>NW_028327171.1:10000000-20000000 GCF_987537825.1 Furipterus horrens
ATGACCTTGGCATCTCAGCAGCCCAGCCGAGATGACGCTCTCAGGGATGCATTTAGTTGGAGTTCAGTGGGCTACTGTATGTGGGTGCAGTCTCCTCTGTGAGGAGTTAGGTGTCATTTGGGTGGTTTCAGTTTGGACTCTGGAGTTACCCCGTGCAGCCT
This sequence comes from Furipterus horrens, assembly GCF_987537825.1. Taxonomy (NCBI): domain Eukaryota; kingdom Metazoa; phylum Chordata; class Mammalia; order Chiroptera; family Furipteridae; genus Furipterus; species Furipterus horrens. Next base: position 10,000,162 of record NW_028327171.1, read on the forward strand.
GGGGCGTGGAGGAGCCAGTCCAGAGGACAGGGGCCATTGTCCACTGTACCTGTTTACCTCAAGGCCCCTGGGTAGAGTCGGGCTCCGGAAAGGAGAGGGAAGGGGGAACAATGAAGGTGCAGCTGGGTCCGGGCAGGGAGCGTCCTGTCTCTTGGGGACATGAGGGAATGTCATGGAGGGATGGACCAGGAATGGAGGTGTCTCCAAGGGGAGGATTCTCCAAGAGTTTTGAGCTGAAACACCCACCACACTTGCTGACAGTTAATTCCAGCGAAGTCAAGATGGTCTGTCTTGGCCAAATCAGACACAGGGTTGCAGGGGACACTGCAAGGGACTCAAAGCAGAGGAGGTGTCAGAAGTGATGAGCGGGTGTTTTGGGGAGCAGGGACTCTGCCTTGGGGTGGTGGTGCCAGGTTACAGATGCCACCTGCTGTCCTGACTGCTACCCTGGGAGGCCTTTCTGAATCCTGCTCCACATAAACCCCTGTGAGTCTTCCTGGGCTGACTGCTGACTGCAGGGAGTCTCGGTTTTTAGAACATGGATAACAGTTGGCAGTTTCCCCTCGGGGGAAATACTCCCCAGTGAAACGCACCCATTATGAGTTTGGAGTTGGATAACAGGGCTGAGCTGAAGGGTGTGAAGGTAAAGTGAGGTGGGTGAGGTCGGGTTGCCTTCCTAAGTGATTGTTATGTTTTAGACGCATCATTTCTAATATTTCACTGGGTCATTTGTGATGTTTTTTAGAGGAGTGTTTGGTTTCACTTTGACCTTCTAAGTGTGATAAGAGATGGATGGCCTGGTCCCTCCATTATCATCAGCTGTCCCTGACTGGTCACCCATCTGCTGTCTGGCAGTGTTAGCGGTTCTTAGATCACAATAAATTGAAGTGGTATTATTTTTTAATTTTTTAAAAGATTTTTAACATTTATTTTTAGAGAGAGAGAAAGGAAAGAAGAAAGAGAGGGAGGGAAACATTGATGCAAGAAAGAAACATCCATCAGTTGCCTCTTGTACACGCCATGACCAGGGACAGAACCTGCAACCCAGGCATGTGCCCTGACCAAGAATCGACCTGGTGACCTTTCACTTTGCAGGGTGATGCCCAACCAACTGAGCCACACCGGTCAGGGCAAATTGACTATATTTTAAATGAGACAACCTATAAGAGTTAACCCTAAGGAAATACGGAATTCCGATTATTGTGCAGATTAGAACTTCATTCATTCATTCCAATGTGTCTAAGTGGGAATGTTTTGAGAGCTGGTCTTTTAAAAAAAAAATCCTCACCCTAAGTATATTTACTGATTTTAGAGAGAAGAAGGGGTTGGGGGGAAAGGAGAGAAAAACATGGATCACTTCCTCCTGCATGTGCCCAACCGGGGATTGAACCCACAACTTAGCTATGGGCCCTGACCAGGAATTGAACCCGCAACCCTTTGTGTACGGGACAACGCTCCAACCAACTGAGCCACTCAACCAAGTCAAGAGCCAGCCTTTTTAATATAAACACAGAGGGTCGTGGGAAGACATGAGACCTGAAAATGGGATTCATCTATCATCAGAAGTGTGAGAAGCTCACCACTGTCCTGGGCTTCTGAACCTGTTGGGTGAGCTTTCTTTTCATAGTTTGCCCCTGTCTAGGAATGTTGGCTAAAATCAGCTACTTTGCTTTTTTAATGTGTTTTGCTAGTGATACTATTGCCTTTGTTCTGTGAAGCACCTGTGAAGGGCTCACCACAATCCAGTCCAGAGGTTCGTTCCCTGAGAGAAAAACGCTGCCTTGATGCCATTTCATGTGTTAGGATTCTTTGCTTCTCACCTTGTTGACAAAGTTGTTCTTAGATTCTCAAGTGTTATCAGTAGGGTTTCAAGCTTTCAAAGCTGTGTTTGCTTTGTTTCTTTTCCTTTTCCACAGTGGTATTAATTCCTTTCTTTGTCTTTAGTGCAGTTGTATCCTGTAACAACTGGCTGATTAAATTCCTTGGGAGGTTTTTATAAGTTCCTTTCCCGTACTGGGCTATGATGCCCGCTGGGCGCCAAGCCCTTTCATGATACTTAGAAAAGCTCTCTGTGTTCAGTGTGGGTCGTGGTCATGTTTAATGTTACAACCTAGACTATAAATATAGTCAAATTCTCTTACTATTCTAAATATGTTCGTTGCCATTCCTCTAAAGCCATTGTAACGGCATGAACGAGAGACAGGAGGGGAGCATAAACGCAAGTACTGTGGTGCCTGAGTTGAGTTTCCCGGATGTGGGAGGACCCCAGAACAGCACTAGGAAGCCTCAGGCCTTGGGTGCTTCTGCTGTCCCCCTTGTTGTTCATCCTCCTAAAAATGAGTGGCTCAGGAATTAGTCAAAACAACAGATTAATAAAAAATAAAATTTCCTAGCAACATAAAAATAGTTTAGCCTACTTTACTTTTACAAACCATGCTTAGTGCTTTCTGGGGTGGGTTAAGGTTCTTCCAGTGGAAGGTGCACCAAGCCGGAGATCAGCAAGATGAAAGGAGTCCCACGCGGATGGAGATTATGCACATGGGTGAGATAAAATGGGAGGTACGTGATTGTTGGAATACTAATGTAATGAAATAGGATTTAGAAACGTGTTTTCTGTTAACATCAAATTCTAATAACAGTAACATTTAGGTACCTAAAAATATTTTTTTTCTAGGACCCATAAATTTCAGGCACTCAGTTGGTCCTAGACGGAAGTTTTGTTTTTCGCTGCGAGAGAAGATTTATCAAAGGTTTAAACAAGAGCCAGAGGGCAAAGAAGGCTTTGTTGAGAATACACATGGCAGACTAAATTTCTGGGCTCTCTTTGTCCTCCTCGCCCTACCTGGTCTCCCACAGCAGGAGTAGGTGCTGGACTTGTGGATCTCAAGGAAGGATAAGGAGCAGAAGTTGCACAAAACACAGGTGTGTGGTTTAATTAAAGATGATGAAGGGGATCCTAACGTTCCTGCTGGCCAGGTTAGGAAAAGAACAAACAAAAGCAAAGGCATACGGTTTTGACTAGAAGAGGTAAATGATCTGTGTTTGCAGTCGGCCTAGGACCCACCGATCAGCAGCACTGTCTGGGAGCCCTGTCTGCAGTGGGGTGCTCCACGTCTGTGCTCCCCGACAGTGGCCACCCTGTGGGAGGTCACAACCCCAGAGAGTCAGTGGTAAAAACAACTCAGATCATGGTAGAGATACAAAATTAATATGTAAACATCATTAATAACGTTCATATACACAACTAATAATCAGAAGATACGGATGAGGCAGCCTTATTTACGATAATAACGATAAAGATAATGGACTTAGTGATAAGCATAATAAGGACTATTCAAAACTTAAGCAAAGAAAATTGTACAGAAATTCTTCTCAAGAAAGACACAAAGATAACCTTGAGCAGAAGGAAGGATGTGCTTATTCTTGGTTAGGCTGTGGTAGCATCATTAAGATGGCAGTTTCTTTAAGTTAACTTACAGATGTAATGTGATTCCTTAAAAATACAAACACAAAAGTCATTTTTTTCTTTTGGGCTGGACGTGCTGATTACAAAATTGACAAAATAAGCAGGCGTGAATCCCTAGAGAGAACTCAGAAGTGGAGACACCTGCAGACAGTGAAGCTTGTGGTCGATAAAGTCTCTGCAGTAACGTGGCGCGATAATGGCGCATGAACACACCTGGGGAATAAGCAGGGAATTCAGAATGAGCCCAAATCAGATGGAACTCCAGTACGTGATGCAGGGGGCCCCGCAAACTGCCCAGTTAAGATGGGCTTTTAAAGAGGATTTGGGACAGTGGAATTGTACTGTAGCAGCTTTATAGTTAGATTTCCACCTTCCACCCCATATGGTCATGTGCTCCCAATGGGTCAGAGAGCTAAGTGTAAAAGACGGAACTATCCAAGTGCTGGGAAAGGCTTTTAAAAGTATAACTCAAAATTCAGGTTCAACAAAAGGAAAAGTGTTCAAATTTGACAACATTAAAAAATACTGCAACAATGGAAAACTTCCATCTGACCCCAAACGAAATAACAGAACACTGTAAGTAAAGTCAGAAGACAAAAAGATTAATTGGGAGAAAAAAAATTTTTGCAACGTATCATAAATATTTAAAAAATTGGTGGAGACCGAAATCCTGTAGCAAAACAGGCCAAGGGTATGAACAGAGAGGACGCACGCACGCACGCACACATACGCACATGGCCCTTCCCTGAGACACCGGTTCTCACGCATCGGATTGGCAGAGGCTGCAGAGCTCTTTCGAGAGCTGTCAGCACTGCACGTGCCCAGTTGGAAAGGATGCATTAGATACAGGCAGAGGGGCCTTTCCAGCTCTCAGAGCATGGAGTTTATGGTTGCTCACTCCCGAGCTCACTCGCTGTGCACTTTGAAATGGGCTATAGGACAGAATGGCAGCTCTGCCCTCCGCCCCAGCTTCTCCAAGGTCCTGGGTGCTAATCCCGTGGAGTCAGTGGCACTTGGGAACCTGTGTGCACAGTGGCAGGTGCTCTCTGAGCCCGTGGGCTCTTGCGGGCGCTCCAGGCTGCTTCTCCTTCCAAACCCCGCATCTTACCTGCGCCTGGGACTGTCGGATCGACGGGTTTCTCTTCTGCTGCCTCTTCTCTTCGGGCAGCTGGATGGTCATTATGGATCTCACACTCGGTGTCTGAGAGGAGAGGAAGTTCAGGGGAAGGGCGGTGCTCTGTTGGTGGTGGCCAGGTGGTCACGGTCGCCAGGCCGTCCACCGGCTGGTTCCGCCGACCTGCCTGCCCTTGGCAGAAGCTGAGCTGCGCACACAGTCTGGAGAGTGTTGGCCTCGCTCTGCCAAGTCTGTCTCCGGAGTGTGAGCTGAAGAAGTCAGACAGAGATGAGGAAACACACAGGCGAGGAGGTAGAGATGGCAGCCGCGTGCAGGGCCAGCTCCACGGTCAGGACTGTGCCAGAATCTTCCGTCCCGGAGCCACAGGCCTGGCCCCCAGCTGCCATATCACAGCAGACACCCTCTGCTGACAGTACGCTGTGTTCTCCGTGCCGGGGTCCTGTTAAAGGCTGGCTTGACTTGATTTACAAACTGATTTGTTATGGTTCCTTATGTGGACTTAAGAACACACGGAATTTCCTCTGCTTGAGTGGCTGGTCTACAGAGGTGGCAGTGACGTGGGGGACGGTGAAACGGCACGAGCTGGTGCTGCTGCCAGGCCTTGACAGCAGGCCCATGTTGGTCCTGCCGGTCCCACTGGGCTCCCCAGGCCTTGGTTCTCACTTGGGCCGTGGACAGCTTTGCCTTGGGCAGGTCTCAGCAGTGGGACACAAGCAGCCGTACTCAGTGAGATTGTCAGGTATAGCCAGTGCCTGGCACCCACTGGGGCCTGATGCTGCCCTGCGGGAGGTTTGCTCACTGGCTCTGGGTCCCCTTCTGCCTGGTTGCCCTGAACCCCTCTTCTGCTGGCCGGACCCATTAGGAATATTTCTGTGTAAGAGAAAGCCCATCATTGTAGTATCGGCCTGGCTGGCGAGCACCTGCCTCTCTCTCCCCGCCGCCGTGGCTCTCACACTGCCCGGTGTGTGCTCATCCTGCTGCCAGGGCGGCCCTGGACAGGGCCCTGGCACCTTGGGCCCTGGACTGCCTTGGGCCTGGTCATCTGGGCCTGTAGGGCTGTGGTACCCTGGCATGAGTAGCCCTGTCCTTTAAACGCTGTGCTGGCACAAGCCAGGCAGAGCTGATCAGAGGGTCACTCTCTTCTCGATGAGCATCTTCCCGCTCTGTGTGTGAGGCCTTCGAGCTTCATTTAATTTGGGGGGCAGCGTGGAGTCAGATCGCCTCTCAATGAGGTGGCCCTGCGAGGGAACTGCACACCTGTGCCGGTGCCCTGAGATCATAGCTCCCTCCCTGAGTTGCTTTAAGAATTAAAGTAACAGTTAAAGTGGTGCCATTAGGCACTCATGGCTGTTTACGTTGAAATGAAACAGAAGGCCATTTGCCCAGCTGTATGGCTGTAGTGGTGGCTGTGGTAGGGGACAGCCCAGGGCCAGGAAGAAGGTGGGGGTGGCAGTGGTAGAAGGCGAGAACACAGGTATTGGGCAGGGAGGCGCGGTCCCCAGGCTCCACTTCTGCCTTTCCTGTGTGTGGCATCGTTTCTCACACCTCTCTAACACTTTCTGTTATGAAATTGTGTGCGTCAGTGTAGAAAATTTAGAAAACAGACACAGGAAAAAGGGAACAGAAGCATCTCAGCAGTCAGATAATCTCTAACTCTTGGGGTGGTAACTTCACGCATGCAGCTGGCACACAGGCTGGCCTTTGAGGGCTCGTGGGTGCAGTCCCTGCCTGGGAGCTCGTTCTCTCCTTAGCCGCAGGGACTGGGCATTGCTGGTCTCCTGCTCTGGTTTAGAGCTGAGTGAGCGGGGGCAGAAAGACTGAGCAGCTTCCTGAGGTGCCACAGCTCTTGCTGGGACCAGCCAGTCACGTGGGTCTGGAGTTCACGTGTGAGTCACTGGTCTGTGCAGCTCCCACTGTGCACGTGTGTCTGCATGCAGATGTGGGCATGGGCATGCGTGCGCACGTGTGAAGACGGCACTCCTGCTCTCTGCGGGACCGGTCTCCCTGCTGGCATGGGCGCACGCTGGTGAAGAGTCAGTGGGTGAACACAGTATTTTTTTTAACCTGATGGTGCACCTTTTGGTTGTTGCCAGGCTCTCTGTGCGGACCAGTGTTTGGGGATAACGCTTAATATGCTTCAGGTGATAGAAAAGGCAACTCAAACTGGCTTATGCAAAATAGTTTATTTACTCTTAAAGTTATCTTTGGAATTCTACAATAGGTATGAAGTCGCCTGTCAGTATGTCGTTTCCAGATGTACTGGTAGCAGTTTCTCTCTCTCTCTGTTTCTGTCTTTATAGATTCTGTTTAGTGGAACACGGAGAGTAGCTGTAGATGGTTATAATTAGTTGCTTGGAAGTCAAATGTGAGCATATATTTCTATCCTGCAACCCTTTCTCTGAAAAGTTCAGACCTCTTATTTTTAAATCTTTGCTCTGTTAACTAGTGCAAGGAGAAGAGAGGCTCAAATTAGTTTGCTTTGTATTTATTTTTACTTGACCTTTTCTTTTCCAAATTTTGAGAGGAAAATGTGAGGAAAAAAAAATTTTCTTTGCATAATTTTCTTCCTTGCCAAGAAGCCACTTTTAATAGCACTCTCTGAAAGAGATGGAATTAACCTCAGGGCAGCATGGCTAGCATTTTCTGTTCATGAAACAAACTTTAAAATGTTAATCTGTTTATTCTATGAAATACCTATTAATTCCCTTTTCAGCAGTTTTGGAAAACAGTACATATTTGTCCAAGGAATGGTTGTGCTTTCCAGACAGCTCGGCTGTTCTCCAAAGCAGGGACGTGGGGCAGGGTGCTTGCACGTAGCATTTTGTCAAAGAGCCAGATGAAGCAAGAGTGGGGAGGATTTGTTTACTATTTGTTTGGTTTTTTTCCTTCAGTAACTGAACGACATACTTGTCACTGACAGGAACCTAGTTTAATTTCTAAGAGATTAAACTGCTCACCTATAGCAGTTAGAGGAATAGTTCAGGTATATGTAAGCACCTGTCCATCCCTCTGGTAAGTCTAATAGCCCAGGAGGTGCTAACATTTATTGCAACTTTAATGTTTCTAGTTATAGTTGCTATCAGGATCCATTTTCTCTGAGTAGGTAATTAAGTTTTTGCCATTACTTTAAAAGGTAATAAATAAGCCTATTAAATAAAATCTCATGGCTGGTGTTATGACGACGGATTCCTACCTTGCCTCCTTCACCACAGCAAGCTTTTGTTCTTCTGGAAGCTCCTGTGCTGGGATGTCTGTCTGCACCCAGGTTCTTGAGACACCCCTCCGCCAACAGCCCCTGGAGGGCCCAATGCTAATGCCTCTTCAGGTCCCTCCTGCTCTTACTCTTTCATCTTCCAGCTCAGCAGCAGCAACTTCTAAACATTCGTGTTTTAACCATTGCTGAGAAGGGTCACACACAGGGAAGTGCACAGAGCATCAATGTGCAGCTCAAAGCCAGCTTCTGAGGGACTTCCATCAGGTTGGGAACAGCACTGCTGTCCCCAGGCCCCCACATCGACGGGGGGTGGGGGGAGGTGGAGCGCACAGGTGTGTCCTCTGAGCTTGGGCCTGTGGTGCACCTGGGCCTCTGGGTCTGCCTGCCTGCTCCTTTTGTTTGAACTGTATATACATGCATTCTAAGAATGTGTTTTTGTATCTGTTTTCTTTTGTTCAGCATTGTATCTGTGAGGCTCCTGGTAGGGTTGGAGTTTATGTTACTGCTGCGTAATACTCCAGGTTTATTCAATCTACTGATGGATATTAGGCATTTGGGGGCAATTATGAGCAAAACCTCATGACCATTGTTACACAATTCTGGGTGAACAAATGCAGGCCTGCGCAGGCTGGGCCACAGGTGTGTGTATCTCCACGCCAGTGGGCAGTGCTAGGCCACAGCCGGCAGGTGCTCCGGGCGCCCTCAACACGGGCTCCTGTTCGCTTCCTAAGTTTTACCATTCTGTGCGTGCTCCTGCTGTTTCCCTGCAATTCCGATTTTCATTTCCCCGACTGCTAATGATCGAGCACTTCCTGTGTACACTTAGTGACCACTTGGACTTCCTCTTCGGAAGCACCTGGTAACGTGCCCAGGAAAAACCCCGGTCACCAGGGGGAAAGATGGGTAGAGGGGCAGTGCTGTCTGCCACAGCTCATGCCATACCTACATCTTTTCTTTTTTAAAAAAGCCTCTTCCACTTATAAGTTAAAGAAATTGGCTCATTTCTGAATTCTATCACGGGTGTCTTTTCTGGAGTTACCTCTTCTACTTTGTTTTTAAGAAGGCATAAATACTTCATAACCTTAATAGATGTGCGTGGCAAGTTCCCTGGAGACACGTGGAGACTCTGGGCAGCCTCTTCTCGCTCCGCCCCTCTGAGACTCCCACAGGCTCCTCTCCTCTTGCATCTGGGCGGGGACCAGGGTGTAGTGCTGGGAAGCCAGCTCTTCTCGCCCTGCTCACCCCTGTGAAGAGCTGCTCGGTAAGATCGGATTCTGTTCTAAATGCGGCCAGGTGGAAGTAAGGGGCCACGTCACGGGCGGCCCACCTGCCTCTGGGGTGATCTGCCTGGTGTGATGTGGGGAAGAGGAGGAGCCAGCGGCCTCTGCAGACCCTCTCTCTCTTCTCCAGTTCAGAGGCACAGGCTGTGTTCAAGTAGGTGACCATGCAATTTACTGCTTGAATGGGGACACCTGAGAGTGAAAGGGTCTGTGGTGAGCAATCACTGTCAGACGACATGGTACATTGGACGTCCTGGGCAGACTGGGGCATGACCCCAGTGCTAATGAAGTCTGAGAGCGTCCCCGGGAGAGTGGAGGATGAAGCGTGAGTTGTCAGGGGCCGAGTGCGTCCCCTGGGCCACAGTGCAGAGGGCCCTGCCGGAGCACGTGTGTGTCCTGTGGCACGGCTAGACGGGTCTCCCCAGGGCGTGGGAAGATGGCTGGAGTTGGAAGTAGAATGTCTAGGTATTTTCACGCCTCGTCTTTTGACTGTTTAGTTTTATTCATCTGTGAAAAACAGAATCTACTTGCCTTGCTTGAATGCCTTCCCTGGGGCGATTGAGGAGAGTAACGTGGTGATAAAACTTAAAAATATTTTGTAGAATGTTATTCACCATGCCCTTAGCTCTTGTCTGTTCTTCAGTGGGTGCTGAGAGGAGGAAGTGCCTTCAGAGCTTTGTCTCCTGAGACTGTTCTAATTCTGCCAAGGAAGTGGCCCAGGACGGTCAGGTCTGTCCAACAGTGTGCTGACTCAGGGGCCTGCCTGTAGGAGCAGCTGAATTACCCAGAGTTCTTTAATATTAGTCACTGTTTAAAGGAGCTCCTTACCATTGACAAAGTTACAGCCCAATTAGCCCTTCCTGGACGTGTGCCAAGAACATTTCCACTTTATACATTTTTCAAAGATTTCAAATTGAAAGTCACAGCTGGCTTTTACTTTTGTAAACAATCCACTGTTATGATTAGTCAGTCATATACACATATCACATAAAGGAGGATTAATAGTTAGTTAAACGTACTTTTAAACACCTGCTAAAGTACCAGAATTCTTTTTATAAATTGAGGAGAACCAGGATCTAACACGATGGTGGCATTAAGTGTTCTTTTAGTGAATGTTGGGATCAGGAGACTCCAGACAGCCAGAGGCACGTACGGCTCCTTCTTATTAGGCGTCGGCTCAGGCCTGAGAACACTCAGAGTCTTTCTTGGCTCCTGCCCTTAAAAGGCTGACAGCCTTTGGGATCAAATACGCAGATAAAGCAAGAATAACAGGAGGAAGGAAGCGTCATTTACCAGGTATGTCAGGAGGAGGACAGGAGTATCACCACTGCTGGACCCATAGCAAATCCGATCCGATGTGATACTCTTTTCCATGGATGTCATAGATAACCCCAGGATACATCTCTGGATGGCACTCATTGTATTCAGAGGCGAGGGGATGCCGCCATGCCATCTGCCTCACAGGGCAGAGGGCAGTCTGGGCTGGGCAGTGGGTGGAGAGTCCGCAGTTTGTGTTAGCAAGGTCTTCCTGGAGGAGATTGAACACGCAGATAAAATAAGAATAACAATAGGAAGGTGGAACTTGAGTCAAACATTGTGCTGAAATAAACAGTAAGACTCTTCAGGCCCTGACTGGTGTGGCTTAGTGGGTTAGGCATGGTCCTGCAAACTGAAAGGTCACTGGTTCGATTCCCGGTCAGAACACATGTCTGGATTGTAGGCCAGGTCCCCGGCTGGGACATGCAAGAGGCAACCTACTGATGTTTCTCTCACACATTGATATTTTTCTCAGTCTCTTTCTCCCTCTCTTTCCCTCTCTAAAAATAAGTAAGTAAAATCTTTAAAAAAATAAAATGACTATTAAGACCCTGACTGGCGTGGCTCAGTGAAAGGTTGCCAGTTTAATTCCTGGTCAGGGCACATGCCTGGGTTTGATCCCCCGCTGGGGATGTACAGAGGCAACCGATCGCTGTTTCTTTCCCTTACTTTGCCCCTCCTTTCCGCTCTCTAGAAATAACTAAGTAACTGGCTAACTATTCAGCATCACTTAATTCCTGTTGATTAAGAGCATATCTGGATGCTGTTGTCAGCTTAGTGATTCGGTCGTATTAACGCTGGTGTTGCTCTCCTCACCGCGTCGTTCCCATCGCCACCCCGCGCAGCCGGCATTTACTGAGCTCTTACTCGCTGCTGGGAGCTATGCGGGCTTCTTTGCCTGGATCATTGTGTTCAGTCTGCAGTGCCGCCCCGTGTGGGTGGCTCTGTTACCCCTGTTTCCAGGAGGAGGCCTCAGGCACAGTGTTCAACTCAGGGAGCTTTGTTCCTAACCCTGGGCATGCGGGTCGCAGGGTTCTGTACAGAGGTTGGTGTGCTGGCTCCCCGGGGAGTGGGTCTGTGAGCTTCTGTGAAAAACAACAAAGCACGGTGATCATCTGGAAGGTGCACTTCTCCCATATCTAAAGCTCTCTGTTAACTCATAGGCGAGCTTTGCAAAGGCCCAGGAAAGAGTTCACGTGATCCATCATCTGGGGACAAACAGTATTTGGAACATAGTTCCATTCCTTTATCCCAGAAATGCAGAAACACATGCTTTTGGATTGATCTCATCTGTTGGTGGTTAGGAGATAGAGTGAGTGATAGTTGGGGTGCTCAATGTCACGTATTAAAGCTCTGTGCACACTGGGTCCTTGTCGGGCTTTCAATAGCCAGGGTAGTTGACAGCTTTGCCATAGCTCCAGGTCATCAGCCAGTCCCTGACAGGCATGAGCTAGAGACCACGTATAGTTCACCATCAATTGCTGGTATTCTCAGGTTCCATTTACCTCTTAGTCATGTCATCATTACGGTCCTGATGTCCTGTGAGTACATTTTCTATGTGATACCCTCCACCCTATCCTGCACCTTGGGTTTTGAACCATTTACTATGTAGGTTTAATGGTTGAGACTCAAAAAAAATTTTTTTATCAGTTAAGCCCAAGAATTCTTGCAGAAGTCATATGCTTTTTCTGCTTTTGCCTGTAACGCACGTAAGGGGTTGCTCATTTGCTCAGAAAGTCCACGGTGCAGTCTGCAGTGCTGTTACGTAACACACCATGCTGTGAAGGTGAGCCACGGCCTTGTGTCTCCTCAGTCTAGGGCAAGGACATCTGCCCAACTAAACGTTAGGGACACTGACTTACCCTCCAGGGGACTTCATTTTATTCTTTTCTGCAAAGCCCGAAGCTGAGGAGATCTGTATTTGGTCGTTAAATGATCTCACCTTTATCTCCTCTTTGCATTAGGAACTGTGCGTTTTTGCTGGTGGAGACCAAACCCTTTGCGTGAGGTGGCTCCTGGGAGGAAAAGGTGAAATCTTTGAGGGGTGCTGATTGAGCTATCCTCTCCCACATCAGTCCGTGTCCCCAGGACAAGCTCCCCAGGCTTCAGCACAGGACAGCTGCTGTTGGAGCTAGTTTTACCTTACAAAGGGGATCAGTGTGGGAATGGGCCTCGTCTGAGGAGGCCTGAGGGGCACCTGGCAGGCCTGCGTCTGTGCTTTCTGGCAGGGACCTTGTCCACCGCATCTGCCCTTTGCCTCGACTCTAAGTCTTTTAAGAACTTCATCTGCTTCTCCTCCTCCTCCTCTTCCTCCTCTTCCTCCTTCCCCCTCCTCCTCCCCCTCTCCTTCCTCCTCCTTCTCCTCCTTCATATTTTATTTATTTAGTTTCAGAGATAGGGGAAGGGAAGGAGAAAGATGGGAAGAGAAACATTGATGTCTAAGAGAAACATCAATGGGTTGCCTCTCACGTGCCCCCAGCCAGGGACTTGGCCCGCAACCCAGGCATGTGCCCTGACCAGGAATTGAACCAGTGACCTTTTGGTTTGTGGATGACTCCCAGTCCACTGAACCACACCAGTCAGGGCTCAAGAACACTTTTTACATTTCTGAGTTTCTTCTAAGAGATTTTACATTTTATTCAAAAACAAAATAAGCTCAATGTGGACTATGTACACTTAACACCGATGCACAACTAGGGAGGCAGAGACACTATTGATTCCATTGCCTAACAGCATGTATTTGCCACGTTTTGTGTGCTTCCTTTGTGTCTTTTTTCTGTATGTGAGGGGGACCCCATCAAAATGGAACTTATCTACAAAAAGCTATTTATTGTTACATGTTTAACTTCAGTCACTTTAAAAGTACTCTCCATTTGATGCAGTACACCACTGAGATGCTTTTCCACTGCTCAGAAGTTTTTGAACTCGTTGATTTTGATGCCGTTTAGTGCTTCTGTAGTTTTTTGTGTCACCTCTTCCACATGGGCAAAATGTTTCTCTCTGAGGACTTTTTTTTTTTTTTTTTTTTTTATCAGGGGAACAAAAAAGTCACTCAGGGCGAGATCAGGTGGATAGGGAGGGTGAGGTCCGGGGTCAGGCTGTTTTTAGTCAAAACTGTTGAATACTCAGCATGGTGGGGGCAGGTGCACCTGTAAATCACACATCATGAAATGGGCAAATGCGCTGAAAGAGTCTTCAAAAAAAATTCACTGAAGCCGAACACAGCCTCTCACAATGACGCCAGCTGGTACACTGACACAGATGGGTTCCTAGAACACTCACCTTGTTGGGGAAGCCTATATTACAAGGGGCCCACCCTCTAGAAGATAATTCTGTTTTTTGGGGTCCCCCATATATATAACCCCACCCCACAGGCTGCTGTTTCTCTCTGCATGTCTGTAGGCCTCTCTAGGTCATTGGCAGAGATGTGGTACCAAGTAACACAGAACGATGGGCAAGTAGGAAAGCAGTTTGTATTTTAACTTTTACTGTTGAATAACATTTTAGCACAGGCTTTACAGACAATGTTTTCCGTCTGTACTCTGAGGACACCATGAGGAGCAGGCAGCATTGTTGTAGTTCCTGGGTTTCTTCCTCTGGGGTGGACAGAGGAAGCGCTCTGGAGCGCTGCTGCCAGACCTTCGTCTCTGACGAGTTCACCAGCTGCCCTTCTGAGTTTCCAGGGACCCATCTCCAGGCATGCTGGCTCATTGTTGTGACATCTGTGCTCACTTTCCAGGCCAGTTTTTTGGGCCCATGAAGTACTGTGTGTGTAGGATGCATAGGAAAACCATGGACGGGTACACACTAAGCAGTGCATGTTATATAAATGGGACTTCTGTGATATAAATGGGATTCCTCATACATACGTGGGACGTCTGGTACATGTCTGGGACTCCTGTGTCATACATGACTCTAACCTTTCATCACTCTGTGACAAACCCTTTTTGTCATATGTGAATATTGATACAGATAGCACCTCCCTCATCATAGGACTGATGCATTTTATCTTTTTCCTTTCATAGTAAAAAAATAGTTTTGTTAAAAATTCTGACTTTAGCCCTGGCAAAGTCGCTCAATTGGTTGGAGCATCGTACTATACCCCAGAAGGTTGTGGGTTCGATTCCTGGTCAAGCTAGGGCACATACCTAGCTCGCGAGTTTGATCCCCGGTTGAGGTGCGTACAGGAGGCAACTGGTGACGTCTCTCTCTCTGTCTTTCTCTCTGTCTCTCTCTCTCTCCCATCCTCTCTCTAAAATCAATAAACATAGTCTCAGGTGAGGATTTTAAAAATTCCGATTTTATATGACCAAGGTAATGTGCATAACCACCTCACTAGTTATAATGAGTGCACCTTAGTCTGCCCTGTGAGCACACTGGGTGAGGGAGCCCCTGAAAAAGTACCTGCCAGAGGTCATGCTATACATGGGGTGCAGCACAGTCAGGCTGTCAGGGAGTGCAAGTTAAGGTACAGACTGCCTCTTCTTCTCCCCTCTCCCCAGATGGAAACAGTTTTCAGTCCCTGTCTTCTCCCTCTTGGTCTTTCATTCTCTTTGTCATTGTCACCACAACTTTAGGTCACACTTCTATTTGTTAGTTCATGTGGGAACTTAAAAAACACTGCCTCTCCAGCTCTCAGTCTTTGTGAGTTGTATTTTGAGATTTATATTGACAAGGCTGAATACATTTGTAGCCTGTTTCTCATCTATCAGTAGGCTTTCTGTGCTTTTTTCCACAGCTTTAGTTTAAAAATGTTAACACACAGAAAGTAACATTTATAGTGTTATGGTAATATAAATATATTTCCCTGCAGAGCTAAGGGAGGTGACTGGAGAAGGCAGAACACATAATTCTATATCATAGCCCTTGCCCAGGAAAAGGGAACGTCCGACTGGAACCTGACAGTGTCCTTTCAGGCTTCCCTGCTACTTCCGGTTGCTCCAGCTGCCTGGTGTCTCATGTCCCAGTGTGTCTGTGTCTTGGGTTCTGTTTTGTTTTGCGGGAGCACCTCCTTAACCCACTTCTGCATGGAGTGCGTGGCTCACAGACTTGGGCTCGTCGTTCAGTGCTGAGACATGCGGGCATTGTGTCCCCATGCTTGACTGATCATTCAGCTGGGTCTAGAATTCTAGGGTCCTGTAACTGTCTCTGGGAACGCAGAGAGCATTCGCCATTATTTTCTGGAGTCCGCATTGCTAATGCGAAGTCCCATGCCAGCTTTGTCCTGTTCTCTCTCAGCGAAATCTCTCCGCTTTGTCCTCTCCCTCCTGTGGCCTCATATGTTTCTCTTCCAGGCCCAGGTGACCGTGCTGGGATCCCCCCAGACTGTCCAGAGAGTTTGTTCTCAGGTCTCAGCCTAGGAATAGAGGTCCTGTCACAGCCTCTATTCTTGGGGAAGCCCCTGCCCCCCAACATTCTGCCCTTCTGTTCCCACTACTCTTTAGGTCACCCTGATGTCATCTGCTTTGTGCTTCGACCACTTAGGCCAGTGCCCCTGTCCTATGCTCAGACCCCTTTGTAAGCTTTCAGCGCTGTTATCATTCCTTCTCTTCCAAAGATCTCCTTTCCTGCCATTCTGACAGGGTCTTGGGAAGAAAAGAAAGATGATATGATATATACTTTATTACCGTTTTCAATTAAAAGGCTTTTTAGATCACTCTTAGCCACAGGATTCTGTACCTTGAACATTGATAACCATGTGATTCTATCTTCCCAGTGAAAAAATTGCTCAACATTATTAAACAATTGGGAAGAAATTAATTGAACCCGTTCCAGCAAATTTGTCAGCAGCATATATAAAATCCTTTATAGGATTTCATTTTATAGTATGTCAAAGTGCTCCATAAACTTAAAGAGAGCTTAGGTAATTTTGTTACATGTACCTTGATAGTGTGTTGCAAGTTAGTTAAATTACACATTCTCTGAGTCAGCTCCTTGCCAATCAATTACATGTCAGTACCTCACAGAAATTTGGGGTGGTTCTGTGTATCTGTTTTGCGATGAGGTTGGAGATGATTGATGATACTGTTAAGTTTACTTATTGAAAAACTATGGTTCAAAAAAAGATGAAATTTTCATCCCTGTGAGCACAAACAGCCCATATTAAACTAGTGTCAACTGATGAAACAAAACTATCATAATTATGCAAATAAGAATGGTGGCAGCTGAAACCCACAGTAAACAAAAGCAGTCGTTGATAAGGAGCTGTCCTTTTAGAATCCGTGGACACGTGGCCTCTTCCTGCAGGCGTGCTGTGGGGCTGACTCTGCTGCCGAGCATAGAAACCACACTTCCTGGGATCGAATTAGACCTCAGTCAACTCTAGTAACACCCCAAGTTTAAGTTATGACTTCTGAATTTTAATGCCCCTTGATACTCACTTTGTAGATTACTATTGATTAGCAATAGTTGTATTGGAAAAAGAAAGGCAGTAAAATTTTATTGGTTAAGGGCCAGAGAAAGAACTGGGTTTGAGGTTAGTTTCCAGCTCCTGGGAAGGGATGACCTTGAGCTTTGCTAAACCAGCGTTTTTTGAACATCTGGTTAAAGCTATTACATTTTCACTAGAAAGATGCCCCTGAGCATATTAACATCATTTTGTATATAATCTTACTGTTTCCATGGACTCCGTGACCCCTGGATGAACACCTGCTCTGGGTTCAGCGGGGAGGCAGGTGTTTCTCTCCTTGTGGCTCCCACCCGGTGGTCGTCCCATGTGGGGAAACAGACTCAGGAAGGTGGCACAGGCTAGGGGTCCCCCCCTCGCCTCATCCTTTGGCTCTACACATGGTAACTTCATGGTAGGCATACTAGAATCTTCTGAGGACACCGTCCCAGGCCGCCTGCACACTGCATCTTCTGAGCTCCATTGCTTTTCCTCCCTGCAAAGGGATGGAAGGTATGCTTGGTCTTTATTTTCATGATTGGCAAGACATTTGTTCTCATTTCATCAGCTTCTTTATTTTTCCCCTCTGTTTTCAGTTATTTTCTGAAGGCTGAATGTATTTTTGTAGGAAGAGTGTTAGGTTCATTGTACAAATGGAAATTTAGGGAAAAGACCATCTTGAATTCTTGAGGAGTCTAAGTTCAAGCACTCTTGAGTGGAAATGTCACTGTCGATACAGCACATTGATTTATTTCCAAATATTCAGCCAACTGTGCATTCTCGGTATGTACATATTTAGCTTGGCTGTGATGTACTCTCTTTTATCTATGACTAGATTTAAATTTTTATGTCTCTGCTTATAAGAGAAGTTGACCACTAATTTTTAATTCTTGTAACATCGTTGACAGGTTTATTCTCAGAGTGATCTTGGGCTCACAGCAAGGGTCTGGAAGTGCTCCTGCTCTTTCCTTCTCTGCACAGTCTGTGAGGTCTGCGTCCCATGTGCCACTTGCTCTTACCTTCGTCCTTTTTTGTCCTAATTCTCCAAGATCATTTTCCTTCTGTACCTTTTAGGATTTCTCGTAGGGAGAGTCTGCTGCTAGCAGAGTTTCTCGGCTGCTGTTTGTTGGAAGCCATCTTTATTTGTCACCATTGCAAAAGAGACTTCTGTTGGGTCTAGTAGAATTCCAAGTTGGCAGCTTTTTCGCTCTGCACGGTTAGGATCTCACTGTCCCCTGCTGACCCCTCAGTTGTCCCTTCAGTTACCCAGGGTGAGGTCCTGTTGTTGTCAAAGTTGAAGTAGCAGTGATGACAGCTAACGAGCTTTGGAGGTCTTTACAGGCGGGACAGGTGAAAACTGCCCACTTCTGCAATTTCCTCTTTTGATTTTCTCATGTTGGTTATTCACATTCCATCCACCCCTTCACGGAGCCAGGATCCTTGGAGTCACCCAGGCCTGGTTTCATTTCTCTGCCTGGACTGCTAGCCACCACGTTCTGCCCATCACACCTCCCAGATATCTCTGATGCTGCCCGTCTCTGCCATCCCTCTGCCCTCAAATGTCTTCCCAGCCTCTGGTCTGAGCCCTCTGGCCGCCACAGCCATCAGAGCCGCCTTTCTGAGGTCAGACTGGGTTGTCTTTCTCACACCAGGTCTGTCCATAGTGCCTCCTGCCCAGAGGCCTTCTCCCCTCCCGCTCCCCTGGCATCTCAGACAAGGGGCAGCATCTCTCTACCTTCCTGTGTGCCCGGGCTCGGTGACTGGCCCCACTTGCATCCCCTCAATGGTGCCCTCTGGCTTCTATCCTTCTGCGGTGCGTACCCATTCTTAGGACTAATGACGCGCTTAACACAGAAGCCGCTATGAGAAATCAGGAAGCAGGCTTCCTTGTCTTAGCTTCCTTCAATCAATTGATTGTTTACCTGCTGTTCACTTGCCTTGAGCATATCAAGCCTTTGTATCTTGAAATAATTAGTGTCGCCAAACATCAGAGAATCTGCTCCGTTGAAATCTTTGTTTAACTGTACACTCATATAATAGATTTATGCAGCTACAAGGTAGAAAATGAGAGTACTTATTTTTTTTGGCAGAGTGAAGCCTTCATTTCTAATTAAATTATAATGATAAATATCACTTTAAAAGGAAACACAATTGCTTCATTTAATCAATATGATAATTACTGGCACAGTCAGTCCGTCCAGTGCTGAGTGATACATTTATTTCAGTACAACTAGTTCTGTACTTGCCTTAGTGTTAGGCGTGTGCCGTCTTACACAACCCCTGCTTTCACCAGCACGGTTATGGCATTTGAATTTCCTTGTGTCAGAAGATAGTCAGGTAGAAACCTATCGTAGGAGCCCCTCCAGCTTGACTAAGTTGGGGTCATGCTATTTTCAGGGGGGATGTCCTGAGCCTGGGAGCATTCAGCAGGAGAAGGCTCTGGAAAGGTGTGGGGCTGGGTCACCCACCTGAGTGTGTCCGCAGCTGGAGACCACAGAGCTGCCCAGCTGTTGGGGCTTTCTGTTTGTCCCACCCTACCTCCGTCTCCCCCTTTCCAGGTGGCTGCCCTTCCTGCTCTGCTCACCTGATGGATCCAGGCAAATTGAGAAGGAGGCAGGACCCTACCTCTCAGCCTGTTTGCTGACTTGCTTCCTGTCCCCAGATGCAGCTCCTGTGCTGCTTCCTCCTCAGTTTCTCTTTTGCAAGAAAGATAAAGCCTCCTCTGTCCTGACTTTTCTCATGCTCTTGTCACCTCTGTCCCTACGGAGTGTTAGCTCTCCTCTTGTCTACCGCAGGTGGCTGGCAGGTGGCCCTTGTCAGTTGTCATGTGGTTAATCATGTAGCAACTCCTTGGTCCCATCACTATTGGGATGGTTCTCGCAGAGCCCTGACACACGGCCCAGGGGAGCCCAAGCAGTCACAGCTGGGAGATGTGGCAGGGTCTTGAAACTGGTCAGTTCTCACCCATGAGGACCGGTAGTTGTGACAGGAGCCCCAGTGGCCTGGGGGGACGTCCTGCTGACTATACTGGTCTACACAGTGGGGGCTCCTACATACTCAGGAGCACCTTCTCTGCACTCCAGCCTCAGTCTCCAGTGACCACTCAGGGACCCTCTGGTTCCTGCTGTTGACGGCAGTGCACAGCTCTGCCCGGAGAACTTCCCTTCATTTGGGTGTCGGTTTGCTTATCAAAGAGAAAATATTAATATTACTTATAGAGCTTTTAGAAGTATAGCAGCATGTGGAAGCATTCTCTTTAGTAACTTGCTGGTTGAAACCTTTGTCAGAGGGAATGAGACGAAGACATCATTTCACAGCCCTGTGGTGCCTACGTGGGTGGCCGTGGCTCCTGAGCCCGGGCAGCAGCGGCCGGGAGAAGCCTGGGCCTGTGCGGTTCTGTCTGCACTCACGCACACGCTCTCCTCGCAGAAGGAAGCGCGCACAGGCCCGGCCCAAGGGCATGTTCCTTGGCCTGTGCTTGGTGCCTGTCGGTTCTCATGTGTTGGGAGCAGAAATGGGTTGTGGGTGTTCCCCCTGGGTTTGCCTGTCCTTGCAGGTGGGATTGATTATTGTGTATCAGCTTTAAAAAATAATCATAAGAATACATTAAAAATAACTTAAACTGGTATTTAGGAAGATTTTTAATTGAGTATTTATTATTAGAGTTCACATCTGATGGGGTGAAAAGCATCTAATACTGAGTTAAATTAATGTAAATAATTGAGTCTTTTTATTACACAGAGTGAAGTCTTTCAAGTTGGGCGTGGAGACCTTGAGAAGCAGCCGAAGAAACGCCCTGGCCGAGCCTATGTTCTAATGATCCCAGCCCTACACCCGCCCACAGAGGCCTGGCCCTCGGATTGGAGGAGACAGAGGAACTGAACAAATTCCAAGGTAGGCGAGGACCTGCAAACGTTGCCAGCATTTGCCTGATAGAAAATGAGTTCTGTTTGATGTAAACCCGTCTCGCCCTCTAAAGCGAGTTCCGTTGAGATGCTCGCAGCACAGGTTACTGTTGCTGTGGCCCCCTTTGCTGTCGCCCAGCCGTCACTGCGCCCCCTGCAGGCTGCTGCCCTCCCGCGGCTCTCGGGCAGGGCTGCCTCTGGCCTCGGGTCCCCGTGCAGGGTTGGTGCCCCCTTCCAGCCTTTTACCGTATGCCCTTTCCTTTGAGGGGATTAGAAAATTTCTCTAAGTACTTATTTTTGGTGACTATTATGTGATTCAGCATCTGCGTCTGAGAGAAGTTGAGACAGGTATTTGGGGGGTGAAGATGTGCCCACATCTGACCACTGACTGGGTTGAGTTTGTGCCTGGAAAGGCCCCGCTGGTCATTTCTGAGTCTGTAAATGTCAGGAATGCAGGGGGACCGGTTCCCAGGGAGGCCTGTGAAAGACGTTGGCTTGCTCCTCAGCTAATGCTCTTTCTCTGGCACCCAGGCAGTGAGATTGTGAGGGGGCACCTTTGAGGTTCTTTTGTCCGTGGCTTGGGCCGCAGGGTGGAGTTTATTTTCAGCCACAGATCTTCTTTTAGCCTGATCTGTCATATGGAATCAGCTTTTCTGTAACTCTATTCGTTGAACGCTGGAACCCCACAGCTGGCATGGGTCTGAAGGGAACGTTGTGCTCAGTGCTGCTGAGTGAAGTATGGTTGTGACCACCTACGGGTAACAGGCCTCAGCCATGACTGATTGTATTAGTTATATGGGAAGGCAAGTATTTTTGTACAGTATAAACATGCATGAGAGAAGTGAAGTGTTTATATTCTTTTGCACAAATAAATTATCCTTAAAGCCATAGGAAAAAATAATCAGGCCAAAGGGGATATCTGTGCACGTGCTGAGAAAGCAAAGGAGAGGGTTCAGTTATAAGATGTTACAGCCTTAGCGGTCACATCTCCTACTGGTTCCACACCAACAGTGGGGCAGCGGGGAGGACGGCAGGCGGAGGGCACTCTGTAGGGGGGTCAGCGCCAGGACCCCTGCGGTCCTGCCCTGGCCCCCTTGTATCTGCCCTGTGTGGGTGCAAGGTAAGGACCATGGAGCAGGTTTCACAGTCTCCTGGAGTGTTCTGTGTACATGGGGGCACCTCTCTTTCAAGTGTGTGGGCGCTGAACACCTTTTGCCCCGCTTGGTGCCTCTGCCCAAGCTGAGACGGAAGGAACGTCCCAGTTGAGCTACAGATGTACCGATTCAGGGAAAGTGATACGGGACAGTGCAGGTAGAGGGAGGCATGTCTGCCGAAGTGGGTTCAGAGCTTTGCAGTTTGCACTCTAGGAACTGCAGTTCGCAGAGCCTGTAGCACCTGTCAGGGAAGGTCCGTACTGCACCCTGGACCACTCTTTGCTTTATCTGACATGTGTGCTGAGCACCTGTGGGCAGGCACTGACCCAGGCCTCAGGACCAGGCAAACAGAACAGCTGGTGGGGCAGCTGTCACCACCAGGCAGTGTCACCCATGAGAAAGGCCAGCGGAAGGAGGGATAGGGGTTCTCCTAGGGGGTGGTATTGGAATGAGGACCCAGGAGGGGTCACCGAACCATGATGAGGCGCGGGGCCAGGCCTGTCTCCTCTTCTGCAGACCCCTTGGGCGGCGGCAGACGTAAAGGTGTGGCAGACTCATAGCCACCTGCTGGTGGCCACGGGCTGGGCAAGCCAGTCAAGAGGGAACAACAGAGAGCATAGAAACTCAATCGTCTTTACAGTGTTGAGTGCAGGTCATACATGTGTTGTTCTTAAGAGCCTGTGGGTAATTTTCTTCTAGAGTTTTGTGTCTGGTCATGACTAAAAATAAAATAATGGATGCAGAATCCTTCAGACTGATGTGTAAAAAACAAAGAGATTGGTTTGTGGACTCAGGAAAGTCTGGCATCCTCCTGCCCTTGCTTCTTTTCAGTTTCTCCAAAGGCTTCCTCGGCACAAGGGACCTGTGGAAACACAGTGGCGCCCTCTTGTGGGCAGTTCCTGTGTGATTGAGAGTTCTGGAAGGTGGCCCTGACCCCCTTCATCAACCCAGCCTAGCTGTGCCCCGAAGCCGTACTGCCGCTGGCCGCAGGCACACCTGCCTGGTTTTACAGCCACGGATGACCTGCAGACACAGGCGAGAGCTGTCGATGCGGCCTTGCCATCATGCCCTCGCATTGTGATAAGAGGTCCATGGGCCCCATTCTAGAAGCTGCTAAAGGAAGGGGCGGGGTCTCTGCTTCCACTGGCACGTCCCAGGCAGACTTGGTCTTTGGCCTCAGTGTGGACAGTCTGGTGATCTCAGGGCTGTGGTGTCTGCTGGTGGTGTGACAGCAGTGGGGAGACAGGTGACGTGCTCTGGAGGCAGGGGCGTGAACTTCATGGGGTGAGGTGGAACCCAGACTTGAAAGGTGAGCCTGTGTTGTCCAGGCGATTGAATAGGGAGATGAGCACAGGGCAGGAGGGGCAGCAGTAGCCCGGTGGGCCTAAGCGGGGCTGTGCCTGTGGTAGGGGGCGTGGAGGGGAGGGGCCTTGGGGATGCTCATGGGGGTGGGGGAGAGACAAGACCTGTGCTTTATTTTAGTTTTTATCAAAGTGATACCTTCAAAGTTAGACAAATCCCAAAATTTAGAAGGGCATTTGGTAAAATGCAGTGGTCCAGAGCCCTCAGCTCTGTAGAGGCAGCACTGATTTGTTTTAAAGGGTTGTGGCTATTTGTGTTTCTGGATTGGTCTGTGTTGGGACTGGCTACAGGAATCAGGCACAGCACAGGGGAGAGAAGAGGCACCGCTCACAGTGGTGTCTACTTAGCAGACAGGGCGGGAATGGCGTTCCAGCTGTCAGTGCCCCGCGCTCCTGTCCTCGTGTCCGACCTGCAGCGTGTGAACTCATGTGCAGCTGGGGCGTGTGCTGGAGAAAGTGCCACAGAACCATGGGCATGCTGTTTCTGAAAAGGTTCCTGGGAGCTATCATGTGACACTTCTGTTTTCATCCCAGTGGACTTACCTTTAGTCATGTGACCATGGCTGGTTGAAAGGTGACTGGAAATGTGGTGCTTTGCCTCACCAAAGAAGGGAGGAAAGGGTGTTGGTTTGCAGATGGCAGTCCCTGCTGTACTTCTCGTTTCTAAATAATGCACTTGCTTTTTTTTGATTTATAAGTTTTAGATATCATCTGTTGACTTGCAGTTCAGAGAGAGGGGGATTTAACTCACTGATACTTCTCCTGCCTTCTCATCTGCTCCTGTGTCAGGTAGGAGTGCTTTTTGCTAAAAGGAATGGAAAACATGATCTACAGAGCCTTTAAACAGCTGGGGATTTATTTACTTATTTCATTATGGGTAACGCAGAGGTAGATTTTTACAGGTGCTGGATTAGAGCACAGCCATGTTGGGAATCTGGGCCAGCGTCTCTGCCGTTCTCTTAACCTCACGGCTGCAGTGTTGCTGCCACAGCTCCAGGCATCACATCTGCATTCAAGGCAGGAAGAACTGGGAAGGAACAGGCAGTACAGCCCATGTTTGTCCTTTTTATTGGAGCATCCAAGAAGCTTCCAGCATATTTTTTACTTATATCTTATTGGCCAGAACTGTGTTGTGCATCCAGCTTTAGTCACAAAGGAGGATGATTACTGGGTCGGCTAGCCTGGATGGGCAGCCTTGTTCCTCTGCTGGTTAGCTCAGAACTGTGCGTGCTTACCTGTCCTTGTCCCCGGGTCCTCAGACATCTCCTGGCTCCCTACCCTGTTGGCTATGGAAGCACTTACGCTACGGTGCTTGTCACCTCCTCTCACTCTGCCCTGTTCAGCTTCTGTCAGGTTTGTTTTTCTGTTTCTTTTCACATTAGCAAAGTAGAAAACTTCATTTTGTTCTCTACCCACAGTTCAGTCAGTTTCAGATACACAAATGGCATTTGTGTTTTATATTACCATGATCAGTAAACGTTCATCACAGAACCAAGTGAATACATGTGTTCGCAGTTCCTCCTCCATGTCCCACACCAGGACTTCTCTGTGGGCAAAGGAAAACGTTAACATGATGTCCCTTTTAGCACCCTCTGATTGCCGAGGGTCGCCCACATTTGATTTTCGTTGCTGTTGGATCATGGCTTTGGTTTGGTTTTATCCTTTCCTGTCTCCTCACATTGCCTGGGCGGGAGGGCAGAGGGGGAGAGTGGCTGCAGACCTGGCTCTCCCCATGAGCACCCTGTCCTGGGCCAGCTGCCCAGTCTCCTCGTCTGTGCAGTGATGGTGACTACGGTGACAGTGAGCATTAATTGAGTTGACTGGTGTCAGCGAATATTAGTGCTAAGCCTCCATTTTCTCACTGAGAGAGGACCACATGCTCTTTACTTTTCTCCCATCTTTTACAGGTTTTTCGTTCTGCTTTTGGGATATACATTCATTCATTTTTCTTGAGATCTCTGTGTTGGTCTGTTTTATTTCAAGATGAGGCTATGGCTTTCTTATACAATTTTTTCTGGGTTTTTTTTTTTTTAAAGCTAGATTTATTGTGGTATAACTTACATACAGTAAAACTCACCCTTTTTAAGTGTATAGATAAGTGTATTCTGACACACGCATGTGTTAGCACAAGTCTCCTTCATCCCAGAGTGGCCTGCTTGCCCACACAGGTGTCCCGTTCCACGTCCAGGGTGGCCTGCCTGATGTCTATGCCCTGTGACACTGCGTTCGACAGAACACCCAGACCACGTGATGGGGACAGGCCAGTGCCCACAGCAGGCTCAGATGGGAGTGTCTTTGCATCACTTGAACAGACAGCTTCAGACAGCAGGTGGCAGTGTAGGATCACGTTAGGAGGATGAGGAGGCAGCTACTAAGAAAAAAAAGTCCATTTTCAGGGCATTAGTATGTTTTTCCATGTCTGCCCTCTGTGAGCTCAGATATCAGTTTTCTTCAGAAAATGTTTTGTTCACTGGCTTTATTTTAACCATTTTAAAGGACCCATGAGACAATATATGGAATGCTTGCAGCCGGTTTAGTTCAGTGAGTGATCTCATTTGTAAATGAAATTTTATCAAATTTCTAAATTTAATTATAATAAATTGAATCTGTGAGGGGCCTGACTGTATTATGAAATTAAAAGGAACAGTTCACGTATCTGTTTCAGTTTTTGTTTAAATTATTACTTTGACATGGGCTGGTAAGCACACAGTACGGTGTACAGCAGGTGTGCTGTAGAATCGCACACCTGGAACCTGTATAATTTTGTTAACCAGCGTCACTCAAAAAATTCAATGAAATGAAAAGGAAAATATTATTACTTTGCTTATATAGTTTACATGTAACATTTTAAAATAAGAAATAATTAAGATAAAAGGCAAAAAAAAAATAGCCTATACTGTCAAGTTATAAATGTGCAGGGACAGATTGCCGATTTTAATTAGTGTATAATGAGGTTGCCAATTTTAATTGTACAGTTTGTAAATTAACCAAAATTTGTATATGTGTATGCTTGGTCTTTGTTGCCAGTATAAAGCAAAGGAGTAATATAAATATTGAAGTTTTAATATCTGTCTTCCAGAAACCCTCCCCCTGCACCTGTCATCCTTGACTGGCCTTGTCCAACAAACCACATCCCCACTTTTGTCTCCTGCCCTTCCTCCCCGACCTGCTCTTCTCAGCCTGACTGAGCAGCAGGGTGGGGACAGGGTCCTAGACGGTTGGGTCTGGCTGAGCAGCTGCCAAGACCCATGATGCAAGCCAGGGGCTAAAGGTCTGCTCAGATTCCGCCCACAGGGTCCCGGGGTGCTGGCACTTGAGAGGGAAGGGAGGCGACCAAAGCGAGTGCGGGACCAGCCACAGACCCTCCTTTGCAGGACTGGCCCAGGGCAGTACCCCGCTCCCCCGGAGTCT
Organism: Furipterus horrens; assembly: GCF_987537825.1. Classification (NCBI taxonomy): domain Eukaryota; kingdom Metazoa; phylum Chordata; class Mammalia; order Chiroptera; family Furipteridae; genus Furipterus; species Furipterus horrens. The sequence continues at coordinate 10,026,790 of NW_028327171.1, forward strand.
GCGGGTGATTGTGCCCCATTCCCGCACCCCCAGGCTCTGGGCAGTCTGGGCACTAGAGGTCTGGGAATGGGGCGAAGCTCCAGGTTACACGGCTGTGGTTGGATCTGTAGAGGTGGGACACAGCGCCCCGGGACTCTGTACCCCTGGTGGAGGCGCTAACCTCCTCCTCGGGGCTGACGGGTGGCTCGTGGGAACCTGGCGGCAGTCACACTCTCCTTTCTTAGAACTCGGTCACAGCCCCCTGCTGCCCGCCAGCCGTACTTTACTCCCTCGGTCATGCTCTAGTTGAGACGCCCGTAGGAGTCTTCATTCATGCATTTTGGAGCTGTTGCTGAGGAAACTGCAGGCTCCCTCCGCATCCTTCCCCTCTCCTAACCTCCCAGTAGCGGCGTCCTTCCCAGCTCAGTCCTGGTCTCTCGTGGCTCTATCTGTGCCGTGACTCAGAATCTCAGCCCACTCCCCTCTGTGTAGGTGAGTCCCACACCTGACTCCCTGGCCCAGAGCTTCCCTGTGCTGCCCACACTCAGATCTGGCTCCACCGGCACCTTTTGGGGATTCAGACACCTCCAACCTCAAACGGCAAACCCCACTCCCGACTCCCTAGGCTGCTGGCAGTCTCTGGTTCAGCAGCCCCATCCTTCAGGCTCTCAGCCCCTAAGCCAGGGCCGCCATTCTTTCTCTCCCACCCCACACCTCAGCCCTCGGGGAAGTCGTTAGAATCCATCACTCGGGTTATCTCTCACCTTGTCCACTGCCTTCTGTGCCCTGAGCCACCAGCTCTGTCTGAACTGGGCTCCTAACAAGCCTCCCTGCGTCAGCCCTGTCCCCACAGCTGCTCCTCCCCAGAGACCCGAGGCCAGAAGCACCTGAAAACCCCTGGGCAGAGCGACCACCACGTCCTGGCATTGGCCCAGGACCTCCCCGCCTTCCCCTTTGCCCTTCTGGCCTCCTGGCTGTTCCTGGGGCTGCTGGGTGCTGCTCAGGGTCTTGGCCCTTCTGTTCTAAGAACACGCTTCCCGATGTCTCAGCTGCTGCCTCACTGCCTTCATCTTGGTTTCGTTACGACTTCCCTCAAAACGCAAAGCCCACTGCCTCCTGACCCCAGGCCTTCTCTCTGGCAGCACCGTCCCCTCAGACACACGTCCCAGGTCACTTAGTTGCTTAGACACACTGTTGATTATCCTTCGCATCCTCATTAGACGCAGGCTCCTGAAAAGAGACCTCGCTGCCCTTTTGCTCACCGACGCATCCCGCACACTCGGAGCCGGCTGGGCACGCTCAGGCGCTCACTCACTCACTGTTGGTGGGATGAATGAATGCATGCTTGCTATGCTTCTTACTAACAGATACTTCTGGGGTACTTTATTTTATTACTATTTTTTAATGCTCACTTGAGGATATGTTTATTGGTTTAGAAAGAGAGGAAGGCAGAGAGAGAAAGAGAGAGAAACATCAATGTAAAAGAGAAACATCGACGGGTTGACCCATACGCACCCTGACCGGGGATCAAACCCACAACCTAGGCACGTGCGCTGACCGGGGATTGAACCTGGAACCTTTTGGTGTACAGGACAACACTCCAACCAACTGAGCTACCAACCAGGGCTGGGGTACTTTAATATTAAGTTAAATGATGTTACAGTTTCCCGTGTGTTGATTATATGTAAATAATTAATGAATAACTGACTCATTTAGAGAGTTTAGAATTTTAATGGAATAAACTTCTTTTTTTCTTCTGGTAAGAGTGAAAAAATAGTTTTTAAGAATTTTATCCTAAATTAATATTCTAGGAACATTAAATTTTGGAGTCTTTACTCTGAGGACATAGATAAAAATAAAATTAATTAGATACCAGGATTGTCAGATGCTAAATGGCGTGTGGCTATTTATGACATTCTCCTAGAATTCAGTGGTTATTAACTTGCAAAGGCACGACAGCTGAAGTCGGAAATTGATGTACTTTTAAAGTGGGAAAAAAGAGCTTTAAAGTATTTTTTTCAATTATAAACTGTCAATTTAATGGTTATAGAAACCAGATCTGCTGCATTAAATCATTGCCGTTCTGCTGTGAGGTTCTTGACTCTCGTGAATGCAGGCATTCTATTTTTACGTTTCTCTGAAATAGTCCTAGAGGTAGAAGTGAGACTTGGAGAGGGAGAGACGGGCAAGATGATAGATGCGGAGGTAGGACATTAACTCCGGTGACTTTCTGTGGAATGACTGAAATGCATGTCTGCAGTCAGAGCGGGTGCTGCGGCAGGCCTGCCTCCAGGCCACGGTGCACAAGCGTGCCTCGCCCTGCTGCGGGATCGGAATTACTCTGATTTTCAAGAAAGCAAAAAATATGGCATTTATTATGTTTGGAAGATTTACTGTGCATTGGGTGGTGTCATTGGATGAGGAAGAAAAGAAATGATCGCTTTATGAGGTGAGAGCAAAGTATATGTAACTGGCATTTCTATCTAACTTATTAAGGGAGAGCAAATAGCAAGTAGGATGGCGCAGCATGATAGTCAGGGAACCGGCTCATCTCTGCGTATAGATGATTACATGCCCTTTAGTTAATGGGAACCTGAGTAGACTTGGTATCATCCGACCGAGCAAATCTTGAGACTGTTCTGCGGTCTCGTTTGTACCCTGGGAACTAACTGTAGCTCTCATAGAGGTGACTGAGGGACACTGGGGAGAGGCCAAAGCCACTGAAAAAAGACTGCATCACTTACATGCGCTGCAGGAGGGGCCCGCCACTCCACGCGGGGAGCACCAGGTTTGGTCAGAGGCAGAAAGGAGTGAAGGGAAGGCCTAGATCAGAGGCCTTATTGGGAAAGGCAGGGCAGGGTAAAAGCTGAGGATTGGCCAGGTTGAATAATTCTGGTGGGCTTTGAGCTATAAAGGTGGTCCCTGGGTGCTTGGTACCTGGCCCAGGTCGATTTAGGGCAGGGGAAACGTTGACTTGGTGTATGAGAGATAAGGAGAAGGACCCACTCCTGGCTGAGCTCTCTGCTGTCCCTAAGAATGGCTACCCCTGGGAGGAGCACTCTCTCCAGCTCTGCAAGGGCCCCACATGGCAGAGCACCAAGAAAAAGGAAAGGTAGTTAATATTAGCTGCCTATGATGAGTGGATGCCAAATGGACAAATAAAGACTCTAAGAAGGCACAGTTGGAACAACTGCCTATACTGATGACATGGGACACGTGGCCCAAGACAGACACACAGATGGCAGGATGGCCTAGCGGAGGGTCTCCTATCAAAGACTTGCCATTGTGTCACCCCCAGGTTAATTTTTATTGACAACATCTCTCTTGTGAAGTGTATTTTCACTTCAAGCAGCATCTTATTTGATAGATTCCTGAGAAGCTACGTGCAATCAGGTTTTGCTGGTCACGTCACGAGCCTGCAGGTGCGCTGGCGCAGTGGGAGCCCTTGAGTTGGTCCAGGCAGCGAGCGTTGCTACTCCTTGACTTACCAGGTTTATGTACACTTTGCAAATTTTTCTTTGTTTATACTGGTTATAAATTGTGATGTGCCTTGAGGTCAAATGTTTTGTCCCCTTTAGGTCAGGGTTATGAAGGAGATGGAGAAATGATAATCTTCTCATTTCAAGGAAGCGGATAGGAAAGCTGTGACGTCACCACAGTAACTTGGTCTCGGCTGGTGGTGGCCTCACCCAGGGCCGTCCCTGTGGGGCCAGAGGTACAGAGAGCACAGCCAGCCCCTGGGAGTGGCCTGGCCCCTTTTCCACCTCTTCCCAAGTTGGGGGTAAACTAGAGACCAAACCCAAACGAAACTCAAATGCAGAGACCATAGAGGTTTATTTTTTCAAGAATGTGTCTCCAGCAGCTGGGGAATGTTCCTGATTTTTCTCTGACTTCTTTAAGCATTATTTCCCCAGAGTAATTTCATCATATAGAGTCTGGATTCCAGACAGCTTTTCAACATCTACCCTTTTCTAAAATCCATGTTTGTTTTGCTCTGGACTGTACAGGACTCTGGCGGTATTAAACTCTTTCTCCTGGAGAAGAGCTCTCTAGAAGTTCTGGCTCTGTTCCTCAGATTGTTTCTTCCTTGGTTCGGTCCCCATTAGGAGACCCCTGGGACCAGTCCCGGTGGCTGCGTGCTGCAGCCTGTGTGTCCTCAGAGGCTGAAGACCCTGACTTCGCAGGCTCTTCTCAGCGAGCCAGCTAACCGCTGCGGAATTTAGCTCCCGGCTCACCCTCTGTCTCCAGCCTGGTTAGGCACAATGCGTGGCCACGTTCATGGTTAAGTACATGACTTGCTTTGATGCATGGCAAGGGAATGAGTAATAAAGAAACCCATGGAAATCCCCAAACACAGTTTTTAAATGCAATAAGTAACTGTATTTTTAAATAGATTTTCTTGTTTTTTATTTGAAATAATTGCAGAACATTTATGTTTTCCTCTTTGATAGTCTCCTTTGTGGTTCCTTGATTCGAATTCCTGTGGTTGCCTTTGAATTCCTCTGTTGGGGATGTAACGGGCATCCGAACTCTGAGAGTCCAAACCCCCAGGTTCCCGAGTGGCAGCCTGCAGGAGTGCCAGCCCAGCCATGCGGCTGGTAAGGGTTTTGTCCATGGCGGCTGGTAGCACGAAGGTGTGAAGCATGCTGTTCAGACCGCAGAAGAAAGGCGTTATTTAATGTTGTTCAAGTGCTGCTTTTACCAAAATGGGGCGTCGTGGATACTCAGGCTCAGCCTTTGGGGGCACAGTGAAAGCCCAGCGGCAGCTGCCCCCCTGGCATTGGGCCTGCACTCACCACTGCGCCTGCTGTCCCAGCGCTGTATGCCCGCTGCCCTCCTTTTCTTTGTCCTGCCCCCAGGGCCCTCACCATGTCCTGTAGGAGCCTGGCTCAGGGCTCTGCTCTGCCCCCCCGCCTTCTCCTCCCCCCAGGGTGGCGGAGGGCTCTGCTGCTCAGTACTGACCACCTGGGGGCTTCATGGGGTGGCCTGCAGGCTCACAGCACAGGTCTGTCCCCGCGCCACCCCTGAGCCCAGGTCACAAGCTAAGGTGCTGCAACAAAGAAAGTGTTTTTTGCTTCCTGAAGGGATCCATCTGGACACAGTGGCAGCCTTTGCCAGAAGCTTGTCTCCCCTCTCAACCCTAAGGCCACGCCAGCCTTGTTGAATTTGTAAGCAATAGAAACATATGGCCACAAAGTCTAAAATACTTATCTAGCCCCTGATCCAAAGGATTAAAAATGGAAATATGTAATTAAACTTAAAGAATACAAACTTTGAACATACATCTGTTAAAATGTGAATTTAAGTAAATAACAAAGCAAAACGTTATACTAATTTTTTTATATTTTTATATAATAGTTTTCCAGAATTAAGTATTAAAAGTTAGTTGGTACTAACTACAAATTATAGTTAGTATCAAATGTTGAAATCACAATTAGTTAAAGGGAGCTGAATTTTTTATTTAACACTGAAAATTTAGTTAAATCATAATAATTTTATTTAAAAAATCAAATGGTGATTCTGGCGTCCGGCACCCATCTGGTTCCGGCTTTCGCAGAGTGTGTCCGGACACCACCTGTACTCATGGAGGGGGGATAGGAATTGCTTACCGTGGTGCCACGTGCTGTGGGGAAGCTGTTAGTTCACGTGTTCCTTTAGAAAAATAAACTGGGCATTGCAGAAAGAGGAACTCCGCTATCCAGGACACGCTTGCTTCAAGTTGAGGGAAGTGCCTCAGTGCTTCTTCCACTCCCATCCTGCCCATGATCTGACTCCTCCCAAGACAACCCACAGTCTCTGGGCTTTTGGATGTCCTTGTCTTTTCTCCAAGCACACGGGGCCCGTATGTGAGAGGGCATCTCCCGGGGAACTCTCTGGACCAGAGGATGTGAGGACTGTGGGCTGTGCTGTACCGAAGGGCAGGAGCCAGAGTTACAGGCACCACGTGTGTGAGGTGTGTGCACGTGTGTGTGTACATGTGCGCATGTTCATAATTGTGTGCGCGTGTTCATCAGTGTGTGTGCACGTGTTCATAAGTGCATGCGTGTGGCATGTGGGCCCTGCTGCTGGGCTGGCCCCACTAGCTGTGCCGCCCTCCCCCAGGCTCGGTAGCCAATAGAGAGGGGTCCGGGTCTGCGTCCCCCTCAGGAGCTGCGCCTGTGGTGGGGAGCTGTGTCCTGTTCTGCTGCGAAGGGGCCGGCAGCGGGGCCAGCATCTGGGAACAAAGGCAGGAGGAAGCGACCCAGGGGCACGGTGGGCAGGTGGACACAGGTCCGTGTGGGTCCTCGGCGATGCCTCTGGACACTGGCTGGCCTCTGTGCTGGGGTGGGTGTGGCAGCGGTGGCTGCTGCAGGTTGTTCTGTGAACTGTGCCCTCTTACTGACACTTTCACATCATTATTTCCGGGACCCTGTCTCTTGTAAAGGTGACAGAGGCTTTTTACTTAGACGGGACCTGGGAGATTCCTATTTCCCAGGAAAGCATCCCCAGCACATCTTTCCTCCCTACTCACGGTGTTGTGCCCGTGACAGCCCTGAAGGGTTAACTATCACATGTCACTGTGGGTGGTGTGCTGGAAGTCGCTGTGGTGCCGGGCGAGAGCCCTGATTCCCCAGCTTGATGAATGAGCCTGGGCTGAGGAGGAGCGGCCCCTCGTGCTGGCAGGGGGCTGGCCATTGTCGCTTCAGCAGCGCTGCGGAAGCGAGTCACAGTGAGAGGGGCACAGAATGAGGCTGGGGCCGGTGGCTGGCGCGGGCTCGGCTGGATGGCCTCGCTCCTCCCTGGGGCTTTCTCCATGGGGACCTTCTTCAGCATCGTGGGACGTCGGTATAAAAGGAGGCGCAAGAAACGCTCCGAGAGGAGAGGTGATGCATTCACTTTTATTCTCAGGTCTGAAGTGTTGGACTCAGAGTGCATGTAGGCATGTCTTTGTGGGGTTGCCGCTTTGTGGATTAATGTCGCTGCCAGCTACCTTCATAGCTTCCCTTTTAAAGTGCTTCTCTTCTGTTGGCATTTTGTAGAATTTCAGACAGGGGCTGGCTTTCAGGGATAGATTTTAAAAGATGCCTATAAACATGTGCAGAGATCATTTTAGTTCAAAGTTTAAAGTATATTTTAGAAAGGTACTTCTGAAATCATAGGAGTTTGTAGCTTTGCTTTGTAACGGTTTACCCTTAGCTGTTCATTAATGACTGTTCTAACATTAAAAATACTTTTCCTGCTGAAGAAAATAAGACTGTGGCAACCATCGTTAAAATGTTTTCCTTCTGAAAACATGGACAGCAAATTCTTTACATGCAGCACTGCGGGTCATTTCAGTCTTTAATTCAACTTGATGTTTTAAGACATCAAAATCTATTATTTTTTTCTTATCACTGGACTCAAAAGTTGTCCACGACTACAGAAATGACAAACTACTGGCTTTGAGGGTGAAGTGTTGCTTTAGAGGTGTTTTGAGTTTGCCGTCTTTGGATAAAATGCATTAACTCATAGAAACTGTCTTGGGGCGGAGATTCACTGAGGGGGACAGCAGGTGTGCAGTAAGGGAGCCTCTTTTCCTGAGGAGTCACCTTATACACCACCTGATAGGACTAGACAAGTCTTTCACCAAGACAGCATCCTTTTGGTATTCTGTGGCCGGAGACAGTCCTCCCCAGGAAGGAAAATGAGCCACAATTTTTAATGTGGCTTCCTAAAAAGAAAGCAGTTTCAGAGTCAGCAAGCTTTGGAAAATAGCATCTTGCTAAATATAATGAAAAGGATGGTGCCAAGTGGGACCTGTGTCGGGGCATGGTGACAGCATCATGACCATAGACCTTCATGAGTACCATGCTCACCTCGGGTCCAGGACAAAAGGCACTGTCCAGAGGGGGGGCGTGGGTGTTTGGGGCCCAGTCACCCAGAGTCTTCTGTGTGACTTTCTGTGTGACTTTCACAGCCCCTCTGGGGTCCTCTCAACTCTCGTCTCAGGTCACAGCACTGATGTGTTTTGTTTCCTCGGTTAAGCATTCAAAGCAAGACGTCATTAAGACAAGCAACAGAAGCGTTAGACAAGGGCAGAAGCCACACTGCAAGAAGTTTTGATCAAGTACCCTAAATTTAGAGTGGCTACCTTTTCTTTTTCACTTGGCCCCTCATCATTGAACATTTAAGTTGGAGAAAACATTGAGAAATACAAGAAAAATTCTGTCATCATTCTTTTGGAACTTACTGTAGTTCAAATGGTTTGCGCTGGTCCCACTCTATACAGACTCAAAGTGTCTTCTTCACGCGTTTCTAGAACAGTGATTTTCAACTGGTGAGCCACAGGAATGTTTAAAACAGGCAATATCTGACTATTTGGCCAGGGGCCCTGACCTCTTTTCCCTGAGGTTGTCAAATAAAACACTAAGAGCTAGCATAACAATAGCCGGCCAGTGTGAATGAGTCAAAACTGTACCTATGTTTTTGGGCAGATAGGCAAAAAATATATTTTTGGGTGTGCTGGCAAATTTTAGTAATGAAAATTGCTGCTTCAGTAAGTAAACCTTTCCAAATATATTACATTTCTGTTAAATCTTGATAAATTGAGTGTTACAAGATATAGCAAGTAAGCCCATGTATTAAATGTCATGTTCACTGGACATTCTTGTGTGTATATAAGTTCACTACGACTATTATTAAATATTACTTTGTTATATGTTAGTACCTGTTCTTATCTATATGTGCTGATAAAAATGCCTTTAAATTTTGATAAAAATGATAAAAATTTATTAAGACTGGCTATCCTGTTTATACCAGCTTGGCAAAGTTTTACAAGGTATGAAATGTAGTCTTCTAATTGTATAATTTTAAGGTGCTCCAAATTGTGTGTTTTGAGCTTTTCTAAGACTGGTATGGTGTGAGCCTTTTCATATTTTATTATTTGCTGAGGACAGGGTAGCAGCAGGTTACTGTCAGCTTTGGTAGCAGGACATTTTTGATGAGTTTCATTGCTCCTGAGTTACCCATGCAGTCACTCCCTTCCCCGGAGCAGGCAGTTGGCTGTTGACTGTACGTGAGACTCAGATGGATCAGCTGAATCATCAGAAAATTACGGTTGAAAGAGAATAATGTACAAGCCAAGTATTGGCCAGGCCCTCCCTGCTACCCTGGCAGATATACTGCCGGCCAAGGCCTGAGGTGGGCCTGGAGTGGGCCAGGTCACACTGCCAGGGATGGTCAGACCCCACACAGCCGCCTTCCCTGGTCCAACCCATGCAGGTGGCTGCTGCTCCCCTCTGCCCAGGGCACTGTTGCGGTCAAAGGCTTGGAGGGGGGTGGGGTGGATGAAATGCAAAGGCAACCCCCACCCCACCGGTGTTGTATGACTAAGGTCCTGTATTTTTACAATAAGGGCTTTCTCATCGAGTACTTTGTCCCAAGTGTCATAACGCCCTTACCTGTGCCCAGTCATTCTGCATACCTTGTGAGGACCACTGTCATGTGGGCACCACCTCTGAACTGGGCTGCAGTCTGAGGCTGGGATCCCCCAGTTTCCAGGATGGGAAGAGAATGTGGTGGGGGGACCCTTTGTAGAAATGGAGACCCAGGAGGTGTGCTACCCCAAGAGCTGCTGGAGGATGGGCACTGAAGGTGTGCTGTCTGTCCTTCACAGAGGACGCTGTTGTGGGGGAGAGGCGCAGGCAGCACCGAGGGAGCAGGCGGCTGCCATGCCTGCTTTCTCCCTGGCTTCGCCTTGCTGAGAGACTGCCTCTTGGTGAGCTGCAGAGCATGGCTGTGTGCTGGAGGTGCAGGATCGGATGTCATCCATTTCCCCACTCAACCATCTACCTGTCTAGCCGTCCACTCGTCATCCATCCCTCTGTTCACCCGTGTAGCCAGCCATTGATCCCTCGATCCATCCGCCCACCCATCCGTTTCCTACCCATTCATTTATTCATCCACCCACCCACTTCTGTCCCCCCATTCGTCTGTCTACCCCTCCAGCATTCGACCGTCCACCCGTTCATCCAAAAGTACCCCTTGGAGCTTTCTGTGTGCCGGCACCAGGAATTTGCCATGCACAGAACAGCTGTGGTGATGGGATCACTGTGGCAAAGGGAGAGCCCCAGCTTCCAGACTTGGGATTTGCTTTGGAATGGGCCCCCTGCGGTACCATTAGGGGGAAGAGAGGGTGGATTTGTGTGAGGTGTTGCTCCTGTACTATGTACATCAGGAAGGAAGGGATCTTCCTCAGACTCTGGCAGGAACGGAAGACACCGTGTCTGTTAGGAAAGGGGTACAAGTCAGGAAAGTTGGTGGGCTCCCCCTGCAAATCCCGCCTGTAAACAACGGGTTATAGATGGAAGACCCAGGTTTGGGGTGCGGTTCATTGCATTTGGGCTTCACATCACAAGCAAGGATCCTGCTTCCTGGGACAAGCTCCTTCAGCTAGAGGATGTGTTCCAGGAGGAGGAAGTTGAAATTATAAGCAAATCCGTGTCTGGTTGTAAAGGTTGGTATTGCCCAAGCCTGCTGTGCTGGGGCAGGCAGTGCAGCAAGAGGAAAGAGAGAGCATGTGCACATGTGTGGGTTTGTATGTGAGCACAGAGACACACATGCACACGCATGAGGAGGGTGGAGGGGATGGGACAAGACAGGCAATGACTGAGTACTACCAAGTCCAGAGCTCTGACACAGCAGGCTCTTGTGATCCCTCCAGGACCCAGGTCTTTTGCTCTGGAGTACCCTGTGGTCGCCCACCCCCACCCAGTGGTAGGAAGGCGAGAGAATACCAAGAAGCTCTGACCAGGCCTGGAGGCAGTGCCCACACCAGCAGGACCACCACGCCTCCCGTGGGAGACAAAACCTCCATCACTGCAAAACCTGTGACTGCTGTCACTCTGACAGCTGCCCCCTTTCTTTACTTACTAGCCAGTGAGGAAAAGCTTTACAAAGGAAGCTTATTAAAGCCCATTTGCATTTTTTAAGGAATTTTGTTCATATTCGTCTACCATTTTTTTAAGTTGGACATTTATCTTTCTGTTGTTGACTGTAGTCGGCTGTTGGAAGGTTGACTAAAGAAACAAGACTCAGCCCCTGGCTGCTGTGGCTCTGGATTGAGCGTCGGCCTGCGAACCAAGTATTGCTGGTTCGATTCCCAGTCAGGGGCACATGACTAGGTTGCATGTCAAGTCCCCAGTTCGGGGTGCGAGTGAGAGGCAACCACACAGTGATGTTTCTCTCCCTCTCTTCCTCCTTTCCCCTCTCTCTAAAAAGAAATAAACAAACAAACAAATAAATAAATAATTAAAAAAAAAAAAAAGAAACAAGACTCATTCAGATAGACTGGGAACAAGGAGGTCACCGGGTGCCGGGGGTCAGGCTCGTCTAAAAGGTGCTACCATCTGACAAGGGGGTATCCAGTGCCCCTAAGACGTGGAGGGGGACCCATGGTCCCTTACCCAGTGGACCGGGGTCAGAGTTGACCAAAGACGTCGTCCTGGACAGGGAGGCTCTCTTCCACTTTGAGACCTGCATCGTTTCCACGGGTTCACGGGAGCAGAGCGAGGAGGCTGGAGTGAAGGACGAGGGCTCAGGCACAAGGCCCAGTTCTGTTGGTTGCTTTAACCCAAAGAAGTTGCTTTCTGTATTTTCACTCTCTGTTTCTGCATCAGTCTGTTCATTGTTTTATCCAAATCCGTGCTGCCTACAGCATATTCAGACTCTAGCTCCATTGCCTCGTGTGTGTGTGTGTCAGTGTGTGTGTCTGTGTGTGTGGGATATGCTGATCACGCTTCACGAACATTCCCAGTAGCTCAGTTCTGTTCAGTTATCTCAGTGCTCAGTGTAGTTCATTAAATATATGCAGAAGATTCTAGACTTTATGAGTCTAGAATCTCATTTACTCAACATCTTCCTGGATGTGACTCATAATATTATGGGCTTTTATTATAAGTAAGGTAGACTTTGGTTTGCTGCCTACTCATTTGGTTCCAGTAGATGTTCTTCCTGGAGAGAATGTGCTCAGTTCCGTCTTCCTTCCTTTTGTATTTATTTCCACAGACGGAACTCAGGTTCACCATCCCTTCTTCCTGTGGTCATTGTGGTGTTAAATACAGAACCCCCCAGTCATGTGCGCCGGGAAGAGTAACAGCCAGAGAACAAGTTGAAACATGACTTTGAGAATGTAGGTCTTTAAGAATTATTTTAATTCTCCTGAGATTATAAATACCAAGGTTTCTAATATCTGCTGTGGGACTTCGGCTGCAAACCACTTGGCAGGATGAGTTAGCCTGCATCTGTTCCCTGGGGCCACACCCTCCAGTGTGTCAGTCAGTATCAGTTCTTTGTCCTATCAACCGAGCCTGGAGCTTTGATTTCTCAAGAACAGCCACACATGACGGGGGACATCGAGAAGCGTGTGGCTCTGTCTGCGTTGGCCCTGCTCTCTGCTATAGTCATGATGACAGCTGATGCTCAGGAATGCTTGCTGTATGCAGGTTCTAAGCCTACCCCCATGACCCCACCCCCACCCCCGCAGCCCAGCAGACCCACCCACCTCTGAGCCGTGAGTGCTGCTAGTGAAGGCACAGCCCAGAGCCCTTGAGAACCGTGCCCAGTGCCACAGAGCTGGGAACTGAAACAGGCTCAGCCAGGACTATTACCCCGGCCCCACCTGCCATCCTGACAAGAGCTGTCCTGTGGGCCACAGGCAGGTTCCAGCAAGGTATTCTCCACCCATGGGAAAAGATAGTAGTTATAGCTGCTGGGGAGACATTTCTTAATCAGCAGATTAACTTTTACAAATACCATATTGGTTATTCTGGGTCTTTGCCTCTCCATATGTGCTTTAGAATCTGCTATTTAATAGCCACACACTAACTAGCTGGGATTTTGATTGAGATTGCACTGAATCTAGAGATCAGGTTGGGGAGAACTGACATCTTGACAATATTGAGGCTTCCTATCCATGAATATGGACTGTCTCTACATTTATTTAGTTCTTTGATTTATTTCATCAGAGTTTCATAGTCTTCTTCACATAGATCTTGTCTATATTTTATTTGGTTTATATCTAAGTATTTAATTTTGGGGGTGCTAATATAAGCAGTCTGGTGTTTTTCTTTCAAATTCCACTTGTTTATTGCTCTTATATAGGAAAGCAATTGACTTTTTTATATTAACCTTATAATCTGCAATCTTGCTATAATGCTTATTAGTTCCAGAAGTTTCTTCTTGATAGTTATGCTTATATTACTCATCCTGTGTTGCATTTCACTAGAAGAAACATATTTGCTAAAAGCAATACATGAACCTTATTTGCTATGTATAGTCTGCTCTATCTTGTTCCATGTGCACAAAATCTCTATGGGTAAATGAACTGAACATCCATTACTTAGATGGTTTTCTCAAAAAGAAATTATTTCATTGTAAAATATAGTAAATTGATAGCTGTGAACACTTTAGTGATGTTTTGTTTAGATAATATTGAATTTGGTTATTTTCCTTCAAATAATGTAAGGATTTTTATACTTCCGTTGCCTTTGCTAAATAATCACATCATCACTCATTTTTTTTCTACAGCTACAGAGTTAATCTAGCCTTTAGCATGTTGCTTGATTTACACTGAAGAATCAACAGGAATTATCCCCATTTAACACTTCTCTTTTTAAAAACTTGCAGTGTTGGCTATTAAAAATAAAACTTGTAGCAATCATAAAAATATGTAAAATGTTTCTCCAAACCTCTTTTAGAGACTAAAATGGAATAAATCCAGTAATAATTACTAGTAATTTTAATCAGTGTTACTGTTTGTCTTAAACATTTTTTAATGTACAAATTTTTAGTGAATTCCTAAAGATAGTGCTTTTCACCAGCACAGTAGAGAATGTTCAAGTTCTGATGCATCTTTAATATAGATAAGTCATGTTCTTAATATTTTATTCCAGAATATCTTTTTTTTGGAAGGGAGGAGAGAGAAGGGTGGGACCGGGAGGAGCTCCCCTTTCATAGGCCTAAGGAATACTGTCAGAAGTCAGGGGAACGTGGTATTTGCGTAAATTTTCATACTTTGCTTTACAACATAAGCACCTACAAAGGTATAAAGAATAACACAACAGATAACATTTACCCACCACCCACTTAAAGAAAAAGAAATCATGGCCAGTGAATCCTGTTACTTGAGTGACACTCATGAGTGATACTGTGGACCAGCCTTGTCCTCTTTGTGGTCCCACGTACCCAGTCCGGTTCATTGCAAGTGCCTTCTGATGTCACTGACTTGGGGTGCCACCTTCAACCGAACAGTGGGATTCCGAACATGCTCTGTTCCAGGCTGGGCCTTTGTGTCTTCAGTCCGCAAGCCCGAGCACTGTCTCAGGTGTCAGGGCGCTGTTGGCTCTGCTCAGGGGTGGGCCCCACTTCATCGCTCCTGTAATCCAGCATTTTTCCCAAAGAGTCAAACCTGTCTGGTCTTCCACCTAAACCTTAGCATCAGCTTGTTTAGTTCCAATAAAAAAAGAAAAGTTGGAATTGTAACTGGAACCAAGTTAAACATCAATCTCAGGTCTTTTGATGCCAGGTTTAATGTTTGTTTGTTTTTTTCCACACTTGGCTGCCTCCCAAGTTTAGCTTAAGCTTACTTCTTCCTGCTTTAGGAGCATCCTGAAAAGTGAAGAAATTGTTTGAAATATTGCTACCAAATACAGTATCCCCTCACTTATCGTGGGTATTACGTTTTTGACCCCCCCGCGATAGGTGAAAATCCTTGAAGTAGGAACCTTACATTTATTTTAGTATTTATATATATTTTAAGGCTTTATAAACCCTTCCCACACACTTATAAAACGTTCCCAGTCCCTTAGTAACCCTTCCCACTCCCTTATTAACCTTTTCCACACTTTTATAAACACTACTTATGTTCTTAAACATATTCTACACTCTTAAACCTACGTAACTTTAACAACATACGTATACTGTACCGCAAAATCCCGCGATACAGTGAAAAATCCGTGATAAATAATTAAATGTAATATTTTTTAAAATCCTGCGACACAGTGAGGCCGCAATAAGTGAACCACGATATAGAGAGGGACTACTGAAAAGCTTTTCTTTAATTGGTCACTCGTAGAATTTTGTTCATGTGGGATTTTTGATGGGGTTTTAATTCTTATGTGTTTATAGTTCAGACAGTAAGAGGTGCTTTCAGGGTGAAAGAAAAATTGTTCTGTGAAATGCTCTAAAGTGCTTTCATTTGCTGCTTTGCTTTGTTTTATAACCTTTGGTACAAGAGTTGGCATTTGTTGGAAGGGAAAATGTTGGCTCCTGCTCAGCAAGGGTTTTCTGGCTGCCATTCTCAGAGGGCATGACCCACCCACCGCTGGGCACAGCCTGATCGTTTCCCACTGTGAGACATTTCCATGTCCTTTGTAAGAATTTTAATATGTAAGAGCAGAGAAACAAGGCACTGTACAAATTAGGTGAGCTCTGTTAGGGCCGGGCCCCGCCCGTGGCTCAGACTCACCATCATGGTTGTTGGCAGTGTGTTCTTCCTCGTCCTGGACATCCAGGCAAGCCAGCCTGCTCAGCGCACCCTCACTGGTGAGCTGCGGCATATGTGTGCCTCCTGCCTTCTTCTGATTAAACTGTTTATTTGGAGATCATGTCAATTCACACATGTAGCTGTAAGAAATAATACAAAGAGAACCATGTTTACACAGTGTACTGTCACAGTCAGGATGCTGACCCGGATACAGTCAGGATCCAGAACATTCCATCGTTACCCGATGGCTTCTATGTGCTTTATAGACACACCTTCACCCCCCCAATACTGGGCAGCCACTGATCTGTTCTCCATTTTTGGTTATCTCATCTCAAGAATGTTATGTAAATGGAGCATGCAGAAAGTAACTTTGGGATCGGCTTTTTTCCCTCCACCGAATTCTCTGGAGATTCGCCCAACTGGCTGCAAGTATCGTAGTTCAGTCGGTTTTTTTTGTTTTTGTTTTTGTTTTTTTTGCCGCGTAGTCTTCCTCGGTGTGGATGTGCCACAGTGCGTTTGGCCATTCGCCTGTTGAAGGGCACCTGGGTTGTTTCCAGTTTGGGGAGATTATGAATGAAGTTGCTGTAAACATTTGTGTGTGTTTTTTATGTGAACTCGTTTTCATTTCTCTGGGATACATGCCCGTGTTTGGGTTTTATGAAACTCCCAAACTGTTTTCAGAGAGGCCACACCATTTTACATCCCCCCCAGCAGCGCGGGAGAGACCAGTTTCTCTGCATCCTTGCCAGCATTTGGGGTTATCACAGTTTTTATTTTGTCCATTCTCATAGGTGCACAGGGGTATCTCATGGGGGTTTAAGATATAGTTCCCTGACAGCTAATAATAGTGAACATTTTTCGTGCATTTTTCTCCCACCTGAATATCCTCTTCAGTGAAATGTGTCTTCATGTCTTTTGCCTGTTTTCTGATTGGATTGTTTTATTGCTGAGTTTTGAGACGTTCTTGTATGTTCCATTTGTTGTGGTTTTTAGATATTTTCCCTCAGCCTGTAGCTTGTCTTTTCACCTTCTTAGCAGGGCCTTTAGCAGAGCAAAAATGCCTAGTTCTGATAACGTCCAGTTTATCACAAAAGCCGATCCATGCTGTGGGTGGTCTTTGGGGTCTGCTCTGCCCAGCCCAAGCCCCGAGCGTTCGCTCCTGGGATTTCCCTGCAGGTTTGTAGTGTGTCTCACACTCACGCCCCTGGCCCATCTCGGGTGCGTGTGTGTGTGTCCATGTGAGACCCGGCTGCCCGGCGGCTGCTCCTGCTCCTCTGAACTGCCGCCAGCCGGCACGCGGGGGCCCGTCTCTGGGTTCCGCCTGTTCCGCGCGCTCCGTTTGAGTGCCCCTCGCAACCGCGTGCTGTCTGGTGACCAGGGCTACCTAGTGAGTGTGGAGGTCGGGGAGACTGAGCGCCGCCTCTTCTTTAGGCAGCTGCTTGGAAACCTCTCTCAGCCGGTTCTCACGTTTCTGAGCTGGCGTATATTGATGGCCTTTATCATTTAGTTCGAGATCTTCCTGGCTCTTGGTATGACTTTTTATTGAAACCTGGACATATTCTGTTATGTGACTCTACATCTTAAACCTTGTGTTAGATGGTTCTCACCCATGCTGCTCTGTCAGGGGCGGGGCGACACCACCTAAGGCTCCCCACCAGGCCTCTGCTGCCCCCCCTGGCTCCACTGACATTGCCCGGTGGGCGGCAGGGGGAGGGGGCCCTGACTCCACTGGGCTGCCTCTGGTACCCCAGTGGGGCAGGAGTGGGCACCTCACTGCCCCGTTACATGTGGGGATGGGAGTGCAGCCTCCTCATGTGTTCTTCCTGACTCTGCATTGCAGCGTGGAGCGGGGAGGAGGGCTGTCATGGCTCCCCTCTTGTCCCTGCTGGGTGGGAGGGTGGGGTCTGCCTGGAATACGATGGTTCTGTCACTTCCTGTCCTGCAGGAGGGACCTCTCCTGGCCCTTTGTCAGAAAGAGCAGCGTTTGTTGGGGTTTTTTGGTTTGTACCCATTGGTGTTTCCAAGCTGCTGGCTTCTTCAGCTCCAAGTCTGCGATGATGACACAGGAAGAAGACCAGGGGACCCATGCTGTGTTGCCCCTCTGGTCCCAGCAAGTCTGCCCTCCTCCCTCCACCTTTATACGGGTTTCAGGGTTTTCAGTTGTACTGGGGGGAGGAGGGTAAAGGATGTGTGCCCCACCTCCCACTGCGCAGGCCCCTCTGCCTGTCTCACGACCAGGGGTCAGCGCATGAGAACAGAGTGACTGTGGTTTCCAGGATGGATAGCTCGGGTTTCCTCAAAGCGCTTGTGGTTGGCTTTCTCAACCGCCACGTTTGTTTTCCCTGCACACCGCCTGTCTCCTGTCCTCGTGGTGTGTCTGACCACCCTCTCCTCCGGGCTCAGGGTCAGCACCCTGTGCCCATCTTCCGACCTGACCCTGCAGCCCAGAGGCCCTCGGAGCACCTGCATCTTGCCGAGGGCATGCTGTGGTCTTGCACCCTGCCACACCTTGCCTCCCATTCTAGACCTCAAGGACATCACTCCTTAAAACTTCCCATAATGGGCCCTGACCAGTGTAGATCGATTGGGCATCGTTCTGCAAACCGAAAGGTCACTGGTGTGATTCCTGGTTAGGGCACATGCTTGGGTTGCAGGTTTCATCCCTCTTTGGGGCATGTACAAGAGGCAACCGATCGGTGTTTCTCTCTTGTGTCAATGTTTCTCTGCCTCTCTTCCTCCCTCCCTTCCCCTTGCTCTAAAAATTAATAAATAAATACAGACTTTGAGTAATGGAAATTGTAAAGCACATACAAATGCAGAATTGCATAATGACTCCACCTGCCCATCAGCCAGTCTGAGCAATGACCAGCCATGTATGCCATCTACTTCTCCCCTACCCGGGTTACTTTATAATAATAAATCCCAGGTATTGCCACTTCAGTACCACTGAAAGGTAAGTACTAGTGCCGCACCTAAAATGATTAACAAGAATTCCCAGTCAGCTGTCCAGGTGGTGTTTATATTTGAGTTTCTCCATCACAGGCTCTGTCTGAGTCATTTCAAGGTCTTGTTGGGTCCTGCACTGTGCTTTGCACAGAACAGTTCCCAGAAAACGTATATAGATGTAATTAATGAATATAAAGTAATAATGCTTTTAAAACTATCTGGAACACTTTTGAATAAAGGATTCTAAATAGAAACTCATTTAACTTTTAGCAACAGATTTACCGGATACACATTGAGATTCAACATTATTAACAAAACTATGTATATTTTAAATATTTGATGTATGAGAGATGTTTATAAGATATATGCATGCTTTAGCACATTTTAGTCACCGTTTTTTAAAAGCAATGAATTTTCCCTTTAGTGATTTATAATATCAATTTTATTTGCATACAAAGCAACGTATGGCTACAAAATTTGCAAATCTTCTTTTTCCTCAGTTACAGTTTGATGGGATTGTGTGTTAGTCAGCTTTTGCAAAGTATAGCCAAACTACTTAGGAAGAGGAAACCCTTAAGTTTATTAATAATTAGATAATTGGAATAATTGCTCTTTGAGGATTTCCTGTGCTTTCTCCTGCCAGTAAAATAATGTTCTACATGGCTAAGAAATTTGATCAGATTTTAACAATTCCATGCTTTTTAAAGTCATCCACGTGAGCTGCCTGCCACCCAAGAAGAAAAAGGAGTAATGAAGTGAAATGCTGTGGGCACCTCCTTTTCCTTTGCAGCCTTATTTTATTACCCAACCCAGAAGTCTGCCAGAGCAAAGATCAACTGGCAGGCAGTCTGGGGTCCTGACGGAGTTCTGGGGTCCATCACGAGGTGGTGTGTCTTTGGTTCCTCCTCCAGGAGAGATCGAAGCTAGAAACACTGTCACCTTTGTCCCTGGTTCGGAGCTCTCCAGAGCCCCCACCCCTGGAATGAAGGCTACCCTCCCCAGAGTGGCCCCAGATCTCCCTTGCGGGGACCCCTTCCCGCCCATCATCCCTCCCTGCAGCAGAGCCCTCAGGGGCCCAGCAGTGAACCGCACTGACAGCTTGGGAGCGCACCACCGTTCCATCCCAGGGCCAGACCGAGCCCTCCTTGTTCCGTGTGTTTTTCCTTTAGTTTGTAACCATACTGGTATCGTTTCTGCAGAGGAGACCTACCTCGTGTTACTTGTATGATGGGCACACTAAATGGGGTTTTCCTGCTGTCTTTCAGACAGAAACAGTCTCCGCCAGTCAAGAAACCCTCCAAAGTATTTTGCGATGGATCTAGAAGATGAAGAAAACCTGAGTAAGACCTAGGCCTGCCATGTAGTCCCCAGTAGCTGGTTTTCCATTAGTCTTAGTGTTTCTGGAGCTTCATTTCATGAAGCCAATTTGGGGGGGGGGGACGATCTTCCTATGATACGGGCTCCAAGTAGTGGTGTTTTTAATTTTTGATACATCCTCTGTTTACTGTGGGCATCTCCCGTGCAGCCACGTGTGCAGGGTTGTCACTCCTGGTGACCATGTTGGCCGTGATGGAAGGGGAAGGGGAGCGCGCCCCTGGGCACACATCCCATGAAGCTACACACTTTGTGCTCAGTCACAGCCTGGTTATCACGGTGATGGTCAGATTTCCATCCATGCAAATCTAACATTATCTTTGAGGTGGATTTAAATAACTGGCCATTTGAAATAACAGTGCATACATTTTCTGTTCAAATACAGTGGATTCTCCCTCATTGTGAGGGAAAGAGTCCACATGACTCTGATGACCTTAAGTTTCCGGGCTTTAATGAGCCTTAGGACTGATGTGGCTGAAACACCTCTGGGCCCTTCTCTTCCAACCCTGTCCTCTCTGGGGCAAGGGATGGAAGGGCTTGGTGCTATGCCAGCTTCCCCTCTCCATGCTGTTCTCTAGGACAGATTCAGTGAACATGCTTCTCTTCTGTTTTATCTTTAATCGCAGAGAGCAGTGCCTTTACATAAGGCTTAAATGTTCCCACAGAAGTTGAGAGCTTACAATAGGAGATTGTTACAAAGACGTCCTTTTTCTGTACGTGTGTATATCTACATTCTCACTCGTCTATGTTCAATTGCTGCCGAGAAAGACCATGCAGGTCTAAATGATGAGTGACATTTTACTAAGAGCGGTCATCAGTGACCAGAACACAGGTCAGTCCATTTCTCTGTGACTCCACCGACACCGACCAGCTGAGGCCTTGAAGTTGGCTTGATTACACAGATGACCCAGCAGTTCATGTGGCAGAACACCCTGTCTCGCACGCAGGCTGCTCCATGAGTTTGGTTGTCGATGATATGTGTGGGCTGGGTCTTGGTTATATGAATTGCACAGTAGATGAGCTCTCTGGCTGAAGTCAGTCCCAGTGGGCAGACACCAGCGTGAGCAGCTGATCAGTTGCTCTTGGAGAGGCACATGGCATTGTGCCCTTCCTCCCGCTGACCTGTGCGTAGGCTCTAGCTGCCTGGTAGAGGCTTTCTGCAGGTTGACGTCCCCATCATAGCCTACTCCTGAGGTCCTTTTAGAACCAATTCATCTCCAACTGTGCCTGCGCACTGTTCCCCGTGAAAAGTGTGTGTGCTAATGTCCCCCAGCCTCCTTTTTGTGGGGACTGTGGCTGTCATCCAGGGAAGTGGTCATCTGGTCTGGGTGGAAATGTCACGGAGTGTAGATTGTATAACTGCCCCCAGACTGATCCCGTGGTGATTTAGATACAGAATCCTTCTGAATAATTTTTCTGGAAAGCGAAGCTGCTTGTTCAAGTGCTGAAACTTAGCAATGCCAGTCCTGTGTTTTCTATCATTTTGAAAGCAACAAAAAATGTTATCCTGATTAACAGTTACATTTATGAGACAAAGTGGCATGATGTGTGAAGAGAAAGAAACAGAGCAGTGTGGTATGTAAAGAAAAAACAACTAAGAAAAATTGTGAGAGTGGGGTATCTTCCTCCACTTTTAATATTTTCTCTTTACATAGTAGCATTTTTAATAAGACGGAATATGAGTAGTATTTCAGTGCTTCTGAAGCAAATGAGAACTGAGAATTTATGTGAACTATGTTATAAAAAAGTATACTTTTCCTATAATCTCAAGATTGTCAGTCCAATACTGATTATTTTAATTTCTTCAAGGAAAGCATCTGGTTGTTTGAGGTTATAACTGTTTGATTAAGTGCATGTCACAATGTGTTTATGATGATCTGAGTGTCTCTATCGCTAGTTCTGTTCAGCAGAAACACCAGCATGTCGGCGGTCATCTGTGTGACGTCCTGGCTGTTTGTCCATCTAACCTGCCTCGCTCGGCCCTTTTCACCTTTTGTTCCCTCTGAGCACCGAAAGGAGTAACCTATCGAGCTTTTGCTGGAGGATGTTATAAATGAAAATTTAGTGTCTATTCCATCAGCTTTGTCAACTGGGAGAAGTGGTGTGTGTGTGTCAGGCCCCGGGGGAAGCGCTGTCCGCAGAGAAAGTGTACCTGTCTTGAATCTCTTCCACAGGACAGTCTGCTCTCCCATGGGCCGTGTTTAAACCAGGGTCATTCTTTACATCTCGGCTGAATGCTCACAGCCTGGGAAGCTCGAGGACTTCACTGTGGCACTGGCAGCCAGTGACCCAGACTCGCTGTCACGTTAAGTCCTCCCATGGGTAGAGCCGATGAAGTTTGCTGAGCCTGATAAGAATCTGCTCTTATATTATGTTGTCAAAACAGACCCAGGTCACCAGACTGGGCACCTATAAATTGGTTTATATTGTAAAAACTATTTTTATTACTTACAAGATTTATTGTGGGTTTTCGAAAGCTAGGGATAGGTCTAAATTCAGTGACATCAGCATCCTGACGCCCTGGAATCCTTACTCCTGTGCTTCATGCACCAGACGACCTGTGGATATGAGCCAGGAAAACAGGAGTCATTTATTGTCCTCTTTCTAAAAAGGCTTGACAAATGTAAAAGGAAGAGTAAATGCTTTTTTATTCCCCTTTCTGAAATTAAAATTGTATTTATTTGGCCATGAACCTACAGAGTCCTAAAATTATTTTTATTAATCATAAATATAAGGTACCTTTAAAAGGAAGAATAACAAAGTTATTCTGTAAATCTATCAAATATATATTTTTAAAAAATTTTAAAGACAAAATTTCCAGCTTTAGTTAGGAAGCTGTAGCCTGCCTGCAGCTTCAATTTTATATCTTCCTCACACACACACACACACACACACACACACACACACACACACACATATTTTCTATTAATGTATTCAGGATTTAGAGGTAAATCAATCCCCACATGTAGTGAAATATTTTAAATGAATACTAGAAATGAAGCTGTATCCTTCAAAAATCATTTCTAAGCGGCCAGAATACTTTACATAGTTACGTAAGCAGATTTCTAAGATTGATTCATGAACTAAATCAAATAACTACACAAATTGATTGAATATTTTGAACCCGGAAAACTAATCAACCTGTAAATGCTGCTTTAAAATATGTTACCTCTTCTGGGAGAAGCTGCCATTCAAAGCCTGTTGCAGAGTAAATGCCACTGAAAGGGGGGAAATGCCAAAACAAACATTTGTCAGTACCGACATTAGGCTTATTAATGTAAGGTCATCTGGACAAATTTATCACCCCACACTTAGATGCTTCAGAATATTCTCATAAAAATGATTTAAAATTTTACTTTTTATTGTAAAAGCAATAAATGGTAAATAGAAATGGTAGGAGCCATTTATTCCGCAAAATGTCAGATTATCCAGTTCGGTGGCGGCCCTGAGTTCGTGGTCAGTCATGCAGTCCCTCCTGTAGGCAGCAGGGGGCAGTGTAGGACACACATCACTTACCCAGTTACAAAGAGAGATAAAGGAATCTATAAATTTTGCATTTACAAGATCCTGCAACGAAGGCGTTGTAAGTTGCTCTTTCTGGGCACCGCAGGTTCGAGCAGCACAGAGGCTCAGGACAGCTGCCGTGTGGACCACAGGCCCCCCGGGGACGGCGGTGCTCCGGGGCCGGCCGATGGCCACCTGCTGCCCAATGGGGGTAGCAGCGCCGTCAGCAGGAAGCGGCCCCTGGACGAGGGCAGCAACGGGCACACCAAGTTCCGCCTGAAGAAGAGGAGAAGGGCACCTGGGCCGGCGCTGCCCAAGAACGCACTGATGCAGCTGAATGAGATCAAGCCCGGCCTGCAGTACACGCTGCTGTCCCAGACGGGGCCTGTGCACGCGCCGCTCTTCGTCATGTCTGTCGAGGTGAACGGGCAGGTGTTCGAGGGCTCCGGCCCCACAAAGAAGAGGGCCAAGCTGCACGCGGCCGAGAAGGCCTTGCGGTCGTTTGTCCAGTTCCCCAACGCGTCCGAGGCCCACCTGGCCATGGGGCGGAGCCTGTCCGCCAACACGGACTTCACATCCGACCAGGCTGACTTCCCCGACACACTCTTTAATGGCTTTGAGACGCCAGACAGGTCAGAAGTGCCATTTTACATGGGCTCCAATGGTGACGACTCCTTCAGCTCCAGTGGGGACCTCAGCTTGTCAGCATCCCCGGTGCCTGCCAGCCTCGTCCAGCCTCCACTCCCGGTCCTCCCACCATTTCCTCTGCCCAGCGGGAAGAACCCGGTGATGATCTTGAACGAGCTGCGCCCAGGTCTGAAATACGACTTCCTCTCAGAGAGCGGGGAGAGCCACGCCAAGAACTTTGTCATGTCCGTGGTCGTGGATGGCCAGTTCTTCGAAGGCTCAGGAAGGAACAAAAAGCTCGCCAAGGCCCGGGCCGCACAATCTGCCCTGGCCACCATTTTTAATTTGCACTTGGATCAAACACCGTCTCGCCAGCCTATCCTCAGCGAGGGCCTCCAGTTACACTTACCCCAGGTGAGGAAAAGTCTGGTCGCAGCTTGATCTTGCTTTTAGACAGAATGTGGTTCCTTTATCACTGTTGGCTTTCCATCTTATGTCACTCCGTCCTCAGTTACCAGTAAGTGTGGCTGCTGGGCAGGCTTTCTAAGTGGCGCTGGCCACATGGTCCCTAGGCAGCCAGTCCGAGGCCATCACAGCACAGAGCGGAGACACTGGAGCAGTGCGGGCAGCCCTCCCTGTGCTGAGCCTTGCCCTGAAACATAGACCACAGCCCCCTCCCTGTGTAGCAGCCCCTGCAGAGGTGGAGGGCAGCCTTTGAGAAGGGGAGGGAGCCTGCTACCGGAACCTGCCCCAGCCCAGGGTGTTTTCCCAAGTCTTACTGGGATTTGGGGCACAAGAGGAGTGAGTCTGGCCAGTTAGCTGCTGAAACCCAAGGGTGGTGGGGCCCTGGGCTCCAACGGGACTGGCTGGCAGCTGCATTCCCGAGCCCCTGGCGGTAGAGAACATGTGTCAGAGGGACAACGGGCTTAGGGGGCCCTTAAGCAAGTGCTCCAGGGACCACCAGCCATCCGGGTCTGTCTGTACCTGGACAGACATGTAGGATTCATACGGGCTCCCTCCTGCCTGGCCGTAGTGGGCAGCCACTCTTACGTTTGGTCTTAGAGCCCCGCATTCCCTAATATCAGGGTGAACAGAGGGAAATGTTCAGGGGGCTCAGATTGGCATCTGTGAAGGGGGAAGACTAAAGGAGAAATCACACTTAGTGTCTTCTCCAAATCCTACAACTCTGCTTATTTATGGCTTCTTAGAAATTCAAAATTTCCAGTCTACTGTGAAAATCAGTCTTTAGGGAGAAAACTTGTACCTCTTGTCTGTCTATTCCTTCTTGTTATCGTATTATTCAGTTTGAAGATAAAATATACAATGGCTTGATCAGAAAAATGAAGTACCCAATATTGATAGGTAGGATGGCCTGTATTCTCAGAAGAACCCACGGCCATCAGCCTCTCTTTCGCCTTTGAACCAGTTCAAGTAATTCAAGTAATCTGTGTGCAGGTGTCCTCTGAGATGACCAAGGTCCTCAGTTTTAAGAGAAGGAAATTGATTTTATTCTGTTTAAAGCAACCTAATACAACATCAGTATAAAGTAACATGCTCAAAGTAATGTACTGATTTTTTTATGAACCAAATAATTGCTTCTAAATGTTAACCTCCGGTTATTAGTCCATTTATAGTTTTACAAATTGGTAGCACTAGTTCCCGAGTGATTTTTATTTTCAGGTTTACTATTTGCTAAACGATGTCAGCTTGAGTTCAAAACAACATCTGACTTGATCTGTTTTTCCTGAACGTGAACAGGGTTATGTGTAAGAGAATGGAAATCTACTGAAAGCTCTGCCTCCCAGATGCCAGGTTTTGCAGTGCAGATGGGTAACTGCACAGAGGGGAGGCAGAGGGAGTCTGTGTGTATGTGCACATGTGCACACGTGTGCACTTGCAACCCCACCCCCAGGCCGGGCTCAGTGGAGCAGTGATCAGAGCCCCTGGCCTGGGAGGGCTGGGCCTGTGCAGCCCCTCTGGGAAGGTTGTCTGTGGGAATCCTACAGGGAGGGGTGTGCATGGGAGGGGCCACCCTAGCCCTGCCCCAGCACCACCCACACCACTTGCCAGGTTCTGCAGGTGCTGAGCAGCAGTTTCTGGACTTCTGTGGTCCCTGGCCCAGTGAGGTTTGCGGGAGTGGGGCTGCTCAGATCAGACATCCCTGGTCTTACGATTCTTTGCCTTCATGGTGTTCATAGTGGCAGCAGAGAGTTTAAAAACCAGGCGACACTGACCACATGACGAATGCGAAACACCCTGTGAGCAGTGAGTGTTACTAAGGTGACCTAGCCAAGCCTCAGCCCCTCTTCGCCCCTGAGTGTCACTGCAGGAGGCGGAGCTCGCGGCCTGTGGTGGCGTGGGTTGGCCGTGTACAAGTACGTTACCATGTCATTATAGCCGCCCCCACATTTAGAGGGATAGGCACTTCATTCCCCATAGAGAATGAGGTAGTGGCCTCTTTAAAGGGGTGGGCGAACTGCCCATGTATGCAAATGCCAGCGTCGAACAGGTGAGTGTGCACAGATGTGCCCAGCCTCCATCTGAACTCTGGTGAAACTCGTGCCTTTCTCCGAACATGTGCAGATATGCCTAACCTTCTATGAAAAGAAACGTTTATCGTCACTGGCTGTCTTTAACCTCTCATTATTTTTTCCTTCTGTGTAAATTGGAATATGTTATCCTTCATCTCTGCTACCCTCACATCTATTTCTGTCTGTGGTCTTCTCTGTACCCACATCTGTAGCATTGAGGCCTCTGCCAGGTGCTGGGTGAGGCCCAGGCCCTACCTAGACCTCCTGCCCCCTCTCCCCGGGGCTCACTGGAATTTGGTGGTGCGGTGACAGGAGTAAAATTTCCTGACAACTATGCTTTTTCCGAATAAGTCATCATTTAGGATAAGTGACTTTTCTATACGTTTTGGGAGTGTTTTATTAAGAACCAAGGTGAGGACACTAGATTTGGCCACTTGATTATTAAGACAAGTGTGAGATTGAGGGGATGTAGGTCCAGTGTGGCCTTTTACACACACACACACACACACGCACACACACACATGCACCATTTCCCAGAACATGATTTATCCATGATAAATCATGAGTCACAAAAATAAGGCATGTCCCAAGTCTAACAGATATGTTGGCTTCTAAGAAGCATTCCCTGTAGGACAAGTGCTATCAGATCTGGGCACACGCCAGCGGAAGCATTCCAAGCCTCACTGAACTTGGTCCCTGGAGTACATTCTGCTGTCATTCGATCTGAGTGATCACTGCCCTGCAGGCTCCCATCAGTGCTGGGTTCTGAGAGCGTGACTGAGCCAGGGTGATTTGTTTCAGGAGTTGAAATAACAGACATATCTGATGGGCGGGGGCCTTTGAGCGGGAGGTGCTGTGCAAAGCTTATGATCCTTTAATTTGATCATGCTTCTAACTGCCCCTTTCTCCTGCCCATGACATTGGGTGGCACACCCAGGGGTGTGCTCCTGGCCTCACCAGCCTGAGCTGGGCACTCTCAGAGTAGGGGAGAGGGAGGCAGGTGATCCCAGGAAAGTACTGTAGCCACCCTATGCCTCAGTGTCCTCATCAGAGGGCAGGGCTGGGCATCTGGAGGATGGGTGGGGTGGCAGGGTGTGTCTCACAGCATGAGCTCGGGCTCCCCAGGGCGGGGCTCTGGGCCATTCTTGTCCTCCAGACCCTGTCGAAAGATCTCAGCCATGGCCTTTGCATGCTCCTTGGATGTGTGTTGCCATGAGTGTTTTGGAGGAAATGCACACACACACACACGCATGCACGCACGCGCACACTTGTTTGCCAGGTTTACTGTGGGATTCTCCAGAAGAGGAGCCATCCATGCCAGCACCCTTCGAAGGGAGAGTGCGTGCTGGCGTTTGCAGGCAGTTGCCGGCGCCTGACCCCCTGCTGTGGTCCTCAGGTACTAGCTGATGCTGTGGCCCGCCTGGTTCTGGATAAGTTCGGGGACCTGACGGACAACTTCTCCGCCCCCCACGCACGCAGGAAGGTTCTTGCTGGAATCGTCATGACGACAGGTAAACATCTTGCCCTGCAACTATCTCTAACAGGAAAATCGTGTGTCCTTCTTCAGAATGTCTGCCATCTGCAAATGTGGGAACTGTACTTACATTTTTCCCAAATGTCCATCTTTTCAACCTAAGTTGTTTTTCTTTGGAGAAGCAGTCAGTGTTAGTATTGGATTCCCTCGGTCATGTGTGAGTGCTCTAGAGGTGCTCGGAAAACTGCAGGAGACATGAACTCCTGCTTCATTGGAAAGCAGGACGTATCTGAGTTACCAGTTAGTGTTCGTGCTGCCGAGTAGGTTTCCGTGTGACTCTGGGGCAGAGAGGAAGCTCTAGCAAGAGTCAGAAATCTGTGGGGAGCAAAGCACAGTTTGGGGCGGCAGGAGGAACCCATTATGTTTGTCTAGAAGTTCCCAGTCACAGAAGGAGCCCTTCCCCAGGCCCTCTTCCCACACCCAGGAGTGGGACCTCATGCTGAACTCCGTGGGTGACTCCTGGGAACAGGAAGCCACAACCTGACCAGTGCCCAGACCCCTGCAGTAGGGCAGGCGGGGGCATAGAGCAAGGACCCCCGCTTTCTGTCACATGGGCCCCTCTCTACTGGGGGCATCCACAGCGTGTACAGGAAGCAGGCTCTGGAGCTGGGGAGCGAGGGGCTGGAAATGGCGGATCCCTCCCCTCTGGACAGGAGGAAAGTCCTGCTCTTGGTGGAGGTGGCTGAGTGGTCCTCTTCTCCCGAGACAGCTCTCTGCCCACTGTGGAGAGGATCTGATTCTGTAATCCCCAGCATTGTCCCCCACGCCCTGGAGAAGTGTGACGACTCTTGACGCACAAGCGGCCTCTGCCGTGACTGTGCTTCGGCCCAGCCGCGCTGTCTGAGGGGCGGGGTGCAGAGCTCTGTGGGGGCCCGTGCCTGTGTCTTCCTCCCTCTCCTCACCTTCCTCGTACGTACGGTTTACGTAACTGAAAGGTGAGCCCTGCAGCTGCTGAGGCAGTAGTCCTCTGAGCAGGCTCTGACTCTCCGCAGACCAGGGTGCGCTTCTGTCCCCCAGCTCTTCTCGCCACCTTGGGAGAGGCAGATGACCTTGTGGCATCATGTGCCCCTCAGTAGGAATTCCCCTTGGATCACTGCTCAGAGCCACAATGGCCATCTGCAGGCAGGACTGCGCAGCACGGGGCGTGGCTCTGACCTCAGATGGCCTCCACTCGTTGAATGACCTTGGGAAGGTTATTGACCCTTCTCTGCCTCAGTGTCCTGGTCTGTAAAGTGGAGGCAGTGGTAGCAAGTACCACCCAGCTCAGTGCCCGCCTCAGGGTGGCCCAGCGCTCTGGAGCTGATGGTGGTCAGTTCTTACCTGGTGACGCTCAGGGCCTCCGCAGCATGTCTGCAGTACGTGGTCTGTCGATGGATTTGCCATCAGAGTGGTCACTCCTCTGGAGGTTCCTGGGGCTGAGGGTTTCACTGCAGCACAGGTGGTGACAGGGACTCCTAACACTCCGTGAGTGACTTGGTTTTCTTCTCGTCCCTTCCTCCTTGCCCCTTTAGTTCTTTGATTTTAATTTCAAGATTAATAACGAGACCACCTAGTCTACTTTCACATAGTACTTCCTGTATGTATCCAACGCGACTGATCAAGAAAAGACTATTACCATCCAGAGGAAATGGCTTCCTTAAGCTTAGAGCCTTCACCCTGATTAGTGAGGACAAGTGACTGCGGGAGCCTCGCAGAGCTGGTCCCCTGGGAGGCCTGCGGTGGTGGCAGTGGCGGCAGGGGTGGGGGCGGTGGGGGCAGTGTGTGAACACGAGCTGAGTGCTCTGCAAGGTACCCTCACCCAGGGCGCACATCGGGCCCTGGGCGCGCCGGTAGGCGCGTGGCTGTGACTAAGAGGAATGGTCTGTCTTCTTTTTCAGGCACAGATGTTAAGGATGCCAAGGTGATATGTGTTTCCACCGGAACGAAATGTATTAACGGCGAGTACATGAGTGACCGTGGCCTTGCTTTGAATGACTGCCACGCAGAGATCATATCTCGGAGGTCCTTGCTTAGATTCCTTTATACGCAGCTTGAGCTTTACCTAAAGTAAGTCTAGTAAGTAAGTAAGTAAAGGAAGCTGTTTTAAAAAGCATCCCTCCCCCCGTCAGAAAACACTACAAAACTTTCCCTGAAAAATTCTCAAAATAGTAACTTTGTCAGCAACTGCGAGGTTATATCCCATTTTCCCATGAAGCTTCAGCTACAAATAGAGTTGGATAAATGTCGGCACATATATGTATATACCCATGCACACATACATAATAGCATCGCAGGTGTCAGGCCTGTGCGTGACCCTGTGCTTTTGTTTCATGCAGTCCGATATCAGTAGAACTCCATTGCCTGGTAAACTTGGTTATTGTTATTCTAGTCACCATGCCTAAAATCAGCCCATCATGTGTCCAAACTGCTTTTCTCTCTAAAGCCACCTCTACCCATGGTCCTCCTCCTTGAAGTCAGCAGTGAGCAGGAAAGGACAGATGCTCGCATTTCGATGCCGTGCCCACTGTTGAGCAGACAGGAGCTCTGTGAATTATCATAAACGTGTAACAGAAAGTCTCCAGCTCAGGCTTCTCTTTAACCCTATTGAAAACACTGGCCTTTGAAATCGCTGTCAGCTGGGATAGACTGGATTTTGACTGCACACAGCTGGGAAGTTTATTTTGCAACCTGTTTTCTTTCAGTAACAAAGATGATCAAAAAAAGTCCATCTTCCAGAAGTCCGAGCGGGGAGGTTTTAAGCTAAAGGACAGTGTCCAGTTCCACCTTTACATCAGCACCTCTCCCTGTGGGGACGCCAGGATTTTCTCACCACACGAACCAATACTGGAAGGTACAACAAGGTTTCTTGACAGTTGACAGTTTTTCAAAATTCATGGCCATGTAGTAACAGACAAAAGAATAAACTTACATTAATATCCCTTTTTTTTTTTTTTTTTTAGTATCAGTCTTGATTTTGAATCTGAGGAATATATAAAAGCATGAGGTTTTACTTTTCAAAGAATAACACTGGGGAACACAATTTTCGTTGCGTTAGATCTGACACTTGTTTTTGACTAACCTTTGGCATCTGAATCTAAAAATGACCGCAGTTTTTCTCTATCACTTCAACTTTTTAAGGTACAGGAGACACTCCCTTTGTCCCAAAAATCATACAAAATGTACGTACAGTGGAAAATAAAGAAAAAATTATCTGAATATACTGTTTATTTAGAGTAATTTCATTCATAGAAAGGCTATATATTGTTACTGTAAGTCAAATTGTGTACAAGTAGTAAAGTTCTGCTACCAAACATACGTATTAAGGTGTTTTATCTTTTCAAACAACAGGCTAGGACATGCCAAAATGAGATACTTGAAACAGTCTCCTTCAGTTGGCAAAGCTTTAACAAATTGCTTCCTGAGACCCAGTTTGATGTGCAGAGGTGGGAATATAATGTTCTTTCTGTCAACAAGTGGATCATGTAGAATGTTTGGATCACCAGGTTTGAGGTCAGATCTTGGAAGCCAATTTGACTCCACCCTATGCTTCTCATGAGCTCTGCTGTCCCACATACACAGAAAACAGGGATACTTGGTGTATCTGTATTACTGACCAAGAAGGAAGCAGATCATTTTAAGGTCAACACAGATGATCCAATTGTGCTTGTGATGTTGCAACAGATCAGTGACTCTCTTTATGTCTTCATATTCTTCACAAAAACAAACTGAATGGCCAATTCGGACTGCACCAAATAAATTGCCACTGTGGAGGACACACTTCAAGCTCCACTTTGAGCTATCGATGAACAGTCGCCATTCAGTTGCGTTATAGATTAGAATTCCCAATTCCTCCATTAAACCACGTATGTTATGGCAATACACAAAGCCACTGGCACTTTGAAAGTACTGCAGAAACGCACGTTCTCTTGATCGAAAGTAGGATACCTTCTCTCTTTCAAGCAAGTTTTTCTCGTGCTGTCTTGATGCTAAGAATCCTGAAGCCTTTTTGGATAGTCCCAAATCTCGTGTCAAATCATTCAACTCATGCTGATCAAATCCCTTACGAACTGAGTCATCTTCAATTTCAAAAGCTTCATCGTTGCTGTCACTTAGTTCTTCACCACACTCCTGCTTTTCAAAAGAGGGTAGTTCAATGAAAACTGGCACTGGGATTACAGCTGAATGAGGCACTGGGTGTATAGCTGATGGTAGACTAGGATACTCTGTTTTACATTTATTTTTCTTGTTATATCCTGACGTTTTCACTACACAAAAGTAAGTCACTTGAATGATCTTTGGGCTCTTGCCAAACCATAAGAATACCAAATGGCAATTTATCACGTGTTCCCTTCGTCCACATCCGTAAACTCTCGACACATGGCTTGCACACCTTATGAGGGGCCCAAAGCTTCTCTTGATCACTAAGTTTTACTTTAAAATATGCAAAATAGGCTTGTCTGACAAATGCGCTAATGTTTGTCCTTTGGGAATGATGAAACTGCCACAGATATAACAAAATGAATCAGGGTTGTTTACACACTTACGACGAGAAATAGCAGAGGCAGACATGACCTGAAGGAAAGGAAATAAGTACATATGTAAATAAAAAAATAAATTTTGCTAACTCCTTGTACACAGACAAGAACTCGGACTACACTTGGGAATACAATTCACTATATAGAGTAGCACACAACCTCTCACCACACTGTCTCATGTGTAACTGAATAGCCTAGACAAGTATAAACCTGTCACTGGTCTCCAAGGTCATCCCTCACCCCTCCCCACTTGAGGGAGATTTGCTCTCAGCCAATAGGAGAGCACTAGTGCTTCCCTCGATCCAGGCTCGATCCAGCATTGAGTGGTCGCATTAAGATAAGCTGTACAGAAAAAAACTTGACGTGATAGAAGAAAACTAACTGCAGTTTGAAGTCAGCATGCCTGTTTAAGTCTAAAACAACTGAAAAATCAAACTCAACAGGAATTATGTTAAAAACTGTTCCCCTGTGTAATTCATTAGAACATTGTAATGAATAAAAATGTTGATTCTGATAAACTAAGTAATTGGAATAGAGTGGGGATATCAGGTCAGAATTGCTTTTGGCACTTAAATTTGGACAATATATGTCTCTAAATCAGAGATGTACATCTTCTTCCATATTTCTGATAATTTTAACTTAAAAAATGTGTAATTGGAGTATTCGGCTGAAATTCCAGAAGCAGGTTCAGACTAATGAAAACAGAGGCCCTGTTCCTATCACATTTTTCCAGCCCTCTCTGCGTATGGTTTAGTTCTTTTGTTTTGTATGAATTTGTGTCCATGACTCCCAAGCTTAAACATTACTTATCCCAAATAGAACATTTGACTGCATTATGTTCCTTGATTATAAAAACAACACATACCCACTATGGGAAATTGCTAAATATTTTTAAAATAAGAAAGAAAATTCTAGTCATCCAGGCTTATATGACCCAGAGGTAGTCACTGTAGGTCTGCATGTGCTTCCCGTGGGCTTATTTCTGGATCCCTGTGGATTTCTTTTTGAAAATTTAAAAATATGGGGGAAACATAATAAACACCCAAATAGCCAATAGCTAACATTCTATACTATTTGCTTTCAACTCCTTTTTAATGATAGAAATCGGTCACTTTGGTTAAAAAAGAAGCCCTCTTTTTCCCAACCCTGAAGGAAGCCGCTGCTGTGAGTTTGGTTTGTTTTATGCCCTTCCTATCCGATTTTGTATACTTACACTGTACTCGTATCCTGCAGATACAGAATAGCCATATGCACAATAGGTGTAAACTGCATTGTAAATTTATAGGTGTAGTTAGATGTGTTTCTTAGTGAGTGAAACAGATGGTTTCTTTCTCCTGTTTTTCTCCTAGAACCAGCAGACAGACATCCGAATCGCAAAGCCAGAGGACAGCTGCGGACAAAAATAGAATCTGGGGAGGGGACAATCCCGGTGCGCTCCAATGCCAGCATCCAGACGTGGGATGGAGTGCTGCAGGGGGAGAGACTGCTCACCATGTCCTGTAGCGACAAGATGGCACGGTAAGGGCCCTGGGGGCACTTGATCCTCCCCACTGCGCCACACTCGCCCCTGCTGGCTTTCAAAACAGTTGGGTCTTGTCCCCATTCCCCACCCCAATGTTCCCCTGCATTCATTGAAGGACTGAGGCTCTAGAGGGGCTCCAGGACCCTTTAAGGGGATGAAGGTGGGCCTTTACCCAGGAGGCTCCAGGCTGCCCACTGCCATCCTTCAAAACAAGCATCTTGCCTTTTGCTATTATTGTTATATGTGGCTTCTGGGATAAACTGATATGTTACACTGTGACATTTTAAAACAATTTGCTCCCAGAGAAAGCAAAGTTCTTTGTTTGTCATAGATACAACTTTAATGGTCATATTCACTATTCAGTTAATATCTGGAGTAATTTGTATTTACATTTTAAAAATAACGCGATCCCCATCACAGGGGTTTTGCTCTGAGCGCCAAAAGCACCCAGTGGTGGGCAGGCTGAGTGTGGGGGGCTGCAAACACACATCGAGTTTGCAGTCCTCAGAGAAGTGTTAGTTCTCTCAGGAGCCTACTCCCCATGATGTTTAGAAAACTCCATTTCGGTGGGAGAGGGGTCTGAGAGGGAACAATGCCGCTTGCTCAGCACTCACCCCTTTCTAGGCACTTCTCCCAATTCCATATGGAACTGGTGCCTCTCTAGCTGCTGCCCTGGCTGTCGTTCCAAGAGTGGGTGGGTCTGTGGATGTTCTAGGACCATGGGGGCCCTTTAAACAAGCGAACTCTGCTGAGAGACTGGCAGTTTCTTCCTCTGCCCCAGCCTCCGCTGGTTTGCACAGTCAGAAGCAATGAGGCTTGATTTTCCCTGGTGCTGGGACCATGGGCTGCTTCGTCTGGTCTGGTGCTGGGAGCACTCCCCAGGTGTCCCTCCCTAATTTTGAAAATGTGACTGCGTTTTGCGCCAGCCTGCCGCCGCTGCCACTGCTGCCGCCGCTGCCGCTGCTGCTGCCACCACACTGCGTCCTCTCTGCCCCAGCTCCGCCCCTCCTACCTGTCTGGATGAGTATTCCTTCTTTATATCTTTGTTTGCTGGACTTCCATGCAGCTCAATTTTCTGGAACTTCTGGTTGTCTCTACTTTTGAGGTAGTTGTGTTCCTTCTTAGTTGTGGAGGGAGATGCAGTGTGTCTGTCTAGGCCTCCATCTCGGCCGGAAGTCCAGGCTTTCCCTTTTAAAACATTTAATTAATTTGTGTTCCTACGTGTTCAGGGAACTGGGGTGGTAAAGATTCAAGTGAGAAAGACACATACAGTTTCAGTTGTTATAGGATAGCCTGCCCCGCCTGGTGAATTGTATTATATATAGAAATAATATTATAATATGTAGAAATAGATAAAAATATATGTCACAATTTACTAACTTTAAAACGTAAATTGGATCATGGGTTTGATCACTGTTCTCAGAGTAAACCCCACACCCTTCCCGGGGCTCACGAGCTCTGCCCTTCCCTGCAGCCATGTCTCCTGCTGCCCTCACTCCAGCGCACTAAGCTTCCGCCGCCCTGAGTTTGGCCGTTTCCTCAGGCTGGAGCGCTCTTCCTGCAGCGCTTTACCCGTCTGACTGTATAAAGGGAGGGCCCCGAGGGCAGCAAGCAAAGCCAGCAGGTCAGGAGAGGTGGTCCCTGCTGCTGTCCCAGAGCACCAGGCTGTCAGCGGCCTGACAGCAGAGACCGCTGCCTGCTTCTCCCCCTGCTGGGCCCTGGTGTCTGGAACCTGCCCAGCAGGCCCAGTTCCTCCCCTGGCCCATGCTGACCCGTGGGCCTTTGCCCTGTAAACTCACGATCCTAACCTTTGGGAGTTCCCGCAGTAAAGCCCAGGCATGTGCTACATCCCTACATGCTTCTCAAACTACAGTTTGCTCCGCCCCAGTTCTCTGCAGAGAGGACGAGAAACAAAGTATCTGAAACAAATTTTTCTGGATCAAATCAAAAGTTTATTACAGAATTTGGAAAAACCAAGTACTTTATTAAGAACAGGGAGCAAAGGAGAGCAGGGGAAGGGAGAAGGGCCCCAGGAGAAAACAGCCCACGGGATGCGGGATCCACTCTGGTGTGAGTCCCGTGCGGAGAACGCTGAGGCAGCGCGCACACGTCCGTCGTCCACGGGACCAGGTCTCGTCACCTGCACACAGTGTGTACTTCTGGCACCGCTGGCACCTGCGGCTGTCTGTGACCACCTCCGGTGCTGCAGGCCGTCCACAACACTAAAAATTATTCTGGCATGACTCTTGTTCTTTTCCGACGCTGCTTGTGAGTGGATGGCCCACAGCACATGCATTTTAAGAAGAACCTGAAGGTTCTGCGAGCCACACCCCGCCGGCCCTGGCTGGGGCCAGAGGGAGAGCCTGGGGTCCCACCTTCAGGCTGTGCAGCCTGGACGCGGTTGTCATCGGTGGGTCCTTCTGGGGCTCTTCCAGCATTGCTGGTGCTGCCATGGCTGGGTGTGGTGGGGGAGCCACCAGGGTCACACTGGAGGGCTGGGCTGGGTGTGGCCGTCCTGGTCTGGGGGTCAGGTAGGGAAGTGCTGGTGCTGGATGCCACACTGGATTCCGGCAGCAGAGCAATCATCCACGACCCCTGGCTGCTTGAGGGAAGGGCAGGCTCTTCTGGACTCTCCCCAATGTTGCAGACAGGGGTGGGGCAGGGCCTCACCCGGATGGTGCGACACTTCATCTTGGTGGTCGCTGTTTTGAGGATCAGGTACGTTCCCATGACCCTGTCGTATTTCTTTTGTATCAGTGACTCCTGAATCTGGTACTTCGTGAACCCTATGTCATTCATGATGTCTGCCACCTGGGGGTCAAGGTCGCCCCAGGGCGGCTCGCTGTATGGCCTCAGTTCCTCCCTCTGGCCCATGGTGACCCATGGGTCTTGTAGTATGTCTTCCAGTGTTGGCCTTCCCCTCGGGCGGAGGGTCAGTAATTTTTGTAAAAGACTTTGACCTTCTTTGGATAGGAAGCATGGTACCCGGAACTTCCCCCTCAGGATCTTTTTTTTCACCTCCCCCACTGTGTCCCCCTCAAATGGCAAATTCCCCACCAGCATCCTATACAAAACTACCCCCAGGCTCCAGACATTGACCTTCAGGCCGTCATAGGCATGACCCCGCATGATCTCTGGGGCCATATAGAATGGGGTGCCACAAACGGTTGTCAGCTTATAGTTTGTAAAGTCCCTGGCAAGGCCTAAGTCTGCTATTTTGAGGTTTCTCTCACCGTCTAGCAGTATGTTTTCTGGCGTCAGGTCCCGGTGGACGACCTTCTTCCGGTGGCAGTGCTGCACTGCTGATATGAGCTGCCGGAACATGGGTCGGGCTGCTGCCTCGCTCCTGGGGCCGCAGTTTTCTAGGTGGTCTTGTAAGCTCCCTCCGCTGACATGCTCCATGAAGCGGTAACATTTCTCCTCAGTGGCAATCACCTCAAATACCTGAGTGATATTTGGGTGATTTAAAAGCTTATGACAATGAACTTCTTGAAAATATTCAGTTACCTTGCACTTGCTAATGGCTTTGACAGCCACCTCTGTCCCCGTCGGCAAGTGCAAGGCCAACCACACCGTGACATAGGAGCCCTTGCTGATGGGGCGCAGGAGCATGTGATCGCCAATAAAGTGCTCCTGATGGACAGTGATGGCTGCAAGGTCATCAGCCATGGTGACTTCAAAGTAAGAACAAAAACAAAGTAAAAACTAAAAAGAAGAAGATGAAAAAGATGAAATAAGTAAATAAAAAAATAAAAAGAAAAACATAAGAAAAATTAAAAAAGGGAAAATAATAAAGGAAAGGAAAAAAATGGGGGGAAATTGGCAAAAACAATACAGTAAGAAAAAGAAAACTCTCTCGCCAAGTAATGGCAAGAACAAAGCTCGCAAGTCCTAGTCCAACAGGTCACCACAATCAGCTTCCTGGGCTCTAACGGACAAAATCTCAGCCCCGCCAGGGCAGTGTATGTAGGACGGGCTTGCCGCTGCGTCACAGTGGCGCCTGTGAGGTCAGAGCAGGCGTGGAGCAGGCGTGGCTGGGGATGAACTACAGGGGTTTCCTCACTTTCTGGTCTCACGACCCTTTGGCTGTGGAATTCAAAAAAGGGACCCCCTCCCACCCAATGAACTTCTTGTTTATGTGGGATATTAAAGATCGATATTTACTTTGCTAGAAATAAAAATCTGTAAGTTGCAAAAAGAAAAGAAAATGAAAAGTCCCAGTCTCATGCTCCAGGTCATAGTTCAAATATCACCTGCTGAGAAAAACTCCCCTGACCCACCCATTCCTACCTGCTTTGCCCATCCCACCACATTTGTCATCTTCATGGCACTGAGCAAAGGCAGCTGGTTCTTGTTTGCCCTCCGACCTCGCCTCGAAGGCAGGAGAATGCCTGCACTCTTCCCTGTGTCTAGCACGGTGAGTGGCAACAAGGTTAGTGTTTAATAAATAGAAGAGTTTGGGGTAACATAAGACTATATGGCCAACTCCTTATTTAATCAAAGTGATTCATTAAAAAAAACCTTTAAAAAAAAAAAAAGAAAAAAGAACATTCCATTTCTGCAGATACTGACCTCAGTTCCAGCAGTTCTTTACCTTTGAACAAACATTTCCTTGATGAAAGCATCATGGGCAAATAGCAGAAAGTTCCGTGGTAGAAAGGCCTGTAAAATAAAAGTATCCTCCCCTTCAGAGCTCTCTGTGGCCCGCTGGGAATGGGCTCCCAACTGCCACCCTCCCAACCACTGCCAGAACTGGCACATGCGTGCGCAACATCTTGTCAGGTGTCTGTCAGCCTTTGTCTTGACGTTCTCTAATGGGTCTTCTCAGGGAACCTCGAGGACACGGGGCCCATTCCCACCCCTCACAGGCGCCTACGTGATGTGTTTACTTAGGACATGCCCTTTGTGTCCACTTTCTGAATACTTTCTGTGAGTGTGTGTGTCTGTGTCCTTGAAAAATACACAGTGGTGTCATTTGGGATGTTCATGTGTGTGTTGTTAGCTTACAGAAATCATGTTGTGCTTCAGATCCCATTCTGCATCTTCATTCACCCCAGTGTTTGGTGGTACCCTTTCCCTGAGGCCGTCATACACAGCCCGTGGCCTACTAATACATCACAGTCACGACCACGTCATGACGTTCCCTTGTGATGGGAACATGAATTTCCTCCCACTCCCTTCCCAGGGCAGCCTTGAAGTCCCATAGAGGCCGCTCATTGGAGGCCTTGCCCCAGGGCTTGTGCACAGTGGAACGTCATACAGTGCCATCGGGCGTGCCCAGCAGTCCCACCAGCTGCGCTGACCAGCAGCGTGTGAGGTCAGCTCCCCACGTTTCTAACTGGTGTCTCATGGTTTTAGTTTATGTCTCTCTTCCCACTGGGAGTGTTGAGCATCTCCTCAGCCACCCACCTTGCTCCTTTGAATTTCCCATTTCTGTCCTGGCCGTTTGTCTTCTGGATCTTGCACCTTTTTCATCTTGGTTTGCAGAAGTTCCTCTTCCAGTTTATGTTGTATCTTTAACAGTTTGAGGTGAGTCAGTGTCTTCTCCAAGGTCTTCTTAACTTTATGCCATCTTTTATTGAATAGAAACCCTTAATTTTGATGTAACTTTATCCATTCATTTGTCACCCTGTGATTTTTTACTTTTAGTATCTTACTTAAGAAATACCTTCTCAAATTAAGGGCATAAAAATTTTCTGTACTTCCTTCTCATACCTCTATCATTTTCCTCTCACATTTAGGCCTTTAATACATTTGTATTATAAGGAATAATTTAGCTTTCTTATTCTCATACCGTCAGTCAGTTTTCCCAGGTCGATCTATTGAATAATCTGTACTTTCTCACTGGTCTCTGAAGGCACCTCCGTGAGGTACTGAGCCCCCTCACAAAGACAGGTCTGTTTCCAGACCCTCAGTTCTGTATTAGTCTCTGGTTAGCTGTAATTGCACACATTTTACAGTTTTTAATTTTTCTGACATTTTAATATGTTTAAAGATCTGGTTGGATAAGACTTTCATCCTTTAGTCTTTCGTTGTTTTTTCATAATCTTCATAGCTTTTAGTGAACCTCTATTCTTGTGTACATATCTTAGAATCAGCTTGTCAGATGTCTCTGGATGTCTTGCTGAGATTTATATGGAATTGCATTGAAATTGTGGATTGCATTGGAAAGAACTGATATAAGGTTAAACCAGTCCACCCGTGAATATTGTGTATCTCTCTCCATATTTAAAATTTTTCCTTTATGTCATTGATAGTTTTTCATAAAGATGTTAGGCAGTTTTTGACAGGTGAATTCTTCGAACTTCATGCTTTCTGTGTTAATATGATGATTATCTTGTTATCTGCTATATATTCTGTGTAATTATTGCTGCTGTAGACAGACATCATTGATTTCTTTTTATTGTGGTAAAACATATGATATAAAATGACCATTTTACATATTTTTAAAAGATTTTTTTACGACCAGTTTTAGATTCACACCAGTTAAGCAGAGGTACAGGGGCTCACACCTACTCTCTACCCGCCCCCACCGGAGGGCGCATTGCTTACAGTGGGTGAACCTACACTGGCACGTTAGGGTCACCCCGATCCACAGTTCACTTTGGCCGCTCTTGATGGTGCCCATTCTGTGGACTTGGACAAATGGATAATGACATGTGTCTGACTTTCTTCGTAATGTCAAGTACTGGAAGTGATCCAAGTGGCACCAGTAGTACAGGGTGAACAAGCAATGGGTGCTCCTTGCAGTGGGTGCTGCGCAGGCAAAGCAAGCCCACTCTACAGCCCGCAGGAGCACCTTCCCAACTGGTAAGGGCTGGGCACGAGGAGTGGCACCTGGCAGTTTTTATGGCCTCCACCCTGCAGGCACAGAAAGTCCCCATTATAAAAATAACATGAATAAATTGGACTAAACTGAAAATTTTAAACTTACCAAAACCCCCGTAGATATAATTGAAAGAAAAGCCACATATTGGGAAGAGTGGTAGATTTACATAAGCAGTAAGTGAGAACCCGATTATAAAGCAAACCCCATAGCTCAGTCATAGGGCTGTTGCTGAGGGTCTCGGCTGGGGGTCGTGTGAATGTTCTATGTCTTATTGAAACAGGGGTCACACACATGTACATATAAGTTAAAACTCACAGATGTGCACCCCTGCGATCTGTGCCTTTCACTATATCCTGAAGACACGTCATTGCAGGAAAACGCAAGGACGAGCCAGGAGAAAAGGAGGAGGGATGCTCTAGAAAAGACAAGTGGGGACCACGGCCACAGCCTGCTC
Source organism: Furipterus horrens (assembly GCF_987537825.1). Taxonomy (NCBI): domain Eukaryota; kingdom Metazoa; phylum Chordata; class Mammalia; order Chiroptera; family Furipteridae; genus Furipterus; species Furipterus horrens. The sequence goes on from NW_028327171.1 coordinate 10,068,106, forward strand.
CTCTCAGCCCCTCCCACCCCAGGCATCTGTGTCCCATAATGCACAGCTTTCCGGTCCTACAATCCACACCGGTTCTGATGGCACCTGGGGTCAGCACAGCCTAAAAGGCTGCAGGGCAGTTCCACGAGACTGCCCAGGCACCCATACATCTGTCTGACTTGGCTGCAAATCGGGGTTACCTGGACTCCCTCTTCAGGCTCAATAACTTGCTAGAACAGCTCATAGAACTCAGGGAATACAGTTACCTAATGTGCCGTTTTACTGTGAAGGGCACCAGTCAGGAACAGGCTGTCAGGGCACCTCTGCCCTGAGAAGTCTCCTGGAGACCGTGGTGGGACCAGGCAGTGGGTTTATTGAGGGAAAAGGGGGCAGGGGGTGGAGGGGAGAAGCAACTCCCAGACTGACTCAAGGGCCCGTAGGAGCAAGGGGAATGGGGAGCAAGGGAACAAGGAATGAGGAATGTGGACTCCCGGTCCTCCTCATGGACCCACAGGAGTCCCACCCGCACTTCTGCAGGCACCTTTTTATACTTGTCAACCACACATTTTGGTGACGGTGAGTTTGCTTATCAACATATTCAGTAGGTCATTTACATCTGATTGCTCGCCCCCCCCCTCCCCCCCCCCACACACACCACGTTAGTTAACATACCAGGCTAGGTCCATTACCATTTCCCCGGGAAGGGGAAGGGTTCCAGTCCGTCAGCATATCCTTCGGGAACGGCTAAGTCCAGGGCCAGGTTGATCAGCATATACCAGAAGTCCAGGTGTGCATTCAGCTGCCTCCATGTTCTGGCACAGGCCTGTGGAAGAGATGCCTGGTGGGGGGTCGGGGTGCAAGGCTCTTCCCACTCTCAGTCCCTGTGAGTTGGGTTTTATGCAAGTTTTCACCACAGCCACAATTGATTGAATCATTGGTCATTGGTGATAAACTCGATCCCCAGTTCCTCTGCCTCCTCCTCAAATTATGTGGTCAGTTCCTCTGGCAACTGGCCCCCATCCTCCTGGAGTCACCTCATTTGCATAAACTTGGGCGTGGTTGAAAAGGGCTTAATATTCCATTTCACACCAACAGATGGCCGCGGCCGGACAGCAGAACAGCCGTGGCCCAGAAACAGCGTTGGCGGTCAGCTCGCTGCCCGCTGGCTGCAGTCCTCCTGCCCTGTCCTGAGGGAGTGAAATGAGCAGCCTCCTGAGTGGCTGTCACAGATGAGGGGTGGTGGGCAGGTGCCAGGCAAGATGTCCTGTGTCTTTTACAGAGGGACAGAGCAGTGACTCATATGTCCCGGCCTGAGGGGCCGGAAATGGGGGCAGAGGCAGAAGGCAGGCTTAGCATGAGGGCCACAGTGGGCTGGGGGAGGGGAGGGAGGTGCAACGCTCCTGCTGGGGTCACCAGGTGCTGTCTGTCCAATGGGTGGGCCATTTGGCTGAAGGCAGCCACCACCCCCTCAAGGCTGCATGGGACCTTGAGTGGGTTCACCGTCTCACAGTTGTGTCAGCTGGGTGCTGTGGGAAGGCGCCAGGGTCTCAGATCTAATGACCTTGGCCTCTGTGCACTGGGGGAGGAAGCAGAGACCACCCGCCTGAGGGCAGACAGCTTGTTTGTTCAGAGCTGCTATGGCAGGGGGTCCGCCCCCTCTGTGTGTGCAGGCTGGGTGGGCGGGGCAGCGCTGGTGGGACAGGGGAGGCTCCGCTCAGGTGTGTTCCATGGAGGCTGTGGGTCAACTAGCCAGAAGCGATGCCCCCTCTGGTGGGGGACATCCTGGGCTTTCTCTGGGCGGTCCCAGTTGGAGGCAGGGACAACAAGGCCGCCAAGGGTCCAAGTCCTGACCGTTCTGGGCCGGTGGCTGTGCTTGGGTCAGAGCTCTCCTGTGACTTCTGGTCTGGCCACTGGCCACTAACACACGCAGCCTCTCAGAGCTGGGCCGGGCCCTTTACGGATCCAGGGACAGGCCAGCACGACGGCACTCCGAGGCCTGTGCTCTGAGAAACGACGTGAGGAAGATGAGTGAGAGAGGCCTGGGCAGCAAGCTCAGCGGGGTGAGAGAGCGCTCCTCAGCACCTGCATGCTTCTTCCCAGTGTCACCCAGCAAGTGTCCCCAGCACACTGCTATGGACCCTGCATCGTCCCCAGCACACTGCTGTGGACCCTGCATCGTCCCCTGGGGCGGGGGCTCTCAGGGAGGGAGGTTCACCACATGGCAACCATCTGTGCCGAATTTCCCATCCTCGCGCAGGGTCTCTGGGGACATTGGATGGCCTGGAGCCTGGCTACAGTGACACATGTCCCTTGGCCACCACGGAGTTCCCTGGCCATCACTGGGCGTTTTTACTCTGGGCGAAGTCCGGTCCTCCTGCCCTTTGTGAGGCTCTGTGGCAGGCGTCTGCCCGCAGAAGTGGCACATGTGCACGCCCCTTCCCACCCGGGCCCTCAGCAGAGCAGTCAGAAGCTCCGGGAATTCTGTTACGAAGCGTGTGCTCAGAGCTAACGACCTGAAACAAAGAGCTTTCTGCAAAATCACGGTTAAAGTGGGCCCCAGGAAGCCGAATTCAGCCTAAAGGTGGCCTAAATCCACACACGCACTTCTGAATTTACACAGAAAGGGTGCTCTGTGGTTTTGGAAGGCATGCAATCATGTCCTGCTTTTTCTTCTAAGATAGGAAACCTGTGTTTTAATTTTTGTTTCAGAGGGCGGGAGGAATGTTTCATAGGAATTGGAGGGTTTGTCGGCTCAGCATGTATTTATTGACCTGTATGCAGCAGGTACGCATTGTAAGTGCTGGAGCAGATCAGTGAGTAAAATAGACAGTCTCTTTCCCAGGGAGCTTACATACTGGTAGGGTGGGTGGGGGAACAGATAATAAAAAATAGACCTGCAAATAATGCAGGAAGTTAGCACAGGAGGGGGCTGGGACAGGGGACCAGGAGGGACTTTCTACAGAGACAAAGATGAGGAGACCATGACCAGGGGCAGTCAGGCAGCTATGTTCCAGGATGAAGAACCTGGGGATAGTGACTCGGGGGAGCATCAAAGACCCTGGTGGCCTGGGTGCAGGGGGGGCCACAGCTGGAGCGGTGAGGGAGGAGGAGCCGGGTCGGACAGCCCGGCTGCTGCTGGAATAGAGATGGGGTGTCAGGGAGCGCTGTGCAAAGGAGCGACCTTGTCCAGCCTGTGTCCTCACAGGGCCAGGTGGCTGCTGTCAGGTGTGGGCACTGGGGTGGGGGCCGCAGGCAAGGATGAAACACTGATGGCTCCTGGGTCTGTTGTAAAAGAAGGTTTCTTGCAGGTTTGCTGGCCTCTGGCCGGTGACGGACGCGGAGGCGAGTGTGACTGAGTTTGGCCTAAGCCGGGTGGGTCAGGCCTTACGGCAGGGCTCGTGCAGACACTGTTCACAGCACTGGCCCCCCAGCACCACCTCCCACTCTCCATGAGGGCGAAGACATAGCAGAGCTGGTGGCCAGCGCTGAGTGTGGATGCAGGGAGGGTGGGGCGGAGGGGGGAGCACCCGTGTTTGTAAAATGGCCTCATTTCACTGCCCCCACTCATCCGCGACCTGCACTGCAGCGGCGGCTCCCCTACAGCCGCCCACCTGTCCCCAAACTGCTGGCAGGTCACTTCCCAAAATGCAGACTGGGTCAGACCCTCGCAGGAAAGCACTTCCATTGAGTTAGGTGGTGCCGCGGCCTTCCTGAAAGGCCTTCAGGGGCTTGTGTGCCCTGAGGAACAGCCAGTCCCTGCGGAGGCTGCTTGGGCCAGCCTGCCCTCCCCTCCCCGGCCTGTCCCTGGGCCTGTCCCCCACACTGGGTCTGGGTGTGCCTTCCTCCTTCTGCCTCACATTGCCCCCGCCCCCCCAGGAGCTGAGTTCAGGCCGCCCTCCCCGAGCCTTCCCTGAAGTCCTCCCCCTCTTCTGCTGTTTGTGGAACCTGCTCTCCCTCAAATTGATTCCACTCAACTTTTAATTCTTGATTCATGTGTTTATCATTTTACTGTTACTGCCTGTCCCCATCAAGATAGCCCACGGGCTCCAGAAACACGTGGACTATGTCCTCTCTGCCCCTGTGGATTTAGTACCCAGCACCCCCCGAGCTGTGCAGTGTTTCTCCTGTGACCGTGGGGCTCAGAGAGCGAGCAGCGGCGTGTTTGAGGGATGTGTGTGTGCTGAGCACCAGTGAACACCTAGGTGGTCAGTGACGTGAATGACTGGGCTGATAAAAGCCATGCAGCCACTTCCTCTCCCAGTGCCGTGTGCTGGGTCCCTGCTGCTGTGCCCAGCAGGGCCCGCCTGGTGCCAGGTGTGGCTGACTCTCACCTCCCAGGGTTAAATGGAGCCTGACTTCGAGTTGTCTCCAAGGAACAGGAAAATGATGGTTTCATGTTTTCAAGGACTCCGGAGCGACCATTTTCATTGGAAGTAATAAAATGTTTACTTTCCCTTTTGATTTTTCTTATAAGAAATGTGCCTCCCGGATACTGTAAGAACTACCCTTCAGTACGGGAGCTGCGGCAAAAGGTTGTTCCACAGCTAACGTGATGTTTGTCAGTTTTTCTCTTTAAAATTCTAAGCTGAGTCAGTTATTGCTGGCTGTTCTCTTTTTAATTAGTCGGCAATTGTGCAGAATTAACAGGGCATCTGTGCACGAGGCAGGCGGGCGTCAGGGCTGCGACAGACGCTGAGCCCCCCACTGAGGCATGTCCCTCTGCCTGCAGGTGGAACGTGGTGGGCATCCAGGGCTCCCTGCTCAGCATCTTCGTGGAGCCTATTTACTTCTCGAGCATCATCTTGGGCAGCCTCTACCACGGGGACCACCTCTCCAGAGCCATGTACCAGCGGATCTCGAACATAGAAGACCTGCCCCCTCTATACACCCTCAACAAGCCTCTGCTCAGCGGCAAGTATCCCCAGCGTGTGATCTTGTGTCTTTCAGATAAACTTACAGTGCAGTGTCCCTGTCGTACGAAAGGAAGCTGCGTGTGGAGGAGCTTTTCCTCCGAGGACCATTGGGGCCATTCTGGGGGGTGGAGGGGGCTGTTGCAGGACCTGTGAGGGCTGCTGTGTGTGTCCCGCTGCAAGGTTAACCTCTTGCCCTTTGTAAAGGATCGGCAGCCTGGATGTCTTCCCTGCATATGTATTCAAGCCCTGTCTCTGCGGAGAGAGTAACACATGCCATGGAAATTATATATACACATCTGCTGTCTGAGGTCAGGCTGGGCTGGGCCACCAGTATATGTGGGCACGGTGACAAACTGCCACTGCAGAGCCAGCCCCTGTGCAGATGGTGACCTGCCCTGTGTCCTCATGCCCAGTGTGCACTTAGGAGGTTGGTCATGCCACTGAAATGTGCCCATCACTAGTGGGTGTGTCGGTGTGATTGTGAGCACCATGACAAGTCCATGTGTCAGGGATGTGATCGTGTGTGCCGTGACAAGCCCGTGTGTCAGAGATGTGACTGTGTGCGCCATGACAAGTCTGTGTTTCAGGGATGTGACTGTGTAGACCGTGACAAGCCCTTGTGTCAGGGATGTGATTGTGTGCATTGTGACAAGCCCCTGTGTCAGGGATGTGATCGTGTGTGCCATGACAAGCCTGTGTGTCAGGGATATGACTGTGTACACCGTGACAAGCCCGTGTGTCAGGGATGTGACTGTGTGCGCTGTGACAAGTCCATGTGTCAGGGATATGACTGTGTGCGCTATGACAAGCCCGTCTGTCAGGGATGTGACTGTGTGTGCTGTGACAAGCCCGTGTGTCAGGGATGTGACTGTGTGTGCTGTGACAAGCCTGTCTGTCAGGGATATGATTGTGTGCGCCGTGACAAGCCCGTGTGTCAGGGATGTGATCGTGTACACTATGACAAGTCTGTGTGTCAGGGATGTGACTGTGTACTGTGACAAGTTTGTGTGTCAGGGATGTGATTGCATGTGCCGTGACAAGCCCGTGTCAGGAATGTGATTGTTTGTGCCGTGACAAACCCGCGTGTCAGGGATGTGACTGTGTGTGCCGTGACAAACCCACGTGTCAGGGATGTGATTGTGTGCGCCGTGACAAGCCCGTGTCAGGAATGTGATTGTGTGTGCCGTGACAAACCCGCCTGTCAGGGATGTGACTGTGTGTGCCGTGACAAACCCACGTGTCAGGGATGTGATTGCGTGCGCTGTGACAAGCCCGTGTCAGGGATGTCTTGCACTTGCCCTGTGCGCCCATTGTTACTAGTTTGTTGTTCTTCTTTTAGAATTTCAGTGGCTAACAGCAAAGTGAACAAGAGCTTTTGACTTCAAGGGTCCTAACTTCTCAATTCACCCTTATTTTAAAGGACACAATTAAGGTATTTTTATCCTGTTGAAAATATCATCTTACTTATTTTTTAAGCTCAGAACTAAAACCATAACCCTGAACTAACCGCGTGTCTCGGTGTGTGTGTGCTCCAGCTGCCGTGCATCCGTAACCAGCCTGGGCAGTGTGGGGTTTTACTGAAAGCACGGCTCTTGGGGCATCTCAGTTACGCACAAATGGAGAAAAACAGGTCAAGTCTTACAGCTCCCTAACCTTAACCATTATTTTCTAAGAAAAAGAGCAGAGTCTGATAAAATTTGGTTGTGAGAAAGTTGAAACTGGAGCATTCGCTCCCACTGAACTTCCTGGAAGCTACAAAGTACGTGTTGGTGTCTCGTGCATTGGCATACAGATGTCTCATGAGTCAGAAACTGGTTTTCCCTGTTTACTTTCTGTATTCTACACTTGAGTGCTTTGTTTAATTTCAGCTGTCACTCGTCTCTTAGATTCATAGACACTTAAAACACTGTGTGGAGTACATGGCACATAGGAGCCACTCAGAATAGCTGCTGGCGTCGTGATGCGTGCTGTCTAAGCAATGCCACATCCATAACAGAAGGCCGAGAGGACAGGATCATTTTGCTGAGAGAATATTCTAAGGCACTGGAATGAGAGCTCATTTATAAAAGTCAGATTATTTTTATCATATCTGATGTACATGAAGTGCATGGATGGCTATAAAAAGATATTGAAAAGTAGTCTTTGCAAGACAGGGACCTTAAAGTCACTGACGCATTCTACAAGTTTGTGAAGAATATGAAGTAAATGACAAAACGGAAGAATCCGCTCTTCACACTCCTGTCCCCAGTATCACCTCAAACAGCGAAGCCTGAAGCCCCCCGCCCTACAGTTTGGGCCATGCTGAGCCCACCAGCAGGCCTCCAGAGCCTAAGTCAGAGCGACAGCTTCGTGCCTCGGTCTCTCCCTGTGCCTAGTTACAGGGGCAGACCAGGTGCCCTTCATGATCCTCTGGACAAGCCTTAGGATTCCGTGAAGTACAGGAACAGGACTCGAGGTCCAGGAGGCAGAATGGCCTTCTGGCTTCCCGGTCTATTTTGAAATGCAAACTGAAGTATTTTACATTGGATAAATGCTTCATTTTTTGAAACAGTGGCGTTTTGTCGTTGTTTATCCTTGAAGAGAGCTCAAGTCGGCACAGCGGGCAGCTTTGGAAAAGACACCTGCAGACGGCACTCCGCGAGGTCCGCAGAGGACGGCGCAGCAGGAGAGGCGGCGAGGGCCTGGTGGGAGGCGGAGACGCTCGCCCTCGTGGGTGCCCAGGGGCTGCCCGGGTGGCAGAAACCCACTGTTATCACAGGCAGAGGGAGTGGAGTGCAAGGATCTGGTGGGGTCGGGGGACTCCTGGTGTCTCAGATGTGGGAGGTCACACTCCTGTAGCCGGGACACTGGGGCTGTCCCCTTCGGTCCTCTCGCTGTGCCTACGCGGTGTGCACATGTATTTGCCGCGGTTCACGGCATGCTTGTGCTGTTTTACTGCACGTTTTATCACAGAAACCGCATCCATGTTAAAATGGGAACGATGCATGATGGCGCCCAGAGGATTGTGGGGTCCTCGGGAGGGCAAAAGTGGTCATAAATTCAGCATAGAGGAAAACTAAATCAGCTAAAACAAGGTTTCCTAAAAACCAAGCACATGATGTAGACGTTGAATAAAAAGTTTAGTGATGGCCTATTTTTTAAAATGCTGTGTAGGTTAAGTTGGGAATTTCATTTTAGTTCAGCATAAAAAGAGTGTCTGACCTTGAGAGGGGATGTTGGTGGTGAGCTGTGAGCCGTCTGAGTCTTTGCCGTGAACAGACACGACTCCCCTCCCTAGCGTTTTGGAAATAGAAGCTTCTCGAATGCTCTCCCATCTTCTCTCCAGGTTACACAGAGACCCGACCCCTGCTGGTTTCAGAACAATTTCGGCTTCTAATTCCCATCCATTGGTCCCCGGAGCCTGTTTCTCGGCTGTCCCTGTTTGCTGTCCGGGTGCTGCAGAGAAGTACAAAAGAAAGACCAGGCTCTTGACTGTCCCAGTGCCAAGGCTCTAGGGCCTGGTGACAGGCAGGTGCCCTGGGGTCACAGGGGAGACTCCCTCGGTGCTGGTTTTACCTCCACCATGGTCGCAAAACGCTAACCAACAGGGCAACGTGCAGCGCGAGTCCTAATGATGCATAAGTTGGGGGATCTCTGGGAAGATGGGGCAGGAGGGGATGCTGCTGGCGTGCCAGAGAGGCCGCTGCGTGCGCCCTGCCAGGGAGAGCCACGTCGCCACTTACAGTGGGTGGTAAAAAGCTGACTCTCTATCTGGATAACGAAGCCTTAAATGGGTGAAAGAGAGACTATGAGAGAGGGTGCAAGAGGGGGTGTGTTTTCCAGGTAGGAGTAGGCCCCCATAAGGTGGTGACCCTTCTTCTCCTGGGTCTAGAAGCAGGAGTCAGGCCACAGGCCCTTCTTGAACAGAACGACACCCGAGGGGCGAGACAGACTGGCTTCGGCCCACAGTACAGGTCACCTTTGTACCTGTCTTCTGTGTTACCTTGCTACTAATTTTCTCCTGCCCTTTTGCTGGCAGGATTACAGTGTGTTTTTTTTTTCTGTACCGGTGGTTTGGAAGTTCTAAATCTTATTTCTTTTTTACCCAGTGTTTCCCCTTAATTTTTAAACAAATGAGCACTTTAAAAAAATCAGCATCAAGAATGAGTCCATATGCATAACGAGCCCAGCCCGAGGAGAGCTGCTAGCACAGGCAGGTTTCCCTGTACTTTCTTCCACCCTCATCCTTCTCTGATGGCATCAGCTTGAGGTTTAGAAAGTCTTTCAAAAAGCCTTTCTGCGTAGGTCCCTCAGCGATTGTTTGCATAAACGTGCAGGGTGCGGTGGCTGTTTAGTTGACCTGGGAAGGTGCCCGCCGGGTGGTGCCTCTGCCTCTGCTCTGCCTCTGCCTGGCGCTGCTTCAGGGTCTGCAGGAGCCAGACCCAAGCTCTCCCCGAAGAGCTGCTATCACCCTCCGTGGGGTCAGAGCCACCTCGATTTTCTCTCCTTCCTAGATATCCCCATTTTGTTCTCTCTCTGGTAGCATTAAATTTATCTTTTTCCCTGAAAACTCAGCAGTTTCCCCGAATTAAGTGCAGGTGTGTGGCGAGGCTACGTTTCTTCCCCCTCCCCCTTACTCGTCTGAACGCTTCCGCCTGGACCATCGCGTCTCCCGGTCAGAGAGACTCGCTTCTGCTTTTGTCTCGTGCTGTTGCTTTTGCTCCGTCTCCTCTGGAAGTCTCGGTCCGGTTTCTCCTGTTGCATGCTGTCCTTCGCTGCCCCTTCTGTCTGCCCTGCTCTCTGAGGCACCTGACCTGCCTGGTCACAGCCATGCATGGGCGTTGTGCTCCAGAAACGAGTTGCTGTACAGGGTTAGCCAGTGTCCAGGACCTGCCAGGCGTGTGTCGCAACCACACACTCAGTCCCTTCCTGCTCGGCATCTCCGTTCTGCGAGAACCTGCTATCTGGGCCTTCGTGTCTCCTGTGTCCAAGAGAAAAACTTTCTGGTGGCTGGAACTCTAGAAAATACTGGGTTGGCCAAAAAGTTCATTGGTTACTTTCTGCAAGATGGCTCTAGTAATGCTTAGTTGTCTTTACCATCATTCAAAAATATTTTGGTAGATTGTATTGTGACAGCTGTCATATCAGCGTGTATTTAAAAAAAAATTATCAAAATTGGTGAATTTGCCTTGGCTGGTGTGGCTCAGTGGATTTGAGGGCCTGCCTGCAAACCAAAGGTCGCTGGTTCGATTCCCAGTCAGCGCACATGCCTGGGTTGCAGGCAAGGTTCCCAGTTTGGAGCATGATGAGGTAACCAAACTCCTGGTTACATCTGTCTTTGAGTGCTCAGGAGCAGTGGCCCTCCGTCACCCCTCACTGGTGGACAGGCTGACCTGCAAACATTCAGGGACACAAGCGCTATGGCTTTGTCTCTGTTGGGCTCAGGAACCCAGGGCAGGTGGGACAGCTCCCCATCTGGGGTGGTCCCCGTCATGACAGCTGGCCTCCTCCATCCTGCACCCAAAGTTAGAATTCCCCTCTCCTGTCACCACGGAAGTGTTGTCAGTTAAATGTACCCAGTGCTGTGTTGTCTTAGGAGTGCAGGCTGGGTAAGAGTCCTGCCTGACGCCCTGCTTCCACATAAACATGGAGGCCTCTCCAGGCCAGGTAGCAAGCAGCACGCTTTCTGGACCAGAGACTCGGGCTCCTTCCCAGCATGGCGTTTCAAACCCCAGGGTTTCAGCTCCGAAGGAAGTCTTATTTGGCCAGTGGTCTTCTCTGCAGAGCCCTTGGCACCTATCTGGGCCCAGTGAAGCAGTGGAACAGGGGTGGCAAGCTGGTGGGGAGGCTGTGAAAGCAGGCAGCGGGGTAGTTAATTAACCATTTCTCGTTCTAATGCAAAATGCTATAGCTCTGAGGTTTAAGTATCATTCAGTAGTGACCCTTGATTTTGACCTTACCACACAGGAGTAACAGACTTGCAAGGAAGGTGACACAGTACAGGCACTGCCCACCTATGGGTGAACGATGCAGTTCCACGGTGGTCACAGATCCTCCACCAGTCATGCCTTCATAGATGCCCACTTGCCATCCCCAAAAACTCCTCCCTGACTCTGGCTTCTTGGAAGGCACTGTGGGGAGCTGCAGGAACTCCCCGCCTGCCAGGCAAGTGCTGGAGATGGAACAGATATGGTGGCAACTACTAAAGACCCAGCCCCCAGACTAACGAACGGCGCTGATGAAAACCGGAGTGTGAGGAAGAATATCCTGGCTGCAGAGCATCAATAAAGGGGGAAAATGGTGGCCTCGGGACTTTGCTCAACCCCTAACAGTGCTGTGGTGGGTGTCTCATGGCCTCGTGACCCTGGGGAGAGGCCAGCCGCTTCCCCTGCGGGAGTCTGACCCTATGTGGCCAAGGCCCCAACCATCCTGATAGCCAAGCAAGGACTGGGCTGGACCTCTGGACTCTGTCTGGAAGGGGACATGGGTCCTGGCTGGGTGTGAGTTTCCCTCCAGGCTCTCCCTGAAGTCAGATGCACATCCAAGAAGCAGGCAGAAGAAACCATGTCTGCTGCCTGTATTCATCAACTGAGATTTTTATTCTCAAGCTTGAATGAATAACCATCAAACGTTTCAGGAAAATAAACAGAAAAGAGAATACTCTATATGAAAAAACAGAACAACTGAGAGAAAATTAAAATAACTCAGAGAAAAGAATGGTATATAAATAATAACCCTTATTAATATGTGTAGAGCATTTAGTAAGAGCAGAAATCAAATATCAATTTGAAGGTCTAGAAAATAATTTGGCTCATGTCACCTGAGCAATCAGTAGGCACAGTTCTGGGTATGAGGACGCAGAGTGACCAGAGAAGGCACCACCCTCCTCTCGGAGCACACGTTCATGTGAGGGGAGGGGCAGTGAGTCAGGTGCCTTTCCAATAACTAGGAGCAGAAAGATGTAAAACACAAGGAGAGCCTAGAGACGCCCAGCACTAATCCAAGAGGCCTGATATCTGTCCAGCAGCCTGCAGAAGGGAAACAGGAAGAAACACTAGAAGAAAACGCCTCGGTACTGAGGGAACCATCGCTCTGAAATGGAGAGGGAGCATTAAGAACCAAGCAGAATTACTTTTTGAAAGGTCCATTCCTGGCACATCTTTGTGGAATTTCAGAACATGACGCTCACCAGTGCACCAGGAGCCACACCGAGTGATGAAATGACTTCCGGTTCTGAGGAGAAGATATGTTTGTTGTAGAATTATTTATTTAAACAAATAGTAGTCAGGTATTTTGATAAAGTGATGATCAGATTTTATTCAGGAGTTCAGAGCATCTGTCTTCAGTGTATATTTTTGGAGGAAAAAAAAGTAAGGGTACTCTAGCAAAATGAGGCAGACAGCTAAGAAAGGAAACCGTGGGATCCAAGGACAGATACCCTATAAATAAGCCATGCGGTGCTAGGATAACTCAGGAGACAGTGAGTGCACCTCCACAGGGAGTCTGGGAAGCCGAGGGGTCTTCACCAGGTGGAAGGACCACAGAACCTGAGGAGGCGGGAGCCCCGGGAGCCCCAATGAGCTGCTTGGGAAGGGAGTGGTCCAGTATAAACCATAGAGAACGAGGGTCTGTGATGGTTGGTTTTCGGCGTCATCCTCACTGGTCACGGGCATTCTTCCTGGGGGTGTCGGGGTGTTTGCAGGTGAGGTCAGCATTGGATGGGTGGACCCAGTAAAGCAAGCTGCCTCCCCAGGGTGGGCGCTCACCCATGCTGGATGCACTAAGGCCTGCCTACCAGGGGTTTGTCCGTTTCCTGCCTGGCTGATGGAGCTGGGCCGTCTCCGCTCACCTTCCCCTGCGGGCTGGGACTTACCGCCAGCCCCCCGGTTCTCTGCCTTCGGACTCAGACGGAGCTTCACCGCCAGCTGTCCTGTGTCTCCAGCTCGCGGATGGCAGGTCATGGGAGCCAGTCCCTCACTGTAACTCTCCACACACCCTACTCTTCTGTCTCACTGGGGACCCTGCCTTATACAGGTGTGACTTGGAGCAACTGCTGTAAGTTAAGACAGAGACTCCATTAGATGGCAGGGCTCTCTGGTCTCCTTTCAGTAACAGCCTTGGTAACAAATGAACACTTTTTTCTCCCAAGTCTCTCATGCTACTCAGCTCTGAAGTGCATCCCATGGTCATGAGTAATTGAATCCAAACTCGTTACCTGCACAGGTTACTTTGACTGCACTGCACTAAGACTGAGCATTAGCTACAAAAGGAGAGAATAAAAGGCCATGTGTCCTGGCCACGTGGAAGTGGGACTCATCAGTTACTCTCAGGTCAGAAAGGAAACCAGACTAAACTAGCTTCTTAGATCACACACGTCAGAAGTGACAAGTGGAGCTGCGGGCACACTTAGCAGAATCATGGCCTTGAGTGGATGAAGCATTTGGTCCCAGAATTGTTGAAATGTGGTAGGAAAACATGTTAAGAAGTTGGATCTTGAACCCTTTTTTCTTTTCTTTTTTCTTTTGGATCTTGTATCTTGAGTGTCAGCTGTGCAAGGTGGGGTGGCCCCGGCAGCGGGGCCTGAGCACCAGAGCCGGATGTCATATACTGAGGAGCGCCCCTGCACGAATGAGTGGGACCCTGAGCTAAGATGTGGCCCTCCGTCTGTGCACAGGCTGCCCCGCTTGCCAGCTCTGTTGCCCGAGTGAGTCAGAGTGCTGTGACATCGCACAGTTTACGGGTCGGAAGACAGCACCTTTCTGGGCAGCAGGAGGTGGCACTGGACCGGTGTGAGTCCACCTGGTCCTGCGCACCTGTCGTGAGGGACTCTGTGTCACCTCGCCTGTCTCTCCCTCCAGGCATCAGCAACGCAGAGGCGCGGCAGCCGGGGAAGGCACCCAACTTCAGTGTCAACTGGACAGTGGGCGACTCGGCCATCGAGATCATCAATGCCACGACGGGCAAGGACGAGCTGGGCCGAGCGTCGCGCCTGTGTAAGCACGCGTTGTACTGTCGCTGGATGCGTGTGCACGGCAAGGTACTGAGGCGCCCCGTGGTGACGCCCGCCCATCCCCCCCGCCTGTCCCTTCCACACCTGCTCCTTTGGTGGCGTTCAGCCTGGAGCCTGGCCCTGGCTTTTCATGTGTAAAGTAGCTCAGCCTCAGAGGCAGCTTTTCCTCCCCCGCCCCTCCTGCCGGGGACCTTCTGTCACCTCAAATCAAGATCAGGCGCCCAGAAGGACGGTCATGGCTGTGCTCAGCTACCCCCGCCAGGAAGGGTTTTAGACCTTTTTCCTGCAGTAGCAGCAGCAGGGTCCTTTTTTTTTTTTTTTTTTAAACCAAATAAAACCTTCTGTAGCAAATCAGTGTGTTACTATTTTTTGCTGCTTTGTGAGTCAAGTTTGTAGTGTTTGTTTATTATGAAGCTAGCATTGAACTTGACATGGAAGAAGAGACAGGTCACAGCAGCTTGCCCATGAGGTAGCCAGCGGGGGTGGGGGTGGGGCTCCAGTGGTCAAGTGTACATGACACCGTGGTTTCTAAATAGCTACAATGTTGAAGATGGACATTTGGCTCAAGTGTCTGTGGGGAGGTCCAGAAGCACTGCCTGCCCATCCACAGGCTGCTCCTCAGGGGGGGAGCAAAGCCCAGGCCTTGTTCCGTGTGAGGACAGTCCCTCTGCAGAGGCCCCTGCACTTGGTGGCCCCACCCCCATAAGCCAGCACAGCACTGTCATTTTTATTAACAGCCTCTTGAGTTTTGGCTTCTGCTTTACTTCTTAAATGGTTGTACTTGTTTTTTATCTTCCCACAGGTTCCCTCCCACTTACTGCGCTCCAAGATCACCAAACCCAACATGTACCATGAGTCCAAGCTGGTGGCAAAGGAATACCAGGCGGCCAAGGCCTGCCTGTTCCGGGCCTTCATCAAGGCGGGGCTGGGCGCCTGGGTGGAGAAGCCCACGGAGCAGGACCAGTTCTCTCTCACACCCTGACCATCGGTGTGGACATGGGGGTGCCAGGTGTCCAGCCCTGTCCCCAGAACCTCCCGTCTGAACTGGAGACAGGCACGCAGCTGGGGGCCAGGGGCGGGGCCAGTGCCTCCCTCTGGCACCCCCCCCCCCATCCAGTTGCCCATTGACTGCTTTCAATCTCAGTTTACGATAGAAATTGAGTTCTACTGAGTAGGGCTTCCTTAAGCTTAGCACATAGCAATGACTTCGTGTGAAATCCTTGAATAAGTAATTTATTCAGAGCTAGGAACGTGATTTATAAAATAAGAAGTAATTATGTCAGGTCACTCTTATGCCACATTATTTTAATTGAAAAAAAAAGCATTTATATATATATGCAGGAAAAGAGAAAGTAGAGGTAGGAAGTAGTAAGCTAAAGAATGTCCCATGTCCACACTTCCAACACCAGCTCCCTGCAGGTGGGTCCTCACCTACTGCTTAGAAGGCCCCATGCGTCCAACCAGATCCCTGTAGCCTCAGCTCTTCCAGAAGCTTCTGTGCTCCTCACAGGATCATATCACAGAAAACTTGTTGGTTTACTTCTAAATAATCAGAAATAAACGCGCCCCTTCATTTGGGTTTAGAAGCAGTATTTAACCGGCAGGGCCCAGCAGGCGTGCGTCGGGGCCACTGCACAACCACCAGCCTGACCCCGCTCCTTCCTCGGAGCCTGGCAGTGTGAGCGACCGTCCAGAGGTCTTCATGGGACGAAAAGAGAATTAAGTTTGTAGATGTTCATTTTGGAAAACACCACTTAAAGGCATATTTTTAAATTATTATTACCAGCTTTATCAAAGACATGTTTGACAAATAAGTCTTCAGGCTGAAAGTTGATAACACAGTAGGCCGTGGGCATAGTCATGGCAGGGAAGGGGGTGTGCTGGCCTCTGGGGGGGACCCAGGGGCTTTGCCCAACACCCTACAGCACACAGGACAGCCCAGGGCACTTGATCAAGGAGGTCAGGGGCAGGTCAGGGCCCAGGTGCCCCTTGACCTGGGCTTGGAGACCCACCCATACCAGCTGCCTGCTGCTTCCGCTCAGGGTCAGAGCGGAGCGGATGGAGGGAGTGCTTCCTACCCATGGCCGATTCATGGTTCTGGAGGGTTCCATGGTGCCATGGGCAGAGAGGGGGCACATCCTACCCCGCAGCAAAGTCACAGGAAAGAGTGTTGACGCCTGTGTGGCATCGAACTGTGTACCCAGTGTCCTGTGTCCTTGCCGGCCCAGAAAGTGAGGAACAAGAGCAGAGCGTGGAGCTGTGCAGTGGTTGCACTGGCCTCCCCTCTGGCGTAGGGTGGTTGCTTATCCTGAGCCAATCAGGGGGCGGGCTCAGGCCCCTGTCGCACAGGGTCCAGTCTGGCTACAACGCGTTGGCATTTTCTTTCCACGTCACAGGAAAGGTGCCTGGGAGCGCCAGCCCCTCCCCAGAGCAGGCTCTCCCACGCCCACAAGAACATCGTGAGAGGCCCTGTGTTTTTATTCTTCTCTTTGTAAATGGTATTTTTTCTAATAGGGATTGGGAGATGGACTTAGTTTTTAAAAAAGATAGGGATTTTGATGGCAAAACCCAATGGGAATACATTCCATAGACGGGTACTGTCCTGTGTGTCCAGCCTCCCCTTCTGTCAGGTCACGGTTGAAGTCAGCGTGGTCTCCCTTCAGCCCCAGGTGAGCGGTCCCCATAGACCTCAGGCTGTGCACCTTTCCTGGGCTGGGTTCGTGCGACCGGCCAGGGCAGGCCCGATGCAGGGCCCGAGGTTGCTGAGGAGGAAGACTGGGAGGGGGGTGGTCTGCACAGGACAGCCTCTAGGACAGGACAGCCAGAACCACTCATCTGTGCGCAGGAAGGGGGGAGGGTTGATTAATCTGGGTGGGACAAAGCAGGAGACTTAGCACTTTAAACTGTCCCTCCTTCCTGAGCTCTCTGTGCACTAGACACACAGCTGTTTCCTCGAGGCGTTGATTTCCATCCGACAGCCTCAGTCTGGACTTTATAGAGACTTCACAGAAAAGTTACAACAACCAAGGACTTGGTTTTTGGGGGGGAAATGTTGTTTTGAGGACTTCTGACGAGCGCGGGTCAGGAGCGTTTCCATTCTGTTTTGTGAGCTAAACCTGAAGCATTGATCCACAAGAACACTGGTCATTTTCCGGGCCGCCATGTCCAGGCTGCCGGGCAGCCATCCTGCTGGCAGGAAGGTTGAGTGGAGAGAAGTCTCAGACGGGGTGGCACGTTTGCGATGTGGGCCAGGCTCCTCCAGCTCAAGCCGAGGTCGGGAGGGGGGGAGCGGGGGGGGGGGGGGCGCCATCCTGGCTGCATTGTTCAGCCCTGGCCCCTGCTCAGGGTCAGCTTTCACCTCTTCTCAGGCAGGGGACACCAAAGAACTGCAGTGTTGATTCTGGGTCTTCCTTTAACGTTCATCATCTTTTCCTGTTTGGGAGATTGTTATTGTAATCAAAAACAATGTTTTTAAATGTCCAAGCCAACAAACATCTCACAGGGTATTGATTTCGCTGGAATTTATTTTTATTCAAATACTTCCATTGGTCTCCAGACTATGGAATCACTTTGTAGAGAGCGTGCTTCTTGTACAGTAATTTCAAGTGGCTTCACTGGGGAGCCCCGGCTCTCGTCGCCTCCAGGTGCAGGCTGAGAATGGGACTCATGGCTGCTGTGCAGGGGCTGCGGGTTCCTCACCAGAAACAACAACAAATACAACACAGACGGGCCCTTTCATTCCTAAAACATTTACACCAAAATAGAAGACATCGATTTCATCTAGCAAGAGAAATAAAATTAGCTGGCTTTTCCATCTCTAAATTCTGTGAAATCTCTCAAAAGATTTCACCACCCCAGCTGTATAAATAGGGAAGGGCAGGGTCCTTGTGACCATGTTTGTCCAGTTCTGTGTGTCCTTGTTCCTGGCGTGTCCTATGACCACCTCTCCGTGGCCCAAGGCCAGCCCGCAGCGCACAGTATGTCCACACAGTGGGAGGGTGGGGAGGGTTAGGGCCTGAGCTGATCACGAGTTGGCATCCTGTTCTGGCAACATCAGCTGCACTTCCCCGTTCACTGGAGGGACGAGCCCCCAGCCCCAAGAACACCTGTTTGGGTTCCAGCGTGGGCTGATGGTGCACGAGAGACTGAGGGCGTCCTTCTGGACATGACCATGAACGGCTGAAGGCAGGATCCATGGAATGCCTGTGGAGTGAGCCCCGAAAGCTGTCAGCTTTTCCAGACTTGAGGTTGTACGCTTTTAATTTGACTTTTGAATTTGGACACTTTATATGAATGTACTTCAGCCAAGACTCCGTCGCTAAGATACACTCCTCAGTGTTCCCGTATGTATATTGATGTATATACCACACGTTACCACCCGCATGAGCTCCTCGCCCACCGAGACCAGTGGGACCGAGCATGAGACGCTGTCACGCAGACAAAGGACTTGCAATGTCCTCAATAAAACAAAGCATTTCACTACCACAGTGCTGTTGAGAGTTTCCCTCCCTCCTGGTCCCTTCTCTGCTGGCCCACTGATGGGTCGGGGGCAGGGCCAGTCCTGTAAGCATCCGTTGGAAGGGATGGGTGAGGGCAAGCTCAGAGCGGAGGCTGTGGTCTGGTCCACGGCCGTGCTGCACCTGACACCTCCCCAACTGGGGACAAGTGCTCTGGGTCCCCTCCCCCCTCAGATTCTTGGCTTTGTCACCATCTTCCTGAGCATGTTAGCAGCTCCCACATAACAAGGTGTGCAGAGAACAGAGCTGTCCCTGCTGGGTCCCTCCTCTAAAGAGGGATGATGACCTAAGTCCAGTTACCTGTAGGATATGTGAGGACGACATGGATGGGGTGTGGGTGGGACACAGGAAAAACTTAAGACACCAGCAATAGTCCCTGAACAATGTAGACAGGCTGTTCAGGCCCCAGCAGTGCCCAGGCGTACAAAGCACTCGGGCCCAGTGAGAACCCGGCGAGGGCCCGGCGAGGACCATGCAGACAAGGTGTTTGGGCCCAGCAAGGGCCAGATAGAGGGGTGTCCGGGCCCAGTGAAACAACACCGCTATCAAGTGACAAGGTAGAACTACATTATTTAGGACTAATGTCTCAGAAAGACATTCACAGCAAACCAAGTGGGAAACTGGGTGCAAGGCATAGACTCTGGTCGTGAAGAAGTATGAATGTTTCAGGTAAGTGCACGAGCAAGGGGAGCATGGGGGGACCGAGTCTGGTCACCGTGCATGACTGACGGGATATGGGGTGAATTTTATTTTTCTTTTCTTACCCTTATCTATTTGTCGGTGTTTCTACAATTAAATGAAAAACAGATATGAAAATGTTTTGAAAACTCAAAAGCCCCATGCAAATAAAAAGCAGCCCTGTTATAGACAAAAAAATTATTGCATCAATTTTGAATCTATTCTTCTCACACAATAAAAGCAACAGTAAAATGAAAACATGTTGCATTAAAAAACAGAAAAGAAAAATTAAGCTTCAGAGAAGAGATGGCGGCAGGGGGGCAATGTCTCCTTACAAGTTCAGTCCAGGTTCCCGTGGTGTCTTCTGTGGCATCGCGTGGCATCAAGACTCCGTGTCTGGGGCGTGACTGTCCAGTGTCAGAGCAGATCTCTGAGCTCAACAAAGACCACCCTTGGGGAGCTCGTGTTCTCATGGGGAAGGACTGAAATAAACACGCCGGACAGACCAACGTCCAGTAGAAGCTCAGAAAAGAGGAAATGGCCTCTGTAAGAAGACTTGGAGGCTGAAAGAGCAGTTACGTGATAAATCATTAAATCGTTTAATGGTAACTAAAATGTAAAATGAAACATTGAATTTTAATTATTAATAATTAATATCATCCCTGGCCAGTGTGGCTCAGTTGAGAGTTATCCTGTAAACCGCAAGGTTGAGGGCCTGGAGTTAAGCAGGTGCCAGCACCCATGGGTGCAGGTGTCCTCCTGAGAAAAATTGGGACACTGCCAAGACTGTGGGTGCAGGGTTGAGTTGGGGGGTCAGGCAACGTCTGGCAGTTGCTTCCCCTGCCTGATCCCACCCCCCAGGACTGGTGAATGCATCTCCTCCTATAGCAGCAGAAGGTGATGCTGGACCCGAAGGATGAGGAGTGACTGTGAACGTGGGTGCTGAGCTCCCACCCTGGGCTCCCTGGGCACTGGGGTCTCACCTTCCCCCTACACACCACCTGAGCAAGTAGCCAGAAACCCAGGGAAATGTGCTCATAAGGGGAAATAAGACCTTTGAAGAGTCCAACTATGAGTATTAAAATGGTAATATTGAATTAGAGATTCCCTCAGAATGTATTCTAATATTTTAGGACAGTCTGAAGAATTTAAAGTGAACCTCACATTCTAAGAGAAAGAAAACCAGAACCAGGCAGAATTTGAAATAATGAGCACAGTATGTGAGCTGAATGACAGAATGAACTTACAATCAGAAGACCAGATGGAAAAGGAGGGGACAAAGAAAAAGGAAATACAAGCAATACCCAAATATTTGGCCACTGCTACAGAAGCGCTGGCATCTGGCTAAGAGGGAGCCCAGGTGACCGTGGCCACGCCCAGGCGCTCTTAGACTCCCGCACCGAAGGCCCGCAGGTGGAATGACGTGTTGGTACTTTCTGAAAAGAACAAAACAAAACAAACAACAAAAAAACAAATGTGATAAATGGAGGAGAAAAGGTCTAGAAGAAACAATCTTGGCCAACTGTAGATAATCGTTGTAAGTGGTACATGGGACTTCATTATACTGTTCTCTCCACATATATGTGTTTTAAACTCCTCATAAAGAATTTTAAAAGTTTGATCATAGACTTTTAAAACATCATTTTTATGGTATGTTAAGTACCCAGGGATTTTTTTTTTTAAACACAAAAGCACGTAATGCACATACACATAAAAAATGTAATGCTGTGAAGTATAAACTTTCCAATTTAAAAAAATAAGGGAAATATCAAGCAGGTTTTTAAATTGCAATCGTTTACTTCCTTAGAGAGTCCTTTGAAATGTGTTTTCATGCAGGTGAATCCTTGATGCATCGACTGACTTCTGCCATTGCTCTGTGGCAGTACTTTGTGGTCGAGGGCGCAGAAGTAATTCCAGCAGACCGAATGTGGGACGGTCGGAGGGCTGCCGCTCGCTCAGGCAGGATCAGCAGTGAGCAGGGAGGGCAAGCACCTTTCTTTTATTGGATTTTGCAGATATGCTAATCAACAGGGAGGGTCCAGGAATGCGCTCACAGGCACATTTCAGGAATGATTACAATGTACTTGAAACTTACAACAGAGGGAGCTTAAAGGATTAACTGAAGAGAACACTTCCTGATAAATAAGTCTATATAGCATCTATAGATTCAGAAACAGAAAAACAGAAATCCAATTACTTATTCTTTTAAGGTTATGGAACGGATGCACTGTTCCTTAAACACTAACAGAAAGCAATCAAGGTTAAACACCATTTGTGCTTAGTTTTGATTTCCTTATCAACATCAGGGAAGATGGAGTACTCAGCAAGATTCTTTTTAAGTCACAGAATGTCTTTAAGATCCTGAGGCCTGAGCAGTCAAGAGACTGTCGGCACCAGCGAGTCCAGCTCGCTGCTCGGATCATTGAACACCTGGACCGAGAGGCATGTAAACATACCTCAAATCAGAAGTCTTGATTTCCAGCATCATTGCTCCCCCTGCTTGGCTTCCCCCGTGCATTAGTCACTCTGACATAACCTGTCCCCCGTGAAATGTAAACTCTGTGGGGTCGGAGACATTGGCTTATTCACAGCTGTTCCCCTCACTTGGCACAAGCCTGCTGTGCCACAGACACGTATTGAATAAATGTCCGCCTCGGAGCTTTGCCACACCGAGACCTGCGCTGGAAGCAGTTTTGAGGAGATGCTTCAATGGAGAAACAACATTTAATGATCAGTATGTTGCCAAGTTTGTGGTGGTTTTTAGAAAGCTAAGCTCCAAGTAAAAGAGACCGCATGCCCTTAATCATGCAGAATTTGAGGTATGGGTGACATCAGCGTGACAAAGGCGGGGAGGATGGGAACACGATGGGATCTGAGAGTGTATTTAGGTTCTTGCCTTGTTGGGGTGGAAATATAGACACCCATTATTTTTATAATAAACATTGTTAAAGATTTTATTTAATTCCAGTTAATGAGGAAACTGATAAGATGTTAACACCCATTCCACAGAGAATTTGACTCACTCTATTAGGTTACATGCTTGTCTCCGGCAGAAAACAGCAGGGTTGAAGTGGATGCCAAAATCTGGTGGATAGTTTGTGGCCTCGTGAATATTGAGCACCATCTCATGAATATTGAGTGCCTTATGAATATTGAATACCTCCCTGGCGCTCCCCTCCAACCTCCAAGTCAGCTGACTGATTTAATTTCATGCAGCAAACAGGCTTCTCATTTCTAATTTTTTACAGATGGATTCAATATTCTTAATATTGCAAACACACATTGCAATGTGTCAGCTACCAGGCTGCTTAGTTTTTAGCAATATATACCTTTATTTTACATTAAACGCAAAGGACCCTACATGACAGGGTCTGAGGACAGCTCAGGAGGCTCTAGCATTGGGGGTGTGGTGGCAGGGGGAGGGAGAGAAAGGGGCTGGAGGACTCGAAGGGAATGTGGGGTGCAAGGGCACTGGGCTTGGGGAGGGGGGAGGGGTATGGAGTTCATGGTGGTGACAGGGGACATGTATCCTGGGAGACATGGGGTCCAGGTGCATGGGGATGCTGGAGACCTTGGCAGCCCTGTGCCTTCTCCCAGTGCCCCAGGGCCTTTGCCCAGGCTCTGTCTACAGAGAGGTTGGCCACCTAAAACCCAAGTGGCCGGTGTGGGCTTCCCACCAAACCCAGTGGTCCCAGTGTAACAGAACCCCTGGGCTTCTCCGATTGAAACAGAACCCATGGGCTGTTTAGTTAGGGGCCCGGTTGCCCGCCGCCAGAATCATAACTCTGAATACCAGAGTTTGGTGAAAAGAAAAAGAATTGTTTATTCACACATAGTCCTGCCTCCCTCTCCCAGACCTCGCCAGTCTTAGGAAAGTCAGAGACACCATTTCCCTACTTCCTAGGCACAGTTCAGCTTTACCAGCAGCTGCCAATCACTCAGTTCTGATTGGGGAGGTCCTTTCTGTGCTGTGGTGCCCTCCAGCTCTCAATGCAGGACCGCCTGGATTCTCAGCCTCCTTGTACAAACTGCCCTCTTCCTGCAAACCGCATGGATCTCCTCTCCTTCTCAAAGCAGCCTGGCAAGAGCCTCTTCTTAAAGCCGCCTGGAGACCCCTGCTCCAAGCCACATGGAGGGAGCCCACAAGAGCCAGAGAGTGAGGGCGTGAGGGCCAGAGAGAGCCTGAGAGAGAGAACGTCCTAGAGCCAGAGCCAGCCCAAAATGTCCGCAGCTCCTCTCTTCCTCCCTGCCTCCTCTCTCCCCCTGCAGCCTCTCACGCAGTGGGTGTTGCAAACAGTCCTGACCATTCACAGAACCCTGCGTAGGCTCTGTCTGCTTCTTCCTACCAGCCCACAGTCCAAGATCCCTCCCATCTTCCTGAGCCTTGGAAGTAAAGAGGATCTTTGCAACAATGTTTCCGGCCACTAGCTCCAGGCATGCAAGGGCATCCTGAAAGCTGCTTCCTGCTGCCTATCTCCCAGCCGCAAACTCTGGGGTTTGTTTTTGGACTCCCCTGTTTCCGTAACACCAGGACCCCTGTCCCAGGCCCAGGCAGGCCCGTGGGGCACCAACAGGCCCCTGGATGTTGCTGGGACTGGACCCTCCCTGGCTTCACCCCCATAGGGTTGGTGGAGCATCCTGCTGTGTGTCTCAAGTCCACTCCCCATGGTCTCATTTGGGGGAGAGAGAACTGTTTCTTCTTGGCAAATGAACTGAGCAGTTGAGCGGGACAGGCTTATGTGGAGCTGGGATATTTTTAAATGAACTCAGTCAGATAAGAGCGACCTTCAAACCAATGTTTGTCTTTCTGCCTTTGCCCAGAACTAATCAGCTTCGCGTGGATACCCGGGTGACCCCGGGAGCTGGGATCCATGACGTTCTGGTTTACTTTTTATTAAAGAAAAAGTCCATTCTCACTTGTGTTTGTTGTTTATTCCAGAGTTTCCCTCACGGACAGGTCACGCTTGGTCACAAAAGGATAAAGGAGCGACACGCTGCTGGGCTACTCAGACTGCTTTATGCTTAACTGTTCTCAGCAGAAATGCTGACGGCCGATCGAACATTATCACCTGCCAGGCAGAGCCGCCAGCCCTGTCACTGCCGTTTCATCTGTGCTCGGTGACTGTTTGGGGACATGCCGGCCCCTGTCAGCCCCCGTGACCTGGGCTGGATGCAGCGAGGGGACAGTAAGCGCTTTAGGATTACCTGCCTGTGTGTAAACTGAAAACATCCCGTGGACAAAGCCGGTTCCTGGTGACACAGAGGGTGACCTGGCCCGTGACGATGAAAGGGATAAGGGTGCATGCCAAAATTCGTTATTGTCACTCAGGTTGCTGTGCCCAATTCCACAGTCCCCCTTACCCCACAATAAAACCAAGGAAAAAACAGCTGTGTGTTTGGTGGTGAGCAGTGGGCGGAGCTCTGCTGAAGACACCATTAAGCGGACCAGGCCTGCCTGTGTTTAAGGAACAGCACAATTGGTTGGTACCACAGCTCTGGGGAATTTGCTCATAAATTGATCACGTGTCTGAAGCAACCCATGGGTGTGGCTGCAGCCACCAGGGACCCCCTCCCTCTTCCCTGCTTCATCACTGTCTCTCCTACCCCCACCCATTGCCAGGCTGGGGGCCTCCTGCATCCCTTGGGTAGAGCCCCTGTCCCGACAAGCAGGGGTGGTTGTCACAAAAACCACAATGTCATGTCAGAGGCCCGTGCCCCCAGACCCACCCAGCTGCAGGCCTCTTGGATGGTGACAGAAATTCGGAGAAGGGGTGGAAGGGAGGGACCCGGGTGGCTGTACCCTCGAGCAGTGACACCAGAGGCGTCATACTGCAGGGAAACAGTTCACTTGCTCTGTTTTCTTTAAAGAATGTAAAATAATACCAAGTAAAATGATAACAGTGTATTATTGGTTTCTAACACATGTAATATATATATATATATATATATATATATATATTAGCATAAAAGGGCAAGAGAGACTAGTGCTATGTAGGAGTAATATCTCTATATTTCACTGGAATTAATTAGTAGAAACCTGTAGTTTCTGATACAATGTATTTGGTAAACTGGAGAGTCACTAGAATTAAAATAACAAAAATACACAGTGAAGAAGTAATTAAAGAAATTAAAATGTTACATTAAAAAATATTCACTAAGTGCCAAAGAAAGTAGCAAAGTAGGAATGAATAAAAGAAGTAAAAATTTACATGGCAGATGAATACCCAGCTATATTAAAAATAACATTAAATATGAATGAATTAAAGGCAATCAAAAGGCATATGTTGTCTGGATGAAGATTTCACTGTATACTGTCCACAGGAGACACACTGTAGCGTCAAAGACACAAAGGGACTGAAAATAAAGATGGAAAAAGAGATCATGGAAGCAGGTCAATACACTAGGAAGATGTAATAGTTATCACCACACACATGCACCTAACTAACAACGGAGCACCCAAATATATGAAGCAGAAAATGACAGAGTTGAAGGAAGAAACAGACAATTCAACAATAATAGCTGGAGACTTCAATACCCCACTTTCAATAATGGGTAGAGCAAACGGGCCAAACATCAACAAGAACATGCAGATGTGAACAACAATAAAGCCCACTGAGCACAGCACTGTCACCTATAGAACACTCCACCCAACAAAGCTGAATACTCGTTCTTCCAAGGGCACAAGGCTCATCTCTCAGGACAGATTATCTGCTGGGCCATAACACAAGACGGCAGATGTAAAAGGATTGACATAATGCAAAGTATGTTCCCCGATGACAGAGGAATGACATTAGAAATTAACGACAGAAGGAAATTTGGGAGATTCACAAGTATGTGAAAATTATACAATATTCTCCTAAATAATCATTGATTCAAATAGGGAATCAAAGAGGTAATTAGAAAATACTTTGAGATGAGTTAAAATGAGGACCCAGCATACCAAAATTTATGAGATGCAGCTAAACAGTTCTTAGGTGGAAATTTATAGCTGTAAATGCCTGTATTAAAAATGAAGAAAGGTCTATTACTTTGATGAATTTGCGGATTTCTCTTGCATATCTATATTTTTTTAATTTATATATTTTAAAGTTAGATGATGGTGATAATACAAAATTCAAAATTTTCTGATGAATTTTCAGTGTTTATTGAATGTTTGTCCCATACCAAGTGTTGTCTTTTTTCTTCCTTTTTTAAAAGTATATTTTATTGATTATGCTGTTAGAGTAGTCCCAATTTTTTCCCTTTGCATCCCCTCCACCCAGTACTCCCCTTCCCTCGAGAAATTTCTCCCCCCTTAGTTCATATACACAGGTTGTGCATTTAAGTTCTTTGGCTTCACCCTTTCCTATTCTATTCTGAACATCCCCCTGTCTAATTTGTTCCTATCAATTGTGCCTTTTATTCCCTGTACCTTTTGTGCCCTTCTTCCCCTTTCCCCTCCCAGCTGATAACCCTCCAGATGATCCCCATACCACGTGATTCTCTTCCTGTTCTGGTTGTTTGCTTAGTTTGTTTTCGTTTTTATTTTTTAGATTCAGTTGTTGATAGTTATGAATTTGTTGCCATTTTAATGTTCATAGTTTTGATCTTCTTTTT
This sequence comes from Furipterus horrens, assembly GCF_987537825.1. Lineage (NCBI taxonomy): Eukaryota > Metazoa > Chordata > Mammalia > Chiroptera > Furipteridae > Furipterus > Furipterus horrens. The sequence continues at coordinate 10,094,778 of NW_028327171.1, forward strand.
CTTAAATAAGTCCCTTTAACATTTCATATAGTAATGGCTTAGTGATGATGAACTCCTTCAGCTTTACCTTGTCTGGGAAGCACTTCATCTGCCCTTCCATTCTAAATGATAGCTTTGCTGAATAGAGTAATCTTCATTGTAGGTCCTTGCTTTTCATCACCTGGAATATCTCTTGCCAGTCCCTTCTTGACTGCAAAGGTTCTTTTGAGAAATCAGCTGATAGTCTTACAGGAACCCCTTCTTTTCTCTTGCTGCTTTTAAGATTCTCTCTTTATCTTTAACCGTTGGCATTTTAATTATGATGTGTCTTGGTGTGGTCTTCTTTGGGTCTAGCTTGCTTGGGACTCTGTGTGCTTCCTGGACTTGTATGTCTATTTCCTTCATCAAATTAGGGAGGTTTTCCTTCATTATTTTTTCAAATAAGTTTTCAATTTTTTGTTCTTCCTCTTCTCCTTCTGGAACCCCTATGATTCAGATGTCCCAGAGGTTCCTAGTCCTCTCCTCATGTTTTTCAATTCTTGTTTCTTCTTTCTGTTCCAGGTGAATGTTTATTTTTTTCCTTTTGTTCCAAATAATTCATTTGAATCCGAGTTTCCTTCCCATCACTGTTGGTTCCCTGTATATTTTTCTTTATCTCACTTTGTATAACCTTCACATGTTCCTTTATTTTGTGGCTGTACTCATCATTTCTCTGAGCATCCTGATCACCAGTGTTTTGAACTCTGCATCTGACAGGTTGCTATCTTTGTTTCCTTTAGTTCCTTTGCTGCGGTTTTGTTCTGTTCTTTCATTTGGGCCTTTTTTTTTTTTTTTTTTTTTGCCTCCTCAATTTGGCAGCCTCCCTGTGTTTTGACTCCATGTCTTGGTAGTGTGGCTTAATGTAGTAGGTGTCCTGTAGGGTCCAGTGGCACAGCCTCCCCTATCACCCAAGCTGGGTACTCAAGGTGCACCCTTTGTGTGGTCTGAGTACACCCTCATCTTGTAGCTGAGCCTTGGTTGCTATTGGCTAGTCACTGGGAGGGATTTACCCAGGCCAGTCAGCTGCAAGGACTGGCTGTGACCACTGACCACCATCCTCTGTCCTCCGTGGAGGATCAGTTGGGCAGAGGCAGGGTGGTGGTGCTCCTGCATGGTCTGTAGATGTCCACTGAGTGTGCTGGCCCTGGGGTTTCCCAGATGGTGCAGGCCAAGGTCAGCCCCAACCTGTGTTTTGCCCGAGACCACCCTGCCTGAGCTATATAGCAATCTGAGATGGCTGCTACTTGTGCTGGGCTTGGAGAGTCCCAGGTGAAGCCAAGCTGTGAATCTAAGCTGATTGCTGGTAGTGCTGGTCCTGGGGCTCACTGAGGCCAGCTGTTGCTTGTTTGAGAGGATTTAGGAAATTGTGAAGCAGGAGCCAAGACCAGCTCTTCATATGGAAAAACAGCTTGGGTGGACCAGTAAGTTCAGTAGGGTGGAGTCTCTGGGGATCTCCAAGGCGGGTCAAACAATGTTAGCCAGATTGGAGTCTCAGGTATGGCACCAGGTTGCCGTCTCTGTGCGGGGAGGGTATAAAAAGACAATGGCCTCTGCTCGCCTTGATGCCAGACACTTACTTCAGTTCCTCCCCATATGCCACTGGTGCCTTTCAAGCTGCTACACCGGTGCTGGAGCTCAGAGGGAGTGAGTCTGAGCAGGTGAGTCTGTGTGTGGGTTCTTTAAGGGGAACTGCTTCGGGCTCCAGCCGTTTCTTCCACTGACTCAATCCCCACTGGTTTTTGCAGCCAAAAGTTGTGGGGACTTACCTTCCTGGCACTGGAACCCTGGGCTGGGGGCCCTAGCAGTGGGGTGGGGCTGGGACACCTCACTCCTGAGATATCCCTCTCAAATTTTTATCCACCGCACATGGTAAGAGGCCAGCCAGTTCCGCGTCTGTGCCTCTCCTAGTCATCTGCATGAATGTGATTTCTTTAATTTTGTAGTTGTCAGGTTTCCATTTGGCTTGATTTCCGACAGTTCTGGCTAATGGTCGTTCTATACTTCGGCTGTAATTTTGATGTGGCTGTGTGAAGAGGCGAGCCATGTCTGCCTACACCGCCATCTTGACCGGATCTCTGAACTGAACTTTTAAGAGATTACTAGATGATGGGCTGGTTTGGCTCAGTGGATTGAGCGTCGGCCTGCGAGCTAAGTGTCGCTGGTTCGATCTTCCAGTCAGGGCACATCAGAGAAGGAAAACTCTGACTCCAAAAAACCCCCGCTGCCTTGCGGCATACCTCTTCAGGGGAAAGGCTAAGGGAGTAAACCCCAACAGAAAATCCGGAGCCGGAGTCCCTAAGGCGGTTTGACGTTGTAGTCAACACCGGCAACTCCTGCGGCGCACCTGAAGCCAAGCTGTATCGACTCCGTCTTTCCCTTGGATCCTTCAGCTGCGAAGAGAGGGGGGGTCTGCTGCATGGGCAACAGCGGACCCTCCATATCACCCTGCCCAGGCTCTGTAGCTTCAGCTTCACTGGAGAGGACACTCCAGTGTCATCGCAAGATGTCGATTCAACACGGGAGGAGACAGATACCGTGTCACTCCCGAGTCGGACTGCACAACCATTCTCGGCGGTGCAGATAGACTCTTAAGAAGCTACACCATCGTCTCTCGAGACGGACGGCTGCCGACGACGACTAGATGATGGTCATCTTTCTCCTGAGTCTTTTTCACCTGATATTGATATTAGCAGTTTCAACCTTCTTTTGGTTAGCATTGATTGGTTTGCCTTTTTCTAGCTCTTGACCTTCAGTCTTTGTATTTTTTTGCACACCCACGTTCATGGTCGGCAGCCGTCCGTCTCGAGAGACGATGGTGTAGCTTCTTAAGAGTCTATCTGCACCGCCGAGAATGGCTGTGCAGTCCGACTCGGGAGTGACACGGTATCTGTCTCCTCCCGTGTTGAATCGACATCTTGCGATGACGCTGGAGTGTCCTCTCCAGTGAAGCTGAAGCTACAGAGCCTGGGCAGGGTGATATGGAGGGTCCGCTGTTGCCCATGCAGCAGACCCCCCCTCTCTTCGCAGCTGAAGGGTCCAAGGGAAAGACGGAGTCGATACAGCTTGGGTTCAGGTGCGCCGCAGGAGTTGCCGGTGTTGACTACAACGTCAAACCGCCTTAGGGACTCCGGCTCCAGATTTTCTGTCGGGGTTTACTCCCTTAGCCTTTCCCCTGAAGAGGTATGCCGCAAGGCAGCGGAGGTTTTTTGGAGTCAGAGTTTTCCTTCTCTGATGTACCCTGACTGGAAGATCGAACCAGCGACACTTAGCTCGCAGGCCGACGCTCAATCCACTGAGCTAAACCAGCCAGGGCAGTCTTTGTATACCCTTCTTCTTAAGACTAATCTCTTATAAAAATATATATTTCTTGGCTTACCCTGGACAGTCATAGTTTATGCCTGTCTTCTATGCATGCCATCTGGTTAACACTCTCTTTACTCTTCAAAGTACCGTTGTTTGGATTACATAGTATGCGACTCTCCTGCTTATAAATAGTAGATATCTGGAATTCTAAAGCTATCCAATCTGATACTATTTCTCTTTTAATGGTGTAATTTAGTCCACTTTTATACATTGTAACTGCTGACCAAGTTTGATGTATTTTTCTCATATTATTACCCTATTACATCAACTCAGATTATATATTTTTCACATATTAAAAAATGTGAAGTCAGGATGGGTCTTATCATTGATAATAAGAAAATATTATCAGATTTTAATTATCAGCGATTTTGCTTCCTTAATTGTACACAAAATAATGATGAGATCCACAATAGACAACATTTCAGATCTAACATATGTGCTTTTAATTTGTTTACTTAATAGTTTTTTTTCTTTTTGTTTTTCTATTCATTGACATGCTTTTGAAGTCCTTTATATCATTTCTTTTTTCCTTCACTTGCAAACTGTGTTCTCTGTGACCATCCTTGCAGCCATTGCTCTGTCATAAATACATGTTTAGTTAACAAAATCCACAGTAAATGGACATCTTTTTCTCATCCAGAACAGCACCAAAAACAGAATACTGAAACTCTGATCACTGCCACACAGTTTGTCCTGTATGGGACTTTAGCAGAAATTAGACATTTTGGGGGGCTGTTAATACAGTCAATATTTGTTTTCTCTCTAATAGTTACCACCACCCCCATACCTACCATTTAGAATAACTCTCCTTCTGTTTAAAGTGGCACTCGTCCAACAGAACATTCAGTGATGACGGGAATGTTCCATATATGTAGTGTCCAATAAGGCAGCCACCAGCCGTATGTGACTGATGAGCAGTTCAGATGTGGCCAGTGTAATTAAGGAACTGAATTTCTTAATCTAGTTAAATTTTATTCAAATTTAAAGAACCACATGGAGCTAGTGGCTTCCATACTGGACAATACAGATCTAAAGTATACTTTTCACATTTAATAAACATATTTTGGTGTGAAATTCTTACATTCCTTGTTTATTTGAAAAAATTTACCTCATTAGAGTAAGATAGTCTAGAATTCTAGGTCGTAGTTTTTCTCAGTACATTGAATGCTATTATTATACCATTTTCTGGTTTCTATTGACATGGATAAGATGTCTACAATCAGTCCTTTGTAAATAATGTATATTTTCCTTTTGAAAAGATCTTCTCTTTTCCTTGGTGTCATCAGTTTCACTATCATAGATTTAGATATAAATTTATTTCTATTTATGTTCCTTTGGACATACTGAGCTTACTAGATCTTTCAGGTATCTTTAAACTATCTGAAAAATACTCAGCCATTGTCTTTTGAAATAGTGACTCTTCTATCACTTCCTTCAAAAATATTATTACATATATGGTTGATCCTCTATGTCTATCCTCTGTGGTTTATCATCTTTTAAATTTTCCATCTTTTGTTCCTCTGGATTTTGATCTTTGGATCTGTTTGCAGTTCACTGTTTCTTCAGCCTTATCTAATCTGTTGTTTAGATATTGGATTTTATGGTGACCGATTTCCTTTGTTCTTATCACTTTTGAACATTAACTGCATATTTGCTTTGGAAGTGTATTTAGTTGAAATTCTTTGAGTTTTTGACTTGATTTTTTTTCTCAAAAAAATATTTGCATTTGCTTCTGTCACCTGGGGGATGTCACCAATATGGGACCACTTTTGTCAACAAGTCAATTTGAACTTTGGACCACATAGTTAGCATGAGTTTAAATCACCAATCTCACTGAGGTCTGTCTTCAGTTTATGAAATCTCTGGGTAGTTTTTTTTTCCTTTCTCAATGTCAGGGCTAAGGTAGGAACATTTTTGTGTGTGTCTGTCAACTTCTGTGTGCTGGTTTTCATTCATTATTTGATGTCTCAGCCTTATGAAGTGTCCTTATCTGTACTTCCCGCTGTGGGAAGATGCTTGGCCCTATTTCCTCTCTCCAAGTCTGTACGTTGTCAGGGTTGCTCAAGATCTGCAGGGCAATGGAGAAATCTCACACATGAAAGTTGGTTTTGACCTAGCTTGCCTCCTCGGACTTCTGATTTTCCTCTGTTCAGTGCTTTGCAATTCTTTGTTTTCATGATAGACCAGTAATATATTTTATAAGTTTTTTTTTCTTTTTTTTTTTTTTTATTTTATCGAACCAGCGACACTTGGCTCGCAGGCCGACGCTCAATCCACTGAGCTACAGCAGCCAGGGCTAAGTTTTCTTTTCATTCAGCGACCCAATTATTTTCTTCAAAAGAGTCGTTCAGGGCGTCTAACCTGCCATACAGAAGAATCAGGAGTCCAAGGCTGTTCCTCACGCCCTCTGTCCCTTTGGAAGATGGCTTAGCCAGTGTTCCCTAGGAAACAGAGCCTGAGGGAAGGATAAGAGAGGGCAAGAGGAACGGGGAACCAGCACAGGGAGGGTGTGCTCAGTGCACAGGGAGTCTCGCTGGGCCTGCTGATGCTTCGGGGCTGGGGGAGGGCGGGGGCGGGGCTGGAATAACCCAGCTTGGCAGCTGCATCCACTGGACACATAAGACTTCTCAGGACAGTCTGCTTGAAGCAAACAACCCTGGGGGAGCCCAAGGGAGGGAGTAGGAGGGGAAATGTGTCTGCCTGGTCCCTGCCTGGTGCCCACTTTCCATCAATCAAAGTTTGCCCCACGAAACCAGCTGCCATGTGTTGCATCCCTGGCCACATCACAGCCTCTCTGGGCACCATGTCCTCTGTGCTACAGAGCAGCATCTCACTCAGGGCCAGATGTGGCAAGAGGGACAGGTGCTAGTCTGCATGGCAGCCAAGGTGGCTGAAGGGGTCAGGAGGAGGAGGTGCAGGACATTTGTGCTGATACTGGACTGTGCACGGGCCCCTGTGCACTTCAAGTCCACAACTGCTGAGCTGGGGTGTCGCCATCGTTACAGGTCATTGATTTCTGGATGACCTAAAATTTCATATTTTCAGAAGCAGCACAAACTGATAATTTTCCCAACGCCTATGCCCCTACTTCCCTCAAAGTCTCCCACCCATCATTCCAGCCCTGGCCCTGACATTCCAGGACAAAGTCACTTAAAGCTCTGGGTGGAGGTCATGGAGCAGAGGAGGGGTAATAGGCTCTGTCCCTTTGAGAGTGGGGAGCTCTTGGCCCCCAGCCACAGCCTGTGGTCTAATCGGTATGTTCAATATAAAGGAAGCAGCAGGAAGCTGGCTTTGGTGGCAGAGGTATGCCTGTCCCAGACCAGCACCATCTCAGCAGGTTTTCAGACCTTCCCTGACCCTAGTTCTTCCAGGACAAAACTGAGGCCCTCCACACACCCTCATCCACCTCCTTCCCTGACCATGAAAGGTCACAGGAACCTGTCAGAGTCCTGCACAGATGACCTCATCATCATGATCTGATCACTAATGCTCTAAAACATGGGGCAGTCTTTAGCAGGAGAAAGGGCACCCACACACTTTATTTATAATGCCTGTCACTCAATACTTGGCCATGGAACCAGCTTCTAGTGGACATGAACTTGGGCAGCATGGCTAGATGGGTGCCCCTCCCCTGACCTGGGAGGACATTGTCCAGGTGAAGTAGCATGACCTTCAGGTGTGTGTGTTGAAGGGGGGATGACAGGAGGGACAAACAGAGGTGCTGGAGTTGGAGCAAGCCAGGCTCCTCCTCAGGCCCCACGTGTACCCGCTGACTCTTAATGCAGGGACATTTTGAGATGTCAAGTCAACAAGATGAGTGGGCATCCGCGGTGTCCTGTCTGGCTGACAAGCAGGAACTTGGGGAAGTTAACCAACAGAGAAAATGCCTTGCAGCGCTCAGTGGACCCTGGTGGATTAGTTGCAGGGGAATCTGTTATTTAAGGGACTTTGGATGTGCTGTGAGTCCTAATGGCGGGGGTAATGGGGCGGACAGGATGGCTGCGGCCCTGCTTATTTCTCTCTGGAGCCAGAGTTAATTGTGTGACACTGCAGGGGGCAGAGTTTCTGCCTTCCTGCTTTTTTCCAGGCCAGCATTGTGAGTTTGCCTTTCTTGAGTCCTCTTCTGTTCTGCGTGGGCAGGAGCTGGTCGTGCGGTCTGCTGGACCGGGCGGGGACACCCGTGCCACACAGCTGTCTATGGATGAGCCCCATGGGGTCGTGGGGATCGTGTCAGGGTCCTGGAGAGTCCTTGTCCCTCCAACTGCATGAGGCTTTTAGTGCTGAGATTTATCTCACAGATGTAGCACCACAAATAATGATGGAATCATGGGAAAGTGTTAAGTTTTTGAAATAAGAAACCAGAAATATTGAAGATCAAGCTAAAAATAAACTCATTTTCATAACCCACCCACATGTTAAACACACTGACTCACATTATAAAGACTATTGATACTATTCTGACATGTTCCCTTTTACTTTATTTCAAATCAAACACTTGTCTCTACACCTCATAATTTTATGACGTTTTCCATGTTGCCTACTTGTCTGTGTAAGAGAAGTAGCGTAATTTACCAAACCCCTCCCCATTCTTCCACATTCACTCAAACCCTCTTTTTTATGTAGATAATGCTGCCACAAACATGTTCATGTCTTCATTTCGGGCGAGATATTTTCCTGAGCTAAGTCCCTGCCAACAGGATTGCTGGGTCACATCTTCATGACTTAGGCTGCATTTTAGCAAAACTGACAATAATAATAATAATATTAAGTTCTGTTTGCCAAGGGCTTGTGTTCCAGTTGGTTCAAAAAGAACCAGGACTTTCGGGCCACACAGGCATTTGTAAACACTCCCCCACACAGGCAAATGACAGGTCTTATAAAAGAAAGAAACAGCCGCGTGCTGTTGCCGACCTGGAAGCTGTGAGAGCCGTGAAGACACCGTGACAAGGACTTCTGCCCCACGGAAACTGTGCTGCTTAAAGCCCTACTTGTGTGGTGCTCCACAGCACCCAGGGTTCCACCCTCATCGCGGGGGCCCTGGAGGAGCCCCTCCTGAAAGCCTGCTGTCCCAGTGCTGGGCTCAGGGCACTGTCAACAGAGGGACCTGGAGACTGAGACAGGGGCTCCCACGCAGGACAGGACAGGACAGGCCTCCTGCTCTCTACTCCCCACTGGCCTGGCTTTCAGTCTCGCCAAGCAGCATTCAACTCCACTTTAGGAAATCCATCTAATCATCTCTTTTAACCGGAAATTTCATCTCCTCATATTTATGGGGATCTGATATGTTTAGGTTTTCTTACACCTTTCTATATTATATTTGCTCATTCGTCCTTTTTCCATGTTTTTTTCTTCTTTCTTGCTTTTTTTTTTACTCTTTTTCTCATTCCACTGTGTGCCCCTCAAACTACTTGGAGAGCTGGACTCTATTGCTCTCACTTTGGGGGGAGAATCTAAATCTTTAATCTACTGTTTCCCTTACAAAGTCTGAAGCTGTTCAGTCTCTTGGCTTTTCCCTTACATGCCATGGTCCTTAAGACCCTTATTTCTGCTCACACCCACCCTGGCCTGGCGATGACCACCGCCCACTGCTTGTCCCATCCTGTTTCAACCCCACAGAGTAGATGCCATCATTGTTATTACTTATAGTTTGTTTAATATTACTATTGTTTATGCTTCCTTGCCTCTGTTTCCCTGTTTGCATCTTTGCAATTATTTTCTGGCCTTCATCTGTATAAAGTTCACCGCCTCCTGCAGTGAGATCCGCTTACGGTTCTCCTTTGCCTGGAAAAATCTATACTTGGCTCTGATTCTTGAGAGAGTGTTTTGTTGATAACATGAGTCCAGGATGACAGTTATTGTCTCCAGGTCTGTCACCATCACTCCCATGGCCCAGCCTCTGCTGCTGGGAAGACTCTGGCTATTGCCTTGTTGTGGCACGTCTGTGCATCATCAGGAAAGTCACCCCGACACTTGGGGACTCATAGGACCTCCTCTGTCTTTGTGTTCTGGCAGTTTCCCGGTCACTCTCCAGGGTCTCTTGTAATTTAGTTGCAGGGGTTCATTTGGCCTCTTGAATGCAAGGATCAATGTCTGGAAAACCCCCACCACTATCACCTCCTCGGCATGAGCTGTCTGCGCTCCCTGGTCTCTCCCCGGTCTCTCCTAGGACGTCCGTAAGATAGAGATGAGGCCCGTGCCTCCTCGCGCCCACGTTTCTGCACATTTCCTTCATTTTCTCCCCGGTTTCTGTGCTCCGTGCCAGGTAAAATCGTCTCATTTACCATTCAGTGGCTTTTCGGGTGTGTTGAATCTGCTGAGTATTGCGTTTCTAATTTCGCTTTTTCATTTCTAGGAGTTATATTTCATTTTGATGGTATCTTAGCCCTTTGTTGTACTTCAATACCCTTTTTGTTTCTCTAAACATGTCAATCCAGTTACTTTCTATTCTGTTCAGATTATTCCAATGATCTGAAGAGTGTGGTTCTGCCCGAGGTGTTTCTGCCGACTCACGCCCGTGGGCTCCGCGTCCTCACCTGCCTGTGGATTCTGTGGTGTGAATTCAGGCTCACTGGGTGGGAATCCTGGGGGGATGAGGGTGAGTGGGTTCCTCCAGAGGGTCTGCCTCTGCTTTTGCTGGGACCCGAGGCGCCACTGGGAATACAGCGTGTGTGTGTGTGTGTGTGTGCGTGCACACGCACTTCAAACTCTAAACCTGCGTGGGGTTGGCTTGTGGTTAGAAATTTGGCAGGATGCGGTGGGGCGGAGCTTCTTCTTTTCTTTGCCCCTTCACCTGGAGCAAGGCTCACAGTACACACATCCCGGTCCCATTCTGGTGACCTGGCTCACACCAGGGCACCTCATCTTGGGGCTTCTGTCTCGACTCCCTGCCTGCACCATGTCTTGGGAAAGCCCAGGGCTTGGCCTGCAGGGATCAGAGCTCTGTCCCGTGGGTTCCCGTATGATTCTCACTCCTCTGTGATCACTGGCCTCTGGGGTTCCCCTGAACTGCTCCTAGGCTCAGCCTCTGTCCAAAAGAGTCCCCAGACTATTTATTGAGTATCTTCAGGTTTTAGCAACTGTCTTGGACAGCTCCCCCGATGCCCTGCCCTTTCCAGTCCGGACCCTGGTGCTCACAGCCAACCCCAAATGGCTTAGCTGCCCTTTGCAGGTCCCCCCTCTCCTCTTGGACATGGGCATGTCTCCCCAAAACAGCCATCCCCTCACTGGGATGTCTTTCCCCCTCCACATTCATCCTGGCAGCAAAATATCACCTGTTCTACAAACCGCGGTCTCCAGAGGCCTCCGAGGCCTCCTCTGACTTAGCGTCACGTTGCTGACTGCATCTCTCCTGTGCTTGCTTGTTGGTCTTCGACACCCCCAGGAAGCTGAGGGTCCACGAGGGCAGTGGGAGGGGCACTCGAGCCCCAGACCCCTGGTCCAGCCTGTGCCAGCACCATTGGACTTAGTGAGGTGACATGGTGCCTGCTTGCCCTCGGGGGGGCACCTGCTCTACCAGCTGCCGGACACGTGTGGGCTCATCGCCTGCCCTCAGAGATGGGTGAGGATGTCGGGCTCTCTTGTGCTCGCTCAGGAGAAAGTGTAGGTGACAATGTGGTGTTGACGTATTTGTCCGCTGTGCACACAGCTGTGGCTGCCCAGGGCCCAGCATGAGGGACACGAAGCTGCCCTGGTTTGTCCTAAAAAGGCCTCTTAATAGAAATGAGAGATTTAATTTGTCACGGGCCATTTCTCGCAGCATCAGCCTTCATTAGTCAGCTAATGTGGCCGGGAGGAGCGATGGGACAGCCTGGAGAACAGATGGCGCCAGGAGCCAGCAGTGCAGTGTGACTGCACAGACACTCGTCCCCCTGGGACACAGAAACCGGGTTACTGAGTCCACAGACCGTCTGCTGACTTCTGGGGGCACTGCGCCAGCCCTCTCTGGGGACCTCCGGTCCTCCTCCCTGTGGGCAGTGGGCCATCCTCTGCCCCTACCCGTGGTTTCTCTCATGTGACTCCACATGTGACCCAAACTCTGTGAGAGTGGCCTTGGGGTCACCCTGAGGTTCCACAGCCAGGGCTCAGGGTCTGGCTGTGGTCCCACTGCCCCAGCCAGGACAGGGACAGAGCACAATATGAGCAAACCAGACAGCACCAGGCTGGCCGGGCCCAGGGCTGATTCTGACCACGTGGCAGTGAGGGGCTCCTGAGGGTCCACTGCTGCCCACTGGGGTGGGGGCGCCGAGAAGGTTCTGCCCTTTGAGGGGGAAGACACTGTGCTCCACACTGGGAGGCCTGCAGGGCTGCCGAATGCCACTCACACAGGAAGAAGGTTGTTTATCTCCAGGTCAAATCCAGTGAACTTGAACCTTATTTGTGTTTTGGGGGGAGGGACAGAAGATGGTCACCTGGCTCAGGACATAGGTCCTAGGACATGCTGGTTGGCCAGCAGCAGCTCTGGGATTACATCCACAGCCTCCTATGCACCCCGAGCACTGGAGAAGAGGCTGTCCCAGCCGGCTGCTGCTGCTGCGCCCCTTGGGTCTGGACCCCCCAAGTGCCCTGGGGCACAGTCCCCTAGGATGTCCACATTTTTTTACATTTTTGTCACCGTTCTTGTCTAGCAATGTGAGCCCAGTGTGTTAGGTATCTATGGATGCATAACAGATTACCCCAAACTTTAGGGATCAAGCCAACATCTGTCATTCCAGCATCCATGGGCCAGGGCCTGGGCATCAGGACCTGCCTTCGAGGCGTCCACTCGGCCAAGGCTGCCTCATCCCAGGAGTCCCCAGGCAGGATCTGGTTCCAGTTCTCTCAGTGGATGTTGCTGGGGATATAAGCCTTCACAGCTGTTGGGCTGGGGACGCAGCTCCTTGTGAGGCAGGGGGTGACAGGCCTGCATTCCTCCCCACGTAGGCCTCTCCACGGGGCAGCTTAGGGCAGGGCAGCCTGGCCAGGCGCGGCTTAGGGGAGCAAGTGGGAGAAAGGGGGAGGGAGGGAGGGAAAGATAGGGGGACAGACAGGGAGAGGTCAGGGTCTTCTGGAAGCTGGTGTGGCAGTAACCTCCACCACTTTCACGAGGTCCTGTTGTCAGTGGGAGTCCCAGCGTAGCCCACTCTCAAATGCAGGGGGTGCGTAAACATGGAGACAGCAGGAGGGACCACCAGGTCATGCAGAAGTAACCACAAAACGTGAAGCCACCTTTGTAAGGCTCTACCACTGAATACAGCAGCGGGGGGAGGGGACAGTTTGGTGAACCTTGTCATTGCCGAGCCAGCTGGGCCACAGAGCAGTCACAGGTCATCGGAGGTCCTGCCTCACACAACATCAATGACCTGGCCAGAGGCCCAAAGCCCACACCTCCCCCATAAGCCACCACGGGGTGTGGCGCAGACCTCTCCTGCCCCTCCTCTCCTTAGCAGTGCCACCTGAGTCACAAACACGCCAGGAAAGCTGCTGTTTTCTCTTCTTTGGGGGCTGAAAGCACTTGAAGTCATATCACTAAAAATAAAACTGATCTGTGATGATAGTGTAGAGTTTCATGAACTCCAAGGCAGCTTCAGTGGCCTCAGGCATGAACCTGCTGTGCATGGCAGGTGAAGACCGAGCCTATGTCCGCACTGGCTCTGCAAGGCTGCTGCGGGGTGTGCCCTGCTGCGGGGTGTGCGCTGCACAAGGGAGTCCAGTCAAGGGGCTGGAGGCCCAAAGCCAGCTTGTACGCTGCGCGGGGCTGCGTGCATCAGCGGGAAGGGCTGTTCTGATGCACAAGATGGTGCTGTTTCCTCTCTCTGTGTTAGTTACTGCACTCACTAACTCAGGGCCCAGGGCCGTGAGTTTCAGGCGTTAGTTCCCTGCTTGGTTGTACAGGACGACTGAGTGCTGGGGTTTCTTTCACACCAGTCCCAGTGCATCGAGTACACTGGCTGTGTCACCACCTCCCTGAACAAGGACCCAGTTTCATTACAGAGAATGGGGAGGGCAGGAGGGTGGGGCTCACCTGAGCAGAGGGAACATTTACCTCCGAGGTCAGGACCCTTGCTAGAGCTGCCGCCCTCCTTCCAGGTCATGAAATAATTGGAATGTCAAACCCCCAAAGCACAGGCCCATCTCCATGACCTTCTCCTGTGATTGTCACTCCACCCAGGCAGCAGGTCCAAGGCCAGCAGATGAGCCCCCCAAAGTCTGTCTGCATTCCTTGCCTCCCGCCTTTGTTTTATTAAGAGTAAATGGAAAAGCTTGAAAATGGATGATTAGTGGGTTTATCAGTCAGCTGGAGGAGCTGCCGGGGGCCACAGGGGAGCTGGGAAGGGCTCTGCCCCTTTGGCGAGGCCCCCTCCTCACAGTGTGAGTCACAGCCTCCAAGGCCCCCAGGAGGACCCAGGAGCTGTGGACTGGAGTCTCATGTGGCCCCTCAGTTGGCTCCTCCCAACCCCCAGCTCAGGAAACCGCCCACTTTCTGACCCAGGACCGGGGGCCTCTGGGCCTCTGAGCCTCCTCGCCCTCCCCTCGTGCAGCCTCAGCAAATGGAGTGGCTCAGCCTGGCCTGGACCCTGTGGGGGCTCGGTGACCTTCCCGTCCCTCTCTGCTTGCGACTCCATTTCCTCCGTGTGGCACTTTCCCTCACAACAGCCCACGCTTGCTTTCTTGTGTCCCCATCGGAATGCTCGCTCCTGGGTGCCCAGAAGTTTAGCCTCTGCCAGCCGGTGTGCGGCTGGCCCGCCTGGCACTCAGGGCCCGGGGCAGGGGACAGGGACAGTGTGCCCCGAGGGGGAGCTGTTGCAAGGTGCAGACTGGGGAGGAAGGAGACAGAGACCGCGGGGTCCTGCCTGAAGCCCAGAGAGCATCTCAGGATTCCAGCTTTCTAGAAAATTTATTTTATTAATATTTGAATGTACAAATGGAAATAGAATAAATATTTCATCATTTCACCCTGCAGAGCTGCGACACCCCTGGACCCTGTGCATGTTCAGGGTGGATTTCAGAAGCTTGGGAAGGAGATGGAGCACCCGAGACCACAGGCCTCGACCCGCCACGTCCTGGCTGCCGGGCTCAGCAGTGGGGCCCCTGTGCCCGCACTCGCCCTCCACAGCTGTTTACCCACGTGACCCTGAAGCCAGGGTCCCCAGTTAGAGGGGACAGGGTGGGGCCGACCCACATGCCTGGTGGCATCCCCACCAGTGGCAGTAGTGCGTAGGCCTTGAAAACGGCCCCTGGAGAAAGCAGCACCCGAGGACAGCGACTTGCCTGCCAGGCACTTCCCAGACGCAAGGGGAGCCGTGCTGGGGACTTCTCGGACAAGCGCTGCCACCCCTCGCTCACTGCAGTGACAGTCACAAATGCAGAGGCAGCCACCTGGACAATGTGGGAAGATGGACCAGTTTCCGCATGAACACGCCATAACACGGCAGACCTGCCAGGGAACTTTCTAGCACTCTGACCTGGGGAGGAGAGCGATCACTTCACAGCCCCCTCCGACAGGGCTCTGGGGGGGCAGCGGCCCACCCTCCCTCCTGCGCACACGAGGTCTCACTCAGGGCAGAAGTGCAGAACTAAGGGCTCTGCTTTGGGGGCCAACACAGGAGTTATGACGACGGACCTACAGACCCAAATCGCACCGCCCCCGCCCGGGAATCACCAGCTCTGCAGCACCCCCAGGACGGGAGCCGCTCACACGCCGCACCTGCCCTTGACTCACAGGGGAAAGCCCTCCAGGCGGAGCCAAACACGCCAGGGGCCTTGCTGGCGGTTGAGACGTGGTTCAGGGCCTCACAGTCCCCAGAGAGTGGCAGCACCTCTTCGTAGGTGGCGACAGCTAGAGGAGGTGCCGAGGACGGGCACACCCCAGGGGCGGTGCAGCTCAGGCCATGGCTCATGAGTGGCTGTGCCCACACGTGTGGCCTCTGGGCCTGAGACCCTGAGATGTGACGGCTTGTCTGTCTAGCCACTGGCCAGGGGCAGAAGTGACCCCATGGTGACAAGTGTCATTAGGGGGCAGCTAGCAAGCCTCTGCGTGTAAAATGGGGGCAAGGCATGGGCACCAAGGTGCCCACTCAGTATGCGATCCTCCAGTGCGTGGGCTGCTCGCACGCTTTCTCCCGGTCCCCACAAAACCGGTTGTAGGTTGTCTTGGGGTCCAACCCCAGGATCTCCCTTTCCTCGTGTATCCGAAAAGAGAACGTGGAGACGGAGGTGCCTATGAAGAACCTGCAAGGCAACAGCAGAGGTCACCAGAGTCACAGAGAACTGGCCGCGGGCTCGAACACGCCCGGACGCCTGCCGGACCCCGGCACTCTGTGGCCGTCATCACGGCTGAGCAGTCAGGGCTGACGCACTGAGCAGAAACTAGAGGCGCTCCTAGGCCACGCTGGTGGGGCCTGGTTGAGTCTCGGGTGCTCAGGAGACAGAGCCCTGCAGGGGGGCCGACTCGAGACACCTGCTCGATTCTGGCTCCGAGGCGAGGGCTCAGACCCACAAGCAAGGCTGGGGCGATGGGAAGAAATCACCTGCAGCTTCCAGCCGCCAGCCCCCTCCAGGATGGTGGTCTTGGAACAAAGGCACAGACTGTGCCCCCCAACATGTCCGCCAGGTTTGGGTCTGTGGAAGGCAGGTGGCAGAAGCACTATGCTCAAAATACCCACAGAACTGTGGGGCTCAGGGGACAGAGCTGTAAGTCTCTAGCTCAAAAGCCCGAGGGGAGGGGGCCCGAGGGGAGGGGGCCTGAGGTACAGGCTGAGTCTCTGGGCCCCAACCCACCTCCCACCCTGCTGGGGCTGAGCCCGTTCCCCAACTCCGCCCGCTCAGCGGGGGCAAAGGGACTCTCCTGCAGCGCCCTGCACACACAGGGACAGATGCACACGTTGACCCATGAACCCAAACACGCACAGCCACCCAGGGGTCCGAGAATCCTGAGAAAATATGCTACTACACTTTTATTTCCCACTTTACTCCAAGTGTTCTTGCTGAGCTCCTCCCAGCACCAAAGTGCAGAGGAGTCCTTAGAGGAACCACAGGGAGACCTGACCGACTCTCGCTTGGGCACGCTGCCTCCTACAGGAGCAGTCCCCTGGGAAGGACAAGGGAGAGGGCCTGTGCTCTCGGACTCAGCATGCCCTGTGCCCCCTCATCAAGGACGGACCCCAGGGTGGGGGCTGCTCCTGGGCTGGCGGGAGGGACCCCATGGTGGTGGGTGCTCCTGAGCCGGCAGGACAGACCCCAGGGCAGGGACTGCTCCTGGGCAGGCGGGACAGACCCCAGGGTAGGGACTGCTCCTGGGCCGGCGGGAGGGACCCCAAGGTGGGGGCTGCTCCTGGGCCGGCGGGAGGGACCCCAGGGCGGGGACTGCTCCTGGGCAGGCGGGAGGGACCCCAGGGTGGGGGCTGCTCCTGGGCCGGTGGGAGGGACCCCAGGGCGGGGACTGCTCCTCAGCCGGCGGGACGGACCCCAGGGTAGGGATCGCTCCTGGGCCAGCGGGACGGACCCCAGGGCGGGGACTGCTCCTGGGCAGACAGGGCTAGGAATGAAGGCGGGGCCCTCGGTGCTCCACACTCGCCCTCCTTTGACAACATCACACAGAGGAGAGGTTCTGGGTGAAGCAATGGTGGCAGAACACCACGGACCAAAGGAACGGAACAGACAACTGACACCAGCCTAAGGACCACTGACCACAATGTTACAAGGGAGCAGGTGTGAGGCAGTGACCGACATACACGGAACTGTCTGTTTTGACTGTCAGGTGCCTGAGACTCATGAACCTTGTGAAACACGACCAAGCGAGCCCCCAACTCCAAGTACCTGGCATGTGAGCAGATCCACTGGTCGATAATGGCCACGCCCCCGTCTTTGTAGAGCTCCAGCTCCTCCCACGTGGGCTCAAACCTCACCATCTCTGGTAACAACTTTTTCAGCTCCTCATATTCTGCAAATTACAAGGAGAGGACGTTGAATGGGGATACGCAGGTGCCAGTGGGCGTCTGCCTATCAGGGTTACATGCATCCTCTGTGACACGTTGATTCTTCAGAAACTGGCTACAGAAGCCAGAGGACAAAACCACAAAATTCAGGGTTCCCCTCCTAGCACCACAGCTGAGGGTCAGCATGCACGCCCAGGTCAGAAGAGACGGACAGGAGCCAGAGTTGCTGACCTGTCCTGACGGCGTCTGTGGCCACAAACACCTTGTCTAGCCCGTGGGTCTTCATGAGGCTGCGTATCTTCTTCACAGCCCCGTCCAGACTGGGCACGTCCTCCCTGTGGCCCCAGATGAAATCTTTCCTTCTCAGGTGGACACCGAGGTACGGGCCCCCCAGCGAGGAGCCCAGCTTGACCTGGCAGAGGAGGACCGGGATACAGTGAGGTGGACCTACGAGCTGTGTCAGCCCCCAGGTGCTGGCACCTGGGAGATGCAGAGTGGACGAGCGTTCCACATGCAGCGTCCCGCCCTGTGAGTCTCCCTGAAGGACTCTCAGGTGAACAGGATATCTTTCTAAGGCCATGGAGTGACTAATTATCACACCCTTTGATGTGAGTGCAAGAGAAAAACCTTCCACTTGGTATATTTGTCCAGTAAAAACCACCCACACACCCACTAATCAGCACTTGAACAACGCCATTCCCCCTGAAACAGCCAGCTGCCCCGTAAGAGAGCGAGCAGGTGAAATGGAGTCCCGCTCTGCGCGATAGTCTGCTGGTAAAAACCTCAATCTGAGAAAGCGACACATGATTTGTTAAAATTAAACTATAGGAAAACCCAACCTTTCAGAAAAAGATTTTTTAAAAGGGACGATGACAGACCAAAAGGGCGAGGAGTGCTTTGGGTGGTGTGGATGAATCTTGCCTTTTTAAAAATTTTTTTATTGCTCTTGTATTATAAAGAAAAAAACACCGAATGTAATATAATCTTTTACTTTCTGCTCGCAGGTATGTTACCACCTGTCCCTCTAAGAGTGACCCTCTGGGCTGTCAGAACCTGCAGTAATTTCCCATTCCATTCACGGAAGAAAAGCAGTCCTAGCAATTTCACTGAATTTGCACGGTGTGTATGTGTGTAGGGGGGGTTTCCTAATGAGGGCATCCATGGGAATGAGAGTAATGAATGTGGACTGTGTTAAGGGAGGTGACACGGAAGGTGACAATCATGCCACGCCCCACCTGCTATAAAGTAAGGAGTTCATTATTACACATCTAAAAAGATAATTTAATTTCCTCTAATTAAAGAGACAGAAACTACCTTCATCTTAGTCCAGTCCTCCTCGTAGGGGATCCTGTCGGCCTCGTTTGTGGAATTAAGATATTTACTTCTGAACTCGTCACCTACCGCCCGCAGGTGCCTGGCAAACACCATGCTCCGCCGCGTCTGGGGGTGTGGAGAGAGCACAGCTGAGGCCCCAGCCCATCTGCGCGCTGCAGGGGGCTGCCCAGCTCAGCCCCCACCCGACCCCTGGGACAAGCCCTGGGGCCCTGGCAGATCCGGAGCCCAGCCCCCAAACCTGACGGAAATGCCAAGGACAACAAGCTGGCCCTCAGGAGGGCTGAGCCGTGCATGGGTGCGTACTCTGTCGCTGGGGCCACCCAGCAGGGTGATGAGTCAGCAAACATTACTGCGTCAGTCAGTGAAGGGCGCGCTCCCGAGGACGCCAGCATGCGGCAGGGGCTCTACAGGCCAACAGCCGCGCCCCATGCCCTCCCCCGGAGGGCCGAGCCCCGACTGAGTGACTGGCACTGTGGGGGACCACAATGCTGAGAGGCACAGCATTGCTACAGCAGCAGTGATAACAATGGCACCTGATGCTTCTGAAATGACCCGCCCAGGAGGCACCCAGGTCACGTGCCCAGGGAGCCTGCCAACAGGAGGCCCCGTGACCCTGGACGGGGCAGACCCTGGCAGCAGAGGAGGTCCGTGGCTGCACGGGCGAGGCGACCCCCATGTCTTCAGCCTCCTGACCCACAGCAATAGGAAGTGGGCACCCCAGGATGAGGACAAGCCGGCTACTCATGGCTAAGAAGCAACGTGGGCACCACCCTTTATCGTAAACCAGGTGTACCGATAACAGGACACAAACTGCTTTTTCTTGAACACAAAATACAGTGTTTTTCCTTTAAAGAAATTACTTGCCATAAATAACAAACCTGCAACTCAATTAACAAACCTGGGAACCCATGAAGATGACAAAAATCAAGCCGACTGCTTGGCGGGGCTGCCAAGGGCACAGCCATGGTGGCCAGGGAGCACCAGGGCACACAGGGTCCCACAAACTGTCCTTATACAGGGCCTCTTGGACGGGACCAGGCGGAGGGCTACCAAATCCCACAGGTGGGAGAAACCAGCTGCCTTGCAGGTGAGTGCAGCGTGAGTTTTTTCTTTAAGACAGCTGGAATTTACCTAAAAATGTTTGTTTATTTATTTATCTTTTTCGGCACCAGAACAACTCATCTTCTGAGAACCAGTTTCCATCTACACGCTAGGACCTGGGTGACACTGGCAGCTGAGTGGGCCGTGCTGATCCAGCAGGGCAGGTGCCCCTCGCAGTGTCCCTATGTCCCCCGCCCCGCCCCCGCGGGACACCTGCATGCAGCTCTCCATGAGGAAGGCCGCCCCCTCGCCCAGAAGAGCCGCGACAGGCCAGGCCCCCAAGAGGCTGGGACAGTGCCCCACCTGGTAGCCTCCGGCTTTTCTCAGGACATGCTGCCTGCCCTTGTCCCACAGCAGCAAGGGCTGTGCCTGATGAGCAAGCTGCCACCCAGGCCACTGTGTCAGCAGAATGTTGCTGCCCAGAGAGAAGCCACCGTCCAAGTCCTGTCACCCTTCATTCACCACGACTGTGGCATCAAGTCACCCAGAGCCAGCCCCCCATCGAAGCAGAGATGGAGCGCTCATGGCAGAAAATACCCTCCTTGTCAATGCTGAAGAGAGATGAGCGGAAAGAGCCCCAAATGCAGCTCTTGCACGAGGCAACGGGAAAGGCCAGGCTGACGCAGATGCGGGAGGGGCTGGCGGCTGACAGCCACTGGGGACCAGCACCCTGAGGCCCCGGACACACCCGAGCCCCCACCGGAGCACCGAGTGTGGTGGGGAGAATTCACAGCTATACCCGCACCCAGTACTGCTCAGGGCCTTACGGTCTCAGTCACCGAGGTTGAAAGTAAGAGTTGTCAACTGTCAGATTTTCAAAAACTAAACAACTGAAAACGATGTAAGCAACTTTGAAAACTTCCCCCAGTGGCACTTACGTCCCAGTACTCCTTTCCTCCGTAGTGGTCATGAAGGAGGTTCTCGGCTCTGTCTAACATCACGGACCTATTTTTAAACAACAGGAAAAGAAAGTTTAGCTTTAAAAACAATGACCTTCACATGCTCCAGGGGCCACCAGAGACGAATTCTGAGGGCACCAACTTTGTGGGTCACCAGGGTGCGTGTGGGCAGGTTACTGCTGACCCTCTAGCATTCCTGAAGTCTCACCTGTCCCAGCCACCGGGTTCCAAGCCCACTTTTGACTATCGATGCAAAAAAAGAAAACAAACAAATCCAATCAAACCAGCAAGCAGACACCAGCAGTGTATTGAAGAAGTAACACGCATGACAAATTAGGTTCACCCAAGGAATGAAAAAGATGGTTCAATAGGAGAAAAATCCATTACTTAACTCCACACATCAGTGGCTAAAGGGCGAAGCCGTGTAACGACGGATACCACAAAGGCACACAAGTCAGTATTTACTCCTGTCTTTAAACAATGGCCCCAATAAGGCAGGGGCTAGGTCCTCCTTAGGCTGTTTATGTCTCTCAAGCCCAAAGCTAGCACCTTCGGTGACAACAGCTTGTCCCTTTCCTGCAAAGTGAGGGCCAAGAGAGGCTGTGCTTTACGAGGTCACCCAACCACCTGCAGCATCAGAACACAGAGGGGACACTCCAGAGACAGGCCCACGTCCACATGCGATGGGCGAGCGGGTGGGCAGACAGCCATGGAGAGAAGAGGGCGCTGGGGAGGTGGGGGGAGGTCCAGGAGCCTTCACTCCAACAAAGCAAGTCCTTGGTGGGCAACGTGAAATGTGGAAACTCAAACCGTGAGAGTGGAATTTGAAAGAATGGTTAAGAATATTGAGCCCTGGTTGCTGTGGCTCAGTGGATTGAGCATCAGCCTGCGAGCCAAGTGTCGCTGGTTCAATTCCCAGTCAGAGCACATGACTAGGTTGCACGTCAGGTCCCCAGTTGGGGGCGCGAGTGAGAGGCAACCACACAGTGATGTTTCTCTCTCTTTCTCCTTTCCCCTCTCTATAAAAATAAACAAACAAGTAAATAAAATTATTAAAAAAAAAAAAAGAATATTGGGATGGTAAAGGTCGGAATAAAAAAAAACCCAGAAGTCACTGAAGAACAGACTAATAAATGTGAATATGGAAAAATTAAAAACTGCAGAGACAGAGATTGTCAAGATTTAAAATGGTGCTTTATAAGAAAAGCTTCAGAAGAGTGCTTCACTCTGACATCAAAGAAACACAAACTAACAGACCAGGGATCCACTCTCCTCGTCCTTCCCAGAGTGTGGGTGGCCTGCAGCGGTCACCGACGGGGCAGAGGGCACCCTCCAGGCCTAACAGGCAGCCTGTTTCCTCCGTGCCTTTTGCCGAGTTTACTGCAAGGCACCTGTCTTTTGTTCACTGATTTTTAGGAACTCTGTCCATTTCCTGCACTGGCTCTTCAGGGATCAAATATGCTCCAAATGCCTCCTCCTTCTCTGTGGTCTTTCTGTTTTTTAATGGTGCCTTCCGATGGACAGAAATTCTTAACTTTAATGCGACTGCATTTACCAATCATTTTTTTGGTTAATGCTTTCTGTATCTTAAGAAATCTCTCCCCACCCACGGTCTCCATGCTGTTTTCTTCTAGAAGCTTTACAGCTTTGTTTTCACTCTAGGTCTCCATCCCCCTGGCGCTCAGCTTGCTGTCCGGTGGGTGACTCCCCCTAACTGTCTAGTCTGTGGCTCTCAGAGTTTGGCCTTTCCCCGCTGCCCTCGCTCCTAAATCGAGGGGCCTTCTCTCTGGGCACGAGTCTCCTTTTGGGTGCAGCTGTATCCTTACCCATAAAATGAGACTCAGAGAAAAGTGACCAGCAAGCATCCATGTCCCACAGGTCCAAACTTCAGCCAGATCTGCTTTTGAAACCCGAACGTTTTCTAGTGAGGATGCTGCCTTAAGGCACTAGGGAAGCTAGAGCTCACAGCCGGGCCCTGTAATCTGTGCTCCGACTTTTCTGTAAGTGGATATCCGGTTCCTTGAACAGATGTCTGCTGGCCTATGATGGACCTACTTGCATTTTGCTTACAAAGGCCTAGCATGCCCTATGGTGGTCCTCACACAAAGAAAAGGGCTGAAAGAGATGAGGAGGGGTCCTGCCTGGCACACCAGGGGCAGGATTGTGATCCTGCTGTGATCTGCAGACCATCACTCAGGCCTCAGAGATGCACAAACGGCGACCCTGGGCGTTGTGCTCCCCAGGGCTCAAGGGGCAGCAGTGGGGCCATCCCAGGAGGCCTCCCCATGCGCCTACTTCAGACTACAGGGAGCAAACAGCAAGGGGCCCACAACCCCCAGCAACTCAACCTGCAGGAAACTTCTAAGAACATGGCTGCCTGGCTGCCAAGCCCCCGTCCCACTCCAGAGTCTGCTTCACAAAGCAAGCTGGTGGACTCGCGCCTTCTCAGGGACCTCTCGGCGCCACCCAGTGGCGAGCGAGGGCAGCTGCGGTCCGAGAGGCACAGGGCACGAGGGAGAGGACCGCGGGGGGCGGGGGCTGACCCACTTCCAGCAGAGGCCAGGAGCAGCCACGCAGAGCAGCATTTCTGGAGGAGGCTCCTGTCACTCCTCTGACCTCACCAAGGTCAGGTTTGAGGGGTTGCCAAGAAAGCCTCATTTCAGCAGTGACCCAGATGGGAAGCACCGTGCCCCTCCACCACCCCGGCATCTCAGTGGGTCATCTCAAAGCCCCCCGGCCCTGCTCTTCCAGCTCTGTCTCTGCCCTCACCTGCCTCAGCCACCTGTCCCCTCTGCCGCGGGAGCACTTCGCCATGACCAGGACAGACGAAGAAAATAAAATGGGTGCCCCCTCTGGTCCAGCCCACCGCCTGCATCCTGTCCTCTTCTTCTTCACTGCCCCCCATCCCTCAAAGGCCGTCTTTACACCCACTGCACCCAGCTGGGCCCCAGCCTGTCACCGTCACCTCAGACAGGGACCCCTGAGGGAAGCAGGTGAGTCTGACCCCACTGGTCATCAGCTGTATGACCAGCAATGTGACCCCCGCCATGCAGTTCAAAAGTGCAGCAGCTCTGGGGAGAACCCCATGGGGGCAACGCACCGCACCTGCGGCAGAGCCTTGGTGTGGGTGCCGCCGAGCCAAAACTGGGCCCCCTCCTGGCTGGATCCCAATGCCTGGCCCGCCTCGCTGCGAAGTGTGTGCGGGGGAGGGGACAAGGTCTAACTCTCCAGTGACCCCACATGGGTCCCAGCCAGGAGGCGCTCCAATGCCACCAGGACAGAGTGCACATGTGCACATACACATGCACGTACACACACGCACACACTCCCAGTTCACTTTCACATGAGCACACGCACATGCATGTTCAGTGCCCACATTTGCATGGGCACAGGCACCCACATGCATAGATTCGGACATGCGCACACATGCACACCCTCACGTCCTGGCCCGTCACTGAGCGGACGGCGCAGGCACCTACCGGGCGGACGTGTTTCTCAAAAGCACGGGCGCGATGATAGAAGCCGATCCTTGAACAGACAGACAGGACACGTTTAAACCCCTTGTTTCTTCATAACCCCAAAACCATCCTCTGGAAAAGAAGAGCCACAGGAGCCCTTAGTTCAGCTTGTTTTTCCCAGGCAGCAGGTAAAATCTGGATGCGTTCGCATACACCTCGACCTTGACAGACTCAGGCCTTCTCCTAGGGAGAGCTGATTGGGCATGATTAGCGGCAGCAATGTCCTTATGGGAATTTTTAAAGAAACCATAAATTTCATCTGACTTGGTGAGACCACTGAAGTTCTGTTCAGGACCTGTGATGGGACAGTGATGGAAAAGCAGGGGCAGTCCGGAAGGAACCTGATGGACATGGCACCTCCTGCTTCAGTGCCAGAGCTGTGACGGTACCAGTCCCTAAAACGACGCTCTTCTGAAGAGCTTCTGTGTCACTCAGACTGTCGGAGCTGCTGAGGCGTCTTCTGATAGCAACTTACAACTACAGGGACAAGACCGCCACTTTCAGGACCTGGTTCCAGCACAGTGAACAATGTGGGAAAGGTGACCGTGTCTCAGCTCGGTAAATGGCCCGAGGCATCTATGAACAGGGGACAAGGAGGGAGGCCGAGGCGAGACCTTCCCCTTAGTAAGCAAGCAGTGGCTGGCAGGTGGGGAGTGTGGTCATGGGCTCACATGGGCCGCTCCAGACGCTGGGGGATGACCCCAGACCTCTCACCGGCACGTGGAAGCCTCGCCCAACCATACCTGTAGTACTCGTGTTTGTCCTGTGAATACAGCAGCGGGTCGATGCAGGGCCGGTCATCAATCTTCTCTTCCCAGGTCCCCTCTTTCCACCCTTCTGCGTAACTTTGCAGGACATACACCTGGTCGATGAAGGGCCCACCAGACTCTGGAAGAGACCGAGACCGACAATAAACAGTAACCAGAGCACACGTGTGGCCCCCATCAGACTGTCATTGGTAGAGAACTATTTCTTTAGTTAAGGCCACCTTCTTTCCAGGAAGGGCTGGAGGAAGCTTACTGAAGTGGAGCTGGCACAGAACAGATGACATCAGCGCACAGGGGCCCCGAAGGAGGTGAGTGGGCTAGCCTGGCGTGGTGGAGCTGGTTCAGGCCTTGGCTGTGACCTCTTACAGCACCTGGGCTTGCCCTCAACCTTCTCTTCACCCCTGCAGCCCCACTTCCCTGAAGGCAGGGCTGGGCCTCACTCCGGCCACAGACCCCACCCACTCTCTCATCCTCCTCTCCTGGGCCCCTCTTGGGGCTGGCCCCCACGCTGTGCCTCTGCTGCATCAGCGTGCTCCCTCCCTGGGAACTCTGAACAGTAATCCCCGGCTGGACCGCCACCCCCACCTTCCCCACCCAACCCCAGCAAGGGCTTGTTCGCAACCCCTGGGACGCCTTCCTGGACCACGGCCACCGCCTCTCCAATGCTGCGGACCCCGCCTGCTTCCTTCTCCGCCCTACACATTCAGCATCACAAACACTGCGCGTTTCAATAACCTACTTCTTTGTTTGCCGCTCCTCATTCCCCACAGGGGCTCCAGGAGAGCAGGGGCCTGTGTGCCCCTTACCCACTGCTCCCACCCACACCTAGAATGTGCCCACCCCATCTGTGGTGGTCAAAGAGTTGTTCAAAGTCGGAACAAACGAGCCAAGTAAGGAGAGAGCCAGGGCAAGTGGAATTCTGTCCTTTCCACATTCACTCTCGCTTGGGCACTAACAGCTCGTGGCAGTGACACCCGATGCCAGAGCTCCAGGAGCTCCTCTTAAGTGAGGGGAAAGTGACGAGACACCAAGAGGCTGGTGTGTGGCCCCAGCACCCCATCCTAGGATGGGCACCCCTGCCTGTCTCCCTTTGGAGGGGAGGAAGCAGCGAAGCAGTCAGCTAGTCGGACAGGGGGAGGCAAAGCCGTCCTGCCCGCCTGCAAGCATGTCACCCAGGGCACGCCGTCTTCCCCCGCCCCGGCAGCTCCGGCTCCAGGGGTGGGGTCTGGAGAGCAGCAGCGAGGGCACCTGTCCGCCGTCCCCACGTAGTTGCAGTTTCCAGTCACTAAGCACAATCTCCAATGGCTAAAGCCCAGGCCCGCCCCTGTGCCCACCTGTCAGGACACCCACCACCCCACCCTGCAGGAAGGTGAAGGGCAGGTTCTCTGAGAGGCTCTGTAACCTGGGTTCCGACCAAGGGCAGATAGTTTCCTAGGCTAAGTCACGTCGGATTAAACGCCCGGTGACATCTTTCACCCTGGGTTGGGGGACGAAGAGTTCCAAGGGTACTTTGTACAGTCGTAGAGTCTGCCTCTACCGAGAAGGGGCGCCCTATGTGGTCTGGGCCTGCGGCACTCGCAGGACTGATGCTGGCACGGAAACACAGCAAGGTGACAGCGGCCGAGGTGCAGCGAGGACAGAACTTGAAAAATGAAGATGCGCGAGCCACCATCTGCCGTGTGAGAACCCATCCTAAGCTGTCCAGGTCCCTGCAGAGTAGGAACTCAATCAACCTTACAGCGGGTGGGCAGCTTAGAGCCCTGCCCCACCAATGACTGTCACAGAGTATCAGCCGCTTAGAGGCTGTGACTCATCAATAAACGTTACAGTGTATCAGAGCTTTAGAGACTGTGACTGGCTCCTCTAGGCCTCTCTAGGAAGCAGAAGAGGTGTCACTGACTTTTTAAGTTTATGTCTTCTAAACAAAACTACAGTAAACTCGAAATGCCTTTATTCTAAGAAAATCTTTAACTCCTCTCTTTCTGAAACATTAAAACAGGAAGGTTAAGCAGGACTAAATGAAACAGCGTATTGTTGCAAGCCTTCACCAGCACTGCAGGGGACATCACAAGCTCAGTGCCATACACGCCTCTTGTTTTCCTTCAGGTAAAGTGACCTCTTCTGCGCAGGGAGCCAAGCCCCGCTAGGACACCCCTCGCCCCTGTGGCAGCGGCTTTCCCACGGCAGCTCTAACTGCACTTCCCTCACTCGCCAGGCTCCCACGGTTGTCCGGGGCGAGGGGGCACAGAGCTCATACACTTCAGATCCACTTCCCCAGAAAAATTAAGGCAAGACCAAGATCACTGTGTAGTGTGGGAAATGGAAGCATACGCCGCCCCTCCGTAGAGCAAAGGCTACAAACAACAGGCCCAGTGAGAAAGCCCACTGGCCGAGCTCGCGGCCTGGCCTGCCGTCCACACCGGTGCCAGCACCTCACCTGCAATGAACTGCTCATATTCAATGACAGGGATGTTTCTATTGAGACTTGGAAGATCAAAAAAGTCGGACCAGGGAATCCGGACCTGGTGAATGTCAGGGCTCTGCCAGTGGTAGAGACGGCCCCACGGGGGCAGCACCAGCACCCACTCCTCAGTCTTCAGCAGGGTCTTCAGGAGGGAGGCGATGCGGATGTAGACGTCCCTGCGGAGGTTGAAACCCTCCGGGGGGTTGATATCATACAGAAGATACCTGGCAGGGAGGAGCAGGACAGCGGTGCTTCAGCAAGGAGGCCTCTGGATAGAAAGCCTGGATGCACCTGTGATGCACAGGTGCTCACCCCACCCTGGGGCTTTCCAGTCGGTAAAGTGGAGGCAGCTGCCCACCCTCTTCCGTCTGTCTGATGACTTATATAACCCACAAGTAGAAGCAGCATCTGCTTAACAACTAGCAGTAACTCACAACGAAGCCCAGCACTCTACACCCACGTCAGA
The DNA here is from genome assembly GCF_987537825.1 of Furipterus horrens. Lineage (NCBI taxonomy): Eukaryota > Metazoa > Chordata > Mammalia > Chiroptera > Furipteridae > Furipterus > Furipterus horrens. Next base: position 10,122,622 of record NW_028327171.1, read on the forward strand.
CTCTTAACAATTAATTCCTGTATTAAAAGTTAACGTAAGAATGTTAAAAAGTATGTGTTAAGTCACTTCAAAATAACAATAAACCTATTACACGTTACCATTAACATTTTTAAGTGAAAAGTTACTATTTTTCAAAACAAGAACAATTGGTGAAAAGAGTGGCAATGTTTGTAATTTTTGCAAACCTCCTTTTGGTCTCATGATAGCTGCCTTCTCATCGGCTGCTGCATTCATCGTATTGGGATATCACAGGTGGTCTCTGGAAAAACCACCCAGTAAACCCGTGGAAGAAAGAGAGTGAAAAAGGTAAAAACCATCATGGTGTTACTACAAAAATAGTATGCCACCTCACCGGGACCCTGGTAACGCTTTCGAGAACTGCTGCCCTATCCAAAGCAGCGCTACCGCCGCTACAAAGACCCAGGCAGGGACCCTCAGCCTCACTCCCTTCTCTACATTGCGTTCTTTCCACAACTTCCGTTACCGCAGATGAAGGCGTGTGTAATCCCAGGCTTGGGTCTGCAAACCCCAGGAGAAAGGGCCCGTCTACCATCTCTGCACCCCCTCACCCTGCACAGTGTCTGTTTTGTACCAAGGTGACCTGCACTGGCCCTTATTTTGTTATGCCCGAGACTTGAACAACCAACATCTGGATGGAGACCGAAACTCCGTGCAGATAAACAAAGCTGCACTTTCTTAAGATCCACCCCATTCGAGCATCTGATTCAAGAGACTCCGCGAAACCCTGGCAAGAACCCGCATCACCTATCAGGGTCCCCGGGCCTGTCCCTTAACGCTGACCCACAGCCTGCCCTTCCTCGGTCTCCTAAGTCGCGTCCGCCTAGGGCGACCCTGGCTCGCGTCCACCTCCTCCTGCCCCGGGCCACGAGCCCCGCCCCCACCGCCCCATAGTGCCCGCCGCCCCGGTAGCCCCGCTGATTACGCGGATACGCGTTTACCTTCTGCGGGACGCCGCCCCCGACAGGATGTCGGCCGCCGACTGTCCGGGCCAGAACTCCTCGCCCGAGGCCCAGGCCGATCGCCACGACACTGCCCCAAGAAGCAGGTAGACGACGCCGAGCGCCGCCATGGCCCCGGGCGGCCACGCACTTCCGGCGACTACGCCCCGCTCCGGAAGCGCCCGCCCGCTGGTCCACGCTGGGAGCGTCACCTGTAGCCACGGCAACGCCGCGGGTCCCGGGCCGCACAGACGTTGTGCGTCATCCCGAGCCCGGACGTCTCCGGAGCCAAACGCACGGGGCAGCTGGGGTTCCAGACTGGGTCTGGGCCTTGGACTGGGCGGGGCCGCGCGTTCAGTAGCAAGAATGTCACTTCCTGCAGGCTGCGGGGGTCTGGGCGTGGGTTCTGCGTTCCTCCCCTGGCCAGTGCGGCGGAGCAAGGGCAGCACTCGGACCGTGCTCGCAGGTGCCTGGCCTTGCTCCAGCCCCCAGGCCCCGCGTGGTGACTCTTCCCCTGCCCATTCCAGGAGGTGCCGTTTGCGTCCCTTCTACCATTGTTTCTTTCGGGAGCACCTCCCGGAGGCACGGGCACCCACTCCCCAGTTCGTCATCCGTCACCCAAGGGAGGCGTGCCTCCCCTCTCCTCCCCTACCCTGCCACCTCTGCTGATAGACCTGGACTACGGTCCTTACCAGCAGTGACTAGCAGAGGTTTTAAGCGTCTTTCATTAAAAGAAAAAAGAAACTTTTATACAAGTAACTGGAACTAGCTTTCTTCTGCACAACAATCTCGGATGGTGAAGATTATTGACTGGGCGTGCAGTTTGGAGAAAGCGCTTGCTCACACGCGATCCCTGCAGCGTGCTCCCGCAGCCGCTGGGCCACAAGAGGGCAGGAGAGCTCTTCCCAAGCCCCTTGGCTCCCGAGGGACCGAGGGGAAGGAGGCAGAAGGGAACAGGGCTGGGCGCATGAGGAGCCTCCAGACAAGACGAAGGAGCTGGTTGTCTCAGACTTGGGCCCACGTCTTTCCTGCCCTGGAAACACCCAGAGCTACTTCTCCTCGGACTGGCCCAGCCCCCCCCAAAGAGCCACAGGATCCTCACCTAAGAAGAGAGAAGGAGCCCCCATTTGGCCTGAGGTCCAGACAGATGTGGTTTGTGAGACCTGGGGCCGGTGCTTTGATCCCCACTGGGCCCTTGGGGTCTCATCTCTCCCCACAGTTCTCCGAAGTTCCAGCGCTAGATACCCGGACCCCGACCCTGGAGTGGGAGATACATGGGAAAAACTGAGCCTGGGAGTCTCTGAAGGGGGACAGGGAGATTCTTCTGGAAGCTGGGATGCCACAGTAGGGAGGGCTGTGTTGGTATCAGAGTGAAGGGAGGGAGTGGGGGACAAACACCTGCAGGGCTGAGGCACACGTGTGTGTGTGTGTGTGTGTGTGTGTGTGTCCTCTTCAGAGAGGGGAGCAGACCGTGTGTCCCAGAGGAGCCCAGTGCTCCTGCTGCTCAGCTTGATTCAATCATGTCCCCAGGTTACAGCCACATTCACAAACGCCTCCCAGCCTACGTGGGGCAGGCCGTAGGGGTGGGGCAGAGGAGGAGAGGGAAGGGGCAACCTTAGGGAGGCCTGGTCAGCAGTCACAATGGTAGGGGTTGAGGGGGGTGCAGGAAGGGGACCCGCTGAGCATCTGTCCCGCAGTGTCTCTGACTGAGATCAACACTGGCAAACGTCAGAGTGCGCACATTGTCTCATGAAACAGGCTGCTTATTTATGTTTGAAGAGCTGGTTTCAAGGACTCATCTCAGCCCGCTCAGATGATAGCGTCAACAGAACCACAAACAGATGGGGTGGCGGGGAGGGGGTCTGGGTGTCCCTCTTTGGAATGAAGTGCAGAACAGGGACTTCTGCTGATTCGAAAGGAGACCCCCAAGTGGGTAGCACCTCTACAGGACCCTTGCCCTCTTTGCTCTGGGGCTCTGCATCTGGCCAGGATTTGCAAATTTTTCCAGGAGAGTCCCTAAAACTGCAGAGGGTTGACCTCAGGGGGGGTTGGCTATATTTAGACCTAGCCCTTGAGAACCCAGAAAGGAGTGGAGGGTCCCTTATCCAGAGTCTCCTCAGCCTAATACACTGTAGCTGAATCACAAACTCCCCTACACCCCCGGGGACCCCCCCAGAAGCAGGCATGGCTGGGGACTCTGTCCTCATCTGCAAGTGGGGAGCAGCCTGCGCATCTCTGGGGTTCGCAGAGAAGCTGCAGCCACGTGGAAGGGAGAATGTGAGCGACGGCATAGTGTGTTGGTGGGTGAAACATTTTATTTTTCAAATGCACAGCCAGCTGTCACATCATCATTTATTGAAAAAGGTATCCTTTCTTCACTGACATGAAATGCTACCTTCATCATAAATTGAATTCCCTCAAATATATGGTGCTGTCTCTGGTCTTCTGGTCCTGACCTGTGCATCTGCTTGTCAGTTTCTGCACAATAACAGTGCATTAGTTATGATGACTTTACAGCAAATTCCTTCTGCACATCCTTTTAAAAGCATTTCTCAGCTAATCTTGCACACTTTCTCTTCCACATGAAGTGTAGAATTCATTGTTTCAAACCACTCCTGTCAGGAATTTTATCAGAATTACTGAGTATGTGGGCACACTTTGGAAGCTGACGGGTGTGTGATCTGGAGTCTGGCTCCGGGATGGGTTGGTCCCTCTACTTATTTAAATTTCAGTAGAGTTTTCTAGTTTCCTTTTATGTCAGATTCACTTATTTCCGTGTTTATTTATGGGTTTTATTGCTATCATGAATGGAGACTTTTGCTCATGAAACATAATTATATATTGCTGTTTTAATAAATGCCATTGTTTTTGTATGTTGATCTTAGAATTGGCCACTTTTAACTCTGATGATTTGCCAGTTGATGGTTTTAGATTTTCTAGACAAATAGTCATATAAGTATACAAATAATTGTATTTTTTTCTTCGCCTTTTTAGTATTTGTAGTTCACCTGTATTTTCTTACATTATTTCATTCACCAGGATTCCGATATAAAACCAGGCATCTTTTCCTTGTCTTTGCCTATAAAATGAATGAATGGTTCTAAAACAGGGGTCTGCAAACCATGGCTGGGGACCAAATCCTGCCCGCAGTGGTCTCTCTTTGAAAATCAAGTTTTATTGGCATGCAGTCAGGCCCGTTCATTTACATGTTGCCTAATGGCTGCTTTCATACTGTGACATCAGTGTTAAATAGTTGGGACAGAGACCACATGACCTGAAAAACCTAAAATGTTTGCTCTCTGGCCCTTTACAGAGTTTGCTGACCCCTGTCCTAATGTATTAAGTACAGTGTTTGTTAGAGATTGAGGAATTTCCCTACCATTCTTAGCTACCTGAAGATCTTCTGGTTGTGTGTGCATGAAACTCAGTAATAAGGATTGCGTTTTACCAAATGCTTTTGTGGGACTGACTGTCTTTTGAGATGTTCAAGGATTTCTCTCTTTTTAATCTCTTAATGTAGAGAACTGTACTAACAGATTTTATAATGTTGACTCATCCTTGCATTCCTGAGATGAGCTGTACTTGTCCCTGATGTGTTGGGTGCTGTTTGTCCCTGCACTTATTTGGGGTAATGATGTCCATGTTATAAATCGCACGTCCCACTCAGCGTGTGTGCTTTATCCCAGCACTGGGACATGTGCTGAGAAAGGTTCGTATCATAAGAGATGAATGATCATGTGCCAGTCCCGTTGAGAATCTGGGAAACACCGAACTAAGTGGTGACATAAACATGCTGCGAAACCTTGCTACAAACACAGGATGCAAGCAGTGTGAGTGTGTGGTCAGCCATGGCCAGAGGGCCTGCGCTGACGCAGGTTTGCAGACTGGGAGGTGGGGGGGTTGGCTCCTTTTCTGTGGGAGAGATAGCAAGCTTCTGGCCGAAGCCGCCAGACCAGGGTCGGAGCTGGAGAAGGTGGGCCAGGCTCTTATCACAACCCTCTGCATGGGAACCTTCCAGACCAGATAGTCATGTCTGGGCAAGTGTCTCCAAAGGGGCTTAGAATCAGAGCCCAAAGCAACGCCGAGGACATGGAATGCTGGGCGATTTCACAATCAAATGGATTTGGTGTCAGACATTGACTATGTAGGCACATGAAGTAAAGCCAACACATGCTGAAGGCTTGCCCAGTGGCTCCTCGGAGCCTCCTTGGGCCTCTTGGAGGTGGCCACCCTCTTATGTTGGTGGGGACCCATGGGCTGCAAGGACAGAACTGAACTCTCAGGGCCTTGAGCTAAGAGAAGAATGTTCTGGAGTTTAGAGGTAAATAGCCAGAGGGAGAGGCAAATAAACTAGGGTGCCTCTGATGTGCCCTAGCCCTCAGTACCTCTATTGCTCCGTCTTTTTTTCCTAACCCCTCCCCCTCCCCTCCCCCTCTACTCCCCCTCCCATCTCTGTCTCTGTCTCTATCTCTCTGTCCATCTCTCTCTTTCTCTCTCCTCTCCATGGGGGGGCCCTCACTGCTCAAGGGGGCAGCCACGTAGAATTTGGCAGAATACACTTCTAGAAAGAGGGGCTGGGCACCAGGGAAGCCCAGGGAAGCCCTGGAGCCATACTCATGGGGCTGCCGTTGATGACAGGCGGCAGAGATGCTGGAATGAAGTGGGCATTAGAAACCACCTGGTTTTACAGATACAAAAAAATTGTAAAATTATCAGGCACTTCTAGCCCTGACCCTCACCCAGGTCCCCCCTCCCCGCCCCGCTTACCAGGCCACTGAGCAAAGTGCATGTTTTCTGAATACAAGAAGTTTCTGGAGGTGGAGGGCTGGGCCCTGGATTCCTCCGAAGTGTGGACTCAGCGTTTGTGCCTGCACCGTCACCACCCAGCCCCCAGCTGGCCTCGGGGCAATGATGGTCCAGGTCTGGGAGAGATTTCCCAGAGCTGACCGGTTCATCCAAAGCCCTGGAGACATGTGAGAACTGTCCCATTAAAGAGCAGGATGGAATGTCCATCGTCTAACTGGACAGCGCACTGCAAGCCACAGCTTTCCGTCTTAATCTCACGGAACTGGGAAAGCCCAGACCCTGAGAACAGCAGAAAAATTCCTTTGAAAGCGAGCAGGCACAGGGCTGGCGGTGAAGCGATGCTCAGGGTCCTGGGAACCTCCTCTGTCCCGGAACTCATCCCTGCCCTAGGCACCTAACCTGCCCCTGTCCCCGGATGGGGCTCTCATGCAGGCACCCCGCTGTCCTCAGCCCCTATTTGTCCTCAGTCTCGCCACCTTGCTTCCTCCCAGGGAGCCCCCAGCCCTGGGGAATCTCAGAACAGCTGATGAGAACGCTGTCCTGGGCCTCGCCCACACCCACAGCTGCCCTGGGCGCCCCAACACCCAGGTCCCATGCCCTCTGCCACTTCCTCATTAACGGATCCTTCCCTACTGTTCATCCCCCAGCCCAGGTACTTTCCATCCTAAACCACAGCAAACTACCCAAGGTGACGTTTGGGGGTGGGGCGGGGCCATGTGCTCCCCTGTCTGTGCCGTCCCTGGTGTCCTTCCGGCCCACCCCTGCGGCCCTGGACAAGGCAGCGGCCACCTCTACATTTTAAATCTGGGCAATCCTGTGACTGCACCCAGCCCAAACCTGATAGTTTCCATGGCCTCTGCCACTGTATTTGGTTTTGGGGGGTGCTCTTTGTCCCCTCATGTTGGTCACCCTCCCTCTCGTGTCACATGCTAAGTCCTCCGTAGATGTTGTTGAAAATGGGGAAGCAGCAGCCCCGGCCAGAGTGTCCAGCAGGACCCGTGGGCCCTGCCTCCCAGGGACTCTCTTGCTCTGCCCTGTGGGGGGGCGGTCGAGCGGCAATGGCTCTTGGGGTGCTCCCCCCATGCCGTGTGCTGCCCAGAGGGTGTCTTCTTCAGTCTGCATGGCAACCTGAAAGGGGCATCTGTCCCCAGGTCACGGGGCCCTGAAGGAGGTGAGAGAGTCACTGTCTCAGCCCCAGCCTCTCGCCCACGGTGCCTGCCTCCTTGCCAGCACCCTGTCGGCTCTTCCGGGGGTTTTTACACCAGCCCCCCAGACCTGTGTCCTCCTGACAAACGCTGGACCCAGATCCGGCTGACCAGTTGGAGTGTCTTCCTCTGGGTCTTGCCATGAGCCAGGCCTGGCAGTCAGGGCTCCAGGTTAGGCCTGGCCTGGGCTTCCTGAGGATGCTCCGAAGACAGCTGGCAGTAGGAGCCAGACAGCGCTGACCTTCGGGGGCATGCGGCCTGGCAAGTGGGTCACCACACTAGCAGTGACCATGAACACAGGTGCAGGGCATGTGGTGGCGGGGAGCTGAGTCCTGTGTTTGGTAAGAAGGTGACCTGCTCCTCACTTGCCTGTGGCCTTCCTGGGACAGGCTGCTGAGGTACCAATGATAGGCTCAGTCCACCCTTCTCTGCACCCTGCTGCCTTTAGCCCAGCCGGAACCATTGTGAGTGCTCCCCCGTGCTGGCTGTGACATTCAGGGTCACAGTGTCAGCCAAGTACCTCAGGGCCATGACACTGCCTCTACCCAGAGGAATGAAGCTTCTCTGACCAACCCTCAGGGCCATGGCCTCTGAGTAGCCAGGCAGCCTGGACACATGCAGCAGACAGCACAGCACAGCAAAGCAGGACTGGCGCTGTCAGCCCCCTGTGTGCCTGGCCCTTGGAGTCCTGCCTCAAGGATATGACTGGCTGGCAGAGGCCTCATCTGGCCATTGGCGTTTGCCGTGGAGGCGGGTCGGTGTGCTTGGTGAAGGGTGGTGGGTAGAGAATGCAAGCAAGACTGATGGGCTGGGGGTGGGGGGGAATTGGGGTGTTGACAGGAAGTCAAATGAATGATTTTGTAATGAGTCCCAATAGCGCTGTTGCACTTAGTGGTTAAAATATTTACTTGGAGAGGCTGAGTTTGAAACTCAGATTCCCAACAGCCAGAAGAAGCGGCAGGCGGGGTGGGGTGGGGGGCCAGGCAAGGAAGCCCGAAACTATTCTTTGAAGCCGCCACCCTCCCACTCAGAGGAAGTGGCCCAGCCCTCATCAGGCAGACAGGGGCTCTGTCCCCCCAGCCTCGCCCAGGTGCCATAATGTGGCCCCAGGGACTGTCCCCAAACACTGACCTCACACCCTGGAGTGTGCACAGGTCCCTCTGGCATCTGGAGGGAAACCGTTCTCATTGCTTTGACCAGGGCAGCCCGCGACAAAGCCAGCTGCAGTCTCCCGGCCTGAGCGTGTGGGGAACCCATCAGTGTCTGTGTGGCGTCCGGAGGTTGAATGGCTTTCCCTTCTGTTCTTCCCTTAAGCTCATGTCCATGGTCTTGGCCAGGAGTTGGAGGGGGAGGGGCGGTGGCCGTGTGCGGAGTGCTGGGCGCCCAGCCCCATGCTGGCACCACGGACTCACAGGAACAGAGTGCACAGAGGGGGTCAGGCCAGCCTGCTGGGCGTGACGGTCCATCACCCAAAAGGTGCTTATTCTGTTGAAATAAAGACAGAATAAAATTAGGCAAAATTATCACCTGGATTATAAGAAATACGAAGGTCCTTGTGAACTTGACAACCTGCGCCCTGTGAAATGTCCCTGGAGTCATTTTCTGTGGTATTTACTAAAGGGGAGAGGAGTGACGAGCAGCTGACTGGCTCCCCACTCCTCCCTCCTGGCCCTCCAGCCCAGGCCGGACCCCATGGCACTCCCCTGGAGCACTGATGGCCCAGTGGGGCTGGCACTTCTGTCCTCTCTGCCTGCACTCCTGCTGGCTTTGCAAGCTACTGCTTCCTGCTGGGCCTCAGAACCCTCCCTTCCACCTCCCACCACATCCCATGACCCCACCTCTGCGCAGCCTTTCCCAGGGTCTCTCAGCCTTTCCCAGGATCTCTCTCTAAAGCTGCGGACGCTGCCACGGGGGATGGTGCTGGTCTCCAGACCCAAGTCACCACTGAGCTCACCCAAAGACAATGCCTGGGAGTCTTAGGCGATGCCCCAAGTCCTTGGGACCACTCTTGCTCCTCAAGTGCACCTGGTTCCCTTCAGCATACCCCAACTCCAAAGAGTCTTCAGGGCTGGTTTGAATGAGCTGCTCCCAGAAACCTGGGGGGTCAGACCATGGGGTCTCTTCCAGCACAGAACCAAGGGCATCTTTTACCTCCAGCACCTTAAAATTAATAGGATAAGATTGGGGCAAGTTCAGATCAGTACCCAGGCAGGAAGCTCCCTGCAGACAGGAATCCTGTGTTAGTCCCTGATGGCTCACCATTGCTGGGGTCAATCTCAATCCAAGAAGACTTGTGTCTGTGCAGCTTGGGGCCTCCTGATGGTGTCGGGGCCACAGTGTAAATCCCCAATGTAACTCCATTACAGTTCTGCTTGTCATCACATTTGAAATCATTCCACATTGGCTCCATGTGGAATTAACTTGATAATCGGGAGAGACAGGACTCTCTGTAAAACACCTTTGATTAGCTGATGTCTCCTCTGGGCAGTTACAGGTTGTGGTCTCATCCATGAATGGACAGACTTGGGGTTGTGGGGGGGATGCAGGGCCCATGCTGGCCATCCACCCGGGCCCAGGGAGGGCTGGGTGTGATCTGTGTTCAGGTGATCCTGCTGAGCCCACTAGAAAGCACACTCTCCAGAAAGCACACATACCTAGCAGCTACTGAGTGGGCTGGGGACAGAGTGTACGCAGAAGACATGGTGGCAAAGGCCCACACTCAGAGTTGGGGCCCAGGCCAGGGGAAGCACTGCCTTAGGAGGCAGAAAGGAAGCAGAGCTCAGGTGAGGTCAGGCTCTGCTGGGTGTGGGGCCTGTGTTTCCGGGGCTGAGCCAGTGGGCTTATTAGGCCCTGTCTACAGTGGATGTGACAGGCAAGCATGACCCGAACTTCCCAAAGGAGGAGGAGACGGGAACCACTTCGGTCCCATTTCCCCAGGTGGGGGTCCCCCTGGCTTCCTGCCCATCCCCACAGAGATTCTGGTTCAGGGCTCTGGGAGGGAGCCTGGAAATGTGGGTTTTTAAGGAGTGCCTCGGGGGAATCTGACCACCAGGGAAACGGGAACCCAGTGAGAGTGGGTTAGGGGCCCTCTGGGACCTCTGAGACGACCCCAAATCTAGCCTGTGAGCCCCTGTGTCTAGGGGGCTTGGGTTACCAGTACCCTGGGCCTTCCTCCACTGTCTGGCCCAGCTCAGCTGTGCGATGAAGGCCAGCGGCAGTTGGCCTGTGGACTGTGGCCCATGTATCTACCTGGCCTTTAGGGGGTAGTCCTGGGAGCAAGAACCTAGCCCTGGTGGGCAGGGCCGCCTCCAGCTGCAGGGCACGATGTCAGGGCTAAAACCCACCAGAACCCAGAGCCTGGGTGGGAGCATGGCCCCCAGGTGGGTGTTCACATAGGCTTTCGTGTGAACATGAAAAGGAAGGGAGCAGATGGGACTCCTGGGAGGGCCGACTCCATCAGTTCCTCTGTACTGCCCACCCTCCCGATGGGGTCTGGGTGCAAGAGCTGCATGACAGTTGCTGGCCTCCCCCCTGCTAGCCTCCGCCTGGCTCTGATGTCCCAAGCTGTGGGTCCCTGCCAGGGAGCAGCTTCCTCTCTTCCTCTGGGTCTGCAGAGGCCTGGGGTGGGGTCCCAGACTTGCCTCCCTGGGGACCCTGAGAAGACAGGCAAGTGCCAGCCAGCACTTCCAGATGACAGTAGCTGCAGGTCAAGAGTAGAAACCAGCCACACGAGGAATTGCTTTTTGTTTTGTTTTTTTAACTTATTTTTTATTTCAAACCAATTTCAAACACATCAAAAAGCTGCAGGAGTAAAGAGTACAGAGAACACCCACATACTCATCAGCCAGAGGCCTATTTGCATTTCGCTGGTTGTTCCAATGATGTCCTTTACAGCAAAATATCTGGTCTAGGGTCCCACGTAGCCCAGTTTCCATGTCCCCATATTCCCCCTCAATGTGGAACATTCCTCAGCCTTTCCTAACTGTCATGACTATGACATTGTTGAAGAATGAAATGTCCCCAGTTTGGGTTTGTCTGATTAGATCCAGATGTCCCTGGAGTGCCACTCATCTGGATGTGTCCTGTTGGTTGGGTGGTGAACGTGTCCGCTTGACTGTACATGTCCCCTTGACTGTGCAGGGGTCTCCCCTGGAAAGTTCGCTCTAGTTGTAGTTGTACACATTTTGGGGGGGGGCATGCAGGGGTTCATTCCACTTTCACCCCTAGTTAGCATTTCCTGATGTTCTCATATTGCCTCAATTGTTACTGTGACAAGTACATAGTGACTTTCTATTTCCATCATCTGTCAGTTGGAATTCTATGGTAGGGAAGAGCTTTATGCCAATAGAGCTACACAGAGTCCCATTTTATGCAGTGGTTTATCATCTGTTACTGCCCTTCTTTATTTTATTTTGAAGCTCGAATTTGTCCCAGCAGGAGCCCCTTCTGGCTGGTTTCTGTGTATTTTTAACCTGCCCTGGCTGGTGTGGCTCAATGAATTGAGCATCAACCTGTGAACCGAAACGTCACTGGTTTGATCCCTGGATAGGGCACATGCTTGGGTCACAGGCAAGGTTCCAGCTTGGGGGCGTGTGAGAGGCAACCAGTCGATGGTTTCTCTCACACATCGATGTCTCTCTCCCTCTCTTTCTCCCTCCCTCCCCTCTCTCTAAAAATAAATAAGTAAATAAAATATTTAAGTCTGCACCGATGTTTCTAAGCATTTTGCAACCACACTCCCTCACCATGCCTCCACACTCAACTGCCAGGCTCTACTCCGGGCCCCTCTTTGGTGTGCAAACTTTCCATCTCTGCTAGCAGGACCGTCAGATGTAGGGCTGCCTAGAGCTCTCAAACATTTGCTATTTACTCAGCAACACCCCCTCCCCCATCTACTTGTGTGGGAAAGAGGTAGGGGTGTCGTCTTCTAATGAGGCACCTGGGGACCTAAGTGTGGAGGCCCCCCCATGTGAAAGATGGGGGACCTCACTCTGCATGACCCCCAGGCAAGTTCTGCTGGTCCTAGGGCAGTCCCAAGGTCAGGCTCAGCAACAGAAGAGGGGGAGGCTGGAGGCTTCAGGATTTACCCAACTCTGGGGCACCTGGGGTAGTGGCTACCGCCACTGTAGCAGGAGGGGCACAGAGCCATGTCCTCCTGCGCCTGCCCTCTGTGAGGCCATCGCAGGGCCCCACACAGCTGCTTGCTGCTCTGCCATTCCTCACATTTCATTTCCAACTCAGACCTGGGACTCAGCCTCAGCCAAAGCTAACTTAAATTATCCACTTCTAATTGTTCTAGCAGCTCTGAGCAACTGTCGGAATTACCATATTTATGAATTGCTTGGCCTGGAAATTTTCTGCCAGAGAGAAAGTAGCTCTTGACTGCAGCCAGTGTCCTGGGCTCCCCTGAAGGTCCAGGGACCGGGCTCAGCCAGATGGGAGGCCTCAGACACTGATGTGGTAAGGGGGGGGACTCTCATTCCGGGCGGCCGGGCGGCCCATCCACTTAGCCTCACTGCTTGTGCACAGCTGCCCCGGCACACAAAGGGGCCTTGTTTGCACCCCTCTTGTGCCCCCAGCCCCACTCCTGACCTCTCTATGGACATGACTAGGTGTGGGAAATATTTTCCCTGGGGCTGCCTTTGACATTTGCCATTCATCTCAGAGGAGGCGTCTGGACCAAAGGGGCCTCCCCAACCTCCCCCCAATCTGGCTCACTGCAGTGGGATCAAGGGCAGGCGGCCCTAACGCCCCTGCTAACCAAGCACAGGCTGCGGGTCAGCCTTGCCTTTCACATCAGAATGGGCAAGGCTGGTCTGGGGGCGGAGTGTGAGAGAACAGGAGGAAGATGGGGCCAGAGGCACAAGTTCACACATGATATATGCACAAACACACCAATAGCACATGCATGCATGCACAAACCCAGCAGACACACACACACATAGCAGACGCACATGCATGCACACAAGCAGAAAACATGCACAAACATAGCAGCACACATGTATGCATGCACAAACACAGCAAGAACACACAGAGCCGGAAAACATGCAGGTGCACACACAGCAGGAACACATGCACTCACAACAGCACACATGCACAAAGACAGCAGGAACATACAAGTGACATGCCAAAGGAACACATACATGCACGGCTGCACATGTAACATGTGCACACAGCAGGAACACATGCATATACACAGGGAAACATGCATACACACATGAGCACAGATACTCAAAAAGATAGTGTTCTATACACAGTGGTGAGGGGTGCACAATCTATTCTCTAAGGACATTGGCACCCACACATTTGCACACCCACACTCACACACTTGGCCCATCTGGCCCCAGCAGAGCTGCAATCTCAGTGAAATCAGGGGACTTGATGTGCCCGTCCCTTCCCGTGCTGACTGCCCCAGGGTCAGAAAGGAATGTCCCACGGCCAACAGGGGGAGGCTGGGGAGACGGAGCTTGGTACAGGGCCGAGCTCCCCTCTGTGCAGATTCTGGCGCACTCCGGGATAACCACGGGGATGGAGCCCGTTGTTGGAACTGTCACCGAAACCACAATTACGCAGCCCAGAGCTGGCCTGCCTGTTTACAGTGCCTGGGGTACCGGAAAGAGGCTCTGGTAAACATTGCAGCAGAATTGCAACATCATCCAATTGAATGGGAAATATGGAGTGGGCGTTACATGGCATGCAAGGGCCCTGGGGGCCAGAGCCTTTGGGAGGAGCATCTCTGCAGACAGGCTGGTGGATGGCCCTTAGGCCCTTAGGCCCCTGGCTGGCTTGTCATCTGCAGATACCTGTGACCACTGCTCCTTGGCCAGGCCTCTCCTTCCCCTCTGCATGAGGAGCTTGTGACCATCTGGCAGCAAGGCCAAGTGGATATCGGTGCACCGCCCCCCACCCCCCCTCAAATATCTGTGTCCAGTTCCAGCACCTGTGAATGGGACTTAGTAAGGAAAGAGGATCCACAGATCTGGTTGACTTAAGGCTCTGGGATGAGGAGAACATCCTGGGGTATCTAAGTGAGCCCTAAATGCCTAGGGAAGAGAAGAGGACAGACACACAGGGCAGAGGCCATGTGACCACAAACACTGGGAATGGAGGGATGTGGCCACAAGCCCAGGAATGCTTGAAGCCACCAGGAGCTGGGTGTCGGGGAGGACCCTCCCCGGGATCCTCAGAGGGAGCACAGCCCTGCTGCACCCTGATTTAGGCCTCTCCAGCCCCAAACTGTGGGGAGTAGGATTCTGTTGTTTAAGCCCCCAGTCTATGGTCACTTGTGGCAGTCACCTAGGGACATTGATGGACACCTCAGAACCACAGGGGCACATTATTCAAGTTCCTCTTAAATGAAGGGTGACAAGACAGGGGACATTTAGGCTACTCAGAGAAAGGCTCACTTGACTCCTTTGCAAGAAAGTTAATTGCAGATAATGAGTCATGACTTCTGAAATTTTGAAAAATATTGCTTTTCCCTGGACTTTAATCCTCCGTACACTGATCAGAAAATTAAAACAGCCACGCATGAGCAGCCGGCAGCTGCTGCTCTGCTGTGGTCTGGCTGGCTCTGGAGGAACCAGGGATTGGGAGCCTGCCTGACTTCTGTGGACAGGCCTCCTCGCAGACCCAGGGGCCTGGGCCGAGGAGCCACGCCTCGTTGTAAACTCAGGGGTCACTGAGTCTCTGCCTGGCTGGCACCACACCCTGTACCTGCTGGTCCTTAAGTTGGGAGAAAATGGGTCCCGAAATGGGACTACAACCTGACTGAGGCCAAATGTCTGCCCCCGGGGAAACCAGCCGCTTCCCATACATGGGCCACCTGCCCCCCAGAAACATCCAGGCCTGCCAGTGACGTCAGCCTTGGGCGTGGACTCAGGGGGCTGCCTCTAGTTAGAGCTGGGACTGGACTCCATGCCCAGCACTCTCCTGGGTGATGGAGTTACATTAGAAATACACATGTACATGTGCACACACCTGCACACAAACAAGTACACACAATTACCTGCACACGTGATCACACACCGTTACACGCACATGGCTGCACACAGGCTGACACTCAATCACACATACCTCCACACACCTGCAGATGCACACACAGTATGCGCACAGATGGAAGGGAGTGGGGAGGACATTCCAGGCTGACTGAGAAGAACATAGGTATGCCAGGGGACCACGGGGCAGGTGGGGTGGCCTGTGTTTGCTCTGCTTCAGGATGACCCTGGCTGCCGGAGACTGTTCAGATTTCTGACTCCCTGGGTGCTGCCAGCCTCGGTGAAGCTTTCTAAGTTACTGGAGGAGAAAGACCAACCCTGAGTCCAGCTGATGACCCCCACGTGCTGGGAGCTCCCTTCCCAGCAGCCCGCCTACTCCCGGTTTGTGGCTGGGCACCCCGACCTTTCCCAGAGTCAGCAGAAAGACGGAGGACTAAATAGTGTCATCCACTTCTCATTCCCCAAAAAATCCTTTTGGCCAAAATAAATAGATGTCAATTAGCTGCTCGGTCGTCCATAGAAACACTGGTCAGCTCAGAGACAGAGGCCGAAAAGCCAATGGCAGAAGGGTTCGGAATGGCTCACAGGTGCTGCCCAGATCAAGGGCTTTGCCCTGTCAGCTTAGAACACTAACCCCGTGTTTTCCCCCACAGACAGTTCTGCATGATCCCCTCCACGGGCTGTTTCCTTCCATGAGGGGCAGGTCAGGAGAGCAGGGGACTCAGATACACATCCTGACATACAAACGTGAGCATGTCTATTCTCCGCACGCCGGTACACGTGTGAGAGGCCATCTGAGCCAAATCCCCAGAGATTTCTGATGGAACCTGGCACTGGGAAACAGTAAGTGTATGAGAAGAGGCAGAACAGTTCTGGAAAAAACTGAGAGGTCAACATGGTACCGAAGGGGGGACAGGGTTGAAGGACCAACACTGCCTGATGCTGACTTACCGTAAGATACAGGACCCAGACAGTGTGGTGTTGGTGACAGAACAGACCAGGAGACCAATGGAACAGTAGAGTGCAGGAATGGACCCTCACAGATGCCATAACTGATCTTTGACAAAGGAGCAGAGACCTGTCCGTGGAGCACAGATGGTCTCTTTGACAAATGACGCTGGAACACCTGGCATCCACATACAAGAAAAAAAAACTAGACACAGACCTCCTGCCTTCACAGAAGTTAACTCAAGATGGACCACAGACCTCAATGTAAAATGCAAAGCTAGAAGATAGCAGAGGAGAAAACCTACATCACCTTAGATACAACACCAAAAACTCAATCCATGGAAGAATTGATAAACTGGCCTTCATTTAATTTCATTAAAATTAAAAACTTCTTGTCTCCTGGTTGAAGGTTGAAACTTCTCTCTTCCAACATGGTTCAGGTCAACTCTCCAAACACAATGAATCATAGCCAAAGCCACACCAAATTCACAAAAGATCAATAGAAAATCCTTGTCAAAGCATTTGACCAAAAACCTTACCCAGGTTATGCTATCAAGCAAAAACTTGCTTCAGAAATGGACATTGAAGAGTCTAGAATCTAGATTTGGCTTCAGAATTGAAGAGCTAGGTACCAAGCCCAGAAAAGATCAGAACCCGAGGTGGACTTAGAAGCAAGCCAAGACCAAGGCCACCCTGTAGAGAAGATTCAAATTAGAGAAGATAGACGATGTTTACCAGCTACACTTCCTCCCAGTTATACACCCTTGTCACGGCCTTGCGGACAACCCATACCCTGGGGTTAATTTCAGAGAACAACTGGCTAAGGCAATTGGGGTTCCAGAGTCAAGAGTCCAAACCTGGTTTCAAAATTGAAGATCTAGATTCCATGTCCAGAAGAAAAAAGAACCTCATGATTGCCCTGGCTGGTGTGGCTCAGTGGATTGAGCACCAGCCTATGAATTTAAAGGTCACTGGTTTGATTCCCAGCCAGGACACATGCCTGGGTTGAGGGCCAGGTCCCCAGTTTGGGGTGTGCAAGAGGCGAGCAATCTCTGTATCTCTCACACATCAATGTTTCTCTTCCTCTCTTTCTCCCTCTCTCTCACTAAAAAAGAAGCAAAACCAAAACCAAACACCTCATGAGCCTTTAGAACAGAAACAAGACCAGGAACAAGGTCTCTGACATGAGAGAGTTCAAGGTACAGAAACTACACATGAGGGCACCAATCTCATTAGCAACTGTCTTATTTCTGTGAAGCCAGAGCAGGATAAACCAAGAGACAAATCAGGGTATTTGATGTCATTGCCCTGGGCTCCAAATCCCTCTCACTCTTCCTGGGAACATACCCCTCTAAACATGCCCTCAGCTTCCCCGGAAGCTGAGCCATGTGGAGACGGGAAACAGGACTTCAGGCGGCAGACAGGCACAAGGCAGCACATGGCCCTACTGACGGACTGCGGCTCCACAGTTTGTTGATGTCAAGGACCACGGAAATAAACTTATGAGTGTCATTTAAAAAAACAAAGAACTTCTGCTCTGCAAAAGATATTGTCAAGAGAATAAGGAGACAAGCCATGGACAAGCTATGGACTGGGAGAAAATATTTACAAAACACGTAGCTGATAAAGGACTGTTACCCAAAATATGTAAGAATGTTTAAAACTCAACAATGAGAAAGTGAACAACCCAGCTGAAAAAATGGACCCAAGACCTCAACAGACACCTCGCCAAAGAAGATATACAGATGGCAAATAAGCATCTGAAAAAATGCTCCACATCATATGTCATCAGGGAAGTGAAAATAAAAACAACAGTGAGGTACCACTACAGGCCTGTTAGAATGGCCACAATCCAGAACACTGACAACATCAAATGCTGGCGAGGACATGGAGCAATGGGAACTCTGGTTTGTTGCTGGTGAAATACACAACCGCGCAGCTGCTGTGGAAGACAGTGTAGGGGTTTCTTACAAAACTGAAAACACTCTTACCATACAGGATGGGGCAAAAGCGGGTTTGCAGTTGTGAGTATGGAAACACAGAGCTTATTCTTGTATGATTATTTATTAATTATTATATTATTTTCTGTATGGACAAATGGGACTACATCAATTTAAAAAGCTTCTGCATGGCTAAAGAAAACATCATCAAAATGAAAAGGGAACCAGCTGTATGAGAAAATATATGAGGTCTGTCCAGAAGGTATCCATCCATGTACTATGAAAAATAGAGACATTTATTGAAGAAGATATAAGATACAAGAAACATTGTACATAGCACAATGATGCCTCAGTCCCCTTCAAATTAGGCAACTTAGGATCTCACAGAGTTCTCCCAATCGTGATCAGCTGCCCCATCGTATTTTCCTGAATCTCATCAATGATCTGAAATCTCTTTCCTTTCAAAGGTGATTTTAGTTTTGGAAAAAGCCAGAAGTGACAGGGCACCAAATCTGGGCTATAGGGAGCCTGAGTCACCTGAGTAATTTGAAGTTTCACCAAAACACTGCACAAGACGTGATGCATGAGCAGTCGCGTTGTCTTGATGAAGCTGCCAGTCACCAGTTGCCCACAGCTGCGGCCTTCTGACTCATTGGAATAGTTTCCGTGGAGGAATGTTCAAGCTTAATGAAATATTTATGCAGATTCGTTGCTGTACTTTCTCAGTCATTTTCAATGTGAGGGCCGCACAGCACACATGCTCACTCAACGACAGCTACCACCCCCACTGACTAGTACAGTGAAGTCATCATTGTTCACACATGTGCGTTCCTGTCCACTCTCCTTGGCTGCCAGGTCACATGCATATTGCGCAAACCATTCTTGTTTTATTAATAATGGCTGGACTTTCTCTGGACAGATCTTGGTATTTGCCAACGAAACTTCAGTCAAGAGTTTAATCTCCAAAATATATAAAGAATCCATATGACTCAACACCAGAAAGACAAACAATCCAATTAAAAAATGGGCAAAGGACCTAAACAGACACTTCTCCAAGAGGACACACATGGCCTATAATCATATGAAAGAATGCTAAACATTACTAGCCATCAGAGAGATACAAATTAAAACCACAGTGAGATATCACCTCACACCAGTCAGAATGGCCATCATTAATAAATCAACAAACAACGAGTGCTGGCAAGAATGAGGAGAAAAGGGAACCCTACTGCACTGTTGGTGGGAATGCAGACTGGTGGAGCCACTGTGGAAAATAGTATGGAATTTCCTCAGGAAATTAAATCAGGAACTGTCTTTTGACCCAGTGATTCCATTGCTGGGAATATACCCTAAGAATCCTAAAACCCCAATTCAAAAGAACCTCCGTACCCCTATGTTCACAGCAGCACTATTTACAATAGCCAAATGTTGGAAACAGCCTAAGTGCCCATCTGTAGATGAGTGGATCAAAAAACTGTGGTACATTTACACAATGGAATACTACGCAGCAGAAAAAAGGAGGAATTCTTACATTTTGCAGTAACATGATTGGAACTGGAGAATATTATGCTAAGTGAAATAAGCCAGTTGGTGAAAGACAAATACCATATGATGTTACTTATAAGAGGAATCTAATGAACAAAATGAACTAATGAGCAAAACAGAACCAGAGACATAGAAACACAGAGCAGACTGACAGCTGCCAGAGAGGAGGAGGGAGGGGGATAATGGTGGAAAGAAGGGGAAGGGATTAGTCAAAGAACATGTATGAATGGCTGATGGACATGGACAATGGTGTGGGGATTGTGTGGGAGCAGGGGTTGGGGGCTGGGCGGAGAAGGGCAAAGGGGGAAAAATTGGGAAAATTGTAATAGAATAAACAAGAATTTCTTTTTAAAAGAAAAGCTGGATCCAGGATTATATCTACTCAGTTTTATATTCCCAAAGCCTGTGTGCGGTGTCCAACAAAATGCAAATTCTCAGTGAGGTTTCTTGAATGAATAAATAAGTGAATAAAAAAACCAATAAATAAAAATAAAAAATAAACAGGTGGGTGACAGACCAGAAGCTAATAAACGCAGAGGGTGCCTCAAGCTCATATAATGAGGGAAAATACCAACCAAATGGGAAGTGGCCCTCCTGGCACACAGGCAGGTGTGGGCAGGTGGCAGTGCATGCTGCTGACCCATCTTTGGAGCCGCCCTCCTATTCTGTTACCCAGAGTATGGCAGGAGAGCTCTGCCTGGGAAGGGTGGGCAGTGAGGTTCCAGGCTCCACACTCCAGGCCTCGCAGTCATCAGCTCTGCTGCATTGATCCCCTTTACATTTTCAGTGCAAAACCATTCCTGGCCCTGAGGGGCAGCCATGGAGCTGGACTGGCCCATGGATGGGGTCTGTATCCTTGCTCCGAGCTGCTCTGAGCAGTCTAGACACCTCTGAAAGTGCAGACCTGGGAGCAGCGTGGGGCTACACTCCTGCTTGACATGCCATGGGGTTTCTGACGAGCTCCAAAGAAGGCAGTCTCAGGAAAACACTCGCATGTGCTGTAGAAAGCTCTTGATGTCCATTCTGGGCACTGGAGTCCCAGGCCTTCAATCAAAAGCAGATTCTGACTTCCAGCCAAGATGGAGGCATAGACAGACACGTTGCATCTCCCTCCACAACTAAGAAGGAATACAACTACCTCAAAACTAGAGACAACCAGAAGTTCCAGAAAATCAAGCTGCATGGAAGTCCAACAAACAAAGATATAAAGAAGAAATAATCATCCAGACAGGTAGGAGGGGCAAAGCTGGGGCAGAGAGGATGAGCTGTGGTGGCGGCAGCAGCGGCGGCAGCGGCAGGCAGGTGGAAAGTGCAATCACATGTTTTAAAAAGTCAAGAGGAACACCTGAGGAGCATTCCCAGCACTAGACCAGACTACACAGCTCACGGTTCCAGCACCAGGAAAATCAAGCCTCATTGCTTCTGACTGTGAAAACCACTGGGGGTTGGGGTAGAGGAAGAAACTGCCTGTCTCTCAGCAGAGTCCAC
Organism: Furipterus horrens; assembly: GCF_987537825.1. Classification (NCBI taxonomy): domain Eukaryota; kingdom Metazoa; phylum Chordata; class Mammalia; order Chiroptera; family Furipteridae; genus Furipterus; species Furipterus horrens. The sequence continues at coordinate 10,143,510 of NW_028327171.1, forward strand.
TTGTTTAAAGGGTCCCCACAGTCCTAAAATATCTGCAAACCCACCCACTCTGGGAACAACAGCCAGGGCAACAGCTAGAGAGGTGCCAGTCCCATATGGGAAGTGGGAAAGGTGCCTGGAAAAGGGGCGAGTGCTGAGCAAGTGGCATTGTTCCCTCTCAGACCCCTCCCCCACATACAGACAGCACTGCAATGTGGTGAAAGGGGTCTCCTGTACTGACAAATACTTAAGGCTCTGCCCCTTACAAGGTAACAGGAGGTGACAGCTCTACCTGAGACACAGAGGCAAAAAAACACAGGAGCCTGTCAAGATGAGGAGAAAGAGAAGTATGACCCAAAAGAGGGAATGGATCAAGGTTCCAGTGGGAGAACTAACAGGCAAGGAGATAGCCAACCTAACAGATGTAGAGTTCAAAACACTGGTGATAAAGATGCTCACAGGACTAACAGATATGCTTAAGTACGGCAAATGCATAAGGGAAGAAGTGAAGGCTATGCTAAATGAAACAAAGGAAAATCCACACAAAACGAATGGTGAACGAAAGGAAACTGGGGTTCAAATCAATGATTTTGAACATAAGGAAGAAATAAACAGTCAACCAGTACAGAATGAGGAAACAAGAATTGAAAAAATGAGGAGAGGATTAGGAACTTCTGGGACAATTTTAAACGTGCCAATATCCGAACCATAGGGGTGCCAGAAGGAAAAGAGGAAGAGCAAGAAATTGAAAGCTTATGTGAAAAAATAATGAAGGAAAACTTCCCAAATTTAGCAAAGGAAATAGACATCCAAGTCCAGGAAGCATAGAGAGTCCCAGACAAGCTAGACCCAAAGAAGACCACACCAAGACACATCATCATTAAAATGCCAAAGTTTCAGGATAAAGAGAGAATCTTAAAAGCAGCAAGAGAGAAGCAGAGAGTTACCTACAAATGGAGCACCTATGAGACAATCAACTAATTTCTCTAAAGGCATTTTTCAGGCAAAAAGGGACTGGCAAGAAGTATTCAATGTGATGAAAAGCAAGGACCTACAACCAAGATTACTCTATCCAGCAAAGCTATCATTTAGAATGGAAGGGTGGATAAAGTGCTTCCCAGACAAGGTGAAGCTAAAGGAGTCCATCATCACCAAGCCATTATTATATGAAATGTTAAAGGGCCTTATTTAAGAAAAAGGAGTTCAAAACTATGAACATTAAAATGACAACAAACACAACTATCAACAACTGAATCTAAAAAATAAAAACACAATCCAACTAAGCAAACCAGAACAGGAACAGAATCATAGATATGGGGATCATTTGAAGGGTTATCAGCTGGGAAGGGAGAGGGAGAGAAATGGGGAAATGGTGCAGGGACTAAGAAGCACAATTGGTTGGTACAAAATAGACAGGGGGGAGTTAAGAATAATATAGGAAAGGGTGAAGCCAAAGAACTTATATGCACAACCCATGGACATGAACTAAGGGGGTGGGATTGCTGGAGGGAAGTGGGTACTGGGCAGAGGGAGTGAAGGGAAAAGAAAATTGGACCACTGTAGCAACCTAATTAATAAAATATACTTGAAGAAAAAAAGAGAGGGAAAAGGAAAACAACACAAAAATCCATCCAAATATTAGATAAATAAAGCATGGTATGTATGTTAATAAAAAAAGAAAGAAAAAAAAAGGCAGATTCTGAGGCAGCAGATCTTGGCGAGGCCTGAGATGCTGTACTCCCACCCGACGTCAGGGATGCCCAGGCTTGCTCCTGAAGACCATGCGTTCGCCATTGCTTAGGACCTTAAAAAGATGTGCCACCAGAGACCCTTCTACCAGCAGCTCACATGTGCTGCATGTGCATGGAATGGCAATGGGGGCAGCGCTTGTTGTTTCCCAGGAGGCCCCTCCTCTCTTGCCCGGACGTCGGAGAACCTAATTTCGAGGAGAGAGCAGGAAACCATCTTGGGATGAGGATGCCCCCCATGCCACGACCACCACCACAAATATAAACAGCAGTTTTTGTCCTGAAAATTCACCTCGTTTCACTTGCCTGGACTTCTGTGAGTCCAGGAGGACAGAATTTAGCCTGGTGCCACCTCTGATGCCACACTCTGCCTCCCAGCAGGACCCAGGGTGGCAGGGTGTGTCCCCAGGCCAAAGCACCCACCCTGACCTCACTGTGTCCCAGCCGTGGAGGAAATGGAGGGGACCCTGAGATGCGGAGACATGGGCACAGGTGCCAAGCCCTGTGCTGCTGGCTCAGAATCTAGGGTGGCCGGGTGGGGGAGGGCTGAGAGGAACATGTGTGTAATGTGTGAGCATGTGTGAGTGTGTCGGTGTAAATACATAAGCTCGTGTGCGCGTCAGTGTAAACAGGTGAATGTATGTATCAGTATGGGAGTGTGTGTGAGCATGTGAAGGTAAGTGTGTGAGCATGTGTGAGTTTCAGTGTCAGTGAGCATTCAGTGTGAATAGGTGAGCATGTGTGTGAGCCTGTCAGTGTGTGTGGTTGCATGAGTGTGAGCGTGCCTGTGTGAGTGTGTGTGTATGTGTGTAAGGTGAGTGTGTGGGGGTGTGGGTGCAGATGGAAAATTAGGTAGAGAAAAAGAGAGACAGGAAATGGGTTTGAATCTTACTGCTGAAAAAAACCCATGGGGTGTCGGATGTGACAGCACCCCGCCCTGGCCCCATCCTGCCTGGAGCCCTTCATGGGGGTCCTGAAGGAAGCTGGCATTTTGTGACACTGGAGGAGAGGAGACCGTGGCGGCCACTGGACTCAACTCTGGAGCTGGTATTACTGTCTCCATGGAGAAGCACATGCATTCAATAACATACCGAGAAATTTTATTCATAATTGTCAGCACAATTGGTTTATAATCCTTTATTGTTATTTTATGACAACATTCTGAGAATAAACAGGTTTCACCAGATGGCCAGAGGGACTGTAGCACGTCAACAGGTTAAGAAACCCTGATGTGGCCCTGGTGGGGCCATGCGGGCCCAGGTGAGTCAGGACAATAGTCCGGGTCTGCACCTGCAAGCTGCCAGGGCCTCCTCTTCCCCCCCTTTTCCATAGCCACCAAGAGGAAGGAAGCCAGTCCCAGTGGGCCTGGCCAGCCTCTGGCCTGGCTGCCCTGGTGCCCTGCTAAGGACCCTACGTTGGCCCATCCTAAGGCCAGGCCGGAAAGCTATTCTGGGAACTGGTGCTGAGGCCCAGGGAGCTCCTTATAAGGCTCTGTCCAGCAGCATGGTGCCATCTGAACCTGAGGTCTGCCCTGCCACTGGTCTGCCACAGACCTAGGGGCTGCAGAGGCCCCACTGCCCTCAGCCCACCTCACCCTGGGGTCCAAATTCCTTCCTGTCTCACATGATGTTCTCCTGAGATTTAAAGAAATTAACCAACCTCTTGGCCTTGGGGGGGACTCGGGAAGAAGTGGGGAGCAGAACACCGGGCTGGCCTTTTACATCCTTATATGCAGAGATGCCTGGTCCTGGCTGAGTCACTGGTGTTGAGAGGCTGGGCCGTGGGAGCCAGTGATTTGGCTTATTTTTAGAAGCTCTTACCGGAACACCTGGGTTGGGCCCAAATAATACAAGCATTTTAACCGTTCAAAAAAATAACTTCGTTCCAAGTCATTCAAAGGGGAGACAATCAGTGAGCCCAACAAGACATTTCCTGAGACTCACTGACCTATACTTTCTCCTCAGCCAGCCGTCCAGGGACCGAGGTGGACACAGCTCCTCCCAGATATCATTTCTGTCCTTTTCACAAGAAATCGAGAAATGAGCAGATGTGAATCCAAGAGCAGATTTCAATCATCTTGTCCAAGGGGGTTTATAGTTGGATCTCTGGCGCCTGGCATTGGACCTGACACCCCAGGGCATCCCAACGGCTCTGGGTGTGGAATAAAGAAATGCATGACCAAGCAGGCTATGCTCAAAGCGGCCCTACAAACCCACCACCCAGTGTCACTGTTGGGCGGTGCCCAGCATGGTCCTTTGTTGGCCAAGGTGTATGAGTTGACCAGATCGAACCTTGACCTCTGTGAAGGGACATTCATACCACCTCCCCAGGTTCCTCCTACGTGTTTCCACAGGGACTTGAATGAGGCAGGCATTGTTAGGAAATCTCCAGAACACAGCCAGTGACAAGGAGCAGTTGGTCCCTCTCTCTGTCACTGTGAAAAACATCAGCCCTGAATTTTAGGCTGAGTCTTCTGGATCCTGCCACAGTGGTGCCTAGCTGCCTCATGGTGCACCCCAGGAGCTTGTCAGGAACGCCGCCTCTGGTCCATGCAGGGCTTGCCCCTCTTTCCGGCTCTGCCGGCGAAGACTTAGCTGGGCAGCCGCCACAACAAGCCAGCTGGGGGGCCCTTGCTGCCTGCCCAGCCCCTTCTGTAGGCCTGTCCTCACTCACCTTCTGCTATAAACCCCTTTCAATCATTGCCTTTGACATGTCCAGTGCCATCTTCCAGCGGATGGTGACTCTAGGGAACCCCTGGGAACACTCCAGCACCCCTGGAGTTCACCCAAGCTCCCTGGGGTCCTGCTCTCTCTGTCCTCAATTATGTTCCACCTTCATAGCTGCTCCTCCTCTGACCCCCACTCGTCTCTCCTTCAGTGGCCAGCCACCCTCCTGCCCTCACCCAGGGGTAACTGCTGGGAATGCTCTCCCTCTAGGTGCCTACTTGGCTCCCTTCTGCCCAGCTGTTACCCTCTTGACAAGGCCCACCCTGACACCGGTCCCTGCACACTCTGATCCCCTATCTGCAGTTACCTTTTTTATAGCACATGTTACCTTGAACACACAACAGGTAGCATGTGCTGTATGACTATGGTGGTCGGAGACTGGCTCAGGAGAGAGGTACTAGGGGCTCGGACCTGTGCGGGTGGGAGTGAGGCAGTCAGATTCTGGAAAGATTTGGGAGACCCAGCATAGGGATTGCTGATGGATTAAATGGGTGTAGCAGGAGGGTAGATGGTGGGGAGAGGGGGAGAGGATGAGGCATGAGTAGCTGAAGACAGAGCTAATATTACATAAAGCTGAGACCATCCCCTAAGATGGCCACTGGTCATGGCTGTCCTTTGGGGCTATTTTTGAATGATTGGGTTGTGGCCACTACGTCAGCTTGCCCCCAGGAGCCAGGAGGCTAAGTTGGCCTTGAACTTGGAAGGACTGGGCTGGTGTTGAAAGGGACTCTGTCCTCCACGGGAGCCTCAGCCTCAGAATGGCACACAAGGGCTTTTGTTCTCCAGCCCAGGGCCCAGGAAGACTCCTCCTTTATCTGGGGGCCCACAGGGCTGTCTGGCAGGACAGGACACATCTTTCCAGGACAAAGTGCTGGCTAATGGAGCCCCTCCCAAAGTCAGTGCTGGAAGGTCGGCCTGCCCACCTCCATCCCCAGAACCCGGCGGTGGAGGCCGTGCCTGTCTGACACCCTCTGCAAAGACTCACAGCCTAGGCAGTAGGGGAGGTAACAGGAGACATTGCACAGGATACGTGTGTGGATGGCTCAGAATACCTGCTGGAAGAGGTCAGAGACTGCCCCCTGCAACCCTCCCTGACCCTTGCCACCCCTCTGGGAGGGGGCGGTCTTGCCAGGGCTTCAATTTCTTTCTTCTGTACCTCCTTTACTTCCCAGTTGTCAGTATTTGTAAATTTTCTTCAAGACACATGCTACACTTTGTAATAAAGGCAGTGCTAAAACATGGGTAAGAGAGCCAGCTCCTTGCGCCTGGACCCGAGGTCACCCAGCAGCATCTGCTGCCTCTGGTCCCACCTGGTTCCATCAGTTCTTCTCAGGAATGCTACAGCTGCCACTTTCAGGGCCCTGAGACCCCTGAGACCCCGACCCACAGCCCACACTGGCTTTATTCAGGAGCTTTCCCCTAAGTGCAGGCCATGTCCCCTCTCTTAGTCATCCCTGATGACTGCCATTGCTGCGGGACAGCCCCACACTCTGTGGCTGGGCACTGAGGTCCCAGCTGGTCCTTCTTGCCCCCCTCTTTTCTCTTCTTCCCCCTCCCAACCCCTGGCAGTAGTTGGCTGAAGAATGTGTGAATTCTGTTTACAGAGGGCTTCCTTACACTTTGCTGTCTGGCAAAATCAGTTCATCCTTCAAAGCCCAGTGTGCATGTCACTTCTTCCAAGAAGCTTCCCCTGACTGCCTGGAAGAATATTAATCCTCCCCACCTAGGTGCAATGAAAGATGGAGGATTTGGGAGTCAAACACCCATGTATGAACCCTGCCCCACAATTTTCACCTGACATTCCCTGAGTGGGGAGCACGTGGAGCTTCCATCTCCAACAGCCACATAGAGGGGGCAATGCTACCCAGCGGAGAGACCCGGAGAGTTACTCAATGAGACCATGAGGGGTGATCCCTGGGGCATTGTGGGAGATGGAGGTGGGGGGACTAGGTGATGGGTCAGCGTGGGAATGTTCAGGTGAGTCCTTGGGGTCAGGGCCAGGGTAAAGCAAGAAGAATTTGGGGAAAGGGAGACTGGGAAAGGTCCTGACGTGAGAAGTGTCTGTGGTTAGAAGGCAGTCCTTGAAGCAGAAACACAGGGAGGGCCCAGAGACCCCAGGATGCGACTTCAACAGGCGGGGAGCCTGTGGAAGGAGCCGTGCACTTGGCTGCTGGTGGAGACGTGCTCTGAGGGTTTGGGGGCAGGAAAGCACGGGGGCACAGATGGCACAATGGACAGCCGTGCTCAGAGGCTGAACTCCCAGGACAGATCTAGATGTGAGGAGGAGGGAGGGGGTGTCTGCCACATGTGGGGGCTCCGGCTCCGGGCATGTGGAAGTTCAGGACCCTCCAGAAAGAAGATCTGGGGAAAGATGGGGCTTTTGTTTCATACATGTCCAATGGGGTGTCTGGCTTGAGCTCACCTCTGAGCCTGGGGCTCTGAGGGGGTCCCGGCAGGGGAAAGAACAGTGGGCCTCAGCTTCTTCATCCGTGAAGTACAGTAATCACGCCGGGCTCGCTGACTTTCTCTAAGGATGATGTAGTCAGCCATGGTGGGAGACACAGTTTCTAAAGGCCTGTGGACTCACAGCAGAAGCTGACCCCTTGTTAGCGCCTTCCCTGCCCCATCCACAGGCCACAGCATGTCACGTCCATGTCTTGCTAAGCCTGAGAGCCACTCGAGGCTGCAGCTGGCCCCTGTGTCCTGAGTGCCAGTTCCAGCGAGGCTCCCTGTGCTGTGGGCACTGACACCATCAAGTGACCATTGTCCCCGCAGACCCAGTGAGCAGTGCAGACCCCCTGGGTGTGGCCGTGGTCCAGGGGAGGTGAATTTGGAGATGGTGCATCTTCAAGGCACAGAAGATCGAGAAAACCATGTCTTGCCAAAATACAAAGACCTCTTCCATTTAAATGGTAACGTGTAGGACCTCTTGAGGTGTTTTGCTCCTGGAAGGACATTCCTGATAACAGAGAAAAAATGTACTCCAGGGTGCAGGGACATCCGTGGTGAAGAATAACCCCCTCATGGTTATGAAATGCCAGAAAGTAGGAAATATTTTCAGGTACAATTGACCAAATTGTGGCTTTGGAATATGAAATCGTCTGGGATTTGTTTGAAATCGCCTCAGTCCAGAGATGAGCCAAGGGGTTCACGTTGAAGTCATTGTCCCCATGAAGCAAGAAGAAGCTAACTGCCCTTGAAAAAGAGATTGTTCCCCTACACATTTGTTGTTTGACAGATTTTTCAAAATCTTTTTACTCTGAAATAGTTTTAGCCTTACAGAAGAGCTGTGAGGATAGCAGAGTGCCCGTCTGCTCCCACACCTTCCCCACACAGGGACATCCACGTGACGGCAGCAGCTTGGTCAAAAGTAGACAGCTGTCACCTGCATGTTACTGTGAATAAACCACAGCCTCTCCCAAGATTTCACATGTTTTCCCCCAGTGCCCTTTTCTGGTCCAGAATCCAGCCCAGGACCCCACACTGCACATGTTGGCGGGTCCCCTGAAGCTCCTCCCAGGTGTGACAACAGCTCCTCTGTCTCTCTTGGTCTTTCAGCATCACCAGAGATCGGGCAGCCCCGGTCAGGTGCTCGGTGGCGTGTCCACGCCCCAGACGTGTCTGACGTTTTCTCACAACCAGACGGGACTTGTGGATATTTAGCAAGAACACCGCAGAGACGAGGCGGCGGGGAGGTAAGGTGCCCTTCTTGTCACATCTTACCAGGGGCTCGGGCAGGCGCTGCTACCTTGATCACTCGGATAAGGTGGTGCCTGCTGGTTTCTCCACAAAGTGGCCATTTTTCCCTTTCCCCACTTGGTTCATTGGAAGCTGTCACTAAATCCAGCCAACACTCCTAGGGGGGAATTGGCTCCAGTTCCTGAAGGCGAATATCAACAAATGTATTTATATACATCAAAACCACAGGAGTATTGTAATTAAGTGTATGGGGGGATACATTGAGGCTATTCGATGACCCTACTCTTCCTTCAAGCGTCGGCGCTAAGTTTTGCCTGCTGGGGCTCGGGCCAGCAGCAATGACTGCGGAGGGGTTTGGACGCTGGTTTCCTGTTTCTCTGTCTCTGCGCATTTATATTTGGGTCACTTCTGTAAGGAAGAAGAATCTCTTCTTTCTTCTCTGTTCATGCCTTCCATCTTTACGTCCGTCAGTATACTCTTGAGGGTATTTATTTTATTCTTTGAGTTACCACCCAATAGTTTATCTGACTTTATGAAAAACTTTATGGTTTTTCTTCTGGTGCTCCCCAAATTCAACACCGTACAGATTGGCACAACCACCACCACAGGCAGGGCCCAGAACCACCGCGTCACCCCAAAACTCTCCTCGTGCTTCCTTTTGTGGTCGCCTCCTCCTCCCACTCGTAACCCTGGCAACCGCAGATCAGCTTCCTCGCCTTAATGCTGTCTCCTCAAGGATGAAAGTCGTACAGCATGTGCTTCTGTGTTTTCCTTTCAGCAAAATGCTCTGGGCATCCATCCAGGTGTGTTAGCACTTTGTTCCTTTTTTTTTTTAATTTAAGATTTTATTTATTTATTTTTAGAGAGAGGGAAGGGAGGGAGAAAGAAAGAAAGGGAGAGAAACATCATCTGGTTGCCTCTTGTACACTCCCAGCTGGGGACCTGGCCTGCAACCCACGCATGTGCCCCAATCAGGAATCAAACCTGAGACCTTTCAGTCCATAGGCCGACACTCAGTCCACTGAGCCACACCAGTCAGGGCAGTTTTGTTCCTTTCTATTACTGAGTAGTATCCATGGTGCAGATGGACCGCAGTTTGTTTAATTTCTAACTGCGGAAGGACTTGGGTTTTCAGTCTGGGACTGCTACCAGTAAAGCTGCTGTGAACGTTCTGTACAGGGCGTGTGTGTGTAGACATGTGTGTGAGCCGAGTCTTCCTCTCTCTCTGGGGTAGGTGCCCAGCAGGGCAATCGCAGGTCACGTGGGAGTTGCATGTTTAGTTCTACAAGAAACTGCCAAGCCGTTTCCTGGAGTGGCTGCACTGCAGTACATTTCCACCGTTGACAAGCACACAACTCCTGGGCTACGAGGGAGTCCCCTCCCACGAGGGGGGTGCTGATCCTACCAGGAGCGGGCTGTTTTCACTTGAGATCCTGGCTGTCCGGCTGCCCCACCGAAATGGGGCAACGGCCCCACTAGGAGCAGGCTGAAGTGATCACAAATGAAGCCAGCACCTCCCTTTCACTGGGCTGACACCACCGGTGGGGATGGTGACTGAGCGGAGGTGTGGGGTTGAACCAGCCAGGCAGCAGCCCCCTCCCTGCCACACCCTCTCGGTGGCTGTGAGTAAATCAGTGGACAGCCGATCTGGACCTTAGGTGCAGTTTACAAATTGCTTTCATGGATGTGGTGTTTCTGCCCATCCTGGGTGTGTCTGAGCTCCTCCAAGAGGCCAGCTTAGCCCAAGTTCCCCTCCCTGAGGGTTCTTACCCACTGTGACTGGGAAGTGGGGACACCCGGGGACACCAGACATTTGGGTGAAGAGCCACCTTTTGCGTAGATCTTCCCTGTCTTTTGTTGGAGTAAATGAAGGAGAATAGTTGTGAAGAGCTGTGCTGGATGCCTCCTGGGCCGGCATCCTCGCCCTGAGGTCCTGCACCCTCTGGCCTGGCCAGGGTCCCGCTAGAAAGTAGGGGACAGGCAGAGTGAGCGGAGGGGGGAGGACCAGCTGCTTCATGGGTGAAGGCCTCTGCGGAGCACTGGACTCTGGGTTCCTGAAACCAGCCCTCTGACTGTGAATGTGTGTGGTCCTCAGCCACCCCACCCTGGCAGCTCCCTCAGTAAAGGCTCCTTAGATTATGTGAAGGTGCCAGGCTGACCTCTGACCTCTGTCCTCCGCATGCTCCCTGAGGGCTCGGGCCAGGGCAGTGTCCACTCTGGGCACAGAGCGGCCTCCCTGCAGAGCCTAGGCTCTTAGACAATGCTCCCAGCTATCTGTTTAATGATTTCTTAGCGAAGCTCACCCCAGACGTTATTCAGACTGGAGCACGCTGTTCCCCTCGGCTGCCCAGGGCTGTGCCGGCGTCTGAAGGAGCACCAGCCGGAACAGCACGGGCAGGGCAGCCAGGAGGTCCATGCACGCTGGGCGGCTGAAGGCAAAAAGGGGTCTCCTTAGGGGGCCTAGGCTCACAACAAGTGTGACCCTTAGGTCCTGGCCACCTTTGTAGTTTGGGCCAGACGAAGGTGTGACTCTGGCGGGAGCCTGGCATTAGGCTCACTGACATCTGGCCTTCAGGCCCCAGGTTCCCACCCAGCTGACTGAAAAGAAGCTGGACGCACTGCAAATGAGCAGCTTTATGGACAAACTGCAAATGAGCAGCATTTGAACTCATCAAAGCACCTGAAATCTGGGAAGAGGTCCCCGCAGGTAGGATCTGAGCAGTTCCCACCTTGGGCAGGTGGCACAAGGTGGTAAGAAGAGTCCGCCAGAGATTGTTAACCAGCTGCTAAAGCTGGAGGTGAGGGGGGAGAGTGCAGATTGGGGGTGCCCACCTGCGAGAAAGATAGGGAGGAGGCTCCCAGAGAGTTTTCCCCCTGGTGCCGGCTGGGGAGGGATGCCCTGACCACTTTCCCATCATCCCTGAGGAGGCTGGGAGAGCTGCAGGTGGGGCAGGGACATGGGAAGAGGGCAGCAGGGCTTGGGAAGGCCACAACTGAGACCAGATTCCAGGTGCCCCAGGCTGAGGCAGATGCAAACTTCAGGCCTGTCTCTCCCCTCCGCTGGTGGGTGTGGCTGTGAGATGGGGACACTCTCTGGGAGTGAGGCTGAGGCTAAGGGGGCGGGTGGAGGGGCCAACACAGGTACAGCACTTTTGGGGGGAAATCTTTCCAGACATTGGGGGGGGGTAGGACTGAGGTCCCATTGTGTCTGTGCAGCCAGACCAGTGCCCCTCCCAGCCAGTGTTTTCCCAAATGTGCCCCACAAAGATGGGCCTGGGACTCAGATCCAGGATTGTAAGAATGCCCCTAACCCAGGTGGGGAGGGGTCACAGTGTGTGTACGTGAGTCCACTCTAATGGGCCAGGGAAGGGAGGTGGGTGGCCCCTTGGGGAGCCCCGCCCCTGGGTCTTGGGGAGCTACATCTCGGGAGACCTCTGGAGCACCACGTGGCATCCTGGGGGCCTCCAGGAGGTAGGCTCTCCCCCAAAGGTGCGGTCAGGCCCTGCCTCAGACCTTCAGGTCCCAGAAATACAAAGTGAGAACCTGGAACTTTAGCAAAGACCCACCCCCACCACAGGGCATCAAGTGCCCTCTGGTCAGCTTTAAAATCTGCGCAGACATCACGATGGTTTTCCAACAATTCTGACAAATTGCCTTGAGTACAAGGTATCTGCTTGCCTCCCTTTGAGATACAATACTTAGAAGGTTTTGTGGTTTTCACACCTGGAAGGAAAATGAGATCTCCAGGTGTTTTCCTCGTTCCAAAAAAGGAGAGCTCCCCGGCCACAGGTATGTCTGGAAACCCTGCTTCTGCACAGACCTTCTGTGGAATTCGCCAGGAATGCTCCCAGGGGACAGAGGAGTGCCTGCCTGCTCCTCTCCCCAGAGGCTGTGGGAGAGTGAGACCTGAGATCACCACCTGCTGCCTGCCTACCTTGGGTGGAAACCCAGCCAGAAGGCAGACAAAGACCAGCCCCAGAGTCTCAGGGACTCTGGGAGGCCTCCCAGCAACCACCAGTCCCAATCTGCCAGCCCCGGGAGTGAGTCACCTGGAATCCTGCAACCCTGTTAACCCTGGGGTGACATGCTCAGGGACAGCCTACTACAACCTCAGAGATGTCTGAGCCAGGGGTACCCAGCTCAGTGGCTTCAAGGACAGGAAAGGTGACTGCAGGTATTGTAGTGGGGGCAAGTTTTTCTGCAGCAGAAGATACCTAGCATACCACTGATGGATGAGGTCTCCCCAAACACGCTCACACTTTTGTGGTAGGTTGCATTGTGTCTGCCCAGAGATGTGTTGAAATCCTAGCCCCTGTACCTATGAATGTGGTCTTACTTGGACATCGAACCTTGCAGAGGTCACCAAGTTAAGCTGAGGTCACAAGGTGGGCCCGAATCCAATGTGACTGTGTCCTTGTAAAACAGAAAACCTGGACAGAGAGGCACACAAGTGAATATGAGGCAGAGATGACAGGGGTGTGGCCAGAGCCAAGGGATGCCTGGGGCCACCAAGCGCTGGCAGAGGCAGGAAGGATCCTCTTCTAGAGCCTCCCATGGGAGTGTGGCCCTGTCAATACCTTGATCTCAGACTTCTGACCATCAGACCCTTGAGAGGATAAATTTCTGTTGTTTTGAACCCCCAAGTTCGTGGTACTTGATGCAGTCACCCAAGGACATTGATACAGATTTCTATGCCTTTTGAGAATAAATATGAAATCAAAGCCAACTTAAATCAGCAGCACTTTTGCTGATTAAACCAACTTCGACTTAGTGTTAGCAATGGGACAAGAGAAAAAGGGATTCTCTTTGAGCTCTGTTAGGAGCTTGCAGCTTTTAGAGACTAAGCCTCTTTTAGGGGACACTGGCTTGTTTTCATTCATTGTTCAGGGTGTCACCACTTGACCAGTGCGAGCGCCTCGGACTGGTGCCACCTCCCGCCTGCTCAAACCTGGGAGGATTCTGTGCCAAGCGCCGTTTCCAGGGCCCCTTGACAGCTCTGGCCCCAACACACCAGGGACAGATCATAAACACAAGTTTGGACCCCTGAGTACACACTAAGATGTCTAAATATAGCCGAAGCATCGTATATTACAGGGATTTGAGTTCAAGTTCTCGAATGACCCACGCTGGAGTTTTATGCCTCCTGATTGTTAGGGTGTCAGTGACGTGGGCTGTGAAAGAATTCACAAAGAGAAGAAAGCGCCGAGAGTGAAGTTTTTTAATTCCCTCTCCAAGAAGGGAGAAGGGGCTTGGTGTGGAGCGCTACACCAGCCCTGTGGGGTGAGGGCTTTGAGCTTTTATCGGGCAGTGGTGGGGTTGAAGATCAGGATGTTTCAGTTTGTCTTGTATAGGCTGCAGCTTCTTTCAAAGTTATCTTTGGGCACAGAGTCCAGTTTTGTGGGCTAGCCTGTCTTGTTCCGTGAGTTCCTGGAATCTTTGTGCCTTCAGGGCGCTTCCGGTAATTTTCTAATCCTGAGGACAGAGACTCATAAAACAATTAGGGTCAGTCATGCTTTATGGGGTCCAGTTGGAAAAGAAGGCCTGAAAAGGGATTTTTGTTTTTGTTTTTTTGTCCTATTACCGATGAGTAATTTCATGATGCTACTATTATTTCTCCCACTAAAAATCTTGACCCAGGTGAGCGTGATTCATTGTCATTTGTGCTGTTGACAGTACAAATGAGTCTAAAACAATATAAACATTAATGCTAACGTGAAAATAGTGGATAGGTAATGAGAATTGATAGGACAGGCATGCATTGTGTGACCCACTGTTGAGTAGATTCCTTTAATAATATACAGTGACATTACTTTGTGTGTGCGTGGTATTTCTGTGATTATGATTGTATCAGCCCTTCTGTGGCTTGAGTGCCTATCCAATTATTAAATGTTGCATTTGAAGGTGCTGGCATTTTAGTAACGAGAGCGCCCGCAAGGAGTGGCTTTCATTTCGGAGACTTTCCTGTGTTCTGTCCCATCCCACTATGATCAAGAGGCTCACTGCGCCTTCAGAGCCCTCGGTGGGACTCCCAGGGCCTCGGAGGACACCTGGGATGGCCCCCTACTTGTTCACATGTACATGGTCCACACATACAAAGTTTAGTAGCATTATGAGACTATACACATGTTTTCATATTTGTAAAATGAGGAACCACACTGGGGGTTACCAATGGTGAGCAGCAAGCAGGGGCCAAGAAATGGTGTCTATTCTTTCCTCTTTTTGTGATAATATAAAAGCCTTTACACTTGTTGCTCTGAGTTTTCTCATTAATCAGCCTTTTCCTCCTCAGTGCCCTTGGGCTGTTTTCTTACTAATGTTTATATGTCACATTATACATATATGGCCACATAGTACGTTTAAATGACACTAGAAATTGATCAATATGCCTCCGTTTAAAACATAACTACATCCCATTTAAACACAATTATGGACGACACCTTAGACATTGATCATGGTGCCACTTTGTTCCGCTTTTAGGAAAAGGCCCTGTGGCTAAGGTACAGACAAGAAGAATGACCCTGCGGAGGCGCCCAGCCCTTTCCCTGCATTCTGCCCAAATACCTTGGGACTGGAGTCACAGTAGATAGTGGGAGACAGTCATCCCTATGAGGCTCAAAACAACACAGCCTCTGAGAAGATAGAAACATCTTTATCTTCAGAAAGGCCTGGGCAGGTCCTGTGCTTCAGTAGAATGTGAAAGATCAACATAGACCAGGATTTGTCTGGAATTTGTCTTTGATTTAGAAAAATCTGGTGTTAAGTTCTAATTCTTCAAAGAAACTCAGGTATTTGTTTCCTAATGTTGTATTTGTGCAAAGGCCACCTGAGAATGTGAAGAACCATAAGGAAATTAGATTAAAAAAAAAAAAAACAATGCAATTCTCATTAATATCATTAGAGAATTTACCTTTAAACTTGACCCTGAACTTTCATGTTATGGACTGAAAAATCTGTACCCATCCCCCCACATTCCTATGTAGAATCCTAACCCCCAAGACTATTGTGTTGGGGGAGAGTCTTTGGGAGGTGACTCAGATTAGTCCCAGAATCAGAGACCCTGGCGAGCCTCCTGCCCCTTCCCCGCAAGAGCACCCTGCGAGAGGGTCCTCACAGAATGTGCTGGCACCCCGCTCTCGGACTTCCAGTCTCCTGAGTGGAGAGCAATAAATCTCTGCTTTATAAACCACCCTGTACATGATATTTAGTTATAACAACCCAAACAGTGTGAGAGAATTCAGGTGAAACAATTTTGAAGGTCTTCATAATATCATCTGTGCTCCTATAAATTCTTATTTATAAACTAAATAAAAGAGAGCAGTTTATGTATTTTACAAGTCATTTACAAATGCTTAATTTGTCCCATCAGTTAATGAAATGACCAAACAGAAAATTACTAAATACCAATCTTCTTATACACTTGACAAGCTGATAAGAAAGACTAAATTTGTCATCTAAACTGATTAACATTATTAGGAAAAATATATAGAGTTTAGTACAGAAGGGGACTATGGTTTGCTTCCTTTAGAGTATTTTTTTGAAGTATATTTTATTGATTATGTTGTTACAGTTGTCCCAATTTCTTTTCCCTTTGCTCCCCTCTGCCCAGTACCCCTCTTCCCTCCAGCAATCCCACCCCCTTAGTTCATGTCCATGGGTTGTGCACATAAGTTCTTTGGCTTCACCCTTTCCTATATTATTCTTAACTTCCCCCTGCCTATTTTGTACCAACCAATTATGCTTCTTAATCCCTGCACCATTTCCCCATTTCTCCCCCTCTCCATCCCGGCTGATAATGCTCCAAATGATCCCCATACCTATGACTCTGTTTCCTATTCTCGTTGTTTGTTTAGTTTGTTTTTTTTATTTTTATTTATTTGTTTTTTTTCTAAAGAATTTAATTATTTATTTTTAGAGAGAGGGAAAGGGAAGGAGAAAGAGAGGGAAAGAAACATCAGTGTGTGGTTGCCTCTCATGCACCCCCAACTGGGGACCTGGCCTGCAACCCAACTTGTGCCCTGACCGGGAGTCAAACCAGCGATCCTTTGGTTCACAGGCCGGCATTCAATCCACTGAGTCACTCCAGCCAGGCTCTTTTTATTTTAATTTTTAGGTTCTGTTGTTGATAATTGTCAGTTTGTTGTCATTTTCTTGTTAGTAGTTTTGATCTCCTTTAGCTTTACCTTGTCTGGAAACACTTTATCTGCCCTTCCATTCTAAATGATAGCTTTGCTGGATAGAGTAATCTTGGCTATAGGTCCTTGCCTTTCATCACTTTGAATACTTCTTGCCAGTCCTTTCTTGCCTGCAAAGTGCCTTTTGAGAAATCACCTGATAGTCTCATAGGCACCCCTTTGTAGGTAACTTTCTTCTTTCCTCTTCCTGCTTTTAAGATTCTCTCTTTATCTTTAACCTTTGGCATTTTAATGATGATGTGTCTTGGTGTGGCCCTCCTTGGGTCTAGCTTGTTTCGGACTCTGTGCTTCCTGGACTTGGATGTCTATTTCCTTTGCCAAATTTGGGAAGTTCTCCTTCATTACTTTTTCACATAGCTTTCAATTTTTTGCTCTTCCTCTTTTCCTTCTGGCACCCCTATGATTCGTGTGTTGACACGTTTAAAGTTGTCCCAGAGGTTCCTAAGCCTCTCCTCATTTTTAAAAATTCCGGTTTCCTCATTCTCTACTGGTTGACTATTTTTTTATTTCTTATGTTTCAAATCATTGATTTGAACCCCAGTTTCCTTTCCTTCACCATTGGTTTTGTGTGGACTTTCCTTCATTTCATTTAGCATAGCCTTTACTTCTTCCCTTATGGGTTTGCCATACTCAAGCATATCTGTCAAGTCTGTGAGCATCTTTATCACTAGTGTTTTGAACTCTTCATCTGTTAGGTTGGCTATCTTTTTGTCTTTGAGGCTGGCTAACTCCTTGTCAGTTAGTTCTCCCATTGAAACCTTGATCTGCTCTCCCTTTTGGGCTATACTTCTCTGTCTCCTCTGTCTCCCCTGTCTCCTCATCTTGACAGGCTCCTGTGTTTTTTTGCCTCTTTGTCTTAGGTAGAGCTGTCACATTTGTTATGTTGTAAGGGGTGGAGCCTTAGGAATCCTTCAGTGTAGAGCAACCCATTTCACCACGTTGTGGTGCTGTATACAGGGGAGGGGTCTGAGAGGGAACAATGCCATTTGCTCAACACTCGCCCCTTTTCCAGGCACTTCTCCCACTTCCGTATGGGACTGGTGCCTCTAGCTGTTGCCCTGGCTATCGTTCCCTCAGTGGGTGGGTTTGCATATGTTCTGGGACTGTGGTGGCCTCTAAACAGACAGCCGAGTGACCGGCAGTTTCTTCCTCTGCCCCAACCCCCACTGGTTTTCACAGTCAGAAGCAATGAGGCTTTATTTTCCCCGGTGCTGGAACTGGGAACTGTGTGGTTTGGGCTGGTGCTGGAAGCGCTCTCCAGGTGTCCTTCCCTACTTTTTTTAATGTGTGACTGTGTTTTTCAGCAGCAGCCACAGCCACTGTCGCTGTCACCACTGCCACCGCCACCTCCACACTATGTCTTCTCTGCCCTAGCTCCACCCCTCCTACCTGTCTGGATGAGTATTTCTTTTTTATATCTTTGTCTGTTAGATATCCATGCAGTTCGATTTTCTAGAACTTCTGGTTGTCTCCAGTGTTGAGGTAGTTGTATTCCTTCCTGCCTGTGGAGGGAGACCCAGCATGTCTACTCACGCCTCCATCTTGGCCAGAAGAAACTAGCATATTTATTAATGAGTAGACTGTATTTTTCTGAGCAGTTTTAGGTTTACAGAAAAGCTGAGTGGAAAGTGCAGTGCTCCCACATGCTTGTGCCCCACACATTGGCTTCCATTCTCGCTAACACCGTACATTCATGTGCTACATCCTTGCAATGGAAAGTCATATCGACACATTATTATTATAAGCTAAAATCCATGGTTTACAGTTGGATTCACTCTGTGTCAAACATTCCATGAGTTTTGACAAATGTGCAGTGACACTTGTCCACTAGTTTGGCTCCTTCTTATTAGTTAAAAATAAATGGGGACTTCCAGAGATTTAAATGTGGTGGTAATCGCTTTTCTTATATTTTTTCCTTCTAAAAATATTGGCCTTGGAAGAAAATGTTTTAATAACTAGCCACTGTTCCTCATTTTGGCATGGATCCAGAGTGTGTTATCTTATCTATTTCCTGGGGTGCTGCCAATTTCCAGTAGCTCCAAAGCTGTTTTTTCTTCTGAGCGTATGTTTATACTCAGAACAGAATCTTTGACTCAATACAGTTCAGTTTCATGAGAATATTTTGGTTTTACTTGGTTGTAATGCACGTGGAAGCCAACGAAACTTACAATTTCTTCTTTTGTAAACATTCAGGCACCCCTTTATCCGTTTGCTCCCTCATTTATTCATGTTTTTCTGCCAGAAGTCCATCTATCTCTCAAACTGAAGTTTCAACATGATTGCTTCCTCCTAGAAGGCACCCGCTTTATTGAAACAAACCAAAGTCTAGATGAGCCCAATGCACTTCTCAGACCCTTGGTCACCTCCGGTGCCACGCTGTGGTTTTGGAAACCCCAGGATGGAGGAGGGAGAAGGAGAAGCACAGGAGGGGAGAAACCAACAACTGGGAGTTCCCTTTCATTGGAGGGATGGATTGCTCAGTCGTCCCTGGAAATTTAATTTTAGCTCTCAGAAGCTGACATTTTATATGATCGTGAACACCAAAATTACAAAATTGTAAACTTGTCTAAGTGCAAATTCCTACATTGTTATTGACAATATTTCCCCGGAAAATCACTAGCCCTGTGACATGCGTGTGTACCTTACTCATGCAGAAATGCTCAGTCTTGCACTCCCAGTGTACCTGAGGTTGACAGAAAAAAATAATTCAACACGGAAATAATTTTAGTCTCTTAACTGTTCAATGTGCCTGGAGCGGACACTATGCTGGGATGGGAGGCAGGTGCTTCTGCTGTCTGAGGACTTCTGGGAATGACACCAGGTTGGCCCTTGCCGATGCCTCCCCAGAGGGTGGCTTGTGTCTGATCTAGGGTTTACTGCTGGTGGCATTTCCCCAGAGCACAGCCACTAGATGCTAAGGTTTGCCCAGCCGCCCTTGACCCACTAGTAGCACAGGTGAGGGGACAGGCCTGGTTATACCCACCCCACCTCTCGATCTGCTCCTAGGGACCCAGCACATTTAATCTTTGTGGAGGGAAGGAGATGCACTTGAAGCTGTCCATGCAGGTGGGGTCCTTGGGAGCATATACTGGGATTACCCAAACCTCCCAGTGCTGTTGACATCTGACAGGTCCTCAGCTCATAGCTCAGATCAGAATGCACACTCCAGCAAGCTATTCTGGAGCACACACACGCTCGCACACATGTGCATGCACTATGCCACCCACCTCGATCTGGCTGTACAATACTCACAGGCTCTGTATGCAAACTCAGCCTCTCCCTGTTTGAGCCTTTAAGCTCAGTTTGTTTTCTGTCTCCAGCAGACGTGTGTTTTATTCAACTTTCTCTTTTATGTGTTCTTGCAGGTTTCACAACAGCAAGCCTAGCAGGAATTTGGTTGTGTACCTGGAAAATCCAAAGGAATCTTCAGATAAACAAAAAGGATTGAAAGTGAAGTTAGGACAAGTAGGGGACGGGGGGGTGAGAAAAATGTTCTATAACCGGTTGTGATGATGGTTGCATAATTCTGTGAATATGCTAAAAAACACTGAATTTTACACTTTGACTAAGTGAACTGTATAGCTTAATTACATCTCAATAAAATTATTTTTTTTAAAAAGTGAATTCAGCGGGGACTTTGGATACACAATAATACACAAAAGTCAATTGTATTTATATAGGCTTGCAACAAATCATTAGAAAATGAGGATTTTAAAATGGCAGCATTTCAAAAGCATCAAAAATCTCAACTGCCCAATAATAAATTTAAGAGATAATTCTGACCACTATCAAATGTTTATTAAGGTAGGTTAAGGAAAATCTAACTAACTGCAGGGAGATGACATTTGTGGATTAAAAGACAAATGTTATAAAGACATAAAAATTGATTTTAGATTTAAGGTAATCCCAGCAGATACGCGTGTGTGCGTATGTGTGGTGGGGAAATTGCCCAGCTGATTGTAAAGTTCATGTAGAATGCAAAACGGGACAGGCATAGCTGAGACAATTTTGCCACTGAGGGGACCAGGACAGGGCGGCCCACACAGGACCAGACAAGGTGAGGCTGGGACAGAAGTGGCAAGAGAATGTGTCTCAGGGCAGCTCTGTACCCAGGCCTTTCAAACTCAAGGACATCTTTGCTGTTAAAAAATAAAAGAAAGCCCTGGCTGCTGTGGCTCAGTGGATTGAGCGTCGGCCTGTGAACCAAGTGTCGCTGGTTCGATTCCCAGTCAGGGCACATGACTAGGTTGCATGTCAGGTCCCCAGTTGGGGGCGCGTGAGAGGCAACCACACAGTGATGTTTTTCTCTCTCTCTTTCTCCTTTCCCCTCTCTCTAAAATAAGTGAATAAATAAATAAAATCATAACAAAATAAAAGAAAATAAAAAATAAAAGAAACTCAGCAAACTTCTCTGGGTGAAGGTTAAAGACCTCCAGCCTGAGGTTGGGGTACTGAAGCCTCATGCCAGGTGTGCATTCAGCTCTGGTTCGGGGCCAATCTCCCTGCCTCCCCGTCTGTCTCCTCCCTACCTCCCTGCCAGCAGCACAGCCAGGGGACGGTGCTGGGGACACAGAGAGGATCCCCATTCTCTTCCCTGGACCAGGGGCCTGAGTGGGGAATCCCTGCTTTCGAGGTGCATTTGGTTTGTATGTGACCTTGACAGGGAAGTTACCTTTCTGCACCCCACCCCACAGGTGTCCAGAGTCCACCTGGGCCCATGATTTCCAGGGAAAAAGGGGTTCATATGGAACACTGTGGCCCACCCTTCCTGTGGGGGCAGAAGGGCTCGTCTGCCCCTCCCAGGACAGCTTCCTTCCTCCCACACTGGTGACCCCGGGGCAAAGCCTGGAAAGTCTGACCAGCTCCCATGGCTGGCCTCTTTCCGTACATCGGGAGGCTTATGCATGGTCCCGCTCACCAGCATCTGGGACCCATTTCCTGCGGGTCCCAGAGTACATACCCTGGGCTGGGGCCAAGTGGCTAGTCTGGGAGCTCCTCACTATCAGCCCACCCAGAAACCCCCCAAAGCCAGGCACTGCTTTCTTCCCAAAGTGGCCACAATCATGTTTGGGGCCCAAAACACTGGGGTGTGCAGTGGGGAGGCAAAGCAGAAGGGGCTGTGTTGGGGAGATGCCAGAAATGAACACACCAGAATCTCCTGCTGCACGTGGGGCCTTGTGAGAGAAGAGGCGGGACCCTGAGACGGACAGCCCTCCGGATCCTGCACCCTGGCTCCGCTGGCCTGCTCAGGGCTCCTCCTGCCGCTTGGCCCTGCTCGCCAGCTTCCGGCTCCCGGCGTCACAGCTCTGTCCTGGTGCAGGGCAGAACTCGCAGTGCTTGTCAGACCCTCTCTGTCATCATCACACTCCTGCCCATGGCGCCTCCTCATAGAGCTGCCAGTGGGTGACCACAGCCAGGGTGACCCAAGGGAAAGTCACTCCCAGGACAGGTGGGTGAGGGCAACATGAGGGGAAGCCACTTGCCCGGCCTCCTGAGTTCGCCCAGCTGGTGCTGTTTCTTCGCCTGTGTCTTTTATATGTGGACTCATGCAGTTTACACACATGTACACAGGTTGACACACATCATATGCTGTCATGGGCTGAATTGCATTCCCCCTGAAATCACAGATTGAAGTCCAGACCCCCAGCACCTCAGAATGGGACCTTATTTAGACGAAGGGTCTTTATGGAGTGTTTTGGTATTCTGGGCCAGGTGTGACAAATACCAGGCTGGGGGCTCAAATGACAGACATTCCTCCTCTCCCAGGGCTGCAGCCTGGGGGTCTGAGGTCAAGGTGTCACAGGCTGGCTCCTCCTGAGGCCTCTCCATGATGTGTAGACACCGTCCTCTCCTTGTGTCCCATGTGGCCGTTTCTCTCCATGTGTCTGTGTCCTCGTCTCCTCTTCTTATAAGGACCCCAGCCCCACCACAGTGACCTCACTGTTGCCTTATTTGCCTCTTTAAAGGCCCCATCTCCAAATGTAGTCCCATTCTGAGGTGCTGGGGGCTAGAACTCCAACATATAAATTTGGGGGGGCTATAACTCAGCCCATAACACAGAGATAATCAAGTGACTACGAGGTCATTAGGGTGAGCCCAAATCCAATGTGACTCATGTCTTCATAAAAAGGGGAAAGCTAGACACAGATATGCACACAGGGAGAAGGCCTGTGAACACGAAGGCAAAGATCGAGGGGATGCTTGCTTCTACAAGCCCAAGAGCCCAGTCATTTACCAGATGTTATGAGAAAGGCCTAGACTGGAGTCTCCCCACAGCCTCAGAAAGACCCAATCCTGCCAATACCTTCACCTTGACCTCATTTAAGCCTCTCTGTTTGTAGTACTTTCTTGCAGCAGCTCTAGATAACTGATACACACATACTCATACATGAGCATATGCATGCACATGCTCACAGATACACAAATGTACACACAGACACCCATGTACACACGTACAGGCATGTACATGCACATTCGTGTATACATACACTCATGCACACATGTGAAAAATAAAGGAATGCAGCCAAAGAAGTGCTTTGAGAGAAAGCCATAGTTGTAAATTATTTCATTAAAAACACAAGAAGTGACCCTGGCTAGTGTGGCTCAATGGATTGAACGCCAGCCTACCAATCAAAAGTTCGCAGGTTCGATTCCCAGTAAGGGCACATGCCTGGGTTACAGGTCAAGTCCCCAGTTAGGGGTGTGTGAGAGGCAACCACACATTAATGTTTCTCTCCCTATCCTTCTCCGTCCCTTCCCCTCTCTCTAAAAATACATAAATAAAATGTTTTATTTAAATCCACAAAAAGTCTTATCAATTATCTAAGTTTTCACCATAAGAAGCTAGAAAAAGACAGGCAAATGAAATATTTTAAAAAATTAAAAGAAATAAAATTAATAACAGAAATTAATGAAAGAGAAAACAAACAACAGAAAAATTAACAAAGCAAAATTATTTTTTTAAATTATAAAAATGGATAACTTTCTGGCAAGATGAATAAAAAAGGAAAGGTATCAAGACTGAAAGAAAGACTATTAATGCAGATCCTTCAGATAATAAAAGGAGAATGAAGACATAACATGAACAACTTTTCAATAAATCTGACAACATAGGTGACATGAATTCCTGAAAAACACAAGTTACCAAAACTTACAAAAATTAAACATAAAATCTGAATAGTTCTATGACTATTTTTTTTTAATTGAACATCAAAGTTTCTACAAACAAAACTGCCTGGATGGTTTCACTTCTGAGTTGTATCAAAGACTTAGGAAGGAAATATTATCAATCTTACACAAACTCGTTCAGAAGATAGAGAGGTAACAATTCCCAACTGATTTTGTGAGGCTGGAATAATCATGTTACAACAACTGACTGAAGGCACTGTAACAAAAGAAATTTAGACAGTAGTACTGCATGAGCATAGACACAAAACCCTAACAAAGTGTTAGCCAATCGAATTCAGCAATATATACAGAGGATAAGTTACATGGTGTGACTAGGCACCATTTAGCCCAAGAATGTAAGATTTGTTTAATACTTGAAAACTAATCAGTATAATTCACCATAATAGTAGAATAAAGGAATAAAACATACAATCACCTCAACAAATGCAGAAAAGTCACTGAACAAAAAGTCAACATTCATTTATGATAAAAACTCTAAACAGACTAAGAATAAAATGGGACTTTTTCTTCTGACATGGGCCATCTACGAACTGTCTACAGCCAAAATCACATTTCATAGTGAAGTAGGGAGTATTTGCCCTCTGTTTGAGAACAAGGTAAGCCATCTGCTTTGACCACATCTGTTTAGCACAGTATTGGAGACTGCAGTCAATGCAATAAGGCAAGACCAGGAAACCAGAGGCATACAAGGTGTGCCTGGTACTAAGAAGTGCCTTTCACTCAGACCCACACTCTAGTATCAGCTCTGGGTTGGGGGTGCTGGGATTGCAAACATTTCTGCTTTGCCCCTTTGACTCCCTCTCACACTCCACATGCTTACACTCTCTAGGAGGTGTTAGAGACCATTGTAGCCCAAAGGGACAGAAAAGACAAGAAATTGAAGAGGATGTGGCAATTACATTTAGTGTGTGCTCCTGGACAGCACCCTTGATGGGAGGGAACATTACTGAAACAGTTGACAAAATCTGAATATGAACTGTCAATTAGATGATTGTATTATATCATTAGACAATTGTACAATGGTGTATAGGAGAATGTCTGTGCCCCTAGGATATGCATTCTAAAATATTTAGGGGTGAAAGGACATGATGTCTCCCATCACTTTCCACTGGTTCTAAAACACTTGAGAGAGAGAGGGAGAAAGATAAAGGAAATGGCCCAAAAGGCAGAAAATTAGTAAAAATAAAGACTATACAGAAAGGTTCCTCTTTAGTCTTGCAACTTTTCATTAATTTACTCTAAGTTTAAAATTATTGCAAAATAAAGCACTAAAAAAATGTAAGAATAGGACTTCCGGCCAAGATGGAGGCCTAGACAGACACGCTGGGTCTCTCTCCACAACTAGGAAGGAATACAACTACCTCAAAACTAGAGACAACCAGAAGTTCCAGAAAATCGAGCTGCATGGAAGTCCAACAAACAAAGATATAAAGAAGAAATACTCATCCAGACAGGTAGGAGGGGCGGAGATGGGGCAGAGCTGGGGCGGAGCTGGGGCAGAGAGGACATGATGTGGTGGAGGCAGCAGTGGCAGCAGTGGTGGCAGCAGTGAACAAGAACCAGCTGCCTTTGCTCAGTGCCATGAAGATGACAAATGTGGTAGGATGGGCAAAGCAGGTAGGAATGGGTGGGTCAGGGGAGTTTTTCTCAGCAGGTGATATTTGAACTATGACCTGGAGCATGAGACTAAGACTATTCATTTTCTTTTCTTTACTTTTCTTTTCTTTTTGCAAGTTAGATTTTTATTTCTAGTAAAGTAAATATCAATCTTTAATATCCCATATAAACAAGAAGTTCATTGGGTGGGAGGGGGTCCCTTTTTTGAATTCCACAGCCAAAGTGTCATGAGACCAGAAAGTGAGGAAACCCCTGTAGTTCATCCCCAGCCACGCCTGCTCCACGCCTGCTCTGACCTCACAGGCGCCACTGTGACGCAGCGGCAAGCCCGTCCTACGTACACGGCCCTGGCGGGGCTGAGATTTTGTCCGTTAGAGCCCAGGAAGCTGATTGTGGTGACCTGTTGGACTAGGACTTGCGAGCTTTGTTCTTGCCATTACTTTGCGAGAGTGTTTTCTTTTTCTTACTGTATTGCTTTTGCCATTTTTTTCCATTTTGTTCCTTTTTTCTTTATTATTTTCCCTTTTTTTAGTTTTTATTATTTGTTTTTGTTTTATTTTTTATTTACTTATTTCATCTTTTTCATCTTCTTCTTTTTAGTTTTTACTTTGTTTTTGTTCTTACTTTGAAGTCACCATGGCTGATGACCTTGCAGCCATCGCTGTCCATCAGGAGCACTTTATTGGCGATCACATGCTCCTGCGCCCCATCAGCAAGGGCTCCTATGTCACGGTGTGGTTGGCCCTGCACTTGCCGACGGGGACAGAGGTGGCTGTCAAAGCCATTAGCAAGTGCAAGGTAACTGAATATTTTCAAGAAGTTCATTGTCATAAGCTTTTAAATCACCCAAATATCACTCAGGTATTTGAGGTGATTGCCACTGAGGAGAAATGTTACCGCTTCATGGAGCATGTCAGCGGAGGGAGCTTACAAGACCACCTAGAAAACTGCGGCCCCAGGAGCGAGGCAGCAGCCCGACCTATGTCCCGGCAGCTCATATCAGCAGTGCAGCACTGCCACCGGAAGAAGGTTGTCCACCGGGACCTGACACCAGAAAACATACTGCTAGATGGTGAGAGGAACCTCAAAATAGCAGACTTAGGCCTTGCCGGGGACTTTACAAACTATAAGCTGATAACCGTTTGTGGCACCCCATTCTATATGGCCCCAGAGATCATGCGGGGTCATGCCTATGACGGCCTGAAGGTCAATGTCTGGAGCCTGGGGGTAGTTTTGTATAGGATGCTGGTGGGGAATTTGCCATTTGAGGGGGACACAGTTGAGGAGGTGAAGAAAAAGATCCTGAGTGGGAAGTTGCGGGTACCATGCTTCCTATCCAAAGAAGGTCAAAGTCTTTAACAAAAATTACTGACCCTCCGCCCGAGGGGAAGGCCAACACTGGAAGACATCCTACAAGACCCATGGGTCACCATGGGCCAGAGGGAGGAACTGAGGCCATATAGCGAGCTGGCCTGGGGCGACCTTGACCCCCAGGTGGCAGACATCATGAATGACATAGCATTCACGAAGTACCAGATTCAGGAGTCACTGATACAAAAGAAATATGACAGGGTCATGGGAACGTACCTGATCCTCAAAACAGCGACCACCAAGATGAAGTGTCGCACCATCCGAGTGAGGCCCTGCCCCACCCCTGTCTCCAACACTGGGGAGAGTCCAGAAGAGCCTGCCCTTCCCTCAAGCAGCCAGGGGTCGTGGATGATTGCTCTGCCGCCGGAATCCAGTGTGGCATCCAGCACCAGCACTTCCCTACCCGACCCGCAGACCAGGACGGCCACCCCCAGCCCCGCCCTCCAGTGTGACCCTGGTGGCTCCCCCACCACACCCAGCCATGGCAGCACCGGCAATGCTGGAAGAGCCCCAGAAGGACCCACCGATGACAACCGCGTCCAGGCTGCACAGCCTGAAGGTGGGACCCCAGGCTCTCCCTCTGGCCCCAGCCAGGGCCGGCGGGGTGTGGCTCGCAGAACCTTCAGGTTCTTCTTAAAATGCATGTGCTGTGGGCTCTCTACCCACAAGCGGCGTCGGAAAAGGACAAGAGTCACGCCAGAATAATTTTTAGTGTTGTGGACGGCCTGCAGCACCGGAGGTGGTCACAGACAGCCGCGGGTGCCAGCGGTGCCAGAAGTACACACTGTGTGCAGGTGACGAGACCTGGTCCCATGGACGACGGACGTGTGCGCGCTGCCGCAGCGTTCTCCGCACGGGACTCACACCAGAGTGGATCCCGCATCCCGTGGGCTGTTTTCTCCTGGGGCCCTTCTCCCTTCCCCTGCTCTCTTTGCTCCCTGTTCTTAATAAAGTACTTGGTTTTTCCAAATTCTGTAATAAACTTTTGATTTGATCCAGAAAAATTTGTTTTAGATACTTTGTTTCTCGTCCTCTCTGCAGAGAACTGGGGCGGAGCAAACTGTAGTTTGAGAAGCATGTAGGGATGTAGCACATGCCTGGGCTTTACTGCGGGAACTCCCAAAGGTTAGGATCGTGGGTTTACAGGGCAAAGGCCCCCGGGTCAGCATGGGCCACGGGGTGGAACTGGGCCTGCTGGGCAGGTTCCAGACACCAGGGCCCAGCAGGGGGAGAAGCAGGCAGCGGTCTCTGCTGTCAGGCCGCTGACAGCTTGGTGCTCTGGGACAGCAGCAGGGACCACCTCTCCTGACCTGCTGGCTTTGCTTGCTGCCCTCGGGGCCCTCCCTTTATACAGTCGGACGGGTAAAGCACTGCAGGAAGAGCGCTCCAGCCTGAGGAAATGGCCAAACTCAGGGCAGCCGAAGCTTAGTGCGCTGGAGTGAGGGCAGCAGGAGACGGGGCTGCAGGGAAGGGCAGAACTCGTGAGCCCCAGGAAGGGTGTGGGGTTTACTCTGAGAACAGTGATCAAACCCATGATCCGATTTATGTTTTAAAGTTAGTAAATTGTGGCATATGTTTTTATCTATTTCTACATATTATAATTTTATTTCTATATATAATACAATTCACCAGGCAGGGCAGGTTATCCTATAACCACTGAAACTGTATGTGTCTTTCTCACTTGAATCTTTACCACCCCAGTTCCCTGAACACGTAGGAACACAAATTAATTAAATGTTTTAAAAAGGAAAGCCTGGACTTCCGGCCAAGATGGAGGCCTAGACAGACACACTGCGTCTCCCTCCACAACTAAGAAGGAATACAACTACCTCAAAAGTAGAGACAACCAGAAGTTCCAGAAAACCAAGCTGCATGGAAGTCCAACAAACAAAGATATAAAGAAGAAATACTCATCCAGACAGGTAGGAGGGGCAGAGCTGGGGCGGAGAGGACACGATGTGGTGGAGGCAGCAGTGGCAGCAGTTGTGGCAGCAGCAGGCCAGCAGAAGGTGCAGTCAAACATTTTAAAAAGTAGGGAGGGACACCTGGGGAGCACTCCCAGCACCAAACCAGACCATAAGGCTCACGGATCCAGTGCTGGGAAAATCAAGCCTCATTGCTTCTGACTGTGCAGATCAGTGGGGGTTGAGGCAGAGGCAGAAACTGCCAGTCTCTCAGCAGAGTCCACTTGTTTAAAGGGCCCCCACAGTCCTAGAACATCTGCAGACCCTCCCACTCTGGAACCATGACCAGGGCAACAGCTAGAGAGGTGCCGGTTGCATACAGAAGTGGGGGAAGTGCTTGAAAAAGGGGCAAGTGCTGAGCAAGCAGCAGGCTTCCCTCTCAGACCCCTTCCCCACATACAGTGCCACAACGTGGTCGAATGGGTCACCCTCTACTGATGAATACCTAAGGCTCCACCCCTCGCAATGTAACAAGTGTGACAGCTCTACCTAAGACACAGAGGTAAACACAGGAGCCTATAAGGAGAGAAGACAGAGAAGTATGGCCCAAAAGAGGGAACAGATCAAGGTTTCAGTGGGAGAACTAAGCAACAAGGAGATAGACAACCTAACAGATGCAGTGTTCAAAACACTGGTGATAAAGATGCTCACAGACTTGACAGATATGCTTAAGTATGGGAAACACAAGGAAAGAATTGAAGGCTATGCTAAATGAAACAAAAGAAAATCCACACAAAACCAATGGTGAAGAGAAGAAAATCGGGGTTCAGATCAATGATTCGGAATGTAAGGAAGTAAAAAAACAGTCAACCAGTACAGAATGAGGAAACAGGAATTGAAAAAAATGAAGAGAGGATTAGGAATCTCTGGGACAACTTTAAACATGCCAACATCCAAACCATAGGAGTGCCAGAAGGAGAAGAGGAAGAACAAGAAATTGAAAACTTATGTAAAAAAATAATGAAGGAAAACTTGCCAAATTTGGCAAAGGAAATAGACATCTAAGTCCAGGAAGCACAGAGATTCCCGAAGAAGGTAGACCCAAAGAAGACCACACTAAGAAACATCATAATTAAAATGCCAAAGGTTAAAGATAAAGAGAATCTTAAGAGCAGCAAGAGAAAAGCAGAGAGTTACCTACAAAGGGGTACCTATAAGACTGTCAGCTGATTTCTCTAAAGACACTTTTCAGGCAAGAAGGGACTGGCAAGGAGTATTCAATGTGATGAAAAGCAAGGACCTACAACCAAGTTTACTCTATCCAGCAAAGCTATCATTTAGAATGGAAGGGCAGATAAAATGCTTCCCAGAGAAGGTAAAGCTAAAGGAGTTCATCATCACCAAACCATTATTATATGAAATGTTAAGGGGACCTATTTAAGAAAAAGGAGATCAACACTATGAACATTAAAATGACAACAAACTCACAACTATCAACAACTGAATCTAAAAAATAAAAACAAAAACAAACTAAGCAAACAAACAGAACAGGAACAGAATCATAGGTATGAGGATCATTTGGAGGGTTATCAGCTGGGAGTGGGGAGGGGGAGGAATGGGGAAATAATGCAGGGACTAAGAAGCATAATCGGTTGGTACAAAATAGACAGAGGGAAGTCAAGAATAATATAGGAAAGGGTGAAGCCAAAGAACTTATATGCATGACCCATGGACATGAACTAAGGGGATGGGACTGCTGGAGGGAAGGGAGGTACTGCACAGAGGGGAGCAAAGGGAAAAGAAATTGGGACTACTGTAACAATATAATCAATAAAATATACTTAAAAAAAAAAGGATAGTATAGGAAAGGGTGAAGCCAAAGAATTTACATGAACGACCTATGGACATGAGCTAAGGGGGGTGGGATTGCTGGAGGGAAGAGGGGGTACTGGGCGAAAGGTGGTAAAGGGGGAAAAATTGGGACAATTATAATAGCATAACCAATAAAATATACTTAAAGAAAATAAGAACAGTCAAGTCAGGGGGGAAAAACAGCTGTTTGTTTCAAAGGGAAGTGACCATATGTTTGTAACCACGACAAGGAGGCTCTGACTCCAAGTTCATGAAGCTGTTTTGCTGTCAAACGTGCTGGTGCTGCACATTTCAAAATTGACCTTTGCCCCCTGCAGTTGCATTTTTTTTCCAATCAGATGTTCTCATGTAACAAGAATGTTTAGTTTTCACTTTGCTCCCACAGTTAGTGACACTTTCCTGACGAGCATGCATGCATACTCGCCATCCGTTTCTGCACACAGAATTAAGGTCACTCACTTGCTTAAGGCACAAAGGCATAGCACTGGGCTCGTGCTCATCATTAGGGGGGCGGATGAGCTCTGGAGCTTCTCGGCAGCTCCTGGCTGCCGGATAGAAAGTCCTGATTTATCTCCTGTCAAACACAGAAGTAGTCCAGATCACCCGGTCCTGCGGTTCTCAAGCTTTGCCATCTATTATGCACACAGCAGCAATGGTATAACTGAAGGCCAAGATGTAAGTCACAGAAACAGCCAGTTCTAGCGGAATGGGGAGTTGGCCTGAGTTCTTCGAGGTTCCATAACCCCTTGCCGGAGTCTTGCTCCTGAGAGGGAGGCCACACAGGCAGCAGTGGACGTGTCCAGAACCCCAGGATGGTTTAGCATCACAAATTGATGGCACCTTTGCCCAGGGCAACTGACAAATGCCACCAATGGGTGAGGCTTGAAGAGCAGGGAGAAAGCCTGCTCTGAGCAGTCAGCACGCTGATGGGTGAGGGCTGCTTCTCAGCCAGTCCCTTACCACCTTGCTTGTATATTGGAATCGGCGAGTGCCTCCTGCCAGAAGATCTCAACTGTGGTGACAATAACTGTCTAGGCTCTCAGTGACAAGGATCACGTCCCCATTGTCCCTGAGTAAGGCCAGGACCTGAATCTACACCCGCTTCCAGGACTGAGGTGGTTGCTAGAATCAGCCAGAATCCACAAGCGGCCGTTCCTTTGTGTTCTGTAGTATACAGAACACCACCGGCCACTGGGCGCAGTACTGGACACGCTCTTCGCTGGTGGGGTACGAGCTGGGTCATTATTTAATTCCAGTGTGGATGTGTTGGTGAGCCCTTAGATAGCACTGAGTGCCAGTTCTAAGTGCTAACTCATCCTCACAGAAGTTCGTTGACAGAGCGGGAAACTGAGTCACGGGGAGGCCACAGAGCTGGGCAGCATGGAGTCTGGCATTGAAGCCCTACTCTATCAGGCATCCAGCTGTCCACAAGGGCCACAAAGAAAGACCATATAGGAGAGCGAAGAGTCCGGGCTGTTGGAGGCCTGGGGCAGCCAGGAATGAGGAGCTGATGATGGGTGAAAGGAGGACATGGTATGTCTTGGGGGGCCGAGTTCAGATAACTTGGAAGTCAAGACCAAATCCTCAGAGAGTCCAGGCCCCGGGGGGACCCCTTCCTTAGCTCTGCACTTAAAACCTTGTCCTGTCCCCTCTCGCTCAGCCCAGAAGCCCTGCAAACTCCACCTCCCCCTGTATCCCTCACACGGCCAGAAAATGGAACAGAACAGACCCTACCCACAATCATAGTCATCATCATAACATTAGGAACAGGTGATTCACAGCATGTGTGGCCCAATAAAAGGAGACTTTCTAATTGTATTACCAGCCAGTGGGGCCTTTGCCCACTTGGCAGGTGAGGTGATGGAATGATCACTAAGTTCACACTCCTTGGCCACTGTATTTATGGGGCACCCACTGGGTGAGGCCCCAGGAGGTGCTGGGAGACAGGTCAGACCCTGCCCACCCCCCTGGGCTTCCGACCCCTGCATCTTTGTAAGTGACAAAGATGTAAGGACATAGTGACAGCTTGGTTTAGGGTAGGAAGGAGGTTAACAGGGGCCACTCTAGGTGGGTGTCAGAGGCCCTTCTGGGGAGGTGACATTCTCAGGACACCCAGAGGGTTTGAAGATCGGGCACCGACTTTCCTGGCTGAGAGGACAGCAGGGCGAAGGGCTCCCTTTATCGTGATGACAATCCCAAAAGGACTCCTTTACAACTTAAAATGATTGTAAAATTTATTTTATACCTTATCACTAAAGGATATAAGAATATTTTAATTAAAAAAAAAAAAAAACAATGAGAGGAAATGAGCCTTATGGGATGAAAGATCACCCTCAAAGTCAGTGTGGAGAGGTTGGCAGCTCGTGGGCTGGATACGGGGTTCATCCCCCAGCATACATGGCCTAGGGCACGTGGCACTGGACCAGTCATCCACCACCCCCTCATTCACTACAGGGCATGCAGAGGGGCTGCCAGCACAATGGGACCATGAGGGAGACGTCATGGGTCCAGGGCTTAGTTATGTTGTTAACTCATCATGAGCGCCCCACCAAGAACTTGGGTGCAGCAAGGCACTGCCACCAGCCCTGAGGGACCCATGAGTCACTCAGACCAGGGGGAGCTCAGGGCTGCAGGGACCTGGGAGAGGCCACTCGAGAACCAGGTAGAGGCCATGCCACAGGGAGTAGTGGACACCTGGAGGGACAAAGTCAATCCCCCTCAAAGCTTCCACACAACACTTGTGTTTTGTTAGAACATGGTGGTCCCCCAATCACGGCCCCACCCTCACCCCTGGAACTGTGAACATGTGACCTCCGGTGGCGGAGAGACTCAGCAGATGTGATTAAGGCTGAGGACCCCGAGCCAGAGAGGTCACCTTAGATAACCTGGTGTACACATGAGGGTCCTCAGAAGAGGGGGTCAGAGGGCCAGGGAGGAGAAAGCAACAGGGCAGCAGCCTCAAAGAGCGGAGAAGACAAAAGGAGAGACTCTCCCCCCAATCCAGAGGAGCCCACTCGCTCCCTTGTTATACCCCATGACATTGATTTGGGACTTGTGGCCTCCAGGACTGTCAGATAATAACTGTTGCTTTAAGCCATTACTTGTGTGGTCATTTGTTATGGCAGCCACAGAAAACTAATACAAACATTGAAAGCAAACCATTTGGGGGGGGGAATTGAAAATAAAGTACAAAAAGGAAAAGGTTAGGAGCAAAATTTTCATTCAATGAACATGGTGTAGTTAGGCTTACTATCTGGAAAACACAGTAGCAACAGATCCGTGAGTCCTAGGAGATGTCCGGTCTCCATGCTGGTGCCGGAACCATGATCAGGCCCAGGGCAGGGGACTTCTCAACAGGTGCCTGGATTAGGTTCCGGTATGCTGGGGGTGGGGACCTGGGGCACTAAAGCCACTGGGTATCCCGGGGCCACTGCCAAGATCGGCCTCACTCTCCACTGGGGGCCAAGAGCCCTCTGCTTGTGGGAGGTCAGAGTCCTGTGTTGCAAAGGTTGGGAGCCTGCTGAGAGGCCTGGGGGCACAGGTGGTTCTCAGGGCCCCATTGTGGGCGTCAGGGTCCAGCTGCTCTGGCTGGACAATGGCAGGGAGCTGTGTTCAGGGGCTGAACTGGCCAAGAGAATGGAGCAGAGACTGTGACAGGCACTTAACGCAGAGAGATGAGGGCCAGGATAGGACAGCAGTGATGGGCCAAGGGACAGAGGCAGTGAGCTTTCACTCTGGTGTCTCATCTGGAGTTCGGCAAGAAGAAAGTCAAGTTTCAGCCCTGGCCTGGGATTCAGGTGACATTTTCTGCCAGAGCTGGAACTTGCCCCTCAGGGACCAGAGGTGCTCCTCACAGAGACAGAATGGTACGATGGGGTAACAGGCCAGAGGAGGGTACAAGAATAATCACAGGGACCCAACATGGAGGCTGAAGTGTGGAAAGCCCAGGAAGCCCATGGGAGGGTGCCCTGGACATGCTGTTTCTGTGTGGCTGGGTCACCCACAGGGAATCTGGCCAAGAAGGCCTAGTCACACTGAGAGGGCCTCTGGCACCAGACATATGTACAGCAAAGGGATACTTAATGAGACTCGGGGATCTTGGCATGCACAGGCCACTTGTGCTCAAACCCGGAGACCTCTGCCATGAAGATTTGGGTCGTAGGTATCAGGCCACCTCCTTCTTGAAGCCAACCTGCCCACTCATCTCAGCCATCCTTTCATCTGAATTCCAGCAGGTTTTATTTGATTGAATGGACAACCCTTCAAGTGGGCATTTAACTCAACATCACCTTTGAGCTGTGCCTTTATCATGTACTGTGTCCCCCACCCCACCCCACCCAGCTGGGGCCCCAGATCAGGACAGGGTCTCCTTCCCCTTAGGGGCAGGGTAGGGCCCTGGGTGGCATCAGAGTCCCCTTTATGGGAAGCACCCTGCCCACTACCCTGGCTGAGGGAGGCACCCACTGTGAAGCAGGGTGCCCCCCTCTCACCCTACAGGAGGAGCAGGGATCCCAGAATTTGTCCCCAAAACTCTGCACAGGTCACCTGGGGGGGGGGGGCATCAGAGGGGAAACCCAGTCTCCAGGTCTCATTGTTCCTATGAGACCACTGTCCCTCCCTCTCTCTTCCGCACAGGGGTTCCTGGCCCTGGCACTCCTGATTGACCAAGGGGGGGCACCCCCAGATGGGGGGCCTGGCAAAGGGCCTAGCCTCACTCTTGTGGGGCTGAGGTGGTGAGAGTCCCTCAAAGAAGCCTCCTGGTCCTGTGCTCCCAGCAGGCTGCAAGTTTGACCTCAACAGGATGGAGGAGGCCTCGGGTGGCCGGTCACACTGCCCGTTGGCGGGGCAGCCGATGAGGTGTGAGGTCGGCGAGGGAGGAGGTGGCGCCGCTGGGCACCGGGCGCTGCTTGGAGGGTTCATGTGATTCCCCACGGTGGGCACCCCAGGAATCCTCCTGCATTTCAGGGGAGTGGCTGTGGGAGCATCCAGCTTTGAGCTTGCAGCGGGGGAGGGTCAGGGCTTCGGGACAGAGGGAGACACAGGAGGGACTCACAGGGGACTCCTCTGTGTGAGGACAAGGAGGAGAACCTGGGTGACTGCGCTCTAGGACAAGAGGCCACTGGGTCCATCCCACTGCTGGGAGCCAGAGGGCATGGCTGCAGGGCGGCCCAGGGGTGGTGATTTTGAAGAGAGGGAGCAGCAACGTTTCTTTAAACTTTAAATTTTTCTCAAAATTCCTCATGCAATTTTGGATTAAAGAGGATCAGAACATGCCAGCCCCAAACATGTCACTTTGGCGTAAGGATTATTTTGAGCTGAAGGCAATTAAGGAACAGCCCCTCCCCCTGCCCTAGCGCAGGGCCTTTGGTGAAGGCCGGCTCCCTTGGTGCAGGTGTCTCAGGAAACAGCATCAGGAACGTTACTAAGCAACTCCTATTTACCATACACTTCCCCCCCACCTCCCTATAATTTACACGCCCCCCCCATCCCAAACCCCTCTCCCTGTTCCCATCTCTTCTCCACAAGCCTCGCCCTTTGTTACAATTGAGTCTCACCCCCTTCCTGGGTCTAACCATCTCTTTGGAATGTTCCCTCCCTTTCTGTGAGGCCCCCATGTGCACACCCAATAAAACGTTTCTCCTGTTAATCTGGCTTTTGTCCATTGCATTCCCAGGCCCCAGTCACTGCCTGTAACAGGGGAGAGGAAGGGGGTTCCCTCCCCTACAGGATGCTTACAGGAGAAGCCACCTCCTGGCCCTCTTTCAGGTTCCAGGTACCCGCATGGGGTTCATGTTACTTTAAACTCCAAGAAACCCTCAACAATGTTTTTTTTTTTTCTTTTAAAATTCAGTGTGGCAGCCCCCCAGGTGGGGCAGGCAGGGTGTCCTGCCAATCCACGTGGTGATAAGGAGACCCAAGGACAGCCCCCGTCCCTGGGGTTGTCACTTTCACAGGACGGGACTCAATCAGACCGGGAGTGCGGCGTGTGAGCGGGCACTTTCCCCATGTCTGCCGGTGACCCTCCGCCTACACCACCGCCCCCCCGCCCCCGCCTGTGTCAGGCTTGCTGCATCCAGTGGGGTTTCACGACAGCTCTCCCCACCCAGGCCTGTGATTTGGGAGAACAGAGTTCACAGCATGTTGTTAACAAGGAACCTCATTAGTCTTATTTTCTCGCCGGAGAGTATAGGCTGGGAAAGCGACCACACATGAGTCCTGTACCAACCTTCTCACAAAATGAGGGGGACCGGGAGCGTGGCGGGCACGTGGCTCCATCCTCTCAGGGCGGGTGTCCCCACAGCAGCCAGCTGTGCTCACATCCCTGCTGGCCCCAGGACCTTCCCTCTGCTCACCCTCCAAGCTTTCCCCATCAGCTCCCACCCCTCGCCCTCCGCCTGGCCAGGACCCAACCCAGCGAGTCAGTGGGGAGCTCTAGGGAAGTACAAATTTCCTCCCTGTTGAAAATAAGAGGAGCGCCTTCCCACCCCTCCTTTCTGACTTTTTCTCTGTTCTTTGTGTGCAAATCTTCTTAATGGCTCCATAAGCCTCTGGCCAGCCTCAGACTTGGGAATGCTTCCTCAAGGCCGGCAGCCAGCTCTTTGAACTGTCATCGCCCAGGAAGATGAACCTCCCGGTTTCCTGGGAGGGATGGACCAACCACGTCACCCCCAACTCCAAACTGTAGAACCTATTTAAGAGTCGGGATGCTTCTGTCTCTGCAGTTGCTTCAGCCAGTGGCCTGCGATGAGCGCCCCATTCTGGTTTCAATGCTTATTCAGTAATAGAATCGTGTTCTCTCTCCTAACTTTATGGAGAGGTTTTCCAGGATGAAAGGAGATTTGGTTTTAATTCTGTATCCCCAGGACAGCCCTGGTGGAAGATGGAGTGGAAGGAGAGAGAATCAAGGCCTCTCCCTCGCTGCTTCAAGTAGCTGCTCACGACCTTGGCCCACACGCTTCTGCTGTTGCTGACCCTGGCTACTGAGCCAGTCCTGGTTAGCAGCCCTTTGTCAAACTCTCCTCGCCTCCTGGGTGTGTATCCCTTGCCAGCCCTGCCACCACCAGGGAGCTGCCCTTGCAGGGTTAGCCACTGTGTGGGCTGCATTTGGTCCTCGTGTCAGGACCATCCTAGCAGATGGAAGACCACACAGAATGTCTTGGGTTCCGAGGCTGGACCTCACACTGACCCACCCCTCCCTGCTTGGCTCACACGCTATGCCCAGGTGGCAAGCCACGGAACCAGCCCCAGGGACCAGGACTCTGATCTGCGCCTCTCTGTCACTAAGGGCATAAACTTTTTTTTTTTATTCCTCACCCAAGGCTATGCTTTTTTATTTTTATTTTTTAAGAGAAAAAGGAAGGGAGAGAGAGACAGAGAGACAGAGAGAGAGAAACATGGATTGGTTGCCTCCCGTACACGCCCTGACCAGGGATGGAACCCACAACCTCGGCATGTGCCCTGACCGGGATCAAACCAGCAATGCTTTGGTGTACAGGATGATGCTCCAATCAACTGAGCCACTTGGCCAGGGCACAAAGGGCATGAACATTTGCTTTTCTGCCCAAGTGCTCTTTCCACCTGCTGGTAGGTCAGTAGTTTAAACTAGCTGTCCCCACTGTGGGGTGGAGAGTCAAGCCACTCTGGCCACCTGTCAGAGGTCCACATGAAGCCAGCACTATCAACTCAACTCCTCCACACAGCCTGGCCACTTCAGGGACCCCCATCAGGAATGCTTGCTCCAGGGCCCCTCTCACTTCTTAAGATGTCTGGATGTGAAGGGATTTATTTATGGGACATAAGACAGAGAGGGGGATCTTCAGTGGCAGAAGGAGCAGCCAGTGGGTGAAACCAGCTTCACAATGCACACAAACGTTCACACACGTGCACACACATGTATGTGCACACCGGCATACTCATGCATGCTCACTCACATGCTCACACACACAATACTCATGTATGCACATACGTGTGGTCTGGAATGAGTGGCTGGGGCAGAATGCCCACCGGGCCAGGTGTCTTGGCAGTTGGCCCAGAAGTCCAGGAGGAGCCTGCTGTGGGAGGAGGGCACGATGGTGCTGACCTCAGCCGGAAGCGCAGTGAGAACAGTCCGGAGATTCAGCAGATGTCTCAGGTGGGCCTGGAGTCCCACAGAACTGGGATGTGGGCAGAGCGCCAGGCTGATGCTCCATCTCCAAGGCAGGGATGATGCAGCCATCTGGACAACACAGCCCGCCCAGTACAGAAAGGGCCCTCCCCCACCAGGCTCTCCCAATTACCTCCTCGGTTGCTCCCATTCCCAGGCCCCCTGACCCACCCGCCAAAGCTGCTCTGAGGCTGGAAGGCAGCCAAGGGCCTGGACCTTCCTTCCCTGATCTCCGCCCTCTCTGCAGCGCCTTCTGCCTCCCATTCTCTCCCACCCCATGGGGGCCATAGTTACTGGTACTCCCGAGGACCTGGGCTGGGGTGGAGACTTGGACTTGATTCCTTCCTTCCATCCTGTGAGCTCTCTCTGAGCGTGCAGTTAACACCTCTGAGATCCCCGCTGATATCTAATCTGCCCTGGGCCTGGGGGAGGGAGCACCCCATCAGTTGGAAGGAGGTTGTACAGCTGGCTGGCTGCTCCTGCTCCCCCTTAAGTGACCAAGCCTTTCCATCTCCCTGGAGACCCTGGGCTTTTGTTAAAGAAGATCCTGGTCTGGCTCTTCTCCCCTGGGAATGGACAGCCTTGGCACATCTCATTGATTATTAATGAAAATGCTGACAGGATGATTTTTTCAGCCCACATCCCTGGGATGTGCCCGTGTCAGGGTTCCCATATAACGGAGGAAAAGCTAGAATCAGGCTGTTCAGACTTGGCCGGCCTCCACCTCACTGTTTACGCTCCAGCTCCCAACTTCCTTTGGTCCTAAATGAGCAGAAGTTGTTGAAGGCTGTTTACCCCATCAGAGTTCCAATGGCCTGGGTGACTCATAGTCTGGCCACTTCTTTCTGGATGCATTTACCAAAACTCCACTGTTTCAGGCCCAGAGGCCAAGACATTTCCATCTGTTCAAAACATACAGTCAAGAAACATTCAAACCCAAAGGAACCAATGAGTCAGCAGAATCCCCAAATTACTCACCAGCACGGAGTAAATCTGGCCCAATTTTCCTTTTCTAATTCACTCAGTGAATCCTCGCCAGAACGCTGCTACATGCCAGGCACCGTGGGACCGGCTCATACAGTTCCCGCGCCCAAGAGCTCACAGTCCAGCGAGGGAAGAGCCAGACAGTCATCACATAAATGGGGCTGTGCTCAGAGCCTCGCAGGACCAGGACAAGGGAGCAAGGTGCAGCGTTTCTGGGGCACGCCCACTCAGGTCCCCACTGTACCTGCACCATCTGACAGGGCACCTCTTTACATTCAGCTCTTCACGTCCGTCCGTACGTCTGTGAGACACACCTCATTGCTGCCTGTAGCAGGAGCAGGTTTCATGGCTGCATGGTGTCTCCTTGTATAGCTGAGCCAAAACCATCCCACCCTCACTTGTTCCAATCCGGGCATCAGCAGATGCTGCTGTAAAGAACCCCGTGTGTGCCTTTGGGTGGACGTGAGCAGGTACTTCTGTAGTGTACGTACGGGCAGTGGAGTTGCTAGGTCACAGGCTATGAAAAATGAAGCTTCAGTCAATAGTGATCAGAGATTTTCCAGAGCGGCTGTAACAACCCGCCCGTCCGCCAGTGCTGTGTGAGGGCTCCAGCTTGTGTCTTTGCCTACAGCTGGAACTGTCAATCTTCAAGTTGAGCCATCCTGTTGGGACAGAATCTCATGCCCTGATGAGTAATGATGTTGAGGTGACTAAGTCTATGATCGTGTGTCCAGTGGGTTGTACACTTTATTGTTTTTGATTTGTGAGAGTTCTTTATAATTCTCTAGACAAAGCCCTTATTAATTCTATAACATGTTATGTACTGCGGTCACTCATGATCCGTCCTCACTACTGGTACAGCTGTACCAGCTTCCTTTCTATTAGAATTTGAATGGCATGTTTTTGTTTCTTCTACCTTTATTTGTACTGTATTTTTTAAAGATTTTATTTATTTACTTTTAGAGTGAGGAGAAGGGAAGGAGACAGAGAGGGAGAGAAACATCGAAGTGCCTCTCACATGCCTCCAACTGGGGACCTGGCCTGCAATCCAGGCATGTGCCCTGACCGGGAACCAAACCAGCGACCCTCCGGTTTGCAAGCTAGCACTCAATTCACTGAGCCACACCAGCCAGGGCAGTTCGTTTTTTTTTTTTGTTTTTGTTTTAATAAGTTTTCCCTATAAGCAAAATATTATTAGATTTATTTTCTTTTTAATCCAGTCTTATGGTGTTTGAATGTTGAGTTCACTTGTCATTGATGTAATTTCCAATACATTTGGGGTTACAACTCTCATCTTACAATTCATTTCTTCCATAATTTTCCTCTTTCTCTCCTTAATTCTCCTCTTTTTAAATTTTATCAACTATCTTTTTAATTACTCCATATTTTTTATTGTTCTACCAGTGGTTACTTTAGAAATCTCAACATGCGTCTTTGAATTCTAAGAGTCTAACAGAAGTTTGTACTTTTA
The DNA here is from genome assembly GCF_987537825.1 of Furipterus horrens. Taxonomy (NCBI): domain Eukaryota; kingdom Metazoa; phylum Chordata; class Mammalia; order Chiroptera; family Furipteridae; genus Furipterus; species Furipterus horrens. Next base: position 10,184,404 of record NW_028327171.1, read on the forward strand.
TCTCTTCCCAGAAAATGCCAGTGCCTCTGAACTATGGAATTCCTTTTATTTCTTGTGGTAGATAAAATGACCCCCCTCAAGATGTCCATGTACTAATCCCCAGGACCGGTGACTACATTATTCACATAGAAAAGAGACTGCATGGTCGTCATTAGGTTACAGACCTTTAAATACAAAGATTGTCCTAGTTTATCTGATGCCCAAATCTAAACACAGAAGCCCTCAAGAACAGAAGACTTTCTCTGGCTTCAGTCAGAAAGATTCAGAGCAGCAGAAGGACTTGATGTGTGTTGCTGGTTTGGAATGAAAGGGACAGGGACAAGGAATGTGGCAGCTTCAGAAACAGAAACCCCAATGAGAGCCACAAAGGAAAGGGGTCATCAGCCCTACAAGAGCTAGGACCGGAATTCTGCCAACAACAGGAACTGGCTTCTGCCATGGATTCTGCCCTGCAAATAGGAGCCGGCCTGCTGATGCCTTGCCTGGCCGTGTGAGACCCCCAAGCTGAGAACCAAGTCTGGGCACCCAGACCTCGGGTCCTACAGAGCTGTGAAATAATAAATTCATGTTGTTTTAAGCCACTAAATTTGTGCTAATCTCTTCCCTAGCAATGGAAAACAGACCCCTTCCCCTCCTACCTTGTCTATGGCCACAGATATTTAATCCCCGCAGAAATCCTTACTTGGTGTCTTCAGTCACTAGTGACTTCACCTGCACCTCACCCCTGTGCTGTCTTCCTGCCCCTCTGCACTGGGTGCCATATGTAGATACGACTGTCCTTCCTGGGAACAACTCCCCTTGGAATTTCCTTCTAATGCTGGGTTGTTGGAGACAAATTCTCTGTTCTCTCTGTTTTTGTCTGAAAATGTCTTAATTTTGCTTTTGTCTTTGAAGTTATTTTTGCTGGATATAATATACTTGGTTATTGATCAAACAACATAAATAAAAATCTTATTGATTTAGAGCCCAAAGAATGAAATAAATATCCATGATTTCATATTTATTTATTCACTTATTACTGTTCTATTACAGTTGTTCCACTTTTCCCCTGTTGCTCTCTCCTGTTCAGCCCCCCCCACATCATATTGATTTAAATAATGATTACATTATATGTGGAAGAAGGGGCAACTATTTTTTACAGTAAATTCCAATTAATAAATGTAGAAGAAATAAGGAAACAGAAAAATCATTGTTATGACACCATAGTAATGATTGCTATAGCCAAGATCCACTGATAAATGTTAAAATTCAGGGGAAAAACGTTAAAGGAAATAGGATGTTTGTAGAGCTCAAAACATTGCGTATTATGGAGGTTCTAGCATGAGCCCACAAGTTCCTTTGTCCTGCCCTCTCCAGGAGGGGGCGCTCGCTTTTCTTCTCCTCCAGGGTGACCTGGACAGAGTGACTCCCATCCAGTGAACAGAACATCAAAGGGGACATTTGTAACTTTGTGTTGCAGGAACCTGCAGCCTCTACCTTACTCGAGTGATCAAGGTTAACATCACCAGTAACAAGGCACCTTGATATTCTGTGCCTTGATGGGGTGTGTTGGAAAGGGCACTTTCCTCTGCAGTGGTCTTTCCAAAAATCCCAAACCCCATTGTACTCATGAGAAAACATCAGGAAAACCCAAATCAAGGGCCATTTTACAAAGTGCCTCATCAGTACTTTTCAAGGATGTCAAGGTCATGAAAGAGAAGGAAAAGCTGATAAACTGTATGGATTGGGGGAGACAGATCTGAGAATAAATGCAATATGGAATCCTAGAGCAGAAAAAGGACACTAGTGAAAACTGGTGAAATCCTGGTACAGTCTGTTGTTTAGTTAATAATACAGTGATCATTTCTTGGTTTTAATCATTGTACTGTGGTTATGTAGTGTGTTAACATTAGAGGATATTCAAGGAAGGGACTATAGAAACCTTGTAATTCTTACAAATAAAGCCAAAGCCCTCTCAAAATAAGAAGTTAATTAAATTAATTAAAACCTGGTAAAATCTTTGGTTGGAACTTTTTTTTTTATTGTTCTATTTGGAACTTATTTTTTTTGGCACTTTAAAGATCTGTTCCATCATCCACTGACATCCATTGTTTCCTTAGGAAAGTTAGCTATAAGTCTTGCTTTCCTTTGCAAGAAGTTGCCTTTTCTCCTCCTTTTAAGAAGTTTTCAGTAGATTGGCTCTAATGTGTGTGGGTACTTTTTTGTATTTACCTTGATCTTGTCTGGGCTCACTTATGTGCAGGGGCTGGCTGGCTGCGGGCTCAGGGCTGCTGAACAGACTCCCCCTCTTCCATCCGACTAGCATGGGCATGATCTAACAGTGGCAGCAGAGGTGCCATAAGAACACATCCAGCTGCACACGCGCTCCTCAAGCCTCTGCTATTACCATGTTTGCTGACACTTTGTTGGCTAGAAAGTCATATGGCAAGGGACCCCGAGTCACACAGAAAAGGTGGGAACCCAGGCAGGTGAGTGTGGGCTGTCACTTCAATTTATGCACGTGGTTGCAGCCAGTGAGAGGCTCATCCCCACTGCCTGCCATGGGCCCACGATGCATCAGGAAACGCATAAATGACACGCACTCATTTGGACTGATTGGGTGAGGGACTGCTCCGCCCACTTCACTCTCATAGCCCCTCTGTGAGGCAGGGTTATTAAACATCCCCATTTTACAGAGAAGTTAAGTCCCTTGCCCACTGCTCACACCAGTTTGGACAGTCCAGCTCCAGGACTGTTCTCTTGGCCAGCCCAGTCTTCTGAGCACTTAGCAAACAAGTGCTCCTGCCCCATGGCTCCCTGTGTGGGTCACACCCAAGTTCGCCAATTGAGAAGGGCTACCCTGCTTCATTCAAGTCCAGGGTGACAGCCCTGTCACCCCTACTTCTCCCATTTATTTTCAAATTCAGACACTGATAATAACATGCAAAACCTCTGGGTGGTCCCCGCAAAGGAACCACCTCAGCTGGTCATGAGTCCACAGCCTACGATGTTCTTGCCCTTAAGGTCAGGGTCAGCAGGTCTGGAAAGGGACAATGCTCTTCTTGACCCCCCCCCCTCCAGTTCATTGCCTCCCACCTGGCCTGGACCATTCCTGGTCAGAGCCCTGGAGGCTGGGTTTGGCTGTGGACCCCTCCCCACAGGAGTCCTCCTAATGGGTGAGGAACTTAGGGAAGGGCCTAGGAATCCACGTGTGAGTGGGTGGCTGCAGCCCCCATGAACTGAAACCACGGAGGAATCCAGGAGTGGGCAGCTTTGGGGATATCTGCGGAATCCAGGAGTGTAGCACTGTCTTGGGGCAGGTCACGTAGTCCCCAGCCTGGGGTGGGGCCCAAAGAACACACATGGGCCTGTCTTGAGGGTCCAGCACTGCCAGAGCAGAAGGACATCATGGAGGTGGGCCTGGTCCAGAGAGAGCTCTGCCCAAGGAAAACAGGAACAGTGACCCTGACACAGAACATCCACCCACTGGTAGGTGCCACCCCCTCCTGTCCCCAAGGGGGCCCGGCTCACAGCTCCGCTCCTTCCAGCTTCCAGGCACACCCCCACCCCCTGGGATGACTCCTCAATCAGTGATAAGAGCAGAAGCCTCTGAGGGTCCTGGAGACTCCATTTAAACAAGTGCTGGCACACAGGGTCCCACACAGGTATTTATTTTATATTAGCTTTATTTTTAATTCTCACCTGAGGATATGATTATTAATTTGAGAGAGAGAAGAAGGAAGAGAGAGAAAGAAAAAGAAAAACATCAGTCGGTTCCCTCCTGTATGTACCTTGATGGGGGATCTAACCTGCAACCTTTTGGTTGTACAGTATGACACTCCAACCAACTGAGCCACACAGCCCAGTCAAGACACAGGTATTTTTACTGCTGTGTTTCTTTCAGGTAAGAGAGCAAGCTGTGGGGATGATGCCCTGCCCTGGGGGGCATCGCTGTGCATGTGAACGGCCCATGCGGTAGCTGCATTTGCTGTGGTCACAGCCATGTGTCCTTTGTCTGTGGTTGTTGGCCCAGGACTGTCGGAATGGTTTCTGTTTTCCATCCCCTATTATATTATCTTGGCACGGAGGGAACGAGCGACCTCCTGGAATTGTTTGCTGTGTTTGTTGTTGTAGAGCCCTGAACACGTGGAAGCGGTTATGAGTCTGGGGTCTGTGTCATTCTTTCCCTATCACAGACCTGAGTTTCCACACCGGCCGCCTCAGATTCTCGTGACAGCAGCGAACGAGAGCTGGGAAAGCTGGCAGATGCAGGGCCCAGCTCCAGGGCGAGGGCGTATGGGAGTGTATGAGGTGTCTGCATGTGTGTGAGTGTGAGGGTGTGTTGTGTGCGTGAATATGAGTGTCTGCGTGGGAGTGAGTGTGATCAGACCAAGAAATTAACTCTTCTTGGACAAACTCCTTCACTTTTATTCAGACAGATTCTCCTATGATGGCACCGCAGATTTGGGGACACCCTAGCTGAAGGATGACATCAGGACTATATTTAGGTGCACGCCCCCGGGCTCCGTGACCACCTAGGAGGCCTTCATGGTGGGGCTGTGGGAGTGTTGGTGGCTGCCACCAGCCCTCAGTGGAAGTGACTGGTCAATGAGGAAAAGGAGATCTCCTGCTTCAATGGGGGCTACTCATAAGCGCCGCCCCAGCCCCACAGAGCCCCAGGAGTCAGGAGTTAAAAAACCAGTACTGTACTTGTTAAGACACAGCGGTGGTATTAGCACTGATGGGAAAAAAAAGGTCCCTGCACAGTGGCCACCCAGGTCCACAGGAAAGCTCACACCCGTAAGTGCGGAAACTTGCCCAGGTCTTGAAGGGCCCGGGAGAGGAGGGAAGTCCTGGGGTGTGTGACTTCCCTGGAAAATCCCATCCTGGGGCCCTACATTGTGAGGGGAAGAGGGGAGGCCCTTCATTCATCACTAATCCTTGCGTTTATTATTGTATCCTCTCTCTGGCATTTATTTGCTAAAGGAAAACAAACATTAAAACATTTGCTTTGTTACAAGTAAAAGCCACATTCCAGGAAGCAGACGAGGGTTTTAAGAACCCAAGGAGACTTTAGGAGCCAGCCCCTGTGAGCGTGGCCTCTGCTACCCCCGCCTAGAAAAAAGTGCCAACAAGCCCCAGAGTCGCCTCTTCCTCCATTAAAGACCCAAGAGGAAGAAAAGGTTCACTACAAAACAAACATATCAACCCCAAAGCTGGACTCTTACTGAAATATAAACAAATCTCATGGGGGATCCCAAGCTAGTTTAGAAGTTCACAATTCCTGGGCCATTCCTGGGCATATGGTGGTTTCCGGTCCCCAGTTCACAAGAACAGTGGGCAAAGGCTGCCTGTCCCCTCAGACCCCCTTCTTTGCCTGATAACTGGGCTGTAGTCTGAGTTCCAACAGAGCCACAAAGCTCAGCCGAGCCTGACCCACTGACTCCTCCCAGGTCCTCCCTGGTCCTTACTAGGAGATGCACACGAATTCACTGTGAAGTCCTCACCACTGGTTCCTGCAATCTGAGTTCTGGGGGACAGGAACAATACCCGATTCCCGTTCATTCTAGTCCTGGTCAGCAGTCACAGAGTTCATTCCAAATCTCTGCAGCTGCATGGCCTCTCTGGCACCTCTCCACCCAGGGCACCCCCTGGCTGCAGCCTCGGCCCCGCCTCTGCACCCACATCCCCACGCCCCTCCTCTGAGCCCGTCCATCCTGCCCTCAGACTAACAGACCTGCCCGACCCCTCGCCTGTGCCCTAAGCCGATGTCTGGGCATTCTGACTCCGCAGGTGCGGACACCATCCTCCCCTCGTGGCCAGCCAGGGAGGTGAGAGGGCAGGCAGGGCGGCTACCGAGCCGGGCCAGTGTGCGGCCAGGGTCTGAGCCAGGTGAGCTTGCTCAGGGCCCCTCAGACAACCGCCACCCGATGTCCACCACCTCGGGGTGTCCTTCCTGAAGCACCTCACTTGTTTTCCATCATCTGTCGCAATTTCTCCTCTTGGTCAGTTAACTCCAGTGTCATAGTGCCTGTCCTGGCATAGAAATGTCACTGTTCTTCATAGACTCCAGGCTCCATCCCAGCCTCAACCTATCATCCATCCCCTCCCCCCTCTCCCCCCCCCCCCCCCCACACACAATTGCTTTTCCTCTTTCTATCGTTGCTCTGTTGCAACACAAGAAGCAAGCAGGCTCTCTCTGCACTTCGTCCTAAATACACAGGCTCCTGCCCTCCCGCAGAACATATTTGGTGGGAACAAGGAAAAAGAGCAATTGTGGCCGAGATGAGCCAGACTCTTCCCTGTGTCTCAAGAACTGCTCAGTGCCCTTCCGGCCCCAGATACCTCCCTGTCCCTCCTCTGCACCCACCTCTGCCACCTTCTCCCAGGGCCCCAGAACACTCAAGGAGAGGCCTATGTGTGGAGGCTTTATTGGGGCACAATCCTGTGGGAAGGAGATGGAGAAAATGGGATGTGGGCCAGGCAAGTGTGGAACAAAAGTCAAGGAAGCCAAGACAATGAGGTGCCCAGCAGCCCCCCGACCAGGCAGCCCACCCCTTTCCTGCCAGGATGCTGAGGTCCATGTGGCTTGGTCCAAATCTGGAGCTTCCTTAGGACATCCGAATGTGTCCCTCATGGTCTCAGATATGTCAGGAGAGCAAACAGACAACATAACACATACCCCGTAAACACGGCCGGCCCTTCTACACGTTGTGACATTGGGGCCCCACAGAGTGGGGGGCCCTGATCTCGCTCCTCATGAACAAGGAGCCCTGCTGCCTTTGTCACCAACATGGGGCATGGACATTCTACAGGCAGTAGATGCCTGGACAACTGCAGCCAAAGAATGAACTGGAAAATAAAGACACGGGTGTGTGTAGGGTGGCTTCCTGCCCAGTAAGATGCTCACGAGCAGTGGGCCCAAGTCCTTGATAGAAACAGACAGCCATAGCTTAAGTCCCGGAACACTGTGACAAAAAATAAAGTTTTATAGGAACTTTCTTGGGTTTCAGAGAAGGAGCACAGAGCAGGAAGAAGTGACAGATGCAGGTACTGAAGCGTTCCCGCTGCTGGGAGACTCATGAACCCGGGAAGCATCAAGAGCCCCAAAGCCAGGGGTCCTCAGCCACTCACTAACTTCCTGACAGAGCCTCATTTCCTGCGGGGCCAGGGCTGGCCACCCTCCCTGGGCCTTGAGGAAGGGACAGTTGAGTCACTGCCGGTCAGAACCAGGCTGCTGTGGACCAGAAGTTTCCTGAAGGTAAGTGTCAGCCAGTGGAGAATGAGGCAGATCTGAACTGATGTCTGCCCTCCTGGGTGGAGGATGGGGATGTGGCCAGCCCTGCAAGGAGTCCCCTGGGGTCCCATTTACGGGTAAGGGTCCTGGTCAGAGAAAAGGGCCCCCCAAAGACATCAAGGCCTAATCCTGTAGAGATGTGAATGTAACTCATTTGGCAAAGGGGTCTTTACCGGTAGGAGCAAGTTAAGATTCTTGAGATGGGGAGACTACCCTGGACTTTCCAGAGGGCCCCAATGCCATTATGTGTCCTTATAAGAGGGAGGTAGAGGGAGATGTGACACAAGGAGGCAGTGATGTGAAGGTGCAGCCATAGCCAGGGCACCAGGAGTACCAGCAGCTGGGAGGGGCAGGAAGGAGCTTCCCCTCCCCTGGGGCCTCGGAGGGAGCATTGCCCACACCTTGCATTTGGACTCTAGCCTTCAAACCTGTGACACAATCAATTTCTGCTATTTCAAGTCACCCTACCTGTAGTGATTTGTGCCGGCCGCCCCAACACACTCACACAGCAAGAGCAGAGAGGTGTGAAGAGGAAGGTCTTGGCAGAGCCACTGGGTGTGGAGTGGGTGCTGTCTGGGGAGGAGGCCCAGAAAATGGAGTTGGGGGAGGGGCTGCCAGCTTGTGTGACTGGCAGAGATGTCCCACCAAGACGCTGACTCACCCCGTGCCCCGTGAGTGGCGGGCCTGCTTAGGGCGCAGCTCAAGTGGCCACTGCCTCTGCCCGCCTCCATCCCAGCGCTCCCTGGAGAGGGACCCACCGGCTGCAAGCCTTACACTCTCCTATCTGCTGTATGCGACCTGTCCCTGCTGAACCAAGACTGGCTTGATCTACACTTTGCGGAAAGCGAGGTGCAGAGCTACGGGGGCTCGGTATCCCCAACGGACACTGTCCAGTGTGGCCCGCCCAACTCTCCCCCTCTGACCCACATCCCCCAGGCCCTTGCAGTAGCGTGGGTCCAAATATTGGGCTGGCCATTGTTTACTCAGTAGAACTGCAAACATGATAATACCTTCGATGGCACAGAAGCTGGGCATCTAGCTTCTCAGGGATGGATCCTAAGGGATCCAATTAGCCCTTAAAGCAGTGGCCAGTGAGCCGTGAAGCAGTCTGTTGAGGGTGACAACAGTCCTGCTGAATCTCAAAATGGTCCTTCCCGTCCTCCTCACTGTGCCCACACCATGTGTGGACGCTCAGAGTCTCTGGTGAGATGCTCTGACCTTGCCCTGTGCCATCTTTAAGCGCAATCCTCTGGTCCGGGCTCTTGGCTTGCACAGTGGCATCACCAAGAGCCTGTCAAGCACCTTGATGCTGGGCAGAGCCTCCCCCAAGTGACCTGCCCTGGTCCCTCTGGGTGGGGGCCCAGCATTGGGCACTGGCGAAAGATTCAGTTCCCAGGTGACTTTGCCTGTGCCACCAAGCCTGAGCACATGGTCAAGCTGGCTCTTGGCTTCAGTAGAGATGGAATCTGTCAATAGCAATCAGTTGAGGATCCTGGCAGGGCAGGAACACAGTGGCAAATGGAGGACAGCCTGAAGCGCCACTGCCTGGACGGCCCTATCAGCCTCCCACGCCCTCCCTTCAACTGCAACAGTGGCTACATCTTCTCAGGGTTCCCAGGAGGGTCAGTGAGGGGCAGTCCACACCCAGCACATAATAGAAGTTCCAAGAATCAAAGCAGCTATTTTCATGCCTAAGAGGCAAAATTTTTAGATGAACTAAAACAAGTAAACCAGACAGGGATCAGAAATCTCTGTCACTGAAATCGGGGTGTCTGATTTCTCTAACTCGATGCCAACAGAAACATGGTTAATGGCATAAAAATGAGAAAGCCCAGAAATGCTGAGTGATGAAGAAAGCGAGCTTAGGGGCCCGACCGCACTATTGGGGGTACCTTAGATACACACAGGTACAGGTGTGTGCACACCTGGTGAGGGCATTCAGGGAGGTGAGGCGCTGCCCTACGAAGAGCTTGTGTGTTTTGTTTACCTGCCCGCAGCTCTGGGTTGAATGAGATCTTTGGTTTCATTTTTCCATAACAAAATGTGCTTTCTCAGTAAATACAAAAGGAAACTCATGTTCTGAGACACAGACACCTCCAAGAAGGAGGAGAAGATGTGCCCCACATTTTCCAGGGACTCCCATCAGCTGCGCTGGAGGAGCCCTGCACTGGGGTCAGACCAGGATGGCCAGGCAGACACACTGGCCATCAGCCAGCCATCAGGATTTCCAGCTCCTGCAGGAAGCTCTGGCTTCCTCACCAAGGGCCTTCACCGGAACCACCTACCAATTCTCTGCCCCTTGCCCTCTACCACCAGAGTCAAGGATGTCACCACAAAAGTCGGCACGGGGTGGGGGTGGGGGGGCTTGGTAGTCAGGAAAACTGGGACTGGCTTGGGCTCTGCTCCTTTTGGGTTTTGGGTGACTATGCTCAACTCATGGGGGCAGGACCTCAGCTCCTCTGTGTGCAGCCTACGTTGGCTATCATAGACTATTTCCAGGACCAGCCAGTCCCAAAGAGTTGGAGACCACCTCTGAGGCCACTCCTTGCTTTATAAAGATAAATGGAGCTAAGAATAGGGACAGAGATGGAGGTGGAGATGAGGTCAAAGATGAGATGGAAATGGGGATGGGGATGGGGGTGGAGTTAGATGGAGTTGGGGGGTGTAGGAGCAGAGATGGAGGTGGAGATAGAAATAAGGAGAGGGACTGGGGTAGGGTAGAGACAGAGGCAGATTCAACCAGCAGATCGGCCCCTGCCCAGGAGACTGTGGGCATCCCAGTGGGGAAGGCCTGGAGGAAGGGCAGGGATGTCCTGCCTCTGTGCTGCCCAGGGCAGGGCCCTCCCTGTGGGTGAGGAGTGCATTCAGTCAGGTGTCTTAGCTGGAGCCCATCTAGATTGGAGGGAGCAGCCTATGCACCCTTGTAGCATCCAGCAGCTGCTTTAAGGCCCAGTGGAGGTGCAGAGCCACTCAGGCCATGCTCTTGAGGATCCCCCAGCCAATGTGCCACACCTTCCTGCAGAGGTGTCTATAGATGTACCACGATGCCTTGCTGGGGAGTGAGGCCATCCAGAGTCAGAGGCTGGTGGTAGAGGAGCTGCCTCACCGTCTGTATGGACTCAAACGCAGACATACGTGTCTCTGCATGGACTATGCTTTCTATATCAATGGGAAGGAACAACTTTATCTAAAAAAAAAAAAAAAAAAAAAAAAAAAAAAACATTGAGGGGCTATTCCCTACCTAAAAGCTAGTTCCGTCATATTTGATCAATTCCTGCATTTCATTCCCTGGGGACGGACCTAAGGCTGACTCTGAGGTGGGGAAGAGCCCAAGACCCAAGGCTCAGGGGCCATTTTCAACTACACAAAAGTGTTCTCCAAGGAGCCATGTGTTCCACGGAAGCCGAATTCCAACCACGGCCCTGCTCTGGGCTCCCACCCTCCTGGGGTTCCTGAGCTATGTGCGGAATTCTGCCCTGTGCAGCCTCCACATGCATCGGCATGGCCGTCCCTGGGAACAGCACGAAGGGGTCAGGCACATCCCTTTCATTAGGAATTCCCAGGCCAGAAGGTCAGGGCTTCCAGGCAGGCACCGGCGGCCTGGGGCCGCCCCTGCCCCTGCCCTCACCTGCTGACACACAGCTGCCATCTGTGTCGGGTCTGGTGGGGGACACACACCTGGGCTTCCTTCATGGGCACTTTTACAGAGAGAACTTCAAGGTGTCAATCTCATTTCCCCTGTGGCAGCTCCACCGAGTGCTCTGCAGGTAACAGATGTTGTTCTGAGGGGAGGAAAGGCAGGAACCAGACCTAAACATCAACTTAGCCCAGGCGGCAAGCTGGGCCTCGTTCATCACGGTCCACCCCGCAGAGGGCCCATCTGCTCTCTATCTCTCAGATCTAACTCGGCACTAAAATAGAGCACGAGAGTCACTGTGACCTTGTAAAAGTCCCGAATACTTGTACATTAGCTGTCCCAAGGGACAGCAGCAGATGAATCATCCATGACAAATCTTTCCTCTATGTTCATTTCAAACCCACCATCCCAGGGTCCCACAGCCTCATGGGGAGGCTCCGCCGGGCTTGAACTCGGTGTCACAAACTAGGTTTTAAATGGGGTTGGGGGGAGGGCAGGGGGAGAACTCGCTTCATAACTGGCATAAAAAAAATTGTCCCAGAAGAAGACACCCGCAAGGGCTATCGCCCAGCCTGCCTCCCGACCTGGCCCCCAGGGTTGGGCTCCCCACACCAGGAGACTAGAGCCTAGCACCTGGAGAAGCTGGCTGGGGGCAGCATCATCATGAGAAACATGCCAGAAATGCACGTCCAGCCACTGAGACCTGCCGCCTGGGTGGGGCCCAGCCTCCAGGCCCCGGGTGCGCAGGAGAAATGTTGGCTGCCTTTCCGTAACGTATTTCTTCCAATCTAAGATTTCTTCAAGGAAAAGTCACCAAACCACATTATTCACAAGTTCCATTTTTGCAACCTCATCTACTCGTTAAAAGTCTATGTGAAACCACAAAATCAATACTATGGTTCTTTTGTGGTCATTTGTGGGCCTGTGCAGGGCCGTGAGCAGTCTGAGGCTGTGCTGGCAGCCCTCGGACCTCTTGCTCCGGCTCTCAGACTGGGAGCATGTCCTTTTGTGGTCTGCTTACCGCCACGTGTTTTTCTCATTGGTGGCTTCATCGTTTTAAATGGCCCCAGCAAGTGACGAAGTACCGTCTAGTATTTGAAGTGCATGGAGCTGTGGATGTGCTTCCCAGAGGAAACGCAGTCAAACAGGCCTCCTTCAGACTGAATGACATGCCAGCACCGTGAGTTCAATGTCACTTGCATTCATTAAATTAAGGTGTCTTTAAGCAGAAATGTACACTGAGCAGGTTATCTATTGGCGGGTGATAAAAATGTGACCAGAGGCTCACCCTGTGTTTCCCCAGGAGTGAAGTCCAGTGTTTGCTAATTCAGGGTTTGAGATGACTTCACAGGAAGTGACCCCATAGACAATGGAACTGGCTGTGCTGAAAACATCTGTGACCCTCACAGCTTTCAGTCGCCATCAGATTCAACTCTTTGTTGTTCTATTTCACTTCCTTTCTTTTTTTTAAAGGTTTTATCTATTTATTTTTAGAGAGAGGGGAAGGTAAGGAGAAAGAAAGGAAGAGAAACATCGATGTGTGAGAGAAACCATTGATTGGTTGCCTCTCACAGGCCCCCAACTGGAGTTCTGGCCCACAGCCCAGGCATGTGCTCTGAGTGGGAATCGAACCGGCAACCTTTCCATTTGCAGGACAACGCCCAACCCACTGAGTCACACCAGTCAGGGCTGTTCTATGTCACTTTCAATGCCACAGTATCCTGAAGGCGAGGCCAGGCTGGGATCACCCTCCCTGGGCTGCGGGACCTGGCCCTCTGCAGAGAGAGCCTAGAAACTGGGCTGGGCAAAGGGATGACAGGGACATTCATTCAGTGCAGAGGTGCTATGTGCGAGGGTGTGATGCGTGGTGTGGGTGAGCGAGTGACCAGGGCTGTGCCTACTGGGACACAAAGGCCCCAGGAACGTGTGTGACGGCTGCCACAGGCTCCTCTAAGCACATGTGAGCTCCTGCCTGTGCTGGAAGATTCTGTGCTCACCGAATCAAGTGGAGTACAAAGGGAAAGGGAACGTCACCCCTGCTGCTGGGTTCAAAGAAAGAGTTTTCACGTTCAATATGACTCTGAGGAATCTGGGGTGTTTCCTGAAAACCATGAGGCCGCTGAGCCCCAGAAACCGCCTGAGGATGGTGACAGAGGCTGGCCGTGGGCCGTGTCAGAAGCTGGCGGCTGACCACTTCTGCTCACTTCTGCCCCTCCCACGTGTGCCAGCTCCCAGCCTTCCACTCGCAGACCCGCCGGCCAGCCTCATGCCCTCCGAGCGCATCTCTCCTCCAAGAAGGCCTCAGCTGGCCCCATGCAGCGCTGCCCTTGAAAGGAGCTCCTCTGTGGCCCCCTCTTAGGAATCCCAGGCTGGAGCTGGAGGCAGGAATCCAGGCCCTAGGAACTTCCGTCCTGTCCCCAGAGGTCACGGCTCTCTGGCTCTGAGGAATTCTGGATGCTTCCCAGGCAACTGGCTGAAACAGGCAGGATTGTTCCAGCACATCGGAGTGCCCAGTAAATCCCACTTCGCAGACATGGAGCAGGCACTGGGGCGTGGAAGGCGTAAGGGAGCCCCTGCCTGCCCTTTTCTTTAGCCACAGTGCACAGAGCTGAGCTCATCATGGTCCTTAATCCTGGACACTCCCTCCCCACTGCTCCACAGGGTTGCTGCTGAACACCCGTGTTACTTTGTTACCTTAAACAACAGATCAAGTGTCCACCCAAGGCCACAGCAGGAGCATTGCAAGGCCTCCCTCCAACCCCTAGGTCCCCTCCATTTCCTGCCACCACCAGGGAGGGAGCCTATTGTGTCCCACAGGTCCCACTCCTTTGCCTTCCTTTTTACTCGGTTACATTGCATCTTGTGTGGGGGGTTTCTTTTTTAAGTTTTTCCTGTTTTAATAGCTTCTCACCATATAGCAAGGGCGTCAGGCTGCATGACACCGCTGAGCTTCCCCTTCTTCCTGGGTGTGTAGCTGTGATGCCCCTTGTGGCTGGGGCCTCTGACCTCCCTTGTTCTGGTTGCTGCTCCAGGTGTGGACACCTCCAAAGCTTCTCACCCGGTTGTTCTCAGGCTTTGCTGCTACACACACACTGTCACATGCCTGTTACTCCTAGGGGGGGAAGTGAGGGGCCATGGCTCAGACTCAGGGGTCAGTGTAGAAATATTTCCCAGAGTGGCTGCACTAATTTAAACCACCCACCACCAGCAGCAGGGATGAGACACTGGGGAGTTTTATTTTCTCTAGCTCTTGGTACGAGGAGATTTTTAAGTTTTCTCCAAACAAATGTGTGTATCACGGCAGCTGGTACACTCGCACTGCTGAGCGTCTCAGAATCCCTGCCTGAGTTTTCTGCTCTGGGCTCCGTGTGAATTTTCCTTTTCCTCACTGGACACCTGTGATCTGTGCTTCCCACTTCCTTATTGGACAGCTGTGATCTGTATTTCCCACTTCCTTATTGAATGTCTGTGATCTGTGCTTCCCACTCCCTTATTGGACAGCTGTGATCTGTATTTCCCTCTCCCTTACTGGGTGCCTGTGATCTCACTGTGGATCTGTGGATGCTTTCTCTCTATCCATATGGCTACCCTCTTTACATCATGCGCATTGTGAATATATATCCCAGTTACACCTTGTCTTTTAGCTTTCCTTAGGGTTTCCTCTGACTAACAAAGCTCTTCACTGTAACACAGCCGAGCACGTTGAGCTTCCCTCTCCAGGTGTGCGTGTGATGTCCAGCTCAGCTCCCATCCCCTCCTGCACCCGCTCCCTGCCAGAGGCCTGAGAATGGCTTGCACTCTGGCCCCTGCCCTTTGGCTTCTGGTGGGTTCAGCTTCAGGGAGGCAACAAGAGCGGAGACTGGGAGCAGAACAAAGCCAGAGACAGATTCCCCAGGTACACCCCCCACCTCCAGCTCACCAAGGGTCAGCAAGTCCCTCCACCAAAGGCCACAGCTCCTGAAAGACCACTCCCAAGAGCTGCCTCTGGGTTCAGGCAAAGGACCCAGCTGGCTTTCCCATGTTTATTTGACACCTAGTCACTTCACGAAGCCCTCCCATTACCTATTGCAATGTGTGTGTGGACTCTTTTGGGTTTTAACATAAACAGTCATAGCACTGAAAATAACAGCTTCAGTGACTCCTTTTCCATCCCTGATGGTGTCACACCGACCATGGGATGGGGCATGACCAGGGTGGCAGGTTCCAAATTCATACAGGAGAGGGCTTTCTAGCAATGGCAGCAGCGCAGAGCGGAGGCCTGCCTCCCTCAGCTGTGCTCTTCATGTGGGGAGCATGAGTGGCGTTGGGCACCCCATTTCTTGGGAAGCAGGAAGAAGGCTGGCGCCCAAGGTGAGGCAGGCCTAGACACCAAAGTGCCTTCCAGCTTCCGTATTTTGAGATATCAGATATCCTTCCCCCAGGGCCCCGGTGGCAGGCGTCCTCAAAGTCCAAAATCCAGAAACTAGAAGTGTTGGGGCGGCCTGCCTTCCTGAGTGGCTCACAAGTTCCCCATCTGCCCAAAGAGTAGGGTGTGGCAGAGGCTCTAACGTCCCTTCCTGCAGCCAGAGCACAGTGGCCCAGCTGGAGGCACAATCCCCGGGACTGGTGACATTTACATCTCCCTCTCATCTTGAACCTTCAGCATGGAGGCTGGGTGCTCAGTGTCCCACACCTACCTGCCCTGCCCTTGGGCGGTTCCCCAGACTGACCCATCATCAGAAACACATGGCTCAGCTCTGCCGACTTTGACCCCACAGGGTCTTGGATAGAGCCCTGGAATCTGTATTTCTAAAAGCAGCACTCACAGGTGATTCTGACCATCAGGATCAGGCCCCTGCTGGGGATCATCCCGTGGGATCATCCTGTGGGATCACCCGTGGGACCGACCACCTGTGGTGGGCTCTGGGTGAACCTCCCACCCAGACTGCGCTAATGAGAATTTGCTACATTGGGCTGATGGTGGAAGTGTCGTTGCCCTCCCCCCACTGCTCCCTGACTTCTGGAGAGCTGGAGAGGAATCCAGGCTGGCTGGCTCCAGGAGAATGCAGAGGAGGGATTCGGTCCCCGGTGGCTCAGCTGACTCACTCCTCTGCCCTCCTCTCAGATGCTGAGGAAGTCCTCCCTTAGGTTAGGTGCTGGCCCTCCGTGAGTCTGCAGTGTGGACATTACAGTGTCCGTGTCCTTCTGTAGGGACAGTCATGCATATTTTTTTCCGGTATAGCTTTTAATAGTGACCCTATACTCTCACAAGTGTCTCGGTTTAGACAGTAATGGCCCGGTCACCCTACCTAATTATGTTCATCATCACACTTGTCATTCTATATTGAAATTTTACAGGAGTCTCTCCTGATAGGAGATAAAATTCCTGGAGATGGAGGCTCACTTTCTATTGTTTTACTCCTGACCATGGTGGTGTTAATATTTTGAGAATCAATAAATGCCTGTTAAAGAGTGGCTAAAATGCCAGATATAATTCCTTAAAAAGTACCTTCATTCCTTGAGAGAGGAGAGTGGAGGAGAGGGGGAGGGGAGAGAAGAAAAGAGGGGGAGGGCAGGGGCAAGGATTGGAATGCAGCAGCAGGGGAGGAATGGAGACAGGAAACAGGGAGGGTGGGAGGCAGGGAGACCCGACCTGTACCAAGGCTGTCGTTCCGTAGTTCGTGTTCTCTTCTTTGCCCTCCTCTAGTTTTCTGTATCTACACTTTCCTATAGTATCAGCCATACCATGTGTTCACATTTTTGCCTTTTTATTTAATGCAGAAGACATGTTCCATACATTCTTACAGGCTTTATTGTCATTTTCAACACTGCATAATATTCCATTTGGTGATATACCCCAACTTACAGGAGTAATTTTCAACAGCTGATCATTTGAGTTCCTTAATATATAAGTGTAAATAGTGTCACCAGTACGAGGGGAGGCACCCAAACACTGGAACAGCCTGTAAGTCAGACCCAGAGCTCAGACCTTCCAAACCCAGTCAGCTGGGCCATGGAGACAGGCAGGGCAGCAGGGGCAGGTAGGTGCAAGCGCCACCGTGGCTGGCTCCCCGTCATTGTATTTCTATAGCTGAAATCCTGTGACTTAGAGCTGGCTGGCTTCCCAGGCTGGTTCCCTTTTCCTTTTGCCATAAATAAAATTAAGACAAGCTAAAAGCATCTCTAAAGGGATCTTTGCACCGACTTGACTTGCTGGCTGCACAGAGAAAGGGCTCTGTGGCTGGAAGAGCCTTGGGGCAGAGAGGAAGAGTCAACATGAACTAAGAACTCTTGTAGAACCTATATTCTGATGCAGACAGTGCCCCAGCGCTCCATTGGGTCCAAGCAAAGCAGGTCCGAGCAAAGCTGGCTAGAAGGAAGTGCCAAGCCCAGGCATCCTGCTGGCAGCCATCAGTCTCTCCTCCACCCCAAGCCCTGGGTCTGCCCCTTCCTTTTCCTTCATAGACAAACCCCTGGAGGGAGGCTGAGGCAAGAGAAGAGAAGGCAGACAGAAAACAGGAAAAGGGGAAGCAGCTGGGAAAGGCTGCCTGAGCTCAGAGGAAAGGGGACAATGGAGGGGGTCAGGGCAAAGGAAGAGGTGGGTAGCCGGCAAGGGCATCTGGGCTCCCCCTCCTGGGCTCAGTCCTCAACAACCCCTCCCTCCTCGTGGATTTCCCAGCCCCTGGTTATTCTCTGCAGCCAGCACCCCCAGTTCTCCCAGAATTAGGGCCAGGAGCACTCACATGTTCCCATCACGGCTCGCGATGGCACAGGAGGGGAACCTGGTCTGGATGACCCCTCTTCAACTAAGAACTTTCGTGGAGAGTTTACATTTGTCATAAATATCTATTCACACCTGCAATTCTAGTTTTACTGTTTTTACTTACTTTTCTTATTGTGAGAGAGACCATACATCAGGAAGTGTCTTCATAATGCATTTGTGGAGTTTAAAGAATAGTAACATAGCCCTCGCTGATGTGGTTCAGTTGGTTGGAGTGTCATCCTGTGCACCAAAGGTCTAGGGGTTTGATTCCCAGTCAGGGCACATACCTAGGTCAAGGGTTCGATCCCCAGTCAGGGTGCATGTGGGAGGCGGCCAATCAATGTTTTTCTCTCACATCGATGTTTCTTTCTTCCCTTTTCTCCCTTCCTCTCTCAGTAAGATCAATAAACATATTTTTTTTAATTTAAAGGATAATAACATAAAAGTTTCCCCCAAACATACCACTGTATCTTCAGGTTGTTCCAGAAGCCAACTCTGACACAGGGGTTTCCAGGCAAGGAGGTGATCCCTGGAGACATGAGTCGGGGGTGGGACAAGGAAATGAAAGGGAATCAGCCACCAAAGGGCATGTGATCAAATCAGCCGACATCTGGTAGACCATGTGGCTCCATCAGCCCAGCTGGTAGGAGAGGGAGTGGGTACCGTGGCTGGCTGTGTGCATCCCAGGAAGCCTCAGGCGAGGGCAGGTGTTGGTGCTACGCCCATTTGGAGGTGCCCTGTACTGGTGAGACCCTGGGGGTTCTGGTGGGGCCCCAAAGGTGCTGGATGCACCACTCACATGACTTGACCAGAACATCTGAGTTCCCTAGGAGCTCCGTCCTATGATTTTTCATTATAGTTTTACCCCATGAGCATGGATATTTCTAAATCATTCAGTTTTGGTGTTTGTGAGCTTTATAAAGAATTGTGCTGTGTGTCTTCTACGAACTTTCCCCTACAAGGTTATATTTCTGAGACCCGTTCATGTTGGTGCATGCTCCTTGTATCACTCAGGCTGTGAAATGTCAAGAAGACCATCCACATCAAATAGTTCAACAGAGGGAGCCTAAGGCGGGAGCTGGACACAGAGGCGCGCAAAGGGCTGAAGTATGAAGTGGGCGCAGTGAGGCAGCCAGATGTTAGCTACAACAGGACCACTACTGTCCCCGAGCTGGAGGGAGTCATTGAGGGGGTGGCCTTTCCAGAGCCAAGAGCCTGGCCACCTGCTGGGAAACAAGGTGGACCACTGGGTGGGAGTTGGAGCCAAGGAAGGAAGGCCCCATTGATTGACACACACCCTGAAGCAAGACAGAAAGGAGAAACACCCTGGCTTCGCCCTCCACCTTTCAGTCTCTTACCCCTCCCATTGGCTGTGACTCAGTGACAGCCAGTTGACAAGAAAGCATGGGAAATGTGGTTTTAGCTACAGAGCAGAGTGCATGCAGCAAGGGAAGGATGGGGAATGAATCGGAACACAAGCAGGAACTTGTCTCTAGTTTGTGTTGATGTCTGTATAGTATTCCATGCCCAAAGGACACAGTTGGTTCCAGTTATTTTCTCTTATAAGTCCTTCTGTGCATGTCTCCAGGTACACAGGTGTACAAACATTTCTCTAAGGCAGAGTTTCCAGACTTTGTGACCACCGTATTTTCATGGTGACACAGTACACACACATGACTGAAAGCAGTGGTTACGGAGCGATGCTCGCCCTTTTGTGCAGTGCTTGCTGACCTTTTCTGTCCTATTTTTATTATTGTTTTTGTTGCAGTTGTTATTACTCTCATTATATCACCACCACCATCATCATCACCACCACCACCGCCATCAACATCATCATCATCACCATCATCATTTTCACCGCTTGTGTCCTGCTAGGTTGATTTCATCACTCATGAATGGGTCTGCAGTTTGAAAAAACGCTCGCTGCTCCAGGTGCATAGCTCAACATGGCCTTGAGGCATCGTTGGGCATGCACAGCTTTAATTTCACAAGGAAATGTCAAGTTTTTCAAGGCAATGCCACTCCACGTACCCATCAGCAATGCAGACGAGTTCCAGTTGCCCCCCATCCTCAATGACACGGCTGCATACACAGGGGAAGCTCCTTGTGGGAGCGGCTTTTGATTTGTATTGTTTCCTCTAGAGGGAGAGCAATTGTTCATTTCTTTACAAGCCGTTCTTACATCTTTTCTGTGGCATTTGTTTCTAAGCCCATCTTCCTTTTGTGTGGTTTTATTTCTTCTCTTTTTAACTTGTAGATGTTCTTTATAGATGCATGATATTAATCCTTTGTGGCAGATGCTTCTTCTCAGTCTGTGGCTGGTCTTTTCACTTCCATTTTTTGTCTCTTTTGAAAAGTTCTTTATTTTAATGTAGTTGAATGTATCAGTCTTTTCATTGATGAACATTTTGTGTTTTGTTTAAAAAACACTTCTTTTCCTTTGATCATAAAATACTCTTCTATATATTCACTTTAAATATCCTTTCCTTTTCCATCTATATTTCTTTAATCTATTTGGAATTTATTACTGTCTTTGAGTCACAATCTGAGAAAGAGATCCAGTTTCCTTCTATGCCATGTGGATACTCACCATCCTGCGCCATTGGTAAGGCCCATCCTTGCCTTCCGAGCCCTAAGTGCCTGGTTTGTTTCCACATCTGTGAGGCAGTGTTGTGGGGCTTTCTACCTTGTTTGGTTAATCTCTTTGTCTACCCCTCTGCTGACTACACTGTCATGATTACTGTGTTTTTAAGACATCTTAATACCCAGCAGGGCAAACTCCCTACCTGGTTCTTCTTTTAGAATGTCTTAACAACTCTTGATCTTTTGCTCTTTCATAAAACTCTCAGATTCAATTTGTGAAGTTGTTTTATTTGAATTGCATTGAGTCTGAACATCGGTTTCGAGACACTGGATGTCTTTATAGAGATTTGATCTTCCTGTTCATGAACATGGTATGTCTGTCTTCTTCAGCGAAGGTCCAGAGGAAAGGCATCTGCTGTATGTATGTATTCAATAGCTTGAGAGCTGCTTGTAGGATGGGGTGAGGGTGGTATGAATTCCTCTTGTGAACCCGAAGAAGGAATTTGTCTATTGATGGACTCCCTGGGGATTACTGGGCCTAAATTCCAAACTAGGGTCTAGCAGCAGTCACTGACAGGGGACTCTCCCATCCTCTGTGTTCTGGGAAGAACCACAGCCTGAACTTCAGCCTCCTGCACTATGCCCTGTCTGTTTGCACCATCAGGGGCAACCATGCAGGGAAGTCCCATAATACCACTTAACCAATAGACTCTGACCAGCCCTGACCAATCTGAACTACACACACGTCACCTCTCATTTGCATCTATAGCCACCAATCAGAACTGGTCAGACTTGAAGTCCTCATTTGCATGAATGGACCTGCATGGGAACCTGGGTGGGGACTTTATAAAAGATGGCTTCTCCTTTGTCTCAGCAGAGTGCACTTTCAATTTCCACTGGAGGCTACGTCTCCCTGTTCTCCGGAATAAACTTTGTCCTTTTAATACCTTTTGGAAATTTTTTTGCTGACGCTCTGTACTTCCAGCCTGTTTCTGGCTAGAGAATGCCTCAAGCCAAGAACTACAGAAGCAGACATTGAGTTGAAGTGGTCTGTGTTGAATGTCTGGACGGTGGGTGGCACCTGCGAGGAACAGCATTTTAAAGAGGCCTTCCTGGAACTGCAAGAAAAATCCACTTGTTCAAGCCCATTGTTGGCTGCAACTAGCTCTTACTTTTTTCCAAAGTAGATGCAAATCAAACATTTCATCTGTCACATCTCTCAGAGTGACCTTCTAGGAAACAGTAGTCTTTTCAATGTGCCCCACAGTCACCGTGCCACTCCAGTGCTTGCTGTATTGAGCTGAATAACGTGCCCACAAAGTCCATGTCCTTTCCAGCATCTCAGTATGTGGCCTTATTTGGAAATACGGTCACTGCAGATATAATTAGCTAAGTTACAATGAGGTCAGACTGCAGTAGGGTGGGCCTTCAGTTCAATATGGCTGGTGTCCTTATAAGAAAGGGGAGGAGACACAGATGGAGGCAGAGATTAGGGTAATGCCTGTAAAAGCCAGTGGGCACTGAGGATTGCCAGCAGTCACCAGAAGCTGGGAGAGGCCTGGAGTGTATTCCCCTCGCAGCCTCAGAAGGAATCAACCCTGCTCACACCTCGATCTTGTATGTCTGGCCTCCAGACTGTGGGGCAATAGATTTTTTTTTGTTTAACTCACACACCTGGGATGGCTGTGTCTTGCCTCGGCTGACCTGTTGTCATTACCCTGCGGGGCCGAGCTTGAGACAGCCCTGGACCTTCCGAGGTCACACAGCAGGATGGGCAACCAGCCTGCACGTGCCTCAGAGACAGCAGTAGGTGCACACTTACCTTTTTAAGAAACTGTAAACTGTTCTCTGAAGTGGTTGATGCACTTCATATGTCTGATTAGTGGTGAGAGTTCTGGTTCCTCCATACCCTCATTAACGCTTGGCATAGTCGGTCTTCTAATTCTTGCCATTCTAATAGGCATGTCCAGTATCTCACTGGGTCTCAGTTGCGTCTCCCTAATGGCTAGTGATGTGGAGCATCTTCTCAGGCTCAGACAGCGCAGTTGCCATCTCTACCTTGGCACATATGGCCCCTCACCCCACGGTGTCACTCATCTTCTCCAGAGCCCCAGGACAAAGAAACTCGGGCACAGAAGGCTTAAGAAACTCTCCCGAGTCACAGAGCTAGTAAGTGCTAGGGCCAGAGATCCTCCAAGATGAAGCTCAGCCAGTGAGCATCAGGTCACTTGTGTCAGTTGGGATGCATGTGTGGCCTCAACAGCAAGTTCACAAGGACATACAAGGTTTTCCCAGAAGCAGCTGTCTGCCCACCCTTGCTGGGCAGAGGTGCCCACATCAGCGGTGACATCTGAGCCGTCCCTGAGATCTCTGTAACAGAAGGGGGTCGAGGAGGGAGGGCGGAGCTGTGACCCCAGCCCTGAGTGGCACGGGACTTCCTGCTGCTCGCCCTCATGTCAGGGCTTTGCTCGCTTTTGCCTACGTTCTTGAGGCCAGGAGCCTATGCGGTCCAGTGCACGTGGTGTTCAGGCACAAGATTATGTTGGAAGTACGTGCGCCCCTGTTCCTTGCTGGTGTTGCCTCTTTTCATGCACATGCTCCTCGGTTATCACTTGTTGCCCAAAGTTGTCAGCCAGGTGGCCAGGCCCTCCATCCGGGGTGAGTCAGCACCCGTTTTCAGGGACCCAGGCAGTGTCTTCCTCCCCACACACCCTGCTTCTGAGCCCAGACTGTGACTTAGCACCCATGGGCGTGGACACCTCGGAGCCAGCATGCTGCCTGGCAGAGGGCGCTCCTGGAAGAGGATGAAAAGCCCCAATAAGGGTGTCAAGCTGTTAAGCATTTGCACCATCTAAAAAGAAACGGGGCGGTAGGCATATAGGAATGAGGCGGCGCCCGTCTCTGTGATGAAACTCAGCAAGGAGCTGTGCTTCTGGAACTCCCCAGGAGCCTCTGGACACCGGCACTCTGAAATACACTCACTAATGAGCAAACACGCCAGCAAAGCCAGATTATAAACACACTGCACTCAACCCACACCCAACGCTAAGCCAGGCTGTCACTCAGACATCAAGGCAGCTGGCATATGTTGTGAAATGTGAAAGAATGTTGGGAAAACAACGAACCATGAGGTTTTCTAGAATCTTCAACTCAGGAGTAAAATTCAGGCGATGAAAAGGCGTCTGAAGAAGCGGCAGAGAGAAGACAAGAATGACCTCCAGCCAGAGGACAGCGGAGAAGGCCGGCAGGTGCAGGTGCTGGGAACACGTTCCAGTCAGGATGGAGTTATGGGGTTGTGAGGGAGAGAGAGGGCTCCTGGGAGGAGACCTATGGAGCCAGCATGGTACCCTCTCAAAGAGAGGCGGATGGGCATTCTGGCACAGGGAACAGCATGAGCAAGGCCAGAATGAGGGCTGCAAAGCAAGTGGTAGATGGATAGAGAGGTTCAAGATGAAGCTGAAGAGGAGCAGGGCCAGCAGCCATGGTCTGCAGGCCGTGGCACGAAGCTGTAAGACTGACTGCCACCATCAGACGTTCACCAGCACTGAAATTGTCTTTCGCTCCAGGGGCAGGACGGATTGGATTAGGGACGAGAGCATGGAGTGGCTTTGCGAGTGCCCTAGTTTAGACTAGAGTGGCAGTGGTAGATTTGGTGCTCTCAGAAGAAGGCCAGGAGACAAAATCAATAGAACTGGGAGGGATGCAGTGGAGAGAGGAAGGTGACAGATTTTATATCCTCTTTAAAAATTGCTGTTATCTGTTTAGCCAATTCTGGTGAGTGAGTAAAGGATTAGCATAACTTTCATCATCTCCAGGGATGGGTTTGATATTGGTTTAACTTTCTAGCTCTATTCCCCTGGAAATCTGATGAAAACGAAATGTTACCGGAACAATGTTGATGACAAAAATGATCCCCAGCCCTGGCTGGTGTGGCTCAGTGGATTGAGCTCCAGTCTTCCAACCAAAGGATTATTGGTTCGATTCCCAGTCAGGGTACATACCTGGGTTGCAGGCCAGGTCCCCAGTTGGGGGCGCGCAAGAGGCAACCACACATTGATGTTTCTCTTCCTCTCTTTCTCCCACCCTTCCCCTCTCTCTCAAAATAAATAACTAAAATATTTTACAAAATGACCCCCAACTGGCACATTTCACCTGGACTTGAAGGTCTCTGCATGTGCTAGGTATACCTGGTGGGTTTGTCACTGAATTTAAAGCCCTCTCAGAGGGTGACCTGTTACTGGGCATATTTCTTAATAGAAGTTGTGCCAATCCTCCTGAACCATTTTTGAGACATGGGGCTTTCAAGCCAAGTGGCTTTATGCATTCACGTGGGTCTTATTCTGTCACATCTAAGAAAGTGGGAGAGAGAGACATAGAAGGAAATTAGGCACTTTTGCTGAAAATCAATTGACCATATACACTTGGATGTGTTTCTTGATCCTCTACTCAGTTCTGTTGCTCCACAGATCTATCTTTCTTTCAATACTGCACTGTTTTGATTGGGGTCCCCCTGGGAAAGTGTCAAGACTTGGAGCCCCATTAGAGAGAGGAAGGGGGAGAGAGAGAGAAACATCAACTTGTTATTCCATTTATTTATGCATTCATTGGTTGATTCTTGTATGTGCCCTGGTCAGGGATCAAACCCACAACCTTGGCATATTGGGATGATGCTCTAACCCACTGAGCTACCTGGCCAGGGCACCATTCTTGATATAGGTAATTTGTGCCAGAACTCTTTCTTTTCTTGATTAGAACAGCTTGAGTTTCTAAGAAACAAAAACAAAAACAAAAAAACAGCCAGCTTTTGGTTTCAATAATTTTTTCTATTGTTTGTCTGTTTTCTGTTCCATTGGTTTCTGTTCTGATCTGTGTTATATCCTTTTTTCTAATTTCTTTGTGCTCAATTGGCTCTTTTTCCCTAGTTTTGCAAGATGCAAGCCGAGGCCATTCTGAGATCTTTCTTCTTTTCTAATGTGAATATTAAGTGCTATAAAATTCCCACTGAGCACCTTCTTCCCCCAAATTTTGATATATTGTATTTTCGCTTTCAATTAATTCAAAATATTTTATTTTATTTCCCCGAGAGTCGTTTCTGACTCACGGCTTATTTAGAAATGTTTAAATTTTTCAAATAGTTTGGGACTTTGCAGATATCTAATTCTGGTTTCCTGTTTTGTTATGCCCTAGAAGCACACTTTACATAATTTATATTCTTTTAAATTGTTAAGGTGTATTTTATTGCCCAGAATATCGTCTGCCTTGGAGAACATCAATGTGCACTTGAGAAAGGTATGTTCTTCTCAAGAAGAATTGTCATGTGGAGTATCCTGTAAGTATCGGTGAGGTCTAGGTAGTTGATACCATTGTTCACGTTTTCTATGCCCTTACTGATTTTTCTGTCTACTTGTTCTAGCAATTGCTGAGAGTGTCGACAACTTCAGCTGTAAGCGGGAGTCTGTCTGCTTATCCTTCGTGTCCAATCAGTTTTTGCTTCATCTATTTTGAAGCCTATTTAGAAACAAGCATACTTATTTATGACTGTTTTGTCCTCTTTGAGAACTGACCCCATTATCTGTGATATTCTTTCTTATGAAGGCTGTCTGATAACAAGATAGCGGCTTTGGCTTTCTTTGGGCTAGTGATTGAATGGCACATCTTCTTTAATCCTTATGCTTTAAATCTATTTATGTCTTCATATTTAACATGAATTTCTTGTAGACATAACTTAGCTGGGTTTTTCATTCAATCTGACCATCTCTATGTTCTAACAGGTGTGTTTAGACCATTCACACTTAATGTGATTATCGATAAGATTAGATTAAAATCATAATTTTGCTGGTGTCTTTTATTTGTTTCATCTGTTTTTTGTGTGACTGTTTTCTGCTTTCCCTTGGTTGAGCAATTTATATATTCTATTGCATGTCCTCTTGACTTATCACTGGTTGCCCTAGGATTTAAAATATACATCATAATCAGAATTTATATTCAGATAATATCAGACCACTTCACGTGTGATGTAAGAACCCTACAACAATATTTCCCAATTCCAATCTGCCTTCCTTCCTGTTAGCATACATTTTACTTTTATATATGCACTCAACACAATGCAATGCCATTATTTTTCTTTTAGAAAGAAGCTATCACTGATAGCAATTAAAAATAAGGGCGCCTTGACTGGTGTGGCTCAGTGGATTGAGCGCCAGCCTGAGAACTGAAGGATCACTGATTTGATTCCCAGTCAGGGCACATGCCTGGGTTGTGGGCCAAGTCCCTGGTTGAGGGCATGTGAGAGGCAATCACACATTGATATTTCTCTCCCTCTCTTTCTCCTTCCCTTCTCCTCTCTCTAGAAATAAAGAAATAAAATCTTTTTTAAAAAATGAGGGAAAAATTTTTTATCTTCCTTTCTTCCACTTCTATGACTCTTCGTTTCTTTGTGAAGATGCAGTTTGCAGATTTGGTTCATTTTCTCTCTGATTGCTGCATGTCATTTAACATTCCTTGAGGAGTAGGTATTCCAGCAATAAATCCCATAGTTCTTGTTGCTCTGGGATAGTCTTTTTTTTAATCCTAAATTTTAAGACATTAAAATTAGCATTCTGAATATATAGAGAGAGTATAGCATTCTGAATCAATACTTTTTTTCTATCAGAGCTATAGATCCGCCTTCATTGTCATCTAGCATGCATGATTTCTGAAGAGAATTGTGTTCTGATTCTTCTTTGTTTCTCTGCACATAATGTATCTGTGTTTTGACTCTGCTTGCCTTAGAGCTTTTTCTCTCTTTCCCCTTTCAGCTTAAATATGTTATACATATGGGTCTTTTTTGTTCGGTTTTGTTTGCTTGTTTGTTTTACCTTGTCAGCGTAGGAAATGTTCAAACCTGTAGAGAATTTTTAACGAGTTTATTTGAGTCAAACTGATGACAATTGCCAGGAAGCAAAATCTCACCAGACTGAGAAAATGCTCCACAGAAAGCAGTTTTACACCTTATTTTATTTATGAGAATCAAAGGGGAAGCCATAAGGGGGAGGTGACCTGAAATCCATCCATGATTAATTAGGGATGCAGGAGAAAACAAAGGTGGGGGGTGGAATCTCTGGGATTGGGTGAAGATAAAAGGATTAGACAAATACCTCTTTTCCATAGCTGGGCACAGGATAGTTAACAGTTAACAATTAACGTGATAATAATAACAATTAGGGGATTTGTGGTCTTTGCTCTGGGGCAGGAGGCTGTGCTTTGAGGGGTCCAGAAAATAGGAAATTACTTTGAGATTCCAAAGTTATGCTATCAGGTATGTTATCTTCGATGCAAAAAAGACAACAGTCTCCATTAAGGTAAAGGTTGACCTTTGTTAGAGAAAAGTTCCAGGACTATCTGTCATGACTCACGTTTAGTTAGAAGTTTTAATTTCAGACCGTTGTACATGGTGACTTCAAGTCTCGGAGCGTGTAAGGTCCGCCATGCAGGCCTCCCCTGAGGTTGTCAGGTTTCATATGTGGCCCCCTTTTCGTCTACAACCTTTTGGGGGAATTTATCCTGCCGTATGTTCTTTGTGCTTCTTTGTCCCATGGTTTGATGATGTCTGCCCTTAACTTTGAAAAGTTTTCAGCCATTTTTCTTCAAATGTTTCCCCTACTCCTGTTACAGAACCTCTGGGCTTCTCCAATTGAAAACAAACCCACGGGCTCTTTAGTTAGGGGCCCGATTGCCTGCCACCAAAATTATAACTCTCAATACCAGAGTTTAGTGAAAAGAAAAAGAATTGTTTATTTATCAGTTATATAGATTTAGTTATTTGCAGATTTCTGTTGTTAAGTCTTATATTCTTTAAGACACCTATAAACACATATCCATGCCTCCCGCCCCCCTACCAAACCAGGCTAGTTTTAGGAAAGTTAGAGAAACCGTTTCCCTACTTTCCAAACACAGTTCAGCTTTACCAGCAGCTGCCAATCACTCTTCTGATTGGGGAGGTCCTTTCTGTGCTGTGGTGCCCTCCAGCTCTCAATGCAGAACCGCCTGGATTCTCAGCCTTCTTGCAAACTGCATGGCTCCCCTCTCCTCAAGACCGCATGGCGAGAGCCTCTTAAAGCAGCCTGGAGACCCCTTCTCCAAGCCACATGGAGAGAGCACACGAGAGAGCGAGAGAGCGAGAGAGAGTAGGCTCTGTGTGCTTTTTCCATACCATCCCCTGGTTCAAGACTCCTCCCATCTACCTGAGGCTTTGGATGCATTAAAGCCATTTTGCATAAGAAAGACACTAGCCACCAGCCTCAGGCATGTGGAGGCATTCTAAAAACTGCTTCCTTCTCCCCATCCCCCAGCCACAAACTCTGGGGATTTTTGGACTCCCCTGTTTCTGTAACACTCCCACCCTCTCCTTTTCTTTCTGTGATTCCAGTGATGTGTTAGATACTGTCCCGCGGCTCTTGGATGCACCCTTCTGTTTTATTTTCTTCCATTCTTTTTTTTTCTTTCTGTTTTAATTTGGATGATTTCTGTAGCACTCTTCAAATTCAGCGGGTGTTTCCTTGGCTGAGTTGAGTTTGCTGATGAACCTGTCAAAACTATTCTTCATCCCTTTTACTGTGCTTTTCAGTTTTGCATTTCTGCTTCATTCCTCCTCACTGTCCCCATCTCTTTTCAAGGCAGTCCATGACTTTAAGCAAAGAACTGAAAACAACCCACGTCTCATTACGGTGGGATTACCAAGTGCTGTTTCCATGGCATGGACTATACGGGCAATCATTTGAATAGATGCATATATAGTGATATGCAAGGAGCAACAACAGGTATTGTGTTAGTGAAGCAGGTTTTAGAACCCTGGGCTTTATCTCTGGCATGCTTTTAAAATTTCACA
Organism: Furipterus horrens; assembly: GCF_987537825.1. Classification (NCBI taxonomy): domain Eukaryota; kingdom Metazoa; phylum Chordata; class Mammalia; order Chiroptera; family Furipteridae; genus Furipterus; species Furipterus horrens. Next base: position 10,213,508 of record NW_028327171.1, read on the forward strand.
AAACAACCTTCTACATTCCTGGGGTAACAAATACCTATAAGATGCACTTTATAAAAACCAGCAGAAGAATAATAACAGGGACTATGCTTGGCAGGAGACTGAGATGCGGAGGCAGGTCAAGTGGGAATTTAGTTTTATGACTAACATTTGGAGTTTTTTTACAATGAGTTATAATCATGTCAGTTTTGTGCATCTTTAAATGGCTCCGGCTTTGCCTGGGGATGAGGGCGCGTGGGGAGGGGTGCACAAACTGCTCAGATACAAGATGCCAGGGAAAGGAGGCTGGAGGTCCTGGTGGCTACAAACCTCCCCGGAAGGCTTCAGACTGAGCCTGTGGTTCTCTCCTGAGACAGGGCACTTTGATACGCAAATGCTTGGCTCGCCTGTTCCCCTCCCTCCCTCCTTGCTTCCCTTCCTTCCTCCTTCCCTCCCTTTCTTTTGTTCACTGGTGAACAAAGCAAAGAAGTTGTGTGTCAGTACCTGAATTCCAATGGAGGGAAGTGGGAAGCCCATAAGCAAATAAATGAGCAAATGAACAAATAAGGGAACAAGAATATTAGGCGGCGGTAAGAGCTCTGCAAACAAGCAAATGAGCGTATGAGGTGGCAAGTGCTGGGCCCCTGGTGACAGTGGGGCAGTCAGAGCCGGCTCTGAGGACCTCGGGTGCTGCCCGCAGTGAGGGTGGGTGCTATGAAGGAAGACCTAAGCCTACACCTCTCGCTGAGTGGGGTCGGGAACTGAATAGGTTTGGAATTGTTTCAATATTGACCTCGATGTGAACAGACCCAGGCTGTGGTGTGTGTGTGTGTGTGAGAGAGAGAGAGAGAGAGAGAGAGAGAGAGAGAGAGATAGAGTATGCAGTGCTGGGGGTGTATGCATAGTTGGGAAGTCATTCCATCTCATGGGGTGAGCAGGAGTGGAGTGAGCCACACTGATTTGTTGCGGGGAGGCTGTGATGTGGCCACCTACTGGGAAAGACAGGGGCCAGGTTGTACTGTTTGTAAAAAGCTGCCAGGCTGGCAGGAAGGAATCACCTGGACTTGCTCCCGCCCATGTGAGTTGGCGGCCCCACGCAAGATATTGTATAAAGCCTGGTGTTTCCCTTGGGATTGATGCATGTCAGTGTGGTCTCTGGGGGTCAGGCCATCCTGAGAAATGGGATGGTCTAGGTCATTAGATGATGAACTTGAGAATTCAGGGAACCCTCCCCCTCCCCCACCCTGTGACTCACTGTGAGTTCAGGCATTTCCCTGTAGCAGCAAGATGAAGAAATGGCTCTGATGTTAATAAAAATGTTTGCCCTGGCTGGTGTGGCTCAGTGGATTGAATACTGGCCTGCAAACCAGGGGGTTGCAGGTTCAGTTCCCAGTCGGGGCACAGGCCTGGGTTGTGGGCCAGGTCCTCAGTTGGGGGCATGCGAGAGGCAACCACACATTCATGCTTCTCTCCCTCCCTTCCCCTATTTCTAAAAATAAATGAATAAAATATTTAAAAAATTTTTAAATACATAAAAAAATAAATATGTTTATTATGAATCTTTGAAAATGTGGCCAGGATGTGAGGGGCATCTCAGATTGGGGTGGGCTGTGGGACCAGGGCCTGAGAACTGAGCGTGTGACCTGGTGTGGAGCCAGATACACTTTCTGGATGTACTGTGCTTTTCACAGCCACCTCTGCTTGTGCAGAACTTCTTCCTCTCCTGATAAAAATTACTTGTGTAGCACATGGCAAACTGCTTGGTGCCTCTTTGGACACAGGGAGAGAGGACAACCTGGGAAGAGGTCTCATGTCCTGCCCTTTCCATGTCCTTGGCCTTGCCTGTCTGTCTCACCTTTCTCCCTGCACAAACCTATAGTCCCTACCCCCAGACCCACTGCCCATGGAGCAGGACAAATGCCCAAGGCGCAGGACAAATGCCCAAGGCGCAGGGCTCGGACATGAGGGAATCCACTGTAGTTTTGGAAATCCTCATCAATTTAAAACAAAAATCAATTAAAAAAACAAAACAAGCCCACCATTGGCTATGAGTGGACAGGGAGCCTCTATTTCCACCTATGGGGGTGGCCATCAGTCAAGCCTGATGGACAATGCTGGCTGGTCACAGCTGGATCAGTGTCTGTTTCACAGGCCAAGCTGGGGACAAGCACAGCCTGTCAGCCCTTTCTATCACTTCTCCTGAGTAAGGACATGTGAGGCACACAGCATCGGAGGAAACAGGACATCAACACAAGGGACAGACAAGGATGTGGCTAGAACTGGGGTTCAGGTCTTCCATCCCAGAACTACCGTTCCACTCACCCCATGACACACCCAGTGTCTGCACACACAGAGACTGGGCGTCTCTCTGGGGTCTCCGCTCCAGATGCCCCCACCCTTGGTGTCTCCACCGGCCTCTTCAGCCCAGCTGAGGAGCCCCCGCCTCGGGCCCTTCACTGCCCAGACTTGCTGTGGTCTCTCACCCCGAGCCCCTGGCACCACTGAGACTTCTGAGTCCTCGGGATGAGTTGACGCTGTCCATCCCTCCCAAGGCAAGGGGGTATCTCTGTGGACGAGGGCGGAAGGAGGCGCTGCAGTGTCAGCTGAGGGAGATTCGAGGTCTTTTTCTATGTGCACATCTGTATTTTCTACTTTTTCTACAGTGATCGTGTGTTCCTGAAACTGGAAAAGCCAGTGTTCATGCTGCCTGTCATCTACCGGACCCAGTAAGCACAGACAGGGATGGAATCTTTATGGGCGCTTTATTCAGATGGTCAGCGATCTGAGAAGACAGCGGGTTTGTACCCTAACAGACCGTTTTGAATTCCATTATAAACGGGCCCTTCTGATAAGAAGAAAAGTGTAAGTAAGAGGTTTGGAATTTAGGGAAAAAATTAATCAGGTAAAAGCTGCAGCATTCTTTCATCTGTGCCCTGGGTGGTGGTCCTTGTGCCCTGGGTGGTGGTCTTTGTGTCCTGGGCGGTGGTCTTTTTGTCCTGGGCGTTGGTTGTCTCTCCCTGGAGTCCAATGGCTCAGATACCGTCTTGATTGCTTGCAGTCCTCCTGAGGCACAAGGTGGAACTGCTTATGGTCTCCTGGAGTCAAGGGCAGGATGGGGGTGGGTGGGGATCATACCTTCAGTTCCTGAAACAATAGCTTTTTATATACATTGATTACTAAGCTTATTAACTGTTACCGGAAACTAAAATTTTCCATCATTTGAGTCCCCCATTATTCTTTGTGTATCCTGGAGGAGAAAGAAACTTTCCTCTCCTATTCCAGGTTCTCCTGCCTGGTCTAATAATTAAATTGACATGAGACAGATTAATGAGAGAAAACAACCAGATTTGATGCATACATATGTACTTATGGGAGCACCACATATGTGAGAGGATCAGGGACAGACATGGGAAATGAGGGCTAGATGACATTCTGAGCTAAGGATGAGGCAAGGCACCTGAAGCTACAGAGGGGAAGAAGGTCACTTCAGGGTGATAAGAAGAGCAGCTAGATGTCCTTAGATGTTTGTCCTGCCCTACAGATAGGTTAAAAAAAACTATTTCTGCTGACAACTCTTACTATGGTCAAGGTCCTCAATTTAAATTCTTTTAGGTAGTTGGGGGAGGGTGCAGAGGTTTCTCTTGGGCCCAAATGGTCTGGGTTGCCTTTAGCTCAAAATAATCCACATACCACACAGGCATACTTGGGGTGACTAGTTCTGAACCCCTATAGCAAATAAAAGAAAAATTAAAATTTTAATAAGAAAAAGATGTGAACTGTGGAGACAGACAGCAATGACTCTATGGTAAGACATAAAGTGAAAAAAAGAACCCAAATTTTATTTTTTACAGCTGTGAGTTGGGCAATCATAAGAAAGCCTCATGTTAGTACTTTTTGTTGTCGATAGCACTTTTCATTACACAAAGGCCCTTCCAAGCTAGCCCTCCCCCCAAAGCCCACAAAGGTGGGCTCACCCTTCCCTGGGGCCTCCAACTGAGGAAAGGAGAGGTGGTGACCCCAAGGTGGTGACTGGGAGAGGACAGGAGGGGGGTGATGAGCCCCCTGCCCATGTGCACTGCCCTCCCCTCCCAGCCGCTCCCTCCTGGACCTGCAGATCAGTCACACCAGCAGGCAAGTCTGCTGACTGCAGACTTAAAAAGTGGGTGGAGCAGGATGCGCCTGAGGGCAGGTGAAGTGGAAGAGAAGGAAGAGTTCCTGCCCTTCAGATTCCTCACCTGGGGCAGGGTTTAGCGGAGAGATGGATTGATGGTCTGGTAGATGGACTGAAGCCACATGAAGGGGTGCTGTTATGACCCAGGGCACGCTAACCACACCCGTGAACACACTACACACACCACACAAAGTCACAGAAACACCAAACACGTGCACAAACAGTACCCACAGACTCACCCGCCCCCACTGCACAAGTACCTGTGGGACACAGACGCATCCACACAAGAAACAAGTTTTGCACAAGAGTGTATGTATGCTAACCTCTGCTCTATGATGTACACTTCATTTTTAAGAAACATGGCCACAACCTCTAAGTTGATTTCTCTCCCCACTGTGTACTACAAAGTGTCCTTGTTACGCAACCCAGTGAAGGACTCCAGGCTTCAGGGCAGATGATGATGGAGGTGCAGGGTTGGTGAACAGACAGGGCCTGGGGTCCAGGGCAGGGTGCGGCTGCTGGTGGGGGTAACGATGGGCTGGATTAGGAGCCACGCAGGCCTCTGTGGCAGGGGGAGAGCAAGGGAAGGAGGGAGGTGCTGAGGGCAGCTGTCAGCTTGGGTGGGCCCAGAAAGGTGGCTGTGGAAGGGCACATGGGTAAGGCTGCTTCCAGCGTGGAATGTATGTGGCTGGGGCCTGGCCAGGGACAAGGTCTCTAGGCTGGCTGGAGAGGGAAGTCAGGAAGTGCCCAGCAGGATGTGCTGGGGGGTAGGGGTGCAGGAGAGGTGCAGAGAGGCTTGGGGTGGGGGTGGGGCAAGCAGATGTCTTGCTCAGAGGTCCAGGCAGGAGATTACTGGGCCAGGAAGGGCAGTGGGGACTGAGGAGGGCTCTTAGTCGTGATCTGGTGGGTTTCACAGAAAGTTAGAAGCCAAGGCAATGGCGTTGTTTCCTGCACGGGCATGGGGATCAGATCCAGGCAAATGTGAGCTACTGTAAGAGGTCGGGTATGAGGGGGCAGAGGCCTGTTGGGTGGGCTTGAGGACAGGACCTTATGCACAGTTGCCACCAGGAAGGAGCTGAGATCTGAGTCAGGAGCACCAGTCTGAGGCAATGGGGATGGAGTGGTCATAACTGGGGGTGGGAGGCTGGATGTTCTCTGGTGAGGGGCAGCTGGGCCTCCAGGAGGGAGTGGGGCCTGCTAGGTCCTGGGGGCAGGCGTGTGCCTGATGGAGTGGGCCTTCTCCGAGCCCCTCCGGGAGCCCTCCAACCCTTTGTAAAGTGGGGACAGGACCCCTCAGGGGGTGACGGCCAGGGCTCGTGGGGCGGCCACCTGAGGCTTCACGGGGCACAGGGCCATCTTTCCCTGAGCAGTCGCTGGAGGTGGCGGTGGGTGCAGTGTGAGAAGCGATGCATGGGGAACGCTGTTATCCTGGGCCTGAGGCTGCTGAGACTGTGAGGTTGGTTGCGTCATCATCACGTGGCTAATACGCCCAGGAGACTGGGCAGTAGAAGTCCAGCTTTCTCTCCATCCATTGTCCCCCAGCGATAAAACGTCATTGTTCCAATAGTCCGCCTTCTTGTTGCTCCCATCGGACTCAGGACTTGAGTCGAACTCTCATGGGGCCTGCAGAAGACACCCTCCCGAATAAACTTAGGGCCAGACACCTTGTGTCTGCCTGGACCTTATCCAGGCCTTGGAGCTTGGACCCCCTGTGCTGCTTAGGGCAGGAGAAGCTCTCTCCGGAGGTGGGGGCGTGGGCAGGCCACTCGCGCTAGGGTTGGGGGTTGGGGATTGGGGAGGAAACACCCTACACTGCCGCGAGGGGGTGCTCGGACCCAAGGGAGCGGCGTGTCACATCTCTGAGCGCGGGGATGTCCTACTGTACCCCAGCCCCGGCCCAGTCCAGCGCAGCCCAGCGTACCTCCTGGTCCAGCCCGACGCCAAGGCCCCGCCTCTCGGCCCCACTGCGCCCCGCCCCCTCGGTCGGTGTCCGGTGCCCCGCCCCCCGCCCGTCCCCGCGGTCCGCCCCGGCCCGCGCCCCGCCCCCCACTCCGCCCCCTGCCCGTCTAGCGGCGGCCGCAGCGCGGGGGCCGAGCCGGCGCACCGCTGCGGACCGTGCAGCATCCGCGGCACAGACAGGGCGGCGGGTTGAGCATGGCGCCGAGGTGCGGGCCGCTGGGGCTGAGAGGCGGGCAGGGACAGCGGGGTCGCACGCGCGGTCGGGGGACGCGCGCGGCAAAGTAACTTGTGGTATGTCGCCCGCAGGTGGCTCTGGCTGCGGCCGCTGCGGCGGCGCCTCCTGGACGTGTTCGCGCTCCTGGTCCTGCTGTTCGGGGTTCGCGCGGCCTCGGCAGAGCCAGGTAAGAACAGAGGGGACGCAAAAATATACGCGCCAGGCCGCCCGCACTCAGGCGCTTTGTGCGGATCTCCGGAGGTCCCCGTGGTGATGGCCTGTTTACCCCCAGCCCAGCTTAGGTCCCAGGGGGCAGCCCCAGGTCCGCCCACGCACAACGGTGGCCTGAGGGCTACAGGCGGAGGAGGAACGGAGTGGGGCCGGGGCCCTATGTTCCGGGTGTCCTGCGACGGCCATTCATTTTTCGGCTACGGAGATTCGCGCCACCCCTGCGCACCGCAGGATCCAGGGAGTGGGTTGGGCTGTGGGTGGTGCGGGCTGTCCACGCTGTGAGCCCCTCGCGTCGTGACCAAACTTCGGCGACTGCGCTGGGAAGTTGGTGCGTTCGGCAGTCCGCTCTGCCGGCTGTGGGCCAGCGAAGGGCCGGGACTGTGGTTGTGGTGGCGGTTGTTCCACTCGCGGTGGCTCCGGAGAAGCCCGAGCATCCACCGCTCGCCCGCTGGACTGTGTCGCCGTCACTGGCCTCGCCCCTCCCAGCTCCTGAGCGGCCTCAGTGGGTTGCGCCTCAGGGCCCCCGGAGTGACCGCGCCCGGGGGTTGGCGGATCTCTGGGAAAGACGGTGCAGTTCGGAGCGAAGCCACTTAGTTTTCAACCTGTTGAGGCAAAACTGCTCGGGTTCCCCAGGGCCAGCCTTTGTGCGCTGCTGGGGCCGCCAGGCCTCTGTCCCCGCGGTCGTCGAGGTGTCGGGTTGCGCGCGGTCCCCTTTGATGCTGCCGAGCCTCCCGAGAACAATGCGCAGAAGTCCGTTGTTTGGCCGCACCCGCTTCTTTTCCCACGTGTTCCGCAAACTGTTTCGCGGGTGCTGTTTCAGCTGCGCTAAAACTCCCTCCACCACCAGTTTCTGGGACCTTGTTCCTGACCACGAGGCTGCCAGCTCCTCTTCCCGACACGCCCAACAATGGCCGAGGAGAGGGAGGCGCAGCAGTGGGTGGGGGGGAGGGGATGCCAGACCCCGGGGGAGCCCCCGCCACAGAATCCCGTGTTTTTTCACTGACAGAACTAGGATGCTGTGCCTAGACATTCGTCAGCTCTCTCCTCGTGGTTGCAGGAAAAGCAGGAGACTGTAGTTAGTCCACCACCAAAGCAACACACCTGCTTGCCACAGCTGGTGAGGGAGGAGGCGGGGGACCTGGCTGGAGGGAAGTCCTTCTGTGGAGAGAGAAGTAATAATTTGTTTCATTGTTTCCAATCGGTTTCGTTACCGGGTTAAATAGTAGCACAGGCCTTTTCAGAAGTAAGCACCTTGTAAACATCTGCCAAAAGCACCTGCTGTGGGTAGCAGTTAACTTCTCATTCACTCCAGGGGGAGCTTGTCTTTTCACGGTTGGAGCCCTGAGTTCTTATTGACCACCCAGGGCCTCTTGGGGTGGCTGATCATGGCCTCAGGGGCTGTCCCCTCAGCTTACCGTGGAGAAGGACAGCCACAGGCCCAGACTCCTACTGATGGAGCAGGAATTTGTAAGCCCCAAACCCTCATTTATAATCCGGTAACAGGGAGAAAAGTACGTAAAGACACTGGAGCATCCAGCCCCAGCATCTGAAATCAAGGCTGAGGACTTTCAGCCTCAGCGGGAAAAGGACTGTAACATGTCATGTCAGTGAGCTTTGGTGGGATGAAATCCTGAGGTCCAAGGGTAGGGTGCTCACATCAATGCAGAATTTGGAATGGGGAGGTGACAGTTGGAAAAACGGTGTGTTACCTTCTGCCCCCCACTGGGGCTGCAGTGGGGTTTGTGGCGGAAGGAAGGAATGCCTCCTGACGTGTGGCTAATGGGATGTGGCTCTTTCTGAACCTGGAGGTTAAAGCCGGAAGCAGGCTCAGCAGGGGCTGTGTATGGCCCATCCCCCACCTCACCCTTCTCTCCCCTCCTTGCTGGGGAGGACACAGGTTCCAGACCCTGCCAGGACCAAGTCCCTTGAAGGGATGATAATTGCCCCCTGCAGGTGTAACTTGTTCTAGAAATCTTTAAAACCACCCCAGGGAACCAAAGGCTTGAGGCCCAGTTTGCTGATTTGCATCCTTTGTTTCTGATCAAAAATGATGCATTTTTCCATGTCTCGGAGCTGCACTTGACCAAACACAAAAACAAAAATGTCTTGCTGTTTTGTGCAAGGATTGGTCGCTGTGATTCTGATGCTCTTGAGTGGCATTTTGAGCATTTCCCTCATGACTGGAAGCCAGGCAGGAGCAGGGGCTGAACAGGGTTGGTGACCGGGGAGGTTCAGTGCTGCCTGAAGCCCCCTGTTCCTGATGGAAGTGTGTGGACTCACCGGCCTTCGACCTTGAGAGGTGTCTGTGAGTCAGAGTTGGGGCTGAGGCAGAAGAAGGACGGTGTCCAGCCTGGTCTCCAAGGCATCTGGTCTCTGGCCTCTTGTACACATGACTTCAGCATCCATCGGGCCCTGTCAGCATCCTACTACCCCCAGACCCTTGGGCCACACATGGCAAAGCACAGGTCCCTGTTCCCACCCCCACCCCCCATTTCTTGGGGGAGCTGCGGATTGGGTTTGTAAGACACGGCAAAACCCTATAGGCTTATTATGTTGGTGGTGTCTGTCATTGTGGACCTAGGCCGATGAGAAAGCGGTCTTGTCCCAGGCTGGCCTGTTTCTAGGTATTGTAAAACTGTCACCAGAGCTCACCCGCTGGGGCGTCTTCAGGGTTCAGGTGTGGGACCTCTAAGATAGTTTTGAATTTCAGCAAAACTTGTTTTTCAGGGTACTCCTGTTTTCGTTTAAAAGAAGGAGAAGGGGGGAAAGTCCTGGGCAAGAAAACCTAGAAGGAGCAAAACCGACTCCATCCAGAAACTGACTCCAAAGAGTGCACGTGAGGCTCTGGGAGAGTCCTTACCCATTCGCCCTTGCTTCACCTTAAATACACCTGTACATGTGCACAAAAGTGCGTGCACATGTGTGCACATGCATATGCCTGCACATACGTAAGTGTACATGCACACATGTATGTACCTACCTGCACACACATACTTGCTCTCTCTCCACCAGAGTACCTGGTTCTCTCTTCATCCATACTGTTGAAAGGCATGGTTTTCTGGGACCCCGGGGAGAGCTGGAGGGGCCCTCTGTGGGGTGTCAGCCCAGAACAACTCTAAGGCCACAGCCCATGTGCAGCCCAGGGGGATGATGCCCCACTGCCCCGCTGTACATCCAGGGCTGGAGTGGCCCACCTGCTTCCCAGGAAGGTGGTGCCCCCCGCCCCAGCCCCAAAGGGGGTTCTCTCAAGCTCTCCCATCCAAGTACTAACCAGGCCCGACCCTGCATAGCTTCTGAGATCAGGTGAGGTTGGGCGTGTTCAGGCTGGTATGGCCGTCGGCTCTCAGGCTCTCTAGGCTGCGAGGTCAGGCACACTGAACCCTTGCAGGGCCTATTGTTGAAGCATGTGCCCGAGCCCCTTGTCCACTCTGATGCTTTCCTGGGGAGGCGACGACGGATATGAGGCAAAGCCCGGCGTTTGGATACAGTGTTCAGTGAGCCTCCTCATCCCTCCTGGTTTGCAAGCTGCTGGGAAGGGCCAGTCAGCTGAACGGGCGGCCTCCAGGATGGGGGCTCAGGGATCAGATGAGGGAGGATGTGGCTTGGAGCAAGCTGGCCTTGCTGCTGCAGTCTTGACTGATGATGAGCAGCCCCTAGGCCAGGTTCTGTCCGCTGTGACCTCTCCTGCAAGGCCCACCTGCAGCCCTGGTGGAGGCACGGCCGCCCAGGTGCCTTTGAAGCTCTATCACAGATGTCACCCTCTCTTCTCTGAGGAGGCTCTGGGTAGCTGTCAGCTGTGAGAACCAGATGCTGCCCTAGACGCCAGCCCCCCTCCCACTAGAATACAGCTGGCTAAGCAGCAGCTCTTCAGGGTTGCAGGCACCAGCCTGGTTGAAGGTGGACATCACAGGACCTGCCACGTAAAACTCCTTGAACTTGATGCAGTTGGTGCGGGCAGAGGTAAAATACTGAGAAAATTAAAATACATTTGGCGTGCTTATAACATTATTAACTTTGATACATTTGAACAACAGTGGCCCAGAAAGGCAATGAAAACTCATGGGAGGAGTATTCTGTGCTCTGGCCTCCTAAACGGGCCTGCCTGGCTAGGTCACATGGCTTCTCTGGACCCTAGGACTGTCATCCCTGATGGTTTAGGTCTGGGACCAGCCCTCTGCCAGATCCCAGGGGGCCCCTGAGCCGCTTTCTGCCTTCCTTTGGTTCAGTAAGGAGCCAGCATTTCATCGCAGGTCTGGATCCTCCTGAGGCAGCCTGGGGCATCTGTGCCTGACCCTGCCTGGCTTCCCTCCCCTAACCTGGGGCTCCTCCTTGCCCCCACCCACTCTGCTGTGAGCCGCAGGCGGTCACTTAGTAAAGCCACACAAGTGTATCTAATAATGTCCGTTGTATTTTATACCACACATCATTCCGTTTGCATCACACAAGGTATCTTTGTACCACACATAGCATCTCCACACACCGTGTGGTAGATCTCAAGGAGACAGGAAGCCCCCAGCGGGCAGGGTGCTTCTTTTTGTGTCTTGCTCTCCAGCACTGCCCAGTGCCTGCAAGGGGTGGAAGAGGGATGCTGGCTGGCCAGTGGTGTAATGTTAGATTGGTGGTCTGGGCTGCTGCAGAATGGCTGTCAGAAGGAGCTTTTGATCACGGATGCGCTGAGTCAGATTCAACTTGGAGGCCGCAGGGCAGAGTGTCTGCTCCACCCGCTGCGCCTGCAGGAGCGCGTCCTGCCTGCCTGGCTCCTCCGGCACAGGCAGGTCCGAGCACGGCCTTCCTGGCTATCCTCAGCGAGAGCCCCAGAAAGGAGAACCTGTTTGCAGGCCCGTTCATCTTTCTGGAATTCCACGCTGGCAGACGGGGTCACTCCTGGGCTGATCTGTGATGCGCCAGGACAGAGCAGGGGCACCCAGTGCTGGGCTGGGGTGACTGGTGGGGCTCTGGGCACCCCTGGTTTCTGAAAGACCAGGAGGGTCTGTGGTGGGCGTGAGTCAGTGCTGAGTTCAGTTGACCCAGGCACTGGGTCATGGGTCAGGGTTGACCTTTATAGGGTATTTCCTGGGGAAGGACGTCAGAGCAGAGCCTAAGGCTGGGGACGAGGCTGGAAAGCTAACGGGGTGGGGACAGTGTAAGCAAGCTTGGTGAAGGGTCTAAACTGCAGACACCATGTACTATTGATGGGTTGCTTGGCTGCTTTTGGTGGAGCCTGGACTGCAAGTCTGCAGATACCACATGCTACTTACTCATTTTTTTATTCATTCAGTCTTTCATTCAACTTTGGCCTGAGGACTCATTTTTTTCATATTGCCCTGCTCCTTTGAGCACATTCAGAATTAGTCACGGAGGCCTCTTCTGTTCAGAGTCCATGGTTAGAAATCTTTGAGGCAGGACCAGGTGTTGGCAGGTGAGTCTCCTGTCTGTGGAGAACCTGCTAGTGTGGGCCGTTCTCTGTGAATGGGAGCAGTGCCCCTCTGTTTCAGGGTGACTGGAACTGGTGTGAAAGCCATGCTGGGAGGGCACATCTCCGCATCCCTTACCTGCGCCGTGGTGCCCGCCATAGCTTCTGGGAATGCGAGGGCTCGAGAAGAGCGGCCGATTCAGCGGCTCAGTAGCTGGAGGCTGGGTGGCCTCTACAAGGCCCCGATTCCAGAGGCTCCTCGTCCTCCCGGGTGAAGGGAGAGCTTTTCTCCACGCTAACATTCAGACGACAGGGGACTGCATGTTGGGAGAAATCATGCAGTTTGCGTGGATGTTGGGCTTTGACATGGAGGGGAAGAGTGGTCCCGCCCTGTGCTGCTGTCGGGGGGCGGCGGGAACAGGAGAGGAGCGGGGTGATGCCCCAGGACCCTCGGCAGGCCAGCCAGCCAACCAGCAGAGACCCTACTCACCCAGTGGGTCTGATGCACGGTGGACTTGGGGTAGGCCCCTTTGTCCTGTTGACCCCATGGAGGCATGTCAGGGACCTCCTCCATGAGAGAGCTGGAGAGGCCGGGTGCTGGGGCTGGCATCCCTGAAAGGCCTTACTTTCATCTTATGGCTGGGTCAGGGTTGGGACCTGATGGGTGAGGTCTGGCTGGTTGCCCTGCTGGGTCTTGCAAGGTGAGTCCAGTCACATGGCCTCTTCGTCCATCTTGCTATTGACCTCCCGTTGCCTGTGTGCAGGATCGAGCACCTTCTGTGTGCCCAAAGGCCAGGAAGGGGCCACCGGAGTGTCTCCCGTAAGGGGACGGACTGTGATCATTGAAGGATGGGGAAGGCTTTGTAGATTGTTACCTGCTTGCTGGAGGGCAGAGATCGGCCGCTGAGGGCTCTGGGTTTCACTGAGCAATCTGAGTCCTCATGCTCCTCACCTTGGGAGCCCCCTCGGCCAGCGCTGGGGCTGAGTGGGGAGGGTGGGGGGGGGCTGTGGCTGGGGACATCCCTCCAATTGGGCATCATTATTTTACACTCAGCTTTTCCTGGTGGTCTGGTCACTATCACTTTGAACATCTTGCTAATTTGACAAATGAAAAACACCATTTAACATGTTTTGTTTTGTGAGTTCTTACTTCCTAGTGAGGATGGTGGTCAAACGTGTGAACTGGTCCAGACGTCTCCTTGGGGCATGCTGTCTGCTCACAGGGTCACCTCTGCAGGGGCAGATTTTGCATATTTTTCTGGTGTGGGGTCAGCCTTCAGCTGGGGATGTGACATTTCGTAAAGCATGGAGTCGCTCTCATTTTTATGGCCTGGTCCTTCAGAGGTGGGACATGGGTGGTGAGTAGGGCTCAGGACCACGGCTGGGCTTTTTGCATTGTGGGGTGATGCGGGGTAGCGAGGATTCCATGAGCGAAGGTATGCGAGGACGGGAAGCAGTGCCTGTGTGGCGCATGCGCTACATGTTAGCTGTGATCTTTACTCCGTCTTTGTGGGTATGGAGTGCAGCTGGTCCTTGCAAGAAACAACAACAACAGAGTTGCTACATGTGGACAGTTGGAGCTAGCATGCACCTGGCTGTTCACTTTGCATTCATGGGTGGGAACGTGGGTTAATTCCAGCTCTGCGCCTGACCTTGGGCAGGTTCCTCACTCTGTCTGTGCCTTTGTCCCTGAGCTGTGAAGTGGGGAGGATGGTAGTCCCTCGTGGGCATAACAGCAGGGAGCCCACATCGCATGTTGTCTTCCTGGGATATGGTTCCCTGGGATGCATCCTGCACCCCTCACTGTGCTCTGGGGGGATACCGTGGTGGGAAATGCTCTAACCCAGCCACCAGGACAGGGCCTGGTGTGCACTGTGAGCAGGAAATGGGTCCACAGGACCAGAACGTGGCCGTGGGCTGTGCCCGCTGAGACCATCTTATATTAGATGGAACCCACTAGCTCCCACAGAGTCTTCCAGGTGTTCTGGGCCAAGCGGCCGCATGACCACACCCACCCCAAGTCTGCTGCAGGGATCCAGGGAGCACACACCTGTCTCTGCTTGTTGGGTCTGGTTACTGGGCTGCTGTGTTTTTAAAATAAAGCTCCCACTGAGTTTCCACGAGGCTGTCAGGAGACACCTGAGAAGTTGGGCCTCTTGTTCTCTCTGATCTGGTAAGGAGCGGTCTCGCTGACAGGCCTGTTTCTGGATTGAGGCCCTGGTCTGTGCTTTGTAAATCTGGACGTGGCCTGATTGTGATGCTGTCAGGGAGAGCTCGGAGGATGGCATTCAGCTTCCTTTCTGTCACCTGTCATGCCAGACTTCCAACCAGGAAGAAGGAAAGTTACCATTAATCCCTCCCTGCAGGGTCCTCTGTGCCTGTCTTTGGGTCCTGAGAAAGGTGATCCCCCCCCCCCCCCAGCTGTCCAAACTGCTGCCTCCACTCCATGGCCCCCGGGGACCTCCCCACATGTGCAGGTCCCCTAGGATAAGCCTGAAGGGGTTCTGGTTCCAGGCAGGCAGGTGCCTGGTGGAGCTAGCCCATCAGTGGAGCTGGGAGAGGCTTTTTCTGGAATAAATATTTCAGCTAAATAGCTCTCCGTTTCCCTAAGCACGTCCCCACCTGGCGTTGAGCCATCTCTCTCCCCAGCCTCTTGCCCTCCTCCCCAACTCCCCGGTGGGGGGAGGCACTTTCTGAGCCCAGATATAAGTCCAGGGCCCCTGGTCCTCCTGCCCTGCTGAAGGATCTGGCTGCCACTTCGCTCACTTCTCTGGGTCTCCAGGCTGACCCTCACAGGGCTGCGGGGCACTGAGGAGGACCCATCTTCACCCTGGGTTAGCAGTCCCCTTGGGCAGCCGGGACTTTCCTGTTTTCTGGCTAAAATGAGCCTCCACCCCTAGAGGACTCAGGCCCAGCCAGAAGTCTTTGTTATTATATATAAGATATAATTCAAACCTTATAATGTCAAAGTAATTAAGATTGCCATGGGAGGTTTAGACCACAGAAAGGAAAAAGTACTCATTCTAACATATTCTTTCCTGCCATTGTGAGGGAAACCTGACATTTTAGACAGACCTGGGCCACCCTCCCTGCGGTCTCTGGTCCAGGTCTGGCCCAGTGATGGCCACTCTCTGGGTGCTGAAGCCCCAGGGCCTTGAGGAGAGCCAGCAGGTCTAAAAACAGCCCTGCCCAGCAGTGAGAGGGCTGTCACTGGGCTGGCATCCCAACACCTAAGGATCTCACATTTAAGAATCAGGACAGCCCTGGCTGGTGTGGCTCAGTGGATTGCGTGCTGGCTCTGCAAACCAGAGGGTCGCAGGTTTGATTCCCTGTCAGGGCACATGCCTGAGTTGCAGGCCAGGTCCCCAGTTGCGGGCGCATGAGAGGCAACCACACATTGATGTTTCTCTCCTCTTTCTCCCTCCCTTTGCCTCTCTATAAAAATAAATAAAATCTTGGAAAAAAAAAAAAGACAAAAATCCCTCGTTTAGACTTCCACTTCCGTGGCACATGTGCACATGTGGTCATGGCACATGTAGTCAGCCAATGACAGCTCCCAAAGATATTGTGTCCTAATTCAGAGAGACCTACGTGGTCAAAAGTGCTAGGTAAATGTGATTCGGGCTCCTGGGCTGGGGAGACCACCTGGAGTTAATTAGCCAGGAGGGCCCTACCTGTCAATTCCAGGGTCATAATAAGATGGGAGGTGGGAGCAGGAGGGTCAGATTTGGGAAAGGGAGACATGATGGTGGCAGAGGTCAATGGCAGAGGTTGGAGGGAGAGACTGGAAGATGAAACACTGCTGTCTTTGAAGATGCAGGAGAGGCCATGAGCCCAGGGTGCAGGCAGCTTCTAGAACCTGGAGCCTCTTGGAAGGAACACAGTCTTGCCAACACCTTGGTTTTAGATTTCTGGTTCCAAACCTGTATGGGAGCAAACTTCTCTTGCTTAAAGCCACTAATCCTAGACAGCATATCACGAGGCCACTGGAAGGGGTAGAATGATGAAAACTGCAAAACCTCTCATTTGTAAAGTGCTGCTGAGGCCTTGGGACCCCTCCCCCCTTCCCTGGGCAGGGCCCCTGGAATATCCTGCCTGACCCCTGAGGCTCCTCTCTGTCCTGCACACAAGCACCCCAGGCTGTGGGCTAAGAGAAGTTAAAGATGGGGTAGTGGCCTTTGATACTTTCAGAGCTCAGTGGGACCTCCTTGTTCTCAGGCCCCAGTATCACCTTGGCAACAGCAGGGCCTTCTGGGGCCACAGTGAGCTGGGAGGGGTGGGAGGCTTGAACCAAGGAAGGAGGTAGTCAGACTAAGAGCAGATGAATGGGGGCCTGGTCAGTAAAGATGACATGTGCAAGAATGATCGGATGAGGTCTGTTTATCAGGCCCTTGGTGTGGGGGTGCTGTCCTGGACTCTCTGGGCCCTCATAGGACAGCAGGCAAGTGTTATCCTCCACAAGTTCAGTCAGTGACCCGCCCTGTTCTATTTTTGGAGAATGAGGCACATGGTACAAAAGCAGGTTCCCATGAAGTGCCACACCACCTGGGTGTATCGGAGAAAGATTATTAAAGTAAAGCTGACCAGGTGCACAGAGCACGCGGTGCTGGCAGGGGAGACGAGGGCACGTGAACCCTTGGTCGACCAGATGCTGCGATGGGCCTCACCTGGGACGGTGCCTGGGGATTGGGTACCAGACCAGGCTTACTTATGAAAATGGCCTAGCTGGCCACATGTGGGGGACTGTGCTCTGGAGACTTAAGTTACATCTGTTGTTTGCCTCCGTAGATTGGACATTTTTAACCCATTTTTGGTGAGGGGACTTTTCTGAGAGCTCACGCATTTAGCAAAAGCAGAAGGCATCCGGGCGAGTGGCCAAGAGCTCAGCCTGGTCCTCTGGGTGCGCTTTGTGTCCTGGGGGGCAGCATGGGGAGTGGGACAGTGCAGGGGGGCATGGGGGAAGGGCTTGGGAGCTGGGGGCTGCCCAGGGGCTTTCTGGGGACAGCTGGCACTCATTCCCACCCCAGCTCCCTGGGCCCGTCTTCGGTCAGCAGCATCAGGGCTGACCCAGTAGGACAGGTCACTTCCTGGTCAGAGGACTGGAGCCACGGGGAACTTCAATGTCCTTTGGGGAACTTCAGTGCCCTTTGTGAAATCGGCCTTCTGAGCCTGAGGGTTCTTTGGAGTTGGGGGAGACTGTGTGAAGTTCCACCTCAGGGTCTTGGGGTGGAGGAGGGACAGGGCGCGGCCTGGTGATTTTGGCCTCAGCCCCCTTCTTTATAGTCTGGTCATGGGGTGGCTGCCGGTAGGTCCCAGCCAGCGGATTTAACTACTATATGAATTGGGTTATTAATCCTCACTAGTTGGTGAGCAGCAGTTGGACTGGAATGCTACAGCCCACACCTGTCCACCAGGTACACTCACACCACTGTGCCTGCATCATCAGCATCATCTCCAGAACTTGAAGCGGTGCAGAAGTTGATCTAGTGAAGAACACCCGAAAGAAGCCTATCACCCTGCTGGAGCCCGCAGCACATGGGAGGGGCTGACCCCGCAGAGCCTTTGCTGGGCACTGTGCTGAGGACAGAGACCTGGGGCCACCTGGTTGTATCGTGCAGTATTCATGCTTTTTAAAATAATTTCACTTTGTGAAATTACGCACGTCAAACAGGAAAGCACACTTAGTATTTGAACCCCTAACAGGACACATGGTTCCTCTCCCTCTCCAGAGGTCACCCTGCAAACCCAGCTCACAGCTCCCGTTTTCAAATACAGGTCATTTAGTCTGTTACTTTGCGGGGGTGCTGGGCCCAGGTGGTTTTGAGAAGTTGTTTAGATGCTTTTTTGGGCGGAAAGAGAAATAAAAGCTCGGCTTCTGGAGAAAAATGAAACTGGACACAATTAAGCACAATCCTAGGCCAGGCCATGTGCCAGGGACAGGTTCTCATGTGTTCAGAGGTCCACGCGAACCACACACTGGCTCCTGGGGGGCAGGAGGCGATGGGGGGAGACACTGGTGGACACTGAGCAGCTGGCAGGCCCCTCTCGTGTCACATAAGTCCCTGGACCTCAGTCTGCAGAGAGTGTGGGCAGCACAGAGTTAACGGGTGCCTTCCTGTGGGTACGGGGGCACTGGGAGCCAGGGTCTGGGAGTTCTTTCATCGCCCATTGAAGACAGTAGGTCCCCTGGGATGAAAGCCCCTTTGTGCCTGGCCTGGGCGCAGCTCGAAGTCCTGGGCTCACACGGCGCCCCCCTAGCAGGTAGTGGATGGCCCTCTCGCTGCAGGAATGTCCCCACGAGGCACCGCAAACAACCTCCTCCTTTATTCGTGCTATCAGCTCACGACGCCTGACGATTTGAGTCCCAATTATATCTAGAGAAGGAGGGGAAAGGTCGTCCTGTCTAGACACTAATCCAGCACGATTTCGTTTCTTCCTGGGCCTGTATCCTGGCAACGGGATTATGGCTGGTGGGGGGCTGGCATTCCCCAGGCCCTGCGAGCGTGGGGGCCCCACTCCTCCTGCTCTCTGGAACCTTCGGGGGCCAGCAGTGGGGAGTGGGCAGGCAAGGCTGCATGGGGAAGGCCCGCTGCTCTCAGGCTGGCCACCAAGAGACAGCGATGCAGAGCTCAAGCAGAGGAGCTCCTGGGACCCTGGACGGGAGTGCGGTGGGGGAAGCTATGTAGTGGCAGGGGGCGATGGGGGGCCTCAGCCTCTGTCGGCAGCTTTGTGTGGCAAGTGCAGGCCCTGCTCCCCAGTCCGCTTCCATCAGCCCTGCCGCACATTCCTGCCTTTTACCTGGAAGGGGAGGAAGGACACTTGGCTAATGCCTCGTCTGAGCTCCTTACCCATGTACCCCCAAGCTGGAAGACGCCCCCCCCGGCTGCAGATGGGCTCCCCGCAGGTTCCCCGGTCACGTGTACACTGGTTCCTACTGTTAGGTTACTTGCTGCCTGTGGGTATCCCACTCGGCACCTGGGCTCCTGGAGGGCATATGGGCAGACAAACAGATGGGCTCTGGGAGAAATCGGACTGTGTCCCAGAAAGCGTTTGCAGGCCTTGTTGAAATTTTAACTCCTGTGCCAAGTATGTAGAGTCCCCTGGGAAGGGACCCTGGAGGCAGAGCTGCCACCCAGTGGGGTGGAGCAGTCGTAGTGATGGTCATAGGGGTTGTAGCAATTGGAAGAGGGGACAGAGGCCCCACTGAATGGAAGTGGGGGGGTTGTTTGGTAACAAATGCTCCCCAGGCAGCTCCAGGCAGTCCGCAGGGCCCCCTCTGTAACTGACGACTCTTTTGGGGGCGGGGGGCATGATCAGGTTCCCTTCACACACCCTTCACACGCCCATGTGTCCTGGCTCTAGCATATGCCCCCCACTCCATGCAGCCCCATGGGGGTAGGCCTGAGGTAGGGGGTGCAGGATGTAACTGAGCACACAGCTTCCTGCTGCCTCCTTAAGGGAGGGGCGGTGCCCCTCTGCCACGTGGGTTTGGGCTGCAGCTCTGCCTGCCTGCCAGACCCCTCACCCTTAGAGGCGGAATCACTGGCAGTTAGCATTGGGAACATTGCTCCCGGCAAGAAGCTGGGCTCTTCTCTCCTTGATTGTCTTGCTTTTCATCTGATTGGGGAAACTCGGGCCTTTCATGTGCTCCCACAGGCCCTTCTCTGCGTCCAGCCTACATGAAACATAGGGGGTCAGCAGGTAATGAAGCTCTGGCTGTTTCAAGGTCGTCCACATGCTCACAGTACCTTCCTTACAGTGAGCCCCTCACTCCTGCCAGCTCCGAGGAATTGGGGACAGTGATGGAGCTGGGGAGCCTTTTAGATCTTGGCACCAAGGCCCAGGGACCAGCTTTGCAGGGGACAGCAAGTGTACTGCATAAATAAGTGTGTCCTGCAGGTCCTCTTGGGATTATCGCGCCTCTGGGATCTGCAAGCACTTGCACCTACTACACGGGCAGGCATGTACTGCGGAGCCCCTGACGTTCACCTTGGGCCACTGCTTCCTTTATTCCCATGCTCTTCAGCCTCCATCGTGCTCCTTATCCCGGATGGCTACCTCCGACCTCTGCTCCTGATGTCACCTGCCTGCCCGTCTTTGGAGGTTCCATTGTAGATGGGGCCTTAGGTCCCAGGCCCCTCTAAGGAGTTCAGGCAGGGGTTCCTTTTACTGGTCACTGGCTCAACCTAGAGGGAAGAGGCCACAGGCCGCAGCCCCCTCCCACCCCCCGGTCCCTCCCCAAACTCCCTGTCAGTGGCCTCTCTGTGGCCTGAGAAAGACAGTGGATGGTGGTACAAGGGACGCTGAGCGGGCCCACCCCTAGGTGACCCCTGTTGTTTGAAACTTCTATTGGAGGTTGTACTTGCTTCATGAACCTCTACCTTGCCGGGCAGACCCCTCTACCCCTGGCACCTGCACCCTCTGCGCCAGGTGCTGGTTCTTCTTGGTACACTGGCCTTGTCTTCCCACCTGGGTCACGCTATCTGCCCGGGCAGAGACTGCAGCCTCCTGGTACCCAGTGTGTCAGGCACAAAGCAGAGGCTTAATGAGTGCTTCCCAGTGGATGGATGGAAGGACTTTTGAATGAGGGTTTTATGAAAGGTTCATGAATTAGACCAGAGGTGTCATTGGTCCCCTGCTTCAGGTGACAGTCCACCTGCTTTAGTGGTTGGTAGTCAGGAGGCAGAGGCACTCCTGTACCTCCAGGTCATGAGGGTCTTCTTGGGAGGGTTTTGATGTGGTTGGTATGGTGCAGGACTTCAAAGGGGATATGGGAAGCCGGGCAGACAGACTTCCTTCACTGTCTGGCCTGGCCCCCTCGACAGCTGCCAGGTGGATGCTGGTCAGCAGCTGGTTGTGGTGGTCCTGAAGCCGGAGGCCAGGTGGGAGCAGGAAGGGCTGGTGTGGCTGTCCCAGGCCCAGTGCACGATCATGGGCCAAGCGAGGGCTGGCATTGTCCTCCCCGGCTGTTCTATGTGGGAGCCTCCTCCAGCCTGTAGGCAGTTCCTAGACTGTTCAAGGGACTTTTGGTGTCCTTGCTTGTGACTAGCTGTCATTGCTGCCTTTTCCTTATCTGGAGGGGAGCGTTAGTTTGGAAGTCACGTCACTGAGCTCAGGGTGTAGAATGGTGGCCTATGTTTGGGTGTCATCCATGTCCTGGAAACTTTATTAGTCACGCTTGCTAGTGTGGTTGCCTTGGAGCATTCCTGTCACCTCCCCTTTTCCTCTCAGAATGTGGTCAGTTGACTTGAAGAGAGAAAGATGTGGGAGCTGCCACCCCGTGTGAGTTTCCTAGCTGGGGATAGGACCATAGGAGATCAAGTGCAAGTGCGCAGACCAGCCTGGGCGACCGACTCTGCAAGAGCGAGTGTGGTCATTTGACTTCGTTCAGGACAGTGGGTCAGACTCATTTTCTGGGTCTTTGTCTCTGCGGGGTCAGCCCAGGTCAGCACCATCTCCCTGTCCCTGTAGCAGGGCCCTGGCCGTGAGTCACTCAGGTTGATGCTGAATTAAGTTAGCTCAGGCTTGGCCAAACATTAACCAGCCAAATCAACCTCCCCGCTATGGAAGGATGACTCAGTTTTCATCCCAATGATTGTCTGAAGCCCTGTGTCATTCCTCCCCGCAGTGGCAGATGGTCCCAGGGCTGCTGGCTGCTGGGGGTGGGTTAGGACCCCAGACCTCAGGAGTTGCTGAGACTCACTTAGGATCCCAGTGGTGGGAGCTTTGGCTGTGTGTAGAGGTGTCAGGGACAGCCACACTCAACAAGGTCTTCTTTTTTTTTTTTTTTTTTTTTTTGAGATCAAAGGAATGTTTATTACAGCATTTGTGGGCCTACCTCCTCCATAAATAAATCTGTACAGAGCTGGGAAGTAGGACAATGATAGATGCAGGAGGGAAGAGAGCATAGTATTAAGGCTCAGAGATCAGCATATCACCAGCCTCAGCATCCTTCCGTTTTCAAGTGTACTAACAAGGCTGCTGGGATTTCCATTGGCGTGGAATTGGCAGGACCCCTGCTACAGGATTTTTCAGTATTTAGGAAGGGGTGAGGGGTTGTCGCAGGTTCGGCCTAGGACCCAGGTCCATAAGTTCCAGCCTTCTCTGCCACCTCCACGGCTAACTTCAGATTCTGGTCAAACAGCTCACACCTGGTAGGCATTTCCAGGGAGTAGAATGGATTCTTGAGGGCAAAGTCTGAATAAATCTCATAAATCTTTCGGAGAAGAGAATCTATTCCAGCTTGCCTAGGGTCTGCCAGCACCACAAACTTGATCCCTGTCAGTGTCTGGAAGCAGTGCAGTTTGAATGTGTCTGTCTCCAACATCTCAATGCCTGAGCTGCCCTGTTCAGGAGATAGCTGAGAGCCGACTGCAAACAACGAGTGGAATATGGAGGCCAACATGAGCTTCTCATTAGAGGTGAGGCGAGGCCGGCCAAATCGAATGGACACCGGGTAGTTAGCAGGACTGCCGAGGTACTCCAGCACCTCTTTCCCATCGGCCATGTACTTGCCGTTCACGTCCATGCCATTGATGGCCAGCACTGCGTGCCCCACCCGGATGCCGTCGCGCTGGCCGAAGGCAACCAGCACTCGCTCGTCGTGTAGCTTGAGCAGCAGATCAAGCGGGTAGCTGAAAGTTTTCTCAGCCTCTGCCCGTGGCGCGTAGCTGTCTAGCTGGTAAATCAGGCCGCCGGCTTTGTTCACCACATACACACTGAAAATCGCCATCACTGCCTCTGTGGCTCCTAGACTGGGGGTAGGCCGGCCTCACTTGGAACAAGTCACGGGACCCTCAGCCAGGTCTTCTTTGAGCACATGGGTGGCTCAGCCCTGCTCCCAAGGACCCTGAGCAGACAGATTAACCCTCCTTGCAAAGACTGTGTGTGTGTGTAAGGATGTGTGTGGTGTATGTTAAACTGGGCCTCCTTTGGAGCATTTTTTACAGGGCCAGGTCAGCTGTAGCACCTGGACTGGTGTGATTGTGGGGTGGCCTGAGCTGGGGAAGGCCAGGCTGCTGCTTCTGTTTGGGTGTTTCCACCCTGTCTCACCTCCTCAGAGCCCGTACCCCACTTTGTGTTCCCTCCCCACGGCCCCCCCCCTTCCCACATGGGCACGCTGTTCCCAGAGAGGACTTGTCACCCCAGTTGCTTCTGGGTGCAGGCCCCAGGAGGCCCCCTTCCACTTACTGGCAGCCCCGTCTCCCACCCCCACCCCCAGGCGCTGTCTGGCACGCTGCTTGGCGAGGGTGCCGAGCCTGTGGGTTGGACGCCACCTCCTCCCGGGCAGGCTCCCTCCTGCCCCTGGCCCATCGGCCCTGACCTCACTGCATGCGTGTCAGGACACCGCCCTCCTCAGCTGCGAGGGAGGCTCTGGGAGGCCACCTGGGCTGCAGGGTCTCTGTGCTGAGACTGGGCTCAGTGACCGACATGTGGACGACTTTGGCTTTTGTCCTCTGGACCTGTGGTTTGGTGCATCAGCCCTGCCACTGGATGATGGGGTCCCGCCAACCCTGAGCATCCAGCGCTGGTAACCATCCTGGTTCCCGCCAGGCTCTGGGTTCTGATTTTCCTGCTCAAGAGACAGTTGGCTCTGACATCTTGGCAGTCAGCTTGGGGAGTGCTGGGCCTGCTGCTGCTTTGGGACTGACAGGGCAGGGAGGCGAGGCCTCGAGGATTGGACTCAGGAATTCAGGTTGGCACCTGGGCCATGAGCTCAGGTCTGACTAACCGCTCTGACTAAGGAGGAGTGGAGGAGGAATGAAGGAGCTGTGACTCACAGCCCTGGGGGCCTCCAGTGGCTCGAGCTCCTCCGTGGTGAAGGCTGCTTCCCAGCTGCTTCCTGGCTGCTTCCCTGAATCCTCCAAGGAGCTGGGATGCTGAGGTGGGTGGATGTGCTCATGTCACCTCCATCTTGAAGCCCTCCTGACTGCCCCTTCCTGTCCCTCCATAAGCACCCCTTGTCATGCTATGTGGAGTCAGGGCCCAGGTGCCCTCAGGGCTTGAGAAGTGAGTGGATGAGGGAGGCTATTCCTGGAATGTGCTGCATGGTGGGCGGCCACCCTCAGCCCACTGGGTGCAGGTGGTGACTGGCTGGGTGTGGTCAGAGGTGGGGGACTGGAGTCAGGAGACCCCTGGACCCGAGAGGGCAGTTGGCATGTGCACTCTATGCTCCCTCTCCTTGGGTGGGGATTCCTTTTCATTGTGGTAAGATTCACACAGCAAAACATTAACCATTTTAAAGCGAAACATTTCAGTGACCTTTAGAACATTCCCAACGTTATCCAACCACCCCCACCTCTAGTTCCAGAACTTTCTCAGCTCTGAAACACTACCTATTATCAGGCAGCCCCTCCCTCCCATCCCCCAGTGCCTGGCAGCCACTGACCTGCTTCTCTCCCTGTGGATTTGCCGCTCTGGACATTTCACATAATGGGATCTTACACTCTGTGTCCTCAGGGTCTGGCTTCTGTCACTGAGCATCATGTGTCCTGGGTCCATCCATGCTGTAGCCTGTGTCAGTGCTTCATTCCTTTTCCTGGCTGAGTAATGCTCCATCGTAAATTCTTTAACTTTCAAGACAATTTTTATGTAACAGAAACACCTCTGGTCTGGGGCTGTGGCTTTTGAGCAGGTGACGCAGGACACCAGGCCTGTGGAGCGGGAAGCAGGCACTCCTCGGGCGGCTGGTATTCTGTGCAGTTACTGTCAACGGCTGTCTAGTCGGTGGTTGTGTACAGACACATTCCCGCTGTGTCCGGTTACCCGTCTCAGCTGCTGCTTCAGCGTCCTTTGTGAGCTGGTCACGACTGCTATGTGACCCTCTGCGGCAGGTCTCCAGGCCGTCTATGCCTGGCTGCCTTGCTCGTCTTTCTATACTGGTGCGGGGGCTGGGAGTGCGTGTCCATGAGGTGGGGGTTGGGGCCTGGGGGGTCTTGGAAGGGTCCTTGCATGTGCTGTGACTCTCTGTGGTGGGTCTCTTTGCCCTCCGGCAGACCAGGCTGCTGGAAAGAATTAACATGGAAGGAAGGGGGCCTCCCCACCACCCAGAGGCCCTCAGCCACCTGTCTGGTTGCTGGAGAGGGGGTTCCAGGTGGGGCGCCTTGGCCTCTGCCCAGAGGAGGGGCTGGGCCCACCCCGGCAGGCTCAGGGTCACTCTTGGTGACCCCGGGTCTGGTTACAAAGGCGGGTAGAGAATGTGGGTGGCTGCCTAAGCCGCTGAAAACCCAAGAATGTGGAGAGGGCTGGTCGTGGCCGCAGGTCCCGTGGTTCCTCAGGGGAGTTTGCTTTCATTTTTAGGCAAAGACCACACTGAGAGGCTCTTTATGGCTGTGCAGACTTCTGGCAGAAGCCCCCAGCCCCAGCCCTTTCATCAGCAGGCGCTTAGCAGGGACACGCCAACCCAGGAAGCTGGGGTCACGAGGCCCCACTGGCATGGTCACTCCGTGATCACCTCGCACACATGGCAGCTCTGCGGGTGGCATGGGGACTGAGGCACTGTGTGGAGGGAGATCTGCAGCAGCCGACAGGAACGCGTGAGGAGCAGACTTGCCTGCACAGTCTGCTGTCCAGCAGGCGCCTGGTCATTTGTCTTGCAGGTGATTTATTTGCAGGGCTGGGGGCTGACATGCTGAGAGGTCACATTCCGATCATAACAGCTTATCTGGGCTGTCAGGCTGGCCTGGGAGGGGGCCTGAGACAGAACAGAGCTCTAGCTGGTCTCTCCCCATTCTTTTCAATGGGGTCTAGGGGTAGCGGGCGGGCGTCTGCAGAGACCTCCCTTAAGCCCCTACTGTGTGCAGGGACAGTGCTGGAGCCCTGGGTCCACCCATCTCCCATTGTTCACAACCAGGGGTTAGGTGGGCAGGACCCACCCCACATAACAGCCATAGGGTGTGGGGGAGGCCAGACCCTGATGGCATGGGGGAGGAGGACTCATTCCAATGGAGGTTCTTGATGTCCCCGGAAGATGGTGACATTGGCAAGGCTCCAGTTCTTGTGCTGGGTACATTTCCAAACCCTATAGAATGCTCCCCAGGCCCCAGGAAGACCCTCTGTTGCTCTCTGTGGCTTTCACTAGCTGTACTTGAGGCAATTTTGGACACAGGCACAGGACTAGTGCAGGGGACAAGTGGGGACCGGGCCCGCTGGGGGAGGAGGGGAGTCGTGGGAGCATGCTGAGCCATGCCCAGCGGTCGGTCTGCGGTGGGAAGCATTTACAGTCCCGGGGATCTCTGGCAACTTGGTCCAGTCAGTTGCAGTCAGGCATAAGGGGAGTGAAGACTTTTCATGGGCCAGGTGCCTCCTTGGACCTGCTGTGTGCTGAGGGCCACAGCCTGGGGCTGGGAGGGCATCCAAGGGCAGGCTGGGACCCTGGGGAGGAGCAGCCTTTGCTGGGCTCCCCCAGCAACCCACTGAGGTCCTTCTTTCCTTGGAATATCTCTGCCCTCTCATGTCATCCTCGAGGCTCTGGAGCAGGTCACCCGGGTGATATCTCTCTCATGCCTCTGGGGCTGCTTGCTGTGAAGACGGGGCTTGTGACTTGGGGCCTATTCAAGGTGCCTGCTTGGAAGGGAGCAGCCTAGTCCCCTCCTGCCCAAAGCTTGCTCACTGCTTCACATGTCAGAAGGACCTCCTTGTCTGCCCACCAGACTTCTGGAGTTAGGCCAAGTGTGCAGTTACAATGACCCCAAGAAAAGCCACCTCCAGAGCATTCTCGTCGTCCTCCTTTTCTGTAATGACTGAGAAATCTCCAAATAGGTTCCAGAGCAAAAGAGTGATCACACAGATGTTAATCCTCTTTGAGACGACTTAATAGTTTAGCCAAAGAAAATAATCACAGTGGTTTCATTCTGAAAGGGGTCACAGACGCTCTTTAATGTTTCATTTCTTTTGACCCATATGTATCATAGAAGAATAAGGAGAAAGAAGTTGTCGTTTGTTCAGATGTCAGGAGGAAGTTTGGATGATAGCATGAAACATTTCGTTTAATCTTTTAAAATTAAAGACAAGAGTCTATTTTTAATAGGTACATTCTTAAAAGACTTTTTTAAAAACAGATTTTATTTATTTTTTAGAGAGAGGGGGAGAACAGCAAGCAGTGTGCTAGAGCTACATCCATTGGTTGCCTCTCGAATGTTCCCGACTGGGGACCTAGCCTGCAACCCAGGCCTGTGCCCTGATTGGGAATCGAACCAGAGACCGTTTGATTTGCAGGCCGGCACTCAATCCAGTGAGCCACACCAGCCAGGGCTTAAAAGGCTTTCAAATGCTAGGTCCTTGCTACCTGCCCCATGTATGGATGGAACCATCCTGGTCCCATTTGGGAGATGCAGGTATCTGAGCTGGGCCGGGCGCTGCCTTGCGGGGTGCTGGAGGCCGAGAAGGCCTCGCAAGTGTGCAGGCGGGTCCCTGGCAGGCCCCTTCCACCAAAGCCTTCCTGGGCCCTTGTCAGGCTTGTCCTACCAAAGCGCTGTCTGCAAGAGCTGGTTAGGGACCCTGTGTGGAGCCGGAGCAGGATGTATTCCTGATTCCTGCTCCCTGTGCACCTCAATGGCTGCTTCCTGTACCCTGACCCCAGTGCCTCTGGCCAGCAATGCCAGCCTTGTGTCTTCACTGCACCTCAGTTTGTCCCCTGCAGTTGGGCTCACAAGAGATCCAGCACTGGGAGGACGTCGCAATGGCGCTGAGAAGCGTTGAGCCGGGGGACAGGGGCCACGTGATGCGGGTGCCCCAGGCCCACAGACAAGCTCTCTGGAAACCTAGAGGGAGTGGCTTCATGGAACAGCAGGGCGGGGGTGACAGTGGCACCTTTGCAGGAGGACTAGGGGCTACAGCAGTGTCTCTGCCCTTTGGCATCGGCCCAAGAGCAGGGTGGCAGAGTGACTCCTGAGAGGACACGTGTGGGGGCCCTGAAACCTCTGCTCTCCACTCAGAGACCTGGCCGAGGTGGACGTGGCCCAGTAAAGACTTTGTTCCTTTTGCTCTGCCTGCCCTGCAGACAGGGGACCTTCTTGGGTCTGCCGGTGATTCTCAGCCATTCTAGATCCTGTGGCATCTGTAAGCAGGGCGGTTCCGACTACTATTATAATCAACCCGGAGGAGAAACCCAGAGTGACTAAGAGACTGGATTTGCAGCTTGGGTCTCTGCCAGGTGGTTTTGGGTGACTGTGAAGGCGCAGGCTGGCAGCTTGGGGTGGGGGGGCGTTGGGGGCTCCGCCTTATTCTGGCCAGGGCTCCTGGCAGGTGTGAGCCTGCACACTGGAGCCGATGGAGAGGGGCTGAGGCCACCGAGGAGGGTCCTATGGGGGGAAGGGGTCAGGTATGGCCTGGGGCTGGGGTCATTTGGGGCTCTTGCAGAAAACGCCCTCCCTGAGAGAGAACAGTAGTTTCAAAGGGAATCCATCTGAAATTCTGCCTTCGGTGCCCTCTCCCTCTCCGTCTCTTCAGGGAACAGCTGCGTGGGTGACACTGACTTTAACAGTCATTTCCTTGGACCATGAGGTGGGGACCTCATTTGAGAAGCACTCCGGCCCTCTGGAAGTTGGGGGACTGTGCCCACTGCGCCTTCCTCTTCCTGTGGGCCATGGCTGGGAAGTGGCTGCTTCTGTCATGGACCCGTCCAGCTGTGCTGAGTGGGAAACAGCCCCCGTGAACTGGGTGGGTGGGAAGAGGGGCTGTGCCTGGCGCCCCCGTAAAACCAGCCCATCTTCAGATGAATCAATGCTCATATTTGTAACTTCCTGCAGACCACATTTCTTGTGATTCTAAAGCTTAATGGAATATCCATTTCTAGCTTTTATCTGGAACAAGATGGGCTTTTAATTAGGTTGGAAAGGTTGACTTTGTTGGATGCTAGCTGGGCTGAGGCTGGGGACAGCTGCCCAGGTTGCAGACAGCCAGGGGCTGTGCGGGTTGATGGACTGTCCCTGGAGTGTCCAGCCTTTATGACTCTCGTCAGTGGGTGATACTATCCCCGCTGAGGTTTGGGCTGGTTCAAGTGCCTGAGTTCCGGAGATGAGGTGGGTCACTCCCTCTCACACTGACATGTAGCTCACACACACACACACACACACACACACACATAATCACTGTCTCACATACTCACATGTAATTCACACTCACGCTCACCCAGGTGGGGCTCCCAGAACTATCGCTGACTCCATGTGAGCAGGCGTGGGCGCACCTTTTCTGGCCTCCTCCTTTCCCAGCTCTCTTGCCAACGTCTCCTTCGTCTGCTGCCAGCCTTGCCAAGCAGCCCTCTGTCTTGTCTGGGGCTAGGGCCCGTCTGTGGGGCAGGTGGGGCTGGTGTGCAAGGCAGCTTTGCCCCAGGAAAGGGTGGGGGCCCTCAGGGTTCGAGCCCGCCCGAGGCCCTCTGATGACTGACTGTTCAGGACGGTGTGCGTCTGGTCCCTCCCAGCCGTGGGGTAGTGCCGTTACCTGGGTGCCAGAGCGTTATCATTCTCGTGGAAGGCAGTTTCCTTGTTCCCTGGAGCTCACTGGGTTGTCTGTGCAGCTGGAAGGACAGATTAGATGCCCTGCTGTAACAGAGCAATGGAAGTGAATCCCGGACACTGACCCAGTGCTCCTGAGCAGTTGGGGGCCAGGGCGGACACGCAGCATTGCTCCTGCCTGTGCTGAGGTGGGCACAGAGCATGGCAGTACCTGTGTAGAGATGTTTATAGCCATTCAATATCCCTGTGACATTTTTATTGTTTCACAAAAGTATTTGCCACCACAGATGCAGGAATAAACTGGTCCTCGCTCACAGTTTGAGAGGCAATGGCCTGAAGGTCCAGACGTTCAAAGGAAACTGAGCACATCAGGCTGCTGTTTAGGGGATCATCCAGTGAATTTGAGGGGACAAGACAGGATCCTCAGAACACAAGGAGGGACAGAGGGATTGATGGCAGAATGAAAATGTAATTGGGGCAGAAAAAAAACGAGGACAGACCAGAAGGAAGCGTGTGCTTTGAAAACGGCGCCTTGACCCTGGAATCTGGGTGCGAGGATGGAGGAGGGGCCCCTTGAATGAGGAGGTGCAGGTTCTGGCAACCATACGTGAAGGCCCCACCTGAGAAAAGGCAGGAGGGTGGACTTGTTCGTGTCCTGGGGCCACTGTAACAGATGACCATGAAGTTAGTGCCTTAAAACAGCACAGATTTATGTCTGGAGGTCAGAAGACTGAAGGGGATCTCCTTGGGCTGAAATCTAGCTGCCCACTGGGCTGGTTTCCCCTGGGTTCTCTCGGGGAGTCTGTTTCCTGGCCTTTGCCAGCTTCTAGAGGCCCCCACTTTCCTTGGCTTGCGGCCCCTCCTCCGTCTTCACAGCCAGCAGTGACCAGTTCAGTCTTGGTTCTGGCTCTTCTGTCTTCCTCTTCCCCTTTCGGGGACCCTTGTGAGTACAGTGGGCCCATCCGGGTAACCCAGAATAATCTCTTTATTTAAGGTCAGCTGATTAGCAGCAAGCTTCATCCACTTGCACCTTCATTTTCCCTTGTCAGGTAACAGAACCTACTCACGGGCCCCAGGGGGTAGAATGTGGACCTGGGGGGCGGGGCCGTTACTCTGCCCTCTGACTCTTAAGATTCACGTCTTTCCCACATGCAGCGCACCTATCCCATGCCAACACCCACAGAGAGGAAAGGTAAAATACCGCTTCCTGCCACCAGTCACCTGTGCAGAGGGACAGCTTTTGTTCACTGGGGCATGTGATCAGGGGTCTTAGTTGAAGGGGACTCCATTCTCTCTTTGTTACTTACAGTCTGGAATTTTCATCCCATTGATCAGGTGACCCCATTTTGGGAGTCTGCTTCAGAAATTAAAGCATCCACCTGTCAGGACATCAGCTCAGCATCACTTAGAGTGACCCAGCTAATCAAAACCCAGGGGGGAAACGCACCTGCTCTGCCAGGACCACCGGCACAGGGCAGAGCAGGATCCACTCACCTTGCCTGGCAAGGGGAGTCTGAGTGACAGGCTCAGAGTACAAAAAGGTCACGGGGCCATGGAACCCAGGGGTCATTAACCTTACTTTATATGCCTTTATGTATTACAACATGTACATTGCTTTTATAATTTAAGAAAAATCTGACCCAGTAAAGAACAAAAATGAACTTTATCTTCAGATCTCCTACCAGAGTAGAGCCTGGATGGGGAATCTCAGGTGTGTGGCTCCCTCTGGTGGTCAGATGTTAGCATGACAGCTGGTCACACCCAGGTGTCTTCCACGCACAGTATAGATGGCATCAGCGTTTGCAAACCTGGTCACACTAAGCATGGTCTTCCTCAAGCTACTGCCATTTTGGACAATTTGCATGCATGAAGTGAGTGTGGCTCGGGATTTGAAGGGACAGCACAGAGTCTGGCATTTGAAGGACCCTCCCTACATGTAAAACGAATACCCAAGTCGCTGGGTACGAGCCTGCGAAGTGAATCACGGCCTCCAGTTGTGTGTTTGGCCAGAAGTTCAGATTGGAGGAGGGTGGACTGAAGTGTGTCTGGGTGACTTCCTGTGAAAGCGAACTGAGAAATCCCGCACCAGCCAGTAGCCTTGCTTCCTTGTTCCTTCCACCCCTTCCATGTCGCCAGCAGCCGTGAAAGAGCAGGGATGTATGTGCATGGCGTGGTGATGGCGGGTGGCTGTCCCAGGCTTCCTGGGTGTGTGGGAGGCAGAGAAGGAGAGGCAGAGCTTGAACCACAGCTGTCTGTTCCATGACTGTTCTGGCACAAACTTACTGTCCTGATTGCCTTCCTTGGAACCTGGGAGGAGTTGACTGCCTTTTCCACACGTGTGCTGTTCCTTGGGGTGGGGGGAGGTTATGGAAAGGTCCGGAGGCTATAATGTCCCCCCCGACTTTTTGGCTCATGGAGATGGCCCCCAAGTGGGTGGCCTTGGACAGGGCCCCTTGCTCTTAGGAGAGTGGGAGCTTCAGGCTTGTGTGTGGCCACTCAGGGGTGGGTGGCTCCAAAGGTTGGGGCCAGGGCCGGGCTCTTGCTCCAGGGCCCTGAGTGTCTGTTCCATGTGTCTGGGTCTGTGTGATTTATTTTACACCCATCTGCCTGTAGGAGTCACCCAGGAGCTTTTCAATATGCTGAGGTTGGACCAATCACTGTCCCACCTCCCACATTGGGCATGCCTAACAGATCGGGGCCTCTCTGCCCAGGCTCAGGCTGGAGTGGCGTCTGAACCCTCAGATAACTGGAAGGTGGGAGCAGGGTTGGAGCCAGGTGAGGACACAGTTTCCCCCGAATTAGTGTGTGTGGGTCAAATGAGGACACATGCATTTGGGTGAGATACGGCCAATCTCCTGGACTGCAGTGGGCAGCCTCCTGTGCCCCAGAATGGACACTGTCTCCTCCTGCCTTCCTCCTGCAGGCCAGGCCCTGCGGGTCACACAGACCGTCCTCAAGGGAGCCCATTTCCCAGTGCTGCTCTTGGCAGCATCAGCCCAGACCCTGGCCAGCACTCTCATCCCCATCTTCATCAGAATTGAGCTTCGTTGTTTTCTGGGGGTGGGGGTGGGGGGACTATTGAATGCCTCTCCCCCTCTGTGTCTCTTGGACACATTTTTCCTCCTTATCACCCTCCTGCTTTATTCTGTGGAACAAATACAGTTTTATTTTTCTCGAGTGGCGGGCAGTGTCAGCCCCAGAGTGTGGCCCCTGTGAGTGGCACCACCCTGGAATCCATGGAGGCAGCAGGGGCCTCTGTCTGCCCAGGCCAGGTGCCAGTTGCTGTCAGGGGACTTTGCGGACAAAGCTCGGTAGGTCCCCTCCCTCCCTCTGTGTCCATGAGGGAGGCACCCATTGTGTGCTAGGTCACATCCACACCCGTGTGTTCGCACTCTGGACAGCTAGATGCCTGCTGAGTGGCTAGAAATGAGGTGAGGAGCAGGCCTGGGCGCTGCCTGAGTGGCGGTCACGATCAGAGTGGGGTCTGGGACCACCCACCCGCATCCTGGTCCAGCCTGCCCTTGTCAGCTGTGTAGCCCTGGCCAGGCCCAGGTGTTGTTATGGGACCCAGGGGTGTTGGTGGATTTGGGGTGTCGGCACATGGGAGGTGCTTGACTTAAGATCCCAACCAGATGAATGAAGTTGTCACAGGTGGCAGTTGAGAAGGTCAGCTGCTCCCCACCCCCCCCGTGGGAACCTGGCACGTGAGCTGGCCCTCCAGCCTTCAGTAAAATCCAGTTAATGAGCAACCTGCCAAACTCTTAAAACCTAACTGGACTGTTCACTGTTCAGTGCCTTGGTTGGTCCTTGTCTTCCCTGCTTGTCGCCCTGCAGTCCCCACCCTCAGGAGCCTCGCTTGGCAGTGGAGCTGGGTTTTGGGTGATTAGGGTGTGGGGGGGGCCTCCTGTGTGGTACCAGGACCCACCCTGGACAAGGCCTGTCATCCTCCCAGTGTGCTCTTGTGGGTTCTAGAAGGTCACAGGGGTGGGGCTGGGCTGTGCCTATATTTGGGGGTCGTGGGGATGAATCCGCATTAGAGTTCACCTTTTCTTTGGAGGATGAAGCAACGATGTGACACTGTGGTGCCAGGTGTCCGGGAGGCTCCGGTGAAAACACTGGTCAAATATTAACTTCCTGGGTCAAGAACCTTTATTTGAAAGAAATGCCATCCCCTTTGTGCCCCGTTGTGTGACCTTGTTCACAGACAGGACACCTGGACTCTGCACCCAGTAAAGAGTCTCATGGGGATAACTGGAAAGACACCAGTCCTAGAAAAGGGACTGTCTTTTCTGTCAGCTCGCAGGGCTGTCTGTGCCCATCCTGGGTGGCCAAGCGGGTGTCTGGCCCCCTTCCAAGGGAAAGGTGACGTCACCACGTAGGAATTTGGTGTGCCTTGGTGGGGAACCTGCTTCCTGGGAGGATGGGAGGACATGTTTGCTGCTACTTCCCATCATCTTCAGAGAGGCTTATCCCCTCGGTCCCACATCCTGGTCTGGGGCGGTACCCCGTGTGTCCTCTGCTCTCTCCTGCCTGCTGTATGTCCTTCAGGTCCACTTTGTGGGGGCTTTTCCTGCCTGTAGCCGATGCAGTTCAGTGCCCAGAGCAGGGCTGGGCACACATTATGAGCTCCATACAGATTTGTGGAATGAAGGAAGGAAAGTACTATGTCTCTGCAAGGAAAAGAATTAACGCACAGGGACAGGATTTAGTGTGGAGCCCTGAGTCAGGGGTCTTCACTGTCCCATAACTGCTGGGGCGCCAGTTACCTCCTGCCCCCAGGGGGTCCTCACTGCCCCATACCTGCTGAGGCGCCAGCTACCTCTGGCCCTGAGCTCCCTTCCTCCTGGCTGTAGTGTATGTGACAGTGGCAGGCTGTGAAGTTTATATTCTTTAGGCCGAGGAGTGTGGTTCAGATGTGCCGTGCACACAGTAAGTGCCCCGAGCACAGAGGAGCGAACCCAGCGGCACTGGTGTGCAGACTGTGAGCCAGGAAGGAGGCCCTGTGTTTCTTGAATGAGGCCAGTGATAACCTTGAAAATCTTCGTTAACAGCAAAGCTGACCACTGGGTCCAAATCCCTATTCTTTAAAGAATGGCAGTACTCCCTTAGAAAATGAATGAATAAAGGTGAACAGGAATTTATAAAGGAAAGAAATGCATCAAATACATTTTAAAAATCAGTTGCACTAACAATCAAATAAAGGCAAATAAAGCAATGTGTAGTATCGCGTGGTTTGAGATCTGACGTGGTCTCCCTTGGTTCTTTTTTTAAAGAGCTCTGTTGAGATACAATTCACATACCAAAGGACACCCGTTAGTTGACACCCACAGCCCTGGACAACCCCTAACCTACTTGCTGTGGATTTCTCTATTCTGCACATGGTGTGTAAATGGAACCATACAATAGGTGGCCTTCTGTGTCTGGTGTACTTCCCTGAACAGGACATTTTCAGGGTTCATTGATGCTGCTACATGTCAGTGCTTCACCCCTTTTTGTGGCTGGTTTGGCTCAGTGGATTGAGCGTCGGCCTGCGAGCTAAGTGTCGCTGGTTCGATCTTCCAGTCAGGGCACATCAGAGAAGGAAAACTCTGACTCCAAAAAACCTCCGCTGCCTTGCGGCATACCTCTTCAGGGGAAAGGCTAAGGGAGTAAACCCCGACAGAAAATCCGGAGCCGGAGTCCCTAAGGCGGTTTGACATTGTAGTCAACACCGGCAACTCCTGCGGCGCACCTGAAGCCAAGCTGTATTGACTCCGTCTTTCCCTTGGACCCTTCAGCTGCGAAGAGAGGGGGGGTCTGCTGCATGGGCAACAGCAGACCCTCCATATCACCCTGCCCAGGCTCTGTAGCTTCAGCTCCACTGGAGAGGACACTCCAGCGTCATCGCAAGATGTCGATTCAACACGGGAGGAGACAGATACCATGTCACTCCCGAGTCGGACTGCACAGCCATTCTCGGCGGTGCAGATAGACTTTTAAGAAGCTACACCATCGTCTCTCGAGACGGACGGCTGCCGAACGAATAAATACATATGAATAATAAATAACAATAGCTCCATTGTATGGGTTAGGCCACATTTTACTTACCCAGTCAGCAGTTGAAGGTCTTTTACGTTGTTTCCACCTTTTGGCTAATGTGGATAATGGTGCTATGAACATCGGTGTACAGTTTCGTGTGTGTGTGTGTAGGGGGCATGTTTTCATTTCTCTTAGGTATATACCTAGAGTGGAATTTCTGGGACAGAAAACAGTTAAGAGGAACAAACAGCCAGACTATTTTCCTAGGTGGCTGCCCATGTGAGGGTTCTGACTTCTTCGCATCCTCACCAACGCTTGTTACCTGGCTTTTTGATTCTAGCCTGTCCGAGTGGGTGTGAGGTGTATTTCATTGTGGTTTTCATGTGTGTTTCCCTAACGACTAGTGATGCTAAGCATTTTTTTCTTGTGCTTGTTGGCCATTTCTTTTTTCTTTTTTCTTTTTTCTTTTTTAATTTATTTAGTTGTTTAATTTTATTTTTTTAGAGAGAGGGGAAAGGAGAAAGAGAGGGAGAGAAAGATCACAGTGTGGTTGCCTCTCACTTGCGCCCCTAACTGGGGACCTGACGTGCAACCTAGTCATGTGCCCTGACTGGGAATCGAACCACCGACACTTGGCTCGCAGGCCGACGCTCAGTCCACTGAGCCACAGCAGCCAGGGCTTTGGCCATTTCTTAAGAAAAACATCTACTCAGATTCTTTGCCGGCTGTTTAATTGCATTGTCTGTCTTTTTATTGTTCAGTTGTAGGAGTTCTTCATATATTCTAGATACAAGTCCTTTATCAGATATATGATTTGCAAATATCCTTGTATTTTACCAGCTGTGGGGTGTCTTTTCACTTTCTTGATGTCCTTTGAAGCACAAAACTTAAATTTTGAGATAAAGTCCAATTTGTCTACTTTTTCTTTGTTGCTTAGGCATTTGGTGTCAAATGTAAAAATTCTTTGCCAAATCTAAGATCATGAAGGTTTATTCCTGTTTTCTTCTAAAGGTTTTATAGTTTTAGCTCTTACATCTGGGTCTTTGATCCAATTTAATTTAATTTTTGTGTATGGTGTAAAATAAGGGTCTGCCTGTGGGAATCTCACTGTCGCAGCATTATTGCTGAAATACTGTTATTTCCCCATGAATGGTTTTGGCCTTGGTGTCAAATATCTGTAAACCACAGACATATGAGTTTATGTCAAAACTTTCAGTTCTATTCCACTGATCTGTACGTCTCTCCTCGTGCCAGAACCACACTGTCTTGGCTACTTAGCTTTATAATAAGTTTTAAAATTGGGACGTGTGAGTCCTTCAGCTTTGTGCTAACCCTAAACAATGCTCTCACCACCCTCTGCATTTCCCGAGATAAAGCTCATGGAGAAAGTGTTCCAGGATGGTGCGGGGAAGAAATCTCTACTTTTCCTACAAACTTTGCACATCGAAACACTTCAGACCTACTGAAAATTGAGAGGATGACGCGGTGTTCATTCATGTGTATCCTTCCCCCCCATTCACCAGTTAACATTCACCACATTTTTTCCAGGCACTTTTTCTCACCTGTCCACGTCCATATCCATACATGAGAGTGTGCACACCACACACCGTGCATCCCCCATGTGCACATGTGTAGGCATCCATGTGCACGGATGCACACGTCTCCTTGGTAAAGTGCGGTACGGGATCCTGACCCGTGGCCGTCGCACTTCTGCCTGCCCCTCCTAAAGCGAGGACGCTCACACCCACCTGTTGTGTCCTCTGACCTATGGCCATACTTAAGTGCCGTCCACTCGCCCAGCAATGCCCTGTTCCAAGCTGGCTGGTGGCTCGGTGGCCCTGGAGCCATCGCGGCCCGCACGTTGCATACTGCTGGTTGTGACCGCTCAGCCTCCTTACTTCTAGAACAGTCCCTCCTGTCTTCTCCTTCCCAATGTGGACACTTCTGGAGAGTCCAGCCAGCTGTCTGGTGAAATTCCCGCAGGCTGTCCTGTCCAGCTGCTTCCTCACATTTGGATTCAGGTTTTTAGTGAGCACCCTGGACAGATGGCCATCCATCCTCCCCACCCAGGGGAGCTTGTCTCTGGGCAGTGGGTGCTGGGAACGTGGTTTCTTGGATCTGCTCCATGAAGGCTCAAGAACTTCTGCCAGGGCTGGGCTGGTCATCAGGCAGGGGACAGGGACACCTGCCAGGGCTGGCTGGTTCCTCTTATTGAACAGTATCTGGTCCCCAAGGGAAGAGCAGGAGAGAGGACCCCAGGGCACCTGAGGAGGGGATGTCTGCAGGATACTATTGGCTCAGGGAGCATCCACAGACAAAGGACCATCTTGGTGGGGATAGGTCAGGGCCTTCGGCGGAGGGCGACATCTGAGCTCACAATAGAAGAGTCTCTTGAGAGTCAAGCAAACTGAACACCAGTCTCTGAAGCTCACCATCAAGGGGATGCTCACCATCAAGGCAGGAATCCTAAGACAGGCTCGTCTCCTTATACTCAGACCCCATTTTCTCTGTCACATGTGAGTGTTTGTTGCTTTTTTAAAAATGAAAATAAACGACCACATTATTTAGGAATCCAGACCAGATGGACCAACAAGACAGAATGAAGTGTGGCTCTGGCAGGGCGGAAGGTGGGGTGCCTCTCCCACAGAGGGAGGCAGAACTTTCTGGAAGATAGGTGCTGGGTCTTTGCGAGCTGGAACTCCTCAAGGAGGGGCCGGCCGGCCTCTCGGCCCCAGCCACGGTGCTGGAGGGGGGAGCAGTCCCAAGTGCTGCTTCTGGGGACAAGTGAGGATAGTGCCCTGTGCCCTGGACACAGGACCAGGATGGGCACGTGAAAGACCAGGGTCAGCACGTCCAGCCTGGGGGAACTGAGAGGGCTCAGAAGCACTTAGGAGGTTGTAGATTTGGGGGTCATTCAAAGTGAGAGCCCTGCAGATGGAGCTGTGTGCTCACCTTCCATGTACCAAGTCCTCGCGCCCCTTCCCAGGGCACGTGCTGTGCAGCTGTGAAGGTCCCGGGATGACCAGCAAGCCTGGCCTGGCAGGACTTCCCGAGTTGGACCTGGAACCTCCCAGGCATCTGGGAATCCCAAGAAAACCGTCTGCGTGGAAGCGAGTGGAAGTGTGCAGGCACAGACAATGCACATGCATGTGCACGCACAAACATCACACGTGTGCACACAGACACACTCGTGTGCACATATAGACACACATTTGCACATAAACGCACGCACGTGCATACACATGGAAAGCCCTGGAGTGGATTAACGGGTGGATGGTGTCCGTGGGCTGGGGCTGCAAGTTGTGGAGAAGAGGGCATTTTGGGCAGGACAGGTGGTTTCTGTGTGAGGGGAAGTAAAGGCAGAGAAAGACGTGAAAGGCATATTGCTGGGGGTCAGGGGCCCCCACTAGACACAGTGAGTGTTTGATTGGTTCATTCCAAGGATGTTCTTAAAACCCCATGAAAGTGGCAGCCACCCCGTGACTCACAGTGCCGTTTGCCTTGTCTCCACCCAGGCCCAGAATGCTCCTCTAAAATTTAAATCACCCTCACTGTTTGATAATGCCCCAGAGACCTCAGCCAGATGTCCAGTGTGTTCCCCCAGCTGCATGTGACAGTCGTGAGATAGCTCTGCAGGCAGCTGACACTCTGCCAGTGCTTGGCGGAGGTGGTGGCCCCAGAGGTGGACAAGAAGGACATGGTCTGGGGTATTAGGGTGGAGGGATGCCCTGCTGGGTTGCAGGGGTCAGGGTGGTGGGGCAGGAACGCTGCTGCCCTCCTCTGCAGCCACGATTTCCTCGTTCCTGGCTCTTCCTGGAAACGGGGAGTAGAGCCAGTGACCCCAGGGAGTAACTGAGTGCCCAGGGCCACTTGACTGACAAGGGGGCAGCCCCCCCACAACGGGGAGTCAGGCTCTGCTACAAATGAGCCCAGAGTTCTCTCTCCCCTCTGGGCAGGAGAAGGGGGAAGGCTGCTGGAATTTCTGTCCTGAGATTTTCCAGATACTTGAGGCATAAAATCACATCAGTGGCAGTGAATTTTCAAGGAGACTATTCTCTGGGCATTTCTAAGAATTCTGAGCATCGTGGGGATTAATGCTGGTAACAGGGCCTTGCTGAGACACAGATGTTTGCATATGGGGTGGCCCCACTCTTCAAGAGGGAACACGGTGTTCAGCTGTCCCGAAACGTGAGGACTGATTCCACGCAGCCGAGCCTTGCCCTTTGGATGGCACTCATTGATCGGATCCTCGGCGCTCTGAGCCTGGGACAGCTGGGGACACGACTTCAGGGCTGTTTCAACAGAGCTGCTCTCACTGCTGACCACAGCCCAGGGGAGGGTGGGCTGAGATCCCCAGCACAACCTGGAGAAGACAGGGTGATGGAGGGACTCAGGCAGAGGGACAGACAGCGGGCGTGCAGAGCACACGTGGGAGCTAGTGTGGCATGTGGAGGTTAAAGCCATGTGAGCGTGAATGTGTGTGTGTGTAATCCCATTCTGGCTCTCCTTTTTGGGGCTCTGTCAGGGGAGCCAGGCCTCTGGTCTCTGTGCCTCAGTTTCTTTATTCATAGGCCAGCTGATAGCCACGTTGGGCACAGGATCACAGAATAAAGGCGGAGCACTTGGCACCATACCTGGTGGGCTATGGCATCTCTGCTTTAGACAACCCTGTTGGGACAGAGCTTGGAGCAGTTTTGGTCCAACCAGAGGTCCTTGGGTTGGGAGCTGGAGGAGGCCTCGCTGCCCCTTTGCTAGACGGCCACCGATCCCTGCACTGGCGTGTGTGAGAATGGGGCTCCGGGCCAGCACCCGGATCCCCAGGGCAGCTTCTGTACTCTCGCCGCTGCCCCGGGCTGAGGACCCCAACTCTGGCTGGGCAGCACAGAGGGTAGATGCTGGGCATTGGGGTCAGCCTGGCCGTACAGGGAGGGAGGGTGTCAGCCGTAATCAAAGTCAGACACCAGCACACGTAGTAAGTTCAAAGCAGCCCCAGAGCAGGCACTGGTGGGGCTTACAGCTACATGGCAGCATCCTTTAGTGTCTTGGACAAAGAGAGAGTAATCTGAGGTTTTAAAAAGGGGAGGAGTCAGGACACAATGGGAATGGTCCAGCTGCATCTGGCCTGGCTCATGCCCTCTGGAGCCGTGGCAACCAATGCCCAGGTCCTGTCCCTTCCTGAGACATGGCCCGGAAGAGGTGCCCAGTGAAGACAGAGCTGAGAGAAGGCAAGACGGGGCCCCACACTGGCTGGCCTCCCTGCCGTAGGCAGGGCTCCCTCACCAGCCCCATCTCATGGTCTTGGGGTGACCTTGCAGCCCCTCCTCTACACACAGAGACTGAGATCTGGGGTCGGAGGTGGCGGGAGAGGATGTCTGTGTGGACCCTGCTGTCAATGGCAACATCAGTCTCCATACATTCCATAATCTCCCTTTCCCTCGGTGTCAGTCCCCAACAGCCACTGTGTTTTGTCCCTTTCAATTAATTCTCAAGAATTAACTTAGGGACCCCAGCAGGACCCCGAGAAGCACCGATGAAAGTGATACAAGCAGGATCAGCCCTTGAGAGAGCCTTTCGAACCAATGGAGAAGGGGTCTGGGGTGTTATAGAAGGCCATGTGTCACCAGTGCGTGGTCTCTGGTGAGATGGGGCAAGGACAGGCTGGCCTCTGCGAGAGGAGTGGGAGGGTGGGCAGGCTGAGGAGCAGCATCTCTAAGCAGGTGGGAGCCCAAGTCCATCACAGCTCCTCCTGGGATGTTGAACGTCTCAGAGGGAACAGTTCCACAGAAGAAATGGACTTGCAACAAGTTTCAGTGGCCCCAGGCCAGGCTTGCCCAGCTGTTCTCAGCTGCAGTGGCTCTGAGCGCAGAGGCTGGTGGGCAAGCGGGGCTGGGGGCTGCCACCTCGGCATCCTGTGGCTCCCCGCCCTGTCTAGAGCAGACACCCCAAGGAGGCTGTGTCAGGCGTCTTCTCTTGGAGCTGGGCTCTGTGGAGGGCACCCAGGCTACAGGGCCAGGAAGAAGGTCCTTCCAGAAGCGGCCCTGGAGATCAGGGTGCTGGCCCGGAGCCCCATTCTCACACACGCCAGCGCAGGGACTGGCGGCCGTCTGGCGAGGCGCAGAGAGGCCTCCTCCAGCTCACAGCCCAGGAAGCTGGGAATTCTGCTGAGTGTGCTTACATGTCCCCTTGGCCTCCTGGAGTCTGTGGCTGCTCTAAGGAGTTGTGAGACGTTCTCAAGGGTGCCTGTCACCTTGATTTAGGGGTTTCTGTCTTTTTTTTTATGTGAGAGTGAAAAGGTAGAAGAAAGAATGGCTTGGGACATGAATGGGGTAGCTGGCTGCAAGCCGTGGGCGGGCTGGGAGGGAGCCTGGCTGGCCCCACCTCCCGGCCGGCAGACGCCCGCCCACCCTCCTCTCCGTGGTGCACACAGCCCTGATGGCTCCCGACCCCAGCGGCCGCCTCGGCCTGCTGCTGCAGCCGCTGCTGCTCACCTGCTGCCTCGTTGCCGCCCTGCCGAACTGGCTGTCCGCTACGGCGAGTGAGTCTGCAGCCTCATCATCGGTGTCCATGCCTCCAGGCCGCCCACCTGTGCAGCCCACAGAGGAGATCACCGCTCGCATGGCCCCTCAGGCTGGCCCCACGGAGCAGGGGACAGCTTCTGCCAGTCCTGAGTCGCCCCTGGAGAGGCTGGACACTGGCCAGAACAAGATCTCCACTGCCCCTCCTGCCTTCACTTCCCCTCCTGCCTCCACGGCTGCCGCTGCGGGCCCAGACACGAAGGAGGAGAATATTGCTGGCGTCGGAGCCAAGATCCTGAATGTGGCTCGGGCCATCCAGAGCTTCGTCCAGTTATGGGATGATACCAAGGATGCTACCGAGAGGGAGACTCCAGCACCCACCGCCCCCACAGGCCCCCTTGCCCTCCCTGGACCTTCCAGCACCCCCCTGGAGAATGGGACCACTATCTGGCTGGCCAGTGGGGCCCTGAACTCTCCGGACCCCGAGAAGACTGAGGCCGGCAGCCTGCCAGCGCCCACCCAGCCAGCGCCCTCCCTGGACAGGCCCTGGGCACTGCTCAGGGAGCCCTCAGTGCCACCAAAGTCCTCAGGTAGAACTCTTCCCTCCATGCTGGGCGGGGCCCTTTCCTGGGGAAGCCTGCAGTCCCCAGGTTGGCCCCCGGCTCTGGATGGCAAAGGACTCTTGCCCGTGGCAGCCTGGCCCAGCCAACAGCACCAACGCCCTGACATCCTCAAGCGCACGCCACTTCTGCTTCGCCTGGTGACGGGTTCCCTGGGCACGCACACTGCCCCCTCGGCTCTCTCCCCTGACCCTCCCGCCCATCTGTCTCAAATCTCACTCTCAGCTTTAACCGGGGACAGTGGTGCTTGGGCTTCTCACGTGGTTAATTCTGCTAATAACTTTGCACTGCTCGGGTCCCGCCGGCCAACCCCTGTGGTGCAGCCTGTCCGCCACGCCGCTGGCCGCTGCCTGCCCCTGTCGCCCTCCTTGCCGGCGTGTGGCAGCCTGGGCATCAGGCGCTCCTGGCTGCCCAACCACCTCCACCACTTGAGTGGAGCGGAGGTGCTGGCGGCCGCTCAGGCCTGGGAGGGCCTCCTCCGGTCGCGCTGCCACCGCTTCCTCGCCTGGTTCTTCTGCCTGCTGATGGCCCCGCCCTGTGGCACTGGCCCCCCACCTGCCCTGCCACCCTGCCGCCAGTTCTGCGAGGTCCTGGAGGACGCGTGCTGGAGCCACTTGGATGGGGGCAGGCTGCCGGTTACCTGTGCCTCGCTCCCAGCGCAGGAGGACGGGGACTGTGTGTTCATTGGGCCGGCTGCAGGTAACGGCCGGCCCACCGACCCCACCATTGCCTTTTTGCCCTTTCTTGGGAGCCTGGCCAGGGCTCGTGTGAACCTGGCACAGCTCCTCCCCCACCTCCACACCCCCTGGTGTTGGTCTTTATGGTCTGATGCCTGTCGAATCCTCGGGAGGCAGGAGCGCAATGCCCCCTTTGCAGCGGGGAGGCTGAAGTCTAGAGAGGCCTGCATCCTATCCTAGGTTCTGTGCATGACAATGGCAGATGCGTGGGGAGCAGCCCCTGCCCAAGCATGGTAGTTTACTTAGTCCCCTGAGACCCCCCCCAGCCACGGATGGGAA
Source organism: Furipterus horrens (assembly GCF_987537825.1). NCBI lineage: Eukaryota > Metazoa > Chordata > Mammalia > Chiroptera > Furipteridae > Furipterus > Furipterus horrens. The sequence goes on from NW_028327171.1 coordinate 10,257,094, forward strand.
ATTGAGTCACAGCGGCGCCATGCTATGCCGAGGGTGTCAGGATTCGCACTGATTTCTGGCTGCTACTCCAGCCACTCCCTCGCAGTGTCTGATGTCCTTTCTGTAGCCCCAGCCTGACTGGCAGAGGGGGCTGCAGGGGTGGATGCCACAGGGAGAGAGAGCGAGAGAGAGAGAGAGAGAGAGAGAGACTTGCTTCTCTGAAGATTGAGAGGTCACAACCATGTCAGCAGTCAGTGAATCTGGAGCTCACGTGAGGCCACCCCAGCCTGGGCCCATAAGCTCCAGAGCACAGTCTCTGCTCCTCTGGTTGGGGCGAGGGGAGGGCTGCTGAAGCCTCCAGACCCCCAGCTCCCTTTGTGTCCCCAGTGGGGCCCGGCCCCATCCATGCTGGGCTGTGCATGTCCCCGCCCCTTCCCTGCCTGTGGGGAGCAGCCCTGACCACTCATCCGTCCCTGCAGTCACTGCTGGTGGGGGTGGGGTGGCTGCCTGGACCTCGAGGAGCGTGTCCCCTGAGGAATGTGCGCTGACTCCCTGGCACCGCTGTGCCAGGCCTGGGGTGAAGCAAAGGGGGGCTGTTGGTGCCCCGGCCCCAGCCAGGGCAGGAACCAGCAGCGGTGACGGGTGGTGCCCAACCCCAAGGCAGGCGCACACCAGGGGCCAGACTGAGGGAGGGTGGCGGCTGCTGACAGGGAGGCCGAGTCCTGCGCACGCACAGGAGTGGCCAGGAGGGTGTCCGGCAGAGGGACAGCCCACACACGCAGGGCCTGCTCTGGAAGGCCCGGTGTGTGGTGTGTGCGGAGCTGAATGCGCTGCGGCTGCCCCTGTGAGCTGGTGGGGCAGGGGGTCAGGGGCCACAGTGAGCTGCGTGTTCCCACGGTGCACGCCCGCCTGGTGCCTGGAGCATCCGAATATCAGGCCAGCAGGAGCCTCCTCCTCACCCTGTTCCCATCAAGTGTGCGTGGCCGGGCCACTCCTCAGGGAGTGTCCAGCCCAGAGGCCCCTGGGTCCATGTAAAGGAGCCCGTGGCTCCCCACAGCCCTTCTCGTCCTCCTCCTCTTCCTCTTCCTCCTCCTTGGGGCTGGGGCGGGACCTGCTGCTGAGCCTCAGGCAGGGCCCTGGGTCTCCTTTGCCGGGGGAGGGGTCAGCAACAGGGGTGTGGGATCTCTAACTGCAGTTGGCCTGGTCAGCCCAGTGGCCTGAAGGGGACTGCTCACTAGACGTCTGTACTGCTGGCAGGGCCCCCAGCCTGTGAGGGAGGCCCTGATCCATGGGCTGGAGGTGGGCTTCAGACGTTCATCTCACCAGGGACCCTCCTGGGTGTGGCCTGACTGGGGAGGGTCCCACGGGCGTTTTCTCCCTCCTTTGGTTTTTTAAAATTTATTTTGAGAGAGAGGTAAAGGGAGGGGAGGGGAGGGGAGGGAGGAAGAGGGAGAGAAACATGGATCAGTTGCCTCCCACAAGCCCCCAACTGGGGACCTGGCCTACAACCCAGGCGTGTGTCCTGACTGGGAATCACACCGGCTACCATTTGCTTTGCCAGGCAATGCCCAACCCCCACTGAGCCACGCCGGCCAGGGCCCTCCCTTAGGCCTCTTAGTAGGGACCATTCTCCACCTGGTAGGGAGGGAAAGGACCAGGAAGACCCCAGCCCCTCTCCTGTATTGGTGAATGTTTCCCCCAGTGACGGGGATCCTGGTGAGTGGGGGGGCACCGGGATGCACCAACCATCACCGGCCAAGTGAGGTCCTTGGACTGTTGGGGAGGGGTGTACCTCTGTGGGGGAGGGGGAGACCTAAGCCTTCCCAGGACTATCCAGAACTGCCTGTTGAGTGGCTGCCACACCACCTTTCCCATCCCTCCTCTTGAGTGTGCCCTGCAGGGTGACTGCAGACCGGGGTGGAGATGGCCCCCACGCCCCTCACGGTGGGCCACTGGGGCGTGGATGGGCGCCCTGGTTTCAAGCACGCCAGCCTGAGGCTGTAGCTCTGTGCAGCCACTGGAAGGGCCTCCCCTGTATTTGTTTCCTCTCTGTCCTCTCAAGGAGAGCAGAATGGGGGAGGGGCTGGGGGACAGTCTAGCCAGTGGCTGGAGAAGTGGTCAGGAGCGAAAAGGCCACCATGGAAACCCTGTGCTAGAGCTGGAGCTGGCTCTTGGTCAGCTCACTGTTGACGACCTGGTGCAGGGTCTTGCTATCTGTGAGCTTGTCCCTCAGGTCACAGAGAAAAGCAAGTGAGGCTCCTACCCTGGGGAGGATGAGAGGAGGTCCCAGGTCCACACTGTGTCCATGCTGGGAGGGCCAGTAAGGGCATTGCCCCCTTGAGCAAGGAGGAAGCTGAGGTCAGACAGGGTGGGGGTGTGAGGGGCAGGTGGCTGTGGGCAGGCTCTGCAGACCTGCATCCTGAGGGGGACAGAGTGTGCAGAGCAGCAAATGCTGGCCCTGGGGGCTGCCTTCATCCCCTGCTCTCACCCCCCGGGGCCATTCTCCCCTCGTCCTGCACTACTTCTCTCCTGTTGGGTTTTTATCCCAGAACTAGCTGTGGACACACTGTCATCAAGATCCACGCCTTGCAACAGAGGGCTGAACACAACCCAGGTCCTCTCATGGCCAGGATGGGGCATCCTCTGTCCCCTCTGTGTATTGGCATAGAAGCATGTGCAGGAGTTCCCTGAGGCTGCCATCACAAATGGCCACAAACTTAGTGGCTCCCAGAGGATGGAAGTTAGGAGATCTTCCTACCGGGCTCAAATGATGGTGTCTCAGGGTGAATTCCTCCACAGGCCGCAGGGGGTTCTGTTCCCACTCTTTTCCAGCTTCGGGAGGCTGCCCACATACCTCGGCCCATGGCCCCGCAGCCATCATCAAAGCCAGGAAGATCAGCCAGGTCGTCGTCCCATGCTGCCATCTCTGGTTCTCTTCATCCCTTATCACAACTCTCTGTGTCCCTGCTGGAGAGGTTCTCTGATTTTAAGGGTGTATGTGGTTAGATTGAGATCATCTCCACATCTCACGGGCCATCGTCGTAATCACATTTGCAAAGTTCCGTTTGCTGTGTGAAGTAACAGCCACAGGTTCCAGGCATTGTCATGAGGACATGTCTGGGGTCATCACCTGGCCTACTGTGGCATGTGCATGCTCATGTGAGTCACACGTATGCGTGCACATATATGTGTGTGCTCATGTATGTGTGCTCTAGATTCTTACCTGCAATGATGAGATCATGGTTTGTGCACCTGAAGTTTTCTCTTTTCCTTAACTTGTGTGAGACACCTCCCTATTGTCACTACAGGGAGACGCCCCCTTTCTGGGTGTTCTGGTGTTTTCTTCACTCCTCTTCCAGTGGCAGGCCTGTAGCTTGTCTCCAGCTTCTCTCTAACAGATGATGCTAGGCCTCTCGATTTGTTGGCTTCTTGTCTGTTCAAGTCTCTATTACTTGCACTCTGGCTAAGTGCGCTTTGTGGGCCCTGATGTGGGTGCCGGGTGACAATGTGCTTGGTCCCATGTTGCTGGAATTCACAACTTTCTTCAGAGACTCATTGGACACCCATGGGCATTTTTCACTTTTAGATCATCAGAAATCATCCATTGAGGCCTTTGTGGGTGGTATTGGTATGACATCAGATTTGGGCCTTCTAATTGGGTCACCATGTCCGTGGTATCCCCACGCACGGCCATAGGATGCCTCCATTTGCTTGTCATGCTTATAATCTTTCAGTCAAGGGTTACCATCTTAGAAATCCCCTGAGATGATTGTTGTCTTTGATATTGAGGTGCGTCTCTTCACCGCCCCCCAGACCCATGACTCTGGAGTTGCTGCTGCAGGTGTGGAGTGCTCTTGACTCTGATGTTCAGGACCTCTCTCAGGGTTGGGTCACTGAGGAGATTGTGTTCTATTCTACCAGGACAGTGGGCCAAGCAGGTGTCTCTGCACTGGCATCCTGAGCGAGCACTCTGCCCCCCCACCCCCATCGTTCTCAGTGGGTATTGGGGACACTGTCTGCCAGTGCATGTGGGTGGTACCAGGCCCATCATCTGTCACAGGTTCATGAAAAGTACCATCATCCCCTTGTCCCACTTAATGGCTTTCAACTTGAACTCTGTTTTATCCGATACTGATGTTGCAATATTTGCTTACTTTCTGTTATCACTTGCCTGATATTTTTTAAATAATTTATTTTTCAGAGCCGTTTTAGGTTCCTAGTAAAATTGGGAGAAAAGGTATAGATTTCCCATATGCCTCCACCCCTCCCCCACATCCCCACCAGATGGCATATTGGTTAAAATCAGTGAGCCTTCTTCAGGTCCATAGTTTACATGAGGATTTACTCTTTATGTCGTATGTTCTGTGGGTTTGGACAAATGTATAATGACACGTGTTCATCATCACAGTATTTTACAGAGTAGCCCCTCTGATCCCCCAAAACCCCTTGCTCTCTGCCTGTTCATCCTTCCCTCTCCTGGCTCCTGCCAAGCACTGGACTTTTTAAAGAAGATTTTATTTATTATAAGAGAGGGGAAGGAAGGGAGAAAGAGAGAAAGAGAAACATCAGTGTGTGGTTGCCTTTTGCACACCCCCACCTGGGGACCTGTCCTGCAGCCCAGGCCTGTGCCCTCACTGGAAATTGAACCTGAGACCTTTTGGTTCTCAGGACGGCCCTCAATGCACAGAGCCACTCCAGCCAGGGCAGCACCGGAATTTTTACTGTCTCCCAGTTTTACCTTTTCCAGAATGTCATAGAGTTGGAATAATACATTACGTGGCTTTTTTCACTTAATATCCATTAACATTTTCTCCACGTTGTTTTATGGCTTCATAGCTCATTTATTTTTATCATTGAATAATATTGCATTGTGTAAATGTTCCACAGTTTATTTATCCACTCACCTATTGAAAGACATCTTGGTTGCTTCCAAGTTTGGACAATTACGAATAAAGCTTCTATAAACATCTGTGTGTGGGTTTTTGTGTGGAAAAAAGTTTTCAAGTGCTTTGGGTAAGTACCAAAGAGTGCGATTGCTGGATGCAGGGTAAGGGTGTTTTTAGTTTTCTAAGAAACCAGTGTGGCTGCACCAGGTTGTATCCCCATCAGCAGTGCCCCACGTGCGGTGTCAGTGTTCCAGATTGGGGCCATTCTAACAGGTGTGAGATGGTATTTCATTGCTGTTTGAATTTGCATCTCCCTGTTGATGTGATGTGGAGCGCCTTTTTGTATGCTCATGTGCCGTATTTGCATCTTCTGTCAGGAGGTGTATGTTAAGATCTTTGGCCCATTTTTTTAATCTGATAGTTTCGTTGTTTGTTTTCTTATTGTTGAGTTTTGAGTGTTCATGTATATTTTCGATATACCTTCCTTTATCACATACATGTTTTAAAAATATTTTCTTCCAGTCTGTGGCTTATAGTCTCATTCTCTTAATGGGCCTTTTGCTTAACAGAAGTTTGTAATCTCAAAGAAATTAAATGAAGTACAGCTTATCAATAGTATTTTTTCTTGAATTGTGCCTTTCGTGTTGTATCTAAAAACTCATTGCCCTATCCGAGGTCATTAAGAGTTTTTTCCATGTTGTCTTCTAGGAGTTTTATAGTTCTACATTTTACATTTAGGTCTGTGATCCACTTTGCTTAACTTTGTAACAGGTCTGAGTTCTGTGTCTAGATTTAAGTTTTTGCACGTTGGTGTTCAGCAGTTCCAGCGTCATTTGTTGAAAAGATCTTTTCTCCATTGTCTTGCCTTTACTCCTTTGTCAGAGATCAGTTGACTGTATTTATGTGGGTCTGTTCCTGAGTTCTCTGTTCTGTTCCATTGATCCCTTTGTTGTTTCTAGAATACCACACTGTCTTGATTTACTGTGGGTTTAGAGTAAGTCTTGAAGTCGGGTAGTGTCAGCCCCCCAACTTTGTTCTCCTTCAATATTGTGTGGGTTATTCTGGGTCTTTGCCTCTCCGTATATACTTCAGAATCAGTTTGTTGATATTTGCAAAATAACTAGCTGGGATTTTGATTGAGATTGCACTGAATCTAGAGATCAGGTTGGGAAGAACTGACGTCTTGACAATATTGAGTCTTCCTATCCATGAATATGGACTGTCTTTACATTTCTTTAGTTCTTCTTTGATTTCTTTCATCAGTTTCATAGTTTTCTCATACAGATCTTGTACATATTTTGTTTTATTTACATATAAGCATTTAATTATTTTGGTATTCTGTAAATAGTATTCTGTTTTTAATTTTAAATTCCGCTTGCTCACTGCTGGTATATGGAAAAGTGACTGACTTTTATATTAATCTTGGATCCTGCAACCGTGCTGTATCACTTAGTAGCTCTAGGAGTTGGGTTTGTTATTAATCCTTTTGAATTTCCTACATAGACAATCATATCATCTGCAAAGAAACACTTTTATTTCTTTCTTCCCAACCTGTGTTACTTCTACTTCCTTTTCTACTCTTATTTCATTAGCTCGGACTTCCAGTATTGTGTTGAAAAGAAGTAGAGAAAGGGGACAGCCTTGACTTGTACCTCACCCTGGTGGGAAAGGCTCAAGTTTCTCTCCATTAAGTATGATATTAGCAGTAGGGTTTTTGTGGATATTCTTTATCAAGTGGAGGAAATTCTGCTCTATTCCTAGTTCACTGACAGTTTTTATCAGGAATGAGTATTAGCTTTTGTCAAATGCTTTTTCTGCAATTTCAATATGATCTTGTGATTTTTCTTTGTTAGCCTTGATGTGATGGATTATGTTAATTGATTTCAAATGTTGAAACAGCCTTGTTTTCACGGGGTAAGTCCCACTTGATTGTGGCTGGCCTGTTTGCTGAAAGGAAAACTGTCTTCAACTAGACAAGTCCCCTGATTTCTTGACCTGAGGGGAGTGTGGGGTGGGTCACAAGACAGGCCCCAGCTTACCGAAGGTGTCACCGTCCATGTTCTGGGACACTGCATTCTGGGAAGGCACTCCTCTGAGCTGTCGGAGACCAGCATGGACGTTTCACGTCTTGGAGATGCTGGTTTCCTGGCCAAGTTAGCAGAGCCAGTGCCTTGGACCACGCCTCCAGCACAGCAGCTGCTGAGAAGGTGGTCACATCCTCCATTCACACTCACTGTGCCTGGAACTGCACAACTGCTCAGTGATCTTAGGGCCATGGCATTCAAGTTCTTGCTCCCGATGGGAACCTGAGAAATTTCACGGAGAGGAAATGGAAGAACTTTGGGAAGGAGCTGCTTATGCATCTCTGGGGTCCCTGGGGATGTTCGTGTAACATGCTCCTGTCTTCCAGCCCAGAAAGTCGACAGCTGCTTCATCTTGCATTCTTAATTAATTTGGAAATTTCCTAGCTCCATGTGAGGCAGGGTGGCGGTGGAACATACCCGTGTTTAACTTGGGGACAGCTGTCAGGACACCATGACCTCTGCTACCGTGGCTGGTGAGAGTCCTATTTCCCAATCTTAAACATCTCCCTGAGTGGACGCTCAGGCCCGCGGTACTTCTGATACAAAGGGGCCATCACAGTAATTGCCGTCCTGGTGGACAGGAGTCTGTCTTTGAGCGGGAAGAGACCTCTCGCCCCAGAGAGAGGTCCCCTACTCTCTTTGGGGGCCAGGCCACTGAGGCTGCTGTCTGTGCTGTACCTGGCTGCCCCTCACTTCCTGTTGGCATGAGAGTCTTACCTGCAAGGGATGTGGGCGAGGCCCAGGGGAGCCCTGGGTGGCTGGCAGTGCTGCCCACATGTGGGAAGTCAGGCCTGTGCAGAGCCACACTGCTGATGCTGTGGAACCAGCCCTGGCGGGTTCCCACAGAGCCTATCCCCCCATGATGCCTCTTTCTCCTATTTTCATCTTTGCTCTCAGGAACTCTGGAAAGTCAACTTGCCTTAGAAAGTTGGGATTCAGCATTTCTTCCCACTGTCTGCTTCAGGAAGCCCCAGGTCAGCATCGCCCTGCTGGTGGGCTGGAATCCCAGATGCCCCTCACATGGAAACACACGCACGCGCGCGCGCACACGCACACACTCCCACTCACTGTCACACTCACTACAGCCTTCCTCGGGACATCCGCACATCACAGCCCCCTCCCAGAAGCACACCTCCCCTGTATGACTCACACTTTGGAGGTAGATCCCACCCAGACTGTAGGTGGGATGCTCTTGAGAGGAGAGGCCTTGGATCAGGGCTCTTGGACAACTTCCCGGCAGAGCTCAGGCTCCACCTGGGAAAGTGGATCTATAGGGAAGTCATGGCTGTACCGTCTCTCCTTGAGTTGGTGTCTGTCCCTCTCCTGTGTCCAGCAGTGACCACATGTACTGCATGGGGAGGTAGTCCTGCCCCCCCCCCACCTCCAGCGATCAGCGTTCCTGGCCCCTAGGGCATTGGTCCCAGCTACTAGTGGCCCCACACCCCCAGGAAGCAGTCTCTTCCATACTGCACCCGAGGGCTTGGGCAGGGCCGGGCACACGGTCAGGTCAGGCCCTGCTCAGACCCAGGGTCGGCATCATGGACAACAGGGCCTCTGGTCCCTTCTGGAGAGACAAGAAATGAGGGGCGAGAACCTGGCACCATGGCTGTGTCCCCAACCAACCTGGGCTCATGCCGCCGAGGGGCCTCCAAATGGTGGGGTGTCGGTTAGAACTCGTGCTCCGTGACACTGATGGCCCGAGGAGGAGGACACACGTGGGCTATTGTGGTCGTGGGCTCCTGAGAGAGTGAATGCAGGGGGTGGATGAGCCTCTCCCAGGCCCCCCAGAGGCAGTGTGAGGCTGGTGGGGCCACAGCGGCGTGAACGCCAGTGGGTTGAGAGAACAGACCTTCCGCCGCTGGTTCTCCCTCTCACGAGGCTGCTCTCCAGGTCACCCCAGTGTGGCCATGGGGAAAGGGGAGACAAGTCCCCACCTCCCAGAAGCCCCGTGCAATAGCCTCAGCCCAGCTGTCACACCTCGTAAACGCTGACCCACCTGTATTGAGTGTCAGCGGAGACATGGAAACCATAGGACCTGATCAAGCTAAGCCAGGTCCCTAGGAGACACGGGCCCTCTCGTTTTCTGCCTTCCTAGCAGTTTGTTTCCAGGATGGTTCCTGGTGAGGATAAAGCTGCAGGGTACACCCTGGGGTGCAGCTTTCCTTCCCTTGTTTATCAGGGAGTGAGTGATGCTGTTGCCCATGCTCTGCATTGTTCCTGTGGGTTCCAGGGTGGGGTGGAGTCCGAGTATGGAGGGTGGTGATGCGGTTAAGGGCAGGGTGCAGAGCAGGGTTGCGGGTGGGCTCAGAAACCCCAGCCCCTTGCAGCAGGCTCCTTGGTGCCCCCTCACCCACACATGCCCCCCCCCCCATGCCCTTGCATTGCTCCTGCCATGCTGGTTTGGGATGCTCCCTGCTCTGCCTTGTCCCCATTTGGGCCTGTAAGCTTGTTGAGGGTATGGTGCGGTGGCTTATGGCCACCTTGTCCTGGCCCCACACGTGTCTGGATAAGACGGAGTGTCCTTTCACATCCCTGACCGGCAGAGCCCAGAGGAGCGGAGCAGGTGCCAGGCGCATGATGCGGTCTCCCCTTTGTGCTCTGCACGCAGCCTCACCAGGTGTCTTTCTCCTCCTCACAGAGAAAGTGGGCACAGAGGTGGGGCTCCTCCAGCTGCTCGGGGAGCCCCCGCCCCCGCAGGTCACCCAGATCGATGACCCCGACGTGGGACCGGCCTACGTCTTTGGCCCAGACGCCAACAGCGGCCAGGTGGCCCAGTACCACTTCCCCAGCCCCTTCTTCCGTGACTTCTCGCTGCTCTTCCACGTGCGGCCGGCCACCGAGGGCGCAGGGGTGCTGTTCGCCATCACCGATGCGGCCCAGGCAGTGGTCTCAGTGGGTGTGAAGCTGTCGGGCGTGAGTGACAGCCACCAGCACATCCAGTTCCTGTACACCGAGCCCGGGGCGGCCCAGACGCACACGGCCGCCAGCTTTCACCTTCCTGCCTTCGCTGGCCAGTGGACACGCTTTGCGCTCAGTGTGAGTGGTGACACCGTGACACTCTTTGTGGACTGCGAGGAGGTCCAGTCGGCGCCTTTGATGCGATCTCCACAGGGCCTGGCGCTGGAGCCCGGCTCCGGCCTCTTCGTGGCTCAGGCCGGAGGAGCAGACCCTGACAAGTTCCAGGTAAATCTACAGCTGCTGCTGGAGGGCTGGACCAGCCTCGGGGCTGTGGGCCTGGCCACTCGGACAAGGGGCAACGGCCATTAGTCCCCACCTGACTTCACGCCCTAGTGTTCCTTGATCTGCTTGGACCTAGGGTGTCTTTTATTCCCTGGTGCTCTGGTCCCTTGGCCACCCCCAGCAAGGGTCTCCCTGGGCTGCAGCGGTTTCTCTGAGGCCCCTTGGGACCACCTTTCTAACTGGATGCTGGCCTCTGCCACCATCTGAGCACAATGTAAGCAATGGACTCCTTAATTCATAATTAAGAATTTTAAGAAGGCAGCAGCAGAGGGTAGAAGTGGGTGTGGGCCATCTGCGGGGGGGCTGCACCCCATGGAGGCTGCACACTGGCCGGGCTGGCCAGGGCTCTATAGCCAGTCATTCTGAATGACCATCAGTCATTCTGTTATTACTATTTTACCAAACCACTTAGCCGCCCACTCCACGCAGTGTGGGCGAGACATCCCCAACAGTCCTGGGCAGGTGGCTGTCTCCACTGTGTCTCCCCCCAGGGAAGCCCCCTCTCCCTGTGCCTGACCCCGGTCTTCATTGCAGGGGAAGCAGACTCCAGAGCTTGGGTGGGGGTTTTTCTCCTGGGTCCTCAGCCCTATACTTGGAAACTTTAGGTGAAACCCCCGCCTCCTGGAAATACCATGTGGGCACCCTTGGCGGAGCACTGACTCAGTTCTAACATTACAGCCGGTCTGCAGCTGGCATGCCCCAGACAGGGGTCCCTGTGTGTGCTAATGAGGGATGTGCCTTCAGGGGACAGAAAGTTAATTATTGCCCAGACAAAAACTGCTTGATTAAAGTTGTTCTAGGTCCTGGTGATTTGGGTTCTGAAAGCTGGCCTTTCACCTTTGGCAGAAACTTTCACCCATGGGGTCTGCGAGCCTGGAGGACTTTGATACCAAACTGGGCCTCTTTGTGTTTTCATTTTGATCCTCAAATATGATTAACTGGAAAGAGTCACAGAGAGCCCTTACATCCAGGGAGGGGCTGTGTTTACTGGGAGTTGTGGCGTGACCTCCCCGGCATGTCTAGATGGAAAAGTATGCCATTGTTCCACGCGTCTTCGACAGTAACAGAAAAGCTGCGCGTGCGCTGGTGGGGACGGGGGCTGCCCAGAGCTCAGGGTGCTAAGGGAGGACATCATCCCACAGTGAGGACACCAGAGGCTTCCTCCCTAGGCCTCGTCAGGGCCACATGTCATTGTTGCAGAACACAGCTGCCAGCTGAGTACCTAGGCACACTGCGTCTGGGTGTTTTATTGTGCGTTTTTTGGTTGCTAGTGAAGACAGACTTTAATTTTTTTTTTCACGTGTTTATAGGCTGTTTGTCTTTTGTGACTGACTTATCTGTGTTCTTTGACTTTTCGTATGGATGGGTTCGATCATTTCCTGTTTATTTTTACAAACTATACATATGAAAGAAACCGTTCCTTTGTTCTGTGTGCTGCAAATTTTATTTCCAAGTTTGTCATTTGCCTTTTTTACTTTGCATTTTTTTAAATCGCTGGGATATTTAAAATGTTTCTGTGGTTAACTCTGGCTCGAAGAAGACACCCTCGGCATTGACCACTGCAGCAAAGTTTTTGGAAGGGTAGAAAGTCAGAAATGGGGCAGCTCTGGGCTGTGACCCGGCTTCCCTTTGACCTCACTGTGTCACATCCAGCCAAGTCAAGTGTGGTCTGGCCCCTAGTCTCTGCAGACTACAAGTTCCCAGGAGTTTTCTGTGTGGGTGTCTCTGGTCAGATTCCAGCGAGGTGAGAGGACCAGCCTGTTGTCTGGTGCAGATTGGTTTAGGACAAGGTTTTTCAGGCCTTCTGAATTGAGGTACATGAGAAAAAGTCACTCAGGTCATGTGATTTATATGCTTTGGCAGAAACTAAAGCTCAGGGTGCTAGGAGGAAACTGGGCGTCCCCCCAGACCCGTCCCTACGGGTCCTTACAGAACCCTTATTGTTTCCTCCTGTCAGAAAATTCTGGAACCTCATCGGTCTTTTCAGGTTTATTCTTTTTGTCAGATTGGTTATAAATTTCCCTGATGAAATGCATTCCAATGACATATATTACAGCGTTTTGCTTATTAACATTTACTTCCGACTCTTGTTCAGGGTTTATTGTACCTCTCCCTTCTTTATCATTTCAAAGGCTCTGTGGCTACATTTTCTTGACGTCCTTTCTGTTTGTGGAAAGTGTCCCCATTTCCTCGTTCCCCGTTTGCCTCTGTCTTTGTGAAGCCCCCTGGGTTTCCAGCTGTGGTTCTCTCTCTAGGCCTCAGTGTGTTTATCAGACCAGCCACCCACAAATCCCCTGGGCCCTTGTTCATAGCCTGCAGGCAGGCAGGGCCGGGCCTGCCCTGTTCCTGGCACATCCCGTGTTCTCTCCTTGTGTTCAGTGAGGAATGCAGACGTTGTCACTGTTCCCCACATGTGGCTTCGTTGGCTGCATTACATAAATAAGTGCTTGGCCCACGGAAGCCAAGAGCTTGCCCACGGCCTCCTATACCTGGACCACTGGGACAGGCTTAATGCTGGGGGTGATGGGGAGCAGGCAGGGAAAGTGTGACACCCCCAACCCCTACAGTCCTCCTTCTACCACAGCCCCTAAGCCGAGTGGCACCAGATCTGCCACTCCTGACCGAGGGGGCACTGGGGCTGCTGAGGTCACACTGACCCTGCTCCACTGGACACCCCTCTTTCAGGACAAATGCTTGGAACCCTGGCGCTCATGGTAAGTGACATATGCAGATGTAACCTAGACACAGCACTGCGACCACCATGTGATGTCCTGACTCCGTGGAATGGAGGGGAGGAAAGGGGTTTGTAATGGAGGAACATGTCCAGTGTGACCCCACGGGAAGAAACCTCGAGGCAGCAAGATGCTGTCATGAAGTTAGTCAGGGAGCCTGGTGGGTGCCAGTGAGATGGTCTGAAGTACAAGAAAATGGGATGGTGGGGCGTGGCCCAGTCACAGCTACAGCTGGGGTAGGTGACAAGGGACCAGGCCACCTTGGGGACAGGTTAGCCAGCAGAGGAGAGAAGGGCCGAAAGCTGGGGGTGAAGCAGGCCTGGGAGTGCCGTGTCGTCCCCACGCCCCCGTCCAGCCCCACTGCCCTGCTAGGACATGCCCTTCCAGGCAGGGGTGGGTCAGAGGCCACCCACAGAGGGTCCTGGGGTCCTAGGGAGGCAGCCCCAACACCAGTGACTTTGGTGATGCACTTTCACAGCATAGGGTCCTGATCTTCTACACACAATTTTAAGACATGCAGCCTGTGGCGTGGCAGTGGCAGGACATACTTTAAATGGCCTTTATTAATGAACTGTCTGGACTTCATAACATTTGATTCTAAGTCTGTTCACTATTCGTGGTGGGTCTTGTGGCTTTTGCACTAGCGATGTCTTTCTTCCCCAAGAAACTGTGTCTGCGGGAAAGCACCAACCCCCCGGCAGGAGACCGGAACCCGAGCTTCTCTGCCTTCTTGATTCCGGCCTGCGGTGGGTCTGGTCTGTTTGAAGCTAAGAGCCTCGCAGGTAGTGTCAGTGTATGCGGATGGTCATGGGGGGAAACCAGCAGCCTGACCCTCTCTCTGCCGGAAGTTCTGCTGCCCGACCCTCACACACAAAGGGCTGCCAAGGGGCATTCCAGAATTTTAACATTCGACCCCCTTGCCGTCCCTCGGAGTTCTCAGTCTTGGTGACTGGCACTTGGGGTCCTCCCTGTCCCTCCTTCAGTAGGGCTGGTGGACCAAGAATTTGCGTTTTGAACATGATGCTGCTGCTGACCCCAGAGGCTGACCTCTGCATTTTTAAGTTCACAATGGCCTGTGCTTTCACCGGGTAATGGTGCCCCTGGAGCCTGGATGGTGGAGGACACCTGTGTGTATGCCTCCCCTACACCTTTACCTCATGCACATGCATGCACACAAAGCCATGCACATACCTGCACAGCACAAATGTGCACACGTATGCACGTGCGCACACACACACACACACAGGCCTCACTGTCAGCAGGTGGAGTGGAGGAGGGAACATGGAGTCAGGTAGAACTGGCCCCCAGAGAGGCTAACCTTTCTGGGGAGGGAGTCCAGGGGTGCTTCCAGGAGGAAGAGGCCTGGGCTGAGCCTGGAAAGGTGAGTGGAGTGTGAGATCAAGGGTCAGCTGATAAAGGGAGTCTGAAGGGCATTTGGTGGAATAACAGAATGACGTAGGCCAGAGTCAGCACATGGCCCTCAACACGTCCTGCCTGCCACCTGTTTTTATACAGCCCGCAAACCGAAAAGGCTTCCCATATTTAAATGGTTAGGAAAATAAACAAGAGTATTTTCTGACATGTGAAAATATTATGAAATAAAAATGACAGTGTTCCTAAAGTTTAGTTGGATGGCCATGCTCCATCTTTCACATATTGTCCTGGTCAATTTCCTGGCATAACACAGTCCAGATCTGTTACAAAGGCCAGGACCTACTGATCAATCGGCCTTCTCCGAGAATGTTTGACAAACTCTGACCTACACCTTTCTAATGAAGAGTAGTTAAAATGTACACCTTAGAATGGACTAAATATGGTCTTTATTTAGGAAAAAATACATTGGAGTAAATCCCAGTGTATTAAGATGTTAAGTTGAAACCAGAAAATACTAGAAAAAGTACTGAGGACACTCATAATTTCCCAGTGAGGAACTTTTTATAAAGTGTCATCAGAGACAGAAATCACAGTGTGTAACAGAGCCTGCTCGTTCTCTGTCACATGTCAAAGGCACAGGGTCCTGTTGGGTTTGTGGGAGCCCCGTTGGCATTGGGAGGCCCTGGATCCCCAGCTTCACGCACTTGGCTACAGGAAGTCGGCCGAAGTTCAGATCCTGCAGTCAGCACCATCCCTGCGTCCATACCCTTTGGGGTTCATGGGGCCTTGCAAAGAAGGCCCCACTGCAGCCATGGTCGAGGTCCTTGTAATCATACGCTGTCCCCAAGCGGACAGCTGTCCCCCGATCCCTGCCTCAGGCTTAGGGCCTCCTACTGAGGTGGGTGTCCTGTCCTCTGCACACGGTGGAACTTCTGCACTCACAGTTCAGGACATTGCCCCTGCTTGCGTCTACTGCCCTCCCTTCCCCACCCCACCCCCACCCAGTGCCATCGCCTCATGTCCCTTGGGGACACCACTTGCAGTGACACACCTCATTTTTGTCTCACTGTTCTGTCCCCTCCTCTCTACACTGAGTTCCGAGGTGACAGGCCCCTGTTCAGTGCTGTGTCCCGGTGCCCAGCATAGGGCGGAGAGCACAGGAGCGCGCGTGTGTGGAGAGGGATGGGGAAGGGAGTGAGTGCGTGAGTGAACGGAGGACCTCGGCTCTGGGCTGAGCAGCCCATGGGCACGGAGAAGCAAGGGCTCACCCCAAGCCCTGGGGGCTGTTTTGTCCTCGGCTCCTCACTTGTTTTATGAAAAGGTGACATCGCAAAGAGAGCGAGCCCTAGATTCCACTCGGTTAATCCAGCGCTGTTTCCTGCCACGTCTGAGGTTTGACCAGGGGCAGCACTGGCCTGACCCAGGGCAGGGGTCCCTGTTCTCATGGTTTATGTCACCGGCTCTGTGAGTGAGGGTCTCTTTGTGCCCCTGCCGCCTGCCTCGGAACCGCCAGTGATATTTCTGTCCCTCTGCATCTAGGGAATGATCGCGGAGCTGAGGGTGCGCAGGGACCCCCAGGTGAGCCCCACACACTGCCTGGAGGATGACGACGATGATGATGATGACGGGGTGAGTCTCCCTCCCCAACACCCCCACCCCCCGGGAGGAGAGCCCACATCAGTAGGGGCTGGCCTTCCCCCCTAGGAACCCCAAGGTGATGAGACCAAGGTCTCTCTGAAAGCTGCCATTTTCAGTACAAGGAACTGGTAACATTTTCAGTTGCCCTATAGCATAAAAAAGAGCCTCCACTTCCCCAAACTCCATTCCAAACACACATAGAATACAAGGTGAATGCTGGATGGAAACTGTCCCCAGGACAGCCAGTAGGTGACACAATCGATCACAGTCAGCTGGGCAAAAGTGTGTGTGTGTGTGTAAGTGGGAGTGAATGTGTGTGCACACAATCACATGGGACTTAAGAAGGCAAATCCACCTGTACTTGGGTGTGGACAGACAGGAGGACAGCCATGTTCTGGGGGAGGCAAAAGCTGCCCCCTCCTGACAGAGTTGTGATAGAGAATGTCTAGTCATGTCCCCTCAGCTGCCTTCCTGTTCTGCTTCGTGTCACCGTGTGGCCTGTATGCCAATAAGCCTCTGCAGGGCTTTTGTCCTCTGCGCTGTTTCCCAGGACAGTGACCCAGGAACAGGATGACAAGTGGAAAGAAAGGAACATGTCTCTCTATGGTTCTCTGTATGTCTGGCTAGGAACCCAATTGATTTTTGATGGGTCGTTCTGATTGGTCTGAACGGACGTGCCTCATTGATGACCAGCTGACAGTGCTCATGGGAGGGCCAGTTCCCTCTTGGCATCCACAGAAAGTGCTCCCCCCTTACTTCTGCCTTCTCCCCCTGCCCTGGCCTGGGATGGGTGGAGGCACAGGCGGGACCTGCCCGGGTTTGCTCTCCAGGCCCTTCTCGTGCTGGGGCTTCTGTCACCAGCTTCTCCCTCGTTTCCTGTGAACCCCTCAGGCATCAGGAGACTTCGGAAGTGGGCTGGAAGAGACCCAGGAGCTTCCCAGGAAGGAAGCGGTGAGTACTAGCAAGGTCCCTGCCCAGGGTCGCATCCATCTCAGCCTGGGCTGTTCTCCCTCTCATCTCTCAGGCATGCTGAAAACCAGTTTTTCTAATTCTACACATTCCTTGGGTCCCTGAGGTGACCTTGACATTCTGATTGTGCCTCCCCATTAGCTGCTAGGGCTCCAAGGGCCTAGAGGGTCTGTGGGTCAGAGAAGGGGAAAGCCATGCAGAGCAGCGTGAGGCCTACTTGGTGAGTTTCCCAGCTCACACCACCTGAAACAACATGCAGGAGGGAGTGTGTCCCAGGGACTCGAGGGTCTGGGCCCCGCGTCTTCCACCATCTGTCTTACGGTGTCTTCGCCCAGGGCGTGGACATCCAGGGAGTGAGGGGCCTAGTGCTGAGCTGCCCTGGGATGGATGGTTGTTACCCTCCCCCAGGTGGGGGATTGGGACCCCTGGCCTTGCCAGGGTGGAGGAGGGGCAGGTGGCTCTTAGGGAAGAAGGACCAGGGGCTCACCCACCTCCATGCAGGCTCTGGTACCTGGTGGGGCCCTGGACAGGCATCAGTGGGTTGTGACCCCAAACAGGCCCCCAAGGGTCAGACGGCTGTGTGTTCCTTGACCACTGAACCTCTTCATGGATGTGGGCTGGATTGGAGAACACGCACTGATACACAGCAGCCATTGGGGATGCAGGGACCCCATAAAACCATGGTGTCTGAGCTGCATTGGGACCAAGGCGTGAAATGCCACAGCTTGGCAGCCTACCTTAATAGTCTGGGGGGGTCAAAGACAAAAAAAATGGGGTCCCTATTTAGACAGTTTCACTCTCAGCCCATAGCCTGTCCCTGGCTAGGCTCCCAGGTCAGGAATGCTTTAGCAGACCCCTGGTGAGCTCAGCTTTGGTCAGAGGAACTTGGCAGAAGCCTCTACAGGGTGAACAAGCCTGGTCCGGGTGGGGGTCCCTAGCTCCAGGGGAAGGCCTGGTATCCGGCCCTGGCTGCGGCTCGCCTGCCTGGCTGTGGGGGCAGCCCTCAAACAAGACTCCCAGGATGACCGTTGCCCACCCACATGGTGTCCCCAGGGAGCGTTTGCCAAATGGGGGGTGGCCGGTCGCAGGAAGTATTTTGCCTGCATATCTGAACATCCACTTGCACCCACATCCTCGGCTCTGTGGTGCCTTTGGGAACAGGGAAGACCGGTTTTCAGAGAAGAGCGGCCTCATCCCCTCTGGGTACGGGTGGGTGGCAGTCATTCAGCTGTGCAGTGCCTGGTCAGGGCCCTCGCCAAGGACATGTTGTAGCCACACCCGGGGTGCACAGTAAACCCCCAGAGCTCCCTTTGTGTGAGGCACCTGTGACAGTGTTGGCCACTTGCTCTTCTCTGTTGGGACCACAGGAAGGAGCCAGGGCTCTGGAGTGTCACTGACGGGCCGCCCTGGCCCTGAGCCCGGGGAGTGGGCTCTGGTCCCTCCCTCACATGGGGACAAGTTGGCGGGCGTGGGGAGTTCTGTGACTTGTTGGGCTCTCCAGGTGGGGCTGCTACTTGAGGGGACCCCACCCCACGGGCTGTTCAGAAGAAAAGGGCTCTGGAGGGCCCTGAACTTCTTCGTGCCTGAGATGAAGTCCTGATGGCTTCTTCTCATCTTTCTTAAAGTCTAGAAAGCTCTTATTTTACAAACCAAATAAATCTGAACCTGACATTTGCCAGCATACACAGCCACAGGGTGCCTGCATTTGCTGAATAACGGAGCTGTCTTCCTGTTCTTGCCTTGCCAGGGCATGTCCCTGAAACCTGATCTCCCCGAGGTTCCTCCGGTCACTTCTCCTCCCTTGATCGAAGTCAGCATTGTAGAAGATAACAGAACAGAAGAAACTGAGGAACAAACCACTATGTCTTTATTAGAAGGTAAAACTCTTGTGGGCGTGGGTGCATGTTAGTGGAGTATATATGTGTTAGTGCTGTGCATGTGTGTGTGTGTGTGTAGCTGAGTGAGGGGCTCCTGTCCTTCATGAACATAAGCCCCATAATGGGGAGTGGTCAGCACCAGCCCTGCCCACTTGCCACCCTGTCACGTTGGGGATTATCTGTATGAACAAGTCTCCACAGAAGTCAGGGCAGAGCAGCTGCCTGGTCACATACTTCTCTTTGCCAGAGTTTGTTTCTGTTTTCTTATTTCTGGGGAATTTGGGGACTGTCCTGAGCATGCTACCAGAGTGACATGCCACTGCTCAGCATGGGAACCAGTGGCTCGCTAGGAGGATGTGAGAGTGGGCTGTGAGGGCAGAGACATCTCCGCTCAGACATTTGTGAAATGGGCCCACCCTGTGGTCAGCATTTGGGGTTGGGGACGTCCCCTGGTGGCCTTGGGGCGCGCTGGCCTGGACAGTACACAGGCACGGACCTGCTGGAGGCAGGGCCAAGGCGCTCGGGAGGAGGGAGAATGAAGTGTGTCTTATAGTTCATTGCTGCATTGTAACAGACTGCCACAGCCTCGCTGCTGACAGCCACACCATGCCTTGCCCTGGTCTCTGCAGGTAGGAGTCCTACTCAGAGCCCAGCGCTGAAAGCAGGTGTGCAGGGCTGCTTCCATGCTGAGGCCCAAGGGAGGGGCGCGTCACTGCGGCTGTAGGATTCAGCGTCCACGTTCCTTACTGCTGTGGGCCGGGGACTGTTCTTGGGTCGCCCACATCCCTCAGCTCCTCCTCGGGACTCCCTTCCTGCCTTCCTCCTCTGTTCTGGGGCCTCAAGTGATGACTGAGGTTGTCCCCTGAATTTCCAGCATAATCTCCCTATGTTAAAGTCAGCTAGTTAGTAACTGGTCTGTGACATCTGTGAAATCCCTTCACAGCAGTGCCTGGATTAGTGTCCAACCGAACCACCAGGTGACAGGACTCTCAAGGGGACATCTGTGGAGTGCTTTCTTTATACTTATGTCAGGGTTTTAGAAAATTACATAGGTATTTTTTTATTTAGAAATAAAAAGTGATTGCTTTTGAAATCACTGAAATAATAATACATGTTCAGTGCAGCCAAATTAGAAACCGGAGAGGACAAATGAGTGAGAAGTGACCATCGGTCCTTGCGGTCCCGCTGTTCACGTCCTCCCCTCAGTGGGCTGAGGACATGGTGCCTGTGGCATTTGTCAGGGACGTGCTTCCCAAGGCCACATCCAGGATGGGTGAGGTGGGTGAGGCATCCGGGCCCTTCAGCGTTCTGCGTGAGGGACGCACGCCCCCCTGTGCTGTGTGGCCTGGGCTCCCAGTCCAGGGGCTGTCTGTGCATAAAGTATGGGTCTCAGTTCTTTTGATTTTGGCTTACGTATGTCCAGTTTTTCTAGCTCCATTGATCAAAAAGCCTGTCCTTTCTCCCACTGAATTGCCGTGGGGTCTTTGTTGAGAACCAGTTGACTGTCCATGTAGGCCTGTCTCTGATGCTGCTTGGGTCCGTGGGTCTGTCTGTCGGAAGGAGACACACTCACTGCCAGCTGTTCCTGCAGCCTGTGCTAAGGCTGGAGGTCAGGTCTGTACATCCTCCAGATCTGCCTGCCCATCATTGACAGGACTGCTTTGCTGTTCTCTGTCCTTTGCATTTTCTTATGAATTTTAGAATCAGTTTGTCAATTTCTATAAGAAGAGTCTGCTGGAGTTTTGGTTGGAGTCCTGTTGAATCCATAAATCAGTGTTGAGGGAGCGGCTTGGCGATCTCATGAGTACTGAGTCTCCCAACCCAGGAACAGAAGCCGTCTCCCTGTACTGAGGGCTTCACTTTCTCTTCTTTTGGCAATGTCTTTTTTGTTTTAAATGTTTGCAGAGGCAGGGGTTTTAAATTTGCCTTAAATCATGCTGATTCTTAGAATACATCCTTGGAGGTTTCTACCCCGCACCGTCAGGGAAAGCGGCTGGGCTGTTCTCCTGTGGCTGACTTGTGACTCTCAGGGGGTCCTAAATGGGGGAGGGGGTGTGGGACTGCTTGGGCCTCATCTACCTGGGCACCTCCAGGAGGCAGGGCTCCGAGCAGAGGGTCGGGGGTGGTTGGCCCCCGGATGGAGTGATCACAGATGCCCACACATGGATGCAGCTTTGCTTTCTGCTGGGAACAGGGCGAGTATCCCCCAGAGCTGGACAGTGTGAGCTCCCTTGGGAGTTGTCTGATCCACATTGGGCTGAAAGGCCTCAAGTCCCATCCAGTCCCCAAGCTCTGCTGCTGTGCTGTCCCCAGAGTACCAGTCAAACCCCAGACAGGCTCACACATGCCTGTAAACTTCCCTCAGGAGACAGGGCCTCTGCAAGTCACCAGGTGCCTGTGACATTTCAACGGAGCGTGAGTCCTGCGTGTTCTGATTGACTCAGTGATGCTGGAGTGATTAGGTGAAAGACTTTGGGGAACAGCCTCAGAGTTCACCCACAAACAACATGTCAAACACAGGCGGGGAGGTGCCCACCCTGCACCCAATGAGGAAATTGATAAATGGGAGAAGCAAAGAGAAGGGCATTGGGTGGGGGCAGGGCCACACGCAAGCACTGCAGTGGCCTGGGCTTTGCTCTTCTCTGTGTGGTGGTGTTTGCACAGCCCTGGGGACATGGCTGCTCAGGCCGGGGGCTGATTTGGCCAGAGCTGGCCCCTAGGCGGGATCCTTGATGGGGACCTGGTTCCCCCACTGTCACCATTTTCCAAAAAGAAGCCACATAGGACCTAGCTGGATAGTGGGGAAACCTGAATCAGGCTGTGTGTTAGGTCACTGTATGTGACAATGCCGGGTTTCCCAACTGTGACCATCAGGTTGTCAGACAACATACTCATTCTTGGGAGACATTGGGAGACATGGCATTCTGGGGGGAAGGGTCATGATAATGCAGGGGACTCACAAGTGACTCGGCAAGAGAAGTGGAGTGTGTGTGTGTGTGTGTGTGTATGGGAGTGTAAGGGTGTGTGTGTGTGAGAGCTCGAGTGTGTGCTTAGGGGGCGGGCAGCAGAGACTGGGCCATCGTTCAGGGGCCTGACCACTGTCCTGCCACCTCCACCCCCCAGCTCATACCCTTCCTGGTGCAAATACAGTCACCACTTGGGACGGAAGTGTCCAGAACCCTGAGGATAACCTTGAAGAGGTGAGACCCCCTCCCCGACCCCAAACCGCGAAGGCTCCAGAGCAGTCATTGCCTCGGGTTTGCTCACTGGTGACCCAACCAAGCCCCGAGCCCACACCCTTCCTCTCTGTCCCTGTGCCTGGTACGTGGTGGGCATGTGGGCATGGCTGGGAGACTCTGGCCTAAGCATGAGGAGCATGTGGGCAGGGATAGGGGGACAACTGGACAGATCCTGAACCCTGTGCATATCCACTCACGTCCCCTGTGTGTGTCCACCTTGCGTGTCCCTGTGGTACGGAGCCCAGCCCAGGCCATAAGAGAGTGTGGTGGTGGGTGGGCAGGTGTGTATGTGGCACCCCCCAGCCTGTGCCCTTTCCTCTTCCCAGGGTCTTGCAGGCCCAGTGGTGCAGAGCCCCGATGCACGGCCTATTCCTGGGCCTCAGGGACCCCCTGGGCCCCCAGGCCCACCAGGGAAGGATGGCACCCCTGGAAGGGACGGTGAGCCAGTGAGTACATGTTTCCCCTCGGTCCAGCTGTGGGCTAGGGGTTCGGACAGGAAGGGAGAAGGATGCAGAGCAGCCGGACCGTGGACACCCTGGAGGCCCCGGGGTGGGGTGCACTGTGTTTGCTGCTCCGGTCCCTGTGGGAGAGCTGGAGGGTGTAAGGGAGGGTGTCAGGGAGGCTGCGGGCAGGGCCGGCTGAGGCCAGCCCACTGCAGATGAAGGCAGTCAGACTTTGGGTGGAAGGAAAGTTCTTCACCTCCACGTAGACGGCCTTCCCACAGGAGTCCGGCCTGTGGGGGGTGTGGAGCCCAGGGGCCAATTCCACGGCAGGCGGGATGGGGACAGGAGTCCTCGAGTCCATCACTAACCATTTCTCTTGCATGTTCCAGGGCACCCCTGGGGAAGATGGAAGACCCGTAAGTTTGCTTTGCTCCCAGAGCCAGATATTATCTTTGACATTTGTATAGGGCCCTCGGGGCTTTTTATCCTATAACAATCTTTCAGCTCAACATAGTGAAGAGATTTTAAAATGAAGCCATCTGGAAAATGCAGCTTAACTTTGTTAAGGAAATGCAAGCCTAAAAAAAATACACGCCTAATGGTTGGTAGGACAATCTAGTGCCTATGTATTGAGACATTTAGGCTAACAACCAGGGCACAAAGGCATAGCTTCCAAATTTTTAGAGGAAAAAACACGTCACAGGGGAACTGAAGGCTTCCCACAGCTGGGAGGCAGCATGACACGCGCAGCACAAGATACATTTGCAGGGTTAGTGCAGACTTGTCCGCGGTCTCAACAGATGTAAGTTTTTATTTTAAAACCCTTAGTTCGGAGCTTAAAAAATCAACAAATACTAGTTCCAGGAAACACGATAAAAGGACACAAGAAGGTCACAAATAAAGATTTGGGAAGCTACAGACCAGCAGACAGTAACAGGCAGGAGGGGCTGTCGTGTGACAAACCCTAGACACGAAAGACTCAAGTTAAAAACGTTCCGACAAGAAGGGGAAGGGGTATTTTCTGTTGACACCTGAACGACCCCTAATTAACCTTTTCGTTTCACAACGGATGGCAAAGCTTTACAAGATTGGTAAGGTGGACGAGGAAAGTAGCTGATGCCCAGTGGTGGTGGGGCTTCCGCAGAGCAGGGGTGTGCAGGCCTGCACCTGTGTTGGGGGAGGGTGTGTGTGTGTGTGTGTGCGTGTGTGTGTGAGATTCAAGATTCAGTTAACAAGCTTGCTCTAATAGGGTGCATTAGCGTTGCAGTTTCTAGTCTGACAAATCCTGCGCAGTCTTCCAAATGCACGTGGACATTCAAACACCTTAATAGTCATCTAGGCCATGAGGGCCTGTTGCCCACTTACCTGGGTAGCACACACGCGGCACGCACCTGCACACCTGACGGGCAGAGCCCCTGCTCCCTAGTGAGGATGTCCACGGGTTGGAACACCCAGCTCTGGGCAGATTCTCCCGAGCACGGTCTATTAAGATGGGGTCACGTGCAGAGCCCCGGGTATCCGAGGTGTCCACCTCTGGTCCCACCTCAGGCTCAGCTCTGTCCTTCCCTCAGTGCTCTATATGGGAGCAGGCGTTCAGGGCGCAAAGCCACAAAGCTGCACGGCCGGTGGCTCATGGTGGTGGGACAGAGGTACCTTCTCCCTGACTGAGCTGCCTGCCCATCTTTTAGGGTGACATTGGGCCACAGGGCTTTCCAGGAACCCCGGGAGACGTGGGCCCCAAGGGCGAGAAGGTGAGTCTGACCTGGCTGAGAAGGTGGGTGGGCATATTGCCATTTGGACCCCTGACCCACAGTGGGGCCATGTTCCCTGGTGTGATGGGGCATCTTCTGTTCCCAGGGGGATTCTGGGGTTGGGCCAAGAGGACCCCCAGGACCCCAAGGGCCTCCAGGGCCACCAGGACCCTCCTTCAGACCTGACAAGCTGGTGAGTCCCACCTACAGCCTCTTCCACCATGGGAGTCTGCCCGCTGTTCCAAAGAAGGGGCCTTCCCACCCCCTACTTGGCCCAGGGCCGGCTGTGGGGCCTCGGGTAGAGCTGGAGCCCTCGGGGTGGTTCTAGCCCTCAGACAGGCTTCCCTTCAGGCTTCTTTCACTCATTGGGGATCCCGTGTTCACCCTCTTTGCTTCCTGTCGTCAACGTCTTGACCTGGTGGTGACATGGGGCGGTGCTTAGGGTACAGCATAGTAGGGGCAGGTAGGCCTGTGTCCTGACCTCAGGTGGGGCCGGGGCTGGGCGGACAGGTCTGGGCTCTGAGTGATGGGTGTCTGGGCTCTTTCCCTCAGACCTTCATTGACATGGAGGGGTCCGGGTTCAGCGGTGACATGGAGAGCCTTCGAGTGAGTGACTCTCGGCCTGGGTGGCTGCTGCCCCACTGTCCTCATGCGCAAGTGAACCAAAGTGGGTGGGGGCGGGCAGATCAGGTAGGGGAGGGCCTGTCCCTTGGCAGATGGGGTGTGCATGACTGTTCTGTGTTTTTCTGTGTCCAGGGCCCGAGAGGCGTCCCTGGCCCCCCGGGGCCCCCCGGAGTCCCAGGCCTGCCTGGAGAGCCGGGCCGCTTTGGGGTGAATGGCTCAGTCATCCCAGGACCTGCCGGCCTTCCTGGTGTGCCTGGGCGAGATGGACACCCAGGGCTCCCCGGCCCCCCAGTAAGACCTGGCTCCCCTCTGCTGCGTTGGTCCCCAATAGGGTCAGCTGGAAACGGGGGAATACCAAGTGTGTGGGCCTCTTCGTGTCTGGGCAGAAGTCCCCCTCACAACCTCTGTCCTCCTCTGTCCTCACCACTGAGTCCTAGGGAAGGGAAGCTCCCCCATTCTGGTGGGGGGAGCCTGGTAGTTGTGGGCACTGACCCGCTGGGTGACTGTACGTAATGCCATTTACCTCTCGGCCCTTCAGTGGTCAGCTGACTTCACAGTGGTCGACTCCAGGAGTGATTCTCATGGGATCGGGGTGGGCCCCTCTGCCCAAGACCAGGGTCTGTGAGGAGCCCACATTTGGCCAACTCCGAGCCTGGCTACTCCTCTGTTCCTGGCACTGGAGACACAGTGGCCTGGTGTTGCCCACAGAGTCACTTTTGTAATAAGGTCACAGGAACCAGGTGCACATAGCCTGGTTTTCACTTGATAACATACTCTGGATGTGGAATTCACCAGAATGTGAAGTCATTCTATGGGCAGCACGCTGTCCCACTTTAATGAAAGTCCACCCCAACATTGTGGATAAGGCTGCCTTCTCAGTACAGGTCCGCTGATCCTCAATTTGATCAGCTACGCAAAAAAAAAAAAAAAGTTTAAAAACGGAGCAGAGCAGCATGAGACTTCTGACCTGTGTTACTGTGGGCGGGGTGCGGTTCTCCTGTGAGCCCCAGGATTCCAGCGTATCCTTGATTCTCAAGAAGTCTATAGACACAGATCATTGGCTGACTTGCCACTTCCTCAGCTTTCGAGTTCCCTCGGGCCCCACAATGCTTTCTCTCCTCCAGGGACCTCCAGGTGCTCCAGGAAAAGATGGGCAACCAGGAGAGACCGGCCAGAAAGGGAGCCTTGTAAGTCACTTCTCCAGGTGTCTGGGGTGGACGTGATTTAGAACCACATAGTGTGGCCACAGAGTGACTAAACCCTGGATGTGGGGTTTGGCCCTGGTGACCTCATGGAGGAGAAATGCCACAAGGGTGCCACCACGTGAGGTTGTGGGTGGCTTCCCTCCAGCAGGCAGACACCATTGCCAATGTCCTCACAGTGCAGCAGCCGGGGCCTTGGGCTCCCTGGGGTTTGCTTAGAGCCCCAGCTAGCTGGGGCTCATGTAAAAACTCAGGACCTCATTATCACTATTTCTTTAAGACAACTGGCCTAATGACTTTTGAAGAATACTGACACTTCATTTGATTTGGATGTTTTTATTTCAAACTTCAATTTTGGGTGCATCGATAATGGAGGCATTTTTGAGGCTACACAAACCTGTAACTGGGGCCATGGTTTCCTCCTGGTTTTCATTGATAAATGGGGCGGGGGTGGGGTGTGTGTCCACCTACAGCCACTTGGAGACACTTCCATGTGGCACCTTCCGTGAACACCTGGCTGCTTTTGGCTCAGCTGAGGGGGTGCGTTTTAAGTGAACCACTCTGTGCTCAGAGCTCATTGCTTTGGCCAGCCGAGCTAGAAGGACTCCTGGGGTGACTCAGTTCTGGCCCTCCAAGGCTGAATCTCCCCTGGAGCCTCTGTCCCCACCTGAAACGGGGGCAGTGGCCGGAACAGCCAAAGGTATGCCAGCGCCAAGAGGGGCACTGGACATCTTCTGGCAGCAGCGCTTAGGCATCCCAGGTCCCAGGTCCAGGAGAAGAATGAAAATCAGAAACAATTAAGTCCCCGTAAATGGGAACAGTGAGTGAAACTGCATGCTTTTCTCCTGTTGGCTGCATATTGTTCTGTTTTTCTAGTAACCGTTCTCTTTCCTGCAGGGCAAAGCGGGCACCCCAGGACCTAAGGTACAGACACACTTCCAGATCTGGGTTGGCTGCTGGGTGGAAGTAACCCCCACCCCGCCACAGGGGAACAGAAGTGGGCAGGCAGGCTGGGAGCAAGTGAGCTGTCCTTGGTGCTGATTATGGGATCTGGCCCACAAGCCCTGGCTCTTGTCCATCCTGCCAGGAATTGTCCAGGCAGCGGGCGTCACGTTTGCCCTTCAGGATCCAGAGTGGGTCCCTGATGCTCTCACACAAGGGAAGGCCACCCAGTGCAGGGCCTCTGTGCTGGGTCTGTGCCACCCCGCAGCCCCCACAGCTGGCCCCCAGGTCTCCATGAGAATCCAGTCCATCTTCAGGCTGGACAGGGTCGGCCTAACTGGAAACTTCCCCAGCACATCCAAGGAGTCAATACCAAAAGATACTGCCTGGAGGTGGCAAAACTCCAGGCGTGGGGTCTGCTAGGAAACCTGTAGGGGGACATGAGGAGGAGGGTGACAATCGGACCCGGATGGAAGGAGCCTAAGGAAGAGATGAGCTCAGAGTAGACACGTGTGTATAAACATGTGTCCACACATGAATACAGGTCTGGGGTGGGTGAGGAAATTCTGTGATGGGATCACAGCTGGGACAAAAGTCAGATAAGATTCCTACATGCGCCCGGATTCCAGCTCATGGAAATGACTGAACACCACAGTCAGATATTCACATGAGATAACTCAGACTTTTTAAAAAACCTCAGGTAATGGGAATGTGACATCTAGGTCCCTACAATGTAATTACAGCCTGTGTAGGAAAGTGGGGGCGGGGGGGCGGGTGTGAAACTACATAGAGGTTTCAAAGAACAAACTTGAATAGGAACTTTTTAAAGATCAAAAATTAAAGATATTTTTAAATATAAAAAGATGAAAGGCACTAAGATGAAAATCAAGAAACTGAAATGGAAGATTCTAGTAAAATCGGCCCTTGGGTAAAGTGGGTGGTAAAAAATAAAAACCATTATATATCTGTTAAAATAAAAACAGTGAGCAAAGCTAAGATGTAACAGGATAAGCCCCATTGGAGCTGGTGGTAAAAGATGGGTGGAGACAGGTGAGGTTCAGCGGAAGAGCAGCAGAGGAGAGCTGGGGCTCCGGTCCTGACCTGTGGGGTACCTGCAGAGGAAGCGGTGAGGGGATCCCTCCTCCCTGGAGGAAGGGGAACTGGCCCAGGTCGGAGCACAGGGCTTCCGGGAGGGCCCTGGGAAGAGAGGCTGTTGTCTGCGTCCCCCAGGCCATTGAAAGGTGGCCTTCCTGCCATCAGACAGAACATGCTGCCAGCACAGGGATTGGTCATGCGTGCCCATGGCCATGGACCAGTGGGCTCGGTGTCTTTCACAGCCCATCCAAAATCTGGTCACCTCCATTGATAGTTGAGGGAGCAGGCTTGGTTACAAGGGGGTGGCTGTGCCTAGCATGGCCTCAGCATGAGGGCCTCCCTGTCTTGGGTCCTGTCCTGTCCCTGCTCCCTTGCACTGGGCTCCTGTCTGGCTCTTGGGAGCCTCAGGCTCTGAGCAGCAGGCCTGCATCTGAGGCTGAAACCTCGCATTGCACCTGCCTCCCTAAGGCTGTGTCTGTGTCTCCCCACCCCAGTCTGCAGTGACAGTGGGGTCCCAAGCCTCCCAGACTCACTCTAAGCCCCCCTGACTCCTTCCAGTAGCCCCCTTCCCCATCACTGACCACAGTGCCTCCCAGTTCTCCATCCCCATCCATGCATGGTGCACCCTAAACCATGAGCGGCTCGCTCCCCTGGAATGAATGTCTCGGGTGTGTGTCTGGTTCTCGCTCAGTTGTTTTGTTCTTAAGTGGATGAGATCCTCTCGTAAATTCAGAAGAAGAGGTGCAATTGGGTTTGCTTGCTTTGTGGCGTGTTATGTATCCCTGTGTAAAAAGATTTGTAAGGAAGTGTAGGTGTGTTGGGGACACAGTGGTTGCCTTAGGGTTCAGCGGACACCCACCCTGATGGCCGAGAGTGGTGACCTCCTCTCTCCACCTGTGCAGGGAAGCAAGGGAGATCCTGGTCCCATTGGTGCTCCTGGGCAGAACGGCTTGGCAGGAACCCCTGGACCAGTGGGACCCCCAGGACCGCCCGGCCCCCCTGGGCCCCCAGGACCAGGACTTCCTGCAGGGTTTGTGAGTATCAGCTGCTCCTTGTCCCCAAACAGCTGGGTCTGGGCCCCACAGCTCCCTCCGGGGATCCCACACCGACTGCTCCATGGTGAAGCCCCCACAAGTGAGCCGTGAGTGGCTGGGCAGGCGCAGCAGGGCAGGTTGGCTGACCTTGCAGCACCGTGAGTGTGAGTGTGTCTCCTGAGTCACATCGCTGCCTGGACAGTGCCTCCTGGTGGAGCCATGGGCCGTGGGAGGGAACAGGCGCCCATTTCCACAGATGGTCGCTGCTCAGGGCTTGTGTCCCATGAGTGATGCTGAAGGGTTGGTCCAGGGACCAGGGAGATAAAGTAGAAACTGAACACCGTCATGCAGCCAGGCCCCTGACATGTGTTCAGAACAAGAGTAAATGACCTTAAAGTTAAGAATGACTGAATGGGTGCCCACCCAGCAGGTCCCTGTTTCTAGCCAGGCACTTCTTATTTGAGGATCAGGTTGGCTGGTGGCAGGTGACTCAGCCCTTGGAGTCCACCCTGCTCAGTCATGGCCAGAGCTCCACCTTGGGCTATTGCTGGCCTTGGGGAGGGTCTCCTTCTATATAAGAAGAGACGCAGACCTGAGTCGTGTGCTCTCCAGGATGACATGGAAGGCTCCGGGGGACCCTTCTGGCTGAACGCGCGAGGCGCTGATGGGCTACAGGTACTGCCTGCAAGTGGGCTTGGTCAGCTCTGGGGTTGGGGGTGGAGGCACCTTGGGCATGGGGCATCTCTAGGTCAGGCCCCAAGTGGGGACCGGGAGCAGCACTGCAGAGCCAGTGGGGCCACCTGAGTCCAGGACACCATCCACCCTGGGGGCTCCCCCACATGGGAAGACACCCCTCGTGGTGGTGATGAATGCATGGGGGGGGGGGGCGGCATAGAATGAGCCCTGCAAGATGTGTCTTTCTGGGAAACCTTAGTCCCTGGGTTCTCCCGCTTGGTGCCTTGGAAGTGTCAGCTGGCTAGAGGGGGCGGCGGGACAGGTTTTTCCCTTCTGAGCAACAGCAGCGAGAATTTCCACTTGGACAGAACTAAGTCCGTAGTCCGCTAGGACGGCTGGACCGGCCCGACGCAGCCTTTCCTTTTACGTGTTAGAACGCCTCAGCTCCTGTCAGTGGCAGTTAGCTGCGCTGGCGTCACGGGAGGTGTGAGCCATGAGGTGACAAGCATCGTTGGCTGTGACACAAAGGCGGGGAGGATCTTGTGGGCAGAGGCAGCGCGTCCGGGGGCACAGGTCCCCTCTTCAGGGTCCCACGCCCAAGTGCACAACTTTAACATCCCTTACTTTCCAGAGGGGTCAGTGGGACTATTTCAGGCCTCAGAGGTGAGGCAAGGTGAGGTGAGGTGACCCTCGGAGGGCACAGCGGGCCTAAACTGGCCCAGGAGCAGCATTCCATCTGTTCAAATGTGCCTATTTTGGTGAAATAAAATGCGTATTTGTTTGTGTTGGGGTGGTCTGGGGTGATCTGAGCTGATTGCCTGGACGGGGCTGGCTTGGGGACTGACATACCCCCTGCCCCTGCTTTGTGTCCTGTTTGTGGGGCTCCAGATGCTGCTGCTCTGGGGAGGGCTTGTGTTTTCTTGTGGGAGGGAGAAGCTGTCTCTCCCAGCAGGACCCAGCTCTCAGGGCCTCTTCCCTCTCTGCCCCCACAGGGACCGCCCGGCAAGCCTGGAGTCAAGGTCAGTGCAAGATTAGTTAGCAGGTGTCCCTGGCGCCCTCCCCCAGCCAAGAGTCAGTTCCTGCTTCACGCCCCCAGTTCTTTATGGGAAATGTGGGGATTACAGTCACGCACGCTGACCCAGAGCCTGCGTGTTGGTGTGGGAGGGTCTGGCCCATCTTCCTAAAGCCAGATGACCTGAGATCCCTGGCCTCACGCTTCTGAAGTGTGTGCAGTCTCGGGGAGAGCAGGTGCCCTGGAGACCCTGGGGTCTAATCTTGGGCCACCCCCACGCACCTCCTGAGCAGGTGTCCCCATCCCCACGGGTGGGGAGGGCAGGAGGAACCACCAGCAGGGGTCCCCCGTGGGGCCGCCCTGTGCTCCTGCTTTCCCCACATGAGTTCCAGGGTGAGCAGGGCCCACTGTGGGATCAGCCCCCTGTCTCCCACCTCTTCCTTTTAGAAAGTTCTGCTTTGATTTGCAAACCTTGGGGACATTTAAAAAGTTGAGTTTTTAGACGTATGTACTTAGTAGCTTCCTTAAAATGTAAAAAAGTAGTCATCTCGTAGAATGACATGATGACATGACCTCCAAAGCAGCCCTGGCTGTGTCCTTATCATGTGGCTGACCCCCAGTCATCCAGGCCACAGAGTCCCTACACACATTGCTCTGTGTCCCCAGGACACAGCTTTGAGCTGGGGGAGGGGAACGGTGTGAGAGGCCACCTGAATCACCCTGTCCTGCCTTTCTCCGGGGATGGCCATGGGGTTGGGCTGGCCCAACACTCACAGAGCCCCTTCATCCACTTCAGGGGGATCCTGGAATACCTGGGTCACCAGGGACCAAGGTAAGAACCTTCTCTGGTCTAGGAAATCAGCAGTCTTGATTAGCCCTGGTCTGGGGGCAGAGAGAGGTCCTCGGGCTGAGGCCAGGAGCCTCGCCTCGGCTGTGTCCCATCGGTCCAGTCCCCTCTGAACCTCAGTAACAGGGGCCACCCTCCAGGCCAGGCGAAGCATCATTGCTCCCCTCTCCCCTGGTTTGTCCTTGGGCCATCCCAGCCCTGTCTTTATTCCTTAGAATTTAAGACCTACTTGTCCCAAGGTGCTCACCCCGAGGGCAACAACCCCACCCCCACCCCAGGTTTTCCTCCTCCTCCTGGCTGTGCCCTAGAAATCATCGGAGCCACCCAAGTCCTTTGACCCCTCCCCTGACCCCTGGTCCCCAGCTCTGTCCTGCCCTTCCCGCCTCCTAAGTGCTTCAGGAACCTGAGGGTGAATGATTCTTGGTGTAAGTCCTAGCCTGTCATCTCCCCAACACTGGATCTCTGGGCCGTGTCTGATGCATGGCCCTCTCTCACGTCCTTTGTAGGGAGAAGTTGGTGTAGACGGACCGCCCGGGTTTCCTGGCCTCCCTGGCAAAGAGGGTGTGGCCGGGGCCCAGGTAGGTGACTGCCCAGCGCTACCCGGGTCGGGGGGTAACACCCCGAAGGTGAGACCTGGCACCCCAGTGTGTCTCTTGGGAAGTACCTGAAGACCCCACTCCATGGATTGACTCTGGAGTCCAGGCTGCCCGCAGGGGTTGCCTGTGGTTGCCTGGCGCATAATCCCCCCACTACGCCATCTGCTCAGTGAATGAAGAGCTCTCCATGTCTCCATTCAGAGCAAGTCCCAGCAGACTGGGGTGTCCTGAGGAGGGGGAGGGGCCGTGCTCTCTTTATGATGAAATGTTTCTTCCTGTCTCTGCAGGGACCAAAAGGAGAAAAGGGGACCCAGGGAGAGAAAGTGAGTGGGTAGAGGTGGGGGCTTGGGTGCATAGGTGGGTTGGCGGGTGCCTGGCCACCTTGGGGTCTGTCCTCTGCCCTATGTGGTCTCGGAGACTTGGGGGGAAGACCCTTAAGTCTGGGGGCTCGGGCTGGAATGGGGGCTCTCAGGGCACCTCCTCATATCCTGTGGACACTGGGAACCCCTCCCAAGTCCTTGGTGGTCCCAGCCTGAGCCACTGTAACAGTTCTTCCCTGACGAACACCCGAAGTGATGGACTTGGGGTTCTTCTTCCAGGGCGACCCAGGGAAGGATGGAGTGGGGCAGCCGGGCCCCCCCGGGCCCCCCGGAATCCCGGGGCCTGTCATCTATGTGTCGGAGCAGGACGTAAGGACACCGCATGGGTGGACACATGTTCTGCCTGGACCCCCAGTGCTGATCACAGCCAGTGCAGGGTTGACCCCCAATTGCCAGGCGCCATGCTCTGATTCCAATGCGGGTGACCCCCAAATACATCAAGGTTTCCAGTCTGTCGGTTCTGTGGGGTTTCTTGCTGTCGAAGCAAGGCCTTCCAGAACGGCCCTGTTGGCAGCGCCTCCCATTTGTCCGAGTGTCAACCCCTCCAGATTCTGAGATGTCCCCTCTGGCCCCCAATGCACAGCACAGGGAGGTGGGGGCACTGGTCCTCTGGTCCCAGGGTCCCAGGTGGTTCTGCGGGTCAGGAGTCCGGCTCCCAGGAGCGGCTTCACTTTTCATCTGAGGGTCCTTGAGACACAAGCCAGAAGGACCATTGAAAGCAAAATTCTGTCCCACGTTTAATTTCTGGTGGTGTTCTGCTGGTCTTCATGACAGTGACAAAATGAGAGTGGAATTATGTTTGTAAATGTGGTTTTCTTTTTGTGATTTTTGTGTTTCTGCTGCCTTGGTGACAGAGGGCAGCGGCCATGGCCCATGGAGTAAAGGTACGTGCTGGCCTGTCTAGAGCGCGGGCTGCCTCCGCCGTGCCGGTCAGTGTCCCCCAAGTGATGCTGTCACTCTTTCCCACAGGGCCAGCCGGGGTACGCGGGCCTCCCCGTAAGTAGCTCAGCCCCACACCTGCCCCGGTGGGGAGCGAGGTTTCCATGTTGTGAGGGAGCCCAGTGCTGGGCGGGCACCTGCGAGTCTGAGGAGCCTTCTGACCCCTTAGCAGAAGCCCCGGGGGTCTGGCATGGGGGTCTCAGGCAGGGTGGACCAAGCCCTTCTCTGCCAGTCACTGGTCAGGACCATGAGGCGGGCGCGTCCTTGGCAGCCATGCTGGGGGAGAGTGAGCGGCCATCGCAGGGAATGGCTCACTAGTGTGGCCCCTCATTCCTGCCTGTCTCCCTGCAGGGACCAGCCGGACCGAAGGGAGACATGGGCTCCAGAGGCCAGCAGGGGCCCCCAGGATCCAAGGTGAGGGGCTTGGTGCCATCTACTCAGGGATGACCCCCTTTGTGACCCTGAGGGGCAGTCCCAGTCCACCTAGGTGATCACTTATCTATGAGGGGACCTGGGAGCTCCCTTGGCCCACCCAAAGCCTGTGAGATTCTGACATGGGTTCTCCTCTCAGTCACTTCCCTGTGACCTGCGCGGTCCCACCAAGAAGCCCAACCACGGAGCCCCCAGAAGGGCAGGCCTGTTCACACGCGCCTGTTCTGGGGCGTTGGCATGGACGCCGAGTTGGGTCTTTGCTGCGGTGGGTGCGAGGGCCCTCTCTCCTGGCACTGGCCTCCCTGATGCGCTGCTTTGTTCCAGGGCGAGAAGGGTGAGCCGGGCACGGTCTCTGGCCGTGACGGCACAGTGCTGGCCCTGAAAGGAGCCAAGGTGAGGCAAGGGGCCTTGCTTTTCACCCTCTGTAGAGCTTCAGGAGTGTGGTTCCCCGGGGCTGTGGAGCGAGCCTGGGTGGGGGGTTGTCCAGTTCCTGGCCATATATGAGAGCCCTGAGCAGGGTTCTGGAACCTTCCACAGCCTTGGCCCCCTTGCCCTTCCTTGTCTTTTCCTCTTTCACAGCCACTTTGGGAGAGTCCTCAAAGCCCCCAAGCCTGTATGCTCAGATGGGCCACAGCCGGGCCTGCCCTGCCAGCTGAGCTTGCCCTACACAGGGGCTAGGGCACTGAGGGCCACAGCCTGGTCTCACTTGCATGGAAAGGAGCCCCTAGCTTTGCCCAGAGGGAGCTGCCCTGTCCTGCCATGTCTGGCTGCTCCTCAGCCTCAGGCTGCGGCTGGGGCAGAGGTTCTGGCCCTCCTTCTTCAGGAGGGAGTAAAGCATGGCTGGGGTCAGGAGTGGGTCCCCTGCCCCGCTCAGATGGCCCTCCAGATAATCGCTTGAGTGACTCTTGGGGGGAATAGCTGGACCCAGATGGGATGGCTGTGGGTAGAGGCCTGCAGGGAGCCCGGAAGCCCCCAGGGTTGGGGATGGACCATGAGATCTTGGACTGCAAGCCCAGAGAAAACTGTGCCAGCCCTATCTGGCATCACACCTGAGGTCAGGGCCATCCATGGTGACTCTAACCAGGACACTGCAGGGCAGCCCTCCAAGCTTAGGTCCCCCAGGGTGCACCCCATCTGTGCACCCTGGGATCAAAACTCCACTCCAGCATCTCTCTGTGGCTGTTTACATCCCTCCTCTGGTTGTTAGTGCTTAAGTGCTGCACAGAAGGCATCCAGATGGGCACAGGGATCCCTTGGGGGGATACTGGGGCAGGGGAGGAGGTGACCTGCGGCCACCTAACAGTGCTTCTGGTTTCTGTTCAGGGGGAGCCTGGCTTTCGAGGACCGCCGGTGAGTAGGCCCACACTTCCCTGATGTACACCTGCATGTACTGCACTCTGAAAAGCACCTGTCACCACCTGGCTATGGAGTAGCATGAGTGACCAGAGTTTAGACCCCAGCTTCATGTTTAAAGCTCAGGACAAGTGTTGGTGGGAGACCAGAGCAGAGTCCATCTTTGCTCACCTGAAACGTGGCCCCTCTGCAGGGTCCGTACGGACGGCCTGGGTACAAGGGAGAGATTGGCTTCCCTGGACGACCGGTAAGGATCGGGGGTCTCTTGGTACGTGAAGGGAGCAGGCAGAGTGCCCGAGGCCCATGGAGGCTGTGGGGCCCAAGGAGAATGGGCTGCCATCCTCCCCACTGTCCTTCCCGCAGGGTGGCCCCTGACTGAACCCAGCCTTCTTTGGTACATAGACGAGGAGTCCTGGCCCTGCTTATGGGCAGCGCACACCCCTAGGAGGCCCTGGGTGGGATGGGCCTGAGGGCTGGGGTGGTATGAGGCTAGAGGTGGACTGGGTCCACCCTGGCGAAGACCGAGATGGCTGCTGGGGCCACAGCCCTGGCCAACACCCAGCAGTCCCCCCTACTACTCTCCCCAGGGTCGTCCTGGAATGAATGGATTCAAAGGAGAGAAAGGGGAACCGGGAGACACCAGCACTGGATTAGGTACAAGGGTGAGTGTCCTATAAGGGTGGACTGGCCACAGCTGGGATACCCAGCACATGGAATGGCCTGGCTGGAACAGCCTCGGTCCCCACTCTCTGCTGGTCTTCTGATGCGCAGACCTCACACACACTCCACCCACCGGGAACAGACGCCTTTTCTGGGAAGGGCATCCAGGTTGGCGTGGGTTCTGAGCTGTGGGGTTCTCTTCCCTCAACGCCACATTATAACTTGCAGTAACTCCGCCATCTGTTGAGCCAAGGGTTTTATTTCAGTAAAGTCAGCAGGATAAGGCATTTGTAGCCATTTCTACCTGAGAGTCAGGGCTGGCTTCTGACCTGCCCGGCACCTGGAGGCCCAGCCCGAGTTGTGTTGTCCCCTCCCCACTGTGCATCTGGGCTCAGAGCCCCGCCGCCCCGCCCTGCTCTCTGCCCCAAACTCCCGTGAGCCCAGCCTGGTGGAGATGGGGGTGCTGAGCTCAGTATTCCAGGCAATCTGCTCTTCTGATACTTCCTTTGCTGCTGGTTCCTCATGGAGGCTTCCCCTTTGGTGGACTAAAGCTGGGCTGTTCTGAAGGATCAGGAACACAGGGCAACATTTTGCAGGGTACTGATGCAGAGGGAACGATAGGTCGCATTTGTCGGTGAGGAAGAGGGGCCCTTGAGTTCTTTCCTTGCTGTTGAGTTTTAAAGGCGGCTTTGAAATGGCTGCGCATGTGCCTCTGGTTGGGAGCGTCCCACCTCTGGTTCTGCTTCCAGTTCCTCCTCCTTGGCCACACTCAGGCAGTGGCTTGGGGAGTGACCACTGTGACTTGCTGAAATGCTGCTGTCCTGGCCAGAGTCGGTGGCCTTGTTGTGAACATAACTGACCAGCGCTTTCTCCCCCCTCCCCCACAGTGTCCACCTGGCCCCCCAGGGCCACCAGGGCCCCCTGGGCCCCCAGGCCTTCCCAGGAACCCTGCCTATGACAGCAATGTAAGTTGCCCAGCACCCGCTCGCCCTCCCCAGTCCTTAGACAGCGTCCTCATTTGCTGCCGCCTTCCCCTCACTGACCCCCACTGATCGCAGGGAGGGACAGCCCAAGTCATGGCCTCAGTGTAGGGGAGATGGGGTACTTCTGGGAGGGAGCCAGGTAGTGGGACCTGGGCTGCCTGCCTTGGGGGCCACAGTTGGAGGGAACACAAGCTCCCAAGGGAAGTGCAGGCTGGGGACAGGGATAGCTCTATCTGAGCACCTGAGCACCAAGCCCATGGTCCTTGGGAGCGGGGGACAACCTCATTCCATGAGGCTCAGGTGTGACGTGAACTCATTCGAGTGGCTTCTCACGTCATGACCAGAGCTTCTGATGCCAAACCCTGTGACCTCCGTGCACCCCTTCTCATGGGGTGGGGATGGCTGAGGCGTAGAGGGTGCCTGTGTGGCCTCAAAGAGGGTGCTAGGGCTTCTGGGCTCAGGGACCCTTGGGTGGGTAGTGGCCTTGATTTTCAGAGCATCTCCCTCAAAAGCCACCTTTGGCCCGTTCTTTGCAGGCATTTGTGGAGTCTGGCCCTGCTGGGCTTCCGGGATTGCCAGGTGAGGGTTCTGGGGCCCTGGGAGAGCTTGGGATGGGCAGCCTTATTCAGGGGTGCTGGATGTTCCAGGACTTGGACTCCCTGCTCACTTAGCTCTGAGGCAGCATGAGTTCTGGGGACCTAACCATGGATGAGAGTGGACACAGTGACCACCTACTTGCAGTCCACAATTTAGACTTGGCTTCAGAGGCATCTTCCTCTCACACATTCAATAATGGGCACTGGGGTCTCTGTCCCTCTAGGGCACCAGGGGCCGCCTGGACCAAAGGGTGACAAAGGAGAAGTGGGCCTGCCTGGACCACCAGGTGAGAGTGCTCTGGGTGGCCCTGGGCTGAGGGGCTGGGCTTGTGGCTATTACCCCGCCCTCTGGGAAAAAGGAAGCCCCTTCCTAGCTCACAGGGCCCTGACAGCACCTGTGGAGCTGGGTCCGGACGGTGAGAAAGAAAAAGGAGCAAGAACAGGTAGAACAAATAGAAAATAGGGAGCAGAATAGTTCATTAAAACCCAACTCTGCCCTGGCTGGTGTGACTCAGTGGATTAAGTGGTGGCCTGCAAACCGAAAGGTGGCAGGTTCGATTCCTGGTCAGGGCTGATGTCTGGGTTGTGGGCCAGCCCTAGTTGGGGTTGTGTGAGAGGCGCTGATCACTGTGCCTCTCACATTGACGTTTCCCTCCCTCTTTTTCTTTCTCCCTTACCCTCTCTAAAAGTAAATAAATAAAATATTTAAAATAAAATGGGGCTCCTTAAAAAAAAAAACAAAAAACACCCAGCTCTTTTCATTAAGTGCCTTAAACATGAATAGGCTAAATACTATAAAAACACAAAATTCTCAGTGGGATAAAAACAAAACTATATGCTGCTTACAGGAGACACTCCCTAGACATGAAAGCACATGTGTGTATGCACACACGAGAAATCAGACAAGTGTGTCTCAAGGCAGAACCATTGCCAGAAATAAAACACGAGTAAAGACAACCCACTAAACAAAAGGAAAATACAGCAAGTCCAAATCTGTCTGCACTTAACAGCATAGGTTCAAGATATAAAAAGCAAAAATCAGTAGAACTAAAAGGAAAGACATGACAGCCATTCATCACAGAACATTGTACCCTGGCTCTCAGTAAGTGGTGGGATCAGCAGAGAAAGGACAGGTCGGTCAGGAGATGGAGGATCCAAACAGGTGACGACCTGGACCCCAGGTCCTGGCACCAACACAGAAGA
The DNA here is from genome assembly GCF_987537825.1 of Furipterus horrens. NCBI lineage: Eukaryota > Metazoa > Chordata > Mammalia > Chiroptera > Furipteridae > Furipterus > Furipterus horrens. Next base: position 10,295,879 of record NW_028327171.1, read on the forward strand.
CACAGCCTGTTCACCACGGAACCACGCCAGGCAAAAGCAAGCCTGCAGGTTGGGAAGAGGTGACATCACAGTCTGTCCTCTGATAACAGTGGAAGCAGGTGACCTACACTGAAGTTGTAGCTGAAACGGACCCAGATCTGGAGAAACCACAACCGACGCTACAAAACCAGAGCTGATGGATAATGACCCCGGCAGTGTGGTGGGTGCACTGAGGCCCACTTGCAGCCCTCACTCTGCCCAGCATGGCCTTGCAAGAGTGGGAGCCCCACTTGACACGAAAGACCCAGGACAGGAAGCCCAATGGTGACAGCGTGTGAGCTGGGCTGCCTTGGGCAGAGCCTGTTGCTGGGACTCCCCCCCCCCCCCCCCCCATGCAGGGCGTCACCTCAGTGATCCCACCTTCCAGCTTTATCAGGTTTCCAGGGGAAAGGTCATGGGAGAAGGTTAACCCAAGGTCACTTCCCCACCTGGAAGGAAAAGGGGTTTTGTTAACTATGTTACAAGATCACAGCTTTAGCTTGTACACATTTCTAAGCATCCAGCTCAAGAAGTTAGAAAACAAAAAGCAAATTTAACTTGAAGCAAATAGATGGGAAGAAATAGCAAAAATGAGAAGTGAATGAAAAAATATATATAATAGGAAGCATCAAGAAAGTCAAAAGAGCAAGTTTGTTCTTTGAAAGGATTAATAATACTAAGTGCCCCTCGCAGGACTGGCAAAGGAGAGGAGCCTCGTGATCTTGGGAAAGGGGCTACACTGCCCTCTGCTGGAGAGTCATGGGAACTGACACCCGCCATCCTCAGCGGGGTGCGGGGCTCCCCATTCTGGGCCCAGGCGGGACGTTGTGGTCATCACTGCGGGTGCAGGACCTGGCCAGGGGAGAGGCAGGGAGGGAACACACGGTGTACATTATTGGAAAGGAAGAAATAAACCCACCAGTTTCACAGACAACTTGGTTTTGATTGTCAATCCAACAGGAGCTACAGATAAACTTAGAATTAGTAAGTCAATTCACCAAGGTCATGGGGGCACTTTACAAAATCAATGACCAGTCAGAAACCAAATGAAATTTTAAAAAGCTACCATTTCGAAAGGCATCAGGTTGGTCATTGCCAGAGGTGGGTGTGGGTGGAGGGAGAGTTGGATGAAGGGGGTCAAAGTGTACAAACTTCCGTTTAAAAGATAAATAAGTCCTGAGGATGTTCCATACAGTGTGGTGTCTGGTTAATACTGCTCTACAGTATATTTGAAAGTTGCTAAGAGACTAGATCCCAAAAACTCTCATCATGGAGAAAAAATATTCTTTTCCGTGTTCATATGAGATGATGGATGTTCAGTAAACTTACTGGGGTAAACAGTTCATAGTATGTGTACGTTAAGTCATTACGTACACCTTAAACTCACATAGAGCCGCCTGTCAGTCGTATCAACAAAACCGAAAGGAAAAAACAGCGCCAATAACAAAAATGTTCTCCCAAATCAAGTAACTGGGAATAAATGTAACAAAATAAGCAGAGGATCTCTACACAGAAATATAGAAATTGTATAGAAAGAAATGAAAGAAGATGTAGCCAGGTGGGGGGAGGGGCTGTACATGCAAGATGCTGTACATTCGGCTCACTGAGGCCCCACCCCAAATCTCTCCTGTAGGGCAGTTCCCGCTTGACCTCTTGCAGCTGGAGGCTGAAATGAAGGTGGGTGCCACCCCTTACTGCCCCGCCAAGTGCTGCCCTCTGCCCTGGCTTGGCTTTGTGGGGACTCATGGGATGCAGTGAAAAGCCTGCCAGGCTTGTGGGGGTCAGCGCCCGCCCCTCCCGACACCAGCGACGAGCTGGCCTGACTCAAACACGCATTTTTATCCACAGGGGGAGAAAGGTGACCGAGGGGACACCGGGCAGAAAGGAGAAAAGGGCGAGTCTGGCGGTGGCGGATTCTTCGGCTCCAGTGTGCCTGGACCCCCTGGCCCACCAGGCTACCCTGGGGCTCCGGTAAGTCTGGACCCCAGGCCACCCAGTAGGTGCCCACGCCCAGACCCAGGCCTGTTCCAGAGCCTGTGTTCCCCAGAGGCCACTGGAGCCAGGAGCCGAGGGCAGAGCCAGCCTGGCTGTGAACTCCTGATGAGGCCCACAGGCTGCACCCTGCAAGCGGGGCCCCAAGGATTCCCATCCTGATTCTGCCCCTACTAGGGGGCATGGGGCAGGCTTGGTGGGTGCGCAGGTACGGCCTCCACCAGGGTGGGCACACTGACCTGGGAGTGTCTCCAGCTGGGGAGGGGGGACAGGGTAGGGTCCTCACCCAGCCCTTATGCCTGCTCTCCTCCTGGCACTGTTCCTCCCAATCAGGACCGCAAGTCCCCTCAGGGAGACCTATCTGCCCTAAAAGATTCCAGGAAATAGTGGGCCCAGCTTCTGCCCAGGGGTTGGTGGGGATTAAGGGCCCTCAAGGGTCACCTCTTTGTTCAGGGGCTGCTGTGGTCCACATGCTGGGATCAAACCCCAGCAAAAGGGGACACATGGGGTGAGGGGTAGGGTTCTCCCAGGCCCTGAGGCATGAGTGGGGAGGTGACATGGCTCAGAGGCTGGCTTCCCTGCAAAGGCTCTTGGGAGATGCAGCCTAGCCTCTCCAACTTAAGTGTCCTTGGCCTGGGGACTTAACTGACAATGCCACATGTCATCTTGTCCACCCCAGGGTCCCAAAGGAGAGAGCATCAGGGGCCAGCCTGGCCCACCTGGACCTCAGGGACCCCCCGGCATTGGCTACGAAGGGCGCCAGGGGCCTCCTGGGCCGCCTGGGCCCCCAGGGCCTCCAGGGGCCCCTTCCTTTCCAGGCCCTTACAGGCAGCGTAAGTCGGGCAGGGCGTGGGGCTGGATTCTAGCCTCGTACAGCTGGGGCCGGCACGTGCCCAGCCCTGGGTTCTCTCTTACAGCTATCAGCGTTCCTGGGCCCCCAGGCCCGCCTGGACCCCCGGGACCCCCCGGGTCTATGGGTACCTCCTCAGGGGTAAGCATCCCCCTGCCCCTGCCCCTCACTGCCCAGGTGCTTGTCCAGCCACCTTTCCCTTTGGAGGCCTGTGGCTGGGGCTACTTCAGAGGACTCCTGGGTGGACCCCACAGGGACCCTGGTGCTGAAGCTGGCTTTGCCCCGGGGCAGACACAGAAGCCCTGAAATGTGGTTTCTGAAGCAGAAGTTGGGCGCCCGGAGTCCAGGACTGAGATGGGCAGGGGGAAGAGGACAGCCGTGCAGTAGGTCCCCATGGACAGGTCCACCGTCCAGAGGCTCTGATGCCCAGGGACTCGCAGTGTTCATGGATAGCCGGGGGGCTTCATGCCAAGTCCCCTTCTCCCTCCCTCCTGAGGCCACCTTCTGCCACCGGTCTTCAAAAGGTGTTCTCGGGGGCCAGCTCGAAGAGAAGGCACCCAGTTAAGTCTTAAGGACTGTCCCTTGTTGGGAGCATCCATGTCTCCACCCCAGCACCCTGAAATGTCCAAATGCGGTCCGCTGAATGTCCCGCCCACCAGAACCATGTCGCCGTTCCTGTCCCCACCCCTTGCCCTGTGAGTCCGATGCCGCCTCTGTGCGCAGTGGGACCCCATTGGGCTGGACATCCGGCAGGTGAGGATCTGGCCCACGTACCAGACCATGCTGGACAAGGTGCCTGAGGTGCCGGAGGGCTGGCTCATGTTCGTGGCTGAGAGGGAGGAGCTGTATGTCCGCGTCCGAAATGGGTTCCGGAAGGTCCTGGTGAGTTCTCTGGCTGGCCTTGCCCTACATGGTGCATAGAAGGGGTGATGACTGCCTGCCCTCGCTCATGGCGGGGAGCGCTGCATGGAGGAGGGAAAGCCCCAAGCCCCTGGGCAGGGGGCACAGGGACCCAGGCCACAGCTGGGACCCACCGCAAACCCTTCCCCCTGCCACTGTCGGGACCTTCAGGGCTGTCCCTAGGGCAGCACCGCAGAGATAAGTGACAGCAAATGCTCCTCAATGTACTTTTTAAATTTTTTTGGTAGAATTTTTTCGAGGAGTTTTAGGTTTACAGAGACATGGCCCTCACACTTTTTAAGATGCATGGAGGCATTAAATGTGTAGTGTGCCAGGCACTGGGCACGCACCCGACGCAACCATGCCAACTTCCATGGGGAGGGAGGCCTGGGCTGGGCAAGTGGACTCGGGAGGGTTGCCGCCTGTGGATGCTGGTTAGTAAGGTCACTAGAGCGACCCCCATGTTTTCTTCCAGCTGGAGGCCCGGACGCCACTCCCACGTAGGACGGTAAGGAATGCTGTTCTTTCCCAGCTGAGTTTAGGGGTGCCATTCTTCAAGCCTGGTGGATGGATGGCCAGGACATGCGGTCTGTGTACTACCTCACATTTCTGGAACAACACTTGGTACTTTAGGACCCGGGAGCCACCCCTGCTGGGGAGATGAGATGGGGTACATATAAGAGGGCCCCCCTTCAGTCCACACCCATTGTCCTCCCCAGTTCCTGGGGCCACACTCTACTGTTTATTTGAGTTTTTGTTATCCCTTATCCAGAGTGCAAGGCACAGGGACAGACCCTTCTAGGGAGGACAGAGAGGAGATGCAGGGAACCGGGGGAGGGAGATGGGTGGATGCATGGGCTGAAATACTTGAGCTTACGTCCCACAGCTCTAGGCTCCATTGAAAAACCATGACTTCTCTAATGGCAACACGTAGTCATGGCTCCCTCCCATGTGCTGGGTGCTGGTCTAGGCATGATGTACAGCTGGGGATGAAACGGGCAAGGACACTGCCCCCTGGAGCTGACATTATATGGAGGAGACAGGCAGTAAAGATAATAGGTTTGTCAATGCGTTGTATTCTATGAAGCAAATGTATAATTATATAAATACAAATATGTAAATATATATAACTTAATTATAAACTATAAATTATCAACAGGTAATAAATACCTAGTAATAGGTATATAGGTAACAGTAATAAATTATATGGTGTTGTGGGTGAAAAGAATTTGGAATCAGGTGGGGAGTGCAGAGGTTGGGATTTTAAGGTGGTGGTCACCCCGTCTCTGTGGTGGGAATGGGCAAAGGCTTGAGCTGAGAACGGGCCCATTGGTGTCACACCCCAGTGTCTGAGCTGCAGCGAGGAGGCGGCCTCAAGGTCAGGTGATGTGGTCACCTAAGGGCCCTCCAGGTCATGGCAAGGAGGTGGTTTGAGTGTGATGGAGCCAGGGGTGCGTGAGCAGAGGGCCATCAACTTGGTTTGGGCATAGACAGGATGGCCCGGCTCCCCCACCCTGGCTCCTGCCCAACACTCCAGGCATTTTAGCTCACCATTCCAATCCAGCACTCCCAACCAAGAACACAAGCTGGGGTGCAGAGGAACAGGGGTGCCCTGGGCCTAGGCAGGAAAGCAGAGCCTGGGGGGCACTGCAAGGCCTTGCTGTGAGGCTGTCAGGTATGGAAACGCCACCCCACCTACAGTCCACTCCTCCGTCTGCAGGACAACGAAGTGGCTGCCTTGCAGCCACCCCTGGTGCAGCTGCATGACGGTAACCCACACCCCCGGTGGGAGCTGCCCCCCTCCACTGCACGGCCCTGGCGGGCAGATGACATCCTGGCCAGGCCCCCGCGCCTGCTGGACTCTCAGCCCTACCCTGGAGTCCCGCATCACGGATCCTACGTGCACCCCCGGCCAGCCCGCCCCACTGGCGCTCCCGCCCACACCCACCAGGACTTCCATCCGGTGGTGAGTGATCCCAGGGGTCGAATGCCCACTAATCCCTGAGCTCTCAGGGAGGGTTCTGCGGACCTGGGTCAGTCCTCTGGTCCCCACTTTTGAAGCCAGTCCTTGCTTATGTCCTAGAGAAGCTGGGCTGGTGCATGTGATAGCACTGGGGACAGAGACCCTGCAGAGGTGGCTGGCGAAGCTTGAGGACAGGGATTTATTTGTTAGGAGGTAGATGGGGGAGAATTGCCCCCAGCACACTAAATGTCTCTGCCACCCTGGGCTGAGGGACCCCAGGCTCTTTCTCCAGGGCCCGGTGGGTGTACTCGGCCCTCCCAGGTCGGGCCTGTGCTCAAACTCACTGCCATTGTCCACGCGGGGCCGGGGTGGGAGGGGGGCAGGCAGGGGGAGGGGGCGGTGGGACTGCCGACCACAGCTGACCATGGCTCTCCTGCAGCTGCACCTGGTTGCTCTCAACGGGCCCCAGCCTGGTGGCCTACGCGGCATCCGTGGCGCCGACCTCCAGTGCTTCCAGCAGGCGCGTGCCGCAGGGCTGGCGGGCACCTTCCGTGCCTTCCTGTCGTCGCGCCTACAGGACCTCTACAGCATCGTGCGTCGCGCTGACCGCGCCACCGTGCCCATTGTCAACCTCAGGGTGGGTGCATGGCTCTGTGCACGGGGCTCCCACAGCTGGGCTGGGGGACCTGGGGTTGGGGTCACGGGGCCGGCCACGCCCTGAGAACCCAGGAAGGCTACTGTGCTACAATGCCCTTCATGGGGCTTTATTTCATGGATCTCCACCACCGTCACATGGTTTTTGGATGCTCCAGAGCACCAGCGTTTCAGGGCCACAGGTGGACTCGCCCCAGACCTGAGGTCCAGGCTGGGGAAGGTGCCTGGTCTCTGGTGCTCTGGCAGGCGGTGACCAGAGGGTGACCAGACGGGTAAACCGGCCCGACTTGCCTTCGCAGGACGAGCAGCTTTTTCCCAGCTGGGAGTCCTTGTTCTCGGGCTCCCAGGGCCAGCTGAAGCCCGGCGCCCGCATCTTCTCCTTCGACGGCAGAGACGTGCTGCAGCACCCCGCCTGGTAGGTGCTCCCGCGTGAGTGCGGCCGCTGGAGGTGGTGGGGCGCTGAATCTTACCTAACCCGGGCCCGAGCGCAGGCCTCTGACTCTGTGCCTCCCTCTCCGGTCTGATCCTATACCTACTATGTGCTCACTGTTTAAAGCTCACAAGATCCAGAAGAGCATTAATGCTACAAAACATTCTTTGTGTGTTGCGCGGAACACCCTCAGCAGCCTGCTCCCTGGGCTGCCGCTGTCTGGGAGACTGGCTGATGGCCGATGCCCCAAGGGCCTGCCTGGATTACCCAGCTCCCACTGTGTCACGTAGATACCACAGGGAGTGAATTCCCCAAGTGGAATTTCCTGGTCAGAGGATGTGTGCACTTCAAATACTGGCGAAAGCTGTCAGTTTGACCTCACACCCTTCCCGTGTGAGGGCACCTGTTCCCCAGCTCTTCTAAAAGGTGGCTAGTGTGTCAGATAAGTGTGCCAGGCCTGTCCTTACTGAAAAGCACCCAGCCTGAGGGACCAATCTTCAGGGTCACAGAGTCTGTTCCCCAGGCTGTGCCCCCAAAAGTAGAGGCAGCACGGGGTATGGTCTAAGGGTGGTGTCCCCAAGTGACTCGAGATGGCCTGATTCCCTGCCACCTCCACATCCGGCCACAACCTCAGCCCTTTTCTGCCTGTGGGTGGCCTCCATCCCAGGAGTAGCAGGGCAAGGGGAGACTGACAAGCCATGTGTCCTGCAGGCCACAGAAGAGCGTGTGGCACGGCTCAGACCCCAGTGGGCGCCGGCTGACCGAGAGCTACTGCGAGACCTGGCGGACTGAGGCCACGACGGCCACGGGCCAGGCCTCCTCGCTGCTGGCAGGCAGGCTGCTGGAGCAGAAAGCCGCAAGCTGCCACAACGCCTTTGTCGTCCTCTGCATCGAGAACAGCTTCATGACCTCCTCCAAGTAGGGCTTCTGCCAGCTCACATGGATGGATGGACAGATGGCCAGGCGGCAGGGGGCGTGGAGAAGCCCCCAGTGCCAGGCAGGGAGCAGCAGCCAGCACCTCAGAGAGGGGACCTGGCTGGGACACTTTCCTGTGTGGTTCACATTTCATATAATCCTCCAGAAAATAAAAGAAAGCCAAAGAGTATTTTTTAAAAAGTTTAAAACAGAAAGACTGGTGCCAACTCTTTCTCCTGCCCTGCCCCCTCCCAAGCCCCAACTGGCTTGGTCTTGTCATGCCGGGCGCTGTCCTCAGATCAGGCCAGGGGGTACACCTGTCTTATTCTCATGCCGCCTTCAGCACTCACTGCCCTGGGGAGGGGTGTGTGCCCTAGGCTCCCAGTGGGTCCCTCAGTTGCCCCAGGCAGGTGCCAACTCAGTTTCCTGCCTGGAACCACTTGTGTGCAAAACCCAGGTCTGCTTGCAGGCCAGGGAGGCCTCCCTCATCCCTTCTCTACCTGGCCCAGTGGCTGTGCCGGCACCCCGTTCCTGGCCCCGGCCCCACACCCAGCTCTGCCTGGGAGCATGTACTAGGATCCCCCACCCCACCCCTGGTCAGACTTGCCTCCTGCTAAGCCCTGAAAGTAGCCTGTGGAGGGGTCACAGCTGGGGCGGGACAGAACTGGATCATGTCCACAGACAAGCCCCGTGCACAGGCAGTGGGGTGAGGCCACATTTTGCCTTGCTCACCGCTGTCCGCAACAATGCATCTCAAAATCCATGTCAGTCCTTGTGGGAGGACGTCAGGGGGTGTTTAGGGGTGCACGTGGGTCTCTTGGGGAGCTGGTGGGAGTCCCTCTGGTGGCCATGCTGGGAGGGGTGGCAGGCCAGAGCCCAACTCCCTCTCCCTTGAGGTCTGCTGTGCAGGTACTGCAACCGTAAAACAGGAGCTCGTCCTGGTGACTGACGTGGTTCTGAACAGGCTCCAAATAAGAATGATCGTGTAAAGACAATGGTTTCCTGGCAGCCTTCACTGTCCTGAGGCCAGTTCTCGGGGGCCTAAGTCGCTGCGCACCCAGCGGGCAGACCCTGAGGGAGTCCGGCGTGCAGTGTGCAGATACACACAGCTATACATGGGTAGGCATGGAAGTCCCCGAGTATACAGATGCATCGGGTGTACGTGGATGGCCATTCTCTCAGGTCTCCCTGGGGCAGCTGCCTTCCCAGGCCCATGCAGGGGGGTCTACCCTGGGCTCCCACACAGCACCATGCTCTCCCCACAGCCTCTGCAGCTGGCCAGGCTCCAGGTGTCTGACCCCATGGGGCCAGGCACACTGCACAGAGCAGGGCCTCACTTGTGCCCCAGGAACAAATGTCACCCCTGCTCTGGTGGCCAAGGGGCTTGGGATCAGCAAAGGTGGTTCTGGTACCCTGGAGGCAGTGTCTGAGCAGCTGGGGCAGCTGCTGAAGGTGTTCTTGCTGGGGGGTGGGGGGAGCTCATCCCAGGCAAGGGCACAGAGCCCTGAATCATGGGGTCAGTGACCAGAGAGAGGTAAGACACCCCAGGGCCCCCATCCAACCCGTGAAGTCCCGCTCCATCGCCAAGCATAAAAGCGGAACCATGCCGGGCCCTGGCCTCAGTGTTGCCCCTTCCCAGCAGGGCCAGGGGTGGTGGTGGTCTGTGTGGACACGCCTGGGGACCCATCCACCAGTCTGACCCATACTGTTGGCCATGACTTGGGCCAACCCCTGTGTACACCCTCCTCAACTCTCGGGGCACGTGAGGTGCTCCACTCAGCCAGGAGTGTGTCCCCGACTCTCCGTGCCAAGCTGGCTCCAAGCAGCGGCCTTTTCTCCAGTCCCTGATGGCTTGGGTGCTGCTCAGCTGCCCTGCCCTGCATGAGGGCAGAAGGGTCATAGGAAGGGCAACATCAAGGACATGACAGGCCCTGGTTGGGTCCCTTTCTATCTGGAGGCAGGGGCTTGGGCCCCTGTCTTGGTCTCCCAGTGGACCCCATTGCTACCCACCCCCAGGCCAGTTTGGAATGAGGAACCCCTCACATTCAGGTCACCTGGTTTGTTGAATGTGTTTCAGGTCTCACATCTCCAGCAGCACCACTGGTTCCCAGAGCCCCAGGTGGGGTGTCTTCCAGGCCGCCCTGTGAGCTGCCCAAGTGGCCCTCCATCACCCAAGGAGTAGGCCAGTGTTAACCCACTTCAGGAAAGGAGACAATGCCGAAGGGCCGGGAGCAGAGGAGGGGCCAGCTCCAGAAGACCCCAGCACTCCCGCTTCCGCCTAACAGGGAATGCCTGCCTGCCCCCAACCCAGTGTCGCCCACAGACACACAAGCCCAGTGGGGTTTCTCCTTTATGTCAGTTTAAAAAAAAAAAGGAACACCTTGTTTAACATTCGAGCACCTGAACGACTAGAAATGTCACAGCTTGACCACAGGCCCAGGTAATCTGGGCTCCCACTGCCACACTGCAGGGCCCATGACACCCTGCAGAGGCGGGTGTCCCCTGGATTGGCATCCGAAGCCACTTCACCAGTCCCTAGGGACGAGCAGAACCTGCCTCCCAATGGGGGTGAAGGTGGGGAGGCCTGGTGGGCACATGGAACCCCACCACCAGCCACGTGTAGGCAGGGGACGCCACCCAACCCACAGTCATCTGGCAGTTGCCATAGTGTCCCCAGCAGGCTAAAGAGCACAGTCAGAATGTGAAGCCTGAGAAGCACAGGGCTCAGGGACACTGTCGGACAAGTGAAGGTGCCTCTGGCTGAGGCAGGTGGCCCTTGAGGTTTGTGTCATGGGGACAGACCACGCAGAGGCCCCATTGGTCATTGGTTGCATAATCTGAATCACGGAATTCAAACAATGCCTGAAACCCATCTTCCTGATTCCAAGGCGATGGGCAACCTGTCAGCGACGTGACGGTTCTGAGATGTCAAGGCTCCGGGCTCAGAGAATGTTGGAGGATGCAGAGCAGGTGCCTCTGGTGTCAGGAATTTGGCCACTCGCTGGGCTGGGCGGAGAGAGCAGGTCAGGCCAGGTCAGGCCTTGGCCTCAGGCAGCTCCCTCAAGGCTGTTCCTGCGGCCCTTGTGCTGTCCTCGGGGGCCAGGGTAGTGGCTTCGGGCTGCAGTTTGCCGAGGGCCCCATCCTGCAGGTTCAGCGCCTGGGTGGCCTCCTCCGAGGGGCTACTTGGCTCCTGGGCCAGGGGCAGGGGCTGGTGGTGGCCCTGCTGGAAGTGCCACAGGCCCCCTATCAAAGCCCCCAAGAAGTAGGCAACAGACAGAACCACGAAGTACACGAAGTAGACGAGGAACTGGAACAGAGAGAGGTGCAGGCGTGGGTGGGGGTGAGGGGGCTTTGGAAAGGGGAAAGGAAGGAAGAGGAGCGAGGTGGCGGGAGGCAGGGAGGGGGCAGTCGGGGGCGGGCCATGTGGACGTAAAAGTGTGTTCCTCCCTCTCCCTCCTCTTGCTCTGAGGACATGGGAACACTGCAAGGGTGGACGGGCGCCCAGCGGTCAGAGGCCAGCCCAGGAGCAGGCCCCACAGGGCGAGAGCGTCCTCCCGGCCATACCACACACAGCACCACAGGGGGGACGGGGGCGGCTCTCACCGCTTTCTCACAGAACCTCGGCACTTCTGCTGCCTCTGTGCCCCAGGCACTGCTCTCATTTCACGTGACCACACATGTGCCCTGTGCTCCATGGGCAGAGTCCCCACACTGCTGAGGGCTCGTGGGTCTCTGCATTACCTCTTACACTGCGTGTCAGTGAACAGATACCCCAAAATTGAAAGTTTAGTTTAAAAGACAAATACACCCAGGCCAGCTCCAGGCCACTGGCCCCACATGCCGTGCCTTCTCTGAGCCTGAACATCTGCCCATTGTCACCACCCAGGATGAAGTGAAAGGGGCAGAGCAGTGAACAGGAAAGGAGAGAAGCTTTGGCTGGAAGGACTGTCCTCCTGGACCCCATCAGCATTTCTAATTACAAACAAACTGCCCCTTTCTAGAATTACTTTTTAACTCAGAATAAATTGATTTATTACTCTTGATTTGACCCAACGGAGAGCCGCCAAGTGGAAGGGGCTGGGACAAGGTAGGCCGAGGAAGGCCCAGTCTTTGGGAAGACCCTCCAGGCCCTTCCTGTCTAGCCATGGGGCCCTTAGAGTCCCCACTATTGAGCAAGGACAACTGAGGGCTCCTAGGAAGGCTCCTTCAGGTGCTGGGGCTCCTCCCAAGCTAGCTGGACGCAGCCAGGCTGGCCCCATGGAAGGGCCCGGGGCCGAGAGTGCTGTCCCTGCAGAGACACCCCTACTTGGGGGGAGGCCTCCCCTAGATGGTGAGGAACAGTATCGGCGAAGGAGGCTCTCAACCCACCCATCCCTGGGTACAGGGCTCACACACCCCAGACAGCCCATCCCAACACTCACAGCTGCACACGCACCTGTGCACATGCCAGGCCATTGCAGGGGTGGGTGGGGGGCTTTGCCAAACCTGTTGGGGGTGGACAGAGCACTGTTCAGCCCAGGGGTGTGGGAGGCGGGCAGTGTGCCTGGAGGGCCCTACAGAAGTAGGGCTGAGACCCAACTGCCTGTGTAGACATGAAGCATGAAAAAACTGATGTTCTGCACCTAGAGGGCATTTCCAAACCCCACCCCAAAAGACCATTTCCAAACAGGAGGGTCTGCCCCACCTGCTTCTGCTTCCTGGTGGGGTCAGTGAGGCAATGCTTATGCAGTACCTTCAGACGGAGGGTCAAGACATCTCATGGAGCCCACCAAGCCAAACAGACCTCCCACCCAGGGAGGCCCTGGCTCCAAACAGGTGGAGGCTGCATCCCCACAGGCCGGTTACTGAAGATCCCAGTTACCGCCCTCCTGCTGGCCCATCCCCTGGCTAATTTCAGCTCGCTCCGAGAGGTCCTGCCTTGGCTGAGGATAGCAGGAGGAATGTGTGAATTTCCCCTACCTCACAGAGGACAGGCATTCTCAAACTCTTCCCAGAAGCAACAAGAACCTGTTCAGGGTTGGACAAAGGGAAACTGAACAGGACCTACCAACATCCACCCCACCAGCTCTACTTTTATCTGTCCTCTGTAAAGAAGACAAGTAGGACTTCCAGTCAAGATGGAGGCGTAGAAAGACATGCTGCGTCTCCCTCCACAACTAAGAAGGAATACAACTACCTCAAAACTATAAACAACCAGAAGTTCCAGAAAACCGAGCTGCATGGAAGTCCAGCAAACAAAGATATAAAGAAGAAATACTCATCCAGACAGGTAGGAGGGGCAGAGAGGACAGGGTGTGGTGGCGGCGGTAGCAGTGGCAGCGGCAGGCTGGCGGAAAGCACAGTCACATGTCTTAAAAAGTCAGGAGGGACACCTGGGGAGTGCTCCCAGCTCCTGACCAGACTGCGCAGCTCACCGTCCCAGCATCAGGGAAAATCAAGCCTCATTGCTTCTGACTGTGCAGACCAGTGGGGGTTGGGGTGGAGGAAGAAACTGTAGGCTCTCAGCAGAGTCCACTTGTTTAAAGGGCCCCCACAGTCCTAGAACATCCACAGACCCACCCATTCTGGGAACAATGGCCAGGGTAACAGCTAGAGAGGTGCCAGTCCCATATGGAAGAGGGAGAGGTGCCTGGAAAAGGGGTGAGTGCTGAACAAGTGGCATTGTTCCTTCTCTGACCCTCCCCCACATATAGCCCCACAACGTGGTGAAATGGGTCACCCTGTGCTGAAGAATACCTAAGGCTTCTCCCCTTACATGTAACAGATGGGACAGCTCTACATAAGACACAGAGGCAAACAAACACAGGAGCCTGTCAAGATGAGGAGACAGAGAAGTATGGCCCAAAAGAGGGAACAGATCAAGGTTCCAGTGAGAGAACAAGTGATAAGGAGACAGCCAACCTAACAGATGCAGAGTTCAAAACACTGGTGATAAAGATGCTCACAGGCTTGACAGATATGCTTGAGTACGGCAAGTGCATAAAGGAAGAAGTGAAGGCTATGCTAAGTCAAATGAAGGAAAATCCACACAAAACCAATGGTGAAGGGAAGGAAACCGGGGTTCAAATCAATGATTTGGAATATAAGGAAGAAAAAAACAGTCAACCAGTATAGAATGAGGAAACAAGAATTGAAAAACATGAGGAGAGGCTTAGGAACCTCTGGGACAACTTTAAATGTACCAATATCCCAATCATAGGGGTGCCAAGAGAAGAGGAAGAGCAAGAAATTGAAAGCTTATGTGAAAAAATAATGAAGGAAAACTTCCCAAATTTGGCAAAGGAAATAGACATACAAGTCCAGGAAGCACAGAGAGTCCCAAACAAGCTAGATCCAGGCAGGACCACACCAAGACACATCATAATTGAAATCCAAAGGTTAAAGATAAAGAGAGAATCTTAAAGGCAGTAAGAGAAAAACAGAGAGCTATCGACAAAGGGGTGCCTATCAGACTAACAGCTGATTTCTCAAAAGAAACTTTGCAGGCAAGAAGGAAGGGACTGGCAAGAAGTATTCAATGTGATAAAAAGCAAGGACCTACAACCAAGATTACTTTATCCAGCAAAGCTGTCATTTAGAATAGAAGGACAGATAAAGTTCTTCACAGACAAGGTAAAGCTAAAGGAGCTCATCATCACCAAGCTATTATTACATGAAATGTTAAAGGGACTTAGTTAAGAAAAACAAGATCAAAACTATAAACAGTAAAATGACAACAAACTAACAACTATCAACAACTGAATCTAAAAAATAAAAACAAAATTCAGCTAAGCAAACCAGAATAGGAACAAAATCATAGGTATAGGGATCATTCGGAGGGTTATCAGCTGGGAGGGGGAAGGGGAAGAAATGGGGAAATGGTGCAGGGACTAAGAAGCATAATTGGTTGGTACAAAATAGACAAGGGGAAGTTAAGAATAATATAGGAAAGGGTGAAGCCAAAGAACTTATATGCATGACCCATGGACATGAACTAAGTGGGTGAGATTGCTTGGGGAAAGGGAGTACTAGGCAGAGGGGAGCAAAGGGGGAAAAACTGGGACTACTGTAACAAAATAATCAATAAAATATACTTAAAAAAAAAAAAAGAAGACAAATAGTTGTCATGTGAACAAGGAACTGGGTCTCACAGTCAGAGAACTGAAATGAGGGTGGTAACCCACGACAGCACAGGGAAATGCCCACAGCACACCTCCGCCCTTCCCATGGCCATTGTAGGGGACGCTCAGGGCCCAGAAGACCTCAAAAAATAACTTGCATCCAGACTCAACTCAGAGGCCCCACAGTTCCAACTGGAATCGGCCGTGCCCTGCCCAGACATGGGCGGTGTTACAGCCCCCACCTGGGCCCCAGGCAAAAGTAATGCATGCCCGCACAGCAATTGGCAGATCATGGCTCCCTGGCACTGGTCCTCTGACCCCTCCCTCCCTGCTCTGGGCCTCTCACTTCATGCTCCTGATCTGACTCAGTAAGCCCAGCATATCCAGCTGGAAACGCCCGGCCCACCCTGTGCATGCCCTCTACCCTCGGTGAATCTGTGGGCTGGGTCCTGTGGAGGGGATGCTGCTGCTGCTGGTTGGGCGGGCACCACGAGGCCCTGGCCCAGACATCCCCCCAGAGTCCCCACTCACAGAGGAATCCAGCCCAAACAGAGACTCACCTGTAAGCGGACCGGTAGGCCCAGGCCCCGCTTGTCAGATACGATGAGGGTGATGATGGTCTTGAGAACAGTGGCGAGGAAAGTGTTGACTCCAAAGACCAGGGCACAGAGTTCCTTAGACAGAGAAGACGCGATCTGAAAACTTAACGGGGAAGCAGGCGGAGATCAGCCTCAGCTGGAAGGGACAAGAAGTGCCCACTATACAGAGAGAACCCCTGGGCTGCCAGTGGCTGCCAGAAACAGCCATATGGTCTGATGACTGGCCATGCCCACTAAAGCCACGGGAGAATGGCAAAACCAGCCCCAAACCCACGCCACCCACCGCAGCCTCCTCCAGTGACTCAAAATGAATACAACACAGTGCCAAATGCCACCTTGGGAAGACATTTAGAAAGTCTGCTAGAAACCCTGACACAGAGTGCATCTTATATTCACTACAGCATTCTTGGAAAATCATCCTCAGGAGAATAGGCAGAGCATCATGAGGAAAATTCTGGAATTAAAGTCTTTAATGATTTTGAAGTCATTAAATCGTTCAATAAATTAGAGAAAGAACAGTTAAATGAGAGCAGAAGGAAATAAGACGCTCAGAGCTCCCAGTCCTCTGCAAAGATATCCACATTTGAATGTACTTCCTGTTAAAATCTCAAAAGTGCCTTTAAAAATAATGACTAGCCCTGGCCCGTGTGGCTCAGTTGGCTGGAGTGTGGTCCTGTAGACAGAAAGGGTTAGAGTTCGATCCCCAGTTCAGGCACGTATGAGAAGGCAGCCAATCGCTGTTTCTCTCTCACATCAATGTTTTTCTTTCTCTCTCTCTCTCCCTTCCTGTCTCTAAAAAATGGGGAAAAAAAAAAAAAAAAGTCCTTGGGTGAGAACAAAAAATAATAACTAAACAAGAACTATTCTAAACTTCAGAAGTATAAACAAACAAAAATACCCAAGAAGCCTTTGAAGAGAATGACTGAAGCCAAGGGCTTTCTGCCATGCTGGAGCCCGGGGACCAAGAACTACATGAAGTGCCCGAATGAGCCATCACATGACAAAGACTGCCCACAAACTGAGACGAGACCTCGTCAAAGATCTGAGAGGACAGATTAACCCCTGGGAAACTGGGGCTGGGTCAGGCCCTGCCAGCACAGCGAATGCCACGCCATCTACACGAGTGCTTCGCGTGGCTCACTGTAAACTCTGTAGGGAGGGTTAAAGACAAAGCAGAACACACAGGATCAAAGGCCCCTATCACGTGGAAGATAGACTATGTACTATGGGTAGATAAGGAAAAAAGAAATCCCAGCAGGAGGAGTCCACAGCCACGAAGTGGCCACGACCACCAGGGAGCAGCCAGCCCTGCTGCACTGAGAAGAGGCAAGCTGGCCCTCCGGTCACAGGGGTAGCGTGGTGTGCTCAGTGGCACCTGCAGTATCAACCAATGCCCCCTTGCTAAAGCACATGCCCTTTGACCTGGCCAGTCCCTTTCTAGGTACATCTGAGGCCATTATCTGAATTAGGAAAGAAAAATGCAAGTTGGGAGGATATCAATCTCAGTGTTGTCTGTCATAGCAAAATATTGAAGACGGCATCCCCATCAGCTGAGGATTAGCCATGTGACATCTCACTTGTCACCAAGAGCACCAGTTGCACCTGCATTTTGGACAGCTAAATGAGAAGGGTGTCTTCTAGCAGGAGTGTGGTCAGGGTGTCTGCCAGCACTTGGCCCTTGGGAGCAGGACAAGAAGGACACTGGGTTTGGTCCAGGCTCTCAGAGCCCAGAGCAGGTACAGACTAAAAGTGGGGGTGCTAGCACAGGGTCAAGCCAGCACTGCAGTGGATCAGGAGACTGAGGCGACTGTCTGGGCTCAGGAGAAGGTGAGGACAGATGTTCTGACATGGGTGTGGCTGGATGGAGGATGGGACTGGAGGGGCCCCACGCTGGGAGTTGGGGGGAGGATTATGGTGACAGACACACCCACTAGGTGCGGGAGACGCAGGAGGTAGGCTTCTCTGTGCCTGTGGGGGGGGGAGCGCGTGTGGTGGGAGCATGCAGCTTTGTGAAAGGTCCGTTCAAAGGAGCACAGAGGGTCTTAGAAACAAACAGAACGTGGGTAAGGAAAGGCTCTGGAAAGCACAGGTGAGCAGGTGGACAGCTCTCAGGATGTCACTGGGCAGGTGCAGGAAGGTCTCCAGGGGTATGAGGAACGTGAGGGCATCAGGAGAGCCCTGGACAGAAAGAAGGTGAGCTGGCAGCCTGGTCACTCCTTGGCCAGGGGCCGCTGTTCCCCACAGTGGGAGCAAAGAGGGTGAGAAAGGCCACGGAGCAACCCAAGATGGGACCGCAGCAGCGCTTAGGGCCTGGGCAACAGGGCATGGAGGCTGGGAGGGAAGTCATCGCGAGGACCAGTCCCTGTGGACACCAAGTGGCCTCAGTGGGAGGAGCAGAGAATATGTCACACAGAAGGGCTCCTTGCTGAGCCTCAGGGTCATAGCAGGCAGCTGGCACTGATGTCCTATGGACGAGGGGACAATTGGGCCCCTGGCTAAAGGTGTCCAGAGTTCACCGCTCCTCCCACCCCCAAAGCTGCTTCACACTGCTCAGCACATACCTGTTTTACTCCCTACAGAACATCCTAGAAAGGAGGCCTGGTAATACATACAGACACCCCACCACCAGGCCCCGGGCCCTGGCCTTTCAGTGGTTGCCTGGGCCGGTGGCCACTTGTCCACCCCACACAGCCCAACTCACGTGGCAATGGGCACCAGGAACTGGTAGGAGCCGCGGAAGAGCACGAAGGCCATGTAGCACAAGCTGATGCTGCTCGTGCGGTGCATGAGGAAGACCAGCCCGGCCTGCACCGCTGTCACACCCCCAATGACCAGCTTTGCCCACAGGGCCCAGCGGATCTTCACAAAGCCCGCAGCAAAGGAGGTGATGGCACCTGGGGAGACAGGACAGTCATTGTCATCCTCCAGGGGTGGATGGGGCAGGTGGGGCAGGTGGGGCCAGCTGGGCGTACCTAGCAGAGTAGAGGCGGCGTCCACGCCACCGTTGTAGACCTTGGTGGCGTCTGTGGTGGGGGCAACCACATTCCACAGGATGTGCACATAGTAGACAATCAGGTAGTAGCCGGTCGAGTTAAAGACCCACCAGAGGGACCAGAGGCGCAGCTGTGGCAGCTTCAGGCTGTTCCCCAGCTCCCGGAGCATGCGCATGAGGGTCCAGTCCCCCCAGGTCCCCAGCAGCGGCCGGCTGAGCTTTCTGCCCACAGGCCCGCCAGGGCCCGGGTGCATCTGGTCCAGCTCGGAGGGCGAGGCCCCGCCACGGTCAGGCTCACTGTGGTTGAAAAAGAGGCTGCGCTTGGGGCGCTTCAGGAAGAGTGTGAGGACCAGGGTGAAGGTGAGGAAGGCCAGCGAGATGTAGTTGAGCGTGATGAAGGAGACTCTGCCCGCGGTGACGAGCAGCTGGCCCAGCACGGAGCTGGTGAAGACGCCCAGCAGCACTGCCGCCCGCGAGTAGCCGGCCATGCGCTGGTAGTGGGCGGGGTGCACAAGCGAGAAGATGTAGGAGGAGTAGGCGATGCGGGCAGCCATGGTGAGGCTGAAGAAGAACTCCATGAACTGCATGTGCAGCACCGAGTGGCCGAACAGCAGCAGCAGCCACACAGAAATGTAGCTCAGGCTCTGCAGGACGAGCACCGGCTTGTAGCGCAGGTAGTCCGTCAGCAGGAAGATGGGCACCAGCACTGCCAGGTAGGAGTAGGACAGCACCGGCGTGATCTCGTTGGTGACCTGCGCGGGATGCAGGCTCGTGACCCCACAGCAGCTCAGCACTGCAGCCACCAAGGAAGCCCTTTGGTAGCCACCTCCCGCCCCCCAGCCCACGACCAGAGCCACGCCCCGAGCGCGACTGTGCTAACACCGTATTGGTGGCCCTCAGACCTGAGAGGCCAGCAGGCACTAAGGACCCACTTCACAGATGGAAACCACAGGCCAGGAGAGAGTCCCGGTCAGCGTGGGGGGCTCACCCAGAGGCTGGCTGGCCCCACCCACTCCGGCTGGTTCACCCATGGTGTCTGCAGCCCTGGATCTGCCCACCCGGATGTGCTGCCGAGCCAGCTGCAAGAGTGCATCCAAGTCTGTACTCAGGACCCCAAAATGGACACACGAGCCGATAAGCCTTCAGGAGCTCAGAGGGACCCTAACCGAAGCTCCGGACCTGGCACCCATGGAAGCCAAGGGTGACTCTCAAGACTGTGGTCCCCAAAACAATGAGCAATGAAGGCCCCCCAGGACATTTCTGGTGCAAGTCAGTGCCCTGGGGAAGCTGAATAACCTGTGTTTGGTCACTGAGAGCTGTGGCCCAGTTACAGCTATCAGGGCCATGTTTATGAAAAATTCTGGGAACATCAGTCTCTCCCTGACGAGATCTATTGGCAGATGACTTGCTCAGGCTCAGGCGCAGCTTGCTGTCAGAACCCAAGGGGCAGGGTAGGGTCAGAGAAGAGGACCTGCTGGTCTTTCCCTTCTCCTCCCTGCTTCCCGCCTCCTGCAGAGGACAGTGCCCAACAAAGGGCCACGGGCCTGGGAGGCTGCAAAGTCCCTGGGGCAGATGGTGCCTTTCGAGAGACCCAGCACCGCAGGTCAGCCTCCTACTGGCTCGAGCCCAGAGTCTCCTGGATGCATTCCCACAGGAAAGCGCAGCACGGGACAGCCAGGAAACACTTCGTGGCAGTAATTGAGGAAACACAAATCTGGCAGCTATCAGATGGGCAGAAGGTCCACAGGGGCAAGAGGGAACCTGAAAGCTGCAGGTGTCCAGGACACCGAGCATCGGCAAAACAGTCTTTGACCCACATGGGCCCAGCAGCCCCAGCTCACGTGCACTCCCCAGAGATAAGCCTATCACCCCTCTGATGACACCCAAGCTTGGTGGAATGGCTTAACTTCTGGAATCTACTATATAATCAGTTATATGCAACCTGAGAGGGCAGGTGAATGGGACTTACAACATTTTTGCCATAGAGATTTTTCTTGTTATCTTAATAGAGCTTCACATACATGATTCCTGTAATCACCACAGCGGACAATGTCCCCCAACCCCTTAAGATCAATCAGTGTTCTAAGGAAGGAGAGCCCTCTGGCTGACCAATGAGTGAGGGATGTGAGGGAGTGTCACTCAAAGGAGCCCCCAGAGGGCCTGGGGGGGCACGGGAGACAGCCCCACAGACCCCAGCCCCAGCCTCTCTACCCAGCCTTACCTGGGAAGTAACCGGCTCCAGCAGTCAGCACTGGCCATGGGATCAGACACAGTGACAGACCAGCAGGGCTCTGAGTTCGTGGAGGACAGCATGTGGCCATTTCCATCTTTCCAAGGTGGCTACTTGGAGGAGACGGGCCACATTGGCACCGCCACCGCATCTGACTTAAACTATTTGAGGGTCTGCAAGTGGTAGGGGCCGAGCTCCAGGCCAGGGAGAGGCAGGGGCTTTCCGAAGAAACGAAGGGCACAGTGGGACCCAGGAGAGTCCAGCAACAGTGACATGGGAGTGGGGAGGCTGGCGGCCACACTGGGAGGGCAGAGGTGGCCGGGGGAAGGGGGTGAGCAGCCTAGGACCAGCTCAGACAGAAACCGGCTCTGGGGCAGTGCTGGGGGTTCCCCGGTGGGTGAGCAGGGTGACGACCAGTGCTCGGACAGGGGTCCTGACTATGTGCTTCATCAACCAACAGCCTCTGAGTTTCTTGGTTTTATTTTATGGAAAAGGAAAGAGCAAACGCTGGAGAAAGAAAGCGTTAGGGCTAGAGCCTGTCCTGACTCCTCCTCGTACCACCGTGACTCACCTCTGGTATGAGCTTACTAGTCAGGTTTCAACAAGATCCTTTGTCCTTGCTGAGTGAGGAAACATTCCTTCAGTAACCCCTTTAGGCAAACGGCTGCTGAGACCCTGCTGGAAGCAGGTGCCAGGCAGGTGGGCACACTCTCACCCTCTGGCGCGCCTCCCTCAGAGGCCGGCAGCAGCTTTGGGCCTCCTCTGTGGCCAGTGTCACTCTTTAACTGGCCTGGTTAATAAGTGAGAGTCAGGCCTCTGAGTGCCCCATGAGCAACTGTGGACAGGACCCAGGATACCACATGGCCATCTAACCTCAACAGCCCCAGCTGCTTCCCTGTCCAGGGACCACCCCTGCCCACTATATCCCTTGTTCACAGGCCGACCCTGCCCGCTCTGAGCCCACGTGCCTGCTTCTGTGTGAAGTTCTTGTCAGGGCCCAGGAGGTAGGGGGTGATGAAGCTCTCTCCAGGTCGCATCTGGGCTATGAAGCCATAGAAGCAGAGGAAAGCTACCAGGCATTGCCAGGACTGAAGTTCGTGGCCCGGCCCAGGCTCCAGCCTGGGCTCTGGCTGGGACTCCGGGGGCACCGGCTTCTTCTCGGCCTGGCCAGAGGGTGCCATGCTGCCCAGGCCCCAAGCAGCCCTGGAGAGACCGGAGGCGGTGCTGCCCCTGGAGGGAAGAGCAGAGAGTCAGGGCAGATCAGCAGCCCATGGACACCTCCCCTCCGCCCCAAAATTCTGCTGAGCCCTTTCTCACTTGGTCATGATTTCACACCCACATGGAGTTGGGGAGAGGAGCCCATAGGCCCCAGCCCCATGCTCTCAACCTGGAGCTTATAACAATCCAGAAGCCATGTCCACCCTATCGGGCTGGCACCACCTCCCAGGAGTTTCCAGGGCTTCCCGGTCCCATATGGTAACCATCAGCCTTGTGGGGATCCTTAAATGTTAACTAAAACTAACTGCAATTTAAAATCCAGCTTCCAAGTGCTCATAACAGGTGGGCTGGGCACACACCCTTCCTCAGGAGAGGTCTCAGGGACAGCCTGCTCTTGCTGTCCCATTGGCCTCTCGGGGGGAATCCATGCACAAAACTGGGGGATGGGCAGATGTGGTTTGTAGGTAGAACAGGAACGGAGACAAAAGGAGAAGCAGGAGCCAGAGAGTGGTGTGATCGAGAAAAGGGGGAGCTCCAGACCACCATGAGCTGAGGGAGGGTGGCTTCACCCAGGGGCACTTTGGGTGGTGCCTCCATTTGGCGCAGGGGTGAGGGCGCCATTTCTATGCCCCCCACTTACCCTTTCTAACAGAGAAGGGCAGATAATCGTGTCTAGTTATCTGAACATAAAGTTAACTGCTGTTTATTTTTATTATTACTTCTCTATGCTACATGATATCGGTTTTCCATTAAGCCACTGATACAAAGTTCACTTTTAAGTGAGAGTCAAAACAAGCTGCCATGGAAACTGTGTCAGGCGAAGAAGGGTGCCCAGGCTAAGATACACAGTGAAGACGAGGAAGTGGGGACACCCTGGGTGTAGAGGGGGGCCAGGCTGAGAGATGTTGGGACAGGTCTGTGCTCCTTACTACATGGCTTGTCCTGGGAAGGTACCTGTAGAGGGTCTGGATTTGGGGAGAAATTCTCTCCAATTCCCAAGCAGTGAGCACTAAAAATTCCCAAGATGTGGGAGCTGGTGCTCTGGAAAAGCCACCAGGTTCTGGGCACTCAATCCAGCATGCTGCTCAGAGACCATCCAAGAAGGAAATGTTCCCACCCTCCTCCCTGGGTGAGGCCCAGGAGAACCAGGTGACCTCAGAGAACCCCAGGGGCCACCAAGGGTAGACAGAGACCTTGTATCAGATCTCTGATTGCTCTGCACAGGCCAAGGGCCTCAGCAAAGGGAACTGTGGTTGGATGAGTGAGATTCCTTCACCTTCTAAGCCCCTGTGTTTATTTCTGTGGCTCACATCACACTCAGGAAAAATGAGGTCGGGGGGTGGTAGTGAAATGTCTCAAGAAACCAGGCCCAGTGGGTTTGTTTGTGAGGCTACAAGGAAAGGCAGAGCAGGGGCAAGGGGCAGCTTTGGGGATTCCAGAGAATTTCAAAGGGAGGTGGTGATGGCAGTAACAACGGCCCAAGAGTTACCGGGTCCTGGGATGGCCCCCCACCATTTCAAGGGGCCAAATGAAACAATCAGCCAGGCAAGGGGGCTAGAGCCTGGCCCCTCACCCAGCACCCAGGAGCTAGCATACAGGCCATACAGGCCTGAGGCTACTTTTCCAATCCCCCAGGGGTTTGCACACAAACAGCTGAGAGGGCCTTGGCCCCTTCAAGGGATGGGCAGTCCCAGACTAGGAGATGTACCATAGGCAGAGCCGCCCACCTACCAGGGACCCCATTCCAGCTCCAAGACACCCCTCAGCTCACTTTCCCACTCCAAGTGCCCTGTTTCCTGGAGACCAGAGCAACCACACTCACCCACCTGAGCAGCAGGCATGGGGTGAACAGTGAAGAATTTAACGAAGCCCAGAGTCCCCAGGAGTGGGGCCCCCACCTTTCCTATCCCCCAGGGTTTCCAGGAGCTGCATAATTGGTCCCTCTGTCACCTCCAGAAGTGATAGAAACTTTCCTACCTGGTGTACCCAAATCCTGGGGCAATGGTAGAGGTCTCAGAGGTCTCAGATACCAGTGCCAAGCACTCATGATTTCATTTCTTTTTTTAAAAAAGATTTTATTTATTTGATTTTTAGAGAGAGGGGAAGGGAGGGAGAAAGAGAGAAACATCAATGTGTGGTTGCCTCTCGTGCACCCCCAACTGGAGACCTGACCTACAACCAGATATATCCCCTGATTGGGAATTGAACTGGTGACCCTTTGGTTTGTAGGCCAGCACTCAATCCATTGAGCCACATCAGCCAGGGCGTGATTTCATTTCTACATCCTGCACACCTACAGCTTCTGAAAGCCCCAGGCAGTGTTTCTTAAACTACAGGAAGAGCTCGTCACAAAATGAGCTCTAGGTCCTTCCTGCCCCACGTGGCTGTCTGAAAGTCTCGACCTGGCCCAGGACTCTGCACCTTAACATGTGCCAAAGGCATGCCCACAGGTGAGCAAGTGAGCACGCCCATTAGACACGGCGCCAGGACTCCTGGCTGGTCTGGACAAGCTCACCTCCTGGACATCCAGTATCCAGGCTTCAAGGTACCCCACCCCCAACGACCCAGTTCTCCAGGGTCACAACACAGGTGAACCAGCCGCACTCACTAGAAGGATGGACATGCAAGGAGCCACCCCAGGTGATGGCCAGGAAGCCCCCAACACAGATGGAGGTCACAGACTAGGGGGAGTGTCTGCAGATACCCGGGGTCCGGGGCAGGAGAGATGGGGTCCACACATGCCTCTCTTGGTGGCATCTGAGGCTGCCTCCTCAGAGTCCTACAGGCTCTGCCTCAGGGCTGACTCATCAAGCCCCTGACCTCACAGCCCGCCCCTCCAGCTCCACCCCTGCAATCTGGGGACACTGCTTAGTGCAGGGCTCAACCTGCTGGGCCTGTAACTACCACAGTCCCCCACCTTGTTCCTGACTTACACGACAGGAGCCAGCACTGCAGGCTGAGGCAAGAGCAACTAAAGGGACCCCTGGGGGCCCCAGGAATGGGGCAGTTAGTGATTACATTTCTTTGAACTAAAGGCCTGCCCTGGGGCTGACTTGAGTCCCCTGTGGAATGGGCCTCTCTCCTGTGCATGTCCCATACCATGCTCCGCACTGTTGTACACACACTTTCAAATACTTATGAAAAAGGTGAGGGTAACTTCAAAGAGAGCTGGGTGGGACAGGGTCATGGGGAGGATCAGGGGCCAAAAATCCAGGATCTTATCTGTAATCCCTTTTTTGCTATGGAAAAAATGTGGAGCACCACAGGGCCAGAGCATGTTTACAAAGCAGAGTTTCAGTCCAGGGCACAGTGGGCAGCTTACTCAGCATCTCAGGAGGAAAGGCCACCTGTGTGGGGTTTGTGGTTCAAAGAAAAGAGCTGACTGAGAAGCCAGGGCCCTCAGCTACCGAGGCTGGGCCCTGCCACCCAGGCTGGGGTTTACCTGCCTTAAGTCTTATTTTGTCAGTTTACTCAGCTCACGTAAGCGTAATCACCAATAGTGGCAGGCAGTCAGCGTCCCCAGGTAAGACTCAAAGTCCTTGGCCGGGAGGGCATGGATTTCTCTTCTCTATACTGGCCCAGCCCAGTCTTGGGCCCCAGAAAGATGAGGGGGAGGCACACAGCACAGAAATGGGCATAGAAGGCAAGTGAGGCACCCAAGCTCAGGACAAGTGGCAGCAGGTCAGGACTGGACCCCATGTGTGCTGACCACAGCCCAGCATCACGAAACTTCAGGCCTTTTCAGGGCCAGCTGGAAAATCATGAGGTGGCTTCCCCAAAGACCTGTTCACCTGCCTACAGGAGAAGGCTCTTACAGTTCCCCCTCAGACCCTTTCTGCACCTGCCCTGGGGTGTGTGTGTGTGCGTGTGGAGCACCAGCGGCCTCCCCTGGCTCCGTCCTCCCAGCACCTAGGAAGGCTGGAGATCCAAGCAAACAACACCTCTCTTGTGTTGTTTTTAAACCAGCTACTACTCTTCTAGGTTACCAGAGGGGTTTCTTACATTTTGAAAACACCTGCTGGTAAAAAAAAAAAAAAAAAAAAGAAAGAAAAAATCTTTGCTCCCCTACTCCTGCCCCAGATCACATGATAGAGTTCTGTGTTCCAACAGTAAAATTAAACCCACTGGCACCACTGCCATAGACACCCAACTCACAAGTTTAAAATACTCTGGAGGTATTGGTCATCTTTGCCCAGCACAGATAACTGTAATATTTGGGGTTATAATAAATCCACTGAGGCAATTAGCAGTGCTAACAAGAGGATGAAAAGATGGAGGGATGCAGTCCAACAGAGGCAGCAGAGTAATGCAACACTGGAAACCCTGGGGTCTGGGGCCTGGGCTCCCAGATCTGAAGAGGGACGCAATTCTGCTGGGCCAGAGCGCCTTGGTTCTGCAGATTCAATCTGGGCTGCAGGGGGCCCTCCAGTCTCCCATTGGAGCAGGGGGCACTAGTCACTTCTTAGCAGGGCACCCATCACGCAGCTGCAAGGGCTTTCTCTCTTCTACACTTTGGGCGGCCATGAAAATAGCTTCGTCTAGATGCATTCTGCATTACTGAGCCGACTCAGATTCTAATGTGTATCCTGAGACCAGCAGACGTGATATTACCACACAGTTTGCACCTGGACCACTCTGCTGGATTCTCCAGGACAATCTTTTCAGACAGGGAAGAAGCCAGGTCTCCGGGAGGGACGATCCAGTAGGGGGTGCGGCAGGGGTGTGGAGGCCGGGGAAGGGTGCCCTGAAGGGGACTGTAGGAGGAGCTGTCCAGTGGGCACTTGGGGGCTCTGGGAGGGTCCTGACTATTTCCCTGTCTGAAACAATTGTCCTGGAGAATCCAGCAGAATTACCTCGGGAATAGTTCTCTAGCTCAGCGGTTGGAAGGATCCACTCGGGAAAGGGGTTGAGGACACACTGCCCTGGCTCTGAGACAACTTCCAGCGCGCTGGGCGCAAAGCGCGCGAAGAGCTGCTCGGGAGGTGATCAATCGCACAGAACCCTCGGCGAGTCAGGGGCCTTGCCGACACGTGGCGAGCGGGGTGGGGTGGGGGGAGCGGGGCTCCCTCGCCTAGTGCCTTTCCAGCCAAAGTGGCGTGCGCGCCGTGGCAAAGCGGCGTGCGCGCCGTGCCAAAGCGGATCCACCAGGTGCCAAAGCACCCGGGGTCCACGAGACCAGAGGAGGGTCTGGGTGGCGCTCACAGCACCAACTAGTCGGACTAGTGGGGAGATGACTGGAGGTGAGCCCGCCGCGCCGCGGAGGTTCACAGCGTGTGAGCCCCAACCAAGGGGCAGAAATGCTGCCGTGGCAGCAAGTCAGCTGGGCTAACATGGGGTCCACACGCGGGCAGTGGCGGAGGCGGGGCTTCGCGTGGGGCCCACGGCCACAGCTGGCGGGAATGGGTCTGTATCACCATGCCCCCAGGGTGCCGTGCACCCACACCGCGGCCCGGGCTCCTGCATTCATCTCTGAGACGCCAGCCCGCACCCGGACTGCACTCACTTCAGGGCCCCCCCAGGTACTCGGGGTTCCCGGCCCGCGCCTCACCAGGACCCCGGCGTCCCTGGCCTGCATCCCTCTACATTCACCCCTGAGAACTGGAACCTTTGTCTCCAGCTTTACCCCGCGCCCCAGGCCCGCACCCCTCTGCATTCACCCCTAAGACCCAGAACGGGTGCGCCATGCATTCACCGCAGAGACCCAGAACCCGCGCGCCCGGGAAGCTCCCGGCCCGAGTCCCTACATCTCCGCCCCGCAGGCCGATTACCTGGGCGGTGTGTAGAGCTGCTGCTCTGACCCATGCACAAGCCGCGCGCCAGCCACAGCGCCCAATGCGGCCCGCGATCGCGGGCGCTGCCGGGAAGTTAAATAAGCCCCGCCTCCGCTCCGAGAGCGGAGCAGTCACCTTGCGGGGCCACACACCTCCCCGCCCGCGTCACCTCTCCGGGTCACGTAGTTCCCTCGTGGAGCATGCCTGGGCGCCTAATGGGGGACACGGCCCACCCCCGTATGTCCTTCGGACCCCGGCTGCAGCCACAAACTGGACAACCCTCCCGGAGTCCCGTCCCCGAGTCCCCGCTGGACTACCCCTCCCAGAGCCCTTGAACCGCCCCCCCCCCCGGAACAACCCATCCCCGAGGCCCATCCTGGGGTCCGCTAGATCACACTCCTCCGCTCATCGGCTGCAGCCCCCACTGGACCACCCCTCCCATAGCCTCCGATCGCCCACTGAACAGCCCTTCCTATACAGCCCCCTTCAGAACCCCCCCATCCCGGGCCGCAGCCTCCACTGAACCCCCACCCACCCACGTCGCCCCTCTCCCCGCGGCTGCAGCCCCTACTGGACCATCCCTCCGGGAGTCCTTCTCCGTAACCCTCTCGCGCCTACCCACAGGTCGCCCTGGTCACAGCTCGCCGACGTCGTAGGGCTGTCTCAGACCGATCTGAAGGGAGGCCCTCCCCGCCCCCACCCCAGCCGAGACTTCCCCTTGGACAAGTGCCGGCCCCCTGACCCCTGCCGCGTCCCTGCCGCGCCTGCCATCCTGAGCAAGAAGTTCATGTGCTTTTTCTTTTAGGCTTATTTTAAAGCGTTCCAATCCTGGCTTACCCACAAGCTCAAGACAAAGACACTGGTCACTGTGCCAGGCAGGACAGGACTGTTGGGGTTTGACGGAGTTCTCCCTCCCCCCCACGCAGCCTGTGCAGTTCACCCTGGTGGCTGCCTCGGGACTACAGCCGGGCACAGACACCTGACCTTGGGGTCACAAACAGCAAGCCCCACTCCCCCGACCCCCACTCCACGGGTGCCCAGTTCCTGGGTACAGCTGGTGCTTCCCAGCCTTCCCGCGCTGCCCCCTCAGAACTGAGCATGAGCCAGTAGGAAGCTGAAGGAGGGGAGGGGAGCGGGAGAGGGGAGAGTGGGGTGCCCAAATGTGACCCAGGGCTATACACCTCTCCCCCACAAGGAGAATTAATGGAGAGAGAAGCGGTTGCTGGGCCCAGCTGCACTACCCAGCAGGCAGTGGGCTGCTCCAGGACGCATACAGGGAGGAACATAGCTGGAGAGGCCCGCTGGCAGCCAGCGGTTCCAGAGGTGCTCGGGAGGTCAGAACTGCAATGCCATGCACAGCACACAGGAGGTGGTCGCCGTAGTCACTCTACCCTGGCCAATCTGCACAGGACCCAGGCCTCACCCACTGGGAGGAGCAGAAACAGATGTGGGGGAGGGGTACAAAGAGGGCCACATGACCTGGGTGGCCCCTCTATGGAATTCCCCCACTGCCCCAGAAGGAAACAGCAAATTTCACTCAAGGACTCCCTGCCAATGCCCCTCCCTACTCCCCACAGCCAGCTCACCCCTGGGGACTGGGCCTCTCCATTGTGCAATGAGGCCCATAACACATGAGGGGCTCTGGCCTCTGGGTCACTGGACAATGAGCTCCACTCTCCATGACTAGGGAGGTTGGGGGGTGCCTAGGCTATGACCCTCAGGGTTGAGGAATCATGGGGAGCCCTCAAATGCCTCCATTGCTCTTCTCTTCTCTCTGCTGGGAAGGAAAGAACTTCTGGAGTCTGGCCTCACAACCTCAGAAGCATTCACTATGCCCACATGCTGCCCCAAACACAGGCACAAAAGGGTTTGGCCACCAGGTACCCAGTGCCAGAGAGTCATTTCTGCCCAAAGTCTGGCCACAGCAGGGAACTGGGATTTGGGTCATCTTCTGTCCAGAGGATGGTGGGAGCAACTTCTCAGCAGTCCCACCAGGCTCTGTGAGGGTTGCTGTGTCTCCTAGTGTGTGGGTGCCTGTCCAGGCCCCCCCAAGAACCTGGCCATGGACCCTGTACATAAATGGCTGGCCACCTGCTGCTCTAGCCTTGGATTGATGGGAGGCTTTCAAAAGGGCTTCAAGTGAGGCCTGGGATAGCTCTTAGGAGGTAAGGATTGCTGAAGAGGGAGCACGTTCCCCTCGACCCATGCTGGCTCTTCCACGCAGGCCTTCTTCACGGTGTGTGAGAGACTAGTCACCCACAGGCCCCACTCAGCAAACCGAGGGACAAAGCAAAAGGGCATCTGTCCTTTCCTCTCCATGCCTGTGTATGGGCCCCACTTGAGGAATCCTGCCCATGGACATGGGGACCAGCTGGGGGATGGGCCAGACCAGCAGTGCAGCCCCTCGGAGAGCAGGACAGGGCCTCAGTGACAGCGCCCCATGGGAATTGTAAACTGGAGGCAGCTCTCCAAGGAAAGAGTATGTGGCCCTGGGCGGCTTCCGGGCAAAGAAGAGCTTCCAGAATTTTCGGTGTGATGCCTGCTGTCAGGAGCAGCCACAGGACCCAAGGCATGAGCTTCAAGGGGCTCCACGAGAGCAGCTGGTAGAAAGTGTAATCGTCAAACTGAGAGACATACAGAAACCAATGTTTTGGGGTGAGCTTCGCTTTGGGGAACGGACCCTGTGTTTTAGTCACTATGGCTTTAAGTGTTTCTGTGTGCTTAAGAATCTGTCCCTCACACTTGTGAGGACTGGCTTTCAGGGTGGGGATAGCTGCTGCAAGGGTCACAGAGGGAGCAAGTCCTGGTCCCTGGGTGGACCCGCGGTCAGGATGGCCCAGCATTACTGATCCCCAGCCTCCCTACCCATGGGCTCCAGTCACGCCTGCTCGCAGGGTGCTTAGGGTCTGTCTGCAGGCCCATGGAAACCATCCTCTCCCAAAGGAGCTCAGGTGGGCTCTGGAGTTGTACTGTGCAGCAGTAACCAACCCAACCCTGGACCACCCAGCCTTGCTTCCCCCCACCCTGAGGAGGTTCCCCCAGTTCACCACTTCCTGGCACTTGTCCCAGAATGTCCCCCACGTCCCCAACACCCCTTCCTTCCCCAACACCAGGTAGAGACTGACCGACAACCTACAAGTCCAGGTCAAGACAGCAAGGGGCCAACCCTCCAGTCCGGGCTCTCTCTGGCCCTCCTCCCAGCAGGACTTCAAGAGGACCTTGTCCCTAGGCGTCAGTGAGCGCTGATGTCAGGGGCCTGGCCGTAGGGAGGCAAGTCGGGGCGTCCAACTCAGTCCTAACCAGGTGTGCACAGAGCAGCCAAGCACAATTTGAAACAGAAGAGTCCAGGGGGTGAGCCGTGGTCATCTGAAGGCTCAGATCCTTCACGTCCCCAGCCTGGCCCACCTCTCAAAGCCCGAAACATGGAAGGTGGCATGGCTCACCCCTTCTTGGAAGACATAAGCTGCACCCGATTTGAACACAGCTGTCCTTGCTCCCCAGCCTCACGGGAGTCTCACGCAGGTCACCCAACTTCAGCTCTCCCAGGCTCCAGGGCAGCCAAAGGTGGACTCCCCTTTCCAGCAGCCAGCTGCTGCCTAGGCCCGTCAGACGCTGCCAGGAGTGCCAACAGCCCACTCCCCGACCCCCCAAAGGAGGGACTAAGGGTGGGATTTAGCGGATTGCCTTGAGCTGCACTTAGGAGAGAGCAGGAGGAACGTGATTATCTCAGAAAGCTGAGGAACAGACTGTCCTCTTTTATGAAATGCCCAGTGGGGGGCTGCTGAGGGCAGGAGTCAAGCTGATCTCTGACTTCTGCTGAATGAGACTGAACTCAGAAGCTGGGGGTGGGAGCAGGAGATGGAGAGAAGAAGGACGGAGGGAGACCAAGAGAGAGGGAGAGACAGACAAAAAAAGACAGAGAGAAGGAGGAGGGATAGGACAAGCGGGCCTGTACTCAGTACTGCAAGGACAGAAGGTCATGTGCTGACCTAACGTACCTTGGCTGTCGCAGTGGTCAGACCCTTGGGGAGCCAGTGGCCTCTGGCTTGGGAAGCGGATAGGATGGACTGTGCCTTTCCCACAGCCTCGGCTTCCATTGACATGTGTCAGCCACAGAAGCAGGGCTGAGACCAAATGCTAACTCACACATGAGTGCTGCACCTCCGGAGAAAGTTCCCACCAAGGGTACCAAGGACCAGCCCCCACAGTGTCTGCCCAGGGGACAGCCTCCCCCAAGAAGACAGCCCGGCCACCAGCTCTCACCTTGGCACTGGTCCTCAGGATGGAGGGGACCTGACAGTCCGTCTGCCCGCACCTTCTTTCACCCTTCACTTCGAAGTGCATTCTGGCCTCTGGTGTCTGGGAGACTTTCGTGAGCATGGTTGAAGGGACAAGGCAACCACCCAGGAAGAGGGGCCTCCGGATTTGGCCCTTCAGAGACTAGGTGCCCCCAGGGAGGCCCACAGCCTGCGCCTTACTGTTCTACTAAGTGTTGAAGGGATCCAGGGCCAGGAATCTGGGGAGGGTGCCTTTTCCTCCCATGGGGATGAAATAAATGCAAGTTTGAGAGCTGTGCCGCCTTCCATTGAGCGTCTCTGGTCAGGGAAAGCCACATTTCAGCCTTCGAGGGGTGGGCTGGGCTGGGAACATGGGCTCTCAGGTGACTGTGGCTCACCCCAGGATGCTTCTGTTCCAAATTGTGCTCAGGCTGCTCTGTGCACCCCCGGTTGGGGCTGGGATGGATGCCCTCGCTCTTGTTGCCCTGTGGCCAAGCCCCTGACCTCAGTGCCCGCTGACACCCAAGGACAAAGTCCCCTCAAGAGCTCTTAGCTTCCTCCCAAGGCTCCAGGAGCCCTCGGCCAGCAGCAGAGTTACATCATCTCAGGGAAGGAGCAAACAAGGGGAGACATGTAAGCTAAGGAGGGGTACCCAGAGCTGTTGGGAACAGGGTCCACTTGGAAGGCGCAGTCCACTGAGCACCCAGTTCCACAGCCCTCCCCCACCCCACTGTGTCATGGACTGAAGTCCACCCCCCACCATGACCTCAGGTGGCAGAGTCAGTCCCCCCTTGGCTTTGACTGGTGGATGTTAGCAGATAAGGGGGTGGGGAGGTGAAATGGGTGATATATGCCCTGAAGTGGGACTTGCCTTGCCCGCTCCAGCTTCTCACTCTAAAGGTGACCTGGTGGCTGCTGGTTCAAGGAGGACCAGAACCTTGAGAGAGGGGCAGGAGCCCCTGAAGCCCAGAGCCCACCTGGACGGGCCAATCCCTGAGCTGCCCACTGCTGTGTGGGTGGGAAAGAACACTTTTTTCTGACAGCTACTGAGTTTGGACTGCCTGTGACACAGCACTGTAGCGACAACAGCTGGCTGTGATGTGGGGAAGGAGTGGAGACCAACCAGTCAATAGAAGTTTCAAGAATTTAAATGATTGTATATAAGCAGTTTCCCTGGATGCAGCAATAATGCAGAATATACTACTCTCTACTGTGCAGTCTGACTTTTTTACCTTTGGGTA
Source organism: Furipterus horrens (assembly GCF_987537825.1). Taxonomy (NCBI): domain Eukaryota; kingdom Metazoa; phylum Chordata; class Mammalia; order Chiroptera; family Furipteridae; genus Furipterus; species Furipterus horrens. The sequence continues at coordinate 10,329,029 of NW_028327171.1, forward strand.
GCTGTTATTTTTTAGTTATATAATCTATCAGCCTTATATGTCTTTTAAATAATTTTTAAATTTTGAAATAATTATAGATCCATATGGAGTTGTAATAAATAACAGAGAAAGCCCATGTATTCTTCACCCAGTTTTCCCAAATTGAAGTCATATAAAGTTACACAGCGAAATCACAGCCAGGTCATTATCAGCCTTGAGTTTAAAGGGAAAAGAAAAACCTGCTGGAAAGGAAATGAGCCTGGAAAAGTCCTCTCTGAACTTGAGGAAATGGATATGGGTCAGCCCTTCAGTGCAGCCCACCAGGCTTCTGACTGCATGTTCCTGCCTGTAGCAGGTCAGCTGGTTGGGTAGCCTTCCCCCAAGAGGGCCCCTAGGTCTCCCGAGGGCTGAACCAGCCCTTCCAAGGTGGGCTTAGGTCAGCAGCCACAGGCCTGGTGCTGGTTCTAGCCAGTAGTCAGGAGGCACTGCTATGCGGGGCTGGCCCAGCAATCAGACCTCTGTCACTCCTCCGGTTCATTGTGGCCCTACCCTCCAGGGTCATCAAGGCTCCTCCTATGGAAGCCACTAGTGCCTAGCACGGCCTGCCTCGTGGAGTGACCTGGGCAGATGCTGGCTGGGACCAAGGTCAGCAGCTCAGGGTGGACCCTCTTTATGCCGAAAAACAAAACTAGTGAGGGACATACCGGCAACAATGTAACCAGAAAACGTGGGAGCCAAAGGCTAGAAAGCACAGGCCAGGAATGTGCCTGATCCGGTGTTAATACTAGAGAAGGCAGATTTCAAAGTAAAGAGTGAAATAGATAAGGGAGGGAGAGTTACATGGATGAAACATGCGCACATGTGTGGGGATGTTGGAGTTAAGTCTGTGGGGTCAGAGGAGAGCACAGTTGCACCCAGCCACAGACAAACTGGACTCTCAGGCAAATGCCATAGATCGCAGAGAGAATGCAAAATGAGGGTGTAAAAGACGAATTCTACTATTGGTGATTTTATTTTATTTTTTCATATAAAATGCAGTATGCATAGAGAGAATATACCTTTTTTTCCAAAATCTCATGAAAAAGTTTCAAAGACCCAAACCAAGCTGCCAATGAAAGTTCAAAACAACTTCAAAAAATGAAAAATCGCTTAGGCCACATCTTCTGAACTTACCTCTATAAAGCAAAATATTAATGAAACAAAAAGATTCAATAAAGCTTAACTAGTTGAAACATTTCAGGCATTCTTCCAAATGAGTCCTGGATCAAAAAAGAAGTGAAAACTGGCAGACTCAGGACAAGCACCCGTCACGAACACTGGTGGGACCTGGCCAGAGGGCCTTGGAGAATTCGCTGCGCAACGGTATTTGTATTATTTCTTAGTTTTATTATTAAAATTAAATAAACATAGCAGTGAACTCAGAAACTGAAATAGGAAAGGAATGACAAAGTGAACAGAAGGAAGTAGAAAAGAATGAAATGATGAGAAAAGCATAAATTAATTGTCAAGCAAATAAACTTGATCTTTTTAAACTAAAAGGTAGTTCCTCAAAAAAAAATAAATAAAAAGAAAAGAACACCATATAGGGAACGCTCTGGGCAACTCGACCAAGAAATGCAGTGAAACAAACGTCACAGTCAGGAGGAGGAAGCACTGCGGTGTGGGGGTGTGACAGCTAAAACACCAGCCACCAGCCAGCAGAAAGGAAGACAACCCCCTGCGCTGAGAAAAGTACTGACACCCCCTGGCGCCTGCGCAGAAGACAGGTGCACAGGAACCCCTGCGGCGGTCCCAGGGTTCCGGGCTGCTCCACCCCAACACTTCACCCTCCGAGGGAGCCTCGTGCTCAGCCCTGGGCTCTGAAAGCTCAGACCTCCATCATGAGAGGTCAGTGCTGCCCCATCTGCTTCTTCACTGAGCCTAGGGTTTTTAAAAACTTTTTTTGAAACTTGGCAGATAAATTTCAAGTTTATTTCTCAGACTGCGTAAGATAAAATAGCCAAGGACATTCCTACAAGAGCCTACCCTTCACATCTCACTTCCACAAGGAACTAGCAGGGAGAACCAGCGAGGACCCCTGGCTGCCACTGGCGGAGAAGGACAGGCAGCCAGGCCAGCTTGGCCCTGTGGGGCACAAAATGTCTCAGGGTAGTGGGAGGCACCCTTCTCCAGGGGAGCCCCAAACTAGGGAAGTGATTCTACCTAGGGGGAGACCCTTCCCTGGGCCAGACAGACAGGAAGGGAACTCTGAGGACACTGACAGCATATGGGGGAACCCAGGAACCAGGAGGTTGGGGAGGCGGGGATGGGAGGATCTGTGTTATGCCCATGGCCATTTCAGGAATGTCTGAGAGCATCAATGTGGGGTTGGAGAGAGACAGATCCCATAGTGCAGGAGGGATGCAGGGGTCTTTGGCCTTCTAGGGTGGCCCCTGGGCCAGAGGGTGGGGTGTCCCTGGGAGAAGACGAGTCACGTGGAAACCTGTGTGGCCATAAGTGTGCCTCAGCCTAACTCCCCCTGTGCGCGCGCGCGCACACACACACACACACACACACACAATCTCAAGGCTCCAGGGCACTGTGTCAAATGTGACTGGGCCCTGGCCGCTTCACCCCTTCCGGGCTGTGGGGGACCCAGGCAGCAGCCTCTCCCCAGGCCTCTTAACCTCTCTCTGGGCCCCAGCCTCCTGCTCTCTCAGAACTCCCTGGCTCACTACTCTCTTCCAAAGCACTTCCACAAGCTGGGGCTGGACGCCCAGGAGATGAGGGAGGGAAGTGGGGAGGGGGCGCTCCATGTTCTCGTCCTGTCCCAGGCCTTTCACCCACTTACAGCAGTGCAGGCTTATAAAACATGGATTTACTGGGGTGTAATTCACATGCAATAAATCACACCCGTTGTGAGTATGTGGGTTCAATGCTTTCTGACAACACACCCTTTCACCTCCACGTGTACCCCAACACAGACCATTTCCATCCTCCCAGAGCCCAGTCCCTTCTCAGCTACCCCGTACTCTGGCACCAAGCTGCTTCCTGGGGACAGTTCTACAGGCAGGGGGACTCAGCCATGTTTCTGGGACTCACTCAGCAGACCTTCCATTGTGGTTCTGAGTGGTCTTCATTATATGATCTATCCTTCATTCCTTGATGGACATTTGGGCTGTTGCCAGTTTTAGTGATTATAAATAAAAATGTTACACACGCCTATGCACAAGTTTTTGTGTGAACACAAATTCTCACTTCTTGGGTTGATGCCTGGAGTGGCCTGTGGGTTCTTATTGTGGATGCATGTTTCACTTTGCAAGAAGCTGCCCAAATGTTTTCCAAGGTGGTTGTCCCATTGCACATTCCACATCCTGGCCAACCATTAGTATTGTCAGCTTTTTAAGTGTTAGCCTTTCTAGTGGGAGTGATGTGCTATCGCTTTCCTCGATGACAAATGATTGTGATACTGAGCATATTTTCATGTGCTTATTAGTCATTTGTATAGCTTTGTTATAAGTCTGTTAGAATCTTTTGCATAGTTTAAATATTGGGTAGTGTATTTGTGTATTCTGGTTTCAAGTCTTGTATTAGATGCATGGAATATGAATATTTTCTCCTAGATGTGGCTTATCTTGCTTGCTTAATGGTAGCCTTCAAAGAGAAGGATTTAATTTTGATGAAGTTCAGGCTATCCATTTTTCCTTTTATTGCTCGTTGCGTCCTGAGAAACATTTGCCTATTGTTAGGTCCATTACCATTTCAAAATAGTGCTTGTGAGTGATCTGGGCATTTCTAGTTGTTCTTGTACTATTTGATATAAAGAATGTCTTTCCAGCCCTGGCTGGTGTTGCTGGTGTGGCTCAATGGGTTGGGTGTCATCCCACAAACTAAAAAGTCACCAGTTCGATTCCTGGGCAGGGCACACGCCTGGGTTGCAGGCCACGTCCCTGGTTTGGGGCGTGCAAGAGGCAACCAATGGATGTTTCTCTTGCACATCAATATTTCTCTCTCTCTCTTCCTTCCTTCCCCTCTCTCTAAAAATAAATAAAATCTGAAAAATAAAAGAGTATCCTTCCCCAGTTGAATTACATCTACACGTATGTTGAAATCAGTTGTCCATATATGTGTAAGTCTACTTCTGGACTCTATGCTTTCCCTTTGACTGTGTATGAGCCCACTCACTCTGCTCCTTTCTCAAAATTGTTTTGACTATGGGATGTCCCTTATATTTCTATATACAATTTAAAAATATATATATTTATTTATGTTTTAGAGAGAGGGGGAGGGAGGGAGAAAGAGAGGGAGAGAAACATTGATGTGAGAAAGGAACATTGATCAGTTGCTTCTCACACATGCCCCAGCAGGGGACCAAACCAGCAATGTAGGCATGTACCCTGATTGGGTAAAGTCCAGGTCAGCCTGGCGCTGTTCTTGGGAGGTGGCATACACTGTGCCAAGAGGAGGGCACTGTTGGACAAGCTGGCATCCTTGTTGTATTCTAGAGGTGACAAATTTGACAAGAAGGTTAAATAGGCATGGTCCAAAAACGAGGAGAATTACAACTAAAATTCTGGTGAGAGGTAAGAACCAGGTGATAGAGGGAGGCACTAACTTTATAATGTCCCAGACAGGGTGGGTAATCACATCCCGGGCCTGTAGCTTCCTTGAAAAAGGTCAATCTTTACCTTTGTGGGTGAAAAAGGGGTCATATGCTAAACTTGACTAGCTCAGGAAAGGGTTGTATGGCAGCCTTACAAACCCAGAGACCTAAAGTAACCATATAGGATTGAGGCAGGATAGATAGTAAGGAGCTAGGAAAATTCCCTGGCCAGTGGAATGGGGAAACTGAGATAGATGGCTGAACAAACTGGCTGAGCAATTTATATATAGCAAGATAAAGGTCACCAGGGCAGAAAGCCCAGGTACCTAGCAACGGGCAAAACTGGCGCCGATCTAGCCCCCATGTTGGCCTTTCCGCCACTGGCATATTGCTGGTCGTGCAGTTTAGACCCCTCTGAACTTTCCTTCTTAGAGATAACATCTAGGTCTCAGTTGTATTTCAGCTCCACCCCCAGAAAAGCAGCAAAACCAGGCAGAGGACACCAGGACCAGCTGCACTGACTAATGACCCCCACCCTGGCACCATCCAGTCAGTGGAGATCACAACCTGAAAGGATACACCTGGAAAAGTTGATGAGCATTCTACTGAGATCCTTCCCTAAGACCTCCCTTAAACTCCTAGCCTTTAACATTTTCAGGGTGAAGGATCCAGCACGTACTCTTCTTCCTGGGAGCACGCTCGCACCTTTCCCTCCCCTCCTTCTTCTCCTAAACTCTAAGGGACCCCACAATTCTCAAAACTAGGGACCAATGGGTAGAGGCAGCTCTTCTCAGGCTAAACCCCTGAACCTGACCCCAAGGCCCCCCTTTCTCTGACTCTCCAGTGAGCTGACAGCAGCCCCGCCTTGGCTCACTGCTTTGCCCTAACGTTCCCAAAGAGCCAAAGCAGCCCTGCCTAGTTTCCTCCTGTTGCTTCTTCCTCCCAGGCCCTTCCTTGTTTCACTGCCCCCAGCTTTAATAAATGTTCTATCAAAATCACCTGGACTCATGCTCCGATATCTTTCCCGCACAAAGTCAAGCACCCACACACTACAGGTTGACCCGAGACAGACCTGCTCTGGGCCCAGTCCCTGTCTGGTAACAGGGTGGTCTGTGATGAAAACTTCCTAACTAAAAGCGAATCATAGCCGGTAGTCAGGTTTTAGGCTGGAATCTTCCTTGACAAAGGTTAATCTTTACCTTAACCAAGCCTGTCTATTGTCTTTTTGCCTCTATGAGAACATACCTTTGGAATATTAGGGTAACCCCCTTTTTCAAGACCCCTGAGGGCATAATCTCCCACCAGAACATGAGATCATGGGACCCCTCATTGTTCTCTTGTTGTCCCACACATCATCTCTATGTGCTGTAAATGTTAACTGTCCTATACTCACCAATGGAAAAGTATGTCCATTTGCTTTCCTTTTCAGCCAGTCTTGGAGATTTCCCTGCTTTGCTTTCTCCTGCCTCTCTAATCACCAGTGAATTTGATGTGACCCACCTTATACCTTCTCCTTTGATTCCGATGTATAAAATAAGGGGTAAAACTGCCATTTGCCAGAGCATTATCTCAGTCCATTGAGATTTTTGCTTCCTGGCAATTGTTGTCAGTTTGGCTCAGATAAACTCATAAAACTTATCTATAGGTTTGGATGTTTCTTACATGGGCACCTTTGAAACTATTATTTTTGTGCTTTTCAGATAACACACTTTGGAATGTTGGATAATCTTTTTTTCCAATCTTCTCAAGCACAGTCACCACCAGAGCAGGAAAGCACAGAATCCCACTGGATTACCATCTCTCTGTGCTATAAATGTTAATTATTACTGTTCTGCACCCACTAGTTTAAAAGAAGTATGTGTCTCTCCATTTTGCTCTTTAGCCAATCCCAGAGATTTCCCTGCTTTGCTTTCTCCTGCCTCCCTCACCTACCGCCCTCCTTACACCTCCTCCTTTGAGTCTAATGTATAAAATAAGCTACAAAACTGCCATTCTGCAGAGCATTTTCTCAATCTGTGTCAGTGGGGCTCAGATACACTCATAAGATGTTTTCTTAGGCTGAACATTCTTTCCTCAACAACCCACCTAACTTTCCCCTCCCTCCAGACCTTTGGGACACTCTGGACTCACAGCTGCCCACCCACCTGTCTGATGTGGCAGATGAGCTGGGAGGCTAGAGCCTTCACTGATCAGGGACAGGGCAGCTCTCTCTGATATTTCAAAGCATTTACACTCTCAGGAGAGAGAGGGCTACCTTGGGGCGTGAGACCCAGACATCACCTCTGCAGAGCTGGGAAAGCGGGACGTCAGGGAGGCAAATCTCAAAGCTGAGAGGGCAAACAAGCAGGAACCTCATTGTCTGCTTGTGTTAAAAATTAAAGACCTGACCACTGGGGCAAAGTACATCCCTAGTTGAACAGAGGCATCTACCACTGGCACAGGAGCACGGTGCTGTTTAAAAGGAAACACTGGCAGCAACTCAGGTGTAGCTCAGGCGGGCCCCCAGCTTCTTGGGTGGTGGCACCTAGCACAGGGGAATGCCACATGCTGTGGAACCATGTGCAGGAACTGCTGTGTCTGTGTCTGGGAGAGGCAAGAGCGAGTGTATAAGACGCAGCATGACTGCAGGGCACCCTTCCATGATGTCCTTTCTGTGTGTGAAGGTGTGTGCTGAGGGGGACCCGAGTTTGACACCCAGAACATGCCATTTGGGCTATTGATTATTTTAAGCTGGTTATTAAAAAATATATTTTATTTATTTATTTATTTTAGAGAGAAGGGAAGGGAGGGAGAGCAACATCAATTGGTTGCCTCTTGCACACCCCCAACTGGAGACCTCACCTGCAACCCAGGCCTGTGCCCTGACTGGGAATGGAACTGGCGACCTTTCACTTTGCGCTCAACCAACTGGACTGTGCTGGTCATGGCTAAGCTGGTTATTTTTAAGAAACAAAAGGCTCAGGAAGAAACTCTGACCTTCTCCCTAACCATCTAATGGGATTTAAATAAAAGACCTGCTCCTGGACCAGAGCTACTATTACAGATGAACTGGTGTGAGACAGGGAGGAACCCAGCAAGGCCCCTTTGAGCGGAGTCCCCTCTGTGTCCCATTGTTAAAGGTGGCCCAGCAAATGTTGACCTACCAAACATCGGCTTTTCCATCTGCCTGAGAATTGCCTCCCCCCACCCCTTCTCCTCCAGATGACACATAAGCCTCATTGTCCCCATCTGTCCTGAGGTCCCACACTCTTTGGGACCCCTGTGTGTCTCTACACAATATGGGCATTATCCTCTTGTTAATCTGCATAATGTTAATGTGGTTATTAGTCCAGCCAGAAGAACTTAGAAGGTAGAAAGTTACTTTCCAGCCCTATGTGCGTATATCTGAGTATGTGTGAGGTGCCCACAGGTGTGTGTGTGAGTGCAAGTGTGAACGTGAGTGTGTAACGAAATTGAGAGAGCTTGAGTGCTCAAGGTCCAGCCGGTAGACTCACAGGACAGCAGCACTCACTCCCTCCTTGCCTCCCTTTCCCCGTTCTCCCAGGTGCTGGCACTGGTTGATCTATGTGTCACTTGTCAGCCCCTACCAGCTCCCTTGTAGTCCCATAAGAGCAGGGACTGTTCCCTCACCAGGGGACGACTGTAGAACGACTGAGCATGCGCTGGCCCCAGGACCAGCCTTACGGTGGAGTGCTGTACAGAGCAAGAACTGGACGGACTTTCTGGACACTTTTGACAGCCCAATATGGAGTCACTGTCAGCCGTGACCATTATGTCAAGTGCTATGTCAAGATTGAGGGAATGGAGTGTGATAGGCACGCCCTTAGGAGGGGCCTGGAAAGCCCCAAACCACAAGTCTAGACACTCGGACCAGGACTTCATCTGGACACCCATGCCCGGGGGCCTAAAAGAACTCAGAGCTGACCACCCATTGCTCAAGCTTGCCTGTGCCATGGCTCACGCTTGGAGCGCTGCCGGACTTCCGCTCCAGGGAACACATGTCACCACTGCAGCTGCCTGGCTTGAGACCGGAGCCTGCCCTTCCAGTTGCAGACGTTGCCAGGGACTAGGACTTCACGCCGGGCACTTGCTCTGTGCACGTCTATCGCATAAGCTCCTCCTCTCTGTGTGTCACCTGCATGTTACCCTATCGGCTTATTGGGGAGGTCTCCACTAGTAAACCTGGCATTGTGGGAAGACAAAGGTGTGGGAGTGACTATAGGGATGCTCCCTTGCTCATGACAAGTGTGTCTGGTTCCTGTGCTATGAGTTTTATCCTGTTTGCTAGTCTGTTCAGTGAACAAGGAACCAGAATGAACCCATGTTGGCAAGAGCCTTGGGTGTGGGGGTGAATAGCCAACACTGGGGGGCGTTGTGGCTCTGCCACTGGTCCTGGGGACTCTTGGGGGGGGGGGACCACTGGGAACCAGGCTAGTCAGAGCTGCCCAGGGAGCATAGCAGGGGAGGACAGGCCACCTGCTTGGAATTTGGCCCAGGACCTGTGCTGAGCAGCTCCCAATTGTGCAGAGACCTGGCCCCAGGGCCCAGGACCTCTTTAGGGTCCTGGTGGAGGCACAACCAACTCACTGTCATCCACAGGACAGGAGTATGTGCCTGCCTGAGCCTGAGCTGTGGGCACGGTTCCTCGGCCCCCCTGTTGAGCCCTGCATAGGTCCCACCACTGTCCCTGCAGCCAGGCCTGGACTGAGCATGTGAGCCGCCCGGCTCCTGCATCTGGGTGGTGGGAGGACCTCACAAAACATACAACTGCTTGTTCTTTTTTTTTTTTAAGTATATTTTATTGATTATGTTGCTACAGTAGTCTGTATTTCTTTTCCTTTGCTCCCCTCTGCCCAGTACCCCCTTTCCCTCCAGCAATCCCACCCCCTTAGTTCATGTCCATGGGTTGTGCATATAAGTTCTTTGGCTTCACCCTTTCCTATATTATTCTTAATTTGCCCCGGTCTATTTTGTACCTATAAATTATGCCTCTTAGTCCCTGCGCCATTTCCCCATTTCTCCCCCTTCCCCCTCCCAGCTGATAACCCTCCAAATGATCCCCACACCTATGATTCTGTTCCTGTTCTGGTTTGCTTAGTTGGATTTTGCTTTTATTTTTTACATTCAGTTGTTAATAGTCGTGAGTTTTTTGTCATTTTACTGTTTATAGTTTTGATCTTGTTTTTCTTAACTAAGTCCCTTTAACATTTCACATAATAATGGCTTGCTGATGATGAACTCTTTTAACTTTACCTTGTTTGGGAAGCACTTCATCTGCCCTTCCACTCTAAATGATAGCTTTGCTGGATAGAGTAATCTTGGTTGTAGGTACTTGCTTTTCATCACATTGAATACTTCTTCCCAGTCCCTTCTTGCCTGCAAAGTTTCTTTTGAGAAATCAGCTGACAGTCTTATAGGCACCCCTTTGTAGGTAACTCTCTGCTTTTCTCTTGCTGCTTTTAAGATTTTCTCTTGATCTTTAACCTTTGGCATTTTAATGATGATGTGTCTTCGTGTGGTCCTCTTTGGGTCTAGCTTGTTTGGGACTCCCTATGCTTCCTGGACTTGCATGTCTATTTCCTTCACCAAATTTGGGAAGTTTTCCTTCATTATTTTTTCACATAAGCTTTCAATTTATTGGTCTTCCTCTTCTCCTTCTGGCATCCCTATGATTCGGATGTTGACACATTTAAAGTTGTCCCAGAGGTTCCTAAGCCTCTTCTCATTTTTTCCAGTTCTTGTTTCCTCATTTTGTACTGATTGACTGTTTTTTTCTTCCCTATGTTCTAAATAATTGATTTGAATCTCAGTTTTCTTTCCTTCACCATTGGTTTTGTGTGGATTTTCCTTCGTTTCATTTAGCATAGCCTTCACTTCTCCTCTTATGCATTTACTGTACTCATGAAGCATATCTGTCAAGCCTGTGAGCACCTTTATCACCAGTGTTTTGAACACTGCATCTGTAGGTTGGCTATCTCCTTGTGTCTTAATTCTTCCACTGGAACCTTGATCCATTCCCCCTTTTAGACCATACTTCTCTGTCTCCTCATCTTGACTGGCTCCTGTGTTTGTTTGCCTCTGTGTCTTAGGTAGAGCTGTCACACCTGTTACATTGTAAGGGGCGGAGCCTTAGATATTCTTCAGTACAGCGTGACCTGTTTCACCACGTTGTGGCACTGTGTGTTGGGGAGGGGTCTGAGAAGGAACAATGTCACTTGCTCAGCACTCACCCCTTTTCCAGGCACTTCTCCCACCTCCGTATGGGACTGGCGCCTCTCTTGCTGTTGCCCTGGCTATCGTTCCCAGAGTGGGTGGGTCTGCAGATGTTCTAGGATCATGGGGCCCTTTAAACAAGTGGACTCTGCTGAGAGACTGGCAGTTCCTGCCTCCGCCCCAACCCCCACTGGTTTGCACACTCAGAAGCAATGAGGCTTTATTCTCCCCAGTGCTAGGACTGTTAGCTGTGTGGCCTGGTCTGGGGCTGGGAATGCTCCTCATGTGTCCCTCCTTACTTTTTAAAACATGTGACTGCGTTTTCCACCAGCCTTCCGCTGCCGCTGCTGCCACATCTGCTGCTGCCACCACACCGCATCTTCTCCGCCCCAACTCCACCCCTCCTACCTGTCTGGATGAGTATTTCTTCTTTATATCTTTCTTTGCTGGACTTCCATGCAGCCCAGTTTTCTGGAACTCCTGGTTGTCTCTAGTTTTGAGGTAGTTGTATTCCTTCTTAGTTGTGGAGGGAGACATAGCATGTCTATCTAGGCCTCTATCTTGGTCGGAAATTCTGTGTTCATTTTTAACAGAAGACCTAGGACAGTAAAAGTTCTTTTCCTCCAGAAAAACTGAGTAGAAAGATTCTCCCAAACTAGAAATGTGCATGTTGGTGACATGGTAAGTTTCCATGGCCTACCTGGGCCCAGGGGAGGGGTCCATACAACAGTGGGAATGCACACTGACCTGCCTCCATAGGGACTGGGCAGCACCCATTTGGTCAGGGTGACCTGGCTCAGGCCAGGCAGGTCAGGATGCAGCGCTGGACTTGGAACAGGCCCCACAGTGACGTGGGGCTGATGGTCAGTGGGGCCCTATTTCCCACAAAGGAGTGGGGGGGTGGCACCACAAACCTGCAGTCGGCGAGTCCTGTCGGCCCTGCCTCTTCTGGGTGTCCACTGTGCAACTTGCTGTCCAAGAGGACAAGAGACGTGATACTGTATCAGGTTGTAATAAACTTATTTGAGACAGAATCCTCTGCAGCCCTCGAGGATGCCCCAGGATAGAGTCCCAGGGGAGTTGGGCCAGGCTCTCATACTTTCTATCTATTTTTTCCACCCTCCAGCAAAAGGTAGGTCCCCATTGCAACACCAGCCATGGGCATTGCTGTAATTATATTTTAAATATTGTAGTAAAACATGCATAACTCAGAAGTCACCATTTTAACTGTTGTTAAGTGCACAGCTCAGTGGCATTAAGCACAGTCACACTGTTGTGCGACCATCACCACCTTCCATTTCCAGAACTTTCCATCTTCCCAAACTGAAACTCTGTCCACGTTAAACACTCACTCCCCAACTCCCTCCCCCAGCCCCTGGCACCTACCATTTACTTTCTGTCTCTAGGAATCTGATGACTCAAGGGACCACATATAAGTGGAACCACACAGTATTTGTCCTTTGGTGACTGGCTTATTTCACTGAGCATAATGTCCTCAAGGTTCATCCATGTTGTAGTAGGTGTCAGAATGTCCTTCCTTTTTAGGGCTAAATAATATTCCACTGTGTGGATGGACCACACTTTGTTTATCCACTTATCCAAGGATGAACATGGTTATTGTGCATAATGCTGTTATGCTACTATTTTTACTAGTATTATTGCTATTAACAGATTGCTAAGAAAAAATGTTTTAGTGTTTGTGCTTTCTTCCCATAAATTTTATTTTACTTTTAAGCTACCATCCAGGCTTGTCAAATCCTAACATTATGTCCGGTTTCCATTTTTAAATAAAAAACCAAGGGAGCCAGCACTCCCTGATGTCACCCCTCCTCTTCTCCCCAGAAGAATATGTCATGACTTCAGGGGTCACAGGGCTATTCCATGGTTTTGTTTTCAAAATGTATTCTGTTATTTGACCATTTTAAAAGATTTAAGTGGCATTATGCCACACTGTGGCTCTGGAGCTCCTTTCTTTTACTCCTTTTTCTGAATATGGGGTTAGGTTGAAGATGTGGCCACCAGAGGGCAGGTGGCTCCTGGCGTTGTCAGGAACTGGCTCCAGCTCTGTGGGTGACAAGGCTCCGCAGCTGCATTTTGGAGTCTAAGAGGCTTGCTGGATGTAGGTGCCAGGCAGGTCCACTGTGACCGTCCGATCTGCCCAGTGGTGGGCAGGTAGGGTTTTGGCCTGAGGGATTGGGGTGGGAGCTATGGGAGGAGAAGGACAAGGGGGAGTGTGGCTATGGGAGGAGGAGGGCTGGCAGAGCCCTGAGGGCTGCAGGCAGAGGTCACTCAGGGCATGTACCCCGGTCTGGCCCCATGCAGGCAGGTTCAGAGACCCCCCATCAGCATCAGGCAGGGTGTGGGTGCTGAGGGCATGTCACCATGAACCTACATTTCATGGTGGGCTCTCAGCTCAAGGGCAGGGAGCCTGGCACAAAGTGACCTATGGGGATTTCCCTGGGACCTGAGGGGCTGACCAAGGTGTCCGGTTCACGTGTAGGAAGGGGAGTAGACAGCGTCTATGCCGACATGTTGAGTTGCACAGAACACAGGGCTGTCACAGAGGTCCCCGCAGGCTAGTCTGGCAGGTATGGGTAGGTGAGGGTGGGCCACAGACCTTCAGGCTGAAGCCTAGGGTAGTGGCCACTGGCTGGACTCTGTGAGCAGAGGGGTCAGTGGATAGTTACAGCGCTCAATGGTGGAGATGATGTGCCTGGCAAGTGTGTTTAAAATATGTCTGCGAGGAGGTACCAGGCTCAGCAGTGGAAGCAAATTTTGCAGGAAGACATGGGACTGGAGGAGTACTGGAGTCCCACACAGCCCTTACCTGTCTTCATGTGCCCTCACCTGCCCTCACCTGTCCTCACCTGCCCTCACCTGTCCTCACGTGCCCTCACCTGTCCTCACCTGCCCTCACCTGTCCTCACCTGCCCTCACACACCTTCACCTGCCTTTCAACAGCCCTCACTGCCCTGGGGCCCTCAGAGCTGGCAGTGATCAAGCTGGGCAGTGGTGGCCCTGAGGGTGGCCTGGGCTCCACCTGAGGCTGTGGGCTCTACCTCCTCTTTATGATGAGTTTGAGCAGTCACCGTGTCCCCTGAACTGGCAGGGCCAGGTCCAGGGTGTGAAGAGGGCAGGGCAGGAACAAGGAGGAAGCCAGGCAAGGGCACAGTTCCAGGTGTTGGCCCAGCTCCACCTGACCCCGAGGGAAGCACCTCACAGCTTGTCCAGCCTCAGGCAGGGCTGCCCGTCAGTCCTGGGTTTTGGTTGTTTTGGGTGGAGGAAGGGGGTGTATGGCAGAATGGATCAGTGAACTATGTATGGCACCGCTGCTCTGTGGGGGCATGAGCCTGTGCCCAAGGGCAGCCAGGTCATAGGTCAGAGCTTTGAAGCCCAAAGAAGCTGGGGCGGGGGCACAGAGAGGAGGAAAGAGGAGACTGGGGATCTGGGCAGCCACCTACAGTGTGACATTAGACCATATCCATGCTCCCCAGAAGAGACGGAGAGTTTGCTAGGTGTCCCCAGAGGAGGTGCCTCCTGCCACAGGAATCATCACTTGGACAGCATCCATCACAACCCTCTCTCTCTGTGGTGGTGACTCAGCCCAGATGGAACTGTTGGGCCCCACCCAAGACTGCAAGGTGCCCAGCTGCAGGGGTTACAGGGACAGGAAGGAGGCAGGAGGCTGGATGGAGCCAGGAACCTGGGCTGTGCCACCTGCCGCTCCGCTTGCTGACCCTGCCTGCTCGCTCTGCTGACAACCACCATCCCCACTGGGATGTGGCCCATGTTGGTGCGGCTGACTTCTCAAGGGAAGCCTGAAATCGGACACTTTTATTTGAAAGCCCTGACTTTTAACTAATTAAAAAATTTAAATTAGTTAAAACTAATTAAAATAGACTAAATTTGTACTAATTAAAACTAATTGAATTCTTTTCAAAACATTGTGCTGACTAAACCACCCAACACTGCCTGAGCTGGCAGGTGGCAGGCAGCAGGCAGGCGGGTGGCAGCTGTGTGGTGTGGGGGATCTAAATGCCTGAGCCAGGGCCGACCTGAGCACCCAGGACAGAGTGAGAGAAAAGACAGAACTCAGTGCAGCTGGTACTGGTGCCTCTTGACCACACCAACACATTTAAATGGATACCACCTGCTATGTTTGGACAGAATCAGGTCATTTTGGAGTTGCTGTGCGGGAGGGTGGGAACCAGGGACACCTGCAGGGAAGTGGCAGTCCCTGCACCAGGCCACCTGTGCACACTGTTTTCTCTTCTCTGGGACAGCATCCTCCCAGGCCAGACCCTTCACGAAGGTCCCAATTCCAAGCGACCTCCCTCAGCCCAGCCAAGCCCACTGCTGCTATCCAGGGGCCACTGCCCACCTAGCGACCCTCCGTGCACCTCAGTCTGGTGGCAGGAGGGAGCTGAGAGAGTGCCTTTTCCCTCCAGTGATTAAATCTTGACTCACCTGGGGCAGGTGGGGACATGTTGGCATTGGGTGAACCACCAGACACAGCGTAGCACTGCCCACCCTGGAAGAAGTCAGGGTCCTTGTGATAGTCATCTTCACCAGCCTCTGACTTCCTCCTTTCCTGAGGGAACTTGAGGATCCTCGGGGTGACAGGAGGGAAGAGCACATCACAGCTTAGGCAGGAGGTTGTGGCTCAGTTAACAACACAGACCCTCTTGGCACTCCTAGAAACTGCCCCCTCGAGAAAAACGAGGTGTGTGATGGTTATACCCACAGCCCTCTGCCTGGCCCCCTGAGTCCCAGGCAGAGAGAATTAGGGCAAAGTCTCCCATGTCTAATGAAGAGAGGGCTTGTTACTGTTTCTACACATGGTCCCTTCCTTGGAGTGTAAAACTGAGGTCACTTAATTGGGGATAGTTTAAGGGTCATATTACCAAAATTAGGCTGCCAAGTGGCTAGATATAAAATTTATGTATTTATTTATTTTTACTGTTTTCTTACTATAAGCTTTATTGTTTTCTTTTTATATTTCATGCTTTGCTTTACCCCTCATAATTAAAAAAAATTTATTCTCATCCCCCACCCCTCCCTTTGGTAACCATCAACTTGTTCTCTGTATCTATGGGCCTGTTTCTCTTTTGTTTTGTTTATTGATTTTTTTTTTTTTTTAAGATTTCACATATGAGATCATACAGCACTTGTCTTTCTCCATCTGGCTTATTTCACTTGCCTTAATAGCCTCTAGGTACATCCATGTTGTAAATGGTAAGTTTTCACTCTTTTTATGGCTGAGTAATATTCCATTGTACAGGGTTGGCAAAAGTAGGTTTAAAGTTGTTTGTATGGAAAATAATACAATAATTAATAAATACTAATACAAGAATAAACTGTTTTGCGTACTCACAATTGTAAACCTACTTTTGCCCCACCCTGTATATATATATGCTATCATCTTTATTTAATTGTCTATTGATGGACGCTTGGTTGCTTCTATAGCTTGACTATTGTCAATAGTGCTGCAAAGAACTTAAGGGTGCATATAGTTCTTTAAATTGGTGTTTTTGTTTTCTTCATATAAATACCCAGAAATGGAATTGCTGGATCATATGGTGATTCTATTTTTAATTTTTGAGGAACCTCCATACTACTTTCTATAGTGGCTGTACCAATTTACATTTCAGCAACGGTGCACTAGAGTTCCCTTTTCTCCAGGTCCTCGCCAGCACTTGGTACCTCTTGTCTTATTGATAACAGCCATTCTAACAGGTGTGAATGATATCTCATTGCTTGTGGCTTGATACTTTAAATAGCTGCCACACCCTTGCTCTCAGCCTTGTCTTAGTGGTTACCTCCTGTGCTGTCATCACGGTGATCCCCAAATTCATGCCTCAGTGAAGATTGTGACATGGGCCATCAAGAGCCACCAAGATTATTGGATCAGTGTTGGGATTCTGAAGCCTGGGGACAGGTTGTGGCCATCCATGAGGCTGGCCTGCCAGTGTTCCTGGGACCCTAAATGTGGCGCCAGACAGAGAGGAGCAGCATATAGCAGTGCCTGCCAGCACTAACAACTCAAACTCCCAGCAGAGGATAGCATGGGAGGAAGGAGTAACATGGAGGGGAGAAGCCTGACAGATGCACCTCCTCTAGGGGACCATGGTCAACACCAACAGTGACAGGTTGCGTTGCTGACAGGCATCTAGACAAGATGTGATGAGCAGGGCTCTGTACCTCTGTGGTCCCCCTCCCAACACCCTGTGTCCCCAGTCTGTCATGAAAAATCACCGTGCTAATCCTGACTGAGAGGCGTCCTGCAAAATGCCTGACCAGCCTTCCTCAGAACTGTCAAGGTCATCAGGGGAAGTCTGAGAAAGTGTCACAGACCAGAGGAGATCTAACAGGATGTGATGATCAAACATCATGTGGCATCCTGGATGGGATCCTAGATAGAAAAAGGACATTAGATAAAAACTAATAATGTTTGAATAACGCACGGACTTTAGTTAGTACTAACATATCACTATTGTTCATTAACTCTAACAAATGTACCATGCTAATGGAAGATGTTTATAAAGTGGGAAACTGAGAGTGTGCCCTGTGGAAATCTGTATTATCTTTACAATTTCTCTGTAAATCTAAAACTAATAAAAATAATGTTTATTGTGGTTTTTTTTTTAAAGAAAAAAAAAATAAAAAACTATGTTAAGGGAGGAAAAAACAGCAAAGATTTTACCCCTGGCAAGAAAGCACATGAAAAGGTGTTATTATTCCTCATGAACCTGCACCCCTACCAGGATGGCTAAACTGTAAACAGGAATGTTTGCGGTGTTGGCAAGGAGGCGGAGCGACTGGCACTGCCGTCCACGCTGCAGGGAGATAACAGACATGACTGCTTTGGGAAACAGGTGAACACTGTCTTAAAAAGTTAAAGATGCACCTTCCATGTGGCCCAGCCATACCACTCCTAGCATGCACCCAACAGAGACGAAGCATACATTCAGTGGAGCTTTATTTGTACTTGCCAGAAATGAGCCCCAACCCAGCGTCTGTCACTAGGGGACTGTCAACATTGCGTATGCACACTGGGGAGACTGTGTAGCAAGGGAAGGGAGGAACCGCTGCCACCCAGCATCGCGAGAGTGTTGGGGCGGGCACGCCAAGTCACGTGTGACACCCGGCTAATAGGAGTGCATGTGGATGACTCCACTTGCATGACATTCTTGGAGATGCAGATCAGTCGATACTGGTGGGGAGCAGGTCAATAGTGACCCAGGGACAGGCGATGGCAAGGGGCAGGAAGGAACTTGCGTGAGTATGTTCAGGATCATAATTTCAGTGATTGCTTCACAAGTGTGTGCTGATCAACTCTTCCCATTAAATTGTGCAGTTTATCTGTGGTCCCAATAAAGCTGCAGGGGAAAACTTACAGCAATCCAAGAAATTGGAATCGGAGGTTTTGGTAAAATCTGAATTGTTGGTGTTACCGGCAAGGGGGCTGGGCGTGGGGAGCCGGTGACCACAACTCTGCCTCTTGTGTTTACCTCAAAGGGTGTTCAAGTTCTGTCTGGACTTTCAAATGATAAGTGCACTTTGAAAATGCCCAAATCCACGACACAAATAATTTAAACGGGCACATACCAGCAGAAACTGTGTCATTGGACCTGATTAAGTTTCATTCGATCTCACTGCCCAGCACGCTGCTTGGATAGAGTCAGTCATAATTTTTAAGACAAACCTGACCTCTGAATTCTGTCTTTGAACATGTCTCGTGTTTAAAAAAGAAGCCTGTGTAAGAGCCGCCGTTTCCTTCGCCCCTGAGGGCAAACAGCCTGCTGGGCTTCTTGGCAGGAAGGTCCCAGCTGTCCTGGTGGGGAATGGCCAGCTTTGGTCCCCGGCGCCCGGATGGAAATTTCCAGAGACCATTTTCCTTCGTCACATCTTTAATTTGTCAAATGGGCTTCTGCTGCTCCGGTTGCCAGGTTCGCACAGCTGCCAAGGCTAGAACTGGCGCGTCCCCAGGAGGCGTTTGAATTTCAGTGTGAGCCCAGGCCCTGTGCTCCAGCTGCCACCTCCACCGAGAAACTAGGCCCGGAGGTCTCCGGTGGACGACCCTGTGGGTTCCCGGTTCCACCACGTCTCTGCCCAAAGGAACGTGCAGCCTCCCAGACGCACTGTGCTCCAAAAGCACACATTTCCTTCTGCACCTGAATTTAAGAAGGATGGGTGTGCAGGTGCCCTTAACTCTGGAAACGCCTGTTCTCCAGGCTGTGTAGACAAATTGGATGCGGTGAGCTGCGTTCTGTTTGTGCTGCCTGACCTTGAGAAGGGGATTGATTCTCTTTGGGCCCCGCCTTTTCCTCGGCAGGTGAGAGCGCCCCCTGGTGGAACACTCGAGGGCCCTCTGTGCTCAGATCGGTGTTTTTACGAAGTTGAAAAGGGAAAGGCACTAATTTTCTGTAATATACAAGGCTGGACACTCTGATAGCCCTGCAGCTTTGCTTCCGGGGAAAACAAGCAAGTCTCCTAGACAGCGTGGGGCTGTGCCAGGGGTCAAAGGTCAACCACTGGACCCACACATGTCATGCGCACAGAGGGGTGCCCCGCAGGCTGGCTTTTCCTCCTTGACCTGCTCTTTGATGTCCAGCTCTAGGTTTTATTTCTTTATCGAATGCACGCAGGGTGCTTTCAGAACTGTGATTCAACCTCATTCCCTACACACATCTGGGTTTCTTTGCTTTGATGCTTTAAAGCAACTCAGGATCATTCCATCTGTCTAAATAGATTCTTTCTCAGTCCAGGGGAAGTATTCCCAGGTATGTCTTTGATTCTTTTCCTTCCATATAAATTATTTTTGTTTATTCTTCAGAAATATCTACAGTCCTTGCCTGAGTGGGATGTGTCTCCTCAACCACCAGCTCACTTTTTCTTCAAATCCAGGCCATTGGTTCCCAAGCTTGATCTGGTTCCCATGGTATCTAGTCCGCCACCTACCCCACACTTTTCCATTTTTAAAAAAGATTTTATTTATTTATTTTTAGAGAGAGGGGAAGGGAGGGAGAAAGAGAGGGAGAGAAACATCAATGTGTGGTTGCCTCTCGTGCACTCCCAACTGGGGACCTGGCGCACAACCCAGGAATGTGCCCTGACTGGGGATCGAACTGGCAGCCCTTTGGTTCGTAGGCCAGCGCTCAATCCACTGAGCCACACCAGCCAGGGCTGCTTTTGCATTTTAATTTCTCTGGAATTCCCACATGCACCCATTCCTCTTTATCTCCATCTCTTCTTTTCTCTTGACTTTCTGCCAGGGTTTTATTCAGGTCAAGCTTCTTTCCTCTTTGCTGGGGACACCTGCCCTTCCTTCTCACCCAGTTGAGCACTACTGGGGTCATCTCTGACTGCCTGCTGGTGAAGCCTCCAAATAGTTCCTCATCGGGTTCTTTTCCGCCTCTTCTCTTTACCCTGCTTGCTCCTCCCTCGTGTGCAGCAACCAGCAGCTGCCAGAGGCTGAGGGGAGAGTGGCCTGCCTAAGTGACAGTGAGGTGAAAGAGATGAGGTGGGAATTCCAGGCCACCTGCCTTGGGCTCTGCCATGGGCCCTGTCACAGGCCCTGAGCTTTGTCACAGGCCTGTCTCTGTCCCAGGGCAGCCTTCTTGGCCTTAAACAGCTTGGGCCCCAGCCCCTCCCCTCACAGATGGGTGC
The DNA here is from genome assembly GCF_987537825.1 of Furipterus horrens. Taxonomy (NCBI): domain Eukaryota; kingdom Metazoa; phylum Chordata; class Mammalia; order Chiroptera; family Furipteridae; genus Furipterus; species Furipterus horrens. The sequence goes on from NW_028327171.1 coordinate 10,349,472, forward strand.
TTCCCACTAGTAGGCATGGCTCTGGCCATGGTCTGGCAAGAGAGGCCCTGACATCCTGTAGCCCTGTGAGGCAGATGTGAAGGGCTGTGGGGGTGGGGGCCCAAGCCCACCTGGAGGCAGCTGGATGGGGCCTCTGTGTCACATCTGCCGTAGGTTCTGCAAGCTCACCTGTGTGCTTGTTGTCAGCAGGTTAAATTTATCTTTGCCAGAAGGTACACAGAGACCCTGCTGTGACTTTCTGAGAACAGTGGTAACAGTCACAGTTTTATTTTCATCCTCCAGCCCTTAGTGGCTTCTGAATTGAGCACCTTGGTCCCTGTAAACTCTGTCTGTCTCCAAGCCAAGTTGGCCCTCCGTTCTCTCTCCTCTCAGAATGGGGGTACCGGTCATCTCCACCAACCAGATACTTTCTGAGAAAGGATGCTGAGGTCTGGGGAGGTCATACATCTGCCAGGGCTCCAGAGCTGGGTGGTCTCTCCGAGGCTAGAACTGGTTCTTGAAAGAAGCCCTGTGCCCCACACCCAGGGTGTCCAGCCCGGAAGCTGGTGTCCAAGGACATTGGCTGGAGATTCGCCTTGGGACAGGGTTGTGTGGCACACAGTGGCCGCTCCTGAAAGCTATCTGTGCATCTCACACCAGCATTTCCCAGGCGTGCAAACTGGATTGGGGCTGCTTGCCGGCATCTGAGGGCACGCCGACTCTGCTCAGTGCCTCTTGGACAGCCCGTCCCAGGAGGAGACGTCCCAGAGAGGTCCTGGCCTGGATGGCAGAGGCCTTGCAGGGTGGAGGGCAGTGACCTGAGCACAGGCTGGAGCAGGCCCAGGACTGGGAAAACACTCAGAGCCTCCAGGTTGGTGCAGAGATGGTAGACAGGCTTTGCAGTATTGTCTTAAGCATACTTTCCTTATGCCATTGGACCCCTCCCATGTCCTGAGCAGTCATTTCTAAATAAAGGGAACAAAGAAGGACCCCAGCATTCACAGTGGGTCCCAGGGTGTACACTACCACAAAAAGAAACACCCTGTGCCTTCCCTTTGTCCTGCCGTCAGCTGGCACACGTGCCGGTTGAATCCCAGGAGCCAGCAGAGAAGCCATGCTCTCCTCCTGAGTCTCATATTTCCCAAATATATCTACCCAGGGACGCACATTCACCCATGTATGGGGGTGGGGGGGTCTGATTTCCAAGCAACACCTAGTGGTTCAGACAAGGTCATGAATTTCCTGTAGGGGCAGAAGTTTGTTTCCCCGTATTTTACGTCGATATGCGTACTTGATGTAATTAGCTCTTACTGAACCACACAGATCTGAGACGTCCACTTCTGAGCTTGACACCTGTCTTCACTTCACTGTGTACTGACATCCACAGCAGGGAGCAGAGGCCCTCCTAGTCACCCCACCCCCAGGAGCCCGCACATCCTTCCCCACAGGTGGGTTTGTCTGTTCCTGACATTGGAGCCTGTTCCCACACAGCTGCCTGCCAGGGCCACTGGTTTGTCCATTCTCCAGCCTCAGGTGACGGAAGACATACGTAAAGCTGTTACACTCATCCTGGTGATCCTGGACTCTGCACTGTGAGAGCTCCTCTCATTCCTCAGGTTGGCACGGACCCACCTTGTCCTGGCTCACAGAGAACATGTGTCTCCTAAAGTACCCTGCACCATGGGCAGCAGGCCCGGCACACCCACTCATCCTGTTTGCTCCTGCACAAAGTGGGTGAGCAGCAGCCCCCAGACCCCTCAGTGGGGGAGGCTTCTTACCAACGCAGGCTCCAGGCCTGGGCCCCGTCCCCCTGGCCTATGGCCCAAGAGTCTGCATTTCACAGTTTCCCCAGCACATCCTTGTGCCAGGCTCACCCTGGAGGTGCAGGAGAAGGGGGGTACAGTCTGGTTCTGGCTTCTGTGATCTGTGAACATGTGGACTCTTGGTTGCTGCAGTGAGCAACAGACAAAATGTTAACTACCCCCCACCTTTTGTGAGAAGTGCCAGCATCACTCAGACACACCTGCCAGGAGCAAGACCTCCGTGTCCTGACTTTGGAGATTGACCTTGATGTCCCATGTCCCCCCATGACAGACAAACACTCCAACATCTCACCATGGCAGATGAATGCCACGATGTACCCATGTACCCTGATGAACCCCTGTGTAGATGGTCCCAAGCCCCTGTAGCAGAGAGATCCCTGGTGGAGTCCTGCTTTGGTTGAAGCTGAGTCCTCGAAGGCGAGACCCTACCACAGGGAACAGGTTGTACATGGCTCTTCCCCGTACACTCCTCCAGTCCTATCTTCTGGGGCTTGTCCTTGCTGGCCAAGGGGAAACCCTGACACCCTGCTCCCACCCCTGCTGTTCAGCCTGGAGCCCAGAGCACCTCTCAGCAATGTACAGGGGTCTCATGCTGGCCCCCACCCCAGGGGCTGACAGCTTTGCAGGGGCATCCTTGTGAAAGTGGGTGAGAAAGGTGTTTGGGGTGGGTGTGAATGCCCCCACCTTTGAGTGTGGATGGCAGGGGCCATTCTGCCAGGGCTGGGTGCTGGATTTGCAGAAACTCTCCAAGGGGCTTTTATTACCGGGTGCAAGGCCCTTGATTGATCTGCTTGTCTCTGGCCCTCATCCAGGGAATGCATGAGGGGTAAAAGTGGGTGGTCAGGATGGGGCCCCTCAGGGAGGGAGGGGACAGGCCTGGCAGCAGGTGGCTATTTCCGGTGACCTCCTGCCTTGGTGCATCCTAATGGAGCCAGCTGTCCTGCATCCATCCATCTGTCTAGCTCATCGGCCAGCACTCTGAATGGGCCTTTGGGGTCATTGCTTAGTTTCTCTGTGAACATGTGGAATTCTTTTACAACTGATTTGTATTCCCAGTGCTGAGGTTCATTCCATCAACTGCCCCTGGCCCCTCACATTGTCAGGGTCACGCCTGTCCTGCATTCTATTAGCTGATTATGTCTTGTGTCATCTTTCACTCGCTGGAAATATGAATCAGCTGGATTCTCCAGCTTTTACAAGCAAGGATGTCTTCTTGTCACTTGTCTCTGTCCTTTTACTGACAACAGGAAATCTCCCCATCCTGGAGGCCCCATCTCCTGCCACAACCCCCCGCCCCAGAAGAACAGTCACCACTCCATGAACTGACTGGCAGAGCCCAGCTCTCACCTTCCAAGACAAAGGACCATCAGCTGTCAGTGCCTGGGGAGCCCTTCAGGGTTCCAGTGGGGTATGTTTCACCCAAAGTTCTGAAACAGGGGGATATTTCTTGGTTCTCGTGGGTCAGGGGTGCAGACTCGTTTAATTGTTGTCGGGGCAGCAGGGCTGATGGGGCATGCCCCTCCCTGCTTCCCAGAGGGGAGAGCTACTCCTTCCCCCAGGGGCTGGGCCAGGGTCTCACAGGAGAGGCAACATCTTAGGAACTGCACCTGACAAAGCCGTGCCTGTGATGGTGTGAGATATAGAAAATATGGATACTGGTCTCTTCTCCCGGTTCCTCACACTGAGCTCCTAAATCCCTTTTCATTTCCTGAGTGACTGGAGTATCTTCTATTCTAATGAGGTAACTGCGCGTGGGCTCCTGGAGGGGGGCTGGTCACCAAAAAGGCCAAGTCATGGTTAGAAGCTTGGAACTTTCAGCTCTTGATACCTCCTCCCCGGGAAGGGAGCTGGGCCAGAGATGGAGTTAATGATTGAGCCTGCTTTCATGAGGAAACCTCCTTAAAATGGTGAGAGCATGGGGTTCAGGGAGCTCCCAGGTTAGTGAATGCTTCCACATGGGGAGGGTGATGCGCCCCAACTCCACAGGACAAAAGCTCCTATGCTTAGGACCCTCCAGACCTCGCCCTGAGCATCTCTCCATCCGACTGGTCACCTGTCCTTTACCATATCCTCTAGAAGCTGGTAAATACAGCTATTTCCCTGAGCTCTGAGCTGCTCCAACAAATTCATCAAATTTGAGGAGCGGTTGTGGGGCCCTCTGACCTCTAGCCGGTTGTTCAGAAGCGCAGGTGACACCCCGAACTTGCGACTGGCATCTGAAATGATGGGGGGAAGTCCTGTGGGACTGAGCCCTGAACCTGTGGGATCTGAAGATAACCACATGTAGATGGTGTGAGAGCTGAATTGAGCTGTGGGAGACCCAGCTGGAGTTGGAGAACTGCTTGGTGGGGAAAACCCCAGACATTTGGGGACCGGCAGTGTCAGGAAGAAAGTATTCTGTGTAAGAGGAAAGGAGACACAGGAGCGTTTGTTTTCCCAGCTCACCTTGGTCTCACTGAGGGTGGGAGATGGCAGGTCAGTTCCCACCTTTGCCCGAACCGGGACAAGCTGGACCGGCCTCAGCACAGTAACACTTTGCAGCGTTTTGCAGGACTTCAGTGCCTCGCCGTGAGTCAGCACCCACATATGCCTGGAACTTGCAATGTCCTTCCTTCTTCCAGTAAAGAGGACCTGTGAGAGCGTCTGCATCGCTGATGATGTGCGTGGAGCAGGGCCGGACTTCCCGCCCCCCACCCACCCTGCTCTGCCCCTCCCCAGTCAGGCTAGCTGCTTTGTTTGCTTTAATAAACTGCTGAGGTCCTCCAGCCCTCTCACTGCACCCATTTCTCCTTAAATGTAGAAATGCACTCGCAGGTCTGCTGGCCTCGCCTCTCTGCCAGGAACAGAGGCCGGGAAGAGGCCCTGTCCTTCTGCTGACAGGCAGCCTTGGTGGGCTGGCCGGGCACTCTTCCAGAATCAAGGCTTTGGAGACCTGGGCCAGAGAGCTCACACCTTCCCAGCAGGGCCACAGTGTTCACCCTCGTTCTGGCCCAGGGGTTGTAAATCTCCTCGGGCAGCATGACTCTGCCCAGGGAACGCTCCTTGGAGGGTCAGCATCCCCTGCCACTATGAAGGCTGGGGGAGCCCGGGCACCCCGCCTGCTGGTTCTGCTCCAAAGCCCCTGGCTCTGATCCCTGCCAGCTGCGCCCACCCCCCACTGGGACCAGGGAGTGATTTGCACCTTTTTGCCGGCAAGAAGGGGCAGCTGTGGCCTCAGCCCACGGGGGATTTCTCAGAATCAGAAAGCTTCCTGAACTCAGTTCAACAAGAATTGGGGGAACTCAATTCAACACAGGGCTTTTGGCTCCTTCCCAGCGCCAGGGACCAGAGAGTTAAGGGGGAGGGTTCTGCTGGTAGATGCTCTGGAAACCACTGGGCCCATGCTGCCAGAAGGCTGAGAGGTGCTGGAGTGGGCGTGGGTTCCCCTTGACCTCCAACGGCTGAGGGGCTCCTCCCTTCCTAGGTCCCCTTCTATAAAACATCATAAAAATTGTTACACCCGTGTTGATGGGAAGACCAGTATATCAATATTATATGTGAGACATATTCTTTGAGCAGGAAGTTGTTTTGCTTATGATTTTAAAAGTAAGTACAACATTGGTGTGGGCCCTGTGTAGCCACACACGAGGCTGGGGAAGGAGGAACTCCTGGGCACAGGGGATGACTGGAGGGTGGGACAGGCCAGTCAGCAGCCGTGGGGAGGGGCCGGTGAGCCCAGGGTGTGGGAATGGGCACACATGTGGAGGGGAGCCTTCCCATGACACCTCTGAATACCTGGAACCAAGGCATAGCCCCCACATCCACCCCAGACCATGAAGACTTGATTTGTGAGCATTTGGATCCCGAAAGCAGTAATGAAGGTGTCTGTCTATATCAGGCTCCTGGGCTCCTGGGTCCCAGACAGGTTCTGACCCTGGGACTGGGGTACTTGGGAAGAACCCCTGGTGCTGCTGGTTGAGTCGCTGAGAACCTTGAGCCCCTGAGAACCTTGAGCCCCTGCTGTGAGCCTGTCATGGTCTGGGGGCCGGTGTGGCCAGTGGGAGGTATGTACACTGGGGACCCTTTCACCCCTCCCACAGCCTCCCCATGGAGAGAGGCAGGCCAGCAGGGCCAAGTCGGAGAAGTGGGCTCCAGCGTGGCCCCTGATCCCATCCTCAGCTTCCTGGGTGGGGTTGGGGTTATTAGGGGATAAGGTGTGCCCGCCAATTCCTATGTTGAAGCCCTGATCCCCCAGCACCTCAAAATGTGGCTGTATTTGGAGACAGGTCTTTAAAGACGTAATTCAGTTAAATGAGGTCACTAGGATGGGCTCTCATCCAATAGGACTATTGTCCTTATGAGAACAGGAGATCAGGGAAGATATACAGAAAAACGACCATGTGAGGGCACAGGGAGAAGACGACTGTCTACGCGCTGAGGAGAGACGCCTCAGGAGGAACCAGCCCTGTGACACCTTGGTCTTGGATGTCCAGCCCTCGGGATTGGGAGTCTATACACATCTGTGGCTTAAGCCGACCTGTCTGTGGTGCTTTGTTACGCCCATGTGAGCTGACCAACTCAGGGGACCCCTCTCAGAGAGCTTGGGGGTTCTTTGTGTGATGTGACCCTCGTGCACGGCCAGCTGTGCTCCTGGCTAGGACCTACCCTCCTGCCCAGCAGCCTCTCCCTCCCTGAAGCTGCTGCTTTGCTCCCGTGTGAATTCAGCTTCCAGCTGCTTTGTCAACGTCTATAATGAGAAAGCTTGCACAAGATTAATTTCCTGGTGGAAGGTGTGAGGAACGAGGGTGTGGGGGCCATGAGGTGGGTGCTGTGTGCTGGGCTCTGGAGGCCCAAGTGGACTGATGGGGGCGATGCCACATGGCTCCGAACCTCATCACCTTGGGAGCATCTGCGTTGGTACCCATCTGCATTGTCTTAGCATCTAGGGTTTGTCATTTGCCCTGAGGTGGCCCTGCACCTATTTCTATCACGAGTCTGCGATTTGATAGCATCTTCCCCCTCCCACTGGCTTTAATTACTGGCTACATGTTTACTCACCACCCTCTGCCTCTCCAGGCCTCCCACTCAGCCTTGAGAACTGAGCCCAAATGTCACGACTTCAGGGTGTCTTTTCCAAAGTCCTGTTCTAATCAGGTCCCTTCCCTCTGTCACATGTCACCGTTGTTCTTTAATTCTTAATTCAGACATTGTTATCTCCACCCTGGACTGAAGTTCGTGGAGAGAAGGTTTTTTGTCAGGGAGGAGAGAGGGGGAGGAGGAGTTGTAACAAACAGACCCCTAAATCCCAAAGGCTCCAGCAGAGTGGAATGTTCTCTGGGGCTGCTGGGTGGTTGCCGCTGTCCTTGTAGAGAATGGGATCCTTCCGTCTGGTGCCCCCTCTGAACCACAGCAGCTAGAGGAGAAGAGAGTGAGCCTGGGGGCAGTGGCTACTCCCTAGGCCTGGGCCAGAGGCAAGTGGCTATCCTGCTCCTCCGCTGGGGAGGGTCCAGGCGGGAGATGCAGCTCTGGACGGTGGCCGTCTCCCCACCTCGCCTGGCTATAGGGGCTCCTGCCAACACTGTGGGGGCACAACAGTGACAAGGAAAGGGACACCTGCTCCCTCTGTGGTGCTCACGTCTTGGTGGGGAGACAAACATACAGTGGGTCTCCCGAGGTGATGGGTGGTGGTAGGACAAGCTCAGGCAGGAGACAATGTTTGAACAGGGTCCCCAGGTCGGGAGTGTCATCAACATCTATTGGGGACATGTCCATGCCCCACACCATTAAACACAGACCCAGAGTTTGAGCCCAGGGTTTTATTTTTTTTAGTGACTGAGGAATGGTGTGGCCCTGGAGAGGGAGCTGTGACCCTCCAAGAGGGTATCCAGTGACAGGATAGGAGCCTTCTTTAAGACCAAGACAGCCCGGGTCTCTGTCACCTTGCACCCAGCATGGCTCTGTTTGACTCATGGAGAGAGAGGGCAGGAGTGACGTGGGCCAGCTCCAGTTTACGACAGTGTGTCTAAGAATATCTTCATCTTAACCTGCACCACTGAGCTGGGAAAGATAAGAGACAGGCTGTGAGGATTCTCAGGGACAAAGAGGTTTTGAAAAGGAAGCGCAGAGCACTCATGTGAGCTTCTTCGCTGCAAGGTTTGTTGTGTTCGGGCACCCATTTCGATTTTCATAATAAATGGATTCATGTCTAAATACTGCGCTTCTCTCCATTGAAAATAGACAGAGAGAGATTAATTCTGTCACCGACCCGATTTAACACAACAACTGGGAAACCAGCTGGGTACCTTTTGCAAACAGAGTTAATTAATCAGATTTTTAGACTGATCTTTTTCTTCTTTTAAAAAAAAATGGTATAAAATGACTACATGCATATGATATAATTTAAATACGTTAAAGGGAACTCAATTAGAGATACAAGCTCCTCTGTGTCCGGCCCCCACCGACTCCAGTTTTGTTCCCCACTGCTGCAAGACCACTATGCGAGACCTTTCAGAAACTGCACATACACAGGTGTGTGGGTTTGTAAATTTGCACCCGTATACATTTACAACAGCAGTGAGATCACACCATGTGATACTGCTCTGAATCTTGACGTAGTGAATAATAATATATTGAAGAGATCTTTCCAGATCAGTATAACTAGACCCAGCTCATGCTTTTGTATCTTTCTAATTCGGGGGTATCATTGTTGAGAAAGATGCATAAAATTCCATTGTGTTTACACACACCCCACACGTGTGTACACACACTTATACCCCCACAGACACGCTTCCCACCTGCACCTCCACAGGCCCCCCAGACACTCACCCACACGCTGACCCCTCTGCGCACATCATCCCAGGCCCCACGGCTCCCCCTCCCAACACAGAGGCTCTTGGCTGCTGCCAGTGGGATCCTGCTGGCCTTGCAGAGGGGCCACTGGGCAGTCAAGGGCCCCTTGTTGTCCAGGCTGACTGCTGCTGCGGTTCCCCTCCCCCGCTGCCTTTTTGGGAGTTTTCATCTGCAGTGTCAGGACCAGATTCCTTGCAGGAGCTCCTCTGTCTTCCCGGAGAGACCTTGGGCCAGGAGCTGGGACACTCAGGGGCCACTGTAACCCACCAACCCTGTCCCTGGCCTAGAGACATCTATTTATCTAGGGGGTTGCGCCTGAAACAATGCATTAGTGTAGACAAACATATTCTTGTCCCCCTGGGTGGTCAAGACTATAAACAGATGAGATGACCACAGCCCACAGCCAGGGGCAGCGGTTCTTTCCTGGGACACATAGCTTCTTCAAATGCCTGCACAGGTCGGCACTGAGCGCCAGATTCGCGTGGACTGCCTGCAGCTCTCTCCCACTTTCCTCTTCCCTTTCTCCCCTTCTCTGGCACTCAGCCCTGCAAGTTCTAGCTGCCTTGGCCTCTCCAAACTCCTAACTCTGCCTCCAGCTCAGCAAGATGGTAAGCTGGGAGGACTTAAAAGGCTCATTTTATTTGATTCCTATCTCCCAGGATCACTATCCAATCCTACCTGTTGTTCCATGTCTAAAATACTTTTTTTTTTCCCCATATTTTGTCTGTCTTTCTAGTTATTTAATGTGAGAGAGTAAATCTGGACCAGTCATTCCCTTGGAATTAGTTTTTGTTTAACTAAAAATGCTTTTGTTTTACCCTCATTCTAGAAAGATAATTTCATGAGATGAACGATTCCTGTTTGAAAGTTATTTTCTCCCAGGCTTTTAAAAATATCTCAGTCTTAGGGCTTCCACTGTTGTTGAGATGTCCGTTTAATTGCTATTTAATTGAGTTACTCTCTTTTCTCTAGATGCTTTTATAATCTCTTTGTCTTTGAAATTTTCCAGTCTTGACATGATATGTTTAGGTGTGGCTTTCTTCTTGTTATCCTGCTTAGTTCCATTAAACCAGGAGAATCTGACAAGTGGTGTCTTTTTCATTCACTATCTCTTCACTGTTACCTTCGTTGTGTTTTATCTGCTTCCTTCTTTTGGAGCCCCGATTAGGTCATGTGGGGCTTTTTTAGTGCATATACAGGGCTAACCACTAAAGAGAGCTTATTTCCAATCCTCCGTTTCTCTGGGCTACATTCTGGGTGACTTCTTCCACATATTCACCGGTTCACTCATTTTATGTACATGTGTATCTAATTTGCTGCTTAATCTATTTGCTGAGTTTGCAATTTTAGTTATCCTTTATTATTTCTATGATAATCTCTTGTCCAATAATTTTCAATACCTTCTTTGATTTCTTTAAGCATATTCATCAAGTTGCCATCAACTTGGACCATGTTGAACCACGGTTTTGTCTTGGGTTTCTTGGTTCTCCATGAGGTAACATGATAGCTGGCCCTTCACTTGTGTTGAGCTGGGCTTTGTGCCCCTTTTTTTTCTTTACTTGTTCTTATTTTTTCTTTTCCAGCCCCACCCAGATCTTTCTGGGGGGGGGCAGGGTTTGCTGTTTGAGTGTGTGGTTTATTGGGAGACCCAGTGTTATGCATGGGGTCTCTGTTGGGGGCCGCCCCCCTCTTTGCCAGGCTCTAGGCTTCCTCATCTCCACTATGGGCTTTCACGGTGGGGGCTTCCGGTCACAAGAGCTCAACCCCAAGGAACTCTTTTTGTAGCTGCTTGTGGATTCCTATTGCTTCCCTTACTCATGGCCAGATCAGCCATGCTTTAAAAACATTGCGAAGCACGTTCGTCAAGATGTTTAGGTATTCTGAACAGGAAGCAGCAGAGACTTGTTTTCCTGGAAAAATGTCCTTGTTCCTTCCCCACTTTCCTCTAGCAGAGACGTGGAGAGAGAAGGGCGTTTACCACCCTGGAGAAGAAGCTGCTGCTGGGAGTCTCGGTGGACTTTTCCACAGGCACCCTCCTCTCATTTCACCTGTGGGCACAGTGATGCTCATGAGACTAGCTGGATGTCCCTGGTTACCTGTCCAGGTGCAGGACTGAACCAGGCCTTCCAGAAAGTCATGCATTTGCCCCATGTCACAAGGTGGGGATGGGTTGGCAGGAGAGCAGAAAACCCAACCACACCCGCCGCTGGGCTTCAGAGCTCCGTCCGCTTTGGTGCAGAACTGGCAAGCCTGGCAGCACTGCTGGCGCCTCCTGAGCAGCAGTGACCAAGGCCACCCTGGGAGGATGGGGCTGTGCTGGGGCGGACCCCTGCTCTGTTCTCGTGGCTCCTCCCTGATCTCTGGAGGCTGCAGCTCCTTCTGGAATCTGAGGACAAAGTTCCCTCTCCTGCTGCCATTGGAGCCCCCCGGGTGCCCCCACCTGCCCTTTCAGTGAGGCTGGCAGCGATTTCTGCGGACACTGAGCCGAGGTGTAATCTCTCTCCTTCCGCCTGTCAGCCTCTCTGCTGCAAATACATCCTGACTCATCTGCACGGCCTCATCAAATATTCATACCCCAGCTCAGCTGGATGGCCAGATGGGGCCACAGGAGGGTCTCTGTCTTGTCAGACTGTAAAGGTGATCCTGGGACCCTGTTCAAGGCCTCTGAGAGGAAGGTGCAGCCGGAGGTCCAAGGCAGCCCCCCATGGTGGCAGCTGGGGGGCTGGCAGGTGGCTCCAGTGCTGTGGGATCAAGTCCAGGCAATAGCCAGGGGTCTGCTGTCTCCTCACCTCTGGGCTAACAGCTGCCCTCTCTGGCCTGGGTCCTACCTCATCAACACGTCCTTATCCTACAGCAAATGGCCTAGGGCCTTCACCAAGTGTTCTGAGGTCACTCCTGGCACAGACTCCTCTTGCTGATGCTGTCCCCACTCCTCTGCTGCCCTGGCTGTAGACCCCATATTGGGATGGCTCCTCCCCTCCCCTCCGCTGCTGGGGGCAGAAAGAAACCTGCCCATGCTACCCATAGCTGCCACAGTGTTGGGATCAGGTCACTCACAAATGCCACCAAAAAGGTGAGTTCACCTTCTCTGTTCCTGGCCCCACGTGGCAGGCTGAGGACAGGTTTGTGGGGGGATGAAGAACTGCTTCCTGCACTAAAGCTGGGTTAGGGTCTGGGTCAAGAGGGGGGCAGGTTCAAGAGGGTCTCCAGCAGGCTGGTTCTTTCCAGTCTTTCACCACAACCTGCCTGAGCACCTGCTGTGTGCGGGGCGGGGCACTCCACATGCTGGAGAAACAGTGGAGGACCCTGGTGCAGGAGCTGTGCACTCAGGGAGAGGATGGTCAGGAGCTAGAGTGAACCATGGCATGGGGTGGCAGGATGGGGAAAGGTCTCCCTGAATGGGGCCTGACCCAGAGCAAGGGGACATGAGCTTCCTGTACAGCCAGCAATGGCCCAGGCATGACAGGGTCAGTGTGGCTGCAGTGGGGGCCCATGCCTGTGGGGTCCCACGGTGGGGACGTGGCTCGGACTCAGAGAGAAATGTGAAAATGGTGGGAACTTTGAGCAGAGGGGGTATATTCTGACTTCAATTTTCACAAGCATCTTTCTGGCAACTGTGTTCAGGGTAGACAGTAGGGTGACTGTTGGGGGCTGGGGAAGCAGGACAACCCTCTAGGGCAGTGGTTCTCAACCTTCCTAATGCTGAGACCCTTTAATACAGTTCCTCACGTTGTGGTGACCCCCAACCATAAAATCATTTTTGTCGCTACTTCATAACTGTAACTTTGCTACTGTTATGAATTGTAATGTAAATATCTGATATGCAGGATGTATTCTCATTGGTACAAATTGAACATAATTAAAGCATAGCGATTAATCACAGAAACGATATGTAATTATATATGTGTTTTCTGATGGTCTTAGGTGACCCCTGTGAAAGGGTCGTTCGACCCCCAAAAGGGGTCGTGACCCACAGGTTGAGAACCGCTGATCTAGGAGGTTCTCAGAATAATCTGGAAACTGTGATGGGAGCTTGGGGCAAGGGTGAAGGTAAAGACACCAGGAAGGATGGAGCGTGGAAAAGCTTGAAGACAGAGGCAAAGGGCATTGGATAGACTTGATCCTGGTGTGAGAGAAATGGTGCATGGGCGGCGAACTTGCGCTGACCACGTGGGCAAGGCCTTTGGGCATGTTGAGTGGCGTGTCTGCTAGCCAATGTGCTGCTGCCTGCACTGAGGAGAGGCTGGGGGCCTCTGTGCAAGGGCACCTCTGGTCCCACAGTGATGAGCTGTGACGCCGATGAGCTCCAGGGAGCCATGTAGGAGGTGAGGGGAAGGGTGGGGAGGGGATCAGAGGCCAAGCCCTGAGTGGCCCACCGGCTGGTGTGGGGGCTGTGTGGTGCCCTGAGAACCCAGGACAAAAATAGGTCCAGGAGAGAGGCAGGGTCAGCTGCCCAGATCCGAGGGAGACTGAGAATCAGCTACATTTACACAAATGATCATCTGGACAAAGTTGCCTTCTCTCTTCCTTCCTAGTGTCTTGCTGCCCAGTTCTCACCTCGGTGGACTCACAGTGAGCCAGGGACCACTGCGGGCCCATTCCTGTTCTTTCCAGTCAAGTCTCTGGTCCGGCGTCGCTGGCCTTGGGCAGTGTGGGGCAGGAGCCTGCGTTGTTGTCCTGGTCAGCCCCCACCAGGAGGCTGTGTCCTTCCCGTCACCTTAGGAACCTCCAACCAGCAGACGTCTACATGGAGACCCCCGTGGGCACAGCCTCCCACCCTGCAGCCTCCCACTCTCAGTAAACACGTGCACACGCACCCACATGCACACACCTGCACGCACACACAGACATGCACGGGACGGTTACTGCAGTGCTTGAAGTAGAGAAAAAAGAAACCATGTACCTTTCCATCTGTTTAAACCTACCTGGTACGTTCATGTCCATCCATGTCGAAAGCCAAGATGAGGCCACATTAGAGGGGAGGCACTTTATCACCTACAGGATACCTTCAAGAGCTAAAGAAAATCGTCAGCTCATCTTGTGAACGAAGTGCAAAAATCTAAAATGAAAAAGCAGCCATGTGAATCAGAGAATAATTTAAAAATTAACCCCATGAAGGTTGGGGCAGTCGCAGGAGGGCAGACGACTGAGCCCAGGAAACTCACTGCAGGTCCCTCCGTGGCAGGGCTGCGGGCAGTCGGGCAGTTCTTGGCACCTGGCTGCTTTCACGCCTGTGGGCTGTTGTCATTTACACATTGAGGTGATGGTTCCATTTGCACCCTCACCATCCATGCCTAGGTTTTGCCTGCCCGGTTACCAGTTACCAAGAGAGGCTTTAGGTGTCCTTCATGACCGTGGGTCTGTTTCTGCCTTTGACTCTGCAAGGCCACTTGCTAGATTTTGGGACTGTGTTCAGAGGGAGCCTGAGCTAGAACCACCTTCTTGGGGGATGGGCCATCTTGCTGTGAAGAAACCCCTCACTCCCCAAGAGCCCTTGCCTACCAACATCCTTTCACACCGGCATGACAGTTCTGTTATCATGATCATACCAGTGCTCTGTGGGGTTCTGCATGCCTGGTCTCCCATGGTATACTCATCCTTACCCCTTCCATGTAGGGTGTCTCCACTGAGCCCGGTCTGAAAGCGTTATCTCCTAACTGAAAGATTTGGTCTTTTTACATGTGACTGGGTTTACATTGAATACATTCCTGTTTGATTTTTGCTTCTCTCAGCCATTCCCTATTCCTTTTCTCTGGGCTTCTCTCAGATTGATTGCTTTATCCCATGTTGATCCCTGTTTAACCGGTCTGTTATAAATCACTTTCCTATGCTTCCAGTAGTTACTCTTGGATCACACATATCTTTATTAAAGTCCAGTATAAATTACTCCTGTCTCCTCCTGGCAGACCGCACGCGGACTCAGAACTCCTTAATTCTATTTCCAACCCACCCTCTGTATTATTGTTCTTAAATGTTTTAAATATATTTTAGCCCTGGGAGTCATTGTTATTATTATTATACAGTAATAGTTACCTCTATTTATTACCTTTTCTCCTGCTCTTTATCCCTCCCTTGATTGTTAGCTTCCTCTGGGTCATTTCATTCCACCTGGAGGGCTCCCTTTTATCCGTGTGTGTGCCTGCATGTGCATGTATGCATATGTGGGCATGTGGACATGATCTGATGGGTCTTCCTCATGGCTCTATGCTTTCTGCTCTGGTCCCTCTGGCCGAGCCATTGGAGCAGGGCCAGTCCCTCAGCTCCTGGGGGTCTGATTCCAAGACTTCTGGGAAGAAGTGGATGGTGCAGGGTGTGCATTGAGGCCCCATGTCCAACTGTCCAGGCATAAGGAGTGAACCCACTGCTCTCCTCCTCAGCCACAGATGCCCACCAGGCCCATGGCGACCAGAGGCTCTGGCCGACACTCTTGGAGTTGGATGTGCAGCTTTGGGGCCAGGGAACCACATTTTGGGGAGACCCCCTGCTTTGTATAGGTCTGTGTTGCAGACCTGGAGAGAGAAACATTTCCTCCTTACCCAGGACATTGTAGGAGCCCACAGCAGAGGGGCCAGGGGCTGGTGCTCCCAGGGTTCCTTCAGATGGCACGCTCCTCTGGGTTCTCCTCCCGTACTGCACAAGTGTTCATTTAATTTTGTTTTTCTGGCAATACCTTAAAAACACAAAAGCCAACAACCAGCTTCCGCTTGACAGAATGATCACCCTGATTTGAGCGGAAGCCGCCGCGCCCTGCTCTGAGAGGAGGTCCAGGCAGCTGACAAGGACACGCTGTGCATTTCCTCTGAGGCCTCTGAAAGGAGAGAGCCCATGAAAGATGTAAAACATAGTGAATAAAACATCGTGGTACGGGTGTGGCCCTAGAGGAGTCCGAGCTCCCACAAAGCCTAGAGGAACCTTGCAAATCTGTATGTAGCAAGAGGTGCCTACTATTCTGGTTAATTTCCTGGATGTTTATTAAGTGAGTCTGGCAATGAGGGCCCCAGATGCAGTTTGGGTGGCTGCAGTCCCATTGCTATACCTGGTGGAGATGTCGATATGGGGGACACTGTCACTTGCCCTGTCCTGTCCCCTACACAAGTCCCCAAGGTCCTCACACAAGTGCCCCCATGCCGCCACCTGCTGTTAGCAGCTGTGAAATGTATGCAGACCCCTCCCCCACCCCTGCACCTGGCAGGTGGCTCACAGAGCTGTGTCCATCCCCAGGCCAGGCGAAAGAGACGGGCAAACCCTCCAGCTCCATCCTAGCTGACACGCTGCCTTCTGCCTGGTTGGCCCACCCACGGAACAAACACCTGCCTGTGATTCATGCCTGCCTCAACCCCAGGCTGCCCAAGGGAGAGGACTTGATCCTCACTGATACGGGCCACCTTGTCACTTCTCTCACTCGGGAGCTCTGGCTTCCCCCTCTCTGGCTCCACCTCCCTGTGACACAGCCCTGCAGTGCAGTTTTGTCTGCGTATCAGATCATATTTAAGGACACGGAACATCATAAAGCACATTTCAGAAAACAGTAGTTTAAATTATATTTAGACTACATTTTTAAAACTGACTTTTAGAGAGAAAGGAAGAGGGGTGGGGAGAGAGAGAGAGAGAAGCATCAACATGTTGTTCACTTATTTATGCATTCGTTGATCGATTCTTGAATGTGCCCTGACTACTGATCGAACATACAACCTTGGCGTATCTGGATGACACTCTAACCAACTGAGCTATCCAGCCAGGGCTAAACTAAATGTTTGAAATAAATGGTCAATTGAAACATTGTTAAAGTTTTGGCACGTGGGACGAGCTTCAGTTCCTGGACAGTGTTCTTCTGTGCACAACGCCTCAGAGAGAGGTAACTAGACACTGCGTCCCCACTCATTCAGTGTAGTCCCAGCTGTGTGATCTCAGGCAGGTCACCTCCTCTTGGGCATTTGGTGACCTCCTGTCTCCTAATGAGGTCGGGCCTTGGGCTGGGCTCCAGGGGCCTCTGCGTGCTTGTGTCAGGCCTGTGTTTCTGAGCAAATGTCCCAGCAGGCATGTGGCCTGAGAGGGGGACCGCAGTGGAGACGGACTGTGGGGTGGGCTGAGCTGGAGCTGGGCCTGTCCTCTGCGAAGGCGTGACGCAGGCTCCTGGGTAGGACCGCTAGGAGTGCCCAGGAGTCCAGAGCCCCCTGCCTCAGCCTTCTTATCTCTATCACAACCCATCTGGGTCCCCTTCACTGTCTGTGTCACCCGCCATCTGCAGATTTCTGATCTTCTTTCAGAGCGGTCGGGGAGAAGCGTGTCTCTATTGCAATTCCAATGTGTGCCCAGCATCCAGAACATTCCAGAACATGCCGGAACACAGAATGAGTGTCCTGCTTGGGTTTCTGCTGATTCAAGGAGGGAAGAGCCTGCACTGACGAGGCTGAAACAAGGCAGCCATCGCCACTGACCCACCTCAGAGTGGAGAGGTGCCGGCCCTGCTGGTGGGGAGGGAAAGATTGCTTCAAGGGGCTTGCAGAGGGGATCACAGAGGCTGCTTGGGACAGTCTGCACTCACCCTACGCTTTCACTAGTGAGAGGTGAGGGGGGCCTCACTGAGAACCAGCCCTTGTGGGCCCTGCTTGGTTTGTACCACCTCCTCCTCACCCACCAACCACACCACCAGCCTGGCTGACCCTGCTGGTGTCTCGGGATGGTTAATAGTGCCTTGCTTAACTTGATTTCACCTAATTTGTGGCGCATTTGATTCCCCATGTGGCCAAGTCAGGATGTGGCTGTCCATACCTCCCATGTAGAGAAGGAAACGGAGGCTCAGACAGAGCAAATGCCTGAGTCACACAGCCAGTGACCCAGGGGTAATAACACAGGGCTCTCTCACCCGTGATGACTGTGAACCGTGTTTTGGGAGAGGGTACAGGGAGATTCCTAAGGCCTGGCCCCTCCTACTTGGCAGTATGACCTGACTCAGTGATCCTGTTACACACGCAACAGAAATAATGCAGACACACTTGGAGGGTGAGGACTGTCAAGGGGTGGGTTACCAATCAGACTTGGCTTGGGGGCCTTTCGTGACTTCTCCCCCTCATATTCACTCAGAGGGGTACAATTTTCTGCCACTTGGGAAATAAATATCTTTGCTTTGTAAAACCATTCTCAGGGCAAAGCTTATGCCGGGCAGCTTAAAGAAAAAAAGTAAGCTTAACCCAAATACTTTCGTTTCAAGTGACAAGCAGCGGGAGGCACAATGTGCTTCGTTTCCAGGATGGAGGGTGTTTAATCTGAAGTCCTCCCCACACCAGATATAAACCCTGGAAAAAAATCAGGCACTTCATCCTCGTCAGATTTTCCCCATTAAAATTTTTAATGCCAAGTTTTGTGCGAAGTGTTATCTGTTATTATGAGTAACACAGAGTCTGGCAGGGCAGCCAGGGCTGTGGCGGCGGGGGGGTTGGGGGGTGTGGAGGGGTGGGGGGAGGAGTGCTGTTGAGACAACTTGTTTAAGGGGCTCTCAGAATTGATCGTGGGGGATGGTCCCACCTCCTGGGGAGGGTGTCACAGAACATCACAGAACAAATGTGAGCTGCTTTAGTACTGAGCTGTTAATCCTAGTGCTTTGAGGACATGTCCTAGCTTTGGATTGATGAAAATTTGCTTTTACTGTGCTTTAAAGAAGCAGGCGCTTTTGGTGGTGTGCAGCCTGTATTGTGGTTTCCTCTGTGAAATGCAGTATGAGCTGCATATCTGGTGGCCATGCCCCCCACAGGTAGACGATGAAATGAGAGGTGTCATCAGGCAGGTAGAGGAAGGGCTGGGGGAACAGAACAGCAGCCTCTTCTGAGTCAGAGGTCACTGATTTCATAGACTTGACCATGTGATTTCCCCCCACACCTGTCATGAGTAGGCATCTGCATTACCCACCATAGGTCCTGGCTTTCCCTCCATGTGTGGCTGTAAGTTACATTGCTGAGTACTTGCTGCATCAGTGTGAATTAACAACCATTCTCGTTCCTGCCCCCTCCTCACCCCCCCCCCCCCGAAGGTCCTCCTGAGTACTGGGGACTGAAGCCTGGGTGCTGACCATGGTCTATGGCAGCAGGAGCTGTGGTTTGAAGTCCCAGCTGCACTTCTCTGAGCACTGAGATTCTGCAAGCCACTTGGTCCACTTATCTGATGCTGGCACCAATCACCCCAACACTCAGTGGCCTAAAAACAAGCAACTGTTTCTTTTTATCTGTTTGGTCCTGGGCTCTCTCTTGCACTCAGACAGTGGCTGGGGACCCCAAAGTCTCCTTCACATCTGTACTTGGCACCCAGGCCGGGAGGACTCAGCGGAAGGGTTCCAAGGGAGCTCTTGCTGTGTCCGTGGTCTCTCCGCATGGCCTCTCCAGTGTGGTGACGTGGGGTTACAGAACGTTTACCCTGGCCTCAGCGCTCCAGGTGATTGGCCCAAGAGAGACAGAGCCAGGCAGAAGCTGGACTGTCCTTTTGGCCTGGCTGCACATGTCCTGCAGTGTCACACACACCATGGACTGAATTGAGGTGTCCATAGGAATCCGCTCTGGTTTGAGGAGAGGGGACACAGGTCCCGCCAGTTCTGAAAGAACACATGGGGCCAGGAAGTACGTATTGTGGGCACTGGGAGAATAGGATCTGCCACCCTCCTCAACAGCTCAGACACCATCCAATATGGGCAAATGCTATAGTTCAGCCTCATCAGAACAGCAGCTTTTATGTAGAGATTGCGGTGTGCTGGGTGCTAATGACTTATATCTATTAACTCAGCCCCCACCAGCCTCCAGGAGGGGCTGTCTGTTACTCTCGCTGCCTTGCAGGCAGGGATCCACTCTCATCCTCATGTGAGAACCAGCACAGCCCATGCAAAACCCTTGTCCAGTTGCGCTTCGTTCTCTGCTCTTCCCAACTGTCCCTCGGTGTTCTGTGTAGTTTTTTAACTCGTAAAAAATGCTTTTTTAGATTATTTAATTTGATGAGTGGTCTTTGAACTTTTTTGGTCACCCGCCCATCAGTAAAAAGCATCTGAGCAGTTTCCCCCAAATGTTTGTAATCTAGTAAAATATGGGCATGATGACTGTCTTAAAATATTAAATATGCTACAAAATTTACACAAAAATGAGGAGAGATGTAACAAAATAAGCGATATTTCAGAATGTTCATTTATTATTAAAAACATTTTGCACTCACTCTAATATTATTACTAATTTAAAGTTAAAAATTGCAATACTATTTAGGGAGGCTGGTATGAGTAAATATGCTTCATCCCTTCCACCACCTGGTTTGGCCACAGGGAAGCTGTGAGTTCCAGGGTCTAAGATGGGCATGTTTCAATATGTGGCTATCAGAGTTCAAAAGAATTTTGAATTATATGTAAATTCAAATAAAACATGCATTGTCAGCTGCACTTACGAAATCATAATTTGTTTGTTTCAGTCCATCCATCAATATGCAAAAGCTTTTGGTGAAATTCATCTGGTAAATTTCCATCTCCTGTGAAACTCATCATCATTGTTCCTGCAAACTTATTGGAAAGACTTGCATTTGTGTATTTTTAAACAAATGAGGTCAAAACTCACTGAAACTTTTGGCAACAAGTCACATAACATTAAAGAACAGTTCAAATACCAGTGTTCAGAGCATATCACCTGTTCTAAAATTTTCTCACTGATTGTTAAAACTCCATTTTTACCTGGAAGGATAGATTTCATTAGGTCTTTTGCTTTTTGTCAAAATATACACTAGCATTCCACTCTCTGGCCTGATTAGAACATCATGATGATTTAGCCTAATTTGTCCTCTGAGGTGGCTGCCGCTTGTGGGGGCAACTGGCTAGGGTCAGCAATCTTCTCCCACTGCCCCCTGGAGCTCGTGTTAGTAATGTCCTCTCCAGGCTGTGGGGTTAGGCATGTGTGCACGTGTGTGTATGTGTATGCACTTGTGCACGCATGTGTGTCTTTTAATGCACCTACTTTGTGAGAAATGGTTATTCGAGTAAAGCAACATCACCTGTCAATCCACATACCTGGGCACAGATAACCTGGAATTCAGCCCTCAGACCTCAGGAATACCCTCAGACATCTCTGGCCCTACTGTGACTCTCCCCTATAGAATCAGATGTTTGGGGGTCACAGTGGTGTTTCCACCTGGATTGCAGGCTCCTCCCTTGTAGACCACATCGTGGGTCGCCAGCCCCTGGAGTTCCCTGCTAGACTTCCTAGGAGAGTTTCCAAGGTTTGTGTGGGACCCTCCAGCGCAGACCAGCATGTGCCCAAGCCTGTGGAGGGCCAATGGGTGGGTGTTATAAAAGCGTGGTGGACAGAACTTGGCTGAGTGAGCTGGGTCATTCACCACCAGGGCACGGCAGGGCTGGGAATGGCAAGAGAAAGGGCTCGAGACTGCCACAGGCCACTTAAAAGCCAGGTGGGCCTATCGCAAAAATTCCCACTGTAATGAGGGAGATGAGGATCCTTTGTGCAAAATAGAAGAGGTGCCCCTCTGCTACATGGAGCCTTTGGGGTGCTGCTCGCTGGTGAGGAGCAGCATGTGGTGGTGGCCTGGACTTGTGGGCAGCAGGAACAGCACGTGGTATGTGGTGACCAGTGGGGGAGGGCCTCTGTCTATCTCTCTACAGCACAATAGTCCTGCTTGTCTTCGTCCCGTGGGTGAAAGAGTGGCCTGGGGTGGAAGCAGTGCAGTCGGTATCACCCTAGTGACACATTCATTGCTCATCCTTATGGGGTTAGGGGGCAAAGGGTGACTGCAAAGAGAAGCTCCAGCGTTTCTCTGCCTCCTTCTTCAGGGGGTCATTTGGAGGACACCCAAAGGTCCGGTATCTTAGTTCCACCTTACTTTCACATTTCCCCAGATCAGTCATTATATTGTTGATTTTACATCCAAAGCTTATTTATACCTGCTCACCGCTGCTTCTTGTGTCCCATGTCTTTCTTCTGGGTTCAGTCTCCCTTCTACTGGGCTATGGCTCTTAGTGTCACCTCGGAGATAGGGCATCATTGCAGGCTTTGTTGGTGTGAAATGCCTCCAGCCACCTTGCCAAAGGTGGTCCGGGGGGGGCATGCCTTCTCATTGGCATGTAGCCTTCCTGGACGGGGAGGTTCGTTCCTTCTTGACACCTATGGCTGCTGCTGATCATCTGCTGGTCTTTTCAGACATCAGCTTGTTCTCTCTAGTTTCTCTCCTTTTGGGTAATTCTGTTTTTATTTTGCTCAAGTCTCAGAGTCTGCTTCCCCGTTTTTCAATCTTCAGGCATCTATCTTGTGGGCTGAACTATGTCCCCCAAAATTCATGTATTGGAGTTTTCACCCTAGCACTTCAGAATGTGACTGTATGTAGAGACAGGGTCTTTAAGAAGGAGATTCAGGTAAAGTGAGGTCACCAGAGTGGATCCTAATCCAACAGGACTGGAGTACTTTTAAGAAGAGGATATCAAGACATAGACACACACACAGGGACAACAGTGTGAGGACACAGGGAGAAGACACTGTCTATATACCAAGGAGAGAGGCCTCAGGAGGAATGAGCCTGTAACACCTTGATCTTGGACTTCCAGCTTCCAGCACTAGGAGACAATAAATGTCTGTTGTTTGAGTCACCCTGTCTGTGGTGCTTTGTTATGACGGCCCCAGAAAACTACGACAGTTTCCATTCTGGAAAATTCTTAGTCATTCTCTCTTTGAGCATTGCCTCCTTCTCATTCTCTCCTGTCTGCCTAAGTTGGATCGTCTTATTCTATTTTTCATGTTTCTTTATGGCCCATATTATAAATCATTTTTAATCTTTCTGTGATGTTTTCTGCTCTACATTCTAGTTTGTTGACTCTCATTTTCACTCTTCCTTATCTGTTTTTAGCCTCTACCTCAATTTTTTAATTTCTATAATTATGTTTTTCACTTCTAGAGTTTCTAAATGATTTGCTTCTTTACACATTTTGTTTTCTCTTAATTCATGTTGCTTTTGATCTCATTATTGTTTCCATTCTTTAGTTTATCTTTAGTTCTGGGGGATACAAGTCCCATTGCTTCTTACAGCTGTCGACACTCTCACACTGTTTCTTCCCTTTGTACAGCTTGAATACTTCATTGTAAGCTCATCTAGGTTGTAGAAATGTCTTTATAGGAAAATATATGTTTTCTTCTCTCCAGGCACCAAGGATTTCAATCACTTATACAAGTTTTTATTTTAGTTTCTTAGCTGGAGGTCCATGCACCAAGAACGAGTAGAAGTTCAGACATCACAGTGTCACATGTCATGTGGTCAGAGTTTTTATTTTAACTTTTTTGGGGGGAGTCTTTTATTTTGATATAGATCTGCTGGTTTCTTGGCACAGTGGGTAGAATTTTCCTAGTCTTTTTTTCATGGGGGGAGGGACCTTAAAGGACCCCTGTGTTGTATAGGAGGCAGCTGTCCCAGCTCATGCAAGCACACAGCTACATCTCTCATCTGACCTGCACGTTAAAGCTCAAGCTGCCATCACGGCAGGGTCTGCCTCTGTTCCTCGTTCCCTGAGAACTGCTCCAGCATCAGCTCCCATGACGACTGTGGCTTTGACTTATCAGTTATTTTGGACACTTTTATTGAGTCCAATTTATTTTAACCAGGCTGTGTAGTTAAAATTTTTATTATTGTTGTTGTCTATTCTCAGCCCAGTTTCCTTACGAAATAGAGCCTGAGGCAGTTTTACGTATTAAGTTTTTCCTGGGAGTTTGATTCCAGAGAAGGAGTGAGGGAAGAGGCTGAGGCTGGAAGGCAGGAAAGCAAGTATCAGAGAGGTCCCTGTGCATCACAGACTGACAGAGAGGCCATGTGGATCTCCTGGACCCTGACCTGTCTGAACAGCTGATCTGTTAACTCCTGTGGCTTGTTGGTCAGTTTGCCTCAGCAGGTGTTTACGCTCTCATAAGTTCAGGTTGCACATACACACATAATGGCAAATCCTGATGCATTTCACCCCTCAGAGACAACAAGAAAGTCCCAGGAAGGCAGGCAAGAGGCCTCCGTCATGAACTTGGAGAAAGGTGCCATTGGTTGTTGTTTGCATATGGCATGAAGGACTGGCAACAGCCAGCCTAGGAATCCAATCATGTGTAGTGGCTGCAGCGGCAACAGTGGCGAGCCAGCCTTGTGACCGCAGAAGCAAGGCCAGTATTATCAGGGCTGAGCCGGCCAGACAGCAAAGCAATTGCACCAACCCCAAGTGATCCACAAACTGAGCCCACACAGTCTGCCCCTTGCAATCACACCAGAGAACAGATGCTCTTACTTATTTTCTGAGAGGGTAGGGGAAGTATGATTCTTCAAGATGTCTAGTCACATCTACCAAAAAGTTATAAAAAGGCTGAGCAAACCAAGCTGTGGTCCCTGCTGCTACAACTTGTCTCGGTGCTGAAACTGGTACTCATCATTTCCTGCCTATCCCCTTCCAGATCAGTCTCCTTCAGTCAGAACTTCACTAGTCTGAGATGTTTGCCCTAAGGAATCAAGCCCTTGGCTGCCTTGCCTTTGATGCACCATGGCTGCTGCAACTACTCATTTATAGTTATCACTCGGCATAGACACCAACAGCCCCAGTGAATCTGTTGGTTCCAGATATCTTGCTCCCTGGCTCCACCGAGTAGCAGCAAATCTAGCTCCTCTGGGGATTTGGGGTTGATTACCACCAACCCAATAAGTCCATACTTGTCCACAGGTATGAAAGCCCCAAGTGGCCAGATGGTAGTTATGGCTTCCAGGCTAGTTATACCCCTGGCAGAAGCATTCCCTACCCCTAACCAGGGAATCAGGGATGCTCACCTAAGACTGCAGTGGAGGGCCACTAATCATGCAGGTGGTTCACCAAGAGCATTGGTAAGAAGGGCAAAACTTGCCTGCCTGCTTTGGTTCCTGGAGCATGTATTCAAGGCACTAGGGACCAAGTGCCACTTACTGACTGCTGTTCCAGCACAAATCCCGTGTTCTGGAGGACAGTGATGAGTCCTGCAGGGTGCTGGCCCAGAGCTGGTGCCTGAGTGAGCCACTAACAAACCTTTCCATCAATCTTTCCAGACTGGCTGCTTCTGGGTGATGGGGCACATGATAATACCAGTGAATGCCATTGTCATGTGCCAATTTTCATACCTTCTTCACTTTTTAAAAAAGATTTTATTTGTTTTTAGAGAGAGTGGAAGGGAGGGAGAAAGAGAGGGGGAGATGAGGGAGAAAAACATCATTGGTTGCCTCTTGTACATGCCCCAGCAGGGGACTGAACTCACAACCGAAGAATGTGCCCTGACCAGGAATCAAACCAGTGATCTTTTGCTTTGTAGGTCGACACTCAAGCAGCAGAACCACACTGGTAAGGGCAGTACCTTCTTTACTTTGAAGTGGGTCTCATGCGAGACAGTGTTGTGTGAAATAGTTTTGTTATCTAATGCAGCATAACAGATCATGTAAAAACTTAGTGATTTATTATTATCTTCCAATATTCTGGGGGTTGGTAGGATAAGGGGAATGGATCTCACTTTGGCCACTCATATGGTTGCAGCCATAGGGTGACTAATGCTGGAACCATCTGAAGGCCTCTTCAGTGGGCTGAAATGGCTGGAATTGCAGGGGCAGCAGGGGTATCTCTCTTTCCACTCAGCCTCTACATGGGACTAGCCTGGGTCTACTCACAGTATAGCAGTCCCGGGGCAGTTGGACTTCTCACATGTTGGCTGGCTTCCTCCAGAGCAAGTATTCTGGGAGAGGAGAAAAGGGAGCTACTTAAAGTCTAGCTCCAGAAACTGGCACAGCACCTGTCCTGTCATTTTCTTTTGGCCAGAGAACCCATCCAGTTTCAAGGAGAAGCATGAACTTTATCTTTTGCTAGGAAGAATATCAAAGAATTTGTGGCCATCGTTAATCTTCCATAGACAGCATGTCAATAGACAGGGTGCTGGAAGACCCCTAGCACAAGGAAGTAAAGCTAGGACAAAAGTATATATAAATTGCTCTAAGTGCAAATCACTCTCTCATCCAAGGTCATTTGTCTGTCTCCAAAAGATTGGCTGGTCTCCCTGAAGTATAGTGCCATATCAGTGTTGGTCTGCACTGCTGGCAGGCTAGGCACTCATCTGTGGCACTCATTAGATCAGATTTGATGAGGGGAAGGCCGTTCCGTCAGAGCCTTGTATAGCCATCATCCCTTTTCTCGTGGCCACTTTGTTCATGGGACACTGGCATAAGCAGTGGAGTAGCTGAGGACAGGGGCTGACTGGTATCCACTGATGAGTTATGCTGTCCACCTAGCTACTTGTTACTTCCTCTGGAGGAGGTGCTTTCTAGAGTGAACAATATTAGGCACAAAGACCTTCCTGCACTGAGCCTTTTTCTGCAGGGCTGTCAACATGCCTCTTCTCTCAAATTTCTTCTTTCCAATTTTAATCTTGCTCCCTTTTCCTTGTAGGTCTTTGATCAACAGCCCAAATCATTTGGGTTGCTTGCCTGGAGCCTGTGAATATCCTTGCCTGTGGCATGTATCATTCCATGTAAATGGAATAATTAAATGTTGTGCTCACAACTCTGATACTTGGAGGATTGACCGTTACCACCTTTAGGGCCACCCAGAGGGCATCGTGATGTAGCTGTAGTCCATTTCTGGTTGGCGCGAACATATTGTGTTTCAGGCTAAAGGTCCTTCCTGACCTATCATTTACCATAGAGAACCCCTATGAGGCCATGGGATATCAATGGAGGAAGAGGCACTGGTGTAATGGAGGTAGGTGACATGAAGTCTAGACCACTGGGAACTTTCCTGTGCCTCAGATCCTGCTCAAACCTGATCTCCAATGCGCTTTTTCCTTTGTATGATGGATTGCTACATTGCTACTGCACTCACCCTATCTATGACTCAGTGGATCTGGTAATACCAAGCTGAAGCTCCTGGAGGCTGCGGTACTGGAACTCAGGGATGTAAAAGCAGAACCTCTTTCTCCTCCATCCTTAGTAGCTAAGTTGGGACCTATGACAAAGATGGAAAAAAAGAGGCACCTGGCTGACAAGGGCTGAGGAGGTATGAGAGTGACAGGGAGAGAGACCACTGTCTACGAGTGAGCCAAGGTAGGCACAAAGGAGGAACAGACCTGAGGTGTCAGAGTGCCAGGCTTGGGCAGGGAGAGCACCCGCCTTTGTACTCCATCTGCTAGAAGAATTTTTCTGCTGCTCTGGCTGTGTCCACAGGGCCTAGTGTGGGCTCCTTGGCTCCGCATCTTGGGGAGTGCCTGACGCAGCACACTTGAGATATTCTGAGGATTTGATTTATAGCCTTGCCTTTGTTCATGGGTTTGCAAACTCCTTAGCTCCTGCTGGCCTGGGGCTGTCAAGGTACATAGGCTGGCCTGGCTCACAGATTCTCAGTTTGTGATCCCTGCAAAGGGGTTTTTCCTCCTTAATTTCCATTTTAATGGTTTATTTCTCAATATTTGCATTCTTGCATTTTCACCTGAAGATTCTCATCAGAGGGCTTTGATAGCAGGAGTCACAAAGTCCAATAAAGTAGGAAGACAGTGCAACTGGGAACTGATGACATAGATGGGATCCTAAGAAATCAGGACTCTCAAGTAAATAAAGGTGTGGAGGATTATGCCCAGCCTGTCCCCTCACCCTCTTTCTATTACAAGAGTGTTCTACTAATCAAATCAGCTTCACTGGTACTGACTAGAGATGCTTATTTATGTCAACAGAAAAATTTCACATGACCCTAATCAAAAAAGCAGCAAGTGAATAAGAGTCCATTTAGACTGGTAGATATACATAGACAAAGCAGGAGCATCCACAGCGCCCCACATTTAGTCACACAACCTGGGTGCACATTCTTCCTGCAGGTGTCAGAAGTCTTGTGCTTCCCTCCCAGTCTCTACCTGCTGCCTGCAGTGGAGGGAGGGAGGGTGGGAAGGTCGTGAGTGACTCAAACAAAGAGAGTAATTCTCATGTAGAGCCGTAATGGCTGAGGCACATGGAGGAGGGCTGGGATTTTGGCTTCCACTTTCACCCTGAAAGTCTTCTAAAAATAGAAGGAAAGTCTGGATGACCCAAGTTACTGCTGCTCCTGTGACATGTGAGCAGATGTGGTGGTGCTTTTCAGAGAGGAAAAAGAAGTCAGTACCTCTCTTGTTTACACAAAATACTAGAAACCTTGCATTAAAAAACAAAACAAAAGAAAAAAAAGATAAAAGCGGGCCAGGCCCAGAGGATGCTAAAACAGCGGTCCAGAGCCTGACAAGTACTTGAGGGTTTGGGGCCGGCTGATCCAGTTCACTCCTTTCCTCTTTCTGTTTTTTCTTTTCCTTTGTCTCTCAATCTCCTCCTGTCTGTCTGTCTCTGTTCTTTTTTCTCTGTCTCTCACTGTCTTTGTCTTTCTTTGTGTCTCTGAGTGTCTCTCTGCCTCTCTCTGTCCTTCTGTCTCTCTGTCTCTGCCCTCCTTCTTGTGCATCTCTCTTGGATGCTGCATCCAGGCTGACCACTTTTTATGCAGACCATTGCCAGCAACAGCATCTTCTGAGCCTGCACCTTAGAGGCCTGATTGGCCCTTGCTTTGCTGCCTCTGGGACCTGCCCACAGTTGTTTAGGAGGTGCATTGAAGGCATCAGAGGAGACCCCTTGATTGCCCCGCCTAATAAAATCCCAATGGGATGTTTCAGCAACGAGGTAAGACAAGCCAGGTGCTGTCTTTTGACTCTGATGTCACAGGCAGGAACCTTTGGGCACTGACCTGTGTACCTGCTTCCTGATTTTCATGGCACCACCCTAGCTGCCACGGAATCACCTCCGAGCTCAGCAGACCCTGCCTTCCCCAGGCAGCTTTTTGTGAGGACAGTGGTGGCAGTGCAGGGAGGGAGGGCAGGCCCGTGACACTCTAGGGGTGGTCCTATGCAGAGGGCTTCTTCCTCATTGTTTTCTGAAGGGGATTTTAGCACAACTCCTCCACCCCCACCCCATTCCCGAACTTGTGTTTAGGTGAGCATAAGTGTGGTTGTAATGACAACGGGGTGAGGGGGTTGGGAGGAGGTCCTTCTAAAAGCCATTAGACGCCCTGCACTCCACAGAAGGCCTCTCCCCATAGCAGAGGAGAAGGGGTCCTTCCAGATGGGGTCCTGGTGCCACGTGCAAGGGAGCCGCGGGGAGATCTACACACCTGGGAGGACATTAACGCTAATTACCACTGGGACTGTTTCTGCCCATAACTATTCTACCTCCCTCCTCGCCTTGTCAGCCCTATGAAGCCATCTAATATGGAATGAACAAGGTTCTTGTCCCCACCCCTCCAGATGCTCTAGCCTGTGATAACGTGGCCACACTCCCTGGTGGCATGGATGTGTGTGACCATCAGGAAGGCCGGTGCTATGAGACTTGCCAGGGTTTGATCTGACATCATTCCAAGCAGATGATAATTATGTGGCTCCTTCCTTTCCCGCTCCCCTCAACAAGACATCATGAAGTTATTTATAAACATGGGTCCCTGGGTGCACTTCTCACGGGAAAGACCGCGGTAACAACAGCGAAAGCACACTCAGGATGCTAACGCAGAGGAAGCCTAGCAACACAGTGGTGGAGACCTGGAGGCGGGCTGGTCCTGTTCAGGGGGCGGAGCCGAGCCCAGGCCAACTCCGCCCCGCCCAGCTGCTGTGGCGTGGGGGTGGGGGCTGCTCCGGTCGGCAGTTGGACTTTCAGAGATCTGCTAATTTATGATAATATGTCAGCAGACACGGATTGTCTTGTGTGTCAAGGGCGGAGGCAGGAGATGAGCTGCTTTTTCCTCCCAGGAACTGGAAATAATTGAAAGTTGTTAGGGTCCAACATGCTGTCCCCAAAACACTATCATTACTTTCCTAATGACTAACTGTGTCTTTCAGGAGGCGACGAAGGCAGCTGAGAGGCCTCCGGCTCCTGGAGAGGATGGGGAAGTGGGAGGCTGGCAGCCTGTAATCTAGGCTGGGGCAGGCGGGGTGCGGGGTGGGGAGGGCTGAGGGTGCCCTGCTTGTGCCCCGCGGTGCACTCTGGCCTTGGGAATGGGGCCCCCAGCGTCCCTTTGGCCCGTTTGCCCACAGAGTCAAACTGAAGCTGACAGCGCCGCGAAGTCCGGACGCTGTAAATACTTGCAACCTTGGTCTCCTGGTCCAAGTCCTTCTGGACGTGCTGCCATCATCCCTTCTTGTTCAATTGCCAGTGTCATGTCCCAGTGTCTCCACCGTGGGACCACCCAGCCAGGGCCTCTGCCTCCCTCTGCTGCTACATTTCCCTTCTTACCCCCAGAGCACACAAATAAACCACATCTCCCTGCTCTGAACATGACAGGGGTCACCCACACTGCTGGGAGGGGCTCCTGACCCTGTCTTAGGAAGTCCTCATGAACTCTGCTGCTGCCTTTCCAGGTGACCCCACGCAGACCCTTCTCACCCTCCAGCCTGTCCTTTCTTTTATAAAGGTATCTTTGATTTACACAAGTGACATGTGAAGACATGAGCATGGTAGCTCCTCCTGACCTTCCCCATAAACAACCCCTTCTGGTGTGGACCCTCCAGAACTTTCTCTCTGGGTGTTGCCCAGCCTTGTCTGCCTCTGGGTGCCAGCCAGGTGTCCCTTGTGTCCGGCGTCCGGTGGTGAGGCTTCAGTACTGGGGCATTTTTAATGCTCTCACACACAAAAAAGAGGTCGCAATTGTAACCTTTGAGTGGGTGGGCTTCCTGTGGCCTATTTTCACCCTTCACCGCCCACGAAGCAGTAGGGTTCACAGAGGAGGGGCTTGGGAAATGCCTCCCGTCCCGCTGTAGGAGGAAGTGGCGCCAATAGGACCCTGAGCAGAGACGCATGCGGAGGACACAGCCATTCCCAGGAGCCTCCCCAAGCCCTGCTCTGGCGGTCAGCTGACCCATCCCTTTGCTCCGAGGCGAAAGAAGCCAGCAAGGATGAGCACTACCCCGGGCTCCGGGGACCAGCAAGGGAGACTTCCCAGGACTCCGCCTGGCCGGCTACCCAGGCCCCTGGTGATTCCCAGGGGTCTGAGGCTACCGCGGTGCCTGTGACCTGACTCATGTCAGGTCACATGACTCATGTCGTGAATGCTACGCTGAAGAAATAATCCTTGCTGAGAATAAGCCACCATTCACAGATGGGACACGAGGGTTCAGAGCCACGAAAATGACCGGAAACAGCAGACAGCATCCCAGGAGGTGTGGAGAAAGGGTAAAGATACGAAACACCCGGCCTTGCTCTGTTCCTGAGGATAATGCAGCTTTCAGCCGGCCTCGGGTCACCTGTGCGCAGGTGTGCCGATCAGGCACCTGCGAACATCCATGCGTAAGCCCACCTGCGTCCCGGTCGTCCCCTCGGGCAGACGGGCACACTGCCGGACAAACAGATTCTGCGGCGCGGAAGAAGGGAACATCTCCCGAGGAGCCGGGACAGATGGGGGGATCGGGCTTGTTGTGGGCGTCTGAACCCATCCCAGTAGGGGCAGGGGCGGGGGCGGCGTCTGTGGGGGACTCGGCGGTGTCTCGGCAACAGGCCCAGAGACTAGGACGATTGTCTGCTTTACTAATCACCGAAGGACCCTGGCCCGTGGAATACGAGGCAGCGGACGCTCGCTCTGGGAGAGAACAGGCCCACTCCGCACTTCGGACGCTGGGACCTCCCAGGCCTCGCACTGGCCAGGGACCCGCCCCGGCTCCACCCTACCTGTGGTTCCGCCCCCTGCCCCGTTTCAAGCCCCGCCCCTGCCAGTAAACGGTCCGCGCAAGATCTCTCTCAACTCCTATTTATAGCCCCGCCCCTACTCTGGCCCCGCCCCCACCCAATGGCCCGCCCCTGGCCGGTGACAAACCCGCCCAAGACCCCGCCTCCTGCCCACCCCAACTTTTCGTACTTACCCATCGCTATTGGCCCGGTTCAGCCCTCGCCCCTGCGACGCTGTTGGTTTCTTTCGGGAGAGCTTCACGGACTCTGATTGGTCGTCCGTTCGCCGTTCGGCCGTTCGATTGGGTGAAGGCGCCCGCTTTCGCGGGATTCTACACTTGGGCGGGGGCGGGGCCAGCGGCGGCGCGCGGCTCGGGATTGGTCATCCGTACAGAGGGGGCGGGATCGCGCCGCGCGCAGCGCCTCGGCTGGAGCGCTAGGAACCGCTACCGGCGTCTCAGTCGCCTCTATCGCCTGAGTCGCTTCGGTATCTTCAGACTCCTCAGATTCAGTCGCCTCAGGCTCCTCCGCCACCGCTTGGATCACCCCGTCCCCACCCCCGATCCCGGCCAGGCTTCCCGGGGGCCGGCCCGCGGGCACGCTCTCGGTGAGTGAGTGGGCACGGGCGGGGCCGGGGGCGGGGTCCACAGGTGGAGCTGGGGTCCGGGCCGGGAATCGGGGTGCGGCCCGGGATCGGGGTCCGGGTGTCAAACCCGGGTCTGGCCCCTGGTCCGGGCCGGGTGGTTGTCGGGAGGCCGTGACCAGGGCGGCGACCTCCGACGGCCGCCAACTTTGGCCGCGTGCTTGCGGGCGGAGGCGCACGTCTCGGGCGACCGAACCCGAGAGAGGGGGAGAGCGGAGGCCCGACTCGCTCCGGCCAACTTGTGCGGCAGCTGCAGCGCGGGTGGGCGGGCGGATCGGGTCCCGGTCACCCCCTTCCCCGCCACCCTCCGAGTTAGCGTCCTGCAGGCCACCTCTCTGAGGAGCTGGAGCGGGCCGGGGGCCGGGCGGGGACGTGGGTATTTGGGACTCGCGTGACGAGATGCTGCCGATCTCCCCTTCCCCCACTCCCTCAGAAGTTGTTGGCGAGACACCGCCTTCAGTAACGGCTGGACGGGCTCGCTTGTGGGTGAACAGCTGCCACGATCTTGTTCTGGGCTTTAGGAGGCTTAAGTTTCAAACGACTGAAACTTGCTCGCATACGAGTGAGAAAGATTGTGGGGGCAGCATCCGCGGCGCCCTGTGCGGCGGGACGCGGGAGCTGCCGCAGACGCGCAGGTGCTGAGCGCGACGCGGGAGAGCCGGACCCACGCGGTGCCCTTCGTGTCCCCTCCCCCAAACACCGCAGCTGCCCCCTCACCTGGGGTGTCTGCGTCGCTCCGTGGACCCTGCGCCAAAGCGAGGAACAGGTTACCTGGGAGCCGGTGCACGTTCCTCTGCTTTTGGTCACTGTATTATCTTGTAATTGCGAGTGGGTCAAAATGTGTTTCTTATGGTTCCCACAAGTGTTTTGCTCTACAAGTAGTGTTCAGTGAGTTTGTTATTTCTTTTTTGCCCTGTGGCTTTTCTGATTTTTCTCTTTCTACCCCGGAGTATGTTACTCACACAACACACGTAAAAGTTTACAAGAAGTCAGGTCTCAGTCTTGTGTGTAGGGTTGGTTACCTTCCTTCTGCCTTCCCTTCAAGGCGGCATAGACTTCAGGGCCTGTTTGCCCTGCCTGTGAGCTGACAGCGCGCTCTCTGGGTTGATGAGGATTTATGGTGTGTGATTCATCAAAGGGAATACGAGGGCAAGCAGGCCGTGACCAGAGACCGTAGGGACGAGCCTGGGTAGCACACAGGCCTTCCAGTTCCAACCAGTCATTCCTCTGGCACAGGGATGACTGTTGCCCCTTTTTCTGTCCTTTGAACTTGGCTTAGATGTGGGAACCAAAGAAGTGTGCAGGGGAGCTTCCCTGTTGAAGACAGCTGATTTCCAGCCTCCTCGCACTCAGGTACGGCTTATAATCTTAAAGTGTTTCAGAGAGGCGCATTTTGGTTCAGGAGGCTGAAGGACGTGGCCCTCTGGCAGGATTGTTGGCAAGATCCCAAAAAGACCTCACTGATTCTCACATCAGAGGAGCTGGAGTAGTTTTGGATGGTGTTTTCAGACTTGCAGAAAGCTTGGAAACCAAGGGGTCTTCAACTCTAAATGTAGTCACTGACCAACTGATGTCAGTCACTTTTGAGTGCTGTTGTCTTTCCCTTGTATGTAGATGCTGTTTATACAGTGCAAGTTCATTACATGTGTTTTAACTGTGCGCAACTTTATGTATTTTCTTAGTTAATACTCAATATTACAAAGTTATAAAAAGGTTTGATGGTAAAAGGAGTCTTTATAACTGAAAAGACTGGGTATCCTCTGTTTAGAATCCGGGGCTTTGTGACTGGTGTTGCCACAGGTGGTGCTGATTACTGGTGTTATTGGACCTCAGAAGATCACTTTTTCAGATGTCATTATTAATACTCGGATTTAGAGAAACATACAGCTTTATGGTTACTTTTTTTGTATTTATGAGAAAATTTCAACACTTATTCATTTTGTTAGATGTTTTAAAAGAAGCTCTCTCTTTCCCTGTTGTTAGAGGGAGGCTCAGAGCATGCTGCATTTATATTTGCAAAAGTCCCATGAGGTCCTTGAAACAGTTTAGCTACTCAGGACTGGAGGCTGTGTTTTAGTTTCAGCAATTTCAGTTCCTTGACCTGTAGCCAATTTCTGGACTCATCGCCATGTGTCAGTGGCAAAGTCATTCCTAATTTCTCAGAAATCTCAGGGCTTTATTGTAAAGCTGATAACTGAATCAGATTTTGGTTCTTCCCTTTGGTGAAGAAAGCTGGTCCTTTGTGCTGTTACCAAGAAAAACACCTGCTCATGTATTAGAATGACCACCGAACTCAAACATTAGGATGCATACTATGTATTTTGGGGCAGCTCTGATATTCTTAGTCCTCATGGCAAAGACTGGACAGGCAAGTCTGGGCCCACTGTCCATGGTGCTGAATATGTGTCAGCGTTTTTTTTTTCATCTTCAAATTTTCTTTCCAGTGTGAGAGTGCTTTTTGGAATACGTTTTAAAGTGAATTTCAGAATTCACACTCTTAAAGGAAAGTCAGATGGGAAATTTATTGAATCTGAAAGGAAGCATGCATTTAAAAAACTCAAGCCATATAATTGTCTCTTTTTTTAAATAGTGGTTAATTGTGCAGACTCAACAGTTCCATTCCCTTTCTCAGTTTCCTCCCCAGATGGGAATTTTGTTGCTAGCTATGGACATCAAGTGGCAGATCATTGAAATTAAATAAGACTCTGTTTGATTAAAAACCGTTCCCTTAAAAATGTACCTTTATTATAACATATACAGATATTTGTACATACAGGCAATTTGTTTTTGCTTAAGCAGAGTTGGTTGTAGCATCCCTCACCTCACTGGTATGGTGCTTCCCACCCTTCCTGGGGAGGGATCAGAACTCTCTGATTATGTGGTGGGGCGGCTGGGCAGTTTCCAGGCATTCCTGCTGTGCTGGAGCGACATCTACTCTCTCTCTCTCCTATAATTTGGAGAACATCTTTGTAAATAATTTAGATAAATCCTTTATTTCTCTTGAGGTTAATTTTACCTGTGTCTTTAGAATTGCCCCACAGATTAGCAATAGAAAATAATGGGTGTTACTTGTGGTACAGAGATCCTTCCATATGATAATAAATTGTGCATCAAACTAAGCAGTGGATTGTTGAGGTGTTTTTGTTATGAGCATTTTAACTAGTTCTTTGGCCCTATCGGTTGTGCACTTAACCCAGAGTACTCTTTGCATCTGTTATATTGAGGGAAATCCAGGGCAGCTTTCTTCTGCCTCCTCTAAGCTTCCGCAATACTCTTTGAGTGCCTGCTCTTTGTCAGGCCCTGTGATCTGATCTGGGAACCCAGAGGGAAACGAGACAGAGTTCTTATAATTGAAGGACTCACCACTTTGGACTGAGGAAGACATGTAAACAGCTGCAATTGGGATATACAGAAAGCTGGGTTAGCGTATTGAAAGGGGGATGATTCATTTAGGCTAGGGATCAGAGAAGGCTTCAAAGAGGATGTAGCCTTTGGGCTGAGCTCCGGAGGATGAATTGTAATTGTTTGGGCATGGACGGGTATAAATCAATTCAAAAAAGACAAGAAGGCTGGTGTAACAGGACAACAGGGTATGTGGTGGTGCTGAGGCTGGAGGCATTGGGGGTATTTTGAAAGGGTTGGGACTCCGCTAGAGGTGTGCGTGTAGGCGGAGAGTTGAGAAGAGATTGTGTGGTAGACAAAATAATGCCCTTCTAAAGCTGCCTACATTCTAATCTATAGAACCTATGAATCTGTTATATTACCTGGCAAAGAGGATTTAAGGTAGCAGATGGAATGAAGGTTGTTGCTAATCAGCTAATTTTAAAATAAGGATATTATCTTGGATTACCTGGGTGGGCCCAAAGTAATCACAAGGGTCCTTAAATGTGGAAGAAGTAGGCAGAGGAGTCAGTGTCATAGTGATGTGAAATGAGGAAAATTACCCATCATTTCTGGCTTTGAAAATAGAAGGGTTCATGGGCCAAGGAATGCAGGAAAGGCTGGAAAAGGCAAGAGAATGGATTCTTTCCCAGAGCCTCCAGGAAGGAACACAGCCCTCCTTACTCCTTGATTCCAGCTCAGTGAGAACCACATCTTACTTCAGAGCTGATCTCTGGAACTGTAAAGCAATTAATTTGTGTTGTATTAAGCCACTAAATTTATGGAAATTTGTCAGAGCAGCCACAGGAAACTGATACAAGTTGGGATTCTGCTCTAGGAAGTTTTAGCTAGTGAAGTTTGAGGAGGAAATAATATAGTCAGATTGGCTGTAGAAGACAGACCGATTCAGCTGCTGTTTGGGAGGAGGTTGCCCAGGTGAGCATGGCGTCTGATATTATCTTACCTGACTTGTGTCTCACTTGAGGTCTTTCTCCTAGCAACCTGCTGAGTATCTTCCCCTATCCCCTGCTAATTTCACGTCCCACTGGCCTACCTTTCCTCTGTGCTGGGCACTCAGGAGAGAGTGGAGCTGGTCGTGGGATTGTGGAGTCATAGGGTAGGCCCAATTCCAACCTCAGAGCTGTTGTTAAAATACTTTTCAAGGGTTTGTTTCTTCACATCCTCACTAATCTTTTATATGTTCAGATGTTTTCATTGTTGTCAGTCTGGTAGATATGAAATATCTCACTGTTTTAATTTGTAATTCCTTGATTACTACTGTGTTTGAGAACCTCTTATCCATTTAGGTTTCCTCTTCTGTAAGTTGTATTCATATATTTTGTCTACTTGTTGCCTGGGTTGTCCTTTCAATAGTTTTTTAGAAGTTCTTTATATATTCTGGATTTTATTTGTGCCCTATTTTAATCTTTTTAAAATGCTGTTTTGATGAATAGGTGTTTAATTTTAAGCAGTCAAATTTATCAATATTTTCCTTATGGTTTATGGTTATTAAGTCTTATTTAAGATATTCTTTGTTACAACAAGGTCATAAGATATCCCTCTCTTTAAAAATTTTTGAGTATTTGCTTTTAATATTCTGCTTTGAACTTATTTTTGTGTAAGGTGGGAGATAGAAACATAATTTTAGTATTTTTCTAGTAACATTTTTTGAGTACCATCCTTTCCTCAGCAATGCTGCCTTTGAAATATACCAGATTTCACAAATGTGTAGATCTGTTTCTAATTTATCCATGTAAATGATAATTTTATTTCTTCTTTCCTAGTCTTTAAATATTTTATTTGTTTTTGTCTTATTTCCTTTGTTTGGATCACTAGACAAAGTTATGAAAAGGCTATCCTAATATTGTTTTTAACTTTAAAGGGAATGCTTTTAAAGCTTTAAATGTGAAGTTTGCTGTTTTTTGTTTTTGTTTTTGTAGATTCCTTTTATGGTTAAAGATGGTCTCATCTACCAATAGTTTGATAAAATGTTTTTTGAAGTCATTACTAGAACCCTGGCTGGTGTGGCTCAGTGATTGGATGCCAGCCTGCGAACCAAAAGGGCAAATGCCTGGGTTGCGGGCCAGGCTCCCAATTGGGGGTTTGTGAGAGGTGACCAATCGATGTTTCTCTCCCTCTTTTCTCCCTCCTTTCTCCTCTCTCTGAAAATAAGTAAAATCTTTAAAAAAATTATTACTAGATTTTGAATGTTATCAAATCATTTTCTGTACCTATTAGATGATATTATGTTGCTTTTTCTCTTTAAACTGTGACTGAGATTATGCATTTTAATCTTTTAATTTCAAACCATCATTGATTTCTTGGGATAAATTGTACGTTGTCATGATGTACTACATTTAATAATTATTATGGGATCCAATATAGTAATATTTCATTTAGGATTTGGGTACATATGCTCATTAGAAATATTAACCAATAATAATTGTTTCTTGTATTACTCTTTTTCAGATTTGGTATCAAGGTGATGCTTCCTTATTTCTGTAATTGTTTTTGAGAAGAAGGGATTTTTTTCCCCGGGAAGTTTGGCAAATTGCTTCTTAAATGTCCTAGATCTGGGCCCTTTTAGAGCATGGAGACTCTTGCACCAGTAATTAATTACTTTATAAGGGTTGCTGGTTCATTCTGCTCACATTTTATTATCCAGAAAGAGTCATTTTGGCCACATCTAGTTTCAAATGGGGTAGGGAAGTCATATCCTGGAAGTTTAGGACGACTGGATACTGGTAAATATTAGTAATACTTACCACATTGTGGAGGCTAATTGATGTCAGTGCTGCAGAGTTAGCCAAAACTCACACAGTGTTCCTCTCTAAGTCTTGATCAAAGGTATTGCAGGTGTGTTCTTCATCAAGGGACCAATTAGAATGTGAAATTAGGTGTCATTTTGGTTTGTGTTCCTACTTACTCTGTCCGGAACCCACCTTGCGAATGTCTGTCTTTCTACTACTTCTTATTGCAGAGGAAGTCTCCCTTTCTCACTCCTTCCCATTGATCTAAATTGTAACCATTTTTCAAGGCTGGCACAGGACCTGCTGAAATTCTCTGTGTTAACTCTGACCCATGCTGAACTCTCCCTTCAATTCTTAAGTACTCTACTGCCTCAGCAGTGTAGAGAGCAAGGGTCAGTTGTGTTTAGGGGTGGTTATTGATCAGAAGAGTTCAGCTCCAAGCATAAACTTCCTTTCTTTGCTTGGGCTCTGTATGGGATATAGTGGACAGGCTCTATGAAAGTGGCCCCATCATGATCCCCACCTCTTAGTATTCATGCTCTTATATAATCCACTCCCATTGAAGTGGGACCTGTGACTTGCTTCTAATAGAATATGGCAAAAGTGATGACATGTCACTTCCATGATTATATTGCATTATATACAATTCTATCTTACTAGAAACTTATTTAGAGACTCTCTTTGCTGGATTGAGTTAAAGTTGGGGAAGCCCACATGGCAAGAACTGCAGGTGGCCTCCAGGAGCTGTGGTTGGCCAGCAGGGACAGCCAGTAGGAAGCAGGGGTCTTCAGTCCTATAGCAAGGAAACAACATCTGTCAATAGCTTGAGTGAACTTAGAAGTGGATTCTCCTATAGTTGAGCTGTCAGATGAGAACATTGCCTGGCCAACAGCTTGATTCAGCCTTGTGAAACCCTAAGCAGAGGACTCAGTTAAACCTGCTTAGTCTTCTGACCCACAGAAACTGTGAGATAATAAATATATATATTGTTTCAAGTTACTAAGTTTGTGATAGCTTGTCATACATCTATAGAAAACTAACGTGTAAGATCTGTACTCTCACTAGAAATGGGTTTGGGTTGATGAAGGGTGTGTTTGAGTTTATTAGAGGTAGTCAGTTTTTTAATATTTTTAAAACCCCTTTTTCTATTTATAAAATTAATACAAATGTTTTGTGTTGAAATATTGGAGCAAGTGAAAGTATAAAAAACAAAATGAACATTATCCATAATCTTACCACACAAAGATAGCTAATACTTCTTTTTGTACTTTTATGTATATATGGTATGCATATTCTAAAAGTTGGGATTCATTCCATAATGTGTTTTATGAACAACTTCTTCCCTTTGTACTAGATAATGAGCATTTCCTGTATCATATCATATTCTTTTAAAATATGGTTTTAAATAGCTATATACTATTCCAATGGGTTTCCCTATTGATTGAACCACTTTCCTATAGCTGGATACTTATGCTGCTTTAAAATATTTATCATCAGAGCCATTGCAGTACATTGAGCTCCATTGAGACAACGCTGGGGCAAGTGAAAGCCTGATGAGCATTGGGCAAATCTGTGCTCGCTGAGGAAAAGTAATTAAACATGGGCAAAGGAGATCCTAAGAAGCTGAGAGGCAAATGTCACCATATGCTTTCTTTGTGCAAACTTGCTGGGAGGAGCACAAGAAGAAGCACCCAGATGCTTCAGTCAGCTTCTCAGAGTTTTCTAAGAAGTGCTCAGAGAGGTGGAAGACCATGTCTGCTGAAGAGAAAGGAAAAATTGAAGACATGGCAAAGGCGGAGAAGGCCCGTTACGATAGAGAAACAAAACCTTGTATTCCTCCTAACAGGGAAATAAAAAAGAAGTTCAAGGATCCCAGTGCACCCAAGAGACCTCCTTCGGCCTTCTTGTTTTGTTCTGAGTATTGCCCAAAAATCAAAGGAGAGTGTCCTGGCCTATCCATTGGTGATGCTGCGAAGAAGCTAGGAGAGATGTGGAATAACACTGCTGCAGGTGACAAGCAGCCTTATAAAAAGAAGGCTGCTAAGGTAAAGTAGAAATACAGAAAGGATATTGCTGCATACTGAGCTAAAGGAAAGCCTGATGCCACAACAAAAGGAGTTGTCAAGGCTGAAGAAAGCAAGAAAAAGGGGGAAGAGGAGGAAGATGAGGAAGATGAAAAGAATGATGATGAGGAGAAAGATGAAGAAGATGATGATGAAGGAGATGAGGAAGATGATGATGATGAATAAGTTGGTTCTAGCAGTTTTTTTTCTCTTGTCTATAAAGCATTTAACCCTCCTGTACACAACTCACTCCTTAAAAAAAAAAAAAAAATGTAAAGCTGGGTAAGATTTGTTTTTAAACTGTATAGTCTATGATGTTTTTTTGTATAGTTAACATACTACCAAATGCGTCTTTAGATAGCCCTGTCTTGGTGGTATTTTCAATAGCCACTAACCTTGCCCGTACAGTATGGAGGTTGTAAACTGTCATGGAAGTTTAAAGCAGGTTCTTGTTGGTGCACAGCACAACTTAGTTATATATGGGGATGGTAGTTTTTCATTTTCAGTTGTTTGTGGTGCAGCTTATATGAAATAATCGTTGTTCTGTTAACTGAATATCACTCTGTAATTGCAAAAAAAAAGTTGCAGCTGTTTTGTTGACATTCTGAGTGCTTCTAAGTCAATACAATTTTTTTATTAAAAAAATAAAGTATTTACCATCATAAATAATGCTTTAATAAATATTCTATACAAAAAGCATTGTGTGTATCACAATGATCTCTGAAGGATAAATTTCTAAAGGCAGAACTGTTAGGTCAGGGTTTGTACATGTTTTTTAGCTTTTTGATACTTAACCATTCAGCTTTCAGTGTTTCTAAAAAATAATATAAAACTCAACATCTGTTTCTGTAATTCACCATGTTGGGATAGGACAGAACTATTGATTTTTGAGCATATAGGTTTCTGTTTTCTTAACCCTGTTTGCAAAGTGCTTTTAAATTATTCATTAAAGTGCAGTATGGATTCTATTTATAGACATGTTTGTGTATGAGATTGCTCCCTTAATGTCTGGGCAAAAAGCCTATGAATTGCTATTATCACGTCCCTACCTTTGTAAATCCTTTTCTTCTCCTATCCACTTTTTCTTTGTTCTTAACCAAATAGGGACACTGAGACATGTAAGGTCTTGTAGCCTATGATTACTGAGATGAAATGGCTACTTAGTGGCTAGCCCTTGTTTTTTCTTCTCGCCATTCTTAAGTAGATGACTTCATAGAGATTAGAAATCAGCAGAATATTATTAATTTAAAAATACATTTTTTGTTTCATAAAATGAGTGCTTATTTAGAAAATTTTTAAAGTAAAGATTATCATAAAAAAAAGAAAAATCTTTAATTCTGTCATCCACAGATGACCACTATATTGTATAATTAACTTGTTCATGTTAGCTTATTCCTGTGATATATTGATTAAATTCTGATAACTAATATTTTGTTTGGGATTTTTGCATACAGGCCTGTGAATGAAATTGGCCCATAATTAGAGAGCTGTTCTCTCTCTAATATGAGATGAACACTTAATTTGCTAATTTGCAGCTTTTCTCTTTTACTATGTGCATTTAAGGTGAAATATTTCTTTATAAATAATGCTTTAAGTGCATTATACAGAGTTTGATACGAGGTTTCTCATTATTGTTTACTGTATGCTATACACTGAATTGTGACCCCCCCCCCCCACAAGTCGTATGCTGAAGCCCTATTCCCCAATGTGATTGATGGTCCTTGGAGATGAGACCTTCAGGAAATAATTAGGTTCAGATGAGGTCATGAGTGTGAGGTCCGTATGATGGGATTAGTGACTTATAAGAAGAGACCAGAGAGCTTGCTTCCTCTCTCTCTCTCTCTCTCTCTCTCTCTCTCTCTCTTTCTTGCTCTCGCTCTCTGCCATGTGAGGATGCAGCAAGAAGAGAGTCATCTCCAAGCCAGGAAGTGGCCCCTCCCCAGAGCCTGACAATGCTGGCACCCGGATCTCGGACTTCCCAGCCTGCAGAACTGCAGGAAATAAATGTCTGTTGTTTAAGCCGTTTGTGATATCTTATTACAGCAGCCCAAGTAGACGATGACAATGTAATTTTTAATTTCCATTATGAATTTTTCTTTGATTTGTAGGTCACTTAGAAGAATATTTTTAAATTTTCAAATCTGCGTATTTTCTATTATTTTACTCTTCTCCAGCATGATTGCCTTGCCCAGATTTCTTGCTCTTTATGATTTTAATCCTTTGAAACTTGCTGATATGCCTTATACCCCAGAATATGGACTATAAGTTTCCTCAAATGTTCCTGTGTGCTTGAAAAGAATTAGGTTCAATGTTCTATATCATCAGCTGACTTGATAAACATATTACTCACATCTTCTGTTTTCTTACTCCTATTTTTTTTGTCTGGTTGTTATATCCATTACTAAGATAATTACTCAGTTTCATTATTATTATGGATTTATCTTATTTCTCTGTAGTTCTGTCAATTTTTATTGTGTTTATAAACTTTGAGACCATGTGTTTAGTGGTAGGCAAATTTAAAATTGTTTCTTCCAGATGAATTGGGTGTTTAATTATTATGAGTGGTTCTTTTTATCTCTTGTAATAAATCTTCGCCTTTGTGGTATAACATGTCTGATGCTAATATAACCATTCCAGATTTCTTTAGGCTCATGTTTGCATGATTGTTTTTTATCATTTTACTTCCAACCTTATTCTTATACTTTAGATATGTCTCTTGCAAAGATTATGCAATCAGACTTTTTTAATCCAGTCTGATATCTTTGTCTTCTAAAATGAACATTCACCTCATTTACATTGAATGTATTACTGATCTAGTTGAGTTTAAATTCACAATCTTATTATATACAGGGGTGGGCAAAAGTCGGTTTACAGTTGTGTATACACGAAACAGTTAATTCTTATGTTATTTATTTGTATTGTATTATAACTGTAAGCCTACCTTTGCCCACCACTCTATTTCTCTTATTCCACATTTTATGTTTATTTTTCTCTCTTGTATTATTTTAAACTATTATCATGATTTAAAAAAATTATTCTACTCTTCTCTCTAGGACATTGGAGATTATATTCTATTTTTTTTTGTGTGTGTGGTAACCATGTAAATTAGATAATGTGTTATTAATGTCTCCAGATATTGCAGTTATACCTTCCTCCTGGGCCACGCAGAGATCATAGTTTCTTAGAATACTCGAGATTCAAGCTCTCCAGATTTATATGTGCTTGTTGTTGTGTATTTTAATTCTACATGTCCTTTTAAAACTCAAGTAAACGATATTAATATTAACTGTTATTTCACATGCTGTCAGTGTCCATTTAGCTTTATTCACATTTTTATTCGTGTTTTGCTTTTCATTGTTTTCTCTAACATTTTTGAGCTTCATTCTGGGGTCCTTTACCTTCTGCCTGGAGAACCTTCTTTAGACATTCTTTTATTGCAGGTCAGCTGCTGATAGACACTCCCTATTTTTTTCTAAAAATGCTTTGATTTTATTTTTATTCATTTTAAAATTCAATTTACTTAAAACTTTTAGAATATAATTTACCTGCCATAATATTTACCCTTTAAAGTTTGTGATTTAATGCTTTTGGCATTATAACAAGGTTGTGCAATCATCACTACCTAATTCAAGATCATTTTTATCACCTTAAAAATAAACCTCATTGGGCCTTCCACCACAATGGAATTCTATGGGGTTGTTGGCGTTTTTTTCCGCTCCGCGCTCTACCCTTTGTGTCTGGAACTCTGGTGTGGGATCCTGGGCCTAGGAATTAAAGCTAATTTTGCTGTGTGGCTGAATTTCTTACTGCTTGCTCTTCTGATTTTAATTATTTCTGTGACTACCTGATGGCTTAACTCATTGAAATCTTCCCCAGTGTACCTGAAAGTAGAAGAGGAGAATGAGAAAGGGCAAAAACTTGTGAGAAAAAATAACAAGGAGCACAGGGGG
This sequence comes from Furipterus horrens, assembly GCF_987537825.1. NCBI lineage: Eukaryota > Metazoa > Chordata > Mammalia > Chiroptera > Furipteridae > Furipterus > Furipterus horrens. Next base: position 10,393,596 of record NW_028327171.1, read on the forward strand.
AAAGGCCAGGAGATACATACAGAATATTCTAAAACCTCACCGGGAAGTAAAATTGAAAAAACTGAGAGAGCACTTTTATTGAATGATGGGTGGAACCTGGAAGTTAAGCAATGACCATAAATTTGGGGGTGATGTAGATTGGTGGTTGAAAATGAGAGTCAGACATCTTTTGAAACATCAAACAGAAAAGCAGCAGAGATGGAACTTGCCTACGCCTTCAACCAAAGTCTCACCACACAGCTGGTGCCAGAGGAGGGTCCAGATTTACCTGAAGAACCTCCTGAAGCAGCTGAAGAAGTAGTTACTGTTGCTCTCTGGTGTCCAAGTGGGAGGGTCCTCAGAAGGTTTTTCTAAATCTGGCAGTTCACAGGCTCTATTTGACTGGATGCTGAAAACAGAAGGCTTCTGGAAGTGGAGGGAGGCTGGCTGGTCACTGCAGGACATAGGAATAATTGTGGATACTGTACTCAATGTGGAAGAGAAAGAGCCAAGCAACTAGAAATGAGAATTACCTGTTCCACATAAAAGCACTTATGTCATAACCTCACAGGACCATAAAGGATTCACATTAAAATCATGCCAGTAAACACTTTAATATTGATATCCATGGGACTATATGGACATAAAGGATTAGAAAAGGACTGCTCTCTGCATATAATAATTTTTGGAATGCTATTTTACAATGTACTAAATAAGCCCTGGCCAAGTAGCTCAGTTGGTTAGAATGTTATCCTGATACACCAAGGTTGTGGGTTTGATCCTGTCAGGGCACATTCAAGAATCAACCAATAAATGCATAAATAAGTAGAAAAAAAAAACAAACCTCATACTGTTAACAGTAACTCCTCATTCTTCCCTTCCTTCGGTGCCTGACAAGCATTAATCTACTTTCTATCTCTAGGAATCCGACTATTATGAACATTTCATATGAATGGAATCATAAATATGAGTGGAATAATAAAAATTCCTTAGTATAATATTTTCAAGATTCATTGGTGTTGTAGCATGTGCCAGTAGTTCACTCTTTTTTATGGGTGAATGATATTCCATTGTACGGGTACATCACATTTTATCCATTCATCAATAAGAAGACGTTTGGATTGTTTCCACTTCTTTTGGCTATTATGAATAATGTGCCATGAATAGTCATGTACAAGTTTTTTTTTTTTTAAATCCTCACCTGAGGATATATTTACAGATTTTAGAGAGAGATGAGGGAAGGGGAGAGAGAGAGACAGACAGACATCAATATGAGAGAGAAACATCGATTGGCCTCCTGGTGCACCCCAACCAGGGATTGAACTGCAGTCTAGCATGTGCCCTGTCTAGGGATTGAACCCCCAACGATTTGGTGTATGGAACAATACTGTAGTCAGCTGAACTACCAGGCCAGGGCAGTCATGTACAAGTGTTTTGGTTTTTTTTTTTTTTTTTTTGAATGTATATGTGCTTTTAGTTCTTTGGGGTATATATATAGTAGTGGAATTACTGGGCCATATTGTAATTCTATGCTTAACCTTTTGAATAACTGGCAAACTGTTTTCCACAGAGGCTGCACCATTTCACATTCCCACCAAAATGTAAGAGGGTTCCAATTTCTTTACATCTTCACCAACACTTGTCATTTATTTATTTTTGATGCCAGGCATCCTAGTGGGTGTGAAGTAGTATCTCGTTGTGTTATTGATTAGCATTTCCCTAATGACAGATGCTGTTGAGCGTATTTTTGTGTACTTATTGGCCATTTGTATATCTCCTTTAAAAAAATTTTTTAAATTGATTTTAGAGAGATAGAGAGGAATGGAGGAGGGCAGGGAGAGGGTTGTTGTTCCACTTATTTATGCATTCACTGGTTGATTGTTGTATGTGCCCTGACTGGGAATCAAACCCGAAACCTTGGCATATCAGGATGATGCTCTAACCAACTGAGCTACCTGGCCAGAGTATCTTCTTTGGAGCAGTGTCTATTCAAATTCTTTGGCCATTTTAAAATTGGATTTTTAAAAAAATTGTTGATTTGTAAGAGTTCTTGATATATTGTTTACTAGTCCCTTATCAAGAGATATAATTTTCAAGTATGTCCTCTCCAACTGTGAATTGTCTTTTCACTTTCTTGATAGTGTCTTCTGAAGCACAAAAGGTTTTAATTTTGATGTCCAGCTTATCTATTTTTTCTTTTGTCATTTGTACTTTAGGTGTCTTATTTAAGACAACATTGCCTAATTTCAGGTCACAAAGTTTCGTATCTGTATTTTATTCTAAGGGTTTTATAGTTTTAGCTCTTAAATTTAGGTATTTGATACATTTTGAGTTAATTTTTATGTATGTTGTGAAGGAGAAGTTTCACTTTATTCTTCTGCATGTGGCTATTCAGTTGTCCTAGCGCCATTTGTTGAAAAGACCATTTCTTCATTGAACGGTCTTAGCTCCTTTGTTGAAAATCAGTTGACCGTAAAATATGGGTTTATTTCTGGACTCTTAATTCTATCCCATTGACCTATATATCTCTCTTTATGACAGAACCACACAGTCTTGATTAAGGGAGCTTTGTGTTAAGTTTTAAGATTTGAAAGTGTGAGTCGTCCAACTTTGTTCTTATTTAAGGTTGTTTTGGCTATTTCTGGTTACTTGAATTTTCATATTATTTTTAAGATTAGCTTTTCAATTTCTACAAATCCCTGTTTGATAGGGATTGTGCTGAATGTGTAGACCAGTTTGGGATTATTGGCATTTTAACAATATTAAGTCTTCCAATCCATGAGCATGGAATTTAGTAGCTGTAATAGTTATTTAGTGGATTACTGAGGATTTCTATGTACTGTATAAGATTATGTCATCTGTATATATGGACAATTTTACTTCTTCTTTTTTATTCTGGATAACTGTTATTTCTGTTTCTTGTGTAATTTCCATGCTTATGACCTCTAGTATAGTGCTGAATTGTTCTGGCAAAGATGGATATCCTTGTCTTGTTCCTGATCTTATGAGGGAAGCTTTCAGTTTTTCACCATTAAGTGTGTTGTTAGCTGTGGACTTTTGTAGATGGTCTTTATTAGGTTGAGGAAATTCCTTTCAATTTTTATTTTATTGAGTACTTTTCTCATAAAGAGTGTTCTTGTGGTCAGATTCTTTTTCTGCATCTATTAAGATGAGCATGTGGTTTTTTCCTTTATTTTATTAATGTCTGGTATTACATTGACCAATTTTTGTATGTTGAACCAACCTTGCATTCCTTGGGTAAACCCCAGTTGTTCATGGTGGATAATCCTTTTTATATATTGTTTGATTCAACTTATTAGTGTTTTGTTGAGGATTTTTATATCTGTATTCTCAAGACATATTAGTCTATAGTATTTTTGTTCTTGTGATAGCTATCTGATTTTGATATGAGGACAATACTGGCCTTGAATGAATAGGGAAGTATTCTTTTATTTTTCTTCAATTTTTGGAAAAAGTCTGTGCAGTATTGTATTAATTTTTCATAAATGTTTTGTAGAATTCACTAATGAAGCCATCTAGTCCTGGACTTTTCCTTGTGGGAAAATTTTCAGTTACTAACTCAATGTCTTTATTTATTTTAGGTATATTCAATTTTTTTTCTTGTTGACTCATTTTGAGTTTGTGTCTTCCTAGAAATTAGTCCTTTTTACCTAGGTTATATAATTTTTTTGGCAAACAATTGTTCATAATATTTATCTTGTTTATTTTTGTAAGGTTTGTAGTATTTTTTCTGATTTTAGTAATTTAAGTCTTCTTTCTCTTTTTCTTGGTCAATTTAGATAAAGATTTGTCAGTTTTGTTGATATTTTCTAAGAACCACCATTTGGTTTCAGTTTTTCTCTATTGCTATTTCCTATTTCATTTACTTTTGCTCTAATATTTCCTTTTTCTTTTCTTCTTTTAGCTTTGGGTTTAGTATGCTTTTTTAAAATTTCTTAAGGTGGATGTTTAGGTTCTTAATTTGAGAGATTTCTTCCTTTTTAATATTGGTGTCTCAGGCATAACTTTTTCTAATCACTGCTTTTGCTGCCTTTCATAAGTTTGGATATGTTGTGTTGTCATTTTTCACTCATCTGAAAGTATTTTCTGATTTTCCTTGTGATTTCTTGGTAATTTAGAGTAGTGTTGTTTAATTTCCACAGACTTGTGAGTTTTTGTTTTTGGCTTCAATTTCTTTCCCTTGCTGTCAGAGAATATACATTGTTCTTTTAAATTTTGAGGCTTGTTTTCCTGGCTTAACATTTGGTCTCTCCTGGAGAATGTTCCATGTATAGTTTAAAATAATGTATTTTTTATTTTTATATCGTTTTGTAGTGTTTTAAAATCTTCTATTTCCTTCCCAATCATCTGTCTTGCTGTTTAATCCTGTACTAAAAATAGTATATTGAAATCTCCAGCTATTATTGTTGAATTGTCTAATTCTCCCTTCATTTCTGTTAATTTTCTGTTTCATGTATTCTGGGGCTTAGCAGTTAGATACAAATTTATATAGTTGTTATATATTGCCTTTAGTAACAATTTTTGTTTTCAAGACCGTTTTGTCTGATGTAAGTATAGCCACTACAGCTCTCTTTTGGTTACTGTTTACATTTTATATATATTTTTAGCCTTTCATTTTCAGTCTATTTGTGCCTTTGAATTTAAGAGTGTCTCTTATAGACTCTCAGCTTTTCTTCTGGCCAAGATGGAGGCATAGACCGACATGCTCTGTCTCCCTCCACAACTAAGAAGGAATACAACTGCCACAAAACTAAAAATAAGAAGTTCCAGAAAATAAAGCTACATGGAAGTCCAACGTATGAAGTCATAAACAAGCGTTGCTTGTCCGGATGGGCAGGAAGTGCGAGCCCGCGGCTGAGAAAGAGCGAACTGTGCTGGAGGTGGCAGCCGCAGCAGCAAACGGTGGGACCCGGTAAGCAGGCACCTGTATTTGGGTGGAGGAGAGAAGCGCCTGGGAGCTGGCCCCGGCTGCAGACCAGATCCGTCGGCTCGTGATTCCAATGCCAGGGAAGGCAGACCCCACAGTCCAATTCCTTAGCAGAGAGTAACAGCAGGAATCCATCTTGGACCCCTGCCCCCACGCAAAGCGCCACAGTGTGATGAGAAAGGTCGCCAGCTTGTGACAAGCACATGGGGCTCCGCCCAATATAGCGTAGGAGGTGTGACAGCGCCCTGCCCAAGAAGGAAAGATAAACAAAATGGTCAGAATGGCAGAATTAATGATTGAAATACCAATTGCACAGTTAACGAAAAAACAAATAAAAGGCTTGACCGATGAAAAAATAGTGAATCTTTCTGAGGCTCAGTTCAGAGCTGTAGTCATAAGGCAGCTTACAGACCTAACAGCAGGGCTGAATCAAGACAGGGAAGGAATGAAGGCTAGTCCTGCTGAAATGAACAAAAATACATACAAGACAAGTGGTGAGGAAGGAAAAGCCATGGATCAAATCAACAAATCGGAACATAGGGAGGGAACAAACAGTCAACCAGTACAGAAAGAGGAAATAAAAAGTGAAGAATATGAAGAGAGACTCAGAAACCTCTGGGACAGCTATAAGTGAATGAACATTCGAATTATAGGATTGTCAGAGGGTCAAGAAGAAGAACTAGAAATTGAAAAATTATGTGAAAATATAATGAAGCAGAACTTCCCTAACTTGGGGAAGGAAATGAACTTACAGGTCCAGGAAGCACAGAGAGTTCCGGATAGGCTGGACCCAGGGAGGGCCACACCAAGACACGTTATCATCAAAATGTCAAAACTTAAAGAGAGAATCTTAAAAGCAGCAAGAGAGAAGAGAAGAATTATGTACAAAGGGGTCCCAATTAGACTATCAGTGGATTTCTCAAAGGAGACTTTACAGGCAAGAAGGGACTGGCAAGAAATATTCAAAGTAATGAAAATCAAAAACCTATAACCATGATTACTCTATCCAGTGAAGCTGTCATTCAGGATAGAAGGACAGAGAAAGTGTTTCCAGGCCAAAGTAAAACTGAAGGAGTTTATTAGGTCCAAACCACTGTTATATGAGATGTTAAAGGGACTTGTTTAGAAGAAGGAGGATCAAAACTATGAACATTAAAATGAAAACTGTATCACAACAACCAACAGCAGAAGCTAGGGAATCGAAACAAATGCAAACTAAGTAGGCAACGAGAGGGGAAAAAGAATTATAGGTATGGGGAACATATTGGGGGGAGGTCAGTGGGGAGGGGGAGGGGGGAAAAGGGAGGGAGAGGATGCAGGAATTAGGAAGCATAGGTGGAGGGAGTGGAGTAGACAGGAAGATGTTGAGAAGAACTATATGTACAGCCGATGGGCATGGACTAGGGGCTGGGGGACAACTGGAGGGAGGTGGGGAACAAAGGGAAAAGAAATTGGGACAACTGTAACAGCATAATCAATAATAAAAAAAGAGTGTCTCTTGTATACTGCATATATGATACTTGAATCATGTTTTTAAAAAAAAAATCCAAAAATTTCTGCCTTTAAATTAGGATGTTTAATCCATTTACATTTACTACAATTCTAATAAGGTGGGATTTATTCCTGCCATTTTGCTGTTTGTTTTTTATATGTCATGTCTATTTAATTTTGTATTCTTCATTACTTCCTTCTTTTGTGCTAAACAAATAGTTTCTAGTGTGCATTTTAAATTCCATTGCCATTTATTTTACTACTTTTGTTATTTTCTCAGGAGTTGCCCGTGGCTTCTTACTATTAACAACTTATAACAATTTAGTTTGGATTCATACCCATTTAATTTCAATGATATATAAAACTTTGCTTCTGTTTATCTTAATTTCGTCCCTCTCTTTTTTGCTGTGATTGTCTTACAAAGTACATCTTCACACATTATGTGCACATCAGCTCAGATTTATAAATATTGTCTCTTGCAGTTATCTTTTATTTCAGATAGGAGAAAATCGTTACAAACAAACGTTACATTTATGTTGTCTTTTATAATTCTGTAATTACCTTTACTGGTGCTCTTTATTTCTTCATCTGGATTTGAGGTACTAGCTAGCATTCATTTTGGCCTGAAGGCATCCTTTTAGTATTCCCTGTGGGGCAGGTTAATTTTTGTTATCTGAAAATAACTTAATTTTCCTTCCCTTTACCCCCTCTTTTTGCTTTTGAAGGATAATTTTGCTGGATAAGGAAATGTTGACAACCTTCTCTTTTATAATTTTTATCCTTTCAAATATTTGTTACGCCCTTTTCTCTAATACTTCTGAGAATTTCAGTATGCATATGTTGGTATGCTTGATGGTGTCCCATCAGGTCTATGAGGCTCTGTTATTTTTCTTTTTTTCTAAGGAAGACTGTTCAAGGGAAGTGCTGCAATTGGGTTTTGTAGGAGGGGAGAGAGATTGGGCTCAATTTATGCTCTGTTCATTTTTCTTCCTACTTTTTAATTTTTGTTATTTAGACTGGAACCTTTCAGTTGACCTATCTCCAGGTTCACCAGTTCTTTCTTGTCTGCTCAAATATGTGGTTGAATGCCCCTAATAAATTTGTCATTTCAGTTACTGTACTTCTTAGCTACAGGATTTTTTTGGAGTCCTTTTTTAAAAAATGTACTTATTGTTTTTTTATTACAGTTGCCCCACTTTTCCCCTGATTGCTCCCCCCCACCCACCCACCCCTTCTCCCACAGTCAATCCCCACCCTGTTGTCCATGTCCATGGGTCATTTATACCTGTTCCTTGACTAGACTCTTCCCCTTCCTACCCCCCTTCTCTAAGTCCTTTTTATAGTTTCTGTCTCTATGAGTAGTCTTTTTTTTTTTCAGATTTAATGTGTTTTATTGATTAAAATATTACATTTGTGCCAATTTCCCTTCCCTCTGCTCCCCTCCACCCGGTGGCCCCCCTCCCTCCAGTTGTCCCCCCCTTTTAGATTATGTCCATTAGTTGTGCATACAGTTCCTCCCAACCTCTCTCCGTCTATTCCATTCCCTCCTACCTTGATCCCCAATTCCTATATCATCTCCCTCCCTTTCCCCATTCCCCCTCCCTGTTGACCTCCCCCCAATATGCTTCCCGTACCCACAGTTCCTTTTCCACTCTCGTTGCCTATTTAGTTTGCCTTTGTTTCATCTCCCTAGCTTCTGTTTTTTTAAACCAGTCCCTTTAACATCTCATATAACAGTGGTTTGGATCTAATGAACTCTTTCAGTTTTATTTTGTCCTGGAAACACTTTCTCTGTCCTTCTATTCTGAATGACAATTTCGCTGGATAGAGTATTCGTGGTTGTAGGTTTTGGATTTTCATTACTTTGAATATTTCTTGCCAGTCCCTTCTTGCCTGTAGGGTCTCCCTTGAGAAGTCAGCTGATAGTCTAATTGGGACCCCTTTGTACATAATTCTTTTCTTCTCTCTTGCTGCTTTTAAGATTCTCTCTTTATCTTTAATTTTTGACATTTTGATTATAATGTGTCTTGGAGTGGTTCTCCCTGGGTCCAGTCTCTTGGGAACTCTCCTTGCTTCCTGGACCTGCAAGTCTATTCCCTTCCCCAAGTCTGGGAAGTTCTCCTTTATTATATTTTCACTCAATTTTTCAAGTTCTAGTTCATCTTCCTCATTCTCTGGCAAACCAATGATTCTTATGTTGGGTCTTTTATAGCTGTCCCAGAGGTTTCTGATCCTCTCATTGTTGCTTCCCATTTCCTCTCGCTGCATTGGTTGACTGCTTGTTCCTTCTCCATATTCCAGTTTGTTGAAATGAACTCTGGATTTTTTCTCACCTTCTATCTCGTATGCGGTTTTGTTCCTTTCGTTATGAAATTTTTTCGCTTCTTTCTTATCTTTTTCCTGCTCTTTTGTGAATTCTGTAAGCCACCTGATAACAATGGCCCAGAACTGAGCCTCTGACAGGTTTCTTATCTGTTCATCTGTCAGGTTCTCTATCTGCTGCCTGGTGAGTTGTGTCACTGGGATCTCTATAGTTGTCTGCCTCATTTTGACAGATGCGTTTTGTTTTCTTGGGCCGGCTGTCTGGGGCAGTGCCTGTGTACTTGTAATGACCCAGCGACCGGCGCCGTTTGGCGTCACAAATCAGCGACCGGCGCCTGCCTGTCCGCGACCTATTTCGCAGCCCTGTGGTGCTTTCTTCGGGGGCGGGGGTCCAAGATGGATTCACACAGTTATTCAGCTAGGAGACCGGGATCCGTCCTCCCGTCCCCCTGGGCCTCACTGTTCAAGGCGATGCGGCGGCCGCTCTCCCCAGCGCCGGAGTCGCGCACCGCCAGGGGCTTGCGCAGCCGGGATTCCTTGCCGCCTGCCGCCCGCCGCTCCGGGTGCGACCGCAAACAGCACTGCCCTCTTTAACTCTTACCTGCCCAAATGGCACCGCTGGTTTATAACTTCATATGTTGGACTTCCGTGTAGTTTTATTTTCTGGAATTTCTAGTTATCCTTTGTTTTGAAGTAGTTGTATTCCTCTCTAGTTGTAGAGGGAGACCTAGCGTGTCCGTCTAAGCCTCCATCTTGGCCGGAAGTCTCTATGAGTAGTCTTTATTTGGTGCGATACCATTGTTCTACTTTCCTTTAATCCTTTAGACATGGTTTCCTTTAGTTCTTTGAAAGTATTTAAAATAGGTTATATATAGTCTTTGTCTTATAAATTCATTATTAGAGCTTCCTCAGGAACACTTTTTATTGATGGCTTTTTCCCTGTTATTTTTCTTTTGTGTCTCATAATGATTTGTTGAAAACTCAACATTTGGATAATATAGTGGCAGTTCTGAAAATCCAAATCTCTACTCTGCCCTGGAATTTTTTTGTGCTGCTGCTTGTTGTAGTAGATATTGTTTAGTTACTTTCCGGAAGTAACTCTGTAAAATATGTATCTTTGTTACGTGTTTCCACTGAATCTCGATTGGCTAGTCTAGTGGTCAGCTAATGACTGGGCAGAGATTTCCTTAAATGACACGCATCAATAAATCTTCTCGTGTTTCCCGAGGGGCTCAATGTGTATATAACGGGGCATCCTTCAACATTTAATCATGCAGTTGACAAGTCTGCCTTAGCCTTTACTTCCTGCTCGTGCAGAGCCTTAAAGTCAGCCCAGTGTGAGTGCTTACAGCCATCTTGGGTCTTTCCTGGGTGTTCATACGGCCTTGAGTATGTATACATATCTACATATACATGTGGCCTTTAGATTTCCAGGAATATATTGGAGTTTTGCAAATCCCCTGCAGACATGTCATTCCCAAGCTTTTTAAAAAGTTTTTGGGTTAATGTATTACGTACTCCACCTGTTGTCCACTGTCTCGGATAGTTATACAATAGTTTCTAACTGTTTTGACATATACCTCTGAGAAAAATGCTTTTGGTACTGGGAAAGCTCTGACTCAGATCAAATTAAAACACCCTTGCAAGTGGGACCCATTAGCCATGTCCAAAAATCACAGTTCTCTGGGTATAGGCATTGCAAGAGTTCTAATTCTATTCTGTCCCCTTCTGTGGCTGCCAGACTGCTGGTTTTCTTTTTTTTAAATTACTTAATTAATCAATTATTTTAGGGAGAGGAGAAGGGAGGGAGAAAGAGGGGGGTAGAAACATCAGTAAGAGAAACATCAATTGGCTGTCTCTTGCATGTGCCCTGACCAGGGACTGAACCCAAAACCCAGTCATGTGCCCTGACCACAAATCAATCTGGTGGCCTCTTGCTTTGTGGGACTATGCCAAACCCACTGAGCAACACTCGTCAAGGCCAAACTGCTGGTTTCACTATGATTGCAGGCTGTTGGTTTTCAACACTGCTACAGAGTTTGAGTTGGCCCTGTGGGGGGAATAGTAATAGAGCGAGTTAAAATACCACAGGGACTTCCGGTCAAAATGGTGGTGTAGGCAGCCATGGGTCACCTCTTTGTACAACCACATCAAAATTCCAATTACAGATGTGTCAGAAATTGAGTTGAATGAAAGTCTGACAACTACAGATTAAAGAAATCACATCCATTCAGTCTGATAGAAGGGAAACAGACAGCGAGTGGGCTGATCCCACACCCACATGTGCTGGATAAAAATTCAGGAGGGACATCTCAGGAGCAAGGAGTCCCAGCCCAACACCAGCACCCCTGAGCCCAGGGTTCCAGTGCCAGGAAGGTAAGTCCCCACAACTTCTGGCTGGAAAAACCAGCAGGGATTGAGTAGGTGGAAGTAACTGCTGGGACCCCAAGCATTTCCTCTTAAAGAATTCACACCTGGACACACCTTCTCAGACTCACTCCCTCTGAGCTCCAGCACTGGGGTTGCATCTTTAAAGGCATCAGTGGCATACGGGGAGAAACTGAAGTCTCTGCCATCAAGGTAAACAGAGGCCATTGTCCCTTTTCTAAACCATCCCCCCACAGGACCACAGAGCCAGCAAGTTGGTGCCGTATCTGAGACTCCATCAAACTGATAAACACTGTTCGACCCACCTTGGAGATCCCCAGAGACTCTTTCCCACCTACCTTACAGGCCCACCTGAACTGCTTTTTCATATGAATGGCTGGTCTTGGCTCCTCCTGCACAACTTCCTAAATCCTCTCAAATAAGCCACAGCTGGCCTCAGTGAGCCCCAGGACCAGCACTACCAGCAATCAGCTTAGATTCACAGCTTGGCTTCGCCTGGGAATCTCCAAGCCCAGCACAAGTAGCAGCCATCTCAGATTGCTTTATAGCTCTGGCAGGGTGACCCTAGGCAAAACTGGTCGGGGCTGACCTTGGCCTGCACCACCTGGGAAACCCCAGGGCCAGCACACCCAGTGGACAGCTACAGACCATGTGGGAGCACCGCCACCCTGCCCCTGCCCAGCTGATCCTCCACGTAGGGCAGAGGTTGGTGGTCGGTGGTCACAGCCAGCCCTTAGAGCTGACTGTCCTGGGTAAAGCCCTCCCATTGATCTCCCAAGGCTCAACTACAAGAGGAGGGTGTACGCAGCCCACACAAAGGGCGCATCTCAAGAACCCAGCCTGGGTGATAGGGGAGGCTGTGCCACTGGACCCTACAGGACACCTACTACATTAGGCCACACTACTAAGACACTGAGTCAAAGCACCTCTACCTAATACATAGAAACAAACACAGGGAAGCTGCCAAAATGAGGAGACAAAAAATGTGGCCCAAATGAAAGAACAGATCAAAACTCCAGAAAAAGAACTAAACAAAATGGAGATAAGCAATCTATCAGAGGCAGAGTTCAGAAATTGGTTATAAGGATGCTCAAGGAACTTAGTGAGGACCTCAACAGCATGAAAAAGGTATAGTCAGAAACAAAGGATACACTAATTGAAATAAAAAAAAACAGTTTGTAGGGAAACAACAGTAGAGTGGATGAAGCCGACAATCAAATCAAGGATTTGGAACATAAGGAAGCAAAAAAGAGCAATCAGGACAAGAACAAAAAAGAACTAAAAAAAAATGAGGATAGTATAAGCAGCCTCTGGGACAACTTCAAGAAGTCCAACATCTGCATCATAGCGATGCCTTAAGGAGAAGAGAAAGAGCAAGAAATTGGAAATCTATTTGAAAAAATAATGAAAGAAAACTTCCCTAATTTGGTGAAGAGAATAGACATGCTAGTCCAGGAAGAAAAGAGAGTTCCAAATAAGATAGATGCAATGAGGCCCATTCCAAGATATACCATAATTAAAGTGCCAAAGGTTAAAGAGAAAAATCTTAAAAGGAGCAAGAGAAAAGAAGTTAGTTTCCTATAGGGGAGTTCCCATAAGACTGTCAGCTGATTTCTCAAAAGAAACTTTGCAGGCCAAGAAGGGACTGGCAAGAAATATTCAAAGTCATGAAAAGCAGGGACCTACAGCCAAGATTGCTCTACCCAGCAAAGCTGTCATTTAGAATCGAATGGCAGAAAAAGAGCTACCCAGACAAGAAAAAACTAAAGGAGTTCATCATCACCAAACCATTATTATATGAAATGTTAAAGGGACTTATTTAAGAAAAAGAAGATCAAAATTATGAACAATTAAATGGCAAAAATACTTACCTATCAACAATTGAATCTAAAAGACAAAGTAAGCAAACAAGAAGAATGGAGACAGAATCATGGATATGGAGAGTGTTATCGATGGTTGTCAGATGGGAGGAGGGTGTAGAGAATTGGATGAAAAGGTGAGGGGATTAAGAAGTACAAATAGGTAGTTTCAGAATAGCCATGGGGATGTAAAGTGGAGTATAGGAAATGGAGTAGCCAAAAAGCTTATACGCATGACCCATGGACGTGAACTATGGTGGGGGGATTGCCTAAGGGAGTGAGGGGTGCTGGGTGGAGGAGGGTAAAAGGGGAAGAATCAGGACAACTGTAATAGCATAATTAATAAAATATATAAAAAGTAAAATACCACAGTTTTGTTCTTATGGAGAGTCAACCATTTTTATTTAACAAATGCTCCCTAGATTGCTGCAAGCCTTTGGTTAAATTCCCAGATTTCAGAAAAAAAAAATCGAGTCTGACAGTTTTTGCTCTGTATTTCATTGCTTTTATGGAATAAGGAATTTTTGGAGGTTATTACTTTGTTTTTTTCAATGACTTCACCCTCTCATCTTTATTTTTAAAAGATGTTTTCCTGTGTATTGAGTTTTATGTTTGCATTATTTTCTTTCAGCACATTGGACATTTTTCCACTGTGTCTGACTTTTATTTTTTCTGTTCAGAAGTCAGTAGTCAGTGTACCTGCTGTTCCTCTGGAGGTAATCTGTGTTTCCTTTTGATTTTAAAGGATTTTCTCATTATCCTTAGGTTTCTGCAGTTTCACTAGGTTCCATGCATTCTTCCCTAAGATACATTCGCTTATTGTGTCTATGGTCTGATATCTTTCATAACCTGGATAATTTGATGCCATTATCTTAACATATTGCTTATGCCCCATCTTCTTCTTTTTTCTCAGGATGCTAATTAAATGTGTTAGATTTCTAGCCATATATTCTCGTGCCCTCTCTGTTGTATTATTTAGTTGGAATGTTTTCTTCTGACCTAATTTCCAGTTCACCAGGTTGCCCTTCAGTTGTACCTAATCTTCTTTGAAACCTGTTCGTGGTATTTTTACTTTTCAGTTCTAGATTTTTAAAAATTGAAAGCTTTGTTACTTTTTATAGCTTCTAATCTCTTATTGATATTCTTGACCATAGCAAGTGTAGTGTATTTTGTTTGTTTGCTTTTTATTGCAGTAAAATACATTTAACATCATAACTATTTTGAAGTGTGCCATTTGGTGGTATTATTGTGCAGTCATCACCAGCATCATCTCCGTAGCACTCTCGTCTTATAAAACTGAAACCCTATACCTATTGAACAGTAATTCCCCACCCCCTGTTTTCTCCAGCCCCCGGAAGCCATCATTTTACTTTTTGTCTCAATCATTTTGACTACTCTAAGTACCTCATGTATGTGAAATTACACAGTAGTTGTCTTTTTGTGACCAGCTTATTTCACTTAGCGTAATGTCCACAAAGTTTATTTATGTTGTAGCATATGTCAGAATTTCCTTCCTTTTTATTTCTGAATAATATTTCACTATATGGGTAAGTCACAATTTGTTTATCCATTCATCCATCAATGGACACTTGGGTAGCTTTAGCCATTGTGAAGAATGCTGCTAAGAATATAGGCATACAAGTATCAATTCAAGACCCTGTTTTCAGTTCTTTTGGATATAAACCCAGAGGTGGAATTGTTGGATCATATGGTAATTTTATATTTAATTTTTAAAGGAACTGCCATATTCTTTTCTACAGATCATAGTGTTTTTTTACTGTGGTAAAACATATATGACATAAAATTTACTATTTTAAGTGTACACTTAAAAAGAATTTTATTTATTTTAAGAGAGAGAGGGGAAGGGAGGGAGAGAAACATGCATGTGCAAGAGGTACATCAATTGTTTGTCTCTCATGTGCCCCCAGCCGGGGACCTTGCCCACAACCCAGGTATGTGCCCTGACTGGGAATCAAACCTTTTGGTTTGCAGGCTGGTGCTCAATCCCCTGGGCCACACCAGCCAGGGCTAAGTGTATACTTTTAAGTGTACAGTTCTTTGGTATTAAGTATATTCACATCATTGTGCAACCATCATCGCCATCCATCTCCAGAGCTTTAGCTGCAAAATTGAAACTGTCCCCATTAAACAATAATTCCCTCCCCCAGCTCTCTGGCACCCATCATCCTACTTTCGTTATGAATATGACTACTCTGGGAACCTCTTCTAAGTGGAATCATATAGTATTTGTGTGTTTTTGACTGAGTTGTTTCATTTACCATAATGTCCTCAAGGTTCTTCCATGTTATAGCATGTGTCAGATTTTCTTTTCTTTTTAAAGGCTGAATTTTATTCCATGTTATGTATAGAACGCATTTTATTTACCCATTCATCTGCTCATGGACACTCGGTTGCTTCCACCTTTTGGCTGTTGTGAATAATGCTGCTATGAACATGGATGTACAAATATCTGTCTGTGTTTCTGCTTTCACTCTTTTGGGGGCATATACTCAGAAGTGGAATTGCTGGATCATATGGTAATTCTTTTTGAGGAACTACCATACTATTTTCTACTATAGTGGCACCATTTTATATGCCTATTAACAATGTACACAGATTCCAATTGCTCTGTATCCTCGCCAACATTTTTATTTCCTAATGGGTATTAAGTGATATTTTATTGTTGATTAGCATCCCGTATGTTGTGCATTTTTATGTGTTTATTGACTAATGGTGTATCTTCTTTAGGGAAATGTCTATTCAAGTTTTTTGCCCATTTAAAAAAATGGCATTGTTTTTGTGTTATTGCAAGTGTTTTTTGTTTTTTGTTTTTGATAATCTATATTGGATAATTCTAACTTCTCTGTCTTTGTGGATCTGTTTTTGTTCTTTGTGGCTTCTACTGTTTCTTGCTCATGGTGTCTTATTTCTTTGCAAGTGCTAGACATTGTATTTGCAGAATTATTTTGGGGAATAATTTGAGACCTGGGATGATTGTCTCTGTCTTTCTATTCAGGGTATCTGAAGGTATGGCTGTGGGTGGGAGAGAAAGTCTGCAATCTCACATGTGTATACAGCTGTGCCCTTCCTTTAATCGAGGAGTCTTTGTGGGCCTTTGCTTCTCAGAACCCTTTCAGCCTCATACTGTACTCCCAGGGTGCAGAAGGGTGGCTTTTCCCACTAGGCAAGCCCCGTGTTTTGGACTTTCCTAGATACTTTCCTGTCTCTCTCAAGTCAGCCAGTTTTCGTCTGTCCTCATCTCTTTCTGTGATGCCCCATTAGGCAGTTGCCTAGACTGCTGGCACTCCCTTTCTTCCTCTCCCTGAGCTGGGGGCTGGGTGTGAGTGTGGTCTGCTTTTAGGGGATTATTGCAAAACACTTTGCAGTGCATAATATAGGGCTTCCTTATTACCAGCTGCCTGACAGTGGTTTTTATTATAGCATCACCCCTCTTCAAAGAATCCATTCTGTCTTAATTGATCTCTGTTGAAATATGTATTTAATGATAGAGAATTTAAAAGAGGAAAATTTCTGACTTAAACTCTTTCTTTGGGAATTATTTGACCCATTTTCTATTTCTCTACCATTTGGAAATGAAGCTGTACATTTGTGAAAGTTTTCTAAGTAGACGTTACAAAGGCATGTCATGGTAGTTCACCTTTCTTGTTTTTAACTATATTCACATTGGAAAATCAAGCCTTTTCTAATTTTTTACAGGAAGGAAAAATGACACTTCATTTTTTTTTTTTTTTTTTTGGAATAAGTTGGTATATAAATAAGACAAATAAAATTGATGAAGAAAGGCATTCTGAGACCAGGTTACAGTGATGTAGAACTCACAGGGTACCCCTCTTTGCCTGTTGGTAGCCTATCTCTTGCTCTGTGTCTGTTTCTGCTTTGCAGAAAGGGGGCTATGAGTACCTGGCCTATATTTTTCTCTTGGGGCCATTGTGGAAGAGAAACGAGATGACAGACATGCAAACGCATTCAGTAGTAAAGCTCTCTGGTGGATAAGGCATTATTATTTCATCCTGAAGTACTTTTGGGGATTAATAATTTATGTAGCACATTAAGTTTATATTTTAAAGCCAAGTGCTCCGACCCAAGCCAACTCTGGAAACGTATAGCCTTGCAGCGAGAAGAGGGCCAGTGAACATGCCCCTCGATGATTTTTACTGAGTCTGGTGCTTTTTCAGAGTTCTTAGCTCCATTCATAATTATCCTTAAGCAAATAAGAAACAGTCCAAGATGGTGACACTCGATAGAGAGTGAAGTTTATAGTTATCGATAGTATGACAGGCACAGTTAATAGTTATATACAGAACTTAATGTCCCAAACTGGCAGTTTGAATTTTCAAGGAATTTTAAACATAGAGCGTTTTATAATAGGACCATGTTTCTTACTAATGTCTTCCACAACCCCTTTTGATTAAACTTTTGCTGAATTTTTCTAGACTTGATTAATTACCACCTTAGTTAAATAGCTAATAATGAAGTAGATTGTTTTACTGAGAAATTGTTCATCTTGAGATAGCCATACTTCTCTAGGTCCACTTGGGGAGCTGAAAGTTTTCGTTTAATGGTCTTTTCAAATTCATGTATTATCATGTGGTTAGCTGGGAGGCTACTATTGAGAGAAGGTGTCATAGCTGCATTTATCTCAGGGCACTGGAATGACATTTGGACCACTGACAGCCACAGGGGTCTGTGACCCTCACTTTGGCCACCTGTCTTCCCTACCTCCTGAGGCTGGGCTCCAGCCCCAACACAGCATCTCCATTTCTGGCACATTTGGATCCCCAGGGGCTCTTGCTCTGTGATGTGCCCCACATAGAACCTGTCATTTCTGTTTCTTTTGCTCTAGGCACAGCTTCTTCTGAGCCAACAGGGATACAGTGGGGAGTAGCCCCACTTCCTGGCATTCTGCAGCAAGTTCCCCGGAGACTCCACCATCTGTAAGAACAGAGCATGGTTGAGGCAGGGCCCAGTGCTTTACTGGATTTACGAGGAGAGCCTGGCTTCAAGCCTCCCTTCCTTCAGGCCCAGCAGTAAGTGCCTAGGAACAGCGGGGTGTGGGATCAGTTCAGTGAGTCTGCACTGTGGTGTGTCAGCCCTGTTGCCTCTTTTCGGGTGCCGAGGCCAAGGTTTTCGGCTGGGCCTGTCTGCCCGGTGTCAGATCTTGTTCAGGCGGGCCTACTCCTACATACAGGCCCAGGCACGACTGGTCCACCAGGGAAGTTTGCAGATGAGGCCCCAGCGCTGTCACTTGCAGCACCGTTAGGCAAAGAACTAGACTGGAATGTTGAGCTGGAAGGGAGTAGTCCTTCCTGAACAGAGAGTTAAATTCCACGCTAAGAGGGAGGACTATCTATGCGTAGTCAAAGGGCACTCAGTTATGAACCGATAATGGTCATGTTAAGGGCTAGACATGGTAGATGTGTTGCTTCGCCAGTGGATGCAGACCTAGGTCTCTGATCCTCTTCTTGGCTCTCTGACACCCCAAGTACACCTATGACATCTGTGACCTGTGGACCTTCAGGGTGCTCTGAAAACCTTTGAGGGGGTTGGTGAGATTACAACGATTTTTATAATGGCACTGAGACATTTGCGTTCTTGCTGTGTTGGTATTTGAGCTGATGACACAAAAGTGACGGAGGGCAAACCCGTGGGTGCCTGAGCACCACAAGGTTGGGTCCCCAACCCTACTTGCGGCGATGGTGCCCTTCACTGCCACCCCCTTGCATACAAGGAGCCAACGTCATTTAAGAAGGTCCTTGACGAAGCAATAAGAATTATTAATTTTGTTGAATCTTGACCCTTGAGCACCTGTCTTTTTAATACTCTGAGAGACAGATTTGGAAGTTTACATAATGCGCTTCCGCGGATGGAATTACAGCGATTGTTTTAGAGGAAAGCTCTTGTGTTTTTTTTTTTTTTTTTGTGGATTGGGAGCTAAACTAGCTCCTCTTCTCATGAAATACTGTTCTTACTTTAAAGAATAACTGACAGACAGCCCATGGTTATTCAGACTTGTGTTTTTGGCTGACAACATCTGAAAATTGAACCTGTCACTTTAAAAGGGAAATAACTGCCTGTATTTGTGTAACAGATAAAATTTGAGTTTTCAGTCAAAAGTTAGAATTTTGGAAAACTTGTATCTGCCAGGTGAGCTTGACAACTTCCCAAGCTTAAAGATGTTTCTGATAAACTCAGGTGGTGATATTAACAAATGTAATTTTTTGACATTGTATATTGAAATAAATGTGTTAACATTTGGGGGATAACTCAGTGAACCGTTATTTTCCAAATGACTAATGCATGATTTTACAACAGTCATGTATGAGCAAATTATCTGTTCAGGGTACAAGACTGATAGATAATGGGTTTTCAATTGATACAGTCCTAAAAGTTTATTGCTGGGCATTCAGATTCCGTGTTGCAACTAACCTTTAAGAAAAGACCGCTTGTCAAGTGTTGTGTATGAATTTTCCAGCGTAACATCCACAGTGTTCTGATAAACCTATTAAAACACGCCTCCTGTTTCCAGCCACACATCCATGTGGGGATGAGTGTTTTTCACTTACTTTAACCAGACCAACTGATCACAACAGATCGAATGCAGGAGCTGATATGAGAATTTAGCTTTGTTTTGTTAACCTTGACATTAAAGAGTTCCACAAACTCTTCTTACTAATTTATTTTTGTTTTGGAAAATATGGTTATTTTTATTTTAAAAATTTTGTTTTTTGATGTATCACCTTATGGGTTTATTATTCATTGTGAATAAATTACTGAATATATAATTTTGAAATTTGTGTTAATTTCAAGAAGCATAAATACCAACAGATAGAACCCATTTAAAAATAATTTGAGGAAATGAAAGGGGTCCTGAATTCAAAAAGTTTGAGTGGAAACATAGATGGTTTTGGTGAAGAACCTTGGAGAACTTCCAATTTGATGAGCTGTTATCAAACACTGAGTCAAAGAGAAGACTGAGTTATTTGTTTATTTATTTTTAGGTGGATGCTAACAGGAAAGTAGGTTCAACTGAAAGACCGACATTGGAAGGAAATTGACTGAGGTATTTATTTCAACTTTAATATTGTAAGTAATTTTAGAAATTGATGTCAGAATTTTATTTTCAACTGAAAAACCTCTAGAGGCGATTCTACTCTGTGATTTAACATTTATCAGTACCAGCATTATTAGTGGGGTATAGACCTCTGCTAAGTGCTAAGACAGAGATTAGAAGTATTGTACAACAGATAGTTTTACTGATCCTAAGGGTTCTTTTTCTTTCAGGTTTTTATTTATTTATTTATATAGTTTTATGAGGGAAAGATGGCTGATAGGAAAAGCTCTCAACAGAAAAGCTGCTTAAGAAAGTATAGTGGGCCCTCCACATTCACAGGTTCTGCATCCATGGATTCTGCCTCCACGGATATAACCAACCTTGGATTGAAAATATTTCTTAAAATGTTACATTATTGCTGGTGTGTACTGTATATTAAGCCTATGATGATTGTATCTGTACTGAACATGTGCAGACATTTTTTCTTGTCATTCTCTAAACAAAACAGTATAAAGCTATGTACACAGCTTTTACATGGTATTAGATATTGTAAATAATGTGCAGATGATTTCAAGTATATGGGAGGATGTGCGTAGGTTATATGCCAGTACTACACCATTTTATATAAGACTAGAGCATCTGTGGGTTTTGGTATTCTTGGTGGGTCTTGGACCATATCTCTCACAGACAACGAGGGACGACTGTATACGACAGAGGAGACAGGAAAGTTGTGCTTCTGTGCAGCAGCTGTGCCAGGGCGAGGTGGTGGCTGAGGAGGAGAGAGTGACTCTCGATTTGGGCCTGTTGGCTGGCTGGCTGGCTCACTTGAGTTTACTGGGTGTCAGTGAGGAAACAAAGGTAAAGAAGCATGCTTGTCGTTGTCACTAGATGAGCCGCGTTGCCCATAGGGAGTGCAGGGACACAGTCCCATGTGTTTGCAGAGCGGCGGTGCTATGTACTCATCCCAGCTCTTCCTCATGCCTCTCCCTAGGTGGGAACTCTGGGCTGATTCCAGTGCTCTGTGCGGGAAGAACAGTAAAGCTGCTTCTAACAGGAACCAGGGAGTAGGGGATTCTGATTAACTGCATTTCCCTTTCAGTGCCCAGATCATCATGAGAAAAAAAATTTAAACCTAAGATTCAGTTTCTAATTTATTACCTAGAAGATGTTAAACAGGATTGAATCTTTCTAAAAAGAAGGGAATTGGCAGGGCAACGGGGCATCATAGACCACAGAATATTAGTAATGCAAGGCTCTTGAGAAACCAGGTTTAGAGCTCCCATCTCAGCACAAACCTGTAGGGCAACCACTATCATGTTGTGAATGGGTCTTGCCCCCAGTTTCTTGGGGCTAGAACTGAAGTCAGAAACCTGGTTTCTTGTCCCTGATATGAAAAGCTGTGTGTGCCTTTGGACTCTTAGTGCCAACAGGAAGAGGGGTGTGTGGTGAGATCTGTCCTGGAGTGGAGTGGAGGGAGGGCAGAGTGAACGTGGGCTTACCTTTTAAGTGTCACCATCACTTCTTGCTGGTTAAGTCACTCACAGACGTATCACTGCGCCCCAAGTTCTCCAGAGTGAAAGAATAATGAAAATTTGGGAAATACTGTGGGATTGTTAGCATTTGGGCTACTTGAGAACCACTTCTGCCAGGGGACTTATTTTCAGATGCCCTCAGAGGTGTGGATTAGGTGATCTGTGCCCTCTAACATCACTCATTTCTTGGTGTGTGAAGATTTTCCTCCATTTGTGGGCCATGTTTGAGTTGCTACATCAAGCACAGGGCTGTGACAGGTGACATTAATGAGCTAGCTGGTCTTTAAATAGCACAGCTCCTATAAACAGAATCACCTGTTTTATGGCCTGATATTGAAGACGATTGCTCACAGAGGATCCTGAATGGCTGGTGGAACATTAGAAAGGCAGTGAAATGCTCCTTGCCCCCCGCCATGAGGCAGGACTGGCTGAGAACACACACTTCACATCAGAGCTGCTCCTGCGGGTGGCGCTGGAATTATCCTTCACCATGCATTAAACTCAGGTTGCATCAAAATGAACAATGGCAGAACCAGAATCTTCTCCTTGATTATCAGGAACGTAATCATTTGTTCTCTGAGTCAGCTTAATGGCGGGTAATGTTCACATCACATTCTTTTGGGGCCGGGCCAAGAACCAGCATGCTTGCCAGCATCTCAGCGATGAGCTCATCAGCCTTTCGGCTTCCACATTCCTGGCCAAGAGCTGCACTGGAATTAATATTGTCACTGCAGCAGACTAGAGCCATCACAAAGATTGCTCTTTCTTTTTCTGTGCCATGTGCTGGCCCTTGCTTTCATTAAGTAAGTCCTAAACCCCTTCTTCAAAAAGCCTTCTCAGGCTGAGGCTCTGAGTTGTGATGCTAGGAATTCAACCCAACACATTGTTTACAGAAAAGCCCTGTGCTGATGGATGCTGAGGATGTAAACACAGGTGAGCAATGCCCCCACCCCCCAAGGAGCATACAGTCCATTGAGGGAGGGGATAATGCAAGAGCACGAGTCTGAATGCCATGAAGTGTCAGCTTCTGCATTATCAGAGAAAAGGAAAGACATGGAGCTTTGGAAAGGCAGGTGCTTTGCAGGGACGAAAGAAGGCCTTGGAGAGGATGGGCATTTCAGCTTGATCTTGGGGACTGTACAATGAGGTTGGCACAGAGTAAGTGTTGTTGACTGAAAAATAATATTGACTAGGTGCTTTGCTACCAAAAAGGATTTATTTTGGGGGTTGGGGGAAGGGTGGCAACCCAGTGCATGCAGATATGGCAAGCCACTTGCACACTCTGGCCGGTATGCCAAGGTGGAGGGGTATTTATAAAAGGGGAAAGGAAGTTAAGGGAGGGGGCAGTTAGAACCATAGATCTTTATTATAAACGTAGAGTTCTTCCTATAGAGTTCTTGTAATTATGTAGAGTGCAAGAACTTCATAAGCCCTAGCTCCTTCCATAGATCCTCTCGACTGATTGTTGGTTAAAGTTCAGTTCGTCTTTATTGGTGTGCAGTAAGTGATAGCATTGTCCTTTATTGGCTAGATTTCTAATTAGTGAAATAGAAAACGGTTGTCTTCCATATTTCCCAAGGTGGGCACCCTGGAGTCTGGTGCATGATGACCAAGATGTCTGAGCCTATGTGATGTCCGCTGTCTGCCTCCTTTGCTGCCACCGAATGGAGGAAATGCCCCTTGTAGTTTGTGGGTATAAATAGTACACATCGGATTAAAAAATGAGACATGGCTGCATATCCTGTCTCTTTTCTTATTAGTGAGTAGGTTATTGTAAGTAGGGAAACAAGCCCTTCGTGAGTTTTAAAGTGATAAAGGGAAAGGTATAAAAAAAAAAAATGAAATCAATAGAAAGGGTGTTCTCAGCCAGTTTGTGCCAGAGCAGGAGTTCAAAAAAGATGTTTAGAGGAATTTTACTTATAGCTGTCAAAATTGATGACAGAGACCTTAACCAAGACAGGAATGGGGAGAGCCTGTGGGAGGTGCTCTTACACCCTATGTAGGTCTCCATAGCCTTCTTTGTAGGAAGAACTCCAGGGTTACAACAGAGCTTCATGGTTGTGACAGCCCTTCCTGTTAACTTCCTTTTCCCCTCTGAAAAGAACTACCTGCTTTTTGGCCCCCCGCTCCCTTTTTTTTTGTGCATGTGGCTCACCATGTCTGCATGTACAGGATTACAGTCCTTTCTTTTTCCTGATTAAATCCTTTTGGTGGCTGAAGTACCTAGTCAGCTTTCTGCTTACAGTTGCAAAGGCTGTGTAATATTCCAATATACATATATAGCACAGGGTGCCTGTTTTTTCAAATGTTCTACTGTAAATGGGAAGTTGCCATGTTTCCAGTTTGGGGCTATTAAGAATAAAGCATCTCTGACTACATATTTTTGATGTCATATACACACATTTCTCTTGCATAATACCCCAAAGTGGAATTATGTCATAAGGATTGCTGTGTATTTACTTTTAGTAGATAATTGCCAGGTAGTTTTTCAAAGTGGTTGACTCAGTTTGCAATCTAACCAACAATGCCTTGTTACCAACACTTGCTGGCTTCTGTCTTTTACATGTTTGCCTTTCTGGAGGTTGTGTGGTGGTATTGTTATGTGATTCTGATCTGCATTTTACTGATCAGTGATAATGTGTTTTCCCCCACACTACCAAACAATTCTCCAACACTAGCTGGGAGTCCTACAATTTAACCCAGTTATGACACTATCTACCTAGAGTTAGCTTCAGATCCCACAGGTTAAGGGCTCAGTCCCACAAGACTGCCACCCCCCCCCACCCCCTACCCCGCTTCAGATGCCTGTCAAAAGTCCATGTTGTTTGTTACCTGTGCCTTGTGAATGAATGACTGGCTATAAATGGGATGGTCCCATGACACCCCCCTTTTTGGGTTCAATTAATTTGCTACAGTGGTTCATAGAACTCAGAGAAACATTTAATTATGTTTACAGTTTATTAGAGAGGATATGATAAACAATACAGATGAACAGCCAGATGTAAGAAATTCATAGGGCAAGGTATTTGGGAAGGGGCTTGAAGCTTCCATGCTTTCTAGGTGCAACAGTCCCCCTGAGTCTCCAGGTGTTCATCAACTTGGAAGCTCTCCAAACCCTGTCCTTTCGGGTTTTGATGTAGGCTTCGTTACCTAGGCATAATTGATTAAATCATTCGTTATGGGCGATTGAACTAAATTTCCACCTCCTTTCCCTTCCTGGAGCTGGGGCAGGGGTGGGGTGGGGTAGGGGCGTGGGAGTGAAAGGTCCAACCCTCTCATCATATGTTTGGTTACCCCGGTGACTGGCCCTATCCTTAGGTGACCTGGAAGTTTTCCAAGTCACCTCAGTAACAAAATAAAAGACAATCGATCTCTTCATTCCTTCAAGAAATTCCAACAGTTTGCTTCAAGTATACAAATCTTGCACGTATTTGGTTAAATTTACTCCTTCAAATATTTCATGTTTTTGGATGCTCATAAGTGGTAATTTTAAAAGGTTTACATTTCTCGTTGTTGGCTAGCGTACAGTTTATTTTTGTATATTGAATTTATATTCTCACTTAGCTAAAGTCACATTAGTTTTAATAACTTTTCCCCTTTGAACTTGTCATTTGCAAGTAAAGATAGTTTTATTTACACCTTTCCAATATGTGTGCCTTCTATTTATTTTTTCTAACTTACTGCCTCAGACATTCGGTATATTATTGAATACAAGTGGTGAGAGTGAATCTTCTTGCCTTGTTCTTCGTTCTTTATCTTACGGGGAAAGCATTCAGTCATTTTCATTTCCCCATTACATATAATGTTAATTCGAAGTTTTTCATAAATGCTTTTAATCAACTTGAGGATATTCTCTTATTTGTCTTGTTTCCTAAATTAAAATTTTTCTTATCATGAATGTGTGTTGAATTTTGTCAAGTGCCTTTTCTGTATTTATTGAGATAACCATGGGTTATTTTCCTTTTTTAAAAAAATATTTTGAATTGCTTTTATTGACTTTTTAATGTTAAACAATCTTGCATTTCTGTGTTGAACTCTACTTGCCCCTGCTGGATATTTTTATCTATCTATCTCTCTATCTTCTACCTATTTATCTTCCTGTGTTTGGTTTCCTAATACTTATTTTTTTGCTCCTCTCTTCCCAGTACCCTGCTTCCCTCCAGCAATTCCACCCTGCTTAGTTCATGTCCATGGGTTGTGCATATAAGTTCTTTGGCTTTACTCTTTCCTATATTATGAACTTCCCTCTGTCTATTTTGTACCAACCAATTATGCTTCTTAGTTCCTGCACCATTTCCCCATTACTCCCCCTTCCCCTCCCAGCTGGTAACCCTGCCAAGTGATCCCCACACCTATGATTCTGTTCCTGTTCTGATTGTTTTCTCAGTTTGTTTTTGTTTTTATTTTTTAGATTCAGTTGTTGATAGTTGTTAGTTTGTTTTCATTTTAATATTCATAATGTTGATCTTCTTTTACTTAAATAAATCCCTTTAACATTTCATATAATAATGGCTTGGTGATGATCAACTCCTTTAGCTTTACCTTGTCTGGGAAGTACTTTATCTACCCTTCCATTCCAAATGATAGCTTTGCTGGATAGAGCAGTCTTGATTGTAGGTCCTTGATTTTCATCACATTGAATACCTCTTGCCAGTCCCTTCTTGCCTGCAAACTTTCTTTTGAGAAATCAGCTGACAGTCTTATGGGAACTCCCCTGTAGGTAACTAACTTCTCTTCTCTTGCTGCTTTTAAGATTCTCTCTTTATCTTGAACCTTTGGCATTTTAATTTTGATGTGCCTTGGTGTGGTCCTCTTTGGGTCTAGCTTGTTTGGGACTCTCTGTGCTTCTTGGACTTGTATGTCTGTTTCTTTTGCCAAATTTGGGAAGTTTTCCTTCATTATTTTTTCACATAAGCTTTCAATTTTTTTTCTCTTCCTCTTCTCCTTCTGACACCCTTATTTGGATGTTGGCACATTTAAAGTCATCCCAGAGTTTCCTAAGTCTCTTCTCATTTTTTTCAGTTCTTGTTTCCTCACTTTGTACTGATTGATTGTTTTTTTTTTTTTGTCCTTATATTCCAAATCATTGATTTGAACACAGGTTTCCCTCTCTTCACCATTGGTTTTGTGTGGATTTTCCTTTGTTTCATTTAGCATAGCCTTCACTTCTTCCCTTATGCATTTGTCGTACCTAAGCATATCTGTCAAGGCTGTGAACATCTTTACCACCAGTATTTTGAACTCTGCATCTGTTAGGTTGGCTATTTCCTCTTTGTTACGTTGGTTATCGCCTCATCGCTTAGTTTTCCCACTGGAACCTTGATCCGTTCCCTCTTTTAGGCCATACTTCTCTGTCTTCTCATCTTGACAGGTTCCTGTGTTTGTTTACCTCTGTGTCTTTGATTTCCTAATACTTTTGAAAGGACTTTTACATCTACGATCATGAGGGAAATTGATGTTCAGTAGTTTTCTTATAGTTCTTTGCTTAGTTTTGTGATGAGACAAAGCTAGCCTCATTAAATGTATTATGTAGTGTTCTCTCCTCTTTTCTGAAAGAGTTTGTGTCAGATTGTATTATTTTTTCTTAAATTTTTGATATAATCCATCCAGACTTCATATGTTCTTTGTGGGAAGATTTTAAACTAAGAATTTAGTCTTCTACAGCTTTCCAGATTTTTGTATTCCGAGTCAGTTTTAGCAATTTGTGTTTTGTAAGGTGTTGTTTTTTTCTAAGTTATCAAGTTCAGTGACATAAAACTTCGTTATTATGGATTACTATCCTTTTCATTATTGTAAGATCTGTAATGATATCTTTTCTTTTACTACTGAGATTTGTGACTTGTGTTTTTTCTCTTGATCAGTCTATCTAGTGGTTAATCAATTTTATTGACTTCTCAAATATATAGATTGTGCCTTTATTGATTTCCTCTATTTTTTGGTCCTTTCCTTTTATTGATTTTTATTTTTTATTATGTCCTTCCTTCTAATTATTTTGAACATATATGCCGAGATTCTTAAGGTAGAAGCTAAGATAATTGAATTTTTTTCTTCTGACATTAGCATTTAGACCTATAATTTTCCCTCTTAAGTACTGCATTAGCTGTATCCCACACACATTTAAAACATTTTATTTTTAAATTATAGACTCATAGGAAGTTACAAAAATGTGGAAAACCCCAGGAAATCTATAAAAACAAAAAACAATGAGTTTAGAAAGGTTGTACAATTCAAAATAAACACACAAGAATCAGTTTAATTTTTACATACTATCAATAAACACATGGATACCAAAATTAAAAATATGCAAACAAACATGTAGGTGTAAATTTCAACATTTATACGACTTCTGTGTTGAAAATGACAAAATCCTGATGAAAGAAATCAAAGTTGATCTAAGTAAATGGAGAGACAGACCATGTTCTTGGACTGGAAAATTCAACATAGTCAAGATGTTACTTCTTCCCTACTTATTATACCAGGTTAATGCTACACCTATTAAAATCACAGCAAACATTTTTATAGGTATAGATAACGCAATTGTAAAAGTAATATGGAAAACAAAGGAACCAGAAGAGCTAAAATGGTTTTGAAAAGGAAGACTAAAGGGAGAGGAATCAGTCTGCCTAAGATTTTATATTCACAGTAATTCTGGCTATGTGGTGCTGTCAGAATGATAGACACAGAGATCAGTGTAACAGTTTAGGTAACCCAGTATAGAAAATATTATAGAGAATCACAGCAATATGCCCAAATGGCTTTTGAGAATTGCAAAAGCAATCCAGTGGTGCTGCTGGGATAATCAGACATTCATAAGCAAGAAATGAACCTTATTTTGCTTTACACTTTACACAAAAATTAACTAAAAATGTATCACAAATACAAAAGTATAACACTTAGAAATAGGATAAATGTGTTTTAGGACAAGGGTTGGACAAAGTTATTAGACTGGACATAAAACATCATCTATAGGAGGAAAATTCATAATTTGGGCTTCATGAAAATTAAAAACCTTTCCTCTACAAAAGAACCCATTAAGATGATGAGAAGCTACAGACTGGGAAAAATATTTACAAATCACACATCTAAGAAAAGACTGGTAATGAAAATACATGAACTTTGAAAACTCAACAGTAAAAGAAAACAATTCAGCTAGAAGCTGCACAGAAGACACAAAGAGACATTTCAGCCAAAAGAAGATAATACACATGGCAGATAAGCACATGAAAAGATACTCAACATCATTAGCCATTTAGAAAGTACAAATTAAAACCACAATGAAATATCACTACACATGTCCGAATGGGTGTGACCAAAAAAAAAAAAAGTACAGTATTCCCTCACTTATTACGTTCCAGACACACCCCCGCAAAGTAGGAACCTTAAATTTATTCTACACTCTTAAACCTCCATAACTTTAACGACATATTTATACAGTACCGCAAAATCCTGCGATATAGCGAAAAATCTGCGATAAATAATTAAATATAATATCTTAAAAAATCCTGTGATACAGCGAGGCCATGATAAGTGAACCGCGGTATAGCGAGGGACTACCGTAATTAATAGCAAATGATGTTTAGGATGTGGAGGAACATATATTGCTTATGGGATGCACTATAGCTTCTCTGGAAAATAGTTTGGCAGTTTCTTATAAAGTTAAACTTGTAACTACTACACAACCCAGCAATATTTTCTCCTGGGCATTTGTCCCAGAGAAATGAAAACTGTTCACACAAAAGCTGTTCACGAATTTCATAGTCAGTTTATTTGTAATAGCAGAAAACTAGAAACAAGCCAGTTGTCCTTCGGTGGATGGATAGTGAAATAGAGTGTGGCACGTCAGTGCTGTGGAATAATCCTTGGCAATAAAAAAGACTGAATTTAGATGAATCTCCAGAGAATTAGGCTGAGTGATAAAAGCTAACCCCAGAGGTTACATACTATATGGTTTATTTATATAACATTCTTGAAATGAGAAAATTGTAGAAATGGAGAACAGGTTAGTGGTTGTCTGAGGTTAAGGAGGAGGTGGGGTGGGAGGGATGTGGTTGTGGCTATAAAAGAGAAATGGTAGGATCCTTGTGGGGATGGCAGTGTTCTGTCTCTTGGCTGTGTCAATGTCTCTCTTGATTGTCAATGTTGGTATCTTGAGTTTTGCAGGATGTCACCATTGGGGGAAACACAGATTAACTTTGTACTCTTTCTACAACTGCATGCAAATCTTTAATTATCTCAAAATCAAAAGTTTATATAAAAATATAGGTGAGATTATGCCATCCCTCTGTCTAAAACTCTCCTGGGTCTGTCTCCCTGTGTCCTTCATAGTATAAGGCAAAGTATAATGTTCTGAGCTTCAAACCACCTGGCCTCTGCCTGCTCCCGGACTCACTTCTTCCTGCTTGCCCTGACCGACTTTCTTCAACTACATTGGCATCCTTGGCTTTCCTCAAACACCAGTTCATCGTTCAAACTGCAGCTGATTTTACTCCCCATTTTACTTTGGTTTCCAGGAAACTCAGGTTTTGAGGCTAACAATTTTAAAATTCAAATGTATGGAGTATCTAACAAGTGCCAGGCCCATTCTAGGTGCTTGGGTGATATCAGTGAACAGGACAGATAGAGACCTGTGTCCAAGGAGCCTTATCTCCTGTTGGGGAACCAGACACAGTGAACAGGGAGTGTGTAAAGGAGCATGTTCTGTTAGTGGGTAGTGCCAGGGTACAGTAAGTTGGGAATGCTTGCCAAGGGAGGGTGGCTGTGGACAGATGTGGAGCAGGTGAAGGAGTTAGGCATGTGAATATCAGGAAGAACATCCCAGAGGAGTGGACAGTAGAAGCAAATGGCAGGGACAACCACAGAGGCCGGTGTGGTGGAGCATAGTGGAGGCGAAGAGATGCTGATTGAGAGTGATGGGCGGGGTGGGAGGTAATGGTGGACGGGGAGAGGGTGAGCAGGTCTTGTCTGGCCTTGTGGACCAGTGGGAGAACTTGGCCTTTACTCAGTGGGAAATAGGGAATCATTGCAGGGTTTTGAGCAGATCAGTGATATGAATGGACTTAGGGTCTAACAGGACGGTCCTCCCTGCCCTTTCTGGATCAAGGACAAAAGGAAAAGCCCGTTAGGCGATCATCGCATTAACCTGGGAAAGGGAGATGGTGGTGCGCAGCAGGGCAGTGGGCTGTGCCGTGGTGGGGTTCTGGTCATGGCTGGGAGAGCTCGTAGGGCTTGTCACGGGCACAGACCTATGACATGAAAAGGGGAGGCGGTGAGAGTGGTTTTTGCCCGGATAGCCTGAAAGGTGGCATGTGGTGGTCAGGGACGGGGAAGCCCTTGGTGCCCGGGGTTGGAGGGGCTGGGACGCCTGAGGCTCCAGTTAGGATATGCCACACAGGCGGTAGAAACAGGCCCCTGCACATGAGTTCGCGTTTGGGAGAGAGGGCTAGGGCAGGGAGATAGAGGTTTGGGACTGCTGGGCATGTAGGTGGATGGACAGGGTTTCTGAAAGGGGGTATAGAGACAGACGGAGACCCAGGACCAATGCAGGGCCCTCTGATGTCAAGAGGTTGGGAGAAGATACACTTCCATAGGAGCAGCTGAGAAGAGCCGCTGGTCAGGTGACAGAGAGCTCAGGCAGCACCGAGTGGTTGGGCGACAGGTATCAAATGCGGAAGATGCTTGAGGGAGACACTGGCAATGTGGAGTGGCTGGTGGATGAGGAAAGGACAGGTACAGCCCGACCAGAGGGAGAGGAGAAACCAGCAACGGTTGTTCGCTTGCTTCTCTGCAAAAAGAATCTGGGGCTATTGTGGCGGTTGGTGGGGAAGTGTGACTAAGAGCAGGAGTCTTTAAAATGAAAGACATACTCGCTTACATTTGCTGTGGTCAGCCAGCTTGCTGCAAAACAGAGGCTGCAGTTACCCCCCTTGTCCCTGTCCACCAACACCCCCTTCCACACAGGCGCCCAGAGGGGCTCTGGGGAGAGCTGTCTGCAGCCAGCGAGGTAATCGAATATGGGAAGAAGGTAGACATGGAGACATAAAACACTGTCTAAATGAAGGGCAATCATATTTGAAGTAATTTGAAGATTGACAGGAAATTCATAAAGGGAATATGGAGTTCCATTTACAACAGCAGGAGATTGTCTTGTCCATAGCTTTCTGACCTCTGGAAGAACAGAAGTTGCTGCTGGCTGAGTTTCAAAACATGAAAATGCAAAATGGAATTGAATAATCTCTCCTAAATCAATTTTGTGAGCCAGATGACCTACAGAGGGATGCGATACAGTGCAAGGTATACAACACAGAGCGCTCCTGTCTGTCGAATACATCACCAAGTGCTGCCTTCATTTGGTTTCTGGGATCCTGGTTAGTGCTCTTTAGTCAGCCTCCACAGATGCTGTCGCAGGGAAGCATGCCTCTTATTCTGGCTTTGGCGAGCTGATTGCAGAGTCGGTCAGAGGGATCGCGTGGGCCTGGTTGGGGGCATGCTGACCCAGCAGGAAGGCCTCTGCTGGCCCTCTTCGTTAGCCCCTGGGGATTGCTGTCTGTGTAGCATGGTTCTAGACTTTGCTTCCTGAGTGTGAGTCATTCTTGCGTGTTATGTGTTCTGATGTCCTTCCCAGGATCAACCAAGTTCTGGGGTTAACTGTGAGGCTGAGCAGGGACATACAGTTTGTACTTAGTTCCAGAAATGTCTTCAACTCAAGGCTCACCTTGGCCAGAGCCTCTGTGGCATCTTGGACTTCCCATAGGCTGTGCAGTTAGGCCCACTGCACAGCGGGACTCTGCCTGTGGGCACAGTGGTAAGTGACAGCCGGAGCCTTTCACCAGCTGAGGTGCCTCTGAAGACTTATCTTGAGTCACCTGACTGGATGGTCTTCTTGTGTACATGGTGATAAGAGCCTTTCCCTGCTCCTTAGGGAGCTCAGCACTTAGTGGTTTTTTTTCTCGAGGTTCTTAGGATGACTGAGCTTATGTTGGTTTCCCCTTTTTAAGGCATTTCAGGTCTTTCTTGGCTATGAGGTTGGCAGAGAAAGTACCCACCAGTGTGGACCCAAGCTGGGGACATCTGGGCACCTATGGTTGTCACAAGCCAGGAGTCTGAACATAAATATTTTAGGTATGTAGACCACGTGTGATCTCTGTCTCATTCTTTTTTTTTTTCCTCAACCTTTTAAAATTGCAAGAACCATTCTTAGTTCATTGGCCACGTGAAAACAGGTAGCGCACCATTGCTCACTACCTCCTCCCATATACACCCAGCAGGCAGAGATGAATGTTGGCCTGGCCACAGGTTCCCCAGTTTTGTCCACTTGGAGGTGTGAGAGGCACAGAGGATGTCCAGTGTCAGGACAGACTGGTGCTTTTGTACATGTGCATTTATGTTGTGTGAACACCAGTCTTGGAAAGGACCTTCCATTTGTTTTAGAGACTTTCACCATTCAGGACACCCAGTAGCAAAGCAGTCACTTACACCATTATGTTAGCAGTCCTGAATTTTAGAATACCTACCTCA
The DNA here is from genome assembly GCF_987537825.1 of Furipterus horrens. NCBI lineage: Eukaryota > Metazoa > Chordata > Mammalia > Chiroptera > Furipteridae > Furipterus > Furipterus horrens. Next base: position 10,426,701 of record NW_028327171.1, read on the forward strand.
TTACTACAGAACGCCAGTGGTAATGATTCTAGCAGACCCTTTCTCCTGGAGTCACAGTTTTCCACCCTGAGTGCATAGGACAGTCACCTGTGGGCTTTGGCAGAATAGCAGTGCTCAGGTCCCCAGACTAGTTAGGTCTTGCAGCATCCAGGGACAGGCTTATTCTTTCTATCATGCACTGCCCAGGTGCCCAGCTGGGCTGGTGTCTAGTAGCAGAACCTAGTACACTGGTGTGTGGTAGATCGAGTTCATTATTGCTGTCTTTCCCTCCCCCGACCCCATCCTCCGCTCCTTTAACCCCCCACCCCACTTCCCATGTAGTAAAAGCTCTAGAATGCGGAAAGGCTTTGGCTTAATCAGCAAGTGCTGGTTCAGTTAGCACAAATCCCACATGGCATGGGAGGCCTTTTAGCGGCTTCGATTAAGAACATCTAGCTGGTGGAGGGAGGTGGCGCTTGCTGGTCCACTGTGGACAGTAAGGATGAGCTCACTGGCTTTCAGAAGATGTCAGAAAATGCCAGTGACTTCCTGTTCTCTTTCTTCTTCAGTCTGAGACTGTTCCAGTTCCCAGTGGTACTTACATCTGGGAAATGGATGTTTATTTTTAAAAAATCACTCTCTCTGCAAACTTTGATCAGAGGAGAAAGTGCTTAGAGGGAGGTTGGTAAAAAGATGACAGGAAATCTCATGGTGATGAGGCTTGTCAGCACACTTGTATTTTCATTTTACAACTGTTATTTCCAGGCCCTTGAAGCTGGTCTCTATTTACTCTTCATGCTGGCTGAGTGTGTATACCAGTTATTAATAGTAGCAATGAGAAGAAGAGAATGCGTTCTAGTCTGAAATAGTCCCTAACAGAAATTTTGGAATTGAAAGATTTTTGGTCTCTAGGGATCTAAGCCAGTGCTTCTCAAACTTTAATGTGCACATGCATCCCTGGCTTCTGATCCAGCAGGTGTGAGACCTGAGAATCTGCATTCCCGATGACCTCCTATGGCCCCATTCTGTGAGGTTCAGGGCCATCGCACATGAGTCTCCTTTCAGGAAGCATAATCAGATTGATTCCCGAGGCAGTTGGCATATATGGGTTGCGTTATTAGGACTATGGCATACGAATGGTGGAGTGATAGACCTGCTTCAGTATGCTTCCTGACTGTTGTTAGGCTCCTGGAGAGGGAGTCAGAGAGTGAGGCTGTTGCTCGTGTGTGTGGCTGGTCTCCAGTGTCAGCGGAGCTGTGCAGCCACCCATCTGCTAGGCTGCAGTGCTGAGCTCTCGCGCATGCTGTCCTGTTGCTGCTTATGCAGCCCTGGGAAGGTGAGGAAGACAGATTTAGAAGAGTCAGGAGGCTTGCCCAAGGTCATTCCACTGGTAACTGTCAGGATTCAGCTCAGGCTTCTCTGACTGCCAAGCACAGTCCTGCTTCCCCAGTGAATAATAGCTGCTGGACTGAGGAAGGTTAGTCCAGCTGGTAGCTCTTCCTTGGAGGAGAATCTAGCAGTGCCCTCTTCTCTCTTTTTCTAGGTATTAGGTGTTGTTTGAAAGGCTCAGATTTGAAAGTATTGGAGTCTTTTTGTGTGAAAGGAGTATCCTCAGGATTACAGTGTCACTGTGGGCGGGTGACAGCCTGGGTTACCATGAGGGTAAGATGGGGGCTCTGGCTCTGGCAGGTGTTCTGGCAGAGGATGGGGCCACTTTGTGGGAGGAGTTGGCAGCCGGAGGCTGGGCACCGGGAGTCTCTGTGCCTGGGCATTTAGGTTTGATGATCACTCCTAAATTTTCTTGGGAGACTTTTGGGGCACTCCCTGACTCCCAAAACCTTTGAGGAACCCAGCTATTGATCAAGAAGCCTGGGAGGGGAATTACACTGTTTTTGCTGCTTGAGGTTTGGGAACCATAGAACTTTTGTAAACTGAAATGGGGGGGGGGTCATCCTAATATTCAGGAAATAAAAGTGCAAGGGATCACTTGTAAAACATTGCTTTATCTAAGTAACCTTTATGTGTCTCATTCAAGTTGGAAAAAAAAAAAAGCCAGAAACCGTAGCTTCTGGGAGGGGGATGATTTAATTCAGTAAAGGGTTAATCCTTTCAAAGGTTCGGAAATACTTTTAGGGAATTAATGTCCAGGATCTAATGGCATATTGATGACTGTGATGCATGTGGTTCCGTAAAAGCTTTTAGACCCTGGCTTTGTTTCAAGGGCACAGATTCAAGATGACTCCTGATCTTTCTCCATGTAGGAAGGCTCCTCTGTTCCCCCAGGAACATTTGCAGTGTTCACAAAAATGTCCACCTGACCAGTGAGCTCTGCTCACAGCTGGGCAAGGCCTCGGCTGGCAGACCACCTTGCTCTCTCCTGTGTGCAGAGACCAAAAGGCCTCTGGCAGGACCTAGCCTGGGAGGGAGAAGCTGGTTGGCTCCAGTGCCTGGCAGGCCAGAGTTTAAGGGCTGGCTCCCTTGCTTGCTCTCTGTGAAGCTTTTGGACAAAGCATTCAGCCTCCCTGGGCCTCAGTTTCCACATCTGGAAAATGGAAATACTAGTCTTTATCTTGCTGAGTTGGTGTGAGGAGAGCAGCTGTGCATACAATGTGTTTAATATGTTGGAAGAGCTCAGCAAAGGGTGCTGTTGTTAAGGACTGTCCAGTAAGTGCCAGGATAATTTATGGTGTGCAGAAATGATAGCCTGCCTTCTAGAATATACAGTGGCTTAAATTCAGTGTAAGAATTAGAAATATTGAGGCAAAGCTGACCCTTTGTTTTGCTTCCATTACCACTAAACATACCTTAATTGGTGGAAAAACTCTTTGCATCTCAGATATACTACAAGTTACATGGTGCCCAAATGATAAAATCTTGAGCCTTTCCTGTAAACTTGGACCTTCTTGAAAAAATGCCTTTCCTTGGAGTTCTGCAATATCAATGTCCAAAGGTACATGCAATCTATTTGAATTTGTCAGTACTGCGAGAAAGTTGCTGTTTTCCTGCCATGAACAGATGACTGAAAGGTTGGTGACGTTGGTCTTTTTTTTCTTTAATTGCAGGTTTTCTTAAAAAATATGCTTTTTATTTTAGAACAGTTTTATATTTACAGAATTATTATAAAGATAGTACAGAGAATCCCTATACACCCCACACCCAGTTTAACATTTTACACAGCATGGGACGTTTGTCATAATTGATGGATCAGTGCTGGTACTTTATTATTAACTAAAGTTCAGTCTTTAGATTTCCTTAGTATTTTCCTAATATCCTTCTTCTGCCCTAGAATCCCTCCCAGAACACCACATTTAGGTGTCATGTCTTTTTTGGCTCTTTTTGGCTGTGATAGTTTATGAGACTTTCTTTGTTTTTGATGATCTTGACAGTTTTGAGGACTACTTGCCAGGTATTTGGTAGGGTGTCCCTCTATTGAAATTGGGTGTTTTTCCTCATGGTTACACTGTGGTGTAGGTTTTTGGGAGGAAGACCACAGAGGTAAAGTGACATTTTCATCACATGTCAAGAGTTTATATTATTAGCATGACCCGTCATAGTGGGTGGGTGTTGGCATGGTCCCCTGGCAGCGGTGTGCCTGTCAGGATTCTCCATTTCACGTTACTCTTCCCTTCTGCACCGCCCTCTGTGGGAGGAGGCTGAGGTGCACAGTGCACATTCATGGGGTATGGTGAATTCCCCCTCCCTGAGGACGGAGTGGCCACAGGGAGTGCTGGCACTATCTGCAGGATTTGTCTGTTTCTCCCATTTTTCTATTTTTTCAATCATTTGTTCACGCCAGTATGGACTCATGGATGTTTATTTTATACTTTGGTTCACAGTTCTGTGCTAATTTATTTTGTTGCTCCAGTTGTCCCAGAGTAGGCCAATGTGAATCCTTTCAGTTGGCTCCCGTGTCCCTTTGACGTGCGCCTGTCATTGTGTATGTGTGTATGTTTTGCTTTGCTTTTTAAGCACCTCTTTCCCTCCTGGCACTACAAGAGGCTCCAGGCTTATTCTGTACAGATCCTGCCCCATTCTAGAATCAGGAGCCTGGACCCTTTTACTGGGAAATGATATAAGAAACCAACACCTGCGTGCTGGTGTGCATATTACTGCTGGAGTGTTGTTATTTCTAGGTGCTTTTAGCTGACAGAACAGGAGAAACATGTGCATATGTTAACCTGTGTATACACATGTATCTATAAATGTGCCCATGTGTAGCCATCTGTAACTGTGAGCTAAATAGTTCATGCTGATGTTTCCACTCCGATCCACCACCGCATGGATCATGCTAGCCTCCTCCTTTTGTGTATGTGTGACTCCAACAGTGAGATACCTGGCTCTCACCACTGTCCGTCCACCTACTTATCCCATCCCAGTGCCCATGCGCAGCAGCGTCAGAGTTGTTAACACATACCTCTGGGAAACAGCTTTGTCAACTAGAGCAAGGGCTTAAGTTCAGTTTCTTTCGCCATTACTCTTACAGACTTCAGTCATTTCCAAAGTGACTCAGGTCAGCACCTCATTCTCCATCCCTCAGGGAGGTTGTTTTGTAAATTTTTAACACAGAGGTTTTTGTCACATTCTACATTCTGTCCTGGGATTCCCCTGACATCCTTAATGACCTTTTAAGAAGTTGCATACACTAAGGTTTATTTTTGTGCTGTAAAACCTGTGTCATTTGAGAAATGCTTACTACCTTCTGGTTCCATTGCAGTATAATACAGAATAGTTTCACTGTCCTAAAAATCCCCTGGGCTCCATCCCCAGCCCCTTGCCTGAGCCCCAGGTAACCACTGACCTATTTGCCATCTACAGTTTTGTCTTTTCCAGAATGTCATACAGCTCTAGTCATACAATATGTAGCTTTTTCAGATTGGCTTCTTTTACTTAGCAATGTATATTTATGATTCATCTATTTTTTTTGTGTGTGTGTGGCTTGATAATTGATTTCCTTTTATTGCTGAGTAATATTCCATTGTGCAAATGTACCACAATTTTGTTTATCCATTCATGTGTTGAAGGATGTCTTGGTTCCTTCTAGTTTTTGGCAGCTATGAATAAAGCTGCTATAAACATTTGTGTGTGGGTTTTTGTTTGGATATTAAGTTTACAACTCATTTGGGCAAATACCAGGGAGTACAATTGCTGGGTGATGTAATATGACTGTGTTTAGTTTTGTAAGAAACTTCTACAGTGGCTTGCACCATTTCCCATTCCCAGTAGAAATGAATGAGAGTGAGCTCCTTCTGCCCTGAGTCCTTGCAAGCATTGGGTATTGTCAGTTTTTAAAATTTTACTGATTCTAATAGGTGTCTAGTTGTATCTCATTTTAATTTGCAATTCTCTGCATTCCCAAATCTTCATCTTTGCTGTGTGTTTTCATTTGGCGAGCCAGCTTTGAAGACCGACCTCTTGTATCTCTTTCAAGTAAATGTTTTCCTTTCCTAACATACAGCATTCCCTTGCTTTTCGCAGGTATTACGTTCTAGACGCCTCCGCGGTAGGTGAAAATCCACAAAGTAGGAACCTTACATTTATTTTAGTATTTATATATATTTTAAGGCTTTATAAACCCTTCCCACACACTTATAAAACGTTCCCAGTCCCTTAGTAGCCTTTCCCACTCCCTTATTAACCTTTTCCACACTTTTATAAACACTACTTATGTTCTTAAACATATTCTACACTCTTAAACCTACGTAACTTTAACAACATATGTATACAGTACCGCAAAATCCCGCAATATAGTGAAAAATCCGCGATAAATAATTAAATATAATATTTAAAAAATCCTGCGATACAGTGAGGCCGCGATAAGTAAACCACAATATAGAGAGGGACTACTGTATATTTTATTGATTATGCTGTCACAGTTGTTCCAGTTTCTTTCCCTTTGCCCTTGCCCACCCAGTACTCGCCACTTCCCTCCAGCAGTTCCCCCCACCCCTAGTTCATGTCCATGGGTCGTGCATATAAGTTCTTTGGCTTCTCCGTTTCCTTTACTATTCTTAATATCCTCCTGTCTATTTTGTACCAACCAATTATGCTTCTTAGTCCCTGCACCATTTCCCCATTTCTCCCCCTGCCCCCTCCCAGCTGATAACCCTCCATATGATCCTCATATGTATGATTCTGTTCCTGTCCTGGTTGTTTACTTAGTTTTTGTTTTTGTTTTTAGATTCAGTTGTTGATAGCTGTGAGTTTGTTGTCATTTAATGTTCATAGTTTTGATCTTCTTTTTCTTAAATAAGTCCCTTGTTTGGGACTCTCTGTGCTTTCTGGACTTGTATGTCTATTTCCTTCGACAAATTAGAGATGTTTTCTTTTATTATTTTTTCAAATAAGTTTTCAATTTCTTGCTCTTTCTCTTTTCCTCTAGCTCCCCTATGATTTGGATGTTGGTATGTTTGAAGTTGTCCCAGAGGTTCCTAATCCTCTCCTCATTTTTTTTCTTTTTCAACTCTTGTTTCTTCTTTCTGTTTTAGGTGAATGTATTTCTTCCTTTTGTTCCAAATCATTGATTTGAATCCTGGTTTTCTTCCCATTGCTGTTAGTTCCCTTTATATTTTTCTTTATTTTACTTTGTATGACCTTCACTTCCATTATTTTTTTGCTATACTCTGTGAGTTCTCTGAACATCCTTATCACCAGTGTTTTGAACTCTGCATCTGATAGGTTGGCTGTCTCCTTTTTATTTAGTTCTTTTTCTGGGGTTTCATTCTGTTCTTTCATCTGGGCCATATTTCTTTACCTCCTCAATTTGGCAGCCTCTCTGTGTTTGTTTCTGTGTATTGGGTAGAGCCGCTTTGACTCTGTGTCTTGGTATTATGGCCTAATGTAGTAGGTGTCCTGTAAGGTCAGTGGCATAGCCTCCCCCATCACCCAAGCTGAGTACTCAAGGTGCAACCTTCATGTTGGCTGAGTACACCTCCTCTTGTAGTTGAGCTTTGGTTGCTGTTGGCAGATAAATGGGAGGGATTTACCCAGGCCAGTCAGCTTCAAGGACTGACTGTGACCACTGACCACCAACCTCGACCCTCTGTGGTGGATCAGCTTTGCAGGGGCAGGGTAGTAGTGCTCTGATGTGGTCTGTTGCTGTCCACTCGGTGTGCTTGCCCTGCAGTTTCCAAGGTGGTGCAGACCAAGGTCAGCCTCTACCTGTGTTTTGCCCAGGGCACCTTGTCAGAGCTATAAAGCAATCTGAGATGGTTGCTATTTGTGTTGGGCTTGGAGATTTCTAGGTCAGCTGTTGCTTGTTTAATGGGATTTAAGAATTTCTGAAGCAGGAGCCATTCATGTGGAAAAGCAGCTTGGGTGGGCCCTTAAGTTGGGTGGGGTGGAGTCTGGAGATCTCCAAGGTGAGTCAAACAGTGTTAACCAGATTGATGGAGTCTCAGATATGGTACCAGCTTTCTGTCTCTGTGCGGGGAGGGTTTAGAAAAGAGACAAAGACCTCTGCTCACCTTGATGCCAGACACTTCAGTTTCTCTCTGTATACCACTGGTGCCTTTCAAGCTGCTACCCCGGTGCTGAAGCTCAGAGGGAGTGAGTCTGAGCAGGTGAGTCCGTGTGTGGGTTCTTTAAGAGGAACTGCTTAGGGATCCAGCAGTTTTTTTCACTGACCCAATCCCCACTGGTTTTTGCAGCCAGAAGTTGTGGGGACTTACCTTCCTGGCACTGGAACCCTGGGCTGGGGGGCCTGGTTTGGGGCTGGGACTACTCGCTCCTGAGTTATCCCCTCCAAATTTTTATCTACCACCCATGGTGAGAGACCAGCCCTTCCATGTCTGCGCCTCTCCTACCAATCTCAATGGATGTGGTTTCTTTATTCTGTAGTAGTTGTCAGACTTCTATTCAATTCAATTTCTGATGGTTCTGGCGGATGGTTGTTAAATATTTTAGTTGTAATTTTGATGTGGTTGTGCAAAGAGGCAAGCCATGTCTGCCTATGCCGCCATCTTGACTGGATCAAACTTTTTCTTTTTTAAATGATTTTCTCTGAGTCTTCCCTTGATAGTATATGTACTGGTTTGTGTTCATCATCTTATTAACTTAAGCTGTTTTCCATATCTACATTTATATACCAATTGTGATGACACATTTTTAGTTAGGGTTGCTTTGATAAAATTTACGTGGAAATCATGGAAATCTTCCAGCACCACATGGGTGTTTGGGGATAAATGTATTAATTATCTACACTTTAGGAAGTTACTCCAATAATAATATAATCCCAGATTTCAACATGCCTCCACTGTGAAGTTGTCCTTGGCAACCTATTATCTTTTAGATAAAGCCCAAGCAAGCACGCTCCTCCACCACATGTTCCGGGCTTTCTGGTCTTTGCCTGCAGCCTGTCTTTCCAGCTCAACCCGCCACTGCTCCTGCTTATGTAGTGTATGTTCCTGCCAGACTTAGCTGAGCCCCTGACTGGGTTCTTGGTTTCTGTCCATCAGGACTTGTCTCTGCAGACTCTGTGTACCAATTCTGCCCGCAGGGCCTGGCACAAACTAGCCTGATCTGGCCATGCAGCTTCCCCTGTCTGCCCAGAAGGAAGCAGTGTCCCCTTTTGAATATTGCAGCTCATCATGTGGAGGCAGAGGGGTCTTTTGCCCTCCGTGGCGTTATGGCTATTGGTGTACAGCTGTCTCCTACCACAGTGTAGACTCTTTGAAGCTGTGTCCCACCCTGCTCTGGAGGGCCCAGCCTGCCTAGCTGGTGCAGGGAGTGCAGTGCAGTGCAGGCAGGACCCCACTCAGCACGCTGCCATTCTGACCGTTCCACGTGGGGCTCCCCGGGGTAAGGGTCTCTATTATCGCAGCTTGTGGGCTCTTTGAGAAGATGCCTGTGTGAATGACAATAAAGATGTGCACCTGTGTGACTTCTGGCTCACACTGACGACAGGAGTCAGCTCAACCCAGCAGTTCTTTTGTGGGCATAGGTGAAAATGTACCCTTTAGTCACATACAGATTGCTTTCTTTAAGGTCTGGTTCATTGTCGGCTTCAGTGACTCCCAAAACCTTTCTGAAGGAAGAGCCAACCTGACTGTAATGGCTGTGCCTCTCACTTCTGTTTTCTTCCTTTGCGTGTGGTGGTCTTCTTGTTGGCTTGGGGAAGGGGGCCTGTTGCCGGGACACCTGGGGGTGGGACGTGCGCAGAGCACTTGATCAAACTCCAATTGTGTTCCTACTTTGTCTCAGTTTTGGGATTTTATGTTTTTGCCTTTGGCATTGTCTTTTCTCCTAAAGGGCTGGTGGTCTCCACACACTGTCCTGAATGGACTGCCTGGCTCCTTTTGCCTCTATTCAGTGTGGCTGATTGCGCCCCCACGTCCCTCCCTCCTTCTGGGGGTCTCACCCACTCTGTGTTCTGATGACTCCAACCCTGGACCTCTCCCATCAACCCTGGACTAATTTGACTTGCTCCCTATCTGACAGTTCTGCTTGCCAGACTACAAGCGAGTCAGATGTAATGGGTCCAGAACTGAACTTGTGAGCTTCCCACCTTCGTTCCATTGTCTAGTTGCTTACACCAGAGCCCCAGCGCTACCCAAGTAGCTTCTCATCTCAAACCTTAGATCCAGTCCTCCAGGACATCCTGTGTTTCAGGGCACCCAGCAAGTTCTTAAGGTGGGATTTAAAGAATACAGGTCAAATCCACTCAAATGCTTTTAATATTATTCGGGACAGTGTTTTGCAATTATATAAAGTAAATATGCTAAGCAGTTAACACCTGCAACAAAACCGGTGTAGCTCTATTATACCAAATGGAATGTATGTGGAGACCAAAAACTTTTTAATGTATAAGGTACTTCTGTATGATGATTAAAGAAAATAGTTATGATGATAAAGATAGAATAATTCAGAATTTCTATATATAAAATAATTAAACTTCAAAATATATAGGAAAACTGGCTGATTTATAAGGAGGAATGGATACATTTTCAACCATATGTGCTATTTTAATGTTTATTCCTCAGGAACTGATAGGTCAGATACAAACACATAAATAAAAGTATATAAGATCTGAACAAGCTGTGTGTCTTGGTCGTATGAAAAAACTGCAAACAACTAGCAAATACATATTCCTTTGAAGCCTGTGAAACATTTTTAAAATGGTCACAAAGTCAGTCTTTAATTCTTTCAGACCATGTCCTCTGACCAATGAAGTTAAGTCAGAAATCAATAATAAATGCACAAAGAAGGAAAGTTTATATATTTGACATTGAAAAGCATGAAAAATCATTCAAATTAAAGGAGAAGTCATAATGGAAATATCCAGAATTGACTGATTCTAACAATATAAAATAAGGCTTATAGATTGTGCCAGTGCTTGCTTGGGGTGAAATTTATATCCTTAAGAGTTATGTACTGTAAAAGAAAAAAGCCTTAAGCCCTGGCTGGGTGGCTTATTTGGTTGGAACGTTATCCTGTACATCAAAAGGTTGTGAGTTCGATTCCAGTTAGGGCACATACCCAGACTGCGTGTTCGATCCCCAGTTGTGGCACATATGGTAGGGCACCGATCGATGTTCCTCACATCGATGTTTCTCTCTGTCTCTCGCTCTTCTTCCACTCTCTCTCTCTCTTTTTCCTTTCTAAAATCAATGAAAACATTTCCTCAGGTGAGGATTAAAAAAAAAAAGGCTAAAAATTGATCAGATAAGTGTTTAAGTTAAGAAGTTAGGAGAGCAAAAGGCAGTAGAAGGAAGGAAATAAGAAAAGTAAGAACAGAAATTTGAAATGGGGGAGAAAGAAGAATAGAAATAATAAAAGGCGGGTTCTTTGTAAAGAAAAACGAAATTGTCAAACTTTGGTAAGATTGATTGAAAATAAAAGACAGTGTTAGCTATATTTTGTTAATAATATGAACAATCGATATTTAAAGATATTTGTCAATTAAATGAAAAACAAAATCTTGTGGGTTTTAAAGAGCTTATTCTAAAATATAGTGGAAGAGTAAGAGACAAAAACTAAGTAATTTTGGAAAAAACAAACAAACAAGAGGGGACTGACTCTTTAAATGTAAAGCTTATTATAGAGGTGTAATACTTAGGACTCGTATTTTTGGCCCAGGGATAGACAAATATATGCCAGTGCAACATAGTTAGGGAACATACACATCACCCTCCCTTCCACATACACACATACTACTCACACTCCCACACATATCCCCGCTCACACACATCTGCTGACATACACACACATATCCACTCACACATCCACTACCCACATCTATACATACACTCACACCCACCCACACCCCACTGCCCACACTCAAACAGGAATTCATAACACTGGAGATTGCATTACAAGTCCATGGGAAAGGATAGACCTTTTAGTAAACTTTGCTGGTATAATCTTCTATGTATGTGGTAGAGATAAAATTAGGTCCATACCTACAACTTCATATATGACACTGAATTCTAAATGGAATAAAATCCTAAGTGTGAAGAGGAAAACTACAACTTATAGAAGAAAAAGACTATCAGAAAGACTAGAATATGAAGACTATCTTTGACATATGGGTGTCGGCACAAAAAGTATAAGCCGTAAGGAAAAATACTGGTTTATTTGACTATATTAAATAGAAAAATCATCTGTATGGTAGATAATATTTATAGACTTAAAAGACAGTCTACAGATAGGAGGATATATTTAAAAATCATATAACTTGAAAAGTATTAAATTAAAGATCTAGAGAGAATAAAGCACACAGTAGATAAAGGCTATGAAAAAATTGGGAAACCAGAAAGATTATAAATGTATGTAAGCCTTGCGATTTTTCTATTAATCCATGAAATATGAATGACAGCAATGAGAGACCATTTCATACTTATCACATTGGCAAACACGAGTCAGTTAATAAATATTGTCAAGGTATGGAGAAATGGGAACTCTTACTCCTTGATTGATATAACCACTTTGGAGATGAATTTGGTTGTGTAAGTAAAGTTGATAATGTGCACATCATATGACCCACCAATGTCATTGTTAGGCATTTCCTCTAGAAGAACTCATAGTGTTTGAGGGATATGGTCCTATAGTGTTTATAATAACAAAATGGTGGAAACTACCTAATTGGCCTCAGTAAGGGGGCCCAGACATTTGTTCTATTTATACAGCCAAAAATTATTCAGCACTGAAATGAATGAATCAGATCTACAAGTATCAAGATGTATAACTCATGAGGAATGTTGACTGTGAAAAACCAAGTTTGAATAGTATGGATGCACTGCGGTGGTGTTGTTGGATATTTACATAGCCAGGAAAGGTACAGACCCTGCCTTTGAAGGATGATGTGCCATCTTTACATTATGTCGATACCTACCTGTAGGGAAGGAGAGGTGATCACCGGGGTATATAGGGCTTTAGCTGTATCTGCAAGAACTGTTTATAGAGACCCGAGGCAAATAAAGCAAAATGTGACAACTCTTTATTCTTCATAGATAACTATTATGTTTATTTTTTGATTTGAGATATAATTTACAAGTCATAAAATTCACCACATTAAAGTGTATAATTGAGAGATGAGGAAAGACAGCTGAGGACTGCCAGAGGGTGTAGGAAAAGCCATACACCTGGTGGCAGAAAACACAGGTCAGTGATTTTGCTTTGACTTCTCCAATCATGACACCAAGCCTGGAAAGGAAAAGAATGCCAGATTTCAAAACTTCTGTGGTTGAGCATCACTGCATACGAAATTCAAAGGCTAGTGAGAAGTAGTGGAGACACAGACCTAGACAGTGATTACTAGAGGGCATCTCCAGATTGATCATGAAAGAGAAACAAGCCTGTGGGAAACGGGAGGGTCTTAACTTCTATGAGGACTTTGTATCCAAGGAGAAACATTTGTTGCTATTTAGACTTTATTTCGGGCTCAATATGTTAAATATGTATAATAATCGTTTTAAAAGCAATTTAAGCAAAATTAGAAATTATTCTTACAAATACATTAGCAGTAAAAGCAAGCAGAAATACAGTGATTACAAAATTTTTTACTGCACATAAACCTTAAAAAAATATATATGCACTATAGTTTTAATGAATTTATCTGGTATCAGTCCCCTTTGTTGGGCACAGTGGTTTTACAGAAACTTACTTCTGCACCTTTCTAAGAGGGCAGATGACCTGGGCACAACAGACCAGCAGGTGAGACTTTGCACTTCAGAGCCATTAATTGATATGGGTGACTTGGTCCCAGGTTCTAAGATGATTTGGACCTTGAGTTCAGCCTCAGCTCCTGTTTCAGATTAAACTGTAAAAATGATTCTTATGCTGAGCTTCCCACACCTTGGCCTGGGACCCTGTCCGCTGCTGCCCAGCGCTGCCCTAGACGTTTAAAGGCGCCTTGCTTTCTGGTCAGAACTCTGTATTTCAGGCCCTCTGCTTTCTCCTGCCTCAAGTCATGAAAACAGCTACTTGGCAAAGAATTTTTTAGTCTTCTTCTCGTGAAAAGCAGTGTTAGAGGCTAAAATCTTGACTTCAGGCTGCACGTGAGTATGGGGGCCACTTTTAGTGAGAGAACTAGAGACAAACCTTTTATGGCCCAGAGTTCACAGTGATTTCCTCCCAATTTAATTCGATTATCATTAGGTCCATTAAAATGTTTTATTCTACTATAAAACCACCTGAATTTATTCTTTTCTACAATATATTTACTTATAGTTGTTGAAGCTCTGGCCAGAAATTAATTCTGCATCCGCCTTTTTTATAATTCTCATGTGTTTCATTAGCTCTCATCTAGTTAATTTGCTGGTGAATGTTGAGCAGACAGTTTACAAAAGGAACATAAGTACCGGCAAATGTCAGCGGATACCAGCCTGACTGTTTATGACTAATGTATTCCTGTCACTCTTGGACCATCTTGTTGGCGTGTTTTGAGACGGATTATTATAAGGAATTTGGTAAGGAATCACAGAGATCCAACACTCACACATCATTATTTTGTGAGTGAAGGGAGATGAGTTTCTGGAGGGCTCATAATCCTGGTGTACCAGGAGCTTTAGAAATATTAAGGCATTTTGGCTGAAAATTATATTCTGTAGAATTTATCTTCAGGAAGTAATCAGATAACCACTAAATTTATGTACAGAAAATGTTCATTACATCATGAGTTCAAATCATTAACCATTGGAGGCAGCCCAGATGCACAATAGTAGGGGATTCAGTAAGTCAGTTACTGTACTTGCACAGCATAATCGATTATTAGGCGGCTATTAGTGTTTACAGGAATGAGTCATAAGACGAAGAAAGCTGCCAGCATATGAGGCCAAAATACACATAAAAACAGTCTACATGATGTAACATAGAGCCATATGTGTGTGTGCCTGTGCAGGCTTGTGTGTGAGTGTGTTTTTGTGTATTTTAAAGTCCTCAAGGAGTTACAAACCAAAGGTCTATGGTGTCTGTTTCTGTGAGCTCAGATCACTGCTAGTATTTATTTACCTGCACTTCTGAGTTTTCTGAATTTTTTAAAATGAAGATACATCACTTTTATACTCATAGAGAAGAATTATGTGAAAAGTAGTCTGATTTTTGACATGTAGAAGCATTTTTCTAAGCATAAAAACAATGCAAGCAATTTCAAATAGTAAGTGTGATTTTCATAGAAAACTTCTTTGAATATCAATAAGCATCAGTAAAAGGCTAAAAACAAGCTGTTATGGACATTTTCTACAAATATTACAGACATGAATATGTTATAATGTTTTGAAAGAACATTTGGTCTATCTCATTTTGTTTTAAAAATAGGTAGATAATGTTATAATGAGAAAATACTAAAAGAAAATACACTCTACTGCTTTCAGTGCTTTTTTCTGGGCATTGGAGATGCTTTTAAATATATTTCTTGCACTTTTCTGTGCTTCCCAAACTTTATACACCAAGAGCAGGCATATATTTTATAATCACAGGATACACACTCATAAAGAGCAGGGACCGAGCACCTGGCTCTCTGTCCCTGCCAGAGCCTATCGCTTCTCGGCAGCCTGCTTTCGGGGATGTCCCAGGTAGGGCTGTACAGAGCTAATTCTGTATCACTGATTGAAAAACTATTTCATTTGGGGAGTTGTCTAGAAAGTCTAGTAGATGTATTTTAGGCAATACTCTGGTGAACGACCAAACAGATTTCCCATGTCCTACTCTGCTGAAGAGAATGATCCACTCAGGAAACTAAGAAAGTAAAAACAATGAAGTTAAAAATTTAATAAGTCCATGTGTTGAGATTGATACAAAAATTCGTTTATAAATTATTGGAAATCGATGGTGAATAAAGTTCAGTATAATTTTAAAAGATTGAAATATGAGTGTGTATATCTCTATTTTTTGGTAGGTAAGGAAAAATATATTTTTGGTGTGCTGTAGAATTCTAACAATTAGTTTATGTGTGCCATGAACTGAAAAAAGTTGAAAATTGCTGGTGCAGGGTACTCTATGAATGTCAATTAAGTAATGTTGATGATAGTGTTGAGTCTCCTATATTCTTTACTGATCTTCTGTCAAGTTGTTTTGACCCCTTTATTATTATGTAATGCCCATTTTAACTTCTGATAATATTCTTTGTTCTGAAACCTACTTTTTCTGATGTTAATATAGCCATTCAAACATTCTTTTGATTAAGGTTAGCATGGTACATCTTTTTCCGTCATTCTTCTCTTATTTTATGTATATGTTTATATTTCAAGTGGGTTTCTTATAAATAGACAATTTTGATTTTACAGCACTTGGTAGGGTTAGCATTTCCTAGCCAGATAGAATATCCATTCCCATAAAACATCAGGTAAAGAGGACACAAGCTATATGCAAAAACCTGTTTAAGCATCCCAACGTTCATAATCCCATCAACACTTTTGTTGGGAGAAAAGCCTTTATGTTCTTTTAATCTAATTGTAGTCCACACCAGGGCTTCGCCAATGGATTTGGGTATTACAGTTCATGGGACTTCCCTGTCAAGAAGTTCAGAAACTTCTCCACCTCCTGACCATTTTACCCACTCAGGTGCAAAGGCTTTGTGTACCCAGTAAAGGGTCAGAGTCAAGGGATCCTGGTTCTTTTGTCTGCTTTCATGTTGATTCATTTCTCTAATCATAGCTTGAAGCAATTGTGGGTCAGATACCTTATTATAATCTTTGAATCTTGGCTTTCAAAATGTGTACAAACTAGGATAAATAAAGCAGACTTGTCTGGGGCTCTTTAATCCGTTTGGCCCGCTTAAAACTTTTGCTTGAACCCCATCAATGTCCACTTTATTCATACCTAACCATCGAGGGTGTGGGTGGTCATGCGCTGGGTCAGGGCTGCTGTGCTTGGGGTCGCAGCACTGGCTCCTACTTTGGGAGGCTCAGTGGCCTAGATTCTGGGAAGCTTCATCAGCTGAGATTAGCATAGGCAAAGATTGAGGGAGTCCCTAGTGGCAAAACTTTGGTTGTCCCTGACTGACAGCCACAAGGACTGCTTGGGTCCTTGGTGGTGAAAGCTGCTGGGGCCTTCTGCTCCCCTTTTCCTTCAAAGGGGGAGGTCATAGCTGAGGGGATCCCTTTCGGTGGCAAACTATGTGAGACTAGGTATGAGTTGACACAGGTAAAATGTTGCCTGTTTTTTTTTTTTTTATGTGGCCATCTTTGATTTTTGTGCTCCACAGGATTGCTATAGCTCCTACATTATGCTTCAGAGCTCTCTTAGGGCTATGTTCATCAGTAGTAGCTGTTAATCATAGTTTTTATGGAGGTGCAGGTGCTGGGACCTCCTAGTCCCCCAAGCTTGTTGATGTCATGCTCCTAAATGTTTGTTACAGTTTCTTTCTTTTTTGTGTGTCAGAAAGAAAGATGGGCCCTGGCTGGTGTGGCTTAGTGGACTGAGCACCAGACTGCAAACCAAGAGGTCACTGGTTCAGTTCCCAGTCAGGGCACATGCCTGGGTTACAGGCCGGGTCCCCAGTTGGGGGTGTGTGAGAGGCAACCAGATCAATGTTTCTCTCACATATTGATGTTTCTCTCACTCTTTCTCCCTCCCTTCTCCCTGTCTAAAAATAAATAAATGATTAATTTAAAAATAAGTAAATAAAGATGATTATTGAGGGATAGGAATTTTTACATGGTATTGACTTTAGTTAGGGTACTCTTTCCTGGTGCTAAGGTCAGTTGGGACAGGTTAGGACCCAGGGAAAACTAGCTGGCTTCTGCTTCCTCCTAAGGCATTGGTGACTGGCCTTGATACTGAAATTTGGCTTAGGAGATTCAGAAGACAGAAATTTTCGGCAATGATGAAAGGTACAGTGATTTCTTCTTAGAGAAAATGATAAATGACTGGCCTTTTTAGATTGTAGTCAACCCATTAAAAGTGTTTGGAAATGGCTCTCAGTGTGTCAAGATTTGGGTCACAGACCTTTCTCAAGAGCTGTAGATGTGTTAGTCATCACACTGAAGATCAGTCTAGCCATACGCCCTCAACCAGGACACTACGGGAAGAGATACTGATCTAGACTGTTGGGTTGATCATCCGCAGGTAAGTAATGTAATTGTATAAACTGACCTATGTCATAGGGAATAGAGGCCCAAGGAGGCTCAGAGATACCCAGACATATCTGTTAGAGGTCATGAGGCTGAGAATTCCATGATGCATTCCACACAGAGGCACTAGCCCCTCCAGGTTGGTTGATACAAGAAGTCTTAGGTGGTTCATGATCATAGGCATTCACAATGCTAGGACTCATGAGATCAGTGTAGAAGTTATGGGTAAGGGGGTCTCCTTTTCCTTCACAGAAATGATTTGGTTTGGTGCTTCTAGTGCCAGACTTGGCCAAGTTTGTAGCTGCTCCTTCCTCCTTTTGATGCACTGGTTCTTGAACCAAGTCTTTATTACTAACTCATCAATTTGAGTAGATGAAGTTAAGTTCTGCTATAGTAGCCCAATGTGGGTACTTGGTCTGTTCAAATGTATCTTACAGTATTTTAAGCTGTTCTGGACTAAAGGTTATGCAGTACCAGCAAGCAGACCTTGGCTTTTCTGCCATGATATCCTTTAGAAGTAGAATGATTTGCTGTATGTATTTATGAGCCACCTGAATTTTGTCTGTGTGAGCAGTCCTGGTTTTTTTTAATTTTTTTTTATCCAATCTTAAAATCTCTTTTAATTCAGTTAAGATTTTTTACACCGTTTGTATTTAATGCGACTATTGATGTGATACGCTATTGGTTTCTATTTGTCTCATTTTTTATTAGATCCTCTTTTTCTGCTTCTTTTGGATTGAGTATTTATGATCAATTTTATCACCTTTAGTAGTTATATCTTTTTGTTTTTAGAGGTTGCTTTGGGATTTATTGTATATATGCTTAACTTATATACAATATATATGCCTGTCTTCAAGTAATATTATAGTCATTTACTTATAGTATAAAACCCTCCTGGCTGGTTTGGCTCAGTGGATTGAGCGTCGGCCTGCGAGCTAAGTGTCGCTGGTTCGATCTTCCAGTCAGGGCACACCAGAGAAGGAAAACTCTGACTCCAAAAAACCTCCGCTGCCTTGCGGCATACCTCTTCAGGGGAAAGGCTAAGGAGAAGGGAAACTCTGACTCCAAACCTCCGCTGCCTTGCGGCATACCTCCTCAGGGGAAAGGCTAAGGGAGTAAACCCCGACAGAAAATCCGGAGCCGGAGTCCCTAAGGCGGTTTGACGTTGTAGTCAACACCGGCAACTCCTGCGGCGCACCTGAAGCCAAGCTGTATTGACTCTGTCTTTCCCCTTGGATCCTTCAGCTGCGAAGAGAGGGGGGGTCTGCTGCATGGGCAACAGCTGGCCCTCCATATCACCCTGCCCAGGCTTTGTAGCTTCACTGGAGAGGACACTCCAGCGTCATCGCAAGATGTCGACTCAACACGGGAGGAGACAGATACCGGTTATAAGCTCATCCGATTGGCGAACGAAAAGAGCGCCAGGGGTCTCCTCTGACGGTGGGAGAGGTCATCGCACCTCACTGGACAGCTACCGCCCGCCTCAAGCTGGGCAGCCCCCAGCCAATTAGGTGCCGTCTCGCCATGGCTCACCTGCCCCACTGGGTGCGTGGGGATCAGAGAGGCGTCTCTTGAAAAGTGAGCCACAGAACACTCGCACCAGGCAATTCCAAGCAAACAACAAGAAAGAAGCCTCCAGCTCTTCGCCTCGCTAGCTGGAACATCAGGACCATGTGTCCCGGACTTACTGCAGACCTTCCGTGGATCAATGGTGCCAGGAAAACCGCCGTCATCGACAGGGAACTGGCACGACTAAACATCGACATTGCGGCTCTACAGGAGACCCGGTTGGCCGACAACAGAACTATCAGAGAAACCAACTACACCTTCTACTGGCAAGGGAAGTCTCCGGACCAACCAAGACAGCACGGTGTCGGGTTCGCTGTGAAGAACACGCTTGTTAACTCCATAGAGCCACCCACAGGAGGCACAGAGAGATTACTTACCCTCTGATTGTCAACAACTTTCGGCCCAGTCAGCATTCTTAGTGCGTACGCCCCAACCCTCTGCGCCACCACCGAAGAGAAAGAACAGTTCTACCATGCACTGGACGAAGCGTTATCCAAGATCCCAAGAAGTAATGCTCTTTATCTCCTTGGAGACTTCAACGCAAGAGTAGGAGCCGACCACATGGCCTGGCCCACCTGCCTCGGAAACTTTGGGAGAGGAAAGATCAATGAGAATGGTCAGCGACTGCTTGAGCTTTCGTGTCACCACGGCCTGTGCGTGACAAACACATTCTTCAAGTGCAAAGAGATCCACCAGGTGTCATGGAGGCACCCCCGCTCCCGCCACTGGCACCAGCTTGACCTCGTCATCACCAGAAGAACAGATATTGGCAGCACCCTCCTCACCCGCAGCTACCACAGTGCAGACTGCGACACGGACCATGCCCTCGTGGTAAGCAAGGTGCGCATAATGCCGAAGAGGTTGCACCACTCCAAGATGAAGGGTCGCCCATGCATCAACACCAGTTGTGCCAGCAACCCAGTTAAGACCCAGCAATTCATCAACAGGATGGAAGATGCACTCGGCGAGGGAATGGCGGCAGATGACATTATCGAATCCAATTGGTCACGTCTCCACGACGCCATATACAACTCCGCCATTATTGCTTACGGGAAGAAAGAGCGGAAGAACGCTGACTGGTACGAGGCTCACTGGGAAGAAATGGAACCCGTGATCGAGGCTAAGAGGAAGGCCCTACTGGCTTACAAGGCCACGCCCACTCCCAGTACACTTCAAGCTCTACGGGCTGCCAGGAACAAAGTCCAGAAGACCGCCCGCCACTGTGCCAACACCTATTGGCTAAACCTGTGCAGAAGCATCCAGGAAGCCGCCGATATAGGCAACGCACGAGGAATGTATGAGGGTATCAAGAAGGCAACAGGCCCAATCCCCTCCAAGATCGCCCCCCTTAAGTCCAAGACAGGTGAGGTCATCACTGACCAGGAACAGCAAATGCGGCGGTGGACCGAGCACTACCTCAAGCTGTATGCAACGAGGAACACCATAACAGACACTGCTCTTAACGCCATCCCAGACCTACCAGTCATGGAGGAGCTAGACACCCCACCTACTGCGGCAGAGCTCGGCAAAGCCATCGACCGCCTCGCTTGCGGGAAAGCACCAGGAAACGACGGAATCCCTCCAGAAATCCTAAAGAGTGGGAAACCAGTCCTGCTACAGCCGCTCCACCATTTACTCTGTCTCTGCTGGAAGGAGGGTTACATCCCCCAGGATATGAGAGACGCCAACATTATCACCATGTACAAGAACAAAGGAGACCGCAGCGACTGCAACAACTACCGGGGCATCTCTCTCCTCAGCATCGTCGGCAAAGTATTCGCCCGGGTCGCTCTTGCCCGCCTGCAGACCCTTGCTTCCCGCGTCTACCCAGAGTCCCAGTGTGGCTTCAGAGCTGGCCGATCAACAGTGGACATGATCTTCTCCCTACGCCAGCTGCAGGAGAAGTGTCACGAGCAGCATAAACCACTCTACCTCGCCTTTATCGACCTCACGAAGGCGTTTGATCTGGTCAGCCGAAGCGGACTCTTCAGCTTGCTACGGAAGATTGGCTGTCCACCACATCTGCTTGCTGTGGTCATGTCCTTTCACGACAACATGCACAGTACGGTGTCCTACAACGGCGCAACCTCTGAGGCCTTCCCAGTCAGCAGCGGAGTAAAGCAGGGCTGCGTCCTCGCGCCTACGCTGTTCGGAATCTTCTTCTCCATGCTCCTCCAATACGCCTTTAAGGACTGCAGCAAGGGGGTCTTCATTCACACCAGATCCGATGGCAAGCTCTACAACCTGGCCCGTCTACGAGCCAAGACCAAAGTCAAAGAGGTGCTCATCCGTGAGATGCTCTTCGCCGACGACGCAGCCTTGACATCACACTCCGAAGAGGGACTCCAGCAGCTAGTCACTTGCCTTTCCCACGCATGCAAGGAGTTCGGACTAGCCATCAGCCTGACGAAGACGAATGTTATGGCTCAAGGCATGGGGACTCCCCCATGCATCACCATCGACGGATACACCCTGGAGGTTGTCAACGACTTCACTTACCTCGGGTCCACCATCTCGAGCTCTCTGTCAGTCGACTTGGAGGTCAACCGGAGAATCGCCAGGGCAGCCACAGTTATGGCCAAACTGAACCGGCGAGTGTGGAACAATTCCAGCCTCACTGAGAAAACCAGACTGCGCATCTACCAAGCCTGCGTACTCAGCACTCTCCTCTATGGCGGCGAGACGTGGACCACCTACGCAAGGCACGAAAGGAAACTCAACAGCTTCCACATGAGGTGCCTGCGACGCGTCCTGCATGTCGCCTGGCAGGATAAGGTTCCCAACACCGAGGTGCTGAAGCGAGCCAACATGAGCAGTTTGCATGCAGTTCTTAGTGAGAGACGCCTCAGGTGGCTCGGCCATGTCAAAAGAATGGATGCAGGCCGTATTCCCAAAGACCTCCTCTACGGCGAGCTAGCAGAAGGCCAGAGGATGACAGGGCGCCCAAAACTGCGGTTCAAAGACATCTGCAAAAAGGACATGACACAATGCTCCATCAATCTCAACACATGGGAAGTTCAAGCAGACGACCGCCTAGCCTGGAGGCTCGCGGTCAGGCAAGGTAGGTCACGTGCAGAGGCTGCGCGCAACGAGGAGGCGGTCCAGAAAAGATCGAGGCGGAAGCAGCGTCAACAGCAGCAACAACAGCCATCTGCCTTCACCTGTAACAAGTGCGGCAGGGATTGTCACTCCCGAGTCGGACTGCACAGCCATTCTCGGTTGTGCAGATAGACTCTCAAGAAGCTACGCCATCGTCTCTTGAGACGGACGGCTGCCGATGACGATGACGATGATAGTATAAAACCTAACAACAGTAACTTCTATCTAACTTTTCCTGGCATTTATGTCATTGTTGTCATGCCATTTTATTTCTACATTCCTACTAACTCCACAATAATAGTTATTAGTTTTGCATTAAATGGTGTATTATCTTTTAAAACAACCTTAAGTTAAGGAAATAGGCATTTCTATTTATTCATGAAGTTTCTGTTTTCAGTGCTTTTCATTTCTTATGTAAGTCAAGATTGCCTTCTGATATTATTTTCCTTTTGTGTGATGGACTGACTTTAATGTTTTTTCTAGTTTAGGTATGTCAGACATGAATTATTTTAGCTTTGGTCTATTGGAAAAAGTTCTCATTTTGTCTTTGTGTCTGAAAGTCATTTTCACTACATATGTTATTTCAGGTTGACAGTTTTTTTCCTTCATTACTTTAGAGATATAATTTCATTAACTTCTGACTTGCATTGTTTCTCAAGTCCTCTGTCCATCATGTCTATGTTTGTTTCTCTGTACATGTTCTTTTATTCACTGGCTGCTTTAAAGTTTTTCTCTTTAGGTAAATTGATTATGATGTGCTTTGGTTTAATTTCCTTCATGTTTTTTTCTGCTTGGGGTTTGTTGACCTCCTTGGATCTATAGGTTCATAATTTTTATCAATTTTTGTATTATTTCTTTAAATATGTTTTTTCCTCAACCTGAACTCTTCTCGTAAGTCCTCAATTACACATATATTTCTTTCTTTTCTTTTTTTTAAAGGAAGGGGGGGTCTTTTATTTTCAATAGTTTTTCTCTGTACATATTGTTTTGTCAGCCTATTGACTAATATTTCCTTTTGACTAATGTAACATTAATCCCACCAGTGTAGATGTTTGATTTGGGTCTTTTTAAATGCTTTTCGTGTCTTTCCATGTCATGTTATCTTTTCCTCTATTTTCTTAAACATATACGGTGCATTTATAATAGTGATTTTAAGGACCTTGCGTTCTAATTATTTTGTGTGTAATGTCTGGATCATTTTCTTATTGATCAAGTGTTCTCAGTGTGAGATATATTTTCATGCTTTTTTTGTATGCGTATGAATTTTTGAATACGTAGAAGACATTGTACAATTCATGTTGTTGGGTTCTGTATTCTTTTAAATAAACTTTCTTGTTAGAATATATTTAAGTTAGAAAGTTTAGATCCTTTGGTGGCTTGTTGGACATTGTCAGGCAGTTCCTAGTTTAGTACACCCATTTTGTTTGGTGCTAATGTGACTCTGCTGCTGAGGTGACACTCTTCCAAGAGCTCAGCCTTGTGGACCCCTGTGTCACAGGGTTCCCTGGTCTGGTTGTTGGGAATGAACACATTCCTAGAGCTGTGAGAGCTATATCTTCTATTGTCCTGCTTCTTTTTGTTGGCTCTCTCTGGTTGCAGATTGCTTGCTCACTAACTTGTGCTAATCCTTGTCCAGGTGAAGACTGAAGTGACATCCCCCAGGCCCCCCACTCCCCACTCCCTCCTCCCACCTTCCTGCAACACACACACACACACACACACGTGTCTCTGGAACATTCCTCTGTGCGGCTCTCCTTTCTGGTACCCTGCCCTGCTCGTTCTAGCTGTTGTTGCCTCCCTGAATCTCAACGCTATTTCTTCCTTTCAGGACTCCCCTTTCTTTGCTTGGGCCCTCTTTCTGCACCGTGGCCTGGAAACTCCCCACACTGCATGCTGCGTGGCCAGGATATATCACATTGTTTCTTTCCTTTAGGGATCATTGTCTCATGATGCCTGCTGTCCTCTGTCTGAACACCATGTCTCTGGTCTTTTGTCTGTTTCTCACTTGTTTGAGGCAGGAGAGTCGATCCTTCTTCTGTCATGGATGGAAATGGATGTCTTCCTTTGGCAGTTTCTGACACCCCATCCTCTTCAGTCCTCACTGGACTGAGGCCTTTGGGCTCTCTGGGGAGTCTCTAACAGCATTGTTTACTTACCATTGAAGTCTTTGCACAAGCAGGCCTCCTTGGTCCGGTCAGCGTTTAGGGGAGTCTGGGGCTCTGAGTATTTATTGGTATCTTTTAAGTTCCAGATTCAGTTTAGAATCTAACTACATTTTTTTGTGGAAATTCTCTGGAAAACTGCTTTGACTTTCCAAATAATTCATTTATGATTACATGTTTAAAATAAATTACTTTGGTTTGATGAAGTTTGATGTCTAAGGTGATAGAGTGTTCTTTTTGTTATTTTCTACCTGTGATTTACAATTATAACAATTTTTTTTACCTGTTTACAGGGCTATCTACAGAGAGAGAAGATCTTCACATGGTTCCATGTAAGTAGTGCTTCTTATAATGCCTTTATAGATGTTATGTCTTTAAATTGAGTGATTCTTTCTACATCAGTTGATTTTTAAAAATCTTGCTTACATATGAAGCCACATGTTTTTCTGCCCTTCCTTATGGCCTGGTTTTATGTCACATGGGGGACCTGTTACAGGTCAGGGTATAACAATTGTGCCAGTGATACGCACGATTTCCTTCTGGCTTTTGTAGAACCAAGATTGAAGAAGAGGCAGCTTTCTCCTTTTCTATTCACCTTTCTTCTCCAAAGTTAGACTGACCAAACTGTCCAACCTGAGGGCCAGCTGTTAGTGTGCCCCGCACAGACCCATACCTTTGTCTTGGGCTCCAGCCGTGCCCGCCAGCGGGGCAGCGATGAGTGTATCCTGTGGCCATGATGGCATGTCCAGGCCATGTGGACACCTCTTTGCGGTTGTGACTCCAGCTTTGCAAAACTACCTTGAAATGATTCCTTTTAAATTTATCCTTAAGAGGTCTGTTTTTTTTTTTTTAACTTATATGATAATGTTTTCTAAAAGTTTTCAGCAGTCTTGCATGGAATACAAATGTAGTCATAAGAGCAACTAATGTTTATGAAGTGCCTGATTTGTGTCAGCTGTGATGGTCTGAATACCTTGCTCAGTTCCCACATACCCTGTGAGGTAGGTACTGTTCTACCCACTTCCAAGGTCCAAGGAGTTGATGTCACTGTGGTGGTCAGTGGTGAGACATGGATTTGAGCCAAGGCCTCTGACTTCATCAGCTTGAGTCCGCTTCACAAGGTCACGATAAATGGGAGCCTCCTTGATGCTGTGAGGTGGGTTCTGAGCTCAATGACTGCCCTTCCCATTGAGTGGTTTTAGTGGCAGGCCTGAATGACCACCATGAAGTGCTGAGCTCAGTCATCTTGGTGGGAGGGTGATACGGGCACAGCCCACTGACCTTCCAGCACCTGTTGCCTGCAGCAGGGCAGTGACTCATCAGCAGCCCCCCTGGGAGATGGTGGTGAAGAGTTGGGAGCACGTGCACATGGGGCTGGTGGATAATCCCATCCTGAGTGACATTTGAAGAGGCGAGTTCCTACTTAACACATCATTTGAACAAAGTCCTTGTTTGTTCTTTCCTTTATTCAGCAAGTATTTGTGGAATGCCTGTGATGTGCCAGGCACGCTTCTAGAATGCCTTTAGCTTACATCCTGTGGGCGTTATAGAACATAAATATTGTAAGTAACAGTGTGTCAGGTGGTGATGCCGCTGTGGAGGAAATGAAGAATGGGGAGGGCTATGGGAGTGATGGGTGCAGTTTTGAATGGGCGGTCAGTGCAGACCCTGAGAAGGGGCATCTGAGCAGAGCCAAGAAGGAGGAGCAGGAGCAAGCCTTATGGGTGCTAAGGAGAACTGGAGCAGAGGCTCTGGACGATGTGCCTGGCATGTTCATGGAGCAACAGGAAGGCCAGGGAGGCTGGAGCCACGTGGAGTGAAGGAGCAGGGGCAGGAGATGAGGTCAGTGGGCATCCGCCGAGAGGGTCGTCCTGAGGCTACTCCGGTGTGAGGAATGGGGGCTGAGTGTTGGGAATGGGGATCCAGGTAGTCTTTTTCTCTTTGTTGGATTGGTTTTTTTCAAACTGAAGCTGTTACATAGGGGACATCCAGATTCCTTCTGGCTTGGGATCTAATTTTCTTCTCTTTTCTTTTTTTTAAAAAAGGACATTTTTAAAAGAGATTTTTATTTACTTATTTTTAGAGAGAGGGGAAGGGAGGGAAAAAGAGAGGGAGAGAAACATTGATTAGTTGTCTCTTGCATGTCCCCAGCTGGTGACCTCTCCCACAACCCAGGTATGTACCCTGAGAATAGAACCCATAACCTTTTGGTTCGCAGGCCAACGCTCAATTCAGTGAGCCACACCAGCCAGGGCTGGATCTCATTTTCACAGAAACCTAGAGGGAAGGGCCCCTGGAACTCAGGCATATAAACAACGTCCCGTATGTGCTGGGCCTCTTCCTCCATAGACTTTGGCATTGTCCAAATTCCTCCTCCTGAGTGTGGACCGGATTGTAGTTCTGGAAATGAATAAGCAGGCCTGGATGGGCCAGGCTGGCCGAGTTGCCCACCCTGTCTGCGCTGCACAGCGCTGCTGGCTCTGTGCCAGGGTAGAGGCAGCGACAAACAATCTGAGCCATCAAGACTGCAGTTCCAGAGGGCTGCAGCAGGGATCTGGGAATTCCCCAAGGTTTGGTTAAGTGAAGGCAGTCAGCTTTTTATAGGGCACCTGCGGCCTCTTCTGCAGGTTTGAAGGAAGCTATTAGGAGCACTCAGCTGGTTGGAACAGAAATGGCTCTGCTTCCCTTGGCAGTCCTGGTTGAGTCCTGCGGTGCCTTTCAGTGGGATTCCTGGGGATGCGACAAGTCAGTACGGCGCCCATCTGTAGTGGGTGATGCCCAGGGGAACTGGTGGTTTTGGAAGAACTTGAATTTCCATTTGCACATCTCTGAGAACTTTTTACACTTCCTTAGACTGAGGTGAAGGGCAGTCTAACTCAGTGAAGCTGAAGATGAGCTTCTGGCCTCAGTGTGTTGCCTGTGCTTAGACAAAGCTGGGACTTCTGAAAGCCCGCTATTAGGCAGAGGGGATCAGGGATCCCACTGCTGGCTGGTAGCAAAGCCCTCTCCTGGCCGAGCCCCCTCCTGGCCTAGCTCAGGCCTATACTAAGACTATACTAAGAGCAAGAAATTAAGAGATAGTGATAACAAGAACTTTGTTGAAATTTTTATTAACTTTGGAGTCTTTTAGTCTTTGTAATACTGAATTGATTATTTACTTTTCACTGGTTTTTTTTTTCCCTGCATTACATTAAGATAACAATTTTCACCATAGAATTGGAAAATTTGGGACATAAAAAATAACGTTAAAACTCACCTAGAACAGGCAGACAGGAGAACTGTGCCGATGAGCTTGCTGACCAGGACTCCTCCCTCAGAGGCCCCCTTCCTGCTGTGCCCTTCTTGGTGACCCTGCCACATGTAATCTGTGCTTCACAGGGTAACACTGTGATCACTTTCTCATAAATACCCCTGACTCCTTGAGTGTCTGCTGGGCACAATAACAGCACGGTGTTGCAGGAAGACCATGCAGCCCTGCAGACTGGCCACGGGACTTGGCACAGCTTCCATCCCCACCCCAACCCTGGCCACACCTCCCTGGTGGGTTTGCTTCTCAGACCACGGTTCTACATCTGATCTTCCTTCCTCAGATTTCAGTCTCAGCTGCTGCTGTGCCTCTTTCCCATCTGGATGCTGACAGCCCGCCCCTCCACTTGATGCTCCCTGCATCCCCGGACAGGCCCTCTCTCCCTTACTTAGGGACTTGCTGCTGCCTCATTGTGCCGCCTCACTCCTGGGCCTCAGCTGCTTCTTCCTGACAGATCACCTCTGTTAGTGTCCAAGATGACTTGATAGCTCCCATCTTAAAATTTAAAAAATTCTTCACTTGATTTTCAGCCAAAGTGGGAGATTAAATTCAAATTGACTTTTGCTTCTTTTAAAAACCCACTAAATGGGCACAAGCTACCAATTAAGAGAGGAAGTGACAGAATTTGGAAAATTTAAGAAGCAGATGGACAAACAGAGGGACCTAGCAGATCTCTGTGTGTGTGTGTGTGTGTGTGTGTGTGTGTGTGTGTGTGTGTCTGTGTTGGGGGACCCGGGAGGTGAATATACTGCATTGTAGACAGTCACGCCCTCCATCAGGTCTCAGGAATGATTTTGAAACTGGGATGGTGGGGACGGGGGTGGAGGGAAACAGCAGTAAAAATAGGGCTGAAATAGGAAATCAGTGGAAAGCCCGTTTAAGAAGCAGTCAGACTCTCAGCCCCCTCCCCGAGGGAGCCCATGGGGAGTGAACTGGAGTCTTCAGGCACAGCAGAGGGGGCTGTTCTAAACAGAAAGTGTAGCTAGCTCCTGCTCTGTTGGCCCCAGAACTCTGGAAATCTGCGATGGACCCTTGGACAAGAGTGAGTGGAACAAGCTGTCCCCTGCTGTGTTTGAATGATCCCTGGCTGAGAGTTTGGAAATAAATAAACATAAGTACGCAGGACACTCAGCAAATGCTTATTAACTCCAGGAAGCACAAGAAGGGGGGTGAAGCAGGAGGAGGAATAAGGTTCCAGAGCTCCCATGTGCATGTCCTGACCGTGCGTACTGACGACTGATGGTCAGACTAGGGTGGGCAGAGGTGTGTGGGTGGCTCCGAGGGTTAATTCTCATGTTCATAGTAGGAAGTTAGTGAAGGACACAGAGTGTGAGGTCAAGAAGAGCGAACTGAACCTGGGAATTGGAAATGTGGCGAGAAATACCAAAAGAGGGGAAAAGAAGCAAGAGAGATATAAGCTTTGTGGAATTCTTTGACTTGAAAACCATGTACATTTACAATTTTGTTAAAAATAAAATTGAAAGGTTATATAGCAAATACTTTTTTTACAAAAACATTATTACGAAAGCAAGGCTTCTCCACTCCCTCCTCTCTCCTGCAGGGCCAGGCTGGACTGCATGACCATCTGGTCCCCCCCAGCAAGGTGTTGTCTGTGCCTCTGGGCTGGTTCATGTGGTCTCTGCCTCCCCTGAACCCAGTGAAAAAAATCTTTTTTCCTCAGAGGCTTGAGCTCTGCAGCTTTAGACCCATAGAGCGACCCCTTCCTACGACACCAAGCTGGGTACTCGAGGTGTGCTCTTCATGTGGGCTAAGTACACCTCCTCTTGTAGTTAAGCCTTGATTGTTGTTGACAGGTCAATGGGAGGGATTTATCCCGGCCAATCAGCTGCAAGGACTGGCTGTGACCACTGACCACCAACCTCTACCCTCCATGGAGGATCAGTTATACACGGGCAGGGTGGAGGTTATACAGGGTCTGTAGCTGTCCCCTGGGGCACAGGGTCAGGGATTTTCCAGGTGGTGCAGGCCAAGGTCAGCCCCCACCTGTGTTCTGCCTGGGGCCACCCTGCATGAGCTACAAAGCAATCTGCCTATGGCAGCTACTTGTGCTCGGCTTGGAGATTCACAGGTGAAGGCAAGCTGTGAATGTAGGCTGGCTGCTGCTAGTGCTGGGCCTAGGGCCACTTACTTAGCAAGAGATATGGGTCTGGGGGCTCACTGAGGCTGGCTATTGCTTGTTTGAGAGAATTTAGGAAGTTGTGCAGCATGAGCCAAGACCAGCCATTCATATGGAAAAGCCACTGTTAACAGCTTGGGTGGGCCCTTAAATTTGGTGGTGCAGAGCCTCTGGGGAT
Organism: Furipterus horrens; assembly: GCF_987537825.1. Lineage (NCBI taxonomy): Eukaryota > Metazoa > Chordata > Mammalia > Chiroptera > Furipteridae > Furipterus > Furipterus horrens. The sequence goes on from NW_028327171.1 coordinate 10,456,639, forward strand.
CTCCAGGGTGGGAAAAGCAGTGTTAGCCAGGTTGGTGGAATCTCAGATACGGCACCCACCTGCTGGCTGTGTGGCTCCATTGGGGGAGGGCTCAGAAAAGAAACAGTGGTCTCTGCCTGCCTTTCTACCTGGGAGAAAACTGTCCCCCAGCTCTTGCCTTGTTGCCAGACACTTCAGTTCCTCCCCATATGCCATTGGTCCCTTTCAAGATGCTACCCTGGTGCTGGAGCTCAGAGAGAGTGAGTCTGTGTAGGTGAGTCTGTGTGTGGGTTCTTTAAGGGGAACTGCTTGGGGCTCCAGCAGTTTCTTCCACTGACTCAATCCCTACTGGTTTTTGCAGCCAGAAGTTGAGGGGACTTACCTTCCTGGCACTGGAACCCTGGGCTGGGGGGACCTGGTATGGGGCTGGACTCCTCACTTTTGAGATGTCCCTCCTGAATTTTTATCCACTGCATGTGGGTGTGGGACCAACCATTTTAGCATTTGCACATCTCTGCTTCTCCTACCCATCTGTATGGCTGTGGTTTATTTAATTTGTAGTTGTCAGACTTCCATTCAATTCAGTTTCTGATGGTTCTGAGTGATGGTTGTTCTATAGTTTAGTTGTAATTTTGATGTGGTTGTGCGAGGAGATGAGCTGTGTTTACCTATGTCACCATCTTGACTGGAAATTCCTTCCCCTATTTTTGTATCCTTTGTTTAAGTAACACGTCTGTTATGGAAAGCAAATGCTGTTGGTCTAATATTTTATGGAATTCCTCTATCAAAGCCCCTAAGCCTGGAGCCTATTTTGCAGATAGATTTTTGACTGCCTACACAATTTTTAATTTTTTTTCCTTAGAAAATAGTTCATTTCAGGGAAGTTTTCAGGTACATGGGCACAGATGTATACATAAGTGCTTTTAGACTTTTTTTCTGTCTTCTTATCCCTTATTACATTATTTTAATTTCAAATGCTTATTTCAGTTTTTCATCAGATTTTTCAAATTTGTCTTCATTTTTTATTTAGCTATTTTATTCTTTAATAGCTTTCAGTATGTTAATTATTTATATTGTTTACATTTAATTTCTCATTTAATGCACATTGTTTTCCTTCCTTTGGGTTTACCCTGTTATCTCTCTAATCTCTTGAATGTTGTTTGGGACATTTTAACCTGTTTTCTAACCAATGCATCTGGTTTTCAATTTTCTTTCAAGACACTTTAAACTCCATCCCATTGGTCTTGCTATGACCTGTTGTCATCAGATATTTGTCATTTCCCATGTTTGTTTTAAAATTTTCTAGGTCATTTTCCCATCCTGAGGAAGATACGATTTTGTTGTCATTTCCAGTTTTAAATCTTTACTTTCAGAGGATATGGCCTGTCTACTTCAGCGAAGGTAGGCACAGCGATCTCTTGGGGCTGTGTTCACATAGGAGTAGTGACCTGAACTTGGCCATGGCTGGTGGTTGTTAGCTGGGGGCCTGCAGAGGAGGACACACTATGAGTCACTGGGGTAAGGTGAAAGCACACAGACAGCACAAGAGTGACACCCAGGGAATGTCACACCTGAGGCTGGAGAGATGGGAAGAGCACATGCAATAAGAAGTGAGTCTGGAGTTTGGAAGCAGAGTCACTTCTGTATGGGATCCGAGGGAGAAGGGTTCCAGGGGCGTTTGGATCTCTGCTCTGAGCTGAGATGAGAGCACGGGCTGAGAGGCCTGGGACATACATGTGATAAGGGCATGGCTGAGTCCATGGGGGCTGGACGAGGGAGAGATCAGTGGCTGAAACAGTTACCAAACAGGCAGATTTAATGAGGTCAGGTTCGTCTCTTGGAAATGACAGTCCTGGGAATGAATGAATAGGCTAGACTCCACTCGGCCTCCTGCCCAGAGGCCATTACCCCCCAAGAGTCTGGGTGGCCTGCCTTTTTGTGTGTGGTTCTACCACACTCAGTTGTCATTACCTATAGTACAACAAAATGTATGTGCATCTCCTGTGTTCTTGCCCTGTGGAAGCAGAAGGGTAAACAATAGCACTTTAAGGATGTGAAATGTAAGTTATGCTCATTTTAATCATGGTGTACAGTGAACACTGTAAACCAAAAGTTTCATACAGGACCACTACAAACCAACGGTGTCATACAGGACCACTGCAAACCAATGGTGTCATACAGGACCACTACAAACAAATAGTGTCATACAGGACCAATGCACATCAACTGTGTCATACAGAATAACTGCATACAAATAGTGTCATCCAGGTCCGCTGCATACCAACGTTGTTATATAAGACCCCTGAAGATTAATAGTATTATACAGGACAACTATATACCAGTGATGTCATATAGGACGACTGCATGCTATTGGTGTTATATAGGACAACTGCATACCAATGGCGTTTTACAGGACAACTACTTAGCAACAGTGTTATATAGGACAACTGCATACCATTGGTATTACAAAGGAACACTACGAACCAGTGGTGTTACACAGGACAACTGCTTACCAATGGTGGTACACAGGACAACTCTATACCAATGATGTTACACAGGACAAGTGTGTACCAATGGTGTTACACAGGACAACTGTATACCAGTGGTGTTATACAGGACCAGTGCATACCAATGGTGTTACACAGGATAACTGTATACCAGTGGCATTATACAGGACAACTGTATAGCAGTGGCGTTGTACAAGACAACTGTATACCAGTGGTGTTATACAGGACCAGGCATACCAATGGTGTTATACAGGACAACTGTATACCAGTGGTGTTATACAGGACCAGGCATACCAATGGTGTTATACAGGACAATTGTATACCAGTGGTGTTATAAAGGACCAGTGCATACCAATGGTGTTATGCAGGACAGGTGCATACCAGCAGTGTTATAGAGGACCACTGTGTACCAACAGTGGTATACAGGACCATATACACTAACGGTGTCATACTGAACCTCTGCTTACCAATGGTTTTGTAGAGGACCACTGCATGCCAATGGTGTCATACCAGACCACTGTATACCAATGGTGTCATATAGGACCATGCACACCAACAGTGTCAAACAGGACCACTGCTTACGAATAGTGTTATGCAGGACCACTGTATACCAACAGTGTGATACAGGACCACTATAAACCAATGGTGCATACAGGACTACTGTATACCAATGATGGCATACAGGACCATGCACACCAGTGGTGTTATACAGGAAAACAGTATAGCAGTGGTGTGATACAGGACTAGTGTAAACCAACGGTGTTATACAGGACAACTCTATACCAATGATGTGGCAGAGTGGCCCCTGGCTCCTAGGGAGGCTGGGCCATACCATCTCCTGGGCAGCTCAGTGCTCAGTGCTCACAGCTCTGTTGTCATGGAGGGGGAAGAATGGATTTGGAGGAATAGCTAGATGTCTGCCACAGACATGGGTGAGGCATGTGTAGCTTGATTTCACTGTACTTCAGAGTGAGAGAGGGACTAGTAAGAGGAGTTGTTTGACAGGTAGGTGTCTATCCCACATGCTGTTAGGCCAGGATGTTGACTTGATCTAGGAAGCTATAGTCTTAGGGGCAGTGTCACCTCCTATGCCCCCTGATTGCTGCCAGGGTGCTGGCCTCCTCTTGGGCATTGTGCTGGCAGCTGTTCCAGTATTGATCTGTGCTGCCCACCTGCTCATCCCCCACGCCAAGATACCGTCTCATTGTTGAACTGCGGGCCTCAGGACCAGGAAGGTGAGTGAAGGCGTGGAGGTCCTAGTTTCAGGAGGGGAGGACATTTTTACATCTTCTCCAAGAGTGATGGTGAAGTGCAGATGGCTGCAGAGGCCTCCAGCCCAGCTGACATCAGAGGGCTGAGGTTTCATAGTCCTGCCCTTTATTTTACGTATACGTCTTATTTACAGCGCTCATAGGCACTCCTTGTGGGGCGCTGAGAGCAAACCGAGGGCCGCAGCCATGGAGACCTCGGGCACCGGGGTCTTTCCCTCCTCCCTCCTCTTAGCTTTAATTTCTTCTGCAGTCAAGTGGCATTCATCCAGGTCACTCATCTTTCTTTGCCTTTTCCCCTCACAGGGATGTGGGAGTGCGCTGTGCTCCCAGAGGTTTAGATCATATTGCAGCCTGGCATGAAGGGGTTGGTTGCTTTTCATGAGGTGACTCATTCACTCCTCCCTGTGTGGCTGCACTGCCAGGCTGTCTGGCGGCCCTGTATGCAGCGACAGTGATGGATCTAAGAACTGCTGTCATTGGTCTGTGGTGGCCATGGATGGTGTGTGGGGGTGGACGATGAGTCCGTCTAGGAGACATTCAGAGAGGCAGGAGCCAGCCTGTCTGTGCATGGTCCATTCAACTCACACATGGCCCCTTGACCAGTGTTCTTTAGCACAAGTGAGTCAGGTGCTTCCAGGTGTGGAGGGCTGCAAGCAGCCTGACGTGTTCTGCCTGGGGAATGTCATGTACAGTCAAAGGAGCCAAGGATGCTCTCCATGTATGCTTAAGCAAACTCATTCTGCTTATTTCAGGCTTTCGTTTTCTTTCTCCAGAAATCAGTGACACTTACAGGTTACACCATTTGATTTAGTGCACACTCCGTGCTACTGTGAATCTTGTTTTACTTTTATTGGGGAGGCCACCTTACCTTGGGGGAGGAAGGATAACAGTGACACTGCAGTTACACTGAGGCAGAAGGAGGCTTTCAGCATAGGCCTTGACCTTTCCCAAGTGCTCTGACTATTTCACTCTTTCAGGGCATGAGACTAACCCACAGCTTTGCTCCCTCTGTGATTGGGGAAACGCGCTGGATTTTACCACTGTTTCCTGTGCATGGTGGTTCACATGCTGGTTATTAGGCTTCCTCTCAACTCCACTGAATGCAGGACACTGTCTTTTCAGGGCCTGGCCTCAGGCCAGAGCCAGCGGGGCTGGTGGCAGCTGGAACACAGCTGTTATAGGGAGCACAACAGCGAGCTGTTCTTATTATCCCCTTGTATACGTTTGGCAGAGCGTGAGCAGAAACGTGGTAAAGACTTTATGGTAGGAGCCCACCTGGGCCGGTAGAGACAGCCTGGGGATCCAGAGATGGTGTTCTGCTTCTAGGTCTTGCCCCTGTCATCCTGTGACCTTGGCTGGGCTGTTGTTCCCATCTGCACTGCTGCCCCATCTGTGAGACTGCATCTCTTTATCTGTCCTGCCCAGTCCCAGAGGAGGAGCAATGACCTAGCCCAGATGCTGGCAGGTTCAGGCATTTAAGCTTTTACCGGAGGGTGAGGGCATTGGTGCCTTCCAGGAATAAGTATGCGGCCGTGTGAGAAGAGAGTTTCCATAGTCATTGCTGTGTTCCAGGCCCTGGTTTCTCACTCAGTCCCCATAATTCTTCAAGGTCTTTGATTATCCTGCTACATCAATAAGGAGACTGACGTTAGTACCAGAGCAGAGACAAGTCCAGATGGGCCATTCCAGAACTTCTCTTAATCCCTTCATTTCACTAGTATTAAATTTTAGGAAGTTCAGACTTCAAATGCTTGTCACCAAATTACCTTCCAGGAAATTGGGGCATATTTTGTTTTCACCGACAATTTAGGGGAGTGCCTGTTTAACTGTAACACCTTCCATTGTCACAAAACCTTTTTTTTTTTTTTTTTTCAGGTTAATGGAGGAAGGTACAGTAAGATAAGGATTAGAGGTGTCATTGGCTTTGGTGTGACTGAGAAGGAAGCTCAGTTCAGTAGCATGGGAAAATGTGGACTGACAGAACTGGCATTGGTGGTGGGGGTGCTGTTCACATGTCTGACTCTGAAAATGCAGGTCTAGGAGAGAGCTGTTTGTCTATTTTTTAACAGCAGCTATCTGAATAAGTTTACAACCCAAAGAGGAGTTAACAAAGAGACAAAGGTTAAAGAGTAAAGAGACAGAGTGTAGGAAAGTGCTCAGAAGTCAGTCCCCAGGGAGTCAGCAAGGGTTTGGATGTGGAGACTACAGAGCTGCTGTTTGCTAAGAATAGGACTCTCTTGTCAGTGATTGCTGACCTAACAGTGCTCTTTGCTCCAGTCCTGTTCTTGATGGGCTCAGCCTTGTTTTCCACAACACCTGCTTCTCTCCAGGGCTGGGGTAAGTCTAGGGCCAGGTGTTACACTTAGACTTCTTGGGCCTTTAGTCTCCTTCAACCTGGAACGTATTCATAGCCTTTCTATCACCCTTATGACATTGAGATTGTGAAGAATATGGTCTGTCCCTTTTCTCGGTTCCTCATGATGAGGTTCCAGTTGCGTATTCTTGGCTGGACTCTCCCCATGTGAGATGGGCCTTCTCAGGGCCTCACATCTGCCCTTCTGGGAATGTTAAGCTCTTCACCTGATCAAGGACTTGCCCATTCTATCCCCAGGGTCCCAACTACTTTCCCTCTTGCAACTCTTGATAATAAGCAGTCGGTGAAAATTGCTCTTTAGGAAAATTGAGAATCCATTATGATTTTTGGTTAGACCAGTCTTTACTGTGATGGTTACAAGTGATGTTTGTCCAGCTCCAACACTCTCCGCATACACCTGTTAGCGCTTGGCCATCTGCTGTGAGCATTAGCCCCCCCCCCCTTCCCTTTCTATTTATCCGTGCATTATCAGTCTAGTTTCACAGCTTCCTGTTTTTTAATTCATCACTGTCTTACTTTATAATTCTTCACTGTCCTCAGTGACTTTGGAACACAAATTATCCCTGATCAGCCAGAGCTCTCCAGGATGACTCTTGGTCCCTGTGTTTTCATTCCTCTTCCCTTCCTTCCTGTCTGAGCCCTCTGTCAGTCTGTTCAAGCTGCTGTAACAAAGTACCATGGACTGGGTAGCTTATCAACAACAGACATTTATTTCTGATAGTTCTGTAGGCTGGGAGTCCAAGATCAGAGGGCTGGTACGGTCGGGTTCTGGTGAGGCTCTCTTCTATTGCAGTTAGACACCTTCTCACTTTCCTCACATGGTGGGAAGAGCCCAAGAGCTCTCTGGGAACTCTCTTAATGGCACTAATCCTGTCATAGGGATCTACTCTCATGGCCTAATCACCTCCCAAAGGCTCTGCCTCCTGATGCCATCACATTGGGGGTTAGGATTCAACATACGAATTTTGGGGGACACATTCAGTCCATAACACCCTTTCTTCTGTCCTCCTTTTCTTCCCTCTCCCTATTTGTTCTTAAATTTTTATTTTTAATGTTTCTGGTATCATATCATGTTTCAGGCTCATTGTGTACCTAACCTGCTTAGCCCTGGAATCAGCATTTCTTTGAAGGGCTCTGCTTCCTTGTAGTACGGAAATGTTATTAAACACCAAAATTTGGATACTAGGTATGCTTATTGCTCTTGGGGTGTCTTTGCTTCTAAGCCCTGTCCATGGACAGAGATGGGAAATAAGTGCATACACATGCACATAAATATACATGCACACATACATGTGTGCACATGTATAAATGCACACACATAATATGTGCATATATGTAATAAATACAATGTTTATTGTATTGGGAACATTTACAATCCTTTTTCTTCCACTTAGCTGCTTTTGAATCTTTATATGATTTTTGTTTTGTTTTATTTTTTTACATAATTGAACTACTTGACACATATTGTATACTCGAATTTATTGTTTAATCTTATCGTGTATCTACAAAATAAACATTACATTAGAAGTTTTAAAAGTCATACTACCCAGAGCAATCTATGGATTCAGTGCAATTTCCATCAAGATTCCAATAACATATTTCACAGAACTGAACAAATATTTCAAAAATTTTATGAAACTGCAGAAGGTCCTGCATAGGAACAGCAATCTTGAGACAGAAGAACAAAGTCGGAGGGATCACAATATCTAATATCAAACTATAGTATAAGGCCATAGTAATCAAAATAGCATGGTACTGGCATAAAAATAGACACATAGATAAATGGAACAGGATAGAGAGCCCAGAAATAAACCCACAGCTTTATAGTCAATTAATATTCAACAGAGGAAGCACACAGATGCAATGGGCTAAAGATAGTTTATTCAATAAATGGTGTTGGGAAAATCAGAGAGATAACGTGAGTAAAAGTGAAACTTGACCACTTTCTTACACCACATGCAAGAATAAATTCAAAATGGGTCAAAGACTTAAATGTTAGATCTAAAACCATAAAAACTGTAGAAGAAAACATAGGCAGCAAAATCCCACACATTGATTGTAGCAATATTTTATCACAAGGGAAACAAAATAAAAAATAAATAGGACTACATCAAACAAAAGATTTTGCACAGCCAAGAAAATCATCAACAAAATAAAAAGACAAGCCATGGAATGGGAGAACATATTTGCCAATGCATCTAATAAGGGATTAATATCCAAAATTTATAAAGAACTTACAAGACTCAACACCAAAAAAACAACCCAATTAAAAAATGGGCAAAGGATGTGAATAGACACTTTTTCAAAGAGGGCATACAGATGGTCAATAGACATATGGAAAGATGCTCAACATCACTAATCATCAGAGAAATGCAAATTAAAAGCACAGTGAGGTATCATCTTACACCTGTCAGAATGGCCATCATCAATAAACCAACAAACAACAAGTGCTGGTGAGGATGTGGAGAAAGGCGAACCCTTTGCACTGTTGGTGGGAATGCAGATTGGTGCAACCACTGTGGAAAGCAGTATGGAGATACCTCAAAAAATTAAAAATGGATCTGCCTTTTGACCCAGTGATTCCACTTCTCAGAATATATCTGAAAGGATCCAAAACGCTAATTTGAAAGAACATAAGCACCCCTATGTTCACTACAGTGTTATTTACAACCACCAAGATATGGCAGTAGCCCAAGTGTCCATCAGTAGATGAGTGGATAAAACAACTATGGGACATTTACATAATGGAATACTACTTGACCATAAACAAGAAGGAAGTTTTACTCTTTGTGACAGTATGGATGGACCTGGAGAACATTATGCTAAGTGAAATAAGTCAGAGATAGACAAATGCCATATGATTTCACTCATGTGGAATCTAATGCACAAACTTGAATTAACAAAGAAAATGGGGACAGACTCATAGATGTAGAGCAGGATGACAGCTAGTGGGGTGGGAGGTGAAGGGATGGAGGGATTGAGCAAAAAGGATAAAGAACTCATGGACATGGACAACAGTGTTGTGATTGCTGGGGGGAGAGGTGTATAAGGGGACAAAATGGTAATGAAAAAAAATACAATAAAATTTTTTTGAAAAAGAAATTCATTTCACCATAGATGTATGGGTTTATTTCTGGACTCTTAATTCTAATCTAGTGTCTATCTATCTTATCTATCTATCCATTCATCCATCCATCCTTATGCTGATAGCACATTGACTACCCTAGATTTTGTAGTAGGTTTTGAAATTGTCAAGTGTCAGTCCTTCAACTTGGTTCTTTTTCAGGATTGTTTTGGCTATGCTGGCTTTTTGCAATTCTATATGAGTTTTAGGATCAACTTGACCATTTATATTTAAAAGGACAGATAGATATTTGACAGTGATTGTCTTGAATCTGTAGATAAATTTAGGGAGTATTACCTTGTTAAAAATATGGTCTTTCAGTCCAGGAACACGGGATGTCTTTACATTTAGTTAGGTCTTTAATAATTCTTTCAATAATATTTTGTTTTCACAGTACAAGTCTTGAATTTTTGTTAAATTTATTCTTAGGTATTTTATTTTCCATTTTATTATAAACGTAATTGTTTTCTTAATTCACTTTGAATTTTTTGGCATTGTATATAAATACAACTAATTTTTGTACATTGATCTTGTATCTTGCAGTCTTACAATTTTTTTAAAAGACTCCTATCCATATGCTTTTTATTTCTTTTATTTCCTTTATTGCATTTCCTTAGGCTCTCCAGTGTGATGGTGATTAGAGATGGTACAATGGACATTCTTCCCTTGTTTCTAATCCTGGAGGGAAAGCATTCAGTTTCTCACCATTAAGTATTATGATAGCTGTAGAGTTTTCGAAGATGCCTTTTATCAAGTTAAGGAATTTATGAGAATTTTTATCATAAAATCTTATTGAATTTTGTTAAGTTCTTCTACATTTATTGAAATAATGGTTTTATATTATTATTATGTAGAAATGGTAAATTACATTGGTTGATTTCCCACCGTTGAACTGACATTACCAGGTCAAATCCTACTTAGTCATAATATATTATATAAAGGGATTTTGTTAGGGATTTTTGCATGTATATTCATGAAGGATTTGGCTCTGTAGTTTTCTTCCCTTGAAATGGCTTTATGTGGTTTTGTTATTAAGGTAATTTTGACCTCATAAAGTGAGTGAAGAAGTATTCCCTCTTATTTTTTAGTTTAAGGAGGAGTTTGTATGGAATTGTTATTTGCCTCCTTGGTTATTAGAATTTCCCATTAAAACCAGTGAGTGTGGAGTTTTCTTTTTTTTTAATTCTCAAATCCTTTTTTTAAAGTATATTTTATTGATTATACTGTTACAGTTGTCCCAATTTTTTCCCTTTGCTCCCCTCCACCCAGTATCCCCCTCCCTCCAGCAGTCCTGCCCCCCTTAGTTCATGTTCATGGGTTATGCATATTAAGTGCTTTGGGTTCACCCTTTCCTATATTATTCTTAACTTCTCTCTGTCTATTTTGTACCAACCAATTATGCTTCTTAATCCCGGTACTATTTCTCCCCCTTCCCCCACCCAGCTGATAAACTTCCAAATCATCCCCATACCTATGATTCTGTTCCTAATCTTGTGGTTTGCTAGTTTGTATTTGTATTTGTTTTTATTTTTTAGATTCTTTGTTGATAGTTGTGAGTTTGTTGTCATTTTAATGTTCATAGTTTTGATCTTCTTTTTCTTAAGTAAGTCCCTTTGACATTTCATATAATAATGACGTGCTGATGATGAACTCCTTTAGCTTTACCTTGTCTGGGAAGCTCTTCATCTACCCTTACATTCTAAATGATAGCTTTGCTGGGTAGAGTAATCTTGGTTGTAGGTCCTTGCTTATCATCACTTTGAATACTTCTTGCTAGTCCCTTCTTGCCTGCAAAGTTTCTTTTGAGAAATCAGCTTATAGTCCTATAGGACCCCTTTGTAGGTAACTCTGCTTTTCTCTTGCTGCTTTTAAGGTTCTCTCTTTGTCTTTAACCTTTGGCATTTTAATGATGATGTGTCTTGGTGTGATCCTATTTGGATCTAGCTTGTTTGGGACTCTCTGTGCTTCCTGGACTTGTATGTCTATTTCTTTTGCCAAATTTGGGAAGTTTTTCTTCATTATTTTTTTGCATAAATTTTTCAATGTCTTGCTCTTCCTCTTCTCCTTCTGGCACCCCTATGATTTGGATATTGGCACGTTTAAAGTTGTCCCAGGGGTTCCTAATCCTCTCCTCATTTCTTTTTTAATTCTTGTTTCCTCATTCTGTACTGGTTGACTATTTATTTCTTCCTTATGTTACAAATCATTGATTTGAACCCCAGTTTTCTTCCCTTCACCATTGGTTTTGTGTGGATTTTCCTTCATTTCACTTAGCTTAGCCTTCACTTCTTCCCTTCTGTGTTTGCCGTACTCAAGCATAGCCGTCATGTCTGTGAGCATCTTTATCACCAGTGTTTTGAATTCTGCATCTGTTAGATTGGCTATCTCCTCATCTGTTACATTGGCTATCTCCTCATTGCTTAGTTCTCTCACTGGAACCTTGATCTGTTCCCTCTTTTGGGCCATACTTCTATGTCTCCCCAACTTGACAAGCTCTTGTGTTTGCCTCTGTTTGGAGGCACCTGTCTGGATAAGTATTTCTTCTTTATATCTTTGTTTGCTGGGCTTCCATGCAGCTCGATTTTCTGGAACTTCTGGTTGTCTCCAGTTTTGAGGTAGTTGTATTCCTTCTTAGTTGTGGAGAGAGATGTAGCGTGTGTGCTTACACCTCCATCTTGGCTGGAATTTTGGAGTTTTCTTTGTTGGACACTTCTAAACTGTGAATTCAATCTCTTTAGTTGTTAAATTGAGTTGGTCAAAAGTCTGTTATTTTTTTTTCTGTAAAATAAAAGATACATTCTTCCTTTTCACGGATGGCTTTAATGATTTGGATATTTTGAGTATGCTGGCTATATCCTGCAATTGGTTTCTCGTGGGTAGAGGCCAGGGTACTGCTAAACATCTTCCAATGCGTATGACAGCCCTATAACAAAGAATTGTTTGGCCAAAATGTCAACAATACCAAAAACTTTGCAAACCACTTCTGACATGTTCAATCAGTCATAGCACCTTTTCCGTATACTGCTCAAATCTTTTTTTGTGTTTCTCTTGCATTTTAACCTTTCTTGAAATAATAAAACATAATATGCCAAAATTGTTACATCTTTTCTTCTTTCTTCAATATTAAAATGGCTATATAAAATTCACCAATTTTGATAAGTTTTTTTAATGCACATTGATATGACAGCTGTCACAATACAGTCTAACAAAATTATTTTGGCAGAAGTTAAAGACAACTAAGCACTTCTAGAGCCATCGTATGGAAAAAAAAATGGACTTTTTGGCCAACCCAATAATACTTTTTATTTCTTTTGTAGGTCCAAGTTTCTGTTTGATATCATAATTCTCCTACCAGCGTAGATTTTTAAAATAGTTTATGTGATTTATCTTGTCAGATATTATTTCTACCACAATTTCTTCTTCAAAAACACAATTATATTATGTCAGACTTTCTTACTCTACACTTCTTATCTTTTGCCTTCTTTTTTATATTCACCATCCTCCTGTGTTTTTTTTCTTTTTGCTGTAATAACAGTAATTATCCATAATGTAGCACAGAGAAACAAAGCAATATAAACAATGAAAGAGAAGATAAAGGACTTGGAGAGAGATTGAAAAAGTGTAATGGAATTCCCTAGTGTTCCAGAAGGAGAAGAAAGAGGACTGGGATAGCAGTAATATTTGAAAAGTTAAGGGCTAACAATTTTCCAGAATTGATAAAGCCACCATTGTACAGTTTCAAAACCCTAAAGCAAATGAAACAAAGAGAAATTTTTCTCTGTCTAGACATATTATGGTGAACCACTAGAATACTAAAGACAAGTAAGAGATCTTAACAGAGAGAAAAAAATTGTTCAAAGAAGGAACGTTAAGGCCATCAGATGTCTTTTAACTGCACCACTGGAAACTGGAAGATGTGTGTGTCTGCCACGTAGTGGGACAAGAGACTTCACCCAGCATTCTGTACTTCAGGAATAAATCTTTCAGGAATGTGGGCAAAATAACCATATTTGCATATAAACAGAAACTGAGATAACTTGATAGCTATAGGTCTTTATTAAAAGCATTTCTAAAGGATCTATTTTAGGAGAAAAGAAAGTTGTTACATATGGAAATTCTGAGATTTAAGAAGAAATTAAAAACAGAGAACATTTTGTGCTTGTGAGTTAATCCGAACACACATTTAATATTTAAAGCAATAAGGCAAATGTCTTCCATGGTTAACAACAAACAGTAGAAGTAAAATAGGGAGTAGAGTCACAGGGTTTTAAGATCCTGAGGTTGCTTGAATGGGTAAGGAAGGATATCAGACTTTGATAAATTAGGAACTCATGTGATCATGGTTAGGGTAAGAAATAAAAAAAATATGCAAAGCAGTGGAAGGAAATATCTATAAAAGAAGGCAAGGAAGTAGACTTACAAAAAACAGAAACATAAGAAAATAGAAAATACAACATAAATTTTACATAAATCCAGAAGGTGGTAAGAAGGGGAAGGGTCTAGTTAAGGAACTAGTATAAATGACCCATGGACATGGACAATGGGGTAGGGATTGACTGTGGGAGAGGGAGTTGGGGGGAGCAGTGGGGGAAAAATGGGACAACTGTAATAGAAAAACAATAAATAAATCAAATTTAAAGAAATTATACATAAATCCAGATATATCCAAAATTTGAATAAATATTAATGGGCTACATGCATTAAAAGTTCCATTGAAAGAATTTTCACTCAGAATTCCATTGTTTCAGTGTTATCATGCTGAAGTGTTAGAGTTCTCTTTTTATCTTTGGATTTTATAAATTTAATCAGAATATTGTTCATTGGGTCCTCTCTGTTCATTCCTTCTGGAACTTAAAGACCTCTTCTTGGTGTCTTTCATACTTTTTCTTTTTCTTTTTGTCTTCTTCATTTTTTAAAAAAAAGATTTTATTTATTTATTTTTAGAGAGAGGGGAAGGAAGTGAGAAAGAGAGGGAGAGAAATATCAATGTGTGGCTGCCTCTCGTGCGCCCCCAGCTGGGGACCTGGCCTGTAACCCAGTCATGTGCTCTGACTGGGGACCGAACCAGTGACCTGTTGGTTCACAGGCTGGTGCTCAATCCACTGAGCCACACCAGCCAGGACTCTTTCTCTTCTTCTTTCATTCTACATTCTGGAAAATTTCTTAGCTTCATCTTCTAACTTTCCACTTTGCTCTTTTTAAAAAAAGTATGACTTATTGATCATGCTATTATAGTTGTCCACATTTCCCCCCCCTGCTGCCTGGTACTCTCATCCTTCCAGCAATACACAACCACCCCACCTTAGTTCATGTCCATGGATCATGCATATTAGTTCTTCAGCTTCTCCATTTCCTATACTATTATTAACATTCCCCTGTCTATTTTGTACCTATCAATTATGCTTCTTGAACCCTGCACCTTTTCCTCCATTCCCCCCTTTCCCCTCCCAGCTGATAACCCTCCAAGTGATCTCCATATCTATGAATATGTTCCTGTTCTGGTTTTTTACTTAGGGTTTTTTTGGTTTGTTTGTTTGCTTGTTTGTTTGTTTTTAGATTCAGTTGTTGATAGTTGTGAATTTGTTGCCATTTTAATGTCCATAGTTTTGATCTTCTTCTTTTTCTTAAATAAGTCCCTTAACATTTCATGTAATAATGGCTTGGTGGTGATGAACTCCTTCAGATTTACCTTGTCTGGGAAGCACTTTATCCACTCTTCCATTCTAAATGATAGCTTTGCTGGATAGAGTAATCTTGGTTGTAGGTTCTTGCTTTTCATCATTTTGAATATTTCTTGCCAGTCCCTTCTTGCCTGCAAAGTTTCTTTTGAGAAACCCACTGATAGTCTTTTGGGAACTCTCTTCTATTCTCTTCCTGCTTTTAAGATTCTCTCTGTATCTTTAATTATGATGTGTCTTGGTGTGACCCTCTTTGGGTCCAACTTGTTTGGAATGCTGTGCTTCTGGACTTGTATGTCTATTTCCTTTGCCAAATTAGGGAAGTTTTCTTTCATTATATTTTTAGGTAAGTTTTTAATTTCTTGCTCTTTCTCTTCTCTTTTTGGCATTCCTATGATATGCATGTTGGCATTTTTGGAGATGTCCCAGAGTTTCCTAAGCCTATGTTCAGTTTTTTAAATTCTAGTTTCTTCTTTTTGTTCTGGTTGAATGTTTATCCCCTTCTTATGTTACAAATCATTGCTTTGAATTCTGCCTTCCTTCCCTTCTCTGTTGGTTTCCTGTGAAGTATTTTTTATTTCACTTAGTGTAACTTTTAATTTCTTTATTTTCTATCATACTCAAGGAGTTTTCTGAGCATCCTGATAACTAGTGTTATCATCTTGACATTCATTGAGCTCTCCCTGTGCTCTGATCATGTACCAGGCCTTGTGTGGGCACTGGGCACAAAGTTTCCTGATATAATCTCACGGTTGATGGCACTTCAGTGTTTTCACTGTAATGACCATGATACGTCAAGGGAGAGCCGTGAGAGAGTGCTGTCTGGATGTGGGATCGTTACTGTTTTCCTTTAATTTTTGGTCTTCTGTCCTTTCTTCCCCTGAACTCTCTCTGTATGCAGTATTTGAAAGATAAGTGGGTAGCAGGTGGCAGAATTAACTTTAGGAATCTGTTTGGTTGAATGCCTGTCAAAGAAGAGGAATAGAAGGAAGAGGGGCATTCCCAGACATGGAGGGGTGACAGTGGTCAGGCCTCAGCCATCTCGGGCTCAGGTGTGTTCCTGGTGCACAAGCAGAAGGCCGTGGGAGGGGCAGCCCCTCTGCCTGTTGCACAACTTCCTGTACAGCAACCCCAGCAGGGCTGTCAGCCCTGAGGAGAATGTGATTCGCTTTATATGGACTGCTCTGCACTCACGGGACACGTCTGTCAAACGCAACTACCTTTTTCTTATCCCCCGTGGTTCTTATAGGACACTCACTCTTTCCTCCCCTGTTTATGGTGCTCCTAGAAGCCTTAGTCTGGTCCCACCTTGCTCACATTTGCTCATTAATAGGTTAGGCTTGATTTTATTTGTATCAAACAATCAGTTAGTTTAGCTTTTAATCATATAACGTGTGTAATGCTATGCATGGCTTTTGTTATTGAAATAATGGTAGAAAATGCCTTTATTATTAGGAATGTGAAAGTTAGCTCAAAAGTACCCCTTCCCTTTTTTTTTTTTAATTGAAATAATCATTTCTGAAGTACAGGATTTTACAAATACCATCATGCTACAGCAAAACTAGCTGGCTGTCTACTAGTTACCTCTGGTGTGGGGGGTGGTTGGTTCTGACCTTATTTCTGCCTGTTTCCATTTATCTCGCTGCTGACATGAAGCATCTCACAGAAACCCAGCTGTGGGGGAGGTAGGGAGGCCACCATGCAGCTTCTGCTGGACATGAATATAGACATGATGTGAACTGGCAGAAGGAGCCCTGGGAGTTTTCTGGGAGGGGCAGACAGATATGGGTAGTGTACATGGGGGACACATGGGGTCAGTCAACTCAAGAGTGTTTTTATGCTTTTAATTCAAACAGCTATAGAAGTTAAAAGCAAGGTTTAAAATGTGTGCCACATTCTGGCAAGGGAGGGAATGGTGTCATCGTTCTCTTTGCTAAGTGATAATTACAACGTGGAGACAGATGTGAGTTTCCTGGGAGCCGAGGGGGCTGTGCTCATAATGTGGCACTCCAGGAAGGAAGGGGATGTGGTCCTGTTGACTGGGACAGGGGCCCCAAGGGCTTGGAGCTGGAAAGGAGGGGTCAGTGGCTGGTAGCTACTCACTGCTCTCAGAGGGCACAGCCTGGCCTGCCCACAGCACCTCCTTCTCAAACATGGCATGTGCCTGGAACCGGAGGAGCCAGTAGGAAAGCCCAGTC
Organism: Furipterus horrens; assembly: GCF_987537825.1. Classification (NCBI taxonomy): domain Eukaryota; kingdom Metazoa; phylum Chordata; class Mammalia; order Chiroptera; family Furipteridae; genus Furipterus; species Furipterus horrens. Next base: position 10,473,770 of record NW_028327171.1, read on the forward strand.
CGGGCAACTGCAGGGACATGCTTCCCAAGGAGGCAAGGACTTGGGCTAGGTTAGGGTGCCTTTTTCCTACTTCTCTACCTGCCTTGCTGCTTGAGAGAGGCCTCAGGGTCCCTTCTAGGGGTGACCTGCTCTGGAGGGCCACAGCCTCTCCAGCTTGGGTTTGGGGAGAAGCTAGAGGTGCCCATGCCCTCTCTGTGGGCGCTCTGCACCGGCTCACACTGATCCCACTGTGGCCTGGGTTAGATCTGCCTCTCGGTGAATGGAGACTGGTTTGAATGGGGCCCCTGCACTGACTACATGTGACTGGAGCAACTTGCTTAGTCTCTCCAAGCCGAGGGTCTCATCTGCTGGGGGACTGTGGGGACTAATTAGGCAGTGCAGGTGCCTGGCCCACACCCTGGTCCACAAGATGCCTTCATTGTGGCTCCTTCCTTCCTTGCCAGGGCCACTGTCATCACAGGAGCACTACCAAATAGAATACGTGGGTCTCTCTTGAGTTCTCTCAGGCCTTACTTGGGTCAAGGACAGAGACCCTGTGCATACAGGTCATGGGGCCAGCTCTCTTGGTGCCCCACCCCCACCCCATCTCTGTGCACATCTCCTGGAAGTGTCTGGTGCTCTGTGGACCCACTTGTATGTCCAGTGGTTATGACACTGAGCGCCAGGTTTTGGCGCTCTGTCCAGGTTACTGGTTGAGATGAATGGTTAGACTACCCAGGGCACTGCTGACTAGGTGAATGCTGTTGCTGTTAGTTCCTTTTTAATTAGTGGTTAACCTTGGGCCAGTCCCCTCAGTTTGAATCCTAGCTTACCCATGTATTTCCTGGGTGATCTTGACCCATGGGCATTCCGCTAGTGCCCAGAGTTCCCTTACAGAGAGGGAGGTGTGACAGCATCTCCTGCAGGGCCTGGTATAGGGGTCCTGGGAGCACCTACTTATACAGCCAGAGCACTTCTTGTCATCTTATAGAGTTCCTTTCTAAAAGAAAGAGAAATGTTTCCTGTGAATATTTTATGTGCATTTAGTGAGCTGATGAGCATTACAGATTTAGACGAGTTTCTACATGCCAACCGGAAAGAAGTGTGCGTACTTGGTGTCCTGTGTGTGAAGTAAGACAAGAATGTATGTGGAGGGTTATGCATGTCTCTCACCTGCACACATATGCACACATACATACACTTCTAATATGTGCCCCCGGTCCTGATCCAGAACGGCTCTGGCCTCTGAGTCTCTGTCACCTCTGGGAGCAGTCTGTACCTAATTGGCTTGGCGGAACCACCTTAATTATTTATCTTTAAAGGGAAACCTGATGCCAACTTATTCTGCTTGCTGAGTCCACCGCCGGAACAGACCTGAGGATACTGTGTGATGGCACGGAGTGCCGGGTCTGCCCTAATTCCCAGGTTGTGGAACTGGAGGCAGTGGCCCTTTGGGGATGGGGAGAGGTGGGCTGTGTACTCCAGGTAGACAGAGCGATGTGAGCCAATGGCCATGTGGCATTGTGGTGACTTCTCCGGGTTATTGGGGTGGTGCTGTGGGTGGCGGTGGTGGGGAGACAGGCTGGGGCCCAGGAGACCCTTCCAGCATTGGTCCACATTTTCAGACCAGGGTAGGCCTTTGGTGGATGTAAAGCAAGGAATGACGTGACTAGATTTTTTGTTTAAGAAAATTTATGTTCCGAAAATGAAGAAGTTGATAGGAACAGCAGCATAAAATAGATGGCTAGCATAAATAAATAGGGCAGCAACTGTGCTAAAGAGGTATCCCAGACGGCAGCCAGCCTAGTCTGTCAGATCCTGGAATCTCCGATAAGGTGCTGGGCTCTGGGACAGTTTCCCGATGTGGCTCTTTGGTTGTTTGCTGTCCCAAGGCTGTCTTGGGCTCCCACTTTCAGACTGGTCACCTAGGGATTTCCTCCCTTCCGGCCCAGGCACAGCCTTGCATTGTAGGGACTTCTATGGAGACCATTGACCTTCTCCAAAGTCCCTGGGGATGATGTTTAACAGAGAAAATAAAAGAAGCAAATCATTCATTCTGAATAAGAGCTAGTGACTTCTTCCTTCATGTCACTGAGAACGGGAAAGACTCAGATTATGTTCACTTTAATAATTGTGCTGAGGAATTATGTTTTTAGTTGAATGCTTCCAGAAAGCCTGATGGAGACTCTGGTGCTAATAGTAATGGTGAGGAATATTGGGTGTAAAGTATGCCTTTTAAATTTGGAAATGCCATGGGGACTTTAAAATGGTCTATCCCATATTCTTGTCCCCTCCTAATACTGACAGGGCAGTCATCTAGAGTTTCACAGCAGAGACTGCGGATGACAGTTCACACGAAGCCTCCTGTTGTCCCTGTGAAGCTTCACCTGCAGGTGGACCACTGGAGTCATTAAGGACATGCTTGATTCCTTCATGCTGCTCATCATGCAACCCATTTTCTCCTCCTCCTCAGAAACCATTAGCTATGGACCGAATTATGTCCCTGACTTCACACCTGGAATTCCTAGCACCCAGTCTGACTACATCTGGAGGCAGGGCCTTTAAGGAGATAGATAAGGTTAAATGAGACCCTAAGGGTGGGGCCCTCCTCCAACAGGACCGTGGCCTTATAAGAAGAGCAAGAGACCCCAGAGTGCTCTCTCTCTGTGCGAGGACAGCGTGAGAAAGCAGCCATCTGCAAGTCGAGAAGAGGCCCCTCATCAGGAACCAGCCATGCCCACACCACGAGCTCAGATTTCTGGCCTCCAGAACAGTGAGAAGTAAATGCCTGCCCTTTAAACAGCCTTGTCTGGCCTTATGTTATGGTGCCTGAGCTGCCCAAGACACCGTGTTCTCAGCAGCTGCATTTTTGGGAGAGAAATATGCAGCTGACCTGTCTGAGGGCAAACCCCATCAGATATAAACAGATGTCACTTGGTCGTTGAAAAGGTTCAGGCTCTCCTCAACCAGAGAGTCTGCTTGCCTCTTTGGCATTATTTTTCAGCGAATGGGAAGGCCAACACATAATTAACAAGAACAAGAAGAATATCACTACTATGGGTCAGGCACTGTTTAAGGAAAAACATTTATATGTATATCTAAATATATGCAAACATACACACACATTCATTATTACCATCTATCATCTAGGTACACACACACGGACATAATGCTCACTTTTGAGCCTAAAAGCAACCCTGAGATAGCCACTTTTTAATTGAAGTGTAATTCACATTACATAAAATTAACCATTCAAAAATGTACAGTTCAGTGGCACTGAGTACATTCACAATGTTGTATAGTCGCCACATCTGTCTAGTTCTAAAACATCATCATAAGCCCAAAATAAAACCTTGTACCTATGAAGCAGTCACTCCCTACCCCTGCTCCCCCTGCCCTGGGCCGCCAATCGGCATTCTGCCTCTGAATTTGCCTGTTCTCGACATGGCGCCTAACAGAATTATACAGTATGTGGTCTTTGGTGTCTTGCTTCTTTCACTTAGCATGTTTTCGGGTTTTTTTAATATTGTAGCATGCATCATAATTTCATTAATTTTTATGGTTGAATAACATTCCATTGTATGGAGAGACCACAATAGGTTTATCTGTTCATCCTTTGCTGGACATTAGGGTGTTTTTCATCTTTCAGCATTGTGGGTAGTGCTACCATTAATATTCTTGTTCAAGTTTTATTTGAACACCTGCTTTCACTTCTTTGGGACATGTCCCTAGGAGTGGAACAACTGGGTCATGCGGTAATTATATGTTTGACTTATTGACGAACCGCCACGCTGCTTTGCATGGCAGCTGCATCGTTTTACCTTCCCAAGGTGGTGTTCTTCTATTCCCTTTTTAATAAAGGAAGGAACTGATGTGTGGGGATGTAGAAGGACATGCACAAGATAAGCTAGACAGCCCTCTGGCGACAGAGCAGATCTCTGTTGGCCTGTCCTTGGGAAGCCACCACCAGGCCCTTGCTCCCTGGCATGCATGTCAGTCCTCGCCTGGGCACCCCCAGCCTGGAGCAGTGAGACAGGGTGGTGGCCTCAGAGGGGAAGGCTGTCCGTGCCGGGCCTTCTCCGCAGCAGGAGACAGTCGGGCGCTCCGAGGGGTAAGCATGTGAAGGAGGGCACAGTGTATCAGGGAGTTTCATGAGCTCTTATGGTTTGGGATTTTGTCCGATAAGGCGCCTGTAGTTTTCAGCCCCTGCTGCTACCCAGGTTGGCCAAAGCCACCACCAGTGTCCTTGCTTGGCAGGATGTGCCAGTTTCTGCCTTTCAAGTTGCTCCCTGATACTTACGCTGCTGGAATTGTCTTCTAATCTTTTAAAGGGGAGACCCCTGGGCCATGGGGCCACCCTCTGTGTGGCAGCCCTGGCAGAGGCCGAGCGGGCCCTTTTGAGAGCTGTTGCTGTCTTTCCCCTCAGAGGCGCCCTCATGCTTCCCAGCAGCAGCTCTTCAACAAGATGAAGATTTCTGCCATTGGAGACACTCGCTTTTAGATATGGTGTTGCTTGGCTTCGCTTTTACTGACAGTAAATTGCTGAAGGCATTTCAATTACACAGTGAAAATCATTAGCAGAATTCTTGTTACTTAGCATCAGACTGTGGGATTTAATCATGGTTTCTTATGGGTGGCAAAGCAAATATATCTAAAGGGAGACTTATTCAGATTTCCCAGTATATCATTATCACATTCTTGTGTGATAGTTTCCTGGTAATTCAACTTGATTTAGCGGAATATATCAGCATGACTTTTCTTTAAAAGTTGTGGAGATTTAAATTTCTTTAGCAAAGGAAACATTGAGGACAGCTCAAAATACTCCTGTTTAATGTGTTCCTTGCACGAGAGGCTAATGGTTTCGCCTCCTGGAAGGTTTCACTCCTTTTGCCCAGAGGACAGAAGCAGGTGGAAGTCACTGGTGTGGTCCCGGCCACCCATTGCCTCCTCCTCTCCACTGCGGCTGCCCTCTGACCTGAGTGTGAGAACACCGCTGCATTGTCCTGTGTGGGCACAAATCTGCAAGAGGCAGCAGCAGCAGTGAGCTGTTTCAGAACACGGGACTCCGCTTGCCTCTCAAGTTCAGGGGAATTGTTAACGGTAGCAGCATTCCAGGCTTTGAATGATGTCACCACAAGCCCAAAGGTGCTTGGACTGACTTGTGTCCAATCTCCGTCCTTCCTTCATTCACCCTCACTAGCTTCTTGGGTTCACTCACTGGCTGCGGCGCGGCTGAGTTTCTGGGCCCATGAAGTGTTGGGGCCACCAGTGCCGCTGGTACCTTTTCCCACAGTGCTCTCCTGCCTCTCTTCTATGGTGTGAATCTACTGGAAAAGCTTCCACCATTGACAGACTGCTGTAAGTAAGACCTGCTCCTCGGGTGGTGGCAGGGAGAGGGCCCTCCCAACCCTGGGTTGGAGTCCAGGTGACAGTGCGCCCTGTGTTTGAAGGCATGGGTGTGCCTACGGGCCTGAACTGTCCTCGAAGGCCTGTCGAGAGTGCCGCCCCCTGTGTGACCTGCAGGCTGGTGGGGGCCCCCAGGGACTGCCTCGCTCTCGTTCTTGTAACCACCTCTCGAGGTGTCTGTGCGTTCTCATCAACAGAGAGGGAGCTGGCATTGGGCTGATTACAGTAGTTTCTCGAAAATGCTAGGAAACACCAGCACCCAGGTGGAATGAGCTTGGCCTGCTCTGCATCACCCCTGATCACAGTTCTCCTTCAGGTCCCAAAGTCCTATATTTCCTTAACAGTTTGTCTAGACTTTACTTTATCTAAAGCTGTTTAAATTCTAGCATAACTTTGTTTCATGATGTTCTTAATTCCCTTTCTTTTTGGATGGCCAGTTTACAGTTTTTAAATCTCTTATTCTGTGAGTTTTTGTTTTCTTTCTTCTCTGAAAGCACATGACCAGCTGATGACTAATACCACTCATGTTTCTTTTTGTTCATATTTCTGAACATATGTTCTTCTACCTCCTGTTGTGTTTGTGTGTGTGTGTGTATATGTGTGTGTTTAAATGTGGCAGGATGTTTTCATGGCTTCGGTATTTCTTTGTTTGCTCCTCCCTGAAAGGGAAGCCTATCCTGGTCCTCTCTGGACCCTGAAGTGTGTGGACATATTATGTGAGGCCCTCATCTCTCTTAGGGCCTTGTACTTTGAGCTGGGTGACAGACAGCTTATTTGGGCTGGGCCTCATGCCACTTTAGAAACTAGCAGCCCATGGAGGATGTTGAGAGGAGGTTCTGTAATCTCTGGCTCCTACATGGCATCCCATTTGACTGGGACCTACGTCTCTTGCCACCGCCCCCAGAGCACACTGCCTTTGTGGAAGGTCTTCAGAGGGGCCTCAAGGCTCCCAGCCATCCATGCTATCACACTGGAGCTTGCAGAGAGGCTTCCACATTTGTGGCAATAAGTGGTTTCTTTTTCTGATTTCTTTGCATGGCTCATTGGCAGTTTGGGAGATGGAGAAGGAAATGGGTATGGTTGTGCCAATGGCCTTCTTCCATCAGCCCTCCCATCCTGCCTCAGGGTGCTTGCTTCTTCCCTCTCCCTCAGCCAGGAGTCTGCATCACTGTCCCTGACAGAATCACACCTTCCTTATGACTCTGCTGCTCTTGTTGCCTTGAACCAGGCTTTGGACTTTGTAACATTAAGCTTTTCGTGTGCTCATGTCCACAGATAATGTATCTTGAGGCCAGGACAATGGACTACCTAAAATTCTACACAGGTGACATGTTGAGTGAATTCATTAAACTTTAATGGGTATTTAATAAAGACTTAGAGGTTTTGGTTGATTGTAAACTTAATTAACAGTGTAGTGTGATGGGTGGCTAAAAAGTAAATTTTAGTTTTGAGCACTTTCTGAGCAGCATATTGTCTTGAACAAGGGGTGGAAGCAATGTCACTGGTAGAGTATGCCCATAATAACAACTATTATTAGTGCAGCATCTGGCCAGGCTCAGAGCAGAGCAGTAAGAATTGAGAAAGGCCAACACACCAGGTCCTGTAAAACGTTATTGTCCATGCCACGAGTTCTTACGTGGATCAAACACTGCAGAGCATCGGTGGGTGCGTGAGGAAGGGAAGGCAGGATCAAGAGCAGGGCAGACAGCTGGGCTACATGCAGCATAACTGGAACCTGTGGTAGGAACTAAGGGATCCAGAGTGAATTATAATGTATAAAAAGAATCATGTATACATTGTACAATTGAAAAATACAGGGTCTAAAATGAATAACTCACTGGACAGAAGACTGGACACAACAGAAAGCAGGCTGAGTGAGTAGGCAGCAGTTCAATGCAGCGTATCTATATTGAAGCACAAGAGAACAGAATACAAAACAGAATGTGAGCTACCTGTGGGCAGTCTAAAGGTCTAACGGAATGGAATGAGTTTTGGTGGGGGGCGGCGCATTAAAACATGTTTGACTAGGTAAAGGCCATGGGTCTTTCCAAAGCATTAAAAGATATCCATACTAGATTCGTGAAACAGCCTACAATAAAATGTGTTAAGTTGAAAAGCAAGGAAACAAGAAACACCCTTCTCACATCTAAGCACATCACTGTTGACAACTAGAGACAAAGGCAGTCAGAAAAGCAACCAGGTTTCAAGATGGCCCATCGCTCTCCCAGAAGCCACAGCCTGCATCTGACATGTGTCTTATGTCCTTGCCTCTGTGAGTGGAGCTGCAGCCCCCGGCTCATGCACATCTGTTTTGCTAACTGATCTGTTCTGTTTTTTTCATAGTTTGTACTCAGACCAGCAAAATACAGAGGTGCCTCATGTAGTGATTATTTAGGCAACCACTTTTCTCCACAATTGCTCTTCCAAATTACGCCAGTGAGCTTTTTACCCAAACCAAATTAAATAAACTATATAGAGTGATATTATAACATTATGGTTTCAAAAAAGAGACATATACCAGTTTCTTAATATAACCTTTTCCATCAGAAAGTATAGAACGAATGTCATTGTATACAGTGTTTGGATGAACAACGGCAGGCTCATGTGTGCATCATATGAGAGCTGCCACAGCGGTTCCATCTCCCATCACCCTCTGTTCTGTTGTGAATCTGTTCCCATGTGCCATCATCCTGTCCTAATGCTGTTACACTGTGCTGCAACTCTGTAAATGCACTCACGGTGCAAAATACCCATGACCCTCCAAAAGGCATATAAATTGGTAAAGAAAATAGTGCAGTCTTAAGAATGTGCCTTCCAAAGAGTGACTCTCTTGCACCGTTCTCCTGCTGGACCACTGGGAAGTCCTGTCCTCTTCCTCTCAGGCATACTGTCAGGCCGTCCTAATACCGCATTTTGAGCAAATACAAATTGTGTTTATTTACTTTAAAATTATTTATTACTTGTATAAGTTTGTTTTTACTGTCCGATTCATATTTTTTTCTACTTGTGAAAATTGTTGGGTTATTGTTGGTTGGGATTGAACACATCATATTTTTCCATTACCATCAGTGGATGCATTGTTTTCCTGTATAGTAGAAGGGTTTTCAGAACAAAATAACAGCCTAAGTGATGGGAAGGTGTTTCAACGTTCCCATTACTCCTTGTCCTTGTCAGCGCTTGGCAAGGAATTGCCAGACTGTAATATTTTAGGCAGTCTAGTGGGTGAGTATCTACATCTATTTTTGTTTTTAATTTGCATATCTTTGATTACTAATGAGACTTTAGTACCTTTTCATGTTCTTATTGGCCATTTGGATCTCTTTTGTGAAGTGCTTTTCTTAGTTTTACCCATTTTTCTATTTATGTCTACTGGCCCCAGATGTTCCCACAGTGATTTTCATGCTAGATAAAAGTGTAGCAAATCTTTAGGGAAGAATTTTATCAATAATATATTTTCAAACATGTGAGGACGTAGGTAAAAGTGATGCTTACGCACCTGTGCTGAAAGAGCTCCTTGAAGATGGGACCAGACTCCATACAGAGCCATGGAGTGAGGGTGTGAAAGGTCAGAGAAAGCCTGGTGGGGACCCCACATGCACAATGTGCAGGGAGTATGGAGAACAGTATGTTCATGCTGCGGACCTCACGAGGAGCGGCAGTAGCATACATAACATTGATGGGGGAGCACGGTGGAGAGTGAGAGGGCAGAGGCGACCAAAGGCACAGTCTATTTGCTTCATGCTCTTTCAGGCCAATTGACCAATGTCTAAGGCATTTAAGACCATCACACAGAGATTATAAGTGAAAGAACCAAAAATAGCTAATAAGGACTCACACCGGGTAAATGTGGTAATTCCCTCGCCATGCGGGGTGAGTCATTAGTTATTCACTTAGTGGACAAAGGCCATGAGCAGGCCTTTCACACACACAGGTCCAGATGTTCAGCGAACATAAACAAGAGCTTAAAGTCTTGAACAGTGAAACTGATGAGGTAATTTCACCTCTCAATGTGTCAGAGATCAGAATGTGAACAGTGAACTGTGTGGGCAGTGACTGGAGAGATAGCACTCGTGAATGTGACAGAATATTATTTGTAGAGACCTATATGGAGAAGGTTTTGGTTAACTTCTCTGAAATTAAAAATGTGCAGTATTTTACGTCTGAGGTACCTCTGAATGTGCTGATTCAAGAAAATCCTAAGATGTATGAAGATTAAGAGCATATGCCAGGTGCAGAGCAGCATGTGTGTCTCCTGCCACACACAAACCTCATCCTGGGTGGGCTCACGGGGATGGTGACAGGGACTGTGAGCTCAGCGAAGCGGGAGAGAGTCTGACTTTTCTTTGTTTATATTTTTACTCTTTATTTAACTATCTATAATTTTGAAGAGTTATGAAAACCACCTAAGACCAGGAAGAGTTTTAGTTGTTATTACTGTTAAAAAAATCTACGTGTATTGCCAGGCTTATTCCAGACTCATGGTTTGTTACTATTACTTAATCACTAAGAAACCTGAAACATGAAGAGAAGTAATTCACCCACCACCTTGGGAACACAGAGCAGAGAATGTTCTGGCATCATTACTGCTCCTACATAGAAGGGACACAGAATAACAGTCATTAAAATGCCATAAATAGCAACATGTCCTGAATTTACCCTCACTCTCTGAAGGAATTATCTGTCCTGCTCCTTGCACAGGAGCGCATCCCAGAGGCCAGCAGTGTGCTGATGGAGCAGGATCTTCCCTCCCTGTGACCCCGACAACTGCGTTCCCTCTCTGAGCCTTATGCCTACTCTAAAGGTGGTGGTAATCATACCTGCTTCCTAATCTGGCAAATGTTAGGTATAGGAGAATAATGAAAATGCTTGTAAAAAATAAAGTGCTTCAGAATTGTTAGTTTCTCCTCCTTTTGGGGATTTGGCATGTCTTTATAATCCAGTGCCTATTTCTGGAACATAATTCTTTAGGTATGAGTAGGATAATAACCATATCTTGAGGTTTCATCTACGTTTTTTGAAGGGTGTTCCTTCTGCTCGCATTCTACTGAAGAACCTCCTGAGATACTGGCCACTCTCCAGGAGGGTTGTGATTGGTGCCCCTGGGTTACTGCACATGGAGTCTCAGGGAAGACCTCCCAGGCAGGTGACAGTGCCCATGGCCGGGCCTCCTCCTTAGTTGCTTCACTCCATTGGCTTTTGGCTGGGGTCCACTGCACGCTGACACCTCTGAACTCTTCCAAATGTGTTGCCAGATTTGTAAAAACACGTTTCTGCTGTAACTGAGGGAGTGTGCTGTTCCAACAGTGTGTTGTAAGTCAGAAGCCACACTGAGCAGTTGAAGCTTTGAGGTGCAGCTCAGGCTCTATAAGCTTCAAGGAAAGGGTAAAGGTCTTAGAGTAGATCAGAACAGAGGCAAGGGGGGCACCTTGGGAGACAGTGGAACCACCTGCATGGGGCCTGGACAGGAGTGCAGTCCAGGGCACACAGTGTCCCTTTACCAGGGAGCGGCACCTTGACCTCTGAAATTGTGTCTGACAACTGCTGATGGACGCAAGTCAAATTTCAAGTATACCAGGTGTTCTGTGAACCCCAGATATCAGAATGATAAGCAATTGGGGACAAGTGGGATTTCAAGGTGTGCCACAACATTGGCCTTGCTGAGTTCATCGGGTAATGTGACACTTTTCCCTTGCTTTTTGGTAGATGGACAGTGTCCTCACCCTCGGGGGAAGCAGGTGGGCTGGCAGGACAGGCGTCCACAGGCCGGGAGAAGGAGACACTCCCAGGTACTCTCATCTACCCCTGCTGGTGACCTACCTGCCCGGCCCCGTCCTGTTGCAGACAATGACTCACCCGTGACCCCTGCCTCTCCTGGTCTGCTTTGCCCACCTGTGCCCTGCCTGCACCCGACCTCAGTGCCTGTTGGTTGACCCACCTCAGCCCAGATCTTGACCCTCCCTTCTCCCACCCTGACTTGGGTCCTGGTCCTCACTTCTGGTTGCTCCCTTTGCTTGACCACTTCTTTTGAGGTTCTTAACCCTGAATTGCACCTTGGCTTCCATTAACCTCCTAACGGGGTGAGCCCTACTGCTGGTATTCATGCCTCTCGGATGCAGACTGCTTTTTGGCTGTTCATTTCCTTTAACAGGGTCATTTGTAGTGAAAAGAGAAAGAACGTCCTGTTCCTTCAGTGATGCAACCTGGAATGTGTGGTGATGTTACTCTTCATCTGTACAGAATGTTAATGCTTTCACTGACTACAGGTGATTTTCTTTGGGTTAGAAACAGTGAAGTTAATGAGACACTTCAAAATCAGAATTGATTTTAGGAATAATTCTAATGAGGCTGGGAAAATTTAATTGTGAACTCAGGTTCAACAGATTCACTTAGCAGACAGATCAAGTACATGCTTTGTGCCAGGTCCTGGTTCTAGGCTGGGTTAGGTCCATCAGCAAACACAGTGGCAGGCTGTGTCCCCAGAAAACGGTCCTAAAACATAGACTGTACACCTGAGAAAGCAGATGATGAACTCCGTTGATAAAGGGAAGGGGAGAACAAGAGTGAGGGAGTGCACGTGTGTGCGTGTCTGCATGTATGTGTGCACATGCATGGTTGCGATTGGGGGTTGTCAGTGGTCAGCAGGGCCATCAGGATTGGCTTCACTGAGAACGTGACATTTAAGTAAAGATGAGGGCATGGGTAATGGAGGGAGGATAGCATTCCAGGTAGAGGGAATAGCCATTGTGAGGGTGACTGGGGAACAGCCATGGGCCAGTGTGGTGGGTTGATCAGCAAGGGGAAGGGGTGTGAGTAGGTCAGCGGCCTGTGAGAGCTTTCACTCTCTGTGAGGGCAGAGGGACCAGAGCAGAAAGAGGTTCTTGAAGAATTGTTCTGACTTCTGGTTGGAGAACAGATGCTCAGGGGACCTGGGGTGGAAGTAGGGACCAATTAGGAGGTGCTGCCTAAGCCAGGTGAGAGGTAATGCTGAGCAGGTGGTGAAAGCTGGTCAGATTTGGGATGTGTTTGGAAGGCAGAGCCAGTGTGAATCCCCAGCAGAGTGGTAGTGTTGGGAGGGGGGCAAGGACAACAGCAGGCTTCTAAGCTGATGAAGGGCAGCATCTTCTCCAGCTCTTGTGACTAAGGCTGTGGAGAACGTAGTGGGAGTGTTGACTTTGGGACGGTATGGTGGGACACTGACATTCAGGTGACTGTTGCATCCACAGCTGGACAGATGAGACTGGAGCTGGGATGAGGATGGACTGGAAGTGGGGACTGATGCGGGTTCCATGCAGGATATCCGGGCTCATCAAGGGAACATCAGAGAGGGGAGAGGATCAGGGATGGGCTTGAGTGCCCTGACCTGACAGTCTAGGGTAGAACAGGGGACCAAGTGTGGTCTGAGCCAGAGTCCCGTGAGGGAGACGCAGAGACCCAGAGGATACCACGTTGGGGTCAGGGAGCGAGGACTGACTATCCCTGCAGCAGTTGGGGAGGGAGAACTGGGGTTCCTGCAGGTCATTGGCAGCTTGAGCAGTTCCTTTGACCGAAGGGAGTGAGAGTAAAAGTGATGTGCAAGCACCAGGGCAGGGCCAGGGAACGTTTATTCCACAGTGGGAGCAACAGTGGCTGGTTTCTGTGTGGATGGGGCCACCAGCTGAGCTGCAGGGGTCGGGAAGGTGGCCACCTGGGGGAGCAGACTGGGGCGATCACTGCCCAGAGGGGTTTCATCCCAAGAAACCCTCCTGTGAGGGAGACTGGGGAGGTTTGAAGACAGATGAATTGGAATGAAATGCACATCATTCTCAGGAACTGCCAATATTCACACTTTTTTGCCGCACAGTGAAAGGTGATTTCATGTGGTTCAGTTTAAGGTTTGTGCAGGCATACTGCAGAATTGGGAGCATGGCTGGAGCAGGGAGTGTGGTGTGCTGACCGGTGCAGTATGCTGACTGCCGTGCTGACTGTGGTACAGCCGCTGTTTGGGGGTCTGTACCACAGAGGTGGTTTGTGTTTTCTTCAGTTCCATGCAGCTGTCTGGGTATAGGCAGGGACTAGGCAGAGAGTGACATTTTAATAGGGTTCTCGCTTTTACCAAACATAAAGGAAGCAAGTTGAGGACAAAGGGAGACAAGTACTCATGCAAATAGCAGATGATGGTGACTCTGGGTGTAATGCTGAAGAGGGACGGACATATTTCCCCAGGGAGGAGCTGGGACAGCAGAAATGGCAGCTGCCCATAGTTGACTTTGTTTTTAAGTTGGCAGCAGTTGTGAATTAATCTCTCTCAGAGAAAGTAGGATACAACTACTTTTCCAAGTTAGAGAACAGTACTTGGTTTCCATGGTAACTGCCAACCATTTAACTATATGGCAAGTGTTAGAGGTGACACAGGGTAATTACAGACAACAGGGAAATTGCAGGGTAAGTCTTAAATACGAAGTAACTACATGGTTAGGTTCTGCTTCTGAAAGCAAGTCAGTAGTTCCTTTCTGGCCTCATCTGCTCTGAGCCCCACCTTGTGACCTGTCCTCAGCCCAGAGGCAGTGCCTACTCTTGGGCCAACAGCCAGTTGCTTAAGTGTGAGTCCTATTTCTTTTCTCTTCTCTTTGCTGGGACCTCAGGCAGGTTGTCCTCAAGTTTCCCCAACCCTCACCCTGTGCCTCTGTGCCTTTCCAGCATAGGCTAGGAAGCAGGTGGAGGTCTTATACAGGGCTACAGGCTATGGCTTTTGAGATTCATTTTATCAACCAAAACTTTACAATAGGTGTTTTTAGACTTTGGGTAGTTCATTAACTGGCTATTAAAAGAAAATCTAGGTAGGGTTTTTTTTCCCCCAGAAAAGTAGTACAAATCAGTACAGAGATCAGTCTTTTGCAGATTGAACAGGATGGTTACCTGAGAGCATTAATCTGCTGTCACCTGTACCAGGATCCCCCAAAAGGCAGACACTCTAAGGCAGCAACAAAAAAACAACTTATGACATTTGTGGAAACAGTGATGAGGGTCAAAGATTTTGATTAATTATTAAGGGATAGAAACAGCTAGTGCTTGTGAAATCAAAACATCCCAGAAGACATGTAGAGACACCTAGTGTCCTAGAAATGAGAATTTGGACACTCATCTTAGAGTTAGTGAACATCAAGACTTTAAGAAGATTGGTTGGGGACTTCCGGCCAAGATGGAGGCCTAGACAGACACACTGGGTCTCCCTCCGCAGCTAAGAAGAAATACAACTACCTCAAAACTAGAGAAAACCAGAAGTTCCAGAAAATCGAGCTGCATGGAGGTTCAACAAACAAAGATAATAAAGAAGAAATACTCATCCAGACAGGTAGGAGGGGCGGAGCCAGGGCAGAGAGGACACAGTGTGGCAGAGATAGCAATAGCAACAGCAGCAGGCCAGCAGAAAGCACAGTAACACATTTTTAAAAGTAGGGAGGGACACCTGGGGAGTGTTCCCAGCACCAGAGCAGACCATACAGCTCACAGTTCCAGCACCGGGGAAAATAAGGTCTCATTGCTTCTGACTGTGCAGACCAGTGGGATTTGGGGCAGCAGAAGAAACTGCCGGTCTCTCAGTAGAGTCCGCTTGTTTAAAGAGCCCCCACAGTCCTAGAACATCCGCAAACTCACCCACTCTGGGAACGATGGCCAGGGCAACAGTTAGGCGCCAGTTGATACGGAAGTGGGAGAAGTGACTGGAAAAGGGGCGAGTACTGAGCAAGTGGCATTGTTCCCTCTCAGACCCCTTCCCTACATACAGTGCCACAGTATGGTGAAACGAGTCACCTGTACTGATGAATACCTAAGGTTCTGCCCCTTGCATAATAAAAGTGTGACAGCTCTACCTAAGACACAGAGGCAGACAAACACAGGAGCCTGTCAAGATGAGAGGACAGAAAACTATGGCCCAAAAGAGGGAATGGATCAAGGTTCCAGTGGGAGAACTAAGTGATGAGGAGATAGCCAACCTAACAGAGGAGGAGATAGCCAACCTAACAGAGGAGGAGATAGCCAACCTAGCAGACACAGAGTTCAAAACACTGGTGATAAAGATGCTCAAAGACTTGACAGATATATTTAAGTATGGCAAACGCCTAAGGGAAGAAGTGAAGGCTATGCTAAATGAAATGAAGGGAAATCCACACAAAACCAATGGTGAAGGGAAGAAAACAGGGGTTCAAATCAGTGATTTGGAACATAAGAAAGAAAAAAACAGTCAACCAGTACAGAATGAGGAAATAAGAATTGAAAAAAAATGAGGAGAGGCTTAGGAACCTCTGGGACAACTTTAAACGTGCCAACATCCGGATCACAAGAGTGCCAGAAGGAGAAGAGGAAGAGCAAGAAATTGAAAGCTTATGTGAAAAAATAATGAAGGAAAACTTCCCAAATTTGGTGAAGGAAATAGACATAGAGTCCAGGAAGCACAGAGAGTCCCAAACAAGCTAGACCCAAAGAGGACCACACCAAGACACATCATAATTAAAATGCCAAAGGTTCAAGATAAAGAGAGAATCTTAAAAGCAGCAAGAGAAAAGCAGAGAGTTACCTACAGAGGGGTTCCTATAGGACTATCAGCTGATTTCTCAAAAGAAACTTTGCAGACAAGAAGTGACTGGCAAGAAGTATTCAATGTGATGAAAAGCAAGGACCTAGATTACTCTGTCCAGCAAAGCTATCATTTAGAATGGAAGGGCAGATAAAGTGCTTCTCAGACAAGAGGAGGAGTTTCATCATCAGCAAGCCATTATTATATGAAATGTTAAAGGGACTTATTTAAGAAAAAGATCAAAACTATGAACATTAAAATGACAAAAAACTCAAAACTATCAACAAAGAATGTAAAAAATAAAAACAAAAACAAACTAAGCAAACCATAAGAATATGAACAGAATAATAGGTATGGGGATCATTTGGAGGGTTATCAGCTGGGAAGGGGGAGGGGGAGAAATGGGGAAATGGTACTGGGATTAAGAAGCATAATCAGTTGCTACAAAATAGACAGGGGGAAGTTAAGAATAACATAGGAAAGGGTGGAGCAAAAGAACTTATATGCACCACCCATGGACATGAACTAAGGGGGTTGGTATTGCTGGAGGGAAGGGGGTTACTAGGCAAAGAGGAGCAAAGGGAAAAAATTTGGGGCTACTATAACAACATAATCAATAAAATATACTTAAAAAAACCAGAAGATTGGTTGGAAGCCCCTCCCACTCTCTGCCATATGCCTTGACTCCCATTGCTGGTGTGTGCTTTGGACCAGGGCAGCAGGTGTTATGTCCCGATGGCAGCCATCTCCAGAGAGGAGCAGGGAATTACTCCAGAAAACATCTTGGCATATGTCCAAAGATACCCACCTTTTCTATCCCCCAGTACCAGGGCAGACTAGAGTGAGTGGAACTTATATCCATGACAGGCAAATCAAACCTCTCAGTAGAGCTGTGGGCATAGCCAAGAGCTGTCATGGGTTTGCGGAGAACTACTGACAGGAGAAAGAATCACCAAATGCAACAAAAGACGATATTCAGGGGAAGAGTTAATGGCGCAAAGAGAACACTCATGAAAGAAAACATTGCTCCTTCAAAAGAAACAACCAAAGATTTTGTAAGGAAGAGTTAGTCAAAATGGAACAACTAGGGTGACTTAAAGTCACAGTACAGGCAGAATGAAGAAGGAATCAGTGATTACACAAACGAGCCAAGGATTATTCCAAAAAGCAGACCTGGAGGGAGGACCCAGAACTATTCCAGAATACAGACCTAGAGGATGCTGAGCTACTCCAGGATGAAGACCAAGGACTGAGAGGTGGAGAGTGTGAGAGAAAAGGGTGAGACCAAAGCAAGTTTGAGAAGCTCCATTTTCTGTTGCATAGGAGTGTGAATACCCCTGGCTGGTTTAGCTCAGTGGATTGAGCGTCGGCCTGCGAGCTAAGTGTCGCTGGTTCGATCTTCCAGTCAGGGTACATCAGAGAAGGAAAACTCTGACTCCAAAAAACCTCTGCTGCCTTGCGGCATACCTCTTCAGGGGAAAGGCTAAGGGAGTAAACCCCGACAGAAAATCCGGAGCCGGAGTCCCTAAGGCGGTTTGACGTTGTAGTCAACACCGGCAACTCCTGCGGCGCACCTGAAGCCAAGCTGTATCGACTCCGTCTTTCCCTTGGACCCTTCAGCTGCGAAGAGAGGGGGGGTCTGCTGCATGGGCAACAGCAGACCCTCCATATCACCCTGCCCAGGCTCTGTAGCTTCAGCTTCACTGGAGAGGACACTCCAGCGTCATCGCAAGATGTCGATTCAACATGGGAGGAGACAGATACCGTGTCACTCCCGAGTCGGACTGCACAGCCATTCTCGGCGGTGCAGATAGATTCTTGAGAAGCTACACCATCGTCTCTCGAGACGACGGCTGCCGACGACGAGGAGTGTGAAAAGGAGAGAACAGAGAAGGCTGAGGAAGGATACTGAAAAGCTACTGGGAGGAGGACCCTTCTCAGAGCACAGAATATGTCAGAGGACTGAGTATTGAGCAGGGGAAGTGAGAAGCCACAACTGCTCAGACATACATATTAGGACACAATTTCAGGATACCACCAAATATAAGAAAACTGCCAAAGTGGTCAGCAGGAGGACCAAAGTTCTGGCTAGCAGTTGGCATCAAATTTCTCAATGACAGGTTTTTATTCTAGAATTAATTGGATCAACATTTTCAAAGTACTTGGGAAAAATGATTCCAAAGTGGGAATCTTAGACACAATTGGACTTGAATTCAAGTTGAAGGTCAAAAGAAAAGTGTTTCCAGACAGTCAAGGACACAGAGGTTACCAGCCTCACCCTTAAGACTTGACAAAATTAAAAAAAGAACAACCATCTATAAAAGAGGGTGATGTTTGATCCCTCTAATAATAGTGGGGAAAGAATCGAGTTATGAAATCATTGTTGATGCACATGGGGGTGCAAATTAAAATAATAGTCAAAAAATAATATGTATATGTATTTGTATAGTGATGAGAAAGAAAAATGTGAAAGTTCCCTAAACTTTGGGTCTTTTTCAGGGGATGTGTAGATACTACTCCTATATAGCCTATGGTATGTAACTGCATTTAAACACAGTAATGATTTGTAGAGAGAGTTGCCACTCAGAGGCACAGATGGTACAATTTCAATCTTGTAGAGGAAAATCTCTGGAACAAAGGAAACCCTATTGCCACTAAAGGTAGTGTAGAAAGGAAAAAAGTAGAAATCATAGAAAATATATAAGGCATTAGTTCAAATGCGTGTTCTTTTTCTCTATTAAGAGACAAAACTCAGATTGTCTTAAAAATGACATAGAAACAGAAAATTTATTCATAAGAAGTATATAAGCAAATTCTAATCACTGGAAAGGACTAACAATGTTATGTTCAAGAAAAATATAAAAAGCATTAAATGGAAAAAAGATACTTAATTTTAAGAAGTTATAATCCCCTAAGAGGAGTTGGTATTCATGAACTTTTATGTCCATAATTACATAGCTGTAAAATTTATGAAGGAAGAACTTGTAGAACAGGAAATGGACAAATCCAGTACCATAATGGGAAACTTCAATTTAAAAAAAATCAAGAATAAAAAAAACCCATACAGTTATGAAGGATTTGAATAGCATTCTTAATGAACTCTGTTCCAAACACAGAATATTCTTTTCTTTCTCTCATTCTTCCTGCCCTCTCCATTCCTCCCTCCTTTCTTTTTTCAAACTCACTAGGACCATTCACCCTGGTTTTTTAAAAATGGGGATTTATATATATATATATTTAGTATGTATCTGATTTTAAAGAAAATTTTATTTTAAGTACAATAAAAATGAAAATTAATCACAAAATATACTCCAGAATAACCCAGACTCCATTATATACATGGAGATTTTGGAATGCTTTTAAATAAAGCATAGACTGTTTAAATAGTAATGAAAATGAGATAACACTGCATATCAAAACATGAAGGATGCTGCCAAAACAATTCTTCAGAGAAAATGTAAAAGCACTAGGAACATTTAAAATAAATGAGTGCCCTGTGAGTCTAAATGTTAGAGAAAGAATTAAAAAATAATTTAAGACAAAGTAGAGCTGAATATAGTAGAATATGAAAACCTTTTGCTTGGTGCAGTAAATTCTGGAAGAGGACCATGAAATAAACTGTCAGCAATTTTGATCAAGGGGGCAAAGGCAAAACTTAA
This sequence comes from Furipterus horrens, assembly GCF_987537825.1. Taxonomy (NCBI): domain Eukaryota; kingdom Metazoa; phylum Chordata; class Mammalia; order Chiroptera; family Furipteridae; genus Furipterus; species Furipterus horrens. The sequence goes on from NW_028327171.1 coordinate 10,493,366, forward strand.
AACCTGGGTAACCAGAAAGTAGTCAAAACTATAGGTGTGGTGGCTGTTAAAACTTTCAGAGAATGCTATTTACAACTCTATGCAAAATAATTGCAATATCTAGATGAAATGAATAATTTTCTAGGAAAATATAAGTCAACCAAATTGTTTGAATATGATGTAGACAATGTGAATAACTTGTCACTGTGAAAGTGACTGAAACTGTACTCAGAGATCTATAACTCACCAGACCCCAGTTCTAAAGGAAATGAGACCTTTATGGTGTATAAATTGTTTCAGAATGCAGAGAAGATGCAAATTTCCCCTAATCAGTTTTTGAGATTAGCAGTATTGAGACACAAAGATTGTGCAAATATCTTAAAGTGATCTATAGGTAACTACCTTCCAAAGACAGATGTGCAAAGCATAAATAAAGTGTTAGCAGATGGAATCCGACAAAGCATTTAGTCTTAAATACGTTTTCACTTTATGAGTTGGTTGAGCTGTGGTTTGGAGGCCCCCCCAGCCCCCGAGTTAGTCCTCTCTGTGTCTGCTCTTTCTGCCTTCGCCAGGTCTCATGCATCCTCATTGCTTTGTTTTCTTTTTGATTTTTAAAAGTTTTCTTTCCCTTCTTCTATTTTCCTCTGCTGTGTTTGTTTGATCTTGAGTGTCTTCTAATTTATCTTGATTTTTGAAATAGTTTTCTTTTGTTCCAGATTCTTTCCTGAGTTCTATGACCTCATTCTTGAGTTCTTCTAATTCTGATTTGTCCTTTTTTTTTTAAATCTCTTGCGTTATTATCTTAGCATCTTTTAATCAATTTAAAGATATTAGATTATGGTTTTTCTATTTTTGTTCTCATGTCTTTATGGTTTGTGTTTATTGTCAGTAGGGATGCTGTTTTGTTTCTTATTTTCTCTCATCTTTAAAAAAGCCTTGCATGGGGTTTGGCCTCACATGAAATTTGTTTTCTTGAACTTCTTAGATGGGAGACGTGGTTGATAATAGCATTTCTGATTTCACAGCTCTAGAATGCCCTCTTCTATTATGTCTATGATGGGTTAAAACGAAGTTAGAGTGTGTCTGGTGGTGGAGCACAGTGACTGGGTGGCCAGGGAATTAGGTAATCATATTGCATCGATGTACTTGGTGTACCTGGATGTCCTTGTTTTTAGGAAATACACACTAAAAGTATCTGGGGTCAAGGTGCATGACATCTGCTAATCACTCTAGGAAGGTACGGATCAACAGGGAGAACCAGTGAATGAATGAATGAATGAATGAATACATGCATGACAGACAATGAACCTAAATGTGAACATTTGGAGAAACAAGTAATACATAGAAGGTCTTTATAATATTCATACGATTTTCCTCAAGACTTGAAATTACATCACAATAGAAAGTTGTGCAATAAATAAGTAGAATGTATTCCTCAGTGGAAAATGTGAGGGCCCTTCTCCAAACAGATGTCCTGGGAGACCTTGGGAGGATGAGGTGACGCTTGGATGTGCTGGTTGGGGACTCAAAGGTGAGCGAGTGGTGCTGGAACCAGGCTTTTTGTTTTAGTTTCTCAATTTTTTCCTCAAACTGGGATATTAATTTAAACAAATAAATACCTCAGAATATACTTCTAAAAAATCTGATGAGAAGAGGACAAGTAGCCTCTTGAAGTGCCATTGGAGTTCTGAGTGCAGGTGTCCTGGGAGAGGAGTAGGCATTGAGCTTTCTTCCCAGGTTGTCACCTGGGGTGGGCAGCCTTTCCTGTTGAAGTGCCTCATCTTGTCACTGCAGCTTCTTTCTTCAGTGTCATGTATAAACCAGCCCTGTTCCCACAGTTCTCTGTGGACTCATGGTTCACAAGCAGTCAGGAACAGTGCTGACTGCTGGGTGGTGGGGAGCCCAGAGGGCCAAGGGCAAAGGCCAAGGGCCAAGGGCCAACCTGGTTGGCTAGGTGCTGAGCACACAGCTGCTACTCATGTAGAGCTTTCTGCTTACGCCCCAAGCAAAACCGGGTGTCCGAGAGCCAAGCCTTACAGCCATTGAGAGCAGGACCAAGGAGCTGGCCGGTGTGCTCCAACCTTCTGGACCACATCCCGGCGGGGACCTTGGACCAGATCTCTGTGCAGGGGAGACAATGTCTCCTTTTATAGATAGAGGCTGTGGTAAAGGGAGAAACCCATCAGAACTAAGGAAGCTGTGACTTCAGCTGGCTGAGCGTGAAGTGGGTGACGTACCAAGGGTGTTGGTGGCACTGTGCACACGTTTGGGTTCGAGAGAGACTCATGAGACGGGCCTCGGGCCTGACCACGCAGACACAGGCCTGTCGCGATGTGGGCTTGGGTTTATCTTGACCCCGAGGGCCCCTCCGTGCCAGGCCTCTACTCCACCCACACAGCCAGCCCAGGCCACCTCCCACCCTGGCTCTCTGCTCCTCATCATGGTCACCAGCTGGCCTTCCGCACTGTGTCCTTAGGCCGAACATCTATGCAGGCATGTGCACACCTATGTCCTCCCACACAGCCTTGCCCCTAGGCCAGGGCCCAGAAGGGAGTCTTGCCTTCTCCCTGGGGGTGGGGTCAGCAGGGGGAGGGGAGGGCACACCGAGCCTCAGTTCTCCCCATGTCCCACCTATCCAGGCTCTCGTACCCCTCCACTCCCTGCTGAACTCGGAATTCCCAGACTCAGTCCATTCGTGCTGCTATGCCCACTCACCTGACCCTGGAATGTTGTCCAGACCTACAGACGGCGTTGTTTTTGTCATCCTCTATCTTTTTGTCACGGCTGCCCTGTGGAAGTTTCATCCTGGACCCAACTGTGGAGGAGAGCTGTGTGGACTGATACGTCTGTGACATTCGGTCTGTGTGAGCCCTCGTGCTGCCCTACCTCCTGGCCTGGCCGTACCATGGCACAGGCTACCATCTCTGAGGACAGCTGATGTCCCTTGCCAGCCTAACCTGCTGGCTGCAGTGACCTCTCATTATAGGAGGTGACCATGGGGAAAGGGCATCAGCCCAGTCGGGATCACACACAACCCTGCTCCACTTTCTTACTGCATCTGCTCTTCTCCAGGAAGTTTCACAGGGAGGTGACCCACATCTGGCATTGTGCTGGTCCCTTCATTTTGGTCACTTTTTCAACTTGAAAACCATACCTTTTATCTTACTGCTGTATGCTTCTTGCACAGTTTCTGCTTTGGACTACCTTTTTGTTTGGAAGAAATTCTAGACCGCGCGCACTAATCAGGGCCCCTCACTGCATCTGCTGATCCGTCACCTCAGTAAACATTTAGCTCATGCCAGCAAGATGAAGTCAGATAATGTAGTAGGGAAACAGCAAAACAGCATGTGAAGAGTCAAACCCATATAGTTATACTCTGTGATTTACCAAAATTTAAACTAAATTATAAAGACAAATCATCTTTGTAATTCACGCAGCCCTCCAGTGTCTCTTGATGACATTACTGAGCTGTCCAGTTAGCTGCTCTATAGCGCTAACCATCCCCCTGCAAGCTCCTCTCCGAATGTTTCTCATGGGTCTCTTCATGAGCCAGCTGTGGCCTCTCAGCTGGATTGCCAGAGGGAGTTCCATGTTTGGGGTGCCTTCTGACAGGGTTGCACAGGCCGCTTAACTCTCACTGCTCCCCTCCTCACGGTGGCTCCACCAAGGAGCCCTTCCTGTCCAGTCCTACAGATCGGCTAGGGCCTGAGTCGTTCCAGTAGGTCGCAAAGCCTCCTTGGAGCCAAGGTCCTGTCTCCTGTGGTTAGGACGATCTTTCAAAACATAAAACAGTTCTGATGGCTTAACCTCCCTTCCTTGTCTCTTCTCGGCTTGATAGTCATGGAAGATAATTACATTTACGAGTGTCTGTAGTGTCTCCTGGGCTGTGAGAGTTCAGGGCTGTGTTGGGCCTGGCTGGTGAGGTTGGGCTCTGAGGGTGAGGTCAGTAGGGTGAGGGGAGGGGATGTGGAGCATGAATGATGTGGGGAGGTGTGGCTGGGGTACTGGGTACTGGGAGGCCTGGGGCTTGCTCCTCTGGCTTCAGAGGGTGCAAAGGCCTGCAGGGAAGGTGGGAGCAGGACAGCATGAGAATCCAGAGGACCCCAGGACAGGACTTCTGGGGAGCAGGTGAAGGTATAAGAATACAGTGGAGGAAGGTCTAGAGGTGCTAGGGCTGCCAACCACAGGGATTGGGTGTGGGCTGCATAAGAAAAGGATTTCACCCTCCTTATGTATCCAGGATGGGTTAGGTTTTCCTGTACTTTTAATTGATATTTAGATATTTCTCTTGAATCCTGATGAATTCTTTGTAACTATTTTTCTTGTTTTCAATAAAGAGTAAAATTATTAATTTGTAATGGGAAGAATTATAATTTGAAGTAAAAACATCTTTGTTGTAAAAACTTTTTTTCTGATTCTTTAGTTCATTAAGGAGCTAGTCACTGAAAATCCCTGGCAAAGCCCCTTCAAAATGGAGACCCAGTTGTATTTTCCTTTCTTTCGTAACCTGGTCCCATCCCTTCAGCCGGAGCCTGTGTTGCTGTTTGAGCAGTTCCTTTGGTCCCTTCTTGCAGCTAAGGGGAAGTTGGGGTTTAAGAAGGGTGATGCTGTTCCTGGGATTCCCGTGGGTCCTGCTGGAAAAGCCCTAGTTGGTTTTATCCTAGGCATGCAGGGCCTTTTCCGAGAGGTTTCATGAGTTGGATAAGGCCAGGATTCTGAGGTGTGCACAGCCAGGCAGTCAGTGTGCCTGACTTCGAGTTTCATCCCCAGATCTCTCGGGCTGGCACACCTGATATTCAGGTGTCTACAGAGAAAAGCAGTGAGTGAGCTATATCCTCTGTCTCTGGTTGTGGCAGGCTGGACTGCGCTCTCTTAGCCGTGCCTTTGGGGACGCACACAGAGCTGTTTCAGGGTGCTCCTGTGCCTGTGGCAGGGGAGGGCCTAAGGAGACCTGGGGGATCTTTGCGTGTGACTGGGGTTATTGCTGTGGTTGCAAACCACGCCCTCACCTTCTCACCCAGAGCTGGACATCTGGAGGGAGCCAAGGTCAGGATCCCCAGCCAGTTCCCATTGTGAGTGGAGAGCCCTGTCTTTCCTCTCTCCTTGGAGAACCCTGATGCCCTCCTCCATCGTGCTGCCTCCCAGCCGTGTGAGGCCTTCTGGGTTGGGTGCTTGGGGCCTCTTGGGGAGGCATTATGGAGAAGGGCACACAGAAGCAGCTAAAGCTGAGCTGGGTACTTTGAAGGTAATGCTACCTGGTCCCCTTTTGTCTCCTGCTCGAGTGAGTGAGGGCATTTCGGTGGGGATGACCTGAACCCGATGCAGGCTCCTGTCCCTGCGTGTGGGAGTGGTCAGGAGTTGTGTCTTCCCAGAGCGCATGGCACGGGTCTTCCTTTCTTCCCAATCCCACCAGCAAATAGTCGGATCTTGGCTATTTGGACCTGGACACCTTCAGATATAATACAGAGAATGCATTCCTCACACTTTGCTCTTTTCTCTTATCTCCTATTCTTACTCTAGAATCATCCTGGGAAAATAAGGCCTAAAATTCTCCATTTGTATAGCTCTTTGCAAATTACAGAGTACTTTTCGAAATGCTGACAGGTGGGTGTTTTCTTGTTTCTATTTAGAACGAGGAGCTGAGGCTGAGAGCCACTGAGTTATGTGGGTTAGCCCAGGGGTCTCTGTAGAGCAGGCCCCCGTGGCTAGGGTCACAGGCTGGGAGTCAGCATGTCCCAGGGAGTGTCCCCTCACCTTGGGAAGCTGCCACAGCTCTTGTGCCACAGCTGAAGGGGCTGAGTTTTGGAAAAGGAGCTGCCTCTGCCAAGGCTTTTTCCTCTCACTGCCTGATGAGCCAGAGGAGGAACCTGCCTGCCCTCCTGCCTCTGGACCTTCCTCCAGGGCCTCCTGCTGGAGAACGTGAGAGAAAGCCAGCCTTCAAGGTATGGTGGGCCTGAATCTAGAATAGCCCCCACGATTCTCACCTGGTGTGCAAGCCTTGCTTAATTTTCCATTGAGAGTGTGTGGGACGTGGGACATGGTCCCCTATTTCGTTGTGTTCCCTGGCAAAGAGATCTTGTAGCTGTAATTAAGATTTCTAGTCAGCTGACTTTGAGTGAATCAGAAGACAGGTGATTCGGGTGGCCTGACCCAGTCACCTGAGCCCTTTAAGTCTGGTGAAGAAGTCAGCCATGGAGGAAGCTGGAGATCAGAAGCACAAGAGGATTTCCAATGAGGGCCGTGCTCCGGGGAATGCAAGCAGCGTCTGGGAGCTGACAGCTATCGGGAGGTCAGTCCTACAGCCTCAGGAAGCTGCACTCAGCTGCACCTGAACCTGAGCAGCCAGAAAGGGTCCCCAGCTCTGGGTGGGAATGGAGCCAGCTGACTCCCACATGTGTGAGCCTGTGCCCCAGAGAACCAATGATCTTAGGTCCAGACCTCTGCCCTTCAGGGTTGTAAGCTGATAAGGTGCTGTTTGAAGATGCAGCCCAGCAGCACAGAGTAGCGGGTTTGGGGCCAGGAGACAGTGTCACAAAGCCAAGTGATGACTTTGTTATGTTACAATTAATCAAAATCTCCCTATTGATGAGAAGTGGCACCTTTATCAGTAACTTACTGTGTGCGCTTGCCCATTTTAGAGTGTTCAGATATATTCCATCTCATGGCTACTTGTCTGTTTCTACAAAAAGTCATGTTATGACCCATCTTATTTCCCCCCTAAAAAACCTAGTTGGATTTTGGTTGTCCCCCCCCCCCATTAAAATTACCCATATGTGTTGGGACATAAATGCCAGGGCTGTCTGCCCATGTTTCATCCAAAGCAGTCAGTGAAGTTTTGTAATTTTCTTGTATAGATCTTGCATACTCCTTATTCAAGTTATCCTTGATCATTTTGTATTTTATATTCTTGGTTTCTATTGTAATGATGACTGATATATAGCAAAGATGTTTATTTTTGCTTCTTCAGTTTATAATCTGCCATCAGTAAACTACATCCTCTTGGGTCATATAAGTCAGGATGTATTAGGTAGAGAATCACATTATCACAAATAATCACTTTAATGCCTTCCTTTTAAAGTATCTATAGTCATCGTTTTCTTTAAGTAACTTCCTGGCCCAAATTTGTAGAAATAAACATCGAGCTGCAGCCTGTCTTGTCCACATTTGGCCAGCCTTTCATCTCCTCCCTTCCTTGAAGCTGCGACGCAACTTACGCATGGCCTGCCAATTTTTAGTCAATGAATTATTGACTATTCTTCTGTTCCTTTCTGAAAACCTCCCTTTCTGTGGCTGTTGCCACACCAGCCTTACCCTCCCTGCCCTGGGAATGCTTCTTTCCTGACCACACACATTCTTTTTCTTCTCCACCATTAAATGGTGCAGTGTCTAAAAGCTCAGTTATTCTACTTGTTGTCCTGGGCCTTCTGCTCACAGGGACGTGGACAGGGGCACCTCTCTCCCAAGATACATTCTGGGCCTGGCCAGCTGTCCTCCCATGGGGTCTTCTTGGGTACCAGCAGGAACCTGCCTCCAGAACCTGCTCCTATCCTCCTGACTTTGGGGCCCCAGCACCCCTCCAGCTTTGTTCCCTTGCCTCACATGCCCTTAACACATCCCATCGTGAGCCCAGAGTTCTCAGTGCCCTCCGAGCACCTCCTCATGCATTCATGGGCTCAGCCTACGTGCAGGCTATGCAAAGGGAGGCAAAGGACAAGCAGTTCTTAGGAAATGAGACCAAGAACGCACCAGAGCCATGGAGGAGGCAGTGCCTGGCCACTGGCCACTGAGCAGCCCAGCCGCCCTCAGCCCCAGGAGTGAAAAGTAGGACAGGGAGTGGCCGCTGCATGACTTCACTGGTAAACGTGGCTTGAAGATACAGAAGACTGACTAGCATGCTGGAGGGCCCTCGAACGCAGCTGGGGCAGCTGGACCAGGGCTTCCACCTGGGGGAGCAGCCTGGCAGTGTGCAGGGAGATGGAGGACTACTGTGTCCCCAGGACCCAGCACTCGCACTCCCACTCCTTGGAATATACCTGAGAAAAACCGGCATGTATGTATGTACAAGGAGACACACCTGAGCAGGTTCCTGTGCCAAGTTTCACTTCCCGCTGTTTCAGTTACCCGGGGTTACTCAGTCAACCATGGTCCAAACATATTAAATGGAAAATTCCAAAAATAAACAATTCATAAATTTAAAAGTTCTCATCATTCTGAGCAGCATGTTGAAATCTCACATCATTTGCTCTGTCCCACCTGGGATGTGAATCATTCCTTTGTCCTCCTGCATCTCCACTCTGTACATATTCCCTGCCCATTAGCATCTGGGTCATCGGATCTTAGGGACCTATGTTCAAGTTGCCCTTATTTTACTTAATAATGGCCCCAAAGCGCAAAAGCAGTGATGCTGACAATTCAGAGATGCCAAAGAAACTCTGGAAAGTGCTTCCCTTATGTGAAAGGTAAGTGCTCTCAGTAAGGAAAGGAGAAAACGCGTATGCTCAGGTTGCTGAGATCTATGGTAGTAAGAAGGACTGTTCTATCTGTGAAATTGTGAAGAAGAAAAAAAAGGTTTGCGGTACTTTTGCTGTCACACCTCAGACTGCAAAAGTTACAATCACGGTGGGTGATAATGCTTAGTTAAGATGAGAAAGGCATTAAATTTGTGGGTAGAAGACATGAACCAAAACGGTTCTGATTGAGGGCAACAAGGATTTCAGCAAGGGATTTCCTGAAATAGGTGACACCAAGCCACTTACTGCAGACTCAGAAATAAGTGGGGACTGAAAAATATAAAAATTACTAGAGAGCGAGATCACGTCTGCATAACTTTTGTTATAGTATATTGTTATTATTGTTCTATTTTATTATTAGTTACTGTTGTTAATCTTTTACAGTGCCTAGTTTATAAATTAACCTTTATCATAGGTGTGTGTGTATAGGAGAAAAGCTAGAATATGCAGTGTTTGGTGCTACCTGCGTTTCAACCCCCTGGGGGTCTTGGGTGAGGGGTACTTTGTGTAAATACACTTCCTGTGAAATGAAGAGTTAGATCTGCGTGGATACGTCTTGAATGTGAGCAGCAGTGGGACGTGTGTAATGTTATGCCATTGATGCTGGCTTTCTGAGCACAGGACAGGGCATCTTGGTGGGAGCTCATACACCATGGAGAAGTGCAGCTGAGCAGGGGAGATGCCCATTTCCATTGACAGAGCCTGGGGGGCACAAGAGCAGAGAAGAGGCTGCTGAACTTTTAGTTTTTTTTTTTTAATGTTTTATTCATTTAAAAATAAGCTGAAGCAAATATAGCACAGTGTTAACATTTGTTAATCCTTACTATCAGGTACACTGGTGTGTCATAGCTTCTAGTGTCTCTAGGTTTGAAATAGTTCATAGTGAGAAATCAGAACTATTTTTTCAAATTGTAAATCCGGTGACTTGTCCCATGGAAGGTGCTTTGTCTTCAAACCCGCCCCCTTACTCGGCATGCATCCTGGCCCTGTATGTCATTGGGCTTGAGGGTCAGAGTTCAGACTGCTCATTGGATCCTACGGGGCATATGGGGCCCCGTCCCCTGGACTGAGATGTGGACCAGCACCGTGATTGTGGGTTGAGGAGAATTCACCAGGAGCTCCCTGCAGGCCCTATTCAGCCAGGCCTGGGCTGCCCCTCTCCTGAGTCCCCTTTCCCTGGCCTGACAGTATGCGAGTCCCTGAGCTGGCTGGACCTTCCTTCCTGAGCTCTTCCCTTCCTCAGGGTCCAGACTGGATCAGGGGTCTCCAGAAGATGTCTCTGAGAAGGTCACCTTTGTACCCAGGGGGGTTACAGTGGGGGAATCTGCTTTCTTGTCTTTTCCGGTGCCTAGAGGTTTCCCATATCCCTGGCTCATGACACTTTCCTCTGCCTCTCACCTCAGCAAGGCCACATGTCTCTCTGACCCTCCATCCATCAACCCTTTTCTCTCAACCCAACTCAGAATGGTTCTCCACTCTAAGGTACTCCTGTGATTATATTGGGCCCTCTGGATAACCCAGGATAATCTTCCATCTTGAGATCTGTAACCTTAACCACATCTGCAAAGTCCCTTTGCCAGGTGAGGCCACATGTTCACAGGATCCTAGGGCAGGGGCAGCACTGTGCCTGCCACACCTGCCTTCTTTACTTGGGGCTTAATTTGCTCTACTTTCTCTAGCTTCATAAGGTAGAAGATTGTATCATTGATTTTAGACCTTCCTTATTTTCTAATACAATTCTACATTTTTTTTCAATTCTACTTTAGCTGCATCTCACCGATGGTGATGTATTGTTTTTCTTTTTAAAATCATTTTATTATCAAAAGTTCTAATTTATCCTACAATTTATTTCCTTGACCTGTGAGTTGTTTAAAATGTATTGCTTAATTTTCAGGTATTTGGAAAGTTCATGATATCTTTGTAGTTATTTTCATTTAATTCTTTGGTGGCCACAGGTATTCCTTATGTGATTTTAGTCTTTGTAAATTATTGTGCCATTTTCTGGGGTAGTAGAATACTGTAGTATACAGTCTTTTCAGATTGGTTTCTGTCACTTAACATCACACACTTCAGGTTCCTTTGTGAGCTTAATAGCTCATTTCTTTTTATCACTGAATAGTATTCCATTGTCTGCATGAATCACACGATTTACTTTTTTTTTTTTTTTTTTTTTTTTTTTTTTAATAATCCTCACCTGAGGACATGACTATTGAGTTTAGAAAGGGGAAGGGAGGGAGAGAAACATTGATGTGCGAAAGAAACATCAATTGGTTGCCTTTTATATGTGCCCTGACCAGGGACCAAACCCGCAACCAGCCTAGGCCTGTGTCCCGACCAGGAATCAAACCCGCGACCTTTTTGATTTATGGGACGATGTTCCAACCAGTGAGCCACACTGGCCAGGGCAGGATTTAACTTTTAAAAAAAATTGTATTCTAGCACATTTCGTGAGGACAGTTCTAGGAGTTATGAACACCTCTGCCGTCTGGGTGGTAGTGTCTAAAATGGCAGATTTCTTGGAGGAGTGGTTTATTATATTGTACAAACAAGTAAATGTACAAAGTGGAATAAAAGGAAGGAAACTCACAAGACTAATGAGGTAATTTCAAAATTACACATGGACCACCTTGAAAGGCTCTGGATTCCAGAGATGTAACATTGTGAACAAAAACATAGGGACTGCAGTGGACTGAAGTATAGCAAATACATAATAATCCATGAGTCATAATGAATCTGAATCACAAGAACAGATATGTCATTTTTCTCTGAAGGTTGTTGGGTGAAATTTACTCAATGTTTTAATCATCAGTAAATAATAATGAAAGAATCCAGCATGCATCCATCTTTTTCTGTGGAGACTATATTTCAAACAGTGTATCAAACAGTGGATGAAGTAAAGTTTCTACTTATAGAAGCTTATTGTTTCACAGAGACCACCAGACCAGCTGCCAACCACGGCATCAAGAGAGGGCGCTGTGCCACCAGCCTGTGTTCTCCATGCAGTCTTTCCTGTAAGTCAGCTGGGCAGCTGCTCGGCTAGCTGCCTGCTGAGCAGCCCGGCACCAAGGAATAGACAGGTGTCACACACAGAAACTATGCTCTTCACTCAGCTTTTATTAAATGCAGGTTCACTCACAGTAGAACATCAACATACACTAGCATCTTACTCACACTCTAATAATCTAAGAAATATAACACACACACACACAGCAGTCAATGGGGGATAACAACCCAAGTCCCAGAGTCTCAGTCTGTAGGCCCAGGAGGCAGCACGGTGGGCAAGGTAGTCATCCGCATCTTGCAAGGAAGGATCTCCGGAGCCAGGTGGGCAGCAGGGCAGACGGAGTCCTCAGTCTGGCAGGGCAGAGTGTCCGGTGGCTGGTGACAAGGAAGATTAGTGTGGCATGGAGCAGCACTCTGGTGTGTGCAGCTTGGCTGTCTCAGCAGCGGTCTGGAGCCTGCCTCAGTTATACCTTAAAAGTGGTGTACTCCACCCTTCTGGGTCTCCTGGTAAGTGTCATGGCACCCCTGATGGTGAGTGGGGAATTCACCCAGGAGCCTGTCTATGGGTGGGCCCACTCTGCAGACATAGCTGTTCTGATCACATGTGCAGATATCTTGGGTGTGTCTCCTTGCCAGATGCGTCTAGTATGGCTTAGGTAATTTCTCTTTTGGACCAAAGTGTCATAGCTGATTGGCAGCCATCTTGCTTGATGAGTGACTCCATTTTGTTTTATATACTTTATGCTATCTGGACCAGACCAATGTCATTTTATTGGTCCTGCTCTCCACAGGCTGACCCGAGTTCTGTTCTGCCTTGTGCTCTGACCCTGTGGGAAGGTCACAGCCCAACATGAAGGAGAGATTGAATCTGAGTCTGAAGCAGACCTTTAGAACTAACGGCTAGTTTTCAGAAATACAAGGCCAGAGGACATGCCAAGATGTAATGAGCAGGCACTGAGCCAAATGTAGAATTTGGACGATTCTAAGAGGACTTGTATGTTCAACAAATAAAATGCTTGTATAAAGAGAAGGGGCAGCTACAGAATAAAATATTAGATATCATAAGAAAAGTCATTCTGTAAACCCGATTTGGATTATTATTGAACAGAGCAACAATAAATTCTATAAAAAGACATGTTAGAGACAATTGGTAATTTGAATATGGACTAGATGTTAGGTGACTTTAAAGAATTTTATATTTTATTATATGTGAGAAATGCATGGTGGTTGTGAGATGTATTCCTAGATTAAATGTACACTGGAGACTTACTGGCGAAATGGCATGCTATCTGAACTTACCTGCCTGGCTAGCCAGGCGGGACCCAGACTTGTTCCTTGGTTCAGGTCTGTTCTGTTTATTTGGGGCCTGGGCTGAAGGGGCAGTAGCACATTTCTCTTCTGGTGAGTCACAGGAGCACACAGGGCAAGCCACCTGGGCAGGAACCTTTGGGGCCTGTGTCCTGCATCCTCTGCCCATTAAGGTTTCACTGTCCCAAACGAGTCATGTGACTGCCGAGGGTCGGAGGTGCTGGAGTGTTTGGAGCATGGTTGTGCTGAGTGTGATTCCGTTGGCAGAGGGAGAATATGGTAGGGAGCAATCCTCCAAACTGTCATCAATCACAGAAGAGAAAAGGACGTATGAGGTGACAGTAATAAGTTGAACCTCAAGACAGCACACTTGCACACTTTGATGATTATATTCCATTGTTTGGAACACAGTGGGATATTAGGCTAGCAATGCTATGTTCATTTTCTCTTTTATTTCTAATCAATATGGCTCTGCATGTTTTAATGCTCGCTCTTCTGTGGAAACATGATCTTTATATCAATAGAAAATAGCCATCCTCTTGGACTGACTCGTTATTGCTGCTGATTCATATGAGCTCTCATCTGTGGCGTTTCTGTTAAAGTAGTTGCACCTTGGCAATCTGTTTTTCATTTCTCTCTCTCTCTTTTTTTACTTAATTGTTAATCTACATCCTTCCTCAACTTTCAGAGATAGGGTTTAGATTTTTTTCAAACAACCACTACAAGAGCAAGGGCTGGTACTATAACTGAGCAAAACAGATGCTCGGCTGCCTGCTGCAACAAAACCAAACTTGTGAGGCAGGTGCTGGGGCAAAAGGAAAGGGGTTTTATTCAGGCGCTGTGCTGCCTGAGAGAATAGTGGGCTCCTGTCTCAAAGACTGTCTCCTTTTCCTGCTCAAGCCCTCCATTCTTAATAGGGATAGGGAGGGGAGGGCTATTTTTTCTATCCAATCATCTTGCTAGCTTTTGGCGCACTTGGGGCCCTTTCCATTCATATCTCTAGCTTTTGGCAAGCTTGAGCCCTATCCATTCATATTCCTAGCTTTTGGCGCACTCAGGTCCTATCCATTCATATTTGTAGCTCTTGGTGTGCTTGGGGACCTCTCCATTCATATTTCTAGCTTTGGCAGTACTCAGTGTAAGAACCTCCCCCTGCTGCATCTTGGCCAATGGGGGAGACTTCCTGGCACTCCAACCGTCTGTGGTAACAGTAGGTTGCTTATTGCCAGATGCCTGGATTGATTGAAGACAAACACGAGACTTAAAGAGGCCTAGTCACCAGCCAGGTTGTCCGTGGATGGGAGTTAGGGGCCATTCCATGATCCTCTAAAACACAGGCAGGGAAGGAGGAACACAAGGAGCAGAGATTGGAAAACAGCAGAGAGATGAGAGGCAGATGGGAGCGTGGCTGCTACTGGGCCTGTGACCTGTCTGTGCTTTCTGACTCTTGTAAAGCAGGAAAAAGAAATTCATGTTAGTTTTGCTGTCACACCTCAAACTGCAAAAGTTACAGCCAGTGTGTGATAGTGCTTAGTTAAGATGAGAAAGGCATTAAATTAGTGCGTAGAAGACATGAACCAAAAACAGTTCTGATTGATGGCAACGTGTTGTTCCAGAAAACATTGAGCCTCAACAAGGACTTCAGCAAGGGATCCCCTGAAGCAGGTGACATCAAGCTATTTACTGCAAGTAAGGGATGGTCACAGAGACTCAGAAAAACATAAAAATTACTAGAGAAAAAGAGCTCACATTCGCATAAGTTTCATTACAGTATATTGTTATTATTGTTCTGTTATTAATTACTGTTGTTAATCTCTTGCAGCTTAATTTATAAATTAACCTTTAGCGTAGGTGTATGTGTATAAGAGAAAATCTAGTATATGCAGTGTTTGGTGCTACCTGCGGTTTCAACCCCTTGGCGGTCTTTGGTGAGGGGTACTATGTATAAATACACCTCCTGAATAAAGAAGGTAGATAGAACGAGAAAGACCAAGTCTGCAGGCCCCTGGGTGAGAGACCAAACCTGGGTGAGGGACACATTCTATATGAGTTTTTCCACGTGCTCTTTAGAAGGACTGCCATTAGACTGCAGAACTCTGCTGCCACTTAGTGGCCAGTCTTGCCACCAAGGTAACTTTCATACTCAGTTCTGGGAAGACCAAGGGCTTTTAGCAATCCCAGTTTGAAAGTACTGCCCCTGTTGAGCTGGAGAGGTTCTGTTGACCAATGTCCTTTGAGCCTCTTTGGAGAGGACGGTGCTCAGGGTGACACCATCGCACACAGGGTATTGAGGAGACCTGTGTGGGGACAGCTGGAGGAAATGTTCCACACCACCCTGTGTCCAGAGTGTGCTGTAAGGGGAAATTAAAATCCCCTACTTGTCCTTTGTCCAGCCACTTCCTTCCTGACAAAGAACCCTCATGTCCGGAGCTGGCAGGCCATCCCTTACAGGTGAACTTGGTGGATTTGATGCTGCTAGAGGCAGAACCCACCCTCAGAAGGAGTGTGTACTTCATGCATGGCCTGTCCTTCCATCTCACTACTCTCTTGGCTTGTTGGTGGGTGCTGACTGTGTCCCCTTCCTCTTCTCCTCTCCAGCCACATTGTCCTGGGGCCTGGTCCTCGACTCCGCTTGGGGCTGAGGCACTCAGTCTCGTCTAGGTGCAACAGCTCAGTAATATCTCCAACCCAGCTCACTCTGAGCCCAGCCTGAGTGTCCAGCTCCTGCTCATGCCCAGGAGGAGGTCCAGCCTCTCACTTTGCACGTCCAGGACTGACCTCTGGCTTCCTGCGCTTGCCTTCCCCCTGCACCTCTCCCTTGTCGCCCGTGGCTGTGTCATACCCTCAGTGCTCCCACCCAGAAGTGTTTTCTCGTGGTCTTGCCTCTGTGGAGCAGTCCCGGCACACAAGACAGCTCTCTTGGCCTCTGGCTTCTCCATAGGTTTGATTGTACAGCCACCACACACATGCCACACATACCTGTAAGCACACATATGCACACACGTGCATGCACATATGCAAACCAGAGCAGTTCAGCACAGATGTCTGTGGTCCACGATTCCTGGTGATGTCTGCCTGTGTCACTGAGCAATGTTGGTTTGTCAGTAATAATAGAACTGTGATAACCCTTCTTTATCGATGGCACGCTTTTGAGTTTCCTGCTGCCTGAAAAATTGTGGAACCTGACTTCTCCACAGTGTGAGCTCTCTGCTCAGTGTCCTGTGTTTATTTTTAAGGCTGACTTCCTAGGGACTGCGCCTGTGTGGGCAAGTCTGTCTTCACCCATGCCTGATCAGCAGTCATGCTTAGACATGTGCAACAGGAAGGCTTCCGCCCTTAGCCCTGAGACACAAGATTTAATAGGTTTTCTAGAATAAATGCTTCTCAGTTCGTTACATGCTTTTAGTTGATTTCCAGCGTCCTGAAGTAGTTACTATTGGGATTTTATCATTGTTTTGGGGGGAGAGGATTTGCTGTGCCTTCACTCTGCCTCCCAGAAGTCCTCCCTCCCTCATTTCTCTAGAACACATTAGGACATTCCATAGAAGTCTACACTGAACTGTAAATTAGTTTATAGAGCACCTGGGGTTTTTAAAACACTCAAGTGCTTACTATACCTTTTGTATCTCTGATTTCTTTTTTCTTTTTCTTTTTTGTACAGTACGTTTGTTCTCTGAGGGCACAAATCCTAGCAGAAAAGGGGCTTTCAGAGTCTCGTCCAGAGTCCTCACATGCACTCCTGGAAGCAGAGGGCCACACCGATGTTACGTTCCCTGCACCCTGTCATCGGGTTTGCCCGTTTACAGCCATGTGACTCTGAGCGGGCCTGGGATCACGCAGTGAAACCTATTGACTTCCACAGCCAAGCCAGGGGCTCTCACCCTCCCTTCCCAGCTTTGTTGTCTAGGCATGTGGGTGGGAGGGGCGATTTCTGAAGGGTGTTGCTACCAATGACGGCTTCTTATGATGAAATCCTAGGGTTGGCCCCCAGGCTGGTCTGCTGCTTTGTCATTTCACACCTGCCAAGCCTTTCTCTTCTGTTCAGTATGTTGCTTTGGCAAGAACACAGATGACGCTGTGAATGTAAGAGGGGCCTCAAGAAATTTGCACAGGACTTAGGGGCCATCAAAAGAGCTGGGACTTTCACCAGCAGCAGAGGTTTGAACTTCCCGAGGAGCCCCCCTCATGGTGCTATATATGGGGTCTGAGTACAATTACTTTGGGAAGGAATGTGTTTCTCCTGGGAGAAATGTTTGCAACCCCCCAAGTCCCTCATTTCACAGGTGGGCAACTGAAGAGAAGACACCCCTGGTCCCTGGGGTCAGGCCAGCATCCCTCAGTCCCGTGGTCCAGCGAGCTGCCCACATGTCTCGCCTGGGGCTTTACACTAGGTCCCCAGCTCCCTTTACAAACACAAGCCTGGGGCCTTATGTCATTGCTCATTGATGAGGTTCTTGTGGGGTCTCTCAGCAGCCTGAACACCCTCCAGGAATCTCTGAAATGGAGAGCAAGCCCCTTCAGTGTCTCGATGAGGATGCTTTGTGGGACAGGTTCCCCGGGATACCAACTCTTTGGCACTGTGGTCACTCTGGTTTGGCTACTTCAGTTGAGCCTCCTGTGGATGACAAACCCTCCGGAGGTGAGGGTAAAGGACAGCCAGGGCAGGTGGGTACTAACCTCTCACTTCCTGTTGGTGGGGCACCTGCCCTTGGGAGACCCCATCTGTGGGGTGCCAGTCCAGGGTTGGGGGGTTGAGGGGTGAGAGGATGACTGGTCCACCTGAATAGACTATAGCCCAGTGTTACTGGACAAGAGTCCCTGAGATTGTGGCCTGCTTGGAAAGGGGAGTGGGGGCGCAGGGCTATGCAGACCAATCCTATGTGTACATTTGTATCCATATGTTGGTAGGACTTTCAGAAGGAAGACTGAGATGGCAGGAACCGGAAGGAGGGAAAGCTCAGACCCCGCCTCACCTTGTCTGAGACACCTTGGCTGAAGCAGCCAGTTGGGGGTGTCTGCTCAGGCCTCCAACAGGCATGACAGTGAGGTCGTTTCAACAAGGGGGTCAGCACTGGGATGTGGGGATGTGTGTAGAGCCTTCCATTTTACAACAACACTCTGACCTTGGCAGAGAAATACATTCAAATGTGGGTTTTTTTCCCTCTGATTTTAACCACTAGTATTAAGATACAGTTACTTCCAAATTACTTGCTATGAAACAAAAGTATACAACTGAAGATGGGGAAACAGGGAGAGTGAGACAAGTCCCAGCATCATCAATTACAGCAATCTGTCTTGTCAGCTGAACTTTGCTGGGCAAAGACAGACAAGTAAACTCCTGGACAGCACTGTGGGATAGCAAAGAGGCAGACATCGGAGCGTGCCTACTCTGTGATGTCACTTCCATAATGTCCTTTAAGTACAGGCTCATCTGTGGGAGTGGAAAGTGGGGCCGCAGGCTTCTGCTCCCAGGAAAATGGAGTGGAGGTACTTTCCTGTTCTTCAACTGGGCATTACATGGAAAACAAGCATGGAACTCTCTTAAGGGGCGAGATAAAGGCAGACTAGCCAGGGCACCTGGGGACCTGAGGAAACACCCAGTGGTGCCCCTGGGATTTTCCTTTTGCCTCACATGTCCTGGACTGGGTGCTGGACAAATCAGAAACTGAAACACTAGTGAGTACAGACCAAAAACAAAGAAAATCCAAACAGCCCTTTTCTCTCTAAGCAAAGGGGCCTACCCTTTTCCTCGCTAGAATGGAGTCCAAGGAGGCCATGGCAAGCATTTAAATAACACCCAGGTTTCATAGCATAATATCACAGTGCCCAGATTTCAGTTGAAAGTCAGTCAACATACTAAGAACCAGGAAGACTCAATGTGAATGAAAAAAGACAGTCAACAGACACTAACACTGTGGTGACACAGATGGTAAAGTTATCTGACAAGACTTTTAAAGAAGCCTTCATAAAAATTATAAACGGCAATTATAAACACACTTGAAACACATGAAAGAAACACTGGAAAACTTCAGCAAAGAAATAATTGTGAGGAAGAACCGAACAGTTTTTTAAATGAAGAGTTTAGATTTTTTTAGAGCAATTTTAAGTTCATAGCAAAATTGGGGGAAAGGCTTAGAGATTTTTCATATATCCCTCATCCCTGTCCCCCCAACAGGCACAGCCTCCTTCATTACCAACAACAAATGTAATTGTACGTTAGTTACAATTGATGAACCTACATTGCCACATGATGATCACCCAGAGTTGATAATTTGCTTTAGAGTTCACTCTTGGTGCTGTACATTCTATGGGTTTGGACAGATGTATAATGACATGTATCTATCGTTTAATATACAGAGTAGTTTCATTGCTTTAAAAATCCTCTGTGCTCTGCCCATTCATCCCTCCCCCCAACCTTGGCCAGCACTGATCTTTTTTACTGTCCCCATAGTTTTGCCTTTTCCAGCATGTCACAGAGTTGAAATCATATAGTGTGCAGCCTTCTCAGACTGGCTCTTTCACTTCACAATATGCACTGAAGGTTCTTTTATATATATATATTTTTTTTAATTCTCACCAGAGGATATGTTTAGTGATTTTAGAGAGGATGGGAGAAACATCAATTGGTTGCCTCCTGTATGCACCCCAACTGGGGAACAAACTCATAAACTAGGTACACGTCCTGACTGGAATCGAACCCGCAACCTTTTGGTGCATGGGACAGTGCTCCAACCAACTGAGCCACCCGTCCAGGGGCCTTTATATTTTTTCAGGGCTTGATGGCTCATTTCTTTTTATCACTGAATAATATTCCATCGTCTGGATGCACCACAGTTTATTTATCCATCCACCTACTGAAGGGTATCTTGGTTGCTTCCAGGTTTGGGCAGTTATGAATAAAACTGCTGTAAAAATTCTTGTGCAGGTTTTGTGTGGATATAAGTTTTCAACTCTCCGGGGTAAGTACCAGTAGTGTGATTGCTAGGTTGTATGGTAAGGGTATGTTTAGTAATGTAAGAAACCACCAAACTCTCTTCCGTTGTGGCTGCACCATTTTGCATTCCCACCAGCAATAAGCCAGAGTTCCTGTTGCTCTTCCTCCTCACCAGCATTTGGTGTGGTCAGGGTTCTGGATTGTGGCCATTCTAATAGTTGTGTAGTGGTATCTTGTTTTAATTTGCATAAGACACTTAAATGACCCAGAAAGTTTAAAATGAAAGGGACGGAGGAAATGGCCATATTAATGCCAGCAGAAAGGAAGGAAATCTGGAGCTGGCTGGGTGGGGGATGGTGGCCGAGACTTGCAGTGCTCCTGCTGTAGGTCTCAGGCCCCCTGAGGAGTGTGGCAGGGACTCTCAGGGTTTTGCTGAGCCACATAACAGACCATCCTCACTCTCAGGGCTTAAAGTTCAACAGAGACCAAGCTTATTTTTCATTCCCTGGAGTCACGTGTGGCTTTTTCTGTGTTGAATTCATTCCAGCCTCTGTTTGGAATATTGTCAGTTGTAGCAGAGGAAAGAGAGAACACGGAGGGCTGTGGGTGGCCTGTGACCTTCTTCCTGACCGTGGTGGGCTTGGCAAGCATTGTCCTCTCCTGAGACAGGAGATAAATATTCAGGAACAATAAATAATGCAGCCATTCATTACTGTTTGTCCCTCAACTCACAGATATCAGCTCCCTTTTTTCCGCCTGCAAAACAAGCCCGAGGGAGGCCACCAGAGGCCCCGCCCCATCCATCCATACCACAGCCTTACAGGCCAGGATCTCATTCCCATGTCTTAGTTAGCTTTGATCTGCCTTCTCTTGCTCTGGAGACTGAAGGACCGAAAAGTTGCTGGCACAAGTGGCGTCAGTGCCCATCACCTTGAGTGTGCCCCCTTTCTGACAGAGCAGGAGCTGGAGGCACCTGGCACCCCTGCACCCCAGCAAGTCTGCAAGTCCGCTGGGCAGACCTTGTGCCCTCAGCCCAGTGGGAGAACTTCTTTGACAGACCAGTTCGGCTCCGGGTGGAGGGGAGTGTCCTTCTACCCCTTGTCCCAACGTTCTCTCTAGCTCTTCAGACCTCTATCCTATATCCTCTAAAGTGGAGTCCACATTTTTTTTTTTAGAAGACCAGACATTTAATATCATAGGCTTTGTGGGTGACAGGGAGTTCTGCTGGCCCCTGAGCACCGGGCCGTCCAGGAAACGCACTGGAGCGGCAGGCAAGCAGGAGGCCTCACCCATTGAGGACTCTGCTTTCACTTGGTGAAACAACTGGCGAACAGCTATTGGACGTGGGTTTGTGTCAGACATTTCCTCAGAAATGACTGACGTTTGCCTGTTGCTTCAGGAGAAACAACTGAGGGTTTCCTTGCCCCGATGACCTTTGAGCTCTCAAGCAAAAGTTAGAATCTTCCAAAACATATCTGCTACTTTCCACAGATCCTGAATACGTCAAGACTTTTCTGATGAGTTTGGTGGGCATATAACAAATGTGATGTTCAATATTGTTTAGTAAAATGTGTGACATGTGGAGATTGGCTTAAGTCAGGGAACCAGTATTTTCCAATGACCAATATACAATGTTATAAAAACCATGCCTTGGTAAAAGGTGTATTCAGAGTTTAGGTGGACCAATGGCTTTTAAAATGTAACAGTTTAGGGACTTGCAACCAAGATGGAGGCATAGACCAACACACTCTGTCTCCCTCTACAACTAAGAAGGAATACAACTACCGCAAAACCAAAAGTAATAAGAAGTTCCAGAAAATAAAGCTACTTGGAAGTCCAACGTATGAAGTCATAAACAAGTGGTGTTTGTCCGGATGGGCAGGAAGTGCGAGGCCCCAGCTGAGAAAGAGCGAACTGTGCTGGAGGTGGCAGCCGCAGCAGCAAACAGTGGGACCTGGTAAGCAGGCACCTGTATTTGGGGGGAGGAGAGAAGCGCCTGGGAGCTGGCCCCGGCTGCAGACCAGATCCGTCGGCTGGTGATTCCAGCGCCGAGGAAGGCAGACCCCATTGGGAGGCAGCTCCCTGTTCCTCAGCGGAGACTAACAGCAGGAGTCCATCTTGGACCCCTGCCACCAAGCAAAGCGCCACAGTGTGATGAGAAAGGTCGCCAGCTTGTGACAAGCACACAGGGCTCCGCCCAATATAGCATAGGAGGTGTGACAGCGCCCCGCCCAAGAAGGAAAGAAAAACAAAACGGTCAGAATGACAGAATTAATGATTGAAATACCAATCACACAGCTAACGAAAAAACAAATAAAAGGCTTGTCTGATGAAAAAATAGCGAATCTTTCTGAGGCTCAGTTCAGAGCTGTAGTCATAAGGCAGCTTACAGACCTAACAGCAGGGCTGAATCAAGACAGGGAAGGAATGAAGGCTAGTCCTGCTGAAATGAACAAAAATACATACAAGACAAGTGGTGAGGAAGGAAAAGCCATGGATCAAATCAACAAATCGGAACATAGGGAGGGAACAAACAGTCAACCAGTACAGAAAGAGGAAATAAAAAGTGAAGAATATGAAGAGAGACTCAGAAACCTCTGGGACAGCTATAAGTGAATGAACATTCGAATTATAGGATTGTCAGAGGGTCAAGAAGAAGAACTAGAAATTGAAAAATTATGTGAAAATATAATGAAGCAGAACTTCCCTAACTTGGGGAAGGAAATGAACTTACAGGTCCAGGAAGCACAGAGAGTTCCGGATAGGCTGGACCCAGAGAGGACCACACCAAGACACATTATCATCAAAATGTCAAAAATTAAAGAGAGAATCTTAAAAGCAGCAAGAGAGAAGAGAAGAATTATGTACAAAGGGGTTCCAATTAGACTATCAGTGGATTTCTCAAAGGAGACTTTACAGGCAAGAAGGGACTGGCAAGAAATATTCAAAGTAATGAAAATCAAAAACCTACAACCACGATTACTCTATCCAGAGAAGCTGTCATTCAGGATAGAAGGACAGAGAAAGTGTTTCCAGGCCAAAGTAAAACTGAAGGAGTTTATTAGGTCCAAACCACTGTTATATGAGATGTTAAAGGGACTTGTTTAGAAGAAGGAGGATCAAAACTATGAACATTAAAATGAAAACTGTATCACAACAACCAACAGCAGAAGCTAGGGAATCGAAACAAAGGCAAAATAAGTAGGAAATGAGAGGGGAAAAAGAATTATAGGTATGGGGAACATACTCAGGGGAGGTCAGTGGGGAAGGGGAAGGGGGAAAAGGGAGGGAGAGGATGCAGGAATTAAGAAGCATAGGTGGAGGGAGTAGAGTAGACAGGAAGATGTTGAGAAGAACTATATGCACAACCAATGGGCATGGACTAAGGGGGGGACAACTGGAGGGGGGAGCAGGGGGGAAAGAAATTGGGACAACTGTAACAGCATAATCAAAAATAAAAAAAATAATAAAATAAAATGTAATAGTTTAGAAAGGTCATTAATGTGTTTTTCCTGTGGTTTCATAGTGCACTTTGCAACTAGCCTTTGAGAAATTACTGCTCTTGAGTTTTGGTGTTATGGCAAAGAATGTCCCCAATTATCTGAAAAGACCATGGAAGTCTCTCTACCTTTTTCAACTGCATGTCCATTTGAGGCCAATTGTCTTCACATACGTCAACCCAAACACACATATCACAACAGATTAAATGCAGAAGCAGATATGGGAACCCTGCTGTCTTCTATTAAGATAGACTTTAGGAAATTTACAAAAATAGAAGACAATGCCACACTTCCTCACGAATTTTTGGAAAATATTGCTCATAAAATACTACTTTTGTTGACTTTTATTGGGTTTATTATTGTTATTTAAAAATTGTTCCATATTTAAATTCTTCAGTTTTTATTTCTAATAAGGTAAATAGTGATAGAACCCACACAAACAAAAGCACTTTGGTGTCCCCAGTGATTTTTAAGAGAGTAAAAGAGTCTTGAGGTCAAAAGTTTTGAGGGTGCCTGCCCTCCTGGCTGTCGGGATGCTATACCATCTGCCCTCCAGTCCTCCTGCCTGTTACTTCTCTCTGTGCTGCCACCAGCCTGCACCCTGTTCTCTCTTGGGTTCTTCTCCTTCATGCATCTTCTTCTGTATGGCCCCTCGGAATGAAGGCACCCTCCTAACTTTCAGGAAACTGTTTGCTCCTGCTCTGGCAGGCAGTAATTGTTGCTGTTGTGACTGTTGTCATCCCAGTCTCTGATGTCATTGCCCAGCCTACTGTATGGAGGCCCCATCCCCGCAGTGGCTTCCATACTGTCAGCATGGCCTGGGTCTCTGTGGCTTGCACATGTCACAGCCATCAGTCTCGGGTCAGTTGAAGTTCTGTTGGACATCTTCAGGATGCTTGTCACCAGGCCAGTGAAGTGACCCATGCTGCCTGTGCTCACATTTAGTTGGGTAGAGCAAGTGCTTGGCCATGCACAGCATGGTGGGCTAGCATGACACATGGACTAGGGAACTTTGACCCAGAGGAGGAATCGAGAACATTGTTGAATGTTCCACAGACCTCTGACCTTTGTTCGGTGCAGTGTTAGCTTAGCTTGTAGGTATGGTGGATTGTATTGAACGATTTTTGATATGGAGCCAGTCTTGCATACCTGGATAAATCCTACTTGGTCATGGCATATGGTTCTCTTACACATTGCTGGGTTCATTTTGCTAGTTTAAACTTTAAAAACATTATTTGTGTCTTTGTTTATGAGAGAGATTGGTCTGTAGTTTTCTTTTTCTGTACTATCTTTATCTCTGGCTTTGGTATCAGGGTGCGAGGAGCCTCACAAAATGAGTTAGAAAGTATTCTATGTCCTCTGAAAGATTGTCTAAGGTTGGTGTTCACTCTTCTGTAAATGTTATGTTTGTTAAAATTCTCCAGTGAAACCACTTGGGCCTGGAGATTTCTTTTTCTGGATCTTTTTATTACAAATGCAATTTCTATAATGACTATAGGGATATGGAGGTTGTTTATTTCATTTTGATTGGCTTTTGGTACTTTGTCAGTTGTTTTTTCCCTTTCTCTGGGAAGTTCCTTAGAGAGGTTTGCTGTAAGCATGTTCATAAATGCTCTTTGAAGCCTTTTTATGATGGTGCTTTACCATCCTTGTCAGAGAATCCTAACATCTCTGTCCTCTCAGTGTTTAGCATTTATTGATTTTTTTCTCTTTCGTGTTTCTGTCATATTTAATGTTTGGAATTTTAGTAGACTCAGGAGGAAGAAAAAGGAGAAATGTGTCTCCTTCATCTTGTCCACAAACAGAAGCCCTTGTCTTCCTTAAAATTGCTAATGTCATATGTACCTTCTGGATTATTTTTCCTGATCAACGTCATCAACAGGTTGAGTATTTTTAGACCTTTTTTGAAGAAACAAATTTTATATTTGTTCCTTTTCTCATTTGGCTCTTGTTATTTTTCTGATCTATTCTTGATTATTACCTTTCTTCTACTTTCTGTTATTTTTCTAACTTCTTAAGTCGGGTTTTTTTACTCACCAATTTTTGCCTTTATTTATTTATAATACATGCTTTAAAGCTGTAACTTTTCCTGTGAGTTTTCTCTTAGCTGCTTGCCTCAGATTCGGACATGCAGTAATTTTATTGTTGCGGTCTAATTATTTTCTAATTTCATTATTATGTTGTGTTGTTCATTTCTTATTGAGAAGCATGGAAAAAGATGTTCTGTCTAGGGGGATTATAAAGTTATCTTTTGCTAACGATTTCTAATTTAATTGCCTAATGGGTGGAAAACCTTGTCTGTTGATTACCTGTCTTCCAGCGTTTGTTGAAACTTGGACAGTGAGTCAGAACATGACCTGTGTGTTGTTGTTCTCTGAGAGCTGGAGGAGGAGTAACCCCTAAGCAGCAGGTGCTGCATTTTATGCACACACACTGTCATGTTTGTGTGTTTTCGGATATTCTGCTTCTTCATTACATTGTCAATAGACTGTGTGAACTGTAACAGAATAATGGCATATTGGCATCTTCTGCTGGATGGGCCGGCCATTTGCTGGTTTGGCTTGGGTGCTGCTCACCAGACTGAATTCCCTGCCACTGCATATGTCCTCATTGCAAATACAGTGGGTGATATCTTCTCTTGACTGGATTACTGATTAATTTCCTAAATTCTCTCCTGGCTACTTCCCCTGCCCCTCTTCACCTTCAGCCTGTTTTCCACACCAGCAACCCGGTTGCTTGTGTTAAAATATCATGATTTATCATATCTTTTTTTTTTCTTTCTCAAAACCTTCTCGGAATCAAGTTTTCTATAGATTCTACCTGCTCCCATTCATAAAATGGCCTGACACATCCCACCCAACCTGGCCCCGCTCTTATCTCCACACCATCCTTAGCTGTCCTCCCCTCACACACCCTCTCCTGGTGAGACAAGGGCATAGGGGAAGACCAGGGGAGTAGTCCTTTGAAGCTGATTTGTTTTGGCAGCCAGTTTAGCAAGACGTTAAAAACTGTGGCTTCTGCTGTTTCTAAGTGGGTCATCTAGTGAAGGAAGCCCATAGAGGTGAGGAAAGGGGTCACGTCCCTCATTCAGTTTGTCTCCCTTCCTAATACCAAGTGTGTTCTGAAAGTCAAGCAGCAGAGCCTTTCCTTTCTGAGATTTCGTCATTATTCATATCTAGGTGCACAGGGTGCTGGGTGGCCCTGACTCCTTGGCACATGTTGGTGATGTTGTAAGGAGTGAGGCATTGACTTTAAGCCTAACTCAACAATAGAGGCCTCTCTGATCCTCTGAGCAGTAACATGTTAAACCTTTGACGGCACTTGTGTGTGACTGTCCTCCCAAGTGAGATGTTATGTGCCCACATGAAAGGGAGGTTTTACTCAACGCTATCTTACATGGAATTTCCTTACATGCGGTATTTTCTCACATTCCATTTTGAACCTCAACATATTATATGGATGAGACACTTTAGTTAGAGACAAATTCAGTCATTGCTGCTGTTTATTCCCTAAAGTGGTTACCGGATCGACTCAGAGAAAGGCAAAGACGTTTAACATAGGTTTCTAATTATTTTTGGTGCTATGACCTCACAATTCCAAATGTTGGAACACTGTTGTAAATAAGCCTTTTAAGACGTCTGTAACAATATTTATAAAGGTCATAAATATACACCTATGGAAAAGATTGGAAAACACAGCAAATAGGATAATTTTATAAAAATGGCTACTTATGACTGAGGATTAAATTTCCAGTTTGAGCTATAAACATGAATTAAAAATGTAGAATGTCAAAAAGCTTAAATAGACCAAGGCAAAAATGATGCCCTCTAGAAAAATATGAGATGGTACAGAAGGCAGCTATATTTAGACAAAATTGCATGCTGAAATGGAAGAGTTTGAATTAAATTATTATACTGGCCATGAAAGTAGAAACCAGCTATGTGTTTAAATTAATATATAATTTCAGAAATGTTATTTTTAAATCAGTATGAATACATATACGTATACTAAATATTATAAGTACAAAGTTAAATTTTATTTACATTCTCACAAGTTTACACAGTTTTACCAAAGAAAACTTCTTTTGGACTTCTCATTTATAAGCTGGAAGTCTCCTCACGCTTTGCGCTGCCCCTTTGGGATATAACAGGGCAGTGTTCCAGGGCAGGTCTTCACTGGCACTGCATTTCCACACCCTGTGCCTGCCTTGTGCCTGAGTGCTTAAGACACGTTTGCTGCTCTGTTGAATGCAAGAAAGCCACCCTTGACCCTAGTGGACAGGGTCATGAATTTGTAAGCTCACGTGCCCTGTGTTTTTGTGTTTTAGGTGGGCGGGCTTCACGGCAAAGTCAGGCCTTCCGTAAATCACCAGTTCCGGGTATGATGCTCTAAGGTACGACAAGGCTGAATGTTTGTGTCTATGGACCTGCTCTGACTCTTAGAGCCGCTTATGGGGGAAGGTGAGTCGCTATAAAGTATCTTCTGTTTGCCCATTTATCTGTTCACCAAGAATGCGTGTAACAAAGTCAGACTCGCCTTTGAAAGGGAAGTATGTTCCGTGTGGTCCAACCTACATTTCACTCTTTTTGAGTCCATGACAGGGTGTCAGCTGGGGAGCAGTGCCTGGGAGAGGGACAGACCATGGAAAGGACCGTTAGACAAAGAAAGGCAGTTGATACAGTAATGTGATAATGTGGGGACCTCTTGCCTTGTTGGCTCTTGAGAAGTCATGCTGTGCCGAGTTGACCTTGGAAGAAGCTGGTCTGCGTTTACAGGAGCAGGTCAATGCTGACGCAGAAATGTTTCTCTGTGGCTCTTTGCTTTGAATTTTTGTGGAGCACGGGAACCCTTAGAACTATTTTCCCCTAAGTGTTCCCTGGTTTTACCCCCATAGACATTTCATCCTGCCATTTTACAAAGTGCTGGGTGGGGAATCTGAAGAGCTGGGTCTGTTGTCAGCTTCTTTACCAGTTCTCCGTGAGTGAGCACCTGCCACATGCATGGTCCCGTGCTAAGCGCTACACACTGGCCTGGTCCTGTCAACGGTCCTGCAGGAGTGTGTGTGTTTGTGTGTGGGTGCAGGAGTATGTGTGCAGGAGAGTATGTACGTGTATGCATGGGTGTAGGAATATATGTGCCTGTGTGCAGGAACATGTGTACATGTGTGCAGGTGCTGAGCATTGTGTGTGTGTGTGTATGCATGTGTGTAGAAGCTTGTGAGCATGTGTGCAGTATCATGTCTGCAGGAGCATGTATGCCAGTGTCTACGAAAGTGTGTCAGGAACACATGTAGAAGCGTTTGCATAGGAATGTGTGTGCATGAGTGTGGGAGGAGTATGTGTGCGGGATCGTGTGTGCCTCTATGCCAGTGTGCATGTATGCAGGAGTGTGTGTTCTGTGTGTCACTCTACTCTCCACCCCAAGGGCCACATTTCTTCTGACGATCCTCAAAGTTCTGAGCCTGCAGGACTGACTTCCTCTGGCCTATTTCTACCTGTAAATCGAGGCTTCAGAGGTTTCTTCTGCAGTTTACATGCCTTGGCCCTTTCCAACCCAGTTCTAGATTATTCCCCCATGTGTTTTATATTAAGAGGCACTGCCAAAGCCTTAAGAATACACTCAAGGATGTTTTATTTACCTACGGCCACAACAGCAGCCACGAGAGTCTGCTTCAAGCTGTTTCATGTGTATGTTAATACAGATTCCCAACACAAACATTCAATAGGTTCTGGGTTAACTTACCTCCCGGGTGCATGAGCATCTTAAAAAGTCACAAGGCTTAATAAGGACCCCCTTGTCAACTCTCTGAAGGTTCATTGTCCCTCTTAGCACCAGGATCCTCACCCACCCTGCCTACATTCTATCTGGTTTTGCTGTTTTTTTGAATTGCAGTTCAGCATTTTTAATCCCATGGTGCTTGACCCAATTCCATAAGCCTGTGTCCTGTGCTGTTTTGATCTTTGCTTTGTTCTTTCCATGGAGGAAGGTTAAAACCATTTCTGCCCCCAGGTGTCTGTGTCAGCTGCACGTCAGTGACTGGTCACAGCCAGTCTGCTCTGGGTTTGGAGAGGAGCCTAAGGAAATAGCTCCTTTCACATGACTGGCATGTCCCAGGCGGTGGTCAAGAGTGAGATTGGTTATATAAATCTGAGCTGGCGCTGACCAGAGTTCTTCGGGTACACATGGAAGATGGGCTGGGAGAACCCCCAGGCCAGAAGCCAGGAGCCAGAGGGGGTCCCTGCTGGTCTCTATGTTTCGTTTCCAGCCTGCCCACATCCATAAGACCTGCATTGCTTGTTGCTTTCTCTCAGCCTGGCCACATTTGACAGGTACCCGTGTGCTCCTTGGTAAGCGTATGACCCCATGTATGCACAGAACATGGCCACAGAAGTAACGGGTGGAATCCACTAAGACAGAAAACCCACAGCTATGGAGGAGGTGACCTACTGCTTAGCCCAGCTCATTCCAATGAGCACAAAGCCACTGAGCACCCAGATTTGGCTGACCCCCCCAGCGGTGTAGTCCTCGCAGTGTGCTTCCTCTACTTCCTCACCCTACCCCTCCCGCTCCTCCCCTCCCCTGTCCACTGGCGATATGCCCTCTACCCTTGGAACTGCGTGCACTCACATCCTCAGTTCTCCTCTCAGTGGTAGCTTCTCTGCCCCTGGTGGCCCTGGATGCCACCCCCCCCCCATTTTTCCTCAACCTCTGGGCCATGCCACCACCTCTTCACCTTTGTGGTCCCTGCACCCTCAGCTCCTCCTCTTCAGCTGGTGACCCTGGTCCTTCATGTCCCTTCTGCATACATTGCCTTCCTCTCGTCTCCTCCAGGGCTCGGCCTCCGCCTTGCTGCCCATCCCCGCTGCCACTGCACGTGAACAGGCGGGCATGCCCTTTGGTGGCACGTCCAGTTGCAGTAACCACCCATCTCTGTCCCTTTGACAACCGGCCTTGCTGTCACCACTTGTTCACCTTACACCAGACCTGCCTTGTCAAGGTCCACAGAGCTGCCCCTGCCAGACCCAAGGGTCAGTATCCAGTCTTCCACCACATACTCTCAGTGACACTTGATGCTATTGGACACCCTGGGGGCAAGAGCGTGGACCCTCAATGGCCCGAGCATTTTGACAGTGAGCAAGCCATGAGTGCCGGTGCTGGTGTGTGTGTAGGATTAAGGGCAGATTCTGTACGGTGAGCTGTTGGGAGGAGTGAGTTAGCTGGCAGTGCCAGACATACAGCAAGGCCTGTGTTAATGCTCACTGTTAGTCTTTTGCTCCTCTGCCTGGCCACTGAATGCTGATGTCCCCAGGACTCTGCAAAGTTGGGCACCGATCACAGGGCCTGCCCTGGTGCAGGAAGGTGGGGTGCACACGGAGTGTAGCTGGCTAAGACAGTTTGTTACTGTGTGTCAGAGCTTTAAGCACGTGTATCCTTTGACTGAGAAATTATATCTATAAATATGTATTCCAAGGAAATAAGAGAGGGGTATGAAGAGGTATACCCAAAGATTATGATTAAAACATTGTTTAATGCAGTAATTCAAAAACTTGGATACACAATCGTAGCAGATTGGTTATGTTCTTATAAATAAAAACACATGAAAACTTAAGCATAAAATAGAATGCCATGGGAATTTAATCATTGTTATGTAGATTTAGATGTATTGATATAGAAAAATGTTTTATATATAGTGTGGTAAGTGAGAAAAACAGGACAATCATGGGTGGCTTGATCCTATTTTTGTTAAAAAATATTTTTTCACACCTACTAGAAAAAAGTATAAATAGGTAGACTTCAAAAATATATCACTACCACTGGTGGTCTTCCTGGATAATTAGAAGTTATTTTTTGCATATATGTACTTTTTATTGTTTTTCTGTAATGAGCATCCATCCAGTACTTGTGCTTTTTATTTTTTAAAAAATTTTTATTGAGTTTGTTGTGGTGACATTGGTTAATAAAATTATATATGTTTCAGAGGTACAATTTTATAATATATCATCTGACATTGTATTGAGTACTTGTATTATTTTAAATTTTTTATCCTGCAAGAATGATCAGGCTGACCTTGGTCAGTGATACCTGCATGTCCCTCCTTTCTCTCTGTGCACCTTTGCTGGTATTAGGAAGCCATGGCATAGATTGTATGTGCACACAGTGGCCAGCTCTGTGCCCCCTGGCCAAATGCATGCCCGTCCTCACAGCTATTCTGCACCCATGTTTTTACCACTATCTGATATGTGTATTTTTAAAAAAGATTTTATTTATATTTTTTTAAAGAGAGGGGAAGGGAGGAAGAAAGAGGGGGAGAGAAACATCGATGTGAGAGAGAAACATTGATTAGTTGCCTCTCACACACACCCCAGCCAGGGACCAGCCCGCCATCCAGGCATTTGCTCCGATTCGGAATCGAACCAACAACCTTGTGCTTTGCGGGACGATGCTCAACCAACTGAACCATGCTGGTCAGGGCCGAGGCGTGTTTTGTCATTTACCTGTACCTGATTTTGTGTGCGATGATGAAATACAGGTAATAACTCAGTAAAAGTTGGAACCAGAGGGCAGATTTCTCCTGCTTGGTGGTGGAAGTGCCCGTCCTGATGGGTAGACCAGTGTGCCTTCTCCCTGTTCTCTCCCGGTGTCCTGCTTCACCCTTCCACCCTGCACTGCCCAGGTCAGAGCCTTCTCGTCTGAGTGGCTCTGACGGACGCACAGGGCTCATCTATTACTGAGCTTCTGTGCGCGGCTTGCTTTTAGGGCTGGACTTGGAAACTCTAGATCACAATGAAGAAAAAATGGGAAGGTGAGAATTCGCAGTTGGTGCCATTTCAGGGCCCTCATCCTACTGAAGAAGAGCCTCACCCTGCAGTCCTAGGGCCAAGCCCACTGTCCATCGGCAGGACGGGCTTCACGCGAGGCCCGTCCATGGCAGACAGCTGACAGTGGCAGTGACAGCTCAAGCCTTAAGAGCTGCGTTTTGATTAATATTGGGCCACAGGCCCCCCCCACCCCCATGCCTTCCTTTCCAAGGGCTTAGCTGCTGCACTGGATGTCCTGCAGGCATTTGTGCGGTGGCCCCTGTTTGGGGGAAGGAGTCATTGAACTGACAGCACATCCATGCCAGGCGCACCCCTCCAACAGAATGAGGGGAGTTGGGCAAAAAGTAGGTCACATGTGCCTGGCCCCATGTCACGAGGTTTCCAACTGAGGCCAATGGGATTTGTAGCCTCCTTTGGTTTAGAACAAAACACCACTCTAATTTTCTCCTCTAAACGGGGAGAGTGACCATCTGTCTGATAGCCACATCCACCCAGCCCTGCCCGACCTCATAGCCGCTCTCTTCAGAGGTAAGGGGGTGCTGGGGTCTGGCCAAGGCCATCCTGGTGGGGAGGACAGACTCAGTCCACACAGAGCCCATGGAGACTAGGGCAAAGAGCAGGGTGGGTGCAGGTCTCCAGGAAGTGTCAGAAGGTTCTGCTGCAGCAGCTGGTGCTTTGCCCAGGGACAGAAAAATGGACAGGGTGTTTTACTTATAGAGAGTTCTAGACATTCAGATGAAAGTGTTCATATCAGGTCCTTTGTTTCAATAATCTTGTTCCTTTTTAAGGATCATGATCAACTATTAGTCTAATTATTTTCAAGTGTTGTTATGTAGAAAAGTAAACACTAATTTTACAGATGTTTGTTGTCAGTGACACTGGGGTAGGTGTGGGAATATGATTCTTATGCTCAGAAACATCGGCCATCCCTGTGGAATGGGGCTCTGCTTTCTCAGTGTGGCAAGCGCCTTTGTTTGGGAATGTCACCCTCTCAAAGAAAGAGGTGAGCTGTTGGCTTCCATTAGTATGAATGCAGAGTGAATAAGGTTAATATTTGTATATTATTACTGGATGGTGAGCACGCAGTTTTGGAATTCAATACTTATCTTGAGAAATAACATAATTCTTTTATCTTTGGGAAGGCCAGCGAACATGATTCTTTTGTGATAAGTGGATATAGAATTTATGTCTAATAGTTTGAAAGTGTTTGTAAAACTAACCTGAACTTTATAGCTTATAAATAACAAAATTTTGGTTTTTTGCCTTTCCTATAAATGAACTACGGTATTCCATTAGTTCAGGATCCTGCTGATGAACATATCTTGGCAAATAATGAATAGAATAAAATATCTACAAGATGTATATAGTGGGCTGATCGTTGGTGCCGTACCGAGACAAATTATATCTCCTGTTTGTATTTGCTGGGAAAAAATGTTTGGTCAGAACCAAAGTCATAATGATATTTGATTTATATTTTAATGGAAAAAATTTTTTTGCCTTTCATAGATAAAATATTTAATATTTTATTTGTATTTTAACTAACTTTCCAGGAAATACGGCTCTATGGCCAAGTTCATAGAGGTAAATGTAAGCACTTCAGATCATGAATTCTTCTACATTTTAGATGTAAAAAAGAGCGTTTGCACCCTTGGTAAGCAAAGAAGCTTTTCTCTTTTTGAAAGTAATGCCTTGTGCAAATACTCTTTATTTAGGGTAATGCTTAGCTCCTTCCAGCTGTAGCCTTTGAAGCAATTTCACGGAATGTTTCTAAAGGACTCTTTCTTATCCATTTTCCAATCTTGAAAAAGGGAAATCTTTCTAGTCTTTCATAAAGATAGGGCAGAAAATTTCGGTGTTTTTCATATTTATGATTATAAAATTTCTTTCAAGCCTGTGAAGGCCCCACATATTTTGATGCAGTTTTTAATAGTTTCCTTTTCCTGCCACACCTGACGTGTGTCCCCATTGTCTAGGATAATGTGACCACTTAATCATCTCATGTGGTAACAGGACTGACACACTCTGGTGTGACAAACATGTATGTTTATGTTAATAAAATTACCAAGTTATACCCTCAGATTATTGCCTTCAGGGGGAAAGTGAGAACTGCTGTCTGTGCCCTGGCAAGTGTTATGAGAGGATGATTTTTTTTTTTTTCTTACGGCAGAATAGACTTTTTTTCCCCAGAAGTAACATAAATACAACAATGCAGGAGCAACTGGCTCTGACCCCTTTGCATTTCTCAGAAGAAGACCATCCTAACATAAAACAGGAGGAGTGCGCGCGCTGGCCCTCTCAGCTGTCTCTGTCCCCACCTGTCTCCAGTGTGCATGTCCTTCCCTGTCATACCGACCTGGGAAGGGAAGACACAGGGCTGGTGTCTCAACAGCATGCTTATCGCTTTTGGCCTTGACTCCTTTGGGAACTGAAAAGGGCATGTGATGGAGTTGGACCTTGCTAGCCTTCTGCAGATGCCCTCTGACCTTGAATGCTTCACATGTTGGTGGTGTGTGCCATGTCTGTAAGACCCCCAGGCTCTATATGAGAGGCAGAAACCACCTGTGATAAAGCAGATTGTCACTCTATGAAGAAGCCTCAGGAAGGTTTCCTGAGCACCTAAAGCTAGAGCTCTTGAAGACACATCTTCATTCTGGCCTAGGTGGAAACCTCGGGGGTCAGGGACTGAGGACCAGCAGGCTGGTGCTGTGACCTGGGGCCGTCCTTTGGCAGAGCTGGTGTAGTGTGCCTGCATGAACAGCACTGGGCTTCCTTTTTTCTGAGTGTCAGCTGCATTATTTTATGAATAGTACAGGGCAGTGGTTCTCCAGAGGGGCCTGAATAATCACCATCACCTGAGAACTTTCTGGTGAGGCAGGTTTTCAGCTACCCCCTGCCCCAGACAGCCTGGTCAGAAACTCTGGGGTGGGGCTAGTCAACTTACCAAACCTTCCAGGTGGTACTGATGGCCATGTAAGTGTGAGAGCCCGTGGCTCAGCCCCACAGGACTGAAAGTGTAGACTATGGTCACGTGGTACTGCTGGTGTATCGGGCGTGTAACCCATCGCTGTGGCGAGACAGAGAGTCCTAGGCCAGTTACTGTGCTCTTGAGTGTGGCCGTCTAATGATCATTAGGGTCAGATATGAGCCAGGGGGAGTGTGTGGTATGGTCTCATGGGTTTTCCATTGCATGTGACCTGGTGTATAGGTTTATCCTGGTCTGACAGGGCTCTGTCCCCTGAGTGTGCAACCCCCACACTCAGGTGTGTGTGTGTGTCGGGGGGGTGCTGTCATTAAAAACAATTCAACAGAATCTAAAAGAGAAAACAAAAACCTGTGTAAAAACATGCTGCTGGGCGAGAGATGGAACCACCAAACAGGAGTCCTGGATGAGTGGGGAAATGGACCTGCAGGGAGATGGTCCTGGTTTTGTTCTATTCTGTTTTGCTTTTGCATAAACTCGGTGTGTATTTAAATCAGGAGAAATAGACTCTTCAAGTAAATGGTGTAGGGCCAGTTAGGTATCTATTAAAAACAAACACCTATTTAGAGCCTTACCTCCCACCAAACACCAGGGTATATGAGACAAAGTGATGAGCTCAAGGATTCACAGGAAACATGTGTCGAGTTTTTTAAATAGTCTTTTTCAGGAAGGGGCACCCCTAGCTAAGCACACATCCTGCAGGCAGCAGCCTGCGATGCCGCACTCACACTCCTGCTCTTGATGGCCCTGTTTGGGCCTAGGGTGAGGAGACCTGGCAGCCAGGCAGCAGAGGCTCAGGGTACAAGCCCACGGTGCTGCAGACCCGTGTGTGCTATGGGGACATGGGTGCTGTGGGGCACAATGGGAGCCGCAGCCCATAGGCCTAAACCTGCAGCTCTGAGAAATGTTGAATGGGAGCAGACTAAGCCTCCAAGATGGCAGTGCCTGAAGGAAACCCGCTCGGGGGAGCTAGGTATGCACGGGACCACATGGAACAGTGTCTACGCAAGCCTTCTGCACAACCTGGGAATCCGCCTCACTGCACATGTGTGTCCACGATGCTTATAAGGGAGAAAGGGGATCCCCTGTGCCCCCCCATAGGATGTGTGGGTTCTGTGTGGGCCTGGAAGTGAGCGGAATGTCCCGTGTGGAGACTTGTGAAGATGGCAGGTCCCACAGCCCCAGCAGGGCATGTCCCCATGCCGACACACACGTACATGTCTTAGAGACTTTGCTCCTCAGCTGATGCTTACTGACAGGACAAGGGTCACGCCTGTAGCCCTGCTCCCACCATGGAGCCCCAAGCAGCAGGGCAGTCAGTAGTACTAGAGAGGCCGATGCAGCACAGGCGCATTTCAGGAATGTTGTTCTGGGTGAAAAAAGCCAGGCTGGAAAGCGGAGACTGCACGAAACCAATCAGCAGCTGAAGGAACCGTGTGACAGCAGCCAGCAGTGCTGTGAGGGGCTGGCCGGGCTGCAGGACAGGCCGCAGCACTTCTCTCTGGGTGTAGAATGTTCTGCATCATGAGCTGATCACATGGGTAAGTGTCTGTGTGAAAATCAACCTGCTCACCTACAATTTGTGCATTTTTCTGCCTGTAAATTAGACCTGAGTTTTAAAATTTAGTCACAGAACATATATACTGTGATATCTATGCAAAACAAGAAGTTAGTGTGTGGTTTATTTGGAGAAAAGTTTCCAGTGCCAGTGATTCCTGCCCTGGGAGGAGTAGAGGAAAATTCATGGTGTCTATCCCTCCATCTGCATGCTTTTCAGAGCCTTTGGGGTCCTGTCTTCCCAGTTACGAGGGGGCTGCTCACCCACCTAGCCAGAGCAATTCTGCCCGCATTTGTTTGGCCTTTTTATTTTGTGCTTTTTACTGGTTTTAAAAAGGATTCTGCTGCTGTTACAATCAAATCTTTTAAAAGCCACTGGTCTAGGTGACTGGGAAATGAACATTTTTACGATCTCAGCTTGAAATTGCCAAAGAACCTCAAGAGTAGTGTCTGGGAATAGCTGGTGTCGGTAGGCGACACCCTGGGTTCCAGAGCTCCCTACCTCAGGTTGGGCTGGGGCGCACGAGGAGGAAGCACGACAGGAACACGGGCCTGCCCCCTGGCTGTGTATACAGTGCCTGCCTCCAGTACAGCTGCCTGGCCGGACTTCCGGAAGCACAGAGAGCCCACCACCTGGCTGGGCTTTCCTGAGCGTCACCACTATCCCCATCCTCGTCCCCCATTTACAGCTGCAGTCAGCGGAGCCCCTGGCCTGTGGTGCTGAGGAACCAGGGAGGCATGCCGGGACACGGTGACTGGCTGACGAGGAAGCCCAGGGCGGTGTGTCATCACGGGCCTGGACTGCTCGCTGCCTGCCCTGCTGGTGGAGTGCTGGGGTTGGCTGTGGGCAGGTCAGTGGAAACCTGTCTTCTGATAAATTTCAGTCCTGCTGAAGCAGAACCCTTGTTTGTAGGAGGACCGGATCCGAAAATGTGGACCCTTGTCTCATTGTCCTGTTGGCTTCGCCGGTGCAGCATCTCTGCCTTTGTGTCTTGTCCAGTGGCAATACTGAGCTCGGCCATCCCCACACTGTCTGTATCTTCCCCCAACACACATACAGATAAAAACAACCAAAGCCATTACAAGTAAATTAAATGCGTTGGCTGCTACACAGTCTTTGGATTAAGGGGCTATCAACAGATTGAAGTCAGGGGATTAAATCTTGTCAGGAGCACCAGACATGCCCCTGCCCCCCACCGGCCTACTCCCCAGTAGCCCATGGTCAGTGCAGTCACTGCTGTGGGAAGGTAGTGGCTCTGCTGTCCACCCCCGCCAGTCTCCTATGCTGAGGCTGCCCCTACCCCTGGAAGCTGCCAGGGTCCCCCAGGTACTCAGGGGTCATCTTCAGCTCTCCCCTCCCTCCCCCAAAGTGAGTCTGTCAGAGAGAGGGAGGGGACAGCCAGGGGTCTCAGGATGTGCTTAGGGCTCCCTCCTATGAGATCCTCAATTGGCTCCCCACAGGAGGGTGGGCTTCCTGAAGGGTCCGACCTGACTACGAGTTCAAACCCCTTAGCACAGTACAGGGCACATGGGGCTAGGTCCACCACTGCCTCCTCCAGGTCCTCTGGCCAGCCCCCCTCCTGCTCTCAGCTTCCCGCTCAGGACAGTGTCAGTACCCCATCCTCAGTGGGCCGGGCAGTCCACTCCCAGCAGGGAACACAGGGGAGGGACTTTTCCCAGCCAGATCCCATGTTTGAGCATGTGTGTGCATTTCTGGAACCTGTCCCTAGGTCACCACCTCCTGCGTCTGCTCACTGGATCTTTGTGGATCTTTGTGGCCCAACACCATCCTCAGGCAGGGCCTAGTACTGGCGCTCTCACCTCCATTTATCCAGGTCACTTTCAAATCGGGGGCCAGGCTCAATTTCCAATTCATGGTATTCTTAGTTTTTTAATCTGATTTTTTGTAGCCATTAGCTGTATTTTAAACTTGATTTTTTTTTTTTTTATAGTTTCTTAACTAAGTTGTCTTGGTTTTATTTTTCCCCCTGAGATTATTTTTAATTTTTACCGCTCTGGTATTGTCTCTACCTTCTTAACCTTTATAAATCTTGCCTATTTTTAAGTAGTTGAATCACTTACTTTTCTTATATTGTTCTTGTTTTTAATCCCCTTAGAGTTTTCCTCACATTTGTTGTCTTTATTTCTCTTTCCTTCCCCCCTCAATTTTCTCTTCCTTCATTTGGGAAGATTCTTAATGGTTTTAGTTGCTTTAGCGCATACCTTTTTTAAAAAAATATTTATTTTTAGCAGATGCCATTTGTCAGTGTTGTAATGATATTATTATTATAATATTACAACACTGAAAGAAACTCATGTCAGCTTATTTCTCTGGCATTGCTGAGAGTATTTGTGATTTTGTCTGTGATGCTGCATGAATCTTGTAAGAACAGGCGCCCATGCATCCAGGAGACTTAACAGCAGGCAGCCAGGGGTCTGGGCTAGTGAAATGGAGCAAATGATATGGTCCCCTCCTGCCCCACTGGGGCTGCACACAAACATAAGTGACCTACAGATTCAATGCCTCTGCCTTGGACAGTTGCACAAGGACAGGCCTGGGAGCAGTGTGGTCTGGCTGGAAGCTCCCGGCCCCTGTGGTCACAGGCTGGACCGCTAGGTCCCAGGCCCTTCTGCCGCACATGGCAGGGTGGGAGGTGAGCCTGGGGCCTGAACCAGGCTGCCTAGGGCTGCTTGTATGTCCCCATCCCGCAGCTCACTGCCTGCCAACAGCCCATCCTCCCAGTGACCGTGGGCAAGCCACTTACTGCCTCTAGCCCCCATGTCTAGTCTGCATACCATGCAGTTGACTGTTCTTTTAGTAGTGTTTCCACATCTCTGTGCCCATGGTACTGCTCTTATTCTGGAGGCGGAGATGACCCTTTTAGGAAAGGGAAGTGAGCCCTCTCTATAAGGAGAACCCCTGTGGCCCCTGAGCTGCCCTGACTTGGGCACATCCCATGAAGACACCAACCAAGGACAGGGTCCCGAGATGGCTGCACAGTACTGGCTAACTCCTGGGAGGGCGGGAGCCCGTGACCGGGCCAGGCCCCTGCCTCCTGCAGTCAGAGTCTCCTCAGGTGAGAGACCCAGTCCATGAGCCTGCCTCACCCCTACCCTCTGGTGCAGTGCTGAGGATGTGCCTGGGGTCCCTGACCCTGACTAGTCAATAAGGATGGGGCACTGCTGCCCTGACCAACCCCACGGGCCCAGACAGTAACTGGCCTCCTTGTGGTTGCTTCTTGTGTGTGAACTCTGGGCTCACTCCACTGCTCAGAGCCCTGCGTCTGGTAGAGGAAGGACAGTTCTGGGCAACTGCTGCTCTGTGTCTCCTGCCAAGGGAGTGGAGGAGCTATGACCTCAGCAGCACTGTACATAGGGCTGGCTCAGGGTGCCCCAGGAGGAGGGATTGAGATGTCTATTCAGGGTGCCACATTAATCAGTGTACAAATCAGTGACAGAAGATAATGAAGAGCTTTGCTCCTATGGGAGCACGATGGTTTAAACACCTGGTGACATGTTCCTAACAGGAAGCCATGCTCGGATCCTACATGGTTGTGGGGAGTAGACTCGGGTGAGGTTGGTCTCTGTACAGGGTCCATGTTGACCAGAGCAGCCCTGCCCCAGCATTTCCTTCATAACTGGCTGGGCTTTCTTTTTCCTTAAAAGTCTCATGTACTCAACTAATCTTAGCCTCTTCGCTTTTTGTGCTATAGCGCGGCCCCCTTTCTTTTGTTATATTTACCTAAAATTCTTCCTGATTGTCACATTTCTCTTGGTATAAATTACCATCTGTGTCCCTTTGTTGTAATAAAAGCTCTATGCCCAACCCTCTCCCCAGTGAAAAACAGTCAAAAGGACACAGACTCAGAATCAATGTTTTGTCTTTTGTGGGGGTGGTAAACGATCTTTACCTTATTTAAGACATTTCTCCTTTCCCTATTTTATCTTATTTTATCATTGGTGGCTGTGAGGTTTTATTAAACGCCTTTCCAGCTGCTGTTGAGAAGCAGAACATGTGTGTTCAGTGGGGATCTAGAGACTGCCTCTGGACTGAGCCCAATCTCCCACTTCCCAGCTGTGACCCCAGCCTTATGTTGGGGGTGAAGTAGGGACGCACCTTCCTTGCAGGGCTGCAGCGAGGAGTGTACCTGGTACACAGGAAATATGATGTCAGCATTAGGTGTTGTTCACTGTTATTTGTACAGTTATTGAGTTTCCCCTTTAATATACTAATGACATGGACAGAATTCCTGATATTAATCACCCATGCGTTCCAAGAATGAAACTCCTTTCGCTATTGTGTTATTATCACTCTTTATACTTGCCGATTCTGTTAGTGTTTGATCGGAATATTAGTTAGAATTTCTGCTGCTCAGAAGCTGGATGTGCTGGGTCACATTACGGGCCTGTGGCTGACTCGGGGTGGGGCCCGTGTGAGAGTGAGTGTGTGAGCAGCCGCTGAGCCTTCCAGCACAGGCCGTGCACCCCAGGGCTTTGCATGGGGGTCTGTGTTGTGTTGTGTTGAGTGTCAGCCATCCTGGTGTCTAGCCTATGACTTTAACCTCCATTTCCTTCATCACTGATGAGATTTGCTGTCTGACATAGTCATCAGCCATTTGGGATGTGGCTGCTCAAGGCTTTGCCCACTTCTCTATGGACAATCTATAAATATGTTCTGAATAGGAGCCCTGAGTGATTAAGTGAAGTGCAAATATCTTTGCCCACTCTGTGGGCTCCTTTTCTCTCTTCTAATGGTGTCTGTTGACAAACAGACCTTAATTGGAAACGCGGTCCATTGTGTCACTGTTTTTGGAACCACTGAGCTGTCATAGCTAAGCGATCTGTTCTTGTCCTCATGTTGAGCCACAGTCTACCTAGAATTTATCTGGGGATGGCATCAGTAGTGCAGGTTTTCATTCTGTACCTGCTGACCCTGCTGACCAGTGCCACTGATTGGAAAGACTCTCTTCTGCTTCCTCACACTGTGTGTGCCTGTCTCTGACTTTATGTTGTGGTCCATCGGACAGTCGTCTGTTCCTGTGCCCCTGTCACACAGACTGAGCTGCCCTCACTTTCTGGTAAATAGGTCTTCTCACTTAGTTCTTTCTCTTAGAAATATCTTGCCTACACTTGGCCTGATGAATTTTTCTCATGCTTTTATTTATTTATTTATTTTTAGAGAGAGAGGAAGGGAAGGAGAAAGAGAGGGAGAGAAACATCAATGTATGGTTGCGTCTTGAGCATCCCCAACTGGGGACCTGGCCTGTAACCAAGGCATGTGCCCTGACTGGGAATCGAACCGGCAACCCTTTGGTTTGCAGGCCAGCACTCAATCCACTGAGCCACACCAGCCAGGGTATATTTTAAAATCAGCTTGGCTGTTGGAGTGAATCTTCATATCAGTTTAGGGAGTGTTAGCATTTTAAACTATTGAATGTTCAAATCCATGAATGTGATGCATTTCTCTAATTCTCAGTCCTTCTTTAATTTCCCCTACTGGTGTTTTATAGGTTTCTACAGAGAGGTTTTACATACCCTGTCTTAGAGTTATCCCAACTCTGTTTTTTTTTTTATTTCGATTCTCAATGAATTGAAATTTAAATATATATTTTTTTCTAGCTTTACTTTTGTAGAGATGTATCATTCTAGTCATCCTGTTAAACCCTTCCCTTCTTATAATTAATTGTAGATTTTTCTGAATCTTATGTGCTGAGTCTTCTCATCTGTACCTGTCTTGCTGGGCTGTCTCTGTATCATGGGGGCACTGACCTGGCAAGGGCCCTCCAAGGCCCTGAAATTTAGGAAGCACAGACCCACAACAGACTATGTATGTCCCCACACAAGAGGTTACAGCAGGGTTTGGG
The DNA here is from genome assembly GCF_987537825.1 of Furipterus horrens. Taxonomy (NCBI): domain Eukaryota; kingdom Metazoa; phylum Chordata; class Mammalia; order Chiroptera; family Furipteridae; genus Furipterus; species Furipterus horrens. Next base: position 10,535,820 of record NW_028327171.1, read on the forward strand.
ACATCTGTCCGTGGGCGGCCCCCTTCCATGTTGTGCTGCATGCCTGGCCCCCTGTGACAGCTGGGTGGATAACCAGACAGACACCGTTGTCATCAGGTCAGGTCCCGGCCTTGTACTGCCATGGGCTCCGTCAGCACAGTTCTGTTCCTTCTGTTGCTCTCACCACTGGTGTCCATCGAGCTGTACTGACGCAGTCACAGGACCTCAGAAAGCTCAGGTTGCTCATTGACTGGGGCCTGCAGAGCGCCAGGTCAGGCGGGCTCCACACATCTGCCATCTCTGACTCTTCTGCTGCCACCCGCCCACGCCTAGTTTCTTTTCTCCCTGTGGTCTCAGATGTCTGCCAGCAATGGGCTGGGCAATGTCTTCAGTCCAGGGTGAGGACAGGAGGGCGGGGTAGGCAGTGCTTCCCAGTGCGGAGGAAGCATAGGGACCATTCCCCAGCTTTTCCCGCTCAGTGTCTCATTGACCCTGATACCATGAGCAGCTCTCCTTTCCTTCCTTCCAGAAGAGGGACTTTTGGATCCCTGACCTATCTGGAACACATATTTGAGGGCTGAAGTATGGATGGTGGGTTTTCCACCTTCGGAATTGCCAGCTGTCCCAGCCTGCAGTCCGATTTTTCCACCGAACTGAGAGCCACTTGAGGGTGATGGCCGTGCTCCTTTGTCCTGTGCTTGGTGCCAGGCTTCTGGTAATAACTGAGTGTCTTAGTCAAATGTCCCTACCGTGGCTGGCCTCCCACTGTGGCCAGAAGGTCCGTGGGAAGATAGAGTGTGTGCAGACAGACTGAGCACATGCTGTGTGCCGGTGCTGGGCACATGAGCGTATCACCACAAGGGCGGTAGGGGATTGGCCGAGCCAGGATCAGACCCAGGTCTCAGGGAGGCCTGTCCTGTCACCACAGCAGAGCTGTTATTCACCTTGAACACATGGACGCTATATCTGAAACATCTGTTAGAGACACTCTGAGGCGTGTCACACCCTAGACCCCGGGCACTTTCTCAGAGCTAGGACTGGGGAAAGCCCACACCTTGCCAGAAAGGGAAAAGCTCCACACCACTACTGACACAAGGCCAGCATGCTAGAGCCTTTGAACAGGGAGGGAAAGGGGGCAGGCCACTAGCTCCGTGGCCCTATCACATTTGTCTGTGTGCACACAAGTGACAAGCCAGCAGGCTGTGCAGAATGTTCGTTGAAGTCAGGTTGTGTAAACCCTGACTATCTTTTCAATGCTAACCATGACTGGCAAGAGCATTACAGGACAGAACTCCCCTCCCCTCCATAGCCCCAAGGACACAGTCTGCATTGTGAGTCTCTCAAGGAGCAAAAAGCAGCTAATAAGCTCTGTCGGTTTCTGCTGTACTGGCTTCTGCAGCCTGATGGGGCACTGAGCTGTTAAACACAATAAATCAAGTCTGTGCTCATCCCCTGAGGTTCTGATTATACCCACCTCCCCCGACAGCTGAGGCCCAGATATAGCCTTGGACACAGCACAGCTAATGGGAGCCCTGACTGGCACGCACTGAAGCCATGAAGGCCTTGGGTGGCGGTTTGCTGGCAGGACTTTTGCTCCCTTCTCTGGGCAAGAGATCTCATGTTGGAGAGGATGAGCTAGCTAGTGCATTTGCTGTGAGTATGATGCTGCTATAAATCCCAGACAGCTGTAAACTACTTCTATTTTAATATCAAAATCTATTCACTGCTCCCACCCCCAGAAAAAGCCTTAAAATGTGGAAGTTACATGCCACTTTCAGCCATGAGACTCTTTCCTTCAAGTCTGAAACAAATATCATCACTGGTTTTTATATTTGACTAGTATGAAATTACACAGAGTTTACTGTCTGGTGGTCAGGAGCATGAACTCTGGAACCAGCCGGTCATTACTCAGTTCACAGCCCCTCTTTTTCTCATGTGTAAACAGAGATGGCCCTGGCCCTCCTGCCTTAGGACAAAGGGGTTTGCCTGTGTAGCAGCACCTGGGACACGTGCACCATTCATTGCTCCTGCTACTATTACAGTTATACATCTTATTATGACTATTTATTTTACTAGAATTCTGTTGATTTGAATTTTTTTTTAAAAAGAATGGTTAGAAAATTTATTTTATTAGAATTTCACTTAGTATTGGTTAAAGCAGATTTTGCCATTTTAATCATTATAAAAGATCAATGTGATTTTGGTCTGGTCAAAATGGAGTAAGCTACACCTATAAACTAATATCATAGTTAATGGCGAAAGACTAATACTTTATTCCTAAAATCATTAACAAGACAAGGGTGTCCGCTTTCACTACTCTTATTGAACAGCATGCTATAAGTTCTAATGAGTTCAATATTACAAGAAAAGGAAATAAAAGGTATACAGATTTGGAGGGAGGAAATAAGCCTGTCTGTGTTTGCAAATGACATGACTACCTACGTTGAAATTCCACTAAGGCTACAAAAACCTCCTAGAACTATAAGTGAGTTCACTTGTTTAAGAAGGAGAGGCCAATATACAAAGGTCAGTAATATTCTATATGCTATCAATGAATAGTCAGAAACCAGAATTCAAAACACAACACAATTTACAGGACTTCCAAAAGTTATATACTTGCTATGTGTCTAAAAAATATGCACAGAATTTATATGCTGAAAACTATAAAACACTAATGACAGAAATCCAAGAAGACTTAAGTAAGAGACATCCTGCGTGCATAGATTGGGCCCAAATAGATTTATATGTTTAATGCAATTGCTATCAAAATTCCAGCAAGAGTGATTGTAGATATAAACAAAGTGACTTTAAAATTTCCATGAAAACATTTAGGAGCTAGGTAATCCAAGAGAATTTTGAAAAGAATAAAGTTGGAATAATCTGAAGGCACTATGACTCCACAATATCAGAGACATTGTCTCTTGGTGCACAGACAAGCACATACGCAGATGAAATAGAGGATTTACCCATGTAAGTATGGACCACTGATTTTTTGACAGAGTTAATAAAGCAATTTAATACAGAAAGGACAGTCTTTTTAAGAAATGATGTTGAAATAGTTGGATATCTATTATATATACAAAAAATAAAACAATCCCCTCAAGACCTCTTGATTTAAACATCATAGCTTGTATAAAAATTAACTCAAAATGGGTCAAATATCTAAATGTAAAGTGTAAAACAATAAACTATTCAGTAGAAAACTAGGAGAAAGGGTTAGGCACACCTATAAAAGATTAGAGTTTTAAACAAAAGCCATAAAGTATAAAATTGAGAAGTTGCACTTGGTCACAAAACTATTTGGTCAGTGAAACACCCTGTTAAGATCTGAAAAGATAAGTCAAACTCCAGCAAGGTCTGTACCCCCGATATGTAGAGAACTCCACAGTAAGAAAACAGACAATTCAGTTAGAAAATGGACAAAAGTCTGGGACAGACACTTCTCCAAACAGGACAAGTGGGTGGGAAATAGCCATGAATAGGTGTTCACATTCTTTGCTCTTAGGGGAAAGCAAACTAAACCACTGCCAGATCTGACTGCCACCTGTTGATATGGTTGCAGTAAGAATACTGACAGTTGCAAGTGCTGGCACAGGTGCGAGCTCCCAGGACTGTCTGTGGTGGTGGGAATGGAAAATCCTGCGGCTGCTCAGGCACACAGTTTGGCAGTTTTCTATAAAGTTAAGCCTACAATTAACATGCAATTCAGTGATCACAGTCCTGGGTATTTATCACAGAAAAATGAAAACATATTTATATAAAACTGTGCACACCATTGTCCTTGCTGCTTCGTTTGTAATGGATATAAACTGGAATTGACCCAGGTGTCCTTCCTGGTAGCTGGACATACAACACGCAGTGCAACCATACAATGGAATGCTCTGTTATGTCCCACCACTTGGCAGCTCTAGAGAGCATTATTATGTAGAGTGAAAAAAGGCCACTTTGAAGTAATTACATTTGTTTGATTCATGTTATGTGATGTTCTAGAAATGACAAAAGTATAGTGAAGCAGAACGGATCAGTGGTTGCCTGGAGTTTGGGTTCAGGGGAATGAGTGACTTATAAAGGGATAGTATTCAAGAGTCTGTCCCTGGTGGTCCTGCTTGTGCAGGTGATTGGACAAATCTATACATGTGATGCAGTTTTACAGACCCATACATGACAAACACAGGGGTATATAAAAACTGGGGCAGTTTATTAATGGGGTCTTGCGCATGTGTGGCACTGGTTTCGATATAGTCCTGCAGTTATGTTAAGTGAAAGCTGGTGAGGGTACACAGAAACTGTATGATTTCTGCAACTACTCATGGAGCTAAAAGTATTTCAAAGCTGTGCACACACTTATGTATACATACCTTAGAGTTGATACTTATTAAATCTTCAAATATAAAATAAATTGTGTAAGTAGACCAATTAAAAGTGAGAAATTAAGGGAGAATAAATGGTAATGGAAAAATTTAAAACTAAATAATTAATTTTTTTAAAAGTGAGAGTATCAGAGTGGGTAAACAAAGCAAGATCATTCTCCAATGCGAAATACAATGCTATCGGCAGGTTAAAAGTTAAAGGACAGAAAAATGAACACTAGGCAAAAGAAAGCTGGAGTGGCTACATGAATGGTAGAAAGTAGGTTTCAGGACAGGAAAAATGCCCAGGGATAAGGAAGGACATTGCATCAGTAGAAAACAATCAGTTCCCCAAGAGGACATACCAGTCCAAAATGTACATATATATCAAATAACAGAGCTTCAAAATACATGAAACAAAAACTGGTAGAATGGAAAGAAGAAAAGGACAAATTCACAGTTATAGTTGGAGATTTCAACTCTGCTCTCTCGGTAGCTGACGGACCAAGAAGACGGAGAATCCAGATAAAGAAGTTCTGAACAGCACAGCCCACCAGCTAGATCTTACAGGTCGCCCACCAACAAGAGAAGGGCACAACATGGCCTTCATGTGCACACAGGATATTTGCCAAGGTAGGACGTATTCTGTGCAAAAGAATAAAAGCCTAAAGAATTTTAAATGATTGAAATAATAAAAGTATACTTTCTCTCCAGTGTGGAATTAAACTAGAAATCAATAACCAGAGATAACTAGAAATTTTCCAAATTCTTGAAAATTAAAACACACATCTCTAAATAATGTGCCGGTCAAAGAGGAAGTATCAAAAAAATTAATAAATGTTTGAACTCATATACGTAAATTTGTAAGATACAAGTAAATCAGTGCCTCTAGTGAAATTTATAGTATGAAGTACTAACACTAGAAGAGGTCTCCAAACAATCTAAGCTTCCACCATAAGCAACTAAAAGAAAAAAGCGGAGGGGAGAAATAATAACAGAAACCAGTGAAACTGAAAACAGAACTCTAAGCCTTTTCAAATTGGACTAGCTCAAATACAGACAGACAAAAACAGTCCTATATTTTGAGAATTTAGAGGGTATGGCTGTCTTTTGTTTTGTTTTCTGGGGCAGGATTCATTCTTTTTTCTTGGTATTTTCCTGCGGCCTTGATTGCCTTTAACAAGACCTGTGCCTTTACATGTGTTTCCTCCGCCCCCTACTGGGAACTGGTAGATTTGCAAATTAATTGAGTAGGATGGAGAGGAAAGGTCATCTAGCTAGGATGTGGGAACAGGCCCTGTTTTCCACAGAAGGCCCAGGGGTCTCCAGCTGTACCTGGCTAGCTGGGTGATCTGCTTCCCCAGCTGAGTGTGTCTCCCAGAGACCCCCTCCCACTCTAGCACACAGAAGCCCCCAGCAAACCCTCCGTGACCAAGTGTGTGAGTAAGGAGAGCACAAGGAGAAATGGAAATGTAATCTTGACTGTTTCCTGAGTATCTGAGTTTAAAAATGAGATACTGTTCTGATTCAGAATGGTCTGTGAGACCATGGAAATGGAGCTCAGTGCTCATTATATGTATTCGCCTGTATTCGCCCAATCTTTAAATCTTTACTGAATTTGCTCCTGCCTTCCTGTGGGCCTGGAATTATGTGAGGAACTGGGCATTCGGTATTGAATGAAGGAAATAAACATGTCTGCTGCCCACAGTGCAATAGGGCCAGAGCTGTGGAGGCGGACAGGGCCCAGGAAAGATGGGGCACTAGCAGTTAGGGAGTGCAGGTAGAGACCTGGCAGGGACTGCCCTCAGCAGAAGGCCCCAGGCATCAGGCAGGCAGGCAGGAGAGCTCAGTCTGTCACAGGAAGGGAGGCCAGTGGAGCTGGGTGGGATTTGGCGGGGTGGCAGTGGTGAGGGAGGGTACCTATAAGCTTGGGGGCAGCACTCTGGCATGGAAGGAGCCTAGCTTGAACTACATAGGCAATGCAAAGGTACCCAAGGGTGTCAGCAAGGGGAGGACAACCTGATTTGAGGCCCTGAAAGGTCACTGGTGATATAAGGCAAGATGTGTCTCCTTTACAAGTTCCAGTGCAAGAACTGATGGCTACAGAGTGTGACTGTAGAGAGGCCATGTTGTCTGAGCACTGCAGCCAGGACCACACACCCCTCTGCTTGCCCTGGAGGGAATGGCTGCAGAGTCTCAGCGCCTCTCTGGGGCATGCAGGCCCCGCCTTGCAAGGGCTGGCCTTGGCCCCAGCACTTGCAGGGAAGGCTAGAAGTCCTTTTTCCTTTTGTTTGTGATGTTTGGAGGCACCGTCACATTGCCACCACAAACTGGGGCAAAACGACACAGGCTAGTGCAATCCTGAGAGTCACGGGTACACTCTGTATGTCCCCGAACGTTCCATCTACACCCATGGCCCCTGAGCTGTGCAGCACAGCTGACGGCACACAGCATCCTCTCACCAGGTCAGCCCCGTACCGAGGCAGCACACACCTCCCAGTACTGCTGGGCCCCAGAGCGGTCTGTCTCTTCCTGCGCCAGGTTCTCAAGGGACATGTCAGTCGCAGCCCCTGCATGCCCAGTGCCAACACATACTGATTCAGGTGCTGGGGAAACCCCCACGTGCAAGAGCATGTAAGTGCGTATGCAAGTGGGTGAGCGGGTGGGCGAGCTAGTGGCTGAGCGGGTGCTTGGGAGCGCACGTGCGGGTGGCAGAATGTGTGCACGTGCAGGTAGGTGAGTGTGTTCAGCTGGTGATGTGTTGGTAGGTGGGCGTGCACGAGTGCATGAATGGGTGGGTGAGCGTGTGCCTGTGTAAGTGGGGAGTACATGTGCAAGTGAGCGAGTGTGTGGGTGAGTAGGTCCTTGTTTGAGTGTGCATACGTGAACGGGTGAGTAGGGGTGGGGGTGAGTAAGTGCATATATGAGTGTGCACATGTGCAAACGAGGTGAGTGGGAGTGCCTATGTGCTTGGGTGAGTGTGGGTGAATGCATGTGTAAGGGGTGAGTACATGCGTGAGTGGTTGTATGGGAGAGTGGGTTAGTGTGTGAGTGTGTGCATGAGTATGTGGGTGAGTGGATGTGTGTGAGCGTGTGCGTGTGTAAGTGGGGTGGGTGGTTGTGTGTGAGTGGACACGTGTGTGAGTGGGTGGTAGGCGCGCAAAGGAAGGAGATAGGCATTCTGACAGCATCGAAGCCAGGAACTTGGTGAAAATGCTCCCCCCCAGGAGGAACCAGTGATTTTTGCTCTTTGGTATTAATTTTTTTATGACTTCTATGACTTCCCAGAGTATTCAGATAGTTATTTTGTTTAATTATTGTTACTGAGCAAAATGGGGCTTGGTCACGTGGCACCTTGGTGAATGACCCAACAATTAGTGTTGAGATAAGCAGGTCTTTGTTTACAGTATTCCATCCTGGGGGGAAGGGCGGTGCTGGGAGCACTCCTACTCAGAGCCCTGTTCTCCCCCGAGACCCAGCACTTCCCTTGCTCCCCAAAAGGCTATAAGCCAAAACCATGCCCAGAAGTTCCCCATCCCTTATCTGTCAGCTCTCTCCTTCAGGATCTGGGGTACGATGTCATCAGCCTCCGTATTAACAGTCCAGGAAAGCATGTGCCATCTTACACTGGATCACGGCGAAGTCCAGGAAAGGCACAAGTCCTAAGAGAGTTTCCTTTCTGTATGTCCCAAGTCCCAAGAGTCCATACAGAGTCCAGGTCTGCAAGGCAGAGTCCTTGGTGGCTTCGGAGCCAGCTGGAGCGGGCATGATCAGAGCAGCAGCGCGCCTGCTCTCCCACCAGCCCAGGCCGCACAGCCGGATCCTGACTACAAGCTGCATAGCTGCTGCTTCCCACAGGGCTGCTACAGCCTGCTGCCCCATCACGCTCCTCTAGCATGCTCCTTCCATTGTGCTTCTTCTCATGGTGGACGGCAGGGCCCTTCTGCATCCTGTCAAATAGCATTCCTCCTCTTCTTCTTATGGCTCCCCCTATTTTAAATGCTGGCCTGGAGCCCCATACCTCATTGTTATGGAAAGTATCTTAAGTTGTAGCATTGGCCTTTTTACTGAGGTGGCAGCACTCTTCCATTCAGGAAAGGCCCAGCTATCTCCCTGTGATTGATGTGCAAAGTTGCTTAACCTGTATCTTCTGCCCTTTAAGCCCCGGTCCATGGCACAGCTATTATTTAGCTACCAGCCTGCCATAGATATGCAAAGTATCTTAAAAGCTGTACTATTTCCTTTCCCAAAACCGAGAACTCTGGGGACTTTGGGGATCACCCCCCAGCCCATTATATTACCAGAGGAAATATTTGGTCCCATTAATCTGTTGTAAATTGAGAGTTGTCTGGTACAATCTCACTTCACAGCAGCTGCTTTCAAAATAAAGTTTGTATTTGAGGTAACTAGATTCACATGCAGTTGTAAGAAATAATAAATCCCATGCTCCTCAGCTTCCCTCAGTGGTAATATCTAGAATACAACAGTGGGAATATCAGAACCAGGATGTTGACTCCAATACAGACAAGACACAGAGCATTCCATCCCCGAGGGGTCACCATGCTGCCCTTTCACAGCCACAAGTATCTGGTTCCTGTCCACACCCCTCCCCAGCCCCTGGCAACCACTAATCTGTTCTCTATTTCTATGATTTTCTCATTTCAAGAATATTACATAAATGGATTTATACAGTGTGTAACCTTTGAGGATTAACTTCTACTCTTGGCCTAATTCTCAGGAGATTCACCCGGCTGTTGAGTACATAAATAATTTGTTCCATTTTATGGCTGAGTGGTGTTCCATTATGAAAACATCTCCCTCCGCCCTGGGCCATATGGTCACAAGTCTCCCTGTCCCTCCACATCCTTGCCTCCCACAGTCTGCAGTCCCCTCCACCACTCACTGCCCCCTCCCAATTTCTTTGTCAAGGAGGGAAGTAGGCCCTGAGCACCAGGTCAGCTGGTTGTATGGTTTTGGTTCCTGTCACTGGCAACCCACCAGAATCCCTAACAGACAGAGTAGGAAAAAGCTGGGGTGGAAATTAGGATCAGTGGTTCCTCAGTGCCTTCACTCAAGATGAATCTCAACAACCTCAGAATGCTGCTCCCAGGGCCACCTGGGTCTCGTGCATCATGCCCGAAGGGGCCTCACGCCCCATCCAGGTGGCTCCAGTGCCTAGGCCTCCCTGCTCTTGTCACAGCAGGATGCTCATGTGAACAGTGGGGTACAAGGTGGGCACAAGGCGGTCAGGTGAGTAGTACAGGACCACCAGGTGAGCACTGGAGTATCAGGTGGGCAGTGGGCCACCAGGTGAGGCACTAGGTCACCAGCTGAGCGCTGCACCACCAGGTGAGGCACTGGGCCACTAGGTAGGCACTGGGCCACCAGGTGAGCACTGGGGTTTAAGGCAGGGCGGGGCCTCCTTTTCCAGACTGGAATCTCATAGCTGCACTGCTCTCCTAGGACAGGACATCTGCCTGACTGCTGCCCTAGAAGCAGTTCTGGAAAGTAAGGCTGACGGTCTTTCTCAGAGTTTCTCCTGGGAGCCCCCGCGTTCTCCAAGTGCTGCTGCTTGAGGACTCGTTCTGGCCTGTGGCCAACTCCCAGACAGCTTTACATTGGCGGGGGGACGAGGGGGCCTCCCATGACAGCCCTGCTCTGTGGGCCCTCTTCCTGCTCCTCTGGCTCATGTATCTCCTGTCACTGTTACATAATGATTTTTTGGCAGGCATATCCTGTTTATCTATGTCTTTGTAGAGTGGCACACGGCCTGCAGCTCAGTAATTGCCAAGGAAATACTTGTTGAATTAACAGTTATTAATTACCAATTACCTATGAGGCAAATTTCAATCTGCTTCTTGCATTTATATGTTCCTGGGGGAAGGAGCTGGGGTGAGAGCAGTCAGTGCAGGCTCAAGCGCTGGTCTCTGATGCCTGTCTCCTGTGCCACTTCAGGGTTGGCTGTGCCACACGGGATGGCCTGTGCCACAGAGGGGGTGGCTGTGGCACATCCAGTGGGCTGTGCCACGTTGAGGCAGGCTATGTGGCTCCACTGAGCCTCCCAGGAGGGGCCATCAGCAAGCATGCTCAGGTGTCTTCCCCTTACACATGCCTGCCGGGCAGCAGAATTTTCCTGTGCAGTGACAGGGGACTTGGCATCACGTGCACCCTCCCTCCACCTCCTAACTTCACAGAACCAGCCAAGAGTTTTAAGTGAAATTTAAATGAATGTGTTTTACACACGGGGAAAGAATCTGTATATGTGATGATTACAAAGTTTGCATGTCAAATCACCCTTGTACATTTGCTTCCTGAATGTACCTTCCTGGGTCGGCTTCATCTCTGGAGACAGAGTGGTGGCAGGGTCGGGGGAGGTGGAGTATGGGCAGGAAAGCTCCAAGTGGCTGCAGGGCCGGCTCCCAAGAGCTGCTGGGGTCAGCAGCACAGATACCAGTGCCCTTTGTTTTGTTTCCTTTGACTGGAGAAGACTTATTAAGTCACATAAAGCCTGGGGTATCTTTAGAAATTGTAAGGGCTTTCCTCCCCGCCTCTCTCCTGATGCTTCGTTTGCAAAGACATGGCCCAGATAGGATCACGGGAATCTGAGTGCCGGGCTCCCTGCAGACCTAGATCAGAGGGGCTCCTCCAGCCACCGACTGGCTTGCAGAAGGGCCAAGGAGCAGAAAATCTGGTCATTATCGCAGGCAGCCTCAGCACCCCCAACAGGCAGTGTGGAAATGTGGGCATGCCATCTGCTCACCCCAGTGTCGTACCAACGCCTCCCCTTAGTTTCCTAGTGCCCCACAGTCGTCTTTTCCTCTCGCCTTCAAAATGCTGCTCTTGGAAAGGATTTGCAATGGTGTTGAGAGACCCAGTTCTCCCTTTAACTTGCTTTGTGGTTTTGAAGGGCCCATACCTTAGTCTCCCTGCCACATCCTTGTGGCGGTACCTTGAAATAGCTGCACATATTTGTTGCTTTAAGTGCCCCTTGGCCTTGGGGCACAGGTGTGGGAAGAACATTTAAGTACATGGAGATTTCATCTAGACACAAGATTACAATCTCACAAAACCCGCTTCTATTCCCACTAATTATGTCCAACCTGGCATTAGAGGGCAAATCTTTGAAAACCAGGGGGAGCCCTTACAAATAAATGTACCATCTGAAGGCTATTGCTGCCCTGCCAGGAAGTTGACAGTAGCTTCCACCAGAGGATACCTTGGCTCTAGAAATGCTCAGCACAGGAAACCAGGGGGTTTTGGGTTTGGATCATCTCATTACAGATCAAACGGAACTGAGTAGGGTCCTGTGTCTGTCGTTGTATTGCAGCCATATGCCAGCCCACAGGATTGGAAAGAGCCACAGGCTTGAGGAAGCACCTTGGTTATCAGTTCTTCATCTTGGCTTGTGAGAGTGCTGGTCTACTGACCCTGGAAGACCTGGTCTGAGCCAGCCACTGCTGAGTGCTTGCTCTGTGACCCATAGCGAAAGAGCCCTTGTCAAAATTGTCCGCGGCCTTTGTTCTCCCAATTCAGTGTTTACTGCCTTGACCTAGACTCAAAAATAGTGACAGTATGTTGAAATCATTATTATAATTAAACAAGTGGAGGCATGGAAGATAGAAAAAAAAGGACCCAGACAGATTCCCGGAGATGAGAACTGCAGTCTGAGATAAAGAGTATACTGGACAGGAGGAACCACAGACTGGGTATCACAGAGCAAAGGTTAGTAAGCTTGAAGACACGGGGAAAAGGTAGGAGAAAATGAGTAGAGCGTCAGTGAGCTGTGGCACAACTTTAGGCAGCCAGTGTGTGTGTATTTGGAGGCCCTGAAAGTGGGGAGTGGCAGGGGCAGAAAATAAAATTCAAAAAAGCAATGGCCACAATTATCCAAATTTGCTGAAAAGTGTAAGGCACAGACCCAAGAAGCTCAAGGAAGCCCCAAGCACAAAAAATCATGAGAAGACTATAAGGCACATCATAATTAAATTGCTAAGAGCCAGTGATTAAGTGGACAACTTTTATGTTAGGAAAAAAGACACGTGACACATAGAGCAAAGACTCGGTGGGCTCCTCTGGGAATAAGATGAACGCAGAGGTAAGGGCAGCATCTCTTTAGGACTGAAAGAAAAACACTATCAACCTAGAATTCTCTGCCAGGGGAAATGGCCTTCAAAATTGAAGATGAAATAAAGGCATTTCAGACAAACAAGAGCTGAGAGAATGCACCACCAGGAGACTTGTACTACCAAAAATATTAAGGGAATTTCTTCAGGTAGAGGAAGAGGGGTAGCAGGTAGGCATCTGAATCCGCACTAAGGAGTGAAGAATGGGTAAGAATGAGATATTTTCTTGTTGTCTAAATCCCGTTAGAAGATCATTTGTTTAAATTAAAAATACTGATGTACCATAGGGCCTACGACATGGGTAGAACTTAAGTGTATGACAGTGACAGTGCAGGTCGGAGCAGAAGTGGGAGCAGACTGCTGCGAGGTGCTCACACTCCATGCAAAGCGCCCAAGACCACTGGACCTTGTCCTGTAATAAGTTAAACCCTAAAGCAATCACCATGATAATGAAACAAAGAGTTGTAACTAAGAAGTGGACAAAGGCGGTAAACTGGCATCATAAAATGTATGCATTTAATCCAAAAGATGGCACAAAAAATAAACAATGGAGATGGGGAACAAAGAACAGATGGTAAAAATAGACAACAAATAGAATGATCAGTTTAAACTCAGCCATAACAGCAATCACAACAAATGGTCTAAATGGCCTATTAAAAGGCAGAGATTGTCAAATAAGGTTTTAAAAAAGCAGCTCTAAGCATCTACTGCCCACAAGAAACTCAAATACACAGGCTCAAAGAAGTTAAAACTAAAAGACAACTAAGATAGACCATGCTAACACTAACCAAAAGAAAGCTGGGGAGAGAAACCTACCAATTTGTGGAACACCCTTCTGACCTTTTTGGGTGACTGTGACCACAGGAGTCTGACTGATGCTTCCCTTTGATTCCCCCACTTGCTCCCCTGACTTTCTGGGCAGCAGTGGCCCCTGAAGTGGGAGCAAGGCCCTGGGGAATCTTGAGGTTACCTGGGATGAGCAGGTGTCCTAAGGCCTGGCAGGACAACCAGAGGATGACCCACACCAACAAGAGGCCCATGATCCTGGGGAAGCCATTTGCCCCATGCCACTCTGCCTGGCTCTGCTCGTCAGCTGGCACAGGGTGAATCCTTTAGGGTCAAGGATACTGTGTCACAGGTGACCTTAACCACTACCCCGGATTGTTCCTTGTTCCCGTCAGTCTGCAGAGCATGTGACACGCACTCAGTGTGTGATGAAAGAAGGTGCTGGCCTCTGCAGCAGCTCGCTGGCCTGTGTGACTGATGGTAGTTGACAGCCTGGAGCCTGCAGCACCCCTGGCACTTGCTGACCCACTTTCTCCACCACAGGCTGAAAGTGTTTACGTAACAGAAGGCCGCAGGGCCCTGTTGTCCCCTTGACACAGGAGGAGGTGTTTCTAATTAAAATGAGGCGGGCTCCCCTGCCTGGCACCTCACAATCCAGTTTATGGGTGCTGGAGTCCAATGAGCTTGCTGCAGGGTGCCTCTGCAGGAAGGGGTGCTTGTATCTGGTGCCACACCCGTCACTGGAGCTAGAATCTCTTCTCCTTTCCAGGGTCTTTCCTCCCAGTGCCCATGTGCACTGAGCCACTCACCAAAACTCTGGGGGCAGAAACATTCGCTGTGCTCCTCCATTTGCAGCCAGAAGCCACACTAGGCTGTTTACTCAACACTTCAGTGTGGCTGGTGAGCTTTTTGTGTTAAATATAAATAGCCACATGTGGCTGGCTAGTGGCTACTGTCCTGGGCAGTGAGGATAGAGGACATTCATATGGAAGGGTAATTTTTAAAATTCTCCTGCTCTGTGTTATATCTTCATGTTAAAATCCTTGCTATTTAAATGTTCTAACTATAAATAATTAGAACTAATAGTTGGAGTGTGTTGAAGCTGCCTATAAATACATTTTTAAATGTGAGTGCTTATTAATACAGAAATGCATTAGTAGCTGTCAATTTTGTCCATGCCCGTCGGCCACCCATGACTGTTCTTTGCAGGTGTCCCTTACACGTCACGTAAGTGATGGGATGTGCTTTGATTCCGTGCTTTATTTTTGTGTTTTCCTTTTAGCATATTTTTTAGCAGAAATATTTTGATGAGGAAAAAAACAATTTTTTGCCCCCCCAAAAACCTATAAGTTTAAAGGAAGAGTTTGCCTTTTTAACCTGTAATCTCTCCTGTGTGTGGACAGAGCCTCTCATCTTTAAAGTTACATCACAAGACTAATGTCCAGACAGCCTGATGAGTGCATGGGGAAATATGCAGGTTTCACAGGATTTGTGTTCCTGAAGGATTTAGGCAGCCGCATAGGCAATGTGACATTGTCATTAGTGAAGGGACAAAATGTGGGATAGTGTGTGAGGAGCGCTTGCAGAGCCAGTCCTTGGTTCCTCTAGGGCTTCCAAAGCCTCATCCTTCATTGTCCTGGCACACTCTCAGGTAGGCACCTGGGCAGGTGGCAGCTCCTGGAGGCCTGTCATGCTGCCTTGCAGGGTCGGCTCAGGGCCTGTCCTAGACCTGGACCTGCACCAGGGGTTGACCGGAGTCTTCCCCCAGCCAGCCCTTCCTCCCTTCTGATCAGTAAAGATACTACTGTCAGACCCCTATGGTCCCCCTCCCCTGCTCCCCCGCCTGCCCGCCCACCACACTCTCTAAGGCCAGTGGGTCCCCTGCTCCCGTTAGAGCCACTTGTGCCCTCATTTCTCCCCCTTTCTGTGGAACTCTCATGGCCCTGAGATGTCTCTGCACCCATGTGCCCCCTAACTCATGCACCATGCACTATTCCTGTACACACTGCCCTCACTCCCACACCCTGCCTCACTCCCACCCCAGGGAGATGGCTCTTCAGTCCCCACCCCATTTGTGCACTGCATAGACAGGAGCCCAGAGACTGCTTGCTGAAACTCCAAGAAAGGCTACACAAACACCACTCACTTATGACCCCTGCCCTCAGAGTGAAGTAGCACCTCCCAGCCCCAACCATCCCCCAATATCTGGGCTGTGCCTACGTGGTTTTTCTAGACCTCTCCCTGTCTGACCTGAGAGTCTCCTCCCCACTGTTCACTCCTGCCCTCACCTGACCTTGCATTGAATCCTCACTGGTGCCTGTCTCATGTGGCCACTGCATATACCAGAGTGGGGATGACCTGTCCTCAGAATCGAGCCCAGAAGAGGTCCTGGATCCTTCCCGAGAAGGAGCTGCAGCCAGGACCCCCATGCAGACCTGTTGGGGGGATGAGGCCCAGGTCACTGCTTGGACATGGTCCTCCATCCTTGAGCCACTTAGGCCAAGTCCTGAGGACCTGAGCACCAGCGCGCAGCCTGGGGGCACATTGTGCTCCTCCCTGCAGTCCTCGAGGCTCACTGCCTGCAATCACGCCTTGCTTGTAACTCATGAAGCAGAGCCTTCACTCTGCCTGGTGGGCTAAGCTCTGAGCCAGCTGTCTGCAGAAAGCAACAGCAAACAGATCAATGATACAGCAGTGTAAATCATTTTCTGAAAACTTATAAAGGGGGACACTCAGCTCTGTGGCAGTTTAGTTGATAGAGACTAAACTCGCCTTAGAAGTGAGGATCACCAAGGTATCCTGACTCTAGATATCAAGGGCACAGCGATACCTGAAATTTGCTGACTTTTTAAGGGTAAAGGGAGTCAGCAGGGGGGTGGGGATCCTGGCACCAATGTGAGAGGGACTGGCAGCATTAACCTCATAGCACAGTGGGCACTCACTGGATACACATGAGGGCCCCAGGGCTTACTGGGTGACCCTGCTCCCACCTGGGCAGCTAAGAGAGCTCTTCTTTGTACAGAGGTGAAAGCTGAGGCTAGAGGGCGTGATGACATGCGTTTGTCATGTAGTTACTGAGTAGTGGGGCTGGATCTGTCCCTGGAGGGCTTTCCTGAGGCCCATCCCCCCACTGTCCTGTACCCCATGTCCCAGCAGGTCATTCCATGGATGTTGAGAAAGCTTTTCCCTGAACCTCCGCCTCTCACCAGTGGCCTCCCCAGTGTGCTGGCCATTGGTGTTCTCAGCAGCAGCTGTGCCTTCTCTTTCCAGGTGACACCATCTGGGCCCCATCTGTCCTTCCTCACGGCGCCCTTGGCACCTTAACCTACTACCCCCAGCATCATTTTGGGAGAAAGATGGAGTCCAAGGTCTCAGAAGGTGGCCTGAACGTGACCCTGACTATCCGCCTGCTAATGCATGGAAAGGTACAGAAGCACAAGACCTGTCTTTGTCACTCTCCTAAGAAGGCATCAGACCAGTTGGGAGGAAGGGAGGTTCTGCCCACTGCTGGGGACTCTATTTTGTATTACACGTTCTAAAATTTTAATTAATCTCAGACTTACAGAGCAGGAGCAGTCCAGCCTAAAGCACCCTTCTCCCAGAACCATTTGAAAATAATCAGTTGCCCAGCTAATGCCCTACTGCCGAGTACATTAGCGTGTGTTTTCTACATGCGTGGATGTTCTCCTCCATCACCACCTGCACCCATCAAGTCAGGACAGTGATGCTGGTCCATTCTGGCTCCATTCACGGTCCAAGTCACTCCTGCACCGCCCTTCCCAGCAAAGCACTCTGAGGTGGCCTCCCACTCCACGTCCTTGTCACGTCTCCAGCCTCTTTCAGCCTGGAGAACTTGCCCTGGTCTCCCTTGACCTTTCACCATTAATCATTTCTGTCCAGTTCTTTTGTAGAACGTCTCTCCTATTGGCTTTTTCTGATACTTTCTTACTGTTGGCAGGGAAGTCACAGAAGCTTTCCTATCAGGTAGCCAGATTTCAGGGCATCCCATTACTAATTACCTAATTAGGGAAATGCCTGCCAAGTGTCTCCCCTAGAACTGTTGGGGGTACATAGATGCTATGTAAATACCCCATTTGTCAGCAGGCTTTCAGTGCGTTTTTTCATCCACTCAATCATGTTTGCATGGACTGACTCAGGGTTTGCTGTTTTATCCGATAATACTCCATTCTGTCATTATTTATTTTGATGCTCATATTGCCCCTGACTTGGCCAGTGGGGGCCCCTCCACTGTCCCTTTGTTATGGCCCATCATTTATACAGCACTCCCTCGCTTCTGGCCCAAAACACTGCTCATGCTTCATCTTGTGCTTTCCCTGCTGCAGTTCTGAAATCAGCCATTCCTCCAAAGATGCCTGACTTCTTGAGGGGAGGATGGTGTTCGAGACCCACATCAAGGCACGGGGGTGATCGTTGCCTTTGGTCTATTGTGGGTCCCAGACAGAGATAGGAAACATACATGTGTGCCTATGTATAGATGTGTGTTTGTATGTACATGTGTGAATGTTGTAGTATCACACAAACATGCATACACACATTTGCATATTTACGTACACATAGATCTCTCTAGATTGGGCCTCAGCAGTTCACACCCCCCATTGCAGTCCAATGGCACGGTCCATCCTAGCTCCTCCACCCAGAGCATCCCTTTCTGTGATGGAAGGATGACCACCAGCCTTTCCTTCCCTCAGCTGGGGGTGGCATTTGGTCAAGGCTGTGGAATCCGGGTGTGCACCATGGCAGGCGGTCTGTGGTTCAGTTATATGGCCCCCACCTCCAGCTTCAGCTGCCACAACAAGCACCAAACCCTGCTCATGGGAGGTGAAGTCCCTGAGTGACCACCAGAGGGGTCACTGCCTCACGATCAATTGCCCTTTGCTGTCCCAGTCCCCAGTGCACATCCCTTCTCCATGGCCTAGTAGAAATGTTGTAATTGCTGAGGACTTTGTTGTGATAACGAGTTTTATTTTGACAGATGTCATTCTCTGTGTCAAGAAGCAGGCCGGTCCTGCCTCCGTGAGAGGCACAGTGGCACGCTGTCGGTCTGTCCAGGGCAGAGAGGTGCTGCGGCGCGCAGGCCTGGCCGGGACCACATGTCCAGACTGTTCTGGGCTCCAGGCTTTAGAACTGTGGTGGCGAGTTCAAGGGTGTCTTTGAATATTCTACCTTTTTAAAAAGTAAAGTAACAAAGGCAGTGCTAACTTTTCTTTACATCACAAAATCGAGGGAGACTTTTCTGTTCATGTTTCTGGCAGGGTTTCCTTGCGGTCTTAAGCGCCTCGGTGTGCCTCTTGTTTAGCTGAAAGCAGCTGGCCATTCTCCTCTGCTCAGCTGCCTGTCGGTCAGAGCAGGCCCAGGGTCAGCGGTGGTCAGATGGGCACAGAGGGACCCTCCAGACATAGGGCCTGCGAGCCCTCTTAGGACCATCTAAATGTCTCTTCCTCACTCATAAAAGATGGGTTCGCAGTGTCTGTCATAGGTCCTATTTTCCTTCTGCTGTATAACGTCAGCTTTCTGTGATCTTTCTTACAGGAAGTTGGAAGCATCATTGGGAAGGTAATTATTAAGCAGACTCTCTGCCTCTGTCAGGGACTCCGTGCTGGGGTTCTGTGCTGGGGTTGGGGGGCAGGTAGTGCCTGCACTGCAGCAGTGTCTCGGTGCAGTGAGGCTCCCAGGGGTATCCCAAGTCTCCTACTCTCAAGCCAAACCACTGTGGGGCTGTTCACTGGCTCCCAGCTGGTCACTCAGCAGCCCCACCTCCCATTGCCCTGGGAGCCAGACCTTCCTCCTGGTGTGACAGCCCAGTAAGAATTCCTTTACTTCCATCTACCTCTGTGAGTGGTGGTGAGTCTCTTTGCATTTCCATTCCGAAATAGAAGAACATTCCCTCGGGGCGAAGTCCTAGCCGATTTGGAGCTAGTGCTTGTGGGAGGGGTGGGCACCACCTTCCCGTTGGTCCATTTTGACCTCCTCAGGGTCCCTGGTGTCCCAAATGGTCCCTGTGCAGTGAGGGGCACCTTCAGTGCTCAAAGTTCAGCTCTTTGCACTTGTGCCTCAGGGGTCCCCCCTCCCCCTCCCCCTGTGGGCCTGGGTCTGGTTTGCCTGTGATGAAGATGGGGACGACTGTGACCTGGTTGTATTCCCATTTCTACTCCATGGAGCAGGTGCCCCGGCCAAGTGTGGTACCCAGTCAGGTCCCCAGGTCCCAGCCCTTCTGCCCTCATAGCTGCATGCCCCCGGGTAAGCACCTGGGTTTCCTCGTCTGTGGGCTCACGTGTTAGGTGTGCCGAGGGCTCAGTGAGTCAGAGTGCATTAGGCTCTGGACAGCACCTGGTAGGAGGCCCTCCCCTCTGAGGAGCTGCTGTCCGCTCAGCCAGGGCACGCTGGGGTTCAGGGGGCCCCCGACACCTCACGCTGTTGCACTGAACTCTCTGTTTGCCTGTGGTGGACCCCTGAGTGACCCTGCTTCCTGTTGTCTAAATCTTTATTGCAGAAAGGAGAAACTGTGAAAAAGATGCGTGAAGAGGTGAGTTTGAGTGTATCAGCTGTGTTCTGTCTTCGATGGGCAGGAGCGTTGCTGCAGTTACTGCGCTGGACGAGAGGCACACAGCAGCGCAGAGTCCCCTCCCCTCCCCTCCCCTCCGCCGGCCCCAAGCAGATGCCAGCGGTTCCTGCAGGAGCTGCCGTGAGCACAGTGCATCCTTACTGGTCACTCAGGTCCTTTCTCTAATTAAAATCTTTTTGTAGAAGGCAGTACTGGAGAGAACTTCGCTAATTAGTGCTGCACGTAGCCCATCAGGGACCAAGTGGTTACGTTTGCATCAGTTGTTGTTGGGGGAGAAGCCACCCTATTACTGGCCCTGCAGCTTTAATCCTGTTTCTGGGATTTGCTCAACTCCCTTCTAGAGTGGTGCCCGGATCAACATCTCGGAGGGAAACTGCCCAGAAAGAATTGTCACCATCACGGGCCCAACTGATGCCATCTTCAAGGCCTTTGCCATGATCGCCTACAAGTTTGAGGAGGTAAGATTCACCCACTCAAGACAAGCCTTGGACAGGTCCCAGCCGGTTCTCAGGCACCTCTTTCCCTATCTCTAGGCAAGGTCACAGCCCAGCCCACTCAGACAACTCAGCTCCTGTCCCCTCCTCTGCCTCCCAGGACTGTCCCTGATCTGTTGCACCTGGTATTGGGACAGTGTCTCCCTTGTCAGGCCAGCAGGCTTGCACACCCACTCACAGATATGTCCTTGACCCTGGCCAGCATGTCTGGGCCTCAGCCCTCCCTCTAGCAGCTGGCCCGACCCCAGGTGGAGTAGCTTGGTTTAGATGTGGACGGATAAAGGGATGAAGGCAAAGGAGTGAATACCCTATGGGGGGACATGTGAATGCCGTGCACTTGGGTCGACAAGTCACATCTTAACGTTTTTATGTGTTTTAAAATTTTTTTTTAATTGCCAAAAATTATTTCAGTGTTTTTATTCAGAGGGTGATAAAGTTGGAGAATACATTTTCTGTCAAAAATGTCACCCTCTCTGTCTGTGCTCTGCGTGGCCCTAAGGACAAATGTCAGGCTCTGAGCCCAGGTGCACTCCAACCTGTGCCCTTCCTTGTCCATAGCAGCTCCATGGCCTCTCTGACACACGTCTCTGTGGGTCCCCTTCTGTCCATTCCACCACTCTCTCCTTGTCCTTCTGAGCCTGACTTGGTCTCCAGGCCCCTGTAACCAGCCCAGCCTGACTGCTGTGCCCTCACCCTGCACACTTGGCCGTTTGCCAGGGTGTGTGCTCCTCCATCTAGGAGTGCACACATCTCCACACTGGGTCCTCTTCCCCATAAATGGGAGCTTTTCAGGGAAGGGCCCTCACTGCTGGTCTCTTCAGCCTGTGTCCTTTGCCTCCTGGCTCATCAAGGGCTCAGAACAGAATCTCGCATCTACACTCCCGGTGTTCACAAACAAGCTGTCAGCCAACATGCACACCTTCCTCCATCCCCAGGACATCATCAACTCCATGAGCAACAGCCCTGCCACCAGCAAGCCCCCAGTGACGCTGAGATTGGTGGTCCCTGCCAGCCAATGCGGCTCCCTGATTGGCAAAGGTGGCTCCAAGATCAAGGAGATCAGGGAGGTAACAGGACCCTTCCCAGCCTGATGGGTGCTGAGCCACTGGGTGGGTAAGGAGGCATTTGCAGAGGTGTCAGGCATTGCGTGTGTCCCGACCAGGGATGGGAAGGGGCCTCTTGGGATGGCCTGGATTGTAGCACCCTGCACCAGTCATGTGGCTCTAAGCCACAGAGACCCAATACATGTGGTCTCTGCCCCTTGTTTCCTGGAAGAACAGGAGCCATCCTAGCTGGGATGGATTGGCAGGAACTGTGGACTCTATAATCACATGTTCCTCCATTTCACAGAAAGCCTGATCCTTCCCTTCCAGAATGAGGGCAGCCACCCAGACTTCATTCCTTCAAGGGAATAGGCCACAGAAGCTAGGATTCCACATATTTGAAAAAAGTAACTCCCATTCCGTCTTCGTCTCCTGCAAATGCCTGTCCGCCAATTAAAATGCCTCCTAGGTAGCAGTGCCCATCCTGCACCAGCTCTGTGCTGGGCAGCAGTGGACTGAGACAGACAAGATCTGCCCACAGGGGCTTCCCAAGGGAACATGCAGAGGGCCTGGCTGCCCATAGAGGTAGCAACATGGCGGTAATGTCAGGGTGGCTTCCCAATGCACTGAGAGAATCCAGGAAGTACTACTTTAGTGCTCTCTGCCCCCTCTTCACTCTGCTATGCCACTTCCAACATCTGGTTTCTCCAGTCCACAGGTGCCCAGGTCCAGGTGGCCGGGGACATGCTGCCCAACTCCACAGAGCGGGCGGTGACCATCTCAGGAACTCCTGATGCTATCATCCAGTGTGTCAAGCAGATCTGTGTGGTCATGCTGGAGGTATAGTCTCTGCATCTGTGCTCATGGCCAACCTGCCCTCATTCCAAGCTGGTTGTGGCTTCTTAGTGCCAGTGACAGCAAAGGCCTTGATGCTTTGGGGCCCTGAGGATTCATGAGGCCAGGTGTCAGAAATGTGATCCAGGTCACTGATCCATACCCAAGGTGACCTGAGTGGAAGCCATGCCAGGTACCGTGGAAAGGCAGTGCTGGTGCCTGCCACCTGTAGGGGATGGTTCGTCATCTTCACTGGGCTATCAGTGGAGAGACCATGTAGGGAGGCATGTGCTCCTTCCTTTATTTCTGGAACTGAGGTGAAAAGTTATTAGTCATGATGTGAAGGGCCTTTAATAAAGGGCTGGGGCTTAAAAATGGTGCAAGAAGTCTGTAGTGAAGATAGGTCTGCTCTGTAGACAAGTCTGCCCTGTAGATGAGTCTGCACTGGAGAGAGGTCTGGGTCTGTGCTGGAGATGGGCCTGCACTGGAGACGGGGCTGTGCTGGAGGTAGGGACTGGAGGTGGAAAGGCTGCTTGCTGTGGGCAGAACACCTTGCGCTGGGCAACACTCCTTGTGCTGGGCCAGCAAAGGCATCCAAGCCCCGCCAAGGTACAAAGGACAGGACTAGGAAAAGCACATGAAAATGCCCAAATTGTAAAGACAGAGAAGTAAATAAAAGGATTAAAAGCCAAAGGAGAAGCAAAGAAGGTACAGCTGAGCAAGACAAAGCTTCTCTTGAATTTTTTTGGGAAAAAACCCTGAGGTTTAAATTTCAACCAATACCCAAAATGCAACAAGTCATTGAAGCAATCAATAGTTACCTGTCTGTCTTTAGGCTAAAATTAAGTCATCCTGGCTCAAATGGAAGGTTCCAACAATTATACTGGTAGCCAGGAAGCCTGGCCCCTCCTCCGCCCATGCTTATGGCCCCTGGGCCTAAGGATCTGCTTGAGTGACCACCACAGCCATCTCCCAAGGAAACTGACACCTCCCTGGGCAGTTGTGGCCTTACCGCTCTTCTGTACTTGGCTTGGGATTAAAACGCATGTCCAATGCTTTTTTAAAAATTGTATAGTTTTTATTTTCCTGAAGTATGTTTTGTGAAGTAAAAATATATTTTTCTAAATGCTGTTCTGAACTTTCCCCAACCACTAGTCATGGTGACAATCGGTACTGGCTCATCATGTTCCATTCAGTACCCAGCTACTAGGACCCCAGAGGGGCCACATGGGCAGTGGCAACGGGCCTGGGACTCCAACTGCTGGTGGCTGCCCATCTGTTAAGCAGCAGTGGGCACCTCAGGGTGGCAAAGGGATATAACATTTCCAGTATTGACACAGCTGCCCATGTCCCCAATCAAGGGTCAGAACAGAACTTATGGTCTCCTTAGAACTCGTTCCAGGTGGTGTTGCCTGTGTCACGTTCATGGTCAGACAGCCCCCAGAAGCGAGCTTGATCCTCGTTGACTGTGGGGCACTGGCGCCCCCCCCAGGCCACGGCTGGAACAGCCCTGTCTCCTTCCTGTGGCTGGATGCTTATGTGGTTGGTGAATGGTGAAGTACACACAGCAAAAATGGATGATAAGCATCAGACTGAGGTGATGCCTTGTTCTTGTTGGTGTTACAAAGCTCTCGAAGGTTAGGAGCAGCCATCCTACCTGGGGAGAAAGACTTATTGCAGCTGGAAACAGTTGGGTCCATTTCTAAGAGAAAAGTAACTGGACAAATAGAGCAGAAGACAAGAGGACTTTCAGGAGTGGCTATGGGGTGACCCTCACACCCTTGAAATTACCACCTAGAGCAGCAGTTCTCAACCTGTGGGTCACGACCCCTTTGGGGGTCGAACAACCCTTTCACAGGGGTTGCCTAAGACCATTGGAAAACACATATATGATTACATATTGTTTTTGTGATTAATCACTATGCTTTAGTTATATTCAATTTGTAACAATGAAAATACATCCTGCATATCAGATATTTACATTACAATTCATAACAGTAGCAAAATTACAGTTATGAAGTAGCAATGAAAATAATTTTATGGTTGGGGGTCACCATAACATGAGGAACTGTATTAAAGGGTCGCGGCATTAGGAAGGTTGAGAACCACTGCCCTAGAGGGTTGCCCGCCAATGTGGGCAAGTTGGGTGGGGCCCTGGCTAAAACACCATGCACAGCTGCCCCTCCCCCAGTGGGGAACAGGACAGAAGGCTGTACGTGGAGGGCCTCTTCTTCATCAGAGAGAGCTGGGTATCAGGAATCCCAAGCCAGCCTCAGCAAGATGGCCTGGCAGCGCTCACAGTGCTGGGATTGCTGATGCTGCCACTGATAGGATCAGAGGACACATTGGGGCAGGGGTGATGGGCTGAGTCCAATGGCGTGAGGAGCACGATGCCCGGCTCAGGGATGGGGGCAGCAGCCAGGCTGTCCTCTGCTTGAAGCATGAGGATGGTCATTCGTTCACTCTTGATTTCATCATGGCTCTTCCACAGTGAGCCCTCGGTCCAGTCTGAGACCACAGTGAACCCCGGTTTGCACAGAAACACTTCTAGAGACATTTGGTTATAACTGCAGAAATACTGAACCCTGGACACCAGCCGGAGTCAGTTCACAGGCCCTCTAGACACCACTTCCACTTTATGGCGAGGTCTCACAGCACGGCCAGGATCGACCAGGGTCACCCAGCATGGCCAAGGTCGCACGATCTGCTCAAAGTCTCATAATGGGGCCTGGGCTTCAGAGTTGAAGCTGCTACCGCTCTGCTGTCCCCACATGGCTCTGTATCTTGGGTGGAGGCACTCTGATATCACACCCCACTGGCCAGGTTGTGGGCTAGGCCTCTAGAACACCCAACGGGACAGGCTTCCCTGGCCCACACCCTCTGCCTCTGGCTGGTGGTGCCACTGGCTCAGGGACTCCCAACTCGATCATGGCCTGGCCTGTGGCCTCTGCAACCAGGGAAGACTACCCACCAGAGGAACAAGGAGGGCCTGATTGCCCCTGACCAAGGGGTTAGGTTGACTTTATCAGAATCTGGCAGATTTCTGGGACTTGAGAATATCATTTACCAGAAGATGAGAATCCTATACTTTTGGACACAAAATAATCAGAAAATTGTAGCAAAGTTCATCATGACTGTGGAATATGTCATTTGGACTCAAGTTTCTAACTTTGGTGTGATCATGTCAGCTGGACGTCACCACGGGCAAACAAAGCCTTTGGGGCATAGGGCCTGAAGTGCCCCTGGGGGAGCAATGCACAGCCCAGCTTCTCCCAGAGGATCCAAGAGAAGGAGTTTTTCTCTCAGGACAACCCCAAGCTAACACACATTTGGAGCAAGAGCTCCCAGGCCCGAGGCCACCATCTAGCCGTCTGCGCAGCGTACAGGGTCCTGCGTGCAAAGACAGGATCACATCTTTCCTTTATACCCCATGCTGAACCCACACTCCCCACCGTCTCACTGGGGTGATTGGCACCCCTGTGGGGTGACTGGCACCATGTGGGGCAATTGGGGCAGTGGTTAAGAGGAGGAAGGAAGCGACCCTGGAGGAAACGGGTGGTGAGGCCATGGTTTCAGGCAGGCACCCTCCTGCCCCGGGGCGTCCCCCACCCCTCTGGCACTGCTGGCCCAGGGGATTGGCATAGGTAGGGGTACAAAGATGGGCGGGCTTGGGAAGGTGGCCTCCCCACCCTCATGACTGTCGCACTGTGAAGCTGTCTAACGTTCTCTCTCCCTCTCCTGTCCCTTTTCCTAGTCCCCACCGAAAGGTGCCACCATTCCCTACCGCCCAAAGCCCGCCTCCACCCCTGTCATTTTTGCAGGTGGTCAGGTAAGAGCCGACCCGCTCGCGGCCTCCACTGCCAACCTCAGCCTTTTACTGCAGCCCCCGCCGCTGCCCGTTAGTGCACTCAGGTTTTCTCCCTTCTCACGTGCGCGTCTCCCACACCTCGGGCGCTGGGCGCAGAGCTCCCCCGGCCCACTGCCAGGCACCAGGGGCGGCTGGTGGGATGAGCATGGGCTGCTGCTTGGGAAAGGCTGGCTTGGCGGAGTCCGACCAACAGAAAGGGCCAAGGTGGGCGCCCTGTGGAGTGTGGGCCCCAGGAACGTCTTCTCCCTGACCTGGCACAGGAAGACCCTTGGTCTGTGCTCACAGCAGTTCTGCCTGGGCTGTGTCTGCTCAAATCTAGTTCTCAAGTGTGTTTAAGAAGCTCAGACAGAAGGCCCAGGGTTATTACAGGTGATTCAGGATTATTACAGGTAACTTTTATGACTACCAGTTGAAACAGCTGGGTCTGTAAGAGCTAGACTCCCCTTTTCCCCTGAAACACACATTCCCAGCTTCCCACAGATGATCTCCTAAGATAACCTGAGGAAAGAGTCGTGCCTCTGAGAAAGGGAAAAATGCCCAGCCGGACAACAGCCTTCCTGGTCACCGCAGGCAGTGACGTTCACTTTACACACCTATTGTTTTGGCTGGAGCCACTGCCCTCCTTGCTGTCCTACCAGGAAGGGGCCTGAAGGGCCAGGGGTCACAGAGAAATTTCGTGCAAGGCCAGCAGTGAACTTAGTTGCCTAGAGAGAGCCGAGGAGAGGGAACTGTGCCCAGAGCCATCTGAGCAGGAGCTCGGTGTGTTCCACCCACCTCAGGGTCGCTCAGCCACAGTAGAGGGACGGAGTTTGAAAACACCTGGCCAGTGGTAGTGGTGCCTGGAGGAGCTCTGTGTCCAGTCGGCAGTGATGCGTGTCTTTGTTCAAGGGAGAGTTAAGGCAGAGACTTACCAGAGGGGATCCAGGTCAGAGGAGAACGGCCATGGCATTTTACTTTATCATTAGAAAAGAAAGGAAACAGGCAAATAACAAATTTCTCCATTTTTTTTTTCTTATCTTCAGAACTGACTCACATGTTAGGTGAAAGATGGGGCCTGTGTTTCTACATCTTTAGTAGCATTTGAGGGGCACAGCAGCTCCCCCGCGGTTCCCCCAGCTTCCCCGTCCTGATGCTGCAGGCCCCACTGATGTCTGTATCTGGGACATCTCTCCCTCCCAGCTCGACTCACATTAAGTCTCCCAACGACCCTGACCTTTGCCAGGAGCCTTCCCGTTCATACATCGTACAACTGCCCTGGGTTAGAGAGGGAGGCCCAGAGGCCGGGACCCGAGAACCCATGGCTGTCCCTGTCTTCTCACCAACTTCAGAGAGCTGGGTGGGGGAGGGGTGTCATACCCTCCAAAGTTGAACCCCATACTGCCCACTGAACACACTATGAACCTGGACTTCAGAGATGTGTGGCTGGAGAATCTCACCCTGACTTAGCCGTGAGCAGATACCCCTCCTGCGGGTGGCCCGCCTGCGGTGGTGACGCACCCCCGGGGGTCTCGGAGGCAGGGGGCGGGCTCAGCTTGTCCGGCAGGCACCCTGCTTCTCCGACTGGTCACAGATGATACAGGTTTCATTTTGACAGAACCTTTGATCTGTCTATCTGCCTACCTCTGCTCTACCTCTGTGCAGAGGGGATGGTCAGCTGTGCACACAGTTTAAACAGAACTAAAGACCACGGCTGCCCAAGTAAAGGGAAAATGAGCCAGAAACTTAAGGTGTCAGGGTGAAGACCTGCCCCGTCAGGAGGTGTGTGCAGTTCCGCTCAGACATGCAGGGCTGCCCTGCTGCGAGCCCAGCCTGTGCCTGCCTGGCTCTGGGGGGCAGCATGGGTCCCAGGTCAGCGTGTTGGGGGAGACATTGGAGCATGCCTGGTGGCACCTCCGAAAACCCTAAGGTGAGGTGTGGACGCAGTGTCCGCGGACTCAGAGCACAGGCACAGGCAACACCCCACAGCCATTTCCCCAAGACACTTGCCCATCTGATAAGATTCCTTTACTTCCTCTGAAGGGCCGTACTAGGGCCTCTCTTCCCACGGTCCCTGTCTAATGGCTGGCTGGTGTTTAACTCCCAGACTGAGCTGTTTATGATGAAAACTCAGCAGATGCAAAGCCTGCCATTTGGCAGAACCTTGGAAACCACCCTTGGTTTGGGGTCCGTGGAAGTGACTGTGGATGGGCCTGAGGTTTCCCTCTCAGATGCACAGGACCCGCACGAGTGGGCACCAGGTGTGTACTTAGGACATGACCTGGAGGCCCCATGTGGCCAGGTGCTAGGAACCATATCCCTCCACACCTGAGCCACCTCACGCCTGCAGGCCCGCATATGGCTGGCCTCGGGCTGCTCTGCACTTTCCACATTACCAGGGCCTGATGGCAAGTCTTTGGTCTTCACTCTCCCTTGACTCTGTGTGGTTTGTTTTTTGGCCGTAAGTTTCTGGAAGTATATTAGCTGATGGACTGTTAGGCAGGTGGGGTGGTCGGGGCCTCTGCTTGTCAGTGGGGTTTGTATAGGGGCTGGTGGGAGAGGCTACAGGGCCCCACACTCGCTGTGGCTGGTCCCAGTCACTGTCTTGAAACAAATGAGGCCTCGGTACCCACTCTGGCCTCCCTGGGAGCTGAGCCATGAGTGTGCTTCCCCCCAAGTCAGAACAGCCACACCATTCTCAGAGGCTGGAAGATGAATTGGTCAATCTTGTGATTGATTTGGGTACATTTATTACTTAATCTGGCTTTTGCAAAATTGGTTTTGGGTCACCTTTTAAAGGTTTCTTTTTTTGTTTGGTTTTCTTGGAGTAAATATTTCCTAAAAGTGTTAACTCTCATGATTAAATTTTCAAAAGGTTAATAATTAGTAAATTATAACGGGTCAGATCATTCTTGGGTATTTTCTTTTAATAAACTGAGGATGTGGGAGTTGGAGGCATTCAAGGGTGAGTCATTTCCCTCTTGCAGACCTCTAGGAAGTGGGGTGCAACTCCCTGGCTCATGTATGTGGTTATAGCTCCAGCCAGCAAGGGACACTGGCAAGGCTTGACTCCAGGTCACTCCCCTTTGTCCCACATAGTTGAGGCAGGTGGAGCTGTGCTCTGGGAGGAGAGAGCTGTAACCAGAAGGCTTGGGACCTCTGCACATGAAAGTCCCACCCAGGAGAAAGACTGTTCTGCAGGGGAGGGCCGCCACTTCCCTAGCTGACAGTGTTTCTCTCTCTAGGCCTACACGATCCAGGGACAGTACGCCATCCCGCACCCAGATGTGAGTTTTCACTTTGTTTCCCTTCCCCTCTCTTCTTGTTACCACTTACTACCTGCATGCTGCTGTAAACCGCTACTATATTAATATTATACAATAATATTAATACCGTTCTCTCAATGTTCCTGACCTCTGTCGTATCCTATGACTTTGAATAACCTTTAACCCCTTAGCACTAATTCTACTCATGAGGAGGACTTGGCCTGATGTCAAATTGTTTTGATTGTTGCTGCAGTGGGGGCTTCCCTCCGCACACGGGGCCTCAGGTGGGTGATGACTGTAGGACTGCCTTGTCCCTGGTGCCCACCCCGCCCTCCACGGGCAGGAATAGCAGTGTCTTACAGGCACCTAAGAAGTGTGATGACATGCTGTTAAACAGGTCTGAGATGTATCAGAAAGGGCATTTGAACATCCGGGGAGGCTATACTCTTCCGTTTCAAAGCCCTAGTTGAAAACAGGGTGCACACATGTATGAAGGTCAAAGGGGACAGGCCTTGGTTTCATTCTAGTGTTAGTGCTGGAGGACAGAGGTGTCCTGAATGCACTTCGGGGAGAAGCATCTTGGACTCCTATGGCCTGAGGGGCAAGGGGACCACATGCAGCTCTCAGGGCTGAGATGTGGGGAAGCAATAAAGAGCTGAAGGGCTTTCTCCCTAGGGTTCAGATACAGCAGGTAAAGACAGCAACACTAGCTGGTGCCAGGAAAAATGGGGTGGGGAGCAGCGAACAGAGAGGAAAGAAGAAAAAGAGAAGAGGCCAAGGTGGGCAGTCGGTTTTGCTGCTTTTGGCAGGTGGAGGAAGCCTGCAGCCAAGTTTAAGGAACCTTTTTCTTCTCTCTGCCATCCTACACATTTGCTGAGCTTCAAATCCTCCAGCTCTGTTCTTGATAGGGAGGTGCCGCCAGGCAGGCAAGCCTGTGCTGGGGTCTTCTGCAGACCCTTGCACTTTGAATTGGGCAGGTGAAGGGAGGCTCATCTGGGTGTGATGCAAAGGCAGGGCAGGGCAGAGTTTTTAAGAAGTAACTAACTAATACAGAATACAGAGATCAGTTCACTATCACTGAAGGAAATTTTCTATTGAGTAGAAAAGAAATGCTGATGGTTCTTCTCTCTTAAAAAAACCTAATTTATGAGCACATATAGCAATGAAATGATAGAGGGCATGGTGAAAAGAAGTCTCTCCCCACCCATCACTCCCCCCAAGGCCATTTTTAATGATCCTGGTTTTAGCCCTGAGGTGAGGATAGTGTAACTCTATATCAGCGGTAGGCACACCTGCCTGTCCCCACTGGGACGCCATCTTCCTCCTACCCAGAATGTGCTGTTAGGGCTCCATTTGTTAAATAGAAGCTGGGTGAGGGGCACAGCTCTCTAGCCAACATCAGGCAGTTGGTGGGGTGATGCCCATTTCTGTCCCTAGCTCACTCTAGTCCCCTCACCTGCCTGCCTGAGCCCACTGCTGAGGCCACCTGTGGCCACCTCAACCTCCCCCTTGAGGACACGTGCTGATACTTGGCCCAGCCAGTGATTTCCCCACATACCCCATTCTCCATTATTTGTGATACTCTTCATCCTTCTATGAATTTATTTTAATCAGATCTCAGTGATGGGTGGGGGGTGAAGGTGTGACTCTCCTCAGCCTTCTCAAAGGAACCATCATCAGCTTTAAAGAAAAATTTGATGTATTGTACACCCTGTTCTGATTTTGATTGCATTTACCATCAAAATTAGAACAGGGGAGTTGTGAGACCCCAACAGCTGACAGGAGCCACCCTGTAGCCCAGAGACCTTTCTGACTCCAGATGGGTGATGCCTGTCCTGCATTGTCTTAGCCCACAGCCCAGGGGACCGAGGGAGGCAGATGTTAGCACTGGGGGAGGGCTGGCCTAGCCCCACGTTCAGGAGGGCTGTGCAGGGTGAGGGGGTATGTGTGGAACCAGGTGGGGTTGGTGGCACTGCGATGGGCAGGTTCCATGGCTTCTGATGGAATGTCCCTAGTGGTGGGGACGGGAGATCAGAATGGAGCCAAGAGGCCTGGTCTCTAGAATGACACAGCATTTGTTTAACCCAGGGCAAGCGGGTCTTGTGCCAGAGAGAGAGAGAGAGAGAGAGAGTGAGTGTGTGTGTGTGTGTGTGTGTGTGTGTAGCAGCAGGTTTGAAGACCTGGCTCTCGGACCTTTTACAGCTGGAGAACTCAACGGTGGTCTGGCCCTTAGTGAAGGACCCTGAGGTCGATGCTCAGACCCAGACGCCCACTAATAAAGGAAGGCCTGTGGTCTCACACCCACTGCCCCCTGGCTCAGGCTCTGAGTTGACAGAGAAGTGTTTCTGGTCTGAAATGTCCAGCTGTGGGCACAGGTGCCTGCGATGAGTTTGGTTGATTTTTATATCAATTGGTTGTTTTGCTCTTTCCATGTGATTTTCTGATTTTCTCAGTTTCTCTTCAAAGTCGGTGGTTTGACAGTTTTTTTCAGATTGTTTAGACTAACTTATAACTACCATTCCATCGCTGCCTCATTGCATTTGGCAGAGATGTGGAATAGGTGGCTGCTTGTCATGAAATGGCTTTCTGTGCTGGACGTTCTGCTCTCTAGACCAGCAGTGGGATTGGGAGCAGTTTGGGGGACCCAACTAGGAGGAGCTTTTATAAATGCTTTTCTTGCAGGCACAGACAGTTGAAGACTTGGACAATCATTTATAATCCATCCAAAACAAAAATAAAATGACTATTTGGTGACATAGGTGATGCTGGCCAGGAAGGCAGTTTTTATCTGAACTTAGTATTCAGTAGTAATTTTAAAAGCTTCATTTCTTAGAACCCGATATAATAATTACAGAAAATACTAATTTATTTTATAATATAACTGAATGCTCAATTTAGATATTTCAAACACAGTGGCTGACACATACACCATAGTCATCTTTTAAGATCTTAATATCTTACCTGAATCAGATGTCTTGGAGAGAATACATTTTATATTTGATCTGAGTATTTCTTTATCTAAAATTGAATTACACTTTTTTTTTTTTTTCTGTGCTCAATTTTAAAGAAGGCTTTCTGATTTACCTTTAAGAATCATCAACACCTCCCACCCACCTCACTGGCAGTTTTGCTCCAGGTTCTCACATCCTTTTACCTGAATCCTTCTGGAAACTTACCACTCTTGTACATTCTGGAGGGGGCACAGGGACTGCTGGGTGGTGGGAGGACACGGCTGCTGACCACTGGAGTGCTGGGACAGCTGCCCACCAGCCTCAGGAGCTGCCCACTCCCTTCGGCATGCCCTGCCCCTGGTGTCAGGAAGCAAGAACTCCAGATGTGGAAGCAGATGCAGAGAGCTGCAAAGCCTGGACAGACCATGCAGAGACTGCCCCATTCTCTCTCTCATCCACTATTTCTGCCACTTTAATGTGATTACATAGGGAGAAATTGTTTTCTTCTGGAAGAAATTAGTCAACTTTCAAGCATACTCTCATGTGCGATCTTTTTTCTAGTTTTCAGTTTTCACATCATTCCCAGACTTGATATCTCCTCCTTTAAAGCGGGTGCTGAATGCAAGCAACAGCAAAACCAACATGTTAGAGGCGACAAAGCACTGGCCACCTCTGTCTTCTTACCTGAGCCTTACACTAACAGTGTGAAGTAGCTGTCAGGACCGTCATCCAATTGCACATGCAAGGAAGTGGAAGTTTCAAGTGAGGAGCTAGTGAACGGAGGAATGGGCTCACTCCCCACAACACTTGATTTCAGCAGAGGATGTTAAGTAACTGGGAGTAATGTGGGCACCAGTATCTGCTAGAAAACTTGTCCTTTAGAGAGTAAATAGTGGGGAACTATAGAGGCCCGGAATAAGTAGCTATTGTGAAGTAAGCAAAATGTAATAATAGAAGTAAAGAAATCAGTGGAAGTATGCATGGTTACATCTTCCCGGGGGCTACTGGGCTGCACAGTTCACTGCGGACACATGAAGAGCAAATGTGGGCTTCCCCCTCTCACTTCCTCAGTGTCTCTAGAGCCTTGTGGGCAGGTGGTACTGAGGCTGCTCCTCTAATTCCATAGTGAACGCACGAAAAGAGTAACCAGCACTACCGACACTGCACTCCGTGGCCATCAGTTGACCGCCACACGTCAGTCTCTGTTCTTTCCAGATTGAGTAGCTCCAAGTGGGGGAGAGGTGCCCATGGCCCACCTGCTGTCTGATCAGGGCTACTACAGTCATTCTCAACCAAACAGGAGGTCCAGGTTAACTGCCACTGTTGTTGGTTTGAGCTAAATATTTCTTTCTGTGTCCTGCTTCCCTAGGGTTAAACAAATAGATCAGCACCCTCTACTGCAGAGGCACTCAGTAGCAGGGCTCCAGGCAGGCCATTCCTTCCAGCCTGCTTCTTCTCAGAATCAAGACTCTTGGGTGACCTGTTTGCACACCAGAAGTCTGAGAAACACTGATAACAAAGATAAGAGAGAAGAACACATATTTCTGTTGGAGCCTCAGGAACAGATAACAGAATGGGGAGAGGGACATTTTAAGAGATAAGCAGGGAGAAATTTTCAATTAAGAAAAGGAACCATTCCTTGCATTCAGGAATCCCAAGAAATCCCAAACAAGATAAACAAAAAGAAGTCTACCTTAGACAAATCAAAACAAAACCACACAGCATCAAAGACCAAAGGAAATCTTCTAAGTAGAATATTACAAAGAACAAGTGTGAGAGAATGAATTGACTTCTCACCAGCAACAGTGGGAGCCAGAATATGGTGGCATAATAAAAGCAAGTTACTGTCTTCCTAAAATTCTATCTCAAGAGTGTCTTCCAAGGACCTGAATGTAGACATTTCAGACAAACAGCTGTGACCAATAGGCTTCTCATGAATGGCCTTCCAGAGAAGAGAAATGATCCCGGAAGGAAAACTAGAAACACAAGGAGTGGTGTAAGCAAATACAATTACTGTTTCTTTCATTAACACAAGCACAGACCATAGAGAAAATATTGATGATTTCTACTACACTAAAATTTAAACATTTGAGTAAATGAAAACATACTCCATAAAATTCATATCAATGCTACCTATTTTGTGGGATTAATATAATAAAACTAAATGGACAGAAATAGCATACATAAGCCTAGGATGGGCTGAAGGGAATCAAAACATTCTGTAGGTCACTGTATCATCAGGAAGAGGGTACAGATGTTGAATTTAGGCTTTAAATGTCTGTGTTAATAACAGTTTCATACTGACCACCAATGGAAAAGAATTCAATTATATAAACTCCATAAAGGTACAGAGAGGAAAGTGGGTGAGGAGAAAAATTATTAATAATCATGAAAGAAGAAAACAAATAAACAAAAGAAAAGAGCCCTAGAAATCAGGCCAATTAGAAGTGCCAGAAAAAGATGGTAGAAATTAGTCTATATTTATGGGTAATTGTGATCAAAGTAAAAGAAACTTTTCAGTAAAATAAAAAGCTGTCAGGCTTATTTAAAAATCTAGCTTTTTTTTTTTTTTTCCCCAAGAGACACACCTAAAGAATAACAACCTGGAGAAATTGAAAGAACAGAAAAAGCTATTCTAGGAAAATACTAGCCAAAAGAAACCCAATTTATAAATATTATTATCAGTGTGTGTGGGGGGGGTAAACTTTAAGGCAAATACATTATCAAGTCATGTTGATAAAAGGTTCAGTTCACTAGAAGATATAACAATTCAAAATTTATATGCACCTAAAACATAGCTTTAACATATAAAGAAAAAAAAAATGTCAAACCATAAAGAGAATTTGGTAGTCATTGTAGTGGAACCTTAATATACCTCTCTTTCAATAAAGATCAAGTAGACAAGAATAAAGAAGATATTAACAGTAGTCAGTGAGACTGATACAATTAACATATATTGATCACTACACCCAACATAGCTAAAGAATTCATGAAAACATTTACAAAATTTCATGACATTCTAGGCCATAAAGAAGACTCACCATCTCTCACAAATTGGAATCATATAGACCACAAGGCAGTTAAGTTGAAATCAATAATTAAAAGATGACTTTTAAAAAGACTTGTCTTTATTAAAAGTTAAAGAAAACCAAACTAAATGGAGAGACATACCATGTTCATGGATAGAAACACTAAGTATCTTAATTATGTTAATCTTCCCAAATTGAGGTACAAAATGCAATAATACAATTGCAATTAAAATCTTGACCAGCTGTTTTAAAGTTTCATATTATGAAAGAGCAAAGGCCAAGAATCACCAATATATTCATAAAGAGAATATATGATAGGGAGAGTTGTACTAGTAATAGGAAGATCTACAGTAGGGTTGTCCTAACTGAGACAGTGTGATTTGGGTGCAAGGAGAGACCATAAGCAAGTGGATCTGACCAGAGAGCCCAGATCTGACACGTGTGGGTGAGGGAACCTGGTCTGTGACAGAGATGCCAGGACAGCGGGTCATCCGCATAGGAAAATGGGCTTTTACAACATAAACAAAAAACACTCCTTATATATCAAGTACTTCAACACAAGAGAAAAAATGTAGCACTTTTAGAAAATGTAGTCAAATAGCATTCTGTATACAGGTCAGGGAAGAATTTCTTAAAAAACCATAAAATATTAATAAATTTGACTACAATGAATTTTAGAATTCTGTTTCTCTAAAGACAACATAAGGAGAGTGAGGAAATCATTTTTTCAACAGCTATAACTGAAACAGGGTTAGTAACTGAAATACATAAAGAGTTCTTGTGAATCACCAAAAATCAACCCAATTTAAAAAAATAAATAAGCAAAGGACACAAGCAAGTATTTTGCAGAAAGGAGACTGAATGCATATCTGGCCACCTTGGTGGTATATTTCTTGCAGTGAGAGTCAGTTGCATGGCACATTTTGCAATAATTCACTGAGTTGTTTATTTATGGATACTTACATTTTAGTAATTATCTATGTTTGGTGTTTGTCTGTGTTTTTACATCCTGACACAATGTTAAGTGGAAACAGCAGAGAAAGATCTATGATATGATACCTCCGCTCTTCCCTCCCTCTCTCCCCCTTCCTTGTGATTTGTAGCCACTGGTGGGACCTGGAAATCTAGTTTTGCTTTGATGACAGAAATATCTCAAAAAGTGGGAATTCTCCTTAGCACTTTGTTCTGCTCCCTCCTTTAAAAAACGTAGAAATTGAATTACAAATGGGTGAAGTGCTTGACTAAGGGCAGAGCCAAGATTAGAGATGCCAGCTGACATCTGCCTGTCAGCCCCCTCACCGGAAGTGTTTAGGCACCATGATGCTGGTCCAGCGCTTCCTAAAGGTGTCACTTTACACTCGTGGGTGAGCGGGGTTGGAGATTTATGTGCTGGTGTGGCCATTGTTTCATAAAGAGCAGCACATACATTACAGTGGGAATTGCTGAATTTTGGGGTGTCAGACCCCTGAGTGCGAGCAGAGCTGTGCCTGTAACACACACAGCCAGTGGCTCTGGAGCAGAGACTGCTTAATACACCCCTTCTGTTTAACCTCCAGGGAGGTGATGGAGAAACCTGTGGGCCTCCAAGGTTGGAGCCTACGGACAGTTGGTGGGAAAGCTCCTGGTAGTTTCCATGACTATTCACCCAAATTACCCTGGGCAGCACTTCACAGCCTGCCGTTTACACACATAAGTTACTCCACTTTACAGATGGGTAGGGAGGCCCCTGGACACCAGCTAGTCCTGTCTCCACAGAGCTGTCAGGGTTGTGGCTGCCTCAAGGGGTTCTTCTGCCTCCAGAGCCCAGTTCTCCCCTGCTGGGGATGCAGGGGCAGATAGGAGAGGGCCCGCCCCCGTGGGAGCATGCCAGCCTGGCTGTCAGGCACTTGAGCAGGTGACGGAGTGAAATAGTGAAACAGGAGCAAGGAGCAGCGTATTAGGGCTTTTGGGGTTCCCTGCTGGCCCCATCCTCTGGGGGAAGGACTGAAGCCCCAAGGGGTTAGTCACACACCAGCCTGCTTTCCCTGTGTGAACAGATTCTGCACGGAAGTCCCAGTGCTGGTCAGAACCCAAAGCATGCCCCATCCTTGATGGCAGACTGTCCTGAGCCAGACAGGGCTGGCCTTCACTCTCCAAGGTCACATTTGCTGTCTCCTGGAACAGAGTTTCCTTTGCACCCTGGGAACTTGTAGTTACCTCCTTGTGAGGAAACCTTAGGCCTAGTTTGAACTCTCCCATGTGGGTGGGTTCAGAGCACAGCCCCCACCAAATGCCCCCATGACACCATGTGACTTGTAGTACACAGGGCACAGCTGCCCCTGCCCCAGGTCCCTCAAGTGGGAGGCGGGGTTTGCAGGATCAAGTCTGTATGTTCAGTCTCCAGGAGGCTGAGGATGGTCTTGTGCACTCCTTAGCCCTCATGCCCAAGGATGCCTTTGGGTACTTACTGCCTTTCTACAAGACATTTTGTCTTTCTCCAGGGCACTTTCATGTCTCTGGAAAGAGGAGCCTTTGCTAGGCTGCCCAGTCATGCAGCTGGGCCCCAGACCCCTGCAGGCCCCTTTTCTGCAGGGTCGGTTGGCCTCACAACATCTCACCCAAGGCACGGGTGTCTCACCACTTGTTCTGTGACAGTGTCTCCTGGGCATGCCCTCCTGGTACCTTTCTCAGGGGCTTTCATTCCTATCCACTGAGGTCATGCTGTGCCTACTGAAGTTAGGTCACGGGGAGGTGCCAGTCAGCACGGGGATGTGCCACTGCCTGTACTGTGGCCTTGGCCAGCATCACCCCACGGGGGACTCTTAGAGCTGAATCTGGCCCCAGGTGACCAGGTGCCCTAACCTTCTCTCAGGATTCCAGACACAATAAGTGCCTACAATGGCCTCATGGAGTCTGGAATGTGGCCATTTGTCTCTGAGCAGGCCCACCCACCCAAGTGCTGCTGGTCAAGAAGCACCCCAGAAGACAGGGAGACCTAAGAGGGGGGACAAGGCTGCTTTTGGGTGCACTTAGGATGTCTACCAGGGAAAGAGGAGATCGGCCAGCTCTGTGACGGAAGTGCAGCAGGAGCAGCCTAGGAAGATAGAACACCCGCATCCCAGCGGCTCCCACCACCAAGGGTCTACCTCAGAGGTGTGACCAGGAAGCCAAAAGTTGTTCATGGCCCAGCTTCAGGCTGCACCTGGGGCCACATACCTCCTCACACTGAGACTCTTGACCTGTGGAATCAGGAAGTAGCCAGGATGGTGGTCCAGCACTCCACAACCCCTGTCCCCAGAGGCCACCCCCAAAGGGCTCGACGGTACGGATAGGACAGGAGGCTCTGGGGGAGGACTATCTGGGGGCAGCAGTGATCCTCCATGCACTAGGAAGGAGCCGTTGTCATTTGTCTTAGCACTGGCTAAATTGTTAGGAGAGCATCCCTGGCTCTAGGAGGCCAGCAGCAAACCTACTCATCAACGGCCCCAAGGGCTGGTCGGTGAAGATGCTGGGATGTCAGAAACCCAAGTATACAGTTGCTGCCTCCTTGAGACATTTGTGGAGCTGAAGGAGCCCTGATCCGGCAAGATGGGACAAATGTGGGTGCCTGGTCAGATCCTCATGTCATCTGGGAATGCCAGCTCTGCTCCCTGAGGGCCCCCACCTACTGGCCTCTGGGGGCTTTGTGGAGGCCTCCACTCTTGCCTCCCGATGAGTCCAGGGTTGGCTTTGGAAGCTGTGCTGGGAGCATTAGGACTGGTCTTTCTGCTAGGAAAAGGCTCGGGGGTTGAGGACATTTCCCAGAATGTGCTGTCCTACTCTCCGAGGTATGTTTTCATTTAAGAAATGAGGCTCAGATAAAATAACTAAAGAAATTGCATTTCAGAGCACCCTCCCCCAAAGTCTGGTGACTGAGGCTAGGGGACAAGGGGACAGAGAGCCGCCTGCCCAGACACAGTGGGCACAGGTACAAGGAGGCCTCAGCTACTCTCACACATGCCCTCCACAGAACCTTCCAGTACTACACCCTGTAATCTTGGAGGTTACAGGAGGCAGAGTGTGAGGCAGGGCTGGCTCTGGGAGTGACCCAGGTCTAGCCCAGGACTGGGCCAAGGCAGGCTTGCAGAAGGGAGCATCCCATGGGTTCCCCACAGATGCACATGAGCTCTGAGTGACAGCATGACTGTGAAGCTCTTAGAGGCCCAGCTGGTCCTGTTCTGTGGCTCTCAGGTCCTCCCAGTGAAGCTCAGGGGCCCAGCAGTGTCCCCACTGGTCTGGGGATTGTTTGTCCACTCAGGCCCATGTGGTTGGGGAAGTCTGACTGGTTGGGGCCACAGCTGCCAGCGAGCCAAGGAGAGGAAAGGAGCTCAGTGCACCTGCCGACAAGAGCCCATTGGTTTTCCCAGGCCAAGTCCTTGAGTTCTGCTGCGTCTGCCATGTGTCCGCATGGCCCCTCTTTATATCTATTTGTACAGAGTTCTGTTACTGCCTTTTTAATTTGGTGTGACTTGTACTCGATGACAATAACCTTCTTAGCTCTCATGTCCCTCCTACCCCCAGCAGTTGACCAAGCTCCACCAGTTGGCCATGCAGCAAACCCCCTTTCCTCCCCTCGGACAGACCAACCCCGCTTTCCCCGGTACGTACCCAGCTGCCCTTTCTGACCTCCTCTCTTCTCACCTGGGGACTTTCTCTTTCTGAACTGTCTATTCAGGGCAGTGAGCAGAGCAGGTACAGTTCTAGTTGTGAATGCCAAGGAGGTGTTAATATGTGTCAGTGTGCACGTTGCTGAGGGCCAGGCAAGGTCAGTCACCTCACAGCTGGCTGTCTTATGAAGGGACATCTGCCCCCTCGAGTGTCTGGGCCTGTTCTCTGTTGCATCCAGGCATTCTGGGGGGCCCTTCCCGCTGAACACATCCATCCGGCCAGCCCTGGAGCCTGCTCTCTCCGGGAGCAAGAGCTCAGACAAGCATATGGGGATGCTCTTTGAATAAGGCCAGTGCACATCCCAGGTGTGACACCCACCCAGGATGGCACCTGCCCTGCCCCTGGGAAAACCAAGATAAACCAGTCCCCAGGCCAGGGCACAGTGGTCCTCAGCTCCCCTCTGAGCACAGGGGCAGGGGTGGGCTCCTTCCATTGACACACACACAGCATCGTCTTGGCAGCTGTGCCAGGTGAGAGCCCACCAGATGTGCTTATCTGCCGTGTGCCAGTCAGATTTTGAGCTTCCCTAGTTGAAGTGACCTTGCTTATCTCCTTGAGGGCAAAACATTAAATTTGTTTCTTCTTTGCTCTCCAGGAGAAAAGCTGCCTTTACACTCCTCCGAAGAAGCTCAAAATCTGATGGGCCCATCGTCAGGTAAAACAAAGCGCTCTAGTGGAGAGCGGAGACCTGGGCTCCAGGGCACAACCTTGGGGGGAGGGGACAGCCAGTGCCTTGGCAAAGGGAGCTCCTTGCCATGGAGATGGAGCCTGTGTGCCCACATCATCTTCATGCCCACAGTTCCCAGCTTCTGCCTTGGTCACTGCCAGGAGCGTTGTGATGGGTCACAGGCTCCAACGGTGCCCATCACCCAAAGTCCTTGAATGTGACAGAGCCACCATCTGTGTTGTCATGTATTCTCCTATGGCACAGCATGTGGGGGCCTGCAGTGCAGACTTCACATGTGCGCCTTTGCAAAATGTATGTCCTAGGAGGCAGGAGCACACCTTCACCGATGAGAACACTCCGGGTACCCCTTCTGATTCTAATTAAAACAGTTCTGGGATACTGCAGGGCAGGGCGGAGCTTTATAGGTCCCGTTACCCAGGCCTAGCGTAGCGGGTTTCTGGTAAGGGCTGGGCCGCCCCCTCCACCTTGAAATCCTGGATCAGAGCAGAAGAGCAAGTGTCCAGCTAAAGGGAAGATGCAGGAGAGGAACGTTTCCAGTGGTGGTGGCTGTCATCCCAGTGGTGTGTTCTGGGCCCCATGTTGCAGCTGAGGCTGCAGGAAGCCCCGAGACTTCACCACAGACTGCCTCTGGGCCCGTGTGTGCACCCTGGGGCTCACAGGCATCTTGAAGCCTGCGCTTTCCCCCATGCTGCCCCCCAAGGCCTTCAGGCCTCCGGGATTGGGAACTCAGCCCTCCCTGTGACAACCTCCATCCCCAAGGCCTTATGGGACCTGAAGCTCGTATGCTCTCAGGCACACATGCACTTGCACACATTCACATACACCCACATGTGTGTCCCTCATCACAGCAGATTAGGCCAGGCGATGATGAGGAGAGGCATTGACTAGTCTGACAGGACCCTGAAGGCTGGTGCCAGCATTGCTTCCAAAGCAGGCTCCGGCTGTTCTGGGGAAGCATTATCCCTGTCCCGAAAGGGGCTGCCATCATCTCAAGAGAGAGACACTCACTCCTGGGCACCAAGCCCTGACACACAGGAAAACGAGTTTTAAACACCGTGTCTTCACATTATTAGTTCAGTTTTACTTTCCTCTTTAAAAGAAACCTTATACCTTTCTCCCCGTGATCAAAGTAGACCGCGTTGAACAAATACGACTCACAGCTTTATGTCCATCCTAAGCAGGCTATTAGGGGTTCCTGTGTAGGACTCAGGCAGGACTGAGGAAATCTCTCACATGACGTTTTCAGTGTCACTATTTATAGAATGCGTATAGATGGTTGAACAACCAAATAATTATATTGCAATACCTTTATTAAAAGAAGGTAAAGAAGAGAAACTCTAGGTTTGGCTATGCAAAAGAAAAATGACAGACAATTCAGGATGAATTGGTTCATGCAGCATCTTCCATCTGAGCCCCCGTGCTCAGCAGGCCCCCAGGACAGGGACACTCTCACAGGGACACTCACAGCAGTGAGACAGGTGGTCCCGGAGTGTCTGGTTTTAGGGACACAAGTGTGTTGGAGGAAGAAGCAGGAAGAGGGGTGGGGGCTATGAGAGGGTAGGAGGTGAGACTGGGGCCAGGCCCACCCCAGGTCCAGGGTCAGAGAGCACAGAGTGGCGGCTGGGGGCACAGGGAAGAAGCCAGGACCCTTGGTGGGTTTTGAGTCTTGAAGGCATCTGACCTGCATATTGTTGGCACCTCTCTGGGCCGTATAGATATTAGACTGTGAGGCAAGGGCAAAGGAAGGGACCAATGTGGGTGTGGGAAGAGGGCTCAGGTTCTGGAATATTCTGAATGTACATGACCCCGGTCTGTGTAGTTAGCTGTAGGTGGAGAGAAGGGGTGGAGCCAGAGGGCTTCAGGGTCTGGGCTGAGCTGCATGACCCAAGATGTTGGGACCACAGGGGACTGGGGGGGGGGTCTCAGCTGTGGACTTTGGGTTTGAGATGCCTCCTGAGAAGGAAATGGAAGTGTTGTAACAGCGAGCTAGTCTGCCTTGGGCTTTTGTCTCCATTGGTTTTCCCCTGTGCATTTTGTTGTCACTGTTTCCAAAGCAAGAGTAGATCTTGTCCTGTAAGCTGTCTTCATTTGGCAGGTCCTAATCTGAGATTTGCCAAGATAGATTGTGGCTTGGTGACAAATTAGGCCTGTGTCTTCTACATAGGACATCCATACAGAAATGCTGTCTTCCAACCCAGCAGTCTGTTTCTGAATCAGTGAAGTGCCCGATTGGAAGAACTGCTGGGTCTGCAGCAGGCTGTGTAGCTGCCTTTGGGGAACGTAGGGTCAGAGGCAGCTGACACCACAGCGGAGCTGGTGGCCAGCAGAGGGCGCTGAGTGCTGTTTGGTCAGGGAGAGAGAGGGACAAGCAGAGGGGAAAGAGAACCCATGGAGGACAGGCACCAGGGTTGCAGGGTTGCGCCCTGGGCACCGCATGGAGTCCCCAAGACAGTCACACCCCAAGAGCTGCTTAGCATGGTGCTTTCTGCGTGTCTGTGAAGGGCTTCAAGAGATGTCCCTCCACATGGCAGAGGAGGGACATCATGATGTACCCAAAAGGAGAAAGTGAAATGTCATTCTGCTGAGTTTCATTTTCCTTGTTTTGAGAGAAGCCGGGACTCAGGAGTTGCATTGCAGGGGAGCGAAGAGCTCACAGGGCCCTCGGCCTCCAGCTGCACTGACCCTACCCCTCGAGCCAGCCCCCAGCTCTGCCCAGCCTGTGTGGGCCGAGCATGGACCCAGCACTGGGGTGCTATGGGAGCAGCCTTCCGCCAGCCTAACCGTGTACCCTTGGTGTGCC
Organism: Furipterus horrens; assembly: GCF_987537825.1. Lineage (NCBI taxonomy): Eukaryota > Metazoa > Chordata > Mammalia > Chiroptera > Furipteridae > Furipterus > Furipterus horrens. The sequence goes on from NW_028327171.1 coordinate 10,579,275, forward strand.
CAGGTCTGGATGCCAGCCCCCCGGCCAGCACTCACGAGCTCACCATTCCCAATGATGTGAGTATGCCCGAGCCCCCTTGACCCTACTTTATGACCTCCCCCTTCCTTCCCACATTAAACACTGTAATGCCCATAAAAGCCCCTGAGATACCAGATAAGAAAGGAGAAAACGGAGGTCTTCAGGGTTTACTTGGAATTCAGATGCCAGAGCTGGCTGGGAAGCTGAGGGCCCTGCTGACCCCGTGTGAAGGCCCTGCCCTGGCTCAGGGTTGGCCTTTGAAGAATGGTGGGCCCAGGGATGCTCGGGAGCAGCCCTGCTCGTGCTCCCTGGGCCTCTGGAGGGTTTGGGGTTCTCTGTGAGACTGCAGGATGTGGGATGTCACAGGTTTGTCTGGATTCCTGGATCTGGTGTCTACCATCTGCTCCTGCCTGGACTCCACTGAGGAGGGGCACTCCCTTCACATTCGGTCCTCTTGGCATTACCCTCTGAATCCATGGATCATACTAAGAATGTTGACTCAGATTCCCAGCCCAAGACACCAGGGCAGATGTGGGTCGTGTGTCCTGGAGGGACAGCTGCCCTGAGCAACACAGAGAGGCTTCCGTGTGGGGCACATGGGCCTTCTTGCCCTAGAACTACAGCCTTGAGTAACCTTCACTGCTTTGCCCTTCACACCAGCCCAGCAAGGGATCCTACCTCTTTCCTTCAGTAGACGAACCACAGGAAGCACAGCCTTGTGACTGGAGGGAGTGGCCTGCTCTTAGTGTGGAAGGAGGTGGGCAGTGGGACACGTGGACAGGCAGGCCCTCCGGAAGAGACTGCTCTCACCAGGGCACCTCGTGCAGCTGCAGGCCAGACTCCTGGACAGGGAGATGTGACTCTTCATTCTCAGAAGGAGCTGATTTCTGCTTTTAAGGGCTCCGGACATGTCCTCCCCTGTGGTTGGTACTCAAGCAGCAGCTCTGGGCAGCCTGCCAAGTCTTTTTACCCACGTGATACGTGCAAGTCACCTCTGTTCTGGGCTTCCCCCCTTTTAGTTTTTCCCTAAACCACCATTTCACCAACACCAAGTATCCTTCTCTGACCTGCGCCTTTGTTTTAAAACCAAAATGAACCTAAGAGGCAAGGGGATAAGGTTGTTTGGAGAGCTGAAGTGCCTGTTTCCTGGATCCCCTCCCAGTGCATGGCCACCACCCTCCTGCTGTGGGGGCTTCTTGGGTAGAGGGCACCTGCTGGGACCCGTGTGCCCTGCAGAGCACATTCCTTGACCCTTCCTGGCAAAGGATCTCATGCAGGGGACGTGTGCCCCCAGGGCCTCCTCCCACCTTGGAGAGAAGGAAGGAACTAGAATGTGTCTGTTGGGACCCTTGCCCGTCATCCGTCTCTGTCTCTTGGTCAAAGTTAGATCAGACAATGGGAAATTGTGCTGACACCTACATGTCACCATGATTTACCTGCAGAAAGGAACTCTGGATGGAGAGATGAGTGTGGTGACCTAAATGATGCACAGTGTCCATGACACGGCCAGCCAGCCCTTGTGGCCATGGGAACCCAGGCTGGGTCAGGGCCAAGGGCCATGCATGGAGCTGCCCCCAGCAGCTGGCAGCCTGGGTTCCATCTCTGACTGTTACCACTGTGCCTTCACTGCCTGTTGCACAGCTTGCCTCACTCATGTCACTGTCTGTGGTGACCCCTGCTCAGGACCCTCCCGCTGGGACAGGGTATCTGAGGGCTTACATAGGCAGCTGTAGGTGTGGTAGGGTAGGTATGCTCCTTGGTTCCTGTGGGGTTTGGCTTGGAAATCTGGTTAGGAGGGGGCTCTCTTATTTGAGAGTACCTCTGTAGCCTTTCTTTAAATGTCCAATGAGGCACAAAAGGCTTAGAGGAGCCTTTTTCTGGACTGAATGTCGGAGGGGCCCAGAAAGCCAGAGGGGCCATGTGAAAGGGCAGCCGTGGGCTGCAGGGCTGGCCTAGCATGCCTCTTAGAAAAGGAGCCAGTCTAGAGCGGAGCTGATGCGGGCCTCGCGCTCCTGTCCAGGTCCCAGGTTGAGGTGCCTGTGACTTCCCACATCCCCCTCTCGCTGCTCAGCCAGGTGTCAGTGTCAGGGGGCTGCAGTGACACTGTGGTTTCTCATTAGCACTCAGATTGCACAGTTTTATCTGGAAGGGAGATGTTTCACGTCAGTGGGGGCGGGGGAGATGTACGGATAGCAGCTCGGGGGGCTCTTGAGTGTGAAGTCTCAGGGAGGGGAGATACCTGAGCGTGGGGGAGAAAGAGAGGGCTGAGTATGAGAACATTTTGAGCAAGACAATGGGGAGGTGGGCATGTTTACGAGAATGCAGGGGCGGCATGCCAGAGGAAGCCTTCCTCGGAGCGCTTACCGGAGCAGAAGAAGGCAGGCTGTGCAGCAGGCACTCAGCACTGTGTGGCCGGGCAGGGCCACTCACAGCGAAGTGCAAAGGTACTGGAAGGGAGAGTGGGCTGCCAGACATTCAGTTTCTAGTGGCCACACGAAGGCATGAGGACAGAGGGACAGTGGAAGGACACACCAAGTCAGGGCAGGAAGCTCAGGTGGGCTCCTGAGTGCCCACATCTTTGGAGAGCTCAGCTGGCCTCACATTCTCCCTCCAGTGCTGCTGCCACCGTCCCTGCCCCGGTGGGCCTGCCAGGCACCTGCTTTGACGGGCCCTGGTCAGCGAGGAGCCCTCAAGATTTCTGTGCCAGTGGGAGGGTGCCAGGGAAGAGCCAGTCAAGGATCTCAGGGCCAGGGACAAAGGAGTGAGGGATGAAGCTGACTTGGGCAGGAGGTGGAGGAATCCGAGCAGCTTGGGGACAGAGGTTTGCCTGGATATTTGGGGGGATCATGTTAAGGTCTAGTGTAACAGCCGGTCTAACCTAGGAGAGGAGCAGAGATGGCCTTACGGAGGAGCAGAACTGAGATGCTGTAAGTCACCTCAGGGCAAAGATAGCTGAGATGTACCTGTGTCCCCAGTGAGCTATTGTCATGGCGCAGGTTGAGTTGCTTCATTTGGAAATAGATTTCCTCCAGCCCAGCGCAAAACCCTGTACCTACTGCCTCGCTGACATAGAAATAAGAACTGATGTCACCACAAGTGCTGACACCCTCGCCCAGGCTGCCATTTGAGAGGCGGATAGGAAACCGGTTGCACAGGTCCCACCTCTCCAGCCTCTTCTCTCTGTGTTCGTGCTAAAAGCTCTCACTAACAGCCTCGTGTGAATGGACTCAGTTCCGTCCACGGACTCGGACTCTCATGCACAGCAGGGTGGGCTGGGAGGGGCACAGAGAGCTGGTCCAGACCTCAGGTTGCGCTCTGGCCCCACACGTGACTGTTCTGTGTCCCGAGGAGGCCCTGGCTCTTGTCCCTCCGGCTGTTTTGTTCTCAATGACCGGATATCTACTCTTTCAGCTAGCTGAGTGGCCAGAGGACACTGCAGTCATCCTCAAACAGAGGTCACGGGATGGGAAGAAAAGGGAACATCTGACGTGTCCTCAGAATTTCATCCAAGTTTATCAAAAGACAGGTTATAAGCAGCAGCGAGCTTTACTCTGGTTCAAACAAGCATCTCCCACTCTGAGAACCCAACCAAGAAGGTGCCAACATGGCCTTGGCCTTGTGCTGGCATTGCGCCTCTGGGCTCCATGTCTCTCAGGCCCCTAAAGGACACTGAGCAAGTGACAGACATGTGACTCTCCAGTCTCCTGATTTGTTGTGACAGCTTGCAAATAGAGCACCAAGCAGAGCCCCATACCCACAGCTCCCCGCCCTTCCCCAGGAAGGCAGGGCCGCTTCCTTCTGGAAGCAAGAAGTTGGTGGCGTGGGGTAGAGACCAAGGCTGGGCCACCCCCACAAGCTTTCCTGGGGCTCTGCACACTCTGCTCAGAGCCGCCATGGGTTCTCTAAGAAACTCCTCCATCCTTTTTTCTAGCTAATAGGCTGTATAATTGGGCGCCAGGGGACCAAAATCAACGAAATTCGACAGATGTCTGGAGCTCAGATCAAAATTGCCAATGCCACAGAAGGGTCATCGGAGCGCCAGATCACCATCACAGGGACCCCAGCCAACATCAGCCTTGCTCAGTACCTCATCAATGCCAGGTGAGCCCTGGCCAGTGGATGGGCTGCTCAGAAACTGGCCAGCTGTGGGTACGGAATGTGCCTCCCTCAGGGCCTCTTTTCCCTGGCTGGGCCTAGGCATGGAAGGTGCTGTAGAGTCTCTACACAGACAGGGGTCCTCTCTCCCACTTGACCTTTCACCCTGAAGGACCTTCGGTGAGGGGCTAGGTGGTTAAGAGGCAAGAGTATTTTCAGGAAGGCAGTGGCTACGCCATCCAGGGCCTGGGGGTCAGCCACACACCTGGTTCAATTGAAATTCAGCAGAAAGGGTTCTGTAGTTTCAGAGTAATGTTACTAGGTCGTTCTGCTCTCACATCGTGTGGTAAAGACCCCCCCAACCCAGACGCTTGCAGAGCAGTGCATGAGGGAACTGTGCAAGGTTCAAGGTTAAGCACTGAAAGAGGTGAGGTCCTGCGTCCTGGCCAGGGCACGTGATGAGGAGCCCAGAACAGTGGACAACTCCCCTGACCATTCCTGGGCCGCTCAGCTCAGCCTCCCTGCCCCGGGCATATTGAAGAACATAGTGTGACCACAGGGAGCTGGGACCTCTCCGGGGCGGAACCCTGCCTCTCCTCCCTACCCCAGAATGTTGAGGGGGCTGGAGGGGATCCAGGTGGACAGGGAGGCAGCCCCCGTGGGCAGTGTGCCTCTAGGGCCCCTCCCAAGTGGTTGCCGTAGAAATGGTTGTGGTGGCCTCTGACTGTCATGCTCCTGATGTGATGGGCATGGGCGGGGTTGGGGGGTGGGGGTGGCTGTGGGCCCGGAAAGGAAGAACCCCTGGATCTGGTCCCTGCTGAGTCCTTTTCCCTCTGCTGGGCTGTGGTCTCCAGCTCAAGGCTGCTGAGCAGTGACCTGAGACTCTCTGTCCAACAAAGAGGGAGACAGATGCTGAAGCTGTGAGGGTGCCACGGAATGATGCATTTCCAGTATGATCTCGTTTTATGAGGACGCTGTGACCTGTCTCCCCGTGCCTTTGTCTCTTCCAGGCTGACGTCTGAGGTCACTGGGATGGGCGCGCTCTAATCCTGCCCAGCATCCTCCACACTGCGAACCCTGGCGTCCACCTGGCTCGCGCAGTGTACAGAGAGCCCACCCTTCGTCACAAATACAAATAGAGGTTTTCTTTACTAACAAAATGGTCTATGCCATAGAAGTACACATGCCGACGAAGCAAGTCTCTACTACAGCTGCCCGTGAGCTGCAGGCCTGTCCCTGACTCAGCTCATTCAATAGTTCCGCTCCAGTCTGCTCACACGTCCGCATGCAGTGCTTATTACGTTTAGTGCTTGGGGGGCTCCCTTCTGTGACATTTTAGAAATATTGTTCCTTAGTTTGCTTAGTGTCAGTGTAATTGTTTTAAGAGTTGGTTTAACATTTTGACAGCACCTCCTATAAACTGTCTTTTCCTCACCATCTAGACCTGTGGCTGCCCCCTCTCACCTGGCCCCACATGCTGACTTTGTTTCCTCTCACAGGCTTGCTTGTCTTGGCCCATGTGTCCATGCAGGTCTTATGCTGGGGTCAGGCTGCGCCCTTCCCCTTGTTCCCAAGGAAGGAAAAGCGGGTGCCAGGTCCTGATCTGAGGAGTGGGTTGAAGCAGGGTGCTAGGCCCTGACTTCACAGAGATGTCATGTGTGGGAGGCCACACATTGGTTCTGGGTGGCTTCCCGGGTGGCTGGAGGGTGTGGACTGGCCAGGAAGCACCTCTGCACCATGTCAGAGTTCAATAAACGTTGTGGGCTGCCCCCACTGGCTCTGGCTCCTCTCTGTGCCCCTCGCTCAAACCTGCCTCATGTGTGCGCGCACTTGCTCACGTGCCCAGTCACACACCCATGAGACCTGGCCCTGCGGCCACCTACTGTCTAACAAAGCTGATTCTTTCTCACACAGATTAAGACTTCCTTCCCTATCTCCCAACCTTTCTTAATTGTTTGACTTGCACAGGTCTTTCTAGTTTTATTTTGTAAAACTATTTAAATGACTGTAATGAAAACTCCATTCTTGCCCTGGCTCCAAGATGCTGGTTTCTAACTTGTGGAACTAGTTCTCCGACTGCCTTTGTGGGCGTAGGAGGCTGGGCCGCCCACGGTGACCCCAGCCACTGTCCAGCATGTACGTCTCACCCTTTCACTGAACTGTCTGCTTGGCTTACCTGTGCTCACCTTGAATGAGCCCATGGCCCCCTCTGGGTGCTAAAGCCCTGGTTGGGACACAGGTTCCAGGCAGAGGGAGACTCACAGACCATCTGTCTCTCCCAGAACCTGTCAAGCACGCAGTGGCTGGGATGGTCTGCCCACCACCTGCTTCTTAGCAGGAGCCCCCTTCTGTCTGCCCAAACTCCAGCCAGACCTCAGGCACTTGCCCTGTGAGTCCAGGCCTCTGGGACATGCTTTCTTCACCATCCCTGGAGTCCCCTGGTCAAGGTTGAGCACACAAAATAGTAGCGCTGGGCCACATCGGACACTGGATGGTTGAAGGCCGGATGATTCACTTACCCACTGGACTCATTTGCCACATGCCAACCAACACTTGGGGCCGGGGAGGTGGTAGACACAAGCCTCCCTCTGGGCACCCCCATCGGCATGGGGGCAGCAGGTGGCCAGTAGAAAGCAATAGATGTGGTAAGTCCAGCAATGAGGAGGGTGTCCGCAGTGCAGGGCTACATGGGCAGCAAGGTGGGCCCAAGAAGCTGTGGCCCAGGGGGGGGGGGTGCCTGGGTGGAGAACAGCAGGTGGAGGGGAGCTAATGCAGGTAACACAAGGACAGGGGGCACAGGTTCTGGAGGCTGTGGGCACTGCCAGAAGGTGGGGCTGGGCCAGGGAGCATGGCTTCTGGAGGTATTTTGGAGGAAGAACCAACAGGATTCCTGACAGAATGCGGGCTGTGAAAGGAAGGGTCTAGGCGGACAGAAGACTCTCGCTCTGAGCTCTGGGGAGGCTGCCAGCACGGTGCAGGAAGGTGGGGGAAGGTCTGGGACAGGATGGGGGTGAAGTATGCCAGCCCACTGTGGAGGTGCGACTAGAGCCTGTCGGGTGGCGGCAGCAGCCCAGGAGCAATTTGGAGAGTCCCAAGGGGGCTCCATGCAGAATGCCCTGCAGGAGTTGGCATGGGGTTGGAGGGGCAAGGACTGTGCCCAGATGAGATGACTGTGCCAGGTGGGTCACCTGCCCCAGGTGATACCCAGCATCCTGAGGTGAGGAGGTGTTGTCAGGGTGGTCTCAAATAAAACTGCTATGAACATTCATGTACAAGACTGTGTGGACATAGCGTTCCATTTCCATAGCTTCACATTCCATTTCGATACCTAAGAGTGAAATGGCTGGATCATATGATAGGTATGTTTAACTTTTTTTAAAGTATATTTTATTGATTAGATTGTTATAGTTGTTCCAATTTCTTTTCCCTTTCCTCTCCTTTTCCCAGTACCCCCCTTCCCTCCAGCAATCCCACCCCTCTTAGTTCAGTCCATGGGTTGTGCATGTAAGTTCTTCGGCTTCACCCTTTCCTATATTATTCTTAACATCCCCCTGTCTATTTTGTACCAACCAATTATGCTCCTTAATCCCAGTACCATTTCCCTGTTTCTCCCCCATCCTCCTCCCAGTTGCTAACCCTCCAAATGATCCCCATACCTATGATTCTATTCCTGTTCTGGTTGTTTGCTTGGTTTCTTTCTGTTTTTATTTTTTAGATTCAGTAGTTGATAGTTGTGAGTTTGTTATCATTTTAATGTTCATAGTTTTGACCTTCTTTTTCTTAAATAAGTCCCTTTAACATTTCATATAATAATAGCTTAGTGATGATGAACTTTGCCCTGGCTGGTTTGGCTCAGTGGATTGAGCGTCGGCCTGCGAGCTAAGTGTCGCTGGTTCGATCTTCCAGTCAGGGCACATCAGAGAAGGAAAACTCTGATTCCAAAAAACCTTCGCTGCCTTGCGGCATACCTCTTCAGGGGAAAGGCTAAGGGAGTAAACCCCGACAGAAAATCTGGAGCCGGAGTCCCTAAGGCGGTTTGACGTTGTAGTCAACACCGGCAACTCCTGCGGCGCACCTGAAGCCAAGCTGTATTGACTCCGTCTTTCCCTTGGATCCTTCAGCTGCGGAGAGTGGGGGTCTGCTGCATGGGCAACAGCAGACCCTCCATATCACCCTGCCCAGGCTCTGTAGCTTCAGCTCCACTGGAGAGGACACTCCAGCGTCATCGCAAGATGTCGATTCAACACGGGAGGAGACAGATACCGTGTCACTCCCGAGTCGGACTGCACAGCCATTCTCGGTGGTGCAGATAGACTCTTAAGAAGCTACACCATCGTCTCTCGAGACGGACGGCTGCCGACGATGATGAACTCCTTTAGCTTTACTTTGTCTGGGAAGCACTTCATCTGCCCTTCCATTCTAAATGATAGCTTTGCTGGATAGACTAATCTTGGCTGTAGGTCCTTGCTTTTCATCACATTGAAATACTTCTTGCCAGTCCCTTATTGCTTGCAAAGTTTCTTTTGAGAAATCAGCTGAGAGTCTTATAGGCACCCCTTTGTAGGCAACTCTCTGCTTTTCTCTTGCTGCTTTTAAGATTCTCTTTATTTTGAACCTTTGGCATTTTAATTATGATGTGTCTTGATGTGGTCCTCTTTGGGTCTAGCTTGTTTGGAACTCTCTGTGCTTCTTGGACTTGTATGTCTATTTCCTTCGCCAAATTTGGGAAGTTTTCCTTCATTATTATTTTTTTTTTTTTCACATAAAACTTTCAATTTCTTGCTCTTCCTCTTCTCCTTCTGGCACCCTTATGATTCGGATATTGGCATGTTTAAAGTTGTCCCAGAGGTTCCTAAGCCTCTCCTCATGTTTTTCAATTCTTGTTTCCTTATTCTGTACTGATTGACTGTTTTATTCTTTATGTTCCAAGTCATCTATTTGAACCCCAGTTTCCTTCCCTTCACTATTGGTTTTGTGTGGATTTTCCTTCGTTTCATTTAATATAGCCTTCACTTCTTCCCTCATGCGTTTGCCATACTTAAGTATATCTGTCAAATCTGTGAGCATTTTTATCACCAGTGTTTTGAACTCTGCATCTGTTAGGTTGGCTATCTGTTTATTGCTTAGTTCTCCCACTGGAACCTTGATCCGTTCCCTCTTTTGGGCCATACTTCTCTGTCTCCTCATCTTGACAGGCTCCTGTGTTTGTTTGCCTCTGTGTCTTAGGTAGAGCTGTCCCACATGTCACATGTAAGGGGCGGAGCCTTACGTATTCGTCAGCACAGGGCGACCCGTTTCACCACATTGTGGTGCTGTGTTGGGGAGAGGGATGTGAGAGGGAACAGTGCCGCTTGCTCAGCACTCGCCCTTTTTCTAGGCACTTCTCACACTTCTGTATGGGACTGGCACCTCTCTAGCTGTTGCCCTGGCCATCGGTCCCAGTGTGGGTGGGTTTGCAGATGTTGTAGGATCGTCGGAGCCCTTTAAACAAGTGGACTCTGCTGAGAGACCTGCAGTTTCTCCCTCGCCCCAACCCCCACTGGTTTGCACAGTCAGAAGCAATGAGGCTTTATTTTCCCGGCACTGGAACCATGAGCTGCGTGGTCTGGTCTGGCACTGGGAGTGCTCCCCAGGTGTCCCTCCCTACTTTTTCAAACATGTGACTGCACTTTCCACCACCTGCCGCTGCCGCCGCCCCACACCTTGTCCTCTCTGCCCTGGCCTCTCCCTTCCTACCTGTCTAAATGAGTATTTCTTCTTTATATCTTTGTTTGTTGGACTTCCATGCAGCTCGATTTTCTGGAACTTCTGGTTGTCTCTAGTTTTGAGGTAGTTGTATTCCTTCTTAGTTGTGGAGGGAGGTGCAGCATATCTGTCTAGGCCTCCATCTTGGCCGGAAGTCAAAATGTTGTTTCATGTTTAACTTTTTAAGAAATGTCTAACCTGTTTTCTACAATGTTCATACCACTCCACCTGTGTGAGAGTGCCAGTTCTCTTGTGCCCTCAGCAACATCTGCTCACTCAGTCTTTAATTCTAGCCATCTCGGTGGGTGCAAAATGGCATCTGGTTGTGGTTTTAATTTTCATTTCCGATGACTAATGATGTTGAGCATTTTTCCATGTGCTTATTTGCCATCTATATCTTCTCTGTTGAAGTGTTTGTTCAAATCCTATACCCATTTTACAATTTGGTTTTCATATTGAGTTTTGAGAGTTCTTTATATGTTATGGATATGAGTTCTAAGGTACATGCTTTGGAATTATTTTCTTCTAGTCTGTAGCTTGTCTTTTCATTTTCTTAATGTCTTTTGAAGAACGGAAGTTTTTAATTTTGAAGAAGTCCCAACTATTAATTTGTTATTTTATGGACTGTGCTTTTAGGGTCATAGTTAAGAAACCTTTGACCCCAAATAACAAAGATTTCCTCAGTTTTTCTTCTAGAAGTTTTGTCATTTTATTCCCTCTCTGATTTGCCTTTGCACCTTTATCAAAAATCAGTTCTCCATATATGTGTGGGTTTATTTCTGGACTCTCTTTCCTGTTCCATTGATCTATTTGTCTATCTTTATGCCAGTATCACACTGTCTTAATTACTGTAGCCATATAAGTCTTGAAATCAGATAACACCGTTCTTTTCAAAGTTGTTTCAACTATTATTCTAGGTCTTTTTCATATTTCCATATGAATGTTAGAATCAGCTGCTAATTTCCCACCAAAAATAACTCTGCTAGAGTTCAGGTTGAGATGGTGGGGACCTGTTAGTTAATTAAATGATAATTGACAGTTTTAACGATGAAGAGTTATTTGACCCATGAACAGGTATACCTCTTCCTTTATTTACATTCTAGATATTTTAGCAATGTTTGTAGTTTTCAGTGTACAGGTTTATTTTGTCAGACTTATCTTGAAGTATTTAATATTTTCTGTACTGTTTTAAATTTTTAACTTTAGTTTATACTTGTTCATTGTCAGTATATAGAAATACAGTTGATTTGTATATATTAATCTTATATCTTACAACCTGTGCAACTCATTATAATTGTGGGTTTGTTTATTTTGCCTTGTATTTCCATCCATTTACACTTTGTTTTGAAATTCTATTGCTAGATGCATAAATGTTTAGTGTTGTTATGTCCTCTAGATCAATTGACTCCTTTTTTATGAAATTGCCTTCTTTGCCTCCAGTATTATTCTTTTTTCTGATATTCACTTTGCTATTAACACAGCCACTATAGCTTTCCTTATATTACTGTTAACATGGTGTATTTTTTCCACCCTTTTACTTTTAACCTAGTTGTATCTTATATTTAAAATTAATTTTCTTTTTACTCCAATCTGATCATCTCTTTCCATTGGAATATTTAGAACATTTACATTCAACATGATTATTGATATATGTAGATTTAAGTCTATTGTATAGCTATTTATCCCACATATTCTTTGTTTCCTTTTTCTTCATTTTCTGACTTTTTCTGGATTCACCTAGTGTTTTTATGGTTCCATTAGATCCTTTGTTGGTATATTAGCTATAGCTCTTTATTTTGTTAATTTTGATTTAGGGTTTGTAAACTTCTCACGATCTACCTTCAAGTGATGTACCGCTTCACACATGCAAGAAGTTTAAAATAGTCTACTTTCATCTCTCCCCTCCTCGCTTTTATACTATCATCATACATTTTACTTATACATATTTTATAAACTGTACATTATGTTATTGCTATTTTTTGTAAAAATTTGTTTCATATTCTTAAAAGGTTTATATAAGAAAAAATCTTATATATTTATGCATATAGTTACCATTTTCAGTGCTTTTCACTTCTTTGTATAGATCCAGGTTCTGCCTAGTCTTTTCCTTCTGCCTGAAGGAAATCTTTACCATGTCTTATAGTGCAGGTCTGCTGGTGAGGGATTTTTTCAGGAATATATGTGTGAAAAAAATCTTTACTTAATTTTTGCTTTTGACAGGTTTACTTGGGTTTTGTTTGTGCAGCACTTGAAAGATGTTGCTCCACTGTCTTCTCACTTGCATTGTTCCCAACAAGAAGCTTGCAGTTACCCTCACCTTTATTTCTCTGTATAGAATGTCGTCTTCTTCTTTTTTTTTTAAACCAGCTGCTTTTAAGATCTTTCTCTTTATCGATGGTTTCGAACCATTCAATTATGGTGTGCTTTGTTATAATTTCTCAAGTGTCTCATGCTTGTGATTCCCTAAGCTGCTGGGACCTACGTGGGTGTACGGTTTTCATCAAGCTGAGGATATTTTCAGCCATTATTTCTTAAAATACGTTTTCTGCCCCCCCACCCCATGCCCTTGTACCCTTCAGAGCCTCTAGTCACACATACATCAGAGCACTGGAACTTGTCTCGCTGCTCACTGCTGCTCTGTTTATTTTTTCAATTCTTTTTCCTCTGAGTATTTTATTTTGGATTGTTTATAGCAATGCCTTCAAGTTTACCATCTTTTATATAGAATTACTGATCTTCATACCCTCCAGTCCTTCCAGATGGTTTTTTCCTCTCCTTGAGCACATTCCTTACTCATACACATTGATCAGGACTCTGCTAAATATTGAAAAGGGGTTACCAACAGATCTGGGGGTTCTCTCTTTCTATGTCTCTGTTCTTTGCAGTACTATCTCCTGAAAATGCTCACTGCCTTGACTTTGCCAGAGTTTGGGTTAGATCTCATTTAAAGGAATCCTCCAAGCACCACAGCCTGGAGAATGTCAAGACAGTTAACTGAGCAATTGCCGGACTTGCCTGGTTTGCTTGCTCTCTCCCTGAGATTCACTGTTCTTCATTGTTACACATCCAATATGTTCAAACTCATTGTTTCATATACTTTGTTTTTGTTTTGTCTTGTTTCAGGCAGGAATATAAATCTTCCTTGTTATTCCATTCTTGGTCAGAAGCAATAGTCTCTGGTTTATTTATTTTATTTACCCCTGCATTTTATATACACTTTCCCATTAATTCAATTCCTCATCAACTGTTTTGAATAAATTAATCACATTGTTTATTTCATGTTTACATTTTTCTAAGTACTCAGACAAAATTGTATTGAATTCAGTTAGTTTAATAATTTTCATTACTTGAGAACCGCCAGTTTTTAACATGACCCCTGAAATATAAACCCCTTAAATAGTAGTAATTGTGAAAACTTATGTTAGCACTGGATGTTCTTTCTGTTTCTCAAGATTGAAGTCCATTGTGTTCCTTCTTTGGCATGTGTGCCCTGACATTATGTTTTTGCTGATGGCCACCCAGGTCCACCAGTGCATTTACAGGACAAATCCATCTCCCACCGATTCAAGAGGCACCTTTGCATATACTAACTTCCTGGAGGCATCGAGTCTGCTCAGCTTTCTGTTCTAACCTGCTGGCCCGTCCATTCGTGAAAGTTCATGCTGTGTTACCTTCTAGGCTTTATAATATCATTCAACAAGGCTAGTACCCCATCATTACTCTTTTTTTAAAGGTTTTTTTTTTTGCTTATTTTCCATGCAAAACAAAACCAGTTGGTATTTTTATTGGGTTGTATTAAATTTATTAACTTAGGAAGAATTGACAGCTTTACGTGTTGAGTTTACATTTCCAAAAACATGGCATATCTTTCCCTTGTTTTCTGTGCTTCGTTTTTTCTTCATGGAGATTGCGCATGTTTCATGTTAATTGTATTCGTAGGTACTTCTTTGCTTTTGCTGCTGTTGTAATGGGATCTTTTCTTCCATTATACCTTCTACCTGATTACCGCTTGTCCTGTATATCAATTCTGTGTCCTGCCGCCGTGCTTGATTTATCATTTACAGTTGTTTTCCAAGTGATTCTCATGGATTTTCGCAGTATAGACAGTCTCATCTATGGCTCTGGGGGCAGACTGCCAGGATTCCACCCCGGCTTTGCCACTTACTGGCGCTGTGCACTTGGGCAAGCCATCTGGCCTCTATGCCTTAGTTTCCTCTTCTGTAAAATGTGATATCACAATACCTCCCAGGTAGGACTTGGGTGAGGACTAAGTGAATTACACGTAAAGCACTGAAGACAGTGACTGACACAGCATATGTTGTGTCTGGTAGTGTCCATGAAACTCACGGTTACAATGGTCTGCAAGTGGTGTGTGCTTTGCCTGCTGCGTTTCAGTTATACGTATCTAATTTCATTGGCTAGGACCTCCTGTATGACAGCACATTCGAGTGGTGGATGTGGGTGGTCCTCACCTTAGCGGGAACGCTTCTGCTGTTTCCCCCGAACCATGGTGCTGGCCTGTGGACCGAGATAGGGGTGTTTAGTTGTTGTTGTTTGTATTTTTAAAGTATCTGTTTCTTTTCAATGTACTGCCTATCTCTGTTATCCAGTATTTTAGTTGGGATTTTTACACTGATATTCATAAGTGAAGTGGCTCTGTAATTTCCTTTTATATTTAGTCTCTGTAAGGCTTTGGAATCAATGTTATACTCACTTCTAGAAAAGAACTTGGAAGTTTTCCATAACCTTGGAAAGGTTAATAGCATTAGTGCCAGGTGCTCTTAGCAGTTTTAGCAGTTTCCTGTGAGGCAAAACTAATCATTGATGATAAGTCACAGTATGATTTTTAAAATTAGAAATAAAAAAAAAAAATAGAATTTCCCTGTACAATATTCTGGACCTGGTGTTTAGGGGAAGAAAAGGAGCTCACATACCTTTCACTGTTTATTTTATGGAAGTCAGTCTATTTTGAATTTTTAAAAATCTTCTGTGGTCTGTTTTCATAAGTTACCTTCTTTTTTTTTTTAGAAAATGGTCCATTTCATTAAGATTTAAAATTTCTTTGTACAGAGTTTTGTTTTTACTTAAATAAAAAGCAACTAAAGAAGAAGGAGGAGAGAGACCTACAAATAGCCTGGGAGGGAAAGATCAGTTTACCCTGCACAGGCAAACAAACCAGATGGGCAGAGATTCAGAGAAAAGGTGCTTTCTGAAGAGTTTTGTGAAGAAAATACTGTGATTGAAACAGGATATTCTTCTTTTTTTTAACATTTTTTAAAAGATTTTATTTATTTATTTTTAGAGAGTGGGGAAAGGGGGGAGAGAGAGAGGGAGAGAAACACTGATGTACAAGAGAAGCATCAATTGGTTGCCTCCTCATACACTCCCAACTGGGGACCTGGCCTGCAACCCAGGCATGTGCCCTGACTGGGAACCAAACCAGCAACCTTTCGGTCTGCAGGCTGGCGCTCCATCCACCAGGTTTGGTGCCCAGGCAAAGTAGACCATTCATAAATATATAAGATTTCAAAAAGTCCATCAATCATAAAACATCCCCCATCAAAACCAGTGAAATAATGTATTTTGCCCAAACAGTGTAACTTAATGAACCTGGAAGAAATGACAATCAGAGGGTCCAGTAACATTTGCAGGTAACATTAAATTCCTTGTGGCCTTGACGGCTGGCATTAATAAGAATTCAGAAGATTGCTGAGAGGTGAGAATCCCAAGCCCAACTCCGACCCAGGTGCTGTGCTGATTCCAGACCCAGCCACGCAGGAGGAGCCCCGGGATGTTCACAGTAGAGGAGAGTCATCGATGGTCATCCTTCCCGAGTGTCACAGCATGCTGACCTTCGGAAGTTTTCTGTGCCTTTGACTCTGAGGCCAGTGGGTCTCAGCAGGAGGCCTCCTGAGCCTGCCCATGGCTTACCTCCTTGCACCTCGCTGCAGGACCCCAGTGCCCTCTTCTCAATTCCTGGGAGGCTGCACAGATAGATGTGAGGGACCCGAAGAACGTGGGGTGCTGGTTGTGTGCGCCACCCTGCTTGCCCAGCCCAGAGTGGTGCTCACCAGGTGTGCGCCCATGAGCAAGGATACTCCCCTCCTTGGGCCCAGCTTCCTAACTCCTCTTCCCACTTCCTCCCCTCTCAGCTGCAGGAGGCTCACAGGAGACCAGCGCAGGCCTGTGCCTGCAGGGTGCTGCCAAGGAGGGAGGTGTCCAGCAGGAGACCCGAGCCCTGCTGTCAGCACTGCAGCCTGGCTTTCAAAGTCAAGCGGCAGAGCCCCACGTAGAGCGAAAACTTCCAAGACATAAACCAAGTCGAGAGCTGTGCCAGTTGGCACTGTCTCCACGTGTCCCTGCCCGATAAGGACCAAGCCAACTCTAAGTGATAAAGGGCTCCCAGCTCCCTCCATAACCCTGGCCCAGGGACAGCTCTGCCATCATGAGTGTCACTGACAATTTAGGAATGTCCCAGGTCCCCACTTCCCTGGCTTCTGTTTTATAACTATAATTAAGAGATGGTGTCCATCTGTTGATAAATACACCTCCAGTATTTAAAGAGGCCATTTAAAGAAAGGTCAGCATGTTTTTTTATGGAAAGTTGTGATTTGCAAAATAAAGGGGGGGATTTTTCAAATTGCACCCTTGAAAACAGTAGT
This sequence comes from Furipterus horrens, assembly GCF_987537825.1. Lineage (NCBI taxonomy): Eukaryota > Metazoa > Chordata > Mammalia > Chiroptera > Furipteridae > Furipterus > Furipterus horrens. The sequence goes on from NW_028327171.1 coordinate 10,595,795, forward strand.
TTATACATGACTTTGAAATCAGTGGTGAAATTTTAATAACACAATAAAGCCATTGGTCTTTCTATGTCATTTAAAATTCAGGGGGAAAAAAATCCTAAATTTTTAAGAGCCAAATGAAGTTGAATACAAATGGGAGTCTGAGATGGTCAAAACCAACAGCTACCACTGTGCTCACTTCCCTGTGGGACCCTGGGTTTCCTGTCATGCCTCTCCTCATGGTCGGGGGTGGGGGGGCACTGGCCCTCAGCTGCCCTCTAAGGTGGGCTTAATGGGCCTTGCTTGTCTCCCAGGCTACCGCCCATCTCCACCCAGGGAAGGCGGAAGACCAGGTGCCCAGATGACAGCTGCAGCGCCTTGCAGTGCAGTACAAAGGACAGGAGCAAGACTGAGCAAAATGCATTCTTGGTTTGGTTTCTAGGACTTTCCAAACAGATGTGGAGCCTATTAACAGGGCACACATCTATCCAGCTTGGAAGGAATGATTGGAAAATGCCATTGAATTCTCTTGGCTGAGGAATTTAGATTTTAATTTTAGTCCCAGATGTTAAGACCTGTCTAGAGTTATTTTTCCCATAGCATTTTAAAAATATACCTTTTCTAAATAAAACGGAAAATTTGAAAAATTATATAATTTTGGCCAGGGTTCTGCCTCGATCTCTGAATCTCAATACCTCTCCTCTCCTCTCTCTCTCTCTCTCTCTCTCTCTCGCTCTCGCTCTCGCTCTCTCTTGCTCTCTCCCATTATCTGAAAGGAATCTGCAGCCATCTTGACACTGCCCCCTGAATGTGTAAGTGTGGGTCTCCTTTTCCTTTTCTAAGAACAGGGAAACTCTTAAAAGAACATGGAATCACAGCTAAGAAATACATCAATTCATAGAGTTTCTGGTCTATAGTCAACTTCCCCTACTTGTCCCAAGGATGGTATGTGTAGCTGCATTTTTCTGAAACAGCATCAATCTAGGTTCATACATCACATTATTTTTATGTCTACTTAGCCTCCTTTAAAACAGCTCTCCCCACTTTCCTCCCAGGACATGGACTTTTTACATTTTCATTTTAGTTTATGTACTCCGAAATTCAGTCTTCATGGTGGTCAGTTCGGACAAAGGCACACTTCTCAGGTTCAAGTCAGATCCATCAGCCCCACAAAATGTCCTCGCGCTGCCCCTTCTAGTCCAACCCTCCTCCTACTCTTAGTCCATGGCGACCACAACTCTGTTCTCTGTCTCTACAGTTTTGTCATCTTTGCCAGAAAGTCATTTAGATAGTATCACACAACATGTAACTGTAGGGACAAAAATTTCCTCCCCTTCTAGGTTCTTTGGCTGGTCTAGTAATTAAATTGGCATAAGACAGATCAAGCAGAGGAAACATTTAATTTTATTTGTATGGGAGCCCCATAAAAATATGAGACCAAAGGCTATCAGGCAGCTGAGGTCTAGAGCCGCCCAGAGGTAAGGAGGAGGGATAAGGGTCTGCGGCTTCACAGGGGCGGAGGGTAAGTCACAGGATGAGAAAGGCAGGTGTCTGCTCGGCCATGCAAGTGAGGTTCCCCGTGAGAAAGTTAACTCTGGGACCGGCTCACCTCCTGGTACAGGCCTCCTGTCTCAATGCTTTGAGGCAGTTAAGGGAGAGGTAAAGGTTTTTTCTTGGAATGGGCTGGGTCTTGATTGCCTTTCACTCACAAGAGCCCACATGCAAAGTGGCATATCCTGGGGTGGCTGCTCCCCGTTGTGCCCTTTGAGACTGGTCGTGATACTTTCGAGATTCACCCAAGTCATTGTGCTTCTCAGTCATTCGCTCGTTCCTGGATCCGAGTCCGTGCTGTGTGTGGAGCACAGTTGGTTCGGGCACCCGGCCACTGAAGGACAATTGGGTTGCTTCTAGTTTTCGGCTGTACAAGTAAAGTTGCTGTGAACATCATACGCAGGTTTTCTGTGGACACAGGTTTTCATTTCTGTGGGATCAGTGCCCGTGAGTGCGATGTTTGGATTGTCGTAAGTACATCTTTAATTTTTAAAGAAATCGGCAGACCGATTTTCTGAGCGCTGTACCACCTCACGTTCCCACCGCGTCCCACTGCCCCGAGGCAAGCTCACTCGCGGGTTTTGTGTTTAGCCGGTCTGATAGATACATACAGTATCTGATCACAGTTTTAATTTTCGTTTCTGCGACTAACGATGACATCTTTTCGTGTACTTATTTGCCATTCATATATCTCCTTTGGTGAAGTGAGTGTTAGAATATTTTGCCCGTTTTTTACTGGGTTGTTTGTTTTCTAATTGTTGACTTTTAAGAGTTCTTTATATATTCTGGTTACAAGTCCTTTCTCAGAAATGTAATTTGCAAATCTTTTTCTGATAGTATATTGTATTTTTGTATTTAGTGATTTAGTTATTTTAATCCTCACCTGAGAATATGTCTTATTGATTTTAGAAAGAGGGAGAGGGAGAATGGGAGAAAGAGAGAAAGAGAGAGAGAGAGAAACATCAATGGGAGGGAGAAACTTCAATTGTTTGCCTCCCGTATGTGCCCTGACTGGGAATCGAACCTGCAGCCTTTTGTTCTTTGAAAAAATGCTCCAAGCAGCTGAGCCACCTCGCTAGGGCTTGATGTTTGTTTTCTCTTTTCTTTTCTTTTCTTTTTTTTCTTTGAGTTCTAAAATTTCCATTAGGTTCTCTTTATAATTTTTTTTTTCTCCGCTAAGAACTTCTGTCTTTGCATTCATTTCCAGTGTTCACTTTTACCTCGTAGAAGATGTTCATCACTGCTGGATTACCGTCTGACAACCGCAGCATCCGGTTGTCTGGGGTTTCGCCTGTTCATTGTCTCCAGTGTTGCTCACATTGGCCTGGTTCTTTAACTGTTGAGTCATTGGGACTGTGTCGGGACACTGGATTGTGTTTGAGACTCTGGGTCCTGTTAAAGCCCTCTGGAGAGTGTTGGTCCCGCTGCTCTTTTTAGCAGGCAGTCAACCAGGTTAGGGTCCGACGGTAAGTCTGTCTCACCTTCTGTGTGTGGTGGTCCCAACTCAGTTCAGTTTCCAAACCCTGTGCTCTGCTGTTTGAGTCTTCCCAGCAAATGTGCAACTCAGGGCCTGGTCTGGGACTTCAGCTCTTGAAGTCACTCTGTCTCCAGGACAGGTATCTTATAGAATATCCCATATCCTAGGTCTCTCTGATTGATTCCAGCTGTTAAAATGCAAACCTTGAAGGCAAAAAGGTGATAAAGGAATTAAAATTCAAAAATGTTTGTATTTGTGTATTTATTGGTCTTTGTTTTAGGTCCCTAACGCAGTGGGGACAGTGCTTAGTTAAGCAGTGAGGATGGAGAGCTGACTGGCGAGGCTCTCTGGCCCCTGTTTGACAAGTAAAGGTATAGCGCTGGTGGCTTGGAGGGTACAAGCTCTGTCTGCATATGAGCACTGGGCTGCCGGTGGGCCGGTGGGGCTGGGCGCTTCAGCTCAGTGACCCATGCTGGGACTCTGCCGCGCTGGGGTGTGTATATCACAGAAACAAATCGGGCTCTGCCCCCGCCACCCACCCAGAACCCAGGGTGAAGTGTTTACCAGTGCCCCTCAGTAGGCAGGTTCCCCTGGGCTATGCGCCCCCACAGAGAGGCGGTTACACTAGGAGGGCTTGCCAGGTCCACAGAGCCATGGCCACTGAAAGGATATCCCACACGCCTCCTAGAAGAGTCACTGTCCCAGTTACACTGGTGCTCAGTTCATTGTTAATTGTTAAAATTTTTGAAATATGGTAAAATATATGGGTAGCATAAAATTGACCATTTTAACCATTTTTGTGTGTCTATTTCACTGGCATTAAATACGCTGACACATTATGCAACTATCACCACCACCCACCCACCTCCAGAACTTTTTCCAACTCCCCAGATTGAAACTCTGGCCCCATGAAACGTGAATTTCCCACCCCGGCCCCCCGGGCCCTGGCACCCACCAACTACTCTGTGTCTATGAATGTGACTCGCCCAGGGACCTTGTATAAGAGAAATCATATGGTAGTTGTCCTGCTGTATCTGGCTTATTTCACTGGCATAATGTCCTCAGGGTCCATCCACGTTGCAGCCTATGGGAGAACAGCCTTCCTTTTTAAGGCTGAATAACATTCCACTGTCTGCACGGATCACATTTTGTTCGTTTCTTCATCCATTCATGAACAATTCTCACATTATTCTACACTGATTTTTCTTGAAAAACTAACACACGTACATAGCTTTCTAAAGATTCGGGTAACACAGAAGGTATAGTATACAGGGAAAAGCAAGTCTTCCCAGGACATCAACCCTCAACCCTCAGGGCAGGACTGAGTCAGACAGACGTAGAAATACCAATGAGCACTGTTTCGCTCCTCCTAGGTCCTATAGTGTCCCTCACCTGCGGTCACTGTGAGTTATCTGCCTGGTCCTGCTGTGGCCCAGCATTTTGCTACCACAGCTAACCCTGCAGTGAAAAGCTAGTACCTCCACTGACTCCCAAACATCAAACTGCAGACGGTTGCAAGTTGGAGACTGTGAGACATTTAACTGGGGAGAGAAGAGCTCCTCGGTTCATTTCTCCGTGTCCCCGGTGGGAATGGCGTGTTTAGACTCCCTTTACTCTGTGGGTCGCTGCTGCCTATTTACATTTTCCCAGGAGATTCTCCATTTCATCCATTTGCTTGTCTTGGAATTTGCTAATCCTCTCATTTCCTCTATTTCTGCCCTTAATTTCCTTCCCTGCCCCTGAATTTCAGTGTTTGTTTTCTATTTCTATTTCTCTTAATGGAGTGACCTAGTGTTTTTATCCATTTTATTTTGTTTTTCCAATGACCCACCTATAGGTTTATTCATTAATTCTATTATTTTCTACTTCAATTACTCAATATTTAATTTATGAATTCTTTTCTTCTGATTTTCTTCTCTTTTAAAGTTTGTTTTCTTATCACAGTAAAGACCGATTCTGTTGATGTCCATTTGTTTTCACCTTTAGTCATGTAACTATTTCAGGATATGCATTTTCTGCTATGTTAAGCATATCCTGTAGGTGCAGAGCCCACTCTTCAGCGGCTCTGTTTCTCTTTAGAACCAGCAACTATTGGAAAGTTTGGGGTTTTTCTCCCCTGGTAGTATTCTTCCCCCGATTTCCATGATTAGTGCTTTTGAACATTTTTGCACTTCAACTATAGAATGTGGTCTCTAAATTTACTGAGGTTTTCTTTGCCTCCTTAAACACTTGAAGAGAAAATGTCTCCTTTTCCCCAGAGGGAGGAATTCTCTGTTGAAATAACAGAGGTCTCGGGATCCCTAACATAAAAGGTGGGTCCATGGCTCTCCTAACAGCTCAGCTCTGTGCCCTGTTTGTTGGGAGCCCTGTTGCTTCTGCCTTTCTGTTTCCATTTGCTGGTTTTGTTGTGCGAATTTTGACACTGCCTTTAGTGCCCTGCTGTTCCGGAGCTAGATCTTAGCAGGGCCGTTCCTTTGTCCTGTGCAGTGTGTCCCTGACTTACTCTACCTGAACCCAATGATCCAGGCCAGGACACCCTCACCTCCCTATCAGGGGCTAATGTCTGCTTTCTTCCCTCCGTTCTGGCATCCTGGCCCCACGTGAGTTGTAAGCCCCCTGCCTGCTGGGGTGCAGTTGGAAAGGGAGCCAGCTTAACTCCTACCTGGGAAGGAGAATTGCCCCCTTAGTGTTGAGCCTTGGCCAGCTGACCCTACCTGGCCCCCACCTGACCCACTTTTCTCACCTCCCCCAGCCACCCTTCCCACACCTGGCCCCACCAGTCCCCACCTGGCCTGCAGCAGACCCCACACAGTCCCAGGCCTGTGGTCCACCCCTGTTTCATGTAGGCCCATGAAGTACTTTACATCGGCTCTCTCCCCTCCTCTCCCTCCCTGCACCCTCAGCTCCAGTTTCAGCTCTGGGAGGACCCATGGATGCTGCTTTCTCCGGGGACCCCTCCCCCTTGGCTGGGTCTCCTCAAATATTCTAGCCCTTCGTGGCACTCGTCCTGAAGGGCTTAGTGTCAGTAGCTCTTGGCTGTGGCCATTTGCTAAAACTCACTGTTGACTATACAGTGAACAGAGAGAAGTTAAGTGTTTATCTCCTTCTGTTGCTCTGTTTCATGTGTTCTTTCTCTTAATGTGAGTGGGCGTGTGGGGTGTGACAGCTGTCCCTCTAGGACCAAGGGCACCTGGCAGGCCCCGGCAGTAGGCTGGGGGTGAAATGCTGAAGGCTGCCACAGGCAGGACCTCTGACGCCCGCATGGCCTCCGAGCTGCAGCTGCCCTGCATCCTGTCTACCCGGAAGGCCTGAGAGCGGGAGGAGATGGGACGAGGCCAGACAGGGCTTAGGGGACTGGGTGCCTCCTCCCTACACAAGCCTTGGGGCAGGCCGTCAGATCCCAGGATCCCAGGACACACAGATGGAGTGGAGGTGCTGGGAGAGACCTGGACCAGTGTCTCTTTGTAAATCCATGAGGCCCAGGCGCAAGCCAGGGTCCCCACTCAGGGTCTGGATGAAGCTCCCTGGGCCCTTCCAGCCATGGGAGATGGCCAGAGTCTTGGCTGAGCTCCTCGGCCACAGACCCTACTCAGCCTGCTATCATCCACGCTGACTGGCAGGGCCTCCCCCACTGGCGCCAGGAGAGAGAACCGGGGTGGGCTCCGTGGGTCTTCTCTGAGAAACTAGTAAGGGGCCACCCAGCCCAGACCCCCTCTAGCTGAGAGGAGCAGCCGTTCCCCTTCCCATTTGGTTGGTGTGTCCCTGGATGTGGGGAGGGGACCAGACCCTGGCTCCCTGGCTTTAAGCTCAGGTCCTTTCACGGCACGTGTCCTTGCACCTCAGCTCAGGAGGCCCAACAGTGGGTGGGGTGCAGTTCATGTTGCCTAGAAAAACCTTCATTAAATAAACTGGGGGCTGAGGGGGGCTTTGGAGCATGAGACTGGACCCGCAAACACAGGCAGGCAGCACCCAGCTGAGGATTGCAGGGCTGAGTCGTGTTGGGATGTGGGGGTCTGGCTGCCTGCACTCCGGTCACCCCACACCCTCTACTGTGAGGCCCCTTCCCAGGCTCGCTGCCCCCACCCTGCTATGTGAGCCCCACGTTCCACAGGCAGTATGGGAGGCCTGCCCCTCTGGGCACACCCTCTGTTAGGGGGATGCCTCTTGCCCCTTCTCACTGTCCCCACTGCTCCCCTCCAGCCCCCTCCTCAGCAGGTCTGACAGTGTGGGAGGGGTGGCAGTGGCTTTGACAGGCTAACTCTCCATGGCCTCCCAAGTGCCCCCAGAGAATGGCCCCGGGTCTCCGGGAGGGGCAGGTTACCTCCCCAGATGGGAGCAGCTGTGAGGGGAGGTCTGAACACAGGCTCCCTTCCCGGAAATGTTTAGTGAGGAAAACGAGCTAGAGTATGGCTGAATTAGCCCTTTCCTCAACAGCGTACACGGTCCTGGCGGCGGGTCCTCTTTGTCTCATCTTCAAGTGTCTTTAGCACAAACTTGCACACAATTAGCCACGTGGCGTTGGGGACCACCGGCCTGGGTCTCAGGTAGGATGGGCTCAGTCTGCGGTTAACTGAAGAGCGGTGACCGTCGTCAGAGCATGCGCTGTGTGAGGCCCAAGGCTCTGCTGTTATTTTCAGGCTGGCCACGATTCAAGGAGAGCAAAGTGCTGCGCCTGGTTGGTAAGGCGGAGCATTCCTGACATGGGCAGCTCCAAGCGTGTGCCCCTGGGCGGGGGAGGGCAGAGGCTGCCTCCGCGGGGCGTGGGGGGGCAGCCACATGTCCCCGCGCCAGCGGCTCCACAGGAGTGCCGCCCAAATGCGGCCCGACTTTATGCTTTTCAGTTACCTGTTCATTTGTGCTCCATCTTCCCAACTTGGCAAAGTAGCCCCTCTGCAGGGACCCGGCGTCCTGAGGCGGAAGTCAGAGCACAGAGCACGTGCAGGCCCAGGGGCCAGGCAGGCTGTGCCCAGCCAGGCACTGCATGTGGGGCACAGACGCCCTCACGCAGGAGGATGCAAGGTCCCTGCCGTCGGGGCGGCCACCGAAACTACCACCTGACTTGGTTCCCCCTTTAAAGCTAGAGGTTGAAATGACTCAGGGGAGGCTCAGAGGCTGACAGGAGGCCTCAGCCATGTACCCCACAGGGGCTGCTGGGCTCAGGTGTGTGCACAGCAGGTGGGGCCTGGGCTCAGGTGTGTGCACAGCAGGTGGGGCCTGGGCTCAGGTGTGAATAAGCAGTTGGGGCCTGGGCTCAGGTGTGTGCACAGCAGGAGAGGTCCAGGACCTTTCTGAAGGTTCAGACCACACTCACTCACAGGGCAGAGGCCATGTAGTGCTGATTTGTGGAGACTGGGATCTTTATCTGAAAACTCATGTTGGCACCTAATTGATTATTTTTACCACCAGGCTGGGCCACCTGTGGGCTGCATCCGTACCCAAGGACTTCACATGCCACCTCCAAACTGGGCCCGCTAGCAGCTCACCTGCGAGTGTGGAGCTGGCCCCATCCAAGCACAGGCGGGGCCTGGGCGCCATGCCTCTCGGGGTCTCCCAGGAGAGGGGAGGCAGGTGGGTAGGAAGGGGCAGCAAGCAGTGGGGGACTGGAGGGCACAGCCTGCCCCTGGGGCTGCCGGGAGGGAGTTTGCCTGCCGTCCAGGAGGAGGCCCCTGGAGGTGCCCTGAGCTTCTGCTGGGCTCTGGAGAACGGCTGGGTTCTGGCCCAAGTCTGACTCCAGAAATGACCGCCCAGCCGGCACTGCCAGCAGAGGGATGGAGGAGGACGAGGAGACAGAGCAATAAGGAAAATCGGTGTCCTCCCTTCCCAAATAGCAACTGGTGGGTGGGGCTGGCGCCAGGGCTGGAGGCTCGGGGAGGCCCAGCCAGGGTGGGCAAGGCGGCTGGGACGCAGCCCCCGCCTCTGTCTGGGCTGCAGGGGTCTGATCCAAGTGGTCAGGGCAGGGTGCCCAGGCTTGGCAAGCCAGCCAACTGCTCCCAGCAAGGCCCAGTTTGGGGGTTCTGATGCGAATTTGGGGTGGGCGCGGGGGCGAGGCCCATGGTGGGCTCTGCACAAACCCTGCTGAGTCAGGTCAAGGCTGTGGTCTTGCCGCCTCCAGGAAGAGCTGCAGCGGCCAGCCACACCACCCACGCACCCCTCCCACCTCCTGGTGCCTGTCCCCACACACTTGGGAGACTGCCCAGTCCCAGAAACACCCTGCAGCCTGCACGGGCACCTCCTCCCTGTCTCCCTGGACTTGTCTGATCATGATCACATGTGGGGGCTCCCGCTCCCTCACGTGGGACGGCCGGGCTCTGGGTGACCTCTGCACTCACAGCATCAGGAAGGGGCACAGGAGGCTGGGTGCTGAGCCAGGCTGGCTGGGCACCTTCAGAACTGACCCCTGTACCCCACCCTTTCAGGTACAGTGCGTGCTGACCCCCTTCAGACACACACCGATGAGCACACGCATGCATGCGCACATACACTGCAGCCTGAGAAGCCTCAGGAATCATCCGATTTACTCCCTTTCCAGGCGGGGACACCGAACTCACTCTGGCAGAAGCACCTCAACCCCAGACAAACGGGCTTTGATATCAAGAGGGTGGGGACCTCAGACAGTGACCTGGTGACTCAGTAGCCATGTCTGCAGCTGCCGTCCTGGGTGTGGCCCAGGCTTCGCCTGACAAGGTCGCAGCCTCTAAGGATCACACCACTCTGTCTGCAGCATTCCAGACCCTTCTGTGGGCACAGTCCCAGACCCCCTTACCTTCCAACCTCAGGAGGAAGCAGAGACCCACTAAGGACCCCTCAAGAGCTTCTCCAGGCATAGGGGGCAGTCACCCACAAGTTCTGACCCTGTCCTGTCCTGCCCCAGTCGCTCATGTCCCCCAAGTCTGAGGACAGCAGAAAGGGGAGGAGGAGGAGGCCTGTGCGGCAAGGACAATTGACTTCCGGGAGGCAGACATCGCTCTGAGCCCGCCAGGACGAGAGTGCAGATTCGAAGGCCAAGTCCCGAAGGGACTGACCCCTCCATTCTTTCCACAGCTGCCTGGAGACAGACAGGCGTCCTGGGCCACTCAAGGGCATGGAGGCCACCCAAAGTGTCCAAGAAATGACCAGAATTTCCCCTGAAGACTTGTGCCCAGCACCAGCTGGCAGGAGGCCACCAACAAGCTGGGAAAGCCAGGAGGAGGAGGGGAACCCCAGAACCATGATCCTGGTGGCCAGTAGGAGGAGGCAGGAGGTCCCCTGTGTGGAAGGGGAGCTGGCTAGGTGGATGTGGCTTCTCTGCTCTTTCCCTAAGGGGCACAAGCCTTTTCTGATGTAGTGGAGACCACGTTCCCTGCTTTAGGATGTGGTCCAAAGCAGCCCTCTCCCCTGGGGGAGATCTGCTCTTCGGCTGGGAGAGAGCCACCTCCACACACATGGGAAAGAAAGCACGCCAGCCACTGATGAGAGAGCGTGGGGCCCCTGCAAGGATTTAGCCTGTGTCTGCTTTCCAGTTCCACCACCCGGAGGGTGCTGTCAAGGGCCTGGCTGTAAAGTCATGGCTTTTAAATCAACCCTGCCCCTGTGTTTCTGGTTAATGCACCAAGCTCATGAACAAAAAAAAAATTTACAAGTCATTTAATCCCAGGATCCTATATATTCACAAGCTCTGTTTATATTTATGCCCTAAGAACTGTCCAAAATGGGACCCAGCCAATGTGTAAATTTGGGTCTGACTTTGAGGCAAATTTGGCAAACACCCAGCCGCCCCCTTTCAGCTGCACTAGCTCACAATGGGATTTTGTGAACTGACGGAAGGGAGGCGCCCACACCCCCAGTCTCCCTGGGCATGTTTCTGATCTTCAAATAAACAAGGTCTGAAATGCATGCAGTGAGGACCAGGAGACAAAATATCGGGGTACAAATAAACCCAAGTGAAAGGGGGAATTGAAGACAGATCAGGGCAGGCAGGCGTGGCTGCTGGACCCAGTTCAGAATCAGCCGGAGCCCAGCCCTCGCTCTGCAGCACTGACCTCATGCAAAGGCTCTGCAGCTTCCTCCAGATGGGGCTGCTTTCTACTTCTGGACGGCTCCCAGCCGGGCAGACCCTGTTAACTGAGGACAGAGAGGGAGTGGCCTTTGTTCTCCTGGAGGGACAGAATGAGCACACATGGTGAGTGTCAGGCACGTCCACAGACCCAGTCAGAGAAGCCACTCCACTCCTGGGATCCCTCAGCTTCCCGGCCTGGGCGAGGCGGCCGCCCTGTCGGTGCCCTGCTGGAACCCCAGAAAGGCAGGGAGGCTCTTGTAGGGTGCCTCGTGTCCCAGGACAAACCACACAGCTGAAAACACACCTGACTTCAGGTCAGCCAGGGAGAGAAAGGCATCTGACAGACTCGTCTTCTGGCACAAGGAGATCCAAGGCCCTTGGGGAATAAAAATTATGAGGAAATGTTACCAGTCCCAAATTAGTGGGACCGCAGTGGGGAAGCGGTTGTCAAGTGAGATTTTATTGTCTTTTTTCTTGTCTAAGCAATATATGTTCATTTGGAAAATCAGAAAATAAAAATAAACCGAAAACAGAGCTAAATATTATCCCTAACCCAGAAATAACCCATTCTTTGTTGTTGGTTTTTTTCCTTTAAAAAATATCTGAACTGGGGGAGAGAGAACTCCTAAAATGGCAGTGTGAGGAGTTCAGCAAAACCTCTCCCCCAAAGAAATAGCCAATACTTTAGTAAAAATTAACAAAGGCAATTACTTAAAGTCTTTGGAAATTAAACAAAGGGCCCAAATGACAATTTTAGAGGCATTTATGCCACACAATTTATGGAAACTCAGGAGCAGTGAGATGCAATGGCATTTGACCTCTGGATACAACCGCCATGCTCTGGGTTGCATGGAAGCCATTCTGGAGGCCTCAGCAGGAAAGGGGCAACGCTCATCTGCCCGGGTCCTAGGCACTGTGTGAGTGGTCGCAGCCAGGTGGGGTTGCCCATCTCTCCCACACCCAGAATTGGAACAACTGGTGAAGAACGAGTCCCCTCATCCTCAACTTCCATTCCAAATCACAAAGGTGAGAGGAAGGTGGACAGAGCCAGCTGCAAACATCCCTTCAAGCCAGCTTCTTAGGTTTTGTTTGTTTGTTTGTTTAGTGACATGCTTGGACTAATTCAGGGACTAAAATTTCCAGTTTTCAATAAAAATTATGAAACATGCACAGAAGTAGAAAATGTAAAAAAACAGGCAACAGAAACTGTCTTCAAGGGAGCTCAGATGTTGAACTTAGCAGACAGATTTGAACTACTGTATGTCCAAAGAATGAAAGGACACCATGCTTAAAGAAATAAAGGAAAACATAATAACATAATGGCACTAACTCATTGAACAGTGAACAAAAGTAAAGAAATAGAAATGATCAAAAAGAACCAAATGGAAATTCTGGAATGGAATTGAAAAGTATAATAATGGAATAAACAATTCACTGGAGGGACTTAAAAGCAGATTTGAGCTGACAGAAGGACAAAATAAGTGAACTTGAAGATAGATCAATAGGAATGATTTAACCTGAAGAACTGAAAGAAAAAGGAATGGAGAATGAACAGAGCCTCGGGGAGATGTGGGACACCATTAAATGCAACAACATGTGTATAATGGGGGTACCAGAGGAGAGAGAGAAAGGAGTAAAAAAAACTTCAAAGAAATAATGGCTGAAAACACCTCAAATTTGATAAAAAACAATAATTTACATATCCAAGAAACTTAACAAACTGCTGAAAGAGGATAAACAAAGATATCTGCACCCAGATGCATTAAAGTCAAAATATTGAAGAGCAAACGTCATGAGAAAATTTTGAAAGCAGTTAGAGAAAAATGACTCACCACATTCAAGGGAATCCCAATAATATTAACAGTTGACTTCTCATCAGAAACAAGGGCAGAAGGCAGAAGGCAGTTGGATGACATGTTCAAGGTACTAAAGGTAAAAAAAAAACTGTCAACCAAGAATCTTATGTCCAGATTCAATGCAAGACCTATCAAAATCCAAGTTGGCTGCCTCTTTTTTTTTTTTTCTACATAAATTGATAAACAGCTCCTAAAAGTCATATGGAAAACAACCTTCAAAAAGAACAAAGTTGGAGGACTCACACACATCCTGATTTCAAAACTTACTACACAGCTACAGTAATCAAGACTGGGTCATAGTGACATCAGGGCAGACACACAGATACTGCAATAGAATTAACAGTCCAGAAATAATCCCTTACATTTACAGTCAATTGACCTTCAATAAAGCTGCTGAGATGATGAAATGAGTAAAAGGACAGTCTTTTCAACCAATGGTGCTGGTCAATTAGGTATTCCCACACAGAGAATGAAATGGACCCTCTGCATTACACCAAACACAAAAACTAACTCAAAATAGTATACCTGCATGTGAGGGCTAAAGACTTTAAAACCCTTAGTGGAAAAGTATAGGAGTAAATTTGTGTGACCTTGGATTAGGCAATGATTTTTTAGATATGACACAAAAAGCCTATTATAAAAGAAAAAATCAATAACTTGAACTTCAACAAAATTTAAAATGTTTATGTTTCAAAGGACACCAAAAAGAAAGTAGAAAGACTACCTACCCGTAGACTGGGAGAAAATATTTGCAAGTCACACATGTGATAAGGGATTTGTATCCAAAGTACATAAAAAAACTTATACAACTCAACAACTTAAAAAATAAATAAATAAAAATGGGCATATGATTTGAATACACATGTCTCAAAAGAGGATAAACAAATGGTCAATGAGCACAGGAAAGCGCAATCAGCATCGCTGGCTACCAGGGAAATGCAAATCAAGACCACTTCACACGCTAGGATGGCTAGAATGGAAAAGGCAATAAATAGCACCTGCTGGTGAGGATGCGGAGGACTGCACGCCCATACACTGCCGGTGGGGATGTGAAGTGGGGCAGCCTCTGGGAAAGGTAGACGGCAGTTCCTCAGGAGTTTAAATATGGCATTCCCTCACGACCCAGCAAATTCCACTCCCAGGTCTCTCCAAATGAAATGAAGACGTGTCCACACAAACATTGTGCAGAAATGTTCATGCAGCATTATTCATAACAGCCAAAAGGTGGAAACAACCCGAGTGCCCATCAGCTGATGAGAAAATAAAATGATATAGCATAGAATGGAATATTATTTGGCACAGAATAAAGTGCTCACACATGCTACAACATGGATGAACCTCAAAAACATGCTAAGTGAAAGAATTCAGGCACATATATTGCCAGGATCCATTTCTATGAAGTGTCCAGAGTGGTGGTTGCCAGGGTTGGGGTGAAGGGTCCTGAGGGGTGATTGTCAGTGGGTAAAAGGTTTTGTTTGCAGTGATGAAATATTCTAAAATTATAGAGTTGCATAGCACTGTGAATATACTAAAAACAATTGTACATTTTAAATGGGTGAATTTTATGATATGGAAACTATACCTCAATAAAGCTGTTAAATACTGATATGATGTATGACCATCTCATGCACTTGAGGAGAGCATGCCACATACATGTAGTGGAAGGTGCAGAGGTGGACTCACCCCTACAATCGGGATCCCATTCTTGCGTTTGAGGGCCAAAGACGACCCTTTGCGCTCATGTCCTCTGCCCCCGTGGAAACCATACCTGAACCCTTAATTGCTTGCCCTTCCCTGTTTCACCCCATATGTGTGCACACCTGCACATTGCACTGCTGAGTTTTGCATGTTTTTAAGTATTGAGAAGTGGAATAATACTGAATGGCTTTTCTAGGAATAGCATTTCCCATGCGACTTCTTGGGTGTGGGCTGACACTGTAGCCTATTTTCTCAGCCAAACAACATTCCAGGGTACGGCCACACGTATCTACTCCGTTGCAGAAGGAATTGGGGTTATTTCCAGTTTCTGTTTGTTTTTTGCTATTATAAAGATTGCTGACATAAACATTCCCCTGGGGCCTCCTGGAACACAGCATGAGGGTTTGTACTTCTTAGAAAATATGAATATATTTGGACTGCCCACAGGCACAAGAATGAAGAGGCAACAGGCCTTTGGCTTGGCCCACACCAGCCCTGCCTGGCTGCTGGATGGAGGCCCCTTCCTGGCACACCTGCACCAGATCGCTGCACCTGGCTGGGCCACTTTCAGGTGTGTGCCTCAGGGGAGGGGCGTGGTGGGGCTGACTGGGGCCTGCTGAGTTCTTTCCCAAAGTGGCCGTGCCAGTCAGGGTCTGGGAGTCCTTAGGATTAGGTGGCTTTTTAATATGTCTTCTCTGGTGGGTATAAAATACTTACTGTGGTTTTCATTTGCATTTCTCCTATTGCCAGTATAGTTGATCTCCTCCCCTACGTTTGAACACCAACCTCCTTTCCTTTTACTAAAGTGCCGGTTCGTGGCTCTTGCCATTTTTCCGTTGGATTGCTTGTCTTTCTCACTGTGTTTTCAGGCCTCTTTATATAATACGTTGCCTACTGATCACTTGTTAGCTGAGCTGCTGCCATTATAGCCCCGGTTTTTAGCTTGCTCTAGGAGAACCTCTACTGTCTTTTGATGATTATACCAAGTCAAGTTCATCCATCTCTTCTTTAGGGTTTGTGAACTTTTGAGTCTTTTAAAAAGATTTTATTTATTGAGTTTTAGGGATAGGGGAAAGGAGGGAGAAAGAGAAGAAGAGAAATATCAGTTGGCTGCCTCCTGCATTGCCCTGACAGAGGACTGAATTCGCAACCCAGGCATGTGCCTAAGCTGGGGATTGAACCAGAGACACTTCACTTTGCGGGACGATGCCCAACCAACTGAGCCACACTAGTCAGGGCATCTTTTGAGTCTTGCTTGAGAAATTCCTTTCTTACCCAAAGGGCACATGTCTTGGACCATAGAGACAACATGGATGTCACACCAGGCAGTGGGAGTGCAGACGCAGGAGCAAAGGGTCTGAAGACTGGGGTGGCCAGCAAGGCGGTCACAGAATACTCATGGCACGGAAGACTGGGGTATCACAGAGGGCCGGGACTGGGGGATCCCTTTTATGTTTCTGACCCCAATTCCTGCCAACCAGATTATCTTATTCTTTCTGGAGATGTCAAAAATCTCTTAAGAATAAAGCGTGGTGGGAAACGAGGGTTGCATATATAGGATATTGACAGATTCTGGTTTGGGCTGACTCTCAGGACCTGGGAAACTGGGATTTGTACACGTGTTTAATGGAAGAAGTGCCCCATCCATCCAACTGTCCCAGAGAGCAAGCCCAACTGGTGCTCACCGCCTCCCTTGGATCCTCAGCTGTGCTGAGAGCCAGGGTCTCCTGACCTGGGCGCAGGCCAGCGAGGCGGGTGTGTCTTGTCCTCTCTTGGTTCTGGGAGTTAATTTCCACCAACAACTTCCTTTGTGACTCTCCTTGTGCCGTTTTCATGCCAACATCCACTGAAGAGACGGAACAGCAATTCTGGGAGAAGGCTATTATGAGGAAACAATCACTAATGGACTGAAATATTTATGTGCAAAGATCATTATGAATTATTTTCACAGCAGTGAAAAAACTGAAATAAGAAAAACAGGACTCTTTGAGAAAATGCTGACCCGGTGGGCCTTCTCCAATAATAGAGGGAAGTGTTAACGGTTTGTTCTTTGGGAAACACAAGTTACGAAGGAGCTGGTACAATGTGATTCCACTTTTGCTTAAAAAATATTTGTATTTTAAGCACAATTGGCCTTCGCCATAGTTCTTTCAGGGCCTTTGATTCAGGTCAGAATCTGAAGTTGACTGGTGGTTGCCATGTGGCTTTTCTGTCCCCCACCTACCTTTTATAGAAATCAAGGGTAGAAGCACAAACTTCAACACGTTTGCTCTGGTGGGGGCAATTAAAGACGTTATGTTCCTTCCAAATTTTGTGCAGTAACTACATATTATTTTCTGCCACAAGGGAAGATGCCCGTGAACATCACTCTAGAAAGAGGCAAACAGGCCTGGACGATGATCCAATGTAGGACCCACAGCCAGGCACAACCAGACTGCATCAGAAGTGCGGTCCCCTTGTCACTTATGGGGGTAGGGAAGTGGTTTGGGTTCAGAGGATCTTCAAATGGGTGTCAGGGGGGGCTTTGGCATGCTGAGTGGAAGGCAGGCCCTGGGTCATTGCCACCTTCAGACGTTTGATGGGAGTGTCACGCTCCTGCTCGCTGAGTCTCTGCAGCCCCACAGAGGATGAGGGGCCTCTGGGTGGGAACAGATTAGTAGAGAGGGTGGGAGTTGGGAAGGGGCTGGGGGTGCCGTCTTCCTGCAGCTCTAAATGTCAGAACCTGTCCGTATTTCACATGCTCAGAAACATGGACAGCTAAAATGAAAAAGGGAGGCGGAGCCAGATGGAACAGCACCTAATTGTATTCCACATTAATGTAAACACACGGATAGGGAGGCAAAGTGTGAGAACGCACCTAAGAATTTTTTGAGCAGAGGACTTTGCCTATATATTTTCAGGATAAAGACAAAAAATGTAAATAAATATTCAGCTCTGGTTAGTAGGTTTGCTTTTCACATAGGAATGAGTGAGCAACGCAGAATCTACTTTGGGTGTGTTCTATGGTTGACCAAGTAGATAAATATATTGTCTCTAAGGGGAGTCAGTTCCCACTGTCGGAGAGGGAGTTACCATGTAATGGATGACTGATAGGTGTGTATGTAGGCAGGCAGGTAGGAAGGGAGATGACAGGTAATAGACATAGACAGGGATGATAGAGAGATGATAGGTACATAGGTGATAGATATCGATAGATGATAGATGAGCACAGAGGCCTGGATGAACACAGAGAACTCCTAGAAGCACCCCCATCACCATCGTCCTGGCTGTGACTCTGGTCCTCGGGCTGCTGGGGACTCACCTCTAACATCCTGGGTGCCCACCTGCCCCCTACGGCCTCTGGGCTCAGAGCATTGGGCGAGGCTCCAGTGGAGCTCCGCCGGGAGTGCCCTGTGGTCCAGGGACAGTTGACCTGCTCAGGAAGCAGGCAAGCCACTGACCAGAGCTGGAGGATGACCCACATGTTCTCTGCATCCTGGGTGGAGCTGCTGGCCCTGGGTGGGATCAAAAGACTCCATTCCTGAGGCCTGGGTGGGACGTGGGGGCAATGCCTGGCCCAGCCTCACTGCATCTCTGGCAGAACTGAGGTCGTCAGGGGCCACACAAGTCCCTGTCCTTAGTGGAAGCCATGCATCTCTGGGGCACCTGTGAATCCAGGTGTCCTCGTGGTCCCGGGGCTGCCCCTCCCCCTGGGCGGGAGTGTTCAGTGCAAGTGCCACGGCAGGCAGCAGAGGGCGCCCCAGGCCCTCTGGTCTTTTCTCATCCAGGTTGTTCAGGGCAGGTTCAGGTGAAGGGAGAGGGGGGCTGGGTGGTGGTGCGAACAGCAGGCACTGCTGGCCCCTGTGGGTGGAGACCCCAGTGCCTGCCGGAGGGGTCCCGGCCTCCCAAGAGAGCACCAGCTGACGGCTGAGGGGCCCACATCTATCCCGGCCCCGCTCTGCGCTGAAGCCATCATCAGATCCTGGCTGCGTGGTTTCCTGTGTGCGGGAGGGAGCATGTCTGCCCAGGACCCACGGAGCCCTCCCTGCCCCCGCCCCCGCCCCCCTGTTGTCCTGGTGAACCCTGAGGGGTCTTGGCCTCTCCCATGGGGGTCAGCGGCCTGGCTACCTTCTTCTTCTCCCACCCCTGGGGCCCCAGACCCTGTGCCCACCTGTGGCCCAGGACAGAGATGACCTTGTTCCCTCCCTGCCAGGCCCACACCCCAAGGGTCCTCAGGGCATCCACAGCAAAGCTTTAACAAGGCTTCTTCAGGGTGACCGACAGTGTGGGGCCCTGGAGGCCTCGGAGCAGGGTGCTGCCCTTTTTCCGTGGGTCAGCAGCATTCTCGGCTTGGCTGGCCATTGTCCAGGCCTTGAAGGCCCCAAGTGTGTCCCTGAGAATTCCAGAGGTCCCTGAGAGGGCACAGCTCGTCCCTGAATATGGAGCTAGCGTGGGGAAGCAGGGGCCACATGAGGGAGGAGGGGCTCAGATCTGGACCCATGTCCTCGTCCTCCTCTGTCCCACGGGAGCCCGGTGTGGACACCAGGCGGTCACCCTGTCCCTTCCACCAGCTTCCATCCCCTGAGCACGTGTCAGGATTTCTCTGGACAATCTGAGGAAACAGCTTCTGGGAGCTGATGTGTCTGAGGTCACACAGCCAGTAGGTGACAGAGCTGAGACCAGACTCGGTGTGACCACCCCTGCTCCCCTGGGGTTCACCAGGCTAGAGGCTGTGGCTTCCCTGAGTTGCAGTGTCTGAGTGGCCCCTGCAGGTGCTGGCAGGGAAGGAAGCGAGGGGTGGGGCTTCCTGGGGGCGGTCAGTGGCTGGGACTGAGGTCACTGCACCGAGCCCAGTCTGGCGGAGCCATCTCTGCGCGGAGGGGGCTGCTGGTCTTCGGGGCCCCTGGCCCACCTCCCTCTTCCCGCTGAGTGGGGCCTCAGAACTTCTGTGTGACTCAGTGAGGACAGGCCACAGACCTGGCCATGCAGCCCTGCCCCTGAGCCCCCAGAGGACCAGGTTAAAGCAAGTGATCCTGGGACCAGACCCCAAGCCCTGGCCCCAGTGCCACATCCTGGCGGGAACTGGGGGGAGGGGAGAAGACCCTGAGGTCTTCCCCTGAGGGGGACGGCCTGTGGGTCTGGGGCCCTGGCCCTCATGGTACCACCAGCTGGCTAAGAGGGAAAGCCGCACCCTGAAGGGCAGCAGGATGCTCACCAGTCCCTTAAGCAGCCTCACGGGACCACACGAGGAGCCAGCCGGGGACCAGCCCGGCCACTGCAGCCGCCCGGCCTTCAGGACCCCAACCCCGCCAGTCAGCCGCACAGGAAATGACTCTTCTCCTCAGGAATGCTGCGCTGGCTGCGGGGACCTTGCTGCGTGGCTCTGGGCCCCACGGTAGGCGGGCCCAGTGGCTGGCGCTCCC
This sequence comes from Furipterus horrens, assembly GCF_987537825.1. NCBI lineage: Eukaryota > Metazoa > Chordata > Mammalia > Chiroptera > Furipteridae > Furipterus > Furipterus horrens. The sequence goes on from NW_028327171.1 coordinate 10,615,790, forward strand.
TGGGAAGCCCCCTCCCCCAGGCTCCTCAGCCCCTTGGAAGTCTGCAAGGCTCCGAGGAAAGCAGCCAAACTTCCCCCACAGGCTCAGACAGCCGTTAAGGAAATATCAGTGCCAGATGCTCTGCTTTTTCCATAGAACCAGAAGCCACCGTGAGGTAACTGGAAAAAGATTAACCCATCCAGATCCACAGCAGAGCCACTGCGGCTGGGGCTGGGGTGTGGGGCGCAGGTCCCCTGCCTGGTGGCCCCAGTGAGACTTTCTGTGCCATTGAGGGTGCCCTGCGAGGGCCTAGGTCTTGGGGCCACAGCCCCCTGTAGAAAGGCCCTGTGGCCAGCACAGCCACCACCCCTCCCCCGTGGCATCAGTATGTCACAGATCATCTCCTCTGGCCATCCCCTCTCCCTTCCCCCCTCTCCCCCTCTCCTTTTTCAGTGTCTCTTTCAGATAATGGTGCTCACAACCACAGCCTCTGTGTCAGATTCTGACCAGAAAATATAATCCTCAGCTTTTAGCAACAGAACGAGGATAAATTCAGAGGATGCACGTGGCCCTGGGAAGAGGGCCAGAGGGACCCACTGAGCTTCTCAAGTGCAGTGACAATGGCTCCCCTGGCTAACGTCCCCGGGAGGGCTGGGGTGAGCGGGGTTGAAGGACCGACCTTCCCGCTAAACTAACGCAGGCGCTAGTAACAGAAAAACAAGCAGCGGGTCAAGCACGATGCCGTGGTGGGAGCAGGCGTCTCCTCCTGGCCCGGGGCCCACCTGCCCAGTGACTAGAGGCGGGTGTCCAGAGATGTCCCAGATGGCCCAGGAGAACTGCTGGCTCTCTGTGCAGAAGACCCTGCCATTCTCTGACGGGACATCCTCTGAGCGTCCTGAGAACTTATCCTGTGGCTTTGCCCGCCCAGCTCCTGCTCCCCACTGCACCCCTCAATTTACTGAACAGTCCCGTTGTTGGGTCTGTGGGGCGTTACCAAACTTTTTCAGTAAACAAACAAACAAACGAAACATGCATTTCGGTATGATTTTTGCAAATAAGTCTATAGGCCACACTCCAGCGATGAGCTTGGTCTCACCCACACCCTAACATGTGATAGGCCCAACCCTGTCCCCACCAACAACAGGCTGGCAGCCCAGGGTGCTCTCCCTCTGAGCAGCAGCCTCGACCTCTCCTCTGGGTGTTGGCACGTAAGGACCCGGCTGGGAGCTGCCTCCCCCTCCTGCCCTCTTTCCTGTTGGTGTTGGTTGCCTGGTCACCAACTGATGCTAGGAGCTGAGTCCTCACCTGAGGGACCGGCCTGCAGGACTGGGTGATTCAGATGTCCCCTGGGGTCTGGCGCTTCTTCCTGGGCAGCCAACCTGGCCGTGACCGGCCCACCCAAGGTCCGCCCCACGCCTCTCAGCCCTGCCTGTGGGTTGTGACCACTGGTGCTCCTGTCCAGTTGACTCATTGTACAGTCGGCAAACATGGGCTGGGGAGCAGGACCGCCCTGTCCTAGGTGCTGGGGGCCAGAGCACCAAGCCACTCACGGTGGAGCTGGCCTGGAGAGGGGCTACCCAGAGATAGGAGCAGAGGGAGGGGCTGTCCAAGCTGAGGGCAGGGACAAGCACCCAGGATAGAGCCTGCCACTCAGGACCTGTGCCCTGATGAGGGGTGGAGGGGAGGGCCAGGCTGGCATCTGCCACTCCAAGGTCCGCAGTCACACCGCCTTGGAAACCACATGTGAAACCTGTGGAAAACATTGTTTTCCTTGATGAATCATGTTCTAAGTTGGGAGGAAATTTCACTTGACAGTTGAGGCATTAAAAAGAAATCATAAAGGGTTTCATTCAACAGATGCTAAGAAAGTTTGTCCCCCCTGGTCCTGACACTGCCCCAGCTGTGTTTGTCTTCTTTTTCTAGAAAATTCTATCAGGTGGAGCCCAAGTTACTAGAGCCCAAGGAGGACGTCTTGCCTATGTCCAAGCTGCACTGGTCAGGGCAGGAGGCTCAGCTCGGGGACGGTTCAGCCGAAGCCAGCACCTAGGTCTGTCTCCACAGTCGCTCCACTGCCCACCTCAGTTCTCCCATCTGGATAATGGGGTTAAACTCTGCTCACTTAGCAGCTGCATCTGAGGAGGCACTGAACTGGGAAACAGCCCTTGGTGAGCTGAAAAAACCTGTTTGTAATCATAAATGTACAGTTTCAACCCAGAAACTTCCATTTAAGACCAGCGCCCAGCAAAGTACACCTTGCTTCTGAGGACAGTGCTGTCTGAGTGGTCAACAGGCCCCTGGGCACTGGGAACCCCCACTCCAGCTGGCAGACGGAGGGCAGCCCACTTGGGTTCTATGCACACCGTCACTTTAAACCAGAAGGGTGGCCCTGGGTCTGCACGGTGGGCAGGCGAACCATCCAAGGGTGGATGGAGAGTGTGGTCAGGAGGGGGACCTGCCCTGCCCCATGCCGGCCAAGGAGGACCCAGGCACAGGTGGTCAAAGCCAGGCACGAGATGGTTGGCTGTGTGCTCCGACTTCCCACCAACTCCATGCCCGCGGCACCCCCAGCTGGTGGACGGTGTGGGGCATAGCATGGGTCACTGACAGCATCCATCACTACGTGGACATGGTGCAGTGAGGCTGTAAGACATAGAGGGAACCAGGGTGAGCGGGGGAGGGGGGTGATGGAAGGAACACCCCATCCTCATCCTCTGCAGAGGAGGCTTGTTCTAAGTGGGAGCAAAGTCAGTGAAGCCTGGCAGTGTCACTGCTGCCTGCAGGGGGTGTCCACGCCCTCCACCGGCCGTGCCCAGGATGGATGGTGCATCACTCATGGGAGGCTTCACTCATCAGGGGGCTTTATCTATGATGCCTCTGGCCTGGAGCCCAGGGTGGAGGTCTGGTGGGGGCCCTACCCCTCACTTTGTCTTCACCTCCTCTACCCTGTCCCTCCCCACCCTTACCCTGCCATAAAGGCCCCGCTGTCCCTCCTAGTGTGGACACTGTGTCTGTGGGATCCTGACTCTGGGCTGGGGAAGTGGCAGCCCCTCCTCCAATCCCAGACTCCACCAATGGCGCTCCTGGAAGAAGGTCCCTCTGACTGAAGGACAGTGGGGGGTGGACACAACCTAGGGGTCTGGGAACACCCAGGCCCCCATTGTGGCTGGAGGAGCTGGCAGGGGGCTGGACCACCCCCTCATTTTTCAGTTGTTGCCGAGACGTTGCCTTAGAGGGAAAAAAAGGAGGGAGGGGAGGAGGGGGAGGGAATAAAGGATTTTTTTTAAAGGAAAAAGGCCCTGCCCTAGGGCTGGGGTCTGTGTGTCAGAGGGGGCGCTGTTGATCCATGGAGGGAGGACAGGAGAGGGAGGGGTGGGAGGGGCGGGGGAGGAGAAGCAGGAGGTGGAGGGAGGGGCAGGGGTTCCAGGCTGACCAGACAGAAGGGCGGGCCACCATCCCCGGGCAGGCTCCCATCCCCGGGCGGGCTCCCATCCCCGGGCGGGCTCCCATCCCCAGGCGGGCCCCCATCCCCGGGCGGGCCCCCATCCCCGCGCAGGCCCCAGGCAGCACCACAGTCTCCTTTTGCTACTGTCCGTGGGGACACAGGAGGTCTGTCAGTCTGTCTTTCCTTCCTGCTTCCACCCACCCTCGTGGGTTTAAAGTCCTGACAGGAGAGCTGTGGGCCTCTCCCCCCCCCCCAACTTTTCAAGAGTGGCAGGGACAATGGAATGGGGGGCAGAAAGCAAGGGTCCATTCATAGGGAGTCGTGGAAGGCTCCTGGCACAGGGACTCCAGGGTCCCAGTCTGGCCCAGGTTGGGAGCGGGGGACTGGGCATGGCTCCTGGGTGCTGATCCACTCACGGGCACCATCAGATGCACACGCACGTGCACACACACAGCAGGCCATGGAGAAAAGCCCTGGTCTGCGCATTGTGCACTGGGTGCCTGACCCCCCCATGCCTGTTGTACCCACACTTCCCTGAAACATCTGCTCAGCATGGGTGCCGGGGCCCAGAGATGAGTAGGTTTTCTCCCTCTCACTGACCCCCACCCTTCCCTCAGGTCCTCGTGGACAGCCATGTCCCCCAAGCCTCCTGGACATCTCAGCCCATTATTGTCTCCTTCTGTCCTAGGGCCTTCGTTCCTGTCACCTGGAGAGCTCACCTACCTGAGCTGGCCCTTCCTAGGTCACCTGCCAGTGTGCCACCAGCTGCTTCAGAGGGTCCCTTCAAACCTGAAATAGACCTGCTACTATGCCCCCCCACAAAAGGCCCCCACAGCCCCCGCTCCAGCTCAGTCCCTGCGGACCCTCCCGCCCGTTTCTCACCAGCCCCCTCCACACAGGTGCCCTCGCAGTCTCTGGGCTCCCAGGAGGAGCTCGCCCAGACTTTGTGCACGAACATTGACTAGTGACGGGCCTGGATATTTTGGGGGGGCAACTATGGGGCGATGTTGTCATTTTCAGAGGCAATCTCACCCCTCAGGAAGACCGTGCAGTGCTCCTGGAGAGAGACGGGTCTGGAGAGTGAGGAGTCAAAGATGGCCTCCCCTCTACCGCACTGAAAACACAGGATCCAGCTCTGCACATCAGGACGCAGGGTTCCCGATGGGTATTAGTTTCATTTTTGTATTTTCTTCAGTACGTATGTGCCACTTTTATAATCAGAGAAAAACACGGACGAAGGTGTATAAGCAGATATATACCATGTGACCACACACCTATGGAAACGTTTGAGCAGAAAGACTATAAAGAGACACGGACATGTTAGCTCTGATTACCTCTGGGTAATCTTGTCTCAACAAGATGGTGTTTTCCTATGTTTGTAATTTGTGATAAGTATTTACCTTTTTTGTAAAAGGAAAAATAAAATTTTCTGAAGACATCATTTCTGAGCTCTGGTGAGTCTGAAGGCACCTCCCGCCCGTCTGGGGCTGGTACCCCTTGCGTGAGAGCTCCCTTCCACTCAGCAGACCTGTGTGGCCCCTGCTCTGCCCTAGAGAAGTGCAGGCTGGGAGCTGCCAGACCGAAGTTGGGGGTCCCCTGCCTCACTGTGGTCACACTGCCAGAGACTCACTGGTGTTCGGCAAACTGGAGCATGACAAGGACACCTAAAGTGAGGGCCAGGGAAGCAATGAATCCTGGAAGCCATGTAGCCCGTCCCTGTGTGAGCAAGGCGGACACTTCTTCCCATTTTATAGACAGTTGTGTTAGTTCTTACCCTCCGAGTAACAAATCCCTCTCAGCCACGCAGCTAAGCTCAGCGCCCACGGCCGTCTCGGGAAGCATGGCGGCCTGGCTGCGCCTCCACTACGTTCATGTCTCACACAACGTATTCTTCTCCCAAACCTGCAAGGGCATTGGAGTTGCCTCTCTTTGCAGACAAAGCAGCTCAGACCCGAGAGGCCATGTGAGCAGGTCACAGCTGTGTACCCAATTTTAGTTTGTTTGAACTAGATGCCTGTAGGCTGGACGCCCCATCAGCAAACCCCAGAGCACAGGGAGAGGTACGCCCACGGCACAATCTGGATGAAATCAGTGGCAGGTAAAATTATCCATACAATTGATCTGTAAAAATTCTAACACGTGGGTGAGGAACAATGAAGAAATTATTGGAAGAGATCCTAGAACAATCATTGAGAAGTGTGATTTCTGAAGTTTTTCTCAAACGTCTCCTTACAATGCTTATACAACTTCTGTATGTTTTTAAAACTATAAACCATTTAGGCTGATTTTACACAAGTGTCAACAGCTCCAGCTCCAGCAAAGGTCTCCTGGAACTTTCTCTGGGGCAGGGTTCGGTTCTGGCCACATCTGGAACCCACCAGTGCAGGGCCTCAAATACAGACACAAATATATATATAGAGGTTGAACTTTGTCTTCTCACAGTAAAAAATGAAATGTCTTCTCCAAATTTGTATTTGACTGAAAAATTATATACATGAAAAATAACTAAAATCTGACAAAGCAATGGATTGGAAACAGAGAAACCAACAGCATCTCATTCATAGGAAGTGGTTAGTGTGGGGATTGCTGAACACACAGATCAATTCCACAAGAAGATGTCTGGATTGGAAACTACCAAAAACCATTGAAGGAAATTCGTTTGGGGTTACAGTGCTTTTTCAGGCATCTGAACACTCAACTGCACTTCTGTTCTACTGGACACGAGAAGCACAGCCCCCACGCACGGGAAATGGACCCTTTAGCCGACAAGTGTCCCAGGACACTCAAAGCTGCTCCAGAGACCAGAGACTTTTTCTTTCAGAGTGACTCACCCCTGCACTGGAGGAGACCCCGGCCTCCACTCCTATCCTGAGCCAGCCCCAGCCTCCTCCTCCTCCTCTTCTCCACTCCTCCTCCTCTGCCCCTCCTTCCCTTCTCCCCTCCCTCCCTCCCTCCCAGGCAGTAACTCCGGCAGAACAGAGACGACTTCTCTCTCTCTCTCTTTCTCTCTCTCTGGTCGTTGTCAGCCCACCCTGATCCCTGCCCTTACCGGATGGTGACTTGCAGGCTGGTGACATGAGGCTGGTCCCCGTTCTGCTTTCCCTGATGCTGCAGGCCTGCTGGGCCACAGCGCAGGACCTCCCGGCAGCCGAGAGGGCCATTGCCTTCCAAGGTGAGTGGACTTGCTGAATCTCAACTGTGCTTTTTCCTGCCTGGTGAGACCAGACACATGCAGCCCCGAGTGTGACTCTGGCCTCTTCTCTTGATGTGAGAGCTGTAGATGGGGGGCCTTGTGTGGGTGCTTAAAATTCCCCAGCTAGGCAAGGCCCCTGGGCTCTGGTCGCCAAAGGGGTGAGTCAGGAGGGCCGGGTGAGGACAATGAACTTCATTTGGGTCTCAGCCTCCAGCTCTCCATGAGCAACTGTCCTGACCACCGAGTGCTGTTTTTTCTCTACCTCACTTAATTCCATTTGATTCTTTGCCTTGCAGTCAGTCAATAGACATGGGTACCTGCCCCCACACACCTTTTTCTGAAGTTCATGCACCGGGTAGTAAATTTAACTTGGAAACTTAGTGAGAAAAAAGTTGTCCAGGGCGGGGCCCCCTGCCTTCTCGGAGGCCTGGCAAGATTCTCAGGACTGAATGGGGGGTTCTTACGGTCACCCCACCTCATCACTGGGTGTCAGTTTTCCTTGATGAGGACCACTCAGTGCAGTGGGGCTGGCTACCCTGGGAGGTGGCTGGTGGGGTCAGAGTTGCTGGAAGGGAAAGTTAGGTAAAGGTGGCCTCAGTGTGTCCTCAAGGGTTCAGGGCATGAGCTGCAGGTCCCCTCCTATCCCTGGCCTAGACTGTCCTGTGGACCTCTTCTTTGTGCTGGACACCTCCGAGAGTGTGGCCTTGAGGCTGAAGCCCTATGGGGCCCTGGTGGACAAGGTCAAGGCCTTCACCAAGCGCTTCATCGACAACCTGAATGACAGGTAAGAGGGCACGCTTTGGCCTCTCTCCTGCATTTCTATGTGCCTCTCAGAAAAAAGGTGAATGGGCCAGGGCACCAGCCTGCATAGTGCCGTGCTTGTCACAGTCCAGCAGGCAGAGCCTGGCCTAACCTTCCCATCTGAGGAGGGAAGTGTCAGCCTGGTCACTCGAGTACCTTCCCAATGTCCACAGTGGTCCAGATGCACCTAAGAAGGGTTTGAGATGGAGCAGGCTAAGGAAAGGGGACTGGTCAGCGGGGAGGCCTGAGAGGACAGTGCTGTGATGTGGGGCTCCTGTCACCCCCAATGCATATGAAGAACTGCCTCCCAACCCAAATTCAGCAGGTGTAAGGAGTTGGCCTAAGGCCCTGACTAGAGCCTGGAGGGGGCGCACCTCACCAGCCACGTGGACACTAACTGCTGCCCACATGGGGGATCAGAGCCTGTGTCCGGACCCAATGTCCCAGTGTGCCCAGTGGAGCAGACAGAGGCGCCTGGAAGGGCCACCAACTTGGTTTTGAGTTTGGGCATGGCACACTTCATTCATTCACTTACTCGTTCATCTGTGTGATGAATCCACAGCACTGGGAGAGTGGGGTGGGGGTGTGGCCAAGGGCATGGCACGCCCACAGTGGAAGGGCAGAGCAGTGGGGAGGAGGGGCGCCTGTCAGAACCTAACTCTTCCCCCACCCCTAGTTCCACCCTGCCCCTGCTGACCTGCTAACCAGGACTCTGAACTTCCCCCCACCCAATGGGGCTGCAGGGACAGAGGGTGTGGCTGCCCAATAAAGGGTGTTATGGTACCTAAAACCCAGCACTTACCCCAAATGTTCAGGCCCATGGGGCTGAAGGATGCTGGGGGCTACATGAATGATGCCTCAGGCAGGGATGCTAGGGCAGCCATGTGGGCCAGCAGTCCCTTCCATATGCCTTTGGCCCCTTAATCAGCCTCCTGTGCCTCAATTTCCCCACCTGTGAACTGGAATAGGCTCCTCCTGTGATGATTACTGTTAACGTGGCCACAGGAGCCTCAGTCACTCCATCTGCTGAATGGGCTGTGGGGCAGGCCACCCCCAGCCTTGGACAGAGCAAAACTGAGAGCCGCAGGGTCCAGGTGCACGCGACACAGAGAGGCGCCCAGTCATATCTGGGGACCCCTCACCAGTGTCCTGCTTAGAATTGGCCTCACCCAGTCCCCTTACCCCATGCTCCCCATTGGAGCGGTCTGCCCCCTGTCGCCCTGCCCACCACAGTCCAGGCGCACAGAGCTCCTCGGCTGAAGTCCCTGGAGACCAGGAGACTGGTCGTTCGCAGGGTGGAGCCGGTGCCTCCTGACCATGCTGGCCTTCCCACACATGGCTACCAGGCCAGGGACCAGCATCTTAGGGCCGCACGCGAGGCCCAGCCGGCTCTTACCTGTGGGGTGGGACGGGGCCGGCCGTCTTCCACCTGTGAAAGGCTGCTTCTTGCCCTGAACGAGCAGCACCTGGGGAGCGGGCGCTCAGCTCTGCCGGGCGGACTCGGGTTTGGGCCTGGGAGGCACACGGTTCACCCGCCGGCCCCTTAGGTACTACCGCTGCGACCGCAACCTGGTGTGGAACGCGGGCGCGCTGCACTACAGCGACGAGGTGGAGATCATCCGCGGGCTCACGCGCATGCCCAGCGGCCGGGACGCGCTGAAGGCCAGCGTGGACGCGGTCAAGTACTTTGGCAAGGGCACCTACACGGACTGCGCCATCAAGAAGGGGCTGGAGCAGCTCCTTGTTGGGTGAGCACCCCCCACCCACTGGCCTGTGCTCACGGAGCGGCTCCATCTGTGGGCCAGTGCTTGGCCCCAGCACCCCCGCATGGCTCCTGCCTCTGGGAAGATGCGCAGGTCCTGTGTCCCTGGAGGGCTTCCATCTTCCTGACCTGTGCATGGTAACCCCACTGAAACGCGCCAGTCCCAGGGGTTGCTCATTGGCAAACCAAGCTCTGGTGCCCAAGATCCCCCAGGACCAGCCCTAGTGGCCTAGGGGATCATGCTAGAGATCAATCCCCAGCCTGCCTGGCCACTAAGGGTCATTCTGAGTCCCTCCATCCCTCCCTGGAGCCATCCACTGTCTCCTCAACCAGTGGAAGCAGAAGGGACCTGAAATGCCACCATCACTGCCACCTTTTGGCCAAGCAGAGGTGATGCCTGCAGTCAGAGACAGAGAGACATACAGAAGATAGGGACAGAGAGGGCGACATAGAGGGAAGGGATCCCTGTGAGAGCACTGATGTCCCCAATGCTGGCTCTGCACATTGCTTGGAATCTTGGCAGCAGGGAGCAGCCAGCAGCCACCATGTCCAGAGAGAGGGCTGGCTCCTGGCTGTGGCCCAGCGCTGCTGCAGCCCCCAGGGCCCCGCTCACAGGTGGGCGTATCTTCAGCCGTCCCCTCCCACTGCCTGTGGTTGAGGTTCCACGTCAGGACGCCTCAGGGTGGGTGAGCACCTGCTCCTCTCCCCTGGCTGTATGTGCATTTTCCAAAATAGTCTTTTAAGGAAATGTGACCCCACAAAACTACTTTCTGCTTACTGTCTGTTTTTATGATCCCACTTCATAGCAGGATCAGCACAGAGACACATTGTTCAGTGTAACAGGAAAAGCCACTTTGCAGAGCAGCGTTGGGGTCTCAGTCTCCCTCCAGGGTATCTGCCCCCCATTACCTCCCGTTGCCATGTCTCGGCTCTCCAAAGGGGACTGTGTGCTGTCAGGGTTAGAGGTGGCCTGAGGGACCCGGAGCTAGCCTGGGTCTCACGGCTGCCCCACCCCCACCCCCATGCAGGGGCTCCCACCTGAAGGAGAACAAGTACCTGATTGTGGTGACTGACGGGCACCCCCTGGAGGGCTACAAGGAGCCATGCGGGGGCCTGGAGGATGCTGTGAACGAGGCCAAGCACCTGGGCATCAAAGTCTTCTCTGTTGCCATCACACCCGACCACCTGGTAGGAGCCCTGTCCTGGGCCTGTGGCCGGGGAGGGGGCACAGGGTGCAGCTGGTGGACGCAGAGACACAGGCACCAAGCTGCAGGAGGACAGGGCATGGGAGCAGCGGCGATGGGGAGGGGTCCGCACTCCCAGCCATCATCATCACCCTTGTTCCTGCCATCACCCTTGTTCTTGTCGCACCGCCCCCCCCGCCCCCACCCCAGGAGCCACGTCTGAGCATCATTGCCACAGACCACACGTACCGGCGCAACTTCACTGCAGCCGACTGGGGGCAGAACCGCGATGCAGAGGAGATCATCAGCCAGACCATTGACACCATCACCGACATGATTGTGAGAGGCCCCTGCAATGTCACCCTCCCACGTCTGGGTGCTGGCAAGTCCTGCGGCCGCAAATATAAATTAATTTCACTTTTTCGTTTTATTTTCAGAAAAATAATGTGGAACAAGTGGTAAGAACCCCACCCCTACCCCTACCTTCCTCCACTGCCCAAGGCGTCACCACTGGTCCCTCCCTCCCACCTGGGCACCCAAGCCAAGCTCTCTGAGCATCCATAGGCATCGGGGTGTGGCAGCTGTGCCTTGGCTTTCTAACGTGTCACTCTGTCCCTTCTCTGGCAGTGCTGCTCCTTCGAGTGCCAGGTGAGTGTGCACCCCCCCCCCCCCGCCCAGCCCTGGGGCCCCCTGGGATGGTCTGTCTTGGGCTGACTGTTCTCTTTGCCTTACAGCCAGCCAGAGGACCTCCTGGACCGCGGGGTGACCCTGGGTACGAGGTGAGTGGCCGCACCCTACCCTCGTTTACACCCAGCAGGGAGAGAGGTGTTGAGTAAGCATGGGAGAAATGTCCCTGCAGCCTGGCAGCCTAGGCAGCTGTCCTGAGCACCCTCCTTGCAACTGCCACTGGGCTGGGTGTGGGGATAGTGAAGGCATCTCTCACTGAGCAGGTGCCCCGAGTCATGGGGAGAGAATCCAGGCACAGTGACCCTGAGTCCAATGGCTGGCTTGGGAGATGGGGGTCTGAGAGCTCCTTTGCCCCTGTCCTGGGATGGAGAACTGGCCCTTTCTGAAAGTGTCCCTTGAGTGCTTGGCTCCTGGAGATGGGCCTTGATGGGAGATGGGCATGCACTTGGGGCCCAGGCCAAGGTGAGGAGATTTTGAAAACCAAGATTTGTTGCTAGTGCTTACAAATTGGGACATCGCTCAGGAAAGTCCAAATTTCTGGCTTCTAAAAAAATGTCAGCTTCAGTGGCATGAAGCCATGTGGCCACTGACCATGGGAGCTGAGGCAACATCTCCTGGTGGGGGGGTGGTCTTTGTGTCCGTGCGGCCCACCTGGGAGCCCAGCTCAGCAGCAGGAACAGGGCACAGGGTAGCAGAGAAGGAAGATTCAGAGGCCTCTCTCGAACTGGCGGGGCAGCTCCATGGCCTGGTGGGGTGTGAGGGAGGGGACATGTGGAACTGACCTTGAAGATCCTGAGTTGGACCACAGGTGATGGAGAAGGTGGCTGAAGAGAACGCAAGCACGTAGGGGTCCCTTGCACCAGGTTTGCAGAAATACTTGGGAAACTGTCTCCTAACCTTGATCTGCTTTGTGTTGCAGGGAGAACGAGGGAAGCCAGGTCTCCCAGGAGATAAAGGAGAACCCGGAGACCCTGTGAGTGTCAAATGCCTGACCCTGGGGGTGGGAGCACTGAGAAGCCTAAGGCTGAGGGACCAGGCTGCAGAAACTTCCAGAAGGATGGCTGGTGTCTGAGTGCCATGGTCACGGTCCTCAGAGAACACGGCCCCCATGGGCAACTAGGGCCGGAGCGTGCACTGCACAGACCTTCCGTCCAGCGCATCCCCTCAGGTCGCCATACAGCCTGTGCTCAGTGGGGCAGGCGTGGGGTTGGCCAGCAAAGTCCCACAACCTCTGCCTCCGCCACAGCCAGTCTCCCCACAACCCACCCCTGGCTCCTCCCCGGAGCTCCACTGAGGAGCCCCCCCAGCAGCACAGGCGGGGCCATCCGGGCAGAGCTGGCCCCTCAGATGCCAGCCAGCAGGGCGGCAGGAGCCAGTGGGGCCAGTGGCCAGCGAGCCCAGTCTCTCTGGCTAACCAGGCCTGAGTGGAGTGGGACACAAGGCGGGCTGGGTGGGGACTGCCCCTGTTCCCAGGTGTGTCTAACGCACATCCTCCATTGTGTTTCAGGGAAGGCCCGGGGACCTGGGACCTGTCGGCTACCAGGGGATGAAGGTACATCTTCCCTCCTCCTCCTCAGCGGCCCTTCCTGGGGCTGAAGCAAAGTGCATCAGAGCTGGCCCAGTGCACAGGGCACTGGGACACCAGTAACAGTCCCCCTTTCCTCCCCTCTTTGCCATCTAGGGAGAAAAAGGAAGCCGAGGAGAGAAGGTGAGTGAGGCACAACTTTGGGGTGTGACCCCCTGAGTGCAGAGCAGCCCCCGCACCTGGGCGAGGACAACATTGCCCGTCCCCGCTGTGGCTGGGCCCCAGCAAGCTGGTGGGGGGGTTGACTGGCACCCCCTCCCCAAGGGGCCCGGGAGACTAAACCCTCCTGGCTGTCCTCCTCCGCCTCCCTGGGAGGACACGGCCAATTTCTGGGAAACTTTCCCCATGACGGGGGGACCACCCTCCTCACCCTCCCTTCCTGTCTCTGCAGGGCTCCAGGGGACCCAAGGGCTACAAGGTGAGTGTGGTGATGGGGACATGTGTTCTGCCCCATGGGTGGGTGCTGTCTGACCTTCCTCTGATCCTCTGGCCTTTGTACCTCACAGGGAGAGAAGGGCAAGCGTGGCATTGATGGTGTGGACGGCATGAAGGTAACCCCTGGCCGGGGGGAAGGGCTGGCGGCCAATGCACACGGTTCAGGGAAGGGACGGTGGGCAAAGCCGGGTACTTCTTCAGACATCAGCAGATGGGGCCTCATGTGGCACTCCGGGCAGTTCAGAGGTAGTGGAAAAGGCAGGAGACGTTTCTTGCCAAGTCTGAGGTCCCAGTGGACCCTAAGCCACCTGGCCAAGATCAGAGCATCTTCTGGAGTGGGGCTTTCCTGGGAGGGGGATGAATGAGCCAGAGCCAGAAGACTTGATTGCCAAATCCTTCTTCCTCCTTCCAGGGGGAGATGGGGTACCCAGGCCTGCCAGGCTGCAAGGGCTCACCCGGATTCGATGTAAGTCGCTTTCTCTCACCAGTCCTATAAGGCTGTAGATTCTCAGGCGTGAGCACTGGCTCAAACCCTCCCATTGACACTCTTAAGAAGTCACTGGAAGGCTGTGCTGCACACAAGTGTGCGGCCTGAGGGCTGCTTGGTTAAGACTGTGGACTGACTTCTCCCATCATCTCACCAGGGCATTCAAGGACCCCCGGGGCCCAAGGGCGATGTGGGTGCATTTGGACCGAAGGGAGGAAAGGTTAGTGCTGTGAGGCCCCAGGGAGCTGGAGCCAGGGCTTTATTGGCTACTGAGTGTCAGTAGGTTTTGTCGTCCAGGCCCGCGGCCCCGAGAAGGCTCGTGGGTCACTGCTCTACTCTGTGGGCAGGCGGGGATCTGGGGCTGGGAATGGTGGGAAACAAAGGTTATGGGTTAAACACAACAAGGGGTGGGCCAGCACGTTTGCCCAAGGGGAACGCTCCCTCTGCCCCATGTCACTGACCCTCAGACCCTCCAGCCTCCATCACACCTGGCTTCTGCAACAGGGGGCAGTGACTGCTGTCACTCTGGTTCCCTGGTCGTCCCCACCCCTGCCCAGGGCAGGACAGAGAAGGACAGGCCGGGCTGATCTTTCTCCTCTTTCTAGGGGGAGCCTGGAGCCATCGGGGAAGCTGGGAGGCCAGGGAACACAGGACCCCCCGGAGATGAGGTGAGCATGAACACAGCACCCACCCTACCCCCTCCTTCCACCACAGCCTGGGTGGGGGGGTACCCAGGCCCTGGGAGAGGCTGCCAGGCACCGGCCAGGCCAGAGGTGGATGAGTACATCCTTGTTCTCCCCAGGGAAATCCCGGAGAGCCTGGTCCCCCGGGAGAGAAGGGTGAGGCCGGCGATGAGGTAAGCACCCACGTTTGACCTCCTGCTCCCTGTTCCCAAGACTCAGGCTGAGTTCCCATCCCAAACTAATGCTTCTGTTCATCCCAGGGCAACCCAGGACCAGATGGCCCCACCGGGGACAAGGTGAGTCGGCGGGTGGCGCCCTGGACCCTGGGCCTCACTGCTTAGTGCGGGGCATGGCCGCTTCAGCAGCCAGGAGCCTGCGGGGGCAGTGTCGGTTCTGCACGCAGCGCTTGAGTCCTTCCCGCATAGTGGGGTCTGGGGCTGCGAACTCACCCCCTTCCACCTCTTCCCATACAGGGTGGCCCTGGGGAAAGAGGACCACGGGGCACCCCAGGCGTGCGGGGCCTGAGAGGAGATCCGGTGAGTCACCAGGGACCCCACCTCCCTGGGGGGGAGGGGCAGGGGGTGCAGACGGAGGTCAGGCAGAGTTCCGGTTTCAAAATCACAGGACACATGCCAGCAAGTCCCATCGGCCCCTACACTTCTGTTTCCCCAAACAGAGACAGTCCCCCAGTGCAGGAAAGGCAGCAGCTGTGGCCTTGCCCTATCCCAGGCCTCCAAGCTGGGCTCTGCCCCAGGGTCTGAAGGGAGGCAGGAGCCAGGCCTGCACCAAGGCGAGCAGAGCGAAGTGCAGGGTCTCTCCCCCATCACCACGGACCAGTGCCTACGGGAAACGATCACCTAAAATCACACCGAGACACAGTAGGTTTGCTCTCTGACGTTTTGTCGCGGGTACGTGCATTTCCTGCAGGACCGCGACTGTGGCTTTGTAATGCCCTTCACGGCGGCGCAGGCTCCGTTTCCAGCTCCGTGTGTTCTCGTCAGGCTACATGTCTGTCACTTATTTAGTTGCACAGCCTTCCATGTGACACGGTTTCCTTAGCCTGGCCCCTCATCGTACACCTGGATTTTTCTAAATACCTGCAGCCCTCCCCCCACCAAAACAACTCCACCAACATTTCTGCAGACAGAGCTTGCATTCTTGTTTGGATTGTTATAACTTCAGGAGCAGGATCACTGGGAAGCCGCCGCTTCACAGACCTTGTGGCGGAGAGCTGGTGGTGGCCCAGTGGCTGCTGCTCCTTGACTATGATAGCGCAGTGGCCAAGCTGGGCTTTCTCTGGCCCTGTGGTTCAGTGGCAGGGTTTTGCTGGTCCCAGGCAGACTCTGTGCCTGGTTTTGAAGGGAGAGGGGACTGGCCCCACCCACAGCTCCTGAGTTAGGGGGAAAGGGTGCTACTGAGCTTCCAACCTCAGATGTGGGCTGGGCCCTCTGCCCACTGCAGATCTTGGCGATGCTACCACTCATCCCCTGAATAGGACACTGTGAGGCTGTGACGGGCAGGTGTGTAGTCAGGTGTCCCATGGGGAGAGTGAGTTTCCCCGAGGCCCAATGCAGGGGTTGGGAGGAGCATCAAAGCAGGGGTAACCTGGCTTTGACTCCCTTCCAAACCCACCCAGCTGAGATCAGGAAATGGGACCGAAGGCCAGGTCACACCTCCAGGAAGCACCCCTAGCAGACAGAGAGGATGGGGCGCCCGAGATGGGGCCCCAGTTCCCAGGACCCCTTTAGGGAGCCTCCTGGAGAAGAGGCAGTGTGGGGAGGGGCCGTGGGCCCCAGGAGGAGCTGCTGGCCTCCTCGCTGGGCCTCCTGAAACCACAGCCGCGCAGCAGCTGAGCGCGCAGTTACATTGTGGCCAAAACGGAGGGAAGGAAAAAGGAAGGATGAGGCCTGGGAGCACCGCGGGCGGCTCTGGGCCCCCAGGCCTTGCCCTCCCTGGTCTCCGCCTCACCTGCTTATTCCTTTCCAGGGCGACGCTGGACCCCCAGGCGACCAGGGGCGGGAAGGCCCTGTCGGTGCCGTCGGAGACCCGGTAGGAAACCTGGCTGTCTGAGGGGGTGTCCGTGTGCGAGCCGGGCCTGCCCATTTCAGTCCTGGAACAGAGATGCTCCCAGCAGCTCAGGGATCTTGCAGGAGGAGGGACCTTGGGTACCGTGGGGTTTGCTCAGCTTTTGGAGACCCGGTGTGAGGTTCTGGCTGGAGGTCAATTTGGATGTGCATTGCATAGAAGGTTCCAGAATTTCTAGGTGTGCTGCCTTCCAGAGGCCATGCTGGGGGACGGTGGGAGAGTGGGACCCTAAGGAAACAGGGAGTCTGACCCTGCCAGCAAGTTGGGTTGGGCGGGGGGTGGGGTGGGGGGGGCATGGTGCAGACCCGCCCTTGCCTTCTCAGTGGCCCACTGAATGCACCTATCTAGTCTCCTGTCAACACATACATAGATTGTCCCCAGGACACGACTTTACAGAAAGATACTGTAATAAAAACCAACATCCCTCTTTCGCTCTGGCAGCTCCTTTGTCTCTCCATCTGTGTCTCTGACCATCTATCCACCCATTATCTATTATCTATCCATCTATCCTGCCAGTTACCCATCCATCCCCATATTTATCATCTATCGTCTCTCCCTATGCCTTATCTCTCATCTATCCATCCACGCACCCATTCCATCCATTCATCCATTTTCCATCCATCTTGAAATACGTCCAAGGCTAGATCCAGAATGTAAATTCTTAGGAGCAGAATTTCTAGGTCAAATGATGTGTGCGTGTGAGTGTGTGTGTGTGTGTGATCACTGTCAAATAATTCTACTTATCTATGTATTCAGCCCCGACTACCACTCCCCTCCGAGAGTGTATAATAGAGACTATACCCACACTTTTGCCAACATGACTTCGAATGTGCGTGTTAGCTCCTCAGGTGAAAAGGTGTCCTCTCTTTATGGGAAAAGTTGAACATGGCCTTGGGTGTCACTGTGCCTGGCTGCTCATGAGCTGGTTCATTGCCCACTGGAGCCGGGTCCCTCATGGATGTGATGCACCTGCAGACGTTCTTCAGATCCGTGGTATTTTGTTGTTTAGGATGCCCTATTAATTTACAGGGTTCCAAAGATGTTCACCCCTTTTACTGTGTGTTTTTCTTATGTCTGATTCATTTAGAACATACAGGAATGGGCAAAAGTAGGTTTACACTTGTGAGTACACAAAACAGTTTTCTCATTATTATTCATTAATTATTGTATTATATGTGTTACAATTGTATACCTACCTTTGCCCACGCCTGTATATTATATGGTTAGAAGGGGGGTTGGGACCCAACTCGACTTTTTCTGTGAAGAGCAAGCCCATTGTTACGACACGATGTCTCACGTGAACCGTGTTTCCCAGGGAGCAAATTGCACCTTCGTCCTATTTGTCATCCCTCAGCTGTGTGTGTCCCTCTGCACCTGCTGTAACGTGCCCCTCATCTTCCTGTTCCCGCACCAGTTCCAATATTGTAACTTCACAGTAGGTTTTACCCTCAGGCCAGACTGGTCCCGCTGCCTGCGACATTTCCAACCCCTGCCTGACCGGAGCCGAGGACGGTGTCCCTGCTCCAAAATGGGGGCCCAAGCCCCCAGGACTGGCAGCTTTGGTCCCCGCAGCCTGGGCACCACGCATCATAAAACACTGAAAGCCTGACCTGCCACTGGGGTTTGCTCTCCAAAATCCCAGTAGCACCTGCATGTCACATGTCTCCAGGTGTCAGAGGAACTGACAGTCACTGTCATAAAGGGGAACAACAGAGTGTGAGGGAGAGGGAAGCCCAGGCTCTGGGGACCCTGGAGATACTGTGGTGGTTGCTTCCTCTGGGAGGAGGCCCTGTGTCCCTCCAGTCTATGACCCAGCTGGGGACAGTCCACTGCCAACTCATGCTTCCAGCCTTGGTGACGCTTGTCTACCCGGGGGGCTCGGGTGGGGGGTTAGGCAGCTTTGGACCCAGGTCCGTCTACACTGGATGCTCAGCTTCATGGCCTCGGCGCTGTTTCTGCCTCTCGGGCTCCCACTTCCTCCCGACCCCATCAAAGCCTCCCCCAACTTCAGACCCAAAAGGCAGCCAGAGCCCATACCAGGGGGGTGCCTTCAGAACTTTCTGCAAAATGTGTTTTTCTGAACCCCCCCAAAATAACGGTTGAGAAATGCAGACAATGGAGGAGAGGATGTTGCCCCCACCCCTCCTCCTCCCCATCCTGCCCTGGGCGCCGCCCCTCCCCCCTTTGTTGGGGCCGGTGCTGCCCACCAGGAGCAGTGGGGCGTGGGGCTGGGTCCCAGGAGGCACCTGCCCAGCAAACTGTCTGCCAAAGCAGGGAGCAGAAATTCTGCCCAGGGTTGTTTTTCGCTGTCTGGCGGGTCGCTGTGTTCCCATTTCTCAGGGTGTGCTGGTAGGGATCTGGAGGTGCGTCAGGCAAGGCCTTCCACCAGCCTGGCCTGGGGCACTGAGGGCTTCTGCTTCTATCCTTCCTCCTGCCACCCCCTCTCCATGTCCCATCATGGGCTCTCAGGGCCCAGGCTGTGAACCCCGAGTGGGCGGCTGCCAGTGTGCCAAGTGTGTGATGCTGACGCTGCCAAGGTGTGTGAAAGCACCAGGGCCAGCAGCTGGACACTGGCGTGGCTGTGGCCAGGGCAGCAACATGGCAGCAGCCACCTGGATGGAACGGGCTGGATAATGGGGACCTGTACACAGTTGGGAGAGGACCTCGTCCCAGAAGGACATGGTCTGGGAATCCCGACCAGGAGACAGGGTCTCTGAGTGCAGGGTCACGGCTGGTGGGGCACCAGGGCCAGCAGGTCCGTCCACAATGCACGCTTGTCCTTGTTCCCCCAGTCTGGATGGGGGTGTCTACGAAGTGCTCGGGGAACATCTGAGACCCTGGGCTCAGAAGGGCAGGTGATGCGCCTCCCAGGAAGGCGTAGGTGGAACAGGCTAGCAAGTCACGTCAGGAGGGCTGGAGTGGAGCAGAGAAGGGGTCTAGTGGGGCCTGTCCATCTCTTTGCAGGGTAGTCCTGGCCCCGCTGGATCTAAAGGATACCGAGGAGACGAGGGGCCCCCGGGGTCCGAGGTGAGTAGCCCCTCCTTGCCCTTGGCTGCAGGAGAGGCCAGCCCTGACCCCAGACACCTCCTCTCCACCCAGCGCTTCCCTGGGAGAGCCCCCTGTGCTGTTGGCATGTATTAATGTTTCATTCCATCCTAGTACATGTGACTTCTAGGACATTTGGGAAATGCAGGAAAAAAAAGAGAATCGAAATCTAAAACAGTATCACCCAGAGATGAATAATAAGAACGTTTTGGTTTATCTCTTTCCAATTTCTTTTTCTTTCTTTGCGTGTTATGCCTTAAATTTTGACTTTACAAGGTTTGTGTTTTTCATCGTGAGCATTCTCCAGAAATCCTAATTGTTTTTCAAAACACTGTTGACATGCGCTTTGAGCCACGCCTTTGTTTGGGTCTTTGATTCTCCGAACACCCTCGCTGGGCTCACAGGCTGTTCTGGACTCCGGGTATCCCTGTCCATTTCTGCTCACGTCCTGATGCCCCGGGGGGATCACGTGCAAGAGGTCGGACGCGGAGCCCCATGGGCTCCTGTTCTGCTCCATCTGCACCAGCCCTAGGACCATGGGGTTGGAACCCTTCTTCCAGCCATTGCCCAGCTGCAATTTCATTTAATTCCGCCTCCCATTTTCCTCTGAGAGACCTTGTGCCTCGGAGCCTGCCTCGCTCATCCCTCGGGTGTCCACTTCCTCTTCCCAAACCTGCTCCTGTCCTCCTTAGGGTCCCAGAGGCGCCCCAGGGCCCGAAGGACCCCCCGGAGACCCCGGACTGATGGGCGAAAGGGTGAGTGACGGGCCTAAGGGCACGGGTCCTGGAGAGGCTGACACGTGGTTCCCTGAGATACTGGGAAGCCCTGGGTTTGAGCTCTGAGTGCCTGGGGTTTAAGTGAGGGTCCCAGTCACAGTAACTGGACAGGGAGCATCCTCTGCAGGTGACTGTCCCCTCAGTGTCTGTGGACACTGCAGTCACTGTTGTCACCGAACACGTGGATGCTTTGCCTGCCCGCCTGCTCCAAGGTCCGGGGAGAGGTGGGCATGGGACCTTCAGGGCATTTCGTGCTGGTAGACGCCTTCCAGGCTGATGAGGGACCCAAAAGTGCTGCTCCTGTGCCCATGCTGTCTGGTGATATGCCAGGCCTGGATGGTTCCCACAGTGACAAGATGTGGTCTGCTCCCCCAGGGTGAAGATGGCCCCCCTGGAAACGGCACTGAAGGCTTCCCCGGCTTCCCTGTGAGTGTCCCCCACCCCACCTACCACCCTCTGGGCACACTTGGGCCGGCGGGTTGTACCCAGCAATCGGTAGCTGGGATAGCCCATGGGGGCCCCATGTCAGAGCCCGGTGTGACTGTCCTGCCTTCCCCTGCAGGGCTATCCAGGCAGCAGGGGCCCTCCCGGGAGAAACGTGAGTACACGCCCACCACCGGGCTACTGGTGCGTGCACACACATGACACATGGGCAAACACTCTCACATGTGCAAATGTGCACTCTCGTGTGCAAACACACACATGCAAACACACACACCCTTAGCCTGGCTCTTTACCAAGGCTGCCCCCAACATGTATCTTCATCTATGGATGCACTTGGTGACTGACACTACGCTCAGGGTACCTGGGAGCAGGGTCGTATCCTGACCCCACTAACTATGTGCTCCCCTGTCACCTGCAGGGCACTAAAGGCTACCCCGGCCTCAAGGGGGACGAGGGAGAAGCTGGAGAGCCCGGACAGGACGTGAGTGCTCCCACCTCCCCACTCCCCGCCCCCCATGCTGTGAGATCCCGACGAGGGGGGAGACTGGGAGGGACAGGTGGCGGTGGCAGTCACACATGCTGTTTCCTTCCAGAACACCGTCGTTTCACCCCCCGGTGTCAAAGGTGCGAAGGGGTACCGGGGCCCCGAAGGCTCTCAGGTGAGTAGAGGCGTGGTTGGCCCAGGGCGGCAGGTGGGGGCAGATGCGTCTGGGACTCTGAGGCTGCAGTGGGTGGAGAGGGGGCTGGGGAGAGGAGGTTAGGAATTTGGGGAGCAGATCTCTGTGGAGGTTGGGGCTTTGACAAGTGGAATCAGGGAGAACAGACAGTTTCAAGGGGCACATTGGGGTGGTGAACAGGGAGAGAGAAGGGGGGCCAGTCACAAGGTGGCAATCACAGAAGCACAGCAAAGCCCAGGGCAGGGGCCCAGGTGAGGTCCGGGCACCGAGGCCGTTGCACTGAGCAGAGTACTCCGCCTGGGCAGTGAGCGTGGGTGGGTTGCACACAGGGATCCGGCCAGCACACCCACTGGCCACTGGGAAAGGGACTACGTTGGACAGTTGTCACGAAGTAGGCAGCAGTTACTGGGTCTTCTCCAGCCCTTAACATGCAGAAGCCTCTGCTGTCCCTGGCATTCAGGGCAATCCTAATGGGAGGTGGGGTCACGAGGACCAAAGGGGACTTGCTGAGAGCTTTCGTCAGCCCCAGTCAGGAACCTGGTGAGTGGGGCCCCAGGGTAGAGCCTTCAGCCCTTCTCCCATCTTTCCTCTGACAGGGACTCCCAGGACACACAGGACCACCGGGACCGGATGTAAGTGGAATGTCTGTGAATGTCCTTGGGGGCCAACCACCCTGGCCAAGGATCCCATGGGGGTGGGAACTAATGATGGCCATAGGGGGACATATGACAGCCATGGAAAGACATGAAAGCCACAGGGGACACTTGAGGCCATGGGGGACACATGATGGCCACATGTCAGTGACCACATCAGCTGTCCATGCCTTGGAAGCAGGGGCTTATGGTCAGAGCAGGACACTCCCTAGGGAGTGAGAACCCCCTGCACACCCCCAGCCTGATGGTGGTCCCAAGGGAGGGTGACCCAGAGGGCAGCCTCACCACCAGCACCCAGGGCAGCCCTTGGTGGGTGACGGGCAGTCAGCCCATCATGCAAGTGTCTTCTCCTTCCCAGGAATGCGAGATTTTGGACATCATCATGAAAATGTGCTGTGAGTGTCTCCACCCTTGAATAACTATCTTAATTGAAAAGAGCATATCCTGCAGTCAGTGCCTGAGTGAGGGGGAGACAAGTGAGGAGGGACAGGTATATGTCCCACCAGCGAGAACATCCCTGGGGGCTGGACCACTCTCAACCCCACTGCTGGCCTCCCTTCTGCTCCCACTGAGAGGTGGCCGGGGACCCTGGCCAGGGAGGCCCAGGGAGACAGGAGCTAGCGGAAGCGTTTCCACAGGACTCCGAGGCTCGATGTCACCTAATCTTATCTTTCTCCTCTTTCCCAGCTTGCTGTGGTGAGTGACACTTTCGAATTGTGTGGTTTTAGCTTTGGGGTAGGCCGAGCATGTGGGTGGCAGGGCGGTGCCCCTCCTCTCGTACATGCTGTGGCGCAGCAGCTGCCCCTGCCCACCACAGAGTGCAAGTGCGGCCCCATCGACATCCTCTTCGTGCTGGACAGCTCTGAGAGCATCGGGCTGCAGAACTTCGAGATCGCCAAGGACTTCATCATCAAGGTCATCGACCGGCTGAGCCGGGACGAGCTGGTCCAGGTGTGCCCCTCCCTGGCCTCCATGCCCTGCGGAAGGTGGTTCAGGCGGGGGTCTTTCTTGACACCAGGCTGGAGAGGGGTCAGGTCCTGAGGGTCCTGGGAAGGCAGGGGGCATTGTGTTTCTCAAAAGCCAAAACCCCAACCCACCAGCATGTGAGAGTGGCTGCCAGGTCTGGCCTGGGACAAATAGAGGGTGGAGGGGGTAGCGGGGGGCTCCCCTGACTGTGGTGCCTGTCCCCGTGCAGTTTGAGCCCGGGCAGTCACATGCAGGCGTGGTGCAGTACAGCCACAACCAGATGCAGGAGCACGTGGACATGAGGGACCCTAACATCAGGAACGCCCAGGCACTCAAAGAGTGAGTGTGTGACGCGCCCGGCCAGCTGAATGTGCAGCTCCAAGAGCCCACCCAGCCCCCACAGCAGGCCCAGGCCCAACCCCTGACCCCAAGGCTGACCCCGTTCCTGCCCTGGGCCCCGGCCCCGGCCCTAGCGCTGAGAGTGCCGTGGCCCTGCAGAGCCATCAAGAAGCTGCAGTGGATGGCAGGCGGCACATTCACGGGCGAGGCCCTGCAGTACACCCGGGACCGGCTTCTGCCACCCACCCAGAACAACCGGATCGCCCTGGTCATCACGGATGGCCGCTCAGACACCCAGAGGGACACCACCCCGCTGAACGTGCTCTGCGGCCCTGACATTCAGGTGGGGCCACATCCAAGCCGCACGCGGCCACCTTGACACCCTGCAGTGGGGGGCACTCTCCACTAGGACTGGCTGATGCTGTCCCTCTCCACAGGTGGTATCCGTGGGCATTAAGGACGTGTTTGGCTTCGTCGCGGGCTCTGACCAGCTCAATGTCATTTCCTGCCAAGGCCTAACATCCCGGGGCCAGCCGGGCATCTCGCTGGTCAAAGAGAACTATGCAGAGCTGCTGGAGGATGCTTTCCTGAAGAACATGACCACCCAGATCTGCATAGGTGGGCGTGGGGTGGGGCCACCAGGCGCAGGGCTGCTCCCTCTCCAGCTGTATACTAGAAGCAGCATCGCAGTGCAGGCAGCTGGCTGGCAGTCAGAGAGAGCTGCTGGGGTCAGACTTGGGCCCTCTGCCCACACGATGGGCAGGGCGTAGTGACAGCATGTCACAGGCGGTCTGACATGCAGACTATCCTTTCTCCACTCTGAGCCTTGGTTTCCCCATTCTCAGAATGGGTCAAGACTCGGCCTCACCCCTTACTGGCTTGGTGTGAAGATCACAAAGTAATGCCCAGGGACCATTCTTTTCTCTGAAAGATCCACCCTTGTATAAGGGGCACCCCTTCCTGGTAGGGTGGAGTGGGGGGCAGGTTACAGATAGAGCAGCGGTCGGTCCCTCTGATCGCTGGGTTCATACCACATGGGGCTTTTCTCTTACAGACAAGAAATGTCCAGATTATACCTGCCCAAGTGAGTACCTGGGGCATGGACAGGGCTCTGGTGGGGGCACCCGTTGGGGAGGGCCCGGAGAAATGACAGTCCGAAGGGGTCTGGCTCTCCCAGGCTCGGGTTCCTCTGGCCAGCCTGCCTGGCTCTGTTGGCAGGCCCTGCCATGTGCTCACAAGTGCCCCCTGCCTCCGCAGTCACCTTCTCCTCCCCGGCCGACATCACCATCCTGCTGGACGGCTCAGCCAGCGTGGGCAGCCACAACTTCGAGACCACCAAGCGCTTCGCCAAGCAGCTGGCCGAGCGCTTCCTGACGGCCGGCCGGGCCGACGCGTCCCAGGACGTGCGCGTGGCGGTGGTGCAGTACAGCGGCACGGGGCAGCAGCAGCCGGCGCGCGCGGCCCTGCAGTTCCTGCAGAACTACACCGTGCTGGCCAGCACCGTGGACGGCATGGACTTCTTCAATGACGCCACTGACGTCAACGACGCCCTCAGGTACGTGACCCGCTTCTACCGCGAGGCGTCCTCGGGCGCCGCCAAGAAGAGGCTGCTGCTCTTCTCAGACGGCAACTCACAGGGGGCCACGGCGGCAGCCATCGAGAAGGCCGTGCAGGAAGCCCAGCGGGCAGCCATCGAGGTCTTCGTGGTGGTGGTCGGCCACCAGGTGAACGAGCCCCACATCCGAGTCCTGGTCACCGGCAAGGCGGCCGAGTACGACGTGGCCTATGGCGAGCGCCACCTGTTCCGCGTGCCCAGCTACCCGGCCCTGTTGCGAGGCGTCTTGTATCAGACAGTGTCCAGGAAGGTGGCACAGGGCTAGCCGGCCTCCTCCAACCTGAAACAAAAGTAAAAATGTGACAATCTTCCTGACCGACCCAATTAACTAGATTTTTTTTAAAAGAAAAAGCTTGAAAAGCCACCATGCGAGTGGGCTCCGTGCCCCGGTCCTGGGACCCTGGCCCCTCCCCCTGCACCCCTGAACCCTCATCACACCGCCCGGAGGTAACATCCCGAACGTCCTACAGGCTCCAGCCCCCAGGGCACCAGAACCCCCGAAAACCTCTTTCTCTGGGGTGTCAGTTGCACACTCCCCCGTCCCCCTCACTAACCCTTCAGAACCCCTGACTTAAGCATCTCATTTATTCATCAAGTCAGAGTCCACTACTTAATTCATGTGAGTTGAACGGACTACGTTTTGCTTTTGGAAAGCCGATGTTGAGAAGATTTCTTAAACACTTCTTACGAGGGCCCCGCCACTCACCACCCGGACCTTGGTTCTGGCAGCCTCGGCCCAAGAGCTCAGGGCAGCACACCAGCACTGACCAGCATCTCCCAAGAACCACAGAAAACAGTGTCTCCTTGACCCCGTGTCCTCAAAGACCAAGAACAAAGGTGCTATCCTGTCAACCCCCCACCCGTTTACTCAACGAGGCCTGGGCACCTGGGCCATCTGGTTGTACAAAGTGGTGTGCTTTCTTAAAAACAGGCCAAAGCTCTCTTTCCTCAAGGGAGTGATTGGTTCTGCATTTTGTTGAAGACCCTCTTTATTTGTTAGTTTTAGTTTTACTCCTTCCTGTGTTTTTCTCAATCATGTCCCTGTCAGCAGATTTTCCAAATAAAAGTTTTCACTCTTCTCTCCGTGGTTGTCTTTCCAAGGAGTTAAAATTCCCCGCCATGTTTGCACTTGGTGCCAACAGGAGGACGTGGAGAAGGCGAGGGCCTCTGGGGGGATGCCCACCTCTGAGTCAGTGCCAGCCAGGAGAGGTGCCTGCCTGGACCAGACATGTCCATCAACACCCCTCTTCTGGGCCCAGGGCAAGATGTCGGTGACATGAAGACTGTCTATAGATGGGGAACAGCTGGGAGGGGCCCAGACACCCTGGAATTATAAGCAGATTTGGCCTCAGGGCTGGGAGAACTGGCCATCAACAAGATAAAACCCCAAAAGGGCCACACGCTGGCACCAAAAACAGCCTGGGAGTTCTGGAGGGCAGTGGGGACCCAGGAGGCCCCATGGGAAGATGCCCGGGAGATTGGGCCCTGGATTCCAGCAAGACAGCAGTGAGACATGTCTGCCCCATCATGGAGAGTGGGCCTCCACCTGGGGAAGGGTGGAGACGCAGGGGAAAGCTGAGCCCACTCACATCCACGGGAGGATGTCACAGCCGTTAGAATCCCAGGGCTCACCTCCCCTGGCTGTCAGGGGACCAGCAGAAGAAAGAGGTAGATCCCGGCTGCGCTCAGCCAGCAAGAGCGCAAGACAGGACACCCTAGCAGTGCGGCCCAGTGCCCTCATCAGAGTAGATGTCAAACACCTCCTGGACATGTCCACGGCGGGGAGGCCAGAGGGCTAGCCTGAAAAAGACAGCTTAGGGGAGGGTGGCCTTGGCCCCGGGAGGGTGAGGATGCCACCTGCCTCTCCCCAGCCCACAGTGCATGAGCTCCCTACAGGTGGGTCTGGGCTTTCACCCTGCCTGCCTGGGGGTGGCCACTCAGGGACCTCTTCCTGAAGGAGAGTGAGAACCAGAACAACGCGTTTCCCCTTTAAGAAGGAAGTGCTCCTTTGATCCATGTGACTCATCTTGAGCTGCAATCATCTCTCTAACTGGAACCATCTGGCTGAGCACGCAAATCCGAAATCAGCGACACTTTCCTCCATGCTGTCCTCAGCCCCTCGCCTCCCACACCCGCCAGGAAGAGACAAGGGTCCCCTTCATTCTACAGAAGTCAATTTAAAAAAAAAAAAAAAAGTATATATATATATATATATATATATATATATATATATATGTCATGGCCCCGGCCAGATGGCTCAGTTGGTTGGAGCGTCGTCCTTCACACCAAAAGTTTGCGGGTTCAATTCCCGGTCAGGACGCATATGGGAGGCAACCAATCCATGTTTCTCTTTCTTTCTCTCTTTCTTCTTCTCTCTCTCTAAAATCAATAAACATATCCTTGAGTGAAGATTGTTTTAAGAATTAAAAATATGTTAGGAAGGAAACCTCAGACCCATCATGCCCGAGTCCTTTCCAAATTTATAAAAGCATTATTTTAGCCCTGGCTGGTGTGGCTCAGTGGATTGAGCACCGACCTGTGAACCAAAGGGTCACTGGATTGATTCCCGGTCAGGGCACATGCCTGGGTTGTGGGCCAGGTCCTCAGTTGGGGGTGCATGACAGGCAACTGATTACGCATTGATGTTTCTTTCCATCTCTTTCTCCCTCCCTTCCCCTCTCTCTAAAAATAAATAAATAAAATCTTTTTATTTAGAGCATTATTTTAAATCATGGCACCCCTTTGTCCCAACCCAGACTCTCAGGGGACAGTGCTGAGGCTTCTCCCCCAGGCCCTGCCACCTCACTCAGGACCCTTGGGGCTGCAGTTCCCTCCTTCTTCCCAGACGGGAGTTCTTCAAAGGAAAGGGGGACTCGTGTGGTCCAAGAAAGTGCTCAGGAAGGACCCCCAACCCCTACCTGCTCCCCCATCAGGTCAGCCCCATCTGCTGATCCCGGAAGCTCCCAGGATCCATCTGCCAGCTTTGGGGACATGCAGGGTATATTCAGCCCACCCCCATAATTTATCCATGCGTGGAGGAGGAGAGTCAGAGCCCGCAGAACTGTTTGGTTAATGCCATCTTCTCCATTAGCTTGGCCCATAACTGCAGGTTATGACCATTGGCCTGGGGCAGCTCTTGTCTTCATCTGTGAAAATGGCCTCGGTGCCCACGGCCTCGCTGTTAGTTCTGCCTGGACAGCTGAACGGTGGCACCATTCCTTTTGTTTGCACTTTTTGAATTTTTCTCTGGGGTCCTTTTACTTTTTATCCTGAGACACATAGTACTAGGTGCCTGCTTTTTAGACATGCTGTAGTGGCATTTTTTTTTCACCCTTCCTTGCTTTTTTAATGGAAAAATCAAACACATTCCTGTTTATTACTACGGCCAATATTTGGTCTCTAGGGTACATTTTTATGCTAAGGCTATGCAGGAAGGAACTTTTTTCCATCTATGATTTTGAAAGCACATGAGAGGCATACGTCACAGGGCGATTCATTGGCCAAGACCTGTGGGACCAGACCTTCTGGGTGGTGTTCCCAGCCCAGAGTTCCCCTCTGCTTGTGTGGCAGCCACTTTCTAAAGACACGGTGGTGGCAACACCAAGGGTGTTTGTTGTTGGCTCTCGAAAGTGATGTCTTCCCCAAGGCTGGATTTTAAACTCAGGGTTCCTGTGTCTTTTAGCTGCCGAGATGAGGACACTTAGAGTGCCCTAGAGATTGAGATCCAGTCCTCCAGTTAAGACTGGACACCTCACTGGGGAAATGCAAGGTGAATACTATGAGCCTGCCGGAACGGCTGGAATCATACCAACACCGCCAATGGTGGGGAGGCTGGGAGCCTCACAAGCTGCCGGTGGCTTTGTGAGACGGTTCCGCCACTTCAACAGTTTCTAAAATCACGCATGCCTCTACCATGCAACTTCGCCACCTCCTCCTGCGCAGTGGACGAGAGCAAGGAAAAAATAAACTCTTATGTCCGAAGACTTACAGGAGAAAGCTCATCGCAACCTTACTTATGAGACAAAAACTAGAAATAACCTGACTGCATGTCAGCAGGAGATTGGACAAGCAAATGGTGGTTCGCCCGTGCCGTGAACTTGACCCACAACAACAGGGTGAGTTTCCCACGCACTGCGCTGCGTGAAAGAGGCCGGCAGAGTACGTGACGTAGCATCTGGTGCAGGAAGAGTGAGGACAGTGGTGCTGAGAATCAGGAAGTAGTTGCCTCCGCAAGGGGGATTGGCTGGGAGGGCTCAGGGACTTTCTGGATAACGGACATGTTGTCTACCTTGGTGGTCTGTGGGTTGCCTGGCGGGCATTTGTCAAAATTCTTAGGATGTACCTATAATATCTGCACATTTCCTTGTACAAACACTAAAACAGAGAAAAGAAAAGAAAAGGCAAAACTGCTCTCATCTACACCAGCTCTGCAGGCTCTTGAACTCTCTTTCTTGCTCCTGTGTCCACTCATCCCAGAACATGTCCAGCCTCCCAGGGCAGGAAATCCCTGTGCGCACCCGCCCCCTCGGCTTCTGTTAATGCAGCCATATGACCCTTTTCACGGGTAGAACATGCTATCTATCTTGACCCTGCCCCCAGGTTACACACACTACTCATACCTCCCCTGCGTGTGACTAGAATGGGAGGTTACATTTTACGCACAGGGATTTTGCAGAGTAATTAAGGTCCCTGATCAGTTACTTTGCAGTGAGTTTCGGTGGGTCAGAAGACATCGGAGAGATTTCTCCTGCTGGCCTTCCTATGAGCAGCCCATGCAGGGGGCGGGGCAGCCGGAACTCAACAGTGGGCAGCAACAACATGGGACCCCAACCTCAGATCCTGAGGCACTGAATCCCACCAACAACCAGCGAGTCTGGAAGAGGCCCCGAGCCCAGATGAGATGGGCCAGCAGCTTGGCTCCAGCCTGTGAGACCATGAGCAGAACCCAGCCGGGCTGTGCCCAGGCCTCTGACGCTCAGGACCCAGGTTCGTTTGTGTTGTTTTAAGCTGTTAAATTGCTGCTAATTTGTTATGCAGTTATATTCATTAGAAAACTGTCTTTGCTTCTTATCCCCAATCCTTGTAAACTCCTGTCATATTTTAAGACTTCCCCCCTCTCCACAGCCCTCACTCCTGGATTCAGGCCCATCGGCCCATGCTGGCTACCCGCTTCCTTTCTCCCAGGAGGAGCAGGGCAGTTTCTTTCCTTTGGGTTGAGTGTTGAGCCATCCCCCTTCCAAAGGTCTCCAGTCACAGCCCCGACACTCCCCGCCCTCTGGGTGCAGCCTTGCTGCCCTGAGAAGGAGCCACTCCCATCTCAGGCTTCGGTGCCCTCCTACTGGTTGCCATCCTCCCTTTACAGTTTGGATATCCTCCAATGGGTGGATTATCCTGGATTTTCTGGAGGGGATGGCGGGATCATCAAAAAGGTCCTCATTAGAGAAGGGAGATGTGATTGGGGAAGAGGGGAAGAGGGTCAGAAAGACTGGAAGAGAGAATGCTGCTGGCTTTAAAGATGCAGAAAGGAGCCCTGAGCCGAGACATGCAGGGGCTTCTAGCAGCTGAAAAAGGCAGGAAACCGAATCTTCCCTGGAACCCCTGTAGGAACCAGTCCTACTGACCCATTTCAGACTTCTGACCACCAGAACTAAGTTTAATGATTGTAGATGAGTACATTTGTGTTGTTTTAAGTCACCAAGTTTGCGGTGACTTGTTACAGCATCAGAGGGCCACACAGTTTCTCAGTGAACTGCAGCGTATCTTCCAACCCTGCCCCCATCCTGAAACCAGGAGTGGGACCCACTTGAAACTCTTTTCCTGTTAAAAATTTACCAGAAGGTCCAAAACTGGGCTTAGTCAATAAATGAAGAGTTGATGTGTTTATGAGTTGATTTTGCTCCTCACATCTGGAACGTGGATTATGTCGCTTTGGCTCCAAACGCGCTGGATGCTTCAGAAAACACTCAGTCGAAAGAAGAGGAGGGTCATGCCCTCAGCCCACCCTCACCGCACAGAGGGGCTGAGAGAGGCTCTGTGCCTACAGCCCAGCCTCAGTTCCATGACAGGCTGACTCCTCCAGGAAGGCCTCCATCGTCCAGGGCTAGTCACCTACGCACGCATGCTTCCTGAGCCTAACCCATCGGTTGTGGGGTGCCCTTAGTTCCTGCTCCCCGAGAGAGGAGGAGGTTTCTAGTCAATGGCTGGTGCATGGGTGACTGATTTCTGAAGCGTGCCAGTGTGCGTCTGAGACGCTCTCTCCCCTTTCTCGGTACCCTACACCTCCCCCCCACCTGCAACCCCTCAGGTGGGTGCTCCTCTGCGTCAGAGGGGAGGCCCACACAGACTTCCCATTTCTCCTAGGGAGCAGCCACACCATCTCCAAGGCACCCTCACGGGTTCCAGAGAAGCCGCTGGCTGACAGGGAGAACATCTGGTTTATGGAGAAGGCTCAGCGCAAACTCGGACCGCAGAGAAGAGTGGCTCCTTATGAGAACAGGCCTCATAACACAGGGGAACAATTTTTTAAATAATTCCTGTTGAGTTCGATTTTTCAGCTGTTTTAGGCTAAAATAGGCATGCTGGTTTCAAAACTGCAGTTAGTTTTCTTCTATCACGCCAAGTTTTTTCTGTATAGCTTATCTTAATGCAACCACTCTAGACTGGATCGAGCCTGGATCGAGCCTGGATCGAGGGAAGCACTAGTGCTCTCCTGCTGGCTGAGAGCAAACCTCCCTCAAGTGGGGAGGGGTGGGGGATGACCTTGGAGACCAGCGACAGGTTCATGCTTGTCTAGGCTATTCAGTTACACAGGAGACAGTGTGGTGAGAGGTTGTGTGTCACTCTATATAGTGAACCGTATTCCCAAGTGTAGTCCAAGTTCTTGTCTGTATACAAGGAGTTAG
Source organism: Furipterus horrens (assembly GCF_987537825.1). Lineage (NCBI taxonomy): Eukaryota > Metazoa > Chordata > Mammalia > Chiroptera > Furipteridae > Furipterus > Furipterus horrens. The sequence goes on from NW_028327171.1 coordinate 10,647,530, forward strand.
CAGAATTTATTTTTTTACTTACATACGTACTTATTTCCTTTCCTTCAGATCATATCTGCCTCTACTATTTCTCGTCAAAAGTGCCTAAACAATCCTGATTCACTTTGTTCAATCTGTGGCAGTTTCACCATTCCCAGTCAAAGGACAAACATCAGTACAATTGTCAGGCAAGCCTATTTTGCATATATTTTTTAAAGATTTTATTTATTTATTCTTAGAGAGAAAGGAAGTGAGGAGAAAGAGAGGGAGAGAAATATCAATGTGTGGCTGCCTTTCACACGCCCCCAAATGGGTACGTAGTCCGCAACCCAGGCATGTGCCCTGACTGGGAATCAAACCAGCAACTCTTTGGTTCATAGGCTGGCACTCAAACCACTGAGCCATACCAGCCAGGGCTATTTTGCATATTTTAAAGTAAAACTTGGTGATCAAGAGAAGTCTTGGGCCCCTCACAAGGTGTGCAATCCGTGCGTTGAGAGTTTATGGATGTGGACGAAGGGAACACATGATAAATTGCCATTTGGTATACCTATGGTTTGGCAAGAGTCCAGAGATCATCCAAGTGACTTACTTTTGTGTAGTGAAAACGTCAGGATATAACAGGAAAAATTAATGTAAAATAGAGTATCCTAGTCTGCCATCAGCTATACACCCAGTGCCTCATTCAGCTGAAATCCCAGTGCCAGTTTTCATTGAACTACCCTCTTTTGAAAAACAAGAGTGTGGTGAAGAACTAAGTGACAGCAACGATGAAGATTTTGAAATTGAAGATGACTCAGTTCATAAGGGATTTGATCAGCATGAGTTGAATGATTTGGCACGAGATTTCGGACTATCCAAAAAGGCTTCAGAACTCCTAGCATTGAGACAGCATGAGAAAAAACTTGCTTGAAAAAGGTGCAAAGGTATCCTGCTTTCGATCAAGAGAAAGTGCGTTTCTGTAGTACTTTCGACGTGATGGTGGCTTTGTGTATTGCCATAACATACATGGTTTAATGGAGGAATTGGGAATTCCAATCTATAACACAACTGAATGGCTATTGTTCATCAATAGCTCAAAGCAGAACTTGAAATGTGTCCTCCTCCACAATGGTGGTCCCAATTGACCATTCAGTTTGTTTTTGTGAAGAATATGAAAACATAAAGAGAGTCGTTGATCTGTTGCAATATCACGAGCAAATTGGATCATCTGTGTTGACCTTAAAATGATCTGTTTCCTTCTTGGTCAGTAACACGGATACACCAAGTATCCCTGTTTTCTGTGTATGTGGGATGCAGAGCTGGTGAGAAGCATAGGGTGGAGTCAAACTGACCTCCAAGATCTGACCTCAAACCTGGTGATCCAAACATTCGACATGAGCCACTTTTTGACAGAAAGAACATTCTATTCCCACCTCTGCGCATCAAACTGGGTATCATGAAGCAATTTGTTAAAGCTTTGCCAACTGATGGAGACTGTTTCAAGTATCTCCTTTTGGCATTTCCTAACCTGTCGTTTGAAAAGATAGAATACCTTAATATGTATATTTGGTAGCAGAACTTTACTACTTGTTAACAATTTGACTTACAGTAACAACACATAGCCTTTATATGAATAAAATTACTCTAAATAAACAGTATAATCAGGTAATTTTTTTCTTTATTTTCTTTTGTATGTACATTTTGTCTGATTTTTGGGACAAAGGGAAGGTATCCTGTACCTTAAAAAGTTGATGTGATAGTGAAAAACTGCAGTCATTTTTGGATTCAGATGCCAAAAGTTAGTCAAAAACAAGTGTCAGATCTAACTCAACAAAATTGCGTTCCCCAATGTACTAGTTTGTTTATTGAGGAAATGCTTTATTCGGGATAAGAAAGGATGCTGAAAAACAAGGCGTTAGGAGACTGTGGTGACTGCCTGTGACCCAAACCCCCTGCTCCTGCTGAAACCCAGTCCCTTACTCTCCCCACACTCCTTCATTCTCAAAGGTCAGCTTAAATGCCGCAGCCACCTTGATCTCCTTGTCTAAATTAGATCTTTCTTGCTCCTTTTATAATCATCACTTTGATTTTCACTCACGAACCATCTTGAACACATGGAAGAGTAGAGAGCAGTGCAGTGGCCACTGCTGTCCCCATTTCCCAGGTGACCACTGTTGGCCAGGTGCCATGCTTGCTTTCATGACTTTATGGTTGAAGTGTGTTAGAGTGAATTACAGACCTGACATTTCACACATAAATACTTCGGTATTCGTCTCTCAAAAAATGAGGACTGCTTTCTACACAAGCATAATGCCATTCCTGAATCAAGTTCAAAATATAATGCTATACCTAGCTAAAAATAGCTCCGAAACATCCTCTAATGCCCAGCCATATTTAAATCCCCACAATTTTCCAAAATTGCCTTTTACGAGCTGTTTTCCCCCATAAATGCTAAAGTTTAAGGCTTCTTTCCAGTCCTTTCTGTCTTCTATCAGTGATCTGAAAGCACTTGAAGGGATTTTTTCCTTTGGGGTTATATTATCAGTAAGATATGCAGTTGGGTTTACTTTTTCTCAGCTTGTTTTCGATATTGGGGATTTCTCTTAGGAATTTAATTGTTCAAGTATTTAAAATATTGACCTGGTTCAAAAGTCAGAGGTTAAAGGGTGCCCTAGAAAGGCCGTGCTCCCGGGCTGTCCCACCACTCCACTCTGCTCAGCTTCCCGCATGTACCCATTTTCATCATCTTCTGCTTAGTCCTTTCAGTGATTCTTTTTGAACACTGTTTCTATATCAAAGAAGCTGCACTGTGTTCACAGATCCTCACTCTATATTTTCATCTAACAACACAAGCTGGAGGTTACTCCATATCTTTCTTCATTCCTTGCAGCTATTGGGTTTTCCATCTTGTGGATCTGCTATGGTTTCAAGCAACATCTCAGAGTAAGACATGTGGGTGGTTTCCAATCCCTAGGCTGCAAAGAAACCCCTCACGCCTGTGTCATTTCCTGCTCTCGCACATGTGTGCACCCCCAGGACAGATCTTAGGAAACACATCTGGAACTTGGTTAGATCCGGCCAATTCCCTCCATAGGCTGTACTGTGACACGCTGTGGCCAACAGTGTACACTGGGCCTCTCCATACAGCCTTGCCAATGATGTCAGCATCAAACCTCTGGGGGTTCGTCAGCCCGATGGCTAAGAACCAGTATTTCAGCGCACTTACTTTGCATTTCTGTCACTACAGATGATGCTGAGCATTTATTTATACATGAAGGGCCTTTGACATCGATTTTTCCTGAGAAAAGCCATATTAATGGCTCTTGCCCATGGTTCCACTGGTCTTGGTTTTTAATTCTCCACTTCTGGGAACTCCTTTCACATTAAGTAAACTATCCCTTAGTGACAACTTGCAAATGTTTGTTCTCAACCTATTGATCTTTTGCTCTTTTTTTTTTTGGCAGGGATGTTTTATATTTTAATGTAGTTAAATGTATTGATTATTTCCTTTATTGATACTGACTTTTGAACAATATTTACAAAACATTTCTCCATTTCCAATTATAAAGCAATTCAGATGTTTTCTTCTATTATGTATATAGCTTCATGTTTTATATTTAGATCTCTGATCTATTTGAAGATTATCTGATATGTATAGTGTGACATATGGATTCAATTTTATTTTTTCAAAGGGCTATCCAAATCACCCAATATCATTTATTAAAAATTCCATTTTTTACCCAACTTGAGGTGCTGCCTTTATCATACTTAAAATCCACATATGTATGTGGGTCTATTTTTGGATCTTCTAGTATGTTTCATTGATCAGTCTATTTATACACCAAAACCATACTTTTAATTATGGACATATCCTAGCTTTTTTTTTTAACATCTGCTAGGGATAGCCCTATTCCCACACCCACCCCACCCCTGCCCCACCATTGCAAATCTTTTCCAGCATTTTCCTGACTCTTCCTTTTTATTTTTTCATATGAGCTTTAGAATCAATTTTTCTAGGCCCTCGAGGAGGGGAAGAACCCTTTGGTATTTTTAGTTATAAATGAAGGAGACTTGACATCTTCATGATACTGAGTCTTCTTGTCCAACGACATGCCTCGCCTTTTCATTTGTCTACGTTAGTGTCTTTCAAAACATAGTCTTCTTCATGTAAGTTTTGCTTATTCATTGTTAATTCCTATTCAATCTATTTTTACTATTGTTTTGTCATTGTTACTGTGAGGACTACTTATTTTTCTGTTAATTTTATATCCTGATACTTTAGTGGATTCTCTTCTTTTAGTAGTTTCTCAGTTGGTTACCTTGGTTTTACCAAAACTAAAATATTACTATCTGAAAGAGATTGTTTTCTCTCTTCCCTTCCAACTTCTGTGTCTGCATGTCTGTAAGTGCATACAATGCTATTTCTAATAGGATATTAAATAGTAGGGGTAATGACAGTGTGTACCCTGGCCGTGGCCTTGACTTTGATAAGAATGCTTCAGTACACCCCATTAAGACACATTTCTTTAATTTATCCATCAGAGATGAGGAAATAGGTCATTTGTAGATGGGGATAATCATATACTTTTCATTTTAGTTCCCTTTGAAGCCTGGTGATTTGAGAATGGCAGGCGGAAACGGGCGATTCTAATTTTTCTGTGTGAATATGTCTGCTTAGTCGTTCTATATTTATTTACTCAATTTCAGGAAATCATGGAAAATCCTCTTTTCAGCCAGGCAGACTTTTAAGTGTTTTGGCCTAGAGTTGCAAGTAATTGCTTAGGATTTATTTAATTTTCTCTCTCATGGTCATTTCCTCCTTCTTTTAGTATCTTTGTTATGTGTATTTATTTTTTTACTTTTTTTTCAGGATGAGGTTAGAAACTGATTTATCTGTTTTGTTCATTGTTTTCAAAGAACTGGATTTTTATTTAATTCTTTTTTCTGTTTTCCAAGTTATTTTATGACTTTGCTTTATTAATGGCTTTCAGTTTACTGAATTATTTTTATTTTAAAATTTAGTGTTGACCATTAATTCACTTATTGCTTTTCTTTTCTTTTTCTTGATATACATATAAGCTATGGGTCTGTCCTTGAGCACTGCCTGAGGAATACATCCTAGATTCTGATACATTTCATTATCATCATTTCCTAGCAATTCTGAAATTGGTTTGCATTTATCCTTTGATACAAGTTTTTAAACGAAGTTTTAAAATATACAAACGGAAGGACATTTCCATTTTATGTTTTGATTTCTAGTGTTATCCTGTTGTTCCTAAGGAACTGCTTCTGATTAAAAGAGACACACTGAAGACATGGGAACTAAGTGCAACAGGTGATGCAGGATTGGATTGTGTGTGGGGGAGGGGCAGTGGTGAGCGATAAAGGACATCATTGAGACAATCATCAAAATTTGAATATGGTCAGTGGACTAGATGATGGCCTTGTAGCAATATTAAATTTCCTAACTGTGATCATTGTACTGTGGCTATATAAGAGAATGTTCTTGGTTTTAGGAAATACTGAAGTATTTAGGGATAAAAATAATAGCAACTATATTCAGTGATGAAATTAGCTTTTGTTTAGAAGTTTTAGTAAGCAACCTTGGCACACATACTAATGGCCACATGGTTAAAATGTTTTCAACAAAGTTTCCATTTGGAATAAATTTACTAATGCAACTTCATTCAGCAAGAAAAATAGTGCATGGAAGGCAAAATCCTAACAAACATGTAACTAACATATTTCAGTATGCATTGCTATAGCAGTTTCATTTCTATTGTTTTCTGAATATTCAGAGCCACCTAAAATGTTTCCAAATGAAGGAGGAATGCACAGAGCCAGCCTCATGCAAACTGAAGACTGAGTTTCTCTTGGGAAAAAGAAAAGATAGATGTTGCTAAATTGCCCTGCTACCACCAAAGTTTACAAAACTGTAGTCCTATAAACAGTGCATGGCCGTGACCGCTTCTCCACACATTCATCAGCTGTGAACACACGTATACAAGTCCTTCTGTACACATGTTTTAATTTCTCTTGGGACTGGACTGACTAGGTCGTACGGTAATAGACATGATTAACTTTTTAAGAAACAGACAAACTCTTTCTCAAGTGGTTGTACCATTTTACCCGTGTACCAGCAGTGTATGAGAGTTCCAGTTGCTTCACATCCTCACCACATTGACTATGATCACTCTTTTGAATTGTAAACATGAGCACAGGCTCAGGAGCTGACCGCTTGGACTCAGATTTTGGTTGTTGGTGCCTCCATTTGCTCATCTCTGCTAAAAATACCCGCAGTAAACTGCTATCCTAAGGGTTAAAGTGCTCTTTCTAAAGCACCTAGACAGTGCCCAGGGCAGGGTAAGTACAATGGGAAGTGTTTAAATAAAATCTGTAAACCCAGTAAAATTGCCTATCCCACGACTCTGAGATGAAGAGATGAAGGGACAAGGGAACTATTACTCCAGAAGTGCTCAATGCATATAAGCCACCTCCATCTGCCATCTTGTCTTTTGCAGGACTTTGTTCCTAGGTTACATTTTCCACTACTTTTGCCTTTATGTTGCTTTTCTGTGGGTTCCCTCCCTGTGTTCTGCATATTAGTTCATCTTTTGCCAGTTGGATTTAATGAGGTTTCCTGTCAGGCTTGCGTTTGATCTCCACTTCTCCCAGATGGTCCCCAAATGTGGCGGGGGAGGCTGTCATGGCAGCTGCAATAGCGTTGGTCAGACTTCCCTCTGTGGCAGAGCACATGTGGGACAGCTGGGCTGAGGATGGCAAGTCTGAACTGCTCCAGGAGACAGAGGACATAATTTAAGCAAGATGTCCCAGCCACATGATGGACTCTCCAGGTATCAGGCCACACCCCACTGAGGAAGCAGAAATGACTCGGTAGACCCAAATCACAAGTTGTGCCAAGAACTGGGGTCAGCACGTGGACTCTATGGGTTGCCGTCTCTTCCAGGTGGCCCTCAGTCCCAACCTGATCAAGCCTTCAGAGCAGAAGTTCTCGGCTGGCTTCACATTCACACAGTGACAGGGTGAGAGGGGTCTCTTAAACTCTCTGATGCCAGGCTTAGCCCACCCTCTGGACAGAGCCCAGGTGATTTTAATGAGCAGCCACTGGCTTGGAGAAGAAGAGGTCCAGCATTCCTTACATGCTCTAGGAGCTTCAGAAACCTAACAAAACACTTCGTCTAAACACTACTTTGAAGAAGAGGAGAGCTGCTCGCTCTGGCTACACCAGAGCATTACTTCCATGAGGGGGTGGCAGTGGAAATACTTGCAATGTGACCTGTCTCCCAGGCTAGTATCCCAGGAGATGGAAGTCCTTGGCTGTCCCCCTGGGCAGGAGGCACCTTACATGGGATCATAGAAACTCAGCAGAAAGGGTTTAAGGAGGAATGTCTTCCTGCTCTTGCTGATGGTCCTCTGGCTGCTCAGAGCCCAAGGGTGGATTCCTGCCCACCCGTCCTTGGTCCTGATGCCCCCTGATGGGGATACCCCCTTATAGGACCCTTGCCTGACCATCTCATGAGACCCCCCCACAAGACCCCCTTACCAGAATCTCCACATGAGACCCCTTCGTGGGGACCACCCCATGGAAGCAGCCCTGGAGCTCACTCCTTTTCTCTCCCTGTCACGAGGAAAGCCCTTGCTGGAATCCCACACCCGTCCTCATATCTCATTGGCCAGAGAGGCACCACATGTGCATTTCTAAGCCAATCACAGGTAGGGAAGGAATGCCCATCCTGGGCCCCTCCTGGTGGCTGGGATCTGGTTCCTCGGGGAGTCACCTTGGTACCTTTAAATTAGGATCTCAGTATGGGAATGGCCTCATGTTTCCATGAGGTTGTGGTTCCAGGTGACTTTCCCACAAGGCAAAACAATATAATGCTGGATAGCTGGCTTGTGGACAGGCCTGTGGGCTTTGCCTGACAGGCTTGCCCTTTTGAGCTTCACACTACAGTTTCTAGTGCCTCCTCACCTGTGCCCATAAATACTTTCATGTGGGCTCTAAGGTGTGGGTCAAAGCAGTGCAATGCCACAGCACTTTAAAGAGTTAAAACTGCAAACAAAGCTAATATCCATCAATGAGGAAATGACTAAATAAGCTCTAGAATGGCAGAAATCCAAAGACAGACAATACCGAATGCTGGTGAGAATATGAAACAGCTGCTGGAATGTAAAGTGGTTCCATCACTTGGGAAAACTGCCTGTTTTTACTATGTCTGCCCCTCACTATGGTAGAATGATTCCACCCCAGGTAAAATCGGAAATATTTGTGTATATGCCTACAAAAAGCATGTACAAGAACAATCAGCTTTGTTCATGACAAATCAAAAGCTGGGAGCAACTTAGTAGTCCTTCAACTGAATCATGAATAAATAAACTGATATAATTCATCAATCAAATATTATACAGCACTAAAAAGCAACAGACACATGAAAATATGATAATTCTCACAGGTATTTTATGAGCAAAAGGGGCAATACTGATCTGTTGTGCTAATAAGCAAAATAATGGTTATCTCTGGAAGGAATATTTACTGGGAAGACTCGTGATGGAAATGTCCTATATCTTGATCTGAGTGTTGGTCACATATATTTATATGTAAAATTCATTGGATTGTACACTTAAGATTTGGGCACTTTGATGTATGCAAATTGAAATTAAGCAGGCTGACAACACCTAATGTTGATGAGGACATGAGGAGCTGGTCATGCATGAACCAATTATGATACCATTAAATAAACAAGGTTTGTGATCAACAGATTCTGTGTCCTTAGGTTCCCCCTAGATAAGGTATTTCTGGCACACACTAGTGTATTTTCCCCTCCTGTTATAAATTTGAAAATCCAGCCCTTTATATGAAATGTTTGGCATGTGGCCTCCTGGCCAGATGTGACCCCAGGGAGGTTATCATGGAGCTCGGGGAACATTCTCAAAGCATGACCCAGGATCTGGCATCTCCTATAAAACAGCTTTCATTTTAGGGGAATATGCTGGATGGAGGACTGTCTGGCCTGCCAAAATTTTCATTAAAAAGATATGGTCTCCTCTGTTGCATGAGCCACATGTTGTCTTCAGTTGTGTTGGCACTAACCTTAGGTAGATCACAACATGAGCGTCACAAAGGGCTGCTAGACCAACAGGGCACCTGAAGCACACACATCAAAAGGGTTAAGTCAATGTACTTTAAGTGAATTAATTTGTCCTGAAGAAAATAGATTCAAAATGTGTTTTAAATCCACTTGGGTATCACCCTGTTGTTAAGTAATTATGAAGCAAACAAGCATTATTCATAGCAGTGACCTAAATCCATTTGGAGACTGCCACTCACCCCCGTGCCGGAGGACACTAGCCAAGCTCCAACAAAGGCTTACCAAATACCGAAACCTCACCACCACCCCTTCTTCGGAACTTGCTCAGAGGCTTCTGGGGAACATCACTGGGAAGCTCTGGGATAAATTTACAGAGTAAGCCAGGGATTGGGGATCTGGCTTTCTTCCTCCGTAGATCTCCACGCTCAGCAAAATAAAGACGTGGTAGCCAAAAACAGCAATACCATCTACCTGGTGGTGCAAACAAAAGCATGATGCATTTCCTACTTCGAGGTGCCCTCAAGTCTACAGATGTTTGTGGGGACAAAAGAAGAACAGATCTCTCTTCTCATTTCTGTAGTGCCTCCCCACTCTTGCATAGGGTGGTTTCCCGGTAGTTGTTTACAGACACCCATCACCGGCCTCAAGCACCCATCCAGCAGGCTTGTACCGAGCACCTGTCAAACATCTCCATGTGTCTTATAAGAAAGATGATGATACTTTCAATTTATAAACGAGAAGAGTAAGCTTCCAAGATAATGACAGCTATTTTCAGGACTGCACAACTATCAGTGGCAATTTAGGTTCCCATCCAAGTCTGCCAGGCTCCAAAGTCTGTTCTCTCTCAAATGAGCATGCATACATGCTCCATGACACTGCCTTGCCAACAATGTTAAGAAAAAGGGAAATAGCAACCATGCCCTGAATGAAGGTACATCCAATTAAAGAAAGTATGTCATCACGTAAGTGAGCTCCCTGGTTGCCTACCCTTCCACTCTACCTAAGAGAGCCACAGGAGCAGAGAGCTGGCCACGCTCACATGCAGATAAGCACTTACTGGGCTGTCCAGAGGCCTGGGTTCTCATTTTGGCTCTGGTGCCAACCTTCTGTGAGGTCTCAAGGAACTCACTCCTTTCTTTGCCTCAGATATAAAGCAGATTCCAAATTTCAAGCAGAGAAAGTAGTGTCTACCCCCCAGATATATAATATAACTACTGAACCTCAGAGATAAAAACAGAATAACTGCAAAAGAATAGACAAACAATAGCAAGGAAATGATGGAGGAAGGACTCCAACTAATATTCTAAAATTTTATACCCAGCTAAGTTTTTATTCAAGAGTGAGGGCATATAGTAAAAACAATTGTGCATAGAGACATAAACTAAAGGAATTAACTGTTTAGTTTTCACGTAGAATTTAGAGAAGACATAGAGGACTCAGGACAATCTTCCCAGGCATCAAAGAGCTCTCAAAGCAAAAAAGGGCCTTGGGGGTCAAGATAAAACCCAAGGCCCTGCAGGGAAGCATATTCTCAGGGGAAGGATAAAACCAAGGGTGTGGCTACAAAATGCCTAGTTAGGATTTTGGTGGCTGGGTGTTGCTGTAACAAAAACTAAAAGTTTGTTAACTTGGTGAGTAGATAGCAAGCAGAAACTTGGTGAACACTGAGGAGATTATTGGTTTGGGCTTAGAGAAAGGCAAGAAAGGGAATGGTTGTTATATAGCCTTAAAAATTTAGCAACACTCACCTGTAGTGATTTGGAAACAGGAAACATTCCTAATAAATGTGATGGTCTAGCTCGGGATATTTCTGGGTAGGGTGCTATTGACGGCTCTGCCTGGGTTGTTCTAGCTGCCTGTAATAAAATGCAGCAGGGAAGAGATGAACTTAAACATTCCAGTTTTCAAGTAAAATGTAGAGAAATTGTAGAAAGACAGTCTTTTCTGCCAGAAAATGACTCTCAAAGTAATACAGATCTTAAGACCAAAGATCAAATCCAGGTCACCGTTCAGAAACTGTGGCCACAGAGTAAAGATGAAACTGAGGGCGTGACCGTAAGATGCCTAGTTAAGGCCTCAGAAGTATTTACAGCAGTGTCTCAAGGACCATTTTCAATAAACAATCAGCTTTCTAAGGATCTTACAGATGTGCCTTCCAGACCTCCTATGTTATCAATAGGGATCCTGGGAAGTTTAAGCTCACTTGTCCCATAGCAACCTCGTGTTGGGTGGGGGTTGGAGGCTGAGGTACAGGAGGATCTGTTCTTAGGTGTGGCTTTTTTCTGATGCAGCCTGTACGAACTGAACCCCACAATGTTTTTAAGGGAATGTGTCATCTTGGCCTAAGGGGAACCAGGCAGTGCAAAGTTAGAAGAGGTCCTGGGCTCCTGAACTTATACAGAAAGGAAGCAGACCCGGAATACTCAGCCACAGATATTGGTCATTTCTTATGGAAGATGAAAGATGACTCAGGGCCAGAGTGAGTGCAGAGGACAGAGTTAGAGAGTTGTTTCTCACAAGAAACGTGTGGAGTCCTGAGCGGGAGACTGGTGGCAAGGGCCCAGTCAACTTCAAGCTCGCTATGAACCAGTGACTGCTGTGTGCCACCCCCTTATTCCTGTTTGAACAAGACTGTTCGCTGTGGTGATTCCTGTCATTGTCCACCATTGCACGCTGAGTGTGCAGGGCAAAGACAATTTGTCTCTTTTTTGCATGTCTTGAGAACAAGAGAAACTTTGTCCAAAGAACCAAACCTGAGAGTTTTATTCACACCTGGACATAATCAGAGAAAAAGATCCTTGACTTTGAGCATGTATCTGAAACCACAATAGTATGAAGCTATCTGGGGAAGTTTTGGGAGGAAAGTGCATACTTTGCTTAGAGGAGGATTATAATGACTTATTTTAAAGATAGACTATAGCAATTCTAAAACCTGGATGCAGATTCTTCAACACTTCTTCCATAAGAGGTGGCAGCCTATGACCCTTTCTTCCACATCTGAATGAGCTGGTGACTCCTTCGGCTGATAGAATGCAATGGGACTGACACTGTGTGATCTCCAAGGCTGGACCTTTATAAAAGGCTGCATAGCTTCTGCTCTGGAGCAGAACGCTGGCTCTGGGAGCTCTGGTCACCATGCTAGAACTCCACCTTGAATCTGTCATCTCATGAGGAAGCCCAAGCCACATGTATAGCTGCCCAAACCAACAGTTCCAGCTGAGCCAATTCTTTGAGTCACCCCAGCCCAGATACCAGGCATGTGAGTGCAAAGGATTTCAGGTGACTCCAGCCCTCATCAATTTCAGTCTTTTCATCAGAAACCCCCAGACATCCCGGAGCAGAAACAAGTCATTTCTACTGCACTCTCTCTGAATTCCTGACCTACAGATTCTGAGAGGCTATTGCAATAATCATTTACACCACTGCATTTCAGCATGGTTTGATAAGCAGTAATAAAAAAAAAACAGAACAAAAACTGAGAAACTTTACTATCTAAAGGTCCTCACTAAAGGAAAGATTAAAGGACATACTTTAACCAAAAGGAAACAAAATTTGAAGAAATGGCATGAGTTATGAGGAAAAAAATGGTTATTGTGGCATGTATTATAAATTACTCTTTGGAAGTTTAGTGTTTTGGGGACTTCTGGTCAAGATGGAGGCCTAGACAGACATGCTGCATCTCCCTCCACAACTAAGAAGGAATACAACTACCTCAAAACTAGAGACAACCAGAATTTCCAGAAAATCAAGCTGCATAGAAGTCCAATAAACAAAGATATAAAGAAGAAATACTCATCCAGACAGGTAAGAGGGGTGGAGCCGTGGCGGAGAGGACGCAGTGTGGTGGCAGCAGCAGCGGAAAGCGCAGTCAAACATTTAAAAGAATCAAGAGAGACACCCGGGAAGCATTCCTAGCACCAAAGTAGACCGCACAGCTCATGGTTCCAGCACTGGAGACAATCAAGCCTCATTGCTTCTGACTGTGCAAACCAATGGGGTTTGGAGCAAAGGAAGAAACGACTGGTATCTCAGCAGAGTCCATTTGTTTAAAGGGCCCCCATGGTTCTAGAACGTCCACAGACCACCCACTCTGGGAACAATGAGCAGGGTGACAGCTAGAGGGGCACCAGTCTTATACAGAACTGGGAAAAGTGCCTGGAAAAGAGGCGAGTGCTGAGCAAGCAGCATTATTCCCTCTCAGACCCCTCCCCCACTCACAGTGCCATGACATGGTGAAACGGTCGCCCTGTACTGAAGAATACCTAAGGTTCCGCCCCTTACAACGTAACAGGTGCAACAGCTTTACCTAAGGCATAGAGGCAAACAAACACAGGAGCCTTTCAAGATGAGGGGACAGAGAAGTATTGCCCAAAAGAGAGAATGGATCCAATGGAAGAACTAAGCGATGAGGGGATAGTCAACCTAACAGACAAGGAGATGGCCAACCTAACAGATGAAGAGTTCAAAACACTGGTGATAAAGATGCTCACAGGCTTGACAGATATGCTTAAGTATGGCAAATGCATAAGGAAAGAAGTGAAGTCTATGCTAAATGAAACAAAGGGAAATCCACACAAAACCAGTGCTAAAGAGAAGGAAACTGGGGTTCAAACCAAAGATTTGGAACATAAGGGGGGAAAAAAAAAACAGTCAACCAGTACAAAATGAGGAAACAAGAATTGAAAAAAATGAGGAGAGGCTTAGGAAATCTGGGACAGCTTTAAACATGCCAACATTCAAACCATCGGGGTGCCAGAAGGAGAAGAGGAAGAGCAAGAAATTGAAAGCTTATGTGAAAAAATCATGAAGGAAAACTTCCCTAATTTGACAAAGGAAATAGACAAACAAGTCTAGGAAGCACAGAGAGTCCCAAACAAGCTGGATCTGAAGAAGATCATACCAAGACACATCATAATTAAAATGCCAAAGGTGAAAGATAAAGAGAGAATCTTAAAAGTAGCAAGAGAAAAGCAGAGTCACTACAAAGGGGTGCCTATAAGATTATCAACTGATTTATCAAAAGAAACTTTGCCAGAAAGAAGGGACTGGGAAGATGTATTCAATGTGATGAAAATCAAGGACCTACAACCAAGACTACTCTATCCAGAAAAGCTATCATATAGAATGAAAGGGCAGATAAAGTGCTTCCCAGACAAAGTAAAGCTAAAGGAGTTCATCATTACTAAGCCTTTATTATATGAAATGTTAAAGGGACTTATTTAAGTAAAAGAAGATCAACACTATGAATATTAAAATGGCAACAAACTCACAACTATCAACAACTGAATCTAAAAAATAAAAACAAAAACAAACTAAGAAAACAACCATAACAGGAACAGAATCATAGGTGTGGGGATCATTTTCAGGATTATCAGCTGGGAGGGGGAAGGGGGAGAAATGGGGAAATGGTGCAGGGATTAAGAAGCATAATTGGTTGGTACAAAATAGACAGGGGCAAGTTAAGAATAATATAGAAAAGGGTGAAGCCTAAGAACTTCTATGCATGATCCATCGTCGGCAGCCGTCCGTCTCGAGAGACGATGGTGTAGCTTCTTAAGAGTCTATCTGCACCGCCGAGAATGGCTGTGCAGTCCGACTCGGGAGTGACACGGTATCTGTCTCCTCCCGTGTTAAATCGACATCTTGCGATGACGCTGGAGTGTCCTCTCCAGTGAAGCTGAAGCTACAGAGCCTGGGCAGGGTGATATGGAAGGTCTGCTGTTGCCCATGCAGCAGACCCCCCCTCTCTTCGCAGCTGAAGGGTCCAAGGGAAAGACGGAGTCAATACAGCTTGGCTTCAGGTGCGCCACAAGAGTTGCCGGTGTTGACTACAACGTCAACCCACCTTAGGGACTCTGGCTCTGGATGCATGCACATGAACTAAGGGGTGGGGGGATTGCTGGAGGGAAGTGGGGTACTGGGAAGAGGGGAGCAAAGGGAAAAAATAGGGACTACTGTAACAACATAATTATAAAATATACTTTTAAAAAGTTTAGTGTTTTTTATTGTTTTATTTATTATTTTTCAGAGAGAGAAAAGAACATCGATTTGTTGTTCTACTTATTTATGTATTCATTGGTTGATTCTCATATGTGCTCAGACCAGGGATCGAATCTACAACCTTGGTGTATTGAAATGACACTCTACCAACTGACCTACTTGGCCAGGGCCACTGTAGTCTTTTAAAAAGGTAAAACTAACATAGACAATAGTAACAAGTGAGGCACAGTTCAATTAATAGTTTAGACATGCTGAAGTTTTATGTTACAGAGAATGTTAGAATACTGAATAACTTTAGACTTTCTTAGAAAATTACTAGTATATAATGTATAACAAATATTTAAGGTAAAGTCTGAAAGAATAGAAGTTCTAAACTAGCAGAGAAAGGGAAAAATACTTTTTAAAAAAAATCCACCAAAAGTCAGGAAGAGAAGAAAAAAGCATAGGAAAAAAACTCTAGTAAACAGAAAATCCATAATAAGTTTGTAGGAAAAAAATGATTAAGTATGTTAGTAATTACTGTAACTGTACATGGATGAAACTCATATTGAAAGGATAAAGATTAATAGACTATATGGAAATAAAATTAAATAATATTCAGTTAATGCTGCGTACATGACACACACCTAAAATAAAGCACACTAACAGTCTAAGAATAAAGAGAAGAAAAATACAGATCAGGTAAACACTAACTGAACAAAGATTGTCTGTATTAATATCAGACAAAATAACATTTTAAAAATTGTCAGGGATGAAGAAGGACAGAAGAGTCCCCTGCTGCCCGCTCCCAGGTAACCACAGCCCTTCGCCTGGGCGTTATTTGCAAATGGTGGGATAAGCATATATGGCCTCTGGAATTACACCTGCCAGGCTTGGCAATTTCATTTTGCTCCTGACTGCAGTAGGCATTTTCTAGTTCCACTGCTAAGTTTGATGTTAACTATAGATTTTGATAAATATCTTCTCTCAGGTTAAGAGTCCTACTTGCTAACATTTTATGTTTGGAGTGAATATTGGATTTTATTAAATGCTGTTTTGCATCTATTATCATGATTGTGTGTATTTTCTCTCTATTCTTGTGGTACGGTGAGTTAGTACTTTGTCTGGTGTTGAATGGGATCGTTATTGCTTCTTTTAGGGACCAGTGCCTTTCAGAATTGGCAAAGAACACGCAAAGGTTTGATTGTGTGTATGTGTTTTATTTCTTGAAGAAAGTAAACAGGAAAAAATGCCAACACATGTTACACCTACGAGGTGGCTCCATAGAAGAGACTGCATTGTTTCTGTCTTGTTTTTCTTTGACATATTCTAACATTTTTTAAATGCAAAGAATGAATAGCAGTTTGGATTTTTACAGAAGACCAGATCATTTCAAAGCAAAGTCCAAGAAAATTTCTTAGGATACTAAAGAGAATATGAAGTGAAAAATATGAGAGAACAATTAAGATGCATAGGAAAGAGATCCAAAATAGCTTATATAAAAGATCCTTACCTCCTGCTGCAGAAAAAAGCACACACATGGAGAGTAGGACAATTAGAGATTGGTTTTTAACTAATAAAGAAATAAATAAAAATAGAAACTCAGGAGAGACACAATATAAAGAGACAATGGTGAGAAGTCAAAACTTCAGGGTGATGAGCTGGGTTTAATTAACTGCCGTTTACGTGGTTATAAAATTCAATTCAAGTATGTTTTTAAAAGAAATTATATATTTAAACCTTAAGTTTATTTGATGATTAGTAAAAAAAAAAAAAGAAAAAACCTTACATATAAAATATCAGATTATTTTTTTAAAAAACTGGGAGATTTGGGGTTTAACATGACACCAGATTTCCTCTTTCACAGCGGAGCTCAAAGTATTTGTGGGTCACATTCTGTGCTCTCCCACGACCTTTGGAATCCACTCGTGCAGTGGTGCACCGTTGACACTGAGAAAAGGAGCAGTCACTGTGTCACAGTCCTCGGGGTCCAGAGCCTGTGTGTCCCTGTGTGGCGGCCAGGCTTGCTCCCCCTTCCTGTTACATCTGCTGAGTCAGACAAGGTGCCTTGACACCAATGTTTAGAGACCTGAGTGGGGTGCTGGAGAGATGAGGTCTGACCACACACAGTCCATGGAGCACAGTGACCCCAGTAAATGGAGGAGAAGAAATTCTGCCTCCTCAGAAGCACACAGGTAGGGGAAGCTTTATGGGCAAAGTAGGCAGGCTGGAGACCTGTGTCCCAAGAGGGAAGTGACCTGTGGCCCGAGGCCTCGGCCACCAAAGCTTCTGTCTGAGGTCCCCAGGTGCTCTGGAGAGAGGGGTACCAAGAGGAGGGGCTTGGAGAAGATCCACTCCCTGTCTCAGAGCTTCTTCGGGCTGGAAGGGAATTTGTTGTCCGGGTCCTTTAACATGAAGCTCCGGGATCCATGCGTTCTCTCCAGTTCCTGCCCAGAACTTTTCCCAAATATCTGATCAGGGACTGGGGGGCCCTGATGACCATGGTGACCAGCCCAGGGGTGTGCCTTCAGTGTCCTCTGCCTTGTCTTCTCTCCATGCCCTCAAAAGACTGCAGGGTCTCCCACCTGTCCTTGCAACCCCCCTTGGCTGAAGTGCTGTGTTCAAGAGCAAAGGAGTCTGGGAGATGTGGTCTTCCCTGGACAACAGAGACCTTCATCTCTGAAGCATAGAGGGCTCTGCTCAGGGGGCCCCTCCCAGGGCAGAACATTGCCCCAAGGGAAGAAAGTCCTTACTTCCTTTCACAGGAAAGCGTGAATCCAGCCTCTGCCCAGAGAAGGTGGAAGGCTTAGCCGCGAGCTTTACCCTAAGCACAAGGCCCCAGTGTTGGGATAAGGAGCACTGTGGGGTGGGAACCTGGAGTCCGGGGAACCCACAGCAGCATCACCTGAGCAGGTGAAAGAGTGGGGGATCCATGAGCACCTGAGGGGCCAGCCCCAGGATGGGATCATCTGCCCCCTTCTCTGAGCCTTGGCATGGCCAGTTCTGTTCTCTCCAGGGAAAACCGAGGTAGCTGTGGTTGACAGTGGCCAAACAGTGGGCTCACGTCCCCATGTGAGGATGGGGAAGGGGACCCCTGGCCGGACACCACCTGCTGTTGAGAAGGGGTAGCCCCCTGTGCCCAGGGCCCCTAGGGCTCCCATTGTGGGGGTTGTGGTTTGTGGGGGGCTTTCTGCCTGGTGGAGAAGTGAGACCCCATGAAACAGAAAACAGAGTGGAACAAAGCCATGTCCCTGCTCCTCAGTCTACAGCTGTTGGTAACGTGGAGGCACGACCATCCTCTGTGGGCTGGGGGTTTGGGACCTGCGCCGGTCAGAGGGGTTGCAAAACAAACATCGCACAAATGACAGAGGCTGAAATGGCACATTTTGTTTTTGTATTTGACTTGCTCATTCTGTACCTCAGGGGACCTGCCAAGTCAGGCTCACGAAGACGGTGGGGCCCTCTCTTCTGCTGGGCGCACTAGCAGAGCGAGGCAGCCAGTGACTGGGCTGGGTTCAGGGTTCACATGGTGACACATCAGTGACAGCAGCAACAATGACTGGGCCACATGGGTGTGGGGTTTGCCCGCCTGGAAGCTGCCTCCTACTGCTGATGGGTCCAAAAGTGACCACGGTCCAGACACTGGGCCAGAGGGGCATGGGGGGTGGGAGGACACCTCAGCTGCAAGATGGCCTCTGGCCCCGCCTGTCATTCCCCCGCTGTCCAGTGGGGGGAGAAGCCCTGGGCCTGTATGCTGCCTTCCCCCACCACGCAGGCTCCCTGCTCAGGAGCTCATCCCTGGAGTCACTGCCCTTCCCAGCAGCTGTCACTTGACATAAAACAAACCCCGGGAGTAGAACACATCTGGACAAGGATTTCTTCTGGATCAGGAGGAAATGGGGCCTCTGAGGGGAGGTGTGGGAGGCATAAGAGGCCTGGGCGGCAGGAGGGGCTTCTGAGCCCACCAGCTGCTCTGTGTCCCTGCAGCTGCATGTCCAGGGTTCCAAGTCCCCACCCCATCCCGTGGGTCAAGGACCTGTGAGCCCCCGGGAGTCAGCCTGCCCAGCCTCACGCTTGCCCCTCCCCCACACAACTGGATCACATCCAGGGTTTGCTGGGGCAGCACTGTCTCCTGGCGCGGGGGGGCTCTCTGCTTGCTGCCCCCCAACCCCTTGTCTGGGCATGGTCCCACTGGCCATCCCCCTGGTGGGGGAGCACACGTTTCTGCAAACCACAGAGGTTAAGTCCAGGGTCCAAGGCCCAGGCAGGGGTTGGAGGCCAGGGGCTAGGCAGGGCCAGGGATGGAGGGGAGCAGAGCCCAGGCACTAGCAGGGGTTTCTGGGAGCAGGTGACCATGGTCCTGACAGCCATGGGAGTAACAGTCACAACAGCAACAACATCAACAGACGGTTGGAAGCCACATGGGAGCCTCGAGCTCTGGTTCTGAGCCCTCCACGTGCACCCTTGAAACAGCCCGGTTGTAGGGGTGAAAAGGAGGGATGCTGTCATCACCCCCTCCTTATAGACAGGGAAACCAAGGCACACAGCAGGTAGCACACCTGACTGAGGGTGGGACCTCCCAGGGGCTGCAAAGCCCCACCAGGCAGGCAGGAGTGGGGCCTGGCCAACAGACTGGGCCTCCCACCCACTGGCCGTGCACATCAGGGGCGGGGACCCGGCAGGCGGAGCCCATGCCTTTGAGTCCGTACCCTGCATTCTTCTACCACTCACAACGGCTGGTGATCCTCAGGCAACTCCAAGGACTTCATTTCCTGTTCTGTGCGACCTGGCAGGGGATCCCAGGTTCCCTGTGGACCCAGATGACCCCACAAGGGGGGTTCCCCAGACAGGAGGCAGGTCTTGCCTGCAGAGGCATTATCCACTTCCTCTCCATCTCTCTGCTCCCATGGTTCTCTCTGTCCAGTTTCTGCCTTACAGAGCCACCCGCAAGAACACACGTGTACACGAACGCACACACACATGTCATGCACACAGTGGTGACAGGTGAACGACCTGCCAAGGCATCCCTACATTGCACTTGGCCGCCACCACCTCCCCGCTGAGCCCAGAGCGAGGTGCACATTGGGGCAAGTGCATCAGAGGGACGACACAGGTCCCTGGAAGGACACAGCTTTCTCTGTGGGCTGCTGAGTGGACCTCCGGCCAGCTGTTGCTGCTGGGACCCTGTACACATTCAGATCCTCAGTCTCCTGCAGGTGAATGGTGATTCTTCCCAAGCCTCTCCTCAGAAAATGGACAGCGCGCAGTTGGGCCTCATCCCATGACTAATATATTTTCTTCTGTTTTGATAACATTTTAATCCTCCCAGTTCGTGAGAAATGAAGATAAAAAGCACTGTGGCCTCCAGCAAGAGCTGCCAGGAATGTAAGACGTGCTTCTTCCCATGTTCCCACCCACAGCACAGCGGCCGTGGCCCCTTAGTGCAGAGCCCCGGAGGCACGAGAACCTGCCCTGGGGCCAGCCACCCCTCCGCTCCGGGCAGCCACCCCAGTCAGCCCTCCCTCAGTGGCCCTGCTTCCCGTGGACGACCGCCCCGCGCTTTGCAGCCTGGAGCCAGGAGGGCTTAGATGGGCTGCTTTCTTCCCCTGGTGGCTCTTGTCATTCTTTATTTTTATTTTTTTAAACAGCAATATGTATTTATTGAAATGAAAGGGTTTATATTATATAGAGAAGGTTTTATATTACATTATTTTATGTTGCTACATGGGAAAAAGCAAGTTACAGACAGATGCCTGCAGAGGATCCTGTTTTGAAAAGCAATCTATGTATGTGATGATATGCGCCAACATCACAGCACGGAAACATTAGAAGTGGCTATGACGGGGTGGGGGGTGGGCTTGTGGGTGATACTTAATTTATCTTTTATACTTTTTGTTGATTCTTCCACATTTTCTCAGGGGGCATATGTAACCTTTTTTCTTCCTTTCTTTTCTTTTTTTAACCAGGAGTACAGTAATTTTTTTTTTTTTTGGAGATATAATTCACATACCATAAAGTTCACCATTTCAAAGGGTACAATTCAATGGTTTTTTAGTACATGCACACATCACCACTATCAAATTTCAGAATATTTTCACCACTCCAAAAAGAGAACCTATTCCCATTAGCAGTCAGGCCTCATTCTCCCTCCACCAGTGCCTAGTTTATTTCTCTGTAGATTTGCCTGTTCTGGATATCCACATGCGTGAGATCATACAATCTGTGGTCTTTTGTGTCTGGCTTCATTTACTTCATTCATGATGTTTTCGTGGTTCACCAAGTTGTGGCATGAAGCAGTACTTCCTCCCTTTTTATGGCTAAGTAATTTTCTGTTGTGTGGATATACAGTGGTCCCTCGCTGTATCGCGGTTCACTTATCGCGGCCTCACTGTATCGCGGGATTTTAAAAAATATTATATTTAATTATTTATCGCGGATTTTTTGCTATATTGCAGGATTTTGCGGTACGGTATACATATGTTGTTAAAGTTACGTAGGTTTAAGAGTGTAGAATAAATGTATGGTTCCTACTTCGCAGGGAGGTCTAGAACATAATACTCGCAATAAGGGAGGGACTACTATACCACCTTTTGATTATTCAACAAAAGATGGATATTTTTTTTCCATTTTTGGCTATTATGAGTAATGCTGCTATAAACATTTGTGTACAAGTTTCTTTATGTACATTGTTTTAAATTCTCTTGGGTATCTACTGAGAATGGAATTGCTGAGTCATTTGGTAACTCCATGTTTAACTTTTCGAAGAACTGCCAAACTGTTCTCCGAAGTGACTGCACCATTTCTCAAAATGTATGAAGCTTCTCATCTCTCTGCACCCTCACCAATGCTTAAGCATATGAGTGTCTTTTCTTCTAGTCATCTTGGCAAGTATGGAGTGGCCTCATTGTGGTTTTGATTAACATTTCCCTAAAGACTAACAAGATCGAGTATTTTTTCATGTATTTATTAGCCATTATATGTCTTCTTTGGAGAAATGTCTATTTGTCTCCTTTCTCCGTTTTTTAATCAAGTTACTTGTCTTTTTATTATTGAGTTGTAAGAGTTCTTTGTAAATTCTGGATATGCATCTCTTATCAGATATACAATTTGAAAATGTTTTTTCCTGTTCCATTGGTTGTGTTTTAATTTTCTTAATGTGTCCTCTGAAGAATAAACATTTTTAATTTTGATGGAGTCTAACTTATTTTTTCTTTTGTAGCTCATGTTTTTAGTACCATATCTAAAAAAAATTACCTAACCCAAAGTCATTGACAGATTGGATAACTATGTAGAAAGTTACAAATACAAAACTAGAAAATATAATGGGAAAAAGGGGATCCCATTTGCAATAGCAAATAAATAAAATAACTAAGAAGTTCTAATTTCAAAAGTGTAAAATCTACAAATTTTATCACTGGATATAATGACCTAAATAAATAAACAAACATACCATTCCTGGTTGTGAAGACTCAACATTATAAAGGTGTCAGTTATTGATCAAATTTAAGTCTATAAGTTTGATGTAATCCCAAACTAAAAAGCTAATTCTCGAGTTTACCTCAGTGAGAAAACAGAAAACATTGCCAAAGGTTCTAAAACAAAATAACTTTATCAGTTATCAAAACATGTAAATCTATAGAAATTAAAAGAGCATGGGATAAATATAATCTCACCAGCACATGTGTCTCTAGAGAAAAATAATATACATGCACAAAGAAGACTATATCATCATTGTTTGTAATAGCAGAAATGTAGAAACAACATAAATGTATTCAAAAAGGAAGTGATTAAATTAAAAATATTTGTGTATACTATTGAATATATATATTTATGTATAACAAAGAAGTCACTAGTAAAAAAATAATAAAAGGTCAAAGAACTGTACATATGCAGGAGATGGGACTTTGTTATTTTAAAGTTCAAACTAATCATTAGATTGAATCATATGAAAATGTTGTTTTCATAGTACAAAAGTGATTGAATATCGACAATTTCTTGTTGGATCTATTTATATATAAATAAATGCATTAAAACAAAAGAGAAAGGATACATGAAATATTGTTAAAAGTTGATATCTCTGAGAAAAAGATATAAAAATAGGGTACAAGGAAAACAACTCTCAGAGTTTTAGCATTTTTCAATAAATATGTGTTCACGTGTAATGTGTAATTTTTAAAAATAAAATTAACATCCAAACACATAAAGATCCTATAAACTAATAATAAGGGCATAATGATCCCAAAAAGTAAATAAAGCCTCAAATAAAAATAGAAATGCCTACTAAATATATGAAAATATAAAATTTATTGTTAGTCAAAAATACAAAGAACAATGAATAATAGTGCAAGAAATCAGTAATATAGGTGCATGCACACATGTGCCCAGCTCTTGGGACTCTACATTAGTTCAATCTTGCTGGAAGCAACTAGAAACTCTTTCAAGATACTTTAAAAGTGTATGCCAAGTGTTCTGCTTCCAGTCAGAATGTACGAGATCATGACAGCCCATACCTCCTTCTCCATAACAATAGAAAACACTGGACACACTAGGAAGCAAAAATGTAAAAGCATAGTAGAGCCATGGAGATGAGAAGTCAAAATGAATGGAGCTCCAGGGAGGGCTGGGCCCTCACTAGGGAACTTGTGGCCCCGTTTCTCCCTGAGCATGTTTTCGAATCTGAACCCAGGCAAATAGAAATCAGGCCTCTCAAGGAAGAAGGACTCTCCTGGGGTTCAGAGAAATTCAAAGCCTTTAAACAACTGAGTGGGATGGTGAGAATTAGAATCTGAAGGATTCTCAAACACAAAGCTAGTTCTCCCTGCTCTGTCAGACCTTTTTTGAACTCCAGAGCAAAGAGAGAAAAGCAAAGCAGAAAACATTGGTCCCACTGAGCTTAGGAGACATAGCAGAGTTCAGGAAGGCTGAGGCAGCAAGAATTTGCAGGACAAAATTCCAGAAAAGAAGGAGCTATGCTAAGGATGCAGTGGTATGGGAGGCTGTGGTATGGGATAAAAAGGCAGACATACCTTTATAATCTCCTAGAGGTCAAAGATCAATTTCCTGCTAGAGTCACATGGGACAGAGCTCACTGCCAGACACTTGAAACCATATGAGATCTGAGACTAAATAAAGATGCAAACAGCTCAAACCCACCTCAATTCCTCATTATATATGAGAGCTTATCCCCTCGCCCCAGCTATCTGACATGTACTGAGAAACAGTATTATCTACTTCAGTCTCCATGGTTCTTCTGTGCCCAGTGTAGATCATGCGATCAAAAACTATGTGTGATGAAGCAAGAAAATGCGACCCATTACCCAGGCAAAAAACAAGTCAACAAAAGATTGTCAACTCTCAGATGACAAAGGCACTGGAACTGCCAGACAAAGACTTTAAAATAGCTATTGTAAGCAAAAATTTGTAGGAGGAAGATTTTTTTAAGTGGGTGAGAAAATGGAAAATTTCAGCAGAGAAATTCAAACTTCAAAAAGAGAACCAAATGGGAATTCTACAGCTGAAGACTATAATATCTAATAAAATAACTTAATGGGCAGGCTAAACAGAAGACTAGACACAGTGGGAAAAAAAAATCAGTGAACTCCTAGGTGGATAAACACAAATTTATTCCAAATGAAGCAGATAAAGGAATAAGAATGGAAAGGGAAAAGGCAGAAAAAGCACTACAGACATGTGGGACCCTATCAGTCATCTCACATGTGTGTAATTGGAGTCCCAGAAAGAAAAGAGAGACAAAAAGAGGCCAAAAGACATATAAATAAAGATGTAATAGCCAAAAATTCCAAAATTTATAAAACATATCAATACACAAATTCAAGAGGCTCAGTGAACATCAGTTAAAGTAAATGTAGAGTAAATTTTCCTCACTGGAAACAAAAAACAGAAGACAATAGAATAACATCTGTAATGTGCTAAAAGATAAACACCAACCTAGAATTTTATATCCAATGAAAATATTATTTAAGAAATTAAGGCATAATTTCTGCTGATGGCTATGATGGGTTAAGTGGTACTAAATTGCCCACCTATCATGAAAAACTGCAAAACTGAATAAAATGTATAAAAGACATCTTTTCAAACATTGGACAAGAGTCGGTGCAGAACAGTGATCATAAAGAGGGAAACAATGAGATGAACTCTACAAGTGCCCTCGCTGTCATTCTGGGGTATCTTTTTTCACTTGAGAACAAAGAAGGAAGAGTCAAGCAAGAAATAACTGAGGAGACACATCAGAGTTCAGGAAGACTAACACAGCAAGAATTCGAAGGGCAGACCTACAGAGAAGAACCTATTTCGAGAAAAAACTTCAGAACACTGAAAAAGGGTCTTGAATTTGTTGTTGAATACTAAGTTATGCATGAATACAAAGCCGAGCAAAGAACTACTGTGGTGGCTGGAAGCTGAAGATAGTTTAAAGAAAAGTATGAGCACAGAAGAAATGGAAGATATTTAAAAGAGTTAAATGGAATTTCTAGAGCTAAAAATAAAAAATTCAAAATGAAAAATTTACTGAATGAATAAAATAGCATATCAGACACTGAATTAAAAATCATCAAAGCACAATATATAATAATAGAAAGTATGCAAGTTGGGGCAGATAGGGATTTTTTAAAACAGAAAAAAATAGAGTCACAGTTACCTTCAAATAATATCAAGTGGTCTAATATTTACGTAGTTGGAGTCTCAGGAAGAGAGAGAAAATCATTCTGGGAAATTGTTAGAATAACTAATGGCTGACTCTATCCCAAAATGTGACAAAAACCATAAACTTGCAGATGAAAAACTTTCAACAAATCCCACGCAAGATAAACACAAGGAAAAGGCCATCATAATCAAATCACTACAAACCAGTGATGTAAAGGAGAAGTAGGAAAAGCAGCCAGAGGGAAAAGACACATGGCTTATAGAGGAATGATGATAAGAATTTAAACAGATTTCTTATCAGAAACAATGCAAGCAGAAGAAAATGGGATGACACCTTTAAAGTGTTGCAAGAAAAAGAAAAGCACATGCTGTCAACCTAGAATTCTATACTCAATGAAAATATCCAGCTCCTCAAAGATGTCCACATCTGATCCCCGGGCCCGAGGAATATGTTGGTTACATGACAAAGAGGAATTAAGGTTGAGTGTAGAATTAAGAAGGCTAATCAGAGAGGGAAGTTATCCTTGATCATCTGCCCCCAGTGTAATCACAAGGGCCTCTCACAGTGGAAGAAGGAGCTGGAGGAGATCAGAGTGAAGTGATAAGAAGGGAACTCAGTCCACCACCATTGTCTTAGAGGACAGAGGAAGAAGACTACGTGCCAAGGAAGTGGGCCCCTGAAAATGCTGGAAAAGACAAGAAACTGGGTTCTTTCCTCAAGCCTCAGAAGGAGCACCACCTTCTCGACACCTTGATTTTGGCCCATGGTAGATGTTTAACTTCTAGAAATGTAGGATGATAAACTTGTGTTGTTTTAAGCTGTCAAGGAAATTATCCAAAAATGCTCAGAACCATCTGAAAGTGCTTCACATAATTACTTACCAGAAAATTATAAATAAAAACCACGATGAGGTATCACCAGAGTCCCACCAAAATGGTTTAAATTGAATCGTATGTTGCAAGGATGTGAAACAACCAGATGCTGAGACTTTGTTGGTGGGACTGAGGGTGTCCAGCTGGTTGGAAACTGCTCCCTGTGTACCTTCCTTTTCCATGACGCTGATGCCACAGCCCCACTCCTAGGTATTTATGTAGCAGAGGCCAGTGCTTGCATCCACACGCTGCATTACAAAGCAGCATTCACTGTAGCATCATTCCACTGCTCAAAACTGAAGACAGCCTAAATGTCCACCAGCAGGGGAACAAGTAGACGGCAGGATAGCCATCCAGTGGAATACCCCTAGACAGTGCAAAGAGACGTGGATGGACGTCAAACCATTATGCTGAGCAATGGAACCCGGATACAAAGAGTTCATACTTTCTTTAAGGTTCTGAAATGGGCAACATTAATGCACAGTGATAAAAATCAGAACAGTGGTACCCTGGAGGTGTGATGTGGTATTAAGAAGAGAGGCTGCTCTCTGGGGTACCTGATCTGGAAGGTGGTGCTGAGGGATTTGGGGGAGCAATTCTGGAGCTGTGCACTTGGCATTTGCACTTTTTTCATATTGCAAATTCGATCTTGAGTTAAAAAGAGGCACAAACATCCACAAAAAAAAAAAAAAAAAAAAAAAAAAAAAAAACGTTTATTTCTCTGGAAGCCAGTTACTCTTTTTAGGAATATTTACCAATGAATTAGTCTGAAATGTAAATATTTACTCAAATTTTGGAAGCAATGCAAATGTCTGACATTACAGGAAAAATCTTGTCAGCAAGGAAGGGTTTTGCTGAGAGTTAGGTCTGGCAAGGGGGGTTGGGTCCAGAGCTGCAGCCTCCCCCAACTCCTTGATGATGGAGAACTTTCAGGACACCCAGCCAGTGGGCCAGGTCTTCTCAAGGTGCTTCTTGAATGGTGGAGACAGGGACCCAGCAGTGGGAACCATGGCTTTGCATGTGGCCTGGTGGCAGCCCTGCCTCTAGGCTGGGGTGAGGCAGAGCTCTGGGTTGCCAGAGGCAGTTTTGGGCAAGCAGGTGGAAAGGTCTGCTGCTTGGATGCAGAGGCTGGAGCACCCTGGTGCATCAGAGCCAGGCTGAAGAGGACAGTGGAGCACAAAGATGTGACAGCCACTCAGAGGTGCTGCCCCTGAGGTTCCAAGGCTGAGAGGTGCTTGAAGCAGGCATCCTCATCACAGAGGGAATGAGAGCCCAATCTGTCCCACCCCACTCATTCCTGGAGGTCACAGAGGGTCAGCAGCCCTCTGCTGACCCAGGAAGGTGACATATGACAGCGCCTCCCAGAAACCCCACCAAGCTGTCCTCAGACTTTCATTTCCATTTGGAAAATTGGGACAATTGCTGGAGATGGAAACGCAATTCCTTGGTGGAAGGAGGCTCTTCCCAGTAAATGGTGCCAGAGCAGCTGGTCATCCCTTCACAAAAGGAAAATAAACTCAGTAGGTGTCTTACCTCATACAGAGAGAGACTGATAGTGGATCACATGCCTAAATGTAGGACGTAAAGCTTGTGACCTCATGTTTGTCAATGAGCCTTAGAAATGACACCAAAAATATAATCAATACAAGAAACAACTGAAATATTGTAATTCATCAAAATTAAAAACTTTGCTTCATGAAAGACACCATTGAGGGACTAAAAGGACAAGTGACAGACAGAACAAAATGATAGTAAATCTTGTAACTGACTGAGGACATCTCCAGAATACCCAAAGAAATCTCAAAACTCAACAATAAGAAAGAAAAAAAAATGCTAAGTTTCCACCCCTTACAACATAACAGGTGTGACAGCTCTACCTAAGACACAGAGAAAAACAAACACAGGAGCCTGTCAAGATGAGGAGACAGAGAAGTATGGCCCAAAAGAGGGGGAAGATCAAGGTTCCAGTGGGAGAAATAAGTGATGAGGAGATAGCCAACTTGACAGATGAGGAGACAGCCAATCTAACAGATGCAGAGTTCAAAACACTGGTGATAAAGATGCTCACAGACTTGACAGATATGCTTAAGTATGGCAAACACATAAGAGAAAAAGTGAAGGCTATGCTAAATGAAACGAAGGAAAATACACACAAAACCAATGGTAAAGAGAAGGAAACTGGTGTTCAAATCAATAATTTGGAATATGAGGATGAAAAAAAAAAGTCAATAAGTACAAAGTTAGGAAACTAGAACTGGAAAAAATGAGAAGAGGCTTAGGAACCTCTGGAATGACTTTAAATGTGCCAACATCCGAATCATAGGGGTTCCAAAAGGAGAAGAGGAAAAGAAAAAAATTGAAAGCTTATGTGAATAAATAATGAAGGAAAACTTCCCAAATTTGATGAAGGAAACAGACATACAAATCCAGGAAACAAAGAGAATCCCAAACAAGCTAGAGCCAAAGAAGACCACCCCAAGACACATCATCATTAAAATGCCAAAAGTGAAAGATAAAGAGAGAATCTTAAAAGCAGCAAGAGAAAAGCAGAGAGTGACCTACAAAGGGGTGCCTATAAGGCTGTCAGCTGATTTCTCAAAAGAAACTTTGCAGACAAGAAGGGACTGGCAAGAAGTATTCAATGTGATGAAAACCAAGATTATTTTATCCAGCAAAGCTACCATTTAGAATGCAAGGGCAGATAAAGTGCTTCCCAGACAAGGTAAAGCTAAAGGAGTTCATCATCACCAAGCCATTATCATATGAAATGTTAAAGGGACTTATTTAAGTAAAAGAAGATCAAAACTATGAACACTAAAATGACAACAAACTCACAACTATCAACAACTGAATCTAAAAAATAAAAACAAAATCCAACTAAGCAAACAAGAATACGAACAGAATCGTAAGTGTGGGAATCATTGTAGGGTTATCAGCTGGGAGGGGGAAGAGGGAGAAATGGGGAAATGGTGCAGGAATTAAGAAGCATAATTGGTTGGTACAAAATAGACAGGGGGATGTTAAGAATAATATAGGAAAGGGTGAAGCCAAAGAACTTATATGCATGACCCATGGACATGAACAAAGGGGGTGGGGGGAATTGCTGAAGGGAAGTGGGGTGCTGAGCAGAGGACAGCAAAGGGAAAAGAAATTGGGACAACTGTAATAACATAATCAATAAAATATACTTAAAACAAAAAAAGAAGTAGCTATTTGAGAAGCTGTGAATCTAAAGAATATCCAAACCTGTAGAGAATTTTTATAAGAGTTTATTTGAGCCAAATTGATGCCAGGAAGCAAGATCTCAAATGCTCCCCCAAATGGCAGCTTGTAGTTTCTTTTATGCATTTGGGATTAAGAGAGGGGAATAAAAGAAAAAACGATAAAAAAGCAATCCGATTTTTTAAAATGAGTATTTAAAAAACATATCAAAAGAATATCTGTGATAACAAATGATCTCCTGAAAAGGTGTCCAGTGTCATTGACCATGATTTACTGCACATTAAATCAATACAATGTGACTACGCACTTCTCAAAATAGCGAAATTAAAGAACCATCCCTCCGACAATGCCAAAAGTGTGCAGAGCAGCTACAGGTCTTTCTGTGGCTGGCGGTCCAGATTGGCACTGCCCCTCTGGGAGACAGCATGGCCGTTTTTATAAACACACACTGACCTTGTATCCTGCACACCCACTCTTAGGATTCATGCTAGAGAAACAAAAACCCACGATCACAACAAAAACTTGCCCACGAATGTTTGTGGCAGCGTGATTCATAAGCACCAAACTGGGAAAGCCCGGATGTCCCTGAGCAACTATGGACTGTGGCACAACACAGAACACAGAAGTACAGAACACTGCAGGGGACAAGAGGAGACACACCCAACAGGTGGATGGTCTCGAAGACACCGTCAGAGCGAAAGACACCAGGCAGAAGGTGGTGCAGCAGGACTCTACTGTGGGCGCCTAGGAAAGGCAAAGCTGCCAAGGGCTGGGGAGAGGGTAGCCGTTGCCCACACAGGGAAGCACCAGGGAATCTGTGGGGTTACTGCATGAAAAGTTTTAAATATATATTTTAATATATATATACAGTAGAAAAGCAATCCCATTTAGAGACCAGGCAGATGTCACTGCAGTCAGCTACACAGAGCTATCTGTCTACCTTGGGAGATGAGGACCCTCTGCAGGCACCAGGATATGCTGTGTGGGCGCCTGCCCAGCAAAAGGGGTACCTTGGAGGTTTTCAAATGTGATCTTACACAGAAATGTTTGAAGGTTGCCACCAACTGGCCATTAGAAGGGACTTTGGTTGGGTTTTCTGTGATGAGGGCTGGCCCAGAAGTTCCAGAAGAGGCCCTGAGAACCCAAGGCATCTTTGCTGGGTGTGGACTGGCCACCCCTGGTCTTGGCCTCCAGGACAAGAGGTCTGGGCACAGTGTGTCTTCAGCTCACAGCAACAAATAAGTTCAGCATGACGAACCTCCTCATGGTTGTCAGCTTGAATAATTTCATTGTGGTTGATGAGTCTGCACACACTCCCAAGACGATAAATCAGAAAATCAGGTCCCGGGCACAGGCCTGTCTGAGGCTGAAGGACGCCACTGCCGGAGTGAAGATTGTAGACAGGGCAGTGGTGCAGACAACTGGGACAGACAGGAGCACGGGGCCCTGGAGGCAGGATTTGAACAAGGAGTTATGGGGGGAGAAGTGCTCAAAAGGCCCCAGAGGGGAGGGGAGGCAAGCCTGTTGGAAGTTTTGTCTTGAGGACAGTGGGCAGCTGGTGATGGGTGGCGCCTAGGAGGCCACTCTGCTGTGATTGCTGGTGCTGGGAGACTAGAAACCAAAGCTGTCACAGCCTGGCCACCACTGTCCCAGCCTCAGTGCCCCTGTGGGCAGCTTCCTCCTCCCTACAGCTACCCTTGACTCGGCGCTTTGGGCCGGCGTCAGGAGGCCCAGGGCCTCCACAGGAACAAGCTCAGATACCAGACTCCAGGATCATCACAACCCGGCCACACTCCTCCAGTTTCCAAACCACAGCCCTCTCTGGGAGTCGTCCTTTGGAGCCTCAGCTTCCACAGAAAAGCCGTAGTCAGGGAGGCGGTCTCCTGGCCCAGACGAGACCCCAGCTGGCTTCCATCATGCCTCACAACAGCTCCGGGCAACCCTCCCATGCTCGGCTGGCTCCCTGATGGAAAGAGTCCGAGGCTTTCAACTCTGGAACTTGGGGTTTTCTGGGGATTCAGTGGTTTTCCCCGGAAAGGAGGGTGGCGGGAGAGATGTGACTGTGAGAGCCAAGGAAGAGGGGAAATAAACCGAAACATGCAAACAAGAGGAAGAGCATAAAATGAAGGAGAGAACCAGAGAGAGAGGGACTGCAGGGGGAACCAACTGAAGTCAGGGAATGGGGTAACTGGGGAATAAACCCCACAACAGAGTGACAGCACCGGGGCTCCTGCCCTCCTGGAGCTTGTAGTCCAGAAGGGTGATGGGCATCAACCAGAAAATCCCCAAATGAAGGACTACAAACCATGAGGACCTCCCTCTTCAGTGACTAGCTTGGTTGGGGGGAGGGGGGTCCTGTCCAAAGGGAGATGCAAGAAGGGAACCCACCAGCCAGCCCCTGGCACTGCAACCCAGACACCAGCCCTACCTCCAGGCGGAGGAGCCTCTGGCCACATGTAGTGGCATCTTCCTGGCTAGCCAAGCAAGTCCCACAGTTTCCTTCTCCCCATTGAGGGAGGGGAGCGAGTCTGTACCTGCTCTGTCCCCAGCAGCCGGTCTGATGTTCTCCCATGATGTCTGGAGAGGCACCCAACCCCCTTCAAGAGAAAACCTAAAGGCCCAGAAAATCATACAATGGAAGACGTTCTCAAGTTAAGAAATCAACAATAATCAGTTTCTTTCCCAAATGCCTCCTTCCTTCCAGACAAGCATGGTACCCGCTCCCTGTCAGGATGGCTGAAAACTGACCCAGACTCACAGCCAGTTGTGCAGGAGTCAATCTGACTTTGAATTACTAAAAAATAAAAAAATAAAAAACCTTGTGCAGGATTTGATATACTGATTAAAAATATTTTGCTAAATGCAAAATAAAGTGAGATTACATCTTAGAACAACCACTTTAAAAGCAAAACACAAATAAAGGTCTGACCAGAAATCATAGTGGGACTATTCCAGCCTTTCAAGGGGTGATGAAGATACTGTTTCAATGCACCTAGAGCTCTTGTGTCCCACTGGGCTGCCCAGTGAAGCCACATGTAAGTCCTGAGGGTATGGCCAAGAGGGTTCCCTGAGGAAAGGGCACCCAGTGAATAGTTGGAAAGGACTTGATTAAAAACGAACGATTGAATGAGCTGAGGCTGGCAGTCAGTGTGTGGCCTGTGCTGGCATCAGCGCCACTGAAGCTCTCGGCTCCCAGGGCTGGAACTGCCTGACTCCACTTCACTCGGGGCCTCATGGAGAACCAGAGAGCTCATTCCCAAGCAGACCTGTTCTACTCTGGTTAGGAGTTGGCCTGACTGTAAGGACGGCATGGGGCACGGGGGGAGGTGTTGCAGAGCAGATCCAAGAAGTGCTAGGACAGTTAGCATTAAACCATGTCCCTCAGATGCAAAACAACCTGGCAGCAAGTCATGAGGAAGTGAGTGACCAGATCTGGCCACGGATCCAGTGAGTCAGCAGAGGAGGTTCCAAGTCCCTGACCTTGCAAAGCTGGGAACCAGACGTAAGACCTGGTAAAATAGTGCTTCTAAGTAGTCTGTGAAAAGTTAAGTATGCACATTATAATTGCTAGGAAACTACTTTAAATTTTTACAAAGCTATATATTCAACAATGCAATTGATAAATTAAAGTAGAATACCAATAAACGTTCAAATAACCAAAACAAAGCTAAGGATTAAGAAAAAAGAAGACTAAAAAAACAGAGGAAGCAAAATAAATAATAAAATGGTAGGCCAGAATCCAAACATATTAATAATTACATTAAATATAAGTGGTCTAAATTTAAAGACAGGGATTGTCAAAAAAAATTTGTTAAAATCACCCATTTCTGCTCTATCTACAAAAAAAAACTCATTTCAAATATAATATTGATACATTAGCATAAAACAGATGGGAAAAGATACACAAAACAAATTTAAATTTGGGGTACCCATGTTAATATCAGATAAAGTGGACTTCAGAGAAAAGAAAATTATCATAGATAAGGAGGGAAAATACATGATGATAAAAGGATCAATTGACCAAGAAGACATAACAATCCTAAATGTGTATGCACCTAGTAACATAGCTTCAAAATACATGAAGTGATATTCATGAAGATAGAACTAAAAAAAGAAACAAAAAACAAACAAACAAACAAACAAAGCAAAGGCAAATCCAGAATTGTAGTTGAAGTCTTCAACACTTCTTTCCAAGAACAAATAAACAATAAATTAGCAAGGATAAAGAACTGCTCATCAATGAGAACTAATTGGCTTTTATTAGACACTCCACCCAACCAGAGCAGAACACAAGTATTTTTTAAGTGCACACGGAACATTTAACAAGATAAATGGTATGCAGCATTATTTTAAAATCTTTAATAAAGATAAAAGAATTGAATCATACAAAGTTTGATAATAAAATCAAACAAGACAGTCATAACACAAAGATAACATAAATATTTCTAAGTGCTTAAAAATTAAACAACATACTTCTAAATAATCTGTGGACAAAGAAAAAGTCTCAAGGGAAATTAAATATTATATTTAACTGAATTAAAATTAAAATATAGCATACCAAAATCTGTGCTATGCAGATAAAGTTGTGATTAGAGAGAGAATTAAAATACTAAATATTTATATTAAAAAAGAAACTCTCAAAACAATAATCTAAGCTTTCACCTCAAGAAACTACTTTAAAAGAACAAAATAAATCCAAATCAAATTTTAAAAAGTAAATAAGTAAAGATAAGGGAAGGAGTTGATGAAATTTAAAACCAAACTCAATGGAGAAAATCAATGAAAACAAAAGCCAGTTCTTTGAGACAACTGAGAGCAACAATACTTTGGCAAAACTGTCAAATAAAGAGAAGATAATACAAATTACCAATATCAGAAATAAAAGAGGAAATGTAAAAATTACAGACCTTGCAGAATTGAAAGGAAAATAGGTGAATAATACAAACAATTCAGCACACATAAAATCAACAACTTAGATAAAATGAACCAATTGCTCAAAAACTAAAACCCACCAAAAGTCATCCAAGATGAAATAGATAATATAGTTCTATAATTCTAAAAGAAACTGAATTTGTAATTAAAAACCTTCCAAAAAAGAAATATTTAGACCTAGATGATTTGTATTCTTCCAAACATTTACCCTCTCCTCTCTTCCTCCTCCTACTGCTGCTGCCAGCACCACTGCTTCTGCTGTATCTCCTATCCCTTCTCATCCTCCTTCTTCACCCAGTTCCTGCTCCTCCTCCCAGTCCCAGCACCTCCTGCTTGGCACGAAGGG
Source organism: Furipterus horrens (assembly GCF_987537825.1). Classification (NCBI taxonomy): domain Eukaryota; kingdom Metazoa; phylum Chordata; class Mammalia; order Chiroptera; family Furipteridae; genus Furipterus; species Furipterus horrens. The sequence goes on from NW_028327171.1 coordinate 10,682,612, forward strand.
CAGAACCTTCAATAGCAGCTCCCCATCACTTTTGCCATGAAGAGGCCAAAACGGCCTGGTATTCCAGCCCTTCTGAACTCATTCTGAATCTCAATTTTGTTCTTCAATATATCTGATATCCCTGCCAGCTTTGAATCATCTTTAGCCATGTATACAAGATGTGGTAGGGGTTGTGACTCCCAGTCAGTGAGCAGGAGGGGAGAACCCACCAACGAATGAGCCATCAATGATCAAAGCCCGACTTCCGGACAAGATGGAGGCCTAGACAGACACTCTGCATCTCCCTTCACAACTAAGAAGGAATACAACTACCTCAAAACTAGAGACAACCAGAAGTTCCAGAAAACTGAGCTTCATGGAAGTCCAGCAAAGAAAGATATGAAGAATAAATACTCATCCAAACAGGTAGGAGGGGCAGAGCAGGAGCAGAGAGAACATGGTGTGGTGGTGGTAGCAGCAGCAGCAGCAGCAGCAGTGGCAGGCCGGCGGAAAACACAGTCACATGTTTTAAAAAGTCGGGAGGGACACCTGGGGAGTGCTCCCAGCACCAGACCAGACCACAGAGCTCACAGTCCCAGTGCCAGGGAAAGTAAAGCTTCATTGCTTCTGACTGTGCAAACCAGTGGGGGTTGGGGCGGAGGAAGACACTCCCAGTCTCTCAGCAGAGTCTGCTTGTTTAAAGGGCCCCCACGGTCCTAGAACATCCGCAGACCCACCCACTCTGGGGACAATGGCCAAGGCAACAGCTAGAAAGGCACCAGTCCCATATGGAAGTGGGAACAGTGCCTGGAAAAGGGACAAGTGCTGAGCAAGCAGCTTTGTTCCCTCTCAGACCCCTCCCCCACATACAGCGCCACAACGTGGGGAAACGGGTTGCCCATACTGACGAATACCTAAGGCTCCACCCCTTGCAATGTAACAGGTGTGACAGCTCTACCTAAGACACAGAGGCAAACACACAGAGGAGCCTGTCAAGATGAGGAGACAGAGAGGTGTGGCCCAAAAGAGAGAACAGATCAAGGTTCCAGTGGGAGAACTAAGCGACGAGGAGATATACAACCTAAGAGATGAGGAGATAGCCAATTTAACAGATGTAGAGTTCAAAACACTGGTGATAAGATGCTCACAGGCTTGACCGATATGCTTAAGTATCGCAAATGTATAAGGGAAGAAGTGAAGGCTATGCTAAAAGAAACAAAGGAAAATCCACACAAAACCAATGGTGAAGGAAAGGAAACTGAGGTTCAAATTAATTATTTGGAATATAAGAAGAAAAAAATAAATACAGGTCAACCAGTGCAGAATGAAGAAACAAGAATTGAAAAACATGAGGAGAGGCTTAGGGACCTCTGGGACAACTTTAAACATACCAACATCCGAATCATAGGGGTGCCAGAACGGGAAGAGGAAGAACAAGAAATGGAAAGCTTATGTGAAAAAAAAAATAATGAAGGAAAACTTCCCAAATTTGGTGGAGGAAATAGACATACAAGTCCAGGAAGCACACAGAGTCCCAAACAAGCTAGAGCCAAAAAGAACCACACCAAGACACATCATAATTAAAATGCCAAAAGTTCAAGATAAAGAGAGAATCTTAAGAGCAGCAAGAGAAAAGCAGAGAGTTGCCTACAAAGGGGTGCCTATAAGATTGTCAGCTGATTTCTCAAAAGAAACTTTGCAGGAAAGAAGGGACTGGCAAGAAGTATTCAATATGATGAAAAGCAAAGACCTACAACCAAGATTACTCTATCCAGCAAAACTATCATTTAAAATAGTAGGGCAGATAAAGTGCTTCCAAGACAAGGTAAAGCTAAAGGAGTTCATCATCACCAAGCCATTATTATGTGAAATGTCAAAGGGACTTACTTAAGAAAAAGAAGTTCAAAACTATGAACACTAAAATGACAACAAACTTACAACTTTCAACAACTGAATCTATAAGATAAAAACAAAATCCAACTAAGCAAACCAGAATAGGAACAGAATCATAGGTATGGGGATCATTTGGAGGGTTATCAGCTGGGAGGGGTAAGGGGCTGAAATGGAGAAATGGTGCAGGGATCAAGGAGTATAATCAGTTGGTACAAAATAGACAGGGGGAAGTTAAGAATAATATAGGAAAGGGTGAAGCCACATAACTTACATGCCTGACCAATGCACATGAACTAAGAGGTGTGGGATTACTGGAGGGAAGGGGGGTAGTGGGTGGAGGAGAGCAAAGGGAAAAGAAATGTGACTACTGTAACAACATAATCAATGAAATATACTTTAAAGAGTAATAATCGAGCCTAAGTACAACAAGACAGCCCACATAAACTGAGTAAGGGGCAACCCTAGAGCACCCAGATTAGGAGATTGAAGAGACAGCACCAGTGAGCCCCACAGAACTCCTACCACAGAAGTCCACCCCAAGAAGACCGGCAGTCAGAGCAGAGCAACCTGAGATGCAAAAACAAACAAAAAAGGTCATCTAAAATGGGGAGACAAGGAAATAACCCCCAATCGAAATGAAAAGAGGAACCCCCAGAAAAAGAACTGAATAAAATTGAGACAAGCAATCTATCAGAGCTAGAATTCAAAATAATGGTTATAAGGATGCTCAAGGAACGCAGTGAAAACTACACAGAACTTAGTGGGAACTACAGCAGCATGAAAAAGGACATAGAAACTATGAACAGGGAAGAAATGAAGAATACAATATCTAAAATGAAAAAAGCAACACCCTAGAAGGAATTGAAAACAGGCTAGATGAAACAGAGGACAAAATCAGCGAACTAGAAAACAAGGTAGAAAGAAATACCCAGGCAGAGCAACAAAATTTAAAAAGACTCAAAAAGAACGAGGATAGTTTAAGAGATCTTCAGGACAACATGAAACATAAAAACACATTTTAGGAATATCAGAAGGAGAAGAAGAAGAGCAAAGATAGAAAACCTGTTTGAAAAAATAATGACAGAAAACTTCCCTAACTTGGTGAGGGAAAAAGTCACACAAGCTTAGAAATCAAGAGGGTCCCAATCTACCAAACATTTAAAGAAGAAATAACACCAAATCTACCAAATCTCTCCCACAAAATAGGTGAGAACTCTTCCCAAGTGATTTTAGAGACCAGCATTACCCTGATATCAAAACCAAAAAAAGAAAACTACATACCAGTACAACACACGAACAAAGATGCAGAAATAATCAACGCAATGTTAGCAAATAAAATACAACAATGTATACAAGGATGATAAACTAGGATCAAGTGGGGTTTATTCCAAAAATGCAAACGTACTTAACAGGTGAATGGCTAGATATGACTCATAGTGGTGTAGCCACAAAATGGAGCAAACTGTTGATACATGCAACACCTTGGATGAATCTCAAATGCATTATACTGAGGGAGAAATGTCAATCTCAACAGATTGTATGGCTCCATTTATAAATATTCTTAAAATAACCAAATTGTAGAGATAGAAAACAGATTAGTATTTGCCAGGGGATAGTGTTGGAGGGAGAGTATAACTACTAGGGGATAGCATGAGGGGCTTTCTTTATGGGGGTGACCAAAAAATTCTGTATCTTGATTGTGGTCATGATTACACAAATGTATAAATCTGTCAACTCTATAGCAAAAAAAGAAGGAAGGAAGGAGAGAATGGAGGGAGAGAGAGACCGAAAGGAAAAAGCCGGTGAAATCCAAAGTCTTTAGTTTAATGACCAGTTTGGTACCAGTGTCAGTTTCCTGGTTTGATATGCTTGATTGTGATGTTATGTGGAATGATATTGCTGGGAAAACTGGGTGAAGGCCACATGGAAGCTCTACTATACTTGCAACTTCTCTGTGAACCTAAATTTCAAAATAAAGGGTTTTTTTAAAACGAAGGCAAATGATTAGAACAGCACTTCATAAAAGAAGATATACAACTGACCCGTGAGGTCATGAAACAGTACTGAACATCATCAGTCACCAGAGAAATGCCAATTAAAATTGTGATTAAATAGCACTACACACCCACAGTGATGGCTGAAACTCTAAAAGACTGCCAGTAGGAAATGTTTGGTGAGGATGTGGAGGCCCTGGAGTCTCCGTTCACCACTGAGGAATGTAGCATGTGCAGCCACTTTGGGAAACCTGCAGTATCTTAGAGTTAAGCAGGCACTTACTGTATAAATCCATTCTATCGATTTACCCGCAAGAGATACACAGACACATTCTCAAAAAGGCTCCAGGATGAGCATTTGTAGCAGCTTTATTCATAATGGCCCCAAACTGGAAACCAGTTGATGGCCTGGCACTGTCCATAAACTAGTGAATGGATAAACGGACTGCGGCATATCCATGTGATGAAATACCCAGCAATTAAATTTGAATGCATCCCAAAACCCTATGCAGAAGCCAGAGAACAAATACTGTCTTAGTCCATGTACATGCAATTAAGGTGGAAAATGAATCACAATTACAACTGCAAGTCAATGATTGTATGGGAGGCGTGAGGGATCCTTTTGGACTGACACGCACGTTCTTTGCCTTGACAGTGCTCATGGTTACATGGTTATACAAATTTGTCAAAATGCATCAAACTGTACAATTTACATGGGTGCCTCTTACTATACGTATATCTGTACACGCAATGCATACTATGCCTTGATGATTTTGATGTTCAAAAGCCCCTCCTACATTTCTAAATACCCCCATGGAGTGATAAACCCCCATTGAGTACCACCACTCTAACAACTATTATTACCACCCATAGGGCTTGTCTATGATTTTGTGACTTCCCTGTGAGACTCTCCAGATCAAGAATGATCCAAGAGCCATTGCCACAGCGGAGACCTGCCGGTCCACCCTCATCCACTCCTCCTTCCTCTTGACTGACTCTTGTGTTATTCCCTGTCTGCATTGCCCTGAATGACTCAGCTCCAGGGCTGTCCCGGGAGCCAGCAGGGAGGCAGTCAGGTCTCTCCCAACAGGCTCTGCTCCAGAGAGAGCCTGTGACCCACATCTGGCAAGGAGATGAGGGAGGAGGCTGCTGATGGCTTCTGGAAAGTCTTTCTAATGCCAAAGAGACATTACCAGGGGCAGGCACTCTCAAACCAGCAGTGAGTCCATCCTCACTCCTTGTCCCAGGGAGCCCAGGGTCTCGCTCCAGCTCAGCAGGCCAGCAGCCAAAGGAAGCTCCTTCCAAAGCCCCCTTGAGTAACTTCCTTTGTCAAAAATGGGAATGAGTCTTGCATAACCAGACATCTGTGAATCCAAATCCAGAGGAAATTCAGGCAAATGCTGCAGGGATGTTAGAGGAGGAATCACAAAGAAAAGAAGATGAGCCAGCTTTGCCTTCCTTCCCCTTGGCCTCACTTAGTTTGCAGCTGTTTCTCAGGGGGTTGGGGGTGAAAGCTGAACCGTGAAACTTCAGCAGACAGTTTCATAGTTGATCACAAATGTTAACCATCTCTTCCAAGAACATTTGATCAGATCCATTCTTTGCCCAATCATCTGTTGCTTCCTCTCGGTGGGGAGGGGATTTATTTATACTCTTTCTATGGATGTTATCCATAGGTGTTCTACTCTTGTTTTTAAATATGTCGTGTTTTTTATCCAGGAAAACATTTAATTCACGATGCATACCCGGGGACTCCCTGTCCCTGAGGAAGAAATGTTCATTTTGCTTGGACATAGCAGTTTTTAATGGGGGACATGGAAGACCATGTTATTTAAACTAAACAAAACAAGCAATGGCAGAGAGCCCCACCCCAGGAGGTGGGGGACAGGTCAGCAAGATGAGCCCCCCTCTCTCCTTCTGGGCAGTGCACAACCCCAGCACCCCTATGCTTCCCGCAGAATGTGCCTACTATGGCCCAGGCTCTCTGAAGCTCATAACCAAAGTGGGGGTGGGGTGGGGAGGAGTCTCCTGACGATTACAGGCAACCTCGGCAGGGGAATTGACCTGGAAAAGAGGGCGCAAGGATAAGGAAGGCGCAGAATGAAGAAGCAAGGCCCTCACAGAGTCCTTGGCAGGCACACAGCAGTGGACAGTGTGCTTGGACAAGAGGCCCCTGCTGTCATCACCACCCCCAATGCCACCAGAGAGCAGTTGTCTTTTAGGCCAAGGGGCATTCGTGGGGGCTGGAGGGGTCCCAGTGGGCTCTGGACTTTGCTCTGAAGTGCGTGAGGCTCACCAAGGCCTTTGATATAACCCAAGACCCTGAAGAAGTGCCTCTTTGTGCCTCACTTGCAGCCCATCCCGAGGCAAAGGCCGCCACGTTCGTTTGTCCCAGCCCTGAGACCCCCTCTCACCCTGCCCCCAGACAGGCCACACTCGGAGGGGAGGGGATCCTCCCTGGAGCCGGCTGGAGGATGTGGCCTGCAGGGGCTTCCCAGGCCGAGCTGCTGACCGCAGTGTCCGCTTGCAGGGGATATGGGACTTGCGTCAGGGCTGCCATCCTTCAGCTGCACAAAGGGTCCTCAGGGACAGCTGACTGCAGCCCAGCCGCCTGCAAGAGTCACGCGGAGACGCAGCACATCTGGAAACCCTTAGGCCTGCCCGAGGCGCTGGCACGCAGGCTCCTTGGCCGCCAGCCCTCGGAATGAGGTGGGTGATTCCTCCTGCTGCCCCCGCACTCTCCCTCTCTTACTCTTCTTCACCCGCAAAATGGAGCTCAGGGGCCTGCCTTCTGCTGTGCGGTGCTATGGTGGGGTAGCGGAGATGGCGGTCTGGGGACAGGAGGGGAGGAGGCTGACTCACCTTCAAAATGTGCAGAGAGGGCAGGAAAGCCAGGGACTCAGGGGTCCACGGACAGCCCACATCACGGGAGGGTCTCACGGGGACCCGTGGGGACTTGAGACAGGCCCACAGGCTTCTTCTTTGTTTTCTACAACGTGTGTAGGGATCAGAATCAGGATCAGGATCAGGTCAGGGAACCAGCCCAGGGCCCCCTGGAGGCCAGATAAAAAGAGGCTCTGGAGCTCCCTGGTAGGGCTAGGAAGGGGGACTTTAGGCCCTCCTCCTCTGACAGGGTTGTTCCATGCTTCCTCACACCTACCTACCCTCCTCTTCCTCCTTAGTGTTCGGGGCAACATTGCCACCTAGAAGACAACATTTTCCAGCCTCTCTTGCAGCTAGTTGTAGCCCGTGAGCTGTGAGTGGAAGTACGGGACGTCCTGGGAGGTCACTGGGAGAAAGCTGACTATTCTAGAGCTCCCTGTGGCCCCTGATATTTCTCGCTGTCCTCCTGGGAGGCAGAAGTGAGGGCAGCAGTTTCAGCAGTCATCATGGGCCATGAGGTGACTGTGGAGATGGAAATCAGTTATTGCAGGTGACAGAGCAGGAAGACGGGATCTGCCTCCTCCCTGTGGATGCAGCCAAACTGCTTTGTAAGGAAATGGACACTGTGTGGTCTGGGGACTGCAGGGGTGCCTGGGAAACTCAGAGATCTGTGAGGACAAACCTATCTTGATAATAATTCTAACATGCCATTTGCCTTCTTCATTCTCATTCTCCCACAAATGTATGGAGCACAAAAATCCACTGATATGATTTCAGGTCGCACGTTGCAACAAATCTTTAAGAAGTGAGACTTTGTTAGGTTTTGGTGTCCTACCAAAGAATGGCCACAATTATCTGTAAAGGCCTTCAAAATACTCCTCCCTCCAACTGCTTGTCCAGATGAGGCCAGACTTCCTCCACAGATTTCATCCCGAACAACCTATCACAGCAGTTTGAACACAGATACAGCACCCAGCTCCCTTCTGGATGTTAAAGGTTTGTGAAAAGGTACCTCAGGGCCGCTGCTCTCACATGTTTGGTTTGCTTGTTTTAATAGGTTTTTCATTAAAATTATGTTATTTATGTTAACATGTAGTGGGTTTATTCTTGTTAATCTGAAGTGAACCAATAAATCAATATTTTAAAATTTCTGTTTTAATTTCTAATATGATAAATACTGACAGGTATGACCTGGGCTAACAGAAGCTCTTTGCAGTTCCCACAATCCGTAGGTGTGGAAGGGGGTCCTGAGACCAGAGTGTGGGAACCACCGCCCTAGCTGGCTGAGGTCCGGGATTCCAGCTACTGTCCCACATGTCCAGGGTCCCTGCAGGTAGGAGTTGCAGGACACGGGGCTCCCGGAGAAGGGAACTTCTAGGTCTTGCTTGGCATCTTTTTCCAATAGAAAATGCCTGCCCTTCTCTCCTGAAGAGCAGTAACATCGGTCATGTTCTCGGCCCCATACTCCGACCCACTCACCCTACACCAACCCTTTCCTTCCATCTCCAAGGTTTCTCCCACTCTTCAGCCCACACTCTTTATGCGGCGGGAAAAAGATGCAAGACTGTGGCGATGATGACTTGCCTCCCCCTCAAATCACTTGCTGCAGGCTCAGTGGCCTGTGTGGCTGCATTCTCCACAGCCATGGATGTGGGCAAAGGGCATGTGGACTTCACTCATACTTTGCAAAGAGAGGTGCCCTTTTTATAGCTTTCAGAATCGATCTTATTGAGGTACAACTCACATAAATGAGAGTACTTATTTTAAGCCTGCAGTCTGATGACTTCTTACAAATGCACACCGTGTGCAATGGCCACACTCAAACACAGAATGCATCCCTCTGCGCCCTGCACCCTTTGCTGTTCACCTCCAAACCCCTGCCCCAGCCCACCGCTCCTCTGCTCCCTGTCATTAAAGATGATTTTGTCTGCTCTGGAGCCTCACAGGCATGGAATCGCCTCTTCCCCTCAGCAGCATGTTTTGAGATCTCCGTGCAGTTGCATGCATCACAAGCTGGTCATCTGACAGCTGAGCAGTGATCCTCCGTATGAGGGACCATACTTATCCTCTCTCACGGACAGACTTGGGGTTCTTTGCACTTTCTGATTGTTATGGCTAAAGCTGCTCTGAGCTTTTCTGTTCATATCTTTGTGGGGATATAGGTTTTTATTTCTTATGAGGAAGTACTCAGGAATGCAATGGCTGGGTCGTTGGGTAAGTGTTAATTTAACTTTATACAAAATTGCTGGTTTCCAAATGGTTGTCTTACTTCAATCTCCCACTGTCAATATGGGACCTCACCAACGCTTGTTAGTACTGTCAGTCCTTTCACAAGCAGACAATCTAGTGGATATGTAGCGGTATTGTGGTATTGTGGTTTCAGTTTGCACTAAATTAACTGCTTATGTTAACTATTATATATAACATGCATTATGCTATATACGCCCTGGCTGGTTTGGCTCAGTGGATTGAGCGTCGGCCTGCGAGCTAAGTGTCGCTGGTTCGATCTTCCAGTCAGGGCACATCAGAGAAGGAAAACTCTGACTCCAAAAAACCTCCGCTGCCTTGAGGCATACCTCTTCAGGGGAAAGGCTAAGGAAGTAAACCCCGACAGAAAATCCGGAGCCGGAGTCCCTAAGGCGGTTTGACGTTGTAGTCAACACCGGCAACTCCTGCGGCGCACCTGAAGCCAAGCTGTATCGACTCCGTCTTTCCCTTGGACCCTTCAGCTGCGAAGAGAGGGGGGGTCTGCTGCATGGGCAACAGCAGACCCTCCATATCACCCTGCCCAGGCTCTGTAGCTTCAGCTTCACTGGAGAGGACACTCCAGCGTCATCGCAAGATGTCGATTCAACACGGGAGGAGACAGATACCGTGTCACTCCCGAGTCGGACTGCACAGCCATTCTCGGCGGTGCAGATAGACTCTTAAGAAGCTACACCATCGTCTCTCGAGACGGACGGCTGCCGACAATGCTATATAGAAGATATTATATGTATATTTGTATGTGTATATATATGTGTATATATATATATCTCCTTATACCAATACCAACAGTCTTAATCATTGTAGCTTTATAGTAAGTCTTAAAATGAAGTGGTTTAAAACCTCCAACTTTGTTCTTTTAAAGATTATTTTGCCTATTCAAAGTCCTTGAATTTCCATATAAATTTTATAATCAGCTTTTCAATGTCTGAAAACAAGCTTCATGGGATCGATTGAGATCACAGTAAATCTAAAGATCAATTTAGGAAAAGCTCCGAGCTTAGTAATGTTGAGCCTTCCAATTCATGAACATGGCATATTTCTCTGCTGTCCAGTCTTCTTTATTCTTAGCCACAATTTCAGTTCTCAGTGTATTGGTCTTGCACCTATTTTCTTAGGTTTTTCCCTAAGTTATATTGGATGCTATGGTAAATGATAAGATTTGTAAATTTTTTGTTGCCAGAATATGAAAATCCTGTTGGATTCCTGCATTTGCATGGCTTCCCGCAGGAGAACCTAGGTGTAGAATTTGTAGGGTCAGCTCCACTCTGACACAGGCAGAGCAGTGGATTCATGGGGAAAGGTCCCGAAGGCAGCAGATCAGTGCCCAGCCTGGCCCAGCGCCCTCCAACCCGCGTCCTGTGATGTAGTGATGCCTTTTTCCCTTTGCCAATCCAATTCCTCAGAGCCCCAGAGGTCAGTCTATCCATGGGGTTTGTCTCTGTGTGAGTGCTCTCCCCATCCTAGGCACTCCCTACAGCAGGACTTCAGAGGGACCCTCCAGCTTCCTCTCCCCACATGGCCCACATCCTACCAAATACAGGCATCTCTTCCCACTCCCCCTTCTCTGAATAGAGTATGGTTTGTCCCCAGCCCAGCTCTGCATCCTTTCCTCCCTGCACAGCCTCTTCACAGTCCCAAAGGTCCCGGTCAAGCTCAGCTTCCTGCTGTTCACCAACAACAGAGAAACCCCTCAGGCTGAGGGTCTAGCTGGTCCCGACCAAGGAGCTGGGAAGTGAAGGCACCAATCAGCAGCTGCCCCCAAAGAAATAGCTTCACAAATCCTCCGCTCTCCACTCTGGACCTGTTTATAGGCAGTCTGTGAGCACAGTGCCGCAGGACGGGGTCTCACTCGCCCAGTGAAAGACTTCAGCTGGTGACCTGGACCTTCTTTGCCTGAGTTTCTGTTTCTTGCCATCTTCATCCCTCAGTCAAAACTTCAAATTGAACAACCTTTCATGTGTCCTCTGTGGTACCAAGCCTCACCAGGTCAGTGCTCAGGATCTGGCCAAGCTCAGAGCCCAGCTGGCAGTGTGGGATAGTAGAAGATACTCTCAAGTTAGCTGGTGAGCTGAGTACTGCAACAGGTAACTAATAGCTCAGCATCTTAGCTCCTATAGACTTATTGCTACTCCTGACATGAGTCAGAACAAGTTGTCAGAGCAGAGGTGCTTCAATCCATGTGATCATTGGGGGTGTCAGGACCCTTCTACTGATGGCTCTGTCCCCACTAGTGCCTTGGGGTCCATCACTGGAGCCCTCTGCACCCAGGCAAGTGAAAGGAAAGAGAAAGTATGGAGCATCACACAATGGTGGTTCATGGGCCAGGCCTGGAAGTGGCACCCATCACTCCTACCTATGATCCATGGCCAGAACCCACCCACATGGCTCCATCCAATAGGAAGGAGGCTGGAAAATATGATGCAGCTGTGTGCTCCAGAGGTGGGTGAACATAGAGTGGGTCTGAGTTCAAGTCTTTGACCTGCCACTCATGACCGGTGTACCTCAGCACAAGCTGCCTCTCCAGGGTGAGGTCTCCTCATCACCAAGAGCGTCTGTTCCTTCCTACCTTCCACTTTGACTCTCTGCTTTGATCCTTTCATTTTGATTCACTGTCAAGATGGTGAACTCCAGGACCTCTCTGCAGGTCCATGGGACCATGGAGAGCCACCCACGTGCCCAGAGTGTGAAGTGTCACTTGCCTGACAGACATCCAGCTGAAGAGGCCCAGAAGTTCCCGTCATTGTGTTAGGAGTCCTAAATGCCTCCCATGAGTCCCAGCATTTCCTCTGCCTGGGGAGTCTCTGCCCACCCACTCATGCACTGCCTTACTGTTGCACAACCACCAACGGCCCGCCAGTACTGTGCCGCACTGTCGTAGAATTCTAGACAGAGCATTGGGGCAAATGTGAAACACAAAAGGGAAAAAACATGCCATCTTGGAACTAAAAAACTGAGTCCACATAGCAATAGATTAAAAACTTTCTAAAATAAACACTAAATAATTATCTCCCTTGCCTGTTTTTCATTAAATTGACCACATCTGTTGATGCTTGGTTGTTTTGTGGTATGTACACCCATACCATGTGTAGGTCTGTGTAGAAATAGTTTCACTCTGATTTTTGCCAACATCCCTCGGTCCTAACTTTGAGAAAGAACGTCTTCTTTCATTAACTTTTAACTGACTTGAAGGAGGTCAACCTTGAGATTTCCTTTTCCCAACGGAGAATCCTCCAAGTTAGCCTTTTACTAGAAGGCACTCTGAGAAAGCCGGGTGAGTGAATCGTTGCTGCTGCTGCTGCTGTCGTGTGCGCAGAGTTTCACACGCTGCCCTTGGCACCCTGTCCTCTCAGCCCTCTGAGACAGAGCCGGCACCTCTGGACCACTCAATGTCTTGCCTCCCCTTGGCTGCTTAGTCATCTTCCAAGTTGTTTGGCAGTTGTCCGTGGCCCCTTCAAAATGTTTCCATTTATGGTTAGAACTTGGTCTTCCCAGTTTGGTCCCACAGATGGAAAAGCTTAAGTGAACAAGCAGCATCAAGAGCTTTTCTCAAGAGCAGCCAAAGTGAGAGCCTGGGGGGCTAGTGGCGGAAGGGGGCTCCGCTGCAGCTATGATTGAACAGACTGCGGCAGTGCGGAGGATGGCCAGTGGCAGGGCTGCCGCCTGCCAGGAAGTCTGCACTATTGTCATGCTCCTCCCTAGCATGCATCATCAACTTCCATCATACATGGAGCACATGCCCAGTGGGGAATCACCGCCACAGTGGGACTTGGTACAGTTAGTTTCTTACATGCTTATTTCATGTCTAATCCTCCAGGAGACTATAAGTCACTTTGAGGAGGGGCAGATGGTGGAGGGAGTGTATCCCCCCAGACTAATCACTGCCTCAGTCCAAGTTCAAACCCAGCCCAAGAGCACGCTCTCAACCGAGGCTGGGGTGACCCTGATGGTCCTTGACTTCTGGAGACCAGTGGGTTGTACGCACATCAGGCCCCAGAAACCAGCCCCCAAGCCTGTGGACCTGGCCCCCCAAGCCCCTGTGCCTTCTTTACGTCCAGAAATCTTACTCCCATCTCTCTTCTCCAAGGATGCCAGCCCCTCAGGGACTGCTCAGCACTCCTGTGGCTTGAGCCTCCATGCAACCCACTCCCCTTCCACCCAGTCCAGTGGAAGGGACAGATGGGGCAGGGGCCCCTCCCACAACCCACACAACCAAAAAGGGTCTCTTCCCAGCAGGACTTTTTAAGCTATCAGCTCAAATGCAGCCAGTTTTCAGAATAACAGTCTCCCCCTTCATGTTACATTACAGATTAAAGAACAAAGCATTGTCTATTTCTCTTAGTGCCGTCACCTTGACTACAAGCCCCGTGAGAACTGAGACTGTGTCTTCTTCACCATGCTGGATGCTCAGAGAGAGGGAGAAAGGCAGAGAGGGAGGGAGGATGGGAAGGCAGAAAAGGAATGATGCCTTTCATTGCATGCTTCCTAGCTTTATACCACACCTCCTCTCAAGAGACTTACTTTTGTGCCTAGAAGCAATATTCCTTCCTAGAAAGAACAAAGCTTTCCTGCTTTTGGCTGGGCTTTCCTCTCTCACCCAGAGAGAGAGGTCTGACCTGTTACCATGGCCTGGATGGGTGTCTGTGTGCCTAGAAGACACCCAAATGAAAGCATATAGGGCTCATCTCTACTCCAGACTGGGTTTGGAGTTTCTGTGACTCGTGAGGCAAGTGATGTGGCCTTGTCACTTTCGTCTACAGCTGCAAAGGCCCCACATGGACATACACATCTATCTTCACTGTCAAAGTACAATTTCAAGGACAAGGGCATGGCAAAGAGTGTCTTCAGCAAGGAACCAGGGAGATGGTAGGGCCAGTTCCGATGGGCCTTAGAAGAGCTGGGATGGTCCGTGCATCAGGGTAGACTTTCTGAGATGAGTGTGCTGAGTTAGAGACCAAAGTGCTATGTCCTACAGTGCAGCCAAATCACAACATTCAGAGTTAGCCTTTCTACCGAGCAGGGACTGTTTGCGTCTGTCCAGGAAAGAGCCTGCAAACCAACATGGAAGCCCACAGAACCTGCACCCTTAGTGAATGGTGACATTGACATCAAGCACAGGCACATAGCCCTAAACGATCCTTGGGTGAGCTGGTTAGACAATGGCCCGATATGACCCTTTCTGCCTTATTTCCAAGTTTTAAATAACCAAAGGCTACGAGCAAGGATGCTAGAATATTAACGCTTCCTGACCTCCCTGCCTCCTTCAGTGTGTCTGTGGACAGGTCTGTGTGTTCGTCTGCCTCTCGTTCTTTTTCTCACATGTAGGCATCTCAAAAAGTCAGAATACTGTTGTTATTTATAGTACTAACTTGGCAGAGGTATATGTACCATACCCTAAATTTTGAGAAATTAACAGAATATTTTATACTTCTAAAGGAAGCAGTTGATGGAGCACAACTGAAAATCAAGTTCCTCAGCACCCCTTAAGCCCGTGGAGCACGCTGTGGGGAAGCTGGAGCACCTCATCCTGGGACTCTCTGAAGACTAAAGAGGTCACGTGGGTAGAAGCATTTGTGGAAAAGTCAGCCACATTTAAGAAATCATTTTTAGATAGTTCTGTGGGAGAGAAAACACCCAACGTTCCCTGACATACAGCCACATGGATCACTGCTCACTGTCTTCGAATCCTTAGGCAAGTTGTGCCCCCGACCCACCCAGACTCTTCTTCCCATTTGTCACAGGACTAGTGGTTCCATGAACAAATGGCGACTATTTTCTTTTGGAAGAGAAAAGCAATCCAGGTAATGCCAGAGTGTGGCATGACCTGCCTTTCCCTTCCAATTCCCTTTTTCTGCCCTCTAAAGTGTCCTTGTGGAGCTGAGCATTTCCGGCCCTGACTTGCTTCCTTCAGCCTTGCTTCTTCAGTGAGGAGGCGACTGTGATGAAAAAGAAGTATCATGAGAATCCACTCAGCCAAAACTTACAGTGGAAAATGGGTCAGAGGGTGACCACAGTGAGTCATTCTGGATGTGGTACAACACACACCTCCGCCCTGGCTACTGGGTCCCCTGGGAATTTCCAGTGGAAAGTCTCCACTTCTGACCAAGAAGGATGGGATGATCTGTCCCAGTGGGAACACTGAAGGAAATCAGTGCAACTCAGTTCAACTTAAAATAAATGTTTATTGAGCTTATATGAATCTACGTTTGCCAAATCCTGCGTGTTACCTCAAAGTATGTACCTCAGAGGCCACATATGTTTGGATGGCACCCGGAAAAGTTTTCATGCAGGAATGATATTTGGGTCTTGGAAGGGGTCAATGGTCACATAGATGAAGCTGGTGGGAAAGGCATTTCACATGTAAGGAAGGGCACGAGCAAAGTTGGGGAGGTGGCACCCCATGCACAGTCCCTAGAGAATGGAGACAACCTCTGTAGTACCAGGCATGTTGCCAACTCTCAGCTTCGGGCTGCCTTTGGGTGGAGAGCATCCCCTCACAGTCAACCCTTTATCATAATGTGCTCCCTTCGTCATGACTTTCTTAGCACTGTCATGATTTTTCCCATAGTCCCAGAGTCCCCAGGCTCAGTCTCGGATTGTACTTGACTCTTCCTCTCCCTTAGACCATCAACCAGCTGTCAGTGTAGATCCTGCCTCAGTGGGAACCTCCCATCTCCACCCCGTTCCCCCTTCCCATACCACTTCAAGCCCTCTACATGACCTCTATTTGGGCAGTTGTAAGACATTCTTACATTTTTTCCAAACCAGGGAGACATTTCCCTAACTCCCAGCTGTAGTAATCACCTCCTTGTATGGGCTCTGGTTTTGGTTTTCCAGAAAGGAAAGGTGCCCTGTCTGAGCATTGGGTGTCAGAGCAGGGCAGCCGGGGTGCAGTTAGACAACTTGGGTCCACAGGAAACTGAGAAATGCAAGTGTACCACTTCCGGTCAACAGGCACGGTCCTCTAGACAGGACTGCCCCCCATAATGCTTC
Organism: Furipterus horrens; assembly: GCF_987537825.1. NCBI lineage: Eukaryota > Metazoa > Chordata > Mammalia > Chiroptera > Furipteridae > Furipterus > Furipterus horrens. Next base: position 10,698,619 of record NW_028327171.1, read on the forward strand.
AGTAGTCAAATTGTGGCAGATTCTAACGAAGAAGAGCTACTCCGTCCCTCCTCCTCAGGCACTGCCTTCAAAAAAGAAAAATGCAAATTTAGAGGACAGGGAGCGGAGTGCAGCCAACACTTCAGGAATGTGAACCCTCCTTGGCATCATTAGCTGAGCTGTGAAGAGCAGGAGGAAGAGTCCTGAATCGCTGGATAAGGGGTCCACGTCTTCATGGCTAAATCCTCAAACCTGGAAGAAGTCAGCACTCCCTCCTGTGGGCTGTTTTCCAGGTGATTCTGCACAGCACCCCTGGACGGACGCTGCCTTTCAGGTCCCTCCTCGCTGCACCTTAAACATCTTCCCCGTTTCTCCTCCATTATGAGTCGTGATTACCCAGAACAGCAGCTGCCCAAACATGGACTCCAAGACCAAAAAGGGGACCAGAGAGCAGGGGGAAGGCACAAAAGGACACACCGCATGACCACGACCATGAGCATGACCTTGCCTTAGCTCAGGAGCCTCGTGTCCCCGCAGCCGCGTGTGGGCCCCAACCCTAAATGTGCTTATGATGGCCCTGGCAAGCAGGAAGCATGGAAGTCACCCAGTCCCAGCAAAAGGAAGTGTCGCCCATGGAAGTCCCCGGGAGGGGGCTGGGCAGGTGAGCTTGGGCTCCGCCTCCCTAGAGACTGCAGAGTCCTGGGGAAGGAAATGCCACCTACTGGAAGTCACGTGGACCAGAATGGAAGTTTAGGAAGTCCTGTATGTCTGTAGCCTTGGGTTCAGGCGCTGGTGATGGAAACTCCGGTGGGTGCTGGGGGCCTTCCAGCCCTCCATGAGAGCTTTTCAGGGTCAATACTGGATGAAATGGGCCTACCATCCCATCTCTGCTTCCCTCGTGCAGTAAAGGGGGGGAGTGAAGCTCATTTCACACGACTCTGCAAAAGACAGGTTTTTTTGCATAAATGAATTATGATTTATCCGTACCATGGCGTATTACCATTCACAAAAAGAATGATGTTCTGATCTGTGCTACAGCGGGTCAAACCTTGAAAACATTATGCATCGTGAAAGAATCCAGATGCAAAATATCACACATTGTGTGACTCTGTTTGTATGAATTGTCCAGCATAAGCAAATTCATAGAGACAGAAAGCAGATTGGTGATTGCCAGAGGCTAGGGGAGGGAGGAGTGGGGAAGGGGACCGCTGCCTAATGGGGACAAGGTTTCCTTTGCGGGTGATGAGGTGATGGTTTCACAACATTATGACTGTACTAAATGCCAGCAAATTGTACACTTTAAGATGATTAAAAGGATGAATTCTAGCTCAGTGAAAAAAAAGGAAGGGAGGGAAGGAGGGAGGGAGGGAGGAAGGAAGGAAGAGGCCTAAGCAGACTGTTTCCATGGTAAGTGCCTTGAAGCCAGGCACTGAGTCTCATTCTTTCTGAGGAGCCCTCCCTTGGGAGGCATCGGCAATGGTCCCAAGAGTCATGCAGGAGTGATGGAAATGTACATGCCGAGGCCCAGAGGGGGCAATGAGTCACTTCACAGGTAGCTAAGAGCCCAATGACTGGCCAGATGACCAGCTGGCAGCAAGGCTGAGACCCACCCATTGGCCTGCTTGCCTGGCACCCTGTGCATGGAGTGCCCTTTTTCTGGGGCCTGGTTAGAAGAGGGCTGGTCCCACCCCATTCCATACCTCGGAGAGGGCATTGGCAGGGCCTGGCCCCTCGTCTTCTCTGCAAAGACCTGAAATTGTGAAAGGACCCAGGTCAGGTCCTGCAGGATAAATCACAGCCCCTCTGGCCTGTTGCATCTGGCTCTCTGCCTTTTCTTTAAGTCAGAAGAGATCGAGCCTCCTCCTTTCTGGTTCCCTGAATTCTGACGTTTAATGTGCTAATAGCAAGTTCTTCCCTCCTATTTATAGCCATTTAATAATGCAGACCAGTGTGACTCTCTGAGGTTGGGTGGTTTTATTTAATCCACTGAGTAATCTAATGCAACAGTCAGTGCATTGTGTTTCCCCTGACCCTGGCTAAGAGCTACTTCATGTGCGGGCACCACTCCTGGCACCGAGACCAAGGGGCAGCCTGTCCCCACATGGAAAAACCAACTTGCTTTTCCGCTTCTGTGTGTGAGTGAGCATGTGTGCTTTTGGGCGGGGGAGGGGGAGGGCCGCCTCGCGGGACAGAGAGCACTGTTATTGGCACGTGGGCTGAGTGTTCCTCCCTTCTCTGCCCACAGACGGTTTTGAAGTCGATTTGGATTTGTGGGGAAACTTTTATTTTTTTTAATTTCTCCCTCTTGTTTCTCTGGTAACACCAAAAACAAACACACACAGCTGTGTCACCGGCTCCCACTACATTTTTCCAGCAGACACCTAGAGCTGGAAACTCAGCAGGACGTGGACTCCAGAAACCCAAACTCACTCTCGCTAACTCCTTCTCTCCCACTTCACTCTGTGCCTCGCCCCAGCTGGAGCTGACTGGGCAGACGCCCTCTGCCCCGGCACCAGCACAAAGGGCCATGGTAGTCTGTCCTCCACGCCGGAACAGGCTTTTCCCAGGCCCATGCAGGGGAAAGCTCTGCTCCCACATAGTCCACCCTGACTTGTGATTTAAATATAAGGAAAAAAAAAACCATTTATAGCCCTTGCCATCTCCCCTTCTAACAAGCATAGCTTTTGATGATGGGACAGATTGTCTATACCCTGAAGCTGAGGAATCCTTATCTCTAGAAATCCCAGAATTTGGTTGCTAGGAAAATATTGTTCCTTTATTCCAATTGTTTCAGTGTAAAGCGAAGCAGCTGAGGAGCAAAGAGACCACACAGCAAATTAGTGGCAAAGGCAGAAAAAGGGACCCTCGCTCCTGCACTCAAGTCCACCCTTCATGCCATTCAGCTAGACCCCACAGAGAGAAGGCAGGCAGGAAAGCCCCGGGGTTCCAGACTGCTTCACCAATTCTGTTTCAGCTAACTTGTTTCATTTTTGTCCTAAATAAGAAATTTCAAATTCCTACCCAGCTTTGAATCCCAAAAATGTTCTCTGATAATACAGAAATTTTTCTAACACACACTAGTCTATCAGTCAAATGGCCCCCTTTACTCATTAATTTGCCAAATGATTATTGAACACCTGCCATGAGCAGAAACTTCAAGTGTTTTGATATCCTTAGTGCAATGATTTTTCCCAGCTGCCCCTTTTACTGTGTCATCTTTGGCAAATGTTCAACCACTCTGGGCCTCTGTTAGATTGGATAATAGCAGAAGACTCTCAAACTATCTTATTACTGTTCGCTAAGTGTGATCCTATTGAGCACCTACCTTACCTTCAATGAGAATACATACAAAGATAAGTACAATGTCATCTTGCAGTACTTCACAGCTTACAGTACACTTTGGGGACAGAACTTTTAGCAAAATAGTACTTTGAAAAGCAACATGTAACTCTCCCAACCAAGAGCTCTATAAAAATATCTAGGCTAGAAATTCCCCACCCACCCCTTAAAAACGTGTTCAGGCTAGAAGCCAAGGGAGAGGCTGGGCTGTGGCCCAGAAGCCTCACAGCCTTTGTGAAAGTGACAAGCCCGTCAGGAGAAGCTAAGGCTCTCTGTGGCTCTCCTTCGAGCAACCAAGGCCCAAGACATGGGGCCAGAGAGAAGACAGACCTGGGACAGCTGAAAAACACAGATGCTCAGACTGTCTTGTCTCTGCTGAGAGGCGGTGGCATTTGGGTCACATCAGCAGCAGGGGAGACCCAGGACCAGCAGGCCTCATTGGCACCGAGTTTCTGCTCCCTTCCAAAACTGTCTGCGCGCCTGCTGTCATGGCCTTCTTTCGTGCCTGCTGCATGTTAAAGTACACATGTAAACTCAGGGTAAATCTTCCTCCCTTCATCTGGCTCTGAAGGAATTTTGATGGGAGACCACTTCCATATCAGACAAGCTCCATTTCAGTCCTAACCGGACCCTAAGCAATGAACCATTTCGACTCATTTAGACAGAGACTTCTCTCAAAAACTCTGAATAATCCCAAGGCTTAATAAAAAAATTTAATAAAAAAAAAAACAACAACAAAAAAACGCTAGCATTAGAAAAAGAAAATAAGTACTAATTCATGTCCTTCAGGAGGCAGAGGCCAAGATGAGATTAGTGCAGATGTCCTGGGGAAACATTTGTGAAAGATTTAACAGGAGGAGTCGGGAGGAATCGGGGAAGGGAGGAGGGTGGGGCAGGAAGTCTGGGTCTGCCACTTGGCTCAATGTTGGGGGGCCTCAGGCAGGCTGTGGAGGGTTCTGAGGCCGAATTCTCTTTTGTAGGGGTCCTGTTGTCACAGGAACGACCTGCATTAGCATTGCCACAAAGTGAGTCACTAGGCGGGAGCACCCCCATGAAGTGTGACCGGGGTGCAGGGTGGAAGGTCCAAGAAGGGCACCCCGGGGGCTGTCAATCACTTCCGCTCTCCTAGCGCACACTGCTCGGCCAGCATGCATTGCACCACATGGATCCGCTTCTCGCCTCAGCTGCCAGCGCAACTCCATAAGCCTCTCTTTCAGGGGGAAACTTCGAGGAGGGAGGTCAGTGGGGTGAACTACAGCCTCTATCACAACAGTAGGTCACAGGACCATGACACTCGTCCTGGTCCTTCTCCACCATCCATTCTGAATCCCCCTTATGCTAGGACACCATCACCTGAGCAGGTCTCCATGGCTTCCCTGAGGGGTGTGACTCAAACCTCCAGTCTGGAGGAGTCTTGGCCCCTGGCAACCAAACCATCTCAGGCTGCATGGCTGCATGTGTCCACTCACGGTTATAATGGGGAGCTGGCATGCCTTCAGGCACCCAGGTGCATCACTTGTGTTTCAGAGGTGGCCTTCTTTGCCCCCGTGGCATGAAAACAATCCTACTTCCTGATGACCAGAGCCAATTACTCCGCTGAGCCAGTGACTCCTTATCTGCTGGACCCTGGACATAAGGAGTCCAAAGTGCCCTGGTGGCCTAGTGGGAACCTTTGGGGACCTGACCTTCAACTCTGTAGAGCCCAGAGTTGTGAGGACAGGAAGTCCAAAATTCCTCAGTAGGCCAGTGGGAGAGGAGCTACATCTGCTTTTACCCTTTGGTTCCTGGACCCATGTATCCTTCCTGTTGGAGACAGAGCACTGGAGAAGTGTCTCTGACACTGCATCCTGAAGGAGGGCACCCATACATCCACATTACTTCCTCGCTGTTCCTTCAGCTCTGCTCTAGAAAGCTCTCCAGCACCTTAGAGGTCTGCTGACTCTGGGTGGTGCAGCCCACAATATGACTACTGGGCCCTATGGTCATGAGCCCGCTCCCATACTCCTGCACTGCGATGCGGGCCTCCGATTGGATGTTATGCTTGTGAGATTCCATAGGCGCTCTGGACCATGTGGGCTGAAGCTCTGTATGTAAGGTAGACCTATGCCTGGAATATGTACTCACCGAGCCCTTGCATGATAGAAGTAGTCCAGTGCAGTTGGCTTGCCACCAAGTATCCAGTTGATCTGGAGGAATAGCGAGGGCGCAGTACTGTTCTCTATTGCTCAGAACTTGGACATTCTGAGGTAGCTGGGTCCACCTTGGAAGTATGCGTTCATATATTTGGGTCCATGTCAATCGTAGCCTCCATCCCCACCACTGTGACCAGTCCACTCACATGCCCACTGTGTCAGAACTGGGTAACTGATCATGAAGACTGGGAATGTCTACTGGCCAAGTCATTTTGTCTGCTTGGGGGTTCACGGCCAATTCAATGGTGAATACTTTCTGTAGATGTCAGCAAGTGGTACAAAAATCTTCACACTTCATGTCCACTCCCAATTGTCCATTCACATGCCTCTACTCTAGAATTTCTCATTCCTGATCCTGCAGCCTTTTCCTTCTGGGTTCCTGACCAGGCAGCCAGGCCATTAAATACTGCCCAGGAATATATATATATTCTTATCCTGGCCTCTCCTCCTGCCACAAAGAGTGTGTGACCACCACTCCAGACTTCCAGCCAAGATGGATGCATAGACAGACACACTGCATCTCCCTCCACACTAAGAATGAATACAACTATCTCAAAACTAGAGACAACCAGAAGCTCCAGAAAATCAAACTGCATGAAGTCCAGCAAGCAAAGATATAAAGAAGGAATACTCACTCATTCAGACAGGTAGGAGGGGCGGAGCCGGGGCGGAGAGGACATGATGTGGTGGCGGCAGCAGCGGCAGCAGTGGCAGGCTGGCAGAAACCTCAGTCACATGTTATAAAAAGTCAGGAGGGACACCTGGGGAGCATTCCCAGTTCCTCACGAGACCTCGCAGCTCACGGTCCCAGCACCAGGGAAAATCAAGCCTCATTGCTTCTGACTGTGCAGACCAGTGGGGGTTGGGATGGAAGCAGAAATTGCCAGTCTCAGCAGAATCCACTTGTTTAAAAGGCCGCCATGGTCCTAGAACGTCCGCAGACCCACCCACTCTGGGAACAACAGCCAGGGCAGCAGCTAGCGGGACTCCAGTCCGGTAAGGAAGTGGGAGAGTGCCTGGAAAAGGGGCGAATGCTGGGCAGGCAGCATTGTTTTCTCTCAGACCCCTCCCCCACATACAGTACCACAACGTGGTGAAACAGGTCACCCTGTACTGATGAATCCCTAAGGCTCTGCCCCTTACAACATAACAGGAGTGACATCTCTACCTGGGACGTGGAAGCAAACAAACACAGGAGCCTGTCAGAATGAGGAGACAGACAAGCATGGGCCAAAAGGAGGAACAGATCAAGGTTCCAGTGGGAGGACTAAGCGACGATGGGATAGCCAACCTAACAGATGAGGAGATAGACAACCTAATAGATGCAGAATTCAAAACACTGATGATAAAGATGCTCACAGGCTTGACAGATATGCTTGAGTATGGCAAACCCATAAGAGAAGAAGTAAAGGCTATACTAAGTGAAATGAAAGAAAATCCACACAAAACCAATGGTGAAGGGAATGAAACTGGCTTCAAATCAATGATTTAGAACATAACGGAAGAAAAAAAAAAGAGTCAACCAGTGCAAAATGAGGAAGCAAGAATTGAAAAAAAATGAGGAAAACTTCCAAAACTTTGCAAAGGAGATGGGCATACAGGTCCGGGAAGCACGGAGGGTCCGGGGCAAGCTGGACCCACAGGGGACCACAGCAGGGTGCATCATGATTGAGATGACAAAGGTGAAAGATAAAGACAGAGTCCTGGGGGCAGCAAGAGAGAGGCAGAGAGTTGCCTACAGCGGGGTGCCTATAGGACTATCAGCTGATTTCTCAAGAACACTTTGCAGGCAGGAAAGGACTGGCAATCAGTATTCACTGTGATGAAAGGCAACCTGCAACCAAGATTACTCTATCCAGCAAAGCTATCATTTGGAATGGAAGGGCAGATGAAGTGCTTCCAAGACAAGGTGAAGCTAAAGGAGTTCATCATCACCAAGCCATTATTATACAAAATGTCAAAGGGACTTACTTAAGAAAAAGAAGATCAAAACTATGAACACTAAAATGACAACAAACTCACAACTATCAATAACTGAATCTAAAAAATAAAAACAAAATCCAACTAAGCAAACCAGAACAGGAACAGAATCATAGGTGTGGAGATCATTTGGAGGGTTATCAGCTGGGAGGTGGAAGGGGGAGAAATGGGGAAATGGTGCAGGGACTAATAAACATAATTGGATGGTACAAAATAGACAGGGGGAAGTTAAGAATAATATAGGAAAGGGTGAAGCCAAAGAACTCATATGCACGACCCATGGACATGAACTAAGGAGGGTGGGATTGCTGGAGGGAAAGAGGGTACTGGGTGGAGGGGAGCAAAGGGTAAAAAAATTGGAACTACTGTAACAACATAATCAATAAAATATACTTAAAAAAAAAAAAAAGAGTGCATGACCAAGTGCTTAAAGCACTGCTTGCTCATTGGGCAGCTTTCCTTCTCTGTTGTCTTCAGAGATACCCTGGACTATGGCAGGAAGCAGCTGCCATTCATCTGCAGCTTGTTCCCAGAACAAACTGACCCTATCTATAAACCCAGCTCAGAATTTTTCTTCCTTCTTCATCCATTCATCCAAAGCTCCTACCCCCCTGCCCTCAGCCATAGGTGTGAACTGGGGAGAGGTACTGGTGTCATTGTTGTGGTGACATGGGGATCAGAGCCACCTGCTCATGCAGCTTACCTAGACCCTCTTGTCCATCTTTTGAAAGACTGCTGCTGGACCCCAGTGGCCTTATGACATGGTGAGTCCAACAGACTGTCAGGGGATTTTCAGTCATATGGTTATTTGTGGTCCCCTGGTCAATTGCACCATCCCCTCAAGGCCCTTAACATTCCAGGAGCATTTTCTCCAAGTGAAAATGACTTTCTGCTGTAGGCTTGACTCAGAATTCTTCTTCTCATCCTGCCTGATGGACAGGATGTCATCAATGCAATTCACATGTCATGTTCTGTGGGATGTCCAAGCGGTCCATATTTCTCTGTACCATATTATGAATGACAGAGGACATGAGTTAACAGAACCTGAGGCAAAACTGTACGCCAATATTTTAGTCCATCCCACACAATTCCAGACTGTTTCTGATAGTTTTTCTCACTAGAATAGAAAAGAATGTATTCACCACACCAATGGTCACCTACCATCTACTGAGGTCTTATGAACCTGCTTTGCCAACACCACCACATTAGAGCAGCAGCCGCATTTCCAGTTCCTAGTTGGTTACTTTGTGGCAGATGGTAGTCTTTCTCCAGGATCCGTGCAGGTACTGCAGGGGTGAGTTTACACAGAGAGATGACAGGGAGCCTATGTTAGGTCTTTGAGACTACCCTGGGTGGCCCATGGGTGGCACTGGTGGAAAGAGTCACTGATGTTTCTCTGTGCTGCTGGTTCCCCAGCTAGATGCCCTTCTCAGCCCTCCTGATGCCAGCTAACACAGAAAGCAACAAAAACGGGCCTGTCCTGACTTTCATGTTTCAAAATCTCATCCCTTAAGAGGGCGAGAAGGACCTCAGGAAGAATGGAAGATCCCAAAATATCCTGCATTTCAGGCTGAGCTTGGGAAGGTGACCATGGCAGGGGGAGTGACCTCAAGATGAAGCGGGGCCACGCCACTTCTATCTGCCTGGGCAGGGGTGGGACCACCTGGCCCGAGGCCTCCTGGAATTTCCCCACTGAGTACAGAGTCAAAGCAGAAGGGGCATTTCCAGTCCCCAAGGGGTCTAACCAGAGAAAGCGAGGTGACCATTGGAACCTGGGCCCCATGTCCTATGCCACAGGGGACTCCTGGATTCTCTAGGGAAGAAGGGTCAGAAAATTCCCGATGATGGAGAATAAACAGCTGAGGTCCCAGGGGCATGGAGCTGAGTAATCGTGGAGCTAAGTTACAAGGAAATAAAGAGCACGGTGTCCTGGCACCGCTGAGTGTGGGTGCTTCAGAGAGGAGTGCACCACACCAGCTGGGGAAGCTCTCAGGAGGGACCCCGGCCCCACAGAGCTGCCAACCTGTCAACAAAGCCCAAGGATTTGGATGAAAAACCAGACAGTGCTTTTTCTAATAATAACTTAAAATCTCAATATAGATGAAACGAAAAAGAAAAGCTTGAAAACTGTAATAAAAGTGTTAGTTCAATTGCCAGAAACAAAACCTACAAATCAGTAAAAAAAAAAAAAAAATAGCGTTAATTCACAAAAAATAAATTTAAATGGACATACACATGAAAAAAAAATTGCTTTACTAATAAACGAAATACAAAAAATTTTTTTTTAAAGAGCAAACAAACAAGGATTCAGGCCACGTGGTCCCAGATGTGGGGGCAGAAGTGCTAACATGCCGCTACCATCAAGTGGGCCCCCAGTCAGGAGCTGCCGGTGGGCCAGCACGGATGGAGTCTGAGGGGTTCCCCAGGCTGCGTAGGGTTGCTCTCAAACACCAGCCTCCCACATGCCGGTCTCTGCCAGCAGGACACATAATTGGAAACAGACCCCATGTGTGACTCAGAGGAAACCAATGCCTCCCTCCCCCACCATTTACACAGTCTTTTTAACCAGGGGCTCCCCTTCCTGTGAGCCCCTGACTGGGTCTGGCTGACATGTATAGGCCACACAGCTGATCTCATCCAGCCAAAACATTCTAGAAGGCACTGTTCCCATGCATGTCCACCCTGACCCAGGAGAGTGGTCACCACGATTTCTCATTCCTACCAAGAGTACCTGGCTACATGTGTGCACATACAAACACACAGAAAGACATGTGCATGTGCACACACATAAACACATGCCCACGTGCACTTACAGAGGGACATTCATACACATCCATGCACATGTGTACAAATACACATATCAGGGCATATGCTCATGCACGTATAATGCATGTGCATGCAGAGCCATGCAAATACATGTTACACATGTGTGTGACTATATAAATACACAGAGATGCATACATACATGCACACAGCACATTCCACCAGCTTCTCATGCCTGTGAGGACATAGCATCTCAGCACAGTGAAGTGACCACTCAGGGCTCCCAACAGAGACAGGCAGTCCGTCATGAGAATGTGAGGAGCACCAAGACCCTCTTCCCAGTCACAGGATTGTCCCTCAGTCCTCATTGAAAGCAGCCCTCATGATCACAGCAAATAAGCCCCTGCACCATGGGGTGCTTGCACAATGGGGTGTGTCATGGGAACGTGTGTGCCATGACAATATATGTGCCATAAGGGGCGTATGCCATAGGGAGTGCAAATGGGGAGTTGTGTGCACCGTGAGAACTGTGAACAATGAGGCGTGTGCATCATGGGAAGTATGTGCATCATGAGGTGTATGCACTGTAAGGCGTGTGCATTACGGAAGGTGCGTGCACCATTAGTGTGTCACATGCTGCACCCCTGATGGGATACACATGCCACCTGCTCCCAGACTTGCCTGAGCACCTTCATCCTGGTCCTGTGGCCCTTCCTTGCATCACCAACTCTCGTTGCCTGGAGGACGGTTCAGATGAACTGCCTTGCCCACACCCACCTGTCCTCCGGCTTCCCAGCTCTATAACCCACTACCAGGTGAGTGGGGATTAGCCTTGCTCTTCTTTTTTTTTTAAAGTATATTTTATTGATTATGCTGTTACAGTCATCCTAATTTTTTTCCCTTTGCTCCCCTTCGCCAAGCACCCCCCTTTCCTTCAGCAATCCCACCCCCCTTAGTTCATGTCCATGGGTCATGCATATAAATTCTTTGGCTTCACCCTTTTTTATTTTATTCTTAACTTTCCCCTGTCTATTTTGTACCAACTGATTATGCTTCTTAGTCCCTGCACCATTTCCCCATTTCTCCCTCTTCCCCTTCCCAACTGATAGCCCTCCAAATGATCCCCACACCTATGATTCTGTTCCTGTTCTCATTGTTTGCTTAATTGGATTTTGTTTCTATTTTTTAGATTCAGTTGTTAGTTGTGTGCTTGTTGTCATTTTTATGTTCATAGTTTAGATCTTTTTCTTAAGTAAGTCCTTTTGATTTCATATAATAATGGCTTGGTGATGATGAACTCCTTTAGCTTTACCTTGTCTTGGAAGCACTTTATCCGCCATTTCATTCTAAATGATAGTTTTGCTGGATAGAGTAATCTTGGTTGTGGGTCCTTGCTTTTCATCACATTGCCAGTCCCTTCTTTCCTGCAAAGTTTCTCTTGAGAAATCAGTTGATAGTATTAGAGGCACCCCTTTGTAGGTAACTCTCTGCTTTTCTCTTGCTTCTCTTAAGATTCTCTCTTTATCTTGAACCTTTGGCATTTTAATTATGATGTGGCTTGGTGTGGTCCTCTTTGGGTATAGGTTGTTTGGGACTCTCTGTGCTTCCTGGACTTGTATGTCTATTTTCTTTGCCAAATTAGGGAAGGTTTCCTTCATTATTTTTTCACATAAGCTTTCAGTTTCTTGCTCTTCCTCTTCTCCTTCTGGCACCCCCATGATTCGGATATTGGTATGTTCAAAGTTGTCCCAGAAGTTCCTATGCCTCTCCTCATTTATTTTTCAATTCTTGTTTCCTCATTCTCTACTGGTTGACTGTTTATTTCTTTCTTATGTTCCGAATCATTGATTGGAACCCCAGTTTCCTTCCCTTCACTGTTGGTTTTGTGTGGATTTTCCTTTGTTTCATTTAGCATAACCTTCACTTCTTCCCTTATGCATTTGCCATACTTACCCATATCTGTCAAGTCTGTGAGCATCTTTATCACCAGTGTTTTGAACTCAATGTCTATTAGGTTGTCTGTCTCCTTGTCTGTCAGATTGGGTAACTCCTCGTCGCTTAGTTTCCCACTGGAACCTTGATTCTTTTCCTCTTTTGGGCCATACTTCTCTGTTTTATCATCTTGACAGGCTCCTGTGTTTGTTTGCCTCTCTGTCTTAGGTAGAGCTGTCGCACCTGTTATGCTGTAAGGGGCGGAGCCTTAGGTATTTGTCAGTATAGGGCGACCTGTTTCACCACGTTGTGGCGCTGTGTGTGGAGGAGGAGTCTGAGAGTGAACAATGCTGCTTGCCCAGCACTCACTCCTTTTCCAGGCACTTCTCCCATTTCCATATGGAACTGGTGCCTCTCTAGCGGTTGCCCTGGCCATTGTTCCCAGAGTGGGTTGGTCTGTGGACATTCTAGGACTGTGGGGGCCCTTTAAACAAGCAGACTCTACTGAAAGACTGGCAGTTTCTTCCTTTACTCCAACCCCCACTGGTCTGCACAGTCAGAAGCAATGAGGCTTGATTTTCCCTGGCATTGGAACCGTGAGCTGTGTGGTCTGGTCTGGTGTTAGTAGTGCTCCCCAGGTGTCCCTTCCTAGTTTTTAAAACGTATGACTGTGCTTTCTGCTGGCCTGCCACCACCACCACCACTGCCACCACCACACCACAACCTCTCTGCCCTGGCTCCGCCCCTCCTACCTCTCTGGATGAGTATTTCTTCTTCATAACTTTGTTTATTGGACTTCCATGCAGCTCGATTTTCTGGAACTTCTGGTTGTCTCTAGTTTTGAGGTAGTTGTATTCCTTCTTAGTTGTGGAAGGAGATGCAGCGTGTCTGTCTAGGCCGCCATCTTGGCTGGAAGTCCTAGCCTTGCTTTTCTTATTATTATGCTTTCTTTTTATCGAGGTTTAATTGGCATATAACATTATATTAGTTTCAAATATATAACGTGATGATTCGATATTTGTGTATGTTGTGAAATGATAACTATAATAAGTCTAGTTGGTATCACCACACATAGTCATAAATATTTTTTCTTATGATGGGAATTTTAAGACCCACTCTCTTAAAACTTTCAAATATACAATATAGTCACTACCCTATACATTATACCCCAGGACTTATTTTATAACTGAAAGTTTGTATCTTTTGACCTACTTCACCCATTTCTCCCACCTTCCACTCCCTGCCTCTGGCACCCACCTATCTGTTCTCTATGTCTGTGAGCTCAGTTGTTTTGGTTTGGTTTTTGATTCTTTATATTTCACATGTGAGTGAAATTATATGGCATTTGTCTTTCTCTGTCTGACTTATTTCACTTAGAATATGCCCTCAAGGGGTCCATCCATGTTGTCACAAGTGGCAAGATTTCATTCTTTTTTATGATCTTCTTTATCCAACAGTCTATTAATAGGCACCTAGGTTGCTTCCATATTTTGGTTATAGTAGATAATGCTGCAATGAGCATAGAAGTGCATATGCTTTTTTGAATTAGTGTTTGGGGTTTCCTCAGAAGTAGAGTTCCTGGGTCATATGGTAGTTCTATTTTTAATCCTTTAAAGAATCTCCATACCGTTTTCCATAGTGGCTGCACCAGTTTGCATTTTTATTAACAGTGCACGAGGGTTCTCTTTTCTCCACATGCTGGCCAACTGTGTTTGCTTATTTATTGATGAGAGCCATCCTGAAAGGTGTGCAGTGATATCTAATTTTGGTTTTGATTTTCGTTTCCCTGATGGTTAGTGACTAGGATTTTTCATGTACATGTTGGCTATCTCTATGTCCTCTTTGGAACATGAGCTCTTTACTGGGAGCTGAGAGCACATTCGGTGAATATCAAGAGGGTGCAGCCTGCAAGCTGGTGAGGTCCTCGGGTGCTGTCCAGTGGGTCCTAAACACAGCTCCAGGTGCAGGGCAGATGCAAGAGATGGCCGACCTTGCAAGGAGTTGGAGAGCACTGGGCTTGGGGTGGGGAGCACCCCTGGAGCGTATCAGTTTTCCACAAAGTGCATCTTAAACAGCACCCTCTCTTAGCCCTCAGTCTGTTAGTGAGAAGTCCCAGACTCGGCTGGTCCTCATACACTGACGTCAAGGTGACAGCTGAGCTGAGTTCCCACCAGAGGCCCTGAAAAGAACTGTCTTCCAAGCTCACTGAGGATCATGGGCTGGATTCGGTTTCCTGCAGCTGGAGGACTAGGTCTTCTGATCGTCTGTCAGCATGGGGGCCCTTGCAGCTCCTTCCACAGGTCCCCTTCCACTCAGCAAACCCCTCTAGCCTACACCCCACTCCTGCCCCTGAGTCCCCAAGCTGTGTGATCAGGTGGTGTCCCATTCTAAGGTCAACTACTTGGCCACCTTAACAGCACCTGCAAACAGGTCATCACAGGCCTGACTCCTGGGGCCACCTGAGAACTCTGCCACCACGGCCACAAGCTGGACCCTGAACTGGGCACCGGAAAGGGCAGAGTTCTGGGGACAGTGAGGCCAGGAGTGATATGAGCCAGTGCAGACCCCACAGTCCTCATGGGCATGAAGTGTCCTCTCTGGGACCGTTTGATAAGAAGAGACACAAAGGCATGAGCCACAAGTTTCCCTCCACCGTGTCCATATGGAGAGCCTGTTCCACAGAAAACATGGGTGTTTGCTTCCACAGTTACTCACAAACAGCCAAATTCCTCCCTGATAAATGAGCTCTGACACATTCACCTGGACCCCACCATCTTCGGAACATTTTCTTGCAGTGACTAGTATGGCTCAATAACCCAGGCCTGGAAAGTGTTTCATTACAGGAATCCCTGTGGCTGCTTCAGCTGGCCCAGGGAGAGAAGCTATGGCTGTGTCACGCCCAAGCCGTGTGACATTTCCCTTAGACCCCACAGAACACCCCTGTCCCCAACCCTAGGATCTGAGAGGTGGGCCCTGAACAGAGAGGGGCAAGGGGAGCCCTGATGGGGGCCTCTGCTGTGGGTGGGGCTGGCAGGTTGGCCAGTCACCTGGCTCTGGTGCCCAGGCTGCTGGCGCTCCCCTGCCTGGGTTGCCTGGACGAACAGTCGCTGGCTTGGAGCCTCAGCTCCTTCCAGCCCTCGTGGGCAGTCAAGAGGCCACTGCCAGGAGGACAGCCCCCGCTCCTCAGGTCAGGCCAAGAGGGTGGAGCAGGATGGCCTGCAGATGAGGACCTCAGTGGCTTTGCGTCGGGAATGGCTTTCCGTATCCACAAGCCCTGCATCAGCCATGGCTCGGATGTCGATGCGGAAGGGAGGACCCTAGGAGGCCTCCTCCAGGCATGGGTCCAGCAGATCAGGCAGTTGTTCTTGTCTCTCTTCCTGCAGGGGGAGCCCTGGCTCCCTCACCCACTCACTCATGTCCTCCAGGCACCGCTGTGCCCTCCATGGCCACCAACACCTTCCTGACCCTCCAGCCCCCATACAACCCCCAGCCCAGGGGACCTTGTTCTCAGGCCAGGGCAGCTCCTTCACATCCCCATTGGCAGGACCCAGGCTGCCTCACAGGTCAGGTTCCCCATCATGGGGGACCTCTTTGCAGGAGCATCATTCCACATGAGGCTGTATACCCCTGAGGCCCTGAATAGCGCCACTTCCCCTGCACATGGAAATGGTGACCACCAGGGTCCCTCCTGTGCCTGCCGCCACATTCACGTGTGCAGCTGGTTAAGTATGTGGAGAACTGAGTGGGCTCAGAGAGGGAGGGTAGTCAGCCTGTTGCTGGCCTCATGTCACCTTGTCTATGGTGGCCCTGTGCTCCCAATGAGGGAGGACCTGTGTAGCCAAGAGCCAGGCAGGGGAGGCTCTGGGTTTCAAGGGCGGCTGAGCCTGAGCGCCTCCTGGCCCTGGGAGTCCCCAAACCTGATGGGAAATTGCTGGGCCCTTGTGGCATTTTATAATAGAACCCTGCACCATGATTACCCAGAACCCTGGATCAGGCTCCCTTGAAGTCGCTTCCAACTCACAAACCCATTCCGGTCACCACCCACAAAGCAGCTCACCCCCTTCCAAGTGCCGGTCTGTGGGAATTCATCGGCGCTGCTCATTTGCTCTGGGTCTCAGGCTGTTAACCCTCAGACAAGCTGGTTCTGTTTAGGGCTTGATTGGTCAGACAATTTAAATTTTCCTCCTGCCAGAAAGTGGCTCCATCAAAGGGAACTGATTCTTCTCTGTGGCTCAGGTCGCTGAATCGCTCTCCAGAGTCAATCCAAAGGAAGAGGAGAGGGAGGCAGGCCAGGCGAGGGCGCAAACCAGGAGAGAGGTCTGTGCAAGCGTCCCCAGGAAAGCCAGCTGGGCACAGAACGGCCTCTGTCACAGCCTCCCGCCCTTCCTGACTTCAGGGAGTGTTGCAGTCGGAGGGGGGTGGGGGCCACACAGTCCCTGAGTTCTGGCCCAGAGGGGAGGAGCTGGGCGTGGGGGTTAAATGTGTGTCCTTACAGGCAGTGTCCTAGTTCCCGAGGAACACTTGGCACACACCAGCTCCCAATGCCCAAGAGGCCATTTTGCCTCCTGAGCCCCCATATTGGGCAGCAGAGCTCTAAGTGATGCATCCTGCAGGTGAGCACACTGCCCTCCTACATCAGACAGAGGCCCTACCTCCTGCCCCAAGACGGGAGGACCCCAGACACTCAGGGCCCCTGCCCTTTTTTCTCCCTCGAGACTTTGTGAGTGTAACTGAGGAGTATGTCATGAGCACTCCGCCACCATTGTTTACCCACCGTGAGTGCATCTGCATCTTCACTGCACAGCACGAGCTGTGAGAACTGAGGCTGTGTGTTTCTAAGATCCCAGCCCCTGACATGGGCAGAGCTGGCCTGTGGAGAAGGTGCTGAGGCTAGCTGAAGGGCGGAGGCTACGGGGCGAGATGATACAGACCAGCTATGGTCACATCCCACAAGAGCTGAAGTCTAGTTCTCCATTCCTCGAGTCCTGGTTGGCTGTGACCAGCAACATATGGCAGAGTTGTGGCATGGCTTCTGAGCCTGTATCTCAAGAACCTCCGCCCTTCTACTCCCACCCAGTCCCAGTACTACCACCACGAAAACAGGTCTAAGTTATCCTTCCAGAGAAGCAGCCAGGGGGAGAACCAAGACCCTAGCCCCACAAGACCTGTAAGTAACGCCATCCTAGATCACCCAAGATGCTCCAAGCCTCCGGCTGACTGCCAGCATGTGAATGCACTCATGCGAACCACCTGGTAAACTGCCCAGCTGTTTGCGCCCAGCCCAAAGTGCCAACCCACACACACAAAAAAAAACAAGAAAATAAAATTGTTGTTTTAAGCCATTGAGTGTTGGCATGGTTTGTTATAGAGGAACAGACACCTGATTCAGGGTGATGGGGCCAGCAGTGGTCATGATGGAAGAGAGGATGGCAGCGATGGCGGTGGTAAGACTGAGGCAGTGGGGAGGTGATGGTAGTGGTCATGGTGGTGATGAGGATGCCTCCGGGCCTCCTAAGTCATCACAGAAAGATTAATCTTTGCTCACTATGGTTCTTGTGTATTTTGTTGCGTCCCAGTTCTTTGAGACTATACAATGTCTTTAGAATGACATGTGCCTTTGAGAATCCAGTGAGATCTGCAGGCCCTCTTCCCAGAAAAATGCACACAGACCAAGTTTTGCTCAGACATGGGAGCTTGGTGACCCTGCCCCCTTGGGTGACTCCCTGAGAGAAGTCCTGTGCTGTGCTTACCTGGCGTTCTCACACCCAACAGGCCCGGCCAGCCCCTGGAGTGTCTGTCTGCGTGGTCTTCCTAAGCCAGCAGAGAATTAGTTGCATGACTTTCTGGTGACCCTTTCCATTTAGTACAGCACAGCTGGTTAAGAGGAACTTTACAGGAGACATAAATATTTTGAAATATTTGTAATCGAATTGCATGTAGTTTAGATATGCTCAGAGGTGGTGGAGGGGGAAGAAGTTCAAGGACCTGAAATTTTCTTCCCCCACCTGCCCTCCCCTCCCCTGTGAGCCTCGTCTCTGGTGAGCCTTTCATGATACAGGATCTGATTAGCCCAGGTGAGTAGGGGGAGCCCTGTGGGCACCACATTGGGGTGCTGCCACCCTCAGGCTGGCCTCACTTTTCAAGAAATGACCGTATGCCCCAAGCCGACATGCAGGGGAAGTACAGACCCCTTGGGAGCATCATCATGACTGGATTGAGTCTACCAGATGCTCACAGCCCCTTTCCACCCAGGGGGCAGCTATTGCCCACCAGCATGTGTACCTTGACCTTCCTGTCACCATGTGCCCTCGCCTGCCACATGAAGGCTTCTCCCCAGCGCCCAGCCTCTGGCCCGGCTCCCACTGAAGAAGTCAGCAATTATCCGCGCAGAGTTCTCACAACGTGCAAGCATTGTCATAAATGAGACCGAAGCACAAGGGTCCCGCCGCCCAGTACTAAGTAAGATTGCTGAGATGGGCGATTTAGTTTGGGCTTAAAAAACAGAAGCCCGCTGCTCTACCACCGACTTGGAACACACAGTGACACACTGCCCAGTGCCCATTAACACCGGGTTTTGTAACTTCTGAGTAGTCCCTGGAGAAAGGCGGGAACCATTGAGGTGGGGGAGGAGAAAATTACTCTCAACCCCAAGAGCGAGCAAAGGAAAGTGTGAGTGCACAGTCATGTTCTGAAATGTTCTTCTTAAATGTGTTTCTGAGGCTGTGAGAGCAACGCCCCGCCACCCAGAATGGTCCCACAGATGTGCTGAGCTTGAGAAAGCCACAGAGGGCTGGTACACACGGAACCACTTACTGCCTCCTTGGCCTGAGAACATGTGGGCAGACAGACGGAAATGGCATTACTCAGCGCTCCTCTGGCTCACAGACCAAATATAGAACGCTCCTGCGTAATGGCTCGCACATGTCTCTGTAGGTATCCGTTCGTGTCCTGTACATCAAGGTGACTGTATCTGTGTTCCTCATCTGTGGGCCATCTCCCCACAAACAGGCTTGAAAGCAGAGAAAAGGCACAGTCATGTGATCTTGGCATGGGCTTCCTCGCTGGAGACTGGGAGCTGTAAGACTCGCGTGGAGCGTGTGTGCATCAGGCAGCGGCCTCGCAGGCCCTTCGGGAAGGGAGCAGCTCTGAGGTCCCGCATACCTGATGGAGGTCAGGCATACCTGGATGCCTCCCCATCCCTCCGCACGGCAGAATCCCTGAGCTGTCCTGCCTCTGACTGTAGGGGGCAGTGTGGGTGCTGGCGTGATTGTGGGCCCAGCAAACGGGGATGCAAAGAGGGGCATGAGGAGGAGGGAGCAGACCAAGCCCACCTGAAATTCTAGAACATCACAATACGCCCACCTCTCAGCACATCAAGACAATCAAATCTGGTCAGAAAAGAGACAATAAAAAGTAAAACCACGTCCGGTTGGCTCCTCCAAGGCTGTCTCAGTGAAGTCATAGCAGGAGGCCCTGCTGGTTTTCATAGAAACAGGGGCATTTGGTGTCAATGCTGCGGTTTGAGGTTAGTCCCACACTGCGCAGAGCTCACTGTCACCCCACAGCCAAGGGTGGGAGGGACCACAGTTTGAACCTAGAGGGCAACATCAGGGTCTCAGGTCCCCCTGTGAATGCACACAGGGCTCGCTCTGTGCCCTGGGCCTGCCCCTGCCCTGGCTGGCTGTGTGGTCTTGGGAAGGTCACTTAGCTCTCCAGACTGTTTCCCTTGCAGCAGAGGGCAGGAGGGAGCTACGTGAAAGGGTTCGTGAGCTGCACATGCAGTATTTGCGTGGCATGTTCCTCGGGAGGCGCAAAGCAGTTGTACAGCTGATGCTATCATTACTGCATGGAGAGGCAAACAGAAAACCACCACGTGGGGTGGCTGGCTGTTACCACGGGACCCCTCCACAGAAGGAAGGGGTAGGAACGGCAATGTCCCAGCATGGGCACAAAGCAAGTGCCCAGCCTCCCCGACTGGTCCAACTCAAAGCCAGAGCCTGGTGTCCTGAGGACAGACGCTAGAGGCGACAGCTGCCCTGCCAGGAGGAGAAAGTGTTCCCCTAAAGCTGACTGCTCTGCAGACCCCCAGCCTCGCTGCAGACCCTCAGGCTCACCCTGAGCTCCGCAGGGCATCTTTTCCCACACTGGCACCTCCCACCCTGCACGGTCCCAGCACCCAGCGTGGGCCAGCTACACAGACGTCCCCGCTCCTGGCCCCTCCAAGCTGGCTGTCTCTGTGTCACCTGAGACATGGGCCAGAGCAGTACTCCCCAAAGCGGACTGCGTTGCCTTCAGAACCCAAAAAGGCCCACCAGGCCCTGTGCTTCCTCCTTTCAAGTGAGGGGTGCAAGATGCAGCAATTAGTCTTTTACTTTGGGGGGCTATCACTGCACACCCTCAAGCACCGGACCCCTACAAACTTCCCTTACGTGCAGCTCTCTGGATTTACGGAGTTCACCTCCCACCCTCTGGGGCCCATGGGTCTTCTGGCCTCCAGCACACTGGGCTCCTCCCTTTGTCCTGCCTAGTCAGCAAGATGTCATCACCGTAACAGATCTGTCTCGTGTCCTGTGGGATGTCCAGGCGTTCGAGGTCTCCTCAGGCTGTATTAGGACAGAGCCCCAAAGCCAACTGTAAATGAGTATTACCGTCCTCCCATGTGAGTGCAAACTGCTTTAATCCTCTTTTCTAAATGGGCTGAAAAAGAATGCAATTGCTAATCAATAGCCTTATTAATCTGCTGTGACAAGGACACCACATCTGTCTGGCACAGCAGAGGCAGTTGGGCTGCTGTTAGGTGAAGACTCGGGGTCACTCTCCAGGATCTGAAGTCCTCTGCAAGGCCTGGACCAGCTCTGGCCCTCACGGAGATATGAAGGCTCACCACACCTGCGTCTGCTGGGTCTGGAGCTCCGGGGACACCATGTTGTTTCTGCTTTTCCATCCA
Organism: Furipterus horrens; assembly: GCF_987537825.1. Classification (NCBI taxonomy): domain Eukaryota; kingdom Metazoa; phylum Chordata; class Mammalia; order Chiroptera; family Furipteridae; genus Furipterus; species Furipterus horrens. The sequence continues at coordinate 10,719,751 of NW_028327171.1, forward strand.
AGCCATGGAGGGGGCAGGGTCCAAGGTTCACTTGCTCTTGGGCATCCCTCCTACAATGTCTTTGAGCACACAGGCTAGGATCCCAGTGTGCAGATTCAATTACACACTCGGGGACCAGGGAAATGACCACCAGGTGGTCTGTTGACTAGGGGACCCAAAATGAGCAACACTTCAACCAGGTTTTCTTTCACTACCTGGCCCCTCCTCCAACAAGGAGGCCATAATGACACTTTGGACCTCCAGGTGTCAGTGTCCACTCAGATTCTCTGCCCAGTTGTCTTCAGGGTGTCTTGACAGTACTTTCCCCAGTGCTCAGTCACCCAGTGAATGCTGTAGGTCTCTTTGGGGGAGAACTGGGGAATATTACAGTTTATGCGTGTGCAGGAGGTGTGGCCTGGACCCTCCTCCTGGTGACTGGTCACCTCTGCAGTTAGCACTTCCGGATGGGAAAATTAGCTCTAGTCCAAGAACAGAGCAGGGATCATGCCTTCTTACTGGATACCCTGCCTCTTCGTTCCTCCTTGGCCACCTACGAGAGCAGCTTGAACATGTCTGCTCCGCTTGATATGAGCTGTCAGCTTCCCCAGAACTGAGTCTGCTCATGACCTGAAGAGCTTGCCCGGGGACTAAGTTCCATGTTCCGAGAAAGTGCCTCCAAGTCAGTAATGCTTCCTTCCCGTCTTCTACTCTGGCGCCTGAGTCAGTGACCCCATATTCTTCCCCAGGGGCGCCTCTGGCTCCTGCAGTCGTGTGCTGGCAGCTTCCTCCCTCCCCAACCAGGCCCAGCACATCCCCATCTTGGTTACATTGGCCTTTCTCCCTGATCACTGGCCTGGCAGCCAGAGGACAGCGTGGCATGGCCTCTGATGAGGGCACCTGGTGCCCTGCTCGGGGCAGGGGGCTCAGCATCTTCCAGCACAGAGGAAGTGCTGGTTCTTACGAATGAGGAGTGGCCCTCCAAAGGCTCTGAGAGGTCAGGGGCCTACAGATCCACGTCCTTAGGCTTCCACTCAGATATTCCAGTCTGTGTCTCAGTGTCTCAGGTTATCCTGGCTGGGGTTCTGACCTTCACAGACCAGCATCAGCAAGCACTGAGACTCGCCTGGAGTCGGAGTCCTCTCATCGCGTCCTCTGCCAGATGGGATTTCTCCTCAGGCCACAGAGACCCCTGGTCCTCACTCTGAGCTTCTCACTGCTGGTCCGGGCTTCGGTCTCCCTTATTCCTCTGCAGGACCATCAGGGCAACTCAGCAGCCAACTCCCCGCCCCTTTCAAACACCTGCAAGCTGCTCCCTTCCACAAGGACGGTTTCCCCGGTCGCCCATGACGAAATCTAGCAAGCGGGCCTCCACCTTGTTCTGGGAACTACCTGTACCTCTCACACCAACAAAGACGGTGTCCCCTTCACCTGCCAGTGGCAGGAGAGCCAGCAGGAATCCCCTCCTCACTCCCTGTGTCCACTGGGGTCCTCTGAGAAGGCACCTAGGCAGGACTGGATGTGATTAGAAATCTATGGGGCAATGGCTGTGAAGGATCTAGGGGGGCACTGAAGGTGATGGAGGAGCCTGCAGACCACAGGCGAGGGCCCAGTGCAGGACAGGGTGGGAGGAGAGGTGAGGGCCGGGTGGGAGGAAGGGCTGGCCGATGGGAACACGTGGAGCCACAGGAGTCCCTGACTGAAGGAGTGAGCCTGTATTCCTACCTGAGGAGCAGCACGTGGGAAGCACAGGGCAGCACACAGGCCCTCAGTCAGTGAGCTCCAGGAGCAGGGCCTGAGCTTCGTTCATGGCCGGTACGAGGCTGCCACACTCACACCCATGTACATACGTGCACTCGCACACTCACAGGTGCACACACACACACTGACACACTCCGCATACACTCACACAACACACACACACACACTTACACCCTCTCCAGCGCCTCCTGGCTCCAGGTACCCACTGTCCACAGCAAAGGTGGCCGAGGAGAGCACCTGACCGGCACTGCCCAGGGAGGGAGGCAGCAGAAAGCAGAGTGGGCACTGATGGGCGTCCAGCCTGAGGGGGCTCTGGGAGCCGGAAATGGGTGGGAGGCCATGTGCGGGGGCCAGGGCAAACTTGCAGGACTTTGGACAGCAGAGCAGGGGCACCCCGTCCCTCCTCACACAGGAAGTGGTTCCTCCTCTGCTGGAGGAACCACTGCTGGGCGCACTAAGAACACAGTTGCCTCTACAGATCCCTGCCTTTGGCACCATACTATCTGGCCAGCAGAGGAGACCCAGGTGCACAGAATCAGGGCACAGATGGAAAGAGGTGGTCGGGAAGGCCAGAGGGTGTGCATACAGGGACCTCCCAAGGCACAGGCAGGTGACTGGGAAGCCAGGGGTCTCTCTCCTTTCAGGGGGAGAGGGCTGAACCAGAGATTTGCAGAGCGGTTCCTCTAAGGCTGGAGCTGCAGTGTGCTGCCCACCCCCCCAAGGATGGGGGAGATGTGGTTCTGTCCCACGGTCCAGGGACCTAGCCCCCAGTCCTGCCAACATCTCACCTCAAGGAGAAGCCCTTGTCCTGGGAAGCTGCTGTTTCACAGTCAAGAGTGGGGATCCCCACCACAGTGGCCCTCGGACCCAGCGCCAAGGGTATCTGTAGGGTTCTTGCAAGGAAGGGGGCCCTTACTCCTCACCCAAAGCACCTGAGGCTCTCCTTGTCCTGGTTACCCTTGCCTTTCCCAGCCCTTCCAGGTGGCCCTTGCTCTCTGACCTCACCCCTGTCGCGCCCGGATGGGTGGGAGGTGGGGTACAGGGCTGGAGGAGGCCACCAAGGACATATGTTCTGACCAGTGGCATTGCGGGGGTTGTGTGTCCCCAACGGAGAAAGGCGGGAGCCCCGCTGTGTTTGAGCAGGGAGACACTGAGCAGGGGTCTGAGTTGGGGGACGCCTGGCAGGAGGGCCCTGCAGCGCCGCATTCAAGGGCAGCTCCTTCGAGGAGGAGCGCAGGTCGCCCCTCGTCAACCCTCGGTGCGGGGCGTGGTCCCCAACCCTGAGTGGACGCAGCCTGGGAAGTGGGGCGGGGGCAGCAGGCGGACAGGCCGGGCGTGGGGAGGGCCTCTGACTTCGCGCGCCCGGGACTGTTTTTGGAAAAGTGGCAGCGCCCCACCCTCACCGCGTGTCAGGGGTGGGAAGGGGGCTTTCCCGCCCCTACTCCCTTTCTGCCCTTCCTGGGTTTGCCCCTCTGTCGCCCCTGCCCGCCGCCCCCCCACCACCACCCCATACGCGTGGCCGCAGCGCCTCCCGGTGGCCGCGCATCTGGGGGCGGGCTGGGAGGGGGCGGGGTGGTTATAAAGACGGCGGCCCCTCCCGTGGTCCCCTCCCTCCTGCCCACTCGGCTCCGACTCTCGGCCGTCAAGACCCGGAGCCTCCTCGGGACGTGTCTGGAGAGGGCGCCCCCTGTGCGCTCAGGGTCAGGTAAGCACCCCTCGACCCCGGGACCGGGAGCGGGACCCTCCGTATGGGGATGTGTGGTCTGGCCCTGGGACCCGGCCAGCCGCCTGCAGCCGCGACCTGCTGGTTGGCAAGTCCTGCCTGCAGGAGTGCCGAGGATCTGGGTCCCGAGGGCACCCGGGATGGGCTCTCCCAGGCCGGTGCCCCGACGGGCTCTCCCCGCCCGCGGTAGCGCGTCCTCCTTCGGGGCCCCATTTCAACCACTGGGCCCTAGATCACAGTTCCTCCCGTCCACGCCTTAGCTGCCTAGGCGGTGGGATCAGGGGCGCCGAGTTAATTGCGTGCTGCCCCACCTGGCCTCCTCTGGGACAGAGGTGGGAAGGGGGGCTCCCTCCCTATCCTCGCGCTTAATGCTCAGATGCAGAAGTTGGGGCTGTCTGCAGGGACCTCACCACCTCCCCAAGTCACCAAGTAGCTGGAGGGGCTCAACTTCTGAAGTCAGGCCCACACAGCGCCTGGGAGGTCTGGTGTAATCTGTGGCCTGGAAGACACCTTCAGAGGGTTGAGGGCCCAAGTAGGTGGAAGACCCCCCCACCTTTGATGTGGAATTGGGCACAGGGTCTGCTTGGGTGCTGGCCCCTCTCCCCTGGGCTGAGGGAGAGGGTGCTCTTCCTCCTGGAAAGAGTGGCAAAGATAGAATGAGCTCCTAGGGGTAACAGGGGAGGAGGGGGGCTCCCATACACCAAGGGTAGGAACAGGGTGGGAAGGGAGACAGGTCAAACACCTCTACCCTCAGAATCAGCAACAATGCAGCCTTGCCGTGATTCCTCTGAGGCAGGAAGAACCCTCCACATCCCAGGCTCCTCCCCCAAACTCTGCTGGAGAGACTAAGCAGGGGGCTGAGTGGAAGTCGCAAGGAGTGAGGTGAGAGCCCAGCTGACCCAGCCTTCAGTGGCTTCCTGCTGGGCCAGGCCCCGCCCCACCCAGGACTCCTCACCCATCCCAGCAGAGTTCCAGGGGCCCAACATCCTCAGGGCACAGGAGAGGGGGTATCAACCTCTGAGAGGCCTAGTGACCCTAGTAACTTAGCAACACACAAAACAGCTGGGTGTGGTGTCTCAGGTATTCCCACCATTCCATTCAGTGCCCACCTAGAATATGGCCCCTGTACTCAGAAGAGACCACCAGCTCTTGTGCCCACACCCCTGGTCTACCCAGCTGTCCGAAAGGAGAGGAACTTCATGTTCAGAGGGATGTCCAAAAGGAAGTAAGCTGAGAGCCACGGATTTCCCCGGTTTTTAACTTTCAGTATAGGAGTTCTGGCCAGGAGGCCATCTTACATTTGCTTAACGTCCAAGGCCTAAAGGCAGGACAGGCATTTGGGGCTCCGGGAGGGAAGTTGTCTGCCTTCCTTCCATCATTCAGAAGCAAGAGAGTGGGGCAGGGGAGAGGGCCTAGGCCCCCAGGCATAAGTGACTTGGAATCTCCTGGCCAGAAAGGAGGGGCTCGGTAACCAGGGCCCAGGTATGTCCCTTTGGTGGACATGGATTTCAGCAGGCCTCTTGGCCACTCTGGCTGCTTTGAAGCTGCCATACTGTGCTAGTGAAAGTGACCTAGGAGGCCTGTGAAGACCACATCTGGTTGGGCCAATTGTTGGGGTCATCTGCAGTGGAAGCCACAGGGAAGGTAATGTCCAGGGCAAAAGTTGGGCTTGATCCACTGGGCCAGATGGTCAGGTGGGGCACGGGGCCCTCCACTGGGCAGCGCACACCGACACCCAGTGATGACTCTGCATTGCCAGCCAGCATGGGCAGCTCTGTTGTAGGTGGGGCCCACCTGCAGTCCTCAGGGGTGTGGGAAGCCGTGGGCAGCAGGGGAGCCTTCAGACAGGCTCCCCAGCAGCGATGGATCAGGACAGAAAAAGAATGGCCAGTTCCTGGGAGAAGGAGCTGGGCCTGAAGGCTCTGCCTGGGGCCTCAGCAAAGGGTGTGGGCCGTGGCTTCCCTCCTCTTCAGCCCCCAGTTTCTCATCCGTAGAATGAGGTCAGGATGAATAGCACGTGCCCTTATTACCTGCCAAGGCTGCTAGGGGTCTCCAGGCACCTGGGGTGTAGGCAGATCATGTTTGCAGCCACAAAACACTTTATAATCCTAGAAAAACCTAGCTCTTGTGATTGTTTTAGGAACACAAATATTATAGTTTGATTTCTTTTAAACACGGCCCACATTTCAATGGGTCAATTCCTCCTGTGGTTCCCCTTGCACATTCGTGAAGCCAGGGGGGAGCCTGGGTTCATGGGATGCACCTTATTGAGCAGGCCCTGGGGGGGTCAGTCTCCATCTGAGGGGCAGACATTGGGTTTGGGCCATGTCATAAAGCAGCATTCTCCACAGACCCACCAGGGACTTAAAACATGTCAACTCCTCACACCACACCAGTGGGCCAGCCTCATGGTGGCCTGTTGTAGACAGTGAGCAGATGGAGGGTGGGGACCCCAGCTGAGAGGGGCCCCTTCTCCCAGGAGAGCAGAGTCTGGCGTCCATCATGAGGGACAGACAATGAGCAGTGTCACTGTCTTTTTTTCTTATTTGCCAATTTCATAGATGAGGAATGCTGCCTTTGGTTTCTCTGCGTGTCCTTGGTTTTTGTGTGGTTCAGCATTTTTTTGATGACTGTTTGTAGTGTTATTACTTGCCAGGTGATGATTTCCCCAATTGTCTCATGGGTACTGATTTTCTACTAATTTGTAAGAGCTTTCCCCACTTCCCAATTTTTTAAAATTAGGGTAAAATACACATAACAAAATTTATAGTCTTTACCATATTTAAGTGTATAGTTCAATGGTATTAAGTACATTCATATTGTTATGCCCATCACCACATCCATCTCTGGATTGGCTTATTTCATTTGCATGATTTCCTCAAGGCTCACCCATGTTGTAGTAGGTGTCAGAATTTCCTTCCCTTTTAAGACTGAATAATATTCCATTGTATGTATATACCACATTATACTTACCCATTCATCCATCAATGGACTCTTAGGTTGCTTGCATGTTATATGCATTGTGAATAGTATTGCTATGAATATGGGTGCACGACTATCTCCTTGAGACCTTGCTCTGTGTTCTTTTGAGTATATACCCAGAAGTGGAATCGCTGGATCATGCACATATGGTAAACCCACTTTTATTTTTTTTAAGGAACCACCATACTGTTTTCCACAACAGCTCTACCATTTTACATTCCAGCAAACAATTCAAGTTTCCCCACATTCCTTCCAACACTTTTTATTTCCTGGGTTTTTTGTTTTTTTTTTTTATAGTAGCCATCTATTTTTTTTTTATTATTGTTTTTCTAGTACAGTTGTCCCACTTTTTTCCCCATTGCCCTCCCCACCCTGTTGTTCATGTCCACGGGTCATTTTATAGTAGCCATCTTAATGAGTATGTTGTGGTATCTCATGATTTTGATTTGCATTTCCTTAATTAGTAATGTTGAACGTCTTTTTGTGTACTTATTGGCCATTTGTAATTCTTTTTTAAAGAAATGCCTATTCAAGTCCTTTGCTCATTTCGAATTGGGTTGTTTGGGGGTTATTTGATGTTGTTTTTAGTTCTCTGTATGCTATGGATATTAATCCCTTATCAGAAAAATCATTTGCAAATATTTTCTCCCATTCTGTAGGTTGCTTTTCTACTCACAATTTTCTTTTTAATTTTCATGAAAGCCAATTTGCCTATTTTTTTTAAGTTGCTTGTGCTCTTGGTGTCATAGTCTAGAAATTATTGCCAAATCTAATGCTGTGAAGATTTTGCCTTGTGTTTTCTTCTAAATTTTTATAGCTGTAGATGTTACATTAGGATATGTGTCCATTTTCAGTTCATTTTTATGTGTGGTGTTAGGTAAGGTTCCAATTTCATTCTTTTGCAGCTGGATATCCAGTTTTTCTACCACTATTTGTGAAAAACTGTGTTTTTCCCCATTGAATGGTTATGACACCCTTGTTGAAAATAATGTCACTATACATGTATATGCAAGGGTTATTTCTGGACTCTATTCTATTCCATTGGTCTATGTTATCTGTCTTTATGTCATTACCACACTGTTTTGATTATTGTAGCTTTGTATTAAGTTTTGAAATCAGAAAGTGTGAGTTCTTCAGCTTTGTCCTTGTCTTTTAAGATTATTTATGCTATTTGGAGTCTCTTGAGAATCCTTATGAATTTTAGAAAGGCTTTTTCTATTTCTGTAAAAATCAACATTGAGATTTTGGTAAAGATTGCATTAAATCTGTAAATCACTTCGGTAGTATTGACACCTTAATATTAAGTCTTCTAATTATGAACATGGAACATCTTTCCATATATTTATATCTTTGATGTCTCTCAGAAATGTTTTATAGCTTTCAGTGATATTTCACCTCCTTGGTAACAGTAATTCGTAAGTATTTTATTCTATTGATGCTAATGTAAATGCAATTGTTTTTTTAATTTCCCTTTGCATTGTTCATTGTTAGTGTACAAAACTGTAACTGACTTTTCTGTGTTGACTTTGTATTCTGCACTTTGCTGGATTTATTTATTCTAAGTTTTTTTTTTTGTGGGTTCTTTAGAGTTTTCTGTATATAAGATCATATCAATTTAATTTCATTCTTTCTATTTGAATGCCTTTTATTTCTTTTTCTTGTCTAATTGCTATGGTGAGGACTTCCAATACTATGTTGAGTAGAAATGACAAAAGTAGGCATTTTTTCCTTGTTCCTGATCTTAGAGGAAAGTCTTTCAATCTCTCATCATTGAGTATGATGTTTGTTATGGAATTTTCATATATGGCTTTTATTATATTGAGGTGGTTTTCTTCTAGTCCTAGTTGAGTGTTTTTATTATGAAAAGGTGTGAATTTTATCAAAGGTTTTACTGTATCAATTGAGATGATCATGAGGGTTTTTTTTCCCTTCATTCTGTTAATGTGGTGTATTACATTGATAGATTTTTATATGTTGAACTATCCTTACATTCCAGAAATAAATCCCACTTGGTCATGGTGTTTAATACTTTTTACTAACCAATTGAATTCTGTTTGCTAATGTTTTGTTGAGGATTTTAGTACCAATGTTCATAAGGGGTATTGGTTTGTAGTTTTCTTTTCTTGTAATGTCTTGGCCTGGTTTTGGTATAAGGGTAATGTTGGCCTCATAGAGTGACTTAGAGTGTATCCCCTCCTCTTTAATTGAAGTTTGACAAATTGAAATGGAAAAGTTTAAGAAATATTGGTCTTAGTTTTTCTTTACGTGTTTGGTAGAATTCACCAGTGAAGCCATCATGTGTAGGGCTTTTCTTTGTCAGGAGATTTCAATTACTGATTCAGTCTCCTTACTAATAAGTCAGTTCATAATTTCTTTTTGTTCATGGTTTGGTCTTTGTAGGCTTTGTGTTTCTAGAAATTTGTCCATTTTATCTAGGTTACTTGATTTGTTGGCAACAACTGCTTATAGTACTCTCTTATAATCCTTTTTATTTCCATAGACTTGGTAGTAAATCCTCCACCTGCATTTTTGATTTTAATAATTTAAGTTCTTTATTTTTTTCCTAGTCTGTCTAGGTAAAGGTTTGTCAATATTGACCTTTCCAATGAACCAACTTTTAGTTTCATTGATTTTCTCTATTGTTTTTCTATTTTAATATTTACCTATTTTAATATTTATGTCTACTGTAATCTTTATTTCTTTCTTTTCAGTATCTTTGGGATTTGTTTGCTCTTTTTCTAGTTCCTTAAAATGTAAATTTAGATTATTTATTTGAAATGTTTCTTGTTTTTTTGTGTAAATATTTAAAGCTGTAGATTTCCCCCTTAGCACTGCTTTCACTGTGTTCCTTAGGTTTTGGTATATTTGGTTTTCATTTTTATTAGTGTCTGAGTATTTTCTAATTTCTCCTGTGATTTTGTATTTGATCTGTGGGTTGTTTAAGAGTGAGTTATTTAATTTCCACACTTCTGTGAATTTTTTCACTTTTCTTCTGTTATTGACTTCAACGTGATCCCACTATGATCAGAGAAGATACTCTGGCTGAATTTACTTCAAGGGTACTTAAAGGGTTAGCATCTTATCCTCCCTTTTATTTTTCTTTATCTCCTTTTGGGAGCCAGACTCTGAAGATTAGGACATTCAAAAACAACTGCATATACATACCCAGGGGAAGGTGCAGGCTCAGAAAAGACCTTAGACGATCTTACATTTATATCTCAGAGACAGCCTATAAACAATCAAAACAAACAAAAAATCAGCAAACCCAAGTGAAGGGAAAGAATATGATTTACAGAGTTACCACATTATTGAATTCAAATATCCAGTTTTCAACAAAATATTGCAAGACAAACAATGAAACAAAAAATATAACCCATTCAAAGGAAAAAATATATAAACCAACAAAAGCTGTCCCTGAAAGAGACCTGATGGTGGTTCTACTGAACAAAGACTTTAACACAACCATCTTAAAGATGTGCAAAGAACTAAAATAGAGGAAGGCATGAAGAAAGTCAAGAAAACAATGCCTGGAAAAAATACAAATATCAATAAAGAGACAGAAAATGTAATAGAATCTAGAAATAATGGAGCTGAAAAGTACAATAACTACAATTTAAAAGTGTACTAGAGAGATTCAAAGACAGATATGAACAGACAAAAGAAAGAATCAGTGAAGTTGAAGATAAGATACTGTTCTGTGGAACAGAAAGAAAAAGGTGATATAAAATGAACAGAGCCTAAAGGAACTGCATATCTGTTGTGGGAGCTCCAGAAGGAGATGGGGGGCAGAGAAAATATTTGAAGAAATAATGGCCAAAAACTTCCCAAACTTGATGAACAACAGAAATATAAACATTCAAGGAAATCAATGAACTCCAAGTAGAATGAACTCAGAGAGTCCCATTGAGACACACTATGATAAAACTGTCAAAGGACAAGAGAATTTTGACATTAGCAAGAGAGAAGTGACTCATCATATCCAAGAGATCCTCAATAAGGTTATTAGCAAGTTTTTTATCAGCAACTTTGAAGATTAGGTGTTGGTATATTTAGAATAGAAAAAGAAAATAAAAACTGTCACCCAAGAATCCTATACCAGCAAAACTGTCCTCCAAAAGGGAGGGTAAAATTAAATCATCCCCAGATAAACAAAAAGCGCGAGCGAGTTTGTTACTGCAAGAACTGCCCTGCAAGAAATGCTCAAGGGAGTCTTGCAGGGTGAAATAAAATAACACTAGACAGTAACTTGAAGCCTATGTAGAAATAACGATCTCAATGAAGATAAGTACATAAGCAATTATAAAAACTATTATTATTGTAACAATGATATATAACTCCACTTTTTGTTTTCTACATGATTTAAGAAATAAATACTTAAAAATTATTAGTCTAAAAGCTAGTAGTATTGTAACTTTGGTTTGTAACTTCATGTTTTGTTTTCTACAAATTTAAAGGACTAATGTATTAAAAATATTTGTTTATGTTTTTGGACACACAGTATATAAAGATGTAATTTTCACCTGAAGCTAATACAAAATAATATTGAATGTAAACTGTATTTGAAAAAAATTTTAATTTAAAAATTGTTTAAAGATGTAATTTTGTGACATCGATAACTGAAAGGGCTAGTGATGGAGCTCTTAAAACAGCAAAGATTTTGTGCATTATCGAAATAAAGCTGGTATAAATTCAGATTAGAGTGTTATAACTTTAGGGTGTTAAATGTAAAACCTGTGGTACCACCAAGAAAATACCTTAAGTATATATACAAAAAGAAATAAAGAAGGTATGTAAATGTTTCATTATGAAAATTGATAAAACACAAAAGAAAAAAAGTGATGCCGGAAATGAGGAACAAAAAAAACTATAAGGTATATAGAAAAACGATAGCAAAATGACAAAAGTAAGCCCCTCCTTATCAGTAGTTACTTTAATTATAAATGGATAAACCGTCCAATCAAAAGACAGAAACTAGCAGAATGGATTTTTTTAAAATGATTCAACTATATTGCTTTCTACAAGGTATTCACTTTATACCCAAAGCCACAAGTAAGTTGAAAGCAAAAGGATGGAAAAGGTTATTCCATGCACATAGGAGCCAAAAGAATTCAGGGGTGGTTATATTAATATCAGATAAAATGGACTTCAATCAAAAACTATAAGAGACAAAGACATTGTATATTAATACAAGGTTCAATACAGCAAGAAGTTATGACAATTTTAAACATTTACACACCTAATTACAGGCCATCAGAAATTTCAAACCTTAAGACTATAACATCTTGGTCATGAATTGGGAAGTCTGTTGCCTGGCTCTTGGTCTGTATTCCATTCTGCTGATGTTGCTTTTGTTGTAATGAAGGTCATGTGTGGAAGCCCAGTTATCAAGAGTGTGAACTTGAACCCAAGCTACCTGGGTTTGGACCTCAGCTATTAGCTGAACACCTTGGACAAGTTACCTACACTTACTTTCAGTTTCCTCATCTATGAAATGGTATTAAACTGTTGCGAGTGCTAAGTGATACAGCATAGTGTCTGGTGGAGAGTCACTATACAAGCTACTGCATTGTCATTTCATCCTTTCTGTTTTCTTCAGACTTTTTTGATCCATGTTTTGCTCCCAGTTACTTCCTCTGAGATTTACTTGAGTGTCCTTATGAGGTAGGATTACCTTTATTTATACTCACATTTTGCTGTTCTGTGTGGCCACCATTTTAGTTCCTCAGTTCATGTGTTTTGCTATGCCCATTGCTGTGTGGTCTGTGGCCCCATTCCAGCACCAATCCCACAAATGCTTAATTACTGTAACTGTATTGCATTTGATAGCGCATTTCCTCATCACTCTTTATTTTTTATTTTTCTGAGCTACTTTTACTTATGCTTCCAGGTGAATCTTAGTTTTATTTTGTCAACACATACCAGCAAAAAAAAAAAAACAAAACAAAAACTCTCCTTGGAGATTTTAATCAAAAATTTTATTCAGTTTTAATTTAATTAGAAGTACTGATATTCTTAAATATGGTATTTCTCATCCAAACCAAGATTTATCTCTCCAATGTGTTCCTTAGAAAATATTTTAGTTTTTTCGTAAGCCTTGCACATTCTAAAAATAGATTTTCGTTAAGGTTATCCCCTGGATTTATGTTTTTTTCTTGCTAGTTTAAATACTTTTTTTTTTCCATTACATTATCTAATTGGTTGTTGCTAATAGAAGAAAATCTATAACTTGTATGTATGTGTGTGTATGTGTGTGTGTGTGTATACAGTTATATACACAGTAATTTTAACTGCCACACTGCATTCTCCTCCTGCCCCCACTTTACTCACTCTCCCCTAAACTTTGTTCAGTTGATTTCAGTGAGTTATCTAGGTAGATAGTCCCATCCTAAAAAGGACAGTTGCCATCTCTTCCTTTCCAAGATTTATACTTTGGGTTTGAGAGTGTGTGCATGTGTGTTTTCATCTTATTGCACTGGCTTCCAACACAACACTGAATAATAGAGTGAGATGAACACTCTTTGTCTTTTTCTGTTTTTGTATTCTCATGGGCATTCACGAGTGCAGGAGTTTTAACCAGGTTAAAACTTCCTGAATTGACAAAGAATATGACTTCTGATATATGTGATATATATCTGTGTATTTGTGTCAAGTGAAATTGTCCAGAGTCCTAAAAGGGTCAGTAATGCACAAAGAAAAGAACTTCAATTTTAGTTTTTGTGTAAAATATAATATTGGGTCTAAATTTGAAATTTATATACTTTATAATGTTAATCCAACTGCTAAGTTTGTTGTGAAGTTTTTCCTTGTCTTTTTAAAATCAGAAATAGACATTTAGGGGCTCTATTAGAGCAGTAAATGATTTATTTCCTCTTTTTTATATTAATATGACTTGTATTAATATATTCCCCAGAGTTGCATCATTGTATTTTTATTATAACTAATCTTTGTTCTGATATAGGGGTCCTTAATAGGCTAATGGGTTTTATTTTCTAATATTAATTAGATTTTCTGTAGAGCTCTTTTTAGGGATTCCTTTTGTCCAGTTTTGGTGTCAGATATTGCCAAGTTTAAAAATGCATTGAAAAGAAGATTATAAGTTTATGTTCTGAAGCAGGTTAAATAGCAGTTACGTGTTTGTACTTAAAGATGCAAAAGAATTCATTTAAAAACTGTCTGGACCAGAGCCTTTGGGGAAATATTTCCTCCCAGTGTGACCATTCCTTCTCAGGCAGAGTCTAGCCAATTCCTCACCTCTTCTCAAAACTTTTCCCAGAAAATACACTTTCACGTATATTAGCATAGAGCTGCTTGTGGCTCTTAAAAATAAACAGCCACAAAACCTTTCTCATATATCATATTATTTTATTTATTCTTAAGCTTGTGTGTTTTCATATTTGTACTTATTGATTAGACTTGCTTAAAAATTTTTCTATTTTATTGTCCTTTTCAAGGAGTCAGTTCTTAAATCTATTTATTATTCTACTCTGGGTATTTTTCTTAATCAGTTGGTTTATTTTTTATTATTTCCTCTCTCTTTCTTTCCTGAGTTTCCTCTTGTTGATTTTCTTTATCTCTAGTTATTTCAACTACATACCTAACTTGTTACACTAATTTCTTACTTTATAACATTAAGTACCTAAGGCTATATGTTTTCCTCTGATTATAGCTTTGGCCTTTTCATGTTTGTTTTTATATATAACATTCTCATTGTTACTAATTTCTATGTAGTTTTTATGAGAGAGAATTTTTTAAATGTTCAGGTGCTTTGATTTTTTTCTTTGTCTTATCAGTGACTGGCCATGCATTGTGATACAGAGAATTTGCTCTGTACAATTTCCAATTAAAATAAATAAATTTAAGCTTTCCTTGTGGATTACTCTAGGGTCAAATTTTATAAAATATTTTAAAGAATATGTTTTCCCACCCTGGTTGGTGTAGCTCAGTGGGTTGGGTGTCATCCTGAAAACCAAAAGGTCACTGGTTTGATTCCTGGTCAGGGCACCTGCCTGGGTTGTGGGCCAGCCCCCAGTCAGGAGTACACTAGAGGCAACCAATCGATGTTTCTCTCCCTCTCTTTCTCCCTCCCTTCTCTTCTCTCTTAAAATAAGTAAATAAAATCTTTTTTTTAAATATATATGTTTCCTACATGTAGGTTTCAAAGACATAAATATACAATATATATGTATTTTATTTACATTATCCAAATCCTTTATGTTTAAAAATATATATGTTCCCTACTTGTTACTATCAAAGTTTTGTAAAAATTGACATTCAGATTCTCTATTGTTTTTATTTGATCTGTCAATAACTTAAAAAGATGAGTTAATCTTCTACCATGATTTCAGTTTCTAAGTTTTTCTTCAATTTTAAAAGATTTTTGCTTTATACGATTTTGTGAAATTTAGTACATAAAGATTTATAACTAGATGGCAGCCCTTATCTATTCTTTGACCCCATCCTTCATTCTTCTGTCTTAAATTCTACCTAGTGTCACACAATACTGCCCCTCTCTTCTCATTTCCTTCCCCCTCTCCCCGCTTCATTTTCTTTGTACCATCTGTGACCTTAAATTTAAAGTGTGGCTCCCATAAACATCATTGACATGGGTTTCACTTTTTTACCCAACTTAGGAATGTTTGTCTTTAACGGGAGAGTTTACACCATTCACCTTTATTGTCACAGATGAGTTTTGTCATATTTCTGTCATTTAATTTTATGCTTCCTGACTCATTTTCCCTTCATTTTCTATATTTTATGGTATTTCTCAAGTTTCTTTGCCTTTTTATTTATTTTTATTTATTTCTGCATTATTTGCAGAAATATTTTGCAGAAATTTTTTAACAATGGTATATAGGTAGTATGGATCTGAGCCCATTTTCACCTAAGACTTTTATTCTTGTACGTGAAAGATGAGTTGACAGGGAAGGCATTGTTGGTTCACTTATTTTCAAAATTCCAAAGTTATCATCTTATTGTCTTCTGTCTACAATACTGTGAGGGGGGAAAGTTTGATGCCTCTATTATTTACCTATTGCTACATAACAAATTACCTCCAGACTTAGTAATTTAAAACAAGAAACTTACTATCTCATAATTTATTTGGTTCAGGAATTTAAGAGTGCCTTGACTGGGTGCTTCTATCTCAAGGGCCCTCATGAAACGTATTAGCCAGGGTCATGGTCATATGAAGTCTTGACTGGGATGGAGGACATGCTTCAAAGAGGGCTCACTCCTCCCGCTGTTGGCTGGAGGCCTCAGTTCTTCCCAAGGGCTTTTGCAAAGACTGCTTGAGAGTGTTCATATTTAGCTGGCTTCCCCTTTAGCAAGCAATCCCAGAGAGCCCGGCAAAAGCCGCAGTATCTTTTATGACCTAGTCCTGGATGTCACACACTATCAACCCAGGTTATTCTGTCGATGGTACAGGCCAGCTACAATTCAGTGTGTGAGAAGACTTCATAAGGGCGTGGATACCAGGAGGCAAGAACGATTGGGGGCCACCTTGGAAGCTCTCTCCCACAATGCCAAAATGATTTGTCCCTTTAAGTGTTTCCTGTATTTTGTTGTTGCTGTTGTGTTAATCCCCTATGTAGATATTTTTTTGGAATTCTTCTTTTGAATGAGAGCAAAGAGTAAGATTTTCTACCAGTACACTTATTATGTGGGTCTCTTATAATTTATTACGTGTGTGACATTATGTGTGTAAGTGTACATGTGAGATGTGTATGGCATATGATCTATGTGTGTGACGTGTGTGTGGCACATGTGTGTGATGTGCAGGGTGTGAGGGTGTGCACATACATACATGCATGGAAAGTAGAGCCATTCTGGGTGCAGTTTTCCTCGCCCCTTGGTCCTCTCCTCCCCAACCTGTAGCAGATGGGTCAGGATGGGACCCACGGCACCCCAATTAGGGTCTCTCCCCCATGGGGATGGAGCTGTGCCCACATCATGGTGTTCAGTCCTGAACAGCCCCCCTGACTAAGGTTCCACAGTGGCCATCACCAGTGGTTCATGGCTCTGGACCCATTAGCTCCGACTGTCACAGCCCAGCTCCCTAGTGGCTGGTTGTTCAGGGCCTCGACCCGCCTCTCCCTCTGCATTCTTAGCCCCTTCCTCAACTGTGTTGCCTCTGCTCCTTTCCTTTGGTGAGTTCCCTCAGTCTGGCACATCTGTCACCTCCTGGATTCCCTGGCGCTCCCGCCAAGCTTGCTTTGATCAAAGCCTACAGGGTCACAGCTATTACCTGCAGGGTCACAGGCTGTGGCCCTCACCATGTCTCCATGTCAGGGAGGCAGGGCCATGTCCTCTTCACCTCTAACTATGCCAGGACTAGCCCCTCTCACTATAAACCCAAGTCTAGTAACACCTACCCCCAAAGCTCACACATAAAGAGGTTCCCACCGTGTTTAGGGGCATCATCAACAAAACTTCACTAAAGAGCCCCTGATGCCTCTTCCTCTCCCCAAAGCTCTCCAGGCACCGCCTCTCACCTGCAGCCCTGTGAAGGCCCAGTCAGCTAGTTCTGCTCCCCACCAGCAGGGCCCCCAAGATCCTGGCGGGGCCACATCTTCTTTGGGTGTGCCCTATGTTCCTGGGGGCTTTGAGAGGCAGTTGGACGGTAGCTCACATGAACTAGGGTGCAGCGGACCCCCACCAGAACAGGCAGGTCAGGCCCCGTCCCCACCTTCCCACAAAGAGTCCTCATTCCTCACACATCTGGTCCCCAAAGCCCAGCCATCCCGCCCGCCCCAGCCTGCAGGTGCTCTCCCCCTCTGTGTGGCTGCAGGGTGAGGCTGGCGTGGAGGGCAGCCAGGGGCAGGGGGTGCTCAGGTCTGTGGAAACGTGCCCGGGCACAGTGACCGGTTCTGGGGAAGGCCTCCCAGCCCTGGGCACTCACTGCCTGCCAGCCCCCACAAGCCACTCAGCGTCTTGGCCCCTGTACTCCATCCCAGAGGCCATTTTCCCTAACTGGTCAGTGTGAGGTCATTTGGACCCTGGAATTAAGTACCAAGGCCCACCCCGACCTCCGCCTGGGCCTCCCTCAGCCCTCCCCTGATGCTTCTCGTCCCAGTCAGCCCCTGCTGCCCCCTCTGCCCTGCCCCCAGCAACCCCCATCCATGTGCTGTGTTCTCACAATCTGGCCAACTGTTCCAGTTCCCGAGAATCTGCCTCTCTTCCAGACCTGGGCTCCAGGGTAGGGGCAACGGTGAACATACTAATCCCACCCAGAACGGACCCCAAAGCTGGCGGTCTCCGTGCCCACTCCATGTTTGCAGCCCCGGACCCCGGGGTCCCTGAGCCCAGGTGCTGGCTGCCCTGCTGTGTGTGCCGCCCCCACCATCTGGGGGAGGCGGGCTCTGCATCCCGTGAGGGGCTCCAGGACCTCCTCCATGGGGCGCTTTCTGCAGCAGCCACTCCTCGCTGTTGCAGGATGTCAGGGACCACGGGTGCTGCCAAGATGCTCCGAGGCTCCTATTGCACCCTCCTGCTCTGGGGGCTCCTGGGGACCCTGCATGCCCAGCAGCAGGAGGTCATCAGACCAGACACCTCAGAGAGAAACAACTGCCCAGGTACAGCTGCAGGGACTGGGGCTCCTGTGGTGAGCAAAAGGGGCATCAGGGACAGCTGGTGGGGAGCCAGGGCCCTGCGTGCAGGTGTGGCTGCTGTGAGGCAGTGCCCAGGACCACCCACGTGCACGGGTCCCAGGATGGCTCACCGTGGGCCCTCGGTGTGCAGCGCCGTGACTCCTCCCGTGTCCCCCAGAGAAAGCCGACTGCCCCGTCAACGTGTACTTTGTGCTGGACACCTCAGAGAGCGTCACCATGCAGTCCCCCACCGACAGCCTGCTCTACCACATGCAGCAGTTTGTGCCGCAGTTCATCAGCCAGCTGCAGGACGAGCTGTACCTGAGCCAGGTGGCCCTGAGCTGGCGCTACGGCGGCCTGCACTTCTCCGACCAGGTGGAGGTGTTCAGCCCGCCAGGCAGCGACCGGGCCTCCTTCACCAAGGGCCTGCAGGGCATCCGCTCCTTCCGCCGTGGCACCTTTACCGACTGTGCGCTGGGCAACATGACCAAGGAGATCCGGCAGCATGGGGCCAAGGGCGTGGTCAACTTCGCGGTGGTCATCACCGATGGCCACGTCACTGGCAGCCCGTGCGGTGGCATCAAGCTGCAGGCTGAGCGGGCCCGCGAAGAGGGCATCCGGCTCTTCGCTGTGGCCCCCAACCGGAACCTGAACGAGCAGGGCCTGCGTGACATTGCCAACACGCCCCATGAGCTCTACCGCAACAACTACTCTACCATGCGGCCGGACTCCACCGAGATCGACCAGGACACCATCAACCGCATCATCAAGGTCATGGTGAGCAGCCACCGCACCCCCATCCTCCAGAGCCACCACCTACTGCAGGTGTGGGGTGAAGGGTGGGCTCAGGAGCCCTGGGACCTGATCTCTGGGCACCAACCTCAGTTTACCTTGTGTGAGTGAGGCGACTGAAGGGGGGTAAGCCTGCTCCGATACCCTGGGTTCCCTGCCAGATGCCAAGCTGCCCTGATCTTCAGCTCGTGGCTAACCAGGGTTTTCTCTCTGTCTTTTCTGCAGAAACATGAGGCCTATGGAGAGGTGAGAGGCGGTTCTGCCCCTGCCAGCCCTGCTGGGTGTGCCTGGGCCCTCTGAGGTCCTGACCCAGCAGAGATTACACACTTGCCTTGGCAACTCCCTGGCACTCCCTGGACGCCGGGGAGATAGACCTCTCTGCTCCATGGAGGGTGTGAGACTCTTGAGTTTGCTACGACGGCGTCTGACCCAAACCAGGCTGTCACCAGTAGGGTCATCCGCCAAGCACACGCCAAGTGGATGAGCACTGGGGCTGAGGGTGGCCTTCTGACCAACACGCCTCCTCCCCCTGAGCCAGGCCAAGAGAAGATGGACAGCTGGTTGGATGCCCAGTGCAGGATGTGCAGCCCTGGGTCCCTGGCCTTTCCCTGTCCCTGTGCTTCCCAGCTCCAGCTCACAGCCTGGGAAGGAGTGCTTCCCGCTCAGCTAGGCTCCTACAGGCACACCCTTCCCTAGCAGAGCTGCTCACAGCACAGCGGGGTAACACGCAAGCACAAGGGTGCCTAGCCGACCGCTATTTAGTCCCTGCTCAACCCAGCCTCGGTTTCCAAAACCTGACTAGAGCTTATATAGACCTCTGCCCTGGTGGGCGCTTCCTGACTCTGGTCCTTTATCCAGCCCCATGCTAGGGACGGCCTACCGCCAGCAGGCGGGGCTGCGGGGGCGGGGGGCCTGGGCAGCATCCCGCCTCCCTCCCAGCTGCACTCGCCATGTGGGCCTCACGCTGCCCTTGCTTCCTGTTTCAGTGCTACAAGGTGAGCTGTCTGGAGATCCCTGGGCCCCCCGGTCCCAAAGGCTACCGCGGGCAGAAGGTGAGATACCCAGACCACCCTGGGGTCTGCCAGGAAACCCCCGAACCCTCTTGAACTATGAATTCAGGACCAACTAAATCTCAGTGGGCTCAACGCTTCTGACCTTGGAGGAACTAAAATTCCACTGTATCTACTTCCTTTTAAATGGCATTTTGAGAAAAGTAGGGACACTTTAAATGAATATTTGCCATTAAAATACTCGTACAAAGTAAACAAGCTGGGGTCACGGGCATTGTGAAGGTGGGTGGTGTCCAGGCCGGTGCGGAATCGGAGCCGCGGCTGCAGAGGCCTGGCAGGCGCCCCACCCCGGGACTGCTGGTCAGAGCTCAGAGAAGCAGTCAGAGCAGGCCCTGGTGTGACAGTGGTCAGGATTCTCGGGGACAGCTGACCCTACTCTGAGATATCTGGATGTGGTGTGGCCATTGTCACCTGGGCAGGACCAGCAGCCAAGCCATGCTGTCCCCGAGACTCACTCTTCCACGTCCCAGAAGCCAGCGACAGGGTAGGGCCTACCCCACCCCTCCCTGTTTCAATTTACCCATTTTCTGCGGTCTGCTTTTAGGGCACCAAGGGCAACATGGGTGAGCCTGGAGAGCCTGGACAGAAGGGACGACAGGTGAGTGTCCTCCCACCCTTTCCAGCAGCCCCTGCTCTCTAGGCTGGAATTACACCCATGGCCCTTTGTTCTTCTTCCACAGGGGGATCCAGGCATTGAAGGACCCATTGGATTCCCAGGACCCAAGGCAAGTTGTCCCCAGCCTTGCCCCCGTGGCAGGGGACATGGGGAACAGCCAAGGGCTGCCTGGCTCCAGGTGGGACCAGCCCACAGGGTCAGGATGGCTCTGGCCCAGCCCACCCTCCCCTCCCCTAACTCAAGGAAGTGAAGCATCTCAGAATTTTGAATGTTGTCCCCAAACCAAACATCTATCCTGGTGACCACCACCCTCTCTGGTGGCCTGCTGGGTCCCACACACATACCCCACCATAACGCTGCTTTTCTTTCCTTCCGACCTCAGGGTGTTCCTGGTTTCAAAGGAGAGAAGGTGAGGTTCCAGCTCTGAAGAGCAAGACTCCACGTGGCCTCCACTTGGGCCTTAGCCTCTACTCCCCCCAGCATCCTCAGCAAGCCTGTGGTTCCTGCTGGGGTCACGGTGTGGCTTTGTGCTGGTGGTGACCTTGTTCTGGGGTCCTTCTGGCCTCATGTTTGACTGAGGGCAGAATTGGACCCCTAAGGTGGTGGGACTGTGATGCTGAGGACCTGAGCTAACAGCCTCGCTTTCCTTCTGTGCAGGGAGAATTTGGAGCTGACGGGAGGAAGGTAAGCCAGGTGTTGGGCCAGGTGGGCAGAGCACCCCATGTTCCTGCTCCTCCAAGGGGATGACAATCAGGGCTGACAAGAGTCCCATCTTCCTTCTCCCTCCAGGGTGCCTCCGGCCTATCTGGCAAGAATGGGACCGATGGACAGAAGGTAGAGTGCTTGTTGGGCTGTGTCACAGGCTGGGCAAGGGTGTCATGCAAAGCAGCATCTCCCAGGTCCTTCTCTCAGGCCTGGCCTCTCCCCACAGTCTGTGGCTTCAGTAGTCCCAGTGTGTACTACCTGTGCTGGGACATAAGACATGTAATGCCATTGCAAGAGCAGCAATGGACATCTCCTTTTGAAAACCAAGGCCCAGCCTTGCAGGACTTCCCAGTCTGTTCTGCAGAACCCCAGATTGGCCTGAGCAGCACTTCACACACATGTACACAAACATCACGTGCATGCACTCACATGCAAATGCATCACACATGCATCACACATGCATGTGTCACACGTGCATATGTCACACATGCACACGGGCATGCACACATGGAGAAGGTGCTATGGACACTTGTGCACAGCCACAGTCAGGGACTCTTCTGCCTCCACAGAGATGCCACTGTGACAGTAAAGCCATTAAAACACACAGTAGCACGTGTGTGCCCAGGGCTTGTAGACTGGCACGGACCATGCCTGCCATTTACACCTGTCACTGGCCCATCGTCCCCTGAATCTCACCCCTGACGCATCTTTTGTTCCCCTCTCCTACTTTAGGGCAAGCTGGGGCGCATTGGACCTCCTGGCTGCAAGGGAGACCCCGGGAGCCGGGTAAGCATGTCTTTGGCTCCTCTTCTCATTAACTAACTTTAAACCCCAGTGTAGGTGGCAGGTGCCAGGTGTGGGTGGGGGAGACAGAAGTCCCTGGGCTTGGTTTCTTTCTTCAGCCCTGCCCTGTCTGTCCCTGACCCCTGCCCAGGGATCAGCCTGGGTTGGGGCCACAACAGGATAAAGTGGCCTCTGAAGCAGCTGCTCCCCAGGGTCCTGCTGGGCTCAGATATGAGGTTTATCTCCCCCCATTTTCTCACAGGGCCTTGATGGCTACCCAGGGGACGCGGGAAGCCCTGGGGAACCCGGAGACCGAGGTGCCAAGGTAGGCAGTCTAGCCCATGTGGCGGTGGCCAGAGCAGTCCGGGGTCACTGCCCTCCAGGTGGCCTTCTCCCTGCTACAGTGCCGGGCCTCTGGGGGAGGTAATTAGGCCAAGAAGCACAGCAGAGGGGACCTGTCTCTGCAGACCAGGCAGTCAGGGGCAGGAGGCTAAGGAGCATCCTGCCCAGGGGGCTGAGGGGTGCCCATGCTGCAGGGTTGTAGGGTGCCCTCCCAGGTCTTCACCAACTGTGTCTAACTCAGAACCGTGTGTCCCAACTCAGGCAGCTGTGCGGGGCTTGAACGACCACAGCATCAAGCCCACCCTCCTCCCAGGCCTCTAGGGGGCTATTGTGGAAGGTTCTTGGGTGCCTGTGGGCATTCTGCCCCTTAGACCACCTGAGGCATCACTCTGTCTGCCTGTATTCACGCCCCTGGCCAGTACCCTCAAGCAAGGGCCATGTCTGATTAATCCACCTGTGGAGCTGAATGGGGGGCCCTGTCCCCCAAGAGTGTGCCCCACTAACGTAGTAGGCCAGCCTCTCCAGAGTCCTGCCTCATGGCCCGCATCCAAGGGACATGAGGCTGATTTCTCCAAATCCTTCTAGGGGGACGCTGGCCGCCCAGGACGCAGAGGGCCCCCAGGGGACGACGGGGCCAAGGGAAGCAAGGCAAGTGCTCCTGAGGGTCCTGCTGGGCCAGCCAAAATGGGGGCGGGGGGACAGACCATAGACACCCTCGCCAGCCCCAGGCCCTGGGCAGGCCGCCAGCCTCTGTCCCGCAGCCAGGTGACAGGGCACCCACCCCCCAAGTCAACCATAGTCCCTCCTGACTGAATAGGGCCAAACCTGCTATTGTGACCCAGGCCATCCCACCTGGCTGAGCTATCACCCATCCACAGGGCTATGGAGGCAACAACGGAGCCCCGGGAAGTTCCGGCCTGAAAGGAGCCAAAGGCGGGCCTGGGCCCCGGGGACCCAAGGGCGAGACCGTGAGTTCACACCTCTCAGGCTCCTCAAGCCCAGGGTCCCGAGCACCTGCCCAGACCCTCCTGGCTTGTGCCCTGCTCCGGGCCTCTCTGAGCCTGAGGGGTCCCCCGCATGCCTCCACAACCCCCTGCAGCAGAGGGAGGGCTCGGCCATGCCCCTGCCGGGAACTCAGCGCCATGAACTGGCCCAGCATCCCCACCTTGCCCTCCTGCAGGATACCCCTGAGGGCTGAACGTCAACCCAGGCACACACTCCGTGGGTGCCACACAGTGTCCTCGTGCCACCAAGCCAACCCCGGGGTGTCCTGCCTCGGGGCAGGAAGGGCCCTGTCCCAGGGCTGATCCTCCAGGGGGTGCATCCCGAGGCCTGGCCTGGCCCAAAAGTGAGCTAAGTGACCGCACCGGTAGCCAGTCCAAGCCAGACTCCAGTCACGTTAGCTGAAAGCGCACCTGAACTCACAGCTGGCCGGGAGCCCCCCATCGTTCCCCAAATCTTTGGCTGGTATCACACCAATGGGGCAGCAGAGGAGGGTGTAGGCTGAGGCCCTCTTGAGGGGCCTCCAGACCCCAAAACCAGAGTCCTCATGGGTAGAGCAGAGTGTGGGGTCCCCCTGTGGCCCCCACCCTCAGGGCCCCCACCCACACGCCCTCTCTCTGCAGGGGCGCAGGGGAGACCCTGGAACCAAAGGCAGCCCAGGCAGCGCGGGCCCCAAAGGCGAGAGGGTGAGTGTGTGTGATAGGGAAACGCGGGGCACTGTCTCCATGTCCGCTTCTGCGCGCGGGGCTCCCACCTGGTGACCATTCCCTGCGGCAAGGGAGAACAAAGGCGACCCAGGGCCTCGCTCAGTGAGGACACTCCCTGAAGGGTCCAGGAGAGCCAGAGGTAGCCAGGTCAGGTCGCCCCACCTGCTGAGGAACCTGGGCGAGGCTTGGCCAAGGCCACCTGCACAGAGCACGTCTGGGAAGGCTGTGAGCTGCTCCCCCGCCGCGCGCACATGCTCCTCCAACTGGTGCGCGCCCTCTTGTCTGCGGGCAGAACCCGCATTTCCTGCGCAGTGCGAGTGAAGGGCCTGCAGGAGGGGCTGCCTCCTGGGGGAGTGGGCGGTGAGCCCTGGCCAAGCTGTGGGGGGCAGGACTGCTGCTTCACAGGCACCTCCACGGCCTGGGGTCCTCTCCAGGAAGTGCAATGCCCTCCCCCCTCACCTCCTCCCACGCACACCCCGGATAACTGGGCCTCTCCTCTCACAGGGTGACCCTGGCCCCGAGGGGCCCCGGGGCCTGACTGGGGAAACTGGCAACAAAGGAGCCCAGGTAAGTGGGTGGCAGGCTGGAGGGGCTGAGCCTGGGACCCCCGCCCCTCCCCTGCCCTTCCCTCCCTCCAGACCCTGCCAGGGCCGCTCTGGTCAGGGCTAAGGACCAAGGCCACACGCAGGACCCCCTGGAGGGCAGCAGCCCCCACCTCGCCTCACCCTTCGATGTCTCTAGTGCTGATGGCAGGGTCTCTGAGGTGCCCTTTCTTTCCAGGGAGACCGAGGCATGCCTGGACCCAGAGGTCCCCCAGGGGCTATTGGGCCGCCTGGGAAGCAGGTCAGTGACAGAAAACCTGGGAGGAGCCTGTGGCTCTGGGGCTCAGGCCCCTGTCTGTCCTTCAACCTCACTGTCTTAACTCCCCTGCCCTACAGTGCCACTTGGGCCCCCCTGTCCTCGGCAGGACACTGTCCCTATGGCAAACTCCCCAAGGTCCCATGTACCTCACATCCTGGTCCTGCCCTGAAGGGTCCAGCTTTACCAGGTGGGGGTGGCAGGGGTGGGGCCTGGGAGCCCCAGGAGGCATGTGGAAGAGGAGGAGCCAGGCAGTGACCCTCAGGGCAGTGGGGAGCTAGGCAGTATTGCCTGGTGGTCAGAGCTGGATGCAGTCGGTCTGTCTGTGCCAACTCCCCACTTTCTCTCTGCCCTCAGGGATCTCGGGGAGACCCCGGTGACGCTGGTCCTCGTGGAGAGTCAGGACAACCTGGTCCGAAGGTACACCCCCTGCCCACCTGGCCAGACTGGAGAGGTGGGGGCAGGGGAGCTGAGGCTGTTCTCAGCTGCTAATAGTGTGCCTACCAGCCCGGTGTGGGAGCGCAGCAGGGGCAGGGAGGCCGCTCTAGTTCTCACCCTGGGGGGTAGCATGCCCTCCCAGAGGCCCAGCCCCACCAGCCCTCAGTCTCTGCTCACTGTTCATGTTTCCCAATGGATCTTCCCTGATGAGCCTACCCCCTCCTCCAGGGAGACCCTGGAAGGCCTGGATTCAGCTACCCAGGACCCCGAGGAATGCCTGTAAGTCCTGGCATTGGATGGGGGCTTCAGGGAGGGGCAGGCATTGCTGGGAGGGCCCTGAAGTTTCCCATAGTTCCCTGGAGGGCCTTCGTCCTTGGGGACAGGGTGCAGAGGGAGCACGAGAGTCACACAGTGGGTGCAGACGCAGGTACCCCAGGAGTTGTCTGGGATGCAGTGCAGGCTGCATTCGCCCACAGATTATAATGACTGAGACCACCATGAGGGAAGGGAGGGGACTGCAGAAAACCTCCAGGTGCCCAACTACATCCCCAGGGGTCAGCGCACCAGCTCTCAGGGGGCCTGTGCCCAGTAATTCCTACCTGTGCTTTCTTCCAGGGAGACAAAGGCGAGGCAGGCCCACCTGGCCCCGAGGTATGTAGGGGCCCCTCTGCACCTGCCTGGGGTGGTCTGTGCCCTGTTTCCTGTGGCTGGAACGCCACATCCCTCACCTCATGCTTGGCCACCAGCAGCTGCCCCATGCCGAGGGCCGAGTATAATCTCTGTCAAACTGGAAATTGCGGTCACCTGAAATGCCCTGTGCTATTGCCACCTAACCAACCCCAAAAGCCAGTCACAGGTGCTCTGGTGGACAAAGCACATCCATGTCCTTGGCGGACTCTGCAGACTTGCCGGAGGCCTTGGCAGGCTGTGGAGGGGGGGGGGGGCAGCAGAGCTCTCCACTGATGTCCCCTCCACCAGGGCTAACATGTGTCCTGTGTCCCAGGGGGGCAGAGGCGACTTCGGAGTGAAGGGGGCACCAGGGCCGAAAGGAGAAAAGGGCGAGCCTGTGAGTGTCCTCCCTGTTCCTCCTCGTCCTTCCCCCTCCCTCCTCCCTCCTCTGTCCTCCTCATCTCTTCTCTCTCCTCCTCACTCCTCTCCCTCCACCTCCCTCTTTGTCTCTCCTCATCCTGAAACCAGGGAGGTGTGCAGGGACCACCCAGGTGTTTGCTGAACCCACCTGTCCTTTTTCTTCTCAGGCAGATCCTGGTCCCCCTGGTGAGCCAGGCCCTCGGGGGGCAAGAGGAGACCCAGGACCTCAGGTGGGTCAGTTGCAGGTCCATTCAGCCTTCAGGCCATCGTCTCTGGGCCAGTCAGGCCAACACGCCCCCTAAGCCACAGGGCTCTGCCCTTGGTGGAAGCACAGGGTCAGTGTGCAGGGACCCTGCCCAGCCTCAGCCGTGACAGTAGTCATCACTCACTGTCATCCTTCCTTCTCCAGGGAGAGCCCGGCCCCCCCGGAGACCCTGGCCTCACGGTAGGTGTCAACTGGGGATAGTATCAGTGTCCCCCCTCCTAAAACAAAAATAGCTAGGGCAGCAAGGACAATGTCAAAAGGCGAGGTCAGCAGGAGCGGGGTCAGAACAAGGTCAGAGGGCAAGGTCAGCAGGGGTGAGTTAGGTCAGCAGGGGAGGTCAGCGGCAAGGGGAGCGAGGCCACAGACTCTCCCCGCGGCAGCCCCCAGCCCCCTCCAGGTTCGGGTTCGCTGTCCTAGCTGGATGACCCCCTGTGTTGCAGGAGTGCGACGTCATGACCTACGTGCGGGAGACGTGCGGGTGCTGTGGTGAGTCTCAGCCCCCACGTGGTGGCGCTGCAGGGCTGCCCCAGGCTCTCATCCAGGGGTGGGGGCCATCATCTGAGTCCCACCCGCCCTCTGCGGTCATCGTTTCCCACTGTGCACTCAGTGGTGCAGCCCTGGGGTCTGGGGTGTGTCCCTGTCCCTGGTCAGTGCCCACAGCCATCGCCCCTCTGCTGGCCCCCAGACTGTGAGAAGCGGTGTGGCGCCCTGGATGTGGTATTCGTCATCGACAGCTCTGAGAGCATTGGCTACACCAACTTCACGCTGGAGAAGAACTTCGTCATCAACGTGGTCAACAGGCTGGGGGCCATTGCCAAGGACCCCAAGTCCGAGACAGGTCAGCGACACCCTCAGGGGCAGAGGCAGGGGCAGGACATCCTAAGGTCCAGTCCTGGGAGGGACATTAGCTTGGTCAAGTGTCCTAAGGCCCCCACTTGACGGAGGCGAGTGCGGGTTGTGGCACGGCTCAGGGCCAGCCCCTCACACCCCCACACGGCCACCGCAGGGACCCGAGTCGGTGTCGTGCAGTACAGCCACGAGGGCACCTTCGAGGCCATCCAGCTGGACGACGAGCGCATTGACTCGCTGTCCAGCTTCAAGGAGGCCGTCAAGAACCTCGAGTGGATCGCGGGCGGCACCTGGACGCCCTCAGCCCTCAAGTTCGCCTACAACAAGCTGATCAAGGAGAGCCGGCGCAAAAAGACCCGCGTGTTCGCGGTGGTCATCACGGATGGCCGACACGACCCCCGGGATGATGACCTCAACCTGCGGGCACTCTGCAACCATGATGTCACAGTGACAGCCATCGGCATCGGGGACATGTTCCATGAGAAGCATGAGAGTGAGAACCTCAACTCCATTGCATGTGACAAGCCCCAGCAGGTGCGCAACATGACACTCTTCTCCGACCTGGTGGCCGAGAAGTTCATTGACGACATGGAGGACGTCCTGTGCCCGGGTGAGCAGCAGCAGGCCCACGTGCCTCTCCCTGCCTGTCCCGCCCCTATCCCTGAAGGACGGAGAGGGACCTCGGGAGGGGAGTGGCTGGGACATCAGTGGGTCACTGAGGGATCCCAGGCTCCCCTGGGCAGCAGAGCCTAAGACCCCTGACTTCCTTTCCTCTCTCCTAGACCCCCAGATCGTGTGCCCGGACCTTCCCTGCCAAACAGGTAACACGGGGTGCTGCTAAGTGCCCCCTCTAGACTAGCAATGACCAGGGCCCAGAGGGTCTTACAGGGAAGTGCACTGTGGGGGCCCCTCCTTAGTGAGGAATCCTCAGATTGGAATCTCAGCCCAGATCCCTGGGTTTCTCAGTCCCCTGGGCCTCAGCACCTGGGAGGAAGGGGCCTGGGGCCTCAGAGTGCTTCAGCTGCCCCACCCACCCGGCACATGTAGGGCGGGGTGCTGCCAACCTGGCCCTGCGCTTGGTGCCAGGTGCTCAGGCCTTGTGGTCTCCTCTGCTGAGGAGAGACGGACACCCAGGGCCATACTGCTGCCCCCACCCCGCCTACTGCCCCAGGTGGAAGCCCTGGAGCCAGTAAATGAAATGGTTAATTTAAAACCTGGGAGGTGAAAGGTTTACAGCCACACAGAGGCTGATGCGATAGCCCCTTTCGACCCTTGGGGGTCATCCATCTTCCCTCTGGGAGTAGGCTCCAGCCCAGGACTAGGGGACCATGGCCCTCCCAACGTGGTGCACTGTGTGCCCTGGAGGTACACAGAGGGTGTCCCTGAAGCATCTCCCAGAGGCAAGGGGTCTCCCAGAGGCGGGGAAGGGGCAAGACAGCATTGTCAGCCCTCTGGGCATTGTGGTGACACCTCTGTAGCTGTACAGTGACTGGGGCCACAGAGCCCACACAGGTGCCCAGGGGTGGCAGGAACTAAGCCCCTGTTGGCAAGCCATGCATCCCCCAACCAGGGTCCTGGAGCCATTGTTGGCGCCTCCTGCTGAGCCATGGGTGCCCACCTGTCCCCTCCAGGGAGCCTTGAGGCAAGGACTAGAGCTGGCTCTGAAAGGTGGGACTGCTGTGGATGGAGTGGGCTGTGCTGGCAGGTCCACAGAGGACACCCACGTCTGCGCTGGGGCCAGCGTTCCTGGGCTTGTATGTAGGCTCCTTGCAGGCGGCCGGGGCCCACCCCGCAGGTTCAAAGGTTGGCCTGAGGGAAGGAACGTGTTGAGATGGGGACCAGGGTCCCCACTTACTCTGACAGAGAACTTCCAAGGAAATGCTCGTCGAAGTCATATCTGTTGGGACATCCCAGAGACTGCCTGGGCCTGGGGTCCCCAGAGTCAGCTGAGGACGGCTGTGTGTGGTGACCAGAGCCACCTGAAACCTGAAACCCAAGGTGTTGCCCAAGAGCTCTGTCCCTTCCGAGTCAAGGGGGCCAGGGTCCACTCTGAGACCCAGCCAGCCCACAGTCTGTGCCCTGGCCCCAGGGCACCCCAGTCCTCCTGGGGTGGGTCCCAGAGTACATGTGACCCCTCTAGGGTAGAAACCAGACCCCAGACCCCGGTGCCTGGCATCCTCGCCCTGGCCCTGACCTCACTGTTGTCCCTTGTGAGCAAGATTCTTTATAGCTGCTCCTGACCAAGCTAAGGAAGGTCCCTCCACTCCTCAGAGTCCTCTTGAGAATGAATGAGCTTTGCCAGATGACTTGTCTGCATCCATTGACATAATCGTGAGGTTCTTCTTCAGCCTGTTGATGTGACGGGTGCAGTAGTTGATTTTCAAACAGCCTTGCAGACCAGGGGCAAGCTCCACTTGGTCATGGAGTATAAGTTTTTTATATATATTGTTGGATTCAATGGGCTAATTCTTGTTGATTTTTGGTATCTGCTCAGGAGAGATGGTAGGCTGCAGTTCTCTTCCCTGTGATGTCTTTGTCTGGTTTCTGCATTAGAATAACGCTGGCCCCCAGGACAGTGACCTTGCTTCCCCTTAGCCCCCAAAACCTGAGAGAAAGAGAATGCGGCCCTTGAAGACCCCTCCCTACGCTCTCTTAACTACTCACCTCCTGAACTCTCAGGCTTATCTTCTTGTAAAGCCAGTAGAAATTGCCAAGTAGAACAGACATGGTGACCAGAGCAAAGAAAGCAGGTGTAACTGTAGAACATGCTGTGACACACAGGGGCTCTGTCCTGGGGCAGGCTGGGCTTCATCCTCCACATATCAGCTGCAAACGGGTGCTGGGGGGATGCTACCATCTCCGGCATGGCCCTGAGCTTCTAGGCCAAATGGCCCCATCCCCCCAGAGGCCCAGCCAGGCGTGGGCTTGGGGGCAGCTTGATTGTGTCAGAACCACGAGAGAGTTAAAGAGAAACAAAGCTGGACGCCAGGTAAAGGCAGCAAAGACAGATTCCATGCCAAGATTGCTACTGTAGGAGAGAGGGGGTCCAGGGTAACCCAAACTCGACTGCTCCCAAAGAAACACAGGGGACTCCCTCAGGGCTGGTGTGCTGAAGGAAAGGCACTGAGGGCATGGGGAGGGGTGGGGGGCGGTTCAGGTGACCAGGCCGCCTGGATTTGTTGACCGGCGTGTACCCAGGGGAGACTTCTCAGACCTTTAGGACAGGAGGCAGTGGTGCACTTGGAGTGGGGTGCCCATGGAAGTGAGGCCCTGACCTCTCAGGGTGCGGAGAAAGAGAACAAGAGCATCCCGGAGCGTCTGCCACTTCCCGGTTCTTGATGGGACAGTTCTGGGAAGGTGAAAATGTCTGTCTCGAAGGGCAGGGAAGGTTTTATAACTGCAGGCTTTCAAAAGTAACTGCTCTGAGAGGGGTCCTGTCACCAGCTTTGGGCTGCAACGCACAGTAAATTCTTCTCCTGGCAATGTGGAGGAAGGATTCTAAGGAGCTGGGCTTACCCCGGGGGGCACCTTGAGTGGTCAGCAGTCATACTAGAGTCTAATCAAGTCTCAGTACAGCTGCTTGAGCGGAGAGTCTTGTAGTTAGTTCCTAAGGTCTGCGGAGACAAGACGCCTTCTGCTCCATCTCCTCAGCATGGGCCCCACGGCTGGCCCCCAAAGCCCCGGCACTGTGGCCGGTGTCCCAGTCTCCTCGTCCGACCCCTGGCTGAGCCTCAGCCCCATCCCTGGCTTTCACTCTAACTCACCCCCGAGGAGAGAGGCCCGAGGAGGGCAGCTGGAGGCCCGCCCATGCCGACCACGTCCCTTAAAGCCTTCTCTGGATGCCCCGCAGATGGACCGCGGCCTGGCGATGCGCCCCCGGTCACCTTCCTCCGCACGGAAGAGGGCCCGGATGCCTCCTTCCCCACGACCATCCCCCAGATCCAACAGTTGCTAAACGGCACGGAGCTCACGCAGGACCCAGCTGCCTACTCCAGGCTGGTGGCTGTGCTGGTCTACACCGCTGAGCGGGCCAAGTTCGCCACAGGAGGCGAGCGGCAGGACTGGATGGAGCTGTTCATTGACACTTTTAAGCTGGTGCACAGAGACATTGTGGGCGACCCCGAGACCGCACTGGCACTCTGCTGAAGCCACAGGGCTGCCGCTGCTCAGAGAGGCCAGAGCTGCCCCAGCTGGGCCGTATCCGCTCCTGGGCTGCCCGCCTTGCACCGGGGGCTATGACAACAGGAACCTCTCGGTCTGGAGGTCAGACACCAAAATCAAGGTGTCAGCAGGGCTGTGCTCTTTCCAGGGGCTCCAGGGAGGGTCGTCCTGCCTCTCCGAGCTCCTAGTCACCTGCATGGTCACATGGCCTCCCTTCTGTAGCCTAACATCCCTCTGCCTCCCTTAGAAGGGCACAGGTGGCATTCAGGGCCAACCAGATAGCCCTGGATGATCTCCCATCTCAAAGTCTGTAATTTAGTCCAATCTGCAAAACTCTCTTTCGCCGTGTAAGGTCACATTCACAGGCTTTGAGATTAGGGTGTAGACATCTTCAGGGGGAAAGTAGTCCGCCAGCCCCACCACCCCTGGTCTAGCTGAGCTATGTCGCATGTTTGAGGGCCATAAGAGTCACCCATTAGGGAAACCTGCCAAAGTCACTGGCCAACAGTCTGGAGAGGAACCGCAGACATCACCCCCTTGGGGAACAGCAGGGACACCCCATCTCAAGGGCATGCTCAGACACACAGGTGCCTACTCCCCCAGAAACCCGATTCATGCAGAGGAGCCCTCGTCCTGGGGTTGAACCCCAGTACCCGCTCCTGTCTGCACCCCTGCCCAGTTCCTGCAGGCAGGGTCTTACCTCTCTGCTGCACAGGCTCCCTGCCATGGGTGGGGGTCAGTGGAGGGAAAGAAGGGGAACAGCAGAGCCCTCTGAACACCCCAACACTCCTGCCTGAGCCTCCAGTGTCTATGCCCAGTCACCCCTTATTGAGGAAAAATTTCCCCCAAACCAGCCCCCTCCCCACATGCCTCTATGCTTGTAGGACTTGAAGTCAGAGCCCCCAGAGAACATGTGTGCATTTAAACAGAAGCTGCTCTTCATTTGCACTGCCATTAAAATAAGCCATGTCCTTAATAAGCTCCTTAGAAAAGCATCCTGTCTGCTGGCGTCCAGCACCTCCCAGCGACACACCCAGGTCAGGGTGTCCTTTAGATGTCGTGAGCACATTTTAAACTTTCTATAAAAGCTGAGAAGCAAAGAATGTGAATGCCTTGCTGTGGTCGAGTTCTGTGCTGCGGTGGGCCTGCTGCTGGCTGGGGGCTGGTCCACAGCAGTCACCTACCTACACAGGTGGGCGCCACTGCAGAGTCCGGTCCTGGGCTGAGGCCCTTGGGCATTGGTGCTGTGGGTCAGAACCTCCTTTCTGATGGGATCCCTGAGTAGCTGGCCCCAGGGTTGGGCAAACCTGGGCTGTGAACACAGTCCTTTCCGGCCCATGTCCAGGAGGAGTGCCTATGGGGCTGAGGAGCTGGACGAGAGCAGGAAGACCAGTCCTGTCCCTGCCCAGCCCCAATGGCCATTAGAGTTGAGGTCTTGAGCAAGGCATTGAGAAGGAGCATGGCTGCGTGTCTGTGGCAGGTGGTCCCATGCATGTGGGGAGTGGGTTTCCAGGCTGTGCGTGGTGCTTACATCTCCCAGAGGCCCAGCCTCTGTCCTGGTGGCGATCTTGCCCCCACATTGTCCAGCATGTCCTTGGTGGGTCAACCGTCAGAAGTGGGCAAGGGGTCTCTTCTCAGGTAGCCATGAGACACCTAGGCTCCTGCAGGGGTCTGGCCACACTTGTGCCCTCTGCCCACCAAAGCCTTGTCCAGTCAGAGGGGACACAGGCTCCTTCTCCTTCCAATGCTCCAAGGGCCAGGAGAAATGTGGTCTGGCCAGTGCCAGGCAGCTCTGGGACGAGGGGTGGAGGGAGCAGGGCTGCAGGTGGATCCCTGTATCCAAGGGTCTTTGGGGTCAGGTCTTCAAGAGGTCTTTTCATACAATTACAAACATGATACCCTCTCTCCCAGCCCCATCCCCTAGCAGGCTGTGGCCCTTCTGAGGGTATCCAACTCTTGGGCCAAGTGAAGGGGCTTTCCTGACCCCTTCCTGGATGGCCTGGAAGTGGCACTAGGCAGAGAGGGTGTTGTAGGGTGGAAAGGGCCTCCTGTCCTCAGGTCTAGGGACATTTCCTGGTAGAGATACAACCAAGAGAGATGGTGAGGGTCTGAGGAGACGGGCTGTTGGGGGCTCTCCCAAGAGCGGGTGACTTTGGGTGCAGCCCCCCAAGCTCCACCTCTCTGTGTTACTCCAGTGGGCAGGCACATAAAGAGATGTGGTGTAGGGTGTGGTAGAGTGGGCTTGTCCAAGAGGGGATATGGCCTGGTTGGGGTGTGGCTCAGGGGGACTTGGCCTGGACAGGGCCAAGGTGGAGCCAGTGGGGGGCCTTACCTGGGTTGCCCCTGCCCACCACCCTTATTTCCCCCCAGAGCTGTATGTGGCCCAGTGCACCCAGCGGCCCGTGGACGTCGTCTTCCTACTCGATGGCTCCGAGCGACTAGGTGACCAGAACTTCCACAAGGCCCAGCGTTTTGTGGAGGAGGTGTCCCGGCGGCTGACACTGGCGCGCAGGGATGATGACCCACTCAACGCACGCTTGGCACTGCTCCAGTTCGGGGGTCCCAGCGAGCAGCAGGTGGCCTTCCCTCTGACGGCCAACCTGACGGTCATCCATGAGGCGCTGGAGAGTGCACGCTACCTCAACTCCTTCTCGCACGTGGGCTCCGGCATTGTGCACGCCATCAACCAGGTGGTGCTCGGCACACGGTCTGGCGCACGCCGCCACGCAGAGCTGGCCTTCGTGTTCCTCACGGACGGTGTCACGGGCAACATCAGCCTGGATGAGGCGGTGCATTCCATGCGCAAGCAGAACGTGGTGCCCACTGTGGTGGCCGTGGGCAGCGATGTGGACATGGACGTGCTCTCCAAGATCAGCCTGGGTGACACAGCTGCCATCTTCCGTGAGAAGGACTATGACAGCCTGGTCCAGCCTGGCTTCTTCGACAGGTTCATCCGCTGGATCTGCTAGCGCCTCTCACCCCACCCCAGCTTGCCACCCGAGTCCTGCGGGCGCTGTCCTCCTGTCCGTGGTGCTACTCAGATCCCACCAAGAGAGGTCAGAATGCTGCAGACTCGATCTCTCCAGGTGTGGGTGTGAAGTCAGGAGTGGAGTACCCCCTTCCACCCCCAGCTCTTCCGGGGGTCCTGCAGCCCTGGGCACTGCTGCCCACCACTTCTCCTCTCTATCCAGCGATGCCCTACTATAAGCACCCTCCTAAGTCTCCAGAGGCTTCCCGGGGCATGCATCAGACCCTCGTTGACAGGCCCTGTTTTCCCTCCAGCCCAGTCTCATCCCTGGACTCTCATCCACCATCCAGCACCCTCCAAAGGCTCTCTGCCAGCCCCTTAGGCCTGCACCCAGGTCTCTGCCTGACCTCTGGAGGTCACCTGCCTCCATCAGACAGAGCTGTGACAACAGGTCCTTCATGTCCCTGTATGCCCACACCCCAGTCCAATAAAGGCTTTGAACCACCTCCTGCTCACCAGCCTCCATGTGTCTGTGTCCACGAGGGACTCCTGAGAGGCCAACCAGACTCTCAGATGGTTCACCTGCCCACCAGCATTCATCATACTCTCAACTCCCTCCTCCACTCTGCATGGAGATGGTGCCTGGCCTGACCTCTCCTGGGAACAAATGCTACCTCCAGCACTCTCTCAAAGTGCATAGACTGAACAGTCTTGTCAACCTTAAAATAGACAGTTTACCAGCAAAAATGGGTTTATTTGGGAATAGCAGAGTAATTGCAATTCAGGACATGCAAACTATAGTAAACTCATAGGCAAGCCTGGAGAACAAAGGAGGGGAGCCTTACTTTACAGAGAAAAAGGAGGAACTGGGAGGAGCAGTTATGAGCAGAAGTCCATAGGAGGAGAGTGAGAATTCAAGTTGTTGGTGGCTTTTCATTGGCTGGGCTGTTGCTGGGCAAGGAGAAAAACTTCCTCCTGGCTGAGTAATAAAATGGCCTTCCTGTTGGAGAGTAGTACGAAGTAGCTTCTTCCTGCTGGAGTCTGCAGAGGGCAGCAGGTGGTCCTGCATGAGAGCTCCCTCTTTAGGACTTCCCTGCCCCAATTTTAATGAGGTTTCCTTTATTCATTTTCACAGCCTCGACCATGAAATCCACAGCTGTCTAGTCAGCTTTGGGCTGAAAACAATGTTACTTGGTCAGTGAAGTCTCCCTCTATCCTCAAACGAGGGTCAAAGTGCTTAAAAATGTTTGTTGATTTGCATGAGGATATTTTGCGGATAGCTAGATAGACAGATTCTTTTTTTTTCTGGCAGCTTCAGTGACTTCTTGTTCAGACTGCCAAGTCTTTTAAGCTCACCTGTGGGAAGTTCACTATCAAACCCCTGGGGCCCACGGCAGAGGCTCCACTCTCACTATTTACAGTTTTCTGGGGTGGCCCTAACAAAGTGCTCCAGGCTTGTGGCTGAAACAGCAGCAGTCGATAGCCTTAGTCTGGAGGCCCCAACGCAGGCTCTGGGAAGGGTCTGCTCCAGGCTTCCTCCCTCTCCTGGTAGTTCCCTGACTTTTCAGCATCTCCCCGATCTTCACGTGCTGTTATCCCTGTGCGTGTCTGTGCCCATAGCTCCCCTTTGTATGAGGACATCAGCCATTCGGAATTAGGACCCAACCTACTCCAGTACGACCTTATCTCAGCCTCACTAATTACATCTGCCATGACTCTGTTTCCAAATAAGGTCAAATTCTGAGGTACTGGGAGCTATAACTTCAGCCTGTGAATCTGAGGGGACACTATTCAGCCCAGTACATGTTGACACCTTGTTTGTTCCCTTGTGGGGATGGTTAACTCATTTTGAGGTGCTTCCTCATCGCTCACTGCCTACACATCCTGCACCTGTAGGCAGGGCTTCAAGCCAAGCATTTTCTCTTCCTATACCCCATTTTTTCCACCCCACAAAGAACCATACAAACTGCCAACAAGAGAAAGAGAAGACTCTGCAACCACCCAGAAGACTCAGACCAAAGCATTCATACCTGTGACTTTTCCAGGGGTCGGAAGGGTGGTGGGAGGCAGAGACCCCTCCCTCCATATATCTGCTGTTCTGCCCAGGGTCCCCTCTGCAGGGAAAAAGACGTCTCTCTCTGACATTGGCACATGCATGTTTAGCCTTTGATCCTCAGGAAGCAAGAGCATCTATCCCTTTGGAAGGGATTTATAACACCCATGAGTGGGTGGCTGGCATTGTTTCAGGGTGCAGACCAGCTCTGATCTGAGCCCCACATGGTACTCGCCAGGCTGGCAGCCACAGAGTTCTCCACAGGGAGCCCAACATCCCCAGAGGACAAGGATTCCAACCCCCTCTTGGGGCTGCCCTCTGAGCCCCATGTCCCCATCCTTCAGCCCCTCAGGGACCCTCAGACACATTGCCTGTCACATGTGATGTTTGAGTTAGGGTTCTATGATGGTTTCATACAGGAACCTTCACTTCATACACATGCAACACCTCCGGACCCTCCACCATGGCCTCAGTGGGCAGGGCCCCGTGTTCTGCCTACTTGTCACCACCTGGCCCCACTTGGACATTATCCTGTCTCCTCAGAAGAATGGGCGTGAGTGAAGGAGACTCAGCAAAGATGAAGGGCCTGGGCTAGCCACAATCCTGTCTCTCAGAGTGATGCCTGCCTTCACTAACATCCTCATTCTAACGTGTTTTTTTGCCAGTGTTCCCTTAGCAACACCCCCACACCGAAGTCCCCTTGACTCCAACTGCTACTCCTACTGGCCTGCTCACACACAGAACAAGGGCGGCCCTGGGTATTCTGTATGACATAGTCCTCAAATGTGTGTTTGCTGCCACGAACGCACATTACATAGAACATGCATAGTAAAGGTGCGAGGGATGCTCCCATGTCCCCAAACCACTCTGTCCCAGAGGTAGCCACACTGGGCTCCTTCCAGGGCCAGGAGACCACCACTCAGACAGGTGCAGCTGAGGTGGGAGATGTCACCAACAGAAAAACGGGCAACACACATGAACATGCCTCAGAAAATAGATCATTAATGACATGAAAGATGGTCAACCTCAGATGTAAGAAAAGATAGTGAACCCTGGCCGGTGTGGCTCAGTTGGTTGGAGCATCACCCCATAAACCTAAAGGTTGCAGGTTTGATTCCCAGTCAGGGCACATGCTAAGGTTGCGGGCTCAGTTCCCATTCAGAGCACGTGCGGGAGGCAACCAATCGATGTTTCTCTCTCACATCAATGTTTCGTTCCCTCTCTTTCCCTTCCCCTCTCTCTAAAATCAATAAGCATGTCCTTGGGTGTGGATTTAAAAAAAGGAGGGCAAAAACCCAAAGTCTGACAACATATCAAACTTTGTTGGGAAGCACATCAGTCAGCTCCTGCTGTGTAACGACCAGCCAGAGGCCTGTGGACAGGACAGTAACACTGATTTCACTCATGCACCAACCAAGGCAGCTCCACCTAAGACTCCGGGGACTCAGTTCCCATTCACACTGAGGGTTGTGGGTCAGTAGGGCCACTTGTGCCCAGGAGGTTCATTCTGGGCTCAGGCCGATGGCTCAGGAAAAGTGTCCCCAGGTGTGGGGGGTCAGAAGTCCCAGAGGCACAGATGGGACAATTGAGTCTCCTAAAGCCGGGCAGGTAGTAGATGCATCTCTTCTACCCACAATCCATTGGCCAGGTGACTCAGGGGACTGAGCCCAATGTCTAGGAACTAGGGACACACTCCACCTTCAGAGGTGAGAACTGTGGCTCTTCTGCAGTGGGCGTGGGGGATGTGGGGCGGGCAGCAGCTGGGAAGGGCATAACATACGACTCAGCAGTTCCACTGCCTGTGAGCCTGGTGCAGGATGTTGGTGGTTCCAGAACCAAGTGCATGGAGCACAGAGTGCTTTCTTCTTGCAAGGAGCAAGAGCATCGAGCACCCAGCATGTGAGACCTGCACTCGCGATGGTGAGAAGCAGCCAGATGCGGAGGCAGCTCACGGGCATGATCGCATTTACTCAGAGGTCAGCAAACAGGGAGAACTGGAATGCAATGTCCAGGACACTCTTGTGCCGAACGCGTCTGTATTTATTGTCACAAACTGTTAAGCTACCACTGGTCATTGTTTTCGGCACCTTTCTGAATATGTCTTATATTTCACATAGAACGTTCAGAGAACACGGGAAGGAGTGTGTGAATAAAACACACTGGAAACGCTGTCCCTCTAAATGCTGATGAGGACCTCTGGGCTGTCTTGTTAAGTAGAAACTAGGCATCACACGTGACCTGCTCTCTGTGTGGTGACGGGAGAACTTGAGTTTTCAATTACAGAGACAAATACTAAATGGGCACAGAAGAGGGGATTCTGTGATTTCCTGAAGAGGCTATGAAGGGGGCTGGCAGGAACAGGGTGGGGGGCAAGGCTTCTCCATGGGACCTCTTTATGTCGTTCTGGTTTTTGAACTACATAAGGCTACCCGCCCCTGCAGCAAGCTGGTGGGGTGTGGCCATCACTCAGTCACTGCTGGAGGGGCCACACGGCCACCTGCCTGTGCCTCTCCTCCCCAGGTGTCCCCAGCCTCAAGGGTGATGCTGCAGTGCCCCACTGCACACCGGTCCCCCTCCGCCTGGATCCCCTGATTCAGGACCCTGAAACCCCTCCCTCTGGCACCCTTGTCAGCGCAGCCCAGGGAACACCTGGACCTGGGCCTCTGTGTGGGGCTGAGTCTTGTCTTGTTTCCCCTTGTCCTGGGGGTCCTCTACCATAACCTCCTCCCTGGGTCTGGTTGCCCAGGTCCTGCAGGTTACACGGCAGAATGTAGATGGGCCATGAACTTCAAGGGGGCGGGGGGAGCTGCCCTCTTGGGACCTCTATCACTCAGCCTTGTTCCCCCTGCCTCCATGTGAGAGAAGTCAGCACCCGGCATCTTGTTTTCCCAGGACCCAGGGCCCAATGCTTTACTCCTTCCGGGCCAGGACATGGGAACTCGGCATGTCAGTCACCTCCCCAGGAACTCTGACACACTCTTACATTTCCTGCATGTCACTGGGACTCAGACACTCTGTTCTGCAGATACCTGTCTGCCACCCTGCATCAGAAATTATGCAATTGGAGGAGGCCTGCTACTCCATGGGGGCTATGCCCCATGCATACCCCCAAGGCCACCTCACTGGCTACCCTGCACCAAGCCCCAGGTGCTCTGAGGGACTAGGGACTGTGCTCAGGCCCCATCTCATCCAACTCATGGGACCCTGGAGCCAGCACATCCCCTCATGCTGCCCCCATTTCCTCCCATCTCCCCAGCTCACTCTCATCACCAGCCCCCATCCCTGCCCATTCAGCTCAGCCCTTTCCCCCGAATCCCTAACACACGACACAGGCAATGGTGTGTTGTAACTTTAACAGAGGCCACAGGTGATGGTGGGGGGAGATGGGGGGCAGGGTGACACCACCAACCTCAGACAAGCGCCACCCACCCTTCCCATGCCCATCATCTGGGCCTCACAAGGACTGTCTCCACAGGCTGCCCTGTCTTGTCTGGCGAGCCAGACCCATTGGGAAGGGAGAGGGGCGCTGGGGGTGCTGAGTCCAGTGAGGTCCCTTCCCGACCGTCACTCCTGCCGCTCCTCCAGGCGGGCAAGCACCAGCGCAGCCTGGGTCTTGGCTTCTTGAAGGAGGCTGGAAATGCGCTGGCGGATCTGACAGACAAGGGGCCGGGTCAGCACCCTGCAACTTTGCCATCCCTGCTGGCCCAGGCTCTTCCCGCCACCTCCTTGAGCCACCTCTGGCCAGGCTCTCTGGCCTGTCTACTCAGATGATTGAGCCATCCTGGGCTTCCTCCTGGTAGAGATGGAAGGGGCTCTCTTTCTGTCCTGAGATTTGGGGACAGGCAGGTCCCAGGCACCCCACCCTCCTGGTCTCCCCACCTTAGTCATGACTGCCAAGGGTGGGGCTCTGTCCCCAAGGCCCAGAGGGGCAGTGCTCACACGGTCAGTCCTTTAACTCAGTGCCCATGTGATGGACATGACTTCCCTGAGGAAGGGTAGGGACCAGGAGGGTAGGGACAGGGCCCAGCCCCTATTCCCAGCCATGAAATCGCTTTTTAACAATTATCACAAAATCACAGAGAGAAATTGCACAGCTCGATGGTGGCTAGGGCTGGGGCAGGGGAACAGGGTGCTAAGGGTGTGGGGTTTGAGTGAAAAGAATGTTCCAGAACTAGATATAAATGGTGATTGCATGACATTGTAAGTATGCTAAAGCCCTGAATTATACATTTTAAAGTGGTAATTTGTATGTTCTGTAAATTTTAGCTCAACAATGAAAGTATAGTGAATGCTAAAGCTAAGATAACTTTGTAGGGGGGCAACTGTTCATTGAGGCAGGCTCTATATTGCTGGTGCCAGTGTCTGGCCTGGCCAGTCTAGGGGACCCCAGACCCAAGCAGCTGCATTAGGCAGGTAGACACAGTGGGCAGTCTCGGGGTAGCCAGGACGCAGCTCCATCAAAGGCATGGGGGCCCCAATCCCTGCAGCTTCCCAGCCCGAGCCAGGACTGGCTCAAGTCCAGCCAGAGTCCCACAGTGAGGGAAAAGGAAACTGCCTCCACCGAAACCCAACAGCTGTCCCCCAGCGAGGCCTTATCCACTGCAGGAGGCTGGACAGACCCTGCGCTGGAAGGCCTGCTGCCAAGGGCTCTGGCCCACGACTGCAAACCATGGCCCTCAGGGCCTCCTGCAGGCCCCTCCGTGGGGCTGGCCCCAAGCGCCTGCTGCTCACCTGGTCCTTGAACTTCTCATCACTGATGTCCTTCAGATTGATGAGCACATTGAAATATGCACCAAACAGGCCTGTCTCCAGGGCCTTGGCCGCCACCTGCAAGGCCATAGGGACAGGACTAGGGGACAGCGAGGCTTGCCCTGTTCACTCTCAGCAAAGGACCTACGCCTGGGCTGGGCAGCAGCGTCTGGGATCCTGGCAAGTGCCTGCCCCTCTGAGCCATGTCACCTCGTCAGAAATGATGGCACACTGATCACCAAGGGTCCCCGGAGGCAGCAGGCAGCCTGTCTGAGGAGGCCTGCCCTCATCCCACAGCCTCGTTGATCCAGAGCACAGAGGTAATAACCACAGCCGACTCTCCACCTCCTCCGAGCTTAGAAATGGAGGCCCTTCCTACCTGAGGGAGGCCCAGCCTCCTAGCAAACCAGCTGCAGGGCAGTCTGGGCCCACTCCTGGGTCCAAATCTTAGGTGTGGAGGTGCTAGGGTACAGAGTGAGCACAGTGGCCTGTCACTTGGAAGACACATGGCCTTCCCAGGGGTTCCTGGACTCCATGCCATCCAGCGTGCAGAGGCGCATGCTCAGCTGAACTGCTCAGCAGCCCAGGCCCACATGTCACTGACTTCCATGCTCCCTGACCTCACACACCAGAGCTGCTTGGTGCCCGGGCCTGGATGGGGCTGGCCACAGGTGGGGTCCTCAACAATGAGCTCCAACATGTTAGACATTCACAGAATACCACTGGGCAAGGAGGTGCCAGACCATGGGCTGAGGCCCAAGGGGGAAGTTGGAATGGTGGGGACCACAGCCTTTGTGCCCAGGTGGCTTCTGTTCTTGACAAATCATATGCAGCCGCCTTCCCAGAGAAGTAAGGGACTCGTCTCTGCAGCCTCAAGACCAGACACTGAACACAGGTGTCTCTCTTATAAAGACCTTATAAACTGTAGGATCTGTGTTCAAGCTGCAGAAATCACAGACCCAAGCCCTCCACACACGGGCTGTGGACCATGTGATGTGAGCGCATCTGTGAGCTATCTTCATGTTTTCTAGGACCAGGAAGCCAGAAGGAGGGAGAGGGGGAGGCACAGAGTGCGGACGGTGAGGAGGAGGCACCAGGAGGGTCAGGGTGAACTCTGAAGACTTGAGTCTCTGCTTGTCTACCCTGCAAGTTTGAACAAGATCCTGAATTCTCCATCTTCAAATGAGATTAACACACCAGCTCTGCTGGATGAAGCTAGCCAAGACCACCTGGGACGTGCTCACGTCCAGGCCTCACTCAGTAAACACCCATGAACGTCTCTGATTCCCCACATGGCTGCATCCCCAACAGCAGACCAGGATCCACCACGTACCTGCAGGTCTGACCGGCAGGCCAAGTTCACATACAGGGCCAGCTCCTGCAGCGCCGGCCACAGCGAGGCCACCGTCTCTGCCAGCTCCAGAGGCACGGCCACTGCCTGTCTCAGCCCTTTCTGCATGGCAGCTGTGCGCCTGAAACCATGGGGGGACCAATGGTCAGACCCTTGATCGTTCAAGAACGCCACCCTGGAGGCCACCCCTACAGCTCTGAGCAGACAGAACATGAGTGGGGACAATAGGAAAGTCATTCTTTAACCACAAACACATGCTCAGAGGGTAGATTAATTGGAAGTGAAGTCCTTTCAAGGGGCCTGGATGTCCTTCTGCACCGCACTGGCGAAGGCTACACCCACCTGTCCCTCTCCTCAGGGGTGCTCTTAGGCAGCTTCATCGCTTCCTGCCAGAACAAAGCACAGAAACACATGTGGTGAGGGGCCTGGACAGGGTGGGGGTGGCCTCATAGTGGCGCCCACATCGCCACCTGGGCTGGCACTTCCACACTTTGGGTACAGCACTGTCACTGTGGGTACAGCACTTCTGTTGGGTTCGGGGTTTAAAGTCCTTGGTGTTGGGCCCCCCTACAGAGGAAGGTGGCCTGGCTCAGGGACCAATCCCACAGAGGGCACTGAGGGACTGGAGAGGAAGGGCTGGCAGGCCCCTTGAACACCAAAGGGGCCCTGGGAGGTCTCTGCATCCTGCCCCTCCCACAGCACCCAGCCTGCCGTCATTGTTCAGAAGT
Source organism: Furipterus horrens (assembly GCF_987537825.1). NCBI lineage: Eukaryota > Metazoa > Chordata > Mammalia > Chiroptera > Furipteridae > Furipterus > Furipterus horrens. The sequence continues at coordinate 10,763,304 of NW_028327171.1, forward strand.
GACACAGGCAACAGCACAGCCCCCCAAAGTCTAGACATAAAGGTTCAAAGTGCGTCTCCTCCTCCCCAAAGGCGCCTGCCTGGGGATGGTCACACCAGGCCTGCTGCTCTCCACACACTGTGCTCGGGCTCCTTTCACTGCCTTGTTTGTGCAGCCCTGTGCCGTGTGCGCAGCTGTGTCCCAGCCCTGCCCTCCTGCGGGATTTCTGGATGCGTCCAAGGGCACACAGCTTTCTCTCCTCGGGATCCCTGCTGTTTGCTGGCCGCATTCGGGTCCCTCTGGGCGCTCACCAGGCAGGCTCCGAAGGCCCGGGCATCTGCGTCCACCAGCGCCGTCAGCTTGGCCGAGGCAGCGTGGAAGGGGGGGATCAGGCGCCGCATGGTCGCATCCATGTTCTCGAACTGGCGCCGCCCGTAGGTCATCAGGCCAGCCATGCAGGCCAGCGAGGCGCCCTGCAGAGGGGCAAGTTAAGGGACTGAGACCCCTGCTGCCACCCTGTCCTTGTCCACAGCCTCCACCACTCCTGTCCCCACTCCTGTCCCTTCCTCCCACTTGATCTCACCATGGCTGCACTGGCTGCTGACACAGAGCCGCCCCCTGGGGTCGCCGAGCGGGCGCCCACCTCTCGGACAAAGGCATGCAGGGACTTGTCCACCAGGCTCTGCTCAGGCCTGCTCTCGGGGACCAGGTATCTGTGGGACCCAGGAGGGACAGGGATGGGGTCCGGGTCATGCGGGGACAGAAACAGAAACAGGGCTTGGGTGGTAACTACAGACTGTGAAGGAAGGTCTGGCTCCCCACCGCCACCCCATCCTCACCAACATGAGAAAGGGGACACAGTCCCAGTTTGCAGAGCAACTAGAGCCTGGGGGGAAGCTGCGACCACCCTGGAAGTCCCCTGAGGACAGAGTAGGCCTCACCGTACCCCCCTCCAAACCAGCCCCCAACCCCGTGGCTGGCACAAGCACCCTGGTGTTTGTTGATGAATAAGTGACCCAGCAGAAGGCCAGCAGGGTGCGGGGCAAAGGGAGGGACTGGGGGAGGCTGCTCACTCGATGATCCGTTCTTTAGGATTGAAGGGGGACAAGGAATCCAGGCCCAGCTTGCTCACCACCTGGAAAAGAAGGGGCTGGTGACTGACAAGCGCGTGAGGAAGGCCACCGAAGGGTCAGTCCCACTGCAGCTCACCCTGATCGAGCCTCTGTGTGGGGAGTGCGGCAGGGGTGCAGTCAGTCCCACTCTCGCTCTCTAGGGCCCCGCTGACCACTGCTGGCTCCCCATCCAAGCTGGGCCCAGCCAGAAGAGCACCTCACCCAGAGCAGGCACATTGTCCTTATCTAGACCCTCTGACACATTCATCCACGTGTGTTACTCCATAGGGAAACTGAGGCCCAGAGAGGGGAGCTGCCCATTTGATCCCCTAGCAACCAGCCCTCACTCTGAACCACACGGACCTTCCCGTCTGTCCCCCAGGTGACACCAGGCGCAAGCGCTCGTTGCTGGAGGGGGCCAACAGCACTGCCGCTTTGGACAAGGTTTTATTTCCTCAGGTGCCAACGACTAACTAGTCTTTAAAGACTAGGGGCTGCCCGATTTGCCTAAATGTAAGGCTTGTTATGCAAGAAAAGTGAATTTTACCTAAACTCAAAGTAAATTTGGAAAAACTCCCACTTAAGATTAGAATTCCTTCCACCAAAAAACATTCAAAACACTTTCTGGTGCCATATGCCAGCAACAAAGGCCCAGCTCTTTCTGAGCCAAATGGGCTGATGCTGTCATAAAAAATAAAAAATAATAAATAATAAAGTCCTGGCTGCTGTTGCTCAGTGGATTGAGCATCGGCCTGCCAGCCAAGTGTCACTGGTTCCATTCCCAGTCAGGGCACATGACTAGGTTGCACGTCGGGTTCCCAGTTGGGGGCGTGAATGAGAGGCAACCACACAGTGATGTTTCTCTCCCTCTCTTTCTCCTTTCCCCTCTCTCTAAAAATAAAAAATAAATAAACAAACAAAAAAAAAATAAATAGATAAATTATTTTTAAAAAAAGAAGATGACAAGTGCTGCTTAGAGGAACAAGCCAGCAGGGTCCAAGGGATGGTCGTGAGGTGTCTCCAAAAACATCGGGGACAGATGGAGAGACCCTTGGAGAGTTTACTTGTAGAATCAGCATTAGGCAAAGCCCGGCTGACACAGAAAAACCTCAGAGACAGGAACCAAATTTATAAAATGAATGTAGACACCCAGCCAAGCCGGCAGAGCGTAAAGGAAACCACTCAAGGCCAGCAGTGACCAGAAAGGTGGACCAGAAAGTCTTGCGCGCCCTGAGGCTGGGTCCAGCCTGGGACATCCGAGCACCTCTGGCAGCCCCTCCTCAGTGGGGAGGCCTTGAGCCTTCAACAAGAGGGCATCAGACTGCAGACCCGTCCAAGGATGGAACAGGGTAACAACCCTCTGAAGGACATAACTGGGGTGCATCCCAGTCTCTGCCTTCCCTTTGGAGAAGCAGAAAACGTCTCTCCTGGAAACTGTAACCCCGAGCCGCCCTGACGAAGGCTCGGGCCATGCTCACACTGAGCTCACAAGCCACCAGCGTCCGGAGCTGCAAACACAACGCTCCGTCTCAAGTGGCCCATGTGGCAGTGTTCCTGAGCACCTAACAGGCAAACACAGACCTTACACCCAGCCGTCTGAGAACTACCACTGAGAAGGTTCCAAAGCACCCACACTCACGACCGAAAATTACAAAACACCACAAGAGAGTCAGCAGAAACAGTGGGCCAGATCAGATCTTTCAGCTAAAGAACATCAAGCTGTAGATTTAAAAAGAGAAGAGAACATCAAATGTATTCATGAAGAATAAATAAATGTGGCAAAGGTGAGAGCTTTTTCTCACACAAAGAGAATGAAGTCAGAAAACCATTGCTGGTCGCTAATACCTGTGGCTGGGTTTGGAAAGGCACGGGGTACAGTATTCCCTCACTTACTGCAGGTATTACGTTCTAGATGCCGCAACCGGTAAAAATCCGTGAAGTAGGAACCTTACATTTATTTTAGTATTTATATATATTTTAAGGCTTTATAAACCCTTCCCACACACTTATAAACCATTCCCACTCCCTTATTAACCTTTTCCACACTTTTATAAACACTACTTATGTTCTTAAACACATTCTTACACTCTTAAACCTACGTGACTTTAACAACATAGGTATACAGGACCGCAAAATCCCGTGATACAGCGAAAAATCCGTGATAAATAATTAAATATAATATTTTTTACAATCCCGTGATACGGTGAGGTTGTGATAAGTGAACCATGATATAGAGAAGGACTACTGTATTTGCATATGCTCAAAGTCCCTTCCCACGGAGTGCTTACTAATTACAGAAGGAAAAGCAGAAACATGCCAAGACTAACTCTGGGTCTTGATGCCACCTCAACGAAGGATCCAAGTTATCCCCTAAGATGAATGGGCACAAGGTCCCCTGACCCGCCACTCTAAGGGCACATCACTGCCATGCTGCTTCCACAGAAAGTGCGTGACCACATCTAGTCACGGGGAATGTCAGGCCAGCACCTCTGAGGAACACTTCACAAAACAACTAGCTCGTACATTCAGGGCCTGACAAGGTCGCTGAAGGACAGCCAGGAGGACTGGGGAGCTGTTTCCAATTAAAGGGGACAAAAGACATGACAACTAAATGCACTATGTCATCTGGATCCTGGAGTGGAAGATAAATATCTGTAATGGAAATTATTGAGACGCTGATGCAATTGAATATGGCCTATAGATTAGATGCTAGAATTTGTATTAATACTGGGTTTTCTGACTTTGATAATTGTACTACGGTTGTGTAAGAGAATGCCCTGTTCTTAAGAAACACACCCTGAATAAGTTAGGAATAAAAGGGCATATTGTCTTCAACTTACTCTCAAATGGCCCAGAAAAAAATCATATAATTATGCATAAATACGGAGAGTGATAAAGCAAATGGGGCAAATTGCAAACACCTAGTGAATCTGAAAGGTAGAAAAGTATTCCCGGTATTATTGCTGCATCTTTTCTGTGAGTAGGAAACCACATCAAAATAAAAAGTTGCACACTTTCATACAAGCTACAAAAAGAATTCAAAAGAAAAAAAAAGAAAGAATAAACACCATAAAACAGGAAAGAAAGTAGAGAAAAGATAGAATATTTAGAAGACAGAAAAGGCTCCTACGATATAATCCGTGTCACTGAAATGAAAGAACCAAATAACTGGGTCAAAAATATCACATAATAAAAGAGAATGTTCCTGAGACTAAGTAAGAATGGAATCCATAAATCTCAAGGAACACTGTTCCAAAGGGAAAAAATATATAAAATAATCAGTGGCAACACATATACTGCAGAGTTATTGAACTTCAAGGGTAAGTGAGGAATCCGTCAGGCATCAGGGAGAAAGCCTGGGTCACCTGGAGTAGGAAGATGACCTCCCAAAGTGACCTTTAATTCCAAAAGACAGTAATTACAGATACGATTACAACATTCTCAGGGAAAAACAAGTGACTTGGAGTTTTGGTTATCCAGCTGCTTTACAAGAATAAAGTCACAAAAAGAAAGACATTCCCAAACATGCCACAGCCCACAGAATGAAGCCCCCATGAGCCAGTCCTTAAAATTCTGCTTAATTGTGAAATCCAGCCAACAGACAAGTAAGGAGCCTGCTGGGAAATGACAGACCATGTTGACCTTACTTATAGAACTAAGATTAATTATCTGTGGATATTTAATACAGTTAACATATGTGTATATGGGTACAGAAGGTCCATGTTATATATTTGACAATGTAAAAAATAACACCACCACAATTTAAATCTGGAGCAAAGATGATGGCTCTCATAGTGCGTTAATTTTCTTGTCTTCACCAAGTCAACAGGCATTGTCTAATATTCATAAAGTGCTAAAAGAGTAAGTTTCATATTAAACTTAAAATGTTAACCCCTTGGAACTAATAAATGAATTCAGCAAAGTAGCTGGATACAAAGTCAACACATGATAGTCAGCTGTATTTCTATACATGGACAATGAGCAATCTGAAAAAGAAATTACAAAAACAACTTCATTTACAATAGCACCAAAAAGAATAAAATACTTAGGGATTAATTGGCCAAGAAGGTGAAAGACTTATACGATGAAAACGAAAAAACAATTTAAAGACATTAAAAAAATGGAAAAATATCCCATCCTCATGGATGGAGGCCATCATATTGTTAAGATGGCAATACTACCCAGCAACCTACAAATTCATTGAAATCATCAAAATCCCCATGACATTTTGTGCAGATATAGAAAAACCCATCCTGGATGGTGGTGATTGGCTATGTGGCATTATGAGTATTTAATATTACTGAACTATACACTTAAAAATGGTTAAGATGACAAATTTTATTTTCTGTGTATTTTACCACAAAAAAAAAGGGGGAAAAATTAACCACCAAAAGAACCTTCCTGAAAAATAGTATAACTATAAAATCAGGAAATAGAGAAAAAAAGAAAAGGTGAGAATACTGTCTTTTTATTTTCTCATTTTCATAGAAGGTTGTCAATGTACTGATAAAAATCAATAAATCTGAAAATTTGGATATAATTTTAAAATTGAAAAAAATAAAAAAAGAGGTAAGTATTTTAAGTTATAATACTAATTTCCACAATACCTAAAAAATAGACTAACTTCCATATACAATAACAAGAAAGAACCACACACATACACACACACACATGACATGCCTCAAAATAGAACATAAGAAAGTCCAGGCACACCTGCTAAATTGGCAAATACTCAGAGATAACTAACTACCAAACAAAAACTGTCAGAGAAATCCAATCATTGCTCAATGTCAGAAACACACTGAAAACGGGAGGACTTCCAGGCCGGTGGAACTCAAGGCAAAGCTGTCACGTGGGACACACAGAACCATAAAAATCTACGGATTCAGGTGTTGGAGATTCACTCCCACATCTGGAATTGTGAGGAGCCCGGAGGTGGCTCCGGAACAGACACCAGAGGGAAGAAAGGAAGGGAGGCCGAAAGACAGTTCTCCCACCAGAATTTCTACAAGACTGAACACATTTTAGGGCACAAAGAAAACCTGAAAACTGTCTCCCAGATAAAAATAGCATGATCTCATCTGCTAAGTGCAGCCCATAAAACAAAGGCAGAGTGAGTCCTGGCTCCACGGGCAGGGCTGCGGGCCCATGCGTGGGCCCCTCCAGCACCGAGACCTGCTCCCGGGGCCCGGAGTTCATTCAACAGCTCCCACTCAGCCCTTGGCCTTTTCCCCACCCTCCGGCCCAATCCCACCCTCAGGGACACAGCCCACCAGCCTGATCCGGTGCTCCTCCTCCAGGATGAAGAGGTTCTCCTTCTCACAGTAGAAGGCAGCGGCGTCCAGAAGGGCCTGCAGGGGCACCAGGCCCACCAGCTGTGAGCCCACCACTGGGAGGCTCAGCTCCTGCAAAGGTTGGCCAGCGTCAGCCCCCAGGGGACTTGGCTTGAGAACACCGAGGAAAGATCCCCCAGCCAGGAGGGGGCACCCACCCTGCTCACCTGGAGGGATCTCCCACCCAGGAGGGGGCACCCACCCTGCTCACCTGGGCTTCTCTGCAAGTCTCCTCATAGACTGTATGCAGCCCCGTGACCTCAAAGTCCAGCAGGTTCGTGGACAGCTGAGCCAGGTTCTTTTCATCCAGGTACCAGCCAATGCCCTGAACCTTTTTCAGACGTCCTGGCTGCAAAGGAAAAAAGCCTTTCTCAGCTCAAGCCCTATCCAACCCCTCCTGGATCCTGGTGCTGACAGCCACGTGCCCCCATGTCCCCCAGCTAGCCAGGGGGGTGGCCTTCCTCCTGAGAGGCCTGGACAAAGCAGGCAAGGATGCTGGCAGGTACACTGGCCCACCACGGCCTGCAGGTGTGCGGCCCTCCTCCTCACTCTCCTGCTCTTTCAAGGGAGTGGGCAGGAAGAGAACTTCCTGCCACAGGGAAACTGAGGCCCCAAAGGGCCAGGCTCCAGGATGCCCACTCCCATGGGTACCAGGCTCAGACTAGGCCCTGCTTCTCAGTCAGCACTCCACCCACACTGTGTCTCAGGGGCCAATCTGGGGCCATCCCTACCCAGCTCCAAACTCTTCTTTGGTCCCTTCCTTCCATTGAACCCCTCATGCCAGAGGCCAGCCCTCGGCCCCTCAGCCTTGGGGTGACTCAGCCCATCTGAGGAGGGACCTCTGACCTCTGACTTCACAGCAAGAAGGATTTGGGTTCTCCCTGCTTTTGTGTTGTGTTTACACAATGGCATCCCCAGGCTGGGGACCTGGGGTCTTTGGAGGTGAGGAGCTAAGAGGCGGGCAGGGAGTTGCCCTCCACCTCCTTAACCAGGTGTTCCTGTGTCTCCCTGTGTCCGACTGAGACCTTCTATAGCACTGATGCTCACCCTAGGTGATAGCTGCTGTGGCAGACTAGATGGGTCAGGGTACCTGAGAGTATCTGGGGGTATCTGGGAGTATCTGGAGGTACCTGGGAGTATCTGGAGGTACCTGGGAATATCTGGAGGTACCTGGGAGTATCTGGGAATATCTGGGGAAACCTGAGAATACCTGGATCTTAGAAAGCAGCTGTCTTCCTTTCAGTATAGAAATGCTGCAATATTGTAAAAACAGGCATAGCCCTGCCTGCTACCATAGAAAATGTCCTGGAAAGCAAATGCTCCCCCATTTCAAACACTGGAACCCCACCCTGCCTCTTCCCACATGGCATGGACACGGAGGCTGGGCTGGTCAGCAGGTCCACCGCCTGGTGCCACCACAGCCTCTGGTCCTCTCCCTGTACCCCTGGTGATCCGTGGGGTGTGCCCAGCCCACAGAGGTGGCAGGCGAGCCCGGTTGATCTCACCTGGTCCTTCCCTCGGCCCTGCTCCCGAAGGTTGAGGGCGATGCGGTGTGCCTGCTCCTTGGTGCTGAGCAGGTTGATGTTGAAGGCGAGGAGGAACTTCCGCGCCCCTGTGGCAGTGGCCCCCCAGCTGGGGACAAAGGAGCTGGGGCCAAAGTCCGGTGTCCACTCGGCCTGCTTGAGCTGTGGGGAGACTCACCCTGCGATGTTGTGCTCCATGGAAGGAGCGCCCCGCTAGGGTTGGGGAAGGGGGAAGGAAGAGGGCACTACCCCTGCAGGGTTCACCCCAAACCCACCCTCATTGGGAGAACACGACACCTTCTCAGGCAGGGCCTCGTACTCCCCCGCCCGGATGGCGGGCAGGGTCCGGCGACTGGCCATCTGTGCCGCCTCGCCGTAGAGGTACACTGCAAGGGCAGCCTGGCTGGTCAGGCATTGGCAGGCGGGCAGTCCAGAACCCCCATTCCCAGAGGAGAACCAAGGCAGGCTGCTCCTGCCAGCTTCAGCTCTCATCTCTCCAAGAATGCCTTTCCTCCATGGGTGGTCACTGATGGACCCTCGGTATGGGCCAGGACCGCTTCTCTGCCCACCCAGGGGCAGGGCAGCACCCACTCCCCCATACAGATGTCCCTGAAAAAGCCATCAGCTGACCAGAAGAATTAGGGCATGCTACTGGGAGGACACTCATATTTCTTCCTAAAATATATTTCCATTGTACAATAAATATGACCACAAATTAAGGAAACATCACAAACTCCCAACACCCACACAAGCACAGTGACAGGTATGCTACTCCCCAAATCTGCATGGGTGGGATGTGCACCCTGAGCTTCTATGGCCTGTCCACCATGCACTTTGTTGCCAATTTGCCCCTACTTGTTCCAGGTCATCTCTTGATGTGGTTAATCCCCCACAGTGAGATGACTGATTCAGGAGGCAGGGACTCACGGGCTGTCCACTCATCTTACTAAATTACATCACAAAGGGACTGCTCTGTTCCCACTGCCTCAATGCGTGAGAGCCCAGGGCCCCTCTGAGGCTGGGACTTCCATTGCTTTTATCTTCTTATAGAAGAAGCAAAAATATTCTTGCCTGTCAGTTCGCTGGTAGCAGATTTTTTTTTTTTTTTAATAATCTGCATTTTTATGGAGTCATGAGCAGAGAATGATGAGGGATACTGATGGGAACTGAAAGTGAAGAGGGGTTGGTGGGGGGAGCCCCTGAGATCAGGGTGCCCCTCTTCAGGCAGCACTCACCTGGCACGCTCAGCTCCTCTGCCAGCCTCTGGCCAAAGGCCTGGGCACAGAGCACACAGTCTTCCATGCCAACGCCCCGCACCGGGATGAAGGGGCACACATCCAGGGCCCCCATGCGAGGGTGCTCTCCTGCAGAGAGGTGGGGGCTGAGGACCAGGAGCTGTGGGCACGGGCAGGGACTCCCCTCAGGCCCCCAGCTGTTCACACCAACCACAGGGTCCCTAGCAGAAGCAGGCCCCCAGTATTTTGGCTTCTGTGTTATGTGAAAAAGTAACATAAATGGAGTCATTTCAAAATGCAGTCTGAGCTGCCTCCCAGAGGAACTGCCTTACACATTTTAGTCCTCAAATCTTTGGAAAGTTAAAACAAGACAAACTAACTTTGGGCAACACTGTGCCCCAAAGAACTGTTTGCAAACATCACAGAAAGCAGATATTATAACTACAGGACTGAAACATTCTTTAGAATCCGTGGCACTATGTTATTTGCACAATAAAACTGTCTTCCTTTTGTTGATGAAATAGTTCCCCTCCCCCTTCTCATAAAGGCCCATTGTCTGTGTTTCCTAATTGAACACTATACTGTGAACACATTCCGACTGGGCATCGAACCCACAACCCTTTGGTATACGGAAACAACGCTTCAACCCACTGAGCCACCTGGCCAGGGCCTGAGTAGCTATCCTTTGACCTCAAATAAATGGTGGTTGTTTCTCACTTTGCCCTTTTACTTTCAGGTTAACAGGTAAGCCCTTCCCTCTCCTGAAAACCACAAAGAAAACACAAAAGGGTTGTGAAGTTGCACTCTCAGGCCAGCTCGCAGCTGGGAGTCCATGCTGAGCCCCTGCTGCTGGCCGGCCCCGCTTCAAGATGGTGAACCCCCTCCCCTCCCCAGCACTTCTCTCCTCCCCCCAGGCAGCTCCTTGCTCTGAAATGAGCCCCCATTTCCTCTCCACTTGGGGTCTGTTGTGAATTGGCCTCCCCACTGTGAGCGGTCAGAGACCTTGGACCCTGCGTGCCACCCTGATGTGTTTGGCTTTGCAGGCTGTTGACAGGTTGGTTTCCAGCAGGGCCAAGTCTTCACCTTGCCCTCCACCCCTCCCCCAGCCTCACTGCCCAGAGTCACCAGGCACCTCCTCCTGGCCCAGTGGGTTCCGTGTCTGCATCTGAGGTCCCTCAGGGGCTGTGGGGTCCTCCAAGGACAAGACCCCACAGCCCAGGCCATGTGCTATGGGCAAGAATGGCCTTCACCTTTGTGCTTGCTCATGTCGATGAGCCGGAAGGCAGCTCGGGCAGCATTGAGGGCCCCCTCCACCACATCCTCGGGACTCCCCACGAAGGTATAAACGGTGCGGTTGGTTGAGGGGCCAGCGTCCACGTCCAGCAGCACGCAGCCTGGGGTCTGAGCCACAGCTTGGGAAATGGCGTCGATCACCTGGGGATGAGAGTCCGGCCCACACCTCAGTTTTCCCACTTGGAAGACGGAACAGGAGCTTCAGAACTGGCTGCGTCTCTCCTGTTCCCACCCACCCAAAGGTGTTCCTAGCAAGCTGGCAGTGAGCATTTGAGAGTTCCCAAAGAGCAGGAGGCTGGGGAGCCCCACTGCTGGCTATAGTTGCCAAGGAGGGGGAATGAGTGGCACCCTCCAGGAGAAACGAGGCAGAACATGGAATAGACAGAGGAGCTGCCGGGGCTCCAAGAAGGCGACCTGTAGGCCAAGGGCACAGAGGACAAGGGCTCCAGCACCTTCAAGAAGCCTCCAGTGGGAGTAGCTGCATCAGAGGAGAGGCATGAAGGCCTAGAACCTTCTGAGATGACAGAAGTGTCCAGTGTTAGAAGCAGCGCTCCGTGCACAAACTGCTCTGTGGCCCTTGGTAGCCTGCCTAAAACCTCTGTGCCTCAGCTTCCCCGGGGGTGATGGGAGGATAACAACAGTGCTCACTCTGATTAGCTGTGGGGAGGGGGAGACAGAGGAGCCCTGGTGGGGACCCTCAAATGGCCCTTTGGGTTGGGGTTGGGCCCCATTTTCACAAGAGGCCAAGTGATTTGTCCAAACCTGGGGTCAGGCCCCCTGCCTGACCCTCAGGTCGGTCACTTCTGTTTCTCACACTCATGGGACATGTATGGCACTGTGGCTGATAGGAAGTGGTCCCTTCTGAGAGAAGAGAGTCCCAACCCCATACCAAGAAGACCCCTTGCTCCTTGCCCGAAGCCCCTTGCACTGCCCCCAGCCTGCCACCCTGGTGCCTCACCTCCTGGTTGTTCCCCTCCGAGAAGTTGGGGACACATTCCACCAGGCGAGACATGGTCTGGGCCTTTATCCTTGATGGGGACGCTCCTCTCACGAGGCAAGAGAAAGGAAGGACAGCATTCTCCAGTGTCCTGCAGGGCCTTTATAACTCCCGCTGGGCTGCTTATTAACCACCAGCCATGGTGAGGAGAGAGGGACAGGTTGGTCCCTGTGCAAACACCAAACGGTCGGGGAGGGGCAGAACCAGGATCCCCGGCGAGGCTGATGACACTGGAGGAGAAGGAGGAGGGATCACTCTGTCCAGGGCGGGAACCCCTCAAAGAAGCGCCTGTGACCAGGATCCTCAGCGGGGAAAAGTCCTCACCAGACCACGACCTCAGGTCAGCTGGGACGCCACTCACAGCTGGGCCCACGGCCACCGGGTAGCTCTCTGGGTGACGTCCCTCATGACCCTCCAGGTGACCCTCTGGGCCTCCGTTTCTTCATGTAAACGCCCCAGCCTCAGAACATCTGAGGGACAAGAGAGGGCTGTGGCCTGCCTCTGGGCAGAGGTCAGCGCAGCCTGGTGAGAGGGGAGTGAGTGTGGGTGCGCAGGTGCCCTTGTGGGGCAGGCAGGCCGAACAAGGCCCCAGCTCTCCCCAGCTGTGGCTACCGCTCCTCGAGGCCAGGGGCTCCCGGAAAGGGGCAACGTACCCCTGTCAGCAGCACCAGGCCCTGTGCTCAGACGGCCCCACTCAGGTCAACGCTACCTTGAAATTCTTGATGCTCTTTCATCAGGGTGGACATCTCATTCTGCAAAGGCCCACCAATCACATGGCCACCCACAGGCCCCTCCCAAGAGCAGGCTGCACCCCAGCTGTCGTTCTCCCATGCGCAGGCAGCCTTTAGGGGGGGGTCGGGGTCTGGGGCTACTTCATCCCTCGGCAGAGGACCCTGGTGCTTCATTCGTGTACCTGCAGAGACCCCCACGAGGCGGGAGCCCCTCAGCCAGAGGTCGGTGTCCAGCGGCTGGGAGGGGAGGGCGTGGGTATGTTATAGAGTGAATTATGACCCTCAGACTCACACATTGAAGCTCTAACCCCTAAAGTGACTCTTTGGGGGGAGAGGGTCATTCCAGATGTGATTAGGTTAAAATGAGGCCACTAGGGTGGGCACTAATCAAACAAGACTGGTGTCCCTATAAGAAGAGGAGATGCTCTGGCCAGGTGACTCAGCTGGTTGGAGCATCATCCCCTACACCAGAAGGTTGCAGGCTCGATCCCCAGTCAGGGCACATACCTAGGTTGTGTGTTCAATTGGGGCACATATAGGAGGCAATCAGACACAGGTGACAACAATGTGTCCATGTCAAGGACAGAGGCCTCAGGAGCAACCAGCCCTGTGACACCTTGATCTTGGATGTCCAACCCCCAGGACTGTGGTTTAAGCCACTTGTCCTGTGGTGTTTGTTGTGGCCCAAACAGACCAAAACTGAGGCCTAAGGTCCTGGGTGTCCAGGACACACCAGGCTGTGAGCACCAAGGAACATGTAACCCCACAACTGGGGTTGGCCCAGAAACCCCAACATCTTCATCCTGGCCTCCACAACAGAGAAGTGACCAGAGGCTCTGCACTCGAAGCCAAACCCCAGAAAGGAGGCAATGCCAGGCCCTGGTCCCCGACCCACTGTAGACATCAGGAGAGACAGAGCGAGGGCTCCAGCAGCGGCTGTGGTACATTTCCTGTGGAGACAGTCCTGTGCCGGGGCTTGGCCATGGCTGGAACACAAGATGTAGGGACTGGACCTGGTGTGACACTGGGTCTTGAGACAGTAAAAACTCTAGTAGGGGCTATAAATAGACCCTGAATAGGGGACCCCAGAAAGCTCCACATTTATAGGGAAAAGTGATCTCACCTGGCCCCGATATCCTGGTTTCTATCACCATTCTCCAGTATAAGGGGTCAGCACTCCCGATCCCCAACCCAGGCAGGAAATAGACGCAGTGAGCCTGTCAGCACACTGGGTGCTGGCCTGGCTTCCGTGGGCGGCGCCTGCTTCCCTGAATTCTCTCCCAGATCAACTGCCTGCCCTGGGCCAGCTTCCCGGGCGACTGACCTCATAGCTGCATGACCCACTCCCAGGCTAACTCTCTGCTGTAGCCATCTTGAAATTCCTAACTTTTGAACTAGGAGCCTGCGTTTTCATTGGCAGAGGGCCCCGCAGATTCTGCAGTCATCCTGCCTGACCCTGAACCCTTGCTCAGGCTCTGCTTTGGTGACAGGACCTCTGGCCCATTCAAGGAGACGGTTCTTGCAGTTGAGGGGCTGGGAGCCCTGCCTGAGCCTCAGCCATTCCCCCTCAGGGCTATATCCAGGTCTCATTGCACAAATACCAGGGGCACTTCCTGTGGCCAACGGGGTGACCAAGGCGCTCTCCATGCCCTCAAAGAGCCAAAGGTAAAGGTAAACAAGTAAACAGATGTATTTAATGAAGTGTGACAAGTGTCACGCAGGGGCGGGTGGCTGGCGGGGCTTTGGCTTCTGGTGTTCCCAGCCGGTCCATGAAGGCGCCTGCTCTGGCGCAGAGTGCCTGCCTGTGGCCCTGGGCGCTCCCTGGGCGGACACGGCCCTTCCCCCGGCTGGAGGGGACACGCAGGAGGCACGGCTGCCTCCGGGTTTGGAACAAACACGTTTATTGCAGGAAAGGCGTGGCGGGTGCTGGGGCGCGGGCTCACCAGGCGAAGAGTGGCTTGCTGTCCTCCTTGGAGAGCTCACACAGGCAGTTGAGCAGCAGCAGCGAGTCGCCCAGGAACTTGGGGGGCACAATGTCGATGACCAGCTTGCGCAGGGCAGCCGGGCTGCTGTGCAGCGGGTTAGCTTGCAGGTCCGGCCGCTGCCTCAGGATGCCGTAGGTGTTGATGAGGAACTCGCTGAACACGGGGTGCACCTCACGGTTGTAGCCCAGCTTCTCCAGGCGCGCCATCAGTGTCAGGTAGCGGTGCGTCAGCTCCCGCAGCTTCTTCTCGTCCACAGAGCCGTCCAGGGACTTGATGGACGTCTGCGGACACAGCGCATGGGCAGATGGGGCTGAGCCGCAGGACCCACCATGGGAAGCCAGGGTAGGGACAGTGACCAGATTTCCATGAAGGAAGCTTCATAGCTGGGGAAACGAGACAGAAGCCAGGCCCCCCACCATGGCAAGTGAGCTGCCCAGTCTTGCCTCCAGCAGACAGTGTCAGGGACAAGAGCAGGGCCCCATCCCAGGCGAGGAGGGAGCCAACATGCTCTGTGGCCCTGGGAGCCACTCCTGAGACTGTCCCAGGCCACCAAACAGAGGTACTTACTGCAGGGACTCAGTGGTGCATGCGCCTTGGACACCTGTCAGCCTTGCCCAGGCTGCAGCTGTATGGGTACCACAGGTGAAGGGGCAGTAAGTCACCCAGTCTCCTCCCCAGGTAGAAAGGGGACCCCATGGCAGGAAGGTGACCGCCATGGGGCAGAGAGACACACCTGCTTGATCTTCTCAGGGATGTTGGACACAGTAAAGCCGTACAGCCGAGTGACCCCAGGGAAGACGTAGGCCAGGATGCGCCGGTCTAGCTGGAAGGCAATCTCCCCAACAATGCGCCCGTCCTTCTCAGCACTGGTGAAGCTCTGGATCTCTGGGGGGGGGGTGGAGGGAAGGTGGTGAGACAGGCTGGGGTCCCCCACACGAAGGGTCCAGGGCCACCCACCTTCCCCTTGCCTGTGCTCCAGTATCTATTTTAGGAAAAGAACTGATTTGAATGTGGCTTCTGTGGGCTCCTGGTAACATCTGTGGGGCCCCTGGCAGGGCCTCCCCAAGGGCCTTGGTCTTGATCATGGTATGGGGCACCTTCTTTCAGCCCTCACTGTGAAGGTAAATACCAATTTAAAAGAAAATTAAATTTTCTTTTGCCGAAAAGGAAAAGGACCCTTCCTCTCTTTCCTTTTCTTAACATGTTCCCTCGAAAACCTGGGATGCTAAGTCCCTGTTTTGTTCTTCCCTTTGATATGGACATAAATGTTTAAAAGCCTGTTTTACAGCCCAGGATTGTTTTTCTTGTCCCCGCTGTCACGAGGGAGTCTGCCCTTCACCTGGGTCAAGGAAGACCCCACTCTATGATCAGATAACTATGGATGTCTGGGCCTGTCCCATGACCTTAGGGCAGGGTACCGTTTAACATGAGAACACGTATGTAACACATAATGGGTCCAGTCTACCTGTCTGTCTTAGTAACCTCAGTGCCTTGCAGACTGGCTTATGTTTACTCGGTAACAAGACTCCTTTTCTATGTTTGTGCATAAGATTGCTGGGTTGGCAGCAGATTCTATTTTTAATAATTTCCCAGATATTATGGGTCACACCAACCACCCTTTCCCTCCAGGTCCCCTGTCTCCGCAGCAGCCCCTGATGTCACTAGGCACTCATCACACAACATGCCATGTCAACACCCTGCAGAACCGGTGTGCTCTCTGAAAACACCCTGCCAGCGATGCCTGCCTGGAAGTGAGATGCCTCCGAAATTGAAAGGCGTTAAGTGAGGAAAGGTGGCCTGAGAGTTGGTTAGACACTCAGAGCCCGAAGAACACACAACAGGGAGTGGGCGCCTGGCAGCCCCCTTCCCAGCCTGCTCAGCACAGACTCTCCAGGTTCTGCTCTCCCATCCCTGCAGGAGACACTTACAACACACCCATTTCTAAACCCCCAGACCTTTCCTTCCAGGGTGTCGACCGGGTGCAGCCCTACTGGGTCAGCCCAGCGGCCAGCAGTGGGTACACAGGCCAGTGCCGCGCGGCAGACCACTGGCCCCCAGGTCCTGTGACACAGACACCTGTGCCCACCAGGGACTCTGCCCCACCACCACGCAAAGAGGTCAGCCAGACCCCCAGCCTTGCTGGCTCTGTGACCCTCGGTGGGATTGCAGGGCTGCTACAAGACCAGCCCAAGGGAACTTCCTGCACAGGAATCTGTGTGGCGTAAGTGGCTGGGCTCCAGGACCGGCTCCGCCTGGGACCTCGGGCAGTCGTTCACCCTCCCTTGGCCCCATCCTGGGCCCACGGAACCACTGGTCCCAGAATCCCACCCAGTCGCTCTCACACAGAAACAGCACAGGTGGTCATCGCAGGCTAAGCAAGTCCAGGTGTCGGCAGCCTCTTCCTCTCTGGACAGGCTACTAACAGATGGGCTGCTGATGGGCCCAGGGCCCCTGTCCTTCTGCCCGCAGGTGCTGAATGAGGGGCACACTGGGGACACTCCAGGCCTCAGGGGAGGTGGGCTCTGCAGGTGGGGGTGAGCAAAGGGAGGGGCTGCAGGGGATGGCTGACCCAGGCAAAGGGGGCCCTTCCTCAGCCACAGGACCCAGAGCTAAGTGAGGGCTGTGGGGTTTGGGCAGAGGGTCGCAAGGTCACAGGGCGAGGAAGCAGATGAGGGGGGCAGAGGCCAGGTTTCCAGGGCCCAGGAGAAATGCTGAGTGGGGGTGTTGAGAGAATGATCTTGTGGCCACTCGGACAGCTGGAGCAGCTCCCAGCACAGGGTTGGGCCTCAGAGTTAAATGCGGAGTGGGGGTCCTGGTGAGATTCCACCGGGACTTCCTGAGGTTTCCTCACCTGGCACTGCCCTGCACTGGAGCTGTCCTTGACTTCATCTGCCCTCAAAATGACGCTTTCTGAGGCCGCAGACCCCACTTACAGCCAAAGGAACTGCGGCTTGGGGGCACAGTGCTTCCCCAGCTACTTCAGTGTTATTTATTGAGACATAATTCACATACTACAAAATTCACTCTTTTAAAATATGCAGTTCAGTGGTTTTTCCTATATTCACAGAGTTGAACAACCATCACCACAATCTACTTCTAAAACATTTTCGTCACCAAAACCCCCCCAAACTCTATACCCCTCGAGTCACTCACAACTCTACACACACACACACACACGCACACACACATGCACACGCACGCACACACACATGCACGCGCGCGCACACACACACGCACACACACACACACACACACTGCTAATCTACTGTCTGCCCCTATAAATCTGTCTATTCAGGACATTTCATACGAGTGGGGTCGCACAGTCTGTGGCCTTTTATGTCTAGCTTCTAGTCAGCACGGTGTCTCGAGGTCCATCCATGCTGTAGAGTGAATCGGAACTTCACTCTTAATTACAGCTGATTAGTATTCTATTCTATGGACAGGGATTTAGGCTGTTCCCGTTTTTTTGTTATTATGAATAACACTGCTATGAGCATTCACATAAAAATTTTTGTGTGGACAAATGTTTTTAATCTGCTGGTATATACCTAGGAATGGAATTGCTGGGACCCACAGTAGCTGTAGGTTTAACTTTTTGAGGAACTGCCAGACTGTTAACCGCAGTGGGTTGTAATTTTTCCACATCCTCTCCAACAGTTTTTATTGTCCATCTCTTTCACTCTAGCCATCTATGTGGGTATAAAGGGGTATTTCATTGTGGTTTTCCTTTGCACTTCACTGATAATTAATGATATGGAGCATCTTTTCACATGCTTATTGGCCATTTGTATATCTTCTTCAGGGAAATGTCTATTAAAGTTCTTTTCCCATTTATTTTTTTAAATTCATGTTCTCATTTCACTGTAAATGAACCTGAGCAGCTTGGGCTTAGCTTTGCCCTTGTTCTACCAGCTCTAGGCCTTTACGTTCTCAGAACCTGCAGGAAGGTCCCTGGGTGCTGGACAAAGTCACTCAACCACAGAAATGAATATTGAAAAAAAAAAAAAAAAAAAGTCCTGTCAGCCAGTGGAGGTCTTTGTAGCCATGGAGGCTGCTCCTCTCCTTTCTCTAGCTGGTGTGGGGGAGGGTACCAAGGTCACTCATACTGCAGGAGAGAGAAAAAGGTCACAGCCCCCAGCTTCTCCCTGACCTTCAGCAAGGTCAGCTCCACAAAGCTCATGCATTCCAACACCTCGGTCCACACCGGGCCCAGCAGCTCACAGGCTATGCATGTGTTTCTACCTACAGACTGCCCACCAGTACCACCTTCTCCCCCTACTCCAGGGCATCTCTCTGGATTTCCAGGTCAGCATTCCCATATTCCAGTGCATAGGAGGCAGACTCAGTAGGGCCCAGCAGATTTCCTCCCTTTTGGATGAGCACACAGCCCAAGCCAAATTCCTGGGCCAGGAAGAGGCCAAACAGAAGCCTCGAGAGTTTAAGCCCATGATGTAGTCAATCTTGCCTCTGTGGGTCTTCTACAGGTGGTTCACCAAGAGGCTGATGGAAATGTGAAAGGAGTCGGGGTCCTCCAGGAGGGACGTGATCTCCCTGAACAGTACACCTGGGGTGGGCAGGTCCGGGAAGCTGCTGCTGCGCTGTGCCACCAGCCACAGCTGGGGGGCCACCATTGCTGCATCCTCACGTGTCCAGGGGCTGGATGGCTCTCTTTGCCGGTTTTTAATTAAGATTGTTTATCCTTTTCCTGTTGAGTTGCTAAAGTTCTTAGATAATCTGGGTATTATTTCCTTGTGAGATACATGATTTACAAATATTTTCTCCCATTCTGTGGGTAGAATTCTCACTTTCTTGAAATATATTCCTTTGAAACACTTTTTTCAATAGAAGCCCAATGTATATGTTCTTTTGTTGTTGATGCTTTTGGTGTCATAACTAAGGATGTATTGCCAAATCCAGGGTCATAATATTCGTCTCTCTTTTAAGGTTTTTAGCTACTTTAGGTCTTTTAGGTCTTGGAACACTGAGTTCATTTTCACATGTGGCTGTGGATATCCACTTGCCCCAGCACCGTTTATAGAAAGGATCATTCTCCCTCGATTGAATTGTTTTGGTCCCCTTGTCAAACATCAGACTTCTAAATGCATGGGTTTATTTCTGGACTCTCAATTCTCCTCACTGATCTGTTGTCTTGATTACTGTAACTTCATAGTAAATTTTGAAATTAGGAAGTCTGGGTCCTCCCAATTTGTTCTTCTTTTATGAATTTATTTTGCCTATTTTGGGTTCCTTGCATTTTCTATGAATTTTATGTTAAGCTTGTTAATTTCTGCAAAGAAGGCAACTGGGATTTTCATAGGGATGGCATTGAAATTTTGGGGTCAATTTGGGAAATTTAGCCATTTAATGATATTGTCTTCCAATCCATGAACACAAGATGTTTTCCCATTTATGTAATTCTTCTTTCAACAATTTCTTTCAACACTTTTTTGTAGTTTTCAGTGTACTCCTTCCCTAATCACTTTGCAAGGCTGCAGAAGCTACCCAGGAATTAGAGCTGAGAGCCAGACACACTGCACAGAAGTAGGTTAGGGCAGATGAGGGGAAGAAGAGCAGATACAAGCCCCCCCACCCCCATCAACACATTTTTCTCATTAGGAATCAGTTTCTCTCAATACCTTGCTCTCTCTCTAAAGCATAAATTAGGTGAATGAAAAAGCTACCCCTGAGATATTCTAGGAATCATGTGTAGTCCAACTTAGGCCTTCCAGGATCTAGCCAAAACCCTATTCTTCAAAGGAAAAAGACAATAAAATTGATAAACCTCTTTTACTACAGAAAATGAAAAAGAAAAAGGACAAAAATTACCACTACAGGCATTAAAAGGATAATTAAGGGATATTAGGAATAACTTTATGCCAATAAATTTGACAGCTTAAATGAAATGAACCAAATTGTTAAAAGACACAAAAGCTTACTTCTGTAATTGAATTACTAAAGCTTACTTTAAAAAGAAACAGATCATCTGAAGAACCTTTTATGAACTAAGGAAACTGAATTTGTGGAGGGGAGTATTCCTACAAAGAAAATTCAAGGCTTAGTGGTAAATTTTACCAAACATCTAAAAAATAAATAATACCAATTCTATACAGTCTTTTGGGTAATTAAAGAAGATGAAACACCTTCTACCTCATTCATTGAGGCCAACATTAACCTGAGGTCAAAACCAAAAAATTACATTACAAGAAAACTATAGACCAATATCTCTCATAGACAGTAAAAATTCTTAAGAAAAATTTAGCAAATTGAATTTGACAATACAGAAAAATAAAATACACCATGACCAAATGCGAGTTATCTCAGGAGTGCAGAGGTGGTTTTAAAATTCAAAAATCAATCATTGTAATTTACTGTCTCAACAGACTACAAATGAAAACCAAATGCTCATCTCAATAGATGCAGAAAAAGCATTCAACAAAATCCAACATCCATTTATAATACCTCTAAGCAAGCTAAAACTTAAAGGACAGTTCTTCAACCTGATGAAGGCATATACAAAAACCTTAGCTAACATCAGACTTCACGGTGACTGAATGCTTTCCCTCTAAATCAGCGGTTCTCAACCTGTGGGTCGCGACCCCTTTGGGGGTCGAACGACCCTTTCACAGGGGTTGCCTAAGACCATCAGAAAGCACATATATAATTACATATTGTTTTTGTGATTAATCACTATGCTTTAATTATGTTCAACTTGAAACAGTGAAAATACATCCTACACATCAGATATTTACATTACGATTCATAACAGTAGCAAAATTACAGTTATGAAGTAGCAACAAAAATAATTTTATGGTTGGGGGTCACCACAACATGAGGAACTGTATTAAAGGGTCATGGCATTAGGAAGGTTGAGAACCACTGCTCTAAATCAAGAAAAGAAATGACTGCCCACTGTCACCATTTCTATTCAACATTATTCTAGGGGTTCTAGTCAATGCAATAAGACAAGAAAAAAATAAACAGCATACAGACTAAAAATGTAAAAATAACCTTGTCTTTATTCACAAATGACATGATCATCTATCCTAAGGAACCTTTTTTTTTTAAAGCTGCTAGAACAAATAATTGAGTTCAATAAGTTCACAGGACATAAGACTGTATTTGTCAGGATTCTCCAGAGAAACAGAAACAGAACCAATAGTGTGTGTGCACATGTGTGTGTTATACAGAATTGGCTCACATGATTATGGAGACTGGCAAGTCCCAAGATCTGAAGAGTGAGTCAACAAGCTGGTGGCCCAGGAGGACTGATGAATATAGCTTCAGTCTGAGTTCAGAGGTCTGAGAACCATGAGGACCAATGGAATGGCTCCAGTCCAGAGCAGCAGGCAAGAAACCCAAGATGTTTCAATTGGTGTCCAAATGTATTCAAACAGGAAGAAGTCTCTCTTCCTTGGGAGGGGTCAGCCTTTTTGTCCTATTCAAGCCTTCAACTGTTGGATAAGGCTCACCCACATTAAGGAGAGCAATCTGCTTTATTCAGTATGTATTGGAATCAACATAGACACAGACAAATAGAACAAACTGGAAAATCAAGAAATAGACTCATACATATATGGACAATTGATTTTTGACAAAAGTGTCAAGTCAATGAGGAAAATATAATCTTTTTAAATATTAGTGCTAAGGCAAACCTCATACCATATCCAAAAGTTAGATTGAAATTGACCAGGAACCTAAATGTAAAAACTAAAATTATTAAAATTTCTAGAAGAACACACGAGAGAGAATCTTTGTGATCTTGAGTTTGCCAAAGATTTCTTAAATAGGACACAAAAAGTATGATGTATATAAAAGAAAAATGTCACTAAACCAGACTTCATCAAATTAAATTGTTTTGCTCTTCAAAAAACACTGTTATAAAAATGGGAAAGCCACAACCTGGGAGACCATATTTGCAAAACATACCCAAAAAAGAACATGCATCCAGACTATATGAAGAACTCTTACAGAACGATGAAGAGATAAGCAACTCGATTTTCTTTAAATGGGCAAAAATTTGCCCTGGCTGGTGTGACTCAGTGGATTAAGTACGTGACTGCAGACCAAAGGGTGTCAGTTCAATTCCCAGTCAGGGCATGTGCCTGGGTGGCGGACGAGGTCCCCAGTTGGGGGTGTGCAAAAGGCAATGACACATTGATGTTCCTCTTCCTCCCTTCCCCTCTTTCCAAAAATAAATAAATAAATAAAATCTTCTGTAAAAATTGGCAAAAATTTTGAACAGATGCAGCAGCCCTGGACCCTGGCCTCCCAGCCGCATGCTCTCCCTGTGTTGGATGGATGGAGAAGCTGTGCCCAACAGTCCACTCCAACTGTCCACTCAGAACTTTCCTACCCAACTGCCAGCTACTGCACCATGTGCCCACTTGGTGCCCCCCTCGCCATACCATTAAGGTAATAGCTCCTCCTGGTCCTGTCCCCCGAGGGCAGGCTGTTCTCCGAGAAGCACACCTTCTTGGGCCGCACCATCTCCCTGGGCTCTAGCAGGGTCTTGTCCACCAGAGGGTCCTGCAAGGGGTTCAGGAGTGGGTAGAGCTTCCTGTCTGTGGTACGAGGTGTGCGTAGCTCTGAGGAGCTGAGGAAAGCCTTGAAGGGCACCTGGGAGGTGGTCCCACAGCCAGGGGAAACATCATCCTCATTGGAGAGAGGGGTGTGCGAGCACAGCAGGTCCTCCAGGGAGGGGGTCTGCAGCTGGGAGGGCACATCAGAAATACCGGTGAACCTTCCAATATCTGGAACTGGGACAAGGAGGAAAGGGAAGAAAGGTCAGGCTGATGTTCCTAGAACACCCCCAGAAGTGATGTTCCTAAAACACCCCCAGAGGATACTTTAAGAACATTCTCACACCCCATCCCAAGCTCTGACACCTGCTCCCATTCCCCATCTTCAGAGCCCTTCCCATTACTCTCTGGAAAAGGTGAAGGATGTAGCTGCGATGACCATGGGCCCTTCACCATGCCTCACATTTATGGGCACGGTGAGCAAGTGTGCCTTTGTAGCTTCTACCCATTTGTACATCCACACCCAAAAAACAGTGATCTTTACTGTTTTTAAATTTTACATAAATGGTATCAACCTATGCCTGTTTTATTCTGCAACATACCTTTTGCTGCAGCATTGATATTTATCCATGTTGAGTCACTTGGTAGCTACCTGGTTCAGTTAACCATTTCCTGACACACGTGCATATGCACACACAAGGGCACAGTGACTTTTTAACCAGTGCCCTACTGCATGTGGGGCTGTTTCCAGGTTTTCTTGTAAAAGCACAGCTGTGATCAGTATCCCTTGACCCACTTCCCTGCTCACAGAGAGTACTTCTGTAGTCCATAGCTGGGCTCAGGTGTATGCATGATTAACTTTGCACTCTACAATAGTGGTAGCAGTTCCGTGTGCACCACAGCTTGTGATGCCACCTCCTCATCACTCCTTGGTATGTGCAGACCAAGCTGATGATGACACACCTTTTCACTAATCCCTGGTGATATTGAACATCTCATGTACCCATGGGCCTCTCAGGTTTTCATTCTATGAATTATCTATGTCTCTTCTTTGCTCATTTTTTCTGTTATTGGATAGTCATTTAAAATTATCTGCAGCGTTCCTTTTGTATTCTGCACCCTAATTCCTTGTTGATAAAATGTTTTCTTCCAGTGGCTGCCTTGCTGATATTTTAACCCTTTTTATGGTAACTCTTATCATACAGCACCTACCAATTCTTCTGTGATTTACGAAATCCCTTTCTACCCCTGTGTCATGACCTTTTTCTTCTAGTAATAAAGCAAATGTATATACTTGAAAAAATAGTTTAAGAGCTATATTATAAAACTAAATCCTAAAATGTGGCTATTTACTACATAGAAGCTAAAAAGCAAAGCCCATCTATTCCCATCTAAATCAACTCATCTATCCCCAACAGTGCTACCCCCCCCCCAAAAAAAAGTTCTACAGAAGGAAAGTGATCAGTATGAGCCCTGCCTCCAGTAGGCCCATGTGGCCAACACAGCTAATCCTAGCAGCTGCCTCGAGCCTCCCACTCTCCCGGCCGAGCCAACTGCATGGCCCAGAATTCACCAGCATTAGACATCAAACCCCCTCAGTCCCGGGTTCTTCCCCAGAGGGTAGTGGAGCCCTGGGCTTGGAAAGGGGGCTCTGTCCCAGTACTGGGGCAGGGGCCAGACCACTTCACCTCAGAGACCTGGGGAAGAGTGACATCTATTACTGGCTTTAAAGGGACTTTTGCTGTGGTCAGGTGAGTTTGGGCTTTGCTTTTTAGCTTCTATGTAGTAAATTGCAATTTATTCCCAAGACTTCAATAACAGTGTGTTAAACATTTTTTAAAAAAATTTAACCATCAGTCAAGTCCAAAATGTACGTATAATTTGAAGCCACATTATAATAAAACTTGAAGGGATAACAAGAGTCAACAGAAAATTCTGTCCCCTCAGAATTAAAAGGATTCTCCTGAGTAACGATCACATCAAAAATAAAAAAATAAAAATTGGAAAACACTATCATTGAGAAATAATGAAAATCAGAACACTATAGTAAGGCATCAGTATATTTAAAACTATATTTAGCATGGAATTAGTAATATAAATGCTTTAATTACTTTTTAAAAACCACCAAAGAAATTAAACACTCAAATCAACAATGTGGGAAGAACTCTTAAGGAAAGGAAAGGTTAAAAAATAATTTAAATGACGGCATAAATAAACCGGAAATTCCAATAAGATAGTAACACTGTGGAACACTACTTTAAAGAAACAGAATGCATACAGGGATAAAATTGGAAATGAGAAAAGTGATATAAGAATGCCTATGAAGGAAATGTTTAAATTATGAAAGATTATATGCACTTATATATTAACTGAAATTTTTGACAAAAGAAGAGATATTCTGGGAAATTATTTTCAAATGACTTAAGAAGTAGAAAAACTAAATGGACCAATAAGAAGAAAAATCTAGACGTTATAAAATAATTAGGCTCTAAAGGAGCAATTTTCAACCAAAGTGCTGCAAAAAATTCTAAAATGGGTGATACCTAACTATTTAGTCAGGGGCACTGACCTCTTTTCCCTTAGATTGTCAAATGAGAAAATGACAACAGTCAACACAACGGTAGCCATCCGGTGCGAATGAATCAAAATTATACCTATTTTTTGTGCATCGCGCTTGAAAACCCAAGTGAAGGGAACAGCCCAACAGGAGCCAGGCAGGGAGCCGGGCACACCCTTCCCTGGACCAGGCGTGGCTGCTTCACAACACTGGGTGTTGGGAAGGTGCCGGGAGGCTCCTCCATGGGCAGAGCGCAGAGGCCACAACCTTCCCGAGGACATTTGTCAGTGTGCGTGTCAACATTTTAGCCGCTCACAGCCTTTGACCTGAGGGTTTCCCGGGCAGTCACCCCTGCTGTGGGTCACAGAGGCACGCATCAGGCTGCTCGTGATCACAGCACGCTGGAAGGACGCTGCCTGTCATGGCGCTGGGCTGGGGCGCATGTGACCCTCACACAGAACAGTCCGCTCTCCAGCGGTGAGTGTGTTTAGATCTGCAGAGGAGACCAGTAGGCGATGGTAGTGATATGGGTGGTGGTGGGAAAGTCAAAGTGAAAGCAAAAACTTCAGAGAGAAAACCAAACAAACATGGACAGAGGCTGCCTTTGGGGGCGGGGTCAGGAGCACTGCACGGCCTTGTGTGTATGTCCTCTGAGGCATTTATGTTGTTGAATAAGAAAAACAGGTTTTTAAAGCACATCCCTTTTGAAGGCAGAGGCTGAGGGACTGTGAGATGTGTGAGCCACGGCTGTGAGGTTCCCTCTGTGCCAAACGCTGCTGCTCGTGCAGGGACTCTTGCTGTTCCCCAGTCCTGCTGGCCCACGCTGCCCCTGCAGAAGCTGAGGGTCAGGCCAGCCTGGACTCAGCAACCAGAGTCATGGCTGTAGGGATGACCCGGACCAGAGCTTTGGCCCCTCCCCAAGGATAGCAGGGCCCATGAGCACGCAGCCCATGCCCTGCGCTGGGCTCCAAGCCCTCTCTATGGAGCCTTGGTGGCCTCGGCTGACCAGGCGATGGAGCTCCTCTTAAGGCTGACATCTGGCAAGATCTGGACTTGCCCAGGGGCAGAGGTGCTGGCTGTGATCCACGAGACTCCGCTCTGATTTAGACACTGACAAGGGTCCTTCTAGAAACAGCCCAGCCCTAAGCAAGGGTTTGCACCTCCCAAAGCCCACCTTCCCCCCAGGCAAGGCAGAGAGCGAGGGAGGGCCCCAGAGCATCGGCCCACTGCTGACCCCACAGCTGGCCTGAGCCCTGAGGATTGGCCCAGCCTGATTCAATTCTCAGGATGAAGGACGACAAAGCAGCGCAAGGCACATGGCTCGGCAGCTGTCACAGGCCAGTGAGGCTTGCGGATAAGTCCTTTGGCAGTCACTGCACACTAGACGTTCGAAGTGGCCTGAGAAGGCAGCATTGATCCTTACCGGGTTGTCACATCCAGGACCCGGCACTGTGAGGCCAGTCCCTCCTCAGAAAGCACCAGTGACAAGCATGTGCCTTAGCCACTGGTGGGGAATTCAGAACACGGGCTACAGCTGGACCGGTCCTGGGGGCTCAGGGTTTCTCTCCAGCTGCCTCTCTTGGGTGCATCACTTTCTTCCTCCCTTCCCCCACGAGGACCCCATGCTTATCCAAGCTCCCTTTTTAAGGTCCCCCTGAGGCTCCAAGGTGTTCAGATGCCATGAAGGACCCTAGCAGCCAACGGCTTTGGGCCCAGGAGCTCCGTGCAACCAACGCAGTCAGTAGGCAGACACTTCCATATGTGCTGACCTTGCTCAGGGGTGGGGGCAGGTGTTCAGGTGAACTCTAGAAAGTGACCACACCTGAGGCAGGGCCCAGGAACCAGTCCCTGGAGCATCCTGCTGGCGGACTGGCAGCACCTTTGGAAATAGCCCTTTTGAAGAGCCCATCCTATGACAGCAGGTCCGCAAGGCACCGGAGAGGCTGTCCGATCCAGCACAACAATCCAGCAGACTGGATGCGGCCCCTGCCCCACCTGGCCGAGCGGTTCAGTGCGCCCATTTCCGAGAGCTCACTCGATCACAGGGCTCCTTCCATGGTCCATGTCCAAACTGCTCATGCCCATCGACCACGTCCCAAGTCATACTTTCCACGTGTGAGAGGGAATTTTTTCATAAAAAGGGGTAAATCCGAACCAATCGCTTTTGCAGCAAGTATTGAAAGCCTGTTTTTTTCTGTAAAAAGTCAGAATGTTCAGGGGATGCTATGTGGTAAGCTGATTAGGCTCCGAGCTCACTTCTTCCCAGGGACTTGCACCCACCCCACCAGGCCCTCCTTCCATGGGTGGTCACTTCCTGCCCTGGGCGCTGGGCTCCACCACAGGACTCCTTTGGTTGATGGCTTGTGAGCAGCGGAGATACAGCAGAGGATCGAAACTGGTGTGGTTGGCACACCTCCCCCTGCTGTGAGCTGCTCCAGCCCGGGGGAGCTCGCTGGCCCCAGGAGAGGGACACATGCGGCAGAGCGAAGTGCGCAGCCTGGCTGGGCTAACCCAGCGGACATGGAGCTCCAGAAATCACATGTGTCCTATTTTAAGCCACCGTGGTAGTACTTGTGTGCTTGTTACTGACTGATACACTTCCTAGCTCAGGCAGCTACGCCACCATACCCTGTTTTCCAGGTGAGGACTTACAGGCTCAGAAAAGAGAAGGGCCTCACCTGTGGACACACAGCAGAATAGGCACCTGGGACCCAAGGGAAGGAAGGGCGGCTGGGACCACCGCCTGCAGGCGCAGCCCCCCACTCCTGGGCCAGCCTGGGGCCTCACCTGCAGTCCCAGGAGAGCGGTCCTCGGGGTAGGCAGGTGCCTTGGGGAAGAAGAGGTCCCGGCCGCCACGGCCACAGCTCTCCTGGCAGCTCTCGCTGAGCAGGCGCTTCAGCATCTGGTTTTCCTTGAGGAGCCGCACCTGCTTCTTCAGGTCGGCGTTCTCGCTCATGAGCCTGTTCATCAGCTCATTTCCCTCAGCCATGGCCACGACTTCTTGCTCACGTGTGGGCCTTTAACCCCATGGAGATGGAAATCCAGAGCCACGGGCGCCCCAGAAACAGCCAAGACCAGAGTTCCACGACAGCCCCACATTCTGCAGCCTTGTGATGTCACCTTAAAGAGGCAGCACCCTTGCCCTGGCTGGTGTGGCTCAGTGGATTTGAGTGCCGGCCTGCAACACAAAGGTCCACCAGTTCAATTCCCAGTCAGGGCATATGCCTGGGTTGTGGGCTAGGTACCCAGTTGGGGATGCATGAGAGGCAACCACACAGTGATGTTTCTCTCCTTCTTCCTCCTCCCTTCCCCTCTCTCTAAAAATAAATTAAAAAAAAAATAAAGAGACAGCACCCTGCCCACTCCACACACAGACTTCCGGGCTATGCCCAGACCAGAGGTGCACACGGCAGACACCTCACGAGGGAGGTATGGCCAAGCAAAGTCTAGGTGGGGAACCTGAGATGCTCATGGGGAGGCCAGCCCCACCAAAGGAACATACAGGACCGGGCCTGAGACAGGACAGTCCTGGCACCTGCTAGGAACAGCCAGAATATTAGACTAAGGATTGTCTAGCCATGCCATCCATACCACGGAAGCCCGCAGGCCTCGTGGGGACATTGCCTTCACTCTGAGTGACTGGTGCAGCTGCCCTCAACCCTGCCCCACCCAGGTCTCTGACTGAGGGACTTCCTGACTCCAGGCCCAGCCAGGCTCCAGGAGGCTGGCCACGTGGCCCAAACCTGGGCAGGCGTCTGGCGCCGCTGGGACACACACTTGAGGGAGGAAGGGGCAGTGAGGGCAGAGGAAGCCAAGCTGGGAGCCCCGTGGTGGTCCTCGCCTCGGAAGCTCCAACGGCTCCGAAGGACTGGCAGTTGGAGGCTGCCCACTGACCACACTGCCCTGGTGGAAAGAGCCCAGGAGGCACATCTGTGTCCCTGCAGAGACAGTGCTGAGTGTCTAAACACTGACTGTTACTGGACCTAACCGAAGACCCCCCACGAGAGCACAGTTGCCATTTGGACCAATCACAGGCCGACCTGTGGCTCACGGAGTCCTGCCAGAGCCAGACTGCAGCCCACACACAGTTGGCCGGACCCAAGCGCTCCCAGCGGGACCACCCTGTGAAGCTCTTCCCGTAACTGCTCCCCTGGTAACGGAGCTCTGTGCTACTGCCTGCTCCAATGGTCTTGGTCCTGCTTTTCCGAAACCATGAGGCAACAGATAGGTCACCTCCTGACCCTCTGGAGAATGAACAGAGCCCAAAAAAGGAACCAACACGTCCTCCAACCCTTTAGCCACAGTGCCACCCCCAGCTCAACATCCAAGCACTCAGGGTGCAGGCGGTGGGTAGGGTGTCTCCAGGCAGAACAAGGCCTTTGTTCCCCAGAATGCCCAGCGCCTGTCATGTCGCTTCAAGGAATGCAAGCCAGTCGGGCTTTGTAAGGAGGACTTCTGAATCCCAAAGGTCCCCTACGCTTCCGCAAGCGGACTAGCACCTGGACCCACAGGCCCTCATGTCAGAGGACAGCGTCCCCTGAGGATGGTTGTGGGCACTTCCAGGGCCCAAAGCAGAGGCTCCCTAGGCCCCTCCATGGGCTCCTCCCATTACATTCAAATCCCACTTCTTTCCCAGCCCTAGAAAACGTTCCCAATGCCACGGCCCCTTCAGTTGCAGGCCGGTTGGTGGATTGCCAGAGTTCTGGTCGCGATGCAATGTGCTTTTAATACAGTTCTGGATTCAGCTCGCTGATATTATAAGTATTTTCCATGTTGTGAGGGAAGCTGAACTGTGTCTCCTTTTCTTGTAACATCTTGGTCTGGTTTTGCTGTCGAGGTCACACTGACCTTATGAGTTGCAAAGTGTTCCCTCCTTCTCTGTTTTCTGGTTATTTGTGTTAGTTTATTTCTCTTTTAAATATCAGATAAAATTCACAGGTAAAGCCATCTGGGTCTAGAGTTTTCTTTTGGGAAAGTTTTTAATTTCTAACTCAATTGCTTAAGTGGGTATACGGTTATTTAAGTTTTCCGTTTTTTCTTCTCATGTCCATCTAGGTATCAATGATCTTTGAAGGAATCTGTCTGTGTCACCCACCTTGTGGAATACCAGCATTAAGTGGTTCCTGATATTGCCTTGTCCCCTCTGCAGTCTTACGCCTCCAAGGACAAATAGACTTGGCCGAGGCAGAAACCACAAAGGGAAAGTAGAGAAACAGTGTTGGTAGGTCTTTGCAGCAGCAGGGTGTACGGCAAACGGCAAGTGGGAACCGTGTGACCCAGAGAGAAGGGCGCAGGCTCAGTGGGACAGGCTGCACAGTTAGCTCAGAGGGTGACCAGACTGAAGAAGCAGGCGCGGGGAATGACCAGAGCAGGTCAGCAGGCTCAGCAGGGCAAGCTGGACAGCTGCTTGATAGCTGCAGAGCGATGGTGATACATCTTTTTCATTCCTGATAGAGGCTGTTTTCTTACTTCATTAGATAGACTATATGCTTGTTAACTTTTTCAAAGCATCAACTTCTGGTTTCACTGGTCTTCTCTATTTTTTATAGCATTTAACTTCTCTTTTACCTATTATTCCCTTCCTCCTAATACTTTGGTTTTAAGATCCCTAAGGTGAATATTTAGATCATTGATTGTAAACTTTATTTACACCACTAATACGTAAGCCTATAAGCATTTCTCTAAGCATTGCTTTGGCTACATCCCACTGACTTTGATGTCATGTTTTCATTTTTATTCAGCTTGAACTATCTTCTAATTTTCCTTGTGCTTTCATTATTGACCACAGGTTATTTAGAAGGGTATTAATTTCCAAGTATTTGGGATTTTCTAAATCTTTTTGTGATTTACTTCCATTGTGGTCAGAGAATACACTCTGTATGGTTTTCAGTCCTTTTGAATTCTTCGAGACTCGTGACCCAGCACATAGCCAGTCCTAGTGAATGGTCCACAAGACTTGAAAAAGAATGTTAGGTGAAGTGTTGTACAAATGCCGGTGACTTCAGGTTGGTTGAAGTTTGATTTTGTGTGATTCCTGAAACGGGTGATAAAATCTCACTTTATGTATTTGTCCAATTCTCTCTTCAGTTCCACCAATTTTTGCTTCATGTATTTTGAAACTGTTATTGGGTGCATATACATTCAGAATTGTTATATCTCCTTAATGAACTGAGGCCCTTATTAAAAGTATTTTTTGGTACTAGTCAACCTACTTTGGTATTTATAGCACTTTTGCTTGCGTATGATTAGTGTTTTTGTTATTTTCCTAAACTTTTTTTATCCTGTACTTTACAACATATATGGGTCATGCTTTTTCATTGTCAGTGTGGCCACCTCTGTCTTTTAAGTGGAGTGCTTAGCTTTTTACAGTAAATAAGTTTAAATGGTTGGTATATTAATATTCTAGGGCTGCCATAACAAAACACCACAGACTGTGGGCAATGTAAGTTTATTTTCTCACGGTTCTGGAAGCTTCAAGCACTGCATGCCCAAGATCAAGGTGTGGGCAGGGCTGATTTTTCCCGAGGCCTCTCCTTGGCTTGAAGACAGCTGCCTTCACCCTGTGCCTCACTTGGCCTTTCCTCTGTGCCTGTGCATTCCTGGTGTGTCTCTCTCATAAAGACACCAGTCCTGTTGGATTAGGGCCTCACACTTATAACCTCATTTCATCTTCTCTCCTTAGAAGCCCTGTCTCCTAATTGAGGCACATACAAATTTTGAGGGATATAATTCTGTCCGTAAGAGTTGGGTTTAAGTCTCTTGTTTTCTATTAGTCCCATCTTCGTTTTTTCCTGACTTCTGCATTATTTGACCTCCTCTTTCTTATTGTACTGGTTTGCAATAGGTTTATCACAGTCTACCTTTAAAAACTATGCCACTTCCTAACGCACCACTCCAGGTGCGAGGTAGGACCCCCACAGCCGCACACTCCTGTCCTCCTCCGACACCCTTCCTATTATTGCAGCCGCATCTTTTACTTCTCCATATCTGGAAAACACCATGATTACTTTTGCTTTTAAAAGTTAATTACATTTAAAGAAAAAAATTTAAATAATGGGGGGAAAGCCTTGTATATTTCCCAGACTTGCCACTTCTGGTGCTCTTCATTCTTTGGCAAGGACCTGAGTTTCCATCTGTTACCACTTTCCCTCAGCCTGAACAACCTGACATCTCTTACAGGGCAAGGAAGCTGAACAAGTCCTTCAGCTCTGATTTTTTTTTTTTCTCTGAATATGAAATTTTAAAGTCACCGGTTTTGTTTTTTTCTCCCTTCCAACACTTACAGATGACATTCCACTCTCTTCTAGCTTGCATTGTTCCTAATGAGAAGCTAGCCATCATCCTTATTTTTGTTCACCTATATGTGATACGTCTATTTTTAAAACTATTATGCATCATTGCTTTTTATCAATTTGGTTAGGAAGTGTTTTGGGTTTTTTTAAGGGGGCTGTGTGATTATTCTCTTGTGTCTGCTGAGCTTCATGGATCTCTGGGCTTATATATTTCATCGTATTTGGAAGAATTTCAGTCACAATTACTTCAGAAGTTGTTCTGCCTCCCACCCTCCCTCCTTCCTGAGACTCCAACTGTACATATGTTAAATAACTCAATAGAGGGTAAGGCAAAAGTAAGTTTACAGTTGTTCATATGGAAAATAATACAATTAATAAATAATAAAAAAATGTCTTCTGTGTACTCACTACTGTAAACCTACTTTTGCCCACCCCATATTATCCAACAGGTCACTGAGGTTTTAAGTCTACTAGCCACCAAAGGGGGGTTAGTGCTCATCTATGCCAGAATGACCAGGGGCTGGCGCTGCTCCTCTACCTTCCCAAGAACCAGAGGGGACATCAGGGAACATGGGGTCTCAGGATCACTGTGTCTCACAGCCATACAAGGCCTGGCTGTGGGGTAGGCAGCAGCAGCTGCAGCTGCCCGAAGCCACACAAACCAGCTAGCTATTCATCTTTGTCAGCAGGGGTCTCAGACACATCACTGTCCCCATCATCATATGGAAACTAATGGCTGAATTATCTTTGCTTAAGAAAACAAGTAACTCTGAAGGTATCCGTATCACCCTCAACCCCCCAAGTGGGGGAGGGGGGTCTTTGAATGGCACCAGAGATTCCAAATGAAAAATGCAGGCACCAAGGTCACACAACACTGGGGATCCCAAGGTCAAAAAGTGCGGCCCACCATGCCTAGTAAATCCCCTCGCTGTCCAGAGCTGCCCCTGCAGACACCGTGCTGGCGGGCTCTGCTGTGCCCAGGTGCAATGCTGTGGCGCTCTGAGTGGCAGCACCAGTGACACGGGCACCTTCTCAGCCACAGGGGTTCTGTCCCACACTGATCTTCCTGTCCACTGCCTCCTAGAAAGTCGCACCAAATCTGGAAGCCAAGGACAGATTAATCTGACCCCCTGGCATAGTATCTCATGTGCTGAGGTCCCTCCAAACCCATCTGACTCTCCTGTTTCCTTTGCTTCATGCTTTGTTTTTTTTTAAGTAACTTATAAATAAAGATATATTGCAGATGGAGGTGAAAAATAAATGAAACTGATCAGTTAACCTATGATTCTTGTATAGTTGCTGGGAGACAAGAAGGAGGGAGCATGGATTCTTAAAACATTTTTATTGCCTAAATAAAATTTATGTAGCAATAGTGATTATGTTCAGTAAGAAAAAGTATTTTCTTAGAGGTAAGTTCCCACTGTGAGTTAAATATTTCCTCAAAGGAAAGGGTGTGAAGTTTACATCGTGGTAAACAGAAAACCTCACATGACTCCAGAGAAAATTTCCCAGCATAATATTCAAACTCTGATAAAGGAAAATAAGACCATTTGAATCCAAGACCTCAATGATTTTCCCAGGACAGAAAACTGGATTTTTAATCAAGTTGAGGCAAATATTTTCCCCTGAAATAACTGGAGACACATGTGCTTATCTTCAAGCAGCTCCCCGTTTCGTGGAAATGAGACACTGACGGCCCGGACAGCCTGGGACGAGGTCCAGGGGCCACACGAGCTGCAGGAGGAAGGCCGCCTGTGCAAAGCCCCCACGGGCAGCAAGGGCCCTGGTGGGTTCTGGGACGGCGAGAACGAGGCTGCCTGAGGGGGGCCAGGCGGCTGGGGGAGTTCAGTGTGGGGCTGCCGTCAGCCCAGGAGTTAGCAGAGAGAAATGGCAGGCAGCGGTGGCACTGGGTGGGGCCTCCGGGGTGACACCGAGCCTTGGTTTTATCCTCATCAAAGCTCTTGGTGACTCCTCACAGCTACACCCCCGGGGAAGCTGTGAGCACATGGGTCACTCATCCTCATAGGTCAAAGGCAAACCCAAGTCCCAGAGTGTCCCTTCTGGGCCCCAGGTCCACGCACACCGAACCAGACAGGTCTAGGCTAGCCAGAGGGGACTGAGAGGTTTACCATCCGAGCAGCACCGGTCACCCGGAAATCTGGCCCCCACTTCGCCTCAGAACAAACTAGGGTGTGAAGGTCATAGCAGCCACGAGTGTCTTGGCATCACACCTGCCTGGCCAGCTTCAGTGGGTGGTGACTGACAGGCTGGGGTGCTCAGCTGTTCGGGGGAGCTGTCACCTCCCTCAGTCCAACAGGGAGAAGCCACAGGAAGAGCCATCCTGGGGGTGAGCCCAGCACCGGGCAGGAGGCAGATAAGGCACAACTGCTGAGAACTATTATTGGTCCAGAAAGCCCTCCCAGCCCTCTGCTCACGCAAGGACGCAGACCATGCAGGGGCTGCAGATGCCCCATGCCTTCTCCAGTGTCACACAGGTCATCTTGTTCCTCCTCTCACCCTGGCCCTACACTGACAAGTGTCTAAACCACCAGCCCTGCCCCCACGCAGGCCTGGTCCCAGGATTCACTCCAGAGTGGGGAGGAAAGGGCAGGGCTACAAGGGCTCCCGTGTCCAGGTGAGAGGCCCCAACCGCACTCAGCAGCCCCAGCGGCCAGGCACCCATAGGCTCCCTCTCAAGGGTGGCCAGCAAGGGCACTTTCAGGGTGCAGGCGGGAGAAGCGGCCAAGGGCCCAGATGGGGAAGACGTTCCTGTAGCTCGTGTAGCTGATGGCACAGGACTTATTGAAGACCCCGGAGTTGTTTTCCTGAAAGGACACAGGAACTTAAGCTCAAAGGCTCCACCGGGTAGCCAAGGGACTCCCTGAACTGAGACCCCAGGCAGAGGGCTGGCCAGCTCATGGGAGTCAGCCCGGCAGAGCCTCAGCAGCAGCCCTCCCAGCTCTTGGACCCTTCCACCTGCAGCACCCTCCGGCCTGGTCACCAGCCCAGCCCAGGTATGTTGACCCCAGACTCATCCAGGGGAGGGGAGTTAGCTTTACGTGACCTCGTGACCCCACGCCAGCAGGGATCAGGCAGCGAGGGGCCATCAGGCAGAGCCCGAAGACTGTCCAGTGCCTCCCAGCACCTCCTGGCACCACCAGCCCTGCCCCCCAAAGCTAGTGCTTCATTTGCAAATAGCAAGGTTCTCGAGGACCATCCCCGATCTGCTTTTACAGATCAGTGGCATTTCTCAATCTCAAATCCTCAAAGCTAAACCGTGCCCATGAGCACTCTGTGAGCAACACAGGGCCAGGAGGGGATACGAAATCGAGGTCAGTGCTGAGCCCCCACAGCATACCTGGGGCCAATCTCCATTGGGGAGCTGTTTTCGAAGCAGACACCTGACTCCTCTCTCCAGGGCCTCTACATCAGGATGCCTGCGGGAAGAGGAGGCCGTGAACACACCGTCCCCACTCTGTGGATGAGACCGCCCCTGGTTGCAGCCGAAACCCGGCCCTCACCGCCCGCAGCCCAGCACAGGGCACAGATGTGAAACACCTGACCCGACACACACGTGGTATGGGCACCACTAGAATCAGTCAGCACACCTCAGGCCATCGCTGCACAGCTCCACCCTGAGAAGCGGAAGATGCAGCAAGTGCGCAGGTGACAGGCCAGGGGGGCGGCTCCATGAACGAGGGCGATGAGGGTTCCTGCCCGCTCCAGACCCACCGCACTGCTGCTCTTCTACATCCCCCAAGAGAGGAAGAGGCCAAGCTGGGGCCCACCTGCCCACTGGTGCTCAGGGCCCTCTGAGGGCCACAGAAGCCTTGTGTGCTAGCCTGGCTCATCCCTGCAGGTTCAGGACTGAGCTCAGCTGTGGGAGGCAGACAAAGGGCCAGTCCCTGACCCCCTGACCCTGAGATTCCCACAGACTAGGCCCCTGCTGCTCACACTAGCCTGGCCTAGCTCGTAGGGGGTTTTAGGAAGATTCCCCAAATGGCCCCGAACCCAATAGCACAGACTGGGATACTGCGCACATCCATGTGTACATATGTGTGAGTGTTGTATGTGCATCTGCATGTGTGTACACATTTGAGCATGCAAACCTCTGTGTGTACACCTGCCTGCGCGCACACATGACTGAGCACTGCTGTGGACACAGGCAAGACCATGAAGTGCAGCTGTAGATTGTACACATCTCACACTGTTTCCCTGAGGCCTCCAGTGTCCCTTGTGTCACTGTGGCAGTGAGCTTCTCTGTAGGAACCCGCTGGTTCAGATGGACCTACAACTCTGCCCCCCAAACCCTGCAACCTCACTTCCTCCCATCCCTGCATGCAGAGCTCAGCCGCCCACACCCTGCCCAAGTCACCACGTTCGGTCTCCTGCCTTCGCCCGCACCCACCTGACGGCCATCAGCCCCATCAGAGCCCAGCACGTGTTGTGGATCTGGGACTGGGCGCTCTGCACGTAACACCTCTGCTCACAAGACTCAAAGTCCTCCCCCCAGCCTCCGTCTGCCATCTGCTGGGACAGCAAGAAGTTGCAGGCCCTGGAGACCTCTGCACAGGCGGCCCTGCAAAGACACCAGACATAAGATGCCATCACACAGTGGAGGTCCAAGGCCCCTGATTCTCACCCTGGCCATGGGGAGGGGGGCTGCTCTTAGGGCCACCCCACCATGGATAAAGTGAAATGCTATGTAGCTGCAGGTGGCCTCACTGCCGTGACCACCCCACGAATACCCACCCAGATGAGCAGAACTGTGTGAGGCCACTGCACACAGCTCAGACTGAGGCCTCTGCCCTTCCCTCAAGCCAATCCAATGAGTGTCCTGGACTCTAGCCCCTCCTACTATTTCAAAAATGTAAAACACCCCCAAATCAACATCAAAGGAAGATACCCACCCAACGAAGCATCATGCTGAGAAGACCCTATCCCACGAGGGGGCAAATGCCCACACTCACCCATCTCGGTAAATCTGTCCCATGCAGGCAAAAGCTTCCAGACCAAACCAGGTTCCGTAGGTAAAGCAAACTCCCCAGGAGCTGGAAGGAGACACAGTGACACAGAGCCTCAGCCACCCAGGCCGTGTTCACAGCGAGGATGAGAGGACAGGAACACCCTCCAGCATGGGGAGGCTATGGTTATTTTCAAGGAAAACATCCACAGCAACCACAGAGCTTTAACGCCAGTGAGGCAGACCTGCCCACAGCCCTCAGAGGATGGCTCTGTCTGCTGGAACAAGCAAGCTAAGAACTGATCCAAATCCGGGGGGTGGGGAGTAACGTGAATAATCAGACCCAATAAACAAGGCACAGGCCACGGAGCATGCCCAACATGTTTACCAGACACCGCCAGGGTGAAGGGCAGGCATTCACAAGGGACAAGGTCCACCAGGTCTGTTGCTGGCAGCTTCCTGCCCGAGTCCTCTAGTGCAGCACATGCGCACTATGAGTGCAGCTGTGCCAGGTCTCGCGCATCGCACTCACCCTTCCCAGGAGCCATCAGCCCTCTGCTTCTGCCGACAGAACTCCAAGCCCTGCTCAAGGGTCTCCCTGCAGCACAAGGGGGACAGCCCAATGAACATTCCAGCAAAAGAGCAATTTACTCATTCCTATCCATTTTACAGTCTCAAAAAGAATAAGTGTGGTCTCCCTTTTAAAAATATGTAAAAATGAACAAACAGAGAGGAGATACAAGGTCAAAGTAGAAGCATCTATAGGACGCAGGAAGGAGTTAAATGCAAGAAGAGAGCAAACACTCAGGGATGAACCAATGTTAGAAGCAGCTACAACAGGATTGATATCCCTGAAAATAGTGGCAGAGATGGCAGAGGCTTAAATAAATCACATAAAACAAAATTATAAAAAATAAAAAATCAGAGGGAAAACAAAAGATTTAGAGGACAGAGAAGCTTTATCACAAGTCTAACAGGTACTTCTGAAGAAAAACTGGTTCTCTGACAACAGCCAGAGAGGAGGTACAAGTAAAGACTGAGGTGCCCCATGACCCTCGCCTCTGGGGCTCACCACCCTATCATCCACCCCAGGTGTGGGTGGCACCTGAGACTTATTTCTAACCAACAGATTCCTGCAGGGTTGATGGGATATCAATCCTGTGACTGAATATTGTGACATTCTGTCCTCCCTCTTGCCAGCAGAGTCCCTCTCTCTTGATTCTCTCCTCTGCCGGCTTTCACAAAGCCGCACAGAGGCCCACAGGTCCATAAATGAAGGGTGACCTCCAGCCAACGATCAGCAAGAAAAAGGGTCCTGAGGTTGACATTGCACAAGAAATGGACACCTGCCAACAACCACACGAGCTCGGAGATCTCCCTCAGTCAATGCTCAGACAAGACAGCTGTCAGCCAGTGACAGGACCCAGCTAAGCCTAACCCCTGACCCAGGAGCTGGGAGGTGATCATTGCACATCATTTTAAGCCAAGTCCGCAGTAATACTGTGACTCAGCAATAGAAAAAAAATACGTAGGTAAAGGTACAAATACATAATATGTGTAATTAGAAGAATGATACAACTACAGGTATAGTGGAAATCAAAGTTAAAATAAAATAAGAAAAGTTTAGGCAACACATTTGAAATTTAGATAAAATGTACAAATTAGACTTCCGGCCAAGATGGAGGCTTAGACGGACACGCTAGGTCTCCCTCTACAACTATAGAGGAATACAACTACTTCAAAACAAAGGATAACGAGAAATTCCAGAAAATAAAACTACACGGAAGCCCAACACATGAAGTTATAAACCAGCGGTGCCATTTGGGCAGGTAAGAGTTAAAGAAGGCAAAGCTGTTTGCGGAGCGGCGGGGCGGGGCGGCGAAAAATCCCGGAGGCAATCAAGCCCCTGGCGTGCGGGACTCCAATCAAGCCCCTGGCGTGCGCGACTCCGGCGCTGGGGAAAGCAGCCGCAGCATCGCCTTGAACAGTGAGGCCCAGGGGGGCGGGAGGACGGATCCCGGTCTCCTAGCTGAATAACTGTGTGAATCCATCTTGGACCCCCGCCCCCACAGAAAGCACCACAGGGCTGCGAAATAGGTCGCAGACAGGCAGGCGCCGGCCGGTCGCTGATTTGTGACGCGTACACAGGCACTGCCCCCCACAGCCAGCCCAGGAAAACAAAACGCATCTGTCAAAATGTGGCAGACAAATATAGAGATCCCGGTGGCACAACTCACCAGACAGCAGATAGAGAACCTGACAGATGAACAGATAAGAAACCTGTCAGAGGCTCAGTTCTGGGCCATTGTTATCAGGTGGCTTACAGAATTCACAAAAGAGCAGGAAAAAGATATGAAAGAAGCGAAAAACTTTCATAACGAAAGGAACAAAACCACATACGAGACAGAAGGTGAGGAATCCAGAGTTCATTTCAACAAACTGGAATATGGAGAAGGAACAAGCAGTCAACCAATGCAGCGAGAGGAAATAGGAAGCAACAATGAGAGGATCAGAAACCTCTGGGACAGCTATAAAAGGCCCAACATAAGAATCATTGGTTTGCCAGAGAATGAGGAAGATGAACTAGAACTTGAAAAATTGAGTGAAAATATAATAAAGGAGAACTTCCCAGACTTGGGGAAGGGAATAGACTTGCAGGTCCAGGAAGCAAGGAGAGTTCCCAAGAGACTGGACCCAGGGAGAACCACTCCAAGACACAATATAATCAAAATGTCAAAAATTAAAGATAAAGAGAGAATCTTAAAAGCAGCAAGAGAGAAGAAAAGAATTATGTACAAAGGGGTCCCAATTAGACTATCAGCTGACTTCTCAAGGGAAACCCTACAGGCAAGAAGGGACTGGCAAGAAATATTCAAAGTAATGAAAATCCAAAACCTACAACCACGAATACTCTATCCAGCGAAATTGTCATTCAGAATAGAAGGACAGAGAAAGTGTTTCCAGGACAAAATAAAACTGAAAGAGTTCATTAGATCCAAACCACTGTTATATGAGAGGTTAAAGGGACTGGTTTAAAAAACAGAAGCTAGGGAGATGAAACAAAGGCAAACGAAACAGGCAACGAGAGTGGAAAGGAACTGTGGGTAAGGGAAGCATAGTGGGGGGAGGTCAACAGGGAGGGGGAGTGGGGAGAGGGAGGGAGATGATATAGGAATTGGGGATCATGGTAGGAGGGAATGGAATAGACGGAGAGAGGTTGGGAGGAACTGTATGTACAACTAATGGACATAATCTAAAAGGGGGGGACAACTGGAGGGAGGGGGGCCACCGGGTGGAGGGGAGCAGAGGGAAGGGAAATTGGCACAAATGTAATATTTTAATCAATAAAACACATTAAATCTGAAAAAAAAAATGTACAAATTACTAGGAAAATTAACTTATCAAAATGGCCTCAAGAAGAAACAGAGATCCTGAACAGTCCTATAACTACTAAAGACATAAGTCAAAAATGTAAACTTCTCCCAGAAAAAGAACTCCAGGCCTAGTTTTATAAGTGGATTCTATTAAATTATCATGAACAAGCATCCTAATCTCACAAAAACTCTTCCAGGGACAAGAAAGAGAAAAAAACACTCCCTAATTCATTGTAGGGACCCAGCATAAGCCTTTCGACACCAGGCAGGGAAGGTAAGGCATGTGCCCGTGGCTGTGACATGGCTCCTGGATGTCCTCTGTGCCCAACAGATAAGCACGTGTGTTCACAGCAGGATGATCCATAAGAACCATGATCAGCCCCCACAGACCCATGACGAGCGGGTGGACACAGTGCGGCACCTGCACTCAGCAGACACTCTGATGGCCAAGAACAGTGCGAGCTGCTACTCTGCCGGCCCAGCCTCCCGAGCACAAAGCTGAGTGAAGGAAGCCAGGCCTGCAACTCCCCGCCTTGGGTTCTCTGGTGGAGCATAGTGACCACAGAACTAGGAGGGGAGCTTCTGGTAACGTGTGTGCTCCCTGCGGTCACACACTCTGTCAACTACAGGACAGTTCCTCAGGCACCACACAGAAGGTCTGCACGCTGCTCTGCACAGGTGCCAGACTTCAATGGAAAAGGTTTAAGAACTACTATTTATTTGGACACAGGTAGAGCTGGGGGTATGGGTGTTTAACATTAAGATGTGCAGAATAACCTGTTTCTGCGTTTATAACTGCTCCTTGGAGCCCCAGTACACCTATCTGATGCGGCTGATGCACTTCAGGGCAAACAACTGGGTTTCGGAACATTGGAAACTCATCCCATATCTATATGAGCTTAACTCCAGGGCCCTAGTTAGAGCACAATGGCTCTCAATGTCACGTTGGCAGCACCTAAGCTGGTGGCACCCATGCCTGAGTGGACGGGCTGCCCTTACCTGATCTCCCCTGGCCTGTGCTCTGGGAACTGCTCGTGGAAATGCTTCAGCGCCTGCATCACGGCCGAGGTGCACTCCACATACATATAGTCAATCATGATGTCCCCTGAGAAAGTGAAGGATCAAGGGTGTCACCTCAGCAATTCAGGCCAATTGTGATGGACACAGCACCTAATGTGTTGGGCCTACGTGGCACATCAAGAGCCTGACCATCTCCTGGAGGAAACAAGTAAGGTATAACCAATGACCAGCCCACGTGACCTGGTGACTGAGTGACCTGGAGGCCCATCTGCTGGGAGACAGCCGGGCCAGCAGGAGTGAAGGAGGGTCACACAGCACAGAGCTGCACCCCACCCTGAAAACCTTCCATTGTACCACATTTCAGTTATAGGAGGGGTCCATGGGGCGTGCAAAGGTGGACCAGGGTAAAGAACCAGCCCTTACAGACCAGAGCCATGATGCACAGCACGAGGACACAGAGAGAGAAGCCCCACCAACACCACCCCTGCAAGGAGCACTCAAGATACAGGAGACCGGGCAGTCTCCACGGACGACAGCAGGAGCCTGTCCAGACTAGGACCAGAGCCAGATGTGACCCCCAAGACAGAACGACAGCTTTCTATTCACATTAGGGGCGCCATGGCTACCCCTGGAGGCCGAGTAGAATGGAACACTCTGGTGCTCAGAAGACTCATGAAAGCAGTGGTCCCCAACCTTTCTGGCACCAGGGACCAATTCCATGGAAGACAACTTTTCCACAGACTGGGGGTGTGGGATGGTTTCGGGATGATTTAAGAGCATTGCATTCAAGCTCACCTCTTGCTGTGCAGCCCGGTTCCTAACAGGCCCGGACAAGTACCAGTCCTCGGCCCATAGGTTGGGGACCCCTGACTTAAAGGAGCCGCCAGCATCTGTCAGCACCTTTGTGGGCGCTGCCCCCGGCAAGGGGAAAGACCTCAGGGCTCTGGTCAGCAAATCTGCCTTAGGGCAGGCAGGGCCAGGCTGTGCCCACACGCTGGCAGGCTGGCCACTCACCGAAAACCTCCGAGGGGTTCAGCAGCTCCAGCAGGTAACCCCCACGCTTGGTCTCGTAGGTGGCAAACCCCCCCTCAGGGTTTCTCATGTTCAGCAACTAAAACCAAAGGCCACATATCTTGAGAGCTGAGCGTGTGTGGGTGCCCAAGCCTGGGTGAGCCTTCTGGAAGCACCCAGGGCTAAGCACCAGCGGGCAGGGATGGGCAGCAGGAAGCTAGTTTTCACATCAGACCAAGACCCTCAGCTGTCCTAACAGTGGGCTGCAACCTCAACTGCGCTGTAAATAACCATCGGGGCACACACCCCAACATGTGCGTGCATTTTTAGGTCACATATGTGACCTCTGCTGGAAGACATGCACTGAAATGGATGTGCCGAAAGGCCTTTCCTCTTTCGTTAGGCACCCAGTGAGGCTGTCAGCCCTCCCGAAGGCGGCACCTGGGAACAGCCAGGTCTATGGGCCTCCAGAATCAGAGAGAAAACAGGGCCGCAGCAGCCAACCTGGCCGAGCCTTAGCCTGCCCTTGGTGACTTGGTCCAGGACTCTGGCTTGCACACCCATTGGGGAAGTGCAAGACTCAGTCCCCACCCAGCCAGGGCCTCCTGCTGGCCCTGCACAGGTGACCATT
The DNA here is from genome assembly GCF_987537825.1 of Furipterus horrens. Lineage (NCBI taxonomy): Eukaryota > Metazoa > Chordata > Mammalia > Chiroptera > Furipteridae > Furipterus > Furipterus horrens. Next base: position 10,806,859 of record NW_028327171.1, read on the forward strand.
CTGGCTCACGTTCTTGGCACTGAGTGTTGGCTGAGACAGACCCTGCGGAAAATGCAGAGGAGTGCACAGCTCATCCGTAACCCTAACCGGACCCAAGGGACCCCTGCATGCACGGCACCCTCAGGGCCTGGGGACCCGAGCCCCATGCCCAGGAGTCTCACCACAGCGACAGCGTCAAAGAGCTGCTCTCGCGGGGTGTGCGTGGTCACAAAAAGGCACTTTTCCTGTACGAGAAGGATAGACTTCAAGCCCTCAGCTGTGCAGTCAGCGACGATCCAGCCGCAATCCAAAGTACTGAAGGGAAAGCCGCCCTGAAAAGCATGGAGACCGTGACTGGGGGTTGGGGTGGAAGGCCAAGCCCACACCCTGTCTTTGAGATCAACCAAGGCCACTGCACCGTCCACAGCCCCAAGCCGAACACACGTGTCCCCGCCTCAGGCTTCCAGCACAGGAACCCACAGAACTGCAGCCTCTGCCCATCACTGCCTTCAGACCCCACAAGATGGACACAAGGCACAGGCACTGAAGAAACTGCCTTCCCACCCTCTGCCCTCTCCCCATCACTCTGGTTCACAGCCTGACAGCTTCTTGCATAGCTGATGTGTGTCTGCCTGGAAGCGTCTCGGGACACAGATGTGCACATAGCATATGTAGGGGCCCACAGGGCTCAGCTGCCTCGGTTATGCGCAACGCCATGGTCGGGGCATCACAGGAGCGTCACAGGAACCCACACGTGCAACCATAAGAGCAAGAAGCCCCAGGACGCCAAGGGAGGAGCCCTCATCAAAGGCCAGGCCCAGCTAACAGGGAGCGTCTCCCAGGGCTCTGGGGGCAGGTGCAACCGCAGTACCTTGTTCATCTGGCGGTAGTACTTCTGGTAGTCGGGTGGGTTGTCTGGGACCTGGGCAGTGTCCGAAGGACATGTGTGGAAAGCACAGGAGGAAACACGTCACTGCCACACGAGACACCAGGGCAAGGCTGGCACAGCAAGACATGGGGGACCCAGGGCTGCAGCCTCTCAGCCATTGGTGCCTGATGGAGCTCTCAAGGCATCACCCCCATGGCCCACCGCCCACAGTCCCATGCACTGCTACTGCTGGGAAACACAATCGGTCACCCCTTGGCTGGAGAGGGCAGGGTGGGAGGGGGCACCTCTACTCATGGGAAGCCCCTCGCAGTCCCTAGGATTCACCTGTGAGATCCGCAGGAATTCATGTGCCTTCTGCAAGCAGGATGAAAACTCAGGCATGTGGTGTGCACCTGCCTGGAAGAGAGAAGAAGCTGAGCCATGGCTGCTGAACCTGTGTGGGTGGGCTGGTCTCTGGATGACCCTGGTGATGTCTTGCCACCACTGGGAACCAGGAGCAAACCCACCCGGGTTCTTGAGTGTCTGCCGACAAGGCAGAAAGACATGATGGAGAAGTAGAGCGGGCAGGAGGGACATCAGAGCTGCCCACCTGCATCCACATGGTCCTCACCCATCCCAGGCAGGCCCCATGTAGCCCAGAAACCTCCTCAGGGCTCCCCAGGATTCCGTGACCTCATTCCACCAGAATAAAAACACACTCCCATTTTTCTCTAATATGCGCTCAGTAGCTCTTTCCAAAGTGTCCGAGAGGAGCAGTTTGAGTTTGAGAAGGGCCTGGAACAGCACCCCCTGCCCTGTCTCCTGGGACAGAGCCCCTCCAGGCTCTCTGCTCCAGAAACCTCTGAGCTAGCCCACTGCCCCGAGGTCCCGGGCAAGACCCAGCCTCAGAGGGACCATCCCCAGAGGCCTTGGAGCCCAGAAAAGCGAAGAGTCAGGATGAGCAGGTGTCCATGCGGGGCACAGGGATGGATGTGCAGGAAGGTCATGCGGAGGGTGAAGAATAGAGACACAGCCACGTACCTCCAGCAGAGCCTGGATGGCAAACGAGGTGTCCCAGACCTGTGAGCCATTGGTGCCCTGCACACAAAGGATGAGCCGTTACAGGAGCCAATGCAGCAGCCTCCCACCAGATCCTGATCCCCTGGGCTCTGTGTACCCCGCAAAGCTCATGTAGGCCTGAGGGAGCTGGTACTGCAGGCAGCCCCACCTACCTTGACTGGGCTACCAGCCAGGCCAGGACTGTATCAGGGCATATCAGGATGTGGACAGCCACCACCTGTGGCCTCCACTGCCTATGACCTCTACCCTCCCAGTGACAGCCTCTAGTCCCACTCACAGTGAAGTCAGACACACCCCCCACTTCTGAGGTGGTGGGGCCTGGCTGAAGCCTCAGATGGGCTGGGAAGGCCCCCACTCAAATCCCACCCTGGGAGGCCGGTCCACTGGTTGGCACTCTGGTCCCATCAGAACACCAATGACCAGACCCCAGTGAAACAGAGCAGGACTGTGACAGACACACAGATAACAGAGATGGGAGAGGTAACACCTGAGCCCATACCAAGAGGTGACACTGACAGGGCACCAGGTATCCTGGTCCAGGCAGATGTGTGTGGGGAGAACACGCACCACCAGGAAAGCCTCCAGGCCAAAAGAAACCAGAACGAGATCAAGCCTCAGGGTCTAACTACTAGTTTGCAGAAAACACTGGGCCCAGGGGATGCAACAGGGCAGATCCAGAAGGTGGACCCTTTAGAGGCAAATCGCCAGGAAAGAGGGCACTTAGGAGACAGCTAGCCGGAAGTGACTCAAGGATCCGCCACTGGACTCTAATCCTGGTACCAACACTCCCATCGCAAACCATACTAAGGCATCCCTGACCCGCGGTGGCAGCGACACAGAGGTTTCCTCAAGACAAAGAAGCCCTTGTGTGCTGAGGTGCTGAGGGGGCCCACATGGGGGCTTGCCACCCTCCCCTACTTGGCATATTTTGAAAATCCTTTTACAAGAGATTGGCAGTGTGGGAGTCAGAAGCTGGGAGGGGGGCACCAAAGTGAGCTCTGCACTGGGGGTGCTGACCCCATGCCCCATCCCGAAGACCCAGTGGCCTAGGCACCCTGAGCACCTTGCTGGAACCTCCACATTCCCACAGTGAGCCAGGTGGGTGCAGCAGACAGAACCAGGGCCCCTGCAGCCAGAGGTCAGCCCAGGCAGCGCTATAATGCGGCATCCCACCCCAGGGTGACGAACAGGAAAGATCCTGGGGAGTGGGGGGCAGTGATGGTGCCAGATCACCTGCAACATCCAGACAGCACAAACCAGTGGAGTGCATGCAGAGAAGGGCCCATGGGAGGGCATCTCAGGGCTGGGGGATGAGGCCACAAACCCTTAGAGGTGGGGACAGCATGGCAGGCTGAGGGTATGGAGGGCAGGGCTCTCCTCCTACCTGGGGCCTAAATTTCACTAGCCTAGTGCACGGGCTCTGAGGTCATCATGTCCTGACTCACAGTTCTGAACTACAGCTCACAGATGGCTCCCACGTGGTGGTCACAGACCTTCTGCTCCTACAACCCTTGAGGGCTCTTATCCTCAGCACTCCCATAATCCTATGGGGCTCTGAACCTCAGGGCTCCCACAACTGTGGGAGGCTCTGACCCTCAGCACTCCCTGCAGACGGCTCAGCCCAGGAGGCACCCCACGTCCCCTCAGAGACAGGACAGAGGGCCTACAGCTGCTCACCACACTGCCAGGCCTTGGGAGGAGTGACTTTTGAATCCCAACAAACCCACAGGCAGGAATGGTTGCAAAGGAAGCCAGCAGCCAGCCCTGCAGCCCTCACCTGCATCTTCATGCCATCGAGGCCCAGCCTGTGGGGAGGAGAAAAGCCAGGTCAGGGAGCAGAGGGCAGAGCCCCCACTGCGCAGGAAACACAAAGACAGCCCCCCCACCCCCCGGTTGTGTGATGGGGCAGCAGGAGGCCCCCTCCAGGGAACATACCATAAATGACCAGCTCTCCTCATCACCAAAGCCTTCCTGACATTCCCCCATAGCTGCCCTGCCCACTCACAGGCTTCCTGGTTCTGTCTTCTGGAAACACCCAGAGTTTGTTCTATGGGGTGAACCTTTCCACTCAGACAACCCTCCCCAGCTTCCACTGACCCTGAAACTACTGGTTCCAGTGTCATGCCAGACGCCACAGCACCCCCACCAGGACATGGAGATGCGGATACTGACACACACCTACTGCTTCAACAGTAGGGCCCATGGACATCTGCACTGGGCTCTCAGCCGTCGGTCAGAGACTAATGTGACACCAACCAAGTGGGACCTTCCCGTCGCACTCACCAGAGGTAATCGGGAATCCTAGACACATGCTCCTGGAAAATGCTGGAGGCTGGCCCATCCATGTGCCAGCGCACAAGCATGTTGATGGTTTTTGAGATCTGCAGACGACAGGCCTGTCAGGGCTCTGCTCCAGACCCGCTGGGCGCAAGGATGCAGCCCAACCCCACTAAGGCCCTCTGCTCTAACCCACATTTCCCGAGTACGCATTGCTTCCAGGCCCCAAGACAGACAGAGCCGCTGTTGTGTCCCAGAAATGCTGCTGTTTACAGGTCTCGAAGAAAAGCAGGACGGGGTTGAGGGTGTGCACAGAGGAGGGCAGGCAACCTGTAAGAGGTGTGAGCCCAGCCAGCTAGCGAGTGAGCAGAACCACCATGCAGGTGCCAGAGCGGGCGTGTGGGGTCTGAGGGGCACAGGGGCAATGCAGAGACCAGACCTGTGCACAAGGCTACATCTCAGAGTGGCATGTTACAGAGGCCCAGCTCTTCCACTTTGGGACCTCCTAATCAAGATCCACTAAAGCCTACAACTGCCTTAAGTCAGAGGTGCTTTACGCAACGTTAAGACAAAGCCCGAGGCTCACATTGCTGCTGGAAAGAACACAACTGACTGCTCTGTTGAGCATCATTATTTTCAATCCACTGGCATCCCATAAAGCCCAGAAAATGCCTGGTAACAGGGTCAGGATGGGGGCTGGGTGTACCCTGAGAACCCATCGTCATGGCCCACCCAGGGGCTCAAAACCACTCTGCCTCCTGCACCCATCAGCCATAGCCATGAACTGGCCTCCCCTACCCTGTACCAGCTGCTGTGCACCTGGCTGCGCTGCCTGTAGGTGTGTCCACACCTGGCCCCATGAGGCAAAGCCAGGTCAGGAGCCCAGAGGCTCAGAGCAGTGCGTGTTCCATGTCACGGGCCTGGCAGGATCCAGGAATGGAGCCCGAGCACCCTTGGCACTCTAAATCCCGTGAGAGGAGGCAGATGAGGGTACTGGGGAGGGGCTTGCCAAAAAGATCCTGAGGTGGCCTGACTAGGTGCTAGGTGTGGGAGCAGGGCCATGCATGCGGGTGGGGGCAGAACAGGATCCTGTGGGATCAGAGGGCCACCTGCAGGGGACCCCTACTCCCAGTTCCACAGAAATTGGCCTCTGGCCCTTCTATCCCAGGTCCTCGCCCACCCCACGGCTGCAGTCAGATGCCCACCCAAGGACAGCACCCAGAGGGCAGGGGGCACTGACTGGGCCAATGCTGATGCACTTGGTGAAGCGGTCGTCAGCCATAATGTGCTCATACAGCTCCTGGATGGCCCGCTGCCGCAGGCTGGTGCTGTGGTGGCGTTCGTACATGTTGAGGATTGCTGCGGAGGTGAGGGCATCAGTGAGCACAGGGCACAGAGGAATTCCTGGCCTCAGCCCAGCCAGGCACAGGTAGCCCCTGGGCCCCTCCAGCCTGCGCTGCTCCACCTCTCTTTCCTCCCATCTCCCCATTCCCCTCACCCTCAACACCTTGCTGCCCCGCACACCCTGGCACACTACCCTGCTGTCCTGGGTGGGCTCCCATGAGTGGAGATCTAGCTACTTCTCAGCGTTGACGGGGCAGGGTCCCAGCACCACCCTGGGCCTGGCATAGAGGGAACATGATCGCTTCCCCACACAGCGCCCTGCGCTGGCCTCCGAGGGGGTCCCATAGGGAGGCAAGCCTGGACTGGGACTGGTGGCGAACGGCCCTACTCTCCCCCAGAGAAGGAATGACTGCACCCTCTTAAGGTCTTCAGCTCATTTCAAGGGGAAGGACAGGGCAGGTCCGCTGGACATGAGGCGTACATAGCAGGCCCGTCACCACATAACGCAGATGACAAGAGAGGTCAAACTCATCGTCACCTCACATTGTCAGCTGACACCAGAGAGGCTCCACCGGCCCCGGGGAAGCACCCACCATACACCACGCGGAGCAGCCAGCTGTGCGGCGTGTACACCTCGTCAGGGGCCACGTTGTCCCTCTGTGCGGGCCAGTTGATGCTGGCATAGTCCTCCACATAGAGTTCCTGGGGGCAACAGTGCGACAGACCCAGCTGCCCACAGCTGTCTCTTCCCTCTGCCCCACCAGGGCACACCCTGATGAACACCCACCCCACCTTAGGCCTGCTTCCCTGTACCCCCAGCCACCCCAAGAGTCCCTCTGGGCAGTCACTGAGGGGACAGGAGGAGAAGGCCCCACCCTAACCTCAGAGGCTCAGCTCTGCAGACCCTCGGGAGCCAGACTGGAGGATGACCCGGCCCAGGTCCTCACCTGGCGGAGGCTCTGGACCAGCGGGTCCTCCTCGGCTCTCAGCCGCGTAGCATAGCAATAGCTCATGGGCAGGTAAACCTGCCGGCAGTGGCACCAGAGCGTGGAGGGGTGTGCAGGCACCCAGGCAGGAAACAGCCTGGGGGGACAGCGCATCAGCAGGCGCCCAGCCCCACCATCACCACCACCACAGCCCAGGCCTCCAAGCACAGACCCAGTGGGAACAAATGTGAGCCGGGCCAGCACTGGCTCAGCCGTGCTCAGCCTGCGGGCACCCCAGGACACAGGCCGCTCCTGGGTCAGCCAGAGACACCCTAACATTCAGGCAGTCTGGCTTCTCAGCTGTAGATAAGCCACAGTGACAGGGAGTGGTTGGTAATAGTGAGGAACGGGCGAGGGGTCTGTGGGACGGCTCTGGACTGACTACCTTTGCAACTTTTCTAGAAATTGAAAATTATTCCAAAGTAAGAAGTTCATTTAACACGGTCAAGCCTGAGCCTTGGATGGTGACCTCCACCCATGTGTCTTCTGACGTCGGCACAGCCAGGCCAGCTTCCCGGGTGGGTGAGCACTGGGTATTCTCCTGACCGACCCTTCAAGCCCCCATCCTCCCTCCATGTGGAGCATGGGGAGGCGCAGAGCTGAGCGCACCCTCCCCGCTCCCAGTCATGAGTCGGGCAGGTGCCCCCCAGCCTGGAGCCACTTCCTTCACTCTCTTGAGAGCCTCCATTCACTAAATGGTGTTTTTTACATTTTAGGCTCAGGGTCTCTTGTCCTCCGTCCTGCATACCTGCCTTTTACTCTCTAAACCACATCCTTCCAAAAACTCCAGCAAAGACCAACAGCGACTGCCAGGGCCCAACTCGTTGGGGGCACAAACAACACAGTCCCCCAACAGTGCCTTGGACACCCACAGCTTCCTGGTGCCTACTCGGTACCTTTCCCTGCCTGCTCTTACACATCAGGCAGTTCACAGCAGCTGGCAAGCCCCCCACTAAGGAATGTTGGAATGACCCCAGGATACCTCCCTGCCTCTTCCACAGTGGCCAGCCTTGGGTAACAGAACCCTAGCCCCGCAAAGGAAGCTCTGCCCCTCCTCCCACTTCACCTGGCTATCCCTCTGCCACTGTCACCCCGCATCATGGCTGCGGAGGCTGGGCCCATGGCCCTTTCATCAGGACCCTGCTGTCGTCTCCCTAGTGGCCTCTTCACCTCACAACCTTCTTCCACCCAAGTCATCTAACACAAGGGCCCCTCAACCTCTCTGATGCTCCCTGGGGCACCCCAGCCCTGCTGACAGTGAGGGGGCCAGCAGGATTCGTTGGGTCTCACCTACGAGGCACAGTGGGGTACTTATATGCATATGACCGTTTTCTGGGAAGATATCACAGCTTTCATTAGATAGCCACAAAATGTTACAAGGCACTGGCAAGACAATAAGGAGCTAGCGTTGATCTTGCTGAGTATGTACACAGTAATGTGGTTCTATTCAAAAGAAAATTTTTATAAAGACACACTCTGAAGTGTTCATGGGCAAAGACTGATGTCAGGGATTAACTTTAACATTCACCATCAAAACAGACAAGGGGACAGACAAAACAGCACAGCATGGCCCAGTGCTGGGGCTGGGGAGGGGTGCTAGGCTTCTCCCTTCTGCAGATGCTCCCAGTGTCCATAATAACAAGATGCAAGCATGCCTGTCTGGGCAACAAAGCCAGAGCTTTCCTCTTCCACACCGGGGCTCTGTAACAGCCCTGCAGGGTGGTGACCCCACTGCCCATGACCCAACCCAAGGCACCTCCCGCTCTCCTTCCATCTGTCTGCAGTAAGGCAGCAGGGACCCAGCAGCCATATCCCCACGAGGCAAGCATACCACATCTCCGGGAACAGGGTGTTGAGGCCTTCCCAGCTGTAAACATTCAGGACAGCCAGCCAGAACTTCCCCCAGGAGGGAATGGCCACAGCTCCACCTGGAGAGAGAACAGACCCACGTCATCCCCCTCTAACTGGACCCTCGAGGGTCACATAGGTCCTTCTTGCATGAACTGAAGGCAAGGGCCTACTAAATATCCTCCAAGCCCCATGAGAAGTAGGCTCCAGAGCTAGCTGCTCAGGACTTCAAAAACCACAGTCACGGGTTGGGACCAGCAGCTTCCCCAAAATGAGTGTGTCCAGCCCCAGGAGAGGCGCTCGCAACCCTGCCTTCAGGAAGGACACACACAGGCAGCTACCTGGGAAGGTGAGGGACCCGATGCACACAGCAGCCTGTGCCACATGGGCCTGGAGAAGGTGATGAGGGGCAGTGAGCACGCACACGCGGCCTTCTCCTCTTAGGGCCATTCATAGCTGCTCCGGACCTGTGCATCCCCACTCAGCAGGCAGGTCAGGACTCCAACCTGGTTGTCAGTGACACTCGGGCCCAAGTTGGAGCCTCCCCAGCAGCACAGGTCCCAGGCACAGAAACACCGTCCTGGCTGTGCTTCACAAGGAGGCCAAAACCCAGGAAGCACCAAGGAAGGAAGCATGGTCCGAACACATTCCCTCCCCAGCAAGGAACCCAAAAGCAGCCAGTGAGACCAGGGGCTAACGAGGAACTCACGGCAAAAGTGACACGTGAAAAGGATGCCGGATTTCGTTAGAACGTACTCAGGAGGCTTAATCTAGCTGGGCAGGTCAGGAAGGGCTCCCAGAGAAGGGACATCCCAGGTGCCAGGGGCAGGACAAGGAGCTCCCACAGCAGCAGTGGGGTGGAAGGCAGGACCCCAGGTAGAGGATGCAGCATGCAGAGCCCTGAGGTGCGAAGGGACTTCGAGGAGCTGGCAGAGGCCCCTCTGTGTGAGCACCTGAGCAGGAGGGCAGGTGGACAGAGGAACGGCCACAAGAGGCAAGCGGATGAGACCTGCCAGGCCCTGCAGAGCAGCAGGGAAGCTGTCAGAGCAGCGGGGGCTACAGAGCCTTCTGAGTAACCTTCAGAGCACACAGGCAGGGGGGAGGGGCCACCTGCTAGAAGCCCCACCCCACACACAGGAGGGTATGTGCTTATCTTAATTTGCTTTTTAAAAATGACTGGTAAGGTTAGATGGTTTCTACTTTTCTGCTTTGGCGAATTCCCTGTTCACATATTTTGCCCAGTGGTTCGGGTGAAGCTGCATCTTTCTATTTCTCATTTATAAGAACTAGTTAAACTGAGGTAACATGCACCCCTTACTTAGCATGTGCTGCTCAGGGCATACCTTTCTTGTGAAGTATGTTCCGTGCTCGTACCAGGTCAGGATCATCGGGCCCAACACCCAGGATTCTCATGGACACATAGTTAAGCGCAGTCCCGAACACCGTGGACTTGTCCTCGATGTGCCTGCAGGAGCAGAAGATGACGTGACAAAATGATATCTTTTATGACTTCTAAGAAATTAAGCAATGCTTTCTGTCTAATTTCTTCAGAAAATCAGGAATGCTAAAATATCCTACACTGACATGACAACACAAGAAACACCCGTGAGAACTAAGCAGTTCCCAAACTGGCCCTGCGGAACCTGCCTGCCTCCTCTGCTTACTTTCCTACACCTCCATCAGCATTACCCAACTAAGGCCTATTCATCACAATGGCACACAGAACACACGCAGGGCAACGTGTCAGGGCATGCTAACACCCTGAGATCTCAACATCTGTCATGGCGTGCTGGGACCCACAGGTCAGAGCCAGGGCCTCAAATTCAAGAGACACCCTGTGTCCCCTCTGGGGTTCTGAAATGGGGGCCAGTGACGTGGAGTAGGCCACCAGAGCCCACGACCAGGGTGGGTAGGCAGCTGACCACCCTGGGGGAGATCCCTGGTCCCAGAGCAAGCCCTGCCACAGAAAGGCAGGCTGCGATTAGGGAGAGCTGACCGGCCCTGGCTGCACCTGTTGCCACCCTAGACTCAGAACAATTTCCTTCTGCCTTAATGATAATACCTACATGGTTTTCACTGTGGCACGAGGGTCTCAAGTCTCTCAGCCAGCCATGAAACCAATTTACAACACAAGCTGTGACAAAACTCTTCCCTCACCCACCCCAGGCCCACAGTTACAGTCACCCCACCCCTCAACAAATGCATGTCCTACACAAAAACCTCTGCACATATGCATGCACACATGGGCTGTGACAGGGCCGGGCAGACTCACAGGCCCCAGCCACCATCCGGGAGCTGCACCGACCGCAAGTACCGCACCATCTCTTCTCTGTATCCAGCCGGCAGAGGGATGCGTGCCACGTGGCAAGTGATCAGGAGGCCTATGTGGCAGAAAAGATGTCCGTCACTAGGAGCAGGTACTCAGCACTGCTAAGCCTGGCCCCTTTCCTCCTGAGGATCCCTCCCAACAGGGAGCTACTCTCAAGATTCTTCTTCCCACAGAAACAAGCCTGGAAAGGCTGCTCCTCCTGACCCCATCAGGGACTCTGGGAACAGGCCCCAGGTGCGGCAGCAACAGTACACATGGCACTCCCCACACAGGTGTGTGGAGTTCAGCCAGCCACTCCAGGACCCACGCCTGCTGGGACACCCCTGGCTGGGGTAACATTTACTTGTTTATATGTTCTGTTGTAGAAGTTATTTACTAGCATATGTCACTTTGCAAATGGGGGAAATAGACAACAATAAACAGCTACCAAGAACCTTCCCGGCCTGGCCCTCCTGAGCATGGTGCTCACAGGTGGCACCCCCCAACCCCACCCCCCCACGCCCCGGTATCGACTCCATCAACCACACGCCTGGACACCCTGCACGGGGGTCTCAGGATGAGCCCAGCCACAGTGTGCCAAGGAATAGTGCCTGACTGACTCAGAGGCATCAAAGCCCTGGTAACCACACCAACCACGGACATGGCCTAGAAGGACAGCTCGGTGCTGAGACGCCACAGGGGCTCACAGAAAACAAGCCCATCTCCTTTCAGGACAGCCATGATGCTGTCAAGACAGGAAACACACAGGCAGGAAGCAGAGCCAGTGTCTTCCCCTATTATACAGGGAAGGAAACTGAGGCATGGCTGCTAAGTGGTGGGGCTGGGCCTAGAGCTCAGGGGACTGGACCCCAGAATCAGTGCTCACCGCAGTGACGCATATCTGTTCACAACAGATTCTCATCATCTCCACGTCACAGATGAGGCAGCTGCAGCACCTCAAGTCCTATCGCTTTGCCCAGGGTCAAAGCAGACCCTGGGAAGAGTCTCAGTGGGCCCCAGGTGGGTGGAAGGAAAGACTTGTCCCCAAGGACAGGCCCATGGACCACTGGACAGAAAGACATAGCTGTCCAGTCCAGGAGTCAGTGGAGCTTGGAGGCAAAGTGGAAGTGGGAGCTCAAGGGACCTGCCGTGCTCCTCCCGCCAGGAAAAAGGGTCCTTCTGCACGCATTTATAGAAGGTGACTTCCCATACTACAAGACTGAGTATTTCTTTAGAGGAACATTCACAGGATGCAATAGTCTTGTCTGGCCAAACCCAGCAGCAATCCTCCTAACCCAGAGTTCACCTGGCTGAGCTCCTCAGCCACCCCTTCGAGGTGAGTTCACATGCCAAAGCTGCCCACGCAGGACTTAAAAGATCTCCACCCACTACCCTGCCCACCTCCAGCACCGTTGCATAGGCTCAGCCCTCCACCTGGAGTGCCTCACTGCACCGCACCAGAACTCAAGAGCCACCCTTCCCCCACCCACCCCCGGCCACTACTTGCTTCCCTTGTCTGAACACTGGGCTGGCTGTGCCTTCACTCCCATCTTCCAGGACCAAGTCCAGAATAAGCAGGGTGCACAGTAACCCTCCCCAATGCTTTTCCACATGTGCTCCTGAGTGTTCGCATGTTCTCTCATTCATACCACAGACATACACCAAGGGCTTGAACGAGGTCAGGCCAGAACCCCAATAATGCCCCAGGGTGCCCTTGTCCACAGGCCAGGGCAGCACCCTCCTACCTGGCAGGAGAAAGAGAGGGCCGCCATAATCACCAGCCCAGTGCCCATCTTCAGCCTGCAGCCCCATGTAAAATGTCATCCCATTCAGAGCTCCCTCGTGGGCTGTGTGGGCTTTGGGCAAGTCTTTAAAGTAATTCCCCTGCAAAGGAGAAAAGAGAAGAGTCCCAAGAGGGGGGTCAGTGGCCAGGCTAAAGGAGCCCTCATCATTGACAGCCCAAGTCAAAATAATGAATCTGAATTACTTTAAAAGTTTTAGCTGTTTCAGTAAAAACCCTGAAACTCTTTGATGATGGTATTACTAACATCTCAGCAAAGCAAAAGGACAGTTCCACATTCTCATGGCTTTGCGTTCCAGTCAAACATATTTGCAAATTTCTTCTCAGCTTCTCCAAGACACCCTAAATAAATAAACCAAGCGCCCAAGAGTGCGGGGTGGGTCACTGATGTCCACCCAGACCTGGGACTCTGGCCTTGCACAGCAAGGGGCCAGGGGATCGCAGTGACTGGCAGCGACTGGAGGCCAGGGCTCAACCAGGACGACCCCCTTTAGACTGCATACTCTTTGACTAGCTGCATTTCTTATATGAAAGTCATTGGATCAAAAATATTTTTTCCTGAATAAAGACAAAAATTTAGAGTAGATTCTTACTCGTGACCTCGTGATGGAGGCATTGAAGCAAAGGGGTCCACTCCACTCACGCCCTATCTTTAACTCAATTGATTTCTGTAAGAACCAGCTTTCGCGACATGTGGCCCGCGCCCCACGTTACACACCCCTTCTTTTTTAACAAGAAAACACTACCCTCCAAAGGTAGCTTTTGAAAGCTCCCTGTGGGTTCTTGGTGCTGCTAGCTAAGGAACAGGGGTAGGAGCAGGAGTCCCAGACAAAGAGTGAGGAACAAACTCGAGCACCTACAGTGTCCAATCCCAAGGAGTGAGCTTCCAGCGCAGTCTGCCCCCGGCCGGGGTTGTCCTCTTCTTGAAAGTATGTCCACACCTGCCTTCCCCTGTCGTTGCTGAGTCGCCAGCGGCTGAGGTCAGTGGCAGGCTCTGTCTTACAGGGTCCCCCTCTACGACGCAAACACCTGGAAACGATTGTGAGTGGCCATCCTGCCTCTTCTTTAGGTCGCAGCCCAGAGGTGTCACTTCCAACAACCCACAGGCAGGATGTTATCCTCATCTCCCCAAATGGAAACGTTCTCAGCGCCACTGCTGCCTCTGGCTACAGGACCCCCTCCCACCTGTCTCTCCTCGGCCCTGCCCCCGCCAAGCGGTCCCCAGCACACGCGGAACCTCGGCTGGAAGCCCCCTTCCCGCTGTGACCCAATCTCAGAGCCCCGACCGCGCTCTCCCTTCTTGTGGGGTCCGGAGCGCGAGGACTCACGTGCCCTCAGTCATGACTGCCGTCGGATCTCCGCCACCTGCTCCCAAAGCCAGAAACAAGCAGCCCACCCGCCAGGCTCCGCAACACTTTGTGGGCGCGTTACTCGGCTGACAACGCGGAGCGTGGTGGGAAGATGCCCCAATAGCCAATCAGAATGCCTCGAGGGTGGGCCCCAAGCCGTGCCTAGCCATCGCAGTGGTGGAGCGCGAGACGCCCCACTGCGGTGGAGGCGGGGCTTGGGTTGGGAGGGTGTGGCGTGGGAGGAGGAGAGGGATCTGGGGCGTGATCTAGGGCGGACCTAGACAGGATGGGAGGGGCGAGTCCTTTGGGCGGGGACGGGGCGGGGCCTTAGCTGGGAATGAAGCCGGGCCTCTAGAGATGAGGCAGGCACGGCTGGGACCTGGTGGCTCTGAGAAACGAGGGGGGTCCCGCCCCGCAGGAGGCGGGAGGGCAGGCCGATGTGGGGAGCCGCGAACCTCAGACTAAGGGAACAGCAAGGGCAGGACCGGAGGCTGGGAGTAGCTCGTGCCCTTGAGGAAGAGCCGAGGAGCCTGAGCATACTTGACCCTGTCTGTTCTCCCAGATCCACTAATTTACACTTCCCTGAAGTGGAAAAGAGGCTGGAAGTTTTGTTTTTTTTCAGGGGATGTTCCTCCATGTGGAAACACAAAGAGTGGGAATAAGGACTCCAGTTTACATCTCAAACTCTTGAGTCTGGCCAAGCTAAGGGAGGGAAGAAGTTTCAGTAGGAGCGGTTTGAGTTCTGAAATTTTACCGAACTTGACATTTATGAGCAAAATAATAATCCTTTTTTTTAATAACTAAAAGAAAGAAAAAACTGTAAATTCCATCTGAGAACTCCAAGAGTTTCTAGGGACAGTCCTGAGAAAAAGAAATGCTTCTCTCTGCACACTGTCAATTCCATGTTGTTCAATAAACTAGATGCAGAAGACTAAGGTTTGGGGCATGGACAACTGGGCACATGGTAGTATCATTTTCTAAAGTAGGGAAGGTTTGGGGAAATTTTCAACTTAGATTGGGGGATATGTTAAGACAGATGCCCATTAGACATTCAAGTGGATATGTTGAGTAGGCTGGCGTTCTGGAGAGAGGACAAGGCTAGACTGAGGAATTTGGGAGTCATCAGTTTTTAGGTGATGTTTGAAAACCTAAGATTGGATGAGCTCCAGTGGGGACTATTCCAAAGAGAAAAAATCCCAGGATGAGCTGTGGGGCACCAACAGCTTCCAGTCTAGAAGAGACAAGAGTATCCAGAAAGAGGAGAAGAAAGAAACAGGGGATATGGAGTCAGGGAAGCCAAGTGAAGACCATGGTGATCTGTGCAGAAGTTTTTGTGGGATTGTAAAATGAGGTCTGATAATTAATTAGATGTGGCCCTGTGACAGAGTTTTAAAAAGTGAGGGGGTAGGGCAATTCTAGTTAAACATGTTAAACATGTCATACTAAACACAGCCATTGACTTCCACTTCCCACCCAAACCCTACTTAAAGTAATAAAAGCAATAAAAATTCACAGTGGAAGAATAGGAGAGGAGGTAGCAGTAAGGGGTCAACAAAATTACAGAGGCTAGGAATGTAAGTAGTGATAAGTAGCTTAGCAAGCCAGAGAAGGCTGAAACTTATGTGTGGGGGTGAAGCCACCAAAGAGACCATTCTTGCCAACAAACCTCAGGAAGGTGCAGAAATTGACAACTAGTATAAAGTTTAAATAAGGAGCATGACGTACATCTTTTTCCTTACCTGGCTGGAAGCCTGCAGTTGAGCCAGAGCAGGTGTGAACTCAGGCACAAGGCACAGCTGATGGGCTGCTGAAAGCAGGGGAGTTGAGTGAGCCCAGTCCCACTTTGCATGCTCAGCCATATGGCTTCAGGCAGTAGGAGGATCTCTGTAGTAAATGCCCCCCCCCCCCCAAAAAAAATGACTTGCAAACATTGGTAGCTGGAATCCAGTGGAAAAGCAGGGAAGCCTATCATCAGGCAGGCTGTATCTGTTGACACAGCTCCCAACAAGAGCCCAGAGCCCCACTGTCAACATGAGTCAGATTTGAGGAAAATCTCTTATCGTGAAAAACAAAACACAGAAAATGGAATTTTGAGAAATGGATATGATGCAAGTGTGGAAGAGGACTTTGACAACACACAGAGATAGGATGTTGTACCATGATACAAGAACCATCTGACACACTTCCCCTCCTGCCTTCTTTGTCCCCATGCTTATCACCATGTTTTGTATATTTTTGTTTATTGCCTATCTTTTCACTAAAATATAAGCTTCATGAGGGCTGAAATTTGTTTTGTTTGTTGCTTTATCCCCAACACTTGAAATAATGCCTGACATATAGTAAATACTCCAAAAGTATATACTGAATGAACAGGATTCTCTAAGAAACATTAAGGAAAAAAAGACTCTCAGAAGTAAAAAATAAAAAATATTACAACAAATTTAAAAAGTCACAAGAATAGGAAGATAAAATAGAGAAACTTTAGGATAGTAGGACAAAAAGGATATAAAAAATGGAAGAGAAAGTTAAATCAATCCATGTCAAACATCTAAACATTAGGAGTTCGAAAGGGAAATAGTGGACAGGATGAATATATTAAATAACTTCAAAAATTTCCCAAAATAGGTGGACAATTATCCAGATTGAAAAAGCACGACAGATTGTTTTCTAAAGATGCCTCCAACATCCCTCATCTCATGTTTCTCTAAAATGTGGTCTTAATATTCACGCTCATTGAGAAATGGGATCTACGCCTCTCCCTTGAATCTGTAACCAAACGCCTGTAACCGATACAATGCAGTGGAAGCGATCCTGCACGATTTTTTTTAAGTTGGGTTTACACTTTGCTCACTGGAGCGCTTGCACCTGGAGTTCTAAGATGCCATATAAGAAGTGCAACTATGCTGAAGACACCTTACCTGAGGGAGCCAAGCTGCATGGTGAGGCAACATAGAGCCACCCGGGTTGAAAGCTGCAGCTGAGCCCCCAGCAACAGTGCATCATTTCCTGCCGGCCATGTAAGCAAACTGTCTTGGATATCCAGCCTTGTCAAGCCTTCAGATGACTACGGCCCCAATCAATATGACTGCAACTGCATGAGATCCCAGGAAAAAGCTACCCAATTTAATCCTTTCGAAATTTAAGCTACTATATTTAGAGTAGTTTGTGACACAACAGTAACTACTGGAAAAAATGCTACTAAGTGCTCAGCACAATAAATTGGGTGGGAAGTAGGACACACCAACAAACACATCAAGGATGTTGAGAAATTCGAGAACAGGGACAGAAACAATTTTTAAAACTTGCAGCAACAGCCCTGGATGGTGTGGCTCAGGTGGTTGGAGACTGTCCCATAACTGATGAGTTGGGGGTTCAGTCCCTGGTCTGGACACGTGCAATCCCCAGTCCATGCACCTATAGGAAGCAACCAGTCGATGCTTCTCTCTCACATTGATGTTTCTCTCTCCCTTCCTCCCTTCCTAAAAAGCAATGAAAAATGTCCTCAGGTGAGGATAAAAAATGAAACTAAAAAAGATTTCTGCCTTGTGTTGCTGACCTTCCCCCATATGCCATTTTTAAAAGAAATGTGACAAGTGACTTCTCTGTCTAGAATGCTCCAACAGCTGATTCCCATACCATTCAGAATAAGGCAGCAAAGCTCACTGTGGTCTGGCCTATCCCCACACTCGGCAATACTCCCAAAGTGGCACTTCCAGGTTTTCATCACATCCTCGGGTGCTCTCCCCAGCTACAGCCCTGCATTCCTCTCCAGGAATTCTACTGTCACCTCCAGCCAATTGCCTTGTCTCCTCACTTCCAGTCCAGGCACACGCCCCATGCACATCCTCAGAGAACTATGTACATATACTCTTGGCTCTTTCAGGTGTGAGCTGGGTGGGCCTCCACACTGATGTCTGGCACATCTGGGACGGCAACTTTGCTGAGACAATGAGTGATGAGTTGTTAAACACAGAAATGTAAGCTGCAAACTCCCTCAGAGCATGTTGGTAGGTGACAGTCTGAGATCATGAAAACAGGTAATAACAAAGACTTACACAGGAGGAAACAGACTATCATTTTGAAAACTGGGGAAGACTTCTTTAGACATTCAATATTTAATTTGCAAGATTAATAATCACATTTCCAACAGTGCATTAAGCGTCAAGAATAAGATTATTTTGAATATAAACAAATTCTTCTGGAGAGACCCTCCCACTCTCAAGTCTTCAGCTCAAATGTCCACCATGTCCAGCAGTGCAGAGAGATGGAGCTCAGAGGCAATTTCCTCTTCCCTTGAACTTTGGATCAGCCTTTCCAGGTGCTTCAGCCGTTCAGTCAGAGATGTTCCTGTTGCCTCTGACAACTGTTGTTCCCCTGTCCTTTCATTCTATATAAATGAAAAAAAAAATTAAAGATAATTTTGGAATATCCATAAACCAAGATATATTCTCTTTAAAGGCACTAGATTGGGCTCATGTTAGAAACCTCATCAGGGGCATGCTGGGCTCACCAAACTCCCCTCTTAGCATCTACCATATATCCTTCCAGCCTCTTCTGGCACATATACATACAGCTGGTATCATCTGCACATGAATGTTTCTCTGCTGGTTCTATAATGAACAACTTCCAGTGTCAGTCGTTTTTATAAAATATAATTTCAGGGGCTTCAAACTATTCCATCATAGTACTGTAAGTGCTTAACCACAGTCCCATCTTTGGATATTCACTTTGTTTCAACTTCTATGCAGTATAATTAATACTACAATGAATAAAAATACATTAATTTTTGTCATATATAGTAACTTCTTTTTTTTCCTTTTCACCCAAGGACATGTTTTTATTGATTTTAGACAGAGAAGCAGAGAAACACTGATGTGAGAGAGAAACACTGATCAGTTGCCTCCCATGCATGACCTGACCAGGGAGCAAACCCACAACCTAGATACATACCTTGACCGGGAATCGAACCCACAACCTTTTGGTGTAAGGAACAACACTCCAAACAACTGAGCCACCCAGCTAGGGCAGTAATTTCTTTAGGGAAGAAAAGTTGTCTGCCAAACTAATAAATAGAAACAGTATGCCATCTTAATTTGCTTTACTCCCCTATTGAAGGACTGCCTAGAGCCAGTCCAGGAGCATATTTCTTACCTGTCCAGTATTAAATCACTCTAATTAAAACTCTGGTTTTGCTTCTTTTACCACTGAAGGAAGGATGGTGAGCTAGAAGGACCTTGAGCTTTGGAGCAAGTCAGGTCTGACTTTGAAAAGCAGCTCTACCACTGACCAGCTGAACACACTTGAGTGAGGTCCTTGGCTTGTGTGAACCTAACCTCCTCAGGGAAAGAGAATCCCAGAAAGGGAGGTCCGGGTGATGCCACGGCTTGGAGAGTATGTGCCCCATAAACATAAGACTCTCATCACCTGCCATTTTCCTCAGTCCCTTACTGCGTGTCAGCCCAGTGATGGGTTTTGTTTGATTCTTAAGCATGTTTCGATTTCATTATTCATTCATTTCACAAGTAGAAACTCAATTAGTTGGACCTCTATAACTGACAGATTAAGTTTAAGAAAAGATATAATTTAAGCTAATAATTTATTGGTCATCATAGCATCATACAATTAATTAAGCATTACTTTTATGCCAGCCACTTTATGTCTTAATTCTAAAATAATGCCAAATGTACTCTCTTCTCACCTGTGGACTAGCAGTTGTGGATGTTTTCATCACAGGTTCAATAGCCTGAGGCAGAGACACTAGAGTCTGAGGAAGGTAGAGGGGAAGGGAAGTTGAATCTGTAAATGCTCCTGAGTTTTCAGACAACCACTGCTGAAGTTGATCTTCAAACCTGAAACATTTGAGCATTACAAAGCAAAAACTTAATTATCTTTCACTTTTACTCTCTCTATATAGACATATATACATATACTTTAAATGGTTTAAAGCTTTGCTTTTTACTAAGCATAGAACTAAGTTGTGACATCAGTTGAGGAGCAGAAATGTACTTTTAAAAAATTGGTATCTTTAATTTATAAACCAAATTTATACTATGAGAAAGGTAGCATTTATCGAAAATCAATTGTTTTTATTTGTTACTTAACATTACTCGTACTTCTCTCATTTGCTTTATTTTCTCTGTCTTATTTTGGATTTTTGTTTCTATAATTCTTATCTCTTAATGGATTACCCAAATGTATGGACAGCTGCTTACAGTCTGAAATTAACTCAAAATAATATCCTGCTGCCACCTAACATTCTAGAGCTGTCCACTCCATACAACTGTCCTTTCAAGAAAGACAATCTGGTCCAACTGCTTAAATGATACAGACCTAGAAAAACCTACTTTTAGAAATGATACATTCATTCACTCTTCCAGCACATATTTATCAAGCCCCCAACAAACAGTAGGCACCATTTGAAGTACCAGAGATATAGCACTGAAAACAAAGAAAAGGTCTAAGCAGGTTATACTTTGAGGGGACAAAGGACACATTTACAAGGGAAATGTGGTCTGAAGATGAGAAAGGCAAAGCAAAGACAAAGGAAAAACATGGAGACAGAGAGGGCTAGGAGAACAGGCAAGGAGGGCCTCACTAAGAAGTAGACATTTGAGCAGAGACTGGAAGTGAGTGCAAGGTGAGCCATGTGGATATCGGGATAGCAGAGGAGTCCTGGACAAAAGGAACAAGGAGCGCAAAGGCCTGACTATACACTGCCCAACATGTTGAAAGAGCAGAGATCAGAAAGAAAATGGGAAGCAGAGCACGTAACGTCTTGCCCCCTTTATAAGGATTCTCCTTCTGAATCAGAGTGAGAGGAGGTTGTGAGCAAAGGAGTAACATGATCCCTGCTTCAACCTGAAAGGCTTACACAGGTTCAGCCAAGACTAGACTACAGCCTACTGCAAAAATGGTCCAATTCCTCATATATTTTGAATAGAACCAATAGGATTTGTGGATGGACTAGACGCTGGAGGGATGGAGCTGCCTTCAACTGAGAAGACCACTGTGGGGGTTAAATTGGGAAATGGATTTGGGATGTGAGCCCTGCGGTGGCTATCAAGAAGCAGTAGGATATCCAAATCTGGAGTTTAGAGAAAAACCCAAGGTTTGAGATATATACCTAGAGTTGTAGGAATATTAATTTATTTAAAAATCCATGAAACTGAAGTACAGATGTCACAGACACAAGGTCCAGAGAATGAATGAGGGGGCAGTTGGGGGAAGAGGTAGAACCAGCAGGAGTGGCCTAGGGAGTATGGCCAGAGGGGCAGGAGAGGGCAACCTGGGAGCCAGAAAGGAGGGAGCAAAGGTGTGGAATGGTGCTGGAGACTAGGGTTCATGGTCAGTTCAGCTGTGTGAGGGGCTGTAGTGATCCTAACCAGAGTGGACATGGGGGGCGGAAAGGGGCTACAGAAAAGACTGGAAAAAAGAACTGAAGCAGTAAGCATCACTGTTTTTAAGTTTACTGTAAAAAGAACAAAAACACGAGGTAACTAGAGAGGGAAATGAGTCCAAGGTAGGGAGAAATGCCAGAATGACTTTCAAGCATGAAGCAGCTTAAGGACACAATGAGCAGAATGTAATGGACTTCACCTCTTGCTCTCCTCTTTCTCCAGCAGCAGACTGCTGGACAGACGCTGGGCCAGGAGCTCCTGGGCAGAGGCTCCACGCAGCAGATCCTCCGTGCTGGGAACCTGCCCCTCTTGGCCATGCTCTGCCCTTCTCTTCCCAGTTATGTTCATGTGAAGTAATGGAGTGGCAAACTTGTTTGCAGAAGGATGAGACTTTGTTCCCAAACTGTAAGTACATGTTTTGAAATGCTTATCAGGAACGAGAAAGGACTCCTTAGGCAATAAGTAGATGTAGGTGCAGACAGAGCCTGAGACCCACCCCTTCCCACTCCCAGGTTCCCTCATGGTAAGAGCTTCCCTCAGGTCAGGTGCAGGGCTCAGGGGGAGAGCAGCCTCTGCCTGAGGGGGGCTTCCAGTCTCCTGAGCAGCTGGGCTCTTGGAGCATTCCCTCTCTGAGTTTTACTTTCCATCCCTGGATTATCAACAGGTCTCTGCTGCCCCTTATTACAGCAAGGTTATTTTTATATTTAGCTGTTCAGTCCTTCTGGAACTAACAGTTGGAGACAGTGGAGCAGCTTCTCCTAAGCAGATGCCAGTGTCTGTCCTCTCCCCACTAGTTTGGCATGGTACTTTTGTCACATTCCGTTGTGTCTGGACATTTTATTCTGACCCACTCGCCTACTGTAACTTTACTATTATGTTTTGACATCAGGCAGAGCAGGCTTTCCTTGTTATTCTTATTCAAAATATTCTCAACAATTGCTACACATTTTCTCATCCTGATAAATTTTATTACTTATTTTGGGGTTTTATTAGAAATGCCCTGACTTTACAATGTGAAAACTGACAACTTTGTATTACCGCGTCCTCCCATCAGCAAGGGTAGCCTGCCCCTCGTTTATTCAGGTTTTCTTTGCACCTTTAAGGCTCTCAGTTACCTAGACAGGGGTTTAGCGCCTCTCCTGGTCAGTCTATGTTCATGTTATAGGTTTGTTGCTGCTGTGAAAAAGGCTCTTTGTACCTTGTAGGTTGATCTATCTAGTCACCTTCCTGAATTCTGAATGATTCTAAAGGTGTGACTGTTATGTTCAACTGACAATTTTACTGTCTGGAAATGACAGTTTCTCCTTCCTTTCAATACTTATGCCATCTGTATAATCCCTGCACTGGGCAGGATTTCCAGGATAACTGTAAACAGCAGTGACATCAGGAGCAGCTCAGGATGGCTTTGACTTCAGTGTTTCTAATGTTTTACCAAGAAGCTAATTTTTTTTTGGCAGTTTTATGATAGCTTTATCAAGCAAAAAACATTTTTTTACCCAAGTTTGATAAAAATTTTTATCAGGAATGAGTATAAATTTTAGGGGACAGGAATAGGTATACATTTAGGAAAAGCATTTCAACAACTACTAAAATGATCACTAATTTTTCTGTTATGGCACCAAATTAGATGAATAGATTTCTCTTGTTGGTACTGTTTATCCTGGAATAAAGCCTACTTGTGAAATATTTTATGTACTGCAAGACTGCATGTACTAACATTTTATTTAGTATTTTTGAACCAAGTTTGTGAGATGTCTGCTTTCTTTTGTCTGCACTTTCCCAGTTGTGATAATATCAGGGTCAGTATTATCTGATAAATGAAGTGAGATGCTTGCTTTTTTTGGTCAAGAACAGTTTCTACTACATGGGAATGATCTGTTCTTCAAGTATGTCAGAATCTGCCTACACTGGGCTGGATTCTGTGTATAGGATATGAATTTCTATCTGTGTACCTTGGAAGAGAACAACACAGTTTACTCTGTTAGGTGGAGGGATGACAGACACACACACTGAACACAGATCTCACCATCCCTGACGCAGTTGGAGCTCCTTCTGCGTCTGCATTCTGGCCTGTTCCCACGACAAAGGAACGTCATATACTTTCAAATGGTTTTTAAAAAAATATACACATATTTGACCATCTTCACTCAGTGCCTCTGAGAAAAAAATACAAAAACAAGTAAGAAAAGAATATCAAAAGAGCAATAGGTAAACACCTGATGTTTGCTTATATTCAATGATTTAAGGACAAGCTCCTCTAATTAAAGTCACATAATTATGTGAATCCCATTTGAGCCAAACATGCTCCAAGTATCAAGGTTCAGACAGGCTCATGGCAAGTATGACTACTCAGAGCTACAAAATTGTCTCAAACTTAGAGTCAGCCTAGGGAGCCCATTTCAGAGAGGTGAGTCCTGGTTCTCCTGGAACTGTCTTAGCTCTTCCCAATGTTTACAAGTCGCCTTGAAGTCACTGGCTTAAAGGAGGGAGTCCTAAGAAAAGGAAGGGTGACAACCCACAGGAAAAGGAACAAACATCAAGTAAACTACTTTCTTTGCTGAAATTAGACCAGTCAAGTCTCATAGTGATAAGTGCTTAACTACCTGATGTGACAGGAAGCCTGGGGGGCGTCCAGTCCCTCAGTTTGTGGTTGATGCACAAGGCAATGAAGTCGTCCCAGGGGATGTCGGCAACCGAAGGCCCTGCCCCCAAGCCAGGGGAGAGGTTCCTGCTCTTCCACATGCCATATGTTCTTCGGAGCAGGTTCTCCACCTGGGACTGGAGGACAGGTTGTGTCTGGCGAGAGCTGGGGATCTGGGAGGCATACTGGATGACCATGGAGCACACAAGAAGCCAGGGAGCTGGAGAGAAAGCACCTTGTGAGTCGCAAGGTTTGGCCAAAGTATAGGTGGAAATCTACATGAAATGTTTTTCACTCTCTATTAATTTAGAAGAAGGTAACTGTGTAGTTGAGGAGTCTGTTCTCAAATCTCAATACAATAAACCATAGCTATTCAGGAAAGAGCATCTCTCTCCCCATGTCCCAACAAGGGACCCATCTTCCTAGACAAAACTCATGACTAAAGGTCCCCCCTAGGGGCTCTGATTGTACAGGTCCAGGAATCTGTACTTTAACAAGGACCCAGGTGAGGTTGGTACATGAGGTCTTGGCTTCTCTTAGAAAACTGACTAGCTCACAGCACAGAGGGTTTGTGCTGTACACTTTGCTTCCCTTCGGGTTCCTTCAGTAATAAGCATATGTTAGACCTACTGAAGACCACACCCTGAAATTTAGAAGGGCACATGAGACCTATGTGCCATGTGGCCCAAAGGAAAGTGGCCCTGCTAGGGCCCTGTACTGTGCCACATTAAGCAGTAAGTAGCTTTCTTCTCTTTTACCAGCATCAACAAGGGAAGGGGCAGCATCCATGACCAGCCCAGGAGACCTGGAGAACGCAACAGAACAGCCCAAAGGCTTCAGCTGGCACAGGCAGAGCCACAACACAGACTTGACAAAGGAGCACTGGTTTTAAGTCAACGCTGAGGGCTGTGACCCAACCAGACCTAGCAGTGTGGGGACAGGACTGCATGGTCCCCACACTCTTGACCCGCATACTTATGGTGCAGGCAGGACAGGACCTGCCATCCATTCAGAAACTCCAGGCCTTGGGGTCAGTGCTCCCCCAACACCACAGGCCACCTTCTTCCCAGGGGTCAGCAGATACCCACAGACTGCTTTGTTGATGGCAAAGGGCCAACGGTCACTTTACGAAAACCCTAGCTCATTCTGACTCCTAAATCCAAAGGCAGGTGCAGGTGGATGCAGAATGGGGCAAGGGACACAGAGTAGAAGATGTAAGAACCTCCCACCAGTGCCCAATACCTGCCCGACTGCCACTACAGTAAGAACCCAAATGGGTGATCACAGCTGCCCCAATCCTCATCCCCAGCCAGCACCCCTCAGCATGAGACCTTACCCCCGGGGGGCGGAAGGTCCATCTGCGGAAGCCGAAAGCCCAGCACAGCCTGTTTCAGCCAGGCCAGGTGCTCTGGGGTGTTCCAGTGAAGGTGAGGAA
Source organism: Furipterus horrens (assembly GCF_987537825.1). Classification (NCBI taxonomy): domain Eukaryota; kingdom Metazoa; phylum Chordata; class Mammalia; order Chiroptera; family Furipteridae; genus Furipterus; species Furipterus horrens. Next base: position 10,832,172 of record NW_028327171.1, read on the forward strand.
GCAGTTGGCTACCCCCTGCCTCAGCAAACTCGGTGACAGGCCAGGACAGATCACAGAGCTGCTCTGAGGACACCACAGAAGCCAGAAAGTACAGCACACTGTTGAACAGCTCAATGATGGCACCAGGCTCCTGCGAGGCCAGGCCCCCTAGCCGCCTCTCTCTTCTGTCATGGAAGAACCGGCCACTAAACTCACGGCTAATCCCATCTTCCACATACTGAATGAGGGTCTGGCAGCAAAGGTCAAGGGCACAGGGGCAGCGGGAGACCAGCCACTGGACGGCCTGTGAAACCTGAGAAGCAAAGACAGTTGGAAGAAACTTAAACAAGTCATGCTGCTTTTCAGGAGCTTCCTGAAGGTGCTCCCTCCCACAGTTGCCATAGCAGGTGCCACCAGAGCACCAGCTTCTCATCCACGCTGGGAAGGGGTGCAAAGCTTCTGCTGCAGTGGAGTTTGGCCTCCTAGGGCCTTGGAAACCCAAACAGCAGGGATACTAGGAGAGTGGTTCCGAGTCCCGCCCTGCACATCTTCTCCACCACGGTGACAGGAAAACACATCTTCCAGTTCTTGGAAGGACTAACCTGGATGTTCTCACATCCTGTACTTATCTTTCTTCCTATAGTTACTTTTATTTAATTCCTGGCACTTCTTTCTCTAAATGTAACTGTCAGCACAGACTCCCTTTTTTTTTTCTTTTTCTTTTTCTCATCCAAGGATATGTTTACTGATTTTTAAGGAGACGATATCAATTTATTGTTCTACTTATTTATGTATTCATTGGTTGATTCTTGTATGTGCCCTGTCCGGGGATCAAATCCTCAACCGTTTGGTATACCAGCCGAGCCACCTGGCCAGGGCCAGACTTCCTTTTTTAAGGAAATTTCTGATAACATTATTCATTCATATATCCCAAGAACAACCATGCTCCAAAAATAATTTATATATCTGACCTTCAGGTATAAGACATGAATGGTCGTATTTTAAATCTGTTTAACTATAAAACCCCTAAAAATACTACACGAACGATTTTCAGATAGTAGGAGTATGAGAAATTTTTATCTTTTATTTTTTATTTCTGCTTATATTTTTAGAGGGTCACCTTTCAAATATAAAATTTAAAAATGCAAGCAACAATATACATGAAATTCAAGATAGAGCAAAAAGGGAAAAACCGAAATACGTAGTTCGACCTTTAAAAATGATGAAACTTTACCTTTTTTGTGCCTTGTAAATCGTTAATGGAATCCGGAATCTCAATAATGGTATAATCTGAAATCAGCTTAGCTGAAACCAAATCCTGTAGCATCAGACCTTGAGAAGAAAGAGACGGACGTCACCTGCTCAGTCTGCAGATGCACGAACACAACTCACGTCACACGCCCTGCTCAGCCCTGCTCCCCGTCACCACGGTGGCTGCTGCCCCCTGACTCCTGACATCGCATTGCCAGCACTTCCTCAGACCCGGGGCTCAACACATTTATTGAACATGCTGGCTCATAAATGAGACTGCCTTCACAAACCATCTTCCACGTCCTTCTCCATGATGTCCCCTCCCAGGCTGGACACGAGAACCACCAGTGGCAGCGGAGGCTGGAAGGGCTTGGCCTGCAGGAGCTGCTTGAGCTGCAAGAGTGCAGACAGCCAGTACACGTCCTCCTCTGTGAAGTCCTCATCTTTCATTCTGGGGGCAAGCAGCAGCATGAGCCCACTGGCTCCCAGAAGCTCTTTCTGTATCTCCAGGGCATCAAGGGCACCGTCACTGAGAGCACCATGGGCTACCTGGAACAGCAACCAGACCATCAGGATGGACACACCAAGGGACAAATCAGCGGTGAATGTCAGCCCCAGAGCCAGCTCAGCCAAACTGCACTGCACTTTGAGTAAGCCTCCCTCCATGAGGCCATGAATTAGAGCCAGAAACAGCCACATCGACAGATAATTCAGCCTCCAGCTAGAATTGTGTTTGAGCCTGTTACTTGTATCTTAACAGTCACCCTTAAACAGTTATAAAAAGTTAAGTTCATAATGACAAAAAAGGGGGTGGGGGGGGCAAGCCATCAGCAACCCATTTCTAGAAAATAGTGTGGAGATGGAAACAATCACTGGGTTGAGGGAAGCAGAGGAAGCTACACCTGAGGCGCTACAGACATGGTGTGAAATGACCCAGGCCAGCTGACCCTGCAAAAGCCCAGAGCATCCAGGCCTTGTGGCACCAAGAACCAGAGAGCAGGTTCAGGGCCCCAGGGGATGAGTCACACACAGAGCAATGGCCCTAGAGGTCATTAAGGAAACTTCTGATAACACCCACCTGCAGGTGGCCTTTAAGCGCAACAGGTACCCTGGGCAGGGGTCTGTCCCATCCTAAGAAGATCCAAATACAGGAGCATCCCCGGGCACAGTGGAGGGTACTTGGCACTGGCCACCCCCTACCTTACACTAAAAGCACCAGCAGTTGCCCTAGGAGACAGGATGAGGCCTGTCCAGAGAAACCAAACAGTCCAGAGAACAGATACCCAGATCCTGACACTTGAAGGTCCCCCCCCCCCAAAAAATGGCTTGCCCCAAATACAGAGCTTGTGGCCAGCCTTTTAGGGCCTCGCTTGGGTATGTGGCAGACAGCTTCAAATAAGGTGTCTGAGGAGAGCCTCCAACATAAGACACTGTAATTACAAAGAAAAAGAAACCCAAAGGAAACAAATTATGCATGGAACGTAAGAAAACTTAGAAAAAAATCCTAATTTCCTCAGAGACATAAGATCATATGTCCAAAAATAGTCACAAGGTGATATATCAGATAAGGACAAGAAAAGGAAGTAATATATATGGAATAAAAATTTCAATAGAACATTTGTAATATAAAGCCAAGGAAATCTCCCAGAACACAATATAAAAAAGCAAGATAGAAAATAGGATAGAAAGGATAAGAAGCTCCCAGGACCACCTGATGAGATCCAACATATGTCTAACAGGGGTTCAAAAGAGAACAGAAAAAAAAGAGAAGGAAAGCACATGTCTGAAAGATGTAAGAATATCCCAGAAGGTGGGGGGGGATTGCTGGGGTGGGGGGTGCTGGGCAGAGGGGAGCAAAGGGGAAAAAATTGGAACTATTTTAACAATATAATCAATAAAATATACTTAAAAAAAAAAGAATATCCTAGAAGCAAAACAAGAGTCTCTAGCCTGCAAGAACCCGTAAGCGGAGCACAATAAGTGCAGGAAATGGGCACCAGGCACACCTGAATGGATTTTCAGAACCACGGGGCAGACAGCAAGATTCTGAAGAGAAATAATACCAGGCCACAGAGAAAGAAACAGGAATAATCTCAGACATCGCAACAGCAACACTGCATGCTAGGTGACAGTGAAGCAAAATTGAAAGGAAAATTACTTTCAACCCAGAATTCTACAAACCTAGCTACGCTATAAAGCAAATGTGAGGGTAAACACATTTAAGACAAACAAGGACTCAGGATATCCTCCTCCTGTGCGTCTTTCTTTGGCAGAAACTGGAAGACATGTTCCATCAAACAAGAGACTAAACGAGGAAAAAACATTGCTGCTACTGTCAATGGCTGCACTAAGTCCTTGGTATGTGTCGGGCCCTATTCTAAGAAATATATATATTTCACTTCATCCTCAAGTTAGATGGCCTAGAGCAATTTATTTTAAGTTCTCTGAGCCTCAGTTTCCCGTTAAGTAAGAGTATCCATCGACAGGTGGTACAAAGACACAAGGAACTATTAACCTAAGTTAACAGTTACAAGTGGAGGAGCAGGACCCTATCGGTATGGAGGCCCAGTGGCAGTCACACCCTGGAACACCATATCAACCCAGGGTGGAGCAAGAGAAGGCACTCTTAAAGGGAAGATAAGGTGAAGTGACAGAGCGTTTGGAAAATTCTCCTAGAATATACACAGCCCATCTGGTGGCACCTTTGGGTAGAAATTGAGATATGTAGAGAAGACTACATCAGTGAGAAAATAAGGCAACTATTACTTGCAGAAAAAATGAAGAAATGCAGTCACAGAACACTTGCTGGTTCTGGCATATAGCAGTCACACAGCCATCAAAACGTGACCCACTAAATGAGGTAATATAAAGTGGAAAAACAAAAGAAACGAAACCGCTATAACCAAACTTCAATTTGAAGAAGTTCCGAGGACAGAGGGAACATGGACTGGAGTGTCACATGCATGGCGACCAGGGCATGCCATGAAGGGGATTTGGTTAGGACGAGGGGAGGCCTGGGCAGTGCAAGCCTTCAAGTCAGCACATGGGGTAGAGAGCTGACTTTCAATGAGCCCTCCAAGCGTGCAGCCCAGCTGGCCCTCAGGAGACTCTGGGCATCACATCATGAAAGGTACCAAACCCAGGTTCAAAGAGCTGGCCGGAGCAGCAGCCATCAACACCAAGTCTGCTCAGCACTGAAGCCTGCACTTTCCACCCTGCACTGCTGTTTTCTCAGTTAATAAGACACACGTCTGGTTCTATTTCTGAACACATGCACTGAAATCTAAAATTCATTTATGCAGGTTTGAATCTAATGAGGAAATAGGTTCTCATTTAAACAAAATTCTCCCAGGGAACCAATTAAGGTGAGTATTGTAAAAAACACCTATTTTTTAAAAAACATAGAACTTGTAATGGAAAACTGAGGACAACCTGAATGTAAAGCAAAACAACTAACCTGAAATGTCCAATATTAAACCTATATAGTAGTTGGGACCAAGTTCGGTGAAAACTAAGTAGAATTAAAAAGCATTAGTCATTTGCTAAAACCTGATATATCAGGAAGCTATTTTAACAAAGTTGTCAGTAGTTAACAAACCAAGTGAAATGTAACAGTCACTGCACTCTTGTGGAATGCTCTGTTTCTTATCTCTCTTGGGTTAACTACCAGAGGCAGATATAGAGTTCAGGGCTTCTGAATGATGTGCAGAAGAGCATAGGTGCATCTATGCACTTGTCAGGGTGGTTCTGACTTTTCACTAAGTTCTCAAAGTAGTCTAGGATCAGAGATAGTTCAAAGGCTCATTGTGCTCCTGGACCCTAGCCCGGTATCTCACACCAAATAGGGGTCCATGGGATGCCATCAAGACACAAGGAGGAACAGACATGCCACTTACTTCTGAGGCTCCCACATTCTTTCAAAACCACTTCAGGCATTTATAATTCCACTGATGTCTGGGAGTGAGTGAAAATAAGAAAATCACAGAAGTAAATACACATAGTGATTGCCACTCACCTTTACACACACGTTGACAGAAACTGTCTGATTCCCTTTGCTGCTGATCGCATTAAACAGCGTGAGTGTCTGAATCCCACCAGCATTACTACATGTGTCAATCAAGCCATCATCTCCCATGAACTTGACTTTTAACCAATTTGCTAGAATTCTGTGAATAAAAAAAAAAAAGAAGAAAAACACATGAAGAAGAATCCAATTCTAAATCTAAACTATAAAGATTTTCAGGAAAAAAAGTTAGATAAATATCACACAGATGTAGGTCCACAGACATAAATTTTACTGTGGAATTGATCTGAACAAACTCTACCGGGTTAATCTTTTGTGTTAGAAAAGAGGGCACTCATGGAACTGGTTCATTCAAATGTGACAAGATTCTAAAGCACTAAGAAAAGATTTTGAGCAATAGAAAAGATCCTTAGAGTTTAAAGTATACATGTTTTATAGAATCAAATTTCTCAGTCATGAGAACTTAATTCTAGAAACATACGTGAATCATGTAAATACTTTTAAAACACCACAAACTCTAATCTTTGCTCAGATATCTTAGCCTACATGTGTCCCTGCTTAAAATGTAATGTGTTCAGCCCTGGCTGGTGTGGCTCAGCAGATTGAGCACAGGCTTGTGAACCAAAAGGTCACTGGTTTGATTCCAGTCAGGGCACATGCCTGGGTTGTGGGCCAGGTCCCCAACTGGGGACATGCAAGAGGCAACTAATCAATGTTTCTCTCACACACAAATATTTCTCTCTCCCTCTCTTTCTCCTTCCCTTCCCCTCACTCTCAAAATAAATAAAATCTTGAGGAAAAAAAAAAAAGTAATGTGTTCAGAGAACTTAATATCCTCATACATTGCTGATAGGAATGTAAAATGGTACAGATGCTATAAAAAATAGTTCAGCAAATATTCAAAGATGTAGACATAGAGTTACCACACAACCTAGCAATTCCACTCCTAGGTATATAGCCAAGAGAACTGCTGACATACATCCACATAAACATTCAGATACACAAATGGAAACAACCCAAATATCCCATCAACTGATGAACAAATAAAATGTAATATATTCATTCCATGGAATATTATTCAGCCTCAAAAAAGGACTGGTACATTCACTACAACATGAATGGACCTAGAAAACATCTATGCTGAGTGAAAGATGCCAGTCAAAAATACTACATCCTGTATGATTCTATTTACACAGGATGTCCAGAACAGGCAAATGCATCAAGACAGAAAGCAGATTAGTAGCTGCCAGGGGCTGAAGCTAGGGAGGTATGGAGTTTCTTTTTAAGTGAAAAAATGTTCTGGAATTAGATCATGGTGATGGCTGTACAACTCTTGTGAACACTAAAAACCAGTGAAGCGGAACTTTAAATGGGTGAAATTTATACATGAATTATATCTCAAAAAAGCTGTTAAAAATAAAAGTAACATGTTTTATAGTTGCTTTAAAAGTATAGAAGCAATTTGGCTATAAGAAACAATTTCTTGGATTTCTTTATAAAAATGCCAGAATTTTTTTCCTAATAACTGGGTCTATAAGCAGACAAATTATAAACTATCTTCCCCAAGACTCTAAAATGAAGTGGCATCTAATCAATACACCTTGGCATAGCTCTAAATAACAATCAACTCTAAAATGCACTTGGACAGAGTACTGCCACGTTTACAGAATAAAAATTTAAATAATCTAAAGGGTCAACTTCAAATCACAAACAAAACAGATTGCAAGTCTAAGCACCAAAGAGTAAACCTACCCGTCAGTGTCCCCACCAGCCTCTGACACCCCAGTTGCCCCTTGTGTCGCTCCACTGCCCAACACTCTCGGGAGAAGTCACTCCACCTCCTCAGGCTGCTTTCTCAGCAACAAGCCCCCAGAGGAAACCCCTCCCTGACCTGCTAGGACTCCCTGGAGACTGCTCTTCTCCGTAGTTGGGCAACACCAGCACCGGCTTCCAAAACACATGCTTCCTTCTACCAGGGAGGTGCTCAGCCACGAGGGAAGGCAGGTCCAGGGGTGCCCACGCTGCTTCACTGGAAGAGACCGAACATGGCATGTGAGCTGATGCTTGGGTCCTGGGGAAGGAGCAGCATGCACAGCGGGGACATGACAGACCTCAGCAGCTGTTGGTAGAAGTACTGGACCTTCAGCTGGTATGCAGTCTTGTTCCTGAGCCACCTCAGCCTACAAAGAAAGGGAGAACAACGCTGGGTCTACATGAGGCCAGCAAAGTACCCATGGAAGGAACCTGATAAGTACTTACTCATGTTTTCAGTAAAAAGTAACTGGTTAGTAAATATCTCCAGGAGGGAAATACTCAGGAGACCAAAAAAACATTTTCTGATAAACAGATGGACCTGTTCATTCCACAGATATCAAGCAATTGTCTTCCATGTGACAGTCACAGGAGAGAGCGGTAAACAGACAAAAATCCTGCTGTTATGGGGAGAGACGCACCTCTGCAATTGGATGGAATGGCAGGCACGTGAGCGTGCTGCAGTCTCACAGAGAGTGGTCAGAAAAGTGATATGTGAGCAAAGGCCTAAAAGAACTAAGAGGAAAGAGCATGGTGACTTCTGGGGGAGAAGCAAAGATACGGCCATGCCAAGGCAGGAGTGGGTGTGTGTGCCGAGAATGAGTACAGGGAGAGCAGTGGGGGAAGGCGGGGCAGCAGGGCAAGGGCTGCCATGGAAGGACTCAGAGAGCAACAAAGAGACTGCAACTAGAGACACGAGGTGACCTGACTTGACTGTGGTAGGGGTCAAAGGCGGAAGCTGGCCGGCGGACAGCAGAGGTGCTAAAGGCAGTGCTCCGGGCTGATGGGTCTGAGTTCAGGTGCATGACCTAAGCCCAGGGAGGACAGGCTGGCATCCTGTGAGCCAGGAAGGCCCTGAGTGGGGCAGGCTGGGTGAAGGTTAGGTTCTGACGCAGGGTTGGGAATTGGGTACAGGAGTCTGGGACACAAGACACAGGAGTCTAGGCTACAGACTCACAACGGGAGTTGTCAGTGTGAAGGACAGAAAGAGATTACCAGGGCAGGGGGCTGTGTCGGGGTGTGGGGAAGACAGAGGAAGCAGCCACAACTCGAGGAGGAGGCTAGGCCAGTGCCAAGGCTGCCAGGGGTCAAAGAGGCGCCTGAGCACCCTGACCACACACAGCTGTGTCTGAGACGGGCCAGTGCCATCACCCACCCCACTTACAGATGCAAAGGGGACCTCAGGAATCAAGGCAACTGGCAGTTTATTGGAGCTGAAGGAAACCCTGGAGATGGTGTTCAGAAAAAATGTCCCATAACAGACCAGAGGAAGACTAGGAACCGCCACAAGACCCAGACGGTGTGCTGCTGTAGCCCCTCCATGTTGCCTTCTCCTGGGCCCCCTACTTGTAGGCCCCTCTCAAGAGGTAGCACTGGCGTGGCCTGAAGAGAGAGGCCGAGCCCTGCATGGCTAGCATTGGATAGCTCGAGCGAAGACCTGGGCAGGGCTACAAGGAGCCACACTTGCTCAGAGAGGCTGGGAGGAGTGGCAGGGAAGGCCATGCCAAAGGGGCGCGGGAGGGAGCCCCACGAGAGGAGACTGAAGGGTGGGTGGAAGAGGTGCTAAAATGCAGCTGCAGAAGACTGAGGGAGGTGTGAGTGGTGTGAGCTAGACAGCAGCAGCAATGACAGAGAAGCAGAATCCGAAAGCAAAGGAAACAGGAAGTGGGAGTGGGGGTGAGCCCATGTGGACCTCTGGCTCTACCAAAGAGTGGACGTGATATATTCTTAAAACCAGGAAAACCAGGAGAAAAACAGGTGGCTCCAACTAAAATTCAATTACCAGGACCCCGAGTGTTTTAAGGGAAAAGACATACAAATCAAAGCAGGCAGACAACCACATGCACAGAACTGGAGGGAAAGATCACATGCAAAAGCGCAGCCCTGCATCTGTCCTCACTCTCTGACTATCCAGCTTCCCTCCGCAGACACAGGAGGGGCAGCAAGCTGAGCGCTGACCTGGTACAGGAGATGCCCACTTTCCCTGCGTGGCCCAGGTCCAGGAGGCCCTTGGCCAGGTGCTCCTCAGCGATGGGACACTCGGCGCTGGGCACCAGCGCAGTCAGCCTGTCGTTCACGTCCACACAGCAGGGCGCTGCAGGGAAGGCCCGCATCTGGCGCCTCAGCTTCTTCCGGGCAGCGACAGCTTCTCTCCACCTGGAGGGCACACCGACATATCACCGCTGGTGTGCTGAAGGGTCCCCACAGGGACACACACAAAAAACACACTCTGGCACCAGTAACACAGGAACACGTTTGTTGGCAGTATGTTTGTTTTCTTTTTTCAGCAATAGTCCTCACACTAAGAAATTAGTCAGAATTAAAACTCAAGGGGAAAAAAAGCCAAACAAACAAAAAGAAACAAACTCAGGCATGGGAGAGACCTCACAGCAAATGAGTGATGGTAAGCAAAAAAATTACTCAGCTTAAGAGCTAATGCTAACCTCTCTAGAGGACTAGTTTAGCAATATGGATAGAAATTCAAGGTACATATACCTTTGACTCAGCAAACACCACTGACAGGAATTTACCTCCAGACATGTGAGCACCGTGTGTACAGGATGGTTCCTACAGTACTCTTTGTCATAGCTAAAGAGAGAAATCCAGGGGCCAAGTAGGTCCTTTATGGTGCCACTGACAACTGGGAAAGCCAACATGCTGCTGCCATCTCCTGGCAATTGGAGCAAAGAATGGCTGCACAGAGCTGGGAATATGCCCCCAGCTGCACTATGAACCACAAAAAAAGGACAGAAGGTGTCTGGTGGGTACACAAGCAGCAGCTGCTTCTGAGAAGGAAGACGGAGTCTCTCATGGAATAGAGAGTCATTGCTCACTGTGTTCCTTCTCATGTGGTTGCAACTGCCAAGAACACTAATACTTACGTTAAATTTTACATGAACTGAATCACCATACAAAATATGTAACACATGCCCTGGCTGGTGTAGCTCAGTGGATTGAGCACCAACCTGCAAACCGAAGGGTTGCTAGTTCAATCCCCAGCCAGGGCACATGCCTGGGTTACAGGCCAGGACCCCAGTTGGGGGCACGCAAGAAACAACCAATCTACGTTTCTCTCGCACAATGATGTTTCTTTCCCTTTCTCCCCTCCTTTCCCTCTCTCTAAAAACAAATAAAATCTTTTAAAAAAAGCACACACACACAACACATATATGCCCAGTTTAATGAGTCAAACACCCACATCCTTCCATCCAATTAAGAAGCAGTGCCCATGATGCCTGTGGACTCTGAACAATCACACACCCTCTCATTCCCAAAAGTAATCACTGTCCTAAGTATATGTTCATTATATGTGCCTTCTTTTCTTTAGGGTTATACTACTATATATAAATCCAAAACAGTCTATTTGAGTATACACCATTTGTACGTTGTATACATTTCCCTAAGAACTGCTTTTTTTTCATTATAAATTCTGTTTTACACACAACTATAATTTGTTTGGCTTGTTCATGGCCATCTCCCTGTGTATAGCACAAAGAGTAAACAACAGAAAGCAACCTATAAATATTTATCAAAATACTGAACTATCCTTCCCAGTCTAATTCCTTAGTTATATCCTTACTTTATATCCTGTAGGAAGGCATGTGTTACCTGTGTCTGCGTGCATGTGCATAAACGATCATTTCTTAAAGTATAACCTTTATAAAAAGACTCCTGAGTGCAAGGATTTTATCTGTAAGGACACATGACGCACCTTTGAAGATACTTGCAGTAGCACTGAAGTTCCTGGAGGGTCTCCTTTGCAGTCTGGAAAATCTCTTCCCCAAGAAACAGGTCCACCAAGTGGGCACAGACATCCTCAGAGCAACGGGCCATACGGACCCTGTGATCTGCCTCCACTGCACTCCTAGGGAACAGGGCCATCAGCAAGGGAGACACTGCACCCAGGGCACACGCACCCTGAGGGCTTGCCTTAAAAGTACAAGAGTCTATGTCTTTTATATTGAAACATACTTACGTCTTTGCCACAAGAGAAGCTTTAAGATTTTCATTTTACTTAGTGTATAGCCATTTGAAAAGAATCACCATACAACAAAGGTAACAGGAAAAAAAACAAAAACAAGAGTGGTACAGGGCACTGAGTATAGGTCGAGTATAGGTCCAATGGGACACTTGGAAATAATCCAGAAATAAACCTTTATCTTAATAAAACGGTTAGAAATTTTATTTTTAAATGGCCATTAAGACATCTTCTCATCAGCAATATTTGATGTTTGCAGTGAAAAGTGTCTCAATTGCACTGTAACTGGCAGCCTGTGGTCATACTGCAGTAGCCCTCAAATAAATTAGTATCTATAAGAGATTTTTGTAACAAAATTCTATCAACCAAGGGAGCAAAGAAGACTTCATCAAATACATATAGTCACAAAATCAAAATAGCTTAAATAGGCAAGACCCATTTCCAATAGCCACACACTTGGGGGAGGTACAGACTAAGTCTCTTGGAATCAAAGAGAACAGCATGTTACTGGCATTTCAATGAGTCCTGGGTTTACTTAACTCCTAACACCCCTTCCTGGGATTAAGAACAGCCATATATGCATCATTTATGAAGTCTCTTACTTATAATAAATATAGAAATAGAGTCCCAGTTAATAGACATGGAAACAAACATGAATTAAACAACACTCTTCTGCCTTCCAGCTCTGTGCTCCGTCTGCACTGGGAGCTGTGATGAGTACTATGTAGTCCGCCACCTTTGGGTTATCTCAGAGAGCTTAAGCTTGAGGACGGATTTCCCTGCACAACTGAATCTCTATCTTCCTGAAGCTTGGCATGGAAATCAATAAAGTTCTTAAGTGAGAGAACTCCAAGAAATATTTTAACATATGAAAGAAGAGCAGCATCTTCTGCCCGGGCTGGGTGGCTCAGTTAGTTAGAGCGTTGTCCCGTAAACCAAAAGGTTGCGGGTTCAGACCCCAGTGAAGGCACATTACCTAGGTTACAGGTTCAACCCCTAGCTGGGGCACATATGGGAGGTGACCAATCAATGTCTCCCCTCCGCCCTCTAAAATCAATAAACATATCCATGGTTGAGGATTTTAAAAAAGAGAAGGATCTTCTATTTGAGAAAAACTAACAGCAAGTAACCTGGTACGGAGACTACTAGTAAATTCTATTGCAGACACATCCCTTGCCCAGGGCTGGGTCTACAATGAGGATAAGAGGGGAAGTGAGGCCCTCTCTGGAGGCAACGCACACACAGGGACAGTGTTTCAGCATTTTGCCATCCGAAAAGTAAGTATGCTCCTCACCAAAGTGAAACCCGCTAGCCTGAGCTGCCCAGCCCGACCACAGTGCCTAAGTGGCCCTTCCCTCCTGCCCTACCACTCCTCTCACATGGCAGGACCCAGACTTCACTTACTTCAATTCCTGGGAGCAGGTGTCCCTCACACATTCCACCACCACCTGTTCCGTCAGCTCTGCAGCCAGGTCCTGACTCATCTGAGTTAACAGCAGTTCTCTTTCTTGTTTCAACCTAAAGTTTTTTAAGAAAGAAAAAAGCACAAGGGGAATGTTTAAGAATAAAAGTAAGTGGTGGCATCACACTCCATGACCCCACAGGTGGGGATTTGAATTGTGTTGCCTGAGTCAGCAGGCCTAACCCTCTGATCCCACCAGACAGACCACACAGCTGCCCCCACTCCAGTCCCCCTCTCAATGGGGAGGAGCTGCTGCTCACAGGGTGGGCATAGCCTCAAGACCCCCTTCCACTCCCTAGGCCAACATGCACGAGGGCGCTAGGTGAGCCTCAGGTGTGATGCAGTGACAACAACAGCAAGAGCATCCCAGACCCGTTCAGGTTCTCTCCTGTGTCCACGCACTAACCCCCGGGTATACCATAAGAACGAGACACACTCACCTCGCCTCTTCAGCCTGCCGCCTCTCCTCCTCCTTGCGTTCCCTTTCCTTAGTTATTTCTTCAGCTGCAATGTGTCTCAAAATGCCCGCGGTTGCAGCTGTTAACAACTCCTCCATAGCAGCATTGGAAACACTAGACAGAGCAAAGTGGGTATCATTCTAAATAAATTAATAAAGCCAAGCAAACCACATAACTTCTAACTCTTCAAGGGGAAAAATTTTAATTGGCTCTTAGCATAAAAATTAAAACCACGGTTAGAAACACATACTCTATCAAACCTGACTCATGAAGACACAGAAAACCCAACTATACCTACAACCAGTAAGGTGATTGAGTCAACAGTCAAAAACCCCTCCCAACAAAGAAAAGCCAATGACCAGATGGCTTCACTAATAAATTCCATCCATTACTTAAGGAAACAGTAATGACAATCCTTCTCAAAGTCTTTGAAAAAACTGAAGAGGAAGCAGCACTTCCTAATACTTCTATGAAGCCAGCATTGCCCTGATTTGATACCGAAGTCAAAGACCCTACAAGAAAACGACAAACCAATATCCCTTATGGATACTGATGTAAAAATCCTGAACAAAATACTAGCAAACCGAAATTAAGTAATATAGTTAACTTTTGAACAACACAGGTTTGAATTGCACAGGTCCACTTACTTACACATAGATTATTTTTCAATAAATAGTTGTTTGTATCCACAGGTTTTACATCTTCAGATTCCCCACCGCAGGTCAACAACAGTATTTTTGCACTCCCATCCACGTATCAAAATACTATATTCGATCTGAGGTTGGTTAAATCTGCAGATGCAGAGAGCCAACTGTAAAGTTTTTGGGGAATCAAAAGTTTTACGTGAATTTTGGATTGTGGAGGTTGGCACCCTATCCCTGTGCTGTTCAGAGTCAACTATACCTTGTATATTACACCATTTCATGATAAAACATATTCAATATATTAGGAATAGAAGGAAACTTCCTCAACATGATAACACCCATAGCTAACATATTCAGTGATGAAAGACTGGGTGAAAGCTTTTCTTCCAAGATCAGAAACAAGACAAGGATGCCCACTTTTGACATTTCATTCAACACCATAATGGAAGTTATGGCCAGAGCAATTAGACAAGAAAAAGACAACCAAACTGGAAAGAAAACTATGTCTATTCACAGATGACAGGATCTTATATAGAGAAAATACTAAGAAATCACTCAAAAGTTATTAGAACTTGTAAGCAAAAGTTCATCAAGTTGGGAATAGAAGAATGACTACCCCAAAATCAATGGCATTTCTATACACTAGCACTGAAAATTCTGAAAATGAAATTAAATAAAGAAAACTTCATTTACAATAGTACAAAGAAACAAAATAATTACATTTAACCATGGAGATGAAAAGACTTGTATAATAAAAACTACAAAATATTGCTAAAATAAGGATGGCCTTAATTTCATGAATTGGAAGGCTTAATATTGTTAACATGTTAAAACTACCCAAAGCAATCTAGAGTTAATCTAATCACTATAAAAGTCCTACAAGCATTTTCTACAGAAAGAGACAAATCCATCCTAAAATTCATATGGAATTTCAAGGGACCTCAAATAGCAAAACAATCGTGAAAAAGAGGAACGCTAAGTTGAAAGACTCATACGCTGTGAATTAGTGACTTACTACAACACTACAGTAATAAAAAGTGTAGTACTAACACAAACACAGACATGCAGGGCAATGAAATAGAATAAGAGCCCAAAAGTAAACCCTCACATGTATGATCAACTGATTTGCACAAAGGTGCAAAAACTATCCAATGCGGAAAGGACAGTCTTTTTAACAATTGGTGCTAGGAACTCTCAGGTCAAGATGGCAGCATAGGCAGAGATGGCTCGCCTCCTCCCACAACCACATCAAAATTACAACTAAAATATAGAATACATTACTCAGGACCATCATAATCAAGCTGATTGGAAGTCTGACAACTACAGAATTAGAGACCACATCCATCCAGACTCGTAGGAGGGATGCAGATGCAGAACAGGCTGGTCACAAACCCACATGTGGTGGATAAAAATTCAGGAGGGGTATCTTGGGAGCAAGGAATCCCAGCCCACACCAGGCCCCCGAGCCCAGGGTTCCAGTGCCAGGAAGGTAAGTCCCCACAACTTCTGGCTGCAGAACCAGCAGGGATTGAGTCGGTGGAAGAAACTGCTAGAGCTCCAAGCAGTTCCTCTTAAAGAACCCACATAGGGATGCACTACTCAGACTCACTCCCTCTGAGCTCCAGAACCAGGGTAGCAGCTTGAAAGGCATCAGTGGTTTACAGGGAGAAACTGAAGTGTCTGGCATCAAGGCAAGCAGAGGCCATTGTCCCTTTTCTGAACTCTCCCCCCAACGGAGCCACAGAACCAGCAAGCTATGCCATATCTGAGATTCCATCAACCCAGCTAACACTGTTTGCTGACCCCCACCAAGATCCCTACCCCACCCCTCAGTCTGCTTTTCCATATGCATGGCTGGTCTTGGCACATGCTTCACAACTTCCTAAATCCTTTCAAACAAGCAACAGCTGGCCTCAGTGAGCCCCAGGACCTGGCACTACCAGCAGTCATAGCTTGGCTTCACTTGGGAATCTCCAAGGCCAGCACAAGTAGCGGCCATTTTAGATTGCTTTATACCTCAGGCAGGGCACCCCTGGCTAAACAGGTTGGACCTGACCTTGGCCAGCACCACCCAGGAAACCCCAGGGCCAGTGAACACAGTGGAGAGCAACAGACCACATCGGAGCACTACTACCTTGTCCCTACATGGCTGATCCTCCATGGAGGGTAGAGGGTGGTGGTCAGTGGTCACAGCCAGTCCTTACAGCTGGACTGGCCTGAGTAAATCCTTCCATTGACCTGCCAACAGCAAGCAAGTCTCAACTACAATAGGAGGATGTAGTCAGCCCACACAAAGAGTGCACCTTAAGTACCCAGCTTCAGTGATAGGGAAGGCTGTGCCACTGGACCCTATAGGACACCAACTACATTAGGCCATACTACCAAGACATGGAATCAAAGAAGTTCTACCTAATACATAGAAACAAATACAGGAAGGCTGCCAAAACAAGGAGGCAAAGAATCATGATTCAAATGAAAGAACAGATAAAAACTCCAGAAAAAGCCGGGTTGGTGCGGCTCAGTGAACTGAGCACTGGCCTGCAAACCAAAAGGTCACTAGTTTGATTCCCAGTCAGGACACAGGCCTGGGTTGCTGGCCAGGTCCCCAGATGAGGGTGTGCGAGAGGCAACCAGTCAATGTATCTCTCACACATTTATGTTCCTCTCCCTCTCTTTCTACCTCCCTTCCCATTTCTCTAAAAGTAAATAAATAAAATCCTTAAAAAAAAAAAAAAAACCTCCAGAAAAAGACCTAAATGAAATGGAAACAAGTAATAAGTAATCTCTCAGATGCAGAGTTCAAAACACTGGTTATAAGGATGCTCAAGGAACTTAGGACCTCAACAGCATAAAAAAGATCCAGCCAGAAATGGAGGATACACTAATTGAAATAAAGAACAATTTACAGGGAATCAACAGTAGAGTGGATGAAGCTAAGAATCAATCAATGATTTGGAACATAAGGAAGCAACAACCAACCAATGAGAACAAGAAGATGAAAAAAGAAGCCAAGAAAATGAGGATAGTATAAGCAGCCTCTGGGACAACTTCAAGAGGTCCAACATTCACATCATAGGAGTGCCAGAAGGAGAAGAGAAAGAACAAGATATTGGAAATCTATTTGAAAAAATAATGAAAGTAAACTTCCCTAATTTGGTGAAGGAAATAGACATGCAAGTCCAGGAAGCACAGAGTCCAAAACATGATGGATGCACAGAGGCCCACTCCAAAACACATCATAATTAAAATGCCAAAAGTTAAAGGTAAGGAGAGAATCTTAAAAGCAGCAAGAGAAAAGCAGATAGTTACATACAGGAGAGTACCCATAAGACTGTCAGCTGAGTTCTCAAAAGAAACTTCATGCTAGAAGGGATTGGCAAGAAATATTCAAAGTCACAAAAAGCAGGGAGCTACAGCCATGATTGCTCTACCCAGCAAAGATGTCATTTAGAATCAAAGGGCAGATAAAGAGCTTCTCAGACAAGAAAAAACTAAAGAGGTTCATCATCGCCAAGTCATTATTATATGAAATGTTAAAGGGACTTATTTAAGAAAAAGAAGATCAAAACTATGAACAATAAAATGGCAATGAATACATATCCATCAACAACTGAATCTAAAAAACAAACTAAGCAAACAAGAAGGATAGAAACAGAATCATGGATACAGACAGCATTTTGATGGTTGCCACATGGGAGGGGGTGTGAGGGAATGCGTGAAGAGGTGAGGGGATTAAGTAGTCGATATAGGTAGTTACAGAATAGCCATGGGGATGGATGTAAAGTACAGAATAGGAAACGGAGTAGCCAAAGAACTTATACACATGACCATGGACATGAACAATGATATGGGGATTGCCTGGAGAGTGATGGGTGCTGGGTGGAGGGGAGGAAAGGGGGAAAAATCAGGACAACAGCAATAGCATAATCAATAAAATATAATTAAAAATTTTTTAAAATATACAATTGGTGTTGGGAAAACTAGACACCCACATACAAAAGAATGGTGTTGGACCCTTACTTTATACCAAATATAAAAATGAAATCAAAATGGATCAAAGACCCAAACTTAAGAGCTAAAGCTATAAAACTCTTAGAAGAAAACATAAGAAAAAATCTTAAAAACATTGGATTTGGTGAAGATTTCTTAATATATGACACCAAAAGTACAAACAACAAAGGAAAAATAAACTGGACTACACAAAAATTTTAAACTTTTGTGCATCAAAGGACACTATAAGGAAGGTGAAAAGATAATCCACAGAAGAGCAAAAAAATATTTGCAAATCATCTATCTGATAAGGAATTAATAACCAGAATATAAAAGAACTATAAATAAAATAAACCCACCCAATTCAAAGATGGACAAAGGACTTGAATACACATTTCTCCAAAGATTCATCAGTGGCCAATAAGCACATGAAAAATGATGTTCAACATCATTAGTCATTAGGAAAATGCAAATCAACACTACAAGATGCCACTTCACACCCATTTAATGGTTATAAAAAAACTCACACACACAGAGAAGATACCATGTGTTGGCAAGAACACAGAAAAATTGGAACCCTTGCGCATTGTTTGTGAAAATGTAAAACGATGGAAAATAGGCTGTTTTTCAAAAACTTAATAGATTATATGATCCAGCATTTCCACTCCTAGGCACATACCCATAAGAACTGAAAGCAGAGACTCAGTACTTTATCATCATTATTCACAATTGCCACAGGTAGAAAACAACCCAAGTGTTCATAGTATCACTATTGACAATTGTCAAAAGATGAATTTTTAAAAATGTGCACACATATACTTGCACACGTATATGTGTGTATATATGTTTAATGGAATACTACTCAGTCATAAAAAAAATGAAGTCCTAATACATGCTACAACATAGATGAACCTTAAAGCCATTTTTGTGTCTGAAAAAAATCAGACGCAAAAGAACAAATACTGTTATGACTTCCCTTATGAGAGGTACCTAAAAAAGGCAAATTCATAAAGACAAGAAAAGAGGTTAACCAAGGGCTGGGGAAAGAGAACAACAAATTACTGTTTAATAAATATAGTTTTGGAATGATGAAGAAGTTCTGGACATAGATAGTGATGATGGATATACAACATTTTTAATGTATTTAAAGCCATTGAACAATATACTTAAAATTGGTTTAAATGATAAATTCTGTTATATTTTACCACAATAAAAAAATAAAAATTAAGCTCATGGAAATCATTTATATTTAGTTCCATCAAGAAAGTAAATACAGTAGTCCCCCTCTATATAGCAGTTCATTTATCGCGGCCCCACTGTATCGCGGGATTTTTAAAAATATTATAGTTAATTATTTATCGTGGATTTTTCGCTATATCGCGGGATTTTCGGTACTGTATAAGTATCTTGTTAAAGTTATGTAGGTTAAGAGTGTAGAATAAATCTAAGGTTCCTACTTCACGGGGGGGGGGGGTGTCTAGAACGTAATACCTGCGATAAGTGATATAGGAGATTCCAATGGGCCCTTGAGGTGGACTGGGAGCTTCCCTCTTACCTCTAACCCCTATCCCTCCCTTCCCTCAATAAACTTAGGTGTGAAACCCTAAAAAAAAAAAAAAAGAAAGAAAGTATAGACTTGTCCAGGTAGCTTATTTGGTTAGAGCATCAGTCCCGATATACCAAGGTTATAGGTTCAATCCCCCATCAGGGCACATACAAGTATCAACCAATGAATACATAAGTAAGTGGAACAACAAATCGACGTTTCTCTAATTTAAAAAAAAAAAAAATTTTAGGTATGTATATAACTTCAGTATAAAAAAATGAATCAAATCTATCAAAAAGACTGATTCTTTCATGTAGTCTACATTTATATAGATGAAATATATTTAAATATACTTTATAATTGTGTCACTTTATTGTGTGTTAGGATTTCTGAAATCCTTAAGAAAGTCTGATTTACTAAATTTATTAGATTTTAATCAGCTTTACAAAAGTTGCTTAAGAGCTTAGAAATATTTTGATTATTAAATTTATTAAGACTAGATGTTTTAAGTATTAGACAAAATCAGACATAAAAAATTTATAAATGTCTAAGGAAATTTTCCCATGGTTTAAAATGCAAATGGTATAAAGGGATTTAATCTGTCAAATTTGTAAACTGAAACTTAATCCAAGATCAAGTAAAATGAGTATGTTTAATTTTGGGAGGGGACTTTGAGCATTTACTTATTGAATTTATTGGAGTGACATTGGTTAATAAAATTACACAGGTTTCAGGGGTACAATTCTGTAACACATTATATGTTGTATTGTGTGTTCACCACCCCAAATCAAGTCTCCTTTGAGTATTTTTAATTTTTAATAATGAACTAAGTTTTACTTTACTAGAATTTCAAGTAGTAAAGTATTTTTAAAAATAGGTTTTTAATTTACAACTTTAATAAACCTAATGTTGCTCAAAGAGCAGACACAAATGAAAACTACATGCCAATGAGAGACAGAAGGTCAAAAACATGAACTACACCCATCTAGAGAACAGGACCGACATTCAAGTCTGTACATGCGAAGCTGCAATCTCTTGCTGAAGACTGAGCAGCTTTATGAAAGGAAACGTATGGAGGGATGGAGTCTGGGCCCAGTGAATACAGACAGCTTCAGAGCAGAAGGGGCACCCACTTACCACCCCACTTACCCAAGAGCTGTGGTTGCGAAGGCTGCCCCAGCGGCACCGACCTCCTCGCAGTCCTTCTGTAGAACTTCCTGGATGAGCTCGTCCACCACCTGCGCCAGGTCCTAAAAAGAAGTCAAACGGGGCGTGAGGAGGTCAGGGAGGGGGTCAGGCTCTAAAGAGAGGACAGATGAGGAGGGGGAGAGGGTGGTCAGGCATGCCATAACACTGCCTCAATCTAGACAGAGCTTGTAACCTAAGGGCACTGAAGACTTTACAGAACCACTACATTCTCATGGAACATCGCCGCATCCAGGGCAGAACTCCCATTGAGACCTTTTTCTTTTTTTTTAACCTTTGCAGACTTCATTTGACACTGTGCTTTGTCCTACAATGTCTGGGACTTAATAGCAGCTCAGGTGGGGCAGTCAGGGCCAGGTCCTGACAGGAACAGGTAGCAGAAAGCCCCATGGTGGCCCACATAGGGGCGTTGATGGGAAGACAGCTTTCCCAGGATAGATTCCCCCGGCTCCTCTCTTGGGGGCCCCCTTGCAGGCTTATGTGTGTGCTGTGCACCCATGCCGCCATGGCCCCTCCGCTCTAGGCAGTGTGGGGCCTGGCTCCATGCTGGTCTCTAATGGTTGCCCCTGCCCACAGGCCCAGCTGATCGCCCAGTCCAGTGGCCAGGCCTTCAGTGCGGCCTACCCAGAGTTCCTGAGGGCCAAGAGCACCAACCCCACAACAGCACCAACCCCAAAGACCTGAGCCAGAAGGAATACAGCGACATCAACACCCAGGAGATACACAACAATGACCTCATCCACTTCGCCAACTCGGAGAACTGTAAGGAGGTGAGGTGAGGGACTGGGCGGGCAGAGGACACAAGCAGGCCAGGGTAGGGCTCTGGCCTGAATCTCCTGTCTCTACTGCAGGCCGAGAGGCTGCCTGGACATGACCTCGCTCCTGCTCCTGCTCCTGCGCTGATTACAATCAGACTTAATGGCCTTGAAAATGTGCCTTTTAATGCTGCTTTTGTGCACTGGTGCTCAGCACCTAGGAGAGGTGCACATGGGAGGCAGCTTTACAGCAGAGAACGTGGGTGCCCTGCCCAGGAGTGCCGGAGCCGCAGGTCTCCCTAGGGTGGAGGGGCTGAAGCCCTGGGGATGGTAACGCATCCCAACCACTGCTGAGTGAATGAGCAAGCGAAGGAATGACCCCGCTGAGTGAGGAAAATGGTCCTGGCTGCTTTGCTGAGTGACCTTGGCTGTTTGTTCAGTGGCAGGTAGCAATCTGAGAAGGTGAGCCTTGAAGCCAAGAGGGAGTGAGAAGGACTTTTCCAGACAAAAGCAAGGCTGGGTCAGGGTCAGAGTCCTAGAGTCTGAGAACACTCCTGCATGGATTTGAGGGCTATTGGGGGGGGAGGGGGCTGGCAAGGCTGGTGTGGGAGGGAGGGATCTGTGCACCAGTCCCACCATGGGCATTGGACACTTTTTGACGGTGTTTTAATGACCCAAACATGGGGCTGACTATGCTGTTTCTGGAAAGGCTTTCTGCTAATGAACAGAGAGGAGCCATCTGCAGAGGATGGGGCAAGCCTCCTGCATGCTCAAGGATGGCTGTTCAGAAGGCCCCCAGGGCCACACTTGCACGCCAAACATGCTCAGGGTCTGTGGCCATTTTCCATACTCTCCCTCAGCCCTCCTTGATGCCCTGGCTGGGGTAGTGCCCAGCACCTGTCCAAGCAACAGGTGGCAAGACCGAGTCCCACAACCTGTGTGGTGGACAGGCCCTGCTTGACCCCAGGGACACACCTGTTGGTGGGCACAATGACCCCAGGGCCGTGCCCATCAGTGGGCATGTGGTGATAACTGTGGTCCCCATGTCCCTAGTCAGCATGTCCACTGGCTTTTGAATGAGTATGTTAAGCACCATTCAGAGCAGACAGGTGGGTGCAGGATGGCACTGGGATAGGATGACCATGGACACCACATGTCTGCAGAGCTTTTAGCACAGGAAGCACTTATTTTATCAACAGCATTAGGTTCATAAAAACCCTTCAGCTCATTCCAAAATGTTTCACCTGTGGCCATAAAAGAGACATGGGCAGCAAGCTAGAGACCCACAGACCGTCCCTGCTCTCAGAACCTCACACTCCTCGTCAGAGACACAGA
The DNA here is from genome assembly GCF_987537825.1 of Furipterus horrens. Lineage (NCBI taxonomy): Eukaryota > Metazoa > Chordata > Mammalia > Chiroptera > Furipteridae > Furipterus > Furipterus horrens. The sequence goes on from NW_028327171.1 coordinate 10,854,832, forward strand.
CTTCAGCCTTATGGGCCAGGTCCCCAAGTGAGATCTACAATGGCTAGAACATTCTAAGGTCACATGTGGGACCACCTTAGTGGATTCGGTCTGCAGACAAAGGTCAGACTGGAGATCAGATGCTGCTGGACATTTGCGTACAACAAGCTCCTTGGAAGACTCCTTACCGCATCGGAGTACACAGGCTCAGGCTTTGCAGGAAGCAGCTCTGGCTGCACAGGTGGCTGCATGGCAGGGAGGAAGAGGCTGGGTGCCACACTCAGGGTTGGTGCTGGGTGGTGAGGCAGAGAGGCTGGTGCAGGTGCAGGGAGTGGAAGGGACTGGGGGAGGAGGGCAGGCGGGGACACGTCTGCCTCAGTACCACACTCCTCTCCTCTCCCTCCACCTGGAAGAGAACAGGCAAATGTGGGCACTGAGGACAACCTCCAGGCCACCCACAATGACTTTAAGGACTGGCCACCCTCCTCGAACTTCAAGCACCATGACTCCAGGGAGACTTTCAGGCCAATCTCAAGGTGAAACACCTGAGCACTGAGCCAACATCCATACCTGGACCCCAAAACAAGACAGATGCTTCGGGCTCCCAAAAGGCTTCCTAGAGGGACAAGCAGCTAACTTCCTCCCGCAGCTGCGGCCACTTCACTCACCTGCTGTGTCCAAGCCAGGTCTCTGGGTGCCCACCAGCAGCTCCGCAGCTAGGCTCTCCCCAACATACTTGTTCTGGGAGTTGAAGCTGCACACGGGGGTATGACGAGGGACAGGGGGCAATGGCCCTCCATTCACGATTTCCCCAATTGACATCGTCAGCTTCCTGGTAATAAACACCGACTTCCTGGCCTTCAATAACCCCTCTGGTTCCAAGAACGAGGACCGGTTCAGCTCAACACAGCTACTCAGATCAGAAAGAACCCACAGAGATGCACCACAGGTGAGAGGCCAGCCTTCACTTCTCAGTGCCTGGCAACAATGCTAAAAGCCCCATCCCTGTCACTGAATCGCTGTTTCCCAGCCACTCTAAGCCTTGCTATGGATACCAGGGAGGCAGCACATGAAACATGCCTTCTCCAGGGCCTGGCACATCGACAGCACTTCCCAGCCCTTTATCCGAATTCAGACAAAAAAGGAGAGGCCCTGCGGTTTCACCCTCAGCTCTTACCCGTCGGAAACGGTGAGCCCGTGGTAGTTGAGGAAGTCTGTGGCCTCTTCGCAATCTCTGAAGAGCAGCATGCGTACCACGCTGTCCAGGGGAAAGACGGTGGATCGCTGCGTGCTCACAGTGTACGCAATGTTGAGGGCCCGGAGGGCATCCTTGCGGATCTGAAAGAAGCCAATCACTTAAGTCTCAGGGTCAGTTGCCCCAGGACCACAGAATGACTGGCATGGGGGACAGGACTCCTGATGTAGCTCAGTCCCTCTGGGAAGCAACCTGGCACTACGGGTCCCAGGCTTGGCACTCTAAGGCCATTTGCTCAGTGGAAAATGCCCAGGAATGCACGCAAAGGAAACAATTTCATATACAGAAAAGGTCAGCCTGAAGACCTTATCTGTCAGAGAAATAAGAAAACAAACCCCCTGCCCCCCATCAGGGCATGGAAAGTAGACTGTGCAGCACCCACCGAACAAAAAGCTGTGGGGTTACTAAAAACTACCACAAAGACAATGGGATGCCATTGAAAATGCGTGATATAAAATTAAGTAAGAGTGAGAGATAAAATTGCTTCTTAGCATGATAACAAATGCTTTAAAAGAAGGCGGCAAAGGAAAAACACGAAAATGCTAACAAAACTCAGGTTGGGTGATAGGACTCTGGGTGGCATCTTCCAAAATTCTTTAACTAACTCAACCAGTATTTCTCAAGTGTTTACTTCATGCCTGGCATTGTTAATGCTGAGACTACAACAGTGAATAAAACAAAAACCCTGTCCCCACGTAGCTGGTGTGTTAGGGAGACACCAACACTAAGTAAAATGAACATATAAAATGCTCAGTACGTTTAATGGCAACAGTACAATAGAAAGAAGGCCAGAAGAGGAGGACAGGAGCACGGAAGAGATGGGTCTAGCCAAGGTGGCCGCCAAGCCAAGGCCTGGAGGAGGTGGCCCTGTGTGGCTCTGTGAGAAGGGAGAGCGGTGATAACAGCAAGCGCAGAAAGCCTGAGGCGGGAGGCACCACTACAGCAGGAGCCAAGCAAGGAGGAAGCGGCAGAGGCGGTCCCGGGGACAAGGGATGGTATGGGCTTAATGTTATGGGCACAAATGGTCAACATTCGAAAAACAGTAAATAATCATTAAAAAAACATTAACTATTAGTTTTATTTATCGATTACATAGAATTCCCCAAGTGGCACATTGTTAGAAATCTTGTCACTTGTTCCAGAATTTCAGTTCTGTTGGCAACTATCAGATCTGACAATGAGCATTCTTGCTGAAGATGCTTTGCCTGGGATGTGATTGTGGGTTTCGTCACTGTTCAGAGGAGAACTTGGTGTATGACCAAAGAAGAAAAATGAGCTGGAGTCACAAGAACCAGGAGGCAGGCAGACCTCAAGGGCTCTCAGCAGGGACCCCTGCTGGTGGCATCCTCCACCCCTGCGGCTGGTGAACAGCACAGTGTGTATACCGTGAGGTATGCATGGGTTGCTCTGCAGTCCTCCCCAAGTGTCCTCGGGCTGGGGCTGAAGGCCCGACTGGAGATTCTGAGACCAGGAACTCTCATCTAGGCAAAGCCCCAGGTGCCCACCTTTATAACCCCAGAGCACAGCACTGACAAAGAGCAGGTACTTGAGATATTTATTGAAATGGATTTAGCATCATCAGGCTCACTCTAAAAATTTAAATTAGTACCACTGAGAATTTCTAAATGAGAGACTTCGTGCATGTAGTTTTTTGCTTTTCAATTTCTTTGTTTCCAGGGAAGACAGTGCTAAACTCTAGTTATATGGTTATAAAGAGATTTCTCTTATCTGAACCATAAGAACAGTATTTTTCATTGCCTTCAGTGATCAACATTGCAAACCCCTGTAAAACGGGGTAAGCCCCTCTGGGGGTGCTACCATGAGGGATGCATGAGAGTTAGAATACAGAAACACTTAAAACATCACAAATAACAACAACCTGTTCTCATCTAATTCTGCAAGTACAGTGACATCACTCACCTGATTAAAGTAACAATGCAAAAGACAAGCATTCAGGTAAGAAGCTGCTTGGACCAGTTTGAAAAATCTCACGAAATTATTACTGTTCAATGCAGCAAAAGCCTGAACGGCAAATTTCACTTCCGGGGAGTTTCTAACAGCTGGATGGAACTGTTGTACTTCTCTGTTAATTGAAGGAGATAAAAAAGATTAGAATTTTATTTTTAATTAATTAGACAAAATATCCATAAAAACAGATCTAATAAAAAACTAGATTTGACCCATAGTGAGAAAAAGGGTCTTAATGGTGACGTGTACCATTACACTCATTGTTTACTAACTTCGAAGCCGCCACTCTTGGGCCACACTGGTAAAAAGGTTTTCTTTAAGAAGACAAGTAAAGTAAATAAATTCAAACAATTAAAAAGTTGCTTATCTAAGAGTTATTTTAATCCCAACTGACTACTAGCTGTGTTTGATGACAATGTTTAAGAAATAATATCAAACTTTATTTTGTTTAGAAATAAACTGATTTGACTAAATTACTCAATAGGACACATGGTTAACATATGAAAAGACTACACAGCCACTTTCCATGACAAGTTTACCTCCAAGACTTAATTTTAAAACTTAGTATCAATCACACATCTAGATATTCCGTGACAAGGTTCTTGAGGAAAGTACTAAGCTAAAAAAGTTTCAGCATAAATAAGGGAATTTGGGAACTAAAGGAGACAGCGGTTGTCATCAAGTCCAGTTTACTAGCGACAGAGCCCAGGGGACTCTGCTGTATTTCTCACGTGTATACATACAAATCAGACTGGGATTTGAAATTCATTCTTTCTTAATATCACACCCCTAACATTCATTTCACACAAATTTTTCCTCTGCTGTCACTTAAATCTTTGTCGAGTATATGCACGTGTGTACAAGGAAACACACCTGAACACAGTGAATTGCTAACAGATCTGGTAACGCACCCTGGGCATCACTGTCCTGGCTCACTCGCCTGTTCGGCTAATGAGGCCGATCCCTTCCTCATTTTCTCTTGTTGATGAGGAATCCTTCTCAGGAAGGGTTCGGGGCCAACTTTAGATGTGATGTATCAGCATACATCCCCATCTGGCTCCCAGTGCCTCAGCTCAACGGCCTGCACAGCCAGCCCAGGTTTCATCCTGGCATTAAGGACCAGAGACAACTCAGCACTATCAGCTACTGCTAATCCAAGCAGCTCTTCTTCCTGTTTATACCTTGCTTTCTGGACAGCTTAGGCTAGCTTCGGAATTTTAAAATTCACCTTAGGATGTCGCCCTTGTTGAGATTGAGCAGCACGTTGTAGCCCTGAAACTCAGCTTCGCTGGCACAGAACACGCCCTTGTTCCTCAGGTCCTGGTACATTTCCTTCAGACTCTGAAGGCACTTGGTCATGTTCTCATTGTTGATCTTGGCATCGAAGGAGGACATAGGCTCCTCACACATGAAGTGAGCACAGTGGATATGAAGCCGGGCACACTTCTCAATCAGGGACACTGTCACGGGGTCACATAGTTGCTGCTGCGTGATGTCCTGGCCACAAGCAAGAGAGGAATATTACACATGCACAGACATACGGCACACACTTGTACCTCACACATGTGCAAGTGGCCTGGTATACACACATACACCTTATATGCACATGTGCCTCATATACACAGATCCAATGCACATATTCCCATGCAGAGAATCAACTAGAAAAATTGTGCTTATTACCTGAATTTCTCATACTTCAATTTGAAACAAAGCCCATAAAGAATATTTTTATAGAACTTTGTAATAATTTTAAATAATAGTACATTGTTATAGATAAAATATAACTAAGTAAAATGACAAAAACGCTCACTTTCACTTTGTAATTCACATACATTTTTCTAGTTTTCTAGTAAGAAGAGGCTGATACCTTCCGTATGCCCCGTGTGCGGTTCCACAGGAAGTCATACCAGTCCCGTAGGTTGCCATCCTTCTGGTCCATAATCTGGGTCACCAGGTAGTCCATAGTTCTGCTCAGGACTGCCGAGGGCCGCAACTCATGCGACAGGGGTTCCTCCTGATCAGCGGAGGAGCGGCTGTACTCCTTGACGGCTGCCGCGTGGTCCACCTGAGACACAGAGTGGGGACAAGCAGCTGGGTGGCAGGTGCCAGGCCAGCCTCCCAGTACCTGTGCCTTAAAATAAGGGGGGAAATCACACACACACTCCTACAAGATCAATACTACAGAATACAGTTATATGTAAAAATTAGAAATAGCCTATCTATGACTAGAAAATGGTGAGTTTTGACAGAACCACATAAATAATATGCTGTTATTTAAAAATGCTTATAAAGAGTTCATCATACAAGGAAATGTTCATAATACAATTTTAAGTGAAAATTCATACAAAATTATACCTAGAACATAATCTCAAAATGTGCAAAACATAAACACAGGAAAGGATAGAAATAAAACTGAGAAAAGAAAAAAGAAATGCAAAACAGTTTTTCAATCTATGAAATAAATCTGCATCTACCTCTATACCTTCGGGTCCCGTGTGATCCTGGCACTTTATACAAGATTGCTTAGTATACAACTCACAATACAAACATGTAACATGATTGTTAATGGCATATCCCACCATTCTTAAAAAGCAAAGTCCCAGATCAAGTATAACAATGTATAGAAATTACAAAAGAATAAGTCTCCCCTCCCTGCATATCCCACCCCCAACCCAACAACTAATTACAGACAGTGGTGTGCAGGGCACTCTGGGAAACATGGGACTTCACCTGGTCAGTCCCCGGGATCACTTCAAACACACTCAGCTGGCTCCGCGTCTCCCGCATGTACCGCTCTTTCTCAGGACACATGTCAGGGCACGTCCCAACAAAAGTCTGTGCTTTGTCCAGGTCGGTTCTTTTCACCCGAGCTAAATGACATCAAGTAAATAGTAAGAGCACACCACACAGTTACTAAGAATTCAGAGAAATGCATTTTCATAATGATACAAGGAAAAATAAAAACAAACATCAAACATATCACAAAATAAAAATATTTTAAAAATACTGCGCCTCAGGGAAAGAAGAGCATGACCTATCACGCCAGGGGCAGGGCATCAAGGCCTGTAAAGACCTCGAAGGCCTTCTTGCCTCTCCAGACGAGTCTCTTCACTGCACACCACAGGCAGGGGGTGCACAGGGTGTTTGGGGCGCCTATAATGATCTCAATAATAAACACTCATGCTGAAGTATGTGTGTTCAAAAAACAATTTGTTAAATGTAAATATTCAAAATATATTATATCATTATTCTAAAACTTACAGTTTTTCCTATTTTTAATGTAACAGGAATCACATAATGGAAGTTACCTGGTCCTGACATTAACAGATCACTATTATTATCCACAGAATTAAAATAGTTACAAGAGTACCTTTTAAATAAAATGGAAAGAAGAACTTCACAACTCAAAATATATACATCTATTTTTATTTGGAAAATTCCAGTACCTAGGAATAATTTATTTGGAATACAAAAACCATCATGTCAGTGATATAATTTATGTTGGCAGCTTTATAACAGTACGGAGGAGGCACTGGAATTATTCCACTGATTGCAATACGAGGAAAATCCTGCAGCTAAAATTTAATTTAAAAAGACTTTGCAAAGAGCACATATGACTTTTCCTTTTATTTTTTTCACAGCACAAAGTTTTAATGTTAATAGAGTACTTAGTTTTGGCTGGTTTGGCTCAGTGGATTGAGCGTCGGCCTGCGAGCTAAGTGTCGCTGGTTCGATCTTCCAGTCAGGGCACATCAGAGAAGGAAAACTCTGATTCCAAAAAACCTCCGCTGCCTTGCGGCATACCTCTTTAGGGGAAAGGCTAAGGGAGTAAACCCCGACAGAAAATCCGGAGCCGGAGTCCCTAAGGCGGTTTGACGTTGTAGTCAACACCGGCAACTCCTGCGGCGCACCTGAAGCCAAGCTGTATTGACTCCGTCTTTCCCTTGGACCCTTCAGCTGCGAAGAGAGGGCGGGTCTGCTGCATGGGCAACAGCAGACCCTCCATATCACCCTGCCCAGGCTCTGTAGCTTCAGCTTCATTGGAGAGGACACTCCAGCGTCATCGCAAGATGTCGATTCAACACGGGAGGAGGCAGATACCGTGTCACTCCCGAGTCGGACTGCACAGCCATTCTCGGCGGTGCAGATAGACTCTTAAGAAGCTACACCATCGTCTCTCGAGACGGACGGCTGCCATACATACATACTTACTTTTGGAATAGGTAATACATTCACACGGTTCAAGAATCCAAAGACATAACAACATCCAAGATAGAACACATCTTCACACCTCACTCCCTCTCTTGACAATCAGTGTGAGCAGATCCTTTCACATCTCCCATGACTTTTTATGCTCACATAAAGCAAATACGCTTACATATGAACACACACACACTGTCTCCCTTCTTTGTCCACAAGTGGTAGCCTACTACAGACCTCCTGCAACATGCTTTCCTCACTTCACTATAGATCTTGGTGAATTTCCACAAAGAAGCCACAGTCTTCTATTAAACTGCTTACAATTTCACTGCGTGGACAACCAGTGTCCAATCTCCGCCGTCACTAACAACCTTATGTATGACTCACACAGACACACACACGTGCACACACAGCATTTGTGGGACAGACTCCCTGGACATGGAATTCTGAGTCAAAGACATGAGTTTTCCTATGTCTCCGAGATCCCACCCACCCTCCTCCGCAGGAGAGTGAGTTCCCAGCCTGCCCTAGGATGCAGCATGTCCATGCGGTGTCATCTGAATCTCTCACTGTGTGATGGGGTGAGCATCTTCCCACATATTTAAGAGCCAACTCAGGATACTTCCTTTTTCCCCTCCTCATGTTTCCACCTTCTTTGGTCTTTTTCATACTGATGTGCACAGGACTTTCTCTAAGTTACACTCTTCCCCTGGTTGACATTTCTTAGTTTTACTTGTGATTTCTGTCAAACAAAATTTTTGCTTTTTTTCCATGTGCTTTCTAAAGGTCTAAAACTGCCCTTTAAGTTAAGCACGAATCAATGATTTGTACACTTTCCTCCAAAACTAAAACCAAAAACATATCTATACTCACTGCCTCTGGAGACGAGCGAACAACAAAGATGGCCTGAGGCTCGTCAGAGGCCCTGAGACTCAGCAGCAGCAGAGCCCAAGCTCGTGCTGGGCCCCTCCCTCGCGGCTCCCGAGAAGACCTTGTCACTACTTGACAGGGCTCTCTGGCCCCCCGCAGGGGCAGCCGCCCTACCTTGCCGCATGACTCTGTCCCTCTGGTCCAGCAGGCGGTACTTGTCCTCCGAGGTCTCGGCCACAGTGCCTATTAGCGCGCTGAGGGAGGACACACACAACCCAGAGCCCTCAGAGCCCTCAGAGCCCGAGTCAAACGAGTCTCCCTCAAATGCGTGGGCCTTCAGCAGACATGGCTTCTTCACCGGAGAGCTGAAAGAAAGCAACACTTTAGGGCCCCCTGCCCAACCGGCTCCTGTGCCATTCCCACCTCCAAACACTGCCCTTATCTTCCAAGACATTCTGCTCCTCGGAAGCTGATAAACTACGAGCACTATATGAGCTGAGCCCTGACAGTGCCAGTGATGAGCACAAAGGTGTTACATGTGGGGGACAGACAGGCGTGGGGAGACGTGGGAAGCAGACGGGCTTGGTCTAAAAGACTCTGACCGCTGTGCGGAGCCGCCCCTGCTGGGCCCTGAGCCGGCAGGTTGTCTCCCAGGCCTGCTCTGAATCCCACCCCCCGGGGGATTTTAAAGATAGAACAGAAATACAAAGTGGCTTTTAAGGAAGAGAGAACCTGCTCTGTTTTTCTCTGTCAAGCCTCAAATCCTTGTCAGTAAAATGTGAAGAACAGAACAATTAAGTAAGAGGAAATGTTTTTGACCTTGTGTAACATACCTGGATGTTTCAACCCTGTATTGATCTGCATTTCCCTTTCACTCCCTGCCATTTGGGGAAGGGCTGCACATTTTCCTTAAGTACTTCCCCGTGTGGCAAGTGGATAAAAACCCTGGCTAATAAAGAAATGGGGCGATTTTCCACTAGAGAATACCCACTCCCTTCCTTTCTCAGATGGAGAGTTTCTGAGTAGTTTCTTCATCCACTCCGAGGGACCCAGAGTCTCTCTGTTACATATATTATTCACCATGATTTTTAAATTTTGAAATAGTTTATGCTTCTTTTAAAATAAGATGAGTCCATTTAAACAGCTACAATGAATATTTATATTTTTAGCTCAAAGAAATAAAATTCAGCCTGAAAAAAAAACCACTCTGCCACCATGAGGAAGTATCATGCCTATATGTTTTCATATATGACCCCATTTCAGTAGAAGGATGTACAATACTAGAAAAAGCTGGGCATTCTCTCTCAGCTTCCCCATTTTCCAGCTGGCTCCCAGAATTCTGTGAACTTGAAAGTCAAAGAAGATATAAGGATTGAGAAAGGAAAAAGCAAAACCTAATCAGCAACTAAATCATTAATAGAAAAACAGAAAGTGAGGAAAACAATACTTTGGCCAAAATGGGTGAAGGATTAAACAGAAGCCCTGTGGAAGCAGGCCTGCTGTGAAAGAGAAGGTGGGAACTCGAAGAAAAGTGGGAAGGAGAAAAAGGGAGGAGGAGGAGTGTTTCAGAATGGATACTCCCATACAGACAGCGCCCCGCCCCCTCCAGCACACACCGTGGCTACCCAGTTATAACACAGCCTCACCGTGACAAGCTGCACCTACAAAAAGCCATGCTGGAAACTGCTAGCGTGGGCGTTAGGAATACATGGTTATTATGGCCAGTTAGGGGTTTTCAGGTAAAAGGGGCCGCTTACACATTTAGATGTCAGTTAGAACTGATGACAGCAACTGTATATGTGGGACCCAGTCAGATGACTGAGGAGCCCCAGGGCCTCTTCAGGGCCCTGGCAAGTGGCTCTCAATGTCAACTGTCCTACATTCGTCCCCACCACATCCTCCTCTCTTCCTCCCCCTCCCAGTCATCCCTTAGCCCCTACTCAGGTGTCAGTGTATCACCCCACATCCTGTCATGCTTCAGCATGACTGCCGTGAAGTCCCTCCTTTTTTCTGCCAGTAGAAGGCAAAGAACCCACACGCCATGTCAAATACAGTCATAGGAAGGGCCACCCGCACCTTTTATTCACGAGGCTGCCAGCTGCAGCCCTCCCCAGGGGCTTGCCAAGAGGGGAGTGCTGAAAGGGTGTGTCCTCTGTGCCCTGGCCAGCTTCACCCTCACCTGCTTTCTTCTCCTTGAGGGAAAACAGTTTCTTGTTGGAACCTGAGGATGTAAGAGTCCAAACAGAGTTTATGATCTCACATGTCATCTGACAATGGATTTTTTTTTTTTTTTTTTTGCGTAAGTAAAGTTCTCCTAATTGTTACAGGAGATTACAAAGGAGCCCAAGGAAACACTATGAGACACAAGGATCCACTCGGAGCCAGCCCCCTACTGGTCTTGGGGAAGGGCTCCCTCTCAAAGATTAAAGGGCCCTGCACACCAAGCATTAGAGACCATGCAAAGAATAGCTGAAAACTCACTTGTTTTCTCCTTGTGCCAAAAGATAGCCACGTCTTCGTGCAAACTTTTCCCCTTCTTCCTGGCCAGGGCTGCAGAAGCCTGGAAAACAGGCCACAACAAAAAGTATAAGGCATCAGGAGGGCACAGGAAATGAGATTCAACACTAAATGCATCAGCAAAAGTTCATGCAACAGAGCAACACCTCCACCTGCTGGAAGTCTGACCACACTGTCGGCTCCAGCCGTGGTCCAGCAGGCTGACACTCTGCAGTCCTCACATCTGGTATTTACTCTTCTTTTTGAAATTAATGACTTTCCTGTAATAGAACCCATAACCTTGGCCTCCTTGGCATTTGGTAAAATTCTCACCATCTGGTAACAGATACAATGGAAAAGTACAGCCGAGTCACACACACAAAAGAAAGCTGCAGAATGATACACACAGGATAAAATTTATCACAACACACACACAAAACCAAGGACTTGGTAGTATACCTATAGATAGACCCATGAAAATGTATAGAAAAATATGCACCACACCAGTAACTGTACTTATTCCTGGGTAACAGAAAAGATGGGGGTGATCAAAGACCTCAGCTTTGTTTGTAGCAATGAATTGCTTAAAATGACAATGTATTTATTAGGGTTCAGCTTGAAAAAGCACATTGCAATAGCCAAAAAATAACTTTAAAAAATGAGAAATAATTACCATATGGCCCAGCAATTCCACCCTGAGTATATAGCCAACAGAACTGCAAGAGAGATTTGCACATCACACTGAGGGCAGCATTATTCAAAAGTCAAAAGGTGAAAACAATCAATCTGTGTCCATCAACTGATAAATAAACGAAATGTGATCTATTCATACAATGGGATATTATTCAACCATGAAAAGGAATGAAGTACAGCAACATGAATAAACCTTAAAAATGCTATGCTAACTGAGAAAAGCCAGAACAAAACTGTATGATTCTATTTATTTGCAGTATCTAGAATAGGCAAACTCATAGAGACAGAAAATAGATTAGAGGTCACCAGGGCCTGGGGGGGCGGGGGGAGTAAGAGGAGTTATCGCTTAATGGTTATCGAGTTTCTGTTTGGGATGATGCAAAAGTTCTGGACAGTGGTGATGGTTGCACTACACTGAATGTAATTAATGGCACCGAATTGGGGGAAAAAATCAATAGGAAGGAATAACAAAAGCCCTAAAATTGTGTATATATTTTGGCACAGAACTTCCACTCTCAGAAATTTAAACAAAGGATATAAACTAATCAGAAATATATGCACAAAAATGCCCACAAGTACAACACTGGTCAAGTAAGTCAACAGGATAGAATGCCATGTAGCATTTAACAATGCCATTCTAATGATATGGCAGGTGGGTGCCATATCTTAAGACTCCATCAACCTGGCTAACACTGTTTGGCCTATGCTGGAGATCCCTTGAGTCTCTGTCCCACCCAACTTGAAGCTGTTAACAGTAGCTTTACCATACGAATGGCTGGTCTTGGCTCATAACTTCCTAAATCCTTTCAAAAAAGCAAAATTTGGCCTCACTAAGCCCCCAGTAACCCCCCACACACACCTCTTGCTAAGTGGCCCCAGCCTAGTTTCACAGCTTCACTTTGCCTGGGAATCTCCAAGCCCAACACAAGTACTAGGTCCAGCAGATCACTCTCTATAGTCAAGTAGGGTGGCCCTGGGCAAAACACAGGTGGTGGTTGATCCTGGCTTGCACCACCCAGGGAACCCCTGGGCCAGCACACTCATTAGACAGCTACAGACCACGTCGGAGCACCATTGCTCTGCCCCTGCACAGCTGACTCGCCACGGAGGGCAGAGGGTGGTCAGTGGTCACAGCCAGTCCTTGCTGCTGACTGGCTTGGGCAAGCCCCTCCCATTGACCTGCCAACAGAAATCAAGGTTCATCTACAAGAGGGTGTACTCAGCACACACAAAGGGCACACCTCGAGTAGCCAGCTTGGGTGATAGGGGAGGCTGTGACACTGGACCCTACAGGACACCTATTACATCAGGCCCCACTACCAAGACAGGGAGTCATAGCAGCTCTACCCAATAAAGAGAAACAAACACAGGGAGGCTGCCAAAATGAGGAGACAAAGAAACAGGGCCCAACTGAAAGAACAGATCAAAACTCCAGAAAAAGAACTAAACAAAATGGAGATAAGCAATCCTACAGATGCAGAGTTCAATACACTGGTTTAAGGATGCTCAAGGAACTTAGTAAGGACCTCAACAGCATAAAAAAGGTCCAGTCAGAAACAAAGGATATGCTAATTGAAATAAAAAAGAATTTACAGGGAAACAACAGTAGGTGAAGGAAGCCAAGAATCGAATCAATGATTTGGAACATGAGGAAGCAACCAAAAACCAATCAGAACAATGAGAAGAAAAACAAATCCCAAAAAAACGAGAGTACTACAAGCAGCCTCTGGGACAACTTCAAGGGTTCCAACATTCACATCATAGGGGTGCCAGAGGAGAAGAGAAAGAGCGAGATATTGGAAATCTATTTGAAAAAAGTAATGAAAGAATACTTCCCTAATTTGGTGAAGGAAATACACATGCAAGTCCAGGAAGGAGAGTCCCAAACAAGATGGATGCAAAGAGGACCACACCAAGACACATCATAATTAAAATTCCAAAAGTTAAAAGATACGGAGAGAATCTTAAAAGCAGCAAGAGATGTTAGTTACCTAAGGGGAGTTCACACAAGACTGTCAGCTGATTTCTCAAAAGAAACTTGGCAGGCTAGAAAGGATTGGCAAGAAATATCCGAAGTTATGAAAAGTGGGACCAACAGCCAAGATGGCTCTACCCAGCAAAGCTATCATTTAGAACAGAAAGGCAGATAAAGAACTTCCCAGACAAGAAAAAACTAAAGGGATTCATCATCAACAAACTGTTATTATATGAAATGTTAAAGAAGATCAAAACTGAACAATAAGATGGCAATGAATACATGCCTATCAACAATTGAATCTAAAAAGCAAACTAAGCAAACAAGGACAGAGACAGAATCATGATTACACAGAGCATTTTGATGGATGCCAGATGGTAGGATGTGGGGGAACGGGTGAAGAGGGGAGGGGATTAAGTAGTCAATATAGGTAGTTACCAAATAGCCATGGGATATAAAGTACAGTACAGGAAATAGAGCAGCCAAAGAACTTATACACATGACCCATGGACATAACAATGGTGTGGGGATTGCCTGAGGGAAAGAGGGGTGATTGGTGGACGAGGGTAAAGGAGGAAAAATTGGGACAACTGTAATAGCATAATTAATGAAATATAATTTAAAAAAATAAAGTTAGGGTATAAACCAAACATAAGTAGCTATCTCTAGAGAATGGAATTATAAGGGGATTGCACTTTTTCTGTATTGTTAGAATGTTTACAGCAATCATGTACTATGACCACATAAAACAAAACAAAACAAAACAGAACTCAAGTTTGGAAAAGTGCTGTGTAGTTACAGAGCCACTTCTATGCAATCCAGAGGAATCTGATTTCATGGGACTCACCATTGCATTCAGTAGGGGCTGCAATCTTTCACTACTGACTCCAGTTATGAAATAAAGTGTTATTCTAGCCCCTCCAAGGTAAGAACAAAATATAGCTAGTACTCTCCTACGTTCTAACAAGCAAATAACTGATAGATTAAAAAAACAGGTTTCGAAGAGAACATTCACTCCAACTTTTTCACTTTAAAACCTGTTTTTCTCACTCACATAAATTCAGTCAGGAGTACTCACATGATCAAAGAAATACACCACTGCAAGCTTTTTGTTGCGCCTGGTGTAGATGCGCTGTACTTTAGCGATTTTGCCAAAATGGTTCTCCAGAACAGTCCTGTTGTTGAGATAGTCAGGAACGTTCTTGCACTGGATCGCTGTGACTTCAGCTGGAGAGAGGCCTCCAAGGCTGTCTGTGCTCTCACTTCTTTTTCTTTTACTCTGACGCCCAGGAGCTCCTCTTAGGAAATCTAGGGGATCAGAGAATGGGCAAAGAACTGTAGGAGATGTAATGTTTTCAAATAGAAGGCACCAACTACGTAAGGGCAAAGAAATTTCCATGGATGTGAGACCTGCTCCAAGATCCTATGATATGCTAATATCCCTAATATTTACAGGGGACTTGCCATAAAAATCAAGCTAACACCCAGGGAAATTTATCAAGAACTTACCAGTAGGATTTACTGTATGTTGTACATGAATAGAGCTCACCTTCCTTTTTATCTCTACTTTCAGTTTCTTCCTCTTTACTCACACCTGGAAGCCGAGAAGGTGCCAGAACAGACTGACTCCCTCCTGGGATGGCCATGTGGTTATTTTCCCCAGACTCAGCACAGCCCATTTCCTTTCTAGATTCCTTGTTGACCAGACGACTTAGATTGATTTCTTTATTGCTTCTGAAGACATCCTGTATTGTCCGACCAAACAGAGTGCCTCCCCTGGGCCGATTGAGGCGGACAGGCCGCTTATCGGGAGGATGATCACCCCTGGACAGAGGGTCCGAGTCCTCCACTGCATCGTGGCCATGTCTCCTTGGGGAGTGGTCCTGATCGTCCTTCCTTTTCAGTCCTTTCTTCATGAGGCTGGGAAGAGGCTCCACCTGGGAAACAGCTTCACATCCTTGTCTGCC
The DNA here is from genome assembly GCF_987537825.1 of Furipterus horrens. Lineage (NCBI taxonomy): Eukaryota > Metazoa > Chordata > Mammalia > Chiroptera > Furipteridae > Furipterus > Furipterus horrens. The sequence continues at coordinate 10,870,235 of NW_028327171.1, forward strand.
ACCTGTTTTGCTAACTGAGAAGGGTTCCCCCAAAGATCCTGAAGATGTGGGGAAGCTAGTGAAGCTACTATTAAGACTTCCAAATAGTGGTTTAGTGCCTCTCTTCTCTTCCTCATTTTGGTTTGATAAAGCAGAGGTAAAAGGTGATGATGAATTACTACTATCAACTGGTTTCGAAAAGGTAAAATTTGACTTAGTAGCTGAACTTGTCACCTGATTAAAAGAAAATGGGGCCAGTCCTCCAGATCCACTACTAACTGGTTGGGAAAATTTGAAAAATCCAGAAGTAATCTGGCTTTGAGCTTTCTCTGGCTCAGAGTCAGCTCCCAGTATTGGTCTGAACACCGAATTTTCCAGAGGTTTAAAGCTGAATTCTGTTTTCCCAAAACCAGAGCTTGCTACTTCTCCAGTTTCTGGTCCAAAAGTAGAAGTACTTGGAAAAGCCCCAAGGTTGGGTGATTTAAAGATAAATCCTGGGTTTCCAGGCACACATGAACTTGAAGGCCCAGAGGTAGCTACAAAGGCCGGAGTGTGTTCAAGTCCAGAGAAGAGTCCAACATTTGAGGTTTGAGAAAATCCTAATGTTTGCGCTGAAGAATTACCTACTCCAGAAGATGTTGGAAAGCTAGGTACTTGTGAAAATCCTGAGCTTTTCCCAGATAATGTATTATTTTGTCCAAAAAGAGAAGGCTGACCAAATCGAAATGGTGGTTTGGTCTGAAATGCTCCTATGGAACTACTGGAAGATGACGAAAAAACACTAGGCTGCTGTCCACTGAAAGGGTTAGTAGGGTTCATCTTCTGACCCAGTTATTGAAAGGTAATAAATACTCCGTGTACAAAGCAGTCCTCTTCCTTAAACAGTCTGTCAAACTAAGGAGATCCCTTTCATCTTCACATAAACTGAAAGACAAAAATTCAGATCATCAGAGCTACGTGCTGCTGGAAGACTACGAAAAGAATTTTTAGTCACATGTGACACAAATTATCTAAAGGGGGTCAAAGTAAAGGGCCAAGTATTCTTATTTTCTGAGAGCCAGTGGGCTTTTTTTTTTTTTTTTTTTCGGAATATAGGGTGGAGAGTGGCACGAATAAATAACTTTGTACAGGTCAAATCATTTTACTAAGTTGATAAAACTCACTACCAACCTCAAATGTTCACATTTTTAAAAATAAATGCCATTATACTTTGTAAGTTAAAAGAATTTCTCCTAACTTCTCCCAATCTCCACAGCCAGATGATTTCACTGTAACACAGTGAAAACATCAGTGTTTTGGTGTTTCCTGCCTGTTAGAAATTAGGACATAGTGACTCCCAAACCAGTAGCAAAGTCATTGGTAACAAAAGGCAAGTGTAATTGAAGGGTCTTAAGGGCAAATGTAATTGAAGGATCTCTGAGAAGGGAGTGGATAACATTAGCATATTCACAAATCACAATAGGGGCATTTAGATGAACGCGTTAGATTGTACCTCCGGAGTATCCAGTCATGGAGAAACGGGGAAGGAGGAGAGGGGAGGGGAAACTAGTTGCGTTAGGGTGGGGAAGCTAAGACTATAAAACCAGGTTCCTTTGTCTACTTGGGGCGCACATGCTCCTGGCTATGAGGGTGCGCCCGGCTCTGCAGACTCGTGAATAAAGGCCTCGTTTTACTACTCAAGTCCTGTGTCCCAGTTTTTATTGTGAGCGTTTCTCACAATTTGGGGGCTCGTCCGGGATCCTCCGCCTGTATGTGGGAAGGGCTCTGAGCCAAGGTGGGGAGACGCGTCCTACCCGCTTTTGGGTGGCCCGCTTGACCCAGGGCCCACCCGCCTCAGTGTCCGGAAACGACCCGAGACTTCTTGTTGGGACAGCAGTGGATCGACGCAGGGGGAAACAAAAGCAAACACCGCGGCAACCAGGCAACCTCGTGCACGGGCCAAGGTAGGAAAATTGGACTTAAGTACTGCCTTGGTGGTTGGGCATCCTTGGGAAGCTGATTGTGCGTGTGGCTGGTACGAGTTGTGCGTGTGGCTGCTACGAGTTGTGCGTGTGGCTGGTACGAGTTGTGTGTGTGGCTGGTACGAGTGTGGAGTGCCTCTCCGCTGGGTCCGCTGTCCCGTGAGGGAGACGGCCGGAGTGCACCTCCGCTGGGTCCGTTGTCCCGTGAGGGAAACGGCCGGAGTGCATCTCCGCTGGGTCCGTCCTCCCGTGAGGGAAACGGCCGGAGTGCTCTTCCGCTGGGTCCGTTCTCCCGTTAGGGAACGGCCGGAATGCACCTCCGCTGGGTCCGTTGTCCCGTGAAGGAAACGGCCGCAGTGCACCTCCGCTGGGTCCGTTGTCCGGTGAGGGAACGGCCGGAGTGCACCTCCGCTGGGTCCGTTGTCCGGTGAAGGAAACGGCCGGAGTGCACCTCCGCTGGGTCCGTTCTCCTGTGAGGGAACGGCCGGAGTGCTCCTCCGCTGGGTCCGTTCTCCCGTGAGGGAACGGCCGGAGTGCTCCTCCGCTGGGTCCGTTCTCCCGTGAGGGAACGGCCGGAGTGCACCTCCGCTGGGTCCGTTGTCCGGTGAAGGAAACGGCCGGAGTGCACCTCCGCTGGGTCCGTTCTCCTGTGAGGGAACGGCCGGAGTGCTCCTCCGCTGGGTCCGTCCTCCCGTGAGGGAACGGCCGGAGTGCTCCTCCGCTGGGTCCGTTCTCCCGTGAGGGAACGGCCGGAATGCACCTCCGCTGGGTCCGTTGTCCGGTGAAGGAAACGGCCGGAGTACATCTCCGCTGGGTCCGTTCTCCTGTGAGGGAACGGCCGGAGTGCTCCTCCGCTGGGTCCGTTGTCCTGTGAGGAAATGGCCGGAGTGCACCTCCGCTGGGTCCGTTCTCCCGTGAGGGAACGGCCGGAGTGCACCTCCGCTGGGTCCGTTGTCCTGTGAGGGAAGCGGCCGGAGATGAACGAAGCATCTCGGTCTGTGTGCAAGTGAGCGAGTGTGGAGAGCCCCTCTGCTGGGTCCGTTAGGTTGAGAACACAGCCGGATTCAGCCACGGGAATCAGCTGAGGATGGGAAATGGAAATTTTAGGCCTAGGGGTGGGGACCAAAAGTAAGGAAGAACAGACAATGGTAAATTATTGTTGTTTCCTTTGGCCAAAGGAACCCATTTAGGGGAAATCTGTCTCCTAGCCCCGATTTGGGTCTGATGAATGTTGGGTTTGTCAAGCCCTGGTCTTATATGTGTGTTCAGCTTTTTTGGATTGTTTGTTTGTTTGTTTGTTTTTGGAGAAAGAAGAGAGGGGCATCGCTGTGTGGTTGCCTCTCGCTCGTGCCCCCAGTTGGGGATCTGGCGTGTGGCCTGGTCGTGTGCCCTGACTGGGAGTTGAACCGGCGACACTTGGTTCGCGGGCTGGTGCTGGGTCCACTGGGTCACAACAGCCAGGGCCAGGCATCAGCCTTTAAGGAAGAGAGGGAATATGCTCTCTGCTGATCACCACCTACCAGCAGATCCGCAGGTCTCTTCCCTGTAAAAAAGAAAAAGAGAAGGCCTGGGACCCTCTGTCCTGTCTCCCACTGCCTTATAGCCCTGGCCAGCCGGCGGCCAACTGGGCAGAGGCACCGTGGACGGACAGTACAGACGGAAGAGGCCAGGAACACCTAGCAGATACCCCACCAGTATCCGCCCCCATGACACCTACGGCGCTGGTGGCAACTTATCTAAATTAGGAAAGGAATTGAAACAATGTAAGCAAGACCTAAAGAACTTCCCCGTTCCCTCAGAGCAGCCGGTTTCCCCTTAGGGAGGTCTCCATAGGTCCAGGACATATTGGATATGTCAAATGCTCCTTCAACAAGCACTGAAGTTAGAAACTTCAAACGCAATATGAAGCGCTTGGTAAAGGACCCCCTTGGACTGGTAGAATAATTAGATCAGTTCCCCGGACCCAGCATATACATGTGGACAGAATTAATGTCTATACTAGATATCTTCAGTGGGGAAGAGAAGGGAGTGATCAGACGGGCTGCTATGAGGATATGGGAAAGGGAACATCCCCCCGGTCAGGAAACTGTCCCGGCCTAACAGAAGTTTCCCAGTATAGACCCTGATTGGGAAAACAGGCCGGAGGCTAGGGCTCAAATGAAAGACCTTAGGAGCTTCGTCATCAGGGAAATCAAGGAGTCCGTTCCCCATGCACAGAATGTCTCCAAGGCATTCAAAATACAGCTCCATCAGATCCCTGCAGAAGCTCAGGGACAAAATGAAGTATTCTGGTCTAAATCCAGAGAATGCTGTGGGACAGGGACTCTTAAAAGTCACCATTGTAACAGAAACTGGCCAAATATTTGTAAGAAATTGCAAAAAGTAAGTGAATAGGCCAATTAAAGCAACTGAAAAACTCTTCAGGGAAGCTCAGAAAGTGTATGTTAGAAGAGAGGAGGAGAATGAGGAAGTAGCCCTCTTTAACTCTCTAAATCCGGGAGACAAAGGAACTGTTTTGGCGCCAAACTGCGCCCAGGTAAAGGCGCCTCCCATGGCACCACCCCTTCCGCAGGTAGGGGCCGCTCCCGCGGCACAGCCCTCTCCCCAGGTGGGGGCGGTTCCCGCGGCAGCATCGGAGGCTCCTGGGGCGCAGCCCCCTCTGCAGGTGAGCGTGGCTTCTGCAGTGCCCACCCGTCTGCAGATTCAAGGGACTTCCCTCTCAGCACGCCTTTTGGTTATGGCCTCTGAAGTGACTGCAAAGCCAATGACTCCACCTCTGCAGGAGGAGAAATGGGTCTCTCCCTCCAGAGCCTGCATGAAGGTTGTGATTTGGACACTAAGCCTCATAGGTATACTGCCATTTAGGGTAAGCCACGTGAGTGCTCCACCATGGTGGATAAGTCACGTGGGTTTGCCACCATCTTGTGGGTGATACTTATGGGTGCCACCATCTTCAAAGATGCTGCATGTAATGCTGCAGCCATCTTTGAAGTGGGCAAAATGGTGGGTTAGATATGCTCTTAAGGTGATGTGCTTTGTTTGCAAAATGGTATATGTCTAAACATTCAAGTCATTGCTGCATGACAGGTGTTTGCAAGGTCTAAGCTTCAGAAAACTGCAGAATATCTACAAATCTAGGAACTTTTAGCTGCCAGATACTGAGTTTGAGTACTGTCCTTCACCGTGTGGAAAAGAACAAGGATTGGAAGCATGTTATGGTTAAATCTAAAGCAGTAAAGGGTATTTAGAATGTTTGTGAATGTTGCAGAAGGTCTGAGGAAAGTTGTAATTATAAAAAAGAAAGAAAGTTATGGAAGCTTTAAACCTGGGAAAAGAAAACCTCAGCTGCTTGTGTTCTGTTTATGCTCTGAAAGGAAAAACTGAGGTTTCCCAGGGAAATTTTAAAACTTCACATGAAAGAAAGGGAACCAGGAAAGGTGTAAGGCATGTAAATAAAAAGGTTGGTTAGAAATTTATAAAGGTTTTGAGAAGAAATTGTATGGTTTTAGTAATAGAAGGTATAATGCATGGAAATGCAGTTTTGAAGGACAAGGATTTTCCTTCACGCCTTTATATTTTTCTCCCTACGGGAACCCTCCAGTATTTGGCATTGTAAAGAAGTAAGAAGTGACATAAGGTTCCTTTGCATAAAACTAATAAGACCAGTTGCTAATGGTGGTAATGTCAGCCGAGGCTTTGACTGGAATGTCATGCCTGAAGGAGGCATGCCTAGGCTAATGCAAGCCCATGAGGGAAAGGCCTGGTACCTTGGCTGGTTGTGCGGTCCATGGCAATCTTTCTAGGGAAAAAAAACGAAGATTGCTTCCCTAATAAATGGCTAGGAAGAAACTTAAGGCACAATGGAAAACCCAAAGGATTTGGGAAAGCATGGGTTGTACAGGCAAGGCCAGATGGCAGGTGTGTGGCTCAGCTTCTTGCCCAGGGGGCAGACTGAAGGTCAACCTGAAGAGTCTTTGTATAAGTTCCAGCAAAGCAGACTTAAAAAAATCTTATGTGGTCAATCACTGCTCTTGTTGTGTTTATGCAAATGAACAGGCTAAATTAAAACTGGACTTAATGCAGTCCCTTTAATAACAAGGAGGGTAATCTTAGGGAGAAAAATCGTGATTTGGGGAAAATCACAATGATCAGTGGTAGACTATAAGCTAGTGCAGCTGTGTCTATAAAGTTTATTTTAATTAAAAGTTTGTTTTCATTCAAAAGTTAAACCAGGTCTGTGACATTATCAATAATGCTTAATTTACAGGCAAGAAGAATGTCAAATGCCTTGCAACTGGATGTCTTCCCAATAAGACAGTCTTGCAAATTTAGAAATTGGTTTGTGAATTGTGTTGTGTGAATTAACATGTGTGTGTTCTTTCTGTTTTCATAGGATATAAGTCTATAATCTCATTACCTGAGTGATTGTCTGTACATAGAAGCTGCACTTAAAGAAGCCCATCTGCACTGCCGCCCCCTGAGACTCAACAGTTTGGCTGAACTAAGTGGTTGGGTTGGCGAAGTATGGGTTGGTCAGTGGGCTTCACTTTAAACTGGTCTCTCTTTTGCTTAAAATAACTTTCACCAAGGAGCTCCTTCCCGAAACTGCCAGCCTCTCCAGTGCAACCCTCTTCTTCTGACACTGAACCAGCCACAGACCTTAAGTCAGGAACCCCATGTGGCTGCCAGAGTTTATGGCCTAAAAGCTAATGTATCTGACATAAATCCAGTAGGGTGGCTAGGTCTTCACTTAGTGACAACTACTCCTTCCCTAGAAAATCTAACTTCTCTCAGCTACACCTCAGAAAAGACTCCAGAATAATCCAGCCAAGGTAAAAGTTTTTAAGGTATTAGATCTCAGACAAACCTTAGAGATAGAGACTGGGTACGGAGACGCAAATGCTTGGGTAGAATGGGTCAAATTTGCTGTTAATTCCCTGAATAAAAGCAACTATTATGCTTGTACCACAGGGAGACCCCAGGCACAGGTCGTACCATTTCCACTAGGCTGGGACTCTGACCCCTCGGGAATCGCCTGTATGCTCGCTCTCTACCAGGATGAGAATGCGTGGGGAAATGGGACTTGCAGAAGCTTGTCTCTCCTCTTCCCTCTATAAGGAGTAATGGGACTCAATCCCTCCCTTCATACTCAGTGGGGCCCATGAATTACTCTTCTTGCCTCTCTAAGTGGGAAGCGAATTCGGGTACCCCTGCAGAAGAACTCCGAACATACACTCATACCAGAAATGCGAGCCACCTTCACAGTGGGGCCGGCGACTATATTCCCCTCCAAGTCCCCAGAGCAGATGTCTGGTGGTATTGTGGGCAAAGGAGTCTCTGGAAAATCCTCCCTGACAGGTGGAGTGGAACCTGTGCCCTGGTTCAATTGGCTATCCCATTTACCCTAGCATTTCCAAAACCGGTCCAGACTGCCCCTGTTAGGGAAAAGAGGTCAGTGGTACCTGGTGGATCCTTTGATCCTCATATCTATATTGACGCAATTGGGGTCCCCAGAGGAGTTCCAAATGAGTTTAAAGCTAGAAATCAAATAGCAGCAGGGTTTGAGTCAGTGCTCTTCTGTTGATTTATTTATTAAATGCCACCAGTTGAGTGGCTTGGGAGAACAGGATGGCACTGGATATGATGCTGGCAGAAAAGGGAGGTGTATGTGTAATGCTTGGGGGGCAGTGTTGCACCTTTATCCCTAATAATACAGCCCCTGATGAATCTATCACTAAGGCTCTGCAGGGACTAACTACCTTAGCAAATAAGCTAGCAGAAAACTCAGGTATTGACAACCCCAATAACAGAATGGTTAGAAAATTGGTTTGGCAACTGGAAAGGAATAATCTCATCAGCTCTGGTATCCCTCATAGTGGTAACAGGCGTCCTCACAGCTTTAGGCTGCTGTATTCCATGCATCAGAGGTTTAGTTCAAAGATTAATTGAGGCTGCACTAACTAAACAGATGCAGCAACTTTTCATAATCTCCTCCTCCGAGAGACCAAAGGGAATCCTAACCATGAGGAAGAAAGTCAAGAAATCCTCCTTAAATTTGGAGGAATAAATAGAATGGTTTGAGTAGTCAATTTTCCAAAAGAGACAGGGGGAAATTGTTAGAAACAAGGTCATAGTGACTCCCAAACCAGTAGCAAAGTCATTGGTAACAAAAGGCAAGTGTAATTGAAGGGTCTTAAGGGCAAATGTAATTGAAGGATCTCTGAGAAGGGAGTGGATAACATTAGCATATTCACAAATCACAATAGGGGCATTTAGATGAACGCGTTAGATTTTACCTCCGGAGTATCCAGTCATGGAGAAACGGGGAAGGAGGAGAGGGGAGGGGAAACTAGTTGCGTTAGGGTGGGGAAGCTAAGACTATAAAACCAGGTTCCTTTGTCTACTTGGGGCGCACATGCTCCTGGCTATGAGGGTGCGCCCGGCTCTGCAGACTCGTGAATAAAGGCCTCGTTTTACTGCTCAAGTCCTGTGTCCCAGTTTTTATTGTGAGCGTTTCTCACAGCCCCCACCTAATTTTTCTCCGAGTAACCGCAGCACTAAACACTCTTACCCGTCGGCAGCCGTCAGTCTCGAGAGACGATGGTGTAGCTTCTTAAGAGTCTATCTGCACCGCCGAGAATGGCTGTGCAGTCCGACTCGGGAGTGACACGGTATCTGTCTCCTCCCGTGTTGAATCGACATCTTGCGATGACGCTGGAGTGTCCTCTCCAGTGAAGCTGAAACTACAGAGCCTGGGCAGGGTGATATGGAGGGTCTGCTGTTGCCCATGCAGCAGACCCCCCCTCTCTTCGCAGCTGAAGGGTCCAAGGGAAAGACGGAGTCAATACAGCTTGGCTTCAGGTGCGCCGCAGGAGTTGCCGGTGTTGACTACAACGTCAAACCGCCTTAGGGACTCCGGCTCCGGATTTTCTGTCGGGGTTTACTCCCTTAGCCTTTCCCCTGAAGAGGTATGCCGCAAGGCAGCGGAGGTTTTTTGGAGTCAGAGTTTTCCTTCTCTGATGATGGATAATAATACAAAGCAAACATTATACCAATGAATTATTATATTTAATATCAAGTGCACAAAGATCTCGAGAATTATATTGAAATATAAAGTTGTAATGTTTAAAATATTTTAAATAAAATAAAAAATATTATCTTTAGATTATGACAGATACACATGACATAATTTCTAAAAAGCAAAATAAAATAAAAGTGATAAAGGTCTAAATATAATAATTAATATAAAACAGTAAAAGTAGTAAAAAAACTAAAGAAGGCAGAATAAAACAATCAATTAAAAGGCATATTAAAAATAGGTCATTTCCAATCAAGTGATAACATTAAACACAATCATGTTTAAATAGCATTATATATAATAAAAAAACACTCAAATTTTTGGGTAAAGATTCTCACACTGATCAAAATAAGGCCAAATTATACAAAGTCTACAAGAGACACATTTTAAATAAAAGGTTGACTAGATTAAATGTAAAAAAGATAATTCATAAAAGCTGTAAGCATATTAATGTTACAGAAACTATACTGATAATCAGGCAGAACAGATTTTATGTCAAAAAGTATTGCCACTGACAATGAGGTTCATTTTTAATAATTAAAAACTGAGGTCATCCAAATTATAAATAATATATATGTAACCCATATAGAGCTTCAAAATATGGAAGTGGGGAATTTCCCCAGAAATCTATCTATGGGTGATCCTGTTCCACAAAAACAGCTGTTCTGATCACTGTGTAGATATCTTAGGTATGTCTCCTTGTTAAGTGTGTCTAGTGTGACTTAGGTAGTTTCCCTCTTCAACACTCTTACCAGACACAGAAATAAAATGTGTTTCTATACCGGGGCTACTGCCCAAACGAACTAGCTTAAGAGGTCCTGAGTGCTCCAGCGGAGAGGCCACCCAAGACCGGGGACAGGCTGGGAGCGATGGCAGCACGACCCCAACTCGCAGACAGCGCCGTGGGTCCCTGCATAGGCCTCGCCCTGGGCCCTGCGCCCCGCCGTCCCACTCCTTTAGGGCCGCGCGCACGGCAGGGTCAGAAAGCGACGCGAGAAAGGGACAGCCTGAGCCCGGCTCGCACCCCGCGCCGCGCTCACCGTCCGGCTCACTAACACCGCCGCTCCAGGGTACCCCGGCTATCGGCTGGAGGCGTATCCAAGCACCACGACCAACAAAGCCAGCATTCCTTGCGCGGACAGGAAATGTGGTGACCGACTTCCGGTCCTACCCGCGCGGCCCGGCCCCGCGGCCCTCCGCGCTTGGGTTCCGCTTTCAGGCCGAGCGGCGGCGATGGGGCTTCCAATGCGTGGGCTCCAGGCTGGGGTCCGCAGGCTTCGGTCCCGTACGTACGCGGACGGCTTCCTCTCTCCAAAATTGGGGGGGCCATCGTACCTTCCCGCGCGTACTGCCTGGGACTTACCTTCCCAGGCCGGAGGCCAGCGTTGAGCGGTTCCTGGGGAAGCCCCGGACCCAGCCAGACGCGCCCGTCCGCATTCCCCGTGCCCCACTCCAACCTACCCCTCTCTCACCACCCTTCCCTGCCCCCTACCCCGTTTACCGGCTTTCACTATTAAGGGCCCCTTTCCACCAGCCTCAATTTCCTGTGGCTACTGTTACTCATTCCGACTTGCCCGGCTCCATGGCTTCGTTTTCTATACCTTCACTTTTATATTTTCCTTATGATAAAATGTAAATTCCTGTAAATTTTTTCAATGAATCGCACCAAATAAAATAATATGGTTGTTTTTGCGTGTGTGTTTTTACGGAACATATTATCCCTGTCTCGGACTGATTTGTCTTCTCTTGCAGGCACAGGTTCCTTTCGAAACGATTTTAAAGGGGCCCTGTTGTCTTGCTGAAATGAGCCTGGTGCTGAGAAACCTGCAGCGAGCTATCCCCCTCCGGAGAGTGCCGCTCCGCCAGAGGATGGAGATAGTCAGGAGTATTTTAGGGGTCCAGAAATTCGACCTGGGGATCATCTGTGTTGACAACAAGAGTATTCAGCACATCAACAGGATCTACAGAGACAAAAATATCCCAACCGACGTGCTTTCTTTTCCATTTCATGAGGTAAAAAGTATTTTCCTCCTCGCCTTGTCTAGCCTGCTGTCCAGTGTAAATTTCCCTTGTTAATTATACTTGAGACATGATTTTTTAGTTCTACTTTGTGAACTTTTGAATATACACAAAAGCTACCCTGTTGACCATGGCCCATTACTGGAGGAGAAAAGGGGATGAGGCTCCCCTCTCCCCTCCTAAAGTAATTAGTGAATTAGTACAATGCTTCTGCAGTTTTGTATGTGAATCAATAATGAATATTTTGAGTGATGAAAATCTTAAATAACGCCGAATAAAGGAAGAAACTTGTGTAAATATTTCCTACAAACTTGTGGTAGCTATCAGGTTACTCTCCTTAGGTCAATGACTCATTCGTGGCTCCCCAGAGGGTTAGTAGCAGCATAAATTACAGCGACCCTTTTGGAAAGCAGCTTAGCAACATACTTCAATCCACTAGTATCACACCCATGGAAATAAATCAAATGAAGGAAGACGATAAAATGTTAAATGTGTAATATATAAAAATGCATTGAAATGTTTCCTTATTTTCCCTAATCAGAAGGAAAAAAAAAAAAAAAAAAACATTTACAATGCTAAATAAATATGCAGCCATAAGCAACTGGCTCAACTGAATGCACTGGTCTTTATGGTCTTTAAAGTAGGAAAATGTAAAAGGCTGTTTATTTAGGACAAAATACCAAGAGAAAAGAACAGAAAAATGAAATTATATCAATATGGTAACTAATTCCTAGAACTTGTAATCTGTGTGATTGTGCATTGGGAAGGATGAAAGAATTGGAAAGTAATTAATTTGACAAGGTGGAAACAACTTAAGTCCCTTGTGTGTAGGGCTTTGCAGTCCCCCACCCCACTTAGCACTAGTGAGAGGACAGTGGCTTCAGAATGAAATGTGTAGGCCCATGGTTGCATTGGTGTTCCTGAGGTCCCATTCTCACAATGTGCTTCCTCATCTGCAGAATCTGAAAGCAGGTGAAATTCCCCAGCCTGATTTTCCAGATGACTATAATCTGGGAGACATTTTCCTAGGAGTGGAGTATATCTTCCAGCAGTGCCAGGAAAACGAAGATTACTATGACATCCTGACTGTAAGTAGGAATGCTGAAATGACATGTTCTGTCTGGTGAAATAGATACCGTGTCCTTCATACAGGCCTTGAGAGGCTGGCAATGCACCACCTGCGTCCACACTACTGCCCACACTATCACTCACGTGAAGAACAAGGGTTATTGAGGGAGACCCACAGAGAGGGAGATGGCCTGGCGGGGTCTGCATGCCCTGTAGCAGAGCTGGGGGCAGGGGGAGGACAGGAAGCTTCTTAAGTGAGATATGAGATAGAGGAAGCTCCCAGGAGTGACCTTGTTTTAGCTTTTGCCTTGAGCTTAGCAAGCTGTGTAGCTAACATAGACGTGCTGAATAAGCTTCTTAGGAAACTCTCTGAAGTGGATGAGATTCTAGATCCAGGACCTTCCAAATCTGTCCTCGGCTTCATGTAAAAAAGGGAGAGGAGCAGTGTTCTGGAAGCATTGAGCGTGATAGAATCCTGTTTTAACTTCCCCAAGGATTCAATTGAGAGGTCTTCCTTTAGCCAAATAGCTACACACTAAATTATGTTGGGGGGTGCATGTCCTAGTGCTTCCATGTGAGACCTAGCGTGTGCAGGTGTGGGGAGAGGAAGAGGAGGTTTTCCTTTCTTTCTGAGTGACAGGAAACCCAGCATAGATAGGACTAGCCCAGCTCTGGGATCTCTGTTGCCGGCAGCACTGCACCCTTGTGGGGGATGCAGTTCAGGGGGTATTTGGGGACATCTACTCCTGAGAGTTCTGTACAGAAGTATAGGGCCAGCCCCCAGCTCCTAGGACCTTTATCCCCTGGCTCAGGGCCAGGCCAGGCTACCCTCCACCCTGCAGGCTCCCAGGTGCACATAGGCACCTTCTAACAACCCTGGGTACCATCCAGCCACACACCCTATTCTTCCCATCTCCTTCAGCCCTTCCTCCTGCCCCCAGAAACCAGGTGTCTCTTCAGGAAATAACCTCCACACCCCACCTTAGAGATCCTGGTCTTCACACCCTGACAGGGCCCTGGCCTACCTGCAGTTCCCCAAACCCCACCCATGTCTCCGCTGCCCACCACATTCTCTGTGCTGCTGCCACCGACTCCGAAAGCCTTGCCTGGGCCCAGAGGAGGGCTCCTAAACTCCCACCAGGTGTGAGCTCAGCTCTCCCTGCCTTCCTCCTCCCTGCCTCATGGCTTGGTCATAATCGGCCCCTGAGGTGGCTTTTTAATTGTTATAACAGGTGACTGCCACCCATGGGCTCTGTCATCTGCTGGGCTTCACACATGGCACAGAGGCCACGTGGAAGAAGGTAGGTGCTGTCCCCTACTAGCCAGGGCTTTCCAACCTGCCCCTTGCAGTGGATGAAAACCAAACTTGGAAAAAACAGTAAAATAAGGAATTTTATAAATGCTTACTTCATTAAAAAAAAACGTGTATTTGTTTTAATTGTTGGGCTCCCCAAATGCTGATAACTATATTATTAAGTCACTGTTGAAAGTCTGAGCAGAGACTGAATTTTAAAAATTCTATGTAATTCTAATGCTTAAAGTTAAAAAAAAAAACCTTTACAAGAGAAACTGTAATAATATTCATCAGTTGGGAACGGTTTAAAATGTGCAGGTGTCTGATAGACACCTATTATGTAGAGTTATGGAAGCTGGTTTCCTCCAAGAGTGCCAATGTTTACCCATTTGTAAGGTCCGGGCTGGTATATATACTATATTATACTTAGTGTACTCAAACTATATTTGTCATCAAATAGTCAGATTCTCTGAAAGGCATAATAAACCTTTTTGTTAATAAAAGAAGTCCTAGATGCACTTGTCCTCTCTCCACCCCCCCACCCCCGCCATCCTAGGCTCAGTCTACACCAGCCACACCCTGGCTCTGCCTCCCCTCCTGGTCAGATGCTGACCCTACTCTGGCCACTTTCCCCCTTTCCCCTCAGTCCCCATGCCTCTACAACCCACAGACCGAAGTCTCCGCATCTCGGGGAAAGCCTGAAATGTCACCTCCGGTGTGCAGTTCACCAGGGACCCCAGCCCCTCAAGCCCGGACCACTGCTTCCCAAGAAAAGGCCACCTGCACCCCCTCGCGCCTGTGTGTCCTCCGCCTGTTGTCCTGTGACCGCAGATGGGCTTTCCTCTTTTCTGCCCAGGACCACCACCTCAGCCCTGGCCCATAGCCTCTCTGCAGCATGTTGGCACTCCCTGTGCACAGGTGCTGGGTGCGCATGAGCAAATCCAGGACCTTCCCTTCTACGTGTATGGGAGGCCTCATGGCCAAGGCTACCTGTGCCATAGGGAGCCTTGGGGAGGGATTTCCCAGAGAGCAGACCCCTGGGCAGAGCCAGGGACTCCCCAGGGCCCAAGGCCAGGCCAGCTGGGCAAGTCCACTGTCAGCTTCCATTCCTTTCTTTCAGATGTACCAGAAGGAGAAGCAGGTTCTCGAGGAGCTAGGCCGGCGCACTGGGGTCAGGCTCCAGCCCCTGAGCAGGGACCTCTTTTGCTGATCCCAGCCCATGATGCAGGTAGTAGCTGAGAGACCCTCCAGAATACCGGGACACCATGTGAATGGATGTTGACCTCCCCCTTTGGGCCCCAAGGATCAGAGACTCTGCCAGACTGAGGGTCCTGCCGGTCAATGCCCAAGCTGGAGCTAAATTCTATAAGTGGGACTATTTCTTAAAGTATAAGAGAAATTTCTGTTCGTGTCTTTACTTAGAACACAGCAGACGTGTCATTTTCAGTTTTGTAAATAAAAACAATTCTGAACTCTCAGAGCATATAACCTCCCCCTCCCTCGGGTTCTGCCTTTGGTAATGAGGCCTTTCTCCCACTCTGCAGCCACTCAGGAGGATAAAACAGGCGGCCTAGGGGCACGTGGGTGGGAGCAGATGGTCAAGGGGACAGGCACTGAGCCAGCTGGGGCCTCCATCACCTGCACCAGTCAGGTATAGGTGTGACTGCGGCACAGGGAGCTGCAAAGAGGCCATGATACTAACACAGTCTCTTGGAGGTTCTTTTTGGCCCTAAAACCAAGATGCTGTGATTCCGAGAATTTGGTTTGAGTCAGTTTTAGAAACGTGAGAACACATTTCCCACTGGATTTGTGTCCTGTCTTGGTCTGCACATCGCCCCAGCTCCCAGGGACAGGGACTTGATCCTGTTACCACAGTGTGCTGCACATGGCCTGCCCGTAGTCAGTTAAGCATGTTCTCAGTTTAAAGTAAACGCAGAGACCCACAAAGTTCTTGGCTTCCAAAATGCTTTTTAAGAGACTATTAGGGAGATCTTTCGGCCCCGTCACGTCCCAGGCACTGGTGGGGTGCTGGGGCTGAGGATGAGTGGTCCACCTTTAGCAGCTGTTGCCCAATACTTGTGAGCAGCCTGTTACCAAACAGCCACGTGGGGTTCTGCTGCCCGCCGCCCAGAAACCCCAGAGGCAGAGGTTTGGTGGAAAAGGAAAGGAGTCTTTCGTCGAAAGGCTAAACAGTTTTAGAAGAATAACAGGCTTCTTCAATGCCCAGTCATTTCAGATACCCAAAGACAATAACCCCACCACCCTTTGCCAGATCAGTTCAAGGCTGCACCTGGAATTCCTTCTCACACTTAAAAATATCGTCCTTTGGGATATGCAGGTGGTTGTAGCATGATCATCCAGGTGGCTTGGCTGGTTCCTGGTCACAGTGTGGCTCCAGGCGTCTTTTGGAGCCTGTGCACACGAGCACCCTACTCACTTCACACTGCCCTTTTCTCCGGCTGCTGCCCGCATGCCCAGCCCCTGTGCCCCATCCCTCAGGCTGTCAGCTTGCCAATGTGTTCGTGCCCCTGGGCGAGCGGAACCACACAGTACAGCACCAGTCACCAGTGCTGCCATCACTCCTCACATGTGGAGGGGCACGGGGACACTGCCAGACCACACGGTCTCCAGGGCCCGCAGGCCTGGGAACACTCAGGCCCCCAACCCCCAACGGGGCTAGTGAGGGGAAGGAAAAAAGGGATGAGTTTCCACAGGCCCTGTGTTTAAAATTACACCCCAAAATCCTGCATGCTGTGGAAGCGGTCAACTTGCCAGCCCATCCAGGCTAATGTCCATCATGCCCATAGGCCTGCACAGCGTCTCTGCCCCTCCTCCTGCCACCATGATCCGGAAGCAGGTAGGAGGGTGTCTAGCCTCACATGGGGGCACAACATCTCTGCCCAGGGTGGGGTATCACGCACTGGATTGTTTATCCTCTCGCTGTAGCTTCAATCTGTGCCTTAGCATTTCCTGCAACCCCTCCCTTACTTCAGGGAGTGCCGTCTTTCATGTCACCTTGAGGATCCCTCCCTCTGCCCAGTGGTTTGGCCAGATCTCCCCTGTTAACAAGCCCATAACCTGACCCCAGCGTCCAGACCTGGACCTGAGTGCACCCTGACCCCTCCACCTAGATGGGCATTGTGCATGCACTGTGGCTGCCCTGCGTTCTCCCAGTGACCTTCTTCATTAACGTCCCTTTGCTTTGAGGTGACTGCTCATGTCTATGCCCATTTTCCTCTCAGTTTTTCTTTTTCCTGATTGCTTCAGAGGTTTTTGTATATCACTGAAAATAAAGAATGTGGTCAAGCGTCCTTCTGACCTAAATCCAAGACTGTTCCCACTCACTCTCTAGTCAGCAGCTCTGTCATCTGTCGCCCGGCTGTGGAGCTGTCTTGGCTCTCTGTATCATTCCACTGGTCACTTGTTTCCGTGTTCTGGTTGTGGAGCATCCTGCAGACCCCGTGTCTGCCCGGGCAGGTCCCTCCTCCAGCTCCAGGAGGCATTGGGTCCCTCAGCCCTGTACAACTTTGCTACAAATCAGGGGTTCCCACAGCCCCTTCCTTCAGTTCAATACTTTGCTGGAATGACTTCCAGAACTCAGGCAAACACCCAGTTATTATAAAAGAAACACCTGGTTATTATAAAGGCTACAGGTGAACAGCCAGCTGAAGAGTCCACTGGCCCAGGAGGGTGCTGAACACTGGAGCTTCTGTGCTCTTGGAATGTGGGGTGTGCCAGCCTCCCAAGCATGTCAGCATCCCCGTCTTTATAGGGTTTTACGGTGGTTCCACCACATAGGCATGACTGATTAAATCGCTGACCAATGGTGATTAACTCACCCCTAAGGTTGGGGGTGAGGCTGAAAGGTCCAACCCTCTAATCACACAGTTGGCTTTCCTGGCAACCAGCCCCCAACCAGAAGCTTTGTTGGGGCCAACAGAGTCACCTCATTAGTATAATCTCAGGTGCAGCTGCAAGGGGCTCATTGGGAGTAAGAGAAGATGCTCCTCTCATACATCATCCAGGAAATTCCAGGGTTTTACAATGGGAGCGCTGTGCCAGGAACCAGGACGAAGAGGAATATATATTTATATCTCTCGGGAGAGATCACGGGGAGGCTGATCTATAGCCAGTTAGAAGCACAGGTGACAACATGCAGTGGTCCCTAACCTGCTTGGCACCAGGGACCTATTTCGTGGAAGACAATTTTTCCACAGATCTAGACACTTGGTGGGCACAGGGGGCCTGCCCAAGGGAAGACGGGATGGTTTCGGGATGATTCAAGTGCATTACATTCAAGCTCACCTCCTGCTGTGCAGCCTGGTTCCTAATAGCCATGGACCGGCACTGGTCCTCGGCCCGCAGGTTGGGGAACCCCTGACAACGTGGGCTTGAGATTGGCACCTGAAGGGGGGCTGGAGAAAGCCGTCCTATGGAACAGAGCCCTGAACCTGTGGGACCTGACGCCATTTCCGGGTACAGTGTCACACCTGAGTTAAACAGTAGGGCGTCTGGCTGGTGTCAGAGACTTGCTTGGTGCTGTGGGGAAAATCCCCACGGACATTTGGTGACCAGAGTGTCAAAAGTGAGGTGTTCTTGTGGGGAAGAAACACAGAGGAGGGAAGAGCTGGTGGTTCCCTACTCGGGAGGTGCACTGAGCTGTTTTTCCGTGACGGTGTGGGTCCAGGCGGCTCTCCTGGCACCTTGCACCCTGGAACCTTGCCAGGGCATCCCTATTGGGTGGGCAGCGCAGCACCCAGACATTTGGTGGGTACAGGGGCTCTGCCCGAGGGTCCAGGCCTGCATGTGAGGATGAGCCCAACTCGTGTGTGTGTCCTCAGACCCTCAGAGTCCAAGCAAGTGGGAAGGCACGGAGGTGGAGCCCAGGCAGGTGGGAGGGCACGGCGGTGGAGCCCAGGCAGGTGGAGCAGGGAAGGTGGGTTGGAGTTTGTGACCGAGTTGGGTTGGGTTTGGGTTAGGGTTGGGGTGGATGGAGATGGTGACAAAGGTGGGGTTTAGGATGGGGTTTGGGGTGTCAGGACTGGGACCTTCCTCTTCTCTATCCTCTGTGGACAGAACTCCTGTGTTCTCTGTTAAAGGGTATTTCTTAGATGTCTAGCCAGTAAGATAATCAGCTGAACTTGGGTCCCGGGAACCAGACCCCCGTGGTTGTATGCTTAAACCAAGCAGAACAAGGATCTTGACCTAACTGTTCCTCCTTTGAGCAGTGACTTTAGGAATAGCAGTAACCGATTCCTTTGAGCAATGACCTGGGGAATAATGGGAAAAATATATATATATATATATTTTTTTTTGCTTACACAAGCTGTATTTCTGTCCAAGTTTTTGCACCTGCATGCACCTGAAATGCTTTATAAACCCCCCAATCCCTAAGGTCGGAGCTGTCCACCTAAGTCCAGCTTGTGGACTGGTGGGCAGTCGGTGGCCAGCTAATAAAGGCTCTTTAAATTCTAATTTGATTGTCTCCGACCGTTTGGTTCTCGCACTTACTCCACAACATTCTCCCCACTCCTCCTCTGCTGCCATGGGCTGCTGTCCAGGGTATAGAGAGCAGGGAAGAGTCTTCTCCTGAGTCAGCCAGGCTGAGTGGTGTCCTCACATCAAAGCTGTGACCTAGTCACAGAGCACCTGTGCTGGGAGGAATGTCCCAGGAACAGACTGTTTTCAGTGTTGGATGGGGTGTGGCGTGAGGATAGCAGGGACCCCAAGGAAGAGCCCAGAACCCTGGAGTGTCTGGACCTGGAGGTCAGTAGTTCCTTGAGAAGAGGGAGCTTCTGCTCCTGCACGTGTGTGTCCTCTCAGAACCTACCCCTCACCCTGCTCACACTCCCAGCCAGCAGTCCTCCCTGGGCCTGGCTGCACC
The DNA here is from genome assembly GCF_987537825.1 of Furipterus horrens. Taxonomy (NCBI): domain Eukaryota; kingdom Metazoa; phylum Chordata; class Mammalia; order Chiroptera; family Furipteridae; genus Furipterus; species Furipterus horrens. The sequence continues at coordinate 10,889,518 of NW_028327171.1, forward strand.
TTCTGTTGCCGGCCCTAGGCCAGGCCTGGGTCCTGAGTGGTCCTTCCTGGAGGGATGGGGCTCCAGGAATCAGCCAGCTTGGGCTTCGTGCCTCGAGGGTGGCGTTCCCTCCCTGCAGCACTCCCACTTCATTTGCATGGCCTCTGCTCCCTCAGCTCTTCCTCTGGATCCTTGGCCCTGTCGGACGGAGACCCTCCGTACTTTTTCCGTAGACAGCTGGCCATTCCCACCACTATTGGGCTCTCTCCCTCAGTACAACCACCCAGCCGGCCCTTTCCATGGCAGTTCAGTCTTCTCCGAAGACAGTCGGACCTCCTCGGAATCAGCCCTACACATTCAGAGAATGAGATCAATCCCATCTGCTCTGTAATTGACTCCCAGTCGTTACCAAGGAGGTCTATGGCTCCAGCTGCCCACAGCACACTCTCCAGATACTGGGTTAGAGTCAGGGTTAGGAAGGCAGAGGTTAGAGTTACAGGGACCCCCACCTGACTCCCCATGCCCCCTGGTGAGCCCCACCGTGACCTCCAGGTGATCCCCACTTGATCTCCATGTGCGCCCCACATAACCGCCACCTGCCCTCCATGTGACTCCCATGTGACCCTCTGTGATCTACCGCCCACTGGGGAGGTGCACTGAACTGAGTTTTTCCACTTTACTGGGCTTCCCAGAGACAGTAGGCTTGTCTGACTTTTTATCCTGTATTAATGATGTTGGGAAATAAAACCAAAGCCATGTGAGAAAAAGTTAATGTGAAAATAAGAAATATAGTCAGAACTTTAATTGGTGCATTTACAAAAGACATGGCTGTGGGACAGCCCAGTGTGGGACAGCCTGGTGTGACATCAGCCTGGCCCTGATATCAGCCCAGAGGGACCTGCGTGCAGCAAAGTGGGCATTGTACTTCCTCTGACATCCTCATGGAGAACCCAAGAGTGCAAAGCCAGTGATCCTGCTTGTGCGGAACTTAGGGAACCTGATAATGTATTCCCAAAGGGACCAAGGAAACATGCATACTACTAAAAAATAACATTTACATGAAAACAATATTAAAATGAAAAGAACATAATTCCACCAAGGAGGGGAAAAGTAACAAAAAGCATAGAAAGAGTACAGGTAACAGGTTCATCAAGTAAGAAACCCAACAGAACCAGGAGGGCCTCGGTCCCCAGGTCCGCTCTTCAGAAGGAGCCACGTGCAGCTCCTCATGTTTTATTTGCTGGAGAAAGGCCGGGCTGGCAGCTTGCAAGTGCTTGCTCCTTAGACAGCACATCACAGCCTGCAGCCACCGTGGGGCCAACATCCCCCAGGTATCATTAGATTTAACTTTGTGGTATTTTTCCCATTGGAAGATTTATATTTTTATGTGGCTAAATCTATGGATCTTCTTCCTATGACTCCCGGCCCTCTTCTCTGATGAAATTCCTGTATTTCTTTGTGATCCTCAGTCTGGAGTCCACAGACCGCTGCTAGGCTTTGGCCTGGTTTTTCTGACCACGCCCCTGGCGGAAGAGGGACCTTGGGGCTCATGGGGCTCACCGAACATGGGGGGATCACTGTCCAGGAGCCGGTTGGGACAGGAAACCATCAGGTGCAGCCCTAGAGGAAAGGCAAGTCTAGGTGTTGTTACTGCTCTGAAGGGTTGGCAGACTCCACGCCGCAGGTGAGTCCTGCTCCTGATCCAGGGGGCCCTCGCAGCTGTGCTTGGACTGGACACGCCCGTGGTCATCTGGGCGGCACAAATGACCCAAGCTGCAGGCAGCTTCCCCGGGAGGTTGCAGGGAGGTGGGGGCTCCACATTCAGCAGTGGTGATGGCGGTTGGAACGTGTGAGGCTGCCATGGTCCCACCTGTGCCCCCTGGGAGGTGGCTGGGCCTTCCCAGGCTCCATTCCCGATTCCCTGCGGCAGCCTAGGGACCTGACAAAGACCTACATCCACCGGCCTCTCAGTAGGCATGGGGAAGGGTGACGGGGCCCTGGGGAACTTACGTGCCAAGGGCAGCAGCAGAGGGGGCAATCACATGACGCACGGTAGGCAGGAAACTGGCGGCAGGTGGGACAGCTGTGGCCGAGACCACCGCGGGCCAGGTGGAGTAAGCGACCGGTGAGCCAGGCGCAGGGACAGCCTGCAGCGGGGCTGGGGGCGCGTAGTGGTGGTGGTGGTGCACGGAGGGCGGCTTCTGCCTCTCAGCTCGCAGGACAGTGGGGTTAGCCCGCTGCAGGTCCTCAGCACAGCACAGACACCCACCCACTTCAATGAGGGCCACCACTCTGGGCACCCTCTCCCCCCACCCATATTCCCCACTGCTGTTCCTGACTTAGGGGAGACTCAGAGCCCAGAAAGGGCAGGGAGGGAAAGAGAGGGAAGAAAAGGGAGGGAGAGCTCATTCAGCTCAAGGAGGCAGCTTTCTGGGCCCCAAACTGCACAATCCATTCCTCATCTGAGGCGGGGGGAGAACGGGGGGGCTTCACCGCTGGATCACTGACCCCCAGAGTCAAAAATATGCTTTTCAGAGTAACTCAGAGGCACAATTTCCGGAAGAGAAGCCGCCCAGGTGTTGACTTGGGTAGCCTCCTTTGCCTGGTGTCTGCTCCAGGCTGAGCCTACCTGCGGGATGGGGTGCAGAGGTGTGGCCTGTGGTCCCCTGGAGGACACCAGGGCTGTTGGGGGCAGGGCTTGGAGCATCAGGTTCTGCATGATGACCTGGTGCATCTGTGCATTCTGCAGCAGCATCATCTCCACCATGTCTGAAAGGGGCGGGGTGGAGGGCTTGGTCACATCCCATCAGGGGGTGTCACCTGAGAACAGAACATTAGAGCAGCCTATTTTTTTTTAAACAGATGTAGTGTATATTACAGGTGTCTATTTCTGTTGGGGGTGTGGGGTACATTCCCAGAGGTGAGACTTCCAGGTCTGAGGGGGTGTGTGTGCTCTAAAGTATGTGGATGGGGCTCCCAGGAGGTGGCTCCCCTTGCCTTCCCACTCGTAGATTCCTCAAGCCCACCTGGGCTTCATGATGGTCCCCGAAATGTGTGTCCATGTCTTAATCCCAAGACCTCAGAACATGGCCTTATTTGGAAAAAGAATTTTTGCAGGTGTGATAAAGGACGTTGAGATGAGATCACCCTGGCTTATCCAGGTGGGCCCCAAACAAGTGTCCTTATAAGAGACAGCCAGAGGAAAATGGGGACCAAGGGAGACACAGACTGGGACAGGGATGAACAATATAGCCACAGTCCAAGAAACCTGGAGTCACCGCTGGAAGAGGCAGGAAGGACCATCCCTGGAGGGAGTATAGCCCTGTAACACCGGGATTTTGGACTTCTGGCCTCAATACTGTGACCAAGTGGATTTCTGTGGTTTTAAGCACCAGGCTTGTGGTGTTTTGTTATGGCAGCTCCAGGATATATTCACCTCTGAATACTATAAAACATACATATTTTGTCAGCATGAGAGGTAAACATGGGTTTTTTCCACAGCAGCTAGGTCCTGGAAATTAGGCATTTCCTCCAGGCTCTGGCAGCCTCACCAAAATAAGTAGGGTCCCCTAGAACCACAGAAAAACGAACAGGAGCCTGGAGGTCTGAGGACAGGAGCTCCAACAGGGCACAGGACACCAGCCAAAAGCCTCCCCACTCAAACCAAAACTCTTCCCTGGGTTCCCAGCCGACCAGCCCACCCTGCAGATTTTGGACTAACCAGGCCTCCATAATGGCACAGGCCAATTCCTTAAAACACATCTTTCTCTGGGTATACACATCCTATTGGTTCTGTTTGTCTGGAGAGCCCTGACTAACACAGGTTTTGCCACAGTGCCGGGGCACTATGGGAGGTCGGGGCCCAGAGCCAGATCCCTGCAGCAGCACAGCTGTGGGAACTCCGGCCCTGCAAGGTAAACAGCTGGAGAGGCTGAGTCTGGCAGCCCCATCTGGGAAAGGCCCTTGAAGAGACTCACGTGTGCCTGGCCAGGCAGCCCCACCCCACTCCCCCAGCAGCAGTGGGAGCCCTCCAAGGGACTGTTTCCCTTGGCAGGCCCACAGGACTCCCGCTGACAGAGTCAGGACTGAAAAGATTAGATTAGGCAGGGGAGCACATAAATGAAAACCTCCTAAACAGACATATCACTAAAGGGACACTTCATGACAAAGGGACACAAGAGTCTTTAGTAAATGGCACAGGGTCAAATTGATGTCCATGGCATAAATAAATAAATAAATAAATAAATAAATAAATAAATAAATAACATTGATCTCTAATTTACAGCACACACCCATCTACTCCAGATGGATTGAAAACCTGAATGTGACATGTAAACCAAGCCCCTCGTGGGCTGTGTGGGCTTTGGGCAAGTCTTTAAAGTAATTCCCCTGCAAAGGAGAAAAGAGAAGAGTCCCGAGAGGGGGGTCAGTGGCCAGGCTAAAGGAGCCCTCATCATTGACAGCCCAAGTCAAAATAATGAATCTGAATTACTTTAAAAGTTTTAGCTGTTTCAGTAAAAACCCTGAAACTCTTTGATGATGGTATTACTAACATCTCAGCAAAGCAAAAGGACAGTTCCACATTCTCATGGCTTTGCGTTCCAGTCAAACATATTTGCAAATTTCTTCTCAGCTTCTCCAAGACACCCTAAATAAATAAACCAAGCGCCCAAGAGTGCGGGGTGGGTCACTGATGTCCACCCAGACCTGGGACTCTGGCCTTGCACAGCAAGGGGCCAGGGGATCGCAGTGACTGGCAGCGACTGGAGGCCAGGGCTCAACCAGGACGACCCCCTTTAGACTGCATACTCTTTGACTAGCTGCATTTCTTATATGAAAGTCATTGGATCAAAAATATTTTTTCCTGAATAAAGACAAAAATTTAGAGTAGATTCTTACTCGTGACCTCGTGATGGAGGCATTGAAGCAAAGGGGTCCACTCCACTCACGCCCTATCTTTAACTCAATTGATTTCTGTAAGAACCAGCTTTCGCGACATGTGGCCCGCGCCCCACGTTACACACCCCTTCTTTTTTAACAAGAAAACACTACCCTCCAAAGGTAGCTTTTGAAAGCTCCCTGTGGGTTCTTGGTGCTGCTAGCTAAGGAACAGGGGTAGGAGCAGGAGTCCCAGACAAAGAGTGAGGAACAAACTCGAGCACCTACAGTGTCCAATCCCAAGGAGTGAGCTTCCAGCGCAGTCTGCCCCCGGCCGGGGTTGTCCTCTTCTTGAAAGTATGTCCACACCTGCCTTCCCCTGTCGTTGCTGAGTCGCCAGCGGCTGAGGTCAGTGGCAGGCTCTGTCTTACAGGGTCCCCCTCTACGACGCAAACACCTGGAAACGATTGTGAGTGGCCATCCTGCCTCTTCTTTAGGTCGCAGCCCAGAGGTGTCACTTCCAACAACCCACAGGCAGGATGTTATCCTCATCTCCCCAAATGGAAACGTTCTCAGCGCCACTGCTGCCTCTGGCTACAGGACCCCCTCCCACCTGTCTCTCCTCGGCCCTGCCCCCGCCAAGCGGTCCCCAGCACACGCGGAACCTCGGCTGGAAGCCCCCTTCCCGCTGTGACCCAATCTCAGAGCCCCGACCGCGCTCTCCCTTCTTGTGGGGTCCGGAGCGCGAGGACTCACGTGCCCTCAGTCATGACTGCCGTCGGATCTCCGCCACCTGCTCCCAAAGCCAGAAACAAGCAGCCCACCCGCCAGGCTCCGCAACACTTTGTGGGCGCGTTACTCGGCTGACAACGCGGAGCGTGGTGGGAAGATGCCCCAATAGCCAATCAGAATGCCTCGAGGGTGGGCCCCAAGCCGTGCCTAGCCATCGCAGTGGTGGAGCGCGAGACGCCCCACTGCGGTGGAGGCGGGGCTTGGGTTGGGAGGGTGTGGCGTGGGAGGAGGAGAGGGATCTGGGGCGTGATCTAGGGCGGACCTAGACAGGATGGGAGGGGCGAGTCCTTTGGGCGGGGACGGGGCGGGGCCTTAGCTGGGAATGAAGCCGGGCCTCTAGAGATGAGGCAGGCACGGCTGGGACCTGGTGGCTCTGAGAAACGAGGGGGGTCCCGCCCCGCAGGAGGCGGGAGGGCAGGCCGATGTGGGGAGCCGCGAACCTCAGACTAAGGGAACAGCAAGGGCAGGACCGGAGGCTGGGAGTAGCTCGTGCCCTTGAGGAAGAGCCGAGGAGCCTGAGCATACTTGACCCTGTCTGTTCTCCCAGATCCACTAATTTACACTTCCCTGAAGTGGAAAAGAGGCTGGAAGTTTTGTTTTTTTTCAGGGGATGTTCCTCCATGTGGAAACACAAAGAGTGGGAATAAGGACTCCAGTTTACATCTCAAACTCTTGAGTCTGGCCAAGCTAAGGGAGGGAAGAAGTTTCAGTAGGAGCGGTTTGAGTTCTGAAATTTTACCGAACTTGACATTTATGAGCAAAATAATAATCCTTTTTTTTAATAACTAAAAGAAAGAAAAAACTGTAAATTCCATCTGAGAACTCCAAGAGTTTCTAGGGACAGTCCTGAGAAAAAGAAATGCTTCTCTCTGCACACTGTCAATTCCATGTTGTTCAATAAACTAGATGCAGAAGACTAAGGTTTGGGGCATGGACAACTGGGCACATGGTAGTATCATTTTCTAAAGTAGGGAAGGTTTGGGGAAATTTTCAACTTAGATTGGGGGATATGTTAAGACAGATGCCCATTAGACATTCAAGTGGATATGTTGAGTAGGCTGGCGTTCTGGAGAGAGGACAAGGCTAGACTGAGGAATTTGGGAGTCATCAGTTTTTAGGTGATGTTTGAAAACCTAAGATTGGATGAGCTCCAGTGGGGACTATTCCAAAGAGAAAAAATCCCAGGATGAGCTGTGGGGCACCAACAGCTTCCAGTCTAGAAGAGACAAGAGTATCCAGAAAGAGGAGAAGAAAGAAACAGGGGATATGGAGTCAGGGAAGCCAAGTGAAGACCATGGTGATCTGTGCAGAAGTTTTTGTGGGATTGTAAAATGAGGTCTGATAATTAATTAGATGTGGCCCTGTGACAGAGTTTTAAAAAGTGAGGGGGTAGGGCAATTCTAGTTAAACATGTTAAACATGTCATACTAAACACAGCCATTGACTTCCACTTCCCACCCAAACCCTACTTAAAGTAATAAAAGCAATAAAAATTCACAGTGGAAGAATAGGAGAGGAGGTAGCAGTAAGGGGTCAACAAAATTACAGAGGCTAGGAATGTAAGTAGTGATAAGTAGCTTAGCAAGCCAGAGAAGGCTGAAACTTATGTGTGGGGGTGAAGCCACCAAAGAGACCATTCTTGCCAACAAACCTCAGGAAGGTGCAGAAATTGACAACTAGTATAAAGTTTAAATAAGGAGCATGACGTACATCTTTTTCCTTACCTGGCTGGAAGCCTGCAGTTGAGCCAGAGCAGGTGTGAACTCAGGCACAAGGCACAGCTGATGGGCTGCTGAAAGCAGGGGAGTTGAGTGAGCCCAGTCCCACTTTGCATGCTCAGCCATATGGCTTCAGGCAGTAGGAGGATCTCTGTAGTAAATGCCCCCCCCCCCCCCAAAAAAAGACTTGCAAACATTGGTAGCTGGAATCCAGTGGAAAAGCAGGGAAGCCTATCATCAGGCAGGCTGTATCTGTTGACACAGCTCCCAACAAGAGCCCAGAGCCCCACTGTCAACATGAGTCAGATTTGAGGAAAATCTCTTATCGTGAAAAACAAAACACAGAAAATGGAATTTTGAGAAATGGATATGATGCAAGTGTGGAAGAGGACTTTGACAACACACAGAGATAGGATGTTGTACCATGATACAAGAACCATCTGACACACTTCCCCTCCTGCCTTCTTTGTCCCCATGCTTATCACCATGTTTTGTATATTTTTGTTTATTGCCTATCTTTTCACTAAAATATAAGCTTCATGAGGGCTGAAATTTGTTTTGTTTGTTGCTTTATCCCCAACACTTGAAATAATGCCTGACATATAGTAAATACTCCAAAAGTATATACTGAATGAACAGGATTCTCTAAGAAACATTAAGGAAAAAAAGACTCTCAGAAGTAAAAAATAAAAAATATTACAACAAATTTAAAAAGTCACAAGAATAGGAAGATAAAATAGAGAAACTTTAGGATAGTAGGACAAAAAGGATATAAAAAATGGAAGAGAAAGTTAAATCAATCCATGTCAAACATCTAAACATTAGGAGTTCGAAAGGGAAATAGTGGACAGGATGAATATATTAAATAACTTCAAAAATTTCCCAAAATAGGTGGACAATTATCCAGATTGAAAAAGCACGACAGATTGTTTTCTAAAGATGCCTCCAACATCCCTCATCTCATGTTTCTCTAAAATGTGGTCTTAATATTCACGCTCATTGAGAAATGGGATCTACGCCTCTCCCTTGAATCTGTAACCAAACGCCTGTAACCGATACAATGCAGTGGAAGCGATCCTGCACGATTTTTTTTAAGTTGGGTTTACACTTTGCTCACTGGAGCGCTTGCACCTGGAGTTCTAAGATGCCATATAAGAAGTGCAACTATGCTGAAGACACCTTACCTGAGGGAGCCAAGCTGCATGGTGAGGCAACATAGAGCCACCCGGGTTGAAAGCTGCAGCTGAGCCCCCAGCAACAGTGCATCATTTCCTGCCGGCCATGTAAGCAAACTGTCTTGGATATCCAGCCTTGTCAAGCCTTCAGATGACTACGGCCCCAATCAATATGACTGCAACTGCATGAGATCCCAGGAAAAAGCTACCCAATTTAATCCTTTCGAAATTTAAGCTACTATATTTAGAGTAGTTTGTGACACAACAGTAACTACTGGAAAAAATGCTACTAAGTGCTCAGCACAATAAATTGGGTGGGAAGTAGGACACACCAACAAACACATCAAGGATGTTGAGAAATTCGAGAACAGGGACAGAAACAATTTTTAAAACTTGCAGCAACAGCCCTGGATGGTGTGGCTCAGGTGGTTGGAGACTGTCCCATAACTGATGAGTTGGGGGTTCAGTCCCTGGTCTGGACACGTGCAATCCCCAGTCCATGCACCTATAGGAAGCAACCAGTCGATGCTTCTCTCTCACATTGATGTTTCTCTCTCCCTTCCTCCCTTCCTAAAAAGCAATGAAAAATGTCCTCAGGTGAGGATAAAAAATGAAACTAAAAAAGATTTCTGCCTTGTGTTGCTGACCTTCCCCCATATGCCATTTTTAAAAGAAATGTGACAAGTGACTTCTCTGTCTAGAATGCTCCAACAGCTGATTCCCATACCATTCAGAATAAGGCAGCAAAGCTCACTGTGGTCTGGCCTATCCCCACACTCGGCAATACTCCCAAAGTGGCACTTCCAGGTTTTCATCACATCCTCGGGTGCTCTCCCCAGCTACAGCCCTGCATTCCTCTCCAGGAATTCTACTGTCACCTCCAGCCAATTGCCTTGTCTCCTCACTTCCAGTCCAGGCACACGCCCCATGCACATCCTCAGAGAACTATGTACATATACTCTTGGCTCTTTCAGGTGTGAGCTGGGTGGGCCTCCACACTGATGTCTGGCACATCTGGGACGGCAACTTTGCTGAGACAATGAGTGATGAGTTGTTAAACACAGAAATGTAAGCTGCAAACTCCCTCAGAGCATGTTGGTAGGTGACAGTCTGAGATCATGAAAACAGGTAATAACAAAGACTTACACAGGAGGAAACAGACTATCATTTTGAAAACTGGGGAAGACTTCTTTAGACATTCAATATTTAATTTGCAAGATTAATAATCACATTTCCAACAGTGCATTAAGCGTCAAGAATAAGATTATTTTGAATATAAACAAATTCTTCTGGAGAGACCCTCCCACTCTCAAGTCTTCAGCTCAAATGTCCACCATGTCCAGCAGTGCAGAGAGATGGAGCTCAGAGGCAATTTCCTCTTCCCTTGAACTTTGGATCAGCCTTTCCAGGTGCTTCAGCCGTTCAGTCAGAGATGTTCCTGTTGCCTCTGACAACTGTTGTTCCCCTGTCCTTTCATTCTATATAAATGAAAAAAAAAATTAAAGATAATTTTGGAATATCCATAAACCAAGATATATTCTCTTTAAAGGCACTAGATTGGGCTCATGTTAGAAACCTCATCAGGGGCATGCTGGGCTCACCAAACTCCCCTCTTAGCATCTACCATATATCCTTCCAGCCTCTTCTGGCACATATACATACAGCTGGTATCATCTGCACATGAATGTTTCTCTGCTGGTTCTATAATGAACAACTTCCAGTGTCAGTCGTTTTTATAAAATATAATTTCAGGGGCTTCAAACTATTCCATCATAGTACTGTAAGTGCTTAACCACAGTCCCATCTTTGGATATTCACTTTGTTTCAACTTCTATGCAGTATAATTAATACTACAATGAATAAAAATACATTAATTTTTGTCATATATAGTAACTTCTTTTTTTTCCTTTTCACCCAAGGACATGTTTTTATTGATTTTAGACAGAGAAGCAGAGAAACACTGATGTGAGAGAGAAACACTGATCAGTTGCCTCCCATGCATGACCTGACCAGGGAGCAAACCCACAACCTAGATACATACCCTGACCGGGAATCGAACCCACAACCTTTTGGTGTAAGGAACAACACTCCAAACAACTGAGCCACCCAGCTAGGGCAGTAATTTCTTTAGGGAAGAAAAGTTGTCTGCCAAACTAATAAATAGAAACAGTATGCCATCTTAATTTGCTTTACTCCCCTATTGAAGGACTGCCTAGAGCCAGTCCAGGAGCATATTTCTTACCTGTCCAGTATTAAATCACTCTAATTAAAACTCTGGTTTTGCTTCTTTTACCACTGAAGGAAGGATGGTGAGCTAGAAGGACCTTGAGCTTTGGAGCAAGTCAGGTCTGACTTTGAAAAGCAGCTCTACCACTGACCAGCTGAACACACCTGAGTGAGGTCCTTGGCTTGTGTGAACCTAACCTCCTCAGGGAAAGAGAATCCCAGAAAGGGAGGTCCGGGTGATGCCACGGCTTGGAGAGTATGTGCCCCATAAACATAAGACTCTCATCACCTGCCATTTTCCTCAGTCCCTTACTGCGTGTCAGCCCAGTGATGGGTTTTGTTTGATTCTTAAGCATGTTTCGATTTCATTATTCATTCATTTCACAAGTAGAAACTCAATTAGTTGGACCTCTATAACTGACAGATTAAGTTTAAGAAAAGATATAATTTAAGCTAATAATTTATTGGTCATCATAGCATCATACAATTAATTAAGCATTACTTTTATGCCAGCCACTTTATGTCTTAATTCTAAAATAATGCCAAATGTACTCTCTTCTCACCTGTGGACTAGCAGTTGTGGATGTTTTCATCACAGGTTCAATAGCCTGAGGCAGAGACACTAGAGTCTGAGGAAGGTAGAGGGGAAGGGAAGTTGAATCTGTAAATGCTCCTGAGTTTTCAGACAACCACTGCTGAAGTTGATCTTCAAACCTGAAACATTTGAGCATTACAAAGCAAGAACTTAATTATCTTTCACTTTTACTCTCTCTATATAGACATATATACATATACTTTAAATTGTTTAAAGCTTTGCTTTTTACTAAGCATAGAACTAAGTTGTGACATCAGTTGAGGAGCAGAAATGTACTTTTAAAAAATTGGTATCTTTAATTTATAAACCAAATTTATACTATGAGAAAGGTAGCATTTATCGAAAATCAATTGTTTTTATTTGTTACTTAACATTACTCGTACTTCTCTCATTTGCTTTATTTTCTCTGTCTTATTTTGGATTTTTGTTTCTATAATTCTTATCTCTTAATGGATTACCCAAATGTATGGACAGCTGCTTACAGTCTGAAATTAACTCAAAATAATATCCTGCTGCCACCTAACATTCTAGAGCTGTCCACTCCATACAACTGTCCTTTCAAGAAAGACAATCTGGTCCAACTGCTTAAATGATACAGACCTAGAAAAACCTACTTTTAGAAATGATACATTCATTCACTCTTCCAGCACATACTTATCAAGCCCCCAACAAACAGTAGGCACCATTTGAAGTACCAGAGATATAGCACTGAAAACAGACAAAGAAAAGGTCTAAGCAGGTTATACTTTGAGGGGACAAAGGACACATTTACAAGGGAAATGTGGTCTGAAGATGAGAAAGGCAAAGCAAAGACAAAGGAAAAACATGGAGACAGAGAGGGCTAGGAGAACAGGCAAGGAGGGCCTCACTAAGAAGTAGACATTTGAGCAGAGACTGGAAGTGAGTGCAAGGTGAGCCATGTGGATATCGGGATAGCAGAGGAGTCCTGGACAAAAGGAACAAGGAGCGCAAAGGCCTGACTATACACTGCCCAACATGTTGAAAGAGCAGAGATCAGAAAGAAAATGGGAAGCAGAGCACGTAACGTCTTGCCCCCTTTATAAGGATTCTCCTTCTGAATCAGAGTGAGAGGAGGTTGTGAGCAAAGGAGTAACATGATCCCTGCTTCAACCTGAAAGGCTTACACAGGTTCAGCCAAGACTAGACTACAGCCTACTGCAAAAATGGTCCAATTCCTCATATATTTTGAATAGAACCAATAGGATTTGTGGATGGACTAGACGCTGGAGGGATGGAGCTGCCTTCAACTGAGAAGACCACTGTGGGGGTTAAATTGGGAAATGGATTTGGGATGTTAGCCCTGCGGTGGCTATCAAGAAGCAGTAGGATATCCAAATCTGGAGTTTAGAGAAAAACCCAAGGTTTGAGATATATACCTAGAGTTGTAGGAATATTAATTTATTTAAAAATCCATGAAACTGAAGTACAGATGTCACAGACACAAGGTCCAGAGAATGAATGAGGGGGCAGTTGGGGGAAGAGGTAGAACCAGCAGGAGTGGCCTAGGGAGTATGGCCAGAGGGGCAGGAGAGGGCAACCTGGGAGCCAGAAAGGAGGGAGCAAAGGTGTGGAATGGTGCTGGAGACTAGGGTTCATGGTCAGTTCAGCTGTGTGAGGGGCTGTAGTGATCCTAACCAGAGTGGACATGGGGGGCGGAAAGGGGCTACAGAAAAGACTGGAAAAAAGAACTGAAGCAGTAAGCATCACTGTTTTTAAGTTTACTGTAAAAAGAACAAAAACACGAGGTAACTAGAGAGGGAAATGAGTCCAAGGTAGGGAGAAATGCCAGAATGACTTTCAAGCATGAAGCAGCTTAAGGACACAATGAGCAGAATGTAATGGACTTTACCTCTTGCTCTCCTCTTTCTCCAGCAGCAGACTGCTGGACAGACGCTGGGCCAGGAGCTCCTGGGCAGAGGCTCCACGCATCAGATCCTCCGTGCTGGGAACCTGCCCCTCTTGGCCACGCTCTGCCCTTCTCTTCCCAGTTATGTTCATGTGAAGTAATGGAGTGGCAAACTTGTTTGCAGAAGGATGAGACTTTGTTCCCAAACTGTAAGTACATGTTTTGAAATGCTTATCAGGAACGAGAAAGGATTCCTTAGGCAATAAGTAGATGTAGGTGCAGACAGAGCCTGAGACCCACCCCTTCCCACTCCCAGGTTCCCTCATGGTAAGAGCTTCCCTCAGGTCAGGTGCAGGGCTCAGGGGGAGAGCAGCCTCTGCCTGAGGGGGGCTTCCAGTCTCCTGAGCAGCTGGGCTCTTGGAGCATTCCCTCTCTGAGTTTTACTTTCCATCCCTGGATTATCAACAGGTCTCTGCTGCCCCTTATTACAGCAAGGTTATTTTTATATTTAGCTGTTCAGTCCTTCTGGAACTAACAGTTGGAGACAGTGGAGCAGCTTCTCCTAAGCAGATGCCAGTGTCTGTCCTCTCCCCACTAGTTTGGCATGGTACTTTTGTCACATTCCGTTGTGTCTGGACATTTTATTCTGACCCACTCGCCTACTGTAACTTTACTATTATGTTTTGACATCAGGCAGAGCAGGCTTTCCTTGTTATTCTTATTCAAAATATTCTCAACAATTGCTACACATTTTCTCATCCTGATAAATTTTATTACTTATTTTGGGGTTTTATTAGAAATGCCCTGACTTTACAATGTGAAAACTGACAACTTTGTATTACCGCGTCCTCCCATCAGCAAGGGTAGCCTGCCCCTCGTTTATTCAGGTTTTCTTTGCACCTTTAAGGCTCTCAGTTACCTAGACAGGGGTTTAGCGCCTCTCCTGGTCAGTCTATGTTCATGTTATAGGTTTGTTGCTGCTGTGAAAAAGGCTCTTTGTACCTTGTAGGTTGATCTATCTAGTCACCTTCCTGAATTCTGAATGATTCTAAAGGTGTGACTGTTATGTTCAACTGACAATTTTACTGTCTGGAAATGACAGTTTCTCCTTCCTTTCAATACTTATGCCATCTGTATAATCCCTGCACTGGGCAGGATTTCCAGGACAACTGTAAACAGCAGTGACATCAGGAGCAGCTCAGGATGGCTTTGACTTCAGTGTTTCTAATGTTTTACCAAGAAGCTAATTTTTTTTTGGCAGTTTTATGATAGCTTTATCAAGCAAAAAACATTTTTTTACCCAAGTTTGATAAAAATTTTTATCAGGAATGAGTATAAATTTTAGGGGACAGGAATAGGTATACATTTAGGAAAAGCATTTCAACAACTACTAAAATGATCACTAATTTTTCTGTTATGGCACCAAATTAGATGAATAGATTTCTCTTGTTGGTACTGTTTATCCTGGAATAAAGCCTACTTGTGAAATATTTTATGTACTGCAAGACTGCATGTACTAACATTTTATTTAGTATTTTTGAACCAAGTTTGTGAGATGTCTGCTTTCTTTTGTCTGCACTTTCCCAGTTGTGATAATATCAGGGTCAGTATTATCTGATAAATGAAGTGAGATGCTTGCTTTTTTTGGTCAAGAACAGTTTCTACTACATGGGAATGATCTGTTCTTCAAGTATGTCAGAATCTGCCTACACTGGGCTGGATTCTGTGTATAGGATATGAATTTCTATCTGTGTACCTTGGAAGAGAACAACACAGTTTACTCTGTTAGGTGGAGGGATGACAGACACACACACTGAACACAGATCTCACCATCCCTGACGCAGTTGGAGCTCCTTCTGCGTCTGCATTCTGGCCTGTTCCCATGACAAAGGAACGTCATATATTTTCAAATGGTTTTTAAAAAAATATACACATATTTGACCATCTTCACTCAGTGCCTCTGAGAAAAAAATACAAAAACAAGTAAGAAAAGAATATCAAAAGAGCAATAAGTAAACACCTGATGTTTGCTTATATTCAATGATTTAAGGACAAGCTCCTCTAATTAAAGTCACATAATTATGTGAATCCCATTTGAGCCAAACATGCTCCAAGTATCAAGGTTCAGACAGGCTCATGGCAAGTATGACTACTCAGAGCTACAAAATTGTCTCAAACTTAGAGTCAGCCTAGGGAGCCCATTTCAGAGAGGTGAGTCCTGGTTCTCCTGGAACTGTCTTAGCTCTTCCCAATGTTTACAAGTCACCTTCAAGTCACTGGCTTAAAGGAGGGAGTCCTAAGAAAAGGAAGGGTGACAACCCACAGGAAAAGGAACAAACATCAAGTAAACTACTTTCTTTGCTGAAATTAGACCAGTCAAGTCTCATAGTGATAAGTGCTTAACTACCTGATGTGACAGGAAGCCTGGGGGGCGTCCAGTCCCTCAGTTTGTGGTTGATGCACAAGGCAATGAAGTCGTCCCAGGGGATGTCGGCAACCGAAGGCCCTGCCCCCAAGCCAGGGGAGAGGTTCCTGCTCTTCCACATGCCATATGTTCTTCGGAGCAGGTTCTCCACCTGGGACTGGAGGACAGGTTGTGTCTGGCGAGAGCTGGGGATCTGGGAGGCATACTGGATGACCATGGAGCACACAAGAAGCCAGGGAGCTGGAGAGAAAGCACCTTGTGAGTCACAAGGTTTGGCCAAAGTATAGGTGGAAATCTACATGAAATGTTTTTCACTCTCTATTAATTTAGAAGAAGGTAACTGTGTAGTTGAGGAGTCTGTTCTCAAATCTCAATACAATAAACCATAGCTATTCAGGAAAGAGCATCTCTCTCCCCATGTCCCAACAAGGGACCCATCTTCCTAGACAAAACTCATGACTAAAGGTCCCCCCTAGGGGCTCTGATTGTACAGGTCCAGGAATCTGTACTTTAACAAGGACCCAGGTGAGGTTGGTACATGAGGTCTTGGCTTCTCTTAGAAAACTGACTAGCTCACAGCACAGAGGGTCTGTGCTGTACACTTTGCTTCCCTTTGGGTTCCTTCAGTAATAAGCATCTGTTAGACCTACTGAAGACCACACCCTGAAATTTAGAAGGGCACATGAGACCTATGTGCCATGTGGCCCAAAGGAAAGTGGCCCTGCTAGGGCCCTGTACTGTGCCACATAAGCAGTAAGTAGCTTCCTTCTCTTTTACCAGCATCAACAAGGGAAGGGGCAGCATCCATGACCAGCCCAGGAGACCTGGAGAACGCAACAGAACAGCCCAAAGGCTTCAGCTGGCACAGGCAGAGCCACAACACAGACTTGACAAAGGAGCACTGGCTTTAAGTCAACACTGAGGGCTGTGACCCAACCAGACCTAGCAGTGTGGGGACAGGACTGCATGGTCCCCACACTCTTCACCCGCATACTTGTGGTGCAGGCAGGACAGGACCTGCCATCCATTCAGAAACTCCAGGCCTTGGGGTCAGTGCTCCCCCAACACCACAGGCCACCTTCTTCCCAGGGGTCAGCAGATACCCACAGACTGCTTTGTTGATGGCAAAGGGCCAACGGTCACTTTACGAAAACCCTAGCTCATTCTGACTCCTAAATCCAAAGGCAGGTGCAGGTGGATGCAGAATGGGGCAAGGGACACAGAGTAGAAGATGTAAGAACCTCCCACCAGTGCCCAATACCTGCCCGACTGCCACTACAGTAAGAACCCAAATGGGTGATCACAGCTGCCCCAATCCTCATCCCCAGCCAGCACCCCTCAGCATGAGACCTTACCCCCGGGGGGCGGAAGGTCCATCTGCGGAAGCCGAAAGCCCAGCACAGCCTGTTTCAGCCAGGCCAGGTGCTCTGGGGTGTTCCAGTGAAGGTGAGGAAGCAGTTGGCTACCCCCTGCCTCAGCAAACTCGGTGACAGGCCAGGACAGATCACAGAGCTGCTCTGAGGACACCACAGAAGCCAGAAAGTACAGCACACTGTTGAACAGCTCAATGATGGCACCAGGCTCCTGCGAGGCCAGGCCCCCTAGCCGCCTCTCTCTTCTGTCATGGAAGAACCGGCCACTAAACTCACGGCTAATCCCATCTTCCACATACTGAATGAGGGTCTGGCAGCAAAGGTCAAGGGCACAGGGGCAGCGGGAGACCAGCCACTGGACGGCCTGTGAAACCTGAGAAGCAAAGACAGTTGGAAGAAACTTAAACAAGTCATGCTGCTTTTCAGGAGCTTCCTGAAGGTGCTCCCTCCCACAGTTGCCATAGCAGGTGCCACCAGAGCACCAGCTTCTCATCCACGCTGGGAAGGGGTGCAAAGCTTCTGCTGCAGTGGAGTTTGGCCTCCTAGGGCCTTGGAAACCCAAACAGCAGGGATACTAGGAGAGTGGTTCCCAGTCCCGCCCTGCACATCTTCTCCACCACGGTGACAGGAAAACACACCTTCCAGTTCTTGGAAGGACTAACCTGGATGTTCTCACATCCTGTAGTTATCTTTCTTCCTATAGTTACTTTTATTTAATTCCTGGCACTTCTTTCTCTAAATGTAACTGTCAGCACAGACTTCCTTTTCTTTTTCTTTTTCTTTTTCTCATCCAAGGATATGTTTACTGATTTTTAAGGAGACGATATCAATTTATTGTTCTACTTATTTATGTATTCATTGGTTGATTCTTGTATGTGCCCTGTCCGGGGATCAAATCCTCAACCGTTTGGTATACCAGCCGAACCACCTGGCCAGGGCCAGACTTCCTTTTTTAAGGAAATTTCTGATAACATTATTCATTCATATATCCCAAGAACAACCATGCTCCAAAAATAATTTATATACCTGACCTTCAGGTATAAGACATGAATGGTCGTATTTTAAATCTGTTTAACTATAAAACCCCTAAAAATACTACACGAACGATTTTCAGATAGTAGGAGTATGAGAAATTTTTATCTTTTATTTTTTATTTCTGCTTATATTTTTAGAGGGTCACCTTTCAAATATAAAATTTAAAAATGCAAGCAACAATATACATGAAATTCAAGATAGAGCAAAAAGGGAAAAACTGAAATACGTAGTTCGACCTTTAAAAATGATGAAACTTTACCTTTTTTGTGCCTTGTAAATCGTTAATGGAATCCGGAATCTCAATAATGGTATAATCTGAAATCAGCTTAGCTGAAACCAAATCCTGTAGCATCAGACCTTGGGAAGAAAGAGACGGACGTCACTTGTCTTCTGCTCAGTCTGCAGATGCACGAACACAACTCACGTCACACGCCCTGCTCAGCCCTGCTCCCCGTCACCACAGTGGCTGCTGCCCCGACTCCTGACATCGCATTGCCAGCACTTCCTCAGACCCGGGGCTCAACCCATTTATTGAACATGCTGGTTCATAAATGAGACTGCCTTCACAAACCATCTTCCACGTCCTTCTCCATGATGTCCCCTCCCAGGCTGGACACGAGAACCACCAGTGGCAGCGGAGGCTGGAAGGGCTTGGCCTGCAGGAGCTGCTTGAGCTGCAAGAGTGCAGACAGCCAGTACACGTCCTCCTCTGTGAAGTCCTCATCTTTCATTCTGGGGGCAAGCAGCAGCATGAGCCCACTGGCTCCCAGAAGCTCTTTCTGTATCTCCAGGGCATCAAGGGCACCGTCACTGAGAGCACCATGGGCTACCTGGAACAGCAACCAGACCATCAGGATGGACACACCAAGGGACAAATCAGCGGTGAATGTCAGCCCCAGAGCCAGCTCAGCCAAACTGCACTGCACTTTGAGTAAGCCTCCCTCCATGAGGCCATGAATTAGAGCCAGAAACAGCCACATCGACAGATAATTCAGCCTCCAGCTAGAATTGTGTTTGAGCCTGTTACTTGTATCTTAACAGTCACCCTTAAACAGTTATAAAAAGTTAAGTTCATAATGACAAAAAAGGGGGTGGGGGGGGCAAGCCATCAGCAACCCATTTCTAGAAAATAGTGTGGAGATGGAAACAATCACTGGGTTGAGGGAAGCAGAGGAAGCTACACCTGAGGCGCTACAGACATGGTGTGAAATGACCCAGGCCAGCTGACCCTGCAAAAGCCCAGAGCATCCAGGCCTTGTGGCACCAAGAACCAGAGAGCAGGTTCAGGGCCCCAGGGGATGAGTCACACACAGAGCAATGGCCCTAGAGGTCATTAAGGAAACTTCTGATAACACCCACCTGCAGGTGGCCTTTAAGCGCAACAGGTACCCTGGGCAGGGGTCTGTCCCATCCTAAGAAGATCCAAATACAGGAGCATCCCCGGGCACAGTGGAGGGTACTTGGCACTGGCCACCCCCTACCTTACACTAAAAGCACCAGCAGTTGCCCTAGGAGACAGGATGAGGCCTGTCCAGAGAAACCAAACAGTCCAGAGAACAGATACCCAGATCCTGACACTTGAAGGTCCCCCCCCCAAAAAATGGCTTGCCCCAAATACAGAGCTTGTGGCCAGCCTTTTAGGGCCTCGCTTGGGTATGTGGCAGACAGCTTCAAATAAGGTGTCTGAGGAGAGCCTCCAACATAAGACACTGTAATTACAAAGAAAAAGAAACCCAAAGGAAACAAATTATGCATGGAACGTAAGAAAACTTAGAAAAAAATCCTAATTTCCTCAGAGACATAAGATCATATGTCCAAAAATACTCACAAGGTGATATATCAGATAAGGACAAGAAAAGGAAGTAATATATATGGAATAAAAATTTCAATAGAACATTTGTAATATAAAGCCAAGGAAATCTCCCAGAACACAATATAAAAAAGCAAGATAGAAAATAGGATAGAAAGGATAAGAAGCTCCCAGGACCACCTGATGAGATCCAACATATGTCTAACAGGGGTTCAAAAGAGAACAGAAAAAAAAGAGAAGGAAAGCACATGTCTTAAAGATGTAAGAATATCCCAGAAGGTGGGGGGGGATTGCTGGGGTGGGGGGTGCTGGGCGGAGGGGAGCAAAGGGGAAAAAACTGGAACTATTTTAACAATATAATCAATAAAATATACTTAAAAAAAAAAAAGAATATCCTAGAAGCAAAACAAGAGTCTCTAGCCTGCAAGAACCCGCAAGCGGAGCACAATAAGTGCAGGAAATGGGCACCAGGCACACCTGAATGGATTTTCAGAACCACGGGGCAGACAGCAAGATTCTGAAGAGAAATAATACCAGGCCACAGAGAAAGAAACAGGAATAATCTCAGACATCGCAACAGCAACACTGCATGCTAGGTGACAGTGAAGCAAAAGTGAAAGGAAAATTACTTTCAACCCAGAATTCTACAAACCTAGCTACGCTATAAAGCAAATGTGAGGGTAAACACATTTAAGACAAACAAGGACTCAGGATATCCTCCTCCTGTGCGTCTTTCTTTGGCAGAAACTGGAAGACATGTTCCATCAAACAAGAGACTAAACGAGGAAAAAACATTGCTGCTACTGTCAATGGCTGCACTAAGTCCTTGGTATGTGTCGGGCCCTATTCTAAGAAATATATATATTTCACTTCATCCTCAAGTTAGATGGCCTAGAGCAATTTATTTTAAGTTCTCTGAGCCTCAGTTTCCCGTTAAGTAAGAGTATCCATCGACAGGTGGTACAAAGACACAAGGAACTATTAACCTAAGTTAACAGTTACAAGTGGAGGAGCAGGACCCTATCGGTATGGAGGCCCAGAGGCAGTCACACCCTGGAACACCATATCAACCCAGGGTGGAGCAAGAGAAGGCACTCTTAAAGGGAAGATAAGGTGAAGTGACAGAGCGTTTGGAAAATTCTCCTAGAATATACACAGCCCATCTGGTGGCACCTTTGGGTAGAAATTGAGATATGTAGAGAAGACTACATCAGTGAGAAAATAAGGCAACTATTACTTGCAGAAAAAATGAAGAAATGCAGTCACAGAACACTTGCTGGTTCTGGCATATAGCAGTCACACAGCCATCAAAACGTGACCCACTAAATGAGGTAATATAAAGTGGAAAAACAAAAGAAATGAAACCGCTATAACCAAACTTCAATTTGAAGAAGTTCCGAGGACAGAGGGAACATGGACTGGAGTGTCACATGCATGGCGACCAGGGCATGCCATGAAGGGGATTTGGTTAGGACGAGGGGAGGCCTGGGCAGTGCAAGCCTTCAAGTCAGCACATGGGGTAGAGAGCTGACTTTCAATGAGCCCTCCAAGCGTGCAGCCCAGCTGGCCCTCAGGAGACTCTGGGCATCACATCATGAAAGGTACCAAACCCAGGTTCAAAGAGCTGGCCGGAGCAGCAGCCATCAACACCAAGTCTGCTCAGCACTGAAGCCTGCACTTTCCACCCTGCACTGCTGTTTTCTCAGTTAATAAGACACACGTCTGGTTCTATTTCTGAACACATGCACTGAAATCTAAAATTCATTTATGCAGGTTTGAATCTAATGAGGAAATAGGTTCTCATTTAAACAAAATTCTCTCAGGGAACCAATTAAGGTGAGTATTGTAAAAAACACCTATTTTTTAAAAAACATAGAACTTGTAATGGAAAACTGAGGACAACCTGAATGTAAAGCAAAACAACTAACCTGAAATGTCCAATATTAAACCTATATAGTAGTTGGGACCAAGTTCGGTGAAAACTAAGTAGAATTAAAAAGCATTAGTCATTTGCTAAAACCTGATATATCAGGAAGCTATTTTAACAAAGTTGTCAGTAGTTAACAAACCAAGTGAAATGTAACAGTCACTGCACTCTTGTGGAATGCTCTGTTTCTTATCTCTCTTGGGTTAACTACCAGAGGCAGATATAGAGTTCAGGGCTTCTGAATGATGTGCAGAAGAGCATAGGTGCATCTATGCACTTGTCAGGGTGGTTCTGACTTTTCACTAAGTTCTCAAAGTAGTCTATGATCAGAGATAGTTCAAAGGCTCATTGTGCTCCTGGACCCTAGCCCGGTATCTCACACCAAATAGGGGTCCATGGGATGCCATCAAGACACAAGGAGGAACAGACATGCCACTTACTTCTGAGGCTCCCACATTCTTTCAAAACCACTTCAGGCATTTATAATTCCACTGATGTCTGGGAGTGAGTGAAAATAAGAAAATCACAGAAGTAAATACACATAGTGATTGCCACTCACCTTTACACACACGTTGACAGAAACTGTCTGATTCCCTTTGCTGCTGATCGCATTAAACAGCGTGAGTGTCTGAATCCCACCAGCATTACTACATGTGTCAATCAAGCCATCATCTCCCATGAACTTGACTTTTAACCAATTTGCTAGAATTCTGTGAATAAAAGAAAAAAAGAAGAAAAACACATGAAGAAGAATCCAATTCTAAATCTAAACTATAAAGATTTTCAGGAAAAAAAGTTAGATAAATATCACACAGATGTAGGTCCACAGACATAAATTTTACTGTGGAATTGATCTGAACCAACTCTACCGGGTTAATTTTTTGTGTTAGAAAAGAGGGCACTCATGGAACTGGTTCATTCAAATGTGACAAGATTCTAAAGCACTAAGAAAAGATTTTGAGCAATAGAAAAGATCCTTAGAGTTTAAAGTATACATGTTTTATAGAATCAAATTTCTCAGTCATGAGAACTTAATTCTAGAAACATACGTGAATCATGTAAATACTTTTAAAACACCACAAACTCTAATCTTTGCTCAGATATCTTAGCCTACATGTGTCCCTGCTTAAAATGTAATGTGTTCAGCCCTGGCTGGTGTGGCTCAGCAGATTGAGCACAGGCTTGTGAACCAAAAGGTCACTGGTTTGATTCCAGTCAGGGCACACGCCTGGGTTGTGGGCCAGGTCCCCAATTGGGGACATGCAAGAGGCAACTAATCAATGTTTCTCTCACACACAAATATTTCTCTCTCCCTCTCTTTCTCCTTCCCTTCCCCTCACTCTCAAAATAAATAAAATCTTGAGGAAAAAAAAAAAAAGTAATGTGTTCAGAGAACTTAATATCCTCATACATTGCTGATAGGAATGTAAAATGGTACAGATGCTATAAAAAATAGTTCAGCAAATATTCAAAGATGTAGACATAGAATTACCACACAACCTAGCAATTCCACTCCTAGGTATATAGCCAAGAGAACTGCTGACATACATCCACATAAACATTCAGATACACCAATGGAAACAACCCAAATATCCCATCAACTGATGAACAAATAAAATGTAATATATTCATTCCATGGAATATTATTCAGCCTCAAAAAAGGACTGGTACATTCACTACAACATGAATGGACCTAGAAAACATCTATGCTGAGTGAAAGATGCCAGTCAAAAATACTACATCCTGTATGATTCTATTTACACAGGATGTCCAGAACAGGCAAATGCATCAAGACAGAAAGCAGATTAGTAGCTGCCAGGGGCTGAAGCTAGGGAGGTATGGAGTTTCTTTTTAAGTGAAAAAATGTTCTGGAATTAGATCATGGTGATGGCTGTACAACTCTTGTGAACACTAAAAACCAGTGAAGCGGAACTTTAAATGGGTGAAATTTATACATGAATTATATCTCAAAAAAGCTGTTAAAAATAAAAGTAACATGTTTTATAGTTGCTTTAAAAGTATAGAAGCAATTTGGCTATAAGAAACAATTTCTTGGATTTCTTTATAAAAATGCCAGAATTTTTTTCCTAATAACTGGGTCTATAAGCAGACAAATTATAAACTATCTTCCCCAAGACTCTAAAATGAAGTGGCATCTAATCAATACACCTTGGCATAGCTCTAAATAACAATCAACTCTAAAATGCACTTGGACAGAGTATTGCCACGTTTACAGAATAAAAATTTAAATAATCTAAAGGGTCAACTTCAAATCACAAACAAAACAGATTGCAAGTCTAAGCACCAAAGAGTAAACCTACCCGTCAGTGTCCCCACCAGCCTCTGACACCCCAGTTGCCCCTTGTGTCGCTCCACTGCCCAACACTCTCGGGAGAAGTCACTCCACCTCCTCAGGCTGCTTTCTCAGCAACAAGCCCCCAGAGGAAACCCCTCCCTGACCTGCTAGGACTCCCTGGAGACTGCTCTTCTCCGTAGTTGGGCAACACCAGCACCGGCTTCCAAAACACATGCTTCCTTCTACCAGGGAGGTGCTCAGCCACGAGGGAAGGCAGGTCCAGGGGTGCCCACGCTGCTTCACTGGAAGAGACCGAACATGGCATGTGAGCTGATGCTTGGGTCCTGGGGAAGGAGCAGCATGCACAGCGGGGACATGACAGACCTCAGCAGCTGTTGGTAGAAGTACTGGACCTTCAGCTGGTATGCAGTCTTGTTCCTGAGCCACCTCAGCCTACAAAGAAAGGGAGAACAACGCTGGGTCTACATGAGGCCAGCAAAGTACCCATGGAAGGAACCTGATAAGTACTTACTCATGTTTTCAGTAAAAAGTAACTGGTTAGTAAATATCTCCAGGAGGGAAATACTCAGGAGACCAAAAAAACATTTTCTGATAAACAGATGGACCTGTTCATTCCACAGATATCAAGCAATTGTCTTCCATGTGACAGTCACAGGAGAGAGCGGTAAACAGACAAAAATCCTGCTGTTATGGGGAGAGACGCACCTCTGCAATTGGATGGAATGGCAGGCACGTGAGCGTGCTGCAGTCTCACAGAGAGTGGTCAGAAAAGTGATATGTGAGCAAAGGCCTAAAAGAACTAAGAGGAAAGAGCATGGTGACTTCTGGGGGAGAAGCAAAGATACGGCCATGCCAAGGCAGGAGTGGGTGTGTGTGCCGAGAATGAGTACAGGGAGAGCAGTGGGGGAAGGCGGGGCAGCAGGGCAAGGGCTGCCATGGAAGGACTCAGAGAGCAACAAAGAGACTGCAACTAGAGACACGAGGTGACCTGACTTGACTGTGGTAGGGGTCAAAGGCGGAAGCTGGCCGGCGGACAGCAGAGGTGCTAAAGGCAGTGCTCCGGGCTGATGGGTCTGAGTTCAGGTGCATGACCTAAGCCCAGGGAGGACAGGCTGGCATCCTGTGAGCCAGGAAGGCCCTGAGTGGGGCAGGCTGGGTGAAGGTTAGGTTCTGACGCAGGGTTGGGAATTGGGTACAGGAGTCTGGGACACAAGACACAGGAGTCTAGGCTACAGACTCACAACGGGAGTTGTCAGTGTGAAGGACAGAAAGAGATTACCAGGGCAGGGGGCTGTGTCGGGGTGTGGGGAAGACAGAGGAAGCAGCCACAACTCGAGGAGGAGGCTAGGCCAGTGCCAAGGCTGCCAGGGGTCAAAGAGGCGCCTGAGCACCCTGACCACACACAGCTGTGTCTGAGACGGGCCAGTGCCATCACCCACCCCACTTACAGATGCAAAGGGGACCTCAGGAATCAAGGCAACTGGCAGTTTATTGGAGCTGAAGGAAACCCTGGAGATGGTGTTCAGAAAAAATGTCCCATAACAGACCAGAGGAAGACTAGGAACCGCCACAAGACCCAGACGGTGTGCTGCTGTAGCCCCTCCATGTTGCCTTCTCCTGGGCCCCCTACTTGTAGGCCCCTCTCAAGAGGTAGCACTGGCGTGGCCTGAAGAGAGAGGCCGAGCCCTGCATGGCTAGCATTGGATAGCTCGAGCGAAGACCTGGGCAGGGCTACAAGGAGCCACACTTGCTCGGAGAGGCTGGGAGGAGTGGCAGGGAAGGCCATGCCAAAGGGGCGCGGGAGGGAGCCCCACGAGAGGAGACTGAAGGGTGGGTGGAAGAGGTGCTAAAATGCAGCTGCAGAAGACTGAGGGAGGTGTGAGTGGTGTGAGCTAGACAGCAGCAGCAATGACAGAGAAGCAGAATCCGAAAGCAAAGGAAACAGGAAGTGGGAGTGGGGGTGAGCCCATGTGGACCTCTGGCTCTACCAAAGAGTGGACGTGATATATTCTTAAAACCAGGAAAACCAGGAGAAAAACAGGTGGCTCCAACTAAAATTCAATTACCAGGACCCCGAGTGTTTTAAGGGAAAAGACATACAAATCAAAGCAGGCAGACAACCACATGCACAGAACTGGAGGGAAAGATCACATGCAAAAGCGCAGCCCTGCATCTGTCCTCACTCTCTGACTATCCAGCTTCCCTCCGCAGACACAGGAGGGGCAGCAAGCTGAGCGCTGACCTGGTACAGGAGATGCCCACTTTCCCTGCGTGGCCCAGGTCCAGGAGGCCCTTGGCCAGGTGCTCCTCAGCGATGGGACACTCGGCGCTGGGCACCAGCGCAGTCAGCCTGTCGTTCACGTCCACACAGCAGGGCGCTGCAGGGAAGGCCCGCATCTGGCGCCTCAGCTTCTTCCGGGCAGCGACAGCTTCTCTCCACCTGGAGGGCACACCGACATATCACCGCTGGTGTGCTGAAGGGTCCCCACAGGGACACACACAAAAAACACACTCTGGCACCAGTAACACAGGAACACGTTTGTTGGCAGTATGTTTGTTTTCTTTTTTCAGCAATAGTCCTCACACTAAGAAATTAGTCAGAATTAAAACTCAAGGGGAAAAAAAGCCAAACAAACAAAAAGAAACAAACTCAGGCATGGGAGAGACCTCACAGCAAATGAGTGATGGTAAGCAAAAAAATTACTCAGCTTAAGAGCTAATGCTAACCTCTCTAGAGGACTAGTTTAGCAATATGGATAGAAATTCAAGGTACATATACCTTTGACTCAGCAAACACCACTGACAGGAATTTACCTCCAGACATGTGAGCACCGTGTGTACAGGATGGTTCCTACAGTACTCTTTGTCATAGCTAAAGAGAGAAATCCAGGGGCCAAGTAGGTCCTTTATGGTGCCACTGACAACTGGGAAAGCCAACATGCTGCTGCCATCTCCTGGCAATTGGAGCAAAGAATGGCTGCACAGAGCTGGGAATATGCCCCCAGCTGCACTATGAACCACAAAAAAAGGACAGAAGGTGTCTGGTGGGTACACAAGCAGCAGCTGCTTCTGAGAAGGAAGACGGAGTCTCTCATGGAATAGAGAGTCATTGCTCACTGTGTTCCTTCTCATGTGGTTGCAACTGCCAAGAACACTAATACTTACGTTAAATTTTACATGAACTGAATCACCATACAAAATATGTAACACATGCCCTGGCTGGTGTAGCTCAGTGGATTGAGCACCAACCTGCAAACCGAAGGGTTGCTAGTTCAATCCCCAGCCAGGGCACATGCCTGGGTTACGGGCCAGGTCCCCAGTTGGGGGCACGCAAGAAACAACCAATCTACGTTTCTCTCGCACAATGATGTTTCTTTCCCTTTCTCCCCTCCTTTCCCTCTCTCTAAAAACAAATAAAATCTTTAAAAAACACACACACACACAACACATATATGCCCAGTTTAATGAGTCAAACACCCACATCCTTCCATCCAATTAAGAAGCAGTGCCCATGATGCCTGTGGACTCTGAACAATCACACACCCTCTCATTCCCAAAAGTAATCACTGTCCTAAGTATATGTTCATTATATGTGCCTTCTTTTCTTTAGGGTTATACTACTATATATAAATCCAAAACAGTCTATTTGAGTATACACCATTTGTACGTTGTATACATTTCCCTAAGAACTGCTTTTTTTTCATTATAAATTCTGTTTTACACACAACTATAATTTGTTTGGCTTGTTCATGGCCATCTCCCTGTGTATAGCACAAAGAGTAAACAACAGAAAGCAACCTATAAATATTTATCAAAATACTCAACTATCCTTCCCAGTCTAATTCCTTAGTTATATCTTTACTTTACATCCTGTAGGAAAGCATGTGTTACCTGTGTCTGTGTGCATATGCATAAACGATCATTTCTTAAAGTATAACCTTTATAAAAAGACTCCTGAGTGCAAGGATTTTATCTGTAAGGACACATGACGCACCTTTGAAGATACTTGCAGTAGCACTGAAGTTCCTGGAGGGTCTCCTTTGCAGTCTGGAAAATCTCTTCCCCAAGAAACAGGTCCACCAAGTGGGCACAGACATCCTCAGAGCAACGGGCCATACGGACCCTGTGGTCTGCCTCCACTGCACTCCTAGGGAACAGGGCCATCAGCAAGGGAGACACTGCACCCAGGGCCCACGCACCCTGAGGGCTTGCCTTAAAAGTACAAGAGTCTATGTCCTTTATATTGAAACATACTTACGTCTTTGCCACAAGAGAAGCTTTAAGATTTTCATTTTACTTAGTGTATAGCCATTTGAAAAGAATCACCATACAACAAAGGTAACAGGAAAAAAAACAAAAACAAGAGTGGTACAGGGCACTGAGTATAGGTCGAGTATAGGTCCAATGGGACACTTGGAAATAATCCAGAAATAAACCTTTATCTTAATAGAATGGTTAGAAATTTTATTTTTAAATGGCCATTAAGACATCTTCTCATCAGCAATATTTGATGTTTGCAATGAAAAGTGTCTCAATTGCACTGTAACTGGCAGCCTGTGGTCATACTGCAGTAGCCCTCAAATAAATTAGTATCTATAAGAGATTTTTGTAACAAAATTCTATCAACCAAGGGAGCAAAGAAGACTTCATCAAATACATATAGTCACAAAATCAAAATAGCTTAAATAGGCAAGATCCATTTCCAATAGCCACACCCTTGGGGGAGGTACAGACTAAGTCTCTTGGAATCAAAGAGAACAGCATGTTACTGGCATATCAATGAGTCCTGGGTTTACTTAACTCCTAACACCCCTTCCTGGGATTAAGAACAGCCATATATGCATCATTTATGAAGTCTCTTACTTATAATAAATATAGAAATAGAGTCCCAGTTAATAGACATGGAAACAAACATGAATTAAACAACACTCTTCTGCCTTCCAGCTCTGTGCTCTGCCTGCACTGGGAGCTGTGATGAGTACTATGTAGTCCGCCACCTTTGGGTTATCTCAGAGAGCTTAAGCTTGAGGACGGATTTCCCTGCACAACTGAATCTCTATCTTCCTGAAGCTTGGCATGGAAATCAATAAAGTTCTTAAGTGAGAGAACTCCAAGAAATATTTTAACATATGAAAGAAGAGCAGCATCTTCTGCCCGGGCTGGGTGGCTCAGCTAGTTAGAGCGTTGTCCCGTAAACCAAAAGGTTGCGGGTTCAGACCCCAGTGAAGGCACATTACCTAGGTTACAGGTTCAACCCCTAGCTGGGGCACATATGGGAGGTGACCAATCAATGTCTCCCCTCCGCCCTCTAAAATCAATAAACATATCCATGGTTGAGGATTTAAAAAAAGAGAAGGATCTTCTATTTGAGAAAAACTAACAGCAAGTAACCTGGTACGGAGACTACTAGTAAATTCTATTGCAGACACATCCCTTGCCCAGGGCTGGGTCTACAATGAGGATAAGAGGGGAAGTGAGGCCCTCTCTGGAGGCAACGCACACACAGGGACAGTGTTTCAGCGTTTTGCCATCCAAAAAGTAAGTATGCTCCTCACCAACGTGAAACCCGCTAGCCTGAGCTGCCCAGCCCGACCACAGTGCCTAAGTGGCCCTTCCCTCCTGCCCTACCACTCCTCTCACATGGCAGGACCCAGACTTCACTTACTTCAATTCCTGGGAGCAGGTGTCCCTCACACATTCCACCACCACCTGTTCCGTCAGCTCTGCAGCCAGGTCCTGACTCATCTGAGTTAACAGCAGTTCTCTTTCTTGTTTCAACCTAAAGTTTTTTAAGAAAGAAAAAAGCACAAGGGGAATGTTTAAGAATAAAAGTAAGTGGTGGCATCACACTCCATGACCCCACAGGTGGGGATTTGAATTGTGTTGCCTGAGTCAGCAGGCCTAACCCTCTGATCCCACCAGACAGACGACACAGCTGCCCCCACTCCAGTCACCCTCTCAATGGGGAGGAGCTGCTGCTCACAGGGTGGGCATAGCCTCAAGACCCCCTTCCACTCCCTAGGCCAACATGCACGAGGGCGCTAGGTGAGCCTCAGGTGTGATGCAGTGACAACAACAGCAAGAGCATCCCAGACCCGTTCAGGTTCTCTCCTGTGTCCACGCACTAACCCCCGGGTATACCATAAGAACGAGACACACTCACCTCGCCTCTTCAGCCT
The DNA here is from genome assembly GCF_987537825.1 of Furipterus horrens. Classification (NCBI taxonomy): domain Eukaryota; kingdom Metazoa; phylum Chordata; class Mammalia; order Chiroptera; family Furipteridae; genus Furipterus; species Furipterus horrens. The sequence continues at coordinate 10,919,814 of NW_028327171.1, forward strand.
GCCGCCTCTCCTCCTCCTTGCGTTCCCTTTCCTTAGTTATTTCTTCAGCTGCAATGTGTCTCAAAATGCCCGCGGTTGCAGCTGTTAACAACTCCTCCATAGCAGCATTGGAAACACTAGACAGAGCAAAGTGGGTATCATTCTAAATAAATTAATAAAGCCAAGCAAACCACATAACTTCTAACTCTTCAAGGGGAAAAATTTTAATTGGCTCTTAGCATAAAAATTAAAACCACGGTTAGAAACACATACTCTATCAAACCTGACTCATGAAGACACAGAAAACCCAACTATACCTACAACCAGTAAGGTGATTGAGTCAACAGTCAAAAACCCCTCCCAACAAAGAAAAGCCAATGACCAGATGGCTTCACTAATAAATTCCATCCATTACTTAAGGAAACAGTAATGACAATCCTTCTCAAAGTCTTTGAAAAAACTGAAGAGGAAGCAGCACTTCCTAATACTTCTATGAAGCCAGCATTGCCCTGATTTGATACCGAAGTCAAAGACCCTACAAGAAAACGACAAACCAATATCCCTTATGGATACTGATGTAAAAATCCTGAACAAAATACTAGCAAACCGAAATTAAGTAATATAGTTAACTTTTGAACAACACAGGTTTGAATTGCACAGGTCCACTTACTTACACATAGATTATTTTTCAATAAATAGTTGTTTGTATCCACAGGTTTTACATCTTCAGATTCCCCACCGCAGGTCAACAACAGTATTTTTGCACTCCCATCCACGTATCAAAATACTATATTCGATCTGAGGTTGGTTAAATCTGCAGATGCAGAGAGCCAACTGTAAAGTTTTTGGGGAATCAAAAGTTTTACGTGAATTTTGGATTGTGGAGGTTGGCACCCTACCCCTGTGCTGTTCAGAGTCAACTATACCTTGTATATTACACCATTTCATGATAAAACATATTCAATACATTAGGAATAGAAGGAAACTTCCTCAACATGATAACACCCATAGCTAACATATTCAGTGATGAAAGACTGGGTGAAAGCTTTTCTTCCAAGATCAGAAACAAGACAAGGATGCCCACTTTTGACATTTCATTCAACACCATAATGGAAGTTATGGCCAGAGCAATTAGACAAGAAAAAGACAACCAAACTGGAAAGAAAACTATGTCTATTCACAGATGACAGGATCTTATATAGAGAAAATACTAAGAAATCACTCAAAAGTTATTAGAACTTGTAAGCAAAAGTTCATCAAGTTGGGAATAGAAGAATGACTACCCCAAAATCAATGGCATTTCTATACACTAGCACTGAAAATTCTGAAAATGAAATTAAATAAAGAAAACTTCATTTACAATAGTACAAAGAAACAAAATAATTAAATTTAACCATGGAGATGAAAAGACTTGTATAATAAAAACTACAAAATATTGCTAAAATAAGGATGGCCTTAATTTCATGAATTGGAAGGCTTAATATTGTTAACATGTTAAAACTACCCAAAGCAATCTAGATTTAATCTAATCACTATAAAAGTCCTACAAGCATTTTCTACAGAAAGAGACAAATCCATCCTAAAATTCATATGGAATTTCAAGGGACCTCAAATAGCAAAACAATCGTGAAAAAGAGGAACGCTAAGTTGAAAGACTCATACGCTGTGAATTAGTGACTTACTACAACACTACAGTAATAAAAAGTGTAGTACTAACACAAACACAGACATGCAGGGCAATGAAATAGAATAAGAGCCCAAAAGTAAACCCTCACATGTATGATCAACTGATTTGCACAAAGGTGCAAAAACTATCCAATGCGGAAAGGACAGTCTTTTTAACAATTGGTGCTAGGAACTCTCAGGTCAAGATGGCAGCATAGGCAGAGATGGCTCGCCTCCTCCCACAACCACATCAAAATTACAACTAAAATATACAATACATTACTCAGGACCATCATAATCAAGCTGACTGGAAGTCTGACAACTACAGAATTAGAGACCACATCCATCCAGACTCGTAGGAGGGATGCAGATGCAGAACAGGCTGGTCACACACCCACATGTGGTGGATAAAAATTCAGGAGGGGTATCTTGGGAGCAAGGAATCCCAGCCCACACCAGGCCCCCGAGCCCAGGGTTCCAGTGCCAGGTAGGTAAGTCCCCACAACTTCTGGCTGCAGAACCAGCAGGGATTGAGTCGGTGGAAGAAACTGCTAGAGCTCCAAGCAGTTCCTCTTAAAGAACTCACATAGGGACGCACTACTCAGACTCACTCCCTCTGAGCTCCAGAAGCAGGGTAGCAGCTTGAAAGGCATCAGTGGTTTACAGGGAGAAACTGAAGTGTCTGGCATCAAGGCAAGCAGAGGCCATTGTCCCTTTTCTGAACTCTCCCCCCAACGGAGCCACAGAACCAGCAAGCTATGCCATATCTGAGATTCCATCAACCCAGCTAACACTGTTTGCCGACCCCCACCAAGATCCCTACCCCACCCCTCAGTCTGCTTTTCCATATGCATGGCTGGTCTTGGCACATGCTTCACAACTTCCTAAATCCTTTCAAACAAGCAACAGCTGGCCTCAGTGAGCCCCAGGACCTGGCACTACCAGCAGTCATAGCTTGGCTTCACTTGGGAATCTCCAAGGCCAGCACAAGTAGCGGCCATTTTAGATTGCTTTATACCTCAGGCAGGGCACCCCTGGCTAAACAGGTTGGACCTGACCTTGGCCAGCACCACCCAGGAAACCCCAGGGCCAGTGAACACAGTGGAGAGCAACAGACCACATCGGAGCACTACTACCTTGTCCCTACATGGCTGATCCTCCATGGAGGGTAGAGGGTGGTGGTCAGTGGTCACAGCCAGTCCTTACAGCTGGACTGGCCTGAGTAAATCCTTCCATTGACCTGCCAACAGCAAGCAAGTCTCAACTACAATAGGAGGATGTAGTCAGCCCACACAAAGAGTGCACCTTAAGTACCCAGCTTCAGTGATAGGGAAGGCTGTGCCACTGGACCCTATAGGACACCAACTACATTAGGCCATACTACCAAGACATGGAATCAAAGAAGTTCTACCTAATACACAGAAACAAATACAGGAAGGCTGCCAAAACAAGGAGGCAAAGAATCATGATTCAAATGAAAGAACAGATAAAAACTCCAGAAAAAGCCTGGGTTGGTGCGGCTCAGTGAACTGAGCACTGGCCTGCAAACCAAAAGGTCACTAGTTTGATTCCCAGTCAGGACACAGGCCTGGGTTGCTGGCCAGGTCCCCAGATGAGGGTGTGCGAGAGGCAACCAGTCAATGTATCTCTCACACATTTATGTTCCTCTCCCTCTCTTTCTCCCTCCCTTCCCATTTCTCTAAAAGTAAATAAATAAAATCCTTAAAAAAAAAAAAAACCTCCAGAAAAAGACCTAAATGAAATGGAAACAAGTAATAAGTAATCTCTCAGATGCAGAGTTCAAAACACTGGTTATAAGGATGCTCAAGGAACTTAGGACCTCAACAGCATAAAAAAGATCCAGCCAGAAATGGAGGATACACTAATTGAAATAAAGAACAATTTACAGGGAATCAACAGTAGAGTGGATGAAGCTAAGAATCAATCAATGATTTGGAACATAAGGAAGCAACAACCAACCAATGAGAACAAGAAGATGAAAAAAGAAGCCAAGAAAATGAGGATAGTATAAGCAGCCTCTGGGACAACTTCAAGAGGTCCAACATTCACATCATAGGAGTGCCAGAAGGAGAAGAGAAAGAACAAGATATTGGAAATCTATTTGAAAAAATAATGAAAGTAAACTTCCCTAATTTGGTGAAGGAAATAGACATGCAAGTCCAGGAAGCACAGAGTCCAAAACATGATGGATGCACAGAGGCCCACTCCAAAACACATCATAATTAAAATGCCAAAAGTTAAAGGTAAGGAGAGAATCTTAAAAGCAGCAAGAGAAAAGCAGATAGTTACATACAGGAGAGTACCCATAAGACTGTCAGCTGAGTTCTCAAAAGAAACTTCATGCTAGAAGGGATTGGCAAGAAATATTCAAAGTCACAAAAAGCAGGGAGCTACAGCCATGATTGCTCTACCCAGCAAAGATATCATTTAGAATCAAAGGGCAGATAAAGAGCTTCCCAGACAAGAAAAAACTAAAGAGGTTCATCATTGCCACGTCATTATTATATGAAATGTTAAAGGGACTTATTTAAGAAAAAGAAGATCAAAACTATGAACAATAAAATGGCAATGAATACATATCCATCAACAACTGAATCTAAAAAACAAACTAAGCAAACAAGAAGGATAGAAACAGAATCATGGATACAGACAGCATTTTGATGGTTGCCACATGGGAGGGGGTGTGAGGGAATGCGTGAAGAGGTGAGGGGATTAAGTAGTCGATATAGGTAGTTACAGAATAGCCATGGGGATGGATGTAAAGTACAGAATAGGAAACGGAGTAGCCAAAGAACTTATACACATGACCATGGACATGAACAATGATATGGGGATTGCCTGGAGAGTGATGGGTGCTGGGTGGAGGGGAGGAAAGGGGGAAAAATCAGGACAACAGCAATAGCATAATCAATAAAATATAATTAAAAATTTTTTAAAATATACAATTGGTGTTGGGAAAACTAGACACCCACATACAAAAGAATGGTGTTGGACCCTTACTTTATACCAAATATAAAAATGAAATCAAAATGGATCAAAGACCCAAACTTAAGAGCTAAAGCTATAAAACTCTTAGAAGAAAACATAAGAAAAAAATCTTAAAAACATTGGATTTGGTGAAGATTTCTTAATATATGACACCAAAAGTACAAACAACAAAGGAAAAATAAACTGGACTACACAAAAATTTTAAACTTTTGTGCATCAAAGGACACTATAAGGAAGGTGAAAAGATAATCCACAGAAGAGGAAAAAAATATTTGCAAATCATCTATCTGATAAGGAATTAATAACCAGAATATAAAAGAACTATAAATAAAATAAACCCACCCAATTCAAAGATGGACAAAGGACTTGAATACACATTTCTCCAAAGATTCATCAGTGGCCAATAAGCACATGAAAAATGATGTTCAACATCATTAGTCATTAGGAAAATGCAAATCAACACTACAAGATGCCACTTCACACCCATTTAATGGTTATAAAAAAACTCACACACACAGAGAAGATACCATGTGTTGGCAAGAACACAGAAAAATTGGAACCCTTGCGCATTGTTTGTGAAAATGTAAAACGATGGAAAATAGGCTGTTTTTCAAAAACTTAATAGATTATATGATCCAGCATTTCCACTCCTAGGCACATACCCATAAGAACTGAAAGCAGAGACTCAGTACTTTATCATCATTATTCACAATTGCCACAGGTAGAAAACAACCCAAGTGTTCATAGTATCACTATTGACAATTGTCAAAAGATGAATTTTTAAAAATGTGCACGTATATACTTGCACACGTATATGTGTGTATATATGTTTAATGGAATACTACTCAGTCATAAAAAAAATGAAGTCCTAATACATGCTACAACATAGATGAACCTTAAAGCCATTTTTGTGTCTGAAAAAAATCAGACGCAAAAGAACAAATACTGTTATGACTTCCCTTATGAGAGGTACCTAAAAAAGGCAAATTCATAAAGACAAGAAAAGAGGTTAACCAAGGGCTGGGGAAAGAGAACAACAAATTACTGTTTAATAAATATAGTTTTGGAATGATGAAGAAGTTCTGGACATAGATAATGATGATGGATATACAACATTTTTAATGTATTTAAAGCCATTGAACAATATACTTAAAATTGGTTTAAATGATAAATTCTGTTATATTTTACCACAATAAAAAAATAAAAATTAAGCTCATGGAAATCATTTATATTTAGTTCCATCAAGAAAGTAAATACAGTAGTCCCCCTCTATATAGCAGTTCATTTATCGCGGCCCCACTGTATCGCGGGATTTTTAAAAATATTATAGTTAATTATTTATCGTGGATTTTTCGCTATATCGCGGGATTTTCGGTACTGTATAAGTATCTTGTTAAAGTTATGTAGGTTAAGAGTGTAGAATAAATCTAAGGTTCCTACTTCACGGGGGGGGGGGTGTCTAGAACGTAATACCTGCGATAAGTGATATAGGAGATTCCAATGGGCCCTTGAGGTGGACTGGGAGCTTCCCTCTTACCTCTAACCCCTATCCCTCCCTTCCCTCAATAAACCTAGGTGTGAAACCCTAAAAAAAAAAAAAAAGAAAGAAAGTATAGACTTGTCCAGGTAGCTTATTTGGTTAGAGCATCAGTCCCGATATACCAAGGTTATAGGTTCAATCCCCCATCAGGGCACATACAAGTATCAACCAATGAATACATAAGTAAGTGGAACAACAAATCGACGTTTCTCTAATTAAAAAAAAAAAAAAAATTTAGGTATGTATATAACTTCAGTATAAAAAAATGAATCAAATCTATCAAAAAGACTGATTCTTTCGTGTAGTCTACATTTTTATAGATGAAATATATTTAAATATACTTTATAATTGTGTCACTTTATTGTGTGTTAGGATTTCTGAAATCCTTAAGAAAGTCTGATTTACTAAATTTATTAGATTTTAATCAGCTTTACAAAAGTTGCTTAAGAGCTTAGAAATATTTTGATTATTAAATTTATTAAGACTAGATGTTTTAAGTATTAGACAAAATCAGACATAAAAAATTTATAAATGTCTAAGGAAATTTTCCCATGGTTTAAAATGCAAATGGTATAAAGGGATTTAATCTGTCAAATTTGTAAACTGAAACTTAATCCAAGATCAAGTAAAATGAGTATGTTTAATTTTGGGAGGGGACTTTGAGCATTTACTTATTGAATTTATTGGAGTGACATTGGTTAATAAAATTACACAGGTTTCAGGGGTACAATTCTGTAATACATTATATGTTGTATTGTGTGTTCACCACCCCAAATCAAGTCTCCTTTGAGTATTTTTAATTTTTAATAATGAACTAAGTTTTACTTTACTAGAATTTCAAGTAGTAAAGTATTTTTAAAAATAGGTTTTTAATTTACAACTTTAATAAACCTAATGTTGCTCAAAGAGCAGACACAAATGAAAACTACATGCCAATGAGAGACAGAAGGTCAAAAACATGAACTACACCCATCTAGAGAACAGGACCGACATTCAAGTCTGTACATGCGAAGCTGCAATCTCTTGCTGAAGACTGAGCAGCTTTATGAAAGGAAACGTATGGAGGGATGGAGTCTGGGCCCAGTGAATACAGACAGCTTCAGAGCAGAAGGGGCACCCACTTACCACCCCACTTACCCAAGAGCTGTGGTTGCGAAGGCTGCCCCAGCGGCACCGACCTCCTCGCAGTCCTTCTGTAGAACTTCCTGGATGAGCTCGTCCACCACCTGCGCCAGGTCCTAAAAAGAAGTCAAACGGGGCGTGAGGAGGTCAGGGAGGGGGTCAGGCTCTAAAGAGAGGACAGATGAGGAGGGGGAGAGGGTGGTCAGGCATGCCATAACACTGCCTCAATCTAGACAGAGCTTGTAACCTAAGGGCACTGAAGACTTTACAGAACCACTACATTCTCATGGAACATCGCCGCATCCAGGGCAGAACTCCCATTGAGACCTTTTTCTTTTTTTTTAACCTTTGCAGACTTCATTTGACACTGTGCTTTGTCCTACAATGTCTGGGACTTAATAGCAGCTCAGGTGGGGCAGTCAGGGCCAGGTCCTAACAGGAACAGGTAGCAGAAAGCCCCACGGTGGCCCACATAGGGGCGTTGATGGGAAGACAGCTTTCCCAGGATAGATTCCCCCGGCCCCTCTCTTGGGGGCCCCCTTGCAGGCTTATGTGTGTGCTGTGCACCCATGCCGCCATGGCCCCTCCGCTCTAGGCAGTGTGGGGCCTGGCTCCATGCTGGTCTCTAATGGTTGCCCCTGCCCACAGGCCCAGCTGATCGCCCAGTCCAGTGGCCAGGCCTTCAGTGCGGCCTACCCAGAGTTCCTGAGGGCCAAGAGCACCAACCCCACAACAGCACCAACCCCAAAGACCTGAGCCAGAAGGAATACAGCGACATCAACACCCAGGAGATACACAACAATGACCTCATCCACTTCGCCAACTCGGAGAACTGTAAGGAGGTGAGGTGAGGGACTGGGCGGGCAGAGGACACAAGCAGGCCAGGGTAGGGCTCTGGCCTGAATCTCCTGTCTCTACTGCAGGCCGAGATGCTGCCTGGACATGACCTCGCTCCTGCTCCTGCTCCTGCGCTGATTACAATCAGACTTAATGGCCTTGAAAATGTGCCTTTTAATGCTGCTTTTGTGCACTGGTGCTCAGCACCTAGGAGAGGTGCACATGGGAGGCAGCTTTACAGCAGAGAACGTGGGTGCCCTGCCCAGGAGTGCCGGAGCCGCAGGTCTCCCTAGGGTGGAGGGGCTGAAGCCCTGGGGATGGTAACGCATCCCAACCACTGCTGAGTGAATGAGCAAGCGAAGGAATGACCCCGCTGAGTGAGGAAAATGGTCCTGGCTGCTTTGCTGAGTGACCTTGGCTGTTTGTTCAGTGGCAGGTAGCAATCTGAGAAGGTGAGCCTTGAAGCCAAGAGGGAGTGAGAAGGACTTTTCCAGACAAAAGCAAGGCTGGGTCAGGGTCAGAGTCCTAGAGTCTGAGAACACTCCTGCATGGATTTGAGGGCTATTGGGGGGGGAGGGGGCTGGCAAGGCTGGTGTGGGAGGGAGGGATCTGTGCACCAGTCCCACCATGGGCATTGGACACTTTTTGACGGTGTTTTAATGACCCAAACATGGGGCTGACTATGCTGTTTCTGGAAAGGCTTCCTGCTAATGAACAGAGAGGAGCCATCTGCAGAGGATGGGGCAAGCCTCCTGCATGCTCAAGGATGGCTGTTCAGAAGGCCCCCAGGGCCACACTTGCACGCCAAACATGCTCAGGGTCTGTGGCCACTTTCCATACTCTCCCTCAGCCCTCCTTGATGCCCTGGCTGGGGTAGTGCCCAGCACCTGTCCAAGCAACAGGTGGCAAGACCGAGTCCCACAACCTGTGTGGTGGACAGGCCCTGCTTGACCCCAGGGACACACCTGTTGGTGGGCACAATGACCCCAGGGCCGTGCCCATCAGTGGGCATGTGGTGATAACTGTGGTCCCCATGTCCCTAGTCAGCATGTCCACTGGCTTTTGAATGAGTATGTTAAGCACCATTCAGAGCAGACAGGTGGGTGCAGGATGGCACTGGGATAGGATGACCATGGACACCACATGTCTGCAGAGCTTTTAGCACAGGAAGCACTTATTTTATCAACAGCATTAGGTTCATAAAAACCCTTCAGCTCATTCCAAAATGTTTCACCTGTGGCCATAAAAGAGACATGGGCAGCAAGCTAGAGACCCACAGACCGTCCCTGCTCTCAGAACCTCACACTCCTCGTCGGAGACACAGACTTCAGCCTTATGGGCCAGGTCCCCAAGTGAGATCTACAATGGCTAGTTCAGAACATTCTAAGGTCACATGTGGGACCACCTTAGTGGATTCGGTCTGCAGACAAAGGTCAGACTGGAGATCAGATGCTGCTGGACATTTGCGTACAACAAGCTCCTTGGAAGACTCCTTACCGCATCGGAGTACACAGGCTCAGGCTTAGCAGGAAGCAGCTCTGGCTGCACAGGTGGCTGCATGGCAGGGAGGAAGAGGCTGGGTGCCACACTCGGGGTTGGTGCTGGGTGGTGAGGCAGAGAGGCTGGTGCAGGTGCAGGGAGTGGAAGGGACTGGGGGAGGAGGGCAGGCGGGGACACGTCTGCCTCAGTACCACACTCCTCTCCTCTCCCTCCACCTGGAAGAGAACAGGCAAATGTGGGCACTGAGGACAACCTCCAGGCCACCCACAGTGACTTTAAGGACTGGCCACCCTCCTCGAACTTCAAGCACCATGACTCCAGGGAGACTTTCAGGCCAATCTCAAGGTGAAACACCTGAGCACTGAGCCAACATCCATACCTGGACCCCAAAACAAGACAGATGCTTCGGGCTCCCAAAAGGCTTCCTAGAGGGACAAGCAGCTAACTTCCTCCCGCAGCTGCGGCCACTTCACTCACCTGCTGTGTCCAAGCCAGGTCTCTGGGTGCCCACCAGCAGCTCCGCAGCTAGGCTCTCCCCAACATACTTGTTCTGGGAGTTGAAGCTGCACACGGGGGTATGACGAGGGACAGGGGGCAATGGCCCTCCATTCACGATTTCCCCAATCGACACCGTCAGCTTCCTGGTAATAAACACCGACTTCCTGGCCTTCAATAACCCCTCTGGTTCCAAGAACGAGGACCGGTTCAGCTCAACACAGCTACTCAGATCAGAAAGAACCCACAGAGATGCACCACAGGTGAGAGGCCAGCCTTCACTTCTCAGTGCCTGGCAACAATGCTAAAAGCCCCATCCCTGTCACTGAATCGCTGTTTCCCAGCCACTCTAAGCCTTGCTATGGATACCAGGGAGGCAGCACATGAAACATGCCTTCTCCAGGGCCTGGCACATCGACAGCACTTCCCAGCCCTTTATCCGAATTCAGACAAAAAAGGAGAGGCCCTGCGGTTTCACCCTCAGCTCTTACCCGTCAGAAACGGTGAGCCCGTGGTAGTTGAGGAAGTCTGTGGCCTCTTCACAATCTCTGAAGAGCAGCATGCGTACCACGCTGTCCAGGGGAAAGACGGTGGATCGCTGCGTGCTCACAGTGTACGCAATGTTGAGGGCCCGGAGGGCATCCTTGCGGATCTGAAAGAAGCCAATCACTTAAGTCTCAGGGTCAGTTGCCCCAGGACCACAGAATGACTGGCATGGGGGACAGGACTCCTGATGTAGCTCAGTCCCTCTGGGAAGCAACATGGCAATACGGGTCCCAGGCTTGGCACTCTAAGGCCATTTGCTCAGTGGAAAATGCCCAGGAATGCACGCAAAGGAAACAATTTCATGTACAGAAAAGGTCAGCCTGAAGACCTTATCTGTCAGAGAAATAAGAAAACAAACCCCCTGCCCCCATCAGGGCATGGAAAGTAGACTGTGCAGCACCCACTGAACAAAAAGCTGTGGGGTTACTAAAAACTACCACAAAGACAATGGGATGCCATTGAAAATGCGTGATATAAAATTAAGTAAGAGTGAGAGATAAAATTGCTTCTTAGCATGATAACAAATGCTTTAAAAGAAGGCGGCAAAGGAAAAACACGAAAATGCTAACAAAACTCAGGTTGGGTGATAGGACTCTGGGTGGCATCTTCCAAAATTCTTTAACTAACTCAACCAGTATTTCTCAAGTGTTTACTTCATGCCTGGCATTGTTAATGCTGAGACTACAACAGTGAATAAAACAAAAACCCTGTCCCCACGTAGCTGGTGTGTTAGGGAGACACCAACACTAAGTAAAATGAACATATAAAATGCTCAGTACGTTTAATGGCAACAGTACAATAGAAAGAAGGCCAGAAGAGGAGGACAGGAGCACGGAAGAGATGGGTCTAGCCAAGGTGGCCGCCAAGCCAAGGCCTGGAGGAGGTGGCCCTGTGTGGCTCTGTGAGAAGGGAGAGCGGTGATAACAGCAAGCGCAGAAAGCCTGAGGCGGGAGGCACCACTACAGCAGGAGCCACGCAAGGAGGAAGCGGCAGAGGCGGTCCCGGGGACAAGGGATGGTATGGGCCTAATGTTATGGGCACAAATGGTCAACATTCGAAAAACAGTAAATAATCATTAAAAAAACATTAACTATTAGTTTTATTTATCGATTACATGGAATTCCCCAAGTGGCACATTGTTAGAAATCTTGTCACTTGTTCCAGAATTTCAGTTCTGTTGGCAACTATCAGATCTGACAATGAGCATTCTTGCTGAAGATGCTTTGCCTGGGATGTGATCGTGGGTTTCGTCACTGTTCAGAGGAGAACTTGGTGTATGACCAAAGAAGAAAAATGAGCTGGAGTCACAAGAACCAGGAGGCAGGCAGACCTCAAGGGCTCTCAGCAGGGACCCCTGCTGGTGGCATCCTCCACCCCTGTGGCTGGTGAACAGCACAGTGTGTATACCGTGAGGTATGCATGGGTTGCTCTGCAGTCCTCCCCAAGTGTCCTCGGGCTGGGGCTGAAGGCCCGACTGGAGATTCTGAGACCAGGAACTCTCATCTAGGCAAAGCCCCAGGTGCCCACCTTTATAACCCCAGAGCACAGCACTGACAAAGAGCAGGTACTTGAGATATTTATTGAAATGGATTTAGCATCATCAGGCTCACTCTAAAAATTTAAATTAGTACCACTGAGAATTTCTAAATGAGAGACTTCGTGCATGTAGTTTTTTGCTTTTCAATTTCTTTGTTTCCAGGGAAGACAGTGCTAAACTCTAGTTATATGGTTAAAAAGAGATTTCTCTTATCTGAACCCTAAGAACAGTATTTTTCATTGCCTTCAGTGATCAACATTGCAAACCCCTGTAAAACGGGGTAAGCCCCTCTGGGGGTGCTACCATGAGGGATGCATGAGAGTTAGAATACAGAAACACTTAAAACATCACAAATAACAACAACCTGTTCTCATCTAATTCTGCAAGTACAGTGACATCACTCACCTGATTAAAGTAACAATGCAAAAGACAAGCATTCAGGTAAGAAGCTGCTTGGACCAGTTTGAAAAATCTCACGAAATTATTACTGTTCAATGCAGCAAAAGCCTGAACGGCAAATTTCACTTCCGGGGAGTTTCTAACAGCTGGATGGAACTGTTGTACTTCTCTGTTAATTGAAGGAGATAAAAAAGATTAGAATTTTATTTTTAATTAATTAGACAAAATATCCATAAAAACAGATCTAATAAAAAACTAGATTTGACCCATAGTGAGAAAAAGGGTCTTAATGGTGACGTGTACCATTACACTCATTGTTTACTAACTTCGAAGCCGCCACTCTTGGGCCACACTGGTAAAAAGGTTTTCTTTAAGAAGACAAGTAAAGTAAATAAATTCAAACAATTAAAAAATTGCTTATCTAAGAGTTATCTTAATCCCAACTGACTACTAGCTGTGTTTGATGACAATGTTTAAGAAATAATATCAAACTTTATTTTGTTTAGAAATAAACTGATTTGACTAAATTACTCAATAGGACACATGGTTAACATATGAAAAGACTACACAGCCACTTTCCATGACAAGTTTACCTCCAAGACTTAATTTTAAAACTTAGTATCAATCACACATCTAGATATTCCGTGACAAGGTTCTTGAGGAAAGTACTAAGCTAAAAAAGTTTCAGCATAAATAAGGGAATTTGGGAACTAAAGGAGACAGCGGTTGTCATCAAGTCCAGTTTACTAGCGACAGAGCCCAGGGGACTCTTCTGTATTTCTCACGTGTATACATACAAATCAGACTGAGATTTGAAATTCATTCTTTCTTAATATCACACCCCTAACATTCATTTCACACAAATTTTTCCTCTGCTGTCACTTAAATCTTTGTCGAGTATATGCACGTGTGTACAAGGAAACACACCTGAACACAGTGAATTGCTAACAGATCTGGTAACGCACCCTGGGCATCACTGTCCTGGCTCACTCGCCTGTTCGGCTAACGAGGCCGATCCCTTCCTCATTTTCTCTTGTTGATGAGGAATCCTTCTCAGGAAGGGTTCGGGGCCAACTTTAGATGTGCTGGTATCAGCATACATCCCCATCCGGCTCCCAGTGCCTCAGCTCAACGGCCTGCACAGCCAGCCCAGGTTTCATCCTGGCATTAAGGACCAGAGACAACTCAGCACTATCAGCTACTGCTAATCCAAGCAGCTCTTCTTCCTGTTTACACCTTGCTTTCTGGACAGCTTAGGCTAGCTTCGGAATTTTAAAATTCACCTTAGGATGTCGCCCTTGTTGAGATTGAGCAGCACGTTGTAGCCCTGAAACTCAGCTTCGCTGGCACAGAACACGCCCTTGTTCCTCAGGTCCTGGTACATTTCCTTCAGACTCTGAAGGCACTTGGTCATGTTCTCATTGTTGATCTTGGCATCGAAGGAGGACATAGGCTCCTCACACATGAAGTGAGCACAGTGGATATGAAGCCGGGCACACTTCTCAATCAGGGACACTGTCACGGGGTCACATAGGTGCTGCTGCGTGATGTCCTGGCCACAAGCAAGAGAGGAATATTACACATGCACAGACATACGGCACACACTTGTACCTCACACATGTGCAAGTGGCCTGGTATACACACATACACCTTATATGCACATGTGCCTCATATACACAGATCCAATGCACATATTCCCATGCAGAGAATCAACTAGAAAAATTGTGCTTATTACCTGAATTTCTCATACTTCAATTTGAAACAAAGCCCATAAAGAATATTTTTATAGAACTTTGTAATAATTTTAAATAATAGTACATTGTTATAGATAAAATATAACTAAGTAAAATGACAAAAACGCTCACTTTCACTTTGTAATTCACATACATTTTTCTAGTTTCCTAGTAAGAAGAGGCTGATACCTTCCGTATGCCCCGTGTGCGGTTCCACAGGAAGTCATACCAGTCCCGTAGGTTGCCATCCTTCTGGTCCATAATCTGGGTCACCAGGTAGTCCATAGTTCTGCTCAGGACTGCCGAGGGCCGCAACTCATGCGACAGGGGTTCCTCCTGATCAGCGGAGGAGCGGCTGTACTCCTTGACGGCTGCCGCGTGGTCCACCTGAGACACAGAGTGGGGACAAGCAGCTGGGTGGCAGGTGCCAGGCCAGCCTCCCAGTACCTGTGCCTTAAAATAAGGGGGGAAATCACACACACACTCCTACAAGATCAATACTACAGAATACAGTTATATGTAAAAATTAGAAATAGCCTATCTATGACTATAAAATGGTGAGTTTTGACAGAACCACATAAATAATATGCTGTTATTTAAAAATGCTTATAAAGAGTTCATCATACAAGGAAATGTTCATAATACAATTTTAAGTGAAAATTCATACAAAATTATACCTAGAACATAATCTCAAAATGTGCAAAACATAAACACAGGAAAGGATAGAAATAAAACTGAGAAAAGAAAAAAGAAATGCAAAACAGTTTTTCAATCTATGAAATAAATCTGCATCTACCTCTATACCTTCGGGTCCCGTGTGATCCTGGCACTTTATACAAGATTGCTTAGTATACAACTCACAATACAAACATGTAACATGATTGTTAATGGCATATCCCACCATTCTTAAAAAGCAAAGTCCCAGATCAAGTATAACAATGTATAGAAATTACAAAAGAATAAGTCTCCCCTCCCTGCATATCCCACCCCCAGCCCAACAACTAATTACAGACAGTGTTGTGCAGGGCACTCTGGGAAACATGGGACTTCACCTGGTCAGTCCCCGGGATCACTTCAAACATACTCAGCTGGCTCCGCGTCTCCCGCATGTACCGCTCTTTCTCAGGACACATGTCAGGGCACGTCCCAACAAAAGCCTGTGCTTTGTCCAGGTCGGTTCTTTTCACCCGACCTAAATGACATCAAGTAAATAGTAAGAGCACACCACACAGTTACTAAGAATTCAGAGAAATGCATTTTCATAATGATACAAGGAAAAATAAAAACAAACATCAAACATATCACAAAATAAAAATATTTTAAAAATACTGCGCCTCAGGGAAAGAAGAGCATGACCTATCACGCCAGGGGCAGGGCATCAAGGCCTGTAAAGACCTCGAAGGCCTTCTTGCCTCTCCAGACGAGTCTCTTCACTGCACACCACAGGCAGGGGGTGCACAGGGTGTTTGGGGCACCTATAATGATCTCAATAATAAACACTCATGCTGAAGTATGTGTGTTCAAAAAACAATTTGTTAAATGTAAATATTGAAAATATATTATATCATTATTCTAAAACTTACAGTTTTTCCTATTTTTAATGTAACAGGAATCACATAATGGAAGTTACCTGGTCCTGACATTAACAGATCACTATTATTATCCACAGAATTAAAATAGTTACAAGAGTATCTTTTAAATAAAATGTAAAGAAGAACTTCACAACTCAAAATATATACATCTATTTTTATTTGGAAAATTCCAGTACCTAGGAATAATTTATTTGGAATACAAAACCATCATGTCAGTGATATAATTTATGTTGGCAGCTTTATAACAGTACGGAGGAGGCACTGGAATTATTCCACTGATTGCAAAACGAGGAAAATCCTGCAGCTAAAATTTAATTTAAAAAGACTTTGCAAAGAGCACATATGACTTTTCCTTTTATTTTTTTCACAGCACAAAGTTTTAATGTTAATAGAGTACTTACTTTTGGAATAGGTAATACATTCACACGGTTCAAGAATCCAAAGACATAACAACATCCAAGATAGAACACATCTTCACACCTCACTCCCTCTCTTGACAATCAGTGTGAGCAGATCCTTTCACATCTCCCATGACTTTTTATGCTCACATAAAGCAAGTACGCTTACATATGAACACACACACACTGTCTCCCTTCTTTGTCCACAAGTGGTAGCCTACTACAGACCTCCTGCAACATGCTTTCCTCACTTCACTATAGATCTTGGTGAATTTCCACAAAGAAGCCACAGTCTTCTATTAAACTGCTTACAATTTCACTGCGTGGACAACCAGTGTCCAATCTCTGCCGTCACTAACAACCTTATGTATGACTCACACACGTGCACACACAGCATTTGTGGGACAGACTCCCTGGACATGGAATTCTGAGTCAAAGACATGAGTTTTCCTATGTCTCCGAGATCCCACCCACCCTCCTCCGCAGGAGAGTGAGTTCCCAGCCTGCCCTAGGATGCAGCATGTCCATGCGGTGTCATCTGCATCTCTCACTGTGTGATGGGGTGAGCATCTTCCCACATATTCAAGAGCCAACTCAGGATACTTCCTTTTTCCCCTCCTCATGTTTCCACCTTCTTTGGTCTTTTTAATACTGATGTGCACAGGACTTTCTCTAAGTTACACTCTTCCCCTGGTTGACATTTCTTAGTTTTACTTGTGATTTCTGTCAAACAAAATTTTTGCTTTTTTTCCATGTGCTTTCTAAAGGTCTAAAACTGCCCTTTAAGTTAAGCACGAATCAATGATTTGTAGACTTTCCTCCAAAACTAAAACCAAAAACATATCTATACTCACTGCCTCTGGAGACGAGCGAACAACAAAGATGGCCTGAGGCTCGTCAGAGGCCCTGAGACTCAGAAGCAGCAGAGCCCAAGCTCGCGGTGGGCCCCTCCCTCGCGGCTCCCGAGAAGACCTTGTCACTACTTGACAGGGCTCTCTGGCCCCCCGCAGGGGCAGCCGCCCTACCTTGCCGCATGACTCTGTCCCTCTGGTCCAGCAGGCGGTACTTGTCCTCCGAGGTCTCGGCCACAGTGCCTATTAGCGCGCTGAGGGAGGACACACACAACCCAGAGCCCTCAGAGCCCTCAGAGCCCGAGTCAAACGAGTCTCCCTCAAATGCGTGGGCCTTCAGCAGACATGGCTTCTTCACCGGAGAGCTGAAAGAAAGCAACACTTTAGGGCCCCCTGCCCAACCGGCTCCTGTGCCATTCCCACCTCCAAACACTGCCCTTATCTTCCAAGACATTCTGCTCCTCGGAAGCTGATAAACTACGAGCACTATATGAGCTGAGCCCTGACAGTGCCAGTGATGAGCACAAAGGTGTTACATGTGGGGGACAGACAGGCGTGGGGAGACGTGGGAAGCAGACGGGCTTGGTCTAAAAGACTCTGACCGCTGTGGGGAGCCGCCCCTGCTGGGCCCTTAGCCGGCAGGTTGTCTCCCAGGCCTGCTCTGAATCCCACCCCCCGGGGGATTTTAAAGATAGAATAGAAATACAAAGTGGCTTTTAAGGAAGAGAGAACCTGCTGTTTTTCTCTGTAAAGCCTCAAATCCTTGTCAGTAAAATGTGAAGAACAGAACAATTAAGTAAGAGGAAATGTTTTTGACCTTGTGTAACATACCTGGATGTTTCAACCCTGTATTGATCTGCATTTCCCTTTCACTCCCTGCCATTTGGGGAAGGGCTGCACATTTTCCTTAAGTACTTCCCCGTGTGGCAAGTGGATAAAAACCCTGGCTAATGAAGAAATGGGCCGATTTTCCACTAGAGAATACCCACTCCCTTCCTTTCTCAGATGGAGAGTTTCTGAGTAGTTTCTTCATCCACTCCGAGGGACCCAGAGTCTCTCTGTTACATATATTATTCACCATGATTTTTAAATTTTGAAATAGTTTATACTTCTTTTAAAATAAGATGAGTCCATTTAAACAGCTACAATGAATATTTATATTTTTAGCTCAAAGAAATAAAATTCAGCCTGAAAAAAAAACCACTCTGCCACCATGAGGAAATATCATGCCTATATGTTTTCATATATGACCCCATTTCAGTAGAAGGATGTACAATACTAGAAAAAGCTGGGCATTCTCTCTCAGCTTCCCCATTTTCCAGCTGGCTCCCAGAATTCTGTGAACTTGAAAGTCAAAGAAGATATAAGGATTGAGAAAGGAAAAAGCAAAAGCTAATCAGCAACTAAATCATTAATAGAAAAACAGAAAGTGAGGAAAACAATACTTTGGCCAAAATGGGTGAAGGATTAAACAGAAGCCCTGTGGAAGCAGGCCTGCTGTGAAAGAGAAGGTGGGAACTCGAAGAAAAGTGGGAAGGAGAAAAAGGGAGGAGGAGGAGTGTTTCAGAATGGATACTCCCATACAGACAGCGCCCCGCCCCTCCAGCACACACCGTGGCTACCCAGTTATAACACAGCCTCACCGTGACAAGCTGCACCTACAAAAAGCCATGCTGGAAACTACTAGCGTGGGCGTTAGGAATACATGGTTATTATGGCCAGTTAGGGGTTTTCAGGTAAAAGGGGCCGCTTACACATTTAGATGTCAATTAGAACTGATGACAGCAACTGTATATGTGGGACCCAGTCAGATGACTGAGGAGCCCCAGGGCCTCTTCAGGGCCCTGGCAAGTGGCTCTCAATGTCAACTGTCCTACATTCGTCCCCACCACATCCTCCTCTCTTCCTCCCCCTCCCAGTCATCCCTTAGCCCCTACTCAGGTGTCAGTGTATCACCCCACATCCTGTCATGCTTCAGCATGACTGCCGTGAAGTCCCTCCTTTTTTCTGCCAGTAGAAGGCAAAGAACCCACACGCCATGTCAAATACAGTCATAGGAAGGGCCACCCGCACCTTTTATTCACGAGGCTGCCAGCTGCAGCCCTCCCCAGGGGCTTGCCAAGAGGGGAGTGCTGAAAGGGTGTGTCCTCTGTGCCCTGGCCAGCTTCACCCTCACCTGCTTTCTTCTCCTTGAGGGAAAACAGTTTCTTGTTGGAACCTGAGGATGTAAGAGTCCAAACAGAGTTTATGATCTCACATGTCATCTGACAATGGATTTTTTTTTTTTTTTTTGCGTAAGTAAAGTTCTCCTAATTGTTACAGGAGATTACAAAGGAGCCCAAGGAAACACTGTGAGACACAAGGATCCACTCGGAGCCAGCCCCCTACTGGTCTTGGGGAAGGGCTCCCTCTCAAAGGTTAAAGAGCCCTGCACACCAAGCATTAGAGACCATGCAAAGAATAGCTGAAAACTCACTTGTTTTCTTCTTGTGCCAAAAGATAGCCACGTCTTCGTGCAAACTTTTCCCCTTCTTCCTGGCCAGGGCTGCAGAAGCCTGGAAAACAGGCCACAACAAAAAGTATAAGGCATCAGGAGGGCACAGGAAATGAGATTCAACACTAAATGCATCAGCAAAAGTTCATGCAACAGAGCAACACCTCCACCTGCTGGAAGTCTGACCACACTGTCGGCTCCAGCCGTGGTCCAGCAGGCTGACACTCTGCAGTCCTCACATCTGGTATTTACTCTTCTTTATGAAATTAATGACTTTCCTGTAATAGAACCCATAACCTTGGCCTCCTTGGCATTTGGTAAAATTCTCACCATCTGGTAACAGATACAATGGAAAAGTACAGCCGAGTCACACACACAAAAGAAAGCTGCAGAATGATACACACAGGATAAAATTTATCACAACACACACACAAAACCAAGGACTTGGTAGTATACCTATAGATAGACCCATGAAAATGTATAGAAAAATATGCACCACACCAGTAACTGTACTTATTCCTGGGTAACAGAAAAGATGGGGGTGATCAAAGACCTCAGCTTTGTTTGTAGCAATGAATTGCTTAAAATGACAATGTATTTATTAGGGTTCAGCTTGAAAAAGCACATTGCAATAGCCAAAAAATAACTTTAAAAAATGAGAAATAATTACCATATGGCCCAGCAATTCCACCCTGAGTATATAGCCAACAGAACTGCAAGAGAGATTTGCACATCACACTGAGGGCAGCATTATTCAAAAGTCAAAAGGTGAAAACAATCAATCTGTGTCCATCAACTGATAAATAAATGAAATGTGATCTATTCATACAATGGGATATTATTCAACCATGAAAAGGAATGAAGTACAGCAACATGAATAAACCTTAAAAATGCTATGCTAACTGAGAAAAGCCAGAACAAAACTGTATGATTCTATTTATTTGCAGTATCTAGAATAGGCAAACTCATAGAGACAGAAAATAGATTAGAGGTCACCAGGGCCTGGGGGGGCGGGGGGAGTAAGAGGAGTTATCGCTTAATGGTTATCGAGTTTCTGTTTGGGATGATGCAAAAGTTCTGGACAGTGGTGATGGTTGCACTACACTGAATGTAATTAATGGCACCGAATTGGGGGAAAAAATCAATAGGAAGGAATAACAAAAGCCCTAAAATTGTGTATATATTTTGGCACAGAACTTCCACTCTCAGAAATTTAAACAAAGGATATAAACTAATCAGAAATATATGCACAAAAATGCCCACAAGTACAACACTGGTCAAGTAAGTCAACAGGATAGAATGCCATGTAGCATTTAACAATGCCATTCTAATGATATGGCAGGTGGGTGCCATATCTTAAGACTCCATCAACCTGGATAACACTGTTTGGCCTATGCTAGAGATCCCTTGAGTCTCTGTCCCACCCAACTTGAAGCTGTTAACAGTAGCTTTACCATACGAATGGCTGGTCTTGGCTCATAACTTCCTAAATCCTTTCAAAAAAGCAAAATTTGGCCTCACTAAGCCCCCAGTAACCCCCCCACACACACCTCTTGCTAAGTGGCCCCAGCCTAGTTTCACAGCTTCACTTTGCCTGGGAATCTCCAAGCCCAACACAAGTACTAGGTCCAGCAGATCACTCTCTATAGTCAAGTAGGGTGGCCCTGGGCAAAACACAGGTGGTGGTTGATCCTGGCTTGCACCACCCAGGGAACCCCTGGGCCAGCACACTCATTAGACAGCTACAGACCACGTCGGAGCACCATTGCTCTGCCCCTGCACAGCTGACTCGCCACGGAGGGCAGAGGGTGGTCAGTGGTCACAGCCAGTCCTTGCTGCTGACTGGCCTGGGCAAGCCCCTCCCATTGACCTGCCAACAGAAATCAAGGTCATCTACAAGAGGGTGTACTCAGCACACACAAAGGGCACACCTCGAGTAGCCAGCTTGGGTGATAGGGGAGGCTGTGACACTGGACCCTACAGGACACCTATTACATCAGGCCCCACTACCAAGACAGGGAGTCATAGCAGCTCTACCCAATAAAGAGAAACAAACACAGGGAGGCTGCCAAAATGAGGAGACAAAGAAACAGGGCCCAACTGAAAGAACAGATCAAAACTCCAGAAAAAGAACTAAACAAAATGGAGATAAGCAATCCTACAGATGCAGAGTTCAATACACTGGTTTAAGGATGCTCAAGGAACTTAGTAAGGACCTCAACAGCATAAAAAAGGTCCAGTCAGAAACAAAGGATATGCTAATTGAAATAAAAAAGAATTTACAGGGAAACAACAGTAGGTGAAGGAAGCCAAGAATCGAATCAATGATTTGGAACATGAGGAAGCAACCAAAAACCAACCAGAACAATGAGAAGAAAAACAAATCCCAAAAAAACGAGAGTACTACAAGCAGCCTCTGGGACAACTTCAAGGGTTCCAACATTCACATCATAGGGGTGCCAGAGGAGAAGAGAAAGAGCGAGATATTGGAAATCTATTTGAAAAAAGTAATGAAAGAATACTTCCCTAATTTGGTGAAGGAAATACACATGCAAGTCCAGGAAGGAGAGTCCCAAACAAGATGGATGCAAAGAGGACCACACCAAGACACATCATAATTAAAATTCCAAAAGTTAAAAGATACGGAGAGAATCTTAAAAGCAGCAAGAGATGTTAGTTACCTAAGGGGAGTTCACACAAGACTGTCAGCTGATTTCTCAAAAGAAACTTGGCAGGCTAGAAAGGATTGGCAAGAAATATCCGAAGTTATGAAAAGTGGGACCAACAGCCAAGATGGCTCTACCCAGCAAAGCTATCATTTAGAACAGAAAGGCAGATAAAGAACTTCCCAGACAAGAAAAAACTAAAGGGATTCATCATCAACAAACTGTTATTATATGAAATGTTAAAGAAGATCAAAACTGAACAATAAGATGGCAATGAATACATGTCTATCAACAATTGAATCTAAAAAGCAAACTAAGCAAACAAGGACAGAGACAGAACCATGATTACACAGAGCATTTTGATGGATGCCAGATGGTAGGATGTGGGGGAACGGGTGAAGAGGGGAGGGGATTAAGTAGTCAATATAGGTAGTTACCAAATAGCCATGGGATATAAAGTACAGTACAGGAAATAGAGCAGCCAAAGAACTTATACACATGACCCATGGACATAACAATGGTGTGGGGATTGCCTGAGGGAAAGAGGGGTGATTGGTGGAGGGGGGTAAAGGAGGAAAAATTGGGACAACTGTAATAGCATAATTAATGAAATATAATTAAAAAAAAATAAAGTTAGGGTATAAACCAAACATAAGTAGCTATCTCTAGAGAATGGAATTATAAGGGGATTGCACTTTTTCTGTATTGTTTGAATGTTTACAGCAATCATGTACTATGACCACATAAAACAAAACAAAACAAAACAGAACTCAAGTTTGGAAAAGTGCTGTGTAGTTACAGAGCCACTTCTATGCAATCCAGAGGAATCTGATTTCATGGGACTCACCATTGCATTCAGTAGGGGCTGCAATCTTTCACTACTGACTCCAGTTATGAAATAAAGTGTTATTCTAGCCCCTCCAAGGTAAGAACAAAATATAGCTAGTACTCTCCTACGTTCTAACAAGCAAATAACTGATAGATTAAAAAAACAGGTTTCGAAGAGAACATTCACTCCAACTTTTTCACTTTAAAACCTGTTTTTCTCACTCACATAAATTCAGTCAGGAGTACTCACATGATCAAAGAAATACACCACTGCAAGCTTTTTGTTGCGCCTGGTGTAGATGCGCTGTACTTTAGCGATTTTGCCAAAATGGTTCTCCAGAACAGTCCTGTTGTTGAGATAGTCAGGAACGTTCTTGCACTGGATCGCTGTGACTTCAGCTGGAGAGAGGCCTCCAAGGCTGTCTGTGCTCTCACTTCTTTTTCTTTTACTCTGACGCCCAGGAGCTCCTCTTAGGAAATCTAGGGGATCAGAGAATGGGCAAAGAACTGTAGGAGATGTAATGTTTTCAAATAGAAGGCACCAACTACGTAAGGGCAAAGAAATTTCCATGGATGTGAGACCTGCTCCAAGATCCTATGATATGCTAATATCCCTAATATTTACAGGGGACTTGCCATAAAAATCAAGCTAACACCCAGGGAAATTTATCAAGAACTTACCAGTAGGATTTACTGTATGTTGTACATGAATAGAGCTCACCTTCCTTTTTATCTCTACTTTCAGTTTCTTCCTCTTTACTCACACCTGGAAGCCGAGAAGGTGCCAGAACAGACTGACTCCCTCCTGGGATGGCCATGTGGTTATTTTCCCCAGACTCAGCACAGCCCATTTCCTTTCTAGATTCCTTGTTGACCAGACGACTTAGATTGATTTCTTTATTGCTTCTGAAGACATCCTGTATTGTCCGACCAAACAGAGTGCCTCCCCTGGGCCGATTGAGGCGGACAGGCCGCTTATCGGGAGGATGATCACCCCTGGACAGAGGGTCCGAGTCCTCCACTGCATCGTGGCCATGTCTCCTTGGGGAGTGGTCCTGATCGTCCTTCCTTTTCAGTCCTTTCATGAGGCTGGGAAGAGGCTCCACCTGGGAAACAGCTTCACATCCTTGTCTGCCACCTGTTTTGCTAACTGAGAAGGGTTCCCCCAAAGATCCTGAAGATGTGGGGAAGCTAGTGAAGCTACTATTAAGACTTCCAAATAGTGGTTTAGTGCCTCTCTTTTCTTCCTCATTTTGGTTTGATAAAGCAGAGGTAAAAGGTGATGATGAATTACTACTATCAACTGGTTTCGAAAAGGTAAAATTTGACTTAGTAGCTGAACTTGTCACCTGATTAAAAGAAAATGGGGCCAGTCCTCCAGATCCACTACTAACTGGTTGGGAAAATTTGAAAAATCCAGAAGTAATCTGGCTTTGAGCTTTCTCTGGCTCAGAGTCAGCTCCCAGTATTGGTCTGAACACCGAATTTTCCAGAGGTTTAAAGCTGAATTCTGTTTTCCCAAAACCAGAGCTTGCTACTTCTCCAGTTTCTGGTCCAAAAGTAGAAGTACTTGGAAAAGCCCCAAGGTTGGGTGATTTAAAGATAAATCCTGGGTTTCCAGGCACACATGAACTTGAAGGCCCAGTGGTAGCTACAAAGGCCGGAGTGTGTTCAAGTCCAGAGAAGAGTCCAACATTTGAGGTTTGAGAAAATCCTAATGTTTGCGCTGAAGAATTACCTACTCCAGAAGATGTTGGAAAGCTAGGTACTTGTGAAAATCCTGAGCTTTTCCCAGATAATTTATTATTTTGTCCAAAAAGAGAAGGCTGACCAAATCGAAATGGTGGTTTGGTCTGAAATGCTCCTATGGAACTACTGGAAGATGACGAAAAAACACTAGGCTGCTGTCCACTGAAAGGGTTAGTAGGGTTCATCTTCTGACCCAGTTATTGAAAGGTAATAAATACTCCGTGTACAAAGCAGTCCTCCTCCTTAAACAGTCTGTCAAACTAAGGAGATCCCTTTCATCTTCACATAAACTGAAAGACAAAAATTCAGATCATCAGAGCTACGTGCTGCTGGAAGACTACGAAAAGAATTTTTAATCACATGTGACACAAATTATCTAAAGGGGGTCAAAGTAAAGGGCCAAGTATTCTTATTTTCTGAGAGCCAGTGGGCTCTTTTTTTTTTTTTTTTTTTTTCGGAATATAGGGTGGAGAGTGGCACGAATAAATAACTTTGTACAGGTCAAATCATTTTACTAAGTTGATAAAACTCACTACCAACCTCAAATGTTCACATTTTTAAAAATGAATGCCATTATACTTTGTAAGTTAAAAGAATTTCTCCTAACTTCTCCCAATCTCCACAGCTAGATGATTTCACTGTAACACAGTGAAAACATCAGTGTTTTGGTGTTTCCTGCCCCCACCTAATTTTTCTCCGAGTAACCGCAGCACTAAACACTCTTACCAGACACAGAAATAAAATGTGTTTCTATACCGGGGCTACTGCCCAAACGAACTAGCTTAAGAGGTCCTGAGTGCTCCAGCGGAGAGGCCACCCAAGACCGGGGACAGGCTGGGAGCGATGGCAGCACGACCCCAACTCGCAGACAGCGCCGTGGGTCCCTGCATAGGCCTCGCCCTGGGCCCTGCGCCCCGCCGTCCCACTCCTTTAGGGCCGCGCGCACGGCAGGGTCATAAAGCGACGCGAGAAATGGACAGCCTGAGCCCGGCTCGCACCCCGCGCCGCGCTCACCGTCCGGCTCACGAACACCGCCGCTCCAGGGTACCCGGGCTATCGGCTGGAGGCGTATCCAAGCACCACGACCAACAAAGCCAGCATTCCTTGCGCGGACAGGAAATGTGGTGACCGACTTCCGGTCCTACCCGCGCGGCCCGGCCCAGCGGCCCTCCGCGCTTGGGTTCCGCTTTCAGGCCGAGCGGCGGCGATGGGGCTTCCAAAGCGTGGGATCCAGGCTGGGGTCCGCAGGCTTTGGTCCCGTACGTACGCGGACGGCTTCCTCTCTCCAAAATTGGGGGGGCCATCGTACCTTCCCGCGCGTACTGCCTGGGACTTACCTTCCCAGGCCGGAGGCCAGCGTTGAGCGGTTCCTGGGGAAGCCCCGGACCCAGCCAGACGCGCCCGTCCGCATTCCCCGTGCCCCACTCCAACCTACCCCTCTCTCACCACCCTTCCCTGCCCCCTACCCCGTTTACCGGCTTTCACTATTAAGGGCCCCTTTCCACCAGCCTCAATTTCCTGTGGCTACTGTTACTCATTCCGACTTGCCCGGCTCCATGGCTTCGTTTTCTATACCTTCACTTTTATATTTTCCTTATGATAAAATGTAAATTCCTGTAAATTTTTTCAATGAATCGCACCAAATAAAATAATATGGTTGTTTTTGCGTGTGTGTTTTTACGGAACATATTATCCCTGTCTCGGACTGATTTGTCTTCTCTTGCAAGCACAGGTTCCTTTCGAAACGATTTTAAAGGGGCCCTGTTGTCTTGCTGAAATGAGCCTGGTGCTGAGAAACCTGCAGCGAGCTATCCCCCTCCGGAGAGTGCCGCTCCGCCAGAGGATGGAGATAGTCAGGAGTATTTTAGGGGTCCAGAAATTCGACCTGGGGATCATCTGTGTTGACAACAAGAGTATTCAGCACATCAACAGGATCTACAGAGACAAAAATATCCCAACCGACGTGCTTTCTTTTCCATTTCATGAGGTAAAAAGTATTTTCCTCCTCGCCTTGTCTAGCCTGCTGTCCAGTGTAAATTTCCCTTGTTAATTATACTTGAGACATGATTTTTTAGTTCTACTTTGTGAACTTTTGAATATACACAAAAGCTACCCTGTTGACCATGGCCCATTACTGGAGGAGAAAAGGGGATGAGGCTCCCCTCTCCCCTCCTAAAGTAATTAGTGAATTAGTACAATGCTTCTGCAGTTTTGTATGTGAATCAATAATGAATATTTTGAGTGATGAAAATCTTAAATAACACCGAATAAAGGAAGAAACTTGTGTAAATATTTCCTACAAACTTGTGGTAGCTATCAGGTTACTCTCCTTAGGTCAATGACTCACTCGTGGCTCCCCAGAGGGTTAGTAGCAGCATAAATTACAGCGACCCTTTTGGAAAGCAGCTTAGCAACATACTTCAATCCACTAGTATCACACCCATGGAAATAAATCAAATGAAGGAAGACGATAAAATGTTAAATGTGTAATATATAAAAATGCATTGAAATGTTTCCTTATTTTCCCTAATCAGAAGGAAAAAAAAAAAAAAAAAACATTTACAATGCTAAATAAATATGCAGCCATAAGCAACTGGCTCAACTGAATGCACTGGTCTTTATGGTCTTTAAAGTAGGAAAATGTAAAAGGCTGTTTATTTAGGACAAAATACCAAGAGAAAAGAACAGAAAAATGAAATTATATCAATATGGTAACTAATTCCTAGAACTTGTAATCTGTGTGATTGTGCATTGGGAAGGATGAAAGAATTGGAAAGTAATTAATTTGACAAGGTGGAAACAACTTAAGTCCCTTGTGTGTAGGGCTTTGCAGTCCCCCACCCCACTTAGCACTAGTGAGAGGACAGTGGCTTCAGAATGAAATGTGTAGGCCCATGGTTGCATTGGTGTTCCTGAGGTCCCATTCTCACAATGTGCTTCCTCATCTGCAGAATCTGAAAGCAGGTGAAATTCCCCAGCCTGATTTTCCAGATGACTATAATCTGGGAGACATCTTCCTAGGAGTGGAGTATATCTTCCAGCAGTGCCAGGAAAACGAAGATTACTATGACATCCTGACTGTAAGTAGGAATGCTGAAATGACATGTTCTGTCTGGTGAAATAGATACCGTGTCCTTCATACAGGCCTTGAGAGGCTGGCAATGCACCACCTGCGTCCACACTACTGCCCACACTATCACTCACGTGAAGAACAAGGGTTATTGAGGGAGACCCACAGAGAGGGAGATGGCCTGGCGGGGTCTGCATGCCCTGTAGCAGAGCTGGGGGCAGGGGGAGGACAGGAAGCTTCTTAAGTGAGATACGAGATAGAGGAAGCTCCCAGGAGTGACCTTGTTTTAGCTTTTGCCTTGAGCTTAGCAAGCTGTGTAGCTAACATAGACGTGCTGAATAAGCTTCTTAGGAAACTCTCTGAAGTGGATGAGATTCTAGATCCAGGACCTTCCAAATCTGTCCTCAGCTTCATGTAAAAAAGGGAGAGGAGCAGTGTTCTGGAAGCATTGAGCGTGATAGAATCCTATTTTAACTTCCCCAAGGATTCAATTGAGAGGTCTTCCTTTAGCCAAATAGCTACACACTAAATTATGTTGGGGGGTGCATGTCCTAGTGCTTCCATGTGAGACCTAGCGTGTGCAGGTGTGGGGAGAGGAAGAGGAGGTTTTCCTTTCTTTCTGAGTGACAGGAAACCCAGCATAGATAGGACTAGCCCAGCTCTGGGATCTCTGTTGCCGGCAGCACTGCACCCTTGTGGGGGATGCAGTTCAGGGGGTATTTGGGGACATCTACTCCTGAGAGTTCTGTACAGAAGTATAGGGCCAGCCCCCAGCTCCTAGGACCTTTATCCCCTGGCTCAGGGCCAGGCCAGGCTACCTGCAGGCTCCCAGGTGCACATAGGCACCTTCTAACAACCCTGGGTACCATCCAGTCACACACCCTATTCTTCCCATCTCCTTCAGCCCTTCCTCCTGCCCCCAGAAACCAGGTGTCTCTTCAGGAAATAACCTCCACACCCCACCTTAGAGATCCTGGTCTTCACACCCTGACAGGGCCCTGGCCTACCTGCAGTTCCCCAAACCCCACCCATGTCTCCGCTGCCCACCACATTCTCTGTGCTGCTGCCACCGACTCCGAAAGCCTTGCCTGGGCCCAGAGGAGGGCTCCTAAACTCCCACCAGGTGTGAGCTCAGCTCTCCCTGCCTTCCTCCTCCCTGCCTCATGGCTTGGTCATAATCGGCCCCTGAGGTGGCTTTTTAATTGTTCTAACAGGTGACTGCCACCCATGGGCTCTGTCATCTGCTGGGCTTCACACATGGCACAGAGGCCACGTGGAAGAAGGTAGGTGCTGTCCCCTACTAGCCAGGGCTTTCCAACCTGCCCTTTGCAGTGGATGAAAACCAAACTTGGAAAAAACAGTAAAATAAGGAATTTTATAAATGCTTACTTCATAAAAAAAAACGTGTATTTGTTTTAATTGTTGGGCTCCCCAAATGCTGATAACTATATTATTAAGTCACTGTTGAAAGTCTGAGCAGAGACTGAATTTTAAAAATTCTATGTAATTCTAATGCTTAAAGTTAAAAAAAAAAAACCTTTACAAGAGAAACTGTAATAATATTCATCAGTTGGGAACGGTTTAAAATGTGCAGGTGTCTGATAGACACCTATTGTGTAGAGTTATGGAAGCTGGTTTCCTCCAAGAGTGCCAATGTTTACCCATTTGTAAGGTCCGGGCTGGTATATATACTATATTATACTTAGTGTACTCAAACTATATTTGTCATCAAATAGTCAGATTCTCTGAAAGGCATAATAAACCTTTTTGTTAATAAAAGAAGTCTTAGATGCACTTGTCCTCTCTCCACCCCCCCACCCCCGCCATCCTAGGCTCAGTCTACACCAGCCACACCCTGGCTCTGCCTCCCCTCCTGGTCAGATGCTGACCCTACTCTGGCCACTTTCCCCCTTTCCCCTCAGTCCCCCTGCCTCTACAACCCACAGACCGAAGTCTCCGCATCTCAGGGAAAGCCTGAAATGTCACCTCCGGTGTGCAGTTCACCAGGGACCCCAGCCCCTCAAGCCCAGACCACTGCTTCCCAAGAAAAGGCCACCTGCACCCCCTCGCTCCTGTGTGTCCTGCGCCTGTTGTCCTGTGACCGCAGATGGGCTTTCCTCTTTTCTGCCCAGGACCACCACCTCAGCCCTGGCCCATAGCCTCTCTGCAGCATGTTGGCACTCCCTGTGCACAGGTGCTGGGTGCGCACGAGCAAATCCAGGACCTTCCCTTCTACGTGTATGGGAGGCCTCATGGCCAAGGCTACCTGTGCCATAGGGAGCCTTGGGGAGGGATTTCCCAGAGAGCAGACCCCTGGGCAGAGCCAGGGACTCCCCAGGGCCCAAGGCCAGGCCAGCTGGGCAAGTCCACTGTCAGCTTCCATTCCTTTCTTTCAGATGTACCAGAAGGAGAAGCAGGTTCTCGAGGAGCTAGGCCGGCGCACTGGGGTCAGGCTCCAGCCCCTGAGCAGGGACCTCTTTTGCTGATCCCAGCCCATGATGCAGGTAGTAGCTGAGAGACCCTCCAGAATACCGGGACACCATGTGAATGGATGTTGACCTCCCCCTTTGGGCCCCAAGGATCAGAGACTCTGCCAGACTGAGGGTCCTGCCGGTCAATGCCCAAGCTGGAGCTAAATTCTATAAGTGGGACTATTTCTTAAAGTATAAGAGAAATTTCTGTTCGTGTCTTTACTTAGAACACAGCAGACGTGTCATTTTCAGTTTTGTAAATAAAACAATTCTGAACTCTCAGAGCATATAACCTCCCCCTCCCTCGGGTTCTGCCTTTGGTAATGAGGCCTTTCTCCCACTCTGCAGCCACTCAGGAGGATAAAACAGGCGGCCTAGGGGCACGTGGGTGGGAGCAGATGGTCAAGGGGACAGGCACTGAGCCAGCTGGGGCCTCCATCACCTGCACCAGTCAGGTATAGGTGTGACTGCGGCACAGGGAGCTGCAAAGAGGCCATGATACTAACACAGTCTCTCGGAGGTTCTTTTTGGCCCTAAAACCAAGATGCTGTGATTCCGAGAATTTGGTTTGAGTCAGTTTTAGAAACGTGAGAACACATTTCCCACTGGATTTGTGTCCTGTCTTGGTCTGCACATCGCCCCAGCTCCCAGGGACAGGGACTTGATCCTGTTACCACAGTGTGCTGCACATGGCCTGCCCGTAGTCAGTTAAGCATGTTCTCAGTTTAAAGTAAACGCAGAGACCCACAAAGTTCTTGGCTTCCAAAATGCTTTTTAAGAGACTATAGGGAGACCTTTCGGCCCCGTCACGTCCCAGGCACTGGTGGGGTGCTGGGGCTGAGGATGAGTGGTCCACCTTTAGCAGCTGTTGCCCAATACTTGTGAGCAGCCTGTTACCAAACAGCCACGTGGGGTTCTGCTGCCCGCCGCCCAGAAACCCCAGAGGCAGAGGTTTGGTGGAAAAGGAAAGGAGTCTTTCATCGAAAGGCTAAACAGTTTTAGAAGAATAACAGGCTTCTTCAATGCCC
This sequence comes from Furipterus horrens, assembly GCF_987537825.1. Taxonomy (NCBI): domain Eukaryota; kingdom Metazoa; phylum Chordata; class Mammalia; order Chiroptera; family Furipteridae; genus Furipterus; species Furipterus horrens. The sequence continues at coordinate 10,951,323 of NW_028327171.1, forward strand.
AGTCATTTCAGATACCCAAAGACAATAACCCCACCACCCTTTGCCAGATCAGTTCAAGGCTGCACCTGGAATTCCTTCTCACACTTAAAAATATCGTCCTTTGGGATATGCAGGTGGCTTGGCTGGTTCCTGGTCACAGTGTGGCTCCAGGCGTCTTTTGGAGCCTGTGCACACGAGCACCCTACTCACTTCACACTGCCCTTTTCTCCGGCTGCTGCCCGCATGCCCAGCCCCTGTGCCCCATCCCTCATGCTGTCAGCTTGCCAAAGTGTTCGTGCCCCTGGGCGAGCGGAACCACACAGTACAGCACCAGTCACCAGTGCTGCCATCACTCCTCACATGTGGAGGGGCACGGGGACACTGCCAGACCACACGGTCTCCAGGGCCCGCAGGCCTGGGAACACTCAGGCCCCCAACCCCCAACGGGGCTAGTGAGGGGAAGGAAAAAAGGGATGAGTTTCCACAGGCCCTGTGTTTAAAATTACACCCCAAAATCCTGCATGCTGTGGAAGCGGTCAACTTGCCAGCCCATCCAGGCTAATGTCCATCATGCCCATAGGCCTGCACAGCGTCTCTGCCCCTCCTCCTGCCACCATGATCCGGAAGCAGGTAGGAGGGTGTCTAGCCTCACATGGGGGCACAACATCTCTGCCCAGGGTGGGGTATCACGCACTGGTTTGTTTATCCTCTCGCTGTAGCTTCAATCTGTGCCTTAGCATTTCCTGCAACCCCTCCCTTACTTCAGGGAGTGCCATCTTTCATGTCACCTTGAGGATCCCTCCCTCTGCCCAGTGGTTTGGCCAGATCTCCCCTGTTAACAAGCCCATAACCTGACCCCAGCGTCCAGACCTGGACCTGAGTGCACCCTGACCCCTCCACCTAGATGGGCATTGTGCATGCACTGTGGCTGCCCTGCGTTCTCCCAGTGACCTTCTTCATTAACGTCCCTTTGCTTTGAGGTGACTGCTCATGTCTATGCCCATTTTCCTCTCAGTTTTTCTTTTTCCTGATTGCTTCAGAGGTTTTTGTATATCACTGAAAATAGAGAATGTGGTCAAGCGTCCTTCTGACCTAAATCCAAGACTGTTCCCACTCACTCTCTAGTCAGCAGCTCTGTCATCTGTCACCTGGCTGTGGAGCTGTCTTGGCTCTCTGTATCATTCCACTGGTCACTTGTTTCCGTGTTCTGGTTGTGGAGCATCCTGCAGACCCCGTGTCTGCCCGGGCAGGTCCCCCCTCCAGCTCCAGGAGGCATTGGGTCCCTCAGCCTTGTACAACTTTGCTACAAATCAGGGGTTCCCACAGCCCCTTCAGTTCAATACTTTGCTGGAATGACTTCCAGAACTCAGGCAAACACCCAGTTATTATAAAAGAAACACCTGGTTATTATAAAGGCTACAGGTGAACAGCCAGCTGAAGAGTCCACTGGCCCAGGAGGGTGCTGAACACTGGAGCTTCTGTGCTCTTGGAATGTGGGGTGTGCCAGCCTCCCAAGCATGTCAGCATCCCCATCTTTATAGGGTTTTACGGTGGTTCCACCACATAGGCATGACTGATTAAATCGCTGACCAATGGTGATTAACTCACCCCTAAGGTTGGGGGTGAGGCTGAAAGGTCCAACCCTCTAATCACACAGTTGGCTTTCCTGGCAACCAGCCCCCAACCAGAAGCTTTGTTGGGGCCAACAGAGTCACCTCATTAGTATAATCTCAGGTGCAGCTGCAAGGGGCTCATTGGGAGTAAGAGAAGATGCTCCTCTCATACATCATCCAGGAAATTCCAGGGTTTTACAATGGGAGCGCTGTGCCAGGAACCAGGACGAAGAGGAATATATATTTATATCTCTCGGGAGAGATCACGGGGAGGCTGATCTATAGCCAGTTAGAAGCACAGGTGACAACATGCAGTGGTCCCTAACCTGCTTGGCACCAGGGACCTATTCCGTGGAAGACAATTTTTCCACAGATCTAGACACTTGGTGGGCACAGGGGGCCTGCCCAAGGGAAGACGGGATGGTTTCGGGATGATTCAAGTGCATTACATTCAAGCTCACCTCCTGCTGTGCAGCCTGGTTCCTAATAGCCATGGACCGGCACTGGTCCTCGGCCCGCAGGTTGGGGACCCCTGACAACGTGGGCTTGAGATTGGCACCTGAAGGGGGGCTGGGGAAAGCCGTCCTATGGAACAGAGCCCTGAACCTGTGGGACCTGACGCCATTTCCGGGTAAAGTGTCACACCTGAGTTAAATAGTAGGGCGTCTGGCTGGTGTCGGAGACTTGCTTGGTGCTGTGGGGAAAATCCCCACGGACATTTGGTGACCAGAGTGTCAAAAGTGAGGTGTTCTTGTGGGGAAGAAACACAGAGGAGGGAAGAGCTGGTGGTTCCCTACTCGGGAGGTGCACTGAGCTGTTTTTCCGTGACGGTGTGGGTCCAGGCGGCTCTCCTGGCACCTTGCACCCTGGAACCTTGCCAGGGCATCCCTATTGGGTGGGCAGCGCAGCACCCAGACATTTGGTGGGTACAGGGGCTCTGCCCGAGGGTCCAGGCCTGCATGTGAGGATGAGCCCAACTCTTGTGTGTGTCCTCAGACCCTCAGAGTCCAAGCAAGTGGGAAGGCACGGAGGTGGAGCCCAGGCAGGTGGGAGGGCACGGAGGTGGAGCCCAGGCAGGTTGGAGGGCACGGCGGTGTAGCCCAGGCAGGTGGAGCAGGGAAGGTGGGTTGGAGTTTGTGACCGAGTTGGGTTGGGTTTGGGTTAGGGTTGGGGTGGATGGAGATGGTGACAAAGGTGGGGTTTAGGATGGGGTTTGGGGTGTCAGGACTGGGACCTTCCTCTTCTCTATCCTCTGTGGACAGAACTCCTGTGTTCTCTGTTAAAGGGTATTTCTTAGATGTCTAGCCAGTAAGATAATCAGCTGAACTTGGGTCCCGGGAACCAGACCCCCGTGGTTGTATGCTTAAACCAAGCAGAACAAGGATCTTGACCTAACTGTTCCTCCTTTGAGCAGTGACTTTAGGAATAGCAGTAACCGATTCCTTTGAGCAATGACCTGGGGAATAATGGGAAAAATATATATATATATATATTTTTTTTTGCTTACACAAGCTGTATTTCTGTCCAAGTTTTTGCACCTGCATGCACCTGAAATGCTTTATAAACCCCCCAATCCCTAAGGTCGGAGCTGTCCACCTAAGTCCAGCTTGTGGACTGGTGGGCAGTCGGTGGCCAGCTAATAAAGGCTCTTTAAATTCTAATTTGATTGTCTCCGACCGTTTGGTTCTCGCACTTACTCCACAACATTCTCCCCACTCCTCCTCTGCTGCCATGGGCTGCTGTCCAGGGTATAGAGAGCAGGGAAGAGTCTTCTCCTGAGTCAGCCAGGCTGAGTGGTGTCCTCACATCAAAGCTGTGACCTAGTCACAGAGCACCTGTGCTGGGAGGAATGTCCCAGGAACAGACTGTTTTCAGTGTTGGATGGGGTGTGGCGTGAGGATAGCAGGGACCCCAAGGAAGAGCCCAGAACCCTGGAGTGTCTGGACCTGGAGGTCAGTAGTTCCTTGAGAAGAGGGAGCTTCTGCTCCTGCACGTGTGTGTCCTCTCAGAACCTACCCCTCACCCTGCTCACACTCCCAGCCAGCAGTCCTCCCTGGGCCTGGCTGCACCTTCTGTTGCCGGCCCTAGGCCAGGCCTGGGTCCTGAGTGGTCCTTCCTGGAGGGATGGGGCTCCAGGAATCAGCCAGCTTGGGCTTCGTGCCTCGAGGGTGGCGTTCCCTCCCTGCAGCACTCCCACTTCATTTGCATGGCCTCTGCTCCCTCAGCTCTTCCTCTGGATCCTTGGCCCTGTCGGACGGAGACCCTCCGTACTTTTTCCGTAGACAGCTGGCCATTCCCACCACTATTGGGCTCTCTCCCTCAGTACAACCACCCAGCCGGCCCTTTCCATGGCAGTTCAGTCTTCTCCGAAGACAGTCGGACCTCCTCGGAATCAGCCCTACACATTCAGAGAATGAGATCAATCCCATCTGCTCTGTAATTGACTCCCAGTCGTTACCAAGGAGGTCTATGGCTCCAGCTGCCCACAGCACACTCTCCAGATACTGGGTTAGAGTCAGGGTTAGGAAGGCAGAGGTTAGAGTTACAGGGACCCCCACCTGACTCCCCATGCCCCCTGGTGAGCCCCACCGTGACCTCCAGGTGATCCCCACTTGATCTCCATGTGCGCCCCACATAACCGCCACCTGCCCTCCATGTGACTCCCATGTGACCCTCTGTGATCTACTGCCCACTGGGGATGTGCACTGAACTGAGTTTTTCCACTTTACTGGGCTTCCCAGAGACAGTAGGCTTGTCTGACTTTTTATCCTGTATTAATGATGTTGGGAAATAAAACCAAAGCCATGTGAGAAAAAGTTAATGTGAAAATAAGAAATACAGTCAGAACTTTAATTGGTGCATTTACAAAAGACATGGCTGTGGGACAGCCCAGTGTGGGACAGCCTGGTGTGACATCAGCCTGGCCCTGATATCAGCCCAGAGGGACCTGCGTGCAGCAAAGTGGGCATCATACTTCCTCTGACATCCTCATGGAGAACCCAAGAGTGCAAAGCCAGTGATCCTGCTTGTGCGGAACTTAGGGAACCTGATAATGTATTCCCAAAGGGACCAAGGAAACATGCATACTACTAAAAAATAACATTTACATGAAAACAATATTAAAATGAAAAGAACATAATTCCACCAAGGAGGGGAAAAGTAACAAAAAGCATAGAAAGAGTACAGGTAACAGGTTCATCAAGTAAGAAACCCAACAGAACCAGGAGGGCCTCGGTCCCCAGGTCCGCTCTTCAGAAGGAGCCACGTGCAGCTCATGTTTTATTTGCTGGAGAAAGGCCGGGCTTGCAGCTTGCAAGTGCTTGCTCCTTAGACAGCACATCACAGCCTGCAGCCACCGTGGGGCCAACATCCCCCAGGTATCATTAGATTTAACTTTGTGGTATTTTTCCCATCGGAAGATTTATATTTTTATGTGGCTAAATCTATGGATCTTCTTCCTATGACTCCCGGCCCTCTTCTCTGATGAAATTCCTGTATTTCTTTGTGATCCTCAGTCTGGAGTCCACAGACCGCTGCTAGGCTTTGGCCTGGTTTTTCTGACCACGCCCCTGGCGGAAGAGGGACCTTGGGGCTCATGGGGCTCACCGAACATGGGGGGCTCACTGTCCAGGAGCCGGTTGGGACAGGAAACCATCAGGTGCAGCCCTAGAGGAAAGGCAAGTCTAGGTGTTGTTACTGCTCTGAAGGGTTGGCAGACTCCACGCCGCAGGTGAGTCCTGCTCCTGATCCAGGGGGCCCTCGCAGCTGTGCTTGGACTGGACACACCCGTGGTCATCTGGGCGGTACAAATGACCCAAGCTGCAGGCAGCTTCCCCGGGAGGTTGCAGGGAGGTGGGGGCTCCACATTCAGCAGTGGTGATGGCGGTTGGAACGTGTGAGGCTGCCATGATCCCACCTGTGCCCCCTGGGAGGTGGCTGGGCCTTCCCAGGCTCCATTCCCGATTCCCTGCGGCAGCCTAGGGACCTGACAAAGACCTACATCCACCGGCCTCTCAGTAGGCATGGGGAAGGGTGACGGGGCCCTGGGGAACTTACGTGCCAAGGGCAGCAGCAGAGGGGGCAATCACATGACGCACGGTAGGCAGGAAACTGGCGGCAGGTGGGACAGCTGTGGCCGAGACCACCGCGGGCCAGGTGGAGTAAGCGACCGGTGAGCCAGGCGCAGGGACAGCCTGCAGCGGGGCTGGGGGCGCGTAGTGGTGGTGGTGGTGCACGGAGGGCGGCTTCTGCCTCTCAGCTCGCAGGACAGTGGGGTTAGCCCGCTGCAGGTCCTCAGCACAGCACAGACACCCACCCACTTCAATGAGGGCCACCACTCTGGGCACCCTCTCCCCCCACCCATATTCCCCACTGCTGTTCCTGACTTAGGGGAGACTCAGAGCCCAGAAAGGGCAGGGAGGGAAAGAGAGGGAAGAAAAGGGAGGGAGAGCTCATTCAGCTCAAGGAGGCAGCTTTCTGGGCCCCAAACTGCACAATCCATTCCTCATCTGAGGCGGGGGGAGGACGGGGGGGCTTCACCGCTGGATCACTGACCCCCAGAGTCAAAAATATGCTTTTCAGAGTAACTCAGAGGCACAATTTCCGGAAGAGAAGCCGCCCAGGTGTTGACTTGGGTACCCTCCTTTGCCTGGTGTCTGCTCCAGGCTGAGCCTACCTGCGGGATGGGGTGCAGGGGTGTGGCCTGTGGTCCCCTGGAGGACACCAGGGCTGTTGGGGGCAGGGCTTGGAGCATCAGGTTCTGCATGATGACCTGGTGCATCTGTGCATTCTGCAGCAGCATCATCTCCACCATGTCTGAAAGGGGCGGGGTGGAGGGCTTGGTCACATCCCATCAGGGGGTGTCACCTGAGAACAGAACATTAGAGCAGCCTATTTTTTTTTAAACAGATGTAGTGTATTACAGGCGTCTATTTCTGTTGGGGGTGTGGGGTACATTCCCAGAGGTGAGACTTCCAGGTCTGAGGGGGTGTGTGTGCTCTAAAGTATGTGGATGGGGCTCCCAGGAGGTGGCTCCCCTTGCCTTCCCACTCGTAGATTCCTCAAGCCCACCTGGGCTTCATGATGGTCCCCGAATGTGTGTCCATGTCTTAATCCCAAGACCTCAGAACATGGCCTTATTTGGAAAAAGAATTTTTGCAGGTGTGATAAAGGACGTTGAGATGAGATCACCCTGGCTTATCCAGGTGGGCCCCAAACAAGTGTCCTTATAAGAGACAGCCAGAGGAAAATGGGGACCAAGGGAGACACAGACTGGGACAGGGATGAACAATATAGCCACAGTCCAAGAAACCTGGAGTCACCGCTGGAAGAGGCAGGAAGGACCATCCCTGGAGGGAGTATAGCCCTGTAACACCGGGATTTTGGACTTCCGGCCTCAATACTGTGACCAAGTGGATTTCTGTGGTTTTAAGCACCAGGCTTGTGGTGTTTTGTTATGGCAGCTCCAGGATATATTCACCTCTGAATACTATAAAACATACATATTTTGTCAGCATGAGAGGTAAACATGGGTTTTTTCCACAGCAGCTAGGTCCTGGAAATTAGGCATTTCCTCCAGGCTCTGGCAGCCTCACCAAAATAAGTAGGGTCCCCTAGAACCACAGAAAAACGAACAGGAGCCTGGAGGTCTGAGGACAGGAGCTCCAACAGGGCACAGGACACCAGCCAAAAGCCTCCCCACTCAAACCAAAACTCTTCCCTGGGTTCCCAGCCGACCAGCCCACCCTGCAGATTTTGGACTAACCAGGCCTCCATAATGGCACAGGCCAATTCCTTAAAACACATCTTTCTCTGTGTATACACATCCTATTGGTTCTGTTTGTCTGGAGAGCCCTGACTAACACAGGTTTTGCCACAGTGCCGGGGCACTATGGGAGGTCGGGGCCCAGAGCCAGATCCCTGCAGCAGCACAGCTGTGGGAACTCCGGCCCTGCAAGGTAAACAGCTGGAGAGGCTGAGTCTGGCAGCCCCATCTGGGAAAGGCCCTTGAAGAGACTCACGTGTGCCTGGCCAGGCAGCCCCACCCCACTCCCCCAGCAGCAGTGGGAGCCCTCCAAGGGACTGTTTCCCTTGGCAGGCCCACAGGACTCCCGCTGACAGAGTCAGGACTGAAAAGATTAGATTAGGCAGGGGAGCACATAAATGAACACCTCCTAAACAGACATATCACTAAAGGGACACTTCATGACAAAGGGACACAAGAGTCTTTAGTAAATGGCACAGGGTCAAATTGATGTCCATGGCATAAATAAATAAATAAATAAATAAATAAATAAATAACATTGATCTCTAATTTACAGCACACACCCATCTACTCCAGATGGATTGAAAACCTGAATGTGACATGTAAACCAAGCCCCTCGTGGGCTGTGTGGGCTTTGGGCAAGTCTTTAAAGTAATTCCCCTGCAAAGGAGAAAAGAGAAGAGTCCCGAGAGGGGGGTCAGTGGCCAGGCTAAAGGAGCCCTCATCATTGACAGCCCAAGTCAAAATAATGAATCTGAATTACTTTAAAAGTTTTAGCTGTTTCAGTAAAAACCCTGAAACTCTTTGATGATGGTATTACTAACATCTCAGCAAAGCAAAAGGACACTTCCACATTCTCATGGCTTTGCGTTCCAGTCAAACATATTTGCAAATTTCTTCTCAGCTTCTCCAAGACACCCTAAATAAATAAACCAAGCGCCCAAGAGTGTGGGGTGGGTCACTGATGTCCACCCAGACCTGGGACTCTGGCCTTGCACAGCAAGGGGCCAGGGGATCGCAGTGACTGGCAGCGACTGGAGGCCAGGGCTCAACCAGGACGACCCCCTTTAGACTGCATACTCTTTGACTAGCTGCATTTCTTATATGAAAGTCATTGGATCAAAAATATTTTTTCCTGAATAAAGACAAAAATTTAGAGTAGATTCTTACTCGTGACCTCGTGATGGAGGCATTGAAGCAAAGGGGTCCACTCCACTCACGCCCTATCTTTAACTCAATTGATTTCTGTAAGAACCAGCTTTCGCGACATGTGGCCCACGCCCCACGTTACACACCCCTTCTTTTTTAACAAGAAAACACTACCCTCCAAAGGTAGCTTTTGAAAGCTCCCTGTGGGTTCTTGGTGCTGCTAGCTAAGGAACAGGGGTAGGAGCAGGAGTCCCAGACAAAGAGTGAGGAACAAACTCGAGCACCTACAGTGTCCAATCCCAAGGAGTGAGCTTCCAGCGCAGTCTGCCCCCGGCCGGGGTTGTCCTCTTCTTGAAAGTATGTCCACACCTGCCTTCCCCTCTCGTTGCTGAGTCGCCAGCGGCTGAGGTCAGTGGCAGGCTCTGTCTTACAGGGTCCCCCTCTACGACGCAAACACCTGGAAACGATTGTGAGTGGCCATCCTGCCTCTTCTTTAGGTCGCAGCCCAGAGGTGTCACTTCCAACAACCCACAGGCAGGATGTTATCCTCATCTCCCCAAATGGAAACGTTCTCAGCGCCACTGCTGCCTCTGGCTACAGGACCCCCTCCCACCTGTCTCTCCTCGGCCCTGCCCCCGCCAAGCGGTCCCCAGCACACGCGGAACCTCGGCTGGAAGCCCCCTTCCCGCTGTGACCCAATCTCAGAGCCCCGACCGCGCTCTCCCTTCTTGTGGGGTCCGGAGCGCGAGGACTCACGTGCCCTCAGTCATGACTGCCGTCGGATCTCCGCCACCTGCTCCCAAAGCCAGAAACAAGCAGCCCACCCGCCAGGCTCCGCAACACTTTGTGGGCGCGTTACTCGGCTGACAACGCGGAGCGTGGTGGGAAGATGCCCCAATAGCCAATCAGAATGCCTCGAGGGTGGGCCCCAAGCCGTGCCTAGCCATCGCAGTGGTGGAGCGCGAGACGCCCCACTGCGGTGGAGGCGGGGCTTGGGTTGGGAGGGTGTGGCGTGGGAGGAGGAGAGGGATCTGGGGCGTGATCTAGGGCGGACCTAGACAGGATGGGAGGGGCGAGTCCTTTGGGCGGGGACGGGGCGGGGCCTTAGCTGGGAATGAAGCCGGGCCTCTAGAGATGAGGCAGGCACGGCTGGGACCTGGTGGCTCTGAGAAACGAGGGGGGTCCCGCCCCGCAGGAGGCGGGAGGGCAGGCCGATGTGGGGAGCCGCGAACCTCAGACTAAGGGAACAGCAAGGGCAGGACCGGAGGCTGGGAGTAGCTCGTGCCCTTGAGGAAGAGCCGAGGAGCCTGAGCATACTTGACCCTGTCTGTTCTCCCAGATCCACTAATTTACACTTCCCTGAAGTGGAAAAGAGGCTGGAAGTTTTGTTTTTTTTCAGGGGATGTTCCTCCCTGTGGAAACACAAAGAGTGGGAATAAGGACTCCAGTTTACATCTCAAACTCTTGAGTCTGGCCAAGCTAAGGGAGGGAAGAAGTTTCAGTAGGAGCGGTTTGAGTTCTGAAATTTTACCGAACTTGACATTTATGAGCAAAATAATAATCCTTTTTTTTAATAACTAAAAGAAAGAAAAAACTGTAAATTCCATCTGAGAACTCCAAGAGTTTCTAGGGACAGTCCTGAGAAAAAGAAATGCTTCTCTCTGCACACTGTCAATTCCATGTTGTTCAATAAACTAGATGCAGAAGACTAAGGTTTGGGGCATGAACAACTGGGCACATGGTAGTATCATTTTCTAAAGTAGGGAAGGTTTGGGGAAATTTTCAACTTAGATTGGGGGATATGTTAAGACAGATGCCCATTAGACATTCAAGTGGATATGTTGAGTAGGCTGGCGTTCTGGAGAGAGGACAAGGCTAGACTGAGGAATTTGGGAGTCATCAGTTTTTAGGTGATGTTTGAAAACCTAAGACTGGATGAGCTCCACTAGGGACTATTCCAAAGAGAAAAAATCCCAGGATGAGCTGTGGGGCACCAACAGCTTCCAGTCTAGAAGAGACAAGAGTATCCAGAAAGAGGAGAAGAAAGAAACAGGGGATATGGAGTCAGCGAAGCCAAGTGAAGACCATGGTGATCTGTGCAGAAGTTTTGGTGGGATTGTAAAATGAGGTCTGATAATTAATTAGATGTGGCCCTGTGACAGAGTTTTAAAAAGTGAGGGGGTAGGGCAATTCTAGTTAAACATGTTAAACATGTCATACTAAACACAGCCATTGACTTCCACTTCCCACCCAAACCCTACTTAAAGTAATAAAAGCAATAAAAATTCACAGTGGAAGAATAGGAGAGGAGGTAGCAGTAAGAGGTCAACAAAATTACAGAGGCTAGGAATGTAAGTAGTGATAAATAGCTTAGCAAGCCAGAGAAGGCTGAAACTTATGTGTGGGGGTGAAGCCACCAAAGAGACCATTCTTGCCAACAAACCTTAGGAAGGTGCAGAAATTGACAACTAGTATAAAGTTTAAATAAGGAGCATGACGTACATCTTTTTCCTTACCTGGCTGGAAGCCTGCAGTTGAGCCAGAGCAGGTGTGAACTCAGGCACAAGGCACAGCTGATGGGCTGCTGAAAGCAGGGGAGTTGAGTGAGCCCAGTCCCACTTTGCATGCTCAGCCATATGGCTTCAGGCAGTAGGAAGATCTCTGTAGTAAATGCCCCCCCCCCCCCAAAAAAAGACTTGCAAACATTGGTAGCTGGAATCCAGTGGAAAAGCAGGGAAGCCTATCATCAGGCAGGCTGTATCTGTTGACACAGCTCCCAACAAGAGCCCAGAGCCCCACTGTCAACATGAGTCAGATTTGAGGAAAATCTCATCGCGAAAAACAAAACACAGAAAATGGAATTTTGAGAAATGGATATGATGCAAGTGTGGAAGAGGAGTTTGACAACACACAGAGATAGGATGTTGTACCATGATACAAGAACCATCTGACACACTTCCCCTCCTGCCTTCTTTGTCCCCATGCTTATCACCATGTTTTGTATATTTTTGTTTATTGCCTATCTTTTCACTAAAATATAAGCTTCATGAGGGCTGAAATTTGTTTTGTTTGTTGCTTTATCCCCAACACTTGAAATAATGCCTGACATATAGTAAATACTCCAAAAGTATATACTGAATGAACAGGATTCTCTAAGAAACATTAAGGAAAAAAAGACTCTCAGAAGTAAAAAATAAAAAATATTACAACAAATTTAAAAAGTCACAAGAATAGGAAGATAAAATAGAGAAACTTTAGGATAGTAGGACAAAAAGGATATAAAAAATGGAAGAGAAAGTTAAATCAATCCATGTCAAACATCTAAACATTAGGAGTTCGAAAGGGAAATAGTGGACAGGATGAATATATTAAATAACTTCAAAAATTTCCCAAAATAGGTGGACAATTATCCAGATTGAAAAAGCACGACAGATTGTTTTCTAAAGATGCCTCCAACATCCCTCATCTCATGTTTCTCTAAAATGTGGTCTTAATATTCACGCTCATTGAGAAATGGGATCTACGCCTCTCCCTTGAATCTGTAACCAAACGCCTGTAACCGATACAATGCAGTGGAAGCGATCCTGCACGATTTTTTTTAAGTTGGGTTTACACTTTGCTCACTGGAGCGCTTGCACCTGGAGTTCTAAGATGCCATGTAAGAAGTGCAACTATGCTGAAGACACCTTACCTGAGGGAGCCAAGCTGCATGGTGAGGCAACATAGAGCCACCCGGGTTGAAAGCTGCAGCTGAGCCCCCAGCAACAGTGCATCATTTCCTGCCGGCCATGTAAGCAAACTGTCTTGGATATCCAGCCTTGTCAAGCCTTCAGATGACTACGGCCCCAATCAATATGACTGCAACTGCATGAGATCCCAGGAAAAAGCTACCCAATTTAATCCTTTCGAAATTTAAGCTACTATATTTAGAGTAGTTTGTGACACAACAGTAACTACTGGAAAAAATGCTACTAAGTGCTCAGCACAATAAATTGGGTGGGAAGTAGGAGACACCAACAAACACATCAAGGATGTTGAGAAATTCGAGAACAGGGACAGAAACAATTTTTAAAACTTGCAGCAACAGCCCTGGATGGTGTGGCTCAGGTGGTTGGAGACTGTCCCATAACTGATGAGTTGGGGGTTCAGTCCCTGGTCTGGACACGTGCAATCCCCAGTCCATGCACCTATAGGAAGCAACCAGTCGATGCTTCTCTCTCACATTGATGTTTCTCTCTCCCTTCCTCCCTTCCTAAAAAGCAATGAAAAATGTCCTCAGGTGAGGATAAAAAATGAAACTAAAAAAGATTTCTGCCTTGTGTTGCTGACCTTCCCCCATATGCCATTTTTAAAAGAAATGTGACAAGTGACTTCTCTGTCTAGAATGCTCCAACAGCTGATTCCCATACCATTCAGAATAAGGCAGCAAAGCTCACTGTGGTCTGGCCTATCCCCACACTCGGCAATACTCCCAAAGTGGCACTTCCAGGTTTTCATCACATCCTCGGGTGCTCTCCCCAGCTACAGCCCTGCATTCCTCTCCAGGAATTCTACTGTCACCTCCAGCCAATTGCCTTGTCTCCTCACTTCCAGTCCAGGCACACGCCCCATGCACATCCTCAGAGAACTATGTACATATACTCTTGGCTCTTTCAGGTGTGAGCTGGGTGGGCCTCCACACTGATGTCTGGCACATCTGGGACGGCAACTTTGCTGAGACAATGAGTGATGAGTTGTTAAACACAGAAATGTAAGCTGCAAACTCCCTCAGAGCATGTTGGTAGGTGACAGTCTGAGATCATGAAAACAGGTAATAACAAAGACTTACACAGGAGGAAACAGACTATCATTTTGAAAACTGGGGAAGACTTCTTTAGACATTCAATATTTAATTTGCAAGATTAATAATCACATTTCCAACAGTGCATTAAGCGTCAAGAATAAGATTATTTTGAATATAAACAAATTCTTCTGGAGAGACCCTCCCACTCTCAAGTCTTCAGCTCAAATGTCCACCATGTCCAGCAGTGCAGAGAGATGGAGCTCAGAGGCAATTTCCTCTTCCCTTGAACTTTGGATCAGCCTTTCCAGGTGCTTCAGCCGTTCAGTCAGAGATGTTCCTGTTGCCTCTGACAACTGTTGTTCCCCTGTCCTTTCATTCTATATAAATGAAAAAAAAAAAATTAAAGATAATTTTGGAATATCCATAAACCAAGATATATTCTCTTTAAAGGCACTAGATTGGGCTCATGTTAGAAACCTCATCAGGGGCATGCTGGGCTCACCAAACTCCCCTCTTAGCATCTACCATATATCCTTCCAGCCTCTTCTGGCACATATACATACAGCTGGTATCATCTGCACATGAATGTTTCTCTGCTGATTCTATAATGAACAACTTCCAGTGTCAGTCGTTTTTATAAAATATAATTTCAGGGGCTTCAAACTATTCCATCATAGTACTGTAAGTGCTTAACCACAGTCCCATCTTTGGATATTCACTTTGTTTCAACTTTTATGCAGTATAATTAATACTACAATGAATAAAAATACATTAATTTTTGTCATATATAGTAACTTCTTTTTTTTCCTTTTCACCCAAGGACATGTTTTTATTGATTTTAGACAGAGAAGCAGAGAAACACTGATGTGAGAGAGAAACACTGATCAGTTGCCTCCCATGCATGACCTGACCAGGGAGCAAACCCACAACCTAGATACATACCCTGACCGGGAATCGAACCCACAACCTTTTGGTGTAAGGAACAACACTCCAAACAACTGAGCCACCCAGCTAGGGCAGTAATTTCTTTAGGGAAGAAAAGTTGTCTGCCAAACTAATAAATAGAAACAGTATGCCATCTTAATTTGCTTTACTCCCCTATTGAAGGACTGCCTAGAGCCAGTCCAGGAGCATATTTCTTACCTGTCCAGTATTAAATCACTCTAATTAAAACTCTGGTTTTGCTTCTTTTACCACTGAAGGAAGGATGGTGAGCTAGAAGGACCTTGAGCTTTGGAGCAAGTCAGGTCTGACTTTGAAAAGCAGCTCTACCACTGACCAGCTGAACACACTTGAGTGAGGTCCTTGGCTTGTGTGAACCTAACCTCCTCAGGGAAAGAGAATCCCAGAAAGGGAGGTCCGGGTGATGCCATGGCTTGGAGAGTATGTGCCCCATAAACATAAGACTCTCATCACCTGCCATTTTCCTCAGTCCCTTACTGCGTGTCAGCCCAGTGATGGGTTTTGTTTGATTCTTAAGCATGTTTCGATTTCATTATTCATTCATTTCACAAGTAGAAACTCAATTAGTTGGACCTCTATAACTGACAGATTAAGTTTAAGAAAAGATATAATTTAAGCTAATAATTTATTGGTCATCATAGCATCATACAATTAATTAAGCATTACTTTTATGCCAGCCACTTTATGTCTTAATTCTAAAATAATGCCAAATGTACTCTCTTCTCACCTGTGGACTAGCAGTTGTGGATGTTTTCATCACAGGTTCAATAGCCTGAGGCAGAGACACTAGAGTCTGAGGAAGGTAGAGGGGAAGGGAAGTTGAATCTGTAAATGCTCCTGAGTTTTCAGACAACCACTGCTGAAGTTGATCTTCAAACCTGAAACATTTGAGCATTACAAAGCAAAAACTTAATTATCTTTCACTTTTACTCTCTCTATATAGACATATATACATATACTTTAAATTGTTTAAAGCTTTGCTTTTTACTAAGCATAGAACTAAGTTGTGACATCAGTTGAGGAGCAGAAATGTACTTTTAAAAAATTGGTATCTTTAATTTATAAACCAAATTTATACTATGAGAAAGGTAGCATTTATCGAAAATCAATTGTTTTTATTTGTTACTTAACATTACTCGTACTTCTCTCATTTGCTTTATTTTCTCTGTCTTATTTTGGATTTTTGTTTCTATAATTCTTATCTCTTAATGGATTACCCAAATGTATGGACAGCTGCTTACAGTCTGAAATTAACTCAAAATAATATCCTGCTGCCACCTAACATTCTAGAGCTGTCCACTCCATACAACTGTCCTTTCAAGAAAGACAATCTGGTCCAACTGCTTAAATGATACAGACCTAGAAAAACCTACTTTTAGAAATGATACATTCATTCACTCTTCCAGCACATATTTATCAAGCCCCCAACAAACAGTAGGCACCATTTGAAGTACCAGAGATATAGCACTGAAAACAGACAAAGGAAAGGTCTAAGCAGGTTATACTTTGAGGGGACAAAGGACACATTTACAAGGGAAATGTGGTCTGAAGATGAGAAAGGCAAAGCAAAGACAAAGGAAAAACAAGGAGACAGAGAGGGCTAGGAGAACAGGCAAGGAGGGCCTCACTAAGAAGTAGACATTTGAGCAGAGACTGGAAGTGAGTGCAAGGTGAGCCATGTGGATATCGGGATAGCAGAGGAGTCCTGGACAAAAGGAACAAGGAGCGCAAAGGCCTGACTATACACTGCCCAACATGTTGAAAGAGCAGAGATCAGAAAGAAAATGGGAAGCAGAGCACGTAACGTCTTGCCCCCTTTATAAGGATTCTCCTTCTGAATCAGAGTGAGAGGAGGTTGTGAGCAAAGGAGTAACATGATCCCTGCTTCAACCTGAAAGGCTTACACAGGTTCAGCCAAGACTAGACTACAGCCTACTGCAAAAATGGTCCAATTCCTCATATATTTTGAATAGAACCAATAGGATTTGTGGATGGACTAGACGCTGGAGGGATGGAGCTGCCTTCAACTGAGAAGACCACTGTGGGGGTTAAATTGGGAAATGGATTTGGGATGTTAGCCCTGCGGTGGCTATCAAGAAGCAGTAGGATATCCAAATCTGGAGTTTAGAGAAAAACCCAAGGTTTGAGATATATACCTAGAGTTGTAGGAATATTAATTTATTTAAAAATCCATGAAACTGAAGTACAGATGTCACAGACACAAGGTCCAGAGAATGAATGAGGGGGCAGTTGGGGGAAGAGGTAGAACCAGCAGGAGTGGCCTAGGGAGTATGGCCAGAGGGGCAGGAGAGGGCAACCTGGGAGCCAGAAAGGAGGGAGCAAAGGTGTGGAATGGTGCTGGAGACTAGGGTTCATGGTCAGTTCAGCTGTGTGAGGGGCTGTAGTGATCCTAACCAGAGTGGACATGGGGGGCGGAAAGGGGCTACAGAAAAGACTGGAAAAAAGAACTGAAGCAGTAAGCATCACTGTTTTTAAGTTTACTGTAAAAAGAACAAAAACACGAGGTAACTAGAGAGGGAAATGAGTCCAAGGTAGGGAGAAATGCCAGAATGACTTTCAAGCATGAAGCAGCTTAAGGACACAATGAGCAGAACGTAATGGACTTTACCTCTTGCTCTCCTCTTTCTCCAGCAGCAGACTGCTGGACAGACGCTGGGCCAGGAGCTCCTGGGCAGAGGCTCCACGCATCAGATCCTCCGTGCTGGGAACCTGCCCCTCTTGGCCATGCTCTGCCCTTCTCTTCCCAGTTATGTTCATGTGAAGTAATGGAGTGGCAAACTTGTTTGCAGAAGGATGAGACTTTGTTCCCAAACTGTAAGTACATGTTTTGAAATGCTTATCAGGAACGAGAAAGGATTCCTTAGGCAATAAGTAGATGTAGGTGCAGACAGAGCCTGAGACCCACCCCTTCCCACTCCCAGGTTCCCTCATGGTAAGAGCTTCCCTCAGGTCAGGTGCAGGGCTCAGGGGGAGAGCAGCCTCTGCCTGAGGGGGGCTTCCAGTCTCCTGAGCAGCTGGGCTCTTGGAGCATTCCCTCTCTGAGTTTTACTTTCCATCCCTGGATTATCAACAGGTCTCTGCTGCCCCTTATTACAGCAAGGTTATTTTTATATTTAGCTGTTCAGTCCTTCTGGAACTAACAGTTGGAGACAGTGGAGCAGCTTCTCCTAAGCAGATGCCAGTGTCTGTCCTCTCCCCACTAGTTTGGCATGGTACTTTTGTCACATTCCGTTGTGTCTGGACATTTTATTCTGACCCACTCGCCTACTGTAACTTTACTATTATGTTTTGACATCAGGCAGAGCAGGCTTTCCTTGTTATTCTTATTCAAAATATTCTCAACAATTGCTACACATTTTCTCATCCTGATAAATTTTATTACTTATTTTGGGGTTTTATTAGAAATGCCCTGACTTTACAATGTGAAAACTGACAACTTTGTATTACCGCGTCCTCCCATCAGCAAGGGTAGCCTGCCCCTCGTTTATTCAGGTTTTCTTTGCACCTTTAAGGCTCTCAGTTACCTAGACAGGGGTTTAGCGCCTCTCCTGGTCAGTCTATGTTCATGTTATAGGTTTGTTGCTGCTGTGAAAAAGGCTCTTTGTACCTTGTAGGTTGATCTATCTAGTCACCTTCCTGAATTCTGAATGATTCTAAAGGTGTGACTGTTATGTTCAACTGACAATTTTACTGTCTGGAAATGACAGTTTCTCCTTCCTTTCAATACTTATGCCATCTGTATAATCCCTGCACTGGGCAGGATTTCCAGGACAACTGTAAACAGCAGTGACATCAGGAGCAGCTCAGGATGGCTTTGACTTCAGTGTTTCTAATGTTTTACCAAGAAGCTAATTTTTTTTTGGCAGTTTTATGATAGCTTTATCAAGCAAAAAACATTTTTTTACCCAAGTTTGATAAAAATTTTTATCAGGAATGAGTATAAATTTTAGGGGGCAGGAATAGGTATACATTTAGGAAAAGCATTTCAACAACTACTAAAATGATCACTAATTTTTCTGTTATGGCACCAAATTAGATGAATAGATTTCTCTTGTTGGTACTGTTTATCCTGGAATAAAGCCTACTTGTGAAATATTTTATGTACTGCAAGACTGCATGTACTAACATTTTATTTAGTATTTTTGAACCAAGTTTGTGAGATGTCTGCTTTCTTTTGTCTGCACTTTCCCAGTTGTGATAATATCAGGGTCAGTATTATCTGATAAATGAAGTGAGATGCTTGCTTTTTTTGGTCAAGAACAGTTTCTACTACATGGGAATGATCTGTTCTTCAAGTATGTCAGAATCTGCCTACACTGGGCTGGATTCTGTGTATAGGATATGAATTTCTATCTGTGTACCTTGGAAGAGAACAACACAGTTTACTCTGTTAGGTGGAGGGATGACAGACACACACACTGAACACAGATCTCACCATCCCTGACGCAGTTGGAGCTCCTTCTGCGTCTGCATTCTGGCCTGTTCCCACGACAAAGGAACGTCATATATTTTCAAATGGTTTTTAAAAAAATATACACATATTTGACCATCTTCACTCAGTGCCTCTGAGAAAAAAATACAAAAACAAGTAAGAAAAGAATATCAAAAGAGCAATAAGTAAACACCTGATGTTTGCTTATATTCAATGATTTAAGGACAAGCTCCTCTAATTAAAGTCACATAATTATGTGAATCCCATTTGAGCCAAACATGCTCCAAGTATCAAGGTTCAGACAGGCTCATGGCAAGTATGACTACTCAGAGCTACAAAATTGTCTCAAACTTAGAGTCAGCCTAGGGAGCCCATTTCAGAGAGGTGAGTCCTGGTTCTCCTGGAACTGTCTTAGCTCTTCCCAATGTTTACAAGTCACCTTCAAGTCACTGGCTTAAAGGAGGGAGTCCTAAGAAAAGGAAGGGTGACAACCCACAGGAAAAGGAACAAACATCAAGTAAACTACTTTCTTTGCTGAAATTAGACCAGTCAAGTCTCATAGTGATAAGTGCTTAACTACCTGATGTGACAGGAAGCCTGGGGGGCGTCCAGTCCCTCAGTTTGTGGTTGATGCACAAGGCAATGAAGTCGTCCCAGGGGATGTCGGCAACCGAAGGCCCTGCCCCCAAGCCAGGGGAGAGGTTCCTGCTCTTCCACATGCCATATGTTCTTCGGAGCAGGTTCTCCACCTGGGACTGGAGGACAGGTTGTGTCTGGCGAGAGCTGGGGATCTGGGAGGCATACTGGATGACCATGGAGCACACAAGAAGCCAGGGAGCTGGAGAGAAAGCACCTTGTGAGTCGCAAGGTTTGGCCAAAGTATAGGTGGAAATCTACATGAAATGTTTTTCACTCTCTATTAATTTAGAAGAAGGTAACTGTGTAGTTGAGGAGTCTGTTCTCAAATCTCAATACAATAAACCATAGCTATTCAGGAAAGAGCATCTCTCTCCCCATGTCCCAACAAGGGACCCATCTTCCTAGACAAAACTCATGACTAAAGGTCCCCCCTAGGGGCTCTGATTGTACAGGTCCAGGAATCTGTACTTTAACAAGGACCCAGGTGAGGTTGGTACATGAGGTCTTGGCTTCTCTTAGAAAACTGACTAGCTCACAGCACAGAGGGTCTGTGCTGTACACTTTGCTTCCCTTTGGGTTCCTTCAGTAATAAGCATCTGTTAGACCTACTGAAGACCACACCCTGAAATTTAGAAGGGCACATGAGACCTATGTGCCATGTGGCCCAAAGGAAAGTGGCCCTGCTAGGGCCTTGTACTGTGCCACATAAGCAGTAAGTAGCTTCCTTCTCTTTTACCAGCATCAACAAGGGAAGGGGCAGCATCCATGACCAGCCCAGGAGACCTGGAGAACGCAACAGAACAGCCCAAAGGCTTCAGCTGGCACAGGCAGAGCCACAACACAGACTTGACAAAGGAGCACTGGCTTTAAGTCAACACTGAGGGCTGTGACCCAACCAGACCTAGCAGTGTGGGGACAGGACTGCATGGTCCCCACACTCTTCACCCGCATACTTGTGGTGCAGGCAGGACAGGACCTGCCATCCATTCAGAAACTCCAGGCCTTGGGGTCAGTGCTCCCCCAACACCACAGGCCACCTTCTTCCCAGGGGTCAGCAGATACCCACAGACTGCTTTGTTGATGGCAAAGGGCCAACGGTCACTTTACGAAAACCCTAGCTCATTCTGACTCCTAAATCCAAAGGCAGGTGCAGGTGGATGCAGAATGGGGCAAGGGACACAGAGTAGAAGATGTAAGAACCTCCCACCAGTGCCCAATACCTGCCCGACTGCCACTACAGTAAGAACCCAAATGGGTGATCACAGCTGCCCCAATCCTCATCCCCAGCCAGCACCCCTCAGCATGAGACCTTACCCCCGGGGGGCGGAAGGTCCATCTGCGGAAGCCGAAAGCCCAGCACAGCCTGTTTCAGCCAGGCCAGGTGCTCTGGGGTGTTCCAGTGAAGGTGAGGAAGCAGTTGGCTACCCCCTGCCTCAGCAAACTCGGTGACAGGCCAGGACAGATCACAGAGCTGCTCTGAGGACACCACAGAAGCCAGAAAGTACAGCACACTGTTGAACAGCTCAATGATGGCACCAGGCTCCTGCGAGGCCAGGCCCCCTAGCCGCCTCTCTCTTCTGTCATGGAAGAACCGGCCACTAAACTCACGGCTAATCCCATCTTCCACATACTGAATGAGGGTCTGGCAGCAAAGGTCAAGGGCACAGGGGCAGCGGGAGACCAGCCACTGGACGGCCTGTGAAACCTGAGAAGCAAAGACAGTTGGAAGAAACTTAAACAAGTCATGCTGCTTTTCAGGAGCTTCCTGAAGGTGCTCCCTCCCACAGTTGCCATAGCAGGTGCCACCAGAGCACCAGCTTCTCATCCACGCTGGGAAGGGGTGCAAAGCTTCTGCTGCAGTGGAGTTTGGCCTCCTAGGGCCTTGGAAACCCAAACAGCAGGGATACTAGGAGAGTGGTTCCCAGTCCCGCCCTGCACATCTTCTCCACCACGGTGACAGGAAAACACACCTTCCAGTTCTTGGAAGGACTAACCTGGATGTTCTCACATCCTGTAGTTATCTTTCTTCCTATAGTTACTTTTATTTAATTCCTGGCACTTCTTTCTCTAAATGTAACTGTCAGCACAGACTTCCTTTTCTTTTTCTTTTTCTTTTTCTCATCCAAGGATATGTTTACTGATTTTTAAGGAGACGATATCAATTTATTGTTCTACTTATTTATGTATTCATTGGTTGATTCTTGTATGTGCCCTGTCCGGGGATCAAATCCTCAACCGTTTGGTATACCAGCCGAACCACCTGGCCAGGGCCAGACTTCCTTTTTTAAGGAAATTTCTGATAACATTATTCATTCATATATCCCAAGAACAACCATGCTCCAAAAATAATTTATGTACCTGACCTTCAGGTATAAGACATGAATGGTCGTATTTTAAATCTGTTTAACTATAAAACCCCTAAAAATACTACACGAACGATTTTCAGATAGTAGGAGTATGAGAAATTTTTATCTTTTATTTTTTATTTCTGCTTATATTTTTAGAGGGTCACCTTTCAAATATAAAATTTAAAAATGCAAGCAACAATATACATGAAATTCAAGATAGAGCAAAAAGGGAAAAACTGAAATACGTAGTTCGACCTTTAAAAATGATGAAACTTTACCTTTTTTGTGCCTTGTAAATCGTTAATGGAATCCGGAATCTCAATAATGGTATAATCTGAAATCAGCTTAGCTGAAACCAAATCCTGTAGCATCAGACCTTGGGAAGAAAGAGACGGACGTCACTTGTCTTCTGCTCAGTCTGCAGATGCACGAACACAACTCACGTCACACGCCCTGCTCAGCCCTGCTCCCCGTCACCACAGTGGCTGCTGCCCCGACTCCTGACATCGCATTGCCAGCACTTCCTCAGACCCGGGGCTCAACCCATTTATTGAACATGCTGGTTCATAAATGAGACTGCCTTCACAAACCATCTTCCACGTCCTTCTCCATGATGTCCCCTCCCAGGCTGGACACGAGAACCACCAGTGGCAGCGGAGGCTGGAAGGGCTTGGCCTGCAGGAGCTGCTTGAGCTGCAAGAGTGCAGACAGCCAGTACACGTCCTCCTCTGTGAAGTCCTCATCTTTCATTCTGGGGGCAAGCAGCAGCATGAGCCCACTGGCTCCCAGAAGCTCTTTCTGTATCTCCAGGGCATCAAGGGCACCGTCACTGAGAGCACCATGGGCTACCTGGAACAGCAACCAGACCATCAGGATGGACACACCAAGGGACAAATCAGCGGTGAATGTCAGCCCCAGAGCCAGCTCAGCCAAACTGCACTGCACTTTGAGTAAGCCTCCCTCCATGAGGCCATGAATTAGAGCCAGAAACAGCCACATCGACAGATAATTCAGCCTCCAGCTAGAATTGTGTTTGAGCCTGTTACTTGTATCTTAACAGTCACCCTTAAACAGTTATAAAAAGTTAAGTTCATAATGACAAAAAAGGGGGTGGGGGGGGCAAGCCATCAGCAACCCATTTCTAGAAAATAGTGTGGAGATGGAAACAATCACTGGGTTGAGGGAAGCAGAGGAAGCTACACCTGAGGCGCTACAGACATGGTGTGAAATGACCCAGGCCAGCTGACCCTGCAAAAGCCCAGAGCATCCAGGCCTTGTGGCACCAAGAACCAGAGAGCAGGTTCAGGGCCCCAGGGGATGAGTCACACACAGAGCAATGGCCCTAGAGGTCATTAAGGAAACTTCTGATAACACCCACCTGCAGGTGGCCTTTAAGCGCAACAGGTACCCTGGGCAGGGGTCTGTCCCATCCTAAGAAGATCCAAATACAGGAGCATCCCCGGGCACAGTGGAGGGTACTTGGCACTGGCCACCCCCTACCTTACACTAAAAGCACCAGCAGTTGCCCTAGGAGACAGGATGAGGCCTGTCCAGAGAAACCAAACAGTCCAGAGAACAGATACCCAGATCCTGACACTTGAAGGTCCCCCCCCCAAAAAAATGGCTTGCCCCAAATACAGAGCTTGTGGCCAGCCTTTTAGGGCCTCGCTTGGGTATGTGGCAGACAGCTTCAAATAAGGTGTCTGAGGAGAGCCTCCAACATAAGACACTGTAATTACAAAGAAAAAGAAACCCAAAGGAAACAAATTATGCATGGAACGTAAGAAAACTTAGAAAAAAATCCTAATTTCCTCAGAGACATAAGATCATATGTCCAAAAATAGTCACAAGGTGATATATCAGATAAGGACAAGAAAAGGAAGTAATATATATGGAATAAAAATTTCAATAGAACATTTGTAATATAAAGCCAAGGAAATCTCCCAGAACACAATATAAAAAAGCAAGATAGAAAATAGGATAGAAAGGATAAGAAGCTCCCAGGACCACCTGATGAGATCCAACATATGTCTAACAGGGGTTCAAAAGAGAACAGAAAAAAAAGAGAAGGAAAGCACATGTCTTAAAGATGTAAGAATATCCCAGAAGGTGGGGGGGGATTGCTGGGGTGGGGGGTGCTGGGCAGAGGGGAGCAAAGGGGAAAAAATTGCAACTATTTTAACAATATAATCAATAAAATATACTTAAAAAAAAAAGAATATCCTAGAAGCAAAACAAGAGTCTCTAGCCTGCAAGAACCTGTAAGCGGAGCACAATAAGTGCAGGAAATGGGCACCAGGCACACCTGAATGGATTTTCAGAACCACGGGGGAGACAGCAAGATTCTGAAGAGAAATAATACCAGGCCACAGAGAAAGAAACAGGAATAATCTCAGACATCGCAACAGCAACACTGCATGCTAGGTGACAGTGAAGCAAAAGTGAAAGGAAAATTACTTTCAACCCAGAATTCTACAAACCTAGCTACGTTATAAAGCAAATGTGAGGGTAAACACATTTAAGACAAACAAGGACTCAGGATATCCTCCTCCTGTGCGTCTTTCTTTGGCAGAAACTGGAAGACATGTTCCATCAAACAAGAGACTAAACGAGGAAAAAACATTGCTGCTACTGTCAATGGCTGCACTAAGTCCTTGGTATGTGTCGGGCCCTATTCTAAGAAATATATATATTTCACTTCATCCTCAAGTTTGATGGCCTAGAACAATTTATTTTAAGTTCTCTGAGCCTCAGTTTCCCGTTAAGTAAGAGTATCCATCGACAGGTGGTACAAAGACACAAGGAACTATTAACCTAAGTTAACAGTTACAAGTGGAGGAGCAGGACCCTATCGGTATGGAGGCCCAGTGGCAGTCACACCCTGGAACACCATATCAACCCAGGGTGGAGCAAGAGAAGGCACTCTTAAAGGGAAGATAAGGTGAAGTGACAGAGCGTTTGGAAAATTCTCCTAGAATATACACAGCCCATCTGGTGGCACCTTTGGGTAGAAATTGAGATATGTAGAGAAGACTACATCAGTGAGAAAATAAGGCAACTATTACTTGCAGAAAAAATGAAGAAATGCAGTCACAGAACACTTGCTGGTTCTGGCATATAGCAGTCACACAGCCATCAAAACGTGACCCACTAAATGAGGTAATATAAAGTGGAAAAACAAAAGAAACGAAACTGCTATAACCAAACTTCAATTTGAAGAAGTTCCGAGGACAGAGGGAACATGGACTGGAGTGTCACATGCATGGCGACCAGGGCATGCCATGAAGGGGATTTGGTTAGGACGAGGGGAGGCCTGGGCAGTGCAAGCCTTCAAGTCAGCACATGGGGTAGAGAGCTGACTTTCAATGAGCCCTCCAAGCGTGCAGCCCAGCTGGCCCTCAGGAGACTCTGGGCATCACATCATGAAAGGTACCAAACCCAGGTTCAAAGAGCTGGCCAGAGCAGCAGCCATCAACACCAAGTCTGCTCAGCACTGAAGCCTGCACTTTCCACCCTGCACTGCTGTTTTCTCAGTTAATAAGACACACATCTGGTTCTATTTCTGAACACATGCACTGAAATCTAAAATTCATTTATGCAGGTTTGAATCTAATGAGGAAATAGGTTCTCATTTAAACAAAATTCTCCCCGGGAACCAATTAAGGTGAGTATTGTAAAAAACACCTATTTTTTAAAAAACATAGAACTTGTAATGGAAAACTGAGGACAACCTGAATGTAAAGCAAAACAACTAACCTGAAATGTCCAATATTAAACCTATATAGTAGTTGGGACCAAGTTCGGTGAAAACTAAGTAGAATTAAAAAGCATTAGTCATTTGCTAAAACCTGATATATCAGGAAGCTATTTTAACAAAGTTGTCAGTAGTTAACAAACCAAGTGAAATGTAACAGTCACCGCACTCTTGTGGAATGCTCTGTTTCTTATCTCTCTTGGGTTAACTACCAGAGGCAGATATAGAGTTCAGGGCTTCTGAATGATGTGCAGAAGAGCATAGGTGCATCTATGCACTTGTCAGGGTGGTTCTGACTTTTCACTAAGTTCTCAAAGTAGTCTATGATCAGAGATAGTTCAAAGGCTCATTGTGCTCCTGGACCCTAGCCCGGTATCTCACACCAAATAGGGGTCCATGGGATGCCATCAAGACACAAGGAGGAACAGACATGCCACTTACTTCTGAGGCTCCCACATTCTTTCAAAACCACTTCAGGCATTTATAATTCCACTGATGTCTGGGAGTGAGTGAAAATAAGAAAATCACAGAAGTAAATACACATAGTGATTGCCACTCACCTTTACACACACGTTGACAGAAACTGTCTGATTCCCTTTGCTGCTGATCGCATTAAACAGCGTGAGTGTCTGAATCCCACCAGCATTACTACATGTGTCAATCAAGCCATCATCTCCCATGAACTTGACTTTTAACCAATTTGCTAGAATTCTGTGAATAAAAGAAAAAAAGAAGAAAAACACATGAAGAAGAATCCAATTCTAAATCTAAACTATAAAGATTTTCAGGAAAAAAAAGTTAGATAAATATCACACAGATGTAGGTCCACAGACATAAATTTTACTGTGGAATTGATCTGAACAAACTCTACCGGGTTAATTTTTTGTGTTAGAAAAGAGGGCACTCATGGAACTGGTTCATTCAAATGTGACAAGATTCTAAAGCACTAAGAAAAGATTTTGAGCAATAGAAAAGATCCTTAGAGTTTAAAGTATACATGTTTTATAGAATCAAATTTCTCAGTCATGAGAACTTAATTCTAGAAACATACGTGAATCATGTAAATACTTTTAAAACACCACAAACTCTAATCTTTGCTCAGATATCTTAGCCTACATGTGTCCCTGCTTAAAATGTAATGTGTTCAGCCCTGGCTGGTGTGGCTCAGCAGATTGAGCACAGGCTTGTGAACCAAAAGGTCACCGGTTTGATTCCAGTCAGGGCACACGCCTGGGTTGTGGGCCAGGTCCCCAATTGGGGACATGCAAGAGGCAACTAATCAATGTTTCTCTCACACACAAATATTTCTCTCTCCCTCTCTTTCTCCTTCCCTTCCCCTCACTCTCAAAATAAATAAAATCTTGAGGAAAAAAAAAAAAAGTAATGTGTTCAGAGAACTTAATATCCTCATACATTGCTGATAGGAATGTAAAATGGTACAGATGCTATAAAAAATAGTTCAGCAAATATTCAAAGATGTAGACATAGAGTTACCACACAACCTAGCAATTCCACTCCTAGGTATATAGCCAAGAGAACTGCTGACATACATCCACATAAACATTCAGATACACAAATGGAAACAACCCAAATATCCCATCAACTGATGAACAAATAAAATGTAATATATTCATTCCATGGAATATTATTCAGCCTCAAAAAAGGACTGGTACATTCACTACAACATGAATGGACCTAGAAAACATCTATGCTGAGTGAAAGATGCCAGTCAAAAATACTACATCCTGTATGATTCTATTTACACAGGATGTCCAGAACAGGCAAATGCATCAAGACAGAAAGCAGATTAGTAGCTGCCAGGGGCTGAAGCTAGGGAGGTATGGAGTTTCTTTTTAAGTGAAAAAATGTTCTGGAATTAGATCATGGTGATGGCTGTACAACTCTTGTGAACACTAAAAACCAGTGAAGCGGAACTTTAAATGGGTGAAATTTATACATGAATTATATCTCAAAAAAGCTGTTAAAAATAAAAGTAACATGTTTTATAGTTGCTTTAAAAGTATAGAAGCAATTTGGCTATAAGAAACAATTTCTTGGATTTCTTTATAAAAATGCCAGAATTTTTTTCCTAATAACTGGGTCTATAAGCAGACAAATTATAAACTATCTTCCCCAAGACTCTAAAATGAAGTGGCATCTAATCAATACACCTTGGCATAGCTCTAAATAACAATCAACTCTAAAATGCACTTGGACAGAGTATTGCCACGTTTACAGAATAAAAATTTAAATAATCTAAAGGGTCAACTTCAAATCACAAACAAAACAGATTGCAAGTCTAAGCACCAAAGAGTAAACCTACCCGTCAGTGTCCCCACCAGCCTCTGACACCCCAGTTGCCCCTTGTGTCGCTCCACTGCCCAACACTCTCGGGAGAAGTCACTCCACCTCCTCAGGCTGCTTTCTCAGCAACAAGCCCCCAGAGGAAACCCCTCCCTGACCTGCTAGGACTCCCTGGAGACTGCTCTTCTCCGTAGTTGGGCAACACCAGCACCGGCTTCCAAAACACATGCTTCCTTCTACCAGGGAGGTGCTCAGCCACGAGGGAAGGCAGGTCCAGGGGTGCCCACGCTGCTTCACTGGAAGAGACCGAACATGGCATGTGAGCTGATGCTTGGGTCCTGGGGAAGGAGCAGCATGCACAGCGGGGACATGACAGACCTCAGCAGCTGTTGGTAGAAGTACTGGACCTTCAGCTGGTATGCAGTCTTGTTCCTGAGCCACCTCAGCCTACAAAGAAAGGGAGAACAACGCTGGGTCTACATGAGGCCAGCAAAGTACCCATGGAAGGAACCTGATAAGTACTTACTCATGTTTTCAGTAAAAAGTAACTGGTTAGTAAATATCTCCAGGAGGGAAATACTCAGGAGACCAAAAAAACATTTTCTGATAAACAGATGGACCTGTTCATTCCACAGATATCAAGCAATTGTCTTCCATGTGACAGTCACAGGAGAGAGCGGTAAACAGACAAAAATCCTGCTGTTATGGGGAGAGACGCACCTCTGCAATTGGATGGAATGGCAGGCACGTGAGCGTGCTGCAGTCTCACAGAGAGTGGTCAGAAAAGTGATATGTGAGCAAAGGCCTAAAAGAACTAAGAGGAAAGAGCATGGTGACTTCTGGGGGAGAAGCAAAGATAACGGCCATGCCAAGGCAGGAGTGGGTGTGTGTGCCGAGAATGAGTACAGGGAGAGCAGTGGGGGAAGGCGGGGCAGCAGGGCAAGGGCTGCCATGGAAGGACTCAGAGAGCAACAAAGAGACTGCAACTAGAGTCACGAGGTGACCTGACTTGACTGTGGTAGGGGTCAAAGGCGGAAGCTGGCCGGCGGACAGCAGAGGTGC
The DNA here is from genome assembly GCF_987537825.1 of Furipterus horrens. Taxonomy (NCBI): domain Eukaryota; kingdom Metazoa; phylum Chordata; class Mammalia; order Chiroptera; family Furipteridae; genus Furipterus; species Furipterus horrens. Next base: position 10,980,134 of record NW_028327171.1, read on the forward strand.
TAAAGGCAGTGCTCCGGGCTGATGGGTCTGAGTTCAGGTGCATGACCTAAGCCCAGGGAGGACAGGCTGGCATCCTGTGAGCCAGGAAGGCCCTGAGTGGGGCAGGCTGGGTGAAGGTTAGGTTCTGACGCAGGGTTGGGAATTGGGTACAGGAGTCTGGGACACAAGACACAGGAGTCTAGGCTACAGACTCACAACGGGAGTTGTCAGTGTGAAGGACAGAAAGAGATTACCAGGGCAGGGGGCTGTGTCGGGGTGTGGGGAAGACAGAGGAAGCAGCCACAACTCGAGGAGGAGGCTAGGCCAGTGCCAAGGCTGCCAGGGGTCAAAGAGGCGCCTGAGCACCCTGACCACACACAGCTGTGTCTGAGACGGGTCAGTGCCATCACCCACCCCACTTACAGATGCAAAGGGGACCTCAGGAATCAAGGCAACTGGCAGTTTATTGGAGCTGAAGGAAACCCTGGAGATGGTGTTCAGAAAAAATGTCCCATAACAGACCAGAGGAAGACTAGGAACCGCCACAAGACCCAGACGGTGTGCTGCTGTAGCCCCTCCATGTTGCCTTCTCCTGGGCCCCCTACTTGTAGGCCCCTCTCAAGAGGCAGCACTGGCGTGGCCTGAAGAGAGAGGCCGAGCCCTGCATGGCTAGCATTGGATAGCTCGAGCGAAGACCTGGGCAGGGCTACAAGGAGCCACACTTGCTCAGAGAGGCTGGGAGGAGTGGCAGGGAAGGCCATGCCAAAGGGGCGCGGGAGGGAGCCCCACGAGAGGAGACTGAAGGGTGGGTGGAAGAGGTGCTAAAATGCAGCTGCAGAAGACTGAGGGAGGTGTGAGTGGTGTGAGCTAGACAGCAGCAGCAATGACAGAGAAGCAGAATCCGAAAGCAAAGGAAACAGGAAGTGGGAGTGGGGGTGAGCCCATGTGGACCTCTGGCTCTACCAAAGAGTGGACGTGATATATTCTTAAAACCAGGAAAACCAGGAGAAAAACAGGTGGCTCCAACTAAAATTCAATTACCAGGACCCCGAGTGTTTTAAGGGAAAAGACATACAAATCAAAGCAGGCAGACAACCACATGCACAGAACTGGAGGGAAAGATCACATGCAAAAGCGCAGCCCTGCATCTGTCCTCACTCTCTGACTATCCAGCTTCCCTCCGCAGACACAGGAGGGGCAGCAAGCTGAGCGCTGACCTGGTACAGGAGATGCCCACTTTCCCTGCGTGGCCCAGGTCCAGGAGGCCCTTGGCCAGGTGCTCCTCAGCGATGGGACACTCGGCGCTGGGCACCAGCGCAGTCAGCCTGTCGTTCACGTCCACACAGCAGGGCGCTGCAGGGAAGGCCCGCATCTGGCGCCTCAGCTTCTTCCGGGCAGCGACAGCTTCTCTCCACCTGGAGGGCACACCGACATATCACCGCTGGTGTGCTGAAGGGTCCCCACAGGGACACACACAAAAAACACACTCTGGCACCAGTAACACAGGAACACGTTTGTTGGCAGTATGTTTGTTTTCTTTTTTCAGCAATAGTCCTCACACTAAGAAATTAGTCAGAATTAAAACTCAAGGGGAAAAAAAGCCAAACAAACAAAAAGAAACAAACTCAGGCATGGGAGAGACCTCACAGCAAATGAGTGATGGTAAGCAAAAAAATTACTCAGCTTAAGAGCTAATGCTAACCTCTCTAGAGGACTAGTTTAGCAATATGGATAGAAATTCAAGGTACATATACCTTTGACTCAGCAAACACCACTGACAGGAATTTACCTCCAGACATGTGAGCACCGTGTGTACAGGATGGTTCCTACAGTACTCTTTGTCATAGCTAAAGAGAGAAATCCAGGGGCCAAGTAGGTCCTTTATGGTGCCACTGACAACTGGGAAAGCCAACATGCTGCTGCCATCTCCTGGCAATTGGAGCAAAGAATGGCTGCACAGAGCTGGGAATATGCCCCCAGCTGCACTATGAACCACAAAAAAAGGACAGAAGGTGTCTGGTGGGTACACAAGCAGCAGCTGCTTCTGAGAAGGAAGACGGAGTCTCTCATGGAATAGAGAGTCATTGCTCACTGTGTTCCTTCTCATGTGGTTGCAACTGCCAAGAACACTAATACTTACGTTAAATTTTACATGAACTGAATCACCATACAAAATATGTAACACATGCCCTGGCTGGTGTAGCTCAGTGGATTGAGCACCAACCTGCAAACCGAAGGGTTGCTAGTTCAATCCCCAGCCAGGGCACATGCCTGGGTTACGGGCCAGGTCCCCAGTTGGGGGCACGCAAGAAACAACCAATCTACGTTTCTCTCGCACAATGATGTTTCTTTCCCTTTCTCCCCTCCTTTCCCTCTCTCTAAAAACAAATAAAATCTTTTAAAAAAAGCACACACACACAACACATATATGCCCAGTTTAATGAGTCAAACACCCACATCCTTCCATCCAATTAAGAAGCAGTGCCCATGATGCCTGTGGACTCTGAACAATCACACACCCTCTCATTCCCAAAAGTAATCACTGTCCTAAGTATATGTTCATTATATGTGCCTTCTTTTCTTTAGGGTTATACTACTATATATAAATCCAAAACAGTCTATTTGAGTATACACCATTTGTACGTTGTATACATTTCCCTAAGAACTGCTTTTTTTTCATTATAAATTCTGTTTTACACACAACTATAATTTGTTTGGCTTGTTCATGGCCATCTCCCTGTGTATAGCACAAAGAGTAAACAACAGAAAGCAACCTATAAATATTTATCAAAATACTCAACTATCCTTCCCAGTCTAATTCCTTAGTTATATCCTTACTTTATATCCTGTAGGAAGGCATGTGTTACCTGTGTCTGTGTGCATGTGCATAAACGATCATTTCTTAAAGTATAACCTTTATAAAAAGACTCCTGAGTGCAAGGATTTTATCTGTAAGGACACATGACGCACCTTTGAAGATACTTGCAGTAGCACTGAAGTTCCTGGAGGGTCTCCTTTGCAGTCTGGAAAATCTCTTCCCCAAGAAACAGGTCCACCAAGTGGGCACAGACATCCTCAGAGCAACGGGCCATACGGACCCTGTGGTCTGCCTCCACTGCACTCCTAGGGAACAGGGCCATCAGCAAGGGAGACACTGCACCCAGGGCCCACGCACCCTGAGGGCTTGCCTTAAAAGTACAAGAGTCTATGTCCTTTATATTGAAACATACTTACGTCTTTGCCACAAGAGAAGCTTTAAGATTTTCATTTTACTTAGTGTATAGCCATTTGAAAAGAATCACCATACAACAAAGGTAACAGGAAAAAAAACAAAAACAAGAGTGGTACAGGGCACTGAGTATAGGTCGAGTATAGGTCCAATGGGACACTTGGAAATAATCCAGAAATAAACCTTTATCTTAATAAAACGGTTAGAAATTTTATTTTTAAATGGCCATTAAGACATCTTCTCATCAGCAATATTTGATGTTTGCAGTGAAAAGTGTCTCAATTGCACTGTAACTGGCAGCCTGTGGTCATACTGCAGTAGCCCTCAAATAAATTAGTATCTATAAGAGATTTTTGTAACAAAATTCTATCAACCAAGGGAGCAAAGAAGACTTCATCAAATACATATAGTCACAAAATCAAAATAGCTTAAATAGGCAAGACCCATTTCCAATAGCCACACACTTGGGGGAGGTACAGACTAAGTCTCTTGGAATCAAAGAGAACAGCATGTTACTGGCATATCAATGAGTCCTGGGTTTACTTAACTCCTAACACCCCTTCCTGGGATTAAGAACAGCCATATATGCATCATTTATGAAGTCTCTTACTTATAATAAATATAGAAATAGAGTCCCAGTTAATAGACATGGAAACAAACATGAATTAAACAACACTCTTCTGCCTTCCAGCTCTGTGCTCCGTCTGCACTGGGAGCTGTGATGAGTACTATGTAGTCCGCCACCTTTGGGTTATCTCAGAGAGCTTAAGCTTGAGGACGGATTTCCCTGCACAACTGAATCTCTATCTTCCTGAAGCTTGGCATGGAAATCAATAAAGTTCTTAAGTGAGAGAACTCCAAGAAATATTTTAACATATGAAAGAAGAGCAGCATCTTCTGCCCGGGCTGGGTGGCTCAGTTAGTTAGAGCGTTGTCCCGTAAACCAAAAGGTTGCGGGTTCAGACCCCAGTGAAGGCACATTACCTAGGTTACAGGTTCAACCCCTAGCTGGGGCACATATGGGAGGTGACCAATCAATGTCTCCCCTCCGCCCTCTAAAATCAATAAACATATCCATGGTTGAGGATTTTAAAAAAGAGAAGGATCTTCTATTTGAGAAAAACTAACAGCAAGTAACCTGGTACAGAGACTACTAGTAAATTCTATTGCAGAAACATCCCTTGCCCAGGGCTGGGTCTACAATGAGGATAAGAGGGGAAGTGAGGCCCTCTCTGGAGGCAACGCACACACAGGGACAGTGTTTCAGCGTTTTGCCATCCGAAAAGTAAGTATGCTCCTCACCAAAGTGAAACCCGCTAGCCTGACTGCCCAGTCCGACCACAGTGCCTAAGTGGCCCTTCCCTCCTGCCCTACCACTCCTCTCACATGGCAGGACCCAGACTTCACTTACTTCAATTCCTGGGAGCAGGTGTCCCTCACACATTCCACCACCACCTGTTCCGTCAGCTCTGCAGCCAGGTCCTGACTCATCTGAGTTAACAGCAGTTCTCTTTCTTGTTTCAACCTGAAGTTTTTTTAAGAAAGAAAAAAGCACAAGGGGAATGTTTAAGAATAAAAGTAAGTGGTGGCATCACACTCCATGACCCCACAGGTGGGGATTTGAATTGTGTTGCCTGAGTCAGCAGGCCTAACCCTCTGATCCCACCAGACAGACCACACAGCTGCCCCCACTCCAGTCCCCCTCTCAATGGGGAGGAGCTGCTGCTCACAGGGTGGGCATAGCCTCAAGACCCCCTTCCACTCCCTAGGCCAACATGCACGAGGGCGCTAGGTGAGCCTCAGGTGTGATGCAGTGACAACAACAGCAAGAGCATCCTAGACCCGTTCAGGTTCTCTCCTGTGTCTACGCACTAACCCCCGGGTATACCTTAAGAACGAGACACACTCACCTCGCCTCTTCAGCCTGCCGCCTCTCCTCCTCCTTGCGTTCCCTTTCCTTAGTTATTTCTTCAGCTGCAATGTGTCTCAAAATGCCCGCGGTTGCAGCTGTTAACAACTCCTCCATAGCAGCATTGGAAACACTAGACAGAGCAAAGTGGGTATCATTCTAAATAAATTAATAAAGCCAAGCAAACCACATAACTTCTAACTCTTCAAGGGGAAAAATTTTAATTGGCTCTTAGCATAAAAATTAAAACCACGGTTAGAAACACATACTCTATCAAACCTGACTCATGAAGACACAGAAAACCCAACTATACCTACAACCAGTAAGGTGATTGAGTCAACAGTCAAAAACCCCTCCCAACAAAGAAAAGCCAATGACCAGATGGCTTCACTAATAAATTCCATCCATTACTTAAGGAAACAGTAATGACAATCCTTCTCAAAGTCTTTGAAAAAACTGAAGAGGAAGCAGCACTTCCTAATACTTCTATGAAGCCAGCATTGCCCTGATTTGATACCGAAGTCAAAGACCCTACAAGAAAACGACAAACCAATATCCCTTATGGATACTGATGTAAAAATCCTGAACAAAATACTAGCAAACCGAAATTAAGTAATATAGTTAACTTTTGAACAACACAGGTTTGAATTGCACAGGTCCACTTACTTACACATAGATTATTTTTCAATAAATAGTTGTTTGTATCCACAGGTTTTACATCTTCAGATTCCCCACCGCAGGTCAACAACAGTATTTTTGCACTCCCATCCACGTATCAAAATACTATATTCGATCTGAGGTTGGTTAAATCTGCAGATGCAGAGAGCCAACTGTAAAGTTTTTGGGGAATCAAAAGTTTTACGTGAATTTTGGATTGTGGAGGTTGGCACCCTACCCCTGTGCTGTTCAGAGTCAACTATACCTTGTATATTACACCATTTCATGATAAAACATATTCAATACATTAGGAATAGAAGGAAACTTCCTCAACATGATAACACCCATAGCTAACATATTCAGTGATGAAAGACTGGGTGAAAGCTTTTCTTCCAAGATCAGAAACAAGACAAGGATGCCTACTTTTGACATTTCATTCAACACCATAATGGAAGTTATGGCCAGAGCAATTAGACAAGAAAAAGACAACCAAACTGGAAAGAAAACTATGTCTATTCACAGATGACAGGATCTTATATAGAGAAAATACTAAGAAATCACTCAAAAGTTATTAGAACTTGTAAGCAAAAGTTCATCAAGTTGGGAATAGAAGAATGACTACCCCAAAATCAATGGCATTTCTATACACTAGCACTGAAAATTCTGAAAATGAAATTAAATAAAGAAAACTTCATTTACAATAGTACAAAGAAACAAAATAATTAAATTTAACCATGGAGATGAAAAGACTTGTATAATAAAAACTACAAAATATTGCTAAAATAAGGATGGCCTTAATTTCATGAATTGGAAGGCTTAATATTGTTAACATGTTAAAACTACCCAAAGCAATCTAGAGTTAATCTAATCACTATAAAAGTCCTACAAGCATTTTCTACAGAAAGAGACAAATCCATCCTAAAATTCATATGGAATTTCAAGGGACCTCAAATAGCAAAACAATCGTGAAAAAGAGGAACGCTAAGTTGAAAGACTCATACGCTGTGAATTAGTGACTTACTACAACACTACAGTAATAAAAAGTGTAGTACTAACACAAACACAGACATGCAGGGCAATGAAATAGAATAAGAGCCCAAAAGTAAACCCTCACATGTATGATCAACTGATTTGCACAAAGGTGCAAAAACTATCCAATGCGGAAAGGACAGTCTTTTTAACAATTGGTGCTAGGAACTCTCAGGTCAAGATGGCAGCATAGGCAGAGATGGCTCGCCTCCTCCCACAACCACATCAAAATTACAACTAAAATATACAATACATTACTCAGGACCATCATAATCAAGCTGACTGGAAGTCTGACAACTACAGAATTAGAGACCACATCCATCCAGACTCGTAGGAGGGATGCAGATGCAGAACAGGCTGGTCACACACCCACATGTGGTGGATAAAAATTCAGGAGGGGTATCTTGGGAGCAAGGAATCCCAGCCCACACCAGGCCCCCGAGCCCAGGGTTCCAGTGCCAGGTAGGTAAGTCCCCACAACTTCTGGCTGCAGAACCAGCAGGGATTGAGTCGGTGGAAGAAACTGCTAGAGCTCCAAGCAGTTCCTCTTAAAGAACTCACATAGGGACGCACTACTCAGACTCACTCCCTCTGAGCTCCAGAAGCAGGGTAGCAGCTTGAAAGGCATCAGTGGTTTACAGGGAGAAACTGAAGTGTCTGGCATCAAGGCAAGCAGAGGCCATTGTCCCTTTTCTGAACTCTCCCCCCAACGGAGCCACAGAACCAGCAAGCTATGCCATATCTGAGATTCCATCAACCCAGCTAACACTGTTTGCCGACCCCCACCAAGATCCCTACCCCACCCCTCAGTCTGCTTTTCCATATGCATGGCTGGTCTTGGCACATGCTTCACAACTTCCTAAATCCTTTCAAACAAGCAACAGCTGGCCTCAGTGAGCCCCAGGACCTGGCACTACCAGCAGTCATAGCTTGGCTTCACTTGGGAATCTCCAAGGCCAGCACAAGTAGCGGCCATTTTAGATTGCTTTATACCTCAGGCAGGGCACCCCTGGCTAAACAGGTTGGACCTGACCTTGGCCAGCACCACCCAGGAAACCCCAGGGCCAGTGAACACAGTGGAGAGCAACAGACCACATCGGAGCACTACTACCTTGTCCCTACATGGCTGATCCTCCATGGAGGGTAGAGGGTGGTGGTCAGTGGTCACAGCCAGTCCTTACAGCTGGACTGGCCTGAGTAAATCCTTCCATTGACCTGCCAACAGCAAGCAAGTCTCAACTACAATAGGAGGATGTAGTCAGCCCACACAAAGAGTGCACCTTAAGTACCCAGCTTCAGTGATAGGGAAGGCTGTGCCACTGGACCCTATAGGACACCAACTACATTAGGCCATACTACCAAGACATGGAATCAAAGAAGTTCTACCTAATACACAGAAACAAATACAGGAAGGCTGCCAAAACAAGGAGGCAAAGAATCATGATTCAAATGAAAGAACAGATAAAAACTCCAGAAAAAGCCTGGGTTGGTGCGGCTCAGTGAACTGAGCACTGGCCTGCAAACCAAAAGGTCACTAGTTTGATTCCCAGTCAGGACACAGGCCTGGGTTGCTGGCCAGGTCCCCAGATGAGGGTGTGCGAGAGGCAACCAGTCAATGTATCTCTCACACATTTATGTTCCTCTCCCTCTCTTTCTCCCTCCCTTCCCATTTCTCTAAAAGTAAATAAATAAAATCCTTAAAAAAAAAAAAAACCTCCAGAAAAAGACCTAAATGAAATGGAAACAAGTAATAAGTAATCTCTCAGATGCAGAGTTCAAAACACTGGTTATAAGGATGCTCAAGGAACTTAGGACCTCAACAGCATAAAAAAGATCCAGCCAGAAATGGAGGATACACTAATTGAAATAAAGAACAATTTACAGGGAATCAACAGTAGAGTGGATGAAGCTAAGAATCAATCAATGATTTGGAACATAAGGAAGCAACAACCAACCAATGAGAACAAGAAGATGAAAAAAGAAGCCAAGAAAATGAGGATAGTATAAGCAGCCTCTGGGACAACTTCAAGAGGTCCAACATTCACATCATAGGAGTGCCAGAAGGAGAAGAGAAAGAACAAGATATTGGAAATCTATTTGAAAAAATAATGAAAGTAAACTTCCCTAATTTGGTGAAGGAAATAGACATGCAAGTCCAGGAAGCACAGAGTCCAAAACATGATGGATGCACAGAGGCCCACTCCAAAACACATCATAATTAAAATGCCAAAAGTTAAAGGTAAGGAGAGAATCTTAAAAGCAGCAAGAGAAAAGCAGATAGTTACATACAGGAGAGTACCCATAAGACTGTCAGCTGAGTTCTCAAAAGAAACTTCATGCTAGAAGGGATTGGCAAGAAATATTCAAAGTCACAAAAAGCAGGGAGCTACAGCCATGATTGCTCTACCCAGCAAAGATATCATTTAGAATCAAAGGGCAGATAAAGAGCTTCCCAGACAAGAAAAAACTAAAGAGGTTCATCATTGCCACGTCATTATTATATGAAATGTTAAAGGGACTTATTTAAGAAAAAGAAGATCAAAACTATGAACAATAAAATGGCAATGAATACATATCCATCAACAACTGAATCTAAAAAACAAACTAAGCAAACAAGAAGGATAGAAACAGAATCATGGATACAGACAGCATTTTGATGGTTGCCACATGGGAGGGGGTGTGAGGGAATGCGTGAAGAGGTGAGGGGATTAAGTAGTCGATATAGGTAGTTACAGAATAGCCATGGGGATGGATGTAAAGTACAGAATAGGAAACGGAGTAGCCAAAGAACTTATACACATGACCATGGACATGAACAATGATATGGGGATTGCCTGGAGAGTGATGGGTGCTGGGTGGAGGGGAGGAAAGGGGGAAAAATCAGGACAACAGCAATAGCATAATCAATAAAATATAATTAAAAATTTTTTAAAATATACAATTGGTGTTGGGAAAACTAGACACCCACATACAAAAGAATGGTGTTGGACCCTTACTTTATACCAAATATAAAAATGAAATCAAAATGGATCAAAGACCCAAACTTAAGAGCTAAAGCTATAAAACTCTTAGAAGAAAACATAAGAAAAAAATCTTAAAAACATTGGATTTGGTGAAGATTTCTTAATATATGACACCAAAAGTACAAACAACAAAGGAAAAATAAACTGGACTACACAAAAATTTTAAACTTTTGTGCATCAAAGGACACTATAAGGAAGGTGAAAAGATAATCCACAGAAGAGGAAAAAAATATTTGCAAATCATCTATCTGATAAGGAATTAATAACCAGAATATAAAAGAACTATAAATAAAATAAACCCACCCAATTCAAAGATGGACAAAGGACTTGAATACACATTTCTCCAAAGATTCATCAGTGGCCAATAAGCACATGAAAAATGATGTTCAACATCATTAGTCATTAGGAAAATGCAAATCAACACTACAAGATGCCACTTCACACCCATTTAATGGTTATAAAAAAACTCACACACACAGAGAAGATACCATGTGTTGGCAAGAACACAGAAAAATTGGAACCCTTGCGCATTGTTTGTGAAAATGTAAAACGATGGAAAATAGGCTGTTTTTCAAAAACTTAATAGATTATATGATCCAGCATTTCCACTCCTAGGCACATACCCATAAGAACTGAAAGCAGAGACTCAGTACTTTATCATCATTATTCACAATTGCCACAGGTAGAAAACAACCCAAGTGTTCATAGTATCACTATTGACAATTGTCAAAAGATGAATTTTTAAAAATGTGCACGTATATACTTGCACACGTATATGTGTGTATATATGTTTAATGGAATACTACTCAGTCATAAAAAAAATGAAGTCCTAATACATGCTACAACATAGATGAACCTTAAAGCCATTTTTGTGTCTGAAAAAAATCAGACGCAAAAGAACAAATACTGTTATGACTTCCCTTATGAGAGGTACCTAAAAAAGGCAAATTCATAAAGACAAGAAAAGAGGTTAACCAAGGGCTGGGGAAAGAGAACAACAAATTACTGTTTAGTAAATATAGTTTTGGAATGATGAAGAAGTTCTGGACATAGATAGTGATGATGGATATACAACATTTTTAATGTATTTAAAGCCATTGAACAATATACTTAAAATTGGTTTAAATGATAAATTCTGTTATATTTTACCACAATAAAAAAATAAAAATTAAGCTCATGGAAATCATTTATATTTAGTTCCATCAAGAAAGTAAATACAGTAGTCCCCCTCTATATAGCAGTTCATTTATCGCGGCCCCACTGTATCGCGGGATTTTTAAAAATATTATAGTTAATTATTTATCGTGGATTTTTCGCTATATCGCGGGATTTTCGGTACTGTATAAGTATCTTGTTAAAGTTATGTAGGTTAAGAGTGTAGAATAAATCTAAGGTTCCTACTTCACGGGGGGGGGGGGTGTCTAGAACGTAATACCTGCGATAAGTGATATAGGAGATTCCAATGGGCCCTTGAGGTGGACTGGGAGCTTCCCTCTTACCTCTAACCCCTATCCCTCCCTTCCCTCAATAAACCTAGGTGTGAAACCCTAAAAAAAAAAAAAAAGAAAGAAAGTATAGACTTGTCCAGGTAGCTTATTTGGTTAGAGCATCAGTCCCGATATACCAAGGTTATAGGTTCAATCCCCCATCAGGGCACATACAAGTATCAACCAATGAATACATAAGTAAGTGGAACAACAAATCGACGTTTCTCTAATTAAAAAAAAAAAAAAAATTTAGGTATGTATATAACTTCAGTATAAAAAAATGAATCAAATCTATCAAAAAGACTGATTCTTTCGTGTAGTCTACATTTTTATAGATGAAATATATTTAAATATACTTTATAATTGTGTCACTTTATTGTGTGTTAGGATTTCTGAAATCCTTAAGAAAGTCTGATTTACTAAATTTATTAGATTTTAATCAGCTTTACAAAAGTTGCTTAAGAGCTTAGAAATATTTTGATTATTAAATTTATTAAGACTAGATGTTTTAAGTATTAGACAAAATCAGACATAAAAAATTTATAAATGTCTAAGGAAATTTTCCCATGGTTTAAAATGCAAATGGTATAAAGGGATTTAATCTGTCAAATTTATAAACTGAAACTTAATCCAAGATCAAGTAAAATGAGTATGTTTAATTTTGGGAGGGGACTTTGAGCATTTACTTATTGAATTTATTGGAGTGACATTGGTTAATAAAATTACACAGGTTTCAGGGGTACAATTCTGTAACACATTATATGTTGTATTGTGTGTTCACCACCCCAAATCAAGTCTCCTTTGAGTATTTTTAATTTTTAATAATGAACTAAGTTTTACTTTACTAGAATTTCAAGTAGTAAAGTATTTTTAAAAATAGGTTTTTAATTTACAACTTTAATAAACCTAATGTTGCTCAAAGAGCAGACACAAATGAAAACTACATGCCAATGAGAGACAGAAGGTCAAAAACATGAACTACACCCATCTAGAGAACAGGACCGACATTCAAGTCTGTACATGCGAAGCTGCAATCTCTTGCTGAAGACTGAGCAGCTTTATGAAAGGAAACGTATGGAGGGATGGAGTCTGGGCCCAGTGAATACAGACAGCTTCAGAGCAGAAGGGGCACCCACTTACCACCCCACTTACCCAAGAGCTGTGGTTGCGAAGGCTGCCCCAGCGGCACCGACCTCCTCGCAGTCCTTCTGTAGAACTTCCTGGATGAGCTCGTCCACCACCTGCGCCAGGTCCTAAAAAGAAGTCAAACGGGGCATGAGGAGGTCAGGGAGGGGGTCAGGCTCTAAAGAGAGGACAGATGAGGAGGGGGAGAGGGTGGTCAGGCATGCCATAACACTGCCTCAATCTAGACAGGGCTTGTAACCTAAGGGCACTGAAGACTTTACAGAACCACTACATTCTCATGGAACATCGCCGCATCCAGGGCAGAACTCCCATTGAGACCTTTTTCTTTTTTTTTAACCTTTGCAGACTTCATTTGACACTGTGCTTTGTCCTACAATGTCTGGGACTTAATAGCAGCTCAGGTGGGGCAGTCAGGGCCAGGTCCTAACAGGAACAGGTAGCAGAAAGCCCCACGGTGGCCCACATAGGGGCGTTGATGGGAAGACAGCTTTCCCAGGATAGATTCCCCCGGCCCCTCTCTTGGGGGCCCCCTTGCAGGCTTATGTGTGTGCTGTGCACCCATGCCGCCATGGCCCCTCCGCTCTAGGCAGTGTGGGGCCTGGCTCCATGCTGGTCTCTAATGGTTGCCCCTGCCCACAGGCCCAGCTGATCGCCCAGTCCAGTGGCCAGGCCTTCAGTGCGGCCTACCCAGAGTTCCTGAGGGCCAAGAGCACCAACCCCACAACAGCACCAACCCCAAAGACCTGAGCCAGAAGGAATACAGCGACATCAACACCCAGGAGATACACAACAATGACCTCATCCACTTCTCCAACTCGGAGAACTGTAAGGAGGTGAGGTGAGGGACTGGGCGGGCAGAGGACACAAGCAGGCCAGGGTAGGGCTCTGGCCTGAATCTCCTGTCTCTACTGCAGGCCGAGATGCTGCCTGGACATGACCTCGCTCCTGCTCCTGCTCCTGCGCTGATTACAATCAGACTTAATGGCCTTGAAAATGTGCCTTTTAATGCTGCTTTTGTGCACTGGTGCTCAGCACCTAGGAGAGGTGCACATGGGAGGCAGCTTTACAGCAGAGAACGTGGGTGCCCTGCCCAGGAGTGCCGGAGCCGCAGGTCTCCCTAGGGTGGAGGGGCTGAAGCCCTGGGGATGGTAACGCATCCCAACCACTGCTGAGTGAATGAGCAAGCGAAGGAATGACCCCGCTGAGTGAGGAAAATGGTCCTGGCTGCTTTGCTGAGTGACCTTGGCTGTTTGTTCAGTGGCAGGTAGCAATCTGAGAAGGTGAGCCTTGAAGCCAAGAGGGAGTGAGAAGGACTTTTCCAGACAAAAGCAAGGCTGGGTCAGGGTCAGAGTCCTAGAGTCTGAGAACACTCCTGCATGGATTTGAGGGCTATTGGGGGGGGAGGGGGCTGGCAAGGCTGGTGTGGGAGGGAGGGATCTGTGCACCAGTCCCACCATGGGCATTGGACACTTTTTGACGGTGTTTTAATGACCCAAACATGGGGCTGACTATGCTGTTTCTGGAAAGGCTTCCTGCTAATGAACAGAGAGGAGCCATCTGCAGAGGATGGGGCAAGCCTCCTGCATGCTCAAGGATGGCTGTTCAGAAGGCCCCCAGGGCCACACTTGCACGCCAAACATGCTCAGGGTCTGTGGCCATTTTCCATACTCTCCCTCAGCCCTCCTTGATGCCCTGGCTGGGGTAGTCCCCAGCACCTGTCCAAGCAACAGGTGGCAAGACCGAGTCCCACAACCTGTGTGGTGGACAGGCCCTGCTTGACCCCAGGGACACACCTGTTGGTGGGCACAATGACCCCAGGGCCGTGCCCATCAGTGGGCATGTGGTGATAACTGTGGTCCCCATGTCCCTAGTCAGCATGTCCACTGGCTTTTGAATGAGTATGTTAAGCACCATTCAGAGCAGACAGGTGGGTGCAGGATGGCACTGGGATAGAATGACCATGGACACCACATGTCTGCAGAGCTTTTAGCACAGGAAGCACTTATTTTATCAACAGCATTAGGTTCATAAAAACCCTTCAGCTCATTCCAAAATGTTTCACCTGTGGCCATAAAAGAGACATGGGCAGCAAGCTAGAGACCCACAGACCGTCCCTGCTCTCAGAACCTCACACTCCTCGTCGGAGACACAGACTTCAGCCTTATGGGCCAGGTCCCCAAGTGAGATCTACAATGGCTAGAACATTCTAAGGTCACATGTGGGACCACCTTAGTGGATTCGGTCTGCAGACAAAGGTCAGACTGGAGATCAGATGCTGCTGGACATTTGCGTACAACAAGCTCCTTGGAAGACTCCTTACCGCATCGGAGTACACAGGCTCAGGCTTTGCAGGAAGCAGCTCTGGCTGCACAGGTGGCTGCATGTCAGGGAGGAAGAGGCTGGGTGCCACACTCGGGGTTGGTGCTGGGTGGTGAGGCAGAGAGGCTGGTGCAGGTGCAGGGAGTGGAAGGGACTGGGGGAGGAGGGCAGGCGGGGACACGTCTGCCTCAGTACCACACTCCTCTCCTCTCCCTCCACCTGGAAGAGAACAGGCAAATGTGGGCACTGAGGACAACCTCCAGGCCACCCACAGTGACTTTAAGGACTGGCCACCCTCCTCGAACTTCAAGCACCATGACTCCAGGGAGACTTTCAGGCCAATCTCAAGGTGAAACACCTGAGCACTGAGCCAACATCCATACCTGGACCCCAAAACAAGACAGATGCTTCGGGCTCCCAAAAGGCTTCCTAGAGGGACAAGCAGCTAACTTCCTCCCGCAGCTGCGGCCACTTCACTCACCTGCTGTGTCCAAGCCAGGTCTCTGGGTGCCCACCAGCAGCTCCGCAGCTAGGCTCTCCCCAACATACTTGTTCTGGGAGTTGAAGCTGCACACGGGGGTATGACGAGGGACAGGGGGCAATGGCCCTCCATTCACGATTTCCCCAATCGACACCGTCAGCTTCCTGGTAATAAACACCGACTTCCTGGCCTTCAATAACCCCTCTGGTTCCAAGAACGAGGACCGGTTCAGCTCAACACAGCTACTCAGATCAGAAAGAACCCACAGAGATGCACCACAGGTGAGAGGCCAGCCTTCACTTCTCAGTGCCTGGCAACAATGCTAAAAGCCCCATCCCTGTCACTGAATCGCTGTTTCCCAGCCACTCTAAGCCTTGCTATGGATACCAGGGAGGCAGCACATGAAACATGCCTTCTCCAGGGCCTGGCACATCGACAGCACTTCCCAGCCCTTTATCTGAATTCAGACAAAAAAGGAGAGGCCCTGCGGTTTCACCCTCAGCTCTTACCCGTCGGAAACGGTGAGCCCGTGGTAGTTGAGGAAGTCTGTGGCCTCTTCGCAATCTCTGAAGAGCAGCATGCGTACCACGCTGTCCAGGGGAAAGACGGTGGATCGCTGCGTGCTCACAGTGTACGCAATGTTGAGGGCCCGGAGGGCATCCTTGCGGATCTGAAAGAAGCCAATCACTTAAGTCTCAGGGTCAGTTGCCCCAGGACCACAGAATGACTGGCATGGGGGACAGGACTCCTGATGTAGCTCAGTCCCTCTGGGAAGCAACCTGGCACTACGGGTCCCAGGCTTGGCACTCTAAGGCCATTTGCTCAGTGGAAAATGCCCAGGAATGCACGCAAAGGAAACAATTTCATATACAGAAAAGGTCAGCCTGAAGACCTTATCTGTCAGAGAAATAAGAAAATAAACCCCCTGCCCCCATCAGGGCATGGAAAGTAGACTGTGCAGCACCCACTGAACAAAAAGCTGTGGGGCTACTAAAAACTACCACAAAGACAATGGGATGCCATTGAAAATGCGTGGTATAAAATTAAGTAAGAGTAAGAGATAAAATTGCTTCTTAGCATGATAACAAATGCTTTAAAAGAAGGCGGAAAAGGAAAAACACGAAAATGCTAACAAAACTCGGATTGGGTGATAGGACTCTGGGTGGCATCTTCCAAAATTCTTTAACTAACTCAACCAGTATTTCTCAAGTGTTTACTTCATGCCTGGCATTGTTAATGCTGAGACTACAACAGTGAATAAAACAAAAACCCTGTCCCCACGTAGCTGGTGTGTTAGGGAGACACCAACGCTAAGTAAAATGAACATATAAAATGCTCAGTACGTTTAATGGCAACAGTACAATAGAAAGAAGGCCAGAAGAGGAGGACAGGAGCACGAAGAGATGGGTCTAGCCAAGGTGGCCGCCAAGCCAAGGCCTGGAGGAGGTGGCCCTGTGTGGCTCTGTGAGAAGGGAGAGCGGTGATAACAGCAAGCGCAGAAAGCCTGAGGCGGGAGGCACCACTACAGCAGGAGCCAAGCAAGGAGGAAGCGGCAGAGGCGGTCCCGGGGACAAGGGATGGTATGGGCTTAATGTTATGGGCACAAATGGTCAACATTCGAAAAACAGTAAATAATCATTAAAAAAACATTAACTATTAGTTTTATTTATCGATTACATGGAATTCCCCAAGTGGCACATTGTTAGAAATCTTGTCACTTGTTCCAGAATTTCAGTTCTGTTGGCAACTATCAGATCTGACAATGAGCATTCCTGCTGAAGATGCTTTGCCTGGGATGTGATCGTGGGTTTCGTCACTGTTCAGAGGAGAACTTGGTGTATGACCAAAGAAGAAAAATGAGCTGGAGTCACAAGAACCAGGAGGCAGGCAGACCTCAAGGGCTCTCAGCAGGGACCCCTGCTGGTGGCATCCTCCACCCCTGCGGCTGGTGAACAGCACAGTGTGTATACCGTGAGGTATGCATGGGTTGCTCTGCAGTCCTCCCCAAGTGTCCTCGGGCTGGGGCTGAAGGCCCGACTGGAGATTCTGAGACCAGGAACTCTCATCTAGGCAAAGCCCCAGGTGCCCACCTTTATAACCCCAGAGCACAGCACTGACAAAGAGCAGGTACTTGAGATATTTATTGAAATGGATTTAGCATCATCAGGCTCACTCTAAAAATTTAAATTAGTACCACTGAGAATTTCTAAATGAGAGACTTCGTGCATGTAGTTTTTTGCTTTTCAATTTCTTTGTTTCCAGGGAAGACAGTGCTAAACTCTAGTTATATGGTTATAAAGAGATTTCTCTTATCTGAACCCTAAGAACAGTATTTTTCATTGCCTTCAGTGATCAACATTGCAAACCCCTGTAAAACGGGGTAAGCCCCTCTGGGGGTGCTACCATGAGGGATGCATGAGAGTTAGAATACAGAAACACTTAAAACATCACAAATAACAACAACCTGTTCTCATCTAATTCTGCAAGTACAGTGACATCACTCACCTGATTAAAGTAACAATGCAAAAGACAAGCATTCAGGTAAGAAGCTGCTTGGACCAGTTTGAAAAATCTCACGAAATTATTACTGTTCAATGCAGCAAAAGCCTGAACGGCAAATTTCACTTCCGGGGAGTTTCTAACAGCTGGATGGAACTGTTGTACTTCTCTGTTAATTGAAGGAGATAAAAAAGATTAGAATTTTATTTTTAATTAATTAGACAAAATATCCATAAAAACAGATCTAATAAAAAACTAGATTTGACCCATAGTGAGAAAAAGGGTCTTAATGGTGACGTGTACCATTACACTCATTGTTTACTAACTTCGAAGCTGCCACACTTGGGCCACACTGGTAAAAAGGTTTTCTTTAAGAAGACAAGTAAAGTAAATAAATTCAAACAATTAAAAAATTGCTTATCTAAGAGTTATCTTAATCCCAACTGACTACTAGCTGTGTTTGATGACAATGTTTAAGAAATAATATCAAACTTTATTTTGTTTAGAAATAAACTGATTTGACTAAATTACTCAATAGGACACATGGTTAACATATGAAAAGACTACACAGCCACTTTCCATGACAAGTTTACCTCCAAGACTTAATTTTAAAACTTAGTATCAATCACACATCTAGATATTCCGTGATAAGGTTCTTGGGGAAAGTACTAAGCTAAAAAAGTTTCAGCATAAATAAGGGAATTTGGGAACTAAAGGAGACAGCGGTTGTCATCAAGTCCAGTTTACTAGCGACAGAGCCCAGGGGACTCTGCTGTATTTCTCATGTGTATACATACAAATCAGACTGGGATTTGAAATTCATTCTTTCTTAATATCACACCCCTAACATTCATTTCACACAAATTTTTCCTCTGCTGTCACTTAAATCTTTGCCGAGTATATGCACGTGTGTACAAGGAAACACACCTGAACACAGCGAATTGCTAACAGATCTGGTAAGGCACTTTGGGCATCACTGTCCTGGCTCACTCGCCTGTTCTGCTAATGAGGCCGATCCCTTCCTCATTTTCTCTTGTTGATGAGGAATCCTTCTCAGGAAGGGTTCGGGGCCAACTTTAAGATGTGCTGGTATCAACCCCGAATAGCAAAAGCAATCTTGAGACAGAAGAACACAGCAGGAGGAATCACAACACCAGATATCAAACAATACTACAAAGCCACTGTAATCAAAACAGTCTGGTACTGGCATAAGAACAGACATATAGATCAGTGGAACAGAATAGAGAGTCCAGAAATAAACCCAGGCCTCTATGGTCAACTAATCTTTGATAAAGGAGGAAGGAACATAAAATGGAGTGAGAAGAGCCTCTTTAACAAATGGTGCTGGGAGAACTGGATAGGGACCTGCAAAAAAAAGAAACTAGACCACCTACTTACACCACACACGAGAATAAACTCAAGATGGATCAAAGACTTAAATGTAAGCCGTGACACCATAAAAGTCCTAGAGGAAAACATAGGCAAGAAAATATCAGATATCTCACGTAACAATCTCTTCACGGATACATCTCCTAAAGCAAGAGAAATAAAGGAAAAAATAAATAAATGGGATTACATCAAACTGAAGAGTTTCTGCTCAGCAAAAGAAAACATCAGCAAAATGAAAAGGAAACCAACCATATGGGAAAACATATTTGCCAATGACATCACAGACAGGGGACTGATTTCCAAAATATATAAAGAGCTGATACGACTCAACATCAAGAAAACAAACAACCCAATTAAAAAATGGGCAAGGGACCTGAACAAACACTTCTCCGAAGAGGACATACAGAAGGTCCATAGACACATGAAAAAATGCTCAACATCATTAGCCATCAGGGAGATGCAAATAAAAACCACAATGAGATACCATTTTACACCAGTCAGAATGGTCATCATCAACAAATCAACAGACAACAAGTGCTGGCGAGGATGTGGAGAAACGGGAACCCTACTGCACTGTTGGTGGGAATGCAGACTGGTGCAGCCACTATGGAGAACAGTATGGAATTACCTCAAAAGATTAAAAATGGAACTGCCTTTTGAACCAGCGACTCCACTACTAGGATTATACCCGAAGAATCTTGAAACACCAATTCAAAAGAACTTATGCACTCCTATGTTCATTGCAGCACTGTTTACAATAGCTAAGTGCTGGAAACAACCTAAGTGCCCATCTGTAGATGAGTGGATCAAAAAACTGTGGTACATTTACACAATGGAATACTATGTAGCAGAGAGAAAGAAGGAACTCCTACCATTTGCAACAACATGGATGGAACTAGAGAGAATTATGCTTAGTGAAATAAGCCAGGCAAAGAAAGAAAAATACCATATGATATCACCTAATACAGGAAACTAAAGAACAACACAAACAAAGGAACTAAATAGAACAAAGAGCAGAATAGCAGTCAATAGGGGGGAGGGGAGAGGGAGAGAAGGGGGATAAGTAAGGGAAGGGTTTAATTAAAGAGCCTGTATAAAAGACTCATGGACATGGACAACGGGGAGGGATATGATTGCGGGAGAGGGGGTGGGTTGGGTGGGGGAGAGAAATTGGGGGAAAAGGGGACAACTGTAATTGAAAAACCAAAAAAAAAAAAAAAAAAAAAAAGATGTGCTGGTATCAGCATACATCCCCATCCGGCTCCCAGTGCCTCAGCTCAACGGCCTGCACAGCCAGCCCAGGTTTCATCCTGGCATTAAGGACCAGAGACAACTCAGCACTATCAGCTACTGCTAATCCAAGCAGCTCTTCTTCCTGTTTACACCTTGCTTTCTGGACAGCTTAGGCTAGCTTCGGAATTTTAAAATTCACCTTAGGATGTCGCCCTTGTTGAGATTGAGCAGCACGTTGTAGCCCTGAAACTCAGCTTCGCTGGCACAGAACACGCCCTTGTTCCTCAGGTCCTGGTACATTTCCTTCAGACTCTGAAGGCACTTGGTCATGTTCTCATTGTTGATCTTGGCATCGAAGGAGGACATAGGCTCCTCACACATGAAGTGAGCACAGTGGATATGAAGCCGGGCACACTTCTCAATCAGGGACACTGTCACGGGGTCACATAGGTGCTGCTGCGTGATGTCCTGGCCACAAGCAAGAGAGGAATATTACACATGCACAGACATACGGCACACACTTGTACCTCACACATGTGCAAGTGGCCTGGTATACACACATACACCTTATATGCACATGTGCCTCATATACACAGATGCAATGCACATATTCCCATGCAGAGAATCAACTAGAAAAATTGTGCTTATTACCTGAATTTCTCATACTTCAATTTGAAACAAAGCCCATAAAGAATATTTTTATAGAACTTTGTAATAATTTTAAATAATAGTACATTGTTATAGATAAAATATAACTAAGTAAAATGACAAAAACGCTCACTTTCACTTTGTAATTCACATACATTTTTCTAGTTTCCTAGTAAGAAGAGGCTGATACCTTCCGTATGCCCCGTGTGCGGTTCCACAGGAAGTCATACCAGTCCCGTAGGTTGCCATCCTTCTGGTCCATAATCTGGGTCACCAGGTAGTCCATAGTTCTGCTCAGGACTGCCGAGGGCCGCAACTCATGCGACAGGGGTTCCTCCTGATCAGCGGAGGAGCGGCTGTACTCCTTGACGGCTGCCGCGTGGTCCACCTGAGACACAGAGTGGGGACAAGCAGCTGGGTGGCAGGTGCCAGGCCAGCCTCCCAGTACCTGTGCCTTAAAATAAGGGGGGAAATCACACACACACTCCTACAAGATCAATACTACAGAATACAGTTATATGTAAAAATTAGAAATAGCCTATCTATGACTATAAAATGGTGAGTTTTGACAGAACCACATAAATAATATGCTGTTATTTAAAAATGCTTATAAAGAGTTCATCATACAAGGAAATGTTCATAATACAATTTTAAGTGAAAATTCATACAAAATTATACCTAGAACATAATCTCAAAATGTGCAAAACATAAACACAAGAAAGGATAGAAATAAAACTGAGAAAAGAAAAAAGAAATGCAAAACAGTTTTTCAATCTATGAAATAAATCTGCATCTACCTCTATACCTTCAGGTCCCGTGTGATCCTGGCACTTTATACAAGATTGCTTAGTATACAACTCACAATACAAACATGTAACATGATTGTTAATGGCATATCCCACCATTCTTAAAAAGCAAAGTCCCAGATCAAGTATAACAATGTACAGAAATTACAAAAGAATAAGTCTCCCCTCCCTGCATATCCCACCCCCAGCCCAACAACTAATTACAGACAGTGGTGTGCAGGGCACTCTGGGAAACATGGGACTTCACCTGGTCAGTCCCCGGGATCACTTCAAACACACTCAGCTGGCTCCGCGTCTCCCGCATGTACCGCTCTTTCTCAGGACACATGTCAGGGCACGTCCCAACAAAAGCCTGTGCTTTGTCCAGGTCGGTTCTTTTCACCCGACCTAAATGACATCAAGTAAATAGTAAGAGCACACCACACAGTTACTAAGAATTCAGAGAAATGCATTTTCATAATGATACAAGGAAAAATAAAAACAAACATCAAACATATCACAAAATAAAAATATTTTAAAAATACTGCGCCTCAGGGAAAGAAGAGCATGACCTATCACGGCAGGGGCAGGGCATCAAGGCCTATAAAGACCTCGAAGGCCTTCTTGCCTCTCCAGACGAGTCTCTTCACTGCACACCACAGGCAGGGGGTGCACAGGGTGTTTGGGGCGCCTATAATGATCTCAATAATAAACACTCATGCTGAAGTATGTGTGTTCAAAAAACAATTTGTTAAATGTAAATATTGAAAATATATTATATCATTATTCTAAAACTTACAGTTTTTCCTATTTTTAATGTAACAGGAATCACATAATGGAAGTTACCTGGTCCTGACATTAACAGATCACTATTATTATCCATAGAATTAAAATAGTTACAAGAGTACCTTTTAAATAAAATGGAAAGAAGAACTTCACAACTCAAAATATATACATCTGTTTTTATTTGGAAAATTCCAGTACCTAGGAATAATTTATTTGGAATACAAAACCATCATGTCAGTGATATAATTTATGTTGGCAGCTTTATAACAGTACGGAGGAGGCACTGGAATTATTCCACTGATTGCAAAACGAGGAAAATCCTGCAGCTAAAATTTAATTTAAAAAGACTTTGCAAAGAGCACATATGACTTTTCCTTTTATTTTTTTCACAGCACAAAGTTTTAATGTTAATAGAGTACTTACTTTTGGAATAGGTAATACATTCACACGGTTCAAGAATCCAAAGACATAACAACATCCAAGATAGAACACATCTTCACACCTCACTCCCTCTCTTGACAATCAGTGTGAGCAGATCCTTTCACATCTCCCGTGACTTTTTATGTTCACATAAAGCAAGTACGCTTACATATGAACACACACACACTGTCTCCCTTCTTTGTCCACAAGTGGTAGCCTACTACAGACCTCCTGCAACATGCTTTCCTCACTTCACTATAGATCTTGGTGAATTTCCACAAAGAAGCCACAGTCTTCTATTAAACTGCTTACAATTTCACTGCGTGGACAACCAGTGTCCAATCTCTGCCGTCACTAACAACCTTATGTATGACTCACACAGACACACACACGTGCACACACAGCATTTGTGGGACAGACTCCCTGGACATGGAATTCTGAGTCAAAGACATGAGTTTTCCTATGTCTCCGAGATCCCACCCACCCACCCTCCTCCGCAGGAGAGTTGAGTTCCCAGCCTGCCCTAGGATGCAGCATGTCCATGCGGTGTCATCTGAATCTCTCACTGTGTGATGGGGTGAGCATCTTCCCACATATTTAAGAGCCAACTCAGGATACTTCCTTTTTCCCCTCCTCATGTTTCCACCTTCTTTGGTCTTTTTCATACTGATGTGCACAGGACTTTCTCTAAGTTACACTCTTCCCCTGGTTGACATTTCTTAGTTTTACTTGTGATTTCTGTCAAACAAAATTTTTGCTTTTTTTCCATGTGCTTTCTAAAGGTCTAAAACTGCCCTTTAAGTTAAGCACGAATCAATGATTTGTAGACTTTCCTCCAAAACTAAAACCAAAAACATATCTATACTCACTGCCTCTGGAGACGAGCGAACAACAAAGATGGCCTGAGGCTCGTCAGAGGCCCTGAGACTCAGCAGCAGCAGAGCCCAAGCTCGCGGTGGGCCCCTCCCTCGCGGCTCCCGAGAAGACCTTGTCACTACTTGACAGGGCTCTCTGGCCCCCCGCAGGGGCAGCCGCCCTAC
This sequence comes from Furipterus horrens, assembly GCF_987537825.1. Taxonomy (NCBI): domain Eukaryota; kingdom Metazoa; phylum Chordata; class Mammalia; order Chiroptera; family Furipteridae; genus Furipterus; species Furipterus horrens. The sequence continues at coordinate 11,004,193 of NW_028327171.1, forward strand.
CTTGCCGCATGACTCTGTCCCTCTGGTCCAGCAGGCGGTACTTGTCCTCCGAGGTCTCGGCCACAGTGCCTATTAGCGCGCTGAGGGAGGACACACACAACCCAGAGCCCTCAGAGCCCTCAGAGCCCGAGTCAAACGAGTCTCCCTCAAATGCGTGGGCCTTCAGCAGACATGGCTTCTTCACCGGAGAGCTGAAAGAAAGCAACACTTTAGGGCCCCCTGCCCAACCGGCTCCTGTGCCATTCCCACCTCCAAACACTGCCCTTATCTTCCAAGACATTCTGCTCCTCGGAAGCTGATAAACTACGAGCACTATATGAGCTGAGCCCTGACAGTGCCAGTGATGAGCACAAAGGTGTTACATGTGGGGGACAGACAGGCGTGGGGAGACGTGGGAAGCAGACGGGCTTGGTCTAAAAGACTCTGACCGCTGTGCGGAGCCGCCCCTGCTGGGCCCTGAGCCGGCAGGTTGTCTCCCAGGCCTGCTCTGAATCCCACCCCCCGGGGGATTTTAAAGATAGAATAGAAATACAAAATGGCTTTTAAGGAAGAGAGAACCTGCTCTGTCTTTCTCTGTCAAGCCTCAAATCCTTGTCAGTAAAATGTGAAGAACAGAACAATTAAGTAAGAGGAAATGTTTTTGACCTTGTGTAACATACCTGGATGTTTCAACCCTGTATTGATCTGCATTTCCCTTTCACTCCCTGCCATTTGGGGAAGGGCTGCACATTTTCCTTAAGTACTTCCCCGTGTGGCAAGTGGATAAAAACCCTGGCTAATAAAGAAATGGGGCGATTTTCCACTAGAGAATACCCACTCCCTTCCTTTCTCAGATGGAGAGTTTCTGAGTAGTTTCTTCATCCACTCCGAGGGACCCAGAGTCTCTCTGTTACATATATTATTCACCATGATTTTTAAATTTTGAAATAGTTTATACTTCTTTTAAAATAAGATGAGTCCATTTAAACAGCTACAATGAATATTTATATTTTTAGCTCAAAGAAATAAAATTCAGCCTGAAAAAAAAACCACTCTGCCACCATGAGGAAGTATCATGCCTATATGTTTTCATATATGACCCCATTTCAGTAGAAGGATGTACAATACTAGAAAAAGCTGGGCATTCTCTCTCAGCTTCCCCATTTTCCAGCTGGCTCCCTGAATTCTGTGAACTTGAAAGTCAAAGAAGATATAAGGATTGAGAAAGGAAAAAGCAAAAGCTAATCAGCAACTAAATCATTAATAGAAAAACAGAAAGTGAGGAAAACAATACTTTGGCCAAAATGGGTGAAGGATTAAACAGAAGCCCTGTGGAAGCAGGCCTGCTGTGAAAGAGAAGGTGGGAACTCGAAGAAAAGTGGGAAGGAGAAAAAGGGAGGAGGAGGAGTGTTTCAGAATGGATACTCCCATACAGACAGCGCCCCGCCCCCTCCAGCACACACCGTGGCTACCCAGTTATAACACAGCCTCACCGTGACAAGCTGCACCTACAAAAAGCCATGCTGGAAACTGCTAGCGTGGGCGTTAGGAATACATGGATATTATGGCCAGTTAGGGGTTTTCAGGTAAAAGGGGCCGCTTACACATTTAGATGTCAGTTAGAACTGATGACAGCAACTGTATATGTGGGACCCAGTCAGATGACTGAGGAGCCCCAGGGCCTCTTCAGGGCCCTGGCAACTGGCTCTCAATGTCAACTGTCCTACATTCGTCCCCACCACATCCTCCTCTCTTCCTCCCCCTCCCAGTCATCCCTTAGCCCCTACTCAGGTGTCAGTGTATCACCCCACATCCTGTCATGCTTCAGCATGACTGCCGTGAAGTCCCTCCTTTTTTCTGCCAGTAGAAGGCAAAGAACCCACACGCCATGTCAAATACAGTCATAGGAAGGGCCACCCGCACCTTTTATTCACGAGGCTGCCAGCTGCAGCCCTCCCCAGGGGCTTGCCAAGAGGGGAGTGCTGAAAGGGTGTGTCCTCTGTGCCCTGGCCAGCTTCACCCTCACCTGCTTTCTTCTCCTTGAGGGAAAACAGTTTCTTGTTGGAACCTGAGGATGTAAGAGTCCAAACAGAGTTTATGATCTCACATGTCATCTGACAATGGATTTTTTTTTTTTTTTTTTTTGCGTAAGTAAAGTTCTCCTAATTGTTACAGGAGATTACAAAGGAGCCCAAGGAAACACTATGAGACACAAGGATCCACTCGGAGCCAGCCCCCTACTGGTCTTGGGGAAGGGCTCCCTCTCAAAGATTAAAGAGCCCTGCACACCAAGCATTAGAGACCATGCAAAGAATAGCTGAAAACTCACTTGTTTTCTTCTTGTGCCAAAAGATAGCCACGTCTTCGTGCAAACTTTTCCCCTTCTTCCTGGCCAGGGCTGCAGAAGCCTGGAAAACAGGCCACAACAAAAAGTATAAGGCATCAGGAGGGCACAGGAAATGAGATTCAACACTAAATGCATCAGCAAAAGTTCATGCAACAGAGCAACACCTCCACCTGCTGGAAGTCTGACCACACTGTCAGCTCCAGCCGTGGTCCAGCAGGCTGACACTCTGCAGTCCTCACATCTGGTATTTACTCTTCTTTTTGAAATTAATGACTTTCCTGTAATAGAACCCATAACCTTGGCCTCCTTGGCATTTGGTAAAATTCTCACCATCTGGTAACAGATACAATGGAAAAGTACAGCCGAGTCACACACACAAAAGAAAGCTGCAGAATGATACACACAGGATAAAATTTATCACAACACACACACAAAACCAAGGACTTGGTAGTATACCTATAGATAGACCCATGAAAATGTATAGAAAAATATGCACCACACCAGTAACTGTACTTATTCCTGGGTAACAGAAAAGATGGGGGTGATCAAAGACCTCAGCTTTGTTTGTAGCAATGAATTGCTTAAAATGACAATGTATTTATTAGGGTTCAGCTTGAAAAAGCACATTGCAATAGCCAAAAAATAACTTTAAAAAATGAGAAATAATTACCATATGGCCCAGCAATTCCACCCTGAGTATATAGCCAACAGAACTGCAAGAGAGATTTGCACATCACACTGAGGGCAGCATTATTCAAAAGTCAAAAGGTGAAAACAATCAATCTGTGTCCATCAACTGATAAATAAACGAAATGTGATTTATTCATACAATGGGATATTATTCAACCATGAAAAGGAATGAAGTACAGCAACATGAATAAACCTTAAAAATGCTATGCTAACTGAGAAAAGCCAGAACAAAACTGTATGATTCTATTTATTTGCAGTATCTAGAATAGGCAAACTCATAGAGACAGAAAATAGATTAGAGGTCACCAGGGCCTGGGGGGGCGGGGGGAGTAAGAGGAGTTATCGCTTAATGGTTATCGAGTTTCTGTTTGGGATGATGCAAAAGTTCTGGACAGTGGTGATGGTTGCACTACACTGAATGTAATTAATGGCACCGAATTGGGGGAAAAAATCAATAGGAAGGAATAACAAAAGCCCTAAAATTGTGTATATATTTTGGCACAGAACTTCCACTCTCAGAAATTTAAACAAAGGATATAAACTAATCAGAAATATATGCACAAAAATGCCCACAAGTACAACACTGGTCAAGTAAGTCAACAGGATAGAATGCCATGTAGCATTTAACAATGCCATTCTAATGCTATGGCAGGTGGGTGCCATATCTTAAGACTCCATCAACCTGGATAACACTGTTTGGCCTACGCTGGAGATCCCTTGAGTCTCTGTCCCACCCAGCTTGAAGCTGTTAACAGTAGCTTTACCATACGAATGGCTGGTCTTGGCTCATAACTTCCTAAATCCTTTCAAAAAAGCAAAATTTGGCCTCACTAAGCCCCCAGTAACCCCCCACACACACCTCTTGCTAAGTGGCCCCAGCCTAGTTTCACAGCTTCACTTTGCCTGGGAATCTCCAAGCCCAACACAAGTACTAGGTCCAGCAGATCACTCTCTATAGTCAAGTAGGGTGGCCCTGGGCAAAACACAGGTGGTGGTTGATCCTGGCTTGCACCACCCAGGGAACCCCTGGGCCAGCACACTCATTAGACAGCTACAGACCACGTCGGAGCACCATTGCTCTGCCCCTGCACAGCTGACTCGCCACGGAGGGCAGAGGGTGGTCAGTGGTCACAGCCAGTCCTTGCTGCTGACTGGCCTGGGCAAGCCCCTCCCATTGACCTGCCAACAGAAATCAAGGTCATCTACAAGAGGGTGTACTCAGCACACACAAAGGGCACACCTCGAGTAGCCAGCTTGGGTGATAGGGGAGGCTGTGACACTGGACTCTACAGGACACCTATTACATCAGGCCCCACTACCAAGACAGGGAGTCATAGCAGCTCTACCCAATAAAGAGAAACAAACACAGGGAGGCTGCCAAAATGAGGAGACAAAGAAACAGGGCCCAACTGAAAGAACAGATCAAAACTCCAGAAAAAGAACTAAACAAAATGGAGATAAGCAATCCTACAGATGCAGAGTTCAATACACTGGTTTAAGGATGCTCAAGGAACTTAGTAAGGACCTCAACAGCATAAAAAAGGTCCAGTCAGAAACAAAGGATATGCTAATTGAAATAAAAAAGAATTTACAGGGAAACAACAGTAGGTGAAGGAAGCCAAGAATCGAATCAATGATTTGGAACATGAGGAAGCAACCAAAAACCAATCAGAACAATGAGAAGAAAAACAAATCCCAAAAAAACGAGAGTACTACAAGCAGCCTCTGGGACAACTTCAAGGGTTCCAACATTCACATCATAGGGGTGCCAGAGGAGAAGAGAAAGAGCGAGATATTGGAAATCTATTTGAAAAAAGTAATGAAAGAATACTTCCCTAATTTGGTGAAGGAAATACACATGCAAGTCCAGGAAGGAGAGTCCCAAACAAGATGGATGCAAAGAGGACCACACCAAGACACATCATAATTAAAATTCCAAAAGTTAAAAGATACGGAGAGAATCTTAAAAGCAGCAAGAGATGTTAGTTACCTAAGGGGAGTTCACACAAGACTGTCAGCTGATTTCTCAAAAGAAACTTGGCAGGCTAGAAAGGATTGGCAAGAAATATCCGAAGTTATGAAAAGTGGGACCAACAGCCAAGATGGCTCTACCCAGCAAAGCTATCATTTAGAACAGAAAGGCAGATAAAGAACTTCCCAGACAAGAAAAAACTAAAGGGATTCATCATCAACAAACTGTTATTATATGAAATGTTAAAGAAGATCAAAACTGAACAATAAGATGGCAATGAATACATGTCTATCAACAATTGAATCTAAAAAGCAAACTAAGCAAACAAGGACAGAGACAGAACCATGATTACACAGAGCATTTTGATGGATGCCAGATGGTAGGATGTGGGGGAACGGGTGAAGAGGGGAGGGGATTAAGTAGTCAATATAGGTAGTTACCAAATAGCCATGGGATATAAAGTACAGTACAGGAAATAGAGCAGCCAAAGAACTTATACACATGACCCATGGACATAACAATGGTGTGGGGATTGCCTGAGGGAAAGAGGGGTGATTGGTGGAGGGGGGTAAAGGAGGAAAAATTGGGACAACTGTAATAGCATAATTAATGAAATATAATTAAAAAAAAATAAAGTTAGGGTATAAACCAAACATAAGTAGCTATCTCTAGAGAATGGAATTATAAGGGGATTGCACTTTTTCTGTATTGTTTGAATGTTTACAGCAATCATGTACTATGACCACATAAAACAAAACAAAACAAAACAGAACTCAAGTTTGGAAAAGTGCTGTGTAGTTACAGAGCCACTTCTATGCAATCCAGAGGAATCTGATTTCATGGGACTCACCATTGCATTCAGTAGGGGCTGCAATCTTTCACTACTGACTCCAGTTATGAAATAAAGTGTTATTCTAGCCCCTCCAAGGTAAGAACAAAATATAGCTAGTACTCTCCTACGTTCTAACAAGCAAATAACTGATAGATTAAAAAAACAGGTTTCGAAGAGAACATTCACTCCAACTTTTTCACTTTAAAACCTGTTTTTCTCACTCACATAAATTCAGTCAGGAGTACTCACATGATCAAAGAAATACACCACTGCAAGCTTTTTGTTGCGCCTGGTGTAGATGCGCTGTACTTTAGCGATTTTGCCAAAATGGTTCTCCAGAACAGTCCTGTTGTTGAGATAGTCAGGAACGTTCTTGCACTGGATCGCTGTGACTTCAGCTGGAGAGAGGCCTCCAAGGCTGTCTGTGCTCTCACTTCTTTTTCTTTTACTCTGACGCCCAGGAGCTCCTCTTAGGAAATCTAGGGGATCAGAGAATGGGCAAAGAACTGTAGGAGATGTAATGTTTTCAAATAGAAGGCACCAACTACGTAAGGGCAAAGAAATTTCCATGGATGTGAGACCTGCTCCAAGATCCTATGATATGCTAATATCCCTAATATTTACAGGGGACTTGCCATAAAAATCAAGCTAACACCCAGGGAAATTTATCAAGAACTTACCAGTAGGATTTACTGTATGTTGTACATGAATAGAGCTCACCTTCCTTTTTATCTCTACTTTCAGTTTCTTCCTCTTTACTCACACCTGGAAGCCGAGAAGGTGCCAGAACAGACTGACTCCCTCCTGGGATGGCCATGTGGTTATTTTCCCCAGACTCAGCACAGCCCATTTCCTTTCTAGATTCCTTGTTGACCAGACGACTTAGATTGATTTCTTTATTGCTTCTGAAGACATCCTGTATTGTCCGACCAAACAGAGTGCCTCCCCTGGGCCGATTGAGGCGGACAGGCCGCTTATCGGGAGGATGATCACCCCTGGACAGAGGGTCCGAGTCCTCCACTGCATCGTGGCCATGTCTCCTTGGGGAGTGGTCCTGATCGTCCTTCCTTTTCAGTCCTTTCATGAGGCTGGGAAGAGGCTCCACCTGGGAAACAGCTTCACATCCTTGTCTGCCACCTGTTTTGCTAACTGAGAAGGGTTCCCCCAAAGATCCTGAAGATGTGGGGAAGCTAGTGAAGCTACTATTAAGACTTCCAAATAGTGGTTTAGTGCCTCTCTTTTCTTCCTCATTTTGGTTTGATAAAGCAGAGGTAAAAGGTGATGATGAATTACTACTATCAACTGGTTTCGAAAAGGTAAAATTTGACTTAGTAGCTGAACTTGTCACCTGATTAAAAGAAAATGGGGCCAGTCCTCCAGATCCACTACTAACTGGTTGGGAAAATTTGAAAAATCCAGAAGTAATCTGGCTTTGAGCTTTCTCTGGCTCAGAGTCAGCTCCCAGTATTGGTCTGAACACCGAATTTTCCAGAGGTTTAAAGCTGAATTCTGTTTTCCCAAAACCAGAGCTTGCTACTTCTCCAGTTTCTGGTCCAAAAGTAGAAGTACTTGGAAAAGCCCCAAGGTTGGGTGATTTAAAGATAAATCCTGGGTTTCCAGGCACACATGAACTTGAAGGCCCAGAGGTAGCTACAAAGGCCGGAGTGTGTTCAAGTCCAGAGAAGAGTCCAACATTTGAGGTTTGAGAAAATCCTAATGTTTGCGCTGAAGAATTACCTACTCCAGAAGATGTTGGAAAGCTAGGTACTTGTGAAAATCCTGAGCTTTTCCCAGATAATTTATTATTTTGTCCAAAAAGAGAAGGCTGACCAAATCGAAATGGTGGTTTGGTCTGAAATGCTCCTATGGAACTACTGGAAGATGACGAAAAAACACTAGGCTGCTGTCCACTGAAAGGGTTAGTAGGGTTCATCTTCTGACCCAGTTATTGAAAGGTAATAAATACTCCGTGTACAAAGCAGTCCTCTTCCTTAAACAGTCTGTCAAACTAAGGAGATCCCTTTCATCTTCACATAAACTGAAAGACAAAAATTCAGATCATCAGAGCTACGTGCTGCTGGAAGACTACGAAAAGAATTTTTAGTCACATGTGACACAAATTATCTAAAGGGGGTCAAAGTAAAGGGCCAAGTATTCTTATTTTCTGAGAGCCAGTGGGCTCTTTTTTTTTTTTTTTTTTTTTTCGGAATATAGGGTGGAGAGTGGCACGAATAAATAACTTTGTACAGGTCAAATCATTTTACTAAGTTGATAAAACTCACTACCAACCTCAAATGTTCACATTTTTAAAAATGAATGCCATTATACTTTGTAAGTTAAAAGAATTTCTAACTTCTCCCAATCTCCACAGCTAGATGATTTCACTGTAACACAGTGAAAACATCAGTGTTTTGGTGTTTCCTGCCCCCACCTAATTTTTCTCCGAGTAACCGCAGCACTAAACACTCTTACCAGACACAGAAATAAAATGTGTTTCTATACCGGGGCTACTGCCCAAACGAACTAGCTTAAGAGGTCCTGAGTGCTCCAGCGGAGAGGCCACCCAAGACCGGGGACAGGCTGGGAGCGATGGCAGCACGACCCCAACTCGCAGACAGCGCCGTGGGTCCCCGCATAGGCCTCGCCCTGGGCCCTGCGCCCCGCCGTCCCACTCCTTTAGGGCCGCGCGCACGGCAGGGTCAGAAAGCGACGCGAGAAAGGGACAGCCTGAGCCCGGCTCGCACCCCGCGCCGCGCTCACCGTCCGGCTCACGAACACCGCCGCTCCAGGGTACCCCGGCTATCGGCTGGAGGCGTATCCAAGCACCACGACCAACACAGCCAGCATTCCTTGCGCGGACAGGAAATGTGGTGACCGACTTCCGGTCCTACCCGCGCGGCCCGGCCCAGCGGCCCTCCGCGCTTGGGTTCCGCTTTCAGGCCAAGAGGCGGCGATGGGGCTTCCAATGCGTGGGATCCAGGCTGGGGTCCGCAGGCTTTGGTCCCGTACGTACGCGGACGGCTTCCTCTCTCCAAAATTGGGGGGGCCATCGTACCTTCCCGCGCGTACTGCCTGGGACTTACCTTCCCAGGCCGGAGGCCAGCGTTGAGCGGTTCCTGGGGAAGCCCCGGACCCAGCCAGACGCGCCCGTCCGCATTCCCCGTGCCCCACTCCAACCTACCCCTCTCTCACCACCCTTCCCTGCCCCCTACCCCGTTTACCGGCTTTCACTATTAAGGGCCCCTTTCCACCAGCCTCAATTTCCTGTGGCTACTGTTACTCATTCCGACTTGCCCGGCTCCATGGCTTCGTTTTCTATACCTTCACTTTTATATTTTCCTTATGATAAAATGTAAATTCCTGTAAATTTTTTCAATGAATCGCACCAAATAAAATAATATGGTTGTTTTTGCGTGTGTGTTTTTACGGAACATATTATCCCTGTCTCGGACTGATTTGTCTTCTCTTGCAAGCACAGGTTCCTTTCGAAACGATTTTAAAGGGGCCCTGTTGTCTTGCTGAAATGAGCCTGGTGCTGAGAAACCTGCAGCGAGCTATCCCCCTCCGGAGAGTGCCGCTCCGCCAGAGGATGGAGATAGTCAGGAGTATTTTAGGGGTCCAGAAATTCGACCTGGGGATCATCTGTGTTGACAACAAGAGTATTCAGCACATCAACAGGATCTACAGAGACAAAAATATCCCAACCGACGTGCTTTCTTTTCCATTTCATGAGGTAAAAAGTATTTTCCTCCTCGCCTTGTCTAGCCTGCTGTCCAGTGTAAATTTCCCTTGTTAATTATACTTGAGACATGATTTTTTAGTTCTACTTTGTGAACTTTTGAATATACACAAAAGCTACCCTGTTGACCATGGCCCATTACTGGAGGAGAAAAGGGGATGAGGCTCCCCTCTCCCCTCCTAAAGTAATTAGTGAATTAGTACAATGCTTCTGCAGTTTTGTATGTGAATCAATAATGAATATTTTGAGTGATGAAAATCTTAAATAACGCCGAATAAAGGAAGAAACTTGTGTAAATATTTCCTACAAACTTGTGGTAGCTATCAGGTTACTCTCCTTAGGTCAATGACTCACTCGTGGCTCCCCAGAGGGTTAGTAGCAGCATAAATTACAGCGACCCTTTTGGAAAGCAGCTTAGCAACATACTTCAATCCACTAGTATCACACCCATGGAAATAAATCAAATGAAGGAAGACGATAAAATGTTAAATGTGTAATATATAAAAATGCATTGAAATGTTTCCTTATTTTCCCTAATCAGAAGGAAAAAAAAAAAAAAAAACATTTACAATGCTAAATAAATATGCAGCCATAAGCAACTGGCTCAACTGAATGCACTGGTCTTTATGGTCTTTAAAGTAGGAAAATGTAAAAGGCTGTTTATTTAGGACAAAATACCAAGAGAAAAGAACAGAAAAATGAAATTATATCAATATGGTAACTAATTCCTAGAACTTGTAATCTGTGTGATTGTGCATTGGGAAGGATGAAAGAATTGGAAAGTAATTAATTTGACAAGGTGGAAACAACTTAAGTCCCTTGTGTGTAGGGCTTTGCAGTCCCCCACCCCACTTAGCACTAGTGAGAGGACAGTGGCTTCAGAATGAAATGTGTAGGCCCATGGTTGCATTGGTGTTCCTGAGGTCCCATTCTCACAATGTGCTTCCTCATCTGCAGAATCTGAAAGCAGGTGAAATTCCCCAGCCTGATTTTCCAGATGACTATAATCTGGGAGACATCTTCCTAGGAGTGGAGTATATCTTCCAGCAGTGCCAGGAAAACGAAGATTACTATGACATCCTGACTGTAAGTAGGAATGCTGAAATGACATGTTCTGTCTGGTGAAATAGATACCGTGTCCTTCATACAGGCCTTGAGAGGCTGGCAATGCACCACCTGCGTCCACACTACTGCCCACACTATCACTCACGTGAAGAACAAGGGTTATTGAGGGAGACCCACAGAGAGGGAGATGGCCTGGCGGGGTCTGCATGCCCTGTAGCAGAGCTGGGGGCAGGGGGAGGACAGGAAGCTTCTTAAGTGAGATATGAGATAGAGGAAGCTCCCAGGAGTGACCTTGTTTTAGCTTTTGCCTTGAGCTTAGCAAGCTGTGTAGCTAACATAGACGTGCTGAATAAGCTTCTTAGGAAACTCTCTGAAGTGGATGAGATTCTAGATCCAGGACCTTCCAAATCTGTCCTCAGCTTCATGTAAAAAAGGGAGAGGAGCAGTGTTCTGGAAGCATTGAGCGTGATAGAATCCTGTTTTAACTTCCCCAAGGATTCAATTGAGAGGTCTTCCTTTAGCCAAATAGCTACACACTAAATTATGTTGGGGGGTGCATGTCCTAGTGCTTCCATGTGAGACCTAGCGTGTGCAGGTGTGGGGAGAGGAAGAGGAGGTTTTCCTTTCTTTCTGAGTGACAGGAAACCCAGCATAGATAGGACTAGCCCAGCTCTGGGATCTCTGTTGCCGGCAGCACTGCACCCTTGTGGGGGATGCAGTTCAGGGGGTATTTGGGGACATCTACTCCTGAGAGTTCTGTACAGAAGTATAGGGCCAGCCCCCAGCTCCTAGGACCTTTATCCCCTGGCTCAGGGCCAGGCCAGGCTACCCTCCACCCTGCAGGCTCCCAGGTGCACATAGGCACCTTCTAACAACCCTGGGTACCATCCAGCCACACACCCTATTCTTCCCATCTCCTTCAGCCCTTCCTCCTGCCCCCAGAAACCAGGTGTCTCTTCAGGAAATAACCTCCACACCCCACCTTAGAGATCCTGGTCTTCACACCCTGACAGGGCCCTGGCCTACCTGCAGTTCCCCAAACCCCACCCATGTCTCCGCTGCCCACCACATTCTCTGTGCTGCTGCCACCGACTCCGAAAGCCTTGCCTGGGCCCAGAGGAGGGCTCCTAAACTCCCACCAGGTGTGAGCTCAGCTCTCCCTGCCTTCCTCCTCCCTGCCTCATGGCTTGGTCATAATCGGCCCCTGAGGTGGCTTTTTAATTGTTCTAACAGGTGACTGCCACCCATGGGCTCTGTCATCTGCTGGGCTTCACACATGGCACAGAGGCCACGTGGAAGAAGGTAGGTGCTGTCCCCTACTAGCCAGGGCTTTCCAACCTGCCCCTTGCAGTGGATGAAAACCAAACTTGGAAAAAACAGTAAAATAAGGAATTTTATAAATGCTTACTTCATAAAAAAAAACGTACATTTGTTTTAATTGTTGGGCTCCCCAAATGCTGATAACTATATTATTAAGTCACTATTGAAAGTCTGAGCAGAGACTGAATTTTAAAAATTCTATGTAATTCTAATGCTTAAAGTTAAAAAAAAAAACCTTTACAAGAGAAACTGTAATAATATTCATCAGTTGGGAACGGTTTAAAATGTGCAGGTGTCTGATAGACACCTATTGTGTAGAGTTATGGAAGCTGGTTTCCTCCAAGAGTGCCAATGTTTACCCATTTGTAAGGTCCGGGCTGGTATATATACTATATTATACTTAGTGTACTCAAACTATATTTGTCATCAAATAGTCAGATTCTCTGAAAGGCATAATAAACCTTTTTGTTAATAAAAGAAGTCCTAGATGCACTTGTCCTCTCTCCACCCCCCCACCCCCGCCATCCTAGGCTCAGTCTACACCAGCTACACCCTGGCTCTGCCTCCCCTCCTGGTCAGATGCTGACCCTACTCTGGCCACTTTCCCCCTTTCCCCTCAGTCCCCCTGCCTCTACAACCCACAGACCGAAGTCTCCGCATCTCGGGGAAAGCCTGAAATGTCACCTCCGGTGTGCAGTTCACCAGGGACCCCAGCCCCTCAAGCCCGGACCACTGCTTCCCAAGAAAAGGCCACCTGCACCCCCTCGCGCCTGTGTGTCCTGCGCCTGTTGTCCTGTGACCGCAGATGGGCTTTCCTCTTTTCTGCCCAGGACCACCACCTCAGCCCTGGCCCATAGCCTCTCTGCAGCATGTTGGCACTCCCTGTGCACAGGTGCTGGGTGCGCATGAGCAAATCCAGGACCTTCCCTGCTACGTGTATGGGAGGCCTCATGGCCAAGGCTACCTGTGCCATAGGGAGCCTTGGGGAGGGATTTCCCAGAGAGCAGACCCCTGGGCAGAGCCAGGGACTCCCCAGGGCCCAAGGCCAGGCCAGCTGGGCAAGTCCACTGTCAGCTTCCATTCCTTTCTTTCAGATGTACCAGAAGGAGAAGCAGGTTCTCGAGGAGCTAGGCCGGCGCACTGGGGTCAGGCTCCAGCCCCTGAGCAGGGACCTCTTTTGCTGATCCCAGCCCATGATGCAGGTAGTAGCTGAGAGACCCTCCAGAATACCGGGACACCATGTGAATGGATGTTGACCTCCCCCTTTGGGCCCCAAGGATCAGAGACTCTGCGAGACTGAGGGTCCTGCCGGTCAATGCCCAAGCTGGAGCTAAATTCTATAAGTGGGACTATTTCTTAAAGTATAAGAGAAATTTCTGTTCGTGTCTTTACTTAGAACACAGCAGACGTGTCATTTTCAGTTTTGTAAATAAAACAATTCTGAACTCTCAGAGCATATAACCTCCCCCTCCCTCGGGTTCTGCCTTTGGTAATGAGGCCTTTCTCCCACTCTGCAGCCACTCAGGAGGATAAAACAAGCGGCCTAGGGGCACGTGGGTGGGAGCAGATGGTCAAGGGGACAGGCACTGAGCCAGCTGGGGCCTCCATCACCTGCACCAGTCAGGTATAGGTGTGACTGCGGCACAGGGAGCTGCAAAGAGGCCATGATACTAACACAGTCTCTCGGAGGTTCTTTTTGGCCCTAAAACCAAGATGCTGTGATTCCGAGAATTTGGTTTGAGTCAGTTTTAGAAACGTGAGAACACATTTCCCACTGGATTTGTGTCCTGTCTTGGTCTGCACATCGCCCCAGCTCCCAGGGACAGGGACTTGATCCTGTTACCACAGTGTGCTGCACATGGCCTGCCCGTAGTCAGTTAAGCATGTTCTCAGTTTAAAGTAAACGCAGAGACCCACAAAGTTCTTGGCTTCCAAAATGCTTTTTAAGAGACTATAGGGAGACCTTTCGGCCCCGTCACGTCCCAGGCACTGGTGGGGTGCTGGGGCTGAGGATGAGTGGTCCACCTTTAGCAGCTGTTGCCCAATACTTGTGAGCAGCCTGTTACCAAACAGCCACGTGGGGTTCTGCTGCCCGCCGCCCAGAAACCCCAGAGGCAGAGGTTTGGTGGAAAAGGAAAGGAGTCTTTCATCGAAAGGCTAAACAGTTTTAGAAGAATAACAGGCTTCTTCAATGCCCAGTCATTTCAGATACCCAAAGACAATAACCCCACCACCCTTTGCCAGATCAGTTCAAGACTGCACCTGGAATTCCTTCTCACACTTAAAAATATCGTCCTTTGGGATATGCAGGTGGCTGTAGCATGATCATCCAGGTGGCTTGGCTGGTTCCTGGTCACAGTGTGGCTCCAGGCGTCTTTTGGAGCCTGTGCACACGAGCACCCTACTCACTTCACACTGCCCTTTTCTCCGGCTGCTGCCCGCATGCCCAGCCCCTGTGCCCCATCCCTCAGGCTGTCAGCTTGCCAATGTGTTCGTGCCCCTGGGCGAGCGGAACCACACAGTACAGCACCAGTCACCAGTGCTGCCATCACTCCTCACATGTGGAGGGGCACGGGGACACTGCCAGACCACACGGTCTCCGGGGCCCGCAGGCCTGGGAACACTCAGGCCCCCAACCCTCAACGGGGCTAGTGAGGGGAAGGAAAAAAGGGATGAGTTTCCACAGGCCCTGTGTTTAAAATTACACCCCAAAATCCTGCATGCTGTGGAAGCGGTCAACTTGCCAGCCCATCCAGGCTAATGTCCATCATGCCCATAGGCCTGCACAGCGTCTCTGCCCCTCCTCCTGCCACCATGATCCGGAAGCAGGTAGGAGGGTGTCTAGCCTCACATGGGGGCACAACATCTCTGCCCAGGGTGGGGTATCACGCACTGGTTTGTTTATCCTCTCGCTGTAGCTTCAATCTGTGCCTTAGCATTTCCTGCAACCCCTCCCTTACTTCAGGGAGTGCCGTCTTTCATGTCACCTTGAGGATCCCTCCCTCTGCCCAGTGGTTTGGCCAGATCTCCCCTGTTAACAAGCCCATAACCTGACCCCAGCGTCCAGACCTGGACCTGAGTGCACCCTGACCCCTCCACCTAGATGGGCATTGTGCATGCACTGTGGCTGCCCTGCGTTCTCCCAGTGACCTTCTTCATTAACGTCCCTTTGCTTTGAGGTGACTGCTCATGTCTATGCCCATTTTCCTCTCAGTTTTTCTTTTTCCTGATTGCTTCAGAGGTTTTTGTATATCACTGAAAATAAAGAATGTGGTCAAGCGTCCTTCTGACCTAAATCCAAGACTGTTCCCACTCACTCTCTAGTCAGCAGCTCTGTCATCTGTCGCCTGGCTGTGGAGCTGTCTTGGCTCTCTGTATCATTCCACTGGTCACTTGTTTCCGTGTTCTGGTTGTGGAGCATCCTGCAGACCCCGTGTCTGCCCGGGCAGGTCCCTCCTCCAGCTCCAGGAGGCATTGGGTCCCTCAGCCCTGTACAACTTTGCTACAAATCAGGGGTTCCCACAGCCCCTTCCTTCAGTTCAATACTTTGCTGGAATGACTTCCAGAACTCAGGCAAACACCCAGTTATTATAAAAGAAACACCTGGTTATTATAAAGGCTACAGGTGAACAGCCAGCTGAAGAGTCCACTGGCCCAGGAGGGTGCTGAACACTGGAGCTTCTGTGCTCTTGGAATGTGGGGTGTGCCAGCCTCCCAAGCATGTCAGCATCCCCGTCTTTATAGGGTTTTACGGTGGTTCCACCACATAGGCATGACTGATTAAATCGCTGACCAATGGTGATTAACTCACCCCTAAGGTTGGGGGTGAGGCTGAAAGGTCCAACCCTCTAATCACACAGTTGGCTTTCCTGGCAACCAGCCCCCAACCAGAAGCTTTGTTGGGGCCAACAGAGTCACCTCATTAGTATAATCTCAGGTGCAGCTGCAAGGGGCTCATTGGGAGTAAGAGAAGATGCTCCTCTCATACATCATCCAGGAAATTCCAGGGTTTTACAATGGGAGCGCTGTGCCAGGAACCAGGACGAAGAGGAATATATATATCTCTCGGGAGAGATCACGGGGAGGCTGATCTATAGCCAGTTAGAAGCACAGGTGACAACATGCAGTGGTCCCTAACCTGCTTGGCACCAGGGACCTATTTCGTGGAAGACAATTTTTCCACAGATCTAGACACTTGGTGGGCACAGGGGGCCTGCCCAAGGGAAGACGGGATGGTTTCGGGATGATTCAAGTGCATTACATTCAAGCTCACCTCCTGCTGTGCAGCCTGGTTCCTAATAGCCATGGACCGGCACTGGTAGGGGACCCCTGACAACGTGGGCTTGAGATTGGCACCTGAAGGGGGGCTGGAGAAAGCCGTCCTATGGAACAGAGCCCTGAACCTGTGGGACCTGACGCCATTTCCGGGTACAGTGTCACACCTGAGTTAAATAGTAGGGCGTCTGGCTGGTGTCGGAGACTTGCTTGGTGCTGTGGGGAAAATCCCCACGGACATTTGGTGACCAGAGTGTCAAAAGTGAGGTGTTCTTGTGGGGAAGAAACACAGAGGAGGGAAGAGCTGGTGGTTCCCTACTCGGGAGGTGCACTGAGCTGTTTTTCCGTGACGGTGTGGGTCCAGGCGGCTCTCCTGGCACCTTGCACCCTGGAACCTTGCCAGGGCATCCCTATTGGGTGGGCAGCGCAGCACCCAGACATTTGGTGGGTACAGGGGCTCTGCCCGAGGGTCCAGGCCTGCATGTGAGGATGAGCCCAACTCTTGTGTGTGTCCTCAGACCCTCAGAGTCCAAGCAAGTGGGAAGGCACGGAGGTGGAGCCCAGGCAGGTGGGAGGGCACGGAGGTGGAGCCCAGGCAGGTTGGAGGGCAAGGCGGTGTAGCCCAGGCAGGTGGAGCAGGGAAGGTGGGTTGGAGTTTGTGACCGAGTTGGTTTGGGTTTGGGTTAGGGTTGGGGTGGATGGAGATGGTGACAAAGGTGGGGTTTAGGATGGGGTTTGGGGTGTCAGGACTGGGACCTTCCTCTTCTCTATCCTCCATGGACAGAACTCCTGTGTTCTCTGTTAAAGGGTATTTCTTAGATGTCTAGCCAGTAAGATAATCAGCTGAACTTGGGTCCCGGGAACCAGACCCCCGTGGTTGTATGCTTAAACCAAGCAGAACAAGGATCTTGACCTAACTGTTCCTCCTTTGAGCAGTGACTTTAGGAATAGCAGTAACCGATTCCTTTGAGCAATGACCTGGGGAATAATGGGAAAAATATATATATATATATTTTTTTGCTTACACAAGCTGTATTTCTGTCCAAGTTTTTGCACCTGCATGCACCTGAAATGCTTTATAAACCCCCCAATCCCTAAGGTCGGAGCTGTCCACCTAAGTCCAGCTTGTGGACTGGTGGGCAGTCGGTGGCCAGCTAATAAAGGCTCTTTAAATTCTAATTTGATTGTCTCCGACCGTTTGGTTCTCGCACTTACTCCACAACATTCTCCCCACTCCTCCTCTGCTGCCATGGGCTGCTGTCCAGGGTATAGAGAGCAGGGAAGAGTCTTCTCCTGAGTCAGCCAGGCTGAGTGGTGTCCTCACATCAAAGCTGTGACCTAGTCACAGAGCACCTGTGCTGGGAGGAATGTCCCAGGAACAGACTGTTTTCAGTGTTGGATGGGGTGTGGCGTGAGGATAGCAGGGACCCCAAGGAAGAGCCCAGAACCCTGGAGTGTCTGGACCTGGAGGTCAGTAGTTCCTTGAGAAGAGGGAGCTTCTGCTCCTGCACGTGTGTGTCCTCTCAGAACCTACCCCTCACCCTGCTCACACTCCCAGCCAGCAGTCCTCCCTGGGCCTGGCTGCACCTTCTGTTGCCGGCCCTAGGCCAGGCCTGGGTCCTGAGTGGTCCTTCCTGGAGGGATGGGGCTCCAGGAATCAGCCAGCTTGGGCTTCGTGCCTCGGGGGTGGCGTTCCCTCCCTGCAGCACTCCCACTTCATTTGCATGGCCTCTGCTCCCTCAGCTCTTCCTCTGGATCCTTGGCCCTGTCGGACGGAGACCCTCCGTACTTTTTCCGTAGACAGCTGGCCATTCCCACCACTATTGGGCTCTCTCCCTCAGTACAACCACCCAGCCGGCCCTTTCCATGGCAGTTCAGTCTTCTCCGAAGACAGTCGGACCTCCTCGGAATCAGCCCTACACATTCAGAGAATGAGATCAATCCCATCTGCTCTGTAATTGACTCCCAGTCGTTACCAAGGAGGTCTATGGCTCCAGCTGCCCACAGCACACTCTCCAGATACTGGGTTAGAGTCAGGGTTAGGAAGGCAGAGGTTAGAGTTACAGGGACCCCCACCTGACTCCCCATGCCCCCTGGTGAGCCCCACCGTGACCTCCAGGTGATCCCCACTTGATCTCCATGTGCGCCCCACATAACCGCCACCTGCCCTCCATGTGACTCCCATGTGACCCTCTGTGATCTACTGCCCACTGGGGAGGTGCACTGAACTGAGTTTTTCCACTTTACTGGGCTTCCCAGAGACAGTAGGCTTGTCTGACTTTTTATCCTGTATTAATGATGTTGGGAAATAAAACCAAAGCCATGTGAGAAAAAGTTAATGTGAAAATAAGAAATACAGTCAGAACTTTAATTGGTGCATTTACAAAAGACATGGCTGTGGGACAGCCCAGTGTGGGACAGCCTGGTGTGACATCAGCCTGGCCCTGATATCAGCCCAGAGGGACCTGCGTGCAGCAAAGTGGGCATCATACTTCCTCTGACATCCTCATGGAGAACCCAAGAGTGCAAAGCCAGTGATCCTGCTTGTGCGGAACTTAGGGAACCTGATAATGTATTCCCAAAGGGACCAAGGAAACATGCATACTACTAAAAAATAACATTTACATGAAAACAATATTAAAATGAAAAGAACATAATTCCACCAAGGAGGGGAAAAGTAACAAAAAGCATAGAAAGAGTACAGGTAACAGGTTCATCAAGTAAGAAACCCAACAGAACCAGGAGGGCCTCGGTCCCCAGGTCCGCTCTTCAGAAGGAGCCACGTGCAGCTCCTCATGTTTTATTTGCTGGAGAAAGGCCGGGCTGGCAGCTTGCAAGTGCTTGCTCCTTAGACAGCACATCACAGCCTGCAGCCACCGTGGGGTCAACATCCCCCAGGTATCATTAGATTTAACTTTGTGGTATTTTTCCCATTGGAAGATTTATATTTTTATGTGGCTAAATCTATGGATCTTCTTCCTATGACTCCCGGCCCTCTTCTTTGATGAAATTCCTGTTATTTCTTTGTGATCCTCAGTCTGGAGTCCACAGACCGCTGCTAGGCTTTGGCCTGGTTTTTCTGACCACGCCCCTGGCGGAAGAGGGACCTTGGGGCTCATGGGGCTCACCGAACATGGGATCACTGTCCAGGAGCCGGTTGGGACAGGAAACCATCAGGTGCAGCCCTAGAGGAAAGGCAAGTCTAGGTGTTGTTACTGCTCTGAAGGGTTGGCAGACTCCACGCCGCAGGTGAGTCCTGCTCCTGATCCAGGGGGCCCTCGCAGCTGTGCTTGGACTGGACACGCCCGTGGTCATCTGGGCGGCACAAATGACCCAAGCTGCAGGCAGCTTCCCCGGGAGGTTGCAGGGAGGTGGGGGCTCCACATTCAGCAGTGGTGATGGCGGTTGGAACGTGTGAGGCTGCCATGGTCCCACCTGTGCCCCCTGGGAGGTGGCTGGGCCTTCCCAGGCTCCATTCCCGATTCCCTGCGGCAGCCTAGGGACCTGACAAAGACCTACATCCACCGGCCTCTCAGTAGGCATGGGGAAGGGTGACGGGGCCCTGGGGAACTTACGTGCCAAGGGCAGCAGCAGAGGGGGCAATCACATGACGCACGGTAGGCAGGAAACTGGCGGCAGGTGGGACAGCTGTGGCCGAGACCACCGCGGGCCAGGTGGAGTAAGCGACCGGTGAGCCAGGCGCAGGGACAGCCTGCAGCGGGGCTGGGGGCGCGTAGTGGTGGTGGTGGTGCACGGAGGGCGGCTTCTGCCTCTCAGCTCGCAGGACAGTGGGGTTAGCCCGCTGCAGGTCCTCAGCACAGCACAGACACCCACCCACTTCAATGAGGGCCACCACTCTGGGCACCCTCTCCCCCCACCCATATTCCCCACTGCTGTTCCTGACTTAGGGGAGACTCAGAGCCCAGAAAGGGCAGGGAGGGAAAGAGAGGGAAGAAAAGGGAGGGAGAGCTCATTCAGCTCAAGGAGGCAGCTTTCTGGGCCCCAAACTGCACAATCCATTCCTCATCTGAGGCGGGGGGAGAACGGGGGGGCTTCACCGCTGGATCACTGACCCCCAGAGTCAAAAATATGCTTTTCAGAGTAACTCAGAGGCACAATTTCCGGAAGAGAAGCCGCCCAGGTGTTGACTTGGGTACCCTCCTTTGCCTGGTGTCTGCTCCAGGCTGAGCCTACCTGCGGGATGGGGTGCAGGGGTGTGGCCTGTGGTCCCCTGGAGGACACCAGGGCTGTTGGGGGCAGGGCTTGGAGCATCAGGTTCTGCATGATGACCTGGTGCATCTGTGCATTCTGCAGCAGCATCATCTCCACCATGTCTGAAAGGGGCGGGGTGGAGGGCTTGGTCACATCCCATCAGGGGGTGTCACCTGAGAACAGAACATTAGAGCAGCCTATTTTTTTTTAAACAGTTGTAGTGTATATTACAGGCGTCTATTTCTGTTGGGGGTGTGGGGTACATTCCCAGAGGTGAGACTTCCAGGTCTGAGGGGGTGTGTGTGCTCTAAAGTATGTGGATGGGGCTCCCAGGAGGTGGCTCCCCTTGCCTTCCCACTCGTAGATTCCTCAAGCCCACCTGGGCTTCATGATGGTCCCCGAAATGTGTGTCCATGTCTTAATCCCAAGACCTCAGAACATGGCCTTATTTGGAAAAAGAATTTTTGCAGGTGTGATAAAGGACGTTGAGATGAGATCACCCTGGCTTATCCAGGTGGGCCCCAAACAAGTGTCCTTATAAGAGACAGCCAGAGGAAAATGGGGACCAAGGGAGACACAGACTGGGACAGGGATGAACAATATAGCCACAGTCCAAGAAACCTGGAGTCACCGCTGGAAGAGGCAGGAAGGACCATCCCTGGAGGGAGTATAGCCCTGTAACACCGGGATTTTGGACTTCTGGCCTCAATACTGTGACCAAGTGGATTTCTGTGGTTTTAAGCACCAGGCTTGTGGTGTTTTGTTATGGCAGCTCCAGGATATATTCACCTCTGAATACTATAAAACATACATATTTTGTCAGCATGAGAGGTAAACATGGGTTTTTTCCACAGCAGCTAGGTCCTGGAAATTAGGCATTTCCTCCAGGCTCTGGCAGCCTCACCAAAATAAGTAGGGTCCCCTAGAACCACAGAAAAACGAACAGGAGCCTGGAGGTCTGAGGACAGGAGCTCCAACAGGGCACAGGACACCAGCCAAAAGCCTCCCCACTCAAACCAAAACTCTTCCCTGGGTTCCCAGCCGACCAGCCCACCCTGCAGATTTTGGACTAACCAGGCCTCCATAATGGCACAGGCCAATTCCTTAAAACACATCTTTCTCTGTGTATACACATCCTATTGGTTCTGTTTGTCTGGAGAGCCCTGACTAACACAGGTTTTGCCACAGTGCCGGGGCACTATGGGAGGTCGGGGCCCAGAGCCAGATCCCTGCAGCAGCACAGCTGTGGGAACTCCGGCCCTGCAAGGTAAACAGCTGGAGAGACTGAGTCTGGCAGCCCCATCTGGGAAAGGCCCTTGAAGAGACTCACGTGTGCCTGGCCAGGCAGCCCCACCCCACTCCCCCAGCAGCAGTGGGAGCCCTCCAAGGGACTGTTTCCCTTGGCAGGCCCACAGGACTCCCGCTGACAGAGTCAGGACTGAAAAGATTAGATTAGGCAGGGGAGCACATAAATGAACACCTCCTAAACAGACATATCACTAAAGGGACACTTCATGACAAAGGGACACAAGAGTCTTTAGTAAATGGCACAGGGTCAAATTGATGTCCATGGCATAAATAAATAAATAAATAAATAAATAACATTGATCTCTAATTTACAGCACACACCCATCTACTCCAGATGGATTGAAAACCTGAATGTGACATGTAAACCAAGCCTTATGAGACAACATGACCTTGAACTGGCAAAGACTTCTTAAACAGGCTACCCAAGGCACTAATTATAGTTTTCAGGAAAGAGCCTGAAAACTGAGCTTTATTAAAATTAAGAACTTCTGTTCATCTGAAGACATGAAGAGTGAAAGGATGGGACACACAAAAAAACAATATTTGTAATATTGTCCATGTATCAAAAAAGGACCCATTGTAGGAATGGCATAAATGAAACAAAATCTGAAAATGAGGAGTCTTGGGGCATTGCTGTAGGCAGCGGAAGGGCTCCCTCCTCCTCTTCCATGGCATGTAAGTGGGAATCTACTCAGGAAGACTGTCCAGCAGTGTCTCCTGACTAGGCTGTCTCATTCCCCAGCATGTACCCCATTGCCACGTCCCTTCACCAGATGACAGGAACATTCAGTGCAGCACTGCTGAAGCAGCCGCCATGGGAAAGAACTGGAACACCCAACCCCCAAAAGAATGCACCCACAGGTGGACAATGTGGGCTGAATAATGGCCCTCATGATGTCCACATCCTAATCCCCAGAACCTATGATTGGGTTTCATTACAGGGTAAAAGGGACCTTGTAGATGTCGTTAACTTAAATTTTACCTTTTTTCACAATTTTTAAAATTAATTAATTTTTTTAAAGGACTCTTGGGGTGGCAAGATTTTCTGGGATTATCTGGTTGGGCCCAGTGTAATCACAAGGGTCCTTAGAACCTGTTGAGAGGCTATCAATTTAGACTTCACACACAGTGATGGAAGTTGATCAGCCAAGGCCTGCGGGGCTGGAAAGAGGGAATGAGAAGAGATGTGAGGAAGCTTTTGGGGTGGTGGATGTGTTCACTGCCTTGATTTACTGTCTGGGCTCATGCGCGTGTCCACATGTCAAAACTTATCAAATCGTACACTTCAAATATGTGCCAGTTATTCAGGCATCTTAATAAAGCTCTTTTTAAAATCATGTATTTAAAGGTTATATAAAATAAGAAGCAATTTAACCAAGGTTTTTGTAGAGCTAATAATTGGATGAATTGGGATTGGAGCCCAATATTCTTTTAATTCTTAATCAAGTCCTCTCTCTTTTATCTCTTTTCTTCCCTCAGTGATATCCATCATGGAAGCATTTCTCAAAGTTAAAGCCATTTTCACATTGGTAACAGGTAACTTTAGTTGAGTAGCCAAGAGCTGACCATTAATGACTATCTTGCTTACAAAATATTTTTTCTTCTCAGTAGAGAATTTCATAAGCCCATAACAATATTAATATCAAACACTTACCTTCCTTAATACTTGCTGACCTTTGAGCTGGGAAGGCCTGGGGAGGGGGAATCTGTGCAATGAGTGGCTGCTGAGGTAGCTGCTGAATGATGGTGGCAGGAGGCGGGGGCACCTAGGAAGAGCCAGGTATCTAGCTACCTGAATGCATCCTTGGAGGGAATGTCCTACAGCCCCCACCTTTCCACACACCCACCCACACATCTATCCACCCAGCAAACCACCCATATCCACACAGTAAACTACCCACCCACTCACCTACCCACCCACCCAGTAATCCATCTGTTCAACCAGTAACCCATCCATCCATCCACCTATGCATCTACCCATGCACTCACCCACCCACCCACTCATCCACTCACCCATCTATCCACCTATCCACTAACACCCACCCGCCCACCCGTGCATCTACCTAGTCATCCAACCAACCACCAACACATCCACTTACTTAGCTATCCGCTCATTCAAGGAGAACTTTAATGATTAACCCTCGAGGTTAAATTGACAGCTGAACAGATACATATATGAGTCTGGGCATTACTTAAGACATGGTATGTTATGGACTGAACGTTTATGTAAACTCCCCCCCCCCCCAATTCATATGTTGCAGCCCTTGCCTCCCATGTGACTGACTATATTTGGAAACAGGGCCTGTGAAGAGGTGACAAAGTTTAAATGTGGTCATGAGGGTGGGACCCGGATCAAATAGGACTGGTGCCCTTATAAGAAGAGACACCAGAGCTCTCTCTGTGTGTCATGTGAGGACAGTGAGATACAACCATCTGCAAGCCAGGAAGAGAGGCCTCTCTAGGAACCAGATTGGTTGGCATCTTGATCTTGGATTTCTAGCCTGCAGCCCAGCCTCCAGAACTGTAAGAAATACATTTCTGCTGTTTAAGCCGCCCGTCTGTGTTACTTTGTTACGGCAGCCCCAGCTAATGCGTAGTATTTTTAATGTTTCCCACATTTCCTGGCTTGACTAAGCTAAGCTAATCCCCGGTTTCATTAATTCTGCTTTAACAGAGGCACCCAAGGAATGTGTCATGAAAATAACCTCTGGCTTCTCTCCCGAGTTAAAATAAATGTACAACAATCCTGAGCATGCACAGGCATTGAGCACGCACCAGAAAGACTTTCTGTTTGAATCCTCTGTGGGTGTACAAGGCCCCGACCCTGTGCCTTCTTGTTCAGTTCACGGAAGGCGTGGTATAAGCCACAGTGGCAAACATCTTCTATGAACGTCTTGGCTCTGTGGGCCGACTACGCAGCTCAGACTCCAAAATAATGAGGCCAGTCCAGTGAGACAACTTATGAACACTGAGGTTTGTGTCTCATATCGTTTTCATGTGTTCCAAACTGTTCTTCTTTTGATATTCCCACTCCCCCCCCAAACATTTACAAGTGCAAGGGCACCCTTAGCTTGCAAGTTGTACAAACACAGATGGCAGGCCAGCTTCAGCCACAGCCATAGTTGCCACCCCCAGCACCAACCGAGGAGGCCCTCTTGGAGCACTGTTCCTGTCCTGGCTGAGGGGCCTCCTACCTTAGGCTCTCTGAGTCCAGCTCCTAGAAATTCAGTGACCAAGGGCCCTGATTGCTCTCTTGGTGTCACTGGGGCTGAGACAGAAACACAGGAGCCTGGCCAGACCCTGGCAAGTGAGTGCTGGAAGTGTGAACATCCTTGGGACTTGGGGGAGCCTTCTGCACTTACGCCTCCACCCTCCCTTGGTACCCGGAGAGATGTTCCAGGGGTCAGACGACTGGAGGGCACAGGCTGGGGATAACTGGAACCTGGAGGCAGACAGCCCAGGGGCAAAGGAGGCTCTGGGGGCTTGGGGGTTCTGTGAGCATGGATCCTTCTGAAGTGCCCCTTCCCACTCCATTCCCTGCACCAGGTGCTGCCCGGCTCCTGTCTCAAAGAACAGGTGCCCTCCAGGCCCTGACCCAGTCTGCCAGCACCACCAAACTCCCTGGCCAGCGAGTGCACAACCTTCTCAGCTAGGCCTGCCCATGTCCTCAGCGCCCACTGATCTTCTCCCTGAGGCCTCGAAGGGCCAGCGTCCAGCCTCGTCCTTCTCTGAGTCCCAGCTGGCCTCTGATACAATCTCTTTTGCTTAAAAAAGTCAGAGCTGCTTTCCACTGTTTGTAATTCAGAATGCTGAGGGGAGGTATGAGGCTCTCAACATTGGAGCACTCCCCCCTCACCCCCTTTTTTTTTTTTTGGTTTTAATTCTGCCCTTGAAATTAAGGTCTTTAGCTTCTCCAGGTTGTTATGAAGTTTTGAAAAAGAGTTAACACGCTTCTTCCCCAAATCAGTGTCCTCTTGATGCTGAATTTCCTTAATACTTCTTCCTAGAGCAAAAGTTAGGACCTGGGGCTGTGATCCCAGCCTCTCATTTTTAATGAGGGGACAAGACCGCCCCTCCCCAAAGCCCTGCCTTAGGGCGCCTGCGAGGATCACCGAGAAGTGCCATGGAAGTCCCTGTGAGTGCCTGGGCATGGTAAGCACACGGCGTTGGCTCTTAGCCAAAGGGCCCTCTTCAGGGCACACTCTCGTAATGCTGCGGGGCTTGCCGGAGATGGGAGGTCTCTGTGGGCACAGAGCGTTCCCGCCGTGGTCCGGTCCCCGGGCTTCCCCTGAAGACCTACCGAGTGTTGGATGATCCGAGGCAGTTCCAAGGCTGGCGGGGCTGGGGAGGCAGAGGGGTAGATCCTGGGCGGTACCTCTGGAGGCAGCGCTGACCCATGGGCTCCTCCACTGGGCCCCCTCCAGGCGTGGGCCCGGTCATGGGCGCGGGAGAGCTCTTCCAGTAGGTGTTGTTCCTGTAACGCCAGCCAGAGACTGCTGCATCGAGGGGCAGCCACCGAGCCCAGCGGGAGGGACTGTGTGCTGGGCTCCTCCACGCTCTGTGGCTCATGCAGGACACCTGGGGTCTCCACCGCTCCCCCACAGGGCTTCCCTGGAACTGGAGTCAGGCCTGGTAGCAAGGCCCAAGGGCCCTTCGAGAGGATACACACGAGAATACCGCGCCTTTTAAAATCTACCAAGCTGTATGAACTAGTTTCTGGTTCTAGCTGCCACAGCATCCCCTCTGCTACAAGTGCTATGCTCATCATAAATATTTGTGTGGACTTCGTGTGCTCTTTCCTGCTGCTGGTGGACAGAGTTGGGACCAAGCCACTGGGCTTCTTAGAATTGCACTTCCTGTGGGAATTGGGCCCTTTTTTTCAGCATTTCCTCCTTGGCTAATGTGCCACCAGAGCAGGCATCATAGCTAATCACATGCTGTGAGGGCCTGGACCACAGACAGTGGGAGCGTGTTCCCTTCTCCATTTCGTCTATTCCACGCCCCAGGCGTGAAGTCTCTCAGCTGCTCACATTTCACCAGCTACCCGTCCACGAGTCACGGACCTCAGAGAACCGGTGTTGAGTGCAGCTCCCACCCCCAGCCCGCCCCACCTGCACCCCGTGCCCCACTAGGGTCTGAGTGTGGTGGCCAGTCGTTTCAGCTTAGACAGTCCCCGCCAAGGCTGCTGTGGTGCTGGCCTACCCAGAGTCTCTGCAGAAGGTCCTTCCTCCTCCTCAGAGCGCTCTGCAGGGCTGCATCCGGCCTGTTTTCAGGTCCTGGAGGGAAACTGTGCTGAGCAATGTGAAGACCCACAAGCACGCCCCGCCCTTGCCTGCTGGGACCTGGAAGTGACCAGAGCTTCCATTTTCTCACCTGGAAAATGGGGAGGAGGGATGTTCCTGTCCTGGGGTTTGCAGATAAAGGTGACAAATGGGATGTGCGGGTGCATTCAGCAGAGCACCTGGTGTGTGCGTGTGTGTGAATGTGCGTACATATGTGGGTGTATGAGTGCATGTGAGCGTATGTGTGCATGCATATGTGTGTGAGTGTGTGTGTATGTGTATGTATGTGTACGTGAATGAATGTTGTAAAGATGAAAACAAAAGCCTTCCACCTTGGATATAAGGAACAGTACTAAGCATAGTCTTGCCAGTGACAGGAGTGGAAGGGACCTCATCAGAAGGTGGGTCTCATGCTTGCCCGTGGGGCTTCAAGGAGCCCAGCTCTTACCTGGCACAAGGTGGAGGTCCTCAGAGTCCCCTTCCACATCCTCACGCTCCTGCTCCAGTTTCTGGGAGGAAGAGATCATGACAGGGACCGGCTATGACACAGGCTCAGTGTGAGCGGGGCATGGGCTGGCGTGGGGGACCTGCCCATGCCCGAGACAGAGGGGACTGCTGTGTGATGGAGGCATGGGACAGGCGTCAAGGGTAATCATCCTCTCTCAGGGACGTGTGTGTCACATTCTCCACATGATGCACATAGTCCTCCTTGAATTCTCAGGGCGGATGCTTTGCTACATGCGGCCCCTTCAGACAGCTTTCTGAAGAGCCAGACCTAGGCTGGCTCTGTGTCCCTGACCACCCTGACTGCCCCAAGTGGGCCCTGAGCTGGGCAGCCACAGTCTGGGCCAGTCCTGGGATAACCCCTTCTGGCCCCTGCAAGGCAGCCCATAGGTCACCAGAGGGGGGCCAGTAGGAAGGTGCAGAGCTGCAAGGGCAGCAGAAGAGGAATAAAGCAAGTGGGGACATGGAGGAGCTGCTGCTCTGGGTGTCCTGTGAGGACAGGCCAGTCATGGACCACGCAGACCCTCAGAGGGTAAGAAGACCAGTGTGAGGGAGGGTCCTCCAGGCCACCAGCCACAGGTCCAGCTTAGGGGCCTATGGGGCCTGGCCTGGGTAGGTGCCTGTCATTCCTTAAATGCTGAAGGCCAGAGGCTCCTCAGGGGACCTTCACGGGGCCCTGGAAGTGCCCAGCCAGTAGGTGCATGCTTGTGTCCTGGCTGTGTAAACTGCCAGAAGAACCTACTTGGTTCTGTACAAACAAAGAGAAGAAAAGCCAAGAAACCATAGTCATTCATTACAAGGCTGAAAAGCACTGGAGAGGATTTTGCCAGGAAGCTGTAGCACTCACAAAAATATTCTTACCATTTAAAGCTGTGATCCTCTAACCAGGTGTTAAAAAGACGAGTGCCTGGCTGCCTTACCTTCTCCAAGAGTTTCAGGGTCACTCGGGTCATTTGGTCTGCCACAGAGGAGTCCAGCATCTCAGGACCATAGGAGAGAGGATGCCACGGGCCCCCTCCCTTCCTGAGTGTCAGTGATCTACGGAAAAGCACAGCTCAGTTAGTTAGAGAGAAGCAGACTCAGCCCTGATGTCACTGAAGCATTGTGGTGCTAGACTAGGTTTACTCCCTGGAGACTGGCCTCTGCCTGGGAGCAGGAGGGCCCCACATCCCCCTGGGCTGCAGTATCTGAAGCCAACGCTGGTATCAACATAGCAGTTGCTAGGTGCCACAGACAGGGAGGCCCCAGGTTGCCAGGTTTTCAGTGAGAGTCCTTCCCAGGCCCTGCCCAGTTCCCCATGCAGGGGTTACCTGCAAACACCACCATTCCCAGGTGTGGCTAGGTTGGGCTACTTGGGAGGGCAAAAGTGGGCCACAGCTGGGGCCAGAGAGGCAGAGTGGGGTCCTGGGGGGAAGAGAGTCCCTTCGCCACCATGTGTCATCCCCAGCTTCCAGACAGAGCCCAGAAGAGGGTGAGGCTGTAGAGGGGGGTCAGCCGTATCTATCTCCCCTGCATGCAGGGGCCTGCATGCTCCATCCATTATGGCCTCCAAGGGGACAGCAGGCTCCTAGCTGCTCCTAGGCACCCTCTAAACAAGATGATGGGAGTGAACCCCCAACACCAGGAGGACTGGGTTGGGGGACCAGCTCCCTGAGGATTTCAGGAGATTCTGGGCCACAGAGAGAGCAGCACCAGAGAGCTGGCCAATGACCCACCCAGGGGCTTCCTGGTGGGGCTCAAAATTCACTCAGCTGGCCATTTGAGGGACATGGACCAGGCCCTCACCCCACCAGGAGGGATGTGAGTCCAGAGCTGGGACTGCCAGGCGGGGACTCTGCCAAGGCAGGGGTGAGTGCCCTGATGGCTATGCAGAGGGGGCACCTAGAGCAGGTGTGAGCACAGGGGGCACCTGGGGCAGGTGTGAGCGGGAGGGTGGGCCCAGCAGGGGAGGCCTTTGTAGTCAGTGCATGGCCCATGTGTGGGAGACAGGCAGGCGTGGTTTGAAAGACTGACGACGGACCACTGTGTGGAGACCTGCCCAGAAACGGGAACTTGGGTCTTAACCAGCAGGTTTCTTATCTTTCATGCTTGCTATGAATCCCACCCTCTGGGAGTGGGGGCAGGGTTAAAGATAGAATAGAAATACAAAGTGGCGTTTAAGGAAAAGGGAACCTGCTCTGTTTTTCTCTGTATAGCCTCAAATCCTTGTCAGTAGAATGTGAAGAACAGAACGATTAAGTAAGAGGAAATGTTTTTGACCCTGTGTAAAATACCTGGACATATTTCAACTCTGTATTGATCTGCATTTCCCTTTCACTCCCTACCATTTGGGGAAGGGCTGCATGTTTTCCTTATGCATTTCCTCATGTGGAAAGTAGATAAAAACCCTGGCTAATAAACAAACAAGGGCGATTTTCCTCAGAAAAAACCCCCTCCCTTCCTTCCTCAGATGGTGAGTGTCTGAGTAGTTTCTTCATCTACTCTGAGGGACCCAGAGTCTCTCTCACACACAGAGGGCAGGGCACAGAACCGACGAAGTGGTTCTTGGTTCACACGGCTTTCCATTTCAGGTTTACAAATGGGTCAAACGGACTGATGAAGGGATGTGACAGATTTGAAATTGGAGCTGTGATGGTAGTCCAGGGCTGGGTAAGAGCAGGGCTCAGCAGCTTACAGCCCTCTCCTCAATGCAGCCAACCCAGAAACTTGCATCAGATGGCCAAAATTGGGTTACAATCCCTGAAGTTGCCCTTCCGTATTTAGGTTTTATATGTATCATAACCCTAACATTCAAA
Organism: Furipterus horrens; assembly: GCF_987537825.1. NCBI lineage: Eukaryota > Metazoa > Chordata > Mammalia > Chiroptera > Furipteridae > Furipterus > Furipterus horrens. The sequence goes on from NW_028327171.1 coordinate 11,034,513, forward strand.
CAGGAGGTTTGAGCTCCCCAATTATTAACATCTTGTATTAGTATCACACATTTGTTAAAATTAATGAACCTATATTGATACATTATCATTAACTAAAGTCCATACCTCATTTTATTTCCTTATTCTTTTGCCTAATGTTCCTTTTCTATCCCATGTCTTATCTCCTCTTGCTTTTGATGACTTTCACAGTCTTGAGGAGACTGGGTGAAGGATTTGGAAGAATGTCCCTCTCTTGGGATTTGTCTGATGTTTTTCTCTTGATTGGACTAAAGTTATGTCTTATTAGGAGGAAGATCACAGAACTGCAGCCCCCTTTTGATCACATCCTATCCAGTGTGCCTGCTGTCAACATGACCTGCCACTGTTGGTGTTGACCTTGGTAACCTGGCAGAGGTCATGTCAGTCAGGTTTCTCCACTCCACATTACCGTTTTTCTCTCCCTTCCCACACTGTCCTATGTGGAAGGAAGTCACTATGCACAGCCCACATTTAAGGACGGTTGGGTTATGTTTCCCTCCTTAAGGGTGAGTATCCAATAATTAAAGAATGTGTTTAGAATGTCCATGGACATGATCCTGGGATTCTGAGGAACACAATTTGAAAACCACTGACCCAACCCTCATGGGTAAACTGTGCACACGGGCCCCCATGGAGTTTTAAGTGTATTGCAAAATGTAAAGTTTGAAAGGTTCAGGCATAGATCTGGGTCTCTGACTGCTCTTGAAAAGTCTGATCCTGTGGTCTGCCGGCATTGTCTGCCTGGCCCCTGCTTTTATGAGCCCACCGCCTCATGTTTGCTCAAGCTGTTCATTTCTGTGAGCTCAGACTGGAAACCTCACTCATTACTCAAAGGGCTGTGGTGCCACACAAGAGCACAAATGCTTTCTGGCAGTTGAGTTTCCAGGGCTTCCCGAAGAATATTTGTGTTAGTGGTTGCTTAGAATCACACACTCTCGCTGAGGCTGAAAGATGAGCTCTCTCAGCTAGATGTCACCATGGCACATTAATGGAAGTGCATTATTACTGCTGCTTTGTCTCAGAGAAGGGAGCAAATGGGGAGCACACAGCCTCCGCACAAACCCCTTCAAGGAGTGACACAGAAATGGATGAATAAGACAGAAGGAAACCCAGACACCATGGTACATTTGCTTCAACGCCTATACAATGTCACCCACCCACCCCAATCTTGTGTTTTATGCTCCCTCTCTAGTAGTAGTCCACTTGAAGTACTGTCATTCTACCCAGCAAAAATGGCCCAGATCTGTAACAGGGTGTTACGGGTGTTTACACTTCTCAGAGAGAAATCAATCCCATGTCTCTCTGGGATTTGGTGACTCCCACCCTGTCCTTGTCATCTCTCTGGACTCTGTGGCATCCTAATCTTGCAACTGACAGACTCTGACCTTGGGGCTTTGCTTTTATTTTCCCTTTAATGGTAAATGTGATGTTGCCAATAGTGATGAGAGAAGATAAAATGAGACTGGAATGTGAAGCCCATTTGGGTAAACAAGATCACCACTTAAGAGTATCTCTGCTCCCCTGGGTGCCCACACTGGTTGGGAACACTCCTCCAGGTACAGTAACCTTAGAGTAACAAGAGGTGCAGGCCAGATGCTTTGGAGCGTCAATTATCAGAGGCTATCATCTTCTAATGAGCTTGATTACATTACCAGCATTTGATTGTTAATCAAAACTGTGGGCTAGGAATAAAAACCTTGCATTGTTTCCTTATCTGGACAAACAGGTTCAAGTAAAGCAAAGGGACATTGACTTTATGAGACTTCAGATTCCCACCTAGACTGAAGTATTGACCAAAGTCACAGTCCTCTTCTCTTTAAAAAATTTTAACTTTATTTTTTAGAGCAGTTTTAGGTTCACAGAAAAATTACACATTCCTTTTCTTATAACCATTTGCAACATATATGGAATGACTTAACCAAACATTTCAAAATCTTAATCCTTTTCCACTTGAGAACAGACTAATTTTGCTATTCACTACATCAGTGTTTGCCCTGGCTGGTTTAGCTCAGTGGATTGAGCGTCGGCCTGCGAGCTAAGTGTCGCTGGTTCGATCTTCCAGTCAGGGCACATCAGAGAAGGAAAACTCTGACTCCAAAAAACCTCCGCTGCCTTGCGGCATACCTCTTCAGGGGAAAGGCTAAGGGAGTAAACCCCGACAGAAAATCCGGAGCCGGAGTCCCTAAGGCGGTTTGACGTTGTAGTCAACACCGGCAACTCCTGCGGCGCACCTGAAGCCAAGCTGTATTGACTCCGTCTTTCCCTTGGACCCTTCAGCTGCGAAGAGAGGGGGGGTCTGCTGCATGGGCAACAGCAGACCCTCCATATCACCCTGCCCAGGCTCTGTAGCTTCAGCTCCACTGGAGAGGACACTCCAGCGTCATCGCAAGATGTCGATTCAACACGGGAGGAGACAGATACCGTGTCACTCCCGAGTCGGACTGCACAGCCATTCTCGGCGGTGCAGATAGACTCTTAAGAAGCTACACCATCGTCTCTCGAGACGGACGGCTGCCGACGACGACATCAGTGTTTGCCTCCCAGTGCTCTAGAACTGGGTACAATTACTGTATCATTTAAAATTCATTCCTCACCAAGTTTTTCTCAAGATCACAAGCCACTTGGCAAGTCAGCTTCTGAAGCCCCTTCCATCCTGGGGTCCCAGACACTGTCTTAACAGCAATAGATGCACATTCCAGATATGGGTTTGCCTTTCCTGCCTGCAGGGCCTCAGTGTGCCCCTCTCTGCACAATTCCCCACCAGCATGGGGTCCCTCCTGACACTCTTTAATCCAGGAAACTGCCTTATGGCAGAGATGCCCGAGTAGTCCCGTGACTGTGGGACCTTCTGGTCAAATCCTATGCTGCACCACCCAGAAGCTGCGAGCTGAGGGTAGGCACATTCACTCAAGAGACCAAAATCTGGCACTGTCTCCAGTAGGAAAGATACATGGGTCCAGGAGTGGCACCAGTCCCAGTGGCTTCCTGTCCCTGCAACTCTGGGATCTGTGTTTGGAGGTTCCGACCCAGATTCCCACCCAACTCATAACTGGCTGCCCTGGAACTTGGGCTCCTTCTGTCCAGGAGCCTGCAGGCAAGGAGGTAAAAGTGAAGTCATACAACAGGGGAAGGAATGTACAGAAAGGATCCAAGTGATCTTGCTGGCTGTCTGGACTGTGAAGTGAATCAAGAGAGCATCCCAGCGGCGAAGGGCTCAGTGACCAGGGTTCAGCCCCGAGGAACGAGGGACGAGGGAGAGGGGATCTGGGACAGACAGTGCGGGCGAGACGTGGAATGCACACTGCAGCCCTGAGCCAAGTCCTTGTTTCCCAGGCAGAGGGGCTCCGTTCCAAGAGTTGCTTCCTGGGCGCTCGCGGCGTAGATTCGCGTGGGGACGAAGAGTGGGCGGTCTGGAAGCCCTTTCTTGAAGGTGAGGTGGGCTCTGCAAGCGCCCCAGTTCCTTTGGAGTCGGTCTCCACTCCCCAGAGGGCCACGTCTAACAACCGATTAACGAATCACGGGATAAAGCGGAGGGCAGCACCTGCTCCAGAGGACTTAGCGTCGATGGGACCTGCTCTGGGGACTGCGGAACAGGAACGCTCAGCGTCCGCATTCCGGAGCGGTACCGCAGCCCCAGCCCCTCCGCAGGCAGGGCGGAGCCTCGTCCCCTTCAAAATCGACCAACCACAGCGAGTTCTGAGGCCACCGCGTTCCGCTTATTGGGGGTGTCACCGCGCCAATCTGAGACTGGCAAGCGGTAGGGGCGGAGTCTCACGCCAGCCGCAGCCTTCTGAGCGCGCGTACGCGAGGGCAGGAACGTGACCCCTGATTGGCAGCAGGGCGGGGTCACGTCTGCGTGACAGTTGTCGCGGGGGAGGGCGAGCCCGGGCGAGGGGGAGTGTAAATAGAGCGAAGGCGGTGCCGCTTCGGACCCGTCACCTCCCGGGTGGACCTCTAGGTCTGGAGGGAGATGGAAGACGAGCAGGAGCAGCGGCGCAGAAAGGTGGAGGCCGGGAGAGCAAAGGTAAACAGTAATTCCGACTCCTCCCGCTGCCCCGGAGTGGACTCTTAAGAGCGGGTTCTAGTGCCCGCCACCACGCCCTGCCAGGAGCGGGTGAGGTCAGGCGGAGCCGGCCTCCGTCGCACTCTCGCCCTCTCCGACAACTCTACTGGAAATTGCCGCCTGGCCGCCGCCATCTTGAATCCGCCGCTCTCCGCCCGAACCCGCCTCCTCCGCGGTGGCCGCCAATCAGCGGTGGAGGATGCGCGGCGTTTCGCTGGGCGCGGGACACGCCGGGGCTGAGGGGCTGCGTCGGCTGTGGTTGGGTCGTGAGACTAGGTGCGGGGGGCGGAGGTGTCTGCTGGGACCCCGCCCTCGCGTGTTTCCAGGGAGGCCGGCGTGGCGGCCTTTCTAGGCGTCTAGGCACCCTAACGGACAGCACTGGCTTAGGAACGCTCCGCGTCTCTGCCCGCCCACCCACACCCGGACCCAGTAGAAAGGGAAGGGTATCACCGCAGCGCGCGTCGTCGTTCTCCTGGACGGCCAGCATGTGGCACATCTGTGCCCCTGTGCACATCTGCATCCCTCTGCAGATGTGCACCTGCTGCTGCTCCACCTCGTCAGAGCTCAGGCTTCCTGGAGGACTTCAAGGAGCTGTGACTTTATTGCAGTCCTTGGCGAAACAGGCGCGCTTCTCTCTAGGGCTCACCGCTTTTTCCATCTGTTCAAAACTACATGCAGATTTTCGTTTTACTTGGAATCCTGCAGTACTTTTTTTTAATATAAAAAGGTCTCCGAGTGGTGTTTCAGGGACTTGTTTACGTTGGGGAATACTCCTCGCTGACCTACTGCTTAAGATTCCCCGGGGTCCATAAGCTCATTATTGCTTCCTTGCTGTTTGGGACTCAGGTGGATGGTCTTGAGCAGGTGAGGGTGGAGGAGCTGTCCAGAGCCCGACCCCAATGCTGGGTTCCTGGGGAAGCTACAGACACATCGGCCAAGCCTCCTGGGAGGAGTGCTATGGCTTAGGTTGTGGACGCTGCCCCAGGGAACTCAGTGGTACTGGAGCCATGTGTCTCCAGGCATGCTTTTATCGCCTCGCTTCTGCTGAGGTTTTCACAGAAATGCTATTCTGGCGCTCACTGTTTGGGGGGCACATGACATGTTGGCTGTCACCCCATTCTGGCTGTGGGAAGTGACCTGCTCTGTCAGGAATGGATGAATGAGAGCCAGCTAGTAAGAATAGCTGCATGAAGTTGCTTTGTTTGAAGTTAGACAAGGCCAAAGAGTGGGGATTTCATACGGATTAGTAGGAGGTATTCCACACTAGTTCCTCCCCTTGAGCAACCATAGGGCCACCGCATTAAAGAAATCATTCAGAACATAGTGACTGGTGCGAGGCAGTGACAGGGACAGCAGTATCTAATGGCAGGGTGACAGGGAGAGGACAGAGTGGCCTCATTCTGGCTTCCTGTGAAGGTGGAACTTATGACAGATTTGATTAGGGAGGCTGGAGTCTGTTTTTTGCTCCCTTTGCTTGTGCCTGAGCCTGAGTTTACACTGTGTTCCTGAGCTCATCACGTTTGTAAACATGAGTAAATGTGCTTGAACGAGCACTGAGGGCGGCGATTAACCTCATCTCGAGAAGATGGGCAACCACAGGCCAGAAACGAGGACTGTGATGCAGGAAGGGAACTCCAAGATGGGTCGATTTCATGGAGTGTGGCATGAAACGAATGAATTACAATAAAATAAAATAAAATAAAATAAAGCTAGTTTCAACGGCACCGTCTGCCCTTGAGAGACCGTTTTTCTCATGTGAATGGCTCGTGTAATTTCCTATGTATGTGGAATTGTGTACAAACATTTGCTAAGTGCATTTGCTTTTATGACCACAGTTGTTACTTGAAGGAACAGATGTCCCCTGTGGAAAGCTGTGTTAGATCTCATACCTTTTGAATAAGGTGTTAGTGGGGAGTGAACAGAGTCTGAAACCCCCAGGTTTGAGGGACAGAATGAGCTGGGTTGTGCCTTGTGATGGGCGACATTCTGTGGAGTCCCTGGTGCTTTGGTGAGCTGTGTCATGAAAACTAGAACATCTGATTCCATAAAGGAGGATGTTAGATTGACCTGGCTTAATTAATTTTTTGCTATTTCTGTATCTTGTCTCAGAATCTATGGCTAGGAAATTTTGGCTAGGTTATATATTTCCTTGATTGGGGGGAAGTGGAGGCAAAGGGAGAGATTTAGCTTTTGTGTGGTTTTAAACCTTAAACATGCCTTGATTAAGGTATCAGTCTTTTAAATAGATGCACTTTTTGAAATATTATTTTTCTGTAAATTTCCAGTGGCTAGAAAAGCTAGTCTGCTACTCTTTTGTCTGTGTACAGGCATAATTAACAGTCCTCAAGCTTGGCTCTTCGGACATAATTCTGAGCTTAGATCCTGGCATCGTAGGTATTAATGAAGGCAGTGTGTAGGGGACAGGGATCTGCTGATTGATGTGAATCTGCTCAGGTGTGGCCGAGTGGACTGAGCTAGCCCCAGAGCCTCATGTTCCCCACGAGCCTGCTGACTTTGTGGTTCTGTTACATTTTTCTCACTTATCTTTGCCTTTACTACTTCTCTGCATTTTTGCGCAGCTTGCTCACTTCCGACAGAGAAAAACAAAAGGTGACTGTGCGCATTCGAAGAAAAAGACGGCGAAGAGGAAGGGCTCGGCTGTCGATGCGCCTGTCCAGGAGGAGAGTCCGGTAGCCACCGAGGATAGTGGACTCCTGGGAGGAGGGGACGTTTGCAAAACCACATCGTGTAGTGACACCCTCGATGGGGCAGCAGCAGCTCAGGTAAATTTACTGCGCATCATACCTTTTCATTTCACTTATCTTCTAGTTATGGTTAGTGCGATTTACAAAAAGTGGTCTTTGGTCTGTTTTTGCCTCTCAAAAGTGGGGAAGAGAGTTTTAGTTTAGTTACAAAAGGGGACTATATAGTTGTGGTTTCACTCCTAATTTATGTTTTATCTTTGTATGATTTTGAGAAATTTTGGACTGACTGTTTGAAGGCAGTGTCAGTATTGGTGCTTGCTTTGGTGATGGAAGTTCTACAAGTATGAGTTCATTGGGTGTGGCTGTGTGCACCAACCCCTGTAACAGGTATTTCTTTGGACACTTAAACCATAACACTCCTACACCTACTCTCACACCCACCTGCTTGTTATTCTTTGTGCTGTCCTTTCTTTCTGAACGTGGGACGGGGAGGGAAGAGGGTGAAGATGTGGAAATGTGGTCTTGTTGGAGGAGGCACCACCTTCTGCTCAAGGCCTTATGAGCTGCACAGGGCAGGTGTAGCAGGTGAGTGGACTTGGGCATAGAGAGTTTTGGGGGTGCCGACCCTGCATGGCCTCCCTGAGGCCTCCAACCATAGGTGGGCTTCCCTTGGGACTTCCTCCTGTGTGTCTTGTAAGTAAGGGGCCCTGAATTATGAGTATTCTCTACTTGTGTGCAGTGGTGCAGGTTTACGTGTTCGCTAGACAGAGCAGGAAAGCTGGCAGCTGAGGCGGAATTTGACTCAAAGTCATGCTGTGTTTGGCCTGCCTTATTAAACAAAACGGACTGATTGCCAGTGTGTAAAGTTGATGATATGCTCCCTACAAATCTGGAATTTCGCTGCTTTTAAACAGTTGGAAGACCCGGCCACCGTACTGTCATGTTGCTTGGGGAACAGCTGATCAGAACTGTGGTGGCTATGCATGTGAACCAGCTTGTGCCCAGTTCATTCTCCCTCCGTTCCCTGTCCCCTTTAGGTCAGAGGTTGGATGCCAGTTGCCGTTCATCAGTGTCCTCTTGTTTCTCTTGGGGTAGAGTAGCAGTTCTCAGCAGCCAAGTTGTAGTCACAGCTGAGAATATGAAAGCTACATTGAGAGGGCCAGTATTTACTTCCAGTGCTTTTGTTTGTACGTTCCTGCCTGGGCTCCTTGAAAAGGAAAGCTCCTAGTGTGTGATTAATATTTATTAATTTTTTGCTTTTACTATCGAATCAGAGAACTATTTTAAATTATATTTTTAGCATTTCATTTTGAAATAATATCAAACTTACAAAAATTTTGCAAAAAATAGGAGGGTTCTTAGATACCCTTCACCTAGCTTCCTGAAATGTTAACATCCTATGTTGTAGTCGTCGTCGTCAGCAGCCGTCCGTCTCGAGAGATGATGGTATAGCTTCTTAAGAGTCTATCTGCACCGCTGAGAATGGCTGTGCAGTCCGACTCGGGAGTGACACGGTATCTGTCTCCTCCCGTGTTGTATCGACATCTTGCGATGACGCTGGAGTGTCCTCTCCAGTGAAGCTGAAGCTACAGAGCCTGGGCAGAGTGATATGGAGGGTCTGCTGTTGCCCATGCAGCAGACCACCCCTCTCTTCGCAGCTGAAGGGTCCAAGGGAAAGACGGAGTCAATACAGCTTGGCTTCAGGTGCGCCGCAGGAGTTGCCGGTGTTGACTACAACGTCAAACCGCCTTAGGGACTCCGGCTCCGGATTTTCTGTCGGGGTTTACTCCCTTAGCCTTTCCCCTGAAGAAGTATGCCGCAAGGCAGCGGAGGTTTTTTGGAGTCAAGAGTTTTCCTTCTCTGATGTGCCCTGACTGGAAGATCGAACCAGCGACACTTAGCTCGCAGGCCGATGCTCAATCCACTGAGCCAAACCAGCCAGGGTACATCCTATGTAATCATAGTATAATTATCACAGTCAGTTTCAGTTGACATTGAAGCAGTGGATAGAGCTTCTTCAGATTTTTCCCACTGTCCCGTTAATGCCTTAGGATTCTGTGTTGATTATCAATGCCATGTCACTACCTGGGACAGTTTCTCAGTCTTCCCTTGTCTTTTATAAGTTTCATACTTTTGAAGAGTACTAGCTAATTACCTTGTACAATACGTGTCAGTTCGAGTTTGTTTGATGCTTCCTCCTGATTAAAATCAGGTCATGTGTTTTGGCAGGAACCTGTGGAAGTGAAGAGGCACATGGTATTGATACTTGATATGTCTGCCTGCTAATGATGCTAACTTTGGTTGCTTAGTTATGTGGGGCCTGCCAGATTTTACTAGATGAAAGTGATACTGTGTTTCCCTATGTAGTTAATAAGTACATTGTGTGGAGACTGCACATATCCTGTTTCTCATCATACTTTTTTACGTTAAATTTAGCTTCCATTGATGATTCTTGCCCATAGTAGTTATCACGGCAGTGTTGGTGAAGCAGTGATTCTGTTTCTATCATTCTGTCTGCATATGTTGATTGGCATTCTACTCTAAGGAGGAACTGTTGTCCCCCCCATTAATTAATTAATTTCAGTGTGGAATCATGGGTATTTATTTTATTCTTCGGGTATTTTAATCTGCCATATCAGTGTTTATTTTGTTGCTGGAATACATAGATTTGACAGTTGGGAGAAGCTTTGTATTGTATTCTATGTCCTTTCAACACATCTTCATCATTTGTGGTACCTTACTTCCTTACTTTCTGGCACCACAATTCTCCAGGTTTACTTTGTCCTTTCCCTGCTGCAGCCCTGTAATCAGCCATTTCTTCAAGGAGCTCTGGTTCCTCTTAGTGGAGAATGATATTTGGAAACCAAGATCTGGGTGCTAGGTATGCTTATTGCTAGTGGGATGTCATTGCTTCTAGGCTGTTTCAACATAGAGAGAGGAATTAAATGTACATATATACACATATGTATATCTGTTTTTTTGGTCTATTTGTATGTATAATAATCCCTTTGATTCCAGTCCAGCACAACATAATTTATTCTAGCTTTTCCTCCTTGTTTTTAACTCCTTTTTCTAATAGTGAGAAACCTGGCTTCCTTATTTACAATATGCTTATTTATTTGCTTAATCCTAAAATATTATACATGTAGATAAATTTCAGAATTGCTAATTTTTGCTGTTTGTGAAAAACAAATTTACTAACTAGAGTAGAATATTTGTATGTAGTTCTTTTTGTCTTTATTGTGCCAAGTTATTTGGGTTAGTTTTTTTATCCCTTGCTTCTCATTGTGGTTATTTTGCTTGTTTTATAGTTTTATTCTTTTTTGGTTCTTCTCACACCCAGGTTGATTTTATGTAATTATTTTTTGAGTAAGTAAAACACTCATTTACCAAGATTCTAAAACTTGGAGCTGTATTCAGAGAAGGTCATTTCCTCCTCTTCCTTACCACCCCAATTCTAATTCTGCCCTCTTCCCAGCCCATTCAGACCCACCTCTTGCAGATAGCAGTATCTTCAGTATCTGGTTTATCCTTTCTTTCTTTATTTTTGCACAAAGGAGTAAATTCACGTTTTTTCCTCATCTTCCCTTTTTCTATGAAAGATAGCATACTATAGATGATCTTTTGTAGTTGGCTGTTTTCCTGTAGCGGTGTACTGTGGACTCTCTCTGATTCATTTCTATGGCTGCACGGCATACCCATTGAGTGCAGGTACTGAGTTTATTCCAGCTCTATCTTGTGACTGCAGATTTTTGTTTCTAGTAGTTTGCTTTGCAGACAGTGCTGAGGTAAATAGCCTTGTTCATGTGTATTTTTATATCATAGGAGGTATATTTTTAGGGTAAATTCCTAGAAGTAGTCAGTAGGTGAGTGCCTTTGTGGTTTTGCTAAGTTTCCTTTGTAAGGGATGTACCAATTTCGATTTCTACAGCAAAGAATGATCTTGCCACTTTCCTGACAGCCTTGCCTATGCAGTTTTGTCACACTGAAATTTTTGGCGTTCTGGTCTCTGGTTTCATTTCTCTCAGGTTAAGATTCTATGGTAGGTGTCTTTAACCTTTTAAAAATATGACAAAAACTGTTTTCCAAATGGATGTACCATTTTGTATTCCCATCAGCAGAAGAAGTTCCGCAATTAAAAGGAATGAGCGTTCAAGGCATACAGAGACATAGATGAACCTTAAATTCATCTTGCTAATTTGAAAGATGCTGGTGTGTAATGTTACATACTGTATGATTTTGTTCATATAGCATTCTAGAAAAGGTGAAACTATAGATACAGTAAACAGAACGGTGGTTGCCAGAGTTGTTGGAGTGGAAGGTTGAATAGGTAAAGCATGGAATTTTGGGGGTCAGCAAAACTATTCTGTGTAATAATGTAAATTTAAAAAATCAAATTAAATATCTGTATGAAGATTTCAAAAGATCATTTAGGAGATTGGGAGATTCCAGGATGGAATTCAGACTGTAATAAAAGATCTTGACTGTATTACAAATTATGGAACACCCACATTGAAGGGGCTAAGGACTTAAGCCACTTTAAATGAGTGGAGCTTGTAAGACTGAAGGCAAAAGGAACTATGCAGATATACCTCACTTTATCGTGCTTCTCTTTACTGCGCTTCACAGATATTGCATTTTTTACAATTTGAAGGGAAGACATCCCCCCCACCACCAGGAGAAAGATGATGTCTCGCTTTATTGTAGTACTTGCTTTATTGCGTGGTTTGGCACTGAACCCGCAGTTCAGTCCAGTGTAAACACTGTGCTCTAGGTGATAAAATTGTCCCCCATGGGGGTTAGGGTCAACAACTCTGATACTGCTGTGCATGGGCTCTGGGGCTGAATAGGAAACGGATGGTAGATGGTGGGAGCCAGGTGTTTCCCCATGTCATAACATGCTCATAGAGCTCTGCCTCGGTTGGCATTTGGGTTGAAATGAAGTTGAAAGTGCATGAAGTGAGGACTCTTGGGAATATGGCGTGTATGGGGAAAGCAGTAGAATGAGGGTCAAGTGGAAGGAAGGAAGTGACAAGATCGGGGGAGATTGAAAGGCAATATGTTAGCCTGCTCAGTTGCCGTAACAAAATATCACAGGCTTGAGTGGCTTAAACAAGAGACATTTATTTTCTCACAGTCCTGGGGACTGAAAGTCTTAAAACCAAGGTGCTCTCAGGGTTGGTTTTTGGCGAGGCCTCTCTTACTGTCTTGCAGATGGCCTTTTCACTCTGTCTTTACAGGACACAGAGAGATCTCTGGTATTTCTTCTTATAAGGCTACCAGTCGTAGTAGATTCGGGCTCCACTCTTAGGACCTCAGTTAATCTTCATCGTCTCTTTAAAGGCTTTGTCTCCAAGTGCAGTTATATGAGGGTTTGGAGTTCGATACAGAAAATTTGGGGACACATTTCAGTCCATAATAGGCAACTGTAATAGAGAAGATGTGATCAATCTGGGGGTTTTACTTAGAGAAAGGCTATTGATGTTTGATTTCAGAGGTGGCAGGAATGGAGTGGATGGGCCTCGAGTTCTGAGTGTAAGTGAAATAATTACCTTTGTATTTTTAAAGGACAGAATATGTTTGTCTGTGGATCAGAGCCAGCTTGACATTCAGAAGGCTCAGGCTAGAATAACTGAACCAGAGAAAAAGTTTCTGAGCAAGCAAGATTCCATAGACAGACTTGGTCTGGAGGTGGAGGAGCTTCCGGTTGACATCCTCGTGTCCTCTGCCAGCATGTTCACTGTTCACTTGCCAACATCTTGTCTTGTTTCAAAGGAAACGTGTTCAATGTAAAGTTCCAAGGCGAGGGGTTCCCTTGTAAATCATGGAGTCATTTTGATGTGTCTGAGCTGGTGCCCTTCCTGCTGGCTGGGGAGTGATTTTCTTGCCTGTTTTAATGACTGGGGTGAGGTAAGGGTGTCTGTCTGCTGGGGTGGGTGGGCTCAAAAAAGAAAGGCTCCACGTGGAGCAAAGAGACGAGATGCTGCAGCACCACTGGTTGCATGTCCTTATATCCAGGCCATCGACCTGTGTGCCGAGGCAGTTCGGTCAGGGAGGGCGTGGCTGAATGTGGGCTGTGGTGTTCCTGTCACTGTCCTGCCAGTGCTTCCATGGGATCACTGACGCCTGGTGAGGGGCCTTACCACCCAGAGTCTTCTGCCTGTAGCTTTATTTCATTTCTAGTAAAGACACGATTGCTGGGATGTGCTCTTCTCAAATTAGGGAATGTCAGTTAATTCTGAGTTATTTAACTTGAACCTGCGTATGCATTCCAGTTAGTCTTTTCAGCTATGCTGAGAGGTAGGGATTTTGATTAACTCTGTGCGGGGAGCCCCCACACCTGGTGGGCTGCAGCCCTCACTGCTGCCCTTGGGCTTGTGGGCACCCTGGCTTCTGTCTTAGCCCTGTGTGCATTACATCTGACTTCAGTCTTCATTCTTCTCACTCAGCTGCATGTAATCTTTAAAGGAAAATGCGTTATTTGCGTTAATTTTTGTAATAAATTTGAGTTAGCCAGACTTGCATGGGGCTCTGTACTAGTCCGGCTGACTAGCAGCCTTCAGCAGGGAAGACAGTAGCAGTGCAGCTCAGCAGGAGGCCTTGCTGCTTGTAGCCCAGACACGCCAGTTAGAGAGCAGCTCCAGGAGGCCCACCCAGTGCCTCCAGCTGTGAGTGCAGTTGTGGACATACAGTTTCACCTCTCCTCCCCATCCTACCCTGTTTTTAGGTCTTGGGTTTGGTGTTTAATAACACTTTTTCACCTTCAGAAAGTTTCTTTTGATATGTTTAGTTCTGATTGCCTGTATTTTTTTTTCCCCCCATTGCTTTTAGAGAGAAGAAGGGAGAGAGAAAAACGTAGATGCGAAAGAGAAGCATTGATTGGTTGCTTCCCTTGTGTGGACTGGGAATCTTATCCTTGCAGACCGGGAATGAAACCCGAAACCTTTAGATTACAGGACAAGGCTCCAACCATCTGAGCCACAATGGCAAGGACTGATCGCATGTACTTTTTAAAAGTAATAAAGGAATAAAGTGATACAGATGGAGAAGTATACTATGGGATCTTAAGTTACTATCAGAAAACCATTCCAAATATAACATGGACGTTGTACAGTATATGAAGGGGGTTTCCATTAGGAGAATGATGAAAACTCATGATTGAAACAGGTGCTTTGCTGTTTTATCATCTGTAGGCTTTTTAAGTTTCCGACTGCTATCTGATGAATACCTTAGTTCAGGAAAATGATCTGATGAAAACCATTTTGACTTTTGTTTTCAGGACCAGAGGGGTACATAACAACAGGGATTGGGAAGGAATAGAGCTGTTGGGCTTTTATGTTGTGGATGAGGTTTTTCCCCTCCTGTAGTGAAAATCAGAGTTTTCATTAACAGACCAAAAGAGAAAAGTCATATCATCTCAGTCTGTGCAAACAAAGCTACTATTTTTTTTTGAGAAAGTGATCTGTAATTTTCCTTTCTTGTCAGGTTTTTGTGTTGAGGTTGTGCTGGCCTCCTATGATGTGCTGAGAAGGGTCCTGTGCTCTGTGGATGAGCTTGTGCAAGAAACGGAAGCCATTCATTGGGAGCTGCAAGTTTTTGTGTTTTTGAAGGCTTTAATTACAGAGTCAGTCTCTTTATTTACTAGTTAGCAGACTGTTCAGTTGTGCTTTTCCTCAGACACGTCCTTTCATCTAATGTTCCAGTTTGGGCATTAAGTTATTCATAGGAATAGTCTCTTCTTAGTGTCTGTGGCCTCAATATTGACAAACCTTTTCTCCTTCTTCTTCTTCTTCTTTTTTTTTTTTTTTGTAGAGAATTTTTTTGAGTTTATTTCAGCCAAACTGATGACATGCCAGGAAGCAAGATCTCAAATGCTCCCCCCCCTTTTCATTTTTTGATGATAAGACTTTGTGCCTTTTTTATTGTCTTGACATAAGTTATTTGTCTTTATTATTCTTATAAAAGAATTAACTCTAATCTCGATTCTTTTATGTATATTTATGTTTCTCTAATTTCTGTTCTTATTATATATCTTATCTTTCTGTCATCTTTTATTTTAATTTGTTATTGTTTTTCTAACTTTAAAAAAATATATGTATTTATTAATTACAGAAAGGAAGGGAGACAGAAAGAGAGAAACATTGATGTGAAAGAAAACATCGAATGGTTGCTCCCATACTCACCCTGACCAGGACCAAACCTGCAATCTAGGCATGTGCTCCGACCAGGAATTGAATCTGTGGCCTTTAGGTTTACAATATGATGCTACAACCAACTGGGCCACACTGGCCAGGGATATTTTTCTAACTTCTTAAGATGGATACATAGATCACTAGTTCCCAGACTTTAAATATATGTATACACTCAAGCCTATTTATTTTCCTTCATATGACTTCAGCTGCATTTTTAAATTTTTTATTCTTTTTACAGCAGTAATTTAAATTTGCATTCTCCATTTACACGCTTATTTTAAAATACTCATGTGCACAGGTAAAGTGAGTAGCTTGTGTAAGATGGAGCTATTAATCTTCCAAGTATTGAGTTGTGTGTGAGCCACATGTCTTTATGAGGCTGCTTTATGTTAAAATTATGCCTATGTCATCGGTGCTGTAAGGGCAGATATTTTATTTTATCTTTTAATTGTGCAGTTGCTGTCGGTGCTGTAAGAGCAGATATTTTACTGACCTCTCTGATCATACGATTGTACATCATGAGTTCAGTCAAAAAAGGCAAGTTTTCTTGATATGTGTTATAAAATAATTGACAGTTCTTGAGGGCTTAATATTCCTTCATCTAAGTGCAAGTGATAAGATAGGAATTACTTTTTGTTTAGATTAATGATCTTTTGAAAAGTAACCTTCCAGGTAAGTGTTCACTGTTAGACGTCCAGCAGCAGAATGCCGTGTGGCTTGAGTAGTTCACAGGCACCTAACACATCCCTGCATTAGAGCAGGACACGTTGCAGACCTGGAAGCCCAGGTAGCCTTCTCTCAGATGGTAGGTCGTGTCTGTGTCAGCAGAGTATGAGTCCTTGAAGAGCCTTTATGTCGTCACAGTGCTTTGAACATAATTCAAGGTGTCTTTGTTTTATTTTACCCATGTTTGGGAATTTTGAGTTTACCTTTTATGTGGAGTTTAATGGACCTACTGAATAGCATAAGATAATATAAATGTGTGTGAGATATAATTCTAACATATAATGCATTGTTAATTTTGGCTCCAGAAATATACTTTATTTGATACACTTGTTACTTTAATGCACAGTAGCTATTATGTAAATACAGGTAATTCCTACAGAGATGATTTCTAACATAAATTTATTCCTTAATCTAATTGGAGTGCTTTTGTATACATACACAGTTTTGAATCTGTTTTAGAAATAGGAAAATAACTGGGAAACATACTCCAGCAAAAACAGTCCCTGAAGTGAAAAATGCCCCGTTGGTACTTTGTTATGGTGCCCACTGCTGAGGCCGCCCTAGATAGTGGCCCAGGGCAGAGCGTATTTGCTCTGTAATGGAACCTGTTAAGCTGGGTGAAATAGTAATTCTTTAGTTTAACTTACTGTGTAAGCTCTTTTCTGTGTTCAGTAGTTTAAATTTGTTAAAAATTTATTGATTGATTTTAGAGAGGAAGGTGAAGAGAGAGACACAGAGAGAGAGAGACACATCGATTTTTGTTGTTCCACTTATTTATGCCTTCATTGTATGTGCTCTGACAGTGATTGAATCTGCAACCTTCGCATATCAGGACAATGCTCTAACCAACTGAGCGCCTGGCCAGGTCATGTTCAGAATTTTAAAGCACAAAGACTAAAAAAATTAGAAATAGTGACAACTTGAAAATACAACATAACTACATAAAAATCAATCTTGTAGCAAAAATTATTTTGTAAAAGTTCATATATCATAATTTTGATAGACCCTTTCAGTTAAAGATTCTAGAGTAAATTGTTCACCTGTGCAGAAACTGCAAGCATGTATTAAAATAAGGCATGTTTGAGCCCTGGCTGGTGTGGCTCAGTGGATTGAGTGCCGGCCTGTGAACCAAAGGGTCACCAGTTCAATTCCCAGTTAGGTTGCGGGCCAGGTCCCCAGTTGGGGGTGCATGAGAGGCAACCACTCACTGATGTTTCTCTCCCTCTCTTTTCTCCCTCTCTTCCCCTTTCTCTAAAATTAAATAACTTGATGATCTGAGTGTTTTTTAGGAAGTTATGTCTCAGTTTAAGTGACGTGGATGATAAAGCATTTTATTTTAATTGCTGCAAGAGTCATGTCAGTTCTGGCAGTTAACTCAGAAATGACAAAGAGCAGCATTTGACCTTTCAGTTATGCATCAGGGACAAAAATAAGATAAGGCCATTTCTTATAAAAAGAACCATCCAAAAATTGCACAGAGGTGCAGAACTTAAGAAAAAAATCACCTTTCCCAAATCTTGGACTGAAAATTTAACGAGTGCTGAGGAATGTTTAGGAAGTATGATTCCAGAACTTTTCCACCTCATATTTGCCTAGGTTACTAGGAAGAAGAGTCATCACCATTTATCATCTGGGTCGCATGTACCCTCTATTTTTTTGTCATTTTAAGTTTTACAAATAATAATGGATGTAAGACTGAGCAGTAATTTAAAACAACTTCATTAGAAATTTTGTTACAAATCTTTGAGTGTTAAGTAAATTTTGGCACATAGATATTAAAAAAGGGAAGAATCCTGACATATGCTTTTAGTAAAATGGGATGGTAGAGTTTCTTGATGCAGATGTCATGAGATAGAGACCTTCCCGTGTATGACTGTGGGATGAGACCAGCAGGTTTTCTCTGTCCTTAGGGATATTTTTTACTTGGTCCCGATTGTGAGAAACTTGATCATGTGTTGTCCTGGGAAGACTTGTGATCTGAGATTTCATTTTTACCATCAGTTGTTGCCATTGGTGTCCTCAAGTGCTGCTTTGTCTTCATTCATCTTTTCATTCATCTAATGATTGTGAAAAGTCTTTGCTGTCAACCTTCTTCTCTTTGCCATTTTGGGAGAAAAATGAAAACTTCTTAATGAATTCTCCTATTGAAAGCTGGCTACAAAGGTGGTCTCTCCAGTCAGTAAGAAAACTGAAGGATGGTGATTCATTTCACTATCACCTCATCCTTCTAGGCAGTTTCCTCATCCTTCTGTTTTCTCATTATTTTGGTTGTTAGAGTAGTTGGGAATAACTGATGAGTGTGACAAAATAATTCTTAGGATGATGCAGTAGCATCAGATATAGGAAAACAGTAGCTCAGATCCATCTTATGTCTTAGGTACATGCAAAGGTCTCATGGACTCATGTAATAATTGCAAGACAAAATATGTTTTACTGTATTTTTTTACTTTTTATTTATTTACTTTTACAGACTTTATTTAGAGAGAGGGGAAGAGAAGAAGAGAGAGAGAGATAGAGAAACATTGATGCGTGAGAGATATATCAATTGGTTGCCTCTCCCATGGCCAGGGACCTGGCCTGCAAGCCAGGCATCTGCCCTGAACAGGAATTGGAACTGACAACCTTTTGGTTAACACGTCAGTGTTGAATCCACTGAGCCACACCAGCAAGGGCATGTTTAACTTATTTTTTAAAAAAATAATTAAATTTTTTATCATTCTTTGGATGACCAGTCAAAGAGCGAATACAGTGAAATGTCAGTCCTCTCCAGTAGTTGAAACTTGACAAATGCGGTTGGGTCCTGCAGACCCTGGCCTGTTTGCAGTGTTAAGTGATACTGTGGTCAACAGTTGCAAAGGAGTGAGATACTTAAGAGTGGAAGTGCCTTTGACTCCATGTTTCAAACACAAATCCTCTTGGACAGTACAGGGATTTTTCTGTAGATAGTCATCATCAGCTCAGTGCGCAAAATTATTGTGAACTTAACAGGTCAGTAAACTGTTGGGGAAAATTTATTGGAAAACTTTAAAGTTTGAGATAATTTACAGTAACATACTGAAGATACTCTTTCTGCAAATTATTAAGGAAAAATTTATGTAAAAAAGGAAGATCTTGAAGATAAGATATTTGTACTTAAAATTAAGAGCTTGGAAATTAAAATTAAGTGCATATTGCCCTGGCTGCTGTTGCTCAGTGGATTGAGTGTTGGCCTGCGAGCCAAGTGTCGCTGGTTCGATTCCCAGTCAGGGCACATGACTAGGTTGCACGTCAGGTCCCCAGTTGGGGGTGCGAGTGAGAGGCAACCACACAGTGATGTTTCTCTCCCTCTCTTTCTCCTTTCCCCTCTCTAATAAAATAAAGTAAAATAAATAAACAAATAAATTATTAAAAAAGTTAAGTGTATAGGTCTAAAAGACTAGGATTTATTGAGAAACTCAAATTTAGTAATTTAAGTGTCAAGTACACAGTGAAAGGCTTAAAGAAGTAGAATTCATTAAAAAGGGGGGCAGCAGCATCATTAAGTAAATGAGTTGCATAAAAAGTGTTTAGAGCTTAAGAGTGGTTTAGGAAGAGAGTGCAGATTCTGAACAGGTTGAGTGGAGCTGATGTAGCTGGCAAATGGAGGGGCCGAGAGGACCTGAGGCTGTAGCCCTGGACATTGCTGTAACTGCTCTTCTCCGGACCTTCCCTTCTTAGCTGGAGAACCCTGATGGAGCAAGGACAGAGGACTCGGAATGGCTATGGCAGAAGCTGGATGGTGACATTTCAGAACAGCCTGGGGTCCTCACAAAGGTATTTGTCTTCCAGTTCTCTTGTTAAGGTGTGTTCATTGTCAGAGGACTTCTCCTTGTTGTAGAAACCCAAACCAGAGAGAGGACTAAGTCTTTCAAGGGTCCTCTTGTCACAAACTGGAGGCACAGAGGATTGAGGCAGAGCTGCCCCTGCAGGCATCCTTAACACTGCCCCTTGTACTCAGAGCATATTGGGAGGGCAGCCTTGTGATAAGTCGGGTTTTTTTTTTTTTAAGTATACCGTACTTTATCGATTATGTTGTTACAGTGTCCCAATTTCTTTTCCCTTTGCTCCCCTCTGTCCAGTACCCCTTTTCTCTCCAGCAATCCCACCCCCTTAGTTCATGCCCGTGGTTGTACAAATAAGTTCTTTGGCTTCACCCTTTCTATGTTATTAACTTCCCCCTGTCTTATTTTGTATCTACCAATTATGCTTCTTTGTTCCTGCATCATTTCCCCATTTCTTCCCCTCCCCACTCCCAGCTGATAACCCTCCAAATGATCCCCACACCTATGATTCTGTTCCTATTCTGGTGATTTGATTAGGGTGTTTATGTTTTTATTTTTTTAGGTTCTGTTGTTAATAGTTGTGAGTTTGTTGTCATTTTAGTGTTCATAGTTTTGATCTTTTTCTTAAATAAGGCCCTTTAACATTTCATATATCATATAATAATGGCTTGGTGATGATAAACTCCTTTAGCTTTACCTTGTCTGGGAAGCACGTTACCTGCCCTTACATTTTAAGTGATAGCTTTCTTTGCTGGATAGAGTAATCTAGGTTGTAGGTCCTTGCTTTTCATCACATTGAATACTTCTTGCCAGTCCCTTCTTGCCTACAGTTTCTTTTGAGAAATCAGCTGATAGTCTTATAGGGACCTCTTTGTAGGTAACTCTCTTCTTTTGCTGCTTTTAAGATTCTCTCTTTATCTTGAACTTTTGGCGTTTTAATTATGATGTGTCTTGGTGTGGTCCTCCTTGGGTCTAGCTTGTTTGGGACTCTGTGCTTCCTGGACTTCAATGTCTATTTCCTTCACCAGATTCAGGAAGTTTTCCTTCATTATTTCTTCACGTGAGTTTCCAATATCTTGCTCTTCCTCTTCTCCTTCTGGCACCCTATGATTTGGATGTTGGCACTTTTAAAGTTGTCCCAGAGCTTCCTAAGCCTCTCCTCATTTTTTTTCAATTCTTGTTTCCTCATTCTGTACCAGTTGACTGTATATTTCTTCCTTATGTTCCAAATTGTTGATTTGAACCCCAGTTTCCTTCCCTTCACCATTGGTTTTGTGTGGATTTTCCTTTGTTTCATTTAGCATAGCCTTCACTTCTTCCCTTACGCATTTGCCGTACTCAAGCATATATGTCAAGTCTGTGAGTATTGTTATCACCAGTGTTTTGAACTCTGTATCTGTAAGGTTGGCTATCTCCTCATTACTTAGTTCTCCCACTGGAACCTTGATCTGCTCCCTCTTTGGGCCATACTTCTTTATCTCCTCAACTTGACAGGCTCTCGTTTTTGCGTCTGTGTCTTAGGTAGAGCTGTTGCACCTGCTACATTTAAGGGGTGGAGCCTTAGGTATTCGCGTCAGTGTGGGGTGACTAGTTTCGTCACATTGTGATACTGTGTGTGAGGAAGGGGTCTGAGAGGGAACAATGCTGCTTGCTCAGCACTCGCCCCTTTTCAGGCACTTCTCCCACTTTCATATGGGACTGGCACCTCTCTAGCTGCTGCCCTGGCCATCATTCCCAGAGTGGGTGGGTCTGCGGATGTTTTAGGATCGTGGGGGCCCTTTAAACAAGTAGAGCCTACTGAGAGACTGGCTGTGTCTTCCTCCGCCCCAACCCCCACTGGTTATGACAGTTAGAAGCAATGAGGCTTTATTTTCCTGGCACTGGAACTGGGAGCTGTGCGGTCTGGGCTGGTGCTGGGAACACTCCCCAGGTGTCCCTCCAGATTTTTAAAAATGTGTGACTGTGCTTTCCACCGGCTGGCCACAGCTGCTGCTGCTGCCACACCATGTCCTCTCTGCCCTGGCTTCACCCCTCTTACCTGTGTGGATGAGTATTTCTTCTTTATATTTTTGTTTGTTGGACTTCCATGCAGCTAGATTTTCTGGAACTTCTGGTTGTTTCTAGTTTTGAGGTAGTTGTATTCCTGCTTAGTTGTGGAGGGAGATGTAGCGTGTCTGCCTACGCCTCCATCTTGGCTGGAAGTCTAAAGCTCGGGCTTGTGATCAGTTTTGATGTCCCAGTTTCTGCCACAATGACGAAGGGGCAAACTCGGCTCTGCTTACCCAGTTAACAATACCTACAGCCTCTGTTTCTGCGATTTCAACTTTAAACTAAGCCACTCAAATAGGTTGCATATTCTTTCATAGTTATTTTTATTGAGTCATAATTTACATAACATAAAATTAACCACTTTTAAGTATATGCATTGAATAGCTTGTGCATTCATCACAACAAATTCCAGAACATTTTCATTACCCTGAAAGAAAACCTGTCCCCTTTACCAGTAACTCCCTACGCCTCCCTCTTGCAGTCCCTGGTCACCACCAGTCTACTTTCTGTCTGTGGATTTGCCTGTTCTGGACATTTCCTACAAATGAACCTGTGAATGTGTCGGCTTCTTTCACTGAAGGTGTTCTGCAGTTCATCAGTGTTGTAGTGTGTCCTACATCACTGCTTTTTGTGGCTGGTGACATACTGCTGTGTGGGTGCACCACATTCGGTTTTCTGGTCGCCTGTCGGTGGAAACTTGACTTGCTTCCACCTATTGGCAGTTGTGAATAGTGCTGCTGTGAATACTCACAGACATGTTTTCATGAGGATGTATGTTTTCTCTTCTCTCTGGTGTATCGTCATTATTTTTTGTGACTGAATTTTCTGGGTCACATCTCCTCCTCTCTTTCCCCAGGCATGTGAACAGGAATGTAAATCTGAAGTTGCTGAACTGATGAGCCAGCACAAAGAGGAGATTGGCGAGGAGCAGTGGGCAATGGTGAGACTACAGGCAGAGGTGCAGTGGGTACAGCTGCAGACCTAGGTGACCCGGACGCTGTCACTCAAACCAGGACCTAGGGTTTGGGATCTGGGAGGGTGGCAGGTAGGAGAGGTTTGTCACAGCAGATGGATGTGCACTGCAGGCTTCCTGTGTCTGCTTCTTTGGTTTGTTCTGTTTTCACGTCTTATGTGGGACCATTCAAAGTGGAGGGACACACGTGAACATCTGGTGGCAGCAATTTGGGCCAGGCGCTAGGAACACACTTATTGCATGACCCACACTTCCCTATCAGTGACTGATCACACTCCTGACACAGAACAGTGCTGTGGTGGCAAAGGGGTGCTTAGGGATGAGAAAGGCTGGTCGGGTCCTTCTTGGGAGCATCCGACTCTCCTGGGCAGCTATGGTGCCCAGGGCCTTGGGGTCAAGGCCACATGTTAACCTGGCTGCTTCTGCTCCAGTACCACCTCAGTGCCGCCCCTCTCCTTGCAGCCATTGCCACCGCTGGAGCTGGAGGCGCTGCGCTTGAGTCTGAGCAACATGCACACAGCACAGCTGGAGCTGACACAGGCCAACCTGCAGAGGGAGAAGGAGACGGCACTGACGGAACTGCGGGACATGCTCAATGGCCGGCACGCCCAGGAGCTGGCCCTGCTGCAGAGCCGCCAGCGGCAGGAGCTGGAGCTCGTTAGGGAGCAGCACACGCGGGAGCGGGAGGAGGTGGCACTGAGGTGCAGCCAAGAGATAGGTATGTGTGTGTGGGCAGCCCTTGTTTACCTCCTGGCTGGTGGCAGTGCATCCTGCTCTGCCTGCTCTGCGGTTCCCTTGCCTCCTTCCAGTTCTCCAAAGGGGCTTGTGTTAACTTGAAAAGATGTCTTTGGAGGTGATTTGGTTGCGTGTTGGAGGTGTCTGTGTCTGCAGGGTGGCAGGACTGTGTCTGTGGCCAATCTTTGTACAGCCCAGCCCAGATGCTCCTGGACACAGACCCCCCACATCCCACTTTGTGCCCAGTGTGGCCATGGTGCTCCTGGTGGGTGGCCAAGGAGCCTCTTTATCTCCTGATTCTCTGGTCTAGACTGAGCTTTTTTATGTCTAAAATATACTTTTATGTTTTCATTTTAATGTTTTTGTACATTTTTTGTTAGTCACTCCTTTTGGTAATTATATTTTAAAAATAATAGCTTTACTGAGCAATAACTCTCATACCGCACAGTTCACCCATGTAAAGTGTACATGCCAGTGGTTTGTAGCATGTCAGAGTCATGCAGGGATCATCACAGTCTGCATTTAGAACATTCGTCACTCCAAAAGGAAGCCAGCGTCCTCTGGCAGTCATCCCCCTTCCTGCTTGCATGAGCACCTGATTATCTGCCCTGTTGCTGAGTATTTCATTTAGAAAAATAAAGCAACGTGCGGGCTCCAGGTCTTTTCGGTTCTTGTAGTGCTGTGCACATGTCTTCATCTAGATTCAAGCAAACACGAATATATTGTTTTACTTCCACCCATTTTTGTATGTGTGTATGTGTGTATGTGTATATGTATGTATATTTAAAGTTTTTTAAAAGAATATTGATTTTAGAGTGAGACAGGAAGGGAGGGAGGGAGAGAAAGGGAAAGAAAAGAAAGAGAAAGAAAAAAAGAGAAAGAAAGAAAGAAAAAAGAAACATCTATTTGTTCTACTTATTTATATACTCATTGGTTGAATCTTACATGTGCCCTGACCAGGGATTGAGCCTGCAACCTTAACTTATTGGACGATGCTCCAGCCAACTGAGCTACCCAGCCAGCGCTGTATCTTTTTTAAAATACAAAACATGCTCTGCCTTAGGCCCCTCCCAAAGCTGTCTTCCCATCTTCTCCATGGCACCCAAGAGCAGGTGTATGGAGAGGACCATGCTTGCCCTGTACTCCAAGAGGCTGTGCCGTGGCCTGCCCCTGCGGACAGCGTGAGACCTGCACTCGGGTGGCGCCCTTTGCCTTAACTCTGGACTTGCTCAGGCCGCCCTCACTGTGCACTCGGGGCACCACCTCTCCCCAGCTCCTCCTTGGTCCTTTCCTGATGCTTCTGCCATCTCTACTTGACACTCTGATGTTCAGGTGTGCACCCACGTGTCAGTCCTAGTTTGGCTGGGCCCAGTGGTCCAGTAACGTCTCCCGCCTCTATCCCCCAGTACCTGCTCTTTTCTTGTGCTTCTTCCCTCTCAGAGTTGAGAGTTGCTGGGTCCTAGAACTTCTTTACCTGCCTTCTGGCACCTAGCCTAGAATCTGGCCAGTGTGGAGCAGACAGGCTGAGGTCCCTGTGACCAGAGGAAGAGGCAGGTTCATGGCTCTCCGTGACTGTGCACTCCAGAGCCAGCCTTGCCTGCTCCTCTCAGACTGTCCTGCTGGCTGGAAATCTTGTAGGCCTTGGTTTGGGCATGAATGTAATGTGTTAAACCAGATGTCATTACTCTTGCTCCTTGCTCCCTCACAGATGCATCTTGTCCTGTTGACACTGCCGGGTGCCTGTGGAGCAGCCAGCAGGAGCCAGGAGCCCCTAATCTCCTGGGTGATCAGCTTGTGGGAAAGCCTGGGATTCAGTGACCTGAGCGACCTTTTATGTTTTTCTTGCAGCTGAGCTGAAGGAGCAGTTACAATCAGAAATGGAGAGCAATGTCCAGATAATAGAGGTATCTGTGATTAGAAAATGCTGTTGTCTGTGTACAGTATTTTTCTTATCCTGCTTATCCCAACAGCTTCCCTGTCTACTTGGAACCGGCACAGAAAAGCCCCTCACCTTGACCCAAACCAAACCCGGTCAGAGCTGTAGTTGGCTGTGTTGGTAGAAGTGTGTTGTGTTTTCTTTCAGAGGTTGAGCGTTCTTTTTATTTTTACAAATTGAATTTTTCAGAATGCTTTGTGTAATGTGAGGGTCTTCTATCCCAAGTCTGGTTTCCTAAGTGGCTGGTGTGGCCTGGGCCTTGCTGTGCTTGGGACACAGACCGCTGTCCTCAAGCACGGAGATACGAACTGCAGCGATTAAGTGAGCTGCAGGGAGTGGAGATGCAGGGACACTGCAGGGAGCCTCGGGATAGCTGTGCCTCAAGCATGAAACCGCCAGGCGAGCCCTGTGTGCACCATGGTTGACTCTGTTCACACTGCCAACGGCTCCAGCATGGCCTGTAATTGTCCTGCTGTTCCCACCCGACACCTCCTTTTTGGGGAAAGAGTTATGTTTTGGGGTATAACAGAACTTGCTCTTTCCTGAGGAAGTCTGCCACTGGAACTTCTGATTCTCCTGACTTGTTCCTTTCTAAAAGCTGTATTTATGGAGGGGCCATTTACACTGGTGATGGCAGAGTAAATGGGTGATGTCAGGAAAAACATGGGTGACATTAGGAGATGTGTTACATCGGGGCACGTGGGTGTTTCTGTTCTGGCCACTCTGGGCAGACTCTTAGTGGGAGACGGCTGTCCTGGGTCGGAGGCCTGCGCCCAGCCCCTACTGCTCTGAGCTGGGTAGTGGGGACTTGTTCCTCAGGGCGTCTGGGACAGAGCCCAGCTCTCCCGCCGAAGTCAGTGACATCATTGTACAGCAGCACCTCCAGGTCTTTGTGGGGGCCGGTACGTGAATCCCTGAGAGAGACCGCACTCCTGTGCTGCATGTTCAGAGATGGGTTCTGTTTCTGGGCAGGCAGTCCTTGTTTCTTTTCATTTGCTATTTGCTTTGTGGGCGCTTTCGATCCTGTCCCTTTCAGCAGTAGTGGAGGGAATAGCTGGACATATTTGGAGCTGGTTTCCTATGGTGACAGCCTGGTCTGGGCAGTAGATGACTGCCCAGTTTTTGAATGTGTGATTTAATTTTTTTTATGATAGATAGTCAATTATTGGTCATGCTTGCCTTTTTCCGTATTTAAATTAGAACCTGAAGCAAGACTGGGAGACAGAGAGAGATTTATGCTTAGAAAGCCTGCGCAAAGAGTTATCTGCAAAGCATCAATCAGAACTGGAGAATTTACAAAGCCAGTTTAAGAAAGAGTTGGCAGAACAGAAAGCTGAGCTGGAGAAGATTTTTCAAGCCAAAAATCAGGCAGAATGTGAGTATCTAATTAAGATGAGCAGGTCTAAATGGGACCAAATTATCCTATGTAATTCTGGAATAAATACCCTGTATTTGCCAGATTTGTGGTTGAATATGAACTGCCTATGTGTTCAAATGCCAGATAACAGGGCATGTGACACCCCCGGGTGACAGAGGTGCAGGGCTGTTGTGGGACAGTCAGCCATGGGGTCTTCCTTCATTGACTGCAGGTGTCTCAGGTTCCCTAAACCTTCCTGAAACCTCTTTGCAGAGATAGTTTTTGCATACTGGAGTATTAAATTGCTAACAAAACAGTAATATTGGGATTGTTCACTTTTTCTGCTTGTTGCCTATTACCCAGCACCCACCTGTTAGAGCTGCTGGTTGGCTGGCCTGTACCCCTCCCTCCTGAGGAGAGCAGGATTGCTGAGAGTGGGCCTGAAGGAGCCTGGGGTTCTCGAGTGGGAAGTGGCACTCTCAGTGCTGCCATTACCACCAAGATGTGCTCATTATTCGTTGCCAAAGAGAAGACTCTGCCGTTGTAAACTGAGCGTGGCCTGTATTCTTCAGTGTCCCTCCAGACTCTGCAGGCTCAACACGATACCGCTGTGAAGAAGCTCCAGGAAGACCTGCAGTCCGAGCGCTGCCGACACGCGGAGGACCTGGCCCTGAAGGTCAGAGAGAAGGACAGAGAAAAACAGTTGGAGGTGGGCAACGATTTGCTTTAGTTACTTAGGTTTTAGGTTGAGGTCATTTCACATTCTGTTACTTCCTAAAATTGAAATATTAATTTAGGGTGACTGTTAGATTTGCTGGAGCTGGTAGATGAAGTGCGGGTACAGAGTCTGTAAGGTTGATTTAAGTTATGTTCAATCTGAGATACAGAGAATTTGCACTCTTTACAAGTGCCCCTGAGATGTTTATAGACTTTAGGTATTAGGGTGGAGGGCCACATTCTCTGACAGTAATTCAATAAAAAAAGTTCTTAAGAAAAGTTAAGCAGAAACATTTCTACTGCTTATGTGTTCAAAACTCTTTCCCAATGAAACACTGCATATCAGAATGGGGGCCACGTGGCCAGATCTACTGAGACCTGAAGTACTTCTGTCACCAAACCCAAGAACCAAGCAATGCCCCAAGTGTCAGTTTGAGAAATGAAAGAAAGTAAACCTGGGATGGAGTCAGCCATAGCCTCGGTGTGGGTCTACAGATGAGGAGAGGGAGGGGTCGAGCCCAGGAGGAGCCTGTGTGTGGCCCCAGCAGCTCTTGCACCTGTTCCCACCGCCTCTCCTCCAGGCAGGGGCGGCCCCGCAGAGCCTCCATGATGAGAAAGAAATGACAGGAGGGCACCTTCTGCCTTGTGCCCTGGATGAGAAAAGGCTACTGGGGCCGCAGGGCAGCGCTGCCTTCTCTCAGGCTGACTGGCCATGCTGACCACTAGTCCTTGTGGGGGTAGGCGGGTTGGAGCTGCTCTCAGCGATCATTTCTCTCTCTCTCTCTCTCTCTCGGTGGCTGCATGCAGCATGGGCTCAGTGTACCAGCTCTGTTCACCCCTGAAAGAAGCCATTTCCCAGGAAGGTTAACCAAGAAATGCAGAGAAAACCAAACATAGCTCTCAGGGGATGAGGGAGAGCTGTGATCACAGATGAGAAAGGCCCACGAGGCAGAGCCTGTTAAAGTCGACAACTGGGGGACCTCTGAGGAGAGTTGAGCTGTGTGGTCAGTGCCAGCTGGCAGCGGGAGAGAGCCAGTGTACCCACCTCACGGGCCCTGGGCTCCCCATCCCCCCGCCATCAGCCCTCCTCTGACTGCTTAGAGAGGAACCACAGAAAAAGTTCTTGCCCTTGGTCAGTGAGAAGTTGTCTCTGCGGGGAACGAGGCCAAGGGCCTGAGCAGGGTGGTCTGTGATAGAGGTACCAGACGCTGCTAGGACTGCGATCGGGAAACGGCACCTTTAAACACGATGGGCAGTAGTTTTTCTCCAGTGCCCTGTGCTGGTGTTCTCCAGGTTGGGTGCTTGGGATTTGAGCTTTCACGTCACGTGTTCCAGCAGTTGCAGGGCTTGGTCTCAGTTGACATCTCACTGTCACCTTCCTTTTCTAGTTGGAGAATCTTCAAGCATCTTACGAAGAGCTGAAGGCTCAGTCACAAGAGGAGGTTAGGCGCCTGTGGTCCCAGCTTGAATCCATGAGAACCGACCAACAGGAGCTGAGCGGTGAGCGTGGTCCCTCCATCTTTAGAGCCCAGCAGCACATGGGGTACTTCTCACACCGTCAGTCTCTGGCTTCTCCCTCTTGCTTGAGAATGCGGAGGTGGTTGGTCATCTCCTTGTGGAAGCCCCACTGTGTCATGTAGCATAAGCCGTAGT
Source organism: Furipterus horrens (assembly GCF_987537825.1). Taxonomy (NCBI): domain Eukaryota; kingdom Metazoa; phylum Chordata; class Mammalia; order Chiroptera; family Furipteridae; genus Furipterus; species Furipterus horrens. Next base: position 11,063,437 of record NW_028327171.1, read on the forward strand.
CACAGGTTCTGGGATTGGGGGCCTTTAGAATCTGGCTTTCTGCACCAGGCTCCAGGACCTGCAGCATCTACCAATTTTTCCTAAGTGTTTCTATTTAAGGTGAGTGTGTAATTTCATTCTATTAAAGACTTACGTGAACAGCTCCTGGCTCGAGCGTCTCACATGGAAGAATTAGAACACCTGCAGCGAGACTTTGAGCAGCAGCAGCAGCGGGATAAAACCGAGCATGAGTCTGAACTAGAGCAATTGAGACTTTATTTTGAAAAGAAATTGAGGGATGCTGAAAAAAACTACCAGGAAGACCTGACTCTGTTACAGCAGCGGCTGCAGGAGGTGAGGGAAGATTCTCTTCTGGAGTCTGCGGAAATGAGGTAAATATAGCAGTTTTTATCCTGAATATGTATTTGAAATATGGGAACCTTGAGCTGAACTGAAATCTAGTTGTTTTTGTTTTTTTTTAGCTTTTCCTCATAAACCAAAATATAATAAGTATAGATGTGCAATGAAAGTTGATTACAGTTCTGTTGACTTTTTTACACTTCAGAGGCATTGTCTCTCCCAAGGAAAAGGCACAAGACTTTGTTTCTCTGACAACCTAGTTTTAATATTTCAATATTTTTACCTTCCTTTGTCCTCCTATCCCTATACATTTAAGCTAATTTTTTTCTTTTTCAACTTTTAATTTTTTCATTGAACTTATTGGGATGGGATTGGTTAATGAAACTATATAGCTTTCAGGTGTACATGTAATATATCACCTGTATATTGATGGTATTGTGTGTTCACCAACCCTGAAATCTAGTTTTGCTTTTGATTTCACGCCAATAGAAACAAATAGCCAGGTATTCTAGAAACACATTTTTTCGTTTGAGACTCTAAACGAGGACATTAGAGCTAGGAGCTGAGTCTGAGGCACATGACAGGCTGCTGCTGATGTGCAGCTAGTGCAGGTGGGCGCAGGCAGCTGCCGGGACACCAGCTGTGGTCACCATCACAGCCATAGTGCGGTCAGCTGCGGTGTCTTATTCTTGACACGAGTAGGATTGCAGGGGTGGTCATATCCCAGGGTTCAGAGGTGAAAATACCATGCGTAAGGTTCTCCTGATGTATTTTCTCTCTTAGTTCATCCAGTGCAGTTTTAGAAGAGATGTCTGAAAAAGAAAGAAGAGACAACCTTGATCAGCTCAGCTTCCAACTGGAGCAGCATGAGGTGACAGTCCATTTTTGTTTGTTTTTTCTTTTAAGTCTTTATTATTTAAATATACCATACTAGAGCAAATATCTGAAAATATCACAAGTGATTTATTTTTCCTCATTCAGCAAATTAGAAGTAGGGGGAAATTTCTACATAGTAGCTACTATGACCCTGATTTTTTTTTTCCAGTTTTTTCCCCCATTTTTTGTTCTTTTCCTTCGCCTTGGGAATAGCAACATTAGGATGAAAACACTTACATGCATACATACACTGTATTTTACAGAGATACCAGACAAGTATTTGTGATGGAATATGGCAAAAGCCACATCTCTTTCCTTTGTCTCATGTTCTGTTTTGAATGAAACACAGTTCCTTACAACACTTAAATAAACAAAGAACAAACAGAACTTCAAGGTGAAACACAGGGTACAAACTCTGGCCAGTGCCCTGCTAATTGTTAATGAGGGTAGAACACAGATTTGAATGCTGCTTTTAATTAGCTGTATTAGTCATTTCCCTCCTCCCAAACTTCCCGCCCCTCCATCCCCCCAAGATGTCCTCTCGTGGATCTTTTTTCATTTTCTCTACAGTCTCCCATTAGCCCAGGTTCATGGAGTCCTTAATGTTCATATTCAGTCATTTTAATAGACCAATAACTGCAGGAAGGGCAATCAAGACTGAAGAAGGTGCCATGGCACGAAGCTGGCCCTGGTGCTAGCTACAAAGGTGACTGTCTGCCGAAGACATGTGGGATCCACCTTGTGATGAACAAAATCTGAGGTGAAGGCATGCATTCTGCATTACTTTGACCTTCTAGCAGACCTTCTGGTTTGACAGTAGTGGATTACTCTCCGAAGTGAAATCAAATGGCCGTTGATGAGAGCTGTAGATATATCATGTTCACAAAATAAACTGCCATTGGTGTAGTGAAACCCATCTCCCGGGAGCAGGCGATTCCAGCAGGTAGAGAGTGTAGAACACTTAAGATGAAACACATTACCTTGGGCCCTCGTGACGGGTTCGCCCACAGGAATTGACTGTCCACGAGTGCTGCAAGCACCGCTGTCCCCAAATACCCTAATGTAGTCATTTCTGCAAAGGGTCATGCCGCTCTTGGTGTAACAGGGTGTTCCGATGTCTCCCAGCAGCGGCACTTGAGGCACTGGCTGTGTCAGTAGCTGTCCGTGGCACAGAGCAGAACACAGGCCCAGTCCTGCGCCCTCAGCCTGTGTGTGCAGTGCTCCTGGGAGGGGGAACCGGCCATCCCCAGGGTTCACCATGGTCTGCTTTTCCCTGTATTACAGTATTGCGAGAGGCAACAGTGGTGAAATGCAAGCAAAGTCACTCAGCGTCCAAGGAAGGCGCACCGTGGCTGGAGGGAGGGGGAGTCCCAGTTTTATTGACATATAATTGGGACTTAATATTGTACTAGTCCATGATGGACAGTGTAATGGTTCAATATTGGTCAAATTGCGAGATGATCACCAGTTACATTTGTTTATTTCTCGTGAGGAGAACTTTAAAGATCTCAGCAACTTGCCCCACAAGTCACCATGCTGTACCTTACATCCCAGGACTTACTTTTAACTGGAATTTTGTACCTTTTGACCCACTTCATCTATTTCTCTTACCCACTCCCAGTGGCAACCACCAGTCTGTTCTCTGTACCCATGAGCTCAGTTGATTTTTTTTTTTTTTTTTTCAGATTCTACATATAAGTGAGATCATACCTTATTTGTCTTTCTCTATGTGACTTATTTTACTTAGCATAATAGCCTCCTGGTCCATCCAGGCTGTCACAAATGGCAAGATTTGATTCCTTTTTATGGGTGATAAGTATATATATTCACAAACACATCACGTTTTCTTTATCCATTCATCTATTTTTGGCAACTTAGGCTGCTTCCATATCTTGGCTATAGCAAAAAATACTGTAATGAGCATAAGGGTGCATATATCTTTTCAAATTAGTGTTCTTATTTTCTTTGGATAAATACCCAGAAATGGAATTTCTGAGTCATGAGGCACTTCCATTTTTAATATTTTGAGGAAACTCCATACTATTTTCCACAGTGGCTGCACCAGTCGGCATTCCTACCAGCTGTGCATGAGGGTTCTCTTTTTGCCACATCCCTGCCAGCACTTATTTATTGACTTATAATGATGGCTGTTGTGACAGGGGTGAAGTGATATCGCATTGTGGTTTTAATTTACATTTCTCTGATGATTCAAGAGGTTGAGTGTCTTTTCATTTGTCTATTGGACATTTGTCCTCTTTGGAGAAACATCTATTCAGGTCCTCTGCCCATTTTTCAATTGGATTGTTTGTGGGTTTTTTGTTTTTGTTTTTCCTGTTGAATTGTATGAGCCAATTTTTAATCATTGAGAAAGGTTGTGTTTTAATCATCTTTAATTGAGAAGTGGTCTATCGTTCATGTTATAAAATCTGAATTTTCGTCCTTCACACAAGTGCTATCTGTGATATGTCACATAGAGGAAGGTTTGTATCTAATGGTTGAATTGCTGTGGTGCCTTATATGAGGGGGGGACCCTCCCCTGCAAAAACTGGAGTTATCTTCTGGAGGGCAGGCCCCAGGTAGTACAGGCTTCCGCTGCTAGGTGAATGTTCTAGGAACCCATCTGTTTCAGTGTACCAGCTGGCGTTGTTGTGAGAGGCTGTGTTCAGCTTCAGTGAATTATTTTTGAAGACTCTTAACGCGTTTGTGCATTTCATGATGGGTGATTTAGGAGTGCACCTGCCCACACCGCACTGAGCATTCAGCGGTTTTTTACCAAAAATGGCATAACCACCATGCCCCATCCTTCCTATTCACTCAATCTCATCCTGAGTGACTTTCTTTTTGTTACCCTGGATTAAAAAGTCCTCAAAGGGAAATGTCTTGATGATATGGAAGAGGTGAAACAAAAAGCGGCAGAAGCATTAAAAAAGCATCAAAATCAACGAGTTCGTAAATTGTTTTAAGCAGTGGGAAAAAGTCTCGATAGGTGTACTGCATTAAATGGAGAGTACTTTGAAGGTGACTGAAGAATAAATACACTATTTTTTTATAAATCCAGGCTTTTTTGTGTCCCCCTTCTTACTGCACTGTGGTCTGTTCGTGTGTTTGTTTACAACAAGAATGATTGGATTCAAGGGGATAAGCTGGGACCAGATGCCTAGGAGAATCTGCTGTCCTGTCCTTGGTGCTGCCGGCTGTCATCCCACCTGTCTCAGGGCCCAGCTTCCTGTGTCTCCATGTGCTCCCCACGCTTGTGGCAATCGCAGAATGTGAAGTTGTATCATTTGCTCTAAGTTGTATGTTGAACGTCATTTGTTGACTTCTGTGTTCTCCCTCGAGTTGCTCTGTGGTATTTCTGTCATTTTAACCTGTGACGCTGACACTGTCCAAACAGGGCTCTCTGCAATGATGGGAACGTGCCGGTCGGGACGGAGAGGCACGCTGGGCCGTGAGCACCTGTCTGTGGCTGTGACCGAGGAGCTGAGGTTTCCTTTTATCGATGGTGTCCACTTGAAGTGTCAGTAGCCCCGGGTCTGGTGGCCACTGTCCTGGGCGGGCAGTGCTCACAGGTGGCGGAGCACCTATAGTCCAGTGCAGACACACTCTGCAGTGTATGAGCCCTGGCTTCAGTCTTCGTGTCTGCTCTTCTTGGTTATTTAGGTTGTGTCTCAGTCGACTCTAGTGGCCATAAAGACAGACATTTATCACCTCACAGTCTTGGAGGCTATAGGTCTGAGACCAAGGTGTGGGCAGGGCTGATTTATTAATGAGGTAGAAATTTTTTTTTTTTTTTTTTTTTTTTACTTCTTTACTGACCATTCTTTCTTTGTCACGGCCTGCCTTCGTTGTTGTGTCCTGGCTCCTTTCCTCTGTGGTTTGGATGTCCTCACCCTGCTAGTCTGTGGATGTGATCACTTTCACCCGGCTCCTCGTGGGCCCAGGGTTTGGAGTTGCCAGTCCTTCACACCGTCCTCAGCTCTCCGTCCCCATTCTCAGCGTATTGGTATTTTCCTCTATTTTTTGTTTTCATCCATCTGTAGCTTAGCTCTTATCTGATGAGAAGTGTAGGCTTGAAGTTTTGTTTTTGTTTATTTCTTACCCAAATGGTGAGTCACTTTTATACCTGGCTTGTTGAATTTGTCCTGATTTGGAACATGGCCCTTTTGTGTGCTCAGTTGTCACAAGGGCAGGAATCATGAAGTTTAGGTTGCTGTAACTCCTCTTTGATTTTTAAAAATTTTTATCCTCACCCAAGGATGTGCTTACTGATTTCAGAGAGGAGGGAAGGGAGGGGGAGAGAGAGGGAGAGAAATATCGATCAGTTCCCTCCTGTGCACGCTCTGCCCGGGGACTGAACCTACAACCTAGGCATGTGCCCGTGACTTTTTGGTTTGCAGGATGATGCTCCAACCAACTGCCACAGCAGCTGAGGCTCCTCTGTGATATTTTAGGGAAGTAGGCTTACTAGTTACTTCTTGCCTGCCAGCCTGCCTGCTTTCTTTTCCTCCTAAGGACACTCAGCTGGGCCCCGTTGTCAGGCCTGCTCACAGCAGCTACCAGAGACCCTGCCCCTGGGATCTCGAGCAGGACGGGAAAGTGCAGGGCAGGGAAAATGGGGGAGAGAGTGAGGAGGCTCAGGAGTAAGCGGGTGCAGAAGCCCAGGAGCCCATAGCAGAGCAGTGCCCCTTCGACTGAGGCCCTGGCCTATGAGACCTGTGAGGGACGGAAGAGAGGGAGTGGCGGAGGCCTGACTCTGGGAAGGAAAGTGAGGGCAGGGGCTCCAGTGGGCAGGGTCTGCCTGGTGTCCCTGTGGCTGGTGCTCTGTGTTGGCCCTGCGAGCACAGCGCAGCACAAGGACTCACTGACTATGGGCCCCGTGCTTTAGCAGAGTCTGCCCTCCTAGGGGCCACAGCCAGCTACTTCCTCTGGATGTGACAGGCGACACAAGGAGATGAAGGGAGCCTGCGTCACTCCTTGGGGCATACCTCGGAGGTAGTGACTGGGCCATGAGGCAGAGGCTCACTGAAACATTTCCTCTGTGTGACTTCCCCGAAGGAGGACCTGTGTTTGCACACACAGTTGGAAGAAAGCCCCCAGCACCATGTGGCCGTCCAGCAGGAGGCAGACCTTGCGGTGACCCAGGTGTCGGCCCAGCGTGTGGGGCTCACGGAAGAGTCTGGCCCAGGTGGGTATACCGCTGACCCGGGCGTGATTTGGGAAGGTTGGGATTCACTATGACCGACTCCCTGAGTCATCTGGATATGCTGTCCCTTTGCTCTGCAGTGTTGGGGCTAGAGGTTGGCTCGGGTTGTCCCCACATAGAGGTCCTGGAGTTGAGGGGTGGGCAAGGCCCAGCAGTGTCAGGAGAGGGCCTGGCTGTGCAGTGGCATGAGGGGTAAATAGGCTGGGGAAGCCGGCGGTGGCAGATGAAGGAGCTGTGGTCATCCAGGGGTGCGGCAGATGGGGACAGGTAGTGGCCTTGCTGTGGAGGAGAGTGGATGTAAGGCCAGACGCAGATTCCAGAAGGGGGTTGGACAGTCCTGGGTGTAGGCGCCATTGTATTCTACATGGAGTTGAGGAGGTGAAGCAGATGGTCCCACAGGAAGGTATGGCAGGGGTCAGGTCCCATGCTGGGCACTCTGGCACCAGCGCTTGTCTTCGCTCACGCTCCCTCAGAGCTAGAGGGGACATGACCCTGAGAGCTGAGGTCACTCTGCACTTGGTATTTACTCCTCACAGTTCTTCCTGCATAAGAGGTGCCCCTCAGCCATCGTACTGCACATTACAGTCACTCGGCATGATGGGCACAGCTGATTACAGTCACCTGCTACCCCAACTGAGGGAGCAGAATCGGTGGCTGGGACAGGGTTTATGTAGGGACAGCCCTGGGTGTGGTTCTGTGCATTGGCTGCTGGGCTGCGGGTTGTGTCCGCTCCTGACACTGAGTGCACACGTGGGTTTTCAAAATCTGAATGACTGTTGTCAGAGGCATCTGAAGGTAAGAGTCCTGTCCCTGTTTGCATGGGTGGCCTTGTGGGCTGTGCCTGACTGTCCTTCCTGTGTCCTCTCTCACAGAGCTCGCTTGCATGCATCTCCGGGGTGCACAGGACCCGGCCGTGGAGGTGGAGACCGAAGTGGCAACAACAGCCTTGGGTTTGGAAACTGAGCACAAGGTTAAACTCTCACTGCTTCAGATAGAGCTTCAGGAAGAAATCAATCTCTTAAAAATAGAAAACCAAAATTTACATGAGAAGCTGCAGCAGGAAATCTGCCTGAAAGAGGACTTGGAGAAAGTGAGTCATGAGTCCTTGTGGCGAGGCACTACTGCCACTCCTGTTGCGGTCTTGTGGGAACAGGTGGCCTGGGCCAAGAGGGTGGGTAGTGTGTCAGGTGAACACATACGCATAGCCAGGAGCTGATTTGGTCACTGTCTTTCTCCGATGGAGTGAGCCTGCTCCCCAGCTGAGGCCAGAGCTTTGCTTCCTGTTGCTCTTTCCCCCTGCCTCCAGGGGCTGGGAGAGCAGCAGCTGGGTCTCTTCAGAGGACACAGGAAGGGGTTTGAGCCATGGCCACCTTCAGACCTTATCCTGAACCCCCAGGCTCTTCCTCTTGTGGGCCATGCAGCTGCGCAGTGCTCGAGGGACCCCGAGTGATGAGCTCGCTGCTACAGCTGTGCATGCTGACACATAAATGTAGACCCACTGGGTTATTGATGGGCCTCATTGTACAGCAGCACAGTTTTATCACTGTGGGGGAAGAGTAGAGTTAAGGTGACGGAACCTTTTTTTTAAAGTATTTATTTATTTATTTTTAGAGAGAGGGTAAAAGTGGGGGAAAGAGAGGGAGAGAAACATTGATCCGTCACCTCTTGTATATTCCCCTGCTGGGGACTGAAACCGCAGCCAGACATGTGCCCTGACCAGGAATTGAACCAGTGACCTTTGGCCTTGCAGGATGACTCCCCAACAACTGAGCTGCACTGGTCAGGGCTGAAACTTTTTAAGTCTTGTCCACACGTGTTTGGACTTGACCATATTTCCTCCACTCTGCCATTCCGGCCTTCTGCTCTTAGCCCAGGTTCTTCTCTGTGAAGGCCTTTTTGGATTTTCATTCTCCAACAAAACTGGTTCACAGGAAGCTACTGCTACCTGCAAGTATGATGACATGTTATTCTCTAAATTAAGGCACGGGTGAGGATGTGGCGCAGAATAGAGGCAAGCACAGAGCTTTGTGGAAGCCGAGCTGGCTGCCGTGTGTACTGTGATCATCAGACATGACCTTCTCAGGCACTCTACACTGAAGGACAGACTTCTCTCAGTGTTTTTGATGTTTACATGTGTGTGTATATGTAAATGTGTGTGTATTTATTTTCTGGACTATTTACTTGTGTCAGTTATTGAGAGAGGTGATGTGGAATTACCTGTTTCTCCCTTTAATTCTGTTCAGTTTTGCTTTAAGTGTTTTGAAGTTCTGTTATTACACACACGAGTATGGTGTCTTTCTGAAAAACGTACCCTTTTGTCATTAGTGACATAGCCATTTTCTCTCCTGGTCAAAATCTACTTCGTCTTTTAGTCGTATTGTCATTCCAACCTTCCTTTGCATTTTGTTTGCCTGGTTTACCTTGTTTTGTCCATTTTATTTTTAGTCTATTGAAAGAAACTGCCTAAAGTTAGTGTCCAACCCCACAGTCCCACAAGACTGCCCTTCCTCCAGCTGCTAGTCTCAAGTGTTGGGTCTCTGGGTACACACACCTCTCTGGCTTGGCTACAAAGTCAGAATGTTCCCATCACCTCACCCCCTCTTCAGGTTTAATAATTGCTAGAGCTGCTCCCAGAACTCAGGGAAGCAGTTACTTACTGTCACCAGTTTATTACAAAGGATTCACAGAAGATGGTGCACAGGGCAAGATGGGGGTGGCGTGCTGCTTCTGTGCTCCCGGGCGCCTTGGCCCGCACTTGTCCTTCCCTGCTCTCCAGCCCAGAGGCTCTCCCAGCCTCTTTGTTTAAGGGTTGTTGTGGAGGTCCTGTTACATAGGCATGATTGATTACATTGCTGGCCCTTTTTCTCTCCCGGCAGGTCAGAGTGGGGCTAGAAGGTCCAGCCCTCTAATCACACTGTAGTATTTCTGGAGACCAGCCCCCATCCCGAAGCTATGCAGGGCTCCCAGCCACCTTTCTCGTTGGCACACAGGAGCCTCTTAGCACTGCACAGATGCCAAGGGTTTTAGCAGCTGTGTCAGTAGTAGGGGATAAAGACCACGCACTTAATGTTTATTGTATTTCACATATGGACAGCATATAGTTGAGTATTTTTTAAAACCCATTCTGATGAACTACCTTTTAATTGGAGTGCATAGTCTGTTACTTCTTCATGTTGTTATTGATACAGTTGGACTGAGGTCTGCCGTTTTACTATCAGTTTCTACAGGGTGCATCTGATTTTCTTTTGTCTTCTTTTGCTGTTGTTCTGTTTCTTCCTTTGCCTTCGGATTTTTTTAATACTTTCTAGAATTGATTTTATTGTATTTCTCTGTTGGTGTCTGAGTTGTGTCTCTTGCATTAGGTTTTTAATGCTTGATCTAAGGGTTAGATGAGACATTTGTAACTTCTTAGGCTTCTCAGAATTAGCATTAGACCATTTCACGTACAGTGTAAGAGCTTGTAATTGTGTAGGTGCATTTACTGCCTCCTCTGTGTCATTTATGCTATAATTTTCATATGTATTAAATCTGCCTGTGTTGTAAACTCTGCGGAATGTTTTGAACAGTCATACGTACTTAAAAGAAATTAAGGATAAATAGTCTTACATTTACCATTTACAGTACTCTTCATTTCTCCCCAAAGATCTGAATTTGCAGCTCGTATGATCCTTTCACCTTGAAGAATCCCCATTAACATTTCTTGTGCACATCTTCACATGTTTTTTCTTAGCTGAAAAGTCGTTAATTTCATCATCTTGAAGATGATGCATGTAGAAGTCTGGGGTGACAGGCTTTTATTCAGGACTTAAGGACGTTGTTTCTTGTGACCTTGTGTCCGATGAGAACTCAGTCATTGTTAGGTTAGTATTTTCCCGAATTGCATGTCATTTTCTTTTGGTTCATTCAAAGATTTTTCTCTTTGTTTCTTTCTCAGTCATTTTACTATGAATGCCTAAGGCTTGATCTTCTTCGACATTTTTTCTCTCAAGACTGTCTAAAAATTAGTACATAAAATTAACTGGGGATATTTGAAGAAAAGGAAACACAGGGTCTTGATAAAAAACAAAAACGCTGCCTTAAAAAAAACTTGTACTACCCAGTCAGGGCACATACCTGGGTTGCAGGCCAGTCCCCAATTGGGGCGTGAACCGATCAGTGTTTCTCTAGCACATCAATGTTTCTCTCTCTTTCTTCCTTCCTTTTCTTTTCTCTAAAAATAAATAAAATCTTTAGAAAAAAACAAAACAACCTCATAGATTGACCTCATATTTTCTTATTTAGTGATGTTATTGCAATGATGGTATTTTAATTTTAATTACAGGAATTTCTGTTCATTTATGTCTTTCCCCAGATTTGGGAAATTGTCATCAAGTATTTTCTTCAGTTTTTTATCTCTGCCCCATTCTTTTCTTTCCTTTTAGAGCTCCATTAACATGGATGCTATATATTTTGGTTTGTGAGGTTCTGTTCATGTTATTATTTCTGATCTTTTCCTCTTCATGTTGGTTAAATTCTGTTTGTCTTCAAGTTAGTGACTCTTTCTTTTGTCATCTCTAATCTGCTTTTAAGTCCATTTGTTGAATTTAAAATTTTAGATAATGTATTTTTCTTTCTTTTTTTAATTTTTTAATTTTTTTAAATTTTATTTACTTATTTTTGGAGAGAGGGGAATGGAGGGAGAAAGAGAGGGAGAGAAACATCAATGTGTGGTTGCCTCTCATGCGCCCCCAACTGGGGACATGACCCACAACCCAGGCATGTGCCCTGACTGGGAATCGAACCAGCGACCCTTTGGTTTGCAGTTGGCACTCAATCCACAGAGCCACACCAGCCAGGGCTAAATAGTGTATTTTTCAATTGTAGACTTTTCATTTGGTTGTTTTTAATTGTTTCTATTTTCTTTGCCACAATTTCCTGTTCTTTTATTCATTGTGAGCATATTTTCCTTTATGTTCATAAATGCAGTCATGATAGCTGCTTTAAAATCTGTTTGCTAATTTCAACATTTGTGTTATCTTGGGGTTCTCCATTGATTGTATGTTCTCCTTAGCATGGGTCATATTTCCTCTTTATTTTATGTATTAACTGTTTTTGAATTGGATCTTGGACATTGTGGAGACTCCAGATTCTGTTATGTTCCTCCAAAGAGTAATGATTTAAGTTTCAATAGGCAGTTAACCTGGCTAGGTTCAGACACCACACTCCATCTCCTCTGTGCTGGACTGAAGTATACTTTTCAAAAGTTCTTCTAGTCTTTGCTGACATGCCCTTGCAAATTGCCCACACATGTGTGAGTCAGGCATTAGCCTGAGCTTAGGGTTTAGTCCAGATTTTGCAGCTCTTCTTCTTTGGCTTTGTCCGAATGCACTTTCCTCTCTTACTTACCAGCCCCTCTGTTCAAACAACTAAGATTATGGGATTCCTGTGAGTATAGCGCAGACAGTAAATCACCTCTCTAGGCCATAAGGTAGTTTTATGTACTTTATCCAGAGTTTAGAGTTGTTATCTTTGGGAAGATTGGTCTGATTAGAACTTCTCAGCCGTCACCAGAAACAGGGCCCTGAACTTTATTTTTAATAACTTTTAAATAAGGAATTGAGGTCAGTCTTAAGTACCTCTTTTGGTTTTGTTTAGTTTATTTTTGATTATGTTCAGTAGTTTGTTGACCTACTTTCTTTTCCCTTTTTTTGAAAAGCAGGATATTTGCCTACTACCTTTATCTTTCTGATTCATCTTCCGTTTCACAAGATACCTTTAAAAGTATTAGTTTTAGCTCATCAGCCTTTTGCTCAGGTTCCCTGTATATCCTGGACTGTAAATTGTGCAAGTCTGGAGACTTGAGCTCATGACACTGTCTGCTGCTCTCATCACCCTCAGACTTCTTATCTCCTTGCTGATGGTGGTTCAGCTCTGTCGGGGCTCGTTGGCCTTTTCCTAGACAGAGGACCCATGCCATGTCAGATTTTCCCCTATCGCTGGTCTTGGTGCAACAGAGAAGGCCTCCAAGCTCATCTTTGTGTTCAGTTCAGTTACTCCGGACAGAAAGAGCAGTTGGTTCCATGTGCCAGGATGTGGACAGCTTTTCCTTAAGCAAGTAGTTTTAGGTTTGTTCAACTTAGGTTCCTTCTGTTCTCATCAACAGAAGAAGCAGTCTTACTGCTCTGGTCAGTATAATGCCTACATGTTACAGAAGCTTCTCTGTCTTCAGAGATGGATTTGGATTTTTGCTGCCAATAAACTTTTCCTTTAATTTCTTCCCTCTTAAATAAAATTGTTATCTATAGGTAAAATATAATTTAGTCGAAGGTCACCAGGAAGAACTGAGGAAAGCTAAGGAGCAAATTCAGCTAATGAAACAAGAACTTAAAGAAAGAGAAGCAGAGTGGAAAGGTACAAGTGAAGCCCTAAAGAGAGAAGCTGAAGAGAAGCTAACCCTGAGGCTCCTTGACCTGGCCGAACAGGCTGAATTGGAGAAACAGTCGATAATAAACAAGTTTGAGCTCCGAGAAATCGAAATGAAGCAACTGCAGGATGAGCAGGCGGCCCAGATCTTAGATCTGGAGGGGTCCCTAAAGGAGCAGCAGAGCCGCCTGCAGCAGTTGGAACTTGGCCTCACTGGGGATGAGTCTCTGCAGTGTGGCCAGGAGCCAAGCAGGGATGTGGCTCCTGTGGACCAGGACCGGGAGCTTGCTACACTCCGCTTAAAGGAGGACTGTGCCCATCAGCTGATGCTGGCCCAAAACAGGTGGGTGACATTTTTTAGCAGTTTGTTAGCATGGAGCTGTCTGTTAGGTTCCAACGTGAGATCTGACCCAGGACACCTGGCAGAGGGTGGGAGGCAGATCTCCTGTAGGCTCTCAGTGACGTCCTGAATCCTTGACACTTGGTTTTTACCCTAAAACGAGAATAGGACACGTAGCTCTGAAATAAGATGTACTGGCAGAAGCATGGTCCTAATCCTTCCGGTGGAGTTTAATGGGTGCTGCTGTGCATGCATGTTTCATGTCATTTTTGTTCTTTATTTGCATGTTTTAAAATATCAGTAGCATAATGCTAGATCTCATTTATTATAATGACATGCAGTTTATCCACATGAGCTTTTTGTATTTTTTTAAACAGATATTTTAAAAAAACAAACATTTTTACTAAAATACATACATCTCAAGGTTTTAAATAGGCTTAGAACGTGATTTGGTTCTTTGCCTCTGTTGGTGCCGACTCTGCAAACCTGGCCTGTCGTGGCCGGGGTTCTGAGTTTGGGGGTTGGTGGACATGCTGCTGGTTCTGTTTCTCATGTGTCAGCTCCTCCCCAGCATCACGAGGGAGGTGTAAGAGCTTCTGCTCTGCAGTCTTGAGAGCTTGACCTCGATCCCGATGCTCTACGTGGGCAGGAAACCTGCGTGCTGTCCCTGTGTGGTACAGGTTAAATGGCGTAATCCAGGGAAACACCTTTACAGAATCTGATAGACAGCAGTGTAAGACCAGTCACAGCTTTTGTTGTTTCTGTGAACTCGCCAAGCCGTGTCACTTGTGTAACCTGCACCGGTAGAGGTTCCAGACCCCACCCATTTCCAGGTGGGGTTCCGGGCACTTTAATGAGAAGGCGTCTTCTTGCCACTACTTTTGCCAGCTGGTGCCTCCCGTGGCTCTCATTTCACATCCCTTAATTCACAACTGAAAAGTGTTTCTGAGGTCTTTTGAATGCCCTTTGTGGCCCTGTGGGCTCCTGCGAGCAGTCCCGCCACCCTTCCCTGTGGAGACCCTTCTCTGTGGGTAATAGTCATGCCTGCTTCGCTGCGGTGCCTGTTGGGAGTGTGCATGTCGCTTCTTGCTGTGGGTCCTGTGTCTTCCACTGCAGCCTGTGATGCCTGGGCTCTGGCCTCTGAATCCTCTGGCTTCACGTGGCCCCCTTACTCCGTTTCCTTATGGTGGCGGTGCGCTCCGGCCGTTTGTGGCAGAGGGAGGAGTAGGGGCAGTCAGAGCCGCGAATGACGCCCTTGTTGGTAGAAGTGGTGTTTCCTACAGGAGGTGTGAAGAGGTTGCTGCTTTTACGACTGCATGTTTTGCTATCTGTTCACTTTGCGTGTCATCTCAGATTTTTAGAACAACGTAAGGAAATCACAGAGACACTCACTACAGAACATGATGCCCTCCTGCGGGAGGCCCAGGAGAAGCACGCCAGTGAGCTCCAGCTCCTTCAGGAGAGACACCAGCAGCACATTCTGTCCCTAACCACGGAGCTCGAGGCCAAGCACCAGGCCAATGTTGAGGAATTGAAGGCTGCGTTCCAGAGAGAGCAGCGGGCTCTTTCAGAAGCTCGTGTGGCTGAACTGCAGACCAACCATGCTGCTGAAATCCATGCACTGGAGACAAGACATTTGTCACACCTGGATTCTGTGGAGTCGTTTTATCTGTCTGAAATTCAGACCCTTCGGGATGAGCACAAGCGGGCCCTGGAGCTGTTGCAAGGGGACCCTGAGGAACAGCTACAGAGAAAGGACTCGTCTCACCAAGTGATTTTGGCTCAGGAGTTAGAGAAACTTCAGCGGAAACACGATGAAGAGCTTGAGTCCGCAAAGGGCAGGTGGGGAACTGAACGAAGCACAGAACACACGGAGCGTTTCAGGGCCCTGGCTGCCGAGCTTCGGGAGGCTCCTCAGGTGAGGACCAGGCCCTTTCCCTGTCTCAGGGCAGGTCTCTTCCCACTGCCTGCGTGACTCACTACACTCTTGTGTGTCCCTGAGTGTGCGCCTGCAGTGTGCCAGTGTCTGTGTAGGCCTGTGTCTGCGTGTCTCACATGGCCCCTAGCAGTGGTCGCTTTGGTTGCCTCATGAGGTAAGCCTAGAACAGTGAGGTTTTCAAAAATTTATTTTTACTGAGAGAGAAACAGTTGTTCCACTTATGTATGCATTCATTGGTTGATTCTTGTATGTGCCCTAGCCAGGGATTGAACCTGCAACTGTGGCATATCGGGATGACACTCTAACCAACTGAGCTACCCCACCAGAGCTAGAACAGTGAGTTTTAGGGTTTCTTTGATCACATGACCACAGACTCCTTCGGAAAGCCTGGGCTCTCTGGCCCTAGAGAAGTGTGCATGTGATCTCACTGGGTCGGAGTGCTCCTCTTGGCTGTGCGGGCCCTCGCTGTGAGCCTGTAATTGTAGGGGCCAGCAGTTTGGTTTTCCTGCTGCGCATATGTAGCCTCAGTTCTCCTTTGTGGTGCTTCATGAAATTAAACTCCCTGTCAAGTGTCAAGAGCAGTGAGTTTAAGTTCAGTATAAAAGGGAATTTTTGGAGAAGGCCCAGGTACCCTGGACTGGTGTCCACCTTTGTCACTTGCACATCTGCGCACTTGTGTCTCAAGACACGTGTATTTGGTTTAAAACTATAGTCACTGTGGGTTTTTGTCTCCTCGCAGTGGATGGGGCAGTTATGCCCCGTTTGTGGGCCAGGTGGGCATGTCAAGGACCCAGGGCCATACTGTGTCAGGTGCTGCCCCATGCAGGGTGGGACATGCACTTTTGGTTCTAGGGTGTGTGAGGATGCAGTGCACTGTGGACTTTCTTGGCAGGAGGAGTTGGCTGCAGCCCTGCGTAATCAGAGGCGCCTGCTGGAGGAGGAAAAGACTGTGGCCTTGGACAAGGTGCGTGCTGAGGTCCTGCTCCTGGAGCAGCAGCACCAAGCAGCCCTGCAGGAGCTTGGCGATATGCATGCGGCTGAGATGCAGAGGCAGCGGGCAGAGCAGCAGGTACTGCAGGAGAGGGCCATGTAGTAAGCTGCGCCAGGCATGCAGACTGGCCCCTTCCTTGGGCAGCAGAGGCTTCAGGGACCACCTCGGAGTGGACTCTGGTGCTTATGGGGTGCCAGACCTCCTGGGGCTTCTCGTCAGACCACCCCATTGCTTCCAGACATACAGAGAATTGGTGAAGCCTGTGGGGCTAGATGCTGGGCGGGCTTTGGACCTGCAAAGAGGATCCCGGGGCCTGTGTGCCCCATAATGCACCTTAAAACCTCAGGGCCTGTTGTCTGGACTAAGGGACATGGTTCCCCACAAACTGGCCACATGTGCCCTCTGACCCAGTCTCCTGTTCTTCCCCTAGTCTCATGGCCTCATGCTGCCTCGCTGTTTCTGTGACATACCGGATGTACTTTGCTCTGAACCTGTCCCTGTCTCTTGCATGGAAACTTGTGCATACTCCTCTTTTAATCAAGCCACCCTCTAAATGAGCCTTTCCCTGACTGATCAATGTGGCCCCCATCCCCTCCCCTCCGGACCCCACAGCACTGTCTCCCAGCAGTGTGTGTGGTGTGGTTGTTGTGCTTGTTCTGTCCTCTGCTCTGTTCATTGTGACCCTGGGTCCAGAGCAGGTCCCAGACTGAGACCTCCCTGGGAGCTTGCCAAGAGGGGCTTTGATGCAGGGGGCCAGACCCTGCTCTTTCCACAAGCCCCCGGATGTGCACTCATTGCTGAGGTGCCAGTGGCCTGGCCACACCTTGTTAGGATCTTCAGGGTCAGGGTGGGGAGAAAGGATTCCAGGACCCGTCCAGGTGCACCTGGAGGGTGGTGTCCTTGGAGGGCAGGGCGCTGACTTTATCTGGCAGGCAGCAGCAAAACTTCTGTTCTGAAGACCATTTGGTGGCTGGACCGAAGAGGGTGGAGGCGACTTATTAGTCTAGTTGAGACTTGGCCACGGCCCTTGGGAAGCATAGGAATGGGAGGGCAAAGGGGCAGTGCTCGGGGGTTGGGGGGTCAGGGGTTTCCTGATGGCTCACAGGGTCTGCAGGAGCATGGTTGACAGGGCGCAGGGCAGTGGGGTGGGCATGGAGAAGCTGTGGCCTGGGGGTGACAGGCATGTAGCTGGGTCTAGACTTGCCAGAGGCAGCAGTGGCTGAGGTGGAAGTGCCCTCGTTGCAGGAAGGGGAAGGTGGTGCAGGGCGGGCAGCCTTGGTTGTGTCAGACTTGTGTCCACACAACACGTTTCCTATGGCAGGTGCTCTTAGGAATCGGCACAGACTGGTTCTTTTTCAGATTCTTGAATTTTGTACATCAGAATATATATATGTGTGTGTGTGTGTGTGTGTGTGTGTGTGTGTGTGTGTGTGTGTGTGATGACATCTCATGATGACGTCTAACAAAGCAGCGGGAAAAGAACTGTCTTGAACACATGAGGCTGCCATGGAGGGGTTTGGAGGCTGTGACTGGCCAGGTCCTCATGACCCACCGTGGGACTTGTGCCCTCAGTTCCCTTTGCATGTGTGCAGGTGGCATCTGACCAGCGAGGTACTCCCTCTGTGCATGCACACACATGCCTACCCATGTAATTGTGTGTGTCATCCTCGCAGGCTTGTGAAACTCCTGGAGTCCCATCTGAGAACACTAGCTGGACACCACAAAGCTCTTCCCAGGGTTTAGATTTGAAATACTCTTGTCCCTCCTATCTTTTGGTCTTTTTCTTAGCATGAAAGGATAAGAATCTGTGTACACAGTGCTTCACAAATACTTGGTATTTTATGTGATGCATATGTGAAAATTTATCAAGATTGTAAATATTCACCCTCTCCGGGTGGCTCAGTTGATTGGAGTGTCATCCCATACACCAAAGCTTTGTGGGTTTGATTCCTGGTCAGGGCACATACCTCGGGTGTGGGTTTGATTTCTGGTCAGGGCACATACAGAACGTAGCCAATGAATGGTTCTCTCTCACATGCATGTTTTTCGCCCTCCCTCCCTCTCTCTAAAATCAGTGAACATATCTTCAAGTGAGGATAAAAAAAGATTATAAATTTTCATAAGTACTAGTTCTATAGATTTTTAAAAAGAGCATGCTGGCCCTGTCCAGTGTGACTCAGGTGGTTGGAGTGTTGTCCTGTAAACCAAAAGGTCGCTGGTTCAAGTCTCGGTTAGGGCACATGCCTAGGTTGCAGGTTTGGTCCCTGGTTAGGATGCATACAAGAGGCAACTGATTTATGTTTCCTTCTCATATCCGTGTTTCTCTTTCTCTCTTCCTCACTTCTCTCTCTAAAATCAATATGCATGTTCTCAGGTGAGGGTTATAAAAAGTGGGGGGGGGACTTGCTGGTGTCCGGCTTCTAACCATAAAAGCAGGCCCTGGCATTCACCTCGGTTTCCTGGGTTAAAAGTCAGTGCTCTGAGTTTTGAGTATGTATTAAATGATTTCTTAAACTGTTTCTTCACACGAAAGTTCTTAGAATAAGAATTAGAGGAGATAACAAAATTTAAGGGAAGTCTAAAAATGAGTGTCTTTGATTAAAATGTCTGGGAGTAGGCATTTTTCTTGACATTTGCTCCTTGGACTCTTAAGTTGCCTCGAATCAGGCCAGTTGGTCAATTTCCCATGTTTGAAGGAAAGAGAGGACTCAAGAGGGACCGTGCACAGAAAGCCATGCCCTCAAGGCAGCGTAGAGAGGCACGGGGTGAGACCCCAGCTAAGAGCCAGAGGTGCGCGGGTCACTGATGGATGGCACTGCACAAGTCTCTTCACGGCGTTCTCGTACTCAGGTTGCATTCAGAGAGGGTGAACACCCCTTGGCCCACATCCCCTCAGCCTTCTCAGTCCTCCTGGTGTCCCCTCAGTGTCCCCGCTGCACTCTCAGTGTCCCCCAGCCCCTCGAGTTGCTGTCCTGAGGGGCCATCACAGGGTCACATGGCCTCTAGGAAGCTGCTTCACTAAGGGGAGAAAGAAGGAGGTTGTGAGACAGACACGCGACCTGTCAGCACCTTCGTTGTTCAGTCGCCCTGGTGAGAGGCATGTGGCAGCGGGGTGCTGGCGGGTTCTGTGAGCTCCTGTGCGGGGTGGGCACTCTTCCCCACCCGTCCTAGGGGCTGGAACCCAGCCTTGTGGCAGGCCCTGCAGCCCCACTGCACAACTGTGGTTTGCAGATCAGGATCCAGGGGCAGCGTGTCTGGGTGGGTTAGCACCCTGAGTGTGGCGGCTGTCCCTTCTCCCGAGGCACTGCTCTGAGACCTGCGGAACGCTGAGGGGGTCTCAGACTCTGTCGTTTCCCTTTTCATGGTGCTCACTGACCTACCACCCGCCATTCCTTCCCGTTTTATCTATTTGTAACACCAAGAGCCATCCACATTTTGTACCTGTGTGTCATTTATGTTGTTTGCTTAGAAGATTTGACTTGTGTTGACTATTGTCTGGTGCTCCCAGGGCTTTGGGGGAGTATTTTTACAGTTGTACCAGTTCAAGGACATTATCTCTTTACTCTGCTACTAAGGTTGTGAGCGTTAGATACTCTTGAAGTGAGGGACCTTTCTGTCTATCTGATTTCACAAAAGAAGACAGTGGTGCTTATGGGGGCGTGGGACATGCTGCTTCTGCCCCTATTTTATTTTAACATTTTATTGGAGAAAATTCCAACATACACAGAACAGTTTGGTAAAATTCCGTATCTGGCTACCCAGTGGAGTGCATCAGCACCCCGCACCCCTAGTTATTTGAAGCAAATTCCAGACATCATGTGTTTTCAGTATTTGTCTCTACCAAGTAAGGCCTTTTTCTCCCTAATGTATCATAACCATAATACATTCTAACCTAAAAAATTAAGTTGGTACCTAATATCATCCCATATCCAGCCCAGATCGCAGTCTTTTCCTCTGATTGTTCACATCAGGATCACACAGGGTCCCATCTGCACTGGGTCCATTTTTCTTGCAGCCTGGGGTGGCGGCTAGCCTTTCCCCCTTACTCCCTGTAAATATGGTTCAGGTTTGTGACTTGGTGCGAACACTTATAGGTGGTGGCATGTTCCTCCTGTGGTCTTCTGTCAGGCTTTACTGCAGACAGATGTTACATAAAGCCTTGCTGGGCATTTCTTGGGATGCCAGGGTCACTGTCCCCAAAATAGCAGGGACATGCTGTTCTTCCTCTGCGAATAGGTTTTATGTGGGTCATAAATATCTTTGCACCTGTTTGAAAAGCGGTGTCACTTATCTGAAGAGTTATTTAACATGTGTGTGAGGTGATTGGATCACTCACCAGGTCCCTCCCTTTGGAGGGTAGTTGGGAGAAAAGGCTCTGAAAAGGAAGCTTGGCTTCCTGTTCTTACAGCGGTGCCTCCGTGAATGTCTCCCTTGGGTGGTGACACCCAGCAGGGTCTGGAAAGAGAAGGACACCATAGTGTGACCAGTCAGTACCAATTGCTCAAGGCAATTTCATCTTTTCTTGGTAAAAACAAAAAAACCAAACATCTATTTATATGACGATTTTTGAAAATATTAAAGAGAACCTCTGATCAGTTTAGGTAGAGTTTGAATGTCTTTAATTCATTATCGTTTGAATTTATTTTATTACTATCTTGACGTTCTTTGTGCACTACTACTTATTTTTTCCTCTCCAGGCGTTATCTGTTGTGTTTTCTTAATAATTTGTATATGACATTTTCCCTACAATTCTGTGGATTTTTAGAAAAACCTAAGAATAACTTAAAATAAGCATCTTACTCTCATATTGGCCTTACCATTAGAACATTATTAAACAGAATTTTATGCAAGTCTGAAACTAGAAACGATGGTCTATAAAAGGGGTTTGATGGGTGGGTAGTCTCGCAGGTCAAACCTTCTTTGATCCTGTCCAGTCATGTCAGGGGTGGGGCTGGCCTAAAGACGTGCACTTTTGCCCAGTGTCCAGAGCCATCCCAGGGAACTGGGCCTTCGAGGTGGCACATTGGGAGCTGTCTGCAGCCTTTCCTCCCACACCCTCAGAACTGCCTTGCCTGGCTCCTGCATGTCTCCCGTGGATGTTCCACCGCAGGATGCTGCCACGTCTGGCCTTGGCCTCTGTCATGGTGCACTTCTGCAAGGATTTACTCCAGGCCTGGGGGCACGCTGGGCAGGACAGGCACGCAGTGTCTCCACTGCTCCTCACAGGTGGATAGTTGTAAACAGGTGCTTTGAGTTTGCTGCTCATCTGTCTCGTTTGTGCTGTCTTGTTAGACTTGGTGTGTCGGTCAGCTGCCTTAAAACCCTTCCTGAAACAGTGAAAGTTAAAAATAAGCATTGTGCTTAGCTTCCAGCTGCCCTTAGGAATTGCAGCTCTGCAGTGGAGGGCAAACGAGGAATGAGCTTGACATCGTCTGGGGTTGGCTCTTTGGTTTTGCGCCTTTCCCAACCAGGGATCCATGGAGATCCTAACCTCAAACAGAAGGTTGCCTTTCTCATGTTTTTATATATTAGGCTTCTGTGGAAATTTTTCTGCCTCAAGAAACATGATCTTTGGCTCAAAAGAGTCTCCCAAGAACCATGTATGTAGCCTCTGCCTTTTAACCAGAGCATTTAATGAGTGGCGGTGAGCACACAGCTTTGCCATCAGGCCCCACTCCCTGAGAGTGCTGAGGGAAGCGCCCTGTGCCTGTGTGAGAGCCCTCAGCCCAGAGAGCTGACCCACGGTGGCTCAGTGTGCAGCTTGACTGTGGATCATGATCCGGCATGTCCTGGCGAGATTGGCCTTTTCTTGGGAATGTATGTTTCCTTATTTTTTCCAGTGTCCCTCATAGCAGGTGGAAGTATTTCATGTGTGGTCTCTTTGGGGAAAGGGACTGTGGCTCCTCTCCCTTGGCGTTGGCCCTGTGATCTGTGGTGCGTGCTGGTGCTGGGGTCTGTTCTCCTATTCACTAGCCTCTGTGGTCAGACCCATTACTCTCAGGACTGCCGTGTCCTTCCTGGCTGTGCAGGGCTGGATCACCTGTCGTGTGGTGTGAGACGGTCAAGTACTTTGCAGACTTGGCAGTTTCATAACTCAGAAATTGTGTTTGAATCCTCCTTTTTAAAGGATTGGAATTAACTGTTTCAGGAGACAGTTTATTAAAGTGGTCTGTGCTAATTCACAAATGGTATTATTTTAGTGTTTTGCCATGCAGGCCCTGTTTTCTGATCATTGTCATAGATGTAGGACCTCAGAGCTGACAAACAGTGGCTCACAGGGTTTTGTGAGCAATAACCTGACTTCCATGAGTGTCATCTCTGTGCACATATGTGCAAAGGGTGGTCTCCAGAATCGACACGTGACCATGTGTAGAGTCAGAGCTCGGTGTCGACCTTTGTCCTCATCAAGCAAGGCGCGCCGGTGCCTGTGGGGTTTGAAGCACCGCGCACAGCTCTCCTGGCTGAGCTGGAAGAGGAGGAGGAGGAGTGGCAGTGTCTGTGGTCAGGAGACCGAGCTGCCGACCTGCCAGCCTGAGACGGTGCTGGAGGTGCTGGTGTTAACAGTGATCTGTTTTATTGCTGTTCTTTGTCCTGCGCGAGGTAAATAAGAACATTTTAGTCTAAATTAATATTGATGTGCAAAACTAAAACAAACTTCTCATTGTCTTAGAAGCCGATTTTTCTAGGCAACTTTTAAAATTCACTTTTATATTTAAATTGGTTAGCATACCTTTTCTGCTAAGAAATTGTCAAATATTTTAAATCTGAGAAAGTTTGTCTTACTGCCTTCCTTTGGTGACTCAGCAGCAGGCACATCAAGGCTCTTCTTGTTTGGTTTTGTTTTTTTGTCCTTAAATTATTTTTTAACCTCACCCAAGGACATGCTTATTAGAAAGGGGAAGGGAGGGATGGAGACAGAGGGAGAGAAATATCAATTGACTGCCCCCCGCCTCGCATGCACCCCAACTGGGAACCTCAACTGAAGAATAAACCCATGACCTTTCAGTCTACGGGAAGATGCTCCAACCAACAGATCCACACCAGCCAGAGCGAGGCTCTTTGTTTTTTGTTTGTTTCATTTTGTTAATTGTTGTTCTGTTACAGGGCTCTTGTTTTAGTGAACTGTTTTCACAGAACATCTGTGTAAGACCTTCACTTCTCATGTTGACTTTTACTGTAGGTTTGTTTTGTTTTTTAATGACATTTTATTGAAATATCACGTATCATAAAAATCACTAAGTATACATTTCAGTGGTTTTTAGAATATTCGCCAAGTTTTGCAACTGTAACTGCTGTGTAATTCCAGGACATTTGTGTCACTCCCCACCCGAGAGCAGTCTCTCCTCTCTCCCAGCCCCTGGTAGCCACCAGTCTGCTTCCTGTTTCTGTGGATTTGCCTTTTCTGGACATTTTGTAGAAAATGAATCATAATATGTGCCTTTCGTGTTTGGGTTTTTTTCACTTAACATGTTTTTTAGGTTCATATATGTTGTAGCATCTGTCAGTACTTGCTGTTCGCTTTCTGTATGTCTGTCTCTTTTTTTCCTTCTGATCTTCCGTTACTGCCTTCTTCTCAAATTTTCTTGATGTTTATTTTCTTAATATAGTTTTGAGTTATTTTCTTAGTGCTCGCCCTAGGGATTACAGTGAACACCTATAACAATTTAGTTTGTACTAACAGCGTAGTTTGTAGTTTAAAACCGTATTCTGCGTCTGTAGCTTCATTCCTCCCTCCCTCCTCTGTGCTGCTGTTGTTGCACAAAGCACATCTGTAAACATCTTATGCTCGTTACCTTATGCACTTGTCTTTTAAATCAGATAGGAGAAAAAAGAATTACCAACAAAAACTACATTTATTTTGTCTTTTACATTTACCTATATAGTTACCTATTAGTTCTTCACGTGGGTTCAAGTTGCTGTCCAGTGTCCTTTCATTTTAGTCTGAAGAATTCCCTTTAGTATTTCTTTCAGAGCAGGTCCATTAGTGATGCATTCTTTAGTTCTTATTTATCTGGGAATATCTTAATTTCTTCCTCAGTTTGGAAAGATAGTTTTCTGGATACAGAATTCTTGGTTGACAGTCTTTTTCTTTCAGCACCTTGAATATATCCTCTGTCTCTTGACCTCTGGTTTATGAGTTGCTTTCCTCTTGCTGCTTCAAGATTCTTTATCTCTGTCTTTCAACAGTTTGCTTATGATGTGTTGAGGTATGGATATCTCTTGAGTTTATGCCTCTTGGAATTCATTGAGCTTATATGTGTAGATCCGTATTTTTTTCCATCACCTTTGTCAAGATTTTGGCCCTTTTATTTTTAAGTGTTCTTTCTGCCCTGTTGGCTTTCTCCTCTCCTTTGGGACCCCGTTGTGTGTATATTGGTCTTTGATGGTGTCCCACAGGCCTTTGAGGCTCTACTTACTTTTCTTCATTCTTTTTCTTTCTGTTCCCCAGACTAACCTGTCTTCGTGTTTGCTGATTCTTCTGCCCTTGAGCTCCTCTAGTGAAGTTTTCATTTCAATAATTTTACTTTTCAGTTCCAGAATATCTACTTGGCTTCTTTTGTAATTTCTCTTTGTTGTGAGGGGCTCAGGTCGGATCATGCTGTCAGGGCTCTGGCAAGCGGTTAATGGCTCTGCCTCAGCTGTCACTCCTGCCTGTGCAGAGCTGCAAGGCGAAGGAGAGGGGAAGGCTCAGCTCTGAGGTCTCCCTGGGCATGGACACAGCATTGCACAGGCTCCTACCTTCTAAATTCCCAGGTGTGTGTTGGAGCTTTTTAAAGCCCCCTGTTGGCATTCATTTCCTAGTGTTTCCTTTTAGTTTTTTGCTCAGCCTCTTTAGCACCAACTGTTATCACAACCTCAGGCCGCATGATATTGAGCAGGTGCTGCTCATTGTGTGTGACAAATGGTTTGAGGTGTTGACTCAGAGTGTACTCTGCCTCAGATCAGATAGAGCCAGCTCTGATACTGGAGCATTTCAATGAGCTGCTGGACAGGTTGGTTACTGACAATTGCTGGAGTGGCACTTTGGGGTAGCTCCAACCTCCCCCAGTGGCTGCTGGGCTGCTTGCTTTCAAGACTGTCCCCAAGATTTGAAGTGATGGGATTAGGGCAGTTCAGATACCCCAAAGCTTGCTGTTCTGATGGATACCCAGCCTTTGTTTTCAATAAATACTCTTTTTTTTTTTTTTTTTTTTGGTTTTTCAGTTACAGTTGTCCCCTTTTTCCCTAATTTCTCTCCCCCACCCAACCCACCCCCTCTCCCGCAATCATATCCCTCCCCGTTGTCCATGTCCATGAGTCTTTTATACGGGTTCTTTGACTAATCCCTTCCCTTACTTATCCCAAAGGGGGATAAATACTCTTATTGTGAGCCTTTTTTAATTTCCAGGGCTCTGAAAAAACTGATTTTGACATTTTTGCCAGTGTTCCCCAGAGTACTTTTGTATACGGGTGGACTGTAATTTTGAAAGTGCTACCTCTGTAGTTTTTTGTATAAAGAAAAAGCTTATTTCATTAATATAGTGTAATTTGTTAGGTGAACCTTATTAAAACATTTTTTATTTAAGAAGAAACAGGGTTAATTTTTTTAAAAACAAAGGAACTTAGGTTTCTAAATGTTTTGGGTTTTGATGGTCATGATGCCCTCTTGATGGAGAATTTCTTAATGTAACTGTTTGGGAAATAAATGCATGTTTGCTGTGGGTCATGGCCTCGGCCCTTTTAATCACCTTTTTTTGGGGGGCGGGGGAGCACAACAGAGTATGGATTAATACATATTTGTTGAGTAAACTAAGCTCTAGTGAACAGCAGAGAAATGGAACAAGCATAATTTTGTACCTTAACGGCACTTATTTTGTTCTTAATCATGTTTTTGTACAGGGTGAATTTGAACATGAAAAGAAAGCTGCTTTGCATGAAAAAGAGGAGATGCGCGGACTGGAGTATGAGCAGGCACGGTCTCTTCACCAAAAAGAGAAGGAGTCTCTGTCTCTGCAGCTTCAGGAGAAGAACAACCAAATTCTGCGGGTGTGTGGTTGTGCCTTTGCTTCTTACTACTTTTTGTGTGTGGTAAAAATATGCATAACATGAGATTTTCCATTTTAGCCATTCCTAAGTGTACAGTTGAGGGGCAGTAATCACATTAACACATAGATGCAACCATCACCACCATCAATTTCCAGAATTTTATCATCTTCCCACACTGAAACTCTCTCCCCATTAAACACTCCCCATTCCGTTCCCCCGTCCCCTGGCACTTAACCATCGACTTTCTGTCTGTGAATTTGGGATGTGAAATCATACAGTATGTGTTCTTTTGTGACTGGCTCATCTCACTGAGGGTTCATCCATGTTGTAGCCAGTGTCAGAAGATCCTTCCTTTGTAAGGCTGAATATTCCCCTGTATGTGTGTTGATGTAAGAACTGTTCAAACCGTAGAGAATTGGTTTTTGTTTTTTTTTTTCTTTTTATTTATTTTATTCTCATCCAGGGACATGTTTACTTTGCTTTTAGAGAGAGAAGGGGGTGGGGAGAGAAAGACATGTTGATGGGAGAGAGAAACATCAGTTGGTTTCCTTCTTATATATACCCCAACTAGGGATTGAACCCACAACCTGGGTATGTGCCCTGACTGGGAATCGAACCTGAGACCTTTTGATCTATGGGATGATGCTCCAACCAACTGAGCCACACTAGCCAGGGCTGTAGAGAATTTTTATGAGTTTATTTGAGCCAAACTGATGACATGCTGGAAGCAAGATCTCAGATCCTCCAGAGGATAACTGTTTGCAGTTCTTTTTATGTGTTTGGGATTAAGGAGGGAATGTAAGGAAGATTGCATGAAGGTGGAAGAAGACAAAGTAGGGGTTAGATTATAGTATAGTTAACAAAGATTGTGTCTCCCTGGAGGTTGGGGAGAGGTAAAAGAAACTATTTAAATTTTATAATTTAATAGAACGATTTCCTCTTTCCTATTTTTTCTAGGCATTTTGTTAAGATGTTTATTTGTCCTTCTCTTCCTCTTGGTCATACATTAGGGTTTTCTCCTACCTGCGTGTGCTTTTGGCAGGGGAAGGGAGCAGGCCAGGCCAAGGGGAGTCTGCTGTCCCGCAGGCTGTCTGAATGGAACCAGCCATCGTGGTGGCCTGTGCCCTGGCCGCCAGTCGTGGGTGAGGCTGACCTGAAAGCCACAGCTACGGGGCTCAGTGCAGTGAGGCCCTAGGGGTCCGCCATCCACGGACCACCATTCACTGTCCACACCTCAACAGCTTGGGCCACAGCCCAGCCTTGAATGGCCTAGATGTGCAGCTCCATGTGCTGGCAGCATGTTGTGTACACAGTTCATCTTCTGAGTCTCTTTTGTTCATTTTTGGGTCCTTTTTCTGCCATCTTAAAACTTGCAATTCTCTGTTTATTTCATCTTCTTTAATTTTTCCAGCTACTACGTGTCAGTTTGAAATAACCAGTGGTTTATAGAATCCCTGTTCTCTTCTCATTTTCGTCCAAGCACAACGTTGAAACTGGATTTAGTTTCCATTCTTCCCTGCAGTAAATTGGTTTCTCTTCTCTTTCTGGGGGCTTGTGTTTTCTTTTCGTGTTGTCTAATGTTGCTTGATGGCTCCCACGCCAGTGTTTCCTTGTTCGTCTTCTCCACTCCACAAACAAGAGACATCCATGGCAGTGCGGCACTGTCCCTGCACCGCTTCTTCATCTGCTTGTGGCTCCTCCTGACCCATCCTGGCCGCGGCCATGGCATGTCAGCTCATTGCTCCCTGGTAGCTGTGGGTTGTCTGGTTGTCCCCCAGAGAGGTGGGCCTGGGGTATGGGTGGCTACACTGGGTGTGTGCACGGTCTGTGTACCCTCCGTTCTTTCATCCTCCATGGGGAGGATGCCCATGTTCTCGTCAGTAGACTGGACCAAAACTGAGGAGTTGCTGCTATTGGTGATGAGCTCAGGGACTCAGGTTGCTGTGTTGCTAGAAGACACATTACTTCTTTAAGCTTCTTGGGTGACCCAGGAGCCCATGGTAGCTGGTTCTGCCTACCCACCCAGCCCACGGAGACTCTGCGATCATTGACTTTTTGTCTTTAGAGAGAAACTTATAAGAGGTATCTTCACTTGTCTGGCAACTGATGTTTATTCTGAATAAGCAGAATAAAGATTTTGAGTTATTATTTGTGAGAATAATCTGTGGTGAATGGGCCCCTCCCTTCTCCTCAGGCTGAGAGGTTATGTGTTCCGTTTCTGTAGGCAGAGAGTACTGGAGCAAGGACTGTATTAATAATTTTCACCTTTAATCACTAACTCGTTCATCTCGTCATATTTTTATGAAGTTGGATGATGAAAGTTATGGTGAAAGCTCCTTATAGAAGTTTATTTTTAACTAAATTATTTTAACTAAAGCTTTAACCATTTTTCCTCAACAGCTGGAAGACCAAATTTTATCCTTAAATCATGAGATAGAAGAGTGCCGTTCGGAACTGGAGACATTACAGCAGAGGCGGGACAGGGAGAACCAGGAAGGCACGAACCTCATCTCGATGCTCAAGTCCGACGTGGACCTGTCTCACAGCGAAAGGTCAGTACCCTCCTCTGTCACTGTCACCCGAGCACACGTTGATGTCTGGGTCCCCTCGGGCTGTATGATTCTTATCATTTAAAAAGATTTTAAACATTAAGAAAAGTACTGACTAATGTCTGGACACCTGCATACGCTCCATTTTAGAATTAAGGGGAGAATGTGAGGAAAACTACATGAAAAAAAAGGAAGCTTCAGCTTTCGCCAAAGTACAAAATTTGATGCTACAATGCAGGCACAGTTAGCAATCTTCCCCTTTGTACTGTTTGCTTGGAGGTCTCATTTTAGAAATAGTGTTTTACTCTGATGCTACATAGATTTTCCCCCCCATGTTTCATCTCTTTTAGTTTTGCTTTTCCTATATGTAAGTCTGGAGCAATTCTGGAACTGTTCAGTTCTTTATTTGCATCTCATGTCAGGAAACTCGTTTTTGTCTGAGCGGTTGCTCAGCATCCTGCTTGTGGGCAGGCCTTTTTCTGGGCCCCTCCATCTGTGCTGTGCCCACCAGCTTGTCTCTGCCCGGGGTCTTCTCCGGTTGTCCTGTACTGACCTCAAGGGTAAAGAGAGAGCACGCAGGGTGGGTTGGCCTGGCTTATTCCTGAGCTCAAAGTGTGGGATCCATGTCTTTCTCACTACGCAGGATCCCCACCACGTCTCATTTCGTTCTTTTGAAAGCATAATTCTCTGCGAAGGTGTGCGTGATTCTCTAGCACTTGTTTATAGCACTTGTGGTTTGATGTGGACTCCTTAGTTTCCCTGAGCCACTAAGGTGAGTGCAGTGTGGAGGGTGGCAGGCTCTGTGGCCAGCAGCTCTGCACGTGGGAGGGACACGGCAGAGGGCAAATGATCTCCAGGTGTTTGGAGGTATGCAGCAGCGAGGTCTGCTCTGCTCCTGTCTCAGAGCCACCCAGAGGGCCCAGGGTGAAGGCTGCCACCCGCTGTGCTTCCCTTACCAGGACTGCTCTCCAGGACGCCCTGCGGAGGCTGCTGGGCCTGTTTGGAGAGACCCTGAAGGCTGCCATCACCCTGAAGAGCCGGATCAGTGAGCGTGTGGGACTCTGCCTCGAGAATGAGAGCCCACCCAACGCGGGGCTGGAGGGCCAGCTCCCGTCTGCAGGTGAGCACTGGACAGGCCACGTGTGGCCCCCGGGCCCGGGTGCCACATACCCCTGGGCTGGTCCCCACCTCCTGCTAGCGCTGGTGAGCCCACTTGTTGAAATGGGGTGCTCTCCCTAGTGACGTGGGCATGCTTATTCCCGATGCTCAGGTCGTGTTTCCTTGTGGTGCAGGCCTCTGTGTTTGCTCTCTTTGTAGTGCCAGCACTGGATGAGATGTGGCTTGGGCCTGATGTGGCCCTGACAGAGCTGGACAAAACTTTGCCTGAGTGCACTGAGGTGTCTTCCATAGCTGAGATCAGCAGCCACATCTGTGAAAGCTTTTTCATGAGCCCAGAGAGTCCACGGGAGTGTGAGCAGCCTGTCAGGAGCATCTTCCAGAGCCTTGGCCTGGCAGTGGACAGCCTCCTGGAGATGGTGCTGGACTCCTCCAGGCAGGTGAGACACGGTCCCCTCGGCACTAGCCTTGCCACCCATTCTGTGCTCTGTGGCCCCGTTCTGGACCCTGTGCCTCAGAGAAGGGCAGTGGGTGAATGAGTAAGTAGGTTGGATAGATTGGTGGACCTTCTTCATTGGCGTTTTGGGTGCAGATGGATGCGTCAATTCTCCAGGTGGACCCAACCTCTCTCTTTTGTCTCCTCTACCTGGCATTTGGGGTCAGAAATTGTTGATTCTGGTGCTCACACTCCCCTCTTCCCCCCAGGTGACTGTCTTCCTCTGAGGATCTCCTTGAGGAGGAGTCTTTTCTGAACCAAATTCTTGAGGTAGTGAACCTTCTATGAATGAAAAATAAAACCTCAGCATTCTTAGATGACAGTAATTTAGCCCACTTCTACTTTTCTTTTTGTTTCTCTCGTTGAAAAATAAATCCTCATTCCAGAATATGTTTATTGATTTTAGAGAGAGAGGAATGGGGTGGGGAGAGAGAGAGGTAAACATCAATGCGAGAGAGAAACATTGATCACTTGCCTCTCATACGCGCCCCAACTGGGGCTCGAACCCACAACCTAGGTATGTGCCCTGACCAGGGATCAAACCCGCAACCGTTCTGGTATACGGGACGCCGCTCCAGCCAACTAAGCCACCCCGCCAGGGCTCCACTTCTCATATGTGCTGTTTTAATTCTACATTCAGTATATATATATATTCAAAGGTTATCACTGCAAAAGGGTATTACTTTTGTTAACCCTTTTAGCACATTTTAGATAATTAGGAGAAACATTAAATAGGAATAAGTGAAAGCAGTAAAGAGATTCTTTTTTCCCCAGAGTTTGCCCGGTTAAGCTTTACTCTTCACATCTCAGAAACACTTGAGTGATTTTCCCTCCTCAGGACAGAGCAACGGTGTCAAGACCTGAAGTCTTTCTCTCATGCCCCAACTGCCTTTTTCTCTTCTACCTCCCATCTTCTTTCAAAACCTGGGCAGGCTTGGGCAGCAACAAACAAATCATCAGGTGCTTTTGCTTATCCCCCCTGCCCACCAGATGTTACTACATGGAAACAGACGCCCTTCTGTGGGCATCAGGCACCTGCAGGTGTCACCAGGCATGGCCCTGGCCTGGTGTTTGACTAGGTGCCCTTGTCTTTCATGGGCCCACACTTGCTTTTCCTGTGTCCTGCTGCCTAGAAGTTTTCCACATGGAGTGCGTTCCACAGCGAGGTTGGCCATCCCAGCAACAGAGAGAACGGGGTGGGGGGGCGTGGGGGAGGGAAAGCAGGGCAAGTTTAGGGGTGGAGAGGTGAGTGGAGCAGAGTCCGTGAAAAGTGGGCTGGTGGGCAGGGCACTGGCAAGAGGGGAGTGAGGGGCCTGTTTAGGGCCAGGTTCAGGGAGGGGGCTGCCTGAGGGTTGTTTGGCAGGGTCAGGTGTCCCAAGAGGACAGAAGCTGTGAGAGTTGGCCCATGGCAGAGAATGAGAAGAAGCGGCCTTGGGGGCTGTTTTCAAGATAAAACCAACAGATTTTCTTAGCAGCTGAGTTGCTTCAAGTACCTGGGATGGCCCAGGCTAGGTGCTGAGCTGTCTGTCTGGACAGCTGGGAGTAGTCATCTTGAATTCAGAGATAAGTCAGGGCTGCTCAGCCTGTAGATGAGCTGGATCCTCAGGGTGGACACGCCCACCAGAGGAGCAGCGAGGAAGGAAAGATTGGGGCTCAGGGCTGGGCCAAGAAGTGGGGGCATCCAGGGAGGCCCGGGAGGCCTCACGGCGACTAGGTGGAAGCCATGAGGTTTCTTGCCCATTGTGGTGACCAGCTCCAGGGGCCCCTTTTCCCCACTCTTGTGGCCTTTCCCATCTTTTTCTCTAACTGTGGAGCTGGCGCCTCATCCCTGCCCAGGCTCTCAGTGGTCATGTGTTCCTTATAACAGTGTTGCCATGCAGAGACACAGGTATCCATGGTTCATAAGTGCATGAGTCTCGTAGGTGCTGTGTGTGCAGAATCGTTTGTTGTTGAAAACTTGTTGAATAAGCATCTTTATTTAGTAATTGACATAACAGTGAACATGGAAACTGTTGTTTCTTTTGGAATATTGATGATTTCACCAGAACTCTAAGCAAGTAGAGTTTTATTGGGATTAACATAAGCTTTATTTTTTAAGTCTTTTTTTAAAATTGTCATTCTATTACAGTTGTCCCAGTTTTTCCCCCTTTGCCCTCCTCTGCCCCACCCACTTCCCCCCAACACCCACCCTGCTCCCACAGGTAATTCCCACACCATTGTCCATGTCCATGGGTCTTTCATACATGTTCTTTGTCTAGTCTCTTCCCCTTCTTTCCACCATTATCCCCCTCCCGCCTCCCCTCTGGTCACTTTCAGTCTGTTCCATGTTTCCATGTTTGTGGTTCTATTTTGTTAGTTTATTTTGTTTGTTAGATTCCTCTTATAGGTGAAATCATATGATATTCATCTTTTACCAACCGGTTTACTTATTTAGCATAATATTCTCTGTTTCCATCCATGCTTTTGTGAAGGGTAGGAGCTCCTTCTTTCTATCTGCTGCTTAGTGCTCCATTGTGTAAATTTACTCCAGTTTTTTGATCCACTCATTTATTGATGGGCACTTAGGCTCTTTCCAGCACTTGGCTATTATAAACAGTGCTGTTGTGAACATAGGGGTGCATAGGTTCTTTTGAATTGGTGACTCGGGATTCTTAGGGTGTAATGCCAGTAGGGGAGTCACTGGATCAAAAGGCAGTCCTATTTTTATTTTTTTAAGAAAATTCCATACTATTTTCCACAGCGGCTGCACCAGTCTGCATTCTCACCAATAATGCACTAGGGTTCCCTTTTCTGCACATCTTCACCAGCATTTGTTGTTTTGATTTATTAAGCTTTGATTATTTTTCATATACAGTTCCAATTTTCAAATTTTCAGCTGGAGGAAGCACGTCAAATTCATTCTCGTTTTGAGAAAGAATTTTGCTGTAAGAATGAGGAGATGGCCCAGGTTGTTAGGAAACACCAGTGCTTACTGGAACGCCTGGAGGAGGAGAACTCGGCCAAGGCGCAGCTGACGCTGGAGCTGCACAAGGCAGAGGGTGAGTAGCTGGCGGGCCAGCAGGGGCAGGCTGGAGCCAGGCACCGTCTTGGTAAGGGAAGGTATTAGCACAGAATTATTTTAAAGCAAATGGTGTGAGGCATCAGTGACTTTCCTCAGGGGAATGAATTGCCTTTGGGAGGAACTGCAGTAGCTTGGGGATGTCAGGGTTGCTGCAGACAGGCTCATGGGGCGGCCCTGGCCCCTGTGACTTACCTTCTGCTGCTTTTTGGGGTGACGACTTCAGAGTGTGTCATGGCATGATAGGATGTGAACTTCGGTCTTCCCATCACAAGTAATGGGCAGTGAGTGCCCCCTGAAGTCTCCACTTTGACTGCTCCTGACTCCTGAGACGCTGGTGTCTGGCACTCAGTGGCCACATGTGCCAGGCACTTGGCACGAGTGGATGTGTGTAGATGGGTGCTCACAGGTGTGGTGCCTTGATTGGTAGCTCCCACATGTGCCTGGGGAGGTGGGGTGGCCCCGCACTGTTTGGCTAAGAACCAGACACAAGCGTGACCACTCAGCTCTCATGCTGGCCCCTGCGCCACTCTTGTGTGCCTGGCTGCTGCATTCTCTCCTCCAATGGGGCCTCAGCAGCCATGTCTTGCCTGTCTCCTCAGGCATCATCGAGGGATTCAAGGTGGAGAAGGCCAGCCTGGAGGAGGCACTGGGCCAAAAGGAGACATCGGAGCAGGGCCTCGTGGCTGAGCTGGAGGGCCTGAAGCAGCAGCTTCAGCGGGTAACTCAGCAGCAGGAAGAGCTGAAGGAGGAGAACTCCGTCCTGTGGCACCAAAAGGAGGTGGCTGCTGCAGAAGCAGGAGAGAGAGAAGCTGGTAAGAAAGGTGGACTCCAGGGCCAGAGGGTGGAGCGTGGGCAGCAGCCCAGCCGTCTTTTGTGGACGCTAAGCTTGATCTTTCTAAAGTGTGGCGAGGAAAGATGGCAACACTTTGCAGAGGGAGCCTTTGTGGTGTGGTGGGGGTAGGGGTGCTTTGAGGTGGGTGCAAGGTTAGATTAGTGTCCACCTCTCCTCCTGGTTCTCCTGTCTCTGAGGTCAGAGTAACTTCTGGCAAACAGGTCACTGGAAATGTCACCAGTTTGCTTGAGACAAACAGCCATGACCCTGAATACAGTGAGGGCAACTTAAAAATTTTATATAGAATAACAAAACAGCCCTGGCTTGCGTAGCTCAGTGTATTGAGTGCTGGCCTGTGAACCAAAGGGTCACTGGTTCAATTCCCAGTCAGGCACATGCCTGGGTTGCAGGCCAGGTCCTCAACTGGGAGTGCGCAAGAGACAACCACACAGTGATGTTTCTCTCCCTTCTCCCTTCCCCTCTGTCTAAAAATAAATAACAAATAAGTTCCTAATGTTAACCTTTACTAGGAAAACAGGTTTAATGAAAGATATTTCAGATTTTCAATATTTTAAAATAGTGAAAGGTAAAAAGCATAAAATGATGAGTTTGCAGTGGCAGATTTATAACGAGCCTGCGTGAGCCAGCACTGACTTCAGCGCGCGGCCCTGTCGGTCCCTGCGTCTGCCAATCTGTGGCTGCTCGCTGGGTCGGGTGGGTGAGGCTCTCTGCCTCTCCCTGTCCCCACTGTCTCTGCCTTCACCGCGGTGTGGCTCTGTGCCCGTGCTCTGAGCCTCAGTCACTTGTGGGCTGTTGTCACCCTTCCAGAAATTCAGTTTTCTTCCCCCATATTGTTTCTTTTTAAAATTTTTCCTCAATGAATAACCAGCTTTCGATTTTGCTCAGCATTTCCATTTCCATTTCCTTTGCCCCCATCTCTGCTGTTTGTTGCCTTCTTCGTTCTGTAAGCCCTCTTGTGGGTGCTCAGTTCATACCGACCTGTGCGCTTGGTGGACACACAGAGCCAACAGGCCCGCCATTTCTTTAAGCAAATAGAAACTTGTAGGCAGTTCTTGGTTCCGCTCATGAGCAATCATTTCCAGACCTCCTCTTCTTGCTCAGCTTTCTTTGTTTATATAGAACACAGTTCCTTTGTCCCTTTTTCATTTTTTGATGTAAATTTTGGCATTAAAAAATTTAATCTCGAGTGAGGTCTTTTGTCAGCTTCAAGCATGGCGTACCGCGGCCAGGGCCAAAAAGTGCAGAAGGTGATGGTGCAGCCCATCAACCTCATCTTCAGATACTTGCAAAATAGATCTCGGATTCAGGTGTGGCTTTATGAGCAAGTGAATATGCGAATAGAGGGCTGTATCATTGGTTTTGATGAATATATGAACCTTGTATTAGATGATGCAGAAGAAATTCATTCTAAAACAAAGTCAAGAAAACAACTAGGTCGGATCATGCTAAAAGGAGATAATATTACTCTCCTCCAAAGTGTCTCCAACTAGAAGTGACTAATGAAGCAAGAAATTGTTGAGAAGCAATACAGTTTGTGTTTTTTAGGTGTTCTTTGTTGTGGATGTAGTCCTTGAACATTCATTTATATCACTTCAATTGCCTTTTTGTTATTACCAAATGACAATAAATGCTGTGTGATTGTTTTTATTAAAAAAAAAAAAAATTTAATCTCGCTTTCCTGTTTTTTCCATGTATATCAGTTTCTACTCCTTTATTTTCAGGTTTTCCTTATACTTTTAATTGTCTCCTATTAATGTTATATTAATGAGTTTCTAAAAAGCTCAGCTCTGGACCTCTCCTTTGCTCTCTTTAGCCAG
Organism: Furipterus horrens; assembly: GCF_987537825.1. Classification (NCBI taxonomy): domain Eukaryota; kingdom Metazoa; phylum Chordata; class Mammalia; order Chiroptera; family Furipteridae; genus Furipterus; species Furipterus horrens. Next base: position 11,099,445 of record NW_028327171.1, read on the forward strand.
GTTTTATTGCTGTGCTCACTGCTGTTTGGGTCTCTTTCCTTGTTTTCTGTTTTCCATGCTTCCTGGGAGTGCTCTGACACCACCACACACACACACACACACACACACACATGCGCGTGTGCGTGTGTGTCTTCCCTCTGATGACTAAGGCTGTGCATCCAAGTGTTCCTTTTGCAGCAGGGTCCCTCATTCTCCAATGCTGAAACCTGTCCTGTCTCTCTCGTCTCAGTACCACGCCTGCCATGCCACTGTCAAGCAAGGCTTTTACCCACATTTGTGTGTATGTTTGCATGCACATATGTGCAAGTTGAGGGTTGGTTTTTTCCTCAACGGTTTCAAAAAAGGAAAACTCCCTTAGACATTGAGTCCCAGGAAATTACCTTATTTTACCCTCATCCTTAAATGAAGTTGTAGCTGAAAAGATGTAATTCTAGATTTGGTTTATTTTTCTCTAAAATGTGAGGCTATAACCCAACCTTTCCTTTCCTTGAATCCAGAATTTCTGCTGAGATGTTTTTAATTTGTTACTTTTTTAAAAAGGTTTTTAAAGATTTCATTTATTTATTTTTAGAGAGAGGGGAAAGGAGGGAGAAGGAGGGAGAGGACCATCAATTGGTTGCCTCTTGGACACCCCCACCTGGGGACCTGGCCCACAACCTAGGCTTGTGCCCTGACCAGGAATCAAACCGGTGACCTTTCAGTTTACAGGATGGCGCTCTACACACTGAGCTACACCAGCCAGGGTTTGTCTTATTTCTTTATAGGTGTTTTTAGAAATGTCTCTTTGCCCTGATGTTCTCACAGGTCACTAGGGTGGATTTTTCATATCTTTCCTTTTCTAAGGTCTGATATTTTTTGTCAAATCTGAGGATTTGTTTTTTTCAGATATATATTTTTCTGTTCTTGTTCTTTTCTGTCCCTCGGGAACTCCTTATAGGCTGTACTTCGTAGTGGGGTGGACCTTTCTCCAAATTGGGCTAGGTAGCTGGTCCCACACCGTCTACCCAGACCCATGCTTATACCATTAGCACTGGTATTTCTAGCCTGTTCTCTTCATCCTGTGGGTTGGACACAAAGGTATGGGACCAAATAAGTGGCCACACAGCCCTGGGCCATGGAACAGACTTGTCTTAGCTGCCCAAGACCTGAGTGGCTCTCCCTTAGCTAGGTCTGGTCCAGCCCTTCTGTGGCATTGTCTCTGTTCACACCTGGCTGGGCTTCTCTCTGGCTTTTCCTAAGGCTGTGATCACCTTGCAGAGAGGCCTGGCGCACCTGTGTGCCTGTAGCGCCTCAGCACAAGCGGGAGCTGGGCCAGGGAGGGGCAGATATGGAACCCTCTCCTGGACCCAGACCAGTCTCTCCTTCACTTTGTTTTGTCGCCATGAAATTCCTGTGCTTTCTTTGGGATCCTCTGGGTTTGCTTTCATTTTCGCATTATAATTTCTCACTTGATCTCTGTCCCTTCCCCTCATCATGCCACACAGTTGTATACTTCCAGTTAGGGACTCAGCATGTGCCATCAAACTGAAGGTGCCATTCACCCTGTGCAAGCTGTTTGACATGCTGCCAGCCCGAACAACGCCTGCCCCGCCTTCACCGTTGGCTCCCCCAGGTGCAGTCCAGGGGCCCTCGGTCCTGGGTCTCCTCTGTGTCCTCATGAACATTGGTCAGCTTTCCAAGAGTTTTGGGAGGTCCTGGCATCTCATGGGGAAATTCAGCTCCACCTCATCTGTTTGTGTGGCGTGCAGTGTGCGGTGTGTTTCAGAGCAATGCCAGCTGTCCTGTGTGTTTTTCGTTGTCTTTTTTAAAAAGCCTTTGGGAGCCAGGACCTGCTGTGACACCTGGGCAAATAGTCCTGTCTCAGTCTATCCAGCTGTTGTGACAGCACGAACTGGGTGGCTCAAAAACAACAGACACTTACTGTCATAGTCCTAGAGACTGGAAGTCCTCTGGCATCGTTGCTTTCTGGTGAGGGGCCTCTTTCCGGGTTGCAGACAAGGTCTTCCCATTCAGAGTGGCCAGGACGCTCTCAGGGTCTCTTTTAGAAGGGAACTAACCCCAGCATGAGGCTCTACCTTTAGCAACTGTCACCTCCTAAAGGCCCTGCCTCCTGATACCATCACATTGGGGTCAGGGTTCAACATATGATTCTTGGAGACAGAGCCGTTTAGACCCATCAGCAGTGGTGGTTTGGAAATGCACAAGTTTTAGAGGTTGCCCAGGGCCAAAGACATTCCTTGCTGCTGTTATTGTCCCTTTTCTTGTTTCTGACTGTCACATTCTAGGTCACATGTTTTCCTGTTTCATCTCTGAAAGTACTGTGTGTTCATTTGTAGGCGTTCCTGTTACTATAGCACACAAGGACTCAGGTTTGTGAAAACAAATGAGTGATTTCTCTACCATACGCTTTGTGTTTGCAACAGACTTTGCAAATGTTTTACTAAAGAGGAAAAGTACTCTAGAGCTTTTGCAGCAAACTATTAAATAAAATGATAACTTTGATTTTCAGTATTCATATGTAGAAACAGGCATGCCTTTCTCTGGTGATGCCAATGGCAGTTCCTGAGCTGCAGTGTGTGCTGTTGTGCAGGGCTCCAAGGGCCATGGGGGCCTGGGCGGGGGAGGGGTGCGCCCCGTGGAGCTCCTGTGCTCTCCGACTTCGTTGTCAGCTCTCTGCATGGCCTTGGCAGCAATGCAGGCGCCTTCCCCTCCATCCTGCTCGCATGTAGGCCATGTGTGCTGGCAGCTAGTGTCTCTTCTGCAGCCTGTGGCCTGAAGGGTGGTATTGTCTGGGTGGACAATTGGGCATCACTGACTGTCATAGAAATGATATACGAGTCTCATTTTGTGTTTTCAAGGGCTGTGAATGACATTGACCTAACTGCATGTTTAAGGCTAATTTACTGTAATTGGCTGACTTACTAGCACGAAAATTTATTGAGAATGTTGTTAGTAGTGACAGTGGTTTTTCATAAAAGATTGACAGATATTTTTGTAAACCAGAATAATTAAGTTTTGAAAGTGGAGAAATCTAAATAGAAACTTGGGAATTTAATACATCAGTTTTTGGGTAGTGTGAACACTCAGGCTTCTGCAGAGGAAAGCCTCCTTTTAGATGGTGCTTGATTTATAGCTTCCATTTGGACTGCAGCCTCAGCCTTTGCACCGTGAATTTAAATTGACTTTTGATTCACTGAAGGCTTCACCCCTTTCCTCCAAGATCCTACCCTGGCCCTGGGCATGTAGTGAGTATTTACTGCCAGCTCATCAGGGCTTGTGTTCCCTCAGACAGGTTTTAAGTTAATTTTATTTTCCCTATTGGGGATTATATGAGATAGTGTAATTCTTAGAAAGTTGCCTGATATTGTCATTTCGGAACACCAAGATGGATTCTTCTTAGCCTTGAAAATTTTTAATTTTCGCCAATTTTTATATGAAGGTTACAATTTTAAAAATTTACTTAGTTTTGCAGAAGTGCTTGAGTTTATTTTCACTGGGTATTGGGCTACACTGGGGCTGTGTTAGGACATGAGCTTGACGTCCAGCAGGACACAGGCCTGCACTGGTTTGCGTGCATATGTCCCCTCATCCTGAGGTGGCCGTGCAACCTGGGTTGTGTCCTGCAACGAAGGGCTGATTGATGCGTGCTACGTGTGTGTGTCAGGGGGTGGCGGCTGGAAGCTATGGCAACCCTGTGCTCCTGTCCCCGGCCAGGACTGGGTCCCAGGCCCAGGGAAGCTGGCCATGGTGTCATGTGGGGCGTGTGCTATGCGGGCATCACTGTTAGTAAGCCTGTGTGTGGCGTTTCTGGTGACCCGTGCTATGGGGTTCCCCTTCTGTTCTCGTTGCGTCTGTAGCTCTTCGGAGGGAAGTGGAAGCCGCCACCACAGAGCGGTCGGAGACCAGGCAGCAGTGTGAAAAGGACCGCGCCGCCCTGCTCGCCCAGGTGAAGCTCCTGGAGGCCGAGCTGGAAGAGCAGCTCTCGCGCCATCAAGCGTGCGCCTCACAGGCTGAGGAGCTGTGCGCCCTGCGGCAGCAGCTGGTGTCCCTAGACAAGCACTTGCGCAGCCAGCGGCAGTTCATGGATGTAAGTGCTCTATATAAGTCATCCTTACAGCCTGGGCCTTTCCCAGGTATTAAATAAGCTTCTGGGACCCAATGAGAAGGATTAAGGTACGGTAGACCTTACTGTCACCTTGTGTCTTGGTGGAAAGTTCAGACATTGTCAATGTTTGTGACGTGTGAGTCTGAAGGAACACCCCCTGGTCTCGTGGCCACGCTTCCTTCTATGGCTGGGCAGGAGTCTCCCGCAGTCCAAGGTGTAGGTCCTGTGTGCCTGGTGCTGCCTTGGACCTGCGCTCTCCACCCTTTCTGTCTTTTCTTCCTTTCAGTGTTCCAGAAGCCTCCCCCACAGCCCATGGGAAAACCCTCCTCCTCATGTAGCTCTACTTCACGCATGCAGTGCCCTCGCAAGGGGCCTATGGCACTGGGCAGTGGCGACGTGTGTGAAATGGAAGCCCTGGCTATAGTGCCAGATCAGGCGCGTTCTCTGTCCACCTCACACCTTTCAGTGGTCCCCTTAAGAGCGATGTGGGTGCGACTGGGAAGTGACATCACAGTAAGTGACCCACACCGTCTGCCTCTTGCAATAGGAGCAGGCCATCGAGAGGGAGCATGAGCGGGAGGAGTTCCAGCAGGAGATCCAGAGGCTGGAGGAACAGCTCCGTCGGGCAGCCCAGCTTCAGTCCCGGGGGCCCCGCGACTGTGACGTAAGTCAGCCTGCCGTGTGCATGCTCGTGGGGTAGTGGTTCTTTGCAGTGTTTTTAAGCTTTATCTTTACAAGTATTTTTCCCTTCCATGTACATGGAAACGACAGCAGGCACAACTGGATGAGGAGGTATGTGTGTCCTCTGTCCATGCCCTGTCCACCTGCATGGCTGGTGCACTTGAGCACATGGGTGGGTGGTACACCTGCTCCTGTGTCCTGCTTCTTTTTCTTCCATCCTTCTGCTTGGGCTGGAGCATCCCTTTCCTCCTGTTCAAAGTAGCTATAGTCGATTTGCTTATTCTTTTTTAAAATTAAAGTTATTTTGAGATAACTGTGGTTTCAATCGCAGTTGTGAGAAATAAGACACACAGAGATCCTGTGTACCCTTCTTCCCAGTGGTGACATCCTTCAGAAGCCAGCCCAAGTCACAGCGGGACATTGACATACAGACAGAAAACCCCATTGGGGCCCTTGGCCCAATCCCCATAATGGTTTGTTATTTCCTCATGGTTATACAAACGGACCGTGGTGGGCAGCCTTTGGGGATTGCTTTTCACTCAGCCTGGAGACTCTCTATAGAGATTCATCCAGGCTGCTGTATCGGTTCTTCGTTCTTTTTTTATTGATGAGTAGCAGTCTATTCCTCACTGTCAAAATTTATCTTGTCACTGGCTGAGTGGCTCAGTTGGTTGGATTGTTGTTCCAAACACTAAAAGGTTGTGGGTTTGATTCTTGCTCAGGGCACATATTTATGTTGTGGGTTCGATCTCTGGTTGGGGCATGTATGGGAGGCAAATGATCGATGTTTTCTACCTCTCTGTGTCTCTCTCTCTCTCTCTCTCTACCTCCCACCCACCCCCATCTCTAAAATCAGTGAACATATCCTTGGGTGAGGATCAAAAAATTTATTTTAATAACAAATTTCATAATTTTATTTTTATGTGTTTTTTTAATTGAGAGAATACCCTTTTTATTACAGTTTCACCATACTCTTCCCCAGGCTTTCTTGTGCAGCCTAGATCTAGAAAGCCATGTGGAAGATCAGTTTTCTCTGTGAATTGTCTTGGGTACTTTTTTATTTGGAAGATGGTTGGATTTTTCTTTTTTTAACTATTGTATTTCTCAAGCATTTTTTGTTGTTTTAGGTTGAATTGTTACAGGAAAAATTGAGAGAAAAATCCGATGAACTTAATGAATTGGTTATGAAAAAAGAATTAGCAGATAGACAAGTGCTGATCCAGGAAGAGGAAATTAAACATTTGGAGGAGACAAATGCCGAGACCAGGAGGAAAGTGATTCAGCTGCAGGAAGAGCTGGAGAAGCAGAGAAAAACTATGAAAGAGCTACAGCAGGTAAACGCCCTTCGTTGTGTGGGGTTCTGTCCAGTCCCCACTGAGCTGCTTGGGGTGGGCGGGGAATCCACGGTGGGCCCATCTTTTCACCAGAATGACTGTGTTTTAGTGAGGACCTCAGGCCAACTGCTGACAGAGTTCCCTCTAACCTCTCAGCTTTTATTTGCTCTAAAGGTAAAGTGATTCACGAGTCTCCTGCATGATCAGCCCTCTGCTGCATCCCTTCACAGCTGACACTTCTGGTCCACCTAACGGGCAGGGGTTTCTCACATACCAAGCAGGTGCTCAGTTCTCAGCAGATCTCAGTGGTGTGTCCTAGGACTTAATTCTGAGGCCATCCACCTGGAGTTAGCATCAGTCCTCACAAGTTAAGGGCTCAGTCCCACAGGACTACCCCTTGTGACATCAGATGCCCACCCGAAGTCCAGATTGTATAGATCAGAGATCCCCAGAGGTCCTCCTCAGGTTCTGTTAATTTGCTAGAGTGGATCACAGAACTCAGAGAAACATGTTACTTAGTAGGTCACCCATTAGTTATACAGGTTATAACTCAAGAACAGATGGAAGGAAGAGATTCTCCAGGTGAAGTATGGGGGAAAGGGGACAGGGCTTTTGTGCCTTGTCCGGATACCCCATTGTTTCCTGATTTTCACATGTTCACAAGCCCAGATGCTCTCGGAACCTCTGTCCTTTGGGTTTTTATTGGAGGTCTCGTCACCTAGGCACGATTGATTAAATCATTGGATGTTGGTGATTGATTCAACCTCTAGCCCCTCTCCCCTCCCTGAAGGTCGGGGATGGACTGAAAGACCCCACCCTCTAATCACGTAGTTGGTTCCCCTGGCAACCAGCCTGATCCTTAGGTGACCTGGGGGCTTTCTAAAAGTCACCTCAATAAGGTAAACTCACCTGTGGCTGAAAGGGGCTTGTTGTGAATATCAACCACCTTTATTATTCTTATCACTCAGGAATAATTCCAAAGGTTTTAGGAGTTCTGTGCCAGCGATCAGATGAAGACCAATATGTATTTTTATTATGTCACAATATCACATTTACTGTAATAGCATTTTATAACAATTTTTATAGTACTCCTTAGTAATTTCATATAGTAAATGTTCAAGATTTTAGGTTTCAAAACATAATTTCATTAAATACTTGGAGCTAGTTATAATTATTTTAATTTTTGAGTTTAATAATTCATGTCAACTCCCCCAGTGAAACCACCTCTGGTGACACTTTTTATGCTGTTGTTTGAGTGCTTTTGTTTGTATCTGAATGTTAGGATGAGGCTGGAGGGCTGTGATGGGGGTAGGGGCCTGTGGCATTTCAGGTCATTCATCATTTCCTCAAAACCAACTGAACTTAGGATGTTTTATTTATTTCATGTCTCTTGAGGTTAAAAGGTTATGTGAAAAGGGATGCTCCATAAGAAATTTTTTTTTAGAATCATTGGTCTGGCCCTAAACAAATCCTGCCTCTAGGAGACGAGTGTTTATCAGGTGTGTTTGATTCTTGAAAAGGCCCATGAGAACTACTGAGGGAGTCAAGCCTGGCTCTTCCCTGAGGACAGCAGCCCGGCTGGGCTTCATCTCCTCTCACTTCCTTTCATCTGCCTGGAGAGCGGTGGTTTTTGGTGCTGACTTGGGAACAGCTCTTCGGGCTGCTCTCCTGCCCCACAAGCAAAAATTGACTGCACTTATTAGGTGCCAAGGGTATATGAAGTGCCTTTTTATCTCCACAAAGTTGGACCAATGTGTTTTGGCTATTTTATCCATATTAAATTTTCTTTGAAAACTTTTCAATGGGCTGTTAACATTCTTTGTACACATGTATTGTCAGCCATTGCCCTGAACTTTGGCAAGTTTTTTCCCAATTTTTTAAAAATTGCTAACAGTCTAGAGACTTTTTGTACCTTGTTGAATACTTAACTAAGGATCAGTTTCTCCCAGTGGAATCATGGACCACCTGTGGCGCTCTGTTTAGGGTTTCATCCTTCACCAGGCAGGTCTCTGCTCTGGAGCATGCTGGGTCTGGGGATCAGGTGTGCTACTAGCAGGTGTGTGCAGGAAGATCTGGGGACAGTTTGCCCTTCAAAAGACAGCACTTGGAGGCCCCCGATTCTTGAAATATTTGCGTACAATAAATCTCCTTTTTTAAAAAACAGGATAAGGAGGCATTACAGCAACAACAGATGAGTAACTTGCTCCTGGTGTCCACATTGCAGTCCAAACTAGATGAGGGCAAATGCCCTTTGCCTCCTGCAAACAGCTGCCCTGAGGGCCTAGAAGTCCAGTTAGAGACTGTGCAGAGGGCGCTCCTGCAGCGGGAAAGCGAGGTAAGGGGGTAAGAGGAGACTGGGCGGGTGTTTTCTTCTGTTCGCTGTTTGATGCACATGTCCATTACACTGCTGTGTAAACGTCAGCGTGTCCAAATGATACATCAGTGGGTTTGTGACTACTATGTATTCTTTGTAATATCAACATCCTTATGTGGGGTATAGGGTAGTGAGAACTTTTTTTGGCATGTACTTTTAGCATGATTTTAATAATTAATAAATGAATTACAATGTTAGGTAATTTTAAATATTTACCTTCATTTGTTTCAATGAAAGATTTTAGAATTAAAAGAACAATTAGAAAAGATTAAAGATGACTTAATTAGTAAAAATGAAGAAGTACTACATCTGAGCCTAAAATTAGACCTGCAGAACAACCACGCTGCCGTCAGCGTCAGAGGACTACAAGAAGAGAATGCCAATTTGAAGGTAAGGTGAACAGACCCACCTTGACATCTAAATTTATGTTGATTATGTAAGTGCTGCGGCCCAATGTAGGAACCATTATTTACAGGGATGGGGGGACCTCAGGCCTTCCCAGGAGATGTGAGGCTTCCTTCTGGAGACAGAAGACCCTTTGCTGGCAGATGATTGCAGGAAGTGCCTGACTTGTGTCTGCACTGAGGCTAGCAGCTAGGGCAGCTCGAGAAAGTATAGTGGGAGGCAGCTTCTCAGAATCAGGAGTGGAAAACCAGAGTCCCTTGACTGGTGAAGTTTACCTGCTTTCACCTCCACACCAGCCTCTTGCTTTTGGTTTGCAGCCCTGATGATAGTCAAGTCTTTGAAGGTTGCTTATTGGAGTAAGATTGCAGAGGTACTTCTCTAACTGCCAAGGAAACAATTGTAAGGTGGGCACATTGGCTCTGCTCTGACCACTCCCGGGGTGCCCACTCTAGAGGTGGCAGTGTTTTGTAAATGGTCGCTCATTGTTATCCTTCCCAGCTCAGGATGGGAAAAGTCTGCTTTTAAATCAAATTTAAAAAAGAAAAACAACCTTTATTTAGTGGACATGATAATCAGTTGTAAAGAAAACATAACCTTAAAAGATGGCCTTGAAATATATTGAGTTTAGAACTATGGCTTATGATACCAACCTGGCAGTTGTTCAACGAGTGAACTGGGAGCATTGCAGGAAATTCTGGGGGCTGCGTCATTTGTTCCTAATCCCCTCAAAGCTTGCAACTGCATGATTTAAAATATCTTCACTTAAAATGGCGTTTTAGGCCAATCCTAGAACCACTGCTCATCTTCTCCATGGGAATCCATTCTTAATTACTAGATGGGAAGTATCTAAGAACACGCTTTACTTACTCTTTGATGGTTACTTTAAACAAATTTCCTGGAGGAATGCATAACTGATTTTAGAAAACCAAACTAATATTCGTTTTGGAGTAATATGTCACTTTAAATAGAAAAACATGTTCAAATTTAGTGTTAGTATATGTCTGCAAGGCCTGGGGACTATTCCCATAGTAATGCTTTGGGGCTTCATTATTTTTATTACTATTATCATTTCCACAGGCATTTCTGCAAAACAAAGAAAAGGAAATACTGCATATGAGCGAGCAGCTTGAGGCACAGCTGGCTGGGATGGGAAGTGGCAGTCTCAGTGAGGTAAGCAGTCCTTTGGCCGTGAAGGCACCTGAGGCACTATGTTCTTGGTAGTTTGTAGGTGTGATCTTGGATCTACAGAGACCTCTGGGATGACACTACGTAATGTTTTCCATTAATTTTGATGGAGGGTATAAGGATAGTGGTGGCTGTTAGGGTAAAAAAGAGTTTTGTCTTCAGTTTTTTCATGTCTTCAAATATCACAGTGACAGAGGCTGTTGGAATATTAATGATCTGTGTTAGAATCTGATATATATGGCATTATTTAAGAATATTATTTTGTGTTACTTTAAGGATTCTGTTACAACCAGCAACTACTTCTAAAATTTATTTTTCTGTTACAGTTGACATACAGTATTATGATAGTTTCAGGTGTACAGCATAGAGATTAGGCATTTGTATACCTTATGAAATGATCCTCTGACAAGTGTACTACCCACATGCAACCGTACATGGTTATAACAGTATTGTTGGCTATATTTCTTCTTTTTATTGTTGTTCTGTTACAGTGGTCCCAATGTTCCCCTGTTGCACTCCCCTGCCCCGCCCACCCATCTCTCCCACGGTCAGTCCGTACCCTGTTGTTTGTGTCCATGGATCATTTATACTTGTTCCTTGACTAGTCCCTTCCCCTTCTTTCCTCCCTTATCTCCCTCTCCCTCTCCCCTCTGGTCACTGTCAGTCTGTTCCTTGTCGCCATGCCTCTGGTTCTGTTTTGCTTATTTATTTGTTTTGTTCATTAGGTTCCTCTTGTAGGTGAGATCATATGGTATTTGTCTTTTGCTGCCTGGCTTACTTCACTTAGCATAATACTCTCCGGTTCCATCCATGCTAAAAATATGAAACACTTTACGAATTTGTGTGTCATCCATGCGCAGGAGCCATGCTAACCTTCTCTGTATTGTTCCCATTTTAGTATGCACGCTGCCGAAGCAAGCACTGACTATATTTCTTATGCTGTACTTTGCATACCACTGACTATTCTGTAAACTACCAATTTGTACTTCATAATCTACCTTTTTCACTCAGTCCCCCAACCCACATCCCCCGCCCCCAACCTGGTGACCATCAGTTTGTTCTCTGTATCTATGAATTTGTTTCTGTTTGTTCATTTTGGGTTTTTTTTTAGATTCCACATGTAAGTGAAATCATATATGGTGTTTGTCTTTTACTGTTTGACTTCTTTCAGTCAGCATTATACCCTCTCGGCCCATCCATATTGTTGCAAATGGCAGATTTCACTCTTTTTTTATTGCCAAATAATACACATCTTCTTTATCCAATTGTCTGTTGATGGTCAAATTATATTTCCGATAAGGGGTTAATATCCAAAATAAAGAAGGAACTCATACAACTTAACACAAAAAAACCCCCACAAACTCTCCAGTTCTTCCATGTCTTGCTTCTGTTGTCTTGCCTGTTATAAATAATGCTGCAGTTAACATAGGGGAGTGTGTATCTTTTCAAATTACTGTTTTTGTTTTCTTTGGGTAAATGCCCTAAGGTGGTATTGCTGGATCATATGGCATCTCTATTTTTAATTTTTTGAAGAACCTCCATAATGTTTTCCATAGTGGCTGCACCAATCTATATTTTAACCAACAGTGTGCAAGAGTTCCCTTTTCTCTACGTCCTCGCCAACACATGTTGTTTGTGGATTTATTGATGATGGCCATTCTGACAGGTGTGACATATTTCATTGTGGTTTTAATTTGCATTTCTTCGATGATGAGGGATGTTGAACATCTTTTAATGTCTATTGGCCGTCTGTATATGTCTATTGGCCATCTGTATGTCTTTGGAGAAGTGACTCTCCAGGACCTCTGTCCATTTTTTAATTGGATTGTTTTTTTCGTTTTGTGGGTTCCTTATCTATTTTTAATAATAACCCCTTATCAGATGTATGATTTGCTAATACCTTTCCCCATTCAGTAGATTGCCTTTTTGTTTTACTGATGGTTTCCTTCACTGTGCAACATTTTTTTTAGTTTGATAATTTGCATATTTTTTGCTTTTATTTCCCTTGCCCGAGGATATATCCAAAAACATATTGCTAATAGTGATGTCAAAGAGTTTACTATCTATGTTTTCTTTTAGGAGTTTTATGGTTTTAAGTCTTATATAAGTTTTTCATCTATTTTGAGTTTACTTTATACCTGGTATAAGAAAGTAGTTTAGTTTCATTTTTTTGCATGTGTCTGTCCAGTTTTCCCAACACCATTTATTGAAACATCTGATTTTTTTAAAGGAGATTGTATGATGTTATCTGTCTTTAGGACTCTATAAGGCTGTGTGAATATCATTTTACATATTAAAATATATTTATCAAAAATAGTTTATATGATAAGGAAAATTTAGTTCCTTTAAAAATAGATAGCTGTATAAAGATAATCCCAAGTGTTTTCTTTTGGGATTTTGTTCTTTTCTATACATGTACAAATATATATACCCTTTGTGTTCTACATTTGTATTTCTAATTTTTTGGAAGGGTGTGGACAGTATTTTTGCTTTGATATAATAAATAAAATGAAAATTCCATTTGTAAGGCTGGTTCTTATTAGGTTTCTAATTCATTGAAGAAAGCTATGTTTTTATATTTTTTGTCTTTATATTAGTGAAGACTTTTATTTTCTTGAATCAAAGTGTCTTTTTAGGTTTGTTTGGAAAATTGTCTTTATTACTCATTCTTAAGATCTCTACTGATGTGGTTATTATTACATCTTTTCTATACTTCCTTCTCCAGCAGTTCCTTGATATCCTAACATCTTACTCTCAATATACTTTTTTAAAAAATTTTTTTATTTATTTCTAGAGAGAGGGGAAAGAAGGGAGAAAGGGAGAGAAACAGCAATTAGTTGCCTCTCTTGAACCCCCAACTGGGGACCTGGCCTGCAACCCAGGCGTGTGCCCTGACTGGGAATCGAACTGGCAACCTTTTGGTCTGCAGGCTGGCACTCAATCCACTGAGTCACACCAGCCAGGGCTCAGTATACATTTGTATTCCTTTATTGTTTATTCTGTTACATGGGTTAGTGTTGTTTCCTTCACTTTTTTCATTTAATTTGTCCTCTTATTTTATAGTTTTCAATGAAGAGGTCTTGATATCTTTTATTAAATGTATTCCTAAGTTTTTTAGGTTTGTTGCATTATTGTAAATGGACTTTTAAAATATTTCATTATCTAGTAGTTTACCATGAGTGATCTACATATATTTTAAATATGTGTATAACTTTGTGTATTAACTTTGTATTTTGTTATCTTGCTAAATTCATGTATTCTAGTAGTGTGTTTATTGATTCTTAGGGCTTTCTATGTCTGCAAGTAAAGACAGTTTTCCTTCTTTCTGACCTTTGTCTTTTATTTCTTTTTCTTATTACAATGTGTAGTGCTTTCAGTACAGTGTTAAAACAGGTGAGAGCAGTCATCCTGGCTTTGTTCCTGATTTGGGGGGAAAGTGTTCAGTGTTTCATCATTAAGCATGATGTTTGCTGTAGGATTTTCATAGATTTCTTTTTATCAGGTTGAGGAACTTATCTTCTGTTTTTGGTTTCCTTTCTCTAAATTTTTGGAAATGTATCTCTTTTATTCCACTAACAAGATTACTTATATTGAGTGATTTTTTAAGGTTAAACCAACCTTGCATTCTTAGGATAAACCCCACCTGGTGGTTATGTTCTATCCTTTTAATATATTACAAGATTTTATTTGCTGATATTCTGTTAATGGTTTTTGCATCTGTATTCATAAGCAATATCATGTAATTTATTTTGTAATATTTTATCAGGTTTTGGTGTGAGTGTTTTGCTGGTCTTATAAAATGAGTTGGAAATTTTTGTACTTTCTCTACTTTCTGAATGAGGCTGTTTATCGTAAATCTGATTTTTAAAAGTTTAAATAAAATCAATAGTGCAAAATCTACATTTATGTGCACATTTTGGGATGAAAATAGGAGTAAAATGACAGATTCATATGAAAGTATATGTTTAACTTGAAAAAAACTGCCCAACTGCTTTTGCAGAGTTGTTCTACCATTTTACGTCCACCAGACGTGTATGAGGGTTATAGTTAACCATATCCTCATCAGCACATGGTCATTCTCTTTCATTTTAGCCGTTCTAATAGGTGTGCAGAAGTGTACCTTATAGTTTTAATTTACATTTCCTTAATGATTAATGGTCTTGAGCATCTTTTTATGTGGTTATTTGCCATTCTTACTATAGTAAAATATTTGTTCAAATCCTTGGCTAATTTTTAGAAGTTGGATTGTTCATTTTGTGATTGTTGAATTTTGGGAATTCTTTATATCTTCTAAACATGGTTTTCATATATGATCTGCAAATATTTTCACCCACTCAGCAGCTTGTCTCTTCATTCTCTTTAACATGTGTTTCGCAGAGCAAAACTTTTTAGTTTTAATGAAGCTGAAATTATTAGTTTTTTTTAATAGATCATGCTTTTGAAGCTATGTCTAAGAGCTCTTTGCCTAACCCTAAATCACAGTTTTCTCTTAGAAATTTCATAGTTTTGCTTTGTATTGAAGTGTATGATACACTTTTTTTTTTTTGACACATGGATGTCCAGTGTCCCAGCACAATTTGTTCAAATGTGAGTCTTTTCTTCATTGAATTACCTTTCTACCATTTAAAAAAATATTTGGATCTTTTTTTGAAGTCTATTCAATTCTGTTCGTATAGGTTTCTCTCTCTTTACTAATATCACACTATTTCTATTTCTGTAGCTTCATAGTATAGTCTTGAAATCAGATCATGTAAGTAGCCAACTTTTCCTCTTCACAAAATTGTTTTGGCTATTCTAGTTCCTTTGGGTTTCCATATAATTGTAGGTACAACAAGGTGATATCTTTTAAAAAACTCTTGCTGGTATTGTGATTGGTATTGCATTGAATTTATACGTTGATCTGGAGAGAATTAACATCCATTAATTTTGCATCTTCCAATCTGTGAACATGTCTTCTTATATTTCTTTTATTGGTGGTGTGTAGTTTTCAGCTTATATATCCTGCATATACTCATGACCTTTCAGTTTACAGGACAGTGCTCCAACCAACTAAGCCACACTGGTTGGGATTGTATTTAATTTTGAATTCTAATTGTTCACTGCTAGTAGATAGGAATACAATTGATTTTTTAAATATTAGCCGTATGTCATATGCCCTTGTTAAATTCACAAACTCGATTTTTGTTGTTGATTCTTTGGAATTTTTTATGTAGGCTGTCATGTCATCTATATGCAAATAGGGACAGTTTAGTTTCTACCTTTCCAGTCTAATATGCTTTCATATTTTTTCTTGCGTTAAGTGCTAGTTAGGACTTCCAGTACCATGTTGAATAACAAGGGTCAAAGTGGACATTTTTGCCTTGTTTTTAACCTATGGGAAAACATTTAGTTTTTTACCATTAAGTGTGAAATTAGCTGTAGGTTTTCAAAAGATATTTCTTATCAAGCTGAGGAGGTTCTTCTGTATTCCTTGTTTTATGAGAGTGTTTTTGTTTTTTGTTTTTTAATCAAGAATGGTGTTGAATTTTGCCAAATCAATTTTTCTGTGTCAGTCGATATCATCTTGTGATTTTTTCTTCTATGGCCTTTTGATATGGTGGGTTACATTAATGGGTTTTCAAATATTGAACCAGCTTTGCATCCCTAGAATAAATCTCACTTGATCCTGGTGTATGTTCTCTTCTTATTTGCTGAATTCTATGTATTAGTGTTTTATAAAGAGTTTATGCATCTATGGACCCTGGCTGGTTTAGCTCAGTGGATTGAGCGTCGGCCTGCGAGCTAAGTGTCGCTGGTTCGATCTTCCAGTCAGGGTACATCAGAGAAGGAAAACTCTGACTCCAAAAAACCTCCGCTGCCTTGCGGCATACCTCTTCAGGGGAAAGGCTAAGGGAGTAAACCCCGACAGAAAATCTGGAGCCGGAGTCCCTAAGGCGGTTTGACGTTGTAGTCAACACCGGCAACTCCTGCGGCGCACCTGAACCCAAGCTGTATCGACTCCGTCTTTCCCTTGGACCCTTCAGCTGCGAAGAGAGGGGTGGTCTGCTGCATGGGCAACAGCAGACCCTCCATATTACCCTGCCCAGGCTCTGTAGCTTCAGCGTCATCACAAGATGTCGATTCAACACGGGAGGAGACAGATACCATGTCACTCCCGAGTCGGACTGCACAGCCATTCTCGGTGGTGCAGATAGACTCTTGGGAAGCTACACCATCGTCTCTCGAGACGGACGGCTGCCGACGACGACGATGCATCTATATTCATCAAGAATATTGGCCTTTGGTTTTCTTGTGATGTCTGTCTGGTTTTGGAATCAGGGTAATATTGGCCTCATTGAATGAATTATTCTGAATGAATTATTCCTTTTTCTGTTTTCTGGAAGAGACTGTATAGAATTGGTATTATTCTTTAAATGTTGAGTAGAGTTGTTGAGTGAAGCTATCTGGGCCTGCTAAGTTGTTGTTTTTTTTAATTATAGATTAAGTTTTTTATTAGTTATAGAGATGGCCAAATTAATGTTTCATACCAGGAGATATTTGGCCCTTATTTATTGAGGGATTTTTTTTCTTCTTTACTCTCTTCTGGAGCTTCAGTTCCAAATATGCCATACTATTTACATTGTCCTATGGGCATTCAAGGCTGCATGCATTTTTATCAATATTTCTTTTCCTCTGATGGCATAGTGTCTGTGACTGTTCAAGCTTCTAGAATTTGTCATGTCCAGGATTTTCATTTTTTTAAATTTTTCAGTTACAGTTTTTATTTTTTATTTTTGTTTTGTTTTTAAGTTTTCAGGTGTACAGCATAGTTGTTAGATGATCATATACTTTACAAAGTGTTCCCTCCAGTATTTTCATTACCCACCTGGCACCATACAATTGTTAGAATATTATTGACATGTCCAGTATTTTCTTAAGCCCATTGAGTGAATTTCTAATTTTCAGACATTGTAATTTTTAGCTCTAGAATTTTGGTTTGTTTTTATAATCTCTGTTTCTCCGCTGAAATTTCCTACCTTTACCTCAGAATATGTTTATTGATTTGAGAGAGAATATTAAGGTGATTGGTTTCCTCTTGCACATGGTTTCCTCTCGCATGTGCCCCGACTGGGGATTGTATCTGCGACCTAGGAGTATGCCTTGACTGGGGAATAAACCCACAACTTTTTGGTGTACTAGGTGATGCTCCAGCCAACTAAGCCACTGGCCAGGGCCCTATCTTTTTATTTTGAACATACTTTATGTTCCTTTTTTTTTTTTTAAGTATATTTTATTGATTATATTGTTACTTTATGTTCTTGAACACACCTGTAATATCCACTTTAACATTCTTGTTTGTGTGTTCCAGCATTGTCATACCAGGGTTGGTTGCTATTGGTTGTCTTTTCCGAATTGATCATGTTGCTGATTTTTTTTATTTTGCATATTTTTGTTTGTTCCTTGATAGTCTACAAATCATCTTGTGGTAATTTGCCTCTGAAGAGTATTGAGGTTTTTGTTTTAGTGGTAGTTATCTTGGTCAGGCTCAAAGTATGTGCTCAGCCTTGCCTGTTAAGATTGTGTACAGATTCCCCACAGACTAGGGTGGAGTTGACACTCCAGAGTTGGGCTTTTCTTCCCTGCTTTTCTGTCTTTTGTCACTCTCCACAGCCCTGACTGCCCTGTTCCTTCTCCTGGGCCTCTTCTGGCTGTGCTTCCTCAGGGCCAGCCTGACAGGACCTCCCCCATCTGCTGGCCTCTGCAGGAAGTCCTGGCCCCAGGCAGGTGGAGTGCAGCCTGCCAGGTTTCACAGAGTCACTTCTGAGGACCTCTGCAGGTCCCTCCTGGCTGCTGGTGTGTGGTTTCAGCCCCACATTATGACACCTCCCAGAACTGCGATCCATAATCCTAAGGGAGAAAAGCCCATCAGAGGCACCACTGCTGGGTTGAATGAGCCTGTCATGGCTGCACTCAGGCTTGGTCACCTCTGCACTGTCCCGTGTCAGTGGGACTGCTCTGCCCAGGATAAGCAGGCCGCAGTATCGGGGAGAGTATAACACGCGCACTCTTGTCCTGAGCGGGGCCCTTTTGC
Organism: Furipterus horrens; assembly: GCF_987537825.1. Taxonomy (NCBI): domain Eukaryota; kingdom Metazoa; phylum Chordata; class Mammalia; order Chiroptera; family Furipteridae; genus Furipterus; species Furipterus horrens. The sequence goes on from NW_028327171.1 coordinate 11,117,600, forward strand.
TCCGTTTCCGGTCTGCAGCTGTGCTCTTTTTTTGGTGTGTGACTGGTTGCCCCTGCTTCCTTGCCTGCCCCAGTTATGCTGTGTCTCAGAGGACTTGCTTAAGAGTTCAGCCCCCTTCACGTGCTGGCTTTCATATTTTAACAGCTTGTTGTGATCACGGCTGTTCTGTAGTGCGTCCTTCCAATCTCCGCGCCTTTAGCGCAGTAAATGAATAAACACAAACTGTACAGTCAGAATTACCCCTGAACCCCCTTCAGCTGTCTGTGAGTAGGGAGAGGCAGTCTGTGCAATACTCAGCACCCAGGTGGGACGAGGGGGCCACCTGGAGCTGGTGTGAGGGTCTCGCCTTGCACAGAGAATTTGTTGTTTGCTTAAAGTATACAGTATGGCATTCAGATATGGTAAATGTGTGTGTGGTGGATAGCTGATGTTATCCACACCAGAAGTTAATCAGTCTTCTTGTTTTTGTTTTAACTGTAGGCCAGATTTGACTATGAATTTAAAATAATTTGTTAAGTAGTACCAGTGAAATCAAGAATTGTTTTGAAATCCTCAGTTTTTAGGAAGCAAAACATTAGACTATAACAAACTGGTTGATTGTTAGCGATAACACAAATTGGTTCGGATGTTTTATTTTTTTGGTCACTACCAGTGATATGACCTTAAAGGAATGGAGTTTGGAGCCGTGTTAACATAGATTTCAATCCTGATTTTCTGTTGATATCTTTGGAGTTTGGGCAAGATATTTAATATCTAAGTTTCAGTGGTCTTATCTTTAAAGTAGGAATTGTAACATTACTTACCTTACAATTGTTGAGTTAGATTAAACAGCACAAGCAGTTACTGTTGGATGAAGTAGTGAAAGCATTGTTCGGTGCCTGGTGTGGCGTGTGCTGCTCAGTACAGGGTAGTCCAGACAATAGCTGAGGTCCCCATGTCCCTGCATGAATACACAGCGTGGGAGCATCTGGTAGGCCTGGTTGAGTCACATTCTTCGTTATGTAAATTCCCTAGCCCGAGTTTATTACTTTTGTCCTTGTTCTGTTGTTAGAATGACACCTAAAATCTAAATTCTCCCTTTAGGAAAATCAAACTAATCAGACTTCTTTAAATATTAACTAAATACATATTTAAGTGGTGGTGAAGTATTAGTATGAAGGTGTCATTGACTGAGAAGTGGCCAAGTTAGAGCTTCCTCTGAGTTCTGAGGGCTGAGGGCGGAGTGCTGGGGTCTGTGGCAGCACACAGCAGCCTCAGTTGGAGTGTCTGAATGACTGCCCGGCAGCAACAGGGTTTCCCTTTTTACTGGTTTGAGGTACTGAAAGTAGTTGGGGTGCAGCATTTTGGGGGGTTTTCAAATATTGACTGTCATCTGGTGACATTGTTAGTTTGTTCCCACAGCTGTTCTGTATTTCAAGCTGTGCAACCTCCATTTTTGACAATGAATTCAGAGCTGTGAGTTGAGAGGGGGTTCTGATGTCATTATGTAGTTCTCGTCTGAAATGTTCTCTTTCCCCAGGTGATGTACAGTAGAAGCTGTGAAGTGGAGGAACTGAAGTCCATTATCGAGACTTTGCAGGAGAACCAGGAGCGGCTGCAGAAGGATAAAGCAGAGGAGATTGAGCAGCTGCATGAGGTCATCGAGAAACTGCAGCAGGAGCTGACCCGTGGGGGGCCCGCCGAGCATGAGCTTGGCGACAGCCGAGCCGAGGACCTCCAGAGTGAGCTGGAGCGTGGGATGCGCTGCCTGCAGGCTGAGGGCGCTGAGGCTCAGGCTGCGCTGCAGGCGGAGCTCCAGGCTGCACTGGTGGCCAAGGAGGCCTTGAGCCAGCTGCTGGCTGAGCAGGAGCGCCAGCACGGCCAGGCCCTGGAGGCCCTGCAGCAGCGTTTGCGGGTTGCGGAGGAGGCTGCGGCGAGGCAGCTAGCTCAGCTGGGGCCCGCCGCTGTCCTGCAGGAGGCTGAGGTTCAGGGCTTAGCCTCCCAGATCCAAGATTTTGAGGCTGCTCTCAAAGCAAAGGATGCAGAGATTGCCCAGAAAGATTTGGAAATCGAGGCTATGAACAGAAGGCGATCAGCCCACTCCACCGAACTGGAGGCTATTTTGTTGGCCTTCACCCGCCTCCACCGCACCCTCGAACAGCAGCCCCTGGGCACCATGTGCGAGCCCCCTGAGCTGCAGCGGCTCCGAGTGCAGTGTGTCCGCCTCAGCCGCCAGCTGCAGGCACTGAACCAGCAGTTTCTGAGGTGCCAGAAGGAGCTGGACATGCAGCAGGCATGTGGGGCCCCCGTACTCCCTCGTGTGAAGGACAGCTCCCAGGGATGGATGGCCAGGGGTGACAAGGCCTCATGTGATGAAGAGTTGGGACAGAACGTGGGCAGCAGGCAGCAGACTGCGGCCTCCTGTGGCCAAGGCGGTGATCCACAGGTGGGCCTGGTTCCCCTGGAGTTCCACAGGTGCAGCCTGTGTACAGAGGGCTGGGGTGCGCTGCAGGAGCTGGGGTGTACTTGGCTTCTGCGGAAGGCCCTGACCCAGGCAGCCGGTGGCCAACCACTGGAGCTGGGGCAGAGGGAGTTGGAGGTTCTGTTAAGGAAACTGAATCCTTTTCCTTACTCTCCTACTCTGTTTCTGTTTTAATTAACAACCGTTTTCTCTGTGCTGGGCAATTGGGGATGCAGTTTCCAATGGGTGGCTCTTGCCAGGGAGGGGAAGTGAGTCTGCAGTTTGTGGTGGCCTGGGGCCCTGACCCATTTAGGGTCCATAGAATCTCAAGGCAGTGAGATTAGGCTGGGTTTTGCTCTTTGTACAATTTTAAACTTAATTGCTCTAAATTATTTAAGCTTTTTAAAACACTTTTTTTTTGATAGGGAATATTCAGTGATGTGGAGCTCAATCTTGTGTTAGACATCTAATCAAATGGTTTATCTTTTATCAACATTTCCAGTGTAAAATGTTTCAAGCTCTTTTTTTAAAAACATGGTTTAAATTGTGTTGGAGCAGAACTCTTGAGGATTCACTGCCTGCCTCCCCCATCGGCTCACGGTTCTGTGTTGAGCGGACCCCATTCTATCACAGCTGCTGCCTGTGCCCTCAGAGTCCTCAGCTTCCAGCACATTTTGACCCGTTGTGGTTTATGAGCAGGCAGCAGGTCTGCATGCAGCTCTGGTCTCATGCTTCAGGGCTTCCAGAGCCTGCAGCCACCCACAGCTGGCCTCCCTGCACTGTGGCTGTCGTGTGTTTAACATCGTCTTTACGGCATCAACGTCATTTTTCCTCCTATTGCAGAGTCCTGTGAAGGATGAGCTGCAGTCTGCCAAAGCCCCGGCATCCATCTACCACCCAGGTCGCCACAGGCAAGACAGCGTGATGTCAGTGCTCATGGTTTGCCAGAGGCAGCTGGAGTCTGAGCTACTTCTGATGAAAAACGAAATGCACTTGAGTGCCAAGGACCATGGCAAAGCATCAGGGACATTGAAGGTACTTGGCCCCCTTTCAGGAGAGACGGATGGAGCCAACCATGAACAATATTCTCTGTGGCATTTTTGCTGCAGTGATACACGCACAGCGTCAGTTGTAGACAGTGACATGTTCTCTGAGTCCATCATATTCTCATAGATGTTCAGATTTGTTTTGAAATTTCCTATATGTTTCATTTAAGCATTATCTAGGAGCTAGTTTTGATTTGCGTTTCCCTAGTGAGTAGTGATAGTGGGTATCTTTTTATGTGCTTTTTGGCCCTCTGTATATCTTCTTTGGAGAGATATCTGTTCATGTCCTTTGCTCATTTTAAAATCAGGTTGTTTGTTTTTGTTAAGTTTCTTGCTTTGTTAATATTTGCATAGAATATTTTTTTCTATTGTTTCACTTTGAACCTATTCATGTCTTTGGGTCTGAAGTGAGCTTCTTGTAGATAGCATATAGTTATATACCTGGGTCATGTGTTTATTCATTCTGTCAATCTCTACCTTAGATTAGAAAGCTTTCATTTACATTTAAAGTAAATACTGATAAGGAGATCAGGAGGGATGTACTGTTGTTATTTTGCTATTTGTTTTTCTATGTGCCTTATAGGTTGTTTTTTTTTATTCTTGGTTTCTCATTTTCTTCATTACTATTTTCTCTGTATATAGTTGATTTTTTTATAGTGAAATATTTTAATTATTTCTTATCTCTCCTTTTGTATATTGTATAGCTGTATTCTTTGTGGTTACCATGAGGATTACACTTAGCATCCTAACATTATAACACTCAGATCTGAATTTATACCTGCTTAACTTCAGTAACAAAAACTCTTCCTTTACAGTTCCTTCGCACCCTTTACAGTTTTTGATGTCTCAAAATTACATTTTTATGCCCCAAAACAAACTAATAATTCTTTTAAATGCATTAAACTCTTAAATTACGTAGGAAATAAACGGGGAGTTAAAACTAAAGTTATAGTAATACTCTTTTAGACTAATATTTTCTTTAACATATTTAAATTATGATGAAAACAAAATGTGGAGTTACAAACCATTGTTGTAGTAACATTAGCTTTTATAATTGCCCATGTATTTACTCTTATTGAGATCTTTATTTCTCCATATAGTTTGAGTTACTGTCTAGTGTCTTTTCATTTTACCCCACAAGACACCCTCGAGTATTTCTTGCAGATCTAGTTGACAGTTTTTTATTTAATTTTTTTAGCACTTTGAATGTCACCCACTGTCCTCTGACCTCCAACGTATCTGATGAGAAATGTGCAGATAATCTTACTGAGGATCCCTTGTGTATGATGAGTCATTTTGCTCTTGTTGTTTTTAAAATTCTCTTTGTCTTTTGAACGTTTGATTATAATGTGTCTCAGTGTGGAATTCTTTGAACTCATCGTACTTGGAGTTTGTTGAACTTCTTGGATGTTTACATTCATACCTTTCATCAAATTAGGGAAGTTTTTAGTCATTATGTCCCCAAATATTCTCCCGTCTTCTCTCTCTTCTGGGACTCCGACAGTGAGTGTGTTGATCCACTTGGTGGTATCCCACAGGTCCCTTGGGCTCCATTCACTTTTCTCGATTTTTAAAACTTTTCCTCAGACTCAGTATTTTCCATTGTTCTATCTTCAAGTTCACCAATGTTTTCTTCTGCCTCTGCAAATCTACCTTTGAATCCCTTTAGTGTAATTTTTTAAATTTCAGTTATTGTAGGTTTCAGCTCCATAATTTCTTTTTGGTTTCTTTTTAGGTTTTCTGTGTCTTCATGGATGGTTCTATTTTGTTTATACATTTAAAAAAATTTTTTCTCTACATCTTTCTTTAGCTCTTTGAGCATTTTTGAGACAATTCTTTCAAAGTCTTTGTCTACTAGATGTATAAGGTCTTTTTCCTGGGTAGTTGCTGTTGATTGTTCATCTCCTCTGAAGGAGCCATACTTCCCTGTGTCCTTGTATGTATGCCATGTGATTGTTTTTTTGTAGTTGTTGTTGTTGAACACTGACCATTTGAATATACCTGGCAAACCTGGAAATCAGAAATCTCCGTCTTCCTCAGGGGTTGCTGTGTTTTTGTTTGTTTGTTTGTTTTTAGTGTGTTTGCTGTAGGCGGTCTCTGTGCTGAGGACCAGCTTGAGGTGACAACTTCAGCTCTTCTCAGATCTTTTCCTGGACACACATAGTCACTTTCTGATTTCCTCTGTATATGTAATTGATTTTGAATGTCCAAGTTTTTAATTTCTTCCCAAAAAGAAAAAATGCAGGGGCAGAAAAAAGGAATAGCCCTTTAAATCTTCTGGTTTTCACTTCAGCCAGAGGAGTAGAGGCTGCAACCATGGCCTCCCACCTCTCTCTGCACCTCTGTGATCAGAAGCAACAGTGGGAGCACAGATCCCCAGTGCTTGGATAGTAGTGTCCTTTTTGCCCACCCTGACTTCTGCAATGTGTGTATAAGCCACATCAGGAATACACACAGCGCTGGCTACTTCTTCTTGGGGTGGGAGAATAGGTAGCTGCCATTCTTCTAAGGGGTGAAATTGACCCAGATTGACTACAATTTACATTCCAAGCCTTCCTCAGACAGTTATGAACCTTCAACAGGCTCTGGAGTTCCAAAATAGTTACATCAGACAGGATTTTGCCACTGTAGTTGATGTCCTGATGGGGAGACTTTTAGGCACAGATCTTTAAGGCTTTATTCTGTCTTTTGAGAAATTTTAAAAAGTTAAAATCTTGAGTCTAGAGGAATAAAAGTGCTCATTGCAGAATCTCATTGTTAAATGCTCAGTCTCTAAAATTGGCTCATAAAACTATCTAAGACAGATGTTACACTGTGTAATGCAGTTATTTTATTTATGCATGCTTTGTCTTAGGAAAGACTACTGGAAGATATTAAGCTGCAGAAAGTTGATCTCATTACTCAGGTGAAACAGCTGCAAGAAAAACTGAACCGTCTGGTATATTCTATGAACCTCCAGAACATCAAGACAGAGGATTTCAGCTCTGAAGAGCCATTGGCATTCTCTCATATTTTAGAAAACAGTTCGAGGGCTAGTTCCACTAATGGTGAAGAAACTGACCAATCATCTCTTGTTGATGCAATTAATATCAATAAAATCCCACGGGATCTAACTGACATGATTGGAAATCAAGAGTCATTGATAAAAAATGAAATGTCAAATGTTCCCTTGGAAGACAAGGTAGATTTGCAGGATGGGTCACTTTGTTTACAGGTGAACTTGCCTAGTAGCTCTTGTGACTTAACCTATACCGAGGAGGCTGAGCCCAAGAAGAATGCACTCAACGTAATGGACCTATCCTCCTGGAGCTCTCCTGAGGTTGTCAGGAAGGACTCAACGCTTGAGACCCTGCCCAGTCTGCCCCTGACACCCTGCTTGGACGCCATGAGCCAGCACAGCCTGGATACCTCCCTGAGAGACAGAATGGGCCCCTCACTGCTCCAGGCTGACCAGTCGGGACTTCTTTCTTCCCTCGGGGGGTCAGCGGCCGTAAAAGCCCCTTGTTGGTCAGAGTCGTCATTGGCCGCAGACAGGACTCCCTCTGCTGACTATCATGTGCATCATACAACTGTGGTAGGTTGGCTTCCCGGGTGCTGTCCTGGTTCAGTGTCTAGGGTACCAAGGTTCCCAGTATGTTCCCATGGGGCTGTGTCTGCATGGCCATTGTGTCACAGCAGCAGCCATTGTTGGCTCACCTCCTGCAGGCCTGTGGGCTGGGTCTGGGCGAGCACCTCATGGTCCCCTGGTCAGCTGTGTATAGGGAGTGTCAGCTTTCTGCAAGACTTACCTTAATCCACTGTAATATGCACATTTAGACCCTTGAGTGGTTTTTGAAAATATATGCGAAGTTTTGTTCTTCTCAGAAGTTCACCCCAAGACTGTTTCTTAGTGCTGACTTCAAGAAGTACAGTCATAAACTCGTCTGTATGTGTCGTTTGCATATGGGTTCTTTGTTTAGAATATATTTTTTAGATGTATTTTTAGTTGTGTTGCATATTTAACAGGTTCCGCATGTAATGCTAATTAATTTCAAGAACACTTCAGTTTATTATTTTTGTTATATTATGTCTTTCCTAGCATGACTTTGATATTTTGTTTATCTTGAGTTAGAGAAAATGAAAAGTAAATTAGGGGATATGTTTTATTTGAAGCATCTATGTTGTACTATTTCATGTACAAATATTATAATCTGAAATATTTGCTAGTGACTTTTAAAAAATATTTCTAAAGAACTGTGGATGAATTTGATTAAATTGTTAGAAGCATGTGACCTTAATATACCCATAAGCTTTGAACCCTTTTGCTTGGGTTCTTTGTGGGAAGATAAATTCAGGTCTTAGAAAGTTTCCATCTGGGGAGTTCAACTCCATGATGTAATAAGTTGCTATTTTATAAACACTTAAAATTCTACCCATTTTAACAGGAGAAAGATGTTGAGGATTTTATCATAACATCTCTTGATTCTCAAGAAAAGTCAAGATTACCTCCTCTTGAGTTAGAAGGAAAAAGCAGTGGAAGTGAAAACAGTGAGTTTGTCATTATTTATTTATTTATACAGTTTCAGAGTCCAGAGAGCACTGAGAATTCCTGTACGTCCTTCACCAATTCCCCGGTGCTAACATTTGCCTTGTTTGCTGCGTGTGGTGCCTGTCTCTCTGTCTCTATTTCTCTCTGCCTTTTGTGTTTGAACATTTCTTGGCCTGTTTGAAAACCTGGACTACTCAGCAGGGCTGCCTGAATGGCCCTCTGGAAGCCCAGTGCCGAGGGGCCTTGCCAACAGCCCCCCAAAATTCTCCCTGCCCCAAGCTGGGTGCTGGTGGGAAGGAGCAGCCAGAAGATCTGAGGCTGCTTTCCTGTTGGGTGCCCCCTCCATTTTCCAGAGCACATGCTTCCACCCTCCTGCACTGCAGGGCTTAGGAATGGATCAGGGGCCTACACTCTACTGATTGGTTTTGAATTCTGATTTAAGGCCCCTCTCTCGTTAGAGGTTCCTAGAGCCTCTAATTCTGGGGTTCCCCAGTCCTGCTGGCTAGTTTTAGGGCTTTTCTACCCCTCACTCCACACCACATATCTAGGCCAGGCACGTTCACCTTTGTCTGATGAGACACCTGCTGCTTGTCCAACTGCTCTCAACCTGTCCTTGCTGTTACCTCTCACTTCCTGCCCTCCCATCCTCTCTGTCCTCAAGGGCCGGAATCTTGCCCTGTCTTTACCCCCTCCTGGGGTTTGTATATGTCTGTTGGCTACAGCACTTGGCTCTGCACAGTCTTGCAGGTTTGTTCTGTCTTTTGGGGATGAGGAAAACACATCCACATCTGTATAAAAATGACTGAAATATCCATAAGGTTTATGTTAAAATCATGAATATTAACATTTTAATTGTGCAAAATACAGTTTTTCTTAGTGCATGTAGTTCTCATCTAATGTTTTTTTCAGGGAGAGGATTGCAGTCATAGCTCTTCGGGTGTTTTGGGGCCCAGCCTCACAGGCCAGTGGGGGGGGTCTGACACTCCTCTGCACTCTGCAGAGCATCCATAGACATGCAGTTTTAGACCCTGACTTGGTGGTGTGTTTTTAGGTAGTGGCTCTGGCTGTGGAGAGATACTAAACCAAGGTTCGAGAGAACATGAAGCTCCCACGGCTAGTCCTGCAGCGCCACCCCCTGCCTCAGGAAGCTTCCGACAGCCACTGGAAGCTATGAAGGAGAGGGAAGCCCACGCGAAGCAAGTTAAGGTAATGGGCAGTGGTGGGCTCCGTCTCTGGTCCACTCTAACTGCGCCATGGGCCTTGGAATGTGGCATGAGGATCACGCTTTGCTTAGACAACTCAGCTTCAGCTCCCTCCTACCTTTTTATGCTTCATGTAAGTGAGGAGTGTACTGGTGCTAACACCAGCTTCTCCACGAGGACAGCTCTAGAAAGCCGCCTTCCTCCTCTCTCAGCCTCTTTGGGCAGGACACAGATGGCTGTGTGCGTGTCCCAGTTTCCCATTGCTTTATAGTGAAGGACCCTCTCCTGTGCTCACAGAACCCTGCAGGCAGGGATACAGGGCACGTTGGAGACTGTTTCTCTGCACCCCATGTCTTGGGGCACTGGAGGGCCAAAGTGGTCAATAGCTGTCCTGGTGCCATCTGTAGTACTTGGGACACATGTACATACTTCCCATGAGGCTTCCCTATAGTGTGGCAGTTGTGATCCCAGGAGAACCAGGAAAGTGCACAGAGTCTTCATGAACTATCTGCAGAAGTTGGCCCGAGGTCCTGCCCTGAGCTTCTCTTAGGCTTAGGGGAGGGATAGTGTCCAGATGGGATAGCTAAGTCATGGGGATTGTCCTTTGAGTGGCTTATACAGAAATACACTCTTTCAAAACCAGTTTCCTGCTGCCTCTGATGGTTATGGCAGAGGAACATTTGAAAACCTCATAGAACAGCAGGCTCTGCTCTTTGGTACAAAGGCCATGGTGAGTTCCATGCAGGCAGCCCCAGCGAGCGTTCACAGTGAGCACAGGACAGTGAATGAATGAGGACTTTCAGACTGCTTTTCCTTCTTTCTGAAATGCTTGTCCTGTTGTAGGCTTTGCTGCAGATGGTGTATGACGAGAGCCACCACATCCTGGCCCTGTCCGAATACCATGGATACCCCAGTGCACTGAGCAAGGGCGAGCCAAGCGCCCCCATCAGGCACTTCCTGAGGGGGGGCCAGGGCCTATTGGAGACAGTGCCAGCTCTGAGGGGGCACATGACCTCAACACCTCAACAGGGAGAGAAGGTACAGAGGTGTTTATGTAAGAGAAGAAAAACAGTGGGCTTGGACTTATTTGAGGGAATTTCTTTGCCAAATAAGCCGGAATAGGGAACAAGTGGTGGTCAGTGGTGGCAGGAAGACCATGCTCTTGACCAGCGACCCTCTCACTCGCATTCCTGGGCACCAGCCGCGTGCACACCTGTTCTAAGCCCTGTAGGGCAGCGGGGGCCTTCAGCAGGTGGGTATGGGGGCCGTGCCTGAGCCCATAGAGTCTCAGTGTCCAACCTGCCGTCAAGGAGCCAGGGGGGCCAGGAGTGGGGGCAGCGCAGAGGTGAGGGTCAAATGTGACCCATGTTCAAAGGGAGCCGACCTGCCACGGGCTTTGGAGAGAGCAGTGAGCAGGACCCTAGGCTGGACCTGCCGGGGAGAGGGGCCAGAGCAGGTGGCCTGAGGGTGCAATACCCACATCGTATGCATGTGCACACATACCCCCACCCTGTGCAGTCGTGTGCACTGGCACACACACACCCAATGGCACTTCCGGCCTCAGGGCTGCCCCAGAAACAGGGCCTTGTGTTGGAAAAAGAGGTTTGCCCGATGACTTTGCTTGACCTTATTTCAACATCATCTTCAGTGGCTTCTTCTCTGCTTAGATTGCAGCATCGGCCTTTTGTGCCCGAGACGGTCCTGGGTCCTCATGTGTCTCCTCTCCTGTCAGGGTGACTCCTGTTTTAACCTGTAGACGTATCTGTGTAAACACTGAGCTGCTTGTTCCAGTTGCAGGAACCTTCTGATACCTGCCTCGACTGGAGAGGGGAGTTCCTGCAGGTCGTCCAGGGGACATTTGAAAAGGAGCGGGAGATGCTGACGATGGAGCTGCAGCCACAGCTCTGCGGCTCTGGCCCCAGGGCCCATGGTGCCCTGGTGGAGAGGCTGCAGAAGGTGGTCCAGGAGCAGGTGAGCTTGGGCCGGGGTAACCTTAAAGCTTAGCCCTGTTTCACCTGACCTGGGAGCATGCCACTGACTAAGAGGAAACCCTGTTTCAGACCAAGTGTAACACTCCATGTTTCCGCATGGATTCTACAACATGGAAGGAAAGTCCAGTGCCCCTACCCTCCTTTATACCTCACTCTATTCTAGAAATGACTGGCCTTTCCTTGAAAGCAAAAGCATTTCCAGGCCGCCCGGCCCCAGGTTATGAGCACTGAGCCCAGGCTTGGAGGTCGGGGTGTCGGCACTGTGAAGGCCTTAGGCGTCCTGTTGCCACCAGTTCCCTTGTAAGAGGGCACAATTGCAGACGCGGGGTGCGCGGCAGGTCAGAGCAGTCCCTGGGCACCGGCCAGGCCTAGAGACCGAGACCAAGGTACTGGCGATGGAGGGTCACTCATGTCCTTGGCGAGTACGTTCTTACCCCCAGTCGGACTCAGAGTCAGCGGCTTATAACAGCAACACTGGAGGCTTGAGTGTGTGGAGGGTGGGCTGATCCTGTCCGAAGCCCCCAGAACTTGGGACATGCTCCCTTTTCATCCTGTTTCCCAATGGGGGTGGGCTCCCCCTCCTTGCAGAGCCTTTTTATCTGACTGCTGGTCCTCCTTTGCCCGGCTCCAGGGGGACCTGCAGGAGAAGTCCTTGGAGCACCTGCGTCAGTCCGACAGGAGCAGCCTGCTGTCCGAGATCCAAGCCCTGCGAGCCCAGCTGCGGCTGACACACCTGCAGAACCAGGAGAAGCTTCAGCAGCTGTGCACGGCGCTGACCAGCGCGGAGGCCCGCGGGAGCCGGCAAGAGCACCAGCTGCGCAGGCAAGGTAGGCTCAGCCCCGGAGTCCCAGCCCTGAGAAACCTGCCCACCTGAGGTTCACCTGGTGGGTAAGGTGGCACACAGGTTAGCGAAGCCCTGCTGGACTGCTCAGAGCTGGATCTGGTGGCAGCAGTGACGTCCTGGTTTCTCCAGGTCCTGAGTACAGGGACTGTCAGCCTCCTCACCAGAACACTGTGGCTGCAATATTTCTTGGTACATAAGAACTCTGCGTAAAAACCACGCTGAGAGACCAGTCAGGGCAGAAGCTTTGCCAAAGGTCCCTGTAGATGGTTAGAGGGGGCTGATGTCTGAGTTGGTGTGCTGGGCCCCAGCAGGATCATGTCTGAGAGAGTCCCTAGAGCTTGAGCTGGGCTTGAGTTGCTGTTGTAGTTTGTACATTTAGTCTTTGGGTTGTTGTTTTTTGTTTGTTTGTTTGTTTTTTAATATAGACACTCAAATCACCTGTGAATAAAAAAAACATTTTATTTTTCCCATGTACCCCCTTCTCTTGCTGACCATGGGTCAGGCCCATGAGCAAGCCATGAATGGAATGCCTGGCCCTGCTCCTGGCTGCAGGGGAAGTACTCTGTGTCTGACTCTTAAACAGGACATTAGCTCTGGTCTTCATAGATGCCCTCTGCCAGCTCTGACAAATCCCTTCTCTTCCTAGTTTTGGGAGCTAAATGATAGCCATCCAAGTCTCTCTAGGGGAGCAGTCTTGCATTATGGTTGTGAATTGCTACAGGGCCCGAGAAGGCATGTGGCCCATCCTGGGAAGCCACGTTGTGTTCACATGGCCCATGTGAGTCATGCACACTCTCTGCCCATGAGTTTGTGGGTGCTCCCAGCCAGTAGGGAGAGTCCTGGTGCCATGCGTGATGGAGGAACCAGCAACAGACAGAAGGAATCTGTCCCTGAGTGTCCTGGCTTTATCAGAAGCAGCAGCTTTTAGGTTACAGAAACTTCATTCTCCCTATCCTCTTACTGGCTGTTTATAACTGAATTATCTGTATAGCTCTCTTTGGATTTGTGAATAATGCTATTTTATGTTCTTTAATCTCTTTCTTAGTTGAGTTACTGGCATATAAGGTTGAACAGGAAAAATGTATAGCAAGTGATCTACAAAAAACTCTCAGTGAAGAGCAAGAGAAAGCAAATAACATCCGAAAGCTGCTGGCAGTGGAGCAGAACACAGTCAAAGCTCTGAAATCTGAGCTTTGTGAGTGTAAACAGGACAACGAGAGGCTGCTGAAGTCCCTCAATGACGTGCAGAAGGAGGTTCTCCAACTGAGGTATGGCACTGCCTGTGATACGCAGCCCACCAGCCCCCAGGCTGTCATCAGACCTTTTGCTGAATAAATGGAAGTTACGTAGTTTCACCACATCTTTCTTGGCAATGAAGAAACAGAGCCTGCATTGCCCTGACTTGTGTGGCATGCTCGGTAACTGTTGGACAAAGGCACCCTGATCCCGTGGGTTTAGAGCAGGAAGGGGGGACTGAGCATGTGTGCAGATATGAGGAAGCAACAGGGCTCACCTGCCTCATCCTGGAAGCCCCCGCCCTTGGGGGCTAGCCCATGCCCCTTTGGAGCATTGTGCACCGTGGGGCATGATGGCCTCTTTCCTCACTCAGGTCCATACTGGACAGCAAGGAGAATGACCTGAAGGCCACGCTTCAGGAGCTAGAGAACGAGCGTGGGAAGGAGCATGCCCTGCAGAGCCGGCTGGAGCAGGAGCAGCTGCAGCAGCTGCAGAGGGAGGGCCAGAACTCCAAGGCCTTGGAGGTGAGGGGACCCGCGCTAGCCTAGTCACCACACTATCCAGGGATGGAAAATGGGGGGTGGGGGGGTGTTCTCTTTGATGCTGCTTTTATTCTTATTGGGGACAGTGAGCCTTGGTGAGAGGGTTTTTGAGACAGCGAGGTAGGGCTGCATCTTTGGGTAAAGCACCCAGCAGCTTTACAGTGACAGACTGTATGATGATCGTGATGCTGGCACTGTGCCGCTCAGGGCCCCACCGTCTCTGAGGGTAGATGCAACCTCCTCATTTTACTGGCCTTCTGCAAGAGGCATAGCATCAGAAACCCATGTCGACTGGATAAATGGCAGTGAACCGGCTCCTATGTGTGATGTATGGCATGTGTGTGAATCGGTGTTTTGTTCGGCAGCTTGATGACCACGTTTTCAGCAGGTGTTCTATAGTCCTGGGCAGGCTGACCATCAGTTCCCCACTTAGAGTGAAGCCGTCCGTAGCACAGATCATGGTTCAGCACAAACTGCATGTATGTGTCTTCTAGTGTCCTGGGTGCTGTGATTCTAAGGAAGGGAAAATGAACCCAGGTGTGTGTGTGCGTTTACTTAAAAAGGTAACAAAAATTATTATACAGTTGACCCTTGAAAAATATGGGTTTGAACTACATGGGTCCACTTCCATGTGGTTTCTCCTGTTGACCACTGTTCATTTGACTGGGGCACTTCAAACCTGCATTGTCCCGAGGATCATCTTTGCAGCTGGGGATCGGCATGTGCAGAGGGCCGACTATAGTTACATGCAGATTTCCGACTTCAAGAGAGGTCAATGCCCCTAATACCCATACGGTTGAAGGGTCAGCTGCACATACCTCTTTCATTCACAGGGTAAATGTGTATAATTGCTGGGCAGGAAAACTGTTTAGATACTTTACTCCTGATTTAATTTTTTTTATCTTATATTTCCTGTATTCAGGAGTTAAGAATAGCTTTGGAGAAGCAGTATGCTCAGAATAACCAGCTGTGTGTAGCATTGAAACATGAGCAGACAGCAAAGGACAACCTTCAGAAGGAGCTACAGATTGAGTCCTCACGCTGCGAGGCGCTGTTGGCGCAGGAACGCAGCCGGGTCTCTAAGCTACACCGGAACCTGGAGGCTGCGCAGGGCCGCTCCCTGGAGCTGTCTGAGGCCTTGCAGCACGAGCGAGTTCTGACGGAGCAGCTGAGCCGTCGGGCGCAGGAGTCCTGTGCTCACCAGGAGACACAGGCACACCGTGCTCTGTTGCGGAAGCTGAAGGATGAGACGACCCGGGTGGCAGAGCTTCAGGCTACTCTGGAGAAAGTGCAGCAGCACGCTGTGCACGCCCAGCAGCAGCTGGAGGCTGAGGTGCAGAGGCGCTGTGCAGAGCTCGAGAGAGAGAAGGAGGTGAGTGCCAGGCTGAGGTCCGCTGTGCGGGCCCTGCGGACCCCCAAACCAGAGCTGAGCTGTGATCGGGACAGGGAGAGGGAGAAGCCCACACAGCTGCAGGCAGAGTTAGAGCAGTTACACTCGAGGCTGGCAGAGCAAGGATTCGAGGACACAAGGAGAAGAGTGGAGACGAGGCAGAGCCGGGCAGACACGGACAAGTGGAAGAAGTGGCAGAGAGACAAGGAGAAACTGGTGAGAGCCGCCCTTGGCCAATGTCAGCACTTAGCAGTCAAGTTGGTAGGGTTAGGATGGCCCACAGGATGGGGGGGTTGTTCTGGTCCCTTCTGTTAGGCTGGCCTATACGGTCCTCCTCCGTAAACAAGGCCTTTGGGATTTTAACAGGCATTGCACCGACTCCCGACTCTAGATCACTTCGAGGAGTATTGTCACCTGTGAGGAGTGTTGTCACATATGTTCAGTCTTCCCACCTGTGAAATTGGAAGGTCTCTCCATTTATTTAGGTCTTCTTTAATTTCAACAATGTTTTATAACTTTCAGATGATTAGCTTTGCACTTCTGTTTAATTTATTCCTGAGTATGTTATTTTTATTGCTGCTATAAATGGAATTATTTTCTTAGTTTACTTCAGACTGTTCTTGCTGGTGTACGGCAGTCCAGTTGACTTTTTGTATGTTGATCTTGTGTCCCCCAACCTAGCTGTACTTGTTTGTTAGTTCCAGTTTTTTTTTAATGGAGTCTGAGATTTTCCATATACAGGATCATGTCACCTGCACATTGACATAATTTTATTTCCTCCTTTTCTATTTGGTGTCTTTGTTTCCTCTTCCTCTCTGCCCTGGCTGGAGTATATGGTGCAGCATCGATGTAAGTGGTGAGGGACCCTGTGCCTCGTTCCTGATCATGGTACAGCACCCAGTCTTGTCCTTTAAGTGTGATGGGAGCTGTGGGATTTTTGAGATGCCCTTTATCCAAGGAAATTCTCTTCTAGTCCTAGTTTTTTCAATCTTTATTATTTTTAATCATGAGACTATTGGATTTACTTTTTCAGTCTTTTGAGATCTGTTGTTTTTGTACTTTATTCTATTGATATGGTGTATTACATTGATTTTCTATGTCAAGCCATCCTTACTTTCCTTGGGACAGATTGCGCCTGATTTCGATGTATAATTCTTTTCATTATGGTGCTGGATTCAGTTTGCTGGTGTTTTACTAAGGATTTCGCATCTATGTTCAGTAGGGACAACGGTCTGCAGTTTCCCTGTGGTATTTTGGTTTTGATAGCAGGATGATTTGGGCCTTACAGGATGGGCTGGGAACACCCTCTTATTTTTTTGATGGGGCTTAATTTTAGATACATTTTATATCAACCAAAAGCCTTTGTTGCTGAGGAAATATCCTTTTTCTAGTTATGGATTGAAATTTAGTTTGACCTCTTTAAAAATATTTTTTTAATACTTAGAAAAAAATACTTCCACAGTTTCTGTTTTTGCAAATTATTTTATTAAAAGTTTTTTTTAATGCACAATAGACACTAACAGCCTGGTCTTTCAGTGGTTAGCCTGCCATAAAACAGTTGAGAAAGGAATATGTAAGAATAAAACATTAAGTTTCTAAATGTTATAAGGATAAATAATATTCCAAATTCTATAAAATTAGTTCTGTAAGTTAATATGAGGGAAGTGATTAATGTTTTTAACAGCTTTACTGAGATACAATTTATATACCATTGAGTACACCAATAGAAATGGCACAGTTCAGTGGTTTTTGGTACTTTCAAAGAGTTGTGCAACTCATTATGACAATCACTTTTAAAACATGCTCATCACTCCAACATGGAGCCTCGTCCCCATGAGCAGTCACTCCCCTTTTGCCCATCTTGGCCCCTGGCAACCACTAATCTACTTCCTGTCTCTAGATTTGCCTCTTCTGGATATTTGTAGACGGAATCATACAATTAGTGGCCTTTTGTGTCTGGCTTCTTTCATGGTATTTTCAAGGTTTGTCCATGTTGCAGTGTATGTCGGTCTGATTAATATTTTTTACTGTGTTAAAAAAACAGATGTCTTGGAACGTGGAGTCATTTGGAGGTGGGGCAAAGTGGCCAGGAGTCGTCCCCAGTTGTTTTGTGGAGGCGAGTGGAGTGAAGCCCCTGGGTGGGCCTTGGTGACTCAGGACCCCCAGAATGCATTTAAGATTTTGTGTGTGAGTGTGTGTTGGCCTTTTTTCCTCTGGGAAAAGGGGTCTGTAGCCTTCGTGTGCTTCTCAAATGTCCTTTCCAAACCACATATAAAGTTTTCAGCCAGTGTTTTATTTAATTTTGATATTTTTATGCAAAACTGAGTGTAAGATGATTGCTTAAAAAGTGTAATTACAAAGAAATGTAACTATTCTTTGTGATGCGCTTAAAGGGTGAGTCTGTAAACCCCACACCTGATGGCCCTGGCCCTGTGGTCCTTGCTGTTCAGGGGCTGGAGCTCAGGTTGGGTTCTGGGCTCCAGAGGTTCTGTCCATAGCTTGGCAGAGCTTTGTCTGCAAGTCTCTACACAGACTTTCCTTCCCCATGAGGAGGCCCTTCCACCCCACGCTCTTCTTGCTCCACTGCCTCTGCTCACTCTGGTTACCACCCGAGGGCTTAACTCTTCTCCCAGTGGAGATGAATCTGCGTGCGGGCAGGGAGTGCACCCTTGCTGATCAACTTCTATGGCACCTCCTTGGTAGAGGGCATTATACCAAGGGGGTTTCCACTTCATGAGGCCCCAAGGCAACCCTAGCTTCATGGTGTGCACATGTGTGTGCATGTTCTGTGTGTTTGTGCATGTGTGTTCACATGACTGTTTTCCTGTACATGCACATGTATATTGAAGTTGGGGGATCAGAACGTGGGCCTGTGAGGCCTCATCCTGCATGTGTCAGTGTCCTGGCCCCTCTCCTTTGTACCCCATGCTTACCTGGGGCCTGTGAAAGCCTGGCTGTTCTCAGAAATAAGCACAAAACCTCAGCCCTGAGACTCTCCTGTGGGATCGGGCTGTCTCTGAGGCACGGGCTGTCCTGACCCTGTGTCACACTGGAGCACCCACTGTAGAAATCCCGTGGGGGTGGTGTGCAGGACAGCCCAGCCCCCAGATCTGCCACTGGGGGGAGCCCTGTGGTGCAGGGTGAGGCTTCTGGAATGTGTGTGGTAGTGTTTTCCGCTTTGCGTTCACTGCAGAGAGAATTAGAATTGCAGCGTCAGCGCCATGAGCACAAAATCAAGCAGCTTCAGCGGAAGATAAGGGAGCCGGAGGCCAGGGAGGTGGCATGCCTGTCCCGGGAGTCGGAGTATCTCCGAGAGCAGCAGCAGGGCCTGGAGACAATTCGGCAGCAGCTGCTCTGCATGGCAGAGCTGCTGACCAGCTTCATCAGCCAGACCACAGACAGGTCAGTTGTGGAGAACCAGCGAGTTCTGTGTGACCTTGCACCTTTCACGTAAAGAATAATTCTGAAGCTTTAGGAGGGTCTGCAATCTCAGATCCATGTCTTAACTATTTCTTGTCCCACGTGTTTGGCTGAGTTAGGGGTAGCACTCTTTCATATTCTAATATGACAGAAAAATCCAAGTTTCTTTTAGATTGGGTTTCCCCACACCCCGTTGTAATTGGTTTACCATCTAGAGGGTATAGGCCCAATGCCAGCCCCCACCTGAGTTTGCCATGCTGGGCAGTTATGGTGTCCCCCTCACCTGAGGCTCTGGGGCTGCCGTTCACACGACCAGAATGCATTTCACAGTTGAGGAGCCAAGACTGAGTTGTTTGTTTAAACAGAACAGTTACACTTGCCCTTTTCTGTATGCATAGAAACTAAGCACACACAGTTCTCCTGTCTATAGTTAGGGTTAATTTATAGAGCCACATTCTTCTAATAACTGACATAATCCCAGTAGAAAGCAGCAGTAGGAGGTGAAAATGCTGAGGGAGGCTCAGTGGTTAGTGGCCAGAGGTTTCTGAGCTTTACAGACTGTTCATCGCAGGGTTGCACTGACACACAGCTGCCACCACCACTAGAACTGCTCCCAGCAGCCACCTTTGTGGCCAGAACACGGCTTGATGAAGTGCTTGACAAGCCTGTGACAGTGGTTCGCACAAGGTCCTCCCTGAACCCCTGGCCTCACGAGCTCATCTTCAGTGCAGCGTCTAGCATGGCACTGGGTGATGGGCAGTGAAGCTTTTAAATGCTCGTTTATTTTTGCAGAACAAGTAATGATTGGACATCATCAAACGAGAAAGCAATGACATCTTTATTGCGCATGTTAGAGGAACTCAAGTCCAAGCTGAGCACATCTAACTTTTCCCAGGTGAGAATCGAGGTCCTCCAGGTGAGAGGCCAGTGGCCCCAGCCTGGCTCCTCTGGCCGCCTGGGACCTGGTTTCTATTTTGTTGTGACTCGCTATTCCTCCCTCATTGCTTCTTTCTGTTTTAAAGTTTGCAGTCTAGTGAGCAACCAAGTGCCCCCTCCCATACCTGGGAGGGGCTAAGCGCGCCCTGCACTTTCTCAGCGCTCGCCCGACTGGCTGTCTGTGGCGCTACCACCCAGCCTACTCCTTGGGCACTCACGTTGAGAGCCTGTGTGATTGGACCCCGTAGGCCACCAGGGGAGCACTGCGCTCCTCATCAGCGGTGTCCGAAGTCATTTGAAGTTGCTGAATTTCTGATAAATGTTCTCTGATAATTATGAAATTACGATGTTTAGCTGAAAGCAGTGTGCATATTGTGAGCACCTTTGACCTTCTCTCCCTCTCACCTGCTCCCCTCGGACCCATCCTCCCTCTAAACTGATTGTTGAACACAGTTAGTGGGTGGGCACAGTGCGTCCTTGCCCTCCTGTCTGTCGGGCACTGTGCCTTCCTTAGTATCCCACCTCCTCCACAGGCAGAAGGCTCCTCTGATGATGAGCATAACGAGCCTGTTTTAAGGGACTTACTCATTGGGTCTCAGGGATGAGCACACGATAATCCCTGGTCTCGGGTGCTGCCTGTGTGCAAGGTGCTACCAGCAAAGAATGATGTATCCGCGACAGACCCACTTTGTTTATACCACCCAGTTTTGTGCCAAGTCTGTTTCATAGAGGATTGGAAAGAAATGTGATTTGCAAACTTTTTTTTCCCCTGTCCCACTGATAGACAACTCTTCCAAGCCCCACAAGCTTTCTGTGGAACTCCAAAAACATTTATTTTATTTTATTTTAATTTTTAACTCCAAAAACATTTAAAATAATACCTAAAAATAACCAACAATAAAAAACACAAATAGTGTGCATGCCTTTTAACAAAATATTTTGTGCACTTAATTTTGCTTGCTTCTTCTCAGAAAAAAATGACCACAGAGATACAGGTCCAGCTGGTGGACATGTTGCTGAAAGAAAATGATTCTCTTACCAAAGCAATCAGTGCCGTGACCCAGGAGAAGGCAGAGCTGTGCAGGGCCACATCCCGAATGGAGAAGACGCTCAAGCACCACCTGCTAAAGGGCTGCGCGCTCAGTGTACGTTGTTCACCCTCCTGCGGTGTGGGGTGGGGCATGTGAGCTGGGCTTCCTTCATGCCTGGCCGGCCAGGGCAAGTGTGATTTCTTCCTAGTTAGCTCCTTCCTCCCTAACGGCCAGAGTATCTTATTTAACATTTTAGTGAGTTATCTGCCTTATTCACAGACAAGGACACATACACACAGGCTGTCACACGTGGCCCTTGCCATGTTTGATACGTGTTCATGAAAGAAAATTTTGATTAACATTATAGTAAATAATCTGAAGAAATTAGAATTTTATTAGACTTTTTACCTAATGAAAATAATTTATAATTTTCCTGGTTTATGCAGTTGGGTAGACTTAGAATGTCTGAATTTTTTCTTCTTTTATATTTTAGGTGGTTTTTGCTTGAGAATTGCTTTACCTTTTTTACAATGGAAAGTTTTTACAAATTATTTTTAATTTGCATATGGTAAAATCTGCCCCTTGTTGGTGTGATGTCACTTGAGTTTTTTGGGTTGGTTTGTTTTAGAGATTTATTTATTTTTAGAGCCAGAAGTGGTGAGAAAGAGAGGGAGAGGGACATTGACTGGTTGCCTCTTACGTGCCCCCAACCTGGGACGTGGCCCAGGACCCAGGCATGTGCCCCAACTGGGGAATCTAACCAGCGACCTTTCGCTTTGAGGGACAGCGCCCAACCCACTGAGCCACACTGGTCAGGGCTCACTTAAGTTTTTACATGTACATAAACCCAGGCTCTGATGGCCCCTTTCCCTGGATATCTTGTAAGTTGGAACCACAGCATGTAGCCTTTGAAGGCTCTTCACTTCCTTCATGCCGCATTTGAGATCTGTCTGGGTATCAGTTTCAATAGCTTGTTCCTCCCTACTGCCAAGCACTCAGGGCATGGATGTGCTTCAGTTTGACCATTCGCCTGCTGAAGGATATCTGGGTTTCCAGTTTCTGACTATTATGAACAGTGCTCCTATAAACACTGTGTACAGGGTTGTGTGTGGACCTAAGTTTTATTTCTCTGTGTCAATGCCCACAAGGGGGATGCTGCATCTTACGGAAAGCTTATGTTTAACTTCTGTATTAACGATGCCACACTTGTTGTCTAGGATGGCCGCACAGTGTGAGCGTTGCAGTTACTCTGCGTTTTATCACTTGGTTTCCTTCAGCAGTCTGGTGGGTGTAAAGTGGTATCTGTGTATCTTGTTTGGTTAAAGCCTTGGCTTCTTCTTAACTTGGATGTTTGTTTTCTTGTTGTTTTGAGAATTCTTTCTATGTTCTGGATAAAACTCCTTCGTTAGAATGTGATTTGCTAATATTTTTTCATCTGTGCAGGACGGGGCTTTGGGGTGGTGACAAAAGTGTTCTCAAATTAGTATAATGGTTATATAGTCCTATAAGTATACTAAAAACCAGTTAAATTGTATATTAAAAAGATAAATTTTATGTGATGTGAATTATATCTCAGTGAAGCTATTATAAAAATTTCAGGCAAGAATTGACATCTCAACTACATTGAATCTTCCCATCCCTGAACTTGGCATGTCTCTCCCTGTATTTAGAGTTAAAAATTTTTTTTCTGAATGCATTGTAGCTGTCAGATTTATGTCTATTAAATATTTCATTTTTCAGTGAGCTATTATAAATGGTACCTTTTAAACATTTTGTTTTCTCATGGTTCATGGCTCATGTATGGAAACATGATTGATGTTCGTAGGTTGACCTGTGATTTGCAAACTCAGTAGCTTCACTTTAGCCCTATAAGCCTTTTTCTGGGGGTTTCTATGGAATAGGGAGTTTTATTTCCTCTCTCCAGTTTGAATACTTTGGTGTCTTTTTCCAGGACACTGCCGGGCAGGTGTGGTAAGGAGCACATCCTCACCTGTTCCATCAGGGCTGGAGCCTCCATCTCGCCTCATGAGGGCGGTTCAGATGCTTTTGTGGACACCATTGTCAGTTTGAGGAAGTCTTCTGTTCCTAGTTTGCTGAGACTTTTTGTCATGAGTGGATGCTGGAATTTGTTGTGCTTTCCTGTGTCTACTGATGTGATGATGTGGTTTTCTTAAGTCTTCTAATACGACAGATCATACCAATTTTGAATGCTGACTCTACCTTGTCCCAGGAAAAATCCCACTTCATGACATATTATTCTTTTTGAGACATTGCCTGATTCATTTCGCTAATATTTTGTTGAGCGTTTTTGTATCTGGGCTCACATATTATTGTGAAGTTTTTTGTATTGTCTGGTTTTGGCCTCATTAAATGAATTGGGATGTATTCCCTCATCTTCTGTTTTCTGAAAGAGATTATATAGAGCTAGCATTTCTTTCTTTCATAAGTATTTGTTAAAATTCAGCAGTGAAACCATCTGGGCCTAGTGTTTCCTTTTTTGGAAGCCTTTTAGTGATGGTTTTGGTGTTTCTGGTGTTGTTGGGTGGAATGTCCTTTAAAGGTCAGTTAAATCTAGTTGGTTGATGGTGTTCAAGTCTTCTGTGACCCAAGCGAGCTTCTTTCTGCTTCTGTGTCACTGATGGGGGTGTTGCTATCTCTGACGAGGATGGTGGATTTGTCCATTTAGAAGCTCTGTTAGGTAAATGTGAAGGGACCATTGTCCCTGTGGAGTTGGGCCTCAACACCAAGTGGACCCATGACCTGCATTCTCTGATGGGTGAGTTATACGGGCTCCACGTTTTCATTTTGACAAGGTCCGCCATTCGGGCCACTGCCCGGCCCTGTCTGCTTCTGTGAAACTTGCTCAGGAAGTGTTTCAAGATTCCTTATTGTGACACCTCATTGGGCCTGTCTGGACTAAAATGCAGTCACCAGCAGAATGCTTTTATCCTTTTTGAAAGTTAACGAAGAAACCAGGAAATGAATAGTCTTGATGAGGAAATCAAAGCTGGGTTGAAAGTGGATGTTGGATATTCTCCTTCATGTCCAAGACGACTTGTGCTCCTAGAACATTTTTTCGAGGAACAACCCTGCTGTGTTTTAGAACCAGGAAAACCATTGTTATTTTCTGCTTCGGGACACGTGGAGCTCCTCTCAGAATCTCCCACTGCCAGGCCTGCCGTCCTCTCAGTCCCACCCTGCAGTGTTGGGGCGGCGTGACCAGGCTGCCTTTGATTCCTCTTCCAGGTTGCTGGACAGAAGCCAGTGAGCACATGGCCCTGAGTCCTTCAAGCTCTCTCTTGCCTCCGTGACAGGCGGGCCCCGGGTGTCTGCTGTGGGTGGCCCCTCTGTGCCCCTCCCTGTGGAATTGTTCTCCTTCTCTTAGCATATTCCCTGTTGAAGCTCTGGGGGTGCACATCCCTTGGTGGGAAGGGCTTCTGTGTGGGGCCCTTGCTGAGGTTTCCAGGTGTGTGGTTTGATGCTGCTGGAGCAAAACTAGGTATTTGCATCTTCCTTCCATTAACATTTCTAGGACCAGAGAACATGAGGGTTTTTAATATGTTAGAGGAGCAGTTCCAGCAGGGCAAGCTTGCATGTTTTTGTCTGTTTTTAATAAAACTGTAACCTTAAGGCAGTCAGACTTCGGTAAATGGCAGCTCCTCTGCACCCAAGGTGGGCCTCACCCTGCGGAGGTCCTGGGGGAACAGCCCGGGAAGGAATGAGGTGTTTGGACGTGACTTTCTTCCTGGGGTTGGGGTAGGGAGGGGTCATTCTTCTCCCCGGAACAGCTCTATAGACACGCTATCTGTTACAGAGGTCGGACAGGTCAGCCTGGAGGCGGGACAAGACGGTCCTGCAGAGCTCACCTGCACTTCCAGAGCCCAGACTGCCCGCGCCAGCTTGCAAGGAGGCAGCAAACGCCAGCAGTGTCAAGGTGAGACCGTGCCTTGTGGCGACATTAGGGCATCAAGCGGGGATGCTGCTCTTGGTTTGTTTTTAAGGTTTTATATCTTTAGAGCAGTTTAGTTTCACAGCAAAATGGAGGGGAAGGTACTGAGAGTTCTTATATGCCCCCTGTTCCACACACTCAGCCCCCACCAGATGGGGCATTTGTTACAATCCAGGAACCTGCATTGATAATGTCGTCATTACCCATTGATAACGTCTGTCCAGATGGTGTGCATTCTTTGGGTTTGGACACACCTGTAACGTGTAATGACGTGTTCATCATTACAGTATTACACAGGTTAGTTTCACTGCCTTAAATGTCCTCTGTGCTCTGCCTATTCATTCCCCACCCTCCCAGGGGATGCTTTTTAAAAGTATGTTAACTAGTAAAAGAGGCTCATGCCTGAGCCATCAAATATATCTGTTCACGGTAGGAAGAGCACATGCTGGTTCTAGTGGCCAAGTCAGGACAGGTAAGGGAAGTTCAAGAGAATGAACTTTCATTTAAAATTTGGTCTAGTTCTGTACAGACATCACGTTTTTGCGTTCATGAGTACGGGTGAAACGCGTGACGCTTTGAGTCGTTGTGTAACAGCCTCCGCAGCCTGAAAACCGTCCTAGGCCAGCAATTCACTTGTCATCATTTTTGACAACATGGAACAAGTGATAGGTCCTCTCCTGAAGGAAAAGTATGTATTAGGATATGGACACCAACCTCTGTGTACACTTTCGGGGGGTTCTTCCAGGCTTCCCCACCCCACAATGTCCATGAGCCCATGATGAAACTCCCCACTCTGCCCCGGGATGGGCCTGACTTAGTGGTCAGATTCGTGGTGCCTTCACAGGGGCTGCTTTGATGCTGTAGAAGGACATGTGGCCTATGTTTTGTCTAATAAACAAGAATGAACTTTGAACAGCAAGTTGTTTGCGGTTATAGATACTACACAGGGCTGACATTTGCAGTGATTTGCCGAGGAAAAAGTGATCTGGTTCTTTTCAAAGCACAGTAGTGCAAACATGTCTTACAGATTTGTCAGCAAGATGTCTTTGTTCTGTGATTAAGTTTTACAATTTTTTTTTTAGATGGAAAAATTGTACCTGCATTATTTGAGAGCAGAGAGCTTTAGAAAAGCTCTGATTTATCAAAAGAAGTATCTTTTACTGTTGATCGGTGGATTCCAGGACTCTGAACAAGAGACGCTTTCCATGATCGCTCATTTAGGAGTGTTTCCTTCCAAAGCAGATAAGAAGGTCGCCACATCCCGGCCTTTCACCAGATTCCGAACGGCTGTCAGGGTGGTGATTGCAATTTCAAGGTAACAGGAGGTGCATCACAGTGGCTTTAGGTGTTTTAGTTTCTGACCCTCTATAATTGTATTCATTTTTAAGATGAATGACACTTGAGACCTTAAAGAAAATATAGGTGACACTTATCTTCAGGAAATCATGGTGTACAAAACTGTCACCTTCCAAAAGGAGAAGATATAAGGGAGCCTTTTTATCACAAAACGACACCTTACTCCTTTATGGGTTTCTCGCCAGGGCTGCTTCTGACAGCAGGCATGTCTGATCAGGTTTTAAACTGCATTTCACAACTTCAGATTTCAGTTTCCTACATTTTAATCAGATTTGTGTTACATAAGAGGGGCATAAGCAAACATGTGTGATCCACCCAGGGTGGTGGCCATTTACGGCGCAGGCGCTTTCCATTCTTTGCCTGTGAATGGGGCAGGGGAGGAAGAGCCCACTGCAGAGTGCGAGGGGGTCCCCATCCCCACCCTCCACTGTGTGTCCACCTGGTCCAGCCCTGTCCACCCCCAGCCAGAGGCATTGCTCACTCTCCTCAGCCACTGTACAAGGTACACGGTAGCATTGGAGCAGGGATGTGATTCCCTGGTATGACTGGGAATTTTGATCCTTTCAAAATTATGAGTGTTGAAATCCATTTTACTTTATAATGTTAAATTTTGCTGAATTTCTAAAAATGTTTTTGCGTCTTAAGAACTATGCAGCTGTGTCTGCTCCGCGACTCCTGCAGAGCTGCCCCCTCTGGGCCTTGCTCATCTTTGTCTGCGGGATAGACTGCTTTGGTTCCCTTGGCTTTTTCCACACTGTGCTGCAGAGCGGGTGGGAGTCCCACGCAGGGAGTCCCCAGTGGGGTGGGGTGGCCTCCTCCAGCCTCAGGGCACTTAGCCCCTCACCTCTGAGTTCTGATCACAGCTGTCCTCCCTTGCACCCACCCACCTGTCCATCCTATACTCTTGAAGAGGACAGCTACCCTGTGCCAGGAAGCAGGTTAGACGCTGGATGGAGACAGGTAAACAGACCCAAACTCTGCTCCAGCCTTCCTGTTAGAAGGGAGGATGATCTAATAAGCACAGCAGCATTTTTAACAGGAAATGCCTTGTAGGAGGGCAGGGCTCAAGAGAGGCAGCCATGCCCTGGGAGGCTGCCTAGCAGGGACATTGGGTGGAGGACCAGAGGCTAGGACCCCCTGCACCACCGTACTCACATCACCCCAGCACTCTGCTCCCTGGCTTGTGGCCTCGGTAGTGGAAGGAGGCAGGGTGTTGCAGACTGATTTTGAAGTGGAGTCTGGGAGACTCCCAAGCTGCGTGTCGGAGAGGGGGCGGCTCTGGGGCAAGTGCAGGGCCTCCACTGGGAGTGGACTGGGATTGGGCAGGGGCTGGGAGTGGGCAGGTTGCAGGCTCTGTGAGCAGCCTACCCTGTCGGTGCACAGGACCTGCTGCCCAGGGGAGGTGGGCCGCCAAAACTCTTCTGGCTGTTGGTCACAACTGAAATTTCATTGCTGTTGTCACCGCTGTTTTGCTTTAGTTTTCAATGTTTTATGTCTTTTTTTTTTTTTTTTTTTTTGTAGATTACGTTTTTTGGTTAAGAAATGGCAAGAAGTAGATCGGAAAGGAGCTTTGGTGCAAGGCCGAGCGCCCCACCCAGGTGGGCATACAGGGACCCCTCAGCCTTGCCTTTGCAAATTTGTCTTCCACTTGCTGTAGCATTTCATAACATCTGGTCGTTGTCAGGGCTTAGTGGGGATGCAATGAAGCACAGTAGGAAATGGGTAAATTTGGTCAGTACAGTCAGAGGTCAAAGGGTTTTTGAAGGAAAATGTTTTTTATGTTGGGAACAAGCACCAATAAAACCACGATTCATATAGTTAATGTTAATGAATAAAAGTGATTCATAAGAGCATAATGATTGAAAAATATGGACGTGATAAATATATTGACTAATGACTTATTGTCAACAAAAAGTTTGTTTTTCTCCTAATGAAGTGGAGATCTTCAGACTGCCACATCTTTGCTCTAAGGACACTGCTGCTTACTTTCTCAGTCACGTCTTGTGTCCAAGGTTCTGTGCTGCCGCCCCCACTGGCAGGATGCGCACTGGTTGCCTCATGCAAGCCTTTGACAGGTCACTTCCCTGGGGAAACATGGACAAAGAACTTTCTCTTACTCAGCACAAGGATGCGGCCACCTGGAGGGGTGGTGGAAATTGGTGCCAGTCAGTCAGCTTTGATTTCTGTGTTAATTATTACTTCTTGAAATCAGAATACCTGCTCAGCCTTCAGGAAGGTTTGCCCCCCTCCAGAGCACACCTGGTGGTCTCCAGGGTTTCTGCCCCTGCCTCCTGAGCCCACTCCTCGGCTGGGTGGAGGAGAACCCCCACCCCAGGCTCCTCAGTGCCCTGCTGGCTCCATCAGGCACTGAGCGCCCCCTGGGCTGCTGCCCATACGATGCTGGGGATCAGGGTATAAGGTGATCAAAACTCAGGGGTCTTCCAGAGCTTTTTAAAATATAATTTTTATAACTTGAGTACTTTAAAAATGTTTTGAAATTGCCATGCAAATTCTTAAAGCTTATAAATTTTAAATTTTGGTAGATGGGCCTTCCTACTAAAATGCATTTGTCATCTTTCCTAATCCCTTTGTTGTTGAATGATTCTGGAGGAAGGATTTCCAGTGGCACAGCAACAGTTGACTCCACCGGAAACCAGCGAATCCCTACCTGAAACCAGTGAATCCCCACCTGAAACCAGCAGATCCCCACCAACCCGGGATGTGTCTTCCAGCCTCACCAGGGACCCTGTGCCGAAAGCCTCCCCACACAGGAGGGAAAGGTGAGATGTGTGCTTTCAGACTGCTTTGCCACCGTCACGCTTAGACGGCACTGGGTTGTAGCTGTCAGCAGAGGCTGGGGCTGCAGAGACAAGCCCCTGTGCACGGCGGTGTCTCCAGGCAGGTTTGTATGGGTGCGTGCGTGCGTGTGTGTATGTGTGTAGGAGGGTTTACATGTGCACGGGACAGACGAAGACACGTATACACCCATCTTCAAGGCCTTGGTTGACCTTATTCCATCTTTTCTTTGTAGGATTTGGGTTTATTGTCCCTGTAATGTATCTTTATACTTACTACTCAGGTGGCAGTTAACAATGTTAAAGATAAGTTATTTGGGGAAAAAAACGTTTCAATTAAATAAGACAACTTGCCCTGGCTGGGTGACTCGGTTGGAGTGTTGTTCCCTACACCAAAAAGTGCAGGTTCAATCCCTGGTCAGGGCATGTATGAGAGGCAACTGATCAATGTTTCTCTCTCACATTAATGTCTGTCTGTCGTCCCCCCCCTCAAATCAATAAACATAATCTAGGATGAAGACTAAAAAAAGAATTAAGAGGATTTGTAGTTAAATTATAGAATGTAATTTAGTTTAAAAATTAAAGTGAAAAAGCCCTGGCTGTGTGGCTCAGTTGGTCGGACCATGATCCCATGCACCAAAAGGTTGCAGGTTGGACCCTAGTCAGGGCACATACCTAGGTTACGGGTTTAATACCTGGTTGGGCCACATAAGGGAGGCAACTGATCAATGCCCCCCCCCCCCCACTTTCCTCTCTCTCTCAGAATAAAAACATACCTGTGCGTGAGGACTTTAAAAAAAAGATTAAAGTGAAAAAGCTTTCCCTAATGACTTTGGAGGTTTGAGACATGATTGAATGTACTTGTCACATTCTGAGGCCCTATGTTTGAATGTGATGTGATATGGTTGCACCTGTTGTAAGAGGGTGTGGTGAATCTTAATGATTTTGTCACAATTTACACCCCATTTTCCTGACCACAAGATTTCTCACGTAAGTGGTACAGTATTCCCTCACTTATCGTGGGTATTATGTTCTAGACCCCCCCCGCCCCCCGCAATAGATGAAAATCCGCGAAGTAGGAACCTTACATTTATTTTAGTATTTATATATATTTTAAGGCTTTATAAACCCTTCCCACACACTTATAAACTGTTCCCAGTCCCTTATTAACCTTTCCCACTCCCTTATTAACCTTTTCCACACTTTTATAAACACTACTTATGTTCTTAAATATATTCTACACTCTTAAACCTATGTAACTTTAACAACATACATATACAGTACTGCAAAATCCCGCGATATAGCGAAAAATCTGCGATAAATAATTAAATATGATATTTTTAAAAATCCTGCGATACAGTGAGGCCACGATAAGTGAACCGCGATATAGAGAGGGACTACTATACTTATTAAGGATGGGATTTCCATTTTTATTTCTTCAGATTGAACCATGTAAATAATCCTGTTAAAAATAGTAATCCCATTCAAATGCTGGAATGAGGAATTCTAGATTATGAGTCATTTACTCAAATGTTTCATCCATGACTTTTTTAATATTTGGAACATACCCTCAGTGCATAGAAAAGTTAAGTTTGTGTCTTTGTCGATCTTTGCATACACACACACGTTAAAAATCACGTAGGTGTGCCCTCTTTTCTCTCTGGGGGTGCTTTCCTTATTCTAAAATGAGCACACTCCACTCTCATCAGAGCAAAACACATCGTCCCTTGTGCTGTCGGGCCAGCAGTTGCTTTCCCGCTCTGCCTCTGGCTGACGGTGATATCTCTCTTCAAGCTGCATCGCATGCAGTAACAAGCTCTGGCGTAACCGTCCTAAACGTAGACACAATACACGTAAGCGTCAGGCACCACAGTGCATCCGGCGCTTACCTCTGCTACCCACGTTCCACCGGCATAGGTGGTTCCTCACAGAAACATACTTTGAAAATTTGGCTTTAGCGGGACCCCAGAGCGAGGCAGGGAGCACACCTCCGTGAGTCCCTGAGGACCTGGGAGCCTTGGTCTGCTCAGGAAGGCAGGGGTTCTGCCAGGTGGCTATGGCACCCCAGTGCCCAGTTTGGTGATATTTAATGAGAGAATAAATGGTAGCCAGGGCCTCTTCTCTGTGGATGACAAGGCAAGACATGTGCCCGCCCTGAAGGGGACACGAGGAGTGACACAGTGGATGGAGCTCCCTGGTCCCAGGGACAGACCAGGAAGAAGGGCAGCCAACACACCTGTGTCAACGATTGGGGCACAGAGCTTTGGGTCTTACGGGTGCGGATACATGAGCCATGGGGATTTCGTTCTTATTCACTGTAACTCGGAAACGTTTTATAGAAATTGGTTTTAAAGCACTATGTACCCCTTTTAAAAAAGCCTTTTTTCTTTTGTGATAAAGAAAAGATAGAAGGGAAACAGTCGTTTGATTTTCCCCTTTTTCCACAGCATGTCCGGTCAGAGGCCCTAACACCACTTCCTGTCTTTGTGCTTTCTGTATTCACCATCTGTTGCATTTCACTCTTTTTTTGTGTTTCTCGGTTTGTTTGTATGAAGGTCCAGTCCATCTCCAAATTCAAGATCAGAAAGATCCCTGACTGCTTCTCAAGATCCAGAGCATTCTTTGACGGAATATATTCACCATTTAGAAATGATCCAGAAAAGACTAGGTGGGGTACCACCAGGTAAAAGTCCTATAATTTTTTTAAATAATGTAAATGCACACTAGGAATGTAAAATAATGTGGAAAAGACTTCAGCTTAGTAATTGTTAGTTTCAGTCCTAATAATCAGCTGTGATTAACAGCATCAGAAGAATGACTGGAAGTGAAACAATGTACTTAATCAAGAAGTGTCAGGATCAGTTTGACTTAATCACTAGCTGGGCCTTTTGGTCCTTTCCCTTAGACTCATAAAAAATGTAAATTGTTTCAGCCAGGATATAATTTTTCCAGTGGTTTTTAATCATCATAATTTAAACCACTGTACATTTTAATTATTCGTATTTTTACCAAAAATAAGATATTCAGTGGAAGTGTTTCAAAATTGTGGAATTCTTCTTAAAAAACATGACTGCTTCTAACAAATTGCTACATCACTTTTACTTATATTTAGATTCTACTTCAAAGAAATCCTCCCACCAGAAGACTAAACAATGAATAAAGTCCCTGTGGCTTTTGCCTGCGGCAGTTCTCCTTGAGGAAAAGCTTTGTTTCCATCTTCTTCTAAGGAGAGCTTGCCGTGTGGCGTGGGGCTGAGCAGCACCCGGTCTTCTCCCCACGTGCCCGAGACGCCAGCCCCGGCGTGCAGTGAATAGCGCTGTCACCTCTGTGCGTGACTTAAGTGAGTTTCAGCTCCTTCCCTTCATGAGGTAATGTGCGCTCACGAGTGATGGCACCTGTCCAGCTCTTTGCACGTTGGCAGAGCCACGCTGCCTGCCTCCACAAAGAGCAGACAGGGAACGGCTCCCTGTTGTTTATTTTCTTACGTGTACAGACGGAAACTTGGTTTAAAAATAAAGACTCAAAAGAAAACCAAAAAGAGAATATAATTAAAGCACTATTTTATTTGTGAAAAACCCTGTGTTGTTTATTACTTTTATCCAGTTTGCTTTATCACTGGGAAAAACAAAAACCAAAAAACATAGACTTAGAATTTATGTTAAATTTCTGTAAGTCAGACATTTTCAATGGAACTCTAAAGTACCCTTTGCCTCACCTGTTGCTTCGCCTGACATGGTTTCTCACTTTACTTTTGTACAAGGCAGCCACTCTGTGCTACTTTTCACGACTGTCTTTTTACCTTTTACTGATACTCACTCACTTGTACCACCCGATATCTGGCCAAGTTTCCTTTACCCAGAAATTTATACATGTATATTTATAGGCATCTCAGCACCTTTTTTGGATCTTTGAATGTGACATTTATTTTTCTGAGCTTATATTTTAATATGACAACTTTTTCTAAATCACTACTTACCTCAGTGATATTTTCTAATCCGCAACACTGGTCTGTGTTCACATTTTCTGTGTATTGGCTGATGTTCCTGTAGGGACACTTGTTCAGAACCTCCCTAC
Source organism: Furipterus horrens (assembly GCF_987537825.1). NCBI lineage: Eukaryota > Metazoa > Chordata > Mammalia > Chiroptera > Furipteridae > Furipterus > Furipterus horrens. The sequence goes on from NW_028327171.1 coordinate 11,150,380, forward strand.
ATTTTCCTCTTGAGTTCAGTGCTCTTTCGCCTGGTTTGCTGAAGCTGAAGTCCTTGCAGAAATCGGCAGCTTGTGCAGATAGGCTGAGTCGAACTGGAAGCACATAGGCAGGTGGCCAGCACAGCTGACCCCCTGGCTACTAAGCATTTGTTCTTACCCTTTTCGCCCAAATTTAATTACCAGAATGTTAATTTAATGCGCCTGCCTGATGCAAGGCAAATATTCTAACCTCTCTCTCCAAGGCCCCCAGGGTGTCATGTCTCAGTGGTGCAGGCTACTCCTTCGGGACTGATTTGTACAGTCATGGACCCCAGGCTGTTATACAAAACAGGCAAGCTGAAAGGGAGTGTTCCAGGCAGGCATTAAAGTAAAAAGTGATACGCCCCTGCTTTCATAAGTAGTCACAAGGCTCCGCTTGATGTTTATCACCTCCTTCCTTCACCTGCTTCTTGTTTCTGAACCTCAGTAAGCACCTTGGCTGGGTGGGTGACCTACACTTCTTTCTGAAAGATTTGAGACCTTAATAGTCTTGTTTTAGAGAACTTCAAAACCAAGAGGTGCCCCGTGAGACAGTAGATTACAACCGTAGGTTTTCCTGTCCTTGTGTACCAGCCACCCAATTTCTCCTTGGTAATCGAGGTCAATTGCACCAACCAGTACAGCAACCTTTTCATTACTTGCTGGTTGAGATGAATCTCATTCATTTGAAGGGACTATTGTCATACCTGGTGGAAGCCATCCTCCCTTGGGACAACAGCCCTTTAAGAGAGGCCATTCCTGTCTACACCCTGTACTGCAGCTGTGGGACAAATGGTACCACAAGTGAGTCCTCAAAAGGTAGGCTTTTCATATCCATTAGGTACACCCCTTCTGGTTGGTGAAGCCCATCCCGTGGCCATAGGCCTAGTGCCAATACTTTTGCCATCAGAAGCATTTTCTGGTCATTAGCAATCGTGAAGATGAATATTTGGAAAGTCCACAAATGAGTTTGGGGCAGGAAAATTAAATCCATATCTGGTTGGAGTGGGGATAGAGGCTCAGGGACAAGTCAGCAGAAGGTTAGTGGGAACCTGAGCCACCTGGTCATGCAATTTACTTGTGCCTCCTTGACCTGCTTTAGTCTTGTCTCATGTCATTCTTCAGCACCAACTGAGTATCCTACAATTCAGTTCAGTTCTGACTCTACCTGGAGTTAGCACAGGCCACAGATTAGCTCAGGTTAAGGACTCAGTCCCACAAGACTGCCCTCACTTTAGACACCAACCATAATGGGGTTCCCCAGGCTACACACACTTCTATCTGGCCAACTACAAATCTGGGGTTTTCACAGCCCCTCCCCTCAGGTTTGGTAATTTGCCAGAATGACTCAGAACTCAATAAAGTGCTATACTTATAAAGGGTATAACCTAGAAAGAGCCACACAGAAGAGATGTGTGGGACAGGGGCACGGAGCTTCTGAGCCCTCCGCAGGTGTGCTACCGTCTCAGCACATCCATATGTTCACCAGCCTCAAGCTCCCTCAGACCTTATCCAAAGATTTTTATCTGAGCTTCATGATGGAGTCATTATTTGCCACATGACTGAACGGGGACCAGCCCCCATCCTGAAGCTGTCTAGGGACCCCAACATGAGTCACCTCAGCAAAAACCCAGGTGTGAAAGCAGCTCATAACGAACACATGCTCATATTCAGGAAATTTCAAAGGGAAAGACTATATCTTTTATCACAACCCTTATAGATAGTACTTCGTGTGATGATGGGTCACTACTCACCTTGATAGCTTGGTGGTCAGACAGCACCCAGTGCGCGAAGGCAGCTTGAGTTGTGTAGTGCTTGGTATCCCGTGGGTAGGATTTTGGCCTCGGGTAGGACTGAGGAGTAGGTCAGATGTTTCTCAAATGGAGAATGGTCAGCAGAAGGCAGAGCTTTGCGTCACGGCCGCAGATGTCTGCCTTGATGGGGCTTTCCATAAGCTTCATTGCAAAGGCACTTTAAGCACCATTGAAACTTATGTCCAGGTCTCCCTTGAAATTAACAGCCTATGGCTTCCTCAGTAAATAGACTGGAGTAGCACCCCCAAATATGATTGTCTCCAAAATCCAAACAAGCTAAGTAAGCCCTGTGCTTAGGTGTAGGTAGTGCAAGATGTAGCTACTTTTTTAGAAAGGATGCCATGATGTTCAACGGACTACTTGACCCGTAGAAACTTCGCCAAAATGGTGGGCCCCTGATTTTTCATGGGTTTTTCACTCACCATCCAGTCCTCATCTTCCTGAGGCTTCTAGGGTACTTACTGCTTCCTGCTGGCTAGAGCCAGTTACTATGAAGCTATAATGTAATGGATCAAAATGATATGGTGTCTGAACAAAGACCCTAAGGTAGTGAAGACTTGCACTGCTGTCAGTGATAGCTGAAATTGAACTGAACACTTTTGCTAATTGGTATTGAGAAAAACGTGATAAGGGAGCCTGAATAAAAAACTCGTGATTGCACCTGGGACAGATGCTGCAGCTTCTGGACCCATGTCAAGTACGAGGCCCACTGTGGGAGGGGACAGCCTACACAAGTCATGAAATGTAAACGGCACTCCATTGAACACTGGAAACAGTATGTCAGCTCAGCCTGCTGTCACAAAAGCCCACAAACCCTGGGTGGCTTATAAACAACAAATTTATTTTTCTCAGTCCTGGAGGCTGCAAGGGCTCTGGTGAGGGCTCTTTTCTGGGTTGCCAACTATATTCACCTGGGGGAGAGCAAAGAGGGTAAGCAAGCTGTCATGACTCTCACATGGGCACAAATCTCATTCATGAGTGCTCCACCCTCACAACCGTGTCTAGTCCGTTACCTCCCAAAGCTCCCACTTCCTAACACTGCTACACTGGGGAACAGGGTTTCAACATATGAATGGGGTAGCGGAGGACTATTCAGTCCATAACAGTATATGCAAAGCTGGGCCTGGTATTGTAGAATTGTATATCTGAAACCTATGAAATTTTATTAACCAATGTCACCCCAGTAAATTCAGTAAAAGAAATAATGGCCTGAACAGATCCGAAAGGCATAAGTGAATGATCAGAGTGGTCTTCGTGGTGTTGAATTTTCTACTTCACTGTCTCCCATTCAGTCCACACCCGTGGTCTCACAGGAAGCCATATGACCAGTTGACAGAAGAAAGTATAGGTTTGTTGTTTAAAAAAGTTTTTTTTACTTTGTTTTAGAGAGAAACAACGATTTGCTATTCCAATTTTAGAGAGAGGGAAAGGGAGGGAGAGAGAGGGAGAGAAACATGGATGTGAGAGAAACATCGATTGGTTGCCTCTTGCACATGCCCCAACTGGGGATCAAATCTGCAACCCAGGCATGTGCTCTGACCTGAAATCGAACCTGTGACCCTTTGGTTTATCAGAGGACACTTTCACCAACTGAGCCACGTGGGCCAGGGCTGTTGTTCCACTTATTGATACATTCATTGGTTGATTCTTGAAAGTGCTCTGACAGGGTTGGAACCCACAACTGTGGCGTATCAGGACAATGCTCTAACCAACTGAGCAAACTAGCCAGGGGTGAAAACACCACTGTTCTGCAGAGAGATCTGCACCGTATGCTGGCAGCACCCAGAAGTAGAGTTGCTGCACTACAACCCAGCTTATGGATGGATTTCTAGTTGGCAAAACTTTGGTATGTCTGGTGGTCCATTTCATGTGGAAAGAGTTTACCTGAGTTACTGATCTATAAGCATTCACCTGCAGTGGATAATCAATTGTCCATCTGGTTGACAACTTGACAGAGGAAAGATTGGTATCAAGGAACTCTTAACACAACAGGTACGTAAACAATTCTTCGCCTACCAGAGAACATCCACTGTGGAAATGGAATGTGATGGACATGATGACATGTCTGTGGATGCCACTCAGCCTCATTCTTTAGCCAACATGGTGCTTTCTAAACTCATGAGAAGTGGCCACAGGGGCAGGAAGTAGCCTTAACATTTCAACAATATAAACTTCATTTCACCAAGGCTTCCCGGGCTTCTGCCACTTCTCTGCCTGAACTGCCAACACTGGGGGCCAACGATGAGATCTTGATGTGGTGACCTGGTTCCTTATATTATAGAGGAGCAGTGATTCGTCCTCCCAGAGCAAACCCATATTCCAGGCATGAATTTGGCTTCCCCGTCCACAGTGCATCTGCCAATGCCATCCATCATCCATTGACTTAGAATGTCTTCTCCATTGCTGTAGTTCTGCACAGCACTGCCTCTTAGTGGCAGGCATATGTTAATGAAAGCACAGGAATGAGCTCACACTTGTGGAACTCAGTGGTCTTAGCATGTGGTGGAGGAGGTCCTCGAGGGGACGTGACTGCCAGTTGATGTGTGAGCTGGACCTGGACAATCATGGGCACCACCTGCCCCTCTTCCATCCTTGGAATGTGTGTTCTGCTTGCCTTCCCAGTGGTAGAAGCTGCCCCAAGGACGCAGCTTGAGACAGGTATTGAGACCATCTGATGGTACACATGACTGAACCCAGTTAAGGCCTCTGTATAAACTCAGTGTTCTGGTGGGTGGATGCAGAGACCTACTCATTTTGTGGCAGCCCAAAACAAACCTAAGTTCCCTTGCCACCTTCCAGTCTGGAGTGGTCTGCCTCTCTTCGGTCTCCTCTTGCCTTCCATGTGCAGGAGCCAATTTATGAACCAATATCATGTATCCCATCAGCTGAAAGCAACTGCCTTGACCAAAGAGTGGAGTGGCCAGCTGACTGCTCTTTTTAGCACCAGCTTGGAAATCACATCTTACAAGTTTGAGGTAATGTCTCAGACTGGTGTATGTCATAAACCAGTAGCACACGTGCCATGCTATCGCCCTTACTGCAGGGGTCTGGGGATCCAGAAGCCGACCCTCACCCCAAGTACCCCGCAGTCACAACAGGGACGATGAGAACAAGAAACACAAGGAGCATGGGGGCTGTCTGCCAAGAAGCTGTCCCCCAATCCACCCAACCTCAGCAAGGAGATGAAGAAGGTAGTGGGTGCCTTGGTCAAAGACAAGGAGAGAGGTGGTGGACGTCAGTTCAGCGACGTATTTATCCGGTTGGCCCAGGACTGCAAGTTCATCCACAGCCACAAGTACTGCTGCCTTGGCGACCTGTGCCGGAACACAGACCTTCACCCTGGAGGGCTCTCTGGTCTATGAAGACTCCACTGTCCTGTGTTAGTCTTCACCAGCACGTGGCAGGAAAAGATGACAGTGAAGGCGAGGAGGAAGGCTTGAATGGGAGTCCCTCTCAATTGAGTGGAGATCAGTCTTATTCAGAAGAAGGCACAGGATTGGCTGAAGGGGACCAGTGGCTGCCAAGCTGCTGGCCCTGGGCCAAGCTGATGGTGAGTGGCGATGACAGTGAGGAGCAAGAGGACAGCTTAGGAAGTGTCAGTGAGGAAGACAGCTTGTCCTTCCAGAGCTGAGATGGCATTGCCCTTAGCAGTAATGGGTAGCAGATGTTGTTTTGTACATGGGGTAAAACTGTTTAAGTGAAGACCTTTCATATTTATATGGCAGAGAACAGGCTGGACCATTTGTGTCTGGCCCTGTCCTCGCACCAGTCGTGTCTGTAACAGCATTAACTGTTTAAGACAAATAAAAATCGAGTTGGGGAATGCCTGCCACCTGTTTTCCTTTGCCGGCAGTACTGTTGTGGCTGCAGTTTGGAATCACTGTAGTTAAAGCTGTGCATGCATGCTTGTAGCCATCCACTCCTAATACTGTATTTTATTGGGCAGGTCAGAATTGCAGGGGCACAGGGTCCATAGGCATGGCAGTGCCTGTCAGTGTCACTGATGTCAAACAGTAACAAACCAATAACAACAACAACAAAAAAAATAGTGCAAAAAAAAAAAACAAAAAAAACCTCTCACTACATGTGCAGATTGGATTCTCGTTTCTGAATCACAGTTGAGCAAAGGAGGACCAAGACACTCCCCATGAATCATCTGGGTTCCACACATATTCTTCCTTAGGTGTAACGCACGTAGTAGCAGCCCTACCTTCTCCGCTACCAGTACAACAACTCCTCCTCCTGCTTGCTGGTTCCTAGATGCAAGGACTCCAGGGTTCCCAGGCATCAGCCATAGTTTATAATCTAATGGAACACTTCTTATGTTTAATGATGAATGTCCCTTTTGGGGAATACCTTTTGGAGCCTTGCAGAGTCTAAACTTGAGAGGACAGGAAGCACCTGTTCCCAGGGGATCCTTGGGAGTGATAGTAAGTGGGGCCACTCTTGTTTCCACCCTTTGGGTTTCAGATTCATGTATCCTTCCTATTGGGAGCATAGTGCCATATAAAGGTCTTGAATGGCATCCCATCCCCACAGAATGTCACCTCCAACTCGGCGCTTCAGCTGTACCTATAGTTGGCTGTCCCCGTGCTCCATCAGGCAGTGGGTCCCATGTCTCTGCACTGCCTCTGCTAGTGGTTAAATAAGCTTTGGTCAGAGAACCCACATTGTTGGGTCCATGAATGGTCTTTAACTCCACCACTTTGGCTATTTTGTCCTTGTAACCAGTAATGGGGTTGTCAATGAGATGCTGTCCAATGTCCACTGGGTGAGTCATTCCACTTGGTTGTTAAATACTTTCATGGGTGCTCTGGGTAGGGGGGCATTAGCACTTCATACAAAGATCATTCCACTTGGTACCTATTCCAGTACATTTATCCACATACTTCTACCACATCCAATTGTTTTCCTCAGCACTTAACCGGTCACCCAGGCCATGCTACACTGCCCATGAGTCCATATATAGTCTCCCCTTGGGCCACTTCTTATGCAAAAAAAAAAAAAAAGAATGATTAGGAGATCTGTTGGAAGGATATGCCCTTACCAGTATCTTTCAAGGCCCCCTGAGTGAGGCTGTAATGTAGCTGCTGCCCACTTTCCTTCTGAACTTACATACCAAGCCAACCCATCTATGAACCAAGCTCAAGAGTTTTCCTCTTCTGTCAACTGGTCATAAGTCTTCCCCATATGGTCATAGGGATGCAATGACAGGTTCTAATACAACAGCAGTGGATGCCATGCGGGTCTGGGATACCTATTCTGCACTCACTTGTACATTTTCATGCTCAGTCTTGAATACACTACTTAAATTTTATGATGGATTGTTGCTGGGCCCAACCAACCTTATGACTTGGTGAGTTTGACAGAACCCACCTCCTAATGGGTGGTTTTAGCTGCATGGTCACTTGGTGTCCCAAGACCAGGTGTTCTATCTCTGCCTGAGCACAGTAGCACACCAGGCTATTTTTTCCCCAGAAAGGCACATAATTCTCTACTCCAAGTGGCATAGCAGAACCTCAGGATTCTGCATTATGAATTTCCTTCTGGGATGTGCCAGAAACTCCACATTACGTCGTTCCCCACCACAAATAACAAATACCACCTGCTGCACCATATAACCCAGGAAGCAAAGCTACTTGCATCACAGCATGACCTGTTACAGAAACTTCTTATTCTGGGCTCTTAGCAAAGCTGCAGTCTTCCAAACCACCCAATAGTTGGGCCAGAGCAATATTCCTAGGTGTGGAGGATGCTGCTTCCAGACCCTAAGGTCTCAACAGTGTTCCTGCTTTCTTGATGCTTGGAGGTGCAAGATGCAATAATTGTCTTTTACTTTTGGAAGAGATGCCTAGGGCACCACTGACCACTGGTCTCCTAAAATGTTATGGATGTAGCAGGTTCTTGAACCTTGAAATGATTCATTTCTTTTCTTGAACACCGGTATGTTACCAAGGTCTCCATTATGTTCTCCACCTGCCTGATCAACATAATGTTATTGACATAATGGAACAACCAACATTCTCCAGGATGTCTAGCTGGTCCTGATGTCTTTGGAGCATTAGAGGACAAGGGAGCTAACATAGCCTTCAGGCAAAGCTCTATCTTTGTTACATATGGATGTGAAATACTTCTGATCTTCTGATAGGGACAGAAAAGAACACACCAAATCAGTAGCCACCTATCACTTCTGGCACAGAGGCTGCTATCAGCATTAGTATGCTGTTATCTTCTAGGATCCTTCTGATTTTTCCAGGCGTCATGCTGGTGAATTAAAAATTTTTGGGATCACCACTCTGCATCCTTTGGATCCTTAAAAGTGGCACCAATCTCTGCCATTTCTACCTCTGAATGTGATACTGTTTTAGGATCTTGGTAGGGGTGGGGTAGTTGCAGAGGGTTCTGCTTGGCCTTTCCTATTGTGATTGCTCTAAACAGCGATTTTCAACCCCTGTGCCACAAGAGGCACTAATGTGCCACAAGAATTTTTAAAACATGTAACACCTGACTATTTAGTCAGGGGCACTGACCTCTTTTCTCTTAGATTGTCAAGTAAAAAAATGACAACAGCCAACGCAATAGCCATCTGATACGAATGAATCAAAATTATACCTATTTTTTGTCAGATCAACAAAAATATATTTTTGGTGTGCCACAGTATTTTAGTAATTAGTTATGTGTGCTATGACATAAAAAAGATTAAAAACTGCCGCTCTAAACCTACAGGTTAGGGACCCAATGTGAGAGAAATGTTAACTGCCAAGAGTGCCAATGCCAATTATTCAGTTGGGGACTGGGGCAATGACCACCAAAGAGGTCCACAGACCCAGTGGACCTACTGTAAGCTGGACCTTGGACAGGACTCTATTATTACCTGCCACCATAGGCATCCACTCTAATGAGGCCATGATGTTCTTTGATGATTGGATAAAGAAGATGTAGTACATATATTCTATGGAATACTACTCAGCCATAAGGAAAGATGAAATATTGCCATTTACGACAACATAGATGGACCCTGAGACTATTATGTGCAGTGAGTCAGAAAAAACTGAGTACCATATGATTTCACTCATATATGGGATATAAAACTGAACCTCATAGACACAGACAACAGTATGGTGGTTACCAGAGGGAAGGACATGGGTAAAGGGTAAAGGGGTCCAAATATGTGGTGACAGAAGATGATTTGACTTTGGGTGGTGGGAATACAATGCAATATACAGATCATGCATCATAGAAATGTACACTTCAAACCTATACAATCTTATTAATGTTACCTCAATAAATTTAATTTTAAAAAAGAAAAGAAAGGAACATAGTGGGGCCATGATGATGAGGTGTCTAGATATCAAAGTCAATTCAGACCCAGGGTCCACCAGTCTTCAGAATGTTTGGCTACCCACTCTTCCCCAGGGTGTAGTTATCAAAGGAAATGGCTATTAGACCCCCTTTGGAAATGGACTTGGGGATTTATTTGGGTATATCTGTAATATACTGTGGGGGCCTCGGTATTTGGCCACTTCAGTAAATGGATTCCATGTCTGAAAACTGGCTAAGCCCCAGAAACTGGATGTGGGATCATGATTTTTTTGGGGCAACCATCCCAGACTTTTCTGCCAGTAGTATTCTCATCTGCCCATCTATTTTGCTTTGGGAGGTGCTATGTCTTATTAACCATTTCGGTAACTCTCTACAGGTCAGGCTCTCTTGGCTGCCACTTAGACCTTGCTGGCTATTATCATTGTGATACTTTGACTTCTGTCAGTTAAGTGCTGCCTCCTGGCCTCTTTTGTTTTAGGACCCTATCATCCGCATTGCTGTCACCCTGCCAAGTTCTGGAGTAGTCTTTCGTACTGTCAGCTCTTGCTTACAGGGGTGAGCCACCACTGAACATTTTGGTGGCATCGGTGCCCCTTTCACCAGCCTGTTTCTTTCAACTTTTGTAAATGTGTTATTTGTGCCTTTGTGTGGAATATAATCATCCGGTGGGTCTTCAGGAAGTAGGGAGTATATAAATTTCAGCACATCCACATCCTTGACATTTTACTTTCCTCCACCACGTCCACCGTAGCAATTCTGTCACTTCAACTCTGCTTTTTAGGCGCCATAGCTTTTTCTATGTGTGCTGTTTTAAAAATATATCTGCAAATTCTTTGATACTCCTTCCTACAGAAGATGAAGTCTAATTCTTTTCCTTGTGACTAGAGGTAACATTTTGTGACTCATGACTAATAGATAGGAAGCAGCAGAAGTGCTGTGTATGACTTCTGAGGCTAGTTCACAACAAGGCTATGGCCTTCCATTGTCTTTGGACAATTGCCCTTGGAACCCAGCCATCATTTTGGGAGAAAGCCTAGGCCACAGGGAGTGTCCACGTGTGGGTGTGCTGGCTGATATCCCCAATCCAGGCTCCAGCATGAACTGTTAGACATCTGAGTAAATGAACCTTCAGGTCATTCCAGCCTCCAGCTTTCATGTTGCTCCAGCTGAGGCCACGCCATCCCCGTGATTCCCTGCAGTAACCTACACACACATCTCAGAGATACTGCAGATAGGGTTCTAGACCACAATAAAGTGGGTATCGCAATAAAGTGAGTCATAATCTTTTTTGCTGGTGGAGGGTCTTGCCTTCAATTTGTAAAAAAAACACAACATCTGTGAGGCACGATAAAACAAGATATGCCTGTAAATGCTTGTTCTAAGCCACTAAATGTGTAGAAATTTGTTATGCAGCAATAGATAACACCATCATTCTACAAGCCATCCTTTGAGCAAGTTCACACTTAAGTCTTTGTTAGGGTGTTAGATCCCATATCTTAAAAGATTGCTCACAAGTCAATAAATTCTTAAAAAGAGTTTTACATTCCAGCTCCCTTCTGACTTATGTAGGGGTCATGCTGGTGAATTAGACAAAGATGTTGGGGACTACCACTCATCAAGCACACCCACAATCCAGCCCAACACAAACTTTCCCACCTCCTGGCAGTAGGTGTTGGCTGGGTCTTATGGCTCATTGTGGGTTGAATTGTGCCCCCCACTCCTGGATCCTCCCAAAAATGTTGAAGTCCTAACCTCCAGGGCCTATGAATGTGACCTTATTTGAAAATAAGATCTTTGCAGAATGACCAAGTTAAGATGAATTCCTTAGGGTGGGCCATAATCCAATGACTGTATCCTTATAAAAGGGAAATTTAGACACAGAAATTGGCACATACATAGGGGAAAAGCCATGTGAATATGAAGGTGGAGATTGGTGTGATGAATCTATAAGCCAAGGAACACCAAAGATTGCTAGCAAACCACCAGAGGCTAGCAGAGAGGAATGGAATGGATCTTTCCTTCACACAGGAACCAACCCTGCTGTCACCTCGTTCTGATGTCTAGCCTCCAGAACTGAGACAAGTTTCTGTTAGGGCACCCAGTTTGTGGTACTTTGTTACCACAGCTCTAGAAACAAATGGAGTTCTTTTAAGAGGCGGGGCTAGAGTCCCTTTTCTATTTCACCCTGTTTCCAGCTGACTTATGCTAAGAAATGTCCAGTAGGTGGGGGAAAGAGTGCTAGGTTAGTCGGGAGAGGTGAGCAACATGGGTAGGCTCCAGCAGTTCAAGGTAGTCTGGGTAGTCAAAACATTTGAGGGCATCTACCCAGACATCTCCAGCCAATGTTTCATGAGCCAAGCTTTCCCAACCTGGGCCCTCAACTTAGCATAACTTCCTTGGTTGGGTGTTTACCATCTTTGATACACTAATTACTGGGCCTAGCCCTAGTCTATTGTCTCAATGTAGGACATGAGGATTTCTTTACATACATCCAAAGAAATTCCATGGCTTTCAATTCTAGCTCACAATCAGATGTCTATTATTTTTTTAAAAGAGCATCCATAGTACTAAGGAATAACTACCCAATGCCATTATCTTTCCTTATAGCTACTATTTCCATATATATAAAGGTCTAATACACCATTCACCAATGTATTCCATTTCACTTCAGTGGTTCACCTCCTACTTCAACACTAGTGAAAAGTTAACAATTAAAAAAATATTTTACTTAATTTTTTAGAGAGGGGAAGGGAGAGAGAGAGAGAAACATCAATGTATGGTTGCCTCTCAGGTGCCCCCAACCGAGGACATGGTCCACAACCCAGGCACATGCCCTGACTGGGAATCGAACCGGCGACCCTTTGACTTGCAGGCCAGCGCTCAATCCACTGAGCCACACCAGCTAGGGTGAAAAATTAACAATTTGATCACCATGTTGTGCCAGGTATTGCAGGTAGGCACAGGTAACTAGGTTCTTGGTGATCATGAACAATGAATTGAACCAAATACAGAGTTTATAGCAGAGAGAGTTTATTAAGCTATAGTACACTCAACAGAATATGGGGCGGGTCAACTCCAAGCAGAAATTGACCCCCACTGGCCGGAGGAGTTCTATTCTCATAGGGCAGATACTTCCTGGCTAGTGTTGGTGGGCTTTTTTATTGTGCATGTACAGGCAGTTATAGTACTTTTGAGCTACTATGCATGCGGTCTCCCATGATTTTCCTTGACTGCCCACTGGGGGCGGGGGGTCCCACAATGCTGATTTATTACAACGAAGAAGGGGTCATGTAGCATCTTCTGTGAAAGTGCAGTCATGATTCACCATGATTCAGCGCTTTTCCAGAAAGCAGTGACAACTGGTCTTAGAACAGGATCTCGATCCTGTATCAATGTCCCTTGTCCTAGTCCTGGCGTGCCTCCGGAGTTTCCTATCACCTGCCTCACAGGGATTGAGTGCTCCACCCACAAGGGACCAGTGAGCAGCCTCGAACCCCATTTTATCACCTGCTTTCACAGTACTCTTGGGACCTGCTGCAGAATGGTTTCTCTGGAAGTAGATGCTGACGGGAGATTGTGGTAATAGGTGTTTGGTATCAACATCTATGAGAGGAAGGGGAAGGAAGCAGGGCCGGGCAGAGAAAGTGCAGGTAGGCCCAGCAAAGCTCTGGCAGGCGCCCTGTGGTGCTCATCAGAGGCTTCTGTGTCGGGCCCAAACGGCCAGACTTGACACTCCTGCCTCGCCAGATGGACTTCGGCAAGGGGGCTCTCCGCCACGGACGCGTCTATTCACATTCACTAGGCCAGCCTTGTATATGCAGACACACGTCCCACGTGTATGCGGGAATCGCCTGCTGTAGGGGCCTCTCAGGTCAACTCCACCTAAAGGCTCCCTAACATCTTGTCCCCCATCTATCTGTCCTCCCACTTCGCAGGGTCACCTCATGATCTGAAATGGCTGCCGGAGTTACTTCCTGGTCAGTACTATACCTTCGAAGACTGTGTTGAAAAGCAAATGAGTTAGCACATAAAAGCCTGGAGAAAATGGCCCACACTTCTATCTGGGCAGCAGTGCAAAGTCAGGGTGGTAAGTGACCAGGGTATTCCAGCAGGCTACGGGGGACCAAAAAAGAGCCCGGCAGCGGAGCACAACGTATTAGGAAGGATCCCCTGACCCCAGGAGGAGGAGGTGTGGGGGCGCACCTGAACCGCAAGACCCTTGGACCGAGGGAGATCCCGCGACCACATCCTTCCGAAGGTTCAGATCACTAAGGTAGCAGCACCCCCGGCGCACAGCCTCTCGGGAGTGACGTTCTCCCGCCTCTCCCAATGGGAGCTCGGAGCGACCTCACCGCGACCTCGGGGCCAATGAGAACGATCCATCGGTGTTGCTGGGCGGTGCCGGGACTGCCAGCTCCGCCCGCGACCCGATGCGCACGCGCTTTTCCCGCTCGCTCCTTGCGTCGCGCACGCGGGTTCGGTGTAGAGGTGTCCGAGCTGTCGGGGGCGCGCGGGGCGGCGGCGGCAGCGCTAAAGGAGTCGACTGTGAACGTGCCAGCGCTCGTGCTGGTGCTCGCGCCCGCGCCGGTGCTGAGCCGCTCGGGCCGCGCCCCTATCCTGACACCTCTGCTTCCAGCCGGACCGATGCGGGTCCCCCGGCTCAGGGGAGCGACGTAGCCGCCCCCTGCAACGCCGCTCGGACCCGGCCCTGACCCTGACCCCGACCCGCCCAGCTCGAGCTGGCCCGGCAGTTGCGGGGCGCGGCCCTAGCGAGCGAGCGGGCCATGGCGGACCGCGGGTGCCCGCTGGAGCCAGTGTCGCTGCCCGCCGAGGTGCGGGAGAGCCTGGCCGAGCTGGAGCTGGAGCTGTCGGAAGGTGAGCGGCCCCTCCACGGGTCCCAGCCCGGCCCTCACCCCGGACCCGGGACCCCCGTCATGCTTCTCACGCTCGGAATCCTGCCCCGCCCCTCACCCTGGACCCGCGACCCCCCCCCTCTCCCCTCACCCGGGACCCCCGCCTCGCCCGGCCGTCACGCGGGGAGTTTACCTGATCCCCTCCACCAGGACCCTTGGGCTCCTGGGCCCCTACCGGCTTCTCGCACCCGAAGCTCTTTGGGTGCCCGGCGGGTTGACTGGGTGGGTAGTTTGACCTCGAGCGGGTAGACCTGGACAAGAGTGACCGTTTTGTCTCAGCAGCAGGCGGTGGTTGTCCCAACCGGAGGCTGCAAGTCTGGGCTTCACGAGCGGGGCTGTACCACCCAGGCAGCTGCCGCCCACCTGGGGTGCGAACCTGTGAGCCCATCTCCGTCTCTGTGCCTCAGTTTCCACCCCTGGAAAACCGGCCTAAAACAGCACCTCCCTCTCCGGAGGCACTTAAAACGAGGTTGTTAGCTCCTTTACGGAATTTTTAAAAATTAAAAAAAAGTTCAGTAAATGGTTCTTTGCTAGTTAAAAAATACACTGGGGTGTTTCCGCTTCAGAGGCGGAGGGTGACATGAGCCATCAGGAGGTTACGGCTTCCCAGACCTGTGTCCTAATGTGCCGTTTGATGTCATTGCTCAAAGAGAAAGTTCTAGTGCAGTTTCAAGAAAAGCATCTGTCTAACTTTGTTTCTGAAACTTAAGTGCATTTTCAGCTCTTAGAATCCATTTTTTTATAGTCTTATTCTTACTGTAGGTTTCAGGTTGTTATGTTTTGTTGTGGCTGGAGTAGTGAATTCTTACAAGCATCTGATAAGTATGCACTGGCTTGTGCTAACTTAATTCTTAGCAACTTTAGGGAGGTAGGTGCTTGCTGTTGTTTTACCGATAATGCAACATCTACTTGAAATTGTTTTGGATTCAACATGCAGATTTTTCAAAGTTCTGTAATATGTGGCACATTTTTAAGAAATGGAAGTGCAGTAAGAAATGGGTGGATTTGAGAATTCTTGGTGATTAGGAGCTCTTGGGCAGTTAAAAAGTCAAATCAGAAATGGTTCTAACAGAAACCACTGTCCTGAATTTGTTACAGTTTTTCATCCAGGGAACATAATGTCACTGCAGTTTAGATTTTATGCATTTGAAATATGTTTTTGCAGATTGCTCCTAATTTCTGTGTGCCAGTGTATTCATTATTCCCTAAATTTCTTGTTTCTTCATGGTTGTATGTTTCAGTGCTTTTTAGGAGTTGATGGTTAGGTAAGACTGGATCCTTTCCTCCAAGAACTTCATAGTTTGTGTGACAGAGTACACACACAGTTGAGTCCTTCAATGAAAGAAATGCCTGTATCGATTGAATCTTTTTATACTGTTGCCATTTTAGTCGTCAGTGGAGGAGGATTTATATGTAATTAAAGGATATATGATTACATACGAGTGGAGAGGAAGCTAGAAACGAAGCTTAAGCTGAGCACCGGGGAGAACAGTGTGCTAAAGGGAAGGGACAGCAGAGCTCAGCTGCAGCCAAGGAGACAGGAGCCCTGGCTTCTGTCCCAGCTCTTCGACTGACCTGACATTTTTTCTTTTGGCCCAAATAGGTCGATGATTACTTGGGCACAGTTACTCTTGGCCTTACTCCCAGGGTGCTTCCACACCTTTGACGCTGGCTTCTTGGGTTTGTGTTGTGCTTCTTGTGGACATGGGGCCTCCCCTCGGTGCTTAGAGATGCTTCGCGATAGGGGCTCTGTCTTAGGCAGAGTTTTGGCATCTTCGCCGTGTCCCTGAATCTCCACTGAATTACAACATCTCTCAACTTGGGTTTGGTCAGCTGTGAAAGGAGGCGAACACCTACCTGCGTTACTGATGTCTTACAGTTCTTAGGAAGATGCATGTTGAGGTGCTTTAAAACTGGTGGGGTTTTATGTATATAATTAAAGAAAGGTATTACTAATGAAGCACAGCCCTAAGCAACTGACGTTAGTTTCATTGTCATTATTTTAATATTTTGATGAGGTAGAAGTCAAAAGTGGGATTCACTTAGTCCTCTGCCATGCCCCCCCCACTCCAATTTTGGAGGGGGAATAAATTTCTAATTCAGAATAAAGTAATATCAAATAGGATGACTTCACAGTATTCACATTTGTCTGAATGAGACATTGCTTGAAAGTTAGAGGTGGCATTGTGCTAGGCAGGTTGGAGAGAAGAGGAAGCTCCGTGAAACGCGGCCTACCTGGAAGCTGGCAGGGAGTAAGAGGTACCTGAACAATCTGGAAGATCCTGCACTGCTTCCCCTCACCCAGTGCACCGAGCGGCTAGTTGAAAGTAGGCTCCTGCCTTTATTATAATTCATATGTGGCCTGTTCGCCAACATCCTTACTGGATTCTTGACAACCACTGTTGTAATTGGGGGTTGGCCCTCAGGGAAGGTTCTGGTCTTGGAATGCACTGATTTCTACCCATAGACTTTTTGTTATGGATTCTGAAGAGGGAAATAAAGCACATCGGTAGTCTTGCTCCCTAACTTCCTGGCTAGTTCACCCTTCTTGACTTAGGGGTCTTTTTCAAATTCCGATGTGGATGAAGGGTGGGACTGCACAGAACCCCTCTCTTCTCAGCCTCCCACCCCGCTGCCCGTGAACACACTCAGAAGAATTCACACACGCGGCTCTTCAAAGCATGTCATTATGTCCCTGGATGAAAATGAGGTTATTAGAAGTATAACCTTGACTTAAAAAAAAAAAGAATTCCCAAACACTGTGCTTTATCTATTATTATATCAAATTACCTGGGATGTACCACAACTGATTTTGGTACTGTACAGTGTCTTGGGGCTATTGCTTCAGAACGGCTTTTAAAATGGGAACAATGGTGTAAGGTTTGTTCTTTGTTTTAGTGGCCTGCAGTGGTTTAGAGAGGAAATGCCTACACAATAGGCTACATTTGTCCCACTCCTGTTTCTCTATTTTCATTAACACACTTGTTCCCTATCTTTAACTTCAGTGTTCTGTTTTCCTGCATTCCAATAGTATAGGGAGCCCCAGAATGGATATTGTCAAAGGAAAAGGGGAAAAGCTCCGTTTGTGGGTATAGAGGAAAGGACTTCTTTCACAAAGCTTTTTTCCTCCTATTTAAATGTCTTAAAAAAATTTATTTATTTATTTATTTATTTATTTTAGCGCGAGAGAAACATGGCTCTGTTGCTCCACCCATCCATGCGTTATTACACTCACCCTGCTTCCTGTGTGTGCCTGGGCTGGAGATGAACCCACAGCCCTGGTGTGTGGGGACAGCTCTCTGACCAGCTGAGCTACCCTACCAGGGCTTAAATGTCTTTAATTTCTGAAATTTGTGATCTGATTCTTAGTTTTCAAAATGACAGACGGATCCTGCGTTCACATCAGTAAACTTTGTGCTTCCTAAATATTTTGTGGTAAATTTAAGTTCTCATGTCTAAATTCTAGTCATCTGTCAAAGCCTAACCCAAATGCCTTCTTCTTCTGAGCCTTTCCTGATCAACTCTGATGTGGCTACTTTCTCGAAAATTTTCCCCACACTTGCCTCCTCTTTTGGACTTTTTGCCACTTTTTGTTTTTTGCATTCGTTATTTATATAGTAGATTCGTTCATTCAGTAATGACTGCATGCCTGCTAGGTAGTGTTTTGGTTGTCAGAGGTCTGGTTTAGCTCTGTTTCTCCATTGATCATAAGGCTTTGCAAAACGTATTAAAAAATAATGCAGATACACACTGCAGAGAAATGAAACATTCTAAGGAAAGGTAGGGTCCGGTGAGTCCCTTCCTATCCCTGACCTCTCTCCAGAGGTGGCCTCTGGTATCCATTTCTTGTGTTTCTTTCCGGAAATAATCTGTAGTGGTTCCTAAACCGTGGTTTCACAGACCCCTGGGGGTACCTGAGACCCTTTCTGGGGACCTGGGAGGGAAGACTATTTTCATGGTAATTCTAAGATGTCATTTCTGTTTTCCCTGTGTTTGTACTGATGGTGCAGAAGCACTGATGGGTAAAAGGGCTGGTGCCTCAGCCTGAATTGAGGCAAGGGCCCCACATCATTGTGACCGTCATTGTATTCTTTACCACTTCCCACATGCAGTAAGAAGGAAAGGGGGGGGTCACTTTCACTTAAACATGTCCTGTGTTTATGAAGCAGTAAAAAATAATTTTCTTAAATCTTGACCCTTGAGTACTCATCTTTCTAATCGTCTGCATAAGGAAATGGGAAGGACATTCCTGCTGCACAGAGAGGTGCAGGCCTGTGTGAGGAACAGCAGGTGTACTGTTCGAGCTGCAAAGTGAACTAGCCGCTTCTCTCGTGGAACGCCCTTTTTCCTTTTGGCAGACAAGCTATAGTTATTCATACTTGGGTATTTGGTGGACATTGTCTGTCAAATAAATGGCAAACAACTGTCAGAATTTATGGCCATTGATAATATGTGTGCTTTCAAGCAAAAATTAAAAATTTAAAAACTTTTATCTGCTACCATGAGCATGACAGCTTCCCAGTACTTATAGACTTTTTAATGAGATCAGTGGCAATATTAATGAATGTGAGTTTTTTAATATTATATAATGAAATGTGTCAGCATTTGGAAGATCTGCATAATTCTGTGAACCACTGTCTTCCAAATGATCAATGCATCATGTTAAAAATTCTTGCATGGGTAAAAGATCCATTCAAAAGATAGACTAATTAATTGTAATGCAACAGTATGAAAAAGTTCATTGCTGTGGTTTTGAAGTCTGCCTTGCAGCTATTCTTTAAGAAACTACTACTTAAAAAACAACAACAAACTACTGCTTGCCTGATATTGTGGTATCAAAGAAGAATGTCCACAGTGATGTGAAGAAGCTATTGAAATGCTCCTCCCTTTCCCAACACATGTCTCTGTGAGGCTGGATTTGCTTCATAAACTTTAACCAAAGCCTCACCTTGCAACATACTGAATGCTGAAGCAGATAAGAGAATCTAATTGTCCTCTATGAAACCAGATATTAAAGAAATTTGTAAAAGTAAAATAATACTAGTACTCACTAGATATTTTTGGCTTTGGAAATTTATTATTTTTTTATAAAGAATATTCATTTAAACATGCAGGTTTATTATTAAAATTTTTAAGTGAAATATTTTAAAAATGTCATAGCTTTAATATTTAATATAGTAAACATTGATAGCTATAACCTACCCAAAGAAAAGCTCCTCGGGGTTTTCGATTTTTAAGAGTGTGAAGGGGTCCTGAGTCCAGAACCTTTGAGAGCGGTGTGAAACAATAACCTTTGCAGCTGAAAGTTTTTCTGAAAGAAAGGGTTTATTGAGCCACATGCTGGCCAGAAACAGGACCAGGACCTGGGGCGTGCAGCCCAAGCCACCAGCAGCAGGGCGAGAAGGGAAAGATGGCACGTTCACCGTCCTGGAATAGTTGGGCCTCTTATGCAGTGAGGTTGGGGAAGAAAGATGTAAGTTGTTACGAAAGAATTTCCATTGGCTGTAGGTAAAGTGGGTGGGAGAAGGTGAAGCGGGGCTCGTTCTGGGATAGGTGCATAGTCTGGAAGGAAGTGTCTGCTCTTCTGCATTGGTTGTGGGGATAGTCCAGGAAGTTTAGGCGGAAGAGTGGTCAGCTATTCAGCTAGTCTCTCGATTTTGGTGGAAATGGCTACCTGGAAGTTAATTCAGTTTCAACATACATTCAGGGATGTAAGCATCTTTTTTTTTCTTCCAACTGATGAACCTCTCCAGTCTCTTCCTCCCACCTTATGCCTGCTGTAATTTAATTTAAGACATCTCAGATTTTTCTTCTTGTCAACTGCTGGTTCATGCAACTGTAATAGAACTCTCTTTAAAATTTTGTGACGTATTTTTTAGCTGTTGTCTGGTATAATAAGGATTTTTGTTTACATATGTAAAGACAATCAGATGTTTCAATTTATAAAACATATGTTAGAAAATCTTTAAAATCTATTTTTACCGACTAGTTGCTTATGTATTCCGCTTTAGCAAATCCATTATTCACGTATGCTTCCAGGCTCTGCAGTAAAGAAGGGCACCATTTGCTCTATCCATTTGCTTTCTTTTAACAGCTGGTCAGTGGAGGGAGGTTGGGACTGTGGGGAAGTGACTCTAGGCTGATGGTCAAAAAATATCTATGGGCAGGTGAATTATTGAGTGACAAGAGGAGCCTTCCATGTGCTTTGGGGAAGAACAGCCCGAGCAGATGGGCAGGCTGGGCCAGGGCTGCAGGAGGAGTGGGCCTAGCGAGGCTTGTGATGAGAGGGTGGGTGAGTGGTCTGAGACAGGCCAGAAAGGCCCCCTGAGGCTGGCCAGGCATGGAGGGTCTTTGGTTTCTATTTTAAATGTGAAGAGGATTCATTGGAACTTTTGCTGCTTGGACCATTTATGTCCTTAAAGACTCACTAGTTGCTACCAGGAATGGATCGGAGTGAGGCAAGAGTGAACCCAACAAGACCAGTTGGGAGGCAGGTGCTGCTGGGTGAGAAGTGGCCGTTGGATCCAGGGCAGTGGCTGTGGGGGGAGGTGACAGTGATGGCTTTGAGGTGCCGAAGGGAACCCAGGGCAGTTGCTGATGACCTAGATGCTTTGAGAGGAAGACATGGTTGAAATCAGGAACTGAGTCTTGGGTTTTCTTTGAGATGCACATGTACAGGGTAAGATGGGGAAGAGAAGAGGAGGGCAGGTTTTGAGGGAAAGCACCGTACATTTATTCAAGGAAGGCCTTATCTGAACACATTGTGATATGTGTGAGGTCACCATGTGGAGGTGTTCAATCAGCAATGTGATACACAAGTCTGGAATTTGGGGGAGGTTTGAGCTAGAGAAGGACAGTTCATTCATTGTTGCTTTCAGATATGTGTTGAGGAATTATAGTTGTACACAGAAATTTCTACTGCCACAGACAGACATTCTAGTGGAGGAATTAGATGATATAATATGAACTAAAACTGATGGACTATTAGACTGTGATAAGTATCGTATCGTATCGGCAGCCGTCTGTCTCGAGAGACGATGGTGTAGCTTCTTAAGAGTCTATCTGCACCGCCGAGAATGGCTGTGCAGTCTGACTCGGGAGTGACACGGTATCTGTCTCCTCCCGTGTTGAATCGACATCTTGCGATGACGCTGGAGTGTCCTCTCCAGTGGAGCTGAAGCTACAGAGCCTGGGCAGGGTGATATGGAGGGTCTGCTGTTGCCCATGCAGCAGACCCCCCCTCTCTTCGCAGCTGAAGGGTCCAAGGGAAAGACGGAGTCAATACAGCTTGGCTTCAGGTGCGCCGCAGGAGTTGCCGGTGTTGACTACAATGTCAAACCGACTTAGGGACTCCGGCTCCGTATTTTCTGTCGGGGTTTACTCCCTTAGCCTTTCCCCTGAAGAGGTATGCCGCAAGGCAGCGGAGGTTTTTTGGAGTCAGAGTTTTCCTTCTCTGATGTGCCCTGACTGGAAGATCGAACCAGCGACACTTAGCTCGCAGGCCGACGACGCTCAATCCACTGAGCCAAAGCAGCCAGGGGCAACTGTGATAAGTACTAGTAAGGAAAATAAAGAGGGAAGAGGGGTAGGAAGCGTGTGTGTGTACATTTGGGTGGGGAGGCTGCCATGTTCACTAGGGTGACCAAGAGAGGCCTCCCTGAGAAGGGATGTTTGCATTGAAGATGAGAAAGTGGATTTCTGGGAGATTTATCTGGGTGGAGGGCCCTGTAGGTGGAGAGGCCCCAAGGCAGATGAGGACTCCTGTACGAGGAGCCTCTTGGAGGTCTGTGTGTGTGGAGCAGAGGGGACAAAGGGGGTGGAGGGTAGAGGATCCCATAGGGTCATATATGCCTTCCCAGGATCAGTGTTTATTCCTGGGGAGAGGGGAGCCGTGGAGGAGAGGGCCACTGTCTGACCCATGTAGGTGCTGTGTGCAGGGTCTCTGTCCCCATAAGGAGATTGGTGAGTAGCACTAGGCGGGGGGAGGTGGGGAGTGAGGTGATGAGCAAGGATGGTGATACCAGCTAATTGTCTCAATCATTGAGCTGTTTCGGGATGACTTTATTCCATTCAGTAAAGGCGTATTAAATGCTTCATGTGTGTAACAGGTACCACGAACATCACGAATTTGCTATCCTGATGTTATGTCACCTTCCCTGTTAGTTTAATAGGCTTTTGTGGTCTAACCTGACTCCTGACTACTAATTTCAAAGCTGTTTCCGTTGAGAATGACTTGTGTACTAAAAACAGACTACCCCTCCCCTCCTTCCCAGCTCTCTGGGTCTCCCTCATGTGACTCATTTTTCTTTAGGAGCACTTAGTGTAAGGAGGTACTTTCAGACAGTCTTATCTCATGTTTGTCTCCCCCACCTGGTAGTCATAAGGACCTTGAAGAGAGTGATGTTGCCATCCTGCTCGGTGCTGGCCAGGTCTGGAGTGGGCCCCTTCCTCGGCTGCTGTAAACTGCCTTGATTTCTCACATGAGGCCCCTGTTGGCAGGGAGGAAGGAATGTGCTGTCTCAAGGGCTCCCTTCTTGAGGGAGAGCCACCTGGCCCTTACCCCCAGGGCAGGCCCTCGACCAAGGTGTGGGTAGGAGCCCTGTACTCTGAGGCAGGTGCTCAGTGGCTGTATAGTTCCCCTCTCTCCTTTGACCTTCAGTCTTATAAAGTGGGGTACATATACATTCAGTACTTAGAGGTTTGAAAGAGACTCAGGTGTGGGACACCGGTCTGCTAGAATGAAGAGTTTCTGCTTTGTGAAGTGTCCTCACGCAAACACGAGCCTGGGGAAAGGAGGCACTCCCGTGCCCGATGCCTGGCACCACGCTCCTCGTGGTGTGCCCTCCATGACTGTTTGCTGATGTGTTGTTGCTGTGGCCCTTCTCATCACTGGGGGCTAGGGTGGGTGTTCCATCTTTCAGAAATTGGTGTGTGTGTGTGTGAGCCTTTTTTTTAGTTGGAAAGTACTGAAGAGATGTAATTTTTGAAAACACATTTTCATTTTATCTTTTACTGTGTTCTTTTGCCTGATGTGATATACAACATTTAATATAAAAATGAGTTCATACAAAATATCTGATCCCTATACTATACTATACAGGTAACCCCCTGTATAACGCGGTCATTAGGTTCCTAACAAAGGCCGTGTTATGTGAATCTGTGTTATATGAAACAAAGAACTACTACAAAAAGGGGGGTTAGGTTCCAAAAAGTAAAAAAAACATACTATTATATTTTTATAATTAAGAGAAATATCTTTATTAAAGCAATTTTCATCAAAAGTATTACATATTAATATAAATTAAGTAATGTTTTCTTCATCATCACTACTAAGCTCCATTAACCGAATGAGTTTTCTTTTTGACATGAGTTTCTTTCTGAACTTTCTTCAGCATTATCTTGATTTCTATGCTCAACTTTTTGCAAAAAATCTTATTTTAGATTCCTCCTTTTATAAAGAGATCTTTATAAATTTCCTTATAGGATGCTAAGCACTTCTGAAGTTCACTCTTCAACTTTGTGCTCCTGGCAGTGCAGGGATCTGCATTTAAGAAATAGGACTAACTGCTCGGCTAAGTCTAGGCCTCTCTTTACGCTTTGGAGAGTAACCTGTTTCAATTCTTCGTTTTCCTCAGTCTATCGTCCCCTCAGTTATCTTGGCACATTGCAGATGTCATTTGCACCAAAATTGCTTCATCAGTTTCTTCTTCTACCAGCAATTCTTGGATATCTTCTACAGTCATATCGTGTGAGAGCGAAACTGTGTTATACGGGGGGGGCTCCCCAATTCTCTAACCGTGTTATAGAAGTATCGTGTTATATGGGGGATACCTGTACCTGAAGGAAGGATGGAGATGAAATAAGGTTAAGTTAATGGGAAACTTACTTTGTTCTGTCAGTAGATCTTTTAAAACTAATTCTTGATGTAGCATTTTGTTTGCAGTGAGCTTGTTCTGAATAAGACTAACATAATCCTTGTGGATCAATCTTTGTACCTGTGTATTATCAAACATTTCTATATTGTACTTAAGAGGTCTGTTCGGAAAGAGTCCAGCCATTGTTAATACAATGAGAGTGGTTTGCATGACATCAGTGAAACCTGGCAGCAAGGAGAGTGGACTGGAATGCGCATGTGTGAACAATGATGACTTCACTGTATTAGTCAGTGGGGGTGGTAGGCGCCATTGAGTGAGCACGTGTGCTGTGTGGCCGTCACATTCAAAATGACTGAGCAAGTAGAGCAATGAATCTGCATCAAAGTTTGCGTTAGCTTGAACATTCCTCTGCGGCAACTATTTGAGTGATTCAGAAGGCTGTAGCTTTGGGCAACTGGTGATTGGCAGCTTCATCATGACAATATGCTCGCTCGTGAATCACCTCTAGAGCAGAGATTTTTGCGAAACATCAAATCACCCAGGTGACTCAGCTCCCCTACAGCCCAGATTTGGCACCCGGTGACTTCTGGCTTTCCCCAAAATTAAAATCACCTTTGAAAGGGAAGAGATTTAAGACCATTGACAAAGTCAGGAAAATATGATGGGGCAGCTGATGGCGATTGGGAGAACTGTGTAAGGTCCCAAGGTGCCTACTTTGAGGAGCACTGAGGCATCATTGTCCTATGTACTGTGTTTCTTGTGTCTTGTATCTTCTTCAATAAATGTCTCTTTTTTTATATTACATGGCTGGGTACCTTCTGGCCAGACCTCATATATATTTAGAAGACTAGGAAATTATATACCACTTGACACAGAAAAGCCTGTTTAGTGTAGTGGGTGAAAGATACAGTATCTAAAAATAGTTACTGCTATCATTTTTTTATTGATAAAGAATTGCTAAGCCCTGGCTGCTGTGGCTCGGTGGATTGAGCATCAGCCTGCGAGCCAAGTGTCGCTGGTTTGATTCCCAGTCAGGGCACATGACTAGGTTGCATGTCAGGTCCCCCGTTGGGGGCACGTGTGAGAAGCAACCACACAGTGATGTTTCTCTCCCTCTCTTCCTCCGTTCCCCTCTCTCTAAAAATAAAAATAAATAAGTAAATAAATAAATTATTAAAAAAAAAAAAAAAGAATTGCTGGGAGTGATGTACCCAAGGGCCCCCTTTCCCTTTTTCTCATAGGAAATTAATGGCCTCTGTTCTTAAGATTTCCTGGGTTCTTGAGGCAGCACCTCAGATAATCCCTGATCATCTTGCGGGGGTCTCATTTCAGACTTTGGCTTTGGATTATTCAGCTTTAAGGAAAAAAGACATCCTGTTCCTTCAGAATACACTGACTTCATTATTTCAGAGCACAATTTGGAAATAGCAGAGAAAGAACTTTTATTCCAGGTCAGATTTTAGAACTTATTCTATAGGATCTTTGGTAAAGGACCTTTAAATTGAGTATCCGAAACTTAAAAGGGCACACTATTGCTTGTTGAAAGCAGGCACATAACTCGAAGCAGCATGTCATGGTAAGTTCCTGCCTATTTCCTCGTGTTATCTCTGAAGATGAAGCAGGCTAAGGATTCGCCTTTTCAGGAAACAGCTAGGAATCACTAAAATTAGGATCATTTTGAGGTAAAGGTTATTGAAATGAGAGATTCTAAGTCTCGTTATTAGATAATTTTGGTGTTATGGACTGAACTGTATCCTCCCCAAATTCATATGTTGAAACCCTATTCCCTTCCCCATGAGACTATATTTAGAGATAGGTCATTTAAGGAGGTCCCAAGGGTGGGATCCTAATCCAGAAGGAGCAGCAAGAATGTACGCAGAGGGAAAAGGCCATGTGAGGACCCGAGAGAATGCAGCCCTGTGCAAGCCAGTGAGAGAGGTCAGGAGAAAGCAAGCCTGCAGACACCTTGATCTCAGACTTCTAGCCTCCAGAGCTATGAGCAAAATACATTTCTGTTGTTTAAACTGCCCATGGTATTTTGTTACAACAGCCTGAGCAGACTGAGACTTGGTGTTTCATCTTGTCATTCAGCAACATTCAACAGACTGAGTGTCAAGAAACCTAGTGTGGTGCTGAAAAACATGTAAACAGTAGCAGTCTCCTGTAGTGTGTATAGCACCCAGTGGCTCAAGGAGGAGAATGATCCTCTGTACTGGGCAAACAGGGCCAAAAGAAGAAATGAATTTTCTTCCAGCTTTGTTTGGAAAGCATATGCTGAAGGAGGGTGGAGTAGAAGCACAGGGAAGAGCGTGCTAGACTAAGGAAGATGAGCCAGTGTTGAGTGGGTTGCAAGATTCCGGTGTTCCCCAGGCAGACAGGCGGAGAGAACAGGTTCGGAAAGGCAGGGCTAGCATATGGGAGGATTTACACATCCTAGTAAGGAATTTGGACTGGACTCTGGAGTTTAGGCCAGTGTTGGAACAAACTCAGATGCCTCCTGCAGCCACGTGGGTGTTGTAGATGTATGAGGTTACTGGGGTAAGGCGGGTGCCTTTTGGCTCGAGAGCAGTACAGCCCACCATTCTGTCTGGTAGAATTCTCTGTGGTGGTGGTAATGTTTTGTGCTGTCCTGTAGGGTAGCCACTGGCCACATGTGGCTATTTATAAACACTTGAACGTAGCTTGTGGGACTGGGAAAGTGAATAGTTAATTTCATTTACTTTTAATTAATTAAAATTTAGTGGCTACTGTATTAGACAACACAGCAAAATGGTATGCTCTGCTTGAAAGCATTCTGTTAAGAAACGATAATGCCATTAAAGTATATCTTATGCAATTTTCTTTTCCTTTATAAAAAATCTTCATCTAAGGATATGTTTATTGATTTGAGAGACTGAGAGAAACATCAATTGATTGCTTCCCATCTGTGCTGTGACCTGGCATCAAACCCCCAGCCTAGGTATGTGCCGTGATCAGGAATCAAACCCACGACCTTTTGGTATGTGGGATGATGCTGCAACCAGCTGAGCCACCTGGCCAGGGCTCTTAATGCAGTTTTTCACCACTGCTTTTGACAATAGGGAGGAAGAGGGAAAGGTTTAAAATGTGATGTATGTATGCATTCAAGAACTCACAAAATCTTGAAAACAGAGATGGACAATTTTCTGTTTTTAATAAAGGGGTAAGGGGGTGCTTATTCTTGGGTGCTTTATTTTAAGTAGGTATTCCTTAATAAATGGTGGAGTCAGAAGTTGCTGTTTTTAAGGTATAAAGCAGCAGTTTGAAATATTCCTGTCTCTGTTTTTCCTCTCTTTGATTTAGAATGAATTTTCTGGCAGCATGTGGAGAGTGGATTGGAGGAGTATGAAATTGGGAGAACAAAATGAGATTAAAAAGCACATTGCTGTAATCGAGGGCAAGAGATGGTGCTGGCTTGAATGGAGGCTGAGCCAGTGGGATGGAGAGAATGGTCTGAAATGGTATCAGCGGGTTTTGGTGTGAAGAACTGGACGTCAGAGGATGGCTGCCAGGTTTCTGAGATGAGTGGCAGATGATGGGGCTGTTAACGAATATGTGGGACACAGAAGAGCATGTCTGTTTTGTCCATTGAATGTGTGGTGTCTCTGTGAGATCTGAGTGCTGGTGTCCAGGGACGTGGATACATAAGACATAATTCCTAGAAATGGCTAGTGTAGAGATTTGGAAGTCATTGGCACATAAATTGTAACTGAAGGAAATACAGTTATCCTGTATGGAGAACTGAATAATGCAGCGAGGGCCTAGGACAAACCCTGAGGAACTCAGACCCATGAGGAAAAGGCAGAGAATGGTGCCCACAGGGAAGACTGAGGAAGGAGCCACAAAAGGAACAGGAGAAATGAGTGTGGACATCTGGGCAACTGAGGCAGGAGAAGGTTTCAAGACAAGGAGCATTTAGGAAGTAGAGGATTTCTAGGTGGATATTCATGACCGGTTCTCAGATAAAGATGACTCTCCTTCCCCAAATCTCATTAAAATGATGGAAGATTTAAAAATTGAAACGAAATTGATAGCAATCTAGATGTGAACAATCAGAAAGGCAAATCAGAGCAGCAAGCACTGTCTAGGTAGGGAAGACAGGAATCAGCAATCAGTACAGATGGACAGTGTACCTTTTGAACTGAGTGGGGGAGGATAGGAGTGGGAGGTGGTGGTGAGGAGAGGAGGTCCTTCTCACTGGTTTTCCGTTCCTGTGGAAGGGGTCACCGGCTGCATGTGGCAGGCAGTGCTCAGAGGGCAGGCCCCGCCTCTGCCCCAGCCAGAGCAGCCTCTCCACTTACACCCGTCAGAAGAGTTTACTTAGGTGGAGGGTATGCAGCTGAAAAGTTGGAAAGACACTGCAGTGGATGATACTTAAGCTCTCCTTCCAGCTGCAAGAGCTTTCTAAGTCCTAATCATGAGTGTCCGATATGAATCATACCGTAGCGTGGCTTTATATCTCACCAAGTGATGTGTGAAAGCATTCTTTCATTAAATGTCTACTATTTTTAAAAGGTTTATTATCTATTTACACATTTATGTAATACAAATTTGTTAGCCAAGAGCCATATTTTATGGAAGAACCTTATTATCCTTCTCTGTGATATTGCTCTCTGTCTACTTGTATGTCCTAAATGCGTGTTCAGGCTCTTACTTAGTTAAGTGGAAAGTACCTCACTGCCGCCAACCCCTACCAGAAACGTGAGGGGATTTTTTACTTTGTAGAGTACTCTGCTCTTCTTATCAAGGCCTGCCATCAGTGGGAAACTAGTTAACCAGAGGCGAACCTGCTAGGGTATTATCAGAACCTAACTGAGTTGGGAAAAACAAAATGCCCAACTCCAGCCCCCTCTAGACATCCAGTGTCACCAAAGGGTGGGGGTGGGGGGCAGCTGAGAAACCTTGCGAAGTCCCGGCCCTGAAACGAAGAATACCTTTGGTGAACTTACTAGTAGACTGGATACAGCTGAGGAAAGAATCGCTGAACTACAGGATATTTCAATAGAATCCTCAAAAACCAAGAAGCAAAGAGATCAAAAACTGAAAAAAAAACAAAAAACAGAAGAGAATATTGTGGGACAAGCAATCTTGTATAACGTACTGTAATGGGAATACAGAAAGATAAGAGAAAGGAACAGGAGAAATAGTTGAAACAATAATGACTGAGAATTTCCCCAAGTCAATGTCAGACACCAGTCCACAGACCTAGGAAGCTCAGAGTATACCAAGCAAGATTAAAAGAAAAAAAAAATTACACCTGAAATTAATGTTATATGTCAATTATATCTCAATAAAAAATTATCTTAAGTTTCCATCTTTGGAAACTAGAAAAGGAAGAGTAAATTAAAAGCAAAGTAAGTAGAATGAAAGAAATAATAAAAATTAGAGCAGAAATCAATGACATTGAAAACCAAAAAGTAATAGAGTCAATGAAACCAGAAACTGGTTCTTTGAAAAGATTAGTAAAATTGATAAGCCTCTAGCCAGGCTAAGGAAAAAAAAGACAGGACACAAATTACTAATATCAAAAAAGTGAGGCGGATGTGCCTCATACACCCTAGGCTCGGTTGTAAGTCGCTGTCCAGCAGAGGCTTCGTGACCACAGCGGAACAAACTTTTACCCAGGACACTTTGTTATGTCTGGCGGAAGGAAGGTGACTGCTCTCTCTAGTGGAGAACAGCGATTAGACCTTCTTCCCTCATGCCTTTTATTGAGGAGGATACACATGAGAGATACAAGGTCAAGATCCATGAATCATCAATAGCTTGGAGGCATTAGGATTACAGTTGACAGTAACAGATTACATGTACTAGTACAGAGGGTACAGTGACCAGTCTGTGTCATGGTCTTATCAAACATCTTGACGCCACACTGGCATTAGGTGCAAGGTTTCATACATTCCTATCTAGAGACTGTTTATGTTACATTAAAAGATAAACAGAGCAAGTTCTAAAGCATAATAAGCATTCATTAAATCCAATTCCCACAGAAACCCTCTGAGTGGCTTTCGGTTATGTCTCCCACACAGCCTTATGTTGAGACTTAAAGACAAGCACAGCCGGAATGCCGGCAGCAGCCATGCTCAGACTGGGGCTACAATTCCTTAAACCACAAGGAGCGGTTCCCTACATCTCCCCCTTTTCTGTTTTTTGTGATGCCTATAGTAGATAGGCCTATGAAACTTGCTACTTGCTTTTCTCTAATACAATTATGGGTAAACAACTTGTAGATACATTGAAGGACATAGAGTATAGTAATGATTAATAAACATCCAGCTGCTTTCATTGTCCAAATACATAAATTTAGATCTTGAAACCAATTTTTTGGGTTAAGCCATTGAAGGTTATTACTTAGGGTTTGAAACACTTTTTGTTCAGCAAGCTGCTTAATGTCCGTAAGCTGCTGATGGAGTTCAAATTGTAGCCAATCAATTTGGCCTTTTAGGCTGGTGGGAAAGGTATTCTATAGATGATGTTGTATTGTCAGCCCAAGAATGCTGACTAGAGTTCCATTTTAAGGGGGTAACATATAGTCTTAAGAAACCAGGGTTGCAGGCAAGCTGTTGTTAGGTGACCAGCGCATTTTGTCATTCCCCCAGTCACAGTACGGCTGATTTCATGGCTGAGAGTTGGGCCAGGATTTCCTGATTAATATGGATTTGCAGCAGGACGTCATAGGGACCAGTCTATTGTTTAGTTAGCAGCTGTTTAGGGCCTTGACTCTTCTAGGTCTTCTGTAAGATATGGTTCCCTGGTTGGAGTGGATCTAGGAGCTTGTCAAGCGATTAGATAAACCTGTAATGAGTAAACTTGTACAAAATGGTTAATTTACATAATAACTTACAAACAGGACTTTGAGTCTGTAAGACTATGGAGATACCCAGTCGCAGGGCCTTTGCTGGAATGATAATATTTTTGGTGATGTTATAAACCTATGACTTTTTGTACGTAAAGCAGAGACAAGCCTATTTCTGTATTTAAGGGGTTAAACAGTGGCAGCTATATCCTGGGAGGGTGTTGAGAGTGTAGAGTGCCCCTCTGTTCCTGCTTTGAAGCTAGAGAAAGAGAAACAATTTTATTTCGATGATTACTGCATCTAGAGACCTTGAAAGTTTTCACAGAGGCTAGAGAAGGCAGGGGAGACAGCAGGCTTGGCAGGGCTTGTTCTTGGGACTGCAGCTTTTAGGTTTAAAATTTACAATGTTTTAAAGACTTATATGCTTACTTTTCCTTCTTATTTCTTTTTTACTTTCACCTTTATTCTTAGTTGTCCTTTCTTTCCATGCCTTACACAATCTCCTTTCTTTATGCCTTATTTTTCCTTCCTTTTTCCTCACTTTATTTTTTCTTTCCTTTCCCCTACACAATTCTTTTTCAACTTACACAGACTGTCTATGACTTATTTGGACTTTCTGCAACATACATAATTCTCTTGACTTAACATTCTACAAGAAACACAAGTGTTTTTTTAAACTTAAGTCTAATTAGGTTGCTAAATTAGATTCTTTGGGGAGGACTTCATACTCCCCCTTTTTTGTTTTTTAAGAAATATACTAAATTAATTAGATACTTTTCCTTAATTTGACATCCAGTTCCTTTTACCAATTGCTGTAACAACTGAAAATAAATTTCTTGTTTTTTAGATAACCCTGACCCTATTCTTTCATGGGAAGTGGGTCCTTTATTTTTGTTTTTTGTTTTGATTTTTCCCCTTTTTCTGCCTCTCGTCCAAAGTGGACCAGTAATTTTCCTAACTCTAAACTAGGGATTAATTGGTGTAGTGTGTCGAAGTGTGCTGCTTGTGAGGAGGGCTCCCAAGGGTGTTACGCCTTGGTCATCCCAACCTCTCTTACGTGTCTCAGTTTCTCTCCCAGTCGTCTAGAACAACTGGAAGGGCTCGGAGTGCTGAATGATCAGTTCTTATTTTGCATGTCCCAGACGAGCCAAGAATTATATTACTGTGAGGGGAATTTTCTGTGAGGCCCCTACACGTCTTGGGGGATGACTCCAGACACCTCTGCTAGGTCACAACTTATGTAGGGACACCCGAGAATTCGGGCCAGAGGGAGGAAGTGCCTCTTATCTTCAGAGCTCGGTCATTGCCCGAGCCCTCATTTAAATCCTATTTCTGGCTTAAAGCTTTTCTCGTTCTGATAAAATCCTATTTGGTGGGAGACACCACGGGGTTGGACGGTGAGTGCCTGTGACAGTGCTCCTGACGTTGCACGGACTTTGACTTGCACTGGCAGGTGGCTAGTGCTTTAACCCAGTCCGTGTACTAGATTATCCTGTCACGGGAGACTTCAAGCGACGAGCGCCCTATCGGCTTTTAACTGCTCGACCCGTGCCCGCAATTTTGTGGCTATTTATTGAACGGGAGAAGCCAAAGTGGTCCTTTGAATGAGAGGAGAGAAAGGCAAAACCGAAAACCTCTGCCAGAGAGAGTGGCAGAAAGAAATCCTCCCTTCCCGAACTAAACCACACAGGCAGCCTTTTCCAGAAAGAAACTGGGGGCTGCAGCCCTTATCTTACCCTGGGCGAGTGGCCAGAATTCCCGTCCGTGCAGTGTGGTTGTCCGTGGTCTGGCTCTTGGCCCCGCAGCCTTTCCAGGTGTCACTTCTCTTGAGTGCCTTGCCCCTCGTCCGGGCACCAGATGAGGCGGAGGTGCCTCGCACACCCTAGGCTCAGTTGGAAGCTGCTCTGTCCTGCAGAGGCTTCGTGACCACAGCGGAACAAACTTTTACCCAGGACATTTCATTACGTCCGATGAAATAACTTTTACCCAGGACACTATGTTATTATTATTGAATCAACAATTAATTACCTTTTAAAACAGAAAGCCATAGTCCCAGATTGGTTCACTGGTTAATTATACCAAATATTTAAGGCAGAAATTATCCCAATTCTCTACATTCTCTTTCATAGGATAGAAGGGATGTCTCCTAACTCACTCTGAGGCCTGCATTCCCCTAATAACCAAAATCAGACAAAGACATTACAAGAAAAGAAAACTACAAACCGCAATTTCTCATAAACATAGATGCAAAAATTCTCAACAGCTTGGTGGTTTCTCATGAAACTAAACATACTCTTTCTTACCATACAATTCAGCAATCATGTTCCTTAATATTTACACAAAAGAGTTGAAAATGTATGTCCACACAAAAACCTGCACACAGATGTTTATAGGACCTTTATTCATAATTGCCAAAACTTGGAAACAACCAAGAGGTCCTTGAATAAATAAATTGGTCCATCCAGACAATGGAATATTATTTAGCACTAAAAAGAACCGAATTATCAGCCTTGGCTTGTGTGTCTCAGTTGGAGCTTCATCCTGTAACTGAAAGGTTGCTGATTTGATTCTCTGTCTGGGCACATACCTAGGTAGCGGGTGCGGTCCCTGGTCCAGGCGCAAGTGCATGTGGTCCGAGCTGGTGCAGTTTAAATGCATAGCATTCCCAGGTTCAGGTATATATGGAAGGCAACCAGTCAGTGCCTCTCTCTTGCATCATTTTTCTCTCTCTCTCTTCCTCTTTCCCTTCCTCTCTCTAAAACCAATGAAAAAAAATATCCTTGGTTGAGGATAAAAAAAATAAATTGAGTTATCAATCCAAGAAAAAATGTGGAAGAACCTTAAATACGTATTACTAAGTGGCAGAAGTCAATCTGAAAATGCTACTTTTTCCAGCTATGTGACGTTCTGGAAAACCATGATTACAGTTAAAAAAAGAAAAAAAAGGTTGCCAGGGGTTGGTGGGTGGGGGATGGGAAGGGTTGAAGAGGCAGAGAGCACAGAGGATTTTTAGGGCAATGAAATGCTCTGTGTGATATCATAATGATGGATACATGTCACTATATATTTGTCCAAACCCACAGAATGTACAAAACCAAGAGTGAACCATATGGACTGTGGGTGGTTTTACTGTACCGGTGTAGTTCATCAATTATAACAAATTAGAATTTACTTGGCTGGCCGCCGGGAAAGGGCGATTTTCTCGCTCCACTCCGAGAGCCTGGCCCAGTCTATCTGATTCGGTCAACATGGATTTCAGGGAAAGTCTCATGATAGCTTCTAAAGCACAAGGAGTCAACAACATACCAAAAAGGTATAGTTTGGCAGTGGGTCCTCCCAAAAAAGACCCCAAAGTTAAGGGTGTCCAATCAACAGCTGTACAAGCTTTTCTCAGAAGAAAAGAAGAGGAACTCAGGCGAAAAGCCTTAGAGGAGAAAAGGAGAAAAGAAGAACTAATGAAAAAGCGAGTAGAGCTAAAACATGACAAGAAAGCAAGAGCTATGGCTAGGAGGACCAAGGATAATTTCCATGGTTACAGTGGGATTCCTTTTGAGGAAAAGTCAAAGAAGAGACAGGCAATGGAAAGCGACACTAGTCAGGGAACAGATCAAGAGTATGAGATGGAAGAAGAGGACGAATTCTTAGAATACAATCAAGCAGCATCAGAACAGGAGTATAAGGAAGAGCAAGAACCTCCCAAAGTTGAAAGCAAACCAAAGATCCCCCTTAAAAGGGCAGCACCATTCATGAACTTCACTGATCTACTGAAGTTGGCTGAGAAAAAACAATACGAACCAGTGGAAATTAAGGTAGTGAAGAAAACAGAAGAGCGGCCTATGACTGCACGAGAACTTAGGGAGCGAGAATTTCTTGAACGAAAGCATAGGAAAAACAAACTTGAGGCAGATGCAAGACTACATCTAATCAAAACGGCACCATCTCAGAAAGAAAGTGTGGGCACAAAACTTAGCAAAGTTTCTGGGGACAAGCGTCCTTCTTCCAAGGGTACTCCCCTTCCTGCTGAGAAAAAATTCAGACCCAGCACTGCTAATGAGGAACCCTTGGGTTTGTCTTCATCCAAATCCACACCAAGAGAGAGGACCAAAGTAGGATCTGGCAATTGCTCCCCACCCTTGCTTCGTGAGGACCATGACAGACCTGTTTTCAGTGGGGCTGCAAAGATCCACTCAAGCACCTATTCACCAAGTATCCCAAAGACTTATGCTAAAGGGACTTGGAAATCTGCTACTGAGTACAAAGCCAAAGAATCTCCTCCCCATCCTAGCCATTCCAGGCCTGGGCCCATGGTCACCCCACATAATAAGGCCAAGAGTCCAGGTGTTAAGCAGCCAAGCAGCAGCTCCAGCTCAGCCCCTGGGTGGCCCAGCATAGGGACTGCCCGGCCTACAGTTAGTTCTGGCCCCATTCCGAGGCGCCAGAATGGCAGCTCCAGCTCAGGACGTGAGCGATCAGTCATTGGGACCAAGAGGCCAGCCAGTGACTTGAATTCTTCTGGATGGACAGTCTGTAGCAGAAGTGGCCTTGGGCGACCCATCAGAAGCCCAGGTGCTTCTGGGAGATCAGCGGGCAGCTCTGGTGGCCCTGGGTGGCCTGTGAATAGTCCACATGACCTTCAACGACCAGTGAGTGGCTCAGTGCCCACCAGGAGGGGGGTCAGTGGGCCTAAGCATTCAGTAAGTGGCTCAGTTCCAGCTGGGTGGACTGTTGGTAGTTCAGACCCTGGAAGACCAGTGAACAGCTTGGGACCTGGGCGAATAGTTAGTAGCTCAGCACCCTCCTTGAAGCCCAAGTGCACTGTTGTCACAGAAACAATTTTTTCCAAGAATATCATTACCCGGTCCAGCAATGGACAAACGAATAGAATGAAGCCTTCCTCATCTGGCTACAGATCTGCCCAAGGTCCTCAAAGGCTTCCCTTCCCTAGTGGTTATAAAAGGCAGCGAGACTATGAAGAGGATGATGATGAAGAATATGACTCTGAAATGGAAGATTTTATCGAAGATGGAGGAGAATCTCAGGAAG
Source organism: Furipterus horrens (assembly GCF_987537825.1). Taxonomy (NCBI): domain Eukaryota; kingdom Metazoa; phylum Chordata; class Mammalia; order Chiroptera; family Furipteridae; genus Furipterus; species Furipterus horrens. Next base: position 11,186,180 of record NW_028327171.1, read on the forward strand.
AAATATTCAAGCACATTCGAGAAATCTTTGGCTATGACCGAAAAAAATACAAAGATGAAAGTGATTATGCCTTACGTTACATGGAGAGTAGTTGGAAAGAGCAACAGAAGGAAGAAGCGAGGAGTTTACGACTAGGTATGCAAAAGGACTTAGAGGAAATGAAATGTGAGGAGGAACGGAAACGCCGAAAGGGCAAGAAGCTGAAAAGGTGTTAGCTTCTGCTTTTATTTATTTTTGTGAAATTCTGGAGACACTGCTGCAAGGAAGTCCTGCCTTCAGACTGACAGTCAGCCAGTCTTCTGTTGTTCCTTTGCTATTTTAAAAAGGAAAAAAAAGATTGCTTCTTGACTTCCATAATTATACTGATGCGTGAGTAGAGCAGTGGCCGGCTCACAAACTTATTTTTTTTCAGTGAGGAACCTGGCCTTACCATGAATGTTGCCAGCAATAAAAGTGACCTGTCCTAATCTATACGTTTGGATTGAGAACTTGGAAGTGTAGAGTAGGCTTTATAATTATCACATGAATGTCATCTTTGTGACTCTGAAGTAAAAAGTAGAATAAATTATATTGTATTCTGTATTCATGGATTGGATGCTGAGTATTCTTATTCACTAATTTAGGTGGTTAGTCAATTAACAGAATTTTCAAGTTAAAATGCAAGTTATGTCATTTAGTATAAGAATATCTTTTCAAGTTTTCTTTTCAGATTTATTGTAAAATAGACAATATCATTGCTGATTTTTATCTAAAAATTCATTTTTATATTGAAGAAAATAATATTTTATTCAAATATTAGAGTTGGAAGAGTAATAATTTAAAAAAATAAGCAAGTGACACGTGAGGCTTCCCTCCTCCCCATCCCCATCCCCCACTGTAAAGATACTTTGGAATTCAAGGTGCCCTTATATCCCGAGATGTTAATGACTTTGCATTTTTATCTTAAAATTTCTTAGCAATTAATGGCAAAACCAAAAACTAAATTCATGTGTATGAAGAGCACCACCTTCTCTTTTTGCCCATATTGCACTTTTATTTCAAACTATGTGAAGAGATTGTTTCCCCCCAGGAAGTTCCCTATTACTTGTGTTATACTGGGCTGTGTAACTTCCTTTATTCTCATCTTTCTTCAAGTCCTATCTATAGACTTGCTACCCCTTAAGCCTCAAATCCCAGCAATTCCAGTCAGGCTGGCTTTGAGTCTAGCTAGAGAGAAGCCAAGTCTCAAGGAAAGTCAGCAACAGAAAATGAGATGATGATGGAGAGCATTTGTCCTTGATTCTAAATGTGGAGGGTTGGGGACAGTGAGAGGTAAGCTTATAGAACAGTTCTGCAACATTGTGGCCACTTTAAGCCAGTGATATTGAGCAGCCATTTGTACAGAAAGGCACCACTGTGCTCGATACACACACATTCCAGAACTTGGTAAAAGAGTCAGGTTGTGTCCATGCATCTATCACTCCTGAGTGCATTTCTTCTATAATAAAGATATTGATTTTCTATTATTCAACATCAACATTAATAAAAATGCACTTCTGTAGCTCATTTTTTTAAAAATTGAGTCTTATAAATTAATCTTGGCCTTGTTTTCAACTCCTGTCTTCCATTTTGTTCTGCAATTCCTGACCACTCTTAAGAAATCTCACAAACCTTTCAAGAAACTGGAATAGGCTGTAATTTTATCAAGGTTTACAAATTAAGTGTGTGATTTTTAATGTAACCTTTACTGTTTCAGTTTTCAGATTTTCTTAATTCAATATTTGAAGATGTGCCTTTTATTGGGTAATGTTAATTCATAATGTAGTAATGTCATTTCACAATTGTAATAATGTTACATGATCATGGGTGTGGTATTCTCTAACAGATGATGTGAAAGGTAAGTAGTTTTCATAAAACTCATATGCCTCTGATTGCACAGTCCCACTTGCTTTTAATGTTGCTATGACAAAGCAAGGGGCACTTTCTTTTAAGGCTACTTTCAGAACTTATCTTAGTATTTTCTCTAAACTATAAATGCAGTTATGTCCACTTGAAGGCCAGGGTACCACATGTCACAGGCAGCCTTACATGTGTGCTGTGAAAAGGTTCAAAGACTATTAACAAAAAAGAAAGTCTGTGAGAACTCAAAATTTCATTTTTTAAATGTAAGTCCCAAGATTTTCTCCAAGAAAAAAAATCAGTTTTTGTATTTTCTAACTTAAAAGCAACTATTAGTACGTTTCTGAAATATAGCAGAAGACCAAAACATGTTTGGAAAGAGAATAAATCTATAAAGAGAGACTGGTTTATTTTCAATGTGCTCAATATATCAGACTATTTATTTTGTGTGTGAACGTGATGAGATAAATATTTGTGTGTTTAGTGTATAATTAAGAATGGAATATAGATTTCTTTGGAGTTATTAAATCCATAATGTCTTCTACGTAATGGACAAATCAAGTTTAGAGACATTTACATAACTTAGCTTGTTAAGCTGGTGCTGTTGACCTGCAAGAGAATCTACTTCTGCATATACAGGTGAAAGTTTTACAATTTATGTATAAAAGAAATTGTAGGCATTAAAAATACTTTATTAAAAAAAAGTTATAACAAATTACCATTCTAGTGGGGAATGGTGATAATGGGGGAGACTATGCATGTTTGGGGGAAGGGGATATATGGGAACTCTGTACCTTGTCTCAATTTTGTTGTAAACCTTAAACCTCTCTTTTAAAAAGTAAAGCAAAAGAAAAAACCACCAACCTCCTGGAAAATCTGTAAGCCCAGATGGTTTCACTGACACATTTTGTCAAACATTTAAAAAAGGAATAAAGCCAATTTTATTTTGTCTCTCCTATATATTTTTTAATTTAGAATAATTTTAGTCTCATTGTTACAAAAATAGTACATGGAATTCATTCAGTTTCCTGCAATAACATCTTATCTAACCATAGTACATTATCAAACCATCTTCCATTTTCTTAATACCAAAGAATTATGATTATTGTACTAAAAATTTTAGAGTTCAAAAGTGTTTGAAGTCAAAAATGAAGTCTGTCTCACACCCACCTGAAACCAGATAAATAAATCAGTCTCTGGGGTAACTACTATTAGTGGTTTGTTGGGCATCCTTTCAGAATATTTTCTGCATACATAGATATGTACAATCCTATATACATGTAAATGTATTTTTATTTATTTTTACCAGTTAGATCATTTTCTATGTACATTGTTTTTCAACTTGTTTTAATTAACAGGATATCAATCCATATGATACCCACATCCCCACTCCTCAAATGCCAGAGTATTTTTTTAAGGACCAAAATAATTCTGTAGTAATCAGGTATGACAGCATCTTTACTTCTTCCTTTCTTTCTTCCTTCCTTTTATGGACAAAAGTTGTCTCCCATATATGCTGTTATATATAGTGTTCACTTCCTGTCCTTGTTTCTGTTACTTGAGGAATTGAGTGCTTTCAAGAGTAGGTTTTTAGAGACTTCCGGCCAAGATGGAGGCCTAGACTGACATTCTCCATCTCCCTCCACAACTAAGAAGGAATACAACTGCTGCAAAACCAGAAATAACCAGAAGTTCCAGAAAATAAATGGAAGTCCAGCATGTGAAGTTATAAAGAAGTGGTGCTCGTCCGGACGGGTAGGAGGGACGAAGCCGGGGTGGAGAGGTCAAGCTGTGCTGTCCACGGCAGCAGTAGCGACAGCGGCAGGACAGTGGTGAGCACAGACACCTGTATTTAGGGGGAGGCGAGAAGTGCCTGGGGAGCACCCCCGGCTGCAGACCAGACCTGTCAGCTTGTGATTCCAAAAGCAGGGAAGGCAGACCACCATTTCCTTGGACTGTGAGGCCCAGAAGGGATGGGGACGGAGGAGGAGGCTCCTGGTCTCTCAGCGGAGAGTGAACGGCAGGAATCCATCTTGGACCCCTACCCCCACAGAAAACGCCACAGGGTGGTGAGAAGGGTCTCCCAGTTGTGACGAATACATGGGGCTCTGCCCCCTATAGTGTAGGAGGTATGACAGCCCCGCCTAGGAAGCAAAGGTAAACACAAAACTGTCAGGATGGCACAGATCATGATAGAAATCCTGGTGATGCAGCTGACCAGACAGCAAATATCTAATCTAACAGCTCGGCAGATAGGAAATCTTTCTGAGGCACAGTTCAGAGCTTTGGTTATAAAAGTGCTTACAGACCTAACAACAGCTCTTAAATAAAGACAGGGAAGGAATGAAGGCTAGGCCTGCTGAAATGAACAAAAACACATATGAAACAAGTGGTGAGGGCAAGAAAACCAGGGATCAAATCAACAAATGGGAACATAGGGAAGGAACAGTCAACCAGTGCAGAAAGAGGAAACGAGAAGTGAGGAAAATGAGAGGCTCGGAAACCCATGGGACAGCTATAGGCGGGCCAACATCTGAATCACAGGATTGCCAGATGGTGAAGAAGAAGAACTGGAAATTGAAAAATTATGTGAAAAAATAATGAAGCAGAACTTCCCTAACTTGGGGAAGGAAATAGACTTACAGGTCCAGGAAGCACAGAGTTCCAGGGAGAACCACACCAAGACGCATTATAATCAAAATGTCAAAAATTAAGGATAAAGAGAGAATCTTAAAAGCAGCAAGAGAGAAGAAGAGAATTACGTGCAAAGGGGTCTCAATAAGACTATCAGCTGATTTCTCAAAAGAAACTGCAGGCAAGAAGGGACTGGCAAGAAATATTCAAAGAAATGAAAATCAGAAACCTGCAACCACGATTACTCTATCCAGTGAAGCTGTCATTCAGAATAGAAGGGCAGAGAAAGTGCTTCCAGGACAAAGTAAAACTGCAGGAGTTCATCAGATCCAAACCACTATTACATGAAATGTTAAAGGGACTTATTTAGGAGAAAGAGGACCAAAACTATGAACATTAAGTAGGCAAAACGACGACCGTGTCCAGCATGAAGCAGCTAGAGGAGCTTGAGACCTTTGCCCATTGTCCTTTATAAGATTATAAAGGCTCTTAAGTCTCAGAGGGAGGGATAGTTATTTTTTATTGTTAAAATAATTAATTAATTAATTAAAAAAAAAAGACTATATGAAAGGGAGAAGCCGGAGAGCTTGTATGTACGACCCATGGGCATGGACTTGAGGTGGGGGATTGCTGGGGGAGGGGGGGTGCTGGGCGGAGGGGAGCAAAGGGGAAAGAATTGGAACTATTGTAACAATATAATCAATAAAATATACTTAAAAAAAAAACTGTGAACATTAAAATGAAAACTGTATCACAACAACCAACAACAGAAGCTAGAGAATCAAAACCAAGGCAAACTTAAGTAGGCAACAAGAGTGGGAAAAGAATTATAGGTATGGGGAACATTATGGGGGAAGGTCAGCAGGGAGGGGCAAGTGGGGGAAAGGGAGGAAGATGGTACAGGAATTAAGAAGCACAGTAGGAGGGAGTGGAGTAGACAGGAAGATATTGAGAAGAGCTATATGCAAACCAATGGGCATGTTGACTAAGGGGGGGGACAGCTGGAGGGAGGGGGGTCACTGGGTGGAGGGGAACAAAGGGAAAAGAAATTGGGACAACTGTAACAACATAATCAAGAAAGTATAATTTTTTTAAAAAGTAAGTTTTTAGAAATTATATTATGCCGCCGAGTTAGGGACTTGGTGATACTACAGTTGTTCCGTGGTATCTGTGGGGAACTGGTTCCAGGACCCTTAAGGATGCTCAAATTTCTTGTATAAAATGGTGTAGGATTTGCAGATAATCTACGCGCATCCTCTCGTACACTTGCAATCATGTCTAGGTTACTTATAATAGCTAATACGATGTAGATGCTATGTAAATACTTGTTTACTGTATTGTTTAAGGACTAACAACAAGGTAAAAAAGTGTGTGTGCAGTACAGATGCAACCGTTGTAGGCCTAGCTGTTCAGTGCACATTAGCAACCACATAACTTTTTTTCTGAATATTTTCGATTAGCTGTTTTGGTTGAATCTGCAGATGTGGAACCCATGGATATGGAGGGCCAGCTTTATTTGGGATTTTGCATTTGTAATCCTGAGTGAGTTTGGTTTGTGGCAGTGGAGGTCAACTGAAGCCACACATCATACCCCTATCTAGAGCAGCGATTTTCAACCTTTTTCATCTCATGGCACACATGAACTAATTACTGAAATCCTGTGGCACACAAGAACAATACATTTTTTGCTGATCTGACAAAAAATAGGTAAAATTTTGATTCATTCACACCGGACCGCTATTGTGGTGTTGGCTGTTGTCGTTTTATTTACTTTACAGTTGAAGGGACAAGAGGTCATTGTCCCCGACCTCTTTCTTGCAGCACATCAGTCGAAAATCACTGACTTAACGGGCTAATAAGAACAGCTGCTATCTTTCAGGCCACCTGGAAACTAGTTTTGAGGATGGGCCCTGGCATTTTTCCAAAGTCCCTCAGGTTCCTGGGTGCTCAGCCAAGGTAGAGCTGCACTCTGTCTGAAATTCCCTATGACTTTTGGGGTCAGGGTTTCCCCAGGTTTGTGCAGTGTATTGGGGTGCTTGGCTCTCCTGTTTGTTTCTTTAGTGTTTACCGAACTTGGGGTCAGAAAACTGGAATTCAAGTCTCTTTTCTCTTAGTTTATTATAGTCATGTGCAGCTTAACAATGGAGACTGATTCTGAGAAGTGTGTCGCTAGGCAATTTTTGTCCCTGTGTAGTTATCGCAGAGTGCACTTCACCTGCCACACCTAGGCTGTGTGGTACAGCTTACTCCTCCTGGACTACAAGCCTGTACAGCCTGTTCAACTTAGACAAGACATGAGATCAAACACAAGAGAAAATGATCCAATTAAGTGATGGTAAACACAGGTGTGTGAGGCTGCTGTCTGTGTGATATGGCTACTGTTCGCAGCAAAGTTTTCCTTTGTAAGTAGGAATAGTACACTCTTAATGATAGAAGTATTATATAGTGAGCACATAAACCAGTGACATAGTTACTTATCAAGTATTATGTACTGTACGTAATTATATGTGCTGTACTTAAAAAAAAAAAAAATATATATATATATATATATACACACTTATTTTTAGAGAAAGGGCGGGAGAAAGAGAGAGAAACAGCAATGTGTGAGAGATACATCGATTGGTTGCCCCTCACACGCCCACAACTGGGGACCTGGCCCGCAACCCAGGCATGTGCCCTGACTGGGAATTGAACCAGCAGCCTTTGGGTTTTCAGGCTGGCACTCAATCCACTGAGCCTGCCAAGGCTGTGCTGTACTTTTACAGGATTGACAGTGCACGTTTATTTATACCAGCATCATCACAAACATGAAGCGTTGTCCTACGATGTTATGATGTCACTAGGTGATAGGAATCTTTAAGCTCCATTATAATCTTTTGGGACCGCCATCCTATGTTCAGTCTGTTGTTCACTGAAATGTCATTTTGCAGCCATGTCTGTAGTCTTGTGTCTGGATTTTGTTTTGGAATTTTACTTTGCTTTTTGTATGGGTGGAAGCTTTGCATTCAGTGGTGTGTTGAGTTAGTATCTAAGTTGGATACGTGAAAATATGATGATACATGAAAATGTGTGGCTGGTTATGTTCAACTGGTTTGGTAAAAAAAGTGAGACAGCTTTTGGGATATCATGAACATCCAGCAGGGGGTTATAGCATGTTTCATTTCTGAATGCTCTTTGGGTACATTCAGCATATAAATGTTCACTTGAAATGGGAACATAAGAAACTATTTCCAGAAAATCAATACTTAAAATTTAAATATCCTGGAAAAGCCAAATGCCCTGCTTTTAAATAGTGATTTATCTGTTTTAGTTTGTGTAGCAATATTTAGTGTTCATTTAAATTTGTCTTAATTACATACTTTTATGTATTCCAGAGGATACAATATTTTAGTAGATTGCTTTTAAAAATACTTGTGCTTTAAAGTTCACTAGTAGAAATTAAGTGAAATTACACAATTATAAGTAGGATTCTATCAGGGTCTGTGAGTGTCAAATGAGTGGGGTGGACAGGATGATATACCCCAAGGGCCACTGCAGTCAGGAGTGAATTGTGTGCTCATTGCATTGTGAGTGAGTGGACGTTAAAGGGAGTGCTTAGAGAAAAATACTGTAGGCAGTAGAGTGAGATTTATAACATAATGCCATTTGGGTAAAGTAAAAACACTGGACACAAGGCAGTATATATCTGCAGAACATATTCAAGTTAAAGACACTAAATGCAGTAGAATAGTTTTCTGTGGCAGGGACAGAATAGTGGGGGCAGAAGGATAAATAAAGGGAGGGATAGATGAGATAACTAGAGGGACTCTGGGGAACGTGTGAATGAGCTGTTGTCAGAGCAGAGGATCTGTGTGAGATCGGTGGAGCTTTTCAGGCCATGGGGGCTTTGTGGCAACCTGGCCCATCCCAGAACAACTGCCTGCTTGGTAGGCAGGACCTGGTGCTTCCCTGACCTCAGGCTCTTCTTCTGTAGGCTTCTGTATTAATGTCTACCCAGAGGCTGTTAATGAACTTAATTTAGATTGGCAGACGTTTAAAGGTGTCGGTCTTTTGACACAACAGATTCTGTAGTCAGGAGTTTATATAGAGCCCTGGCTGGGTGTCTCCGTTGGTTGGAGCGTCATCCCAGACACCGAAAGGTTGTGGGTTTGATCCTTGGTCAGGGCACCTACCTAGGCTGCTGGTTTGGTCCCCAGTGGAGCTGGTACTGGGAGGCAACTGATAGATGTTTCTCCCTCGCATAGATGTCTGTCTGTCTGTCTCTTCCCCCTCCCCTCTCTTTCTAAAACCAATAAACATATCCTCAGGTAAGGATTAAAAATAAAAGCATTTATCTAAAGGAAATACGTGTGAAGCACTCAGTGATAGCAGTCTGACAGCTTTGCTTGTTTGGAGTGAAGCGGGTGAAGTGAGGGGGCAGAGAGGTGGTGAGAGGGGGGCTTGCAAAACACAAGAAGCTTTCTACCCAAGACAGTTCATCCAAAGAACAAGCTACTGGTGGAAATTATATATTTCTGGTCTAAATAAAGTTCCCAAAACATGACAGATCCACTATGAACACCCAGTTGTGTCTGGCAAACCATGTGGTGTTCTTAGAGTGAAAAGTGTTTCCTCTCTTGTTCCTGGATGTTAATTCACTTTTAGGCTCTTCTTCTTTATAATGTTATCAGAACAGCAGTTTCTTTTTCCTGAGTCCTCACCAGGAACATCTTGTGGTTGGGAAGGTTTGTTTCCTCAGAATCCCTTACACCAGTGCTTCCACAACTTGAACCTGTGCAGGAATCACTGGGGGTGGGGATGGGGGACACTTCGTAAAATGCAGGTTTCGATTCTGTCGTCTGGGGCATGGCCTCAGAGCCTGCATTTCTGACAAGCTCCTGGGCATGTTGAGTTATTATTTATGTAGAGTAAAATTCACCTCTTCTGGTGTGTAATTCTGTAAGTTGTTGACAAACAAGGTTGTGGAACCACCACCATAATCAAAACAGAGCAGCTTCATTGTCCCCCCAAATTCCCTAGTCCCTCTTTGTAGTCAGCCCTCCCCTCACTCCTATTCCCCGGCAGCCACTGTCTGTTTTCTGTCTTTTTATAGTTTTATCTTTTCCAGAATGTCATGTAAGTGAAAGAATTCTTTATGGAGCCTTTTGAGCCTGGCTTCTTTCACTTAGCAATATAGGTGCAGGAGCTATCTAAATTGTTCTGTATATCCATAGTTTGTTCCTTTTTACTACTGAATAGTGTTTCATTATGTGGCTTTGTCATAGTTTGTTTACCGGTATCAGTTGAAGAACATCTGTGTTTCTAGTTTTTTCATTATGACTTAATCTTTAAAAAGTTTAGTAAGTTTAGAAGAAATGTAATTCTCTTTTACCATTGTTGTTTTAGGTGACATCACTCAGAAAGGGTATGAGAAGAAAAGGGCAAAGCTGCTTGCGCGTTATATACCGCTCATTCAAGGTAAGGCCGGCACACGCAAGTGTTTTCTAACAATTATATCATCTCATAGAACTTGATTAAAAAATGATTTTAGAGCTTAACATTGGTATGTTTCCTATTTTTCATGTGTTTCCTATTAAGAAGGACTGGGCAAATAATGTGTCTAGTATTAAATAATAAAATCCAAAGGGATAGATTCCAATTTACAGCTCTGGTTTGGCACAGATCTCATTCCCAAATAGAATTTATTTTACTTTAATTGAATATTGAACATGATGATTTTTATGATTATCGTAAGGAATATTTCCTTCCTTAGGTTTGGGACAAATATTGTAAAGATGTCAGTTCTTCCCACCTGAGATTGATCTGTAGAGTCAGCACATTCATCATTTCAACAGATTGTGTGTCTGTGTGTGTTGTTTAACAAGCTAATTATAAACTTTATATACAAGTTTAAAGGGCCAAGGGACTCAAAGTATGCTCGGAAACGAAGACTGAGATGGGCGTATTTGCCTTATTGGGGAATGAGGAGAGAACGCCATGCTGTCGTCAGTAAGACAGCGTGATATGGCGCAAGGGTGGACAGCTGGGTGCTCAGAGCAGAACATGGAGCCCAGGCACAGGTGTGCATCTGGTGGAGACTTGGCTTATGGTAGAGACAGCATTGCAGGTCATGCTGGTGACCCACTTCCTTACTCACTTGTAAGACACACGACATTGGACACAAAAGTCAGTTCCAGTGTATGATAGGTCTAATTGTGAAAGGCAAACACTATAGCACCTTTAGAAGGTCATATAGGAAATTGTCATCATCTTGAGATAGGAACAATCTCTTAAGTCACTAAAGGCACCAAAAAGCAGCAACCATAAAGGAAACGATTAGTAAATTGGACTCAGTTAAAATTAGGAGTTTTATTTTATCAAAAGTCACCATGAAGAGAATATAGACAAGCTACTGAGAATTATAACACAAAAAACAAAAGCAGCGCCATTCAGTATAACTTTGTTGGGTAATGAAAGTGCTCTGAGGCTATGGTATCCAGTGAACTGAATACTAGCTACATATAGCTTTGAGCACTTGAAATAATGGCAAGTAGTGGGAGACTGAATTTTTAATTTAATTTTAATTAATTTAAACTCAAATAGCCAGAAAGTTCCCCAACATGATTAGAATAGAAAAAGCCCAGTAGAAAAATGGGCTGAAGACTTGAGTAAGCATTTCATAAGAGGAAACCCTAATGGCCAACAAGCAAACTGAAGGTGCTAAACCTTAGCAGTAATCAGAGAAGTGCAGACTAAAGCCTAATCTTACTCCAGTTGTTGGAGAGGATTTAGATGGTGGCGATATGGATAGTTAGTGTTACCTAGTAAAGTTGAAGAGGTCAGAAGCAACCAGCAATTTTCCTTCAGGTACACAGGTGCCCTCAACAAACTTCAAGTGTTTGAACTTGTGTTTGCCTGTGCATGAGAGTCCTGTCCTTCAACTGTCAATAACTAGAATACCAACCAACAGGATTCATACGGAGGAAAGCTGAAGACCTGCAGGTATCTGCAAGGATGAAGCCCATAAACATATGGGTAGTGAAAGAAACAATTGCAAAGGAATATAGGCAGTATAACTTAAAAATATGCCAAAATGCTCTATTTAGGAACCTTTATGTAGTTGGTAAAGAAAGAAGGAAGTGGTTTTCACTGAAGTCAGCACAGCGTTTCATCATGGAGTGAGACGGGAGGGACCACAGGGAATCCTGCAGTGCTTGAGTGTTTATTTCTTAACCAGTATTGTTGTTATTTCTTTATAATAATTCTTAAACTGAAAACATGCTTTGTGCTGCTTATATCAGTGTGATATGTTTTATAGTCAACAATAAAAAGAATAGTGAAGAGTCTCTTACACTGACATTCATTTCTCCAAAATAAAGCAGAAAGAACCTCAGTAAAATTGCAGTTTGAGGGAATCATGGAAGCATCGGACAGCCCGGCTGCAAACACCGACAGTCGCCATCACAGTACGCGAACACACACTGCAGCCTTTCCATCCTGCGCAGGGTGAGACAGGAGTGCTCACTGTGCCCACTCTTAGGCTGCTTGGTTTGGTGGCCACTGCCAGTGTGGTGCGATGGGAAACAAAGTGGGATAAATGCCTTCAGTTGCAGATGGTGTTATTTCATACCTTGAAAACCCAGGTGACTGCTTATTAACTATTAGAATTTGTAAGAGTTTTTGGGTTGATATAAGACAAATATGTGAGAATCTATAGCTTTTCTCTGGCAGGATTTCTGTTAGTGAAAAGACATTTATAGTGTCAATAAACTGTCAGTTGCTTATTAATCCATTTAACAAGGAAGTCACAGAACCTATATTAGGGTCATAAAATCTATTTGAAAAAAATAACCAAGACTCTAAAATAGAAGAAACATCAATTTTCTAAACAGAAAAACATTATTGTAAAATAGGCAGTTTCAAAATTAATGTGTGAACATAATGTAGTTCAGTCTGAATAGCAGTGGCTACCCCCCAAAAAAAACACCCCAAAAACTGGGATTAGAAAAAATAACCCACTTGAAGGAGAGAAGTTCTGAGAGTAGCCAGTACATTTTTGCAAAAGAATATTAGTGAGAAAGAACTGTCCCTCAAGATGCTAAACCTGACTGTGTATACTTGGTAGTCACAAAGGGGGGTCTTGGTGTAGGGAGTAGAAGAAAATTGGTGTAAGAGAAAGGGGTCTAACAATGACTAGCATTCAAAGGGGGTACACAACAGGGCTGGGATCCTCTTCCTCTCTCTGTTAGTGAACAGACACTTAACAAGGATTACAGCTCTAAATAGGTTTGTAATTATGAGATACTATAAAATCAGACGTACCTTGGATAACCCCTTGAGTGGAGGTTATAAGATAGGAGATCTAGAAGTTAGGAAGGAAAAGAAAAAGAGATATAATTGGTTCCCTGGAAAAGAAAACACTTCAGAATGGCTGAGCTGCCCCCCGGTGGTCCGTAGATTCGGCAGGTGTGCTCAGTGCAGGGTAGTGTCCCCAGCAGACCGGGGCTTCCTGCAGTTCTTTTTGGGGACTTATTAGGTGAGTGAAATGAATACAGATTCAGAGACGAGGAAATATGGATGGGTAATAAACGTTATGTTCAACTCCAGTAGAAGATATGGACATTCAAATTAAAGTGACCATTTTTCTCCTGTCAGCTTGGCAAAATTCTGAAACTTTATAACATCTAGTTCTGACAAGAGGTGGGGAAATGCTACTTTCATACATTGCTTGTGAGTGTGAATTCCCGTAACCTTTTTGGAAAATTACCTCTTGATATATGTTAAAGTTAAAAATATACCTACTCTTTTATCCAGTAACCTCACATTGGGTTTTGTATTTTTGTTGAATAAATGAATCTGCCTCAAAGAATCAGGGCGCCAATATATGGGAATGTAAGTGTAAGGATGTCCATTGGCTTGTACATCAGTCTGCAACACACCTATTTATAATCCATGGCACATAACGTACTGTGCATTCTCAACTCCCTCATGAACGTAAATTAATTTCGTTCGGTCACAACAGACAAAGCCAGTGGCGGTACTGATCAGTATTCCTGTGGATGCACAAGGGTAGATGCACATGTGTATGCACATGTGTATGCATGGGTGGTCAAATTCTGACGAGCCGAACATTGATTTCCAGAGGGGCTCTCACTCTCCAGCACTAACAACCAACCACCCTAAAATGTAGGACTGGAAACAACAGTGATGGCCCTTTCTGCTCACAGCCCTGCAGTTTGGCGGGGCTGGAGGACAGTTGCAGAGCCAGAGCCGAGTCCCTCCAGGGCTCCTCGGCCACAGCTGTGGTATCGGTGCTGGGAGACTCAGACAGCCAAGCACAGGGCTCCTGTACTGCCTCTGTCCCCGTCGTCTCATGTGTCCTCTCAGTGACAACATACTGAGAGGACACGTTGACACAGGTGGGAGCTACGTCGCCTTTTGTGACTGGCCTTGGAAGTCATACAACATCACTCCTGTCACACTGTGTCCATCGGGCAGCCACTGGCTACAGGGTCCAAGGCAGGGCAAACTGCCTTTTTTCCGGAAACAGCAAGGGCCAGAGGAGCCAGTGGGGCTGGAGTCCTGCTGGCCATTTTTATGAGAGGTTTTGAACCAAAGGCTAAATTAAGCTGATTATTTTGATGATGCGCAACTGAAGGCTTTGCTTTTTGCTTTTCTCAAACGTCAGCGAACGGGGACTCAGACAACACTGGGGGTTTTGTTCAATGTCCCTGCATACTTGTACCCCATTTCTTTACTCACCACACTGTGTCCTGAGGGCCTGTGTGGTCAGGGGTGGTGGACATGGGAGCTGTGGGCCTGGCCATGAGCGTGGACAGCCATCAGTGGGTTGGGTGTGGAGACAGAGAGCAGTTGTCACAAGCCAAGGCAGTTGGGCCTGAGTCAGAGCATTGTAGTCTGTTGTCGTCTTTATCATCTGTGCCTTTCTTGTCTCTTTCTCTGCCAGTCCACTTCTTTTGTTCCTGTGTCCAAGGGCCACTGGTGACACCCTCGTGATTGCTTAGTGGGCTGTTTCTCACTGAGTGTGCTGACACTGTGGACAGTGCCAGGAAAAGTGACTTGAGTCCTTTCAGACTCAGGAAATGTTTATGGTGCAGAAATACCCTTTCAAAGGACCTTTTCTACAGAGTCTGCCCGAGCAGCTGCACGTGCGGTGCTTACGGGGCTCAGGATCGGGCTGTGTGATGGCCGTCTTTCTTGCGCATGGCGGACGATGGACACAGAGCTGGGCTGGGCACTGTGGGGAGGGGGGCTGCAAGTGGGAACCCATGGCTCCCCCTTGGCCTCCAGACTTGGGTCTTCAGGGTGTGAAGGCCAGCACAGGGTGCGTGTTCTCAGATCATTCATTTTGGTACGGTGTGTGCTGTTTAAAATGGGTTTCTCCACAATTGGAAGAGCAAATGGTTGACACAAGACACACCTATAAAATTGTGTTTCAGGAGTGGACCCATCCCTCCAAGCAGAGCCTAGGACCCCTGGGCCCTCACAAACCACGGCTGCAGTGCCTAAGCAGCAAAAGCCACGACCCACCAACTCACGGGACGAGCGCTTCCGGTCAGGTAGGGACCAGAGGCAGCAGGCCTCCACTCTCAGATTCTGAATCATTGGGTTATTTTTTCATTGCTAAAAATATCTGCTGAGGAAATTATTTTTTACTTGAGTGATAATTTACCACATCATCATAGTTTTTATTTTTTTATTGTTGGAACAATTACAGGTGTGTCCCCCATTTCCCCCCACCCCTTTGCCCCCTGTCACCCAGCCCCTGCCCCAGCTTTACCACGTTGTTGTCTGTGTTCATGCATATATCCATATATGTTTTTGGCTAATCTCTTCCAGTCCCCCTCAACTCCTCCCTTCTGAGATCTGTCAGTCTATTCCATGTATCCATACCTCTGGATTTATTTTGTTCATTAGATTCCACATATGAGTGAGATCATATGGTATTTGTCTTTATCTGGCTGGCTTATTTTCCTTAACATAATATAATTTAACCTTCACATAACCACAGTATGTTTTAGTATAGACAGTAGTGTAAGTGTTCGCTTCTTAGGAGATGTTTATAAAACCCACTTGAAAAATTTCTTTAAATGTTTTGTTGAGAAATCAAGTTAAATGGAAGTTTGCCAACTATGGAATTAAGAAAACCACATTCATCTAGATTGGTATGGGGGGGTGGCATTGTGCAGATATGGAACGGGTTGGTTCCACACCCACGTGTGGTAGAAGAAGTTCTGGAGGAATATCTCAGAAGTGAAAAGCCCACACCAGGCCCACATCAGGCCCCCCAGCTCAGAGTTCCAGTGCCAGGAAGATAAGTCCCCACAATTTCTGGCTGCAAAAGCCAGCAGGGATTGAGTTGGTGAAAGAAACTGCTGGAGTCCCAAACAGTTCACCTTAAAGAACCCACGCACAGACTTACTAAGACTCACTCCCTCTGAACTCCAGCACCGGGGTAGCAGCTTGAAAGACACCAGTGGCATACAGGGAGAAACTGAAGTGTCTGGCATCAGGCGAGAGCTGGGGGACAGATGTGGAGTTCAAAACACTGGTTATAAGGATGCCCAAGGAACTTAGTGAGGACCTAAACAACATAAAAAAGATCCAGTCAGAAACGAAGGATACGCTAATTGAAATAAAGAACAATTTACAGAGAAACAACAGTAGAGTGGATGAAGCTGAGACTCCAATCAATGATTTGGAACATAAGGAAGCAAAAAAAAAAAAAAAAAAAGCAACCAATCAGAACAAGAAGAAGAAAAAAGAATTCAAAAACACAATGATATTGTAAGCAGCCTTGGGACAACTTTGAGTGTTGGAACATTTGAATCATTGGGGTGCCAGAAGGAGAAGAGAAAGAGCAAGAAATTGGAACTCTATTTGAAAAATAACGAAAGAAAACTTCCTTAATTTGGTGAAGAAAATAGACATGCAAGTCCAGAAGCCTGGAGAGTTCCAAACAAGATGGATGCAAAGAGGCCCACTCCAAGACACATCATAATTATAATGCCAAAGGTTAAAGATAAAGAGAGAAACTTAAGTGCAGCAAGAGAGTCCTGGCTGTTGTGGCTGAGAGGTTTGAGTGCTGGTCTGTGAACCAAAAGGTTGCCAGTTCAATTCCCATTCAGGGTACATGCCTGCATGCCTGGGTTGCAAGCCAGTTCCCCAGTTGGGGGCATGCGAGAGGCAACTAACTGATGTATCTCTTGCACACTGATATTTCTCTTCCTTTCTTTCTCCCTCTCTTCCCCTCTCTCTAAAAGTAAAGAAATAAAATCTTTATTTTAAAAAACCAGCAAGAGAAAAGCAGTTACCTACTGAGGAGTTCCCATAAGCTGTCAGCTGATTTCTCCAAGGACATTTTGTTGGCTGGAAGGCAAGAAATATTGGCAAGAAGTATTCAAAGTAATGAAAAGCAGGGACTAAGATCGCTCTGCCCAGGAAAGTTGACATTTAAAATCAAAGGACAGTTGAAGAGCTTTCCAGACAAGAAGAAACTAAAGGAGTTTATCACCACCAAACCATTATTATGTGGAATGTTAAAGGGACTTATTTAAGAAAAAGAAGAAGATCAAAACTATGAACAATAAAATAGCAATAAATATATATTTGTCAACAATTGAATCTAAAAAACTAAGCAAACAAGAAGAACAGGGACAGAATCATGGATACAGAGAGCGTTTCGATGTTTGCCAGATAGAAAGAGGGTATGGGGGAATGGGTGAAGAGGTGAGGGGATTAAGAAGTACAAATGTGTAGTTAAAGGGTAGCCATGAGGATGTAGAGTATAGGAAATGGAGTAGCCAAAGAGCTTATACATATGACCCATGGACGTGAACAATGGTGGGGAGTGATGGGTGTAGGGAGGCAAAGGGGGAAAAATCAGGACAGTTGTAATAGCATCACAATAAAATATAATTTAAAAAATGTTCATTCTTCTGTTTAGACCTTTGAGGTTGATATTCATAGTTTTTGTATATATGGAGTAGCTTTACCTTCTGTATTATTTTCTTTTTTTTTTTTTTAATTTTATTTATTTGTTTGTTTATTTTTAGAGAGAGGAGAAAGGAGAAAGAGAGGGAGAGAAAGATCACTGTGTGGTTGCCTCTCACTCACGCCCCCAACTGGGGACCTGACGTGCAACCTAGTCATGTGCCCTGACTAGGAATCGAACCAGCGACACTTGGCTCGCAGGCCAACACTCAACCCACTGAGCTACAGCAGCCAGGGCCTTATTTTCTTTTCTAATTTTGGAGATTTCCTTATAATTTGATTTCTGCCATTTTGTGCTTTTATGAATATTTCAACTTGTCTTTGATATTTTATTGAATTATCAGAACATCCATTGAAAAATTTCATGTCTTCAGTAATAGATTATGTATCAATAACTTTTGAGCACTCTTTCACCAACTTAACATTTTATAAATAAAATTTTTAACAGATAAATAAATGGACATTTTGAATGATAAAAATTATATGATTATATCAATAGATTCAGAAAGATCATTTGACAAAATCTAGCACCCATTTATGATAAAAACACTCAGTAATGTGTAAATACCTCAACATAATAAAGGCTATATATGACAAATCCATAGTCAAAACGGTTTCCCTTAAGATCAGTAGTAACAAGACAGGGTTATCCATTTTCACCACTCTTATTCAACATATACTGGCAGTCCTACCCACAGCAATCAGGCAAGAAGTAAAAAGGCATTCAGATTGAAAAGGAAGAAGTAAAACTGTCATTATTTGCAGATGACATGATACTATATATAGAGAACCCTAAAGATTCCATCTGAAAACTACTAGAGCCCTCTCTGGTGTGGCTCAGTGGATTGAATGCCAGCCTGCGAACCAAAAGGCCACTGGTTTGATTTCAGTCAGGGCACATACCTGGGTTGTGGGCCAGGTCCCCAGCTGGGGCCATGTAAGAGGCAACCAAATGATGTTTGTCTCACAACTCTGTGTTTCTCTCCCTCTCTTTCTTTTTCCCTTTCTGCCCCTTTCTCTGAAAGAAATAAAATCTTAAAAAAAAAAAATTAAAATAATAAATAAATAAAAACTACTGGAACTGATAACTGCATTCATTCAAGTAGCAGTATACAAAATAAATATTAAGACATTAGTTGCATTTTAATTTATTTTTAATTTAACTGTGTTTTTAAATTTTTTATTTATTGATTTTAGAGCGAGAGGGAGAGAAACATTCATTTGTTGTTTCACTTGATTATGCATTTATTGATTGATTCTTGTATGTGCCCTGACTGGGGATTAAACCTGCAACCTTGGCAAATCAGAATGATTCTCTTAATCAACTGAGCTACTTTGCCAGGGCTCAGTTGCAATTTTATATACCAGCAATGAACTATCGTTAAAAAAGATCCCATTTACAATTGCATCAAAAAATAAAATACCCAGGAAAAATGTAACTAAGAAGGTAAAATTAAAAGATACTAAAGAAAGAAACTGAAGAAGATACAAATAAGTAGATGCACATATCATGTTCATGGATAGCAAGAATTAACATCATTAAAATGTCAATACTACCCAAAGCAATCTATAGCTTCAGTGCAATTCCTATCAAGATTCCAGTGATGTGTTTCACAGAACTAGAATAAACATTTCAAAAATTTATAGGGAACCACAAAAGGCCCCATATAGCAACAGTGGTCCTGAGAAAGAAGAACAAAGTTAGAGGAATCACACGACCTAATATAAAACTAAACTACAAGGCCATAGTAATCAAAACAGCATGATTCTGTTTTATAGTTTTATCTTTAGGCCTGTGATCTGTATTATACATAGTGATTTTCATGAGTTCAACGTACGGATCAAAGTTTATTTTTTGCTGTGGATATCCGGTTTGTGGAGCATACACCGTCTGCTTCTTTGTCTGTAACAGTCACACATGACTGTTCTGGACTCTTCTGTGGATGTGTTCATCCATCTTTATGGAAAACGATGTTCTCAATGATTGTAGCTTAATAATAATTGTTGATATCAGTACTATTATACCTCCAAGTTCCTTTTTGTTGTTCCCACATATGTAATGTGTCTTTCTTCCTCTGGCACTTTTAAGATATTTTTCTCTTTATCATTGGTTTTGAGTGATTTGATTATGAATGTGCCTTGGTGCAGTTTTCTTTATGTTTCCTGTGCTTTGTTGAGCTTCTTGGATCTTTTGGTTTATCTGTTTGTGTTTGTTTTTGAGACACTAAACAAGATTAAAGTGTTTCAAAGTATCTTGATTTCTTCCTTGATCTCATTGTTGACCCATTCGTTGTTTAATAACATGTTATTTAGCTTCCATGTCTTTGTATGTTTTTCAGTGTTCTTCTTGTGATTGATTTCCAGTTTCATAGCATTGTGGTCAGAGAAGAGGCTTGATATGATTTCAGTCTACTTAAATGTGTTGAGACTTGTTTTGTGTCCTATTGTGTGGTCTGTTCTAGAAAACATTGCATGTGCACTTGAAAAGTATGTGCATTCTGCTGCTTTGGGGTGAAATGCTCTGAAGATATTAATTAAATCCTTTTGACCTAGTGTGTCGTTCAAGGCCACTGTCCCTGTGTTGATTTTCTGCCTGGAAGATCTATCCATTAAAGTCAGTGGGTGTTAAAATCCCTGACTATGACTGTATTTCTGTTGATCTCTCCCTTTATGTCCGTCAAGATTTGCTTTACATATTTAGGTGCTCCTATGTTGGGTGTGTAGAGGGTCATGTCCTCTTGCTGGATTGTCCCTTTTATTATCATGCAGTGTCCTTCTTTGTCTCTTACTATAGCCTTGATTTTAAAGTCTATTTTGTTGTATATAAGTATTGCTACCCAGCTTTTTTTTTTCTGTTTACATGAAGTGTCTTTTTCCATCCCTTTACTTTTAGTCTTTGTGTATCTTTCAATCTTAGGTGGGTCTCTTGGAGGCAGCACTGAAAAATACACAAAGACATGACAGCTAAATAACATGTTATTAAACAATGAATGGGTCAACAATGAAATCAAGGATGAAATCAAAAGATACCTTGAAACAAATGAAAATGAGAACGCAACAATCTAAAATCTGTGGGACACAGGGAAAGCAATCCAAGAGGGAAATTCATAGCATTATGACCCTATCCCCCCCGCCCCCGAAACAAGAAAAAGCTCAAATAAACACTCTAACTTTACACTTAAAGGAACTTGAAAAAAACAAGAAAAAGGCCAAAGTGAGTAAAAGGAAGGAGATAATAAAGATCAGAGAAGAAAGAAAAGAAATAAAACCTTAAAAAATAATACAAAAGATGAGTGAATCCAAGAGCTGGTTCTTTGAAAAGGTAAACAAGATTGACAAACCTTTGACCAGACTCATAAAGAAAAAAAGAGAGAGGACCCAAATAAATAAACCAGAAATGAAAGAAGAGAGATAACAACTGACACCAAGGAAATACAAAGGATTGTAAGAAAATATTATGAACAACTATATGCTAACAAAACAAACTGGACAACCTGGATGAAATGGATAAATTCCTAGAAACATGCAATCTCCCGAAACTAAATCAGGAAGAATAAGAGAATCTGAATAGAAAGATTACACCTAGAGAAATTGAAGCAATAATAAAAAATACTCCCAAAAAATAAAAGCCCTGGACCAGATGTCTTCACAGGTGGATTTTTACCAAACATTCTGAAAGAACACCTCTCCTCAAACTGTTTCAAAAAGTTCAAGAAGAGGAAAGGCTTCCAAGCTCATTTTACGAGACCAGCATTATCCTAATTCCAAAAACTGATAAAGACACTTCAAAAAAGGAAAATTATAGGCCAGTATCCTAGATGAACATATAGACTAAAATTCTTAATGAAATATTAGCAAATCAAATACAACAATGAATCTATAAGGTCATATGCCATCATCAGGTGGGATTTATTCCTGGAATGCAAGGTTTGTACAACATTCTCAAATCAGTAAATGTGATTTACCATATAAACAGAATGAAGAACAAAAACCACATGATCAGATCAATAGATGCAGAAAAAAACATTTGATAAAATCTACCATCCATTTATGATAAAAAACTCTCAGCCAAGTAGGAGTAGAGGGAACACACCTAAACATAATAAAGGCCATATATGGCAAACCCACTGCCAGCATCATACTCAATGGGCAAAAACTATAAGCATTCCCCTTAATATTTGGAAACAAACAGGGATGTCTGCTTTCACCTGTCTTATTTAACATAGTACTGGAAGTCCTAGCCACAGTAGTTAGACAGGAAGAAGAAATAAAAGGTATCCACATTGGAAAGGAAGAAGTAAAATTGTCTTTATTTGCAGATGACATGATACTGTGCATAGAGAACCCCAAAAATTCTACCAAGAGACTACTAGAACTGATAAATGAATTCAACGTATCAGGATACAAAATTAATATCCAGAAATCAGTTGCATTTTTATATGCCGAATAAAGAACTAACAGAAATGGAAATTAAGAAAAAATCCCACTCACAATTGCTTCAAAAAGAATAAAATACCTAGGAATAACCCTAATGAAGGATGTAAAAGACCTGTACTTGGAAAATTATAAGGCACTGAAAAAAGAAATTGAAGAAGATACAAATAACTAGAAGCACACACCGTGCTCATGGATAGGAAGAATTAACATCAATAAAATGTCCATATGACCCAAAGCAATCTGTAGATTCAGTGCAATTCCTATCAGGACTCCAGTGACATATTTCACAGAACTGGAACAAATATTTCAAAAATTTATAGGGAACCACAAAAGTCTCCACATAGCAGCAGTGGTCCTGAGAAAGAAAAACAAAGTTGGAGGAATCATGCTATCTAATATCAGACTATACTACAAGGCCATAGTAACTAAAACAGCATGGTACTGGCATAAAAACAGACACGGATCGATGGAACAGAATAGAGACCCCAGAAATAAACCCACACCTTTATAGTCAATTAGTATTCAACAGAGAAAGCACGCACATACAGTGAGCTAAAGATAGTTTATTCAATAAATGGTGTTGGGAAAATTGGACAGATGTGCAAAAAAATGAAACTAGACCACCTTCATACACCACACACAAGAATACAAAATGGATTAAAGCTTTAAATGTTAGACCTGAAACCATAAAAATCATATAAGAACACACAGGCAGGAAAATATCAGACACTGCTTGTAGCAATATCTTATCAGATATATCTCCCCAGGCAAGGGAATAAAAAGGAAAAATTAAACAAATAGGACTACATCAAACTAAAGTTTTTGCACAGCAAAGGAAAACATCAACAAAATAAAAAATACACAATGGGAGAACATATTTGCCAATATATCTGATAAGGGGTTAATATCCAAAATTTATAAAGAAGTTGCAAAATTCAACACCAAAACCAAAACAAAAACAACCAAACAACCCAATTAAAAAATGGGCAAAGGACCTGGATAGACACTTCTCCAAAGAGAGCATACTGATGGCCAGTAGACATATGAAAGATACTCAATGCCACTAGTCATCAGAGAAATGCAAATTAAAACCACAGTGGGATATGTCATACCTGTCAGAATGGGCATCATCAATAAACCAACAAACAACAAGTGCTGGCGAGGATGTGGAGAAAGGCGAACCCTTTGCACTGTTGGTGGGAACGCAGACTGGTGCAGCCACTGTGGAAAACAGTTTGGAGATACCTCATAAAATTAAAAATGGATCTGCCTTTTGACCCAGCGATCCCACTTCTGGGAATATACCTGAAGAACCCCAAAACACTATTTGAAAGAACATAAGCACCCCTATGTTCATTGCAGTGTTATTTACAATCGCCAAGATATGGCAGTAGCCCACGTGTCCATCAGTAGATGAGTGGATAAAACAACTATGGGAGATTTACAAAGTGGAATACCACTCAGCTATAAAAAAGTAGAAAATTTTACTTATTTTGACTTTATGGATGGACCCGAGAACATTATGCTAAGTGAAGTAAGCCAGTCAGAGATAGACAAATAACCACATGATTCAGTCAAAGGTGGAATGTCATGAACAAACTGGACTAACAAGCCAAATAGAGACAGATTCAGAGAGCAGGATGACAGCTAAGGGGCAGGGAGGTTAGGGGTGGAGGGACTGAGCAAAAAGGAAAAAGACTGATGGACATAGACAGCAGTGTGGTTATTGCAGGGGGAGGAGGGTATAAGGGGACTAAATAGTAATGAAAAAGTACAATAAAAAATTAAAAAATAGACTAAAGTGCGTGCTCACAGTCACTGCCCTGTCTGTTGTAGGGGTTCCTGGAGTATCTCCCCTTCAAGCACCTTCTTCCATGAGTGTTTCACTTCTGTGTCTGGGTATATTTTTATTAGACCATTGTGTTTAAATGATAATTTGGCTGGATATAAAATTGTAGGTTCAGAACTTTTCCTTTGATACTATGTTGCCTTCTTGCAGCTGGTGGTTACTGTTGAGCACTGTCCCTCTATTTCTTGATCCTTCAAGATGGTTTACTCTTGCTCTGGAAGCTTTTAGAATTGTCTTGTTGTCTTTGATGGTTGTAAATTTTACTTCAGTACATCTAGGTGTGAGTTTTTCATCTTTGTTCTTTGTTGATTATCACTTTATCTGCCATTTTACTGTAAGGTTTTTAAATGGTTAATCTTGTTGGAGAAAAAATTTAAATGTACAGAACTGGTCTCATGCATTTTTTTTGTCCTTAGGTTTTGCTAGAGGAGCAGGTTAAAGTCATTTGTAGTAGTTTATGCTGACAATTGGAAACACATTTAAGTTTGTTTTATCTTATTTTCAATTTGGGAGATTGTTATGAATTTAGTTTTCATTTATAACTGAAAATATTCATGGTTCCAAAGTCAAATCTACAAAGGAATATTTAACCATTTGAGTGCCATACGTAATTTGAGATTTGGATTAACATGGGAAAAAGTTATATCAACATATAACCCGAGTTACAAAAAAAGAGAACAAAACAAAATACAAATTATTCCATTGTTATTTACATTTATAGCCATCGAAAAAAGAGTTGCTGGGAGCGACGCTGGCACTTTTGGGAAAATTTGTCAGCGTCACTCACAGCAACATTGGCACTCAAAGGGTTAAAGAAATCTAGGACCAGCATGTGGGACACATGAGAGGGCACAGGGTGAGCTGGTGTTACTTTTTCACTCAATGAAAACCATGGAACTTAATTTTGGTACTTCATAACCAATATTTTGAAAAGTGTTTTTATTGCTGTTTCTATGTAGATGTTCACACTGAAGCTGTGCAAGCGGCTTTGGCCAAATACAAAGAGAGGAAGGTGCCTCTGCCTTCGAAAAGACGGTCTGTTCTCGTGCATTCATCTGTGGAAACCTGCACCCCGCCAGGTACGATAAAACCGAGTCAGGGACGTCCCCGAGGTGTTTCACATGCTTGGTGTCAGAACTTCCTTTCCGTTGCGGTGAAGTATCCTTCTGACCTGTAGTAAAGAGTTGGAAAACGGAGAGTAAAACTATTTGTGTACATGCAGTAGTCCTTACCTGAAAATTTGTGGGGTACACAGTATGGTGCTTACCCAAACAGGTAATTGCTTTTTACAGGACTTTTTGTATAGATTTCAGTATTCTTGCTAAGATGCTATTTATATCTTTTAAAGAAGAGAGGAACCTAAAATGAGAACGTAGTGGTGTGCAAGGGAGCCCTGGATTAAGAATTTTTAAATTACTTACTGTGTTGTTACCAGGCCTTAAGTGGGAGAGTAGAAGGCTATCTAGAGGGTTTTAAATTTTTACTTTGTTGTTGTTTGTCATTATTATGGTTAGAAATTAAACCTTGAAATTGAGTTTCTCTTTGTCAGCGGTGTGTTGTAAGCTTCCTATTAAATTATCCCATGGTGTTGATTTAATGACTATATCCATGCACTTCTGTTGCCTATCTTTTTGTGTAAGTCATGAAACTGGTGACTAGAAGCCGAACACCAGGTTCACAAGATAATTTAGTGTTCTGGTAATGCTTCCTTGCTAAAAAAGAAAAAAGTTTATACTGTTGAAAAAATTCTTAGAAATGGCCTTCAAATTATTCTTTCTACCAGATATAACTATAGATACTACCCAATTTTTGAAGAACTTTAAAGTAATTGTGAAACCTATAATAAAGTCACAGTCATATGGACTTGATAGGAGCTTATTGACAGTTATTCTGTTGACTGAAGCCGTTTTCTTGGGGAGGAAATTCTTTCCAGAGTTCATTCCTGCTTCCTCTAGGAGGAGGCAGGTGAACAGGATGAGGGAGGCGCACAGGCTGCAGCCCCATAGCCCACGTGCTTTCTCGGGAGGTGAGCTTGCCCTTCCTGTGGGGTGTTCAGCCATGTGAAGGTGGCGTAGGGCTCAGAGTGGACGTTCCGAATCAACTCTGGGCGTTCACAGACCATTCCACACTTGAAGTCTGCTTTGACATTTGAGACCCCACCGAGCAATGTGCTGAAGCCATTTAGGCGTTGGGCCTGTCCTCACACCCAGTGTGTGGTGCCTCGAGACTAAGACCTCTGGAGGAAGCTGGGATCATAAAGCCAGTTTTCCCGGGTAGAGTCCTTTGGCTCTTACAGTTGGTTGATGCAGGCCCCTCCAGATTGAGGGTGACCTTTGAGATGACTCCTCGGCCACATGTGGGTGCAGCTGTGCAGGTATACAGAGCAGCGCGGTGCAGGCTGGGAGGCCTGGGTGCCAGTGTGGGAACCGCCTTGCTCAGTGACCCCATCCCTACATCATGCCTGTCGTCGTTATTTTAACCACAGACACGTCGTCTGCCTCAGAAGATGAGGGCTCTTTACGGCGACCCGGGCGACTCACCTCCACTCCGCTCCAGAGCCATTCCAGCGTTGAGCCCTGGCTCGACCGGGTCATTCAGGGCTCGTCCACCTCATCCTCCGCATCTTCCACCTCATCTCACCCGGGAGGGAGACCTGCCGCCACGCTCACAGGCCCCGTGGCCCACGCCCACATAGGTCAGTAACAGCTTCTTGGCCCCCCTAGGACAGGGGGACCCTGTGCCCATCAAAACCTATCTTTTCTTTTTCATCTGGAAAACGGCTTTTTGGTAACAAAAGTTCCTGTTACTTCTATGGATTGATGATCCCAGATGCTGTGGCATGTGGGCCTTCCTCATGGACAGAGGGACGTGCATGGTGTCTCTCGATGTGTGCTTCCTCCTGCTCTGGGGGGCGGGCCAGCACAGGTGGCAGATGCACACTGGACCTTCAGTTAGATGTGATCCTGGTTGCTCCTGATGGTCACCCTTGGCCTGCAGCCTCCACCTTGTCTCCGCCTTTGCTCTTGTGCACGGCTGTGGGTCCATCAGTCATCCCTGTGCTTGGGAGGTCCAGTTAAACAGCCCCTCAACCTAAGGAGGGATGTCAATCAAAGCTAAGTCATAAAGATGCATTGAACTTTACCGAGTCATCCAATCTTTAAATTAAATTAATGTTAGGGAAAAATTGCAAACCTTTCATTATTTAAAATCACATTTTTTAAAACAGAAGCATGGTTAGCTGTGCATAGGTAGCATACCTACATGCTTCCTTGCATTCTTGCATGCACCCACATGCATTCTTGCATGATCGGAACCCCTTTGTTTTCTGGATGTGGAGGGAGGACAAGGAGGTTGATTATAACTGGTCTGAGGTTGCACACCTGGCTTAGTACTGAAGCCAGGCTGACAGTTTTCTGCATTCTTGTTCATTTTCTTTGCTGTTCGTTTCTCCTCTGCTGACACTGAAATTGTGCACGGCTGGTGTTTTCAGTGGGGTCCTAGCAGGCAGCCTCTGGGCTCAGGTGCTGAGCTGTTTCGTGTAAAATCTTGGTCATTTGCCTGAACTGGGAGTAAATTGGATGTTTTAAGTGGCCGACAGCTTTAGTCTCATCGTCCTCTGTGGGCGCAGCACCGAGGTTCTTCGTTTCACATTTGTTGCCTCAGTGCACGAAGCACGTTCCTGTTGAGCGTGTGTCTTCTGCTGTGATATGGTCCTGGGTGAGAACTCACAGTGCCGGGCTCTGCTTCCAGGACGCGGACGCCACTGAGTGGCAGGGCAGCTGGCCATCGGGGCTGCCCCAGGACAGCATGTTTCACAAGAAAGGGCCCCTTCAGAAACTAGCCCACCCAGCTAGTTTTGGTCACTTTTTTGAGTGGCCAGTGGTTATGGCCTCCCTTTCTTCAAGGAGGTAGACAGTGGATAGCTTGGAGAACAGCTTTTGCACTGATGTTTTGAAAAATTGCCCACAGGTCAGATTGTTTAACCAGATAGCCTTCAACTTCCAGTGGTTGTGGGTCTTTTAACAAAGCATTTAACTGGAAGTGTGTTTGAGGGAGGTATTTTCATTCTCTGAAGGCCCTGGCTGTGAAGATTCCCGAGTGGGTGCATCACTCCCAGCGAGGACTCGGCCTCTGCTGCTTTGGCTGAGCCTGTCTGTCTCCCACCCCACTCACTTGGCCTCACATACATATTGGTTTTAATTCTAGTAACTTCTAAAAATTTAACTGGGACTCTGTTTAGTACCCTACTGTGGATTGTAGCCTTCATGTGCTAAATGTTTGCTGGATATATAGTTCCTTGAATTCTGAATATGGGAATACTCAATTTCTCTCTCTTTATTATAAAAATCATCCTTTGTTTTAGTTTCTAACACCAGAGAGTTCTTCAGTTTGGATTAAGGGAAGAAATATAAAAAGAGCAAGAATATTTAGGTAAAAATTTTGAGGTAGAACATATTAGGTAAAGGTAATCTTAAAAATATATCATTTTCAATTTCGGATTAAGGAAATCAAATACATAAACATGTGGACACAAATGTAAATACATGTGTTTAAAAGTAATACTTTCAGTTACAGTAATTAATTTTTATTTTAAATGTAGTTTGTTTATTCAACTATTTAAAAACACTTTTAGTTAAGATTACATTTATACCTTTTTCATGAATATTGTTAAAATCATTTATTCTTTTTGCTAAATTTGGAAAGATGGGGAGATTTCTTTTTAAACTGAAAGAACTTTATGATAGACATACTTTAAAATACTAATTTCATCAATATCAAGCTTTTTCCAGGGTTAGGAAAACTCTGTAATTAAAGTTCAGTTTTTCCAAATGGTATTTTTTGCTGTATAAATAGTGAGGTTTCATTTTGCTTCCATATAATTTAATCTGTGTATTTAAAAAACTTCTGCCTAGATTATGAAATGGTAGCTAAATGACCAGGATTTAAAATGTTAGTGTGCCATCTGTGGTGGCAGGAGCATTCATTAGAAGATAAAGCAGTTTGCAGGTTGCCGCTGGCATAGGCTAATGTCGCTTCCACGAGTGGACAAGTATCTGCTCTAGGTTGTGGGAGGGCCCAATTTCTGATAGTTGTGTAGACATGGTGCTCTTTCTGGTGGAAGACTCGACTGTAAGGATGGTGTGATAGCAACTTACCGTCAGCCAGCGCTCTGAACAGATCCTTGTGCCATATAATGAAAACCGAAACAAAAACGTACATTCAGACCATGGAAGGGGAGTGTCTTTAAATATTTTCTGTATCTAACTAGTTTGTCTTTAAATGAATACATTCTATTCTAAGGACTTGGTTGTAGGCTCTTTAACAATGAATTGTGTTGAACTGGTCCCAAGGGTAGTTTTCATCTTTGTAGGTTTAATCTTTGAAGCCTGCAAAGGCCTGTGTCTTTGGGACATCTGACATACTCTAGGGGGATGAAGGAGTAGTCTGTATTTTTCATAAAATTACAAAAGATGGTCTAATAACATTTGATTTAAAATGTGTTTTGCTTCATTGAGGGAGACTTCTGAGTAAAATCTCATTGGCAGGCGAGTCCACTTGCGCCTCTGTGTGTGCTGTGGTCAGTGGGTCTAGCCTGGATCCCTTTGGGAACTGGACAGCCCTCATGCACACAGGTCTGCATGCCAATTTGGGAGCTGAGAGTTCACAGGGTCCCCGTGTGCCTTGGTTGATCAGAAAAACAAAATTAATCAGAATGCCACACTCCTTGCTTAGAACACAGCTAGAGAAGCTTTACTCAAATGAAGTTTAAACTGCAACTTAATGGTCTTTTGAATTAACACTTTTGTTTCGGGTTTGTTTTTCAAAAGCAGATCTGCACTCTGCCCCTCCTGATGTAACCACTGGCCTTGTGGAGTATTTGCACTGTGAGCGCCCACAGCCAGCGTCTGTGAGAGGCGTCCCTCAGGGGTGCAGCGGGCGCCTCCTGGACACAGCGGGTGGTGAGCATGCCTTCCTTTCTCCTTTTGACACGGCCCAGCACAGGTTCTTTACGGGTCCTGAGCACCCCTTCGTGTACTCGCTGTAGCCATCCTGAGCCAGTCAGAAGTTATAACCCTTCAGTGCCTGTAAACTGAGACCACTGCGTGCAGTACATGCTGTCACAGAAAGCACATGTGCAGAAATGATCAGAAATACCCGTGGAATCGGTCCAGTGGACCGGACCAAGGAGAGTAGGGTGGAGAAAACCTCCAAATTTAAACTGGATGCAGAAGGAGTTTGGATCTACAATACTGTAGGAAAATGAGAAGCTTGGAAAGTTTTTATTTGGCCACAGCGTGGCCCGCACAGCAGGCCCCGTGCACACTGTCGTGGCAGCCTGGGAAAGGGCACAGCTGTGCTCACAGGTCCCGATGTGCAGGCCCAGTGCTGTCAGTGTGACCTTGGCGTCCGGCCTCATCCCATTTCCTTTTGAAACAGTTCTCATGTCTCTTCTAAAACTCAGGTGAAGTTTTCTCTCCAATGAGCTGGATTTGAATGGCAGAAAACTCCAGAGGATCTCAGATCTAAGCCTTGAAGGTGTATTTTGATTCTTCTAAGCAGTAGGTCATATTTTGTCAAAGTTTTAGTTCCTTGTCCAAATGCAAAAGGAAAATATTGAGTCAACATGAAGCAGCCTGTCTGTTGATTAGATAAATTTTTATTTATTACTCTTTATATTAAAAAAAAAACTAGAACTGAGCTGAGATACAATTGACATGTAATCAATAATACATATTTAAAGTGCTCAATTTTTATAAGTTTTAAGATATGTGTATACCCATGAAATCATTCATACAATCAAGACAGTGAACACATCTGTTTCTCATAAAATTTCTTCACGCCCCTTTTTCAGCCCTTCTGCTGCCTTTTTTGGCTTCCCCTCAGGCAACTACTGATTTACTTGACACTGTAGTTAGTTTGCATTTTCTAGAAATTTATATCAATAATCATACAGTATTTACTCTTTATTGTCTGGGTTCTACCACTCTACATACTTACTTTTAGTTTCATGTTGCAGTATCATTAGATTATCCTTTTATGGAGAAGTAGATTTTGTTCTGTGGATGCGCAGCAGTTTGTTTATCTACCTATCAATGTATTTTTTCCCCTAGTTTTCGGCTGTTCCAAATAGAGCTGCTTATTCATGTTGTTGTGTGGTTGTGTGCTTTCATTCCTTTTGGGTCAGTGCCCAGGAGTGGAATGGCTGGGTTGTGTAGGAGGCGTGTGTTTAACTCTTTAGGAATTGCAGACCGATTCCCTGAGTGTCTGCACCATTTCCCATTCCCACCATTAGTGGTTAGAGTTCCGGTTCCTCCACATCCTTGCCAGCAGTTGATATTGTTGGTTTTTAAATTTTAACCATGAATAGGTGTGTAAAGGTGTCTTGTAGTTTGAAGTTGCATCTCCCTGGTCATTGGTGGTGTTGAGCATCTTCTCACGTGCTTATTTGCCATCTGTATCTCTTTTCAAAAGAGCCTCTTCAAACCTTTGTTTATTTTTTTGATGTGTTGATTATTGTCTTAGTAAAATAGGAGAGTTCTTTATGTATTGTGGATACAAGTCTTTTTTTTTAATCAGGCTTATAATTTGTATTTTTTCCCAGTCTGTGGCTTGTGTTTTCATTCTCTTAGCTGTGCCTTTCAAGGAGTAGACTAAATTTTTGATGCTGTCCAGTTTACCAAATTTTTCTTTTATGGACCTTACTTTTGTGTCCTAAAACATGTTTTCCTAACTCAAGGTCATAAAGGTTTTCTCTTATATTTTCTACTTAGAATTTTATAGTTTTAGGTTTTACCTTTAGGTGTATGATCCATTTGAGTTAATTTTAGCATAAGTGCAAGAAATGACTCAAACTTCATTTTTTTGTGCATGGATATCCAGTTGTTCCGGCATCACTTATTATCAAGGCCATTCTGTCCCCACCAATTCTCTTTGGCACCTTGAATGAAAATCAGTAGATCATATCTGAGGGGAGTCTACTTCTGCGCTCCCTGTGCTGTTCAGTTGCTGTGTTTGTTCATCCTTATACCGGTAGCACATTGTCATCATTACTGTGGTTTTGTAATAAATCTGAAATCATGTAGCTTGTCTTCAACCCTGCTTTTCAATTTAAATTTTGCCTTGACTATTTCATTTCTTTTGCATTGTTAATATATTTTAAAATTAGCTTGTTAATTTTTACCAAAATTCCTGCCAGATTTTGATTGGTATTTCATTGACTCTCTAGATAATTTAGAAAGAATTGGCATAGTAACTATTGTGTACTTCAGTTGATGAATACTCTGTATTTTTTAAATTTATTTAACTTTTACTAAAAAATTTTAGCACTGTTTTATAGCTTTCAGTGCACAGATGCTGCACATATTTTGTTAAAATTATCTCAAAATATGTCACATTCTTTATGATAATGTTAATGGTATTTAAATATTTTTTCAATTGTTTGTTTTTAGTCTATAAAAATACAGTTAATTCTTTTTTTTTTATATGGCCCTTATATTAGTTACAGTAACTTTTTTGGTAGATTCCGTAAGATTTTCTACGTGCATACATGGTTATATTGTCTACAAACACAGTTTTCTTTCCAAATTGTTTGCCTGTAGGAACATTAATAATTCTGGCTTTATTGCAGTGTCCAGGACTTACAGTTTTGTCAGTTAGAAATGTTGAGAGGGGGCATACTTGCCATATTTTTAATTGTTGGAGGAAGTATTTATTCTTCTATTTTTAATTATGATGTTAGCTGTGGGTTTTTTATAGATGCTTGTAATCAGATTGAGGAAGTTCTCTTTTTTCCTAATTTCCTGAAAATTTTTATCATAATCTTTGTTAGATGGTTTTTTTTGACCTGTCAGACTCACATATGGTTTTTCTTTTATAGATTATAGGCTGTACCATGTAGGTGCATGTAACGCACTGTTATGTTTGCACAATGAAGTCATCTGATTATACATTTCTCAGAGTGGATCCTCGTTGTTCAGTGATATGTGACTATGGTTT
Source organism: Furipterus horrens (assembly GCF_987537825.1). Taxonomy (NCBI): domain Eukaryota; kingdom Metazoa; phylum Chordata; class Mammalia; order Chiroptera; family Furipteridae; genus Furipterus; species Furipterus horrens. The sequence continues at coordinate 11,218,968 of NW_028327171.1, forward strand.
TGATATTTAGAAGTTTGTTAATGTTCTGCATATTCAAAACAAAGTATGGGAAGAGGGGGGAAAATCCTAAAACCGAAATCAAGTGAAAATAAACACGACTGTATTTCCAAGAAATACCATAGCTACACCCAAAGGGATGATGTGGAAAGAGCTAATACAGGTAGATTGTGAACACAGTATTGGATGGTACAACCTCCGCCGTGGACGAGGTTGGGTTGGAAGCACAGCACACAAACCCTGAACTTTTGTTAGTAGGTTGTTCTTGTAGTGCTGTGAATGAAGCAATTTGAAAATTATTCTACGTACTTGATACTGTTGAGCAAAGGTGTTGATGTTGTTGGGGGCCAAGTTCTCATTGTGGAAGAGGGACATTCAGATATAAGTTGTAAAAGGCAAGAGAGAACCCTGTGGGGAAGATTGGGGTTGGAGTTATTGGCCTGGACTTGTGACTTCTAAGATACGAGTCTGTGTCAGTTTACACTTGTCTGTATACACGTGCGTATTGTCCTTGTTGCTGTGTGTGTGTGTATATGAATACACGAATGTGTGTATATAGTGTACTTTTTAGCTCTGTCTGTTGAAAGAAGCAAGGGCACTGCAGTAGCACTGAGCACACCTGGTGACCAGATACTGGTCTTCACTCCCTTCCCACAGAGGACAGCCAGGGCTGCTGGGGAAATGTGTGATTTCAGGGCAGGGGAGGGGAGTATAAGTGACCGAAAATTTCCTGATGGAATGTAAGGAAGTGCTAAAAACTGGTGGGGCACCCTGGCTGGTGTGGCTCAGTGGATTGAGCACCAGCCTGCGAACCGAAGGGTTGCTTGTTCCATTCCCAGTCTGGTCACAAGCCTGCGCTGTGGGCCAGGTCCTCAGCTGGGGGCATGTGAGAGGCAACCACACATTAATGTTTCTCTCCCTCTCTTTCTAACTCCCTTCCGCTCTCTCTAAAAATAAATAAAATCTTTTTAAAAAATGATGGGGCATGTCACAAATCAACTTGCACAGAGTCCCATTGGCTAAATCTGGGACAGTTGGTGCATCACATAGAGACATGATGGTCTATAACAATTGAGAAAATAGCCATCTATGAGTTCTTTCTGATAATGTTGTAGATAGACAGATGATAGATAGATGATAGATAGATAGATAGATAGATAGATAGATAGAGGGTAGACACAGATGATAGATGGCAGACAGATAGGATGCCAGGTACTCAGTGTAAACGGAGCGCTAAAGTTGGACAATAACTTTGCAACCATTGCGGTAAAAATTCCTTCTGGCAAAAATGATGTATGACTGTCAAATGCAGGGAAAAAGTTCAGTGAGGGTCAGGATATTCGTGTGTTCTTTAAATGTCTTCTGCGCAAGAAACAACAGTAGCAATGTAGTGGAGGAGTCGAGACGCACTTTGGGTGATGAAGTCAGCCTCTCCGTGAAGGTAGGCAGGTGTCCCATGTATCTGAATGTGATATCACGTAGTATTTCAGCCAGGAATACAGCACTTGAATTGAATCATGGAAAACCTCATAAGACCCAAATTGAGGTATGTTCTACTTAAGAAAAAGGAAGAACTGTACTCTTTCAAAATGTCAGTGTTATAAAGGACAAAGAAATATTCCAGATTAGAGGACACTAAAGAGACATGACAAGTAAATACATTTCTTGGGTCGAGTCTGGCTGCAGTGTTGGAGGAGGGCACATGCTGTAGACAGACATGCACTGGCAGCTTCCATACTCGTTGGTGGGGTGTGCTGGGGCTCGGGCCCTGCTCTCTCCTGCTCTCAGCCGTCTTTCCTCGTCGGTTCTCCTTAGTGTACTCAGTGCCATGTCAGGTGTTCTTGTTTATTTGCAGGGGTACAGGGTTTTGCTTGTTTTTATCCAGCAGATGGTGGGCTGTTTGAGGGCAGACTCTTATTTGTCTGTTTTTTTAGCATTGCTTAGTTATTGAGAATAGCATTGCTTAGTTATTGAGGACACCAAAGAGCTTTTAGTTTATGTGATTGTAGCTCTTGATATTTACCATATTATAAATTAAATATTTTTAAAAATATTTATTAAAAAAATAATAAACTAATGATAGCTTAACATAAATACTCATATTTATGAAAAAAATTTGTACAGTAAAGCGAAAATTTAGGGGGAAGAATGGGCTCATTTTCTATTGTTGCCAGTTGGTCTGAGGATTCTGTGTCTCGTCCCCATCAGTCTGTTCTGCTGTGACATGATGTGTAACCTCTGAGAAACTCCACTGTGCTCTTATGACAGGAGGAGAATGAAAGGGGAAATGGCACCCTAATACGACTCAGGAAGGACAGTTGTCCTGTGAACAACACAGGTGCTGCACAGTTGAAAATCATTGCATAACTTTGACTCCCTAAAAATGTGGTTGTCCCTTGGTACCTGTAGGGGATTGGTTCCAGGACCTTCCACAGAACCAAAATCTGCAGTACTCAAGTTCCCTGTAGAAAATGGCATAGATCAGTGCATGTGGTCAGCTCTCCACATCCACAGGCTCCTAATACAGATCAAAAACAGTGCAGGTATCTTTTTTAAAAATCTGTGTTTAAGTGGACTCACACAATTCAAACCTGTGTTGTTCAAGGGTCAACTGTAGTTTGACTTCATGAACCCCCTGAAAGAATCTCAGGCACCACAGGGGTCCCTGGACCAATTTGAAAACCACTAGCTTAGAACAAGTTCTAATTCCTAAAAAGCATTCAGTAAGTATTTGTTAATAAATTAATAAATTCCAAAATGGCTGTCTGATGGGGCCCACACTTTTTATTCATGTATTGGTCACTGACCTCATTTCTATACCCTGTTCTCCAGAGGATGTGTCATCTTCTAGCCTTAGCGCTCCTCTTCCTGTGACAGGTGTCCCTGTGAACAGCAGAGTGTCCTCCAAAATCCAGCAACTTCTGAACACCCTGAAGAGGCCGAAGCGCCCTCCGCTGAAGGAGTTCTTTGTGGATGATGTTGAGGAGCTGTTGGAAGGTGAGCACGAACATGTGTGAACAGGGTGGCCATTACATCTGGAGATGCAGGCAGATGTACATCCTCCGTGGGTTATTGCCATGATGTAATAACACCATAGAGTGGTATTGTCTCTGTTGGCAGCCTCTTTGGTCACCCTGTGTGATGGTGAATTCAGCATCACATGTGACTGCTGGCTTTTATTTGAAGAGGTAGAAAGTCATTGCTCCTAGTTAAGATACTTAACGTTTCTCGGTGCCTATGGTCCAGTGGTTAGTACTTTTATAAGAGTACTTTTAAAGTTTCATTTTACTTAGAGTATTAAATATTTTTTTAATTTATTGATTTGAGAGAGAGAGAGTGAAACATTGATTTGTTCCTCTATGTGTTGATGCATTCATTGGTTGTTTCTTGTAAGTACCCTGACCAGAGATTGAAACCACAACCTTGATTTATCAGGACGATGCTCCAGTCAACTGAACTACCTGGCCAGGGCCTATTTAAATTTTTATTCTAACTTTAAGTCCGAAATATTCCTCTTCCCATAGTTTTAAAGCATTACATCTTTAGCATAGTTTTGGCCCCTTTTCAGAATTTTAGCCTCTTATTTGTGAGTGAGAGAGATGAGGTATGTCCAGAAAATACCCAGCCATGTACTATGAAAAGTAGCGGCATTTGCCGAAGAAGATACAAGATACAAGACACATTGTATGTAGGACAGTGACACTTCAGTCCTCTTCAAAGTAGGCACTTTGGAACTTCACATAGTTCTCCCAATTGCATTCAGCTACCCCGTTGTATTTTCCTTAATGGCATCAACAATTTGAAGTCTCTTCTCTTTCAAAGATGATTTTAGTTTTGGAAAAAGCCATAAGTGGCAGGGCACCACATCTGGGCTGGAGGGGAGCTGAGTCACCTGGGTGATTCGCTGTTTCATCCAAAAACTGCATGAGACGTGATGCGTGAGCAGGCGCGTTGTCTTGATGAAGCTGCCAGTCACCAGTTGCCCACGGCTGCGGCCTTCTGACTCATCGGAATAGTTTCCGTGGAGGAATGTTCAAGCTTAACACAGAATTTGATGCAGATTCATTGATCCACTTAGTCATTTTGAATGCAACAGCCACACAGGACATATGCTCACTCCAAGGCATCTACTGCCCCTACTGACTGCTACATTGAAGTCATTGTTCACGCATGTGCATGCCAGTCCACACTCATTGGCCGCCAGGTTACATCGATGTTGTGCAAACTGTTCTTGTTATATTAACAATGGCTGGACTTTTTCCAGACATACCTCATGTATTTAGGAGAAAGAATATAGATTTTTTAAAAATTACCAAGAAATAGAAGTATAAACTTATATATAAGGAGCAGAAATAAAGCCCAACGCAAGCTACAAGTGTGTGAATGTATAGGCCACCGGGGTACATGGCCAGCCTGTCCTCACACCTCTTCAGTGCATTGTCACTGCCCCACAGAGGACCAGCTCTGGGTGTCTCCTTCATGCTTGAGGATTAGACACTGATTTTAGGGTATTATTTCCCTTTTATAATCAGATAATGCCTTTCAAATTCAGAGTTCAGTCATATGAGTGCTTTTTAGGGCAATCTTTCTTACACTTGGGCAAGTTATGGTTACATATTCACTGAAAATATAGATAGACTATTTTTTTTCTTTCAGCATGATGATGATTGTTTTGAATGCCCAAAGTGAAGTGGCGATTCTGTTCCCTTTCATCCTTTATAAGTGGGGACTAGTGCTGCTTCTCAGGTGTGTCAGGGTTGGCCATTCCCCGTGAAAGCCTGGCTGTCTCTGCTGCCGCCCTGGGGATTGCTGTGTGGGGTTATGGTTATCAGGATCTCTCACTATCCATGATTGGATCTCCAGCTATCCTTTGGTCAGTAGGTCTATGAATTTTATAATGATAAAAAAAGCTAAACAAAATATTGTAACCTTTTTATAATTGGTATTTTTAAAGAACAGTGTTATAAAATGTAAATGCTTAAAAATGGTATGTGTGCATGATACTATAAAATGTTGATTTTAAAATTCAATTTTGCTTACAGTTCAGCAACCAGATCCAAATCAGCCAAAGCCTGAGGGAAGCCAGATGGTAGTGCTGAAAGGAGAACCTCTGGCCGTGGGCATTTCCTGGCCCCCGTCACTGCTGGCTGCCCTGCAGCGGTGGGGCACAATGCAGCCCAAAGCCCCCTGTCTGACCGCCTTGGACACAACTGGGAAGGCCATCTACACCCTCACTTACGGCAAGTGCCACAGACATACCTTTTGAGATTTTGGTTACCATTGCTTTGAATAGTTTGAGGAGTTAGTAACACCTTTCCATTATTGAGTCTTCCAGCACATGGATATAATATATCCTTCCGTTCAAATCCTTTCCACTCTACCAGTAATGTTTTATAGCCTTCTTTGGGGAGGCTTTGTGTGTTTTTGTGACACTTATTCTTAGATATTGGGCATGTTTATTTTAATCTTATTCTTAATAGTGTTATTTAAATTTTTTATTTATTATTTATTACTGGTATATAGAAATCAAACAGTGTTTGTATATTGTTGTTATATGTGGAAGCTTTGCTGATTTCTGTTCACAATGCACACAGTCGTGTCATCTGCAGATGGTGACAGCAGTTTCATTTGTTCCTATTTGTTTTACCTCCCCACCCCCACAGTTGTACTGGCTAAGACTTGCAGGAGAAAGGCAGATGTTATTGACTGGCTTCTGCTTTCAGAGGGGAAGCTTTCGGTATCTGCCCATTAATTATGATGTCTCTGATAGGAATTTTAAAGATGGCCTTTAAAAATTATGTTAAGGAAGTTTTCTTTCATTCTGAACCTGAGAAGGACTTTTAAAATCTTGAATGATTGTTAAATTGTTTTTTTCACCTTTATTTTGTTAATGTGGCAAATTATGTTGATTTTCTGTTAAACTTCTACATTCTGGGGATAAAAATAACTTGGTCACAACACATTTTTTTAATATTATAGCTGGATCCAGTTTGGAAATCTGTGTATTATAATTATTAACGTATTGAATTGACCACTTAAGAGGAAAAACAATGTTTTGAATTGAATATTTTTTTCTCATTAATTTCTCTGAACCTACAATACACTTATTTCACAGCGTTGCACCTGGGTTTCATATTATTTGCAATGAAATTTGAGCATTTATTCAGAGGGCATGGTAGCTCAGAGGGCATGTTAGCTCAGAGGGCATGTGGTTGTGTCACAGAAATGTGAGAGGGGCTGAATTAGGACATTAGTGTTGTTACCTGTTAGGTATACTTCATAGGATACACATTAGGCTGCTTCAGGTATTGGGGATGGACTGCGGCTTTTTCGTCTTCCTACCCCATTATCACCCCTGCCTCTGTCTACCTCCCCAGACACCTACAGTCCTCTTTACTTTTCCTTTATCTCTTCCTGTCATCTTCCTCAATGAAGCTCTTCTTTGCTGAGCGTTCACTAGTACTGGGTGCTGAATATAGAGACTGTGTGCCAGGAGAGGAAGTGTGTTGGGCAGGATCTCACGGGGCTGGGGGCTGCATCCTGAAGGTCTAGATGTACCACTCTAACAGCCGGTGGGTCTGGGCAGTTACTGACATCTCCCTGACTACCTTGTCTTGAGTGAAAAGTGGAGACGAAGCTATGACCCACTTCATGAATTATTGTAAAGGTTATGTGAATTATAAGGGGTTGCATTCACAATGCAGTGTTGATTGAAAAAAGCAGCGTGGAGTATGAATCTCATTTCTTAAAAAAAATTCCATATGTGTATATGTTTGTGTGTGCATATGTGTGTGTGTGTGTGTGTGTGTGACAGATACACATACATAACAAAGAATGTTAATTTTTTCTGCTGGCTTTTATATATTCTAAATTTTTTATAATAAAATCCTGTATTATTTTAGTGTTAAGAAACAAATCTATAAGTTGTCTTTAAGAGAAAACTGTGAAGTTCATTACAGCATTGTGAAAAATAGTTATCGCTTGGAAACTCCCTGAATTTTCAGTAATTGGGTAATGGTACATTATAATTGTCACATTAAAATGTTAATTATTGGTTTAAGTTTCACATTGCTGAGTACTTTTATTTTATTTTAGGCAAACTTTGGAGTCGGAGTTTAAAACTAGCTTATACTCTTCTTAATAAACTGACTAGTAAGAATGAACCACTACTTAAACCTGGAGACAGAGTAAGTAACTAGAATGTAACTTTATTGGAGTGAGCAAAAACAGACTCTAAAAATCTGTTGCATTCAAATCATGTTTTATCAGCTGATTAGACGTAAAACGTTAATACAAGGGATTTAGAGTCAGCATGAAAAAAATATTAAATATGCGAAGTTTGTGATGAACTAGACAAAATGATTGTTGTTTTTATTCTGATTGCTTATCCACTGATTCTTCAACTTCTTTTCTCTTTGACTTTATATATATTGATTTTAATCAAAATATTAATATCGTATATGAATAAACGTTAAATTTTCAAAGCTTAAGTTTTAGGAGGAAATGACCTTACTTGGAAATTGTGTGTGCTCTATATTCACCTCCTTCCCTATTCCATGCGGCCAGGCCACTCCCTCGTACCTACCTGCCCAGATAGAATGCAAAGGAGGCTAGCAGCTTAGTTTCTTGTCCCACCCTGCCCCAGTAGCCACATGAGGCTATTTAAATTAATCAAAATTAAATAAAATGAAAAATTTAGTTCCTAGTCTCGTGAGCCATGTTTCAAGGGCTCAGTAGGCATATGTGGCTACCATATCAATAGCTATAAATAGAATATTTTCATTTTTGAAGAAAGTTCTGTTGGACAGCATTACTCTCGGAAAGTGAATCAGACTTGAGGCACCCCGGTATACTGGAAGGTCCAGGATGGAAAACCGGAGAACATGGTGAAAATCAATATACCAGTGAACTCCCCTAGTGAAAAAAGTTGCTTAGGGTCACATCACTCAACAAATGAAACTATAAGTTGACAAACTGACAGAGTTTCAGGGCAAAGAAATGAAAGAAAAAGGAAAAGGGAAGGGGGGTAGGAAGGAAGAAGAAACTTGAAGGAAAGTTAGATACAGAAAACAGATGTTCAGAAAATTAGTATTAATACTCCTAAAGTCTATGATGAAAAAAATAAATCAAGAAAAATAAGCTAGTAGGAAAGATCAAGAGATGGAAGGAAAAAGTGCAAAACTTAGAATTGATCAAGAAGGCCCAACATCTGACTAACAGCAGTTCCAGAAAGAGAAAGGAGGAGAGTAGAACATTTTCAGTGATAATAATAATGTAAGAGTGTGTTTTGGAGCTGAAGAGCATATGCTTTAAAGTGAAAGGACCTACAGTGAACACAGTAGCCCCACAAAATGCACATCAGCACATAACTACGTTGCTGCACAAGGTCAGGGTACAGAGCCTGTAGGGGAAAGCAGGATGTATGCAGGCGGTCAGCAGTCATACTGGAGGAGATCAGCGTGACACTTCAGAAGTTCAGAGGGATTCCGATTTTAACCTACGGTTCTATTTCTAAAGATCCAACAAATGTAAGGCTGGAGTAACTGTTTTCAGACACACAGGACTCAAAAAATATTGGACTCCCAAGCAGTCTTTCTTGGGACTCATGGTCATAGGTTGTTTCTTGGGAAGTTCTTAGAGGATGCACTTCAGCCCAATGAGTGAGTGGGGATTCAAACAGGAAAGCCACCAGGCAGTCCCCGGGTCACTGCTAGCAGCAAACCAGGGGCAGTGCAGGCAGGATTAGGAGGACAATGGATCCTGGATGGGAGTGGGGCTGGTCTGCAGCTGCTGAAACTTCTGAGTTCACCTGACTGGTTGGTTATTTGAAAAATACTATTGATAGATATTTCCATATGTGGTGGGGTATTTTAGAGCACATTAGCCAGTGCACATGTAAAGAGTAAAGCCAGTAGGAGTGCTGGTAGCTGTCACCATCAGAAAGAAAGGAGATGTACACCTGGCCGTGAAAGTGCGCAGTATGAAGAATGCTACTCTATGATGTGTTGTGCTTTAAATTGAGTCTGAAAGAATCCCTGATTTATGTTGTGGTTTAAAATGAATATAAGAATCACTAATGTATTTTTCTTGAAGAAAGTTCTTGCAAGGACAAAGAATTCCAGGTTACTTTCTTGATTTGCTAGAGTTATAAAAAGACTGACAGGATCATAATGAGTTGATTATCAGAGATGGGTGGCAGATTTATCCTCCTGTATGTCAATAATATACCAAGATTATAAAATAACCTAAATGTCTCAATTCCGTCTAATCACAGATACTCGTTAAAAGTTGAGATGATGGAGTCATTCTCCAGTTGATTCCATGGTTGTTCTTTGTGCTGCTGTAGGTGGCGCTGGTGTTTCCGAACAGTGACCCTGTGATGTTCATGGTTGCGTTTTATGGGTGTCTCCTGGCAGAGCTGGTTCCTGTCCCCATAGAAGTGCCATTAACAAGAAAGGTAGCAAACATGGCCCCGGTTCAGGTTCCGTGAGGTTTTCTTATAAAGCGGACAAATCAGTTCTGGGGTGCTTTACTTCTTCATTCTAGGGAGTGGTCAGTAGATGTAATTTTGTTTACAAGTGCTCTTTTTTTAATGTAACTTGTTGGTGAGAAGGGGCACTTAGAACAGCTGTGACTGAGCTATTATATCGCCCGTTTGAAACAGCATTTTTTCCTCTGACAAATAGAATTTGTTAAACTTTCTTTCAAAAACATGTTTATTGATAGTAAGTTTCATTTTGGGAGGATAAATCGTTATAGTGATGTATTACAGCTCACTTCTCAGTGATAATTTTGAATGTATGGGATGGAAATGTTCTTGCGTTTCTGTTTGCTTCCATAGCAGGCAGTTTTTGTTACTGATAGAGGATTACTCTAGGGCATCGGACGGTCTAGGCAGCTGTTAACATTTTACTTGTAAAGTTCATTAACCTGACTATTGAAAAAATTATTTTAGGAGTAGACTGGGCATATATTTTAGAAAATCGAGTTTTCTATTATAACCCAGTATTCAGGCAGTTACTAATGTGAAGATTGTCAGCAACAAATATTCAAGAATCTCAAAAGTGAAGTTTGCAAATAAACTCAGTACATTTCAACAGATAATACATGATGACAGATAATTGAGTACAGGGATTCTTAGAGAAAAACTAAGATTTGTCAAATTTATAAGAAGAAACTAATAACATTTCACAGAGGGACATATATAAAAAATGACCCAAGAGGAAATGTGCATTCCTGTGTGGAAATAGTATTGTTAAGGTCAGGCCTCCGCAGATTAACCTATAAATTTCAAACACAAATCAAGTGGAAATTAAATTATTTTTGGAGTTTCTTAAAATGCTGCTGTCATTTGCAAAAAAAAAAGAAAACTTGGAGAAATTAGTTCATCATCTGAACTTTATATTTCACTGCAAAAATATATATATTTTAAATTAAAAATTAGTTGTATTTTATTTTCATGAAAATACAATATAGAGCAGCAGTTTTCAGCCTTTTTCATCTCATGGCACATATAAATTACTAAAATTCTCCAGCACACCAAAAAATATGTTTTTTGCTGATCTGACAAAAAAAATAGGTATAATTTTGATTCATTCACACTGGATGGCTGTTGTGTTCGCTGTTATCATCTTCTCATTTGACAATCTAAGGGCAGAGAGGTCAGTGCCCCTGACTGAATTGTCAGGGACTGCGTGTTTTAGAACTCTTGCAGCACACCAGTTGGAAACGGCTGGTATATAGAATTGAGTCGTTTAGAAGTTTTACGAGGGACGGGGAAATGCTGCACTTTCTGTGCATGGTCCTGCGTAGTAAAGGCCCTGTGCTGCCTCACTCCCGCCTCACTCTGTCTTGTGCAGGATGCTGGCAGCCAGCAGATCGGGTTTCTGCTGGGCAGCTGTGGCGTTGCCCTGGCCCTGACCACGGACGCTTGTCAGAAAGGCCTACCCAAGGCACAGACTGGAGAGGTGGCAGCTTTCAAAGGTGGGCCCCTGAGGGCAAGGGGAGTTGGCGTTCTCTGGTAAACTGTGTCCTCTAGTACTTTCCTAGCAGTTAAGCTTGCAGAGGCTGAGGAATCTTCAGTAAAGGTGAAGTCTTTGAGGCCTTGGTGAATCTTGCTTTTTACCTGGTTCAGGGTCTAGACCTCTGCTGTTTAAGATGAATTGAGTAAGAATTAAATGAGACTGATACATCTGTTCCTCTGACACTCACCTGTGTTGTGTCCCTGGCTGCCCCTCACAGGTTGGCCCCCCCTCACCTGGCTGGTGATCGATGGGAAGCATCTGACTAAGCCCCCCAAGGACTGGCACCCGTCGGCCCAAGAGGAAGGATCCAGGACCGCCTACATTGAGGTGGTGACCTCTTCTGGCACAGAGTGCAGTATTCAGGCTCCGTGGGTTAGGTCTTGTTTTCACATGAGTATGAGCTGCTGAGGTTTGTAGTTCACAGGCTAAAGCTCATGTTTTATCTCCACCTCAGCGAAGTGTCGTGTGGAAGCTTCCTCAGAGCCTTTCAGTTTTCCTTTTACCTAATCCCCCCTCACTGGCTGCCCTGGCTTGGCGTGTGGACAGTTATGAGGAAGCCCGCATGCACCTGCCCAGAATGAGTCCTGACTTCATCTGAGGGTGTCACCTCAAGGGTCAGGGCGTAGAGCACTCTCCAGTCTGAAGGCTGGTTAATGAAGGAGAGGCAGCCAACAGCTTCTTCTCTCTGACATCCGTCAGCCTCCATTCTCTCTGCCGTGGCCTCCAGAAACATCACCTAATGGATTTTTTTTTCCTTGAAATCTTTCAGTATAAAACCAGCAAAGAAGGCAGCACAGTGGGGATCACAGTGTCCCACGCGTCCCTGCTGGCGCAGTGCCGGGCTCTGACCCAGGCGTGTGGCTACTCGGAAGGTAAGGCCAAGTGTGATGGCTCTTCCAAGTGTGATGGGACCTGTCGCTGAGGGTGTCGGTCCAGCCCTGTGCAGGACCCACCCTCTAATTCAGGTCGTCCCAGGTGCGACATGCTCAGGGCTCTGCTTGCACTGGATGAGTGGGTCCTTTTCAGTAAACTCACATGGATGTTGATTTGATGGAGTGTGAATTCTGTTTCCCACCAGTTCATCAATGCCAAGTGCGCTGGTTCAACCTGCAACAGAGCTGAGGGGCAGTGCATTTTACATTTAAAAGAAATGGAAAACTGTTTTATTGGGACACACTTTTCTGTTTGCTGTTTTATATGCCTGTGGTTCGGGGTTGAGCTGTCCTGCATAAAATATGCAGATGGAATCTTATGGTCATAGGTTCTCTCTTGGTAGCTCCACATGTACTGTTAAATATTAGATACTTAACTTGGAGAACTATTATTCCAAAAACACATACATGGTAGTTTTCTTTGTATTATAATACATGAACAGAACTAAAAAGTAAATTGTGTGCTGTGTCTAAATATCTAAGATATGCATGTTTAAATGCAACGGCCGTGGTAGAGGGCACAGCTGAAGACTTCAGCAGAGAATTAGAAGAGGATTTTAGATATGTTCAAGGGCCTGAATAATTTTTTAAAACTTAGACCTGTGAATCGTGTCCCATGGTTTTCTTCTTCAGACCCAGTGCTGACCTTATATATGTCGCCTGTAATGGGCTCCCTGGCCGATCAGGGAGCTTGTACAGCATGCTTATTCAGGACGCAGCAGTGAACCCAACTCCCCGTATTCACCAGGGATTCTTCTCCTGTGTGGTGCACTAGGGCTTGCTGTGGCCTTCCGCGAGGGACCAGATTTGCTTCTAGCTCCAGGCTCTGTCCCCTGCCCAGTGCGAGGTCTGGAGCCAGGTTCCTCAGAGGACACAGCCAAGCACTCAGAGTACAGGGCTGTGCTGGAAAGCCTGAGGGCTCCTGCCTGCTCCTGCTCCCTACCAGTCATACTCCCTGGAAGAGAAAATGGGCAAGAGAGAAAGTGTACTTTTTTGAAGGGAAGTGACATGAGCATCATGTGACTTTTCTCGAAGTTGCAGGATAAGGGCCTTGAGTGTGAGAAGTGGGGAACTGGGTGTACAGTTGAGAAGTAAGAGCACCCATGACAGTCTTCATCCACAGTATAACTGACGTGTGACAGCCTCACTCAGCCTCTCAACTGGAGACTGTTCCTTTGTTTTCACATTGGTGATCAGCATAGTTGTCGGTTGCAATCCAAAATTGTATGACCTATTTTTATGTTTTTTTAGTCATTTGAATAGATGACCAGGGTCATTGGCTAACTAATGCATGGTATTTGGAAATGCTGTGTGTTTCCTAAAACTGTTCTGTGTCGATGATGCGTGCATCTCAGTTTCTCCAAAAGTGCACGGGACTTGTGAAGAGGTTCACTCAGTGGTTTTCCCGTCTTTGTCCACTTTCAGCTGAAACACTAACAAATGTGCTGGATTTCAAAAGGGATGCTGGTCTCTGGCATGGAGTGTTAACAGTGAGTGTTGATGCTAAATGATCTAATTGTTGGAATGAGGGATTTCTAATGTTTCATATCAATATGTGACATCAAACCCTACTGTATAAAGGTTATTAACCCTTAGTTCTGCTGATTCACGTGACCAGTATAGCTGAACTGAAATAGTGTTGTGAGCACTTATACTACCCTTTCTGCTTCCGGCACGGCTTAGTGCTCTGCCGTCTGCACATGGAGGGAAGCCTGTCCTGAGCACTCGTGTCTTCCACAGAGCGTCGTGAACAAGATGCACGTGATCAGCATCCCGTATGCGCTGATGAAGGTGAACCCACTCTCCTGGATTCAGAAAGTGTGTTTGTATAAAGGTAAGGGAATTAGCATCATTTCTTTTTTTTAAAATATATATTCTATTAACTGGCTTTTATTATTATTATTATTATTTTAGATTTTATTTATTTTCAGAGCAAGGGGAAGGGAGAGAGAAAGAGAGGGAAACATCACGCACCTTCAAATGGGGGCTTGGCGTGCAACCCAGGCACGTGCCCTGGCTAGGAATCGAACCAGCGACACTTGGTTTGCAGGCCAACACTCAATCCACTGAGCCACAGCAGCCAGGGCCAGCATCATTTCTTTATTCATCCTTCATTAAAGAAGTCTTTTTGAATTAATATTTGGTGATTAAGAAAAAAATAAATCCGGCATGCAGAGTTGCAGATGTGGGGTGGTAAGGAGCCCTGCTGTGCAGTGTGCACTATGACCAGGTCTTATACTCGTCTTTGGTGGTCCTGACTAGCCAGTGCTGGCTATGGGCTGTCGTGGCCTGTGTGTGCAAGGCCTGGCCACCCTGGACAGAGACTTGTTCAGTGACAGCCCTTCTCTGCAAGGACCATAGGCTCCTAATTTTATTCTCTTGGAGTTTTCCTTACAATCACATCAATTCTTAGTATGTGAAATGGCTTTACTTTGAAGTTAGGGCTTGTCAAGCCACCAGTGGCAAAGCTGTTTTTTCACGCAAAGCGACCCACGAGCAGTGGGGCTGTCGGTGGGGCCTCGCCCCTCCCTTCACCTTCAGTCAGTGACCCCCACAATCCAGGTATCTCTGTGGCTCTGCTCTGACGGAGCTCTAGGCACCTTCATTAACCCCCAGGCCTGGGCCTACTACAGTCTTTGTTCACACAGACTCGTCCTGGGTACTGTTTACTTTTCTACCTGTCCTGACAGTACTGCCGCTTACTGAGTGTGGACATGGAATGTGTGCTGAGGGACTGTCACCAAGGCAGCCAGGGGGTAGCTGTCTCTGTCCTCCTGTTTTACTGAGGAAGATTGAAGCCTGACGCGGGGGTTGGCTGGTGCTGCCCACTAGCATGGCCAGGATTGGAGGCCGAGTTTGCCTGCTCATAGCCCTTGTATTCCCGAGGCTTCTGCTGGCCACACAGCGACATGCAGTAGCAGCTTGGGCAGGGTTGGATGAGACAGAAGAGGCAGATCTGGAAAGAGCATGATAGAGCTTCTGAGAGAAAATCAAAACTGAAAATGGGTCTGAGATTATGTTACCTAATGCAGACCTCAATATTGATTTTAAGTAAAACGGGTTAGGATAGGTTAAACTATGAATGAATCGCAGAGAATGTGTGGCCTGAAATACAGGATGCGTGTCTGTGCTCATATGTGTGCACCACACCTGGCAGCAAGCCCCACATGTGGGTCTGCATGATGTAGGGGTGTCACCTTCACGTCTGTGTTCCCCTGCAGCCCAGACAGCGCTGGTGAAGTCCCGTGACATGCACTGGTCTCTCCTGGCTCAGCGAGGTCAGCGGGATGTCAGCCTCAGCTCACTGCGCATGCTGATCGTGGCTGACGGCGCTAACCCATGTGAGTAAGCCCCTCACCAGAACTGGGCCCGTGGTGTCCCCAGAACAGTAAAAGTGAGTGTCTTGTAATGGTCTCTACCGTGTCACCTCTTGTTGGTGACCTATTGGAATATCTCATGCATGTTTTTTGGCCACTAAATTTGGAAGTGATTTTAACACACTTGAGAGAAGATACACACCTAAAAGCGTCATCTCTCTTAGGCAGTGACCAGAACGTGGATGCAGATTGGGAGCCTCATGAGCCCCTTGGCCTTGTGCCCCCTATCCTTCTGGTGCCATCTCCCCTAGTGTGCTGCTGCTCACTCCGGACTCTGTGGGGCCCAAGCACAGCTACATTTGGGGGCCATCCGGGGCCTGCCGCAGGGCATCTTCTGGGGAGCTTCAGTGGACCTTTGAGGGGTTTCACACAGAGCCATTGACCAGAGTCTGGCCTGCGATCTAATCCCCTGTCCACTGTGACCCTAACACCCCTGAGTACCTGTGCACCTGGGTACCCTGTTGCTCAGGAGATCACCTCACCTTCCAGCACGCACCCTGAAGCCTCTAGTTCCCTCGATCCACACCTGAGCTCAGTGGGGCGCCTACATTCTGCCTACAGAACACCTGGGTGCTGCTCACTTCCCTCCTTCTCAGCCGTGCCCGTGGCCAGGCTGCTTGTCCACTGGAGGTCACGTGGCCAACTCATCAGATGACGTTCCCTGCAATGTCTCAGCTCTGCCCTCGTCTCCATCTCCTCGACACAACGCCCCCATTGGGAAGCCCCTCCCAGGCCAGCCCCCTTGCACCCCCTGCAGTACTCGGGACCCTGCTGTTCCGCATACCAGTTCCCTATAGCACGCTGACTGATCTGGATCGCCTTGCTTGTCCTCTGCTGTCCCCTCATCCCCAGCACAAGGCTGCACACAAGGGCACCTGGAAACAGGTTCCTTCTTCTCAGGCTTCTCTGCAGCAGAGGGCTGGGGGTTTGTGGTACAGCCTTGGGGTCCTGCGCAGACAGCACCCAGCCTCCTGGGAACTGAGTTTTCATATTGGTGGCACCCCAGACTGTGGCCAGGGTGACACCAGGGGACAGAGTGTAGGCTGCCTTGCCAGGAGAGGTGTGGGAATGTTGCTGGGCAAGCACGTACGAGAACAGGGTGCACACATGCCTCTGGGACCTTTGAGGTGGAAGGTTTGGCTTCATAAACACACTTCGGTCACATCCCACTCTCCAGACCTTTGAGGACATGAGGGGAGGCTACGGGGAACAGGGAGGCAGGGCTGGCCGTGAGTTAGATCTCAGAACCAGAACCAACACAGAGATTAAAAATAGGTTTCCTGTGAGAAATATGCAACTTCTGTTGATTTGAAAAGGTGTCGTGTTTCCATAGGAGCAGCCTGGCCCTCCCTGTCCCCGTGGGGCTTTCGCCTTCCTGTGTTGTGACAGCATCTTACATTGTGGCTGTTTAAATGTGAAGTGGATGAAGGGCAACTTGCACAGTCTCCCGGCGTGTGGCCACAGTGCCCATGCCCCAGAGTCCCACCCATCGGCCCTGCACTTACTCTTGTGTCCCTCTCTGTCTCACGCAGGGTCCATTTCTTCCTGCGATGCCTTCCTCAATGTCTTCCAGTCCCGAGGCCTGAGGCCCGAGGTCATCTGTCCTTGCGCCAGTTCTCCTGAGGCACTAACGGTGGCCATTCGCAGGTAACTGAATCACTGGGTCTTGTAAAGACTTAATTCTTACTCTTACTGCTGAGTTACCTTCAGTACAGTTGCGGTGAATTTGTTTCGGAGCACTAGCCATCATGAAGCAGTGCCCCATCCGGTGCCAACTTCCTAAGCTGTTTGCACAGTACTGGGCACGCCAGTGCCATCCTGGAGTTGAGGTCTGCCCATGTCCTCTCTTCCTGCCTGGGTTGTCTCTTGCCTGCCCTGTGGCTCCTGCCTGCAGCTGCCCCGGCACCACCTGGGGTAAAGGGCAGTGGTCTCACAGTTGAGGGCATCCTCAGCTCCCTTGTTAGATAATTAGGCTCCGTTGTGGTGCGTCATTCACGGTCATAGTGTGGCTCTGATGTGCAAGCATTAAGTGGTTTCTAAAGTGTTAATAAATTGGCATTAAAAATAACATCTTTACCCTTCACAAACTGTCAAGTATTCTGTATTCCTTTGTTCTTTGAGACTTCTTTTGCTCGTCAGTGTAGTTTTTTCTTACTGGGAAAAATATTGACCTTGTTTCTCAGTGTTGCCTTTACCAGCTGCATAACAAATTACTCCCAAACTTGGTGGTTCAGAACAGCGACAGTCAGTTATTATCTCTCACGCTTTCTGTGGTTGGGACTTCGGTGCTGCCTTGCAGTTGGGTGTTGTCTGCACTGTATCAGGGTTGGGGGAGCTGCAGCCATGGCTTCCTACGGGCAGTCTCAGGGCCTCTCCTGCTGGTCTCTGGAGCGGGCTGCTCTGGGCTTCCTCACATCTTGTCATTCTGCTTACCTGGCTGCCCAGGGCTCCCAGTGAGTCTCCTAAGACAAGCAGGTAGAAGCTTAGCATCACTTCCACCATCATCACAGGCCTACCAGATGAAGCGGGGAGTGTCGCAGTCCCACTGCAGGGGACAGCATGGGGTGGAGAGGTGGTGGCATCTTTAGGAAGGCAGTCTGCCATGTGCAGTCCTGCAGCCAGTATCCTCACAGTGTGATGCAGAGCAGGGCCTGTGGAGCAGCATCCTCCTGCAGGCAAGGTGGGCCACAGGTCCCATCTTCCTTGGTCAGTTAATCTAGTTTTGTTTCCTAGGCCGCCTGACCTGGGAGGACCTGCTCCAAGAAAAGCTGTGCTGTCGATGAACGGCCTTAGTTACGGTGTGATCAGAGTTGATACTGAAGAGAAGTTGTCAGTCCTTACTGTTCAGGACGTTGGTCAGGTGATGCCTGGAGGTAAGGGAGGCACCTGGAATGTGTCTTGTCCTTTGATTGATAACATGACAAAGAGTCATACCATCCCCAGCCTTTATAGGTGTGATCTGGAAGCACACAAGTAAAAGATTTCTTGGGAGGGTTTTTCTATGTAAATTGGGATTTTAATTTATAACATTTTTTTCAGTTTTTTTGCCTCCTTTTGTATTAAGTTTAAAATTGAGCTAAAATACAGGGGCGTGTTTATGGCCTGTGAACCTGACTTGTAGTTCCAGTATTTGGGATAATGGTGACAACAGCTCACACTTCTGCTGGCATAGTCTTCGTACTTCATACATGTTGAGGCAGAAACCCCACTGCGCCCGTTGTGTCTGAATAACTTGATAATCAGGTTATCTCAGTAAGTCGTGAAAGCACGTGGATGTTAGGAGTGTGACTTAAATTAAGGTGCACAGAAATACCTGTGGGTTCCAGGAAGGCCACGTGAGCCATCCTACACATCGGGCCACATGGGTCTGACTAGCTCAGGGGTCGCCAGAGGCTTCCCCACCGTCCCTGAGGCGGTGCAGCCAGGAGAGGGTGATGGAGCCACGTGAGTGACGCTGGTGCAAAGTTTCACGCGGGAAAGGAAGAGCAGAGTCAGGCTCAGGAGGCCTCCTGTGATGGTGGTGAGTGGGGGGATGCTCTGCTTATCCTGCTCTGAGGTCACCCCTCATTGTAGCCACCTGCAGCTGCTCCAGTTCCCCTCTTTGCCATGGTGGCCCTTCTGTGGTTCCCTGGCAGCTCTCCTGACCAACCCTGGGGCTTTCCAGAGGCAGGTTCTCATCTCTCTTACCCCTGTGCTGCTGTGTCTGCGTTTGAGGTTGCAGGGTCTGCAGGCTGCCCAGCATCCTGGCCTGTGTGTTTGCAGGTCTGCCTCCACAGGAGGCCTGTGCACAGGGCGGGAGCCATTGGGCATGGTGCCAGGGCGCTCCAGAGGGAGAGCCCACGGCAGGGAAGTCTGACCCTGCGTGTGTGGAGAAGGTGGGACTCTTAGAACAAGACTGGAAATTCACATTTTATTTCTAGACACTTCAGCAATATATGAAGTATGTTTTTCTTTCTATAATTGTACCATAAATATGGGTTTATTGGTCCTGTAGTAACTTGAACATTAGGATGAGACATTTTACAAAGAGCAAAGACTGGGAGTCTTACATATATTTAGTAGTTATGAGGAAAGCACAGTAACTATTTAAAAGATTGGTGAAATACAGTCCTGGTGATTTTTCTGAATGAAAAAATAAGAGACTTCTCATAGTAGTGTTTGTTTTTTACTAGTAAAATGTGGAACAGGATGGCCTTTGTGCTTACGGTGCTCCCCCAGGCGGGTGTGTGCTCACGGTCTTCCCCACAGCGGGGGTGAGTGGGGGGTGTGGGGGGTGTTTGTGTGTGCACAGTGTGCCTCCAGGCGGGTGTGTGCGTGCGGTGCTCCTCTAGGTGGCGTCTGGTAGCCAGGATAGTTGAGGACTCATGGGCTTGGTGAGGGCTGGTGGTGTTTGCTTTTAGCAGATACACAACCAGGCTCCGCTGTATTAATCCCACTGGGTTTGTGTTGACCGCGATATGAAGTGGATTGCGCCTTTCTGCCTTTTTGTGATTTAAATTGGGGTGTCTGTCCTCATGTGAGTGTCTGAATGTGAGATGAGAGCCACCTACCCAGTGAGATACATGAGTGCCACCTCCTTTAGTGAATGTCCCCAATGTTCTCACTGCTGAGGCTTTGGCTGCTTTGTGCACAAACAGAAATATATGACTACTTGCCTTCATGTAACTTCCTTGCTTCCCGTCTTCGGAGATGAGAATACATTAGAAAAAATCTCAAGAAGGGGCAAAGGAAGGACAAGGCCCAGATGACTGAAGACTGTTTAATTCATACTGAATGACTGAGTTTTGTTTGATGGGTCACTGCATGTCCTGGTGTGCGTTTCGCTCTATTGTGGAGGCTATTTCTGGGTGACTGCTCTGTGGTAATGTTGGGGGGCTTGGTGCCGCAGTGACCAAACAGCCAAGGTCCCCGGTGCCGAGGGACAGGAAGCAGGCAAGAACATCAGGTAGGGGTGACGCTTAGGGGCCACACTGTGGCCTGCATGACAGGAAGGGCCCTGGTACAAGTGGGGTCTGAGGCTCTGGAGCTGGTGCCAATCTCAGAGCAAACGTGTAAGATGGTGCCTGTTGGCATCCAGGTCAGCTGACACCTCACATGGGTGCAAGTGAGTCATGCCTGCTTATCACAGGGAAGGACGCACTGAGCTGTTCCATCACCTCACCTTGGTGTGTGTCCAATATAAAGACACTAGCAAGTGGAGTGTATCCAATACTTGTCAGAAAGCTCATTGTAAGAGCATGCTACATGTAATATTTTGTTTCCATGACTGTAGATGTGACAGGAAATATATCTTGTGGATGATCCACTTCATTATATTTATGCTTTCAAGGTTTTTTTTTCTTTTTAGCTAGCGTATGTGTTGTGAAGATAGATGGTGCCCCATATCTCTGTAAAACTGATGAGGTTGGAGAAATATGTGTTGACTCCAGTGCTACAGGCACTGCGTACTACGGACTACTTGGGATCACAAAGAACGTCTTTGAGGTTTGTACTTGATTTTGAAATTCAGTTCCAAGAGCATCCATGGGGCACAGTGGGTGTGGGCCAGCCTCCTTGGCACCCACTCTGCTGGGTCAGCTCTGAGTCAGGGCGCCCTTATAGCCCTGATGGGATTTGAGGCTTCCCAGGCAAGCAGGTGCTCTGTGCTGGAGTTGTGGAGGAATTGGGAAAGCCCATTGGGTGCCCACTCCTCTGGGCCAGGCACTGGGAGCACATGGATGAAGGAATAAAGCAGGAACAGAGGCCTGTGGGGGCCTGGAGAGGATCCTGTCAGCCCTCAGAGACTCCTGCCCTGGGGCAGCCTCTTCCCCTTGGGAAACGTGGGTGACAGCCCCACCTGGGAACCATACCCTGGCCGTCAGGCGGTGTGAGTGCCGAGCTCTCCCACCAGCCCGTTGACTCCTGCTCTGTTGGTTGATTGTCTATAGACCACAGCCTGACCGTTACCCTCTCCACTCTGTGCAGACTGTCCCGGTCACTGCAGGAGGAGCACCCGTCTCCGACAGGCCTTTCACCAGGACGGGGCTCCTGGGCTTCATCGGCCCTGTGAGTAGTCCCGCCCCCAAGACCTGGGTCCCCCATGGGCTCACCACTCAGGACGGGATGCTGCCAGCATGCAGTGGGCATCTGGAGGCTGGGGTGCAGTGCTGCACCCCACAGTGCACAGGACAGCGCCCACCAGAGCACTGTCAGCCCAAAGTGTCACTGGTGCCAAGTTTGAGAACCCCGCCTGTAGTCCTCTAGCACTCAAGAGTCCTTTACAAACTTCACGCACAAGTGTAGTTCCATGTCCGACCTTTCTTGTGCCAACTCCTCCCTGGATGCCCCTTTGAGCCCACCCGAGCCCCCCAGCCTATAGGGCCCGTGATCCCACAGTTGCCCCACCCCCGGTTTTGCCTGTCACCTTGTGCCTGGGGGCCTTGGTTTTCATGTGCTCACAGCTCCTCGTGGCAGGGCCTGACCCACAGGGCCTGCCTGTGTGTCCCGAGTCCTGACCAGCTTCGTTGCCTTCAGGATAACCTGGTCTTTGTCGTGGGCAAGCTGGATGGGCTGATGGTGGTCGGAGTTCGCAGACACAATGCGGACGACGTCGTGGCCACTGCATTGGCTGTGGAGCCCATGAAGTTTGTCTACAGAGGCAGGTGATGCGCTGCGGGTCCCTGTGCATGGCTTTAGGTTCTTTCTCCACTTAAGGTTGGAGAAGTCTCTACAATGGAAGGGAAGTGCAGTGCAGCCTAAAAATTGCTGTTCATCAGAGAAATTTCACAAAGAAAGGGATGGCACTTGCAGATCAAGGACAGCAGCGTTAGTGTCCTCACTGTCCCCAGAGCTTATGCAGTCCCTTTCAGACAATGCAATCTGAATGTATAATTGGGCACAGGGACCAGCACCAACATTACAGAAGGAGCGGTGTGCATGACTTCACAGATGCAGTTTGGAATCACCAGTACCATGTTCTCTGAAACCGGCAGAGGCCAGTTCTTTTTCTCCTGAGATTCTACCTTGCTTCTGGGGTAGAATCAGTCCAAGTTTCTAAATGTGTTAGGCAACACTTTAAAAATTCTCATCTCCACTGAGCAAAGAAGTGGACCTCTGGCTTAGGCCCTGGTGGCTGGTCAAGGAGGGGAGACCCTGTCCTACTCCTGAACTCTTTGTCCTGTGCAAAGCAGCTCCTTCTCCTACTTGGCCAGTTAGCCAGCAGCATTTTAAAATTTTATTCTTCTCAGGAGGTTCTTTTATTACTCAAACTAGGGTGCCTGTGATCCTGGACAGGTCCTGCCTTAAATATATCTTGAAGAAATTATTAGGGAATTCTGCCAAATTGTGGGTCAGTGTGGGCTGCTCGCTGTCCCCAGGAAAGGATGATGGATGTGGGATAACCACCCAAGAGACCAGCAGAGTAGTCCTGTGGGTGTGTGCAGCCAAGAGCATCCCAGGACATCACTACCTGTCATCACAGTAGAAAGCGGGTACACTGCTGGTACAGGTGTCCATGGGGTAACATCAGGGCAGCCCGTACCTCTTCTGGGGTGGATTACAGACACTGCCTCCTTGCATGGCCATCAGAACCTGACGGTACCTCAGGTGAAGGCCCCGCTCTGAGCAGGAACCTGATGAGGCAGTGCCAGTCTGAATGTGTGGCTGGGGTGTGGGACGATTGCTCTGTAAGGGGACAGCATAGAACTACAACCGATAGTAGTAACATGAAATGAGATCAAGAAACCATGACAGTTGTGTACACAAAGAACACAATAGATGAAATAAATAGTAGGATAGATATAGCTAGAGAAAACTGATGAACTGGAAAGTCAGAGTAAGGAACTACTCCAGAGGTAAAGAACTAGAAAGTTGTAAAGAAAAATTAAGAGAGATGGGGAGAGAGGAAGAAGGGCTGGCAATCCAAGTTCCAGACTTGGGAGAGAAGGAGGGAGTGTCTGCAAAGAGGGAAGCTGAAATTCTCTACTTGAGAAGGGTCCACGTGGCAGATTTGGCAATGTCTCAGCTGACACAGGAGCAGGCAGAGAGCATTGGACTTCCCAGTACCTGGACTGGTGCAAGAGGATGACAGTGTGATAGTGTTTTTAAGTTTTTGAAAGAAACTTAAAAAAAAAATTCCTCATCCACTGTTTTTTTAAAGATTTTATTTATTTACTTTTTTTAGAGAGAGGGGAAGGGAAGGAGAAAGAGAGGGAGAGAAACATCTATGTGTGAGATGCATGGATCGGTTGCCTCTCATACACCCCCAACTAAGGACCTGGCCCACAGCCCAGGCATGTGCCCTGACTGGGAATTGAACCATCAGCCTTTGGGTTTGCAGGCCAGCACTCAATCCACTAAGCCACACCAGCCAGGGCTAACAGGAACTTTTAACCTAGATTTTCTACTTATCCTAATTGTCACTTAATTGTGCAGTTGGAATAAAAATATTCATGGGTCTGTATGTTTCAGAAGTTTGGTCACCGAAAGATCATTTTTGTGAAAATACTTTCAGATGAGGTACTAAAAAACAAATTCAGGAAGTGCTACAAGATGTATGAAAGTAAGGAAAATTTAGTACTGGGTAAAGTTTGTTGTATAAAAGCACATGTGTGCAGGTATGCACACCAGCCAAAGGAAAGAACGGGAAGGTATGTTCATAAAGGCCCAGAATTAGAACCCTAGACGTACTAGCATGGTGGTTTAATGGGAAGACCAGCTTCTTGTCTTATAGGAAAAAGGGATGTATCCTCTCAAGTCTAAAAGAAGGCAATACAGAGAAAAAGGAGAATGTGTTGAAATTCTTAAAAGGTGGGAGAAACAAGTCCAGTACAACAAGCAGATAAATTCAGCAAGAGACAGATTTAATCAGTTGGATTAAAAATAGAATTTATAGAACTTCTAGACAAACATTTTTGTCCAAAGAAATTATCACATTATTCACATTACATTGAGGAAAATTTTAAACTGTGTGCCTGGTGGTTTTGCTTTGCACCGCAGTCCCCTCTGTTTTAGTGGATTTTCAGTCATATTTGAGGAGACTCACGACGGGTCACTTTTTAAGTTCTCAACAAGATTTGCGATAGTTACTTTTTAAAGCCCGCCTTTCCATTGACTAAACACCAGCACTTCTGCATCTTCTGTCCAAGTGAGAAGAGGTGTCTGCCTCCCCGCTGGCAGCCTGTGCGGGATGGTCACTTTTGTCCCTGTCCTGCCCCAGGATTGCCGTGTTCTCCGTGACGGTGCTGCATGACGACCGGATCGTGCTGGTGGCCGAGCAGCGGCCGGACGCCTCCGAGGAGGACAGCTTCCAGTGGATGAGCCGCGTGCTGCAGGTGGGCGCGAGGGCGCGCTCCCCTTCCTGCCTGTCGGCTGGTGTGTGGCTCGGCGGGTGCGCGGGTCCCAGCATTCCCCGTTTCGTTCCTTCAGAGCAGGCGGGGAATCCGTGCCCTCGCTCAGGGTTTGAAATGCCTTCGCCTCTCTGTGACTGTGCTGAGAAGGCCGGGTGCCAGCTGCCCCTCATGTGGATGATTTGCTGGGACTCACTGGCTTCCAGGCCTCCTCTTCACCCTGCATTGCCTACACAGTAGGCACTAAATAAGCATGCAACTTATGAGGAGGCAGAGGAAACAGCATTCGAAACCATGTAATCTGTACAGGGGTTACTGTGTTCTTGTTATCTAATAGCAGCCCCATAAAGCTGTTGTCAGCTAGAATGGTTTTAAATGAAAATATTGCCTGGGTTCGGTGTCTGCTGACCCCGAGGATGGACTGTGAAAAATGAACACTTGTCTACTTCTGCACCGGTTATTTTCCAACATTGTATTATGAAAGTTTTCAAACATACGGCAAAGTTGAAAGAATTACCTTGTGAATTCCTGATACCCAGTCTCTAGGTTCTGCTTGGTTGCAGGTTGTGACTAACAGTGGCGACACTTGCTTATGACACTCTTGTCCCTCTGCCTGTTCCTCTGGGCATGTCATATTGTCATGCATTACAGCCACCCTCCCCTCTACACTTGGGCATCCATATCTTTGAGTATTGAACTGGGGTTAATGTACTCTTTTCGGGGGTGGGGGTAAGGAGTAGAACTTATATTCAGTAAAGTACACAGAGCTTACATGGTCCATTCAGTGAGGGTTTTCTAGTCAACCTTATTGAATGTAATTTACATACAAGGTGGGGCAAAAGTAGGTTTACAGATCGTATGGAAAATAATACAGTAATTAATAAATAATAATAAAAGAATAAACTTTTGCATACTCACAAATGTAAACCTACTTTTGCCTGACCCTGTATAGAATGAGTCCATTTTTAAATTGCAGGTTGATGGCTTCCGTCAAATATATGCGCCACGTAACCGCTATGCCGTGATAATTAAGATATAGAACATTGCCATTGCTCCAGCAGGTTCTCCCGTGTCCCTTTGCAGTCAGTCCCCAGCCCTCACCTGACTGCCCAGCCCCGGGAGCCACCGGTCTGTGTCTCTCACTGCAGATGAACTTTCCCTTCCTGCTGTAGACGTGCTCTGTAATGGGGTCACGTGGGGTTGCCCCTTTCTCTGTCTCTTGCCCTCAGCGGGATGTTTCAGAGATTCTTTGTATTGTGTGGATCAGTTGATTCCTTTTTGTTGCTGAGTCGAGTTCCTTTTTATATATTCACATCGGGGTGTACATTTGGGTTGTTACTTTTTGGCTGTTGAAAATAAAGCTGCTGTGGGTAATAGTATATTTTAGTTCTGGCAGCTCTTTGGGATGCTCTGTGGTGACCTGACACCTCCAGACCAGTTGTGTGCAGTTGTGAGCAGCCCCCACAGCCACCTGAGAAGGGAACCCTGTGCGAAGCAGGAGGCATCTGACAGGCACTGTCTATGTGTCAAGGGAGCTCAGGGAGCCAGGAGCTTCAGAGTAATTCATGCACTTATTTTTAATAAAAGTTTTAGTGCTTTATTATAGAATATTTCTGATAGACCGAACGTAAAGAATATAACAACACCTATGTTCTTACTGCCCTGCATCAGCAGTTGTCAGTCCAAGTTCCATCTGTCCCGAACCCCATTTTTCCCTGAGGAGTGTTTCAATGTAAATCCCAGATGTCACATCATTTTATCTGTATAGATTTTATTATTTACTTCTTAAAAATAGATGTTATTATAACATCTTAAAATTAACTAATTTCTTTTTAAATTTTGTTTTGTTGAGGTATGATTGACATGAACATTAGTCCCAGGTGGACAATGTAATGATTTGATATTTGTCCACATTGTGAAATGGTCAGCATAGTAAATCTAGTTAGCATATCGCCACACATAGTTACAGATTTTTTTTCTTATGATGAGAACTTTTAAGATCTATTCTCTTAAGCATCTTTCATGTACACAATACAGTTTTATTGACAGCAGTCATCATGCTGTACATTACATTCCAGGACTTAACTTATTTTATAACTGGAAAAGTCTGTACCTTTTGACACACTTTACCCATTCCACCCACCTCCTGCCTTTGCCAACCACCAGTCTGTTCTCTGTCTCTGTGAGCTTGGCTTATTTTTGTTTTATTGGTTTAGATTCCACATGTAAGTGAGACCATATCATGATTGTCTTTCTCTATTTGACTTGTTTCACTTAGCCTGATGCCCTCAGTTTCATCCATTCATGTAATTGCAAATGGCAAGACTTAGTCCTTTTTAATGGTTGGATAACATTCCATTGTATATATACTTCACATATTCTTTCGTTTTTAAAATTTTATTAGTTTTCTATTTGCAATAATAAGTTACAAAAACCATAGTGACTTAAACAATATAGGCCTGTATTCGTACATTTCTGGAGATCAGCGTTCTGACACACATCTTACTGGGCTAAGAGCAAGGCATCAGCATGGCTGTGTTCCCTTCTGTAGGCTGCAGCAGAGTGTCTGTTTTCTTGCCTTTTCCGGCTCCTAAAGGTTGCCTCCATCTCTGCTCTGGCTCTGATACTGCCTTTCCAAAGCCAGTGGCACTGTACCCCCACCACAACTTCCTCTGACGGTGCATTTCCTTTATCCATTCATCTGCTGATGGATACTTAGGTTGTTTTCATTTATTGGCTGTTGTAAATAATGCTTCAGTAAACATGAGGTACATATTTCTTTTCATGTTAGTGTTTATGTTTTCTTCAGATAAATACCCAGAAGTGGACTTGTTGGGTCATATGGAAGTTCTATTTTTATTTTTTTGAGGAATTTCTGTACTGTTTTCCATAGTGGCTGCACCAGTTTACAATCCCACCAACAGTGCAGGAGGGTTCATCCTTACTTATTGATTTATTAATGATGACAATTCTGACAGGTGTGAGATGATATCTCATTGTAGTTTTAATTTGCATTCCCCTGATGATTAGTGACATTGAGCATCTTTTCATATATATCTGTTGGCCATCTGTATGTCATCTCTTTGGAAAAATATCTATTCAGATCTTCTGTCCACTTTTTAGTTAGTTGTTTGGGTTTTTTTTTTTTGCTATTGAGTTTCCTCTGCTGTGCAGAAGCTTGTTAGTTTGCTATAGTTCCTCTGCTTATTTATTTTTGATTTTGTTGCCATTGCTTTGGTGTCAAATCCAAAAAATCATCACCAAGGCCTATGTCAAGGAGCTTACTGCCTGTGTTTTCTTCTAGGAGCTTTGTGGTTTCAGGTCTTATGGTCAGGTCTTTTGTCCATTTTTTAGTTTGTTTTTATATAAGACAGTGGTCTAGATTCATTATGTCGAGTTTTTCCAACACCATGTATTGAAGAAATGGTTTGTTCTCCATGTTCTATTCTAGGCTTCTGTGTTTTAAATTACTTGACCATGTAAGCGTGGGTTTACTTCTGGGCTCTCTGTTCTGTGCCATTGATCTGTGTGTCTGTTTTTATGCCAGTATCATACTATTTGTTCACTAAAGCCTTAGGGTATAGTTTGAAATCAGGGAGTGTGATACTTCCAGCTTTGTTCTTCTTTCTCAGTTTTAATGTGGCTATTCAGGCTCTTTTGAGGCTCTATACAAATTTTAGGATTGTTCTGTTTTTGTGAAAAATGCTGTTTAAATTTTTATTGGGATTACATTGAATCTGTCTATGGCTTTGGGTTGTATGGACATTGTAAGAATATTCCTTTAATCTGTGAACATGGAATATCTTTCTGTTTATTGGGTCTTATCCAGTTTCTTCCATCAATGTTTATAGTTTTCAGTATACAGATCTTTTACCTCCTTAGCTAAATTTATTCCTAGGTATTTTATTCTTTTTGGTGCAATTGTAAATGAGATTGTTTTCTTAATTTCTTTCTGATAGTTTATCATTAGTGTTTAGAGATGCAATAGATTTTTGTATATTGCTTTTGCATCCTGAAACTTTACTGAATTTGTGTGGTATTTCTAATCGTTTTTTGGAGGAGTCTTTAGGGTTTACTATATATAATATAATGGCATCTTCAAATGAAGACAATTTTCTTCCTCCTTTTCAATTTGAATACCTTTTATTCCCGCCTTCCCTTCTTTTTCTTGCCTGATTGCTCGGGCTAGGACTCCTCATACTAGGTTGAATAAAAATGGTAAGCATGAGCATCCTTGTCTTATTTCTTATCTTAGAAGAAAAGCTTTCAGCTTTTCACTGTTGACTAGGATATTAGCAGTGGGCTTGTCATATAAGGCCCTTATTATGTTAAGGTACGTTCCCTCTATCCCCACTTTGTTGAGTTTTTATCCTAACAATAGCTGATGTAATGAAATATCTAGTCACTATTCAGATTTCCGCAATTAATGTTTAGTTTGTTAGTCTCAGAATCAAAATGAGGAAAAAATTGTACTTGGCGGGGACAGGTCTTTAAGTCTTTTTTAATCTGTAGAGTCCTCCTCTGTCATCTTTTTCTTTATAGTTTGTTTAATGACAAAAATAGGTTGTTTGTCCAGTATGTTTTCTAGCCTGAATTCTGATGACTGCACCTCTGTGGTATCATATAATATGCTCCTCTGTCCTGTCATTCCTGCATGTTAGTATTAGATCTAGACATTTGACCAGGCTCAGGTTTGGATTTCTACAAGTTTCTTCCACAAAGAGTGCTGTCCTATTGAATCCCACGGGGCCTTGGAGGGCACGTCATGCAAGAAAACAAGGTCAGGGATTGATTTCAGAGTAATGAGCTGGTTTCCTAGAATCCTCTAGAAGTGCCCACTGGGTTTGGTTTGGTTTATTTGTTCCATTGTGAACTAGTGGACTTAAAACATACTGAATGTGCTTCAGATTATTATAGTTATTTTTCAGTGGTCAGTTGTAGCCTCTTCAGGTTGGCTTATGAGGCCTTTTGTAATGCCTGTGATCCTTTGAGGCCGCACTGGAGAACAGGAGGCTCAGGTGCCTGGGAGGCAGCGCCTCTCCTGTCCCAGACCTGTGAGGGCTGGGACCCTAGCTGCCTTCCAGGGGAAACAGAATTTGGGACCACCACGTGGCCACTTAATGTTACCGGCTTAGTCACCACTTCTGGGCTTTTTTCGGTGGACAGAGTAGGAAGCGATATCTGTTTGTTTGCAAGATTACCTACATCATGCGTTTCAGTTGCTAGTTTTAACTCAAATTCAAGACCACAGGGTTTTTACTTAACTCAGGGGTCTCCTTTCTCCCACACTGAACCACTCCAGCAGAATCTCTCCTTTACCTTAGACCAGTCAATACACCCTGCCGTAACAGAACAACAGTCTGCACTGCCTCTAAAACAGATTCAGAGGACAGCTGAAGATGTTTTTTCAGTTCTTTTTGCCCGCAGGGCCTATCCCACTTGGGGTGGACTAATCAAATAACTGTGTTCAGAGTCGCTTTAAATAGGCTGTCTCTGTGGGGCTGTGCCACCAACCTGATTCCAGTTTGGTGGAGTTCATCTGTTTTATTTTACTTCCAGTTGTTAGCGACTGCTTTTAAATATTTTAAGTGTTTTGTATGTAAAATATATATGTGGTTCCAAAGTCAAATCTGAAAGCAAAGTACATTCAGAGGAGTCCAGCTTCTACCCCTGCTTGTTCGTTCCTCCTGCAGGAGGTCACTTAACAGGTCTTTTAGGGCTTCTCTAACTTTTCCATTTTTTACTTTAAGCAGTTACAGGTTTATGACCATGTGTATACAGACACTCTGTGTGTGTGTGTGCGTGTGTGTGTGTGTGTGTGTGTGTGAGAGAGAGAGAGAGAGAGAGAGAGAGAGAGAGAAATGGTAGAAAGTGTACACATATTCATACTGTTTTCTCATTTAACAGAATATCCCAAGGTCACGCTGTCTTCTTGACCTTTGGGTTGGCATGTCCTCAGCATGTGCAGTGTGTCGGGTCTCAGTAGTCCCTCCGGTTCTGTGTCCTCCCTTCCAGGCCATTGACAGCATCCACCAGGTGGGCGTGTACTGTCTGGCCCTGGTTCCTGCCAACACCTTGCCCAAGGCTCCTCTTGGAGGGGTTCACATCTCTGAAGCCAAGCAGCGATTTCTGGAGGGGATGCTGCATCCATGCAATGTGCTAATGTGCCCACACACCTGTGTCACCAACCTTCCCAAACCTCGCCAGAAACAGCCAGGTTAGTTGTGCATAACAATCTTAAATGGGTGGCAGCCACCGTAATGATTAACTGGTGCAACGCAGTTAGGGTTAGGAGACAGAGCGAGTGGCACACTGAGCCAGTCACCTGCTTCTCCCTCTTTAGGACTGAGCCACATAGGAGAGAACTTTACTGCATCCCAGGTGTGGTCACTTCCACCTGCCTGCTAGACCCATCTGGGAGACTGAATTCAAGCCCGACATCTTAGATGGAGGGTGAGGCCATGGCTCCCAGGGAATGGAAATGTTGCCCAAAAGCAGACTTGGAGCGTGGGGACTTAACAAGCCTATTTCAGCCACTGTAGTGCTCATGGCCGGGCAGGGGTACATGTGCTTCTCCCCTCGGCCCCGTGACCCGCCACAGCCACGATTGATGGGACCTGGGGAATCTCAACAGATGGTCAATGTCCCTTCCCTGGTTTAACTGTTAATACAGTTTTTCATTCTTTTGTTTATGTAAATTTTTAGTAATTGCTGGCTTTTTTAATGATTATTGAACACTAAAATATCATTAAATAAAATACATTTAATCAGGAAAATTTAATTTCCTATTTTATACATAAAATATAGTAAAACAATGAAACATATTAAGAGTTTAGCTGTGGCTGAGGTCAAATTGTATGCCCACCCAGATCTGTGTCATATGGTATATTTCTCAATCTAGCACTGCTTATACTTGAGAGAGATTCTCTTTGTCATTTAGCATAAACCTTATAGCTGGTTGCCTGAATATCTGTATCATAGTGAAGAGTTAAATATCTAATTCCAATGAGAAGTGTGGTGTGTCTGTAGAAGTCATCAGCTTCTCATTCAGCATCGTCCCGATTTCTAGAGGTTGGACCAGCCTCCATGATCGTTGGGAACCTGGTTGCCGGGAAGAGAATCGCGCAGGCCTCCGGGCGGGAGCTGGCTCACCTGGAGGACAGTGACCAGGCCAGGAAGGTAACAGGCCAGGACCTGGAAGGGGAAGGAGGGCACCTCTGTGTGAAGCTGAGGAGGACTGAATTGGCCTCTCTGTGCAGTTCCTGTTCCTGCCTGACGTGCTGCAGTGGCGGGCCCACACCACTCCCGACCACCCGCTGTTTCTGCTGCTGAATGCCAAGGTGAGTCCCCCGACTGCCCTGTGGGAGCCAGTGGAGCGTACACGGTGTATGCTGAGGTCCCAAGGAGTGAACCCGCTGCTCCCCAGCTCAGTGTGACTCCATGATTGCTTCCCTAGGGCACGGTGACGAGCACTGCGACCTGTGTCCAGCTGCACAGGAAAGCTGAAAGGGTGGCCGCTGCTCTGATGGAGAAGGCGAGACTGAGCATTGGGGACCATGTGGCTTTGGTCTACCCCCCAGGTAAGCACACCAAGACATCACAAAACTCACCTGGGCCCATCCTCCATAGGTACGCATACCCCTTGGGTCTGCCTTCATCGGACAGTCCCAGTGGTGCTGGTGTCATGGTTACCTTCTCCCACAGACTGTTTTAGGGACTCTGGTGGGCTCCTGGGCTATAGTCCTGCACCACTGCACCCACAGCAGTCCGGCTTCTGAGACTTCACAGTGGGTCTTGTAGTTACAGTCAGCTCCTTGACACCTCTCTACCCTCTTGTAGATAACTGTAATCTGATTGTAATTAGACTCAGATTCTTAGTAGTGTAGCCTTTATTATCCTCTTGCCTTTTCATCCAGCTCTTCTTTCCCTGTCTCTCACCTGCATTTTATTATTAGAAAGCAAGCGCCCTTGGCACCACCAGCCAGGTCAAGAAATAGATCTTTGCCAGGTACCCAGAAGCCCCTTTGCCTTCCTGTCCCCACCCTAGCCTCCTCCATTCTACTAAAAGTAGCCTCTGTCTTGACTCCTGGGGTCATCATTTCTTTTATTTCTTTATAGTTTAATTCCTAAACATACTTTAGTCTGCTGATTTTTCTTGAATTTGATATATTTTTTAAGTCTCTTAATCTATCCTCTTTCCCTCCATCCTTACAATTTATCTCCTAAAGACCCAGCATGACCTTGCAAGTCAGCACGCTCCCTGGGTGCTGTATTCCCTACAGATTGGCAGACGCCAGATCAGATGCAGGTTCCAGTCCCTTGCCAAGACTGTAAGTGGTATCAAGCTGTTCCATCAGAAACCACATGTTGGACTGTCTCCTTTTGTGGTGTTAGCAGGCATTGGCGCTCAGTGTTCTGCGTTCTAAATTCATTAGGGGTCACGAAACAGTGAGATTCTATTTGTTTTTTAGCCATAAAACTAATAAACAAGACACTTTCCCTCATCTAGTGTTTGGCCACCCAGTGGTAGAGGTCATACATGAAAGGCAGAAGTGTTCTTTTCTAATAACAGTTTTTAATAAACTGAATTTTGTTTCCTAACATACTCCAGAGGTGACCAATCATTATGAACTCATGAGTTTAAGCATAGTTTGGGGTTTCAGTCCTTGCCAATTATTTTCTTTATTCAAGCTCAGATTGCCTCATCTTTGGCCAGTAGGAGCCTCTTCTGGGGGTGCCAGACCCATCCTGTACTTGTCCGGCCCAGAGCCGGGATCAGCCATTTTCCCCACGGAGCCTGGTGCTGGTGCTCCCAGAACAGACGCGGCCTCGGGTCTCCTTTCCCTGAGCACCTTACGGCTGTCGCTCCTCTTTCTCCCGGCGTAAGCGTCCGCACGTCTGATGACAACCTGATTTTCTTTCCCTTGGGAGTTGCTCGCTGTTTTTGCCGAGGTCCCTAAAGGGGATTTCTTCCCTTCTCTTCAATCCAGGGTGTAGTCCTGATATCAGTTATTATGGGTTAATATTCTCATGTATAAGGAAAGTATTTTTAAATAGGCAGCTTTAAGTTTTATTTTTTAATTTCAGGGAGCTTTTCTAGAAGCACGTTTTTTTCTCTTCTCTTCCCGTGCTTTGGTGTTCTTCCTGTCCTCCTCCTCTGTTCGTGGGTTAGATCTTCGTCTTCAGTAGTTGTCATTTTCCATTGGGATGTTTCTGTCTCTTACTAAATTCTTTGAGTTTTAACAGTCCTCTCCCGTCCTCTGTTACTGAGGCTTTGTCTGTTATCTTCGCTCCTGTGCTCCTTTTGTCTTCATTTTTTGCAATGATTTTTTTTATAATATATAGTTCTTTCCTCATTTCTGATTTTTTCTGATTCTGATTTCTGTCCTTTTATGTCTTGTATCATGTTCTTAGTGTATTTTAGCACATTTTAAAATAGATGAGTACAGTTTTTATCTGCTCTTTACATAACTTTCTGGGGACGGGACCTCATGTGGTGGCCAGCTTTCTGAGGTCTAATGACTGTCCCCTCCCCAGTCTTACTGCCTCCTGTCCCTTTCTCTTCTTTTTGTCACTTATTGCTATACCCTCTGTGTGTCTTCCTTTCCTTGCAGTGTCTTTTCTGTGGGGTGGGTAGGCCTGCCTACTGTTGGGGTGAATTGCTGATCTTACACTCTCACCAGTGAATGGATGGATGGCTTCCTTTCCTCCCTCTGCTCTCTGATCCAACCCACAATTTTGGAAACAAGATGCCAATGGATCCCCCCATGAAGAACAATCGGGCCCCCGACTGGGTGCTCCCTGTTCTTTCTGCTCCCTCCCCAATCTCTGAGACTTCCAGAAATTTTCCCTTGTCCCTTTCCCTCCTTCCTGTTCCTCACTTTCCACTTTGCTGAGGGCACTTGGTTCTCATCAGACTTTTGCTTACATGCAGACCCCAGACGTTCATCCTCACCCATCAGGTTGGGTTGGCCCTCCCTCCCCCTCCCGCTCTCGGGGTTTCAGCTCTGTGAGTTTGCTGTTGGCTCTCAGCAGGCTGTCTTCTCCCAGGCCTGGCACGTGGGTGACACACTCAGCATAGATTTCTCTCTCCTGGGGACTGGGTCTTAGCTGGAGCAGAAACCAGGGGGTTGGTTTCTGGTTTTGTAGTTCCTGGAGCATCACCGTGTCCCCTTTATAAGTTTGTTTTTGTTTTGCCTACAAGCTTGTAGGTTTTCCTTTTCACCTCAGAGTTAGGTATTTTGCTGGGATGTGCCCAAGTGTCAGTCATTTCTCACTTTGTTGCCCATTTAAGCTTCAGACTTCCGTTTTCTCTCAGGAAAATGTTGTTTTCATTACTGTCTTTTCCCTCTTTTTTTGCTTTTGGAACTCCTCTGACTCACATGGTGAATCTCTTGCAAGTCTCGGATCTTCTCCATGGCGACTCTCGTGTGTCTGCTCTGGGCAGACATCATTCTTCCCTGACTGCTAGGCCACTTGTTCAGGTTCTAGCAGTGACCACCTCTTTTCAGCTTATGTGGTGGGGCTCTTGCCACTGGTGGGAGCTGGTGGGAATTATCCTTGGGAGGTTGCCATGGAGTGTAAACGTGCATGTGACCATCCACCCATGTTCTGCCCTAAGAGCCTGGTGTGTTTCTTGATGCAGATACTCCAAAACTTCCACTGGCATTACAGTTGCTTGTATTCTTCCCAGTCCCTCGAATGGGAGGTTATTTTTCTCCAGGGTGATTGTAACTCCCTGGGTTCCAAGGCACTTCCGGAGCACCTCGGTGTAAGGCGGGCATCACTCACTAGCTGAGCGGAGGCGGGCACATAGCTGGCAGGTGCAGTCTCTCCTGCCCCCTCGAGGTCCACACTGGCACGTGCCAAGAGCTTGGAAGGACAAGAGCGCATCCTGGGCTCAGGCGCCTGCTAATTACCATACTGAGCTGCCCCTGGCCTGAGTGGTCACGTTCCTAGGTAGCTGGTGGAGCCTTGGGACTTATAATCTGGTGAAACCCATGGACTGAGATAAACGTGGTCTATTTTTCTTGACTCTGGAATTAAAACAGCCTGAGACTTTGATGTCTTGAAGCCTGAGGATGCCAGGTGGGGTCTTGCCTGATTTGTGGGCAGCATCTAGCAAGGCCTCCAGGCCGTGAGGGCATAGGTGTTCTCAAGTCGTACTGAGTTGAAGAAGAGAAAATGGATTTTGAGTGATACAGTTCCCCTCAAATGTTAATTATGGGGAATTCTAAACATACAGAGAAGGTGAAGGACCAGGGTGGTGGTCCTGCGGTGCATCGTGTGGTTGAGAGCTAGGCAGGGACGTCCTGGCTTGTCCCCAGGGGTGTGGCCCTCCCTGCAGAAGTGGGGCGAGCAGGTAAAGGTCCTCTGCGTGCGCGCTCCCATTCCCATGTTCTCGTGTCCCCTGTCATGGACGGCTTGGCCTTCAGAGGTTTCCTTGCTGTCCTTGCTCACGCACCCTGTATCGCCTCGTGCACAGGGATGGTGGTCAGAGCTAGCTGTTCTGCTAGACCCCGGCTGCACCCACGCCTCTTCCTGGCCTCCAGGGTCTGTGGGAAGTCTGCCCACAGAGGAGAGGGCTTCTGCCCCTCCGTCACGGCGTTGTGTTTGGTAAATGTCTCACTATATGGGGTAGTAGCAGCTTTACCAGGAAAAGCAGATTGTGTCCCTGTGTCTTTTTCATCGTTGTATGACACTAGGCACGGTGAGCTATGCTCAGCCCCCATGCTGACCCTCTGACCGTGTGTCTCCCAGGGGTGGACCTCATCGCTGCCTTCTACGGCTGCCTGTACTGCGGCTGTGTGCCTGTCACTGTGCGGCCCCCGCACCCCCAGAACCTCGCCACCACACTTCCCACCGTCAAGATGATTGTGGAGGTAAGTGCGCGCTGTGGCCCCACAGGGCAGACTGGATTGGGGGCCTGTGTGCTAATCGAACCAAGGGTCTTCTCTTCTGGCGCCTGGCTCTCTCTCCAGGGCTCCGTGCAGGAGTTTGCTCCCAGGCCCCGTGCCTCACCTGTGCCTTTGATCCCTGTGCTCTTCAGGTCAGCAAGTCTGCATGCGTCCTCACCACGCAGGCCATCATGCGGCTGCTGAAGTCCAAGGAAGCAGCGGCCACTGTGGATGTCAGGACCTGGCCCACCATTCTAGATACAGGTGTGTGTCCTCAGCGCCATTGGTGTGCGTGCGGGTCCCCACCAGGACGAGTCCTCTTTCCTTCTGTTGTTGTAGGGGTTGCGTTATTGTTGCCCAGAATAAGCTGAAGTAAATGGTGAGGAGGCTGCTAACATGAGCCTGACAGCTCGTTCCCAGCAGCCTGTTCGCACCCGCTAGAACTGGGCGCATAGGATGGGAGGAGGCATGAAGTTCGGTACACGTCACTTGCGGCAGGGTGTCTACCACCAGTGGGGAGTGAAGATCCTTGCCCGAGGCTTGAGTGCCTGTGGCCCACAGCTCCCGCCGCTGCCTGTCATGCCTGTGCAGTGGTTGGCAGTTGTGGGGACACGGACAGTCCCGCACTGCACATGCACGCACGCATGTACACTGTTCCTCGTTCTTGTCATTGGTGGCTGCTGCCCCATCCCATGAAATGCTTATGGGACAACCGAGAAGGTCTGAAAAACCCCCTCCCTCTGCCTCATGGTCAGGTCCGCCTAGGGCTGAGAGTTTCTCCCCCGTACCTCATCAAGACACCCCGAATGAGCAGCACCGCACAGGCTCCTTTCGTGACTTAAGGTGTGCAGCCATATGGGTGCCAAAGCAACGGGCAGACAGGAGTCCTTTTCATTCGGTCATGTTTGTCTGCTCTTGCGCTCCCAGGACACCACTATGAGAGGAGGTCGGGGACTGTGTTGTTTATGGCCACCTGCCTGACACCCACCAACAGGCATGGAAGCATGTCCATGGCTCTGTCACTGACCAGAGTTCTTGTTGATCCTGGCTAGCCTCAGGTTCTGTGACCTGTGCACTTCTCGGACATTCGTGCTGGTGACCAGAGGACTCCCCTGCAGCCCTCCTGGCCCATTTCCCCCCCTCCACGTGCACCTTGCCCTGGCCCTCTCCCACACTGGCACTGTCATGGTGGGTCCACACCATGCGGTGTTTCCTTGAGGGTTGAAATAAGCCTCCCCACTCACATACAGAGCCCGGTTCCCATAGCCCAGCCTCTGTTCTGAGCATCCTCGCCAGGACCCACCTCTCCTTGTGAGAGCCTGAGTAGTGTTAACAGGTGTCTCCCGTTAACAGATGACATACCAAAAAAGAAGGTGGCAAATGTGTTCAGGCCTCCCTCCCCGGATGTGCTGGCATACCTGGACTTCAGTGTGTCGACCACAGGGATCTTAGCGGGCGTGAAGGTGGGTCCTTTGATCACAGCTCCTGCACCTGACATGGCAGTGAGTACAAAGGGTGTTGGGTCCAGGTGTGTGCAGGCCTTTCCTCTCACCCAGAGCCTGAAGCCACAGTGTTCCTTAAAGTTTGTGTTCAATACCAGTGAACTCCATAGTTGGGTTAGCCTGAGAGTGATGCATATTTTGATGTTTTGTGGTAATATCTGAACTTTTGGATTTTGGGCTGACTGGTCTCAAGGAGCACATGGCTTTGATGAGTCCATCTCCTTACCAGGAGCTAAGCACGTCATTCAAATTTTTTATCATCCTGAAATCTCATGTAGAAGAATTCTGACATGCCATTTCCTGGGCATTATCTGCTTTATGTGGGATTGGGAACCCACCGTCCTTTAAGGAAGTAAATGTGTTGCAGGCAGAGGGCACTGTTGTTAATCCCTCTCTCGCTGCACCTCACTGAACAGACCTTATATTTCACCCCCTAAGATGTCACATGCAGCTACAAGTGCCTTGTGCCGCTCCATAAAGCTGCAGTGTGAGCTGTACCCCTCGAGACAGATCGCCATCTGCCTTGACCCCTACTGTGGCCTCGGCTTCGCCCTGTGGTGTCTGTGCAGGTGAGTGTGCAGATGGGTGAATGGAGGTAGAGAGTATGCAGGTGAGTGTACGGGTGAGGTGAAAGGAGATAAAGATTGTAGGTGAGTGTACAGGCAGAGCGTATGGGTAAGTGTGCCAGTGAGTGGAGGTAAAGACTACGGGTGGGTGTGCGGGTTAATGCAGGAAAGTGTATGGGGAGTGTGCAGGTGCAGGCCGGGGAAGCGTTCCAGTGAGGCAGCAGGTAGCGTGCAGCTGAGTGCAGGCAGGAGTGCAAGGCGCGTGCGTGTGAGTGTGCAGGTGCTCCTGCTGTACCCGCCTGCTCAGTTGGAATTACGTGTAGCGCTTTAGGACTTGAACATTCTAAGATGCGTTTTTGGTGCCAGAAAATCAAAGACACACATGTAGGGGGTTTTGTGGAGGTGGGGTGGGTTTGAGTCTGGGTCTGAAATTGAGTAAAAAAGTAAAAATACATTTGTTAAATGCAAACATTGTCCATTACTAGTAATTGGGAAGAGACTACTAGCGACAGGTCTTTAGAATTAGAACACTGAGTCCCCAGCCAGCAGACCCTGTCCCTAACTGTGACTCTGGATCCTTATGAAGTGCTAGGGGGAAACCAGGACCCCCTGAGCACTGTCCCCGTGCCCCACAGCGTGTTTCCCACAGAAACTCCCACCGGACATTGGGGAGAACAGTGCCCCTGTTCTGTCCTTGAAAAAGGAAAAAGGTGCCGCCCCAGGCGCATATAGGGCGCAGGCAGGCAGGGCACCTGGACGAGCGGCTGCCGCTGACTTGACTGTCCATGGTCCCACAGCGTCTACTCCGGACACCAGTCCGTGCTGGTGCCCCCGCTGGAGCTGGAAAGCAACGTGTCCCTGTGGCTGTCAGCCGTGAGCCAGTACAAGGCCCGCGTCACCTTCTGTTCCTACTCAGTCATGGAGATGTGCACCAAGGGCCTGGGTGCGCAGACCGGTGTCCTCAGGGTGAGTGCGTCTGTGCCCTGCTGTCCTGCGTCTCTCCTCAGGACGTGACGAAACTTGGGGTTCTTGATTGGCTCTAAATTGGGCCACTGGAACCTAAAAAAAAAAACTCCCAACACAGCTCCAAGCAGTTGTGGAAACGGAGGAAACTCTTACCAGGCACTGAGCCACACAGGCTCTGTGTTGCTTCTTCCCAGTGCCCACCCTGCTGGGAGCTCCTCACCCACCCCCGACCACACCTCTGTGGAGGGTAGTTGCCCCCTTCATCTGCACACCCACGTGGCAGGAGACGAGTGTGTGGGGTGGGCAGGGGTGTGGGACTGGCTTGGGACAGGTACATTGTTGGGGGCGTGGGGGAGCATGAGGAGGGAGCAGGTCTGACACTAGCTCTGGGTGCCTATTGGAGGCCTCAGGGTCCCTGAGGACCTGGCGCAGGAGCTGGGAGAGCCCTGTGTAGCTACAGCCAAGAGGGCTGGTGTGGATGTGGAGCAAACAGGTACCCTCTAGCACTTCCATGCTTAGAGTTCTGTAGGCCGAGACCAAGGCAGAACAGGCAGGGTACATGTTCAGGTCACACATGAGTCCCATTAGAAGCTTCTTGAAACAGTGCTCAGGGTCTGGTCTCCCCCTGCTCCCCCCGCAGATGAAGGGGGTGAACCTGTCGTGTGTGCGCACATGCATGGTGGTTGCTGAGGAGCGACCCCGAATCGCGCTGACGCAGTCCTTCTCCAAGCTGTTCAAGGACCTGGGCCTGCCCGCACGCGCCGTGAGCACCACGTTTGGGTGCAGGGTCAATGTGGCCATCTGCCTCCAGGTAAGGCGGCTGAGCTGGGCACCCTAGGTGGATAGTTTTTGAATCGTTGCTCTTTGTTGTTGTGCCGGCCACGTCCATTTCTCATCCTCTGAGCCTTTGATGTTTCATTTCCAAGTAGTTTTTCTTGGAGAGCTACAAAGGTTCTTTTAAAAGATATAGTGGAACCTTGGTTCTTGAATTTAATTCGTTCTGGAAAACTGTTTGAGAGGCTGTTTGTTCAAATACTGAATCTCCTTTCTCACCTGAGAGACACGTGATTGATCATACAGGTATCAACATGAAAGGGTTGTCGGGTAGAGACTGTGAGACATTTTTTCTGTGAACAACTTGGTCAAGAACCAAATTGTGTGAGGATCAAGACATTCAAGAACTGAGGTTTGACTGTATTCTGTTCTCTTCATGAACAAGGCTGGTTTGGAAAAAACAAGTTGTTTTTGAACAGTGACTATTTCTTACGTGGAAGAATCTAAGTTGGCTACAACATGCAGTGAAAAGTTTTTAAAGATTTTATTTATTTTCAGAGAGAGGGTAAGGGAGGGAGAAAGGGAGAGAAACATCGATGTGCGGGTTACATTGATTGGTTGCCTCTTGCATGCTCCCAAGTGGGGACCTGGTCCGCAACCCAGGCATGTGCCCTGAGTGGGCATTGAACTGGCGACCTTTTGGCTCGCTAGCACTTAATCCACTGAGCCACACCAGCCAGGGCTGCGGTTAATTTTTTAGTGTTAAGACTTCTGGCAATTTTAAATTGGAACGTTAATTAATGTCATAATTTGTATAGCCCTTAATTCATATTTGAGACATTAAGATATTTTACTGGACTTAAGGAAATGTGAAGTTGCAGAGATTGAACAGCTAACTGCAGAGCTGTCCACTGCTTCTCAGGTGACTGGTCATTTTCCAGATTTTGTACTGCTATCTCAATTTCATGTCTTTCTGAAGACATCCCGAGTGTTCAGCCTGCCTGCTTACTCCCATAGACAAGATGTTCTAGAGGAAAAGGCAGCACTGGGGCCAGAGCAGGGCCTTGGTGTGGGGCTGTGTCTTGTTTCCAGAGTCTTGGTTTGGCTTGGCCCTTATCCCAGAGCACTCCTGTCCTGGGCCAGCCGTGGACCATCGTCCTTGTCCCCAGCGTTTATGCTGATGTCCTCTCAGCCGTGAAAAGGCAGTGCTGACCACTCCAAGCCTCAGACCCTTGCGCTGTGGCAGAGGTGGCGGGCTGGGGTGCCCTCCCCACGCTCTTCCTGCTATAGAAAGTAGGACTGAGCATCAGGCCGTCGGTGTTGTCGTCAGCAGCTATAGGTTGTCTCCTCTGTTTGTTGGCGTGTGGGATGCCCTGTGTGAGTGCAGAAGTCTTAACGGGATATTCACATTTGCCCTTTTGAGATGCAGTGACGCTTTTTGCTGTCCCTTACCGTGTGTTTCTCACATGGCCTGTTGCTTTCTGTTTGTCTCCTGTGCTGTCTCCTCCTGTCTCACTCTGCTGGCCTCCTTTGCCTCTGTCAGCCCAACAGGCTGGGAAAGCTGGCTGAGCAGGTACGACCTT
Organism: Furipterus horrens; assembly: GCF_987537825.1. NCBI lineage: Eukaryota > Metazoa > Chordata > Mammalia > Chiroptera > Furipteridae > Furipterus > Furipterus horrens. The sequence goes on from NW_028327171.1 coordinate 11,260,912, forward strand.
GACCTTGACCTTGAGGTGCTTCTGTGTTTCCCTGTGAGTTCATGTGGCCTTCTGCTCAACTCCAGACAAATACATGTTTCTTTTGTTGTCTCATTTTGCTCATAGTAGATATCATTTTACATATTGTAAAAGATCATTTGTAATCAAAGTTAAAAGCTAAACTGTTTTCAAAAGAATTTAACATTCATAGCATCGCCTCTGGAAGAAAGGACTGTTGAGTCTCAGTGAAGAAGTTTTTATTACATTCTCTGGGATCTTCATAGGCTAATTTGAGCAGAGTGTCCATTTAACTTGATGTTCCTTATCTAATAAAACGGAACCTAGCACACTTCACTCAGGGTCCGGGTGTCAGAGGCGAGGAGGCTAAGGGCATCACTCCGCTGACCCGGACTGAGCCTCCGCTGCGCTCAGCCCCCAGCAGAGTGAGGGTGGCTGGAGAGAGGCCTGACCAGCGGCTAGGCGGAAATGAACCGCCCCCACACCCTGCGGTGGTGGCTTCACCGTCACGTAGAGACCAGCCGTTAGGGCTGGAATGTACAGCTGTACAGTCTGGCCTGTTCAGTCAGTGTCACTGGTTCTCACCCGGTGCTGTGAAGCCACGTAGATGTTATGGCTGGAAGGCACCCGTGTCCCTGGGCAGACTCACCGCCGGGGCAGAGCCGCTGCCTTCCCGGCGGCGGGGGGGAGCTGGTAGGCAGCTGTGCCACGTAGATGTAGACGTGATGTTCTCCTTCCAGGGCACGGCCGGCCCAGACCCCACAACCGTCTACGTGGACATGAGGGCGCTGCGCCATGACAGGTAACTGCCGTCAACGCCACTGGTGAAGGGGTGCACCTGGGTGTGCCCTGACGGCACCTCCTGGCACCTGGACGCTAGCAGATGGCCGGCCATGCGGTACTGGAGGAGCCTGGGTCTCCCTCTGGATCCCTGTGTCCTCGAGGCTCAGTCATTGTCCCTTTATCTGTCATTTCCATGACCAGAAAGGCGATAGGAGTGACCGGACATTAGACATTCAGCTTTTTATCAGGTTGAGGACAAGTAAACCAACTAAAAAGCAAGGATTTTATTTACACAATACCATTTCAAGGTAGGACTTAGTTTTTACATCGGGAAATATGTGCTGGGGCCACAGTGTGTGCCTGCAGGTCCAGGTCTCTCCCAGCTTCCAGGCCTGGGCTCTCAGATGTGGCCACGCCGCAGCTCAAGGTAGACAGTGGTAGAGCTCATTGTGAATGGGCCGCTGGTCACGGACAGCCCAAGAGCAACCTAGAATAAGCTCCTGCCCTGAGCTGTGCCATGTGAGCCAGGCAGGTAGAGGGCATGTCTCCTGTGGCGCTTGAAGTCACCACTCCAAGGTCACAACAAGGTCATATGAAAGGCTAAAGTCTTGGCTGTTGTCAACAGACTGTCACAGTGATAATTTCTGATTATTATATGAGTCACCTGTTTAGAGATGATCACCTGTGTAGTGAATTTTATTCTGAAATTTTTCCCTTGTTAATTTTTAGGGTACGTTTGGTAGAACGGGGTTCTCCTCACAGTCTGCCGTTGACGGAATCTGGAAAGGTAGTAGAAGCTGCAGTTCTGATGAACAGAAGGCTGTGGTTGGGCTGGGCTGACCTAAGAGGCCTCCTCCTCACTGCAGACACACACAAGGACTAGGTTCAATCTTAAGTACACATGTGAGCGCAAAGCCAAGACAGGAGGACTTCAGGTGCAGAAATGCGGAGGAAACTTCCACTGCTGGGCTCGAGGCTGCAGGGCCCCTCAGGTCAGGGCCCAATGTCTTCACACAGTCCAGGAGCAAGGGCCAGCACAACCATACAATTCAGCCCCTGGCCCAGGTGGCAGCCAAGAAGTGTCCCCAGCAGGGCCTTGGGCAGCAGGTGAAGTCCTAGACCCATGTTGCAATTTGCCATTGAAGCCAGTCCAGGCTTGGTGAGGCCCCAGGAGCATACAGGGGTTGAGAAGTGTGTGTGTGTGTGGGGGGGGGGGTCGGGGGGGGGGGTGCGAACACCTGAGGGTGCCCAGGTTAAAACTGTGAGCACCATGGGAGGGGTCAGCAGACACAGACCCAGGAGAACAGGTGTCCTCAGAACCAGGGGAGGTGTGAAGGAAGGAAGAGAGCCCATGTGGCCTGATGAGGCTGTGTGATGAAGCTGGTGTGACCTGGCAGCTGCCCTGTGCCATGGCCAGGGGACGGCAGGATAGCAGGCAAGGCCACATGCCTGGCATGGCCCGGAACAGACAACTCAACCCACGCAGCCTGGAGGGCCATGTGACTGCTCGCACACTCCGTGGCCACAGCTGCCTCTAGGGGGATGGGGAGGTGCCTGGCGAGGAACCCATGTGCATCTGCTAGGGAAGAGGAGGAGCAGCCACAGCGCCCAGGGCAGAGGGCTCGGCCGGCCAGGGTCCTGGGGAGGGAGACCTGCGAGCGGGAGCTGAGCTGGGGGGCGAAGGGAGGGGCGAGTGAAGGAGTGAACTCACACGCAGGTGCGAGGCCGTGGAAGCACATCTGCCATGTGCCTGTCTCGAACGTTACTTGGAGGAGACCAGCTGAGAGGTGAATATAGACAATAACCTCCTCTTCCTGAGCACGTTGCTGGAGCGCATGCTCAGACGGCCGCTTTGCGTTATCCTTTTTGTAAACTTAGCATATTTTCCCTATGTCATTAAGTCTCAAAACAGTTCTTTTTTACCTTTTTGTATTTTATCACAGCAATTCCATCATTGTTTTAATCACCCCGCCCCTTCTGGAGTTTTTCCCCCTCCATTTTGCTCTTACAATGACTTGAGCCTGATGAATGTGTGTTCTGGAAAGAGCTCTGGCTTCAGGGTTCAGGTGGGCCCCATAGAGAGAGGTCAGAGGCTCCAGCATCGATCAGGGTAGCCTGAGGCAAGGACACAATGATAGTGGGAGGATTTGAGGGCCTGGCACTGACCGGGGGCAACAGCTTGCACTCACGACCTTCCTGTGACACCTTGTCCCTTCCCATCTTCCTAGAGGACCTCACTGTCACCTCCCTTTTTATATGTGAAGAAACTGAGGACATAGAGCAGGTGACCATGCCTGGAGCAGCCACGTGGTCTGACCCCAGCCCAGCGAGCTCTCCCCAGGACTGGGCATGGGTGGGGTCCCTTGACCTGAGGCACCCTCTCCTGAAATGTTCTTCATGGTTCCTGGGTAAAAGCTGGTGCCTCCATCTGACCTGAGACGACATAGAGTCCTGTGGTTGGACTGACCCCAAGTCACGATTAGAGTCCCGGCCCAGAACTGGGAGGCTTGATGAAGCCCATGGACAGAGCCTTTGCATGCCTGGGCTGGGCACAATTGAGCAGTGGGGCTGGATGGCCCTCTGTCCTTGTGAGCTCTCATGAAAGGTCGGTGGTCCTCCAGTGGCCTTGTTGAAAGACTTCAGGTAGAGAAGATGCTTCTGTAGACTGTGCCCCTCAACGACATTCAAAATAGGGTCTGTTCTTAGAACTGAGTTAATTTACTAAGATTCACATATATTTTTATCTATTAAAGTCTGTTATTTCTGTTCAAATTCAGATTTCTGTTGGCTTTAAACCTCCTGATCACTCACATATACATATCTTGTCGTTTGGATCAGTTTCTGAGGGCTGCTTGTTTTTAATGTCATTGAGTCAGAAGTCCCATGTTGTCTTGACATGGGTGTGGCTCTCCTTCCAGATTCTCCCTGGAGTGAAGGTCATCATCGCGCACACTGAGACCAAAGGGCCCCTGGGAGACTCGCACCTGGGAGAGGTAAGGCTGGGGAGTTGTGTTCTGGAGCCTCATGCACCCCAGGAGCTGCTCGTCCCCTTCTTCCTGCTGCCCCAGAATCATGAATTCTAAACCCTTCGGGGGTCACACATGCTTTTGGGAACCTGCCAAGCTCTTTGCCCTTCCCCATCCCTAGGCTCATTTGTGTTCTTATAACTGGGTAGGATTTGGGGGTCCCTTGGGATGAGTCTCCACCCTGGGTCCCTACCAACAGAGGGAAACCTGGAGTTTTGTAGGTGCCAAGAGGTCCCAGCATGGAGAAATCAGCTGTCCATTAAAACCCAGTTCTTGCCCTGAGCCAGGAGCCATAGCCGTGAGGGAGGGGCTGGCATAGCGCAGACAATGAGGCTACGGGTAGGGGTCCTCTAGTCCTGGTGACACATCCCCTGGCTGTGCAGAATCATTGTGTTGATACACCTTTGCTTATACACATGCATCCAGAGTAGTTTGGGACAAGTGGGACTTACTACCTGTAGGCAGGGGTGGCAGAGAGAGTGCAGATCACAGCCTGAGTGCCCAAGTTGGACCTGTTATGATGAGAACAGTCTTGTGCTCCCTGTTCCAGGCTCTAGGGACATGCCATGGAACCAGGGTCCTGGTACCAGGTGCGCACAAGGACCCTGGTGGTCTCTGGTGTGGTTAGCTTCCAGGTGCCTTGTAGGTGGCACTCAGGGATAGTCATACAGACAGCCCAGTCTCAGTCTAACTGAGACGAGGGTGTGTGTGAGCCTGGGGGCCTCCTGGGGGCCTCTCAGTGTTCCAATGGGAAGATGTTCCAGTCCCAGGGATGGATTGGGTTGGTGTGGGGCCTCCACACCATTTGGACCCAACCCTGTTAGGGCAACATTGTGCCCCCCAAAATGGTCACCAGGGGTCTGTGTTAGGCTGGGGCCCCACCTCTTGGAGCAGAAGGCCCTGTCAGGTTCCTTATGGGGATGTCTAGAGCCCGGTGCTTGGTCTCGGGAGCTGACTGGGGGTCCCAGGAAGGGCCCTGTATTTAAAAGGACATCCAGGGGGCAAGACACTGGATACTTCTAGCATGTGAGCACCCTAGCCAAGTGTGTGTGCATGTGTGTAAACTTACACGTATGCAGGTTATGTCTGGTGCAGTGCTTGCCCGCTCCAGGAGCCTCGCTTTATCACTTGGGGGACGTGTACATCACTCCCTGTCCTTATTGACAGCAGTAGTTTGATGTGAGGAGTGCAGTCACCCCTGTAAAGTCACTCACATCGCAGTCCCGGAGAGGAATGCTCCATGTGAAAGAGAGAAATGTTACTTGTTTGCTTTCTGTGCCTATAATTTTAACTCAGTTCACAGGATAAGAGAAACTGAAAGCCCCCCTGCCTTTGTGCGGTATTTTCTTAAGTTATCTTGGCAAATGGATATCTCATGATAGACTCTGTGCTCAGCTCGTTCTTGTCCTCTGGGCCCTGCAGATCTGGGTTAGCAGCCCCCACAATGCCACAGGCTACTACACAGTCCACGGGGAGGAGGCGCTTCATGCTGACCACTTCAGTGCTCGGCTGAGCTTTGGAGACACCCAGACCATTTGGGCAAGGACTGGCTACTTGGGCTTCCTTCGGAGAACAGAGCTCACCGATGCCAGTGGAGGTGAGGGATTATGGTGACGCCCGTGTCAGTGCTGTTGTGGGGTTGGGGGAGGGTCTGTCCACAGCCCACGGGGTCTGCTACTGCAGCTCAGGAGATCACAGGCACGTGCAGCGTCTCCAGGATTCCTGCATACTCCCCGCTTCTATCTTTGGGTGTAGGGTGAAAGATGTGCTCTGGCAGCAGTGTTCTATGAAAATTACTGTTTTTCCTTTTGTCAACTGTCCCTCACTCTCTTTGGACTCTCAGCCTCTGCTGAGGATGTGGGGTCTTCCCCAGGCAGAGCCCTAGGCAGGGCCACCAGCAGATTTCACCAGCCATGTGTGGTGCCCTCCCCACACACAACCCCTCAAAGTTGCCAAGTGTCTTGGGCCCTAGCAGGTCGGCCAGATCAAGTCAGAACTTTTGGTAGCCCTGTAGGTGCTGTTTTATTTATAGAAATAGTAAGTATTGTTTTTAAATATATACTCACACATTGATGTAACTTCTGAATCGGGATAGATGGCACCTTCATCGGGGCCCGCCGCGTGTCTCACCTGGCGGGAGGCTTGGTTGTCAGGTGATGTTGGAAGAGCCAGCTCCTTGGCCCAGAGACCCAGACCCAGGCTGACACACACGCGTGGAGGGTGCCCAGACTGCACTGTGCCTTTCTGAGGTGTGCGAACTGTGCCCTTCACAGAGCGACATGACGCGCTGTATGTGGTCGGGTCTCTGGATGAAACGCTGGAGCTGAGAGGCATGAGGTACCACCCCATAGACATCGAGACGTCCGTGATCCGGGCACACAGGAGCATTGCAGAGTGGTAAGAGCCCAGAGGGGGGCGAGTCCTGCCCAGCCTCTCCTCTGGGGCTTAGTCAGGGACTGCGGGCCATCTTGCTGGCCAGCCTGGTTCCAGCGGACCCTGTCTACCAGGCACATTCTGGCAAAGCCTGCCTCTCCAGGAGCTGGCCCTGGGCCTCTCCAGATCTGCTCTAGGAAAGATGCACCAGAGACCCCTTGTGGCCCTTTGTTGGATTTTGCTTGGTTTTTCCTCTTTGCCTAATCAGTTTTAAACCAAGAGTCTGTCCCTGGATGTACAGGTAAAACCTGAGCTCTCCACTGTTGTCCTGAAGTGTTCCTGCTTTTAATGTGAATTTTCTCATTTAAATCGTTGTGACTTATAATCTCTTCACTTATTGGGGAGCTTGCATTGGGACAAGTTCACCTTTCAACATTAAATAATGAATGCTCTTGATTTTTAGCAAGAATTTTAACTAGGATGGATATTGCTAGAAAGCACATTTAGCCTGGCCTTTCCATTTGGAGCAAGGGTCACGCTCCTCCGTTTGGCACCATTTCCCATGTCTCTGTTGGCTCCCGCTGATGCTGTCTGTCTCCTGCCTGCAGTGCTGTGTTCACCTGGACCAACCTGCTAGTCGTGGTGGTGGAGCTGGACGGGCTGGAGCAAGATGCACTGGACCTGGTGGCCCTGGTGACGAATGTGGTGCTAGAGGAGCATCACCTCGTCGTGGGTGTGGTGGTCATTGTCGACCCAGGCGTGATCCCCATCAACTCTCGGGGTGAGAAGCAACGCATGCACCTGCGTGACGGCTTCCTGGCTGATCAGCTGGACCCAATCTATGTCGCCTACAACATGTGAGCACTGCTCACCAGCCCCAGGGTTCTGACCAGGGCGACCCAGACTTCCAGGCCGTGGAACCAAGTGAAGGTATTGGAACCTGTGAAGACACTACAGTGTGTCTGTAGCCGCCAGGACAGAGGACTGCAGTCTTCACAGAATATGGTGCCCCTTGCCCTACTTACACAGACGCATCTTAAAGTTCCCCAAATCCTATTTGAGAAGACACTTCTGAACTATTTGAAGAAATTTTTAAATCTTCAAGGACATTTACGAAAACAAAAAATGCCAGTATTTTAACAGACGGGGTGACTAGAAAAGGAAATGAAAGGCCTGGCATGGGCACCGTGAGGTGTGCAGTCTGTTCTCTACTGTATTGCAAGTTTGCACTTTTAAAGACTAACAATAGAGTTCTTGATTTAAAAAATTCAATTATTTATTCCTACTTCAGATGCCAAGTTCATATATAGAACTTAAGCTAGAAAGAATTTGAGGCCCCAGTGCCACAGGGAGGAGCCGAGCCCAAAAAGGCTGACGGAAAGGGCAGCAAGTCCTGCCCGCTCACCCGCAGACCCCTGCTCTCGGAGCTCAGACCGGGCACTCCAGTCACACGTGGTGCTTCCTCTCTGTTTACTTAAACATCACAACACAAATTCTTCTCAATGTAAGGACGAGTACTGAATTATTTTCATTCTGAATCAACAGATTTGAGAGCATTGGTGACGGCGTCTGAGGTTTCCACGTCCTCAGTGCTGTCTGCAGTGCAGTCGAGCCGTGGCGAGGGCCACATTGAAGGTGGGCGTGGCTACCCTTGCCCCGGCTTTCACGTTTTGAGTTGTATGCCTATAAAACTTGGCCAAACCATATTCAGTTATGACTAAACTGAATGATCTAATATTATAGGAAACCTAAATAAGAGAATATAAAATCCTTTAGAAATTTCTAAGAATCTGAAGTGAAGCTCAAATCTAAGACAGAGTATTTTTATATAGCTAATAAAGAGTATGTTATGAAGTTGTTTGGTTTCGGGGGAACTGAGGATGGAAGTTTATGAATCATGCATGCTTCATAGAAACAGCCAGGTTTTTCTGGAATTAGCCTGAGTCAGTGCCTAACAAAGCTGTTATTAATTCTCTACCATTTAAAATTGTCCACCACCTAGGTCTCACTAGGCCAGCTCTCACATCTTACTCTTATTTGGCTACTAATAGCAGGTGCATTGTAGCTGCGTTTGCCTGGGGTGGTGGACTGCAGTTAGTATGTTGCAACATACTGGAATTGTAACCTATTGTAATTATGTACATAATCTGTATAATTTATTGTTCCACATACAGAAAATGGATGTTCCCCAGAATGGCCGGCAGGGGAAAGAACTACCTAACCGCAATCTTAATGTTGTAGTTTTGTAGCAAATATTGTAAAATTTTTGTATTGAAAGGTCAGTGGAAGTAAGACAAGGTGTCTTGTAAATTAAGACTTTAAGAAGCACATTAAAATGTTTTAAAGTTACTCTCTGGGAATTCTGTATATGACACTAAATTTTTTTATATCATTATGTTAATAAAAGTTATTGACTTTGTAATTCTGCATTCTGAAATGTGTGAAAAGGTTTTTTAAAATTACCCCTAATAGGATGTATTTTATTATGCATTCCTTTTTTCTGAATATACAAGCATTTATGTTTACAGCATAAAATCTACAAAGCACATTAAAGTGTGAAGAAGAAAATCTATAATCCTACCTCTGAGTAATATAATAGCATTAATATTTGAGGTAAATCCTTTTAAGGATTTTTTTTCTTTTAAAAATTTTTATAAAATTAGGATCATATACTTTTATAATCAACTTTTGTACTTAATAAATTACAAACTTTTAAATCTATTACATATATTCTTTTACATGTTGTAATGACTGTATCATACAGGTATGCCATGACTAAAGGGAGCTTTTACTCAATTGCTGTTGTCCCTCATAGTTCTTTCAACAGTGCTGCAGTGAACCTCCTGGCAGATGCATGCGTGCACACCTGTGGTTACAATTCCTGCCTCTGGCTTAGCTCCTGTAGGTAGAGTGGATGGGTCAGAGTTCACACCAGGTTTGAAGCTTTGGGTGTTCACTGCCCCAGTTTTCCTGCATCCAGCCCTGCCTTTCAGAGTTTAATGAGGGAACCTGTTTACATGAGCCTGTGAGATGTTTAGGGATGGACCTCGTGGAGTTTTCCTAGGGCAGTGCAAAGTGAGAAATTGAGAGGTTGTTATTAGTTCAAAGTACCAACTAAGTATACGGTACCTTATTCCCCAGGCTCTTCCAGTGACTGAAAAGGCCAAATATGAATGTTCATTGCAGATACCACGTAAAAGTGAAAACTGGGGAAGAACCTTGAGGGACCAGATGAAGCTTTGAGAGGAAGAGGGTGTGCAGATGCGATGTCACCCATCGCCACCAATCCCAGCAGCAGTGAGCTGGACTTCCAGGTGTGCACACCCAGGTATTGCAGTAGGCTCCAGCTGGAGAGCAGGGGAACGAGGGCCACCTGTGGGGTGTTGTTGCACACTGATGGAGTGGAACCTGAGCTCCAAGACAAGCACTGTTTAGCATTTACTTTACATTACAAAGTAGGGGAAGAAGATCATGACAGACCGGGAAGCTCTGTGGGCATGCTAGCCAGTATGACTGGTGCAAATGATTGTTAGAAGAACCAATGACTTAAAGCCTTTGGAAATGGTCCTAAGGGCATACAGCAAATATAAAAACAAAAACAAAAAACTATGCATGAAAGTTTAATAAGAAGAGTAAGAGTCTTATTTGAACCAAGACTAGTTCCCCAGAGATCTCTTCCATCCAGCCTTCACTCATGGGATGCAGCCTCTATGGCGTGGATGAAATGCCACTGAGAATACAGGCGCCCTGACTGCCCTTGCCCAGCTCATGTTGGTGGTTCCATGCCAGGAGATGCAAACTGAGAACTCTGGCTACTGCCCCCTGCCCCAACTCTAGGAGTGCTCAGCTCCTAAAGTGGGGGTGTCACTCAGAGAAGCCTGGGTCTAGCAAGGGAGAAACAACTTGTCACTAGCGGGGGAACTCCAGTAAATCGACAGCTGAATTCCCAGCAGCAACAATGGAAGCCAAAAGGCAGTGGGATAACTCATTCAAAGAACTAAATAAAAACTTTCAGTTAGGAATTGTATATCCAGCAATGCTATGTTTCAAAATGTGGAGGCATAATACATTCCCGGGTATAAACTGAATGTGTGCTAGCTAATCTGCATTACCAGAAATACTGAAGTACTTCAGGCTGAAAGCAAGTGACCTCAGATAGTTATTTGAATTCACATTAAAAAACAAAGAGCACTGGTAGAGATAAAGGTAATTTTAAGACTAAATGCATTTTCTGCCTTAACTGATTAAAAAAGTAAAGAAATATGAATATTATGCATTATTGGTCATATACATATAGAAATGTATGTGGAATATTTCTGCCAATAACAGTACAAAAGATGTGGGTGAGAACAAAGCTGTACTGAGCTAATTTACAGGTTGTAAAGTAATAATAACAAATTACTACTGGGTTTATAACAATAGGTGTAATAATGTATAATAATACCATAAAAAGGAGGGAAACAGAATGGAGATATGTAGGAATAACATTTCTACATCTCACTGGAATTAAGCTAGTACATCTGATTCTGATAAGATGTATATAGTAAGCCCTAACAGCCACTAAAAAAATAGCTCCAAAAATAACATTCAAGAAATCTAAGTGCTTCATTAGAAAATATTAACTTAATACCGAAGTAAGTGGTAAAGCAGTATTAGAGGCACAAAAAAATACACGACACAGGAAACAAAAATAAAATGTCAGAGGTAAGTTTAGCTATGTATCAGTGATAACATTAAGTGTGAATGTGTTAATTCATTCAAAAGGAAAAGATGATCAGACTATATATAAAAGACCAAACTATACTATCAAGAAAGACGTGCTTTAGATTCAAAGATACAAATAGGTTGAAAGTAGAAGAACAGGAAAACATACTTCATGCAAATAGCAACCATAAGAAAGCTGAAATGGCTATATTAATACTTGATAACATAGACTTAAAAACAACAAAAAAAGTTACTAGAAGTGATAAAGCGGGACATTATGTAATGATAAAAGGATCAATCTATCAAGAAGACCTAATAATTATGTTACAGAACCCCTGGGCTGCTCCAGTAGAAAACAAACCCCACGGGCTCTTTAGTTAGGGGCCCAATTGCCTGCCGCCAAAATTATAACTCTCAATACCAGAGTTTAGTGAAAAGAAAAAGAATAGTTTATTTAACAGTTATATAGATCTAGTTATTTGCGGATTTCTGTTAAGTCTTATGTTCTTTAAGACACCTATAAACACATATCCTTGCCTCCCCCCCTACCAAATCAGGCTAGTTTTAGAAAAGTCAGAGAAACCCTTTCCCTACTTTCCAAACACAGTTCAGCTTTACCAGTAGCTGCCAGTCATTCAATCCTGACTGGGGAGACCTCGTCTGTGTTATGGGGTCCACCAGCTTTTAATCCAGAACCTCGTGGATTCTCAGCCTCCTTGTAAACTGTATAGTTAGTCCTTTTGTAATCCGCACAGTCAGCCTCAGCCTCAGTCAAATCTGCACAGTCAGCCTTAATCTTAGTTAAATCCGCACAGTCAGCTTTAGCCTTAGTCAAATGCACACAGTCAGCCTCAGCCTTAGTTAAATCCGCACAGTCAGCTTTAGCCTTAGTCAGATGCACACAGTCAGCCTCAGCCTTAGTTAAATCCGCACAGTCAGCTTTAGCCTTAGTCAGATGCACAGTCAGCCTCAGCCTTAGTCAAATCCGCACAGTCAGCCTGCCTAAAATGTCTGCCGCTTATTTTTAAATCCCTGAGTCCGTCCTCTGATGCAGTGGGTGCGGTAACCAGTTCTGACCATTCACAGAACCTCACGCAGGCTCTGTGTGCTTTCTCCACACCATTCCCTGGTCCCAGTCCCCTCCCATCTACCTGAGGCTTTGGATGCATTAAAGCCATTTTGCATAAGAAAGACACTAGCCACCAGCCTCAGGCATGTGAAGGCATTCTAAAAGCTGCTTCCTTCTCCCCATCCCCCAGCCGCAAACTCTGGGGTTTTTTGGACTCCCCTGTTTTTGTAACAATTACACATATATCTAATGATAGAACACCAACATACATGGAGCAAAAACTAACTGAAACGAAGGGACGGTAATTGGAGACTTCAGTGCCCCACTTTCTGTGGGAGACCGGTATGTGTGGTACAGAGGGCTGTGACCGCTGTGTAGAGCTGGGACCGAAACACGGGCCCATAAGCCTTAACCGGCTGGCAAACTTGCCCCATGTACCCTACTGCCGGTCCCACACTCCGGGGGGGTTTAGAAGTAGAATAGGAATGCAGTGTACTCTTTGAAGCTAGTGAAGCCTGCTTGCTCTATGTAGCCCCAAAATCTTATCGGTAGGATGTGAAAAAGGGTATCAAGAAGGCAACAGGCCCAATCCCCTCCAAGATCGCCCCCCTTAAGTCCAAGACAGGTGAGGTCATCACTGACCAGGAACAGCAAATGCGGCGGTGGACCGAGCACTACCTCGAGCTATACGCAACGAAGAACACCGTAACAGACACTGCTCTTAAAGCCATCCCAGACCTACCAGTCATGGAGGAGCTAGACACCCCACCTACTGCGGCAGAGCTCAGCAAAGCCATCGACCGCCTCGCTTGCGGGAAAGCACCAGGAAGCGACGGAATCCCTCCAGAAATCCTAAAGAGCGGGAAACCAGTCCTGCTGCAGCCGCTCCACCATTTACTCTGTCTCTGCTGGAAGGAGGGTTACATCCCCCAGGATATGAGAGACGCCAACATTATCACCATGTACAAGAACAAAGGAGACCGCAGCGACTGCAACAACTACCGGGGCATCTCTCTCCTCAGCGTCGTCGGCAAAGTATTCGCCCGGGTCGCTCTTGCCCGCCTGCAGACCCTTGCTTCCCGCGTCTACCCAGAGTCCCAGTGTGGCTTCAGAGCTGGCCGATCAACAGTGGACATGATCTTCTCCCTACGCCAGCTGCAGGAGAAGTGTCACGAGCAGCATAAACCACTCTACCTCGCCTTTATTGACCTCACGAAGGCGTTTGATCTGGTCAGTCGAAGCGGACTCTTCAGCTTGCTACGGAAGATTGGCTGTCCACCACATCTGCTTGCTGTTGTCATGTCCTTTCACGACAACATGCACAGCACGGTGTCCTACAACGGCGCAACCTCTGAGGCCTTCCCAGTCAGCAGCGGAGTAAAGCAGGGCTGCGTCCTCGCGCCTACGCTGTTCGGAATCTTCTTCTCCATGCTCCTCCAATACGCCTTTAAGGACTGCAGCGAGGGTGTCTTCATTCACACCAGATCCGATGGCAAGCTCTACAACCTGGCCCGTCTACGAGCCAAGACCAAAGTCAAAGAGGTGCTCATCCGTGAGATGCTCTTCGCCGACGACGCAGCTTTGACATCACACTCCGAAGAGGGACTCCAGCAGCTAGTCACTTGCCTTTCCCACGCATGCAAGGAGTTCGGACTAGCCATCAGCCTGACGAAGACGAATGTTATGGCTCAAGGCACGGGGACTCCCCCATGCATCACCATCGACGGATACACCCTGGAGGTTGTCAACGACTTCACTTACCTCGGGTCCACCATCTCGAGCTCTCTGTCAGTCGACTTGGAGGTCAACCGGAGAATCGCCAGGGCAGCCACAGTTATGGCCAGACTGAACCGGCGAGCGTGGAACAATTCCAGCCTCACTGAGAAAACCAGACTGTGCATCTACCAAGCCTGCGTACTCAGCACTCTCCTCTATGGCAGCGAGACGTGGACCACCTACGCAAGGCACGAAAGGAAACTCAACAGCTTCCACATGAGGTGCCTGCGACGCGTCCTGCATGTCGCCTGGCAGGATAAGGTCCCCAACACCGAGGTGCTGAAGCGAGCCAATATGAGCAGTTTGCATGCAGTTCTTAGCGAGAGACGCCTCAGGTGGCTCGGCCATGTCAAAAGAATGGATGCAGGCCGTATCCCCAAAGACCTCCTCTACGGCGAGCTAGCAGAAGGCAAGAGGATGACAGGGCGCCCAAAACTGCGGTTCAAAGACATCTGCAAAAAGGACATGACACAATGCTCCATCAATCTCAACACATGGGAAGTTCAAGCAGACGACCGCCTAGCCTGGAGGCTCGCGGTCAGGCAAGGTACGTCACGCGCGGAGGCTGCGCGCAACGAGGAGGCGGCCCAGAAAAGATCGAGGCGGAAGCAGCGTCAGCAGCAGCAACAACGGCCATCTGCCTTCACCTGTACCAAGTGCGGCAGGGATTGTCACTCCCGAGTCGGACTGCACAGCCATTCTCGGCAGTGCAGATAGACTCTCAGGAAGCTACGCCATCGTCTCTCGAGACGGACGGCTGCCGACGACGATGTGAAAACAAAATGTTTAAAAAGAGACATCTGGAGTTCTGTGATACACCTTGGCGCCTCACAGTCTTGCTACCTGCCTCCCTGTGTGGATTTGTGTTTCCCTTTGCTATTACTCCCAGGCATTTGGTGGGGGTCTGCATGCTCGCCCCGTACATTTCTGCATGTAGCAAACTCAATAAAAACCCTGACTGAGAAAAGAGTGATCAGCGATCTCCTATGAGAGACACTCCCCTTCTCTCACAGGCAATTTGTTTCCGAGTTAGTTCTTTCATCTGCGCTGAGGGATCTGCGGGACAGGGAACCTTGCAACTTTCTATAGTGGATAGAATACTAGTCAGAAGTACACCTGAAACTAATGCAAAATAATATTAAAAGTAAATGTAATTGAAAAAAAAAATAGGCAGGAGATCAATAAGGAAATTAGAGAACCTAAACAACACTGTAAACCAACCAGACCTAATAGGCATCTGTAAAACAATACACCTCAAAACAACATAATATCCATTTTTATCAAGTACACATGGAATATTTTCTATGCTAGACCATATGCTAAGCAATGAAACAAACCTGAATAAATTTATTATTTTCTTTTTCAAAAGAAAACTTTATTTTTAATTTTAATTTTTAAAGATTTTATTTATTATTTTTAGACAGAGGGGAAAGGAGGGAGAAAAAGAGGGAGAGAAACATCAATGTGTGTTGCCGCTCATGCACCCCTGACTGGGGACCTGGTTGGAGACCTGGCCTGCAACCCAGGCATGTACCCTGACTGGGAATTGAACCAGTGACCCCCTGGTTCACAAAACTTTACTTTTTAAAATATTTTATTGATTATGCTATTACAGTTGTCCTGATTTTTCCCTTTTTGTCCCCCTCCCCCCAGCACCCCTAACTCCTTCAGGCAGTCCCCCCACCATTAAGTCCATGGGTCATGTATGTAGGTTCTTTGGCTACTCTGTTTCCTATATTGTACTTTACATTCCCATGGCTATCCTGTAACTACCTATTTATACTTCTTAACCCCCTCCCTCAACTCCTCACTCATTCCCCTACACCCACTTCCCATCTGACATCATCAAAATGATCTCCATATCCATGACTCTGTCTCTGTTCTTCTTGTTTACTTAGTTTTTTAGATTCAATTGTTGATAATGTGTTTTTGTCATTTTATTGTTCATAGCTTTTATCTTTTTAAAAAATAAGTCCCTTTAACATTTCATATAATAATGGTTTGGTGATGATGAACTCCTTTAGTTTTTTCTTGTCTGGGATGCTCTTGATCTGCCCTTTGATCTAAATGATAGCTTTGCTGGGTAGAGTAAACTTGGCTGTAGGTCCCTGCTCCTCATGACTGAATATTTCTGGCCAATCCCTTCTAGCCTACAGAGTTTCTTTTGAGAAATCAGCCGACAGTCTTATGGGAACTCCCCTGTAGGTTACTATCTGCTTTTCTCTTGCTGCTTTTAAGATTCTTTATCATTAACCTTTGGCACTTTAATTATGATGTGTCTTGGAGTGGACCTCTTTGTATCCATCTTTGTTTGGGACTCTCTGGGCTTCCTGGACTAGCTTGTCTATTTCCTTCACCAAATTAGGAAGTTTTCTTTCATTATTTTTTCAAATAGCTTTACAATTTCTTGCTCTTTCTATTTTCCTTCTGGCCACCCCATGATGTGAATGTTGCAATGCTTGAAGTTGTCCCAGAGACTGCTTACACTATCTTTCTTTCTTTGTTTTTGGATTCTTTTTTCTTTTTCTTGTTTGATTGGTTGTTTTTTGCTTTCTTATGTTCCAGATCATTGGTTTGATTCTCAACTTCATCCACTGAAGAATTTCCTTGTAAATCGTTCTTTATTTCAATTAGTGTATCCTTTGTTACCAATTGGATCTCTTTTATGCTGCTGAGGTCCTCGCTAAATTCCTTGAGCATACTTATAACCAGTGTTTCGAACTCTGCATCTGATAGATTGCTTATCTCCATTTCGTTTAGCCCTTTTTCTGGAGTCTTGATCTGTTCTTTGTGTGTATATTTTAGCTATAATTTTGATTTGGACCATGTTTCTTTGTCTCCTTGTTTGGGTAGCCTCCCTGTGTTTGTTTGTATGTATTAGGTAGGTCTGCTTTGACTCTATATCTTGGCAGTGTGGCCTAATGTAGTAGGTACCCTATAGGGTCCAGTGGCACAAGTTCCCCTATCACCCAAGCTGGGTACTTGAGGTGCACCCTTCGTGTGGGTTGAGTACACCCTCCTCTTGTATTGAGCTTTGGTTGCTGTTGGCAGATCAATGGGAGGGATTTACTCAGGCCAGTCAGTTGCAGGTATTGGCTATGACTACTTACCACCAACCTCTGCTCTCCAGGGAGAATCAGCTGTGCAGGGCCAGGGCAGGGCAGTGGTACTCCGATGTGGTCTAGAGCTGTCCACCAGGTGCACAGGCTCTGGGGTTTCCTGGGTGGTGCAGGCCAAGGTCAGCCCCCACCTGTGTCTATCCAGGGGCCAACCTGGCTGAGCTATAAAGCAATCTGAGATGGCTGCTACTTGTGCTGGGCTTGGAGATTCCCAGGTGAAGCCGATCTGTGAATGTAGAAGGCTGGTTGCTTCTAGTGCCTTGCCTAGGGCTCAGAGGCCAACTGTTGCTTGAGAGGATTTAGGAAGTTGTGAAGCATGTGCCAAGACCAGCCATTCATATGGAAAAGCAGCTTGGGTGGGCCTGTATGAAAGGTTCCCAGGGACTAGCATGTTAAATGCAAGGGCTGGGGTGCAGGTGGGGGGTCTTCAAGAGAGCCTGGGGACATCAGGGTCTGTTCTTGAGGCGGTTGCCAGTGTCAGCCTGGGCTCTTCTCCATGTTCAGCCTGTGCCCAAAACCTCCCTGCTTGGCCTCCTGCCAACTTGCTTGAATGTTTATTTTTTCACACTCTTAGAGAGAGGCCAGTTCTTTGCTCATCAAAGGCAGGGAAGAAGGTTGTGCCAGGATCTCATCTGGCCAGAGCTATTTGCAATTACAAGAAACCAAGTTGTGTCTAGGGCAGAAGGATGAAATCTCCAGATTTAAACATCCCAATCTAGAAAATCTCAACACTGCAACCGTAAGAAATTGCACATGTAAACTAGCTGCTGAGGCTCATGTAAGGTTATAATTGCCATCTAAGCTCTTAATTTTAATCTTTGGTGTTCATCAAAACTGCCTGTTTTTCATTGAGTTTGAATAAATGTGATGATAAATTTGAACTAGCAGCAGTCAACCCCAGGGGCCTCGTGGGGCAGAGACCCAGGGCCTCAGCTGGTGTGTAAGGGATCAAGGGCCCCTTTTGCCTTGGTGGCTACAGTGGGGTCTTGCAGTTCCGAGTGCTGGGCCAGCAAATGGGATCCTCTGCTCTGCCTGTCTCTGCTCCGAGCCTCAGTGCTGCTGTCAGGGGCATTCTCTGGGCTACTGTGATCCTGGCTTGTGGATTAAACTGATAAAACTGATGGGGCACAGGGAATTCTGTGGCTGATCTGGGTCATGACAGGAAACAGCCTGGGATGACAAAGGTCATTTAAAATGCAGAGTTCCCTTTAAAGGGACCCGATTCTTCCTGGGGGGAATGCTTGAGGCAGCACCGAGTGGGGCCGTGTGGGAACCATCACCACCCATTCGTGGAACCAGACAGTGCCTCTTGGTGAGAGCAGGTCCCTTTCAGCTGAGGACAGGTCAGTGGAGGAGGATGGACGTTTTACATCCTGGAGCTCACCCTAGTTGATGCAAGGAAGCACCCAGGAAGCCCTGAGGAGGCCTGTGCAGTGCTGAGGAACAGTGTCTCTCCCTGGGGTGTGAAGCGGCCGAGGGTGCCCCTGACACCGGAGTCCTGAACAGCTCCCAGACTGGCCCACCCTTCTCCACCCCTCCACCCCCCACAACCTCTCCGGAGATCCCGCCCCCTGTCCTGGCGATAAGGCCGAGTTCCTTTGGCTCTCCCAGCCCTGGGGGCCCCTACTCTCTGCTGTGACCCCCAGCACTCCCTTGGCTGCGTCCTGTGCACACCACGGCGGGCATCTCCCCAGGAACAGGCGCGAGGGGCTCCTCCACCGCAGGGTTTGCGTTTCCCCTGAGGTGCTCTGGTGCTGTCTGGGGGCCCTAAGGGGCATATCAGCCCCGCCCGGCCGCGGAGCTGGGGTCTCCCCAGAGGGGCAGCTCGCCCACTCTAGCCACGTGGGCAACACCCCCAGGAGGCTTCTTTAACGACAACCACCACCAGGCTTCTCTATTGGGTCTGCGGCCAGGCCCGGGGGTCCAGCAGGGGCCACTGATCATACGGGACCAAACCCGCCAAGAAGCAGTGGCGATGCCCCGTAAGCCCCGCAAGAAAACCGCGAGGACCGCGGCCCGGGGGGCGGGGCCGAGTCAGCTGCAGAGCGAATCCCGGAGACCTCAGCTCACGGCCTGTCGAACTCCCCGAGTCCCTTCTGGTCTCGAATCCGCTCCGGCCCGCACGTGACTGCCAGGACCAATCGCAGCTCCCCTGAGTGGCTGTTGGTCCAGGAAAGGTTACGTAACGCCTACCGGACCGGAAGTTTCTGACCGGAGGGGGCCGGCAGGCGGAAAAAGGAGAGGGAAGGTCATCTCACCCAGCGCTTTCCTGTCCCATCCTCCCTCCTCGCCACGCCTCTCTCCCTGTGCCCCACCTCTCCAGTCCCCGCCCCGCTCCCGCCCCTACACAACCTTCCGCACCCCGCCTTGTCTCCTGCGCCCCGCCCCCATCCAAATATTCCCTTCCACCCCTGCTTTGCACCTGCCCTGGCATCTGCATCCTTGAGGAAAGCCAGGACCCCTCGACTTGACGCCTCTTCCCAGTTTTGCAGGTGTGTATTTCGCTTTTATTTCATGTTTAAACGGCTACGGAGACTTGTCACAGTGCTTTTATTTAATGCAAATACAAGCGATCATTTGTTTTATGAAGCTGTTTCCTTAAATAAAATAAAACAGAAAAAGAAGTGGGTAAGATTAATTTGAATTTTCCTGGAGGTGATTTTTAATGTTAGTAACTTGATTATTTGAAACTTGATTTATTTGAATTCGTGGTTGCAAAAACATCAAGTTCAGCTTTCCAAGTACACCGACTTTACCAACAGCACAAACAAGTGACATTCACCAGCAGACCAGACACATCAGTAGTAACCCATCGTCTCACAGACAGGAAAGGAGACCGAAGAGACAAAATTACTCGCAATTCACTTATCTCCAGAGAGACTGAGCTGAAACGCTGGTCCTGAACCCAGCCATCCTCCTGCAAAACGCATGCCCCACGGAGGCACCGAAGTGTGAGTCCATCACGACTCCACTGAATGTAGAATATGTAGAATTTTGATTCTCAATTTCGATTCCAGTTTCAGTACTTGTTGGTTTATGAGACATATTTTTCCATTTAGAACTGTTAGTATTAAATAAATATCTACTCAGTAATCACAGCTCACCATAGCAAAAGCGATCTAAATGAGACAGTGCTCTGAGGGCTACTGGGACAGCATTGTCACACCATCTGACTACTTCTGGTTCCATTTGCACTGATGATGAACAAATTTAAGTAAGAAATGGCAGCCTTTTCAAAGGATGGACAGAGGTTTGTAGTGTCAAATGTAGTGGAGACTTAAGGAAACCACGAATATGTGGAGTCTTCCTTTGGTAGTCAGTTTTGTTTTTTCTGGGTTAGGATTCTGTACAGTCATGGCAGCCAGTATAACACAGGCTCTGTGACTGAGAATTGACTTTCCTACATGATATTATCAGGACTCCCTCGGACCAGTCAGCTAGCATGTATGCCTAACATAGCAGAGATAATGCTGGGGGCCATTAAAGACAGCCCTTGGAAAGAGGTTTTCAATTTTTCATTCACAAAGCAAATCAAGCATCCTAATTGCTACAACAGGGCTGGAAAGCTCAGCTCCTACTAGCCTGCAAGCCCTTTCTCTCTGCTTCCTTGTGTGACCTTCACCTCTGTTACAGGAACAGCTTGGCTGCTTCCTCTAGTTCACTCATGTTCAAAGAACTCATGGCAGGCAGTGGTAACCATGGCAACGAAGGCCATAAATTCCTGGAAGTCACATTCGCCATCTCCATCGTTGTCCAGTGTTTCCATGACTTTGTCCACAACCTCCTGCTCTTTGATTTCCTAAGAGAGATCAGTCACCCAGCTTGTTTTTAAATGAAATTCAAGGCCATCAAAACATGATTATAAGTTGGCTGGTTTTAAAAATCTGTATCAGAAACAACCTAAGATATAAAATGCAAAATACCAGAAAGATTTCTCCTATGACCGGGGAACAGTTGGCCGGGGGTGTGTACCTCTCTACCTTACTTTTGGTCCAGTGGAACCTGGGCTACTTGTAAAGGCTGAATGGAACAACCAAGATCTGAAAACCTGCGGGTTGTTACCACTATACTTAAAACACCCCGAAAAGAAGAACAGCATGTCAGTCAGCCAGAGCATATTATAGGAAAATGTCTTGAAAGAAAAAATGAACTTTTGGTTCCCCTAAATTTTTCAGTTTCTATGTGTGGAAGTTCCTAAAGTGAAGGCTTCTATGGACTTTTATGTTTTGGAAATGGTTTTTTGTTTGCTTGTTTGCTGAAGCCACTCTTAGGAGCATGCCCTAAATTTGTTAACCCCATGTATTCTTTTTGCCACTTGAGTTGCTTTCTAGGTGTCATGGAACTTTTCCTGACAGTTCTACCCAGCACAGAAGCCAAGCGAATGGTTACAAAGCCTCTGAGGAACAAACACGGTACAGGGCTGTACACAGGTGGAAAGAAGGTGGCACTGAGCATGGAAGACGGGCATGAATGCAGGTTGTTTAGAATAACCAATCTCCAGTGCAGCATTGCTAGGCCTGAATAAGTCAGGTGTAATGATCAGTGGCTGCCTTCAATCTCAAACGTGTGAAAGACTTGAGATTCCGGTCAGGGTTGGGCAGGACCTCTAAACATGGACTAAAAGATAGATAGATGGTAGCAGTGTGTTATTTTAATTACATTATAGGTTTGCCTCCAAACCAAAATTACCTTGATAAAACCAGGCCAACAAATGTTCATGATACTTTGGTAAACTACCCTTGAATTACTTACCTTTTATAAGTTGTGGCTACCACATGTTAATCTTTTTCTATATTTTAAAGTAAATAAATAATAATAGCAGTTACTAGTTACTGAGCTTTCATTATATGTTAAGCACCTGAAAAAGACTGTGTCATTTCAGCTTTACAACAATCCTTTTTAGAAGGCAGAATTGGTAGGATCAGATAACCAAACATGTGAGTGAGGCAGCTGCCACCTGGACTTGAATATCCCAGAAACCAGTCCCAGAATCAGACTAGAGGGTGCCTCCCCTACCACACCTTGAACCTGCAGATCACTTCTTTTGCTCTGGTGGTGCCATTCACAGCATTGGGATGTTTGGGTGGGAGTGGGGCAGGAGAACCCTGGCAAACCTGCAGATAATGGATGCTGCCCTGCTGCTGGAACCTGGGGCTTGCCCTGCACTGAGAGGCTCAGCTGGCTGGGAGGGCAGCTCCCTGTCACCATCACTGTGCCCCAGAGCCCTGCCCTAGTGCTCTGGTACCTTCCCCAGAATTAGCTCCTGGCCAGACATTAGTGCACTGGTTCATTGGCTGGCCTTTTCCCCTGTGTGTGATTGGTCACTTCAGTGACCTTTGTTCTGGGCACAAAGGGAAGGACAGGTACCAGGTAGATGGCAGTTCATTGCCTTGAAAGCACAAGACTGATGTGCAGTAGAGACGATGGGTGGCTGATCCAAGGGCAGGAGCTGGTGGGTAGGGACGTGAGTCCTCGATGAGGTTCCTGGACATCTTTTCACCACAGGCCAGTGGGGCCTGCGTGGGGCCCTCATGCAGCTTCCTAAGTTAGGGTCCTAACCTGAAGCCGCTTCCTCTCCAACCTCCCTTATTTCATGAAGCCCTCTGCTAGCCCCCAGGTCTCCAGTGGGTGCAGGGCCCTCATTCCCTCAGTCAGGAAGGTTGTGGCCCTTCCCTGACATGCCAGCCTGGGGCTCTCAGAAGCAGAGACCATGTCCCTGGGCCTGGGCCTCTCCCAGTATTGAACACGAGAGTGGTCAGTAAATGTTTGCTGTGTGAACGGCATCTTTATCACTATGGGGGATGCTAAACATTTAGCTAAGCTAAAATAATCCTTTTCCCCAAAACAAAACTTATCTTCAACATCTTTCCTATATGCACCCTGGTCTATGATAAGTCACGATCTATTTTCCATCCATTGCGCCATCACTGCTGTAAATCCTTAGATTATTCAGAGAAAAGTCAGCATTGTTTGGAATCTGTACTTTTGCCTTTGAGGCAGCAGTTTTTCCTTGATGCTCCTACTATACACAAAACAAATGAAAATGCAGACAGTGGGGCCCAGCTAAGCTAGCCTCCATAATGAAGGTTCAGTCGTGCAAACAAGTTCTCAGAAGCAACCTAGGAGTCTAGAAACAGACCTGGAACCCCCTTCATGGCTGCTTGGAAGAGTCAGTGCACAGGTGGTTTTATAAGTGGCGAGGAGAATGCGTAAACTGTCGATCTGAAAAAGCAAGACTCACCTCTAAAAAATGGGAAAGCTCATTGTTGATGAGCTCCTTGAGTTCAGATTTCTTCAGCTTGTGCTTGTCGCCCTCCCTTCCGGAATACTGATGGAACACATCGATGAGGGCCACCATGGCCTTCTCCAGCTCAGACATCCTAGGGGCCCACAGAGGAGAGAGGCCTTCTCACGCTTTTTGCCTTGTGTTACATCGGACAGTTAACATGTTACCTACACAGACCTCAACCCAGAGGAGGGGGCTGGGCCAGCCTTGGTGCATCTCCCATGTCAGGCTTAGAGCAGGGCATTCTGGGAACTCGCTCAGTTGTCACCATTCTCCCAGGCCCCTTTTAGATCCACTCTTCTCCCTCCCCCTTCCCTTCTCTGTTCCTGTCGGCCACCTTGACAGCTTCCCAGGCCCTCTGGCTTCTCTGGTTGGCTTTGGCCAATGGGAAACTTCAGCAAAAATATGGCAGCAGAGCAGTGAGGGGGTGCTGGGATTGATCCCCGTCTCCTCCCTTGGGCCACCATCTGCCCTGGCAGGGCTTCAAATCGGTAACAGAACAGGTGAGCAGAGCATCAGCTGCAAGCTGTTAGATTCAACCAGAAAGAAGTAAGGTGACTAGGAGCCAAATGAGGGTACAAACATCAATAGTATTTTTATATTCTTTCAATAAACAATTGGAAGACAGGAGGAGAATTCCATTCATTCAGTCGCACTTACACATTACTAAGAATAAGTTTAGTATGAAAAGTGCAGTTCCTTCCAAAAGATTTTAAGGATCATAAAATGTAGGAATTTGCTTTTCTTTGAATTAATATATAAGTTGAACTCATTTAAATATAAATCTTTACTGGAAAAATAAATACAATAGAATTGCCACAATTAAAAAAAAAAACAAAAAGATTAATGAAAGTTACTTTGACCAACCAGAAGCAAAAACGTATTTTCAGGCTATACAGTTAAGCTGGTTCTGCTACAGGAATGGACTCGTGCAGCAGGTGCCACTGCCAGGTATTAACCTAGTGCCCACGGAGGTGTTGCCTCCAGTGAATGGGGGAAACGCCGCTTATTCACTAATAAGTGCTTCTGTGCAGTTGTCAAAGTCAGAAACGTTCTGCTTCCCTCCACCTTATACCATGGCCTGTAAACTGAAGAAATACCTCCTCAATCCTGGGGATTAAGCACATTTTACAAAGGAGAGTTTTTCAGTTGTTTCATAAATCTGAGACATTCAGGAGAAATTTACCAACTTTTGACCTTGAATTCTTATTAAAGAATCTTAGCACTATAATAGTTAAAAATAAATAAAAGAATTACATCAAATTGTTGAAAAATCATTTCCATGTTGAATGTGTCACATCTTAAAAATAACTTGGAATAAAATATTTAAAATTTTATTTATTTCTGACTTCCTAAGGGAAAGAGCATTGAGGATGTTTGTCTTGGCCTGATCTTTGCTAAAGTCATGCTATTAATTATCAGTATACTTTGTTTTACTCTTAAGTCCCTAATAATCGGATATATCATATGTAGATAAAACAATTCAGATGGATTAAAATCTTTAACATTTGCACCCTGCCTGGTCTGGCTCAGTGCGTTGAGCGCCAGTTCGATTCCCAGTCAGAGTATGTGCCTGGGTTGCAGCCAGGTCCCTGGTTGGGGGAGTGCAAGAGGCAACCAATTGATGTTTCTCTCACACATCAGTGTTTTTCTCCCTATCTTTCTCTCTTCCTTCCACTCCCTCTAAAACTAAATAAAGTCTTTAAAAAAAATCTTTAACATTTTCTTTCCTGTCCTTTGCACTCGTTTCAATTATTGATATATATGTTTAAAGAAACAAAATAAGCCCTAGCCGGGTAGCTCTATTGGTTGGAGCATTGTCCTAATACGCCAGGGTTGCAGGTTTAATGCCAGATCAGGACACATACAAGAAGCAACCAATAAATGCATAAACAAGTGGAACGACAAATCGATGTCTCCCTCTCCCTCTTCTCTCTCTCTCAAGTCAATTAAAAAAAGAAAAGAAAAAACTTTTATAGTATCCTGATGCTTCTCAAAGTCCATGATTTGGGGAAAAGGAAGGTAAATCATTATTATTTTATTTATGAAATATGATTAGAGAGATTTTTAAAAGAAAAAGCATAAAACCTTCATATGTTTTAAAACTCCATAAAATGTGATTTTCTTCATAACCATACTAGAATAAAAAATTTTTCTTGTTAAATTCTTTCCTTTCACTAAGAAACAACTGATGGTTTAAAGCTCATCTTTTAAGAGAAATGGAAATCAAATATCTATGTTTCCTGTTCACTCCATTCTGTCAATGTTATTCCTGCATCAATTGGCTTCTTATTTCTGCATTAATCTTTTTATGTCAAAAACAGAACTTTTGGGCTTTAACTTCTTAGAAGGACACACCACACATGATGTGATGGTCCCTTGAGAAAATCTAAGACCGGTAACAGTTAAACCCACCATAAGCCCTGATTTGTTTGACCTGATTTCTAATATACTTGTAAAGTCGTCTCAGTTGTCATGGAATTTCTGAGTGGTGTCCAGAGGACCCTGACATCTCCCTTTGAGGGAAAATGGAACACTGAGAAGCAGTCACGTGCCCGGTGCCAGGACAGGAGCAAGGAAGAGAAAACATTGATTTGTAAGACAGAGCTAAACTAGTATCAGGTCGCCTACCATTCTCAGTCCTGAAGAAGCAAAAACCCTCCTCTTCAGAAAGGGAAGAATCAATATTTGTAGTACTCCTGGGGAAATGTCAGCAATCACCTCTGAGCCCCAGACCTGAGGTTTCTCTGATTTAATAAAAACATGGGAAAAATGAACCTCTAGGTACCAAGGCTGAGGCAGTCATGTCCACAACGCGTTAGTGAGATCCATACTTCTGAAATGCTGCAATTATCCTAAAGGGGCTTATAAACTACCACCCAGTTCCCCAGCCCACCCTCTGGACCCCCTGCCCCCTTCCCAAAAAAGAACAGGTTTTCCCCCCTCACGTTGTGATCTTGCTTGCTCTTGGTGGTCACCTCCTGGCTGCAGCGTCCTGAGCGGCAGGAGAGGTGGGCAGGGGCAGCCTTTTATTCCTTCCCCTGGGCGTGGGCTCATCCTGCAGTCCCACTGCAGGTCCAGGCAGCCAATGGGGGCTGAGGGCCGAGTGGGGGTGGCTGGGGCAGCCAGGCCTGCACACAGGGCTGCATTGACCAGGCTGCCACCCGGGGACCGCACTTGGGCCAAGGAAGAAAACGGCCTGTGGGGCAGGAAGTGAGGAGTCAGCTTTTTGTACTATTTTTAATTTATACATGAATATTAATGTTCTTCTACAAGCAAGGTTGGGGGTGGGAAGAGTAGAGAGCCGGATTAATTGATTCAAACAAAGCAAATGTTCAGCCAAGAACGCGAAGCGTCCAAGTGCAGGCTGGCCCACGCTGTTTTCCAGCGGAGAGGCCTCTGACTCTCCTGTCTTCAGCTCCCCCAGTCTAGTCCCCAGCAGCAGGCAGGATGCCCGTGGACATCTGGACCTGAGCTAAGCAGGGCTGACTCGAGGAGCAACTGAGCTCAGCACCTGTGACGACTGACATGTCTGGTAAAATAGATACTTGGTGCATTTAGGGGAAATCCTGTTAAATATGACTGAGGGCACATGCTGGGCACTCCCTGAGCCCTCCTCCTTCACCCCAGGACAAATGGTTGCAGACTTTCAGACCTGGACAGTGCTTTTGGACATGTCCTGTCCAAGTACTCTTTTCTCCAAAGGTACAGGTTCTGTGCCTCACTGAGACTGAAGGCCGCACAGCTAGCCACAGGGAAGCCAGGCCCAGCCTCCCTGCCGCCCGTCTTCAATGGCACCTTACCTGAGATGTTTCCAAAGAGAAATTCCAAACCCAAAAAACATGAGCTCCAAAGTCATCAAAAGGTGCCTGAACCAGGATCAGGGCCCTTTTGACTCAGGTTCACAGATGTCTGTGGACACACTCGTTCAGTGGTCATCTGTTTTACTGGGAACTTCTTGTCTGTTCAACACCCAGAAGTGTGGCCTGGAAATAGCACAGGGCTGTGAGCCTTGGCACCTGAGTTGTCCCTGCCTGGACGTCCCCCCAACCCCTGGCCTGTTTCTTATAGCCGTTAACTGTGGGAGAAAAAACATGAGTCCGATTTCCAGGGGAGTGTGCAGGATATGCTGGTACCACCCTGAAATGGACAGATGCAGCACTCGGGCCCCACTGAAGGCGACCCTGTAAACGGTGGTGAAGGGAGGTCTTCTCAGGGGCTGAACGTGGAGCAGCACATTGGGTTGTCCACTATGTCTGGAGCGAGAAGTGGCCAGTATATGGATGTATATTAATTCAAGAGAGGCTCCTAATATTTGGTTCACAACTTGGAAGGAGCAGGATTGGAGACTTGGCTCTGGACAAGGCACGTGGATGGGCCTCCGAATGAGCACAGTACGAATACACTGTGTTCCCGGCGAATGACCATCAACAGGCACACACTGCAGAAGAGGCTCTGAATTATCAGGTGGGATGTGATGGGCCCTCTGGGTGTCAGAGCTAGACAGTACCCTAGACATGTCTTGTCCAACTTCTCTGTTCAGCCAGCTCTGACTGCCACTACTCCTGGCCTCACTCAGTGTGTCCGTGAGTGAAGTGACCAAGTGGCAGGCTTGGATGCGTGCCTGTGCTCAGCATCATGGCTTTCCCCTCACCAGAGCTGACCTGGCTGCTGTTGCTGCTGGGTGCCTGCCTGAGCTGCCAGCAGCCAAGTCCAACGTTGAGTCCTGTGGTCACCAGCCAGATGCCTGGGGGCAGGTCGATTACACTGGACCTCTTCCATCATAGAAGGGGCAGAGATCTGTTCTCACTGGAACAGACATATATTCTGGGTATGGACTCGACTTCCCTGTCTGTCCCGCTTCTGCCAGCACCAACATCCATGACATCACAAAAGCTGTATTCACTGTAATGGCCTTCTGGACAGCATTGCATGTAATCAAGAAACTCATTTCAATCAAAGGAAGTGCAGCAAGGGACGCAGGCCCATGAAATTAAGTCATTTTATCACACATTCCATAACTCAGAAGTGGCTGACCCAGTTGAAAGGTGGAATAGCTTCCTGAAGAGTCGGTTATGGTGCCAGATGGGAGGTACCATCCTGAAAGGGTGGGGTTCTACATTCCAGGATACAATATATACTTTGAATCAGGGGGCATAATGTGGTGTTATGTCCCTACAGCCAGAAGGCTT
This sequence comes from Furipterus horrens, assembly GCF_987537825.1. Classification (NCBI taxonomy): domain Eukaryota; kingdom Metazoa; phylum Chordata; class Mammalia; order Chiroptera; family Furipteridae; genus Furipterus; species Furipterus horrens. The sequence continues at coordinate 11,289,237 of NW_028327171.1, forward strand.
CTCTCACTAGTACACTGAATAACCTACTTGCAGAAATTTTGTTTCTTGTCCTGGAAACTTTGGGATGGTTTGGAGATCTTGGTCTCCAGAGGCGAATGCTTCCACCAGGTGTCATTGCAATGATCCTGGTTTGGAGATCTTGGTCTCCAGAGGGGAATGCTTCCACCAGGTGTCATTGCAATGATCCCACTGAATTGGAGGCTGAGACTGCCACCTGGCCACTTGGGGCTCCTTATGCCTCTGAACCAACAGGCAAAAAAAAGGGTTAATCTACTGGCTTGACGATTGATCCCAATTGTCAAGGGGGATGTTGGGTTGTTACAGCACAATGGAGACGAGGAGGTCTATGGTGGCCGGGGCATCTGGGCAACTGGGGCATCTCTTCATACTTTCATGACCGGTGGTAAAGGTTAATGAAAAATAACAGCATCCAAAATAAATAAATAAATAAATAAAAGTAAATAAATAAATAAAAATATAGCAAGACTGTTGAAGACTCAGGTCCTTCAGAAATGAAGCTTTGGGTGACTCGACCCACCAAGGAACCCAGAGCAGGTTCTTGCTGAGGGCCAGCAAGATACGGAATGGACAGTTGAGGAAGGAAGCCATGATGTTACCTACCTGCATAAACGAGGACTGGAACAGCTTTGCACGTGTTTTGCTTGATATATACATGTGTTTATTTACTAACCATTTTTTCTTTTCCTCCATTTTTATTTTATAAACAAGTTGTTGAAGGTTAGCATTTCAGTTTAATCTTTAGGCAACTGAATTTTCAGTGGAATTATAACTGAATTTGAGGAGTAAGTACAGTGATGGGTACATGACTGTTGGAACTGTGTGCCGTCTCATTTGGGGAAGAATTTTTTCACTTGTCACAAAGATGGCTGCGTCTTTTTAGGGAGAAATATAGACTTATTCAGTTGTTGTAAGGGAGTCTAAATGTGTGTAGAATGTTGCTCACAGATACTGGGTTGCCAGAGGGTGGACTGTGCCCCCTGTAGATTTATTGCTTCTCAGGTCTGATTCTCTGCTTCAGCACCTGCAAGGCATTCATGGGCTGGACTCTCTAATCGCAGCCCCTTCCGGTGAGCATGATGTCAAGTTCGGTAGTGAGGGTGTTAAAAGGGGCAAGGGGCTTCCTTCCATGTTTTGCTTTGTCTCGCTCCTTCTTCACAGCCCTTCACAGCCTCTGGTGGTGCTCTGCTCCAGCCACCTGTCCAGAGAGGGTGGCTCATGGTGACCTTGCAGCCAGGCCTGGGCCCGGTGGCCATTTCACCCTGGTTCTCCTGCCAGACACAGAACACTCCAGGACTTGCATTCACATCAGCTCCCCACTCTCTCTGCGTGTCCACCCACCAGCCTCAGCCTGCCTGGGCCCTGGAGCTTGTTTCTCACGACCTTCCTGGTGTGGTCACTGCAAAGCCCACGCCCACATTCACAGCTGCACCGCAGCCCTCTCTGTGCACCCACCCCCAGCCTTGGCTCACTTGTGCTCTCTAGGGTAGTGTCAAGAACTGTGAAGGGCTGCACTTCCACCCTGCTTGCAAGCTAACCAGTTGGTTATGTTCTTATTTCACTGATGCTGGCAGGAGGCTCGAGGTTCCTGGGCCAGAGTTTGCTCACAGAAGACCCAGTGGCCAGATCTCCATGTTTGCGTTGGTTCCTCTTGTCCATGGCTGGGAGGCAGATGGGCCTGGATGAGGGTGCACATGCAGGGCGTGTGTCCCAGGAGGGCACGCTGGGCTGGGGGTGTTGCTGCTTCCACACCAAGCAGTGATGAAGCTGCCCTTTGTCCTCCTTCCTCAGGGTTGCTCCCTGCAACAGCCTTGAGCGCTAGCCTGGGTAAAGCGCGGCAAGGGCCTCGTCTCTTCGGCATTCCTGGGCAGCGATGCGCAGGACACCGGGGCCATGGCGACTTCCTGTTCCAGCAGGCTTTCCTGCTGCCCCCACCTGCGGACCAGCTCTGGCCTGGGCAGACGGCACACTTCTCCCAACATGGTATGAGGCCCAGGCTTGGGGAGGGGGTCCCCCTTCTGAGTCTGTTTCCTCCATGGTTATTCTCTCTCAGCCACAGTCTGCTCTGTAGATTTCTCTGTGTAGTTACTGTCTGGTCGCAGTTTCATAATTCTTTATGTTAAACTTGCCCTGTTTAAATTACTGTGTGGTTTCTGTCTCTTGACCCAGATGACACATTAAGCAACAAGAAAAATAAAAGGGTTTATTAATTTTTTTACTACTCTTTTGTTTGTCTAAAATGATTTCAAAATAAAACACTTAGTCCTGGCTGGGTGGCTCGATTGGTTGGAGCATCATCCTGTACACCGAAGGTTGCCATTCCCATCCCTGGTCGGGGCGTGTACAGGAAGCAGCTGATTAATGTTTCTCTCTCACGTCAGTGTTTCTTTCTCTCTCCCATCCTCTCTCTCTAAAATCAATAATAAAATAAATATACTTGGGTGAAGATTACAATAATAATAATGAAAACGTTAAAAAAATTAAAAATATACTATATGAAAAATGTGAACTTAGCAGCAGGAACAAGATGGAAGTAATCAATAGTGCTAATGCCTGAAATCAACAGTTATTTTTTTAATACAGTGATCCCTCACTTATCGCGGGTATTACATTCTAGACCCTCCTGCGACAGGTGAAAATCCGCGAAGTAGCTACCTTACATTTATTTTAGTATTTACTGTACAGTAGTACTGCAAAATCCCACAATATAGCAAAACTTCCACGATAAATAATTAAATATAATATTTTAAAAAATCCTGTGATACAGTGAGGCCACTCAGAGTGAACCACGATATAGAGAGGGACTACTGTATATAAAATCCCCAAACTGACATACTGATTTTTTTTTTTTTAACCAACAGAACACTTTTGACACCAAATGTGTGGTTTTTTTCCTTACATCGACCAATTTTCCTACACCTGCAGGTGTCCTACAATTTAGTACAATTCTGATGCCATCTACCTGGAGTTAGGCAGACCCCACAGGTTAGGGGCTCAGTCCCACAAGACTGCACCCACTTGATATTAATTGCAAGTCCCAGGTCACATGTACTTCTGATTGATTGCCTATAAATTGAGGGTTCCCATCACCCCCTCCTCAGGTTCAGTAATTTGCTAGAACGGCTCACAGAACTCAGGGAACCAGCTTATTTACTATTACTGGTTTATAATAAAGACTATAACGCGGGAACAGCCAAACGGAAGAGTTGCGTGGGGTCAGGTATGGGGAAGGGAGTGCGGAGCGTCTGTGCTCTCGGGGCGCATCACTCTCCCAGCACCTTCACCACATGTTCACCAACCTGGAGGTTCTCTGAACCCCAATCTTTTGGGGTTTTATGGCAGTTAATTACATAGGCACAACTGATTAAATCACTGGCCATTGCTGAGTAACTCACCCCTGAGTTTGGGGTTGGGGCTGAAAGATCCAACCCCCTAATGGCAAGGTTGGTTTCCTCAATGACCAGACTGCATCCTGAAGCTCTCTAGGGGCCTACAAAGCCACCTCATTAGCATACTCTCAGGTGTGGTTAAAAGGGGCCCATTGGGAGTCAGAGAAGATACCCCTCTCACCTCATCACCCAGGGAATTCCAGGGTTTTAGAAGCTGTGTGCCAGGAACCAGGACCAAGACCAAATATATATTTGTTATCATATCACAATATCACATGATGTAATAAGACATTGTAAGTATAAATAGCCCACCTGGAAATGCATATGTATTACTGCCCAAATAATAAAAAAGCTTAGGGAGACAGAAAACCGACAGAGGCTGGCTGTTGGATAGCAATCACTACCTGACTATGAGTGACCCTTGAAGAAAGGTGTCTACTGTGAATGACACTGGACCAACTCCTCTGGCTTTGCCGTCTCTGTAGCCAAGAGCTTCTGCTTCGTTAGTGTTCATGGCAGAAATGTCCAGTATTTCCATCTGCAAAACTGGATGGAGATGACGGAGGCGCAGACCTTCCCGTCTAGGCCGCAGATGCTGTCAATGCCAAAGGCACCCCGTGTGGCCTAATGCTAAAGGTCTGCTGAGCGGTTGGCTCCAGGGAGCAGTTCAGCATTGGTCATGGTAGGGAAGGGGTCCACTTCCCAGGCAGGAGTGCCTTCTCCATGCAGGCAGTGGGCACAAAGCTTCTGCCTAGGTCTTCTCCCGCCACTTAGAGGCTCCTTCTCCCTTCCACCCACCCTTCATCTATTCAGCAAACCTGTGGCCCCAGTGAATTCAGTAAGCAGACCTAAGTCTCCTTGCTGGGTCTGTTCACGGGGCAGGAAGAGCCATTCTGGCTTGAGTTTTCCTAGAGGAAAAGGCCTTGGGCAGTAACATTGTTCTCCGCACAAAGGACAGTGCCATCCGCCACCAAGCTGCTCACGAGGTTGGTTACAGTGACCCATGCCCATTGAGAGTAAAGGACGCCTGTGTTCTAAATTGACGTGGGAGAAGGGACAAAGACTTATGTTGTAGGAATTGCAAGTGTGGAGGCGATGAGAATTAATTGCCTTTCCTGTTCTAAAGAAGGCTGCTACCAGCCACAGGTGGCCAGGGGCGGGGGCTTGAGGCTGGAGTGATGGGGCTGGGTTCAAATCCTACCTCTGTGGAGAGACCTTCAGCAAATGACTTAACCTTTCGCAGCCTCAGTGACAGCAGAAAAGGAGTACCCCTCAGAGGACTGTTGGAAGAGTAAGTGAAATTTTGCACACACGCACACATGCGTAAAATGCCTAATGCACTTAATTAACGGTCATTATTGTCATAAAATGTACTATTCTTGTCTATCAAAAGATTCTGGACCTGTCAGGTGAACTTCTGGTACAGAAAACAGACAAAGCAAAGCAAAGCAAAGAACAGGACAGAGATTTCTCTCTGAGAGAGCATATGAGGGTCCAAAAGTGCAGAATGAACTCACTGGCTAATTCAGGGTACTTTGAGTCCAGCAGGCCCAGTTGGGAAATTGTGATAGCGTATGTGTGTTTTGTGAGTATCATATTTTATTATTTTTATACCACATCAAATTCCATGAATCCATTTGGTTTCTAACCAGTCGTTCTAAAATTGCTGCTCCCTTCCAGAAGGGCAGCCCAGCGTGAGCGGAGCTGCTGGGGTTTGCTTTGGATCCATGGCAACGTTAGGGCCAGTTGAAACAACAGTGCTTTTGTTTTTGTTTTCGAACTTTTTCTTCTTCTTTTTTAATTTTGAGAAGGAACTGGAGCTGGGAGCGCAGCGAGCACACTTTCCTCTGCCTTGCTTTGTGTGTGTGAGGCTTCTTGCCCACGGAACTGCGTCTCCACGAAATGTGAGAGGAGGTGCTGAACTGATGCCAGGAAAGGACATCAAAAAGAAAATCGCGTTTTCCCCTCTGGTGGAACTCTGTCACAGACATTTGTTCGAGTATATTTTTTATAACTTTTAAGTACTCTTGGAAATTTGCCATAAAATCATATCAGGTTTGAAGTTTAAAAGAATCACTATATTAGCCTCTTTGGTTTTTTACTCAATGGGAACATTTTAAAATTTACTCTGTCGTCATTACACATTTTTATAATTTTGTCCCCTGATGGGCCCAGAATAGTATTCAACCACATTAAGCTAAATGGACAATAACAAAAACCTAATCAATTGATTGTTAAAATTATTTAATGAGGACTCATACACTGATTTTAAAAATGTTTCTGTGAGACTGAACCATCTCCAATAAGAATTATCCAGGAAGTGGGAATGAGTTAATTATTTTGAGATTTAAAGAATGTTTGAATGTACCAAAGAAAATAGAGAATATGAAAGATAAGGACGTATAAATCAGGGAGCCAAATTCCTAGTAGTATATAATTTTATAGCTTCCTTTCTAATAGTTATTCCTTTTATGTATTTGTTGCCTTTCTTGCCTCATTGTGCTGGTCAGGATTTCCTCTTGTTGTGTATTGGTTTGTTATGATTTCAGATCTACTTGTTATGGCTTAATGAAGTTGTTCTGCTCTAAGGGCAAATGTATTTACATGGGAGGTTGTATCAGGATGATGTCAAGTGACTATGATGTAATGACTATTTAAACTTGAACACCAAGAGTCTGAGAGGACTTACCGAGAGTGTTCGGTCTGGGCAAGGCTACTTTTTGCTGATCTAAACAGCTCTCTGAATACCTTGGGCCAGGCTATTCTCTGCTGGCAGTGATGAAAACTGTGCAGCGGCCCATGAAGGAGAGCACCTTGCCTGCCAACTCCGGCACCTTGGTTCCACTAGCATCATATTCTAGTGACAGGGACTTTCAATGAGCGCTGGTAGCTGGACATCGGCTGTTTGTATGCTGGCTAAGCCGACTCTTCCGAGAACCAACTCAACTCAGAAAGGTCCACCTCAACTAAATTTGGACTTAATTTCTTTCATCTCCCCTTTGCCTGGAACAATAGTATAATTAACCTATCATTGGTTTGGCGTATGCTTGTATTTCTGTATCAGCTTATTAAAAGATATTATCCCATATGACATTGGCTTGGGAGATATTATTGTAAGTTATAATTCCAGCAGTGAACTTACGTTTAATAAATTATTGGCAAAGACACTCTCAGTCTCTGAGCATAATTTTGCCGCAAACACCTATAAAATGTTGCATAGAAGTGGTGAAAGTGGATACATATGCATTATTTCTAATAAAAGCTTTCAATATAACATCTTTAAGGATGATTTTAGTGATAGGGTTTTTGACAGATGCCTTTTAACAGATAGGAGGTGTTCTTGTCAAATCCTTTTTCTTTTTTTGAAATGATTATATATTTTTATCCTTTATTCTGTTAATATGGTGAATTACATTAATTTTATCAGTATATATTGTTAGGATTGATTTACTAATGTTTTGTTAAGGGTTTTTGCATCTATTTTTATGAGGGATATTACTCTGTAATTTTTTTCTTCTATGTCAGGTATTTGTATTAGAATTATGTTTGCCTCATAAAACAAATTGGGAAGTATCCGTCCCCTATTTTCTTAAAATTTTGTTTAATATTGGTATTATTTCTGGCTCATACATTTGATGGAGTTCACCACTGAAACCATTTGGGGCTAGAATTTTCTTTATGGTAAGGTTTAAAAAAACAAATTTATTAAATAATATAAATATATGTTATATAAACATTTGGTCATGATATGCAATCAATTTATATTATTGTTGTATTATTTTTGCTAACATTTTATAGCAGTATTATTCTGGCTGCATAGAACCAGTTAGGAAGCATTTCAGTTTTCTCTGTTTTCTGGAAGAATTTGTATAATCTTGGTATTATTTTCTCCTTATATGTTTGGAAGCATTTACTAGTGATGCCACCTAGGCCCAGAGCATTCTTCATAAGGTTTTAAATTATGAAATAAATTCCTTTAATAGATAATAGAACTATACAGATTTTCTAAATATTCTTGTTCAGTTTTGGTAATTTGTGTTTTTCAAGAAATTCATGGAATTTAACTTGTCAGGCATGTTTGACAAGAGTTTTGTAATATGTTTATCCTTTAAAAAGTTACAGAACCTGCAGTGAATTCGTTTTTTGTTCCTCATATTGTTACTTCGTGTTCCTTTAATTTATTTTTTAAAGACTTTGTGTTTTAGAGAGGGAAAGAGAAACACAATGTGAGGGAAACAGCCATAGCCTCTTGCACGCCCCCAGCTGGGGACCTGGCCCACAACCCTGGCATGTGCCCGGACCGGAATCTAACCATTGAGCCACACCAGCCAGGGCCCTTCTTTTTGTATTGTGGTAAAATACAAGTAACATAAAATTTGCCACCTTAATCACTTGTAAGTGTACAGTTCAGTGTATTAAATACATTTATATTGTCCAACCATTGCAAACATCCACCTCCGCAAAACTGAAGCCCTGCACGCTGTCTCCTCGCGCTCCCGCAGCCCCGAGACCACCACAGTCACGGTCACTAACGTTATCTATTTCCCTTTTAACTCCAAACTTCCTTTTGGTGAAAGAAAAACGTAATCACTCTGCTCCCATTTGTGAAGTGGAAAGAAAGACAAATGATTCACACTTCATAGTGCAGAAGGTGAGGTTAACTGATTTACAAGAAAAGCAGGAGCACGGGGGTCCTGGTTCCAGAAACCTTTGCCATTTCTGTCATCCATTAATGGATCTGTATCTTCAGGCCAGAATGGTCCGATGACAGTGCTTTCCCTGTGTCCGGGTTGGGCGGGGAGCCCCGGCACTTTGGCTCCGCCAAGACACGAGGCCGGGCGGCACAGCAGGGGCGCAGTGTCCCGGGTCCTGCAACCGCGGGAGGCACGACACGTGAAGTACGCCTGCGTGGGGCGATCAGCCCTGGGCAGGGCCTTTCAACGAAGGGCCGGAACGCACGGCGCCTGCGCGGAACACGGCCCTTGGTTCCACTCGTCAGGACCGCGGCTCGAGCACGGAGTGAGCATTCGCGGGGCGTGGCCTTTTCACTGACGGCTTGTGCGCATCGCGCCTGCGCGGGTTAAGGGCGGTGGCTTCGGCTGCTGGCAGTCACCGTCCGCCCCTCCACGCTGGCGGTGTGGACGCAGAACACGGCTGAGGAACGCGGCTGGGTAGGTTTCACGCGGCTGAGGTAGGTTTCCCGTGGGCACCTCGGGCCGCTGGGCAGCGCCTAGGCAGGACATGGCAGATGAGAGGTCTTCACTCGGCGTGTGCGTCAGCGGGCGAACTGAGGCCTCCATCCTATTCCGAGACCACCCGGGACCTCGCCGCCCTAGTGCTTCGCGCTGTAGCAGGTGTTAGCGAGTTCGGCGCCCCGCCCTTTCCCGGAGTCCCGCACACACCACGCCCCTTTACTGAGCCACGCCCCTCGCAGTGGCACGCCCACTTTCCTTCAGTCCGCGCCCCCTTGTCAGCCCCTTATCCGCTCTGAACTGACGTCACGCTTTCCGCTTACTCCTCCATCTGCTGATTTTACCCCGCCCCTCCCTTTACTGCCCCAACCTTTCACCCATCCCTTCGTTGACTGCCTGCTCCTCACGCTCCTGGGGCACAGAGACTGCGTCCCTTTGCAGGCCTGGCCATCATCTGGCCCTCAACCCCTGTCTTCGCCCTCCATATCCATCAACCTGGCCCACCTGGCTCTATCGGCCCCGCCCCGCCCCATCAACCGGGTCCCACCCAGGCCCCGCCCTATGCCATCAGCCGAGCCGCGCCCAGGCCACGCCCCACCTTAGCAACCGGGTCCGCCCAGGCCACGCCCCACCCCTTGAACGGCCTCGCCCAAGCCCCGCCCCATATCATCTACTTGGCCCAGTACCCGCCCCACCCGTGTCCCAGTGCAGTGTTTTCCCATGAAGATGCAATGTTTGTCAATTAGTATTTGTGATTATAAATGTCAGAAAAATAATTTTTAGGTCTTGATTGATGAGTGAAACACGCACTTTAAACAATTAAATTGAAAAAATCATCTCAGAGCATAATATGGATTACACTGTCACTGGGAAAATAAGAATTGAGAATGTGAAGGAAAAGACTCTGGAAGATGCAGACCTTGGTTCCTGTTAGTGGACGCACTTTAAGGCCCCAGGCAGGGAAGTTTAATTGGAATTCAAGTTAACACGGTTCCAAGAAAAACTTTTGACAGTGGTGTGTTTTAAATCAATCCAGGTATCTGACAGAAACTAACAGGCTTTGGCCAATGAGTAAGATTAACACCTGGCAGACGAGAAAGAAAACGCACTTCTTGGAAGTTAATAAGTTTTCAATGCTTTTCACTGTTTTTATAAAGAATTGCATTTATAAATTTTATTTCTATTCCATTCTTTGCACATAAATGTTTTACTTACATTTGGTAGAGAACATTTTCATGAACCTTAGAAGCGAAGTAAACTTAAAACATTTTCTCATTCTTTCTCTTTTGAAGTAGAAATGGAGAGGAAAATGAAGCATTAAAAGGGGCAGCTATGCTGCAGAACCTAAGAGAACTATGGCAACATCAGGTGACTGCCCCGGAAGTGAATCTCAGGTAATTTCAGTTTTGATCTGTAAGAACCTGTACTTAAAGACCATGAACATGACAGAGAGCTGAGATAAGAGTGATAGCGCTTTCCTTGGACTTATGAAGGTGGCCACCAACCATGGGATACTTAAATACAGCAAATGCACCCTGACCGGTGTGACTTAGTTGATTGGGTGATGTCCCACAGAGCAAAAGGTAGGTCGCCGGTTTGGTTCCTGGTCAGGGCACATGCCTGGCTGCAGTTTGGGTCCCCTGACAGGGTGCTTTGGAGGGGCGTGTTCAAGGGGCAACCTATTGATGTTTCTCTCCCTCTCTCCTTCCCTTCTCCTCTCTCTAAAAAAAAAAAATAATTAAATACAGGAAATGCAGTGTTTGTAAGGATTACAGATGACATTCTGCATTGGGCATTGTAAACATTCCCCAGGAATCTATTTTTGGTACCTCTGCTGGTGGACCCAATACATTTTCTTAGTTGTTTAATAAAGGTTCAGGCATAATATGTTAAACAGGCAGGATACATCAGAAAAGATTTGTGTATTCATACTGCTTTTTTTATTTTTTGCCTGGGGCACACATACAGTTTCATTCAAGTTGGCAGTAAAAAAAGTCATCTTAAATTTCAAGAAAATGTTGATTATGTAAAATTAAAAATTGAATGAAAACTCTAATAACTCATGTTTTTTTAAAATTAAACAATTTCATGTCTGTGATGTCAATTTTAACATTTCTTTTTCCCCTCTTTTTATTCTGATGATCTAATTTAATTTGAGTTTTTATATATAGGAACTTATAGTTGGATCATTTCATTAATCTGTTTCTTAAAATTAATCATAAAATGCTTTAATTCCATGGATGTCTCATTTTTCCTTTGAGAAATATACAAGATGTTGGAACATTTACAGAATAATATTTCAAACATCAAGTACATATTATATGGAAGCGAAAATTTGTTAACATTTTATCATGTGTGCTTCAGAATACATACACACAGTACATAAAACAAAACCATAAATAAAGTTTGTTATTCAACCCCAGGCCCAGTCTTCCTTTGTCTCCAGAGGCAAACACTACTATGAGCTATAAATTGGTTTCTGTGCTTCTGCACCATTTAAAATACTTTTTATAACTTATCCTAGGCATCTTTAGAATTAATCTAAGTGGCAACATGTTCTGTGTGTTACCTGCACCTTGCCTTTTCCACTAATGTTGCTTTGGGGGATTTGTCCTTAATGCGTATGTAGAGCTAGTTCAATTCAAAAGGATACTCCTGCAGTATCTTCCTTATAAGAACATATCACATTCATAGATATGGACAGATGTCTGTGTATATTAGGTTTGTGCCACATTTTATTTATTTTTCTTTTGTTGGACACTTAGATTTTTCCAGTTTTTTTCTATTTCAAAAAGTGCTTCAGTGAACATCTTTCTACATGTCTCCTTGTGCACATGTGCTGTAGGGTTTACACCCAAGTAATGGTGTTGCAGGGTGGAAGGGAATGGAAGTTTTCAGTTTTACTAGGTAACGATCAGTTGTTCTTCCAAGAGGCTTTACTAGTTCACAGGTCCGCCAGTAGTCCACAGTGTTTGCTAACACTTGAGAGCATCAGACAATTTATTGTGGTTAGTCTGAAGGGTTAGAAATGGTATCTTGTTGTTTTAATTTTTTATTACTTATAAATCATGATTTGACTCCTTATTGAAATGTTACTGTCATTTAAGTTAATACTGAAATTTATTTCAATAATATTTGTGTTCATCCTAATAATGGCACCTTCCATTACAGAAGAAATGCCTGATGCCCACAATTTGTGTTTTCTCTCGTTTTTCCCCTTGATTAGTCTTTTTAGGGTTTATCAATTTTATATTTTCAAAGAACCAGTTTCTTTGTTGACTTTCTCTTTATTCATCTATTCATTGATTTCTGCTTTTTTTCCCCTTTAGTCTGTTCTATTTGGGTTTATTTAATTTTTTTCTTTTCATAACATCTTGAGATGGAAACTAGGCACTGATTTTAAACCTTACTTCTTTAATATATGTCTTAAGACTATAACTTTTCTTTTAATCCCTGCTATAGCTGCCTCATACACATTTAAATAGGTTGTATTTCCATTATTGTTCAGTTAATATACTTCTTTATATGTCACAATAGAAATTAGTAATTTTCTGGGCTATTTAGAAATGTATTATTTCCAAACATATGGGAAGTTTTACTTATCTCTTTGTTATTTAATTTTAGTTTGATTATATTTGGTCAGAAAATACAACATACTTCGTAAATTTCCATTTTTTGAAATTTATTTTGGCGTGCTTTATGGGCTTTTTTGACTAATGTTCCACATGTACTTGCCAGGAATACATATTCTACAATTGTTGGGTGTAGTGTTTTACAAATGTCATTAAGGACAAATGGGTTATTAGCATTGTTCGAATCTCTATATCCTTTCTGATTTTTTGTTCACTTGTTCTATCAGTTGCTAAGAGAGATGAGCTTTAAAAAGTATCTGCTAGGATTGTAGACTTGTCTGTGTTTTTGTTTATTTACCTTTGGATCTATCACTTTTTGCTTTATATATTTTGAATCTGTTTATTTGGTGCATATGTTTGGGTTGGTTTTTGTTTCTAGATTAATTGGCCCTTTTATTTGTAAGAATTCTGTCTCTTTTTACCCGTTAATACTTCCTTGCCTTGCATCTCCTTTGTCTTACATTAATATTGCTGAGCCAGCTTTCTCATGGTTAGTGCTTCCATGGCTCACATACAAATATTTACCTGTATGTTCACCTTAGCTAACTCCTTATATTTAAAGTGTTTCTCGTAAGGTGCCTATGGCGGTGTCTTTCTTTTTTTGGTCAGGTAATTTCTGCCCTTTATTTGGAGTATTTAGTCCATTAACATTTAATGTAATGACCGATTCTACCATCTTGCTGTTTGTTTTCTGTGTATTTTATTTTTTCTTTGTACCTTTCTCCATTCTTGCCTTCTTGTGGATTAATAAAATATTTTCTGTTATTCTATGTTAGCTTTTTAGCTATACTTTTAAAATATTATTTTAGTAGTTACTCAAGAAATTGCACTATGAATCCTAAACCTATTCTGGTGGTTTTTTTTTTTTTTTGGACAACTTCACAATGTAACAATCCTCCAAATCAGTTCCATTTAGCAGCCCACATTTTTTGTGCTATTGTTGTAACTGTTTTACTTCTGTATCTGTTATAAACCCCACAATGAATTGCTATTGTTTCTTTATGCTATCAAAAGTCTTTTGAATACAGTATAAGGAATAGTCTGTTTTCCCACATAGTTACTTTTTCTGGGGTTTTACACCTATCATTCTGGGAAAAATGAAGACTGATAATATCTGTTGCTGCTGGGTATTAGGCAGAGGGTAAAGCATGCATTGCTGATGATGTGAAGGGCAACAGTCTTTGGAAGAATCTGACAAAAGTTTGAGTGAAAACTATGCTTATTTTTCAGCTCTGGCATCCCATAAAGAATAGAATGTCACCACATAAGGATAAATGTGCACAGATGTTTGTGGCAGTGTTGTTTACAGTGGTGGAAAATTGGACACCAAGAGAAAGTCCATCAGTCGAGGATGACTGACGAGTCGGGCGCAGTTTCTGCTGCGCACTGTTACGTGGCTGTTGAAATTATAAGTTAGGGTTCTAACAGCTGGGCAGTTTTTCCCATAAGGTGTTGTGTGAGTTAAAAAGCAAAATCAAAGAAGAGCCTGTGACGTCATTTACGAGAAACTATACCAAAAGGTAAACTGAACGGGGTGTGCGTGACACAAGCATGGTGAAAGGAGGGGAGGATATAGACCAGCTGATCAATCAGGATGAGAGGCGGTGGCGAGAGGCCGATGGCGTTGGGGGCGCAGGGGCAGGGCATGGAGGGCAGCCTTGGAAGAAGACGACACAGTGACACACTGCTTACAACTAACGCTACGGTAATAGGAAAACATGCAAAGGATGTAAGTAGGCAATTAGCAACGTCAAAAAGGAGACTAATGAGCACCTAAAAATCAGGTTTGACCTCACTGATAATCAAAGAAAGGAAGTAACAAAGACCGGTAATTTCTCCCTCTTAAACCGGCAGAGATTAAAGTGATGACTATCCATTGTTGGTAAGGGTGTAGGAAAACCTGTGGCTGACTCTCCTGTGCTGAGTCCTACGCTCACGTAGGAGTCTAAGGAGCCACCGTTCTGGAGGGCATTTGGGAGTGGTATCAAAAGTCATAAGTGTATGTATCGTCTTGATCCACCAGCTTCACTTTCAGGAATTTATCCTAAGAAAATGGGGAGGGACAAAATGATTTAAGAAAGTTCATCTTCACAGAATTTATAATAGTGAAAAAGTGAAAACAGTTTTAAGTTTCAAAACTAAATGATTGGATAAATGTTTTAATTCATAGAATACTATCTGGTATTAAAATGGTTTAGAAGTATATTTAATAATAAAAGAGAATATTCAGAATTTAGTAAGTGGAAAACATGTCACAAGGCAGAATTGTGTGATCCTTATAAACAACCTATACGCACGCGTTAAATGTACACTTTGGAAAGGAAGTCTGAAAGGATGTTAATGTGTTAACTGTTGTTATCTCTGACCAGTGAGGAAGATTACATATGGTTTTAATTTTCCACTGTGAACTGTGCTTTCACAAGAATTTCACGGGAATTACGTTTGTGGTTAGGAAAGTTTGTTCAAAATGTCCGTATTGGGATGGTTGGTACAGTGAACTGGCATGGCAGCGGGAGGTTCTGTCGCCCTCAGCAACACCTTCCAGGCAGGCCCTCCTGTGCGAGGCGGAGAGGGCAGCACGCAGGCCCCTAAGGCGCGGGGCCCTCTCTGCGCCCTCAGCAGCCTGTGCCAGTGGCAGTGGTGTCCAGTGAGGCCGCATACCTGGGGCCAGGTCACCAGCTCCTTCCCTAGGCCTCCGGCAAGGCCCATACAGCTCTGTCTTCGAGTCTGATGAGATCCCTAGAGCGCAACACCCAGAGAGACACAGGACGTTTTTCTCCTGGGTCTGGGCATCACTTTCGGAAAGCGTCCCTGATGCTCAGGGGTCAGTCACCTCATAGACACTAAAAGTGCTTCTTTCTTGTTTCTTTGATGTTCTCTTGAGGTTGAAAATAATTTTGTACTAGAGATATGAAGTAAAGGTGGGCCCTGGCTGGTGGATTGAGTACCAGCCTGTGAAACCAAAGGGTTGCCGGTTCGATTCCCAATCAGGGCACACGCCTGGGTTATGAGCAACCACACATTGATGTTTCTCTCCCTCTCTTTCTCCCTTCATTCCCCTCTCTCTCAAAATAAATAAATAAAATCTTAACAAAAAAAGTAAAGGTGGAATGTAGGTGAGACTCTCAATTCTGCTGGCAAGGATAACCCAACTGTATGATGAAATCTTGGTCACTTGAATCTTCAGGAAACCATCCTAATAATCTTGTGCCAAAAAGGAAGAAAGAAAGGAAAGAAGGAAGGAAGGAAGGAAGGAAGGAAAGAAGGAAAGAAAAAGAAAGAAAGAGAAGCCCCATAATCATTTCCTTGTTTTCTCCTTGGCTTTGCGCAGGAGGGAGAAGAACCCGTGGGACACTGTGCAGAGCCCCTCCCGGAGGCTGTGCAGCCCGAGGAGTTCGTGGCCATCGCAGACTATTCTGCCACCGATGAGACACAGGTAGCTGTGTACGCCAGGTCCATGCTTTGTGGCTTCCAGCATGCTCAGTGACAGAATTAGGTGTAACTCCCCAGAAGTCCTGCCAAAGTTGAAGTGCTCAGATGTTTAGAGCCACTTGAGGCCTGTGAGTGGCTGATCCTTCCCTTCCCAGCCTAACAAACTGTGGTCCCAAGCCTGCTGTGAAAGATATCTGGGCAAGGAATGGGGGGCCGGGGGTGGGGGTGGGCAGGGCACCTGTTCTGGTTTCTGCTTGGCAATCCTGAGCCTATTCTCATTACTTAAAAGTAAGGTGATAGAATGGGGCTTTCTTTACTTTGTAACAGGAATTTCTTAGCCTAAGTCTTCAGTCTCTGAATCAGCTGTCACACAGCTGAATTAATGGTGGAGAAGCTGTTGAGAAATTTTGTCCTAAGCCATTAGAAAATGTTTACTCTTTCTTTAAAAAAAAAAAAAATCAATTAAGCTGTGCTTTTCCTTCATGTAGATGTTCCACAGAAATCTAAATCCTGGTACCATTTTCATAAATTGTCGCTTGGTATAAATTACCCATTGACTTCTTTTTGAAACTGCTGTGATTTGGGCCCCAGTGAGAGGGCATTTATCGCAGAGCCACCGTTGAAATGACAACTGTGGGTTTTCCTTGAATTTTCACTCCTCTCTATTTGTTTCCAGCTCAGTTTCCTGAGAGGAGAGAAAATTCTCATCCTGAGACAAACGACTGCTGACTGGTGGTGGGGCGAGCGTGCCGGGAGCTGTGGGTACATCCCAGCGAACCACCTGGGGAAGGACCTGGAGGAGTGTGACCCCGAGGACACCTGGCAGGATGAGGAGTACTTCGGCAGCTACGGGACTCTGGTATGGCTTTCCGATGCCTCGGTCGGTGGGCCGGGTAGCGGTCTCTTCTCTCTTGTTTTAGGTTCTCACTTTTCAAAGGGGTGTCTGGGCTTCTCCTCATTGCTTAGAGCAGGGCTTCGCAGGCTGCGCTCTGCTTTGTGGCCACAGGCCCTGCTGCTGCAGTGTGAAAGCAGCCCCCCAAACCAGGAGGAAGCCAGCACGGCTGTGTTCCAGGGGAACGATCTCGGATACTGAAATTAGAATTTCATAGAATTTTTAGGTGTCATGTTCTTCTTTTGATTTTTAAAAACCATTTAAAAATGTAAAAGCCATTTTTATCTTGCGGGCTGTACAAAAATGGGTGGTGGGCTGGATTGACCCATAACTGTAGTGTTAGTTGACCCCCAGTTTAAAGATACTATCTGAGTAATGGGATTATGAACTTTGCTCAGTATTTAAAAAAAAATTTTACTTTAAAAGTAAAATACAAAAAAGATATAAAGCAACAATAATAATACCTCTAAATAGCTAGCTTATTAAGTTTGTTTTTTAAAAAAAATATGGATAAAGGCCTATAATCCTATGGTCTGGACAACCTGTTTATATTTTAAGACTAGATAAAAACATACTTGCAGAATGAATGTTACAAACCTAATGTGGAGTGAAAGAAGCAAGACATCAAGGAATAGCTAACATTTGGTTCAGTTATATAGTTAAAAGGTGTTATTTATGATGGTTGTGCACAAGTGGTGAAGCCCTGAAGGAGATCAGCGACCTGGTTCCCCTGAGGGTCAGGAGGGTGCTTATGGGTAAGAGGGGTCTGTGATCGGCAAGGCCAGGGTGGAAGGTTTGGGGCACAGTGTTCTGGTGCTGGCTTTTCCATTACTGTATCTGGGAGTTATACATTTTTGTAGGTCTGTTATATTCCACAACTAGAAACGCTAACGTGAATGAAGAACTATTGATGTATGTACAGTGGTGCGGCACACAATGACATTTTGGTCAATGACGGGCCATGTATGTGATGGCGGTATACCACACGGCCGAGCTGTGCAGTGCGCTCTGATGTGCGCACAACGACAAAATCGCTTAATGACACATTACTCAGAAGGGATCTCGGTCATTAAAGGGTGCGTGACTGCGTGGTTAGAGCTTTCATTCTCTTAAGAAAGACATAATGAAATCTGGAGCCTGTCTCCTCACTCCCCGCAGAGAGCGCTGCTATGCCTTGGGCTTTCTTTTGGCAGCAGTGATTATGCTTCTACCAGGTCTAACCTACATTGGTTTTGGTTTTCTTTATTACTAGAAAAGGAATATTCCACACACTTTTCACCTGGCTCTTTTCACATAGCTGTGTTATTTTGAAGGTCTATTCTTTACAACATCTGCAGAGTATTGTGTTGCTTTTAAAAGGACTGTGTTGGTGGACTGTGCTTATTTAACAGCTTTGTATCGTGATAAGCAGTTCTGTAATGATGGATGTCCTCCCACATGAATCCTGCTAAACTTACAGGATGTAAGTGTTTTTTACTTTGCTGGATCGTCCCATTTTGCCCCTCCCAAGAGAGTGCTGATTGTACACCGGCCTACCAACGGTGTGCGATGCTTCTATCACCACCACAGAGCATCAAAGGGAGACAGGTTTTCCATCTTAAAGGTGAAATATGGTATCTCTTGATTTTGATTTCCGTTTTAAAAAGTGAGAATGATCATCTTTTATACTTTATTGGCCTTTTGTATTTCTGCCTTTTTTGGGGAATTTTCATATAATTTTCTCATTTTTCTTTTGATTTCTGTTGATGTAAAAGTTAAGCAGTTTAGCCTGTATTTGTATTTATTACACTTATCACTTGCTACTCTTTTTTTCCTATAAAACTTTTTATCTTTATATAGTCTCATTTGTCTTTATTTCTTTGTGGCTTCTGGGTTTTAAAGGCCTTCTTCACTGCAAGATTATAAATATAAATATGTAAAAAGCTTTCTTTTAGAACTTTTATGATTCATTTTTTTACAGTGAAGTAGCTAAGTCAATCTGGAATTTACTTGTAAAGAATTAGTTAAAATTCTGACTTGATTTCCCCACAAATATCCAGTTGTTCCTCCATCAGTTACTGAACTTCTTTTTCTACTGATGTAGAAATATACATTTATTGTACTTTAAAGTTCTAAGACCTGTTTCTGGAATCTCTGTTCTGTTTCATTGATTTGTTTATTTCTTCTGCAGTTCCAGATACTTTTCATTATTAAAGATTTTTAACTTTTGTGAGAGCAAGGCCTTGAGCAGCTCTTCTATTTTTTTAGAATCCTCATGGCTAGCTTTGGCTGTTTATTTTTTAGAAACTAATTTTATTATCATATGTTGTATCCCCTCCTCCCCATGCCAAATTATTTGTCACTTTAATTGGTATTGCATGGAAAGTGTACATTAATTTAGGGAGAAGTGACATCTTTGTATTATCACATTGCCCCTCTACATTAAATCTTGTTTTATGTCTCTCAAAATTTTAAGCTTTTGATCTTGTTAAACCTGTTCTTAGATATTTCTTTATGGGTTATTATTGTAAATGGATGGGTGAAGTGTTCTGTAAGTATCAGTTTGGCTACGTTGTTTGATAGTACTGTTCAAGTCTATGTCCTACTAATTTTCTGTTCATGTCTATCAATTATTGAGAGAAGGGTATTGAAGTCTGACCATGATTGTGAATTTGTCTATTTCTTGTTGCAGCCTACTGGTTTTTGCTTTCTGTGTTTTGAAGCTCTGTTATTAGGTACAGAAGTATTTAGAATTATTAAATCCTTTTGCTGAAGTGATTCCTGTATTATAAACGAACCTTTCTCATCTCTGGGAACATTCTTTGCTCTGAATGTATTTTTTCCTGCTCTTAATGCTGCCACTTAGTTTCCTTCCCCTCACATCCTAGCTCTGACCTTCTATTGAGGTGACTGCTGCGGGCAGGCTAGCTGGGTCTTGACCTCGCTCCCATTACCCTATGTCAGTCCCTTTGTTTTTCAGTCATCAGTGTGTTTTTGAGGAGCCAAGATGGGCTTGTGAAGGCCCGTTCAGACCTCCTGTTTGTGCTGACACGGACAGGGTGGCCCAGCTATGTGTCTTCCTCTAAGTGAGGCTGTCCGTAAGCTGGGTTTTCTGCAGCTTGAGACCTGTGGGTGCTGCCTCACTGGTAGTTGGGGCTCTGGCTGACATTTGGCTCCATGAACCATCTGGGGAGCCTTTCTCTGCCTCCCTGGGGATTGACCCAATTCCTGTGGGCTGTATCCTTGGATTTCAGATATTTTCCTTCCTTGGGACATGGCTGGGGGTCCTCGAGCTGAACCTCAGAGGATTGGTGGGGCTGTCATCTCCCTCCAGAGCAATAGTTTCTGCACTCCTCAAGCAAACGAGGGACGGGAGTGAGAGTGTCTTTTGGACCCCATGTGAAGAGGATTCCGGGACGGGAGCTCTGTGTGCCTCCTCAGGACCCCTCCTGATGGCTTGTCCGTGCCCTCTTGGTGGACATTCAGTCAGGCTATGTCTGATCAGGACCATGGCAGTTCCTTCTGTGTCAAGGGACATCTGCACTGCTTCCTAGTGATCCGCACCTGCTTCTCCGCTCCTGGCTCTCTGGGAGGTGCAGGGAGAAGCTGTAGGCACCTCATTGAAACTGAAGGACTCTGGAAGCTTCCAGTTCATTCCTTCACTGTCTAGTCTCTTTTTAATCTGGTGGAATATTTTGACCTTTGGATTGTGCATGTTTTTAGGTGTGGGGTCAAGGGGCTAAACTTAGGCCACCACCCTCCACCTTAAACCACAGCTTGGTGTAGCTCTAATTACAGACATTGACTCTTACTGTGCTCTTCCTGTAGAAACTTCACTTGGAGATGTTGACAGACCAGCCACGAACAACTAAATACCACCATGTTATCCTGCAGAACAGGGAGTCCCTCAAAGACAAAGTGATTCTGGATGTCGGCTGTGGGACTGGGATTATTAGCCTCTTTTGTGCACATTATGCGCAGCCCAAAGCGGTGAGTAGGGGGTGGCCATCCCTTACCCAGGAGGCGTTGGGGCAGGCAGCCCCGTGTGGGTGCTGAGGCTTCTGCCCACCTACAGCCCCACGTCTGTTTGAGGCAGAAGGTTGGAATTAGGACTGGATGCAGCTCCCTTCCCAGGGCTCCACCTGGTGCAGGCAGCACACTGGCCCTTCCGCCAGCAGCACACTGCCTTCCTTCCGTCCCTGCCATTTGCCATTTTCTCTGGCGCCAGTGATGGCAGGCTGCCGTGCGGTGCCAGGATGTGCCCTGATGGTGTTTCCACCACATGCAGGTGTATGCGGTGGAGGCCAGCGAGATGGCGCAGCACACGGGGCAGCTGGTCATGCAGAACGGCTTCGCCGACATCATCACTGTGTTCCAGCAGAAGGTGGAGGACGTGGTGCTGCCAGAGAAGGTGGACGTGCTGGTGTCCGAGTGGATGGGGACCTGCCTGCTGGTAAGGGCGGGGCGGCAGCTGGGCTGGCCTCCAGGATCTCCACAAATCATGATTAGTTCTGGCTTTTTTCCTAAGGTCAGCTGTAATTGATTTTTTTTTTTTATATGAACATTGGCCCAGTGTTTTATTTTTAACTGATTAAAAAATGCTTTTATAAGAAACCTGGAACTCTTTCATGAGTGATTTATATAAACTCTGTTTTCTTTGGGAACCTGCAAATATCCAGTGCTTAGTGTGTGAGGCTGATTTTTGGTGCAGGCAGAGTCGTTGTCACTTTTCCCAGCCTGGGTCGCCCTTCTCCCAGCTGCCCCTTGTTTAGTATCCGTGAGACCCAGGCTGGTGCTTCTTGAGTCTCCCAGGTGGGAGTGGACACTTTCCTGGTTATAGACCACCCCACCCTGCACAGTGCTATACGTACTCACAGACTCTGAGTTTGGGGGCTGCAGGTCCCCGTCTCCTCGGACCCTGTGCCCAGCCCTCTGGCTCAGGCTCTAAGGCATCAGAGTGAAACACCCCAGTCTGAAATTAGCATCTGTAAAAATCTAGAGAAATACGTCTGGGTGAACATGAGGGGAATGTGGCTGATGTTTCCAGCAAGGGACCTGTTTAAGTGTTGCCCCTAGCTGCTTACGGATCGCAGAGATTGGGGGAGATGACAGCAAACGACATGGGGCCTTTAGCCCTGTTGAAATTATGTTGTCTAAAGAGAAAGTGTAAATAGACTCAACATCCATGATGTAATTTGGCTTATTCATAACATCTATGGATTCCTAAGATTATACATGAGGATAAAAGGGACCAATTACACAATTAATTCATGAAGTGGGCATTGGCCTTCGCCCCCCAGATGCCAGTGTTCATTCAGTCATGTTTACTGAGTTCCTTCTGGCCGTGGGGACATGGGCAGCCAGCCTGGGGTGGAGATGAGTATGCCCATTGCAGTCTGGGGATGGGGGGCAGCCCAGCTGCCAGGGGTCCAGCTCTGCTTCTGGAGGGGGGCAATGTGGGAGACAAAGAGGAAGAAGGGGAGGGAGAGAGAAGGAGGGGAGGGGAGGGGCAGCAGCATCAGGCAGGGGCAGTAGCGCGGACTCAGTGTCCCTGTGATCCAGTGGTGGGTGGGAACAGAAGCTGGGTTTAGGTTCTTGGTGCCCGCAGGCCTTTGTCATGTGTTAGGCAGCCACTGGCTGGCCTGTCTAGGACTTTAAGGGGTAGAGTAGAGATCAGGCCATGTATGGGAGGCCCCACGGGACTACAGGGCAGGCGAGGCCTTCAGGGTCTGGGGGTTGGGGTGGGGTTGCGTGGGGAGCGGGTAGCAGGGTTGGGGAGGGTGGTTGGTCAGGGGCCTGTGGCTATGGGGGTTGGGGAGTGGGGTAGGGTTACCTGGGGTGGCAGGGTTGGGGAGGGTGGCTGGGGGGTGAGCAAGGAAGGGGCCAGAGAAGGGAGCCGAAGGGGAGGACTAGGGGAGAGGTACTGAGGGGGAAGGACTGGCAGGGGCCCACTGAGGGGGTGGGAGGGGAGCAGGGTCTGGTGAATTCTCTGTCCTCTGGAAGGATGTCTGGTCTCCAGCCTTGGGTGGAGCCGTTGGTAGGTCTGCAGTTTCTCAGGCAGAGGAGGCAGGGTGGGGTCCCTAGACTTGCTGGTGGGGGTTGTGGGCCGAGGGAAGGGCTGGCTGATGTTGTTCAGCAGGGAACTTGTAGGGTTGGCAGCTCCATTCCACACGCAGGTGCAGGCATGGATTCCAGGGCAGGTGCAGATTTGGGGTGCAGAGGGCTGGACCCTGATGGTGCAGGGGTGAGGAAAAATGAGTGGTACCAAATTCAGGACAAGGACCTTAGAGCAGATGGAGAGTCCTGGGAGGCCTGGCTTCTGTGTGCAGGTGCCTGGGACATCCCATCAGGGAGATCCCTGCAGTGTCTTGACTTGGCCTAGAGCTGTGCATTTGGGAGTTGTCGCAGCTGCACCCACTTGGGTTGCCCCGTGTCCCTGTGCAGCGCCTGCTGTTCCCTGCAGCTGTGCTCCGTGCCCTTCTGGCAGCTTCTTTAGGTTTCCCTGCCTGTTCTCAGAGCTCCTCAGACTTGAGGTCCCCAGTCTCTCCCACCCATCTTCCTACTTTGCTGCTGACATATAGTAACGAGACAGAGAGATCATGGGACAGGACAGGAAGTGCAGAAGCAGCCCCAGATATACATGCATTTAGTTTATAACAAGAAGAGGTTTCCAGTCACTGAGGCAAGGATATGTAATTGTCCAAAGATGCTGAAACAATCGATTATTTTGCAGGAAATGCTTAGGTCCTTCTTTACACCATAGACCAAAATAAATTCCAGATAGGTTATAGAGTTAAGCAGTTAAAAAAAATTAAAACAATTGTTATAAATTCATCTGATGTTAGGATGGGAAGATCTTTCTAAGAACAAAGCCCATAAAGGAACTATAAAATAAAATATTTGACCAAAGATGTACCCTTTATACATAACCAACCTATACATTATTAAAAGGTAAGTGGAAAAAAATACAATAAAAAGGTAAGTGAAACTGAAGAATTGCAGTGTATATGACAAAGGCTAATATCCTTATTTCAGCAAGAGTTCCAATAAGGCAAAGAAAAGCATAAGATAAATAACTCCAGGCAAGTGGGCAGGGGGCACAAAAGGCATAAGACCAGGCACACGGTCATTGTTTAATGTCACTAATAATCAAAGAACTTAAAATATTTTTGAGATATCGAATTGGCTGAGAAATCATCTAATATCTGATGATGCCCAGTGTTCTTGAGGTTTTGGGGAAACCATCATATACTCTGTTCGGCAGTGCTGATTGGTGTAGCTTTTTGAAGGAAAACAGGGAAAAATATGTCAAGAAGCATTAAAAGATATTTAAGTGACATTATCCTAAGGAAATAATCAGATTTTCACACATATTTATGCTAAAGAATGTACATAGCAATATCATTTAAAATGGGAGAAAACTGGAAAAAGTGCAAATAATGGTGGCAATCAATAAAAGAGACTACTCTGTGGCCATGAAAATTATATTTTAGAAAGATTCTTTATAAACTTGGAGAAAAGTTGGTGACAGTTTGTTTTCAAAAAACCACAAAAAATAATTGCAGTATGATTCCAATTTTGTTTTTAAGATCACATGGAGCAATGACCTCGCTTCAGTTCCAGGTGAGATGGAGCGAGCATCTCCCACCCTGTCTCGCCCCCTGAATGCAGCGGCTGATCTAGCACAGGGCGTAGTGAGAGGCTGCTTGAGAACTTTGAAAAGTACATATTTTAGTGAGTGGGTTGGGAAAGACCAGAATTTGAAGTACTACTTGAGTACAAAGTACTGGTCTTGAGTTTATCATTTATTCCTTTTCTAGTTCTAGCTCAGCATATGTAACTTCAGTAATTTGGAGAAAAAGCACCGTTGACCTTAAAAATAAAAGTCAGTTATTTTACCAGCAAAAATTGATTTATTCAGGGACAGCAAAGAATTGAAATTTGGGGCAAGCAAGCTGTAGCGAAGCCATAGGCAAGTCCAACAAAGGAGAGGAACATTGTTTTATGGAGGGCAAGGAGGAAGTGGGGAGAGATTGGATTTACTGCATGCTAATTTAAGAATAAAATTAAAAATTACACATATATAATTTTCACATTCGTGTATGTGTGTGTGTTTGAAGAAAAATTCTTGAAGATAAACTTCTGAGTGGTGGGTTCCTTCTGGGTGTTGGGTTTATTCAGAATTTTAACTTTTATCCATGCTTTTCTGAGTTTTCTAAAATTTCCCATACCGAGCATGTATTACTTTTATAATAAAACCTTCCCGAGGTTAAGGAAAACAAAACCCTCTGTGGCTTCTCACCTGCTATAGTAGTGGTTCTCAACCTTCCCAATGCCGCGACCCTTTAATACAGTTCCTCACGTTGTGGTGACCCCCAACCATAAAATTATTTTTGTTGCTACTTCATAACTGTAATTTTGCTACTGTTATGAATCGTAATGTAAATATTTGATATGCAGGATGTATTTTCATTGTTACAAATTGAACATAACTAAAGCATAGTGATTAATCCCCAAAACAGTATGTAATTATATATGTGTTTCCCGATGTTCTTAGGCGACCCCTGTGAAAGGGTTGTTCAACCAACAAAGGGGTCGCGACCCACAGGTTGAGAACCGCTGTGCTCCAGGATGAGGGATCTCTGGCCTCACCTCGCTCCCTGGTGCAGTCTCTGGTTCAAACACTAAGCTGTGTTCTCCGTTAGGCGACACATGTTGCCTGTGTCTGTGGGCTTTCTGAGCAACAGGAGGTGGCTTTTTGCTTCTCTTCTGACTTAAGCACCACGTGAACCTCCGTGGTATTCCTGCTTTGACCTTTCATGTTTTTAAGTAGCAATTTCAGTTAACTTAAAGGGTTGTGAATATTCTGAGACTATCCCAGACCAAACTGATTTCATTTGACAGTTAAAACCCTGCAACACTTAGGGGCTTTTAAAAATGGAGCGGTAACTACCGAGTGACTGAAGTAGGATGAGAAGGAAGATTTATCCTGACCTTTAGCCATGTCTGAGTTCTGAGTCTAATGCGAAATGATGGAACTTTAACCTAAGCTGTGATAGGAGGTGACTGTTAATGTGTGGGAATAAGATAAATTCTCCAAGACATGTCAGGTGGACAGCAATTATCCTAACTGGGGATACTCTTGAGGGTGAAACTTGTAAAGACAGGTACCAGACTGTCTGAATGCAGCAGGGAGGTCTGTGCAGACACTCAGTCACCCTGTCTCCCATGTGTCTCTCCCTCCTGTGCAGTTTGAGTTCATGATCGAGTCCATCCTGTATGCCCGGGATGCATGGCTGAAGGAGGGCGGGGTCATCTGGCCCACCACGGCGGCGCTGCACCTGGTGCCCTGCAGCGCCGACAAAGACTACCGCAGCAAGGTCCTCTTCTGGGACAACGCCTACGAGTTCAACCTCAGCGCTCTCAAGTGAGTGTCGTGGCCCAGGCATCCACGCGTGCTCGGGCCTCCCACAGAGTGAGCTGCAGGAGTTTCTGAGACAGGATCATGTGCTGTGGTGTAGAACTTGCCGTGAATCTAAATTTATATCACATGCCTAAGAATTTCGCATGTTGCCTTTAATGTCTTTAAACTGACAGTAGCTGTGATGGGAATTGAAATGTCTTTTGCAATCTGAGTTCCCATATATAGTGGGCCTTTACAAATGAGCCCTTCATAAATATGTGGGCCATTGAATCGTTGCACCATCAGCCCAGATCCCAAAGGGAATGGGGAGGGAAGGGCCTGACAGCGTTGTTCTATAGTTCATCTAAGAAAAAATGGGTAGGAAGGGCTGGGCAGGTTATGAAAAGAGCAATGAGGAGGTTCTCATGCTGCCAGATGACTATCCAAATTATTATCAAGTCACAGAAACAGGCAAGTCACTCACACAAAAAAATTAACCAAAAAATACAGGGTGGGACAAAAGTGGGTTTAAAGTTGTTTGAATGAAAAAAATATAATTAATAAATAATAATACAAGAATAAACTCTGTGGTTTGCATACTCACAACTGTAAACCTACTTTTACCTCACCCTGTATTTGAAAAAAATTGCAGCACTTAGTAATTAAAACAAATGAAATGAATGCCATTTTGCTCACCAGATAAGCAAAGATTAAAGTAGCAGCCTGTGTTCCTGAGCCACATGTATGATGGGAGAGGGACGGGCACCCTGTGAACAGAGCTATGGGTGTGGGGACCCTGCAGGTAGACATCGGGGTGTCCACTCGCCATTACCATCAGAGCCTCCTGCTCGAGGGTACTTGTCACAGAGCCGGGGTGTGCCTGTGTGCATGCAAAACGTTGCAACAATGGCTATCCATAGCAACGTGGTTAAATAGCCATCGGATGGGGTATCGTGCAGCTGTTTAAAAGAACCCAAGTGTTATTAGAATTAAGAGATAGTAAATGATATTAGAGTTAAAGCAATAGAAAAGTACTAGGACACAGACTGTCTATACAGAATGGCTTCTATTTTGTACAAATACATATCTCTCTCAATATGTCTGTGGAGGAGAAAAATGACTAAATGTATCAAAATGCTAAGGTAGGAGTATGCTGTATTTTCTAAGTTCCTTATAAGTGCATATTTTATCATAAAAATATTAAAATATGTACATATAGTGGAGACTTACTAAAATGTTTACTTTTATTTGCTACTTCAGAAGTTACTGCTGTGCTTAATGTTTGAAGCATTTCTGTGGTAAATAACTGATTACTTTTGGGCAAGCACAAGGCTCAGCCTTTGAAATGGAGCGTGAGATGGGGGATGACACGCAAAGGGGCCGGGCAGGACATCCAGCTCTGTGTCCTGACAGTCAGCCCTGCTGAGTCATTGCATTTATTACAGAGTAACCTAGAACAGAAGTATCTTTTTTTTTTATTTGCTGTGATTATAATAGAAGATCCATGAAAAGTGTTTTGGGATAAAATAGATTCTAAAACTAAAAAAAACACGTTACAGCCCTATAGCTTCTGGGCATCTGGTGAAGACTGGTTTCCCATGTGTTCAGGCCTCATGAGGAGGACAGAAGGGAAGTAAGTGCCCCATTACTCGCACACTCGGACCACTTGTCCTCCAGGCTAGCCTGTTGGGAGGGTGGCAGGGAGGGACCCGGAGTTGGGCTCTCAGGGCTGCAGACAGTGGGTTAGAATTCCTGCTAACACAGAAGGGAGAAAGCATGTCCTGTTGTCACAAATGTGTGTGTCGGAGCCTGAGGTACTGGTGATGACTTTGAGTAATTACTTTGACCTCTCCCCCAGATCTTTAGCAATTAAGGAGTTTTTTTCAAAGCCCAAGTATAACCACATTTTGAAACCAGAAGACTGTCTCTCTGAACCGTGCACTATATTACAGCTGGACATGAGGACGGTGCAGATCGCTGATCTGGAGGTGAGCCTGTGGACTTGGTGCGCACCGCGCGTGACTCCTGTTCTACAAATAAACGAATATATATACTTTTTGCTATTGATTTTCCCACAGTCTTTTTTCTTATGTTCTATGCTGATTTTTTAAAAAATATTTTTACATTGATATCTTATTAGTTAACCTCTTCCATTTTTAGATTTATGTTTAATATTATTGACATCTTCAGATTCAAATGATATCCAATTTTGTGATGGAGTTTTTAAAAAAAGATTTTATTTATTTATTTTTAGAGAGAGGGGAAGGGAGGGAGAAGGACGGGAGGGAAACATCGTTTGGTTGCCTCTCAATGCCCCTAACCGAGGACCTGACTTGCAATTCAGGCATGTATCCTGACTGGGAATCGAACCAGTGACCTTCTTGGTTTGCATGTCGGCGCTCAATCCACTGAGCCACACTAGCCAGGGCCATGGCACAAGTTTTAATATTTTACTTTCCCTGGGGGGGAAATTCTATGTTTTTTGATGTGTTCAGCTAAACTAGCAAGTTATAGGTTTGTTTCATAGTTACTGAACTAGGTAGTACAGGTCTTGGTTCAGTGCGGTGTTGTGGGATGTGGGACATGTGGCCAAGCGGAGGACAGAGTTGCCGAGCGTCGCTCAGCCTTGTGCCACGTGCTTATGAACTGTGTCCGTTTTAATTGTTTGGTTTAACACAGACGATGAAAGGTGAACTGTGCTTTGATATCAAGAAAGCCGGCACTCTGCACGGATTCACGGCCTGGTTCAGTGTCCGCTTTCAGAACCTGGAGGAGGAGGAGCCACAGCTGGTGCTGAGCACAGGACCGTTCCACCCGTGAGTGTCGGCTTCTCCACGGGTACACGGGCGGCCCTCCGCGGAGCGGAAGGGTTTGCCTTCACATTAGTGGCATGACAGAAAAGCACGACAGAGGCACGAATGTGAAGATCTAGTGATGTTGAAAGTTGACCTAAAATCTCTCTAGGCCGGGCTGACCCCCAGACTGGGGAGCTGTGACTTGGAGCCTTGTGCCCCAACTTGTCCCTGCACCCGGCTTCCTCAGGCTGCTCCTGGGCGCCCTGGAGACCAGACCCCAGGCTTCGGGAGGAGCAGGCTTTGTCTTCTCAGTTGCCCTAGATGCTGCTAAAGCTGTTCATAGTTAGCAGCATTGTAGGGGCTTTTACTCAGACGTTTTTTGTGGAAGGCAAATGCTTCTTGAGACGAACATTTTGCGCAACAGCATTTTGTGGCTGCACGTGTGTGCCCACACCGGGGAGCCGGCGTTGTCTGTTCCTGGTGCTGGACACGGCAGCCCGTGGAAATGCTGCCTTCGCGTGGGGCTTTCAGGGCCCCTTTCAGTAGCTGCCCTGGACATTCCCTGTGGGCACTGGGGGTCAGCCAGAGGTGAGCAAGGCTCCAGGGCGGGCGCCGGTTGTGGCATTGGGGCCTGAAGGAGCCGGGTCATCATTCTGTGAAAGGAGGGTGAGCTGCTTGCCCAGGGTGTCCTGTGGAGGTTGCAGGGCTGGGACTGCGGCCAGTCCTCTTTCCAGGGCGCACCTCACAGGGGTGAGTGCTCACCTTAGGAGCCAGTGGTGAATGGCGTGTGCCTGGGCCAGTCTCTGTCTGAGTGTCTGCAGGGGGCTGTTCACAGGGGGGCAGGGTTGGGGTGGGCATGGCACAGAGCCAAAGGACACATGCTCAGTGGAGGGCCAGGGGAAGAGACTCCCAGGGGAGCTGGGGGAGGGTGGCCTGAGAGTCACGGAGGAGGGAGAGGCAGCCAGCGCCTCCGCTGGGCACGACCGTGGGGCCACGCCAGGGGCGTGCTGGTGGGAGGCTGTGTTGGGGCCCAGAGTGTTTCTGTTTTTCCCCCAATGTCACAGTCGTCTTGTACACATGCAACCTAACTGTCACAGCAGTAACGTTCTTTGGACGTAGTTTCGTCGGTGTCTGTTTCTCCTTAACTGCAGAAACCAGAACTGCAGGCCTCAGTGGCTTAGAGGAGGAGCTGGGTGACTTGGGGTGGACGCCTGCTGTGCAGGATGCAGGGGCCGGGTTGGCCCTTTGAGGGGCCAGGGAATAGGCTCCACACAGGGACCCTGTGTCTGGCCATGCACCCCTGAGCACCCCAGTGTCCCCGGGGCCGCCAGGGCGAGCCGCCCCTGCCCCTCCCGGAACCTGAGCGGTGTCCAGGGGCCGTGTCCTCGCTGGGCTCTGTCTGCCCCACAGTACCCCTGAAAGGTGGGGCCCAGGGCCGGCTCTCCGGTAACGCCGCCCCCATGTCTTGCAGCACCACCCACTGGAAGCAGGTGCTGTTCATGATGGACGAGCCCGTCCCCGTCTACTTAGGGGACGTTCTCACAGGCTCGGTTGTGCTGCAGAGAAACCCAGTGTGGAGGAGGCACATGTCCGTTGCTCTGAGCTGGTCTGTCACTTCCGGACAAGACCCCACGTCACAGAGAGTAAGAGATTTAGCTGTCAAGTCACGCTGTGGTGCTGGTGTCGGGGATGGCTGTGGTGATCACAGTGGCGGGCGCTCTTCCCTGCCCTGGCCACACGCCATGGCCACGCTGTGTCTGCATCATTTTTCTAATCCTCATGCTGGGTAGTGGACGCTGTTATCTCCAGAACAGGAAACGGGGGTGCTGGAAGTTAGTTTGTTTGTGACACAGCTCGTCAGTGAGAGGAGACCCCACCAGGCCGGAGCCCTGGGCGGAGAGAGGGGGCAGAGGGCTGAGCCGCGGCGCGGGCCCACACACCCCTGATGCCCACAGGCGGTGGGTGTAGGGCTGGGCAGCGCGAGGCACAGTTTGAGGGGTGAAGGCCGTGGCTCCTCAAGCAGAACAGCGCGGCGGTGGGGGTCTTGGCTTCGGAGACCACTGGCACGTGGATTCTTTTAATGTAGGGGGGAAAAGAAAACCGTCAGATGGTTTTCTGTTATTTTTGATACCTGCTCTGTGCTTTGCTTTACAGTTAAAAGTTTGTCGTTTAATACAATTCTGCACCTGAATGCCATCCTCTCGTCCAATGTTAAATTATTAGTAGGAGATACTGCATGTTAATCAAACGTTAATGATTTTTTACTTGCTTCATCTGTTTTCTTTGTGTTGCTCAGGTTGGAGAAAAAGTCTTTCCGATCTGGAGATGACAGTTGAAATTCCGCTCGGGAGGCAGCGTGAGCGATCGGAGGAATGCACGTGAGCGAAGGAGGTCACACCCGGAGGTGAACACTCATTCTTGTGAAAGCCTGTGAACGCTCACTCTGCCTGGCAGGTGGTAACGCCCTTCCCTGTGGGCTCCACAGACAAACACGCTGGGGCTGCCCTCGCCACTGTCACTGCCCGTGTCCGTCCTCTAGAAGTAGGCTGTGTTTCCAGGTGTCCGCCAGTGCTGTCCGGCGCCGACCTGGGGGTGGGCTGGGGGCACAGTGTTCCTAAGCTAGGTCTAGTTCTACACTCATAGGACACACGCGTCAATCTTGTCCTCCTGTGAAAGTGACTGTTCGTGCATCATGTGTTAACGGTGTCCTTACTGCCCTCGGTTCATCCACTCGCGCAGAGTGTGGGGCTGCACAGAGCCGTGCAGGACCTGGAGGTGGCAGTGCATGCGCTGGGGCTCTGCATGAGGTAGTGCAGTCGTAGAGACGTCTTCCAGATACTTCGTGTTGGCACATAGTACATCTCAATAAATATTTTTAAATAAATGAATGTTCGTGTAGGTCCTGCTTCTCTGCCTGTGCATTCTGTGTGCATCATGAGATCATACTACGTGCATTGCTTTGTAACCTTTCTCATCTAATATTACTAAGAAACTTCCATGCCAGTAGGTTCACGTCCATGCCTTTTGTGTGTGTTTTGATTTTTAGTTAACTTTTTACTGAAATATAAACTACATACTTCAGACTGCACAAGTTATGAGTGTGCAGATGGATGAAATTTCACAACATGGACACACATGTAACCAGTACTAAGATCAAGACACTTGAATTCTGATCCCAATGTGATGGTATTAGGAGATGGGGCCTTTTGGGGGGTGGTTAGATCATGAGGGTGGGGGCCCCATGAGGAATTAGTGCCCTTATGAAAGAGACCCAGAGAGCTCTCTTTCCTTTCTACCCTGTGAGGAAACAGTGAGGAGGTGCCATCTGTGAACCAGAAAGTGACTCCTCACCAGACACCAGATCTGCTGGTGACTTGATGCTGGACTTTCAGCTTCTTAACTGTGAGATAGAAATTTCAGTTGTTTATAAGGCTCCCAGTCTCTGGTATTCTGTTAGAGAAGTCTGAACAGACTAAGATAGGCCTCAACACATGAATTTTGGAGGAACACAGTTGAGTCCATAGTATTCTACTTCCTAGCCCCCATGCAAAATATATTCATTCCAACCCATCTGTCCCAAAGTCTTAACTCACTCCAGCATCAGCTCTAAAAGTCCAACATCTCGTCTAAATACCTAAACCAGATTCAGGTATGGTTCTCCCTGACACGGAATTCCTCTCCTGCTCTGAGCCTGTGGAACCAGACAAGTTAGGTGCTTGTAAAACAGAACGATAAGACCAGATGGGATAGACATTTCTATTCCAGAGGGAGAACTCAGAATACATGGGCAACGGGCCCCAAGCCCATCCAGAGCCTAGTAGGGCAGACAGAGTCCGTTAGGGTATAAGGCTGGGCAAGAATCCTCTGCTTGGCTGCTCTAGCTCCAAGCCCTCTGGGCCGTTGAGCTTGGTGCCCCCATGCAGCTCTGTGAGGGCCCCCCCACCCCACTCCACCCCCCGCCCCCAAGACACTGGGCAGGGTCCTCATGGTGGCTCTGGTTTCATCGTTGGTGGTTTCTGCTTTTTGGCTATTGTGAGTATTCGTGTACAAGTTTTTGGATGGACGTGTGTTTTCACGTCTCTTGGGTAGGTATTTAGGAGAGGAATTTCTGGGTCATGTGGTAACTCTATGTTTAACTTTTTGAGGAATTGAAAACTATTTCCCATAGAAGCTGCACCATTTTACACTCCCATCAACACTGTCTGAGGATTCCAATTTCTCCACATCCCTTCCAGAATTTGTTGTGTCTTAAAAAAATGGCTCTAGTTATCCGAGTGCATGTGAAGTGGTATGTCATTGTGCTTTTGACTTGTGTTTCCCATGATGGCTAATGATGCTGAGCATCTTTTTAGGTGCTTACTGGCCATTTGTATATCTTCTTTGGAGGAATATCTAGTGAGATCCTTTGCCTATTTATTTATCTTTTTGTTATTGAGTTGTAAGAGTTTTGCATACATTCTGGATACAAGTCCCTTATCAGATACGCAATTTACAAATATTTCCCCCATCCTGTGGGTTGTTTTTCACTTTCCAGCACAACTGTTTTGAATTTTGGTGACATCCAATTTGTGGGTTTTTTTTTTGTCACTTGTATTTTTGGTATTCTATCTAAGAAATCATTGCTTAATCCAAGGGTATGAAGATTTACTCCTATGTTTTCATTAAAGAATTCATAGTTTTAGTTCTTATGTTTAGATCTTGGACCCATTTTCGGTTAACTTTTGTATTTGGCAGAAGGAAGGTGTACAGCCTCATTCTTTGGCATGTGGATTTCTAGTTGTCTCCATGCCATTTGTGGTCAAGGCTGTTCTTTCCCCGTTTGAATTGTCTTGGTGTCCTTGTAGAGCATTCGTCAGTCTCACATAAAATGAAAAAGAATGATGTGATGGAATGATAAAACAAAAGAGAATAAAGATAAATGAAGCCACCATCAATTAAAAAATAGACAAAGCAGGAAGAAAGCATACATAAAAATGAAAGCAGAAATTAATTTAGGAAGACGATAACAGAAAGATCTCTGGAAAATGCTCAAATATTTGGAGAGTAGAAGGCGTACTTCTAAATAACCCATAGTTCAAAGAGTGAGAAATGAGAATGTATTTGAACTGAAAGAAAATGAAAATATATAAAAATGTGGGGAGTGCATCTAAAGCAGTATTTAGGGGAAATTCATACCATTAAAAGTCTATATTACATACTTAATGACACTGAATGATACATTAAAAATGGTTAAAATGGAACATTTTATGTTATATACATTTTATTACAATTTAAAAAGTCTATATTAGAAAAGAAGAAAGGTCTTCAATTAAGGATCTGAGCTTCTACCTGAAGAACCTGAAAGAGCAGAAGAAACCCAAAGTAAGTAGAGTAAAATGTATGAAAAATATCAAAAAGGAGAAATCATGAAATAGGAAACAATAAAACTATAGAAAACAAGTGAAACCACAGCTGGTTCTTTGAGATTAAAATGGATAAACCTCCAGCTGCATGCAGGGGACAGGGATTCAGCTGTCCCTTGAGCCCATCATCACACTGCCTGCTCAGATCCAGCCTGCTGTTGGAGCCTGTCCTCGCCCTGTCCCAGGAGACTGATAGGCTGCCCCTTTCCCCACGTGATTCCTGCCCAGGGAATGAGCAACAGTCGCACAGTTTGTAGTTCCAGTGAGTTGGTGCTGGAAGGATGGACGTGACTTTATTTACTGCTTTGAAACCACTGGCATACAAATGCATACCTGGATACCAACTGCGTTCCACGTTTGGGTCTGAAGGCCCGTGACAAAGGTGAGAAACGCACCTGGAGAGTCAGGGCACTGGATGTCACTGCTCTGGGCTGAGTCTGGGCAGGTTCTTGTGAAGGCAGGAGTGTGAGCATGTGTGAGTGTAGAGTGAGAACATGGGAAGCACACATGTGTGTGCCTGTGCACATGTGCACAGGAATGTGTGAGCCTGGCCCAGGTGTGGGAGGGAAGCCTGGGCATCTTCCCACCTGCTGTGACAGCTTTCATGCCCCCCTGGGCTCTGCACACCCAGTGAACTGCTGGCAACAAATCTTCAGTCATTAATTCACAAAAGACAGTGTTTGTGGTGCGTTTTTGATATTTTTGTGGGCATCTTAAAAGTCAAACCTGTAATTGTCTGAGATAGCAACCCAGGTAGGAAAAGAAGGCCACTGGTCTGGGGGCTCAAGCGGGACAGGGGCTGCCATTGGCTGGCTCAGGGGGCTGCTCACTGGTCCTGGTCAGTGTTGGGCTAAGGTGACTTAGGTCCATGGTACCCTTTGTGTGGTTTCTGTTCACTGAGTTCTTCACATCCTTGAGCTGACAGCTGTGATCATCTGACCACAGAGACCACAAGCAAATCTCAGTGTTGTGACAGGAGAACCTTATCCAAGGTGCACTTGGCTGGTTCTTTACAAAATAGGCTCTCCACACACACAGAAATGTGCCTGGAGGTGCCCGGGGTCTCCTTTGTCCAGAATTCATTGATGCCAGCTGCCTTTTGCATGGTGTGAGTTTGCTAATGTGTGTGCAGCCACATGAACTCAGATGAAACACCAGCCACCACAATCTCTGCACAGCCATGAAGAGAAATCTCCTGAAGGGTTTCAGTGACATGTTCTGGGCTCCACTCCGAGTTGCACAGACCTGTCCAGGGTGGCAGAATGGTCCTGCCTCTCAGGTCTTGCCTTCATCTTAGTCAGTTTGCTCACAGTGGGTTCTTTGAATGTGAATGGACAGGCTCAGCGCAGGGGACATGTGACTCTGCACCTCCCCGACCCATGGGGCTCTGAGCCACAGCATGAGAGGCAGGGGACTGAGAAAGGCCCAGGGTGAGCTTCCAGGCCTGTGGGGCTGAGTCTAGAAGCATACTGGTGAAATTCAGCAGATAACATTTAAAATTGTCCTGCACCTTTTTTCAATTACAACCTGATACACAACACAGCTCAATAAAGGAAAGTCAACTTGGTGTCCTGACCAGGTGGGTTTACTCCTCGGTGTCTCCTTATAACCCAGCGATTTTCAACCTTTTTCATCTCTCCGCATACACTAATTACTAAAATTCTGCTGCACACTAAAATATATATATTTTTGCTGATCTGACAAAAAAAATTGGTATAATTTTGATTCCTTTTCACCGGAGGGCTATTGTGTTGGCCATTGTCATTTTTTTATTTGACAACCTAAGGGAAAAGAGGTCAGGTAGTGCATGTTTAAAAAAATTCTTGTGGCGCACTGGTTGCAGATCGCTGTTCTACTTATTTCATCTATAAATGGTGTCATATCAGGAAGCTCAGTAAGCGGGTTAGTGCTGCAATGCCCAAAGCAAGATCAGGTATATATTGGCTTCAGAGCAAATAAGTAGTGCTTTTTGAAGAACAAAATTCCTTACTGGTTGCTTCTTAAGGCCATGAAGCCAGCAAAAAATAGATCCTAGTGACTTTGGCTTAAAACACAATCTGCAGGTCACCCTTAACGACAAATATAGAATAATGTTCCTGTTGTAATCGAGTCAAGGAAGGTGCAGGGTATGTGTCTGATATTAATTATGGACCCGTAAAGAGAGAATTCAAGTTGAGCCACTGTTTTTCTAATTTTCTAGCAGTGAACCAGTGTTTTTTATAATTGCATATGAATGATCTTTCATTTATGTGATTGAGCCTGAGCCTCTGCGCTGTGGGACAGGATTAGTTCTAGACCCCAGACTCTCACGGCATTGCTTATAACTTCAACAGAGAAAAAAACCACGACCAACCGTATTTCCAGAAGGCTACTGTAAAAATGTGCCATCATCTTCACTGTTACCCATCTGCCATTTTCATCCCCTCTTCTTCATCCAGCTGATGTGCAATAGAAGATAATTCCACAGGGCTAAGACGCTCTCCTTGCAATAGATTATTCAAGCAATGTTGAGCACAGAGTGAGCCTTCTTGTTTCTCATGGAAGATGGACTCCATGTTTATTTGTCTGGAGCCGACCGCTAGAGCTGCCTTCTTTACATTCCTTAGCTCTTCGTCCCCTCCTCCATTTTTCAGACCAGTCGTGTAGCATCCTCAAGTCTCTGTTCTATCTTATAAGGACACTAATAAAGATTATCCACGATAGTCTCCCCATAGAAGGCAGCATTTACAGGTTTCAGAGGCTAGGGTTTGCTATTTGGGGAGCCATTTTTCAGCCCCCTCCAACCCATCAGCCCTGCAACTTAGCACCAGCTTACTGTTGATGTGGGCGTGAGCCCACGCAAGACTGACCAAAGAATCTCAGCTAACCCAGCTGGAATTGCTGGCCAGTAAATGACCTAATCCTGAGCTCATAAAGGACCCTGTTTTAAACTAGTAAGCATTGGAGAGGTTTGTTATGCAGCATAAGCTAACGGATACATGGTTTTGTTTGACAGTACTTGAAAGCCTCTTCTCACCCCACCCTGCCCCTCTGGATTTGGTTTATCCTCACAACGTGCCTTGTGAAAATATTGGCTTAGTAATTTCTTTAATAATTAGAAGTATCCCTTTCCCACATCTGTCTTTGTCTCTCATCACTAAAATCATGCACCAAACTTTGTGAAATAAAAATCAGTCTCACACAGGCAAGAAAAGAAAGCAGCAAAGACCTTTCTGAAGTTATTCCTGTGTTTATGTGTACATGTTGGTACCTTTTTGCTAGGAATATATCACACAAATATGATTGCTTTGAGACACAAAGTGTTCTGTGCAATAGGGAGCAAACTGGTTATACAAAAGGTTCTTTTCTTGGCCTGATTATATGGATACCAAAGGTTTGAGCCCCATCATGAACTTACAAGATTTGCCCCAGAACCAGACGACTGCCTTCTTAAGTCTGTATGTGTGTGTGGTGTGTGAATGTGTCTACTCCCATTTCCACTGGTCGCACTGTCAGGTGCCCTGACTTCCGCCCCGTTCCAGGCCCCTGCTAACTTAATCCAGGGCTAGTTCCAGGCTCTGTAGCTTCAGCTTCACTGGAGAGGACACTCCAGCATCATCGCAAGATGTCGATTCAACACGGGAGGAGACAGATACCGTGTCACTCCCGAGTCGGACTGCACAATCATTCTCGGCGGTGCAGATAGACTCTTAAGAAGCTACACCAGGACTTCCGGCCAAGATGGAGGCTTAGACGGACACGCTAGGTCTCCCTCTACAACTATAGAGGAATACAACTACTTCAAAACAAAGGATAACTAGAAATTCCAGAAAATAAAACTACATGGAAGTCCAACATATGAAGTTATAAACCAGCGGTGCCATTTGGGCAGGTAAGAGTTAAAGAGGGCAGTGCTGTTTGCGGTCGCACCCGGAGCGGCGGGGGGCGAGGAAACCCGGCTACGCAAGCCCCTGGCGGTGCGCGACCCCGGCGAGGAATCCCGGCGGCCAAGCCCCTGGCGGTGCGCGACTCCGGCGCTGGGGAGAGCGGCCGCCGCATCGCCTTGAACAGTGAGGCCCAGGGGGGCGGGAGGACGGATCCCGGTCTCCTAGCTGAATAACTGTGTGAATCCATCTTGGAACCCCGCCCCCAAAGAAAGCACCACAGGGCTGCGAAATAGGTCGCGGACAGGCAGGCGCCGGTCGCTAATTTGTGACGCGTACACAGGCACTGCCCCCGACAGCCAGCCCAAGAAAACAAAACGCATCTGTCAAAATGAGGCAGGCAACTATAGAAATACCAGTGACACAGCTCACCAGGCAACAGATAGAGAACCTGACAGATGAACAGATAAGAAACCTGTCAGAGGCTCAGTTCTGGGCCATTGTTATCAGGTGGCTTACAGAATTCACAAAAGAGCAGGAAAAAGATATGAAAGAAGCGAAAAACTTTCATAACGAAAGGAACAAAACCGCATACGAGACAGAAGGAAAGGAAATAAAATCCAGAGTTCATTTCAACAAACTGGAATATGGAGAAGGAACAAGCAGTCAACCAATGCAGCGAGAGGAAATGGGAAGCAACAATGAAAGGATCAGAAACCTCTGGGACAGCTATAAAAGGCCCAACATAAGAATCATTGGTTTGCCAGAGAATGAGGAAGATGAACTAGAACTTGAAAAATTGAGTGAAAATATAATAAAGGAGAACTTCCCAGACTTGGGGAAGGGAATAGACCTGCAGGTCCAGGAAGCAAGGAGAGTTCCCAAGAGACTGGACCCAGGGAGAACCACTCCAAGACACACTATAATCAAAATGTCAAAAATTAAAGATAAAGAGAGAATCTTAAAAGCAGCAAGAGAGAAGAAAAGAATTATGTACAAAGGGGTCCCAATTAGACTATCAGCTGACTTCTCAAGGGAAACCCTACAGGCAAGAAGAGACTGGCAAGAAATATTCAAAGTAATGAAAATCCAAAACCTACAACCACGAATACTCTATCCAGCGAAATTGTCATTCAGAATAGAAGGACAGAGAAAGTGTTTCCAGGACAAAATAAAACTGAAAGAGTTCATTAGATCCAAACCACTGTTATATGAGATGTTAAAGGGACTGGTTTAAAAAAAAAACAGAAGCTAGGGAGATGAAACAAAGGCAAACTAAATAGGCAACGAGAGTGGAAGAGGAACTGTGGGTACGGGAAGCATATTGGGGGGAGGTCAACAGGGAGGGGGAATGGGGAAAGGGAGGGAGATGATATAGGAATTGGGGATCAAGGTAGGAGGGAATGGAATAGACGAAGAGAGGTTGGGAGGAACTGTATGCACAACTAATGGACATAATCTAAAAGGGGGGGACAACTGGAGGGAGGGGGGCCACTGGGTGGAGGGGAGCAGAGGGAAGGGAAATTGGCACAAATGTAATAATTTAATCAATAAAACACATTAAACCTGAAAAAAAAAAAAAAAAAAGAAGCTACACCATCGTCTCTCGAGACGGACGGCTGCCGAAAGTCACCTTTTGTCCTCTGCATGCCCCTTTTGGTCTGTGGTTTTCTCCTTCAATCCAGATTCTACTTGCTTTGGTGTCTTAAACGTCTGTAGCTGGTGAAGGAGTTGTGGATCTCTGTATTGAAAGCCTGTCTTTTCTGTCATCTGTAGGGGTTTTGGTGGAGGGGTGGTGGCTCCAAGCTGGTTCAGGAGGGCTTACATTGGGCAGCTGAACAGAGCGTGTTCTAGTTACCAGGACGCAAAATGCAGCACAGACAGTTGCTCTTGGGTACTTTGCAAGCCCAAGTTCCCTTGGGGCAGAGTCAGGCCACAGCAATGGCAGCTCCTGGATTCCCACTGGGGGCCCTCGTTCTGCATGTTTCATGGACACTGAACATCTGCTCATCTGTCCTCCTGCTCAGGACCCTATCTGTGAGTCCTGTCCTCTGGGGAGCGGCAGGGTCTAGTTACTGTCTCGGTGTCCATTCGAGCTCCACTATCCTGTCCCATGAAACCTTCAGTGTGAGTCACTGCACCTAGTGATAACATGGAAGTGATATGGAATTGCTGGATAATTTCTAAGACATGAACAAAATGTAACTTGTGGATGTAATCTTTCTGTTGAAATCCAGCTGTTTCTGAGGTCACCCAAATCTTTGAGATTTACTTGGCCCTTTTTTGACTGATTTTAGAGAGAGGAAGGCAGAAACATTGATCTGCTGTTCCACTTAGTTATGCATTCATCAGTTGTATGTGCCCTGACCAGGGATCGGACCCACAACCTTGGCGTATGGGGCGATACTCTACCCAACTAAGCTACCCAGTCAGGGTTGAGATTGGCTTGGACTTGGCTCAGAAAACTTACCTTAAGCTTCGGAGCTATCAAAGGGCTCCTTGGAAGTTCTGGCAAATTCCAGGCAATCTGTTCTCTGCCTGCTGTTTCTTGGCTAACCTGTTTCTTCTAAATGTGGCCCTCTGTGACTGCGCTGTCCCTGGTGCTGGGAGTGCAGACCTGTGTATGCGCATGTGCATGTGTGCAGTGGGCGTTCCTGAGTGCCGACGGCAGTAGGGGGCCCTCAGAGAAGCAGGCACACCGCGCAGCTCCTGCCGCTGGCCACCACGTTTCCAGAAGCTCCCACCTGCACTGTGCCCTGGCACCCCTTTCTTGGTCCCCACCCCTGTTCCTGTCCTCTCCCACACCGAGGCTGTGTTTATTTATCAGACAAAGCTATTTACACCTTTGTTTCTCTGATTCCCTCCAAGACTTGGGAGCCACGCTTTCCGCACCTGGAGCAGAGTATCAAGGTTTTTGTTTTTGTCTTCTTTATTTTTTGCAACAGAGAAGATCATCTTTTGCAGAGAGTTAAATCACTCCTCCACGGGCCAGTTTCGGATCAGATTTTCTTCCCTCTACACAAACACACCACACCCAACACACACACCATACACAACACACAACACATACACACATGGTTTCAGACTATATCTACTGTACACCCCAATGCTGAAAGTCAGCTTGGAGGCAACCTCTTCACAGACGCACAGCGGTATAAGTATACAGTTATTCTTTGAGGTGTTATCTGGTAATAGCAAAGCATTGGAATAAGCTCTGTAGTCTGGTTTAATTAGCTCCCGTGTATGTCCAGGATGGAGCACTGCTGTAGCTGTAAAGACACAACAAAGTTCCTGTGAACTGATATAGCCTGATTCCCAGGTGATATTGTTGCATGAAAATGACAAGGTGCAGAAGAGTAAGTAAATGTGCTACTTTTTGTGTAAGAAGAGAAAATGTAAATCCATACTTATTTTTCTTAAAGAAATATTAGAGATGAACCAGAAACTAAGGAAAATGGTTCTCTGTAGGGGCCACGCAAACACAGCAGCCCAAAGTGACCCGTGGAGGGGTGGGACATGTGGCTGGAGGGGTGGGATGTGGTGACCCGTGGAATATGCAAACGTGACAGACCATGGAGTGGTGTAAATACAGCAGCCCTGCCTGTATTATATGTCCTTTTGGCTGACAGCAAAAAACATGTGTGACCTTAAATAGTAAATTTGCACCTTTAAAGACATTATCTAAGTAGACAAGCGCATCTGTTACCTATGAGAAACAGGAAAATTGGAGGCACTCCTGTGAACTCTGAAAGGCATGTCTTTTTCACAAACATTTTTATAGTTTTCCAGTTTTTCTCTCCCCACGGCCTCCCCAGAAGACCTGATGAGTAACAAGAGTGTCACTTGATGTACAAGCAGAGGGAGGTAGAGTCTCACGGAACCTACAGCAGCAGCAACCATCAAGATGGACAGGGTTGCCCTGGCTGGTGTGATTCAGTGGATTGAGCACCAGTCTGCGAACCAAAGGGTCACTGGTTTGATTCCCAGTCAGGGCACATGCCTGGGTTGCGGCAGGGTCCCCGGTTGGGGGCATAAGAGAGGCAACCACACATTGATGTTTCTCTCCCTCTTTTTCTCCCTCTCTTCCCCTCTCTCTAAAAACAAATAATAAAATATTTAAAAAAAAAAGACGGAGAGGGTTATCGGACCTCTTTCAGGTTGCGTTTTCTTCACTAGAGTTCCCCTGAATGGAGCAACACCCTATGAGTCATGGGGTGTATGGGGGAGCAGCAGGGTGCTCAGTGGTTCTCTGAGCTTCCCCACCCAATGAGGGGCAGGGCAGCTGGAGCCGGAAGCTGGCCCCGCGGGGGTTGGGAGGGTGGGCTTGGCTCCATGGAGCACTGCTTGATTATTGTTGCTTGGTTGGATTTCAAAATAGATTTTTCCTGTCTTACAATCAAGACCTTCTTTCTAAAGACCACTTGGGAAATAACAGTGATGTCAGAGAAGAAAGAAATTCCCCATAGTGCTGCCCCTAGAGACAATCAATCACCTCCCACCTAAAACTTATATAATGTTACAAATCAGTGTTACCTCCATAAAACAAAAATGTTCACCAGTACTCAATAAATGCTTTCCCCTTATCTGTCAAACTAAAAATACAGGCTCAACGTGGTAGGGTGAAGTAAAATTCTCTAACTTCGTGTAGGATCTGTATAGGGCAGCATCATGTCCTAATAGACAACGGTCTATTTGTGGTATGCAGGTGGTGAGGCTGAGCTGGTCCTTGGGAATAAAACCCCCTGGGGTGGGGGTGGGGGCGGGAGAAAGGCTCTGTCTTGTCTCCAGACACCCTCCGATTTCTGGAAGAAACTTCAGTCGGGCTGCGCTCGGGCATGGGTCCCTCCCTCCCCACTTCCTGTTGTCTCTCCCTCTTCCTCTCTCTGGAGCTCAGGGTCCATCCTGCTGCCCCAACCACTGTCACATCCCTCACTGCCTCCCCCAAACATCCTGGGTAAGCAGTCAGCTGGAAAGAAGGCACTAGGTGAGCACCTAACTGAACGGACTCTACACAGCCCTCCCCTAAGCGCTTACATTTTCCCTTTTGTGATACCATGTTATTCTGATTATTCGTGGTGCTTGATGGGTTGTTCCTCGACTGGCGCATTTGATGTAGCAAACACTTCAATTTAGGTACAGCTTTGTTTAATCGGAACAATTCAACAGGTTGGCAGTGAGAGGCACTTCTTTGATTTTCCGGGAGGTGGCGCTCCTCCACCGCCACCACCGCCGCCACCTCCGCCAGAGCGCTGCTGCATGTGCTCCTGCGTCTCTGCTAGTGCCTCCAGAGCCACTGGTGCGTCGCTGCGGTGGTGCGGCTGCAGATGTGGGTGTTGCAGGTATTGTCACTGGGGTCACCAGGATGGTGGGTGCCCCTGCTGTGTCTGGGTCACCTGGGTCACAGGCACTACCACCGT
The DNA here is from genome assembly GCF_987537825.1 of Furipterus horrens. Classification (NCBI taxonomy): domain Eukaryota; kingdom Metazoa; phylum Chordata; class Mammalia; order Chiroptera; family Furipteridae; genus Furipterus; species Furipterus horrens. The sequence continues at coordinate 11,332,651 of NW_028327171.1, forward strand.
GGCAGGAAAGATGGGGCAGGTGGTGGGGAGCTGGTATCATGGGTGCCTCTCTGCTTCGGGGGTTGCCGGGCTTGCAGGTGCCATCCTGTGACTAGGGGGACTGAGGCTGTGAGCCCCGCCATCACTGCCGTGTGGTTCCCTGTGGCTGCTGGTGCTGCTGTCGCTTGGGAGGCCAGCAGCCTCCACTGAGGCCACTGGGTTCTCCAGCGGGATGGGCACCACGGCAGCGGGGGTGGTGGTGGGGTGGTGGGTGGGAGCCAGGGTCACGGGCACCAATGCTGACGCTGCCCTTTTCTTCACTGGGGTCATTGTGGGGAGCAGGGCGGGGGGCCTCACCACCACCACTGCTAGCATGCTCACGGGGGCTGCGGGCTCAGGGAGACCAGGGTCAAGAGCACCGATCCCGCCGTGCCTCCAGTTCCACCTCCCCACGTGTTCCAATGCACCCACCTTCAGATGCACAGACGTGTGGGTAACTCGGGCATCAGGGTGTCGAGTTACGAGTGTCCCTCTAGTTGCAGATTGAAGGGGCAAGACAAAGGGAGTGTCCCTCACTGCCGTGATGCCGACATCACCTGGTGAACGTTTTTGCGTGTATTTCCTCTATTTGTCAGGCTGCAGGGCCTCAGCTGGTCTCTCAGTGTGTGTGGGAGGGTCCAGGGCGGCAGACCGCCCGTACACAAAACAGAACTCGGCCAGCAGGCCCGCTGCTGCGGAAGACGAGCACGGGTGGCCTTCCTGTAGTCCGCGCCACGTGCAGGTCCGCAGTTCCTGGTAAGTGGTGGTGGCCATGGTGGCATTAAAGGGGCCCCCCACCAGGCTCTGCACTGTGCAGGTTCTGTGGCATCTTTGTGCTTTAGTTCTATGGTTTCTTCTGCACTGAACTTGTTTATCCGTACAACAGACATTCATCACGCGGCCACTGTGTGCCTGGTTCTGGGTGACAGCAGCCGCAGGTCAGATGGGTGGAGCCATACTGGGTGACATTTCAGCTCCTGAACAATGAGACCTGCGGTTCGAAGCTGCAGGAGTAAGTGGACATGCTGCCGCAAGCCTCAGCCATTCTGCGTCTTTGATGGAAGAAGCAGTAGCCGCCCGAGCCTTGTCAACCTCTCTGCTTTTGCTCCGCTGGCAGACAGCCCCACACGCCTCGTTTTTCAAGGTGCCTTCCACCCACGGTGTCCCCATGCCTTCCTGCCAGATGGGACACCATTTCCCCTTCGCAGGGCTCTACAGAGGACCCCCTTTCCCTGTGCCCAAAGTGGTCCTGGCCAAAGGGCCACACAGCCATTCTCCACATTCAGCCATCAGCTGTGCTGTCAGAACGGGGCACGTCTGGGTGGCTCGGACTGCAACAGGGTGTCTGATGCTGAGCCTCAGCCTCGAGCTTGGAGACGCGGTTGCGGAAGCGCAGGGCTCTGGGACCCCTCCCAGGCAAACACGGGAGCCTGTCCAGGCGGTTGGATGCTCGTTATGTCCCGTTTAAATGAACGTTTTTGTGGTTAAGTTACTTTTTAAGCAAAGAATAGAAACCCCCATGCTTTGGCAGTCAGAATTCGTTCTGTTGCTTGCAACCAGCTCTTCTAACGGACATCAGAGTCTCATGACCCTGACTCAGGAGAGAACATACTTGTAAGTTGGTGAGAAGGAACCACGCTGCCTGACAACGGGGAATGCATGTGAATCCTGGGGGGAATGACCTCCTCAGGGTGGGCAGGGGAGGGAACAGCATTTATATGAAAAGCAGGTGAAACTGCATTTTTCTGATGTCTGTCTGATCACATGGCATTCCGTTCCTGTCCCCCAAAGAAAGGAGTGATGAAATACAGGGTAATTAAGAATGACTGGGTTTGAATTCTGGACTGTGACAGATTTCAAGTCTTGCCTCTCTCTTCCTTTTGTACCCCAGTGTCTGAGTGAGCTGGTGAGAGCACTCAGTGCCCCCTCCTTTGGAGCGTGGGAGATTCAAACCAAGAAAGCCCTGCCCCCAGCAAGAACTCTCACCGTGGCCTACCCCAACCACCATAAAAGGCCAGGCTAATCTCCTTTCTGTGCCCTCTAATGCCATTCTGGGGACTCTTGGGCTTTACACACACTGCAGGCATCAACAGGAAGGTTTAGGGAAAGAGCAGGGTTTTAGGAAGATACCCCTTCAGCACCCCAATCTATGGAGATGGGCTAGGGGACCTCACATGGGACTGATGGAACTGAATCTGTGAAGACCTTCCAAAGGTCACGTGGGACCAAGGGTGAGGACAGAAAAAACACAGCTGCCTGTTGGGGGGGGGGGGGTTATTTGCCTGTGGTCCAATCTCCCAGAGATCTTCTGGATGGGTTAGTTGAGTTGAGGAGCCACTTCCAAACCCTTGTTTCCTTTGTGTTTTTGGGTGTCCTGCCTTAAATGTGAAGGAAAGGCTCTTATTGTCTGGACACATGTGGGTTGGGTTGTTCTGTAGGAGGTTGTAGGAGGCTGAGCCACGAGGGTAGCCCTCAAATGCTCAGTATCTCTTACCCCACAGAGACCTGTCCAGGAAATGTTCCAAGCCTTCATATGAACCATTAAATAGATAATATTTGGGTAGTGTGCAGATCCTGGGGAGGGACGAGCTGGCATCCGGGGGCTGCTCCACATGTTTGGGCCTCCCCAGTGAGCATGGGGGCTCAGTGACTGCATGGGTGGTGGGGCGGTGTTGTAGGGTCCACCCAAGGACTTGGGTCTGTAAGAAGAGGATGACCATTCCTCAAAAATTAAAAATAGAACTACCATATGATTCAGCAATATCACTTTCTAGGTCTATTTAGAAAGAATTGAAAGCAGGACTTGAGGAGATATTTGCACAACCATGTACATAGCAGCACTAACCATGATAGCCAAGAGGTGGAAGACACTCAAGAGTCCATAGATGGATGAGAAGATAAACAAAACGGGATATATACATACAATAGAACAGCCTAAAGGAAGGAAATCCTGTCACATGGTGCGTCATGAACATTAAACTAAGTGCAATAAACCAGTCACAGAAAGACAAGTACTGCATGATTCCGCTTGTATGAGGTATCTCAAGTAGTCAAGTTCATAGCAACAGAGCAGAGAATGGTAGTTATGCTTGCTGGGGGAAAAGAGGAAAAGGTTTTTTGTTTAATAGGTACAGAGTTTTAGATTACAAGATGAAAAGGTTTTGAAACTCTATTGTACAACAATGTGACTATACTAAACACTACTGAGCTATAGTTAAGATGGTAAATTTTGTATGTATTATTTACCACGATTTAACAAAGATAATGACAATACTAAACATTGGAGAGACTGTGGAAAACCTGGATCCCTCATACATTGCTGGTAGAAATGTGAAATGATATAGCCACTCTGGGAAACAGTTTTACAGTTTCTTAAAAAATGGGATATATATGTATATACAATTCATCCTTTGTATACCTGGGCATTTATCTCAAGAAGATGAAAACTTATGTTTACTCAAAATCCTGTACATAGTTGTTCTTGTAATAGACAAAGCTGCTGTTTATTTCTAACAGCCAGAGTTGCCAAACAACTATAATGCCCCTCAGTAGGTAAATGTTAAGCAAAGTGTGGTACATCCATATGAGGAATCCCACTCAACAGTAAAAATGATGGAGCTATTGATACATAGGACAATTGGATGGATCCAGGGAATAATGCTCAGTGATCAATGGCGATTCCAAAAGATTATGTGCTGATGATTATATGTTTATATTTATATAAACTTACTTGAAAAAGCAAAATCGTAGAGATGGAACAGAGAATCGTGGCAGTGGGTGGGTGTATAAAGAAGTTGCATGAGGGAAACCTTTAGTGTGGATGGAAGAGTTTTGTGTTTTGATGAAGGTGGTGATTGCATGAATCTATACATGTGATGACATGAGACTATAGGTACATATGTCATCATCTCACATGATTTTATATTGTCCTATAATTATGAAACATACACCATTGGGGAGAACTGGAGAGAGGAGTAGTGGGACTTCTCTGTACTACTTTTATGTTTCCCTGTAACCCTAAATTATTTCACAATCAAAGTTTAAATGTAAAAATATGTTATTTTTTTCATGTATGTGTAGTTGTTGAAGTTATGTTGGTGAATATGTATTGGGAATTCAAATAAAAGTTAAGATTTGGTCATTGTGAAGACAATGCGACATGGTGGTTTTATACAAACGTTTCAGAAACTTGAAATTCAGTTCTGAGTAGTTAGTCACCTTCCCAGCCTGAGGGATGTTGCACTGTGGCCAGTATCCCACTGAACATTGTCACTGGTAGTGGAGAGCATAAGCTTCTGATTAGCTTCCCCTCAGTGCTATGGAACCCTAAGGAATAGTTATCACTTAATTCAACACAGAAGCAGTCTGTTAGCTCAGGAGGTGATTGCATAGTTGTAATTGATGATCCTAATAACTTAACAGGAGACACATTGCATTGGGGAGAGCAATTTAGGTTCCTGTGGACATGCCAGGCTGAGTCACCGTACGCGAGGCAATTTCCATTTGGATAACAGAGTGGTTAGTGCCCAGTGGGGGATGAAGTCCCTCAGCCGCTCCTCATAACCCTGATTCCTGCTATTATTGCTCTTCGGCACAGCTGAGCATTACCCACCTGCACCAGCCACAGAGACCAGCGTTGATAAGGGTGCTGCTGTGGCTGGCGGCTCGGGGTAGCAAAGGAGATACTAAATCTTCTCTAGGATCTCTGCTACTTGCTTTATTATCTTCATTCCACATGTGAACTCAGTCTTGTCTCTATGCTCCCCTCTGTTTCAGCTTTCTTCTTTGCATTGATTTTTTATGTACAATCAGACTTAAAAAAAAATACCAGCTTTAAGAATATTTTTCTTTTCCTATTTTACTGGTCGATTACCCATTTATTAAATTTTTTATTCCTCTTTTTAAATTTCTGTTTTGTTCCCATGGTCATTTTCCTTTTTCCTCCTTAATTTTCAGTGATCTAAAAAGATAATAACCCAACATATAATTTAGATATTTTTAAATTATTGTTTTACTCACATGTACTTGATTATAGATTGAAATATTTTATATATTGATCCCTAATCTATTCCTGGATCCTCATTTTCCTTTTTTTATGCACAAGTCTACTATCTTTTGGCTAAATTCACTTGCACACCCTAATGCGTCCTGCACACCAGAAACTGGAGTTATGTTTCTGGCAAGTAACTTTCTCTTCCATAGGGTTTGTCATTACATTCACTTTATAGTTTATATCCTTGAAACTTGATAAACTACTTCTCAGTCCTAATCAATTTTAACATTTACATTCATAGTCACATCACTTGTCTATAGGATAATTTGTCTTGGCTGGAAGATCTAAGAGACACTGACAGACAATAATTTCCAGCGACATAATTTTTGGGCTTTTCCGCACCATTCCAACCTGTATTGGTCTCATGGGGGATTCCTTGTTGTTGATGTTATTACACATACAGCCTCTTAATTCTCCTCCATAAGAAGAGGCCTGCAGGTGCGATTCTTGTCCACTTAACTTCGGCTAATGCCCTGACCCTCATTCAGAGCTGTTCCAAACATAACCTTTTCCTTTGGAAGTGGGCCTGATGACAGGGGCATTGGGTATAAAATAGTGCTCTACATTCAGAGAGTGACTGGAAGTATTTCTTTGTGGACAGCCTCCCTCCAGAGTACATTTCAGGCAGTGACTGTTACCCGAAATGGGCCTGGCTCAAAAACAGGATCTCTGCACTCATTCGGCCCTCTTTACTTTTCCTCTGGATCATCACCATGGTCATGTGTTCTGAGATTATCATAAAACTGTGGCCAACAGGAATACCGCTGATGCTGCATCTGAGTATCATAGCCCTTTTTGTAAAGTCAGTACTTACAATCACCAGGTAGGAATAACATTTCTCAGTACAGTATTTATTTGGGATTTGTTCTTTCTCTTTCTAATGGCATGCAATGGTATCTACATGGTGACTGTCCTTTCCAGACACCACAAAAGAGCTCAGCATGTCCACAGTGCCATCCACTCTTCACGAAGCTCTCGTGAGCACAAAGCTACCCATGTTAGTCTCATACTGGTGTGCTGCTTAATTTTCTTTTATTGGACTAACAGCGTTCTGACTACTTATTCACAGTTTGAAAATAAGAAAAATTGGCACCTGGAGAACGTTAATAATTTTATTTCATCATGTTACCTGACCATCTGTCCTTTCGTACTGATTGAGAATAGAATTTCCAGAATTAATTTCATCAAGATAAGGACCAGAATTTTTTCTCCTTAAAGAAAATTTAATGATCATATGAACACTTTCCAGCATCCTTATCATCACAGAAGTCATTTGTATGAGTCCAGAGTCACATGCTTACCGATGGCTTGAGAGATATATTTGGTCCCTATTGTACTGAGTTAATAAGGTAAAGAAGCATAATCAAGGCATCTTCAATTTATGAAACAGTTTAGACATTAAATATAATGTTTAGATAATAATGCTATTATATAAGATTTAGCTACAGCTGAAGCTACAGAGCCTGGGCAGGGTGATATGGAGGGTCTGCTGTTGCCCATGCAGCAGACCCCCCCTCTCTTCGCAGCTGAAGGGTCCAAGGGAAAGACGGAGTCAATACAGCTTGGCTTCAGGTGCGCCGCAGGAGTTGCCGGTGTTGACTACAACGTCAAACCGCCTTAGGGACTCCGGCTCCGGATTTTCTGTCGGGGTTTACTCCCTTAGCCTTTCCCCTGAAGAGGTATGCCGCAAGGCAGCGGAGGTTTTTTGGAGTCAGAGTTTTCCTTCTCTGATATAAGATTTAAAACTTAATAATAACACGTGTAATATAGAATGTTTTGTAATGTAGGAAGTCTTATAAAATTATAAACATTGATAAACCAGCAAAAGATGATGTTTTCTTTTGGGTGTAAGTTAATGATAACCCTAAGTTATGTGATGAAATATGTGTGTCTATTATATTGTACTCTATACTTTTGGACATCAGAAGTATTTCTGGTTTAGTTTTAAAAATAAACAACATTCTTTGTATGTGCATATCAATTCAGAAATGTCTTCAAATTTGCAATAATTCTTTACCTGCAATTAAGATAAAGCAGGACCACTGAGAGATAAGCAGCATTTTGTCAGTAGGACTGTGTAACATACAGGTGAATTTGGGCTTTGGATTAAGGATTAAAAGGACAAGGGGATTAAGAGGTCAGTGCTCAAGATCTAGGTCCCTCCCAAGGGCAGAGACATATGGAAGAGCTTCTCACCATTACCTGTTACTCCAAAGGACAACACACTAAACATACACTGGGTTGACCAAAAAGTTGGTTCAGTTTTTCCCATATGATGGCTCTAGTAGTGCTTAGTTGTCTTTAACTTCATTTGAAACAATTTCGTTAGGTCATATTTATAGCCATCATATCACTGTGCATTTAACAAAAACATCAAAATTGGTAAATTTTTGTACAGCCATTTTAATATTGAAGATGGAAGAAAAGATGCAACATTTTCAGTGTATTATGATTTATTATTTCAAGAAAGGTAAAAATGCACAAAAAGAGATTTGTGCAGTGTATGGAGAGGATGCTTTGACTGATAGAACATGTCAGAAGGGGTTTGAAAAGTTTCTTGGTACTATTGACATTTTGGCCTAATAATCCTTTGCTGGGGGGTTGTTTTATGCATTGGAAGGTGTTTAGCAGCACCCCTGGCCCCTAACAACTAGAAGTCAATAGCAGGAGGTAGCCAACATACTCAAAATATCCAATTCAATGAAGTCATTGGTAAGAATGAAAAATGTATTTTTTATTTTATGGGAAAAAGTAAATGGAATTTTTGGCCAACCCAATCGAATAGCAGAAGTGTTGGTGTTATATGTATTGGATTTGGAGGGAGGGGTTGTTAAGATTTGGTTCAGGGTCGAGTCTCAGATTGGGGTTTGAATTCAGATTAAGAATAGAGTTAGGGTTAGGGTTAGGATTAGGATTAGAGTTGGGGGATCAGGTTTGGGCTGGGGCTGGGGGGGCGTATATGGCTTAGCGTTAGGCCTTATGTTTGGGGTTGGTGTTAGGGTTTGAGATTTGGATAATGTTGGGTTATATAAAGTAGTTTATTTTGCTTTGCTTTGCTTTTGGTTACACATTTAAGAAATTTTTTTGCCAATCAAGATTATAATTATTTACTCCTGTTTTTTTTTTTATATAGTTTTATAGTTTTTGCCTTTACCTTTAGATCTGAGATGTTTTGTGTTACACTAGGTGTCTGATTTAAAGTTAGGTCCCAACTTTTTTTTTTTTCCTAATGGCCATCCCTTTGTACCAGCATCCACGTTTTGAAAAGTCCATTCTTTTCCTAATGAATGGTCTTAGCACCCTTGTGAAAAATAGCTGACCATAGATGTATGGGGTAATTTTTGGATCCTCGATTCCATTCCATTAATCAATCTTCTATCTCTCTGTTGTACCATATGCCTCGATTCCTGTTCCTTTGTATGCAATAGTTCTGTTACCCACAGGGCATATGTTCCAAGACCTCCAGTGGATGTCTGAAACCGTGGCTAGTACTGGACCCTATACATACTGTTTTTTCTATAAGTACATACCTATGATAAAGTTTAATTTATGAAATAGGCACAGTAAGAGATTAACAACAATAACTAACAATAAAATGGAACAATTATAATAATATACTGTAATAAAAGTTATGTGTACATGGTTTCTTTTTCTCTCCAAATAGCTCATTGTATCATGCTCCCTCTTTCTTCTTGAGAGGAAGGAGTGCCTACGTGATGAGATGACATGGATGAATGGTGTAGGCTTTGTGACCTAGCTTTTGGCTTCTGTAAGGGTCACTTGAACACAGCAGTGCAGCACCGCAGTCGCTTTGATAACAGACGGCTACAAAGGGACCAAGAAACATGTATAGGGACTAAGGCAGGGTGTACAGTGTAGTTACACTGGACACAGGAATGATTCACCTCCCAGCAGGAGCAGAGTGGAACAGCACAAGATTTCATGGTATTATTCAGGATGGCAACAATTTAAAACTTACAAATTGTTTATTTCTGGAATTTTCCATTTAATATTTTTGACCAGAGTTGTGCATGGTAACTGAAATTGTGGAAACTGTAGATAAGGTGTGGGGGATACTGTATTTTTCACACTGGGAAGTAGAAACCTTTCTACTTCATTCTTCTTTTTCATGATTTTTTTGGGCAAGTTTGGTTTCTTGCAATTTTATATAAATTTTAGAATCAGATCGCTGGTTTCTATAGAGAAGTACTTTGGGATTCGAATAGTTTACTATGAAACCTGTAAGTCAGTCTGGGGAGTGTTGCCATCTAGCAATGTCAAGCATTCTGATATGTGAACGTTGAATGTTTTTCCACACATTTACATCTTTAATTTCTTTCAACAAGGTTTTGTAGTTTTAGAGATAAGTTTTGCACTTTTTTAGAAAATATTTCTCAGTATTTTCTTCTTTTTTTTTTTCTTATCATCCAAAAGGTATTGTTTATGTTCTATAATTAAAATTTAAAATTGCTTGTTTGAGCAGTTTTTATACAAAGCGTCCAAATATAATTGACTGCTTTCTTTCACAGCTATATCCTCAGCACATAGAAAAGGTCCTGGCACAAAACAGTCAGTAAATAAACATTTGTTAAGTGACTAAAAATATTGAAAAAGTAAATGAATAAGTTGGTAATACCTTGGGACGTTCTTGAATAAAGGTGTGAATCAACAGTACAAAACTGAACATTTTAAAAGTCTAGATTCTTCAGTTCTCTAAACAAAAAAGACAGTAAATGGAGTTCACACAATATAATACAAATGAAAAAAGCCAATGTATGTGCTGGGAGACATTACCTTATGCTAAATATGATTTATCAACATGCCATAAAAAAACAAAAAACAAAAAAATAATGGTTGCACCATATTTCTCTTCATGGATTTGGCCATATCTAAGGCAGTGTGCTTTAGGTTAGACAAATAGGAATCAGCTTCTAGGATAAGGGAGGAACAGAACAAGGAGAGAAATGTAAATACATATTTCATCTGGAATACTGTCTTTTTTTTTTTTTTTTCCAGATTTAATGTGTTTTATTGATTAAAATATTACATTTGTGCCACTTTCCCTTCCCTCTGCTCCCCTCCACCCGGTGGCCCCCTCCCTCCAGTTGTCCCCCCCTTTTAGATTATGTCCATTAGTTGTGCTTACAGTTCCTCCCAACCTCTCTCCGTCTATTCCATTCCCTCCTACCATGATCCCCAATTCCTATATCATCTCCCTCCCTCTCCCCACTCCCCCTCCCTGTTGGCCTCCCCCCACTATGTTTCCCTTACCCACAGTTCCTTTTCCACTCTCGTTGCCTGTTTCGTTTGCCTTTGTTTCATCTCCCTAGCTTCTGTTTTTTAAACCAGTCCCTTTAACTTCTCATATAACAGTGGTTTGGATCTAATGAACTCTTTCAGTTTTATTTTGTCCTGGAAACACTTTCTCTGTCCTTCTATTCTGAATGACAATTTCGCTGGATAGAGTATTCGTGGTTGTAGGTTTTGGATTTTCATTACTTTGAATATTTCTTGCCAGTCCCTTCTTGTCTGTAGGGTTTCCCTTGAGAAGTCAGCTGATAGTCTAATTGGGACCCCTTTGTACATAATTCTTTTCTTCTCTCTTGCTGCTTTTAAGATTCTCTCTTTATCTTTAATTTTTGACATTTTGATTATAATGTGTCTTGGAGTGGTTCTCCCTGGGTCCAGTCTCTTGGAAACTCTCCTTGCTTCCTGGACCTGCAAGTCTATTCCCTTCCCCAAGTCTGGGAAGTTCTCCTTTATTATATTTTCACTCAATTTTTCAAGTTCTAGTTCATCTTCCTCATTCTCTGGCAAACCAATGATTCTTATGTTGGGCCTTTTATAGCTGTCCCAGAGGTTTCTGATCCTCTCATTGTTGCTTCCCATTTCCTCTCGCTGCATTGGTTGACTGCTTGTTCCTTCTCCATATTCCAGTTTGTTGAAATGGACTCTGGATTCCTCACCATCTGTCTCGTATGTGGTTTTGTTCCTTTCGTTATGAAAGTTTTTCGCTTCTTTCATATCTTTTTCCTGCTCTTTTGTGAATTCTGTAAGCCACCTGATAACAATGGCCCAGAACTGAGCCTCTGACAGGTTTCTTATCTGTTCATCTGTCAGGTTCTCTATCTGCTGTCTGGTGAGCTGCACCACCGGAATCTCTATATTTGTCTGCCACATTTTGACAGATGCGTTTTGTTTTCCTGGGCCGGCTGTCGGGGGCAGAGGGCAGTGCCTGCGTACGCGTCACAAATCAGCGACCACCGGCGCCTGCCTGTCCGCGACCTATTTCGCAGCCCTGTGGTGCTTTCTGTGGGGGCGGGGGTCCAAGATGGATTCACACAGTTATTCAGCTAGGAGACCAGGATCCGTCCTCCTGCCCCCCTGGGCCTCACTGTTCAAGGCGATGCTGCGGCTGCTCCCCAGCGCCGGAGTCGGGCACGCCAGGGGCTTGATTGGAGTCGCGCACGCCAGGGGCTTGATTGCCTCCAGGATTTTTCGCCGCCCCGCCCCGCCGCTCCGCAAACAGCTTTGCCTTCTTTAACTCTTACCTGCCCAAATGGCACCGCTGGTTTGTAACTTCATATGTTGGGCTTCCGTGTAGCTTTATTTTCTGGAATTTCTAGTTATCCTTTGTTTTGAAGTAGTTGTATTCCACTATAGTTGTAGAGGGAGACCTAGCGTGTCCGTCTAAGCCTCCATCTTGGCCGGAAGTGGAATACTGTCTTTAAAAAGCCTATATATTGACCATACTATTACAGGAAAACTCCAAAGGAAATACAAGATTCAGACAAAATTTAAGTAGAACATTGTACATAACTTCATCCTAGAGCCAATTATTTTCTTCTTGATGTTAGCTTGAATAAAATTGCTTTTTAAATTTATTTTCAGATTCTTTATTACAAGTGGTATTAATCTGTTCAAGCTGTTGTAACAATATATGGTAGACTGGGTGATTTAAACAATGGAAATTTATATTCTCACAGTTCTGAATGCTGGAAAGTTCAAGATCAAGTTTCCAGCAGAGTTCTAGTTCTGGTGAGCACTCTTCTTGGCTTGCAAATGGCCACTCTCTTGATACATCCTAGCGGGAGAGGGAGGGAGGAGTTGGGGGGGGGAGAGATGGAGATAGATCTGGTGTCAGTTCCTCTCTTATCTTCTGCTGGATCAGGGCTTCACCCTATGACCTCATTTGACCTTAATTACCTCCTTAAATGCCCTAGTTCCTATAATTATGTGGAAGGTTAGGGATTCAACATATATTTTTGGGTAGAACAATTCATTTGATCGCATAGATGTAGAAAACTACAATGGATTTTTAGACCTAGGACTCTGGCCAAGATGGAGGCCTAGACAGACACGCTGCATCTCCCTCCACAACTAAGAAGGACTACAAATACCTCAAAACTAGAAACAACCAGAAGTTCCAGAAAAATAAAACTGCATGGAAGTACAGCAAACAAAGATATAAAGAAGAAATACTCATCCAGACAGGTAGGAGGGGCGGAGCCAGGGCGGAGAGGATGTGGTGTGGTGGCGGCAGCAGCGGCAGGCCAGCAGAAAGTGCAGTCATATGTTTTAAAGTCAGGAGGGACACCTGGGGAGAGTTCCCAGTTCCTCACCAGACCTAGCAGCTGACAGTCCCAGCTCCGGGGAAAATCAAGCCTCGTTGCTTCTGACTGTGCAGACCAGTGGGGGCTGGCGTGGAGGCAGAAACTGCCAGTCTCTCAGCAGAGTCTGCTTGCTTGAAGGGCCCCCGCAGTCCTGGAATGTCCACAGACCCACCCACTCTGGAAACGACAGCCAGGGCAGCAGCTAGAGGGGCTCCGGTTTGGTGCAGAGGTGGGAGAGGTGCCTAGAGGTGGGGGCAAGTGCTGGGCAGGCAGCATTGTTCACTCTTGGACCCTTCCCCCACAAACAGTGCCACAACATGGTGAAATAGGTTGCCCTGCACTGACAAATCCCTAAGGCTCCACCCCTCACAACATAACAGGAGCAACAGCTCTGCCTAAGACACAGAGGTAAACAAACACAGGAGCCTGTCAGAATGAGGAGACAGAGAAGTATGGCCCCAAAGGGGGAATGAATCAAGGTTCCAGTGGGAGAACTAAGTGACGAGGAGATAGCCAACCTCACAGATAAGGAGATAGACAACCTAACAGATGCACAATTCAAAACACTGGTGATAAAGATGCTCACAGTCTTGACAGATATTCCTGAGTATGGCAAACGCATAAGAGAAGAAGTGAAGGCTATACTAAGTGAAATGAAGGAAAATCCACACAAAACCAATGGTGAAGGGAAGAAAACTGTGGTTCTGGTTCAAATCAATGATTTGGAACATAAGGAAGAAAAAAAACAAACAAACAAAAAACAGTCAACCAGTGCAGAATGAGGAAGCAGGAATTGAAAAATATGAGGAAAACTTCCCAAATTTTGTGAAGGAGATGGACATACAGGTCCGGGAAGCACGGAGGGTCCCGGGCGAGCTGGACCCAGAGGGGACCACAGCAGGGTGCATCATGATTGAGATGCCAAAGGTGCAAGATAAAGAGAGAGTCCTGGGGGCAGCAAGAGAGAGGTGGAGAGTTGCCTACAGCGGGGTGCCTATAGGATTATCAGCTGATTTCTCAGAGAACACTTTGCAGGCAGAAAGGCACTGGCAAACAGTATTCAATGTGATGAAAGGCAACCTGCAACCAGGACTACTCTATCCAGCAAGGTAATCATTTGGAATGGAAGGGCAGATGAAGTGCTTTCCAGACAAGGTAAAGCTAAAGGAGTTCATCATCACCAAGCTATTATATGAAATGTCAAAGAAATTTACTTAAGAAAAAGAAGATCAAAACTATAAACACTAAAATGACAACAAACTCACAACTGTCAACAACTGAATCTAAAAAACAAAATCCAACTAAGCAAACCAGAATAAGAACAGAATCATAGGTATGGGGATCATTTGGACGGTTATCAGCTGGGAAGAGGGAGGGGGACAAATGGGGAAATGGTGCAGGGATTAAAAAGCATAATCGGTTGGGACGTTAAGAATAATATAGGAAAGGGTGAAGCCGAAGAACTTATTTGCATGACCCATGGACATGAACTAAAGGGGATGGGATTGCTGGAGGGAAGGAGGGTACTGGGCAGAGGGGAGCAAAGGGGAAAAAACTTGGAACTACTGTCACAACATAATCAATAAAATAAACTTAAAAAATAACCTAAAAAGAAAGAAGAAAAATACAATTGATTTAAAAATTTTTTGTTATTCTGCAACCTTGCCAAACTTTCATTAGTTCTAAATTTTTAATGGGTTCCTTATGCCTTTTTCTATATAAGATCATACATATCACCCGTCAATACAGAATTTTCCTTCTCTCTTTCTAATCTGCACTCCTTTTATTTAACTTGCTGTATTGCCTTGATTAGCATCTCTAGTACTGTGCTGAGATAATGGCAAGAGTGTGCATTCTTGTCTTGCTTGATCTTAGGGGCAAGCATCCATTGTTTCTGAATAGAATGAATGTTAGCTGTGGGTTTTTTGTACATGCCCTTGGTCACTTCGAGGAGTTTCCCTTTTCCCTGGTTTGTTGAGTGTTTTTATCATGTGCTGGGTGAGGGGGAGAGAAGAGAGTGACCAAGGAGAGTTGTGTATCTTGGCAGAGAGACATGGTTGAAATGATGGACACAAGCTCTGGGGGCCTGAGGATCTTGATGCTGGTGAGAGTGCTGGCAGGGATGGTGGCCGTGGTTGGAGGTTCGGTCCCAGGCCCTGCTTTCAGTACATGGGATCCATCAGTGACCTGAGAGCATAAGCCTCCTTTCAGGCAACGCTCTAACACAGGGAGACGGACCATGAACCACAGATATAACAAGTGATCTCCATAGTTCATTAGATAAGAGTAAATCCTATGGGAACAGGGTGGAAGACAGGAGTGCTGGGTGGGGCTGGGGGAGGAGTTCACAATTATAAAAGGGCGTCAAAGTTAGCCTATATCGAGAAGCTACATTTACACTCAGAAGATGAGGGAGTAAACCGTGAGGATATCTGTAGAAAGAGTGTTCCAGGACGGAGCTAGGGACGTGCGACGTGGTGACTGAGTTACCAGAATTAGGTTCCCCGGTGGGCTTGACCCTCCTGAACATGGCAGTGCTGTGGCCTCATCAGCTCCTTCCTTGGACAGGAGCTCTGCTCCTTCCGGACACTTTTTCCCTAAAATGAGCAGGTCTCCAGTAGGAGGCAGGGAATTTGTGAGAATCCCCAGTGCGGGTTAGCACGTGTTTTCATAGTATCCTATTTCTCAGAACCTCAGTTTCCTCTTTTGTGAATAGATAAGGCTCCTATTAGGTGATGAGATAATTACATGTATAATACATGGCAACAGTGATGAAGTACACAGCACCCTGCCTGTCACACAGTCCGCACCATGTAAATGTCAGCTGTCCTGACTGTAGGGTGTGTATATATTATTTATATCCATTTGATTTTGTTATATATATAACACATGACATTTATACGCCTTTATGACATATATATCTACATGACATATAGTTTTAGCTATTTTTATTATTCTATTATTTGATAAAGCAGCAAATAAAATATGTCACAAGATTTGTGAAGTACCATAACGGAATTGCTTGGCATTCCTTTCATAGCTGTCTCTATTACAAGATTCAGACAGATTCCTCCTGATATTCTCCCTCCCTCCTTTCCCTACTCCTTTCCTCCCCCCACCTCTTCCTATTTTAAACAGCTTTTATTTATTGTAAGAAGACTCAACATGCATCTATCTTCTTAACAAATGTTCTAGTGCACAATACAGTATTGTTAACTACAAGCACAACGTTGTACAACAGGTATCTACCACTCACTCATCTTGTGTAACTGAAACATTACGTAACATTTTAAATGAAGTAAACAGCGGCAGTAGGACATGCTGTTACAACAAGCGTCCTGAAGGTGGCAGCAGAGGTCTAAGGTTTGGAAAATGCTTTAGGATTCTTGTGGACGCGATATAGGATTTGAAGGGGTGAAAAAAGTTATCCCAGAGGTCTATTTTTGCATTGTAAAATTTCCTTTCATTATTACCGTTGCTGGGAAGGGGTGTGTCTTGATACTTCGGGAAGCTGTTCTAATGCAAATGATATCTGGGAAGTGGGAGCCAGCAAAACCTCACGCAAAGTGAGAACATTAGTGCATTAATAGGGCGCAAGGAAGTGGAACCGTGGTGAAGGTGATAAAGAGGGCAAAGAGCAGGAAGAAAAAGGCGTGGGTTTGGACAGGGAAATCCCCTGGCCGCCTGACTCCTTGATCTGTAGGGAGGGCCACAGCCAGAGAATGTCAAGAGCTGAACTTTCTAAATAGGGGATAGGGTCGGGTGGGCGCAGAGCAGGGTCCCCTCTTGTCGGTTTTAAGGCAGTGGAGTCCGGGAACAACCTCATCCACAATCTTTGAATAACATGGAGATTCTATAATGCCTATGTGTACAAATCAGATTCTCTGTATCTGTTACAGATCAGGGGAGTAATAATATGGATAAAAGGAGACCAGGACCATTTTCAAGGGTTAGGAGAGACACGCTCTCCAACTGATGTGAAATACTTCACATAAGCCACCAGATGGCAGTATAGCCCCACAAAACGCTGACACCAAAAGGGTCAGTCTTGCAAGGTAAAAACTACTACAATCACATGCATTTCCAGTTTGCAGTAGTAATTGGAATTATGCTTATAAGAAACATTATCTTACATTTGCATTTTCCCCATAAATTAGCAATACATTTGTTGTTGTTATAGTCAGTAGTGGCTGCTTTAGGCCTACTTCAGTTATCTTAAGAGGATGGGAGTCTAAAAGTTGTATTGTCTGTGACTATGCATTTTATGATTCAACATTATTAGTGTAAAAACTAAGCACGTGAGTTGATGTACCATATCCCCATGGCCAGACTATGCTAACTTTGCCACATTGCAAAAACCACATAAAACTGTTTAGTTCATAATTCATTCTAGGATTTTCAGACTATGGATTCTTCCTAAAAGCATAAAACAAAATGGTTACAAGATATGGTTTATATGATTTACATATTTTATAACCATTCACATAAAATAGTTTTCTGTTCAATGCATTTATGTGGTTGAAAAGTTTGCAAAGGTGATTATCAAATAAGAGAATTTTTCTAAACTACCTCACGCAGAGCAGGGGTCATGAGGAGAAATGGTAGATGAGGGAGTCCTTTACCAGTGTGGCCCAGGAGAGGCCAGGGAAATAGCAGGCTGTTGCTTTCATGGAAACGTCCCAGGGCCAGCTGTCTTCTATGCCTCCCTAGCTGACGGAGTCAGGGCATGAAAAGCAACGGAGGATTCTACCCTTCACTAGACATGAAGACCACAGTGTTCAGCAATGAACCATGAATACCTTTCAAAGGTAGCAAATTCATACTTTTCTGTTTTGTTCATTTTGGAGGCCATCTCCAGGGCAGATTTAAAAGAACACTTTTGGGGGCAGTTTTTGTCTGAGGTCTGCCTAGTGTATGGTTTCTTCGATAGCCTCCGAGCAAGAGAGCCTCTGGTTGCCATGGTGACAGAGCAGCTTCCAGGCGCGGTGGGACGATACAGGGCACGTCAGGCAGAGAAGAGCGTGGCCTTACCTGCTGCAAGCATGCATCTTCCGCCATCTTTTCTTATTTTAGAGGAGGCGTAGATAGTGTGAATTCCTTCATGAAGCAAGATCTTGTTTGGACCAATTTAGACTCTAGTCATTCATCAAGCTTTTCTCTTCTTCCCCTCCTCTCCCTCCCTCCCTCCCTTTCTTCTTTGCTTTCTTGGCATCCTTATGCCTCACTACTTACTGTATTCCATTCATTTCAGGCCCAAACATTAGAAGAAAGAACTTGATTCAATTTCTTAGATCCTGTTATGAACTGAATTGTGCTCTCCCCCATTCATACATGGAAGTCCTAACCCAGGTATCCCAGATTGTAACTATATTTGGAGATTGGGTTTTTAAAAAGGTAATTAAGATTAAATGAATTCATCGGGGGTGGGCCCTCATCTACTGACTGGTGTCCTTTTAAAAAGAAATTAGGGCACAGACAGACACAGAGGAAAGACCATATGGGACACAGTGAAAAGGCGGGCATCTGCCAGCCGAGAAGACCCTCAGAAGAAATGAACCCTGCTGACACCTTGATCTTGAACTTCCAACCTGCAGAGCTGAGAGACAATACTTCTCTGTTGTTTAAGCTACATAGTCTGCGGTCTTTTGTTGCAGCAGCGCTAGCAAACTAATATACCCTCTTAGGTTTTTTTTTTAATATGAAATTTGTACCTCATCTTTGCTCAGAGATCATGTGAATCTTATCTGTATTGTTGCAATTTTAGTATATGTGCTGCTGACCGCCCCTTAGATTCTTTAACCCCCAAATTGGCCAAAGGTCTTTTTAAAAATCGGCTTCCCTGGATTTCGGGTCTCACCCACCACAGCTGTGGGCCGATTCCACCGCGGCAGCATGTTGGCGACAGCGCCTGCTTTTACCCGAGTGTGAGACGGGGATCACAGCATTTCTGGGCAGCTTCATGGCGCTTCTAACAGGTACCGCGCACTGATCCACTTCACTCTTTAATATCACTGTGTACCTAAGTACGATCAGGAAATGGAGCAAAAACAAAAAAACAAAACACTGGTGCGTTGGGTGGGGAGAAAGAGACCATGACCAAAGACAACTTTCTGGTCTAAAATATTCTCTTACTGTCCTGCTGGCAAACCTTTTCTTCCCTCAATAGAATGGCCACGTATCTATAGCGCTCATTAAAATTTCTGCGTTGGGATGAAAATATTGAAATTCTGTAGATGGCAGCATGACATCGCACACGATTATTTCGGAGCAAAACCACCGTGTCATTGTCCCACTTGCCTTTTTTTTTTTTTTTTAAATCTTTAGTGGACAAGTTACTGGAACTTTTAAAAAAATGATTATTTATGGTGAAAACTTGGAAAAGCAATTATGCCTGTTTTTCAAGTTCACTCCCGTGGCCTGTACTACAAAGTGCCAATCAGCAATATCCCCTTGAAAAGCCTTTAGGCAAATACTTCGTTATTTTAGCTACCCACTTGGAGAATCCCAGCTTTAGATTTAAACATATTTTGAAATTAAACCTCAGAGATGTTCCCAACCCTCTTTCAAGTTCCTAAAGATAAGTTTACCAAACGTTAACAACAACAAAATTATTCTCAGAACTCAGGGCCACAGAGTAACGAGAGTGAGAACCGCCTTGTAGACCAAGGCAGACCTGTTTGTTACTTTACAACAGACATTCAGACACAGTTCAATTTGTCCCCATTTATTTTCTTATTAGAAAAAAGAGTCGCTTCAGGGATTGCCAGTAATGACTGTTTTCAGCAAAATCTAAAACTCCAAACCAGGAGTCAGCAAACTTTTTCTGTACAGGTGCACACAGTAAATATTTTCATTTTTTTTTCTTTTTTTGGGCCATATGGTCTTTATGGCAACTAATTCATGCTGCAATTGTTTCTTGAAAGCAGCTGTAGGCAATAGGGACACAAATGGGCATGGTTGTTTTCCAATAAAAGCAGGCAGGCAGAGTTGGCTGTGGGCAACAGTTTGCCAACATCTGCTCTGAACTTGGCTTTGCTGTCCCTCTGAGAAAGACTCTCTCTGCATTAGGTTTGAGCTCTTTTATACACAATTTGGTCACCATTGCTTTTTTTTTTTTTTTTTTTTCTTTCTTCTCAAATGCTGCTACTTTCCACATGTTTTACGCATGATCTTGTGTTACCTTTTTTGGAGGTAAAATGTAGGGTGGGTGGAGTAGGGAAGTGACCCTTGAGCTTGATACTGGAGATGAGTCTAATCATAACATTGGCCTGGGCATACCTCATTTTTTCTTATTTCTTCCCATCACCATCTGGTTTGGGCTCAACCTTAGGAATAAAGGTTTAGACTTGATATTGTGCCTGGAACAGGCCAAGCAAGTATGAAGGTAATGGAGCAAATGCTCTTCAGGTACCTTGGAGGTAAGGTGTGTGCCTATTAATGACCAACCAGGTTAGGGAGTAAATTACATTAGTAATTATATTAGAGGTTATATACATATGCATTTATGAACAGTGGCCCCCTGCCCCCTGTATGCAACAAAATGCACTGAACAA
Organism: Furipterus horrens; assembly: GCF_987537825.1. NCBI lineage: Eukaryota > Metazoa > Chordata > Mammalia > Chiroptera > Furipteridae > Furipterus > Furipterus horrens. The sequence goes on from NW_028327171.1 coordinate 11,352,888, forward strand.
CATTTAAAAAGGTGACGCATTTATTAATAGGCAGGTCCCACAGGAGCTATTTGAAAATTGATTCACCTGAGGACTACTTGCCAATGTCAATTCTCTAGTTGAAGATGGTCCAGATGTAGGTAATGTTAATGAGCTTGTGGAAATCAGGGAACACGAACTCCTCAAGGCTACCTCAAGGCAGACCTGAGCCCTAGGTAACCCCAGACTGTTTTCCTTCTTGCAGAGCTTCCCTTGAAGGGTTGATCTGCTAGGATATTTCCTAACTATCTAGACTGGGGTAGACCCCAGACAAATAGAGCAAATCGTATCAGGAGTTCAACCTGGTAACTTCTTCAGGGGCATGTAGAGATGCTTTTGATAGCTCCTGGCCTCACTTAAATTTTAAGTTTATAGGAACATTATAGGCGTGAAGCCCTTGAACATGAAACTGAGGCTGGCTGAGGTCACCTCTTCTCTCAGACAAAATCCCCTCGAACTACACTTTGTATGAATATACTTGGTATGGATGAGTTGATGAATAAACTCTATCACTTGTATGTGGACCATGATACCCATTGACTGAAAACTAGGCAAAAATCTGTGTTTGGCCTTCAAATACCAACATGGAGTCATTTGAATTCCTGCTTTATGTCAGCTCTCCTAGGGAGGTAAAGGCATTCCAGAGGCTTACCTGGACAATTCAGGACTTTGTCTATTTTCATCTTTCTTGCCAGTTTGGAAATCTTAGTGCCTGGTCTGGGCTGCAGAAATAGGCAAAACTAAATAGAGAAAACTGCTTCTTGGAACAGCCTTGGAAAGTGTGGTTGCAAAGATATAGCTAGGCTTTATGTAAGGGGAGTTTCCATTATAGATACACTCAAAGGACCAGAAAAGAGAATTCATATGAAAAACATACATTGGGTGCTTGGAACGTGTGCTTTCTACAGACAGGTTGCGTAAAAGCATATCAAGGGTATTCTCCTGGAAAGACTTGAGAATTTGCTTGAGGCATTGGGATGAAAAGTACTGCTAACTTATTTTACTTATTGGCTGAAACTTGATGGAAAGAGAAAACCCCTGCAGGTGATATAAAGTGGACTTTTTTCTTATGCTCCATATAGGTTTTGTGGGAAACATTTTCCATGTCAACCTTTATTTGGCAAACGTTTAATGTGTATTTTCACTGTGTACCTAAACGTCTTCCCTAGCTTCTAGAAAGTGCTGCTCCATGGGAGCCACTAGCTTCACGTTGCTATTAAACCCTTAAAATATGGCTACTGCGACTGATGAACTGAATCGTTAATTTTATTGAATTTCAGTTAATTTAAATTTAAATAACCACATGTGGCTCATGGCCACCTTATTGGGGGATCCCAGATATAGAACATTTTCAAGATCACAGGACATTTTCATGATCACAGAACATTCTATGTAGACAGTGCCCTGTTCCAGAGTGGGACAGATGAAATGTTTGCTTACAGAGTTGTTTTTAATAGTGAAGCCTTAGTTGTCTTCCGACTGAGGAGTTTTCTAAAAGGATGCTATGGTGAAGACAACACCCATTTTCTTAGCCCTAATTAACACTTGCTCAAAACACTTTCCTCCCCTCTGTTCTGAGTAATTCTGTTTATTTTTATGTGTGACATTTTATATTTAGTTCCTTCTAACGTAGTTAAATATAATATACTAATTCCAGGAACCACTTCTTTCATTAGTTGCGTTTGAAATGTCCTCACTAATCCTTAGTGGAATAACCGAGTGGCCAATTCTATATTCTCCTTGGGAAAAGCAAACAAAAACACTATTTATTTACTTATTTAATTTTGTTTGTGCCAAACAGGCAAATGCTGTGGTTTTGCAAAAAGAAAATTAAGAGGGCAGAAACTTTTTAGGCCTTCAAAATGGAATCAGAAACATGCATGTCAATTTACTTTGCTGCTCCTGGTAATTTCTCACCAGGGTATCTGTGAATACCTAATTTAGATTTTTTGGTTTCACTTTAATTATATGTTAACTTCAGGAAAAAGAGATTTTTAACTTTTAATCATGGTTTACAGTGTAGTATACGTATGTGACAAGGTCTGTCCAAAAAAACCCCAGCCATTGTTAATATAGCAAGAACGGTTTGCATGACATTGATGTAACCTGGCAGCCAAGAGGGTGGACTGGAATGCGCATGTGTGAACAATGGTGACTTCACTGTACTAGTCAGTGGGGGCAACAGACATCGTTCACTGAGTATATGTACTGTGTGACCGTTGCATTCAAAATGACTAAGTGAGTAGAGCAATGAATCTGCATCAAATTTGCATTAAGCTTGAAGGAAACTATTTGTATGATTCAGAAGGGTGCAACTATGGGCAACAGGTGATTGCTGCCTTCATCATGACAATGCACCTACTCATGCATCACATCTCATGCAGTTTTTTTATTTTTATTTTATTTTATTTTTTTAATGTGTTTTATTGATTATAATATTACATTTGTGCCAATTTCCCTTCCCTCTGCTCCCCTCCACCCGGTGGCCCCCCTCCCTCCAGTTGTCCCCCCCTTTTAGATCATGTCCATTAGTTGTGCATACAGTTCTTCTCAACCTCTCTCTGTCTATTCCATTCCCTCCTACCATGATCCTTAATGCCTATATCATCTCCCTCCCTCTCCCCATTCCCCCTCCCTGTTGACCTCCCCCCAATATGTTCCCCGTATCTATAGTTCTTTTTCCAGTCTCGTTGCCTGTTTAGTTTGCCTTTGTTTCAATTCCCTAGCTTCTGTTGTTTCTTGTGATGCAGTTTTCATTTTAGATTTCATTGTCTTGATCCTCCTTTTTCTAAACCAGTCCCTTTAACATCTCATATAACAGTGGTTTGGATCTAATGAACTCTTTCAGTTTTATTTTGTCCTGGAAACACTTTCTCTGTCCTTCTATTCTGAATGACAGTTTCGCTGGATAGAGTATTCGTGGTTGTAGGTTTTGGATTTTCATTACTTTGAATATTTCTTGCCAGTCCCTTCTTGCCTGCAGGGTCTCCCTTGAGAAGTCAGCTGATAGTCTAATTGGGACCCCTTTGTACATAATTCTTTTCTTCTCTCTTGCTGCTTTTAAGATTCTCTCTTTATCTTTAATTTTTGACATTTTGATTATAATGTGTCTTGGAGTGGTTCTCCCTGGGTCCAGTTTTTTAGGAACTCTCTGTGCTTCCTGGACCTGTAAGTCCACTTCCTTCCCCAAGTCTGGGAAATTCTCCTTTATTATATTTTCACTCAATTTTTCAAGTTCTAGTTCATCTTCCTCGCTCTCTGGCAAACCAATGATTCTTATGTTGGGCCTTTTATAGCTGTCCCAGAGGTTTCTGATCCTCTCATCATTGCTTCCCATTTCCTCTCGCTGCATTGTTTGACTGCTTGTTCCTTCTCCATATTCCGGTTTGTTGAAATGAACTCTGGATTTTATTTCCTCACCATCTGTCTCGTATGTGGTTTTGTTCCTTTCGTTATGAGTGTTTTTCACTTCTTTCTCATCTTTTTCCAAATCTTTTGTGAATTCTGTAAGCCACCTGATAACAATGGCCCAGAACTGATCATCTGACAGGTTTCTTATCTGTTCATCTGTCAGGTTCTCCATCTGTTGCCTGGTGAGCTGCACCACCGGGATTTCTATAGTTGTCTGCCTCATTTTGACAGATGCGTTTTGTTTCCTTGGGCCGGCTGTAGGGGGCAGTGCCTGTGTACGCGTCACATTCCAGCGACCGGTGCCTGTCTGCGACCTATTTCGCAGCCCTGTGGCACTTTCTTTGGGGGCAGGGGTCCAAGATGGATTCACACAGTTATTCCGCTAGGAGACCGGGATCCGTCCTCCCGCCCCCCTGGGCCTCACTGTTCAAGGCGATGTGGTGGCTGCTTTCCCCAGTGTTGGGGTCGCGAGCTGCCGGGGGTTCGACTGCAGCCGGGGTTGTTCTCCCCGCCGCTGTCCCAGGTGCGACTGCAAACAGCTCCGCCCCCTTTCTCTCGTCCTACCTGCCCAAAGAGCGCCGCTGGTTTATAACTTCATATGTTGGGTTTCCGTGTAGTTTTATTTTCTGGAATTTCTAGTTATCCTTTGTTTTGAAGTAGTTGTATTCCTCTCTAGTTGTAGAGGGAGACCTAGCGCATCCGTCTAAGCCTCCATCTTGGCCGGAAATCTCCTCATGCAGTTTTTTTAAAGTATATTTTATTGATTATGCTATTACAGTTGTTCCAATTTTTTCCCTTTGTCCTCCTCTACCCAGTACCCCACTTCTCTCCAGCAAGCCTACCCCCTTAGTTCATGTCCATGGGTCATGCATGTAAGTTCTTTGGTTACTCCATTTTTTTTTACTATTCTTAACATCCACCTGTCTATTTTGTACCTACCAATTATGCTCCTTAACCCCTGAAACTTTCCCCCTTTTCTCCCCCTTCCCTTTCTCTGCTGATAACCCTCCAAATGATCCCTATACCACATGATTCTGTTCCTATTCTGGTTGTTTGCTTAGCTTTTATTTTTTTTTTTAGATTCAGTTGGTGATAGTTGTGAGTTTGTTGTTATTTTACTGTTCATAGTTTTAATCTTCTTCTTGTTCTTAAATAAGTCCCTTTAACATTTCACGTAATAATGGCTTGGTGATGATGAACTCCTTTGGCTTTACCTTGTCTGGGAAGCACTTTATCTGCCCTTCCATTCTAAATGATAGCTTTGCTGGATAGAGTAGTCTTGGTTGTAGGTCCTTGCTTTTCATCACTTTGAATACTTCTTGCCAGTCCCTTCTTTTCTGTAAAGTTTCTTTTGAGAAATCAGCTGATAGTCTTATGGGAACTCCATTGTAGGTAACTCTCTGCTTTTCTCTCGCTGATTTTAAGATTCTCTTTTTATCTTTAACCTTTGGCATTTTAATGATGATGAGTCTTGGTGTGGTCCTTTTTGGGTCCAACTTGTTTGGGGCTCTCTGTGCTTCCAGGAGTTGTGTGTCTATTTCCTTCACGAAATTAGGGAAATTTTCTTTAATTATTTTTTCAAATAAGTTTTCAGTTTCTTGCTTTTCCTCTTCTCCTTCTGGCACCCCTATGATTCAGATGTTGGCACTTCTGAAGATGTCCCAGAGTCTTCTTTTTTTTTCCTTGATTTTTTGAATTCTTGTTTCTTCATTCTGTACTAGTTGACTGTTTATTTCTTCCTTATTGTTTGATTCATTGATTTGAACCTTGGCTTCCTTCCCTTCACTATTGGTTCCCTGTGGATTTTTCTTTATTTCACTTAGTGTAGACTTCACTTCTTTCCTTATGCATTTGCTGTATTCAATGAGATCTCTGAGCATCCCGATCACCAGTGTTTTCAACTCTGCATCTGATAGATTGGCTGTCTCCATTTTGCTTAGTTATTTTTCTGGAATTTTGATCTGTTCTCTCATTTGGGCCATATTTTTTTTGTATCCTCAATTTGTCAGCCTCCCTGTGTTTGTTTCTGTGTATTAGGTAGAGCTGTTTTTACTCCCTGTTTTGCTGCACCTATTACATTGTGAGGGGCAGAGCCTTAGGTATTGGTCAAGGTGGAGAGACCCATTTCATGGCTTTGTGGCACTCTATGTGAGGGAGAGGACAGAGAGGGATCAATGCCACTTGCTTGGCACTCGCTCTGTTTCCAGTCACTTCATCCACTTCCCATATGCGACTGACATCCCTCTAACTCTTGTCCTGATGGTGGTTCCCAGAATGGGTGGGTTTGCATATGTTCTAGGACTGTGGGGGCCCTCTAAATGGACTCTCCTGAGAGATGGGCAGGTTCTTCTGCCACCCCAATCCCCACTGATTTTCACAGCCAGAAGGTACGGGGCTTTATTTTCTCAGCAGAACAGGTGTCCCTCCTGGTTTTTATCTGCCACATGTGAATCAACCACCTGCTTTGATGGCCACCGCTGCTGCCTCGCTGTCTCCACACCATGTCCTCTATGCCCTGGGCTCCCCTTCTCTCCACCTCCTACCCATCTGGATGAATATTTCTTCTTTAAATACTTGGTTGTTGGACTTCCAAACAATTCAATTTCCTGGCAGTTCTAGTGGTGTTTGTTTTGAGGTTAATTGTGATCCTTCTTATGCTTGTGTGAGGAGGTGAAGCATAGCTATCTATACCTCCATCTTGGCTGGAAGTCTTGTGCAGAGTTTTTTGGCAAAACATTAAATCACCCAGGTGATTCAGCTTCCCTACAGCCCAGATTTGGTGCCCTGCAACTTCTGGCTTTTCCCAAAACTAAATCACCTTTGAAAGGGGAGAGATTTCAGACCCTTGATGAGATTCAGGAAAATATGACAGGACAGCTGATGGCGATTGGGAGACCGGTGTGAGGTCCCAAGGTGCCTACTTTGAAGGGGACTGATGTGTCATTGTCCTATGTACAGTGTTTCTTGTATCTTGTATCTTCTTTACTAAATGTCTCTTTTTTATATTGCATGGATGGATACATTCTGGACAGACCTCTTAATTTAGTATGTAGCTAATGATCTCAAAAATGGTTACATACCATCAAAATGGTTAAAATGGTCATTTTCTGATAATTCTATTAGGAAAAACAAATTGAAAGCAAAATGCATTAAAATTACTAGCAAGCCCCTTGAGGGCACCGATGCTGTTTGTTTTGTCCCCATTGTAAAATAAACCCAAGTGTCCCCAAGGTGCCTGTGTTGTGGTTGGCTTCTATTGCATGAATGAGTTGAAATGTGAGAGTCAGTGCAGGTGTTATTATGGGGTGGGGAATGCTATGAATTACAAACATTTGGGATCAGGTCCCTCTCTGGAAGATTTTTCTAGGCCCTAGGCCCTACTGTTTCCAGTCACTTCACCCACTTCCCATGTGTGACTGGTGCCACTCCAGCTGTTGCCCTGGTGATGGTTCCCAGAATAGGTGGGTTTGTGTGTGTTCTAGGATCATGGGGGCCACAGGGTAAGGGCCCAGGCTCCTAGCATCTCCACGTGGCTGTTTCTTGTGTCAGAGACAGGATTCTGAAGGGCTGACCCAAGTGTCCTTGCTGGGATTTACTCTTTACAAAGAGATACTCAACTTTCTGATCGGTGGGAAGCAGAAGGAAGGCAGTGAGAGGGGAGCCATTTCCTCGCTCCACATCAAAAGCCAGGTTCCATTCCTTTCCCTTTATCTTGTCTCATCCTTACTTTGTGAAACAAGTACATCGGCAACATTGCAACACACTGAAAAGGGTGCCAACACCTTATCTAAATAATAGTGATCAACACATTTAATAGACTTCAGCTGTCTTTTGGGGAGATCTGGCAACAAACTTAACTGAAAAAAAAGTCACTTAAAAAAAAAGAAAAACTGGTTTATTGCTTAAATGTGGAAATAGTACAGACCACCAGCTAAGTAGTCGTTTTTGAAAAAGAAAGTTAAACATGTCTGTTGCTATTTCACAAACACATACATAAATGGAAGGTACAAAAAGATTAATATGTAAAAAGGGGCTCAAATTTGCCAGCAAGTTATTGCTATTCTGAACTCTCCACCGTAACAAGAACCTGAATGTCATCTGAAGAATGGAAAAACAGCCCTTAAGCCCTCCAGTAATTCTACCTCCAAATAAATAAAAACACAGTACAGTTCATTATTCTGTGTCTCTCTTCAACCTGCTCTTGACTGCATTTCTCCTCGAAAATGATTCTTTACTTTGAGCTTCCCTCCTGGCCTTCTGGAATGTTCGGTGTATGTTACTGGCTAGACTCCAATCAGCAATGGAAACTTGCGAGGGTTTTGGCAGACCCCGCTTGTGAAATTATGCAGCGCTTGGTAAATTCAGCCCATTTGGCTGAGATGTGAGGGCAGTAAAGTGATGTATGTAAAGGCGTGATTCTGTACAGCTGCTGTGAGTTCTTAAAAGAAATACATGTTCCCTGCATGCAAGCTTTCATTCTAAAGTTCGTGCATATTTCCAATGCAGCCCAGAAATCATAGAGCAGCTTATCTTTTTTTCTTTTTAACATTCTATAAACTAATTAAGCTCTGATAAACCATGTAAACATAAGCAGGGCAGGATTTTGACACTTCCAAAAAATGAAAAATAAAAATAAAAAAGAGGCTGAACATGAAGTTTTGTTTTCTCTGGTCCTGTCCCCAAAGCCTCAAAAAACCAACCAACTAACCAACCAACAAAAACAAAACAAAACAAAAAACATTGCATATAAATAGATAAAACTTCACTGAGGACAGAAAAAATTTTTTTTCCTTTCCTTTTAACAGTTTTGTATTAGTTGGGACTCTTGCCTCTTTCTATTCTACTTCAGAATTGATGGCTGACTTCCTTTAAACGTCCCAGCTCCTCAATTTCAAGTACGGAAGGGAGATGGGAGCTCCTGGGACTTAGGATGAAGATAACACTGAGAATCCCAGGAATCCTGAAATACTGATGGGTGAAAGGAAACCTATCTGCCCATTTCGACTTTCCCATCTGGGCTGGTTGTGCCTTTTGTTTCATTTGCACCTGCCTCTCTCATCCTTTCCTCTGGGAACAGAGCCAGCAGGGTTTCTAGAGAGGATATTAATCTAGTCAGGTTTCTGGTTTGGGAACAGCTGGTTCCCTCACTTGGCGCCCCCGTCGGTGAGGTGTGAGGGTGTCCTGATGTTTTATTGCTGATGAGAGAGCGGGAGGCAAAGGTCAGGAAGTAAGGGAGGCGGGTCTATCCCAGGGCCCGTGTGCACCTGACATTTACTCTCTGCCTGTCCGTATCCTCATCCTCATCATTAGAAATGGGCTTGCTCCCCAGGTCACCCTGTTGCAGCAGGAGCTACTACAGGTGTGGCTGCATGGACTTTGAAAGCAAGTCTCAGGTGTATTGCTTGTGGCAGAATGCAAAAAAAAAAATCAATCTTCACCCTCCCTCTGTCTATGGCCCCTTGCAAAGGGACTTTGCAGTTCCTTCCATCAAAAGGTAGCATCTATTTCCTCACAGTTTGTACGTGGGCTCATCTGCTTTGGTGTTTGGAATGTAGCTGAGGTGATGATGAGCCGGTGGAGACCAGGCCTCTGCTGTAGGCAGCATTTCACGATGACCTGCAGAGTGATCATCCCCCCTTCTTAGTGGTCTCCTTGTTTTGACCTCAGTGAGTACCTGTCAGGATGGAGAGCTCTGTTATAGCAGGAAGGATTTTTCAGATATAATTAACTTTCCAAATCAATTGATTTTGAGATCAAGAAATTGTCCAGGTGGGCCTGACCTAATCACATGAGTCCTTAGACCTGGATCTAGAGGTCAGGGACTGAGGAAGTCAGCGATCTGAAGCAGGAGGAAGAAATGAAGTGCCCTTCCTTGCTGTCTTGGAGAGGGCCTGTGGTACAAGTGTGGGTAGCCTCTGTTGCTGAGAATGAACTCTGACTGACAGCCAGCAAGGAAGCAGGGACCGCCGTCCTACAACAGGAATCTCGGTCCTACAACCGCAAGGAATTGAATTCTGCCAACACCAAGAATGAGATTGGAAGCAGATTCCTCCCTGTGTCCAGGCTCTAGTAAGAACTCCACCTAATTTGCTTTTAGCCTCGTGATGCCCAGAGCAGAGAGGACAGTTATGTTTTGCTGAAGTTCTGATTTACAGAACCATGAGCTAATAAGTGTTCTGTGAAAATGCTAAGTTCATGGTAATTGTTATGCAGAAATAGAAAAGGAAGACACCCTCACAATACCTGTGCGCTTCCGTTCTCCCCTGGAGCCTTTCCAAGGCCCCAGGCCCAGGCCCAGACTGGCCTGCTGGCAAAGGAGAGACCACGTGGAGCAGAGCTGAGCAGCCCTGCCGACAGCCTGCCCGCTTTGGGCAGTAGGGCCATGTCACCAACTCACAGCTGACCTCAGGTACCTGAGGCTGCTCCGCCCAGGGTGGAAGCGCGCTGCTTATTCTGGTCTAGGTTGCTGGCCTGCAGAACCACGAGTGGTCTGGTCTGAATATTTGGGTCTCCCCAGAGGCTAATGTTGAATCCTAACCTCGGATGGGATGGTATGGGGGGGCGGGGCGTTTGGGAGGTGATTAAGACATGAGAGCCGACCCCTCATGCATGGGGTTAATGCTCTTATGAAAGAGGCTCCAGCGAGACCTCTTGCCCCTTCCACTGTTTGAGGTTCCAGGGAAAGGTGGCTGTATGAACCAGATACCAAATCTGCTGGCATCAGGGCCTTGGACTTCCCAGCATCCCAAACTGTGAGGAATGAACGCTTGCTGTCTGTAAGACACCCAGTCTGTGGAATTCTGTTAGAGTAACCCGAACGCACTAAGACATTGAGCTATAGAAATGACTTTTTCGGGGTCCATTATGTTTTAGGGTGGTGTGTTACACAGCAGCATCTAATTGACACACCACCTATCTTTATGAGCAGGCACCACACTTCGAATGTCCTTACTTAATGCAAACATACACATTATCACATTTAGAAAGAATGGAACTGACTGTGCTGAGAATAGGAAGCTTTTTTCCTGCCTGGTGATGGGATGGGACCTCATTTCAGTGAGCTCCTCGGGCAGCCTATCCCCTTAGAGCTGATGAACACTGTGGCGTGGTTTTGATCAGCATCAGTACACAGGCCATGTCAAAAGTCCTCACTGCTCCTCTGCTTCATGGAGCATAATCAATTTATAAACATTTGTGATGACCAGAAGCTCAGGGTGAATTATCTGAACAACCCAGCTTTTCAAGATTATAAATATGATCATAAATTTAAAACAATAAAGGCGAGTTGCCTTGCCAGATTTCTGACTGGCCCAAAGCAGATGGGCAACGGCAGACACCGCCTGAGAGAAACGAAGAGGAAAAGATTTCAGTGGTGCACTCATGTCGTCAGAGTTGAAAGCTGTACAGACATTTATTGTACAAATAAATGCAATGTGTTTCCGCATGAGAGTCCAAGCGTCCTCGGTAAACTCAGGGAGGCTGTTTTGCAAACGTGGGTCTATTTTATGTTCCTGAGATGAACGAGTAGGTCTGTGAAACAAAGATGTGGGCGGGTCAATTTCATTTTGAATTCCTGGTGTGGAATTGGGGAACTTGGCTAGAGAAATTTCAGTTGGTGGTGGATCTTGGCTAGAGGAATTTCAATTGGTAGGAAGACTGTTGTGACAAGACACAGTACACAGTAGCTTGCAAAGAGTAAGCAGGCTAATAAAAGGTCAGATAAGGAAAAGAAATTTGTGTGTGAAAAAAACTAGGGGGTGGGAAGTGAGTAAGGAACTTAATTCAAAACACTGGTAACCCACAGAGAAAAGGAGAACGAAGTGTAAGGTAGGAATGGAGGATGTGAGTAAGTCAAGTTCAACTGCTGAGGCCCATCAGGGCATCATTGGTTTCACCAGTGCAGGGACCAGCTAACTACTAGATGCTTAGTGTCCTGGGCAGGACATTCAGCTGGGGGCTGTGGTTGGTGCTTAGATAAGAAGCAGCCAATGTTAGCTAAGAGGATCTCTGCTCCGTCCAGGTACATGAAGACTGGATCATACAAACACTCTCGCTGCTCACTTGTGCTGCTTGTCAGCGGGAGGCAATGAGCAGAGGGGAAGCTGATCTCCCAGTAAAGTCTGCACATAACCCTTATTCTAGAAGAATCTGTATATTAGCAACAGGCAAAATTTAAACTGGAGGGAGAGATAGGTTTCCATGGGGCAACCGAAGAAGGGGGTAATAATTAGGACTGAGGCTCACCAAATGTCTAGGATTTTCTTGTTCAGATGAAATCTTTCCCTCTGGGGGTGGGGACTCTCAGAGGATTAGGTATACATTCCAACTATGTGCTGATCATCCATTATACCAGTCTCTCTGGGAAACATTATTCACACATTATTTCCTGACCTATGGACCTTTTCACACCTCACTTCCCACAGGCTTTTGTTTTGGGCAAGGGAAGAACAGTTTTGTGGACTGGGTCCCAGAGAGAGACACACGTAGGTATGTGCACGACCCAGAGTCTTCTGCTTTTGTGAGTCCCCTTCACATGTGCAGCTCCTCCTTGGAGATGCCACACGACATCCTCTTACAACAGCCTTCATCGCATTGTCTTTGGGAGTCAACTTGTTTCTGCCCCACACCGGAAGCCTGTGCTCCTGGCGCACGAGTCCTCTGTTTGATTCCTCTCTGACCCTCAACACACATCACAGACAGGGCCTGGCCTGCAGTGGGCACTCAAATATCCAGGGAATAAATGAGACTAAATATGAGAGCACATGTATGATGTACATTGGTTAAAATAATGGTTTTTGTTGGCCATTTCTTTTAAAAAAGAACATGAAATCATGAAGAGACAAAGGTCACTAGGCATTGTATTTCTGTCCAGAGTGTAGAGCTAGAAATAGCTGCTGAACAGCCCTGTGGTTCAGAGGCCGTGGGAGGCTAAGTGTCGCCATCTTTGATCTCTAGCCTGTATCAAAGGACAAAGGGCAGGAGAGACTGGAAGTCAATGGAAATCAATGAAAGCAAGCACCTGGTTTCAAGTTCAAAGCAGTGATTTTGTGAACTGTTATGTTAACAGGAGTGACACATCCCACCCATGCACTCTGGACAGACCTTTGGATGTCACCACGCCTGTCTGTACTAGAAGCAACTGGCAGGTCTCTGGGCTGAGTGCCCCAGCTGCACAGTCCTGAACTCGTGTGGCATTTCCAGAGAGCCAGCAGCTGACTCCAGCGACGGCTTGTTCCCAAGCCGGGTGTATGTTTTATTTTCTGGCAGACTTGTTTCATCTCTGTCATAAAACTTCAGGTTTGGGGGACATTTAAGGACAAAGAAGAAATAATTTACTTCTATTCTTGAAATGAGATTTTTTTTCACTGGCAGGTATAAGTGTCTTCATCAAATAGTTGCTTCCAAGCAGACTCAGAATATGGGGATGTATAATTATAATACAGAGTATGGCATTTTTCTCAGGGATTGGGTAGTTCTAGACTCAGACTCCATCACGCAGTATCGGTGTGACCTTGGGTTACTCAGTCTCTCCAAACTTTAATTTCTTCCTATGTAAGATGGACATTGTAGTATGAACAGGGTATTGTGAGTGTTGGGAACTGCTCATTCCTTACTCCTGATGTTTCTTTCCATTTGGAGGACCCTCTCCTTTTCCTTTCTCCCCTCCCCATTATTAACTTGAGGCTTATAGCCTCTCTCCACTATTCCCTCCCTCACTCAATTTATTGACCGAATTAGTGGGGGTGAAAAATCATGCGTAGTGTACCTCATTTTTGATAATTTCTTTTGGGGGCAAGTTGCTTAGAAGGAGGAGGACTTGTGTGTCATGGTGGGCGGCCTCTGAGAAGGTTCCCTGTGATCCCTGCCTCCTGGCATTTATGTCCTTCTGTAAAGCTCCCCTTGAGTGGGGGCTGGACCTGATGACTTGCTTCTTACAAACAAAATATGGGATATTGCTTCTGAGATTAGGTTATGAAAAATTAGTGACCCTGTCTTTCTGGTCCTCTTTTTCCTCTGTGTCATGGAGCCCTTGCTCTGGAGGGAAGCAAGCTCCTATGGAAGAAGCAGTCCTGTGGAGGGGTTCACATAGCAAGGAGCTAATGTCTCCGGCCAACAGCCAGCAAGGAGCCGAGGCCCCCAGTCCAACAGCCTGTGAGGAGCTAATTCCTGCCAATGGTCAGTGACAGGAGGCCAGTCTTCACCCAGCTGAACCTTTAGATGACCATGATGTAGAAGGAATTTGGGGATCTCAGCAGCTGCTGAACTTGGAGTTCACTTCAGAAGAGGGCAGACTTCCCCCCCTGATCATAGTGGCATGCCCGTGTTACTCTGAGGAGAAATGGAAGGAGAAACCAAGAATATTATTAAACAGTTAAACACTTTCCAGAAAGTACTAACAGGGCTACAATCAGTTGGATACCCTTAGTGTTTTCTCCCTTGTTCTCTCACAGTTGTGTATTTAAATGAGGGCACATCTTAATTCTGAAGCTTTGGCCCCTCCTGGGTATTTTTCAGTCAGAGCCCAGGAGTGGGCAGGGCACAAATGGCCTCTCACCGGGGGTCACAGTTCCCTGGGGGGTGCGGAGCAGGCACTGCTTGACCCCCTCTGGAGGGAAAGCGGGGGAGATTTGTGGCTTGGCAGCTTGGGAAGGTTAAAGTGTGCTGTCTTGATTTCCTCCCTTACATCCTCTTTCAGATTTTTTTAAAAGTTAAAAACAGGAAAACAGCATTTTAATTTAAGAAAATACAACACATCAATTCCTACTTGTGGTTTTACCCTCGGGCCTGACATGGAGAACAGTTCTAACAGATACTTTTCAAAAAATCATCAGATTCACCAAAATTCAAGCTGGCCCATTAAAAAAAAATCTAATTCTTTTTCACGTTCAGTGATCTCTGACCTTCGATCCTGTTCTCTTCTTCATGAATTTAGGGAAAAAAACATATATTTATCCACTGAAGATATATGAGTTCTTTCATATTCTTGGATTTTTGGGCAAACATACGAAACTTCTTGAGGTGAAAAGAAAAGCACAGTTGATAAATTTCACACCCTTTAGGGAGGCCCATGATTTTTAATAACCTTCAATTTCTGCTTCCCTCCTCTCTCAGCTTGCCTCAGGCCTACCTTGGTGATATGCTTATTTTCATAAGTGCATTAGATTACATAGGGTACTTAAAAGTCATAGGTGATAGATATTTAAAGAATTGCGTTTTTAGGAGACATTAATTTTGATGTATAGTTAATATGTGATATGTCTACACAGTTAATTTGTAAAAATACCTGTCACTTAATTAGGGTACTGTGTTGGTTTCCTACTGTTTCCTACTGGAGCCCCAGGTCACTCCAGTCTCTGCTTCCCCACTGCCTTTCCTTTGATTCTGACCTTCATGCCTCCTTCTTTCACTTTTAAGGACCCTTGTGGTTGCATTGAGCTCCCTCATGTAATCCAGGAAAATGTCCCCATATCAAGGTCCTCATCACATCTGCAGTCTCTGTTGCCATGGACGAGGGTACATTCACAGGCTCCCGGAATGAGTATGTGGGCATCTCTTAGGGTGGAGGGGGTCTTATTCTCTTCACCATGGGTGCTTTCGGAAGAACGTTCACTTCAGTGTTATAATATAAAAGAGTCCCAGTGTCTCTATCTGAACGTTGGTGTCAAGGCCAGGAGGTGACAAAGTCCTTATCATTATTATTACTATTGTTTAGAAAAGATATAACGAAGTTTTTTGTTGTTTTCTTTTAAATCTCTGGGTAAAATCTTGGTAATTCAGTTCAAACTGAGACCATTTTGGTATGCCATCTTGCCCGACAATCGAAGGAATCCCTCTGAGTTACATAAATAAACCATTCATTAAAGAAATCATTAGGAACCAACTGGTTTAGACCACCTGAAACCACAGGTCTTGCTATAATGAAATGGCAGCAGACTGTTGCTGGTTATCACATGTATGTACACACATATTACATGTAAAACAAAGGTACATTTAACACCCATATAAATCTAAACCAATTGCTGCAAAGTTCACACAAAGGCAAGAGCTGCCAGCCTGTTCTTTTGAGTTTATCTACCTGTGGATTTTAGTTAATTTCCTGACATATTTCCAAAGGCATAAAATCCTGACAACCTGTCCATATTTCTTCTGCCTTAATGAACATCAAAGATCATTAACAATGGCCGCTGCAGGCACTTCCCCTAGCTGGACATCTCCATTGATTCCTCACTGTCCCCTTTAACTTCTCCTGTGGTAGCTCCTCTTTGTCTGTTAAATGAACTTCACCAAAACTGTTCTCATCACTTTTTCTTGAATATCCTTGATGGTTTTCAACACCCCTATTTTTGTCATCCTGTTGCCCTCTGTCTTTTCTTCTATGCTAATCTTAAGTTTCAGCTGAAAGCCTAAGACAAACTATTTGGACTTGGTGAATCCTGTAACACCCAGGATGCAGGCTGTTCACTTGTTATTTTGAGCAGACTCTTAATTTTTGGCAAGGTGCAACTTTGGAATGCTAACTAATGCACTATTTTTTCCCCCTGGTAACTCTTTGCTGCCTGTTCCTTCCTTCTTCCTTTTCAGGCAGCTGCCAGAGCATTAGGGTTTCATTAACTTGTCCAAAGAATGATATAGTCAAACCAAGGAGTTAATTCTCTGTTTTTGGATTTCAAAAGGCTGGCCTTTGAATTTCACAAGGCAAGATTCAGAAGGACTTGGGGGTCACAAAATCTATTCCAAAGCCAGTGAACTGTAAACAGGGTGTGTATGCAGGTCCCCTCAGGTTTCAGACTTCCCAAGGGGCTCCGCAGGGACATGGGCAATGTCAAGTTTCCAGATCCTCAAATTTTCAGTCCTCTTTTCTCAAGGGGATTAGTCTATAAACACATTAATGATCTGTAGGGTTTCTTCTTGTTTTTTGTTCACATATGCCCTTTTCCCAACGCCCTGCTCCGCCCCCCATTCACCTCTCTTCTTGTTGTGGGTAAAAAAAACCCTGAGTGTCAAACCAAGGGACTATGTGAAATACTGATAATGAGAAAGCAAACTGCTCTGATGACTGGCAAGCCCATCCTCTTATAATTCAGACGGCTTTTAATTCTTTGCTCTAAACCAAATTGAAGACCCGGTACTCAGGATTATTCAAAATAACCTTTGATGACAGACCACTATGCTATGTTTGGATGTAACTAAAAAAGTTCAAAGAATTGAAAGACATTGCTATCACAAAATCTATTCCATTTCCAGCTATATTTTATTTTATTTATTTTTTAAAAGACAAGTCCTTTCAATGCTAGTTTTTTAAAATAATGTATTTATTTGTTTGTTTATTTATTTATTTTTAGAGAGGGGGAAAAGAGAAAGAGAGGGAGAGAAACATCACTGTGTGGTTGCCTCTCACTCGCGCCCCCAACTGGGGAACTGATGTGCAGCCTAGTCATGTGCCCTGACTGGGAATCGAACCAGCAACACTTGGTTCGCAGGCCAACACAGTGTTAGTTTTTAAAATGAGGAATAACATTAATTGTGGCTTCTGTTTCTTCCTAGCAACACGTAATATTTATTCAAGAAGAGATGAACTAATTAGGAAAACCAAACCAGTCCTGGCCATTTCATTAAGAAATTATTTTCTGATAGAATTTGTATATTTGTTTATCAACATTTTAAGTGTATTTGTAATTTTTTGATTAATTGTGTACTAAATGAGAAGTGTAAAGATATTTTATCAAAAGAAAAGTTAAAAAAACATTTGAACATGTATGGTCACAGAAAATTTAAAAATAAATGCCCCAATTTACACATTTTTTAAAAGTCAATTATGAGATAGGCTTATTTAGCAAAATTCTTTCAAGTACAATGTATTTTATGTTAGGATAAAGTTCTATGGGGAAAATGAAATGAAAATACAACTGCAAGGGACATTGTAAAATAAGATACACATACACACTTATATTTTAAATGGACAATGGTGAGTATCAACTTCCTTTGGGATTTATATTTCATTGGAAACATTTAAAAGAGTGGAGTAACAGTTTTATTTAGATTTTCAATATTTACAGCTCACTGGAAGTCCCATCGAGCAACTACTTAAACTTGTGATGGAAAAGTATAGATGTCAACTTAGGGAGGGGATGCACAGTCTTTTGAAACTATTTTAGGAAATCGATGAGCAAAAAGGGTTGAAGACCAGATCATAAATATGACCCATATTGATTTAAAAGCAAGATTTCAAATGAGATTAATCACCCATAGGCTGGGCTTGCGGACTGCACTGTTTGGTAGGTGGGGCTTGGGGCTGGGAACGATGGGACTTGCAGAGTCCAGCCTGGGAACGGGCAGAACCTAAGTCCTCATGCCCGTCTGCCCCACCCGGGAGGCAGGTGATACATATACAGGAGCAGGAGAGCAGAGATGGCTGTGTGGGATTTCATAAAGTTCCTTTCATGGGGCTCCTCCTAGTGTCCCTTGTGGTTCTGAAGCCCCGTTGCCCATAGCAATGACCTATCTCCTTGGTTCCCCATGTTTAGTTTACCTCACTTCTCTGCCTCACTTTTCCCACTTATGATTCCTGAGATCACCTCCGAAACAAAGTGCCTGCACCCCAGATCTATCTTGGGGCCACGAAAACCAATGCATGCTCCGAAAGTTACTTTTGTAAACAGAATAGATTTAATTTCAATTCAAGTTAGAATGCGCTCATTGATTGCATGCTAGGTTGCCTCTAGGGACATGCAATAACTATTTATTAATTAATTAATTGTGTGGAATGACCAGGATTATCATCTGATTTTTTTTCTACTGAGTATACATAAAGAAACTTGGGAAAAATTGACTTTGGAGAAATTAATCTTTACAAGAGACAATATGTATAGTGAGAAGCTGATCTGTCAAAAGTCAGGAAACAAATGCATAAACATAATAAAAGTTGAATATTTGATGCAGTTCTTTTGGAATAACTGTAATTTTCCAATAAACATTTTTTCCTTCTTATGAAATTTGCTGCTGCTCCCTCATGGCAACCAGGAACCATAAAAATAATCCGAGTATAGAGTCTGGTTTTAAAACAACAGTTAAGCTTTATTTGTAAGGGCAAATAAGAATCATGTTCTATTCTGGAGTTAATAGAAAATAAGCAAGATTTCTCCCTTAACTTTCATCCTGGCTCATTTAAATGCTAGTAATGCAATTATGCAAATGTCTAGCTGAGGTCTGGAGTGCTGCCTTTACTATTTAACTGTAAAATTATAAAATGTCTAATTAACATATTAATTTTTTTGTACTAGTGGCCTAAAAGTTATAAACAAGGCTCTACAGAGAAAGGTTTAAAACAGGCTCTGACTGTGGGAATATATAGTCTTAGTATTTGGTGTTGAGTTTTGAGCAGGGAGGTATGTTTATAACCACAGTTGGAAAAAACCCTGATTAGAGAAGATTAATAAGTGTGTTAGTAACTCTAGTAAGCTATTTACAAGTTTACAAGTAGAGCCAGAGGGCCTGGAGGGGCCACTAAGTTTCAAACCCCTCTTGGATGGTTGCTGTACACGTGTGACCTGGAGCAAGTGATGTCCTCACTTTTTCCATCTGGAAAGATGGGGCCACTTGGGGCACTTCGAATCATCACTGGGGCATTGGTGTCAGTTGGTTTGCTTTCTGATACTCAAAAATGACTAAATCAATTTTCTTTTTCACCACAACGTTGCAGCATTTTAATGTAGAACAGACTGGGTCAGAAAAAAAAAAAAAGAGAAAATGGCAAGGCAGTGCTGGCTGCTGATGACGGGGCTGGAAAGACGCTAAATGATCATCCACCATTTAAAAATCAATATTGGGCTCTGACTGTGTGCTAGGCATTGTGCTGGACACTGGAAAGAGATGAGCTCATGCCATTGTGTCACCAGTCTGCCAGGTGGGCAGAATTATCTACATCTTATAGCTGAAGGAACAGGCTCCCAGACGTGGCCAAGGTTTTACTCAAGAGTCAGAAAGCGAAGATTTGTTATGATTTCTTTTAGCATCTTTTGCTTAACTTTTATTAACTGATATATAGTGGCAGTATGCATTTTTATCTAATTTTATTGTGGTGAGAACACTTCACAGGAGATCTAGCTTGTCAGATTTTCAAGTGTACGGTACAACGTGGTACAGCAGGTCTCTGGAGCTTGTTCATCTTGTTTATCTAAAACTCTATGCCCAGTGATTAGAAACTCCTCATTTTTTCCTCCTCTTTTGCCTCTGACAACCATTATTCCTTCTACTCTGTGCATCTATGCAGGTGACTATTTCAGATACTTCATATACATGGGATCATGCAGCATTTGTCTTTCTGTGAATGGCTTATTTCACTTGAACTAATGTCCTCAAGGTTCATCCATGTTTTCACATATTGTAGAATTTCCTTTTTCCTATGGCTGAGTAATATTCCAGTGTATGTGTAGACCACATTTTCTTTATTCATTTGTCTCTCTTGGACAATATGGGTTGTTTTCACATCATGGCTCTAGTGAACAGTGGGACAATTAACATAGGAGTGCTAATATCTCTTTGAGATCCTGATTTTAATTCTTTTGGATAAATACCCGGAAGTGGAATTGTTGGATTGTGTGATAATTCTATTTTTAATTTTTGAGGAGCCTTCATACTGTTTTCTCTAGTGACCCCACAACTTCTTCATTCCCACCAACAGTGTGCAAGGGTTTCAATTTCTCTACATCTTTGCCAATATTACTGTCTTCTTCTTTTTTTTTTTAATAACAGCCATCCTGACAGCTGTAAAATGATATCTCATCATGGCTTTGATTGTATTTCTCTGATGAGTAGTGGTGTTGAGCATTTTTCCATATTCCTGTTGGCCATTTGTATGTCTTCTTTGGAGAAATGTCTATTATGTCCTTAGCCCATTTTAAAAATCAGGTTCGTTTTATATTATCGTGATATTGTTGTATAATTTTTAACCACCATGCATATGTCTTCCTCTTCTTCTACCCCCCTCTCTTTTGTTGCGACGAGGCTCTTGAAAACTCTGTGATGTGCCACGATCCTGGGGATAATAAACAACAGAGAAGGACCTAGAATTCAGCCTGACTCCCAGGTGAGTGACTTGGTGCCACACCACCTGCCACCACCCCAGGCTTCCCTGTGTAACAGAAAAGATGGCTGAGGAGTGAGTGTGCTGTGACATGCGCGCTGATCATTCTGAGCATTTTAAAAGGAAATCTGCAAGGCCTGTGGCTGGTTTTGGAGATGCGGAGCCCTTGGGGACAAAGGGTAGCCGAGTCCCCGCCACTGACCCTCCTAGCTGCCTTCCTTCCCAGGGGTAACCAGCACAGCGATGGCTTCACTGGCCGCTGGCTAATACATGGATATTATTATTATGCTTTAAATGGAAACAACTCACTCAGAGAATTTTCAGATGACTTTTGAAAAACAACAAGTCATTTCACACAGGTAGCCCAGGCAGTTTTGTTTTTACAAGTCCCTATTCCATTGATTTAGCAGATTTCTGCCCCTTCCATCAGATTCACTTACTTAAAAAGGTTAGTTCATGTGAAAACCTGGGACTTCACTGTACACTATGTTTTTAAGTTTTCACAAAAATTTATTTCTAAATTTCCTCTCAGCTGGCGATGTGTATGTTGGGTGACTCAAATTGTTTGCTGCTCCATGCATGCCCACGAATGACCGCAAGAGCTCCTTGAGTATTGATTCCAGGGTCACACACAAAGTTTAGTGAGTAGGCAGACCTGGGAATAATGAGGATCAGCTGTATTCTTCTGTGACAGCATTCGCATTCTCAGAGATGCTTCCAGTATACGTGGGTGGGCGGCTGGGAAGCTACTGGGTCCCTTCAAACTTCATCGCACAGACGATCGCTCAGAGGTGGTGAACTGCCTACTGGGGAGTGGAGTAGCCAAGTGGGGGTACCCTCGCGCTGGGTTGGGCAGAGTCAACTACAGGCAAAGCCAGAGAAGGAGCAAGACTGAATCTTGCGAAAAGATAAAAGCAGAGAAGCCCAAAACATACTCAAGTGCAGAAGGAAAGGAAGAGCACACCCGGAGAGCAGGAAGGGCTGGGAGGTCAAGTCAACAGCAGAGAAGCCGTAAGAGGAGGCGTTAGCTGAGAGCCGCTCGCCAGCCAGGAGCGAGCTGAAAAGGCTGCGGTGTCCACAATTGCCTGTGAAAAATTATTCCGCAGGGGAGGGGGGTGGGGCGGGGAGGAGGGACTGCTGTGTGGGGCAGAAGTAGATTTCTCTGGGAAAGAGCATAGGATTGTGGGCCAGGACAATACCCTGGCTCACGCTGGAGCTTGTTGTGCATAATGAGTGACAGATTATGCAAGAATTGTTGGTATTTCCATCCATGGCTTTGTCTCGCCATTAATCAAGTTGACCTGATTTTCTTAATTCACTGGGGCCTCGCCCTCTTTCTCTTTCTCCTTCTAACCACAGTTTATTTGAAATAGAAGTGTATGTACATATTGTAAATGATTCTAATTTCATTAACAAAACGGCAGCATTTTTAACATACATAGTGGTTCTGTTATTATACAAGTTTATCCATTACACTGAACTCTCCTCTGGGTAAATATTATTAAACAATTGATTTTCCTTTTTAGAATAAAGATCGTGGGTGGCCTCCTGTGTGGTTCTCAATCCCATGTCACTGCAGGTGCTCTCGAACTGTGTTCTGTTAAGTAGGAATATTACCTGGTTTCATTGTTTCTGAAGTGGAACTGATTTTCCCTGGCCTCTCTTCTACGGACAGGTCAGCCTCATCTCATGATCTCTTCCTGCCTCCTTCTAAAACACTTTCCACACCCTACCTCCTGTACTGGAAAATAGATTTATATTTTTAACAAAATTGAGAAGAAGCCCTTATGGTAGGTATTTTCCCACTTTATTGCAGCTTCGTAAAAATTAGGAAAAAACATAGGAAAAGTGGAGGAAAACTATATCTGGAATGACATAATATAGTCTAGTGGGAGGCCAGATAACCAAGCTGGGAAAGGACACCAAGAAATTAATTAGTGAATTAGAATCTGTACATGAGAAAGCCCAGAAAAAACAATCATGTAGAAGAACATTTTTTTGGAAGAAATACCAAGACAATGATTTAACAGAATACGGGGTCACCTGGGTTTGGATCACGCACCAGTGAACAAATGGATAGAAGAACTTTAGGACTAGTTAAAGCAGGAGACCACTGTGATCTTTCACTATTGAGGAAACTGCTGTTAGGATTTGGATGACAGAGCCTTGTTGTAAGTGCAGCCTTAGGTGATTTGAAGGGGTAGCTTGTAGGGAAAAGCATTGTCAAAAAGACTATACTTCCTTGGTATGGACTGCCATTAGGTCCCATAATTGTGGCTTGCCAGAGACACATATCATCACCAACTGGACCTGCTGTACACGCAAAGCCCCCAGGGTGTGGGGTTAGGGTTTTCTGCGGTCTAAGTGCTGGCTGGCGTGGCTGGGGCATTGGGAGAGTGACTGAGGGACTTGCGAGCCACAAGGAGGAACGGGTGGGGAGAGACCGCATTCCTCTGGGCCTTTATGGTAAGTGCAGCGGGAGCCCCCGGCAGGACGTGAAGTGGGGGAGGGACGTGATCTGCTGCGAGAATAGGGTGAACGTTTGCTCTTGCTGCCCTTACAGTGGGAGCTGATGGTGGCTGTGACTGGGTAGGGACAGAGCCCTTGAGAGAAACGGAGCTTTCCAGGAGATACTTAGGAGGCTAAACTGGCAGGACGGGATGGGCTGGGTATGGTGGATGAGGGAGAGGGAGATGCTAGGGATGAGCCTTGGTCTTCTGGATCGGGCACTGAACATTCCTTGCAACAGGAAATATGGGAGCACCAGCTTTTCCAGAGCGTCTTTGTTCTTAAATACACGCGGACGTATTTCATAAATCTAAAACCATGATGTACATCTTGCCTGAAAATGTAGTTTTACTTATGGGAAAACACAGGCAAACATCTATGCAAACACATATACACAAACATGTGAGGTTTCCCACAATTGGGCTAAACTAGTCAAAACTCTTAGCTTTATTACAAACTTACGCAATTTGAGACTTTTATACTATTCTTATTTCTAAAAAAAAAAATCTGTCTTATATGCTTTGCTCATATGTTTCTAAACAACTGTATAATGTATTCATCCCCTGATCAAACAGTTATTTTCTCCCCATAAAATAGAATTTATCCTCTTAGGATTCAGCATCGTGTTCAAGACCATGAGCCCCTTTCCTGCCTCCCCTTCACCATTGTCCTCTCACCCCAAAGGTGTCGTCGTTTCCTGGTTTTGAGTCTGTGGTCTCTCTGCCTTGGAAGTCCTCTGGACACCTCTGCCCCAGATGGACTCGTATTCATCCTTTGAGACCTCTGAAACATGGCCACCTCTCTGAAGCGTTTCTGGATCCCTGCCTTGTTCTGTTGTGAGTTCATAACATAGACAAACTTGAATTAAAGTCAAGTTGGTCCTATCAGTCTCCTCCTTTAGATGAATACTTTTTAAAGATTTTTTGATTCTTTTTCTTTCCTGTCAGTGAACCTTGCTCAGTCTACCCTTTGATTCAAGTGGGGATCCCTCAGAAGGAGATCCTGAGATAAGGATTGGGGTACAACTAATTAATCTGTGTTGGGAGGGGTTCCCAGGGTGTGCCTTTCATGGAATGCAGCATTGAGACAGGGAAGGGGAGGGAGCCAGGACAAGTACATCGCCAAGCAGGTGACTGCTGCAGCTACCAGGGCTCATCTCCTCTTGGACCTCTGAGTGACCATGTAGACCATGCCTCAGGGTTGTTGCACCTGAGGGCAAGGATGCTGGAGAAGTAGTCCTCAACCTGTCACTCTGTCAGTCCGTCAGTCTGTCAGTCAATGGTTGAGGACTGCTCCAAAGGGCCTTGACTCCCCAGCACTTCTGGCCTGACCTGCTCTGCTCTTGCGCCAAATACACTCTGCAGCCAGAAGGCTCTTCATACAGAGAGGTGCAGATATTTGCAGTTGAAAGCAGCTGGTGAACAGGGAAAAACGAGAGCCGAAGACCCTGATGGTATCTGCAGTGCCTTTCATACATACAGAAAGTATTTTTTAAAATTCCTAAGTCATATACAATAATGAAAGCTTCTCCCCCATCGTCTGAAGCAATTAAGAGAAGGTGGTATTTGAGAAGGAAAAGAGGGTATTACCAGAGGGGAGTGTGGTAGGGACCTGGTTTTTTTATTAAATGTACCTCGAGTTTTTAGCTAATATATTTTAATGGTGAACATATTAAAAATCAGGGTCTAGAATTTATAGTGGCTGTAAGGAAAGTGAAAAATAACAAGGCTCTGGGGTCTGACTGTTTTTAGTAAGTGCCACCAGCAGAAGGAAGGGTAATAAAATCTTATCATGGAATATGGGAGGCATTAACCACATAGTTAAAATCAGGAGAATTTTTCTCACCAGCTATGCAATGCAAAGCCTGTTTAATAACGAGCTTGGAATTTGGATCAATTCTTAGTGCAGGAATGTTACCCAAAGTCTTAAAAAAACAGCAAATGTATTTTACGTGAAGTACACGCATCCAAGTGGGCTTATGTGATTCTTTTCCAATAGAGAAAACAGAAAACTGGTTCTTTTCATTCCCTTTTCCACGTTGGTAGCAACCCCTGCTCTCAGGCTCTCGCTTTACTCCTGCTTCTGATTTATACCCCCTAGTACTGGCTGTTTTTCTATGGTGATTTCTGGGTTTCTGGAATATGTTATGTTTTTAAGAAATGTATTGGTATTGGACTGCTGTCACAGGGCCTGCGTTACCAAGTATTTAGGTGACTTGTTGTCCATACAAGTAGAGAGAAAATATCTCTACTTGAAAAGTGCGTATTGATTCTCCTACTCATCTCACAGCTGCTATCACAAAGAAGACCATAAAATCCGAGGGAGGTCAGCTGTTGGTAGGCTTATGTTACTTTACCTTTAACCCACTCATTGGTTGGTGTTCCTGCTTCCAAATCACACTCTCAGCAGAACGCCACATGCTCCAGCAGCTTAATTCATTATTATACAAAGTCCAAATGGGTGAAATTTTAACCTCTGCTTCTAACCACTTCATGTTGGTTTTATCTGTAATTAACTTAGTGAAAGTCATCTTATGACCAATTCTTCCTCATGCTCCAATTACCTAACTTGTGAGGTTCTCCAAGGGGTTGAATTTAACACTTTATACTGCAAAGTGTCATGTGGTGGAGCAGGAATATTAACTAAGAATTGTAGGTGTTTTAACAAGGAATCTCAAAGGGCATTACCAGAGGAGAATGTTCATAAAGTCTTGACTGGTGTGGTTAGGTCTAGGGTATATTGTGGTCAAAAGAATACAGCACCAAAACCAAAGTTTGCTGCGAAGTCACTTAAATCCTTTACGTCTCTCAAAAGCAATGCTTTTTAGAATTCCTTTCCCCACTTCTCTCCCATCCACTGTGCATATTCTCTGCAGGTATATCTGGGCCTTTATTTTTCAAAGGTTCCTACCTGGGAAAACTCCGTCCCTAGCATCAGCCTTCCTATTTCCTATGCTTTCCCCGCTGCCCTCCTGATTCTGCCTCAAAAAGCCTGAAGGGACCGGTCTGGCAAAAGTGGGTATTTCTTGGAGGTCAGAAGAGAGGAAGACAGAGTAACTAGAGCTAGCACTCCTTTCAAAGGGCAGAAGAATATGGAAAGCAAGGAATCCTTATAAAATAATCTTTGTATGGAAGCTATAAAAATACAAGGAAATATTTTATCCCGTGGCACCAAGGGGCACTTTATGAATGGCAGGCATGTTGTTCTTTGTAACAGCCACCCTGAGACACTAGAGAGATGCCTCCCAAAGTCCCATCCTGCATTGCCACTCATCCAGAAACCCTTCCCGAACCTACTTGTATTTAACATTGTGCCACTCGTGAGTTTCACAAGTAAAAGACAATTTGAGAATTCTTAGATTTGGTTAATAACTCAATATGCTGTTTACACTTTTCATGATTTTTGCAGACTTCGATCACCCTTCTAACCCTCTTTCCTTTTCTTAATCTCTCATGTTTGAGAGAAGCCTCCATTCCCTGAAGCATGTGGGTTAACTGCCTTGGGCTTCTTCCAGTTCAGCTGTCTTTCTTGGTCACAGTATCCCAGGTGTATGAGTCAGCTTTGCATGGGGAACAACAGACTTGCAGGATTTACTTTTAGCATTTCTTCTTCTTTTGCTAATGCTCGGTTTTATTTTTGTTGTTATAGCTTTCCAAGGAACAAAACACCTTTAAAAAAAAAAACACCATCATGATTTATACCTCATTTTTTTGGGTCATAACCAATGCTATAACTATCCTTCTGGAAATATGGTTTGAACTCGCTGCACCTGCCCAACCTGTACCCACATGAGAGATTATTTGTTATTTTTCTCCATACCCTGGAGATTCTAATCAATGTTGGGGATCATAATCAGGAACACCCTGATGGAAATTCTAAGATAAATTATAAGCATGGATAACAATGAATGGAAGAAGGTACCCTTTGAGAAGAAGATAAAACACTTAGGAGGAGGAACTGGTAAAAGGAAAATCTGACTTTCAAAAGAACTTTAACTCCACACATAATTTTTGTATTACTTGGTAGAATGTTTTATTGGGAAGAGAGAACGAACTAAATTTTATTTACAGGAGAGTGCTTCTGTCTTGACTTATTTCGACTTGAGGAAGTGTCACACAAGAAAGCTTGAGTTTGCTTACAAGCAGCTAATTGGCAGAGCAAAGGGTTTTACAGGGTGCATGGGGGACCCCAGGGGCTCCTGAGATAAAGTCACAGGCTCCGTGAAGTCATAACTATTTTCATCATAATGTTAAAGTGTGACTTACTTTTTTTGTTTACATTCTCTCACGAAGTGTACAGAGTCTGAAATGTTCATGGCTGCTGACCTTTGAGGAACACCTCTTTTTGAATTTTGATGTCGTATCAAAGAAGACTATCTACAATGATCTGAAAAGGTTATTAAAATACTCCTCCTTTTTCTAATTCCATACCTGAATTTTCTTTGCATATTTTAACCAAAGCAACAGATTGCAACAGACTGACTGCAGCAGCAAATATAGAGCACAGGTGCTTTCTGTTAAGCCATACAATCGAGATTTGCAAAAATGTGAAATTATGTTATTCTTCTTATTAACTTATTTCTGGAAAACATTTATTTTTCATAAAAATACTACTTACACTAACATTTAATGGGTTTATTATTATTTAAGAATGAGTACATGAGCAAATATTAAAATATTCTCACTTAAATTTCTAATAAGAAATATCAGTTGATGTCCTTCATATAAACGATAGTTCTTTGGGGTGCTCAGTAATATTTGAGAGTGAAAAGGGGTGCAGAAATGCCAAAACGTTTGGGAACTGCTGGATTTTGGAGAATTTAAGTAGCATATCTACATTCTTTGTGCACAGGATTATTTGCTTCTCCAAAGGTCCTGTTACGTTTCTTTCAGTCACTAGGGAATCTATACTTACAGGAAGGCATAAAGCAGTTTCCTACTGGCTTAGAGTTCCGAGGTAGACTAGAGGACATAGAACAGCAAGAAACACGGTAGTAACAGTGCAATATAGAGTCGTGTCAATTTTACCTTCTTGTGGTTCAGAGTGAGTACCCAAAATTCAGTAGTTAGCTTCCAAATAATAATTTTATAAACTGGGGCTATTAGTTTGAAAGCACAGGCTTTCTTCTTCTGTGGCAGTTGTGACCATGGAGAGAGAGGAACAAAATAAGTGTAAAATCTGGGAGAGTCATCTCATTCTTAAGAAGTTTAGGGCATTCTGTGCTTTCAACAATGGGTGAGGGAGAAGGCTTCACATTTTAGAGAGAACTGAATGATATAAGAAAGAAAAGCTTGTGGCAGTAGCCAAGTCACCCACCCCCCCAAGGTGAGTACAGTCACTAGCAGTGGGGAGACCTCCCGTTTTATGTGCATCCCTCCCCTCGAGGCACGTGCAGCAATTTGACTGAGATCTAACGAGGGCCAGCAACTTCTCAGAAAACACAGCCAGATACTGTGGGGTCTGTAGATGATCTTTCGAATGGAAAAGAAATTGTGCAACAGATTAAATGCTGTCGTTTGTAGTTGCAACCAACTGCTTTTGAATGCTCCAAAACCAAACAAACAAACAAAAAAACCATACCATGGAACTCTTCTAGATGAAAACAAATGGGATTTAGGGACAGATTCGAGCCTTCCCACAAGAAGTTAGATTTACTGCGAAGTAAAACGAGTGAGCTACGACTGCCCACGGGGAATGAAAACCACGGACAGCTGGTGTAGTAACCCGAGTGATGACCCTCCAAGCATGTCTTCATCCTAACCTTCATCCTTGCATGGCCAGAGGACTTTGCAGATGTGATATGAAGGATGTTGAGATGGAGACATTTCCCTGGATCATTCAAGTGGACCCAACTCCATCGCAGAGATTCTCAAAAGCAGAGAGCTTTTCCTGGCTGTAGTCGGGGGAAGGGAGAAGAGATTACAGAAGGAAGAACGATTAAAGGTGCAACATTGCTGGCTCTGAAGCTGGAGGAAAGGACCGTGAGTCCTGGGGTACGGGTGTCCTTTACAGCCCAGGAAAGGCGAGGAAATGGACTGATTCCCAGAGCTCCCAGAAAGCAATGCAGCCCTGCAGACACCTTGATTTTGTCCTAGTGACATCCTATTGCACTTCTAATTTAAGAAATGCAACATAACAAATTTATGTGGCTTTATACTACTAAATTTATGGTAAGTTGTTCTGGTAGAAAATGAATACAGCTGGATTGAAATTGATAGCCCAAGCCCCAGCTCTTCCTTTTCTCTAAAAGTGCACTATTTTGGGGTTTGTGCTATCTAAAGTAGTTGACCAAATAATAAGATACACAGTCAATGGGGCGCCTGTTGCTTTCTATTTCCTCGATGAGGATCCCATTAGAACCTATTTCTAAGTCTTTGGGATCAGCAGAGAGTGAGGCAGGAAGGCAGTTTCCTGGGACAATCATTCAGAAATCATGCCTTTTCTTTTGGTGGGTAAAGGGAAGAGAATTAGTGAAGTCTTTTGAAAATTACTTAACTCAACAAAATAATTTATTGTGAATAAGGTACATAGATGTATAAATTTTAGTTTACAGAGGTGAATGGGTCTGAATAAATGTTAAAAAAATTTTTTTTTGTTCATTATTAAAGCCTTGGTCCTGTAATACGACAGTGGTATGGGAAAGGTCAAGGTGGAACATGAAGGAAGAACAAAACCACAGAAACGTACTGAGTTGCTTGGAGCGAGAAGAGCAGTTTGTGTTCCTTCACCCTTATGCAATTTCGTTGACTGAGGGCCAGAGGTGCCTAGAGGGAAGACCAGAATGTACAAATGATAGCAGCAGTGAAAAGGGAATAAGGCAGTTACTCTGCATGTAAAATTAGAAGCGCCAAGGCGGTCCGAAGCCAGCCAGGAATGTTGCTGAGCCATGAAAACATCAACGCCTGCTGCCTTTACATGCTTCTCCTGGTGTGGGGACCAAGAAAATCTGTTATGTTTACATTTAGCATTTTTATTTTGAAATGTTGTACACGTTGTCACCGATTTGTATTTAAAGAAAACCACTCATTTTAAACGATTGGCTCTAATTACTGAGGAGTAATTTTAGTACGTCTTAGGGCCAACGGTTTTCCTACGAGTCAACATCTGGCAGTTGGGAGGAATTAGGCTTACCTGAAAGAATCTGATTTTTAGACCATTTTCCCTGACTGTGTCCATTCAGAGCCTACCTACATTTCATAAGCCTAGCTGAATGGGAATAAATATTTGCCAAAACTTCCTAGAACATGCAGAACATCATGGTAAAAAGAACATAACAGCTAGTAAAATAGCTAAGCAAGAAGTTTGGAGCTAGCACCCCAATCACTTGTCTTACCCAGATTGTGTCCCAGGTCCAGTATAAATTTCCATCTGGAGACAAGGAAAGCAAACCTTTAACCAGCTGCACATTTTATTGGAAGTCTCAGGGCACTTAGAAAAGGCCTCATGAGTATAAGCAGGTTTAATTGCAAAAGCTCTGAATTTGGAGAGCTGAAAAGGAACCAGAATGGGAAGGAAACAAATTTTCTATGTGGTCTGAATTTATACCTCCAACTAGGTTTAGCTTATAGAAAGTCAGCACTTCTAACTATTCCTGCCTTTCTTCTACTGGTCTAGGAATATTCAATTAATTTAGTTAATTTCTAAGGCTCTAGGAGTTTCTATAAACTTGATCTCCTAGCTAATGTTTGTAGGTTGATGATTTTATTTCTTCTGTTCCTTGAAGTTCCAAATAATATGTTAGACAGTATTTTAACTATAAAGTGACCTTGGCAGACACTGTGCCATAGGTACATGATGCCAATTAATATTAACCATGATCAAATGAGCTGTAAACCAGTGAACACAGGGTAAAATGCTGGTGTTCTGACCTAGGAGAATAATGTCTAAAATACCAAGGAGGACGGAAAAAAATGTTTCACCTCATTAAATATACTGTTATTACACTGTGCCTTTTTTTTCTGTAACTAACTCTGAATCAGAGCATCCAATAAATTTTACACAGGGTGAGTGTGCTTCTATAAAAACCACGTTCTTTCCCGGGCCTGAGAATAATGATAAAAAGCTGCGAATGGGGAGTGAACATAAGAAGTGAAGTGTAGGAGGAGCTGCCGCAGGGAAGTGCTGCCTTTAGCTCAGATCCATGGAGAGAAAGCACTAAAGCAGGAGTCAGGAGACATGGGTTTTGGCCTTTCTTTATCCTCAGCTAAAGGATGAGCAAGGGACAGTAGTGCCCCCTTAGCCACCAGGGATAAATTCCAGGATCCGCAGTGGATAGCACCAAATCCTATAGGCACTCTAATTTTTCCTATGTATACATACTTACGATCCCCAGTGGAGAGTACCAAATCCTATATAAATTCTAATTTTTCCTATGCATACATACTTAAAACAAAGTTTAATTTATAACTTAGGCACAGTAAGAAATTAACAACAATAACTAATAATCAAATAGAACAATTATAACAATACACTGCATTAAGAGGTAGGTGACTGTGGTCTCTCTCTCAAAATATTTTATTGTACTGTACTTGTATTCTCACGTAAAGGAAGTACTTTACAGCTTCTCTTTGGCATATTCCAACTGCCAGCATTGCCACTCTTGTGCTTTGAGGCCACTATTAAGTAAAATAAGGGTGACTTAGACACAAGCACTGTAATATTGTGACAGTTGGTCTGATAATTGAGAGCTCAAAGTGACTAATAGGTGGGGAGGCATACACAGCAGAAAGATGCTGGACAAAGGCATGATTTACACTCTGGGCGGGATGCAGCGGGACTCCCTGAGATTTCCTCTTGCCTCTTAGAATGACACGCAATTTAAAACTTATGAATTGTTTATTTCTGATATTTTCCACTTCATAATTTTGGACCACCATTGACGGGTAGTAACTGAAACGTTGGGAAGTGAAACTGTGGGTGAGGGGTGGTGGGGGGAACAGTTGTATTTAATAATTCCTCACGTGAGTTCCTTCTTCTGAATCATGGTGTTAATGACGCCTCCCCTGAGCATTATCGTAAAGATTGTATTAGAAAGGGAAGCAAGACATCCAGTATGGTACCTGACACACTGATGCTTAATGTGGCGGGATTTATTCTCTCCTGAGCTTTAATCTGGAAAACTAGGACAATAGTGCTTATTTTCCCTTTCTTTTTTTACTTCTCAATTACTGTTGACATTCAAAATTACATTAGTTTAAGGTGCATAGCATCGGTGGTTAGACGTGTGTATAACTTACAAAGTGACCCTCCCATAAGTCCGGTAGCCATCTGGCGTTATGCATAGTCATTACAATATTATTGACTGCGCTCCATACTATATCCCTGTGACTATTTTGTAACTGCCGGTCTGTACCCCTTAATCCCTTCACCTGTTTTCCCTTTCTTAAGCATTCCCTCTACCTAACCAGAGATTCTTCAGAGCTATCCGCCCCCTCTCCTTTTTTTTCTAGAGAAATGTAAAATATAGCCAATGCTTCAAATACCGTGGATCGTGATGAGGACAGTCATGACAGATGTACACTTGTGAGAGCAAAGTCGGGGTGGGAGGAGTTGGACAGGGTCAGGGAAAGCTACAGAGTGGGGGTGACATGGTCCCCTGGTGAGAGAAGATGGCAAAGGGGGTCCCACTTGAGAAGGAAAGAGGGATGTAGACCCCCTAGTGACAGCCTTTTTCTCTCTGATGTCTTGCTGAGGCTCACACACTTCAGTGGCCAGGAGCTGGTGGCACTGCTGTCTCACCATAAGGGTCAGTTACTGGTCTATAGCATTTAGATGTTTGGGGGGAAAGAAAACTGATACAAACCTATTAAACTGCATTGAATTAATCTATGTGTCGTGGAGAACATGTTTAATACTTTGGGGATTTAACAGCAAGTTTCTATGAAATTCATTTGCATGACGATCCTTGGCACACGAAGCCCATGTTGACTCTTCTCGTTTGACTGGGCGTGACCAACCCGATCCGAGGCATCTGCCGCTGCACAGCGTTAGCAATCTCAGACTTGAAGAAAAGATGGACATGTTTGTGCTTGAAAACTTTTTCCTTAAATACATTTCAGGAAGAATGTATATGCCTATCTTGGGCTCTCCATTCTTTTATCTATTATATATTCTTGGCAAACGAATTTCTCTTAAATTTGATAAGACCTGAAACAGGTCTAAAGCTCAGTATATGCTTTAGTTTTACCATTCTCAAACCTCGAAATGCCAATAGTGCTTTACAAAAACCATGCTTGTCTTTTTCTTATTTTTGTTTGGCCCATATTAATGCTATTAAAGAACATGCAGACTCAACAGACTGATCCACTTAGCTGTAAATTTTGGCCCCGTTAAGGACTTTCAGAATCTTTCTTGGACAATTTCAATGCATTTAGTTTTTTTTCCTCTTAATGTGGTTTTAGAGTCATTTACAGTATTCACTCAGCCATCACAATCTGTTTTTGTTTTACTGTGTTTTAGGATCCTCTGTGGTAAACACCCAGGGACTTTGACTTCCTAAGTTTCTTTAAGTTTTGAAAATTGTTTTTAAAAGAACATTTCTAGTCCTAGAACAAGCATAGTCCTTGTAAGTATATGTTCCTGAGTTCAGTTTATCTGGGATCTGCTGATTCATATTTCCATTTAAAGAGCAAATGCTTCTTTGTGCAATTATGTCACTGATTCTGATTTACCTGGGTGTTTTAATCCTCACCTGACGGTATGTTTATTGATTTTACAGAGAGATGAATTGGGGTGGGGGGGAGAAGAGAGGGGGGTAAGGAGAGAGAGAGAGAGAGAGAGGAAGGGGAGAGAAACATCGATGGATGTTGAGAGTATGAGAGAGAAACACTGATTGGTTGCCTCCCATTTGCATCCCGACTGCGAATTGAACTTGCTACCTAGGTGTGTGCCCTGATAGGGCATCTGTCCCACAAAGTTTTGATGTACAAGACAACACTCCAACCAACTGAGCCACCTGGCCAGGGCCCTGGGTGTTTGTTTTTACCTTCCACTTCCCATAGCATCAATTTATAACAGTTATGACATGTCATCTGCTTCTAGTTATTTGCTTATTTAGTGAAAGTATTAGTGAATGTTTTATCTATATTTTCCTCTATGGTATACATATAGTAAGTATAAATAATGTACAGTATGTATAGTAAACTGATAAGAATTGTACCCTGGATCTCAAAGAGAGGGGAGTGATAAAAATCCTAAATAGTAAAGCTCCAGTGAAATTAGTTTAGCTTTCAAATTATCTATTCATTTTTGTTCTTTCTTCCCCCCTCAAAAAGGCCAAATTATGATACAGTGACTAAGAACTCTAAAATCTCAGAGGTTTACAGCAATAAAAATGTATTTTTCATTTGTGTAACATATTGGACATGGCTTGGTTGTGTCTCTGTTCCGTGCAGAGATCATAGAACAATAGTAGGATGACCCTTTTTGATTCTTAAAGTTTTTGTTCAGAAGTGGCCCATATTTCCACTCACATTTCATTGGCCATAGCAAATCACATAGCTAAGCCTGATGTTGATGGAATGGTAGTATAAAACTCCTGCACTGGGGGACGAGTAGGGCTAGGGTGAGTTGGAAGAAACTTGTACGGAGGAGCAGCAAATGGTTTAAAAAATAATTTAGTGTACTTTCTGATTTTTGTTAATGTTTCCATAAATATACAAACAGGATGATGACAAAGCGATGTGACTATTTTTCCTGAAGATATTCTTTTTCCTTATCTGAATTTTTAATCTCCAAGAGCACATGTCTCTTCAATAATATCTTCAACTTCTCCAACATTGTTCAATGGCTTGTGAAGGCTACTTGAATATTCTCAATCCTTTGAGGGTGGTTTGAAATTCGGAAATGGATAGTACTCATTTGTAGTCAATCTAGGTAATTTTCTATAAGGGACTTACAGCCCTTATAAATTTTGTTTCTGCCAGTTAGTTAGGCTTTAACTTTTCATGTTGTTAATTCAAGTGAATGGAATGGGTCATATACTGTTTTATTGAAAAGGAAATTTTAACTGAAAACTGTAATTTAGATTTTCTTCTGTGGTTCATGAAATGATACTGAAGGCCATTCCAAAAGATGAATTTAACACTATTTTGAGCAATGCTTGTATGGGTTAAAGTAGGTGCATAATATTAAGAGGTAAAAACTTCAGGGGTAAAAAACTTACTTGGATGCTTACATTTTCATTGATTTTTATAAAGAATACAGCAAAACCATGAGGTAATGTGAATCCTGATAAGTTTTGGCTGCGGGCTCTCATTCTCCACCCAAGGGGTGGGGCTTGGTTGGGGTGGGTAGTCAAGACTCTGTTCATGTTTTGAAAAATTGGTCTATCTCTGACACACCTAATAAGTAAAAATATTTTTATTCAAAATGTTGCTAGAAAAGAATTTATTAACCTTTTAATAGTTCATTCTTAGCTTTTGTGAGCTTGCAACTTTTGGTTTGTTTCTTGTGTTAGTTACAATATTTTATAAACATTCCACATTTCCTTTTACTTTTTATTTCTTTATATATTAAAGGCATTTTAGATCCCTTGAAGAGATAAAATCAAGTCTTTATATTCCTGGCATGTACTGTAT
This sequence comes from Furipterus horrens, assembly GCF_987537825.1. Taxonomy (NCBI): domain Eukaryota; kingdom Metazoa; phylum Chordata; class Mammalia; order Chiroptera; family Furipteridae; genus Furipterus; species Furipterus horrens. Next base: position 11,388,486 of record NW_028327171.1, read on the forward strand.
AATACTAGTAATTATAATTTCAATAAAACTAACATATATGAATTATACTGTACTCAACATTATTTTAAGGATTTAAAAGCATTTAAACTTATTTAAAGCTATGAGGTAATCAACTTATATTATGTCCAGTACATAAATGAGCAAGTCGAGCCTGTTCTAACAAAACACAGCTAGTAAGTAGTTGAGCTCAGTTGACTCTGGAGTCCATGCTCTAGCTAAAACTACATGAGCTGCCACATATATGTTTGTTAGTTCCTTATTCATTTATTTAAAAATATTTTAAGGACTAGCTATGTACTAGGCAGTACCTTGGGCACAAGAAAGGTAAGATGAAAGATTACAGTATTGGCCTTCATACCTGACACAGCCAAGCTAGCTAGAAGAAGAAAGTCGAATGAAGTTTTACAGTGTTGATCTTGAAGAGGTAGGAATTACTCAGAATGCCAGAAAGAGATAGGTGTCCCAGAGCAGAGAGAAGAAAAAATGAAAAAACAAATAGAGAAACAAGAGTAATATTTGGGAAATGCAAGTACAACTACAATCTGGAGCGTGTCAAGCAAAATGGCAAGAGAAAGAACAGGAAACATTGCAGAGGCCAAGATGATGGCTGGTTTTGTACCATGCTAAGGATTCAAAACTTTAACCAGAAAGGATGGAAGGAGGCTTTGGAAAATTTTAAGGAGGAAAGCTTTAATGTTGATGATTTCTTAGTGCTGTCCTATAAGATTTCCTGTACCTTCCATTTGCTGTTTTTCTCAAGGTACTCAGAGCATTCAAAGATGATGTGTATGTTAGTAAAATGGGATAGTAGTTCAAAGACCTATAAGACATCCTGCAAATTAGGTCAGGGTAAATTCTGTATGTTAAATAGATTACAATCAAGGCAAGGATGTACAGTAACCATTAAAAAAATGGAAAGAAAACAGAAAATGAACTGCAGAGTGTATATATATGTCTAATTTTCTTGAGGAATGAAATGGCCCAAGAAATTGTTGGCCAGACCAATGATTACAGAGATACCCCTTATATGAAAATCTACCTTTGGAAGTACCTTTGTGGTTACTTCACAAGAGCTGAGTAGATGTATTTGCTAAGGATTCATTGTTTTGTTTTCCCCACCTACAATGTCTGGATTTGTAAGTAAATATTATCTTTTGTTTTTAAATTTAAATTATATTTTATTATTTATGCTATTACAATTGTCCCAATTTTTCTCCCTTTTCCCCCTTCCCACCCAGATGCTCTCACACCCTCAGGCAATCCCCACACTGTTGTCCATGTTCATGAGTCTTGCATATATGTTCATTGGCTTCTATATTCCCTGTGCTGTACTTTACATCCTCATGACTATTTGGTAACAATCAAATTGTACTTCTTAATGCCTTTACCATTTTTGCCCATCCCCTCAGCCCCCTTCCTATCTGGCAACCATCAAAATGTTCTCTGTATCTATGATTCTGCTTTTTTTCTTCTTGTTTGTTTGTTTGTTTGTTTTTTGTTTTTGTTTTTTACATTCAATTATTGATAGATATGTATTTATTGCCATTTTATTGTTCACATTTTTGATCTTCTTCTTCTTCCTTTTTTGGAAAGAAGACCCTTTAACATTTCATATAATAATGGTTTGGTGATGATGAACTCCTTTAGCTTTTTCTTGTCTGGGAAGTTCTTTATCTGTTCTTTGATTCTAAATGATAGCTTTGCTGGATAGAGTAATCTTGGTTGTAGGTCCTTGCTTTTCATCACTTTCAATACTTTTTGCCAGCCCCTTCTAACCTGCAAAGTTTCTTTTGAGAAATCAACTGACAGTCTTATGGGCGCTCCCTTGTAGGTAACTAACCGCTTTTCTCTTGCTGCTTTTGAGAGTCTCTCTTTATATTTAACTTTTGACATTTTAATTATGATGTGTCTTGGTGTGGTCCTCTTTGGGTCCAACTTGTTTGGGAGTCCCTGTGCTTCCTGGACTTGTATGTCTATTTCCTTTGCCAAGTTAGGAAAGTTTTCTTTCATAACTTTTTCAAATAAGTTTTCAATTTCTTGCTCTCTACCTTCTCTTTTCAGCACCAACCTGATGCAAATGTCTGTACAATTGAAATTGTCCCAGAGACTCCTTACACTCTCCTCATTTTTTTGATTCTTTTTTCTTCTTGTTGTTCTGATTGGTTGTTTTTTGCTTCCTTATATTCTAAATCGCTGATTTTATTCTTGGTTTCCTCTGCTCTACTATTGGTTCCCTGTAAATTGTTCTTCATTTCAGTTAGTGCATCCTTCATTTCTTACTGATTCTTTTTCATGGTTTCCATTCCCTTTTTTATGATGTTGAAGTTCTTACTAAGTTCACTGAGCATCCTTATAACCAGTGTTTTGAACTCTGCATCTGATAGATTGCTTGTCTCCATTTTGTTTAGTTCTTTTAATAGAGTTTTGTTCTACTCTTTTATTTGGGCCATGTTTCTTTGTCTCCTCATTTTGGCAACTTCCTTGTGTTTGTCTATATGTATCAGGTAGAGCTGCTACAACTCCCTGGCTTGGAAAAATGGCCTAATGTAGGAAGTGTTCTGTAGGGTCTAGTGGCACAGACTCTCCTATCACCCAACTTGGGTACTTGAGGTGTGCCCACTGTGTGGGCTGTGTACACCCTCCTTTTGTATTTGAATCTTGAGTGCTGTTGGCAGGTCAATAGGGGGGATTTACCTAGGATGTTCAGCTTCAAGGACTGGCTGTGACCACTGAGCACCAACCTCCGGTCATTGTGGAGGATCATCTGTGCAGGGGCCCACACTACAGAGCAGGATTTATTTCAGCAGGTTTATGGTGCCTGCTGATTCCACCCCTTTGGTGTGTTGCTTATGGAGGTGGTTGAGTGGTGGTGCTCTGATATGGTCTATAGCTGTATATGCAGTGGACAGTCTCTGAGGCCTCCCAGAAGGTGCAGGCCAAGGTCAGCCACAGCCTATGTTCTGTCCTGTGCTACCCAGGATAAGTTATAAAGTGATCTTCAGTTGGCTGCTACTTGTGCTGGGCTTGGAGGTGCCTAAGCAAACCCAGGCTGTGAACCAAGGCCAGCTGCTGCTAGAGCCGGACCTGGGGCCACTTGGCAGTAGGTATGGGGCATGCTGAGGCCAGATGCTGCCTGTCTGAGAGAATTCAGGAAAATTTGGAGCACGAGTCAAGGCAAGTCACTCTTATGGAAAAGTCACTCTAAACAGCTTGGGTGGGCCCAAAAGTTGGGTGGGGCAAAGCCTTAGGGAACCACCAGGGCAGGGCAAACAATATGAGCCAGGTTGATGGAGTCTCAGATATGGTGCCCACCTGTCAGCTCTGTTGGGGGAGGGCTCAGAAAAGGAGCAATGGACTCTGCCAGCATTTATGTCAGGGAAGAAGTTGCCCCCCAGCACTCTCATGGATGCCGGAAACTTTGATCCCTCCCTATACATCTCTGGTGCCTTTCAATCTGCTGCTCCTGTGGTGGAGCTCAGAGGGAGTGAGTCTGAGTAAGTCTGTGTGTGGGCCTTTTAAGAGGAACTGCCTGGGGCTCTAGCAGTTTGTCTTCCACAGTCTCAATCCTCACTGGTTTTTACAGACAGAAGTCATGGGACTTATCTTCCTGGTACTGGAACCTTAAGCTGCAGGTGTCTGGTGTGCTGGAGCCCCCCATTGCAGAAATATCCCTCCTGATTTTATCCACCACTTATGGGTGTGGTACTAGCTCATTCCGCATCTCTGCCCCTCCTACCAGTCTTGGTGTGGTTTTTTCTTTAATTCCACAGTTGTAGGATGTACATTCTGCTCTATTTCTGGTGGTTCTGAATAATAGTTGTTCTGTAGTTTAGTTGCAATTTTGATGTGGTTATGCGGGGAGCCAAGAAGTGTTTACTTATGCTGCCATTTTGAAAGGAAATTTTGTAAGGAAACTTTTAAATGAGTATATTTTCTGAAAAATTAAAAAAACAACAATTCTCTTTTTATTGTATGAATAAAGAAGTGGAAAATCCATGTTGAATTTTAATTCAGCTAAACACTGTTTAAAAAAAGACAAAATTAGAGCATTTCATCATTCTTTCTGACAGCTTATAAAACACTATTGATATACGTGCCTCTCAGATGGCTGAGATTGCAAATGTGTAACTGCCATGCCTGGGGCAAAATGCATTATCTAAATCAGCTGAACTGAGGAGGGCTCACTGTGTTTAACATGATAAAGAGGAAGGCATGCTTTTCTGCACATTCTGCTAATAAAAAATGATGTGATTTCCAAAGGATAAAAATGTATTTACTCTTGGCAGGCTGTGGCATGCTTACTGGGTATCATTTTAACATTACTTGCAGCAATGGAAATGTTGAAGGAGAATCAGATTTTGGTTAAGATATACATGTACAATCTGCAAAACTCCTCATTCTTTTGGGGGCTTATCAATACCCAGTATCTGGCAGAAATTTTTAGCCTCCAGTTGATCTGGCATTAAAGCGAATCCTTGTTAGCTTAAAATGTTGCCAGTCCTTTTAGTCAAGTCCTTAATGCTTTGATAACATTAGCCTTAATAATTTGTTATGCTTGCAAAAATTTGGGCAGATGTTGACATGTTTCTATATTTAAGACCCCTCCCAAATTCTGCCTTCTTTGTAAAGACTTTTCTTCTCATTTGTATAAATCTGTATAAAAACAACATATTTGTTATGTAAATTATGTTCCTGTTCATGCTATGCACACTTTTCATTTTTAATGGATGTATAATTCATTACCATAAAATCTTTCCCTCTTTAAAGTGCACATTTCAATGGTTCTTAGTGTTTGCACAAAGTTGTTCAATCATGACAATAATCTAATTCCAGAACATTTTCATCACTCCGGAAAGGAGCCCAGTACTCATTAGCAGTTACTCCTTCCACTTTCTCTCCAGCCCATAGCAACCACTAATCTGCTTTGCCTCTGTGGATTTGCCTCTTCTGGACATTTCTCATATATAGAAGTATACAAAATGTGGCCATTTGTGGCTGTCTTCTTTCATTTAGCAACATGTTTTCAAAGTTCATTATGTTACAGTGTGTGTCAGTATTGCTTTTTATTATTATTTCATTGTATGGATATACTACATTTTGTTAATCTACTCATTAGTTAATGGGTATTTAAATTGTTTGAACTTTTGGGCTATTATGAATTATGCTGCCATAAGCATTCATGTAAAATATTGGTGTGAAACATGCTATCTATGTATAATATAATATTTTTAATTAATAATTTATTTCTAAGTCAAATCATGAATAGTGCTCAGCAACTTTCTGGATTACTGTATGATAAAATTTGGAATTTGGAGAAAGTCAGTAAGTGATTTTTCAACCAGTTTAAAACTTCATGGATGAAAACACCTGTTCAGAAATTGCAAAATGTTCACAAAGTCATTAAAAGTACCTCAGCTATTGCCAATGTTGTCAGATATTGACAGGTTGTTTCAAAAGAGTAAAATGTATTTGTTTTGCATGTGGGGTCCAAACTTCATATTCTGACATCATCGTTGACACTTTATCTGCTGTTGAATCATAGTAAAATCACTAACTGTATATTGCCAATTTGAGGATGTTCCAATTTTTAAAAACATCATTAATCTTAGCACCTAGATTGTGGTGCTGAAATATTGTTTCCACTATAGGAATCCAGGGTTTCTTGGAGAATGGTTGATTCCAAGTTCTGGGACAGGATATACACAAAACTAGCCTAAAACAAGTTGTTAGCCATATTTTAAGGAAACCATCAGAGACTGCCAGGGTCGGAGACCACCAGGAGCCAACTTGATAGGCCCAACTCACTGGCCAAAGTTGTGATAATTTGAGCTTTAATAAAGTGGACACCATCATATTGTATTTAAATCCTGAAATTCATAATTAAAAAATCAATTGGCCATTTTTAGAAGATGATAGGATTAATTCCTTGTCTTGAAACTGAATTTTTTTTTTAAAGGAAAGAATCAAGCACTTATGATATCTTTTCATAGGAACTGTCCCAGTGGGTAACAAATAGTAAATGAGGAGCTACTCTTTATAAAAAAATAGTATTCCAATGATTCAATAAAAATAACTGAGAGAATTATAATACATCATTTTACAACACACATGAAATACAGATGTAAGCTTTGAACTGCTGATGTCACATGAAAGAAAAGCAGATACAGTGCCTCCTGATGAAAGAATACACCACCACTTATTGTCTTGCGCAGGGGTCAAGTCTGAGATTGATCAAGGCTCTGGACTTAGCTTCCAATTTGCAGAGTAGGCAGAGACACTTGGTGAACTGCACTGTGAATATGCAATGAACAAAATCCGGATCAGGAGAAACTGCAGGTAAAGTAGTAGCCCATGCCCTTCCACCGATACACTGAAAAGAGAAGAGAATGTATATGGGATGCTGTAGATGGAAAGTAACTTAAGAGACCTGTTGATTTTAAAAAAACTTAAGTAAGACTAAACCACAGATATTGCCTGGGGCTTATCATGTTAGCAATAAGGCTATCAAATGCAATTGATGCAATAACTGTAAAGGCAAGAGAGTATAAAAAGTCCAGGTAGTAAATATTTTCATTTTTATAAGCCATATTGTCTCTTTGCAGATATTCAATTTGGTCGTTGTAGCCCCAAAGAACAGAGACAATACATAATTAATGGGCAAGGTTGGATTTGATCCATGAACCACAGTTTGCAGACCCTTGAGCTACACATTTGAATATTGCTTTTCTTATTGTGTGTGTTTGGTATTTTAGTAGTGGTATGTTTTCATTTTATTCACTTGTATAAGCATATTATACAAAAATAACTAAACTGAAGATAGGCACAAAAATCTATATTTTTCTTTAGTTGTAGCATAAAGTTTTAAGTCTTTGAATCCATTTTTCAAGTATGTGTAAAGCACATATCTGAATTCTTCCCTGAGCTCTGATAACAAAATTAAACACATTTCTGTATCCCTTCTCACTCATTCATTTATTCATTCGACAAATATTTATTGATCGCCTAGTATGTGCCAGGCACTATCTAAATCCTGTAGCTAAGCAGTTAACCAAAGTCCCCAAACTCATAATGTACATATGCTAGTTGACTTGCTAATGATGATGTCAAGAGTCCAGGATATAATAAACTTTTTCTGACAGTTTCTCCCTGATATGAAATAGAAACAGCATATAAATATGAATGTTAGTGGACTTTTATTGTTATTAGATTTAAATATTGTTTGCCTATGTTTTCTTATAACTTGATTGTGCAATGACTACTGAAAAAAAATCTGAGTCTATGTTCAACATGTTTTATTTCAAATTTACATTGAAATTTGTTAGGAGTCAAAATTATTTTTCAAATTTTACTGTGTAAAACTCATGGAAGCCTTGCATAAGGTATCATCACACTTCATTGTCTTCAAGTTACAACTTGATAGATGTTTCTCTCCTTGGTCATGCCATGATTCAAACGATCTCTAGTTAAGCCATCAACTGGTGATGACTGGACATTTTGACATTTTATCTTGAGCCTCATCAATTCATCTTAGCTATCAACAAATTTTCTTTGAAATTTTATTTTAACCAGTGCTGCCTATTCATTTTTGGCTTTAAGGTAATTTATTCTTACCTGGGGCAAAGAAAAAGTTAGATAAAAAGACCCCAAGACTTACAATAACTCTATAATTAACATAAAAAGTCAGACTTTAACCTGAACTTACAATAAGTGTACAAAGTAGTAGGCATTTATTTTCTACTGCACAGCTGACAGTTTTGCTCTGATGAAAATATTTATCCTTAGCCTGTCACACATATGAGTGCATTGCATGTGTCCTGCAGCCATGTCCTTCCTCATGTACTTTTATGTGAATTGACCTGCGTAAGCCTGAATTAAAAAAAAAGTTAAACTACAATTTACCTCCTCAATCACATGTTTACAATATATTTACATATCATTTAAAGCTATGGTTAGAGAACCTTTATTCTAAGATCTGAATCAAAACAAGTTATTCTGGTAGCTTGAGCTTCTCTGTTCAGTTTTGGTGGGTGTTTACTTATACGTAGTGTTTTCTATTTTTAAAAAATACATTACAAATATTTCAGCTCCATAAAAATATGAGTAGCAAGTTTCTAGAATTCCTGGAGCTCCTCCGTAAACCCCAAGGTTATGGAGGACAAATCTGAGCCAGCTGATCTAAGTCAGTCCCTTTCTTTTCTGAATGAGGACAACGAAGCCCAGAGAGAAGGTGTGTGCGGCGTGGCCGTCCTAGAATCAGACCCGGGGCGCCCAACCCCTGGTGCGGTGTTTTCTCCGTTTCTATGGTCCAACTTCATGTTCAACAGGCGTTATAATCGCTGCGATTTACTTTAGAGTACTTCCAGCCCTTGTGACACCTGGTATGTAGCGGTTAGTTAGGCTTTGGCTTTCTGTGTGGTCAGACGCGAGGCTGGCAGCACTGTGCAGTCCAGTGCTAACATCGGCATTCCGCAGCTCCTGTAGGCCTTTCGTGTCTATATCCTTTTGATTACACGTGGGTGCTTTAGGACTTAGCATGTTGATTCCAAATTTGGGTTTCCATTGCTGAATCTCATGTTTGTTCATTAGCATCATGGATGTAATGAAACATATTTTGAAAATATGGATTAGTTTCTATTCTTTTCTGAACAGCATATAAGAGGCCTGTACTGGTCTTTTTAGGGATGATACTCATAGTTTGAATCTCTAATTGGTTTTCAGTTCAGATGTTGGTTTAGGAGGACTTCTGACTGCATGGTGCCCTCAAGGTGCAGAATCCTGCCTCAGAAAACTTGCTTAGTCTGTTTCAGGTAAACTTTTCATCCTCAGACCACCCAAAGGGGCTTCATCCAGGGTGCAGAACAAGTTGTATAAACTCTTTTATGCTTTCTTGCTTATAAGTTTTGGCTAATAAACATCTGAGTGCAGGAAGGAATTTGGATTAACATTTGTTTCCATTAAAATCTCATAGCCAGGTTGTGGGAGAGCAGTAATCTCTCCCTGTCTCAACTTCCTTTGGTGGCCTCTAAAATGTAAGTGTGCGTGACTAAATTGGCCTAGGCGAGTTCTCAACTAGAAGCTGTACCTCATTTTGAGAGTCAGTGGGGTCTTAAGTCTCCAGCACACAACACCATTTCCCCTTCTCCCCTTTACCACAGCCTTTTGTTAAATTTACCCCAAAGAGGGAGTTGTTGTTACGGTGCTTTGAGATGTCCTGTGACGCTGTTGATTTGTTATCCTTCAGCTTCCTTCCCTTTCTAGTAATACTACTTTTGGAACACAAAAGGTCGCAATCAGTCTGGCCCCCTGGTATCATTCCTTTGACAATAGAACCCGATCCACAGGAAGCTGGTCAGTCATTGCGGCAGGGAAGGGAAGTTGGGTGTTTGATTTGGGGGCTTGGAGCTCAGGGGAGTTAGTGGTCCAGCTGAGGTTCTAGGTGTTACGGATTGAATTGTGTCCCACAAAATTCATATGTTGAAGCCCTAACCCTTAGTACCTCAGAAGGTGTCTGTATTTAGAGATTGGGTCTTTAAGGGGGTAGTTAAGTTGAAATGAGTTCAGTTAAGGTGGGCACTCATCTAATAGGATGGTGGTGTCTTTATTAGGAGATCAGGACACAATTACAGAGGGACAACCATGGAAAGACACAGGAAGAAGACAGTTATCTACAAGCCAAGGAGAGAGGCCTCAGAGAAAGTCATCCCCTCCAACACCTTGATCACAGACTTCCAGCTTCCAGAACTGTGTGACGATAAATTTCTGTGGCTTAGTCCACCCAGACTGCGGTCTTTTGTTGTAGCAGTTCTTGTCGGTTTGTTTCAGATTCTACCTCCTTGATCCCTCTGCTTTATCTGTTGCTGTGACTTTGGCCCTGACTCTGAGGGCCCACACACTGGAACTGGGGTTAAGCATCTGAGGTGCCTTGAAACATTGGTTGGGCGTTGGAGTGTTCCAGGAGGCAGTGTAGTGCCCTGCAGGCCCTGCAGGAAGAGCTGGCTTCAGAAAAGAAAGAACCTCAGACTCACAAATGAGAAACTTCCTGCAGCAGCTCCAGGCCCTGCTGGGAAGACCTAACAGAGATGTAACATTCTGGATTATTTTTGTTCTCTCCTCTGCAGGTGAAGAAAACTCTCTCTCACTCCAAGTTACAAAAACACGCTCCAATACCGCAAGGACTGAAATGAGTTTTCAACTTTCTGTTCTCAATCCTCAAGGATGGACTGGGCCCAAGGTTGGTGGTTTTCCCAGCTTCTGGTTAGATTATCCATCCCTGAAAATCTGCCCATCGCTTGGAGAGCGAGCCTCTGATAAACCCCCGATTGATTCCCAAGTCAGGTGGAGAAAATGACCCCTGTCTCCTTCAAAATACATTTTTAGTCCTTACAGTCTTTTAAAAGGGTATATTTTATTGATTATACTGTTACTGTTGTCTCAATTTTTCCTGCTTTGCATCCCTTCTGTCTGGTACCCCCCTTCCCTCCAGAAACTGCTGCCCCCTTACTTCATATCCATCGGTTGTGCATATAAGTTCCTTGGCTTCTCCATTTCCTATACTGTTCTTAAAATCCCCCTGTCTATTTCATACCTACCAATTATGCTTCTTAGTCCCTGCACCTTTTCCCCCATTCTTCCCCTTCTCCCTCCCAGCTGATAACCCTCCAAATGATCTCCATATCTATGATTCTGTTCCTATTCTAGTTGTTTGCATAGTTTGTTTTTGGATTCTAGATTCAGTTGTTGGTAGTTGTGAATTTGTTGCTTTTTTAATGTTCATAGTTTTGATCTTCTTTTTCTTAACTAAGTCCCTTTAACATTTCATACAATAAAGGCTTGGTGATGATGAACTCTTTAGCTTTACCTTGTCTGGGAAGCACTTTATCTGCCCTTCCATTCTAAATGATAGCTTTGCTGGTTAGAGTAATCTTGGCTGTAGGTCCTTGCTTTTCATTACTTTGAATACTTCTTTCTAGTCCCTTCTTGCCTGCAAAGTTTCTTTTGAGAAATCAGTGAATAGTCTTGTGGAAACTCCTTTGTAGGTAATTCTCTGCTTTTTTCTTGCTGCTTTTAGGAGTTTCTCTTTATCTTTATTTAACATTTGGCAGTTTAATTATGATATGTCTTGGTGTGGTCTTCTTTGGGTCCAACTTGTTGCAACTCTCTGTGTTTCCTGGACTTGTAGGTCTATTTCCTTCACCAAATTAGGGAGGGTTTCTTTCATTATTTTTTCATATAAGTTTTCAATTTCTTGCTCTTTCTCTTCTCCTCCTGGCACCCTTATGATTCAGATGTTGGCACTTTTGGAGATGTCCCAGAGTTTTCTTATTCTCTCTTCATTTTTTTTTTTTTTTGAATTCTTGTTTCTTCATTCTGTACTGGTTGACTGCTTACTTCTTCCTTATGTTCCAATTCATTGATTGGCTTCCTTCTCTTCACGATTGGTTTCCTGTGGATTTTTCTTTATTTCACTTAGTGTAGCCTTCTTTTATTCCCTTATGCTTTTGCCATACTCAGTGAGGTCTCTGAGAATCCTGATCACCAGTGTTTTGAACTCTGCATCTGATAGTTGACTGTCTCCATTTTATTTAGTTCTTTTCCTGGGGTTTTGTTTTGTTCTTTCCTTTGGGCCATATTTCTTTGTCTCTTCAATTTGACGGCCTCCCTGTGTTTGTTTCTGTGTATTAAGTAGAGCTGTTTTCACTCCCTATTTTAGCGTACCTGTTAAGTTGTGCGAGGTGGAGCCTTAGGTATTAGTGTGGGGCAACCCACTTTACTTTAAAAAAAAAAGATTTTATTTATTTATTTTAGAAAGAGGAGAAGGGAGGGAGAAAGAGAGGAAGAGAAACATTAATGTGTGGTTGCCTCTTGCACGTCCCCAACTGGGGACCTCACCCACTACCCAGGCATGTGCCCTGATTGGGAATCAAACCAGCGACCCTTTGGTTTGCAGGCCGGCACTTAATTCACTGGGCCACGCCAGCCAGAGCCCCACTTTACTTCTTTGTGGCTCCGTGTGTTGGGGAGGGGTCTAGATGGCACAGTGCCACTGCCTGGCTTCTGGAGGTTTGCTCAGCACTCACCCTGTTTCCAGTCACTTCACTCACTCCCCATATGCAACTGGTGCCCTTCTAGCTGTTGCCCTGGTGGTGGTCCCCAGAGTGGGTGGGTTTGTGTACATTCTAGGACTTTGTGGACTCTTTAAACATACTTTCCTGAGAAACCAGTGGTTTCTTCTGCTGCCCCAACCCCCACTGGTTTTTATAGCCAGAAGTTATGAGGTTTTATTTTCTTGGTGCTGGAATTCTGGGCTGCATAGTCTGTCCCGGTGCTGGGATCGCTGGCTCCCAACATATCTCTCCTGATTTTTATCCACCACACATCAATGCAGGACTGTCCATTCTGCTGCTGTCACCACTGCCTCTCCAGTGCTATACTGAGTCCTTTCCACCTTGGCTCCCTGGCTCCAGCCCTCCTACCTATCTGGATGAATATGGCTTCTTCAAATCCTTGGTTGTTGGACTTGTATATATACAGTTTGACTCTCTGTCAGTTCTGGGTGTTATTTGTTTTGAGGTTAGTTGTGATTCTTCTTGTGGTTGTGCAAGGAGGTAAAGCGTGTCTGCCTACACCTCCATCTTGACTGAAAGTCTCAGTCCTTATAGTCTTAAAGTCATGTCCAGAACAAGGGTGGGCTGTGTCATGTCTGTCTCTGTCTTGTAATGATTTTGTTCAACTTGCCCTGTGTCTATCAACAGGAATTGCTACCCTGCTCCCACCACTGACAGTCTTGTCAGTCATTTTGTATATTTAATGCTCTTAAGAAACAGTTAAATAAATCATGGGTTTTTCAAAAGAGGGACACTGGGCTAGGATGAACCTGACTGAGGTCTCCCTGACATAATTGGGACCCCTATTAACCAAGACCTACCAGTTTTTAATCTTTTGGGATTAATGCATTTTTCACTTAGAATGTCATATTTAAAGTAATACATTGTCTTTAGTATGTGGTGGATGTAGAGGTACAAGCCAGCTGTTTTGAAGATTGTGGTAATTGTGCTAAATCACACCCAGAGTATAAGTGTTTTATTATTTATCAATGCATTCTAGTGCTTTGGATTTTGTGTTGTTAATGAATCATTCACAGTTACTGGGTTTAGCAGAGTTCTTAAGAGCTAGAATCTGGAGATAAAAAGGACTAAAAAGATTAATGTGGGTAAAGAAGGAACTAGACCATAGAGCAAACTTATTGTTCATCTCCAGAGGGGCCAGATGGTCTTACTGGGGGAATCACTTCATTCTCCTACCCCTGAATGAATCAGATCCTTGATGGGCTGTGATTCAAGTTATCTAAGTGGTTTACTCTAATGCATGTTTTCTCTTCAAGTCTTGAAAAACATTAGCAATTACAATGCAAGAGACATGTTAATATTTTCATAACTTTTTCACTTATCTCATGTTTACAAGTCATACAACTGGTTTGTATCTGATTAAAGTGTTAGTGTTAGGATTGTTGCTGAGGGTACCAATGAATCTGAAGTTCATTTCTGGAGTGAGAGAGTGGATGTAAATCCACTTCCAGTCATGCAGGAGAGATAGTGTCCAACAAATTTCTATTGGAGGAAATAGTTACAAAGAATATGACTTAAATCATTGGTGAAACACCTGGACAATTATTCTTTTTTCTTCTTTTTCTTTTTCCTTTTATTATATGGAAAGAGGTATAAGAGAGCCAGGGTCAACTAATTATAAAGGAAGTAGTTTTGTTTGCTCAGTTGAATCAGGAAATGAGAGATTAAGGAAACGGCTGAGATTTAGCTCACATCTGTGAAGGAAGATTTGGGTTTTTAATTTCTTTAATTAAAACAAACAGAGAATTGAGAAGAGATCAGGTAACAAAGAAAGAGGAAAATCAGGGCATCTGGGTGCTTTAAGACATACAGGTGCCTTGGACAGCCTATTAATGTCACATCACTTTACACCACTCATCTTTCAATATTTGAGCGACTTTATATTTTAGAGAAGAGTCTGGGTACTGTTGGGGAACAACAGAGCAGGAGAGCTACCTGGTGGCAGACCCCAGTCCCTTCTCTATTGTTAGGGTGATTCGGCTCTGGCTTGAAACTTACATGTCTTCCTTTACCAGACATGAGCCCTGCACAGCCCACGGGAGTAGTTGAACAGCACGTATGTTCAATGCTAGGACTCATCTCCAGAGTTTTCTTTCTTGGCCACAAATGACCCAACAAAGTTCTCACAGGACACAGTAAGTCTTCTCTGTGAAAAATATTACGGTAAACATTGTTTTCTTCATCTTAAATTTACAGTGGAAATTTTACACCCTCGTCGTATACGGCATCCCTTACAGATTGGTACTTGGGGCCGCTGTTAATCTGAGTGAGACAGAGGGTGGAAGAGAGCCAGAGGGAGAGACTGTGGAAGACAGGACTAGCAGAAGGAAGTTTCAAATGATTTAAAATTTGTTTTCAAGACTGAAGGAGAGCTAGAAAAATGTTTACAGCATAATAACAAGGGGAACATTAACAATATAAGCTCATTCTTCTATCTTGGGAGTTTTTGCAAGTGAGACTACTCTAATGTTGTGCCTGCCATTTGAAAAACAATGTGCACTTTAAAGAACAGATGCGACTGCTCATATGATCGATGGACCTAGAGCTGTTATGGTTCACCGTAGAAGGAATAAGTCACAACTTGAACACTTTTTGGCTTTCTAATGAAATCATAGAAAAGGCCTAAAGATTTTGCAAATTAAATTATAAATTTTGGTACCATGGCAGAATTTACGGGTGACATTAAAACCAATATTTCCAAAGAGTGGAAATGATTCAGAGGATTATGTCTACAATTGTGGATACAACTGTCAAATGTAATTAAAGAAGCCAAGCATCCTAGTGACTAAGGGCATAAAAGATTTATGGAATGACAAGGACCCCTGGCATTGTTCTACTGAACTCAGGCTTTTGGGAACTAGCATTAAGCACTCTGAGTCTTCGGAAGACATTGTAAACAGTAGGCAATTCACCTTCCACACCCCCTGTTAGTCACCTAGTTTGTATCTGTCATCATGGCCTTCTGGGCTGGGAAATAACTTCATCTTATTTCATAAATTGTTGATTTTCTATAGAATGAATATAGACTGGTCTTTGTTTACCTCCAGGCTTGGATATTAGTAGTGAGCTCTTCCTTTTCCAGGAATCAGAGGAAGAGTTTGCTTGCAAAGGGAGGAAGACTGGTCGCATTAACCAGAAACCTTTCTCTCATAATTACAGTTCATTTTTTTGCTTTGCGTTTTCACAAATGATCTATTTGGACCTTTACACTTCCTCCAGACCTCTATTTTCCCCTCTCCACTGCCTGTTCTTATTTCTTTCCCAGATGTGATTAATGGTTAGCACATTTTGTTGGGCGACTCAAAGGGCAAAGGTGAAGCACATGAGAAATACTTGAATCACTGGCGAGACCCAGAGCTGGCTGCAGTCTTTGAAATCTTGCTCTATAGAATGCATCTTCTATGTAGGGAGGGGCTCCTACTGGCCCAAAAGCCCAGAATGCAGCTCAGACACAAACTTCAACTTGTCACCGCAATTTCAAACAACGCAGATCTTTCAGGACACTTAGAGGACTCACTAGCTCAGTAGAAAGATCACTGCCATTCAATGTCAGCCTCCAGGAGTCTTGAGACAATAGAAGCCGTCTATATCTGAGAAGTTTTCATAAATAGTTTTATTAAATAGAGAGGAATCATTCTTGAGACCTCAAGGCAGTAGATAGCAGTAGGAAAGGAAAGTACACTTGGAAGGTTTAAAAGATGCTATAATGTTTGGTTGGGGGGAGAATAAATGCTGCTTTAAGCTTTTATTTCATTTTGACAAAATAAAACTAGGAATTCTTTTTAATCACGTGGGACAGAGTCGTTTGCATCAGACCCTTTGCACATTTAGATGGCAGGCACTGTTTCTCAAGACTATAAATTCCATATTCAGTTTAAGAAAGTGTATTTTTGATTGAGGTTAACACAGTATTTTAAGTTAATGGAAAACATACTTCCATTGCAGAGTATTTCCACCAGAATTGTTGGATTCTGTACAACAATCTGTTTCTATTTTGAAAAAAAAAGTGGTGCTGTTGTATGACCTAAATATTCTTCTTTTCTTTTATTTCCCTTGTCTACATTCATCTGCTTTCTTTTTCAGGTATATTAAAATAAAGAACAGAGTATAAATTCAGATACAAATGTTTCTAGTGATATATATCCTTAAAGTTTCAGAAAAAATTAAAAATTTATTTTGCTTAAAGTCTGAACTTCATTTCAATGTAGAAACGTGAGTTTCCACTACTTCCAATGATATTGGACTTGGGAAGAGAGGAGAGTGTCTTAGAAAGCGACTTTTAAGCCTTGCGTAAATTAGCATTTCTGAGTAACAAGCCATCATAATGGTGATTGGCTCAAAATAGCAATCATTTTTTTCTTACATAAATACAATTTTCAGGTGGAGGTTGGTTGATCTAGCAGGTCTTGGCTAGGCAACTCTGTTTCAAGTTGGGTCCGGCTGGGCTTGAATTCTTTCTTATACTCAGGTCTGTCAGTGAGTGTTAATTCTAGGGCCCCATATGGAGAGGCAGCAGCTGCTAGGGGACACTCTTTTCAAGGTGACATTCAGGTGGGCAAGCAAGAATGTGACTGAAACTTGAAACTGGCATGCTACTACTTCCACTCATATACTGTTGGCCAAAGTGAGTCATCTGGCTAAACCTAACGTTAATGAGGTAGGAAATGTTAGTAAGAGGTACTGGAAAGTCAAGTGTCAAGAGTGTGAAAACTTGGAGAAGAGAAGATCTGGGAGCTAGTAAGTTCACCCATCAGATATTCCAATCCTTCCTCTTTTTTTTTCTGCAGGCAAGAATGTTTTCATTGTGTTATCCTCGCTTCTCCCCTGGGGCAGCAAGACGGAAGGAGGAGGCAATTGCTCTCAGTAGTGACTTGCTCTGATCTCTAGGCATGGCTTTTCCCAGTGATTCTCAAACCTTGGTGTATGATGAAATTATTGGTGAGGTTGGTGACAATACAGATCTTGGGTCCTCTTCTTAAATTTATTAATCAGAATTGCTGTGGGAGGGCCAAGTCACTTATAGTTTTAACAGTTCATCAGATGATTTTAATGCACTTGGACATTTGAGAGTCACATTGTTTCTTAGAAAGGGATTAACTGAAGTGGTCAGCCTGGTCTTGAACTAGAAGGGAACCTGGCAGTTTGGCAAGTGTGATAGACTGCATTATTGATCCGCAAATACCACTCCACCCCACTACTCCTGCATGGCAGGTATTTACTTGTTTGTTCCAAAGTTTTTGGATCTGGTTATGATACTGATTTTGGCTAGTGGAATGTAAGCAGATATGACATATTTTTTGTTAGAGTAAGACTTTAACTTTGGTTATGTCATTAGGCTTTATCTCTTGCGTTTCTGACCTCTGCCATGAGAAGAATTTATCCTAGCTAGCTGCAGGTATATCAGCCTGTGAGGGATGTTGTATGTCCCAGAATGAGGGACATGAACCAGAAACACAGCCTGGCACATTATCACTGTAGCTGCCTCACAAACTCAGACTTGAGAAATAAATTTTAGTTATAAGCCAGTGAGAGTTTGGATTGTTTCTTATGCAGCATTATTGCAACAAAAGCTGACAGAAACAGCCAATAACTAAACAAGGCAAACTAGGCAAATAGCAAACTGGGACAAAGCTGGGACTCTGAATTCCTTTTCACTTACTACTCACAGATTTCTAGGTGCTTTTTAATTGGCTTATTTGAGCCTGCCATTAGTGTTTGTTTTGACTTAACCTGTAGGAAAATGTCAGAGAAGGGGAAAATTAGCTTGTAAAGAAATTTAGCCAGGACTTACAACAATATCAAGATTGATCTTGATTCTGAATTTCCCCCTTTAGGGCCTGTTTCTCCAAGATAGAGTAGGAGTTTTTGCTTTTTTGGTGCTTGGTTGATCAGAAGGAATAACAAGTAGTAATAAACACTAGTACATGCCAGGACCCATCCTAAATACTTTCCATATATTAATTTACTTAATTTTCCCAACTCTCTGAGGTAGAGGCTCTTATTATTCTTACTTCCTGGATAAAGATTGGGCTCACGCAGACACAAAGCTAGGAAATCATAACTCTGGGAAGCCTGACTTCAGTAGCTGTTCTCTTGATCACTCTGTTGTTGCCTCCTAGAACAATCTTCACCACATTTTACTCCTTATTACTTAAAACAATGTTAATACTCCTAGACAAGCAAATTGCCCACTTTCCACCTAGAACAGGAAGATTCCAGATCTCTGCAGTAAGATGTGTGTAAAACCATCCTCGAGAGTGAGTGACAATCTGTTGCAATATTGGCTGCTTTACTCCCTTTCTTTCTCCATACCTATCATTTTGGTCAAAAATATTTCTTTTTCCACTTTCTAATTCCCTCACCAGAGAAACAAAAATTAAGGCATTTCATTTCATTGTGACCCAGAAACCTGAAGGCAGATGATACAATTTCTAGCAAAGCACTTCATTAGAATGAAAACCCAACAAAACAACACATCTTTATATATTCCATGAGTTCATGACAATGAGCTGCAGCTCACACAGGGTCAAGTCGCAACTTACAAACTTTAAAATAATAGCATCTACTTATTCAGGACTGAGTCTAAGACATTTTACATGTATTAGCTTTACTTCTAGTAAGAAACCTACAGAGAAATTATGATTATCTTCTTTTATGGGCAAGGAGACTGAATCTTAACAAACACACACAGCTACGTGGACAACCATTGAGCCGGATTTTGAGTGCTCCAAATTCTGTTGTCTTGGCCTCTCCACCGCATTGTGTTTCGTACTTTGAAGAAAGGATTGTTAAAAAAAAAAAAAAAAAAAAAAAAACCGCCTCAGTTTACTGCATAAAATGAGTTTTTCCCATATTTAGTCACGTAATATAAAAATCTCTGAAATGGATTTAGCTTTCAATCTTTCTTCCATAGTATACTCAACTGATGAGGTAAGAACTAATACATATATTCTGTCCTGAGTGTACATTATTGTGAGATAAGTGGGTAAAACAGGATTGAAAGATAACAAGAGAGATCTTATTCCTAAAAAGAAGTTTGGAGATATTTGCTATCTTTCTATTTTTTGCTCCAGCCTGGGTAAAAATAGTCTAAACCAATGGGACAATCTGTCCTCTGCTGCTTTTAGTGAATAAGTAGAGGACAGATTCTCAACTGTTTCCTCTAGTCAATCTTACCATTTCATGGTAAGCATTGCTGATGAATGTTTCTGAGGTTAGAGAATGTAGCACTGTCTCTTGAAAGTTTTCTGACTTGAAAGTGACACATGTTGCTTCTGCTCATATTTTATTGACCAAAACAAGTCACATGGCCAGGCCTAACTTCAATGAACAGGGAAGCATGTTTTTACCATGAATCTGGAAGGAAAGAATGTGGGTTGTCGGTTATTAGCCATTAAATAACATTAGATAAGGATTCTAATGTAAAATGCATAATCTGCATAATCAATGTAGACTTGTGATTTTAAAGTCAAAGAATAATATTAGAAAATTTTAGAGATGTCCATTATATTTATTTTTAATTTATTATATATGGAAGAATTACTTAAACACTGGAAAGTTTGTTTTTAAATTGGATAATTAAATACTCAAATAACTAAGCAACTAGTTTTTAAACGTGTTTATAAATTAACCTAAGTCTTTTAAAAATGACCATTAATAATTTTTGCAGTTATAAATGCCATTATCAATAAGCTTTGTATGTTGAATTTAAAAGTCTGAGAAGGAATTTGGTTTATGAATTTATTACTCAAATAAATAAATCTTAATTTTTATAACTAAACTTTTGAACAGAAGCTGTCATTTTGGGGTATGAAAATTTTGCATTTACTACTAGTAAATGCCATTATCATCAAAGTTCTACTTTATTTTCCTTTCTGAGAATTTCATTCTGTGGAATGATTATCACTAGAGACTTGAGCATGGACATGTGACAAATAGTAGAACGTAACAGAGGGAGACCGAAGATGCAGCCTGCTATAGTTCTAGCAGAGTTATTATACTTTTCTCTTTAGCTTACATAAAAAAAGACAAAATTTTAGAAGAAAAAATGGTACTTTCAACACTCCGTAATATCCCTCTTTTATAAATATAAGCTTCAGTACAGGTAAAGTTGATAACAGTTAGTCTAGGTAAAGTACTTATTTGAATTGAATGGAGGTAGAAGAAGAAGAGGAGTATTGAACTTGATGAAACCCACTGTTTATAGTTCCTTTCAAGTATGGGCCTATGTAGTGATTTAATTCTCATGAATAAGAGCAAGCAAGATACTAAAAAACATATGACACAATTTATACAATGTGTGTACATGTATTTATTTATGGCTTCATCTGTACTACAAGAGAAATTAAACTGGCTTAGCAAAGACCACAGATCTTTTGCATACAAGTCAAAGTGTCTATTCCATGTGGCTTAGGAATATCTGTAAAGCCTCCATATGGGAAAAAGATTTTCTGATACTCAAGTAAAGAACCAAACATCAAAGAACTTACTGAAAAGTTTGACAAACGTTGACAAATATTCCAAAACTTGAATTCAAGTTTTAATGTCTGAACGTTGTTATTTTGCAATATACTTTATTTTGTAATAGCTATACAGAAGTTTCTGCCAAAGACCATGGGATTTACTATATGATTATACAATATTTACAATGCATATATGTATATGTGTATCTATATTAGTGTTTATTCCAATTTGCCTCCAATTTATATATTCTACTAGATGCCCCAATGATTGACTATTGCTCTCACAGTGAAACTAAAGAGGTGCCAACTCTCTTGAAGCCAATTCCAAAACTTCAGAATGATGATTATACATTTGATTTACAGAGTTTATTTCTTCCAAGGTTGTCCTTTTTAAATTAACTCCACATTTAAGTGGGTAATCATGCTAATGGCTGACAGTGCTAGATTCAGCTGGCTTTGCCTTCATGTCATCACCAATAGCTAAAAACACGAAAAGAAAGAAAGAAAGAAAGAAAAGGAAACAACAAGAGGGAGAGCAAAAAGAAGGCTAACATAAGAAACCAACGTTGCATTAAAATTCAGGTTATCGCCTAATTTGAACGAGGCTCTTCCTGCCCGTGGGCCGTGTGATGTGATACTTGAGGTATTGCCACAGATCCGCTTTCATCTGCGCGCCGCTCTGCAGAAGTCCCAAACCAGGGCCCGCAGGCTAGATCTGGCTTAGGCCAGTGTTTCATTTGGCTTGTACAATGTTTAAAAAAATTGTTGAGCCAACATTTTGAAATTGGAAGCTTTCACATAAAACTCCAGATTTCTGGCGTCTCTCAAAAATTAAGGCGATCTGGGAACACTGAGCGCACATGACCACGTTTCAGTCTATGGCTGGCTGGGCGGCTGCCGCCCCCTATAGACAGGCACGTGCTCTCTGCGGTCCGCACCATCCTGCACTTCACAACCCCCGGCCGATCAGTCGCACTTACCGCACTTGCTGTTTCTCTTTTACTAGAAAACGTCTCACTCTACCAGTGTCTTTATAAAAAGTGGGCACACATGTGGCAAGCTTATAGCTTTAACTTGTCCTTTGTAGATTCTCTTCTCCTTTACTCTCGTACGCGGAGAACCAGTTGCTCCCCTCTATCGCCCAGTGAAGTTGAAACAAAGATCCAAGGGGCTGGTGAACGGTGTAAGTTATGGAAGGTTCTCAGAGGTGTGCTTGCTGGTTTGCTTCCACCCCCAGAGACCGGATGCCACTGGGCTTGGGAAAAGCAAGAGAAAAGGGGAGAATGTAGAAACAAATAAGAAAATGTGCTGGTTCTCGCTCTCAGCTTGGAACCCAGACTTCTGTAATCAGCTTGGTGAGACTGGGACTGGGACTCCGCAAGCCATTTTTTGGTTTTGTTTTGTTTGCCCTGCTAGGCTTTGCCAGAAGAGGGCGCAAGAGGGAGACTGCAATTCCTGAGGAAGACAAGGAACTTGGTCCTTTCCTATTGGTTGCTGCTGGCTTCCTCTTTGCTTGGCGTTCCTGTAAATATCGCCCCAGCAACACTCCCTCACCTTGGCAGCTACATAAGGTCTGCAGTTATTCCTACGCTTCCCAAACCAGCTTCATGGTGTGGCCCGTTGCCCCTGCCCACATTCCCTTTCAGAGATCTAAGACCTGGCTTCTGGAGCCCACTCCTCCAAGCCTCCAGGTTTGAATATTCTGGAGCCTTTGTTCCTTCAGTTGCAGGGAAGGAAGCTGCTTCCTCGTAGCTTTAGTTTTGTGATGCCTTTGAGTTTTCTTTTTTCTCTACTTAACGTATTTATGCTTTAGTTGACAATTATGTATGTTACTATGTTACTTTATTTAAATAACTGCTTCTTGAGTCTTGAGAGAGGAAGAGTACAGTATTCCCTCACTTATCCTGGGTATTATGTTCCAGACCCCCCCTGCGAAGTGGGAACCTTACATTTATTCTACACACTTAAACCTAAGTAACTTAAACAATATATGTATACAGTACCGCAAAATCAACAATATAGTGAAAAACCCGCAATAAATAATTAAATATAATATTTAAAAAATCCCGCGATAGTGAGGCCATGATAAGTGAATTGCGATATAGCGAGGGACTACTGTATTAAGAGTTAGGCTGCCCAATATGGTAGTCACTAGTCACTTTGATTATTTAGATGCATATATAATTGATTTAAGAGCAATGCAATTTAAAACAGTTTCTGGGTTCCAGTAGCCACATCTGAAGCGCTCAATAGCCACATGTGACTACTGGTTACTGTATTAGAGAGGGCAGATACAAAATATTTAGCCCTCATAGAAAGTTCTGTTGAGTGGTGCTGGGCTAGAGAAATGAGGGGGTCCTCAAATAGGAGAAAATATGAGGGGAAGATGTTCATGAGAACCAGGAAATGAGGTGGAAAAGACTCAGGATAAGCTCTTTCCAAGAAAGATTGAAATATATATGGAGCTTCTCTGAACACAATGCAATTAATCTAAAAATCAATAAAAAAAATAGGAAACCATCATATATTTGAAAATGAATGCTATGATAATGAAATTATAATAAAACATTGCATATTGCAATGATTCACAAATCCTTCCAAAAATAGTAATGGGGGAATCAGTCCCTACTCTGATTTTATGGAAGTTCTCCAACACATTGGAATACTACACAGCAGAAAAAAAGAAGGAATTCCTACCTTTTGAGAAGCATGGATGGAACTGTAGATTATTATGCTAAGTGAAATAGGCCAGTGGATGAAAGACAAATACCATATGATCTCGCTTTTAAGAAGAATCTAATGAACAAAATAAAATAATGAGGAAAATAGAACCAGAAAAATAGAGTCACAGAATAGACTGACAATAGTAAGGAAGGAGGTGGAAACTGTTTGAAAGAGGGTGAAGGAATTAGTCAAAGAACATAAATAAAAACCCATGGACGTGGACAATAGTGTGGGGAATGATTATGGAAGTGGGGGGAGGGCTGGGCAGACAGGGGCAAAGGGGGAAAAATTGGAACAACTGTAATAACCTAAGCAACAATTATAAAAAAGCTTGAGTAATTTAGATAGTGGATTGTGAAAAGTGTTGTGTGAGCTGAGCTTGAGATACTCCATACCTATTTCTATTTTTTTTAGAAGAATGTCCAAAATCTTCAAGTCCGAGGTGTCCAGTCTTCACGATGTCATGATGTTGAATCCAGGGGATATAAATGTGGAAGAAAACCCTGCACTCCAATAATCCTTCTTGGTCTCTGCACTTCCTCATGAATGGAGAACATGGCAATGAGCTTCTCAACTTCTTCCAGCATTTTAAAATGCCTTAGACAATGATAGAGGTGCTAAAAAACTAGAAATGAGTAAGTGCTGTCAAAATGGAGATTAAATTCTAAAATAAAATAAAAACATTTTGAGCACTATGGATTGATAATTTGATGATCAATTTGGGACAAAATACTCCAACAGCGTAATTAAATGACATCTTTTGAGTCCTTTGGAAAAGCAGAAATACTTGATGTGAGTGATTATGTATTCACTTAGCACAAGGCTTTTCAAATTTCACAAATTCCTTTGTTTAATAAAGCTTCTAGGTTGATTGATGAAGAAAACAATACAGGTATACATATGAACCTATTGTATTATAGAGATAATATATTTGTGGCTCAAAAGGAGATATGTGGTCAGGATGATAATATATTTAGGGAAATTTGTGAATTATTGAATGCTAGGTAGCAGCTATGGAAAGTAATTAATATTTTTGTCAGGAAGTGGCTGATTATGTGTAGCAGGTATTTGAGATTATGTACTTAACATTATTGATGTGCTTAGGGAACAGAGGTAACATGGACTTTGGAGGTTTAGCTAATATATTGGATAATGGAGTTGCGATCTGGAATCAGGTTGAAATAAAGGACCAGGCTTAACAAGATAAAATGTAATAGGAATTAATGTAAATTTGTAACAATGAGTTAAAAAAAAAAAACAACAGAAGAAATACAGAATGAGCAAGATGTGCCTTAACATTAATTTCTATGAAAAGGACGAGGGTTTTTTTTTTTCAGTCATAAGCTTGTGACAAGTCAATGATGTCATATGCATGTTTAAAACCTAATTCAGGCGTAGACTTCATAAACAGACAGGTGGGCCACAGTGACAAGGAGGTGAAAAGAGTAGAGCAATAATGGTTTATGAGCCAGATCGCACCTCATTCATCACACTTCACTTGGATACTACACTTTGAAGGTGATACTGATAAAATGAAAAAATTTCAAGGAGAGTCACACACAATAAAGAAGGAATTTGAAACCTAAATAATATTAACAACATTACACACATTTAGGTTAGAGGAATGAAAACATGGTATCATTTGGGAAGTTCCTATCACATAGAAAAATACTTTCCCCCTAGTTTTCCAAGAGGCAAAATCAGGAACAATGGGGGTAGAGGTGTATCTATGAAAAAGTTTACAAACATCAGAGATGTCCGAAAATTAAAGGGTTTCAAAGAGTTTAAGTTTTGAGTGCTATGCCTCTAATGTTTTTTCTCATAAATCCTGCTATTTTAATGTTAGAGCCAAATACTGTACTGGGATTTATTGGAACTTGTCTATACAACCTGTATTTGACATGCACATTTGATTTTTGGAATCATAACACAATCTTAAACATCTTGTCATTTCTAGGACTTTTGCACACCTAGCACATACAGCAAGAAATGGCTTGTTTTAACTCAAAGGACTACTATCTAGCCATGTCCTCATTAATTAAAAATCTGTGGTATTTTAAGAGTTAATTTAGCTTACATTTTGTGTTTCCTTTTCTTCTCTCTCAGTTTACACATTCCAGTCAATAGCCTTAAGGCAAGTGCTGTTTCAATCCAGTCTATCTAGGAAGCATGGCTTAAGATAATGTTGTTTATGGTTAAGAAAGATCATTGTTGTGTTAAGTAATTGTTCATAGCTGGCAGCACCAAAGGTTGGGATTTCTGGCTGCCTTTTGATTATTATATCGTAAGTACGGATGAGTTGCAGTAAAAACATTGAAGAACCTTCAGTGTACTTTGTCCAAACAAAAGAACAACCATCCAAGTTATGAAGAGATACATCTCAAGTACTCTGACTTCCACAGTTTTTTTTTTTTTCCAGTTATAATTTTTCAAGGTGTTGTAGCTTGCCAGTGTCAACAAATTTGTGTTTTCTGGTAGGATAATTGAATTGAGATTTTTTCCCCTCTGACACAGAGTATTGAGTTACAAACCTATGGGTTAGTTGTTTGTAGTTGGGCGAGCTGATTCCTTTCTGAAGTCACCACTGGGTTAATTCAGATAAAACAGAACTGCTTCCTTTTTGGTAAGCAGTTAATTTCTTATTATGCAGGAGCTGACCTTGCAACTTGTATATAATTCAGATCTCCGGCCTTTCCTTTTCTTAGATTTTGCTGTCAACTCCTGACTGTTTAACCGCCCTTCCATATATCTTTATATTTAGACTACCTGTGCAGGAACAAGAAGCTGATCATTTACATTTCAAAATGCCAGCAAATGTTTCTTTTAGGAAGTTTATGCAATTTGCAAACACATATACAAACTAACCCTTGCTGAGCATTTACTGTGAGTGAAACATTTCACATTGTTAATGCTTATCATAGTCCTTTTTCAGTTGAGACGTTAAGGCTCAGAGAGGTATGTGATTTACTGGAGGTCATACAATGGTCAAGTACAAGAACTAGGAACTCACCTGCAAGCTAATTCCTAGATCTTCCTTACACTGAGGTCCTGTATCGCATTGCCTCTGGACAACAGGCTTACCTTATCTTGTATTTAAAAGAATTAGCAGTGACTTGGACTTTTTGTCTGTTTGCCAGTTTTGTTGAATGGTTAGCATGTTTTTGGCTGTATGAAGGATGGTTGCTTGAGTTTAGATGGAAGCATGATGTCATTCTTCTTTATTTGCAAGTTAAAGGTGGTTGTAGTAATAGGATGGATGCTGAGTAATGAGTTAACAAGTGTATTGTAGGGACTGTGGTGGTTGTTGGTTTTGAACTTGGCTCCATCACCAACAGGTCCTCCTAAGGCAGAAAACCACATTTCCCTAAATCCCCTTCCCTGCGTGTTGCTGGGTCACAATTTGCCAATGAGAGGAACTTGAGTGAGATTTGGAAGGTAGAAGTGAAGTGGAAGCTTTTATACCAGAAAGTCCTGATGGTTAGAGGCAGCTGGAGTCTAGACCTCTCTGCAAGCCTCCACTTAGTGGTTCTGGCACTTTCTTGGACTTCCCAGACCGTGATTTCTCTAGGCTGTGGGTGAGGAAGTGGTTTCCAGACCTCTCCGCAAGGTCCCACTTCAGGCTTGTGGCCGCTTTTCCAACTTCCCAGGGTAAACGGCTTTCCCCCTCTCTTGTTGAGAGATACTCTAGCCACCATCTTCACTGCTGCATCCTCTCATATTTGTGTGTTCTTCATTTCTATATTTCATCAATTTTTCCCATAATGCTGATGGTCACTTTGTTTTCCTGAGCAAACCTAGACTGGCATATAAAATATGACTGTTTGGACATTTAAATTATAATCATGCATAATCCTTCTTTGTTTAGGAGTGAGAGGGAAGATAGAATAAATACAAATAAGAAATTTGAAGCAATGTAAAGTTAGAAGAATATAAAGTTGAAAAATGTCCTGCTATTTGTAATGATCTCTTATATAATAGCATGTATTTCATGTGATGGATATAGCATTCAGTTTTACTTTGTTTAGGAAACTTTCATTAAGTATCCACTATGTGAAGCATTAAGCTGGACGTGCTGGGAAACAAAGAAAGAAATACTTATAGAGAGCTTACTATGAGTCAGATGCTTAGATTTTCAGTTCACAAGCTGGCCGGAGCTGCTTCCTGCCCCCAAGAGGCTTTAATTCAATTGAGATTAATTTGGAAAAGAAAATGTGTTCTATACGGTCCCTTAGGAATTCAAATGGATTATTTTAAAAATCACTTATGGTCCAAGTAACTTTTTTTTCCTATTTATGCCAAATTTTTATGCATTTAGACATCATCATGGTCACAACTAATTTTTCTGCCTATTCTGATTTGTCAAAAACAAATTCCAAGTGAAGAACTTACTACACTCATTGAAATTGGCGAAAAATAGAAGAGACTAACAGATGAAGGCAAGGAAGTCAAGTGATCCCCACACAGAACGTGTAGACCTATTTCAATAGAAAATGAAAGCAACATATTTCTAAGATATATTGGGCACAAAGTGTACTGTAGGCACACTTGTAATTTTCCTCAATACCTGTCTGGAATTTTTTTGGCAAATGTTTGAATTGAAAGTGAATTAGCTTTCGTTGAGTTCAACAAACTCTAAGGTTGGCTATTTATGAAGCGTAAAGTGAGTGGTGACAGTACAGGCTGGTGTTTTCAGCAAGTGTGTTGTCTCTTGTGGACGCGTGCAAAACAGATTCCCAAGGAAGCGATCGGAACTTGGCTTTTATACTTAGCATTTCATCTACTTGGCATAAGGAAATCGGGGCTGCCAAACCTGTGCTTTCAGAAACCTACAGTAATCCTGTTGCAAAGAACAACTAACCTAACTTATTAACCTAATATGAAGAACCCCTTCTCCCAAATCAGGCACTTCATACTAAAACTATGGATTGCAAGCAGATTTCATTTAATTGTTCCAGTAAGTGTGCACTGACAGCACCGTGATTCTAGGAAAACAGGACATCAAGAGGAGTATGTTAAGAAGTGCGTGTTAGATTTCTTCTAAACAGGTAGAAGTTGGTTCTAGCAACTTCTACTTGAGAGCATCTGCTTGGAAACAAAGCGTCATGGGTCCCTAACTTTTGTGCGTATTCCACCATTAAGAAGATTCTCATTTGTCTGAGGCTAACCTCCAGTCCCCTTCCCTTCCAAAGCGAGTAACTAAGCAAAGAAAGAAAATGCTGGAGAAAACCATGAAAGCAGTTAATGGACATGCCCACTTTTTAGAATGTGTGTAGGGAGAGATTATACCTATTGGCATAGAATGTTTTCCTCTTTTTAAAGTTAGTAAATTAATAGCATATAAGGATATGAATCATGATATACAGTTAACTTAGTGCTTTTTCATTTTAAAGACATGTTATGATTGCCTTTTAACAGGAAGATAGTGAAACTTCTGAAATCTATGCCTTATACTCACATGTTTTCTCAGAGTTTCAGCTTATATTCCTCTTCAGGGTTGCTCTAGTTTCTGCTCGCTCAGTAATTATTTCATCATTTTTGTTAATGGCTTTTAAATACTGTTCATCGGCCAAAAACAATTCCAGTTAGTGAACAAAGTTTAAATGTAGGCTAATGTCTGAACTTGTCCTACCTCACTGGTCTTTCTGACTTAAAACTGATGATTCAAAGAACAAATAAATTTGGACTTCTTTTTTCTAATTATGGAATCAGACATATTTTAAATGATCAGTTGAGCTCATACAATTTTTCAATGATATCTGATTTTGTTGCTGGTACATGCATTAGGCCTAACCCAAATGCATTTGGGATTTCAAAACTTATCATCATATGCCCAAACTAGACACAAATATGTGAATTTATGAAGGACCTGAGAGATCCACAGAAGTAGGAATTTTATTTATTCATTCATTTGAACAGTGTAAACAGTAAACAAGTGAGAAAATTGCCAGATGGTAAGAGAGGTTATGCAGAAGTGATAAATAGTTACTGAGAAGCTATTTTAGCTGGGGTGTTTGAGGGAGAACTCTGTGAAGCTGTTTTATTTATAATAAGACTGGTATTAAAAGAAGACATTAGTCATGAAATATTAGGGGGATGAATTTTTCAGGAGGAGTGAATAGCTAGGGCAAAGACCATAATGCGGTTGCAAAGATGGTATGTTTGAGGAACAGAAAAGAAGGCTGGTGTAGCTGGAGTCTAGTGAGTGAGGGAGGTAAGGGTGGGAATGGGTCCAAGTAGCATGGAGGGGACAGATCACATAGGGCTTTGTAAACCCAGGTAAGGGGCTTGGGTTTTATTCTGAGTGTAGTGGAAGATTTAGAAACTTGTTAAGCAAGTGACATGATCTGGTTTAGGATTTAGGGAGGTCACTCTGGCATCTGTGGGAAGTACCAATTTTAGAAACAGCATCAGTAGAGGCAGCCAGAAGCTAATTACAGCAACTGAGGTGAGGGATAATTATGGTGACTTGGATTAAGGTGATACTAAAGGAATGTCGGAAAGGAGAGAAATTTGGGATGTCTGTGAATGTTGTACCTCATTGACTGAGATACTAAAATATGTAGCCAGTACCATAGGAAATGGCATTTTTTAAAGGACTACATATGAAGTTGGTATGTTAGGCCCGGAAGTTCTAGCCATAGCTTGGTTAGATTACACTGTTAAACCTCAGTTCTTGAATGTCTTCCATCTCAAACAATTTGGTTCTCAACCAAGTTTTCACAGAGAAAATGTCGTCTAGATTGTTGGACAAAACTTTGGTTCTCGACTGACCACTCTTTCACGCTGATGCCTGTATGATCAATCAGTCATGCATCCCTCGGTGGCAAAGAAAGGAGATTTCGGTTTGAACAAATCACTTCTTGAACGGCCTTCTGGAATGAGTGAAGTTCAAGGACTGAGGTTCCACTCTATTTGGTACATAGTTTTTGGCCTTAGTGTGACTCTGTATTCTCAGATGTATTAGAAATATGCCACCCAAATTGTGAGGAAGGAATGAACTAAATACATAATGCTATTTTCAGGAGTTTATGTCTTACTGTATCGCTTGAAAATCTTTTGGCTGTGGATAGGAGAAAATCCCAACTCAAATGCAGTAGTCCCTCTCTATATTGCGGTTCACTTATCACGGCCTCACTGTATTGTGGGATTTTTAAAAATATTGTATTTAATTATTTATCATGCATTTTTCACTATATCACAGGATTTTGTGGTACGTTGTTAAAGTTATGTAGGTTTAAGAGTGTAGAATATGTTTAAGAACATAAGCAGTGCTTATAAAAGCATGGAAAAGGTTAATAATGGAGTGGGAAAGGTTAATAAGGGACTTGGAACAGTTTATAAGTGTGTGGGAAGGGTTTATAAAGCCTTAAAAAATATATAAATACTAAAATAAATGTAAGGTTCCTACTTCGCGGATTTTCACCTATCACAAGGCGTCTAGGACGTAATACCCACCGTAAGTGAGAGAAGACTGTAGACTTAAAGAGGACATTCATTGTCTTTCATGTCTAGTAGGGCAGAAGGTAAAGTAGGCTTCAAGTGTAATGAACAGCAGCTCAACGGAGCATTGAAAATTCAGGTTCTTTTTGTAACTTTGTTCTGTCGTTGTTGATACAAAGACCTGTTCTCAGCGGAGCAAGATGATTCTTAGTGGCAACTGGGACTTTATGCTCCTCCTTCAAGTCTAGCAGGATGCCAGCTTAGGCCATAGGCTCATTCTGGAACCAATAGCAGTTTCCTGGGCACTAATATGCTCAAGATTGGCTTAGGATAACCAGGATTTCCTGAGTGTAGAGGAGAGGGTGAGTGCTTGAATAAAATGAGACTTCTGATAAGAAAGAAGAAATAGTTGTTGGGTGGATAATCAGCAGAATCCATAATTACGTAACGTCCATTTTAATGTTTTAATAAAATCATTAGACAGTATGCATTTTAAGATCATAGAGGACCAAAAATATGGTGTGAATAATTCTTAAAAAAACAAAAAACAAAACTTGACCTTAATAGGAAAAAATGTAGTGAAGCAACCTCAGAAACACAGTTATTTAAATCAAATTCAAAGATCTTAAATCACAGAAATGTGGTAATTTAATTTTCTACCCCAAACTAAAGGAAAATTTATGAGACTGGTATAATGTGGTATGTTATGGACTGTTGGAATCTGAACAAGTTGTCTTACTTGATTTTCACATTTTTGATATGTTTTTCCTTCTTATTCCCACTTACCCCTTTTCTTTAAATTCCTATTAGGTTTTTCTCTTTGCAAAATAATGGCATGTTAATAACATAGCAGACCTCATTTTCTATTTTTCTGTAATGACATTAGCAGAGTTCCTTTGAGGTGATTGACGCTAAGAGAGAGTCCAAGAAAAATGATGTGTTTGAAAGAGCATGGTCTTACCTTCACAATAATGGTCTATGAAAGATATTACATCACCTTGGTAATTATACAGCACAGACAAAAATGAAATTAATTATTTTGATAGATATTAACTTTGGGCTCAGAATGCAACTTTAATTAAAAATTCATAGACCATTATCTATTGTAGTGACAATGGTTTGGAGCTAAATAACACTACTTTATAACAATTGCATACATAGACAAGCAAGACACTTTATATTTTTGTTCCAAGTACCCTATTTTTAGTAAACTACTATTCCATTTATCTCCTTAAAAACCTTAATTCAATTCAACACAAGCAGTACACTTTTTATAGTTTTTCTTCTAAATCACTCTTCTGGAGATTCCTATTATAGCTAAGTTCAAAAGTGCAGTGAATTATTAAATTGCTACATTCTTTATTCATAATTTGCATGAAATCATTGAGGGGAGGGAAAGGAATACCTCTGTGAAGTATGTCCTTATTTAGTTTTAAAGCTACTGGTATTTGACAGCTGGCAAAGCTTACTTTGGAGCAGAAAACTATGCACTTTGGCGCAATTTATATTTATTTTCAGAGCAGCAATGTAGCCCTATCTTCCTGAATAGAATTTACTGAATTCACAGAAGTAATTATACAACTCCAGCTATGGTCAACTCTCTTCTTGACAGTATTTGGACACTCTTGATTCTCCTTCTCTTACTCAATCACTTCTAATGTCATACCCTCTTTGGATTTCCCTCTTACCACTCTGCGCCCTTCTTTGCTCCTCATTCACTGATTCTTTTTTTGCTCTTTCACACCTTCAATAAAACAGTTCCCTAAATTCTCTTCTACTCATCTTCCCTTCCTTCTTCTTCTCAACTTTCTCTTTCCTCTGTCTCTCTTTCTCTTCTAAGTAACCTCATCCATTCCCATGGTTTTAATTCCCACTATATGCCTAAGACATCCAAATTGGCTCCTATACCCTTTTCTTTTTAAAACCTCATCTCCAAACACCTGGCCAGACAGCTCTCTTTGGCTATTCCAGATGTTCTCCGAATATGACCTCAGATGAACTTGCCTCACACAATTGTTCCCTCAGTTGGCTACTAGTCCTTGCTCCACCATTGCCCAATTAGGAAACCATAAAGTTTTCTGGCTCCTCCCCACTCTCAACACTCATATCTAATTGGTCACTACATTTATTATTATTCTAACCTTGAAGTGTTTCTTAATTCCTTTCCAAGACCAATGCCACTGTGCTAATTCTGCCTTCCAGTATTAATCGGACCAGGGCAATCAATATCTTTTATTTGGACTCCTGCCTCTGGGCCCTTTATGCTTCTGTCCGTTTTCTGCATTCATCCTTTCCAACACATACCTTTATTTCCCATTATCTGACAAATAAAGTCTAGACTCTTAAAAGTCCTTAATTGCCTCCAGTCTTGCTTTTCAGCCTCATTCCCATCCATATCATATTTTAGCTACATCAGAATTATTTGTTTCCAAACATGCCATGTGCTTTTATATTTCAAAAACTATCATTTTGCTTTTCTTTAAGCTATTGGGTTGGCTAAAATGTTTGTTTAGTTTTTTCTGTATGATGGCTCTAGTAACTTAGTTGTCTTTAACTTCATTAGAACCAATTTTGTTAGATTGTATTGTGACAGCTGTCATATCAGCGTGCATTTAAAAAGAATTATCAAAATTGGTGAATTTTTGTGCAGCCATTTTAATATTAAAGATGGAAGAAGAGACACAACATTTTCAGTGTATTATGATTCATTACTTCAAGAAAGGTAAAAATGCACCTGAAATGCAAGAAAAGATTTGTGCAGTGTATGGAGAAGGTGCTGTGGCTGATCGAATGTGTCAAAAGTGGTTTGCAAAGTGTGTTGGTACTATTGACATTTTGGCCAAATAATCCTTTGCTGTGGGGCTGTTCTATGCATTGGAAGATGTTTAGCAGCACCCCTGGCCTCTACACCCTAGAATCCAATAGCACGAGATAGCAGACATACTAAAAATATGCAAATCAATAAAGTTATTGGTGAAAATAAAAAATGTGTCTTATTTTATAGAAAAAACTAAATGAACTTTCTGGCCAACTCAGTATTTTCTCTGCCTCAATTTTTCTTTTTACTTTTCTTAAAATCATACTGCCTGCACGATTTTGTACTTGCTGTTCCATTGGCCTGGAACAATATTTTCTTAAGGTTCGCCATGGCAAGCTCCTTCTCATTGTATAGATCCGGATGAGATGTCATCTCCTCAGAAAAGTTGTCCTGACCATCTGTTTCAAAGGAGACTCACACCCAGCAGTGATCCTGCGTTTAACCATCGTGTTTCTGTACTTCTGATTACTCATTCCTCTCAGAAATTCTCCTTTATAAGTTTTATTTATTTATTTTTTATCGTATTTTTTAATTATGATCTGTCCCCCTTATACCTCTTCCCGCCCCCAGCCCCCAATCACCACACTGCTGTCCCATGTCCATGAGTCCTTTTTCCTTTGGAAATACTCCTTTTTATGTATTTGTTTCTGCCTCCCCAACTAGACTGTAATCTACTTGATTGAAAGGACTTTATCATATTTGTCACTGCTCCTCAGTGCCTACGACAGTGTCTGTCACTTAGTAGGTGCTCAATAAATATTGTTGAATGAATAAATGAATTACTATTTTTTCACTGAGATGCTATATTTTGCTTCTTCACTATCGTCGTCGGCAGCCGTCCGTCTCGAGAGACGATGGTGTAGCTTCTTAAGAGTCTATCTGCACCGCCGAGAATGGCTGTGCAGTCCGACTCGGGAGTGACATGGTATCTGTCTCCTCCCGTGTTGAATCGACATCTTGTGATGACGCTGAAGCTACAGAGCCTGGGCAGGGTAATATGGAGGGTCTGCTGTTGCCCATGCAGCAGACCCCCCCTCTCTTCTTCTGGATTTTGTGGAAATTATATTCTACCTATGAATCTTTTCTTTTAAATTAGTTATATTATATACTTTGAAGTGAAAAGGAAAAGCAAGGAAATATTGAAACAGTGTTGATATTAACTGGGAGACAGAGCCAGATTCAACCTGTTTGTACCCAATTCTTTCAGTGCACCATGGTATGGAAAAAGAAATGTAATACAGTAGGAAATTCCTGGATTCTGAGACAAGAGACCTGTGTTCCAGTCCTTGCCCTGCCATCAACAGAGGCCATCATGGTGAGTAGATTCTTTAAGCTCTGTGGATCTCAGAATCATAATTTGTATGTTCTTGCCTTCTTTGTTAAATATTAATTGATCATAAAGTTGTGGATTTACTTCTGAGCTCTCTATTTGGCTTCATTGATCTATATGTCTGTTTTTATGCCAGTACCAGGCTGTTTTGAATACTATGGCCTTGTAGTTGAGTTTGACATCAGACAGAGTGAGACTTCCACATTTGATTTTCTTAAGATTGCTGTAGCCATTTGGAGTCTTTCATGTTTCCATATACATTTTTGGAGTATTTTTTCTAGTTCTATGAAGTATGTCATTGGAATCTTGATAGGAATTGTATTGAATCTATTGATTGTTTTGAGTAGTATGGACATTTTAATGATGTTAATTCTTCCTACACAGTATATGCTTCCACTTATTTGTATTTTCCTTAGTTTCTTTCTTCAGTGTCTTCTAATTTTCTGAGTATAGGTCTTTTACACCCTCAGTTAAATTTTACCTAGGTTTAAAAAATTTTTTTTTGAAATACAATTGTAAATTAGATTGTTAATTTCCCTTTCTAATAGTTCATAATTGGTGTATAAAAATATAACTGATTTCTAGATATTTATTTTGTATTCTGCTACTTTACTGAATTCATTTATCCATTCTAGTAGTTCTTTGGTGGAATCTTTAGGGTTTTCTAAATACATTATCATGCCATCTGCAAAGAATGACTGTTTTGCTTCTTCCTTTCTAGTTTGGATGCTTTTTATTTCTTCTTCTTGTCTGATTGCTATGGCTAGGACTTCTAGTGCTATAATAGTGGTGAAAGTGGACAATTTGTCTTGTTCTAGATCTTAAGATAACTGCTTTTAGTTTTTGCCTGTTGAGTATGATGTTAGCTGTGAGTTTGCCATATGAGGGGGGACCCCAAAAATCTGGAATTATCTTCCGGAGGGGAAGCCCCTTGTAGTACAGGCTTCCCCCACTAGGTGAGTGTTCTAGGAACCCATCTGTATCAGTGTACATACTAGCTGGCATTGTTGTCAGAGGCTGCTTTTGCTCATTTCATGCTGGATGATTTATGAGTGCACTTGCCCACGCCACACTGAGTGTTCAGCTGTATTTGACTCTAAATGGCATGATCCACATGTCCCACCTTCCCTATTCACCTGATCTTGCCCCCAATGACTTCTTTTTTGTTTCCCTGGGTGAAAAAAGTCCTCAAAGGGAAATGTTTTGCTGATATGGAAGAGGTGAAACAAAAAATGACAGAAGCACTAAAAGGCATCAAAATTGATGAATTCAAAAACTGTTATGAGCAGTGGAAAAAATGTCTTGATAGGTGTATTGCAACTAATGGGGAGGACTTGGAAGGAGACTGAGGTTTAAAGATGGACATGGAGCACAGGGTGGGGATTGACTGTGGGAGTGTGTGTGTGTGGGGGCAGGGCAGTGGAGAGCAACAGGGGGAAATTGGGACAACTGTAATAGGACAACGATAAAAACATAGAAAAAGAAAAAATAAAAACCAGATCAGAAAAAAAGGATAAATATATATATTTTTTAGAAACAAATTCTGTTTTTTTTCTTTCTTTTTGAGTCCTCCGTCATACATCATCTTTATTATGTCGAGGTATGTTCCCTCAATTTCCACTTTGCTAAGAGTTTTTGTCATAAATGGGTGCTGGATGTTTCCTACCCATATTATAATGACAATTTACAGACAACAAACCTCCATAAATACAGGGTGGGGAAAAAGTAAGTTTACAGTTGTGAATATGCAAAACATAGAGTTTATTCTTGTATTATTTTATTAAGTATTATATTATTTTCCATATGAACAACTGTAAGCCTATTTTTGCCCCACGCTATATATGCTGAACATTCTTTGTTGAGATCAATGTATTTCATCAAGAGACGCAAAAATCCTTCAGTTCAGTGATTCTCAGCTATAATCTGAATTAGAGTCATCTGGAAAATTTTGAAAAAATCTGAATTCTGGATTTATATTTAGAATCTGAATTTTTAGGTCTGTCTGTAGTGGGGCTCAGGAATATGCATTGTAAAAAAAAAAAAGCAGCACAGGTGATTTTATGCAGAAATCAGGGGACCACATTCTGAAAGTGTTTTTGACTTTTTCCTATTTTGAAAATTGTGTCAATTTTTATGAATCCCTAAATGTTTTTAATTGCCTCTGAAACATTCTAGTTATTCTTTATATTAGGCAGCCTCTAACTGAACAGGATCTTGGAAAGAATTAATAGTAAGATAAATGAAAAAATTCAAATATATTTAGGAAAGCAGGTATTCTTTAGAAATTGAAGGCTGACTGAAGATAGACCAAATTCCTAGAACACTAAGAGAAGTTTTAGCTGAGAGCCTTCCTAAACTAATTTCCCAGTGTCGACTTGTGAGTGCAGGCAGTGAGTGCAAGGGCTGCACAGCATGAAATATTGGAAAAGGAATCTGGCAGGAAAGTGTGCCCTGTCTCCAGCACTCCCAAGGGGAGTTCAAGTACATTTACCTGCCTGGCCTCAAAGACTCCTATCTCATGTTTACACAGCAAGAAGAGGGGACTCATTAGCATCCTTGATGAGGACATTCCCACCCTGAAGGTATGCACATTCCATTCCATTCCTCTATCTCATCCAGGCTCCTTCAGATCTATGGTTTGGCTTCTAGAAGCCAAGTCTACAAGCCATCACCTCAACCTGGGGAGGCTTTTTGAGATCAAATATCAATCTGTCATCACATTAATAAAATTAGGAACAAGGCAGTGTTCCTTTCTGAGGAACTAAAAATTAGATTTCCAGTATTTTACATTGCTCGATCATCATAACCATCAGAATGATTACAGATTTACTATGAAATAATTATTAAAATGAGGAGTTGATCTACCTATTTATAGGACTAACTTCCACTCAAATAATTAATTCTATAAGTTGTTTAGGTTACTGGAAAGTAGTCAGAATTTAATATGTTCTCTTGTGATTTTTTCAGTTATTAGTTCACTAATCCAGGAGAATGGAGAAACATGAGTAGGGAGGAAGAACTCTAATTCCTGTGGCTGAGACTGGAGACTGGCTAGATGTTTATCAAATGAATTTCCATCAATTTCTGGGTACACATTTCCCAGCTTTCTTTGCACTGGCAGGTGTTTGAATTCACAGCAGTGGGATTGGGGTGAGAGCTACATATAAATTCAAGGCTTGGTCCATGGAGTCTTCTCACAGGCAGTCCTTTATCTTCTTGTTTCATCATTGACCCTCATCCCATTACTGGTTTAATGCAGAGAAGGATGACTTCTGGGAAGAGGGCACTGCCTTAGGATGACCGGAGACTGCATGAAGCAGAGCCCACTGCTGACCTCATTTGATTGGGAGGTGAGAGAGCAAGGGACCCTTAATGTGTCTGTGCACTGAGATTTTGCTGTTACAGCATGTAGTGCTTCTTAATCCATCTCCTGAGGATGACCTGTTTACTCATACGGCAGCAGAACTGACTTTTTCAACATCACATTTCTTATGAGCCTGAACGTGAGGGCTTGAGTCCCTTGTACACCCACTTCTGGAATTCAGAACTATCTGGACACATTTGCCTAACTGATGTGGCAGACACACCAGTGGTCCATTGGCAGTAGACACTGTTGAATCTTCTGAGAGAGAATTTATCGCCTCAGGGACAGAGATCTGGGAAGGTAAACTTGGCATGATAACAAAGCAGTGGTTGTGTGAGGAAAGTCGTTGCTAAGAATATGGCTTATTGTTTGTCTTTCGGATTCCTCCCCGGCCCAGTTCCAGCTGCCTAGATGGTAGGAAGTGAGAGAGAGAGAGGCTCAGTAATGAAAACTGAAGAAGTTGCATAATCTAGATTTCTTTACTCTGTGTGTGTAAAAACTGCAATATTTATCTTTCTAAATGAAGTAAGTGTGTCTCAGTTTCTATTCATTAAGCGCTGTAGGATAGTCAGACTTGATCATGTTTTGGTTGTTGTCCACCCTCCTCTACAGTCTCCATAGCAACAAGGAGTTCTCCCAGTCTGGAAGATTGGGGTGAAGATCCCCTGGCCTCCAGTCCAAGGCTGTGTCTTTTGGGGTGCTCATTGCTTCAGGGCTCTTCTTTCATGAGGAAATGGGTGGTCCTGTGCTTTGCGTAGGAAGACTTCTAAGTGGTCAGGTCTCAAGCCATAATTCTCATTTCTTGAGAAAACGGTCAATACTGAATTCTGACTCAGGAAGACACTCCAGGGATTGGGGTACTCCTTTTTGGGTTCAGAACATCGCCTTCTATTCCTCTTTCTGATTTAGTCTATTGTATCTTTGTGGATTTGAAAGAAAAGAAGCTGTGTTCTCTTTCCTTGAGGTATGATAGAAGGAGAGATTAGACTTTAAAGATCAAATGCTGGCATCTTCTGAGGTGAAAGTGGGCGAAGGAGAAGGTTTTTATTTTTTTGCAAGTGCACATCATCAAAAACAAAACAAAATGCTAAAAGCAAAAACAGACAAAAAGAAAGCAAAAGAAATACAATAACAAGTTTTTCTTAATAGTACAAACAAGTCACTTTTTCTTCTTAATAGTACATTCTGTTACAATAGTATATTCTTAGGATCCACCTGAGAGTATCAAAGAAATGGAGATAAATTCTCCCCAGTTTGTGCCTAAAGCAGGGTTTTCAGACATACATGAATTACATTTAGAGTAAAAATGCATCCATTGGATGGTGGCAGCCCTGGATTCCACCTTAGCTCCATTTCAGTTGTTTCCAGGGTGTACATGTTGAGTCAACCGTTTCTCAAATTCAATGAATCATTTCATAAACATATCCCTTTCCTGAAACATTTAGAAATAGTCATGTCATTGTCCACACTGTGGACTCTGGCAGCTTTCGCTCTTGCTGCCTTGGCAACCCTGAGATCACTGTGTGCATGAGCCCAAGCTGGTAGATACAATGCCACGTGGAGTAAAACTAAAGAATGGTGGCAAGCAGTTTCCAGTCATCACATGAGACCGTCCTTGATTGTCTAGCTGCCAGCAAACTTGCCACCTGACCCCAGAGACATGAGAGAGCTGAGTAGAATCAGCTGATCTCGTTAAATAGTCATTCTTTTAAACTTTCATATTTGGGGATGGTTTGTTATGCAGCACAAACTAACTGATACACGATTAAAATAATGAAGATAGAAAACCTGTACAGACTTATAACCATGAAAGAGGTTGAATCAGTAATCAAATACTTCCCAACAGAGAAAAGCTCAAGACTAGATCACTTCACTGGTGAATTCTACTTAAATATTTAAAGAAGAATTAACACTAATTCTCAAACACTTTCACAATATTGAAAAAGAGGGATCATTTTCAAACTTATTTTATGAGGCCAGTATTTCCCTAATACCAAAGTCAGACAAAGACATTGAAAAAAAAAAAAGGAAGAAAATTGTAGGCCAATATATCTCTCTCATGCAAAATCCCTGATGTGATATCCCTGGTGCAAAAATTCTTAACAAAATAATAGCAAACTGAATTAGACTATCCAATTAAGAGGATCATACACCATGACCAAGTGGGCTTTATTGCTGGGATGCAACAAGGGATCAACATATGCAAGTCAATAAGTGTGATAAACCCCATTAACAGAAAAAAGGAAAAAAACTCCACAATCTCCTGATGCAGGAAAAAAAACCTTTGACAAAAAATGAAATTAAACAAACTGGACATTGTCTTTCTGTGGCTTAAAACCCTAAAATGCTTTCCACTACTGCTGTAAACCAGACCTTGAAGGTTTGGCCCCTTCTCACCTCTTGAGGCTTATCTCTGATCAATGTCCACTTCAGGTTCCCTCTAGCAATGTGGAAACCCTTTAATTCTCTGGGTGCACCATGCTCCTCCTTCCCGTCCTTGTGCTCTCCCTCTACCTCATTTTCACATAGGTACCTTCTACTTACCCTTCCAATCACAGATCGGGTTCTACCTCCTCCAGGAAGCCTGAAGGGTTGATTGCTTCTCTCTGTGCTCTCTTGATACAAATCCCTATCACTGCACTTAAGAATTTCTTTAAAAATATTTATGTTCATACCCCCTAGATAGATTGAGAGCAGGTTTGTATCTCATTCTTCTTATATTCCCACTACCTAGCAGGTTGCCTGCCTGTTGAATAAACATGTGTTCCATATTTCAGGAATGTAAAATTGAATAAAACATGGCAGAAAATAGCACATAAAATTTGTAGCTACCTTTTACATTGTAGAGATCAATAATAAACATTATTCATTTCTATGTCTCTGAATTCTATTTCTCTCCTATTCAAAAAAGTTGTCTTCTAATTGATATGGACATTATTGATATAAACCAAATTAGAAGCAAAAATAGAGAATTTTCCCCACTCACCACAATTATAAACAATAATGTTTACATTAAAATGCTAAAGAATGAAAGATGTGGGAGTAAAACTGGTCTCTCTCTCTCTCTCTCTCTCTTTTTTTTTTTCATAATTCTAAACTCACAGTTGATGAGGTCACCTAGCTTGGCTTCCCCAAAAAATTCTACAATCAGTTTCAAGTCCATTCCTAGCGCCCTAGCAGAGAGGCTTGTCACCTTTCAGTGTTTGTGAGCTGTAAATGCAAGTTTTGAATGAAAGACTTTTGCTAACTTTGGGCAGAAGAGTAAGGCATTTGTGTGGCAAGAGAGGAGGTCTGTGGAATATGGATGAAAAATATTAAACCGACGATGATGGGATCATCAGCTCTCTTGAAAGCAATACATTGAGTTTCATATGTTTTTCTTTCTGGTGAGTGCTAAGGCAGGTAGGTGCCCTCTCTTCTACTAATGAAAAAAAAATTGTGTATCAATATCATCTGTTAATCCCTTTGGTTCACTGTGTCTCAGAATCACACAAATGATAACCTATGAGCACATCATCAGGAATGAAGGTGGGAGAGAAGATACAGTCCAATGAAAACAAGAGAAATTAAAATCTCTCAAAAGCACCACCCTCATGTCATAAAACAATGAGGAAGGTAAACACGCAACACACGTACCCACTTCGTTCACAAAACTGTGGCAAGGCTGAGTCAGTGGATCTACAGAAAAAGATACGAATGTTCTGCTTGGGAATCCAGTGTGAAAACAAAGAGAGGAAGTGATTTAGCAGGAGGTTTGCACAGGAGCTACTCCGCCATGGACTCCAAGCACAGAAACGCAGGCTGAACCACCTGGAGATGCCACTGACTTCCATTTTAGACACCATTGGATTATTATTACACCATACGAGTATTTCTGAAGTTTGTTTGGGATTTCAAGTTTGTCTGTGGGGCTTCGAGCATATGGCTTCTCAGCAGTTATCCCAGTAGTGATTTT
The DNA here is from genome assembly GCF_987537825.1 of Furipterus horrens. Taxonomy (NCBI): domain Eukaryota; kingdom Metazoa; phylum Chordata; class Mammalia; order Chiroptera; family Furipteridae; genus Furipterus; species Furipterus horrens. Next base: position 11,430,704 of record NW_028327171.1, read on the forward strand.
AAAAATGCAGTTTTTGAAAATGCTGGTCACAAGTGATGCTGCACCAGGGAGTTGGATAAAAGAGACAGACATGCTCTTTGTCCTGCTTATAGAAGGAGCAGTGCTTGTTGGGATGGAGCACAGATAATTGAACGAAATGATGAAACCAAAGTGAGATTGGGCAACAGGATCATATAGTATCATTAAAATGAAATTGTCTTCTCCACTGAAATATAGATTTAACTTAGGAGAAAAATGAACTTCTTTTTGATTTTTTTTTTTTCTGAGTGCTTCTGAACTTGGACAGGTTACCCTTGCCAAATTACAGCATTGGGTGTAAGGGGTTATGTGCTGAGGAGGTGGTGACTGGCTATTTGCAACCAGACAGCCACATTTCCAGAAGTTAATTTTATGAAATAGAAGCAAAAGCAAGAATGTAATTTGGTGGCTCAAGGGAAAACCAAGTTCCACGGCATTACATAGAAACAGTCATGATATTTGTTTCTGTCCAATGCCCCATTTTCAGTTCAGACATCAGTAAGAAAATTGCCAGTCCTGCAACAGCGACCAACATAGGACCCCTGTCCTATGCAGAGAAACATGGGATGAGCATGTGTGGAAAAGTGTGGTTAAAGAATCATGTCTGGCATCAAGCACAAGAAGTCCTTGGGAAAAGTGCTACAAAATTAAACAATGAGCCATTATTAGTAGAGTATTTTGGAGGCAGAGGTTCCATTGAATGAGGATAATTAGGATATCCTAAGAGGTCATTTTTTACAAAAAGGAAGAGAATAATAATAGAGATCTTGAGTGAAGGAACTGCTGTCAGTATAGTCACGTGTGAACAGTAACAGCGTGGATAAGGGTCTCTGTTATTTTCTTTGCTGGAACTGCCCTTTAGTAAAGAAGTGCAGCGTGGTGGTCTAGCTACTCAGTCTAATACGGTAGCCACTAGGCGCATGCGGCTTTTTAAGGTAATTTAAATTAATTAAAACTAGGTAATTAAAAAAATCCTGTTCCTCAGGCACATTCGCCACATTTCAAGGACCCAATCACCACACGCGCCCAGCAGCTACAGAATGAAACAGCACAGACACCAGTTCCATTATGGGGAGAGCTCTACTGAAAGAGCATCATCTTTGGAGCCCGAGACTGAACCCTAAGTGTGCAGCTTGGTAAGGGTGTGCCTCTGTTTCTTCATAGTTAAAATAAGGTAAGGTAATAATAGCTGTCTCCCAGACTTGTCAGAAACTAAATAAATGAATTTTTTAAAAAAAATTAGTAAGTTGTGTAGAGCTATTCCTGGCACAGAGTAGGTGCAATAGCATACTTTTTAAGTGAATGGAGGTCTACTGCCTGTATTCTATAGTTTGTTTATATCTATGCTTATGTTAAATAAATTGGTGGCTAACATTAATTGCACACTTACTCCTTGTGGGCCAAGTGCTTTACCTGCTTTGTTTGGCTTAAATGCCATTAAAATCTCAGAAGGAAGACTCTATTATTAGTAGTTAATAGATGAGACCCCTGAACCCAAAGGTCACTCAGCTAAGAGATGATTTTGAACTTGGTTGACTTTGAGCTCTAGAGCATTTTCCAGTGTGATGAGCTGGCGGACAGGAGAGTCTATGCTATGTTGTCTTTTGTCTTATAAACTGAAAATATATATGTTTCTTCTGGCTTTAACGTTGAGTTAAAAAATTCTCCAGAAATAACTTATGTGACAACAGCTAACCATCACACAGTAGTTAATATGTGCCACACACTGATCTGCAAAACTTACATGTACTAAATTAATTTAATTATCACAACAGTTCTATGACATAGGTACCATCACCAACCTATTGTAGCTGAGTAAATTGAGGCTCTGAGGTAGGGTCATTATATTGCCCATACTCACACAGCTAATAAGTCATACAATTAGCCCTTTGGAATTTGAGGTCCATTTTTAATATCCTTTTTCCCCCCGTAACCACATGCTTACTGCACGGGGGTTTGGTATAGAGTACAAGAGTACGAAATAGCTGGCCTATGGGATGCTGCCTGCCCAGTGCTGAATAGCCACTGATGCTCAAAAGCCAAGTGGTTTCACTTAATAGCTAGTGAACTACTTCAATAGGCTATTTCAGTCCTGCATGATGTGTGTGCATATCCTGACTCGCCCTTTCCTTGGGGGAAATAGGGAGAAAACTACATACATGGAAATGTACTATTAGCTGCTGCCCCAAGTTGGCAAGCCCTGGGGATCGCACCCTCGTGGGAGAGGCACTTCCCTGCTGGCAAATGTGCCCGCGTTTCTCAAGCTCAGACACACATGATCCTCCTGCACACGTCCCAGCTTCCCTCCGACATCAGCTAGATTCCTGTGAGAAAAGGAGAAGTGATGGATTTGGAAATCAAATGTAAGCAAAGACCAACCCTCTGCTTGCAACCCTTAAAATAATTTTCAATGAAATAAAGCATTCTGAGTCAGAGGATATGACACCCTCATTTGCATGATTCAGAAGGGCCATGACGCCACAAGCGGTCCTCAAGGAGGAGTTCCCGGTTGGGGAAACACTGAACAATTGAACGGGACACTGGAGTTGGCACCGAATGAACTATCTTAGGTAATTGCAGCCCGTCCCATTGGCCCCAGCACAGGAACCTGGTGGCTCTCAGAACCTCACAGCAGGTGATTCCTGTTACCTCCCCAACGTTTTCCTGGAGTCAGGGGCTGACAGCAGTTCCTGGAGTCGGGGGCTGACAGCAGACACATTTGTGAGAGGGACAGAAGTTGCTGGGCTTCGTACCCAGAACTTACAGTGCTTAGTACAGACATCACTTGCTGGGAAGGCTCAGAGATTATTAGAATGGGAATACATAACTTTGTAACCATGTAGAGGAGGAAAAAAGTCTTTTGGGCCTCTTATGAACTCCAGGGAAGTTGCCTGAAGAAGGTTGTTTTTGTGTCCTGGGAGAACAGCCCACAGATTCCATTCTATTCTCAAAGGGGTCTTCAGTCCCTAAAAGATTAGAACGTCGTTCATGATAATTACACAGTTAAGAGATCACAACAAAAACCTTTACTACATATTAAGGTGGAATTTAAAAAGCTGGACTGCTAATTCAGTAGCTGGATCCATTGCAAGCAGGGTCTTTATCTCTCAGTTAAAAAACCCCTCCAAGTTCTTATGTGTGGCTATATTTAAACACTTGGGAATGTGAGCAGGACTGTCCTGCTACACTTACCCTGTAACAGCCCATTTAGGAGACTTCCTGTTTCTTCTCTTCTATTCCCTACAAATCTTGCCATGATTTTGAGGAGAATTTCTTTATGTGCTTTTAGAGTAATACATTCTACCTAAGTAGGAGTTTAAAGTCTCAGATATGGATTTTCAATAGTAAGTGATATCCTTTGAAGATGAGGCAGTGAGCCTCCTGGCTTGTGGGGAGAGCCCAGGTATGCTCACCTGCTTGGCAAGCTTGTATACAGTGGTTCCAGGAGGCTTTTTGGTGATTGAGGGCTGAGTTCCTAACCTGCATGTGGGGGTCAGACTTGCATCGCAGCAAGTCACCTTGATAGCAGTACCAGTCCCCATAATCCCATCCAATGCATGAGCACATCACGATTAGAGTCTGGTTGCTGGTGTTAGAGAAATATCATGGATTGCCAAAAATGGGTCAAACAAAATGTCATTCATGGTAGGAACCATACAATGGGACTCCATCTAAAATGTTCTTTTGTGATATTTTGACAAGTGGAATAAACCACCTTCAGCAAGAGAAAATCTGTGGAAACTGCTTCCACTTCTCTTCCTCATCCTACTGTCAAACTCCACCACCGTCTTTCTTATGATGACTCATCAAGGAGTTACTTATGGCCATTAATGTACTGAATTTGACTTTGTGTTAGCTACTGTCGCTGGCTAACCCCAAACTGTACAGCAAGAATTGGCAGAGAGAGAAGATGGTATCCTGCTGAAGTTTTCTATAAATACAATTTCCTCCCCTCTAAGCCAAAAGTTACAAGGGCAGATAATTCAATTTCTATATTACTGTGGGAACAGAAAAAGAGAATTGGTCACGTTGACATCAATACCAGAAAGTGAAAATGCATTCTGCTACTGCTCACCTAGAACTTCTTTCTGCTAAACAGAAACTAGGCCAGAAAATAGTTGGAAAAACTAAAAAGCAAATCTTATACTGTCATTGAGAATGATTAGTTAATAAGCTCTTCTGCTTAAAAGAAGGTATTTAATTTTCAATAAGACTTAAAAGTTATATTAGAACATAAGAATATCCAGTTTTAACTATAATTTTGCTGCCACATCAAAACTTTTTTTGTGCTAGTCATCAAAAATTTCACATGACATAATGAAGCTCTCATTTACAGTTCCTCTACTCAGATTGTCTGTCAGAAATTCAGATACTTGGGTTCCACCCTAGACATGTTGAGCCAGAATCTGTTGCATTTTAATGACAGGGATTTTTATGCATGTTCAAGTATGAGAAGCCCTGGTTTAGGGTGATATTTCCTAATCTTAGATAATTGTCTTAATCACCTATGTGTGGCGCTATTAAGAAATATTATAGAGATTCTCCTATTAATGAGTCTTCATTCACCTCACTCTGGTTTACCAAACTTCCTCTTCACTTCAGTGAAGCGCACTGACAGTGACTACGGCAGCAAGTCTACGGCTCTTGGCCTCCAGGCCATTCTCTGGTATTCGAAAGCATTTCTGCACATGCCACTTGAAGTATACGCTTACCAGGTCTGTGTGTTTGTTCCTACACCTGCTAAGGATACAGTGTAAATCATGTAGACTAATAAAATATGAGTGTGAAGAGAGTGATTCTGTTCATTGTTGTTTGTGAATAAGGAAACTGTGATCGGAAAAACTGTGAGTCTAGGAGCTCATGTTCAGATTTCTTTACAGGAGTCTTTTAAGTCCTCGTTCTATTTCAAAGAAACTGAAACTGGAAATTGTGTATCTGCTGTGTGGGTGTGGAATATGTAAGAAAGATGGCTTTGTTGTTCCATCAGTCAATGTACATGAGAAAAAATTTGTTACAGAAAGGGTGTGGCAAATGCATATATTTATATGTTTTAGTTTCTTGTAAACTGTTGTACTTTAAAGATGTACATATGCCATATTTTTTTCCGATTTCTTGCTTTCTGCTACTTTTGCGTTGAACAAATAAAATGCCAGTTATAATTTGATCAGCTAAGAGGACTTTACTACACATATTCCTGGGTCTTATCCCAGACCACTGACTTAGGGTGGAACTTGGAATATGTATTTTTATAAAGATCTGGCAGTCAGGTTTGGAAATTAGTGAATTAGAGGATTCTAACTGACGGAGCAACAATTGTAGAAGTAGGAAAAATTCAACAGGTTTAGGTATTTTAAAAAATGTTACTAACACATTTGCTAAAGAATTTCCAGAACTTTTATAACACAAAACGCCTCAGCTGATTCCACAGATAACATTTTGGATATTGTCTACATTTCCTGGTATGAAGTTTTTGATGTTTTCCTGGGACTAAACCAGCTGGCGGCTCTGAAACGGCCCATCTATAAACCAGGAAGAGGAAGAGCTAGATTTGTGGTCAAAATTTCCCTATGTCAATTTGAGTTTTGAAATCTCCTTCTGTTCTCTCACTCACTGATGTTGGTCAGAGTGGCACACATATTTTCTTTGGAGAGACTCGTTACTTTCTAGTGGCTTTCTGTTTCCTTAGTCACTGGTCATCTGACACAGAAGCCAAGAACAGGAGATTTTAAGGAGAATGATTCTCACTGAACTAGTGGACTAAGTTTGTTCTTTGACTCCCTGATTTGGTTTATCTGTTCACTATATGCCTTTCAGATTCCCGAGGAAACCTAGGTGACTGCAGGTCATTGATTTATGGAAAGCTTAACAAACTTCAAATGATAGGAGTGCTGGAAAATGAGATTATTACCTGCCTCTTAAATCAGAAATTACAGCTACAGTTAATTCTTGTTTTTAAGGCTTGAAGAATGGAGGTTTCAAATACACACACATTGGGATACACACCCAACATCTACCAGAACATTTACTTACTTTAGGATGCTTGCTTTGGAAATTCACATTCCGTCTATTTCAGATGAGAAATACCATGAGTTATTTTGATTTTCAGGTTCCAGGTTGAAATGTCTGCTTGACCTTGAGGTGATGGCTTGACAATAATGAACCTGAGTCCACTTAATTATAACACAAAACACCACCACTGTGACTTCAGCCCTGGTCCCAGAATCTAGCTGTATGGTTATAATTACCACCACCTCCTACTCTCTGTTTACCAACAAGACTTTAGAGGAAGAGGCAACCCAAATCTGAACACCTTAAATGCCAAATATCTCTGAGAAGTGAACCGCCGAGACTGTGGTAAATTCTATGGTTTCTGACATCAGGCCAGTGTTTCCTAGACTTTGCCTGATGTTGAAAGTCGTTATGCATGAGGTGGGGTGAGGGAGTGCTGTGCTTAATTAAAAATTACAGATCTCAGGCCTCCATTCCAGAGATTTCCACTTACTAGCTTTGTTGGGAGAAGGGACAAGTGATTCTTATGAACAGGCAAGTTTGGAAAACCCTGCTTTAATGTTTCAGGATTTATTTCATTCTGATGTCCTGTTAATAACACCAGCTCAGTGAGTGATGATTAGTGATGGTGGTGAACACACTTCATATCGAAGTAAAGGGTGAAGCATGCTAAAGATCCCTTGTAATTCCCCAAAAAGTCAGTGTGGTATTTGATATATGGCGCTCTTTTCTAACCAGCAGAAGACTGTTCTGCAGAAATATGATCCATCTGGACTCATAAGAATACTAGAAAATCCAAAATTGTCTTATTTATAATAATACAGTAATGGCAGGCAATTCCTAACTAACTCACAATAGCTGCAAAGATCAATTAACATCAGTCATGAAACTATGAAATAAAAACACTATATTTTGAGTATTTTTTAAATAGAAATACCATCAAGTTAACATGTCAAATAAAAAGACAATAAGCTTCTTAAACTCTGCATAAGTGTACATATAAGTGTATATATGTAATTGCATAAATATATATGCACAAATATATGTGTATATTTATGCATATGTTACCTCCATGTAAATGTATATATAAACACATATTTATACATATCTAGGTACACAGATACGAATACTAGGTTTAGGAAGCTTATGGACTGTATTTGACTTAATTTTAACATTTTTTCTGCAGCCTGAAAAATATTCTTTAATATTTTTTAGAATGCAGATTTGATATTGACCAATTCTTTCAGCTTTTCTTTGTCTCTTAAAATGCATTTTTGATCCTTGCTTTTAAAGGATATTTTCAATGGATATATGATGTCTGTCTGGAAACACTCTGGCCATTGTTAACATAATGAGAGTGGTTTGTGTGACACTGATGTAACCTGGCAGCCAGGGAGAGTGGCCTGGAATGCACATGCATGAACAATGATGACTTCACTGCACTAGTCAGTGGGGGTGGTAGACATTGTTGAGTGAGCAGGTTTACAGTGTGAGGTCCCAAGGTACCTACTTTAAAGGGGACTGAGGTATCATTGTCCTATGTACAATGTTTCTTGTATCTTGTATGTTCCTCAATAAATGTATCTATTTTTCATATTACGTGGCTGGATACCTCTGGACAGATCTCATATTTATTCTTGTAATATTTCTGTTCTTCATTCCTCTGTGTAAATCCATATTTTCATCTTATATAATTTTCTATCTATACAAAGAACTTTAACATTTTTTTAAAGTGTGAGTCTGCTGGTGATAAATTACTTAAATGTTTGTATGTCTGAATAAGTCTTTAACCATTATTTTGAAAGATATTTTTATAGGTATAGAACTGTAGGTTGACATTTCTGTCTTTCAAGATCATGAAGGTACTTCTCCTTACTCTTCTCACTTCTAAAGAGAAATATATCATCATTCTTATTTTAGTTCTTCTCTATGTAATATTTCATTTTTTCTGGTTGTTTTCCAAATTTTTGTGTGTATTACTGGTTATGAACAATGTGATTATAATATGCCTTGGTGTTGTTTCCTTCATGTTTCTTATGCTTGAGGTTTGTTTAGCTTCTTGGATCTATGGGCTTACAGATTTTATCAACTTTGGAAAAAATGGCTATTGATTCATTAAACATTTTCTTTAAATATTTTATATCCTTCTTTCTTTACTTCTGATTCTACAGTTTCACACATATTCATCTGCTTGAAGTTGTCCCACAGCTCACTGCTACTCTCTCTGTTCATTTTTAATTTAGGAGGATTCTTTTTTACTCTGCTTTATATTAGTATCTATTGATATGGCTTTAACTTTACTACTTTTTTTTCCTCTGTAATGACTAATTTTCTGTTACTTGCATCCCATACTTTGTCCTGTGAATTGGCCGTCTTTATTTTTCCCAGACTCTCAGCTTTGTGTCCCCAACTCAGGGAGTCAGCTGCTCTCTGCCCACATTCCTGCTCATGGTGCCATGATCTAGCAAAGTCTCTCAAGGCAATAATCTGGGCAACTGTTTCTCATTTATCATCTCTTGTTGCCTGATAGCCAGTTCTTAAAACCATCATTTCCTGTATTTTCCCTGTTTTTGATTATTTCAGGTGGGAGGAAAAATCGGTCTCTTTTAGTCTATCTTGGCTGGAAGTGGAAATCACTTAATTGCTTTTTCATGTTGCTCTTGACATTTGAGTTATTTAAAAATAACTCTGAAGCTATTTGCAGGTTTAATTCTAATTATAAACAGTAATAATAACAATACCTTAAACTCTATATTGTTTTAAAGTTTATGATATTTTCAGTCTTCTTAAAATTTTAATAATCATGGTATAATTATGTTTATTTGACAAATAAGGTAATAGAAAGAATTTCTTTGAACTTCAGTTTTCTTATAAGCAAAAACAAATAGCTTGAACTGGAATACCTTTAGAGTTCTTACATGTTACACTCTTTTCAAAAATCTTTCAGAAGTATATGTTTATTGTTGGGCTTGTTTTAATATGAGTTCTACATTATCTGTTTAGAGCCACTCTCTTTAGTTGACTTTTTGAATAGTTCTTTTGCTGAAATAAACCTTATTATTGAAATTAGATAGCTCTATAAAAGAACTTACCTGCTTTATTTGTTTTCCGATCTAATTCCTCATTATTTTCTCCTGATGAATAGCCAAAACTCAGTGGTTATGCCCCTCTTCTTCAGTTGATTTCAGTAAGTTGGGGGAATGGCTTAGCAAGTTAATTTGTAAAAGGCTAAGGTCCATTTAAATAAGGAACCCAAAATATGGTAAATGCAAAAGCCTATTTACCTAGTAGACCAAAGTGGCTAGGCCCTGCCTTTTCCCCTCAGTTCAGCTAAAGCCTGGCATGTATGGGTTTATTCTGCTTAGCAGAGGAGAAGCCCACACATACAACAGTGTGGGATCTATAGCTGGTTTCTTTGGTGTTTGGTGTGGTCACACACAGTCATGGGTCAGAGTTAGTGTCCAGGTACACACAGCCCATCCACCCCCTTTTCTGTTCAGTTTACATAACTGACTTTCTGCCTTGGGTCCCCAGTTAGTGCTCCTGGCCCTCACTGGACCCTGCTCCAGGCTATAGTCCTTTGGACTGGGTACTTGATATTCTTCTGAATTCTCTCCAGAGTCCTTCTCTTGAGTCTCTAGATCCCAAATAATCATAATCATTTGTTACGAGACAAATGAAATAGTCCAGTGAGTTGAAACAGTGACAGCACCGGACATGTGACTGAGTATGGCTACTGCTTAGAAGCCACTGTGGCCACCCTCTTATCAGATTGACATTCCCTTGGATGTCAGCAGCAAACAGACCCCATATCTCCAGATTATCCTCATTCTCTTATTTTTTATTTGAGAGAATGATTGGTTTAGAACTGTGTCAAATAGCAAATTTTATGGGTAAGATGATGAGCCAGCTCATTGGACAGAAGAAGCTACTCATCATGGCTTTCAAAATTCCTGTAGTTTACTCTAGCATAAACTGTTTCTAAAATCCTATATAAAATCCATTTCTCTATACTTTGGTTTCACAACAATGAGCATTTGTTCTTTGTTTCCTTTTGGAAGAAGGATCATAATTTTAGTTAATACAGTTAACAAACATAAAATCGTTTTCTGATAAGACTAACTTTTTCTGAGCTTCAGAGACTTCTACTTTTTCCTTGATCATGAGTTTGAAACTGCAAGCCTTTGCTTGGCACTGCAAACTGGCATTAGAATTTTAGGAGACATTTCCTTAGATTTACTGAGACATATGGTGTTTATCTCAGATTATGGTTCGTGGGAATCGTAGTTCCTTAATGTTCTATTGATTTGTGTGTTATCCTTGGTCCTTAGCAACCCAAACCAGAATTAAAACCATATTATTTTAGTAGGAACATTAATTATTGTTGACAATGGAGAATCAGGGAAAGCACGGAATCAATAGTTCGTCCATTTGGCCCTTTTGCAATGAAGATTGTCTGTCTACCCTCTGTTTTAAAGGACTCTAAGAGTAGGTGTAATTAATAAAGAAGAGCAGGGATAAAATGAAGATTTTTATGGTAGCCAGTGGGTAAGAAAGAGCAAGAGATCTTTTATTAGTTAATGTTAGTATCTTTGGGAGAAATGCTAGGGGCTGGTAAAATGAATGTTTCACAAATGTAATCAGTTGCATTATCATGTGATTTGGTAAAAGTGAATCCAGTTTACAAAATGCTACTAAATTTGGCTTTGATTTGCTATTTTAATTTCTTAATGACACCTTATGGTATTTACTTTATGTGCTCTTAAAAATATGTAGCCAGAAAATGAGTTCTCGTAAGACATAAAATTAGATGAGCTACCTCTACTCTCACAAATGCTTATCTGAAACCAGCGTATGAGTTTGCCAGGGCTGTCATAATAGGGTCCCACATAATAGGGCGGCTTAAACAACAGAGCTGTGTGTTTCCACAACACTGCGGGCTAGGAGTTTGAAATCAAGGCTTTGGCAGGGTTGGTTCCTTTGGAGTGCGGTAAGAGACGTATCTCTTCTAGGCTGTTCTTCTTTAGCTGGTTGATGGCTGTTTTCCCGGTGTCTTACATCGCCTTTTCTCTGTAGATGTCTGTCCAAATTTCTCCTCTTAAGGATGTAAGTTGTATTGTATCCGAGCCCACCTTAATGCCTACATTTTAACTTAATAACCTCTGTGAGGTCATTATCTCTAAATACAGTCACATTCTGATGTACTGGGGGCTAAGGCTTCACATGAATTTTTTTTTTTTTTGAGAGACACAATTGAGCTCCTAACAACCAGTGTACATGGAGTATCCCATGAAAAAAATCATGTAATGTCAAACTCAGAATTTTAAGAACTGAAATCTAATTTTCTACTTGTTATACTAACAAGTGCTAAAAATGTTCCCTAGTCTTGAGTGAGATGTGCACCAGTGTATAGTCAAAAAGTAAAAACACTCACTTGAGGGCAAGTGCTCTTATGCAGGTATGAGCATGAGTTATGGGACAGTGTTTACAGGGTCGCTGACAGATGAAAAACCAGTTTTTCCTACAATACCAGTTTACATAGCAGTGTTAGGGAAAAAGGAGATCAATTCAAAGTATACAGTGAAAGGAGGTTTACCTGTGATTCACTGGTATGGAACCACTGAGCCTGGCTTTGTTCTAATCATCAATTCAAAACAAGAATCCAAGTGGCGTTTTGACACAAATCTTTTATTTATACTAGAGAACGGCTTAGGAGTACAGAACAAACTGTGACTTGTGTGTCAATGTACAAGCCACTAAGCAAGGAGTAAGTGCACAGTATTTATAAGAAAACAGGACAACAAATTCCTTTTGTAAGGAGTTCATGCAAAAAACACTTTTGTTTTTGTGGATATAGAGCTGCAGGTCAGGAAAACCTGAACATTTTATTTTGAAAAGTGAGGTGGCTGAGAGAGAAAGACTTACGAGGGATTTGAAATTCTCCAGTGACATTTCAAGTAAAACTAATTTTAATATGCTTGTTGCACCATTCATACCATAAAATTTAAACCCCTCTCTTAATTTGACGACACTAGGTTTTATTCTTCTTGTAATTCTTTTTATATTCAAGACACTCGAGAATTCCAAATAGAATATGAAACATTGGTTAGGCTTTTTTATTTTGCCATTTCCAGGAATAGCCTCTAATTTTATTTGAAGACTTTTAGAAATATTATTTTGTCCAGGCTTCGAGTAAGAAAGTGCCATGTAATGGGCTCGTCAGGGGACAAGAATCAATAGATCCTTTGGGTCGTGACGGAATGACTTTGCCTGCCTCCGTACGGCAATGGTGAAATGCTTTGCAGAGCAGAGAGAAATGCTGTAACTAGAGATGTCGTATCCTAGAACTTAAATCGATGACTGGCTGACTAGGACCCCAGTGGCAGACAGTTTTGGAATGTGAAATTCAGGCAGTGAGAAATCTGACACCCTTAAGGGTCTTCAGTATAAAATCAGCACAGAATTACATATTCATAGCATATCATACAAGAGCCTTCACCCTTCGGTCCCTGTTTGCTTCTCCAGCCTCATTTTGCACTTTCCTCCCTTCTTGCCTCTACTCCAGCCCTGCTTGACCTGCTTCAGTTCCTCAGGGTTTAACTACTTGTCACCTCAGGGCCTTTGTACAAGCTTGTGCCCTTCCCTGACAGGTTCTTCTACCAGATTTTAGCATAAGCATAACCTTTCTTAGCAAGACTATTCCGGACCACCCAATTCAATTCAGCCACGAAGTCACTCTCTGGACTATCTCTTTGTTGTACTTCTCTTTGTGACTCTGATGTCCGTGTCATATTTGTTTATTTTTTATAGCTAACTGGGGTCACTTCGCTGAATTTTAAGCTCTATGAAAACAGGAATTTATCCGTCTTGTTATCACTGTACCTCCGGTGCCTTCAGAAGTGCTTGGCTCATAGAGGTTTCTTATTTAATATTGTGGAATAAATGAGAAAAGGAGGACCATTATTTTACTGCGTGCTGCACTGGTTAAATATAATCCTGTAGAGCTGAAGAGAAGCAAACTGGAATCCATCCAGAGATGAGAGACAAACAACAAAGGAAATTAAAAAAAAAAAAAGTGTGATAGGAAGAGCTGGTACTATTCAACCTGGAATGTTTTGAATGACTGGGAAATAGAAAAAGAAGTTATAAGAATACAGTATTCAACCTGTTGAAAGAAATAATTTTCTGATGATTTTGAGCTGTTCCACAATGGGGGAATCCTGCATGGCCACGTACTGAGGACGTTTTAGACAGAATTTTGAAGGTGATAGATTTCAAAAACCTCTACAGTTTCTCACAAATCTAATATATTATCATAAAATAACTTTTCATACAAGACTCCCAATTTCTCCTCAAATATAAAATGTGAATGGGGAGCTTTATTTCATATAAAACAACTCAAAATATAAAACTAAAGTGGATGAGGTGAAATCAACATTTTACTCCTTGTCATAGTTCCCTTTATGTTATCGCTAGTGAATACTTTTAAACAAGATTCCTTCCTGGTATCTGTGGATATAAATCCTATTTCAATGATTTAAAAAAAATTAGTTGCAGGACTCCTAGTCATATCTGATGAAAATTGCCATTTTTAAAGTTCTATGATATGAATGACAAACAGCTTGGTCCCAAAGTAAAAGAAAAGTTATTCCTGCCATTTCCTGTTGCTCGCATTGTTAGTATGGTCTTCAATCCTCAAGAATATATTTTATTTTTTTAATTAAAAAATTTTATTGTTTTATTAAAGTTGTCCCATTTTCCCTCCATTACTCTCCCCTGCCCAGCCCACCCCACCCTTCTCCCATAGTCAATCCCCACCCCATTGTCCATGCCCATGGGTCATTTATACCAGTTCCTTGGCTTAACCAAGAATCTTTTTTAAAGCTACTTTCCCAGTGTGTGTAGATTAGAGCAATTATGTTTGGATAATCTGATCCATTTGATTGATAAGTTGAAAGCAATCAAATGAGTGACCCCTATTTATTATAAAATATTTCCTCTGAATGTTCATATGGTTTTAACATGGTGCATGGCACCCAAAATAAATACCTAGTGAAGATGCCATTATTTTTGCTTTATATATTAGTTGAGATTAATTCCCCCCCCCCCCACAGTGACAGAAGAGTGTATTTCAGTCATCATAAAAATATATACATTTTAAAATGGTGACAAATACAGTCCTTGCTTATGACCAAATTGTACCGTTGAACTTGACTTTTCCTCCTGGACCTCCACAGGGCCGGTCCAGTCATTTTCATCAGGAACTGCAGGCTGACCAATGTCACAGGTGCAGACGCATGAGAGGCAGTCATGGCTCAAAGGGACAACACTCATTGTACTTACCAAAGGGACAGTCAGGCTTTCCACATAAATATAATGAAATAATAAAGAATTTAACATTTTTTATTTCATTTGATTTCATACATTTGTTAGGTGCTCCTTTTTGATATAAAAAAACAACATACCTTGTTACATGTTCTTATGTTTCAGTAGGTTACCTGTCATTTTTGTGTCCTTCTTTAGAGATCACTGCTCCAGCTCCTAGAAAGCAGATAGTATTAAGAATGCAAGAACAATCGATAAACCTTTCAATTTCAAACCTAATTATAATGCATTAGTAATAAGATGCCAGCCTTGCAGAAGACTGACAAATATGAGGTTCTATGTCAGATGGGTCACTATTTTAGTGTCATCACTCTGGTTCCTCCTGTATCAAATTCAAATAAGGGATCACATAAAAGTATTCCTGCTTCAGGATTGGAAATAACTACAAAGGCAAATAAAATTACTTATACCACCCTGGCTGGTGTGGCTCAGTGTATTGATCACCAGCCTGCGAACCAAAGGGTTGCTGGTTCAATTCCCGGTTAGATCACATGCCTGTGTTGTGTGCCAATCCAGGTTCCCAGTTTGGGGGGAGGGGCACGTGTGTATCTCTCACACATCAATGTTTCTCTCTTTCTCTCTTCCTCCCTTCCCATCTCTCTAAATATAAATAAATAAAATCTTTAAAAAATTACTTCCGCCATTCTTTTGGGCAAACACATATTGTAATAAGCAGAGCTTTAGACCTCAATCTACTCCTCCTGTTCCCTGCTGACTCTCTGGTGCTGTTGCTGGAGTATTCATGGCCCCCAGAGCTATGACTCAACTTCCCCCTTTGCTGGGCCTGCTTTCTAAACTCACTGTTTGACTCAGGGAGCAAGAGATGGGAAGACAGGGAGAGAAGGAAGAGGAGGAGGGGGGAGAGGAGGAGGAGGAGAAGGAGGGAAGAGGCTGCTGCATTCTCTAATTTTCTAGGTGGAGGCTGTGCCACATGCCTTGTGGAGGCACTTAGGCTACTTCTGATAACAAACTTCTTGGATGGGATTTATGTCAGATGAACTCTTTTAAATTCCACATTTTAGTGCTTGATAAATCAACGAAGTGCGACTGTCATCTCACTTATCTAAGAATATTTCCTTCCAAAAAAAAAAAGTCACTTAATTATACAAATTGTCTATTATGTTTTTCCTTAATAACCTCAGAACTCAAGATAACGAAGACTCAAGTTGAAATCTTTGCTTTAGGATCAATAATGAGATCATATTTCTCACTCTGAAAACTTCTGGACAACTTTTCATTTCAAGGTTTTATTAAATTTTGATATGTTTGATGGGCAGGTTTCAATATGGCTTTTACGTATGTGAAAAGCAGAAAAGTGGTTTTAAGCAACAATGATAACCACTTTCAACTCAGTCCATTTAAGTAAAAATTAAAAATATTAATTAGTTATTTTATAACTATTAATAACAAGTGTTTTTGTTACGAATAAAAATAGCTTCCAAAAGTCAAGTCAAGAAAGCACTGGATCTTGAAATAATGAAAATCATTAAGGTGGTCCATTATTTCTAAGTTGATTTTCTACTGATTTATTCAACAGTTAAGAAAAAATATAACATTGCCATTAGTACCGATCCCAGGAGTGCAATCAGCCATGTAACGGTAATGCCTTAGAGTCTAGGCATTTCCACTTTATAACTGAGGGTAGCAATGCCTCCCAATTTCCTTCTCCTGGCTGAGAGTTTTGCACACCAGGTCATTTGCTGGTCAATGTGGTATAAAACGGACATGTCTCACTTCATCCACTGTAGACATTTGCTGAATGAAAAGCCAAAGCTGTGATGCATTTGGAAGATGTCCACCTGTCTTTGCCATACAGGGAGTGGTGGAAACCAGCACCACTGTCACAGGAGACACTTGAAGGGGACTGTTTCAAGGGAAAGAGACAATCTCGTCTTGTATGAAACAGTGTAGACTGGGAGTATGGACACCCTGGTTCAAATGACAGACCTGGCACCAAAATCTCCCAGGACCTTGAGCAGCCTCAATTTCCTCATCAGAAAGTGAGTGATGGGACCAGCCTAGCCTGCATGACTTCAGACGCAGAATCCTTTAATTCTAAGGGCCATGCTCAGCTCTCCCTATGGTCGTTGGCCTGCCCAGGCCAGCTGAATGAATGGGCTTGCTGTATTGACGAGCTCAGACAGGCCGCTTGCAGGGCTCACCACCATCCTCTGGGCAGAGGTGCACTTTGAAGTGAACCAAGTGAAACCTGAGCCTGCCTTGAAGACAACTCTGCCGTCACCCCATCTGTGAGCCAAGAGGGAGGGTGCATTTCTGCAAGTGCAGGCTCCAGCTGAGCTGCCGAAACTAAACACCGTGGCCAGAGTGATGTCACGACACCATGAGCTCGTTCAGAGAACAAAAGAGTTAGAGAAGGAAAGTTTCCCTCCGGCTGCAGAGTCACGTAAGTATGAAGAAGGAAATATGAAAAGAAATCAGTTCTCAATAAAGACAATTAATATTCCAGAGCAGTGAAAAGTTTTACCAAATTCTCCCCTGGCAACTTATAACATGTGGGTGCTCATATATGTCTCCTTAGGAAAAATATTCTGGAGGAGAAAAACTTTATGGGAATGCCTTCCAGAAAACAATATTGTCATTTGCTAAGCATCACTAAAAGATTGCTAGGAAGTCCCTATGATACTGCAGAATAAGAAAAGGGGGTCTATGTGGAGTGCTTGAAGGTGAGACTAAGAAAAGTGACTTAGATTCAGTTTCCCAGAAGTGGACTTTGAGACAAATATCGGGGGCAAATAATTTATTAGGGAAGCGTTCCTAGGAGAAATCTATAAAGGGGCAGGAGAAGCTGGACAAGATAGAAGTAAAACTAATCAATTGTAGAGGAGAGCAGGGGAGTCCCCCGATTCTAAAGGGTTACATCTCAGTTTGTCTACAGGGCAGTCATTGTTTAAGGGGGGTATCTGGGCAAGGGAAGGAAACAGGCTCCAAAGGTGGGGGGTGGGGCTCACAGAAACAGTAAAAGGGATCCTAGGAAATCTGGAAGGAGCACTAAGTCACCTCAGGGCATTCCTATCATGGACCAGATGTGCTCACGAAGCCCCCTCTCTCCAGCATGACTTCTTCCATACAGAATGGCTGAAAGGATAGTGGGATGAGCTCTAGTCATTCTTTCCCTGAAATGATCCCCAGGATGTAACTGACATCTATTATCTCACCTCCACTACTTATTCAAGATGTCTCTCCTTTTCTTCTGACTTAAGAAGCATGCCTTCTAATATGACTTTTATAATGTGACCTAGACCTTCATTCACAGTAAAAACAGCATGGGAGCACCAAGAGGCGCCTGGTGGATACCTAGGGCATAGTTTTGGAATGGCATGCCATGGACCGTTATTTGCTTTCAGGGTTAATGCATAGGAACACAATGTAGAATACAATAAATTTTAAAGTCCGAAATATTTATTAACTTATTTCGTATACTTTTTCAGTTTTATTGGACATTTAATGGACGCATACGATTGTATATATTTAAGATGTTCAACCTGATGTTTTTATGTACTTATACACTATGAAATAATAGCCACAATCAAGTCAATTAACATATCTATCACCTCACAAAATCACCATTTTCTTTTTGCATGTGATGAGAACACTTGAGATCTATCATCTTAGCAAATTTCAAGTATACAATATTGTTAATTATAGTCATATGCTGTATATTAAGTCTCCACAGGAATCACTCTAGCCTTTCTCCCTTTGCTTGTCTGAAACGTCCATGCCAATATGGAGAAACTTGGCTTTCACTATCCACCACCTGTTACTTAATTGTTAGACTTCAGTACACTACATGCATCGTGGTTTCAGAATCATTAACCCCTATCCCCATGGGAAACAGCTTTATCAACTAGAGTACAATGCCCGTGCATTCTTTCTTTGTCTAAAAACTTATAGTCTCCACTCATTTCCAAACTTACTTAGGTCATTACCTTACCCCTCTGGTCCTTTTGGTGAGGTTATTTCATACATTTGTCATACAGTCAGATTGTTTTGTCATATCCTGGGATCCCTTGACTTTCAAGATTATTTTAAAATAAATTTGCATACCTTAAAATCCACTCTTTGTGTTGTACAGTTGTAAGTTTTCACAAATACATAGTAACATACAGCCACCATTACAGAATTGTCCAGAAGAGTTTCACTGCCCTAAAAAAAGCCCCTGTACTTCACCTATTAAACACTTGCTTCTCCTCAACAGCTTGGCAACCACTGATCTCTTTACCAACTCTAAGGTTTTGCTTTTTCCAGAAGGTCACATAAATGAAATCATATAGTATGTAGTCTTTTCAGATCGGTGTTTTTCACTTAGCAATATTCACTTAAGATGTTTTTGTATGGCTTAATAACTTATCCCAGTGGTAACTGAATAGAACTTCACTGTATGGATATGCTATAGTTTGCTCATCCATTCACCTATTTAAAGATATCTTGGTTGCTTTCCATTTTGGTGATTAGAACTAAAGTTACTATAAATGTTTATGTGCAGGTTTTGTGTGGATATAATTTTCATATCAGTTAGGCAAATATCTAGAAGTATGATTGCTGATCATATGGTAAGGCTATGTTTAACTTTGAAAGAAACCTCCAAATTCTCTTCTAAAGTGGTTGTACCATTTTTCACTCCTATCATCAATGAATGTGTGTCTCTGTTGCTCTATATATTTGTCAGCAATTGCTATTGTTTGTTTTTTGTATTTTAGCCATTCTAATCTGCGTACAGTGGTATCTCATCGTTGTTTTAAGCCTGTCTGGTTTTGAATCCCTGGATAGTTGCCAGCTGTGTGCTTGGCCAAATAATACAGCTTCTCTAGGCCTCATCTGTAAGTAGGGATAATAATAATATTGACTTCTTAGGTGGTTGTTGGAAGTCGATGGTTAATGACATATAAAGAGTACTTGGCACATATTAAATGGTGAATAAACATGTCTCCTTTAAGACTAGGAAATAATTTCATTGAATGAAAATATATGCAATGTTTGAAGGGAACTGAAATTAACTAGTAATTTTAAACTTCTCCAATTCACCCCTTCCTCCAAAGTATATCAAAAAGTCTATCTTTACATTTTTGATAATTCCCTGAAATTTTGCTATATACAGTATTCCTCATTTTCTTCCGGTAGGATTATGATGTCTTCATATAAAAAACTGGTTTTTACTTTCTAATCGCTATATCTGTATTCATGCCATATTTTGACATTTTTGCCTTTCAAAATTCAAGCCAGCTTTCACTGAACTCAGATAATATGTCATTTCACCCAAAGAAACTTTCCTTGATGCCTATGGCTGGAAGAGGTCTCTTCCTAAATACAAGTTTTTAAAAACCTATTGTTTATTTATGACTATATAATATCTCCTTCAAAAAATGTGAGACTATAAATATCACCAAAAATTATATACATATGGCGGCGGCGGCAGCCGTCCGTCTCGAGAGACGATGGTGTAGCTTCTTAAGAGTCTATCTGCACGGCCGAGAATGGCTGTGCAGTCCGACTCGGGAGTGACACGGTATCTGTCTCCTCCCGTGTTGAATCGACATCTTGCGATGACGCTGAAGCTACAGAGCCTGGGCAGGGTGATATGGAGGGCCAGCTGTTGCCCATGCAGCAGACCCCCCCTCTCTTCGCAGCTGAAGGATCCAAGGGAAAGACGGAGTCAATACAGCTTGGGTTCAGGTGCGCCGCAGGAGTTGCCGGTGTTGACTACAACGTCAAACCGCCTTAGGGACTCCGGCTCCGGATTTTCTGTCGGGGTTTACTCCCTTAGCCTTTCCCCTAAAGAGGTATGCCGCAAGGCAGCGGAGGTTTTTTGGAGTCAGAGTTTTCCTTCTCTGATGTACCCTGACTGGAAGATCGAACCAGCGACACTTAGCTCGCAGGCCGACGCTCAATCCACTGAGCTAAACCAGCCAGGGCTAATATATATATACATATATATACATATATACATACATAAACATAATACTTATACACACAAATATTAGAAAGTCTATATACTTCAGAGTAGTAGATTTGAAAGACTTTGTTTGAATTCCTCATTGGGAATTTTGTTAATAGTTGATACTACACCATTTTAAAAATCCTCAACACTGGCTGGTATTCATCCTTTCGAACTGAAGAAAGGATAGTTTTCTTTAAAAAAATATGTTTTATTAATTATGCTGTTACAATCGTCCCAATTTCTTTTCCCTTTGCTCCCCTCCACCCAGCAACCCCTTCCCTCTAGCCATCCCCCCCGCCTTGGTCCATGTCCATGCGTTGTGCATATAAGTTCTTCTCTATATCCCGCTGTCCATTCTGCACCTTCCTACTATGCTTCTTAATTCCTGCACCATATTCCTTCCTCTCCCTTCTTCCCCCTCCCAGCTGACCTCTTCCCTCATGCTCCCCATACCTATGATTCTGTTCCCACTCTGCTTGTCTGCTTAGTTTGCCTTTGTTTCCATTCCCAGCTTCTGTTGTTGATAGTTGTGATTCTGTTGTCATTTTAATGTTCATAATTTTGATCTTCTTCTTAAATAAGTCCCTTTAAAATTTCATATAATAATGGCTTGGTGATGATGAACTCCTTCAACTTTACCTTGTCTGGGAATCTCTGCCCTTCCATTCTGAATGATAGATTTGCTGGAGAGACCAATCTTGATTGTAGGTCCTTCCTTTTCATCACCTTGAATACTTGTTGCCAGTCCCTTCTTGATTGCAAAGTTTCTTTTGAGAAATCAGCTGACAGTCTTATAGGCACCCCTTTGTAGGTAATTCTCCTCTTCTTTCTTGCTGCTTTTAAAATTATCTCTTTATCCTTAACCTTTGGCATTTTGATTATGATGTGTCTTGGTGTGGTCCTCCCTGGGTCTAGTTTGTTTGGGACTCTCTGTGCTTCCTGGACCCGTATGTCTATTTCCTTCCCCAAATTAGGGAAGTTTTTCTTCTTTATTTTTTCACATAATTTTTCAATTTCTTGCTCTCCCTCTTCACCTTCTGGCACCCCTGTGGTTCAGATGTTGGCACGTTTAAAGCTGTCCCAGAGGTTTCTAAGCCTCTCCTCATTTTTTTCAATTCTCATTTCCTCATTCTGTACTGGTTGACTGTTTATTTCTCCCTTATGTTCCAATTTGTTGATTTGAACCATGGTTTTCTTCCTTTCACCACTTGTTTTGTGTGGATTTTCCTTCATTTCACCCAGGATAGCCTTCATTCTTTCCCCATCCTGTTTAATCTTTTCTGTCAAGTCTGTAAGCATCTTTATCACCAGTGCCTTAAACTGTGCATCTGTTAGATTTGCTATCTCCTCATCTGTTAGGTTCCTTTCTGCTCATTGCTTAGTTGTGTCACTGGGACCCTGACCTGCTCCGCCTTCTGGGCTGTACTTCTCTGTCTCATCTTGACAGTTTTCTGTGTTTGCCTCTGTGATTTGGGTAGGGCTGTTGCACCTTTACATTATAGGTGGTGGAACCTTAGGTAATGATTAGCGCTGGTGACCGTTTCACCATGTTTTGGTGCTGTATGTGGGGCAGGGGTCTGGGAGGGAGCAGTGCCAGTTGCTGCCACTTTTCCAGGCACTTGTCCCCATTCCCATACTAAGCAAGCTGCCTCCTTTTTGAGACTAGTAGCTTCTGCCTCCACCCCAACCCCCACTGGCTTTCACAGTCAGAAGCAATGTGGCTTTATTTCCCCTGGCGCTGGAACCGCAAGCTATGCAGTCTGGTCTGGAGCTGGGATCCTTCTGGTTTGGGGTTGGGATCGCTTCTCAGATTTAAGCTGTATGCCTGTTTTTCCCCTTGGCTACAGTCACTGTACTGCTGGCCATGCTGCCAGCTGCTCCTGCCAGCTGCGTGCCCACCAAACACCACCCCCACAGCCGCTGCTCCGCTCGTCTTTCTCTCTGTTGTGGCTCCGCCCCTACTACCTCTCTGGCTCATTATTTCTTCTTTATTTTTTTGCTGGACTTCTCTGTAGTTCCGATTTCCTGTTTTGTTTTTTTTTTTTAGTTTTGAAGTGGTTGTAAATTCCTTCTTAGCCGCGAGGAGACGCAGCTTGTGTATTTATGCCTCCATCTTGGTTTGAAGTCCAAAAGGATAGTTTTCTTCAGCTACCCATCTTCCTTCTCCCCACTCCTCACATTAGCCTAACTGTTCCTATATTCCTTGATTATTTGATCTTATATAGAAATGTGTATATGTGTCTATATTTACGAGTATTTATGGTTATATTACTGGCTTACAATTTCAATGTCTTGCTCTTTTCACTCAAAAACACTGTGGAAATCACTATAAGCCAATGGGTTGAGCATTAATTCATTATATCGAAAGAGATTTTTGCAACTATGAACACATGACCTTTCATTCTATGGGTTTAGATGTTAAGTAACATGTACTTATCATTATAATATCAAGCAGAGTATAAACGCTGCCTTAAAAATCCTCTGTGCTCTGCCTATTCATCTGTACCTGCCCTCAACCCCAGCCCCTGGCAATCACCGATCTTTTTACTGTTTCCATAGTCTTGCCTTTTTCAGAATGTCGTATAGTTAGTTGGAACCATATTGCATTTAGACTTTTCAGATAGTTTTCTTTCAATTAGTAATGTGCATTTAAGATTACTCCATGTTTTCTCATGGCTTGATAGTGCATTTCTTTTTAGTGCCGAATAATAGTTGATTGTCTGTATGTACCACAGTTTCTTTATCCATTCACCTACTGAAGGACATTTTAACTGCTTCCAAGTTTTGGTAGTTATGAATAAAGTTGTTATAAACACCTTTATACAAATTTCTGTATATATATATAAGTTTTCAACTCTCTTGGATAAATACCAAAGATTGCGATTGCTGGATTGTATGACAAGAGTATGTTTAATTTTGTAAGAAACTGCTAAACTATCTTCCAAAGTGGCTGCACCACGTTGCATAACCCTGGGCAATGGATGAGAGCTCTTGCTGCTACACATCCTCCTCTCTGGCATTGTCAGTGCTCTGGGTGTTGGTCATTCTCATAGGTGTGTAGTGGTGTCTAACTGTGGCTTTAGTTTTCAAGTCATAAGGTTTCTAAAGCTATAGATCGGTCTTATTTGCTTTATATCTCCTACAGTGCTTTAATAAATAATTAATGGCTTTATCAAATAATATTATATGAGTGTTCTAACTACAATGATTGGTACTTGAACTGCTGCTTGCTAATCATTTAATAAATGTTCTTAAAGCACATAGGAAATGCAAGGTACTTGTTATGTAGAGATATAACATAAAAGACACAGTCTTGTAGGAGGATATCTGTAACTGTACAGTGACAAATCATGTGATAATGGCCATGGTAAAGTTTTTGGTTTCTGCGGAAATTGACCAGAGGTGGTTACTGTGGTCATAGCTTTCAAAAGACCAGGCTTTCAGGGTGAAAGCCAATATTTCTAATTATAGGACTATGAATTAGGTGGTTTTCCATGCTTGAGAAATGATTTCCCAATCAATGTGGTCATTGATTATATTTTTTGAAATACTTATAGAAAATTATATAGTGTAATTTATACTATAATTTTTAACTCTTCTATTTAATTATGGTCAAGAGTATTGATTATTCAATTTAGAAGAGGCCTGAAACTCTTTTCTTACCAAATACAGATTTACTCCAATATAAATTAAATGCTAGACATGTTTGAAAGGAGCTTTTTAAATATTTATAAAGTGTTACAGTTTCCAAGTGAGAATATATGTTGTAAACAGGTAACATTCTGAACCTTTATTTCTGAACAAATAATTTATTATGGACTTTAGGAATTTAATATTAAAAGTGCAGTCTGATTATTTTAATAGCTCACCTACTTTAATAATTAATAACCCTAAATGTTCACACAAATGGGCTTTCAGACCAGGCTTAAGGTTGAATCCTTCTTTGTAAGTCTCTGGGAAACATCTTGCCAGTGTAAAAAGAGAATATGGGCTTTAGATTTAGACATATATCTGTGACATTAAACAAGTGTCTTAATGTTCCTAAATCTCAATTTTCTGGTTTTCAAAATTGAATGAAAGTTACCTCTCCTGAAAGGATTATATAAAATACAATGTGAAAACCTCATAGCATTTGGTGGTTGCTCCTAGATGCTCCAAATGTTTTTGCTTCCAGGTGGTTAGTAAAAAATCTGAAATGGTATTATGGAATTAGTGATATTGTTTTGAAAGTTAAACAGAAAATAACCATGGAGAAGTTATTGATTTTGGTCTGGGACCAGGTGCAAGGTGAGCTGAGTCATTTTAGTGTGTCAGAAAATAAGAAAAATCTTGAAGACTAGTGGGGTCATGTTAAAGAGAGTAAATTCTAACACACATTATTCTTAAGCATATATAAAAAGAATTCATGCAAAAAACGTTTTTTAAAGTATTCTTACAAGGCTTTCACATTCAGCTAACAACTTTTCAGAAATACCTTTTGACCTGGGATCATTGATGTTAGTCTTTCCTAACAATATCATTATATGTGTCATCAAGAATGAACAAAAACAAACTAATGAGCGAAATAGAACCAGAGGCAGAAAACATGGAACGGTGGCGAAAGGGGAGAGGTGAGGGAGTTAATGGTGGAAAGGAGGGGAAGGGACTAGTCAAAGAACATGTATGAATGACTCATGGACATGGAGAACAGTGTGGGAATTAACCGGGGGTGGAGGCACTCTGGGCAGGAGAAGGCAAAGGGGGAAAAATTGGGACAACTGTAATGGAATAACAAATAGAAAAAAGAATGTTGGTAGTACAGCCTTTCTTAAGAATGCTCCTCTATTGTCTTTGAAATTCTCTTCCAATGACACCCTTTCTGTAAACTTTGATGCTGGTTCTCTTTTGATCTTATGAACAAATATCAAAGAAAGGTTTTCAGGTAGCAACCTGAATTCCTTTTTTTTTTTCTCAAACTGACATTTAGTGGTTTGCTGGCCAATATTAATACCATCAGGAAAAATAACCAAGTTAGTTCACATGCAGGCAATGGCAACTACATTATGACAACAGCCTGGCTACTAGTGACTATGAGATGTCATTAATTGTGATAGTAGTATGAATGAAATAAAGTATTTCGTATTGATAAGGCTACTGATTGTAATACTTCCTCTTGACATTTTCTAACTTATTTTCTACAATGTTGTTAACTTGGTTTTCTCAGCTTTCTGGGAAAAATTCATCATTAGGTAAATATATAGCTCTAGGGCCCTGGCAGAACCTCTGCAGAACCTTGGACAACTAGTCCCCTTTCTTATAACAGTCTCACCTGAAAGGGCATCATGCACAATTTGCAGAATAATATTTTACTGCTAAAGTATACTTAATTCTTGGGTGGTTTAAGAGGAAGTT
The DNA here is from genome assembly GCF_987537825.1 of Furipterus horrens. Lineage (NCBI taxonomy): Eukaryota > Metazoa > Chordata > Mammalia > Chiroptera > Furipteridae > Furipterus > Furipterus horrens. Next base: position 11,456,463 of record NW_028327171.1, read on the forward strand.
TCAATTCCAAGCTACAACATGACATCAGATCAATAAACTGACCTTGGAAGGCTCACCATTTGAAAAAGGAAGTGGTACTAATATGTCCCTTCTGGAATAAGTTATATAACCCCCAAGGTGTCCATGTGTGTGAGCTGGACTACCATCTGGTCCTGGCACGAAGTAAGACTAATAAATTCATTTAAAATGTCAGTTTCAGTTTAAATTACATGAACTGAGTGGTCTCCAAACAGAAAACCCAATAGTTCAGTCCTTTGCTATTCAAGTTTCTATTACACGTAGCAATAAACTAATCCCCAACTGGTGGAGTAATCTCAGTGATTGTGACTCCTTTTCAGTGAATTTGGATATTATGCTGCTGGTTATAATGTTATAAGGGAAAGTGTAAAAGCAAGACCAATGCAGTTTACATATTTTGGAAATATATTCTCTAGTCTATAAGAATATGGCAAAGAATTGTATCTACTGTACACTTTGAAGGCATTAATTTTTTTTCTCGTCTTAATGTATCAGCCACTTCAATCTTCTAAAAACTTTTTTTTTTGCATTACTAAGGTCACTCAGCTTAATTTTCTCCTTTAATTTGTGTGGAATAACAAAAGGCCTTTATATTTTGGTTTGGAGGGGCAAGATATTTACTGTGTTTCTCTTCTGAAATTCATATAATAAAATTCATTGATTCCAGAACAGATGTCATTGTCTACATTGGGTATTAAGATGTGGGGAAGTCATCATTATTAAACCCTCATATACTTAAGGATCCCAATCAAAGCAATGCTAATACAAAAAGCCCAGCCCATGATTTCTCATGGTTCCTTTCTTAGTTTATTTTCTTGTCAAGGAAAGAAAACCTACACACAACTCGTGAGTAACAACAGGAGCAGTATATGCACATAGAAAAATGAAGGGCAACAGCAAGAAATGCTTATAGATATTGGGGTAATGGTTGACAAGTTGGAGGGAGTTTCAGGCAGGAAGCAGAATTTATGGTGAGTTTCACTGACATTTTGTTTTCACTTTTTACAGGGAACAGGGAAAGTAGTTGCCTTTTCCAGGTTGAGGCTTTCTTCAATTTACTAGGGGTTTCTCATGGTAGCAAAGCCATTTGAACTTGGTAAAAATGTCTGCGATGGTGTACCAGAAGCCGGCAATGCTGTCATTTTTGGTCCAGTAGGTGGGGAGTGGGATGGAAGTCTAAACAGGATTCAGCAAGCAACTTGTTGAGTTCTGCCCAGCCCATCCTAGCTCTTCCCCCTCGTACATTCTTTTTCTGAATCACCTGATCTTGCAGAACCCTGTGCATGACTGCTTCCTGCCTTGAAGTGCAGAAGTAAACTCACTAGGCCCCATCATGATGGGAGCGAGCCCAGGAGAAGCTGAAGTGAGTACTGTTTCAGAGTCTTCCTCCTTACATTAGTCCTGGGGGCAGGGGTTGCAGGGAGGTGCAGGGAAATCACCTGTTTCTCTTAAAAGAAACTTCTGTGCCCACCTGTCTTCCGGCAGCCACCACTTCTCACTAAGTTCATTTGCATAAGAAATGAACAATGTGGTGAAAGCCAAGTCATGTGTAACCTACATAACATCATATAAATTGATGGTGTTCCCTTTTGGCAACAAAATCTCCATTTTTGCTTACTGTCAGGTTTCTGAATGATCTCTTAGAGATTCGGAATTGTGGCCTAGCAACTGTTTGTACAAGAAAACTTGCTGCCAAGCTTTTATGCTTTGTCAGTCAAATTGACATTTGAAATTTTCAGGCGTTACCTAAGTTACTCTCAGGGTAAGGAGAGCCTTGGAATTAAGCTTTTTCAAGGGACGTTTAGTCACCAGAGTGCACAGCCAAGCTTTGAAGGTGAAGGAAAGGGAAACGGGGACCTTCTGCATTCCCTGAGGGTAACATATCACTGAGCAAAAAATTAAACCGGGGCTTGGTGTTAAAGTGTGCTAGCAAATATGCATAATTTTAAATAAATAAAAATTGCCACACTTACAGAAATATATGTCTGCTCTGCTCCATTTTATTTGTTTAGTGTTTGTTTACTTAGCTCTCAAATATTTATTATTTTAAAGACCCAGTAATGTGTTTAAACATGTTCAAATGAAAATTTGAAGAATATATATTATATATTATAAATATATATACATACATATATACCCATGCACATAAAATCAGGGATGCTGAAATAATCAATTTACTGCTTCATCACATAACACTAATTAGTATCCTATAGGGTGATAAAATATCATGTAATGATGTATGTTTTAGGTCATCTACAGGCTGGAAATGAATATTTTGCTATCAAAATTCATTTGCATTGATACAGACAAGAATCATTTGCATTACCACTATTTTCTACAACTTGACTTCTACCCTATAGAGTTTTAAAATAGCCTAATCATTACAAATAGAGTCAAAGTTACATAGTTTAATAGAAACAGTTAATCCCTGGAGCCCATAACTTCATGAAAAGGGCATCTTGTATTCTGTTTTGCCCATTTCTAATGGTTGGACAATTTTCCCGACATTACATTTAATTATATCTCTGAATTTGGTAAGAGGTAAATCCAATCTTTTTAGATGCCATTATGGAAGCAGGCATGAACTGTTCTACATTCTTAGAAGTTCATTAGTTATGATGGAAGACCTGATGGAAGACCCCAAATCAAGGCCCAGTGTTATGTCCTGCTTTGACATCTGATGAAATGAGAAGGGCCTCAAATGGCCCAATGGCATGTTCTCTTCCCACCCTGCTTCCACGGATATTGACCACTTCAGCCAAACATCCCTTATGACCAAGGGATCATGCACAGTCCTACTTATCCCTGAGTAGAAGAGACATTCTCTGCCAGCCCATATAATTCAAACAAGCCCAAAACATCTACCTGTGATAACCAGGGAGCAGCTCACCCTTTTGATACTGTAAAGCCTGCCTCTCACAACCCCTTGTTGTTCACTGTGGTCTTAAGTGTAGCCCTTGTATGGCTCTGTGTGGTGTCCTCGGCCCCCAGTCTGTGAGTATAGGTGACTAATGTTACAGTTAGTCCCAACTGTCCTGTGTCAGTTGTTAGGTGTTCAGCCATCCTCAGAATTGGAGTGAGGGAATATCTCCTTCACTAATGGAGTAAATAAGAGATGATTAAATCATTATTGTACAGAGTTGAATAAGAGAAGAGCAGGTGAAAGGAAAAGAAAACATCTGAGGTCAGACAGTCTAAGGCCCAGCAGAAAAGACCTAGACTTATGTATGGGCTAGAAGAACGTTCTAGATGGAAGAAAAATTTATGTGGAAATACTAGAACCAAATGCCAAGGGTCTAAAATTTTTTTCAAAAATGGCTGCAATATGGAGAGTACAAATCATGATTATTTAGAGGTAAGTAGGACAGATACATTGTAGCAGTGAAAGCCAAGTTTAGGAATTTAGACTTTATCTTAAAAACAATGGGAACAGTTGAATGGGTGCAATATGATCAGGTTTGTGTTTACAAGAATCATTATGACTTTAACAAAGGTTGAGGAATATTTAGACTAGAGATTGGGAGCCAGTTAGAGAGTTGCTAAAGAAATCTGGGTATAAATGTGGTGTGTTTTTCAAGAGTAGGTGTAGTAAGGTGGAAAGAAATGGACTGCATTCAAGACATACTGAGGAAGTAGGATTTAGAGGGTTTGGTGATCAGTTGGATGTAGGTAGGTTGCCAGTTTAGCAAATAAAAATACAGGACATTTAGTTACATTTGACTTTCAGATAAAAAAAATAATTTTTTAGAATAAGTGGGATCACATACTAAATAATTTATTGTTTAGTTGAAATTCAAATGTAACTGGGTGACCTGTATTTTACTTGGGAATCTAAATGTGTGGCTGAGGAAGAAGGGAGAGGTAAGGATGACTCCCAGTTTTTGGAATTAAGAAGCTATCAGAAGAATGAATCAAGGGTTTTCTGCTTACCCAGAAAGTGATTGCTTACTACAAATCAAACACTCTATGAGGATATCCCACATCCAAAACGCATCCTTCTGAAGGTGACTTACATTGTTATTTTCTTCATAAAACATGGTTTATGTTTTGACTTTTTCCCCTTGGGAAAAGAAGAAAAAGAAAAACTCTTAGAAATAGGATAAAGTAAAAGATGGGAGGATCAAGTCCCAGCATAAGTAACAGTATATTGTGGAAGGAAGTTCTGTTTAGAGGCTGCTGAGCAGCGTCCAAGGTGAGACAACCCTGACCTTGGATTGTTTTGATGTGAGGTGACTGTAGTTATATTCATCTCTGCTTTTCGTTATGGTTATATGTGAGTTTTACCTTATATTAAGGAAAGTTGCTTTACTCAACAATGTGGCAGGGTTTCTTAATTTTCAAGGGCAAAGAAGTGAGGTTTTAGATATCAAATCTTAGCATCTAAAGACAATGGGTCACAGGAATCAATTTGGGATGGATCAAAAATCAAAAAGTAAAAGCTAAAGCTAAAGCTACAGAACTTCGAAAAGAAAACAAAGAGAATACCTTCACAATCGTAGATAGATAAAGATGTCTTAAGATGTAGGAAGGAAAAAACCATAAAAGAATAAAATAGTAAGTTAGATTTTATAAATATTAAAATTCTATTAATCAAAAACATTGTTAAGGAAATGAAAGGACAAGTCACAGATTGGGGAAAATATTTAAAAGATCCATAACTGGCAAAGGACTGGTATTATGAATATTCTTAAAACTCCTGAATCTCGATAACATAAGACAAACTTATTTTAAAATAGGCAAAAAAAAAAAAAAAGAAAGATACTGCTATTATATTCCACATTTTTGTCAAATGGAACAAAATCATGCGTGCAATGTAAACTCAAAGTAATTTGTTAATGTAGCAGGTTGAAAAAATATTCCTGTCTAACACGTGGGCCATGAGTCACTTTGAAAATAAGGACTGTGTTTTACATATACATGTATATTACTGGCATGGTGCCCTGGCACATAGCAAGTGTTCAACAAATATTTGTTCCTTTTTGAAATATAAGAATGAATCAGCCAATAGAGAGTGAAGTAAAAAAGTAGGTTTACAGTTGTTCACATGGCAAATAATACAATGATTAATAAACCTACTGTTGCTACACCCTGTATACACTTTTGTATTGCCAGAGCCATGGCTGAGGACTATCGCACATGGACTCTTATTGGCTTCCTCTCGCTCCTGGGCACTGGAGCCCGACCAGAACAAGAACTCCTTTAGCTTTTGGCTTAGAAACTGCAAAATATATCAGACTGGCAGCTGGCGCTGGATTTCCCTTAATTTATCCTATCAGAGTTTAATTATCTAGAAGAAGAATATATTGTCTTGTTAGGAGTAGTGAAACAAAAGGAAGATTTAAAGAAGCGGTAAAATGTTAAGATTTGCCCTTAGGAGGAAAACATGTTTTATATGTTAAATGCAGGCTTAATGAACAATATTAGCAGAGAGGTGCAAAGCAATGTCATGATTAGACTTCTTAGTTGAAATTATCATAATAAAAATTATCATTTATTTTATTTATGTAATATCATAAAAACTCATTTATGATGTTTATGGAACAACAATAATAAGTAACAGTTGCTTTTCATTTTTATCTCATTTATTACACATATCAATTCTGTGAATGAGGCAATCTTTTAATTCTGTTTACAGAGCAGTAAACTAAGGCTCAGCGAGATTACAGCCATAAGTTATAGTTGCAGTTAGTGAGAAGCCAGGCTTTACGTCATGCCTGTCAACTTCAGCACCATGTTCTTTTACAGCATACACCTTAATGTGACCATTTTTCTTTAAGCTATAAAAATGCCTTAAAATCTTTTCCCTGGGTCTCATCTTCATCACTCCTGTTCCTTCCCCATATTTTATTGCTTCCTCAAAAATCAACTGAACATACACTGCTCCGGGAAACTGACTCCAATTTCTCCAGTCTCTTCAGCTTTTATCACTCTATATGCTTCACCCTGCCTACTCCTATGACCGTGGAGAACCAAAGTTTGTGCGTTATCACATAAACAGCTGTTTCTTTTCTTTTTCTTTTCTTTTATTTTTTTTTAAAGTATATTTTATTGATTATGTTGTTACAGTAGTTCCAATTTTTTCCCCTTTACTCCCCTCCACCCAGTATCTCCCTCCCCCAGCATCCCCCCCCAAGTCCGTACCCATGGTTCGTAAAAAATAACTATCCCTCCCTCTCAGATATTAAGACCCTTTGTAATCTTGTAAAGGACAATGGGCGAAGGTCTCAAGCTCCTCTAGCTGCTTCAAGCTGGACATGGTCGTCGTCCTACCTACCCTTGGGTCCAGAAATCCCTAATAACAGTGGGGGTGTGGAGGGGAGGGTGGCCTTCCCACATGGGGAAGGATCGTGCAGACTCCAGGTCAGTTGGCTGTCTCCGGACAACGGCGTGCTTGGTTTAGCAGGCTGGCATCCTTGTTGTGTTCTGGGGGGAACAGATTTGGCAAAAAGGGTTAAAAAGCATCATTCAATCCATAACTACTAGGTGACAAAAGGCAGGGATTAATTTTTCAATGTTCCACATTAGGAGAAAAAAAAAGGGGGGGGGGCTTCTTTGGAGGAAGGTGTGCTAGGCACATCTCGCCTGTCCAAAACCCTTTTGCCCATTATATTTAGTTTGGGCTGAGGGAAATAGTTTATGTTTCCCCCTTCTCAGACCTCTGGGCCCTTTCTGTCCAAGCCATTAGGATAGAAAAGAGAATTCAGTTTTAAAGTGAAGCCCACAGACCACCCTATTCTTCATCAACCCAGCCATTTAGTTCAGCCAAACCGTTGAGTCTCAGGAGGCAGCGCTGCAGAGAGGATTAAGTGAGCCTTTTGCGTACAGACAATCACTGAGGTAATGCGGTCATAGGCTTATGCCCTTTGAAAACAGAAAACACATGTTAATTTATGTAACATAGCCAACAAACAAGTCTCTAAATCTGTAAGACTGTCTTATTGGGAAGACATCCAGTTGCAAGGCACTTGACATTCTACTTGCCTGCAACTTGAATCTCTTTGGTGATATCACAGATATGGTTTAATTTTCAAGTGAAACCATTTTTTAAGTGAGAAGAAACTTTTAAGACGGTTAGCTGCCCTACTTTACAGTCTGCCACTGATCATTGTGATTTTCCTTGAATAATGATTTTTCTCCCTAAGATTACTCTCCTTGTCTTTAAAGGGGCTACATTAAGTCCATTTTTAATTTATCCTGTTCGTTTGCATAAACATAACAAGAGCAGCAAATGATCACTTATGATCTTTAGTTCTGTTTTGCTGGAACTTACCCAAGGAACATTTAGGGTGGCCCTCAGTCTGCTCTTCAGGGCACAGAAGCTGGGCCACATACCTGGCATTCATCCTTGCCTGTACACACCTGTCCTTTCGAAGTCTTTCTGGTTTTCCATTGTGCCTTAAGGTCCCTTCTAGCCATCTTTCAGGAAAACAACCTTCATTCTTTCCCTGGAGAGATTGCTGTGGACCGCACAACCAACCATGGCAGCAGGCCTTTTATTTCGCGGGCTTTTATTACCTTTGAAAGTCATTCCCAGTCATTCCCATGCCCATTTGCTTGAAATACTTTTTTCCATCCCTTTACTTTCAGTCTGTGTAGATCTTTTGTTCTAAGGTGGGTCTCTTGTAGACAGCATATATGTGGGTCATTCTTTCTAATCCATTCAGCTACCCTATGTCTTTTAATTGGAGCATTTAATGCATTTACATTTAAGGTTATTACCGATAAGTACTTATTCACTGTCATTTTTCCCCTTTGTACTTAGGTTCTTCTCTGTCTCTCTCTGTTTCTTTATCTTCTTAGAGCAGACCCTTTAGCATCTCTTGCATTGCTGGTTTGGTGGAGATGTATTCTTTTAGCCTTCTTTTGTCTTGGAAGCTCCTTATTTCACCCTCCATTTTGAATGAGAGTTTTGCTGGGTATAGTATTCTAGGTTGTAGACCTTTGTTTTTCATTGCTTGGAATATTTTTTGCCATTCCCTTCTGGCTAGTAGTGTTTCTGCTGAGAAATCTGATGATAGCCTTATTGGAGTACCCTTGTATGTTATTAGTTGTTTTTCTCTTGCTGCTTTTAGGATCCTCTCTTTGTCTTTGAATGTTGCCATTTTAATTATGATGTGTCTTGAGGTGGGCCTGTTGGGGTTCATCTTCATTGGGACCCTCTGTGCTTCCTGGACTTGCGTGACTCTTTCTCTCGTCATGTTAGGGAAGTTTTCTGTCATTAGTTTTTCAAAGAGGTTTTCTATCCCTTGCTCTTCTTCTTCTCCTTCTGGAATTCCTATGATACGGATATTATTACGTTTCATGTTGTCCTGCAGCTGTCTTAGAACCTCTTCAGTCTTGTTCAGTCTTTTTTCATTTTGTTGCATTGTCTGGGAGTTTTTGTGTAGGTTGTCCTCCAGCTCGCTGATCCGATCTTCTGCTTCCTCTAGCCTGCTTTTAATTCCTTCTACTGTGTTCTTCAATTCAGAGATCATATTCTTCATTTCCTCCTGGCTCTTATTGATAGCTTCTATGTCCTTTTTCATGCTCACGTAATTTTCTGTGAGTTCCTTGTAGTTTTTCTGGAGTTCTTTGAAGTTTCCGCTGAGCTCATTCAGCTTCTCCATAATCCATGTTTTGAATTCCATATCTGATAGTTCGCTCCCCTCTATTTCATTTAGCACTCTTTCTGGGGATTCTACCTTTCCTTTTGATGGGAGGTTGTTTCTCTGTCTCCCCATTTTTTTGACTCCTATTGTTTGTTGGTGCTTCTTGGAATGATCTGCACTTCCTGGATCTGCCTCTGGTGGCGTCAGATCATGTACCAGTCTGGCCCTAGGCAGCCTGTTGGAGACTTCCAGGGATCTACTGCTGTTGTCTGTCTTCTTTGATTGTTAATCTGCTCAATCTGTGATTAGCTGTCAGGCTTAAGGACTGTGGGTGTGGCAGCTTAATTCCCGTCGGCAGGGCTTTTGCTTCCCCTCAGGCTGACGCCACTTGGAGGGGAATGGTCTACCCGCAGTACTGGGGATGAGTCAGCACTGGGACCCAGTCGGCTGCTCCTCCAGTTCTTCCCTCAAAGCCACCGTGCCAAACTCTCCCCAAGTGTCTCCAGTCCTCTCTGCCTTCCCTCTGCTTGAGCCCAGGGTAAGTGGTGGCCAAAATATTTTCGTATGTGATCCACTTAAGAGCTCTTTTTCTCCTGCTGTTTCTCTCCGGCTAGCAAGAAACCCTGTGGCTTTTCGCTTTTCACAGCTGATACTGTTTTACTTTCCACTCTGTTGCTGTAGGCTGGGAAGCCCAGCTGGGGGTTTAGACCCTGCCCTTCTCAGGGGGAATCCCCGGCTGCTGAGCTGTTTCTCAGTCCCTTCAGCTGCCACCCATGTGAGCCCAGCCAGCCCTTCCACGTCTCCGCACTCCCTACTGGTCACGTTGTGATGTAGCGGCCTTTTCTGTCTCTCCGTGGTTATAAGACTTCTTTCCAGCTAGTGTTCGTTGGTTGTTCCAGATGATTTCTCCAAAATTAAGTTGTAAACCCAGACTGGTCCTGGGAGGAGGTTAGTGTAGCTTCCATTTACTCCTCCGCCATCTTGGATCTCCCTCTTTTTCTTTTCTTAAGGAATCAATCATTAATAATCTTCTGGGTGGTTTTAAAAACTAATTTTTTATTTCTTAAAAAGTTTTAACAACCTGATAGATAAAATGGAGAAATTATATTAAAAACCATCAGCATGTTCAAAATAATAACCACATTTAAGTTATTTGATAAAATGGTCATAAATCTATGCTGCCATCACTCCCTTTTGCAAATTTCTGGAGCAACAAATGATCTCCAATTCATTAACCTAGTTTCATAAATATTTCTCTTGTTTACAGCCACTTGCTTGCCTTTCTACAAACACTCCTGGGCATTTGAAGCTAGCAGTCTTCCCAAGAATTGAGTACATAAAGGGTCACAGTGACCCTGACTTATCCAAATATTTCCAAGTCTTCTGACTCACCCAACAGGGCTCTAGATAACTCAATGACCACTTAGCACAAAAAGGTCCTGCCAAAGGCATGTCTTGTAACAATTTAGGGTAGGTTTGCGCTTTTATTTTTTTCTAGAGTGAGTTTCTGTCCTTATGAGATGAAGAAACTTTTCAATTCTTCCAGACTAAGATTTCATTTCCTATAGAACCTAACTCATTTAATTTAACTTACTTTTTTTACAACTTTACTTCATTGGTAATGACCTCTGGGAAGATATTAAATAAAAGTGGTGAAAGTTGACATGCTTGATCTTGAAAAAGTGTTCAATATTTTACTATTAAGTACTATGTTAACTGTAGGTTTTTTGGAGATGCCAATAATATGATTGGATTAGTTCCCTTGTATGTAGTTCTAATTTGTGGAGAGATTTTTAAAAATGATGCAGCCCTGGCTGGTGTGGCTTAGTGGATTGAGTGCCAGCCTGTGAACCAAAGGGTCACAGGTTCAATTTCCAGTCAGGGCACATGTCTGTGTTGCAGGCCTGGTCCCCAGTTGGGGTGTGAGAGGCAACCACACGTTGATGTTTCTCTCCCTATCTTTCTCTCTCCCTTCCCCCATCTAAAATTAAATAAGTAAAATATTTAAAAAAATGATGCATTGATGGTGAATTTTCTCAAGAACATTTCTGCTTGTGTTGAGATAGTCATATGATGTTTTAAATTGTGTTTTGTTAATCAATTACATTGACAGATTTACAAATGTAAATTCAATCTTGAATATTTTGTCATGATGTATTATCCCTTTATATATTTCTAAATTTGATTTAAAAAATATTTGCATTCTCATGAAGGACACTGCTCTGTATTTTCATTTTTTGTAGTGTCCTCATTAGGTTTTGGTATTTGGGTTATGTAAACCTCATAAGATCAGTTGGAAAGTATTCCCTCATACTGTAAATTCTTTCTCTTAATTTTATTTATTTGTTTTTATTATTACACAATAGTTTTAACGTACATTCATGAATTTAGCAAAGGCATAGCACACAAAATCAATGTATGCTGGAGGGAGATATCCAATTAAAAAGCATTTAAAAGACTAACTCATTTTGTTTTATGACTCTAGGTCTTCTAAAAATTTGTGATTATTTCATAAATATTGGAACTAGTGTAATACAAACATAAATAAGCCATATGGCTAAGAAATTCTGTTAATTATATATCTAAAAGGAAGGCATGCATGGGCATACCAAAAATATGAATAAACTGTTCACAGCAGCATTATTTTTAATAGAAAACCGGAAACTCAGTGGTTTCTTAGGTATAGGAGCAAAACTAATTCTTAATTTTGGCATATTTCTTTTAAGTCTTATGCTTCCCTTTCTTCTGAAATATTGGGGGTAATAATTCCTGACTGTTGATTCCTTAATATTCATGTTTCCTTCCTCTGTCTTCCTTTTCTTCCCTCCCCTTCCTTCCTTCCTTTTCTTCCCTCCCTTCCTTCCTCCCTTGCCTTTTTCCCTTTCCTCCCATGCCCTTTCCTTTCCTTTCCATCTTTTCCTCCTTCCTTCCTTTAAAAAAAATTAGTCTTTTAAGGGTTTATACGTTGTTAATTATTTCAAACCAAACACTTGCTTTACGTTCTCTGTTGTATTTTTCCTATTCTAATAGTATTAATAATTTTTATGGTATGCTACTATGTGCCTCATGCATTTTATAGTATTTATCTCTAATTCTCAAAAAAATGTCGCAGGAAAAAATATTACAACTCTTAGTTTGAAGTGTGTGGAAAATAAGGTGCAAAGAGGTTAATTATTATGTTGTATCTTAAAAATATCAGAGGCTACTTTTGAATTTGGGACCATATGATTTTAAAGATGATGTCTATAATTTCATCATCATGCCTCATGGCAAAATTGTACAGTGTTAAATATATGAATATATGAATTAGAATCCCAAGTCCAGTTCTTGCCACATCATTTATCAATACTACTAGACTTACCAGCGTCATTATATTTGGGATACCTAATTTACAAAGCTAAAAAGTCTATAGCTAGTTTGGATGGGGTAGTCAAACAAACATCCAGAAATAACATATTGGTGCTTTATAATCTTCATATAGACAATCTTATTAAGGGTATGAATAGTAAAATTTCTGGAGGAGCTAATCAGAGAGTGGGAGTATAAGAACTTTTATCTTTCATTCCTCCATGGCCATTGCTCCCACTCCAGCACAACATGCTGTCCCTCTGCTGCCATCCTTTTGGAAGGTCAAGTTTTTGGAACTTGCTCTAATGAAAGATTTTCTATTGGATCCAATCCACAGTGATGGCCTAGGATGACTCCAGGGGGAAAGAAGAATCCACATTTAATGAATTGTAAAAATGCCCCAAGTCTACTCCTTAGAGATGAGTGGACTGTGTTAGGCCCCCACTTAAGGGTCTTTACCTCTACCCTAAAGGAATATGTGTGTCAGGGTGAGGTGTGTGTCAATAAGAATATTTCATTTGTAAAGATTAAATAATTTAATTTTGGAGAATTCTTTAAGTGGCACTAATCCTATGATTAAATATAAGTAATTTGGAAAGGCTACCTTAGATCAGTTTTCTGCTTATTAAATCAAAGTCAGTATGGTAAATGCAACTATGGCTTACTGTAGGTGTTAGACCCCTGCAACTTTGGTAAAAGTAAGTAAATGTGATTACCAGAATGCCTATTTTTCTTTGATCATTTCATCTGTTCAGAAATGTTTATGCACTCATGTAGTCTTCTGACCACCCAGATCCATCCCCTTTAGTATCTATAGTAAGAAGCATTCATTCCTCAACTTTTCCTGACTTTTTCTTCCTCTCCTTCCAATGAAAACAATTTATACAAATTTATAGGGGTAATCTTGGTTAGTAAAATTATATAGATTTTAAGTGTACAATTCCATGATACATCATCTGTATATTGTAGCTTGTGTTTATGACCAGAAGCTAAATTTTTAATAAAATGTGTTTTTCTGGTTTGTCAATCATATGAGTCCTGGTAAGATGACAGGAGGCAATCAGGTAACTAAATTCATTTTACCGGTGCTTAGTAAAGTCTTAACATAGGTCTTTGATACACTGACTCAAATGCTAGAAAAGGTAATAATGAAAACATCATAAACTCTAGGTGGTGGCTAACTCCTATAAATACGCGCGTCCATATAAAAATTTTATGGAATGTTCAAACCAGGTTGATAAAATTCAAATTAGTCTAATGTTAGTTGGACTTCCTCATCTGTGAAACTGACATAATGATCATATCTCTCTCTTATTGGCCATAACGATAAAAATAAGATGACATATAAGAAGTTCTTAACTTGCGCCATATTAAATACTCAATACACATAGCTATATTATAATTATTATTTCTAAAAATTTAGCAGTTTAAGAATATGTAGGTTTAGGTAAAGGGGTGTAAGTTTAATCTCTTTTTGAAAATAACACCTTACCTGGGAGCAAAACGCATTCCTAAAGGTAAACTTGTACAGCATCATTTTTTCCATCTTTTGCAATCAGTATTGCCCCTTTGGGCAATGTATCCTATGTTGATTTACACATTTCATGAGTACTTTACTGCATCAGCTGGTCATAGTTTATTAATAAGGATATCAGTTTACCAAAAAAGAAAGCTTTGACTTGAGAAGACATGAGAGGCAAGGTCATAAAGAAGAGCAAGGGACCTCCATAAATCAAATAAGGATGATTCTTGGGCAAGTGGGAGCCAGAAGGGGACAGATGGCCTCTTCAAGTTAGACTAAAACATTTCTGAATACTGAGTAATATCCATTTTAATTCTCTCAAGTAGCACATACTAATTTTTATAAATAACATGTTTTGAATGCTTTTGTTATAAAACAAAACCTTCTGGGTTATCATCAGGACAGTACAAAATACACAAGGAATTAATGAAGTCCCTAGTCTACATGGGATACACAGGCAAATAATCACATTAAGACTATGTAATGTGGTTAAGGTGCTCTGACAGCCTGGATAAAGAAGCTAAGCTTTTTCTGGGATCATTGACAAGGACTGTAGAGATGACACTACATCAGGATTGTAAAGCCTAAGTAGGAGTGTCACTGAGTTGGGAATGATGGGCTCTATGTAAATTATCCTTTACTGAACTTGCCCTACATGTTATCCTATAATATTGTGGTAAATCCTTCATGAGTATTGTCTTACTTGAACCATATAAATACCATATGAGAGGATATTTTATCCCCATTGTACAGGTCTTGAAATTGATGGTAAAAAATAACAAAGGCTCAAGTTTACACAGTTACAGAGAGGCAGATGTGACCTCCAAATCTAGGACTGCATGACTTGATATTTTCTTTCCGTTTCAAAACACTACCCTGAGGACATTCCAGGACAGATCCCCTAGTGGCAAAGTTATTGCATTTTGGGACAGAATGGCAAGTTGGAGAAAGAGAAAGTAGGTCAGTGTCACTGAAGTGTTTAGTTTTGGGAAAGTATTCCATTATCTTTAAGGCTTATCCTTTAACATCAATGTTTATATTCACTCGTATCTACTTATACAATCATCGCCTTCACTTCTCATACCTATAAATACAAAGTACAATCTCATGTTTGTAGGTTTATTCTCTCACTTGATTTTCACTCTCAGTATCATCTCCATCCTCATGAAAGAATCATCACACACATAGGGGTCTTCTTTCCAAATATTCAGATCAAGAGTGTATATATTCTATCTCCCCAAACCCCAAACTCCATCTCATTATCTTGAAGTTAAGAATTAACCTTGAGTAAACCAGTTGTAACTGATATATAGCTATTTATGTCCATTAGGAGCCAACTTTTATAATTTGATTTAAGTTCTGTTGAAAAGCACTGGCAGAAATAAATTAAAGGCCAACTTTTTAGTTCAAAGTATGCTAGCCTATTCATTTTAAGTGGTGTTTCATTTCATATAAAGATTGTTTGGCCAGCTCTGATCTTGATCTAGACTGATCATCAGAAGTCCTATGACATTGTTTTTGAAAGAGAAGTGTCAAAGCCAGAGTTTTGTCAAATTTCAGGTTAGGTCATTGGGTTCTGCCTCTTAAATCTTCTCTGCGGCTTTTGATAATATTCTTGGCTATTTTATCTGCCCTTTCTTTGAATTGTTGGGAAACTCTTCAATAGTCAGCTGCACACACATACTTGTGCATGATGCTATGATCTCAGTCAGCAGGTCAATTGGTTTGAGAGAGTCTTATGATAGTAACTGGAGAGTCTCTGGACATCTTTATATTCCAGTAATCTACTTCTATGTCATAAGTCTCCTTGGCTTAGTAGCTTAAAACAAGGACATTTATTTTATTTAACTTTATGCAATTTAGGTAGGAATTTTGGAGGCAAGTGTTTCTGTTCACTAGGCTTCAGTCCAAAGGCTGGGGACAAGAAACATCTGATGGCTTGCTCGTTTGCATGTCTGGCAGATGATGATGGCTGTTGTCTGGGACCTCTGCTGGGGCTATGGCCGGAACATCTATATATGACCTCTCCATTTGGCCACTTCGGCTTTCTCATAGTTTGGTGGTTGGATTTTTAAGACTGAGTGGCTCAAGAGAGAGTCAAGTTGAAGCCGAATCATCTTTTTCTAACTTAGCCTTGGAAATTATGTAAATGTTACTTTTGCAACATTCTATAATAATGTCATTATGTTTAGTCCATATTCAAGGGAAAGTAAATCAGATGTCACCTTTTGAAAGGAGGCATGTCAAAGAATTTGTGGACATATTTTTACAACGCTGCATTTGCCTTATTGTTTCCATATAAAATAAGGAAAAGAAGCATCAGAGAATGCAGAGAATGCAGAGCTGTTATTAGATCCCAGGCTATCTGACCGTGACTTTAATTTTTTCTCAATGTTAAATGCATTGATGACTTTTCTAAGTGCACCTTTATGATAAAGACTTACATTATTTTGTCTAAATCAGGTGTCAAACTATAGTCCATGGGCCAAATCCAATACATTGCCTGGTTTTCAAAGTTAAATTTTATTTGGACCTAGACATAATCATTTATGTGTTGTCTATGGCAGCTTTTGTTCGATAATGGGAGCTGACTAGTGGTGAAGGAGACCTTACGGGTTGCAAATTCTAAATATTTGTTATCTAACTTATACAGAAAATGTTTGCCAACCCCTGCATTAAATTGTCCACCTATTGTACAAATCATTTCTCAGCTTGAGGAGATATAACACTAACTTAATGCTGAAAATAAACAATGGTACCCTAAGCTGGTAAAACCTAAAACTTCTGACATTTTGTCCCAGGGCTGAAAGCGTCTGGAGAGCTAGACTATGTATTAAAAGCTGTGGTAAGTGACAGGGGCAGGGGCTATATAAAAACTTTATTCATGTGTCTATCAGGGTTTCACCAGAGAAGCAAGGCTGCTAGGGATTTTCTGTAGAGATTTGACCTTATGCAATTTTAGGAGTTGGTTTAACAATATTTGGGAGTCTCTTTTTTCTATATCTGATGCTGCAGCCTGAAGTAATCAGATCAGGCATTCGGGATGAAAAGAATAGCCAAGCTGGAACTTGAAAGGTAAAGCCAGAACCTATGAGGAAAATCTGGATCCTATGAGATCAGTGACCCCTTGAAGGTGGACTGGAACCTGCGTCAGTCTCTCTGCCTCTAAGCCTACTACTTGGTAGAGGGGGTGTCTTGTAGAAGAAGTTGGTGCCCTTTGACATTCACTGGACCCAGGGGTCAGAGACCTGATGCTGAGGAATAAGTTATGGTAGGATCAGATTATGCTGAGTGCTGTCACTGAGATGGGTCAGCAGATAGAATGTGGGTATGTAGCTACAGCATCTCATGTCCAAGTGCAACCTCTGGAGAGTTAAAGTAATCTAGTTGCTGCTTCACGTCTGTCTTATAAAACTCATCTAAGATGTCTCTTGTGGCCCACACTCACAAGAATAATGCAGGGAAGATAACCTAGGAGATGGAGGTCCAGCCTAGTTGACACAATACATATTTACCATATCACGAAAATAAAATTTTGCACAGTGTGTCCCGGTGCTCACTGAAAGAATGGTCCCCAGGCATCTCCCAGCCCATGCATCCTCACCAAAATGACCTTCAGCTTCTACATTTCATGCTTGGTAATAACACTACATAAGCATAGTTGTGCAAGCCAGGAACCTGGTAATTTTAATAGATTATTCTCTGTGCTGCAGCCAATGTTCTCAAGAGCCCATTCCATATCCTAGATATATTGGATACCTTACCTTTTCCCTTCTTGCCACTGTCACTACTACGGGTCAGCCATCATCACTCACCATGAGATTACTGTAATGACATGATGGGTTCTCCTCATTGCTGATCTTAAATTCCTTTAATTACCTTCACTGCTCTGTGAGTAGGGTGTCTAAAACACACAAATATCATGAAGCTTTTCCCCACCAAAGTTATTTAATGTCTCCTTGTATTATTGAGGGTAAAGACATGGCCTACAAGCCCATTCATAATTTGAATAAACTCTTCTCTCTCCACTCTCCCACATTTAGATTATGCCTCTTATTTACTAGCTATTAGAGCCTGAGGAGAACACTTCCTCTGTATCAAGCTTTGGTTTTCTCACTTGTAAAATGAGGATGTTTGTTAATCTCCTGCCTTCCACTGCCCATTTGTGGGACAGCTTTTTATTCCTTCAGCAGTCCCTCAGTGAAGAGATGAACCACAGAGGTAGAGGAAGTGATACTATGACATTTTAGTGGGAGGCTCACTGCATATTACCTTGCTAGATGGAACACAGACTCTCTAAACAAAGGCAGCCATCCTCTTCTCTTAGCTGGTCTTGGAATAAATGCAGAGGAGTTAGCAAATGATGCCTGAAGTCCAAGCTGAATAAAAAACACGCAAGACTGCCATTCCTTGTGCTAGCAATTTTCTCTACTTGTCATATGTCCACGGAGAACAGAGAAGTGTCTTTATTCTTGCCCCTGTCTGTCATATCTTATTTAGTTCTAGAATTTGGTTTAACTTATAGGTACTTACTACATGAGCACAATTTTTAATTACCCCACTTATGTCTAAAATATTTACCCAGTAGTGTATGCATTTATTTGCTATGATTTCATTACAAATTACCACAAACTGAGTGGGTTAAGAACAACAGAAATTTATTGAATCACAGTTCTAGAAGTCTGAGCTTAGGGTATCAGCAGGGTTGCTTCCTTCCAAGGGCTCTGAGGAAGATGATGTTCTGTGCCTCTTTTCTAGCTTCTCATGGTTTGTTGACAATCTTTGGTGTTCCTTGACTTGTACTCATCCCCCAGTCTCTGCTTTCTTGCTCATTGGGCATTCTCCTTGTATGCATGTCTATGTCCGAATTTTCCCTTTTCACAGGGCATCGGTAGTATTGGATTAGGGGCCCACCTCACTCCAGTGTGAGCCTATGTTAACTAATTACGTCTGCAACAGCTCTAACTGCAAACAAGGTCACATTCTGAGGCACTGGGGGGCCAACACTCCAACATGTGGACTTCTGGAAGACACAGTTCAACTCACAACAATGTGTTAAAAAGTAATTTATTTCTCCATTGACCTTTTATTCACAACATGAGAGAAGAACATAGAAGGCACTCAGACACATTAGTAATCACAATGGAAAGAAAACTTTCCATTTAAAATTATGATTGTAAACAAAATATTCCTTTATACAAGCAATCAAAAGTGATATTCCTGTTGGAAGTGATTTTCTGTGAAATGTTAACTGCTTTCTCCACAATAGTCTTTTTCATTTGAAACTAGTCAACTGGACCAACTATAAATCTAAGTTTTGATTTTCTTTTACTTACTATTTCTTCATCTTCCTTTTCGGTACTTAGTCATCATTGTTGGTGACAAAGTTCTTAAGACGAAGAATTCAATTAACCTGACAAAATGGATTAGTTATGAACCAATTTGCACTTAATTTGCTATGCTATTGTTTTCCAGCCAATCAGTTGGAACAAGCAACTTATATAACAAGAAATAGCAATT
The DNA here is from genome assembly GCF_987537825.1 of Furipterus horrens. Classification (NCBI taxonomy): domain Eukaryota; kingdom Metazoa; phylum Chordata; class Mammalia; order Chiroptera; family Furipteridae; genus Furipterus; species Furipterus horrens. The sequence continues at coordinate 11,475,459 of NW_028327171.1, forward strand.
AGCAAATCATTGAAGTTCCATTTCTAGTATGTGAGCACATATTGGTTTAATGAACATTGTGTTTTAGGCAACTCTATGTTCACAGATCCTAAACTTTTCTACTCTAAAGCTTTCCTTTATTTCACATCAGCAATTAATTTGTGACCAACATTGGAAATTCTACTAAACGAAACTGGGTCGCCTGTGAAATAGAAAACTGAGATTTCCCTATTTTAACTCAAAGGCCCTTTATTTTATTTTATTATTATTAAAAAATGTCTTTTTAAACAGTTGTTGTTCTATTACAGTTTCCGCCCTATGTTCCCCCAGTTGCTCTCCCTGCCCCTCCCACCCCTGCCCCTCTCCCGCAGTCAATCCCCTCCCTGTTGTCCACATCCATGGGTCATTTACACTAGTTCCTTGACTAGACCATTTCCATTCTTCCCCCTTCTCCCCCCCTCCCTTCCCCTCTGGTCACTGTCAGTCTGTTCCTTGTTTCCATGCAAAGACCCTTTATTTTATTCCAGTTTTCTCTCTCTTCTTGCCTGTCCTTTAGCTCATACCATGACTGTCAATTTCTTGGCTCTGCTGTGTTCTCCAGACTTAACATGCTTCTTTTGGTGTATTTATTTTTTCTATAATTCATGGAATTTATAGCAACTTTGTCAGGGTACCTGGACAATCTTCAACTCTGGACCAATCTAAGTGATAAATTTTTCTTATTCCCTGGCTTCTTAGTAGGCTGGGGAAAAATCGATAAATAACGAAGCCTTTTGTGATTCACTATAAAGAGTCACTAGAAAGCAAACATAGCTTAAGTTCTGTGTTTAATAGTCATTATTCTGTGGATTCTTTACTGACATTATGAATGGGTGCTGTGGTAATTTGTAACTCCTGTTCACAACATTTTCCATATTAAAATACTCGTAGCTGTAGTCTATAATGGAGAACTTTGAGGACTTAGTTTCTGATTTGCCCATGTTTGCAGCAGCTCCAGAACTGAGTAAAATGTGGGGCTTGCCCAGAGTTACTACCTTTGATAACTCCTTAGAGTAGTCAATGGGAATCTATTTAAGCCTGAGTCTTGGTTGCACTTCTAATTTTAATAAGGGCATGTTGGTTTCCCTATGGGCCAATGAAAGCACAACAATCTGCTGGCTATTGCCTATATGTCTACATGCTATATGCCTCTCAGATTAGCCAGAGAATATAAGTTAATATTCCCTGCTATGCGATTTTTATTAAAAAATTTTGGGGTAATAATATGAATGCAGAACTGACTAAAGAATTTGTGACCCATGTGTTTCTGGAGATATTCTAAATTCCATCCCTAGATGATGCTGGATAAAGCCATAAAAAGTTTTCTCATACAATGACTTTTATGGCATTTGTGTGTTGGAAATGCACCATTATATTTATTTAGAAAAGCCTACTGGGAAGTTGCTCACTGCAACCAACACACAGTGTCCTTTTTTTGTGAAGACCCACGGGAGAAATTGCTCTTAGTTTTATTAGGAAAAAATGTTTTCCTGAGAGAATATCTGTTTCATTCTCTGCTTTGTTAGCTAGGAAACTTAGAGGATAATTATGAACCAGCTATGTAAGTAAGATTTCATATAATGCAGTTTGGGGTATAACTTTCACCTTAGCCGTTTGTGATGGTTAACGTTACGTGACAACTTGGCTGGAACACAGTGCCAAGATGTGGTCAACATTATTCTGGATGTTTCTGTGGTAGTGTTTTTTTTTTTTTTTTTGGATAAGATTAATATTTAAATCAATAAACTTTGAGGTGGATTGCCCTCGATCGTGTGGGTGGGCCTCATCCATTGGTTGAAAGTTTGAATAGATTAAAAGTCTGATACCCCTGAACAAGAGGGAACTCTGCCAGCAGAGCGCCCTTGGTCTTGAAGGGCAGCATTGGCTCTTCCTGTGTTTCCAGGCTGCCAGCCCACTCTGCAGATTTTAGACTTGCCACTGTTAACCATTTTCTTCAAATCAATTTCTTTCTACTTAAACCTCCTCCTATTGGTTCTTTTTCTCTGAAGTACCCTGGAGAATACACCATTATTATCTCTCTACTCATTTTATTTTTTGCCTCAGCTTTCTCACCTTATTTTTTAAAAAAATTTTAAATATATTTTATTGATTATATTGTTACAGTAGTCCCAATTATTTTTCTCTTTGCTCCCCTTCACCCAATACCCCACTTCCCTCCAGCAATCCCACCCCCCTAAGTTCATGTCCATGGGTCATGCATATAAATTCTTTGGCTTCCCCCTTTCCTATATTATTCTTAACTTCCCCTTGTTTATTTTGTACCAAGCAATTAATCCCTGCACCATTCCCCCATTTCTCCCCCTCCCCCCTCCCAACTAATAACCCTCCAAGTGATCCCCAAACCTATGATTCTATTCCTATTCTGGTTTGCTTAGTTGGCCTTTGTTTTTTATTTTTTAGATTCAGTTGTTGATAGTTGTGAGTTTGTTGTCATTTTAATGTTCATAGTTTTGATCTTCTTTTTCTTAAATAAGTCCTTTTAACATTTCATATAATAATGGCTTGGTGAAAATGAAATCCTTTAGCTTTACCTAGTCTGGGAAGCACTTTATCTGCCCTTCCATTCTAAATAATAGCTTTGCTGGATAGAGTAATCTTGGTTGTAGGTCCTTGTTTTTCATCACTTGCAATACTTCTTGCCAGTCCCTTCTTGCCTGCAAAGTTTCTTTTGAGAAATCAGCTGATAGTCTTATAGGTACTTCTTTGTAGGTAATTCTCTGCTTTTCTCTTGCTGCTTTTAATAATCTCTCTTTATCTTTCACCTTTGGCAACTTAATTATGATGTGTCTTGGTGTGATCCTCTTTGGGTCTATCTTGTTTGGGACTCTCTGTGCTTTCTGAACTTGTATGTCTGATTCCTTTGCCAAATTTGGGAAGTTTTCCTTCATTATTTTTTCACATAAGCTTTCAATTTTTTGCTCTTCCTCTTCTCCTTCTGACACCCCTATGATTCGGATGTTGGCACTTTTAAAGTTGTCCCAGAGGTTCCCAAGTCTCTCCCCACTTTTTTCAATTCTTGTTTCTTCATTCTGTATGGTTGACTGTTTTTTTCTTCCTCATATTCCAAATCATCGATTTGAATTTCACTTTCCTTCCCTTCACCATTGGTTTTGTGTGGATTTTCCTTCATTTCATTTAGCATAGACTTCACATCTTTCCTTATGCGTTTGCCATACTTAAGCATATCTGTCAAGCCTGTAAGCATCTTTATCACCAGTTTTTTGAACTCTGCATCTGTTAGGTTGTCTATCTCCTCATCACTTAGTTCTCCCATTGGAACCATGATATGTTCCCTATTTTGGGCCATACTTCTCTGTCTCTTCATCTCGACAGGCTCCTGCATTTGTTTGCCTTTGTGTCTTAGGTAAAGCTGTTGCACCTTTTACATTATAAGGGGCAGAGCCTTAGGAATTGTCAGCATAGGGCGACCTGTTTCACCATGTGGTGCTGTATGTGGGGGAGGGGTTTGAGAGGGAACAATGCCACCTGCTCAGCACTCGCTCTTTTTTCAGGCACTTCTTCCACTTCCATATGGAACTGATGCCTCTCTAGCTGTTGCCCTGGAAGTTGATCCCAGAGTGGGTGGGTCTGAGGACATTCTAGGATGGTAGGGGCCCTTTAAACAAGCAGACTCTACTGAGAGACTGGCAGTTTCTTTTTTCACCCCAACCCCCACTGGTTTGCACAGTCAGAAGCAGTTAGGCTTTATTTTCCCTGATGCTGGAATCCTGAGATCTGTGGCCTAGTCTGGTGCTGGGAACGTTCCCCAGGCATCTCTCCCTACTTTTAAAACATGTGACTGCGCTTTCTGCTGGCCTGCTGCTGCCACTGCAACTGCTGACACCACACTGCATCTTCTCTGCCCTGGCCCCGATCCTCCTACCTGTCTGGGTGAGTATTTCTTCTTTATATCTTTGTTTGTTGGACTTCTGTGCAGCTTGATTTTCTGGATCTTCTGGTTGTCTCTAGCTTTGAGGTAGTTGTATTCCTTCTTAGTTGTGGAGGGAGACAAAGAGTGTCTGTCTAGGTCTCCATCTTGACTGGAAGACCCTAACTTTGTTTTTTATATGGCATATTTTTTAGGCTCTTACAAATTCCTTTTAAAATTAAACATGGAATACATGTATAACTCAACAAGTATGTAATATACAGAAAGAGGGACTTCTAAAACTATTCAGGAAGAATAAACATGTTAATTCTTGTTTTTTAAAACAAGGCTTTTCTGTTGGCCTTGAAGGAGCACACTTCCATGTTGTGGAGAGTGGCACATGGCAAAAAAATGGCAGTTGTCTCCTGGAACGGAGAATGCCCCCAACTGACAGCTAGCAAGAAAGTACAGATCTCAGTCCTTTCCTGGAGAGATCTGAATTCTGCCAACAACCAGCGGGCTTGAAAAAATACCAGGAACCTCAGAAGAGATCACAGGCACTGACAACTTGTCTTCTTCCTAGTGAGACCCTGAGCAGATGATTCTGCTAACCCGTGCCCAGACTCCTGAGCCATGAACACTGTGAGAAATACATTTTGTTGTTTTAACCTGCTGAACTTGTGGTATTTGTTATCCAGAAATAGAAAAGTGGTACAGAGAAAATTAACCCAGATTTACCAACATGAAGAGAAATTATTGTCGTCGTCGTTGGCAGCCGTCCGTCTCGAGAGACGATGGTGTAGCTTCTTAAGAGTCTATCTGCACCGCCGAGAATGGCTGTGCAGTCCGACTCGGGAGTGACACGGTATCTGTCTCCTCCCGTGTTAAATTGACATCTTGCGATGACGCTGGAGTGTCCTCTCCAGTGGAGCTGAAGCTACAGAGCCTGGGCAGGGTGATATGGAGGGTCTGCTGTTGCCCATGCAGCAGACCCCCCCTCTCTTCGCAGCTGAAGGATCCAAGGGAAAGACGGAGTCAACACAGCTTGGCTTCAGGTGCGCCGCAGGAGTTGCCGGTGTTGACTACAACGTCAAACCGCCTTAGGGACTCCGGCTCCGGATTTTCTGTCAGGGTTTACTCCCTTAGCCTACATCCCATTTTACAGGTGAGGAAACCTAGGCTCAGGGAGGTGGAGAGACTTGCCCAAGAGTGTGCGACTGGTCGGTGGGGTGTCAGAGGACCCCTCCCCCGTCCCACCTCCATGCAGATCTTCTAAATGAGCAGACGCCTGGCCTGCAGCCTTGAAGAGAAATTATTGTAAAACAAATGAATAATATAAGTAAAATCAGATTGTCATCACTTTTGCTTATATCAATGCATATGCCAGAAGACAGTAGAGTAACATAATTATGTAACCAACTAGAGAGGTATCAAGAACAAAATTAACTGTGAGGTTAAAATATATACTTACCAGTAGAATTCAAAATAATAATGATTGTAACAGGGAAACAAACATATGTAATATTGATACCTTTGGCAATATAGGTACAATGTAAATACAAAAAATGAAGGCAAATGAGTAAACCATATAAAATATAAAATAAAATTTATAGACCTGATTGTTAATAATTGAAAGCAAAAGGTAGTACTTTAACCACATGATGAGGAAGAGGGAGAAGAGAGGGAAGAATAATATAATAATTAACTTCAATATTGCTTATAATAGGAAATTCATGAGCAAACTGTACCTGAATTGTATACATTGTGTTGCATTTGCTCACAGCAGATAATCAATCTACTATGATATTTACTATCAATTACCAAAAATGAAGCCTAATGAAATTATATAAAGGTAATGTGTATATGTTACCCTCAAGAAAATAAGAGAAACCTTTGGATGTAATCTCCATATACTGCCCTGGAGCAATTGCCTGGATATAAGTGGAAAAAGCAAGATGAAACCAAGTTTGTAGCATATGTTGCAGTTTATCTAATAAACTGAGAGATACGAATGAGTTTTGCATCTGTATATCTGCTTTTATTAAAAAATTAAAAGATGAAATATATATTAAAAATTTACATTGGAGATTGGAGGAGATATAAATTAGGCTTCTTTGAATACATCTCATTTTGCATATATGAATATGACCTCATGTAAGTAGTTTATATAATGATAGAACAAAATTAAGGAACTCTGGATTCCCAAGCAGTTACTCTTAAAGAACCCACATAGGATTTACTCAAACTCCCTCCCTCTGATCTCCAGCACTGTGGTACAGGTTGAAAAGCACCAGTAGGATACAGGGAAGGATTGAAGTATCTGGCATAAAGGGTGGAGCTGGGGGACAGCTTTTTCCTAAACAGAAAGGTGGGCAGAAGCCATTGTCCCTTTTCTGAGCCTTCCTCCCACAGAGCCACAGGGCCACAGAGCTGGCAGGCTGGTGCCATATCTGAGACTATACCAACCTGACTAACACCCTGGAGATTCCCTGAGACCCTGTTTCACCCAACTTATGGGCCCACCCAAACTGTTAACTGTGACTTTTCTGTATGAATAGCTGGTCTTGGCTCATGCTTCACAACTCCTAAGTCCTATCAAACAAGCAACAGTTGGCCTCAGTAAGCCCTAAGCCCTCTTACTTCTTGCTAAGTGGTCCCAGGCCCGGCACTAGCAACAGTCAGCCTAGATTCACAGCTTAGCTTCACTTGGGAATGTCCAAACCCAGCATAAGTAGCAGCCATCTCAGATTCTTTATAGCTCATGCAGGGTAGTCCCGGGCAAAACACAGGTGGGTGCTGACCTTGACCTGCACCACCAGGGAAACTCTCAGAGCCTGTGCACCCAGTGGATAGCTACAGACCACATTGGAGCACCACTACCCTATCCCTGCACAGCTGATCCTCCATGGAGGGCAGAGGTTAGTGGTCAGTACTCATAGGCATTCCTTGCTGCTGACTGGCTTTCTATTGACCTGCCAACAGCAATCAAGGCTCAACTACAAGAGGAGGGTATACTCAGCCCACACGAAGGGTGCACCTCGAGTACCCAGCTTGGGCGATAGGGGAGGCTGTGCCACTGGACCCTACAGGACACCTAGTACATTAAGCTATACTACCAAGACACAGAGTCAAAGCAGCTCTACCCAGTACACAGAAACAAGGGCAAGGAGGCTGTAAAATTAGGAGACAAAGAAACATGGCCCAAATGAAAAAACAAATTAAAACTCCTGAAAAAGAACTAAATAAAATGGAGATAAGCAATCTATCAGATGCAGAGTTCAAAACACTGGTAATAAGGATGCTCAAGGAACTTAGTGAGGACCTCAACAGCATAAAAAAGATCCAGTCAGAAATGAAGGATATACTAATTGAAATAAAGAACAATTTAAAGGGAAACAACAGTAGAGTGAATGAAGCTGAGAATCAAGTCAAGGATTTGGAACATAAGGAAGCAACAAACAACCAATCAGAACAACAAGAAGAAAAAAAAATTCAAAAAAATGAGGATAGTGTAAGCAGCCTCTGGGACAATTTCAAGAGGTCCAACATTGACATCATAGGGGTTCCAGAAGGAGAGAGAAAGAGCAAGAAATTGAAAAACTAGTGAAAGAAAACTTCCCTAATTTGGTGAAGGAAATAGACATGGAAGTTCAAGAAGCGCAGGGAATCCCAAACAAGATGGATGCAAAGAGGCCTACTCAAGGCACATCATAATCAAAATGTCAAATGTTAAAGACAGACTTAACAACAGCAAGAGAAAAGAAGTTAGCACCTACCAGGGAGTTCCCATAAGACTGTCAGCTGATTTCTCAAAAGAAACTTTTCAGGTTAGAAGAGGCTGGCAAGAATATTCAAAGTCATGAAAAGCGGGGACCTAAGCCAAGATTGCTCTACCCAGAAAAGCTATCATTTAGAATGGAAGGGCAGATAAAGAGCTTTTCAGACAAGAAGAAACTAAAGGAATTTATTATCACCAAACCATTATTATAGGAAATGTTAAAGTGAATTACTTAAGAAAAAGAAAATAAAAACTATTAATACATATCATCAACAATTGAATCTAAAAAACAAACTAAGCAAACAAGAAGAACACACAATCATGGATACAGAGAACATTTTGATGTTTGCCAGATGGGAGGGGATTGTGGGGGAATGGGTGAAGAGGTGAGGGGATTAAGTTGTCAATATAGATAGTAACAGAATAGCCATGGGGATGTAAAGTGCAGTACAGGAAATGGAATAGCCAAAGAACTTATACACATGGCCCATGGACATGAACAGTGGTGTAGGGATTGCTTGAGGGGGGGGGGGTCCTGGGAGGAGGGGGGCTAAGGAGGAGAGATTGGGACTACTGTAATAGCATAATCAATAAAATATAATTAAAAAAAGAATAAAGTACCAGATTCAAATGAATAAAAATCCTTTTAAAAAGCCTAACAAAGAGTAAAAGAAAAAAGTGAACATAATAGAAGAGGAGTTATTTTCATTTATCTCTATATTCTTTCTTTCTCTCTTATCCCTTTCCTGTCAACTTTCAATTTCTTTTGCTTGATGTGAGAAAAATCTATCAGGTCTTGCGGTCTGGTTAGGAGAGTTCTGGAATGAGAGGGGAAGGAGAGGATATAGAATGCAGCAATAAATTATTTACAGATATTCTTGAAAAGTTCCTAGTGGTTTTCCTTGAAAGTTCCTGTAAGCTTATTCTTTCTTTCTTCAACAAATCTCCTTTTCTCCCTACATTACCACATTGGGGAAAGGGGAAGATAAAAGGTGCCTCTCTTTGGTGTCAGCAGAGTAGGCCCTCATTTTTGTCCTTTCCCCTTGATTTCATCAGTTTTTGAAGATTTGTAGGCTAAGCTTGCCTTGAAAACTACCGATGACACCTTGTTATGCCAATCTTGCTGTGCTTCTATTCCTTTGTAAGTTGTTTTGAAAATGCAGGTTGCATTTAGATATGAAAACCTTGCTCATCACATTGTCCTTGCATGACATGTATCAAATGTGGTTGATTTGTTTATTTTGATAAAACAGTGAAGTTTCTGATCCAATGGAATAACAATTGCTAGAAGTTATAATTTCATGCCCTGCAGAGTTGTGAAATGCAGATGCTAGAGGCATAGCAAGCATCTGAAAGTATCATTGCAGTTTGTGCAGTGTCTTTTTGAAAGGCACATGCTGGACTTCATCACCCTTTTTTCCCCCTTTTTCAAACAGAAGCTTGCAGAAAATGACTCCACCATAAACTGCTCCTCCCTTTGATTAGGACTAAGGTTCATTGATATAACTGAAGGGCATAAGAAAGACAGCCCTTACTCAAATATTTCCCCACTTAAGAGTTGATTTATCTCATCAAATAGGATGAAGGTAAAAGTCCATCAGCTCTTTCCTCACCTCACAGCCTTCGTTACTCATTCTGGGCTCACCCTGTGTTTTCTAATGTGAAATATTTTAAGGTTGCCCCCAGGCAACCTTGCCTTTTGCTCCTTTTTGCTGAAGCCTTTCCACAAACTAACTTAGATCAATTTTTTTTCTTCCTCTGTCTGAGTATAGAATTCTCCCATGAGCACTCAAAAGTGATGAAGATAAAGAGAGATCTTCGGTGTTGGGAGTGGGGCAAGAGGGTTCTATCTGTGAAAGTGATGTGACTTGTTATGGTTAAGATGCCTGCAGATATGGTTGCCAATTCTCCCCTGTCTGGTTATGTGCCACTTCACATGTTCCCCTTCCCACTGAATCTAGGCTGACCCTGTGCATTGCTTTGACCAACAGCATACAGAGATGAAACCGTGTGATCTCAGAAATAGGTTTTCAGGAGCATTTTTGAAGTCTTAGGATCCATTCCCATGTAATGGATGAGACACCACACATGAGCATAAAGCCATCTTATAAATACCAGCCCCAATCAAGCACCCTATTCAGTACAGCTAGAGGAGTGACCCCAACCAATACCAGAAAGATATGGTTCTAGTTTCTTTAGTGAAGAAACTGTTGTTTGATATTTGCTTACTGATCATCTGTCAAAGGAGTTGGCAAAGCGTAAATATAGACTAAATCCAACCTCCCTCCTCTTTTTGTAAATAAAGTTTTTTTTTTGGAACACAGCCATGCCCATTTGTTTTATGTATTGTTTGTGGATTGTTTCATGCTACAATGACAGAACTGAATGGTCACCCCAGAGATCATATGGCTATCTGACCTTGTATGGAAAAGTTTGGTTAACTTTGTCTGTAGGGAATTAATGGAATGTGCCATCAAAAGAGTAAATCACATTATGAAACAAGGATAGTGTATTAGTTATGGTTTTATAGCTGCTCTAAGAAATAAACCCCAATATTTTTGTAATATAAATAAAATTAAAGTATCTCTGTTGCTCATAAAGTAGTTAACAGGTTAGCAAGGCAGCTCTCCTCCACACAGTCACTCAGGGAACCTGGCAAATCTAAGTTCTTCAACATAAGTTCCCAAGTAACCCTGGCTGTGAAATAGTGTGCCCAGGAAAGACAGGAGAAGATAGTTCAGTGAGCAGACAGCAGACTCTGTCACAAATAGCATCATTATCATTGGTATAATTTTATTAACGGGTGTCTCCTTTATGGAAATGCTTATGAAAATTTATTTATGCAGCAGACACTCATCACAAAAATTATCTTAGTAGAATTTGTTTACCAGACACCCAGGTGAGATAAAGGGAACTTTGGTAAGGATGGGGACATTGGCAAAAACTCCGTTGGAGAAAAAAACAAGTAACTTATTTAAAAAAAATTGTTTCAATTACAGTTTGCATTCAATATTATTTTGTATTAGTTTCAGGGGGACAGCATAGCAGTTAGGCAATCATATAGTTTACAAAGTGTTCCCCCTGGTATTTCCAGTACCGACAGCACCATACATAGTTATTACAATATAATTGACTCTATTCCCTGTGCTGTACTTTACATCCCTGTGACTATTTTGTAATTTACCGGTCTGAACTTCTCAGTCCTTTCACCTTTTTTACCCAGCTCCCCTTCCCCCAAAACTATCAGTCTGTTCTCTGTCTATGAGTCTGTTTTTGTTTTGTTTTGTACTTTATATTAAAAACAAGTAGCTTCTAATCACTATGTTTCGTACCCAAAACTAATATAATATTGTATGCCAACTGTCATTAAAAAATTAAAACAAAGAAACAGAACCAAGTAATTTTTGGAGCATGGGACATTTTGAAGGGAGAACATAGGGAGGGCTTTTGTTATTCAGAAAAGGCACTGAGGCCTGGAGTTTCTAGGAAGTAGCAGAGAGAGAGGTGACCGGAAAGAAGAAATGGATACAGGGAAGGAAATGTGAGAGTCTTGAAGACAAGCTGCACATCCTTGTCCTGGGCTGTTTATAGCACAAGGTTTCAGGGTGCTCCTGGCATTTCGGGAGTGTCTTGGAGAAGCAGCGTTGTGAAGCTACCCCAGAGCAGGATGCAATCTCTCTTTTGGGCAGTGAGTCACTTTTCTTTTGAACAATTTCCAAAATAATAGTAATAACAAAAGTGATTGAGAAAGCAGGTTACAGAGTTCTAGAATTTCAATGATAGGCATGTGAAAGCTATTAAAACGCAAATGCTTTCTTCTGACGGATCATGCTCTAGTGGTAGGGTTGTAAATTCTCCATGCTCATCGCGTTCTGGGGATTATTGAGGCTGAGTCTTAGAAAAAAAAAAAAAACATAAAAAAAAAGATAAGCTGATTCTTCAAAAGAGAAGTTTTCTTTCTTTCTTTTTTTTTTAAACATTCAAGGGGAAAAAAGAGAGCTAGGTAAGAAATAAGGATTAAGCAATTTTAAAGAATTCTCCTTTGCCGAGAAATTTCAGGTTCTCAATAGATCCCTGAACATATAAATATTTATTGACCAAAAAGAGAAGCTAAGATACACTTTATTCCCTTAACTACCTTAGAAACACCTATTTACAATATGACAATATACAATGAAGCATAAATGTATGGAACTCATTGTAAATATATGGTAAATTTTCTGGGGAAATTATAGAAAGGAGAAATCAGTTATTTATTGCCAAAATTATGCTGAACAGCAAACCACCCCAAAACTTAGTGGCTTAAACAAATATTATTTATTATTCTTCAGAAATCTGTTCTTTTTATCTAAGCCAGATATGACTGCCCTTGGCTGGACTTATTCATGCATCTGTGGTCAAATACTGAAACATCTGGGTGTGGCTGATGGGTAAAGGCTTCAGCTGGGATGAGATGGCTCTACTCCAGGTTGTCTCTCATCCTCCAGTAGCCTTTTTAAAAGTATATTTTATTGATTATGCTGTTACAGTTTTCCCAATTTTTTCTCTTTTTCCCCTTCCACCTGGTGCCCCTCCTTCCCTCTACCAACCTCCCCCACCTTAGTTCATGTCCATTGATTGTGTATGTAAGTTCTTTAGCTTCACCTTTTTCTATGCTATTCTTAATCCCCCCCCCCATTTTGTTCCTACCAATTATGCTTCTTGATCCCTGTACCTTTTCCCCCTTTCTCTCCATTTCCCCTCCCAGCTGATAACCCTCCAAATGATCCCCATACCTATGATTCTGTTCCTGTTCTGGTTGTTTGCTTAGTTTGTTTTTATTTTTTAGATTCAGTTGTTGATAGTTGTGAGCTTGTTATTTTAATGTTCATAGTTTTGATCTTCTTTTTCTTAAATAAGTCCCTTTAACATTTCATGTAATAATGGCTTGGTGATGATGAATTCCATTAGCTTTATCTTGTCTGGGAAGCACTTGATCTGCTCTTCCATTCTAAGCGATAGCTTGGTTAGATACAGTAATCTAGGTTGTAGATCCTTGCCTGCAAAGTTTCTTTTGAGAAATCAGCTGATAGTCTTATGGGAACTCCTTTGTAGGTAACTCTGCTGGTCTCTTGCTGCTGTTAAGATTCTCTCTTTATCTTGAACCTTTGGCATTTTAATTATGATGTGTCTTGGTGTGGTCCTCTTTGGGTCCAACTTGTTTGGGACTCTGTGCTTCCTGGACTTGTACATCTATTTCCTTCACCAAATTAGGAAAGTTTTCCTTAAATTTTTTTTCAAATAAGTTTTCAATTTCTTGCTTTTTCTCTTCTCCTTTTGTCAGCCCTATGATTCGGATGTTGGTACACTTAAAATTCTCCCAGAGATTCCTAATCCTCTCCTTGATTCTTTCAATTCTTGTTTCTTATTTCTGTTCCAGGCGAATGTTTATTTTTTCCTTTTGTTCTAAATCGTTGATTTGAATCCTGGCTTCCTTCCCATCACTGCTGGTTCTCTGTACATTCACTTTGTATATCCTTCATTTTTTCCTTTATTTTGTGGCTGTACTCAATCATTTCTCTAAGCAACCCGATCACCAGCATTTTGAACTCTTCATTTGATAGGTTGGTTATTTTCATATCATTTAGTTCTTTTTCTGGGGTTTTGTTCTGTTCTTTCATTTGGGCCATATTTCTTTTCCTCCACAATTTGGCAGCCTTCCTGTGTTTGTTTCTATGTATTGGTAGAGCTGCTTTGACTCTGTGTCTTTATAGTATGACCTAATGTAGTAGGTGTCGCGTAGGCTCCAGCAGCCTTTCTAAAACTTGTTTTAGAAGAAGTTTCTCTTTTTCAGCAGTTCTCAAAAATTTTTTAATAGCATTACCTCAGTTATTACTACATTACAAACAATAATAAATAAAAATAATGAATAAAAAGCAATAATTTTTACATAGTGTGTTTCTATGAAAAATAACTACAGTTTTCAAAACAGAAAAGTGAAAAAGTATCATTTTAAAAATATTTTTTGAAAATATTTTTACTGTCTGTCTTAATAGAAGATAAATTCTCTTATCTGCTTCTGCATTTAATCTATTATAATGTATTTTGTTGTTGAAACATCTAAAGAAATTTTGGCTTCATGTAGGTTTTTAGAAGGAAGAGGAAGGAAACTATAGACTCCCTGAAAGGGTCTTAGGGACCCCTACGGTTCCTTGGATTGTACTTGAATAATTGCTCTATTCAAGTGCCCCATAACATTTATCATGATAACCTTTGGGGAAAAGAGTTAAGAATGCATAAATGCAGAATGCAGAAATAACACATAACAAATTGTGACCCCCTGCCCCCCACTGCCACCAATGTGAATCTTAGAAAACTGTTTCCTCTAATTTATTAATTTGTTGTAACGCAACAAAAAAAACCTTATGAGTTTTGGGCCAGTGGCCCAAATCACTTAGCTATTATGCCAAAAATACAACAAATAAGAATTTCAGCCATGGGAAAAGTTTAAAGGATCTGACTAAATGTCTAGGTTGAATTTGATAAAACTGTGACCTTAATTCTTATATACCTTGTTTTTTTCAAGGGGCATTTTTTTCCTCACTCACAAAAGGTTCCAGCCAATTCCACTGAGATTCTTCTTGTTCTAGAAACTTCCTCAGATTGGACCTTTCATTCCCTGGTCACCAGAGCAGAATTTCTCAGAAATCAAAAGCCTGGCTGCTCAGTTGGTTTGGGAGTAGCACTTCCTAATGTTTTGATTGGAAAAGAAACCTTGAGTTCTAACAAATTCATTTCAAAAAGAATGAGCTGAAGTTTCTTTGCCAAATGCCATATACAAAGTTCATTTTAAGTTAATACAAGTAATGCAATTGATAAAGAATGTGATTATCTGTGAATGATTAGTTCTGTTTCTAAAAATCCCATTATATTACCCATATATTTCTGCTCTACTTTAACAAGTAGATAATAATAGCAGCAGGCATCCAACAGTGATTTTAGGTTACATATTGTAAAGTAAATACATTTACATAACAAACACCTTATAATTCAATTTGAAATCACGGAGAATTTAAAAATTAAGAAAAAGTACAAGGAAGGGAAGTTGATCACATATAATCTTCTCCAAAAGCTACTGCTCTTACTGGTTGATTTTTTTCCAAATACATTTAAGTTTTTTGGCATTATTAATGCAAATATACCTTATACTGATTTTACAACTTTCCTTTTTACTTAAAATATATGACAATTTTTTCCCCCTGAGGTTAACCACAGAGATAGCTTAAAAACATCAACATGCAGCATACCCCTAAGAAGGGCTCTATCTTTAGATGAAAACAATGACTTGTAAAAAGCATTAAGAGCGGCCTCCAAGGGAGAGAGATGGGATAAATCCCTAAGAAGCTTTAGATTCTCCCAGGCAGCTATGGCTCTGTTTCCTTCCTATTGTCCTTGAGAGGGACGCATGGTTTGTGCTGTCTTCCAGGTTTACCCCTCCTGGGAGAATAATTCTGTCATTTCCATTAGGGAGATGATTTATTGAGGGCAGTTCCTTTTCAGGATTGAGCAGGAAAATCGGCCTCGCAACCTGATAGTGCTGATTTCCTCTGCAAAGCTCTTCGGTGAGGAGGTCGTAGCATTTATCGTACATCGGCCTTAAACTGAATCACAGGCACCTCTCTAATGCCTTCTGTAACGTTATCTGGTAACACACAAAGGTAACCAGTGTGTCCTCATGGTCTGGGGTAGATGCAGCCCCCTGGTTTCTCACAAGAGAGCATTTAGCTCAGTAACAGATACGCCCAAGGGCCATGCTGGAGAAGCCCGCTGCTGAGCACGGTCGCAGCTGCACAGGCCCTTGTAAAAGTGAATGTGGCTGCAGCGGGGAAATAATTCTCTATGAAGTTATGTGGCTAAACTTTTTGCTTCCACTGACAAATCTCTGTGCATGCCCCTTTAGTCCTCATTGAACCACAGGGGACTCTTAAGGGTTCAGTTCCCCTCTTAAAGGTATAGTTAAAAGACACACCTCTGCATCCCAGCAGAGGGCGGTTTCCCCGCGCCCACAGCCCATCATGGCGGGTCTCCCTCACACTTCTCAGATGTGGTTGTTCACACCTTGTCCTGGAGAAAAGTAAACTTGTCGTCAGGCCCTGGTTACACAGCAGCTTCTGTTGCGCTCAGCCAGTCATCGATGCACACACTTCCTCTAAAAACCCAAAGTGAGGGCAGTTGTGGTTGAGAGGAGTGAGCACCGTGGGGACAGGGCAGTGTGAAGAGCTCTCGGAGCTGGTCATAGGTTTGTCACGAAATAACCAGTGATGTTAATTAAGCAAGTCACTTTGATTCAACTTTGCATCTGCAGTTAAGGGTCTTGAACAGTATGACCTAGAGATTTTAGATACAGTAGAATTTTCATATACCTCTATGGTCTAGTAAAAATATATATTCAAGTCTGAGGGTTTCAGGTTCAAGAAAAAGACATACCTCTTTAAAATAACATTAATTCAAACTTTGATTCACAATACAAACTTTGTAGGTTGTCACCACTCTCTGATAGCCAAATTAAACGATCTTTCATTTTAGGAAAACTCAATTAGGCATGACATTGTGGGATTGAGAATTGACTTCCGGTCCTGCTTTGGCTTCTCGTTAGGCTACCTGACTTTGGGTGAATCACTTCAATCTTCTGATCCCCAGTTTCCTCACGAGCAAAATGAGTGGGGGTGAACCAGATCAATGTTCACTGAAAAAGGACCAGTGATTGAATGTCTGAGGAAAGACAAGGTAAAGATAAATAGGGTTCCACACTGCAGCAAGTCGTGAATTCTTTCCAGGGTCATTCAACACGTATTTATTGGGAGCCCTTTCCCAGCGTGACATTCAAGACACTGAACACCTGCTCAGCCTGTCATGGACCAATCAGAATGAATGCTGGCTGCAGCTCTGAAGTTGCTCTGGAGACCCCCAGTAGCATCAGCCACCTGTTTCTGGGTCCTGGGGGTGGGGGTTCTTGAGAGGGTCTGGATGACTGGGGAGAATGGGCACTCATCCAGTGACTGTGTTTTAGTCTATGGAAGCATGTCCGTATTATCACAACTGGCAGGACCCCTATGGTGAGAACCTGCACACTGTCACCTCTGCACTGCTCTCGGGTAGATCTCTATCACCTCGTCTCTCAGGCCATTGTCACTGGGCCACCAGCAGCTGCAGCAGCCCCTGGGAGCTCATTAAAAATCCAGACTCCTGAGCTTCACTCAAGAACCCCTGATTCAGAATCTGCGTTGTGACAAGATCCTGGGTGATTAGTGGCACCTTACAGTTTGGACAGTGGTAGTATACAGAATAGGTGTCATTTGCTTAACGTGCACAGGGATTTTGGCTGATTGCCCACTGGCAATTGCCAAGGAGTGCAGGTTGTCACTGAGAAGGAAGAGATAACAATAATTTCTGCTAAGTCTGAGGACTCATTTCCGATGCTGGGGCTGGTGGCTGTGTGCACTTGGCTACTTCTCTGTTTCCCTGTGGTCATTTTTAACCAGTCAAGCTAGGCCCAAGGAGCACACAGAGTCTTCCCCTCTCATAATTAGATGGGTTCGAGGAGGGTTCTTGATGGGCTCAAGGTTCTACCCTCTCAGATTCTAAGTTGCGGGACAAGCTCTCTTTAGCTAGCTTTGAGACCATGGCCAACCCATTGACCTCTCATAGATTCTAGTTCTCTCAATTATAAAATGATCTTAAAGTCCTTTTTCTCACAGGCAGGGATGGCTACATGATTTGCAGGACACAACGCAAAATGAAAATGCAGCGCCTTTTGTTCAAAAAGCATATTTAAAAAGTGCAGTTAGAAGAAGTAAAATATAAATTTTTTTTTCTTATAAAAATATTTTGGTACTTGTAAAATGTAATAAGGGGTAATAGTGATAAATGTGTTAACAGTATAAACTTACAAATGCAAAAATGTAGTATTTTGGGGCCAGAAAGGAATAACAATACTTCTTTTCCATCAACTGTGGTGATCTTGAAGTTTAATTTCTATTCCTAAGCCTGTGGATAGTCACTTTGCAATGTAGCAGCAGTTTTCATAACCAAAGTTTCTAAATTCTTTGAAGAATTTGAATAGCTCCCTAATATGTCTTACTGCAATGTCCATGTGTACACTTTATTTTGTGAAAGTTTATTGCTTGTGTGCTAGAAGCTCCTGACCCTGCGCTTAGGTCAGAGTCAATACTTGTGCAAATGCTGCAGGGATGAGCTCCAGAAATTGTCAGGGCAGCTGGTCTCCCACTGAGGGTCCTTCCCATGGGAGGTCTTCCTGCCCTCCAGGGCTGCTGCTGCTGCCATTGTCAATGCCAATCTGTTTTCTGGTGTTACCACAGCTGTTCCTGGAGGCCCTGAGGGGCCCAGGACCAACCCACGTGTGCACAGTGATCGGCAAGGCCAAATGCTCCATGATGCCCACTTCCAGCCATGAATAGGCCTATGCTTGTAACATGCACTGGCTGCCTCCCAGTGTATTGCATATTCTCTGCTCATGCACATGCTTCACGGTCCCACTGGGCTAAACTTACAAAACTCAAGTTTGAAGATTGGATTATTAAAAATTTCAAGAAGGCAACAGCGGAGCCTGGGACCCTGTGCAACTACACAGGTGTAACACCCATGGAATCAGTCATTTCTCCAGTATAATGGAAATTATGCTTCCAGATTATGGATCTGTATCATCATTGATTCACAGAAACCATTTATTCTTTATTAATATGCTAAGTTTATAATATTTTCTATGGTGCCATTTATATTCATAATGATGGATTCAAATGAAACATTTAATAAATTGCTTTTGCAATTAGAGATTTATTCTAAAGTAATAATTTCAAAACCACTTTAAAAATCCATGGTTGGTAGAATGTATCATTTTCTTGATTAAGCATGTACTTTCCTGTAGGGAGTTAAAGATCCTTAATATGTTAAAACTCAGGGTAATTTTCTTTTTTAATCTACAAGTCTGAACCTGGTCCTGAATAAATATTAAATAAATGAATAAAGGTCTTCTTTAGGAAAAGGTGGGAATACCTTATCTTAAGGAAGTTGAAAATTGGGTCAGTGGTTCTAGGATACTGGTATTGCACATCGAGGTTTACTTTGGAAGCTCATAAAAAAGGCAAATATCTATGCCCCTTTTCCTTATAGGGCTGTGACTGAACGGATCTGGGATGAGACCCAGGGATTTTTATATTGAGTAAGAATACAGGTGATTCTGATTCAGGTAGTGGGTGTACCAGCAAATTCAAGTGTTTTAATCCAGCATAGGGGTTCTGGATTTTACCTGTTAGCAAAACTAGACCAAAAATGAATAGAATTGGGTAGACCCATAATGAAAAGACCAACAGTTCTTCTACCTACCAACTTCTGGGTCTGAACTAAAAGAAAGTCCTTAAGTCTTTTTATCTCCAGATGTTGCGATGGTCTTCCAGGAGCATAAATTTTCTAGGAGCATAAATTAATATAGAAAAGGTATCATGGCAATGGGTTATGCTTTTTTCTTTTGGGAGGGGTTATACTTTTGAAAGATTTTTAAATAGGGTAATGGTGTAAGAAAGTGAGGAAAGGAAGAATGAGGGGAACAAAGGAGAAGAAATGAAACTCAGTGAATGGCAAGCTTGGAAGAAAACATTAATTCCATTATAGATATTTATTGTATGTCTATTTTGTCCCAAGGGCTATAGGCCCTGGGAAAAAGACCCAGTTCCTAGAAGAGAGTGCTTGTGGAGGGAGGGCACAGGAACACATACTATGCTACTTGTCTTTGTAAATAATCTGTGACAATTTTCTGAGCAAGGCAGATGGATTTAGTGATTTAAGAATCATCTTGACTGGCAGGTGTCTCTGAGTTTCCTAATAGTAGTTCCCAAATGGCCAGTCTTAAGAACAATTGGAAAACAGCTAAAATGCAAATTTCTGCGCCCCACCCCAGGGGGTCTGGGAATCTACATTTTCAGTCTCAAATGATTCTAGTGCTGCTAGCGTGCATCTGAGGACCACAGTTGGGTGTGTCTGGACCTAGCTCTGCACCTCAAGCATTAGAATGAAACCAAACTGTAGCTGGTTTGAGGAACATAGAAGTTCTTCTTGAACCTGACTTTCATTCCAAGTATACCTCAGTAAACACATGATTAAAACATTCTGAAAAAAGCATCTAGTTCATTAAGGTGTAATCTGAAGTTGAAGGATCCTGCTTGAATGGCAGTTTCCTCTCCTCTCTCAGCGATTCCGCCTACTCATCCCCCCCCCCCCCCCCGCTCATCACATCACTTCCTTCTCCTTCTTTCTCCATCTTAAGAGAATCAAAATTCATGAAGGACAGAGGAAGATGAAACAAGGGTAATGACGAGTCATGTACAAGGTATTTTTGTCAGTGGTGTGTCTTAATCAAATTCAGACATTTATATCTCCATCATTATTTTGAGCTATTAGGATAGAGGTGAATTTTTATGTCTCTGCCTTTATCTGGACTCTCCTTAGTTGCTACAAATTAATATTTTCTGACTTGAATAAAACAGAAATAACTATTGTTATAAGTTCAAAATTTTAGTTTGAACTTCCTGTTTAGTTTATTGTTTCTTGCCAGTTAAATATATTTGATTTTCTGAGCTTTTGCCTCTGTTGAAATGATTTGTAACCTGATAATTATTTTAGTTTGTTCTAGTGGCTAAAAAGAAAAACAAATTGAGGAATGAAACATTGCTGTTTTTATAATAGGATGGCTTTTCTTGAATACTTCAAGAACTTTGAATTTCACCAAGTTTTTATTTCTGATGTTTGAACACTAATGATTCTCAGCTCTTTAGGCAAGCCACTGGTTAACTACAATATATTGCCATATTTATCCAAAACTGATTTTTTAACTATGCATAATTAGAAGTTAATTTAAGAAATAATACTTGAAATCAATTTTATCTAGTAGGATGTATATATATATATATATATATGTATGTGCATATATATATGTATATATATATATATTTGCCTTGACATATAATAAACTTTATAGAATTATCATTTGCTCTAGACTCAAATTTATCCATCAATATAATACTCTAAGGAATTTTTAGAACCAATATTTACCTTATTTGTGAAATTTCTTCTTATTGAAGGATTCAGCTGAGGCCACTGGATATGTGTACATATATATTAAGGTGGGGATCAGAGAGATTGCGAATGGGCCTGTTGGACCTCAGGATCTCATTATTGATGATGTTTATCTTTATGGTTCCAACTCCTAGTACAAGATGCCCAAACATGTTTATTAAATAAACTTTTATGTCTTTTTGATTTAATATTGAGTAATGCTTTAAATTTGATCCTAGAATTGGTCTGAGAGGTGGTTCCAGGGCTCTCAGGCAAAAAGTTAGATGTTGCCCAAGTTCTTCAGAACATGCTCTGAGTGTTAGTGTTTTGTTGACAGCATACTCAGGTTGTTTCCAGGAAGGCAAAGTTATAGAGCTTTGAGGAAATTATTTGGGTAATTCAAGGAAAAACAACAAGATAGAACAGGGGTATTGAGGAAATAAAGGGTTAGGGTCTGAGTTAACTCGACTGTGTGTAATCTGTTTAAGTAGGTGATTAACAATTTTATTCTTAATAATCATAATAAATCGCTTGGATAATCACTTAAAACATTTATTTGACACAGCTCTATCTATCCACAGCTAAATATAAGACCTCAACATCATGGACCTTATCAACTTGGTTTAACTCAAATCATACAAATGATCTATTTATTTATTTTTTGCAGGCACAGATATAGTCCCAGGGTAAAGCAATGCCATTAGATAACACATCTTTCTCTTTATGCCTCTTCTCCCTTCCTGATATGCCCACTCCAGGTACTTGTACTTGCTTATTTTCTCTTTAATTTGGAGATGATAAAAGTATAGAAATGTTGCCCCTATGAAAGAACCTTATAGCTTTGTGAAGCCTATGCTTCAGGTAGTTTTGACACCTATGCAAAGAATATTGATAATAACATACAATAATAACAATAAGTCTACGTGTTTACACATTTTGAAATAACTAGAATTTTAATTTTCAGGTGTCTTAATGTTTGATCAAGTGTATATATTTTAGGTGTTCCTTGTTATTAAGCTGGTAAATCATAAGACAAGAATAGAAACAAGCCAACAATTTTAGTTACTCAGTAATCTTTAAAAATATGTGTTGACTAGATATTTATATTACCAGAAAAATTTCTAGACTTAAGTTTCAAAATTGACATATACCATTTTCTTAAATAAAATGACCTCTCTTTGCTATATTTTTATGTAACCTTGATTTGTATTGCTTCTTTCTGCATGAGGAGTCCTAGAGATTTTACTAATGAGCTCATAAGTTTCCAGTCACATACATGATGAAATAGAGAAAGAATACTGTAGGTTGCTTTTTAAATAGAAGGTGTACTTTCTCATGGGAAAAATACTTCTACCTGAGAGGTACAATTTCATTTTGTAAATTCTACCTTCTAAATGGTACTTTTCATCCTGTAATGAATTCAAGAGGAAACTCTACCCTTTCCTCTAAATGACTCATGATGTAATGCCTTTACAGATTAAAAACACAATTTGACTAATGGACCTCATTCTTACTTGAAAGTTTTTATACATTTCATCATATTCACCCTACTGGACTACATAACTTGTTCTAAAAATAGAATGTATGAAAAGGGTTGATTCAAAAATCAGAGGTCTCATTCTAATTGAATTCTTTAGCTTGGGATTTAGCCATTAATAATGCTGAACTATAATGTCATGTATGGCTGGGTACAGTGTGAAAAATAAAAATAATTGAAAGCATTATGGAATTGTTTAAAGTAAAGATTACCCCTATGAACTGTTGGATGAGAAACAGTAATCACAAATGAGGTGGCAAAAAAGCCCACTAGTTGAATGCCTATTTCCTCTTATATTGCTTATTTTAATTTTTAAATGGCTAGTAAACCAGAGTTATTTTTGATAATAAAGAAGTCCGTTTAGATAGCTGATCATATCTGCTAAATTGAGTCTTAAAGAAGCTAAATAATAAAGTAGTTAAAATGAAGAATAAAAGGTAAGCAAATAAGAATGGAAAGAAGGAAGGAAGACAAACAGGAGTTTTAGGGGAAAATGGTAAAATAGGAACAGATTTTGATTATGATAAGGCTACTTAATATTATTATTTTTAAAAAAACTTGATAATTATTTGTGCCTTCAGGAAAATCAAAGAAAAAAACACTGAGATAACATTAATCACTGTATTAATGTCTCCATTCCCATGGAGTCAATTTAGTTTTAGTAGTGTATACTATTTTTGAATTCACTTGTTAAACATACTTTTCCGTTAGGCATAAAATATGTCATATTTAGGAATTCCAGATGCTTTTTTCATTTTGCTTATGTTACTGAAGAAATGATTCAGTTTGGACATATGAGGTTCAGATACTTTTGAAACATTTGAGTAGAGATGTCAGATAGACTTTTGGATGTTGGGGACACAAAGGAAGAAGCCTGTACTGGTGGTGGTAATGGAACAAGATGAGATTGCCCCAGAAGTAACAGATACAGTCTTATAACATCTCAAAGGGCTTTTTTAGAAACAACAACTCATGCTATATTTACATATTCATTATCCAGAACTGCAGATTTAGGTCTTTTTGCCAAACCTCCAGAGCTTAAGGGAAGCCAGATCTATAGCTGCAATAATTTTACTTCTGCACTGAGGCAGAGGCGTTCTCTCTTTCACGTTCTCTGTCTCTCCTCTCTTTTCTCTCTTCCTTATACTGATAATTTGTTGTAGAGAATTTATTTTTGTAATCATTGTACTTAGTCTAATTTGTCTACACTTGGTTCCATAAATAGGCAACAGCAAAGGAATATGAATAATATCTAATTAATAAAATGCAACACAAAAAGTATTTTGTCCAAGAATTTTCCTAGTTGTAGCTAATATTAAGTAGTTGCTGTTCATACTGGGTGAAAATTTTTGTATCAGGATTAGAAGAGATGATGACCAAATATTCCTGTCCTTGGGGACTAGTAGGTAGGGATGTTTCTGCTCCTCCTGAACACATTTGGAAAATGATTTGTATTTATCAGAAAGAATTTGGAAATTTCCATGAAAAGATGATAATTTCAGAATATCAATTGCTTATTAATAGACTATTCCCAGTGGAAACAACAGGGAACTCCAGGAAACCTGATTAAAAAAAGGAAAACCCAACCTATCCCCTCCTTTTTTTATAGGTCCTTGGGAAGGGTGGGGACAGGAAGAGGAGTGATATGTATTCACCATACTCATTAGAGTGGAACATAAAATTGAGCACACTGTTTACATCCGAGCATGAGCATCCACAGTTCCATGACATACTGATCAGATGAAGAAGGGAGAGAAACTTGAAAAGTCAGTACTTGGGTTGTAAGGCAAACCAGCTCCTGTTCTAGGACACAGACTTTGTGCGCGTAATGAGGCGTTGTCCAGAGACGGTGGAAGAACAACACAGAATGAAAAGGAGGTAAAACCAGAAATCTGACCAGAGAAAGTAGTGTCTACATAAAATAAAGTGGATTGTTGAGAAGCCAATCACAACACTTTCATAAATCAGAGGTCTAACTGCTGTTGGTGCCCCTGGCAATAGTGTTCTGTTTGGTACCAAACAGTGCAGATTAATGGACATTGGAAGGTGGTCTCCTGCTCAGCTCCCTTCTGTCAATCAAAGGCCATTTTGGAATAGTAAGCTAGCAGGCTACTTTGTACAGAATGCTATGCTCGAAATAAGCGGCTCTACATGTTAGTTCGAGAGCTGTCACGTATTAACTGAGCAAGTTACTTTATCTTCCTTTGTCTGATTCTTATTTGTAAAATGGAGATAATTACTGGGATAATGTACAAGAAAGCATTTTGTGAACTCAAAGGTTTTATATTGTATTAGCAAGTTCAGGGACAAAAAAGAAATCAAAAAGTAAAATGATCCTAGAACCAAGTTTGCTTACCCACTGGAGGGGAAACGGAAATGTGGTGGCTCAGGCAGAAGTGGGGAGACCATTGGGGCGGTTTGGAGGCTTCTGTCTATAGAGAAAATGGCATAACTAAAAAGTTACAAATTCTCACCTACAGAAATGTAATTTAAAAAATAACTTCTCTATACCCAAGCCTAACTATATAACATAATTACCCTGCATTTACATTTATCAATTTAGTATTCCAATTTTATCGCTTCATGGTTCTCTCTTTGCCATTTTCGTTCTTATCTCTTGGCAGTAATTTGAGTCCCAGGATGGGCTTAGTTATTATCTTGGCTTTCACGACATTTGCTTTTGCCATAAATTTACAAAATCTATCCAGTGCTTCAATTAACTTTGTTTCCTACTATATCTGTCCAGGATTGCATAAAGAAAGTCCTCACTGTTATACCAATGACTAGGAAAAGAATATGATAAAAGAAATAAAAAATTAAAATGATAAATAATTAAACATAAAAATATTATTGTACCTCATAGGGAAGACTATTTACTGGGTCCATCAAATCACTAGGCCAAGGTCACAGTGAAACTTGAAATCTAGAGCCTCTAGGGGGTAATTCCCTGAGTTGGACATGACTTGGTGGGGATTGCTCCACAGGAAAGATGAGGGAAAGGAGAAAACCTTTGTAGCAGCTCTGTTATTGCCATAGAGATGGCAGAATGGAGCAGTGATTAACAATGACCTCTTCCTGGTGGAGACAGCAGGGAGGGTAAGAGTAGGGGCGGCCACTGAGGGGTACAACACAGTGGAAGCATAAGGGGGACCCGCTCCCATTGGTGCTAGAGCAGTTTATTGTTTCCCTCAGTGACTTGAGAGACTCAAGCCAAGGAAAGCTTGATGGGTGGGAAATATTTAATGCAATTCAATTGCTATTGATTTTGCCTTTCATACTAAGCAGTGGTTCTCAACTGGGGTTGATCCTGCCTGTTACGGGACATTTGACAATGATTGGAGACATTTATGGTTGCCAAAACCAGGGGAGGAGGTGTACTAAGGGCATCCAGTAGGGAGAGGCCAAGGATGTAGCTGAACATTCTAACATGCACAGGAGAGCCCTTCACAACCAAGAAACATTTGACCCAAAATATCAGTAATGGCAAGGGTGAGATACCTTGGCCCAGAGGAAAACAGTTCCAAAGGCTGAGGTTCTGCCTACTGTCCACTTGTTGGGGTAGAAGGAGTTCGAAATATGGAATAACCTTTTTTTAAACAATGTTAGGCAGGAAAGCACCTATTATAAATATTTAACACAAACTCAGGTGCTTAATTCAGGCTATGCCTATTTAATGTTTTAAAAATGAGGAAGTGAAAATAGCAACCAGTGATTAGAATGTTCTTTATAAGTTCCCAAAGTATCAGAATCTTTCAGGCCTAACTAAATATTATCCAATTTTGGCTGCTTACCAAAATTACTTGTGGAGATTTAAGAATATCCCAGAAATTTTGATTCAGTAGTTTGAATATAAAGCCCAGACATTTATATTTTTCAAAAGATGTAGGAAACACTCTGATGCATGATCAGGATTGAAAAACCAGTTTCCTAGTCACATTGAGAAGACTAAACTGATTTAAATAATATTCTCACTTTTTCTCCTCTGCTTACAACCCAATGGTTTAGTGGTTTTAATTGGGGAGAGTGGGTCATGGATGTAGAAATGTATACCACTCCCTCTTCATTCTATGTAGTTTTCAGAGCTTAAATTTAAGAAAAATTACAATGGTTTTGGGATATAGAGATGGATATACCTAGAAAATCTTGTCTCATGCTTTCAAGAATGAATTCTCCCAGCAAAAATGTGTGGTCCATTCAGACTTAATGAGATATTCAGACAACCTACATACTACTCTTAAAAGAGTCATCCCTTGTATATCCCCCTTTACCCTCTTGACCTTCATATGACTCCCCCACCCCCCACGTTTGAATAAAGTTACTGATGAGGAAACAGGGTGCAGAGATTAAGGTCTCCAGGTTATACAGGAAATCAGGGGGCAGATTGGGATCACATTTCCAGCAACCAATCCAGAAATCCCACCTAAGCAGCATATCCGGAGTTTGTGAGGGCAATCCGTGCCAAAGCAGGTTTCAGAAGAAAGGAAGTACACGCTGGTTTGCCCATTTGAAGAAAACACACACAGACACACGGGCACACAGACACACACATGCAAACATTTAACTTTTAATATTGATTCTTTATACTGTTTATTATCTCTCGATTTCATTAGTTCAACATTCAGGTCACTGTTCACCAGATTCAAGTGAGCACAATGTAAATCGTTAAATCTAAATGACATTTTTTCCAAAACATGTTAAGGAACAAAACAAGACAGTGTTTTTATTCTTTTCTTCCTTTTTCCTGCATCAAACAGGAGATGACTTCTCTTATTCCTCCTTTCTTTAGGAAAGTCTGATCCCCTAGTATAATAAACGCCCAGGAATTATGGAGGGGCATCCTCAATTCTTTGGAAAACAATTCAATCTTATTTTAGATTTTGCCATTGACTCCACTGCAAGCACAACAAATCATTTCAAGGCCTCCTCATTTGCATGGAAAAAATGACTAAAAGTGATTAATGAGAGCTCTTTGAGAATTTTGATGACAAGTTTATTGGGAAATGTGAATAAGGACCCTGCTATCATTTCTGTTTCTATAAACCATTGCCATGAATAAAATGAAAAGCATTATTGCACCCAGAAGAGCTTTGTTTTTACACCAGAAAGTGAAAATGGAATAAGAAAGCAAGTCAAAATAACATTAAATGTTCCAGATGAGTCTTACCACACGGCCACAGAAGAACGAGACAGGGTTCTGAGAAGTAAATGCCAGAGATCAAAGCACTTTAAACTGCAAACATCTAAAAAGAATGTCACATTTTGTCTTGTGACTCTGGCAAAATGGTAGCAGATAAATATACAATAATTTATTGTCCAATGCCAAAGGCAGGTGGGATCATCAAGATGCTTCTCTTGCATTATTTACTCTGGAGTTTAAGGGCAAGCAGAATAGTCTGGTGGGTGAAAAACTGCTTATTCATTCTGTAGGTCTGTAAGTGGGCATAATTGAAATTTTATTGTTCTTTATAAAAATTACAGGCAGATTTGAAAATGTAGGGAATGTAGGTTACCTAGAACAAGAGTCACCAATCTTTGTTTAATACTGTGGCTTATTGCTTTGTCCGTTAATAGAGAATTAAGAAAGACTACAGTTATGGGCTTCCCTTTAGAGTTACTAATTAGAGGTAGCTCAGAGCTCCTAACCAAAAGCAGAGAAGTTTTCAACCTGGAGATGTCCTTGGAGACAATGTAGACAAACAAGTAGGAAGTGTCTAACAAGAAAGAAAGGCTTTTGGCATGCCTGGTATCAGAAGCGTATTTCAGACTTTCTGGGCACCATGTTCCAGTTTTCAATGCTTATCAGCGTGTTGTGGTCCAGAGTGCTCATGTTGGGACCACTGTGGCAGCTTTCTTTGTATATATGCTGAAGGGGAAAGGATGGAGGTTCTTCCCTCTGGCCAGAAAACAGTAATTCCTCTCCAGATAGTCTGAAGGAATCGGAGTCCCAGAAATTCAGATCAGAGCCTACAGCCAGCTACTGAGTCTCTGAAGTGTAACTTTAGCTTGGCTAAATTCTTGGTGGAGACTATGGCATATGAGCAAGGGTTATGGTCATATAACAATGATTATCTTTGGTTTCAAAACATTTACTTCCAAAATGATCTTCAAGGGCATGTAATCCCTGAGAAATTATAGTGTAACTTTCCAATCAAACTGTATATGATCATCAAAGCAAAGGAAGGAGTAAAGGCAGTTCAGTTTAGATCTGCGAGCCAAGCTGGTATGCAAATCCTGGATTCTAGTAGTAGCTTCTCTTCCGCAAACCTCATGTTGACAGTCAAATCACCAAGCTTCCATGTGTCCCAGTTTCTTCAGCTGCAAAATCAGCATAATAACGTGCATAGCTAGCTCAGAAGACCTTTTTCAGAGAAAGATTAAGGAAATGTTTTCTTTTTTTTTTTTTCAGATTTAATGTGTTTTATTGATTAAAATATTACATTTGTGCCAATTTCCCTTCCCTCTGCTCCCCTCCACCCGGTGGCCCCCCTCCCTCCAGTTGTCCCCCCCTTTTAGATTATGTCCATTAGTTGTGCATACAGTTCCTCCCAACCTCTCTTCGTCTATTTCATTCCCTCCTACCATGATCCCCAATTCCTATATCATCTCCCTCCCTCTCCCCACTCCCCCTCCCTGTTGACCTCCCCCCAATATGCTTCCCGTACCCACAGTTCCTTTTCCACTCTTGTTGCCTGTTTAGTTTGCCTTTGTTTCATCTCCCTAGCTTCTGTTTTTAAACCAGTCCCTTTAACATCTCATATAACAGTGGTTTGGATCTAATGAACTCTTTCAGTTTTATTTTGTCCTGGAAACACTTTCTCTGTCCTTCTATTCTGAATGATAGTTTCGCTGGATAGAGTATTCGTGGTTGTAGATTTTGGATTTTCATTACTTTGAATATTTCTTGCCAGTCCCTTCTTGTCTGTAGGGTCTCCCTTGAGAAGTCAGCTGATAGTCTAATTGGGACCCCTTTGTACATAATTCTTTTCTTCTCTCTTGCTGCTTTTAAGATTCTCTCTTTATCTTTAATTTTTGACATTTTTGATTATAATGTGTCTTGGAGTGGTTCTCCCTGGGTCCAGTCTCTTGGGAACTCTCCTTGCTTCCTGGACCTGCAAGTCTATTCCCTTCCCCAAGTCTGGGAAGTTCTCCTTTATTATATTTTCACTCAATTTTTCAAGTTCTAGTTCATCTTCCTCACTCTCTGGCAAACCAATGATTCTTATGTTGGGCCTTTTATAGCTGTCCCAGAGGTTTCTGATCCTCTCATTGTTGCTTCCCATTTCCTCTCTCTGCATTGGTTGACTGCTTGTTCCTTCTCCATATTCCAGTTTGTTGAAATGAACTCTGGATTTTTTTTCCTCACCATCTGTCTCGTATGCGGTTTTGTTCCTTTCGTTATGAATGTTTTTCGCTTCTTTCATATCTTTTTCCTGCTCTTTTGTGAATTCTGTAAGCCACCTGATAACAATGGCCCAGAACTGAGCCTCTGACAGGTTTCTTATCTGTTCATCTGTCAGGTTCTCCATCTGTTGCCTGGTGAGCTGTGTCACCGGGATTTCTATAGTTGTCTGCCTCATTTTGACAGATGCTTTTTGTTTTCTTGGGCCGGCTGTCGGGGGCAGTGCCTGTGTACTCGTAATGACCCAGCGACCGGCGCCCTTTGGCAGCCTTTCTTGCTGTGCCGTGGTGCTTTGTCGTCACAAGCCAGTGACCGGCGCCTGTCTGCGACCTATTTCGCAGCCCTGTGGTGCTTTCTTTGGGGGCGGGGGTCCAAGGTGGATTCACACAGTTATTCAGCTAGGAGACCGGGATCCGTCCTCCCGCCCCCCTGGGCCTCACTGTTCAAGGCGATGCGGTGGCCGCTCTCCCCAGCGCTGGGGTCGCGCACTGCCAGGGGCTTGACTGCCGCCGGAATTTTTCGCCGCCCCGCCGCTGACCGCAAACAGCGCTGCCCTCTTTAACTCTTACCTGCCCAAATGGCACCGCTGGTTTATAACTTCATATGTTGGGCTTCCGTGTAGTTTTATTTTCTGGAATTTCTAGTTATCCTTTGTTTTGAAGTAGTTGTATTCCTCTCTAGTTGTAGAGGGAGACCTAGCGTGTCCATCTAAATGTTTTCTTTTTTTTAAAGGACAAGTTGTTATTAAAACATTAAAGTATTTAAGGGTTGGTGCTGGCCTACATATTAAGGCATATTATTTTCTTTCTTTCTTATTTTTTTTGTCCCTCCACATTGCTCTCCCCTGTCCCGCCCACCTCCCCCATCTCCCACAGTCAATCCCCACCCTGTTGTCCGTGTTCATGGCTCATTTATACTAGGTCTTTGATTAGCCCCTTCTTCTTCTTTCTCCTCTTCTCCCCCTCCCCTGTCCCATCTTGTTACTGTCAGTCTGTCCCTTGTTTTGAGGCATATTATTTTCATTGATACTGCAAAGCGATAGTTATATTACATTACTTAATAAACCAGTTCTATGTTGTATGAAGTATTTGACTTAGAATGTGCCTTGTTAAAATATTTTAATGATAAAGTAATAAGAGGAACAGTAATTGTTATTTGGGAAGTTTAAAACACTGTGTCAGATACTATGATAGTATTTTACATGATCTCATTTACTTCTACAAGCAGTGGTGAGGCAATATGCTGAGAACATACTATGATCTCCAGTTTTAGACACCAGAAACCTGGGGCGTGGATAATTTGGAAAGTTGATTATCCAGTTTATATGTGGTAGGTACAGGTTTCAAACCAACCTCTGATTGATTCCAAAGCATAGGCTAACCGCTACAAATCCTAAGCCCTACTGCCTCAGAATGTGACCATATTTAGAAATAAGATCTTTAAACATGTAATTAAGCTTAAATGAGGTTATCAGGATGGGCTATAATTCAATATGACTGGTGTCTGTATAAGAAGAGAATATTTGGACACAGACGCACAGAGAGCGATGATTATGTGAAGACACCGGGAAAAGACGGCCAAGGAGAGAGGCCTCAGAGGAAACCAACCCTGTCAACACCTTGCAATTGGGCTTCTAGCCCCCAAATTTGTGAGACAAGAAATTTTTGTTGATGAAGCCACCCAGTGTGAGGTATTGGATGTGGCAGCCCTTGCAAACGAATACAACCACCATTATATCTTGTCAGTTCCTTAGAGTGAAAAGCTGTCTAGCCTGGAAATCCTTAGCTGATCTGAGAAAATCATCAGGTCAGAGACAAATAATTTGAGTTCTTTTTCCTCTCTACCACACGTTATCTAACTCTAGAAACTTCTGCTCATCCTTTCTGTAGTTGATTACCTTATTGTTCAGCAAATCTTCACTCTGTCATCTCCACGGGAGGAATATACCCCTCTGCCCCACTTATGTTTACCTGGTGACTTACTTCATGTAGTCAATTAAGTGTTGAAATGTCAGAGCTGAGCAGTAGCTTGAAATGTGTTCGCACACTAAACTTGCCTTTCTTGCCCTGGAAATTTGGGCCCCAGAACAAATACATTGCAGAGCTGACTTGAACCCATCCTGTGGCTTGGATCAGGAGTCCACCTGGTTTAGCCAAGTTGTAGCCCACACTCAGACCTGTGAGAATAAACTGTTATTGTAAGCCACTGATATTTGAAGTGGTTGTATTTTTTTTGTGTGTGTGTGCAACTTTATTGTGGCAGTAGCTGATGCATCTATTACTGTTTCATCCTGTGATCTCTATGAACACCCTACATGTGGGTTATACCATGTAATGAAAGCCTCCGTGGGTTTTCCTGTGTGATTTGGGAAAAAACTCATGCCAATCTTCCTCCAAATATTTCCCACATCCTGGAGTTCAAGTCTGGAGACTTATTTAATCAAGTTTAAAATGCTTTCTGCTCTTCTAAAGGGAAGCTCGGGCAGAAGATTAACTTCCGAAGACCAAATCAACAAATGTCTTATTGTTATTAGTTGTTAAGCAGCTTGAACAGGATAGAACCTGTCAGAGGAGAAAGGTATTCCATTATGCAGTGGAAAGCCCAGAACGAGGAAGTGAGTGACATTAGAGACGAACTTCATGTTCTTTATTATTTTGTCAAGGATCAAGCCTGGTCCTATCAAAGTACAGCCCAAATCAGGAATGAACAAATACCTATAAAGGTAGAATGAAATCAATTGTGGTATATTTTTACAATAGAATACTTTATAGCACTTATTGTGTGTTTTCCTCTAAATTCATATGTTGGAGTCCTAACCCTCAGAACTTCAGAATGTGACTTTATTTGGAAATATGGTCATTGCAGGTATAATTAGTTAAGATGAAGTCATATTGGAGAAGACTGGGCCCCTAGCCCAATATGACTGATGTTCTTATTTTAAACAATGCCTTGTAAAGAGACACACATGGGGAGACTCACATGTGAACACGAAGGCAGAGAACACAATGAGGTATCTGTAAGACCAAAGATTGCCAACAAGCCACCAGAAGTTGGGAGAGAGGCATAAGCAGATCTCCCTCACAAGGAACTGATTCTGATGACGCCTTGATCTTGGACTTCTAGCCTCTACAATTGTGAGACACTACATTTCTGTTAAGACGCTCAATCTGCGGTTACAGTAGCCTTAGGAAGCTAACGCAACAATCGATGAGCATAATTTTATTGCATACAATAATATGAATGATTGTATTGACTATATTTCTGAATGTCCGAAGCTAGACATTAGGAGTAGATACAATCAAAGTCAATTTCTGTATATTTCAAATACAAGGAAAGTTAATTTGTAGTGGTTTCTTTCAGGGCAAGAGAAATAGTATACAGACTAGGGCATAAGGAGGATTTCTGGGTACTATTTCATTCTACTGCATTCATTTTGAAACAGTTTATTGATCTATATTTTAAGGATTATATTTTGCATGCATACTGCATGTCAGACAAATTATTGTTTAAAAATGCTAATGGGAAGAAGCAGTGGTGAAGTGATTAAAAGCAACATTTGATGTTGTAAATAAGTACACGAGAAGGGGGCATGAGGTGGCAGCTAGAGCACAGTGGGGGTTTGACTCAGGTCGGAGGAAAGTCTCTTCTGTATTTGCTGAGAAGGCAATAGATTCAGAATGACAAAAAATGGGGCTGGTGAGGTTTCCACTCTATCAGAGTTCTCTTCTTTCCTTTGTCTCAAGTAAAAATTGAGTTTAATATTAAAAAAAATATTTTTTTGGCAAGTCTGTTTGCATTTTCTAAAATTTATTTAAAATGCCATTCATTTTTTTGGCAAAGCCTGGAGCCCCTGTGTCCATATGACATGACTCCTGTTGCTATGGTAATTGAATGTTTACTAGAGAAAATATTACCAGTTAATAATAGCCTGGATGGAAATAATAGCTACTGCTAGGCCTTCAGAGTTACACACCATCAATTTCCAATTTGCTGAAATAGGTGCAGTTTGCTTTTTGAGTTTCAAGCATTACTTTTTCCAGGCCTCCCTGATCCTTCCCCCGCATCACACACCACGGGCCCCCACCCACACACCCATGTGCGTCTAAAGAATGTTCTACTGGTCCAAAATGATGATAGAGGGAAGCTGTTATGTTGGGGCCTTGTCATAATTTCAATAGTAGGAATAATGAATAAATTAGAAGCTACTATTTATTGGCTTCGATTAATAGTGAAATCACAGGGGGAATAATCACAGAAAGACAGTATAATTCATACTATTTCTTATACTCAATCTTTTCCAGAATGTCATTTCCAAAGACCAAACCAACAAGCAGATGTGTTGAATTACTCTGTAAAAATCATGTCTGTGCAAAGCAAAATTGCCTTTCAAGGTATTCAGCTCATTTTCTTTCTCTGAGTGTGTAGGCTATTCGTGTCCTCCCTTGCATCCCTCCTTCTCTTCTTCCTTCCTTCCTTCCTTCCTTCCTTCCTTCCTTTTCTCCTTCAGCAAATGTTTATTGATCCAGTCATTAACCTAGTACTTGGAGGTACGGACCCTGTCCCTGCCTCCAGAGAAGACTGAGATGTAGTGAATATAATGTTTTGATGAAGTCACCCCTTGTACCTTCAACATTCCCAGTCAGTGCCCACAAAGAGTACAGCTGGCAGGACCCAGCCCATGACTCAGGCTCCATGTCCTCTCACAATTGGCCACCTTTCACCCATATGTTGGAAGCTGTATAAAAATATAGGACTGGGGATTGTAGTTCAGTGCCTGGGCTTATGGGAAGGAAACTGCCTCCTTCAAAAGTCAAAAACAAAGAGCCCTCCTGAGAATCTAAGCTTATGTTTCCAGAAGAAACCTGGAGAAACATTCAGTGACCATGACAACTGGTTCTATAACATTTCCACAAGGTCCATGAGGGTAAGAAAATCAGTGAGTGGACCAGTTTGACACTGTGTGACTATGAAATAAGTTGGAGGTCATTGTTAGAGGCTGGATCTTTTCCTCTAAGCCACTGGTTCTCAACACACTTAATATACAAGAGAATTGATGGGTGGGAGGAGAAGGCTTAAGAAATGAAGAACTAAAGCTATCTTGACCCCACTCCTAGATTGTGGTTCAGTATTTTCAAGAGTAGAGCTCAGAAATATGCATTTTAACTAGTCCTCCTGCTTGTTATGATGATGATAGTCCCTGGCCACATACCTGCAAAAGAAACAGATAGGAGTTGAAGATAAAACATTCTATTGTTGGAGGGCACTTGAAATGGGGGAAACTGGGAAGCAAGAGAGATCAATTACAATAGCAATTTTCCAGGTGATAGATAATAAGCCTGCGTAGCAGCAGTAGATTTGGAGAGCAGAATGGGCTTTGGAAAGATATAGGACTTAGAATCAATGAAAGTCCAAGGAAGATGAGGTCAGGAGGTAGAAGGGTTACAAGCCTGATTGCCCAGAGAGGGAAGTCACAGTGCAAGGATCTCAGCTTTATATTTACTTGTCTCAGTCTGTCCAGACTGCCTCCCTCTCACCACCTATCCATGGCCATCAGATTCTTAGATAGACAGAGTTAGTGAGTGAAAGAAAAGCACCACACCATCTGATCCTGAGGGACATGCATGCAAGGTAACACTGCATGTGGACTCTTAAACACTGTAACACATATAATAAATGAAAACACATTTAATTTTTGTTTTTGTGTTTTTCTATGTGAGTTTGGTGACAGGTTATGCCAGGAACCCATGTTTGGAAGGATGCAGGAGGACAGGTTGAAGTCCCGAAAGTGGGAAGCACCACAATTAACATGTACATAATTGTTTTGGGGTGGCTGAGTTTGACACACTGATTTAGTACAATCTACTCCAGAGGACCTGGCTGGTTTGGCTCAGTGGATTGAGCGTCGGCCTGCGAGCTAAGTGTCGCTGGTTCGATCTTCCAGTCAGGGCACATCAGAGAAGGAAAACTCTGATTCCAAAAAACCTCCGCTGCCTTGCGGCATACCTCTTCAGGGGAAAGGCTAAGGGAGTAAACCCCGACAGAAAATCCGGAGCCAGAGTCCCTAAGGCGGTTTGACGTTGTAGTCAACACCGGCAACTCCTGCGGCGCACCTGAAACCAAGCTGTATTGACTCCGTCTTTCCCTTGGATCCTTCAGCTGCGAAGAGAGGGGGGGTCTGCTGCATGGGCAACAGCAGACCCTCCATATCACCCTGCCCAGGCTCTGTAGCTTCATCGCAAGATGTCGATTCAACACGGGAGGAGACAGATACCGTGTCACTCTCGAGTCGGACTGCACAGCCATTCTCGGTGGTGCAGATAGACTCTTAAGAAGCTACACCATCGTCTCTCGAGACGGACGGCTGCCGACGACGACGACTCCAGAGGACCTACAAATGCTATATTCTATTCTTTATGAGTTTCTGGTGGGTCTTTTCCCTGCTGGTCAGAGCAAAGACAATAACAGCAGTTCTGCAATGGTGGGTCCAAAGCAAGGAGTAAAGGTAGGGGCACATAGCCAAAGAAACAGCCATGAACACCTAGCAATGGTACATTTGGCAGCATTGTGATACAGGGTGTGATGATGGGGATGGAGGGGAGCCACAGCCTGGAAGTCTTTGCACCAGAAACCCTGTGCCATCCTTTCCACTTTGCATCCTCAAGAACCTCATTTCCTATCACTCAACTTGAGAGAGAAAGTGAGGAGAGTTGGACGACAGTTTGGCACCAGCTGGACCTGCCTGCAAATGTGTGAGACCATAGAGGGGAGAATATATTGCATGTATTCAGGAGTGTACATAATTTTTACTGTTTGTGTTAGAAGCTGCTTGTTAGAGAATTAGTTTATATAGTAGTTAGGATGAAAGTCAAGGAAATGGATCCTGTCAAGTATATATATTTGTTTCCAGAGGTACAAGAATGAATAGTTAGCTTCAAAATAGATGCCTTGGATCCTTCACATGTGCGATGAACGTATATCCCTAGTTTGGTACTTGGCCATTAGAAAAGGAGTTGGCAGACTACAAACTGTGAACCAAATCCAGCTCTGTCCATTTGCTTGCATATCAGGTACAGCTGCTGTCTCCTTTCAACAGCAGAGACTCACAGGTGATGAGACTGTATGGCCTGCAAAGCCAAAATTACTGTCTGGCTTTTGTACAGACAAAGAATCTTCTTCAAAGCTGGAATCACTAGGAGGTGTTTTTAGAATGATTGATGTCAATGAGAAAAATCATAAATTTTGACAATTAAGGTGACCGATGTTTGTAAAATGCTTTGTGTACATATCAGCTTCATGATTGCCATGAAAGGGCTTTGAGGTAGGTAGTCACAAATCTATTACATGAATGAATAAATGGAGAAGCAGAGTGCAAGTTATTTGCTTGACTCTCACTTTGGGCAACCAGAACCAGCAGCCTAATGTCCTGATTCTAAAGTCCTGTCATTGCCATTATTCTAGTTCCACCCTAGAGTTGAACGGATCAACTTATAGAGGAAACTCATCTAGTGTCATTTCCAAAGCGCTGAGAAGACCTGTGAGCCCCCAGACAGCTCAGCCCAAATCCGAGCATTATAAATTCATTCATTCCTATGGAACAGCAAGTTCCTCTTTGGAGATGTAAAATGCCCTTGGGAGGGGAGCATGCTAAGTCTGGCTACAAGCCACTTGCAATTTCAGACAAATGCTTTTAAGTGAATACTTTTCTCCTAACAAGGAGATAGGAAGCTCAGTGGGGAAACAGAACTGTGGGTGCAAAAAGAAATATTGCCATGGGCATGGCCAGGGATGGAGGGAGACAGATCAAGGATGGCGCCGCAGGCCATCCGGAGACATGAAGAGGGCAAGTCTCCAGAAGGTGCTAACTTGACTCTTCACCTAATCCACAGTCCTTGTTCTAATTAGTGCTGCAGCGAGAGTTGCGCTTAGGCAAATGGATCATGAGTCTGATTTATTTTAGTGATGTTTACATTCTTATCATCTTTCTCCTGCTGTCCTATGACCGACCTTGTGTTTCATTTCACAGTTGCCTGGGTACTTGCAGTCTGAGTGCTGACAAGCCCCCCTAAGATAAGAAGTTTGGTTTTGTGAGAACTTTAGAAGTTATATATGCCTAAGGAGATTTCTCGCCACCTGTGTCCCTGGAGCAAATTCGTGGACAAAATATTCTCCAGCAGACTGTAAATTTGGGCGGTGGCATTAGCCAAGAGAAGAAGGGACAGCAGCAAATATCAGGACCACATGGTTTCCAGTTAAATTGCAGTCAGTGGGATATTTTGTATGATACACTCTGCTCAAAGATGTTCTCAGGAGAGAAAGGAAATATTGCCTAGTTCTTTTGTGCCAAGTAATGAATAATCAAGAGAGAAGACTGAGATAAAAATTCATTTTAGATTTGAATATTGTTAGACAAAAGCCAGAATTTTGATCCTTTATGTTGGTGGTATCATCTTAACAAAGTGGAAGGAATGTGTTTTTCTGTCTCACTTTGCAGTGGATGACAGAAAGTGGCGCCCAAGTTCAATGTATATGTGATACGGGAATTTTTAACAAAGAAAATGATCTGTAAATAAAAGTTGAAATACATGCCCTGAAAATATGAAATTAACATGAGGAGTTAGGGCATTACTAAGTAAATATAGAGAAAGATGCAGCTTTCATAAATAAAACCCAGTAACCATTTGATTTCTATAATGGTGCAATCTGTCCCAGTTTTTTGGAAAATTTTATTAATGTGTGGAGAGCTTTCCATCTATGGTAGAGAGAGAACTGAACTGAGACTGATGTTCTTTGGGTTCCATTTCTGTTCTTGTTCATAACCAGATGGCTTTAGGCCAATCATTGTGTTTTTCTTACTCATTTTTCTTATCTGCACAAGGAAGAGATTGAATAAGACAACTTCCAAGTTTTCTTTTGCTTCTCAGGATGTAATTCTCTGCTTCATTTGGGCCATGGACTCTGGTCAACATCCCTCTTCTTTCCTTTTGATCCCCTGAAATGCCATTTCCTCCAGACCTGACTCTTCAAAATTAAATTATTTTATTTCAGATTCATTAGCTCTCACTCTTTTCCTTTGCAGTCATTTGACCCTGTGCACTAGGATCTTGGCTTCATGAGATTTGAAGATGGGTGGGTGAGAGTCTCACTCCTTATCCAAAACATCCTTGATAGATTGTCACCTTGATTCTTATTATTCACCTCCAGGAACAGAGAACTGGTTACTTCCAAAGCTCAATGCAGTTATGCTGACTTAATTTTTATTGTGTCAAATATGACTAAAATCTTTTATAAGTCTCTGACACATTAGATTTAGTTAAGAGTGCAGCTATTTTATTATTTTAAAACATTTAGTTGGGTGATATAAGAGGCTTATTGCCCCTGCAACAGTGTATCACACAATCGTTCTAATCAAAGTGTATGAATCATTATGATTTCATCAGATTTGAAGAGAAGGAATGACTGCCTGGTGGTATAAAGCAATGCCAAAAAATTCACAAAACACAGAGCTCTGTTTTTAACATTTATGAAAGTGTTACATGTGCACTTTTGCTTCCGAGGGAGGGAGGGAGGGTAGGCAGAGAGAGAGAAAGAGGAAGAGAGCCGATTTAGCAATAATGATGCGCTTCCGTTTTTAATGAAGGGGAAGGTGATGATCAAGACTGCTTTGAAGAGCCCATGCGGAGTTGGAATATCTACTTATAATCTTGTAAGTGTGTCCATATGAAACAAATACATCATATAATTTTTCCTGACATACTTTTCCTTGCTTCATTCCAATTGTCTGGAGATCATAGAATTCGATGGTGCTAAGTCATAAGCCCACAGTTATGTAGGAGCATTTAGTCAAGGCAAAGTTGGCAGCCTGGAAACTTGTTTTATGACAATGCTCTGGGTTAATCTCTGCCTTTCTGAGAAAAATGTCTTCAACACTGAATGATTCCCTTCTGAGAAAAGTGTCTTCAGCACTGAATTATTCTGGGTTTCGCTGGGGAATGAAAGCTCAGCCATGGCATGCACATATGAATAGTGGTCAAATTCTTGAAAAAAACAAGTGGCCATCCTGAGACTGCTTTTAGCACCAGGAGCCATAAGAAATGAAATTCCCTCATGCGCAAAGAGATGCCTTATGAGGCTGGCTGCAAGAAGGCAGGACGTTGCCAACATTTGTAGACCATTTCAGCTGTAGTCTTTCTACTTAAAATGCATTATTTGATCTGCAACCCTCTCATACTATTTGAATCAGACTGTTGTAAGTAATAAGTATACTACCAGTAACCTAGCTTATTTTTGAATAAAAGGATAAATAACCTTGTTTATTAACACTATGCCTCCAGTTGATCTTTTATTTTTAGTTGAGGCATAACTGATGTATAACATTATATTAGTTTCAGGTATACAACGCAATGATTTGATATTTGTATACTAATAGTCTAGTTTCAATGTTAAGATTTCAGGGCTAACGTCTGAAGACACTCATCTTTTGTTCTCCAAAATGTATCTATGTATACATTAAAATGCACTTCAATGAAAGGAAACAGACAGTTGGTTCCGACAATTAACAAAATTGAAATTCAGAGGGAGGTCATGGAAGAGAGCTGTTTTTAAACCGGGCCTTGAAAACAGGCAAGCAGAGAGGAAGAAATAGGACGAGGGTATCAGTGACCTTAACTTCTGACTTATTTCAAATTGAGCTGACTTGGGAGCATGATACGATCCTTCCTAGGCTACATTTGTCCCACAAA
The DNA here is from genome assembly GCF_987537825.1 of Furipterus horrens. Taxonomy (NCBI): domain Eukaryota; kingdom Metazoa; phylum Chordata; class Mammalia; order Chiroptera; family Furipteridae; genus Furipterus; species Furipterus horrens. The sequence continues at coordinate 11,515,926 of NW_028327171.1, forward strand.
ATGCTTCCTGTGCTTAAGAAAATGGGAGGCATCTTGGCTGTGTATGTATGTGGGAGAGCGGTAGAAGATAGCATTTCCAGAGGGTTTTTCCTTTCTGTCTTTCAAGTTATTTTCAATTGTGTTATAGTTATTAAGTGCTGATATGCCAATCTCATTTGCTCTTGAAGTGGGCCATGTAGAATGCTCATCATAACAGTAAAACAGATTTTTTTGGGTCACACCACCTACTTATTCCGCAAAATAAGAATATTGAATAAGCTCATATACAATAATTGAAGACCACTGTTTTCAGCAATCACTCTAATCTATAAAACAGACATCATTTCTGTAACAAATTTTATATTGGAGTACATTTAAAAAGTTCTTTTTATCTCAAGTAAATATTTTAATTGGCAAAAATTTAAAAAATGAAGAATAAAAAATGAATAGATGATTTGATTTTTTTGGAGTTAAATAAAGGGTGTGTAGGACTCATTGGTCTGTCCTGTTCTTTGAGAGATTTAAAATTAAGAATTTGTAGAAAAACTGAAGATTTGGATTGTTTCCATGCAAATATTTAAATTTTCTTTTATTACTTTAGTATATTTGTTTTTGGTCTGTGATATCTGCACATAGGAAAAGACAAGGGTAAAGAATCTATAGCCCTCAATTGGAAATTGTATGAACTACTTACTATGCTGATTAGAATTTTGTCACTAGAGTGGGAAGCAGACTTGCTGAGCAGAAGGTAGCTGCTAAGGTTTGTTGATTTCAGCCTCCCCATCAAACTGATTTCAGTCTCTGAGCATTTAATTTCAGTTTTCTCCCTTGCAAAGGTCTCTCTTAGCTAAGCTTCAGATTGAGAACTTTCTTCTCTGTAACGTTGGCCATCTGGAACAGATTCTTTACATTTTCGCCCCTTCTTCCAAATCTCAGCTGGGATCAATCATTTCTCCCTTATTTTATGTCACTGGTCTTCCTGTGTGTGTTGAACAAGTGCCCATAACCCAGCGAATGACTGGATCCAATTTGAGTCAGGCCCGTGTGCTCTGGAGGGAGCCAATGCAGCTCCAGCTCCGACTGGGGAGCATCTGGGCAAAAACCTGCCAACAGGTTAGGGCTTCCCTTTTGGAAACACTCTTCACTCAATACTTTTAGAAAAAGTTAATTACTAGGACAAAATTTACTTTATAGGAATTAATGAAAAGCTTCTGTAACAGGCATGTGACAACCAAGAGTTCTACTGTGTCCCCAGCCCCCTGCTCCCCTCAGCCCCCAGTCATTCAGACATTAGAGGACAATATACCTCCCTTGCTCTGGGCCTGCCCACAGCTCTGTCTGTCCTTTGCCACACACTTGCCTCTTAGATTTCCTCTGCTTTTGAACCCACTTTTAGCTTTTTCCTCTCAAGGTCATCCTGGGTCTGCTCCTATTGTCTCTTTCTTGGCCATTCCAGGTCCTTGCATATTTCCTAGGCATATTCTTAGTTTTTGCTGGTAAAGGTACTCACTTTCTGCCTAGTTGCACACATTTCTCCCTATTTCATGTGTCTCCTGGAGCCCCCAGTCCTCCTGAACAGCATTTCAAGTGTTCTCTGGCAATCTTTGTATCTCTTATTTATTTATTTATTTTTGAGCTACACATCAAGGTCTGCTGTCCACCTTTTCTGTAGTAGCGCTTTTCGAAGTTGAACGTGCACGCAACTCATCTGAAGAGGGGTGAAAAGGAGATTCTGAGTCAGTAGGTCTGGCCTGGACTCCACAGTGTTCCCAGACGGTGCAAGTGCTATTGGACCCAGCATCACGCTGTAAATAGCGAGGCTTTACACTTCATTGTTTTCACTTCTTGGAGGTCATATAGGTTCTCGGGGCCGCCATAACAAAGTACCACAACTCAGCTGACTCAAAACAATAGAAATTTATTGTTCCACGGATAGGGAGGCTAGAAGTCCAAAATCAAGCTAACTACAGTGCCGTGTCTCTTCCTAGCTTCTGGTGGTTTACTGGCAATTTTTGGCATTCCTTGACTTGTAGATGCAACACTCCAGTCACATGGTGGTCTTCTCCCTGTGTTCCTTTACATCGTCTTCTCTCTGTGTCCATTTACACCATCTTCTCTCTATGTATAAATTCCCCTCTTTGTGAGGACACCAGTAATTTTGAATTAAAGCCACCTTAGGAAACTCATCTTAGTTTGATTATCTCTATAAAGAGCCAATTTGCAAATAACATCACATTCTGTGGTGCTTGGGATGAGAATATCAACATATCTTTTCTGGGAGCCACCATTTAATCCATAATAGAAACCTACTTGCCCCTCAACCCCACCCTTTTTAAAAAAGTGTAAGACTTTCTTTTTTGTTTTCTTCTGTAGTGAGTTTTTCATAAATAGAATTTACTACTTTGGTCAACAACCGAAGCATGAGAAATTAAGGCTCTTTGATTTACAATGGACCAAATCTGGAATCATCAACAAAGAAGCAATAGAATAGAAATACTAAAAAACAAAACAGAACAAAAAACAGGAGCCCAGGTGCTCTGGTTATAAAGTTAAAAAAATTTGACCTGTCACTTATTAGTTCTGTGATTTTGGGGGCAACCTACATGCTTCTGCATAACTTCTGTTTCCTTATGAGAAAAATGGGTATAATGATACCTAGTAAGTGAAAGATGATTGAGAGGATCAGATGGCTCTCAGAGCACCTGGCATGCACTAGGCATTGAGTATAAATGTGATCATGAATTTTTTAGTGTCAATCTGTATTCTGAATATCCCAGTAGAACATAACCAGGTCAGCCAGTGGGTTCTCCAGAGCTTCCAAGTCAGCTTGCAGGGAGTCTCTGTCCCTTTGTCCTCTTTCCTAAACCAAAACAGGAGTTTAGAGAAGCAAAAAGGACAAAGGGAGTTCATTTCATTGTTTTTCTGTGTGATTTCCCATGAAGGATCTGAACGAAAAACACTATTTTCTCTTGTAGATTTTTATATTAATATATCATTATTTTCCTTGTTGTGTTCATATTTTAATGAATAATTTCTCCCAAGTGGAGGCCATGCAGAGACATTTTCATCCTTTGATTGTTTTTATGTTTATGAAGATATACATTTGAAATGTTGGTGCCTCTAAAATGAAGGTAGCAGGACCCATTTTAATAGAGGTCATTCACTTTGGTGTTTGGATGAAAAATGACATTATCTGTCACTAGTCCAGCACCTGGACACTCATTGCTTGGTCATTTGTATTAGTGATAGGATTTCCATCGTAGAGTTTGAATGAACAATGGGATCAGTTGAGGAGAATACACTGTATCTGCAAATTCATTTATTTTCTAGATCTGTGTGAATCTTACACTGTAAAAGTAAAGAAATAATGCTTAGGCTAAGTTGGGGCTACAAGTTGAATTTGGAACAAGTATTACTTGCCTCTCATATGCCAACCACACTGGAAGTTTACATACCTAAACAGTAGTGTATGTGACAATGGAAAACCCTGTTCTCATGTTTCCATTAAAGTTACAGCAAACATCATTTCTGAACTGGCCTATTATTATATGTACATAAAATAGCTAGTGAACTAAGAGGATACTGGGTGTGTGTGAGAGTTGAGTATGCAAACCATACATGCACATAAAATGTGCATACTTATATACTTCTGTATTATTTTGTAATTGTCAAAGACAAAAGTTTGTTTTAAAGGAATAGAGTGTAAAACTTCTTTCAAGATTATTTAATACCCCCCCCTCAATATGCAGTAATGGGAGAGGGGTTCAAAAGACTGTCAGAAGAGAAGGGCACTCCTCGATGACTTTACTTGAAGTGAAGAGTTTAGTTTGTTTCACACGTACAACAGACTGAAAGAAACTAGCAAGGCGTTCTGAATGCTTGCATCTGGTTTGATTCAATTGGTTTTACATTCATGGAGTTTCAAATGAAAATAAAGTTCATAGCAAAGTGAAATGCTATTTAAACCATGTGAACTAGAGCCAGTGAAAAAATTTATCCTCATAACCGCAATGTGTGAAGTTGTGCTTGGTAAGTCATTTTTCAGAGAAGGTATGCAAAATTAAACCAGATACACCTGCATGCGTGGGTTAGTTCTTGGGGTTAAATTGGGTCAGCCTTTCCCATCCAGTGTCTCAGTATGCAATTCGCTCAATTTTTCTCCTCTAACAACTGTGTATGGAGCCTCTCCTACGTGATAAGTATGGCCGTAGGGGGGTGTTGGTGCTACAATGATGTTCTCTGTAGCATATGGTTCTTGCCTTTGAGGCGTTTACGCTCTAGTGCTAAAGACAAAAATACATGCTTTTATGTGGTAGAATAATTTATTGAGTACTGTTAACATGGATAAAAGAGGGAAAAGAAGTAGAATTGGTCATTCGTCCCCTTAGGCCAGAGAACTAGAAAAACCTAAGCTACTTTACAGTGTCTCTTCTAGGACTTAAGTGGTGGGGAAAAGGGACTATCACGGCTATGAAAAGTGTTAGACCACTCCTTTGCAGGGTTTTAGGGAGAACTCTAACATATTCAATCACAAAAGTTACCTGGTTCAGGCACCTCAAATAGACTTTATCTACTTGTATTTGTCATGGCTCTCCAGGGAAACAACCAATAGGAGATATGGTGGACGGACTTTGGGGAGGGGTAGATATTTTAAGGAATTAGTTCACATGACTGTGGAGGCTTGGCAGGTCCAAAATATGCAGGGTGGGTTGGCAGGCAGGAGGCCCCCGGAAGAGTTGTAGTCAGTCTTCGTTCTAGGTGTGCCTTCACCTCATTGGATGAGGCCTACCCACATAATGGAGAACAAACTGCTTTAATCAAAGTCCACCAGTTTATATGTTAATTTCCTCCAAAACTCCCTCATAAAATAGTGTTTGACCAGATACATATCTGGGCACCGTGGCCCAACCTCGGCAGCCGTCTGTCTCGAGAGACGATGGTGTAGCTTCTTAAGAGTCTATCTGCACCGCCGAGAATGGCTGTGCAGTCCGACTCGGGAGTGACACGGTATCTGTCTCCTCCCGTGTTGAATCGACATCTTGCGATGACGCTGGAGTGTCCTCTCCAGTGAAGCTGAAGCTACAGAGCCTGGGCAGGGTGATATGGAGGGTCTGCTGTTGCCCATGCAGCAGACCCCCCCTCTCTTCGCAGCTGAAGGGTCCAAGGGAAAGACGGAGTCAATACAGCTTGGCTTCAGGTGCGCCGCAGGAGTTGCCGGTGTTGACTACAACGTCAAACCGCCTTAGGGACTCCGGCTCCGGATTTTCTGTCGGGGTTTACTCCCTTAGCCTTTCCCCTGAAGAGGTATGCCGCAAGGCAGCGGAGGTTTTTTGGAGTCAGAGTTTTCCTTCTCTGATGTGCCCTGACTGGAAGATCGAACCAGTGACACTTAGCTCGCAGGCCGACGCTCAATCCACTGAGCCAAACCAGCCAGGACATAATATGGTGAGATAATAGGGTAGCCACAGCTTGTTTTCAATCTCTCTTCCTCTCTCATTTAATGTGACCTGTTCCTCTATCACCTGCCCTAGTTCCTGTAAGTGAGCTCTTGAGGATTGATTTCAGATTTGGATTTTTTTTTGTTTCATGTTTTGCAAGAACCCTGCAAGAGTGGTGGCAGTGTGTTTCCTATTACAGGACACGAGGCTAGACACAGAGCCCTACTGTCCCACCTTTCACGTGGCTCAGATTAATCGGTGGAGTGAGGTAACTCATAAAAATTTAATGATCATTATCAATAACTGGTATTATAAAGTTAAGCAACAGCAATGTCGCAGGCCCTGGGCTTGGCGTCACACATGTACTATCTTGGTGAATCCACACAAAAACTGCGTGGAAAGGTATTAGCATCCTCGTGTATTAAATGAGGAAACTAAACCGAGGCGCCGAGAAGTTAGGTAGGTTGTCTGCAGTCATACTTCAGAGTAGGTGACAGAGGCAGGATGTCAGTTCGGATCTGATGGAATCCGGGCCCCGTGCTCTGAATGACTATGTGACATTATGCCTGACTTCATTTCTTCTCAGTGCGGCCTCATAGACCACTCTTAGATCCTTTGATTCTTGCTCCTTTAATAGATTGTCTGTTTCAGGGTAATTTATACATTTAATTTTAGAGCCAATGTTGGGAAAAGGGTCGAGGAAGGAGGGCACTTGGATGCCACCCACGCCATAGAACGGGAGACAGGATCCCAGGCTGTGGAGCGAGGCACCCAGAACAGGTCTCAGCAGGCAGCAAAATCCAGAAAGGCAATCTGTGGAGGTCATTGTCATTGTACTGTATAAGACGGCAACCAAAGTCACCTAAAGGAAAAGGGTAACTGATTTGCTCAAGTTAGCAAACTATGGACAAGCCAGAGGGGGACTGACCTCAGGGATCACTGGACCCAGGCTCTAAGAATTCCAGGGAGTGCCTGCTCCGTCTCTCAGCTCTGCCTCTTCGGGCTTGCTGGCTTCTTGCTCTCAGGCTGCCTGTCTCCACATGGCAGGAGGCATGACTATAAGCAGCTCATCCTTACATCTTCTGTGGCTGCTTGAGTTAATGAGCCCAACCAAGCTGACAAATATTAACACTGGGGAACACAATTTTTGTTGAGTTAGATCTGACACTTGTTTTTGACTAACTTTTGCCATCTGAATCCAAAAATGACTGCAGTTTTTCTCTATCATGTTACCTTTTTAAGGTACAGGATACCCTCCTTTTGTCCCCCAAATTATACAAAATGTACATACAAAGGAAAATAAAGAAAAAATTACCTGAATATACTGTTTATTTGAGTTATTTTATTCATATAAAGGCTATATTTTGTTACTGTAAGTCAAATTGTGTACAAGTAGTAAAGTTCTGCTACCAAACATACATATTAAGGTATTTTATTTTTTCAAATGACAGGCTAGGAAATGCCAAAATGAGATACTTGAAACAGTCTCCTTTAGTTGGCAAAGCTTTAACAAATTGTTTCATGAGACCCAGTTTTATGTGCAGAGGGGGGAACATAATGTTCTTTCTGTCAACAAGAGGCTTATGTAGAATGTTTGGATCACTAGGTTTGAGGTCAGATCTTAGAGGCCAATTCAACTCCACCCAATGCTTCTCACAAGCTCTGCTGTCCCACATACACAGAAAACAGGGATACTTGGTGTATCCACGTTGCTGACCAAGAAGGAAGCAGACCATTGTAAGATCAACAGAGATGATCCAATTGTGCTTGTGATATTGCAACAGATCAATGACTCTCTTAATGTCTTCATATTCTTCACAAAAACAAACTGAATGACCAATTGGGACTGCACCAAATAAATTACCATTGTGGAGGAGGACAAACTTCAAGCTCCGCTTTGAGCTATCAATGAACAGTCGCCATTCAGTTGCGTTATAGATTGGAATTCCCAATTCCTCCATTAAACCATGTATGTTATGGCAATACATAAAGCCACCTTCACTTAGAAAGTACTGCAGAAACACACTTTCTCTTGATCAAAAGTAGGATGCCTTCGCTTCTTTTTCAAGCAAGTTTTTCTCATGCAATCTTGATGCTAGGAGTTCTGAAGCCTTTTTGGATAGTCCCAAATCTCATGTCAAATTGTTCAACTCATGCTGATCAAATCCCTTACAAACTGAGCCATTTTCAATTTCAAAATCTTCATCGTTGCTGTCACTTAGTTCTTCACCATACTCCTGTTTTTTGAAAGAGGGTAGTTCAATGAAAACTGGCACTGGGATTACAGCTGAATGAGACATTGGGCATATAGCTGATGGCAGACTAGGATACTCTATTTTACATTTATTTTTCTTGTTAGATCCTGACCTTTTCACTATACAAAAGTAACAGTCACTTGAATGCTCTTTGGGCTCTCACCAAACCAAGCCAAATGGCAATTTATCACATGTTCCCTTCATCCATATCCATAAACTCTTGACACACTGCTTGCACACCTTGTGAGGGGTCCAAGACTTATCTTGATCACCAAGTTTTACTTTAAAATATGCAAAATAGGCTTGCCTGACAAATGCACTGATGTTTGTCCTTTGACTGGGAATGGTGAAATGGCCACAGATAGAACAGAACAAATCAGAGTTGTTTAAGCACTTATGACAAGAAATAGCAGAGGCAAATATGATTTGAAGGAAAGGAAATAAGTACGTATGTAAATAAAAAAATAAATTCTCCTAACTCCTAGTATACAGACAAGAACTCAGACTGTACTTTGGAATATGATTCACTATGTAGAGTGGCACACAACCTCTCACCACACTGTCTCGTGTATAACTGAATAACCTAGACAAGCATGAACCTGTTGCTGGTCTCCAAGGTCATCCCTCACCCCTCCCCACTTGAGGGAGGTTTGCTCTCAGCCAATAGGAGAGCACTAGTGCTTTCCTCAATCCAGGCTCGATCCAGCCTAGAGTGGTCACATTAAGATAAGCTTTACAGAAAAAACTTGATGTGATAGAAGAAAACTAACTGCAGTTTTGAAATCAGCATGCCTGTTTAAGTCTAAAACAGCTGAAAAATCAAACTCAACGGGACTTATGTTGAAATTGTTTCCCTGTGTATTCATCACACTACCTTTGATGGTCTGGAGTTCATGTCAGGATATGTTGTCTCAGCAAAGAGCAGACACCATAACATACCTAGAGTCCTGCCTAGTTTCAGAAGAATACTGAGAGAGTAAGACTTGCATCTGCTAGAAGATGGCATACATAAAGGTTAACCAGAGACAGCAACATAGAAGTAAAATATTGGTGGAGTGTCTTAGGAAACCAGAAAGTGATCAGAGAGAGGAGTTTCTCTGGTTCCACAAGAGCCTCAACTTGTTTGACACTGCTTGTTTCAGAGGTACAAGGTGGGATGGGCGGAGGCAGAAGCTAGGTCTCCAACCTGGTGAACCACACCTGTTGCCAAGATCAGTATGACAAATCAATATCTCGTATGCTGGCTAACAGAGCACAGCCTTCAAACTTCATGATACAAGAAATCAGAGAAAAGGCTTTGACTTAGTGGTGAGGAGTTATGGCTGGAGTTGGAGCCAAGTAGAGGACCAGCCCACCATTTGTTAGAGCTGACTCAACACCTGGCTACCTTTAAGCTTCAAAGAGTTGTTTACTCTCACCCTCCACCTCTCACCCTCTACTTTATGTAATTATTCAAAAATGCCAATGACATATCTGGCCTATGAGGCTGAGATCTTTTCTGGCCACCAACTTAAAATTTTTTTACCTCCCTTCTCCCCATCCCACTCTCAGACTCTGCCAGATGACAGTTCAAGGGAATATTCTTTCTGATTAAATTTTCTCCCCAGAATTTGTCCCTATCTGATACACTATATTTTACCATTAAAATTTTTTGTCTTTCTTCATCTCTAGCATGTAAACCCCATGAAATTAGAGATTTTGTTTGTTTTGATCACTGCATTATTCTCAGTGCTTAGAACAGCACCTAGCACATAGTAGGCACTCAATAAATATTTACTGAATTAATAACTAAATAAATCCCCTGGTTGGAATGTAGCTAGTGAGAACTGGAAAAAATTTTTTCCAACAGAGGCTTAGTAGACATGATATTTGGTTAGTGCCCAAGCTACCTACCCAGTGCTTAGAGAGGTGAGGACAAATAGACCCAGCCAGCCTTTGAATGAGTGCTGGGGTTCCTGTTCTTAATTTAGGATAGAAACTTGGATGGGGAGTAAATTTTCTCCATGGGATGAAAATCGTTGTTTAGTGATAGAATTGAGCAAACTAAAAGGTTTAAATAACTAATTGATTTTTTTTTCTTTTTCCCTCTCTCAGACAGGTAGACAGTTCTTTTGTGTCAAGGGGAGATACATATTTTGTAAGAGCCAAAGTCCATCTAAGAACTCGTGATAGGCATCCAGAGGGAAGGAGAATAGGCAGGGAAAGAAAAGTAGGGAGACCTTTGAGAATCAGGTTGGGATAGAAGAAAGGGAGAACGATCAAGAATTAAAAGAAAATTGGGAGTAAGTAGTGGTTCCCAGAGAGAGCATGGATCCAAGTGCTTCTGGTTGGTGTTGCCCTTAGCTAGCATACCCTTGAGGCTGGATATCAACAAGGGCCTGTAATAAGACAGCTACCAAGCAACCACTGGGTAGAAACCACAAATCTTAGTCATGTCCATGATGGACAGATGGTAAGAACTTCATTTGCCACTTTAGGAACACTCTTAACATCCTGGATTCTAGAGCTTTCCTGAAATGGCAAGGGCTCTAGGGTTGTCTGGGATTAACATTTTAATGATATTTGTGAATTAGAAACTCTTGGACAGATTGAGTTAGATCTAAAGTTTTCTGAAAATGCTGGATTTAAAGTTAAAAATGAGTCTGTAGACTTTCATAGTTTTTATATTTATAAAGTTAGGCAGAGGACAAAGTACTGGAGGGAAATGGTTAAAAAATGATTTTAATCTGATCATCAGGAGAAACTATACTGAGAAACTAACATCTGCATTTGTCTGATGACTTGGCAAAATGAGGGCAACTCATTATTGCACATCTTTTCTGGGTGGGCAAATTTTTTTTTTTTTTTTTCTGTAGCCCCAGCTTATCTTCTTTTCTCCCCTGACTTGTTCCAAGCCACAGAGGCCTGTAGGCCATAAACCATTTACCTGTCTCCTTACTCTCTGGTCTTCATCCTCCTGCGCTCATGGTATTCAGAGGTTGTATACTTCACCACTCCTACTTTAATCTCAATGGTAGATGACACATATTGTACGATCTTTGAATTTCTAGAAAGGCACATTCTCTTTTTTCTTTTTTATTCCTCTTCTCATGTCCCTCCTTTTTCCCTTTTTATTTTATCAGTTTAGCATGCCTCTATTTTAAAAATCTCTCTCCTCTCCAACCTTAACATCAATTTTCATCAGTCTAAACACTAGAACCCTACAGTTGATTTAGGGAAGATACTTAAATCTTACTATAAAAATACAGTAATAGATGTATGCATAATTTTAGAAATTTAAAGTGTAATATATTATTACATATCCAAGTTTAAAAAACACTAAATAACATTTTTATACCACCACAGCGACAATTTAACAAGAGAAACAATATGAGGTGGTAAGGTGTTCAAATAAAACAGGAATTTAATGGTCACTGCTGTGTTAGAGACTTTGAACCATACACTTTAAAGCAACAATTATACACAGTTTTAAAGTTCTGATGGTAGAAATTTTATTGATCACAACTCCTCCAGGTTCTTAAGAATCTGTATAGACTCCCATGTCTTCTTACCTTCGAACACTCAGTTTCTTGTAGAGTATTAGGTAGAGAACAGTTTTCGTTTTACATATGTTAAAAAAACTTGAACATAAAATTAAAGAGATTGTTTCTTGACTTTTTTAAAACTGGAGAGCTTTACTCTATTTTCTAACCAGCGTAAACATTAAAAAATAACTAATATTAATGCTTCTCCACTCCACCCAACATTACCAGAGGGGAGGGGAAGGTGGGGTTGGAAGAGATTAGCCAAAGAACACACATGCATATATGCATAGCCCACGGGCACAGACAACAATGTGTGAAGGCCAGGGGTGGGAGCTCGGTGGAGGGGGGCAAATGGGGGACATTTATAATAGTGTCAATAGTAAAAAAGAGGAGGGAACACCCCAAATTTTACAAGGTCAACAAAAACAGCAAACCATCTGATTCAAAAATGGGAAGAGGAAATAAATAGATATTTCTGCACAGAGGACACACAGATGATGACCAACATATAAATAAAAAAGATGGTCAAGGCCACTAATCATCAGGGAAATGCAAATCAAAACCACAATGAGATACCACCTCACACTGGTCAGAATGGCTATCATCAATAAATCAACAAACAACAAGTGTTGGCAAAGATGTGGAGAAAAGGGAACCCTCAGGGACTGTTTGTGGGATTATAAATTGGTGCAGCCACTATGGAAAACAATGTAGAGTTTCCTTAAAAAATTAAAAACAGAACTATTATATGATCCAGAAAATCTACTGGATTTATATCCAAAGGAACTGAAGTCACTATATTGAACCCCTATCTCACTGAAGCATTATTCACAATAGCCGAGACATGGAAACAACCTAACTGTTCATTAATAGATAAATGGATAAAGAAAATAGGGCATATATACACAATAGAATATTATTAAGGCATAAAAAAGAAAAGACTCTTGCCAGCTGTGACAACATAAATGGATCTTGAGGATTAAACTAAGCGAAATAAGTCAGAGAAAGAAAAATACTCTATGATCTCCTTATATGTGGAATATTAAAAAACAAGTTGGCTTCTTAGTCTTTTGGCTTCACTCAAGATTTGGCAAATGTCCGCTGGAGAGTAGAACAACCGGATTGTTGCTCTCAAATTCTTGTCCTTCCCCCTTTTTTAGATCCTGATGCCTCAAGGCTTGTTTATCTCTGTAGCTCTTCAACTACTTATTTATATGTTTTACATATTTATTACATATTATATATTTATAGCTATCTCTTTTCTACAATATCTTATCATCTTTTCTAGTTGTTTTCAGTAGAATGGTTAGTATAATATAAGCCAGTGAAATTGCCAGTTGGTAAATTAAACCAAAAAGTTTCTATGCTAAATTCTGGATATTTAAGGATATTAAATCATAAACGACAACTGTCAATATAGCGATACAGTATTCCCTCATTTATCGTGGGTATTACATACTAGACATCCCCCACGATAGATGAAAATCCGCGAAGTAGGAACCTTACATTTATTTTAGTATTTATATATATTTTAAGGCTTTATAAACCCTTCCCACCCACTTATAAACTGTTCCCAGTCCCTCATTAACCTTTCCCACTCTCTTATTAACCTTTTCCATACTTTTATAAACACTACTTATGTTCTTAAACATATTCTACACTCTTAAACCTATGTAACTTCAATAACATCTGTATACAGTACTGCAAAATCCCCCAATATAGCAAAAAATCCGTGATGAGTAATTAAAATAATATTTAAAAAAATCCTGTGACACAGTGAGGCCGCGATAAGTGAACCGCGATATAGAGAGGGACTACTGTACTATTGTAAACTAATTCAGTCCAAGAACGAGCTAGCTCATCCACAATAGTGAACTGTTAAAGTGGGGTTACAAACACTTGATGAGTTGAGGTACAGATGGGCATTTACACAGATTTCATCTGAGTGTTTTAGGCTTTACTCTATGACAGCAGAGCAGAGGGCTAAAACAATTAGGAAATTTAGAGCAAAATGTTTGAAAAGTCTTTGTAATTTATTTCCTCACCAAAATAATATATATTTTTGTTGCTTAGCTTTCTTTAACATATAACATGAGGGGAGAAAAAGATATATGGTTGATGCAAATCCTCCAAAAATTATCCAAGAACATATAGTTTCATTTCATTTTTTAATGTTGTGTTGCAGTTAATTTTTTTCATATCTGCATGGAATGTTGTAAAAGTTTGAACATCCTATTGCATAAGACTAACACATGATACGGTCGTGGTAGTCAAGGTAATTCAAAACGGTAGGCATTCTGGGAACACGTCATCACGAGAGTAAAAAGGTCAAAATGAGAACATAATTTGGAAGATGAACATTAACAATCTGATTTTTCTTGAATCATATGTTTTTACTTCAGTAAAGTGTCCTTTTCTACAACATAAATACTGCTCTTAGGTCAACTGGAAGAGCCTTTTATAAAATCTTCTTTTGCATTAAGATAGTACCTTAAATTGGATGGTGACGGGAGGACAGGCTGAGGAGTGGGGGACGCATACCCTGTTTATCGGCACTTTTAGAAGGTTACTTCTTTCCCTGGCGTGCCTGTGACACTGGACTGACGTGCCGTGTGATGCCGAGGACAGAACATAAAAAACTGTCCACGTTTGTTGAAATGGCCCAATAAGTACACACCATTTTTAACTCCAAAGATTTGCATTTACTTTTATTCTACTTTTGTACTTGTATTGGAAAAAAGCTAATCCTCTAACTTCACATATTGGAAGAATTAATCTTTAGAATTCTAAAATGGACCAAATAGGATCAGATGATTAGTGTCCTAAATTGCTGACCTAGTTCATCTTCTTTCTGTTTGGTTTCCTTATAATTATGAATTGCCTGTGACTTCAAAGAGCAATGTTGATGATACTGTAAAATGGAATTTTAAGCTGCACATGGGTATGTGGTTATAAGATTGTATTATTTTTCAACAAATATTTCCTATTTTGGCGGAAAGTTTCATACTGCCAACTTTTATTGAGAAATTTTATGTAATTGGTTTAGAAAATAATCTGTTGAAAATAGTTTCATTTTGTGAAGGATCATGAGTAACTTTTTCACGGTCCCTTAGACAAGGGTCTTCCTGTGTCCTATGCCGCAGCTCTGGACTTTTCTGCCAGCACCAGAATACACTGTATTCGCTCAGGTAGCTCTGACTTTGTCATGCAGATTCTCTGGTAAATGCTCATCCCTTCCATTCCCTCATTCTTCGAGACAAAGCTCAAATGGTATCTTTAATGAGAACTCTCAAGGCTTCATTTAAAAAGCTATCCTTACATTGTGACAACGCACACACGCTGTGGCATAATTATTTGCTAACGTGTTTATTTCTCCCTGTTGAATTTAAATTTACATGGCGGCAAAGAGAGTATTACATTACTGTTCTTTGAGTTACTGATATTTAATGTGGTGTGGTGCTAGGCATGAGTAAATGATTAATAAATCTTTAGTGAATAAAAAAGAATGAGCCTAAATTAAAATCTCAAAGGCCAGCATGTTTTTTCAACATAAGGTGTCTTCTACTCAGGTGTCCACTACTTGTTATTGTTTAATTAAGCATTGGGAAGAGCAGAAGTGTGGGGATCTGTGAAATATCTGATCCTTGGTATTGTATTATTTCTAAAGATACACAGATTTTAATGAACCACTGTAACATATGCTCTTGCAAGAATGTGTATATGGGTGTGCCTAGACAGACTACTTCAATATTCTGTTCCTTTAGAGGTTTTCAGCACATCTGAAATGAGTGATGGCAGCAACCCAGCTCCTGATTCAGTCTTTGCAGACTGTCATACCAGCTCATTTGGAACGGAGCTCTTTGGGGTGTCTGGAGATGATGGGTGGATGGATATAAAGTGTCCCTTTGATGAGAAACTCTCTCTCTCTGGAATCTTAGAGCCTGATCATATATAGGAAAATAAGGAACAGACTGCCTTGTCCTCCCAAATGGGAACCAACTTGTAGTCAAAAGATTGCATTTGGAGATTATCACCACCTCATTTAGTTACAATAGAAACTAATATGCTAATCAGAACAATTATTGTATATAGTGTTCAGCCAGAGGAATTTCAGCCCAGCATGAAAATTACCCAGACTAAGAAATAAATATGGTTTTTGCTGGTAAAGAAATTGTCTTTAAAGGAGAATAATGGCTTGTTTGTGAAGAAAAATGTTCTGAGGTTACTTAGAAATTTCTTTCTCATGAAATAAACATTGTCTATTATTATATTTATTTGGTACCACTGTGCATAGGACATTGCTCACCAATGTATTAATTCTGGATGCTACTCAAATGCAACCTACAGCCAGATTCTTCAACTTTGACAGAATTCTTCAGAATCATTAATATTTCTCTTCTGTTCTCCAGTATTTCAGGTAATCATGCATATCCACCACACAGGCCAATAAATCTATTAAGGTTCTATAGACTTCCAACTGTGTTTGCTACCACAAGAACATTCAGTTCCTGGAAGTTAAAAACATATCTCTAAACAGCTCATAAATTCTGGCTTCAGGTTTAAACTGATGTCAGATGCCAGAGTCAATAACCCCCTGAGTTGGTGTGATCTCAATTCCACATGGTCCTATTAACTCACTTAATCTTAAAGTGCAAATCTTCTACATAGATGGTTATCTGAGCCAGGCTCATTCTTATGGGGAAGCAAGGGATCTCCAGTTCATATATATATATATATATATATATATATATATATATATATATAGTCATTATTTTGAAGTTCGAAGGTTATTTTTCTTAAAATACTTGGAAATACTGGAAGTAGTCAAGCTTGTGGATCTCAGTATCAAAAGTGCATAGTAATTACCCAGTGGGGTTAAGGAGGACATTCAGGGCCTCTCCCCAAGATGATCTGGTTTGCTGCATTTAGTTGGGGATACAGACCCAGGTGATCAGGATCCAGGTGGTCCAAAGATTATACTTTGGGCAATACTGTCTTGAGCCTTAAAATCTCTCATTTTGGTAGGTTTATGAGCCAGCTGCAGAACCACAGGAGTTGGTAAAAAGATTCTTCTGGGAGCAGAAACCTTCTGGGCAAGTCTATGAGGATTGAGGAGCAGAGTACTGAAAAGGAAGATACAGAACTTATCTAAATTAGGAAATTTACAAATGCATAAGACCAACTACTGCCCTCATATTTGGGAATTATCAGTCTATCTCTCTCTCTCTTTACAAATTTATGCACAACTGGGAACATACATTGCCCAAACTCAGTAGAGTCCACCCATCAATTAAGATATCAATACCAGCAAATCAAACCATATATTGTATTTTATTAAAGTTGCAATTCTTTAATTACCCTTAAACTTAATTTAAAAAATATCAATAAGTAGGAAATGAAAGTGGGAAAAGAATTAGAGATATGGGGAACATTTTGGGAGGAGGTCAGTGGGTAGGGGGGAGGGGGGAAAGGGAGGGAGATGGTATAGGAATTAAGAAGCATAGTAGGAGGGAGTGGAGTAGATAGGAAGATGTTGAGGAGAACTATATGCACAACCAATGGACATGGACTAAGGGGGGGGCAACTGGAGGGAGGGGGGTCACTGGGTGGAGGGGAACAAAGGGAAAAGAAATTGGAACAAGCATAAACAATAAAGCATACTAAAAAATATCAATAATGATGTTTTATTTAATGAAGAGTAAATAACATTCATGGACTCTGACCATGTGCTGAACACTTCTCTGAATGCTTTGCAGATAATATATTTAATATTTATAAATAACATTTACATAGATAAGGTTATTATTTTCCTACCACAGGTGAGGAAACAGAAGGGTAGAGAGGTTAACTTGCTCAAGTTAATCAGAGCTACTCACTGCAGAAGTCTAACTCCAGAATCTGTCTTCTCTGCTCTTCTGCTATACAGGCTCTCCAATGTAAGAAATGACCTGTGTGAAAAAGTAGAGTGAGATTTCTCTAGTGGGTGAGAAATATGACTTAGGACTCAAGGCAGCTAGTTTTTGATCAGAGATATCAAAAACCTGACCTCCTTGACTCAGCTTGGAGCATCTCTAAAAAACCACCCTAGACTCAGATCCCTCTGTGTGCTCCATGGGCCGGCTGAAGCCTTTTGTAACTGCATCACAGTTCAGCTTTTTCCTCTGCAAAATCCTGCTTCCATCCCTCCTTTACATGCATTATTTCTGAAGGGACAGACCATATAATACCTCCTGCATGCAAGTCTCCCTGTATGTGTTCAGGATATCCAATGAAAGACAATATGTGCATTAATTTCCCTGGGTGGTTTGGGTGATGTAAATTAATAACAGCATATCATCTTTGGTCTAGAATTTACTTAGTTTGGAATGGTGGTGAGAGATTTCAAGTAGGAATAAATACAGATATTACATAACTCAATCTTTTCCCATGATAGATGAACAAGTAAAGGAAAAAATAATGCATCTTCTCCCTTTGTAATAATTATAAAAGAGAAAATATTGGAGGGTGACCTCTCTTTCCTGAGGCTCTGATGCAGACAGAAACTTGAACATGGGCATGAACTTTGTCTTCAGGTTATAAAGGGCAAAATGAGGACTGCAGGAGTGAAACCAGAAGAGTGAAAGTCTATTTCCCTCTCTCTTTGCTTACTATTGGATTTCATTCCCGGTTGGCCCAACCAGGACTGGGAAGCTGATGTGCTGTGTTCTCCTTTTGACTCAGAGAAAAAGTATTATCAGTAATCACCGGCTTTGTGTTCTTGCAAATTTAGAAACGTTGGATATAACTTCTCTGTTGACTCCATTCTGGGCAATTTCAAGTGGAAGCGTATTGTTACCATCACGAAGAGCAGGCTAGACATCCTGATTCTTGACTGAATTTATTTATTATTAGATATTCTCTCACTATGGCAATGTGGTGAAGTGGCCAGCAGCCCAGTACTACTCATTTTTCCCTTGCTTCCAGGAAGTAGCACAATGATGGTTAACAGACATGGCTGCAGAAAGCTTTTCATTTTAAAATTCCTGTGACTACATTTAACCTATGCCAAATATATACATATGTATAACTAAAAATGTGAGAAGCATATATTTTGCTAGTCACATTTAATTGCATCAACATGGAGTTCATATTGGCTTTTGCAGCAGTAGCTAATAAGCCATATGTGGAAGAATCCAAATGTTTAGAGTGTGTGCTTCTCCAATCCGTTATACAGATGTCCATTTGTGATGATGCTTGCATTACATGGAAAGGAGAAGAACTGCATCACCAATAAGAAAATACAATTAAAGGCTAATTGCACGGTTGCTATCTGAAAATGTGGTAGTGATTTTCCTGCTGAAAGTGTTACTTTCAATATGAAGTGGTAGGGTGTGTGTGTGTGGGGAGGTTTCATGGCTTTTGTTTTCATGAAACTGTTATTACTTACATGACCATGTGTCTACTTCATTAACTCAAATCACAGTCACACAAACACACACCACTAAAATATGTAAGAACACAACAAATGTTTTGACAGAGATGTAAGATGTTAAGGGGCACAGAATGATTGACAATTCATTCCTTCAAGACCAGAGCAGGGAGAGCTTCCTTTAAGAGGTTTTAGGTCTAGATGTTGAAAGGTGGGGTTTTGACAGTTTCAGATTGGGGAGAAGATAATTATAAGTGGACAGAATTTAACAAACCAGAGATTGATCACAAGGAAAAGGCCAAGTGTTTAAAATATATAAATACCATATCTGAGATATTTATAGATGAAATATAACATGCTAATATATAATAAAGTATTTCATGTATTATATATAAATATATGTACATTTATAAATAATAAGGGCATTACGATGTTCTTAATATCTGAATATTTAGGTTCTTCTTTTTTGAGACAAAGCAGTGATGGGACATTTCAACATATGAGGCTGAAGTCATTTAATGATACCAACCTGTAAAACACGGAGTCCTTCAGTGGGAAGTCACTATTTTATTTGCCCCAATGACACTAAAACACACACATCTCCTTCTCCAAGCCCCCACCTGATCTGACACGTAGTCTGAGAAATACATAAGGAAGAGTCAGGCCCATGCACATGATCATGGGATAATAGGAATATGAAACAGGAGCAAGAATGAAGCTTAGAAATGGTTGTTTCAGAGAAGGTCATAGAAAAGAAGCAATTCTCAAATCATGGTCATTCTTTCTAGTCCTTTAGGAACAAAAATAAGTGCAGACAGTAATTGATTTTGCTTCTTGAAATTGTTAATACTTGAGCAGAAAGCAAGATAGAGTGGACTCATGAATGTATGCTATGGGTCTTTTTTCTTTTTGTCACAACTGTCAGTATGTATTTTAATTTGTTCCCTTCTCTCTTTATCATCTTGTTCACTCTTAGGCTTCAACTTTCACTTAGTCAGCTAAAATTTATGCAAGTTAGCTAAATGTATTCCTTGGGCATCTTTCACAGCAAAGCTCCAGTTCCCCAATTCAAGCTACCTGCGGGTACCTCAGACTTGGCAGTGCAAAGTTCAGCATCTTGGTTCCCTACTTCACTGCTTACCCTTTCCACACCCCTGCATCCCCCACCCCTTCCTATTGATCCACCTGTTGGGAGTAATAGTTTGCTACTTGTCCTACTTGGTTAGAACTTGGGCCTCATATTCAACTTCTCTCTCTTTTGCATAGTCTTATTTAGTTCTATCATGGGAATCACTCATTAGTCATCCTTTCCTTTCAATTTGAAGCACTAATGACTTAGTCTGAAGCTTGAATATCTCCTAGTATACACTAGCACCAAGCAATTTTTAACTGGTTCTTCTTAATTCATCCACTCCTCCCTTGTACCTGTATACTTTCTAAAATACAACTCTGATGATGTGATAATGATGATGATAACAATAGCTAAATGAGCGGGAAACTATAACCTCATTGATTTATTACAAAAATTAATCAAGATAGTGTCTGTAAAGAATTTAGCTTCCCTATATAAGTGAAATCATATGGTATTTCTCTTTCTCTTTCTGACTTATTTCACTTAGGTAATACCTGCTAGGTCCATCCATGTCACAGATGGTAAGATTTTATTCTCTTTTTATGGATGAGATATTTTATTATGTATATGGAGAACACCACATCTTCTTCATCCATTGGTGGTTACCAGATGAGAGAGGGCTTGGGGAGCAGGCGAAAAGGGTTAAGAAGTACCGATGATCAGTTATTAATGTAGTCATGGGGTTGTAAAGTACAGCATAAAGCATATAGTCAGTTACATTTCAGTAACTAGGAATGGTGTCACATGGGTATAGGCTCATTGGGGCAACCACTTCATAGGGTATATAAATATCTATTCATGATGTTTTACA
Source organism: Furipterus horrens (assembly GCF_987537825.1). Lineage (NCBI taxonomy): Eukaryota > Metazoa > Chordata > Mammalia > Chiroptera > Furipteridae > Furipterus > Furipterus horrens. The sequence continues at coordinate 11,536,473 of NW_028327171.1, forward strand.
TCTGAAATTCACATAAAATTGTATGTCAACTGTAATTAAAAATAAATTAAAAAAATTTAGCATAGCACCTGGAATATAATACATCCTGAATAAATATCGATTATTACTTCTCTCTTCACCTACACAGAACATTCCTCATCTTTTCTTTGTCTTTGTTATCTTTCACAGGCTACTTCCTATCTGTGATGCAACCTCGGTTCAAAATTATGTTTCCATCAGGGTCTTTTCAGAGTATCCAGACTTACGTAAGACACTTCTCTGCACTCTCCTTCAAAACTTTGTGTTTCCAAAATTGAAGTTATTGGGTAGTGAAATAAAACGTCTTCACACCAAAATGCAGATTGGCAAAGAACATGGAGCTCATTCATTTACTATTAATGTAAGAGATAGCATTTTCCTCAGTGATTCCCCCTCTAGTGAGGCATTCTAAATGATTCAATGTTACTTTATTTCTTTCTATGTAATTTTTTGGTTATCATTTGTTTTCTTTCAAGTTTATGTCCAGTCTTTCCAATTTCTTCCTTGCCTCCTGTTCCCCCTACAATGGTCCGTTCTTGATGGCTGGACACCATTTTGACTCTAACATGCTCTGCAGACCCCCCTGAGCTTCAGCCACATGCTGAAGTTCTCACTGAAGTTTCATCAGCCCTTCCTTTTCCTGCCTTTGGAAACCTCTGCATGGCACAAGAGGACTTCCGAGCCACCCTTCTGCCACACAGAACCAGAGGGAAGACTAAGGTGCTGTCTCAGACTGTCCTTCTGCTTAACCATGCTGGTAATAATCTGTAAAGCCAATACGTTTACTGGACTCCAGGGAAGGAGAGCATGTGGCATTGGAGTAGTTACATCTAGGGGGAAAATAAATTGAAAGGAATATTTGAAAAGTATCTCTTTCCATCCAGGGGAGGGTGGAAAGGATAAGATAAGGTCCCATATGGGGTTCAAAGAATAGACCACCTTACATGATGCTGATGCCTCTTACCCTAGGCTGGGGATACTTTGCAATAGAAATAGAAAGCATATTTAGTCCTAAAGAAGGTTTATGATACATTCCTGATCCTTTTTCTGCTCAAAGCATTTCCTGATACTTTCTGTTCTCTTTGCTTACATTTTATCTTACGTATTTTCCTGTCATTGTATTGATGTCATCTGTAGCACTTTCAGATATCTACTTCATCCTTCTAAACCAGTGTTCCTTGGCTGGAAGTGATTTTGCCTCCAGAGGGCATCTGACAATGCCCTGAGACATTTTTCATAGTCACAGCCCTGGATGGGGGTGGGTGGGCTGCTGCTGGCCTCTAGTGGGTAGAGGCCAGGAGTGGCGCTAAACTTTCTACAACGTGCAAGACAGTCTCCCATCACAAGGGGTTTTCTGGCCCCAAGTCAATAATGATGAAATTGAAAACCCCTGTTCTAGGCTGTAAACTCCTTGAGTCAGGGATTACGTCTTACTTACCTCTTCATGTCTACTACCTCACACATTGTCTAGTATATAATAGAGACGTAATAATTGCTTATGTAATGAGTAACAAATGCATGAAAGGCATAAATGAATGCATAGCAGACTTTCACTTTTTGAAATCCTCTAAATATCTCAGTTGGTTTTGCTTGTGCTGGTTAGTATAAAACTAAGTTTGGCCTTTGAGCAGAATAATGATCATACTTAACCTCTTTAGGGCTACAGACACTGATAAAGCTCTTAAAATCCATATATCTTATGAAGGAGAGGTGGGAGGCAGAATCTTAGTGTTCAAAAGCAACTGCTTGGCCCCCCCCCTGACTTCCTGCCCCCCAACAAACACAGGGTGTCCCAGCTTGAGAAGGGCTTTTCTTGGCTATATCAAAAGAACAAAGTATGCTGCTGGATACTCTTACTCAATGATTTAAAAGTTTCACTGGAGACAGTTCTATGGCATGTGGCGTCTGTTATCAGGAATGAGAACTGGTAGTAAAATTATGGTCCACAAGGTACATACATGCCACTGCCTGGTCTGGTTGCTTAAAGAGCATTTCCCAAAACCAACCATGAATGAGAGAAATAGTGCAAAATTGGGGTTGTGGTAATGATGGAGTTCCAGTAAGAAGTACACAAGAGACAGTGATTCTAGGTGTGGAATATTCTTGGATGGAGCTGTCAATTATTTATGCTCAGCAAAGTCACAGCTCATGCCCACGGTGCTCAGTCTGAACTGGATTGTATAGTTTTCTTTATTGTGCTGTCTTTCCAGCAGTTTTAGATATTCTTTAATATATGTAGCATTCCAACTGATCCTTTGGCAAACCAACATGAGTGAAGGAAAACTCAAGGAAGAGATTAGGAATTACAGTTTTCTGATTTCTAAAATTGTCCACTGACCAAGGCCCTAACACTTGCTTTATCCTTTGTATCTAAGCAATTATATTTATTTTGGACTTTTTTGTGTGGAGTTTTTACATAAAATTCACAAAGAATTAAATAATTTGAGTGACAAGAGAAACTTCAGTATCATTTTCCATAGTAAGGCAAGATGTTCCTTATTAAACCAGCTCTATTAAGTATGGTTTATAATTTAAGATTATAGGATTAATCACTTGAAAGAAAACCAGAGGTTAGCAGTGGAATATTTTTAATTTACTCTACCATATCCTTGGAATCAGTTAGCAGAAGACTGGCTCATCAGTGAATTCTTGAGGCAACTGCAAAACCACACACAGTTGACCAAGGCCACAAGTTAGTTAGTCTTGGATTTAGGCCATGTAACCCTTAGTTCAGAGGCAATTCTTCAGGCTTTTGTATTCATTTGAAAAATGTATTACTTATATTGGAATGCCTTTGCCTGTGTGTTTCTCTCTAGGTGAAAGTGGTTGAAAGCAATACTGTAATGATTTCCATTTTGAAGTATAGATTCAATTATATTGGGTTGGTCAAAAAGCTTTTTTTTTCTTCCATATGATGGTTCTAGTAACTGCGCTTAGCTGTCTTTAACTTCATTCAAAAACAATTTTGTTAGATTGGATTATCACAACCGTCATATCAGCGTGCACTAATAAAACATCAAAATTGGTGAATTTTTGAGTAGTCATTTTAATATTGAAGATGGGAGAAAATAAGCAACATTTTCAGCATATTTGCTTTATTATTTCAAGAAAGGTAAAATGCAACTGAAACACAAAAAAGATTTGTCCAGTGTCTGGAGAAGGTGCTGTGACTGATTGAATGTGTCAAAAGTAGTTTGCGAAGTTTTGTGCTGGAAGTTTCTCTCTGGATGATGCTCCATGGTTGTGTAGACCAGTTGAAGTTGATAGTGATCATATCAAGACATTAACTGAGAACGATAAACATTGTACCACATGGGAGATAGCTGACATACTCAAAGTATCCAAACCAATATTGGTGAAAATAAAAAACGTGTCTTTTATTTTACAGAAAAAACTAAACGAACATTTTTGGCCAACCCAATAATATTTTCTCCTGTAAGAAATGGGTCCCACGATTATGTCTTACTGTACATAGAATCTACATGTCCCCTGAACTATCACTTCTTCATGCAACTTCTTACCATCATTTTTAGCACATGCTCGTCTTAATTTTCTAAGTTTCTACTCTCACCTTTTCTCTTTTTGTCTTGTTATGCACCATTTCCCCTTTCTCTCTACCTATATAGCTTAGGTCTACCAGGGATTTGTGATGTCACTATGAGTTTTATTCATCCTCAGTGTGGCCTCTTGGACTAAATAAATAGATTGTCCTTGGACTTACACATCAAATTCTTTACATTTTACACTTAATACTTTTGCTTATTAAAGCAAAGCATCTGAGATTGAGATTTTAGAAACAAACTACCTAACACCAAAATTTAACAAAGGGTAAAGTTATGCCTCAAAACAATTGCTGTAAACTATAACTGATAAAAGAAAATCAAATTAATGTGTGCATTTTTAAAAGAAAAACCCTAAGCCAAATGTGTCAACAAATATTAAATACTGAGATATTAACAAAGGGTTGTGAAATAAAATAAAATATGGTAAATTTAATCCATGTACTTACAGAAAATGGAAATATTAATGTTCTTAAGAACTTTATTTTTGTAATAAATATGATATGGTTATTCAGTATGAAACCTCACATATTACACATTTAGACAATTAGTTTGAATTACAAAAGTTCTTTGTGTACAGTATCCCATTTAATATCCGCATCATATTTATTATCCTTAATTTGCCTTCATACCTTTAAGATTTTGGAGAAAGATGGAAGAGTTGTGCTGGGAACTCGAGGCTTCTCTTCAGACTTTTCCTGTCATACAATAGGCCTTGTGATGACACTAACTCAGACATCGGGACAGGGGAGGAGCTGCAACTGAGATCAGATTATGGCTCTTTTCATCCGACTAGACAGGCCCTCCCAACCCTGGCTGGTTTGGCTCAGTGGATTGAGCGTCGGCCTGCGAGCTAAGTGTCGCTGGTTCGATCTTCCAGTCAGGGCACATCAGAGAAGGAAAACTCTGACTCCAAAAAACCTCCGCTGCCTTGCGGCATACCTCTTCAGGGGAAAGGCTAAGGGAGTAAACCCCGACAGAAAATCCGGAGCCGGAGTCCCTAAGGCGGTTCGACGTTGTAGTCAACACCGGCAACTCCTGCGGCGCACCTGAAGCCAAGCTGTATTGACTCCGTCTTTCCCTTGGATCCTTCAGCTGCGAAGAGAGGGGGGGTCTGCTGCATGGGCAACAGCAGACCCTCCATATCACCCTGCCCGGGCTCTGTAGCTTCAGCTTCACTGGAGAGGACACTCCAGCGTCATCGCAAGATGTCGATTCAACACGGGAGGAGACAGATACCGTGTCACTCCCGAGTCGGACTGCACAGCCATTCTCGGCGGTGCAGATAGACTCTTAAGAAGCTACACCATCGTCTCTCGAGACGGACGGCTGCCGACGAGACAGGCCCTCCCGCAAATATGTGGTCTATGTAATAAGGGCCAGAGGTTGCATTGTTATAGTTTAGATGACTCTAAGACATCCGTATTGGCAGTTCCCCTACAGATAAAGATATTTTATGTAAATATATCCAGATTAAAAAATATTACTCTTTATAAAACTGGAGAGTACAAGCTGTCCACACTGGCCTCCCTGTAAAGAAAATGCAGCCCTGCAGTTCATATTCTTTTCTAAAAGAAGGGAAAATCTAGGTGATAATTTTGAAGTCTTCCAGCCTGACTGAGCCAACTGAAGGCCCAACTGTCAAGCATGTGGACAGCAAAGTGGGTAGACAATTGTATACTTTACAAAATGTTTCCCCAACACCTGAAGCTAATACAAAATAGTATTGAGTGTAAACTATAATTGAAAAATAAGATTTAAATTGAACAAAACAAGAATGTTGCGAGCCGAGGAGTCTGTGTCTAGGATGTGGAATCATTGCACATTGACCCACTGATCCTCCCCGACTTCCTTCCCCCTCTGCTTGTACATCGGTCATGAGCTCCCCTTACTTTTGTAATCTTTATTTAATTCCTACACCTTCCATATACAGTTTCCAGGTATGTGTTTATGTTTTATGACATAGGGCAGAGTTGATATATTACTTGATTAAAGTTTATATTATAAAATCTCTTCTCTTTATTGTCATTATTGTTGTTACTTGTTGAACCAAGATCAGTAGTGCTGAGATTAGCTTTGACTACAGGTGGTAAAGTATCTGCTGTAGGAACTGCTATTGAAATGCAGTCTCACAGACTATAAAGTACCAGAAGTACTGGAAACATGGCTATAACATGGCACCAGGCTGATCACATACACATATCCTTGCTTCTGTTTCAGAATTTTTAGCCCAAATTATTTTCTAGCAGCATTTTTTTCTGAAATTGCTTGGCGTTTTATTTCTATAAGGATTCATAGTTAGTATCTATAAATTATGTTATCCTCTTTGTTTATCCTTTAGAAAAACTATTGGCAATGAGCTGTTCTTCAGGACATATGTAGCTGGTAATTTGAAAGAGCACACAAAGCAGTTGTCATCTGATGAGAAAGCTTTGTAGAGAAAGTGACATTTAGGCTGGAAATTGTAGTTGAGTATAGATTTTGATAGGCGTGGGTTCAAGAAGAAAGAGGAGAGTGAAAATAGAAAATAGGACAGTGAATACAAAGTCAGGGAGGTGAAGAGCCTTCAGAAATTGTTCACTTGGAGCATGAGCCTCGGTCCACTTGAAACATCGGGTATGTAGAAACAGGTGCTTTGAGAAATGGGACTGGAAAGTTGTTGATGATGGCTGTATTCCTATGTGTTAGGGGAGAGGCTGCACTATTTCCCTGCTAGGAGAAATTTGGGCTTTTGGTATGAAATCAAAGGCTCAAAAGAGTTCACCTGGAATTTACAGTTCTGGTCCAACTTCCTCTCTGCACAGTGGTGGAATTAGGGAGTGGGGGTGGGGCAGGGACAGACTCCTAAGATTGGCTCCACAATTTACTAGCTCTGTGAACTTGGATGAGTTACCTTACCTTCCTAAGCTTCATTTTCCACATCTGCAAAGCAGAAATGGAAAAGTTGTTGTGAGAATAAGGAAAACAATGTATGTAGTGCTTAGCTTAGTGGCTGGAGTACAATAAATGTTCCAAAAACACTTTTGCTATTATTACTGGGGGTGGTATTGTCATCACTCACGACTTTAATGCCATAGGCTCTTACTCTTCCTTGCTGTGCTTGTACTGAAATTGTAGGAGGTGACTTGAGTCAGTGGTCAACGGTCCCGTTCTCAGGACAATTTGGTAAATGCCAAGTCTGTGTTACTCTGGCTTCTGAATATGGGAATAGTAGAAATAGCATAGAGGTTGTTAGTTTGAGTTTAACCTCAAACTCCTCTATTTTGGATGTTGCTGACATTAGCATTTTTTAAATTGTATTTTATTGTTTATGCAATTACAGTTATCCTCACTTTTTCCCCCTTTCTAGAAGTCTTAAGCAGCTTCAAGTCTAAAAGAATAAGGCAAGCACTTCTCTTTCCAACCACTAAAGAACTTTTATTTAGTCACCAGATGCGCACTTTCTAAGGAAAAAATAGTGTATGTGTGGTTTGGATGCTGAGTGTTGACTCAGCGTCAGGCCTGTGAAGGAGAAGGCCAGGCTATGCCTGCTGACACGTAAGTAATAATAATAGAAAAAAAAAATCAGGACTGTCTCAAGTTTGCTAAATAAAGCCATACATTTGGAAAAGCACAATACACCGAACTCTTATACGCTCCCCTGTGCCGCCGGCAAATTGTTCTCTTTAGTGACCACCAGCATTATATTTTTCCTTCCAAGACACATATTTTCCCAAGTTCCATGGTTGCCATAGTCTTCTCCCATGTGTTCCATATTTTTGTACAGCGCTGGTCATAGTTAGGTAATATTAAGCAATCCCTAGGAAAGCAAGCCATCTGAAATGACTTTTTAGGCAAGGAATTTCATAGAGACTATATGTAGTTATTCTTCTTACTTCAGGGATTAATTACTTTTATAATACAAACAATGACTGCAATATAAGTTTTGAGAGACTGACTCACTAAGGAAACAAGACAGGTTTGGAAAACGGATCCTTTGCCATTGACGCACATGGTAGAACTTAAAAAAAAAAAGGTAATCTGAGAAATTTAATTGCCACTGAACAGTTCACATAAAACTGATACCATCAGTAAGTGGGCCACAATTAAGTATTCTGTGAATCTAGGTCAGTTTCAAAACTATTGCATTGCACAACCAGGTGCCTTAATTCCTTGAAATGAAACAAAAAATGAGAATCAGTTGTCAGCTATTTGGTGTAGTTTTCCTCCTCTGGAAAGTCATTCTTCAGACCTACAAAATAAGTTAAGAATAAGAAGACAAACTTAAGAGATGGAAAGGCAAGAGAGAGATGTTTATTTGTTGTTTGCCACCTTTGTGATGTGTTCTTTAATCATCATGGGCCTCGCTGTTTTTCATTTCTAACCTGGGAAACACTGTTCTAGACTGCTCTGCAGGGAATGACCCAGAGTTCCTCCAGGAACTGTTGCAGGTAGAGATTGGGAGAGGAAAGGAGCCCTAGTGAACTTCAACCAGGACAAAGGCATGTTTCGTGTTGGACTTTTACTGATTTTTGAACGAAGTGTTCTTTGGATAAAATAGTCTTAAACCAATAGGCTGCCGAATGATTTCTAGGTTCTTTGCAGTATTAACATCATTTGAATCTGTCTTTGGTGGCTACTTAGAAGCACCTAAGCAAGAAGAAAGAAATTTAAAAAGCAAAGAACTTGTTTCAGTTAGCAATCCTTTAAAGAGCCCCGACTTACTATTTTTCCAAATATTTACTTATTTTTATTAGCTCAAAAACAATATGTATTAGTTGCAAAAAGGTAAAAGAAAGGTTTCACAAATATCCACATTCTTTTACAGATCTGCTTCTCCTGGAAGCTCTTTCAATGAAAAGTTGCCGAGGCAAGCACCTATTTTTTATTTCATGATTCATTCTTATCACTTGGCTTCCACCAGTAAAAAGCCCACATCTTTTATTGTAGCATCCTATGTCAATATAGGGATCATTCTATCAGCTAAGAGATCCTATTACGTGGAAACCACAAAAGCTAATACTTATGCTCTCAGACGCTTATATTCCTATAAATGCACAAAGAATATTTAAACACCCAACTTCTTTTCTAGTCTCAGTGCACAGTTATGGTTGATAGGCTATTGGTGCAAGTGTGTGGATCATGGGAAGAAAAGCAGAGGAAATGAGAGGCTGTTTAGTGTCCTGGAAAGTCATGGAATTCCATGTTTTGTATTGTGTATATGATCTATTGTAGATTAAGTGGCATTATTGTGAAACTTTGCTTAGTCAATTTCCCTTGAAGTAAATTTAGTGCAGCGTTTCCATTTCAGTGTTAAGGGCATGCCGATGTGTTCTTCATAACCTTGTGTATGAGGAGGCTTGCCTGAGAGTGAAATAAAATGCTCTCACCTAATATAAACACACAGAAGGCTTCTCAGTGGAGCCTATGTCATCAGAATCTGTTTCATTGCAGCCCAGATGCGAAAGGAGAATTGGCCTTCAATGGTGAAGAAAAGTAGGCAGTAATAAAGGGTTATTTTCAAGACAGTGTTACCTCAAATATTTTCTAGACTTTTTTCTGCTGGCTATTGGATACATTTCAAACTCCTTGCTTTTACCTTGCTGTATTTGCCTCTTGTTTTTCCCCTAAGGCCTTCTTATATAGCCAAATAAGACTTGGAGAATTTAGCTGAAAATAATATAGTAGTTTTCCTTCTCGATACCTGAGGTTAAATTTCTGTAACACTTATGTGAGATCAATCCACTGGGGAAAAATAGAGTTGAGAGAATGAGATCATGAGTGAAACTATCAGAATTTTGAGTATAGTTTATGTTTACCAAAGTAGAACCATAAAAACAGTCTACCAAGTAGTGGACCATTATGTATACCTTCATTTGATAATTAATAGCATAGAAATGATACATATGAGATCTGTCTGGAAAAAGTCCAGCCATCATTAATATAACAAGAATGGTTTGCACAACATCTATGTAAACCATGTAACCTGGCAACCAAGGAAAGTGGACTGGAATGTGCATGCATGAACAATGATGACTTCACTGTACTTGTCAGTGGGAGCTGTAGATGCTCCTAAGTGAGCATGTGTATTGTGTGGCCATTGCATTCAAAATGACTGAGTACAGCAAGGAATTTACATCAAATTTTGCATTAAGCCTGAACACTCCTCCATAGAAAGTATCCAGATGATTCAGAAGGCTTTCGGGAATGATGCAAGGAATGCAGTGCGAACAAAAGTGTGGCACAAATGCTTCAAAGATGGTCGAGAATCTGTTGAAAGTGGTCCAGGTTCTGGAAGGCCTGCAACAAGCAGAACACCTGAGAGTGCTGAATGTGTATAGGGTGTGATAAACAAAATGGGTGACTGACAGTACAAGAACTAGAAGCTGACCTGGGGATGCCAAGATTTTGACACTGGATCTTGGCATGAAATGTGTTGTAGCAAAATTCACTCCATGGCTTCTGCTACCAGAGCAGAAGGAACATGGTGTTGCAGTTGCTAATGACTTGATTCAAACCCCTACCAATGAACCAGATTTCCTCAAGATAGTTATAACTGGAGATAAATCATGGGCCTACAGCTAGTATACAGAAACTAGGGCCCAGTCATCCCGATGGAAGTTGCCTGGTTCTCCATGCCCGAAGAAGGCACGGCAAAGTTGCAGCAGGATTGAGACCATTTTAACTGTGATTTTTGATGGGGAAGGTGTTGCACATCATGAGTAAGCCCCTCCAGGCAAAACAATTAATAAAGAATACTACCTCAATAATCTTCATTGGTTGAGAGATGCAGTACAATGAAAATGACCCCAGCGGGTGATTGGCAGCTTCATCATGACAACTGCGCTCAGGCGTCATGTCTCATGCAGAGTTTTTCTGTGAAACATCAAGTCAGCCAGGTGACTCAGCCCCACTATAGCCCAGATTTGGTGCCCTGTGACTTCTGACATTTTCCCAAATCAAAACCACCTTTGAAAGGAAAGACATTTCAGACCATTGATGAGATTCAGGAAATACGGCAGGGCAGCTGATGGAGATTCCAAGAAAGTATTTTGGAGTCTTTTGAACAGTGGAAGAGATGCTGGGAGAACTGTGTGAGGTTCCAAGGTGCTGACTTTGAAGGGGACTGAGGTGTCATTGTCCTGTGTACAATGTTTCTCGTCTCTTAAATCCTCTTCAATAAAAGTCTATTTTTCATAGTATGTGGCTGGATACTTTCTGGACAGAACTTGTACGTCATATGTATCCTCCTTTGATCACCAGTAACTTTTCAGTATCTCCTTTCTCCATATTCTAAATACAATTTTAAACATTTGTTTTGTTTGTGGCTATGAAATTACAGTATGGTCATCCCTCTGTATCTGTGGGTTCCACATCTGCAGATTCAACCAAAAGAGATAAAAACATTTAAAAAGCTGTGTTGTTGCTAACATGTACCGTGTAGTTTGGTCTGTGATGGCTATGTCTATACTAGACATGTACAGACTTTTTTCCTTGTTGTCATTCCCTACACAATACAGTATAACAACTTTTATATAACATTCACCTGGTATTAGGTATTATAAGAAATTTAGACACGATTTAAAGTACACCAAAGAATGGGTCAGGACACAGGCAAACACGACACCATTTTACATAAGGGACTTGAGCAACTGTGGATTTTGGTATCCGCTGGTGCTCTGGAGGCCCCTATAGATACCGACTCTACAGAAGTCTGTCCCCATTTACATTTTCAAGGACTTTCTGATTTTATGACTTGAAGTTACCTTTCATCACTTTGCTTTGACCATATTTCCCTTTCCCAACTTTTAGTTGCCTTTGTCTCTCATTATCTGCAACAGGCAGACCTTAAATTCATGTGTACAGAAACCATAATTTTCCTGAGGACGCAGTATACATAGTAAGACCATCTGTGCTAGAATTGCACACAAGGAGAACTTGAGATTGGGTGTGAGTGATTATTCTACACATTTTTATAGGATCTCCTTGTCTTTGCTTGTGATCTTGCCTCTTCCCAGAACAGAGTTTTTACTCTTTGCCATCTGGGAAATATGTATTTATCCCTTAAAACCCAATTCATATGCCACTTCCTTTAGGGAAATCATCCCAGCTCCTTCGGGCAGAATTAGTCAACTACTCTGTGGCCATGTAGCCCTTCGGCCTCTCCTGTTACATTCAGTACCCACATTGTATTAATACACATTTGTTTGCCTGTCTCACTTAGTTGACTTTGAATTTTTCCAAAACAAATGTTATTTTGGCTTATTTATGTATAGCACAAGGTTTAAGATGCTGGAATCTGGAATAGAGTAAGAATAAATGTTTGTTGAATATATGTGCGAATAGTTGAATGAATACATTAAATAAATGAATTAGTAAGGCTACTCAGTAGATGGATGTCAAAACTAATTTACTTAATATGTATTAATAAATATTTATAAATATACATTTTAACTTTACCTCTATCGAATATATTTTTACCTTTAGGTTTTATTAGCTAAATTACAAATTCTGTGAAAATATAAACTGTCTCTCAGTCTCATTACTATACCCTCAGCTCTAGCTAAATAGTGCTTAGTTGGCACCTACTGCTTATTTTTAGAATTTATAAATAAAGAATAAAAATACAACTATTTAGGATGGAAATAACTCAATCTTCAACCTTGTTGATTCTTTTTTTTTATGGAAAGACATTCAATCTGAATATTTTTTTTCAACCCAAGCTGAATCTCTCTTAGTTCTGTATCAGTTTGACAAGTGACTGGACAAAGGAAAAGTGAAAAGATGGACAGAAGGTGGAGGGATAACCTATTAGAGTCAATCAGAAGGCTTTTGTTTGGAAGATTTCCCTCAATACGTCAGAAACAAATGATTTGGAACCGAGGTGAATCCGTGGATGGAACTGATTTGCACATTTAAAAACTGCCTCACAATTGCATGCATCACTTGACTCTGGCAAACAATTGCATTGCCTTTTCTTACCCATAAATTGTTTGTTTTTGAAGGAAAAGGAATATTTTGCTGAAAAGAAAAATATATTTTCTCCCCATGGGCACTTGTCTTCCTTACTTCTGCTAAAGTTATAGTGATTGATAACACCCAAGACGCCTGCGTTGGTGAGTTTTGGTATGATGTCTACGGATACAAACATCACACGTGTTAAGGAAACAAATCCACAAACAAAACAGCACACGCTGTACTCCCAGCCAGCTACACACAATGTTCATGCATGCATCTGTTGCCTATTAACGTTCTTCCTGCTCCCCGCATCATTCTTCTGAAGGCGCTCCAGCAGCCTATTGCTTGCCCAATTGTTTATACTGTCTATAAATCAGGGACTGGAACCAAATAAAATGTCTAGGTTGTGTTTGCAAAATATTTGGATATTCTGGTTTTGTTTTATTTTCCCAGCGTTAGAAAACATGAGATTAAACTCTAATTGAAGCTTATTTTTTAATTACCCATTTTTTGGGGGGGGGAAATTGGTTGCTTTTTAGCCAATTAGTTGGTTCAATCCATGTTTTGATGTATTGTTTAGTTTGTTTTTGTGTCTGCTGTACATGTTGACAGTTTTTCTTCCTTAAGATTCTCATGAGTGGGCAAAACAAAACAAAACAAAACATAACCCTATTAACTCGTCGGCAGCCGTCCGTCTCGAGAGACGATGGTGTAGCTTCTTAAGAGTCTATCTGCACCGCCGAGAATGGCTGTGCAGTCCGACTCGGGAGTGACATCGTATCTGTCTCCTCCCGTGTTGAATCGACATCTTGCGATGACACTGAAGCTACAGAGCCTGGGCAGGGTGATATGGAGGGTCTGCTGTTGCCCATGCAGCAGACCCCCCCTCTCTTCGCAGCTGAAGGGTCCAAGGGAAAGACGGAGTCAATACAGCTTGGCTTCAGGTGCGCCGCAGGAGTTGCCGGTGTTGACTACAACGTCAAACCGCCTTAGGGACTCCGGCTCCGGATTTTCTGTCGGGGTTTACTCCCTTAGCCTTTCCCCTGAAGAGGTATGCCGCAAGGCAGCGGAGGTTTTTTGGAGTCAGAGTTTTCCTTCTCTGATGTGCCCTGACTGGAAGATCGAACCAGCGACACTTAGCTCGCAGGCCGACGCTCAATCCACTGAGCTAAACCAGCCAGGGCCAACCCTATTAACTACATTCTTAAAAATCAGATAAAACTACCTGGTGATTGGGGCTACTATCTAGCACCCTTTTTAAACATTCAGCTGTGACATTTTTAATGGCAGGTATAGTTCATTGATTATACTGTGGTCAGATCTGATCTCAACCAGCAGAATTTGAAATTTGGGAATTTCTACTAGAAACCCTGGTAAAGTGAACAACTGGGGAAGGATTCCAAGATTTCATGTTTGATTTATTGACTGTGTGCGTCAACAGTATGCTTTTGATTTGCAGAATAACATAGAAATACTCAGAATCTGTCCTTAGGTGAATTATGAGTCTATATTTTGTGTCGTCGTCGTCGTCGTCGGCAGCCGTCCGTCTCGAGAGACGATGGTGTAGCTTCTTGAGAGTCTATCTGCACCGCCGAGAATGGCTGTGCAGTCCGATTCGGGAGTGACAATCCCTGCCGCACTTGGTACAGGTGAAGGCAGATGGCCGTTGTTGCTGCTGCTGACGCTGCTTCCGCCTCGATCTTTTCTGGGCCGCCTCCTCGTTGCGCGCAGCCTCCGCGCGTGACGTACCTTGCCTGACCGCGAGCCTCCAGGCTAGGCGGTCGTCTGCTTGAACTTCCCATGTGTTGAGATTGATGGAGCATTGTGTCATGTCCTTTTTGCAGATGTCTTTGAACCGCAGTTTTGGGCGCCCTGTCATCCTCTTGCCTTCTGCTAGCTCACCGTAGAGGAGGTCTTTGGGGATACGGCCTGCATCCATTCTGTGTCACAGACATTGTATCCAATCTTTCCCCTTTGTTCCCCAGTCACTGTTTTATAGAGGGATGTGGTAGACAAGAAATTAGAGCTGACAGCCTGAGTTTATCTATTACATACATGTTTGTGAAATGTAGTAAATAACACAACTTTAGGGGGGAAATTGTTTTTTTTGGTTGAGATTAAAGGTGAATGGACTTCTTGTCCCAATTTGTTACCTAGACAGGTCTATACAATGTGACTGAGCTCTAGGTCAATGTTAATCTAGAGCAACTATGACATTCTTCTTATTTGTGTGATCTTGGTTTTAATGTACATCAATAACCAAAGATTATGCATTTTTTAGGTGAATAAACTATATCTATGGTCAAACTAACTCAGTCATACAAAAATGCTAAATGTATTGTTTACACCTAAAGTTACTGATTAGTACCACTTGTGTTTGAGTACAGCTAAACACTTTACAAAATACTTTTTTACCTCCTTGACTCACTTTAGTGGAAGAATAGGAATAAATAGACTCATTTTGTGAACCAGGACTCCAAGGATTAACACAATTCATTGGTTCATGACCAAGGTTAAAAGAAAACCAAGATTTATTTATTTGAGTGTCTGCAAATATACTAATTGCGTAAGATATATACACTTAAGTTATGTGGCCACTTGTTAAGATGTAGATTTTAAAACTTTGGCTTCTCTGTCTTACCAGCAAAATAGAATTTGAAAGTAATTACCACAAGGCAACAAAAGAGCCTCATGCCGTCACAATCTTGAAAGCAGGACATCATTTACTTCAGGAGCCATTTTGTGTGGTATGCATGAAACATTTTCATAAGGACAATACCAAGTACTAGGCAATTGGGAGATGGTGGATTCTGCCCTTGAAGAGTTGCTGCATTGAAAAACATCCTATTCAGTGAACAGAATTAGTCAAACTGTTTGGTTTCTTAGGAAAAAATTAGCAAACTGAAACAGTCTCCTAAACTGATATTGCTGTGAATGTTAGTTTTGGGAGTGATGTCAATAGATGCTTCAAAAACAAATTGTGCAGAATCAAGAAATTTGGGAGAAGGAGACACATAGATCCCATTCCTGGAGATTTAAGTAACATTAGTAATGAAACCTGTTAAGTGTTTTCATAGTGTTTTTCAAAGTATTGGAATATACATACATAAATATAGGTACACACATATATAAGAATGTGAATTATTTATTATATACTAATTAATACATATTAATAACTTGAACTGAGTTTGGGAAATGTTGAAAAAAGAATTCATTTCCTTAATTATTATTCTAAATTTGCATTATCATAACATTTTATAAGATTTATGAATTCTACTGTTATATATTTAAATATTAATATGCAGCAATTAAATTGGACTTATTTAAAATATAAATGAAACAGAAATTAAAACTACAAAAGATTCTTCTTTTATGCATATAATTCTGCTCATGTTATATTCCACTCCTGGAAAGAACTTTCAGTTCTGAAGTTACTGACTTAAAACTTCATCCTGGAAATCTCATGTCTGGACCCATCTGCCTCCTCAGCTTTTTTCTTTTCTTTCTTTTTTTCTCTTTTCTTCTCTTCTCTTTTCTTCTTTCTTTCTGTCTTTCTCTCTTCTCTCTTTTTTACATAATCAAACTCAACTCAACACCACCAATCAACTGGATATAATGAACATTTATAGACTACTTCATCCAAAAACAGCAGAATGCACATTTTTCTCAAACTTACATAGAATATTTGCCAAGATAGACCATGTTTTGGGCCATTAGCTATACCTTCAATTTCAAAGAAAAGAAATCATACAGTGTCTGCTCTCAGATTAACTTCTTTCTTTCTTACATGATCACATTTTGGCATAATATTCTTCCTTCCTGTTCGGTGGGGTCTGAATTCTTGTAAATTTACTTCCACTGAGCTCTTTGTGTCCACTAGACCCTCAAGTATCATGTGACAGGACACAAAAGAGGTCCAGATCCCGGTTAAATAAAGACTCAGAGGTACAGCCATTAGCACCCCCACAGGCAACCCTCCCATGGAAAGTGTTCTGGCTCATTGTCCAGGGGCTGGCTGATTCATGATATTCCAGGCTTTGTGCCCTCTTTGTTCCTTGGCTTGTGACTCAGCTCCTTCCTGCTTTCTCCACCTTTAGTTTCACTTCTCTCAGCTGTGACCTATGTTTCTTGTTTTATCCCTGGCTTCCTAGGCAAATTATTGTTTTTTTAAATTTCCTTTTTTGCTTCTGACTTATTGTTGATATGTCTTTCATGCTTTGCCCTCTGCCCTTGGTCATGACTCGGGCTAACTGGAAATTGCTGATCAAGGGCTGGTGGCGACCACCTTGAGCGCTCTGACTCATGGTCCTGGCACAGCGATGACCTCCTTTGGGCTGTCACAAGAGTGATATTTCCATGTTCTGAGTTATGAGTGCCCATGTGCCCTGAACTTCTTACTTAGTTGAAATTCGCAAACAGTGTGTTCTGGTGAACAACATTAAACATTAGATTAGGCTTAAGGGATTCCAAAGAGTATGAATTATGCTGAAATAGAATTCAGATCTGTACAAATATTGCTAGTTTTGGTGAATACTGGGCTTGTCCTAGGTGTTCTTGGGTTCTTTGTTAAATTACATCAGAAGTTGTTCATAGTCTCTAGTCTAGGTCAGCCGGGTCCCAAGGGGGCTGGATATAAGAGATGATAGTATAGGAGGTGAATATTTATCATTAGGGATTAGGAAATGCTGGCATTACAAAATGGTTATGTAAGCCAAAGCTCCATAGTGGGAGAAGAAAGACAAGAGATTCAGAAATGCAAATGAGAAAGGAAACGCCTACTCTCCTCATTCTTTCTTTTCCTTGTTTTTACTCTCAATATTATACATTTTTAATGAGCAACATGAGATAAAACACTTAGGTGAGCGATAAAGTAGAGGTGGTCATGGGCTACATATATTGTGTAATGATAGAAAGAAAAAGCTAAGACATATAATTTGTTAATGAGCTAATTCCCATTAAATGCTGTGCAAGGAAATCATGAGCAGAATTGCATTTTATCCAATGTGAGTTGTAGAGGAAATGGATCTAAGTAGAGGAGGAAAGCAGAAAACTAAGTGAAAATTTGTGATTGCTCTAACTTCTGTTACCGCAGGTCCTTTCAGGTGATCACCTCTCACTCCACCACCTCCTGGTGCTCTGGCAGGAAAGAAACCATAGCCTGCAGGGACGTACTCCAAACTGGGTCCCTTCAGCACAATGTACAGAGCTTTTGATCAGGGGAAGTATCCTGAAGGCATTTGTAATTGCTGATCTCTCAATGTCTAAGGCAATAAAAAAGAGCAGGGCCTCTGCTTCCCAAAATATAAGAGGCAGGCATAGTTTACATGCCAGGTTGTAGTGGAAACAGACAAGAGTACAAACGTATATAATTCTTATAGAAGTGATTTTAACAAGAACGGAAATAGATTGTGCAATCCTACTCAGTACATTCTATCCCTGAAATAGGTTTTCAATTTTTCTATTTTCTACCACTTTCCAGATTTTTGTATAGAGGACAAAATGTGAGTCATAATGGACTGATGAATAGCATTTCATTCCACGAAACATTTATGTAGCATAATGGCTTTCAGACTTTGAGTGAGTCTAGTGGGCTGTGTTCTCAGAACACCTTCTTCTTTCTTTTGGTCATGTAACCTGACAAGCTCACTCTGCCTTGCCTCTCAACCTCCTGGGGGTCTCCTGTCCACATATCAGACACATCTTACCAGAAGAAATAATAGCCCAGGGGTTGCCATATGTCCAAGTAGGGCCAACTAAAGTAATCTTCTTCACTTAACATTAACATGTGGGGAGGAAACTCTTTCATTTTGGAGAATGTGAAACTGCTTTGCTGGCAAACACGTTCCCTGATAGATGGGGAAAAGCTGTCTGCAGAAAGAAGCCAAGACAGAGCTGGGCGATTGGTGGTGAAAGGGATCCTGGTGCCTGTAGTTCTTCCATCTTATGAGTTACACCAATGCTATTCCCACTGACATGAGTGATGAATTCCTCTTTTAAACTTGTGATGATTTAAATAGGACTTCCATTACTTGCAATGGAAGAGTTCTAATATAATGTGTGATGATAAATTTAAGTAAACGTTTGCATTTAGTTCACCTCTTCGCTTTTGTGTTTGGGAGTGAGGGGAGGGGATGTAGGGAATAACCTCATAGAATGTCTAAACACCGGTTTAGATGGAGTGTTTGGGAATGTGTGTTCATTCAGGTCTAAGCCCCTCTGAACAGGATTCGAGACCTGTATCTCAAGGACTTCAGTTCTTTCTTCCCTGGGGCCTAACACCACCGGCACAGTGTGAAAGCTCAGTTAATGCTTCATGAGAAAAATGAATCGTGGAATGAAAAAAAGTGATTTCTGCAACTACGGCCCAGTTTGATGATATATTGGCTTTGTGGAAGGAATAGACTTGACGTGCATTTTGCAATGGAGATCACTGTCTTTTTTGACTTGTCTCAATTTGACAACCTCAAAATGAAGAATATGGCTTTAGTTGAAGTCAAGTGATTTTTATTTTGAAACTGAGTCTTAATTTTTACCCAATAAGGTCCTTATGAGGATTAAAATAAAAATACAGAGATCATTATTTCCTGGCACATAGTAAGTATTTGATAAATGTAAGCTATAATTGGAAAAACAAATCTACAATAAATAATAACATACAAAAAGTCACAGAGTTTGCTCCATTGACAAGTTACTTATCAATCATCAAAGTTTATAACTGTTCAGTTCTTGCCTCCTAAAAATAGAGGATTGTATCCAAGGAAGAATGAGCCCTACCATACACTTCTTCATCTCCTCCCTTTTCCTCAGTTTGCATATGGCTTTGTCTCTGTTTCTAAACTCCTGATTTTGGAATGTGTGTGTGGGTGAGGCATGGTGTCCAGGGTGTTGGGGACACAATGACTGCCATGTTGTTATAGACTCTCTGCTTTCCTTCTTATAGTGGAGGTCCTCTGTTCCTGATAGTGTCTGTGGGCGATCAAAGTTCTTTAAAATGGAGCCAACAGTTACAATTTACTTCTCTTTCTCCTCCTCTTGTGACATCTGTAAGTGGGTATGCTCCTTTACTCTCTGCTGTCCGAGTGCAGCCAGTGGGGTTCTCAGTGTGTGATCTGAAGACCGAAGAAGAGAAGCTGGGACACTGATTTCCCTGGCTCTCTCCTTGCTGGGCTACAGGGTAGGATTGATTTCTGACTTTTACTGAGGGCCACCAGACCACCCGGACATCCTACTGCTAATGACCCAACTTGATGGGTTCTGGAAACTGAGCCCTTAGTTTCTACTTCAGCTCTTTCTCCTCATTTTTCTTGCTTGGGGTGTTCAGCATTCTTTATTTTTATTTCTTTTAACCCTGCCCACTGTTTGTAATTTAACTTTTCTCAATTACTCTATGAGTGCACCATCTACTTCCTGCTGGAATTCTGACTGATACAGAACCTATTAACTGCCAACACCTCTTACCTAAGTAAATAATTTCATTTAATCTGCACTTCAATATCTTTTAGCATATGTGCTATTTGTCTAAATAAACTAGAACACAGAGAATTTTATTAACTTGTGTAAAGGCACCTATGTAACAGGGAGACAAGCCTGAATTCAAAGCCAAGTCTTCAGAACCAGTCCGGGGCTGTATTCACCATCCCATGATGTCTTTTCTTCAGCTCCAAGTGCTTCTACCAGTTTAGGAAAATTCAGGGAATATATGTGCTTCTGTCAATGTATCTAAAAGAAGGGATTTATTACAACTTTGTCTATAAAAATCTTAAATGTATATATTCAAGTTATACACACACATCCAGACTTATTTAAGAATTCACTTTATTATGTCTTACTTTTGTTTACTAGAGTCTTAAACTCACTTTTTTTTCTCCCAGTGCTGGAGTAATTGTAAGAAGAAATTTAACTGACCTACATTGAAGTGTCTTTATCCACAAATCTTTACAAGCATTTATTTGTTCTGTAAATGCAATTCCATATTTTTTTATTTCTAAAAATTTGAATCAACCTTGACCCAAAATTATTTTATTTGCATGCCTGCATATCTAAATGCCCACAAAATCACATCTGTCAATTCCAATTCTAAATTTAATAAAAATTTATTACTTTTCCAGTCCTCTTTCAGTCCAATTGGCACTGGTCAAGAATGACATTTACATAGTCCTTTTGGCTTTTTCTATTTTGATAAAGCCAAACATCATAACTTTGACAATTTTTTCCTCAAATACCATTATTTTATTCCACATAACAGATACTTGAATTTATCCCCCATAATTTTCTTGAATTTCTTTCTGAAGTTGTTTCTTAGGTTAATCAATCTTCACTTTCTTTCATTTCCTTGTGGTCTTGAACTATCCAGCCCATCAATGAGCTTTTTCTTAACTGGGATCTCAAACAACTGAAATGTAAAAACATTGTGATGTGATTTTCTTTCTCCATGGTAATTCTTTAGTTGATATAGTGATATAGAAGCACTCATACACACTGTACATAACAGGAGGCAAGTTTGGCATGTTTTTTTAGTAAATTTACTCTTTTATTTATTGAAACATTAAAAAAATATTCCACAAACTTTGGAATTTGGAAGATGTGAATCTGTATATCTTACTCTTTCCAGGAAGTTAATTAAATTACAAAGACTACAGATAGCAGTTGTTTTTTTAAAAATAGCTTGCTCATGGTTTGTCCTCAGTTTCCTCCAGAAGACAAAGAAGCATAATTTGCATTAGGGGAAGGATTTTTGAAGACAACAAAGACTCTTGCTTAACCTGCTTCTCTGTTGCCTATTGTGATTTCCACAACTGGGTCTTTTACTGAGAATAGAAAAACATTAATCTCCAAGGCAGGTCACTTTCCCGGAGTAATGAACTCCAGATAGTCTGTCTTTATTCACCCTACATTTGGTTCCACTAGAACTGGCTGGTACTGGAACTGTCCTTTGGAACATTCTTGCTACATTTGCATTTTTTCTTTGGCAAATTGGCATTTAGCATACGTTATAGTAACTTACTCCGTTCTAAGGAGCAAACCACTGTCCAAATAGATTAATCCTAAAAAAGTGTTAACTATAATTATCAAAATTGTGTCACATATAAAACACTACTTGCAATCTATAGACAAAACCTGTTGGTAAAAAGAAGGTGGGAATCATCTCATTCTTGTTTTTATTAGTCTGTACTGTATTTGTTTTCTATTGCTGCAAAAAAAAAAAAAAAAATCACAAATGTAGTGATATACAATGCCAGAAATGTATCATCTCACTGTTTCTGCTGGTCAGAAACCTGGGCACGGCATGGATAGATTCTCTGCTCAGGGCTGCAATCAAACCATTGGCTAAGGTTGGGATCCTTGTTACGCTCACTAGGTATTGGCAACATTTATTTTCTTGTGGTTGTACTACTGAGTTCCCTATTTTCCTTCTACTCCCAGTGCGTCAGTGCTGTCTGAAGTTTCCTGACAGATGGCTCCTACATCAAAGCAACAGTGCATCAAATCTTTCTCGTGTTTTGAATCTCCGATTTACCCTTCTGTAATCAGTTGGACAAAACTTTCTGCTTTTTAGGAGATTATGTGATTCAGTCAGGCCATCTGGATTATCCCCTATTTTAAGGTCCAATGATTTGTGTCCTTAATTATTCTTCAAAATCCCATCATAGTGGACCATAGGTTAAGATTGATTGAATAACTAGGAGACTGTGTCTACACGAGGGTCCTGAAACTTTGTGGAGCATTTTAGGTTTCCATGTGTACTCTATTATGCACGTACATGCATGCTTACATAATAATTGATATTTGGAGAGAGTAAAGAGATATAGAGACTTCAAAGTGTTATAAAATTAAAAAGAAAACATGAGAACTTTCATCTTTAGTCCTTGGTTTGGTAATTGTAGGGAAGCTTTCAGTGATAAACTCTTTGGAGAAAAACGTGACTTGGAGGAGAATGTTTGCTTCTAAGAATGTTGAGGTAAGTAAAATAAGCACCATATATAACTGATAATATTTGTGATCCAATGTAGTTGAGACTCCCATTCATTTTTAAAAATCTTGATGGTTGTTTTTTAAAAAATTTATTTAAAAAATAGCCCGGGCCACTGTTGGAGCAAAGTAAGATTTTCTGCCCCAAACAGTTAGCTGTCATTAATGACTTCCACACCAGCTTATTTTTCTGTCCCAATACACAGCATTATGTCAGGGGTGGGTTGTATTTAGCTTTGGTGGAGGACGCCTAGGGACCGGGGCCCTTGCAAGGTCCTGCTTATATGCCTGAGCTCTTTTCTTGCTTTGAATTTACTATTCCATTCCTGTACTTAATTTTCTTTTAAACATCTCTTCCAAGAGAGCCTTCCCTTCTTCCCCTATTTCACAATATTTAAATTTCTTGCTATTTGTGTTTACTTTTTTGGTCATCTGTATTTGAAATGTACCTATAAAGCTTACTTCTCTCTCTGTTTATAAATCTCACTTGAAGGAACAACTGTCTGCCCAGTTTGCCACAGAGGAGGCTATTTATCATCCTAGACCCATACTCTATTTCAAATAACACTTCCAG
Source organism: Furipterus horrens (assembly GCF_987537825.1). NCBI lineage: Eukaryota > Metazoa > Chordata > Mammalia > Chiroptera > Furipteridae > Furipterus > Furipterus horrens. Next base: position 11,559,531 of record NW_028327171.1, read on the forward strand.
TCCTTTGTCAAAATCTGTCAACTACTGGCTTCAAATTATCTTCAGAATAAAGCCCCATTTTCTTGGCGTATAAAGTGTTGCTCCCTGACTACCTTTTCAAGATCAACTCTTCTCGCCTCTCTTCCCAACCGTGATGACTATTTGCAGTTCTTCAAATACGCTTCTCATTCCTCTGTGCTTTTGTTCATACTGCTGTCTCTGCATGTAATGGTGACTCTCCCACACGCTTTACTCCTTCCTACGTATTCTAGTTATCCTTTAAAGTCAAAGTCAGGTGTTACCTCCCTCCTCCATCCCCCACAACTAAATGTGTGAGGTACCCTCCCTTATGCTTCTATAGTTCCCTGTACATGTATTTGTTTTACATTACTTTTAAAACTTAATGAGATTTATTGTTTTGCTGTTCTGCTTCACCCAAAGAAAATAAAAGTTGAGGTTAGAAATTTTGTGTCGTTCATCCCTGCGTGCCTAGCTTCACGAATAGTGCCATTTCATGAGTGGATAGATGAGCATCAAAAAAGCATATACAGGGTGACTATCAAAATTGCACTTCAGTGATTCAAGATGTTATGAATACTCCTTTATACTTCTATTTTTCAGGTAAAAAAAAAATCATGTAGTCCACACATTCAATGAAAATACAGTGAAACGATTGCATTCCCAAGGGCATGCAGAAATTGAACTTTGCAGATTCCTTGGATTTGTTTACCCAATGCATACTCCTTTATTTTTAACTCTGAATATGGAACAACGTACATTTAAATATTTTTCATTTTGCAAATTAAGAAGTTTTTATTTGTATGGAGAGTCCCTTTGACCTTGAAGATGATATGGAATGGAAAGCATGTAGACTGACCGAAAATTCCACATGCATGTGCCACATGAGCCTTGGTTGTTGTGGTTGTGAAGTGAGGAGTGATAGGCCTGCATCCACAGGGCACTAATCTTGTGAAATATAAACATATGTTACTAATTTAGGCAGCTTTTCATCTTGGCTTTGGTAGTTAGACAAATTTCCGTATTTATTTCATGAGCAAGAAAAGTAGGAAAAGTCAGTGTAAATTGCTAGTCTACACCTACATAGTACAAAAAACATTGGAAATTTGTTGACTGTTTACTCGTTTATTCAACTCAGATAATCAGCATTTACTTATTTATTTTTGACCTGAATGATAAGCTTGATGGTCTACATTTATCAAACTAACTGGACATTTCTAAATCTGTATTTCAATTTGTTTTGCATAAAAATGGTGCTAGAAAGTACAATTAAAACAAATCTTCACATAATTAACAAAATGGGCCTTCATCAATTATTCATGAAATTCTATCACAGTTAAGTGTTCTTAGTGCATTAGTGTTACTATAACAAAATAGTATAGACTCGTCGTCGTCGTCGTCGGCAGCCGTCCATCTCGAGAGACGATGGCGTAGCTTCCTGAGAGTCTATCTGCACCGCCGAGAATGGCTGTGCAGTCCGACTCGGGAGTGACAATCCCTGCCACACTTGTTACAGGTGAAGGCAGATGGCTGTTGTTGCTGCTGTTGACGCTGCTTCCGCCTCGATCTTTTCTGGACCGCCTCCTCGTTGCGCGCAGCCTCTGCACGTGACGTACCTTGCCTGACCGCGAGCCTCCAGGCTAGGCGGTCGTCTGCTTGAACTTCCCATGTGTTGAGATTGATGGAGCAATGTGTCATGTCCTTTTTGCAGATGTCTTTGAACCGCAGTTTTGGGCGCCCTGTCATCCTCTTGCCTTCTGCTAGCTCGCCGTAGAGGAGGTCTTTGGGGATACGGCCTGCATCCATTCTTTTGACATGGCCGAGCCACCTGAGGCGTCTCTCGCTAAGAACTGCATGCAAACTGCTCATATTGGCTCGCTTCAGCACCTCGGTGTTGGGGACCTTATCCTGCCAGGCGACATGCAGGACGCGTCGCAGGCACCTCATGTGGAAGCTGTTGAGTTTCCTTTCGTGCCTTGCGTAGGTGGTCCACGTCTCGCTGCCATAGAGGAGAGTGCTGAGTACGCAGGCTTGGTAGATGCACAGTCTGGTTTTCTCAGTGAGGCTGGAATTGTTCCACGCTCGCCGGTTCAGTCTGGCCATAACTGTGGCTGCCCTGGCAATTCTCCGGTTGACCTCCAAGTCGACTGACAGAGAGCTCGAGATGGTGGACCCGAGGTAAGTGAAGTCGTTGACAACCTCCAGGGTGTATCCGTCGATGGTGATGCATGGGGGAGTCCCCGTGCCTTGAGCCATAACATTCGTCTTCGTCAGGCTGATGGCTAGTCCGAACTCCTTGCATGCGTGGGAAAGGCAAGTGACTAGCTGCTGGAGTCCCTCTTCGGAGTGTGATGTCAAAGCTGCGTCGTCGGCGAAGAGCATCTCACGGATGAGCACCTCTTTGACTTTGTTCTTGGCTTGTAGACGGGCCAGGTTGTAGAGCTTGCCATCGGATCTGGTGTGAATGAAGACACCCTCGCTGCAGTCCTTAAAGGCGTATTGGAGGAGCATGGAGAAGAAGATTCCGAACAGCGTAGGCGCGAGGACGCAGCCCTGCTTTACTCCGCTGCTGACTGGGAAGGCCTCAGAGGTTGCGCCGTTGTAGGACACCGTGCTGTGCATGTTGTCGTGAAAGGACATGACCACAGCAAGCAGATGTGGTGGACAGCCAATCTTCCATAGCAAGCTGAAGAGTCCGCTTCGACTGACCAGATCAAACGCCTTCGTGAGGTCAATAAAGGCGAGGTAGAGTGGTTTATGCTGCTCGTGACACTTCTCCTGCAGCTGGCGTAGGGAGAAGATCATGTCCACTGTTGATCGGCCAGCTCTGAAGCCACACTGGGACTCTGGGTAGACGTGGGAAGCAAGGGTCTGCAGGCGGGCAAGAGCGACCCGGGCGAATACTTTGCCGACGACGCTGAGGAGAGAGATGCCCCGGTAGTTGTTGCAGTCGCTGCGGTCTCCTTTGTTCTTGTACATGGTGATAATGTTGGCATCTCTCATATCCTGGGGGATGTAACCCTCCTTCCAGCAGCGACAGAGTAGATGGTGGAGCGGCTGTAGCAGGACTGGTTTCCCGCTCTTTAGGATTTCTGGAGGGATTCCGTCGCTTCCTGGTGCTTTCCCGCAAGCGAGGCGGTCGATGGCTTTGCTGAGCTCTGCCACAGTAGGTGGGGTGTCTAGCTCCTCCATGACTGGTAGGTCTGGGATGGCTTTAAGAGCAGTGTCTGTTACGGTGTTCTTCGTTGCGTACAGCTCGAGGTAGTGCTCGGTCCACCGCCGCATTTGCTGTTCCTGGTCAGTGATGACCTCACCTGTCTTGGACTTAAGGGGGGCGATCTTGGAGGGGATTGGGCCTGTTGCCTTCTTGATACCCTCATACATTCCTCGTGCGTTGCCTATATCGGCGGCTTCCTGAATGCTTCTGCACAGGTTTAGCCAATAGGTGTTGGCACAGTGGCGGGCGGTCTTCGGGACTTTGTTCCTGGCAGCCCGTAGAGCTTGAAGTGTACTGGGAGTGGGCGTGACCTTGTAAGCCAGTAGGGCCTTCCTCTTAGCCTCGATCACGGGTTCCATTTCTTCCCAGTGAGCCTCGTACCAGTCAGCGTTCTTCCGCTCTTTCTTCCCGTAAGCAATAATGGCGGAGTTGTATATGGCGTCGCGGAGACGTGGCCAATTGGATTCGATAATGTCATCTGCCGCCACTCCCTCGCCGAGTGCATCTTCCATCTTGTTGATGAATTGCTGGGTCTTAACTGGGTTGCTGGCACAACTGGTGTTGATGCGTGGGCGACCCTTCATCTTGGAGTGGTGCAACCTCTTCGGCGTTATGCGCACCTTGCTTACCACGAGGGCATGGTCCGTGTCGCAGTCTGCACTGTGGTAGCTGCGGGTGAGGAGGGTGCTGCCAATATCCGTTCTTCTGGTGATGACGAGGTCAAGCTGGTGCTAATGGCGGGAGCGGGGGTGCCTCCATGACACCTGGTGGATCTCTTTGCACTTGAAGAATGTGTTTGTCACGCACAGGCCATGGTGACATGAAAGCTCAAGCAGTCGCTGACCATTCTCATTGATCTTTCCTCTCCCAAAGTTTCCAAGGCAGGTGGGCCAGGCCATGTGGTCAGCTCCTACTCTTGCGTTGAAGTCTCCAAGGAGATAGAGAGCGTTACTTCTGGGGATCTTGGATAACGCTTCGTCCAGTGCATGGTAGAACTGTTCTTTCTCTTCGATGGTGGCGCAGAGGGTTGAGGCGTATGCGCTAAGAATGCTGACTGGGCCGAAAGTTGTTGACAATCGGAGGGTAAGTAATCTCTCTGTGCCTCCTGTGGGTGGCTCTATGGAGTTAACAAGCGTGTTCTTCACAGCGAACCCAACACCGTGCTGTCTTGGTTGGTCCGGAGACTTCCCTTGCCAGTAGAAGGTGTAGTTGGTTTCTCTGATAGTTCCGTTGTCGGCCAACCGGGTCTCCTGTAGAGCCGCAATGTCGATGTTTAGTCGTGCCAGTTCCTTATCGATGACAGCGGTTTTCCTGGCACCCTTGATCCACGGAAGGTCTGCAGTAAGTCCGGGGCACATGGTCCTGATGTTCCAGCTAGCGAGACGAAGAGCTGGAGGCTTCTTTCTTGTTGTTTGCTTGGAATTAACTGGTGCGGGTGTTTTGTGGCCCACTTTTCGAGAGGCGCCTCTCTGATCCCCACGCACCCAGTGGGGCAGGCGAGCCATGGCGAGACGGCACCTAATTGGCTGGGGCTGCCCAGCTTGAGGCGGGCGGTAGCTGTCCAGTGAGGTGCGATGACCTCTCCCACCATCAGAGGAGACCCCTGGCGCTCGTTTCCTTCGCCAATCGGATGAGCTTATAACCGGTATCTGTCTCCTCCCGTGTTGAGTCGACATCTTGCGATGACGCTGGAGTGTCCTCTCCAGTGAAACTGAAGCTACAGAGCCTGGGCAGGGTGATATGGAGGGTCTGCTGTTGCCCATGCAGCAGACCCCCCCTCTCTTCGCAGCTGAAGGGTCCAAGGGAAAGACAAAGTCAATACAGCTTGGCTTCAGGTGCGCCGCAGGAGTTGCCAGTGTTGACTACAATGTCAAACCGCCTTAGGGACTCCGGCTCCGGATTTTCTGTCGGGGTTTACTCCCTTAGCCTTTCCCCTGAAGAGGTATGCCGCAAGGCAGCGGAGGTTTTATGGAGTCAGAGTTTTCCTTCTCTGATTTTAGAGATGTCCTTCCTCTTTCCTCCTTTACAGGAGTAAAGATCGCTCTCACATCTTCCTGGTTATTGTGTATAGACTGGTGGCTTATAAATAACAGAAATTTATTTCTCAAAGTTTTGTAAACTGGAAGTCCAAGATCAGGGACCAGCATAGCTGGGTTAGGGCCTTCTTCTGGGCTGCAGACTTCTTATATCCTCAGATGGGAGGAAGGGACCAGGTAGCTCTATGAGATCTCTTTTATAAGGGGCGCTAATCCCATTCATGGGGGTTCTACCCACATGACTTACTTTACTTCCCAAATGCCCTACCAATTAACACCATCACCTTTGGATTTAGAATTATGACATAAACATTCAGACAATAGCAGTAAGCAACCATCCTGAAGTTAAAAAACCACATACATCAATCTCCCATCCATTTTTTATTAGACAACAACACAGGACTCTAATATATGTGACCTGTGGCTTCTGATTTTGATAATTGCCGTTTTTAAAGAAATGACATATTTTCATGATGTCTCATAAAGAAAAAAAATATAGATTGATTATTTCCCACCTGGATTTCTTCATAGGAAAAAAAAAAAAGACTGTGTAAGAACTATTATCATAGGAGGCCTTTTAAAGTTTCTTTTTTTTAAATAATGCATGTAGATTTAGAATATCATAAATTAAAAAGTATATTTATTCATTTATTTTTAGAGAGAGAAGAAGGGAGGAAGAAAGAGAAGGAGAGCAACATCAATGTGAGAGGGACTTAGATCTGTTCCCTCTAGTAAGTGCCCCAGCTAGGGACATAACCTGCAACCCAGGCATGTGCCCTTGTAGAGAATCAAATAAGAGACCTCTTGCTTTTCAGGAATGATGCCCTATCAACTGAGCCATACCGGTCAGGGCAAGAAAAATCATAAATGTTTTGATGATTAAGGCTTCTTGGTAGCCTCAGACCCTTCTTTAAACAATTTAAAATTAAATCTTAGGTTGGGATTAACGAGGCCCCAAAAGTAGAATCCTATTAACCTGCCTAAATCTTGAACCAATTGAGAAGACAAAAGATTCAAAAGATGATCCTTTGAAAAACAGAGCCAAAAGGCATGGATGAGAATGCATGCTTTCTTGCCGGCCTCACACTTCCATAAATGGAGGGACCAGGAAGTGGTTGGAAATTCATGTCTAATGTCACCTTCCAAAGTCATTACTCAAATAATGCCTGCTGCTGCCTTGAGGATAGAAATGGGGTACAGTGGAGATGTCTGGCTCTCCTGCGCATTAATGGCACCCCCTTCACATGGAAGAAGTGGATAAGTAATGGTTCACCCTTTAATGTTATATATTTAGTTAGTTTTACTCATTAATTATATCATGATTCATAAAATAAAATTAGTTGTCTTAATATTTTGTTTTTGGCTATGATGAATTTCTCTGTGTCCTGATTGCACTGAAGAACTGATGAATTTTGAAATGTATTTCCCAAGTCTTCTTCTTTTGAAACATACTCAACTACAACAGACTAAACACATTTCACCAAGTTCTTACTCTGAAAATTATGCCTGAAGGGACAGTGTTATTATAAATTATTATCCATAACTATGAGCACATATTCAAGAAAACTAAGATTATGTTTTTATGGAAAACTTCCAGATGGGAACTAAAAGCACAAATATTCAGATATGTTGATATGTGCAGTTACTTGGTAGTTTGTGAATTAAATATTCAAATATTTGCCAAATTTTTCAGTTTTTTTTTGTGTGTATGTCATGAAAACATGATTATTTATACCATATGCCTGAAAACAATATTATTTTAACAATTGAAATGTTCATCCTCGGCAACTTTGTATGTGCATCTTATCCAGGTTTAGTAAATTAACTTGTTTGTTTATGAGACATTATTACATTTTCTTAATGAAAAATATAAGATATTTCACTGTATGTGTCATGGCTAAGGATCCTTCTATCTATGTGTTCTCTGTTTGCAGATTTGGAAGGTGGAAGACTTGAAGATGAAAGTTGAGAAGTGAGTGGTTTATAGGGACCAAAAATTCATTGTTGAATTAACTTACAGTGTGTAATAAATGCTTATCTTAATTTAAAAAAAAAGGTTTTAAAGATGAAACCCTAACATATAGCCATTCAGTTTTGTTAATAAGACTTGCACTATTGAATTTTTATCAAGTAAATAATTCTAGGATCATTGTTTTAGCTTAAAGGTATTTTAGGGACCTCTGTAATACCTTTTATAAATTAACCTTTCTAGATACATCTTATCTCCTGGCTACACAAGATACATAAGAAAAACCGAAAGAATATGAATGAAAACAGTTGCAGACTGCATTTCAAAATCAAGCACTTTGTGTTTAGTTTCTTTTATTCTTTGCCACTACCCAGATAACTTTTATTATTTAAAGGTCTCCCCAAAATATTGTTTATATGAATTAACAGTAATTTTTTGTTTTGTTTTACCTGTCCTTGCTTGAAGCAATACATGTTTAATAAAAAACAGAGGCCTATTCTTTTTCAGACTTGTGTTGTACTCTCTTGACTTCCTGAAGAGGCACGAATAAAACCACTAAGCCACATCATAACATACTTTATTTGCTTTGAGGCATCAGTTATTATTATTATGAGTGAAATACATTCAGAAGAATGGACATGTTAAAAGACAACTTCATCTTGTGTTCCTTAACAGAGTGTGAATTTCTGGTCATTGTACAGAACAATACACTTCTAGAAACTGAATTTATGCAGCTTAATGGCAAAAATTAGACCTCTAAGCCAAGCTGATTGTAGAAAAATCAAGTAATTGGAGATCCGGGGATTCTAGTTAAGGGTGACCTTTGGCTGTCTTCTTGAAGACATGGAAGTTGAAACTTTAGCTAATATTAATGTAGTCCATACTCTAGATTTTCTTTCAAAACTGATGAAGCAGGGAAACTCTGGTTCATCAGAATTTGTAATCTTCTACCTGCATCCAACTTCAATGTATAAACAAAGTAATGGATAGTGCCTAACCTCTGCTGTTTATATCTGTGTCATATATCATATATACTCACAACATCTACTCTTCCTTTGGTTGAACAGCTTGGAAAGCTATGAACTATATTTCCCAGACTTCCTTGCAGCTGGTGTTTAGAAGCAATGAGGATCTGCCAGTGTGCCTGACTGCCATGAGATTTGGAAGGTGGATGTGAGGCATAAGCCATTCTTGGCAGTTTTTAGCTGTTGCTGTTGGCCAGCAAGGTCACAGAAACAGGAAGTCTTCTTAATTTGGTTTTTTACTGTCCAGTCTTCAGCTCCTAGGGTTTCAAGAAGCAGAGACAGAAGTGGTGCCATCTTGATATGGACTTGCAATCTGGTAATCACGGCGGCCAAGGCCCGTTCTCCAGCTTCTTGGATGTGGAGAAGCCTCTGGCACAAATAATTTGGGCTTCTTCCTGCCATTCTAGCTCTAGTGGCAGCCTTATTGGGGTCAGTTTTTATTGTTTTTGAAGTCATTCCTGGAGGCCAACCCTAAAAACCATTCCTTGAGCCTTTTCACTGGTTTTGTAAGCACAAAATTCCCTGCTCAAAACACATAGGGTGGTTTCTCTGGCCTGCCCTGAATTCCCCCTGATACACCAGGCAAGCAGATAGAGATGTGACTGAAGACAAAGGTCGATTTCACTTTTAATAATGCTCCACATTATTTATTTGAGGTCATACCTGCAGTTTCCCTGCCATTAAATAATGAAAGACTTGATGCACACAAACCCAAATTTATAATCAGATAAGTTGGAGAGTAAATTTTCACAGTAAAAAGCATTTTTTAAAAAAAATTTTGTAACACTCTGACTGTTAAGAAACACAAAGGTTAATTTATATTTGAATACGATATAAATCACTGATGTCTTTAAGATAGTCATAAAAATCACATATAAAATTTCAAGGGCCAGATAGATTGTAGTCAGTGAAGAGGGCAGCTGTACTTAAAAAAAAAAAAAAAAAAAAAAGGAATAGAGCAACACTCAATGAGTTTAATAATAACAGTGCAGGGTTGTGTGTGTGTGTTTTCCTGTCTGGGTAGACAAAGGGTTTATGAAGTTTGGGGGAGCAGATAGTTCCACAGACATAATTCTCTATAGAAAACTCCTTGGAGCCTGTCCGAGGCAAGTGCTATCTGGGCTTGTTTAAAATAATGGCTCACAGCCATGGGGAAAGAAAGCATTGGCTTGGACACCAAGAATGCAGACTCACTCCGGGAAGGTCTCGTGAGGTTCACTGGACCTGAAGTTAAGTGAATATACACTGTTTCCTGGTTTGGTTTCCATGGCAATTCGTGTTTATGGGGGGAAGCCTGAGATTGTTGCTTCCCAGCCAAAATATCTGGACAGTTCAATCAGTTGAGCTCTTCCCAGAATTCAGCTGACTGGACGTTTTGTCTTTAGGGCTGACGTGATGTGCTGACTGAGTTGACTGGGTAAAAAGCATCATCTAGTCGCAGATAGAGGCAGGGTCCTTTCTGCAGGCCGAAGTTGAGCGAAGTGGGCTCATGGGGTTGAGGGGAAGAGATGTTGTGAGCAATGGGGATTGAGTGAACTAGATAAGCCATGGGTAAATTTGAATATTAATCCAAACTCCCTGTAGTTATTTGATGATAAGTTTGTAATCTTTCTTGCCCTCCCCCGAGAGAGCAGGAAAATGACTCACCAGGTTGTATGGATGTCTTCATCATGTTTATCAGAGAAGAGAAAGGATACATAATAGTAAGATATTCTTTATCTAAGAAATGGCTTGTAAAAAAGAAAAAAAAAAAGAAAGAACTCACCCACATGGACAACCATGTGGTGATTGGGTGAAAGGAGGGTAGGTGGAGGTGGAAGTGGGCATGGGGGAATAGAAAAAATAAAATGCAATAAAAAAGACAACAAAAAGTAGTTTGTAATGCATTTCTAGGGCTTATTAAATCAATTTCATCCAACTTATAAATATTGTTGTACACTAATCTGTGCAGCTTATAATGCCTGAAATTGGTCATAAATGTAGGCAGAGCAGGTGTCTCTATCTCAAGAGTGGTGGTTCTCAATCATGGATGTGTGATTGAATCACTTGGGAGCCTTTAAAAAATATTCCTGCCAGGGCCCCCCTGCAGACTACTTTAATCAGAATATCTGTGGACTCAAACCTAAATGCTAGGGTGCTTTTAAAGTTCTCAAAGTGTTTCTAATATGCAACCAGAGTTAAGAACTATGTTCAGTGGAGTAGAAATGCATATACATAGAATGTGATGAATGGAGAAATTTATGGCTAAAATTAGGCTGGCATAGAGCTTTATAGCACATTCCTATATCTTTCTATCTATCTATCTATCTATCTATCTATCTATCTATCTATCTCATCTTTAAAAGCATATAGAATCTATTATGTGCCTTAAGACTAATTCCCCCTTACTCTTGGCTGCCATGGCAATTTGTAGTTAGCCCTTCACAATTCATGTAATTCTATTTGAAATTCCATGTTATTATTATCTTTCTTGGTACATTGGAAACTCAGTGGGAGTATATATCATGTTCTTCTGTTACCTAACACAGTGCCAGGCATATAGTAGATGTTCAACAAATAAATTTCAATGAATGAATGAATGATTTTGCAAAAAAGTAATTACTGCATTCATATAAGCCGTTCATTACTACGAGATTCTCACCTATATTCTAGGTCATGAATCTTTCCTGAAAAAAGCCAACAAGAGCATAAGTCACAGATCTGGTATGAAAGCTAGGACTCAGGACTGCTTAGTGTTGCACATCAAACTTCAGGCAGGCTGGCCTCTCTCCTACAATGAGGAAACTAAAAGGTTTTGCACCTGGGGTTTTATATTTTACTATTCAGCTTTCATTTAAAATTTTAAAACTGTTCCAATATCATAGTAGAAGATACCTCAATTATATGCCAAGTCAAAATGTCTTATTTTTATTGAAACTTTAATTGCTCCATTATCAAACTGCCAGTCTCATTTTTCTTTTGACATCATTCTAAAATTTAATTCGTGTTAAAAATCTATCTTTTCTTTATTGTTAATTACTAGGAGATGGGATTTTGTAAGCTGTGTCTCTTTATAGCTAACGGCAAAAAAAGGAGCTAAATCAGAAGCAGGAAATAATTAGCACATTCACACATTATCCTTATGTTTAGACTTCAAATCCAAAGGCTACAGGTTAACATGATACTTTATCTTTTGGTCAAAGGTGTTTCCGTTTAAAAAATATGATCAGAGTTGGGCTCAATGATCAAAATATAAATCTTCCAAAATCCCACAACCTTTGCTTTAAAAACCAAGCAAGTGTCTCTGTTGAAGACAGAGTAGGTTTTTAGCTAAAAAAAAAAAGAAAAAAAAAAACAACGCGTTTGAATTTTAAACAGAGGATAATCATTTCCAGACACAAATGCACACATATATGACAATGAAAAAATTAGATCCATAATAATTAATGCAAACACAGATGTGTAACTGGCTAAGAATAAGGACAATCAAATTTCCTAAAGACATATATATCTAAGCAGGCTTGATATGTGTGTGGCTTTGCCAAGTAAAATGCTGGCTAATAGTAGAGTATGTTTTATTAATTCTAAAGCTCATCCAAGACAAACAGAGGTCACTATGACCGACTTTACGGACACCTGCTCTGGAAACAGAGGGAGCTGAAATAGGGCTGGCAGCCAGGGGGCCCTTGAGTATCCTATGACTCACACTGAAATCAAAGACGTGGATGATATTTCAGAGAAGGAGAAAACATTTTCTGACATTTCAAAAAAAAAAAAAAAAAAAAGCCACTTTTATGCTGCACAGCTTTCAAGTTTATAGTCTTTAAGGACGACAACAAAATTGAAATTGTTAGTTGTCCACCTTACTAAAATGTTAGAATGTGATAAAAAATTGGATTATCTAGAAAATTCCTCCACAGAACACTATGATTTCTTAAATACTCATTATAAGATAGCTTAGCACAGTGGGTGAGACCCACACTTAAAATTATCTTTTTAAAAAGCCCTTCCTGAGGATATGTTCATTTATTTTAATCAGAGGAGAAGCAGAAGAAGAAGGAGAAAGAGGAGAAGAAGAAGAGGAAGAGGAAGAGGAAGGAGGAGGAGGAGGAGAAGAAGAAGAAGAGGAAGAAGAAGAAGAAGAAGAAGAAGAAGAAGAAAAGAGAAACTTCAATCACTTGCCTTCTGTACCTGCCCTGACTTGGGATCAAACCTGCAAGCTTTGGGTGTAATGGGATGAGGCTCCAACTGACTGGGCCACTCAGCCAGGGCAGAACCCACACATTAGAGATCAGCTTGCCAAGTTCAGTCAGCTCTTCCCCACTGCTGCTTATTGGCTTCAGGTCTATAAACAGACCTCACTACTTCAAGGTTCAGTTTGCCCAGCTGCAAAGGTGGGGACAATGACAGTATTTAGCTCCGATGGTTGTTCTGGAGGATATAATGAATATTTAAAAAGTGCTCAGTTAAGACCCAGAAGTGTGAGGACACATACATAGTAAGAGCAGTATGTGTACCTTATTAGATAAATAAACTTTGAGATTTGATGTAAACATCTCCCTGCTTCAGCCAAATGCCTGAAAATCCTCTTGATTTTGGTTGCAGCCAGTGCGTGGCCGAGCCAGGGCAGCCCCGAGCACACAGATGCCTGTCATACTTTCCCAGAAGAAATATTTCCTGGAAGCAAGAACTGTGTGGCTTGCTCTCTAGCGTGACATCCAATAAAATCTAAGTCTCGATAAGGAGCATCCCATAGCTGTGACAGATGTAAAGCTCTAAGAAATAGGGCACTTTCAGAAGTGCCTTAGGACTGCCTATTCCAGGGCTGTCGCTTCTGCCCGTGGTGCTGCCCACGTCTTCCCTCTTCAGCTGTATCCTCTGTGAAAATGTGCCTGCCTGCCCCTCCTTTACAGATGGAGCCAGCCCCTACCCTCCTCTGGCCCCGCTACAGCCTGCATTTCACACCTCTGAGGCCAGATTCAGCACACTGCTTCAGGGTCATCTAGTGTCAGGTGTCCTAAACTAAAAACAGCCCTCTTCTGAGCCCTGGTGTCACCCCCCCCCCACTTCCTCAACAGTCATTCCAAGCTTTGACCAATCCAGTTCCTCAGTATCTTTGCTTCTGATTTCACCAGAAAACAAAGGCTATTGGAAGTGAATGCTTTTATCTCTCTAGCTGCTCTTCTTGACACTTATCAGCACTTGCCCCTTTGCTCACTCTATGTTAGTGTTACAGAGTGAAAGGGGGTTCTTTCCCGTGGTGCCTTGGTGTAAAACCCAACAACTAGTGTTGAGGAAAACAGGTCTTTATTTACAATATTCCAACCCGGGGAGGACAGTGAGCACTTCAGCTTAGAGCCCTGTTCTCCCACAGGACCCAACACTTCCCTTGCTCCCCCAAAAGCTAGAAGCCAAAAACATGCCCAGAAGTTCCCCATCCCTTATCTGTCAGCTGTCTCCTTCAGGATCTGGAGTACAATGTCATCAGCCTCCATATAACAGTCCAGGAAAACAGGGGCCATGTTGTACTGGATCACGCATGGTTCTCCCTTTGCCTTTTTAAAGCTGCATTATGTTCTCCCTTTCCTTTCAAAGCCCCATGGAGACCCTCCCCTAAAATGTCTGCTACCTATTTATAAATCCCTGACTGCATCCTGTGACACAGTGGGTGTGGTAACCAGTTCTGACCATTCACAGCACCTTACGCAGGCTCTGTGCGCTCTTTCTGTACCACTCTATGGTCCAAAACCCCTCCCATCTTCTTGGGGCCTTGGAAGTATCAAAGCCATTTGTGTAACAAAGACACTAGCCACTAGCCACAGGCATGTGAAGGTATCTTAAAAGCTGTTTCCTTTCCCCATCCCCCAACCCGCAGGTTCTGGGGTTTTTTGGAGACCCCCATTCTGTAACATTAGCAAATATGCACCCATCACTATCCCAGTTAATACCACCCTATGTCTTCTTCCTCTTACTGTATTTTTCTGCACCTCCCATCCCTGGGGGAACTTGGGTCCAAAAATTATCTATTCTTTTTTGTATCTTCTACTTCTTACTTTCCATCGATGTTATCTTCTGTCTTGATAGTTTTGTTTTCACTTTAAAGATGAAACTCTTCCTAGATTCAGTTTTTCCAGGTAGCTACTGTCTAGATGGCTCCGTTTCTTCTCTTCTATAGACAGGACTGATCATTGCATTGTGGCCTCACATCTCGCCATACTGTCGAACATTTCCTATCAGCACTCATCAATGCCCTCCAAGGCTTTATGGCCAATGGGAAATTTTTGGTTCTCTTCTTACCTGGCCAGTTTTATGACATCAATATTGTTTACTGCTTTCTCTTCTAACTTCCATTTTTACGTAAATTCTTTCCTAATTCTTTGATCATTTCCCAGTGTTCTCTGTGGCTCTGCTTCCTCTGTCCACAGCTTACATATTGGGATTCATCAGCATTTCATTCTTAGTTCTCGTTTCTTGTTACTCCACAGGGGTAATTTTATCCTTTTTCTATATCTTTGTCTGCACTCAGTTGCTGATAAATTTCAATTTTTTTTTTTTTCAGCTAGAGCCCTCAGTTGGGCTCCTAAGGAAAGCATTCTATTTCTACCTGGTTATCTCCACCTGTTGTCCTGTTACTGAATTTGTCCTCTCACCTCAACTTTACTCTTCTAGCTTCTTCCCTGTAATCCTGGACCTTACCCCAGGTGCCCACCTCTACCTAACACCCAACATCAATTGACTCCGTCATCAACTCCTGCTTAATATCCCTCTTAATACTTCCCCACTGACTCTGTGGTAATAACAACTCATCAACTCATGCCATCTCTCACCTCAACTGTTACACCGTTCTCCCCACTTTCAGTCTTATTTTTCACTGATCAGTTCGCTTTATGTCAAGAATCTTTCTCACTACTATACTTAAAAAGGCTTTGATCACCTACAGGATAGAGTAAAACTTATTTAGCTGAACTCTGTTAACTTGTATACACTCTTCTTTCAATATGTAATCCCCTTCCACCTCCACTAAAGCTCTTTCACATGTGTGGATGTGTGCATGCACACAAACACACACACATGGCTGAATCACTCATGTTAGCAGAGTAGACTCTCCTCTCTGTTGCTTAAACATTGTGTTCTATGCCCAGGGCATCCTTTTTCCTCTGTCCAGCAAATGCATACTTAGCACTCAAGTCACCATTAAAAATTTTTTCTTCCCCCTGGTGACTTTTTCCCTAATCCCTTGTGGCAGATCTAGATGTGTCTCCTTCTAATATCTCACAGTACTACACATTTAAGTGCACAATAGCAATTGTGTCATTCCATTGTAATTTTGGCTCACATGTGTACTCTCTGCTTTAAGCTATTTGAGGATCCATGAGCCTTCATCAGAGTTTCCTCACCTTAAGCCAGAAACATAGCCAGGTAGGAAGAAGACCGACAGAGTCATTTGTTCTATTTTGGAGATTGCATAAACTTTCCTTTTTGGAAAAGCAAAAACAATCCTGAAGATTTAGTTACATAGGTCAAAGAATGATTTATCCCACATAGTTTCTTCCAAAGCACAAGGTTTGTATAGGAAAGAAAGCCTAACATGTAGGAGAAATTCAAACCATGTGGCAAGAGAAAAGGTAGGAGGTATGGGGTCGCTTTCTCAAAAGACAAGGATTGTGGCAATATTGTGCTGGAGGTAGTTGGTGTGGGTGTGGATGCACTGATAAATCCAGTTGGTAGAAGTGTGTTAAGCCCTGCAAAATTATTTCTTCTGTAAGGCAGACAGATCTGAAAAAGAAGGTGGGGGTCAAGTGAATATTGTGATGGAGTGTCACCTCAGAAATCTTAAGAGGATATTAAAACTTAATTAATTAAATTAATTAAACAGATATTTAAAAATATCTACCATGTTTTAGAGCATTGTCAGATATAATAGTGATACAATGTGAGCAACCCTAACAAGCAAATCAAACCAAAACCAACCAACCAACCAAAAACCCCAAACAAACAAATAAGTTAAAAAACAAAACAAAATAAAAACCAAATGAAAAACCTCAATAACAACAACAAAAAAAACATTTACTCTACTTTCATGGTACTTGAAATCTAGGGGAGATGACTGAAACCAATAAATAATTATATCAAGACATAAAATATTACTTGGATAAATGTTAGGAAAAAGAGTTATGTGGAATTGGGGAAGCACAGGCGAGAAGGTCTCTATCTGGAGCTGATTAACACAAAACTCCATTACAAATACAGGTTCCCATGTAAACCAAAGCAAAAGGATCCCGAGGAGGCTGAGAATATTACATTTCTTGTTTGGGATGTAATTTCCATCAGGCCCACCCTGAATTCTTTTGGCCCCTGGGCATATGGGATGGGGGAGTTTATTTCTTGGCTGATGTTGCTGGGAGGTACAAGTGATTTGTTAAGAGGAGAAAATGTTTTCTGGGTCATTTATTGTGTATCTGCCACAGTGGGTGCTGCTGTAACATTAGTCATGGAATCAGATATCATCAGAACAAAAGTCATTGGAGCCAATTAAGAGGGAATTAATTACTTAAGGCCCACAGCTTCTGAGAAAGAGGTAATGATGCTTCCAGAAACTGGTAAAATCTTGTGTACCCTCCTTCGCTCAGCTGATGAAAGCATTTCATACATTATTATTAATTCTAACACTAATACCAACTCAATATTGATTAGCAGTACACAAAAAATTTGTATTAGGTTGGTGTTGCAAATATAAGATGAGTTGGTCCTGAAGCTCTAATATACAGATTGGTGACTATAGGCAATAATAACATATTGTATACTTGGAATCTGCTAAGAGAGTACATTCTGTGTTCTCATCATACACACAAAAATGGTAACTATGTAAACGATGATGGCTATGTTAATTAGCTTGATCATGGTAATTATTTCACAGCGTAAATGTATAAAACATCAGGTTGTACACCTTAGACGCAGAAAGTTTTTTTGGTCAATCATACCTCACTAAAGCTGGAAAACAAATCAATAAAGAATAATACTGGCAAATTGGAGGAATTTATGCATATTAGTCAGCATAAAGGAGGGTATATTCAAATACCTCAAATGGTCATTAGGAGAAAGAACCAACGGTACAATTACTCAACATTGCAAGTTTTCATGAGACCCAGCATGGCAAAAGATAAAGAATTCACACTGCTTCCTTCTGTGTTGGAATAGTTATTATTTTCTGTGAAGGAACAATTTCTTAGTGGGTGAGTGCTAGGTTAATCATGCACAGGGGCGCTGGTTGACTGAGGGCACAAAGGGAGAGTCAGTGAACATGATCTTTAAATTTCCATTCTCTCTTCAGGATGAAGTGTGTAATTGGTATTTTTCTTCCATTTGAAGTCGCTTGTGACATAACACCCATGCTCTACCCACCTCTGCTGAAAAAAAAAAACAAAACCCCAAACCCCCCTATATTCTTGTTAATGTGTTTCTCAGCCAGGAAAAATTACATCAGGAAAAACACATTGTACGGGTTATGGAGAGGACAAAAATGGAAGTCTCAAAGTGAAACATTCTTCATGAAAAAAAAAAAAAGTTATTTCATATCTCTTTGATGATTAAAATACCATCTGATTTTGGAAAACTTTTATATTTATTTAACTTTTCTCTCCACCACCTTTTAGGAGAGTTGGGAATACAGATTTGTTTAATGAATAGACTTAACTACAAATAACTGCTACCCAGATCTAGGAAATTCGCTTTCCATTTTATGAATGCATTTTTAGATATTGAACAAAAAGAGGAATAGGTCAATTTTCTTTTTTTCCAGTAAATATCTTTTTTTTTTTGCTTCTAAAATGAAAAAGTACTTTAAAACATTTACAATCATTTGTCACCTATGATGCCTGAACTGTGTCCACATATTTGCAGACTAAGAGTGTCTGAAGTATTTTGGTACATAGATTTCATATCATTTATGTTCTCCAAATAATTAAGGGACACTTCAGGAGAAATTCAATCTGTATTCTTCTCAAATTTTATCTTCTCTGGCATGCCAAAAATAAAAATAAAAACTCTCTTCAAAGGACAGTTGTAGCTAAACCATTTGGTCCTAGTTATCCTGGTGCTTCTTAAAGTGAAGCTTAGTTTCCAAGTTACTCTTAAGTATTTAAAGATCCAGACTGAAGTTGGGGGCATATTTCTGATGATTTGTTTAGTCTGGTAATTATCATCAACCTTTAACCCGGGCTAGACCAGCTTTCTCTGTGATTGGTGCTCTTATCACATCTGTTACATTGTTATTAAGCAGACATGTCTTCATAGGAAATGCAAGGGCAAGTTACTCCGGACCTTTGACTATGGATGTCTGTTGGACAGATTAGTTATTTAAATGGATTTGAGGCTGCTTGGCAGAAGCCAGTTTCTCATCTGGGTCTTCCTTTTTGGAGAGGGTGATGGAGCATAGTTTCTGTACAGAGAAATAGACATGGAGGACATTCCAGAAGCCATCTCCTTTTCTGAAAAAAGCAAGGCCCTATGGGATAAACAGTCAGCTCTTTGGCCTTCTCTGTTGCTACATAGCTCTCTCTGTCTCTGATCGCTTCTCTTGAACTTCAACCTCATATCTCTGATGAACTCTGTGGGCCCCAGCCCTTGGTGTTTAATTCATTCAAACAGCCATAGATATTTACTCTAGACAAGGTGTTCTTCTAAAAGTAATAGAAAGATGTGAGTGTGACCTCTGTTAGCTTACTACTGAGAGCGGATGGGGTGGGAAAAACACATTCAAAACAACTCTAATGATAACTCTTCACCTACTAAGTACCATTTATGAAGTGGGACTTCAGACGTTTTAATGGAGGAATTTGACACTAGAAGGATGTTGACAGAAATGAAGTAGAAGGCCTTCTAGGCAGAGCAAACCTTTGGTTTTAGTTTTCTACCAATTGGCCCCCAAGTTACATTTTCAGTTTAGGTGTTGATTATGTAACAAGTCCTTTAGTTAGGTGGTTAGTCGAACATGTGTGCTTGTGTGGGTTAATTATTACTGAATGCTGGGGTAAACAAGCCTGACATTCAAGAAGTTTGTAGCTTATCGGGGCAGAAAATCCCAGCTGGCCTTATTTTTAAAATTTATTTTTGAGAGTGAGAGGAAGAGAGGAAAGAAATAGAGATAGATTGTTGTTCTACGTAGGCATTCATTGGTTGATTCTTGCATGTACCCCGTCTGGGGATGGAACCTGCATCCCTGGCATATCAGTACGAAGCTCTAACCAAATGAGCTGCCCAGCCAGGACCTTTGACCTTCATGGGAAATTCTCAGAGAATGAACTTTAAGGTAGAGTCCCCATTGTGAGGTACTATTTTAAGTATGAAAGCACTGGATTTGAGATTAGTAGAGAGGGGCATGCCAAGGAAACAGTCACACAAATAAAATTAGCACACTCATAAGAAAGGTAGTCTGCGCTACTGACTTACTTGTTTTATTTATTTATTTTTTTCACCAAACAAAGATGTTTCGATTGTGTATGGTGTGGCAGTAGTTATGCAAAGCTTTAGAGGCAGAGGAACTAGGCAAAAAAAATGATTGTCTTTTTAAAGTATCCCCAACATCAAAGGGGAGACGAGTTCTCCAAAATCAACTTAACAGAGAGGAAAGAGGAGCACTTGCCTTCCAGTGGGGATATGGGAATCTATAGTAAGAAACTTGAGTCGAGTCTTGAAGGACTAGCAGGTATCAAATAGCTGCACAGAATGAGGATGTCCCTTCCAGGGGTAGGGGAGTATGTGCAAAAAAATCTGCGCAATATGAGAAAAGATGAATCCTCCAGCATTATTTTGCCTTTCAATTTTAAGAACAGCAACATAGGCCAGAGTGTTGAGAGCAGCAGGCAAGGGGGAGAATGCCATCAGGTATGACGACGGAAGAGAGAGTGGCGCTAGTACGTACGGGAAGGGCTAAAGTTAAGGACATGGCACGGCAGTGGGAGGAGCCACGGGCAGATTTTAGGATCCGGCAGCGTAGAAGCAGTATTTGATAAAGCATGGTTAAAAGTGACACTTGTCATTTGATAAGGTATGGTTAAGGTGCGGGGCATGGCTCCATTCAAAGGCACAATGTATATGGAGGAATGACCTAAGCGACAGATTTTTGAAGTTAAGGCACAGACATTCCTGGGGCAGAGAACAAGGAAAAAGAAGCAGGAATGGTCAGAAAGCAGAAGGAAGCCAGATTGAAGGTTGTTAAGACTGTCCTAGAAGGCAAAGTAAAGGAGTGTAAGGAGAAAGGATTAAACACACCGAAATAGTCCTGTAGAATAGAACCTGAGAAGTCACCTGATGTGGCAGTAATCAAGTTGTTGGTGACCTTTATAAGAACAAAGTTAGTGCATTGTTGGAAACAGATAGCAAATTACAGGGGAGAAGGAGGAAGTAGGTGGAGAGGAAATAGATGTAATGGGCATAGAAATTTCATTTGAGAAATCTGGCAGAGCTCTCGGCTGGCAATGAACGGCCACAGGGAGAGCAGAGTTGATAGCTAACTGAGGAAGCATGTTGTCATTTTCTCTTTTACATAAACCACGAATATTGGCCCAAATGGCCTAATCTTGGTCTCTGAATGTGTATTTGGCATTTCCACTTCTGCACTACTGCTCAACTCCCTAAGTTATTTTTGTTCCTCTTCTCTTTTTATCCAAAGTGTATCACTCACTCAATTGGAGACCATGGTGTTCTCATAGTTAAGTGTCCATATAGATTTAGTTGATTGAAAAGTTCCCTTTTGCTACATTGTGTTGGGAGATGTTGCTAATACAAACCATTTCCAAGAGAAAGAAGAATAAAAAGGATTAATGGCAACTTGGAACAAATAAGCATTTAAGATTTCTTATAAAGGAGACATCAAATCTCATCATATTGAAGACATAAATTATTTTTTCCCTGCGAGTTTCTGTGGGAGACATACAATAAAAGTAACTATAATTTTAGGTCGAATCATTCACTGAACAGAGAAATGAAGGGAAGCCACTCACTTTCTCCAACGTCTCTCATACTCAAAGGGACAAAATTCATAGTTCGAGTTACAAAGTTGTTGTGGGGTAATAGTTTGAAAAATTAGGCATGCAAAGTCTTAAAACTTTCTCCTCTGTTCCTTCTAAAGAAACATCTAGAACTAAAAAATTAATATTTCCAACAAGGGAAATGGATATTAACTTTGTATTTGTTACATAACAGACATTATGTGATGAGCTTTCATGTATGTTATTTCCTATCCATCTCACAGTAATACTGAGAGAAGGGTAATATTAGTAGAAATTCACATATGTGTTAACTGAAGCTCAGTGATACCTGAAAACAGGTCTCAAGTGATCTTCAAGGCATATTGCGTCAGCAGTGACGTCGTTGTTATATTTCAGAATTATTTTGTCCCAACGTATATATAAGGAGTTACTATACTAAAAGCTTGAATTTTCCTAAAAGGCTGTTGACTGTAAGCATTCAAACAGCCAATAAAATAAAATAAATAAAAAATTTAAAAAAATAAATAAAAACTTAAAAAACAAATACAAAAAACCCAGACTCAGCTATTTGTGAGATATGTCATACAAAATATTTGAAATATCACCACCAAAAACACTGGAAATGCTAACGATGATGACACTACGTTTTGTTCTATCTTGTAGACCTTAGGTAATTTATAAATCAAAATTTCCCACATGTGTTCTTATTCAGTTGTGTGGAACTGAGTGCCGGAAAAATCCAGAATCTTACTGGGCTGTATTTAATAAGAACCTTCTGGCTTGGAAAATGCAGTGAACTATGTATGCTAGAAAAAGTTGAACCTAACAAAACTTGTTTCTTTCAATTATGACTGGCCAGCCCTGAACATGCAAAAATATCAAAAGATGACTGAAAATGGAAAATGGGAGCTCCATCTTAGAGCGAGAATTGGCCCTGTGGGTTTGGAATGTGGCTTGAGGGTTCCCGGCTCAGGAACACAGATGTTTAGCATAGCTGGCCAGCTCTGGAAATTTTCAGAGATTTCTGGCTGGTGTGCTGGGACCTGGCAGCTGGCTTAACAGAAGCTGTACTCCGGGTTCTCCCTCGTGCAGAGAACAGTGGGCATAGCCAGCTGGCTCGTACATCTGGCCAAGTTGGCAGGTGAACTGATCCTGTGTTTGGGGGACAAAGAGTCAGCGAGGCCCATGATCCGCAAATTCAGGAGCAAGAGTGAAGCTAATAAATTAGATGATAGATTCCAGTCCCCAGGGGAAAACTGAGTAACATGAAGAGAGAAGGACGTTCTGTTTTTGCCAGTCTTGGTTCAGGTACCATTGACGATGTGCATTAATGAGCTTGGTAATTGCACCTCTATAAAGAATAAATGGGTTTAAAATTTTGTAATAGGAACATGATAAAGATTCTTCTTTCCTTTGCCAAACTCTGGCCAGGCTCCTCTGAGCCCTCTTCTGGACTCAGCCTCAATCTTGGTCTATGAGAACTACAGACTGTGAACACAAATGATTTTGTCTACCCCCTCCCCCACAAGCATTGAAAGACTTAAACACTAAAATAGCTCAAAGCCACATCCCTATGAGGAACCTAGCCACTGCCCACCCCACCCCACCCCAAGTGCCTGCCTAAGAAAGCTCAAGGATGCCAAAAGAATTTACTTTTTGTTCTAGCCAATACCTGACATAGGCCCATGATCACCCCTTCTTAGATGGTTTACTAAGAAGAGCTTACAATTGATTCTTCCTCTATCCCTTTGATATGTGTATGTATCTCCTGCAATTCAGGATTGTCTTTCTCAAGGACCTGAAAGCCCTTTATGTAAAATGTAGTCATCAGGAAGAATAGGGTCTCTGTTTTCTAATCTCTGTGGGAGAATAGGATCCTAATTTTGATAATTGCCAGCTATCAGACACAATTGGTCTAACTGGCTTTGACACTGACCAAACCTTTGTATATTTCACTTCCCTTACTCTACTGACTTTCCACTCACCCTCTCCCTCATTCTCCCTTTAAAACTTCCAGTCACCTCTGTACAAATCAAAGTTGAGTTTAGTCCATACAGGTCTCTATACCCTATTGCAATAGTCTATTACAGATTAAAATCAGCTTTCATCACTTTAACTAGTGTCTGACTTTATTTTTGACAGACACAAACATTAATCTTTAAAAATACCAGCCTAAGCACTCAGGAAAGTGAATTTAGGAGGGTTTTCGAGGGTGACAATGGTGTGTAGCCACTAAGACAGTCCCCAATATACTTCATCTGCTGGTATTTATACACTTGTGGATCCTCACTCACTGAATACGAGCTGGGATAAAATGGCAGAGGTGATGGAAGTCACTTCTGAGATTAGGCTAACTTCCACCTCGGATGCTGTCTTGACTCTTGGATTGCTCTCTCTGGTGAAAGTCAACACCCAGGACATGGGACGACCCTACCGAGAGGCTCAGGAGAAAGAGTTCCAAATCAAATCTCCTGAGTCTTCCCATCCGCTGCATGAGTGAGCTCGGGAGTGGCTTCTTCTGCAGATAACTGCAGCTCCAGTCAACACCTTGACTACCAACTCAAGAGAGACCACCTCGCTAAGTTGCTTCCAAATTCTTGACCAATAGGAACTGAGATGATGAATAGTGATTGGTTTAAGCCACTCGATTTTGGAGCAACTCGTTATGCAGCAATGAATAACAAATAGAGTGACCCACTTTTACCCAAGTGGTTTAACTAAGTTTTGAATAAAATATCCTTCCCCACGCATGCAGATCTTACATTAATGCATTGTTTCTATAAACTATTATCATGTCTAAAGAAGAATTTTTTTAAAGGTTTTGTTTAGAGCAGAAGTTCCTTCACTGTGGCAGTAAAAAAAACATACATTTCTAATTTTATATCTTCTAGAGTTTCTGTCTGTTTGGATGTGTGCCAAGGATATCCATCTTCAGATAAAATTCAAAATTAATGCACTGGGGTCAGAAAATGCTTTGGGATTCCTCTCACCCACAGTGTAAAATCATTTCATAAAACCATGTAACTTTTGACTGAATCTACTTGTAAATGCCTTGCGTGATTTATAGCAATACTTCTACTTCACCTGAAAGGTCAAGCTCAGATGAGAACTACAGCTTCTGTGGAGATTTTCGTTCTTCATTTAATCTATGTGTAGATTGTTTGATCACCAGGCTTCTGTGGCCAAGTTCCCTATGTTTGTCCCATTTTGCCCATTTGACCACATCTTAGCCCCAGACTTGATATCCCATACAACTTAATTTCATTCAGACTGTGACAAAATTTCTAAAATAAAATATATTATCTACACGAGCCCTTCCCATGTAATTTAAAATTATTTTTTTTTCCTAAAGGTTGATTATTATTCATTTTAGTAGCAACATGCTCAATAGATACCAAACTGGGAGAGTATTTTAAAACTACGACCCCCCTGCTCCGCACTACTACCTGGGAAAAATGCCATTAAATAGTGATCACAACCCTATTACATCCAGTAGTCTTAAAGTCAAGGGAATGTTAAAGAACCCATTTATCATTCAATATAAAAAAATAAGAAAGATAACAATAACAAAATGTCTTATACTGAGCCGATTATTAAATATGCCTATGGCATATACTTTACCTATAATAATTCAATGCCTTCTTAAAATAGGTGCTATTATTGTTATTGTTTTACCGATGAGGAAATGGAGGCAGAGATGTTAAGTAACTTTCCCAAGGTCACATAACTAGTAAGTAGTAGAACCGGGGTTTAAATGCCAAGTAGGCTGCCTCCAGAGACTGTACTCTCAGCCCCTGAGTGATACTGCCTCTCACAAGGAACTGACTCTGTTTGTGCTCTACAGAAACAAGTTGCTCAGAGTAAACAGTATTTACTTTCTTCTATGTTTAAATCCCTGTGTTGACTATAAGCAAACCCCTCAGAAACAATCTGTGGTCCTTGACCATAATTTTAGACCCACTTCCCTAAGCCATGCTTTCCTGTAAAGCAAAATTTCTTGTTACTGTTACGTCAAGCACCAGATTGGTGCTTGCAAAATAAATAATAATACTTGATGTGGTTGTATACATGTGGGTGAGTAGGTTTGAGGATATGCGTATGTATGTCTGCGTGCAGACACAAGTGTGTGTCATACAGAATTAAGTCCTCAATTTCTTTAACCAAATCAAAAAGCTGATGCACCATTGCAGTAGAAGTATAATGTCCCTAACTCCAAGGATATCCACACCCTTGTCCCTAACACACATGATTATGCAAAAGGGAATATGCAGATGTAAGTAAATTAAGAATCCTGAGATAAGAAGATTATCTCGGATTATATCGGAGGGCCAAATGTAATCACTAGGGTCCTGATAAGAGGGAGGCAGGATGGTCAAAGTCAGAGACTGGATGATGTTACCATGCTGATGCTGAGTTTGAAGACTGAAGAAGGGACTGAGATCCCAGGAATGCAGGTAACTTTCAGGAGCTGGAAAAAGAAAGGGAACAGATTCTCTTTTGGAGCCTTCGAAGGAATCAGCCCTACAAATATCTTGATTTAATTCTAGTGAAATCCATTTTGGACCTTTGACCTCCAGAACTACTAAATAATAAACTTGTGTTGTGATAAGCCATTTCGTTTGCAGTGATCTGTTATAGCAGTAATAGCAAACCAATAGAACCATTTAAATAAGACAACTTAGAATGAATTTTTTCATGTTGAAAAATGAAGATACCCAGGTCTGTCTTTGGTGGCATCCTTGGGACTTCTTATCCCCTTTATCTTGAACTATTTCACTTCACTTTTTTCATTGATTTCTTTTCCTCTGAATTAAACTATAATAGGTACTTGTGAGAAGCAGCTCTTTTGTAATATTTTCTACTTCCACTTCTCTGGTGTGTCACACCCACAAAGAGTCTGGTACACAGTAGAATATGGGTGCATACCTGATTTGTTGGTCTCATTTGCTTACCATTATTTTCCAAATTGAGCATCTTGTTAATAATTTTCCTGAAAAAATAATAACAACAGCATTAACCAAGATGAAGGTCAAGAAATAATTGCTCTTACCCCACACCCCCCACTTTTCTGTTTTTTGAAACATTAAATCTAAGTTTATTTTAAGTTGTATAAGGATGATTCACATACCAGTGCTATTACTGGAAGTATAAAATAGATCTTGAGAGGGAAAATAATATAAAAGATACTCCTTTTCTCCTGATATTTAAGGAAGCAAACAATTTTGTTTCTGTCCAAAATTTTTGCATCATTAGAAAATGTTCTTGAAGGCCTCAATGTCTGTTCCCACCTTTTCCATTGACCTGTACTTTCCTGCATGTTTCTGTACCCTAACATCACCCTTTTGCTATGTGCTGTTCATGTAGACAGTTTGAACAATGATGTTATCCAAGTTATATGCAAACGTGGTTTGCTACAAGAATATGTCTTATATAAGAACTTTAATTTGCCATTGAAATTTAAACTTCTGAAAGATGCTTTCTGATCTTCCGACATAGTTATTACAGAAAAAGTGTTTGTCTCTGAAACATGAGCTTGGTTGTTGTAAATAGTTTGGAGACAGTTCTAACCTGCACAAAAATTTGCTGATATGGAAAATGAATTGGCATTTTTTCCATCACAAAAAGTTGAATTACTCATGATATTCTCTACTGCACAAATCATGTTTGTGTGCATGTTTTACACTCTGAGAGTGGGGACTTATCTAAAAATGAGAACTCTTTTTTGACTCTTAGCCGTGGCTTGACAAAATAATCTCAATAACGAACTCATCGCATATATAGTTTTGATAAGCAATTTAATGCTTATAATCATATTTTTGAATATTAATGGGTCATTCTGTGATTGAAATCTTCATCTAGGGAAAAAGTCAGGTTGAGGCTCCGCTGGTCGCCTTGCTTGCTCTGTGTGCTATTTATTCTCTTTTTCTCGGAGGCTGTGGGTATGTGAGACTTGGTCTGCCCTGCGGCTGGGCTATTCAGGAGAAGCGGGTAGCTGGAAAGCCTAGCATAATGCCTTGGGGTGCAAATTACAGTCCCTGACTGAGAACCTGCAGGGAGCCAGATGAGCTTTAAGCATTGAGCACCAAACCCTACATCATATTCCCAACAGTTATTCCAGGACACACAGATGCCATGATGAAAAATAATCACCTGGAATTTGAGATATCAAAGATATTACAGTGTAGGTGCAGGTGAAACAGGTTAACCGACTAAAAAGAAAAATATTGTTTAACATTTGTGAAAAATTCATGCAAAAACAGCACGGTGACCTTTTGTGGATGTCATTGTAAACTTTGTGCATTGGATATTGCCAATGTGTTCTCCTTCATGGATAGCTAGGAGCCCGGGACGAATGTCCCAGCCTGGGAAGAAATGGAAGGAATATTTTCGAAGCCGTACGGAAGAGAGATACAGTGTGAGGAATTGAACTCTTCCCAGGTCTCCTCCCACTGAGATGGTGGGTAAAGTTGTTTGTCCTCTTAGAGATTCAAGAGGCAGAGAGTGACACCTGGGTGGCAGGCGCTCATTCCTTTAAGGCACAACGACCTCCACCCTGAAGCTCTTCCCTCTCAGTGAAATAGGGTCAAGTCACTATCCTGGTTTCTCTAATGTAACAACTGCTCCGCCCATGAGAATGAGCAGCAAAATCTTAAAGTGAGTGGGGTTTCCTTGCCCGCCCAGGCTGACAGAGAAACAAGAGGAAGAGGTCCCTGGTCTTGCTTTTTAACTTATGACCAGTGTATGTACCACGTGTGTTTAGGGGGCTGAGGGGAAAGACCTCAGGGATTTCAGGTGAATTATTCTCAATTAAACAATAGAATCCAACCCACATATTAATTGAGCAATTACAAGAGGACAGGAAGTATTTAGATAAAGCCATTAAATTGAGGACACACAGTGGGTCATATTAACCCAAATTTCTATTTTTGAGTCATATATTATATGTTACTGGTTTACAGATACTGAGTTTGTGGTATTTGCCAAGTTTTACTTTAATATGTTTTATATCTCTCTCTCATCTATCTATCATCTATCACTGATCTATCCACCCACTATCTATTATCTACCTACCTTACTAATCAAACAGCTATACATTCGGGCTTTTATTCTTAAATATAAATGGAGACATTTTAGATTTTTTCTTATTACTTGGTTATACAAACAGAAACTACTTAGGTATTTAGAAAAGTATATTACTCCCTTAGAAAGTTTAAATAGTATCTTGATTTGAAAATTTGAATGTTGTTATTCACTTTCTTTCTTTTCTTTTAATCACAAGCAAATTGAAATAGAGGACGTGACATCTATAATGTAATTTTAACCCTTTTGACATAATTCAGATAAATATTTTACCTTTAATATTGGCTTCTCCTCATTCTTTTCCTTGAATTTAGAAAATTATCCAGTCTTCTTTTATTTTGTGCACGTGCACTCAAATACGAATATTTACTATGTTTAACATATCCATTAAATTCGACTTATGTCTTGCAAAAATTCATTGGTACATCCTATCATTCTATAAATGAGGTCAAGAAATATTTACCCAACAATAGGAAAATGAGTGATGTAACGGTCCATTTGCATCCCAGCTTTCGCCTCTTTTATTTAGATTACTTAATTCTGTAGAAATAACTTCAGAGAATTTTATAAAGGCATAGTATTAACCACAAAGGTATTAAGCAAAACATGTTCCTACCCAGACCGCTGCTCTGATGAAAGTTTTTTGGCTCCATGGAGGACCCCACAAGAACCTGAATTGCTGGGATTGTTTCATTTGACTGCTGCACGTCAGTGGTTTAAGTTTGCAGAGTTTTACAGCCAAGGGAGGAAGAACTCATTAAAGAGAGAATGTTTTGTAGCTCATCTTATATATATCCTTTGGTATTCCCAAGCAAATTTCAAATTTAATAGGCTTCTAAGACAACATTTTATTATTGTATATGGGACGATTTAGTGCCTCATTTGGGAATTATGTGTGTTTATGTGAACCAAGTCAGGAGAAAAACATTGGAATAAAATTTTAGTTTTCTTTTTAGTACCCAGCAGCTGAATTCTCTTGTTGAGTAAGAAACGGAAGGGCTCTGAACAGACAAGGAAGAACACTATTTAAAATCTTAAATTTCATTTTTGTTTTTGTTTTGTTCAACAAAGGAAAAATATCTTGAGGTTTTTGTTTTAACTTGTATGGTCACTTATACGTTCTTGTTTAAAGAAATGATAATACATTTTAAATATGATACAAAAATACTGTGAGTAAAATGTATTTTATGAAAGTATTAACATACCTGATCTTCACAAAATTAATAATAATACAAATTTTGATCTCAAGCCAGTTACGTATAAGATTAGAACTATACTTAAGTTGACTCTAGTAAGATCCAATCATAATTTTCTCAAAAAATTATAGTTTTAGTTTGGTAGATCTAAGCATATCAATATATGCATGAATGATGTTCTACTTTTGACAGTTTTATAATTACATCTTTTATAAACATTATTTTTAGAAATAAAGTTCTTGTTTAATATTTAAAATGTTATTTGACATGGAAAAAGAAAGAGATAAAGTAAATTAAATCTATCATGGCATACAATTGTTACTATATATTTTTCAAATACAACATAGGGTTTTGAATCTATACTTTAGATTTTACAACTTTGATGAATTCTATTTTGATATAATATGTCAAATATTTTACTGTTTATGATTCACAAAGCCTTCTGAAGTTGAGAAATGGTATCTGTTCATGTATATAACTCATGGCCCAATTTCTAAGGCAGAAAACCAGAGAGTGAGCTAGATGAATTATGTTTCATCTTTAGCAGATGGCAGAGAGGATTCTGAAATAGGAACGGATACCCCTTGTGGTGATGGGACTCAGGCCTGCGTTCCCGCACTTTGTGTACTGAGTAATGTCAGAGACAGAGATTACTTGGGGACTTGGTAACAGGAAGCTTCATGCTGTTACTATTCTCATAGCTGTCATGGCCTCCTGGCTGCAATGTTCTCAGAGCCCAAAGGATAAATGGCAAGAAGAAGTTTGATGGTTACTAAACTGACCTGTTCTTCAAACTAGATGGCTTCTTCCCTAAATAGCTAAACATTTTACTTACATTCTGATTTTATTGTATCTCTGATACATCTGTGCAGTATTTACCCTCAATTGTTTAGGAAAATCTAGTTTTCAGTAGTTCATTCAGGGTGGTGTGTTTTTTACTTTCAGATAATGGGTTGTTCTGTGCAATGCCCGTCTTGCGTGGCCGTGAGCATTCTCACTTGCTACTGACCTGTGCACAACAAGCTCATGCCTTTCCTCTCCTTACTCCAGTCAGGTCCTCGTATTCCCGAATCTCTGGACAACCCTCTCTCTTTGTCTCCATTCCTGTTTTTCCACTTCAGCATACCATGCTTTTTGAACCTAAGTCTTTCTTTTTGGGCCCTGTCTTCTATCTGTATACCTTCCTCCTTCCCACTGACTCAAATTTCTCAGAAACCTATTACTAGCCCATGGGCTAGGGCAGAAATCTTTCGCCAAGGTGGCAAAAGTGAAGACTCCTTGAATTTCCTTCACAGTGCCCCCTGCTCACCCTTGCTAGTCCTGTTTTTATCTGAATGACCTGAATACTCGAGCCAAATAAGTTTGCTTTTTTAAATACAGGTCTCAGAGGCAGTTAATATGCATCTATCTTAAGGGCTAGAATTTTGTTTCATTTAGTCTTCCTTCTCTGGACCCTGTGTTTTTAAGAGCCATTGTCAAAGCATGATAATCCTGTGCCTTGAATTTTTGGTCTTCTTGAAAATTTTCAGAAGTAGAGGTGGCTACTTTTTCAATTTGTAAAAAGGCTTTCCTCTTCCGAGGAAACGAAATAGTATAGGAGTCTATACTTAGAGTGTTATTTTGCTTTTGCCTATTTATTTATTTTGAAATAGAAAAGTGGGAGGAAAAATATGCTCTCACTTAAAAGCAGATGAATCTTGTTTGTCAACCAGTTGTTGCTCTTACTGGAAGGAATAGTGATTATTCTCATTCTACTGGCTAAGAAACATCCCTCTAGATTAAAGCCTGGCATGGTGACACCATGTGTTCCTACTAATTGATTGAGGTCAAAAGGTAGACAGAACTTGCAGTGGTTTCATGGATCAGGTCTGTGACAGCACAGAGCCTGACAAAATGAACAGATCAGGAAGCAGTGTGGGTATACAAGTGAGGTCAATCGGTGGAAACAGGCTATCAACCATTAATTAAATAGTCTCACTTGGACACTCACTTGAACCTGGCTGGCTGCTGGGGTATATCTGTATGCAAGTCAAAATACCAAGCCCTTCTCCTCTCTAAGGACAGAGAAGACTATCACAGCTTTTAATAAAATGGGAGGCAGAATGTCAAGCAATCATGATCAGAAAACAAAAAAGGTTACCTAAAAAACAATGTAGTGCATAACAGAGAAGTTAAGAATTAGTAGTTAGAAATGGGCTTGTATCAGCTCTTCATGCTGTATTAATACTACATAATAACCAAAAGACTGCCATGGTATATAACAATGAACATTTATTTTTGCCCACGAATTTAAGATTGGCTGGGTTGTTCTGCTGGTCTGGGCCAAACTAAGGTGATCTTGGCTGGGCTCGCTCGTGCATTTGCAGCCAGGTGGGGAGTCAGATGGGGGCTAGTTGGTTAAAGATACCTTTAGCTGAGATGACTTTTCTGTGCTCCACGTTGCCTTCCTTCCTCCAGCAGGCCTTGCTTGTTCTCATGGTGAAGATGAAGTTCAAAGAGAGTGAAAGTACACAAGGCCTCTTGAGGCCTGGGCTCAGAAGTGACCCTCTATCACCTTCACCACATGCCATTGGCCAAAGAAAATAGAACAAAGCAAACCATGTCCCGAAAGTGAGGCAGAGGGACTGTGAACCAGGTGAGTCATCTGGAACTCAGAGTCCCTCCACTACAGCAGGTTCCTTTAACACGTTGCTTAGCCTTGGTGCGTGACAAGTGCTTTCTGTTAAGTCAGGAGTTATTCATTGGTCACAGCTGGGTGGTGCTGGTGGGAAATTGATGTTAACCTTGAATTCACACTGCCAGTCACACTTTCCAGATGTGAGTCAAACGAAGGTATGAACCTGAAGGATTTGGATTTTAAGAACAAACAGCGATTCTAATTATTAGGAATGTGTTCTTTAAAGCATGAACAATAGGATTTTCTTTCTTTCTTCTTCTTTTTTTTTTGGTGCTGCTCCATTTCAGAAGAATAAAGATAGACAGTACATAAAGTTTTTGTTAAAAACACACTAAGAAGAATTAAAAGTAATGAAAAATGATATAATTAAAACCAACTGGGAAATGGAACATGTAGCTAAAGGTAGATTTGCAATCCCTGCCACTAAAGAACTAAGGATTAGATTTAAACTGTCCACAGAGACTGTTCAGCAAGTGTAATTTGTAAGTCAGGCAGTTCACAGGATGAGCCCCTCTTAAGCAGTTTAGTGGCTTTTTGTGTGTCTATGTACTGAGTACATATTTCTTACCTTTCACGCTTACCTTAGTGGCTTCTCTTTCCCCTAAAGCATGCACATGGCCAACTTTATGTTTCTTTATACAGGTCTTTTATTCTAGTCACCTAGAATATCCAGCCCATAACATTCTAATGTTCACCTCTTTAAATTTTCCACAAGAGGCTTTTATAAAAGGAAAAGGAAAAATTAACTATCAGAAAGAATATTATGACATCAGAGATGTACTGTTTATGGTCAATTGTGCAGGACTTAGATGTCTGCCTCTGACTTCTGGTTTGCCATCTTACAAGTTGTGTGACTAAGGACAAATTTCTTTAAGCCTAGGTTTCTCCATGGATAAAATGAAAATCACATGATGTACCTAGATCAATTAGGTACTGCAGCAGAGGGAAAACCCTACCCCAACTACTTCAAAATGAGAAAAGTAATTACTTCTTACAAAAGAAGTCCTAGGTCAGGGACGCTTGGTTTGATGATATCAGGAGGGTCCCAGTTTTTCTCCACTCTTTTGTCATCTATAGAATTATCTTTCTTTAGATACCATACTCAGATATTATAATGTTGAAACAATCAAGTGGAGAAGGTCTTTTTCTGGGTTCCTCCTTTTAGGTGTTATGGGCTGAATTGTGTCTCCCTAAAATTCATGTTAAAGTCCAAATCCCCAATACCTCAGAATATAACAATCTTTGTAGGTAAGGTACTTAAAGAGGTCATGAGGCCATAACCCAATATGACTGGTGTCCTTATAAGAAGTGGAGATTAGGACAGAGACACACAGAGGGAAGACCATGGGCAGACCCAAGGAGAAGACGGACATCTACAAGCCAAAGAGAGAGGCCACAGGAGAAGTAACCTGCTCAACACTTTATCTTGCACTTCTAGCCTCCAGAAGTGTGAGAAAATAAATTTCTGTTGTTTAAGCCATCTAATTTATGGTACTTTGTTAGGGCAGCCCTAAAATATTAAAATAATGTGCAAGAAAACTTTATTCCAGAAATCCCTTCACAGGACTTTCTCCTTCTCAAAAACTGTTGGCTACAATTGGGTAAATGTTTAATCCTAATTTATGTGATAGTGAGGGATTGGGATGGTCATAACTGACTCAATGAAGTCCCAGCTCGTTGGATGATAGTGAACATCAGAAAGGGATGGGTGGAAGCTGTTAGAAAAAGAAAAGAAAACTAAATTATGGTAAGAAAATATTGGCACCCAGTGATGTCTCTATCTTATGGCTTGTTGTGAAGATTAAAGTAGAAAACGTACAAAACACTTAGTATTGTTCCTCACACTTTAAGTTATCATTATTTATTATTAAGCTTCATTTTGTGAGAGTTCACAGGATCAATGCCTTGTAATTCTTTAAAGGAGAGTGCATTGTTATTTCAGTAGCACTTGTTTTGGCTAAGAGCATATATTATACAATATTTTTTTGTATGGTAAGCATCATTATAGTATGAATCCAACTTAATTCTAATAATAAATAATAATTATATCTGTAATTTTGTTCTCTCATTTGAAGAAGAGATTATATAATAGTTGATTTTTAAAAAATACACAAACCATTAAGAAAAGACTTTTCTATTGAAATACAAACTCTGCAGTGGTTTGACCGGTGACCCATCAAATGATATGTCCACATTCTAATTCCCTGAACCTGTTAATGTTACCTTAGCTGGGGAAAGTCTTTGCAGATGCAATTAAGGTAAGGATCTACTTTTTAAAAAAATTTTTATTGAATTTATTGGAGGTTTCAAGTGTACAATTCTGTAATACATTATCTGTATATTGCATTGTATGTTCACCACCCAAAGTCAAGTCTCCTTCTGTCCCCATTTAGCTTCCCCTTCCACCCTCTTCGACCTGCCCCACCCGCTTTCTCTCTGGAAAGACTGTACTGCCGCCTCTGTCTATGAGGTTTTTGTTGTTGTTGTTTAAGCCCTTTACGTCAGCTGCCCAAAGTCCCTCACCTCTGACAGCTGTCAGTCTGTTCTCTCTATCTGTGAGTCTCCTTCTATTTTGTTTGTTAGTTTATTTTATTCATTAGATTCCACTTATAAGTGAGATCATATGGTGTTTGTCTTTCTCTGACTGGCTTACTTCACTTAGCATAATGCTCTTCAGATCCATCCATGCTGTAGCAAAAGGTAAGGTATCCTTCTTTCTTACTGGTGAATAGTATTCTATTGTATAAAGGTACCAACGCTTTTTTATCTACTCATCTACTGACAGACACTTGGGCTGCTTCCAAATCTTGGCTATTGTAAATAATGCTGCAATGAACATAGGGGTGCATATATTCTTTTGAATTAGTGTTTTGGGTTTCTTTGAATATATTCCCAGAAGTGGAATCTCTTGGTCATAAGGAAGTGTCATTTTACATTTTTTGAGGTAACTCCATACTTCTTTCCACCGTGGCTGCACCAGTCTGCATTCCCACCAACAGTGCAAAAATGTTCCCCTTTCTCCACATCCTCGCCAGCACTTGTTTGTTGATTTTTTAAAGTATGTTTTATTGATTATGTTGTTACAGTAGTTTCAGTTTTTTCCCCTTTTGTGCCCCTCTTCCCAGTACTCCCCTTCCCTCCAGCAATCCCACCCCCCTTAGTTCATGTCCATGGGTCGTATATACACGTTCTTTGGCTTCACCCTTTCCTATATTATTCTTAACTTCCCCTTGTCTATTTTTCTACCAACCAATTATGCTTCTTAATCCCTGCACTATTTTCTCATTTCTCCCCCTCCCCTCCCAGCTAATAACCTTTCAAATGACCCCCACACCTATGATTCTATTTCTATTCTGGTTTGCTTAGTTGGATTTTGTTCTTATTTTTTAGATTCAGTTGATAGGTGTGAGTTTGTTGTCCTTTTAATGTTCAGAATCTTGATCTTCTTTCTCTTAAGTAAGTCCTTTTGACATTTCATATAATAAAGACTTGGTGATGATGAACCCCTTTAGCTTTACCTTGTCTGGGAAGCACTTTATCTGTCCTTCCATTCTAAATGATAGCTTTGCTGGATAGAGTAATCTTGGTTATACGTCCTTGCTTTTCATCACCTTAACTACTTCTTGCCAGTCCCTTCTTGCCTGCAAAGTTTTTTTTTTTGAGAAATCAGCTGATAGTCTTATAGGCACTACTTTGTAGGTTACTGCTTTTTTCTTGCTACTTTTAAGGTTCTCTCTTTATCTTGAACCTTTGGCATTTTAATTATGATGTGTCTTGGTTGGTCCTTTTTGGGTCTAGCTTGTTTGGGACTCTCTATGCTTCCTGGACTTTTATGTCTGTTTCCTTCACCACATATATGGAGTTTTTCTTCATTCTTTTCTCACATAAGTTTTCAATTTCTTGCTCTTCCTTTTCTCCTTCTGGAACCCCTATGGTTTTGATGTTGGCATGTTTAAAGTTGTCCCAGAGGTTCTTAAGCCTCTCTTCATTTCTAAAAATTTTTGTTTCCTCATTCTGTACGGTTGACTGTTGTGTTCCTCCTTATGTTCCAAATCGTTGATTGGAACCCCAGTTTCCTTCCCTTCACCATTGGTTTTGTGTGGATTTTTCTTCGTTTCATTTAGCGTAGCCTTCACTTCTTCCCTTATGTGTTTGCTGTACTCAAACATATCTGTCAAGTCTGTGAGCATCTTTATCACCAGTGTCTTGAATTCTGTGTCTGTTAGTTTGGCTATCTCCTCGTCGCTTATTTCTCCCACTGGAACCTTGATCCATTCCCCCCTTTGGGCCAGCTTATCTGTCTCCTCATCTTGACAGGCTCCTGTGTTTGTTTGCCTTTGTGTCTTAGGTAGAACTGTCACTCTTGTTACGTTGTAAGGAGTGGAGCTTTAGGGATTTGTCAGTACAAGGTGACCCGTTTCACCATGCCATGGCACTGTATGTATGGGAGGGGTCAGAGAGGGAACAATGCTGCCCGCTCAGCACCTGCCCCCCCCCCTCCAGGCACCTCTCCCACTTTGTATGGGACTGACGCCTCTCCAGCTGTTACCCTGGCTGTCGTTCCCAGAGTAGGCGGATCTGAGGATGTTCTTGAACCCTGGGGGCCCTTTAAACAATCGAACTCTGCTGAGAGACCAGCTGTTTCTTCCTCTTCCCCAACGCCCACTGGTTTACACAGCCAGAAGCAATGAGGCTTGATTTTCCTTGGCACTGGGACTATGAGCTGTGTGATCTGGTCTGGTGCTGGGAGCACTCCCCAGGTGTCCCTCCTGACTTTTTAAAATGTGTGACTGCGCTTTTTGGCAGCCTACCACTGCTGCCACTGCTGCTGCCATCACTGCTGCTGCCACCACACTGTGTCCTCTCTGCCCCGTCTCTGCCCTTCCTATGTGTCTGGATGAGTATTTCTTCTTTATATCTTTGTTTGTTGGACTTCCATGCAGCTTAATTTTATGGAACTTCTGGTTGTCTCTAGTTTTGAGGTAGCTGTCTTCCTTCTTAGTTGTGGAGGGAGATGCAGCATGTGTCTCTAGGCTGCGATCTTGGCTGGAAGTCTCTATTTGTTGATTTATTGATGATAGCCATTCTGACAGGTGTGACATGATATCTCATTGTGGTTTTAATTTGCATTTCTCTGATGATTAGTCATGCTGAGCATCTTTGTATATTTGGAGAAGTGTCTATTCAGGTATTTTGCCAATTTTTAATAGGATTGTTTGCTTTTTTGGTGTTGAGTTGTATAAGTTATTTATAAATTTTGGATATTAACTTCTTATCAGATGTATCATTGGCAAATATGCTCTCCCCTTCAGCAAGTCATCTTCTCATTCTGTTGATGGTTTTATTTTCTGTGCAAAAGCTTTTTAGTTTGTTGTACTCCAATTTGTTTAATTCTTCTCTGTTTCCCTTTCCCAAGGAGATATAGGAAAAAAATAAATTTAAAAAAATTTAAAAAATTGATGTGAAAAATACCTGAGATTTTTCTGCCTGTGTTTTTTTCTAGAATTTTTATGGTTTCAACTCTCATATGTAAGCCTTTAATCTATTTTGAGTTCATTCTTTTTTTTCAAAATTTAATCTTTGTTGTATTTTTTTATTACCATTTAGTCCCCTTATACTCTTCTTTCCCAAGCAATCCCCACACTGTTGTCTGTGTCCATGAGTCCTTTTTTCTTTTTTGCTCAATCCCTCCACCTCTTAACATCTCCACCCCACTAGCTGTCATCTTCTCTACATCTATGAGTCTGTCCCCATTTTTCATTTTGAGTTTATTCTTAGGTATCGTGTAAGGAGGTTGTCTAGTTTTGTCTTTTGGCATGCATCTGTCTAGTTTTTTCAACGCCATTTATTAAGTAAACTATCTTTACCTCATTGTATGTTTTTACCTCCTTTGTCAAATATTAATTGACCATAAAGGCATGGATTTATTTCTGGGCTCTGTTGTGTTTCATTGATCGATATTCTGTTTTTATGCTGGTACCGGGCTGTTTTGATTACTATGGCCTTGTAATACAGTTTGATATTGGGTATTGTGATTGCTCCAACTTTGTTTTTCCTTCTCACGATTGCTGTGGCTATTTGGGCTCTTTTGTGTTTTCATTTTACATTTTATTATTTATGACATCTTCAAGATAGATGTGATGTAAGTGGCTTACAAGATAATCAACTCAACATCATTTCTCATCTTCCTTGGTTTTGGATTGTTCTTTCCATGCATCATTCTATGACATGAGATCACAAGTTCAGTTAAGTGTGCTTACGCTTTCTGTTGTATTTTATATTTCCTTTCTAAGAATTCTGCCTCTACAATATCAGCTTTGTCTTCTGTTGGCGCTAAAATTCTTTTGTGCTCTGGATTTGTAAACCTCTGTCAATTATCAGGAATGATCTAAGCTGTCAACCAATATAAAGTTATGTTACACAGATTTTGGACATGCTAACAAACTTTCTCTGTTCATTTTGAGCGCTATTCTGCATTATAAAGAGAAAAATGTGCACTGGCTTTATGAGTTTTATGGGGAAAGCCAGTCTTAATTTTATATGTATTAATTGAAAGGTTGGGATCTTTAACTTTTTTTTATATGCCATGTGGCATGTTTACAATATGCTTAAAATTACCCTTCGTATATGATCTCATCTACCATATGTTTATTGAGCAACTAATATTATTGTGCAAGGAACAATGAGAGGTACAAAGGAAATGTGACCCCTAGTGTTAGTTATTTCATTGTTTGAGTCTCACAGAGTAGAAAATGTACTCAAACAACACAGAGAATCACCACAGCTAAGTTGTAGAAAGCTTAAAAGTTGAATAAAGTGAGGTACCTGAGAGAAAATTCCATGGCATAGAAATGATTTCAAGATTATTTTCTTAAAAATTATGGCCACACAAAAATTACGGCCACAATGTGCTATTAGAACCACTGACACTTTCTCAATCTGTTGAGAATTTGAAAGAGCTTACTTTTATTCTAACAAAGTCAAATTGTGAAACTAAAATGATTCACTAAAAGAACCAGAAAATAGAAAAGATTTAAAAAATAATTTATCACCTTATTGTTGTAAAACAAAAAATAAATAATCAATGTATTGACTGCCTTTGGATCTTTCAATGTCTTTTTAAATGTCATCATTGATGATCACATGATTTTTATAATTTGGACAGTAGCTTTAATTTCTGAAATAGCCAAAAAATATTGTATTCCAAATAGGCAATAAGGTGAGTTTGGGGACAAAATGTAGTGTGATTATAAAGTTCTGAGTTTAGGGTAGTTCAGTTCAAAAAGCATCTCACTTCTATACCTATGAAATCTACTGTTTATTTCATGCTTGTTACAAGCCAGGGTCTTTGTATTATCTCACCTAATGCTTGTAACAAATTTAACACATTTGTGGAGCTGTTCTCATTATTTTCTTCTTACAAGTGAAAAAGTTAACAGAATAAATAGCTGGTAGGAAGAATAAATAGATACCAACCCAAGTCTGTCCTAGTTCTAAAGTTTTAGTTTTTATGATTTAGATCCTCAAAATTGCAGTTAGAAAACCTAAAGAAAATCCTTATTTGTATTCTTTTATGAGTTTTGTGATCTTGGGCAAGTCATTTAAATTCACTAATCCTTAATTTCTTAGTTTTTCAAAACAAGAAAATTATACCTATCCTAAACTTTTTTGAAGAGGTTATGGTGAAGATTAAATGAGATAATTACTAAACAAAAGACTTTGTATAAATCAAGAAAAATTACACAAATGTAAGACAATGTGAGAAAAACTAGAACTGAAACACTCATTAACAATACTTTGAGTAATGGCATCACTGATGGCACATTATGACATAAGCTTTGATAGCACTTCCTTTGAAAAAATGCTATTTGGATGTAGATATACTTGTTAGAAAAAAAGGAGACAAAACTAAACCACCTAGACTACATATATTCACCAAAAGAATTTCAAATGTAATGCAAAATACAGTCAATTTTATTATTTATCTTCAAATAGATTAAGCACATGGGTAGCAGAATTTTTTGCTCTCCAAACAACTGTATTAGCATCATAGATAAGTACACATAGTATACACACATGTAGACAGAGACACATATGTGAATGGATATGTAGACAAATCACCAATAATCATGGAAAGAATACTTAGAGAAGCTGTTTTTAAGACTATGATTATGTCAGGTGATGTTGACTCGTAAAAAGAGACTGTCATCTGAAGAGTGTAAGAAAGAGATGATACAAAGCATCCTGGTCTTGATTTCAATGCTTAGATGTTGATCCCAAGACCCTGGCTTAGTACTCTAGGGCTTGGACTATTTACTTAATCACATTTAACGTCTTTCCAGCCTTTATGAAAACATCTAATTCTCATTATTTCTGAATATAGGGTTTAGATTTAAGATAGTTCATAAAAGTAAGGTACTATATCTTATCCGTGTTGGCATTCTTAAAATCTAATTCATTACCTGACAAAGAGTGATACTTGAGAAATGGAAATGAAAGCAGCTTAAAAACTTTACATATATTAATATTTTCCCTTACTCAAAAACCATTTTTCAGACAACTTCTATCTTGCCTGTTATTACATGACTCTGAAGTAGTGAATAATATTAAATTATTTCAACTCCTCTGAATACAACCCATGTAGTCATCTTGATGTGATGCATTTAAGTTATATATACGTCATGTTCTTCTTGTGCTCAGACTGGCTAAAATGTCAGCACCATCAATTAATGGGTGAGATTAAATTAGTACAATGCAAATAATATAGCAGGAATGCACATGGTTTTCACTAAGTGATTACTCTTTTTAAATGAGGCCTATCATGATGTCATCTATTGATGTAAAAATCATCTAATGTCTGAATAGTGGATTTGTCTGGAGCATGATTATGTTTATTCTCTGATGATGTTACAACTGGTCTAGCCAAATGCAATATTCTAGGGCTTACCCTTGAGCTAATTGCTCTCATGATCACAAAATTGCATTTAAAAAAAAAAAAAGGAAATTGTCAAAAACTAGATTTTGATTATTAAATAACTTTGTTTCATCTGAGGAATTATGTTACATATGCAAATATGCCCTCTGTTTCTTATAAGCATAATAGTATTTGCCATAGGAAAGAAAAGCTCCCCAGATGTTCCAGGTCTGAAAGGATAGACTGGAAAGTGATCAGGAAGTTCAAAGTGCCTAACTCAATGAAGTTTATCCTGTTTTCTGAATAACTGCCAGGTAACTCCACACGACACTCTTGAAAACATTAATTTTTCTACAGAGTTCACCTAGAGTGCTGTCTTTTAAGGAGATTTAGCAACTTTTGAAAAATAATTCTGATGTCCAAGGTCCAGGGAAGTTTGCCTGAGGGAAAACTACATTTTGGTTAGGACTCAAGGTGAAGGGCTGGAAAACATGCCTTTTAAGCAAAAGCCCCCATAAGATAGTAGTTAGTAAGAATCACAATTGTCTTTCTCCTGAATGCCACAGGTTATAAATTGACACCTAATGACTTTGTTTCCAAATGACTATATTCTTTTTTACTTTACATAGAAAGATACATTAGACTCAAAAAGGTTAGGGGTACATGGTTACCCAGGTCAGTATTTGAAAATAGGTTTATTTGCTTAAAAAACCCGTGCTTTTTCTAAAATATCATGTAACCTCTTTGACATTTTACTGCTCCTTATTTACCAATATCCAGTCCTGGATAATCCTCCAACCTAAAAAAAATTTACTTATGTCTTTTTGTGTGTGTGTGGTTTTCCAAGACTGTGTTATAGCTATCTTGACTGGCTCCTCTACAAAACTGTGCTGTATCTCTTATGTGCGTCCTCATTGTTTTTTCAAAATAGTTTTCTTCATTTTGTTTACTTTTTCTTCAATAGCTTCTTTTCCAAAATCTCTCTTTATTTCCAAAAATTGTCTTCTCTTGTTTCTGTCTCAACAACCCTTCTGAATTTTGCTTCTACTTCTCTTGTCTTTGATCCATTAGTTTTTAAGAGTATGCCGAAGTTCAAGGACACTGCGTCAACCCATTTTTATTCTCTTCCCCTTGCTTTCCCTATTGGTGCTCATTGCCTCTGTAATCAAGTTAGTGTGGACAGTCTCCAATTTATTAAATCTACCCTAAGAGCTCCTCTAAACTCTGACATCAAGGTACTTATTGGATATTTCTGTATTAGACATTCTTAACATAAACCAAACCATATTTATGATTTCTTTTCTGGATATGATCTTTGACTTTGACACTTCAAAAAATATTTGACTCTTTAAAAATATTATTATTAATTTTGTTACTAGCACTACTACTCTTCAGTCATCCACAGAGTTCAGTGTAGTTTTGACAGCACCCTTGTTTTCGGTCTCTAATTTATTTTCATTTGATTTTGTTTCTTTCATTTTGAAAAATTGAACAGAAAGTATTAGTCAATTTAAAGCTCTTTACTCCAACATTACGCTTTTTATCTATCTGTCTTTGGGAGGTAGTAACACACATTTTTGCCCTCTTCCTTGCTATCTAGGATAAATAAACATGAGTTAAAATGGTCAGAAAATGACCATTTTAGT
This sequence comes from Furipterus horrens, assembly GCF_987537825.1. Lineage (NCBI taxonomy): Eukaryota > Metazoa > Chordata > Mammalia > Chiroptera > Furipteridae > Furipterus > Furipterus horrens. The sequence continues at coordinate 11,602,256 of NW_028327171.1, forward strand.
TAAAAGAACCAAGGACTAATGTTTGGCTCCGGAACTTCCTGTGATCACTTCCTCTCAAGGAGTCTTTTAAGCTTTATCTCTAAAAGTATGTGACTTTGACTCTTTGCTTAATTACACTAATAATTACTTAATTAACTATAGAGGCATGTTTAACCACTGCAATTTATCCTGTCCCACAAAAACATCTGGATCAACATTATTTCCACCTTTTCCTACCTTTGTGTGCACAATTCAGATCTCAGCCTGCCAATACAAACATCCTTCACGTTGTTAGTTTAGCCTGAGGAGAGAAGCTGAAGAAATGCCTGAAAGCACAGACACTTGCACACTATACTGAATATTTATTTCTGATGACAAAATTAATGCATTCACTGTAGAACGATTGCAAAACACCAAAGCACATACATACACACACACTCAAGATACAGTCTGAATTCTATAACACACTAGAATATGTGTATATATATATATTTGTGTGTGTATATGTACATATGTACACATATATGTATTTGGATATATAAATGTTAAAGTAAGAATACTCTATGTATGCTGTTGAACTATCTACATTTTTATTTAATATTTTCCCATATAACTAAAAACTCTGTAATGCTATTTTAATGACTATATTAGTCTACTATGATGTAAGAGTTTTGTAGGTAATTTTATATATGTTCATTAGGTTTGAGCTTTTAGATTGTTTCCAGTTTTTTACTCATACAAATAATAAATACATAAACACTGGATAGAACTTAGTTCATATTCATATTTATGGTAAATTCCTACAACTGAAAGTGTCTGGAAGAAACTGTCTTATGTATGACATTAATTTTATTCTATATGTTTCCAAATATAATCTTATTATCATGTTTTAATATTTGAAAAACTATTCATTTTTATCTAAAATCACTGTAATTTATATTTTTGATCACAAGTAAAGCCAGAAGTTTTGAACATGTTGATCAAGCATTTGTATTTTTTACTTCAATGAACTATATATTTATTATGTTTTACCATTTTAATGTTGGGGTTGTTTATTTGCTTTTTTAATTGACTTGTAAACTATTTTATAGGTTAAAATATTCTGTCTCTCTAACAAAAGTAGTCTTCCACTTTTTAAATTGTTCTTCATTTTAATGTAATTTTATTAATAAACACATGTTTAGTTTTTAACAAATAGGTGGCCTTTTAATCTTCCTTTGTTGTTTTTAATGTTCTGGAATGGCTTAGATACAGCACAGAAATATATAAATTCTCTTAAGTTAAAATTTTTTTTATTTCAAATGACTTTACTATTTTTAAAATTTTATTTTTATTGTTTTTCTATTACGATTGTCCCACTTTTTCCCTCATTGCTACCCCCCACTTAAGTTTAAAAATTTGTTGCATGTAGTTGGTTGTTTAGTATGACACGTGGATCAATTCTGTTTCTAAATATAATTGTCCATTTTTTCAAGATGAACTGTCAAATCACTCATGCTTCCTAGTAATACAAAATGCCACTTTATTGTCTACTAAATTCTTATATATAATATAATAAATATGTATAATTTGTTCTTTATTGTGCTAGGGAGGTGTTACATTTTGTCCATTATTTTATTTTCCATGGCAAATTGTATATACATATGTGTGTACATACACAGGTACACATATACACAAATATATGTGAGTATACATAATACGTATAAGTGTATATATATATATAAACAGTATATATACATGTATATATTCTGTTATAAATTTTTATCAATATTTTTAGGACTTTATTCCATTTTCTTCTTCCATAAGTACTTGAAACAACAAGTTAAAATTTCATCAGAGTTTTGTTTGATATTGTGTTAATATGTTAAATAATTTGTAAGGAATTAGCAATGCAGAATCTTCCTGTCTTAAAGACATTAGATCCTTAGGGAAAGTTTAACATTGTCCTTTTTATGGTGCTCATTTTTAAACGTTTAATCTTTGGTATTTTATGAAAGCTTTTGTTATGGTAAATAAAACTTTGTTCTTTTAAATTTTTTATGTGTTTATTTGTTTGATCCAGCCATCTTATTAAACTCTACTATTATTTCTAATAATTTTTAATGAACTACTTTTGTTTCAAGTAATGACTAACTTATTAGCCATTTCTAAGATCCAGCAACTGCAAGACAAGGGGCTGCTGTTGACCCTGAAAAGTCCCAGCGGGGGAATTTCATCAGGACAGATCATTTTCTTTCTGAGGACGGTGCTACACTGGGGTAGGGCACTTCATAATGAGTTGACTAGGTTGTCCTCTGTCCACTTTGGCATTCTATGAATCAGAATTGCTTTATCATAAAAGCACTATTAGGTCCAGAATTCTCCCTAGCCTCCTGTGGTGGCTTCACAGAAGAGTCACGTGAAAGAGTAGACAGGTCTCTAAGGACTGAGGCTTTATTCATCAGCTTTTCTTTTGTTCTGCCCATTCTTGCTTTTGGTCTTCCTGAATTAACTATTCCTGCTGCCAGTTGATGCTAGTCTGTGAATTAAATTTTAAATAGAAAAAGTTCTATATTACAGCCTTGCTGTCTCTAAATGCAGTTGGAACATTTTCATATTCCTTTTTTGTATTTCAGGGGTTCTGGGAGCGCTTAATTGAACTTTCTGGAAGCCTTCTGTTAATGCTTCTACTTGAATGGGCATCATCTCCAGGAGCACCTATTTTAGTTTGGAAATTGCAAACTGTTGTCTTCTAGATAATTAATTAGAAAACACCTTCACCTGTGTTTGAATTTATGGAGATTTGTCATCTTTATTCTTTCCATAAACAAAGACTAAAGCACTTAACACATTCTGACCACCATGTGCAGGTGGGAATACAAGCATAAGCAGGACTTGTCCTGGTGAAACTTCAGAAGTAAGAAACAGTCGTGTAAATGGATGCATAGTACCATTCAAGTGTGTCTGTGTTGGAGGATGGTTGCTAAGGATGCAGGCAGAGCATCCTAGCCTTGGCGGTGGATGTGTACGTGAGGGAAATCTTCCCAGTGGAACTGTCACCTGGCTTGAACTTTAAAAGAGGCACAGAAGTTAAATATACAAAATTGAAGTTTTTTTTATAGTGATCATTTTCTTCCATAGAGCTAAGTGTGAAATGAGCCACATTTTGTCCTCTTGAAGCAGAACAGGCCAAGAAATTTTAAATGAGCAGTGTGGTTCATTTTATAAACTAGCCGGTTTCTTCACTTCCTTGCTGTTTGATAACGTGTACATGTGTGTGTGTGTAAGCAGTGATGATTTATAAATCACACACGAATATTTTTATAACGCATAAAATTTTTTTAGGTGTCTTTTTTGGATTTAGTATCCTTTCCCTCTTCTTTTAATAACTTACTAAACAAAATAAGTGCTTAAATTTTGTTTTTATTTAGCTAACTGCTTTTAATAGCAGTATTTAACTTTCTAAGCATGCAATCCTTACTATTTACGGTAAATATTAATTTGTTCCTATTAATACCAGGTGAATTTAGGATAAAATAAGAGAGGATGATAATACTTCGAAATTTTAAATCTCTATAGAAACATTAAGTGTTTGTACTATTTTCCACGAGGACAGGGACAATTTCTCTAATGTTTATTCTGTATAATTTTAATGTAAATCAGCCAGATTAAGAATTACAACCTTAATTTTATTATGCTATTCAAAGTTATAGAGCTGGAGGGGGCTTTAAAACTATGCCTAACAATGTAACAATTCCTTGTAAGAAATGTGGAGATGAAGGTCCAGGGAGGACATGTGTCTAATCACAGGGCCAATTGGTGGCAAAGCATGAGATCAGACCATGTTTAATTTTATTTCAATGCCCTTCACAATGATTATCAAGTTTCTCATTTAATGTAGTCATTAAATGTATTATTAAATAAATAGAAAAACAAGATTAGAACACTTTCTAGTAAAATTTCCTTCAGTGAAAGGCACTGATTTCAGTAATGCTAAATAATTTATCAAAATTCTAATATATATTTCCAATTAATTATTTCCGGAATGAAATACACTCTCTCTTAAGCTTTCAGAAAAATATGGCTGTGGAGATGGGATATCCCACTCTCTTAGGACCCAACATGCTCTTCCCACTGAAGCACGTGAGGGAAAGGAGACACTGTGAAAGAAACTATGTTTGCCATCAAGAAACGTGTGTCCTTCAGGGTATGTGTGGGAGGGCTCCTGGGGGAGGAGGTTTGGAGCCCTTTGTGTATCTTCATCCAGGTTGTCCAATTTATCTGTCCCTGTCTGGAATGTGTTTCTCAGACTGCTTTGAAGTCTAGATACTTTTACTGAGTGGGAGTTGTTACTCCTGTCTAATGGTACTGTCTTCCACTCTTTGATGAATGAATAGGTCATTCATTCAACACACTTATTTATTCAATATACATTAGTTCCTTCAACAAACATTAAGTAATTTCTTTGACCCTCTGATAATTTCTACTCTATGGGGATTCAGATAGCACAGACTAAATATAATAAATAAGTTGTAAAATGTGGTAAGAAAGTGCTAAGGAAAAAAAAATGCAGAGGAGAATAAGAGTATAGGTGTGGGCAATGTGCCAAGCATTTAAAAAAAATCCTCAATCAAGGGTATGTTTTTCTTGATTTTAGAAAGAGAGGGAGGGGGAGAGAGAGAGAGAGAGAGAGAGAGAGAGAGAGAGAGAGAGAGAGAGATGTGAGAGAGAAAGATCAATTGATTGCCTCCCATCTGATTTATTCCAGGCCACCATCCTGAGAGCATAGGAACAGGCACAGTGAGGTTAGTGACCTCACTAGGAAGGACAGAGCCAGAATTAAAATCTAGTATTGATGGCTCCAAGATCCATGGCTTCTATAGAAGGGATCCAATTTGGAGAAAATGGCTGTGTAAATACGGACCCCCAGACTACAGTAGGATGAATGGTGCACAGTAGATCCATAGAGCGAGAAAAATTGGACATACTACTGCCCAGTGACCAGATCTGGCCCACCTTCTGTTTTTGCAAGTAAAGTTTCATTGGAGTACCGCTGTATTAGTTTCCTATGGCTGCTATAACAAATTACCACAAATTCTGGTGGTTGAAAACAGCATGCCTTTGTTCTCTTCCAGTTCCGGAGGTCAGAAGTCCAAAATCAGTTTCACTGGATCAAAATCAAGGTGTCAGCAGGCCCACACTCCCTTTGGCTCCAGGGCAGAATCCTTTTCTTTGCCTTTCTAGCTTCAAAAGGCATATTGCTTGGATTCCTTGGCTTGTGGCCCTTCTCTCCATCTTCAAAGTCAACAGCATAACATCTTGCTTCAGTTGTCATGTTGCCTTCTTTCTCTGGGGTTAAATATCCCTCTGCCTCCCTCTTACAAGGAAATTAGTGATTACATTCAAGGCCCACTCAGATCATGCAGGATCTTTGATGGAATTACATCTGTAAAGTCCCTTTTGTCACATAAAGTAACATTAACAGGTTCCAGGGATTAGAATAGGGGTACCTTTGGGAACCCACAACACCAGACAGGCTCATTTGTGAGTGTATTGTTTATGGCTGCTTTCTTGCTACAGCAGCAGAACCTAGCAGTTTTCACAAGAGAATCTATGGCCTAAAATATTTACATGTGGCCTTTCTGAGAAAAAGCTTTCAGTCCCTTGCTCTAAAAAGGAAGCTCCTGCCTTGAGGGAAAGAAAGTTTCTGACCTTATAAAGCACTATTCCTTGGCAAGGAAACTACGTCCAAGTTCAATCACTTCGAAGTTAAATTAAGTTCAAGTCCTCTTTACTTTAAGTTACAAAATAATAGCGTCTTCAAGCAGCAGGAAGATTTTTTCTGCTGTCTCACATAACTGAAATCTTTATTTCTACCCTCTAAAGAAAATATCCTTTCAGGATTAAAAGCAAGGCACTAATTTAGAGTGCGCAGAGTATAAAAGTCTAAGCCATATTGATGATATGCACCAAGAGTAGTTTTCTAATATTTAGTCAAGCAATGAAGTAAGTAACTAGCTAAGTATGTAACTACCTACGCTTCCACTAAAGGCTTTTAATTTTTTTCTTTTTCATTTTTGAACTAGCACTTTGGACCCACATCATGTCACTCCTGTTATTGTACAAATGGAAATTTAAATTTTGGGTTTATGTAATGTTTACACTCCAAATATTACCATAACTTCCAGAGAAGTACACAAGACATCTGGGAATACAGCTCTGTTTTTAAAACTATAGTTTTCATACTATTGTAACAATGCTGCAAGTAAACATACAATTATAACTGACCTCAAATGTGCAAATACTGGCAAAAGTGCATAGCTTTTACAATGAAAGAAAATTTTTCATGTGGATGAGTTCTGTGTAGAATTCCAAGTTCGTAAAGATCATTGAATGGTAGGCCTACAATAGAGAAAAACCAGCTTTTTATGTTTAGAACCTTATTTATGAATTAACCGATTCAGGTTTGGATTTGTGTGTATCCTTATTTTTCAGTTAATGACAGCATAGGGATAGTAATAGCTAATGTTTTTGTAGAGCTTCCAACTGACCAGGCACCAAGGCAAGTGTTTCATTCATGTTGAGGTATATGATCCTTTCAACTGGAGATATTATTACCACTTTACAGAAGGAAAAGTTGAAAGATAGAGGGATTAAGTAGCTTGATCAAGATCACACCACCAAATAACATAAAAGGAAGGATTCAAACCCAAGAATATAAAAGCTATCTGCTTAACTACTACACTGAGCTGCCTCTCACGTACACATTTATACCAAAGAGCTCCTGATCTCTGAGATATGCAGAAGTAGTGAGACAGTAGTCCTGTTAAGCCAGATAAATTTTCTTCTAGAAGTTTCTGGAAGTCTTCTAACAAAGGCTTACACAATGTTATATATTAGACTATATATTAGAATTTTCTCGAGAGCTATAAAAAGATACCAAGGCCTGGCTCCATCCAAGGCCAATTAAGTGAGAATCTTTGGGGATGGAGTATTGAGTTTAGATGTTTAGTGAGAGCTTTCTGGGCACTAACATACATTATATATGTAATGCTAAGTTTCTAAGTGCTTCACCATAAATTACAGCGTTAGATGTTTGAGATGAGAACACTTTCAACTACCAAATTATTAATAAAGACTGAGAGACAATGTTCACTCAGATAAATTCTTACATATTTTGGAATCAAGAAGAAATCTGAGTGTTTTAAAATTAAAAAAAAATTTCTTTCCATGAAGATGGTGCCCAAAGCGAAGAAGGAAGCTTCTGCCCCTCCCAAAGCAAAAGCCAAGGCAAAGGCTTTGAAGGCAAAGAAAGCAGTGCTAAAAGGCATCCACAGCCACACAAAAAAGAAGATCCGCATGTCACCTACCTTCCGGAGGCCCAAGACACTGCGGCTCCGAAGGCAGCCTAAATATCCTCGCCAGAGCGCTCCGAGGAGAAACAAGCTTGACCACTATGCTATCATCAAGGTCCCTCTGACTACCGAGTTGGCCATGAAGAAGACAGAAGACAACTATACACTTGTGTTCATTGTGGTTGTCCAGGCCAACAAGCACCAGATCAAACAGGCTGTGAGGAAGCTCTATGACATTGATGTGGCCAAGGTCAACACCCTGATTAGGCCTGATGGAGAGAAGAAGGCATATTTTCGACTGGCTCCAGACTATGATGCTTTGGACATTGCCAACAAAATTGGGATCGTCTAAACTGAGTCCAGCTGGTTAATTCTAAATATAAAAACTTTATAAAAAAAAATAAAAAAAAAATTTTAATTACAGTTTACATATAATATTATATTAGTTTCAGGTGTGCAACATAATGATTAGACATTTCTATAACTTAAAAAGTGATCGCCCTAATAAGTCTAGTACCCATTGGACACTATACATGTTATAACAATATTATTGACTATATTCCCTTTACATTTACTTTATATCTCCATGGCTATTTTTCTAACTGACAACTTGTCCATGTTAATCCCTTCCCCTTTTTCACTCATCCCTCCAACCCACCTCCCATCAGGCAACCATAAAAACGCTCTCCTCAGAAATGGTGTTGGGAGATCTGGACAAGTACATGTGAAAAACTGAAAGTAGACCACCAACTTACACCATACACCAGAGTGAGCTCAAGATGTGCTAAATACCTAAATGGAAGTCATGACACTATAAAACTCCTAGAGGAAAACATAGGCAGTAAAATTTCAAATATCCCAGGCAGCAATATCTTCACTGCTATCTCCCCTAGGGAAAGGGATATATGTAAAGGAAAGAATAAACAAATGAGACTACATCAAATTCAAAAGCTTCTGCACAGCTAAAGAAAACATCATCAAAATGAAAAAGGTATCCAACCATATTGGGGAAACATTTTTGCCAATGATACCTCAGACAAGGGCTTGATCTACAAAATATATAAGGAACTCATACAAGTCAACATCAGGAAGACAAACAATCCAATTAAAAAACGGGCAAAGGACCTGAACAGACACTTCTCATGAGAAAAGCACTTGGATTTGGTCAACACATTTCTAGAGTTCTGGTCATGATACTGAAGGGCATGATGCACTCTATATTACTTGAAGCAGTCCTAACATTCAGCTCTGGCATAAACTTGGATCTTTTTTTCCCCCATGATGAAACAAGCCTCAAGTAGGCCAGCCATGGAGGACGTATGTTAAACCTGCTAGGACTTATTAGCATAGTGCAGCAGGCTTGTCAGGTATAGATGATCCTGAGATTTCACTTCAGTCCACTGCATACACATACACACACCAAGTGGCTGACTCTTCCAGCTTATTGATAACAATGAAAAGAATCATTGCATATGAATGTGTAAAAGAAAAAAAAAACAACAACAACAAGCATTCTTCCCCCTGAGATCAATGTTGTTGGGTTTATTAATTCTAAGAGAAAGTCCCATTGGGAGGTGACATGTGATGATAAAGGATGTTATGCTTTTTTCATTGTTTCTCATGAAGCATAGCCTTGTTGTGGCTGGTCTGGGCATCTATTTCAATTCCAAAAGTGTTCCATGTCTTTGCTTTTGGAGAAGCCCTAAAGTAGATAGTGTCATTTGCTAGCCTCCTAGATTGTTAAGTGAACTGAGAGAAAAGTTGACAAGATGATCTGATAGACCTTTTATTTTCCTTACTTCTTTTATTGGTTTGAAGTAGTAAGCATGCATTCAGAAATAGACACCATCCTTTAATGAATGGAAAAAAATGCCCAAATTTGTGCACATTTACTCTAAATATCCTTTTATGTATGAATTTCCATCATTGTGGACCAGTAAAAAAATTGTAAAAAATGACAGAAATGTGGGGACTCTCGCCAGAAGTTAAGTGTGGTCAGCTCTTGAGGATGAGATCATTGGCCACTGTAGAATTCTTTGAATGGAAGCTGGGTTTGAGATAAAATTTTCTCTTCCAGACTGTATCTCTCGATGCTTTTTTAAACCCAATCTTCTTTGGAATGAAACACTTGAACAACCTCCTTCATGGCCATTAGAGACTGTAGTGTTTTTCAGAATACAAGAGTCCTTACTGTATTGGGACAACATTAATTTAAAATCAGGTTCTGCACATAGGGTCGTGTCTTGACATCTTGGTACTGTTTGATACTGTTGAATAGTTTGATACTCTTAGACTTTTTTCTTATGACTCTGAGTCTAGGATGACTCTGGTTTCTCATAGTTTTTTTTTTCCCCCACAATGGTAGAGATTATGTAATTAAAGTGAATATTTTGTGTATTTGCCATCCAAAATTATTTAAAAATTTTTTGTTTCTAATTTCAGTAGTTTGCAAAGATGAAGGAAACTCATATTTTTAAATAGGATACTTTGAGAAGGAAGAATTGTTATTGTGGAACTAATGAGCTCATTCATTCTTGATATTTTACCTAGAGAAGAATCTGAGAACTATACTGAATTATATTACCATATGTGTTTATATAGTTTAATTTCATTGGGTACTTAAAACCCATATTTGTACATGCAAATAGAGCCCTAAATATGCAAATACATTTGACTTCACTATGAAAATATGTACTTGTGTATACAAACAAGGTTTCCTACTCATCAGCTACACTGCTGCATACTTTCAGTTTTAAGTAAGTGTACAAATCTCTCTATATTACATAGAAGAAATCAATTATACATACAGTAACAAATTTTAAGAACTAATCCTTTAAACTAGACTTTCAATTATACTAAATGCAAAACAAAACAAAACAGCCTCAACAATATGTCTAAAAATGATATAAATGGTTCTACAATTTTCAAAATAATAAAATATTGCAGCAATTTTCAAAATGGGTTAGATTAAGAAAATAAAATATCTGCAAAATTAAAAATTTTATTGTAATTTGTGGCTATCAAAACAAAGCTATCAAAACTGTAATTCTAATAATTCTTCCTATTTTCTACCAGTTCGGGGATGATGTTAAGTACTTCAAATTACTCCAAAAGGTAGCCTCTTTAAAGCGGTAGGTGTGAGTGGCCTTATTACTCTGAAAGGTCATCTAATATAACTTTGTTGAACTTACTTAGATGACTGTACTAGTGGCTAATATTCCCCATCAAGTAAAATGTCCACTTCTCCGTAATCAGCCTCCAACAATGAATTGATCTGAGATGGACCTTGACTTTTTTCAGTTGACTCATTAATTTCTTTTAATGATTCCACGTGGTTTGGGAATAGTAAATACTTATTGATGAGGCCATGACATTTAAGAAAAAGTTGACATTTGCCCATCAGAGTTCGTTTTGGGGCTTTCACATATCCAATTGGACCTCTTCTTTCCCACCTGAACTCATTCCTTTATTGGCTTTCCATTAAAAAGAAAGGAGATAGACATGGTCACTTGTGAGAGGAATGACATGGTGGGAATAGCGCTGATCTGAATATCTTGAATTCTGGGTTTTATTCTGCTACATACATATAAGCAGGTTATTGAACTCCTTGAACCTCAGTTTTATAAAGGAAAGATATCCTCTTCATTTAGATTGGCTAAAATTAATTCTTTAAGAGTCAACTTTCCAGATTCTATGATAAGAGAAAGGACTCACAAATTTATCACATATATATATATATATGTGTGTGTGTGTGTGTGTGCGCGTGTGTGTGTGTGTGTGTGTGCGTGCATTGTACTAGTCAGTGGGGGCAGTAGATGCTGTTGAGTGAGCATGTGTACTCTGTGGCCGTCACATTCAAAGTGACTGAACGAGAAGAGTAGCAAATCCATATAAAATTTTGCATTAAGCTTGACCATTCCTCCACAGAAACTATTTGGATGATTTAGGAGGCCGCAGATATGGGCAACTGGTAGCAGCTTCGTCATGACAATGTGCCTGCTCATGCATCATGTCTTGTGCAGAGTTTTTGGCAAGACATCAAATCACCCAGGTGACTCAGCCCAAATTTGGAGCCCTGAGACTTTTCCCAAAACTAAAATCACCTTTGAAAGGAGAGATTTCAGACTGTTGATGAGATTTAGGAAAATACAATGAAGCAGCTGATGGTGACTGGGAGACCTGTGTGAGGTCCCAAGGTGCCTACTTTGAAGGTGATTGAGGTGTCATTGTCCAGTGTACAATGTTTCTTGTATCTTTTTCAATAAATGTCTCTATTTTTCATAGTACATGGATGACTGGATACCTTCTGGATAAACCACACACACACACGCACACGCACACGCACACACACACACACTTTAGTCAAATGGGCAAAAGCTTGTTTTTCTTAATTTATTATAACTCATATAATCTTCCTCTTGAACAGCTGTTATATGAATAGTCAGGGCAACCTAAATTACTACTTGGAGTTGATAGTATCACACAGTCCTTCCAGTTTATATAGTACTTTTGGATGCATCAGCCTTCTTTGAGCAAGTACTTAGGAGTTCAGATTTTCATCTCCTCTCCCCCATCTCTCTCTCTGAGTGTATAGAAAGGGAGAACTTAGGTGACAGTGTTCTCTGACCTATAATGTGCCATCTAAATCCTGCTGGTCTATGCTAATCAGAGGCCTGACTTTTATTTTTTATTTTATTTTTTACCAATGACCAGTGAAGTAGGACTGGTCATATTTGCTATGCTGTCAACATTCTCTTCCCCATTAATGGGGTAGGCATTTGCCAATGGTGGCAATATTTTCGTGTACTCAAATGGGTAAGGTTCTGTCAGCCAGATTCCCTCAATACTTCTGCTTGTTAATTTTCTCTGTGATTTGTTGCTGCGCACATGAAAATTTCTATAACCCCTGAAGGTAACATATATTCTGTGGCAATAAGGAGAGGTCCTCAGAATTATTTATCTAGTCATCTCTCCCAACCAAACCCAGGCATAACTACTTGAAGTCTCCCCAGACTATACTTCAGAACATACCAACTATGCCCCTCCCCCAGTGATACTGAATTCACTCTTCAGTGAGCTGGGTATTTCTTTACATTCTTCCCTCTCTCCACCCTCTGTTTTCCACACCAAAAGGAAGGAAGTGAGAAAATGTGCCTCTTTATTTGCCTTCTAACTCCCCTCTTTTTCAGCCCTTAGAGTTTTCCACATTTCTTACTATACAGAAAATTCTCTCTGCAGATAAATTTTGTCTGAACTTTGAAAACTCCTAACCTTTGGATATAATCTTATGTGTAGAGAAATAGTATGGAGTGTGATTAGGTATAACTATAATGGAAACATTACTTTACAAAAGCAAAAGAGTTAGAATAAGCAGAAAAAGGTGGAAGAGAAGGAGTGGGAGGAAAAAGACAAATGTATATTAAAACTGCTCTTTTGTATTTAGCCATATCATAGAAAGAATTTCCCCTTGCAAGTATTTGGACAGTAAATAGATAAAGAAATGTACACTTAGCATGAATCAACATTTAGCTCTGCACTCAATTGTTAAGTGCTTTCTTTTTCTCTTCATATTCATCAAATCCCTTTTCATGATAAAATTTATTTCTTCAGAACATAACAACAGCAACAACAAATGCCTCTTTGGAATGATACTGATGCCTGTTGAACAAACCAATATGGTGGGTTGTATTTACCACATGGTCTGATAGAACCTTGTCTCTCTTAATAAACAGGTAGAGCTTGTTTCCCATGCCCTTAGGTCTTGGTGGCACCTGTGACTACTTTGATAAACAGAATGCAGTGGATGTGGTGGTGATTTATTTTCTAGGCTTCCAACTTCTCCCTCTTTCTCTAGCTCTCTCTCTCACATTCTCTCTCAGAACCCTTGTCTCTGAAACCTGGCCACTGTTTTGTGAGGAAGCACAGAAGCCGTGAGTAGGTTTTCTGATTGGCATCGCCAGATAAGATTTCAACAGACAGCCAATGTCAACTATTAGGCACGTGCATGAGCAAACCTCCAGATGATTCTCATCTCCAGCCTTGAAGCCATCCCACTACATTCTGAGTGAAACAGAGAGAAGCTGTTCCCTCCAAGCACTGCCCAAATGTAGATTCCTGAGGGAAAAGTTTGGTTTAAGAAGCTTCCCTTCTTTAGTTCATTTCTATTAAGCTGAAGAGAAGAGGTGAGAATTACAATTCAATAAACCAACCCAAACACAACAACGTGGTATGTACTAATGTAAAATGCGGGCGATTGTTTACGACCTCAGGTAAGAATGGAGTTGAGATAGATACTAAACTTTCTGTGATAACGTTCCTTAAGTCTGGAGACAATTTAAGAGGAAATATCCTTCTAACTCATTAACTCACATTTTGCAGATGGGGCTGGCACCTAAAGATTTAAAGGACCTGAATAAAAGGTATTCAGTTAGATAGAGGCAGTCAAAACTACAACCTCTGTATTGCTCTGTGTTTATCCTTGCTTTGTATCATGGCCCTTGGAAGCTTTATGGCTGCGTTTCCTAGCTAACTTCATGAACTCTCAGTTGAACCATGACATATTATACTTGAATGCATTATCTTTTCTGTTACTATTATTTTCTACTACACCATTCTTTTGGTACAAAACAAAATAAGTATCAAAAGATCTAAGAAAGAAGGTAACAAAACCACAAAAGGCTTTATATTTATTGGCCTTGCTTTTTAAATATTCCATTAATTTTAGAATTCTTATACATGTGTATTTAAGGACATCATTTTTTGTTGTTTTACTTTGCTGTTGCAGAAAAATAAAATTTATTGGCATTTTGCTGCACATTAAGTAAAGAAGGTTGACCCCTTTTGGAATTACTCTGAAGTCGAGAATGATAATCTGGAAGAAACCAGCCTGAGGAGGAAGTCAGAGTATAGAATTGGAAAGTAGGGTCATGAAGTTGTGTAGTTCCATTTGGTCATTTGAATTAGAATAAGAGTTAGTAAATTAAAAAAAAAACTATTTTAGAATTTAATTAATTTGAAGTAAAAGCAAAATAAAAAGGTTTTTAACATTCTAAGCAAGTCCACTTAAATAAATAGTACAACCTAGTCACAGCTGGCTTCAGCAAAGTGTACAGGGTCTGAAATCACCTCTAAAACCATTAAGGGTTTAGGCCAATGCCCTCTACTTGATCCCAAAAGGGTTTTACTTCAATATTTTTATTACCCTTGGTGCCATAGTTGTGTATCTCTCTTTAATGATAAAACTGAGCATCAGTTAATTGATTTGATTACATATTTTTTTTTTCAGTGGTTGACAGCTAAGAACCATTATAACAAAATAATGTCTGTGCATTTCTATTCTTTCCCTAAGTAAGTTCATCTGGTCTCATGGCTTTAATTAAACACTACATAAAATTGATGACTCTAAAAATCTATATTTAAGTTCTAACTACTCCTCCAGGAAGAATGAGAGTATCCAATTGCCTGAATGTCTGTTATTTAAAATGTTAAAATTAATCTGTTCAAAACAGAACATTGCAGTAAATTGATGAGTGCTATCTCTTATAATATATAGAAGTAATTGATGCTATTATCAGGTACAAAATGATACTCCTTTTTTTCTTCCATAAAACACTCTAAATGTTGGTCTGATATTTTACTTTCACAAAAATACAAAAAAAATGTGGCAATAATTACTATCCAAAACAGTTATGCATCACAGATCAAAGATTCTTTCCTTCCATCTCCTATTTTTCTCTCACCACTTCAACTAGTTTATTACTAATTATAAGGAGAAGCACCCCAAAAGTAAATCCTTTTCCCATATGAACTGAATGGATATACTTGACACAAAATAGACTAGAATCATCTGTCCCCAGATACCACACATTTGTGGAGCTTCCACATTGAAAAAATTATTTTTGTCTATCAGCCTCGCCAATACCAGCTTCATCTGCCTGTATGTTCTTTCTTCTGTTTTGTAAGCCAGTTTCATTTTAAAACCAGATTAGAAATTTAATATTAAAACCTTTAAAATGGAAAAAGTCTCTTTAAGAAAACTTGAAAAAAACCTTAAGACGTAAAAGACAGAGAAAGCACAAACAAGAACATACTCAGAAATAAAACAAATATGGAAAAGATGAGTGGTAAAACCTTTCCCAACATCGTCAAGATTCTATTTTGGGGACAAAGGTAGTTACCAACAGTTCATCCCAGAGCTACCTAGGAACTCAATAATATACATAATATTGTTATTAAAGTAATAAAATCGATATCATAACTGATAATAATGGTAATACACCAATACCCACCTAACTGAAGGCATAGCATATACCAGACATGTATGGCACAATATTAAAATTCATCACTTAAATCTTAGAGGTAGGTTTATGTACATTTTATAGATGCAGAACTATATTTTTCCAGTTCTTCCCTTCCTCTTTTTCTCATCCATCAGAGTGATTCCCACAACCTTCAGTTATGTTCAGCTGAACATAAGCTCACAATGCAATAGAAAGATAGATTAAACAATTACTTTCCTCTTAAGAGACTCATAATTTAGTTTGGAGGGCCAGAATAGCAAAGAATGAAAAAAATAGAGAAGCGGGAAAGAGATAGATAGAGAGGTAGAGAGATGATAGATAGATATAAGAAAAGGAAAGGAAGACAAAAGACTCAACATGGTACAAAGCTGTACGCAAGGGAGAACTCCTGCTTCCAGAAGGAGGGATTAACTGTTGGGCTGAGTGGATTTAGAGGGCTGTTTCAGGAGACATTTGAGCAGTGATGATTGAGAATGTCCTAATTGTAATGTGATTAACACATAAATATTGATTATGATAACTCTTCTATTCCTTAGATTTCTTATTACCTCAATTAGAGGTACCGTGAGGTTTATGAGAGCCATTAAGTAAATTAAACACTTGGCCAGATGCTGTGAAGTCAGCATAATGGTTCTTAGCAACGTGGAAAACTGAGTAGTGCTGGAAGGCAAGGACCCCTGAAAGTGAAAGAGATGCCTTAGTGGTGGTCTTCTCCCAGACCTTGACCTCAATGGCTTTTGCCCTAGCAACATCCCTTCCACATAAATGCATTGGTGCCTGTGTTCTGGCTCCAAAGCTTTGCCTTTGCCTGCTGTGCTATGGAATTCTCCCCTCAAATCATGATGAGCTTACCAGCCCTGGACTCATTTCCTTACTATACTGTAATTGCCATTTAATGTAATTCCTTCATCCCCTTTAAAGGATTTTAATATTGAAGGCTTATTTTCTCTTCTTTTTCTTGCCAAGTTTCTTTCCATTGCTTTCAGCTTTATTGTCTTTAGATATCCTTTAAATTCTATGACCGAGCACTAGAGGAAATGAGGCAAAAAGCAGAGTATATACCACCGGAAACCAGCCCAAACTTAATGCCTACACCATTTCTCTTGAGTGGATGTTTGGTTTTATAGCTTCATCCAGAGCAAATGCGGTGAAATGACTTGTGACTGATTGGAATGGAGAACACCAGGGACCTAGCTCTCCCTCCACAAAAGGAGGTAGGAAGGGGCTTTCCGTGAGGCCTGGGATACAACGGGGCAATGGATGCATTTCCCTGGGCCTCAGGGGTTCCTGTGAGGGCTTCTAGAGTGCACCCCTGTTCCTGTGCTGTCAGGCTGGCCGGCAGTGTAAGCGCTCTGCTCGTGTGCATTTGGAAGGGCCACGGGAGCACAGGGAGTGGTCAAGTAAGGGCAGAAAAGAGGTCATGACTCAGGCCTCTGCTTGGATAGAAAATCTGATGGGAAGATTCTAGATTTTAGAAATACCTCAGAAGACACAGTGATCCTCATGATAGCCAGCATAACCTGTGAGTTTTATTGGAAATTATAACACACATTATTTAACCAATGCAATGTGACTTTTGTTTTCTGACTACAATAAATGCGGGAAATTCAAGGGCCTTTTATATTCAAACAACTGGAAGAAAAGCCTATTGCTCTTAATGTAAAAGGGACAAACTTCTGCATCACAGCCTTGTGTCCTATAAAGCATGCTAGCTGCCAGTGTGGGAGATCCCACTCATCAGACGTCTTTTTCTTTCACTAAGGGAGACTAATCTCTAACCAAACGATGTCTTCTTCCTAGAAGGAGATCAGTTGCAATCTTTCTTAGAAATCATAACAACCATTGTAATTAGAAAATCTAGAATATCTCAATCATGTCTCTCCTGCAGGGGTTGTAGTTTGAGCCTCTCTATCCTCGTTCTGTTTTCAGGAAAGACAGAGAACAGTGGGTTACTCTCTTTGATAAAACAACTTCCCATAATTGCTAGAGGTTATTAAGCCATTCATCAGCTTAGGTCTTTATCCTAGTATGGAATAATCATTGTAACGTTTCTATGAAATCATAGCTTTGAACACCAGTCGTAGAGTTAATTTATATTTCCTTTAACTCTCCACTCCAGCTGTCAGCATTTTCACCGTAAAGTGACAGAATCATAGTTAGGGGATGATGCAATTCCAGGAAAAGCAGGTCCCCTTTGATGCTCCCCCTTCCCCAACCACACATTTTCCTGCAGCGATGAAACAAAAAAGTAGAGCTGATACATGGAAAAAGGGCAGCCATCCCAGGACTGAAACGACTGACTCTGAAGGACACTTGCCTAAGCCTTGCCTGCTATGTCATGCTTGAAAAATTTAGCCATGAAGCATGGGCAATAAGAACCTTTTCTGAATTGCTCCCTGGGTGGGAAAATTCAAGTCAGTTCAGAACAAGTTTGAATAAAAAAGAAAAAAAAAAGGTTTCCTAACATTTTTAATAAATTAAGTTGGTGAAAGGTGCTGGATTTATGTTCTCTCAGGGATGTACACATGGATCCACGGAGGGCAACATTGGTGACCTCTTGTAGCCTTAAATCACTATCCATTGGGTGGCAGTGGCCTTGTTATCACACGCTTTCTGGCTTCTGCCAAAACCGTAAGTTATAACCCAAAGTCAGTCCAGCAGATGATTTTCAAAATTCATGAGGAAATAAGTCTCCGCCTGCCAAATTTACACGGGTTTTCTCCTTCTTTATCTCCATCTCATTCGGATATGCTGTTCCCTGCTTATTCTCATTGGATCACCCCTGACTTTCTCTTCCAGGAATTCTTATTGTACCCAAATGTTGATAAAGGACCACCCAAGTATTGCTTCATGACACCAAGTTGCTCTCCTATATACAGTATCCCATGAAGAGCAGGTAACCAGAGAACAGAAAGAAGCTCGTATATTAAGTCATCTTAATTTGCCTATATCCTGAACTCTGTATTGTTTTAATCTTTCTCATGTCATGGCTTATTGATTTTTTGGTAATTTACTATTAAGTCATCACATATTTTCTCTAGATGGGAACTGGACAATCCCCATTTGATGGTACTAACTAATATAGTTTGGATTTGAACTGGGACATCATCTCTGATGTGGTTACCCATGGTTAGTGCTATTACAATTATACACTGTATAACTTTATCAGAATGCTAGTTTTCAAATACAAAGATAGTATCAGCATTTCTATCTCATAGTTGGGAAAGAATGATTTCAATGCCTAAAAACCACAACAACAAATAATATCAATTTTATAATTGACACTTTTTATTTATAAATTATTTCCTTATATGTTAGGAATGCACTACCTTTTCTTATCAAAATAAATAGCATGAATAAAAATATGGCCTATGAAGATATTAGTATTTTTAGATTTTTCTTTCTTAAAAATGTTTAATTGTGACCTTAAAATGGAATTTTGAAAGTAGAGGTTGTACTTGATATTCATTCTGTGTTTTTAAAACCTCAGGTTCAGGATAACATAAACATTCCCAGATTTTGCAAATACATTGTTGCCAAATTTTTTAAGTAAATAAATGGAACAAAAAGGCTAAAGATTATTGCCTAATTTTGGGGATAATAGGCCAAAGAAGGAAAGCTTTAATTAGCGATTTTTCATACACCACTGGTTATATGTCTTTTACACAAAAGGTTATTGACATTGTGTTTAATAAGAGTCTATCAGAATGGGAGCAAATAGAATTCCTCTTGTGAGTTTTGACCTACGGGGCTGTTTAGTAGAGGAGAGAAGACCTCTGTAGCTTTATTCTGGGAGTGGCTCTTTTCAAAATATGCTCAGCACCACAGGGATTCATTTGAAGCATCTGCAGGCCCTCTTCTTCTCCATCTGTTGGCTTAGGCTTCTTGTCTTTTGACTAATGTGTCAAACTCATGACTTTTGCTCTCTCCCTAGATGAAACTTTCATGACAAAAGAAGAACATCACCGAAGTATCTCAGATCTCTCTCACTGAACTTTGAAAGGCAAACAGTTAGAAGCCACATAGCACAGTCTGCTTTCTGTTAGATGCCATTGGTCATTTCCTGACCAGCTCTAAATGAACACAATCCAAGATTCCACTCAATGGTGAGCCACGCTGAATTCCTGAGGATGTGATCAAATAAAAAATTTACTTATTGTGTCTGAGAAAAAAAGTGACATATTGTCACTAGAGCTTGGTTGTAATTCTACGTCCATAATCAAATTGTAACTGAAGCCTCTCTTCCCTAAATATAATTTAACAACTAATTCCCAAGTTATTAGAAAACCAGGTATATTATATGGTTCAAAGTTAGGCATTTTTGCTTTTTTAAGGGAGCTGTTTATAGTTGAGATGAAATTTCCCACTCAAACTACCAATTAGAAAACTTTTGAAGGACATGGCATAAGAAAATGTCTCAATTGCTTAAAATACTTAGTGATAATATTTGCTTAAGATTTTGGCAAATTGGAAGTAATATATCAGAATATTTGTAGAATATAGATTCTGAGCACAAGAATAAATTTATAACATTATTTAAGACTTGTTTGTTTACTGATTTTAAGTAATTTCTTCCTTTTGCATATCAAATATTTATTTAATAGAAAGAAGTTATTCAAAGTAACATTTAAAATATATACAATATTTAATATGCATAATATATAAGGAAGGAAAACATACATTTGGTCATATTTTCAGAAATCTGAATTAATATCTTTAGTGATACCTTATAGCCATCTAGTGTTCCACCATTATAGGTTCTGGTAACTTATTAGACATTTTCTTTCTTACTATTGCTGTAATATTGTAAAAAATATTTTTTTACATGAAAAACTTTATAGCTGTAATATCTGAAAAATTTGCTGAAGTTTCTCAAACTCTATTCTTAAAATTTATTTTGGAATAAGTTAATTCAAATGTAAATACAATAAAGCGTGGGTGTATTTTTACAGACTTTAAGAACAGTGGGATCTACTCTCTCCCTTTTAATGCCAAAGGAAATGCACCAAGACACACCCACAGGTGCGGAATCACCCAGTTAGGGTACTAGAAGGGTCCAGAAGGTTAGCAAATCACTTTGCTTCTTGGATGATGATCTGGAGCAAAGTTTCTTTTGCATCTGTGCCATATAGGCAATGCTCACCACCTAATGCCCATCTTTCTTCTTTTCATTCCCCTTTTCATTTCTAGTCCCCACCCTTGTCCCTAAACAAAGTATTCATGCCATCTTTATTGTCCATCAGGAACCGGTAGTTTAATAGGCTCTTCTCTGAGGGCATTTCTCCTCCCAGGAGTGGTTGTGTTATCCAGTATAGGTCCAAATCTCTGATCTAAAAAACTGGGGACTAGATAACTTCAGAATTCAGAAATTTTAGAACTGTAGCTTTTCATAGGTGACATGGTATGGCTACCCCCCTCATTAAATATACTCATATATTTGCAGGGAAATGTAGAAACTAATTTGGATAGAGTAAATAAAGACTACGCATAGCTCTAGTTCAGATTTTGCCACCAAATAATTTAAGAAAAAAAAAAAAAACACCCCAAACTTTGAATTTCTTGGGTTTGGCAAATAAATGATTATGAACCTATAAAAACATCACAGGGAAATACAACCAATTGAATGAGTTTGTGGGATTCCAATATGAGACTATTGGTATATAGATATGGGCTCTCCTGCCTTCCACTGCTCATCAAAACACATTTAGGTTTGTCACCTTATCTATAAGGAAGTGGATTCTGATGGGCACCCAACTTGCTCATCCAGGGAGATCATGATACTGATCCCTTTCAAAAATACTTAAGGCATGCTAACACTTCACTCAACCCCCCAATACACACACATCCATATCCACACAGAACTATACAGGTATATGGAAGGTCAATAACATTAAATTTATTTTACAACAAGATGTAATCTTATACATGACAACGAAAGTTTAACTTAATTGTAGACTACAGGTACTATAAGGAAAGCCCAATTTTGTTGAAGCTTTTAAATATATAGTCATATTTAAGGGTGAAAATATTTGTGCTACTTTTAATTTAAACTTTCTTTAAGATTAATACTAGTTTAAGAGAGAAGATCTGTTAAAAATTTTTATAATTCTTCAATTACACTTGGTGTCAATATTATTAGTTTTAAGTGTACAGTATAGCACCTAGACATTATATAACTTAAGAAGTGATCCCCCTGATAAGTCTAGTACCCACCCGGCATGAGGCATAGTTATTACAATGTCATTGACTGTATTCCCTATACTCTGCTTTATATCCCCATGACTGTTTTGTAACTAGCAATTTGTATTTCTTAATCCTTTCACCTTTTCATCCTGCCCCCCCAACACCCCTCCACTCTGGCAACCATTGTTTGTTATCCATATCTGTTAAGTTGTTTCTGTTTTCGTTTTTTAGATTCTACATATAAATGAAATTATACTAAGTGAAATCACTCAGGCAAAGAAGAGCTTTCCAAAATTATTTTTATGGGAACAGTAAATGGCTCTTTGTTTCTTTTTGAAAGAAATTGATATTGACTTTTTATGCAACTGCAGTTCAAAATATAGTGAGGTAGATAAGAAAGAGTGAAATACATGTCAGCTTTAAAGGGTGAAAAATATTTGAGGTCATAAAATGTGGATTTTGGTAAATAAGTGACAATAAACATAATTTTCTTTAAAAACATAGGGTGGTTAGAAAATATCCATGTGCATTCAACTACTTTGGAACGATCACGAGGCATATTTTAACAAAAAATTACCCCTTATCCCAACTTTGAAAATTCAGGGAAAAGTACAATTTTACCATTTATGATTATACTCATACTTTCTAGTGAAGCAACCATCCCATGGGGACAAGATTGTTTGTATATCAATTTTATTGACTTCAGCTGAGGAATAAAAGCCATTAAGAGCTCCATGAAAAATTAACTACACTCCTGGGGGACGGGGGTGGGGGATACTGCAGAGCACGTTGGAACAGACATTTTTCTCTGTAACAGAAGTGGGGTCAACGGTTATTTTAACCCCTCCAAGGTGCTTTAGATACCGAAAGAGTTTATCCTGAGGATGGAAAGTAGTTGAGCTGCCTTGAATTGATCCTGGCGTGGGAGAGAAGAGGGATGGATGCTTTGTAACACCTGTTCAACACCCGGTCAAACTGCTGGGAAAACAATAATGTTCTCACCTGATCAGAGCAGCTGTGTAGGATATTGCTGCAGGGCAAGTACTGAGAGTAAGAAGGGAGTTTGAAAGAGTGCCAGCAATGACTGAAGTTCATGGGGGGTCACACCAGTAGAAGGATTTAACAAGTGAACCTCAGAGCTCACTGTGGGCACAGAAAGAAGTTTCAAGTCAGAATCCGGCCAGAGCCACTGGGAGGAGATGGGATGCAGCAGCTGCAGAATCAGGTCGTAAGGACGCGGAGTGCAGAGCCCAGCCATCCCTGGAGCGAAAACCTGGGAAGATCGCCAAAAAGCGCATCTCTGCGCTGCGTCCAGTGGGGCTGGGGAAGCCAGGGGCACATGAAACAGGGCCCTGGTGGCAGGAAACTGGACATACAGACGGTCTTCTGAGGTTTTTTTCAGTTCCGTTGTTGTGATTCCTAAGCAAATTTTGGAGAGGATGTAACGAAATCAAGTTTCCGTTGCCCAGAATGAAGGGTTTTTATGCCTGAGCCCTTTTGTTAGGTGATTACTGCGTTTCCGCTTCTGTGCTTTGTTTTCATTGGTCAAAAAGCAGCAAGTGGAAGGAAACATGGCTTTACAGCCATCTATCAGTTCCTGCAGCTCTTCCTCTGCGATAGGCATATCGGATGGGCAGGCCCTGAACAATGCGGGCGCCCAGCAGCAGCAGTACTGCCAATCGCCAGAGCTAACCTGCCCTTAGGCAAGAGATTCCAGGAACAGGTACAGGGCACTGAGTGCTTCAGAGACGTTTGCTGGTGGAAGGACCTGAGTGGTTCAGAAGCAGAGCCCTGAATCCTGGCATGTTTTATATTAACTGAGGCTCTCATCAGAGACACTTCTTAGATGCCTCAGGATGTCCCAGCATGTCCAGGAAGCCCACTGTGGGATCAAAGATTAAGACAAAGGGCAAATTGATTCAGGAAATCTGAGTAATGCCTTTTAAATGGATATTTTGAATTAAACTCATCTGGCTCCGCCAACCCTACCCCCCATGTAAAAATATAACATGAAAGAACTTTCTCCTGAGATGATGATTTTATTTTTGCTTATTTTGTACTAATTATTCCTTCTTATTCTATTGATACTAGTGGTATATCGTGAACCCACATTTGCAACAGTTTGCCACCTACCAGAAGCAGCATCAAGCAACATCCTTTTATAAGCCACCAATCTGTGTTCTTGCTGCTCAAAGTCAGGTTCAAGACCAATTCTCAACACCCCTTTTCAACCAAAGGGTTACTTCAAATTCCCTCTTAAATAGAAATTCTGTGCTGGCTGGAAATACCTCCACAGTATCTGCTCTGAGTTTTCTGAGTTTTCCTGAGAGAATCTTGGTTGTCACAATAGTGAGAAAGAAATGTAATGTCTCCCTCCACTGAGCTCCAGAATTCACTTATTACTCAGGTGAGTTCTCAGCCCTATCCTATCACCCTTGTAAGCAGCTGACAAGTTGATAATACTAAAAAATATTTTTAACAGGGCCACGAGGTTTTGGAATTAGCAGGTTAACATTGAGTCAGCAGATAAACATTGGAACTGTTGTGTTTTCTTTTGGATGTTCTGTAATTAATCTTACATTTCTTAGATTTCAAGAATCTTTAAGAGCCAAAATCACCTTTGAATGCATATGCAGTAATGAAATTAACATATACGGTCATATAACTAGAAATCACAAAGCTAAAATATTCTTCTAATTTTACATAATGAGTCTGAGCATTTTTCTCTCTGTAGTATTAGTTTTTAGTTGAAATGCCTAAACTTTAGAAAGTTTTATTCACGTTGGTTGAATATACAGAAATTCAGAGATAGAGAAAATGTTAAGGCTCTAAGATCTGAAAATTCCTTGCAGCATCCCAATGAGATAGTGATACTTTTTTGTCTGTATTAGTAAAATGCTAGTACCTAGATGTCCTCTTCTATGGGATTCTTGCCAGTTGTAATTTCTGCTCCAAGTACAAAAGAGTCATTTGAGAGAAAAAATACTGAGAACAAGTCTTTAATCCTCAGTGGCCTATGCTTTCCCAATGCTCTGCATTAAGAAACCCACAGCCAGAAGTTCACTCTTCTGTTTTCTGTTCCCTTAACTCTGCAGAACCCTACAGGCTGGATTAAAATGTTTCTGAATCCATCACTCCAGTTATCCCTCTTGGTGAAAACTGAGGTACATGCTAGACACCAGATGGCAGTAGCACACCGTGTAAAGCTTTATGGTCGGAGCACGGGGCTTAGACTTGTATCACAGACATTTTCTCATGGTCATTTTCATCCATTTGAGGGTCAGTGTCATGAAGAGAATCAGATGAAAATGATGGTTTTCTTCATCTCAACCACCATGTATATTTCTGATGAAGCTCTTCCAAGGACTCCCAAGATTAACAAGACTCAATTTTAAATTTGGTCTTAGGAAGACTAATTTATATCGTCTTCTTGGAAATAAATACACAGAAGAAACAAAATGATACAAAGAGTTCAGTAATTTAAGTATCAAGGGAAGAAAGACTCAGACGTCCAGGCCAACTTTTGTAGCATTCCATCTTCTCCGTTTTCTAGGGAAGAACGATGAATTGGAAGCTTTGAAACCATGCTTTGTTTCCTAGCACTTTGCACTATGAAAGAGACACATCGATTAGTTTAGTGATAATTTCTTTGTTATCAATAGGTTGCTTTTTGTTTCTTTTTCAATCCCATGAATGATAACTTTACAAAAGTTTCTGGTGGTTTACTTCTTTTAATTATCTGAGTCAAAAACACACACACACAATGTTTCCTAGCTCCTAAAAATTGCAATTAAAAAAAAATTGTAAGATTGTTTTTGTTTATTGTTCTTATTATTCACTTTAAAAAAATGGTACAACATACTCTCTGTGGTCCAGGGTATCAACTAGTAATTTAGCAATCCAAATACACAAACACATCACATATATAGTTAAAATAAATTCCAAACAGAAAAACATATGGTTTCAATTAAAGTTTTGTTATTTGGCTTTATAAATCTTAGTAACAATCCTGAAGAATGAGTCTTTACTCTGGCACAGGTACAGATCAGGTTACCAGCTTCCATGATTGGATTGTATAAACTCTGGGGAGAAAAGGGGGAGGGTCACAGGCTGGTTATTCTAGAACTCAGAATCACAGTTACAGTTTTCAAGTTGGCGGGAAATTGCTGGCAATTTCCCAGAAGCAAGCAGCTACTCCAAAATTTACAGAACACCAGGTGGCAGAATTGTTCTTTTTAAGACTTAAAATTTAAATCACTTACCTTTAAGTGAGTCAAAATTTAGAAACTTTAGTAAAGAAAAACAAATGTTGGCAATTGTTAAGACACTAAATATCTGCAAACTTTAAGGAGATATTACATGTAACAAAATGAACTATAGAACATGAAAAGTGAATGTACTAGCTTCTTGTGATTTATATAAAGAAAAGTCAATATATTAGGATTAGCTTTATTTTGAAATACGTTTAATTAGTTACTACAGGGTCACTTAGTGAACTTATAACTTAATAGTGAGTTGTGCTTCTTAATAAGTTGCAAAATGTTTTTCAAATATTCAAATTTAGAAAAGGTATGTCCAACAGGTATCATTTTGGTACATAATTTTAGTTGAAATTTCATCCAAAGGCTAAAATGTCTACTGACACCAGATTTTCTCACTTAAAAATATTTTTATTGAGTGAATGTCTTGTAATTTTATATTTTATATCTTATAACTATGGAAAAGATAACAACACACTATGAGGACCACATCCCTTTAAAATGACAGTACTTAAGAATTAGGTATCCTGTAATAAATGATAGTCATTCTTGTAGACATGAGACAAGGATACTTTCTGGATTTATCTGAGAAGTGTTAAGCCAATTAAATTATTTATCAGATACTACCACCCATAAAATAGTTTCCGTTTTTTTGCATTGTAGCAGAGATTGTCAGAAGTTGTATATTACGATTAACGGAATACCGGAAAATTGAATCCTACGATTGAACAGCTACAGACAGCCTGTACTTAACTTTCACAATGAGTGTTTATGAAAATTTAATTGGAAGCAAACCATCTGGAAGTTGAGCAATAGACTTAGAGACTGTAAGGAGAATTACATTTCTGAGACTTAATAAATGCTCTCACATCTTTAAAATTGAAGTGTGAAGAGATGGCGTCCTTCAGGCCTGGATAATCCTTTACGTGGACAAGAGCTCCAGGGAGGACCAATGGCCAGACCTTCTAGGACGGGAGTCAGCTTCGGTCAAGGTGGTCAACAGCCACACACCATTTGCCAGACTCTTGAGGGAAACCCAACTGGGCATTTACCTTCTCTACAGCTCTGCAGCTACTTTCTCGGCCTCTAACGTTTCCAGGAGACCAACCAGAGAGAACAATGCGGCAAGCTCTTACCTAAGCGTAAGGTTACACGCTTTATAAAGAACACGGGTCCTGGGGAAATAGTGTGTTTCCCTCCATCCTGCAGCCTGGTCTGTGAGGCTGGGGCCTCTGCTGGCCACCCTCTCACAGGCACGGGGGATTTTTATGTCTGCCAACCCCTTTGCTTCCCACCACTTACAACAGCTCTGGTCTCATCCCAAAAGGAACGGATGGAAGGGGAGTTTGAACTCAGAAAGAAGACATTACTGCCTAGTGTCCCACTGCACAAGGGAGTTTCAGGTTCCTCGGTGGGTCCATATTGACACTTCTCTTGGTTCACAAATACCCTCAGTCACCTGGTGGGGGGATGACAGTTTCAACCCCCCTTCCCAGCCCCTCACCTTGGGCTACATGAGATAGAAATAATGTGTTTGTGTGAGTCTCTCAATAATCAGATAATATCTGAAAAAATCAAACAAAATATACATTAAATGTACTTTAAAGATGGATTTAGTTTTGTCAACACATAACTTATATAGAAAAAAGTCAGAATATCAGAAAGATATATTTGCAGTGGTCAAAGTATGATGTCTGTATACAGACCACATGTAGAAAAGTGATAGGATTTTGTTTTTTTAACAAAAGAGAACTTACAATATTTATATATATCAATGTCCTAGTTTGCCATTTTGGTGTGTGGAATGTAAAGGAAGTATGTTCCAAGGAAGATAATTAGGATTTTTTTGAGGCTATACAGTATTCCCTCACTTATCGCAGGTATTACATTCCAGACTCCCCCGCGAAGCGGGAACCTTACTCTGCACTCTTAACCTACATAACTGTAACAACATACGTATACAGTACCACAAAATCCTGCGATATAGCAAAAAATCCGCGATAAATAAATATAATATTTTAAAAAATCCCGCGATACAGTGAGCTCATGATACGTGAACTGCGATATAGCGAGGGACTACTGTACAACGTTATACACTCTGTGTATTCATATTCTTCCATTAATGTTGTGATAGCCTCACAATAACTCTATGAGACAGAAGCCCCATTATTAAATCCACAAAGGTTTTTCTCTATAAATAAGACTTCAACTTTAGCCTATTGATTTTTTTCTCTACTCCTCGTATTCAGCTGTGATTAAAAATAATTGAGAACTTACTCTAATATTCATGGTATATTGAGTAGTACAAAAAAGAACATGTCTCCATTGGCAGATTTTTTTTTCATCAATGAGTGATAAAGGAATATTTTTGGTGAGGAGAGACTGAATGAACCAAAATAATACTAAAAATCCTTATAACTCTCTAGGCAAAAAGTAGGTGTATTGGCAAAGGAAATAATCAACAAAATAGAAAGGCAACCTATGGAATGGGAGAAAATATTTGCAAATCATATCTGATAAAGGATTCATGTCATACACACACACACACACACATACACACACACACAAAGAATTCATACAACTCAATAGCAAAAAAACAATTCAATTAAAAAAAGGGGCAGGGAAACTGAAAAATATTTTTCCAAAGTAGACATGCAAGTGACCCATAGGTACATGAAAAGATGCTTGACATGACTATTCATCATGGAAATGCAAATCAAAACTACCGTGAGATACCACCTTATACCTGTCACATGGCTGTCAATAAAAAGATAAGAGATAACAAGTGCTGGTGAGGATGTGCAGAAAAAGGAACCCTTGTACACGGTTGGTGGGAATGGAAATTGGTGCAGCCACTATGAAAAATAGTATGGAGGTTCCTCAAAAATTTAAAAATAGATCTACCATATGATCCAGCAATTCCTCTTCTGGGCATATATCCAAAGGAAATGAAATCACAATCTCAAAGAGTACCTATACTCCCAGGGTTCATTGTAACATTATTCAAAATAGCCAAAATATGGAAACAATTTAATTGTTAACAGATGAGTGGATGAAGAAGGTGTGGTATACATATACAATGGAATATTACTCAGCCATGAAAAGAACACCATCCAGCCAAAGTTATAAAAAGAGAGTAGATTTGTGATTTCCAGCAGCTCAGGAGTAAAAGAAAAGGGGAAATGTGAGTCAAAGTTTACAAATTTGCAGTTATAAGATGTGATTATAGTTAATAATACTGTAGTAAGAGAATAGGTCTTAAATTTTCTCACCGCAGAAGAGAAATAGGAATTAGGTGATGTGATAGAGCTGTTAGCTGAGGAAATGGCAGTAATCACTTTGCAATATATAAGTGTATTTTAACACATCATACACTTGAACTTGCACCATATTATAGGCCAATTATATTTCAGTAAAGCTGGAAAAAAAATCAAGTGTGTCAGGTTCTCACATTAGTTTTTCTTTAAACACATTTTCCTAAAACCTAGCAGATCAGGAGAATAATTTAATTTAAAGAAAAATGGGTCTACATTTGCCCTTTGAGGTAGTGTTTAATATTAAGTCTCTAAACGATGACTATGTCTTTGAAGAATCCCCCTACACCCTCATCGTGCAACTCAAAAATTCTGTTTCCCACTTTATCTATGAGCTAACGTGAGTACTGCTGATGTACAAAACACTGAAATAGTTTAACAGAGCACAGAATCTTAAGAGATGAAAGAAGCAGACTAGTGTTTTATGGGTGTTTTATTTGATTTATATTCCCCAAAGTTTCAAGTTAGAGATAGAAAGGTATTTTTTACATTTAACCCAGTTCAAAACTGTAACATCTCTGTTTAAGACTGAGCATCTCCCTGACTTATGTTTGCTAGATTTATAGTTCTAAAGGAAAAAGCTATCAAAGAGTCTCAGTAAACACTATTTAAATCAGTTGGCTATAACTTATTCCTTGACATATTGCCAGAGTTTTTCTCCAAAACAAGCATGTATTTCAAAATAAAGGAGAGGTAAAATTTGAATTATGAATAAAAATGAAAATATTTGAAGACAATGTCCTGAGGCCTGAACTCAAATATACTGATTAGTCTTGTATCAGTCCAATCTATTTTACCAAAACAATCTTCTGATTGTAGTGTTGTTTTACAGTGAAGATCAGTTTTTGGATATCTTTCATGAAGAACTAGAAGGCAGAACAAGAAAAACAAAATAGAATGCAGAGTTATTTGTCTATGAAACAACAATACAAAGATTATTTAATCTCAAAAACACTATATACAGTTTTAAATGGCAAAGAGCACAGGTGGTTATTTCTGCTTCAATTTTCATCAAACCCATTTTCATTATTCCATTATGACAACTGAATTCTATGTATTCTACACATTTGTCCATTTTTTCCCTACCTAGCTCACCACACTCAGAATACTGGTGTATATTTATAGATGTGAGTAAAACTAACCAAATCTAATCTGAAGGAATTATGGGAAAGATATAAAGAAAGGAAAAAAGCTCAAAGATGTTACGAAGGCAATTATATAAGGAAAATTCCCTGTTCTTGGGACCTTAATCTTAAAGGTTTAGATTATTATATTATATTATATTATGAAAGAAGAAAGGAAGAAGAGAGAAAGCATCAGTAAACAATTCTGGCAAAATATTATTTCTTGAATATGGCTGAAGGATGCAAGGAAGTTCATTGTACACTTTTAACAAATTTTCTGTAACTTAGAAGTTATTTTGAAATAAAATGTTAATGTATGAAAATGGAGGTGTGAAGGAAAACCATTATGATTTGAGAACAGGTAGCTGTAGTTATTTATCATTAAAATGATTTTGACATTCAACTGCTTTGGTGATGCTCTCTTGACTTAGAACTCTTTTCTTTCATCAGAGAAACTATGATATCAGACACAATAAACAACAATTATGAAAAAAATATGGAGCTAAGATGATTGAACAGGAAACATGAAATATTTGTCTTCTTTTTACCTCCTTTTTAATCCCATCATTGGTCCCTGTCTTAGCTCAGGCTGCCATAACAAAATACTATAGACTGGGCAACACGAACAACAGAAATGAATGTTCTCACAATTCTGGAGATTAGAAGTCCAAGATCAAGGTTCCAACCACCTCTGTTGCTGGCAGGAGCTCTTCTTCACGTCGTAGGTAGCTGCCATCTCACTATGTCCTCAAGTGGCCTTTCCTTGGTGTGTGCATGAGGAGAGTGAGATTGACTGAGTTTCTGGTGTCTCTCTTCATAAGGACTCTAATCCTATCAGAACATGGTCCCGTACTTATGAATTTTTTAACCTTAATTACTTTTGTAGAGACCTCATCTCCAAGTACAACCACAATGGGGTTAGGTCTTCATCATATGAATTTGGGGGGGACACAAACATTCAGTTTATAATAGTCTCGGAGTCATCTTTAAAGAAATCCAGGTTTTCAAGGAATATAGTAAATTAATGCTTTATACTATTGGCTAAATTGTCTTTATGGTTTAGAATACAATTACATGGGATAATTTTCCTGACTTCAGCCCATACTTCCCTCAGCAAATAATCATCTTATATTTTATTGTGATGTTATTTTCTCAACAGTTTGTAACAAATGAAGCACATCAAATGGTGTTCTTGTTTTAAAAGAATGACTTATTAATACACTCTTACTTTTATTTCCTTGGTATTGATTTCACTTATATTCTGTTTTGTGTTAAGAGTAGGCTTATTCTAAAAGCTAAAAAGCAATAAATTTCAATTAAACTGGCATGTCTATGTAAATAGCCCTCACAACAATGTCAATTGATATAAGCTAATTATGTCTCTGTCTCTACAGTGCCATTGACACAATCCCAATCTTACTTATAAGAGAATGTCCAAATTGATCTTTATTTCTTATTGTACTCTGAATGCTCAAAATAATGATCCATTTTAATTTCCTTCATATGTTTACAATGATTTTGTGGTACTAGCTGGGTTTTATAAATACTTTTAAAAAGTATATTTTATCAATTATGCTATTACAGTAGTCCCAATTTCCCCCTTTGCTCCCTTCTGCCCAGTACCCCCCTCCTCTCCAGCAATACTCGCCTTAGTTCATGTCCATGGGTCGTGAATATAAATCCCTTGGCTTGTCCTTCCCTATACTATTCTCAACATCTCCCTGTCTATGTTGTTCCTATCAATTATGCTTCTTAATCCCTGCACCATTTCACCCATTCCCCCTGTATCCCCTCCCAGCTCATAACCCTCCAAATGATCTCCATATCACATGATTCTATTCCTGTTCTGGTAGTTTGCTTAGTTTGTTACTGGTTTCATTTTTCTTTTTAAGATACAGTTGTTGATAGTTGTGAGTTTGTTGTCATTTTAATGCTCATAGTTATGATCTTCTTTCTCTTAAATAAGTCCCTTTAACATTTCATGTAATAATGGCTTGATGGTGATGAATTCCTTTAGCTTTTCCTTGTCTGGAAAGCACTTTTCTACCTTTCCATTCTAAATGATAGCTTTGTTGGATAGAGTAATCTTGGTTGTAGGTCCTTGCTTTTCATCACTTTGAATACTTGCCAGTCCCTTCCTGCCTGCAAAGTTTCTTTCGAGAAATCAGCGGATAGTCTTGTGGGAATTCCTTTGTAGGTAACTCTCTGCTTTCCTCTTGTTGCTTTTAAGATTGTTTCTTCATCTTTAACTTTTAGCATTTTAATTATGATGTGTCCTGGTGTGGTCCTATTTGAGTCCAACTTGTTTGAGACTCTCTGTGCTTCCTGGACCTTTATGTCTATTTCTTCCATGAAATTAGAGAAGTTTTCTTTCATTGTTTTTTCAAATTTTTTCAATTTCTTGCTCTTTCTCTTCTTCTGGCACACTTATGATTCAGATGTTGACACATTTGGAGATGTCCTAGTAGCTTCTTATACTGTCCTCATTAAAAAAAAAAACAAACAAACAAAAAAAAAAACAAACCTCTTGTTTCTTCTTGCTGTTCTGGTTGAATGATGATTTCTTCCTTATGTTTCAAATTGTTTATTTGAAGCCCAGCTTTCTCTCCTTCATTGTTGGTTCCCTGTAGATATTTCTTAATTTTACTTTATGTAACCTTCATTTCTTTCTTTCTTTTTTCGCCGTAGTTTCTGAGTTCTTCGAGCATCCTTATCACCAGTGTTTTGAACTCTGCCTCTAGTAGATTGGCTATCTCCATTTTGTTTAGTTCTTTTTCTGGGGTTTTGTTTTGTTCCTTCATTTGGATTATATTTCTTTGCCTCCTCAATTTGGCAGCCTCCCTGTTTCTGTTTCTGTGCATTAAGGAGAGTTGCTTTTACTCCCTGTCTTAGTAATGTGGCCTATGTAGCAAAGACATCTGTAAATTTTGTGGGGTCATGCCTGAGATAATTGCCAGGGCAGGGCCACCCACTTCACCATTTTGTGACTGTTGTGGTGAGGGGCTCAGAGAGGGGACAATGCTGCTGTCTGGCTTCTGGTGATTTGCCAGGCACTTGCTCCATTTCCAGTCACTTCACCTACTTTCTGTATGCAATTGGCACCCTTCCAGTTGCTGCCCTGGGGTTTGAGTACATTCTAAGACCATGCAGGCCTTTTAAGTGGCAAAAATCTGGTAGTTTCTTCTGCAGCCCCAACCCCCACTGGTTTTGCAGCCAGAGGTAATGGGGGTTTATCTTCCTGGTGCTGAAGCCCCAGGCTGTGAAGTCTGGCTCGGGGTTGGGATTGCTCACTCCTAGGGTATCCCTCCTGATTTTTATCCATGACCTGTGAATGTAGGACCATCTGTTCCACTGCTGCCACTCCTTGTCTGAGCCATACCATCTCTTTGCCCTATCTTCATGACTCTGCCCCTCCTACCTATCTGAATGAATGTGACTTCTTTAAATCATTGGTTGTCAGACTTCTATATAACTCAATTTTCTGACTGTTCTGGTTGCTATTTGTTTTTGAGTTCTGGTTGTAATTCTTTCTATGGTTGCATAAGGAGGTGAAGCGTGTCTACCTATGCCTCCATCTTGATTGAAAGCTATAAATATTTTTATTTATTTATTTTTATGTTAAAAAAGAAATATGTTTTCTTTATCATGCCCCTATATCATCTAGCTTTTTGTTTATTTTATCTATCACTTAAAATTAATTCCATTTCCTCTCTAGGTCGCTGGCTCCCTGTTTTAATTTGGACTTGCAGCATGATAGTAAGAAGTTAGGAAAGTTCCTTGGCAACTGGAATGAAGAAACTGAGACAGATAGCTGATTTAAACTGGCCTCATCCAGCACCCTGACTTACCTGCCTCCTTCTCCCTTGCACAATTCTCACTTCCATAAACATTAAGTCCTCAGGACAATAAGGTTCTGATCACCATCAAATAATCTTAGGAACAAAGTCTTGAGTCTGTTGACCACAGAGACAGAGTTTTGGTCAAACTAGAGATAACATCTAGGCCTCAGCTGTGTTTCAGGTCCAGTTCCAGAAAATCAGCAAAGCCAGACAAAGCAACACCATGACGTCAAGACCAGATGCAATGACTAATGACCCCCAACCTTAGTGCTGACCAATCAGTGGTGACCATGACTCTGAGGAGATGTATCTTGAAATTTGATGAATATTCTATTGAGATCCTGCTCTGAGACCTCCCCTAAAATTCCTGCTTTTAGAAACAGATAAAAACCTTTAAGGCAAAGGACCCAGCATGTGCTCTCTCTCTCTCTCTGTCTAAAGCACACTTACACCTTTCCTTTCCTTTTTTTTAGGGCATGTATCTTTGCTTTCTTTTTATTAAGCTCCTTCTTTTGTCCCAATAACTTGTTTCCTGAGTCCATGTAGCCAAGCTGGCTCACTTCTTCTGCCTCTGTTACTTTTTAAAGGACCAAGACAGCTCCATCTAGGCTCACTCTTTTTGTTATGATCTTGCCTTTTCTATCTTAAGTGCTTCCTTTGTTTCACTGTCTCCAGCTTTAAGAGAAAAAACTCATGAACATGGACAACAGTGTAGTGATTCCAAGGGGGGAGGGAGAAGGGGAAGTGGAAGAAGGTATAGAAGAGATAAATGGTGATGGATGGAGACTTGACTTAGCATGGTGAAGACACAATACAGTGTTCAGATGATGTTTTGTGAAATTGTGTGTCTGAAATCTGTAATAATTTTGTTAACCAGTGTCACACCAATAAATTCAATAAAAAGGAAAATATCACCTGGAGTCTGTTATAAAATCTTTCCTGCATGAAGTCAAAAACTGAAAGCTGACATTGCTGCCAAAAGACCAGTAACTTGATATGTGGACTATGATTGCTTATGCAGATGTTTGTTTTACTTGGAGTTTCTGATTGATTTTTTAAAATTTATTTGAGGTTTTTAAAGCATATCCTTGATTTTATCTCTTCTCTCAGTCATGCTATCTATTCTCCAGAGTTCTTTTGCCTGGATATTTCTCTACTGAAGTCTATGTTCTTATGATCTGTCTGAACTCATTGCTTTCTGATTCCCACAACTATCATCCTGGGTAAATAATTTATAACTTTCTGGGTCATTGAATTTGCTCTTTTATTGATCTAATGTTGTCTTTACTTTTGACATTCCCCTCCCCATTTTGCTGCAGTGTATTGCATCAGTCATGGTTCAATCAGAGAAGCAGAGCTACCTACTATAAAGAATATAAGTATTATTTGGATCAGACCACATATTATTTTGGATGTTGATGAGAAGTCTGTGAAGACTGTTACCATTGTATCTGGTAAGGGCCTAAAGTTGCTATAGGTCTACAAGGCTGGTTGTTAGGTCCTTCAAGTAGCAAAAATCTAGCAGTTTCTTCTGCTGCCCCACGTGGGACCTTTAAGTGGTGAAAGTGTGGCAGTTTCTTCTATCACCCCAACTACCACTGGTTTTTGCAGCTAGAGGTTATGGAGATTTATCTTCCTGGTGCTGGAGCCCAGGGCTGTGGGGTCTGGTTGGGGCTGGCATTACTCACTGCCAGGGCATCCCTCCTGATTTTTATCCACCATACATGAATGTGGGATCATCCATTCTGCCATCCCCGTTGCCACCACTTGTCCAGGCTTGTCTCTGTTTCATTTCTGCAATCCACCCCTCCTATCCATCTGAATGAATGTGGCTTCTTTAAATACTTTTTTGTCAGAC
This sequence comes from Furipterus horrens, assembly GCF_987537825.1. NCBI lineage: Eukaryota > Metazoa > Chordata > Mammalia > Chiroptera > Furipteridae > Furipterus > Furipterus horrens. The sequence continues at coordinate 11,638,446 of NW_028327171.1, forward strand.
TTCCATATAGCTCAGTTTTCTGATGGTTCTGGTTGTTATTGGTTTTTGATATCTGGTTGTAATTTTTTCTGTGGTTGCATGAGGAGGCAAAATATGTCTACCTATGCTTGCATCTTGACTGGAAGTCCTAAAATAATTTTTAAAAGAATAAAGTGAGAGGAATCAGTCTACTTGATTTTAAAACATTACATACCTATAGCAATCAAGGTCAAGAGACGTTGGTAGAGAGTTACACAGATAGACCAACCCACTGTAGTTGTTAGAGTGTTGATTTTCACAGCTGCCATGGCTTTGAGGTTTTCAAGATTGCTGCAGAAGATGGAGGAATGTGAATAGGGAAAGTTAAAGAGACCAGAAACTTCAACTGATCTTACTAGGTCCACCTCTCTCCCCACCCCATAAACAGACCATAGATTATTGAAAACCAGTTATAAACACATTGATTTTGAAAATTTCTGCTGGTGTTCTTATAGCTTTTATAGATGAATAAATTTTCAGAGATTTTTATACTGCTGAAAATATTTGTCTTTAAAATCTTAATTACCTGTGAAAAACAATGCTGTAAAAGTAATTACAAACCAATTTTACATTATATGAATTAATTCACCATGTAAAAGTATTTTGTTGCCAAGTGTTAGAGCCATAATGGGATGCATGGTAAGACCTTACACCATAATTGCAAGTTGGTTTCAGTAATAATTTATTAGTAAATGGTCTTAAGCTTATTTCTTCTGTAGGTGTTGGAGCTATCAGTGTCTGTACTGCAAGCTGCTTATTACTGATGCCAAGATATCTAGAGACCCAGGAGTGAACAATGCAGGAATAACAAATTGACTGGTCAGAACTACCATTTAGAAGGAAGATTTGGTTCTTCAAAAGAAAAACATAGATAATAGGAATCCCTTTAAAAAATAATTATCTTGTATTTTGGTCTATTCTTTCCTTTGATGGTGTTCATCAACCCCTTCCCCAGGGATATAATAATTACACATAGTAAACCACTCTAAATTTATTTCACAAAAGTCAGTCTCCCTGTATGCTCATATATAGTGTCTCTTTTCACATGTAAACACCTGTAATGTACTTAATTGTTCACTTTAGAAAATTGAAAAATAGTTATTAACTCCTGATATAAACTATTTGGTTCACGTCCCTTAATTTCTCATTTTCCCTCTCATTTCCAATGTTTGGCATCAAATTAAAATATAATTTTGGGCTATTTAAACATTTTAGGAAATACAGAGAAAATTTTAACAAGCAAGTATACTCAAATGTAATTTTACAGAACGTGTGTTTAATGTCCGTTTTAGCCTCATGCTCAATTTTTTTCTTCCCCTTGCCAGCCAATGGGGAGCCTAGAGCCTCAGACAGGCCATTAGGAAGAGAGACTCCCACTGCCTCAGCAGCTCCCCTGGGGTGACCGTTGTTACCCCTGCCTGTTTCACTGGCTCCTCACTTATGCACCTGTTCTGACTTCCAGATAATTGTTGGCATCTCATTTATTTGGAAGTTCTTCTTATTATCTTCACTCTTCCAGGTTTATGCCCCCTTTCAGTGAGACTTCAAAAGGAGAGGAAAGAAATGCATGAGCTCTCTTATTTTCTTTTGACAAATGGAACAATGTTGGTCTACTTAACTTTATTTTGCTAGCATGCACACTGGTGTTCTGTCCTTGTACTTTATGCTTTTTAAAGATTTCTTTGCTGTTTTCTTAGAGTCTATCTTTTGACATATTTATATAATTTTAATTTTTCTCTTTAGTGTTTGGAAAGCATAAATCCAGACATAGTTCTTCTCAGTTGAAATATCTATTTTTACTTACACATGATCAGTGAGGCTCATTTGTTAATCACTCATGATTTGTGAATAGGTCAAGATCCAGTATCGGAAAGAGGAAACTCCAGGGGTTTCAAGCAGAATGGAGTTTAATTCTGGGATTTAGTTTCTTTAAAAATTGTAGGAAAGTCTGGAAGAGCAGCAGGTCATATCATTTTTCAGGACCCTGTTTTTTGCTCCTTACAAAGCTAGTGACTAGAGACTAGTACTTGATGTTAGAAACACTTATTTGTTCAAATTTATACGGAGGTTTCTTCTCATTCAGACTTCTAAATTGTGCTTGGCAGAATTTTATATCCAAAAACATAGCTGCAAGAGATTCTGGGAAATGTAGTTTTTCATTTTCAATCTTTCTAAATAGAAGTAGTGAGAAATGGGTAGATTGAGAGTGAATTCTGTCAGCAAGTGAATGTTAGGTCATTGTTTAGGTCTTTGGATTCCTAACCCATTTCCTCTTCTACACTTGTACTGTGGCTTCTCTTACTTGGTTTTCAAGGTATAAGTTATATCAGCCATACTCTTGTTTATATCTTTCTTAAATCACTTATCTGGTGTTTCTGTTCAATTTTTCAAAGGCCAAGGATTTCACCTTAAATATGATTGTCTGCCTTTCATTTTTCCTTTATTTATATTAGATAGTAGAAGATTGTTTTCTAATATATTCAGTTTTTCCATGGGAGAGCTTTTATTATATTTGTGGAGACAGAATTTTGTTTTTTTTCTTTCTACATAACCATATATTTTATTGTCTAATAATGACGTAAGGTTTCAAAATGTGTTCTTTAAACAAGAGTGATGTAATTATGCAATTTCTAATTGTCAAAAGTTGAGGTCAATGTCTAGAACAAAAAGCATCCTGAAACATGAACCATGGCGTTCTTATTAAATTAGCAATACAATCTGAAGGTTTCTTTTTGTTTTAAGGAGAAACATAGGTAGTTCTCTTTTTTCAAGAAAAGATATTGTATTCTCATTTTCCAAGTGCACTCCACTCTAAGTAAACTTAGTTATATGACATTTCCTTACCACTTAGCTACAATTTAAAACTGCTTTTGGTGTCGTAGAGAGTATACACTGCCTCTGAAGTAAAAATTATTTATCTTTTACACATTTTTCAGTTTTAGTTTCTTTTCTGTTTATTCTATACTTCTTGATTTTGGACTGATAAACTCTCTACATATTTCATATATTTAAAAATCTTCATATAAAAATACTTCCTTAATTTTGGAGGAATGCTTACCTTGAAGAATAATTTATATAGATTATTTTGGGGGGAGGCAAACAAATTATTCTTAGATATGTGCCATTTAAAAAAAATGGATATATTTGGAAATATACAGTCATGTCCTTCAATCATTAACTCTCTAAAAATGTCATATTGTTTGCTGGTTTATATAAGAAAAAGTTATTATAATTTGATGATACTGTAAAAAGTGACACATTGACTGTATTGTCACATTTTAAACACTACCTTATATAATAAATAAGCTGTTTTTATGTTAACTTCCTTTGATGAGCCATGAATTGATAAACAATCTCTGCAAGTGTATTTAAAGACATGAAGATTTAGCATCAAATCAGAATTTTAATAGAATGAATTTCAAAATAGAAATAAAACTTAGACCCTAAGGGATATAATTACCAGGGTACTACAATTTTGCTTATGTGTAAAAATTGATCAAGAAACCAGAAAGCTTAAAATAACTTTTAAAATAACAGACAAAGTTATCTGAGCCATGACAATATAATTTAGTCTATTTAGGTTGCTATAATAAAAATTCTATAGGCAGAGTGACAAAATAACCATTTATTTCTTACAGTTCTGAAGGTTAGGAGGTCCAAGATCAAGGGCCTTGGAAGATTTGGTTTCTGGAGGACTTACTTCCTGGTTCATAGAAAGCCACATTTTTGTTATGTCCTCACATGGCTGCAGAGGAAGAGAGAGGTCTCTGGATACCTTTCATAAAGGCATTAATTCCACTCATGAGGACTCCACCCTCATGACCTAATCTTCTCCAAAAAGCCACACCTCCGGATATCATTACGTCGGGCATTAGCTTAATATATTAATTTTTCAGAGACACAAGCATTTAGTCTTTGTCACAGTAAAGTTTCACTTTATATATAATATAGCCTTTTGATATCCATAATTATTCTCATTAGTGTTTTAATATTGAAAGAAAATAAATTTATAAAAATCAAAGATATCACAGAATCTAAGCCTTTTCATATTTTATATGCTGGAAACCATCCCAATTTTATATGCATCATATATTATAGTTCATTGCATAGTTTTCTTCTTCATAAGGGAACATTTACAAAAAATTTATTATCATTGTGCTTTTCCCTGAATAAATGACATCCCCAAATGATGTAATTACAATTTGGAAGATAGCACTAAACTGTGATCACAAAAGACACTAAAAAATAATGTAAATGGCTCAAGGTAAATACAAATTAATTTCTAGTTTGCACAATAATTCCAGGTGCTTACTTTCTTCAGGGTGACCCAGAGGCCAATTTCCTTCTGGACTGTGGCTTTCATCATCATTGGCATTTACTAATACAAGGCAAAGTGGAAAGTTCAGAAGAGAAAGCAATGTATTAAATTATTTTCTTGGAAATGATTCTCATCATTTCTGTTCATATTACTTTAATGAGAACTAATCACATGACCACATCAGGATGTTAGCAGGGTAAGTAAATATATTTCTTAACTGGCTTGCTGCTTCCCAGCTATAAGCGCACAGTGAGAGAGGCGGAGAAATAGCTACTCCCACAATCCATTTTTCTGCTCATCAAATTTACTCTTAGTCCTTTAGGTGGGAAGTATACACTTTTCTTGCCACAGGAAGGACACACCTATTCCTATTCTTAAGGGAAACATCCTAAGTTTCAATTATTACTGCATCAAGCTCAAAATACAGGATCTTTGGGTGATGTATAGTCCTTTTCATGGTTCAGATGCGGCTTCTATCACTTCATTGACCTGTTCCTGAAAAGACAAGCTGCCTTTACCCATACCAAATCTACAGTGATGGTTACGGTAGAATATTATGTCCAAAACCCCACAATACTCATTACTTTTTGGTCATATTCTACTGAGCAGCTATTAAAATATCCCCAATAATAGATTATAGATTAGGTATATGCTTACTCCTTGAGAGGTACTCTCTTGTGCATTGTTCTCTATGGCTCCTGGTTTCGTCTCTAGAGTTTCTTTTCTCATTTATTTTCCCTATGGTTCCATTTAGAGTGGATATGAGAGGTTCTGCCTCCTTGAAGGCTGACTAGCTTTCATGGCTGATTTTTCTTTCAACGTTGGGGTCCGATGTTTAAGTTTGTCCCATACTCGCTTGAGTCCAGGCTCATGTTTTCTTTGTTAATATAGTTCTTTCAAAACCTTGATAGGCTTCAGAAATATTTGTGTCTAGTTAGTTTATTGCACCTATACTCACACCCAAAATTCTTAGATGTGATTCTTAAGTTGGCCTTATAGTTTTGCTTTTTTTCCTCTCATACTTGTTTCTCCTGACTCAGTAAGTGCTATCTTAAAACCATCTACCAAAATAATCTTGGACGAGAAATGATCGCTTTTAATCTGCCCTTTGTCACATGGTTGAGTTATTTTTTCTGAAGTTTTGACACTATTAGGAGAGAAAATGCTGTGTGAGCTCCAAGAGCTGCTCATTTTTCTAGCCTTGCTACTTTTTGGTTAGTCATATACGAGCTAACTTTTTCTGTTAAAATACTTTGCTAAAAGCAGCACGTAAAGCCAATGCACACTAACACTTGAGCTCCTTCCAACAATTCCCTTACAATTGCCATTGTGCGTGTTCTGCTTTTGAACTTATCTCAGGCAACAGTTTAATTACAAAAATATTTTGACACCACATAGCACAGGTCCCCAACTTCCCAGGCTACATCATCTTTTTCCTCATTGCCCAACTACAAGCCCATGCCATATATTTTTCTAAATTGGAGCACTTGATTTCCAAGTGTTAATTTCTGTATTAGTAAGGGCATGCTGAGCTGTGATAAAATATATATGTAAAATATATAATGGTTCAACACGAGAGAAGATTATTTTCACTGTTACTATAGTAACAGTCCTCGGTGTGTATTCCTGATTAGTGGGCAGCTCTTTTCTATGTCATGATTCAGGGACCCAAGCTTCTCCCATTTTCAGTCAGTTCCTGGGGCTATAATCACTTTTGTCTAGTTTATGGAAGAAGAGAACATGGATGATGCACACACAAGGTTATTACCTGGGTCAGAAAATGGCACACATACATTTTATTCTGCCTATAAGAACTGGTCACAAGGCCACAGCAAACTGCAAAGTGGTCTTGGTTATGGAGCCCATAGTTCCATTCGGCGACTACATCAGCACAGAAGTGGAAAAGCAATTTTGATGGACAGCCAGCTGTCTCTGCCTTATTATCTAATGAACATTTTTATGTGTCTGTATGGATTGCAAAGCAGTTATAAGTACTTCATTGTATAATGTGAATACCTTAGCAGGAAAAGTTTCTGCAGAGAAATTAACAATTTGACCAAAGTCATACAGTTTATGAAAGTGAAAGCCTGAATGTGAACCCAGAACTTTTTTTCTTAAATCTTATGTTGTTTCTGAAAAATTGATTAGGGGGAAAAAGGGAAGAAATAGAAAGAAATGACTGATCAACATGATACAAATTTTGAAATTAATAACTTCAAATCAGTTAGTAAATATCTAATAAATTTTTGATTGGTAACAGATGGCCACAAATCTTGGACAGTTTAATATCATATTTTCTTACAATAATAAAGTTATAGAATTTAATCTCATTAGTGAATTTAACACAGGTATATTTTTTCTCTTATAACTTTAAAGTTGACGAGAGTCTTCAACTACAACATTTATTTTCTTTTAGGTGAAAGGAATAAAATGATTTCTTTTTTTTCTGAATGGGAACTCACTGTTCAAATTTGCCAGTGTCTGAATAACAAATATATTTAGAGATTTACTTAAGACTTCAAAATAAATTGTTCTAATGCATACTGTTTGTTAAGAAATTGTTTTTTATTAGTCATTTATTCTCTTCTATTTTAATAAGTCATTGAGAAATAACTGCTTGGAAGGAGACTCTGTATTAAAAAGGCATAAAAAGAAAATTCAATGAAGATAAATTTTTGTTTTCCTTGTGGTTTTTGAAAATCAAATAAATATAGTTAGCATTATGGACAGAATTTTATTTTGCAGTCTGCCTTATTTATATTCTACTCCAAATCTACCAGACACATAGAATCATAAAGTTTGAAGTTGAAAAAGAGATTTGAGATGATCTCTTCCAATATCTCATTTAACTTTAGTAGAACTTAATATAGTTATAATAGTTTTAATATAGTTTAAAGAAATTAATAGCATAAAAATTTATTTCATAGATTATGTCATTTGAGCTTATTTTCTTGACCAAATTATTATTGGTGATAACTTTCTAACTTTCTTGGCAGTGCAAGGAAAGTTCTGATGGTCTGTTCCTTCACTGAATCATGCTATTGATGATAGGATTTTTATTTTTGTGGGAAAAGTCTTATGAGTTTTGTGGGTTTTCTTATTTTTTATTATTGCAATTATTTGAGTATATCCTTTAACTGTTTAGAAATTATATTTTCTAATTTACTAAGAGAAAAAATGTATTTAATAAGATGTATGGATATCATTTTTGGTGGTATTGTGTCTCAGATAACTGCTGAGTAGAGAAAAAAAGATAAAAAATTTGACACTTTCTTTGCACAATCGTATTCACACAATGACATTTATAATTACTATAATAAATTGCCTGCTTTTATACTAAAACTTGCTATTTATTTATATAAGTTAGAATTCTTCAATGAGTAACTGTGATTTCTTTAATATTACTTATCTTAGATATTGTGGGTTTGTCTAATTTAGCATAGGATTTGGCAAATAGCTAATTAACAACTGCTGTGTTAGTTTGACACTTTATGTGCACAGAAAGATTCATCTTACATTTTTAATATCAAGCATGCTTTAAATTTGACCATATGTCAGAATATATGATTAGAAATAAGTTTTACTTGACATGAGTTTCAACTTTATTACAGATTTATTATTCTTGCATTTTTCTTCAATGACTTTGGGAGGAGAAATTTATTCAAGTTATGTAACAACAGAATAGCCTCTACATTGGGATTTGTGGCTCCCTGTCTGAAGCATGGTCTAGACAATAGCAAATTCCTCAATTTTGAACAGCCTGCATATAAAGTTGCCAACTTGAACACTGATTTAGCTGAAACATTACATTTCATATTTCAATGTTGCATTCCATTTGACTGTAGTAAAATGTTGGACATAGAAATAGAACTCAGGTGTCCTTATTCCATGATATAGCTACAAGTTTGTGCTGCTTGAATAAAACCCAGAAGACCTTGAAGCCTTCCCAGAACACTCAATACCAACTCCTTGACTGCAAGCAGTAGAATATGTGTGTTTCCCCCCATTTTTTCCATGTTAAACATAAAACTGAGAAGCCAGTACACACTGAGTCAGAATATTCCAGTGTGTTGGTCATAGCCTAGAAGCTAGATAGGCCATCTTCTAGATATATTTAATTCATATAGGTCACTAAGGATACTAAAGAGGTCCTTTATTGAAAAGCATGGCTTACAAAGTTATATAATTTTCTTCCAAAATAATGTGTTAAAGCAACCATTCAAAGTCATGTAACACCTGAAACAGCACATTTTTATCACCAAGATTTTTATAAATTATGCCCATTCTTATTCAACCAAAGACTAATTTAAAATGACTTTTATAGATAAAATTAGGACTACTTATTAAGCAAGATGTTATCGCCTTAAACTTTTCCTTCTGATTTCCTCTGAAAGCTTTAAAAAAGATAAAACCTATACGATCAGAGGGAATAGGAAAGGAACCATCACTACAAGTTAAGTTTCCATAACCCTAAAATGACCACACAGATTGGACCAATAGAAAGTGAGATAGTTCACCTCACAGAGAGTATGACATGAAGGCACCATACCTTCCGCAGGCCATGGTCAAGAGTGGTGCTGATTATAGAATAATTGGCTGAAAATCTATACAAATTAAACGTTTTAGTGTCCTCTATTATTCCCTATCTCAAAATTCCTATGCAAGAATGCTATGGCAGGACAGCTGAAGTGGATTCTACAGGCAAATTAAGCCCATTGTCATATAGAATGTGTCTTACTCGGCTTGGTCTACCGTTTAATTTTCTTATATAAGTTCAGGAGGCTGGAAGTCCAAGATCACATGACAGCATGGTTCTGGTAAGAGTTTCTTCCTGGTTTGTAGGCAGCCACCTTCTTATCATGTACTCACATGGCAGAGAAATATTCTTTCTCTCTCTCTTCCTCTTCTTATAAGGCCACAGTCTGGTCAGATTAGGGCCCTATGCTTATGACCTCATTTAACTTGATTTACCTTCTAAAGATACTACCTCCAGATCAGTCACATTGGGGATCAAGTTTTCAACAAATGAATTTGTGGAGGGGGGTCAGACACAATTCAGTCCATAGCAGAAGACTAAATATGTGACTGATATAGACAGAATCTATGTGCACTCATGCATGCAACACCATCATGATGATACAACTTACATTTAGAGGTTCAAAGGTGCATATGTATTCTTGAGTAAGTTCCTTGCATTTCATTCTGAGAATTAGCAAGAGAAACACCCAGGTTTTACCCATAGAATGTAAAATGTGGTTAATTTTCTAAGAATAATCGCTTAATTTTTAATCTAACACATGTATCCTTTGGGTTTAGCCTATAAATAAAAGTATTAAAAGTATTGTGTGTAGAGGGACTTTATATTATAATAATTAAAGCCTACAAATATGTAGAAGGTGCTGGCATGTAAAAGTCTGGCAAAAGAAAGCAGAATTCAGTAAAAGTCACTACCCCAAAAAGCCTATTGTGAGCGGGAAGGTCACAACTTGTAGCAAAAGTTCCAGAAATGTGCGTGTCTGCTTGCTGAGTTGAGACTTTCTGTGGGTTTGGGGAGAAGGCCTGAGGAGAGGCCTGTGGAAGCTCCCCCTTGGTGCAGCTTTGTGGCCTGCTTGGAGCTGCAGTCGCTGGGTGGAAAAAGTACAAAGGTGAGCTGACACTCAAGCCAGAGTGAACACCTCCATGACTTTCTGTTACCCTGTCCTCCCTCCTACAACCACAGCCTCCAAGATTATTGACTTCTTCACTCAAATAAGCTCTTCTTTTATCCAACTCAAATGTAGAACCATATAAGGAAGGGATTTTGGGATACATAGCTCCCAGTCCCAGCTAAAATGACATAACGAAATCCAATATATAAATGTGTTCTTATTAAGGCCATATGTTGTGGATTATTATGTAAGTATTGAAAAGATGAAAGTACAATTCTAATTGCACTGGATCTCATGAGAGCATTTCTAGGATCAGCTGAAATTTCAAGATACAGAAATCAGCAACATGTCAAAAACTGTGGTGAGGTCAAGAAGGATGAGACATGCCTTAAGACTGTTCAGTTTGGCAATTTGGAAGTCACTGATGATCTTCAAAAGAATGATTTCATCAGAGTGGCGGTGAATGGAAATCTGATGAGGCAGTTAGAAGTAAGAAAACAGCAGTGTTCAGTCTACACGTGCACATAAACAAATGCATGTATAAAATATTTATAGCTGTAATTCAAGTTCACCAGCCCAGGGGGTACCGTCTGCTTTGTTTACCACTGTACTTACAGTATCTGGTGTCAGGAACTATGAAGAGTTTGGGATTTCAGCATCTCCAACTGGCAGGTTAGCTTGCCACAGTTGGATGGATGTTGGCAGAAGACATGAAGCTCCTGGGTCAGAGGCGGGGGCTTACTATTCATGACACAACACGAGCTTCGTAGTAATATTGATTTCTCTTGCTTCCTGTCCCTCAATTCCCCTGGGGAAGATGTGAAAGTGGGCCCAGGTGGATGCTGGATTTGCATTGTTTGATCACATGAGGGACTCTGAGTTTAGCAACTCCCAGTCTTATACTGAGGCTTCAGGAAGTTTTGTCCGATCTCTACCCCAAGGGAAGTATTATCTTTAAAATCATGGACATGAAACAAATCCATCTTCTGCTCTAGAAGGAGACACTATCTCTCTCTTCCAAGGCTGCTTGCTACATAAACATCCTTGAAAAGATAGTCCAGTAAAAAATACTGTCAATGTTTCTTCTCAGGAGACTCGAATAAACATGAGAGACCTAAAAAGAATTCGCGTCTAAGATCTAGACAATGCCTGGCACATAGGTGCTCCAGAAGTGTTGTTTATTAAATGGAGTATACACATGCACATATATATTTTAATTTGATATTTGCATATTATCATACACTCCTGCTGAGAGGTTAGCAAATCCTGAGGATTGTGGAAACTTTATGTTGAAATCTTTCCAGACCTTTTGCTCTGTGTCTTTTCCTATGGCTGGTTCTAATTTGTATCCTTGGCCTATAGTAAACGTGACTGTGATTATAATTGTATTCAGTGAGTTCTGTGAGTGTTTCTAGTGAATTATTGAACCCAAAGGTGCTTGTGGTAACCCCGGAATTTGTAGCCAGCTGGTCTGAAATGAGGGTGACCCTGGGGACTGTCAAACTTGAAGCTGGTGCCTGAAGTGAGAGATGTGTTGCGGGGAATGTGCCTTCGGATCATGCAGTTTGCCTCTAACTCTGTGACATGTGATTAAAGGCATTTGTACTTGTTTGATAGGATATGGAGAGTGTAGCATTTTTAATGTGGTAGATCTACTACTCATATAGAGTTTTTTATTATAATAGTTCTATTTAATGTGTAGCTCTTTTACCAAAGTGTAAGGGCTAACACAGTACATTTCACTTGGCCACAGTTATTCTTGTACATCATATTCCCAAACATAAAAGACATACTCTTTGTCAATGGAGGCAAACCCAAAGCCTTGCTTAGTTAATGCTTCCAACCAAAAGTTCACAGTCTCAGGATGAGATGCAGTGATTTCCATCAGGTTTTATGTGAATCCCCATAATCTAATATCCTCTAATCTTCAAATAAAGCAATGTGCCACAGACCCAGTCAATAGGATGGCAGAGTAGGAAAAGTATTGCTACCAAAAAATTCCCTATCAGAAAATACAATACTTGGGAGGACATAGTAGTCACTGGTCCATAATAATTTTCATATACTGTTGGGCCAAAATAACAAAGATAGTAACAGATGGAAATCTTGTAAGGAGATGGAGGTTGGCCCATCTGAAAGCTGCAGATTCCATTTTACAGGAGGAAGTCCCTTGTCTACCGCTTTCCTGCCCCGCCCCCCATCTTCCATGATGACCCTGAAGGGCACGTTAGAGCATTTGACCTCTTGAGAGTTTAAAGCTCTCAAAGCCCACTTTCTGTTTGTGCGTTTGGGGCCTGAGGGTTGCTTTAAGGTTTAAATAGCTGGTGCTAACCAGATTTAGAAATACTTTGGATATAAAATTTCATAAAAACTCATTAATCATCTTGTCATTTTACTTCAGGCCAATTCCATATTTGGGTGTACAGAGCTGAGAATCACATTCTGGCATAATTTTTGTGCTTGAAGATTTTTTTTTTTTTACTGGCCTCTGCCCTGTCCATCTCTCTTTTTCTAAACGTAATGTTGGATTTTTAGAAACTGTTTGAAAGAATATGCTTGGGTTGGGAAACAGACCTTAATCATGGTTTTGTCAGTAGAATTACTGTTTGTGTTACTTATCTATTGTTGTGTAACAAATTCCTTAGTGGTTTAAAACAATACATGTTTGTTTTCTCACCGTTGGGGAAAACTCTCGATTAAATTTTAGTAATACTTCAAATCTCTTTAAAACTTGAAACACAGGATCAGAAATAGGGGAGGCTAACTAAGCACATCAGTCTCTCAGTCTTGCTTCTTTTTAGCTGAACGTGAAATCAGAATTCCCATTTTATCCCGTGACCTGATCTATATCAGCAACTGAAACGCAGGTGGTGTTCACAGCCATAGACAGATTCGCACATCTGGTAGTTGCCATTTTTTAATTTGCTGACTTTTGTTACGAATTTCTTCAGAGTCATGCAGACAGTTTTTATAGCACAAGCATAAAAAAAAATCAGGAAGAACAAACCAGGATGTCAGCTGTCATATAATATTTAAAATAAATGATAATTTGACTTCCTATTTTTCCCATAAATGTATGATGTATATTTCAGATGACTAAGTTACAGGAGGCTTCACAAAACACAGAAAAAAATGAAAGAAGAAAAATACTTTATAACAAAGGAATTTTATTTGAATTTCGTGGGATGAGTTAGTCTCTTCGTCTTAAAAGCTTGGTTTATAGTCCTGAGCACTCATGCCATAAAAGTTTCAAAATCAAGAATTTGTTTCCATAATGTTTTTGTTGCCCTGATAACAAGAACTTGACACTTTGGTTTGACTCCTGATTTACTACTTTCTGGAATATTGCTTGCCAGCGAAAAAACCTTGAAGTTCCATGTTGAATTTTTACCTGCTGGAAGAAAGATGTTCTCAAGGTCTCTTTCATTCCTGAATATTTTTCATCAATTTATGAGAAGCACTGAGCTAGATTTCATGGCTAATTTAAGTAGGATTAACAGAGAAGAGAGCAATGGCATTAGGTGGTGCCGACTAGGATCAATAACTGGATTCATGTTCCTATTGTATCACCTATTAGCATCCGACTATTACAAACAATTCAACTTTCTCAATTTTTTAATTGGTCAAATAGAGACAGGGTTGTATGAGGATGAAATACAATGAGATGTAAAATCATTATTTGATCTTGGAAACATTCTACAGCTGTCTGAATTCCGTCAGTGCTTAGGAAAACTGAGCACATGAAGCCTTTAAAACAATTGAGAAGACATTTATTTTCTTTTATCAGTTTTATTGGGGTAAAATAGAAAAATACCATTTAATAGATTTAAAGTGCACAATATGATTTGATGTACATATACATTATAAAACTATTTCTATCACTGAGTTAATTAATACATCCATCACTTCATATACTTACCATTTTTGTGTGCGAGACCGCTTTAGTTTTACTCTTTCAGCAAATTTCAATTGTATAATACTGTTTTATCAATAATAGTCATCATGTTATATATTAGAACTTCATGTCTTATTAATTTTATAAATGAAGGTTTATACCCTTTTACTAACCTCTCCCCTATGTCCTCCAACACTCAGTTGACTATTTTTGTTTTTGTTTCAGATTCCACATATAAGTGATACCATGCAGCATCTGTGATTTTCTTTTTTGTTTATTTCACTCAACATAATATTCTCCAGGTTCACAGAATTTCCTTTTTTAAGGCTGAGTAATATTCCACTCTCTATCTGTGTTTGTATCATACCACACTACATCATATTTGTGCTTGTATTACACCATATTATACCATATGGTCTTGATCCATTAATCTAGTGATGGAAACTGAGGTTGTTTCTTGAGAAACCTCCATATTGTTTTTCACAGAGGCTGTACCAACGGTGCAGGAGTTCTCTTTTCTCAACGTCCTCACCAGCATTACTATCTTCTGTCTTTTCATAAAGCCATTCTAACAGATGTGAGATGATGTCACATTGTGATTTTAATTTGCATTTTCCTGATGATTAATGTTGTTGAGTACCTTTTCATTTACAAGTTGGCCATTTGTATGTCTTTTTTGAGTGTCTGTTCAGATTCTCTGCCCATTTTTTTAAAAGTGGGTTTTGTTTTGTTTTATTACTGAGTTGAGTAAGTTTCTTGAATAATCTAAATATGAACCACTTATTGGACACATGATTGGTAAATAGCTCCCCTCATCCTATAGACTGCCTTTTCATTTTGTTTATGGTTTCCTTTTTTGTGCAGAAGCTTGATAGTTTGATGTAGCCACATTTATTTCTTTTGCATGTGCTACCTTTGGCATCAAATTAAAGAAAAATATTGCCAAACCAACGTCAATAAGCTTATCTCTTATGTTTTCTCCTAGGAGTTTTATGGTTTCACATCTTATATTCAAGTCTTTAACTCATTTTAAGTTTATTTTTGTGTATGGTAAAATAGGGGCCTAGTTTTATTCTTTACTTTGTGGATGTCCAGTTTTCCCAGCACCATTTGTTAAAAAGAATATTTGTTTCCCATTGTACATTCTTGGCTCTTTGTTGAAAATTAATTCATCATATGTGTTTGACTTTATATTGGGGCTCCCTATTCTGTTCTGTTGATCTATGTGTCTGTTTTCATGCCATTGCCATACTGCTTTGATTAATATAGCTTTGTAATATAGTTTGAAATGAGGAAATGTGATGCTTCTAGCTTTGTTCTTTTTTCACAAGATTGCTTTTGCTAGTTGGGGTCTTTGTGGTTTGATACAAATTCCAGGATTGGTTTTTCTGTTTGTGAAAAATGCCACTGAACTTTTGATAAAGATTGCACTGAATATACAGGGTGTCCCCCCAAAATGTATACACACTTTATTATGTTGAGGTACATTTTTTTCTATACCCAGTTTGTTGAGAGGTTTTTATCATGAAGGGATGTTAACGTTTATCAAATGCTTTTTTGCATGTATTGAGATAATTATATGCTTTTTATCTTTTATTTTGTTAATGTGATACATTACACTTTTTGATTTGCATATGTTGAACCAAGTTTGCATTCCTGGAATAAATCTCACTTAATCATGGTGTATGATTCTTTTAATGTACTGCTAATTCTGTTTGTTAATATTTTGTTGAGGATATTTACATCTATATCCATCAGGAATATTGGTCTGCAATTTTCTTGTAGTGTCCTTGTTTGGCTTTGAAATTAGGATAATGCTGCCCTTGTAAAATGAGTTTGGAAGTGTTCCTTCCTTATATTTTTTGGGGAGCTTGAGAAGGATTGTTATTATTTCTTCCTTAAATGCTTGGTAGAATTCACCAATGAAACCCTATGATCCTGGGCTTTTCTTTGTTGGGAGGTTTTGATTACTGATTGAATCTCTTAATTGATAGTTGTTGGTCTGTTAGATTTTCTATTTTTTCGTAATTCAGTCTTGATAGGTTGTATGTTCCTAGGGATTTACCCATTTCTTATAGTTTATCAAATTTGGTGGTGTATAATTGTTCATAGTTTCTTATAATCCTTAGTATTTCTGTGCTATCAGTTGTCATGTCTCCTCTTTTATTTTTTATTTTGAGTCTCCTTTCCATTTTTCTTAGTCCAGCAAAGGTTTGCCAATTTTGTTTATCTTTAAAAATGACTCTTAGTTTCATTGATCTTTTCTATTTTCTTTATAATCACTATTTCATTTATTTTTGCTCTGATCTTTGGGCTTAGGATGTTCTTCATTTTCTAGTTCCTTGAGGTATAAAGTCAGATTGAAGTATTTCTTTATCTTAATGAAGGCCATTAGTGCAGTAAACTTCTGTCTTAGAAATTCTTTTGCTTTATCCCATAAACTTTTGTTTGTTTTTCCCTTTGTCATTTGTCTCAGTATTTTTAAAATTTTGATATTTCTTTATTCCATTGGTTGTTCAGGAGCATGGTGTTTAATCCCCACATATCTGGGGATTTTCTTATTTTCTTCTTGTTATTGATTTCTAGTTTCATGCAACTGTATTTAGAAAATATGTTGGATATGGTTTCAATTTTCTTTTTTTAATTGAGGCAACATTGGTTAATAATATTAATGTTTTAATATAATTTGATAGTTATATGCATTATAACATGCTGACCACCAAAATTTTGTTCCATCTATCACCATAAAATGGACCTCCTTTAATCATTTTACCCTCCCCCAACCCCCTTTCTCTCTGGTGATCACCAATCTGTTGTCTTTATGAGTTGGGTTCTCTTGTTTGTTTCTTTTTGTTTTATACCCCACATGTGAATGAAATAATACAGTTTTTGTCTGTCCATCTGACTTATTTTACTTAGTAAAATACTCTCAGGATCCATCCATCTAGTCCCAAGCGACAATATATCATTTTTTAATGGTTGAATCAGTCATATAAAAAAGGATGAAATATGATTTCAATCTTAAATTTATTAAGACTTGTTTTGTGGTCTAACTTATGATCTATCCTGGAGAATATTTCATATGTGCATGAGAAAAATGCATATTCTGCTGCTGCTGGATAAAATTTTCTGTACACATGTTTGTTTTTTTCTGATACAACATGTCATTTAAGTCCAATGTTCCTTATTAATTTTCTGTGTGGATGATCTATCCATTGTTGCGAGTTGTTGAATTCTCTTACTATTATTGATTGCAGTTTATTTCTCTCTTCACATGTGTTAATATTTGCTTTACATATTTTGGTGCTCCAGTGTTAGGAGGCATACAGATTTCTAATTTTTATATTTTTTTTGACAAAGTGACCTCTTAATTATTACATAATGACCTTATTTTTCTTCTAAGGTCTGTTTTATCTGCTATAAGTATAACTACCCCTGCTTTATTTTGAATTTCATTTGCATGAAATATGTTTTTCCATTCCTTCACTTCACTCTTTGTGTGTTCCTAAATCTTGGAAAGTCAAGATATTAGGTGTGCAGATGAGTCTTTCTCAGGGAGAAACTGACGCTGGGTATTTTTGCTTCCTTACTCTGTGGTGAGCAGAGGGCGTAACAAATGGAAGTGCTTGTTCATCCTAATAGAATCTCTTTATTTTGCTTTGTCCTGGGAACACATAAATGCCAAGTTCCATTAGGTCCTAGAGCTAGGTGATCTAGGAGCCAGTCTTTTGGGGTTTGCAACCAGAGCTGTTGTGTGTCACATGGATGGACATGCTCCTTTCAGTGATCTTCTGGCAACATGGTCTTATTGTTGGGATGAGCCACAGGGAGAAAGAAGCGAAGTGCCCACGGGCTCTTTTGGGGTCCAGGTAGGATCAGAGTTAGCACCTAGATAGGTTCTAGAAGCCAGATCTATAGGTATCAGTTTATAAAGTATATAGTCACATCCTTTCCAGTGAAAGATGGGGAGATAAGGGATTTTTTTTTTTTGCTCCTTCTGCACTGGGCATTGGGGTTATAGCCATTGTGAGTGCTTGTGTGTCCATTAACTGCTGCTTTCCTGTTTGCTACAGTCTTGTGGGACTCATGAAGACAAGCTTTGTTGGCTTCCTGAGTTAGGTGATCTGGGAGCCCATCCTTCAGGTGGCAGCCTTAAGAACTGGGGTGCTAGAAGTGTGGTCTAACCCTTTACTCTTCATGAAGAAGTTGGGAGTTGGAAGTTAACCTCCTGATTATATGGCACTGTGCCAAGAATGGAGTTTAAGTGAGAGCTTCTCAGTCTTTCCTACTCATTCCAATGTAGATATTTTCTCAGTCACCTGATGTGTAGGAGTCACTTAACTAGATTCTGGATTTCTCTCAGTGGGAACTGCTCCATGCGTGGCTGTAGTCACAGCACCCATTGGAGGAGGGACATTCAGGAGCCTTCTATCTTGCTATCTTGGTGACTTGGAAAGACAATGTTAATAGAGATGAAAGAAATCAGCAAAGAGAAAATTACTGAAACATGTTTTATAACTATATATCATTTAAGCCACAAAGACCCAAATTTGGCAGTCAATTTCTGTCTTGTTCTGATATACATAATTTAATTATCGCCAAATTAGTAGACATGAATTTTTTTGTTGCTGCATGTTGGCATATAGGATATTTTTTCTTAGAATTGTGTCAGTTTTAAAATAAGGAAATGAATATGAAGAATAATAAAGTGAGCATTCCCAAATATTTAAAAAATAGAAAACAAAAATGTGATTTGAACTTTACTTAATTTCCTCTTGTCACCCTATGAAGAATTCTTCAAGTTCTTCTGGAAAAAGGGAAAATGAACAAACATGTTTCTTAAATTTAATGATTTTTGGCTCAAATTGACAAATGTTTTTGCATGTCAATTTTAAACTATATGACTGCCAGCTATTGGCAACTGCACATTGAAAATGAGTTTAGTGGTCAGAAGAAGAATTCCAAGGCTCGCAGTTGGTGTGCTAAGTTCAGGCTACGTCTGTAAAGCAAGACAACCTGTACCTTGGAACAACAAACTGTCTGGTATTCTTCGTCATAAAATTACATTGGAATATTTTTAAAAAGTTAGTCTGGTATCAGTTGTGTTGTTTGAAATGGCCTCCAATTCGATGTTGAATGGGAATGATGATTTGGTAACTATGTGGAGAAATCTCTAGAACGATTGGTGCCTACTTCATCAAACCTTTTGAGTTTTCTGTTTAATGAGACAAGGATTAAAACTTCAGCCCTGTGGCTGGCACATAGTAAGTCTTCAAGGAATGGCACCTACTGAACTTCTTTCACTAAAGGCCCATTTTCAGAACAGGGTGCAGAAAAAGAGAAACGAATAATCACCACAGAATTCTAAATACAAGGTCACAGATTATTTTTTTTAATCCTGCATTACACTCATCGTCAAAAAGAAGGCTATGAAGAGTAATTCAGACTAAGTAAGAATTAATATTATTTACATTTCTACATTTTTTAAAAAGTCAGATTTTACACTACCTTGCATATGTTGCAGCTGAGAAAGTGTTAAAACAAATAAGTCAAAACAAAAGTTTTTTTTTTTTGTGTGTGTGTATGTGTATGTATCTCCTCAAGTACATTTAAGAGACTGAAACACATGAACTACTAGTGGATTAAACATATTTTACAAGCGACAAACTAGTTGTATTACAAATTCAATTCCAAAGGTTGAACATGTAGCCACAAAAAATACATTGTTTCTTGTACTAAGTATTTTACTGTTATATGAATAATTCTTAAATTTTATGATGTAGAAAAAAGTATGCTTTATAGAGAAAAATTATTTGATATTTTGAATAATGGCATGCTATTGGAATTGGACCACAAAGATTCATATATATGTAAATCAGAACTGTCATGTTGTTAACAGTCTTATTCTCTATGTAAAACTTGAATAACCTATTAATTAAATAGCACTATCTCTACTCATTTGTTGTTCACATTAACCACACCTGATGGACTAGTTTCCTCTGACTGCCATACAATGTGCCAATACCCGGGCAGTCAGAAATCCAATACCAGTGTTTCAGCAGAGAGAATTCCTTCTGAAGATTCTGAGGAAAAATCTGTTTCATGCTCCTCCTTGGGGAATGCCACCAATCTTTGGCCTTCCTTTGCCTCTCTACTCTAATCTTTGCCCCATCTTCACATGGCATTTTCTCTGTGCCTGTCTTTACATGGCCATCTTCGCATGACACCAGTAATATTTAAATAATTTAATTAATAAGATAACCTCATTTACCTAATTACAATTGCAAAAACCCTATTTCCAAGAAGGGTCACATTCTGAAGTACTGGGAACCTGGACTTCAACATAAATATTTTTTTTGGGTGTGAGCAATAATACAACATATAATAGCTGGGGACCTGACTGCAATTTTACTTTATTATTATTTTTTTTTGCTTCTTGTTGTTCATTTTTTGTCTTCTTACAGCATGGAGAAAAAAATGGCAAGTAACTTTATTCCTATAGATGATTAAGTTCTAGAATTTGGTTTCTTGGGGAGAAATAAGAAGCATAGCATGTGTTTGCTACTTATTCTAAGATATGTCTTTTCAGCTACTGGTATAAGAGTAAACAGAGTTGAGACTTGGCATGGTGTAAGGAAGCTTTATAAGGAAATGAAGTGAGCTCAACAGAGACTTCATGGGAGACAGAGCTGCTGGTGCCCACTAAGGAATGAGTATAGAGAGCCAGGATGAAATAAGAAGGAGGACGATGGTCTCAGTCTCATGATACCAAACCAGTCTTAAAAGAAGACCCTTCTGTAAGAGCAGAAGCTGGGGGAGGAGAACCAACTAAGTGACTGCATTCAGTGCTAATGGAAGACCTTATTGGGTCCAATGATAATGACAGGTGAAAATTGCAGCTTATAAAAATTCTGAAATTTATAACAGGCATGCACATAGGTCCTACAAAAAAGACCCAAAAGATTAAAAAATCCAAGAGAGGAAGTCAGGAGATTGACAAGAACAGAAGTGAGCTAAACAACTTAGATTAGCTCTCCCGCAGCTGAGAAAGATGTGCAGAAACAGGAATGCAAGCATCAGTCTCAATGAGCTGAAAGGTGAACAAAAGGGCACCATAGATAATGAAAACCCATTGCAGTCCCAGGCAGGAAGTTACAAAGGCAGGAACCAATTCAATGCAAATGAGAGTTAGCCCGGTGGGGTTAGCTGCTAGAAAGGCAAGCTCTATTTCAAGGCGTTTGAGGACTTGCTGGAGGTGGGGGCAGGAAAGAGGATGAAGACATTGTTACAATTTTCATTCTGGCAATGAACTTGAACAACCTAGTTGACTCATGACCTCAGAGTGAGGATGGGGAATTTAATTTGATCAAATCCATGAAGATTCTTAAAGAGAGTAGAAGCAGTCTCTCTGCACCCCCGTCCTCATAGCCCTCAGGCTGGCAAAACAAAGATCTCCTTATGGTCTTGCTTTTCTCAATTATGATCTTCAATCTTAAGGTCTCACCAGGCAAGAGTGTACTAAAATCGGTAGCCTAATTTTTCATGCAGGATATGATAGTGGCCCTCTCTTTTCTTGATTACAGGTTTAAATTTAATGGGAGAAGACAGTTATGCCCATGGAGGTATAGGGCTGCTTATCTGCAGGCTCCCACATGATGCTACACTCTCCAGCTAGCAGCTGCCCAGAATTCCCGGACACTCCGTTGGCCTCATCACCTACCTGGACATATGGGCAAGACCACTTAAAGGCTGATGTTGTCTGGACATCTGGATTTTACTTATAAAGTAAAAAATGCCATATATTGCCATTTTTGATTAATGGAACATACGAAAATTATTGAGGACGTATAAATGTAAGAAGAAGCTCTGTCGAGGAAAAAGAATTTCCAACATTAGCTTCCAATATAATTTTAAAAAGTGATCTTTGTTCAAATGGAAGAACAAAAGGTTAGAGTAGGTCATACATGAGCTCTCTTGACATGCTTGTCAAAATATATCTGTAAACTTAATTATTTGTAAAACATTCCAGAGCCCTAAAATGGTCAAAACAAATAAAATAAAATAAAATATTCAATGTTGTTACTACATGTATAATAATATATTGTTTTGAAAAGAAAGAATATGGAAAAAAGCAAATAAGTTTAGGGAAGAAATTACTAGTAAGGATCAATGAGCTGATTTTAAACTTTAACATACATTTGTCGTGACAGGGAGATCATACATGCATATATGTTTTTATGGAGAGTGTCTTCAAAACTGTGAATAGTTCAATAAAGGATTCAGGGGAAGACTAAGCAGTGGGAGTTCAGAAGTAGGAGGGAGATGTACATCTTACTATATATCATTTTTACTTTTATACAATGTAATATCTATTTAAAAATTATTAATAAAGTTTGAAAAAATTGAGTGAAAATAGAAAGGTGTACAGTGATACCATATTATGATGACATTTATGCATATTTTATTTAAAATATACCTGTTAAACAATGGTGTGTATTGGATATGTGTCGTCGTCGTCGGCAGCCGTCCGTCTCGAGAGACGATGGTGTAGCTTCTTAAGAGTCTATCTGCACCGCCGAGAATGGCTGTGCAGTCCAACTCGGGAGTGACACGGTATCTGTCTCCTCCCGTGTTGAATCGACATCTTGTGATGACGCTGGAGTGTCCTCTCCAGTGAAACTGAAGCTACAGAGCCTGGGCAGGGTGATATGGAGGGTCTGCTGTTGCCCATGCAGCAGACCCCCCCTCTCTTCGCAGCTGAAGGGTCCAAGGGAAAGACGGAGTCAATACAGCTTGGCTTCAGGTGCGCCGCAGGAGTTGCCGGTGTTGACTACAACGTCAAACCGCCTTAGGGACTCCGGCTCCGGATTTTCTGTCGGGGTTTACTCCCTTAGCCTTTCCCCTGAAGAGGTATGCCGCAAGGCAGCGGAGGTTTTTTGGAGTCAGAGTTTTCCTTCTCTGATGTGCCCTGACTGGAAGATCGAACCAGCGACACTTAGCTCGCAGGCCGATGCTCAATCCACTGAGCCAAACCAGCCAGGGTTTGGATATGTGTAATATTTATGTAAGTCTAAGTACACAAATAGAACTGTAAGGATACAAAGTAAAATCATAGCACTTGTCTCAGACAGATATGTAGAGGAAGGATAAGTAATAGGAAAATTAAGATGATTAAAAGAAAATTATCTACAGGACTTTAATTCTGAAATAATTGAAAACAGGTGAAAATGTTACTACTGCTAATTCTAGATGGTATAGATATGTCTATCTGTTATAGTATGCTTTATGTATTTCTGCATTAAAAAAACTTTATACCTATATATTTATAGGGAGAGAGGAAGGGAGGGAGAAAGAGAGGGAGAGAAACATGGATGTGTGGTTGCCTCTCATGCACCCCTAACTGCAAACCTGGTTCACAACCTAGGCATGTGCCCTGACCGGGCATCAAACTGGTGACCCTTTGGTTTGCAGGCCAGCGCTCAATCCACTGAGCCACACTAGCCAGGGATCTCTGTATTTTTAAAGTATTAGATGGTAAATACAGTTGACTTTACAATAGCAGTAATTCATTGTCCTTGTCTTCTCATTTCTGTGGTTGATACCTGAGGTTGGGTGTGTTTATAAAAGACACATATAAGCATCAAATGATAAGAGAGTACTTATGTTCCAAAAGACAAGTTGCTGCAGTTTTGGGTTTATGTAATAACTGCACTGAAGTCTCATGGGTGCCTATAATCCAGAAGCATAAAACCAAAGTGACACCAAAAGGGGAAGATAAATATTTTCTATTTATGCTGCCAGATTTTGTGATTTTTTCTCCACTGTGGCCTACCCCTGTAGATGTTTTTTTGATTAATTCATTGATCCATTTGATCTCTTTTTATTTTTTAATCTTAGCTCCTATTCCCTTAGACAACCTTTTTAATGTGTTTAATGCACATCTTTTCTGTTAGAGCTCTTTTGAAAAATGTGCATTGATTGGTGGCCATGTAAATTCATTGCGTTTACAACTACTTCTGTAATTTTCATGCTTTTCCCCCTAAAAACTGTTTTTAAAATCCAACCATGGTGTTCGAGGACAATGAATCTGTCATGTGTAAGTACTGCATGGCATTGTATTGGTGTCCACTTGCCCCATTTTTGCCTGGCTGTTCTCCCAGTGGTGTTCCCTGAGCTGCCCCCAAATCCTGCCACTCCAATGAACACCACAGCACGTCCCTTAACACCCTGTATGGCAACATCTTTGAGCCACATACCCAGCAGCAGATTTGTGGTGTTACGCAGACTATAACCTTTTTACTCTGTGGAGAGTTTTGCTCGTCAAAATGACGCAATTCACCAGAGCTCTGATATCCCAGAATTCTCGCCAACATATGGCATTATCTAGCTTTCTAGTCTTTGTCTAAAAGGTGTGAAGTAAAATTAAATAAATTACATTTGCTTTATTACTATGATCTAAAAATGTTGGGTATCTCTATGTATTTTTTAGTTTCTTCTAAAAAGATTTCATTCATAATTTTTCTTTATTTTTTAAAGGCCTCTTTATTTCATTGTTGATTTTTAATATCTGTTAATTATCAATAATTTTATTATATATGAGAGGGGACCCCCCCCAAAATGGAATTATCTTCTGGAGAGCAGGCCCCTTGTAGTACAGGCTTCCCCCACTGGATGAATGTTCTATAAACCCCTCTGTATCAGCGTACGAGCTAGTTTGTTATGAGAGGCTGCATTGGGCTTCAGTGAAATTTTTTTGAAGACTCTTCCAATGCGTATGCCCATTTCATGATGGGTGTCTATGAGCGCACCTGCCTACACCTCGCAGAGTGTTCAGCAGGTTTTGCCCCAAACTGCATGACTCCTGTGCCCCACCCTCCCATTCCACCCAATCTCACCCCGAGCAACTTTTCTTTTGTTTCCCCAGATGAAAAAAGTCCTCAAAGGTAAACATTTTGTCAGTGTGGAAGAGGTGAAACAAAAAGGAGCGGTACTAAAAGGCATTAAATCAACGAATTCAAAACCTGTTTTGAGCCGTGGAAAAACGTCTCTGTAGGTGTATTGCATCGAATGGACAGTACTTGGAAAGTGACTGAAGTTTAAACATGTAAGATAATTACACAATTTTGTATAAATAAATTCTGGGTTCTTTGGGTTCCCCTTCATATTTTTAAAGAAATTTCAAATATCTTCTACCATTTTGCTAGCTGTCTCTTTTTAACTTTGTCTATGCTGTGATTTGTTAATTAGAAATCATTATTTGAATGTAGTAAAAATCTATTTTTTGCCTTTTATTTGTATTTTGGGTATTTTTAATGTATTTTTTTAGGACTCTGTCTCAAACATGGGCTATTACATTTTCTCCATGAATTTTATGGCTTTCCATTCCCACTTAACTCTTTAATTGATCTAAGACCCACACTTGCATGTAATATTCTATAGGAATCCAGGCTTATGCTTCTTTATTTATAGTGTAAAACCTTCTCAAATTTGAGGGTTGACTACAACTATAGATGAGAAAGGATTATAACAACATTAAGAAAAAATATGACATGTTAAATAAAAAATCTCCTGCACAGCCAAAGTATCCACAAGACAAAGAAAGATGAATACTTGGAAGATCCAAACAAATTTATACCCAATCAAAATACCATTATCCAAACACCACTGCTTTCTGGTTGATATTTCCAGAATTATAGACTCGTAGGAAAACCTCAGACCTAGCCACTGCCAGGAGCGGAATTTTTTCTTACATTTTAATGTTTTTTATGTGGAGGTTGACCGAGAGAGGGAGAAGGAAAACTTTTTTTGATAAGGTACAAACAATTGTTTAAACTCTGACTTTACCCTGACCTGTTTCCAAGTGATTTATTCCATTGTGTAAATAGCTTCAGTTTAGACAACTTCACCCCAGCCTTGCTGGCCTCAATTCCTTTACTATTTATATCTTTAGAGACTGGCACCACTTGTTCATGTAACAATGCAACAATGACTACTAAATCTAGATCTTTTTATCTTCTGCCCAACCTCACAAAAATGCTGATACTCAGAGTGTTGTACACTAGACAGACAATCCGTCAAGTCAAACGTGCTGGCAGACTGGCTGGCTTTCTGCATTTATGGAATTCAAAGACTTGCCAAGTAAATAAATACAGCAAGAAACACATCCAAAATTAGACATCCCTAAATAAGTTATTATATATAATTTGCCAAGAGCTTTTCTTCCCTGTCTCCCAGGCTGCCCGTGTTTAGGGTCAAAAGGTCAAAATGCATTATGTCTAGCAGAGTCTAGCATTAGGTCCTTCCACTCTGCTTAGTGAACGCGCTCTATCGCAGCAAGCCTGAGGTGTCTGTCTGAACTCACAGAGGAACTGTTCAGCAGAACTGCCAGTGTCTAGCTTATTATTCACAACCAGTAGCGTTATCTCACCTTTTAATCCAGAGAACAGCTCATCTTTCTACAAAAAGACGAATATGGAGGTGGTGAAGGGGCACCCGCTGTCTTTCTAGCCAATGATGGAAAAACAAGTCCAAATGCAATCTCCCAAGAGGTCTTATAATACTTCGCAACTTCTCACTTCTTGGATAAATCTAGCTGATTTCTGAATTCTAGCTGCTTTTGTTACAATAATTTCCTGCTTCGAATTAAACAGTAGAAGATCAAAGGGTAGGAAAGCTGGGTTGGGTGAGAAGACACTTGAATTAAAAATAACTGATAACAAGTTGCCTTCCCTTTTAAATCCAACAGAAAGGAAGCTTTTGTTGTTGCTAAACTGGTCCACTTTCAATTAAGCTTCAAATGATTTAATTATACAAGAGTACAAACTGAAGGAATCTGCTAAGAAGCTTTTCTTTTTTTCTTTTTTTCTACCTTTTATGGCGTTATTTAAAATAAACAAGTACACCTTCCTATATATTTAAAACACAAAATATGTTAGCTCCAATTCTAATTCATTTTAGAGACCCATGATCGAGTGAGGACCTTGAGTGTTGCACACTGAAGGGTAATTGCCTTTCTATGTATGATCAGAGCATAATTTAGTAACATCACGCATATCGGAGGTTCAGAGGCTCCGAGTTCTAACAACCATTTTCTTCCTTTTTTTGTTCTTTTTCAAACTTTTCCTTCTTCAGTACAGCCTTGAACTTGATATTAAAGACTGAAAAGTCTGAATGACTAAAATTAACATTATAAAACCCCCACTTGAAAACTAATAGAAATCTTACAAATTAATCCCCTGCCATGACTCAGCTGCTTAACTTGATTTCAAAATGACTTTCCCCAACATATTAGAAAACTGAAGCACAGATATGCGCAGAGAACAGGTTGGGTCTATATTTTTATACTGACCCTCCAGAGGAGAAAGTCAGGCTTATCGAGTGAGGTTAAAAATACTGCCCACTTACTCAATGTAGCTTTACCAAACCTTTCCCCAAAAGAGAAGGGAAAACGCCGATGTTTGTCAGGACACTTGTTCCGATTGCAAGGCCGAGAATGGCTTGAAGAGGGAGTGGAGTGCACTTAGGAATTCGTTAGATTCAGAGAGTTACTTATCAGCCCTGCCTCCAGTATACATTCTGATTTCCTAACCAAACTCCTGGAAGACAGGGGCTATACATTCTAATTCCCCCATAAGATTTGAGACAGTATCTTAGACATAATGTGTTCTCATGCATTGTACAAAGTCATTACCTGTAAAAAAAGAATATCCTCTGTGGTATTGTATATATAATAAAGCCAAAATAAAGTGAATATCTTTTTTTGATAAAAAAATGCTTACATATCTAAATATCTTTTTGCTGAAGTTTTAACCTTTCCTTGAAAATACAGTATGTACCTCAGAAATAAATAAATTATAAACTGAACACCCTTTTACTAGAATTTAACAATAAAGATAAAACATGATTGTAAGACAAAATTTAATGGAAAAAATAATTCCAAAGTTTGTGTCATTTGAGGCTAACCGTGAGCTAACAGAGTTTGAGTAAACTTGTTCCTTTTTAATTAATACAAAATGATATATTTTGTGACAAGTCGTACAGAGTTGGAAAACTGTAATTTTCATCTGGTTTTGGAAATAAGCCTATTATAAGAGAAGACACTGAAAAACATCTTGGATGGTGATCAAATTTAAGTCCACAAGAAAGGGCTATTCATCTGGCCAGAGTTTAAATTTAATAAAATTTGATGAATTTTTTTTTTTCTATCTGCCTTTAGGACCAGGTGGTAGTTTATCACTCACAAATATTTATTTGACAAAAATTTTCACCCTTATTGTGCATGTAGAAAATGTATAATTCCAGTTTGGTAAACTGAGGCATTTATTTTTTCCTAGTACAGATTTGTCTTTCTCCTGGATGTGATTTTCTCACCCCTAATATGAGAAGCCCAGTGAAGCCCAGTATCAGAGAGATCTGCGTTCCAGGTGCACCTTCCACTGAAGGTCATTGAGAAAATTTCTTAATTTTCTGTATTTATTTTGTATTGGTGCTAAAACAATTTATAACAAACTTCGTAATTTAGAACAGCACACATTTATTATCTTACAGTTTTGGAGGTCTGGAGTCCTAAAATCAAGAGGTTTACAGTGCTTCATTCCTTCTGTGTACCTTTCCTGTGTCCCCTCTTCTTACAAAGACATCAGTCATAGGATTTAGGGCCCATGCTAAAACCAGGGAGATGTCATCATGAGATCCCTAACTAATTATATTTGTGAAGACCCTATTTCTACCTAAGGTCACATTTTGAGATTTCAGTTAGACATGATTTGGGGAGCAACGCTCTTAAATTCACTATAATACCTTTACTCTAACATAAAGCATTGTCTTTATTGTTTTTTTTCTTATTCTCTAAATCTTTTCATTCTGAATGTAGATTTTCATATTTCATTTATTCAACAAATAATAATTGCCTAGTGCAATGGGCTACATGTTTATATTCCTAAAATTCATATGTTGGAGCCCTAGTCCCCAAGGTGATAGTATTTGAAGGTGGGACATTTGAGAAGTAATTAGGTCATGAGGGTTGACCCTCCAGGGAGTGAGCTAGCTTTTCTTTGTGCCATGTAAGAAACCCCAACCATGCTGGCACCCTGACCTAGGACTTCTAGACTTCATCACTGTGAGAAATAAACTTCTGTTCTTATAAGCCACCCAGTTTATGCTATTTTGTTATAGCAGCCTGAGTAAACTAATACACCCAGTAAGTACCAGCGCTGGATTAGCAGCTAGAGGTCCTGTGCTCAATTCCTTAATTTTTCCAAAACTAAACAAGTTTCTTCTTTTCTCTTAGTATTTATCTTATATTTTATATTTTTTTAATTTCTATTTTTATTGTTGCTCTGTTACAGTTGTCCCAATTTTTCTCCTGTTGCTCTCCACTGTCCCACTCCACCCCACCCCCTGACTCCGCTTTATCAGCCCAGCACTCATCGCTAGTTCTTGTCTTAACCTCTGGGGCTGGGTTCTTGTCCTGATGTATAGGAGGAGAGGTGCAAACAATGAAACATGCTGATAATTTGACAAGGGAGTCTAAGAGGAAAAAAAAAAAAAACACCTGGAAGCATGATTAGAGAGAAAGGGGTATTTAGCACAAACAGCAACTAATGTGGGGACCCAGAGAGAGGACAGAATACTGTGTGTTACAGATGCTGCTTTTGCTGCCATGACCGTAAATGAGGTGAAATAGCATCTTTATGCATTTTCACATTAAAAAAACAAACAAACAAAAAACCAACTTTCATATGCTGTGGGCAGTGACAGATTCAGGCAGCTATTTGACTTGCTGGGTAGGATACAGATTAAAACAGTTTCCCTTTGTTCATCTCTGGCTCCTGATAAGCACTCAGAGGTATCAGTTGATTTCTTGTAGGCAAATATAGACCCCAAACATTCTAACTTGAAAAGTATTTCAGATTATTTGGGCTCTGTGTAGACTATGAAGAAGTTATGTAAACATCTTAATCAATGACTTTGTTCTTTTTTTTATTTTTGCAAAAGAGCAGGACATTATAAAGATATGGGTATAAATAAGGCTAAAGGGCTCTTTTAATAAGTATAAAATAAAAATTCCCATTGATAAGAATGCAGATGCCATAGTTTAATTGGAAGTATTTTTTCCCTAAATAACATACCTTAAAA
Source organism: Furipterus horrens (assembly GCF_987537825.1). NCBI lineage: Eukaryota > Metazoa > Chordata > Mammalia > Chiroptera > Furipteridae > Furipterus > Furipterus horrens. Next base: position 11,668,462 of record NW_028327171.1, read on the forward strand.
TAAGTCGATTCCTATTTTGTAAAGTGCAGTGATGGTGATCAAAATTATAACTGTGATGTAAAGAGGTATGGAATACAATGAGAGTCTAAAATGGAGAGATAAGCTGGGTCTTATAATTTGGAGAGAGTTATCCTGAGAAAGTGACATTAAGGATAAGACTTTGCAGATAAGTAGGAGTGGAGAACTGAAGGAAGAGGATATTCCAGGCAAAGGAAACATTATGATGTGCAGAGGCCCACATGAAAGAAAACAATCATGGTTGAAGTTCAGAGCAAGTTGGGGCATACTGGGGGGTAAGCCTGGAGAGGTAAACAGAGACCACTTCCTGAAAGGCCACATGATGACTTTGAGACTTTCTTATGAAATCATTGAAAAGCCAGAAGGTTTTGGCATTGGGATGACAGGATCAGATCCAAGATCTGTAAGCTTGTCTGGTGGCAAATGGAGACTGGCTTGGAGGGGAATGCCAGCGGGTTTTGGGAGATCAGTTAGAAGCTACTGCATCTGTCTAGGTGAAAGATAACATGATTTGCACTAGAACATTGGAAACCAAGGGAAATGGAAAGACGTCAGATATGAGGTAGTAAAGGGTAGACTTACCTTACAATTAGGTGTAGAGAGTGGGTGGTAATGCTGGCACCAGGCTCTGACATGCACAAGGTCATCTCTGAAGTTGCAATGTAATGGGAATGGTTAGAATTTAAGATATTTAAGAAGTATTAGAGGTAAGATATATATTTATTTATGCAGTCTGTGGATGAAACAATTAATATCCTTGAACAGATAAACAATTGGATGAATTATGATGCCAATTTTGAGGTGAAAAATACTGGAGTAGTAGCAGATTTAGGGGAACCTATAGTGAGTTCAGTTTTGAACAAGTTGAGTTTTAGGAGTCTTTCTGATATCCAAGTGAAATTATATATATATATATATATATATATATATATATATATATTCAGAAAAATATGGCCTGGAGGCTTGTGATGTGGTCCAAATTTCTAAAGAGATGGCAATTAAATCCACAGACTAGGTTAAGGATGTTGTAGTGGGCTGAATGCTGCCCTCTTCCAACCCTCCCCCCATAATTTATTTCCTATTCTCCACAACCTGTGAATGTCATCTTATTAGGAAAAAGAATCTTATTAATTACGTTAAAAATCGTACAATGGGGAGATCATCATTTATTACTCAGGTGAGCCCTAAATTCAATGACAAGTGTTCTTATAAGAGACGCAGAAAGAAGAAGAGAAGTCCAAGTGAAGATGGAGACAGAAACTAGCTTGGTGCAGCCCCAAGCCAAGAAATACCAACAGTCAGCAGAAACTGGAATAAACTAGCAAAAGAATCTCCCCTGGAGCTTCTGGAAGGAGCACAGCCCTGTTAATACATTAATTGCAGGCTTTCGGCCTCCAGAACTGTGAAAGGCTAAATTTCTTGTTTTCAACTACCAAGTTAGTGGTGATCAGTTACAGAAGCCACAGGAAATTAAATGCCAAGGATGAGATTTCAGCGTGAGGAAAGAAGAAGGGCTGGGTTCAAATGAGAAACTACAACACTTAAACTCCTCTAAAGGAGGGTAAGTTGACAAAGAAGGAAGAAATGAACAAAGAGAAGTATGGTGTCATGAAAGTGAAGGGGTAAATGCTTCACGAAGGAGGGATTTGACAGCCGTATCAAAAGCTGCAGATTATGAAATAATGTGGCTTTAAATAAATATCCTAGGTTTAGAGACATGGAGGCTATTCGGACCCATGAAGATGTAACATAGGATGTTTAACAAAAATTAAATGTGTCAGAGTATCTCCCTGAGTATTACTTGCCTCCCCTTGTAACTTCTCAGCTTTATGACTTGCCTGTATCAAGAAGAACCTAATAGAAATGTTGTTTGGTTACTTCTGAGGTTTCTTTGTAACAGGTGACTGTCACTTGGCTTGTTGGAGCCCTTGTGCGGGAGCCTTAGGCCGCCATGCTGCGAGGAAGCCCAGGCAGTCCACGCTGACAGGCCATCTGGAGGAGAAGGCCCGAGGGGACACAGAAAGAGGCTGGCAGTCAGACTCCAGCTGCTGCGGGCCTCACTACTCCAGCTCCCGCTGAGTGGGTATCACGGGAGACCCCCCAGCCACAGCCACCCAGCTGCACCCTTTATCCTGCCTCAGAAAAACCTTGAAAAGTAATAAATAAATGTGGTTGTTTTAAGGCACCATTACTTCAGACAAACAGTAGTCAAGGCACTAGGTATAAACAGTGAACTAATGAAAGACAAATGCTCCCGTTATTTGAATCAATTCTCAATAATAGCACAAAGGAGAATTTTAGCGCCACCTTGAATCATTTAATTTTACTGAGTCAAATTGGCATTTGAAAAAACATTTCCCATCAAATTTTGGTCACATTGGATTTAGGTATGTGTCAGAAAGTTGCTTTATTTTCTGATAAGATTAATAGGAGATAGAACTTACATACACATTTATATTATTTATAATATTATTTATAAGAAAATAGACCATTTTCTTATAAAATCAATAGTAGATAGAACTTACAAAACTTAATTTGCATTTTAATTTTGTGCACACATGTAGCATCACTCCTGACTGTAGTTTGCCAAACGTATGAAAAATTAAGCTTTTGGACAAAATTCCAAACCTAAAAATGCTTATGCTTATGCTTATGGAATCAGAGTTCAGATAAAAAAAAAAAATAATGTAACATCTCTATCAGGGTCTAAGGCAGTACTTCATAATCTAATATGAAGTTACATAGCTAAATGTATTATAGGCACTCTAATCTGAATAAACAGAGGCTATAAATGACTTCATATAAGATCATTGGTTTTCAGGAAAAGAATTTGAATAACGAAATGGTTTTTAAAGGCATTTTGGAATTTGGAATCATGGATAAGGGATTGTGAGCCTATAGTTATCTCATCTTCCTCTACCATCCCTGCCCCTTGCCTGTCCCACCTCCCCCCACACCATAACTAAGGAACTGAGTCCTGCTAGAGAAATTTGCAACCACAAGAAATATTGGTCACATTATAAATTAATCATCTACATACTCAAGGGGGCTCCTGAAAGTTGCTTGGCATTCCCGCCATGTTTCTCTGGTCTCTCATCAAAATTTCAACCAAACTGTTTCTCTCTTTGCTTTTAGTAGGACACTTTATGTTGTAATTTCCACGGTAAATTAGAGCCATTAGACTTTTTTTATTTTCCTGATACTAAACATGATTCTGAGTATGATAAAGAAATCCCCTGCTCCTTTTACTTAAGGCCAGTTTCGTCCTCTGTTTGCATCCCTCGGCCTTTCTACCTTCAGGAACCTCATGCTAATCAGTTCACTCTTTCATATATTAAACAGGATAACTCTTAAGTTCTCTGTGTTTCGCTGCTGGCTGAGTGATGGTGAGCCAGAAAACACTAGAACACTGGAAGACAAACAAACAATGAGGTCAAAATTTTTATGTGTTTGTGAGATAGTAAGTGGTGGAATTCATAGAATGGAGCTATTAATTTATAAGTCATCTGTCAAGAGTATTGTTAAAGATTTGGACATGGGTACACTTGACAACACAGAGAGTTTAGAAAAGGAAAGAGGATTTAGGTCTGGGCCATGAGTTAAATAATCAGAAGATCAGCTGATTTTAAAAGAGACTGATAAAAAGTGGCCAGAGAGGAAGAAAATTAAGACACCAGACTCCATACAGAAATTATAGACAAATTTTTCCAGAAATTTGACTATAGAGGAAGTTAAAGTCCTAGAATTGTAACTGAAGAGAAATGAGTGGAATATGTAGGGATGGCGTCCTTTTGTCTTTTTAATGCAGGATCACAATATATCCAATGATTATAAATGAGTTCTTCCAGGGGATTATAAACTCCTAATTCTGGTGATGGCCAAGAAACTTATTATATCATCATAATTAGTCTATTAATTATTGTCAATAAACCAATTAAATACTGAGTTCTCTGTTAAGCCGGGAGACTAGAAGTTGAATAAAATATATTTGGTGTCCTCAAATGAACTTGATCTTAGTAATTTTTGTTACAGGACCTTGTCACTGTACCTACATGATTGTGGGTAGAAATGTCCCTAAAAGGGTAAAATAGAGAAATTGAAGATATCTTTAAAAAAGGGGGTAGAAACATTATTTTATAAACACTGCCTTTCATTGTGTGATTTATGATCAAGGTCCAAGACATCTCTGAAGTTAGAATGAGCAGGGGAATAACATTAGATAAGGTGGCAGATCACCCTAGTTATCTCAAAATCGCCCCTAAATGGGCAGATGGCAAAACCTCAAATATTTACTAAGAGAGTTCTATGGTTGGGGGTATCTTTTTCTTAAAATATTATTTCTTTGGCAAACAGAAAGGTTATTAATGTGTTTTCTCTACATTTGCATCATAAAAGTCACACTTTGAGATACAATATTGTATTGTAATTACAGGAGCCAATATCATGACACAGTAGAAGCACTTCTAGTGTGATGTATATTCTGACTTTTTTCACAATGTCTCCTTGGGATAATAGTCTAATACATTTTTTAAAATGTATTCAGCTTTGCTGACTTTAGGCATGTTTAATATTGCGTTATGAACAAAGACACTTTCATAAGCGAATGTTCAAAATTTATGTTACTTCTTAGTTGGACAAATATTGTTTATCTTTTGAATTTCAAATGTTTGGGAGTAAGTGAAAGAATGGATTTCTTTTTTCGTTATCTTTAAGGAAGGATAATTATCATGTAATATATGATCTGTTTATAGTTTCTGTGGATGTTATCTAACCTAAAAAGTGAGTGATCAGTGTGAAGCAAAGCAGATGGTGCAGTATCTGGCTTGTGTCTGGGAGTAAGTGTATCCAAGAGCTGTCAAGTCCTCACACAACTGTGGGTCATCGTCATGCCCACTGGCAGGCTACAAAGAGGCCCTTTGAGCCTGAAATCATTATCAGGCAATTCTTTGGGAAATTTGAAAGAGAAAACATTTGACAAAAACGTATTAACTTTCTTATTTCTTTTATTTTGGTTGCTCTGCTTCATGTACACAGACATAAACAAACAACATATAGAGATTCTGCAATGGATGATCATGGTGATCTTAAAATATAAGACATTTAAACTTTAGTTACCATAAATTACAAGTTTTATAGAAATTAACATTGAATTTTGTTTTCAAAGTTGATATAAATTTCACTTTTGTGGCCATCACCATTGTTAGTTTCCTTGGCTAAACCTGTGTTTTATGGATATTGACACTTTCTTCACAAGTATATAACACTGACTGAATTTCAACATTGTATTATAATTATGTGTCTCTGTCTTCCCAGTGTTAATCCTTCAGGTTATAATCTTTTTTTTTTTTTTTTTTTTTTTTTTTTTTTTTTCCTGTGGAGAAGAGGGGACAAGACTGGCCACTTTCTAGGGGAGAAGGCGCCATTTGCCCCTGCCTCAACAGACTTTTATTGATTCTTTTTTTTTTTTTTTTTTTTTTTTTTCCTTCTCTTTTTTTTTTTTTTTTTTTTTAATAATGTTTTTTATTGATTATATTGTTACAACAGTTCCAATTTTCTCCCCCTTGCTCCCCTCCCCCCACCACCCCCCTCCCCCAGCAATCCCCCCCAAGTCCATACCCCTGGTTCATAGAAATTCACTAACCCCCCCTCTCAAATATTAGGACCCTTTGTAATCTTGTAAAGGACAATGGGCGAAGGTCTCAAGCTCCTCTAGCTGCTTCAAGCTGGACATGGTCGTCGTCCTACCTACCCTTGGGTCCAGAAAACCCTAATAAGAGTGGGGGTGTGGAGGGGAGGGTGGCCTTCCCACATGGGGAAGGATCGTGCAGACTCCAGGTCAGTTGGCTGTCTCCGGTCATCGGCGTGCTTGGTTTAACAGGCTGGTGTTCTTGTTGTGTTCTGGGGGCAACAGATTTGGCGAAAAGGGTTAAAAGACATCATTCAATCCATAACTACTAGATGACAGAAGGCAGGGATTAATTTTTCAATGTTCCATATTAGGGAAAGAGAAAAAAAAAAAAAAAAAAAAAAAAAGGCTTCTTTGTAAGAAGGTGTGCTAGGCACAACTCGCCTGTCCAAAACCCTTTTGCCCATTATACTTAGTTTGGGCTGAGGCAAATAGTTTAGGTATTTCCCCCTCTCAGACCTCTGGGCCTTTTCTGTCCAAGCCATTAGGATAGAAAAGAGAAACCCGTTTTAAAGTGAAGTCCACAGACCACCCCATTCTTCCCCAACCCAGCCATTTAGTTCAGCCAAACCGTTGAGTCTCAGGAGGCAGCGCTGCAGAGAGGATTAAGTGAGGCTTATGCGTACAGATAATCACTCAGGTAATGCGATCATAGGCTTATGTCCTTTGAAAACAAAAAACACGTGTTAATTTATGTAACATAACCCGCAAACAAGTCTCTAAATCTGGAGAAGAGAATTTTAAGACGGTTAGTTGCCCTGTTTTATACTCTACTACTGATCATTGTGATTTTCCTTGAATAATAATTCTTCTCCCTAAGGTTACCCTCCTTGTCTTTAAAGGGACTACATTAAGTCCATTTTTAATTTATCCTGTTCGTTTGCATAGACATAACAAGAGCAGCAAATGATCACTTATGATCTTTAGTTCTGCTTTGCTGGAACTTACCCAAGGTATATTTGGGGTGACCTTCAGTCTGTTCTTCAGGGCACAGAAGCTGTGCCACATATCTGGCATTCATCCTTGCCCGTACACACCTGTTTTTTCCAAGTCTTTCTGGTCTTTCCTTGTGTCTTAAGGTCCCTTCTAGCCATCTTTCAGGAAAACAACCTTCGTTCCTTCCCTGGAAAGATTGCTGTGGACCGCACAACCAACCATGGTACCAGGCCTTTTATCTCACGGGCTTTTATTGCCTTTGAAAGTCATTCCCAGTTCCTCAGGGCTTTCTGGCAACAATCTGAGCCCAAGTATGTTTCCTTTGGGCTTGACATTCCAGTCAAAGACTTGGTCAAAAAAAAAAAAAAAAAAAAAAAAGAACCTCTGTTGACAACTGGTCTTATTAGTTCTATGCAAAGGAACTTATGTCATTACTTACTTGTTTAGAATGCCAAACTCTGGAGGGATCAAATAGGGAGAAAAATATACAACGTGAAGGAAAATCTTTGTCCTAATATTCACTGAACTGGCATTTCCATTCTTCATATTTTCATTTTTCCCCCACTAAGAGATTTTGGTTTGTTTTTCCATTACAGTTGTCTCACTTTTTTAGCCCTCTTGTTTCCCTGCACCCTGTCCCTCCCCTCCCCCACATTTAGTCCCCACTCAGTTGCACCTGTCTGTGGGTCATTCATATATATATATATTTTTTAACTTGACCCATCCCCTTACACCTTTCTTTTCCTCCCCCCCGCCCCCCTTTTTACTGTTAGTCTACTTCTTGTTTACATACCTCTGGTTCAATTTTGCTCATTTGTTTGTGTTGTTCATTAGTTTCCTGTAATAGGTGACAGCATAAGGTATTTTTCTTTTGTTGCCTGGCTTATTTCACTAAGCATAATTTTCTCTAGTTCCATCCATGTTGTTGCAAATGGTAGAAGTTCCTTCTTTCTTTCTGCTACATAGAATTCCATTGTGTAGATGTACCACAGTTTTTTGATCCACTCATCTACAGATGGGCATTTAGGTTGTTTCCAGCACTTGGCTATTGTAAATAGTGCTGCTATGAACATTGGAGTGCATAGGTTCTTTTGAATTGGTGTTTCGGGATTTTTTGGATATAATCCTAGCAATGGAATTGCTGGTTCAAAAGGCAGTTCCATTTTTAGTTTTTTAAGGAAATTCCAAACTGTTTTCCACAGTGGCTGCACCAATCTGCATTCCCACCAGCAATGCACCAGGGTTCCCGTTTCTCCGCATCCTCTCCAGCACAAGTTGTTTGTTGATTTGTTGATGATTGCCATTTTGACTGGTGTGAGGTGGTATCTCATTGTGGTTTTAATTTGCATCTCTCTGATGGCTAGTGATGTTGAGCATACTTTCATATGTCTATGGACCCTCCGTATGTCTTCTTTGGAGAAGTGTTTGTTCAGGTCCTTTGCCCATTTTTTAATTGGGTTGTCTGTCTTCTTGGTGTTGAGTCGTATGAGTTCTTTGTATATTTTGGAGATCAATCCCTTGTCTGAGATGTCATTGGCGAATATATTTTCCCATATGGTTGGTTTCCTTTGCATCTTGCTGATGTTTTCTTTAGCTGAGCAGAAACTTTTTAGTTTGATGTAGTCCCATTTGTTTATTCTTTCCTTTATTTCCCTTGCCTTTGGAGTTATATCAGTGAAAATGTTGCTACGTGGGATATCTGAAATTTTCCTGCCTATTTTTTCCTCTAGGACTTTTATGGTGTCACGGCTTACATTTAAGTCTTTGATCCATTTTGAGTTTATTCTGGTGTATGGTGTGAGCTGGTGGTCTAGTTTCATTTTTTTGCATGTCCCTGTCCAGTTCTCCCAACACCATTTGTTGAAGAGGCTCTTTTCACTCCATTTGATGTTCTTTCCCCCTTTGTCAAATATTAGTTGACCATATGAACCTGGGCTTATTTCTGGGCTCTCTATTCTGTTCCATTGATCTATATGTCTGTTTTTATGCCAGTACCAGACTGTTTTGATTACCGTGGCCTTGTAGTATAGTTTGATATCGGGTATTGTGATTCCTCCTACTGTGTTCTTCCTCAAAATTGCTGTGGCTATTCGGGCTCTTTTTTGGTTCCATATAAATTTTTGAAGTATTTGTTCTAGGTCTGTGAGATATGTTGCTGGTATTTTAATAGGGATTGCATTGAATCTATAAATTGCTTTGGGTAGTATGGACATTTTAATGATGTTGATTCTTCCCATCCATGAGCATGGTATACGCTTCCATTTATTTGTATCTTCTTTAATTTCTTTCTTCAGTGTTATGTAGTTTTCTGTGTACAGGTCTTTTACCTCTTTGGTTAAGTTTATTCCTAGGTATTTTATTTTTCTTGTTGCTATGGTAAATGGGATTTTTCTTTCAGTTTCTATCTCTGAGTTTTTATTGTTGGTGTATAAAAATGCCTTCGATTTCTTAATATTGACTTTGTATCCTGCTATTTTGCCAAATTCACTTATTAGATTGAGTAGTTTTTTTGTGGAGTCTAATGGATTTTCTATGTACACTATCATGTCATCTGCAAATAATGACAGTTTTACTTCCTCTTTTCCAATTTGGATGCCTTTTATTTCTCTTTCTTGTCTGATTGCTGTGGCTAGAACTTCCAAGACTATGTTGAATAGCAGTGGAGAGAGCGGACATCCTTGTCTTGTTCCTGATCTCAGGGGGAATGCTCTCAGTTTTTGCCCATTGAGTATGATGTTGGCTTCAGGTTTCTCATATATGGCCTTTATTATGTTGAGGTATGCTCCTTCTATTCCCATTTTGCTGAGGGTTTTTATCATAAATGGGTGTTGTACTTTATCAAATGCTTTTTCCGCATCTATTGATATGATCATGTGGTTTTTGTCTTTCATTTTGTTTATGTGGTGTATCACGTTTATTGATTTGCGAATATTAAACCATCCTTGCATCCCTGGGATGAATCCCACTTGATCGTGGTGTATGATCTTTCTAATGTGTTGCTGGATCCGGTTTGCCAATATTTTGTTGAGGATTTTAGCATCTATGTTCATCAGCGATATTGGTCTGTAGTTTTCTTTCTTTGTTGTGTCTTGACCTGGTTTTGGAATTAGGGTTATACTGGCTTCATAGAACGAGTTTGGGAGTCTTCCCTCTTCTTGTATCTTTTGGAATAGTCTGAGGAGGATAGGAGTTAGTTCTTTCCTAAATGTTTTGTAGAATTCACTTGTGAAGCCATCTGGTCCTGGGCTTTTGTGTGCTGGGAGTTTTTTGATTACTGCTTCAATTTCGCTAGCTGTTATTGGTCTATTCAGACTTTCTGCTTCTTCTTGGTTCAGTTTGGGCAGACTATAGTTTTCCAGGAATCTGTCCATTTCTTCTAGGTTGTCAAATTTCTTGCCATACAGTTGTTCGTAATAATTTCTTATAATTCTTTGTATTTCTGTGGTATCAGTTGTGATTTCTCCTCTTTCATTTCTGATTTTATTTATTTGGGTTCTCTCTCTTTTTTTCTTGATGAGCCTGGCTAAAGGCTTGTCAATTTTGTTTATCTTTTCAAAGAACCAGCTCCTACTCTTGTTGATCTTTTGAATTGTTTCTTTAGACTCTATGTCATTTAATTCTGCTCTGATCTTGATGATTTCCTTCCTTCTACTTGATCTGGGTTTTGCTTGTTGTTCTTCCTCTAGTTCTTGTAGCTGTAGGGTTAAATTTTTAACTAGAGATTCTTCTAGCTTTTTTAGGTAGGCTTGTATTGCTATGAACTTTCCTCTTAAGACTGCTTTCGCTGTATCCCATAGGTTTTGGGTTGTTGTGTGTTCATTATCATTGGTTTCCAGGAACTTTTTGATTTCTTCCTTGATGTCATTGTTAACCCATTCATTATTTAATAGCATGTTATTCATTCTCCATGAGTTTGAATGTTTTTGAGTTTTTTCCTTGAGGTTGATTTCCAATTTTAAGGCATTGTGATCTGAGAAGATGCTTGATATAATTTCAATTTTCTTGAATTTATTGAGGCTTGTTTTGTGACCTACCATGTGGTCTATCTTTGAAAATGTTCCATGTGCACTTGAGAAATATGTATATTTTGCTTCTTTGGGGTGTAAACTTCTATATATATCGACTAAGTCCATTTGATCTAAAGTGTTGTTCAGTACCTCAATATCTTTGGTGTTTCTTTGCTTTGAAGATCTGTCCATTGTTGACAATGGGGTGTTAAAGTCCCCTACAATGAGTGTGTTGCTGCCTATATCTTTCTTGGAGTCTTTCAAAATTTTCCTTACATATTTGGGTGCTCCTAAGTTGGGTGCATATATATTTATAAGGGTTATATCTTCTTGATGGATTTTTCCCTTAAGTATTATGAAATGCCCTTCTTTGTCTCTTTTTATGGACTTTGCTGTGAAATCTGTTTTGTCTGATATAAGTATTGCTACCCCGGCTTTTTTTTCATGTCCATTTGCTTGGAATACATTTTTCCATCCCTTTACTTTCAGTCTGTGTAGATCTTTTGTTCTAAGGTGGGTCTCTTGTAGACAGCATATATGTGGGTCATTCTTTCTAATCCATTCAGCTACCCTATGTCTTTTAATTGGAGCGTTTAATCCATTTACGTTTAAGGTTATTACTGATAAGTACTTATTCATTGTCATTTTCCCCCTTTGTACTCGTGTTCTTCTCTGTTTCTCTCTGTTTCTTTATCTTTTTAGAGCAGACCCTTTAGCATCTCTTGCATTGCTGGTTTGGTGGAGATGTATTCTTTTAGTCTTCCTTTGTCTGAGAAACTCCTTATTTCGCCTTCCATTTTGAATGAGAGCCTTGCTGGGTAGAGTATTCTTGGTTGTAGGCCTTTGTTTTTCATTGCTTGGAATATTTTTTGCCATTCCCTTCTTGCTTGTAGTGTTTCTGCTGAGAAATCTGAGGATAGCCTTATTGGAGCTCCCTTGTATGTTATTAGTTGTTTCCCTCTTGCTGCTTTTAGGATTCTCTCTTTGTCTTTGGATGTTGCCATTTTAATTATGATGTGTCTTGAGGTGGGCCTGTTGGGGTTCATCTTCATTGGGACCCTCTGTGCCTCCTGGATTTGCGTGACTCTTTCTCTCCTCATGTGAGGGAAGTTTTCTGTTATTAGTTTTTCAAAGAGGTTTTCTATCCCTTGCTCTTCTTCTTCTCCTTCTGGAATTCCAATGATACGGATATTGTTACGTTTCATGTTGTCCTGCAGCTGTCTTAGAACTTCTTCAGTCTTGTTCAGTCTTTTTTCATTTTGTTGCATTGTCTGGGAGTTTTTGTGTACGTTGTCCTCCAGCTCGCTGATCCGATCTTCTGCTTCCTCTAGCCTGCTTTTAATTCCTTCTACTGTGTTCTTCAAGTCAGAGATCGTATTCTTCATTTCCTCCTGGCTCTTATTGATAGCTTCCATGTCCTTTTTGATGCTGGTATAATTCTCAGTAAGTTCCTTATAGTTCTTCTGGAGTTCACTGTAGTTTTTCTGGAGTTCTTTGTAGTTTCCGCTGAGCTCATTTAGCTTCTCCATAATCCATGTTTTAAATTCTGTATCTGATATGTTGCTCCCCTCTATTTCATTTAGCACTCTTTCTGGGGATTCTACCTTTCCTTTTGATGGGGGGTTGTTTCTCTGTCTCCCCATTTTTGTGATTCCTTTTGTTTGTTGGTGCTTCTTAGAATGATCAGTTCTTCCTGGGTCTGCCTCTGGTAGTGTCAGATCATGTACCAGACTGGCCCTAGGCAGCCTGTTGGAGACTTCCAGGGATCTACTGCCTTTGTCTCTCTTCTTTAGTTGTTACTATACTCAATCTGTGATCAGCCGTCAGGCTTAATGACCGTGGGTGTGGCAACTTAATTCCTGTAGGCAGGGCTTTTATTTCCCCTTAGTATGACACCACTTGGAGGGGGATGGTCTGTCTGCTGTACTGGGGCTGAGTCAGCACTGGCTGGTCCTGGGAGGGGGTTAGTGTAGCTTCCACTTACTCCTCCGCCCTCCTGGATCTCCGTCTGTGTTGTCCTTGATGATATTTCTTTAATCTGTCTGGTCGTATTTCAGCTACTTTTTGGTGGATCTTTTTCTCTGGTTAGTTGATTGAGAGTCACTCTGCCCACCTTGTCTTGAGTTCTTTTGTGAAGGTGCTGCTAAAACATAATTATACAACCCAGGCAAGAAACCCACACCCTCCAATGTCTCCCCCAAATACAATCCCACTATAGGCTGCAAATGAGCCCGTGTTAATATACTTGTGGAGATACTGGGACTCTTATTTCGTAGGAGAAACAGAAAGGAGTTGTTTTAAATGAAGGAAGGGTAATTTTTGAGCTGGAAGTTGATAGAGTATTAATATTAGCAATTGGGATCAAGGTTATGTAAGAGAGCAATTAACACTTACACTGTCTGTTTGAAAAGGAGGGGAGGGTTGCAGTGTGGAGAGAGAAAGTGGGAGTGTATAGTGTTAGGATTATATAATCGGTATATACTATATGATTAGCGTGGGAGGTAGGGTAGACACAACAGACATCCAGGTAGACAGACAGCCAGAAATTGAAAGAGAAGGCTGGGGAGGTTAGAAGGTAGGAAATAGATTGAGAGAGAATTTTTTAAGGATAAAAATACAGAGTAGAAAATAGCAAGACAGGAAGGGAGAGAGGAAAGAGAGAGAGAAAGTAGAGAAGAGAAGGGTAGGAGAGAGAACAAAAGAAGAAGGGGAGGTAGAAGAGAGGGGACTGGATTAAAATTCTTTTTTAAATTATATGTTATAAAAAAGATTAGGAGATTAAAACATGATATAAAGTTGCAAGATAGAGAGAAAAGGTGCGTATAGAGAGAGATGAATAGGAGATAGGAAAGCAAGAGGATTTGGGAGGAAAAGAGCTCAGAGGAGGGATGGAAATCAGGAGGAAGAGGAGATATTAGGGAGGGGAGGATTGAAATTGAAGAGTTAGCAACAGATAGGATGAAGGAGAGAAATACAAGAGGTAGGGAAGGAAGTGGGGGGGTAGAAAAAGAGAAGGGGTAAGAATGGGAGAGTAAAGGGAGAGGGGGATAGATTAGAATTATAATTTGAATATTAAGAGATTAGAGTATAAAGTGTAATAGGGAGAGAGAGAGATTATGTATAGGGAGAGAAGGAAAATAAGGACAAGAGATGAAAGAAAAATGAATGTAGACTGAAGGGGGACAAAATACAGAAAGAAATTTAATAAAGTTGAAGGTGCGTAGCACAGAGAAAGGAGAGGGTGAGAAAGGGAGAGAACTTAAAATTATGAAATTAATTGAGAATAGGATGCAGGGGAGAATGCTAAGGGGAGAGAAGGGAGGGAAGGGGAGGGGAGAAAAGGAGTGAGAATAAGAAGGGACTGACCGTAGGGGTAGTTAGAGAGAGAGTGAGAGATAAAAGAATGAGGATTTTAACTCAATTCAACTTTTATGCACAGTCTCTGGGTATTTTTGGTTTGTTTGTTTTTTGGTTTTTCCTTGCTTCCTTCCTGAGTCTGCTCCTATTCAAAATTCTATGAGTTTCAAATCTTTTCTGGTTGGTTGGCTGGCTGTGGGAGGGTTCTGCTTGATTCTGGGGTTGCTAGTCTTTTTTTCGTGGGCCTAGCGCCGCTCTGCTGTGAGCTGCGTTTAGTTGTCCCCTCCTGAGGCAGCCTCAGCCCTCCTCAGGCTTGTCCAGCTACTCCTTCCCTCTGTTGGTCCAGTCTGTGCCTGCCAGCAATCCCCGCCCTGCCTCCCGTCCTGTCTCTATTCCCAGGTTACAGCTTCTGCTCTCTTCCCTGTCTATATGCCTGCGCACCCTACCTCTCTTCCTGTCTCAAGATCGTCCTTTTGTTCTGCAGGACTCTGGCACAGTCGGTCAAAGTGCCGGGCCCAGTGACCCCTTCCTGCCCAGGGCCTCTCCCCTAGTCTGGAGCTTTGCAGTGGCTTTCCCGCGTGGGCTCTTCTCCCTGCCCCCAAACTTTCTCTATTCCGAGCTACCGCTTCCGCTGGCTTCCCTATTGGCCTGCGCGCTCTATCTTTCTTCCCGCCACAGCACCGTCCCTTTGTTCTGTGGGACTCTAGTGTGGTTGGTCAGCGCAGCACTCTCCTTCCCCGGGGCTCTCTGCCGGTCCGGAGCTTCACAGCAGCCCTTCCCTGCGGGCCCTTCTCCCTGCCCTAAAACCGTCTCCCCTCCAGAACCTCCGCCTCCGCTCTCTTCCCTACTTACACACCCTGCACGTCCTATTTCTCTCTTAGCCCCAAACCTGCCTTTTGTTCTGTGGGATTCTAGCGCGACTAAAGAGCAAACACTGATTTCAAGAACACAGTTCTCCCGGGTCCGGAGTTCCGTGGCAGATTTTCTGTGCGGCCCGTCTCCTAGCCCCAAAACTGCTCCTTTGTTCTGTAAGGCCCTAGCGCGGGTGCTGGGCGCGCCCGGGATGCCGAGCTTTCCGTCGGAGGTTGCAGCTGAGGATGTTTCTCTCTAGACTCAGGTCACACAATTTCTCCCAGTCCTGGTTGTTCACTATTCTCTCCCTCCTCTGGCTTTTTCGGCCAAATCCTCTCCCTAACTCCCTACCAGAATTCACTCCCGGCTAGTGAGCTCTCCGGCTTGATACTGCAAACGCACGGAGTCTCAGAATGACTCAGCCTGCCGTTTGTGATAAACCCCTCCACCCCCCTCCACGCTGCTCCCACGATCTCCTCCCCGTTCACGTTATCAGATATTCCCACTCACTCAGTCCTTCCTCCCCGAGTTTGTTCCTCCTGGATTGTCTCCTTAACAGGAGCGAGCTGAGAACGCTGCTCCTACTCCGCGGCCATCTTCTCCCAGGTTATAATCTTTATCTTATTGTTGTATCCTGAAATCTTGTGCATGTCTTAGCACATAACAAAGTCTTTAGTGAAAGTCCTTAATAAAAGGTAGATGTTTTATATGTTTATCAATGATAAATACATGTTTACATGCAAAGTGAATAAATAGGAAGAAATAAGTTGCCTTCTTATTTACAATAGATTTTTTATTTTTTACAGGATTTAGAATGAGAATATGTTTCATAAAATATATTTATCTTTAATTTATATTTAACTTTAATTAATTGTAAGTTTTAAGTTGTTTTTATTTTAATTATAAAATAAAGTTGACACAAGTCCTTACTATATAAGTATATTAAGCTTAACTCTAGGTTCATGCATGTCAGCAAATGAGTAGATGTTTATTTAATAATTCATAATAAAGCATGTTTATAATTTTATTTTTAACTAAAATAAATAGTGTGAACATACTTTAGTACAATTTCTTATAAAGTGTAAAGTAAATCTGCTTACAACTTTATAGTTAAATTTTGCTATCCTAAGAACTCCTATACAGATAATTATAGCAATAAGAGATATCATTGCTACTAGTTGCCCTTAACTGAAGATACTAACTAATCAATTCAAATTGTGGAGTTGAGCTTATATCTCATCAAGTTACAGTATTCCCTCATTTATTGCGGGTATTACATTCTAGACACCCCCCCCCCCACCAAGTAGGAACCTTACATTTATTCTACATTCTTAAACCTACGTAACTTTAAAACATACGTATACAAGACTGCAAAATCCTGCGATATAGCAAAAAATCTGCGATAGATAATTAAATATAATATTTAAAAAAAACCCACAACACAGTGAGGCCACGATAAGTGAACTGTGATATAGAGAGGGACTGCTGTATTGTGTTTTTTCTCAGAATGCTTTCCCGGATGATATGCTCTACAGCATCTCCTAATAGTTTTTATAAACTGAGGAGTAACTTACGTGCATTTACATGTGCAAATCTTTAATGTATTGCTTGGGTTTTATTTATATCTTCCTGGATATCAGCTACTAAGTTTTCACATTTAATTATTAACAAACTATTGCCTCTATCAAAAATCATTTACAAATCCTAGCTGACAACAACTCAGATATTCTGATATCAACTCTTCACGAGGATGTCAGTCTACTTATATGAAACAAGACATAAAGTTACCACTTTTGTTCATTATACTCATTTATAATAATATCAAACAATTAGAGTCAATTATTTATTACTCAACACAAATGATGAGTCCCCCCAAAAGTAAAAAGGTTCTCTAAGTAGTGAAAAAGCAAACAAACAAGTAACAAATCCCATAACCTAACCC
Organism: Furipterus horrens; assembly: GCF_987537825.1. Taxonomy (NCBI): domain Eukaryota; kingdom Metazoa; phylum Chordata; class Mammalia; order Chiroptera; family Furipteridae; genus Furipterus; species Furipterus horrens. The sequence continues at coordinate 11,685,260 of NW_028327171.1, forward strand.
CTAGGAGTAGTCTATTTTAGAATTATATACAAAATCAATTAGGCTGTCTTTCTCATGTGGATCCTTTTCCTCTCCTGCACTCTTTCTTGATATGGGGTCACTGAGTCACCATTCTTCTTGTTTTCATGTGACCTCTTTTCACATCCCTCACTCTCTTTATTTTCTCAAAAGAAGAATAAGCTATCTGACTGATGAAATGGCAAAAGCAACTAAGATGATAAACTCAGCCCCTTCCAATGGGGTCCCAGGCTGTTCACAAGAATCAGAATCTGTTCTGCTCTGTGTTCCTACACTATGGGACTTGGTTTTGAGGGTAAGGTTTGTAGCTAAATAGTTCTGCTAACAGGCTTCCGTTTCCCCACATCTAAACCTATGTTGTCCTCTAGGCGTTCACACTACTAAAGGTTGATGTATTTTGATCCCTATCTGTGTGATGCCTGTGTCTATACCACAACTGATTCTGAATGCAGATGGTAAAAGAGGTATTTGTTAATTCTGTCCAGTATCCCAACATTCCTCTATTGCATTTTCAATCTGTCTTCCTATGACTTCCTCTTCCACTACTTCTACAAAGTAAGTCTGCTCTAACTTACCACAAATCCTTTTGTCTTCTTATTTTTAAAAATATTTTATTTATTTATTTTTTAGAGAGAGGGGAAAGGAGGGAGGAAGAGAGGGAGAGAAACATCAATGTGTGATTGCCTTTCGCGTGACCCCAACTGAGGACCTGTCCACAACCCAGGCATGTGTCCTGACTGGGAATTAAACCAGTGACCCGTTGGTTCACAGACCATCACTCAATCCACTGAGCTACACCAGCCAGGGTCTTATCTTTAAAAAAAAATCCTTGTCTTTTTCTTAGCATGAAACCTCTCAAAGTGTATTCTATATTTTTCATTGTTTTCCTCTCTCTCACTTCTCTAACTTCAGTGAAACTGCATTTGGAAAGGTCTCCAAAGTTCCCCAAATCCTGTATCTGTTAGTCATCATCTTCTAGATAAAAGCAGAATCAAACTTGGCTGTAATTTTTCTCATGAAAAGGCAATATTTTCAGTTATATTAGGACCTTTGGTTCTGAGAACTGCAGTCTAAAATCAGTTTCCCCTTTCTGGCTTTTTACATACTGATAATGTAGTACATCATGCCTTCACTTGAGCAAAATACACTAACAACTCCCTGTAGAGTTCTATTGGTAAAGGTGAAAAAAGCAGTCAGTAAAAGAGATTCTTCAGGTGCAGGTGTGTCCCTCGTGTAAGTAACAACATAGAATCCAGAAAAAACTGAGTGGAAGAAGTGGCATTCAAGCAAGCATTTTATACATACCTCTTTGTCAGCCGGGTTTTTGACATTGTCCTCTGAAATAACATGGATTATCAGCATTCTGTATCCCTGAATGAAGGTAATTGAAAATATTTTAGAATTAAAAAAATCATTTCCATTTCTTAATTTTCTGTTGGTTTACATTCTGAATGCCCAGTGGTTTTCTATTTCTTTCTGGAATGTCCCACAGAGAGTTTAAAAGAGATCTTTCACCTGTGTCTCATGTCTCTTCCTACCTGCAAACAACTTCTCTTGGCTTCTCTCTCTTTTTTAAGCTGGGAGGTCTAATATCTTAGGTATTGATGAACCTCATTAGTCTTTTCTTTATGCAGAGCTACAGAAATGTGTTTGTTTGACAGGCACAAAAGTAAGGGTTTTGAAAGACAGAGATGGAGTTTGATGTTGAGAGAAGGCCATCTAAGATGGTTGTGAAAGATAGTGAGGGCTTTGCTCAGTGTGGGAATGATGGAGGATCTCATATAATTCATAGCAAGAACAGGGTAAGATCAGCTGAAAAGAGGATAGTCAGGGATTGTTTGAACTAGCTGCTGTAGCTGTAGAATAAAGAAATACTTATTTCTTTGAGTGATTTTTTATTTCTAGGATTTGTTCTTCTGAGTCTATTTGTATCATATGTGGATAAGTATGAGGTTATGAATATAGGGGGAAAGAACCAAAGGTGTTTATATGGCAACCATGAGTCTGGAAGAACAGAATCCTGGAGGCTTCTTATGGTATAATCCATCTGCTCCATGAAGTCTTAGGACCAAAGCCACCTTGGTACAAGGTGTGTGAACTTGTCTCAATGTTTCTCGAAATATCTCTTGGAAACCTGTAGTAAAGATGAGTGGCCAGTTGAAGACGTTGACTACATTGCTATGTCTTTCAACTGAAGACATGACTGAAACCAAAATAAAAATACATGTTTTTCAGAGTTACTAACTGGAAATTAGGTAAATCTTCTCATAACATCAATAAAAAAATAATCAAACAAGAAGAACAAGATAACAACAATAAACCTTGCTGTTCTTAATATTCCAAAGCTCTTGGCACAATCAAATTATCTTTTGACATTATTTGAATTATCCATCAAGGTTGCTGGTTTTTCAGTGGTTTGTGGTTTTTTAAATTCTATAGAAGAGCATTAATATTTGGCTTATATTTTCTAAAATGAAGAATGATTCTCTATGTTATAGTTTTTAACGAAGATTGATTTCCTGTTCTTAGTCTTGTTTCAGTGTTTATTTTGATGTAAAAATAAATGTACCCTCTAGAAGTTGATGAAGTCAAGAGAAAGTTCTATGACTGAAGGCAAAACAAATATATCCATTAGAAATTTTGACATTACCATAGTAGAGCGTTTTCCAAAAAGTAAAGTTTAAAATTCATATTTATTTCAACTGGGAAAAAAATGACCGACTGTATCATTTTGGGTTACTTACTCCCAAAAAAGTTTCAAAGAAAAAATAAACAATTAATTTAATCAACAGGATTCCAATCCAACTTCCCTTAGTTAATTGTATTGATGTGTTTCAAAGAAGGAAACTATTGACCAATTCTTAAGAAATTAATGAGTCTGTTGACAACAATTGATTTCAAAACAATTCCAATTCACTCACTAGCCAAATGGCAGGAACTAATTCAAATACCTTGGTATTTGAGGATTTGGGAAAAGGTTTGGAAAATTTGATTGAAGTGTTTTATTTCCTCTACCCTTTTCTTATCCTTTAAACCACTGAACATTTCTTAATAGATGCCAAGTTCCTGGGAAAAATCATTTTTTAACACATGCACATGATCTTTAATCAATTTGAATCCGCTGGGGATTGCTATATTTATAAATAAAAAATAAAACTGTTGTTGTTACAACTACTCTTCTTTTCCATGATGTCTAACACTATTTTTTTCCTGGCTAGAATTAATAGCAATTCATCCATACTTCCCTTATGTAACTGTCATTTGATTGTATTGATGACTCCGAAAGGTTTCTCTTTATGTGGAGAAGTTTAATTCTGCTTGATAAGAGTTCCTTTGAAAAGTAATAGATTAGAAGTCCTGAATTTTTTCATATAAATCATAACTTTAAAAAAATCACAGCAAATCAGTTATAAAACAAATTTAGATAAGAATTATTTTATATATTAAAATTGTAAAATTTAATTTTACCTTACTTTAGTGATCTTACTATAGATTTTTCTGATTATGGATATAACATTAATAGTCTTTTTTTATTTATAATTAAATTTTGAAAAGGGTAATATGTTCTGTTTCAAAGTGTTCTTTAGGGAAAAGTGAAATATAAATTTATATTAATTGGGATTTTCAGGGATATGAAAAATTATTGTCATTGTATGCTCTACCAGCTTTTCATAAGTTAATAAAATAGCTTCTATGGAAGCCAAAACATAGAAATACAATCATTTCATATACTTAGCAGCATGGGTTCAAAAATCAGACTCATTGGAGTGCTAATCCAGGCTTCATCACTTATTGATTATGTGATCTTAAGCAAGTTATTTAACCTCCCTGTTTCCCCCACCCAACTCTTTTTTCTTTTGTAAAATTATTTCCTAGAGTTTAATGATTAAATGAGATAATACATATTCCTGATATATGACAAGCACTGACTCTATGAAAGCTATTATTATCATTACATCAACAGCTAACTGAAATTAAACAGGTCACATTAAGTGATAAATTAAATTTTTACTGTAACAACATAATAATATATTCATGTCCATAATAATTTCCTTACTTTGTCATTTAACTGTGATAACTTCAAGTCATAGTAAGCATTATTCATTCAACTCTTAACATCTTAGTACATCAAGTAATGATTTTATGCCAAAAATATTTAAAATTAATAATCATAGGCAAACTAAAGATATTTATTAAACATTGCACATACAATATTTTTTAAAAAGTTAGTTTGATATTGGCTAATTATTTGGGTACATTCTTTTGTAAGAGCCAAACAATACAGAGCAAATATATATTTTGAATGTTTCTTTAAAGTTATCGGATAGCAGATGAGTCAGTGAGGACAGTGAGGACATTATAGGGAGAGCAGGAATCCAGATACATGAAGACTCATATGAGCAGGGTACATGGGAACAAATCTGCTTTTGCTCCATCAGCATGAACCATCTAAACAGATTTGGAGTTCGTGTTTGCTGGCCTTAAAGAAAGAGGGGAACAAAGTTAAAGTCCTCAGCTCACCAAAGTGGGAAATGTATTAAATACCCTTTTTTCATTAAGCTTGTTGTTGAAAGGTTACATACTTGGTGTAAGTTTTGCCTTAAGTACGCCCCTGTAGAGCCCCCACTTCTCGCGGACTAAAGGAAAATCTCTTGTGGTTCTCATAAAGGACAAAGAAGGGTGGAAAGCAATACCTGTGGATTTGCATCTCACTTTGGGATTGAGTATTCCCAGTTTTCAAACTATAAATTGAACTGAAAAATCCTCAGACTGATGGTATCACCAGAAGCAAAACTGAATCCTCTAGAGGGGAGCAACTGCATCTAATCCTTAGAGTTTCAAAAATTTTAAAATAAGCATATCCTTCTATAATAACCAAGTGCACAATAAAACAAAGCATTGTGAGCAAGAAACAGCATGATAAAAACAAAAAGGAAAGAAAAAACAGAAATAGGCCAGCATATGTAGTAATTCAAATGTAGTAATTACAGATTATATAATAGCAATTCATACTGTTTTAAAGAAATTAAAGGCTAGCTTTAGAATCTGTAAGAAATTAAAAATATAAAATATAGTTTAGCATATTTGAAAAATAAAATAAAATTGAATTTCTGAAAATAAAAAATCAAATGAACAATAGTAAAATCTCAGAGGCTGAGTTGAAAATCAGAACAGCACAATTAAAGAGATAATAAGTAATCTAAGATATAAGTCAGATGAAAGTATCCAAAAGTGATATATGAAGCCCAAAAGATGGAAAATATGAAGGGGAGGTTGAGAGATATGGCAGTTGTTGATAAGTTCCAACATATGTCTAAAGAAGAGTAGGGAGGAAATGAAATAAGGGCAAAATTTGGAGACATTATTGTTAAGAATTTTCCAGGGATGATGAAATATACACACCCACAAAATCTCAGTGAATTCCCAGGAGAATAAATATTAAGAAATCCACACTGAAATGCCTTATATTGGCACAGCAGAACATCAAATACCAGAAGGAAAATCTTTATTTCAAATAGAGACTATTAGACTTCCAGCTTATTTGTTAATAGTCACAGTTTACAGAGAGAGGGTGGAGAGAGAGAGAGAGAGAGAGAGAGAAAGAGAGAGAGAGAGAGAGAGAGAGAGAGAGAGAGAGAGAGAGAGTTACTTTGGGTAGAGTAGACTCTAGGCAGAAGGACAATGAGCTCAGATGGAAAGAATGAGAAACAAGAAAAATGAAGTGCAAAGACAATGGTAAATCCAAATCAGGGTTTCTCAACACCAGCACTACTGACATTTTGAGTTGGACATTCTTTGCTGTGAGGAGCTGTTCTGTTCATTGTAAGATGTTTAGTAGTATTGTTGGCCTCTGCCTACTTAGCTGCCTGTAGCGTCTCATCTCTCCCAAATCCCCAGCTATGACAACAAATAATGTCTCTGGACATTGCCAAATGTTATTCCCTCAGTAACAAAATCGCCTCTGTTGAGAACAACTGATCTAACTTAATGTTTATTTATAAAACAATAATAAATAATGCCTTGTGGTTAAAAAAGATTACACTAAAACAGTGACAATAATATATACATAAATCAGGAATTGAAAAGAAACCAGAAAGAAAAGACAAAATAGAAATAATAAGAATAATCCAAAGGAAAGGAAGGAGAGAGAAATGAACAGAGAACAGACAGGAGACAGAAAACACAAATTAAGATGGGAGACTCAAGCAGGCTCAGTGACACATCAGTGATTACATTAACAGTAACTGAAATAAATGATCCCATTAAAGGCAATGCTGTACTGACTACATAAGAGAATACGGTTCTAATTGCATGCTGATCATGAGAAACACTTCTAAAACCAAAGGGCATAGAGTATTTGAAAGTGAATAAAGAAAGAAAAGATGCACCTTGCACAAAGGAACCAAAGCAACCTTGTATAAGTATCATTATCAGGCACAATAGTTTTCAACCATTGTGGAAAAGTCGGCATTTCTACCGTAACTGTGACGCAGTGGAAGGACTCAGCCTTCTGTTGCCCTTTCTTGGTATGTTTGTACAGTTAGCTGTGCACATGTAAATCCAGAGAAGAAGCACTTCCAGAGCATAACAGGATTTTACTGTCGCCAGAAGCAAAGCTGATAACAGTGTGTAACAAAACGCTTCCAGCAGGTTCCACAGTAAAACAGGCTGGCTTTCATCTTAGTGACAGGAATAAAAACATTTCAGACAATATCTAGTGAAACTCTTAAAGAGAAAGCAGACCCTGTTTTGTATTGAAAACATTCTTAATTAAAAAGATTATTTACAAAACTGTGTTAACTAGCTTTTGGCGACTCTCCACAGTTATGACCTGTTTCTCTCTCTCTTTCTTAAGGTTTCATCCCCCCCTCCTCTTTGACACACACAATAATAAACAAGTACCAGCATAGGGAGACATTTTGTACTCCCTTAGAAAGAAATCTGAACCTGTTTTAAAAATTGTTTAGCATAACCTCACAGAATCATCTGCCTAATTTTATTTATTTTGGCCAAGCTGCTGTCACAGATGTTCATTATTACAAGACGAAAACACGTTCATAGCAGGGTAGATGGCTTGAAGTGAGGTGGAGGAGCCGCTCATGCAGCAAAGACTCTCAGTCGGTTTTATAAGCGAGTTTATGTGTGACCCGATCATGGGTTGGTAAGTGTGTTTTAGCCACTTGGGAGAGTCTGGTTTCCTTTTAGAACACGGAGGTAAATTCACTTAACCCTATGAGAAGCTGTCGAGATAATTGAGCAATCTCCCCATTAATGAAAGGGGGGCAGAATTGCAAGGAGGTGAAAAAGCCTTCAAAGGGAGGTTTTGGGGGATCTGGGGAAGATAAAATGCCCAGGGTGCTCTTTGATCACTTTCTCAGGCTCATGTACCTGTACTTCAACCTGGGGAATTTGGACCCGAGGTTACAGTTTCTCTTCACACAGGAATTCTGCGTGACCTTGTCAACTCTGAGAGCAGTGTGATAAACAGCCCAGAGCTCTCAGGAATGACCGTGTTTTAAAAATTCTATAAATAGAATCTGTGGTTCATTATTAAGCTCTCAAGGCTGTCTAGTAACTGAACAATGAAACTATCAACTGGAATAGCTAATTCCTACGCAGTTTCAAAGACTGAAGTTTGGATCAGCTTCCTTCCCCATGCTTATTATGGACAGAGCTTCTTGGTTCTCATCCTGTTTTATTGAAAGTGCATGTTTCTTTTTATATCTTCATATTATTTGCATTGCTAATAAAAAGGTCTGCATAGCCAGGCAGCAGCCCAATTTAATGAATGCAGCAAAATTACTTCCTTACATATAAATATCATTTTAATGAGGACCTGCTCTTAATCGTGGGATATATTCTGCATAGATGCATTATTTAAAAAAAATTGGTTAGGTTTGCTAACACGCACAGTTTCTGTTTTCTTCATTCCAATTTTACAAACAAATATCTCTGTTGCAAACATTAGCTCTTTCGTCTCTTAAGGAGATTGTCTCTACTGTTATGAGATTCTTGGACCTTCATCCTCTTCGAAATTTAACTCCCATACCTCAGTTGAATTGCAAAAGCCTATTAAAGTTCAAGAACAGCTTATATTATATTCGGGTACGATAATCCAAAAATGATAACACTAAAACAACAATGTCTTTGTTTAAGAGACTCACTCCTAACATAGCAGGGCTGGTGAAGGCATGTTAGGCAGAACTTTTTATTTAATAAAATTCACGGTAACTGGATCAGGCAACCACTGTTACTACAGGCTACCTGCCAGGACATACTACACTTGTTATATGGAACCAACCATTACAGTGTTTTTCATTTAGATGAATTCTGCTTCTGGAGCCAACAACATGTGTAGGCTCATGAAAATATTCACTTTCTCCCCAGTATGAATAGATTCTGCACACACCACACTCATTTTATCATCTTGGTTGTCAATTCCCACATTTATCCTAGGTCTAAAATTCTTTTATCCTCTCTCATAAAAAATGATATATTTTTAAATGTATTTGCTCTGAATTGTGTTTCCAGAAGTGGTGATTATTACCAAATTAGTTCTGTGGTTACCATACTACATGAAAGGCGTGCTTATGTTTTATAGCAAAGAAACACTTTAGTTGTGTTAAGTGTATTTAACAGCTTTGGTATTTTCTCCTACTTACCTCACACTGACACATGTGTGTTTTGTTGTCTAATATTCCCAGAGGCTGAAAGTACTCATGTATATATCATTTCAGGAATGAGGTGAGTCATTGGGAATGTGAATAATAATATTTCAAAATAGAAGGCATTTTAGTAATCAACGCTTCATAGATATGATGGATGAGATCCAGAGAACATAAGTGACTTGCTACTGTCTTCACTCTTTGAATTTAAATGGCAAAAAGATAAATATGGAAAGAAGGCCAAAAGACACGGGGATTTGTATTTATATTATTATATTATTTATTGATATTCAGATTGATTTAAGAGAGGTATATACAGCTTTTCTTCTGTTTTAGGTCCTATTCTGAGCGATGGAGATAAAAAGACTCAGCCGCCAGGGGTTGACTGTCTAGTGGGGAAGTTAACTAGGTCCCTGGGTTTTTTTTTACACGTATATGGCTGCTAGATCTTAAACTTCAGGAAAGCAGAAATTCTTGTCCTCTTCACTGATGAATCTGAGCATCTATAAATGGACCTGGAACATAGGTGATACTTAGTAAATATTTGTTGAGATAAAGAACCAATACATACATACTCTATGCTAATGGCATATATCAGAAGATTTATTACACTGCAGACATCATTGAGTTTATTCCTGGGAGCAAAGAGGATGCTGTTCATTGAAGAAGCCATGCCCCAGTTACCTGTTTAGCTCCACTGAAGGTAGAGTTTTCATTTATTTGACTTGCCTGAGGTTTTAAAACATTTTTAACAAGTATTTTGCTTAGTACTTCTAAGAAGTTACATGCTCTGGGAATAATATACCTTAATACATAAATAAAATTTTACTATGTTATGGTTATTCAAAATAAAAGCTATTAAAACTATGCTCTTATTTTTCACAGTTTAAGAGCAAATGTAGACTTGCAAATTAGTCCTGCAAAATGGCCAGGGGCACATCTGCACAGCATGCGGCAAGAAGGAGGTGGCCCAGGCACAAAGCACACCCTGGTGTGCTCAGGGTGTGGCACTGCAGGGCACCCAACTAAACGGGAACATTCCAGGGAATGATTCTGCTGTGCCGTGTCCATATTAAGAAGGGAATAAACATAGGCGGCAAGGGGATAATTTCCAGCTTTATTTTCCCTCTTTCCTCAGTGTTTTCTCTTCCAGAAAATTGTAAAGCACAGCCCATCACGGGTAAAGTCCAAATCACCGTGACGAGTCATCATACAGGACCAGTGTGCATAATGAGTGCAGAGTCTTATTTCAAACATATGCATTATATTTAGGAGTAGAAGCAACAATTTAGAATAGTATATTCTAGGGAAGGTCAAGAATAAAATTCAAAATAGAAAAATATCCCTCATACGTAAATTACTTAACAATGGAGGTTTTGGTGGCATAAAAACTTCAGAGATGCATTAGAAATTCTCACAGATTGGGAGGTTAAAAAGAACCCTGTTCATCACTGTTATGTGGGATCAACCGCTCCTGATAGCATGTGAATGATCATTTTCTGGCCGTAGACTTTCAAAAATATCTCATGCCACGGGCCAGAAAAACGACTCATCAGTGAATTGTGTCTCCGCTACAGTCAAGAATGTTCTGAAGCTTTAAAAAATATCACTATGCACCGAGCATATTTAATTAATCTTATGACAAGTTTATTTAATTGAGCTCCACTCCTATCTCTCTTCTTTCTCACACGTGGAGTTTCCAGTTTTCCTCCCTTCTTCTCAGTTTAGTCATGAGATTAAAAACTTGGTTTATGTCTCCCTGAGAAATGTTGCCATCTCTAACACAGAGGGAGATGATTTGGTGGCAAAAAGTAGATACCATTATAGATATTTTAAAAAACGACTGTTTCTTTTCTTTAAACTTAGCTTTACATTAATATTGTAAAATATTAACATATTTAAAATATGTTTAGTGAGTGAGAAGAGTGGAACCAATCATCATAATTCACCTGTTAGACTTGCTTCATCAGAACACAAAGCCACTAAAAGTTTCATGGTTTTGTCAATTTCAGTGAAATTTATGGGCGTGGCCAGAACGCCTGAACAGGGTTACCAGATTCAGCCAATAAAAAATATCATTTGGTCGAGTTAAATTTGAACTTCAGATTAACAAAAAAAATGTGTTTTTAGTGTATGTATGTCCCAAGCATTGCATAGTATTCCGAGTATTGCATGAGATATACCTATCCTAAAAAGTTACTTATTTTTATATGAAATCCAAACTTAACTAGATGCCCTATGGTTTATTTGATAACCTTGGAAATGAAACACACTTGGAAGAGGCACTTATCAATGATATTGATCCAATTATTCTTCTGCAAAAGGAAGGGCCTGCTACACATGAGACAATCCGTATTATGAACAGGCGAGCACTGTGACAAAATAACTGACACAAAGCTGAGTTTCTATGGAGAGACTGAGCTCACTCAGGAAGGACAGTTTGCTTCAGTGAAAGTCCGCATACAACTTACCCCAACAAGTGTATATCGTTTGATTCTAAAAATTCATTTCACTCAACAAATATTAATGGTTTACCTTTTGCCAAACACTGGAAAAACAGCTCACGATGTTTATTATTAAACAAAGAGAAAACAACTTCCGACTGAGATGCATGCATGTCCCCGTACAGACAATGCGATGGTGTTCAGTACATATCCGTTCATTACTGAAGACTTGCTCTTTTCTCTCTTTCTGCATTACTGATGTGATTTGCATGAGCTATTCTATGAATTAGCTGCTCGTCTGCATGAAAATGAGTGATGTGATCCTGCTTCCATATCTTATCAGCATTCTTTTGGTTTTTCCAATTTCTAGAACTCTTACAGACTGTACCACATTATTTAACTCGGAATTGTAACTTAGCCTAGCTGATTTTGATCTGATTGTTGCTAATATACGAACTTCCTTCACAAATAAAATTTTCATATGTGATTTGCTTTCCTTTAATAATTTGTGGTGTCTGATTTACTGAATGATGAATAAGCCTGGAGAAAGGTTTTAATTTGTTTGAAAAGGTACTCAGGAACCTTCAAGGGAACTGATGTCAGTTAATATTTATTTCAAATTATTCCTGTACGAACAAAAAGGGGTCATGTATGATCAAGAGAGGTTTTCCTCATGTTAGTCACTTTTGATTATGTATTCAGATGGAATGACATCGGTTCTGTATAGGTTGACCTCGTAGAGTAGCCAGAAACTCAGGAAATTGATGAAAAAATGCATTGCTCCTATTAGCTAAGAATTAATTATATGATGATCCATATTAGTTATTTTAATTGTAATGGCCTTAGCAGTGATTTAAGTACTCAAAAGAAACCTGTTTTACCAACATGAAGAGTTAGCCAATAACAACAGCAATTATGTTCTACAACTGAAAAATCAGTGAAGAGAATCTTTTGTGCAGATCCTCATAATAATATATTGTTTGGTGATTTTCTTATAAAATTGGCAAACACAGATGCAGTTTTTATCATTTAGTCCTATCACTGTATCTTTAATATTTATTTTGTCATGCTTCTAATAAAAATTGAATTTTCTTTAAAAAGTTGCTTTTTATGCTTTTATGAAGGCAAATTTCATTCTCTTCATTGTCTTTTTACTCATATAACTTTTAACGATAGAATCATGAATAAATTAAGCAACTTTGCATTTCATAAATCATTCATTAATTTAAATTAATTTTGTAAGAAGGTCCAAAAGGCCACCTGTGTTCACTAAGACTGAGTAAAATAGAAACTTGAAACATGAAACATCTGTGGGGCCGCTTTTGACCCCAAACACAACCTAAAAGGAGATAAATCCTTTGCTGTGGCTTTAAGTAGCAGAGCGCCGAAACAACATGATAAATGCACTGACAGTTACAGAGGCCCCACTTACAGACGGGCTATCTTAATGCACCTTTGTCATCTTAAAGCTCACACACTCTATATGAAGGACTTTTAGATTTATGGTGTGAAAGCCGCCTAGCATATGGGCCACCACTCTTTTTTTTTTTTAATTTATTTTTTAACAAGGAAAATACCAAACATATACAAAAGTAGAGAGAATAGTGTCATAAACCCTCCTGTCCCTTTGCCATTTCCAGCAATTCTCAACACATGGCCAATCTAGTTTTACCTGTTGCCTCACTTTCTTCCTGCTTATGGGTTATTTTGAAGGAAATGCCAAATGTCATGATTATTTCCGTGTGTATCTCTAAAAGATACACACTTTTCAGAAAATATAAAAACAATATCATTTTCACATTAAAATAAAAGGAACAATTCCTTAAACTCAAATACTGTATCCAATCTTTGTCCACACGTTCCCGATTGCCTCATAACTTTAAAAGAAAATGTGTTTAATTCAGGAACCAAATAAGTTCACACAATATAGTTGTTACTTGGTTGCTGTGCCTTCTAAGCTCTTAATCTATAGTTTCTCTTTCTGTCCCTGCAATTTATTGAAGGAAACAATAAAAAACAAACAAAAATGTATTTTAAAATATTTTTGTAGGTAAAATAGAGTACCAAATATTTTAATATAATACCAATTATTTTTAGTTACACGTTTCATATATATTTAAAATGTGATTTATTAGACTAGATATTTATGTTCATAGAAGACATTGTTTGACATTTTTAAAAAGTAAAATAAGAATTTAGGAACATTGCATTACAACTTAAATATAGAATCTTTTTAAGTTTTAATTTCTTTCTCCAAGCTTTTTAACTTGTCCACAGCTAAAACCAACAGCAATTCTTCTAGAAACTTGTTTTTATTTAGTTTCCCCAAATTAATCCATGTTTTTTAGTGAATTGACTTTTTTTCCTAATCATATTTACTCTATTATGTATGCACTAATGTATATAAATAAAATAACAGAATAAACATAATAAGCAGGCTTAAGGAAAACATAATTTACTTTAGAGTTAAAATTCAAATGGAGAGGGTAACAGTGTGCAGGCAAACATAGAACAGGATGTTTTAGGGAGAAATAAAGAGAGTTAAGCAAATTGGTTAAGAGTTTCATTAAATTGAAAGAAAATATAAAGATAACTTCCATTAGATTGAAAAAAATATGGAGAGAGTAAAAATGTCATTTTTCCTAGAATAGATACTTAATATTTTGAATGTTTTTTCAGAAGCATATAGCTATACTTGGCTAATATTTATGGTGTTTATTCTGCCCAGCAGTATGCTGAATAATTCATCTTACTTAAATTTCAGGACAAGTAGATGCTGCTCAGGGATATTGATTTGTAATCAAATTCAATAGTAGTTGGAGTTATAGTTGAATAATATTTATTCCCTAGAGCAAGTACATAATTGACAGGTGTGAAGACCAGGGTACTTCTTAGTAATTCTAATATCTCTAGAATAATCATTAAACCTAGACTTTACTTGATCAAATAAAAATATCATTTTGTTTATATTGCAATGATATATTTACATCATCATAAAACTACATAAAAATTTTATTAGTATTAACAACATAAGGAAAGACTGACAATAATTTTAATATGTCTGAGCCAATAAATAAAGTTCTTATTAGAAAGAATAAATACTTATGTAGAACTTTGGAAACCTAAAAAAGCATAAAGAACAAAATAAAAAAGGTTACTTACAATCTCGCTATTCAATGTTAATAATCATTACTATTTTGGTCATATTTTAGTCATTTTCTTATGTGTGTTAGTGTGCATGTGTGTATTTTTTTAGCAAAATATGATTAGCCTACGCAGACAGTTTTGTTACATCATAGTTACCACTGTTCAGTGTGGCATGAGACTTATCTCAGTACTGCATGCTGTTCAGAAGCTCTAGAATCTGACTACCTGATGAAGCTCTGGTTCCATCTCTTGCTGGGAGTGTGGCAAGTCACAGAATCTCCTAAGCCTGAGACTCCTCATTGCCAACATGAGAAAAATAAAATAATAATAGTATCTAATTTGTTGATTAAAATGGGGTCATCCCTGTAAAGTATTTCATTCAGGAAATATTATGTCTTTAATGGCAGTTTAGTGTGCTGTTATTTTTTACAGGCTTTATTTAAAAAACAACATTATTTCATAGAAAATTCTTTTATATATGAGGGCAGAGTATATATATGTTGATACACTAACCTTCAAAAGATTGTGGTTATAAAACTTTTGCTATAGTCATTTACATAAGGTAATTAAATCATGAAAGGAGCAACTTCACAGAAAAGATAAAACAGATCTAATTACCAGTAAAATAAGAAAATGGTAAATGAAAAATTTAAATTGTAAGTCCTCAATTTAAGTGGCCTTTCTTCTATGTTGCATTTATTTTTTTTAAAGAATATTTATCACCCATTGGAACAAAAGGGATTATATCCTGAATATATATAATTTGAATTTCCAGAATTTGGCCAAGGTTTTCAACAGGTTACTAAGTTTGTGTTGAAAAAAAATTTAACAAGTTAATGGGGCATAAAACATTGTTTAAAATTGTCATTCCTGGTTTAACACAGTGGTTAATATTTTACTGACTTGCATGTTTTTCCTGTTCATGCTTATTGAGTCCCTTAAATCCCACGATTCAAAGAAATTAATTAACCGAAGGAGTTCTTATCTGCAAGCATGTCACTTTTGGGAATAAATGTGTCTACAATACAATCTATGCCACTTTTAACACTGAGTAGTATTACTGGACAAGGCTGAGTCATATAATATCCATTAATTTTGAAACGCCTCAGTAATATACCATGGAACCAGGAACTTTAGTTTTTCACAAAAATCACACCGTGAAATCCCCTCATTGGGCTGTAGGTTGAGTTTGTGAGCATCGCAGCAAAAGATGGTGTTCGATTTCTTCTCCCTCTGTATGATCACAACAAGCACGTAATTGACAAGGATATTTTTCTCTTTTCGTCTTTATATCTGGTTGAATTTCTTTAGTCCTGGGCGCTCATTACTTTATTCAAGTGGTTGCTCAAGTGTTTTACAGAATAAGAAAGATCTGGAAGCACCACAATAAAGTATTGAAAAATTGAGTAATCTCAACCATGCTGATTCATATTTAAGGATCCAAACAATTATTATTCTTTCTTTGGTTTGTTTGTTTATTTATTTATTTTAATTTGGAGGGCTGATCTGGGATTACCATGATTAAAACTTCAAAAATCTCTGAAGGAAGTGATCTCTGTAATAAAGCAGCTGATTACCACCATGCCTCTATTTTTTTTATTAATAACGCACTAAACTGTATACCTTTTGAAAGCTGAGATATTTCATTTTTCTTTGTATTCCAATATGTTGCCTGAGCTATATTAGTAAATATTTGCTTGAATAAGACAAATAAGAAAATAAATTTATTTTATAATCCGATTTTCCCTTTGAATAAGAAACTTTTTAATATCTTAAACTATCTGCCAAATTATATTTAGTTTTAGTGCCATGAAAATCACCATTCCGCAACTATTTATTCTGCCTCTAGATACTAGCTCTTTCTTTCCTATCACCTGGGAGATCCTGGGCAAAGAATTTAAACGCCTCAAGTGAAATACACTGTCTGTACATTTATTATATGACCATAATGCTAATTTCAAGACTTAGAATTAAATCACTTACCATGTTGGAAAATTTTAGTGTAATGTTGGGGCTTATAGTCTGTGTTCAATATATTGTAATTCAATGTCAAATGGATTATCTTCTCTTTCATTTCTCAGTTGCTTAAAACAATTGTTCTTTATATTTGGATCATGCAATTATTGTACGACTCCCCCACCCCCGGAACTTTTATTTGACTTTGTTGTTGTTATTGAAAGAAGATAAATATATATTCTTTAACTTATTAAAACTAAGAGGTGATGATTTGGGTAATGAGACTCATTTTTTTCCTGATGAAACTTTTGGCAACATTACTTTCTGTTCAAATCAACCTGTGATCTTCTTTCACATCACTTTTCAGTTTGGCTCATTCTCTTAGATCTGTGACTGCTTTTTTGCCTTTTTTTTGGTCTTCTAGATTGTAATTGTACATTAAAAAAATTTATATATGTATATGTATGTATACCTCTTTAGGGGAAAGGCTAAGGGAGTAAACCCCGACAGAAAATCCGGAGCCGGAGTCCCTAAGGCGGTTTGACGTTGTAGTCAACACCGGCAACTCCTGCGGCGCACCTGAAGCCAAGCTGTATTGACT
Source organism: Furipterus horrens (assembly GCF_987537825.1). NCBI lineage: Eukaryota > Metazoa > Chordata > Mammalia > Chiroptera > Furipteridae > Furipterus > Furipterus horrens. The sequence continues at coordinate 11,702,092 of NW_028327171.1, forward strand.
CCGTCTTTCCCTTGGACCCTTCAGCTGCAAAGAGAGGGGGGGTCTGCTGCATGGGCAACAGCAGACCCTCCATATCACCCTGCCCAGGCTCTGTAGCTTCAGCTTCACTGGAGAGGACACTCCAGCGACATCGCAAGATGTCGATTCCACACGAGAGGAGACAGATACCGTGTCACTCCCGAGTCGGACTGCACAGCCATTCTCGGCGGTGCAGATAGACTCTTAAGAAGCTACACCATCGTCTCTCGAGACGGACGGCTGCCAACGACGACCTTTCAGAAAAGACTCATGAACAGGAGGCTCTTGCAGCCTAAAATGTTTTTTTTTTTAAATTCCTTTTTATATTTGATTTTTTCTTTATATGAAATTCTATATTAAATATATTTTCTGAAACATTTGATTTTTTATGATATATAATGATACTAATGAGAGTTATGGTGCCAATCTAATCCTCTTTTCTGTGCAGATTACTTTTTTTTCTCCATTGGAAGGAGTTTTCTTTTCTTTTTGCATTTGGAATTCTGAAATTTCACAATTTTCCCTTTGAGTTGTACAGCTTCATTTTTCTTATGTCGGTGGAGTCCTTCAATTTCTATTATCTTTGTGACAATTTATACCCATCAATTATCTTTCTTCTTTCTTACTGGTCTTCTAATAGATAGATATATGTTGAACCTTCTGGATATAACTGATTGGCATTTAAATTTTAAAATACTTTTCATTTCTTAGTGTTTTAAATTTTATATTGTGGAAGATACCCTTGTCTTTATCTTCCAGATTGATAATAAAAAATTGCCCATTTATTAAGTATTCTTATTGCTCATTTGAATTAATTTCGGTAATCACGCTTTACATTTCCAAAAATTCCTTCTTGTTCTTTCATGGCAGCTCACTATTTTTCTAGGCACGCAACATCCCCTGTTCTCTCTGAGGTTGCTAACAGAGGTTTCTAAAAATTAGTTATATATTTTGCATTATTTCCATTTTTTCAATGATTACTTGGCTTTCTCTGGGAAGCTTTTATAACTGGTGAACCTCAGTGTGTCACTAATACTCAGCTGCTAAGCTGATGAATCTCTTTGCTCTGCAGATTTGTAGGTCTGTTGCCCTAAGGACCTTCCTTGTGTGGACGCAGGTCTGTCTGAGCCAGTCCAGGTTCCAGGCAAGTCTCTATTTAGATTAAAGGCCCTCTTTAGCACAGGCATGCTGGCAATGACCATAGGGGTGGAGGACTTTGGGGGTTGGTGTATGTTGACTTACTTCGCTCAAGGTAGAAGTGCTTCTCCTTCTCAATTCCCAATACCCAGCTCCATCGAACAGATCCTCAGCCATTTGCTGCTCTTTCCTGCCTCTGCTCTGCAATCTCCGTTGTGAGACCATCGCAAGAATCTTCTGCTCAGATTAAAGGTGAGATCTCGAGCTGGGAAGAAGACTATAGTGAGCTGTTTTAACATACTGAGGAGAGGGTGGCAGCTGAATGAATCAGAAGTTCTTCTGTAAATGGGTCTTAATTGAAATTCCCCCCTAGGCCACCTCGAGCTCTCTCTTGATTTCTGTAATTTATAATTGCACATTAATGGCTACTTAATTGTATTTTCTCAGCACTGAGAACAGCTCTTATCACCTATAACTTTCACCCATGGGTATAGTAAGATGTGATTTTTTTTTGACCTAGATTATACCTCTGTACAACCCTATTTGCTTACTGTCTTCTAGAATTTTGTTAACACTTATGATCTGCTCATGGCAGCCACATTTTCCACTTTTAGTGTTCTTGGGGGTTTATTTACTTATTTTTTGTAATATATATTTACCCTCATTTCAAAAGTACAATAGAAAAAGATTGCCAGTGTACTGTATTATAAAAGAAAATGGAGTATCTGATAATTTTGATGTAGGTGTAGACATAATTTCTGAATGTTGAAAATTGTGTATCAGTCAATTCTTTTGGCAAAAAGAGATGGCAATCAAAGAAATTCTAATAAAATTAAAACAGTTAGAGTCTTATAAGAGCTGTGGCCTTTGATAGAGGGATAGTCCACTCACAGGAAAGAAATTAGGAAATAAATACTTCATTTCCCTTTTCTTCCTTCTTCTGATCTGCAATTGACTCTCATTAACTGAATCCAACTGGTAGCCAGAAGGTGAGAGAGTTCTTGATGCCTTTTATATAGGGCAGCTTCCAAGGACACAGAGCAAGACAGAGAAAGGTAGAGAGTGGCTCTGCATAAACAAGTGGGAAATATCCAACAGAGTTTGCCCTTCTGTATCCAGTCTTATACTTAGTCCACATGAATCATACAGAGTGCCATCATCTATGTTGATGGCAATTCAGTGATTCATTTGTCTGAAACTTAAAACAGAAGGTATCACCAGTGTGCTCATATAAGTTAAGGAGAATGGGAGGTGAAAAATAAACAACATAACACTTTACTGCTACAGTTCTCATCTCTGACACGACCTTATTTGGTACTTACAGCTGCCTTTCTTTACTACTCAGTCCAAGTTTACTTTGCCTCTGCCAGCACCTCAGTTGTGTGGCGTTCTTTACCTGGTGAGATAATCTTGCATTATCTCAGTCGGTGGTGGTCCTGTTTTTATGGTGTCCCTGTCTTTATGGTGTTCCTGTAGTTTCCACTGACCAGGGATCTTGGGAAAGGAAGTACCAATAAGCAACCTGATAAATCCCCTGAGTTCTACACATAGACCTCCTTGTGCCAGTCGTGTAGCAGGAACTCAGTTTTACCTTTGTGATTGGTATCAATCACTTAAGTCAATATGTGGCTTCCTTTTCTTCTGTTGGGCTCAATGGTATGAAGAGCTGCCAATCGTCACAAGAAAGTGTCAGGTTCCAATTAAATAGACCGTGACTGTGTTCCTTGATGGAAGTGTTCTTTGTAAGGGATATGAGAGGGGACACCCTCTCCACAAAAAAAACCCAGAATTTATTTATAAAAAAATTGTATATTTATTCTTACATGTTTAAACTTTAGTCACCTTCAAAGTCCTCTCCATTTGATGCAATACACCTATTGAGATGTTTTTATTCATTGCTCAAAACAGTTTTTGAACTCGTCAGTTTTGATGCCTTTTAGTATTTCTGCCGGTTTTTTGTCTCATCTCTTCCACATCAGCAAAAAATTGTTTCCCTCTGAGGACTTTTTTCAACTGGGGAAACAAAAAAAGTTGCTTGGGCAAGATCAGGTGAATAAGGAGGGTGAGGCATGGGGGTCATGCTGGTTTTGCTCAAAAACTGTTGAACGCTCAGTGTGGTCTGGGCAGGTGTGCTGGTAAATTACCCATCATGAAATGGACAAACGTGTTGAAAGGGTTAAAAAAATTTCCTAAAGCCCATCGCAGCCTCTCACAACAATGCCAGCTCTTACACTAATACAGATGGGTTCTTAGAACACTCACTTAGTGAGGGAAGCCTGTACTATAAGGAGCCTGTAATCCAGAAGATAATTCCAGTTTTTCAGGGGGTACCTCAGCACAATTCCAAAACCACTTAACCTACAGTTGTGGGGCTGGAAGTAATATTCTTTAAGTGATTTATTTTGGTAATAATAAAAAATTTTATTCTTACTTCTGTATTTTAGCTCTTTTTCCCATATATTCTGGTTATGGAAATGATTGTCCCATATAGTAAGCACTAGTTTAAGTCATATAATTTGTCTTATAGTACAGAACTCAAATGTACAGATTGTTGTTTTCCATGACAGTGATGTAACAATGAGTCCTTAGTTGGTCATGACATTGTTACATCCAGCCAGCAACTCTTGGGTTAGTGGCACATGGTAAAACCAGTAAAATTTGTGGCTGTGAGTCTATGGTCCCATATTCTGTGCTTCAAAATGAATCTCCTTTGGGGAGATGATGCTGTTTGGGGTTCTACAGTGATGGGCAATGTTAATAATGAAGACCCTTTTAGGAGCAGAGCAAAACAGAGAAAAAAGTGGATCTACTGGAAAATATAGCACACACGTAAACTTTACTGTTTGGTGAGAAGGAAGGCAGAAGAAAGAAGGGGGAGAAGAAAGAAAAGAAAAGGAGAGAGGTGGGGATGCAGATGGGAAAACTGGGAGGATACTGGATTAAAGAATGTTTAGAAATAATAATTTACTTGGGTTCAACTAGATAGGTTACCAGTAAGACGAATTCTTTTGGTTTAGACCCCTTGACCTTTTATATTGCTGGTCATGTGCTTAGGATCCTCCTCTGACCTTTCCTCCCCTAGCATGTTGCTAGGCATGCTATCCTCCCCTGGCATGTTGCTAGTCACGTGGTAAAGCCCGTTGGAGGAGGAACACGGATCCGAAGAGTGGCCCCATGCTACTCTCCTGCAGGCACTTGCAGAACCGCTCCCTGAAGTATTAACCTCTAGACTCTAGAGTCTACGGATAACAGCTAGGCCTCCGTTGGGTTTCAGCTCCAGGCCCAGAGAAGCAGCAAAACCAAACAAGCAATGCCATGGCTGACATCAGGACCAGCTGCATTGACTAATGACCCCCTGCCCTGGTGCTGCTAAATATTCTGCACCTGGAAAGCTGATGACTATTCTATTGGGATCCTCCCCTGGAGCTTCCCCTAAACTCTCCACCCTTACAAGCCCTTAGGACAGGACCTATGGGGCTCTCTCTATGGAGCCTGCAGGTGCCTTTCCCCACTCCCTTCCCCCGGGGCAGTTTTCCTTGCCTCTCCTTCTCCTAAGCTCCAAGGGCTCTTCTTTAAGCTCCTGAGTCCATTTCTTCTACAGCTCACTTCTATTTCTGTGACTTTCAAAATAAACTTTGGCTCTGAATTCTTTCTTAGTTAGAACTCAAGTACCGAGGTTGCTGAATCTACTAGCTAGGTCCAATTGCCAGTAACATTCTGGTGCTGTTTTTGCTGTCAACACTTATGGTTATTTATAATATATTTCTTTTAAATTTTTCAACTAGAGTTATAAATAAATTTCAAGCATAATTAAAGTTAGTTTTTATCTAACTTTTAAAGAGATAGAGAGAAACATGGCTTAATGGTTAGAAACTAATTTACTATAGGGATAGCAACTAAGTAGTTAAAATGAAGTGATATTTGAAAATTTTAGTATTTGTATTTATTTCTGGCATACCTAACTTATACATATAAATTCCCTATTATGAATTTTAGTTTTAATTAATACATCATTATGTCTAGTGATTCTTTCTGGCTTCTATATATAAAACCATATTATAGGGCAAATATGAACACTAGGCAATTTACATGAAACACTTTATTAATTTTTAAAGTATTCCTCCAGAGTATTTCAAAATATCTACCCACTCTTAGCTATCTTGTATCTCAAACACATGATCGCTGAAGACAAAAATAAAATGTGTCATTTTTGGAGGGACATGTGAATACCGTCCACAGTTTTTATGTTTTCATTACTGAAGAGAGTGAGCAGTCTCTAGGGCCTGAAGCTGGGACACTTAGCCATGCTTACATTCTTAAAGTGAGCTCAAGAACAAACAGTTCAAGTACATACATGACATATTCCTAGACTTTTCTTGGCAATGTTGCGGAAATGTTTTTAGCTACTGACATATTATTTAATTTTTATTTTTTTCTGGCACCACTGGTGGCAAAATATGCTTGCAAAACTGTTGCTCTTTTCTTCTTTTTATTCTTTGCCTTTTTAGTTTCTTATGTGAAAGTATATTTTGTGTAGATAGGGTAGGCTTTAATCTATAAGAGAGAAAAAAAAAAGATCCTGGTCTGAGAGCTGCAGATTAAGTTTTTGATTCTCTGCCTGGCAAGCTAGAGCCTGAATAGATAGCGCTCAGCAGCATTTTAATACACAATACTCATGTGCATGTTTTCACACACACATCCACAGATTTGCATACACAGTTAATTAACTTCTTTTTCAATGGCTGAGCAGAAACAAATGAGGAAAAGAAGCACTATGAAATTATGAGCATCAGAAGTCGTTCTCAAGAAATAGAATGATGTCATTCTTACCATTTGTCCATTCAGCACATACAGAATTTATAGATAATTTCTATAGGCAATTTCTGTTCTCTATTTTTCCCTAATTTCTGCTGGTAGCTTTTGACAATAAAATTAACAAGGAAGCCAATGAGACATTAACTCATTTTTTAAAGGTTATCTTTTTTTCAACCATTCCTTCTGCTCTATTCCATGTGTATTGCTCAGTCTAGAATTCTTACTGGGACAAGTTGAGATATTTATTTTAAAAAGAAAAAAATGTAGAAAGAAGGTTTCTCCAGAAGACACTTAATTACAATTTTTACCTGGGGAAAACATATTATGTAAATATGTTAAATATCATCTAATATATAGCAACATGATACTGTTAGCAGAGTATCAATTCTCTGCTGATAAGTTTGTTTACAAACCGTTGTTTGTACTACCCAGTATGCAAATAATGTACCCCTGAAGTTTATATTAATGAATAATCTTAAATTAACTTCATGAATTGTGTTCTCTTTTCTGGTTAGAATGCAAGCTTTTGATCTACTTCTTTCCTAATGAGAAACAGTAGTTTGATGAAACCCCAAATGTTCAACATTAATTAAATAACCACTGCATTAGGTGAAAAATATTCAGAAATACATGTGAGAGAATTATAGCTAAAAATCAAATTATTTCCCATTAAAATTTTTTTTAACATTCTGGATGCTACACCAATGAATAATGTCAAGTTAAAACTTGAAGATGTTTCAATATTTTTAATAGCACTATAATTGATAATGAAGTACAAATAATTTCAATATCATTAATAGTAATTTAATGTAGTAATAACGACGATTGATGAAAAAAGAGACCTAAGAAATGACTTTTCGCCAAAATTCTTCCTAGAGCCCTTTGAATTTCTACTGATTTCCAGGTCTGCAGATTTGCTGCCAGTGTGTGATTTGCATATTTAATCTCAGTTTCATGGACACTTGAAGAGAGAAACTAGACTAGATGGGTGAGTGAGTGTGTATGATTGTGTGTGCAGTATATCGTCTCTGTATATGCTCTACTCTAGAGAAAGATCAGATTGTAAAAGAACGGCTCTTTCCGCTTCTCGTTGCTGCCTTATGAAATGGGAGGACTGGAGCGATGAGAAGGGACTCTGGACATGCTCCAGTGACTTCTGGAACATTTACTTCAGTGCTCACAGCTTCCAAGAGTGAAGCAAGGACTTTCAGTGATATCTGGCAGTCCTTTGAAAGTCTTATGTAATAAAATATCCTCTCTCTTTCAAGCACAAGTTTTTAATTAGGTTTACATTGTTTATTGTTTGTGCAAACGTTAGCAGTCGCAGAACTTCAGGCTGGTAATTTGGCCCCGTGAACTGCAGGAAACCACGCCATAGTGCAGAGTGGTGTTCATTCACGGTCACTCCCTGGACCGAAGAAATTGTGTCTCTCAGGTGCGCCAAAGGAATACATAGACCCCACCATCACACCTAGGAAAAACCTTTACTTACCCCGGTAAGTACCGGAGCTTAGATCCCTCAGAGATCACTGGAGCATTGATTTTAAAGAGCCAACTTTAAAGCAACTACAAAGATTAAATAGAGTGAAGTTCATGGTCCCTAAAAGTCACTATTGTGACCAAAGTGTAATTTGATGATTCTATGTGTTGTTTCCATACACTTTACATATGTTACATATATAATTTAAAGAAGGGACTGGTCAAAGTTATTTTCCTTTATAATTTCTCATTTATCTTTAGTTATAGATTTATTTTATGTATTTTTAAATTTTAAATCTCTGATATTAAGTAACTTTAATGTTTTATATTTCTATATAACTTTAAATGTACAAGTAAGAGTAATAAAAAATATCAAACAAAATATAAAACTTACTATGTATTAGGTTTTCTTCTGAGGTGATTTAACATATCTACTTAATCTATTTGATCGTCACAACAATCATATGAGGTAGGTAAAGTTATTTATCTATTTGTAGTTTATACATGAGTAGTTGAGACCTGGAAAGATTATGTAAGCTTCACAACTTATACAACTAATGAGCTGTAGAGCTGCCGTTGCAACCTAGGTTGTCTGGCACCAGTATTCACGTCCTTAGTCACTGCTACAATGTCTCACCACGGAATGAAGGTTAACACAAAAGAGAAAGTTCAATGCCAGGGCTTTGTAAAACAAAACAAAACAATTAATATTGGTTTTGTCTAAGTTTGGACTTTGAATAATTGAATAGCTATGTAAAAACAGTGCACAACTCTCAGTGTGATGCTCTAAATATTCAGACATTAGTCAAGCATCACTAAATACAGAGGAAAATAAATTTAGAAAGCAAAACATACTTTGAAACATTAAACGTGTGATATTTGAAAAAGGTGTTTTATAATATTTTAAAAGGTAGATGTAAATGTTGTGTTTTGTACTTATTGGTTAATTAATGACCAAAATGACCTGAATTCTAATTGCATGCCAGTGTAGTTAGTTGAATATATTCATTTTTAACTTTAAAAGTTGTTCAAACACAGCCTCAGGTGTTCAGAATTTCCTTGGCTACAGGTGATCATTCTTTCAAACTCTACTTCAGTTATTAACCAAAACTTGATTCACATTTCGTTTCTGATAGAAGAATAAATAATGATTGGGGAATAGGACTGCTTAGGTCTCTGCTGTCATAAAACCTACATTCTTTTGAAGGATACAAACAACTAACTCCACAATACAATGTAATTCATTGAGCTGGGTAAAATGGAACATATACATGGAACCTAAACTGACTCAGAGGAAGGGTCCGGAAGGCTACCATGTAAAGGGGAGTTAGCTACAGGAGTGGTCCTCAGCCTCTGGTCGCCATGTAGGCCATGTCCAGAGTTGGGACTTTGTCTTCAGAGTAATAGAAAAAATTGGAAGGGCTTTAAAATAAGAAGTCACACCATCAGATTTGTATTTTGAAAAAAATTAATATTGGCATGTAGTCATGTAGTACAATAAAAATGTAAAATATTTTTTTCTGTAAGGTGTTATGAAGACAAGACTGAATAAAAACAAACATGTACAGTGTGGCAGCAACAAAACCCAATGCTCTTTAGAAATGTACTCTTTATGTATTTTTTCTGATATATAGAAAAGTCCTGACAGCCAAACCAGATCTTAGAGACCCAACTACATTCAGAGAATGTCTCTGGATCACAAAGCAATTGCATAACTTCTTCATAATTCTTAGAAAAATTTATGGACATTTCAGTTGTTGACATATCCACATGTGCAGACAAATAAAAATCACATGCCTAGCAGATGGTCAGAAATTTGATTACACTTAAATTCAGTATTGTAGCACTTGTGATTTTTATATGCGTAGATTGTTGTTGCCTGTTACTTATTATATTGTGATTGCATTCAATAAATGTTTGCTGAATCAATGTTTATGTGCAAATCATTTTAGTTTTATACTTACTGTCACTTTTTATGATTATTGTTATTTTTCTTTTTATTATTTATTTATTTTTATTTTTTATTGTATTTTTTCCATTACCATTTATCCTCCTTATACCCACAGCCCCTCTGCAATCACCACACTGTTGATTATGTCCTTTTTCCTTTTGCTCAATCCCTCTACCCCCTCATAGTTGTCGACCTGCTCTCTATAAGTCTGTCTCTGTTTTGCTTGTTAGTTTGTTTGTCCATTCGATTCCACATATGAGTGAAATCATATGGTATCTGTCCTTCTCTAGCTGGTTTATTTCGCTTAGCATAATGTTCTCCAGGTCCTTCCATGCGCTCTCAAATGGTTAACTTTTTTTCTTTATTATGGCCAAGTAGTATTTGATCAGCAAAGTGACAAACCCACAATCAATACCATACTCAATGGGCAAAACTACAAGCATTCTCCTTAAAATCAGGAACATATCTCTTATTCAACATAGTACCGGAAACCCTAGCAACTGCAATCAGTCAAGAAGAATAAATAAAAGGCATTTAAATTGGAAATGGGGAAGTAAAACTGTCTTTATTTGCTGATGATATGATACAGTACATAGAGAACTGTAAAGATTTCACCAAGAAACTACTGGAAGTGATAAGTGAATTCAGCAAAGTAACAGGATGCAAAATTAATATCCAGAGATCATTTTCATTTTTATATGCCAATAATGAACTATCAGAAAGGGAAATTAAAAAAACAATCCCATTCATGATTGTTTCAAAAAGAATAAAATATCTAGGAATAAATATAACCAAGGATGTATAAGACCTGTACTTGGAAAAATGATAAGACATTGAAGAAAGAAATTGAAGAATATACAAATAAGTGGAAGCACATACCATGTTCATCGATAGGAAGAATTAACATCATAAAAATGTCCATGCTACCCAAAGCAGTATATAGATTCCACTCAATGCCTATCAAGATTTCACTGACTTATGAGGTCTGTCCAGAAAAATGTCCATCCATTGTTACTATAACAAAAAAAGCTTGTGTAACATCTATGTAACCAGCAACCAAGGAGAGTGGACTGAAATGCCCATGCGTGAACAATGTCAACTTCACTGTACTTGTGAGTGGAGTGGTAGATGCCATAGAGTTGGCATGTACGGTGTGGTTGTTGCATTAAAAATGACTGATCCAGTAGAACAATGAATCTGCATGAAATTTTGTATTAAGCTTGAATATTCCTCTGCGGAAACTATGCGGATGTTTCAGAAGGCTTTTTGGGATGATGCGATGAGTGTAGCACAGATAAAAGTGTTGCACAAATGCTTCAAAGATGGTCAAGAATCTGGATCTATGCTCTGGAAGACCTGCAATGAGCAGAACACCTGAGAATAGTGAATATGTATAGGCTGCAATCAACAACAATTGGCGACTGACAGTACAAGCACTAGAAGCTGATCTGGGGATTCCAAAAACTACTGTGTCTGAGACTCTGACACAGGATCTTGGCATGAAATGTGTCAAGGCAAAATTAGTTCTGCAGCCTCTGCTACCAGAGCAGAAGGAACAATGTGCTGTGGTTGCTAATGTCTTTGTTACAGAAACAGAGGAGTCCAAAAATCCCTGGAGTTTGAGGCTGGGGGATGGGGAGAAGGAAGCAGCTTTCAGAATGCCTCCACATGCCTGAGGCTGATGGCTAGTGTCTTTCATTATGCAAAATTGCTTGGATGCTTCCAAGGCCTCAGGTGGATGGGAGGAGTCTTGAACCAGGGGATGGTATGGAAAGCACACAGAGCTTACATGGGGTTCTGTGAATGGTCAGAACTGTTGGCAACACCCACTGCGTCAGAGGACACAGGGATATATAGGCACCTGCCAACACTTTAGGGGTGGCGCGCTCTGGGGCTGTCTCCCTCGCTGGCGGGTGTTCACAGGGGTGCTCTGGAGAAGGAGAGGCGATCCACGCGGTTTACAGAAAGACAATTTGCAAGGAGGCTGAGAATCCCGGCAGTTTTGTATTGAGAGCTGGAGGGCACCACAGCACAGAAAGGACCTCCCCAATCAGATTGAATGATTGGCAGCTGCTGGTAAAGCTGAACTGTGTTTAGGAAGTAGGGAAACGGTGTTTCTGACCTTCCTAAAACTGGCTAGGTTTGGTAGAGGGGAGGCAAGGATATGTGTAACTGTTAAATAAACAATTTTCTTTTCACTCAACTGAAGTATTAAGAGTTGTAATTCTGGCAGCGGGCAATCAGACCCCTAACTAAAGAGCCCGTGGGTTTGTTTTCAATTGGAACAGCCCAGGGGTTCTGTAACATCTTGATTCTAACCACTACCAATACACCAGCTTTCCTCAAGAAGGTCATAATCAGAGACTTCTGGCAAAGATGGAGGCATAGACAGACACTCTGCATCTCCCTCCACAACTAAGAAGGAATACAACTACCTCAAAACTAGAAACAATCAGAAGTTCCAGAAAATCAAACTGCGTAGAAGTCCAACAAATGAAGATATAAAGAAGAAATACTCATCCAGACAGTTAAGTGGGGTGGACCCGGGGCAGAGAGAACATGGTGTGGTGGTGGCAGCAGCGGTGGCAGCAGCAGGCCAGCGGAAAGCACAGTTACACGTTTTAAAAAGTCAGGAAGGACACCTGGGGAGCGTTTCCAGCTCCTCACCAGACTGCACAGCTCACAGTCCCAGCGCCGGGGAAAGTCAAGCCTCATTGCCTTTGATGGTGCAAACCAGTGGGGGTTGGGCCAGAGGCTAAAACTGCCAGTCTCTCAGCAGAGTCCGCTTGTTTAAAGGACCTGCCACAGTCCTAGAACATCTGCAGATCCACCCACTCTGGGAATGACAGCCAGGGCAACAGCTAGAGAGGCACCATTCTCATATGTAAGTGGGAGAAGTGCCTGAAAAGGGATGAGTGCTGGGCACACAGATTTGTTTCTTTTCATACCCCTCCCCCACATACAGCACCACAACGTGGTGAAACAGGTCACCCTGTACTGACGAATCCCTAAGGCTCCACCCCTTACAACGTAACAGGAGCGACAGTTCTACCTGGGACATGGAGGTAAACACACACAGGAGACTTCCGGCCAAGATGGAGGCCTAGATTGACACGCTCCATCTCCCTCCACAAGTAAGAAGGAATACAACTACCTTATGAGCAGAAATAACCAGAAGTTCCAGAAAATAAATGGAAGTCCAACGTGTGAAGTTATAAAGAAGTGGTGCTCATCTGGATGGGTAGGAGGGGCGAAGTTGGGGCGGAGAGGTCAAGCTTTGCTGGCAGTGGCATCAGTGGCGACAGCGGGGAGACAGTGGTAAGCACAGACACCCATAGTTAAGGGGAGGCAAAAAGCACCCGGGGAGCACCCCCGGCCTCAGACAGACCCGTTAACTTGCAGTTCCAATGCCAGAGAAGGAAGACCCCCATTGCTTTGGACTGTGAGGCCTGGAGGGCGTGAGGACGGAGGAGGAAGCTCTCAGTCCATCAGCAGAGAGTGAATGGCAGGAATCCACCTTGGACTCCTGCCCCCATGCAAAACACCATAGTATGGTGAGAAGGGTCACCCGGTTGTGACGAGTACATGGGGCTCTGCCCCATATAGCATAAGAGGTGTGACAGCCCCGCCCAGGAAGCAAAAGTAAACACAAAACTGTCAGGATGGTAGAAATCATGGTAGAGATCCTGGTGATGCAGCTGACCAGACAGCAAATATCTAATCTAAAGAAGCAGCAGATAGGAAATCTTTCTGAGACTCAGTTCAGAGCTTTGCTTATAAAAGTGCTTACAGACCTAACAGCAGATTTAAACAAGACAGGAGAGGAATGAAGTCTATTCCTGCTGAAATGAACAAAAACACATACAAAACTAGTGGTGAGGGAAAGAAACTCAGGGATCAAATCAACAAATCGGGACATAGTGAAGGAACAAACAGTCAACCAGTGCGGAAAGTGGAAACGAGAAGTGAGAAAAATGAGAGGCTCAGAAACCTATGGAACAGCTATAGGTGGGCCAACATCTGAACCATAGGGTTGCCAGAAGGTGAAGAAGAACTAGAAATTGAAAAAGTATGTGAAAAAATAATGAAGCCAAACTTCCATCACTTGGGGAAGGAAATAGACTTACAGGTCTAGGAAGCACAGAGAGTTCCAAAAAAACTGGACCCAGGGAGAACCACACCAAGACACATTATAATCAAAATGTCAAAAATTAAGGATAAAGAGAGAATCCGAAAAGCAGCAAGAGAGAAGAAGAGAATTACGTACAAAGGGGTTCCAATAAGACTATCAGCTGATTTCTCAAAAGAAACTCTGCAAGCAAAAAGGGACTGGCAAGAAATATTCAAAGTGATGAAAAGCAAGGACCTACAATCAAGATTGCTCTATCCAGCAAAGCTTTCATTCAGAATAGAAGGACAGAGAAAGTGCTTCCTGGACAAAGTGAAACTGAAGGAGTTCATCAGATCCAAACCACTGTTATATGAGATGTTAAAGGGACTCGTTTAGGAGAAAGAGGATCAAAACTATGAACATTAAAATGAAAACTGTATCACAACAACCAACAACAGAAGCTAGGGAATTGAAACAAAGGCAAACCAAGTAGGCAACGAGAGTGGGAAAAGAATTATAGGTATGGGGAACATTTTGGGGGGAGCATAGCAGGGAGGGGGAAAGGGGAAAAGAAAGGGAGGTGGTATAGGAATTAAGAAGCATAGTAGGAAGGAGTGGAGTAGATAGGAAGATGTTGAGAAGAACTATATGCACAACCAATGGGCATGGACTAAGGAGGGGGCAACTGGAAGGAGGGGGGTCACTGGGTGAAGGGGAACAAAGGGAAAGGAAATTGGGACAACTGTAATAGCATAATCAATAAAGCATATTCAAAAAAAAAAGGAAGAAGGTTATAACCAGAAATAAATCGTGGGTCTATGGCTATGATCTGGAAATGAAGGCCCAATTGTCCCAATGGAAGTTGCCTGGTTCTCCAGTCCTGAAGAAGGTGCAGCAAAGTCTCGGCAAGGTCAAGACTATGTTAACTGTGGTTTTTTTGATTGGGAAGGTGTTGCCTATCATGAGTATGTCCCTCCAGGCCAGACAATTGATAAGGAGTACTACCTCCATGTTCTTCATTAGTCAAGAGATGCAATACAATGAAAATGGCCACAGGTATGGGCAACTGGTGATTGGCAGCTTCATCATGACAACATGCCTGATTGTGCATCATGTCTCATGCAGGTTTTTGTGAAACATCAAATCACCCAGGTGACTCAGCCCCCTTACAGTCTAGATTTGGCACCCTGTGACTTCTGACTTTTCCCAAAACTAGAATCACCTTTGAAAAGGAAGAGATTTCAGACCATCAAAGAGATTCAGGAAAATATGATGGGGTAGCTGATGTTGATTCCAACAAAGGATTTTGCAGGGTGTTTTGAACAGTGGAAGAGATGCTGGGAGAACTGTGTGAGGTCCCGTGGTGCCTACTTTGAAGGCAATTGAGGTACCATTGACCCATGTACAATGTTTCTTGTATCTTGTAGTTTCTTCTATAAATGCCTCCATTTTTCATAGTACATGGTTGGATATTTTCTGGACAGACCTCGTACTTCACAGAACTAGAACAAATATTTCAAAAATTTATATGGAACTACAAAATTCTTTCTCTTCTTGAGAAAGAAGAATAAAATAGGAGGAATCATGTTACTTAATATAAAACTATGCTATAAGGCCATAATAATCAAAATAGCATGGTACTGGCATAAAAACAGATACATAGATCTATGCAACAGATTAGAGAGTCCAGAAATAAACCAAGGCCTTTATAGTTAATTAATATTTGACAGCAGAAGCAAGAACATACAATGGGCTAAAGATAGTTTATTCATTAAGTGGTGTTGGGAAAATCGGACAGATATCTGCAGAAAAATGAAACTAGACCATCTTCTTACACCACGCACAAGAATAAATTTAAAATGGTGTGTAACAATTTTTTTGTGTGCTCAATTTTTAAAATAAATGACATAATATTTTCATGTGTCTCAAAGCTGAGAGAGCTAATTTTTAAGAATCAAGATTTAAAAGGATACCCACAGACTTAAATAAGATTGAATATGTCACAATTAAACTTCAAATGTAAAATCCCATACTAGGTTAAAAACATCCATTATATAAATCCAGGATGTGGAACTAGCTGGAATCGGGAGAGTTTATTTCCAAAAGGCAGATGGCCTTTAGTTGAATGCAAGCTGCATATGAATCAGTAATGCAAAGTAGCTGCCAAAAATGGAGAAATTGCTTTTACACTATAATGTTACAGCAACAACAAAAATACAAAATTAAAATAATGTCATCAGCATTGCACAAGTTTAATTGTTGTATGTTCCCTTGAAGGCCTTGAGCATGTACACGTATAATCAAAGGGTTAAATCTTAACATATACATCATTATTCGCATGTTGCACCTTCTATCTGATATCATATCATAAAGCTAATGTGATTTCCATTAATTGTAGTATTATGCTAAAGGCAAGAAAAATCATAGCGCAGAGCTGCTCCATGCATGACTCTGGCACAGAGCACCACATCTGGAGATGCGCTTCCAAAGGCATGGAGTCTGCACACACAGGGCCAACCTCCTGCCAAGGAAAGAAGATTCTTAGGGATTCATGAAAGTTTTTATATACTTGAAGGCTCATTTCATCTTCCTTGTCTGTCTTGAGAGGGCACAATTAAGATCAACTGAAATCAATTCAACAAGTTCTTATTGATCCCCTATTAAATTTCAGGCATTGGACTTAAAGTTTAGGGCTAAATGGACAAAGAAGACACAATATCTGCCTGCACTTACAGAGCTTAGAATCTAATCAAAAAACAAACATAAAACTCTTTGTCAACTCCTTTTAAAGCCCCTGAGATGAATTTCCAAATCTCTTTTCTAAAGAATTGTATCAAATTTGTCTCCCACCAGGATTACATGAGAAAGCCGTTTCAACATAGTCTTAAGGAAACATTGTGTATTAACTTTTTTTCTAATTTAACATGAAAATGGTGTATCATTGTTTTAATTTCTATTTTTATTGCTAATAATAAAATATTTTCAAATATTTATTAATAATTATCTATTATGTGAACTGATTGATCATATTTTTCTCTAATTTATTGCAGGAAACTATGTAAAATTTTTACATGTTAAGTGTAGTCATAATATTTCCTAGTTTCTTATTATCAGTAGAATTTATTGAGGATTTCTTTTAAATAAGTATATTTCAAACCAAAATATATTAGCAAGCTCTTTCTAAATTATCTGTAAAAAAATGAAGAGAGAATTTTAAAAAAATTAATGGAGAGAATTATCTAGCTAGTTAGTAAAATGGGCACAGCTCAATTAGCATAGAGCAATGACATCAAATAAATAATTCAGAAACTTTGTTACATATGAGACTTTTATTTAGAAGAAGAGCAGTATTAGAAATCACTGGATAAATGAAGGACTTTTCATTACACATATCTGTGGAAACTAGTTGTTTATTTGAAAAAAAAAAAAACCAATAACATATCATCCCTTACATAATAAAAATAAACTCCAGATTGTTTCAAAATTAATTATTAGTATTCAATAAAAACTAATTGAAAAATGATCAGTTCTTTGAGTTAGGGTGCATGTCAAAAGACAAAGGTAAAATACTGTGATAAAATCTGTTTTTATACAATTTTTCCTCAAATATAAAATATTGATTTTCTGAAAGAATACGTGCAAATTATTAGCTTAATGAGTCAAATATTTAACAATTATCCATACTTACATCCAGATGCATGGAAGAAAATGACAATTTGTATAACTGTCTAAAATTTTGAATCACAGTGTGGTTGATAGTTATTTCATCAGTATGTTCCCATCTTTCTAGGAGAGAGCTCTTTTCCAATTCTAAATACAAATAAGTCTGGTAGCTTAACACATTATTATTTTTATTTAAATGAGGAGTCTGAGGCTAAGTACTATCCTTATGATCAAGGCCAAGCAATAGGTAGTATGTCAACACATAGGTGTTTTTGATCCCAGCGACTAAATTCTTAACCCCTCTGTATGCTATTTTCTTATGAATGGCAGCCCATAACCAGCTGGACACCAGAAGGGAGCCTTCAACCTTCAATAAGTCTTTAATGAATATCTGCTGTGTATTATGCACCAAACTAGGAACCCTCTTCCCACAATGGAAAACCTGACTTCCATGGCTTAAACAAGTAGGAATTTATGCGCCTCACCTAACTGGAGAGAGGGACGTGTGGCTTTGGTTCAGCTCCTTGACGATGCCATGGCCAGTGCCTCTGTGGTCCTCTTGGACACAGACGGCTGCTTTCAAGGAACAAATGGGGTGGGGGTGGGGGTACTGCTTACTTCCATGACTGTCATTTCAGTAGAAGTAGAAAGTTTTTCCAAAACTTCCCCACGTATTTCTGAGGTTTCATTGCTAGAACCAGGTGTACCGTAGCCACCTGTAAGCAAAAAGGCCGGGGAAGTGGGTAAGGATTGCAATGTTAGACTCACACCAGTGTTTTTCAATGGAAGTGCTTCTGTTGTTTGGGAAGGACAGTTCTTCAGGATGCTAGATTGTTCCGTGCCCTGCTCACCAAAAGTTAGTAGCGTTTCCCTGACATCCTGAAAAAAAGCAAAAAATCCTTCACGCTCTCCTGACCACTCTCCTGGAGTGTGGAATTGTCCCATTTAAAACTCACTGGGGTACGTTAATTGTCACCTAATCGGCCCCAGGTAGTTTGCTGGACTGAATCAAATAAAAATTTGTGAAGAAATAAAAAGTGTATATTTAGGGGCGGGCAAAATTATCCACAACATATTCACGACGTGCTGTAGATTTCTAATTCAAGTTTTAACATTTGAAATTATAGCATTTAAAGTATTTCATGTGGTTTGCTATTTAGCATAATATAGATTGCTCCCTTTATCTCTTTCCCTGTTCTTTACTTCCCTCATTCTATTCTTTTTCTTCTGTTATTCTTTCTTTTTCTTCTTTTCACCCCTTTTCCTTTCGCTCCCTCCCCACTCCTTCCCTCCCACCCTCCCTTTCTTCCTTCTTTCCTTCATTTTTCTTTATCTTTTTTCTCTTCCCTTTCCTTTCCCTCTTTTTATGCCTTTGTTCTCCATATTGGGGAAAACAGTTCAAAATGATTTATTTATGCTTTTTTAAAGTCTCATTCTCTGGAAAACATCGTCGTCGTCGTCAGCCGTCCGTCTCGAGAGACGATGGTGTAGCTTCTTCAGAGTCTATCTGCACCGCCAAGAATGGCTGTGCAGTCCGACTCGGGAGTGACATGGTATCTGTCTCCTCCCGTGTTGAATCGACATCTTGCGATGACGCTGAAGCTACAGAGCCTGGGCAGGGTAATATGGAGGGTCTGCTGTTGCCCATGCAGCAGACCCCCCCTCTCTTCGCAGCTGAAGGGTCCAAGGGAAAGACGGAGTCGATACAGCTTGGGTTCAGGTGCGCCGCAGGAGTTGCCGGTGTTGACTACAACGTCAAACCGCCTTAGGGACTCCGGCTCCGGATTTTCTGTCGGGGTTTACTCCCTTAGCCTTTCCCCTGAAGAGGTATGCCGCAAGGCAGCGGAGGTTTTTTGGAGTCAGAGTTTTCCTTCTCTGATGTACCCTGACTGGAAGATCGAACCAGCGACACTTAGCTCGCAGGCCGACGCTCAATCCACTGAGCTAAACCAGCCAGGGCAATCTGGAAAACATAAACTATAAATAACAGTTACTCTCATCAGAACTTTCTTTTATTTTCTATTTCTTGGGGATCTATGCGATCACAAAATGAACACCTGGGGTGAAATTCTGCCCATCTGCCCTCAAACATGTTTTGGGGCCGTTTTTCTTCCCTTTTTGTCTCTCTGAACAATTGGGGCTAAAGATATTGGGCGGGACAGAAGCTGGAGGCATCCTTGTGGGAGTCGGGGTGGGGGGATGTATGGCCCAGAGCAGGATGTCATGGCGGGGCTGTGGGAGGACACCAGGTGGGACCGGGCTGCCGTGCACTGCGGACCTGATGTGGGCATCAGAACCCAGCTCAGGCCTGGGTGCTGCAGCAGAGCGAGATGTCACATGCCACGGAGCCAGCCTGGCTGGGAGAGTCAGAGCCCTAACAGGAAGAGGAGGGCTCCGCAGCTAGCACGGCCTGTGTGTGCACAAATGAAGTCTGACCGGTGTGCAAAGAGCCTGCCTGGACTGTAGAGTCAGAATACAAGATGTCCTGCTAAATTTGAACCAGAGATAAAACTGAATTATTTTTTAGAATAAATATGGATGTAAATATATATGTATCATATGTATGTTTGGGGGCATGCTTATTCTAAAAAAAACAATTCGTTGTTTCTTTTTCCGGAATTTAACTGTAACTGAGCATCCTGTATTTTATTTTGCGACTTACCAGGAGGGGAAGGACTTCCATGTGGCAGGTAGCCAGACTTCTGGAGCTGGGTGAGAAGTAAATCTGTGTGGAGCAGAGATCCTGGCTGAGGTGGGAGATGAATGTAAGGCATTTTATCAAATAAATAAATCTTTAAGCATAACGAGAGCCAGTTTTCTCATTATTGGAGAAGGAAATTGCATTTGTGGAAATAAAACTAAAAGAAACCAAATGAGGTTGGGTTGAAATAAGTTATTGGTATGAACTCATAGTTTTCAAGATGTATAACTTGATATACAAATACAGATGGATGGAAATGTGTGTGTGTACATTTATTCTGTAGCTTTGTCCACTGAGAAGAACTGGAGCCTCCTTCTACCCAGTCTTTCATTCCTCACTGGAAGGAAGCAGGGATCCTTGGAGAAATGACTGAATCCAGGAATGGGGCAGAGAAAATACAATGTGAACCTGGAATCTCTTCCTGGGCTGGGAATGTTGGGAACAAGTCAAAAGAAAAAGAAAGCAGTTTGAAAGCTTGGGTCAGAGGAAACCACTGACTTAAAAGGGGACATTTGGAAGATTAAAAGAAAACAAAAGCAGTAAGGAGTTACAGCCTTTGAATAATAATGGAAAACCATGCATCACTATAGGTATAAATAAATGGAAATTTTGTGGAGCAACTTCTCAAAAAATAGTTATTACTCACAAAGAGAGAAGAATGTAGTGGAAAGTCCTGGTGGAAGTCACCTTAATTGAGTGATTTTAGGACGTTAGTAATGGGACAAATCAAAGTTATGCATAATCTTATAGAATAAAATGAGAATCACACACTATCACTTAGATGTTATGCCTGCTAGAAATGCATAATCTGGATCTAATCACAAGAAAACAACAGGTAAATCCACACTGAGAGGACTTCTGCAAAAGCAGATGCTTGTAATCCTCAAAAGTTCAAGACCATGAAAGTCAATGAAAGACTGAGGGACTGTCCCAGTGCATGGTTTTGAATTGGAATTTTTGCTATTACAGGATGTTATGGCAATAGCTGGTAAAATTTGATTGGTTTATAAGAATGAGATAATAGTAATGTATCAACATTAGTGTTATTATGGTGGTGGTTATATTTATAAGAATGTAGGAAATGACCTCCCTCCTTCCCTTCCTTTCTTCTTCCCTTCCTTCTTTCCTTCTTTTCCTCCTTCCTTGTTTCCCCTCTTTTCCTCCCTCCCTCTCTTTCTTTCTGTTATTTTTATCTTTTTTTCTTTCTTCCTTTCTTTTTCTTTTTTTTGTGGAAAATGCATACAAATATGATTTAAGTATTTGAAGGTAAAGAAACATCAAATCGCCAACTTACTTTCAGGTGTTCAGAAAAAAAGTGATTTCTACTGTACTTACCAGTTTCCTGTAGGTTTGTGATTGTTTCAAAAATAAAAAAAATATATTATATTTTATATATTAAAATGTTTTGGTATTGATTGCTATGGTTTTCGGTAAAAACTGCTTTGGTAGGTGGCACATAGGGATTTTCTCAGGCTGTGAAAATATGCTGTATGTTACCTTGGTGATGACTGCATTCCATTGTACGTTTGTCAAACCCATAGAATGTATAATGCCAAGAGTGAACCATAATGTAAGCTCGGAACTTTGGGTGTTATGATGTGTCAATGTAGGTTCATCAATTGAACCTACAAATAAATATACCACTATTGTGGGGGATGTTGATAATAGGGGAAGCTATGCATGTGTGGGGGCCAGGAGAATAGGGGAAATCTTTGTATCTTTCCCTTAGTTTTGCTGTAAACCTTAAACTGGTCTTAAGAATAAAATCATCATAAAAATGTGCTTGGTACAGTAAAACTGTATTAACCAGAATGCATGAGACATAGTGTTTTGATTAATTAGACTTACTGGCTAACCAAGTGAAAAATAAAAATTCCCGTCTCTTTCAATCTTTTTGGCATATTTTCAAATATATCATTATGCATCACTGCCTTGGGGAGTTGAGTAAAATGTCCCTGCAATAAGTGTTTTTGACAATCTATCTGTGTCATAGTGTGCCATTTATCAGTGTCCATTCTAAAATATTCCAATGCAGCTATTCAGGATGTAACAGACCGAGTTAAACCTGTGATTCTCCAAAAGATGACTTCGAAAGTTGCTTTGACCTTGGCTATGGCAAGTGGAAAATATTGCTACAGTTGAAGAATTGAGAAGATATGGCTTTCTTATCATAAGTGATGTCCAGATTTTTTCCCCATCTAAATTTGCTGAAAGATACTGGCAATATAAGTATTAAGTCATTTTCTAATTCCTGCAATGGAAAGCTCTATAAGACTTAGGCTGGTTTCTGTGCCCTAGGATCTCATTGTAAAATAAATTGGATTGATAGTACTTATTTCACAGAGTTTTTATGTGGACCATGAGAATAAAGTATGTGGATGGAAAGATCTTTTAGAAGAAGTGATACACTTAGATATATTAGATTAGGTGGAAATCACTGAAAGTACCTTCACTCTCTTGTTTCTCTCACTGAGGACATCATAACTGTTATTTTAAGAGTCAGTCAATATCTGAAAGGTATCTTTCTATAAAACTCAAAGAAACAATAGAATGATATTTTGGATATGACTGAATAAGCTCCACAGAATGAGAACATAATTTACTTTCCCAAATTTTCTTAAAAAGGAGCTATTATTGTAGAGAATAATGTAAATATAGTATGCAATGGAGTTTTGAGTTAATTTCCTTTTTCTCCCTTTGGGTGAAATCCTTAAACAAGGAATAGCTAAGAAAATGCATGAAATTTATTCTGGTTCAGCCTGGATTACTCTGTTGCTTCCCCACCTGCCTTGTATTTCTCAGGGGTTACACCAGTCTACATTGAGCTTCCTCCCACCAGAGATATTAATAATTATAGAACTATTTCTCGTTCTCTGTCTTCAATTGGTCAATTGGATTTTAAACAACCTTTGCTAAGGTTGTCCTGATGATCTACTTTTCTTGTTAATCTGGGGTAATCTGTGAGCCCGCAAATATCGGAATGTTTTGCACAGGCTCTCTGCTATAATCTGGCAACAGGAAGGGTACTTTCCTCATTACAGGTCAGGTTAAAAATACATTTCTTAAGAATATCATGCTAAGTGAAATAAGTCAGACAGAAAAAGTTAAGAACCATATGATCACTCACATGTGTAATATAAACTGAAAGCAGCAAATGAACAAACAAGAAAAACCAACACGAACTCATAGCTGCAGACAATAGTATGGTGGTTACCGGAGGGAAGTGGGTGTGGGGGGAGGTAAAGGGGAACAGGGGTCAAAAATATGGTGAAGGAAGATGATTTGACTTAGGGTGGTGGGCACTCAATGCAATATACAGATCATGTAGCATAGAAATGTTCACTTGAAACCTATATGATCTTATTAACCAGTGTAACCTCAGTAAATTTAATTTAAAAATTAAAAAAAATACATTTCACACTGATGGAGGAATGTCATGCTCATTGCCATGCCTTTAAGACATTTACTGTGTTCCCACAGTGATGAACTTAATTGTTATTTTTTTTCTAATCCATATTATGAAGGCAGAGTTTCACATATATCACTGCTTATTATTAATTTTTATAATATTATGGAGAGTTTCATGGGAAATGATAAGTAGGTCAGGGCAGTATTTCTCTCCAAATAGCATTTAGGCAGCAAGAATATCCAAGTCATTATTGCTGAATAACTAGCATTTCTACCACTGTCTTTGAACAAGTTATATTTTTCAGTATTTGAGTCACAAAGACCATCCGTGTAAAGAGAGACTTCTATGATGCAAGAATGACTCTCTTCATATTTCTATGGTGAATTTTTTTTTTTTTTATTACTCAATCACTTCACACAGTTGCACCCATCACTGAACAATCACTGGAGAAATGAGTAAGGTTTATGCCATTCCCTCCCATCTCATTCTGCCCTCAAAGGAAACATCCTCAGATCCTAAGGCCAGTGTTAATAAATTGAACAATAATTTTAAAAAAACACAGAAATTTTTTGTACAATTTATAGTCATCATTACCTCTTGACTAGCACGAATCATTTTTCAAATTATAGGGGGGATAAATGGTAATGAAAAAAATACAATAAAATAAAAAATAAGATAATTTGAGCTTGAAGTAATTCCACTGGGGCTATTATACTAATATAATACCTGCAGAATTTAAATGTTGAAATGCCAAATTAGAAAAAGTAATGCCAAGATGTTGTTTCAAAATTTATATAAATATTACTCATAAATCATAAATGAGAAAACCATTCTAACCAAACTGATATAAAATTTTCTGTCAACATTGCATTTCCATGTGGTAATAAAACTTGATTATCATTTAAAAGACTGGAAAGCAATTTATTTGTCATAGATAAAAACTTTGAGGTGGGCTTGGTTTAAAAGATCTACACAGACTGAAAGTGAAGAGATAGAAAAAATATTCCAAGCAAATGGACATGAAGAAAATGCAGGGTAGCAATACTTATATCAGACAAAAGAGATTTCAAAACAAAGGCCTTAACAAGAGACAAAGAAGGACACTATGTAATACTTAAGGGAATAATGCATCAAGAAGATATAACCACTGTAAACATATATGCACCCACCATAGAAGCATCCAAAT
Source organism: Furipterus horrens (assembly GCF_987537825.1). Lineage (NCBI taxonomy): Eukaryota > Metazoa > Chordata > Mammalia > Chiroptera > Furipteridae > Furipterus > Furipterus horrens. Next base: position 11,726,562 of record NW_028327171.1, read on the forward strand.
ATATAAGGATAATCTTGGAGGACTTAAAGAAAGATATTGACAGGAACACACTCATTGTAGTGGATTTTAAAACCGTATTGTCAACAATGGATGGATCTTCCAGGCAAAGAAACAATAAGGATATTGTGGCATTGAACAATACTCTAGATCAAATGAACTTAATTGATATATAAAGACATTTTCACTGCCAAAGAAGCTAAATATACATTATTCTCAAGTGCACATGGAACATTTTCAAAGGTAGACCACATGGTAGGAAACAAAACAAGTTTCAACAAATTCCAGAAAATAGAAATCATATCAAGCATCTTCTCAGATCACAATGACTTGAAACGAGAAACCAACCTCAAGGAAAAAAAACTCAAAAATATTCAAATTCATGAAGACTGAATAACATGCTATTACAAAATGAATGTGTTAACAATGGGACAAAGGAATAAATCAAAAAGTTTCTGGAAACAAATGAAAATGAACATGCAACAGCCCAAAACCTATGGAACACAGCGAAGGCAGTCCTGAGAGGGAAATTCATAGCAATACAGGCCTACCTGAAAAGGATAGAAGAATCTCAGTTAAACAACCTAACCCTGTGTCTATAAGAACTAGAAGAACAACAATAAACAAAGCCCAGAGCAAGTAGAAGGAAGAAAATAATCAAGATCAGTACAGAATTAAATGACAAAGAGACTAAGAAAAAGATAAACAAAATTGACAAGTCTTTAACCAGACTCATCAAAACAAACAAACAAACAAACAAAAAACAAAGAGAGAGAGATATGACCTAAATAAATAAAATTAGATATGAAAGAGGAGAAATTACAACCAATACCACAGAATTACAAAAGATTGTAAGAAATTACTATGAACAACTGTATACTAAGAAATTTGACAACTGGGGCAAAATGGACACATTTCTAGAAACATACAAGCTTCCAAAACTGAATCAAGTAGAAGCAGAAAGCCTGAACAAACTGATAACAACTAGTGAAATTGAAGCAGTAATCAGAAAACTCCTGGCACACAAAAGCCCTGATCCCATGGCTCCACAGGTGAACTTTACCAAACATTTGAGGAAGATCTAACTCCTATCCTTCTTATACTATTACAAAAAATTCAAGAAGAGGGAGGACTCCCAAACTCTTTTTATGAAGCCACTATTGTCCTAATTCCAAAATCAGGTAAAGACAGTACAAAGAAAGAAAACTATAGGTCAATATGGCTAATGAACATAGATGCTAAAATCCTCAACAAAATACTAGAAAAACATCTAGCAATAATTAAATAGATCATACACCACAATAAAGTGGGATTTATCCCAAGGATGCAAGGATCATATAATATTTGCCAATCAATAAACAAAATATACCACATAAAAAAAATGAAAGACAAAAATCAGATGATCATATCAATAGAGGCTGAAAAAGCATTTGATAAAGTACAACACCCATTTATGATAAAAACACCCAGAGAAGTGGGAATTCAGGGAGCATACCTCAACTAAAATCTTTTCCTCTAAGATCAGGAACAAGACAAGAATGTCCACTTTCATCATTTTTATTCAACATACTACTGGAAGTTCTAGCCACAGGAATCAGACAAGAAAAAAAAATAAAAGGCATCCATATTGGAAAAGAGGACGTAAAACTGTCATTATTTGTAGATGACACAATAGTGTACATAGAAAACCCTATAGGCTCCACCAAAAAACTACCCAACCTAATAAGTGAATTTGGCAAAGTAGCAGGATACAAAGCCAATATTCAGAAATTGAAGGCAGTTTTGTACACCACCAATGAAAAATCAGAAACAAAAACTAGGAAAATAAATCCCATTTAATGTAGTAACAAGAAAAGTAAATATGTGGCTCAGTGGATTGAGCATCGCCCTGTGAGCCAAGTGTCCCTGTTTCGATTCCCAGTCAGAGCATATTACTAGGTTGCACGTCTGGTCCCCAGTTGGGGACGCAAGTGAGAAGCAACCACACAGTGATGTTTCTCTCCCTCTCTTTTTCCTTTCCCCTCTCTCTAAAAATGAAATAAACAAACAATAAATAAATTATTTAAAAAAAAAAAGTAAAGAGCTTAGGAATGAACTTAATCAAGGAAGTGTAAGACCTGTACTCAGAAAGCTACAGAATACTGAAGAAAGGAACTAAGGAAGATATAAATAAATGGAAGCATATACTGTGTTCATGGATTGGAAAAATTAACATCATTAAAATATCTATACTACCCACAGCAATTTATAGATTCATTGCAATCTTTACTAAAACACTAATGACATATTTCATGGAACTAGAAAAAATATTTCAAAAATTTATTTGGAACACAAAACAACCCCAAACAGCCTCAGCAATTGTGAGAGAAAAGAACAAAGTAGGAGGGATCACCATACCTGATACCAAACTATACTATAAAGGCCACTGTAATCAGAACAGTCTGGTACTGGCATAAGGAAAGACACATAGATCCATGGGAAAGAATAGAGAGCCCCAAAATAAACCCATATCTCTATGGTCAATTAATATTTGACAAAGGGGGCAGGAGCATAGAATAGAGTAAAAATAGCCTCTTCAGCAAATGGTTTTGGGAGAACTGGAACAGTACATGCAAAAAAGTGAAACTAGACCACCAACTTACACCGTACACCAGAAAAACTAGAAATGGATAAAAGACTTAAACATAAGCTGTGACACCATAAAGATCGTAGAGGAAAACAGAGGTAGTAAAATCTCAAATATCCCTCACTGCAATATTTTCACAGATAAGCCTTCTAAGGCAAGGGCAATAAAAGAAAGAATGAACAAATAGGACTACATCAAACTAAAAAGTTTTTGCTCAGCGAAAGAAAAACATCAGCAAGATGAAAAGGGAACCAATTGTATGGGAAAACATATCTGCCAATGATACTTTGGACAAGGGATCTCCAAAGTATATAAAGAACTTATATGACTCAACATCAGGAAGACAGATAATCCAATAAAAAAATGGGCAAAGGACCTGAACAGACACTTCTCCAAGGAGGACATACAGAGGGCACATAGGCATATGAAGAATGCTCAACATCACTAGCCGTCAGAGAGATGCAAATAAAAGCACAATGAGATACTACCTCACACTTGTCAGAATGGCCATCATCAACAAATCAACAAACAGTAAGTGCTGATGAGGATGTGGAGATCTGGGGCACTGTTGATGGAAATGCAGACTGGTGCAGCCACTATGGAAAACAGTACGCAATTTCCTCAAAAAACTAAAAATGGAACAGCCTTTTGACACAGTGATTCCATTGCTGGGATTATGCCTGAAAAATCCTGAAACCGAATTCAAAAGAACTTATACACCCCTATGTTCATAGCCACGCTGTTTACAATAGCCAAGTGATGGAAACAGCCTAGGTGCCCATCTGTAGATGAGTGGATCAAAAAACTGTGGTACATCTACACAATGGAATACTGTGCAGCAGAAAGAAGAAGGGAACTCCTATCCTTCATGACAGCATGGATGGAACTGGAGAGTTTTATGCTTAGTGAAGTAAGCCAGGCAGTGAAAGACAAATACCATATGATCTCACCTAATACTGGAAACCTAATGAACAAAACAAACACATGAGCAAAATAGAAGCATAGGCATGGAAACAAGGGTTAGATTGACAGTGACCAGAGGGGAGGGAGACAGGTAGGAGGGGGAGAAGAGGGAAAGAAGGGGAAGGGTCTAGTCAAGGAACTAGTATAAATGACCCATGGATGTGGACAACAGGGTGGGGACTGACTGTGGGAGAAGGGGAGGTGGGCAGGATTAGGGAGAGCAACAGTGGAAAAATGGGACAACTGTAATAGAACAACAACTAAAAAAAAAAAAGAATATAGAAACAAAAAAACCCCCAATTATTTAGGCAACAGAGAAATTTATTCAGCTAGAAGCATCTGAATAAACAGGTTATTTGTAGAAAATGTTTTAAGAAAGAATCAGATTATTAGGAATTGATTTAGATAGGATTTAATCTTAAAAGTCATATCTTAGTTCTATACTGAGTCAATATTTATGTATTGCTTAATGTTATATCAGTTTCATACATAAGGACTGACTACTATTTAGAAAACCCTGGCTGGTTTGGCTCAGTGGATTGAGCGTCGGCCTGCGAGCTAAGTGTCGCTGGTTCGATCTTCCAGTCAGGGCACATCAGAGAAGGAAAACTCTGACTCCAAAAAACCTCCGCTGCCTTGCGGCATACCTCTTCAGGGGAAAGGCTAAGGGAGTAAACCCCGACAGAAAATCCGGAGCCGGAGTCCCTAAGGCGGTTTGACGTTGTAGTCAACACCAGCAACTCCTGCGGCGCACCTGAAGCCAAGCTGTATTGACTCCGTCTTTCCCTTGGACCCTTCAGCTGCGAAGAGAGGGGGGGTCTGCTGCATGGGCAACAGCAGACCCTCCATATCACCCTGCCCAGGCTCTGTAGCTTCAGCTTCACTGGAGAGGACACTCCAGCGTCATCGCAAGATGTCGATTCAACATGGGAGGAGACAGATACCGTGTCACTCCCGAGTCGGACTGCACAGCCATTCTCGGCGGTGCAGATAGACTCTTAAGAAGCTACACCATCGTCTCTCGAGACGGACGGCTGCCGACGACTATTTAGAAAATTATGTTTGATGGCTAGATGAAATACACCACAGTGGAAAAGGTGAAATTTTGTCCTTAAATAATAAGGATCACTTAAATAAATCTACATATTTCTTTAAAAAATTTCTTAAATATTTTATATTGTCTTTATAAGTTTGATATATTAAAAAAAGAAAAGAAAAAAGAAAATGGAACGTTGTCTAAAATAACCTGAGGAAAATAATAGAAGGAATGGACTAAGAATGTCACATGAGCCAACTTGCTATTAAACCATGAAGTTGACAGCAGACCTCCTCCAGCATACCAAAGATAGCAACTAGCACTTCTTGAGTACCTGCTCTAGGTTAAGCCCTTTCCTGCATGCTTTACAGGTATTACTGCCCTAGATTCTCACGATAATCTCATGAAAAGGATACAACTATTATCTTTATTTAATAGTTAAAGAAACTGAGGTAAGGTAATTTGTTCAAGAGTTCACATTTCACTGATAACAGAGCTTGGGTTTAAACTCAGGTAAATCAGCTGAAACAATTGTGTTGTTTCCAACTACACCACTGACAAGAACCTGAAATAATTTAGAGAGTAAAGAACCAAAGATGTCTTCTGAAAAAGTCAAGAAATACACTAACAAATCTAGCAGGTGGTAAAGTAGTCTAGATTTAGTAGTTATTTATTCAGGAATGAAGTGTTGTCATGTAATGGAACTCAGAGTGTCTCAAGTTCTGTAGATATCTTCCTGATAACATTTTAAAAAGCAATAATGCAAGAAGAAAACTAATTATTCCAGAATTGCATCCTTTTAGAGGAAAGTTTTTTTAGCTACTTTTCCCCATGCATGGTCCACCTATGTTCACCCATTTGTTAACAGCCCTTTCTTCCTATCTCCTTCCTCCCACTCGAGACAGGAGATTAATTTGATTATTTAAATCCAGAGAGTGTGATTACACCAATTATTGGTGGGGGTATTGCCACTGTATGTGTGTGCAGTCGCTGGTTTAGCTTTGAAGTGATGAGCCTAGGCTTCAGAATTTCTCATTGTCATTTCCCTGTTGCAGAATTTGGAAGCAAACCCAGGGATTCCTATTCCTCTTAAATTTTTGTGGCTTTTCTCAGACTCTCATGTTGTTACAGAACCCAGCCAACTGTTCTAGAACAGCCATGGGGTTTGAATGCCCGCAGCCAAGAAGTGTGACTCCCAAGGCAAGAGTTTGGTGAAAAAGGAAAGGGGTTGTTTATTTAAAGGTTATACAGATTTAGAATAATAGCAGATTTCTGTGGTTATGTCCTGTTCCCTTAAAATCACCCCAAAATGAATAGCCCTGCCTTCCTCTGCCAAGCCAAGCCAGACCAGTTCCAGAATATGCCACTCAAAATACTGTTCATCAGAAATGCAGAAGTCTGCCGCTCAGCATTCCCAGTTAAAGTTCAGCTCCAAGCATCTCTCACATGTCTGTGTGCTTGGCCAGGCAGGTCTCCTGCAGCTCAGCCAGCCTCCCCATTGTATGTGGGAGGGCTGCTGAGGATGTTTTGGATGGGCCACCAGACCTCCAGACCTCCAGATCTCCAGACCTCCAGGCAGACCTCCAGGCAGACCTTCCCACCTCGTGGCTGACCTCGTTATTACTCGGCCCCCTCCGATTTTAAATGCTCAGCTCAGAACTCGCTGGCTGGCCAAACATCTGGCTCTTCCTTTGCTGCATTAGTGTCAGCCATTTTTTTTTTTTTTCAGCTGCCCAGTGTCTTTGAACCTCCTTTGGCTCCCATCTCTAGTCAGGGCAAGAGTTCGCAGCCATGCACAAGCCTCCAGGGTGGCTATCCACCCACGCAGCTCACACAGGCGGTGTATCACCCCCTGCCCCATGTCATGAGTCATTCAACCCAGTCACTCTGCTGGTGCATGTCATCGCGGTCCTGTACACAATTTGCCTCGGGCAGCTCCCCCCTTCAGGAAGGCATGGGATGCTAATCTGCTTCCGTTATGCAGTGTGCCTGAAACACTGTACTCTCCGCGACTTGGGGATTCTTTTCCTCACCCCCTGTTCCTTTCTGCAGGATTTGCGGGAGATGGTGGTGTTCTCCTGTTTTCAGGGGACCCATGCTCTGTAGCCCATTACAAAGTTGGGTCTAGGTGGGTAAATAGACTCCAGCCCTATCCATCTCTCTGGTGCAGGTAAGTACACCAGAGCCTGCTGAGCTCAATATTTAAACTGTGGAGGTCTTAGGGCGAGGCAGGTGTAAGGAGGTTTCTTTCAGACCTAAAGGCCCAGCCATAGATTTCAATTTATCGTTCAATCGGGGTTTTTAGTTGGAGAGTGCAAGCAACCTACAAAATGATACTTTTTATTCCTTTTCTAGTTTGATGCTTGGATATCTTATTTGATAACCATGTGGGAGAAATTTTGGGCAGTGATATAGGATTTAAGCTTTCCCAGTCTCCTGTGTTAGTCAAGGTTCTCCTGAAAAACAGAACCAATAGATTTATTATGAGAAATTGGTTGATATAATTACGAGGCTAAAATGCCCCAGGATCTTCCATCTGAGGGCTGCAGATGCAGGAAAGCTGGCGGTGTAATTCAATCTGAATTCGAACCAGAGGAACTGACTGGTATAAATCCCTGTCAGAGGACAAGGGAAAATGAGATGAGCTATTTCAGCTCAATCAGTGAGGCAAGGAAGAAAGGCAGCAAATTCTTCCTTCCTCCAATTTTTGTTCTGTTTAGATTCCCAGCAGATTAGCAAAAGCCCACCCACATTGGTGAGGGCGATCTACTTTACTGAGTTCACACAGTCAACTGCTAATCTCTTCTGGAAACACCCTCACAGACACACCCAGAAGTAATGTTTAATTTGAATAACTCCTGGCCAGTCAAGTTGATACATAGAGTTAACCACTGTATTTCCTGATTGCAAAATGATTGTAATACCATGCAAATCTAGCCTGGCCTCTCAAATACCTTATAACATTCAATGAGAAGTTCTGTAATCAGTTATTTATAGGCCAGTCTATGTTAGCATTTGCTATAGAAAGACAGAGATATGCATTTTATTTTCATATATCAGGCAGTTGGTATACTGCTTTCACACAGAAGTTATTTTGATGAATAACATAATTTTAAATGTTTCATTTCAAAAACACATTCTTTCACATATTTGGAGCTTCTAAGGAAGAATTTAGTTAAGCATGTACTATGTACCTTATAGAGTCATATTCTTTTAGAGATGAGGATATTGAGGTTCCAAGAATTTAAGGGGTTAGTCCAAGTTTTCATGCTTAGGAAGTGGCAGAGTTGACAATGTCAAAGCCAACTCTTGGCCCAGGACTACTTGGCTAGTTCCAGGGTACAGGGGGGTTCCAGCTCCTATCCTTGGTTAGACAACATTACCTCATATGCCTCAATATCAGTGTTTCTGGCTCTGGGTGGCTCTGGGAAGCAACTTGGTTATTCTTGGTGATGAGATATTTTGGTCTGCTGACTAACATGAAGGCTAATTAACTAAACAACATCCATGTGAAAAGTAAGTGTCTCCTTTTGTTATGTTGTCTATTGACAAGAGATGTGGGGTAAGATGAGATGCAGGGGAGGGGCAAGAAAGACAATGATTAAAGTAGGCAACACAGGAACATTTTTTGAGGAAGAAACTAAATTCCAACTTTCTATTAGGAATATATATTGTATTGTATATATTAAACCTATTATATTAAGTCATCGTCGGCAGCCGTCCGTCTCGAGAGACGATGGTGTAGCTCCTTAAGAGTCTATCTGCACCGCCGAGAATGGCTGTGCAGTCCGACTCGGGAGTGACACGGTATCTGTCTCCTCCCGTGTTGAATTGACATCTTGCGATGACGCTGGAGTGTCCTCTCCAGTGAAGCTGAAGCTACAGAGCCTGGGCAGGGTGATATGGAGGGTCTGCTGTTGCCCATGCAGCAGACCCCCCTCTCTTCGCAGCTGAAGGGTCCAAGGGAAAGACGGAGTCAATACAGCTTGGCTTCAGGTGCGCCGCAGGAGTTGCCGGTGTTGACTACAACGTCAAACCGCCTTAGGGACTCCGGCTCCGGATTTTCTGTCGGGGTTTACTCCCTTAGCCTTTCCCCTGAAGAGGTATGCCGCAAGGCAGCGGAGGTTTTTTGGAGTCAGAGTTTTCCTTCTCTGATGTGCCCTGACTGGAAGATCGAACCAGCGACACTTAGCTCGCAGGCCGACGCTCAATCCACTGAGCCAAACCAGCCAGGGACGTTATTATATTAAGTACTTATGTAATATAAGATAATAATACATGGTAAAATATTATATTATAACACATAATATAAAATAAATTTTTGTATTCTCAGGCTGGTCATTTCTGCATAGGAGAGGTCAAAAGTATAGAAAATAGAGTTAGATATACAAAAAAATAAAATAAAATAAATTTATGTAAGAATAAACATGTTGTAATTTCCTAGAGATAGTTACTGAAATTAGGTCTATAGATTTAGCTCTGAGCTTTCTTTCTTTATTTTTTTCCTTCCTCCTCTCATACCAAAGTGTTGGGGAGCACAGGAGGAGGTGCTAAGACTTAGAGGCCTGTCAGTCTAACTAGGGGGTATGGACCTGTCCAAAGCCCGTGAAAGCTTGAGAAGTTAATTGGTTCTTTTGAAAATATACCTGGTGTATCCCAAACTAATATACTCCCAAGGGAACAAAGAAGTGCTCTCTCTCTCTTTCCCTTTCTCTCTCTCTCTCTCTCTCTCTCTCTCTCTCTCTCTCATTACCTGCTCTCTCGCCCTACACTTGCATATCCTCTCTCCATAGCCATGTGGTTTAAGCTACTACCTGGCCCATGGCAGTGCAGGCGGCAACTGCAGGCCCCAGGAGGAAGCCTTGAATACCATGGACCACAGCTGGAAACATATGCTAAGCGAGCTGCGTGCTTGACTGGACTGGACTGAATTGTAATATGGAGCGTAAACTCTGGGCAGTGGCCTTTATTGTGGCCCCACTGAAGACAAGATAGGATTTTTCCATGGCAGGATGGATGGAGATGGGACATTGGGAAGTCAGGAGGGGAATCCCCTTAATTTTACATCATCAACAAAGTTTATGATTGAACCTCATCCTTATGTGTGGGTCTCAGGAAATTCTTTTCTTTGAGTCCTTGGCGGAACTCATTTTCCCCTGAGAACAGCACCAATGGGTTACGAGCTACTACCTGCCTCATCCTGCTGGAGTTACATATCCTGCTTTCCTTCTTCAAATAAATAACCTGTAAATTGATAGTATTTCTGTTCCTCTGAGGGAACATTCTATATTTGCAGTCTCTTTAGAGCCAGAAAACAGCAAAAAGAAACCATCTGGTTCTGAAATATGCAGGCCCAGGGGAGCAGGATGAGGAGAGGGAAATACATTCCAAAGAAAAACTCCATGTTCCTTGCCACATACCAGATGAATATATTTTCCTTCACAGGTAAGTAGTTAGATTATAGAGGTTTCAAAGCATCGGAAAGTGCCCCCCAATTTTTTTCAGTTTAAAAATACTTCTCCTTAGTAAGTGGAGGGTTCAGTACCTCTTTTTTATTTAATTGGTTTCTCATTGATCTTCTAATCACTAACACCTTAGTGTGAACGCATTCCCTCCAGCCTAAGAATTTTCTCAGGAAATATCTTAGGTATAATGAGGGTCAGATGATACACTGAATGTGTTTGGATGGGAAGAGGTTAAAGGGACCTTGGAACCCAGTTTATTGAATAACTGTTGAACCCTTAATTATAGGACAGTTCAGCCAGGGCTGTGATTAGTATCTGATTCAATGTTAGATGTATGAATTAAGAAAACTGCTGCAATAATTTCATATTTCTGTAATGCCTGACTTACAAACAGATTTGAAAAATTTGGACCATCCCTAACCATTTATAGATGTCCTTACAGAAACTATTACATTTAAAAAATCTAGATGTAGAAGTTAACTGAAGAAATAAATGATAGCGTGTATAACCTTAAATGTGCTATATTATTGCCTTTAAGTCAAAAGTGATTTTTCTAAAAAAGTGAAATACAAATCATTTCTTCAAAAAAAATGACAACAAAAAACTTAAAAACAATGTTATGTTCTATTAAATTTACATAATCTAAAACTGACTTATTCTAGCTTTCTGGTCAAGAATGTCTTTCAAGTGTAGTGAGTTACACATAGTAGGTTCTTTTTTAAATGAATCCAGAATAATTCTAGGCCTCCATATCTTTGTCTCCTTTAATAACAAGCTATATTATATGAAAATTATATTTTGTATAGAACATGGCTGACTATTGACAACTGACAAAGAAACATTTTACCCAAAGATTTAATTAGTTGTAGGTTGCCTATGTAATGCCTTCAAAATTATAACATTATCTGTACATTAAAATACATATCTTAAACGCAGGCTCTAAAATAAGTAATATAGTCATGTGGCTCTTGTTAGCAAATTGATAACCACTGAGAGAAAATAAAGCAAGATTTCACAAGTGCGAATGGTGCGCTATTTTCAGAGAAGGTAAGAAGCACAATTCTTTTTCCCTTTAGTAGGCTTATAGCCAAGCCACTGAGAGATGAACCAATGGGAGCTAATTAGCTCTTGTAACTCATGTGCCCCTGGGCTTTTCCACAGTACCCCTGGCCCTGGATAAGGGACTTGACTTTACCACAGCTCTTAGTGTCCTGCTCCCGCAGGCTCATTGATCTTTCCTTGTCAGGCTGAGGTCTGGAGTTTCATGTTTATGATCATGAAATATATTTCGGCTAGCAAAATGAAAGAAAGAGTTGTGTTTTCAGTAAATTCATCTGCTACTTTGAGTTTAGAACCTTTAAATTGCTACTACCTGATGAAAATAACCAACTTCAAGTGAGAGAAGAACCTAGAATATGGTTTTACCCATGAGAAGAAATGAAAATCAAATCATCAAGGTATTGCCAAGCAAAATGATAATAAAAGAGAAAGATATAATTTTAGAGTCATCATATGATTAAATAATGGAAGTGATATCTCTTTATTTAGATTTGTTTTGATACCAATCAGACGTGTCTTTTCAGTCTGTGAATCTCATTAAGTGAAGGACCAAAGTAGACTGAAGAACATTTATGGAAGATTTAAACAGTTGGTATAGAGTTAGAAAACGTATAGATGCTTAAGAATAGTTCAGGGAAAATGTTGATTAAAGGAATCAATGTTAACCCCAATTAAAGAGAGAAATGAATAAAATAGTTAAGAAACTTGGTTGCAAAGAAAGTAAGGAGAAATTAACTAGATAGGAAAATATTGATAAAATGCCTTTTAAAGGTATAAATAGATATTTTAAATCATACTCTGTCTAAACTTCTTAAAACTGGAAATATTTTAGAATATGAAAAATTTCACAAAGTATTAATTATATACCACAGCACTCTTTTTGGTATTAGAACCTTTTTTTTTTTTTTTTTTTTTAATTTACTCTCTATTTAAGAAAATTATGGTTGCCACTTTATACTTAGAAAACTATTAATTATTGGGTCAGGCAAAAAATTCATTTGGTTTTGTTTTTCATACAATGTCTCTGGTAGCAGCACTTAGTTGTCTTTAACTTCATTTGAAATTATTTTGTTAGATTGTAATGTGACAGCTGTCATATCAGCATGCATTTTAAAAAAACTTATCAAAATTGATGACTTTTAATATTGAAGATGGAAGAAAATAAGCAACTTTTTTGCATATTATGCTTTATTATTTCAAGAAAGGTAAAAATGCAACTGAATTGCCAAAAAAGATTTGTGTAGTGTATGAAGATGCTGTGACTGATGAAACATGTCAAAAGTGGTTTGCAAAGTTTCATGCCGGAGATTTTTCACTGGATGATACTCCACGGTTGGGTAGACCAGTTGAAGTTGATAGTGATCAAATCGAGACATCAAGGACAATCAGTGTTATACTGCAGGAGATAGCTGACATACTCAGAATATTCAAATAAGTGTTGAAAATCAATTGCACCAGTTTGGTTCTGTTAATCACTTTGATGTTTGGGTTCCACATGAGTTAGGTGAAAAAAAAACCTTCTTGACCATATTTTTGCATGCAATTCTCTACTTAAATGTAACAAAAACATTCTGTTTATAAAACAAATTGTGATGGGCAATGAAAAGTGATAGTTTACAATAATGTGTCATGGAAGATATCATGGAGCAAATGAAATGAACACCCACCAGCCACACCAAAGTCCAGTCTTCATCCAAAGGAGGTGGTATTGTGTATATGCTCGGATTGTAAGGGGGTCCTCTAGTAAAAGCTCCCTCCAGGAAACCAAATGATTAATTGCAACAAGTACTGTTCCCAGTTAAACCAACTGAAGGCAGCACTCAACGAAAAACATTTGGAATTGGTAACAGAAAATGCATAATCTTCCATCAGGATAATGCAAGACTGCATGTTTCTTTGACGACCAGGTACAAACTCTAACAGCTTGGCTTGGAAATTCTGATTCATGTTCCATATTCATCAGACATTGCACCTTCAGATTTCCATTTATTTTGGTGTTTACAAAATTCTCAATGGAAAAAATTCAATTCTCTTGAACACTGCAAAAGGCACCTGGAATAGTTCTTGGCTCAAAAAGATAAAAAGTTTTGGGAAGATGAAATTATGAAGTTGGCCGAAAGATGGCAGAAGGTGGTGGAACAAAACAGTGAACATGTTGTTCAATAAAGTCATTGATGAAAATGAAAATATCTTTTATTTTACTTAAAAACTGAATAAACTTATTTGCCAATCCAATATTTATTCTAATTCATTATATATAGTTGGACTATATATGTCAGAAACATATTTACAAAATGCTTACATTATGGGAAAAAAAGAGAAATGGAATGGTGTATATACATATTTTCTGACATAAATAATTACTTCATAATAGGTGCAGACATGTGTCTTATTCTCCTGCCTTTTCTCTCACTTTGCATTATCCTTTCTTTATTTCTGATGAAACCATATTCTCTTTTTTAATTATTGGATTATTTACATGTATACATGGCTGTTCTAATCCAGAGCAGAGATATGAAAAAAAGGAAATTACAATGAATTTTTTTGGGAGCTGTAGGTATTTTCTGAAATAATCACTAAGAGTATTAGTGAAGGTGAGGAAAATCAGAGGTAAGGCAGGCTCTAGATTTATGATTGTGTGTATGTTTTAGAGATTCTAATTTATGGACAGAAAGTCAGTGAAATACAAACCTTGGTTTTGATAGAGATACATAGAAAGAGAGAAAAAGGGGGAGAAAGAGAGAGACAGAACCCGTAAGTAATGGTTCAAGGACAAATGCGAAAACAACAAATTCTGAATTTGGAGTCAAAATGCATTCATCTAATTTTGAGCAAAATTTATCTATAATTTAATATTTTTAATTAGTACTATTTACATTAAACATTCTTTAACAACATGCTGAATAACTATTTGTTTTCTTTTAAGTCAAGTAAATGAAGTACTATCTTAAAGGGCCAACAAGTAAGGAATTACAGAAAACTTATTTTTAGTGGAGTGTAGTTCCACTGAGTTTGTACCTTGCCATTATAGGCTTCTATTACATTTCATTTGAGACATCTGTAACCACACATTCCATGTCAGTAAGAAGACAGTATAGCAATGTTCTCTCAAAGCATTGTTGTAATTGTATTAGTTGCTATTTACTCACAGTTTTGGCTTTTCTCACACAATTTTGTTTCAGAAAATTTATTTTAATATAAAACATACCGAATTATTTTTTTAATGGCAGTTACAAGAAACTTGAATCATGTGGAACGTGACACAGTCTTGTGTAGCACTTTATCCCTGAAGCAACAATTTCAGTTCTGGTCTTCAGTCTCTCTTCCCTTGCACATTGCAATAACTGGGCGCTTTCCCATCAGTCATTCCTCAGCCAACCTCCACTGGCTGCCATATTGATTTTTTCAAAATGTAAATATAATCATGTCACTTTTCTTCAAAAATTTTTAAGTGATTGCTTAGAACCCACAAGATGATAGAGAAAACTTAGATTGGCATACAAGGTCCTGTCGGCTAAGCCTCTGACTGCTGGCCCAGCTTCATCTGCCTCCAGTCTTTATCTTTTCTGCATTAGCAGAGGGTTGACAACACCCAAGGACATCATGTCATGTTGCTTCCTCAGCTGGCAGCTCTTTCTCTTCACCGTTCTGTGCACTTCTGCTCCCCTTTCAAGGTCAAATGTTAACTGTGCCAATTTACTGAGCAATACCATTAAGCAATTCTTTGTTGTCTTCTTTGGAACCTTATATTAATGCTACACAAGCACCAGCTAGTTTTGTTTTGAACTCTGTTAATCCAGCACTTTCACACAGAGGTCCTTTAATAATTGCTTGACGAAAGAAAGAGTTAATGAAAAACAAATAGCTTCTTACCAAACATTAGGGACACAGAATGTTTCATTGTTATATTTCACCAGGCTACTGAAAGCCTTTGAGATCACACATATAATTGATATCCTCACATAGCCAGAAATTGTAGGACCAGATCATTGTCTTATAATGGAAATTTTTCTGAAGAACAGGTTATCTATGAGATATTTAGTATGCAATCAAATAGCCCCGCCCTCCAAAAAAACTCACAAATGGTTCTTATATAATTTTTATTCACATCATTTGTTTATTTACTTATAAATACTGTTAAATTCCTACTATCACTATGTTCAAGACACCATGCTAGCTAGGAGTTAGGGATATGAAAGCAAACAGCACGTGAAATCTGCCCTTCAAGTATTCATGCTTCAGCTCTTACCTGTTTCCTCTCTTTTCCGTTTCTTTATCCTTCCCCTTTCTCTCTACCTAAGGAGACAGTTGTCAGATGGGCCTTCCTCTAAAGCCTCTAAGTAAATTAAGGGGCGGAAAAACCATAAGCAGTAGAGCCATGTTGTGGTTCAGGCCCTGCCTCTAAATTTTGAGGCCTTAATAGACACTTCACTTTTCTAAGCTTTTGTTCATAGATCTAAGTTGTCATAGTGATTTCTACTCTGTGCTTAAGCCACTTCAAGAAGCAATGATGGAGATACTACTTTTTAAAATCATTGGCTTTAGTGCCAGGGGAGTAGAATTTGACTCTCTTCTCTATTACTATTACCTATGTGGCTATGTTTTATCACGTTCAAAACGGGGTTATATTATCCATCTTGTTTTTGTTGAGATTAGCGCAATTGTTAAATAGGTATAAAGGTCAGACATTGAGGACATTATCAATGAATATACATTTTATTGTTATTTTAAAATATGTTTGGGCTTCCTTTATTCTTCCTAAAATTCTGCAGACACCTAAGAAATTACTAGATGTCTAAATCTTCCTATTTATGAGATGACTGGCCAAGCCTCCTTAGCCTATACACCAATGGCGTTAGGATTTTCTCCCATAATTCCACACCTTTGCTACAGAGATCAGCAAGGACACTGAGTGCACAGCAATGGCCAAGGAGCTGGAGGCTATATGAAATGAAGGCTACTCAGGAGTAAATTGTCATGTTCAAAAAATAAAGAATGAGTCAGACCATGCCTAATTCACAGGAAAGAGATTAGTTGCAGCAGAAAACATGTGGAGTTAATTTGGTTAGAAAGGAAATATTAACATCTTGAATTCCACACAAAGACTCCTACCCTTGGATGATTTACAGAGCCCCATTAGAGCTCTGCATAAACGTAGTGGGTACACTATAAGAAAGCAAATCAAGGGTGGCCATTGTTACAGTGAATGGTTGTGTTTTATGTGTATTCAAAATGTTATCCCACATACGTAGCCTTGAAGGATATGGAGCTTGGGGATTTGGGGAGAATTGAAATAAGAAGTGGTATTTATATAATGTTCCTTCAAGTTCCATTTTGGCTAAATTTAAAAATTATTTATATTTGGAAAAAATAAAATAATGTATACTTGGAATGAGTCAGAAGAGTAAGTGTTGATAATATGGAACTCAGCTGTCGCTGGAATCAATGAGTCTTTCATTAATCTAGGGTCCCAATCGACTGCTAATGTTTTGTCATTCAGAACTTGAAATTTGCTTTTTGTAACAGTTCCCAAAAGTATTATAAATTTTTATACTCATGGAGATCCATATCCTCATCACTTTTACTTTGCATTTTGATGCAGAAAGAATAGACTTTGTTTCTCTTCAATACTATCTGTGGACTTGCTCTCTCCTCTCCCCCAAGCCTCTGTTTGACTCTGCTTTTTGCTTTGGGACTTTTCTTTCTCTTGGGCTTTCCAGCCTTAGGCAAAAGGTGTCCTTCCTCAGGTGTTATCTCCACCACATTTTCGTTATTGTTGGTTGTTTTTAAGAGCCTTCTGTAGGTGATTGTAAAAGTATCCTTAAGGACCCAATACTGGAACAGATGAAAAAATTAAAACTTTGGAGATAACCAAATCAGGACCATTATATAGTAAGTTAGCTGGTTACCTAATTTATTTCACATCTCCTAGAGTTTTCTGCATATGTGAAGACCCTGGCATTCTCTCATGCAGATCCAAGGTAATGAAATCTTTTAGTGGAATTTTAAAAAAGCATTCTTCAGGAATACATTTTGGATTTGTAAAATGCTTCTTTGAAAACATTTTAAAATTAATATATTCAAAAAGTTATTATTTTAAAACACATCCTAGATTAATATCTTTCTTGTTTTTAAAGTTTAAAATCTAAAGAACTTATCAAGCCAGCCCTTTAATTGTATTGTACAATGGTATATATGTGTGTATATATTATATATGGTTATATATACACAGTTTATATACATACATATAAATGATTTAGAAATTGTCACAAATTAAAATAAATAGTTTAAAATCTCTAATCACTTCCGGCCAATATGGAGGCTTAGACGGACACGCTCGGTCTCCCTCTACAACTAGAGAGGAATACAACTACTTCAAATCAAAAGATAACTAGAAATTCCAGAAAATAAAGCTACACGGAAGCCCAACATATGAAGTTATAAACCAGCGGCGCTCTTTGGGCAGGTAGGGGGAGCGAAAGGGGGCGGTGCTGTTTGCGGTCGCACCTGGGACAGCGGCAGGGAGAGCAATCCCGGCTGCAGTCGAACCCCAGCAGCTCCCGATCCCAGCGCTGGGGAAAGCAGCCACCACATCGCCTTGAACAGTGAGGCCCAGGGGGGCGGGAGGACGGATCCCGGTCTCCTAGCTGAATAACTGTGTGAATCCATCTTGGACCCCTGCCCCCAAAGAAAGCACCACAGGGCTGCGAAATAGGTCGCAGACAGGCGCCAGTCGCTGAATTGTGACGCGTACACAGGCACTGCCCCCTACAGCCGGCCCAAGAAAACAAAACGCATCTGTCAAAATGAGGCAGACAACTATAGAAATCCCGGTGACACAGCTCACCAGGCAACAGATGGAGAACCTGACAGATGAACAGATAAGAAACCTGTCAGAGGCTCAGTTCTGGGCCATAGTTATCAGGTGGCTTACAGAATTCACAAAAGATCTGGAAAAAGATGAGAAAGAAGCGAAAAACACTCATAACGAAAGGAACAAAACCACATATGAGACAGATTGTGAGGGAAAAAAATCCAGAGTTCATTTCAACAAACCAGAACACAGAGAAGGAACAAACAGTCAACCAGTGCAGAGAGAAAAAACGGGAAGCAACGATGAGAGGATCAGAAACCTCTGGGACAGCTATAAAAGGCCCAACATAAGAATCATTGGCTTGCCAGAGAATGAAGAAGACGAACTAGAACTTGAAAAATTGAGTGAAAATATAATAAAGGAGAACTTCCCAAACTTGGGGAAGGAAATAGACTTACAGGTCCAGGAAGCACAGAGAATTCCAAAAAAACTGGACCCAGGGAGAACCACTCCAAGACACATTATAACCAAAATGTCAAAAATTAAAGATAAAGAGAGAATCTTAAAAGCAGCAAGAGAGAAGAAAAGAATTATGTACAAAGGGGTCCCAATTAGACTATCAGCTGACTTCTCAAGGGAGACCCTGCAGGCAAGAAGGGACTGGCAAGAAATATTCAAAGTAATGAAAATCCAAAACCTACAACCACGAATACTCTATCCAGCGAAATTGTCATTCAGAATAGAAGGGCAGAGAAATTGTTTCCAGGACAAAATAAAACTGAAAGAGTTCATTAGATCCAAACCACTGTTATATGAGATGTTAAAGGGACTGGTTTAGAAAAAGGAGGATCAAAACTATGAAATCTAAAATGAAAACTGCATCACAAGAAACGACAGAAGCTAGGGAATTGAAACAAAGGCAAACTAAACAGGCAACGAGAGTGGAAAAAGAACTATAGGTACAGGGAACATATTGGGGGGAGGTCAACAGGGAGGGGGAACGGGGAGAGGGAGGGAGATGATATAGGAATTAAGGATCATGGTAGGAGGGAATGGAATAGACAGAGAGAGGTTGAGAAGAACTATATGCAGAACTAATGGACATGGTCTAAAACGGGGGGACAACTGGAGGGAGGGGGGCCACAAGGTGGAGGGGAGCAGAGGGAAGGGAAATTGGGACAAATGTAATATTATAATCAATAAAACACATTAAAAATAAATAAATAAATAAAATCTTTTAAAAATGAAAAAGAAACCTCTAATTATAGCAATTACAATAATATATGCTTTACGTAACAGTTATTTTTTATTAGTATTCATGAATCAGGCAATACACTGTGTCCTGTGTCCTTCCCACATATTTATTCATTCCTTATACGAACATAAAGTCCTATGAATTATCTTATTAAATACAGGTTTAGGGACAAAGTAGCTCAAGGTCATACAGCTTTTGAAAGGCAGAGCAAAGATAACATTATCTCCTTGATCTTAATTACTACATTGGCTTTAAAAAAATTACATTAACTGTCTTATGTCAATCAATGGAATACAATAGAAAACACTTTTAGGAACTTAAATATGGGAACAATAAGCTCATGTAGTTTACATCAATAATATGGAATGAACAATAAAATATAACTACTCATTTTAAGCAAATGATAGAATATTATTTTATGAAAGAAAAACTTGATTGGGATTCATAATTTTACAGATGGGGTCATTGTTGGTATCTCTCAAAGAGAAATTGGGATATATTAAAAAAAACCAAACTGTGTTAGGTTAATTGACGTAAGGAAGTGGTTAGACCGAGCTGAGGGGGAGGCCACCCAGACATTAACAACAGCAGGAAGCTGTTATTTCTCTAGGACTGGAAGGGCAATGGTAACAGGTGGTGTCACAAGAGTAAAGAAATCATGGCTGACTCACAGCCGCTGAGATCCTGATGGATGGGCTAACGGCCACGAGTTGGAGCCACAAAGGAACCAACTATAACCAGAACCACAACAGGGACAGAAAGAAGGAGAAATATCGTGGTTTCTCCCTTTTGAAAACATTTTAATCATGATGATTAGTTCCAGCCTTCCAATGCTGATTTCACCTGGAAGCTAGAAGCAAGGGCCCCTCAAAAAGAAGGGGGTTTCCTGTAAACTGCAGCAAAACTCTCCAACTCACCAAAAGTTAACCAGATGGTTTTGGGTAAATCATTGAACTACTGTGAAACTGTTTCCTTATGTAGAAAATAAAAACATTACATGGTATTGCTGCCTCTCAGAATGATTGAGAGAAATAGATAATACTGTGAGTATGAATTCTTCATTTATATGATAAGGCACAATATAAATACAAATATTTACTACATTTATATGCAACAAAGCATGAAAATTCTTGCTCTATTGATAAATGAGCTGTAGCAACAACTTCTAATGCAATGGTAAATATATCCTAGAGATAACTTTCCAATCCATGTGGTTAGAAAGAGATCTTATTTCTGATTTTGTAGGAATTGTGGGACAACATAATTATCTCTGATGAATGCTGGAATTTTTACATCTATTAAGTTATAGATACATAATTATATATATAAACTATAATAATGGAAGGATACCTGATAGCTCCGAGAACCCCCCAAAAGGAACCAATTTACCACAGAATTTAAACATTCAGTATTGTTATTCAGAGTCTATGACAAAGAAAATAGTCATTATGTTACTTCATATAACTCTTCGAGAAAAAAATCAATTCAGGAATTCTTCAAGGGGAATCTGCCAGTTGTGTGAGAAGTTGAACCAGATTTAGCAATTATGGGTACAGAAAAGTCCCAGCTTTTGTTTTTTTAATAGCTGCCAAAACAAGAAATTCAGAGTAAACTATTAACAGAAGAATATATCCTGGTAAGCCCACTTCTAGGGGGATGGTAATGAGACAAAAGCAGAAGAGTAACAATGAGCTGAGAGAGAGCACACAAATTCCTAAATGTAAGGTTCATACCTGATACGGGAGGTCCATTTAAACCACAGCTGCAGACTTGAGTTGAAAAGTTTGCTTCATTTCTCAAATAAAGCAGCACATTTTCAATAGCTTATTTTAAAGAGGGAATATGTTGTGCATATCATTGTTACACATATCTGTGTAAGTTTTCACGTTAACCTTGTACAAGAGAAAAACTTAAAAAAAAATTAGTCTCAATAGGCTGGGCTATGCTGCAGTGACAAATATACCCCTAGAACTTAGTAGTTGTACAAGTCCAAGTTTGGTAGACAGAATACTGACCTCTCCTCTCCAAGATGTTCGTGTCCTAATCCCCAAAACCTGTTGAACCTGTTACCGCAGCAAAAGGGAATTTGCATGTGTGATTACATTAAGACTATTGAGCTGGGGAGATTAGCCTAGACCATCTGGGTAAGCCTGATATAACCATGGTAGTTCTTATAAGAGGGAGGTAGGAAGGTCCGAGTCACAGAAGATGTGAAGACAGAAGCATGGGTTGAAATGATGTGGCCATGAGCTAAGAAATATGGGCAGCCTCTAGAAGGTGGAAAAAACAAGGAACAGGTAGTCTCTTCAAGTCTTCAGAAAGAATGCAGATGGACCAACATCTTGATTTTAGTTCTGTGAGAACCACTGAGACTTTGGACTTTCAGAACTGTTAGATTACAAATTTGTGGGTTGTTTTTTAAAGCCAATAAATATATGGTAATACGTTTCAGCAGCAATAGGAAACTAAAACAGCAACTTAATTCTTATTCACACCATGACACAAATCCAAGTGTGGTTGTTTTTCTCATTGTGGCAATTCAGGGATTCTGAGTCACATCCAATCAGTAACAAAGTCTATAAACAGATTACTAGTTTGCTGCAGAAAGCAGGGGTTGTTTAGCAGCCAGAATTGTTTCTTCTACCTCACACTGGTGGCATCTGGTTGTATGGCCCCAATCTTACTGTAAGAGATTCTGGAAAACAGCTGGTGTAAAGAAGAGGGGACTATTCAATGAATATATAGAAATTTCTTGCAGAATCATGTATAAAACTCTTCTCAAAATCCTTTGATGATTATTACATATCCTCTTACGTTTAATGTTGGAGGAGAGATAGCTGATACTACTAAGAATATTGGGCTTTTTTGAAAAAATTGACATTACCCTTTAGATTTTCATAGCATGCTTTTTACAATTTCTTTAAATTTTATTTTTATCAAAGAGTAATTTCAGAAAGAATATACGGTGTGTAGCAAAAGTAGGTTTACAGTTGTTCATATGGATAAAGATATACAGGTTGTGATTATTACAATAAATTTATTAACTCTGTTCTGCATACTCACAACTGTAAAACCACTTTTGTTCCACCTTGCATTTTATAGATATTTGTATAGAACACAGTAAGTCCTTTAAATTGAATTGCTATTGCTATTGTATACTTATTTATATCAATTTGTAGTTTCTAATGAGCAGAGGCAAATTTTCTTTACTTATTTTAGATTATAACTTCTTTTTCTTCTTCTTTTGTTTCTAAGTCAGGTTCACTTAAATTTCTTATAATCAATCTCTATTCTCTCACATTTTGTACAATCTTTTATCACTTGATTTTTGCCATGTTTTTTTTTCTACTTTCTGCAATAGTTTCTTATATTGATCTTCAAAATCATTAAAAAATATTTCCCACAGTGTCTAGCATACCTATTTTTCATATATAGATGTTAAACCTATTGCCCTGGCCAGGGTGGCTCAGTTGGTTGGAGCATCATCCCATAAGCCAAAAGGTCACAGGTTCAATTCCTGGTTAGGGCACATGCTAGGTTGTGGGTTTGGTTCCTGGACTGGGCGTGTGCGAGAGGCAACCGATCAATGTTTGTCTCTCACACAGATGTTTCTCTCTCTCTCTCTTTCCCCCTCTCTCTAAAACCAATAAGCATGTTTTCAGGGAAGGATTAAAAATGGAGTAGTAGTATTAAAATTTAACTCAGTAAGCACAGTACATGTGCAATAGTGATGCTTACCTGACATTATAACAGGGTGCAGAGCCAGAGGGGGTCCCTTGAAATATTCCCCACATTCCTTGGTTGGGGGAAGAAGGAAGTGGATGATATAGCTTTTAAAGGTACTTTGCATAACAATGACAAGTTAATAGCTGTGCATTTCTTGAATGGAGAGGACTACGGTCAAGGGCAGAAGTCGTATGCGACTCTGAGAGCCTATAGTGACTCGTGACATAGCCAGGTGAGGCGGATGTCCCTATGTCATGGTGAACTCTTGCTCTGACTAAAGATGGCAGCCAGAAGAAGGTAAAAGAAGATACTGGCTACGGTAGCACATCACAATTGGGGCCGAATACGAGGTCACATAGGAAGTTCCTGGCTGAGCATTTAAAATAAGGGTGGGCTGAGAGAGAAGGGGGTAGAAGCCATGTAGGCTGAAAGGGTATAGGAAGGAACCATATTCTCTCAAAGCATGTGGACAGGGGTCAGTTATGGCACCTGGTGTGTGAGGGGGAAGCTACGTGGTCTGGAGTAAGAGCACGCCTTAAGGTCTGGAATAAGAAGACTGCCACAGAGCCGATAGAGCTGTTTAGGGACCGGCTTAAGCCAGCTCGTGTTCCTGGGAGATGCTTGGAGCTGAACTATGACCAGGAACGCGGAACTGTAGACTTCAGCTTTTCTGAAGGATGTGTGGAGAAGCCACTGTCTTGGGACGTGTGTTTCTCTGGATTCTACCATGATCCAGTGTAACATGGGACATGTTTTCCTGAACCACTATATGGAGGCTGAGGACAGTGTGCCCCAGATCCAGAAGGAGAGAGCTGCTGCGGGAGAATGGAGACTCTGAAACCCATGAGTGCACATTCCAAAGAGGATGGAGATCTCTTTGCACAACTGGCTTAAGAACAGGTAAGCATATGGGCAACTTCTATGGATAGTTTTGGCTTATAGTTTTTTGGGGAGCAAGGGAAGTGCTGGGTCTCATGGGAGAGGGGAGCTCTGAGCAGGAGTGCTCTCAGCAACCCCCGAGGTTGAAATCCTGTAAACAAAAACATGTTTCTTTCAACCCTAATTGTTGGGACATGTGTCAATGAGCCACGTGGCTGAGCCTCACTTTGTTCGGTTACAATATCATAAGTGAAGTAACAGAATTAATAAACATTTTGTAGTGTTTATATAAGGATGACATTAGATAATGTATGTAAAGTATTCAGAGAAGAACCTTTAAGCTCAGAATGGCTTTTGTCTCCAATATTTTGAACTTAGGAATATGAGTTATTGAATTTTTTCTAAGGATAACAATAGAAAAACAAATATAACACTATTCCTGCCTTTGGATTGCATATTTGTGTGAAAAAAAAAAACATTTAAAGAGATACTTACAGGAGATAATATGCAATAGGAGTCAGAGAAGATTTTTATTCTACTTATATCCATTAACTCAATAATTAATATGTTAGTGTTGAATTTTTTTTTTTTTCTTGCTGTGTCCCAAGCTTGGATTTCGTTAGTGTTGAATTTACTCTGGGTTTTTCAAAGCTCTTCAGTTGGAAACTTTATAGAAATCAGTCTCCAACAGCAGCTAAAGACTTTCCATTTGGATATAAAGAGAACACAACTTAAAATTCATTCTTATAATTTGAGACCCATGTTCATTCTCCAGTTTTGTTATTTCAGCATTGTGGGTCTTTGGATTTCTTAAAACATTAAAACAGATCTCTTGGTATTTTTACTAATTATGATTTAATACAATTGGCAAACTTTAAAAAGTCTAGCTCAGCATATCTAAAATTATGTGACTCCCACTGATTTTAATGAATGTGCCAATTTTTTTCTCTGAATCATATGGATAAATATTGATGCATATTTTCAAAAAAGAGTCATCTAACAATCATCTCGGGAGAAGAATTTTGTTTTTGACATATCTTTTTTTTCATATGGTATATATTACAGAACTTGAGACCAGTATTATAATGATTATTACCGCTTACAAACAAAAGGGTATTTATGTAATAAAAATGTCAGGGTTTAAAGAAAAATGTTCTGAAGCACTTAAATAAGGCAAATTTTCAATAATCTTGGCAACTTTACCCTACACAGAAATATTTTTTAGGATGACTGAAATAAAGTCAAAGCAAACATTTTCATAATCATTTGAATAGTATCTATTCTTTTATTTCTATAGGTTAAACTATTTAGTCACTATGATGTCTATTGTGTAATGATTGACACTTCAAGTACAGTGTTCAAAAGTCAGCTGAGAAGGGACAGCCTTGCCTTGTACTTGATCTTAGAGGGAAAGTATCTAGTTTCTCAACATTAAGTATGTTAGCTATAAGTATGTAGATATTTTAATCAAGATGAGGAAGTTGCTCTCTACTTCTAGTTTATTGAAAGATTTTAAAATTATGAATGGGTGGTGGATTTTGTCAACTGCTTTTTCTGCATTTATTGACATGATCATGTAATTTTTCTTCTTTAGCCTATTGATGCAATGGATTACATTAATTGATTTTGAATGTTGAACCAGCTATGCATACCTGTGATAAATGCCAGTTCCTCATGGCGTATAATTCTTTCATATATCACTAGATTCTTATATCTATGTTGAGGATTTTTATATCTACATTTAAGAGAAGTATTGATCTGTAGTTTTCTTTCCTTGTAAAGTTGTTGTCTAGTATTTTTTAAATTTAAGATTATTTATTTATTTATTTATTTTTAGAGAGAAGGGAAGGGAGGAAGGGAGGGAGAGACATCAAAGTGTGGTTGCCTCTCATGCACCCCCAACTGGGGACCTGGCCTGCAACCTAGGCATGTGTCCTGATTGGGAATCGAATCAGTGACACTTTGGTTGACAGACCAGCACTCAATCTACTGAACCACACCAGCCAGGGCTGTTGTCTAGTTTTTTATTGGGGTAATGTTGACCTCATAGAATGAATTAGAAAGTATTTCCTCAGCTTCCATTCTCTGAAAGAGGTTGTAGAAAGTTGGTATAACTTCTTTTTTTAAATATGTATTTTTATTTTTCAGTTACAATTGATGTACAATATTATGTTTTGTATACATCTTTAAAAACCCTGGCTGGTTTGGCTCAGTGGATTGAGCGTCGGCCTGCGAGCTAAGTGTCGCTGGTTCGATCTTCCAGTCAGGGCACATCAGAGAAGGAAAACTCTGACTCCAAAAAACCTCCGCTGCCTTGCGGCATACCTCTTCAGGGGAAAGGCTAAGGGAGTAAACCCCGACAGAAAATCCGGAGCCGGAGTCCCTAAGGCGGTTTGACGTTGTAGTCAACACCGGCAACTCCTGCGGCGCACCTGAAGCCAAGCTGTATTGACTCCGTCTTTCCCTTGGACCCTTCAGCTGCGAAGAGAGGGGGGGTCTGCTGCATGGGCAACAGCAGATCCTCCATATCACCCTGCCCAGGCTCTGTAGCTTCAGCTTCACTGGAGAGGACACTCCAGCGTCATCGCAAGATGTCGATTCAACACGGGTGGAGACAGATACCGTGTCACTCCCGAGTCGGACTGCACAACCATTCTCGGCGGTGCAGATAGACTCTTAAGAAGCTACACCATCGTCTCTCGAGACGGACGGCTGCCGCCACCGACGACGACGACGAATGATTGATGATGGTGAATAGCAAATATCAAGTTTAGTTATTTTAGATATTTTCATATTTATAATAATGGTATCAGTGAAATTGATAACAGTAATAGTTGTTTGAGCATAATAGTTTATATTCAATAAGTTTCACTATTTTTCAAATTAGTTAAGCATTAATTATGATATCTTTACAACTATGTTTATGAGAAAGGTAAGAAAGATGTTAAAATTTCTATTTTACGCAAGAGGAAACTTACATCCAAGAGTTAACAATTTAGCAAAGATTATAAACAAATTAGTTAGAGGTTTGGGAACAGAAGTACTTTTGTTAGTCTTTGGCAGAAATATATCCAGAGAAACATATAAAAACATATATAGTAATTTTCTAAACAAATGGCAGTTTTTATATTTATCACCACAGAAAACACTATTCTCAATTTATTTCATTATTTTTATTTTATTGTTAGTTCCTTATTGCAAGACAAAATCATCTTTCCACTGAGCTTCTCACAACTAATATTTATGTACAGCTCCAAGAAGTTCAAATTAGCTTGGACTAGGTTAAATATTATGTATACTGTCTATTTAACTTTATAAGAAACTACCCAACTGCTTTTCCTATGTGGTTATACTATTTTGCATTCTTATCAGCAATGTATGAAAAATCCACTTGTTTCACATTTTTACTCATACTTCATACAGTTGATCTTTTAAATTGTAGCCATCTTAAGAGGGGTTTATTGTTATTTAGCGTTTGATTTGCATTTCTCAGATAAGTAATGGTGTTGAACATCACTTCATGTGCTTAATTGCTCCTTCTATAGTATCTTTTGTAAATTATCTTTTAAGTGCTTTTGTCTAATTTTTAAAAACTGAATTTGCTTTCTAATCATTGAATTCTAAAGACTCTTTATAAATTTTAGATCAATTGCTGTGTTAAATATAGTTGGCAAATATTGAAAATATTTTCTCAGTCTGTGACTTGGTTTTTCATTTTGTAGCAACAGATTATGGAAATTGTTGGTTTTGATTAAGTTTAATTTATCTTTTTTTTGTTGTTTTCTTTTATGGTTTGTGTTTTTTTATGTCCTTCCTAAAAAAATCTGTGCCTTAACAGATTTGATGCACACACAAAAACCCTCTAATTATTATTGAGTACTTAAATTGCCAAATATTTGAGCCTGATTTATTCATATAGATGAAAAAAAATGATATGTACAGTAGCAACCATTTAATCTGACAATAAGTTAATCCATTCCTTGTTTCTTCTCAAGTAAAACCATTTTCATAAACAATTTATACTGCTGAAAAGGTCTGTGTTTATTTATATTGGGAGTGTTTATTTTTCAAGAAAGTTAACTTTCTCCCTTTCTCCCATGTGTTATGAAGAACTTGGAATCTTTTTAACCAATGCAGACTCAAACATTGTACTGTACCCTGGGCATGCACGTTAGTCTTTTCAAGGAGTGTGGCAGTCAGTAGACAGCAACATGGAAATCAGAATAATGTCAGGACCACAACATATTTCATAATGGTACACATACAACCTTCTCTGATGGCTACTGGACAGGGTACTTAATTATAAGTGTCAAGATTTCATTATCTATGTAAAGGATGATAATCATCCATATCCAACAATGGGAGTGTATTCAAGTGGTATCTGTCTTGCCCAAATTTCCAGACAACTTGGCTACATTTTAGATATGTGAGTGTTTTTTCTGAAGTAAGACTAACTCCAATTTCTTCCTGTTTAGGAGTATTACAACAAATACAACTTCCTCTAAAATAATTAAAAATAACATTTCTTCAGTTATGCTGAGTTCTCCAACAGCACTTTTGTTTTTGTTTGTTTCATTCTGTTTATTTGTTTGTAAAGTATAGTTGGACCACTAAAGGGATCTAATATGGGTTATATTTATAAAACTGAAAATAATGTTTAACCTTATTTCCATAGCCCAAAGGGAAACTAGTTGGCTAAGGGAATTTTTTCAGAGTGGTTTTGTTCTCTTCCATGCTGGATTTAAAAAGGGTGTGATTGCTGAAAGACACTTTTTGTATGAATTTTAGGGCCATACTAGAAGTACGAAATTTATATGCATAATATAAGGTGGTTAACAGTAGATCCATCCAGATCCTTATAGTACTTTATTTTTTCCAATATTTTGTTATTTGCAAATAAAATCAGTATGCAATTTTCACCATGGAGCCTGGTTTTATCCCAAATGTATTCAAACTGATGCAGAATACTCTTCCTTTTCTATGCAGAATCAAAAACCCTTAGAGAAAAAAGCATCCTTTAAATTTCTACTCTGATTTCTCACTTCAAAAAATTTCCTTATTCATCGATGGCTCAGATGCACTATGCATTCTCTTACTATAGGGATTTTGCTCACGCTCTTTTCTCTGCTTATAATTTTCCTATGAGTATTGTAATCTCAGTTTTGACCCTCAGATCAAGTGGCCCGTCCCTAAGAGGCATTTCTTTATCACCCTGTCTTAAAAGTTCCATGCCCTCATCATTATTTTTCTTTATAATCTGTTAATTTTTTTACAAATTTGAATGATTTGGTTTTTCATTCTCAGAAAGTAAAGTTGTCTCACAGGGAGCTGACCAGATGGGTGTGAGCACCAGGTAGGAGACGTGAAATGTGAAATTAGGCTCAGAAAAGGAATAAAAAAGTCTAACAGCCACACGCCACTTAGAGGGAGAGTCACCCATAAAGAAGACAAAGAGAAATTCAAGAGAGGATAAAGCAAAATAACACATATTGTCAAAAAAAAAAAAAAAGTCATTGACAGGATTGAAACTGAGTGTCGTATCTTAGGATGCGCTGCTCACCGGAAGGTACCACCACCCTGTAGGTGAATTACATTTTCTGACCAAAGGCCACCCTCCCCTTTTTATAATTGCTGTTATGATTGTGTTGCCCATGTTTGCCATTTCATTTTCCAATAAAATATTCTCTGGAAATGTCGACTTCTCAGTGTGATCACAGTTTATGCAACTCCAAATCTTTTTAGACATGTGACTTGCATAGTTGCCCTGATACCAAAAATACCCATAAATACACAGGAAATTTTCTGTTATTGGTATCGTACCTTAAAGATAAATTTTAAAAGGATAAACTATTCTAAAACATATATAAATATTTGTTCATGAATTTCATAATAATAATAATAAATTAGTTGAATGTGAATTACCTGAATCTAGCGGTATCTTTTCAATGTTTTATATGTAGGGCCTCCATCAAGTCAGTAAGACTCAATTTCTTCTTTTATTTTCCTAATTAGAAGTTTGAAAGTTTGGTCTTGAATGCAATGTTTATCATGCTGAAGCCAAAGGTAGGTAGCATTTTCTTCAATCCAAACTGAGCTTGTTTGTTGTTGCTATATTCATCGACCTTCTTCTCTTTCTTATTACATTCATTTTATAGTGCCAGTGATAGCCCTGCATTTCAAGGGGAAAAAAAAGAAGTATCTTAGAATTCCAAATGCAAATTGTAGAAGCCACATATCTTTGCATGGGCACTAAAACCACTTGGTAAATTAGACCCTAAATCTTGTCATCAAAAGTAATATTTCTATAGCTTCTCAGAAATAAAATCGCCAAATTATTTTTGGCTTCATCAAGGTTTTTGTGTGTGCTTACTACTAAAAATAAGTTAAAAAGTTTAGGAGTTTGGGTTTCATTTTAAGTGAGATTTAAACATGAGAAATACAATATCTTTACTAAGCAGCTACAGAAATACAACCAGGCCATCACTGTTAAATTAGTTTGAAAACTAGGTTTGAATTTACATAGTTGAACAATCACAACTCATGGAAACAGTAACTATGCCAGGGTGAACTATGGCAGGTCTATGGTTTTTTTCTTTTTTCTTTTTTTCTTTTCACATAAACTTACACAGTAAGTACTAAGGAGAGGTGAAGAACAGAAACATGGTAAATCCGTCGTCGGCAGCCGTCCGTCTCGAGAGACGATGGTGTAGCTTCTTAAGAGTCTATCTGCACCGCCGAGAATGGCTGTGCAGTCCAACTCGGGAGTGACACGGTATCTGTCTCCTCCCATGTTGAATCGACATCTTGCGATGACGCTGGAGTGTCCTCTCCAGTGAAGCTGAAGCTACAGAGCCTGGGCAGGGTGATATGGAGGGTCTGCTGTTGCCCATGCAACAGACCCCCCCTCTCTTTGCAGCTGAAGGGTCCAAGGGAAAGACGGAGTCAATACAGCTTGGCTTCATGTGCGCCGCAGGAGTTGCCGGTGTTGACTACAACGTCAAACTGCCTTAGGGACTCCGGCTCCGGATTTTCTGTCGGGGTTTACTCCCTTAGCCTTTCCCCTGAAGAGGTATGCCGCAAGGCAGCGGAGGTTTTTTGGAGTCAGAGTTTTCCTTCTCTGATGTGCCCTGACTGGAAGATCGAACCAGCGACACTTAGCTCGCAGGCCGACGCTCAATCCACTGAGCCAAACCAGCCAGGGACATGGTAAATAATAACATTATATTAGAACATTCTTATATGTTCATATCACAGTAGGAAACTTTTTTCCTCCTAGAGCCTTAATTTTCTCCCTAATATAAGCCCCCTTATTTATTGGATTGCTTAGAGCCAGAGTTTGTTTGTAACTTTCCTACATATTGTATCTTTCTCTGCATTTCTTCTCATAGAAGTAATGGATATATCTAGAACCCTTGCATTCTGAGAATACTAATTCTGAAATGAAAATAAGGTCAGTGAATCCTTCTAGCTCGGCTTAAGTTGAAGACAAAGAAACTTAAAACTTTCCAACTGTGCTACCATCTAGACTATCCTCTTCCAGACTTTTGAATGGGCTCCAGAAACAAGGGCCAAGCAGTTTCCTTCCATGTTACATATCAGGACAGTGTAATGAGCTTAGGTGATAAGCTCCCTGGAAATACTTGAAGAGTCATCAAACTGACTGGGTTTGTAATGTTCTTGGTTACTGTACATTTTCAATCCTGTGGATTTGTGGTGCTTCCCAGTTAAGTCCACCACCATGTTTTCTCCATCATTCTCTGAAAGCCTGGAATGAGGTGCACACTTAATGACTGTGTACTTATCTTTTCTCTCCTAAAACTGGAAGATGGTTGTAGCATAATATTAAGCCATTCACCCCCCATGAAGATTTGTGTTTTTTGAAAGGAAAATCATGGTTAACTAAGACCTATTGTCCTGTAACTTGTTTAACCTCACAGGCATGTTATTTAAGGACAATTAGTATGCTTCATGGAGCTTGTATCATCCACTGGAAAAGAGGGAGGAGTTTATTATTGACGCTTTCCAAAAACAAAATAATGTTTACATGTTCAGGCATAGCTAATTCTGAAAATGAATAGAAATCAAAGTATTAACTGTATCATATATATACTAAAAAATGGCATCATATGTGATAGACATATCTATATATGGCATTAAAGTGATCTGAAATTAAAGAAAGCCTGTCAATGTGTTCTGTTGTTGGCAAATAGAAATGTCTTAGCATTTTCAGGACATTATAAAATGCTTCTGAAGTTATCCTCAGTTTTCTAACATGCAATATGTTTTTGAAAAAAATGTTTTATTCTACATTCTTACATACTTTTCTTCCAAAGTTGTTATAACAATTCTGCATAATTATATTCAAAAGCCTATAATAAAGGACTGCATAGAAGCTTTAACTTGTATGGAAAGAAACACATTGGATAAAAGCATTACAGATATTTTTCTTTTTGTTTCCTTTCATAGGGTACTTGGAAAGAAATACTGTGCTGTAATTAGGTAAAGTTTATTGTTTATAGTCTTTAACAGCCATTGACTTTTTCACTTTATTCTTTAAATTCCATATTCTCATAATGCTCATATTTTAAAGTAGGAGAAAGCCCTCTAAACTCAGCAGCTACCAAGATATAACACATGCAAATTAAGAAAATCTTTTATTCCTTAAGTTGTGAAAGTCATTTATGGCTTCCAATGAATTATACTGCTCGGATCATTAACAGATAATAATGCATAAACACTTTGCATACTTTCCAATCACTTGAACCAGTTTAGTTTTTCATTTGCAACGTACACGCCAGGGTGTCATATCTGCCAACTCCCCATCTCTGGAAAATATTTGTGCTAAGCCAACCTCACCTCACAAAACTTTAACAAGAAATTGCAGAACTTGGCTGCTTTGAAGAGACTTCGGTGCTCTCCCGTGTCTTTTGTGGATTTTCTGCTTTTAACATTTTTTCTTGAAGACAGAACATGGCTATAAATAACTAACTTTTAAAAGCATATTAACAAATTTTTAGTATGGTATTCATAACTTTCAGAAGATTGTCATATCTTACCACCAAGTTATGGATACAAGGACTGCAAAAGATTTAAAATGTTTTTTTATACGTTATAAGTAATGTATTAGAGGAGCAAATTATAAGTTTTTTTTCCCCTTCATATTTAGATACCTGAAATTAGAGTAGCTGTTATCACCGCCACACGCCCAAAACATCAAGGGATAGGTTTTTAAGTAATGGCAGCAACATAACAAGCTACCGCACTCTGTCCAGCTGAAATACTGTTGCAGGATGGTGATTGTGGTTAACAGCAGATGGTGGTAATCTCATTTTGACACTTTCAATATCATTCTTCCTAAAGATTTTAGTAGGTCCTTCTATTTCAGTTCATCCCTGATGCCTGTTTATGCCGAGGAGCACTGATTTTCTTTAAGCAGTTGCATAGAAGGATTTAACCCACTTGCCCAGTCCCACTCTTCCTCAGGCAATTTAGCGCTCCGGAATAATAGGATTCCTCTGTTTTAATTCAAGAGTCTTGATAGAAGTAATCATGCCTGTCCCTCAAGCCCTTTACGGGCTGTTTATTTTTTCTCTTTAAAACTAAAATCATTGGCCCTGGCCTGGTAGTTCATTTGGTCAGGTTATCCTCCCAGTATGACAAGATTGTGAGTTCTGTCCTCAGTCTGGGCACATACAAGAAGCAACCAATGAATGCACAAGTAAGTGGAACAACAAATCAATATCTCTCTCTCTCTCTCAAATCAATAAATAAAATAACAAAAACTGAAACTGTGTATGTGTATAGAAGTGTATTTTATAGGGGATAGACTTGGGATAAGCATAAAGTGCTCCTGTCAAACTGTCAAACTAGGGAGTAATGACTGAGCAGCACAAAATTGTACTCCCCCAAGAAAAAAGAAAAGAGGCTGAGCAACCAACAATCCATTGCCCACACATTTAGAAACAATTATTAACGGTTCTATAGAAGAGTGTGTTTATGGTCTGGCAACCTTCGTGCTTCTCTATCTCCTTTTGTAACAGAACCCCAAAGTATTGATCAGGACGCATGTTCAGGACACCCGCTTCTCTTGTATATAGGTATGATCATATGACTAAGTACTAGCTGGTGGCTTATGAACAGAAATGATGTGTGAAATGTAGTGTCAGGTCTTTAAAAGATAGCTTCTTACTCTCTAATTATTTCTTTACTTCTTCCCGTTGGTTACATACCATCTTTGAATAGGTAGACAAATACCATACAGTAAGGGGTGGTGGCGATCCTTAGATTATATAGGGACACATACATAATCTAGTTCTATTAGAGCTAGAAGAGTTTAGCCTATATTCTAACTTAACCAGCCAACCTTTTAAATTATGAAAATTGTCAAACAAAAAATTGAGAAAATATAATAAACATCTATGTATGTACAACCCAGAATGAGCAAAGTTAACTTATTATTCAATTAAATAAAATAGCCCACTGTAAATAATTTATCTTTCTTATAAGTTATTGCTGTTTTGAACTTAGTGTATATCTTTACCAGTTGTGTTCTTGTAAATGTACCGTAAACATACATGTCAAACTAAAACACTTCTATTGCATTTGGAAGTTTTATATGAAGGATAGCATATTATCCACTGGCTTCTACAACTTTCTTTTTAAAAAAATTTAAATTTCTTGTGGTGACATTGATTAATAAAACTAGATAGGTTTCTAGCAAACAACTTTTTTTTCCATGCACTAGTAGTTCATTGAATTTTACAATGCTTGTAGATCTATTTTGAATCTTTTTACCATTCTTTCATTTGTATGTGCTTTAACATACTTTGATTATCTTTGCTTTACCTCATCTTTCTGGCAATCTATTGAGGTAATTGAGTTTTATTCTAGCACACATCTTTTCTGTGCTGATTTGTGAGTCACACCTTCTATAAAATGGGGACATCTGTAATAGTGCCAACAATAAAAATAAAGCGGAAACAGTCACTTTAGAAAGTACACATATTATTCATATAATCTAAGATAAATTAAAAATTTATATTCTTTTCTCGACTATGGCAATTAAAACAAACATTTTTAGATCCACCTTATTTATTTATTTTGTTTTTAAAATCAATATGTAGTTTCATCAAGCTACTTTATCAATTTCTTTTTTTTTCTTTTATTTTCTGGTTTTTCAATTACAGTTGTCCCATATGCTTTATTAATTTATTTCTTCATCAGTAATTCTGGTAGTCTACACCTTTCTGGATTAAATCTTCTTTTTGCCAAGCATATCCTTTAGTAATATTTCTTTCAGTGTCCCTGTAGGAGTCAGATCCAGCCTCCAAATGTCAAGTGAAATGCTCATTATGCAGTTTCGCCCCTAAAATACACTCCGCACATAATTAAAAGTAAGATATTGACTGTTAGTATATTGTCTCTAGCAATGTTTAAAATGGCCCTTGGAATAAAAAGATTTTCAGGAAATCTAAATGACTACTTTTGTTTATATAAAATTTTATTGAATAATCATAAGTAGTATGGAGAGACTTAACTTCAGAGACTTGAATTCATATGTAGTGAATTTATTGTAAGTTAAAAAAATGTTATTAGTTTGTATTTATAATAAGAGGTCAATAATGAAAGAATGAATAATGATAAAACAAATTAATTTAAAAGAATAATATTTCGTATTTTCTTGAAACATTGAGCTAAAATAATATTAAACAGTAATATGTAACCTAAATCTTCCTCATGGCAGTTTAGTTTCATTTTATTCTTTTAACTACACCATCATTTCATTTTTATGCAAATTCTTATTTTCTGATATAACCCCTACTCTACCTATGTCTGAAGTACAAGAATGTGTCTTTTTGTGATGGCAAATTGATGTTGGTTGTCTTCATTTAATTATTTATATCTTAAAGGCTTTTTTGTAACCTGCTGCTTTGCATTCAGTAAGATTGAAATTAATAAAGTTTCTAGTACACACTAGTCAAAAAATACTTCTGTTTATTGGCAATCAATGTCATTTTCAGCTTTAAAGTTGCAATTAAGAGAAAGAGGAAGATTATATTAAAAATTGGGATTAAGGATATACTGTTTTGAAGGAATAAACAAAAAAGGATAACTTCTTCTCCAGATATCAATATCCACATTTTATAAGCGTACACAGGTAGACATATATTGCCGCATATATCTATTGGTATTGTCAAAGTTGGCAAATTCACTCCTTTTCAAATTTTTAAACATCTAAGGCAGAAACCTGGGAATCATTCTTACTACTCTGTA
This sequence comes from Furipterus horrens, assembly GCF_987537825.1. Taxonomy (NCBI): domain Eukaryota; kingdom Metazoa; phylum Chordata; class Mammalia; order Chiroptera; family Furipteridae; genus Furipterus; species Furipterus horrens. The sequence continues at coordinate 11,762,655 of NW_028327171.1, forward strand.
CCCCTTACTATTCGTGTCTGGTGCACTCTCTCCTGCATGTCAAAACATGCCCTAAGAAATAAATCTGATATGACCTTGACAGTATGCAATATAACATGATTAACTGTATCACAAAATATTAAAAATTTTCATATGTGCTATGTCATGAAGAATATTTTTAAAGCACTGGATGCTTCCCATGTGGTGATCCCTACAACAGAAACACTGTATTTTTAGCCCTGAACTGACGAAGGGAAGAACAGGGGGAGACACAGACTGGAGACCGCATGTGGAACATGGGGGTGGGAATTAAATGAATTCCGCCAATGCATTTTTCTCCAACTTCAGATTTCCTAGGAGTGGGTGAATTTTTTATAACTTAAAAAATTTTTTTTTCAAAGAAAAAACTTCTTTCTTAGAACTTTTTGGTCACGGTTGTTTCAAAGTAGAAATAATATAATAAGGCAGTATATAGCATAGGGGAAATTTATGTGGAGCAGAATTTGTTGTTTTAATCCTCAGATGTCAAATAAAGATAGATGAAGAAACATATTTAAATTAGACATTCTCAGCCATATGGCAAAATTGGTACTATGCATTAATCACCCAAATTCCTTTCCCTGGACACAGAAAGATTATAATTCTCAAGTTCTCTTGAGTATATGTTGGCGTTATGTGACCAAGTTCTGACCAATGGTGTGTGGGAAATATTGAAGATATTTCCAGGCATAGCTCTTAAAATGATAACACATATGATGCTCTAATTCCCTTTTCCCACCCTATAGTGACTCTGGAGGCCACTTTCACCAAGTGATGTAACTGTAAAGTGGAAGCAGCCCGGTTCCTGAGTTACTGTTTGGAAGAGAGCTACTAAGTAAATTTCAGAGACCCTTGAACCCATATTAGACTGTGACATGAACAAAAAATAAACTTTTAGTACACTAAGCCAGTTAGATGTTGAAATGTATTTGTTATTGCAATATATGTAGCTACCTTATTGTGATTGATACAGAAAATATAGAACAAAAACTAAAATATGTCAGGATAGTGAAGAGATTCAAGCAAGTGGTGAAGACTTAGGTAGGTATTGGAGGCTAGAAAGATGGTAGTCACTTTATAAAGTAATATTTGTATGTGCAATTACTTGGAATGAAGCCTATAAAACTAGGAACCATGAACAGATAAAACAAAAGCATGAGTGTGTGTGCTTATTACCGATCATACTTGACAAATTACTACAAGGGAAAGTTAAGTTTCAAAAATGAATTGTTAGGTCAAAAAAGAAAATTGGTATGATAGAGATTTTGCCCCTTAAATTTCAAATAGTAAGGGATAGGATTACAAAGAGTAAATGACAAAGTCCTGTTATGGTCTTCAGTTTGTTAAACTCACATGGAGAAAAGAACAGATGGACACTTGCGCCATTTAACACAACTCTCAACTGAATAAAGGAATTGAGGAAAAAGGAATTTAAGGGCACTGGCTTTCTACATATTGTACTAGTTAATCTTAAGTAAATATCATTCAATTGAGAGACAGACATGATGGCAGGAACAAAGAAATTAATTAGTCTTGCAATTTAAATCAAGGAAAAAACTCATCATCATCGACAGCCGTCCATCTCGAGAGACGATGGCGTAGCTTCTTGAGAGTCTATCTGCACTGCCGAGAATGGCCGTGCAGTCCGACTCGGGAGTGACACGGTATCTGTCTCCTCCCGTGTTGAATCGACATCTTGCGATGACGCTGGAGTGTCCTCTCCAGTGAAGCTGAAGCTACAGAGCCTGGGCAGGGTGATATGGAGGGTCTGCTGTTGCCCATGCAGCAGACCCCCCATCTCTTCGCAGCTGAAGGGTCCAAGGGAAAGACGGAGTCAATACAGCTTGGCTTCAGGTGCGCCGCAGGAGTTGCCGGTGTTGACCACAACGTCAAACCGCCTTAGGGACTCCGGCTCCGGATTTTCTGTCGGGGTTTACTCCCTTTGCCTTTCCCCTGAGGAGGTATGCCGCAAGGCAGCGGAGGTTTTTTGGAGTCAGAGTTTTCCTTCTCTGATGTGCCCTGACTGGAAGATCGAACCAGCGACACTTAGCTCGCAGGCCGACGCTCAATCCACTGAGCCAAACCAGCCAGGGACAAGGAAAAAACTATGGGTATGGTTTCTGGCATAGGGAACTGACTGGAAGTAAATAATGCAGGAGCCTACTCAGTTTTTTACGGAAATGTAGTGCCAAAATCCTGACTTTTTAACATTGAAAATGAGATTTAGGTTTTCGTTATTAAGAGGAAGGCGTCGCCTAAGGAATTCCTATTTCAGATGTAGGCTGAAGTAGGTCCACGGACAAGGAGTAACTTCCCAGAATGTGCAGTTGAAGAGGACATGTTTAAGAAAGTTGTTTCCCCAGAAAAAGAGAGAAAAAGCCTAATCAAGAATCTCCCCCAATCCCAGAGTAAAATGCTTTCATAATAACTGTCCAGTGAGATTTCAGATTTCTATTAACCAATGACTGCTGCATGTCCTCCCCATTTCTCATTTCTGTTCAGATATGTTTACTGTGGATATTCTCTCCCTGTATCAGGTATGTAGGGACAACTTATCCTTTTAGATTATAGGTCATTGTACCTAAAGTGTTCATATACAGACCCATGAGAAGCTGTTACACATTTCTGATGATACCTGTCTTTAAACATATGCAATGATGTGATAAAAATGGATAGAATTGGTCATCCTTTGGGAGGTAGCAAGTATGTTCAGTACACAAAAGGAATAAAATAGTTTGGTGACCAGAACAGTAGACTGTTGGAGAGACAATGTTAGGTTTCCACCAAATCATATACCTGAGTCTGGTTAATGGGATGTGGATGGAAGGGATACAGGCCAATTTCAGGCCTAGATCCTCCAATCCTACAGGTGTGCTTGGAAGTCTTGTATTCCAGATGACCGATCTACAACATTGCTAAATTTGCTGAGCATTATTTAGTATTTATTACACAGAAATAAATAGAAACACACTTACATATACTCACATATACATATGCAGACTCCTTTGTAATATAAACACTTCTTATTATTATGTATTAAGAAATGTTTCTTAGAGCAAATGGTTCAGAAATGTTGGGAGAGTGTGAAATATTCCTGAAGGCAAAACGTCTGAAAGAGTAACCAGTGGGAATTTGTGGGAAGGATGATCCCATCAAGTTTTTTCTCTGTAAAACATGCAAAACAAGATTTAATTTTCCTGTTGTTTGAAGGACTAACAATGATTCATGAAAAAAGAAGAAGACCTGGCATATGGGAGTGACTGATAATTGTTAAGTATTAGTGGTGATGCTATTTATTTTCAGTATGGAGAGAAATTATTGAGAATATGTTATTTTTTAAATGGTACAAATGCTTGCTCCTCAAATAGGATATTAGGTTCAATTGTTGCTAATATCATAGAATGTATCATTTGACAATTGTCTTTTTAAAATTTTTACATCTAAATGGAAGAAAAGAAAGTGGCATAAAAGAAAGTTAAGAATGTATGTTTAATAGTTTGGACACAAAGTAAGATTGTATTGGGTGGCCCCAACTCACTTGGGTCCAGTTGTGGGGCTCAGATATATTACAAGATGCAGTGGGTGAAAGGGAACATCAAAGCAGGAGATCAGAAACGGGCTACGGATTGGCCAAGCCTTTGCCCAGAATGCTAGTACTTGCTCTCTATTTTATAATTATGAAGCTTTCTTATTCCATATCTTAAAACAATAAACTGATGTGGATCCAAAGTTTTACAACATATGGTTATTTAGGAAAATTGACTTGGGGCTGAGTCATTTGGCTGTTATGTTTTATTACCTATATTTCCCATTATTTTACCCTCTCTGATTGCATTGTGCAGTCTTCCTTTGATTGCTCATTCTATCAGCATTCAATCATCTTAACAATTTAGCACTGACAAAATATTTCTTAAAGTCTGCACCAATTAATCTGTTGGCAATATGCCACTGGAATCCACAAATATAATTTAAAAAATCAAGATATCAAATTTTACTGATTGAAATAGATTTCCTTCTAACATTCTGTAGGTAAAAGGAAATTAAGCACACTTGAAAATAATGTATATCAAACTCTTGCAAAACATTTTTGTCAGCTAATTGTAAATGAAGGAGAAACATATGGATTTAGTTTCTATTAAAACACACACATTTATAAATTCAACAGAACCTGTTTGGCAAAATTTTTTTTTATTCTTCTAATTTCAAAATATTTGAAAACAATTTGAGAATTTTTTTTCAAACATAAAGAGTCACAGGATATTTACTATTTTACAAACTCGAGAGAGAGAGAGAGAGAGAGAGAGAGAAACAAAACTGTGAAGTGACTTCTACAGGAATAATTATCAAGTGAATAGGGTTGTAATCATTATAGCCCACAGGTTATTTCAAATCTAATTACCTAATGGAAAAGAACATCGTGTTCTGAAAATTAGAAGCATGTTGGAAAACTAAGGAAAATACTAAAGGCCCAAGACATGAAACTGTGCTGTTTATCATGAAACATAAAAAGGGCAGATTTTCTTTCAAATAATTTATTTTAAAAAATATTATATTTATTTATTTTAGAGAGACAGGGAGGAAGGGAAAAAGAGAGGGAGAGAAACATCTCATGTACGCCCCTAAATGGGGACCTGGTCTACAACCCAGACATGTGTCCTGACTGGGAATTGAACCTGCGACCTTTCAGTTCACAGGTGATGCTCAACTCACTGAACCACACCAGCCAGGGCTCAGTTTAAAAATGCATTTTATATTAATATGAATGAGCATTTATTGAACTGAAAATAGAAGAATAAAATGTACTGTATATCATTGGTTTTAAATAGTAATCAACCAGTCCGACTTTAGGTCTTACAAAATTAAACAACATTATATTTAAATTTGATTGGAATCAGTGGTAAAAATGTAAAGTGAGTCTATTAATTAGGACTTTTTGATTTAATTGTAAAAACCCTACTCATACTATCTCAGACAAAAACATTTAAAAAAAGATTTTATTTATTTACTTTCAGAGAGACGAGAAGGGAGGAAGAGAAACATCAATGTATGAGAGAAACATTGATTGGTTGCCTCTTGTGCACACCTCCAACCAGGGACCTGGCTGGCAGCCCAGGCACGTGCCTTGACTGGGAGTGGAACTGGTGACCCTTTGGTTTGCGGGACAACACCCAGTCAGGGCTAGACAAAAACATTTTTAAAACTTTAGAAGAAAAGGAATATATTCGATCACACAGTACAGAAGTCCAGGTCACGGGCTGATTTTGACGACAGTGTCCGGTGGCTCACTTCTTGACTCTAATTTCCCCTCACTGTGTCGGCCTTTTTCTTAGGCAATAGTTCACAAAATGGCGGTGAAAAGCTCCCAGCTCCTAGGTTCCACACATAATACTGTTATGGGCAAACAAAACCTCCCGTGGGACAGTTTTAACAAAGAGCCTAAGTAATAGTGCAAGGCTGCTGTGTGATGTCTTCATCTCTTCCGCCAGGCTTCAGTCATGAGCAAAATCACGGCGAGTTAGGGAGGAAGGAGCCAGTTCAATACCATCCAAACAAAATGAACTGAGGACTGAGGGTGGAAGCATTGGTTTCTCAATAGATAAGGCTGATATTCCTGAAAGAAATGAGAAGGGATGCTGAACAGACAGTATCATCAGAGATTCACAGGGAGGAGCTTTTAATTCCCTTTCAGGACTATCTACAATTTCTGTAACATTGCTGGCATTATTCACTGTCCTGATGTAATATACTATATTAGTTGTTTTTATGAAATACGATAAAAAATGAATGATTTAATGTTCCTTGTCTGGTTAATTGCATTTGCCTTCAAAACACTCTAGTGTGTTTTAATTAATCAGGCTTAGAGAAGGGGGACTCTTCACTTTTAAATTTCTTAGATCCTTTTTTTTTTTTTTTCTTTAAGACTGCTTTGAGATTATCTTCCTTCTACTCTCCCCAGCAATTTGTCAGTGAGGCTGAGGTAGGAAGCCTGGCCCTGAGCCTCCTGCCTCAGAAAGTTAAGAGCTGGGGCAGACAGGCAGAGGTCTCAAAGAAGGAAGGTATGAATATGGTGACTGCGACCTTATCTCCTTAGGCTTAAAGACAAATCATTCCTTGAGTTTCTTTTTTGTACTATTCTCATCATCACAGTGGTAAGATTCCAAGAGCTAAAATCAGCCAGATGGGGTCAGGGCACTGGGTAAGAAGTCCAGGAAATAATCTAGTCAGCCTCTAAAATATGTGCAATGAGTTGTAGAATCTCATGCTATGCAATAAGATAAAGGACTGACTGCATAGGGGTTTGGACACAGCCCTGGTTAGTGATAGTCTATCCTCTGTGTTTATCTTCTACCACTTCTATAATCAGAACAGAGCTGATGGAGGATTCTGAGATCGTTCATTTAGGTATCTTCTTTGATGACAGAAAGACTAGCCATAGAAGTCCCCCTCCATGTGATTTCACAAAGAAAAGAAGATCTCTATGGAAAGGGGTATGTACTTAAGAGAAAAAAAATAAGAAAAAGAAAGAAAGAAAGAGGAAAATAAAAAAACCCCTTAAGTATAAAGAGATTTTTCTAAGTATAGAAAAGTCTATACTTAGAAAAATCTGGGTAAATATTTAATGTTCAGTTTGTTTTGTGGCTTCTTGAACAAATTTAAAAGGAGCATTTTCCATCGAAAGAGTGTTTAATGAATGATTTGAAAAATAAATTGAAAAATAATGTTTTTATATATTTTAGTCAGATTTTAAAAAATTCTATTTGCCTAATATTGAATAATTTAATTCTCTGTGCTTATATTACATTCCAATTTAACAAACAGGATAAACAATGCCTTTTTTAGTGGTGCTTAATCTACACATCCTGTTTCTGTTTTCATGAGTGACTCAAGAAGTATTTACTTTGGAAGGATGAGAAGTGAATAATATGTAGAAAAAAAGAGTTGGAAGCCTCACTTAAGTTCACTACATGTTGAAAGAACTTAAATTTGAAAGAAATACATCACCATAGCATAAAAAACAGTTTTGCTATGGTTCTACTCATATTAAGTATCGATAAAGCATATGGCCTTAATCTGAATGCCAATGACATTCTCAATTTATCATAGAAAAAAATAACCAATGACTTGATACATTTGCATATATGTTCCCAGTCTCTGATTTACCGTTTATTATTCACAGTCTGTGAAATTGTTTCTGGACTGTGGAAGAGGGGGGAAGTGAGTGGAGCAGGGAGAGTAAAGGGGGAAAAAATGGAAAAACTGTAATAGAAAAATAGTAACAAAATTAGAAGAAATTCTTTCTGGAGAAACATATAAAATGAGTTTATCTACTGTTACAAACTTCAACTGTAGAAAATTTGAAGAAAAATTTAACATATATTCTTTAAAGAAATATCATTTTAATACTTTCTAAAACATGGACTACAAAATGACAAATGAGTCATATTACTATACTGATTATTGAGCCTACATTGATAAATTTATAATTATATTAAATAGATTGTTTTTATACAAATAGATAATTCTAAGCTGCTTAATAATCTAAACTTGCTTAGAATAATAAATACTTACTTTGAAATATTTTTTGCACACTACTGATTTTGAGGGAAACTGTTGAAAACATTATTAGGAAATGTCATGCAAAAACTACCCTGCAGTGAGAATTAAAACATGTAGATATATCTTGGTAATTACAATAGTCAAGGCAGAAAATGCCTTAAGACACTTATTTTGGTTTAGCATAGAAAGGGATAACTAGAACAATAAAAATCTTTCTTCCCACTAATAGTAAGTCTATTTAGTAACTGAAATTTACAGGCAAATAATTTTCCTCTACTTAACATAATTGAGATTTGGTCAATCTCTCATTCTCCTAAAAGTGGAAGAGTTCCTAAAAACTGATAAGAGCCTCTAAATAGTAGAAATTAATTTAATTTTTGTGCCTGTAAAGATGGAAGTATTCAAGACTTTGAAATATATGATACCACTGAGATTTAAACAATATCGTTGAAACAAGTGCTATAAACGAGTACAAAATGAAGAATGATTAAAATAGAATTTATTAGATGGCTGAGTCCATATCAACTACAATAATTTACTACATTTACTTAAAAGTAGAAAATCAATACCACTGAATTGTTTAAGATTCATTTTTACATATAAACAAATATTTAATAATAGATTTTTCTGCTAAATATCTTACTCCCTCTGATTTTAGCTCAAAAAATGATTAATAATTTACATGAGTTGCTGTTTACAAGCCAACCCCTATGAAGATTTCTTGATAAGTTGCCATATTGGGTCAAATTAATGGCTTGCATAATCAAGTGTTTTGTTTCTGAATGATACCAAAGGACATTTAATTAAGACAGGGAACAAAATTAGCCATAGCACTTATCCTTGGAGAATCCTATTTTTATTTTTTCATCCAAAATTAATTCTCTCTTCAGCTTATTGTTTTTTGTTATGTCAAAATATCTTTCATAACCTTTTAATTTTTCTGTAAAAAAAATACTTGCATGTGCACGCTTCACACACACACATATGGATGCTCTCCCATTCACACTTTTTTTGCCCTTTTAAAAAATGTATGTACAGAGAGGCTAACATGAATTTACCATGACTAACAGTAATTTATATTTGCTTTTAGGTATTTCTTTCAATCCTTTTTTAGAGTTTCATTCAAGCTTTCTTAGACCTCCAGAGCTATCACACAACAGTTTCTACTAATTAAAAAAAGAACAACATAGATTCTTAGATTCTGTCTTAGTTATTCAGGCTGCTATAACAAAATATTACAGGCTGGGTAGCTTATTAACAAGAGACATTTAGTTCTGGAGGCTGTAACAGTGAGAACAGGGTGGCAGCATGGTCAGATGTGGGCTAATGAGCCCTGGAGGCTTCTTTCCTGAGGGCACTGATCCCATTCATAAGGGCTTCCCCTTCAGGAACTAATCACATCTCAAAGGTCCCACCTCCTAATGCCATCACTGTGGTCATTAGGATTCTGGCATGTGGATTTGGTGGGGGGGTGGGGGTGGCAGGGACCCAACCATTCAGGCCATGGCAAATGCAGAGAGACTGACAGCTTTTATGTAGATGACAAGGGTGGGAAGGAGCATCCCAGGGAGGCTCGCAATAGGAACTGACTCTTGAATAATATTTTTAAGGATGTGTAGAGCATCACCAGATAAATAAGGGTAGTAAAGGCCAGGTGGGAAGAGCAGCTTGAGCAACGTCATGGAGCTCAGCGCATGTTCAGGAAACCACAACATTCTTTTAGTGACTATAATATAAGGTGCATTAGGGTTATGTAACTGGAAATGTAGTCTAGAAAATAAACTTATTCAATGCCATCTTTACCAATGCTTCTCAAACTATTATAATTAAGAATTTTACTTTAGTATGCAACCTAGGAGATTTTATATTTATATATATATATATTTTTGGTCAGAGGCAAACCTTGTTTTGCATGGTCATTTTGGGTCTATAGGTCAGAAATCTGAGACAGGTCTCATTGGGCTAAAATCTAACCAAGTCCCTGGGTGCTGGTAGGACTGTTATTTCTTTCTGGAAGCTCTAGGAGGGACATCTTTTTCCTTGCCTTTTCCAGTTTGTAGAGCTACCCGCATTTGTTGGCTTATGGCTCCTGTTTCCAACTTCAAAGCCGTCAATGGTGGGACAAGTTTTTCTCACACTAGCATGTCTCTGGGCCTGTGACAAAAGGAAAACTGAAAAAGGTTTTATGCTTATAAAGGCTCATATGACTAGACTGGGCCCACTTGGCTAAGAATCTGCCTATCTCAAGTTTCTGACTCTTAAATTATATCTGCAAAATTCCCTTTATCACATAAAGCAACCTATTTATAAATTCTGGGAACTAGGATATGGACATCATTGGGGGGTTATTATTCTCTTCAATACAATTCTCATTCTGGTCTCCTAACATTTATATTTATCCCACATGCAAGATTTATTCACTGAACCCAAGTTCCTCAAAAGTCTAAACCAAGTGTCCAAAAATCTCATCTAAATCTCATCAGTTCAAAAGTTCCCAGTGTCTTCTTCCGAATGACCTAATTTAGATATGGATGGAGCTCTGGGTAAATACCCTTGGGCATAATTCCTTTCCATTCGTGACTCTGTGAAAATAAAGAAACATGCTATCTGCTAGTGAAATACAGTCGCAGGACAGGCATAGGATAACAGAGATATTCCAGTTTAAAAAGAAAGAAAATTAAAGGAAAAAGAAAAGAAAAAAAAGGAGGAACTGGTTTCAACAATTTTCACATCAATCTCGGTAAACTCCATTAGATTTCAAGCCTGTGAATGATCCTCTGTGGTTTTCAGCTCCTTCCAGGCTCCTGGCATGACCTCTTTGAATCATCCTTCCCTTTTCATGAAATATGGCAGGTGTTTGAAACTGAGTAGTTTTATCAGCTTGTTTCCTGCCAGCAGAATTTTAGAGGTCCAGTAACCGCCTCTCATTTTATAGTTTATTCCTTTTAGTCCAAACTGGCAGTGTTTCTTGTAGTATAAAATTTCCAAGAACCTGTGGATCTCCCATGTATGCCACAGAGGTTTATTTCACTAGGTAAGAGACTTCCACAGATACTTCTTACTTAGTTCTCTACTTTTGGCTTCTGTGGAGATAGCTGAGGAACGACACCCTTAAACTTTCGAGGTGTTTTCTGTGATTGAGGACATCTGACAGTCACTCTCTCAACCTCTTCCAAGAGCTCTTTGCGGGACTGAGTATCGTGACCTTTTGATCCTTTTGAAGTATTGGCAGAAGCTTCTTGCAGCCACACCCTCAGCGTTTTCTTTATCACGCTTTCCGCCCAATGTAGCTCTTCATTTTAGCATCTTGGGCAATCTGGAGAAGTTGAGAATTTCCCAAATCATCACCAACTGGCTCCTTTTTGTTTAATCATTCTTCTCCCAATTTATCTCCTCCTTGCACTTTGCTAAAAGCAGCAGAAAGAAGCCAGGCTGCCTCTTCATCCCTTTGCTTAGAAACCTCCTCAGCTAAACAGACTGTTGAATCACGCAGAAGTTTTCCCTTCCACGTCGCCGCGGAAGACAATTCTGCTAAGACTCCTGCCGCTATAGCATAAGGAAAACCTTTCCTCCAGTTCACAATAACGCATAGCTTACTTCCTTCGGCAGCCTCAGCAACAGCACACGTGACGTCCATATTTCCACTAGTAGTATATTTGCAATGATTTCGGCATTCTCTAAGGCAATCTATGTTTTCTCTTCCATGATCTTCATTCTGTCTAGCCTTCACTAGCAGAGCTGCTAATATTCACATTCCTACTAATAGTCTGCTTAAGGCAATCTGAACTTTTTGAATCTGCTCCTTCAAATTCATTCAGGCTTAATCACTGCCCAACCCAAAGCCACTGTGCCGTCTTTTGAGGTATTTGTTATAGCACTAGTTCACTCTTTATTATTGCCAAAACAAATTCCCACACATACAGTGGCTTTAAAACACACAAACATATGAGCTTACAGCCGGCAACACCCTCTTCCTAGCAATGCTCCCTAAATAGAACGAAGGCTTTCTTTGTTCCCTTAAGTTTCAACGGAGGCCCACGTTTTCTAAGGAACAGAATTAACAGTGATTTTTTTTTTCTCCTCTCAAAAGTCACGTTTTGCTCATAGACTGCACGCTCTTCAGCACAACTTACCATATGTTCTGCTGTTTCATTATTTATCTTTGTAATATATGTCAACTTATTTTAAGAACACAATAAGATATCTTGGGACAGGAACTTCTGGCATTCCTAGTGTTTATGAGAGTGTTTTTATGTGGCAGCCACTCTGATTCCATTTGTGAATGATGACGCAGAGTGTGGTAGATAATGGGATAGTTAAAGATGGGAAGTTTGCTTTATGAACTGAAATTTTTAGGAAGCCAAAATATTTTACTAACACTGAGCGACTATGCATGTTTTATATAATAACAGTGTTACTCTCTAATTTATAAGTGTAGCTAATATTTATGATATAATCTTCTGATTAGAGTGTAGCTTGCAATATATACTTCTCGTTTATGAAAATGTACTGGGAATCTTACCTTTTGCAACAGCATGGATGAACCTGGAGATTATTATGCTAAGTGAAAGAAGCCAGTCAGAGAAAGACAAACACCATATGATCTCATTGATATGTGAACTCTAATGAACAAAATAGAAACAGAGGCATGGGTACATGACCAAATGGCAGCTGTCATATGGGAGGGGAGTGGGGTGACTGGATGAAAGAAGGTGAAAGGATCAGCCAAAGAACATATATGGCACATAGACATAGACATAAACAACAGTGTGCTGATGACCAGAGGGAAGGGGGTGGGGGCTGGGTGAAGGGGGGCATAGGTGGGAAAAACGGGGACATCTGTGATATTGTAAACAGTAAAAATTAAGTTAAAAAAGAAGTGTGTGGGTGGCCATAAGTCACCAACACCAACCCCTTGCAATTTGACTTCTTGATAATTAATACATTTGCATTGCCTTCTTTATAAGAGTCTCTTGTGAATTTTTTTGCTAAGTCAACGATTGCCCTCAAGGAACAGATATCGTCTCTAGTTAACTTTTGCAGCCTAGCTATTTCTTAGAATCACAAGCAGACATGCACGGACATGAGGGCCAGGGAACCAGACCTGTAACATGGTCAGTGCTCCAGGGAATCAAGAGAGGACACTTCTTTTAGATGTTTGCTGGCACCACAAGGCACTCAATGCTGCCAGCGTGGCTGTTATGAATAATTTCTTAACTGCACATGGTGTTCTTAACTGCTCTGTGCTCCCCATTCCAGAATCAAAGCTCTAGGCAGGAACAGCTGATTGGCTGGCCAAGCTTGTAAGGAAGTAAATATCTCAAAAGGAGGAAGTGTATTTGGATGCTAAGCAGCCAAAATATGACAATTGTCCATGAAACCAAGGTACATTTTCTGCTATAAAGTGAGGCCAACTCTCAAGAATCTGGACTTTTATGAAAGGCTGGGGGCCAACATTTTTTTTTTCTTTCATAAAATGAGCAATTCCCGGTGATGGGAAGGCTTTAAAATTTTATCTAGTCTGATATTTCTCCATGCTTCAGTTGAATATGGAAAGGTAATAATGACAAAGAATTTCCCTCATGAATAGACTATTTTAATTGTTTTTTGTGGGGGAGGGAGCAGTGCAGATCCCTTTGTGAAAAAAGTATTTCTTGTACTGACCTTTTAGCCTTTAGTACTACTTTTAGAGCTACAGAAAAAATAGACCCAATTCTTCTAAACATAACCATCTCTTTAAAATTAAATATATGTGTGACTTTTTAAAAATCATTTTCCCAATCATATTAGTCCAAGTTAGTTTAACAGTTCTTCATATGGTGTACTCTTGACTCAATATTCCTGCTTCTGCCATTCTCCTTTGACACACACAGACACACCAACATACACAAACACACCACCACAGACACTGTTTCACACACACATACCACTATCCAAACAAACACACCACCAACCACTGCACCATTTGTGATACTGAGAAATGAAAACTTCTTGAGGGCTGACAAGTGAATGGTGTGGAGGAGCTAGCATCCTTTTTTTTTTTTTTTTTTGGTACCCCAAGACTACTTAGGTTTTTTTGCAGGTCTTGTAACACGATTCACTCACATTGAGCTTTTTCCATGTTTGGTTTTTTGGTAATAACTTTTTAAAAGTTTATTTTCTATTGCATTTTTTCCCATTACCATTTATCCCCCTTTTACCACCTCCCACCCTGATCACCACACCATGTCCGTGAGTCCTATTTCCTTTTTGGTCAGTCCCTCCACTCCTTAACAACCTCCCTTGACCCAGAGCTGTCAGCCTGCTCTCCATCTATGAGTTTGTCTCTATTTTGCTTGTTAGTTTAGTTTGTTCATTAGATGCCCCATATTTGTGACATCGTATGGCATTTGTCTATCTCTGACTGTTTTGTTTCACTTAGTGTAATGTTCTCCAGGTCCATCCATTTGACAACAAAGGGTAAAATTTTCTTCTTTGCTGCTAAGTAGTATGCCAGTGTTTAGATGTCCTGTAGTTGTTTTATCCACTCACCTACGGATGGACATGTGGGATGCTTCCATATCTTGGTGATTGTAAATAATGCTGCAATGAGCAATGAACAGATTTCTTTGGATAAATTCCCAGAAATGGAATTGCTGGGTCATGAGGCAGTTCCATTTTCAATTTGTTGAGGTATCTCCATACTGCTTTCCACAGTTGCTACACCGATCTGCATTCCCATTTCTTTGTGAAGTGTTCCCTTGTGAAATCATGTCTCTTATGAAATGATGTCTTAATCTCAGTTCATGACGTGGGTCGAACCTGCGAATTAGAGTTCCAGTGTGGGTAGCCTTTGGGCGCAGGTTCTAACCCTGTAAACCCACTGGAGGTGTTCTTTCCCTAAACACTACAATTATGTTAAGCATAAAGTCCTGGAATGTCCTTTAAAATCTCTATCAGATCACATTGTAATAGACTCTGATGGATGCATTTTGGAAACAGATTCATCATGTTTTGTGTAGGTGTTCTCAGCTGGTGAAGAGATAGCAATATCCCTGCAAGGATTTAAAACGCACACATTTCTTTCACACCGTAGAGGTCAGAGAACCTTCCTCAGAATCTCCGTGATTTCTTTGGTGTGAAAAATAGTTTACTCTTGGTCTCTTTTCTATTCAAATCCATTCATTCATTCTAAGTTCTATTCTGAAGTTAATAATATGTGGCTAAGGGGATGGTCAATTTGTCACCGAGTTAATATATCTTTATGAAACTTCAAAGAGGAATGAGAATTTTTATTTAATTTAAGACCAGGCAACCCTGTAAAATAAATAAGGTTAATATGTGCATTTATTTTTCACCTCTATAAGGAAATACTCTCAATTTTTTAAAAACCGGAGGAGCTGTCATTCTATCTGTTCTATCCTGATTTTGATAAAAGGCATTATCTTCTACAAAGAAATATTTTCCTACACTGTAAAACTATAAGTGTGACCTTAAATGGTAGTTGACACGCAAGTAGTGGAGAATATTAAGGAGTGGTGGGGACTGTGGTAAGGGGAATATTTTTTTTCTTTTTGGAGAACCATTACATAGATTGAGCCAATTGTTGTCATACAGGAATGTGAGCCCAGTGTTGCTAGATCTTTCAACTTTTTCAGGGGAAGCCAGAAATCTGGCTTTTTATGTGAAATTCCCAGTTTTAACTCTTGGTCACATTAAAAAAAAAAAAAAACATATAGGAGCCAAAGAAAACATGTCTCTTCTCCAGGTTTAGCTTACAAGTTGCCAGCTTGCAACCCCTATTCTAGAGACCAGGAGCTGGAGCCCAAGAACAATAGCGGCAATGCTCAGTAATTGTTGCTTCCTGAGGGCCTGCGGCTCTTTCCGGAAACAGAACCTTGATAAACCTTCCCAGGCAGCCTGCCTTCATCCATCCAGATTCCAAAGGTGGCGAGCCTGTTATTCTCCCTGAGGGGGTCTCACAGCATCACTTGAAGCATTAACTTTCCCACCAGACCATGCATTCCTTAAAAGGAGGGAAAGTCTGTTCACGAAAGTTTTATAGTAACTGAGACGTGTTAATTGCCACGAATAAGCCCCACTTTACCAAGAATTCTTCTATAATAGAATTTCCAACATTTCTTTCCCCATGTTCTAAGAGAAACCCTATCAAAACATTGACTTTTTTTTTTTTTTAACATGAGAGTGGAATATAATTTTTGATCTTCTGGCTAAGCAATCCTTCTAACTCAGAAGAGTTAATTCCTTGCTGTTAAGAACATAGCATAGCAGAGAACAGAAACAAATTGATCAGATGTTTCAAGATCAGGGAAGAGGTATAGAGTAACTACTAAGTGCTCCAAAACTATAGGTGCAAAAGTAAGCATGCACAGTGTGAGGAACAGAGGTGTCCACACAAACATCTCGGGACCTGAAGGCATCACAGCTGTGCTTCACCGGGTCTCCTCTGAGGGTGCTCCGGAGACAGATCAGAACGTGCACCCCCGTCACTTGTAAGGTCCCTCTCTTTTTGTTTTCCCAATTTTCAAACCTCCCTACTCATGCCGTGTTTATAAATCCCAGAAAGGACCTTGCACCACAGATAGGTTTTAAAATAACCTAGAAAAGGAAAAGTTAATAAATGCCAAGGAGTTACTTATGTAATATAAGCTTTTAGGAGTTATAATTTTTGGTGGTGTCATTTCAGGAAAGCAACCCTAAAGTTACTGTAATACTAATAGCTGTTATCTATGGAGTGGGGACTATGTATGTTAGATATTACTCATGTGTTACTCTGTTGAATCGTCACAAGAAAATGATCAAGTGATGATTAAATGTTCCATATGCTTTATCCGTGTTACCATTTTATTACTCATCAAAAATAAATAACTAAATAAAATAATAAGAAATGTATTATTATTTTACTTAACATTTGGGGACTATGAGACTTAAAGAGGCTTCAACGTTTTGCTTAAATTTGCCTTGTTGGCTAAGGACTGGATTTGAACTTTATTCCCATGGACAATCATGGGCTTTCCATCACACTACTAAGTCTCTTTTCTTGGGATCTCAGTTTCACTCAGTGATTGTTATTTGAGGTACATTTCCCCAGCCTCCCAATTGCCTTATATATATACTTGTGTACAAATTAGAAATAATTTGACCACAAGTAATTATTTCTAACAGAAAGCCTACCAGTGGATTAAACAATGTTGCAAGCTGTTTTTTGTTAGACACCACCTTGAGACAGAGACTAGCATCAGAAGTTTTCACGGCCAGTGTTCTTGAAATATCACCTTCAGGAGTGTGAAGGAAGCAGGAGTCTGGATAGAGGGAGAGTTGGTTGAGGTTTAGTTTCAATGAGGCCTCAGCTGAGTTTGTGGGCAGATCCAAGAGAGGGTGGCTCTTCAGAGTTATCCTGGGTTGAGGGGAGACACCCAGGACTCTAACCCCTACCTCAACCAATCACTGGACACAGGTTTCTGCAGGAAAGGGACATATCCTTAAGTGAGAAGGCATTCTTCAGCTTACTCAGTTCTGGAAGAGGGTTTGACAGCTCAGAGACACCAGCTCATAATTTTTCTAGAAACTGGGAGAATAAATCCTGAAATCTCACTGGGGATGTTCAGTCATTTAAGATGCCAAGACTCCTGCATGCTTGTGTCTCTTGGTCTTTCGTTATGATCACAAGATGGCAACTCCAACTCTAGGTGTCCAGTTAACAAGAGAGAAGGGGGTGGTAGGGATAATCACGGTTCCCTTTATCAGACAAGTTGAAGTCCTTCCCTAGATTTAGCTTTTTAATTCTTACAGTTTAGAATAGGCGTGAAGGCCAGGGAGACTGACAAGTTATTCTCCCTCTAAATGACACAGGAATATATTGATTAACAGATTAATTTTCTGAGGCTGGTAATATTGTTGCCTGATGAGGTTTACTAATAAAGGGAAAGAAGAAATTGATGCCTTGTAAGCAAAACACCAGTATTTCCCACAGGCTATTTTATTCTTTATTATTATTATTAAATTTATTGGGGTGACATTGGTTAATAAGATCATATAGATTTCAAGTGCAGATTTCTATGATATGTGATCTGTATATTGCATTGTGTGCCCACCACCCAAAGTCAAATCATCTTTCGTCACCACATATCTGATCCCCTTTACCCTTTACTATGTCCCCAGCCTCCCTCCCTCTGGTAACCACCATACTCTTTTTTTTTTTTTAGAATAAAGTTTTTATATTTAGAATTAGCCAGCTGGACTCAGTTTAGACGATCCCAATTTTGTTGGCAATGTCCAAAGCATCATAGTCTGGAGCCAGTCGAAAATATGCCTTCTTCTCTCCATCAGGCCTAACCAGGGTGTTGACCTTGGCCACATCAATGTCATAGAGCTTCCTCACAGCCTGTTTGATCTGGTGCTTGTTGGCCTGGACAACCACAATGAACACAAGTGTATAGTTGTTTTCTGTCTTCTTCATGGCTGACTCAGTAGTCAGAGGGAACTCGATGATAGCATAGTGGTCAAGCTTGTTTCTCTTCGGAGCGCTCTTGCGAGGATATTTAGGCTGCCTTCGGAGCCGCAGTGTCTTGGGCCTCCGGAAGGTAGGTGACGTGCGGATCTTCTTTTTTGTGTGGCTGTGGATGCCTTTTAGCACTGCTTTCTTTGCCTTCAATGCCTTTGCCTTGGCTTTGGCTTTGGGAGGGGCAGGAGCTTCCTTCTTCGCTTTGGGCACCATCTTCGTGGAAAGCTAACCACCATACTCTTATCTGTGTCTATGAGTTTTGGTGTTATATCCCACATGTGAGTGAAGTTATATGGTTCTTAGCTTTTCTGTCTGACTTATTTTGCTTAGCACAATATTCTCAAGGTCCATCCATGTTGTTGCAAATGGCTGTATTTCATCTTTTATTATGACTGGGTAGTATTTCATTGTATATACGTACCACAACCTCTTTATCCAATCACTTATCAAAGGACACTTGGGTTATGTTCATGTCTTGGCATCCATGAGTAGTGCTGCAATGAACAAAGCGGTGCATATATCTTTGTGAATAAATGTTTTCAAGTTGTTCATGTACATACCCAGAAGAAGGGTTGCTGGTCTCATGGTAACCCTATTCTTAGTTTTCTGAGGAACCGCTATACTGTTCTCTATAGTGGCTGCACCAGTCTACATTCCCACCAGCAGTGAAAGAAGGTTTCTTTTTCTCCACAACCTCTCCAGCACTGGTTATCACCTGTCTTGTTGATAATTGCCATTCTAACAGCTGTGAGGTGGTCTCTCGTAGTAATTTTGATTTAGATTTTTCTAATAGCAAGCGAGATTTGATTCTTAATTTGTAATCTTATTGATTACTAAACAGCATATGCTTTATAGCCATACACAGACCACAGGGGCATTTGAGTAAGGAGGGGAGGTTTGGAGGAGATCAAGTAATACCCCTTCAACTGGCGCTGATCTCAACCCAGTCCCTCCGAATCTGCAGAATAGGCTAGAAGATGAAGAATAAAGTGGAGATGAAAATAGAACAAGGGTAACACATTGATTTCATGAGAATTCCAAACTTAGAAGCAATAGACAAGCAAAAGAAGGAAGGAATCTGGTTCTATCTAATGAGAACTAAACTCTGTTTTCATTTACGTTGGTATCCGTTTGCACCATCAAAAACATTCAGCTTCTTATTAGCTGTTGCTCAATGCTGATGTTTACTGGCATTGAGATCGGACAACAGGACCATCTGCGGTACGTTATCTTAGTAAGTCTTGCAAATGGGGTTGCAGAGTCCTGGTAATCTAGGACTGGAGCATCTTTAGTAATTATCTAATGCAAACTCACCCTTTTACATACAGAAAACTAAGATCAAGAAGGGACAAGTTGCCCCAAATAAATGTAGGTATGAGTGTTTAAAAAACCCTTTGCTTTCTTTTTCTATTAAGCAACAGTTTGAACGGTCTTGGACTTTTCTGTGGGCAAACTGGAGCAGAGTAATTGTCACACACACAAAAAATTGAAACGCTTCATTTGCATTTAGGGAAAAGAAATAGAGATAGCTCAAGTAATTATTATGAGATTGAATTCTCCTTCACAAGCCAAACAAATCAAACGTTAGAAGTACCACCTTTTTATGACAAAATAATTATTTAAAAATAATACTTGATGATTGTTACTTTATTCACAGAACAATTAACATGGTTTTGAATCAGCAAAATACAACAGATATTTTATCAAGCATCTATTTAACTTGGTGATTTCCCAACAGTCCAAATCTAAACATAGATTTCAATGCAAAAGTTTGTTTAATGGGAAAACCTATCCAAAGAGAAACATTTGTTTCATGTGTAGTTGGGAAATATCGATCTGCTATTAGGTTGGTACAGAAAGCCAAGAGTTTTGCAAAAATTTCCACTGGCTGGTTGTTGCATGTGATCCAAATGAAGGAACTATTTGGAAAAAAATCAATGGCATAGGTTAATCACTTTTAAAAATGCTACTTTGGCAAAAATTTACATGGGGATTGGGTAGTTCAAAAAGTGAGTAACATTTTTCCGTTATTGGATGTGTTACATTTAGGAGTATAAATAGAGGTTTAGCATGAGTGGGTTGGCACAGGTGAATAGTATAATCTAAACAACAAAATCATTTGCTATAGTGATGATTGTCAGATGGGCTCTTAAGATGTGTGATGTTTTTCTAGACACATTTTTAGCTTACATTAACTAGCAAACTATCCAAATTACTACTTTGTTTCTTTATTGATTGTTTTTAAAAGATGTATTCATTCTGATTAAAGTTTACATCCTAAAAGTTATGTTTAAGAGGGGACTTTGGTGAGATTGTTGGTTAAACTTCCTCCATTTACAAAGAAATGAAGGCACATAGGGTAAATGACTTTGTCAAGATCACAGGCTAGTTAGTGACAAGCTTCCATATTTTTTACTGAATTGCATTAGTCTTTGAAGAGAGACAGGAGGCTCCCTTGGTCTCTACTGTCTAATCATAGCCTACAAAATTAGACTATTCTCTTGAACCAACATGGATTTTTATTTTTTAGGCCAAGGAAGTATATGAGAGACAGACTAAGGCACAACTATTAAAAATTAACATATAAGAGAGGAAACAGAAATGTTATAAAATATAGAGGCTTAATATACTTATTGGAGGAGCAAATAACATATATCAATAGACCTTAGGACTGAACTATCAATACATGAAACTTTTTAGAAGATCAAGTTCATATTGCCCATTTTGAATTATCAAGGCATTTCAGTGTATGTATATTACATATTATGTATACCTAAAATCTTCGGGAAAGAAAGTCTGCAGAAGAGAGTTAAAATATGAATAGGACAAATTTTGCATAAAATCTGTAACACTTGAAAACAAAATACAATTCAGTGGTATGCAAACATTTCTTGGGATTTCTGATAGAAAATAATGTATCAGTATAATTAAAACCAGTGCATTGTATAGCATATAATTGAGTTATATTTCATTAAACTTAATTCCAATATTCTGGCTCTTAGAAATTCAAATTTTGCTACTTCTTTCTAACTCCAGTTAGAGGTGGGTTGATGATAACAGTAATTAACTATTAATTCAAGTGAACATTTTTTTTTCTCTTTCCATTTATAACTAGAATGTGTTTTCAGTCATAAAGTCATTGTAGACATGTTCTATTGCTATGGCTTAGGTATTTTCAGTATAAAATATTTGTGGTATGTGTTGCTTATCAGTCATTGTTTTATGGTGAAATATAATGTAGGCTCTAGGCAAACTTGACAAGTAGGAAACATTAGCATCAAAATTATTTTAATGCAATATTTCATGATTTTTATCTAACTGATAAGTAAAACTTCATATAGCCATGGATTACAAAAAATGTTCCTTAAATTAATAGAGAACTAGAAAGATTAATTTATTCTAATTTTCCTGCCTCCTTCCCTTCTTCTAATTAAACAAAAGTTGGCATGATTCATTTTCTTATGAGATAAAATTCAAACACATAATCTTTCAATTGTTGTAAATGCTAATAATTATAAATTAAAATTGTGCCCTCAGACCTTAAAACTGAGGTTTGCAGAGTTGAGAAAAGCAGTGTTTGGAAGGATTCTCCTACTTGATCATAAATCTCTAACTAGACAACAAATAATATTGTTGTGGACATATAAGTACTCATAAATATCATTTGTTCCTTAGAGTAATCTAGAAATATGCACTCTTTTACTTATCATTTTCTTCATTATAAAACAATTAGTTCAAAACACTCTCATACCATTATTTGCTTTTTTCTGTTAAATCCCCCTTCCCTGGTCATGTCTTCCATAGTGACAAGCAGGATCAGAATGGAGAAAAGGGGAGCTGTTTCTTGTCTGTTACATTCTTTATGATTGGTCTCTACTATTAGTCACATAAGACACAACCATCTCAAATGCCCACCCGCACCATTAAGATAAATCCTTTAATGTTAGAACAGTTACAAGTTAATTCTCCAATATTAGAGTTAAAACCTTGAGATTGTTTTAATCAAGGGTTACTCATGGAAACTGATGTTACAGAAGACTTGAAGGGTAGTGGGTAGTCCCAGAGCAACACAACCATGTGACAAACACAGTGCCAGCATCAAAGCAGGCCAAGGTGTTAGATGGCTGCCATTTGGTATATAGCTTCCAGGTTCTCTGTATATACCACCCAAAGGAAAGTAGGGCAATCAAAAATTACAAAGGCAATGAAAAAAAAAAGCTGAATTAGTGTACCCTTTAATTTAATCATTGACATGTCTGAAACAATTTATTTAAAAAGGACAACTAAGGTAAATATATTTCCATTGGAGACCTTAAGACTGATTTGTCAAAATTACTGTGTATAAGAATAACTATATAGACTCTGTGTTTATACATTATATTTTGTGATATTCAGGTAAATTATCCATCTTTGATCTTATAGTAACTATTTTGAGGATTACTCTGTTTATATTTCCTTGGAGAGATAAAGGACTTGGAAATGGCTCTACTATGAAGCTTTAGCCATGGAATAAAAGCCAGGTGAATGACTTATTCCATATAAATAGGTGATCTGGCAATTTTCTATAAGCAACTTAGACTCAAACATGGATGTACGGAATAATTTATTAAACACTCTGGCATATTTATGCCCTATGCTTTCTATTTCTGTAGCCCTGGTAACATTCAGATGCTACTGAATGCTGCTATTGAATTAACATGGCCAAAACAGGGTAAAACGACTATGACACACCCCTAAAATGGAACTAATAAAATATCTATGTATTAACAGAACTTAATAGCAATTTAATTTCCTGTTTTTTCTTGCTTTTTTACTCATACTTATTCTTAAATCCTCCTTTAAAAACCTCACAAGTTGATAAAAGATAAAATTAAATATTTAAAGAAAAAACAATGAACGAAAGCAGTACAAATCCTAAACTATACACTGTAGAATAAACGAAATGTTAAAATATCTAAAGAAAAATAACATTGCTATGCAAATCAGAGCAACGGTTAAGTAGCACCCGCTAACTGCCACGGCGCACACACTGTTTGTGCTGCTTTCACCAGGGAAACCTCATATGAGTTGCTCATTTATTCCAAAGCCATGCAATTTCTGGCAAGGTAGGGAAGTCAGGGTATCAGTCCCTGGGAGATGAGTCCTGATCTCATGACTGTGAGGCTTCTAAGCTGTAAGGTTTCAGAAGAGCCCGCCTTCTTCAATAGTCATTTAAGAGGACAGAAACTTTGTTCCATTTGTGCATTGCCAGCCTGGCCCCTAGCATGGTCAGGACCAGGGGCCACACCTTTCAGACAAGCTGAATTGATGGTCTTAATCACAGCGCCGAATTGGTTTACACCGAGCTTTGTGGAATGTTAGCCTTTGGTCTGACCGGCCAAAGGAAAGGACTCAGTTAAGGACAAAGCAAACTTTATCCATCAAACCGAATAACCATTATTCCACATGAATATGGAAATTATCAATTACTTGTGATATTTCAGATAAATGATGTTCCTGTTTTGTCTCTGTCTCTTATATCACTTCACTTTAATAATGTGGCTATTTATTGCTATCTGGTTTATATTTCTGGAAGGTACTATTACTCAAATATGAGATTCTTTTTCTTTACCAGATTATAAAAATGAGGAAATAGCCATTTTGACTAATTTATTTAAAGGTAAGTTTTGCTTAAGAAAATGTTTGAATTGTCGCAAATTTGGCTTAAAATGAAAATTCTCCTAAAGGAGTTTCATTAGTCTGTTCGTACCTGCTTCAGATTCCAGGTATTTTCTTCTTTCCCCCTTTAAATGCCCAGTATGACTCCACTGTTCTGCCTCTCACGAAGCTAGATGTGGCCCAATAGAACGTAGATATTCATCCTTGGTCCACAAGAATCCACCCCGCCCCCTCAATTCCCTCCCTTTTCACAGGCTGACTAATCAGATGTCAATGCATGGCGTGTTCTCAGGATTTGTGAAGTATGTGTTGAAGTTGCTAGAATTTCCTTCAACCTAGAGCCTGAATCACCCTGGTGCAGACCCTCACCCTCGACTGCCAAGGTAAGTTGAAATCAGCAAAACATAAATTGCTGTCAAGGTAAAATTACCGCTGTTTTTGTTTATCTGGTATGGCAGCTGAGATTACCTGAAATACCACTTAGAACACCTTGATAAAGTATAGAATTAACGCTATCATTTAAAATTAATTAAAATATTTTCAAGTTACAGACTTAAGGGGACAAGTCTCTATTAACGAGTCAATCTTTTCAGATCACTAATGGCATTTTATACTTTCTTACGGCTCACAAACTAGGAACGATTTTAACATGTTTAAAGGATTGCTTAAAAAATAAAGAAAAAAAATCATAGAAAATGTATCACAGAGACAGTTATGTACCCCACAAAATCTATCTGGTCGTTTATAGAAAAAGTTTGCTAAAGTGTTTGTTATATATATAGCTGGTGCTTAATTTAAACTCAATGGACTATTAGGAAGAGTTTACTGATAGTGGGTTTAGGGGAACCATGAATTAAAAGGTGTATGGACTGATAGGTGCTTTTGTTATTATAAAAATAAAATTTATGAACCTAAACTTCTCAAATAGGTTGTGGTTATTTCTGTTTGGGTTACACGACTAGATAGTGGATAATTCATTATATATTATATTCAATTTTAGTCAAAAGAAGCACCCATTTCCCATCATATTCTATTTTTTGGCAGGGACAATAGGCCAGGTAGGAAATAGAAGTTTGAGTGAAATAAGGAAGTACTAAAATTGATGAATATGAATTTCAACATTTCTAGAGGCAATAACATTTTTTAATGGGCATTGTAAAGTTATCAATAAAAGCAAATATTTAAATCATTAAACAGCAGAGAATAGAAACAAGATGGTGGAAGAGTAAGTGGAAGCTACACTAACTTCCTCCCAGAACTAGTCTGGATTTACAATGTAATTTTGGAGAAATCATCTGGAATAACCAACCGAACACCAGCTGGAGAGAAGTCTTATAACCACGGAGAGACAGAAAAGGCCGCTACATCACAACGTGACCGGTAGGGAGTGCAGAGACACGGAAGGGCTGGCTGGGCTCCCACGGGTGGCAGCTGAAGGGACTGAAAAACAGCTCAACAGCCGGGGGTTCCCCCTGAGAGGGGCAGGGTCTAAACCCCCAGCTGAACTTCCCAGCCTACAGCAACAGAGTGGAAAGTAAAATAGTACCCAGCTGTGAAAAGCGAAAAGCCACAGGGTTTCTTGCTAGCCAGAGAGAAACAGCTGGAGAAAAAGAGCTCTTAAGCAGATCACATACAAAAATATTTTGGCCCCCACTTACCCTGGGCTCGAGTGGAGGGAAGGCAGAGAGTACTAGAGACACTTGGGGAGAGTTTGGTGTGGTGGCTTTGAGGGAAGAACTGGGGGAGCAGCCGACTGGGTCCCAGTGCTGACTCATCCCCAGTACTGCAGGAAGACCATTCACTCCCCTCCAAGTGGCATCAGCAAAAGCCCAGCCTACAGGAATTAAGCTGCCACCCACCATCAAGCCTGACGGCTAATCACAGATTGAATAGATTAACAACTAAAGGAGACAGACAAAGGCAGTAGATCCCTGGAAGTCTCCAACAGGCTGCCTCGGCCCAGACTGGTACACAATCTGACGCCACCAGGGGCAGATCCAGGAAGTGCAAATCATTCTAAGAAGCACCAACAAACAATAGGAGTCACAAAAATGGGGAGAGAGAGAAACAACCTCCCATTGAAAGGAAAGATAGAATCCCCAGCGAGAGTGCTAAATGAAATAGAGGGGAGCAAACTATCAGATATGGAATTGAAAGCATGTATTATGGAGAAGCTCAATGAGCTCAGCGGAAACTACAAAGAACTCCAGAAAAACTACAAGGAACTCCAGAAAAACTACAAGGAACTTACTGAGAATTACACCAGCATGAAAAAGGACATAGAAGCTATCAATAAGATCCAGGAGGAAATGAAGAATACAATCTCTGAATTGAAGAACACAGTAGAAGGAATTAAAAACAGGCTAGAGGAAGCAGAAAATCGGATCAGCGAGCTGGAGGACAATGTAGACAAAAACTCCCAGACAGTGCAACAAAATGAAAAAAGACTGAACAAGACTGAAGAGGCTCTAAGACAGCTGCAGGACAACATGAAACGTAATAATGTCCGTATCATAGGAATTCCAGAAGGAGAAGAAGAAGAGCAAGGGATAGAAAACCTCTTTGAAAAACTAATGACAGAAAACTTCCCTAACATGAGGAGAGAAAGAATCATGCAAGTCCAGGAAGCACAAAGGGTCCCAATGAAGATGAACCCCAACAGGCCCACCTCAAGACACATCATAATTAAAATGGCAACATTCAAAGACAAAGAGAGAATCCTAAAAGCGGCAAGAGAGAAACAACTAATAACATACAAGGGAGCTCTAATAAGGCTATCATCAGATTTCTCAGCAGAAACACTAAAAGCAAGAAGGGAATGGCAAAAAATATTATAAGCAATGAAAAACAAAGGCCTACAACCAAGAATACTCTACCCAGCAAGACTCTCATTCAAAATGGAAGGTGACACCTTTCATATGGATCAGGGTTTCCAAGATCTCAAAATTGTAAACCAACAGGCTTTCTTAACGTAGCGGTACAGAATCATCTCAATACTCTGTGTGTAGGGCTTACACAAGAGGTCTAATTCAGAGAGGCTGGTTTGATGAGGACCACCGTTGAAGATAAGCTACCACAACCTGCTAGCATACATTTAGTTAGTAACATATTTTCTTAGCTATTTCTGTAGTGTGAATTTCAGGTAATATCCTTTGTATATAACCTAACAACTCAAAGGTTGTAGATTTAGTTAACTCTTCTACTTATGTACAGCCCAGTGCTTTTTCTGAAGTATTTAGAAGTAAATTACAGAAGATGTAATATCATAGCTTTGTATCTTACTAAGTTATATATTTTATATATTATTACAAACTGTAAAACTGTAACACAAAACCAGCATAAAAATATTTGAAACAAATAACAAATGAATTTATATATAACTCTACATGAATTTCAAAGATAAACACTAAGACCCAAACAAAAATAACATAAAAACTGAGAGAATTAATTTAAAACGTTCAAGAGTCTATGTGAACATAAAAAGGTACAAAAATCCTAATTTTTAAGTAATGTTATATTTATAAAAATCAAAACAAACCAACTGACAAAAAAGACAAGCAAATATTTCTAAAGCAAAATTCTGGACTTAGCCTTGCACTACCAAGGGTTTCTTCAGGTGTTTGCCCTTAAGCAATCTGTGTAAAATAGACACAGTGTGTCACTAAAGGAATTCTTCCTAAGTGTATAATTGATCTCTATTGAAATAAATACAAGAGAGTTGTATAGATAAACAAGTTAACATAATTGATGGATATCGTATTTGCAGAAGTGAGATTTGGTACAAAATGTAACTAAATTCATTTCTTGATTATTTAAAGATGATTATTTGATTGTGAATTAGTCTGCCTGGGACCTTGCTCACCCCTCTACCCTTTAGCCCTTGCCTGCTGTTCATATTCTCAGTGGTCTGTTTATTTATGCTTTTTCTTCCATTCTTTGGACACATACATCAGACATTGCCAAACATGAGTCATAACTCTCCAACAAAGACTTCCTTGAGTATGTTGGTCTATCGTCAGCTCTCCCTTCTTCTTGCTCTAATAACTGTCAGATGTATCAACTACTTGGAATTATTGGTCATCTTGCACTGTTGTTTTACTGTTATTTTACCACTGATATTTTCTCGTTGAAATTCTTCATACCTGTATTACTAGAGACCAAGCCTTATATCTGTCATGTCTCTCATATTTCAAATAATAAATGCATATTTTAAGGCTGTAATATTCATTTAATTAAACAGAATGGAATCTAAGTTTTGTATTTTCTCTTTTCTGTTACTCCAATTTTGATAGATTTTCACTAATTTCTCAATTAGAAGTCAATAATAGAAAAAGTCATTTGTAAAATAATATGAATGTGTAGTGTAATACTCTGATCTTCAAAGTTTCAGATACTAGAGATTGTACACATACACACACAAGCCATATTGCAGGTTCTTTACACTGAAAAACAGTGAAGTGCTCTGTGCATCACCTAATCAAACTGTACATTGTGTTCATTTTAAGTGATGTTCTACAAAAAGTGCTGTGTTTAGATGCTCATCAAAATAATGACACCTACTAATAGTTTTTAAGAACTCAATTCCACTTGGCATCGCTATATCATTCAGCTCCACAAACTTCATGAGTTTCGAGGTTGAACCGGAGAGAGCACTTATCTAGACCTAACAGGAGGCTCTGGGAGTGCAGGGAGTGTGTCTGAGCATTGCTGTATCTTTGCAGTTAGCAGGAACGTTATTGAATGGGTACCCTAGCAAATTTCAGGAGCCAACACCAGTTACATTCACAGGTCTGCTTGGATATGTGTACACAACACGAAATCATTTTCTCTACAATTGTCATACATTTTGACTGTCATTATAACTCAACAAAGTTGTTAGTTCAATGAATAAAATCTATCTGAACAAATAACCTTCATTCTAATTACTTATTTAAAAGATTTCTATAGAAAGGACTTCAAACAATACTTTATCTTCGAATGAAAAAAGAAACACTTCACCAAAACCCAAATATTCTTATTAGCAATAAAGTGTGCTTGTTAAAAATATAAGGAGTTGAAGCAAAAATAGTGGAGATGCCAAATGAAGCAGAAAACACTTATAAGGCAAATATACAGCCATGTTTTCTCCTACAATTGTTTTAAACAAGTAGTTACAGTTTGGAGCAGAACAACGTCAAACCTACACAATCATTAATGAGGTGCCATGATGGTTTCATGAACCTACTAGCAACTAATAAGGTCAAGAAAGAACAGTTTTTGGCAAAGACTCAAGGTCTGAGTTTTAGTGATGCGATTGTTGTGTACCTTACCTTCGGGCCATGTAAATAGAAACACCCAATAAAAACAAAACTTAGTTCACACGAAGCCAGAAAATTAACATTATTAAATGCAGTTTTACTCTTAGTATAGAAAATTATTGCTTGCTGTTGTACCACTAACCTCCATTGGAAACCTACCATTTGTTATTCACCAGTAACCTGTACTGAACTCAATTTTCATCCTGGAAGGAAAGAACTGCACTGTGAACTAGCAGGTCTCTTTGGTTGCTGAGGGCAGTCAGAAGTCTTTGATCAGGTGTGCCCACTGTGTGTGTGTGTGTGTGTGTGTGTGTGCACATGCATATTTGACTTAGACTTTCAAAATAATTCTTTCGAGGTGGGAATTTGGATTTTGGAGGAATACAGTATTTTTGAATATATGTTTAACTATGTTTTAGATAAATTTATAGAGCAAGGCATCTTCAAAATGTTGACTTCTTTTATTTTTTTTGGTTCTTTTCTCCTCTCTCTCCCACCATATTTTTCTGCAATTCAGGGTATTTTAACCTTTCAATTTGATCTTATTTTCTTTTCAATGGATAGTGTGGTACAGGTAAGCCATAAATTGCATTATTGCACATGAATTACTTTTTTTTAAAGAGCATGGTAGGAACTAGCTATTGCAATAATTATTATTTATCCTAATTGATCCCAGCTGAGCTTGGAAGGGAGCCTGGCCTGAGAGTCTTCAAAGACTCGCCAAGAGACTGTCAGATTTGATAACTCACACCACTCTGAACTTGGCTCAGGGAGGTCAGTTGCAGAGTGAACACTAAGCTCTCCCCGATATCCAAGCCTGCTGAAAAATGCAGATATACTGCCAGCTGACTTGCAAGCCACTAGATTTTCAATGTTGTTTTAAGAGGCTCATGTGTTCTTGGAACTGGGTATGGGCTGCTTAACAATGAGAAGACATACGAAGCTACAGAGCAGATGTGACTGTCCTGTTTGCTGGGAGGCATCTGCATTTGTTAAAACGTGGTTTCTGCCTTGGCCTAAAAATTTGGGATAACCTGGGGATGTTAAAAACTTTAAATTATGCTTCTTTGCTTGAATAACTGAATGCATCCATGAATTTTTGTTTAATTGTTTTATGTTATATTCATCTTTTTGTTCATAAAATTTCTCATGTACAGATTATACAAATGCTGTTGTTCTACATTATCGAAGCTCCGGGTGAATGATCTTTTCAGTTAATTTATTACAGTAAGTTGTAAGCGCCATGAAGAAAAGAAAACATTTGTGTCTTCACTTTTATGGGTTCTTTGCCTAGCACAATCCCTGGATGCGTGATGAACTCTCAAGAAATATGTATTTGTTGGACAAATGAACAAATAAACAAATAATTGTGTGAATGAAGAAACTGAGTAATCTACTTGAAGGCTTTTTTTCCGAGTTCAGTAAATGTCATCCAAGTAACAGATCTTCCTAATGCAGTGGTTCAGAGTCCTTCAATCCCTGTACAATCAAGATCTCTCCAAATTATTTGTTAACCTTGACTGAAATCATCTTTGTTTCCTCTCATCCTACAGCTTTGAATGTTAAAAAATGTGGTCCTTCCCAAGCTTCACCTCTCCCATGTCCATACACCTAGTAATCTTGCTTTTTAAAATCTTAATCCCAACTCCTACTACATTTTGTCCTCCAAATATGAAGCCTACTTCTGATTTAACTTCCCTTCACAGTGAGGCAGGAAGCCAAAAGCAGCCATGTCATTGGCTGCATGGAGCCTCCAAGGGCACCGATACTCAGGACACACCGCTATGATGACATTGACAACTTTTTGTAACATCCACTATCTGACTTTACTATATCTGCTCTCAAAGCTGCAGTTGTTGATTAAAAAAAAAAACATGCTGATCATCTATACTTAAGGTTAATGTTATTCTCATCATTCCTCATTACTTTTAAAATCATTATGTTCCTTTCAACAGGTGCTTTCAAATGATGTTTCAACTAACTGCCAACTCCCCTATTCCCAAGGAAGCAAATTTCCTCCATCTTCAAAAATAGCGAAATCATATGACAAGAATTATTTTACCTCCATTGATCCATTTTATAAACATATGTTGAGGCGCTTGCTATGGGCCAGGTACTAGAGCTAGAGTAATATTAAGCCAGGATTCATCTATCACAAAGCTCATTTCTGGAACGAGAAACACAAAAACAGTGATTTTGATTTAGTGGAAGCTTACACTATGGTTCTTCTTTCTCTCCTTCCTATTTCTTCTTTTTTATTTAGCTTCTTTTGCTTCCTACCTTGGAGGAAAAAATGTCTCTCTTCTTTCCAATGTTCTCTTTTTAAACAACACATATATGCAATTACCATACAAATGCTTGGCTATTTTGACTCACTGCTTAAAAGGACTTTCCTCCTTCACTGTGTCTTTTTTTCTTTTTTAATCTATAAACATTGTCAAGTATTAAGATGAAAGTTGTCTTCCTTGGGTCTAATTATTTCTTGACAATGTAAGAATAATTTCCTCCACCCTGGGTATAATTTTTTCCTCATATACTTAAAGTCCAGCTTCTATCTTCACCACTTACTAAAGTTTGCCTTACCAGTTTCCAATCTAATTTTATTTATTCATTTTTCATCTTGCCAAAATATCTAACTTTCTGAAAGTCTTTTCAATTCTCCTTCCAGTTATTGCCCCTTGCAGGAAAAAAAAATCTACTCATCTTTCACACAGTAGTTTTAGTGCTTTTCTTCTGTGAAATCATCTGACAACTTCAGCTTCTCAGAATGAATGTCTAATTTCACTTACTGTTTGCTCATGCTACTATCATGTTTAATTCATAATTGTTTACACTTCAGAAAAAATCAGTAACAGAGCAAAGAAACTGAGAAATGTCTGTAGGCAATAAAGAGTTGTCAGATGTGCTATATTTGAGTTGCAAGATGTGACAGGGTGAATCAGGGAAATGAAGATCAATGGGTGATTACTGAGGAACACAAGCCTTTGAGCTCTCGTTCTATTTGCAATTCTCCATAATGACAGTACTGCCCCCTCCCTCCTTTTTTTCCTTTCAGCAGATAACAGTAGAGGCAAGGGTGAGCTGAACAGAGTTATTTGATCAAATATTAAAGAAGCAACCTCTGGGATACTTGATATTTGTAATAAATTTACTATTTATTTCATTCTGATGTTCGCTAATATTTATTCGATTTTGATACAATTTTTAATAACACCGAGCTGAATGGTTTAACATATTTATCTCTTCCCTACATAGGTCTATAGATCCTGAGATAGTTGGAGTCAATTTTAATAGCCTTCAGAACTTTGCATATTCATGGCTGCCATTAAGTGAATCTTATTTGATAAGAACAGTTTAATGTCAGGATTGACAATGAGTCTCTTAAGTTTCATCCATAGGAAATTTGAATTGTGAAGATAACTTCCCTATGTGAATAGGGAAGGCTAAATGGAGGAACAAGAGTCAATGTCCTATACTGTAACACTTATAATTCTAAACAGCAACATATAAAATATGCTTAGGAAAAATTTCAGGTGCATCATTAGTCAGGTACTACTCTTGTTGAATGATAATCAACATTTATTTCATTTTTCTTATGCTTAATAGGTTTAGAGCACCTTTTCTTTAGACCAGGTTGAAAGTATCGTTCCGTACCTATACCACATTTGATTATTCACCTAATTGTGGGAAGGGGTAAGATTACAGAAGTAATTCGCTCTCTCCAATTACATGAGTGAATCTGTTGATGTCAGAGAAGACACACTAAAATGGCCTTTTTGATAGGAGGAATCTTTTATCTAATTATGTGCAATTGGACTTTATGAAGGTTTAAATCAACTTTACCTACCACATATCTGGGCAGCAGTCATCCTATATTTTGAATCACTGAAGGCTGCTGGGAAGTAAAATGAAAATTTATCGTGGCAAAATCAGTGAAATAACACCAGCATGTTTTCAGATGAAGTCATTACGAAGCTATTAAGTTCAAGTTACTCTCATTGTAGCAATATACTTTGAGAGTGGGAAGAAAGTGGATTTCCTTAGGAGACTGACCTGAGCTATCAGAAACTACAATGAATACATGCTTGGAGATGTCATAAAATGTGCCATAGCTTCTATAACAGGATAAATAGTAGCATTTTTCTATATTGGTGATGGCGGACTTGAGTATAAATCTTAGAATATTCCATCTGCATTTTATATTGTCAAGAATTCTAAGATTCTGTTCTAAACTTTATCTCACAAATCACTGAAAAGAAAAGAAAATCCAGGAGAACGTCAGAATAGCTCCTGTTCTACTTGATCTGATGGGCCTCAATTGTCTACAGGTAAAGTTCCTTAAACATAATGTTAACGCAAATGTTTCTGAAAAAAATATATTGAAAGTTAATAGTTTCAAGTGCTGTCTAGGACGTGGGGCAACTGGAACTTTCATACATTGCTTATGGGAGTATAAAGTATTGTAATTACTTTGGAAAGATTTATCCATTCATTTCATATAAAGTGAAACATCTACTTGTCCTCTGACTGTGCAGTTTCACTCCTGGGTGTTCATCCAAGAGAAATGCAAACATTTGTCCACAAAAGTCTTGAACAAGAATGGGCATAGCAGCGTTATGCAAAGTGGCCAGACTGGAAAGAATCCAAATGTTTATCAACAGGACAGTGAATAAACAGACTGTAGAATAATGCTCCATGTTGAAAGGAATGAAGTACTGAGGCATACAGCAACATAGATGACTCTTATGAGCGCTGTGCTGACAAGGAGAAGACATTTACGAAAGAGGCCGCTGTGTGATTTCATCCACGTGATATTTTAAAGTAGATCAGCGGTTTCCTGGTGCTGCGGGTGACAGTGCAGAGAATGAATCACAGTTTGATTGTAAGACACATCGGCTATACAACTATACTGTCCATTTTATTGTACATAAACTACGTATAATATGTATATAATATATTGCATATAAATTTATTTATAATATTAGGGAATTAATACTAAAACACACCAATAATGTTAAGAAAATCTTTATGAACATTTTTTATTGTATCTTTCCCATCGCCATTTGCCCCCTTATACTCCAACCCTTCTGCAGTTATCACGCTGCTGATCATTTCAATAGGTCTCAAAAGTCAACAGAACTTTAAGGCTCATTTTGATTAAAAATCAAAACAAAAGGAAAACTGTATAAAGGTAACACTAAAAAGTTATTTTTAAAAATATGGTTAACTAACTGCATGGACTCGATAGCCATATTTAATTGTGAAGTATAAGGCTTTGCGATTGAAATTAGTTAAAAAGAAAAGAGGAAGGAATTCTTTCACTAAGAAGACAGATATTTTACTATTGGAAAAAAATCATTATTCCAAGACATTTTGATTAATCCTAGGGAACTCAAGCTAACTAACTAAAACAAATAGAATGTAAAGGTTTCGTTTAGGAGGACCAGAACAAACACAGAGATGAGATGCTCCCAGTGCAAATGGTAATTCAGAAGAGAACATCTCCATACAAATTAAATATATAAAAGGAATAAATCTTTACAGGACACATAGTATATAAGACCTGTGCAAAGAATTATAATGATTGTAGATATATATGTTATTTTGAATAAATTGAAAAAATTTTTTCTAAGCAATTTATTGAAAGTCTAAATATTGTATTCCATTTTTCCCCTAGATTAATTTATCCCTTTGTGGCAGGCAGGCAACAAGAACATGAAGACTACAGTATGACAGCCGCAGAAACAATTGGATTGTTTCTTGAGAAATGAATTTGGAAAAGGATCTCTAGCGCCAGATGAGAATGCCCCCTGCTGCCCCCTTGACTTCAGCCTGAACAGACAGCCTAGCCACAGCGAGTTGGACTTCTGACCTTCAGAACTGTGAGCTGCTAAGTCTGTGGTCATAACTTGCACAACAATAGAAAACTATTGTGACATTTAAATATTCCCAGAGTCTTGATGGAACATTTTCAATTTTAACATGGTAAGTCTGGTAATTTGAAAGAATGAATATTTTTTTAAGTTGTGAACACAAAAGTAAAAGTTTGAGCAAAAATAAGTAAACTGCCAAGATCTTATAGACATAATTAAATGTTTTTTATTGTCTCAATAATTTATAAGTGTATTGTGAAAGAGATTAGAAAGGACAATTTCCGTTTGCTAACTTATTTTTTAACTTTATTTTTTATTGTTGACTTATTACACATGTCCCCATTTTCCCCCTTTGCAAAAACCAACAAAATCAATGAGACATTTATTCCTCAGAAATAAGTTTGAAAATTAATTAATTAATTAAATAGGTCTTAATAATACAAAGATAAATTACAGTTTGGTTAAGTATTTAAAACCCAAGTAATTAAACAACAATAAGAGAAAATAAGCTTAGAAATTGCAATGACTTTCTACATGTAAAATAAAACAAGAAAATAAAAACTTTCTACATGGCAAAAACATAAAATTAAAAAGACAAAAAGATACAAAATATTTGCAAGGAAGATATGTTTAGTATAAAAGAAACTTTAAGAATTCATTGGTAGTTATAAAGTAGTCATGGGGATGTAAAGTACAGCACAGGAAATACAGTTAATAATATTGTAATAAGCAAGTATGGTACTAGTTCAGTACCGGAAATAGCAGGGGAAGACTTTGTAAAGTATATGATTGTCTAACCATTAAACACCTGAAACTAATACAAAATAATATTAAATGTAAACTGTACTTGAAATAAAAATTTGAAATCATTGAGATAAATGGGGAAAAATGTTGATGGACAGAATAGGTTTCTCAGAGCAGGAGTAATGGAGATATTTAGAAGTGCATTAGTAATGAAATAAACTAAAGTATACTAGTTTCCATTTATAAAATTGGAAAACATAATTTAAAAACTGATAATGCTGAGATAGATACAGTGTATGCAACTTGAACCAAGTGTTAAATATTCATATCCTTTGAGGAAATAATCTAACTTCTGGGAAACCTATCATAAGAAAATAATCAAAAATGTGGAAAATTATTTATCCACCTAATACTTAAACTAATAAGATACTGGAAAGAATCTAAATATTTCACAGTAAGGAAAACGGACTAGTAAGTTATGGTATAACTACATGGAAGAATATTGTGTCCAGTTTAAGATAGTTTAGAAAAAATTAATAGCATGGGAAAATGCCCACAGATTTTTAAGTAGCAAAGTTAGATGTAAAACTCTATAGCTAGCAGGCAAATATATCCAAACAAAACTAATTGTAAGACAATGTTCCATATATGAATGATTATTTCAGAATTTGAAAATTATAGGACTTTTATTTTCAAAAATTTCTTCTTTAGAGTGTTCTTTCTTTCCTGGGTTTTGTGTAGAAAACTCTTATTAACTTTTTAATCATAACAGATGTACATAAATTATTATGTTAAGTGTTGCTGTACCCTTGCTACTAAGAGTGTGATGTGGTCCGTCAGCGTGGGTATCACCTGGATGCTTGTTAGACTTTCAAAGCCTCCTGCAGGGAAAATGCTATTTCAAAATCAGATGGTGTTCAGGGGTCACATGATCACATTGAGATTCAAAGAGGCTATTGATTTCCCTTGCTTCCTCACATTGCACATTGTCCCTTGGTTTCTTCCATGTGTTTTACTTTAATATCTTTGTGTTTTAATTATTCCCATGTTTAAGCAGAACAAAGCTTTTTTTTTTTTTTTTTTTTTTAAGAAAAAGCATTGTTATTTTGGCCATGGCTTTTAGATAACAGTGGTCTTTGTATAAGTTTCTTTTTTAAGTTGCTTTTAAAAATAACAATGTTAATATTATTAGTGTCTCTAATATTCTAAAAACTAATTTTGCTTTAAATAGAAATATAAAATATTGTCTTCATAGACACACACAGTTCATTTAGCAA
Source organism: Furipterus horrens (assembly GCF_987537825.1). Classification (NCBI taxonomy): domain Eukaryota; kingdom Metazoa; phylum Chordata; class Mammalia; order Chiroptera; family Furipteridae; genus Furipterus; species Furipterus horrens. Next base: position 11,799,583 of record NW_028327171.1, read on the forward strand.
GGAATTAAATGAAAATCACAGTCTCTAAAACTTCATTTTCTGAAATGAAAAACCTTACAATGAAAAAAGTTGAAGGACTCCACTAATTATCCATTACTAAGGATCCATAATATTAATCTCTGTGTTAGAATATATGTCTTAAATTATCTGCTAGGATACTCTGTCCTTGGTTTTTACAGAGAGAAGTTAACAATGAATTAATCCAATGACATTGACCTTAATGTTATACAATCTAGCATAAATACAATTTCTCAAAATAACTATGTTCTTGCTAAGAAAAAGTCTGCATAAGTGAGGTTTTTGCTTCCTTTTATAAAACTCTGAACATTGTTGAAAATAATAGATGTTGTGCATTAGGATGCACTTTATAGTTTTTTAAACTCAGAACTAATTTAGTACTGAAAACCCAGAAATTAATTCATCTTGAATGTTTTATAAACATACCGTTCCTCACTTATATGCCTTTTATCTTTTGTCTTTAACTTCAGGATATTCCTCATGTATAAAATGAGAGGAATCATACTTGACATGGTGGGTTATGAGAATTAAATGAGATTACACATGTTCCTCAAGAGTTCATGACTGCCAAAAACAGGATGATATTCTGTAACTAGCAGCTACTATTACTAAACATTTTTTATTTTTGAAATATTTAAAATATAAGTGACAAATTTTTGGAAGGAGATATAAATATAAATATTATTATTTCATAAAAGTTATTTTAGTAACTTCTTAAGGATTATCCCTCTAAATATAATGTTTTAAGCTTGCATAATATCTTGAGATTTAAGAACACATTAAAGGAGGTCTATTAGTTTTTTGACAATCAATCTTAAAACAATTTATTTACAAGTTAATAATTAATCACAGATTGTATTTTAACCATGTGTAAGTCAAGGGGAAAGAAAAAGTCAATGCACACAGTGTGTTTCCAGTTATATACTGCCCTAAGGTTTGGAAGATCTGGGTTTAGATTCAATTCTTCAATTTATTTAATTTTCTCTGAGACTTAATTCCTTCCTCTGTACTATGATAGAATGACACCAAGTTCTTACTAAACTTCTTCTGATTTAAAAATTTCAAAAATTATTGATATTCTTCTAATCTGAATTTGGATCCTTATAGTCAAAAATGAAAATTTTTATTTCTTTTATATTACTCAAAATTTATATTAAAAGGTTTAAAATACACTTGTATTTTAAAAGTCCATCTCCTGAAGAATATTTTTGAAGAATACGCTCTTCATGATCAATTATTCCAGGAACAAACAATGTTTTTCAAATTTTGACCAGTATCCTCAGAGGTCTGCAGCTCGTATATGATCTTAGACCTGGTTTTTATTTAACCATTTTCTTAGGAAGCTGGGAATGTTAAGGCCATATGACTTTAGTTGAGGAATTTAGCCAAAAGCACAGAAACTCTTTAGCAAGGAGCTTGATTAAGTTCATACAGGAAACTAGACTAAGTTCACAATCAGAAGCCTGGCTTCATCATCATCTATCATTCATTTTTATCTATCATCTATCTATCATCTCTCTATCTGTCATCTATGTATCATCATCTACCTACCTATCTATGTACCTGTCTTTCATCTGTCCCTCTTAGTAGAGTATCTAATTTGCAATGATGCAAGCAAGCCAATGCATTCTACAGAAGTTATGTTCATGACAATAGCATGTGCTTCTGTTTTCTTGAAATAAAATTATTGAGGTTGGTATTATGGCAAGGAGACCAAACTGTCTATAAGGAATATTTGTTAGAAATTGAAACTGGAATATGGTCGGGCAGAATAATGACATTCTAACTGATACACTAATAATTTATTTCTTACTTAAATAAAAAAAACAACATATTGAATCACTTTGTGAATGAATGTATTTAGAATAAGCTGTAGACCACGGAGTATGTACTAGCAGGATGATGATTATATTTGGACCAGATGGACTTTCTGGGTGGTCTTCAAAGTGAAGCCCAGTAAAAGATCCATTGCAGCAAGGTAATTTGAAAGAGTTCATAAAAACCATGGATTGATATTGTGTGGTCCATATTACATTAAAAATAAACCTTAATATTTTTGTAGAGATACCTAATACAAGTTTTTTTATTTGGCACACAAAAGCCCTGTTTATAAGATAACTTAATGGACTACTTCAAATATTTCAGACTATAAATTTAGTCTAATCGGGTTTAAAACTTGGACTAAACTCAATTTCAATTTATATAAAAATTTATTTTCCGAAGTTAGGGATAAACCATATTATATGTTAGATTTATTCTGAGTTCTTTAAGAAAAGACAGCCAAACTGATTTGCTCTATACCTCTTCTCCTTAATACAACTTTTATAAAATAATATGCATATAATTAAAACATATAATAATCATAGATTTATTTAAGTAAGCGTGGACTCATATCATAACTTTTACATTTAAGTATCATCATTGTCAGTTTTATGTACAGATGCTCTTTGTGACAATGTTCAGTCCTACAAGTAAGAGTATCTTACACATTGACATATTGCATTTTTTGGCTAAAATGCTCTTTTCAATTAGCAGTATCAGAAGACTTCTCTTGATGAGATGATCAGGATGCTCTTCAAATACAGTTATACAGTGTTTTTCACTACATTTATACCACATACACATTAGACAAAAATATAACTAATATTTTATAGGTATTACTGTATCTCCAACAACATTATTATTGAGAAATTCAGTTGGTCTTTTGGTCTTAAATTCCTTGCTCTATTCACCAAATATTAGGATGTACTCTTAGGATCCTCTCATATGAATGCAGTTAATTGGGAAAAAACATCAATGACAATTCATGTAATCAAAAGTAATTTCAAATTTGATGTATTTCCCTGATAAATTTATAAAAGAGCTTTAAATTTCAGTCTGACTGTGAGCCTATTCGCTGGTGGCAACGTTCTTTTTTGATGTATCTTCTTAGAGTTATAAAGTGGTATTTTCACATATAAAATAACAATATTGTGGTTGGTTGATATGCAATAGTGAACCACAAGTTACTCAAGTGTTTTCAGATACTTTGTACTCATTGGTGTAGAGATAAGCCACTGGCTTTTGGCTATGTTATATGCTTGTCAATATTTATTCTTTCTTAAAATTGCACAGCTTAGTGAGGTCTCTTAACGTGAGATTTAGAGAAACATTAATCAGGATAATAATCTCACCATTTTTAATTGGAACAAATTTTAAAAAATTATTTTAATAATGACTTTAATACTTTCATAATAACTTTACAGGGAATATATTTGAGATAATATTCCCTATACACCTAAAAATCTTAACTGAACACATGCTGAATACTGTTTTAACATCATAATGTTAATTTACAGTCCTTGCAAAGTAATATACATTTTACAAAATGTGCTTTAAATTTATGTATTAGTACCACTTTCGGTATTAGTACCAATCACTGTATATTTATTCTGTAGGATATTTTTCATTGTGTATTGTATTTCTCAAATATATTATGTATAATGTACACAAGTAGAATAATGTAAGTGATGTGTCAGGACTGAGAGTCATTTTATCATCAACTCTTCTAGAATGTCTGATTCACCATGCCAAAAACTCTGTGTGACAGGAGCTACTAGACCAAGCAGAATTTAAGGAGAACTAATTAGCTCCAGGATGAATCTATTAAATGTTTTCAAGTTATCCAAATTCTGTCATTCTAAATGCATTTGTGCTGCTTATTTTATATTCCATTTTTTTCCCAAGAAACCTAGTCAGTATGAATTAACTTTTATACAATAACTTCAATAAAGGCTTTGAATAATGTTATTATTTGAAACAGACCATTTAAACAAGCTCTCAATTAACAACATGATTCTTAATACAAAAAACAATATCAAATGGTTCTCTTAAATAAAAGTGAAACAATATACCAATGAAACCAAGGTTATCATTATTTCATTTAGCTCATGGTGAATATTTTAGTAAAGCTGGAACTAAAAACATTTGGAAGCACATATACACAGAAGGTAGTGATCATTAGCAATGGAATAGTTCATTTTGAATACATTTTATTATCTTTTTATCTTTTAAACTTGTGGGCCAAAACCACTAATTTGGGATATAAAGTAAATTAAACTTAACACGTGCTTTAAAAAAGTTGATTTGAGAAAATCCTTTCGTTTTTCTTTCACAAAATATGTGTATTGAAAGAACAGGCAAAAATTCATACCAAACTATTAATTGGTCATCTCTGAGGATGGAAGTGGTGTTTGATGGGAGAGGAAATGTTAGAAGGAATTTTTCCCCTGAACATTTGTAATTATTTGCTATTTTAAATAAGGCTAACATATTTGTGTATTACATAGTAATTTGATTAAATGGTATTTTAAAACAATGAAAATTAAATGTAAAAATTACATTTTACATTGACCTCTCACTAAGAAAGCCCATCACTCAACTCAGGACAGGGCATGTGTAATGAGAAACAAAAGGATCTGGATAGCTGTCATGAAAAGTCCACCCTTGCCTTCATTTGTGCTGATAAATGAGGTTGGAATAAGGAAGCCCTGATTAGGGATATTTGCTGATTTTTGTGGTGTAAATAGCCCTAACATGATGTCACGGAATGTAAACTCAAAAGTTAAACACAGTGGCACACAAATATAACAGACAGAAATAACCTCAAAAACAAAATAAATAATATTTAGTAAAATAGGATGTGATAAGTTTGGTATTTGTGACTTTCTTATAATATAATTCACTTAATTCTAAGTTTACACAATTTATTTTTTAATTATGCATTCCACAACCAACTTGCAAAATTTTTAGAAATGCAACAAATGGTGTTTGTAAGCCTGTACTTTTGGTCCTCAGAAGACCTCTGGTCCTTTGCCTCTTTGCTCCTCGTCATAGCTGTGTTTCCTCAGGGACACATATATCAGTCATAGTTAACAGCCTGGTCCTGAGTGAAGCAGAAAAGCACACAATGGAATACTATGCAGCAGAAAGAAAGAAGGAACTCTTACCTTTTACGACAACGTAATGGAACTGAAAGTATTATGCTTAGTGCAATAAGGAAAGGCAGTGAAAGAAAAATACCATATGATTTCACCTAATACAGGAAACTGATGAACAAAACAAACAAATGAACAAAATAGAACCAGAGGCATGTGAACAAGGGACGGATTGACAATGACCAGAAGGGGGGGGTGTGGAAAAGAGAGGAAAGAAAGAGAAGAGTTTAGTAAAGAAACAAGTATAAATGATCCATGGACACGGACAACTAAACGGTATTGGCTGCAGGAGAGTGGGAGGGGCAGGGCAAGAGAGAGCAATGGGGGGAAAAATGGGACAACTATAATAGAAAAACAATTTTTAAAAAAGTATGGATTAAGGCAGAAGGTTGTTTCTATTTTTATTATCTAATTGTTATCAATGTGATCCTTGGTGGCAGAAAGATCAACAGTATAAATACTTCAATATTATGTGATCATCTTCATAACCTGGGGCAAAACAGCAATATACATTATCTTTTATCTATCATCTATCAATCAATCAATCAATCAATCTATCTATCTACCTATTATCTATCTATCATCTATCTGAACATGTTGTTGATATTGTTTTGCATTGTCTTAGTTTGTTTTGTCTGTCTTGATCCTGTGTGCTATCTGGAAAATCCAAACTAAAGTTTCAAATAGTGATAGGGATGATAAAAGTAGAGGTGACCTTCAACATACTGTGAGTTTTCTTCCAAAGCAGATTACAGAGTGCAGGGGTCATGTGTCCAAGCAGGCTGTTTGGCAAGGTGATAAACAAAGCAGATGGGAGCCTGCCTGCTTCAGAATTTGTGAGATTGGTCAGATGTACTTTCTGAATGTCTTTGACCTAATAAACTCTACTCAGAACTCACTGGAGTATAGAAAATAATGTCTTCTCTGTTTTGATTTGAATAAAGCCATTTTTTTTGTAGAATTGTGCCATGAGAGGTTTGGGTCTAGGTATAGCCTCTTAAAATATTTTACTCTATGTCATGGCATATGTCAACATTAAAAATATGTCTGATTACACCATACACAAAAATAAACTCAAAGTGAATGAAAGACTTAAATGTAAGTCATGAAACCATAAAAATGATAGAAGAAAATATAGGGAGTAAAATCTCATATATTCAACATAAAAATAGTTTTGATGATATATTTCCTAAACCACAGGAAACAAAGCAGAAAATAAACAAATAGGACTACATCAAATTAAAAAGCTTTGTACAGGTAACAAAACCATTAGCAAGATGAATAGGTAACCCACTGTATTGGAGAACATTTTCTCCAACGATATATTTGACAGGGGTTTAATTTCCAAAATATACAAAAAGCTAATACAACTCAATGCTAGAAAGACAAACAACCCAATTAAGAAGTGGACAAAATACCTGACTAGACACTTTTCCAAACAGGACATACAGAGGGCCTGTAGACACATGAAAAAAATGCTCAAACATATTAATCATCAGAGAAATAGAAATTAAAACCTCAAAGAGATATCATGTTATGTCCGTCAGAATTGCTGCCATCAATAAATCAACAGACCACAAGGGTTGGTGATGATGTGGAGAAACGGGAACCCTAGTGCATTGTTGGTGGGAATGCAGACTGGTGCAGCCGTTGTGGAAAACAATATGGAGTATCCTTAAAAAATTAAAGATGGAACTCCCTTTTGACCCAGTGATTCCATTTCTGGGAATATACCCCAAAGATCCAAAAACACCAATACACCTATGTACATAGCAACACTATTTACAATAGCCAATATTTGGAAACAGCCTAAGTGTCCATCAGTGGATGAGTGTATAAAAAAGCTGTGGCATATCTAAACAACGGAGTACTATGCAGCAGTGAAAAAGAAGAACCTCTTACATTTTGCAATAGCATCGATGGACCTGGCAAAAATTATGCTAAGTGAATTAAGCTGGTCAGTGAAAGAAAAATACCACATGATCTCACTTATATGTGAAATCTGATGAACACAGTAAACTAACGAACAAGGTAGTAACAGATACATAGTGGGTAAATGGGTATATGCTGTATCACTGTTTATAGCTTTTGTTTGTGTTGAACATTTCACAATTAATTTTTTAAAATGAGAAAAAAGTTTTAATTACTAAATTAAGTTTTAAATGACTAAATTTGTATGAAGTGAAGTACTACGACTAAATTTGTATGAAGTGAAGTACTACTGATCAAGTACATTCTATTTGCCAAAATATATGGAACTGTTAGCGTTTTTTCCCACATTTTTCCCATGCTGAATTTACTTCTGGGCCACAAGTTATTGTTTCTTCAGTTTCTTCTGGGATATCTTGTCTGTGTAACCTCTTCTTCTGACTTAGGAACAATCTGCTCTTTTTCACTAAGGATCATCGCACCATGGCAGGGAGAGCTCCTGTGTGGGTTAATCCACCCCTAAGCTCTGTGAATTCTACACTGCATCTTATGAGCTTGTTCACCTGCATGTGCTCAATGACCAGAGAATCTACATCTAATCCCTTAGGATCAGCATAGCTCTCTGCATTTTTAAGCATGTGCAGCAAAAATTCAACACTCCTTTAGGGCCAACGACCCTGTATCTATCTCCAGTGTTTGGCTTGGGCACACTCACCAACTCCACCATTGTGCTAGTGGAATGGCACACATGGCATCTGTAAAATGACAGCCTTCAGATACTTGGTGGCTTTTCGAATATGCATACCCTTGATGGCCTGGGCAGTTTTACAAGTGTTCTTAAAGTGAACATGAAGAGTTGAATTTCTTGATTCGCATGAATAGCAAAACGTTTTCAGAGATTACCTCAGACCACTTCTGGGAAGAGCCAGAACTGTTAGGTTTTACATTTCTTTTAATCAAATAGTTTAATATAATCTGAAAAAACTTAGAAATTCTTCTGAAATATAGTTATGTAAACTACATAATGGAGAAATATATTGGTAATGACTTTGCTCTTTTCTGTTTATTAGTTTATTAAACAAATACTTATTGAGTGCCTACTATGTGTCTGAAAATACAAGTGTTGGGAATAGAACACTAACCAAAACAAAATCCTGTTCTCATGGAGCCAAACACATAAAAGTTATTTTATTTTTGCTCAGTAACAAGCAAAACAATACTCCATTCAAGTTTACTTTGGTAAAGGAAAGACTAGTAAACATAAATTTTTAAAAAGTCTAGTTTTTAAATCCAAAAGCAGCAGTGAGAGAATAAAGGTAATTCTAAGGTATGGAACTTCCTCAAGATATGCTGATAAGAAAAAAAATAAAAGAGTCTCATTGCAAATATATTAAGTTAAAATTATAAGTTTAATACAATTTTCATGGGAAATTAAAATTAACCTTATAACTAGATTTTCATCCTTTAAAATCACAATTTTCTCCTAGTGTTTTTCTTCTAAATTTCTAAATCAGTACTATGTAATAGTTTTTTCTTTCCTCTGAGTCTCTCACCTACACATACAACACATTTTCCAAGGTAACATCGCTAAGTAGAGCCAATGATTTGGGAAGGAAGGTCAAGTTATTGGGATGGCTCTTCCCCACATGAGACTAGCATTTTTCTCCCCAAGAGTAATACTCCCTTTTAGTTGGGACTAAATAAACTAACTCAGTAATAAAACATGACTTTTACATGTTTATTTACTGCTTAACTAATTTATTTCCTCAACAAGCATGTTTTGAATGTCTAATAGGTTACTAGCATAGGGCACAGCACTGAAGGTAAAAAGCTTAGTCAGATATGTCCTGTCCTTGGGCAGCATTGAAGTGGGTGGAGGAGGCATGAGAAAAAAAATAAAAGAAAAAGAACAAGTACGATGTGGGCAGAAGAGAGCCTTGATGAAATTAGGTAGTAGAAAGTTTTTGAACCTCAAACATAAACTAGACAGGACAGTCAAGGTTTCCCAGAGAGTATGCTGCTTTGAGCCAAGAAGGTTGAATACAGTCAGTTAAGCTAGGAAAGTAAAGACAAATTGAAAGGTGACCATAGCAATATAGAAATGACTTTAGCATTTGCTTTGGTTGTGTTTGTGACCAAGAAACTTGAGAAAAAACAATGATTAAAATCCCCATTTGTATCTGTGTGCTTGTTTGTGAAGTACTGTTTCTGGTTTCTGCTAAGTGCTAAAAACCTAAGACTTAGTTCAAAGAATTAAATCCTCTACTGGAAGTCAGGTATTGCCCTAGTTTTTGGGCATTCAGACATGCATGAGATTATGGTTTTCCTTTCTATGAATTTATACTTCCATAAGAGATTTGTCAAAGTGCTCTTTAGGAGCATTAAATATATAAATTTTACAAGGTGAAAACTATAAAATAGACTTTAACAGAACTGTACATGCCTTCCCAGCTCTTAAATTTTGTGATTTAATCCAATGAAAACTCAGTTTATACATTTAGTTTTTTTGTAGGCCAAGTATGTAAACCTTAAAAAATAGGCAATTATTTTATCGGCAGAAATGAGTTTATCCCAAAATGGCAGATGAATTGCAAGTCAGGCCATGGAAGCTATAGCAAACCATAGACATGTCTGGAGAGCAAAAAAGAGGAACATCGCTGTGAAGAGAAAAATAAGCCACTTGGGAGGAGCTGTTATAAACCAAATGCTCATTGGGGAAAAGGAGAGTTTGAAGTGGAGTGGCTTTCCATTGCTTGAGTCGTGGTGATTTCTCAGTGGCTAAGTCTGTTGCTAGGCACAAAGAAAATATTCCTCCTGCTGGACTAGTAAATTAAGCTTCTTCCCGTGGAGAAGTATGAGGGTCACTTCCTTTTCAAGTCTGCGAGGTATGGTGAATGGTAATGGATGAGAGGCAACCTCTTCAGGACTTCCGATCTCCATTTTAAATGAGGTTTCTTTCAATTGCTAGCCCGTTAAACCAAGCACGCTATTGTCTGGGGACAGCCAACTGACCTGGAGTCTGCACAATCCTTCCCCATGTGGGAAGGACACCCTCCCTCCCACACCCCCACTCTTATTAGGGATTTCTGGACCCAAAGGTAGTTAGGACGATGGCCATGTCCAGCTGGAAGCAGCTAGGGGAGCTCAAGACCTTCGCCCATTGTCCTTTATAAGATTATAAAGCGTCTTAAGTTTGAGAGGGGGGGAATTGTTATTTTTTATTGTTATAAAAAATAAATAAATTAGCTAATCAAAACAAGAATAATATAGGAAAGTGTAAAGCCAAAGAACTTATATGCACAACCCATGGACGTGAACTAAGGGGGGTGGGATTGCTGGGGGGAAGGGGATACTGGGCAGAGGGGAGCAAAGGGGAAAAATTGGAACTATTGTAACAACATAATTAAAAAATATACTTAAAAAATAAATGAGGTTTTCTTTAATAATTTTTACAAATATATTTCCTTATGTAAATATTGAATTTGTCTATTGAACAATTTTGGATAATTTTTAGTACATGGATTTTTAGTACACGGTCTTATTTGCATATTATCTGAAATTCAAAACAATACCAAGCAACCATTAAACAAAACAAAACAAAACAAAACAAAAACTCTGGTTTTTCTCCAACTGTAAAATGTACCAGTGTTCTCTCTGCTTTCTCTCAAATAGAAAATCTTATGTTGTAATATATTTTAAAACTATCTATTAGCTATTGCGTTGGGTTATTTATACCTCTATATATTACTCCAGATACTGATATGTGAGCAAAGGCATGTCTTCTTTTATACTTTTATTTAATCTAACTGAAATACTAGCAACTAAAGAGAGATTATTCATCCAAATATATTATGAAATTGTGTATATAAAACATACAAACAGTCTACGAGTATGGTTTATAGCACATTTCCCCCCTTATAGCAAGTCATATTCTGCTGGTGTGCTGCGGTTTATGAAAAAGTCTGAGTGCATATTAAAGTTTTGTGTTTTAAATGCGTTATTTAAAACACGATTAAATTCTTTAAATCTTAAATTATTGTTAAAATGAATAGCATTCATAGTTTTTCTTAATTAGGTTTTAAATCCAATGAAACTAGAAACTATGCTCTGCATCCTTATAAATTTTTACTTAGCTGTCATTGCAAACAGATAGTTCTGGCTCTGAGCATGGAAAAAGGAGTGAAGCTTTCTTTTTATTTCTTAAGTTCAGTTCTATGTTTAGTAATATGCTCATATGGCAAATCTCAGAACCATGATTTGTACCACACTGACACGAAGATTTCACGTAAAATTAGTTCATTGGAATTATACCACTTAAAACAGTGTTTGATGGTCTAATGAAGAAACAAGGATGAAAGTCTACGTTGCTTTACTTTTACAAACATTTTTAGATTATTCTAATGAGGAGGAAGAGGTATCACAAAGAAACTTCTTAATTATATTGTTATTTGTTTAGTAGAAAACGTCAAGTATGGACAGCCCATTAAGAAAGAGCTACCTAGAGCTCCTGACGCATGTTGCTCCAACACAAAAGTTATGGTTTATAACTCATCATAGCAGTTTACCAGCGGCACCAACACTCGCTGCGCTAAGTTCAACGCTAGCCTAAGACATTCCTTGGTGTATTACCACATTTGTAGCATAAACTGCACTTTTAGCTCTAAATCATTGACTCAATCTTGTGTACATCAACATCACATCAAGTAAACTGACTGACATAGGAAAGATCAAACATCTTTAGTGTGTGTGGGACAGAAACCTGTCATATCAGTTCTCAATAGCTACTAAAATTCATTCAGGTGAAACCAAATGTGTAATGGGTTTTGCCAAAGGGACAAAATATCATCTCAAGACTCCTTTTTTTTCCTGCATTCTTTTCCTAAAATAAAGAGGTTTGTAAGAAAATGAGTTTTCTATCAAGACTTTTGCCAGATTGTTTCTAGGTTGATACTTTTATCGGCGACCTCTTGGTACCTCATATTTAAATATAATATTCGATAATTCTGTAAATAGGAATGAAAGGAGATCCTCATTTGATTACCCTTAGAACATATTTTTCTTTTCTTTTGACCTGGTTTGTAAATATTATTGTCCGCATCAGCTTTCCCTTCAGATTACTGTAAAGGCTGTTGAATATTAGTGCACTTGTGTCCTAGGAAGTTTACCTCTCATTTTCTGATGTTTTCTGTTTCTTACTAAAACTGTTAAATTGCATTCTTCCTGTGATTGTGAATTTCACACGAGGGGTGGAGGGGTCACTGTAGCTCAAGAAAGGTTGATCAACAAACCAACCATTTTCATGTCTATTCTTAAAAGATGGCAGAGATTCTAAAATAAGCCAATATTTAGTTCTCCTCCTTTATATTTATGCTTAACATTTAAAATGTAATCTGCTTTGGTAGATTAGAAACATTTGAAAATCTTGTTAAATTTATGTTCTAAAATTAATTTTTAATTTCCCCAAACAATAATATAGATTATTGGAGGCTACTTCTGAACTGTAAGAACTTTTGACCCCAAAAGGATCAAAGGTAAGTATTTAATATTTGCGTCTTATAATAAGACCTTACACATGTTTCCTTTTTGAAATTCTTAATTAATAAACTTGGTTGAAAATGCCTTGTGTCCACTGATAGTCTAAATTTGAACCCTGACCCTCCATCCCCACACTCTCTCTAGTAGCGCTTACCCTTTCCAGAAGGAGTTTCATTTGTTCACTCTCCAGTATACCAACCCTTTCTTCTTCTACTATTTTATCCAAAGCCAGCGGCAACTAACTCATTCAAAACCAAATTATAGCATATTTTGAAGACACAATTTTATTTCTGAGGTCTGTTTTGGGCTCCAAATTTCAAATAGCTAAAAGCCAATAATGTTATAACGTATGTATATATGATGCAGGTGCCCTGGTACAAGATTACAGGGTATAGAGTAAGTGCGCAAATCAAGTATATGCTCTTCTTTTGAATCCAATTTATCTTCTGTTATCCCTCCTCTCTTAATTATTATGGAGATTTTTTGAGGTCAGATTCAGGCTAGGCATCCCTATTAATAATAGCCAATATCTTGCAAATTTGTATTATAGCAAGATCAGTAGGTAGCAAGTTAGCTGCTTGCATATTGGAGAAAATGATACAAGTTTTCATAAATTTAAACTCTGGCTATAAAAATAAATTTTGAATTATTTTTATAACTACATCTCTTCATATTTCATGTATGTCCCTCATTTGACACACTGTAGGTTTACTTTTTTAAAAAGAAAAATATTTGAAACACACAAGATATTTTGAGGTAATAATAAGCTGTTATTGTATTTTGCCAAATTTCAGGAAGCAAAGTAATAATGTAAGAAATAGATTTATTTTCACACTGACTCAGTGTTTTGCTTTCATTGTGGTGTAGGGCTAATGCAGTTTTCAGGAATTTTAGATATTTATCTTGTGTGATTTCTCTGGACCAAGCTGTATCCTGTTTGAATTTTGGTGCTTAATAATGGGAAACAACTTCGCAGCAAATTACACTGGTTGGATTTTACAGTTCTTCTTTAGAACATCTTCTTCCCCACCCCCAACTTTTCTTTCATCAACCAGCAATTACCCACAGTACACACATTATGTTACCTGATTTTTAAAAATGAGAACTTCTAGTCACAGAGAAAAAATAATTTTCCTCCTAAATGTTCTATTATAGAATTTTTCTTTCACAAAGCATCTATCTATGTTCCTTATTATAGTGATTAAAATCAGTTTCATGTGTTGCCAACAGGAGGATCATTTCTCTCCCTCAAAGAACTATTGTAAACACATAATCTCTTTTATTTATATTGCTCCTACTGTATAAGGCCTCTTTTATAATATCGCTGGTTCTAGGGTCACATTGTCATGTCCAGGATCTTTATAGGTGCATAAGATCTTTCATCTTGCTCCAATATTTGCTTTAGAAATAGATGAGATTTGAATTTTGACTTGGGTAGTCCACACTAGAGAGAGCAGCAACTGACTTATCAGGATCCAAACATCCTCCCTACCATCTGTAGGGAGCTGACAAATCCAAATTAGACAACAGATGAGATTATAAAGTCTCCTCTGATCACATGGACTGAAAATATTATTCGAGTCCCTTCACATCCTTCATCACATTAGGAATGTTCCAGAACACACTGCTTTCTATCTCTTTCTCCCTACTCCCTATAATTAGTATTTAAGCAAATGCTTTAACAATATTTTAAAATATACTTTATTAAATTTTCCATCTTGGGAAGAAAGCTACAAACAGTCGTCTTCATGTCACCAAGGTTGTCAGCTTCTCAGTAGGAAATCTCCTAAGAGAACACCATTTCTCACTGTCCCCACCGAGTAGATGTATTGTTTAGAGGTTAATGCTTTTAACTAGGTAGAGTCAGCTTTGTGTTATGTTTATCGCTGCTTTAAAAGGACATGCCTACTCTAATAGAAGCAGACACTCCTCTTCCACTAGTTAGAAATTCTGAAGGGTTAAAAAAAGAATAGGTCAGAATACCAGGGTTCAAATCCAGGTTTTATCAGATATTAATCATGTCATTTGGGGCAATTTTATCACTACAACTCCCTGGGCTTCAGTTTCCTCTTCTTTAAAATGAGCTAATATGTTAATTATTTCATGATATTGTTAGAAGAAACAAGGCCTGGTTAAAAAATAAGCAATCAATAATTATTGGTGCTTATTGTCTTTTTAACATACTAACTTTTGAGTTATTCATCCTTTCTCTTCCTATGGAAACCAGATTTAATAATAATAATAGAGCTGTCTGAAAAAATGATGGTTGCACACCTTGATAAAGGTCCAGCCAAGACATATTATTATATTTTTATTTACTTCATAATACATGTGTTCACAGTATAGAAGTAAAACATAATCAATATCCAATATTGTATAGTATTTTGTATACTACTCAAACATGCCAACTGAGTTTGTTACATGTTAAATTTTTAAGAAAGTAATTGAATCTTTTAAAAATATTTATCAATTTTTAGAGAGAGAAAAAGGAAAGAAGAGGGAGAGAGAGAGAGAGAGAGAGAGTTGTACTAGTTCCTCATGCTTTACATGTTCTCTAAAAATAAGCATTCAGCAATGTTCTTTCCTTGGTTGGTTTTCTTCTAGTGGGCCTCCACTTCTCATAATTTCAGCCATTACTTGCCAGCTAGATGTCCCTTAAAACTAATTTGAGCCAAATTTTAAAGTTCTCATTCAAATTTTTCATATACTTACATATTTCCAGGATGTCTCATAGGCTTCTGAAGTTTAAACTCAACAAACTGTATTCATGAGATCACACTCCAGCTCTTATTTTTGATGTTCATTAAGACACTTCAGACAGTTATCAGTGATTATGTGTGAACACACATGAATATATAGATATATGAGTGTGTGTGTTGATGTGTGTGTACTGCAGTAGATATGTGATAAATGGAGGAAGAGTAACAAAAAAATTATTCTCTATAGATGTTCCATCTCAGGACAACTTTCACTCTCTTTACCTACAATAGTCTTCTGAAAAAAAGTTGTTAAATCTATTTAATACTGGAACTGAACCAAATCAGCTATTGTATGCAAATTCCTGATGTTTTGAATCTATCATCAGAGACAGTTCAGGTACACAATGTATCTCATCTGACTCCTAGGGTTAAGAACTTGGCCCTGGAGAACACCTGTTATTTGCATGGCTCAAAGTTTTCTGTGTTGCTTTCCCCCAATTTTGGAAGCTGCCTCAACCAGCTGCTCATAATTAGAAAAACAAAGCAAATCCCTTCCATAGATACTGGCCTCTGTCGACATCCAAGGGGACAGAAAGCCAAAGAACACCATAAGGCTTTTTGTCTTAAATCAGGAGGCTCACTGCACTATATTACCCTGGACTGCAAAACCACAGGAATGGATTAATATCACTAACCACAAGAGACATTTGTGTATGGATGTGGGGAGCATGGCATGAGAAGTATATTAATCTGTGATGTATGATCTCATATTTTTCTGAAAAAATTTAAAAAGCCACATGTATGTGAACCACTGCATTATAAGTGTATCAGCCATGTAGGATGGATATAATATGGCTAATTACTGACTGAGTGTTTCTCCTGAAGTTACTATTTTTAGCTCAGGAGGCTCATTAAATACTATATAAGATAGACATTCTATAAACAGAGCAGACAAAAAAAATTCAAAAGCAAAGCAAAACTCAACTTAATTATTAACTTATATACATATGTATATGTATACATACATATACATGTATGTATGTATAATATTTTCAGCAAATACATATGCATAAGTGCATATATATGGCAATCAATAATAATTAAGAAAATACTAAAATTTAGATTATTGTTTAAATACTTAAAATAAATTATAGAAACAAAAAAATACATTTCCTGTGTCTTATTTACTTTTAAAAGCTATAAATTGATGTGTATTTTAGCCACTTAATATACTTGCAATACATTCCTTTGTTTTCTGAAATAAGGATATCTTAAACATCTGAAAGATGCAGAACAATTTTGCTAGGGTCATCTGTTGTAATTTAACTTATAAATTAAATAGATTTCAAAAGAGAACAAGAACACATCATGATATAGCTTCTTGGGCTGATCCTGAGTTGCAAGTCATTAAGTTATTTAGAAAATTATCCTGAGTTTATAAAAGCTGACATAAATGGTAGCATGATAGACTTAGGCAAAAAAAGGTAGAAACCAGTCAGTATCTCCTCATAAAAATAACCTTAAGCAAATATAAGCATACTTCAAAGTTATAACAAAATCATGATCCCAGAGACATTATCCCTCATATAAGGAGCCAACGTTAAAATTTAAGCAACCTATATATTCTACCAAAGTACTTAGAAGGATGGTGAACTAGCCCTTAAGTCTCAATAACCAGCTGGATTCTTTCGTTAACATGTCACGATCTGCTATCACCTAGTGCTCAGGGTGTTTCAAAGGCTAATCAGTGTTAGAGTAGCAGTGACAGTAAGAAGAGAGAGAATTACGAGAGCACACAGTTAAATAAAGACACTCATCCTTTGGCTCACGTTTCTCCCTACTCCAGCAGACTAATGAGAGCCAGGAGTACATAACTCAGAGCCAGAGCTTGCCTCACCCAGCCCCAGCTTCCTGAAAACATCTGGGTCTCAGATCAGATCCAGGGGAGGTCTGAGAGAAGCTCATTGTTACACTGAATTTGCGATGAGGCGTAGAGGACCTATATTAACAATAACTAAAAGTTATTCAAACATTTTGGCATCTGCTGCAGTGACACTAAGGGATAAGAAAGGATGATTGACAGAGCAGAGTTGAAAATAGTAATTATAGAAAAATGAAATAATATCACTGAATTGAAGTTGTGTACCTCTCCACTTGACCTCTCCACTCTCAAGTGGACAAGATTAAACTGCTGTCTACTGAAGAAGCCTGGTAGAGTCTTGAACACGTCCTGAAATAATTTTGTATTTTCTCTTTTACCTCTTTGACACAAATACAAAAGAAATAATAGAAAACTGTCCGCATTTCTGGGCAAAATGCGAAGTCTGTATTTGAGACTACTATTATTCAGTGATAATTCAAGTTCCATTTGTCATGTCATTTTTAATATCACCAGCTCTGCCTGGGGCACTCAAGTTTTCTATAAGTGTGTATCATGTGTGTATTTGTTTTCTATATGAAATCTATCTTTTTTCATTACCTTTATTTTCAATAACAAGGCATAAGGAAAAACATAATCTTCCCAAAATATATGCTAATGTATTATTATTATTATTTTACCTTTTTTTTCTATAAGAATTGTTTTATGGAGAAGTGTTGCTACTGGTGTCAGGCACAGTATTATAGCACAGTTTCTGCTAAGACTTTCACATTTGCATTTTAGCTAAGGTCTGTGTTTATATAAATACTCTTAAATAATAAGATCAACTATCTCAACAACCTTTGCTATATAATCTGAATAATGTCTTGATCTATAGGGTCTATAAGGGGTTTCAATAGGTAATACTGATATCAATGATGTTTTTATTAGTAACACTTCCCAGGAAGAAAAATAATTTTTATAAAGACTTCTACCAGACTAACTCTGCTTCACACACACAAAATTTTTTGTTTTGTTTTTTTAAATATAAGAGTTTGGGGAAAATGTGTTTCCAAAAAACCTGAAATGTTTATCTCTGTTGACCTAAAACCCTTATAGAGAACATGAGCTTCCTTTTACCCTAAATGAGGCAAGTGATGACGCTCCCCACAACCTATCTTCACTATGTGACATCTTTCTTTGAATCCTCCAATTACAGATTTTCTTTTCTTCAAATTAACAATTTTTCTCTATTAGGGGTCTCCATTTCCTAGGCTCTCTCAATTCAAATGCTTTACTCCACCAAGGTCCTGAGTATAATATAACTGAATATAAATGTATCTATGAAATAAAGCATACAATAAATGACCTTGAATGTATTCCTATACATTTTTTTAAAATGTGTTTTATTGATTACAGTGTGACATTTGTTCCAATTTCCCTTCCCTCTGCTCCCCTCTACCCGGTGGCCCCCCTTCCTCCCCTTGTCCTCCTCTTTTAGTCCATGTCCATTGGTTGTGCATATAGTTCTTCTCAACCTCTCTCTGTCTATTCCATTCCCTCCTACAATGTTTCTTGATTCCTATACCATCTCTCTCCCTCTCCCCCTTCCCCTTTCCTGGTGACCTCCCCCCAATATGCTCCCCATACCTATAGTTCTTTTTCCACTCTCATTGCCTATTTAGTTTGCTTTTGTTTCAATTCCCTAGCTTCTGTTGTTGTTTCTTGTGATGCAGTTTTCATTTGAGTGTTCATAGTTTTGATCCTCCTTTTTCTAAACCAGTCCCTTTAACATCTCATATAACAGTGGTTTGGATCTAATGAACTCTTTCAGTTTTGTTTTGTCCTGGAAACACTTTCTCTGCCCTTCTATTCTGAATGACAGCTTCGCTGGATAAAGTATTCGTGGTTGTAGGTTTTGGATTTTCATTACTTTGAATATTTCTTTCCAATCCCTTCTTGCCTGCAGGGTCTCCCTTGAGAAATCAGCTGATAGTCTAATTGGGACCCCTTTGTACATGATTCTTTTCTTCTCTCTTGCTGCTTTTAAGATTCTCTCTTTATCTTTCACTTTTGACATTTTGATTATAATGTGTCTTGGAGTGGTTCTCCCTGGGTCCAGTTTTTTTGGAACTCTCTGTGCTTCCTGGACCTGTACATCTATTTCCTTCCCCAAGTTTGGGAAGTTCTGCTTTATTATATTTTCACTTAATTTTTCAATTTCTAGTTCATCTTCTTCGCCCTCTGGCAAACCAATGATTCTTATATTGGGTCTCTTATAGCTGTCCCAGAGGTTTCTGATCCTCTCATCATTTTCCTTGCTTCCCATTTTTTCTCTCTGCACTGGTTGACTGGTTGTTCCTTCTTTGTGTTCTGGTTTGTTGATTTGAACTCTGGATTTTATTTCCTCACCATCTGTCTCGTATGTGGTTTTGTTCCTTTCAGTATGCGTGTTTTTCAATTCTTTCTCATCTTTTTCCAGATCTTTTGTTAATTCTGTAAGCCACCTGATAACAACGGCCCTGAACTGAGCCTCTGACAGGTTTCTTATTTGTTCATCTGTCAGGTTCTTCATCTGTTGCCTGGTGAGCTGCGCCACCGGGATTTCTATAGTTGTCTGCCTCATTTTGACAGATGCGTTTTGCTTTCTTGGGCCGGCTATAGGGGGCAGTGCCTGTGTACTTGTCATGACCCAGCGACTGGTGCTGATCCGCAACCTTTCTCGCCGCGCTGTGGCACTTTGTCGTCACTGCCCAGCAACCAGTGGCGATCCACAACCTATTTCGCAGCGCTGTGGTGCTTTGTGTGGGGGTGGGGGTCCAAGATGGATTCACACAGTTATTCCGCTAGGAGACCGGGATCCGTCCTCCCGCCCCCTGGGCCTCACCGTTCGAGGTGATGTGGTGGTTGCTTTTCTGAGCGTTGGGGTCGGGAGCTGCTGGGGTTTGACTGCAGCTGGGATTGCTCTCCTTGCCGCTGGGATTGTCCTCCCTGCCGCTGTCCCTGGTGCGACCGCAAACAACACCGCCCACTTTCGCTCGTCCTACCTGCCCAAAGAGCGCCACTGGTTTATAACTTTGTACGTTGGGCTTCCGTGTAGTTTTATTTTCTGGAATTCCTAGTTATCTTTTGTTTTGAAGTAGTTGTATTCCTCTCTAGTTGTAGAGGGAGACCGAGCGTGTCCGTCTAAGCCTCCATCTTGGCCGGAAGTCCCGTATTCCTATACATTTTAATACATACTAACTTCAACAGTTTACAGGTCCAAGGGCAGTGGTATGGATTCTACTGTGTGGTACCTGGTAAGGCCAACATCTCACATTTATACTCATGTTAAAATTTGTATTCACAATATTGCTCTGAGTATTCTTATTTGCCCTGGATTTTCTGTCTTAAAAGTTTTCCAATGCCTATGGCCCTGCTGAATTTGGGCCATTTCTAGCTGGCACTAAAGATTTTTCGGTCTTTGCAATTTCTCCTTTCATTCTGTCAGCCACACAGATTTTTCCATTTATTTCAGCTTTCCTTGACTTCTGCTCTGGTCCTCCATGGACTCTATTCTTCTTGCCTTCTGTTGGGTGGTTAGCTCACCAGGCCCGGCAAGCCTCTGTAGGTAGGCTCTCTTGGTTAGTGAACTGTTGAGCAGAGCACTGGGTTTCTTCTACCTCAGCTCAAATAAACTTTATCCGAACTGCAGCGTTTGGTTCTTCCTCCGACTGCAATGTTTGCCCTTGCCAAAAAAGACAACCATGATTGGAAGTTTCTGGTTAATGAAAATGTTACCCTCCTTAAACAATGGTCCAACCAATGAATACAGCAGCCAAGAAGAAACATAATTTCACCTTCAAACTGAGTTTTGTAGAATTAAAATAAATAAATAAATAAAGGCTCCAGCAGTGCTATTTTATTCAGCCAACCAAATCAAGGCTGCTTCCCTTTTCTTTTTTTTCAAAAGGCTTGAGCTCAACAAAATGTACATGATCCATTGCCAAACAATTAAAAAAAATTTTTTTTTAAGCCCATGGGTATTTCAAGGGAAATTCAAACCACATGTTTCTGATTCATTTACACTTAATTCATTAAAATGTTGTTTACTAAAAGCTATTTGAAGTCCAAGTGCCTTATGTGTCTCTTTACATGACTTTTGATGCCATTTTTTCCCCTCAAAAACAGGAAGTGCTATTTAGCTATTAACTCAAACTCAAAAAGCGTTGGATTTCATGTGAATCACATAAAGCACACCAAGATGATTGTATCTCTCCTGGGTCATCTTTGCTATGGGATAGTACCAGACACGCTAATCTGAGTAGACTGTGTGTTGTTGATGAAATTCCAAATTTCTCCAACATAATGCCAAAGTCTCCCAAGAGAGGGAGACTTCCAAAGTCAGTCTTCAAAGGGAAACACAAAATGAATTCATTTCACCTACTATTCTTATGGGTGTCATGTTATTTTTTCAGGTAGGCAAAGTGTTATAGTAGAGACATCTCACGTGTGATAACCTTAATATTTTTCTTTCTTTATCTCACCTAAGAAAACAATTTTGTATTGAAAAAACAGGGGAGAGAGAGAGAGAGGAAGGGTGAAAAGGAGAGAGAGAGAGAGAGAGAGAGAGAGAGAGAGAGAGAGAGAGAGAGAGACTGTAATAGATTAAGCAAACAGAAAGTATGTATTCATTGACAAATTGAAACACTCTAGTAAAATATTACTTAGTTGTGCATTTTAAATGAAGGAAAGACTTCTTTAACTAGAGATATTTGGTAGGGGTATGTAGTATTACCTTTGGGACAAAGAAATGTTAGAATGAATGTACAATGAGTCTGCACTTCCTTGGATATGCTTTCTTTACTAGCACAGCACTGAAGACTCTCCTCTAGAACTCTAGTTCAAGGACAGCTCTGCCGGGTTCAAGTAAAGTCCACTACCACAGCTGCTCCAAAGTGTTCTGATTGGTTTAATTTCCAATGTAGAATAATCTCTTAAAAGGAATCCAAGTATGATTAAATATAACCCACACTGTTAGTTTGGATCAGATCTCCTGCAGCCAAAATAAAAGCTATTAGAAACATCAAATTCAGAGAACTCTCCTGTAATCAAATAGTCTGATTTATCCAGGGCTGGACCCAATCCCACATAATACGTGTGAGATCCCTAACGACTTCCAGTGTTCACATTATCTTGTAAGAGACTTTCAAGGTAGTTATTTCTGTTTCAATTTAGAATAGTCTTAAAGAGTTATTAGATGATAAAATAAAGTCACTAATCAATTGTAAATAATATTTTGTTGTTCATACAACCTATAAAAACACGCAAAAATATGACCCTAATTCTAGACTAGTCACCAGAGATTCAGAAAATTAATTAAAAAGCTCTAATTCTGAGATCCAATTAAAATGTGTTAAGGCTATACTTACTTAACTTATGAACTAAAAGAAAAACTCATACTCCTCATTGGAAAAGAAAGCTAAAGTAAGTGTCCTGTGTAGAACTCACTTAGCAACACTGACATCAAAATGTACCAGGTGTGAAACTGAATTGATCAAAGGATAAGACCATATCTCATTCTGTAAGGAAGCTCATTAAAAAGACATGGCTGAATTTTTTTCTTTTATATATATTGCTGCATTATTTAGCAATGCTGTGTAACAAGCAACCTTAATATTTAGCAATTAAAACAGTATTCTTTTTTCAATCTTCACTAATTTAAAGTTGTCCTTGTGGTTCTGTTAATCTGGTTAATCATTTCTGCTGGGTTTGCTCATGCATCTGAGTCAGCTGGCAGACTGGCTAAGAGCTGGCCAGCCGGAAAGGACTTCAGCTAGCATGAATAGAATCTCCTCCTATAGTCCCTCAGCCTATGACAGGCCTGTGCTTGATGTCATGGCAATAGCCAAAGTCTGAGAAAGAGAGTAGAATCTCCAGACTGCTTTGTGCAAGGCTCTGTTTGCATCCCATTTACTAACGTCCTATCGAAACTCTCATGGCCAAGCTTAGAATCGGAACGAGAAGACTCTACAAAAGTTAAAACAAAAAGGGATGGATTCAGATATACTGTTATTTCGAGCCACTAATACAATTAATCTATCATAATTAAGTAGAAAAATCCTTATTTTTGTCAAGGAAATATTTTCAGGGACTTTACTATGAGTTAGCATGCTAGATAATGCATCTTATTAGCAAGAAGGCATCATATTTTCCACTTTCATTTTTAGCATTTTCTGTATCTTACTTTTTCCAAGTCATAAAGTGAAATTATTTTAGTAAATACAGTCAAATTACAATGAAATTATTCTGCCACTTTTTGCTCATGGATCTTTTCTCTGATATTCTAGATTAAGTAATCTTTCTATATACTCTCCCACTTTTTTCTTCATTTCCCCCCAAACTCATCTCTTTATTTGAACTTTATTAAGTGGATATGTTTATTAGACTAAAGCTACTCTGTAACAAGAAATGTAGTTTTCATTTTTTTTGTTCTTGCTTCCTCATTGCTTAGCTATTTCTGGTATATACGAGGCCCTCCACATAGAGCTAAATCAACATTAAAATCATTGTGAGAATCTGAAGGGTGTGCAGACCAAAAAGGGAAAGTTACAAAGGACATAAAAGAGTAACAAGCTGTGATATAAAGGAATGAGATTTGATATAAAACCGCAATATAAGAGGACATAATGATGCAGAGAATGAGCAGAGAGAGACAAAATTCTAGAAGGAGAATGGGTAGTGCCTGAAGAAGAAGAGGACGTTGTAAAAGAGAAAAGAAAGAAACAATACGCAGTCAACAGTACAGTGTTGATGAACATCCCGTTGTTTGGATATAGCAGTTTATCTACTAAAGAACACCTTGCTTGTTTCCAAGTTTTGGAATTACGAATAATGCTGGCTATAAACATCCATGACAGGTTTTTGTGTGGATATGTTTTCTATTCCTTTGGGTAAATTCTGAGGAGCTCTATCACTCAATTAAATGGTAAGAGTATGTATTTTACCAAAAAATCACCAAACTGCCTTCCAAAGTGGCCATACTATTTTGAATTTCCAACAGCAATGAATGAGAGTTTCTGTTGCTTCACATTCTCACCAGCATTTAGTGCTGTCAGCGTTCTGTGCTTTGGCTATTTTAATAGTGTGTGGAGGAATCTCATTATTGTTTTAGTTTGCATTTCTCTGATGATGTATGATGTGGGGTACTTTTTCATATGCTTATTTGCCATGCGTATATCTTTTTTGGTAAAGTATCTTTTATGGTCTTTGACCCTCTTAAAAGTCAGATTTGTTTTCTTATTGTTGAGTTTTACAAGTATTTTATGTATATTGGATAACAATTCTTCATCAGATGTATCTTTTGAAAATATTTTCTCCTACTCTGTGGCTTGCCTTTTTAGTCTCTTGACAGTGTTATTCCAGAGCAAAAATGTTTAATTTTAATGAAGTTCAGCTAATCAATTCTTTCTTTCATGGATTGTGCCTTTGGTGTTGTATCTAAAAGGTTATTGAGAAACCCAGAGTCTTCTAGGTTTTATCTTATATGATCTTCCATGAGTTGTATAGTTTTGCATTTTACATATAGGTCTTTGATATATTTTTAGTTATATATATTTTTGTGAAGGATGTGTAAAGGGTGTAAGGTCTGTGTCTACTTTTCTTGTTGTGTGGGTGTGTGTGGACATTCAGTTGTTCAGTACCATTGTTGAAGTGACTGTCTTTGCTTCACAGTATTGCCTTTGCTCCTTTGTTAAAATCAGTTATTTTTATGTAGGTCTATTTCTGGGATGTGTATTCTGTTTCACTTATCTGCCTATTCTTTTGCCCAAACCACACCAGCTGGGTTGCTATAGCTCTATAGTAAGATTTTATGTTGGAGAGTGTTGGCCCTCCAAATTTTTTATTCTCTTTCAATATGGATAGGAGATTCTGTTTTTTCACCCCTCTCTATATAAACTTTATAATTGGTTTGTTAATATCCATAGAATTGCTTTCTGGAGTTTTGACTAGGAGGGCATTAAATCCATAGATCAAGTTGGGAAGAACGGCTCTCTTGACAATATTGGTCTTCCTATCTAGGAACATGCGATATCTCTCCATTTATTTTGTTCTTTGATGCCATTTATCAAAATTTTGTAGGGCTTTGCTTCTTAAATCTGTTAATGTGGTAAATTAAACTAACAGAAATTAAAATATTCTTGATTTTCTTAGATTAAAAAATAATCTTATATTTTTCTCATGTAGATCTTGTACATATACTTTTTAAAATTTTATACCTAAGTATTTCTGTTTGGGGAGGTGTCAATGTAAATTATATTGTATTTTTAATTTCTAATTTTCCTTGTTCATTGCTTTTCTGATCAGTATACTTTTTATTTATTTTTCTTGTATCATTGCAGTAACTTGGACTTTCAATATAATGTTGCAAAGGAATGGTGAGAGACATCATTTCCTTTTTCTTGATCTTTCTGAGGAAGAGTCTAGTTTCTCACAATAAGTATGATGTCAGTTATGATGTTTTCTGTAGGTATTCTTTATCAAGTTGAGAAAGTTTTCCTATCCTTAGTTTACTGAGAGATCTACTTTTTAATAATATATTGTGGTTTTAGATAATTATCATAATAAGACTCATTATTTGCAGATTAAATACTTATGTAAAACAGTGGTTTTTAAATAGTGGCCCTCCAGAAGAATCAGCTTGTTCTGGGAACTTATTAGAAATTCAATTTCTTAGGCTCTATCATAGGCCTACTGTATCAGTCCCCAAATCTATAATTTAACAGGTCTTCTAGGTAATTCTATTGTCTTAAAGTTTAAATAAGCAATGGTACATAAATTTTAATGTTTTAATAAATTTAATAAATTCAAGAAAATTAAAGAAAGTGAACTAAACAGCCTATTAGAATAGTAAGAGAGGTCAACAAAATGATTGAACATGCAGTTAAAATTTTATAAAGCTTTCTTACAAATTAAAATTAAGTTATTAGGAAACAAAATATAAAAATACATTAATTAGGCAATAATAAATCCATAATATAAATGCCAAAGTAGCTTTTATGATAAAACTATTGACATCTTACTGACTGTCAGAAGAGGGAGAAAATATTTGTAAAACATATGAGATAAAATATCACTATAATATATAAAATACAATTGCAACAAATAACTAAACACATAAATGCATGAATGTATGAACAAAATTAATATAAATGACATATTTATATGTGTCTCATTTGTTATGTATGCATACATGTACATATAAACTGTTCAACCTCAAACATAATCATAGAATATAATACAAGAGTAAAGTATTTTTATCCATTATATTGACAACATCGAAAGGCCTGATACCCAGTATCATCCAGGATGTAAGAAAATGCATGCTTCTTAAATATTGTGGGTTTGTAGATTGTTAAAGTTTTTGGTGGGAGAAAGGAAAATTTGGCATTAGCCGTTAAAAGTAATGCTCCATTTTTTCTTTGGCCCAGCATTTATACTATAGGGTTCTGTTGTACGTATAAGAAATCTTGAACATGTGAAGAAATATAAAATTACAAGTGTGTTCAAAATTTGGCAACAAGTTAAATAACTTTTAAGAGGAAAATAATACAATAAATTTGTGTGTATGCAAATATATAGAAAAGTTTAAGAAGAAATAAACTCTGATAAAGGAAGTTGTTATTGGTAGAAAGAAGGAGAAAGAGTATAACCAAAATGAGAAAAGGAATGTTTCTGTTCCCAAATTCACTGATCAATTTCAAGACCCTGGCTTTGCTCATGGCTTTTGGTCTAGTAGGGTGCACCTGCCCCAGAGATGAAAGTACATAGATTAAGCATGTTTGCTGATAACAAAACAGAAGAAAGTTCTTCTAAAAGATTCAGAGAGTTACCAGGAAGACATATTCAGATTCAGCACATCACAACCTGAGATGGGATCTTTCCATTCTGCAACAAATGTAGAAAAAGTAAAGAGCTAATTTAAAGTGAGACTTAACTGTCACTGAAAAGAACAAAATGAATGGGTTTGAACTGATAGCACTCAGTTAAGAGCCTTGATAATGAAAAAGTGTAGTCCAATCTGAGCAGATGTCAAGGCTAATTTAATAGTTCATGTCAGGAAGTTAAGGTTATGTTCTATGGACTTCAGTAGTTAGTATTCTTTTTCCCCATGACCCATGGGTAGTAATGGCTTTTTGCTATTCCTAGCCATAGGAGACAATGCCAACCTTTGCTTATTTCTTTTAGCCTTATCCATATAACTCTTCCTTACAATCTTCTTCTTAATTATATTTTAGTATATTAAAATGTGTAAGAATCTAGAAAATAGTATAAAATAATAAATTTATTTACATTGTTTAATACTGTCTTATTGCTTCCAATACTAAATAACTGTGGTCCTAAACCCTAAAGTATTGCTAATCTACCATTCTTTCAAGGATTTAGCAATATTAATGCAAAGAACACTAAAACAATATGAATTTTACTGAGAATCATTAGTTTTAGAAATTATGTAGTATTAATATAGTTGGGAATTCAGAGTCCATTAAAATGTCATCATGAATGATCCCTCTAGAGTTTGACATTCTAAAGAAGTAAATAATGACATAAGTTTCTTTGCGTAAAACTAATAAGGCCAGTTGTTAATAGAGGTTCTTTTGACTAAGACTTTGACTGGAATGTTATGCCTAAAGGAGACATGCTTGGGCTCTGGTTGTTACCAAAAAGCCCTGAGAAACTGGGATTGACTTTTGAAGGTAATAAAAGCCCACAAGATAAGAGGCCTGGTACTGTGTTTGGTTGTGCGGTCCACAGCAATCTTTCCAGGGAAGGAATGAAGATTGCTTTCCTGGAAGATGGCTATAAGGGACCTTAAGGCACAATGGAAAACCAGAAGGACTTGGAAAAGACAGGTGTGTACAGGCAAGGCTGAATGCCAGGTATGTGGCTCAGCTTCTGTGCCCTGAAGGACAGACTGAAGGTTGCCCTAAATGTTCCTTGCATAAGTTCCAGCAAAGCAGACTAAAGATCATAAGTGATCATTTTCTGCTCTTGTTGTGCTTATGCAAATGAAAAGGATAAATTAAAAATGGACTTAATGCAGTCCCTTTAACGACAAGGAAGGTAATCTTAGGGAGAAAAATTGTTATTCAAGGAAAATCACAATGCTCAGTGGCAGACTATAAAGTAGTGCAGCTAACCATCTTTAAAGTTTCTTTTCATTTAAAATATGTTTTTATTTGAAAGTTAAACTATGTCTGTGGTATCATCAAAGATGTTTAATTTATACGCAAGAAGAATGTCAAATGCCTTGCAACTGGATGTCTTTCCAATAAGACAGTTACAGATTTAGAGACTTGTATGTGGGTTATGTTACATAAATTAACATGTGTTTTCTGTTTTCAAAGGGCATAAGCTTATGATCTCATTACCTGAGTGATTATCTGTATGCATAGGCCTCACTTAATCCTGTCTGCAGCGCTGCCTCCTGAGACTCAATGGTTTGGCTGAACTAAGTGCTTCGGTTGGTGAAGTATGGGGTGGTCTGTGGGCTTCACTTTAAAACTGGTTTCTCTTTTCTATCCTAATGACTTGGACAGAGAGGGCCCAGAGGTCAGAGAGTGGGAAACCTAAAATATTTCCCTCAGCCCAAACTAAGTATAATGGGCAAAAGGGTTTTGGACAGGTGAGATGCGCCTGGCACACCTTCCTCCAATAAGCCCTTTTTTTTTTCCCTAATGTTGGACATTGAAAAATTAATAACTGCCTTTTGTCATCTAGTGGTTATAGATTGAATGATGTCTTTTAACTCTGTTGCCAAATCTGTTGCCCCCAGAATACAACAAAGATGCCAGCCTGTTAAACTGAGAATGCCATTGTCCGGGGACAGCCAATTGACCTGGAGTCTGCACGATCCTTCCCCATGTGGGAAGGACACCCTCTTCTCCACATCCCCACTCTTATTAGGGATTTCTGGATCCAAGGGTAGGTAAGATGATGACCATGTCCAGCTTGAAGCAGCTAGAGGAGCTCGAGACCTTCGCCCATTGCCCTTTATAAGATTATAAAGGGTCTTAAGTCTGAGAGGGAGGGATTGTTATTTTTTATTGTTTAATTAATTAATTAATTAATTAATTATTTAAAAAAAAAGAACAAGAAGAATATATGAAAGGGTGAAGTGGGAGAACTTGTATGTACGACCCGTGGGCATGGACTTGGGGCGGGATTGCTGGGGGAGGGGGGGTGCTGGGTGGAGGGGAGAAAAGGGGAAAAATTGGAACTATTGTAACAATATAATCAATAAAATATACTTAAAAAAAGAAAGATAAGAAATGTCATCATGAGTAATTCTGCATTTGTCTTTCAGTAGCAGCTATATATTTAAAGCAAATGCAATAATTGGCTTTGGAATAATAAACTGTTTTTAAAATTGCATATTAGCTTCAATTCAAATGAATCCTTATGACATGCATTTTGAGAGAAGAAAATGCTAGGACTTAATAAGTACCAATGAGTGATGTGTAAAAGTAGGTCATATTAAAGTATTACTAATGCTTTGAAATCCCCCACATACCAGTCAGTTTTACAATAGCTTGTGTTGAAAGTCATCTTAACTTCCAAAGAAAATCAGGTGTAGAACCATTAATCTTTCCTTATCATTGTGTTTAGTGTCTCATACATAAACCAGTTATTGATATTGAGTGAGACAGACTTTGGGAGGGGGAGGAACAAGTTATTGTAGAACAACCCCTTAAGAAGGAGAATTATAGAATTTAATTAGAAAATATTGTGCTTACATTTTCACTGACTGTATTTTCCACTTTTCTTTAAAATTCTAAGGATATTGGCTATTATGTAAAAAACATTTGAGAGTATATAGAATTTTGCCTTTGAATAGTATTCAATGTTATTAGCATCTCAAACCTAGCATGAAGATATTTTCCATGTAAGGTAAAACTATTTCTCTCTTCTGTTGCTCAGTGCCATTCCATACAAGAAACTCAAGCTCTCTAGCACTTTCCTGCTTTATGAAATTTACTATATTTTTTCATTATTCAAAACTGAGTCAGTTTCATCCCCTTTTCTCCACCTCTTCCCCATAATTCAACCTACAAAGATGTGTTACTTGTCTGCGGAACATTATCCTTCAACATATACAGCAGTTGTACAGGGTCTGTATTCCTTTGCTTTGATCTTCCCAAGGTCAAAGAATGCAAATGTCATTATTGGGAATCACTTTGGAAAGATATTAAATCATGGGTAATTCTAACTTGTTTTGTGAAGAATGGTTTTCTATAGACACCAGGATGGTGAGGAGGATGCATAAAATTGGGCCCAGGTGTTTTTATCCCAAGAAGAGTGCAGGGTCTGAATACCCATATGTATTTATGTCTATAGTGAATGATAAAATATAGGTCACTTTAGAGCTTCCAAAATATGTTCCGGAAACAATTGTATATAATATCCACACTCCCCATTTTTAAAAAACAGAACATTAGTTGCAAACTTTCACCCCAAACCACACATTCTAAAAGCAATTGCTAGAGACCATTGGATGACCCAAAACTTATTGTACTGACATTAGTACACTACCTGTTATATAAGACAAAGGATAGAAATGAGCAAGAAAGTGGAGTTTATTTTGAGGGAATATCATTGTGACTGGCAGTTTGCTCACCCATCACCATCAGTGGGAGACTTGAAGAGGACATTTGTCCTTTAGCTTAAGTCAAGTGATTAGGGGACTTCCAGGGGGAAAAAAGCAACAAACAACTCTGAGAACTCGATTTACCCTTGGACCTCAGGAGACCATGGTAATGTTCTAGCATATTGAACAAGGATAAACTGGGCTATAGATATATTTTTATGACGGCACAACAAATAAATGGATTTCCCAAAATCTAAGAACATCCTTAGCTTGTGTTATTGTGCAAAGGCTCTTCATCAAGATGACCATCCTGAGAGCAAATGTAACCCCAACAAGAGGGAGAGAGCATTGGAAATCTAATGGCCTGCTTCAAAGAACAGTAGCTAAACAACCCCAGAAAGGATCTGTGAGTAACCTTTAGTAGCATCACACTGAAGAACAAGTCAATTTCAACGTTCACCAAGTCCGGAGAGCACCAACACCATGATACAATTGTATCCCACACCTAACCTATGTTCAGGGTTCCCATATTGCCTCACCTGCGGTCCTACTGGCTGCTGGAGAAGAAGAGGGAAATGGAAAGGAAGGGGAGGGAGAGGAAGTCACTACAGGCTTCTAGGACTATGGGCCTGAGTTAGAGGGGGCAGAAATATTAAATAGATTTTGGACAGAGGGAAAAAAATAAAACTGGTTTCTTTTACATACTAATAAATCCAGGATATTTTATTTGTAACTTATAGAAACAGTAGTTTTACATCTAGTTGTTCAGATGAACTCATATGAACCCTCCTTTCGCAGTACAAAACATATTTGTGTTTTGGCGGTTGGAAACACTGAAGAGTAGTAATTTATTTTTTATTTCCCTCATCATATGTTTGTGGCTTTATCAATCAGTTGATCTGTGCCAGATATCCCAGATATAAATGCTTTCTCAGTCCTGTATGTCATACCTGATTATTCTTCAAGCCAAACACATTAAGAGATATATGTTTAATAAAATGTAAGGCCTTTCTACAAAACCCTACTTTTGTTATGTTTAAAAAGTAAAGGTTACTGAAAATATTAGGGCTTATAATTCTTTTTGTGTCATATAATATATTCTAAAATTAAAATTTCATTGTAAATACAATAGAAAAAACACAAAAAAGAAACTGTCAAAGAAAAGGCATTTTATATGTTATCAAGATATGAACACATTTAATAAAGTGTTGAACATACCTAAAATATTTAATTCTACCAATATATTACAGTTTGTTTTCAAAGAGTCAAGAAAATCAAACTACTCACTGTATCTCTGGCAGGGCAGGTAATGGATATGCACAAATTTGGTCCTAGTTATTTAAGAGAAAAAAACAACAGCAGCGGAAATTAGTAGGACAAGACAGTTAAAAAGACGAACAGTACAGAGTTTTAGTATTGTAGTGTTAGTATTCGCTTCAAATTTGAAATTATATTACATATTCATTTTGAGTGTGTTAGTCTCCTAAAAGCAAACACTCCTCCTCTTTGAGAATTATTCATTAAAAAACATTTATTGAGAAACTATCCTACTCCAGGCACTATATACAGGCTATAACTCAGTCACTATTTGAAATAAGGTTTAACTAGGAAGTTTACACGGAGTTAAAAAGTGACCGAATATTGAAAATGACTTAAACTGAATATGTTTTGTTTAGTTCAGGTCTGTTAAATATCAGGGGTGGAGATGCCAGCCTTGCATAAGGTCAGCACCTAAACCGGTCAGCTGTCTCATATAGATAAACACCAAAGAGGCCAAGATGACATTTTAAACTAAATGGTCTTGAGAAGGGGAAGGCTGGGCCCTCAGGAAGCAAAGCCATAAACACACAGACACACGCACACGCACACGCACACACACTCCAAGCCACTTTCAGGAAATAATCTCTTCGACTACCAATAAACACGTTTAGGGAAAATAAACACGAAGGAAGGAAGGAAGGAGAGGGGCAGTTTCAGTGGGAGCAAAAAGTGCTTGTGCAAGTGGACTCTTCTTAGATGGAATCCCTGGGTTAGCAACAAAGACCACCTTGGAAAGGAAGTTTAATCATCACCAGCCTTCTGAAAGCAAGGGACAAAACGGGCACTGTGGGATTCCAGATCCGTCAGCAATCTCTGGGACAGGTCACTCAGCGCAAGGCCCCTGGCTTCACAAGCCTGGGGCCTCTCCCACTTCAAAGACCGCAGGAAAACCTGCCTCTTCAACAAAAGTCTCCTTTGAGCCTATGTGGGGTATTTTTTTCTTACTCTTCATCCCTGAGGTTAATTCCAGGGTTTGCTGATGCAATAATTAGTTGAACAATAGAGTCTGAAACCTAAACATTTACCAGCTGACCTTCTCTTTTTTAAAATGGAAAGAGAAAAAGTTAGTGTGATTTAAGTTATGTCCTAGGTGTTGATTTTTTCGAAAGCCTATATATAATTCAGGAGATGGAGCTGTTTAATTTGGTTTATCGTTTGGCTCAATGACTACCTTGTAGCCATAGAAAATTATCTTGGAGATGTCTTGGTGTCAGCAATATCATATTTCTTTATTACATGTTTTCTCTTGGCCCATTTCCCTTTGTGTATTCTCAGGAAACATCATTTGACTTGAAAACTTTCCCTTTTCATTTACATATAATAAAAATGACTCATAATTCCCCCATGACAGGCGCTGCGCTCATCTTCACCACATGAAACAGATACTAAGTTTCACTCTGTTGTACAGATGAAAAACTAGAACGTAGGGCAGTGAGGCATCTGCCCAAGGTCCCACCACAGCAAAACAGGGACGCGGGACTCTCCCTGGGCTGCCTCTTCTCTTAAAGACACCTTATGCCGCCCACCTATTCACAGGCTCGTACTCCTCTATGATCACTATCCCGGCTTCTTCAACTCCAAGTCATTTGCTGCATCCCTGAGGCCTCGACAGTGTCATTTATCAGAAACATCTTATTTCGTTCCCCACTGTCAGTTATGCAAGTGGACTAAGAGCTTCTACTGGGCAAATTCCAAATTGTGTGTCACCCCTGTGACTCAAAGCTTAGTAAGCTTCATGGTTTTTAGCTTTGTCAAAACATCAACTGTTGTATATAAAGAAATATTTAAAAAATAGTTTGGAGTAACAGAGTCATAGATGTTTATACCATTATGTTACACTGAGTATGTGTATACACAGAATCTTTATTGTAAGACAGAGCATGAAGAAAAAAATTAACACGCTTTATTCCTTTTTAATCTAAGGATTGTTACCCAAGTCAAGTCTATCAAATGTAGACAATGATTACAGTCAAATGAGAAAGTTTCATAAGCCGCAATAAGCACAGATTTTTGATCACAGAGGCAGACTATTTTTCCTCGATATGCAGAATGAGAAACAGAAATAATTAAGAAAGGTCTTTTTTTAACTTTCGAAGTGAAGGACCTCTGTGTTACTCTTATTTTGATATTAAGAATAAGGACTCCAGACCAAGATAGATTAATTTCCCTGGCACTAATCATAATTTCCTCAAAATTTCCAAATTCAACCACTAGATGTCACATAGAGACCATAAAGTGGACTACCTTGAAATTTCTCTTGTTTGTCATACCCAGTTTTATAAGCTTCAATTTTTAAGGTGGTTTGGGAAAATTCTAAACACCAGGCATTAAAGACAGGTCACCTGATGTATGCACATACTTTATATCAAAGCTTATAGAATGAAAAGTGCTACCTCATCCACTACAATGTGTTATTTCAGGAATCTGAACAATTCATGTATAATAAGTGTGTTCAAGAGAAAGATTCTATAGCCTCCAGTAATTACGTATCCTATCCTGGTAGGGAAGCCCTAGAATTCAAACTGAAAATAAAAAAGTCATACAACAGAAAAAAAAAAAAATCAAAGGATTTGGGCTCAGAAAGCTTTGGATTAAATACCAGCTCGACTGTGTGCTAATTGAGTAAATTTGGTATAATACTTCATATCCGTGAGTATCTTTTCTGGTCTGTATAGTGAAAATAATACCTAGCAAGGAATGATTGTAAAGATTCAATTAAATGCTGATCACTTGGAAAAATTCTTGTCATATTATACGTGCTCAATAAACCAACACTTTCAAGTTAGTGTCATCTTCAAAATTAAAATATGATATAATAGAATTATGAAACCAATATAAGGGATTTATAACTTAGAAAAAAAGAAGGAAGGAGGTTCAGTAGTGACTTCAGTCTTAGAGGATGGATGGGAGTTGCAGGCCATAGGAATGGTATAGACTTGGCTTGAGAAGCAAAAGCAAGCGTGGTCCTTTTGATAAGTGGCAAGAGGTTTTGTTATACCTAAAATGGGGATTGATGGTGAGTGAGTATATGAATGATTACAAGAATAGGATTTTTTCAACAGACAGAGTGGAAATTATAAAGGTTCATGTAAACCATTCTGAGGAGTTCGAAATTTTTCTTTTTGTGTTTTTGAAAAATTTCAAATTAGATGAGTCACAGAATTAGGTGCATGTTTAATGAAGATGTTCCTGTTTTCAGTGTATAAGTTGTGTTTGAGAGGTCTACAGTTAATTGGTTATGATGGGTTAGGGTTTAACATAAGGTGGTGTCAATGTGACCCAGAGAAAAAATGGATTCAAAAGAATCATACAGATCAAAGGCTACA
Source organism: Furipterus horrens (assembly GCF_987537825.1). Lineage (NCBI taxonomy): Eukaryota > Metazoa > Chordata > Mammalia > Chiroptera > Furipteridae > Furipterus > Furipterus horrens. The sequence goes on from NW_028327171.1 coordinate 11,834,871, forward strand.
GAAAACGAAGAGGATTTTGATACAGAATTCATTGTTTTTCCATGGGGAGTGAGAGAAACGTTAATTCAGGCGGTGAAGTAAAGGAGACTACCAGTTGGAGGATGGAAGGCCTTAATCCATTAGGTAATTGCCCTTATATATCTCAGAAGAGAGTTATAAATTTGGGAATTAGCAACTGGTAAGTAAGAGCTGAAACCATTGGAAGAAGATCAGGTTGCTCAAAAAGACCGCATTAAATTGAAAATAGCATCTGCCTTTAAGCACAAGGACATTTCAGAAATTAGTAAGTGAAATAGGAGAGTCTGCAAAGAAAACTGGGTATATAAGCAAAAAGAGAATTTCAAGATAATTTCTGATTGTTTAGAATTGGCTAAGCCTGCATTAGTGGGAAGCCTGCATTAGTAAGAAGATAGGAAAATGGGGAAATGGATGAATAAAATTTTCAAGAAATGAAAGGAAATGGGATCTAGACTGAGATTGCTGACTGGCAAGATAATTTAGAATACAAACAATAATACACCAAAATAAACATAAGGAAGACCAACAAAGCTGGCAGAAGAAAAGATAAAACAACTCACTCACCACCCCCACAAAACCAATCCTGAACCAAGAGAAAATTTATAAAATAGAAATCATGGCTTTTATTACTAAGAACCATACTAGACATAAAAACCTCTCTGTAGTACATGATAAATACATATGAGAGCTATATATATATAAATGATACATGTATAATTCATATAACACATATGCATATATCTATACATATATAGTATATTATATATATGTAACTTTTAAAAACATAAAGTAATAAAGAATCTCTTCCTTTTATACTGATTTGCTGACATCAATGAATCCTGAGTCAAGTTGTAAATGTGGGGCCAGTTTTTTTTGAACACTATAACACTATGTAGTTTTATTTTTTAATTAACGTTTTTATGAAGAAAATTGAAAGAAATTTTTATGTTAAAATAATTTTTATTTTCTAGATTTAAAATAATATTAAGAGCATTGGCCTAGAAAACTAATGTTAAAGATAACATTGAAATAACATATTCTTATAATAAAATAGTGCACTAAAACAGAAAGCATTTAAACACTTTATATTTTATAACCTTTAATATGAAGAATTTGTAATTTGTGATATACCATGTAGGGTAGGATAAGAAATATTTTAAGTATAAACAAAGAAACTATAAAGAAAATTAACATCTTACCAATAAAGGGGGTGTTGCGGTATGCAAGTTACTTTTTGTCTTTAGACATTTTTGATTTTCAAGATTTTTTCCAAGTCTTAAACACTTTAGATGGTTTTTATAGTTCATTGAAGTAACTGAACTATTTGACAGAATTGTTTACAATGGCTATGCTGACCACATACTTCTTAGCAATCTTTTCCCCCAGCAGGTATATGTTTGCATCTTATACTCCTGTTAATAAGAAATTTTGTGCCCACTTCTTAAAAACTAAAAGCAAAGGAAGGCAGATTTTATTCTTATTCAGAGCTTGATTTTAAATATGCACACCCCAGCTACATAATCCTGTACACAAGGATCTCATTGTTTATTTTTATAGTTGCTGCTTTATTTAAAATTTTGTCCCTTAAAGTTTATATTTGGCAAGACCAATAATGAAAATAAGCTGGCTTATTTCAAGGTGTGCCCGTGTGTGCGTGTGTGTGTGTGTGCGTGCGTACACGCTTATGTTTTAATTTCTTCTGGCTTATCCAGATGAAGGTATTGGTCTTAGAGACATGGCAACCCATGTGACAGTATTTATATACAGGGGGTGGAGAAGATCAGCTATGTACAAATTCTAATTAGTTCACTTTTATTGAACTACTTAATATTGGAACTCTATAACTCTTTTCAATTTCTTTACTCCCCTATTTCCTCCTACGCTTTTGCTCAGAAAAGGATTTAAGTCAACTCAGGTATATTTGTTAATAAAATAATTTAACTTTATGGTTTTAAAATGTATTGAAATCAGAACCTTTGTTATTTTCAACATTCACAATAAAACATTTACTTTTATAAGCTATGTATATATAGATAGTTATATTATTTTGGGAAGTGTAGGGGAAGAGAGAGCATTTGGTAACTATGGTAACAGAGATGTTTCAAAATAAATATGAACTTTTATTTCTTGAAGAATTAGATATTTTCCTTGACTAGTACATAGGGATCCAAGGAATAGGGTTTTCTTAGGTTTACTATTTTAGTGTTTTTTATTTTTCCTCAGTCACATATGACAAAACAAGAGATTTAATTTGAAGTTGAAGAAATAAAATTGCCATTGAAATTTGCCAGCACCTAGTTCATGTGTGAGTAACCAACATATAGATTCTCATTTACCTAAAAGTTAAGCAATGGTAACCCTCAAAAACTAAATTTATTTTTGTTTTTTTAAATTCTTTCTCTCCAAAATATACACAAAAAGTGATTATTTCTGTTGCGAAGATTTATTGCAAAGTGTCACTTCTGTAAATCATTACATAATGAGTCAGCCTAATTCCTAAGTCAACAGCTTTGAACAAACAATTTTCACTACAGTCTACTAATATTCTGAGATACTAAATGCCTATGAATTATATCTAAATCAGAATGTTTTCTTTGGCATATTTTGGGGGTTGAGTGTGCATCATTCACATAGGAAACCTTTGAAAATATTGATAAGTATGCTTCCAGCCATTACCTGCAAGAGAAAATTTCATTGTAAGCCCAGGAAGGATACTTAAATTTTTACCGAAACTGACAGGTTGTTCTTCTATATTTAATTCTACATATATAATTAATCACCCTGGCTGGTTTGGCTCAGTGGATTGAGCGTCGGCCTGCGAGCTAAGTGTCGCTGGTTCGATCTTCCAGTCAGGGCACATCAGAGAAGGAAAACTCTGACTCCAAAAAACCTCCGCTGCCTTGTGGCATACCTCTTCAGGGGAAAGGCTAAGGGAGTAAACCCCGACAGAAAATCCGGAGCCGGAGTCCCTAAGGCGGTTTGACGTTGTAGTCAACACCGGCAACTCCTGCGGCGCACCTGAAGCCAAGCTGTATTGACTCCGTCTTTCCCTTGGACCCTTCAGCTGTGAAAAGAGGGGGGGTCTGCTGCATGGGCAACAGCAGACCCTCCATATCACCCTGCCCAGGCTCTGTAGCTTCAGCTTCACTGGAGAGGACACTCCAGCGTCATTGCAAGATGTCGATTCAACACGGGAGGAGACAGATACCGTGTCACTCCCGAGTCGGACTGCACAGCCATTCTCGGCGGTGCAGATAGACTCTTAAGAAGCTACACCATCGTCTCTCGAGACGGATGGCTGCCGACGATATATAATTAATGGATAAACTCGATGAGAGTACTATGACTGAAGTAGATAATAAGTATACTTGGAAACTGAAAATGTAATATGATTAAACTAACATATCCATACAAAGTTACTTGTTTTTACCTTCTAATGAAATATTGTAAAAATAAAATATTAATTCTCCTGTGCACTTGAGGATTGCTAAAGTAAGAGGAATTTGATGCTGGTTAAGATTGATAAAAATAAAACACATAAACATACTACTATGTGTTAAAGTAAGTAACCATTTGACTAGTTTCAGTATCTAAATAAAGGTATATTCAGAGACTGATGATAATTGTTTTATTTAAGCTGAATGTATAAAAGTGATAGATGGTCCAAAGAAAGCAAATATAATAGTTCCTTTACAGTTTACATGTTTCACTCAGGGAAAATAAATTATCTTAAAATAAACTTTATTTATATAACAGTTTTAGAACTATAGAAAAATTGCGAAGATAGTAGAGTTTTCCCATATACTCCATACCCAGTTCCCTCCATTATTAATAACTTAAATTCGTGTGGTACCTTTGTAATTAACCAAAGCTCATCCATCTCAATAGATTATTAACTGAAATTCATAGTTATTGAGATTTCCATAGTTTTTGAAATCTAACGATCTTTTTCTTTGCCACATTCCATTCAGGTTATGACCTTTAGTTTTCATTCTTTTTTAGGTTCTTTTTTTTTGCTACACCAGTTTCTCAGACTTTCCTTGTTTTTAATGACCTTAACAGTTTTGAGGATTGCTTGTCAGATATTTGTGGAGGATGTTTTTTTATTGGAATTTGTCTACTGTTTTTCTCATGATTTGACTGGTTATACATTTTTGGAAGTAAAATCATTAAAATTAAAGTATCGTTTTTATTGCACCATATCAAGGGTACATATTATACACGTGACTTTCCACTATAGATGTTGACCTTAATCGCCAGGCTGATGTGATTTTCAGGTTACTTCCCTGCAAATTCCTCTTTATTACCCCTTTCCACACCGTTGTTCTAGGAAGGAAGTCACTCTGTACGACTCACACTTACAGAGTGGGAGGTTATATCATAAGATCTTGGGGGAACATTTGGAATATTTTCAATGGGTGATTAGTCTTTTCTTCCCCACTAATGTATTCATGCGATTATTTAATTACATCAGTATCGGCACAGGATATTTATTTGATGCTTTGGTTTTTAATCCAGTAGTACTTTATTTTGTTGTTCAAATTTGGAGATTTGGGCACTAAGGGCTCCTTCAGTGGGATTCTGTGAACTTTGAGGTTTGACACATGCCTATCAATGTGGAAGTTTTTTTAGGGGAAGGGACTTCCTAACTTACTATCGCTATAAGATGTTTCAGGCTCATTGCTGTATTTTCTGCTCAGGTCATGGTTGCTTTTATTAGAGTGATCTTAGGAACCAAGATCTAGGTTCTAGGAGTGCTTATTGATACTTCTATGTCCTTGCTTCTATAGCATCTCTGATGACAGAGATAAAAAAAATATATGTGTATACTTACCTAATTGTGTACAATATGCATTAATATTTCTCTATGTAGTATCTGCATTCATATTAAGCTATTCATGAGTTTATACTGATGTCTCCAAACCTAATGCATTACCACTAGGATCATTACAGCCTCTTCTCCTTTGCTTATCTTTAAGGTAGCACTCAACAGTGAGAAACCTAACTGCCAATATCATTAATTAATTTACTTGCTCAGTTCCAGTATATATGCACATCACTTCAGAATTGTTAACATGTTCCTCTTCAGTAGAAAACAATTTTATCAACTGGAGTACAATGCTATGAGACAAACAAAATTCACTAATTTTCAAATGTGTTTGGGTTAACATATTTTCCTTACATATCACCTTCAGTAATAATACCGAGGTATGATACATTGATAATACAGTTAGATTTTTTTTTTTGTCATTGTCACATTCCATCCTGGGATCCCCAGACCTATTACATGAATTTTTAAAAATTGATTATGTTGTTGGTGGAGAAACAAGATGGCGGAGGAGTAAGTGGAAGCTACACTAACCTCCTCCTAGAACTAGTCTGGATTTACAATGTAATTTTGGAGAAATCATCTGGAATAACGAACCGAACACCAGCTGGAGAGAAGTCTTATAACCACGGAGAGACAGAAAAGGCCGCTACATCACAACGTGACCGGTAGGGAGTGCGGAGACGTGGAAGGGCTGGCTGGGCTCCCACGGGTGGCAGCTGAAGGGGCTGAGAAACAGCTCAGCAGCCGGGGATTCCCCCTGAGAAGGGCAGGGTCTAAACCCCCAGCTGGGCTTCCCAGCCTACAGCGACAGAGTGGAAAGTAAAATAGTATCAGCTGTGAAAAGCGAAAAGCCACAGGCTTTCTTGCTAGCCGGAGAGAAACAGCAGGAGAAAAAGAGCTCTTAAGTGGATCACATACGAAAATATTTTGGCCACCACTTACCCTGGGCTCAAGCAGAGGGAAGGCAGAGAGGACTGGAGACACTTGGGGAGAATTTGGCACGGTGGCTTTGAGGGGAGAACTGGAGGAGCAGCTGACTGGGTCCCAGTGCTGACTCATCCCCAGTACTGCGGGTAGACCATTCCCCTCCAAGTGGCGTCAGCCTGAGGGGAAGCAAAAGCCCTGCCTACAGGAATTAAGCTGCCACACCCACAGTCCTTAAGCCTGACAGCTAATCACAGATTGAATAGATTAACAATCAAAGAAGACAGACAACAGCAGTAGATCCCTGGAAGTCTCCAACAGGCTGCCTAGGGCCAGACTGGTACATGATCTGACGCCACCAGAGGCAGATCCAGGAAGTGCAGATCATTCCAAGAAGCACCAACAAACAATAGGAGTCAAAAAAATGGGGAGACAGAGAAACAACCTCCCATCAAAAGGAAAGGTAGAATCCCCAGAAAGAGTGCTAAATGAAATAGAGGGGAGCGAACTATCAGATATGGAATTCAAAACATGGATTATGGAGAAGCTGAATGAGCTCAGCGGAAACTTCAAAGAACTCCAGAAAAACTACAAGGAACTCACAGAAAATTACGTGAGCATGAAAAAGGACATAGAAGCTATCAATAAGAGCCAGGAGGAAATGAAAAATACGATCTCTGAATTGAAGAACACAGTAGAAGGGATTAAAAGCAGGCTAGAGGAAGCAGAAGATCGGATCAGCGAGCTGGAGGACAACCTACACAAAAACTCCCAGACAATGCAACAAAATGAAAAAAGACTGAACAAGACTGAAGAGGTTCTAAGACAGCTGCAGGACAACATGAAACGTAATAATATCCGTATCATAGGAATTCCAGAAGGAGAAGAAGAAGAGCAAGGGATAGAAAACCTCTTTGAAAAACTAATGACAGAAAACTTTCCTAACATGACGAGAGAAAGAGTCACGCAAGTCCAGGAAGCACAGAGGGTCCCAATGAAGATGAACCCCAACAGGCCCACTTCAAGACACATCATAATTAAAATGCCAACATTCAAAGACAAAGAGAGAATCCTAAAAGCAGCAAGAGAGAAACAACTAATAACATACAAGGGAGCTCCAATAAGGCTATCATCAGATTTCTCAGCAGAAACACTACAAGCCAGAAGGGAATGGCAAAAAATATTCCAAGCAATGAAAAACAAAGGCCTACAACCAAGAATACTCTACCCAGCAAGGCTTTCATTCAAAATGGAAGGTGAAATAAGGAGTTTCCAAGACAAAAGAAGGCTAAAAGAATACATCTCCACCAAACCAGCATTGCAAGAGATGCTAAAGGGTCTGCTTTAAGAAGATGAAGAAACAGAGAGACAGAGAGGAACACGAGTACAAAGGGGGAAAATGACAATGAATAAGTACTGAAAGAAAGAAGGAACTTCTACCATTTGCAACAACATGATAGGAACTAGAGAGAATTATGCTTAGCGAAATAAGCCAGGCAACAAAAGAAAATTACCTTATGCTGTCACCTGTTACAGGAAACTAATGAACAACACAAACAAATGAGCAAAATTGAACCAGAGGTATGTAAACAAGGAATAAACTAACAGTAACAAAGGGGGAGATGGGAGGGAGGGAAGGGGTAAGAAGGGGAAGGGTCTAGTCAAAGAACATGTATGAATGACCCATGGACATGGACAACTGGGTGGGGACTGACTGTGGGGGGGGGGCAGGGTGCAGGGAAGCAAGAGGGGGAAAAAAAGTGAGACAACTGTAGTGGAAAAACAAACAAACAGAAAATTTTTTAGTGGGGGGGGAATAAAAATATAAGGAATAGAAATGCAAGTTCAGTGAATATTAGAAGGACAAGGATTTTCCTTCCGATAAGACAGTCCTACAGATTTAGAGACTTGTATGTGGGTTATGTTACATAAATTAACATGTGTTTTCTGTTTTCAAAGGGCATAAGCCTACAATCTCATTACCTGAGTGATTATCTGTATGCATAGGCCTCACTTAATCCTGTCTGCATTGCTGCCTCCTGAGACTCAATGGTTTGGCTGAACTAAGTGGCTGGGTTGGTGAAGAACGGGGTGGTCTGTGGGCTTCACTTTAAAACTGGTTTCTCTTTTCTATCCTAATGGCTTGGACAGAAAAAGCCCAGAGGCCTGAGATGGGGGAAACCTAAAATATTTCCCTCAGTCCAAAATAAGTATAATGGGCAAAAGGGTTTTTGGACAGGTGAGATGTACCTGGCACACCTTCCTCCAAAGAAGCCCTTCTTTTCCCTAATGTGGGACATTGAAAAATTAATACCTGTCTTTTGTCATCTAGTGGTTACGGATTAAATGATGTCCTTTAACCCTGTTGCCCCCAGAATACAACAAGGATGCCAGCCTGTCAAACCAAGCATGCCGTTGTCCAGAGACAGCCAACCAACCTGGAGTCTGCACGATCCTTCCCCTTGTGGGAAGGCCACCCTCCCCTCCACATCCCCACTCTTATTAGGGATTTCTTGACCCACGGGTAGGTAGGACGACGACCATGTCCAGCTTGAAGCAGCTAGAGGAGCCCGAGACCTTCATCCATTGTCCTTTATAAGATTGTAAAGGGTCTTAAGTCTGAGAGGGAGGAATTGTTATTTTTTATTGTTAAAATATTTAACTAATTAATTAATTAATTTTAAAAAAAGAAGAAGAAGAATATATGAAAGGGTGAGGCGGGAGAGCTTGTATGTACGACCCATGGGCATGGACTTGGAGAGGGGATTGTTGGGGAAGGGGGGTGCTGGGCGGAGGGGAGCAAAGGGGAAAAAAAATTGGAACTATTGTAACAATATAATCAATAAAATATACTTAAAAAAAAAAAAAGAAAAATTGATTATGTTGTTACAGTTGTCCCAATTTCTTTTTCTTTTGCTCTTTTCTTCCCAGTACCCCTCTTCCTTACAGCAGTCCCACCCCCCTTAGTTCATGTCCATGGGTCATGCATAACTTTTTAAATTCACATGCATTGAGTTTCACTTTTTGTTCTGTAAAGTTTTATAGGTTTTGACAAATGCATAATGTCATGTATCCAACATTAAAGTATCATGTGAAGTGTGTTGTAGGGCTAAAATCAAGGGTCTGAGTTACATCTCTTCCTAAGGTTCCAGGAAGAATTATCCTCTTTCCTTTTCCACTGTCTAGAGCATGTCCTTATTCCTTGGTTCATGACTGTATCACTATGACCTTTACCTCTTCTGTTATACCTCCTTCTCCAACTTCTTTTCCTTATAATGACTGTTGTGATTACATTGGGTTCACCTGGACAGTCTAGAAAAATTTCTCCATCCCTCAATTCTTATTTTAATCACATGTGTGATGTGCCTTTGTATCAGAGAATTAGGACGTAGACCTCTTTAGATGGTCATTATTCTGCTTGGCATACTGGACTATATAATTTTTCTTCTTCTTAAAGAACTTAAAATCAACAAAAAAGTGCTCTCTTTGTAGGGCAGTTCTGCTAGTGATAGCTCTCCTCAGTTTTTGTCTCATAAAAGTCATATTTCCCCTTTATTTTTGAAGTATAAGTTCACAAGATGTAAAATTCTAAGTTGGTGTTTTTGTCTTTCAGTATTTTAAGTATTACATTCCACTCTTTCTTTGCTAATGTGATCTCTGATGACAAGTCTGCTGTATTTCTTACTCTCGATTCTCTTCAGAAAAATGTTATTTTTCCCTCTGCTTGATTTAAGATGTTCTCATTTCTTTGTTTTTCTGGTGTTTACATATGGCATTTCCATTTTTGGTATTTATTTTGTTTCATGTTCTTTGTACTTCTTGGATCTGAGGTTTGGTGTCCGTCATTAATTTTGAAAAATTTTTGGCCATCACTACTTCAAATGTTTATTCTCCTCCTTCCTTTCTTTTTTCATTGGTAGCCCGATAATGTGTATGATACTATTTTCAAAGTTGCCTTGTATTTCTGGTATGCTCTTATCTCTCCTCTTTAAGTTCCAGTTGTTAAAATTGCTATTGACTATGGTCAAACCTACTCATGTTTCCTCCAGCATATTCGGTCTACTTTTGAGTTCACCAGAAAGTTCACCAAAAGCGTTCTTCATTTCTATTATATAATTTTGATTTTTCTTATTTTTTGACTTTTTCTTATAGCTTCCATGATTCTGCTTACATTATCCATCTTTTCTGTTATTTACTTTTTCCATAAATTCTTAACATATGAATCATAGTTATTTTAAATGTCCTGTATAAGAATTCCAAAATCTGTGTAATATCCGAGTCTAGTTTATAATGCTTGCTTTGTTTCCCCAGAATAAAATTTTTTCTTGACTTTATAATTTTTTTGTAACTTCTTTAAAACTAGTATAATGTATTTGACAATAGGAGTGGAAGTAAAAGGCACTTAGTATCAAGTATTATGATTATCAGGTTAGTATTTAGTCCTTATATAATTTTGGCTGTGGTTACACAGATGCCAGATGCCCACATTTCTCTAGTGACTTTATTTTGTCTCATATGTTGCCTTAGGACTTCCCTAATAAGCCTATGCAGATACGTTCTGTTAGGAAGGAAGTTTTTCAGCCCTTTCACCTGTACCCATTTGCTGTCATACTGGAGTTTTGTTTTTGTTGATTTAAAGTGTAGGAGAAAGGAAGCTTTCTATAATCCTATACAGCATAATCTTTTAGTGAACCAAGCTTGTGTCCCTGAGCTGTGATCCCTACTAGGGTCTCAGTTGTCCCCTACATCTTAAGTGAGAGGATGGGTAAAAGGAGTTAGAAATGGGCAAATGTAACATAAGCCTGTGAGTCAAGTTTTTCCCCCTGAAGAGCCAGCCTTTGATATGGCAAATACTCTGATCATTTGTTAAAGTGGTTACATTTATCCTCCCCTATACTAGCACTACCCAAGAATCTTTCTTGACTCTTCAATATGAGAGCCTGGTGGGCCAACTGGAGGTAAAACCAATGAAAGTCTGGCCCATCTCACTAAGACTGGGGTCCTCAAGAATTTCTCACTTACAATCAAACTTCAGCAATTCATCAAAATTATGATGTTTATGGTGCCAGTGGCTTCTGCTTCAAGTAAGCAGATCTCTACGTTTGATTCTCTGCATTTACCTGTCTCCTCAAATATTAGGGAAGCAGTTAGTTCTGTGAGGTAGAGTGGTTTATGCTGCTCGTGACACTTCTCCTGCAGCTGGCGTAGGGAGAAGATCATGTCCACTGTTGATCGGCCAGCTCTGAAGCCACACTGGGACTCTGGGTAGACGCGGGAAGCAAGGGTCTGCAGGCGGGCAAGGGCGACCCGGGCGAATACTTTGCCGACGACGCTGAGGAGAGAGATGCCCCAGTAGTTGTTGCAGTCGCTGCGGTCTCCTTTGTTCTTGTACATGGTGATAATGTTGGCGTCTCTCATATCCTGGGGGATGTAACCCTCCTTCCAGCAGAGACAGAGTAGATGGTGGAGCGGCTGTAGCAGGACTGGTTTCCCGCTCTTTAGGATTTCTGGAGGGATTCCATCGCTTCCTGGTGCTTTCCCGCAAGGGAGGCGGTCGATGGCTTTGCCGAGCTCTGCCGCAGTAGGTGGGGTGTCTAGCTCCTCCATGACTGGTAGGTCTGGGATGGCTTTAAGAGCAGTGTCTGTTACGGTGTTCTTCGTCGCGTACAGCTCGAGGTAGTGCTCGGTCCACCGCTGCATTTGCTGTTCCTGGTCAGTGATGACCTCACCTGTCTTGGACTTAAGGGGGGCGATCTTGGAGGGGATTGGGCCTGTTGCCTTCTTGATACCCTCATACATTCCTCATGCGTTGCTTATATCGGCGGCTTCCTGGATGCTTCTGCACAGGTTTAGCCAATAGGTGTTGGCACAGTGGCCGGCGGTCTTCTGGACTTTGTTCCTGGCAGCCCGTAGAGCTTGAAGTGTACTGGGAGTGGGCGTGACCTTGTAAGCCAGTAGGGCCTTCCTCTTAGCCTCGATCACGGGTTCCATTTCTTCCCAGTGAGCCTCGTACCAGTCAGCGTTCTTCCGCTCTTTCTTCCCGTAAGCAATAATGGCGGAGTTGTATATGGCGTCGCGAAGACGTGGCCAATTAGATTCGATAATGTCGTCTGCCGCCGTTCCCTCGCCGAGTGCATCTTCCATCCTGTTGATGAATTGCTGGGTCTTAACTGGGTTGCTGGCACAACTGGTGTTGATGCGTGGGCGACCCTTCATCTTGGAGTGGTGCAACCTCTTCGGCATTAAACCACTCTACGTCGCCTTTATCGACCTCACGAAGGCGATTGATCTGGTCAGTCGAAGCGGACTCTTCAGCTTGCTACGGAAGATTGGCTGTCCACCACATCTGCTTGCTGTGGTCATGTCCTTTCACGACAACATGCACAGCACGGTGTCCTACAACGGCGCAACCTCTGAGGCCTTCCCAGTCAGCAGCGGAGTAAAGCAGGTCTGTGTCCTCGCGCCTACGCTGTTCGGAATCTTCTTCTCCATGCTCCTCCAATACGCCTTTAAGGACTGCAGTGAGGGTGTCTTCATTCACACCAGATCCGATGGCAAGCTCTACAACCTGGCCCGTCTACGAGCCAAGACCAAAGTCAAAGAGGTGCTCATCCGTGAGATGCTCTTCGCCGACGACGCAGCCTTGACATCACACTCCGAAGAGGGACTCCAGCAGCTAGTCACTTGCCTTTCCCACGCATGCAAGGAGTTCGGACTAGCCATCAGCCTGACGAAGACGAACGTTATGGCTCAAGGCACGGGGACTCCCCCATGCATCACCATCGACGGATACACCCTGGAGGTTGTCAATGACTTCACTTACCTCGGGTCCACCATCTCGAGCTCTCTGTCAGTCGACTTGGAGGTCAACCGGAGAATCGCCAGGGCAGCCACAGTTATGGCCAGACTGAACCGGCGAGCGTGGAACAATTCCAGCCTCACTGAGAAAACCAGACTGCGCATCTACCAAGCCTGCGTACTCAGCACTCTCCTCTATGGCAGCGAGACGTGGACCACCTACGCAAGGCACGAAAGGAAACTCAACAGCTTCCACATGAGGTGCCTGCGACGCGTCCTGCATGTCGCCTGGCAGGATAAGGTCCCCAACACCGAGGTGCTGAAGCAAGCCAACATGAGCAGTTTGCATGCAGTTCTTAGTGAGAGACGCCTCAGGTGGCTCGGCCATGTCAAAAGAATGGATGCAGGCCGTATTCCCAAAGACCTCCTCCACGGTGAGCTAGCAGAAGGCCAGAGGATGACAGGGCGCCCAAAACTGCGGTTCAAAGACATCTGCAAAAAGGACATGACACAATGCTCCATCAATCTCAACACATGGGAAGTTCAAGCAGACGACCGCCTAGCCTGGAGGCTCGCGGTCAGGCAAGGTACGTCAAGCGCGGAGGCTGCGCGCAACGAGGAGGCGGCCCAGAAAAGATCGAGGCGGAAGCAGCGTCAGCAGCAGCAACAACAGCCATCTGCCTTCACCTGTACCAAGTGCGGCAGGGATTGTCACTCCCGAGTCGGACTGCACAGCCATTCTCGGCGGTGCAGATAGACTCTCGGGAAGCTACGCCATCGAGTTAGTTCTGTGAACTCAGTTTTCTGATGGGCCCAAGAAAAGTTATTTATTTTAAGTTTGTTCAATTTTTTATTGTTATAATGGTGAGAGTGAAGAAAATTAAATATTTTAGAATATAGACCAAACTGACATTTATAGGATAATTAGGCATAAATGAAACATAAACAATTGCAGGCTATCATGACTTAAGTAATTTGCAAATTAAAGGAGAAAATTTTGTTTCTTTTTTTCTAGTACAAAATAAATAATTCTTTGTGGACCTTTGATGTAACTTGCTTATCAGGCATTTCAATGCTGTGAGGAGTTTTATTTTATTTTTTTATTTTTTAAATTTATTGGTTTTTTTATTACATTTGTCCCATTTCTTCCCTCATCGGACCCCCCTTCCCCTACGTCCCATGTTTTTTTCCCATTCTGCTGTCCATGTCCATGGGTCATTCATACTAGTTCCTTGACTAGACCCTTCCACTTCTTTCCTCCCTTTTCCCCCTCCCCCTCCCCTTTGGTCATTGTCAGTCTGTTCCTTGTTTACATGCCTCTGGTTCTATTTTGCTCATTTGTTTGTGTTGTTCATTAGTTTCCTGTATTAGGTAATACCATATGGTATTTGTCTTTCCCTGCCTGGCTTATTTCACTATACATAATACTCATCAGTTCCATCCATGTTGTCACAATAGGTAGAAATTCCTTCTTTCTTCCTGCTGCATAGTACTCCATTGTGTGAATGTACCACAGCTTTTTAATCCCCTCATCTACCGATGGGCACTTAGGCTGTTTCCAGAAAAGAAGAGTTTTATTTTTTAATGTGTTTTTAAGTATATATTTTGATAACTATGTACTTAAATACTCCTGGTGAGAGTTATGAGAGAGAACTTAAATTAATAAAAAAATCCCTTAGAAGTTTTAATTATAGTTATTTGTTGATGAGTTGTTATAGAATTGATAACTAGGTATTCAGGGATTTTTCTTCACCCTGATCATGATCCAGAGATCAAAGTTTCAACCCAAGACATTAATACATCCAATTGATTTTTTCACCTATGTTACAGGCTTTTAGGCTGTAAAATGTGCCTAGCATGCCCACTGTTATTCCTTGACTAAAGCCTTAGGAAGTAATTTATGTGAGCATAATGTAATATACAAATATTATAGAATTGTATACTGGAAACCAACACAATTTTATTAAAAATGACACCCTAATAACTTTACAAACTTAAAAAAATATAACAGGTCTTAGGTAAGTTGGGAAGAGTATCAACACAAATGTTCCCACCTTATGTCAAAACAAGTAAAATGACTTAAGAATGACCATATTAATCATGGAGTAAACATGGAAAGTATGCAAAATGCTAAAGTAAAAATAAATATAGGCATAAAGTACAGAAAGGACAAAATAATTAATTTAAGAAGAAAATATAACTAAAAGAGAAAATCAGAAGAAAGTTTCTCACCAATGTTTCATGCTATAGAAAAACAAGGAGAACCTAAATGAGAAAAGTCTTTAAATATAATATGTGCGAATGAGCTGGAAAGAGTGACTGTAGAATCAAAAGAATAGAAGACCAAAGTGACATCATTACAGACCTAATGAAGGAGAAGGAAGCCGATTAGACTGTATGGAAAGTAAAATTAGTAAGAGAAGCAAGCTGTGAAGCAGTCTCAGTGAAGTGAAGGGGAAAAAGACAAAGTAATCAGAAAGATATTCAGGTTCATAGGCTATAGGAAATGCTGATCCAAAATCAAGATAAATGGTGTGATGGAAGTGAAAACTCAACAATTAGAATTAAAAAAAAATTACATGACACTAGAAAACATTTCCAAAACTGAAAATAATTGTCACAGATCAAAAGCACACTGTTTTCAAGAAATTCATTAGAAGAACCAATTTCATGAAATTCTGGTAAAGTGATTGAATTTCAAGGATAAAGAAAGAATTCATTAGGTATCCAAGAACTTACAAAGGGAATAAATCTGGTTGGGCTCAAATACCTTCATGGAAAAATGGTGTGCCAGAAGATAATAGAACAATATTTACAAAATTCTAAGGGAAAAGTATGTCTCAAGAATATTATAACCAGGCAAGTTACTATCCAAGTCCAAAATGACAATACTGGCATACTTATTAATGTAAAAGCTCAGAGAATATGTTATCCCTCGTCTCACCTTAGAATGAAAGCATGTAAGAGACAGATTGAGAAATCGTTATAAAAGAATTGGATGACAAACACTGAATTCATGTACACATAAAATAGAGAATAAATAATTGTGAGAAATATTTTCTATAAGTCAATCTGTTAGTAAAACATAATATATTTTAAAAAATAAGAGTTCTAACTTTTAGATTAATATATTATAATATAGTTTTTAACTTTTCTTAATGCATAGTTTAGAATATGGCCACATCGTAAAATTCTGTCAGGAATTTAAAATTTTTGTTAAAAATGCAGCAATTCTTTATAATTTGAAAGAAGACAAGTGTAGTGACATAAACATTAACCCATTTTATGAAATATAGAGCATCAGTGAAATTCATTGGAGCATCTTGGATTTTAGGAAATATCTGCTTGTACAGGGTGGGGCAAAAGTAAGATTTACAATTGGGAGTACTTGAAACAGAGTTTATTCTTACATTATTATTTATCAATTATTGTATTATTTTCCCTACAAACAACTTTAAGCTTACTTTTGCCCCACCCTGTATATACCAATCCTGGTATAAAGATTCTAAGGGTGTTAGATGGTTTAGAAAAAAAAACAAAAACAGAAACAAAGCTCTTAAGAATACTTAAACCCTGTGGAGAGCCCTCCGCCCCTAACAGGGCTAAGCATTAACTCAGTGGTTGTTTATTTGGAGCTCAAAGATGCAAGGTCATATGCTAAACATTAGACACTTCCTGTCCTCTAAATAGACCCTGACATTCACATTTGACCAGATAACTCTCACATAATAGTTTCAAACCAAGGCATCCTGTTCAATTCATCACATACTGTGAAATTCCCATGAAGCCTGAAACACCTCTGGGTGTGATGTTTTGGCTGAGCATCCCAGAAAAGATGAAACCTGAGTTGCACTCTGATGCATTGTTAGGTCTGGAAAAAGAGAGGTGAAGGCGGAGGCATCAGTTTGGGAAACAGTTATAGTAAAAGCACAGTGGAAGCAAAATGAGATTTAGTCAAGTGCTAGAGTGAGGAGATCATCAAAGAAGTAGGAGAATATAACAGTAGCAAGGTAGGCGAAATCGGGTCCTATTGTCGGGGGCCTCCAGTGCACTGGCAGCAGAGTCACTGCAGATAATAAGTGTATGTATAGGATCCAAGGAAGATAAAGGGTTTGTTAAGGTCAATCTACCCTCAGTGGAGGAGACTGATAAATAAATGACTTTATTATTTAATTCAGAGTCAGAACATAACTGTTTCCATGAAGAGAGAGTAAAAACAGGCACTTGCCTTTTCATTCACTCTTTGAGACACATAAATGTTTAAGTTTTATTGTCAACTTACTGAGTTTTTATTTTCTGATTTTCCTCATTTTTTTAACAATGCAAAAGTTCTTTTTCAACTCTAGATTAGTTGAGTATTCACATACACTTTTTCCATGTTTCTGATGATTTCTGTTTACGCTTAATTCTCTAATTCATCAGGGATATATTTGGTTAAACGGTTTTAAACGAGAATACATTTTTATAGCTATTGTAACACACTTAGGGGATATTCCTACTTTTCCATGTTACTTGTGATATATCTTTATTATTTATTACAAGTTTTTATATGAGAAGATTAATTTTTAGGATTTATCTTTCTTTCCATCTATCTCATTGACCTCTCTGTTGTGTTTCCTCTCACCATGTCCTGGACTATAATTACTGCTTTAGCTGTCTGTATGCTCAAATCCCTTTCTACTCATAGTGGGACTCCTAGACCGATAGCACCATTATGTCCTTGGACCGTATTAGACCCTAGCCTGACCAATGAATTAAAATCTGAATTTTATAAAATGTCCTCTGATAATCTGAGTGAACATTAAAATATTAGATGCACTGCTTTACTAGCTCTTTGAGGGCAAATATTATTTATCTTGTCCATGATCATACCTTTATTGTCTTGGGCAGTGTCTGGCATATTGTATTTGCTCAAAAGTACTTGAATGAATAAATGAATTAGGTATTTTAATATGATCAATAAAAAAGATATTTGTGCGCAGTTACTTAGGAAAATAAGCATTCCCATTCTAATGAAGTAAACACAATTTTGAGGAGCCATATGATTGTTTATGAACGTCTACAGTGCTGAGGAAAAAAGGAGGCATGGATTTTGATTTGCTCTCTTTTTTTGAAATTTTGTATAACATGATCCTCGCCATACAGCACCATATTCAACTTGAACATGTAGAAGTTGAGAACAAGACTTTCCCTCTCACCGTGGCATGAAGAACTATGGGAACCAAACTTCAGGAAACTGCACGTATACTCTCCATTGCTCTGAGGAGGCATTCGTCTGTGTATTCTCATAAGCATTGTCCTTATTTATTCTGTCTCACAGCTCAGCATCTATTTATCTGTCGGTACACCATACTGTTATGTCTTCAGGAGCAGGAATCATTTCCAATTGTTTTTGAAAATTCAGCCTAAGTATTTACATTTATTGATTTATTTCATTCTTACTAGAAAAAGAAAACTGTTTTATAAAGATCATAGGGTACTTATAAATATTTTTGTTTTCCCAATTTGGTCATTGTTATGCTATTATCAGAACGCTATAAATAAGACATCAACTCCCACCACATTTATTTCGTTGTTATGATTTTGGCAATAGTCATAAAAACTAAAGAACATGAAAAACATGTGTACAGAGCATAAACAACTACAAAGACTTTACACACATTTCATCACTTGATCCCAAAAACAACTCTTGAAGGTAAAATATTATTATGATTATTCCAAGCATATGCAAAAGTGAAGATTTGAGTGACTAAGTTGATGCATTGTAAAACTGAGGTTGAATTTCTGGTTTCAGACTGTAAATTTCAAACTTTTCTATTGCATAATGAGATAAACCATATAGTACTAAACCAGAAGGTTCAATTATTCCTTTATATTAGGAGTTTTGGAAATATAAAATACAAGAAAACAATGCTGATTTCTCTGGAAATTTTATTATGTGTTATAAAACTATGAAAATAAATATCTTCTAAGGTAAATCACCAACTTATTAATGTCATCTTTTGTTGAATCATTAATTTTCTTATGTGAGCTCATAGACTCTTATAAGGTAAGAACATGTGCAAAAGACTTAATTATAGCTTTACTTAGAAAAGTCAGTAGAAATGTTAACTGTCCTCATATTTAGATACTTACTCATTGCCAAATTCTAGACAAGCTCTTTATTTGTTAGGTTAGTATTTATGGAGCCAACATGGCAGTAGGTCTTGGGTGGGGCTCGTATATTTCATAGATTCAAAGATGCCATTATTTATAAAACTGTGAATTTATTATTGAATTTGATGCTATCACCACTTCATTGACTGTGAGTGAAACTTTTAAGATGCTTTCCATTTTTCAGAGCAATTTTACAGAAGAAGACATCTAGTTTATTCTGCTACGAGCACGCAAGTAGGGACGGAGCCAACCAAGGATACATGTGTTCTTTACACACAATCCGCTCCCCATTTGTCCATCTCAGTGTATCATTTGGGGAGCACTGCCAGTGCCCAATAAAGGCATCGACTATGCTCACCATCGTGGCCGCACAAATTGATTCCTTATGTGGAAAAATAAATCCCCAAAGCTGCTGATAGGCTATCTATCTATGTAGTTATTTATTTTTAGACAATCCATCAATAGCTATTTATTTACTTTTTTAACTTTTCTGCATGCTCAGCCCTCCCCCTAAGGACATTCACATTTTTTTATTTTTCAGGAGCAGTTAATTACACTTATTTGACAATATGATCATAGAACAGTGCAGGTCAAGAAATTACTAAAACATGTTAAAGAATATATAGACTTATTCTTGGCTCTCATTTCTAATATCTCACAAAATATTGTTTCACAAATAATGTATTCAGTGCTTATATCGTCTCCCCAAATATGTCTAATTTCACCGATAAATTGAAGAAAATATTGGGTAAGCAAAAAGTTCTTTTTTTTTTTCTGTAAAATAAAAGGCATTTTTCATTTTCATCAATAACTTTATTGATTTGGATATTTTATGTATGTTGGCTATCTCCCACGTGGTATAGCATTAATTGTTCTCAATTAATGTCGCCATTTGGTTGCTATTCAACTTCAAATGGTTTACCCGACCAGCACAAAACTTCGCAAACCACCTCTGACGTGTTCAGTCACAGCACCTTCTCCAGACACTGTGCAAATCTCTTTTTTTCTTGCATTTCAGTTGCCTTTTTATCTTTCTTGAAATAATAAAGCATAATATGCCAAAAATGTTGCTTATTTTTCTCCATTTTTGATATTAAAATGGCTACACAAAAATTCATCAATTTTGATAATTTTTAAAAATACACGCTGATATGACAACTTCCATAATACAATCTAAAAAAAAAAAATTTAAATGAAGTTAAAGGCAACTAACCACTCCCAGAGCCAAACAAACTTTTTGGTCAACCTGATATCAGTTATAGAGTACTAGCTAAGAAATAATGGTTAATTAAAGATTACCAAATACATTTTTTCCCTGAGTTTGGTCACATTGATAATTAATTTGAAGAGTATTTATATGCAATTAATCTTGATGCAAAAGGTAGTGTTTATGTACTCCTTTTGAGCATAATCTCTTAATAATTCACTTTCCTCTGTGCTTTAGTTTCCTGTTGCCTCCATAACAAAGTACCCCAAACTTGGAGGCTTAAACAATAGAAATTTACTCTCTCACAGTCTGGAGGCTCGAGGTTTCTTTGGGAATTCTAGAGGAGAAATTATTACTTACCTTTTCTAACTTCTGGTGCTACTGGCATTTCTTGGCTTATACTGTATCATTATATCTTCCTTCATGGTCACGTGGCCTTCTCCTTGTCAGGATTGGTGACCAGTTAGCAATATTTGGCTCTGAGGGTGTTGTTTTTCAAATACGGTAGCCAGGGAAAGTGTCGTGGAGCTTCATTAAGAAAGGGAAGCAATGTAGCAGAGGTTTTAGGATCACCCAACTGTCCAGACTATCTCTCTGCTTCTGAACACTTTTTCCCCTTGCAGTTAGATTAGTTGTGTGACTGAGTGGTGGTCATTGGAGGGTGGGAAGAAGAGATATATGCCACTTTCACTCCGGATCCTCAAAATTATCACAATTATACTTTCTTGCCCTTATTTTTTCTCTCTCTCTCTTGTTTTCTGTGTGACCAAATTAAAGGACTCTAAAATGGTGAAGTTGCCCAATGGTAACTGAAATCTCCACTTTGAGGAGAATTGGCTAGGGGTGCTTCCCAACTCTCATTGAACTGTGACATTATTAAAACAAATCCTAAACTGTGTTATGTTAAACTAGTTAGATGTGTGGTATGTCTTTCAAAGCATCAAGTGTTGATGACCATAACCAATATTCTATTATAGTTCTGTTGCTGTCAGAGAAAAATACATTTCAGACAAAGGTCCTGAGGTTAGATCAAGTTTGGTGTGTTGGAGGATTTTGGGTTACCCAGAATGGAGTTAGAAGAAAGTAGTAGGAGATGAGGTCAGGAGATAAAATAGAAATTCTGTAGTGCTATTGTTTGCTTTGGCTTGTACTCTGAGTAAGAGGATTTATATCAAAAGAGAGAGAGAATTTAACTTACATTTCAAAATGATCACCTTGGATGCTTTGCTATGAGAGGAAACGAAAGCGGAGAAGCCCTTTAAGAGAAGATTGCAGTAATGCTGGTAAAAAGGTGATGATGGTTCAAAAGTGGTGGTATTGGTGGGGGGATTAGATATACGATGTAAGGCAAAGGGATAAACCAAGGAAAGCCCTGGGGTTTCCTCATCAGCATGTGGAAGAAAATATTTGCTATTAAAGATAATGATAAAAGACGACTTTAAGCTCTTAGTGAAGAGAGGGAGGAGTGGGGCAGATGTTGACCTGTTAAATTTGACATACTTTATAGGCATCCAACATGACATTTCAACATAGAAATATAAATTGGGAAATCAGCAGTGGGTAAATGATATGAAATTAGATGATTTCAGTAGGGCAGTGATTTTTAAAAAGATGATATTAATGGAGTGAGTTCTGGGCACCCTGAAGTTCAGAGGCAGAAGACTTGAGGAGGATAAAGGAAAGAAACCTGAGGAAAAGCTCTGGAGAGTATAAAAAGAAATTAAAAAATGATATCCTGGAAATCTTCTGGAGAACATGTTTTAAGAAAGAGAAGGTACCAGCTAATTTAAACACTGCTGAGAGGTCATGTAAGATGAGAACCACAAACTGGACTGAAGTTAGCAACTTGAGATCCATCATGGCCTCAGCAGGCGCTCTCATGCTGAAGCCGTGAAGCTGAGGACCAGGTTAAAGAGAGGATTGTGGGGGAGTAACAGGAGGCAGTTTGAGGAGCTTTTATATCCATATTAGAGTAAAGGGGTTTGGATCTTTGACCAAGGGAGACTTATTTTTTCTGTGAACTGTTATGGCTATATATTTATAGGAATTATATTTAAAAAGGAATAATAGTTGATGATGCTTGAGAAGATGAAGACAAATTCTAGAATAGTATAAGTGGGATCTAGCAGGGAAACGGTCTCCTTGAATAGAAGCACAGGAATAAAATCTCTTAGTATCAGGAAGGAGAGCCAAGTGTTGAGACAGATAGAGGGAAGGATGGTTTTCTTGGTAGAGGTTTCAATAGCTGTGTTCTGATTTTTGCTATTTTCTTTGTAATAAAAAAAAACCGAGATCATTAGGTAAGATCGAAATAGATGTTAGTAGGTACAGGAGGGAGGAAGGGAAAAGATGAAAAATCATCTAAGAAAGGGGAAAAAGGTCAAGGGAGAAGGTAAACGTAGCATTAATAGTAACCAACAACAGCCCACTTGATGTTCTCGGTCACTAATTTATAGTGAAGTCATGCGAACATTGTTGTGGTTTTTACCACGTGTGGGTGACAAGTAGGAAGTAATCACAAATTAGATTTAATTTTGGGGGGGAGGTGATTTTGCCAGACTTATATGTGGGAGGAATCAAAACAAGGGAATTGAAGTTAGTAAATGAGGGTAAGCCTGATGGAGAGAAACAGAGAAATCTCTATTAATTGCTTATTTGGCTCACTGACATGACTCAGGAACCTAGAAGAACATAAGCAATTATAAACATACAAGAAATAGTCATTGAGAGAAAGCTATTGCATTGAAATATCAATTGGGCTGGGAGGCATATGAGAACAAGAGGGTGTTGATAAAGGGAATCATGGTAGAATCCATGGCCTATAAGAATTAGAGAATTTAAGAGATTTTTAAGTTTGGGTGAGCTATTTACCATGTCAGAGGCTTTTTCCTCTCAAAAATAGAATTACAATATATAATTAATACAATCACTGTTACAGCTTATGAAAAATGCTTGGAGGAATGTCCAGTACATAATGGGCACTCACTATATATTCTTTCATTATTATATAGAGGGGAATATATATTATTTTCACTTTCATTACTTTGCTTGAAAGAAAAACACTTTTGGCATTATATATGCCTGAATATTTCTACATGTTATTACCAAAATAGTACTCTTATGACTAAAATCAGAGAAAACTTACATAACTGAAATAAAAAAATTAAGTTAAATGCCTTGGCCAGGAACTTTTGGGAAAATCAGAGTTCTTTCATTATTTGAATTCCAAGTTTGCATAAAGCCATCCTCTAAAGTGTTACCATTCTATTCTATGTAAAGCCTTCCTAGAATTTTTTCTTCTAGGTTCTATATTTTATCAACCTGTGTCTCTAAGCATAATGAACAAGAGGCAGCCATGGTGGCGGACTGCATCAGCTTTAGTAGAATGGATTAGATTCCATGTAATTAATACAGATCTCTCTGAGAGATGTGCAGGCTGATTAGGGTTGTACAAATGCATAAGGAAGCTGTGTTCTTCAGCTTCTTCTGCTCACTTGCCATCTCTCTATCGCTCACTTTTAATTAAAAGATTAGTGGAGAGTTTTGAAAAAAAATAAAACAAAGGAGGAAGTGCCTGTCTCCTTCTATGATTTCGGGTAGCAGGGTTATTCAAAGCAAGAACTTCTTGTCAGAAAGAGTTTTTAAATGAAATACGGGAACCATCTTTTATACACGTAGCTTTTTATCTTGACCTCTGTATGGAAGTTATAAATCAGTAAGAAACATGATGAGGTTTGCTCTATGTTTAGTGTTTTAAGATAGGTAGCATGTTGGATTTCTTGTGTGTTTGGTCTCTCTTTTATTTTTGATATGTTGATATTTAATGTCTTGTTCTTGATTGCAACTGAGTTAGATTTATATTTTGTTTCTCCGAGTGAAAGTGAGTCAGACTTGCTCACCCTTCGTCTAATAGTCTCCAGTAGTCTCTTCCTTTTCTTTATTCAGGTTAGCTAACTACCAAACTTAGTTGAACAGGGAAGCCAAAAATACTTAGGTTCAGAGGTCAGGAATGTATAACAATTTTACAGCGACTTGGAAAGAGTACTGAATTATAAGATATGAGATTTGGGTTCTTATTGTGATTCTGCAGCTGCCTTGTTGGAGTTCTGTTTCCTTATGTTTTGAGAAGTTAATCTCCTAGTTCTCCCTTCAATGGTCCTTTCATTGTGAATATTCTGCAGGGGCTACATGAATGTGGATTGATTATTTTCAGGTGTATCATCATAGGTCCCCAAAAGAGTAGGAAGGGAAGGCTAAGGCCAGCTATGTCTGGGTATGTGCATGCGTGCGTGCGTGCGTGTGTTTATATTTAGGAAAAGGACAAAAGGAAAGTCTAGAGCCAACTCATGGACATTAGCTACGTTCTAGGCAGGAGATAAATGTTGGAAGATTTAAAACTCACCTTTGTCATCTGAGGACACTAAAGAAGGATTTACTTCCTTCAGGAATACACTGAGGTGATTTCATTAGTGGTCTCTACATTTGCCTCACTTTCACTTCGCATCCACAGAGACTTGAAGACAAAGGCAAGGAGGAAGCATGTCTCAGGGATGCCTCAAGAGACACTCACTTCATGTCACACCAAAATAACGTAATTTCATGAAAACTAAGTTAATTTCAGATTCTTTTTCACTTGTGTGATAAACAGGCATGAATTTTGAGTAATTTCAATTTGAAGAATCCATTTCAAGTCTACCTTTTAAGAAAAATATCTACATTATTATTTTACATGTATTCATATAAAATGTTATTATGTTATGATGTTTGACCATTTTTACTTTAAAGAATACAAAATAAATGATTGATTGGGATATATCTGAATGCTGAGTATATAGTTTTTTGAATATTTAAAAATACTTTACTTATTTATTTTTAGAGATATGGGAAGGAGGGAGAAAAAGTGGGAGAGAAACATTGATGTGTAAGAAAAACATCAATCGGTTGCCTCTCACAACAGCCCCAACCCAGGCCTGGCCTGCAATCCAGGCATGTGCCCTGCCTGACTGGGAATTGATCTAGCAACCTTTTGGTTTGCAGGATTATGCCCAACCCACTGAGCCACACCAGGCAGGGCAGTATATTTTAAAATCACCTATTTTATCCTAATGCTAACTAGCGGAATAAACATATGTATAAATACACACACACACACACACACACACACACACACACATATATATATATATATAGATATATAATAGCTCAACTGGCTGGTTTGGCTCAGTGGATTGAGCGTCGGCCTGCGAGCTAAGTGTCGCTGGTTCGATCTTCCAGTCAGGGCACATCAGAGAAGGAAAACTCTGATTCCAAAAAACCTCCGCTGCCTTGCGGCATACCTCCTCAGGGGAAAGGCTAAGGGAGTAAACCCCGACAGAAAATCCGGAGCCGGAGTCCCTAAGGCGGTTTGACGTTGTAGTCAACACCGGCAACTCCTGCGGCGCACCTGAAGCCAAGCTGTATTGACTCCGTCTTTCCCTTGGACCCTTCAGCTGCGAAGAGAGGGGGG
This sequence comes from Furipterus horrens, assembly GCF_987537825.1. Lineage (NCBI taxonomy): Eukaryota > Metazoa > Chordata > Mammalia > Chiroptera > Furipteridae > Furipterus > Furipterus horrens. The sequence continues at coordinate 11,860,311 of NW_028327171.1, forward strand.
GTCTGCTGCATGGGCAACAGCAGACCCTCCATATCACCCTGCCCAGGCTCTGTAGCTTCAGCTTCACTGGAGAGGACACTCCAGCGTCATCGCAAGATGTCGATTCAACACGGGAGGAGACAGATACCGTGTCACTCTCGAGTCGGACTGCACAACCATTCTCGGCGGTGCAGATAGACTCTTAAGAAGCTACACCATCGTCTCTTGAGATGGACGGCTGCCGACGACGACGATAATAGCTCAATGAAAAGTATTACTTGCTCATGTAATAATACCAAGGGGAAGGAAACTGTCAGAATGACTAGACAACCCTCCCCCACACAGTTGTCCAGGCTGATGGTAACTGCCATCTTCAACATGTAGTTTCCTAGGTTGTTATCCTGGATGTTGTCTTGGATCCTGCAAGCTAGAAGGGGAAAGAGCATGGACGAGCATTGGTGGGATGCTTTTATGGGCCAAGTTCGAAAGTGATGTAACATTCCGTTAGCTAGAAGTCGATCCCATAGATGCACCTAACTATAGGGAAGTCTGAGAAGTATAATTAACACATGCTCAGAAAGAAGAAACAAATGTGGATTTCGGTAAGCTATTATCAACATATGCCATGAGTGTTATATATGATAATTTTGATTATCATAAAGAAAATAATTATCAGGACAACTTTGATTACTAACATTTTAAGGTCACTGATATATAATATTCTAAGTAGGCCAGTGATCTATGAAAGTTGTTAAACATAAAATACAGTAAATTGTGTAACTCAGTACAGTAAAATTGTTGTTGTAAATACTAATTTCTATGTTTTATCATTATTGTCATTATAATTAGAATAGCAACAATATGGGGTTTTTATTTAAATCAATTAAATATTTTAAATAAACACATAATCTGTAAACAATTTACTTCATGTTACATATATACTGGCATAATAGTACTTTTGGAAATTTTGCTTTAGCTCTTCCTCTTAAGGTCTTAAGTTCATTCAGTGCAAAATAAATGTGCTGTCATCCTTTGTATTTATCACAGAACATAAATTTTTATTAGTAAGTAACATGTTTTTTTTTTACAATAAATATTTACTATTTTTTTCAAATGAAGATAATCAGGTTCCATATGAGGGTTAAATGACATAATTGGGAATTGTGTTGACAGATCTTCTAAAAACACAAATTATTCTTAATTTCCAATTAAGACCACCTTCAAATTGATCATGTATCTTCTTAACTATATATTAATAATATTAAATTCTATTTCTATCTCCTTAGAAAAACACAATATATCAAATGAAGATGGTTTTTTTATCGTAAAGATGAATTTAAGTTTGGGAATTATATGTATCTGAAGATTTTCAGTCTAAGTAGAAAATATTCACATTTTTTAAAATATTAGTTAAGTAAGTTTGAGAAAGGTGAAAAATACAAACCCTGAATAAGCCAAACCAATTATGAGGAGTTTATTTATTGCTAGTTTGTTAAAAACTCATTTGTTATGAAAGAATTTTTGAGGCTCTCATCAAACTAACATAAAAAACAGCAAAAGGAGATAAGTTAATAAATGTGCACTGACAACTAAGTACAAATCTTAATATTTGTATGGTATCTAGTATTTTTTCCTTCCACGTTATCTAATATTTTTTTCCTTCCAGGATATAACATAATGATGAAGACATACATACAAGTAGAAATTTGTATGCATTTTTTGAATTTTAGTAAAATTAACATCACTCAAATATCTTCCTTTAATGTATGTTATCTTAGTTTCTTCTGATATGAATTGTTTCAAAAGATGGTGAAAAGTAAAATTATCAGTAAGTAATACTTATGATAATACTAATTACCAATGAAAAGTCCCTTTATCTTATATTAGTATTATTAAATTAGGCACCAAATATATATTTTTAATGTATTGGAGAAAAGGACATTTTGGATGAAGCAACAGGCATTACTTTTAAAAAGTGGTAGCCTCAATAAGGAAAGAATTATAAGAAATTAAAACTGCCTTTAAAAATCTGTAGATCAGATTTAGAGTATTTCTTGTTTGCCATTGATTAGTCATGAAAGACCCTAGAGTTTTATTTGAATTTTTCCAAGGCACTAATTTGAATGCAAAACTGGGATACTCTTATAAGAAGTTGTAGGAATTCGCTGAAAAGTATGCAAAGGAACTGCCAAACTTCTACATCTTGACTTGATTTTGTGGTGCTCTATTATGTCTAGTCCGTATTTTATAGAGAAAATTATATGCTCTGTGAATCTGAGATTATATAAAGTGCCTGAATCTCTTTGCAATGTCCAAAACCTACATTATTATAGTTTCTGATATTCTGGGTAATTTTATAAATAGTGATATATTTAATCTTTAATGGAAATTGAAATTATAGTAAAGTTGTGACAGTGAGGGTATACATTACTAAGGCTTTTAAGGGGATAGCTAGTGCAGAAAGATGTAACTAAAAAAATCACATGTGGGAGTATGTTTATGACTATATATATTATATAGCATCCATTGTGTCAAATTATACTATCATTAACTAGATTATAAGTTCCACCAACCTTTATATGTATAATATTTTCTATCTTAGGAATGAGGAGGCAGTCACTGCTTGAGATTTTCCACAAAATGTGTTGCACTAATGATAATAACGCCTGTCTAGGGTAATAAAGTTTCTTAAAGGGTTGTAACTTAAAAGAGTCAAAAAATAAATAAGAGGCAAATACGTCTCAGGAAGATAACCAATTTCTACCCCATTCAAGCTATTGTTATTTTATGGTTAAAAACAATTCTGAAATGAATTTTAAATGGAATGTTAAAACCAAAATGTTTTACAATGCCCTTGTACAGTCACTGACCGACTTGACTGAACCTTGGATATTCCAAACCTAACTCAAGTCACAGCTCCTCATTTTCTACTACCTTGTCTCTTGCCCCCAATTGCTGAGTTATTTTACTCAGATCTCAGACATAGATAGCTACCATCCTTAGGGATGTATCTTTTTTTTCAGGAGTCATACAATGATCAATTAAATCAATTCTGCTAATAGCAAATATTTGATCTTATGCCTCAATCTTGGGACTTCAGCTCTGGCCCTACCTGAGACCAGTTAACTACTATACTTTATTTTCAAGAGATTGTCACTTCTACCTGGTTCCTCTGTGCCCCATTTCCTGACTTGATACTCCGACTCTGCATTCTTTGACCAGTTGCCCTACACCAATGAATTGTTCATGGGTTGACTGTATATGTTTACATCCTATTTTTTTTCCACTGAAGAACCCCGACTAATGTACAAGGCAGTAAGTTTAGCTGTAAATATAAATGGTTCAAAATAGCTCTTCTAGCCAAAAGTATCAGCACCAGAGGGTATAATTGCTTTCATTTTCTTACAGGTGCCCTCAATTTTCATATGTTATTGGAGATGCATGCTCTAATACTTTCACATTCATTATCAACTTGGAAAACTCTGACTCCAAAAAACCTCCGCTGCCTTGCGGCATACCTCTTCAGGGGAAAGGCTAAGGGAGTAAACCCCAACAGAAAATCCGGAGCTGGAGTCCCTAAGGCGGTTTGACGTTGTAGTCAACACCGGCAACTCCTGCGGCGCACCTGAAGCCAAGCTGTATTGACTCCGTCTTTCCCTTGGATCCTTCAGCTGCGAAGAGAGGGGGGGTCTGCTGCATGGGCAACAGCAGACCCTCCATATCACCCTGCCCAGGCTCTGTAGCTTCAGCTTCACTGGAGAGGACACTCCAGCGACATCGCAAGATGTCGATTCAACACGGGAGGAGACAGATACCGTGTCACTCCCGAGTCGGACTGCACAGCCATTCTCGGCGGTGCAGATAGACTCTTAAGAAGCTACACCATCGTCTCTCGAGACGGACGGCTGCCGACGACATTATCAACTTGGTGTGAGTCATATTGATTCACAAGGTGAGGATGAGGATTTGTTTAATTATCACTAAATTGTTAGAAAATGTCAGATATACAACACAGAAAAAGGAGGGTCTCTTGTGGGAGTGCTACCCAGGTAATAGACTAATAGACTAAAGATTAGAAGGAAAAAACAGATTCTCTACTGTGCTCAGGTGAACCTCATTGGAAAATTGACCCCCCTTCCAAAAAAAAAAAAAAAAAAAGCAAATAAAGCCACATTGGAAGTGATAGTCATGTTTTTTTCTGGCTTGTTAAGTTCTTTCTTGTTTCAAGTCAATTATTTTAAACCTTAGTAGTTAAACTGAACATCTAAACAGTATGTAATGATACGCTAAATCAAGAAAGAATTCAGAAATAAGATTAAAAGCAGGACCCATATTGCTTGATATAATTTCAGAACATGAATGGAGGACTAAAACATATTGAATTTTATCATATGTAACCAGTTTTAATATTCCATACATAATCCAATTTTATATATAAAACTACTTTATTAATTGGCTCTCTAGAGAAGACTATTTCATGTAAAATGTCATATATTAAAAAAGGACCAAAGGAGAGCTCTTCTTCCTCAAGGAAGAACATAATACTGAAACTTCCTGAGTTTGGTATTTTAGATGGGAAGGAACTCTGGGCACAGCCTAGGGCTGGGCTGGCCTAGCAAGGGTGGCAGGTTTATTCTTTGGGTGTTCTAGAGGGAATGAGCTTGGGGCAGAGGCCTGCCATTCTTTCAGAATTGTGTAATTTTTGTATCTTATGTTGTTTTAGGTTGTAAACTAATCCTATAGAAATAAAAGAACTAAAAACTAATAGAGGGAATGATAGGAGAACCCAGGTGTTAAGAATTTAGCCTTAATTGGTAGGCCTAGGTGACTAATTCATACAGAAAGCTGTTATTCCAAAATTATGAAGCTTTTGAATAGACTCTTTTCCTTTAGCACAAAAAAAGAACCAAAGGAGATATGTTTTATATATATACATATATATATATATATGTGTGTGTGTGTGTGTGTGTGTGTGTGTGTATAGTTTATAAAAATAATATGGAATTACATAACAGAATGGATCTATAGAATAAAGATACATTATCTTTTGTTATTAAATATAAACAAATTTAATAACATATAAATATATTTAATAACAGGAGATAATAATGCTATCACTCAACTAAAATGGCCCTTCATGAGCTCAGCAATGATCACCTTCTTGCTAATATCAAGCTGTTCTTGATTTTTGATCACTCTTTCAATCTGGTTTCTTCATTATTAATCACTTACTCCTTCTGAAAACATGTCCCCTTTTCAGCTTTCCTTAAATGGTAATTGAACTCCTCTGCCAGCTTGTCCCCTGGTCCTTTGCTTATTCTCACATGCTTTTTTAATTTCTCCTCCTTTGATCCCATACTCTCTCCATCACTGAACCCAGTTATTGAAATGATTTATGGTTTACCTACCTCAACTTGATTTACCCATTGTGGTACTATTTAACCAGTTTCCCAGGCTGGATAAGATAACAAAACCACCTTTGATCTTTTTACTCTCCTTTATTCTATAGATTCATATGTCACATAATCCCATCATATTTTTGGAAATATTGTATATTTACATTTATTTTTTCAATTCTTCCCTCCCCATTATTCAACCAAACCTATATCAATGTGTTACTGGATTGCTATCAGAAATCCTTTGTGATTTTTCTTGAATCTAGGTTGTTCCAGCAACAAAATCCAACTTGAAATTTCTTTCAAATTAGTTTTAAGACACTAATTAAGTTGTTCAGTCAGCATGTACTAAATTCCCACAATTTTAAGAATTCTGTATTTGACATGTAAAACATACAAAGCCAAAGGATATAGCAAGAGACTTAACCTTCAAGGAGGGTTCCATTTATTAGTAGAATAATGCAAATTCACAAGTAACTAGAAAACAAAACTGAGTCCATAAAATTGTATAATAGATATACATACACAAATTTCTACATAAGTATAATATCAAGGAGGGGAGGAAATTTTAATTTCAATAAATTCTTAGAATATGTGTTGCATTTAAACTGGAAGAATTTTTAAAATAAATATTCAGGGTATAAGAGTTCAAATATAGCAAATGCAAAAATTAAGTGTAATATTTTAAAAAGCCTTTGAATAAGTTTTTTTCAGGTATAAAAACAAAGTAAAAATAGAAAATCAAAGATAGAAAATGATGGTTGAGGACAAACCATTGACTGATTTAATATAGATTGATAAATATGTTAAGCCATAGTTGTGATAACAGAGAAGGAAAACTCTGACTCCAAAAAACCTCCGCTGCCTTGCGGCATACCTCTTCAGGGGAAAGGCTAAGGGAGTAAACCCCGACAGAAAATCCGGAGCTGGAGTCCCTAAGGCGGTTTGACGTTGTAGTCAACACCGGCAACTCCTGCGGTGCACCTGAAGCCAAGCTGTATTGACTCCGTCTTTCCCTTGGATCCTTCAGCTGCGAAGAGAGGGGGGGTCTGCTGCATGGGCAACAGCAGACCCTCCATATCACCCTGCCCAGGCTCTGTAGCTTCAGCGTCATCGCAAGATGTCGATTCAACACGGGAGGAGACAGATACCGTGTCACTCCCGAGTTGGACTGCACAGCCATTCTCGGCGGTGCAGATAGACTCTTAAGAAGCTACACCATCATCTCTCGAGACGGACGGCTGCCGCCGCCGACGACGACGACGACGACGAGTTGTGATAAATATGTAGATACATACATGAAACAAAAAGAGATGTATCAATATTAAATAAATGAAAAAATAAAAAATAGGTAGATAAATGGATGGAAGAATGGTAGATACACAAAGAATATTACGCATAAAGATGCAGAAATATGTATGGCTCCAGGAGAGATTTCAAGGAAATTACTTTGAATAACTTCTGTTTTTAAAATTACATTAGATTGTAATGTCACTTGCTGATGTTTCAATAACAAAAGGGTAGGGACTGAGGATTTGCCCAGACATTAAATTTAGAGAAAAATTTCCAGAAGCTATCTTTTTTTTTTTTTAGGTAATAAGGGTGTATCCATCTAAAGATAATTTTGTTTATAAGGGAGCTCTTGAGAAGTTGAGCTAGTTTTCTATAGGGGACCTATAGTTCATAGACTGAAGTAGAAGACATTTCACAGAGGACAATATCACAGAGTTAATTTATTTTTCTGCACTTCAGTTTTATTTTCTTAAATAAATTATAATTTGGTATATCTCGTACTTTAGAAATCTCTCACAATACACACAGTGCAAATTTTTTATTTTTACTTGGTAAATATTTAAGTGATTGTGCAGTGATTATACAAATGCTGAAGAGTCTATTTAACAGAAAACTCATTCTTGATTTAGTAATATTTTTAAATTTTATCTATTGAACTCATTCATTTTCATCCATTCACACCTTAAAAGAGTTCATATGGAGAAATTTAGATGCAAATCTTCAAATTTAAATAAGACATTTTGCATTTTCTAAGTCTTGTGTAGACAGTTAAAAAGACAACTTATTTGGAAAACAATGGTTATATTCATTAGTTGATAAAATTCTGATCTCATTTTGGTATTTTTTAGCCATGATATTTATAGCCAAAATCATTTTCTAGTGAAAAAAATTCTAAATTCAGTAATGTTAAATTCCATCAATCTGAAAGTTAGAGTTACATTTTCTAAGTGATATGAATTTTGAATAATATTTACTGTGTTAGATATCCTACTATGTATCTCCATTTTGCCCCATATGATCATATATTGGCCTTAAGATAAATAAAACATTTTTCCAGTCTTTCAACAGTAGCCAAGATGTAGGCTAAGGAAAGATTGTGGTACAAATAATTTCAGTAAAGTAGTTCATTAGGAGATATCTATGAAACCTCTATAATGTGCTTCCAATAGTATAGAGCAATACTTAAGGGCAAGGTGGCATTGTGTGGGCTTTTAGCCTTCATTTAACTTTATACTTCCATTTAACTGGTATTGCTAGAAAATACTTTTATTATCTTTGGCTAATTCATAGTCCCCAAAAACATAATTATGGATTTCATTCGACCTTATAAATAATTCTCTACCTCAAGTCTCCAGCAATAAAATCAGCGGTGCGGTTCCTCTCAGCTATCAAATTAATATTGCTTGTATAAAAAAATTCCTTGAGATGATTTACTCTTAACATTAATTTTAAAAACTGAATAAATCTAGTAAACGATTAACTTGCTAACCTTCCAGCCATTTTAGGGCAGCGTTTGCACATAACTAAACAAATAGGTCTTTGCGGAGCATAGGATACGTGCCTGCTCTTTGCTCTCTGGATTGATTTGGATCGCTGTACAATCATTCAGCTGAAGTCTCTCATAAAGGGTAGAACGGGCTGCTGGAAGGGAGCCACTTTGGCAGGCTCTTCTATGTTGTGGTCTGTTTGGTTCATCTGTAGAGACATGGATTAAGATAGAATTATAGGAAATCCTATTGAGGCAAAGGCCTACTGGATAAGAACAGGGAAAACTAATTTAAGCCTCTCTACTCCTTCTACATAACCTTTTAAAATACTAGGTTACAGGGTGTTCATTTTACTTGTAATTCTGATATAAGATACTAATGGAAATGACATTTAAAAAGGGACTGACTTTTGTGTATAAACTATAACTGGTATGTCTTAAAAGTGCCTTTCCGTGTGGGCCTTACATAAGATAACATTTTCCAGGTTGTGTGCATAGATTAGAAGTTATTAAATTCTAAGTTTGCACAGATAAGCATGTACAATCTTTATCTCTTACAAGGCAAAGAGTCCTGAAATGTTGATTTATGGATTAAAATATTAACTGAGCACTGTTATGGATATTACCATTTTGTTGTTACTGTTTTAATGGAGATTAAGTGTTAAAAAGGCATCTATGCTTTTACTTGACCTTTAAAAAGCCCAAGTGATGACACCAACCTTAAGAAGAGAAGAGGACGATTTAGCTAAAAGGTTGCCTTGAAATAGTGAATTGGATCCCTTCAGCTCATTCCCCCTGCATGTTGATCAGTCATGGATGAGGGTCCCTCGGACCTAAGAGTAATATTAACACCAGTTATTTGCTCCTCATTTTGTGGATACATTTACAAGGAGCTAAGAGAATTTAAATGACTTCCCCCAAATCATGGAGTCAGCCAGGGAGGAGGGAGGAGATGAGTTAAAAGCCTTGAAATCTACTTGTATTTTCTACTGGTGTCAGTTATATGGGTAGCTCATACTGCTCTTAGGAACTGAGACAAGAAAAAAAAAATAAGGAGGGAGAAAAGAACACAAAGGAAAGAAACAACTCTTAAAGAGCTTGGCAGAAATATCCCTGATGCCTTGAAATGAAGGCAAGGCTTCAAGTTCCAAGGGCCCAGATGTGTGGCATGCAATGAAATGGCCCCTGGCCAGACAATGGGTCCCCCATGGAGGGAAGGCTCCGTCCTGGTGCTAGGAGAAGAGAGTGGGGGAGGGGCGACAATGGACTGGTATGCCCAGTAAAATGAAAAGGCCAAAATGTTGCTGGCTCAGCTAACTTACTATTTTAACCAAACTTTTGGAAGCCATAGCTAATGAAAGTATCCAAAAAACATTTGAATAGTTGCTGTTTGAAATAGGCTGGAAAACAAGAATGGAAAGACAGAGAAGGAACGATATCGTGGGCCTGGGTGTCCTGCATTCTGCAGTGAGAATATCGCAGCTCCCTGGAAGTTTCCAGAGAAGGTGACAACTTCTTAGGAGCAATTATCCTGGGCTTCTTTTTCCAAGTGTCCCTGTATTTTGATAGACTTCACGGATGAGGAAACAAGCAACAGACATGTATTGTAGAAAAGACTCAAAATTAATGTTTTTAAAAGTGAAATATATTTTCTTTTTTTTTTTTTTTTGAGGAGCTGCTCATTTTTAATGAACGTAAAATGACTTCAGACTTTCCCAGAAACAACCTGTCTCTTTTCCACTTAACTGCCCTTTCCTAAATCATTTCTCTCTCTTTCTCTTTATTTATATGTGTGGTTGGGGGTGGTAGGTGTAGAAGGGGAAAAATGAGACTGAAATTTAAAATTTTCAGTTTATTTTCCATTTTTTTATGAATAAAGCATGTCAAATATAATAAATAAATCAATCTACCCAGTTTTTTAAATAAACATTGGTTGTGTGACATGATGTATGATGTTCTTCATCATTAGTACAAAACGTTTTTAGTTGACATAGTGTTTGAACGAAGTGTATATGTGTGTGCTCTATCTGTCTCATTTTCTGTTTAATGGGTGATTACAAGGGATTGAAAGATTGCTGATATTGCTGATAGGTATGCATAGGTTCTATACAGAAATATTTGCATAATATATGGTGGATTTGCCAACAGTGTGTCAGTACTGCTTTCTTTGAGGATAATTGTCTACCTAACAGAAAGTAGGAAAATGGATGTGAATGCTTCTTACTTTTTAATCCAAGTCGGTAAGAAGACCATGCAAGAGAATGCTTTGGAGAACGGACGATGGGTCTCTGTGGTCCAAGAAACGGAGACCAGTGCCTGGTTTTTCAGGTACCACCTGAGCAGAACTTTCAATTTGGCCCAGGCATAGACTAGGGAATGTGTGGAAGTGGTCAGGGGAAAGCTTTCATTGGTGATCCCAACTCAAAAAGTCTACTGGGCATGATCACGCAACTCTAGGTGTGTCAATGGATGTTCACATAATCTTCGAATGTGAAATGGATGAGATTCAAGTTAGAGTTGAAGTTTGACCTTGGCTAGCTACAATTTGAGAAAACTTAGGAAACATTTCCATGCAATTTATATTGTGACACATACCTAACAGCCATGTCAACATTTGTTTATGCTCTAAATTTGTATATATAAAAAGAAATATGATTGTGTTATGACATGTATACAACAAATTTTCATACAATAAAAATTCTGTTTTTATTGTCATTTGTTGAGGTTTATGGTTAATATTTACCTGTAAATTCAAAATTTTTAATGAGAATTTTCAAACTGCCTCACTTTAAAAAAAATTGGAATGAACTCATAGTATGAGATTGGCTGTGTAATTATCAAAGATTATTTTCCAATTATAATGAGAAAGTTAACTTGTAATTAAGCTTTTGATGCTTGGCATTTGTACTTTCATAATAGATTTAAACAAACCTCTCATGCTATATCTAACTCGATTTGAAATATTCTTACTATAATAAACATAACTTCATAGCACTCAAATATAATTTTAGTGGATTTATCCTCTAACTGTAAAGGTTATTACATTTAAAAAAATGTATCATGGTAATTATTTAATATTCTTCCACTAAACTGAATGAGCAATTGAGATGCGATTTTAGAGCTGGTGGGATAAGGACATCAGTACCCCTGAAAGAGAAAAGAAAGTGAAGGGCTTCGATGTGTACACATGCAATCTTCTCCCCACTATGCAACTCTTCACTCAAAGTGAATCATAGGCAGAAATAATCCCAAGAATGAGGGGGGCGGGGGAATGTATGCAAAGATCACTAATTAAAGACAAGACATATTTTTCTCCTTAACCAGTGTGCTATGATATCCAAAACTCATTCTTTATTGATCCTTCATTTGTAGGGGAAAAACACTGATTAACAGTTTGATTATCATATTACTAATAAAACAATCTTTGCTATTACAAATTCAAAATGAATCATTGGAAATTTGTCAGTTTTCTTTGTTGTTTTTTTTTTATTTAACCCAATGCTGGCATTAATATTTTGTGCAAGCTAAATGTTTTCTTTTCATATAAGGACTATATGCTAGTGGAGCATGTACATAACCCTAGAGCTAAAGATGATCCTTATCATGCCCACTGCCCTTTCATCTTCAGTCTGGGTAGCTTGGGCTTTTGTCTCTACTGACAGCGTGTAAACAGTATCTCTAGATTTCATTTTAGTCAACATAGTCCCTATCTAAGCAACAGGACAGCTTGGAGAGTTGCACTCCAAACAGACCAAAGTGCTATCTTTGAGGCACTGGCTGTTGGTTGCCGGAATGACCAGTGGCGGGTGACTAGACACTGTGGGACTGTCGGACGAGATTATCGCTGCCCTGCAAAGCAAAACTTCAAGAGGCATTCTCAGCTATTTACAAGATGAGAGATTGGTTGGAATTATTTGGTGTGAAATGGTCATTCTCATTTACACTCAAACATTTAAACAATGACTTCAGCATTACCCTAGAGATAAAAAAAGGAAGAGGCATGCAGAAGCAGACATTCAGTCTATCTTGTAGAGAATCATTAAAAGTTTTCTTCTTTTTTTTTTTTTAAGATTTAATGTGTTTTATTGATTAAAATATTACATTTGTGCCACTTTCCCTTCCCTCTGCTCCCCTCCACCCGGTGGCCCCCTCCCTCCAGTTGTCCCCCCCTTTTAGATTATGTCCATTAGTTGTGCTTACAGTTCCTCCCAACCTCTCTCCGTCTTTTCCATTCCCTCCTACCATGATCTCCAATTCCTATATCATCTCCCTCCCTCTCCCCACTCTCCCTCCCTGTTGACCTCCCCCCACTATATTTCCCTTACCCACAGTTCCTTTTCCACTCTCGTTGCCTGTTTCGTTTGCCTTTGTTTCATCTCCCTAGCTTCTGTTTTTTAAACCAGTCCCTTTAACCTCTCATATAACAGTGGTTTGGATCTAATGAACTCTTTCAGTTTTATTTTGTCCTGGAAACACTTTCTCTGTCCTTCTATTCTGAATGACAATTTCGCTGGATAGAGTATTCGTGGTTGTAGGTTTTGGATTTTCATTACTTTGAATATTTCTTGCCAGTTCCTTCTTGTCTGTAGGGTTTCCCTTGAGAAGTCAGCTGATAGTCTAATTGGGACCCCTTTGTACATAATTCTTTTCTTCTCTCTTGCTGCTTTTAAGATTCTCTCTTTATCTTTAATTTTTGACATTTTGATTATAATGTGTCTTGGAGTGGTTCTCCCTGGGTCCAGTCTCTTGGGAACTCTCCTTGCTTCTTGGACCTGCAAGTCTATTCCCTTCCCCAAGTCTGGGAAGTTCTCCTTTATTATATTTTCACTCAATTTTTCAAGTTCTAGTTCATCTTCCTCATTCTCTGGCAAACCAATGATTCTTATGTTGGGCCTTTTATAGCTGTCCCAGAGGTTTCTGATCCTCTCATTGTTGCTTGCCATTTCCTCTCGCTGCATTGGTTGACTGCTAGTTCCTTCTCCATATTCCAGTTTGTTGAAATGGACTCTGGATTCCTCACCATCTGTCTCATATGTGGTTTTGTTCCTTTCGTTATGAAAGTTTTTCGCTTCTTTCATATCTTTTTCCTGCTCTTTTGTGAATTCTGTAAGCCACCTGATAACAATGGCCCAGAACTGAGCCTCTGACAGGTTTCTTATCTGTTCATCTGTCAGGTTCTCTATCTGCTGTCTGGTGAGCTGCACCACCGGGATCTCTATATTTGTCTGCCACATTTTGACAGATGCGTTTTGTTTTCCTGGGCTGGCTGTCGGGAGCAGGGGGCAGTGCCTGTGTACGCGTCACAAATCAGCGACCGGCAGGCGCGCGACCTATTTCGCAGCCCTGTGGTGCTTTCTGTGGGGGCGGGGGTCCAAGATGGATTCACACAGTTATTCAGCTAGGAGACCGGGATCCGTCCTCCCGCCTCCCTGGGCCTCACTGTTCAAGGCGATGCTGCGGCTGCTCCCCAGCGCCGGAGTCGCGCAGGAGTCGCGCAGGAGTCGCGCACGCCAGGGGCTTGAATGCCTCCAGGATTTTTCGCCGCCCCGCCCCGCCGCTCCGCCCCGCCGCTCCGCAAGCAGCTTTGCCTTCTTTAACTCTTACCTGCCCAAATGGCACCGCTGGTTTATAACTTCATATGTTGGGCTTCCGTGTAGCTTTATTTTCTGGAATTTCTAGTTATCCTTTGTTTTGAAGTAGTTGTATTCCACTATAGTTGTAGAGGGAGACCTAGCGTGTCCGTCTAAGCCTCCATCTTGGCCGGAAGCTCTAGCTAAAAGTTTTCTTCTTTTCTAGTGACATCTATTTTTTTGTTTCATGGTTATTTTACACGGTTTGGGGACTTTCATTCTATCATAAGTAATGTTTAGACTGACGATCCTTTGTTGGGCTGCTCTAAGATCGATTTATGAGTTCAATTTTGTTGGCTTCTCCAACCAAAACCACCCTGTTTTAAGAATGTCTAAATATCTCATGGAATAAATATGAGCTGGGTTTTCCACACGACCGTTACTTTTTTTTTATCTCTAGGTCAATGCTGACATCATGGCTTAAGAGTTTGGGTGTGAATGTACAACGAGGGACTCTCAAACCAAACCGTGTCAACAGCCCACCCTAGGAATGACCTGTCCTCCCGACAGTGGCCCTTTCTTACAAGGATGTCTCAACATAATCAATTGTGAAAGCAAGAACGGACAGATTTCAGGAGTCTGTAGGAAGGTCCTGGAAGATAACCGAATGTGTCTTAGTAAGCAGATAGAAATGGAATGCTAACATTCCCCAAGATAAAGTATTAAAATTCCAAAGAATGATACAGAAAATTGAGAAGACATTAGTACAAGGTGGAGCAAAAGTAGGCTTACAGTTGGGAGTACATGAAATAGAGTTCATCCTTGTGTTATTATTAATTTTTGTAGTTTTTCTATAAGAAAAACTGAAAAGCTACTTTTGCCCCACCCTGTATATTTGGTCAGAAGCCCACTGGGAAAGCAAACTCACATCTCTAATGAAAAAATTTATAACTGTAACATAAGAAACTCCATTTAATATTTTTCATGATTTAGTTGCTGTCTCTATATAATAGTATTCAAAGTTCTAAATGGAAATTTTTCTCAGACGTTGGTTTACCTCTCATATATATGCAACATAATGGCTAGTTCACAGAAAGGCAGAATGACCTGCTCAGATACTTATCTTTACTCTCATTTATAAATATCTGTATGAGTGGGCCTCTCATACTAACAATTCTGTCTTTCACGATTACTATAGACAACTGTTACTTATTTTATTAACTTGACTACATAATAAAATCAAAATTTTGGTAGCATTAGATACATATAATATTCTGATTAACCAAACTGAAAATGCAAAGAATTTATTTAGGTCATATAGGATTTTTCTCTCCAAGTCTAAGACTGGAGATTTGTGCCCCATTTGTTGATACAAAAGCTATATCTGGCTTGAAAAATGGCAAAATCTCTTTATATAAAACCCACATACGTCACTACTTACACACTGCTTCTTTCTAACATTCAGGAGAAGCCAAAACATAGTGTTTACATAATCCTGTTCATTTACTTTAAAACACCCACAAAAAGAAATGTGACAGAATTGAAACAGCAATACTACTATTTAGATATTTTTTTCCATGAAAATCAAACTAAGTTATTTTTCCCAAAAATAGTCCCCAAAGAAAACAGAGCTTTACCTTATCGTGGTAACTTGGGAATTCTCCATGAAAGATTTTAAAGTCCATGTAGAGTTTAAAAGGTGTATTATAGTGTATTACTCTTCAAAATGCCTTTAAACTGTTTTCAATTTCCAGTGCTGCACCTGAATGCTCCATGCGACACTCTTAATTGCATTACAACTCTTCTGTAATTGTGGCCTGGAAAAAAGGCAGAAGTGTAACAGGAAGACTAAAACTTTATTCCTTCATGTTATAATTCATAAATATAAAATCACAATTACGACAATTATGCCAGCACAAATTTCTGTGTTTTCATTGGAAAAAATGCACTCCAGATGCTTTTATTTATAGGTTGTATCCTCAATTTAGCAGTTTGTTATTAAATAGAATATAAGTAAGTTTCCCATTTAAGAAAATTACTTAAGTGCTAAAAATCCCACTTGTAAGGTAATTTCTACGTTAAATGGGTCTCAAGACTTGAATACAAACATCATCTAGTAGTATCTGGGGCAAAATATCTCACCTGTAGCTTAATAGAAAATAATTGATCCTACAACATACCCAATGAGCTTCAGCCTAATTTAATTATTCCAAAATATTGATAAGTGTTAATATATATTTAAAAAAAAATTGTCACTGGGTTGTAATCAAATTCTGGTAGAATTTGGGTTCACAAATAATTTAAGGTCATGAGAAAATTGTAAATGTTTGAACAGCCATCCATTCTTATCTTTCTTTTCCCTTCTCTAAAGTGAGTGGGCGAGTGTGTATATGCATATTTTGAGTTGGTGACAATAAAGGAAATCGGAACATACAGATTCTCACATGGCTGCCTGTAAAGGATGGGATTCATATCATGGCCTTAATCTAAACAACATTTCCCAGTGCAAGTAATAAATAATATTAAAAACAAAATATGTTTGGTATTTTAAGAAAAAGAATATAAAGCAAGGTGTGGACTTTTATTATTATTATTTTATTTTTATTGCTTTTCTTTAGAGGGGAAAGCCTTTAGGTCTAGGCAAGCTTTCTCTCAGTTTCTTGTTCTTCTCTCAAAAACTTAGATTATTACCCACCTTTTTCTCTTCTTTTGTACTGCTATTAACTGGACGGTCTTTCATCTGTGACCCTTTCTACGATCAGACTGTGGAATGGAAGCCCCAATCCCCACTCCCTGGTTGCCTCTTAGGAAAATGACTTAGTCTCTTTGCATTGTAAAGTTTTACTGCTCAGCACCATGGGGAAACACATAAAGAACAAAACTATTTCAAATAAAAAGGGTAAAAACACTCACACTGTGTATTTTCAGAGTTAAGAACAGAATTTGGAGTCATATTGCCAAGTTCCACTACTTAATTAGCTTTGTTGCCATGGTCAAGATATTTAACTGCTCCTTTTTCTCTTTAGTACCAAGAGGATAATCATAGGGCCCCCTCACATGACATTGTATGGATGAAATGAAATCATGCCAATAAAGTGCTTAACACTGTGCACGATTGTTCTGATTGTTCAATGTGTTTGTTTCTTCTTTCATTAAAAGAAAACAAAGCAAAAGTCTCTAGGGCTTAGTCTATTCATATGTACTTCCAAGGGGAAAATACAAAAGATGACTTTTTAAAATATTTAGGTTAATTTTTTCATTAAAATATAGTGTGGAAGAAGTCTCCGGTAAAAGTGAATTCCAGGATAGTCGAGGATGTCACATACCTGAAAAGCCTTGTTTGACTAGCTTTGTGGGACTTGTATTGCTAGAGTTTAAGCACGTCATTTCATTAGGAGGAAAGATAGGGAAGAGGAGGAATAAAGAGAGAGATGAGGCAGGAGGAGATGTTAAGAAAAGGATGTTGTCAGTCTGGGTCCTGGAGTGCTTTTCTGGGAAGAGGTACCAGCCTTGCTAAAGCTTTTTGGGTGAACAGAGGAATTACTATAGCCTTAAATGTAGCAATAGAATGAGCAATAACAGTTAGACTTTCCTGATGCTCGTTCATTCGTCTGGCAAACATTCATTGAGCATCTCTTTGGTGTCAGGCACTGTTTCAGATTCTGGGGATATCTGCGGATGTATGAGCTAACAAAACCAAAGAACACCCCAGTCTTTATGTAGCTTATTTTCTATGGTGATAAGACATATTAACATATCGTCGGCAGCCGTCCGTCTTGAGAGACGATGGTGTAGCTTCTTAAGAGTCTATCTGCACCGCCGAGAATGGCTGTGCAGTCCGACTCGGGAGTGACACGGTATCTGTCTCCTCCCGTGTTGAATCGACATCTTGCGATGACGCTGGAGTGTCCTCTCCAGTGGAGCTGAAGCTACAGAGCCTGGGGCAGGGTGATATGGAGGGTCTGCTGTTGCCCATGCAGCAGACCCCCCCTCTCTTCGCAGCTGAAGGATCCAAGGGAAAGACGGAGTCAATACAGCTTGGCTTCAGGTGCGCCGCAGGAGTTGCCGGCGTTGACTACAACGTCAAACCGCCTTAGGGACTCCGGCTCCGGATTTTCTGTCGGGGTTTACTCCCTTAGCCTTTCCCCTGAAGAGGTATGCCGCAAGGCAGCGGAGGTTTTTTGGAGTCAGAGTTTTCCTTCTCTGATGTGCCCTGACTGGAAGATCAAACCAGCGACACTTAGCTCGCAGGCCGACGCTCAATCCACTGAGCCAAACCAGCCAGGGTTATATTAACATATACAAGTAAAATATATAATATGATAGATGGCGATAATTATGATAGAAAAATTATAAATCTGTGAAAAAGGAACATAAGAAATGTTAGAAATGAAGAAAACTTAAGTCAGAGAAGCCCTTTCAAAAAAGGTAACATTTTAATTAAGTCTTAAAAGAAGTGAGGGAATGAGACATGCAGCCAATTATGAGAAAGTTGTTTCTAGGCAACAAACAAACAAATGAACAAACAAAATCAAACAAGTTTAAAAGCCTGGGTTGGAAATCGACCGGTATGAGTAGGAGATAGACTGAGCAGAAAGAGAAGGAAATCCCAGTTAACAAAGTATAATTTTCTTGTACTTTAATCAGAATCTAATTGTATTGAGAGAAGTTGAGTTAGAGAGCATCTGCCTCTTTTAATTTCTCTCATCTTAACTTCATTTGATAGATGTTTGATAATGCCATTCTTTCTTCTAGGTCAAGAGTAAATCATTTAGGGCATTGAAGGCCATTGTAAAATAGCCAATGAATTTTTGAAGATAACTCTGGATGACTATGCCAAGAATATGTGGCATAGGGTGGAAACAGAAGCCAACCAAGAAGTCATAGAGATAATCTAAGTAAGAGATGTTGAAGACTTGGATCAAAGTGGGCAGAATTGCGGTGGTAAAAAGGCATTGGATCCAGAGCTATGTATTTTGAAGGTAGAGGAATTGAGAGGATGAAGTTATTGATGATTGAGATGGGCAGGTTGCAGGAGGATAATATTATAATAGTTAAAAAAATTGGACTCAGTTTTGGACATGTGGAATTTGAGTTTCCTAGTAATTAGGCTACCAGTACTAATGAAAATGACTATGTTGTTGATTGATGTGTAATTGACACAAAATTATAACTAATTTTTACCATTCAGTTACTCATTCCACAAATATGTAAGGCTTACCATGTGATCAGCATCATAGTTGCTACGAAGGGTGTCACAGGAGTAACAGAAATGTTTATATGCCTGGATTCTGTAGTCCCGTTTGCAGAAATTGATATTAAAGTCAAAATTGGAAGAGCAATCAATGATGTATTAAATGTACCATTCACTGTAGTTAGATGTATAGTCGGTTTGAATGATGATATACACTTTCCCATTTGATTGACATACATTTTAACAGGTGAACAATAAGTAAAACGGGATCACCACCAACTTCTAGACCTCTTTCTCAAATATTGCATTTGTACCTATCTTGTTCAGTAAGACTTTTCTGGCATCAAGAATGAGAATTTTTTTGGCCCCTATAACTTCTGGCCACAGTGACTCCCTAATACTTATGAGCAAGTTGTGAATAATTTTTTCAAAATAAATTCCTACTATGAACATAAAAAAAGGAAATCCAAATTGATGCAATATAATTTTTATTACAGTTCAATCAGAATATAATTGCATTGAGAGAGAATGAGTTACAAGCAGCCTGTCTCTTTTCATTTCTCATCCTAATTTTGCCTGCTTGGTCACAGCATTTCAGCTTATAGCTCAGAAATGACTTAAGACTCACTTTTGTGGGATTTAGAGGGATTTCAGTTCCTGACAGATCTGATTGTTAGTCTTCTCTGTGGGTATGGACCAACACTTAGGGAAATAGTACATCAATTCAGAGCCATTTTATTATTTTTTAATATACTGAATATTTTATTTGTCAAGAGCATATTCAATAACCAAATTTAAATGGAGTCATTAACTTTAGTTCACTTTTTTCTCAGTCGTGAATGTTGATGCCATCTTGTTCTGGAATAGATCTATCTTGCTCAAGTTTTGGCCAAGAGCCAAGCCAGAAATTTTTGGTTGTAAATGCTTTTTTCTTTCAAAAACAGGTCCTTGAATGTTCTATCAAGGTCCTCGGAGAAAAGTTCAAATCTCAGCACATTTGCACCTTTCCTGATTCAAATTAGTACTTCTGCCTGCTTTTTCATGGTTATTCTCCACTTTTCTCTAATCAGTACTGCCACTTAATTTAATGTTATTTTCAGAAATCTGAACATAAAACATAAGACATGCTGGATAGGTTATTTTAGAAATAATAAACATAGTGTTTTAGAAATAATAAAGGCTATTATTTTTAGACATGAGCTAATTGTTATATTTGTATTAATCTAAAAGTATAAAACAGATGTGCCAGTTTATACTTGTATAACCTATGACTCTGCAGATAAAAGAGCGTTGTGTCAGCAGGTACTTCTGTGTTTGGACAAGTTGTTTCTGATGACAAAGTAACTAAATGAGATGGAAAGAATGTGGCAATGATCATAAAACATGCTCTACTTTACTGGCCCTGACATAGGCCACTTTTGTGAGGTATACTTCTGGATTACTATTTGAAGGAACTCAGCAATTATAATTGAGGGTTTTGCAAATGCTAAATACCAAAAATCTTATTAATTTGTTAAGAGCTATATATAATTTCATATGTTTCTTTAAAGGAAATTGCTATACTACTATATCAACAAGTAATCTAGTTAGAGGGAAGAATTTATGAAAGAATTTAAAAACCTGTGAACTCATGATAAAGCTGGAAAATTTATGCATGTTTTATGCAGTGACAGAATCTGGAAGTTTATATAATCCTACAAAACCCCACTATAAAACCTTTTAATTTATGGTAAATACCAGCTATAGTCATATTATTAATATAATAAAATAAATATTATTTTGATATTAAAATTATATTTTTGTGTTAATATATAGTTCAATATGACTGCACAAAAATAATCATTTGTTCACATATTCATTCACTAACGGGCTTTTTGATGCTCACTTTGTCCAGGGGTACTGGGATTACAAAGAAAGGTGACTAAATCATTCTATTAAAATTTAAATGTTTAGGATACACTGACAATTAAATAGTAAAACTGGAGGTTATTGTAGAGGCATCTATAGCTTCTATTGAATTAAATAGAAAGATTATATTATCAATATTGAGAGACAGGAGTCCAGGAGTCTTTTTGTAGTAGTTGTTTTCACTGAGGTATAGGAAAAAATTGGAAGGTGAAAAAGTAGGAGTAAAGGCAAAGAGACTTGGTGAGTTCTATAAAGAAACTAATGAGAGAAATCTGTGTAGAGACCTAGAGAAGAGAATGCACCATTCAGTTTGAAGAACTATGAGTATTTCATAGCATTAGATTAGCAGCTGAGTTTGGAGTAATAGTGAGAAAGGCTGAAAAAGTAATCAAGGACAAATTCTTAAAGTATCACATAGCATATTTAAGGAGTTTAGACTATTGATTTTTGGTGTGTGTGTGTGTGTGTGTGTGTGTGTGTGTGTGTGTGTATGTGTGTGTGTGGAAGGGTATATGATGTATGGGAAAGGGTTTGGGTAAGGAGCTTAGTGATGGGATCTATAAACATTTCAGAAAGACTCCTGGCTGCAGTATACAGAATGGCACAGGCAAAGGTAAGATAAACAAAATAATCTGATAGTAATCTAGTTCAGAATGAATATAAAGATGGTTAGAAAAGAAAATGATATTTGTGGTCTGGAGGAATTAATTCCCAAAGTGATAACCAAGTAAAAGACACCAGTAACAACTACATATGGAGAAAAATATATCAATTTAAGATTACATTTTTTCTGAGTGGCAAAGTCAGAGAGAAGCAGTCCGTGGGGAGCATTAGGTCCCTGTTAAGTTGCAGATTAAGTAGGAAATGTCATCAGTGGAGAATATATAATGTCATCAGTAGACATTTGAGACAAGAGACATAAAAGTCATAAAAGTTCTACCTGATTCACAATTTGGTTTCAAGATGGCTCCAATTATGTTATCACATAGGGAAAATGAGATAAAGAAACTCTGACAACTTTCATGGTTTCAACTTCATAAAAACAATAGTTGATAACGGAATACATTTTAATTACCGATTCCCTCTCCCAGAAATAAATCTTTTACAGCTTAAAATAGCAATATTCACTGATTTTGCTTTTGAATCTGCGCTTTGTGTAGGGCTCTTAAAGATGGCTTATATCCGATCCCCAGTATCTGGGGCCTCAGCTGGGATGGTGAAAAACTGGAAGGGCTGGATCAACTGAGGCTGTTTCAGGTTTCTTCATGTGGTTTCTCCAGCAGATCTCAGGATAGTCCAACTTTTTACATGGTACCCCAAAAATCCAAGACCAGTGTTCTAAAAAATCTAGTGGAAGCTTTGAGGCTTCTTCTATGTAGCTTGAGAGGTCCAAGAAGTTCACCTCTACTGCATTCTATTGATCAAAGAAGTCATTAAGGAGGGGAATTAGACTCTACCTTTGAAGATAAAGGTAGAAAATTATTTGTGGCTAACATTTCACCGGGGCACCCGAAATTTATATTTTTAACTCTTTCCTTCCAAAAGGAAAATTATTTACTATTGCCATTTTTAGGAAATAATAAGATATATCATGACACAACCAACTACAATGTCATTTATTTATTTATTGTAAGTTATGGACCAAAAGTTGACCTGGGCTGGTTTTACTAAGGAAACAACCATATATCTTTACCAACAGTTATTAACTCCTTTCTATTAAAAATGGGAGAATACGAGGAAATGTACCAAACTATTAATAATTGTTACAGGTAAACTGTCACCTACATTGCAAGAAATCTAAACATTCTGTTAGTCACTTCAACATGACTCACAGAGATAGATATCCAAGATGGGAGGAGAAAATGTAAAAAGGTTAAAATCTGGAATTTGTCTCTGATAAGATGAGGAACCAAAAGGACACAAGGGCCCTGTTTTGTACAAATGGTAGTGATAAGGACAGGACCTGGGTGATGAGTGATTGCTTGGAGGCAGAGTTGTTCTTTAGTGATGGAATGCAGTTAGTCAGGACTATTTTCTTTTAAAGAGCGTGGCCAGGGCCAAGTTCCATGGGAGCACGTAAAAGTTTTCAGGAGTCCTGGGCCAAGGAACTGGCGGGGGTTTGGATCATTGTGCAACCTGGCTTTCTCTGCCATGCATGTGTCAGGGCTGAATGCTTGCTGCATTAGAGAGAAAGGAATTTCCCCAACAGTAAGCAGTATTTGATCTTGGAATGCTCTACTAGTAGTGGCTTTTAAATAGAGTAAGTGTCAATTGTCCATTGTGATTCTGTTGGAAATTGGAATGAGAGACGATTGGTTTTTGTTCTGGAGTTTTGATATAATCAAGTATATTAAGGACTAAATATTCTTAAATCACAATTTTTAATTTATGAAAAAAGCATATTTAAACACAGCGGACACTAAATATTTGTGGAAGAGAAATACGATTGTTCTAAATTAGTGTTTGTGTAACTTCGAAGACCTCTGTAATTCTATTCAAAGAGTATATAAAAGATGTATACATCCCTTTTTAATATTTTCAAGAAACTAGAATGTAATGGAGTATATTTCCAGTATCATGCTGGAATAAGAAATAATGATTTTTTTCAAAAAATGCAAAGATAATAATTTTATTAAAGCTACACCCAAAGACATTCTATACAAAAATAGTTTTAGAAATTTTAAAAAATAATGTTGCTTGTGAAAATGCTTTATTCAAATATTCAGGAATATTATAGATAAAAAATTAGAAACATGTTTCAGCTCCTGTGTTGAACTACTGAAATACTACAAAGTTTAACTGCCCTGAGGTCATATCTAAGCAGTTCACTGAATCAACATTATATTAATCTTTGTTTATTTTTCTCCTGATTCTTGAAGACTAAGCAAAGAACATGCCTCAGGTCTAAGCTTAATGTCAACATTAAAAATTAGCAGGAAGAATGCAACCAATAGGAAGAACTATTTAAAAGTAAGAGCGATAACAGTACACAGGAAGGGAAAGGATGTCAAGAAAAAAAACAAAGTAAAATTCAAAACGGAAATGTTACAAGAAACTAACATTTCTTTATCTCACCTTTAGGTGCAGACTTATTAGCTATTCATTAACTTCCAGTGAACTTCTGAGTTTTATAGTTTGGAAATTTTAAAGTTTGAACATCTAGATTATACTTCCAGCTTTAAAGAAAACTACTAAACTCTTTACTAAACTCTTTACCCAGACATAATAAATTAATATAATTTCAACCTTTTTATTTAATATATATTGGCAAGTTAATAAGTAGCAAATGGATTAAATGAAAAATGCATACAAACCTACATAAATCTAAGTTGGCTTCAGAAAAACAAATTTGGTTTCTCCTACTGCTCGGAAAGACTGGGTGCAACTTCTTTTGTCTCATTTAAATCAACAAAAATATTCTGGTTTCTATAAATACACAATATGGTCAATCAGTTATCCTCATTATTAATTTCCTCCATGTCTGCACATTGTGTCAGTGGCAATGGAAAGGAAATATGCAATTAAAAATATTTTCAGTTCACCATAAGCCAAAATATCTCTTTAGATGATAAATATAAACTCCAGACAACAAATAATGCACAGCCTTTCCAACCCATGGAACATTTTAATCATTAAGAAAAAGAACAGCCTGCATCTTGTCAGCTAAACTGCAAGGGACTTGAGATTAGAGATCAAGTCTTAGCAAGATCTACTTCCCTTGATATCCATCTGTCTGACTCAGAGAAGATGTTGATCACTATTTATTGTCTTGGATAAAATCGTGATATAATCAGTTTTATGAAACTGTCATCAGTGGAAATCAGGCTCTTCGATGGGATCGGAGGAAAGCATTCCAAGGACCCATACAGGGGACATTGTGACATGGCAAGAGGATTTATTCATGTCAAAATAGAAGCTTCCCCCTGGGTTTTTAATTTTCCATCTCCCACTGTCCCACCATGGAACAAGTCCTACCGCGTCCTCAGCAAGGCCAAACAAAAGCCAGTGTCCAGAGTTTCCACTTCATATTAAATAGCTTTGTCTTTTCTAGCCCATCCCATCTGCTGCTAGACCAATATGGTCACGTGTTCCTAGGCAAGAGAGAGCAGACGACCACACGGGGCAAGTGCATTCCTGGATGGAGGAGAGAGTGAGAGAAAGGAGGGCTGGGGGGCACTTCTTCACTCCCCTGGGATTATGTTATTTTTGGTTTGGGTTGGACTCAATGCTTTTTCAAAAGAACCAAAGAACTTCATGAGCTTCCATGGACTTTTGATAGGTCCACATCCTAGTTAGACTGACAGGCATCTACGGTCAAGCTCTTCATCTTGGGTCCCCCATCAATCCAGTACTGAAGTGGAAAGGGAGGGATGTTAATTTCTTTGGCGGAGCAATGCTGTAATCCCTTAGGGTGTGAAGCTTTATTTTCCGGGTAAAGTCAATGGGCTAATGCTCCCCAGTTTATTAAATTCAATGTCTAATTCCCTTTGCCCCCCCTTTCCTTTATTATAATGAGCTAATTACTTATGGTAACAAAACCATCATTACCACATTAAATTCATAAGCTGAGAGAACGTTTGCTTCTGTTGAAACTAACTGAAGTAGTTAGTACTTGTAGAACTATCAGACCCTAGCATTCAGGTACGAAAAATAAAAGGTTTAAAGAATGTAGTTATTTGGAGTGACTGCTCAGGAATTTCAAATGCCATGTTTGTGCTTCAGAATTGGCTTTAAAAGATATAGAGAACCTCGGAAATGATTGATTTCTCAACTGTTATAGGATCATGTCTGTTTCATTAAGAGAATCTCAATTAAATTATGAATATTTTTGGTGATTTTTACGTTTTATGTAATAGATTTTCTTCTGCCAGATACTATGAGATGGAAGAGAAGAGATGGGGGTTGTAAATATGTTCTCTTTCCATGGATCTCCCAAAGCCTGGCTAAAGAAAAATCTGTCTACCCAACTTCCTTTTAGTTCTGGCAAAAACTTGTTTTTTTACTAATTATCCCCAGCTGTACCAGATTTTGTATTTCTTATTTTTAACTTTACATGCTCTTACATCTGTATACTTCTAATGTGGAATATTGGGTCTTAAAATGGGAAATCTTTTGGGAAGAGTGAATATAATATGATTGTCTAAAAAGAAAAAAACATAAAAACTTGAAGGTGAATAATAGTACCTTCTATTCTCCCTATTTGTTGCCAGTCAACTACTTATAATCTTTGTATTAGTATTTGCCTACAATAACAATGGAGCACACTCTTTCAAAGTATCAAGAATTTTAATATAACTCATGTTTAGAATTTGCACATTTTTTCATAATTTTGTTTCAAAGAAAACCAACGTGCCAACTTCAGATTTTTAATTCACCACTGTCCCCATTATGCAGATTTTACCTATGGTATTTAAGGTTCTTCAGAAGACTCTTTACATTCCATAGTGAATGAAGGCAGGAAAATTGTAATAAATAATGCTCTGGGCTTAGTATTTTACACTGTTTGGGTAATGAGGATAAAAACACAAAAAGGTACATAGCAGGCTGTGGTGAGTTTTAACATGCTATACACCTGATCACGTTGTGTTTTCCCTGGTTGACATTATCTTTTTCTTGCTTTTGCAACAACGTCATTTATCCTTAAGTAAAAATAATGGAGAAAAAACTAACAGCAGGCCTTTTGACTTTTAGCTGGTGCATTTCCTGGTAATTTGAAAGCTTGAAAATGACAATTTAAGTAAATGTTAAAACAATATGCATTTCTATAAGCTCTAATATAATTCTTTGGAAATGACAAAAACACATTGACTTTTTAAAAATAATAATAAAAAAAATCTTTTTAATTTGAAAACCATGGATCCCAGACAAGAGACCCTTCCTAAAGAAGTTTGACATGAACAACAGTAATATAATTCAGTTATATTTTATATTTTGCAGATTTTCTTAGTGTAAAGACAATGCCTTTTTTTTTTTTGTTAATTTATCTTGAATTAAGCCACTTTGTTAGATTCTCTTATTTGTATTAAACAGTCTGGCTGTATAGTCTGCCAAAGTGACAATTTTTACAAGCCTTATACTACATTTATTTTCCATTTTGCATTCTTTATTGCATCGATCATGTTATACTTTATGTTCAAGAGTAATCAGTGATTGGGCAATGCTCATTTGTTTGTTTTCTATCTTATGTCTCATTTTCCAACTGTGGAAGCAGTTACACTATCATCATTGAAAATAAAAAGCTAGACATACTTATTCTTTGTATAATATAAGAATTAATTATTATTTAAACTTTGTTAGAACTGAAGAGTAGAAATAGCTAAGCTTGGGACAATGGGGAGAGGGAAGTTTATTTTTTAATTACCATTTTAAATTTCTTAATTTATTCTGCTGTTTCAAATTTTCAATTTTTTTGGTGCTACTTTCTCATTTTATAATCCATAAAAGTATTCTTTTCTGGGCTTTCAGATACATCAGCACAATGCCCTCTTTAGTATATTTTAAAATTTCTATTGTCTAGTAAGTCATGTCTTTCATTCTATATTTTTATTTGCATCTTCTCTTCTATTTTTTAACTGGTTTTTCAGACTCTATCTTATATATTTCTTTAAACATTTGGTTTATTAATTTTGTCTCTTTTTATTATATTATTTTTGTTTCTTATTATTTTCTTTTCTGCTTTTAAAACCTCTTGCCTTTCTTCGCTGCTTTTTTTGTTAGGTTAGATGCTTAGCTCATTTTTATTACACTGACATAAGTGACAATTTGACTCCACATAAAACTTATATTTTATAACATGTGAGGAATATTACATTATTGACTTTATACATTTTAGTTTCTTTTAAGAATTGTGTTGGCTATCTGATTCTCATAACTTTATTGGTTTTTTATTTTTGGAAGCTATAAAATTTCCTCCTTTTAATTTATGTTCATAAATCTTTTCATGCATTTCATATAAACTTTCCTAGCTACCTCCTTGGCAATCTATGATGACTTCCAACCTTGTCTTTCTTTTTCCTTTAATTCCAGGATATGCGGTATTATTTTTTTTCAGTCCTCTTTCCAGTGATTTTATTCTTTTTATCACTTTTTGGTACTTTACCACCAAGATATTAGTGCACCTACTAACCATCTGCAACATCTTTTTGCTGTTCTATGTCTTTCTATTTATGTCTTCTATATCTGTTGGGGAGAATTTTGCTGTCTGATATTCCAGTGGACTAGTTCATTCTTTGTATTATCCTTTTTCTGTTCTATTTGTTGAATATTTAAACCCTTAACTCACATCTAATATGTCAAGTTTTATTCGTAAGTTTTTTGTTCTTAATTCATACTGCCAATATTGTTGACTATTTCTGGAGAATAACATGTCTTGTAGGAAAATATTGGACCATCTGTTCCAATAGTTTTGCTTTTAGATGCTGTATGATATATGATTTTGTTTTCTTTTTATTGTAATTACATTTTTCAGGTGTCTAGTTCAGGAATTGGTAAATAATGGCTCATAAGCCAAAATCAGGCCCCCACCTGTATTTATAAGTAAAGTTTTAGTGGAACACAGCAACACCTATTTCTCTATGCATTTTTGGTGGCTGACTTCATGCACATCAGCAAGAGTTGAGTAATTGGGACAGAGACTATATGGCTTGCTAGGGGTCAAATACTCACTATCTGGCTATCTACCACTTATAGAGTTTGCTGACCATCTATTTAGTCAATTTTGCCCTTGAGTTCATATCTACTGGGGATATTAGTCTCTTTGTTAATGTGTATTGGAAAAGATGGGAAGCATAGTTCTCATTTGCATTCTTAAGAATAAATTTAGAGAGAGGGGGAGAGAGAAAGAGAGAGAGAGAGAGAACAACAGAAAGTAAATAGCTCCGGGGTGGAAGATTATCCCTTGAGAAAAGTTCTTTTGTTGCTTCATCACCAGGCAACCCTTTTGGCCAAATATTTATATTGAATTTCTTGGAAAGGTGTGGCCTTGAAGGAAGTGTAACAGTTATTACGGGATGCTGCTCATGTTTCCCCTCAGTTTTGCAGCACGTATTCTTCTAGCTATTAGCTGTATTATCCCTTTCCAGAAATTGCCATCACCCTAAGGGGGCTGCCCCGCTTCTTCTCCCATCCCTAGTGATTGGTTTCTCATGATAGGTCACTGCAGAATACAAAAGCCTAGCTCTCTGGTATCAACTAGGTATATCACTGAAGGTCCACCCCAGCTCTAGAATTTTCTGTGGAATTGGCTGACCTTACTGTAGCATTACAATGCAGTTCATTTTAATTTTCTACCTAATTCTATGTCCTTTGCTCTTTTCTAGATATTGTTCCAGAGAGCACGTTCCACATACGGATTTCAAAGGCTCCAGACAGCTTCCTGGGCTTGCCCTGAGAGGAAAGGAAGTCTCCTTCACTTTTTCCCATTGTCCTTGAGGTGCCAAGAATGAGGGGATCGACAGAAAAAACCACAGAAGAAAAGCCAATCAGTCTAATATGGTTTATATCAGCTCCTTTCGACATCAATGTCCTTCTGCTGTTCAGATTTTGCTCAGTAAGATTGGGCAGCTTGGCCTCTCACTGACATTTCCATAAGTTGGGAGGGCAATTATCCTCTCAAAGCAACATTTATTTTCTCCAAGCCAAAAGACAGAAATAGAAATCCAAAGCTCTGGTCCAGTCTTTCCTCCAGCTGCTGAAATGGCAAGCCCCTTTACCCAGACTGCTGAAACCCTTCCCTTCCTCCCAGTCCCTACCACTTGCCACAACTATACATCAGCTTATGATATTTTTAATTTCTCAGATGATATTATAGTTCTGTTTTAATTCCTGCTTCACTTGGATTTATGCTCCGCTTTCACTCACAAACACAAAGTTTATTTTATTTTGGGGGGAGGGGAGTGCGATTCAGATATAAAACTATATTGAGGGTATTCAAGTATAAATCCATATCTTCTATGAGCAAGCTTCAGCTAATGAGATTTTTCTTTGTTTTAACTGCTCAAGCAAAGAAGCCTCCTAGAAACTCAAAAATACAACACTAGTTATTAATGTGAGCTCTCTATGTTCTCCAGAAATGGAAAACAGCCTCTATTAAAATATTTTTGTTTATAGCCTTCCTATGAATGGGGGGTGAGGGTTGCCAATTATTCTTAGCACACTGTTACCCTAAATAATATGCCTGCCTACACTTCATAATAACTGTTTCCAAATTATCCACCCTCTTTAGACTTTCCACCTCAGGCCCTCTCCCTTCACCCTCTGCCATGCAGATGGCTTTGATTCTTACCTCAGAGAGAGTAGAAACCAGCAGAGCATCCTATGAAAATGACTTTCCCATTAGCATAGACAGTAGTTCCCCCTCACCCATTCACTTACCGTGGTTTTAGTTACTCATGGTCCATCGTGGTCTGAAAATATTAGATGGAAAATTCCAGAATAGACTATTTATACAATTTAAATTGTATGCCGTTCTGAATAGCATGATGCAACCTTGTGCCATCTTGCTCCGTCCACCTGAGACATGAGTCATTCTGTTGTCCAGCATATCCGCCCTGTTATCAGACTGACTGTTGAAGAATCATGGTGCAGGAGTTCAAGTAACCCTTATTTTACTTAATAACGGCCTCCAAGTCCAAGGGTAGTGACACTGGCAATTTGCATATTCCAAAGAGAAGCTGTAAAGTGCTTCATTTAAGGAAAAATGCCAAAGGTCTCAACTTAAGGAGGCATTTTATCATCTCAGACCATCGCAATTGGATATTTTGAGAGGGAGAAAGACAGATAAAGAGAGACAGAGACATTCACATAAATTTTACCGCAGTATATTGTTTAATTATTCTATTTTATTACATTATTGTGGTTAATCTCTTACTGTGCCTAACATATAAATTAAACTTTATAGTACTCTGTGGTTTCAGGCATTTCCTTGGGTCTTGAAACCTACCCGCATGGATAAGGGGGACTGTTGTATAACATCAGAACACCTTGTCTGAGTTCCAGACTGATAGAGCCAGCTGTTCTCCCCCATTCGGTTCCATGTTCCAAAGGCCGGCTCTGTGCAGCCTATCCAAACCCGTAATTATGATCTTCAGTGTCACAGCTGATTCTCCTGATTCTCTCCCAGGTTACCTCTCTTGTTTTAAAGCACAACCACCTATGCAACCATTGAGATCAGAAATCTGGGTGTCCGCACATCCTTCTCATTTTCACTCACCAATAAATTCTGACACTTTTACCTGTCAATTCCTCTCAAGTCTATTTATCTCCCTCTCTATTGTCATTCTCCTAGTGCAAGTAATAATCATTTTCTCACCTGGACTGATGTGACAGCCTCTTAATTGGCCTTCCCACTAATATTTCTACTTTCTCCAATCTTTTCTTTATACTTCAGTCAAACAGACTATTAAAGACTGTTACTATTGTGCTGCTATTTATGCCGAAATATATTTTTAGGATAAAACATGTAATCCTTACCATGGTCCATTAGGTTCCATACAGTCTGGCTTCTGCTGACATCTACCTACTGTCCAACAGACAGCACTATTGCATCCCATTTTACAGTAAAAATAAAGACCCAAGGCTCAGAAAAGAGAAGGAACTTTCCTAAAGCTTATGATAGATGCTGTGATATCTAGAACTTCTAAGGACAGATGCTAGCACTCAGCTAAGATATGGGGCCACTAATATGACTATGCAAAAGCCCTTCCTACGAACTCATCCACCTGTAGGCAGATGGCTAAAGTGATGTAGGTGCTGCAAAGCAGTGATCTTTATTTTTCTCACTGCCTTTAAATGAATTTTGAAAAAACTAGGAACTCACTTATACATTTTTTAAGGATGATATCTAAATTTTTCATTATAATAAGTATAAATGGTGTATAATTTTTGGCATATCATAAAATGTAGACATTTTAAAATTAAATTATTACATTAATTTTAAAAGTATATAATAAAAAATAAAAATAAAATAAAATGCAATAAAAATATTATGGTAATTTGATCCCCATCATTATCCACATAAACTATTTGATTCTCATTTTTAATTTTTATAGTTATAAACAATTAGCATTCTTCATATAAAAATTATTGGGGATGGTAGTATATAGTAATAATGATGCACAGCTATTTCATCTTAAAATATCTTTGCCAATATTGAGTTACTTAAAAAAATTTTTTTTTTAATTTTCCATTTCTTTCACAAATATTTGAAAGTTACTTGAGCTTGAGACAAAAAAAGAAATGTTTCTTGATCATCTGAGTCATTTACTTTCTCTACATTTCCACCAATCTTTCATGTTGTCCCTCGGCCAACCCAGAGTTTGTACGCTCCAGGACTGCAGTTAGAGGCAGAATGCGTGGGACAAACGTCTTTCTTTCATGAAAGTGAAAAGGAGGCTGTAAAAGGGCAGTTGGGAAGGAGAAAATGCACCTACAGAATATGTGCCCTTGCAAAGAAGTCATGCAAAAGTTGGGATCTGGATATTAATAACATAATCCACACCAATGTCACCCTTAGAGACAAGGGCAGACCACTGTATCAGTTTAAAGGTCACTGAACTAGAAAACATAACATATTTAGGAACCTACTGAATCACCAACTTGAAATCCAGTGAGACTAAGCAGAGTGTCTAAATGTTATTTTTAAGAAGTGCAGATATATAGGAAAAAAACCACTCCGCAAGAAGTCTTAAAAACCATTAAAAATCAACGGATATAATAATTTGTTGCAATAGGGATAAAAAGTTAATATTAATGTTATTATACTAATTGCTTTCTGAAGGTTCATATTATCTTGTCAATACAACACTTGGAACTTGTCTGATTTAAATGATAAATTTGTCAACTTCACATTATGGAATTTGCTTGCTTGGGTGAGATATAGCTGCATGTAGGTATCTAAGAGGTCTAGAATTATGATGATGGTGGGGATGAAGTAAGCAAAAGGTAAAGAAACAGCAAAACTATAATATTTTACTTCTGCTATTATATCAACCACTGTAAAACTTCACATTTTATTTATTGATGTTCTGAATAATATAAAATATATTTTCTTCAATAATTAAATTGATATGATGCTGTATCAAAGTAGATTATTTTAACATTCATTTTATATAAATGATAAAATAGAAATCTTGTATGTACTACATCAGCATTGGAGTAGTTATAATTTTTATTCTGTTACTGAAACAATATATTTCCTACTGAAAGGATGAATAATGTTCAAACTCGGTTTAAATAGAGTACAAGAAAAGTTTGCATGTTAATTTTGTTTCTCAAAATAAAGTTATTTACATTTCAATTTGTGCTTTTGTGTGTGTGTGCTTAATCTCCTAAAACATTATTTTTAAGATTCAAA
Source organism: Furipterus horrens (assembly GCF_987537825.1). Taxonomy (NCBI): domain Eukaryota; kingdom Metazoa; phylum Chordata; class Mammalia; order Chiroptera; family Furipteridae; genus Furipterus; species Furipterus horrens. The sequence goes on from NW_028327171.1 coordinate 11,893,489, forward strand.
TTCAAATAATCAAGACTCTATGTCAAAATGTTAATTTTATTTTCTTTACCAGTATCTGATCTTGGACTAAGCCTTAGTGAAGTTTTAGTTTAAATGGGTTCAGAGTCCATTAATGTTTAATCAAAATTTTATCTCACAGATTGTAATTGAAAATGCACATTGACTTTTACTTCATATGTGTAGCATGGTGAAAATATCATTAATAAGTATTAATACATGTACAAATGTATTTATAAATTGTATATATAAGTAATACTATTAAGTAACCAATGAACATACTGCTTTACTTATAAATTCTATATCTGTATTTATTTTTTCTAATAGTAAAAGGTCTGGTGGTCCGTCTGAATGTTTAGTTTTGACCCAAACTCAATTCAGTATAATAAAATAATATTAACTTTCATTGTAATATCCCTACACTGTAAACTATATGAATAAACAACTTTATTATTTGACATATACTTACCTTAATAAATTGAACCAATAATTTATATATTTTAAAATATATCTGACGTAAGATAAGTTGAAAGAAGCCATTTCTTACAATCAAAAACTTTTAAAGTGAAAAGACCAACATTGTCATTTAGGAAGTAATTCCCTCTTCCCTTACAGTGTACCTGGCTCTCACCCAAATGCTCAATGCATGGAAAACAAAGAAAGACCCAGTCTGACTGTGGCACTTGACCCACTGCCTTTATTCGTAAAATCAATGGTAAGCATTCAGGAAGACAGGTTTCCCCTTCCCTTGATCTTCTCTCTCCAGGACTCAGGACTGTCATACAGAGGAATGGGGTCAGAATGTGTTAGATATTGTGTTCCATTGGATATTTTTCAATGTGTGTTATGCTACATGTCAACTGAGTATATCATACTTCTAATGAAGTCTTTGTCTTCTCTCTTCCATGTTTATTGCCTCACTCTCCCTTCCTTTTTCTCCATCTCTCTCTTTCTCTCATCTCCCTGTGTGTCTTTCACTCTCTCTGTCTCACACGCCCCTCTCTCTTGCTATCTCTCTTTCATACACACAAATGCATACACACACACACACACACACACACACACACACCTTCCTCTCTCTCACACATACACCATCTCTGTTTACCTATCTCTGTATCTACCTCTCTCTCTCTCTCTCTCTCTCTCTCTCTCTCCCTTTCTCCTCCACACACTCTTAAATTAAATACTTTGTTGTTACCATTTTGGGGTTCATCCCCGTCGTGCTTTTCCTCCACAAAAAGTAGCAGGATTTCTCTCTCAATGGTAGAATATTTATCATTTTTAAAAATGACTTAAGTAAATAGATTTTATAATTTTAAAATATTACCAAAGATGATTTCTGGTGTTAGTAAGTTTAGGGAAGATTGTGCACAGTCTTACACTGCAGAAGGGGCTTGTTCCAAAAGAATCTCAGGAGTGGGAGGTTGGAGCCCTTACTGGGACTCAAATTACCTGCTGTTAATTTCAGCTTTAGAATGAGAAATATCATGTGCCAATGTATGAAAATGTATTGGTGAATACACAAATTTATTTTTAAAGTTGATATATTAAAAAGAACATCAAAGAAAATATTTTAATAAAAGCACAGTAGGGAAAGGAACTCGGACTTACATACTTTGCAGCTTAAGGAAATGTAATGAGCTTGCTGATTTCCCTCAGTTAATGAACTTGAAGAGCTTATTTTTTGGCTGCATTAAAAAGAATTTTTCTATTTTATAATACTTCTTTGAACTCATTTCTAACATGACTCTGTTTTCTGCAAATGTTGACATTTAGAAACAATATTTTTACTATAATACACAAAGGGTTTTATTTTATAAGAAATGGCAAAATTCTGAGAGTGTAAACAAATAAACTACATTTAACTTCGGCATTAAGAGAATATAACCTAAATATTTTAGTGTATTTCTTACATATATATATAATATTCATATAAATTATATGAACATATATATTATCAATTGGTACATGCAATTATATTTGAATATTGTGTTGCTATTCTATGCCCGTGTCATTCAATACTTTTTCAATGCATGCGTTTTCATCTCTGCCCACATTCTATTTTATGAATATTGCATCATTTATCTTACTATTTTTCTACTATTAAAAATGAAGGTTATTAACAAAATGACTCGTAGATACAGAAAACATTGGTGATTGTCAGAGGCAAGAAGTGAGGGTGGGCAAAATGGGTGAATAGGGTCAAAAGGTACAAACTTGCAGTTAGTTATAAAATATTGTTCAGCATGGTAATTATAGTTAATAATATTATATTTTCAAATATTGTATATTTGAAAGTTGCTAAGAGAGTAGATCTTAAAAGTTTTCATCACAAGGAAAAATTTGTAAGTATGCATGGTGATTAATGTTAATTAGATGTATAGTGGTGATTATTTTGCAATGTACACAAATATTGAATTATTATGTTGTATACCTGAAACTAATATAATATGTCGATTGTGCCTCAATTAAAACTAGAATTATTGAATTTATGGAATAGTTTGCTATCATAAATAATACTGCAATAAATAGTACATTAATAAATGTTCACATTTCTTTCTGATAATATCTTTAATATAAATTGGTAATGATAGAAATACTGGATTAAATGGTGCGAATATTTTAAGGCTTTTGAAATGTGCTATCAAACTCTCCTCTGTTATGATTGCTACACATTATTTCATATCTTTATAGCATACACATATACATGCATATATGCATAGAAACATATTTTTAACATAGATATGAGTACACAGTATTTATTTTGTACTCTTTCTAAACCTGGGTCAGAAGTGGATCTGGCTCTGACGTGCCCCAGCAGGTCGGTTGAGTCTCACATGGCTGCTTTTGCTCCCACCTTGACCTCTTCTCCAAACACTTCTCAAGGTCTAGTAATCCTGTGGTCATGAACTCCACGGAAGATTATTACAGGACTGTACAACTATAAATAGTTTAGATTAATTAGCTTTCATTTTTCTTCTACTCATTGTGTGATGCTTTCAAGAGTTTGCTGCTTTAATTTAAAATCGCTTACAAAAGCTACTAAGCATTTGCCGTTTTTTATATCGTGGAATATCCTGATCCTTTAAACTCTATCCAACAGTTTTAAATGGCACACGATTGTAGTTAAAAACCTCCACTAATGCTTGATGGCATTACATTCACCACTGATCATATCAAAATAAATCGAATGCTTCGTACATTCAAAATTATATAAAGGTTAAAAATATTGGCTTGTCTCTCCACATCCTTTCACTGTCATGAGTTATCTTTGGAAGTAACCATGTGACTTAGTCACATATACCTTATGAGCCCTTAATAATGACTGAGGTACTCAGTTCATTATTTAAAAAAAGTAATACTTCCAAGATCAATATAGTCTCAGATAGTAAACAGATAATCTTCCATTTGTCCATACCCTGATAATTTTTTACCAGGATGATTTCAAATTCCTGAATTGCTCTTCCCTGCTCCACTGTGTTGGAAGTGTGAGTGTTTGTGTGTGTAATTGTGGCCCGTCATTATTTTAAATGCTCAGATGACTTGTCACTTTTGCTTAAAAATTTATTTACTTAAGGTAGTACGACTTTTGGGAAAAAACAAAGTTTAATTTTAGTTCAGTAGAGATTCCACTCTGTAAACTGCAGGTTACATAATCTGGGAAAAATTATTTTCATCGTCTAAGCCTTAGGGTCTTCATTTGTACCTTCTATAATTGTTGTGCTAATTAGATCGGATAACAAGCTTGGCATAGACAAATTTTTCTATAAGTTTTCCATCAATACATATCCCTAGAGACCAGGAGGTGAAAAGTTTAACAGCATGATACAAATATCTAAAACTTCATCTTGAATTTTCTAGTTAATTTCTCATTATACTACTAATGTATCTTTATTTTCATATGTATATCATGCATTTCCTACTTTCATATCTTTACTCTCAAAATCCTAGATTAAAACTGATACTCTAGAAAACAGTACCTTGTCTGTATTATTTGAAAAATATAGAAATTTATGAGTGTTAACTGTTATTATTATTTTATTTTGTACAAGATTTTTGAACACGTGGCCCTCACTCTCAAACCCTAATCTTTGCTTGTCTTTCCTCACACCTTATTCACACCTTATAGCTCAGTTTTACTAGACTGTTCAGTGTGGAACACTATCCTTCATCATTTGGGGAAAAATTCTTTTCTTGAAATACTCTTACTCAGCCTTTGAATATCTTGGATTAACATTCATATTACCAATTTATTTTTAAAATTCAAATACATTTGTGGAATAAAATGCGTCAACAGTTTTTTACAACTCAGCATAAATTAAAATTTTAGCTACTGTACGAGACTAAAGTTCATAACTTTAAGCAGAAATAGTGTCCCATAGATCTTCACCTAATGTGGTTTCTGAATCTGAATTACAAAGGTATAAAAAAAGGGGGAAAAATATTTCTTGAGTATATGCACCACATGAGTGTCAGGAAATCTTATTCATTCATACCCATCCTTTCAACTCTTTTATCAAGTTGAGAAAATAAATATCAGTTACCAATCAAAATGTATTAGTTTTAAATATCAGAAGGATTAACTCATTTGTTCAAGGTCATATGAGTAAAGAAGATTAGATAAAAACTCTTGGGTTTCAAAGAGTTAACCTTATTCTTCTACTCTTCTTCAATCTCTAATGAAACTACACAAACTCTGATTGCTCTTCTTTATTACCAGTGTTAGGTAGTGTATAAGGGTAACAGAGAGGTGGCTAGATGGATACCCATGAAGTTTTGCCCAGAACTTCTCATATTTCCACTATAGTCTTCATAATCCTAGGATGTTAATAAAGAGAAATATGCAAGTGTGATAGCAGGCAAGTGTATGATGTTGAATAGTTTAATTCATTAAAATCTAGCAACAATGACTCATCAAAGGTTTTCACTTAATTAATTGCTCAGGTGAGCAACCAAGCTTAACTCTTACCAGTTGTGTTGTGAGAAGGATGCCCTTCTTACATGAAATATTATAGTTTATGACCAGATATCTTATGTAATGGTGAGCATAATAAAAAGGAGAGATAACTATGAAGAACTTAAGATATACATATATACGTATATATGTATATATATCTGGCTTTGCTTTCACAAACATATTGAGGATACTTCATATGGCTTAGAAAAACTCCTGGGTGGTATCCAGCTAATATTACCTGGAAGAATGCAAGGGATGAAACATAGCATATCAATGTTTGCAAGAATTAATTTAGTATTTTTACAAATTATAAAAAATTTTTAAAAGGACCATTGTTTTGCAAATTATAAAAAATATTTTTTATTATTTTACCAATATGCTTATTTACATTTATTAAGTAAAAACTAATGACAGTCTGTTGTTTCTTCACTGTGGTTTTGGTGGTGTTCATGATAGAAATATAGAGTAATTTCAGGGTGAAACAACGTGGTTTGAACCTTTTCAACAAGTTTCAAGGACATCAGTTATGTTTGACAATCACAATACATATTAGCAGTTGTAGGGTGTGTTTTCTCCCATCAGTAGTTACATTGCTAAATGAATTAATATATATAAAGCACTTAGAAATATATCTGGCACATTGCAAGCTTTATATTCTGTCTGTCAAAGCAAATGGCTTGATAACTATTATTATATTAATTAAAATGTGTCTATTAACACAAATCTCAAATGACAATTGTTTAATTTTATTATCTTACATATTTAGAAATCTGGTTATGAGGAGGTTACAGTGGCCCAGAAATCCCATACAAACTTTGGCGGTTTTCCATCCTTCATTTGTCATCTTCAGCCTGTACCTTTTGTTGCCATTGAAGATGGCAAAATAGCCTTAGCATCTGCCACCATTACATGCAGCCATAGTGACATTTTGACAAGGAACATTTTCCTCTGTGCAGCTTTTCTCATTATGATGGAACATCTGAACATCTTTTCCCTGAAGTCTCATTAGGCAGGATTAAGTGCCTTGTCAATGTCTAAACCAATCACCATCAAGGAAAATGCCACTTATAAGTTGGCCCCCAAACAAACCTGATTCAACTAGCAGGGTTTGGAATTGAATAGTGTAAGGGAAAACTTTAATAATCTCATGTTTGGTCAGCAAGGTGCCAGCAAACTAAAAGTGGTGGTGGTGGTAGTGAATGGATTGGAGTGGATAGCTAGCTGTCTGCAATAATATTATTAGAAATCCTTAGTACTTCAGATGAAAATTCATCATGCTCCCTAGAGTAAAAAACGTTGGTGCCACATCCAGAAATTCCTAGATCTCCTTTTTGGGAACTGTGTGCTCATTCCTTAAGTTCTATGTGCTTTGCCACTGAAGACTGGCAATGCCAGTCTTCAGAAGAATGCACTTGCCTTACAAAGCTGAGTCATCTATATGGATAACTTATGTTCATACAGGTGTTCTGTAGCTCATAAGGGACCAGTGAGCTATAAGAACTCGGCTCCCCTGACTCCAGATGGGACAAACTGTGTATTTTACTCTACAGAGCTCCCCATGGGATAAGGCTCAATCTGTACTTCACCTGGAATCATAGTCTTATTCCCAGTATGATTTCCTAATTAAGTCACTGCTCTTGAATGCTCAGCTCAGGGTGCTCTGAGAGAACTTGACCTAAGGTATCTTCAAAATTGTTGATGAACACATTCAATATCTGTTACTTTAAAATATTAACCAATCATGGAACAATAATGTTTACAATAGATCTGACTTAAGAAAAAGAAACTTGATGCAACTAAAAAATAATTATTCCTCAACCCAATTTCCTGGTTTAAAATCTTTGAAACTGGAAGAGCAATGGGGGTGAGGGGTGGGGGGGGGTGGGGGGGGAGAATGGGACAACTGTAATAGAACAACAATAAATCAATTAAAAAAAATCTTTGAAACTAATTTTTTCAGGAAAAGGGAACCTTATGACTATCATTTATTTATACACTCAACTGTTTTGCGTTATGAGGCAAATATATTTTACTAAGTTCTTGTCTTAATTAGACTTTGTACACCATAAATCAAAAGCAAATAAAATGTTTCTTAATGGATATAACCTTATTAATGGGTGACAATCCTCAATCACTAAAGTGTCATTTCAAGACAATTAGCAAATGTTCTTAAATGTTGGAATTACTTAGAGTTCAGTTTTATATAGCACAGCTGTGCATTCATAAAACACCCATGTGCTTTGAAATTCATTGGCAAGTGATTTCATTGACAAATAGTTCTTGCTTACTCTTCCCTTCAGAAGAACGGGATCTAACAAGGTCTATACTTTGAAACTCTAAGATCTCCAAAGTCAGAAGTTACTCTTGAAATAAGACATTTCCTTTGGTGATGACCTCATTTGAAAGGTCAAGGAGTAAATAGGAAATTCTTAGAGATTGAAATGGCATTGCCAAGAGAGGGAAGGAAATCACTTACTTCATTATTTTCAAAGGACTTTTTTGTTTGAAGGTCAGATTAGGGTTTTCCATCCTCTATTTTTTCCCTCATTAAGTCTTTCACAAGAACAAAATTTATTTCTTGCTTCCTTCCCCTGTAATAGGGAGGAGAGCTTTCTATGCTTCCTGGGCATTTTCTCCATATAAATTTGATAAAGAGAGGTGAAAATTGAGACCTAATTTAAAGGACATAAAATAAAATTTTCTTAAGTTTATTGTGGCTTAATTTTTGTATTTGTGATATCAAATATGCCTTTATTTAAAAACATTACTTTATTAGTATTATGCATATGAAACACCCATGTAATTACTGTTTCTACATTTCTTATCCAATTATTTTGGCAGTATTAAAAAAACCAAGAATATTTCATTGTGGAATTAATTTGTAGACTTTAAATATATATTTTATTCATCCATTAGTTATATTCACATACATTTTTAAAGGTCCTATACATAACAGGATAATTATAACATTGATATAAGGAAATATGAGACATCTTTAATATGAAAAGACATAAGATACATGTTAAAGCACATAGATTAAGATAGTTCATGGAAGTAGGTACTCACTTGGGAGAAAATGTAATCACTTCCCTAATCTTGAGAGGTACATTTTATATTCAAAATGTACTTTAAAATATAATAATAATCTAGCTCATCTGGAGGTTACCTATATGGTTAAATTGACAATTTATTCCAGAGACTAGAATGCCTTGAATGCTGACATACAGTGTGACCTAAATTCAGAAAGTGGAAGAAGTGGAAATTTTTTAAAAGGGGGAATTCCATTTCCAAAGCCATTTGAGAAATATCAAAATGACAACGGTGATATGTGTGTTATTTTGAAGAAGGAGAAACTTGTGGCACAGTGAAAAGTCAGGTCGTGATTGTAATAGGCCTGAGAGGCCAAAGTCGGATGGCAGGCTAGGTAGCTGTGACATAACGGACCTGACAGACAGTGGCAGTGAAAAATGATTAGAATTAGTGGACAAGCAGCAAGGAAGAGCCATAATACCTAGTGGCTACCCAGAGAATATGGTGAGATGAAGGTTAAGGGTAACAATAATAATCACATTTAAAGCATAGTGATAGTTTGTGTATTATATGTCAAGCATTTTTCTAAAGATGTTATGTGGATTAACTCTTAATTCTCATGGCATCTCTGTCATTACAGGGATTCTGGCCAAAAAAGGCTGTGGTAGTTAGTTATAACTATTAAGTAGATAGAGCAAGTATACTGTAAACCCTTTGTGTAAGAGTGTTCCTAATTTCACAATTAGTTTTAAATTAAAATTAATTTTAAGTGAGAATTCTGTATGAATTTATTATATTACTCAATTTGCCATTTCTGATATGATTGTAAACAATCTATATTGGTCTCATATACATATAAATATATATATCAATATATATATGTAAACCTCTGTTCGGAAAATATATTTCTTAAATATCTACCAAGAAAACCCTATTTCATTGGAACTTTCTATAGAATTTCTCCTGAGATTGCTTCATATTGCTTTGACCAATGGATAATAATAGAATTAAAAGACTGGGGGGTTTAAGAAGAGGCAGAAAATTACATTTCTTTATATTACAGAAAAATTCTAAGAAAGTAAAAAAATTAACTTTGTAAGTTTAGGGGTATATTCTCCAGGGTATAGTAAAATGTTCTGTTGCATAGAGGTGGCTGGTCTTTTCGTCATATTCAGCTTATTGGATAAGGCCCACGCACGTCATGGAGAGCAATCTGCTTTACTTAAAATCCACTAATTTAAATTTTAATCTCATCCAAAAACACCCTCATAGAAAACCCCATAATAATGTTTGAATAAAGATCCAGTCACCCTGTGCCCAGCCAAGTTGACACATAAAATTATCCAGATAACTTTATAACAAGACTGGCTAAACAGCATCATCTTAGGTATAAGCTTCTGATAATGGACTGAATGACATACATCATTGCATGCAGTACGAATTTATGAACAAGGAAAAAAGAGGAGAGAAAGTTTGCACCTTTAAAACTACAGATATTTCAATACAGAGTGAAAAGTAAGGGCCTTAAATCTCCTTATAAGAGAATGTGTATATCCAAAATTAAGGTAAAATAATATTTAAATCAGAAGTAGTTTTACACATGAGAATTTGGTATTATAAAACTACTTTTTGTACCAGCAAAAGGCTGTTCACAGACATAACTACAAAGAAGTCTATAAGATATGTGTTTTCTATTTTTTTTTGCATGTAGAACAGATCACTAACACAAAATAATATTTTATGTAAACTGTAATTAAAAGTAAAATTTAAAAAAGTAAAAAACCACATACTATTTTTATGTTAAGCAAAAAATACTCATATGATATGGATCTGAAAACTTTCTATGAAGTGATAATAATAAGAACAAATGAATTATCACGAAAAATATTTTACTTAGTAACATAATGTGAGACAAGTTTTGTTGCTGTTGTTCTCATAGTAATCTTTGAGGAGAAAGATGGTGGATGACAAAACCCAGATAAGTTTTCCTCCAAGCTTTAAAGTGACACATTAGCCAGCTCATTTAATAAATGAGAAAATTGAGCATTGGAGCTGTCAAGTGGTTTGTGTGAAACGCAACAGGGCGACATCTGGATTCTGCTGACCTGTAGTCTATTCATTGTCACCAATTCGCCTACTGTCATTCAGCTTATTCATTTATCACTTTAAATGTTGACATCACCAGTTTAAAATCTACTCCTTTACTAGCCACTTTAAAAGTAAACACCAAATGATACCAAGCCCTGGAAAAAAACAAGGAAAACGAAACGGCCCCTGAGACCAGGAAACTGATGATTTGTGTAGGACATTTCAACTTTCAGTTGCACTTTTCAAATGTTCTGATCTGTTTAAAAAGGGAAACTGTTTTATTTCACTTAACAGCTCCTGAGTGCTGAGACTACATGAAAAGGAAAAAACAAACAAACAAACAAAAGAACATCACCCCACAACAGCAAATACATAACTTTTGGGCCTCTTCCCCTCTCCTGGATATGTGGCACCATGAGGGGAGACATCCATCATTAGTGATCAACATTGGCATGCATGATAAGGCCAATTTGCCTTTCCTGATGTATGGCTACCTGGTCATTTTTATCAGTATTTGATTAAAATAAAATATTTAATTTCCTCAGAGAAAACAATTTTTAAAAAGACTTTATCCTGACCTCAAGACACAGGCATGCCCTAAAAAGTGGTGTCTTCCCCTTATGTGTAGTCTGCAGGAACTGGTAGAGGTGTAATAATCCGTGGCCTAGAGAATTAATTTTAAAAAAAGGTTACTTAATTGTTCATATTACTTTATTGTATTATACAATTAAATAATTTATTAAGTAAACATACAATATTATATCTTAGTGGGAAAATTATAATCTAAATAGCAAATATTTTATTAATGTATATTTTTTAAATGTTATATGGTTGCCTATGGATGTAGTTGTGTTCATAATAAGGGATGAACTTGAGGCCTATAAACTGTGTTCTCTCAGCAATTTAGACATCTCTCAGCAAGTATAGAATAGAAGCTTGATGAACCAAAAAAGTAAAATAAAACTTTGAGCTGCTGTGACCATCATTAAATCTTTTTCCTGGATCCTATCATTTGAGCATGTATTGCACAACTTAAGAAAAATAACATATTTATACTACTATTTACTATGTGTTAAACAGTTAACATGTATTATGTAATTTAATAATTTCAATAAGCCCTGTAATGTATATGTCACAGAAAGTCCAATATTGAAGAAAATATTTAAACTAAAAGTAGTTAAATAAATTTCCCAAGGTCAACAATCACATTCTAATAAAAGACAAGAATATAAGACAAAGAAGCTTAGTTTGGGTGTACGATGTAGTTGAACTCGTGTGTGTGCGTCATCATATTAGTTTCCTCTAATTTTAACCAAAAGAAAACAAACACCTGACAATGAAATGCTTGTCCTGACTCATTCAGCAGGAGCATGGAAGAAGGCAGTTTGATCATCCCAGGAAACTCATCTTCTTAATCGGACAGTGGGCTTCTCAATGAGCTTAAGGTCCTAATGACAGACTTTCTAGTGGCAAGCTAGAGAAAATAAGTGCTTTGTTACCGTTTTATTTTTTGTGACATCTCATCCTAGATTGGTAGACAGGAAATGCTTGTAGCAGGTAGTAATAAAGAATAAAATACTTTTGTTGAAATCTGTACTATTATTAATTCTCATCTTATCAGTAGCCGCACATTGAGGGGGAAGCTACTGGCCTAAATGAAGCACCTGGCATACTACCTAAGACATACAAAGTGCTCCATAGATGTTAGCTCCATTTCCCTTTCGGTTCTGTCTTCTGTGAAGCAAAACTGCTTACGTAGATACTTGGAGGTCACGGGACTGATTCTTCCAAGGATGGGTTTTGAAAAAGTTTAGGCATGTAATTATTACTTGCATGCTAGTTGAAATGGTAACTTAATTTAGAGTTCAAGATCAAGAGATTTTAGTGTTGAATTTAATGTTGAGTTACAGTTACTCTGGGCATTTTCTAAGGCATCTCGTAGCCATTTAACTTCTCACAAAGCCAGGTGTCTCCAGTAAATGGCACATTTATGTTTATTTATTTGGTGTACATAGATTCTGTACACATATCAAAAATCAAAGTAACAACCAAGAACACATCTGCATCTTATGATTGGTCCACCTCCCCTGGGGAAAGCAAAATGTTCAGGTATTTTGCAATGCTTGTTGCTCATGACCATGTGAAGAGGTCCAGCACTTCTCAGAATCTTTCTCTGTGTGTATGTGTGTTTTCCACATTGTAAAAGAAAAAGCATTCTCTTCTACCTTCAAGGATATTTTTCAGTGACACCACATTCACTTCATCCAGAAGGGGAAAATCACGTATCATTTTCTTGGGAATGTATAGAAATGTACAGGATAAACTAGAAAAAAAACCCCTGACTATTCCAAGAAGAGTCCCTGCAATTGCCTATTCAGTGAACAGGTGTTAGAAGAGCCAGACACTGTCGTAGGTGAGACAGAATCTACAATAATGTTTGTTTTGTTGAACGTCTACCTTACAGGCTGTGAAGTTGATTTCTAATCTTATGCCAAATAACTCAGGAGCCACTTGTTCAATTTTAAGTTTCCAACACAATGTAGGTACAAAACAGACATTTTTGAATGAATGAATGATGAAAGCAGAGAGCCAATATGAACAGAAACACTTTTCTTTAATAAAAAAATGCATTGATTGCAGTTACTGTAACACCCAGTCACAGGTGTCTGACTACAGATGTAGTCATCCCGTCCTCTACCTGGTTATACAATTACTTGTAGAGATTAGCTCCTAATTATGAACAATTTTTGTGAGACATTTAATAAAAAATCACACTTGTAAAAGAATAAAACGAAGGTAACAACTACTTTCATAGATTTAACAACTTTGCAGTCTTTAATTTTCTTTAAAAAGCTTATTTATTTTCTAGATTTTTTTCCATAAATGAAGCACTTTGCCTTCTTGAAATAGTCATATGATAATAACACAGGGAAACAGTTTTTAACATAATTCCTGTTGAGTTCAATACTTTGCTGTTTCAGGCTTAAATAGGCATGCTGATTTCAAAACTGCAATTATTTTTCTTCTATCACATCAAGTTTTTCTTTACAGCTTATCTTAATGCAACCACTCTAGGCTGGATCGAGCCTGGATCAAGAGAAGCACTAGTGTTCTCCTATTGGCTGAAAGCAAACCTCCCTCAAGTGGGGTGGGGTGGGGGATGACCTTGGAGACCAGCGACAGATTCATACTTGTCTAGGCTATTCAGTTACACAGGAGACAGTGTGGTGAGAGGTTGTGTGTCACTCTACATAGTGAATGGTATTCTGAAGTATAGTCCAAATTCTTATCTGTATACAAGGAGTTAGCAGAATTTATTTTTTTATTTACATACATACTTATTTCCTTTCCTTCAGATCATGTCTGCCTCTGCTATTTCTCGTTGTAAGTGCCTAAGCAACCTTGATTTGTTTTGTTCTATCTGTGGCAGTTTCACCATTCCCAGTCAAAGGACAAACATCAGCGCACTTGTCAGGCAAGTCTATTTGCATATTTTAAATTAAAACTTGGTGATCAAGATAAGTATTGGGTCCCTCACAAGGTGTGCAAGCAGTATGTTGAGAGTTTATGGATGTGGATGAAGGGAACATGTGATAAATTGCCATTTGGTATACCTATAGTTTGGCGAGAGCCCAGAGATAATTCAAGTGACTTACTTTTGTATAGTGAAAACATCAGGATATAACAGGAAAAATTAATGTAAAACAGAGTATCCTAGTCTGCCATCAGCTCTAAGCCCAGTGCCTCATTCAGCTGAAATCCCAGTGCCAGTTTTAATTGAACTACCCTCTTTCAAAAAACAGGAGTGTGGTGAACAACTAAGTGACAGCAACAATGAAGATTTTGAAATTGAAGATGACTCAGTTCATAAGGGATTTGATCAGCATGAGTTGAACTTGGCATGAGATTTGGGACTATCCAAAAAGGCTTCAGAACTCCTCGCATCAAGACTGCATGAGAAAAGCTTGCTTGAAAAAGGAGCAAAGGTATCCTACTTTCAATCAAGAGAAAGTGCATTTCTGCAGTACGTTAGAAGTGACGGTGGCTTTGTGTATTGCCATAACATACATGGTTTAATGGAGGAATTGGGAATTCCAATCTATAACGCAACTGAATGGCGACTGTTCATCGATAGCTCAAAGTGGAGCTTGAAGTGTGTCCTCCTCCACAATGGCAATTTATTTGGTGCAGTCCCAATCGGCTATTCAGTTTGTTTTTGTGAAGAATAGGAAGACATAAAGAGAGTCATTGATCTGTTGCAACATCACAAGCACAATTAGGTCATCTGTGTTGACCTTCAAATGGTCTGCTTACTTCTTGGTCAGCAATGTGGATACAACAAGTATCCCTGTTTTCTGTGTATGTGGGACAGCAGAGCTGGTGAGAAGCACTGGGTGGAGTCGAACTGGTCTCCAACATCTGACCTCAAACCTGGTGATCCAAACATTCTACATGAACCACTTGTTGACAGAAAGAACATTCTGTTCCCACCTCTGCACATCAAACTGGGTCTCACGAAGCAATTTGTTAAAGCTTTGCCAACTGAAGGAGACTGTTTCAAGTATCTCCTTAGCCCATTGTTTGAAAAGATAAAACACCTTAATATGTACGTTTGGTAGCAGAACTTTACTACTCGTACACAGTTTGATTTACAGTAACAATATATAGCTTTTATATGAATAAAATAACTCTAAATAAACAGTATATTCAGGTAACTTTTTCTTTACTTTCCTTTGTATGTCCATTTTGTATGATTTTTGGGACAAAGGGAGGGTGTCCTGTACCTTAAAAAGTTAATGTTATAAAGAAAACTGTGGTTATTTTTGGATTCAGATGCCAAAAGTTAGTCAAAAACAAGTGCCAGATCTAATTCCATGAAATGTGTTCCCTAGTGTAATACATATAGGATACTAAACTTAGGCCTACCATTTTAATGATTCAACCTATATCTTAAATTTTTGACAATGATATCACAATGTTCATAAAACAAGGACAACACATGTAAAGGTTGAACATTAAATGGAAATTAGTCTGTGATGTAGTAATAATCCCTCAAACTGGTGATCACAGAGTCAGATACCTAGATTTATTGGAAGAGACACACCTCTCTGCTTGCACTCTATGATGAAATGAGGTTCTATTATAGTTTACCCGTGTATTTATATTGTGGGAAGTAAAGAATAAGAAACACCAAGAGGATTCTGTCTCTTACATTCTTTCCAAAGAACTGCAGCTGAATTTGTATTATTGCACTGCCGCTTTCATAATGTGTGACCAAGTTTAAATGTCTCATTCTTCTCTCAATTGATATTTTTATCAGTAACAATGGAAATAACAAAGGTAATGCACTCTTGGGGGGAGTGGTGAGAGGTTTAAATTACATGGTGGGTATAAAGTAATATGTCTATTTAGCAGGAAATGAATTCTCTGTATTTATTTGTTTTTCTCTTTTTTTTTCCTATGGATGATTCATACCTTCATGCATTGACTGTCACATCCATAGTGACTATGGAGTGGCATGAAGTAAAACTAAAGCAGGACAGAACAATGATGGACAGACATGTCGTCGTCGGCAGCCGTCCGTCTCGAGAGACGATGGTGTAGCTTCTTAAGAGTCTATCTGCACCGCCGAGAATGGCTGTGCAGTCCGACTCGGGAGTGACACGGTATCTGTCTCCTCCCATGTTGAATCGACATCTTGCGATGACGCTGGAGTGTCCTCTCCAGTGAAGCTGAAGCTACAGAGCCTGGGCAGGGTGATATGGAGGGTCTGCTGTTGCCCATGCAGCAGGCCCCCTCTCTCTTCGCAGCTGAAGGGTCCAAGGGAAAGATGGAGTCAATACAGCTTGGCTTCAGGTGCGCCGCAGGAGTTGCCGGTGTTGACTACAATGTCAAACCGCCTTAGGGACTCCGGCTCCGGATTTTCTGTCGGGGTTTACTCCCTTAGCCTTTCCCCTGAAGAGGTATGCCGCAAGGCAGCGGAGGTTTTTTGGAATCAGAGTTTTCCTTCTCTGATGTGCCCTGACTGGAAGATCGAACCAGCGACAGACATGTACCCTGGTAATTATCATATGATATTTCTTAGTGCCACTCCAGTTATTACAAAAGATCTTAAACATCAGTAATAAGGGAGAAGTTCTTCCTTTCTGTGTCTTCCAAGGCAGCAGCTTCCAAAGTCGGCTCTTAGACTAAAGCTTCCTGAGTCCCACACAGTGTGTCTGCACTGGTCCTCAGAAATTTGTATTTTTGTGGGCAGCATTTAGTCATCACCGCTCTATAACATGTGTTCAACTGAAAGTCCATGAATGTTTTTCACAAAACAGATTAATAGCCCTTGTTTTGAAAGGTTAGCAATAATTCAAGAATTGATTCTTGATTCTGAAGAAGATCCTTAATCCATTTTGCTCTCTCGAATTGAACTGGACTTTACATTGTGTTTGGTCAAAGATATCCATGTTCTACTTTCTTTCTTCGGTACCATCTTCATAAAACAGGGACAGCACAATGGAAACAACAGCACACTTAAGGGATGTACTTCGCACAGAGAACTCAGTTCTTTGGTAGTTATAGGTTATGAGCTTCATATAAAAAAAAATTCTGTACCATAACATAGATATCATTTGCTGGGAGAATTATGATGTCTACTTCCCTGGAAACTTTCTGAAGATATTATAGTTTATTATTCTGAGACATATTTTTACTGCTTCTGGCAGGATGTTTAGTTCCATTTTGCTTTTAAATTGAATTTTGTTAATGATCATTAACCATCCAGTAAAGACTATTCTGGTTGAAATTGTTCTTATGTCAAGGTATCCATTAGCCTCTTCCATCTTGTATCAGGAAATAAGGGAATTGAAACACACTTTGGGACTTCAGTCTATTTATTTAATCACCACCAAGTTTATGTTTGATATTAAATCTTTCATGCCTTTTCAAATTCTAAGCAATTGTAGTACTGATATTGTCCCTATAGGATCTGGATCTGAAAAATAGATGTCACAGTATGTGTCACTGTTCTATCAGAAATATAAACACGTTATAAACATATATACACATGGGTAGTAACTTGCCAAGGAATAGTTCTAACTGCAGTCAGAAGGCTTTTGAACAAAAAACTGACCATCCCTTTGTGTGTAAAAATATTTGCTAACATTGCTACTAATTTAATATCTGATTTTAGATGAGAGTTCAAAAATTTTTAGAGACAAAATGATATCACTATGTATCTCTATTTACACTACTATATAAGGTTAATTTAATGAGATTCAATGTGTAAGGTTTTCTATTCCCAAGCAAACAACTAAGCGTATTGTAATAATATTATTTTTGCCATTTTTATTGGGAAACCTTTTTCTTGTGAATTTTATTAGTTACATGAGCTCACATTGGGACATTTTGCCCATAGTTCCTGTTTTGCTGAGTACAGAGTTGGTCCAAACATATTTTCTCTCAAACTTTTACATGTGTCAAAGGAAATTTAATTCTTATGCTTTTCATTTACTTACCTTTACACTTAAATTCACCAAAATGTTGTTACTCTTACAAGAGTTTTTTGAATTCCAAGAAAGATTATAGGTCTCTCAAAATCCCAAGGAAATATTGTGCTGAACTCAAACTATTTTATCTTCTGGATATTACTTTTTAAATTTTAATATATATTTTAAGAAATCAAAATAATAACAGATCATATTTAATTTCCTTTTTTTGATTGGAATTTTAAATATTTTAAAGTAACATTAATTTCAAATAAATAATTAACCTGGAGCACTAACATTTATTGTATCCTTTTCTTTTAAGGAATTTAGACAACATGGATTGTGACTCACCAATTTTTTTAAGTATATTTTATTTATTATATTGTTACAATAGTTCCGATTTTTTCCCCTTTGCTCCCCTCCGCCCAGGACATCCCTCCCTCAGAAAGCCCCCCACCCCAAGTCCATGCCCATGGATCGTACATACAAGCTCTCCTGCCTCACCCTTTCATATATTCCTCTTCTCTTTTTAAAAAATTAATTATTTTAACAATAAAAAATAACAGTTTCTCCCTCTCAGACTTAAGACCCTTTATAATCTTATAAAGGACAATGGGTGAAGGACTCGGGCTTCTCTAGCTGCTTCCAGCTGGACATGGTCATCGTCCTACCTACCCTTGGGTCCAGAAATCACTAATAAGAGTGGGGGTGTGGAGGGGAGGGTGGCCTTCCCACATGGGGAAGGATCGTGCAGACTCCAGGTTGGTTGGCTGTCCCCGGACAATGGCATGCTTGATTTAACAGGTTGGCATCGTTGTTGTATTCTGGGGGCAACAGCTTTGGCAACAGGGTTAAAGGACATCATTCAATCCATAACCACTAGATGAAAAAAGACAGGTATTAATTTTTCAATGTCCGACATTAGGGAAAAGAAGGGCTTCTTTGGAGGAAGGTGTGCCAGGTACATCTCACCTGTCCAAAACCCATTTGCCCATTATACTTAGTTTGACTGAGGGAAATATTTTAGGTTTCCCCCCTCTCAGACCTCTGGGTCCTTTCTGTCCAAGCCTTTATGACAGAAAAGTTTTAAAGTGAAGCCCACAGACCACCCCATTCTTTACCAACTCAGCCACTTAGTTCAGCCAAACCATTGAGTCTCAGGAGGCAGCAATGCAGACAGAATTAAGTGAAGCCTATATGTACAATCACTCAGGTAATGAGATCATAGGCTTATGCCCTTTGAAAACAGAAAACACGTGTTAATTTATGTAACATAACCCACATACAAGTCTCTAAATCTGTAGGAATATCTTATTGGAAAGACATCCAGTTGCAAGGCACTTGGCATTCTTCTTGCCTGTAAATTAAACATCTTTGATAATG
The DNA here is from genome assembly GCF_987537825.1 of Furipterus horrens. Classification (NCBI taxonomy): domain Eukaryota; kingdom Metazoa; phylum Chordata; class Mammalia; order Chiroptera; family Furipteridae; genus Furipterus; species Furipterus horrens. The sequence continues at coordinate 11,912,419 of NW_028327171.1, forward strand.
CCACAGACATAGTTTAACTTTCAAATGAAAACAAATTTTAAATGAAAAAAAACTTTAAAGAGATTAGCTACACTACTTTATAGTCTACCACTGAGCATTGTGATTTTCCTTGAATCGCGATTTTTCTCCCTAAGATTACCCTCCTTGTCATTAAAAGGACTGCATTAAGTCCATTTTTAATTTATCCTTTTCATTTGCATAAACACAACAAGAGCAGAAAATGATCACTTATGATCTTTAGTTTTGCTTTGCTGGAACTTATGCAAGGAACATTTAGGGTGACCTTCAGTCTGCCCTTCAAGACACAGAAGCAGAACCACATATCTGGCATTCAGCCTTGCCTGTAAACACCTGTCTTTTCCAAGTCCTTCTGGTTTTCCATTGTGCCTTAAGGTTCCATCTAGCCATCTTTCAGGAAAACAACCTTCATTCTTTCCCTGGAAAGATTGCCATGGATCGCGCATCCATCCAAGGTACCAGGCCTTTTATCTCGTGGACTTTTATTACTTTTGAAAGTCAATCCCAGTTCCTCAGGGCTTTTTGGTAACAACCAAAGCCCAAGCATGTCTCCTTTAGGCATGACATTCTAGTCAAAGTCTTAGTTTAAAAAAAAAACAAACAAACAAAAAAAAACCTCTATTAACAACTGGTCTTATTAGTTTTATGCAAAGAAACTTTTGTCATTACTTACTTCTTTAGAATGCCAAACTCTGGAGGGATCAGATAGGGAGAAAAATATACAGTGTGAAGGAAAATCCTTGTCCTTCTAATATTCACTGAACTTGCATTTCTATTCTTTATATTTTCATTTTTTTCCCACTAAATTTTTTTTTCCATTATAGTTGTCCCACCTTTTTCCCCCTCTTGCTTTTCTGCACCCTGCCCCTACTTCTTCCACATTCAGTCCCCACCCAGTTGTCCATGTCCATGGGTCATTTATACATGTTCTTTGACTAGACCCTTCCCCTTCTCACCCCCTTCTCTCCCTCCCATCTCCCCCTTTGTTACTGTCAGTTTATTCCTTGTTTACATGCCTCTGGTTCAATTTTGCTCATTTGTTTGTGTTGTTCATTAGTTTCCTGTAATAGATGATAGCATAAGGTATTTTTCTTTTGTTGCCTGGCTTATTTTGCTAAGCATAATTTTCTCTAGTTCCAACCATGTTGTTGCAAATGGTAGAAGTTACTTCTTTCTTTTAGTACTTAGTCATTGTCATTTTCCCCCTTTGTATTCATGTTCGTCTCTGTCTCTTTCTGTTTCTTCATCTTCTTAAAGCAGACCCTTTAGCATCTCTTGCAATGCTGGTTTGGTGGAGATGTATTGTCTTGGAAACTCCTTATTTCACCTTCCATTTTGAATGAGAGTCTTGCTGGGTAGAGTATTCTTGTTTGTAGGCGTTTGTTTTTCATTGCTTGGAATATTGTTTGCCATTCCTTTCTGGCTTGTAGTGCTTCTGCTGAGAAATCTGATGATAGCCTTATTGGAGCTCCCATGACTCACCAATTTTTTAATCCCATTATTCTGACTCTAGTATTTTCATGGTTGTAATTCATGAAAATACATTTCAAAAAACTTATTGTACCACATGATTAATTATGTACACATATTCGCCACAGAGTCCTGTGTAGCAAATACAGAGGACAAGAAGGAGAGAGAGCATCACTTAATAACATTGTAATAGTGGATAATGAGAGGCACATAGATTAAAGAAGCTGAGCAGAGATGGCTAAGACCACTCTTCTTTGACATAATGTCTCAAAGGCAGAAGAAGATTTTTTAAAAATATCTGAATTAATTATCATTAATTAAAGGACTGTATAGGAATCAACTCATTATGCCCAGGCCACACCCTTCCATGGTTGCTGCTGACTCAGAGGCATATTTTTACATTTCAAGCCTTGATGAGCTGTCTTTCAGCTCAACTTGTCTTCTCAGCCAGGTACATGTGTGTAACAAAAAACTGTATTTCAGACGACTTCCCACAGTGATACAGGTAGCTAAGAATTCAAGGGAAAGCAAGAATAACAACAAAACCAAACCAGAGCGATTTTCTCCAAAGAAGGTAAAGCTACAAGTTGAAGGGAGTGTATGTCGTGAGCATAGGTAGCACCAATGCACATTGTCTGTTTTTTTTTTTTTTTTGGTTTTAAGACAGTGCTTAGTCTCAGGTTTGCTCCTTGTATTTGTCATTCAAAAGCAAAATTCCCCAAATTAGCAGGCCATGTCCCGTCCAATCGGTGAAACTGCACACTTAATCAGATTCCCACATAAGGAGGCACATGGTGGAAAACTTACTCATACAGTAATATCTATCCTGATGAAAGCAAATAATAATAAAACTTTAACAAAAGATCACCAAGGACGTGAAGGGCATGAAAGTGAAAGACTGAGATACAGACAAAAATCAATTAACCCAGATTACCCCAAATAATTCTGTAAACAGAAAAAAAACTTAAAATCATGTAAGCTATTAGAATGGAAACATGGGAGAAATTAGTACAGTCACATAATGAGAACAGAATGTGACATAGAGATGATTAAAGTAAAACTCTTAAAATTAAAATTATAATTAATGAAAAGTTGAATCAGTAAACATATTAGAAAGAAAGAGTAGAGAAAATTTCCTAGGAAAGAGGAGGTAGGGAGGAAAAATGAATAAAAGAAAAGTTGAGAGGCACATCATCAATCTAGGGGAGTATTTTCCAATGTTAACTTATTGGAACAGCAATTCTTTAATTGCTGGACATTAATCACTGATGCTCAGAGGCTTAGAACAGGTGTCATTGTAATCTTGTAAAACTTTGTGCTTTGTGACACATTTTCAAATGTCTTTGAGTAGAAAGACACCTCTCTCAGTTAACATCCACTGATCCAAGGGGTCATACACAACTAATATAAACTCACGGAAAGGACACACACACACACACACACACACACACACACACACACACACACACACACACACACACTAGAACCCATGTCTGCCAATAGGGATATAATCAAGTAATAATTCTGAAAAAACCCACCTAGTATAAAGCACCTATAAGTCTAAATTAAAGATATATCAATTCGTCGGCAGCCGTCCGTCTCGAGAGACGATGGTGTAGCTTCTTAAGAGTCTATCTGCACCGCCGAGAATGGTTGTGCAGTCCGACTCGGGAGTGACACGGTATCTGTCTCCTCCCGTGTTGAATCGACATCTTGCGATGACGCTGAAGCTACAGAGCCTGGGCAGGGTGATATGGAGGGTCTGCTGTTGCCCATGCCGCAGACCCCCCCTCTCTTCGCAGCTGAAGGGTCCAAGGGAAAGACGGAGTCAATACAGCTTGGCTTCAGGTGCGCCGCAGGAGTTGCCGGTGTTGACTACAATGTCAAACCGCCTTAGGGACTCCGGCTCCGGATTTTCTGTCGGGGTTTACTCCCTTAGCCTTTCCCCTGAAGAGGTATGCCGCAAGGCAGCGGAGGTTTTTTGGAGTCAGAGTTTTCCTTCTCTGAAATACGTTAAGTAGAGAAAAAAGAAAACTCAAAGGCATCACAAAACTAAAGCTACAAGGAAGCAGCTTCCTTCCCTACAATTGAAGGAACAACGGCTCCAGAATATTCAAACCTGGAGGCTTGGAGGAGTGGGCTCCAGAAGCCAGGTCTTAGATCTCTGAAAGGGAATGTGGGCAGGGGCAAGGGGCCACACCATGAAGCTGGTTTGGGAAGCGTAGGAATAACTGCAGACCTTATGTAGCTGCCAATATCAATACATATTTATATATAAAGATATAAGTATCTTTATAAATGCATAACTGCTTGTAAGGGATTAAAGAAAAATTCTTAGCAACAATAAAATAATAAATCAATTCCAAATAGCAAGATTGACATGAGGGTAATTTCCACTCCCAAGAATATAAATAATCTTTTAAAAAGAACATTTATGTACTAAATAATTTATTTAATACATTCAAGCATGATAATTTTAAGAGCTAGAATATTACACAAAACTGTTGGCTCCTCTTCTGCCCTATGCTAGTGTTTCCTTTAGAAACATAAGCATTTTCCTGAATATTGTTTTAATTAAATTCCCTTATATATTAAAGATACACATATATTTATTAGATTTATTTGTTTATGAAATTTGTGAATATAGTTATATACCAATGCAACACACTCTTGAATATTTAGCTTGATATCTTTCTACTTAAAATTTCTAAGAGTCATGTGAGAGCAATAAACTCTCTTTCATTGAATTTGTAGTTACATAATGCTCATTATGTGAACTGTAATATACTTTTTCTTCTATGGATGGACTTTTGGGTTGTCATATTATTGCTATGAGCAACACTGCTGTGAACATTTGTGGCTTTAAAATGGCTGCAAAAGCCTTTGGCATCCCTTTTCTGAAGAGGTTTGAGCTATTTTCTCTCTCCTTGAATCTGGCTTAGCCTGTGTTGCTTTAAGCAAAGAAATGTGGAGAAAATGATGCCTTTCAGGTTTCATATCCAGCTCAAAAGAAGCTTTAATTCCTTCCTTGATATATTAGATAAAAGTTACAAAGTAGTCTGTACACAGTGAGAGGGCAGTCTGCCTATCCTGGTGAAGAGACCTCGTGCAGAGGCTCTAAGACAACATGGAGACAGGCAGAGGTCAGCCTTCAACTGTCCCCATCAAGACACTAGCATGTGAGTAAAACCTTCATGAAAACTTCAGACCAGACCAGTCATCAGTGAACATCACTGAGTGACTTCAGTGATGGTACTCGGAGCACAAGAATCACTAAAATGAGGGCTGACTGATTTCTGACTCTGAGTATTAAGTGAATAATAAAATGAAAGTGGTTTTAAATAAAAAAGCCTATAGGTACTTTATTATGTAGCAATATATTATCAGAACACTGCTGGTACAATATGAATATGAGTTTTGCTAGAAAATATACTTAATAGTAGAACTGCTGGGTCATAGACAATGAGCATTCTCATATATATAAGACAAAACAATTTTTTTCAAAGTGATTATGCCAAATTACACTCTCACCAGCAGCGTAAGATGTGTGTTGATCAACTTTTTCTAAAATTATTCACATTTTATGCTTCTTCTTTAGCACAATGCTCATTTTCGCCTATTTTAGGAATTGTTCAGCTTATTTCTTACTGATTTATAAGAGTTAGTTATAGAATTTAAATACCCTTTCTTGATTGTATCTGTGTGCATATTTCTTTGTGTGTGTATATATATGTATATGTACATATATGTCTTTTTATAGAATACTTTGATGAACAAAAGTTCTTAATTTTATCTAATCAAATTTAAAAGTATTTTTTTCATGCTTAGCACTTTTTATACATTGTTTAAAAGTTTATTCTCTATTTTTAGATAAAACAGATTTGCTAATATTTTATTTTTAAAAGTTAATACTTACCTTTTACATCTGAGCAACCTAATCTGAGTTTTGAGGGTGTATGTGTGTGTGGAAGTGATATAGGGATCAAATCTTACTTATTTTTTTGTGGACGATTGATTGCCCTAGTATATTTGCTAATAAGTCCATCTTTTTCCAGTCATTTATCAAGTACCAATATATACCGGGTCTACCCTTGGCCTCCACATTCCCTTCAGTTCATCTGCTTGCCTGCCTCTGTACTAATACTGTACTCTCACTGCTATGTACTCAATGCCTGTACGAGAACCTAGAAAATAATAGTATTTGACAAATACTTGTGAAATGAGTGAGTTAATGCTATTTTATAATAAGTTCTGAAATATGGCAAGACATGTTCTCTCACCATTCTTCCTCAGGAGTGCCTTATTTAACTCTGGGTCTTTGATCAATCATATGCATTTTAGATTAAGCTTGTTAAGTGACTTGAACTATAATTTGGATTTAAGTCTGAATCATAAAAACCCTATAACTGATCTTCAACAATTATCAATATTCTGAAATTGTGTTTTACACGTGACACTTTTTTCCTAGAATATTTTAAAACAAATCCCAGATACCATTCAATTTTGTTAATACATATATACTTTGGTATTCATTTCCAACAAATCCAGACTTTACATAATTTCAATTATTATCAAGACCAAATTAAAATAATTTCTTTATATAGTACCTGCTTTATTTTCAAATGTCTCAGAGTTTGTTTTTTTATCCTTGATTAGTTCAAAGAGGTTCTAAGCATGAATTGCTGAACTGCCTGCAGCTTTTGACGGATTTGTTTCTATTCTGTGTGTGTGTGTGTGTGTGTGTGTGTGTGTGTGTCTGTGTGTGTCTCTTTCTTAATAGCAGGTTCTTTCTCCATTTACAAAATCATTTCCAAGACCAATTTTTTTATTTTTATTTTCAATCAGCCAAAAGTACTGAGTACTTAGAATGCATAAATAAATAGAAAGTGATAATAAGCTTTCAGCCAATGGGTGCAGTTAATGATGAGAATTAGTGAAAACTAAGTCAAGGTACTGCTAATAATAGTGGTAAAACCTAGGGCTCATCTTCCAGAACCTTAGAAGTAATTAGTGATTGACACATTGTCACACAGATGTTGCTTGTTTGATCTCTCATGATTCACAATATACATGCATCCCCACCCTCTCATTCCTAAGCTTCACCTCTTACCTCTCTAAGGGGGTTCTAGCTCCAGACTGCGTTGGCCATTAATATACTGACTGACAAACAACTGGCAAATGACAATAGAAACAACTAAAATGTACTTCTATGCACTTCCTGGGATATGCTTCACATACCTCCCAAGGCTCAAAATATATGCTCCTTTTTTCATCTGTACTTGTAGTATGTTCAACTTTTATGATAAACATTTAAAACAATTTAGGGTTTAACCATCAAACCCTTTCTCTTCAGCAAAGCAGAAAAAAACAGATTGCACTGTTCCAGAATATCGTGCTATTTGTGATGGTTTTGTTTATTCAAAAAATGGAGTCCTTGTTCAACTGGAATTTGGAGGTTGAAGGACTAATTATTCTTTGAACATCTTCAGTATCTGGAAACTGGAGGTTAGCTGACATGAGCTTCCGTTATGAGAATGAATTTCTTCAATGGGCATGCTTCTGAAAATATTTGATGGATTTTGACTTACCTTTTGGAAACCTTCTCTTGGGCCCAAAAGCCACTTGCTTGTTAATAACACTGTTAAAAAAAGTAAACACGCAAGTTCATCACCTCTTGGGACTTCAAATCACTCTGCACATATCCCATCATTCTGCAATGAAGTCATTTATTTCTTCTCAATTTGAATAGCTTTAATCAGATCAAAATGTTCTCTCTAAAGAATTTTTTTTTTCAATTCAAGGAAAGAATTCAAACATTCTTTGAAAAACACTTTACAGTATACGACATTGTAATTTACTTTACATCAACAAAGTGCAAAAATAGACATATTCAAATTCTATTTTGAAAGTCTGCACACATTGAACTAGTTTAGAACCTAATTAGAGATATATATTTTTTACTTTTACTCTAATAAAGCTGGCAATATATTTTAAACAGTCTGCTCTGTGACATGTGTTTCAAAACTAACAAATTATATAACTATCTAATCTTGGAATACTCCTTTTATTGAGTTGGTTTGCGTTTTTCCATGCTTTGAAAGCAAGGACTTTGACTAAGACCTCCATTGTGCATTGATCATAAAATTTATTATCCCATTGGTGACATTATGGATATGAGAAGGCATAAAAGACAATTCATAATTTTTCAGTACGTAAGGTGCAAGCCAAAACTATCCACATTGAGATATACAGGGTGGGAGAAAAGTAGGTTTACAATTGTGAGTACACAAAACACAGTTTATTCTGGTATTATTATACAGACATTGATAAATACGCCAAAGACTGAAGATTGCCTCCCATTATCAGGAACTTGAGCAGTTTTCTCCACGATTCACTCAATTGGTTCTCTAATAAATATTCTTATTTTAAAGGGTTCAAAATATCTTTTGTTAAAGGCATAGTGCTTACTTATGGTTTATTTGTTAAACGTAGTTTTCCCTGTCTGGACTCACTAAAATTAAAGTTCATGATGGCTGGTATTAAGAGTCAATGTGGTTTTCCTATTTGTTTAATGAAAACTATTTTTAGTTTAAGTAGACTTCATATGGGAATTAATGGGGGGAAATATCACTCCCTGACCAGATCATAAACATTGAGCATGATTATGTTAAATTACTGTTTCAACAACCTAAACAATTGGTGTGTTCCATATTTTGAGATATGTTAACAAGATCTCAGTACATAACGATGGAATCTACTTTGTCCAAGGCACCAAAGAAAATACACTGAAATAAAGTATCCAGCCCTAGCCTCAATATAATTATAATTTCCTTAGAGTTCAAGGCATGCTTAAAACAACAGCAACAATAAAGAAATCAAAAGCAATAAATGACAACAGAGATAATTAACACCAGAAAGGAGTACGCTGTGGGTCGGTATAATCACAGACCTGATGACCTGAACTTGGTCTTAATGAATTAAGAGATTTAAAATAGAGAATTATTTAAAGTACGGTTAAAGGTCAGAAGCATATTTTTTTGTGTGTGTGTCAGTAACATGTGGTCTTAAACGGACCCAGGCAGGGTTTTTTAAAATCTTTTTTGGGTTGATCTCACATAAAGTAGAGAACTTGCCTTGCAGCAAGGCAGATGTACTTGAATGTTGCCCTAGAAAGAGGCCTCCTCCAAGGGTTGAGGGAGAGTTTAGATTCCCTCATCTGCATTCCATCCTTGTCCACTCCCTGAAGACTGACAACCAGGGATTTGTGAAGTGGCATTTGTCCACTGCTAAGAACAGCTCTGGGACGATTTGTTCAAATAGAGCAAGCTACAGAGAAACCATCTGTGGGTGACTACTTTTGCATGAAATCTTGACTACATTTGAAATAATGTCCTGGAGGCAAGATTCTCTTCCTTGTCACAAGTAATCCTGAGACAAATGGGGCTCCCAGCTAGGATTGATTCACTTGAGCTGTACTAACATCTCTAATCCTCTCCTTCTTCTGTCTGTAAATACGCATCACCCCCCTTTAGCTTGTGTGAAAAATCTGTGTTCGATGTATGCCCCCTCTTCCTGTCATATTAGCGGCCTTTTTAATGGAATCAATGTTAGCTAGTGACGTTGTTTCTCAAGTCGTGTGAGAAACTAATCTTAGATGGTGAGGTATGGATTAAAGTTAACTGGGCAAGCATTATAGACAAAAGGTGTTTCTAAACAAAACAGGGTACTTGCCTTCAAGTTATCTGCCCATCCCCCCCCAAGATTTTGCCTTTTTACTGGTGAAGAGGTTTGCAATTAGAGAGTGATTCAACAGTGTGAGCGAGCCTAGTATGATAGCAACACTCCCTGCCCTGCTGTTGGAAATATAAATTGATATAAACTTATTGAATAGCTTTAGCAACATGGGATTGACCAATACTTTAGAAACTTATCAGTATTGACACCACTTCACTCTGTAATTCTTGACTTTGAAAATGTTATCAACACAAATAGACATACCTTCAGAAGGAAAATACAGAACAGAAATGAAAATGCTTATGTCTGAACTGTAGAATTATGAGTGATTTTTACAAATGGCAAACATGTTCTCTAAAGCTTATTAATCAAGGTATCTAACAAGTGGGAGTGTTTTTTACCATTTGTGTTTTTGCTGCTGAGTAGCATATCTAAATTTTTTTCTCATTGGCTGCACTCAGGGGCACACGTATTTCCCCAGAAAGAAGACAAGAGCCTTCTAACAAAGCGGTCGAGAGCACTTACTTTTCAAATGAAGAAGTGGATTTTAAAAGGTGTAATTGAACCTAAGTCTTTGAGTCATACCGTTCAGCCTTGTTTAACTTAGATCATTTCTTCCTTACCATTAAAATACAAATGTTCAGTGCTTGATATGATGCAAGGAAACAAAGAGGTAATGGAATTACATTTTTTGTGAGCAAGTGTTCATAGTCATCTCTATGTATATGCATGCAAAATTATTTCCTAATTTTTATCATCAATTACACTTGTTTTGGTATCATTAGAAATTAGAAAAAGAGGATATACCTATTGACACTATTGTGCCCTGTTGATTAAAGACAGCTATGAAAATATTTCATTCATGTCAAAAGTTATCTTTTATTTATAATATATAGTTTAGCTTTACTATGTTATTAACTATTAATATTCATTAAATATTATTTTATTATTTTTGTAGTACAATGATTTTATTTGAGTATCAACACAGTATTATGTGGTAATACTGTTTTACTACATAATACTATTTCATTATATTGATAACAATAAAATATTTTGTTAAATTGTATTTTATTAATAGCATTTTATTAAAGTCAGCTAATCAGTTTATAGCACTCTCTCTAGTTTTCAATTTGATTAAAATGTTAATATTTAGTCTGTACTCACAGCTTCTGCTAAACGATAAAGACCTTGTACCTGGGAGTTCTGATAGCAGGTAACAAAATCAGTTATGATGGTGACAAAGGATGAGGTAAATTGGCTTAAATAGCAAACTTTTATGAAAAAAAATTACACAAAAATTAATTCATATAGTATTTCATTTTTGATAATTGCTAGAGTGTAAATATGTTCTACCTTTTTAACTCCTGATATACAAACTAAAAGATATTTAATTAATTTGATCCCAGCATACATATATAGTTATATTTATATATCATATAGGTGAATCACATAATATATATAACCATGTTAGCTCTGGAAAATACCATCGCAGTTGTCTATTCTAGATATTTATCTTTTTAAATAAGTGAAGCTAGTCACTTGACTGATATCAGATAAGAGAGTAGAATCCAGGACTCCAGAGCTCCACTCCAGGATATTTTCTGAATGTGCCACACTTAATATGCTCAATGCTGGGTGAGACCATATAATCTCAAAACTAACAAACAAATGAAGATCCTCTTCTCATGTTGTGCCCAAAATGTACCGTGTACTTGATGCTAGAATTTGTTGTAAAATACAGAAAATTCAAAGAGGAATGAATTTTGGAAGATCTACTGAGCTTCGGGTTCTCCGTCGGGCTCTTTAAATGTGTAACCCACTCATTTGCTACAACCACCTTTAGCACGACACACTTCTGTCCCTGTGGCACTGAGATTCATAGGTCCAAGAAACCAATTTATTGTAGTAAAATCAGAATTTTAACCATGCTCTGCTTGATTATGTAAGTCCAAGTTCTCCTACTGAATCAGAAGGTACCTATAGGACTCTTGACTAAGTATTTGGCTTAAGACTCAATACCTTGCTATTATTTTTATCTTCAGAAGGGAGAGTCAATGACACCCTCTAAAGACAGATGTCTCTTGGTCAGGTAAAGGACTCATATTTGTATTTAACGTATTCGCCATGCTTGAGATAGGAATCAAATGACACACTCAAAGTTGGATCATTGTGAGAAATTGTTTTGACAGCAATAGTAAACAAAGGTATAGACTTAGTATAGGGAAACCTCAAAGGAAGCTGGACTGGCACACTGGAGCTGTTACCAAACCTAGACTTAAAGGCAGGGACAGGTTACCAGAACTTGAAAGGGGAAGAATTGCAGAGAACACATTGTTTTTAAGAAGAGTAATGACTTCTGCTAGAGGCAAACTCACAGGAAAGTATTCAAGGGGTTTAATACCCTAACTTTAGTCTCATTCATCCCTCTCTGTGATGGTCAGTGAGGACTTCCCAGGGGTTAACTAAATCACGAACTCAAAGCAAACGAATTAGGTCATAGAGTGCCAGGAACATGATGCTCACTCAGACTTTATTACTAGAAAGACAAAATTCAGAACAAGGGGAGAGATGATGCACACCACATTGGTCATGTGGCACATATTTGCTCTTTTCTGAGAAATTCATTTTAAGAAAAAAAAATCATTGAAAACAAAATGCACTGCTTTGAAAGAAAGAATACCCAAGTAGTAAAGAGTTCAGATAGGCTTGACAGTAGAATGGAAAAAGAGTTATAACAAAGGGAAAAGAAAAGGAAAAGTATGATATGGACAAAGTATATTAACAAGTCATTTATGGTTAATGAGGGAACAGAAATATCACTCAGATTATTTTAAGGAAAAAAGGGAGACCTTGACTCACTTAACTAAAAACCCAAGGAAAGTCCCACTTTGTTCATGTGTCAGTCCCTGGAGTAATAACTGTACTGGGGACACAATGTATACTTCTGGTCAGCCCAACCACATGCCACTAAGATAGTCTCACCAAGGCTACAAGGAACAAAGGAAATAAAGAGAGTTCAAGAGGGGACATAGGCAGAGAACAACATAATCACCGTAAGTCATGAGAATTGTCCTTAAAAGATTTTCATGAGAAAGAGAATTAAAATTGATCTTTGAAATTCCACTAGACTTAATCTGAGCATTACAGAAAATCAGATATTGACTAAAGTATTTAAATCTGTCTATAAATGAAATTGCCAGTGAGGTACCATTACTAGAAGTATATCAGCAATGAGTAAGAAATTTTTCTTATGCTTCCTCTGTACTAGAAATTTTTTCTAGCTCTAAGGATCTCTGTGATCATTACAGAATAGATCTTAGAAACATGGTGTTTTTATTTATTGAACATTTGAAATAAATTTTCTTTCTCCACCATTATCCCACAGAGTTCAACAGGGGAGAAAAGCCTCTTGCTTCAGGCACAATGATATTGAAATGAACCAGCAAGTGATGTATTAGAATACACAAAATATACATTGACTGAATGAGTAGGCTGTAGGGAGCACAGGAAGAAGTGCTTTCTACTTATGTCAATAAAAACCAACCCTCTGTCCTTTGCAGAAAGAAAGGTAGAGAATTCAAGCACTCATCAGTATGTATTGCAGAACCTCATGCAGTTCTCAGAAGGAAAAAGGCTTTGGTAAAACCTTAAGAAGGATGAGTTCTCATCTCAGTACTATTTCTGAATAAGCACTGTAGTTATCCAAAAGGTCTTGTGCTCTGTTCTGTATAAAAACAAAACAAAACCAGGCAAAGAAATCAGTTCAGTATTTTGTAAGGAATTTAGACAGGATTAAGTAAGAGCAGGATAGTCTCATAAATAAAGAATGAAGCGCCTGTTCATAAAATCATATTATAACTGAGATTAAAATTAAGAATGTCCTTGAAGGAAGAAGTACCAAGACTAAATATTTGATATGCTTTTCTAAGGTAAAGTTTATTAAAGATTAAGAGAAGAATTAATCTTAGATAAGTGTTCATCATTATATACTAATATTTTCATACAATAGTTCTTTTATTGATTGTTCCTTATCCTTATATGTTAATCTCCCGCAATGACAGTATAAATGCATTATACATTCTTAGGACTTTTAAAAAAGTTATATGACTTAAATTTATTATATGCATTTATAAATTAATCCAAATATAAATGTGTATGAAAAAATAGAAATTATGCTTAGTTTTATACCAAAGTATCTTGTGATGGCACTTAAATGTTCGTGTCCTTCATTTATGAAATAGTGAAGATAAAACATTTCTCTATTTCACAGGGATCTTGGAGGATTAACTTAGATTACACTAAGGAAAATTCAGTGACCTTCTCAGAAGAAATTCTTATAAATTTTTAAGGTATTCTTTTTATTATAAAACCTCTATTAACTGAATTTGTCTGGGAATAGAATGTTCTAGTTAATTTAATTTAATTTTCTGTTGAACTAAGCATTAATGGATAAAACTATTTTATTTTGTCTACACAGTTAAAATGGTTTATAAAACCTCATGGGGCAACATCTTTTCTTGCCTAAACATAGTTCAGTCAACAATAAGTAACCCTCCATGTGATGATTTACAATTTGATAATGTTATTTATACAATATCTGTAATGTTTGAAAAATTGAACTAAGCTTGTATTTGATACCAAATGAGATGGGTTGCTAACTGACCATCCCTGATATAAAATTGTCTTTTTCATGTCTTATTTATTTATATTTTGAGATTTTAGTCATTCTAGTTTTATTGAATTCCATGGAAAATGAGAAAAACAGTAATGTAATCAATCTCACAATAAGAAAAGACTAAAAAGTGTGTGTGGAAAGGAGAAGTGCTTCATTTTTCTGTCTCGTTATGATTAAATGTATATTCTACCAGTGTTTTCAACTGTGAGACAGTGCACTTAGTCTTCTCTGCCTTTTCTTTATTCGGTGGCTGATGTTAAACAATTATGCTCCTATACTGTGAGTAGACAGCTGATTGTGATTTTACTGAATGTTCAAAGTAGAAATCTGATTGTCCCCAATGTTTGACCTTTCCAACATTATTTAACTTTTTAAAATTGAGGTATCATCAACATAAATCTAGCAAGTTCTAGTTTATTTCTCTAGTTCATTGAAACGACACATTAATTCATTAATCTTTACATCATGTAGCTGGAGCCAGACCAAAGGCAGAAGATTTCTGCTTCTGGCTAGGATGTAGAAAGCTGGAAAGAACATTATTCTCATTCTAATAATGAGATAAAGTCAAATAAAGTACAAAAGCATAGCTTTTCTTGAATCCATCAGAAAGCTGAGGTTGCAATTCAACCAAATTATTTGAATTCCAAAGATAAACATGCCTCTACAAAAGGACATAGGACCCAAGAACTAGCTTACCCAGGTCAAATTATTGAGGGAAGAAGAGGCTTCTTAGCAGCTGCTATAAAGTAAATAAGAATAACTCAAAAGAAAATCTAGAGGCAGGGCTAAAGACCAAAAAGAGCCCTCTTGTTGGTGCAAGCTTGCAGAAAATGATCTTTAGCTGCTGAAAGGGAATGTTATGCTACCTGCTTCCCTTGACATTTCTCTTCTATGAAACAAAAACCTGAAGCTCCAGGAAGAGGAAGAAGAGCCCTTTAACTTAAGGGTAGAGGAAAACCAATCATCACTGGGGAAAGGGCAGAAGAAGAATTCTTCTACTTCAGTTTGGGGGCAAGAAAACCACCATTGGCCCAGAATCTTGTATATATGCCCAGTTAAAGATTCACTTTCAATGGGATGGAATCAAAGAATACCAGGCAAAGACTGAAACAGATCAAAGGCATTGTTTGGCTGACATGGAAGAAAGAACACTGCAAGATTCCACCCACTTTCTTCCCCACACACCAGATCTGACGAAGCTGAGGCTGACCCTAAACAATGGTAAACCTTTGCCAGCCACACCACTAGCCCAGAATCCAGCAACAGGCAAAAGCAGTTGACCAGGGCAGGAGGATAAGAGCATGGAGTGAGGCCCCTGCTCCAGTGCAGGTAAGCAGAGATGATGGAAGTTGGAAGTGTATTACAAACATTGAGAAAAAGACAAAACACAAAAAATAAAACTCTCTGGAACTCCATCCAACACTCTGAGCACAAGGCAACAGGACTGCTCACAATATGTGAAGACTGTGATAATGTAGAAAAAGTAGTAAGAGCAAAACCCAAATACTCTTCAACTGAAAAATGTTTGGTTAACCCAGAAATAGGCAGAAAGAGGGAAACAGAACAATGAAAAGCAAAGTGAAGGGAAAGTAAACAAACAATATAGTGGTAGGTATAATTTCTAATATCAGTACAGTGAAATCTCAGTTCTCAAACTTCATTTGTTCTGGAAGGTTTTTGAGAAGTCTTTTGTTTGAAAACCAAATCATGCTCGAAAGACACATGACTGATCACACAGATATCAACACGAAAGGGTGTTGGGTTGAGAACTGAAAAGTTTTTTTAGACAACTGAGACATTTTTTTCCATGAATAATTTGGTTGAGAACAGAATTGTTTGGGATGGGAGACTTTCAAGAACCAAGGTTTGGCTATAATTATATGAAATATACATGGTCTAAACAAATCAATTAAAATCCAGAGATTGTCACAATGGGTAAAAAGATCTAAATATATTCTGTTTATTATAATATTGTATTCAAATAATATGTGTAAAAAGTCACTTAATATAATAATATAAATATGTTAAAAGTACAAGGATGGGAAAAAAGATACATCATGGAAATACTTATCAAAAGAAAACTGAAGTGGTTAAATGAATAACAGATAAAGTAAAATTCAAAACAGAGAAATTAAACCAGGAACAAAGAGAGATATTACATAATAATAAGAGTCAATTCACTGAGAAGATATAAAAATCTTAATTGTACTTTAAAAGGAAGCTTCAAAATACATAAAGCCAAAACTGATGCAATTGAAAGGACAAATACACAAATCTACTATTATAGTTGTATCCTTAATTACTTCTTTCTCAATAATCCAAAGAACACATGGAGAGACAATCAGTAAGAGACGGGGTTATTAAATCGTCGTCGTCGTCGTCGGCAGCCGTCCGTCTCGAGAGACGATGGTGTAGCTTCTTAAAGAGTCTATCTGCACGCCGAGAATGGCTGTGCAGTCCAACTCGGGAGTGACACGGTATCTGTCTCCTCCCGTGTTGAATAGACATCTTGTGATGACGCTGGAGTGTCCTCTCCAGTGAAGCTGAAGCTACAGAGCCTGGGCAGGGTGATATGGAGGGTCTGCTGTTGCCCATGCAGCAGACCCCCCCTCTCTTCGCAGCTGAAGGATCCAAGGGAAAGACGGAGTCAATACAGCTTGGCTTCAGGTGCGCCGCAGGAGTTGCCGGTGTTGACTACAACGTCAAACCGCCTTAGGGACTCCGGCTCCGGATTTTCTGTCGGGGTTTACTCCCTTAGCCTTTCCCCTGAAGAGGTATGCCGCAAGGCAGCGGAGGTTTTTTGGAATTAAATACTGACTGAGAAACACTAAATTTAATCACCACACTAGATAACCAATAACCAATATAGGAACTGAAATATTTATTAGCTTATGGTTTTACACTACCTCTGTGTGGGATTAGAAAAATATATATTGTTTATTTTCTTGTGAATTAGACAGTAAAGTCAAAATCATACACACATGCATATCTGCCTTCAACACACACACTCCTAATCCCACTACCTTCACAACACATTTTTGGAAGGTAATGATATTGATGCTTCTATATATAAAACACTAAGATACCAAACAGCGAGGTAGTTCGCTGCACTGGTTTTAATGTTTACTTTCTGTTCTAAACATTAATCACTTTACATTTAAAAATAGAGAGCAGCTTAAGAAAAATTTAATGACATTTACTCATGAACTTGATAAAAGTCTCAACTTTGATGATCTGACTTTGCCAGGGAGTGTCAGTAAACTTAAATCATAAGAGCTAAAGCTCTAGGGACAGAATCAGATGACGGTCTATTGTGTTTTGACTTGACCAGTAATTTGGTGCTTGTCTAACTGGTCTTCTCAAACTATTGGCTCCAGATCTACCTGGAGGAGAGGCTGAGTGCTGTGTTGATGAAATATGAACAAGATGAAAATGCTCTGTTGGCTACTTTCAGACTCTTCTGAGGAGTTCCTGCTCTGAACTTGGCTACCCCTCTAAGCAAAAAAAAAAAAAAAAAAAAAAAAAGAAATCCAGACTTACCTTTCTAAGAAGGCCCTTTAATAACTTCTGTTTTTGCTTCATCATGCGTATTTTGTCAACCACCCAAACTATCTCTCTTGAGAAAATTTCTGGAAAATACAGTTTTTTCTACTTCATTAAAGTTCAAGTATGTCCCAGGATAACAGGTGAAAATCAGTTGGTTCCTGCTCACAATCTATTTTTTTCCTTTAACAACATGGGCAGCTTCCTGTTTTGTATGATCTAGAGTGCATGTGTCTCACTTCTAGAGAGGCTTTCCCAGTGCTCTCCCACCTCACCCCGCCACTGGAGGGGTCCTTCAGGTGACAGATAAGCAGCAGAAAATAACATTCATATTTTTCTCTATGGGATGCCATAAAGATAAGGTTAAGAAATCTTATTAGCACTCTACATGAATTCAAACAGCTGAATGGTGGGCTTGCAACATTCACCCTATAGCGGCAGGAAGAGCTCAAGTGAACTATTATCTTCTTGCACATCTACGGATGCCCCTACCAAGAAGGCTTTTTGGTGATCCTTATGGGACAAAAATCCTTAATTGTGGTACTAAGACATATTCTTATAAACTTGCTTTTACAAAAAATACCAAAACAACTTTCTTGTTTTTCTGTTTTCTCTCAAGTTTTTATCATTGTCCACTTACTTAACTAAACTAATTCTTTTGTTTGAAAAAGAAAGGAGGAGGGCATCCTGTTTTCTTGGTAGTGCAAGGTCATACAAAACTGTGAGCGCATTTTGTACTAATTATACTACTTTCAGTACTGTGCCAGCCAGCTGCATTTTGGTTGCCGGTGGAAATTTTATAGCAACTTTATAAAAAAGATTTCAATCCAAGGCTAAAAATGAGAAAAGTGAGAAAATGCTGAGACTAGTAAAAAACAAGAGCTTAGACAGTTAAACATTTCATAAAAGGTAACAGCACTAGGAAAAAAAAGATCTCAGTGACCAGAGGAAAAATAAATAGGAAAAGCATATAAACTGACCATCCCATAAGTATACACTAGCACATAAGTACTTGTTTATGATTTATGAAATATTAATTGCATTTTTGAAATTGAGTTTGTTGTCCTTTAATAAGCTGTAAATTTGGCTCATTTATATAATATCTTCTCAGTGAATTTCATGGCATATGTATAATCATTGCATAACTTAAACATGCCGATACCAAAGGTAGTGAGATGCAGAGACTGGGATGAAAAATCTTCATTCTAAAATTTTAAAATATTGCAACAAAGTGAAGAAATCCCACCATCTGTTGGTTGCATTGAGAATCAGAATTATATAGTATTATAAATTTTCTAAATTTTAGGAAATATTTCAACATTGTTATAATATAGATCAGCAAAAATTAGACTCCAGAGTTGTTTACACAAGAGGTTAGGGACAGTATAATGACTACAACCCAGGTGTTCTGATTCCTAGACTAGTAGTTCCACACTGTCTTCAAGCTGTAGTAAGTGTCTAGATATTCCCTAGAACAAGAGATACTAGTTGAAACTTATTCTTTAAGCGTGATAAAGAAAATAATCAAAACTAAATGGAAATATGGTGAAGCATGTTTGCTTGTTTAATTTTGCGGTGTATTACAAATGAGTGTGTCAACGTCCATCCCATGTTTCTTCTACCACTGGCTAATTTCAAAATCTGAATTTTAATACTTTTCATCCAGGGTTTCTGATTAGCAAAATAGGATCATTGTACACAAACAAAGAGACTTGAACTGTCACTATGTATAATACATAAGAAAGTATGTATTACTAAACAAAAGTTTGGAAATAATATGAGCAAAAATGTACCTTGACATATTTATGATAAAACAATATATATTTGTTCAATAAATATACCAAATTTGGAAATCTGCGTTTGCCATTTTGAAACTATGACATCTAGTTTATGAAATCTTGTATTTTGAGTAAATTTTTTTCAGTGACAAGCTGTTTAATAAATAAAATAGTTGTTGCCTCTAAGTTATAGTCATGCTAGTGCGTAAGAATGATAAGGGAGTTAAAAATGTGGGCTTCATGAAAAGTAGCTCGCAAGTTGTGTGTATCTTGATTCCAACTAAAAATAAAATGTGTCATTTTTTTACCACACAGCTTTTATGTAGTTTTTGACAATGTGATATGCTTAACTCAGCAAGTTGAGTAAAGGATTATAATCAAAATTCTCCTGTGGAAAAATGCCAGGGATTTATGGTACCACTGGGAAACAGAAGCAGAGTTGGAAGAATTAATGGAGTACGTAGGAACAGTAACAAAAAATAGAGAGGAAAGGGTGTGTTGTAACTTAAACTAGAGTGAAGCAAAAGCCTGCTCCTTTTTCCTAAGAAAATGGGGCCAAATGCTATTTCATATTGCCTTCCTTTCCATGCCTGGCTCCAACTGCGTGTCCTCTGCTCGGAGTTGACACAGAACTGTTCTTTTGCTCCTAATTAAAACAGTCAAGGACATTACTGATTAAAAGTAGGGAAACAGAACTGTTTTTATTTTATTCCAAATTAGTTTGGGCTCACCCGAGATCAAAGGCAATTGAGATCTGAGAAAACAAACAGACTACAAACAAGCAATTTGTTGACCTGATGTGATTTCCTGGAAGTAAAGGCTGGCTCAGCAACCATGACACCCCAATGACAAGGGATCTTCTGGCCAGGGAGAGATGCAACGTTCCCTGTTTCTGAAAGTACATTTTGAAAATGAGGTTTTAATAACACAAAGTCCGGTCAGGATATTCTCAGCTGTCCAAACAAGTGGTTTTGTACTGAAACATGTGTGCACACATGTACACACACTTTGTGTGCAATGTCCGATGGCATGCGTCTCATCAAGACATCCCTTTGCCACTAAAAACTCAGCCACTTAATAGGATGTGCTGGTAAAAAGACTTTCTTTCAGGTTTATAATTTGTCTGCTTTCTTACTGTAGCTGAAACAACAGGCTGTTTTTTCCAGAATTAATTATTTTAATGATGTTTTCTTTCCATTTTATGTCAGGGTGGTGATAAAGATCTACTCATCTCAAGTCCTAAAACTGTCAGCTGCTTCTCCTTTAACCCCAGATGTGGGTTACAACATAGAAGATTGAGGATTGAAGGGAGCATAAAAGGGAACAGTTAGGGTTGGGGTTATTGTGAAAGTCTGGACTAAAATAAGAAAGGCCCAAAGCAAATATGGACACCGTAAAATATATCCATTTCTTCCTGATTCTAAGTAAAGCCCCATGTACCACAGCATAGATCATATTCCTCATGAAGTGCACAATGATTTCCAACTAGATATTCATTAGATAAAATATGACCTTAAAAAATACTATTGATATTTATACTTTTATGTGAAATCTGATGGTGAGTATGAAATCAACACACTTTCACCAGTGGTTTAATAGACAGAAATAAGTGGAACTGTATCCTGTTTCCCACTCTAATGGGAAAAGCCCTATCCATACCTTCACAAATACTAAAATAGTTCATGTATCAGAGATATGGGGTTAGCCTTTTGAAAGTAATAGGTCCAATAGAAATTAATAGAGATTTTTAAGAATTTGGTATTTCAGAAGGTGTTTAAATCATTTGGTGATCTTTCTAATCTTCTATGTTTGGTAGTGTTTGATCAGAGTTTCTGTCTCAGAAAATTTTGTAACTGAGGCTGAGGAGAAGAAATAAATGTGCTCTCAATAAATGTTGCAAGCTATTGATTTTGTATCTTCTGTATTCAGGATAAATGGAGAGGAAAAATGAAAGAGAAAGAGGAGATTAAAAGAAATGTTGAATTCAATCCAAAATTTACAAGAGTGGTTTTAACAAAAATTGTCTTGACTTAAGTGGAACTTTTTTAATCTTTCATTTATTATTTAAGAAATGAAATGTAACACTAAATTTATATCACTTTTAATTTACTTAATACTGATTCTTTTATTTTATTTTTTCTGGTGTTTCAGGAAAGCATATAAAATAACTTCTATGTGTACATATCCTCCCTACTTTTCCTCCTTTTTCTAAATCTCTGAGTTAAATAGTGGACATGTAATTGTTTGGTGTAGCCCTTTAACAATAAGCAGTTTAATACTTGGACAAATAGATCAAACTAAGTGGAATGCCAAGAACCTGTGTTATTATTAAAAAAGATATTTACATATTCTTATAGTATTGTATAAAATTTCTCATTCATAAAAATATTAGGAAGCTTAGTAAGTTTGAAATGGACTCAGAAAGAGAAGTTATGGTATTGCATTAGTTTTCTTTTGCTGCCCTAACAGATTACACTAAACTTAATGACTGGAACAACACAAGTTAGTTATGACAAGTCCGACACCATTTTCATCAGACTAGTCAAGGCGTTGGCAGGCTGTAGTCCTCCCTGAAAGCTTTAGGAGAAGATCTATTTTCTTCATCTGTTTCCTCATTCAAATTATTGGCAGAATTCTGCTGCTTAATAAACATTGTGGGACAGAGGTTCCCATTTCCTTGTGTGCTCTCAAATGAGGGTCCTTTCTGCTTGTCCAGCTTCTGGAGGCCACCCATAACCCCCAGCTGCTGTGCTCATTCTTCCCCTTTCGAACCAGCAACCGAGGTCTTATCACTTTCACTCTTAAAACCTTTTCTCTTTCTGTCTCATCTCTCTAAGATCCAGTCAGGAAAGGCTCCCTGCTTGTAAGACTATGCCACCCCAAACTATGCCTCTTTAGCACAAAGATTGTCTTAGTTGATTGCTTTGAGAAAGAGCAGACACAAGAGAAGCTCTGAAAACAGAAGTTGCCTTTTTGTAAGGGAAATTTATACCTAAAGGAAATCTCCATTTGTGAAGGGGTCTCCTTCTGGACCAGAAAGAGAAAGATGATTGGATCACAAGAACTTTCATCAGTGAAGATTTAACATGCAAAGTAAACCTTATTTTAATTTATGATACTTTTCTTGGTCATCTGTGTGTTCATGGCTGGCCTTCACACTCTTCTTTCTTTTGACTTTAGCTAAAGATGGTATTTGTGCCTGAATTCTAAGTCACTTCCGAATGTCACTCAGTTTCTCTGGGTAGCTCCCATGCATACATGAAGTATACATGTTAATAAGCTTTGTAAGAAAAGTTTTATGAGAGTTGATTTGAGCCAAAATGATGATTGTCAGCAAGCAAAATCTCAACATACTGAGAAAATGCTCCAAGCATGGCAGCTTTGTGACTTATTTTATACATTAGAATCAAAGGAGAAGATGGAAAAATGGTTACATGAAATCGATTGGTGGTAGATTAGGGAATGGGAGAAAGCAAAGTAGGGAAATCTCTGGAATTGGATAAAAAGCAAAATAAACAAACATATACAGTATTCCGTCACTTATCACGGGTATTATGTTCTAGTCCAGACCCCCACCCCCGCCATAGGTGAAAATCGCGAAGTAGGAACCTTACATTTATTTTAGTATTTATATATATTTTAAGGCTTTATAAACCCTTCCCACACACTTATAAACCATTCCCAGTCCCTTATTAACCTTTCCCACTCCCTTATGAACCTTTTCCACACATTTATAAACACTACTTATGTTCTTAAACATATTCTACACTCTTAAACCTACGTAACTTTAACAACATATGCATACAGTACCACAAAATCCTGCGATATAGCAAAAGATCTGTGATAAATAATTAAATATAATATTTTCAAAAATCCCGCGATACAGTGAGGTCGCGACAAGTGAACTGTGCTGTAGAGAGGGACTGCTGTGCTTCTTTTACGTTGGTGTGTACAGGATGGTTAATTAACACAGCCCAGAGAGATGGCAAGCAGGAGATTAAACAACAAGGAAGGGTTTTGTGATCTCGCCCTCTGACGTCATCAGTTGTGCCTTGAGGGTTCTGGAAAAGAAAATTACTTGGACATTTCAAAGGTATGTTATCCTAGATGCATAAGAACAGTGGACAGGTCTCACTCAATGTGAAGACTGGCTATTGTCAAGGAGGCTACAGGCCCACGACATGCCAATTCACCATGACCTACTTTTAATTAGAAATCTGTATGTTCAGATCATTCTCTGTGGTTACTTTTGGTCTCTGAGCTTGTAAAGGCCTTCTGGGTGGCCTCTCCAAGCTTGTCAGGTATAGTATGTTTGCCCCTTTTGTACACAACTCGTATTTGTTTTTATCTTGATCTGTCTTTGCTTATAAGGCTTGCAGTGAGCATTTGGAAAGGTAGAGAAAAAGTTCGATTTTTCTTTCCTATAATGTAATGATACTGTATCCACGCATATAAACCAGAATAATCTTCCCATATAAAGGATTTAATTACATCAGCAAAGTTCTGTTTTCAATGTAAGGTAATATATTTACAGGTTCCAGTGTTTAAGGTGTGAATAGTTTGGAAGGGCCAATTTTTTTCCCTACTGTCAAATGATGCTGAGTTTCTAAGAGAAAAAGAAGAGAGATTTGATGAGGACATAGGATTACTAGGTAAAAATACTTTAAGTTTGAGGCTATCATTATAATAAAGCATTATGAATGTATTAATGTCACAGAAGGGCTAATGTTAATTTTCCTAGCAATGAGCTACATAGTCTGTGTAAATGTGAATCTGTCAAGAGTAATGGGTAACAAAAAGGATTTAGGAAAGAAGTAATTTGTATAATATGGAGTTTAAAAATGATGGGGGGATTTTTTTCATTATTTTTTCTACTGTATTGAACACATACTTTTTATATGACAATTTTGAGCTGAACACCATGTTGGTCACATGGGATAAATCTGAGAAAGAAAAAATTGACCTGGTCTCTTCCAACAAGAAGTTACATCTTAGCTTCTACCTCTTGTAAGAAATCCTCTTCAAGACTCCAATAAGTTCATTAATAATTAACATTGGGATATGGTCATTAAACTGGGTACTAATTTTTACAATTGCACTATAAATTCAGTTCGAACTCTGCATCTTAAAGCTCAACATTTAAGACACTGTAATTTACCAAAGTTCCAAAACAAGATATATACTATATTTTTCCAGACATAAAAATCTTATAAAAAACAAGTTTGATCTTAAATGGTTTATACTCATTCTGATCCTGCTTTTTACTGAGCCACGTCTGCTTAAGCCACATCTGCTTTTATTCTCCCGCCAGGTTCATAATGCAACCAGAACAACTCATCGTCTTTTGGCCTGGAAAACAACTGGAAAGTGTTTTTATTTAGTTATAATATTGGGTTTGTTTTGTTTCTTTTTGTTTGTTTTCTGCTAATTTTTTTGTTGATTTCAACCTTTTAACTTTCTTGACACTTACAGGTTCACACACTACCTTGCAACATTCAATCGAACTTTGAGAACCATGAGACCTACTTTTGTAGGTAGAGATTTCTTTGAAACATCTAACTTTATATGAAAAAAGAAAAAAATGGAGAAAAATTAATTGGCAATTTGTATACCAGAAAATTTAAATTCAACCTATTCAATATTAGGATAGAACCTACTCAGGCTATTAAACTTCAAGGTAAAGAAATCATTCATCAGGCTCCTAGAAAAGAGAAACAAAATACAAACAAGGACAAAAAATCAGAAAAGCTTCATACTTTCTTTGCAGAAATATGTTGTGCTTACAGACAATGGAGCAATGTCTAAAAGTTCAAAAGGGAAAGGAGTGTAACCCAATAATTTTATTGTTAGCTAAGATATTTTTCAAATATAAATAGAGAACAGAGACAATTGAAAACATAAAAGAACTAAAGAATTTATGGCATATGAGACTCACATGGGATAAATAATTCACATATAGAAAGCCCTATAAATCACCACTGATAAAAATCTATTCCTCTTGAAAATAAAACTAAACATCCTTAAAGAACATAATAAAAATAAAATATGAATCATGTATTAATATATTTTACCAATGTTGGAATGTAAGCGGAGGAGATATTGAAATATGTGGCATGCTATCATTTCCTCATTTATAGCAGGAAAGTAACAGATTTTTAAAAAATGAAAACCTATGGTTAAAACTACTGCTTGTATTTTTTAATCTTATAAGTAAAATTTTATCTTAACTTCCAGTTTTTTAAGATGCAGTAACTCTGTAGTAAGAAAATGTTTACTTGAATAAATAATAAATGACACTTTTTAATTCTTTGGATTTTTTATTTAAAGTAAACATACATTTTTGTTTACATAATTTATTGGGACAGGCTATAGGTTTTTCCACTGCGGGTTTTAACATTGGAGTTTTATGTAAACATGAGTCAGTTCCAGTGCACAAAAATGAGCAGTTTTACAATAAATAACAACAACAAAAAAATACTTATAGTGCATTGGACAAAACTTTTATATAAGTATTTTATTGCCAAACAGGTAGGAAATAGTTACTGGTTGATTTCATTTTAAAGTGTTGTTACTACTTACTATTTTTTTAATCATGTTATAGGTGAGATAAAGTAGAATAGATTTTTCCTTGGCCAATGAGGCGTTCTCTGGAGTACAATATCTAGTTGCTTAATCAGAGTTTTACGTGGCTGTTTTCGCTAAAAGATTTCCATGCCTTATATCTGGGCCTTTTATGAATGCTAAGGTGAATTCCTATACGTTGAAATATTTCAGCTAAATTGGCAGGGGATACACTGGGTGGAACATGGTAGCTCCTCCCCTCAGCTTTTCCTTCAGGCCTGTCATGCGCCTTCTTCCCTTTATCTCTTCAAGTCCGAATTCAGCTGGGATTTTAGGTAACTGCTGGGAAGTATTAAAACTCATTATTTGGTTGACCAGAATCTTTGCCCTGTTTTATTTCCCAGTAATGCTCTCCGAATGGTTTCCTTAATACTTTTAAAAGATGTGCGGCACCGCAGCAGAGTACAACCTAAGACAGGAATTAGAGTTATCGTTTCAGATGAGGTGTGCCGAAAGCGTCCGGCATGACGCAGTTGGCGGTGTTCAGGACCTGCCTCCTTATTGTTACCATCTGTGTCAACTTGCAGCCTCCTCCATTACGGAAGGGACAAGAAAGATGAGGCCGTGGTTGTGTTCTGGGGCGATTTCTTGTTTCATTATGATTGATCCTGGAATACACAGTAAGGAGGTGAACGAAACTGAAAACTTGTTCCAAGCTTTTGCTGGGTGTCACTTGTAACTATTGGCACATACAATTAGTATTGAAAAACTTTCCCCCTGTCTACGATTTTTTTACATCCATTTCTTTAGAGGAACAGTAAGAGTGATGATAAAAATGTATCACTTCCTTTGTGGAACCTGATGAAATTTATAATATAACCTTTAGAGCAAATATATTATTACTGGCAAAAAATGTGGTTCACTTTTATAACAAAGCATATTGGCAGTTGAAATGAGCAAAGAACAAGTATTGTGCAGCCTATATGAAAGGCTTGGAATGCTAAACTATTTGGAAGGGAACTGACTCATTTCAGGGAATTTATGTAGGTCAGAATCAACCACAAAATGAAGAAAGCAAAGAAAATGCTGAGAGTCAACTTTTAGGTTTTTTTCATGTTGGGTTTATAAGCAAATGATATCATTTAAAGACTTTATTGTAAGGACACACTGAAAAACATCAAATGTAAAAAAAAAATGTTTATATAAGTGACAGGGAGGCAAAAGCTAAACTGAGCAGTTTATTCTTAACAATTCAGTAAGACTAGAACAAGACATTTTTTTTCAGCATCGGAGGATAATAAGTACCATTTTATATATAAAACGTATGTAATTTAATTCTAGAAACACATTATGGTATTCGATGCTTATATATACTTACACTTAGTTTAAATAGTCAATAAAAGGGTGCATATTTTATTGCAGAATATGGGTCCAGTCATCAATTAACATTTTAATTGTTAATAGAAGTCCTGAATAAAAAATTTTAATACTATTTAAACAAGTTTTACCTAAATAAGAGGTAATTCAAGTGTATAAACATGCATGTAATAATTGGGCTTGCTCATGACATTATGTATCACTTGACAAAGTAAAACAATTAAAAAATGTGCCCATTGCATACATGAGAGAACTCAGCATTGAGACCAAAGGGAAACTTGAAAGATCCCTGAGGTGTCAACAATATATCTCTCTGCAGTGGATCCCGCTATCAATTTTTATAAAATTTTATGGCTCTCAAAGTAAGTAAAATGTCAAATAGAAATGTCTGAAAATTCATTCACAAAAATCATCATGTTTAAAAAATAATTGTTTACTTTTGCACTAGAATGTGAATTCCACAAGCTCAGAAATAAATACTGGTGGGAGTGTTGGTTGAGTTAAAACTGAGTTCAGGTGACTTGATACAAAGAATATAATCAGATAACATATCTTTCCTAAAATACCAATAGATTCATTCACACCCATGAGAGGTGTGAATTCTACCTAAACCAGAGACTCCTTTGGGCATACACTGATCTATCAGATGGAAATAAGGGAATGGATCCAGTGAAAGACAGACAACAGAGAATAAACAATTTCCTAAGACAAAATAAGAAATATTCTGGAAATTAAGACATAGGAAAAAGTCTTACATGTAGGAAAGAAACAGTGGTTTAAAGCTACGTATTGATAATCTGCACTTGTGTACATTCTCAACTATATGCCCCTAGAAACCTATATGATCCCTATGAGGTACAATCTATAGCAGGAGGGAGCATCAGGCATTACAGGCTGTATGAGTCGATAGACGATACCCAGAGAACATGATACCCAAGTTTCCTCCCAGACCCTAAGCCCCTACATGGTGAATGGGTACAAACAATTTTAAGTGACAGGCATTGGATGAGAACTGCAGAACTCTTGGCACAAGTGACTGTTCAACCACCCATACTGAGACTTGACCAAATGCCAGTCTGCCTTCAGTTCAAGACCGTAGTCCTAGTATGAGCCTTACCCTATTCAAACGAACTGCTTGAGAAAGCACAACACTGCCAAAGAATTTATTGTTTGTTCCAGTCAAAACTTTAACTATAAACCACTGACCTCCCTTTCTTAGAACATTTACTTTTGAAACTTGTAAATCCTTTCTCTGTCCCTTAGAGATGTAAATTCGACTACTCCTGCAATGTTGTCTCAAAGTCCTAGAAGCTATCTCTTTGAAATGCAGGCATCTAGAGAAAGAGCGACCCACGTCTTAGTTCCTGCCAGAGAGTAAGAGACTAACTTTGGTGGGCACCTTACTGGAACTTGCAAAGCTACATTCTTTCGTAGAAGATAGGTGAAGTTTGTTTCCTTTGGATAAGCGTCGTTAAGCAAACACAAACGGCCTAATCACGTTGAACAATTCCTCCCTTGAACATCCTCCAGGACTTCCCTTTAGCACCCCTGCCCATGCATTAAAAAAGCCTCCTTCCTTTTGTTCCAGGGGAGTTGAGCCCAATTTACACTGAAGTCTCTCCTACTGCAGGAGTCTGATTAAAATACATCTTATCTCCAGTGCAAGAATGTTTTCTTTTAAATGGGAGACAAGTTATGATCAAGATCCTGAGAGCACCCATGCAAAGGAGCCCTGTGACAGGGGAGACTTGTCAAGAGGGTTTGGACAAGAGCAGCTAGAATTAAGATGTAGCTGTGGCAACCAGCATCGAAAGGTACCCGTGAGACATATTTTCTGGTCCTTTTGTTACTTCTCAGAATTCAAAGATAAGCAAATGCTGAGGCTTATAAACACATTGGATTTCTCCTACTGTAACGCATCACTAGGTCATAGGGTGACACATATATTGCAGATGCTCAATAAAGTTTGTTAAATAAGTTACTTTTTTTGTGTCAGTCTCTGCTTATTGATAATGATGCTATCAGCTAGAAAAGTCTGGGGCTCATGCTATTGGTGGCAATCCCTCACAGACACTTCCCAGAATGGAGTCAATGTGGCTGGACCAGTTTCCGTGCATCTTATGATTGCAAGCTACACCTTGGCAACAACCATCAGGGAACTTTGGAAAAGAAGGTATTGCTCACTGGACCTGGAGGGTACACAGCATACCTGGAGCCTCACAGCGAGTCATGGGTAGAGAGAGAATGAGCATGAGGTAGGTCCAGAGTTCTGCCTTTTTTTTTTGGTTTAAGTCAGAGGATGCCTAGAATTTTGTGAGTTAGCTCTTTATGGGTGATTTTAAAACATAAAAGTGGGAGTCAAAGCATGGGAGGGGAAAAGTATCAGGTCCTTCAAATGATCAAGTTGTCAGTTATCTAAGCCAAGTAGACCTGCCCAAGGAAGGGAACTGAATGGATGGGCCTGCCTGGCTCCCTGCCTGTTTTCCCAGTTGTAGAGCAGGCAATGTGTTTATCCAAGATGAACGTCTCTGAAATGAACGCCTCAGCAACCCAAAGCTTAATGTCAAACACATTACAGTTAAAAATGCTAATTGTCAGGTGCTTGCAATAAACAAATAGGGCAACCTAAACTGCAAACATCTATAATGCAAATGGTAATTTGTGCTACTCAATTCGATTGACACAAACATACTTCCATCATGTTATTTAAAAAAAATGTTAAAAGAAATCCTCATCTGAAGATAAATTTTTTTTATTTTAGAGTGAGAAGAAGGAGGAGAGAGAGAAACATCGATCAATTGGTTGCCTCCCATACACATCCCAACCAGGGATTGAAGCTGCAAACTAGATATGTGTCCTGGATTGGTAATTAAACCTGCAAACTTTCGGTGAATGGGACAATGTTCCAACTAACTGAGGCACCCAGTCAGGGCCACATTAACTTTTTAAAGACTATTTTTATTTGGGCAGTTTTAGGTTTACAACAAAATGGATAGGGAGGTAAAGAGATTTCCAATATTTTCCCTGTGCCCACGCATGCATTGTCCCCCATCATCAGCTTCACCCACCAGCATGCAACATTTTTTACCAAGGACTAACCTATGTTGACACATCTTAATCACCCAAACTCCAGTTAACCTTAAGATTCACTCTTGATGTGGTACATTCCATGGGTTTGGACAAATATCTAATGACGTACAAGGTCTGTCTTGAAGGTGTGCAGCCATGTAATATGAAGAATAGAGACATTTATTGAGGAAGATACAAGATACAAGAAACATTGTACATAGGACAATGATGCTTCAGTTCCTTCAAAGAAGGCACCTTGGAACCTCACACAGTTCTCCCAAAGCCACCAGCTGCCCCATTGTATTTTCCTGAATCTCATAGATGGTCTGAAATCTCTTCCCTTTCAAGTGTCATTTTAGTTTTGGGAAAAGCCAGAAGTCGCAGAGCACCAAATCTGGGCTGTAGGGAGGCTGAGTCACCTTGGTCATTTGATGTTTCACCAAAAAAAAGTCGGCATGAGACGTGATGCATGAACAGCTGCATTGGTGTGATGAAGCTGCCAATCACCAGGTGCCCATAGCTGCGGCCTTCTGAGTCATCCAAATAGTTTTCTTAGAAGAATATTCAAGCTTAATGCAAAATTTGATGCAGATCTGTTGCTCTACTCGTTCAGTCATTTTAAATTCTGTGGCCGCACAGTGCACATGCTCATTCAATGGCGTCTACAGCCCCCACTGACTAGTACAATGAAGTCATCATTGTTCACCTATGAACATTCCAGTCCACTCTCCTTGGCTGCTGGGTTACATCCATGTCGTGCAAACCGTTCTCATTATATTAACAATGGCTGGACTTTTTCTGGACAGACATTGTGTATCTATGATATGATATGATTTGACATGATATATAATGTAATGTCGTCGTCGGCAGCCGTCCGTCTCGAGAGACGATGGTGTAGCTTCTTCAGAGTCTATCTGCACCGCCAAGAATGGCTGTGCAGTCCGACTCGGGAGTGACATGGTATCTGTCTCCTCCCGTGTTGAATCGACATCTTGCGATGACGCTGAAGCTACAGAGCCTGGGCAGGGTAATATGGAGGGTCTGCTGTTGCCCATGCAGCAGACCCCCCCTCTCTTCGCAGCTGAAGGGTCCAAGGGAAAGACGGAGTCGATACAGCTTGGGTTCAGGTGCGCCGCAGGAGTTGCCGGTGTTGACTACAACGTCAAACCGCCTTAGGGACTCCGGCTCCGGATTTTCTGTCGGGGTTTACTCCCTTAGCCTTTCCCCTGAAGAGGTATGCCGCAAGGCAGCGGAGGTTTTTTGGAGTCAGAGTTTTCCTTCTCTGATGTACCCTGACTGGAAGATCGAACCAGCGACACTTAGCTCGCAGGCCGACGCTCAATCCACTGAGCTAAACCAGCCAGGGCATTAATGTAATGTAATATATAATATAATTATAATAGAATTAAGTTTATGATATAACAAAATATCATATTTTCACTGCCCTAAAAATTCTTTATTCTCTGCCTATTTATCTTCCCACCACCCCTGACCTTGTAATCACTGATCTATTTATTGTGTCCATAGTTTTGTCTTTTCCAGAAAGTCACACAGTTAAAATCATACAGTGTGTATAGCCTTTTCAGATTGGCTTCTTTCACTTAGTAATATGCATTTCCCTTATCGTCTTTTCACGGCTTAATTGCTCACTTCTCTTTAGTGCTGAATAATATTCCAATATCTGCATGTACGACAGTTTATCCATTCACTTACTGAAGAACACCTTGGTTGCTCCCAAGGTTTGACAATTATAAACAAAGCTGCTGTAAACATCCACAGTAGGTATTTGTGTGGACATATGTTTTTCAACTCTTTTGGGTAAATACCAAGCAGAATGAGCATTGGATCATGTATGGGAAGGATAGGTCTTGTTCTGTAAGAAACTGCACAATGGTCTTCTAAAGTAGCTGCATCATTCTGCACTCCGATCAGTAATGTATGCGGGTTTGTGTTGCCCCACATCTCCTTCAGCACTTCGTAGTGTCAATGTTCCGGATCTTGGCTATGTTCTGATAGGTGCATAGTGGTAGCTCATTGCTGTTCAAATTTGTGTTTCCCCGATGAAATGGCGTAGAGCTTCTTTTCATAGCTTATTTTTCATCTGTGTTTCTTCTTTTGTGAGGTATTTGTTAAGGTGGTTGGTTCTTTTTTTAAATAAGATTTTTTTCTTGCTGAGTTAGAGGAGTTCTTTGTATATTTTGGATAACAGTCCTTTATCAGATGTGTTTTTTGCAAATATTTTAAGTTTTTCTCATTCTTGTTTTTATTATCTTTTATTATCTTTTGCAGAGCAGAAGTTTTCCATTAGAATGAAGTCCAGCTTATCAATATTTTTTATGAATCATGTCTTTGGTGCATATAAAAGGGCACTACTGTACCCAAGATAATGTAGGTTTTTTTGCTTGTACTATCTTCTTTGAGTTTGTTAGTTTTATATTTTGAATTTAGGTCTATGATCCATTTTGAGTTAATTTTTGGGAAGAGTGTAAAATATGTTTTTAGATTCATTTTTTGTTTTTGCATAGGGATGTCCGGTTGTTCCAACACCATTTATTGAAGAGACTATCTTTTCCTTATTGTGTTCCCTTTGTTTCTTTGTCAAAGATCAGGTGACTATATTTACGGGAGTCTGTTTCTGGCCTCTTCATTCTGTTCCATTGATCTGTTTGTCTGTTCTTTACCCAATATCACATTTTCTTAATTACCGTAACTTTATAGGAAGTCTTGGTGTCAGGTAACACCAGTCTTCCAACGCTGTTATTCTACCATGTTAATTTATTACAAAACAACTTTTAGACTATAAAATTATTTGCAAACAGTCAATGAATATAGATAAAAATGAAAGAAAAAGAATATACATGCAATAATTCAGGTCATGTCATGTTATAAATTCTGGTAAATTATTAAGGAATTCATTTATGATTCTCCTTATTACTGCTAGATGGAAAAAAAATGACCAATCAAGCCTTCCTCAGTGTTTACTTTCTCAAAAATTAAAATGCCATTTATTTGTTCTGCAAGGAAGAAAACACTCTTGATACTCCTCTGTTTTTATGTCATCCTTCCTGTCAAATGCAGCATGGAGTCCTTCCAATTTTACCTGCTGTATGCCTCTAGAATGTGTATTATTATATCTAACACCACTAACAGGCCAAGCCAATGCTTCTGTTCTGAGCTATTGCAAAAACCTCCAATCCAGTTCATTTTTCATTTTGTAACTAGAAATGTATCATAATAAGGCAAAGCAGAGCATGGCATTGCTCAACACTGCCTTCTACTCCACCTTTTCCTCTTTATCTTCACCTACATGTGCATAGGATTTTTATCTTGAAACATATAACATCATACTTATTTTTTTTATTTGCTGGTATATATCTGTGAATGCCCAAAACAGTGCCTGTGGCAAGCAAGGAATAAATATTTATAGAATGAATGTTAAATGTTCTTAGAATGAAAACCAAAGTAAATAAGATCTCTCATAATCTCACTTTCCTTTTTTTCCAATCCTATATCACCTAAGTTCATTGCAAACTTTTCTACTGTAAAATCACTGGCTTTCTAAATTTATTACCAAGAATTGGGTAAAGAGGAAGGCCAGAGAGATTCCTATATTCTTGGGCAATAATCTGTGAGGGTGCAAAAACACCAACAAATGTTTGTACATTTTAATGTAGTGTGTCATAGGCAGTGAGAAAGGGAAAAATCACATTACACTATTGACAGGAATATTTAACCCTAGCAGGACCACTGCACCTTTCTTTAAAAAACCCTAATTTTTTACCTTCATGATTTCCAAACATCCTATAGCTTCCATATCATGTATCAATTTCTTGATGAACTCTTCCCCAAGAGTAGCACCTATCCTCTTTCTCAGTTATTTGTTTTCTTAAAAAAATCAATATATTCCTTTCCTATAATGACTATGTTTTGTTTTATAGCTAAACATGATTTTGTGCAATTAATTATATAAAAGTTATCTCTACTGGAATACAAGCTCCGTGAAAACAACAGTACATCTTTTAAATTTATGTTTCTTTGTACCAAAAATAACTTATTAATACTTATTCATATCATTTGAAACCATTTTATGACAAAAGGAAAAAATAAAATGAGAAAAGAAAAAAAGAATAACATATGACCTATAGTCGTAGTTACTAAAGAATATAAAGAATACCTTCTGATGAAATGAAGCTGAAGAAATAGTCATAAAGGAATTATCACAAATATTAATCTATTTATTATTATTACATTAAAAATTTCTTTGGAGATATTAACACAGAATAATATAAACTATGAAAATATTTGTATAATGAAAACTTTTTTCTCAACGAAACTTCATTATGAACTTCACATTGAAAAAGATGAAAGAAGGTGAATTAGTAGTGAGAGCTTAGAGACTTTCACACGCAGTTTCTTCATTATCCACAGTTTTCATGCCACTGCTCTGAATAGTATAAAGAGTTTACTTTGTATACACAGAAGCAATATGATAGAAACAAGTTCAGAATGCATGGATGCATGTATCTATAGTGCAAATCCTTTCAACAGTAAATTATACAGATCAAAATTTGATGCACTGAACTTTAAAATAAGTGAGGAATGGCCTCCTTGCATGCTGATAGATCTTCCAAAGTAATTTTAGAGTTATTCTCTCTTGGCTCTATGCAGTTCCGTAGTCAGTCACCAGGAATGCAGGAAATTAACAAGGTTAGCTGTGGGCATGAGGTACCCTTCTGATGACCTGTACACCTGGACTCACATTGAAAAGATGCACAGAGAATTTGCAGGTTTGAATATCTGTTAGAAGTAACAATCAAACACTGTTAGAATTAAGTCATGACATTTTGCATGCTTTTTATACAGTGGGCGGAAAGACAGTTAAGTTTGCTTCTTTGACTCTGTCTAGAGACTATTGGTTAATGAATTTTTATTTTAATTCTTAACTAATTGGTTCTTTCTCTGTTGATTTATAACCATCTCTGTGATTGTCTTTCCAATTCATTTTAACTGATTCTTTCTGGGTTTTTACTTTTTGATCTCTTTTACTTATTTGATTTTTGGTTTAAATCTCCCTTTGTTATTTTTTTTTCTTAGTGCTCTGGAGGCCTCTCATTCTGTTAGATTTAATTTGACCTGCTTTATTTGTGTTATCCTGGTTTCAATCTCTTGTCTTTTGGTGGAAAGTTAAAACTATTGGTCAGGTTCCCTTTATATGGACTGAAAACTGCTTATTTCATAAGATAACTTGTTCTCTCCTTACTGTCAAGAAGCCCAAATGATACCCTTTCATTACTGAAGACTCTGTGGAAAAGATGTATTCACATAAATCAACAAGTTAATAATCTTCTCTACCCTGCAAACCTCAATGGTCATGCTAAGGAGAAAGAATTCTTAGCAAGACAGTTTTGCTGAATTTGATGAAGTATAGATATACAATTGGGAACAGGCTGCAGGACTTAACTACAGGGTGTTGCATAGTGACCCCCAACAATCAGGGTGAGGGAAAGGATTGAGAAGATGGCTGAAAAACCTGGGAGAACACATAGATATGACAGCTGTCATAAGAAATAAACACTTGGGAAAGAGAAAAATTTTAAGGGGATTTTTAGAGTGTAATGTAATCCCCTCTTCCATTTTTCCATAAGACTTTTGGAATTATTAATATAACCATAGATACCTTCAGAGTTGGATGTATGTATGCTTATATGTATGTATATGTTATGTGACAGGTTTTATGAGACAGTCTAGCTGGGAGACAAGTGAGAGAAAGGCCACATTCACTATCTCTTAGATCTCTCTTCTATTAGCATATAATCTCCATTATATTATAAGCATAACACTAACACTCATTTATTGCACATGTATTTATTTTCTACTCTATTCCAGGTACTTGTCTAGGTGCTTGAGAATAATCACTAACACAACCAACAAGAAAATATTTGTCCTTGAGGACTTTATGTTACAGTAGTTTATGTAGCTATAGTTGGTACAGAAAAAGAAGTGAAGAGGAAGCAGGATAAGGCATGAGAGGAAGGAGATGGGAGTTTTAGCTGGGTCCCAGGATTGGCCTTGATGACAGTTAAAGAGGAAAACATCATTAATTATAGTTCGGTGGAATAAATCAGGGAAGGGGGTATCAGCAAACTTTTCCCAAAAGGCCAGGTGGTGAATATTTTAAACTTCGTAGGCCAAAAGGCAAAAATTAAAGGTATTATAGGAATATCTAAAATACCAATTAAGATGCAATCACCTAAGCTATGCAGAAGCAGGTCCTACAGATATCTCAGAGAAGAGGTCTCCCTGTGAGGGAATGCTCAAGGCAGAGAGCCTCAGGTAGGAGTGTAACTGGAGTGTCTAAGAAAAGCAAGGAAGAGAATGTGGCCGGATTAGAATTTGAAAGGGGAGAGGAACATTAGAGGAAGTTAGAGAAATAAAAGGGAGTTAGCAGGGCAGATTATTGCAGGTTTTTTAATAGAATGACATGACCCGGCTTATGTTTTTAAAGAATTTCCATGAACTAAACCTCTGAAAGCTATTAAAAATACCCATTGGTTCTAAAGCATTTTGTTAAATTTTAAAACAGCTACATGAACACGCAAAATCTAATCTAAGCAAATATAATGACCTGTTCAAGTTTATGTGTGCTTATCATTTCAGTACACACTAGGATTCAGGGTGACCTCAGTTCCAGTCCTGATGGGCTTCTAAATAGCTCTTGAATTGTTCAAGTCTTTTCACCATGGTAGGTCTGGGGACTTTAAATTTTCAAGTGAGGATGCAGGGCCAGACCATGTCCCAGGACTGTCTCATTTTCATACCAAGAGGTGTTTGATTTTGTCCTGTTCTTTGCTTCACTTTTGGGACAGAACTTATGGTTTAATTACTTTTATTGAATTTTTTTTCTGCTTGAAATATTGTAAATGGTTTCTTTTTTTCTTCATGGAACTCTCCATGAATCAGAGACAGAGAAAGAAAAGTATATAGGTGTTTCATTAAATAACTCTGTAAAACACTGTGCCATGAGTAGACTCCATGGACAGCCATAGAGCTCAACAAAGGGACAGACCAACAGTAGTACATTCCTCCCTCATATAAGCACGATATTGACCTAACAGTTTAGACACTGTTTCCAAGACTGACTAAGTGTTCACCAATGCTATTTCTCCATCCTGGACACACAGAAACCCTACGTTTCTCACTCTGCTTTGCAATTACAACGAAACCATGTGACTGTGTTCTGGTGAACAGGAGGAGAGTAGAAATGGGGTATGCTGTGGTAAGTCAGCTTCCTGGAAAGATGGAAAAAAAGAGACTTTGCTTTTAGTGTTTGCCAACTTTCCTGGCATAAACCCATGGTGGCATCAGTAAACTTGGAGTTGGAAAGACATACACAAAATTTACACACCAGAATCGTGACCCCAGAATTAGTCATTAAACCCCACACATGACCACCCATGCCCTCTTCCCCTTCCATGGACACCAAAAAGGCCTCGTTTTTAAAAGAAGCATCACCATGAATTGGAAGTGAGCTGGAATCGCAGGTCCTACAGCAGACTGTGGTGTGAATGAGAAATAGATCTCATTGTATCGAGCCACTGGAATTTTGAGGATGCTTGTTTATGCAGTGTAACCTACCCTGGCCTGACTCTGTCCTAACTAAGACTGTTGCTGTGAGGCATGGGCCTGTATTGACCGTGGCACCCAACAGATGGTGGTCTTTAGCAAAATCTGTAGCATCTAAAAGAAAATTGATTAGCTACAAATCCTCAATAAAGACTCTACTGTTCTATGGGGAAGCAGTAGAGGCCAGCAGAGCAGAATGAATTCATGGTTTTATTGTCTTTTTAAATTTAAACTGATATTATTTATACTTACACAATGGTAAGAATGGAACTCAGATTTGTTAGTTTTTGTTGTTTTATCATAATAAAGCTTATGATTTATAAAATGTTTTTATTAATAAAATTAGTATTTCAATCTATAGATGTTTCAATTGTTTCCACCAATTGTCATGAGGGAATTCTTGTTTGCCTTTGTATTTTTTCCCTTTGAAGGGCAGAGAATGCCACAAGCACAGGCTTTCTGTCTCTTCGCTCACTGTGTTGTAGCAGAGGTGGACTAAACGCAAGGAGCTTGGAAGGAAAAACTGAGCATGAAGTTCACAGCTTATTCTTCTTCCTTTATTTGAATCTGGCTCCTGAGGAAGAGAGAGTCTTTCCTTTCCTTTATGTCATACAGCTTAAATGGCCTGCTGGGTAGTATCATTTGTCTGGTGCCATGGTTCACTTTAGAAAGCATTTGCCCAGAGGCATGACATGTGTAGTATAAGCCTCATCAGTTATGAAGGCAACACTTAAAGGCCCGAGGGGCCTAACCACTTTGTCTAACCTCTCAGAAGGTTCTAATTTTCAGCAGGGGAAGGAGATGCTATTATTTGGGTCTCACTTCAAAAGTAAAATGTCAAGCTAAGCATTTGGTTTATGTGTATAGTATTTTTAAAAAGATTTTATTTATTCATTTTTAGAGAGATGGGAAGGGAGGGAGGAAAAAAGGGAGAGAAACATCAATGTGTGGTTGTCTCTCATATGCCCCCAACTGGGGACCTGGCCTGAAACCCAGGCATGTGCCCTGACTGGGAATCAAACCCAGGACCCTTTGGTTTGCAGCTGGTGCTCAATCCACTGAGCCACACCAGCCAGGGCTACAAGTATAGTTTTTAATGCAATATATTTGCAAGAAAAACATTTTCTCTTTAGGTTGCATTATAATGACATACATACTACCAAATAACAATCAAATTAAGGAGGGTGAAACAACTGAATATATGTCAAGAGACGCAGTTAGGTATCTTAGAAGAAATTCTACAGTAAACAACAGAAGTATCTCATACAAAGATTTTGTTGACAATGCAAATTTATCAAGGGTTGTTGCAACCACATGGAAGTGTCATCTTGTTAAAATGCTTAGAGGAAGGAAACAAGAGAGTTTAGAGAGGGATTATAAAGAGCTCTGCTTTGTTCGAATTTGAAATTGTGGTCAGGAAATGTGCTAGGAGATGGTTTCTTTGTTGTGGGTCATTGTAACAAATTAAGGAATAAGAGTTGAAGTGGATCTCTCCATTGCCTATGTTGAAAAAAATGAAAGTACTGAGATTTGAGGTGGGGCAGGGGAAAGAATGAACTCATCCTAGGGTTAGCATGGGAGAGAAGTTTCATGTTGGTGAGTTAGCAAGTAGCAATGATCCAACAAATGACAACTGCTGCAGAAATAGAAATTAATTTGTATTCCTCATTTTTCTGAGTTAAACAGGAAACAATTTAAAAAATGAGTGTCTCAGGGACACTTGAGAATAATTAGTTTTATATCCATTCCATGATTAATAATTCTTTAACTATTAGCTTGATGGAAAGTTAAATAAAATTTTGAGGATGGACAGAATAAATATAGAAAATTTAATAGGTTATCAAAAATAAATATGTATAAGGCTTCTGATTTCAGATATGATATATAAAGGACTGAAAGACACCGCTATCATTTTCACTGAAAAAAAAATTTTGGAAAGTCTGAAATTTAATGATTTATCTTGGACCCATTGGACAACTGAGTCCACATAGCAAACCACCACCTCAAAGTCTGGAGAAACACAATCAACATATATATATATATATATTTTTTTCTGCAGATGAAGCTGATAGAACTATAATCTGGTGAGAACATTTAAATGGTAATTTTGAGTGTCCATTTAGTATAGTAGTGAAAAACTTTCAGGGACCCCACTCTTAGGCACACAAACCCTGTCTTCATGAGTTTATTTTCAAGAACCCTAAAAATTCTCACCATGAACATATGATAAAAGTCCCATGGTTATGGCAAAGACAGGGGCAAATAATTATTCTGATACAGACCAAAAGTCTTAAAAAAATGTATACTCCAAATATAAGTGCTCTACCAGAGCTTTATCCAGACTGGGGAAGGACAAGTACACTCCAGCTTCCTCAAGGCCTGTTGCCTCAACTAAGGAGAACAAAAATTGTTAACAGGTTCAGAACTTTGAAAGAGTACATTGGGAACACTGAAGGTAAGGAAGGGAGAAGGGAGAGGGGAGAAAAACACTGGTAGAACCTTGTGAAGGTCATGGTCTTGAGATTTAATTAGAAGATCATCTCCTTTCCCCACATTGTACCACTGTATGACTAGGACTTCAAATGTAATTGCAGTGGATTGTATGTGAAATATCTGGAAGACATAGATGCTCTCTGAGGAGGAGTACTTATAAAAGTTTCAAGTCAAGTTAGAAAACAAGAACTCTAAAGGAATTTGGTGCACCTACAGCGATAGAAAACATTGAACACAGTCCAACTCTGAGCCAGATTTAACATAAATCTTAACACTAAAAATCTATTTATTTCAGTCCTTCTTACCCAATACAACGTGCTATGCCTTCAACAAAAAAGTATAAAACATGTAACAGATGCAGATACATAATCAAGAGTCTGAAAAACAAAAACAAAAACATTAGAACCAGACAGACATATGACACAGATCTTGGAATTACCAGTCAATCAATTTAATGTAACTATACTGGTTGTATTAAGGGTGTTAATAGAAAAAGTTAAGCAAGAAAAAAATGGAAGTAGAGGAACTGAAAGTATACAAAATTCAAAAGGATCTGTTACAAATTAAAAGCACTGTATACGCATGAAAAATGGCTCCAATGAGCTCATCTGTAGACTTGACATGGCCAAGGGAAAAAGTTATGTGATTATGGGTTAGAATTAGATACATCAGCATTACTTCATGTTCTGTGCTTAATATAGATACTAATAGATACCTATAGAAATGTAGATATTTGTATAGACATGGGTTAGTACACCTACATCCTTGGTCAGTCGAGGTGATAAGGAAGCATCAACACTCTGGTAGCTATGTGCATACTTAACACCCAAATTTTGGTTCCTAATGCTGGTTTCCAATCAAAGAACCAGAGTTCTTTGGAGAAATAGCTGAATCTAGGAGTGAGCCAGGAAACATAGATGATAAGTCTGGAACATGTAGTGGTACCGAAAAGTACAAAAGTGCTAAAAACAAACAAATAAAAAAATCCACAAACAATGGTGGAGGTGTGTCAAAGAGACATGGAAGCCAACTGAAAGGGCTCCCTCCCAATGGCCAAAACTGGAACAATTGGAACAACAAAATAAAGTAATATTGATTATAACACAAAAGTTAATGTAAATATCTGTAAGTCCATATGGAAATAAATAAATAAGAGTAAAGAGACAAAACTCCCAAGCAGAATAATTCCAAAAAAATTATATAAAGAGCAAGTTTACACAAAGAGTATCTACATTACACTCTGCACTCAAGGTAGTAGAAACCAATTTTTAAGTGTGGCCTGCTCATAGTGACTTTTTTTCTAAAAAGCACAGATAGAAAATGGGAAGATGACTTTAAGGTAGAGAAACTTGAAAACACTATTGTAGTCAGGTGATCAAAATTAACATCTTGATAAACCATATTTATTGTTCCATGTTTGATATGGTGTAATGAGAATCGCATGTTACTTTGTGGTCTTCCTTTCTGAAACTCACAATTCCTGTGTAATGGTGAGAAAAACACCAGCAAAAAATCCCAATTGAGGAACATTCTAAAAAGTACTTGATTGGTGCTCCTCAGAATCGTTATGGTCATCAAAGCAGAGGAAGTCTCAGAAATTGTCACAGCCAAGAAGAGCCCAAGTTGATGAGGATCAAATATAATAAAGTACTCTGGATAGACTCCTGGGAAAGAAAAGTTTAAAAATTAATAGATAAGAATAAAGCAGGAACTCTTATTACTGACAATATACCAAGATTTGTTCATTAATTGTGAACATGTAAGATGTTTACAACAGTGGAAACTGGGTGTGAAATATTTGGGAGCTCTTGGGACTATCCTCACTTTTCTGTAAGCCTAAAACTACATTGAATATTGTCATAGTTTTTTGTAATACCATGTTTGCATAGAATGCCAAGTTTATGTGGACTCAGTATGTTCGTAGTCCTCAGGTTTATTGTGGATGGATAAATTTACTACGTTAGTCAATGGTCAGATTTATATGGAGGATTTTAACTTCACATTATATCCATATATAACTTTTAAAAACTTGTTATATAGTTTTTAATTGAATTTATTGGGGTGACATTCGTTGATAAAATTAAATAGATTTCATGTGTACAATTTTACAATACATCATCTGTATATTGTGTTGTGTAATTCCCACCCCAAGTCATCTCCTTCCACCATTATTTATCCCTTTTACCTTCTTCTACCTATATATGTGTACATACAACTTTTGTATATAGATAAAATATTATATAAACTTGGCATATGTGTTTCAATTGGAGCTGTAATTGAAAATACGTCAAATTTTATCTATTTGTAGAGATATATAATACATGTGTATTATATTATTTTTGACTAGCCCAGATAATTATATTTTATTTTGGGTTAGAACTAATAAATATACTGGTTGAATTTCGTAATAAATTTGGAAATCCAGACTTCTAAAGTCCCAAATGATAATTTATATATTCAGAAAAAATGTCTAAGTATATAAAACTTGCCAACTCAAATAAGGTAAAGAATAATTCTTTTTTGCTTGTTCTATGCCACCTGAAAATGAAAATGCATTTGCAATGGAGTTACCTTATTGTTGTAATACATTTCAGCTATTGTCACAGAGTGATGATGACCGACATGAGAAATGTGGCAAGGAGTAAATATTGACATGGAATGTGTTAACTTAGACACTCCTTTGTTCATTTGGCAGACAGTCCCTTTGACCCTGTCTTCGACAAGACGTTATTTCATTTCTTAAACTGCTGTATTAAGAGCTGTAGCATCCAATTATGTTAATGAATACTGAGCTGCCTAGCTATATTCCCTCAATGGTCATGTGAGGATCATTCTTTAATGAGCTTACTCTGAACATTTACAAATGTGAATGTTTTAAAGTATACTTCTGTCCTCATGAAGTAACTACATGCTAACTGAATTTCCATCCCCTGACATATGTTTATATCAAGATCACGGGGAAACCTGGGCGAGCACTTCTGCTCACACATAGAGATCGCAATTAAAACCTTCTCTGGAAACCTTTGCCATTTCGTTCTCTTTAGGCAGTTGTTGCACTCTACCTTTATCTCTTAGAAACAACGTGGAACGGAAAGCTGCAATCATTCTTCTCATACCTCCTTTTAGCGATTTTAGGTAGATAACCGAGGAGATGGTAAAGTATGTGACCTACAGGTTAACCCCAGATCGCATCTAGAATTGTACACAGTTGTTGCTCAAGACTTCCT
The DNA here is from genome assembly GCF_987537825.1 of Furipterus horrens. Lineage (NCBI taxonomy): Eukaryota > Metazoa > Chordata > Mammalia > Chiroptera > Furipteridae > Furipterus > Furipterus horrens. The sequence goes on from NW_028327171.1 coordinate 11,955,987, forward strand.
GTTCTGAGCTATCTTCCAAAGAAAAATCTCTCTGACTAAGTTCCTTTTTCATCAATGTATCTAGATAGTATGTCCTATCCATGAGTCATACATTTGAAATATAAATTTTATAGTAAAAAATAAAATCACCCATGCTTTTTAAAGGGAGTTAACCAACATACACATTTTATTTTTTCATTGACTTCTTGATTCGTTCAGCATTTATACACAGTGTAATTTTTTTTTAATTGATATACTGCTATTTTAAATGCTTTCTGGGACATTGAATGTTTTTCTATATATATGTTAAAGGACTAAAATATTGCAAAATTTGAATATGTTTTAATTTAGAGATTGCTTTTTAAGTCACTGGCTATTTAACTCTTTTCCAATTATTTAAAATTTCATATAATACCAATATCTATACATAAAACATGCCTATCTGGTACTTAAAATAGCGTAACACTTATTTAAATGGTATTGATACTTCCTTGATTGATTTGGAAGTGCGTAGCTAAAGAATCACAGTGGCCTTTCGCAACAGCATGGATGGAACTAGAGAGCATTATGCCTTGTGAAATAAGCCAGTCAGTGAAAAACAAATACCATATGACCTCACCTACAAGAGGAACCTAATGAACAAAATAAACTAATGAGCAAAATAGAACCAGAGGCATGGAAACAAAGAACAGACTGACAGTGACCAGAGGGGAGGGGGCAGGGGGATATGGGAAAAAGAAAGAGAAGGGTCTAGTCAAGGAACATGCATGAATGACCCATGGATGTGGACAGCAGTTGGGAATTTATTGTGGGACTTGGGGGTGGCGAGGCAGGGGAGAGCAACAGGGGACAGTTGGGACAACTGTAATAGAACAACAATAAAAAAAGTTTAAAAAAGAAAGAATGACAGTGGAGTCTTTAGAGATTTAGAGATAGCTGAACTGGTCTTAAGGAATTTTTGACCCTAATAAACCAATTTTCTTTGGGAGATTCATGTTTGTTAATTTAAAAAAAAATTTTAAGTATCTCATTAAAAACCCTTCTCTTTGTGTCAATAAATTCCTTAATAAATAAAGATCCTCTCATAACATTCACTGATGGATACTAATATTCACTACCGATCCTGTGAAAATATTGGCTGAAAATCTTAAAATTTCACGCATCTTCTTATTTTTCTTTTTTAGTCAAGAAATAACTTTGATATTAACATTTGAATATTAAAAAGAACATAATCATCTAAAAGGCAAGTCTTAAAAGCAATCAACTAAACTGGTCTTTTTTCTTGAGTCACAGGAAAAAAAGGTGCTGTGACTGAAGAGTATATAATTTTTAACTATACAGTAAAAACTTAATAGGTGCTCAGATTTCTTTCCAACAAATCAGACAATGTTATGAATATACATGCACTAAGCAAGTATAATTCATTGTGTAGAATGACTTAAATGCTATGATTTTAATAAAGTGAAATTAGCCTAGCTAACTAGTCTTTCACACATTGTAAATACTTCAGACTGGTTATCCAATGACATTTCACTGCAATTACTGTTAACACATTAGGATTAACTCAGCCAGTCCATTTGAAAATCCCTAACTGCTGTTATAAAACATTAAACTGAATTTAAGTCTATCAAGCAATAAAGAACATAAGAGAGTATATACAAGGGAATTAAATGCAACAAGTGTGTATTTGTTCCTGGGCACATCTGTACTTTGTTTGCAGCTTCTGCTCACTATTGTGTGGGACTAAAACATACTTTCCACTTATAAATGGAACGAGAGACCTGACAGCATCATTATACAAGTTTCAGCCTGGAAGTGTGCTGGTTTCATGTTTTCCATTTCCTCTGACCTTTTCCGTTCCATCAGAGCTATAAATGGTGAACAGTATGCTTATTTTTATTTGTTTTACTGTTTAGGGCTTTTTGATTTCCAATAAAATCCACTTTAGGCATAAATTTTTTGATCAAAATTAAAGAATAAGAAGTTTTAATGAGAAAGAGAGTATAATGATGGGAAATAAAAGAATTTAATTAAGAGAGTCCAGGGATTGCAAAATAAGGAATGAAAACAGGAGAATATAAATATAATAAATAATTTAGCAAATGAAATTCTCAGGCACTTTTTGAAGGTGTTTAAGTATTTCAATAAAAGTAGGTAAGTGATAGTTTTTGTCAAGTCTAATTTATTTATGCAAAGAGACAAAGATCACATTATTACAAAAATTTCAAAATAAGCACAAAATGCAGAATTCAAGTTATTTCAATGACATTTTTACTGCAGTAGGAAGCAGGATTCTTTATTGATCCCTATTGAAGAAGTAGACTTAGAGAAGGCTATTAGTATATTATTACCATACTTTTCCTATTAATACTAATAATAATAAAATTTAAAAAAAATTAAAAGCCTGTTTGGAAAGCTAAACATTTATCGTAAGAGGTTTTATTTAAAAAATTCTGTCATACTGATTTAATGAGAATTGTAATTTTACATAACATAAAATAATGAAATAGCATACTAGCATAATATTATGTAAATTTTAGTTTTGTTAATATACAGCATTCAAGTGATGGGAGGTGACCAATAGGAGGTGAGTTGCAGAGCATTGTATGCCAAGTGAAAGCGTTTGTATTTAAACATTCTTTTACATGTATAGGATTGTAAACCTACCAAAAGAAAGCCGGTTACACTGTTCGAATCCCAAGTTGCCTGAAGGAGAAAGGGAAAGAGTTTTGATTTTTGCTTTGTATCCTCTTGTGTCCTTTTAATATTTTTAAGTGCAAGCGTCATCTTGACATAAAAATAGATTAAAAAATATTGATACCACTACACTTACCATGTTTAATTTGTTATTGATATTGTAGATAAAATTGTAAAAACTTAGTGTCTATCCTATATATACCTAGCTGTATCCTACCAATTTTTTATAAAATGAAAAATCAAAAAGTAAAATAATTTATGTAAATCAAATTCTCTGTATGAATTAGAAAAGTTATCTGATTAAAACACATTAAAGACAAATACATTTGCAAGGATGGTGAAGAGTGTACAGATGATGTTTTGTGGAATTGTGCACCTAAAGCCTGTGTAATTTTGTTAGCTAGTGTCAGTCCAATAAATTCAATAAAAAGAAAAAATAAAATATAAATATAATTTATATTTTAAATAAATAATTTATATTTTAAATAAAATATAATTTAGTTATATGCCTGTTATAAAAGAAGAACCCCCATTAAAGTATAGTTATGGTAGAATATGAATATGTAAGAAGCTAACCAACATCTCCTTGTCTGGCTGTTTTTTATGACTGATTAATTAATTATTTTTCCCAGAAGAATATGAGTTGACTTGTGGTTTTTTAAATCCATTGATGAGTCATTAAACAAATACTTTTTGATCACCACTGACATTCAAAGCAACTTACTAGGTGTGGGAGATGAAATGATGAACAAGAATAGGAAATTAGAAAATATACCTGTAAAAAAGAGTACGTAGGTAAGAATTTAGCGTGATAGCTGTTCTAGTAGCTTGTGGAAACACAAGGAAAACATCTGTAACGTGGGTCCTGGTGATGAAGAAAGGAAGACTGCCCAGGCACAGGATGATCCTGCTTTTTGACTTATTTATGTCCAGCCTTCACACGCTCACTGGAAGCTTGACCACCAACGTGCATAAGATACCTTATTTTCAGGTTCTAAGGGAGGAGCAAGTTATATTTCCCCCATTGTTAATGCTGGATTGACGTCCTCTTGTGAGCAGTGATTAACAGTTGAATCATCCACTGGCTTCAGATACAATTCCAGTCCCAGATCTGGCCCTATCATCCCCCAGAGACATAATATGATAACATCACTTAATTTCCAAAGGTGGGCCTACTCAGTTTTAGATTGCACCATATGGATACTTTATCTGAAGATCCAGTTTAGGTTAAGACATACCAAGCTTGAAGTATTTCCCTTTGGACTTCCTTATTCAGGATTCAAAATTTAAATATAGTTTTTCCCAGGGTTCCTTTATATGATACACAAACACACACATGTATATATATATATATATATATATATATCGTCGTCGGCAGCCGTCCGTCTCGAGAGACGATGGTGTAGCTTCTTCAGAGTCTATCTGCACCGCCAAGAATGGCTGTGCAGTCCGACTCGGGAGTGACATGGTATCTGTCTCCTCCCGTGTTGAATCGACATCTTGCGATGACGCTGAAGCTACAGAGCCTGGGCAGGGTAATATGGAGGGTCTGCTGTTGCCCATGCAGCAGACCCCCCCTCTCTTCGCAGCTGAAGGGTCCAAGGGAAAGACGGAGTCGATACAGCTTGGGTTCAGGTGCGCCGCAGGAGTTGCCGGTGTTGACTCCAACGTCAAACCGCCTTCGGGACTCCGGCTCCGGATTTTCTGTCGGGGTTTACTCCCTTAGCCTTTCCCCTGAAGAGGTATGCCGCAAGGCAGCGGAGGTTTTTTGGAGTCAGAGTTTTCCTTCTCTGATGTACCCTGACTGGAAGATCGAACCAGCGACACTTAGCTCGCAGGCCGACGCTCAATCCACTGAGCTAAACCAGCCAGGGCAAATATATATACACTACATATATATATATCTGAATTGCTGAATTAATTTTATAGAAAATATAAATACAATAATAGGTGCTTTCTTAAGTTCATTAACTTTTATTGAGAGCATTGTATAAATCAAACACTTTTCTAAGCACTTTTATATAACAGCGACTTTTTCCTCAGAATGAATTTATCCTATAGTTTATAGCATTATTCTTTTTTTTGTAGATGATGAAAATGAAACACAGAGGTACCAGCCCCTTACCTGGGGTCACACACCCAGACAGTGTTATCCCTAATATTCAAACTCAGAGCACGACATTGCCAAACCATGCTGCCGAGCACTATACCACACTACCTCTCATATTTGGGATGGTGACATTCTGCTGAATGAATTGCCCTTCTAGTCTTTTTTGACCTCAGTAAAAAAATAAATGAAATGGAGCAAAGTACAATGTGAAAATTATGTTTATACAATATGAAAACACTCTTAAGGAAATTTAACAGAAAAGAATCCCTTGGAAGAATTAGTGAGTATATTAAATAACAAAGAAAAAAAATTGCAGTTTGTTTAGAGAATGGAGGGAATAAAAGGGAGGAAAAAACCAAAAAACTAATTAACTTCATGTTATGGTTTGAATTATGTTCCCCCCAAATCACATTGAGGGCAAAACTCTAAGCCCCTCCAAATATGATGTTATTTGCAAACAGGGTCATTGTAGTTATGATTAGCTAATTTAAAATTAGGTCATTAAGATGACCGTGATCCAATGCAACAGATATTCATTTTGAAAGGGGGAAGTTTGGAGACAAGCGTGCCTTCAAGGAGAATACCAGGTGAACCCAAAGACCACAACCTATAGGACAAAGAGAGACTTGGAGCAGTTCCTGTCCTCACAGCCCTCAAGATGTATCAATCCTGCCAACACATCGATTTCAGATTTCTAGTTTCAAAAATTGTGCGACAATAAATTTCTGTTGTCTAAGCTCCCCAATTTGTGGAACTTTGTTATGGCAGCCTTAGTAAATGGCCAATCTTATTACATGCTTTAGTTTTCTGAAATTTTAAATTGAATTATTTTAATATTATGATAGCATTCTTCAGAATGTGCATGGTCATTGAATTTCAGAAGTGTGATGGTTAATTTTATGTGTCGACTTGCCAGGTTAAACATTACTTCTTGATTCATCTGTGAGCCTGTTTCTGAACAAGACTAGCATTTGAATTGGTGGAATCTAAGGTAAATGGCCAGGAATAAAAGGGGGAAATAAGAGGAATGATCTCATCAAGGAACGAATATAAATGACCCATGGACACGGACAACGGGGGAGGGATTGACTGTGGGAGAAGGGGTGGGTGGGGCAGGGGAGAGCAATGGGATAAAAAATGGGACAACTGTAATAAAACAAAAATAAAAAATAAAGTAAACTGCCTTCCTTAATAGAGGTAAGCATCACCCAATCCACTAAGGGGTGGAATAGAACAAAAGGCAGATAAAGGAGGAGTTTGCCCTTTTATCTCTCTGTCTCACTTATTAAGCTGGGACATCCATTTGGTCTTTTCCATCCCTTGGACTGGGATTTACACCATTGGCTTTCCGAAGTGTTCAGCTTGCATGTGGCAGGTAGGGGAGTTCTCAGGCTCCGTAATCATGTGAGCCAATTTCTCATAACAAATCTCTATACATATGTAGATAGGATAAGTAAATAGGTAGATAAGAATAGGTATCTATCTATGTATATACTCTATTGTTTATGTTTCTTTGAAAACCTCAGACTAGTAATACAAGCCATTATTAATGGAACTCATTGACATTTATGCTCATACAATTCAACCCAAAATGTTTTCTTTTATATAGCATAACATTTTTGGCATTCATCCATGTTGAAGCATGAATTAGCACTGCATTCTTATTTATTGACAAATAATATTGGCTTTATGTACTTATTGCCACCACTTCTAAAAATTTTCTTCACCAAAAGAGGTATTTTCAACTCAAACAAAAACCCATTAAACAATTACTTCTACTCTGCACTCCTCCCAGCCTCTGCTCAACCCTAATTTACCTTCTGTCTCTATGAATTTGTCTACCTTAGGTGATTCATAAGTGGAATCATACAATACTTGTCCATGTGTCTGACTCATTTCACTTAGCATCATGTTTTCAAGGTTCATCCATGATATAGTATGTAACAGAACTTTATTTCTATTTGTAGTTGAATAATAACCTCTCTCTCTCCCCCTCCACATTTTGTTTATCCATCCGTCTGTTGGTGGGGTTTTGGGTTGTCTCCACATTTTGGCTATAGTGAGTAATGAACATTGGCACACAAGTATCTGTTTGAACCTCACTTTTCCAAAATTTTGTTATGTACCTACGAGAGAAAATGGTGGAACACATGGTAATTCTGTTTAATATTTTGAGGAACTGTTAAACTACTTTCTACATCAGCTGAACCATTTTACATTCCAATCAGCAGTATCTGAGTGTTCAGATTCTTCATACCTTCACTTTTCTTTTTCTAATTATAGTTATTCTGGTAGGTGTGAAGTGGTACCTTGTTGTAATTTTGATTTGCATTTTCTTAACGACTAACAATATTAAAATTCTTTTTGTACTTACTGACCATTTGTATATCTTTTAAAAAGAATGTCTGTTCAAGTTTTTGCTAATTTTTCAATTGGTTTGTCTTTATGTTGTGCTGTAGGTACCCTTTATATACTGGGAATATTAAATGCCTAGAAGATATATGATTTACACATATTTTCTATTATTCTGTAAGTTGGTTTTTCACTTTTGGATAATGTCCTTTAGTGCACAAATTTTTAAATTTTGATAAAGTCCAATATGTGTGTTTTTCTTGTGTTGCTCATTCTTTTGGCATCATTTCAAGTAATCTGATGCCAAATCCAAGATCAAGAAAATGTACTCTTATATTTTATGGTTTTGATCTTAATTTAAATCATTGTTTCATTTTGAATTATTTTTTTATGGTATGAAGCAAAGATCCAACTTTATTCTTCTGTATGTAAAAATCCAATTGTCTTAGGACCATTTGTTGAAGAGATTACTTTTTCTCCATTGAGTATATTAAAAACCTTTGTTGAAAATTAATTGTCCAGATATGTATGGGCTTGCTTATGAGTTATAAATTTTATTCCATTGTTATTTCTGTACTCTTTATTTTATTCACTTTGAGTGAATCTTATCATTATTAAAACTTTCAATCTTGCAGAAATGTTTTGCAGTTTTTAGTGTATAATTCTTTCACTTCATTGGTTAAATTTATTCTTTGATATCTTATTATTTTATATGAGGTTGTAAATGAAATTTCTTTATTAATTTTTTGTATCTGCAGTCACAAGGAATATTGGTCTGTAACTTTCTATGGTGTCATTATTTAGCTTTGGTATCAGGGTAATTGTCGTCTCATATAGTAAATTTCCTTCTACTTTCTCTTTCATTTTTTGCAAGAATTTGGGACATATTGCTGTTAATTCTTTTTAAATGCTTGGTAGAATTCACCAGTGATACCATCTGAACCTGGGCTTTTCTTTGTTGGGAGTTTTTTCATGATTAGTTGTCCCTTTAGTTGTCATAGGTAGGTTGAGATTTTCTATTTTTTTTCTTGAATCATATTAGGCAATTTTTGTGTTGCTAAGCATTTGTCAACTTCATCTCGGTCATCTAATTTTTGGCATACAATTTAATTGTTCATGGTATTCTCTTATAATTCTGTCATTAGAAATGTTTTAATTAATAAAGATAAACATGTGGGATTTTCCTATTTCCACAAGGTCAAGAAAAAAATATATTAGTGTTTTATTATTATTATGTCTTCTCTCTCTCAGTCTTAGCATTATCCCTTGTCATGGGTTTTGTGGTGTGACTGTCATATAGAATATCAAATATTGGAATCTGATTTGAGAATTGTTGGCACATTTCTGGCTAGTGTAAGATACTAGAAAAAAATTATCGACAAAATTCTGTTTAGTTATACAAAAGTTTTATTCTAAGTGAAAATACTCAATGAATCCTTATCTTTTACATTTGTAGAATTAACATTCTGAAACGATATGATTACCAATACTTATATGTTGGTGGCCAAAGATGAAATATGGAATTAAAGACACTTTTTTTAATTTTCATCAACCATTTGGGTAAAAATGCAAATACAAGTGATTTGGGATAAATCTCTCTTATATCCTTATTATTTGGTTATACATTACAATCACACTCACATTCTTTATACATACACATGCACACACACACTCACACCTAACCAGAGATTAGTATCTTAACACAATAGAAATTGTTCTTCTTTAGAATGTCTTTAACAATTTCCAATACAGAAAATTTCAATGTAAGGGGACATTTGCCCCGGATCATTTGAAAGAATAATTTTGTGATGAGGTGTGTTAAATATTAAGATGTGCTGATTTTTGCCTAGCTAGAGAAATTATTTGAATGCTGAACTCTGCTGCCTCACTAGTAGAGTATTCTGCCATGTCCCTGAACTGTTCAAATCTAAGGGGAGTGGTAAGTTGTCCCTGAACTGTTCAAATCTATGGGGAGTGGTAAGTTTTCCTCTAGGTGAAGAACACTGACTGGATGATGACTCAGACTTTCTTCCTATCTTAAGTTTTTATCATTTAAAATGTCTGTGGTGTCTAAGGTTATGAGATCAAATTGTGTTTCTTTGTTACTGGAAATCCCCACTTCAAGCCCAAAGAACAAGCCATTCAAAAGCTTTTACTGAGGCAACACACTTAATAGAAAAGCATGACTTCATTTTGGCGTGATTAAGCTTCAAATCAGGTCAGTGATTTAGATGTGAATGAGTGGATTGTTCATGGGCACCAGATCAAATTGGTCTCTCGTTTATTTTTAGAAATTCATTAGACCAATTATGAAAATCACAAAAGGATGTCTTATGACTGAGAAGTGCAAATTGTAAGAACAATAATATTCATTGTTAAGTGCGAGATGAAAATTTCTGGGTAGACTGCTCATTAAAACCTGCTTCCTTTCACAAAAATGGCTTTCATAAAAATGTAAATGGCAAGTAAAAGGCACTGTGCTAACACATAAGTGTTGAGTGCACAACGTGCTGGTAAATTTGGAATGCTTGAGAAATCAATTCAGGTCAGAATTTATCAGGGAAACTGAAAATAGCAAGTTTCTCTTTTACCCTTTTGCTCTCGGTTGTGGAAATGCACTAATTGGTCTTCAAATACGTGGAAACAGGAACTAAAATTTTATATAGTTGGACTCTTATGACCACATTCAAGCAATACCCTAGTCTAGGAGAAAGGGTATGGGCTTTGTATCCTGACTCGTTTATGTCTTATCCTACTACATTTTGACTTTGGGCAACTCCCTTAGATTCCTCAACTTCAATCTACTAATGGGTAAAACAGTGACCCTAGTCAATATTTTTAAGAATAAAACATCAATTAAGTGAAAAACAGGTCAGTATAAAGTATATGACATATAATTAATTCTACATAAATGTCAGCTAATTTAAAGTAACAGCACATCATCATGAGCATATCTGTAGAGGGAAAATATTAACATTTACTTTATACTTTTCTTTCTAAACTTTAGAAACATCACAAAGCAAAAGTACACTGTTTACAAAAGTACATGTTATTTGCTCTGGTTCACCAATTCTCTGATCACTTCAATCTCTTCCATCATGAAGAGTAAAGAATATATAAGGATATCTGAAAACAACATTAGCCTTGGAAAGAGGCTTCCTGGAGTTCATATTTTGTTATAACTGAAGTCCTTTATTAAGGGAGAAAACAATCATTTTGCCACACTGAAAATCCACCTGCTAATAAATCCACAGCCTGCATGAAAAGATTTGGTGTCTAGACAATTTTTTTTTAGTTTGAATTAGCAATTGAAGTTTCTTTATGCTCATCTTATCTATGTTACTGAAGTCACTAAAAGAAACTTCTGAGTAGTATTTTTCTACTTTAGCTATTATGTCAGATTATAGAGACAAATACATGCTTTGCTGTAGTTAAATTACTTAATACAGAAAGTTCATACAATAACTGTTTTTTTTCTATTTGGTGGTTTGAGTGAAAATGCCTGTACAAACAACTTTTGCAGTACAATTACATTGCATATGTTTGATGAAGAGTTGTTTTCTCTTTTTTTGTAATCTGATTACTGTGTTTGTAAAGCAAATGTTTTGTTTTATCTTGAAGAAACACAACCAGGCACCATTTATGGGAACTGTTCAGATTGGAAGCCAATAACTATATAAGGTAAAGTTACCAAGTGAGATTGTCTTAGTTTCTCACAAATACAATATTGGGACCTAATTCTGTTAATAGTGATAGTGTTTTGGATTAATATTAACATATATAAATATTAATGATATTATGATATAAGCTTTAGAGCCAGATCTATGTGATTGATCTCAAATCAGGAGTTCAAAGGATTCACTTACTATTGGCTTTCGTTTTCTGAAACTGAACAAATTTATCATTTTGAGGGTGATGCTAATTGGTGATGATCATGCTACAATTGTCTAACAGGTCACAGAAGTACAAAACAGAGGCTTTCTGTGCTCTTTTTAAATCTATAGATGACTGCTCAACTTTCTTTTTCTTTAGTGTGTTGCTTATGAGAGAGTCACTTATAATCATCACTAAAATTTCCAAAGCCTTTGACTAACAAAGAAGCTGTGGTTTCCATCCTACCCTTGGGTAGCCTGTAAAAAGGGAAAGTTATTTTTTAAAAAAATGTGTGAGTAGCCAAGACAGTAACCAGAAAATATATTGGCATGCAGATTTCTCAATTAAATTAACTTGTTCAGACTGTACCAAGTTACACTGAAATGAGGTCTTTTTTCTATAGAAATGGAATAATATCTTTATTTATTATTTTTATTGTATATTTCTTTAAATAAAGCAGACTCAGTGTCTGTGTTGTACTTTGTCTAATGACCTGTAGTAAAACGAGGGAGAGTGGGAATGACCAAGAGATCAAAATAACCCTAAAATGGTAGAGCAGAAAGCACTGGAGATACAGACACTGCCATTTTAAAATTCAAAGCTGAGATACCAATCTTAATAGAAGTTTGCATTTCAGATAACCATTCAGAAAACTCTTAGCAGTTAGAAAGTAGAGTACTCCAAAAGGGAGAAGGTATTTGCCAAGAATACAAGGCCACAGATAGAAAGCAAGTCTCTTCATAAATGTCAATTGGCAGTTAAAATGGAAAAGTAGGGACTGGGATGTTCAGCACTTTACTAAAACAGGATTTAGACCTAGAGCATAAGATTGAGGTCAAACGCAGATTTATAAAATTGTATACTGCATTTTATGTCTTTGCAATGAGAGAGAATCTCATACTTTCTGTAGTTCAGATAGTGGGTCAGAAAACTTCCCTGTGATGGGCCAGATAGTTAATGTTTTAGTCTTTGTGGGCCATCCTGTCTCTATCACAATAAACAATTTGTCATGGTCTTGGCTATATTCCAATAGCACTTCATGTACAAACAGGAGGGTGAGACAAATTTTGCCAGGGAGCTGTGGTTTGTAAAGCCCTGATTTAGATTTCTAAAACAGAAACATTACCTGTCATATGATAATTTAGGTCAGTGCTATTTGGACTAATGTGCTCAGCATAATTCTATGCTGCATTTTGGAACCAGAAGAAAGAAGTGCAAAGAGTAATGAGTCATCACACCCCACTCCTTCTCTGGTCTCAACTTCTACTGCTCAAACCTTTGGTTACTCCTTTCAGCCACATTTGTATCCCTATTATTCAAAGATTCAGGTAGACTATAACTCAGTCTCTGATTTTGCTGTTACCTTAATATAAAATTTTCTTCTAGATACTCTCTCTTAAATATTTGTGCAAATACAGGTATGTCTAACTTGTCAGGGGTGTAGCAGGAAGCATACTGAGGGGAAGATTAAAAGAAGGGCCAAAGAATGACACCCAGAATCTAACAAGAGCAGAGAGGAAGGATCAAAGAGAAAATCACAGCACTGTGGTTTATAAGAGCAGTAGAAGAGTCACAATACTTGAGTGAAAACCAAGAATGGGGTTGACACTAGTCTTCACTGAATTGATCTTCCTCATATTTGAACAAAAATTATGGAGACAAATGCAGGGTATTGGGTAGAGAGCGTGTGAATTGTTATCTCATAGCAATGCCCATCAGAGGACACGCACTGAAGAATAAACGCTAAGCAACTGTATGAATAGGATGCAGATTTCAGCCAAATCTCTCCTCATGAAGGATAACCTAGTTATTGTTGCTATACAATATCCATCCTGTTATTACCAAAGTCCAATGCTGGTACCACCATATCACATTCTCTTGAGGAGGCCAACCAATCACTTGGTTGCAAATTGATTATTTTAGACTATTTCTAAAAAGATCAGCACTTGACCTGGCGGCTGTGGCTCAGTGGATTGAGCGTCGGCCTGCGAGCCAAGTGTCACTGGTTCGATTCCCAGTCAGGGCACATGACTAGGTTGCACCTCAGGTCCCCAGTTGGGGGCATGAGTGAGAGGCAACCACACAGTGATGTTTCTCTCCCTCTCTTTCTCCTTTCCTCTCTTTCTAAAAATGAAATAAATAAACAAACAAATAAATAACTTATTAAAAAAAAAAAGATCAGCACTTGATCTTGAGTAAGACTCTTGCAAAGTTTACTTTTCTTGCTCATAGGACCTAAGATAGTACCACTACCTGAGGATATAGTGACATGGCATTTTTTTATTATATAATCTTGGGAAAAAGAATCAGTTTTATAGTGAAAGAGCTGTAACAGTGGACACAAGCCATTGTGTACTATAATACCACATCCCCCAAAAAGTATGACCTGAGAAAATATTGCAATAGTATTTTAAAAGTGTAGCTATGCACAAACTTGAAGATAATATACATCAGTTGGGGTACTGTTATTTGAGATGTAGAATATTAATTGGCTCAATAGTCATTTAACCAATAAGATAGGAGTGTCCCTATTTCCATTACTCCCTGTGGCCCAGTATTTAGTTCTCAAGAGCTGGCCAATGACCAGTCATGAAAACAGGCATTTCTTGGAAATATGAAGGATTTAAGCAACCCATGCTTACTGAGTTAAACTTTTCTTACATAGTTATTAAGTAATATGCTGGCAAATACTGGGTAAATATTAAGAAAAAATAAATAATAGCCAAGATTTGGATGCAGCCCGAGTGCCCATCAATAGATAAGTAGATAAAAAAAGCTGTGGTACATTTACACAATGGAGTACTACTCAACTGTAAGAAGTAAAATAAAGAAATCTTATTCTTTGTGACAGCATGGATGGACCTGGAGAGCATTATGCTAAGTGAAATAAGCCAGTCAGAGAAAGACAAGCCTCATATGATTTCACTCATGTGGAATCGATTGAACAACATTAAGTAACAAGCAAAATAGGGACGAACTTAGAGAGCAGGCTGACAGCTTTCAGGGGTGGGAGTTAGAGGTCAGAAGGATTGAGCAAAAAGAAAAAAAAAGAAAACTAGAAAAAAGAAACATGCAGGCAAATAATAGGTGAATATTAAGAAGAAAGTGTGGTAGAACTGGGGAGATGCATAAATAAAAAAGAGGCTATGTAATAAACCTGACAAGCTTAGGGGGTCATGTGGCAGGCCTGACAATATCAGTGACCAGAAGTAACCACACAGGATGTTCTTATCATAAGCTTTTAACTGGGCAGGACATGGTAGATAGTCACACCCTATACCTATTGCTTCCTTAGCAAAGGTCAGTCTTTACCATAAGCGAGCCCTGTCCACTGTTCTTAGATACCACAGATGACATACCTTTGAAATATCTGAGTAATTTTCTCGTCCAGACCCCTGCAAGGCACAACCACAGGCAACAGAGCACAAGACCACAAAACTCATTGTCATCCTGCTTCCTGCATCATACCATCTCTATATAGTGCAAATGTTAATTATCAACTACCCTGTATCTACCAATATAATAGAGTGTGTTTCACTATTTAAATTTTTATTTAATCTTGGAAATTTTTCTGCTTTGCTTTCTCCTGCTTCCTTGATATAACACGAATGAGCCTTAGAAAGAAAAGCAAAACTTCCATTCCCAGGAGCATTTTTTCAATCTTTTGAGAGCTTGCTTCCCATACATGTCCTGAAAAATTTGGCTCAAATAAACTCATAAAATGTTTCTATGAATTTGGATGTTCTGTGGTAAACAGATAAAAAGGGTAGATCATGGGTCTCTTGATTTGGGTATTAACTCTTATTATTGGGAGGGTCAGAAGGTATTATTGTTTTAGCCAAACATACATACAATTATATATTCCTCCAATATATATTCTAAGTAATTTTCTGTTGTATACTTATAATTCAGGTCAAATCTTTTTAAAAATGCCTTTTTTTATAATAATTAAACTAAGAAATAGTAATTGTTGCTAAATTATTTTAATGTATTTTTATAACAATGCTTTAGACATTTTCTAGTCTCTTGCTTGATTCTTCTTTCACTTGTGCATAATATACTATGTTTTGTAAGCTCAGAAATCATGTTAGTACTTTTGCATGAGCATAAACTTTTCTAAATATATTTAAACAAATAATCAATTTGTTATTAGTTTTAACTTAATAATTGGTTTTCTATATTTTTTAAACAGAACTACATACATTATCGAAACAAGAAAGAAAAAAATCACAGGACCAAGACATTGTCACTTTTGCTAAAGCTCATGATTCTGTCACAGAACAGAAAGAGTCCCATAGTACTCAAGTATTAGCAGAGTTGGTAACTGTGGAGTTAGACCTCAATTCTCAAGTTTGTCTGAAAAAGACTTCAGAGCCAAGCACTCTAATGTAAGAAGTTTATTTAGAAAGTCACAGGTAAAAGAAGCGAGCTAGCTGTGCTGTGTGGACTCATAAAACAAGTTACAAAGGCACAAAAAAGGGCCCTTGGGGCTTAGGAGAAAGAAAGCAAAGTTAGCAATTGACAAAAGAAAAGGTTAGGAGCAAGTGTGCTCCAGATAACAGTTCTGGGTCCCTTGTCTTAAGCCTTAATGAGTTTTAAATCTGTTTTCTAAAGGCAGCGATTTTAGGGGAGGACTTTAAGAGAATATCAACCAGCCTTTCAGGTGTGTTCTTTCAGGGTCTTGGTCTCTACTGATTAGTTGGTGCCAGAGTAGAGGGTCTTTAGTCAGGGCATCCAGTCCTAATTTCAGTCATGGTGTGATTCCATCTGAGGATGCTGCTTTCCTGGGATTGGAGCTGAAATTCAATTGAGGCCTAAATGTCATCTCTAGTTTGACCAAAACTCTGTCTTTGTGGTCAACAGACCCTGAGACTTTGTTCTTAAGATGATCTGATGCGCATCAGAACCTCATTGACCTGAGGGCTTAATGCTTAAGGAGTGGTCCTGCAAGGACTTGTCTGGGAGTCATATGAAGCTATTGTCCACCCCCCTTGTTTCTCCTCTGAGAGAGTCTCAACTGCATAACTAGGCCGGGGGCGGGTATGAACTGCCCGAGGAGCAACATGCTAGGGGAGGAAAGGTCACCCTGCAGGTGAGGTCCTAGCTTACAATAGTTGTTTTCTCTAGCTTTGTCCATTACCAGGCACCTGGGACTTTCTGCCCTAGTGACATTCTGTACCTGGCCTATTGTTCTTACCCCGCTCATGCCTAACTGCCTACTCTATCTGAGCCAAACATGAAACACCAAGAATTGCAGTGGAGAAATACAGGCTATTTTATTGATGAATGGTACCACCCAGAAGAAAAGGAAGCTAATGCTCAAAAGCCCAAACTCCCCAATGACGTATAAGGGACAGGTTATATAGGGCAAAATCACAAGACACTATTGGTTAGGGATTCTGATTGGGAGCTGGTTGCTCAGAGGTGAGGGGAGGATAATAAACCATTTCTTCAGATCGTAAGGACAATTCTGAGATCTGTTCTAGCATTTTCTGGTTTCAGGAAAAAGTAGCCAGGGTATCATTCCAGTGTAAGGCTCAAGAGCTGAAACTGAACTTAGGTCAAGATGTTATCCTTAGCCTGCCAGAGGTTCCTTCCTTGTGATCATTAGTCAGATCCAGACTCTGTCTTCTATTGCCTTGGGGGTTGCTGATTATGGGAGAAAAGTCTAGGTTTCTGAGAATATACCCAGAAGAAATGATTTCTAGAGATAGGATTTAAAGCTAAATTTAATCAAAGTCACGAGGACCTTGGTTTTAATACTAAACCCAGGTCTAATATTTGATCTATTTGCTGTTAACCTTTCTCCGAAAGATAATTCATCAGTTGGGAATTTTCTTTGTATGGGGGTGGGATAATATAGAGGGCCCCAGGGACAGATTAGCTCATTGCTGTTCATCCAAAAGAGCCAGTCTGTGTGATAAATACCCTTGCTGTTCCCTTCTCAAAAGGTGTCCTGGTCTAAAAACAGTATTTCCTTTTTCTTTCGTTAATAGCTCCCTCATGCCACCCCTTTTCCCTACAAACGCCTTCCATTCTGTAGTGCCCCTCAAAGCTGCCTTCTAGCTGCTAGATGGGTTTTTTGCAGGATTCACATGTCACTTAATAAAGACAATTAGGTCTTCAGATTTGCTCACTTGAATTTTGTTCTTTAACAAAAGCTAAGATAGAAAAACCTTTTCAGACAATATGCAAAGTGTTAGAAAGTGTCAATAGAAAAAAAATGTGTCATTCCAAGTCTTTCTTTGGCTAAAACAACTTATACTGCAACTGTGCCATGATAATCAATTGTCAGTTTCAAGCCTTTGCACCTGAAAAGATACTGCTTACATATAAAGATAGTAGTAATGAAAATGTGCCAATGCAAATCCTAATCTCAAGAAAAGAGCCTTTTCTGTTGTGGATTTACTGGCATATCTATTTCCTTTGACAAATAATCTTTATTAGCATTAGGCAATCAAATTTACATTTGCCACAAAGGAAAGAAATGCTTTTGATTTCTTAACAGTATAAGGATTCTGGTCTGTAATGGAATAGAATTCTAATTAGATTGCAATAAAGGGTACTGGAGTTAGTTCATGAAGGTATTAAATAAAAAAAATAGAGAAAGAACTGCTTTGTGTCTTTATGACATAATTTTAGATTGTTATTATAATCACAAATACTTCTTTTACATTATTTTATATAACTTGTTGGAGCATCTCTCAGTCTAAAAAGACCATGAAAGATATGAGCCCTCATTATTTTAATATTTGTGTCTGTAAAAAAATAAGGCTGAACCTTTCATAATAATATATTTGATTTTTGTGTTATGTATTACAGTATATTTCAAAATAGATTCTAGAACCAAATATTTCCTAGAGGCAAGAATTTTGTTCTAATTCTAAGGAAAGAAGTACTAATAAAAAAGATACTTTCATCTACTTGCTAGAAAATGCTATGATCATACATGCTGAAAGGAACAAGTAGGCTTTTTAATGAAACAGGATTCTTAATATGCTGCATAGTTTTGTGTTTTTATTAGTTCTTTTATTTTTTTACTTTTTAAATTAATTTTATTTTTTTCCTAGGTATTCAGCTGGTATCCAAGCTAGTGAGTAATAAGAATAAATACAAGCCTAAGGCAATAATGGAACCTGGGAAAATACATAAATGCTGGCATGCCTTCATTTCTTACGATGGCTAATCGCTTGAAATGACTAAGTAAACCACCTTGAAGTAGAAAAATTATTTATTGGAATGTCAAATGTAAAATGCTGTCAGAGAAACGGCAAAAGTAACCCCAGTTAGTTCCAAGGTACCATAGCTCAACTCTAAAAGACTTTCTTCTTGAAGAAAAGAAGTAAGCATTTTAGACATGTTACAGAAAACAAATCTCCAATAACCGGTGACTTTACAATGTCAAGGTTGATAAATAGTAGAGTGACTCCCATTTCCTGGTGTATGTTTTAATAACTAAATGATTCTTCCATTGTAATTTGGTGAGGGAGGTAAAAAAAAATGTAGCAAATTCATCAAAATAGAGCTAAATCAAACTTGCAAAAATTGACGAAAAAATCATTGACTGATATTTGTAAAATAGTTTAATATATAGTGTTATTTTACTCTTGTTTTATGACTCTAAGGAGATAAGTGACTTTTTTCTAATAAAAATTTTATTTTTATATCAGAACATTGGATTGTTTTCTGCTTGTGTGTCTCATAATTTTACTTCAATTTTAATTTGACAGAGACACTACAATATGACCCTTTACAGCAAACTGTTACTGAGTGAGACTCCCAATTTTGTTTTTGTTCTTTAGTCTACCTGCTTGTGGGCACTGACCCAAAGAAATGCATGAGCAGGAGCTTCCAGTATAGAAAGAAAATGATAATTTAATGTTGAATTGGTCAAGATGGACCAATTCAACGTCAAAGACTTGACTACCTGATGGCTTATAGGTTATATAGGGCAAAACCGCAAGACACCTTGGGTTAAAGTGTTTAAGGTTGTTCTGGGAGCTGATTGGTCAGAGGCGAGGTAAGGGAATAAATCATTTCTTCAAGTCTCCAGGCAATTCTGAGGTCGTTTCCAGGCTTCCTTTATCTGGTCTCATAAGGAAGTAGCCAGGGGTTCTATTCACCTTAGGGCTCAGGAACTGAAAGGTAACTTAGTTCAAGATGCTATCCTTAGCCCGAGGAAATGATTTATTACCCTTGCCTCACTTCTGACCAATCAGCTCCCAGGATGACCTCAAATCCCCTAACCCATAGTGTCTTGTGATTTTGCACTATGTGATCTGTAACCTACATGCCATTGGGGAATTCAGACTTTTGAGCATTAGCTTCCTGATCTCTGGGGGTCTGCCATTTAGCCATAAACCAGCCAATATTTTTCCACTGTAATTCTTGGTGTTCAATGTTGAGCTTTGCCGGCACTGGGTGGGTGAATGGACGAACTCTTTCTGTTCAATAACACTTTCTTATTTTCCTTTCCTTTCCCCTTCCTTCCCTTCCTTTCCTTTCTCTTCCTTTCCATTCCCTTTCTTTCGCTTCCTTTCCCTTCCTTTCCCTTCCCTTCCCTTCCCTCCTTCTTTTGAAGCCTATGTCTCAAAAACAAGATATAGGCAAGCAAACAAATGTTTTGCGATATCCCTGAGTGTGCCTTGGAGTCATGAAAAAGTGATAGAGATTAATATCATTATGAGTCACTGTAAATAGTAAATCAACTATGTTACTCTATAGTTATGTTACAGCAAAATTAATAAAGTATAACACTACAGCAGGAAATGAGGAAAAAACATTATTAATAATATTTACCTACCATTATTTTACAACATCACAAAATATGCTTCCTCAAATAAAGATTAATAGTAAATGTAGTCTGCATTTCAGTTCATATTATTTGCAGTAAAATAATTTATTTGTATATACAATACATGTTTGGATAACTCTTAACAGAAAAATATTTACTTGACAAATTTCTTCCCTTTATAACAATAAATGGCACCTCCATATATTATAAATAATATAATTATTATATTATTTAAAATATAATAATTTAAATAAAAATATTTGGAAGTTAGTCTGATAGAATTTTTCTCATTCTTCATTTTATAGAAAGAATACTTAATAGTCCATATTTTTAATAAACTTATTTTACTTTGGTTTTTATTGCTCTTCATAACATCACAAATCACTTCCATATCATGTATATATGTGAGAAAGAATTCTCCCCCTGAGAGAACATTGTAATATTTAGCTTTAATAGTCTCTCCCCATAGTAAAGAAAAACCTTTTATTTCTCACTATAAAAGAAAGAATGTGTCTATGTCAAGATTTCTTTAATAACCTGGACCTGTTCTCACTGTCTTCATATGAACCAGGGTCAAGGGTTCACAGGGCTTAATAATAACGTGCCACATTCTCTCCCAGAGACTGAAACCATGAAAAGGAATACTGAGAGAAAAATCTGCTTTATGTTTATTTTTAAGGTAGTTTTGAAAATATCTTACCTTTTTCATATCAATCAGAGCTAATATAGAAATTTATATTGGTTTTTATTTATATTGCATATCATATGAATTCTACTTCAAGAAAGAATATATGTTTTTAAATTTTCCTTTTGAAAACTCATGTATATATTCCAAAGTATACCTACTGTCTAAAGAAACTACTGAAGCATTTAGAGAATCGAGGATGAAAACTGAGATAAAAATTTATGAAAGAATTAAAGCAATAAAAATGAAAGTAACATTAAAATTATTTGCTAACTGAACATTAAACTTCTCTCAAACAAATTAATATACTGTATAAATTAACATCAATTAAATCTTTCTAACTTGTAAGAGTTAACCGAAGTTCTAAAAACTGATATGATGGTCTTGGTCAGCCTAAGAAAAGTTCAAGAAAGAATTGAAGAAGCTACCCACCTTCAGAGCAAGGGAGAGCTTACTAACAGTTGACATATTGCCAAAGGTGCTATTCTATAAAGGTATATTATTTAGCAAAACATGACCTAAAATGTTACTCCATTAAGGTAGTTAATTTTCTAATTAATGTATTTGACTAAGGAATGTTTTATAAATTTTTGCTTGGAAAACTTAAATAGCTAGCTCTGGGTGTGCATGATATAAAGGCCCCGAGTACTGGAAGGATGGGATACACTCATTTGAAATCACGTGAGCTAACTAATAGGAACCCTACCTTTTACCATTAATATGCTTAGTGTAAGGTCCTGGTTGTCCCTATACAATCTGAAGAGTAAACAAATGTCACAATGAGAATGCAGACACGAGGGGAGCAAAGTTGTCTGATGGGGTTCTCAGACAGACCTTCTTTCTGCCTGCCCTAAATTTAGACTTTGTTCTTAAGCAATACAACAGCTCGTTAGAGGAAAAACATTGTTTTCTGTTTTTCAGGAGTTGAGGGTGTCCAGCTTCGGAGTATGCAAACTGGTGACTCTCAAAAGCACTTGTAATAGCGCCTTGTCTCTCCCACTCACCCACACTCCCTCCATTGCCATTCTTCATCCAGGGTTCCCTTCACTCACCCAGACCTAGATTCTTTCCACTCCTGTGAACCTCATCAGCGCTCAGCTTTCTGTGACAATTTATATGACGAGACAGTATGCTGGGCTAATCTGGGCAATCCCTCAAGTTAAACAAATTCCTAACTTTTTTTTGGTAAATTTTATATTTTTTGTTATTTCAGACCCCTGGCTTTGGAGTGATAATTTTTAAATCATTTTACTTATATTACTATTAAATTATATGTCACATATAATGCATGATAATATGCACTATATGTTACATAATAAATATATAATATATAATAAAATAATGATTGCTGCCATTTATTGCATACATATATGCATGTGTGTGTTTTTTTATTGTGTGTGTGTGTATACATGCAGGTATATTTAAATATACACCATGTACTTTTAAAGTAAGTATACTTTCAGTAATCAGAGCAACTATAGGAAGAAATTGTTGTCTAGAAGCATTGTTTCTTGCATAAGGGCCAGTTAAAGACGTGGTGGATAGTGCAATACGCTGTCCAGTTCTTCTGAAGGACTTATTTCCCCAACTATTGGGAATTCTGCCAGCAGAAAAATCCAGCTGTTAGCTCTCTCAAGAAATTGTCCTCCAATAAAGAACACTATCCTGTGTCCCAGATCCCTTCCCTTTTGGGGGCCAGAGCTGGCGCAGTGAGTGCCATGGTGCTGTAGTATAATGGCTCAGACCCCCCTTGCTCCAAATGTAACAATTCCAAAAAAGCCATTCCAGCTCAGACCTCCCTGTGGGCTTGGCTGAGGCTTCTGTTCCTTCCTCTGCCCAGTCTTGCTTCCTTTTCTTCTTCCTCTGGTAGAGAGACAGTGAGCATTCCCCAAAAACCTTTCTGCAAATGAGTCTCTGACTCCAGAGGCTGCTTTTTGAGAAACCCAACCTACATCGCTGACCATATCACTTATGGTTCAGACCAAGACTTTTTGTTAGTGAAAGAGCGTGCTAATCAGATAGAATGCAGGTTCAACTAGCCCCAAGTGAACTGAGGCATGTGGTCGCTCTCAGTTTGAAGTAATAGAACTAGGTGTTCACTACCACCTTACTAGTTGTGGAATGTTAGGCTGGTTATTAACCTCACTAGGTCTCACTCTCCTCATGTGTAAAACCAAGATAACAATATCTGTTTCACCGGGGAATTAGATTTGATTAAAATAATGTGTATAAAGCTTGGGTATAATGCTTGGTACTTAATACAGAGTAGTTCTTATCATTATTAGATTTAATTTTTAGATAAAGATGTGAAGTTTAGGGAGAGTAAGTAAATCCAAACGTTTTGCATAGTATTACAGGAACAGCCAGGATTCAAATTTAGTCTTCCGGCTCCGTAACCCACTGCTGTAACTAAGTTCCCAGAGTATCTTTTCTCTATATCGTCTCTGGTCATTTTAAAAATACACCTCTTAAAACTTAATAAACTACTCCTCAGTTATCTGATGTCTCAAATACTCTAGACTGCATTGGCGAAACAAACAAAAACCTCAAACAAACAATCAGAATTACACGAGTGAATTTGTTCACTCATATAATGGAGAATCTCAGGGGCTGCTTCCGTGTCCTCCAAAGGTTACGGGAGAATTTAATATCTCTTCGTTCATATCTGGGCTGCTTTTTCAGTGCTGGCTTTATTTGCAGTCACACTTTTCCACATGTTTGGAAAGACGGCTGTTAGCAGCTCCGGGCCAGGATAGCATGTCATTTCAGAGTTGAGAAAAGCAAAACCCTATCTTTTCCACCATCTATGCTAATCCCTAAAAAAAAAAAAAAAAAAAATCTGGTTTTATTTGGCGTATATATCCATTAGAGTTTTATACTTTCCCCCTCTCTTTAACCTCCAATACTTCTTTCCTTTCCTCTCTCAGTGGATGGCCTGACTTTTCGATTAACTGAGAAAATTAAATAAATCAAGACTTAATTTCCTGATGCTCCCGCCACCCAATTTATCAACATGCCTGAATGTACAATCACGTCCTGAGTGTTGTTAGTCTGTCCGTTCTCCTCCTACCAAAGACAAAGCCACATCTCGTATTATAACTAGAAAACATTTCCCTGAAAATTATGCTTTCTGATTTCTTCCCTATGATTTACCTCCCTACTGAACTGCTCCTGTCAACACTTGTTTTAAAGGATGAACTATGATTCAAGTATCTTTTAGTGCAATGAGTGAAAGAAAATCAATGGTTACATGTAGCCTTAAGGGTTGGTTCAGGGTATAAGTTCTCTTTATATTGAATTTTATTCTATTTAAATACTATCTTCAAAATATAACTCTCCATATATGCATTTCGCTGTTCCTTAAATTTCCTGCCTTTGTCACTCCAAAGAAATGTACCCAATATTGTTCTGTTTTCTATTCTGTCAAGTCCTTATTTTTCCTTAATTGAGAGTGAACAGTGATGATAACTAAACAATTGGGTGAAAATCAACTTCTGCGGTTGTGCTAGCTGCTTAATAAGTAAACTCAAGTTATTGATGTTCAACCTAATTTTAAAACTACTAATTTCTCAGAAAACTGAAGAAATAAATTTGAGGAGATGATTTTAATTTAACATGGTGAATCCATGATGCAATATTATTCAGACAAGTTCATAGGTCCTTATTTTTACTAGTTTTGATACATATTTGATGTAGAAAAGGTAAGGATAGTGAGTCAGACTGGCTGCTTTAGAAAGTGACTTGAATATTAGTTGCTTCTTGAGTACACAAAATCATGGAGTAAAATGGTGGTGAAGGTGGAGTATGGGTGTGCATGATTCAATTCGACCTAAAATTTATAGTCTCGGAAGACAAAGAAAGTATCGGGAAAGAAGGGGTTGGTTTTCAAAGAGGAAAAGCTAAGCTATAGGTAATAGGGATGGTAACCTGGCTCCAGATATATAAACGTTCATCATTATAGCATGGATCTATAATAACTAGTAACTAAAGAAGGCCCCAAATGAATCCTGCCCTCCAGTATTCATTTTTGTGTAGTCTTCACCCACAATGAATAAGGGTTGGCACTGTGTAGGGCTAGCATAGAACTTGGCATGCCTCTTCCTTGCTTTCTTGCAATGTTTCCTCCATGAGAAACCAGCTGCCATTTAAGAAATTCCATAGTTTGAGGTTCCAAGCTGTAAGGAAAATGAAGGTAGCCATGTGGAAAGGCTCCATAAAAAAAGAGAGCTCTCCCATTACCTCCTTCAGAGGTCCTGTCTGAGGTGTCAGACATGTGAATGAAGAAGCTCTCTTGGCTGTATGTGTAGCTGGATCTTTAGCTACCTCTCATCACTGCCACCATCTGACTGTCAATTTAAGAGACCTCAAACAAGGGATACCCAGCTGAGTTCATTTCATGCACATTATTATAAATAATTGTTTTAAATTACCAAGTTTTGGGGTGATGTGTTATGCAACATTAGATAACCAAAATCCTCTCCAAGATTGAAAAAAAAGCAGAATAAAGGGGTATTAATAAAGTAATTTATAGGAAGATACATTATAAATTTTGAAAAAAAGAACGCTACTTAAAATATATGGGTATAGTGAAATGCACAAAGACTCAGAAGTCATAAGTCCCCAGTTTGAATCTTCTTCTTCACATTTTCTTACCTTGTGACTCTTGGATAAATTCCACTTGATCTCTCCCAGTCAAAATTTCACTATCAGTTTAGAATCTCAGGTGAGAACATTTTGTGTTTAAATGTTTTTGTAAGTTGCAAAATCTTACCGATTTTTATAGTATTATTATAAGTAAAAATACAGAGGCAGAGGAGTGTGATCCTTTATGCAACAGAAAAATTATGTATTAGTCAATGAAATAGTTTGAGCATGAAAGGCATTCATTCACTGCATGCTATTTAGCACCCATTATTCATGAGGAATTGTGCTTTGATCTGGGGATCCGACACTGAATAAAACAGATAGTCATTGCCTACATCTGGCTTATAGCCTAATGTTTATGAAACAAATGATGTCCATTTAAGCAGCCAATGTGGACATAAAAGAAATCATTTTTTTCTCTAATTATTAGTAGTCACCATGGTAATGCTGGGGGTGGCACTATTACATATGTTGTGGTTATAGTGGCTGATATTTTCTATTTTTGAGACAGTCATAGCATAATCACTCATTCACTAATATGCCTGAGGACATCTGAAAATGATATAATACTGTCTGATTAACAGGAAGGGGAAGAATCAACAGCATATTGTTCTTAGATAACAATTCCTCAGAATGACTATAGTATAAAAATGGTGTAATCTGAAATGCGATGGTGCTCAATGAAAAATAATGAAATGGGAAATCACCCCCTGAGATGACTTCCATTTTATCACAAGCACACAAGGAATGAAACATGGACTAGTTTTCCATGAAAATCTTGGTTTAAATTCTTGACAGAGCCTGAAAGGAAAAAATACATCACTATAATGGGCTTATAAAATAAAAATATATATACAGAACGCACTCCACTTTCTAGATTTAGAGTATGCAATTTAAGAAATCATACCCTTGAAAAGATTTGAAGTTAGTATGGTGTGATGTAGCCAAAGCCAGCAGCACCACTTAAATGCCTTTTAAGAGTCTGCAGATTTAAGAGAAGGGAAGAGATCTTGCTGTAGCTCTCCAGAATAATATGTGGCCTCTATACCTAACTGCATACATGCTTGTAAATCATTCCTGAGTACTAAACTTCAGAAAAAAGATAATCACAGTAGTCAGAGGACTCTAAAGTATCAGGGAGTTTAGAGGAAAGACACGTGTGAAGGAAAGGACTAAGAGAAGAGCTATATCCAATTATACAGCTAAATTGTGTTAGAAAAATATCATGGCCTTATGAATATTAAAGAGCACTTCAAAATATGCCAAGTTAAATATCAAATTGTGATTATAAATTAGATTTAAATCATCCATATAAAATACATTTATTAGTATTTATTACAAATGCTAATGAATATATTTTCACTTCTAGTGATACTAAATTTTATTGTAATATAAAAGAGAAGTGAGTAGGGTGAAGTAAGAGCATCTGAAGATTATTTCCTCCATAAAAACAATAAAAATAAATGGCAAAATATTCAGAAGCATTTTTTGGGGGAACTCTAGAAATTAACCAAATGTTTTAAGGAATCCAGAGAGTGTTTATTTAAAAAAGGGCTTAATTTTGTTAAGAACTCTGAACTTTGTGGTGTTTTAACTTGCTTTATTTTCATTTCCCACTCTATAGTACCACAGTAGCCTTAAAAAATAACCTCCAGTCCCTGAACTCTTGAAACCTGGCAGTGAGCCACCTGTCTTATTCTCAAAGAACTGTCATTATTTGTCCTGGTAGGTGGCTTCCTGAAAGACTCATGGTTCGTGTCTTGTAAATTGGGACTTACCAAAGTGTGGAAAGCCTTTTCCCTAGGACACTTGCTGAAAATTTGTAGAGGTCATTCTTTAACTTCATGGTAGCCTGAGGTGATAGACTACAGCTAGAACGAATAATAGGCTAGCCATAAAGCTTAAAAGAGAAAGCTGTAGAATGAGAGATATCCGTATGTTCTTGGGAATCCAAATATCAACACACAGGTTTAGCGTGCTATTCATTCCAAGCACAGTTGCCTATGCTCAAGAAAGATAAGAGGAGGCCTAAGCTCTCACCTCTAGCTGATCTGGAGACTCCGGGTGGGGAGAACGTGACGACTGGTTTTCAACTTCCTGGCTGGACGGTGGAGGTGCGCCCAAAGTGCACAAAGAGATCCCGAAGAAAAATTGGCAGCATTTTTGGATCCAAGCATTTAATAAAATAGCTGTCTAATCATTCACTGACCACTAAGCTAACTAAGCAGAGACTTAAATGTCCAAACGTGACAAAAAATAAAGACTTTAGAGAATTAGTTTAGACAATCACGAAATAAACAGATAGTCTATACTAACAAACTGCAAACCCAACAAACTCTCTTGAGGGAGAACAATATGATTTTCACAGTTGTCAAGTTTTATTATTTAAAATGTTGTTATATTTTGTTATTTAATTCAACCACATTTATGAGACATACAAAGGAATAAGAAAGTATAGCTCATAAATAGGAATAAAAAGCAATCAATAAAAATTAGCCTGGAGGAAGCTCAAAATTTTGGCTTACTAGCCAAAAAATTTTTAATCAGCCATACTTAATATGTTTAAAAAACTAAATTAAATCTCATCTAAAAAATCTAAAGGAAAATATGAAAATAATATCTTACCAAATAGAAGTTGTCAAAATACAAACAAATTTTTGAAAAGAAACAAATAAAAATTATGGAATTAAAAATTACAATAACAATAAAAATTATTTGAAGAGCTTAACAACAGAAATTGGGTGGCAGAACAATCATCCAACTTAAAGATAAGCCAATGAAATTGTATAGTCTAAGAAACAGAAATAAAAAGAATGAAGAAAAATAAACAGAGTCTTAGAGACCTGTGGGACACCATCAAGTATACCAACACATGCATAATATGAGTCCCAAACAGAGAAGAGAGAAAGAAACATAATAAATATTTGAAGATATAAAAATTGAAAATGCAAAATGTGATAAAACATTACCTGTACATCAAAGAAGCTCAATGAAATTCAAGTAGGAAAACTCAAAGAAATCCACACCTAGATAAATCAAAATTAAATGGCCAGAGGCCAAAGACAAAGAGACACTCTAGATGACAAGCAAAAAATGACTCTTCATGTACAAAACAGACTGAAATTTTGCAGTAATTTCCCTTTAGAGTTTATGGAAGCCAATAGGTTCCGGGACACCACATTCAAAGTTTCAAAGAATATGATAAATGTGAATTCTGAAAACAATAAACTATATTTCAAAAATAAAGAAAAAATTAAAATATTCTTAGACAAACAAAAACTGACAAAATATATTACTAACAAATCTACCCTAAAAATAATAAAGAAAGTAGTTCAGCCTGGAATAAAATTACACAGAAAGTAATTCGATCCATTTGAAGAAATGGAGAGCCATGGTAAAAGTAATGATGATGGAGAAAAATATGAATGCAATATAAATGTATTTTTGTTTTTAACTTTTTCTTTTTTCTATAAGATTCAACAAACAAACACATAAAGTTATAATTATAAATATGTATTGGTGGACATTCAATGAATAGAGATATAGTTTGTATGACAATACAACACAGAAGAAGGTAGGAGAAATGGTGTTTTATAAGGGGAAAGTTTTTGCATACTATTAAAATTCATCTGGTAGTATTATAACTAAATTGTTATAAATTAAGATGCTAATTATAACCTCTAAGGTATCCATTAAGAAAATAGCTCATATAATATAGTATGAAATGACAAAAAAAATTAAAATAATACACTAAAATACATGCATTTATCACAAAAAGTTATAGAGAAATTTAAGAAATAAAAGAAGTGTAAGACATAAGAACAAAAGATTCATACATGGAGAGCAGGATGACAGCTAAGGGGTGGAGAGTTTAAGGGGTGGTGGGATTGAGGATAAAGGACTCATGGGCATGGACAAAAGTGTGGTGATTGTTGAAGGGAGGGGAGTATAAGGGGACTAAATGATAATGAAAGAAAATATAACAAAAAATTAAAAATAAAGTATAAAAACAAGCTAAATAACAGAAAAATCCTACATTATCATTAATTACATTGAATGTAATCCATTTTTTTAAAAATCCAGTTAAAAGCAGAGATTTGCAGAATATATTTTTAAAATAAGGTCCAATACTTGATTATACAGAAGACATTTTAAATTCAAAGAAACAAATAGTTTCAATATAAATGACTCAAGAAGATATACCATTTAAGCAACAACCAAAAAACAGCTCAAATGGCTATACTAATAGACAAAATAGATGTCAAGACATAAATTGTTACTAGAGATTAATTAAGAAAATATTAATTCATCAAAAATATAATGATAAACATATAGTACCTACAAAGAAAGACCCAAAATACATAAAAACTATCAGAATTGGAGGAACAAATAGATAATTCAACAATAATAGTTAGATACTTAAGCATCTCACTTTAAATAGTAGAGAGAAAAGCTAGCATAAGATTGCATAATATCAACAAGCACATAGAAGACTTCAGCAGCTCTATAAACCAAGTAAAACCACAAGATATATGTAGAAAACTGTCCCCAAGTAACCCATAGAATCCATATTCTTCTCCAGTGCACCCTGAACATTCTGAAGTATAATCATATATTATTAGGTCATCACTCAATTAATGTAAAAGAATAGAAATCATACAAAGTATGCTCTTCAACCACAATGGAAAGAAATAAAATATCAAAAACAGAAGAAAATTTGGGAAATCTAAAGTATTTGTCAAACAACACATTATCAAATCAACAATAGGATAAACAATATATTTTAATGAAAATTAGAAAATATTTTGTTTAAATGGAAGTGAAAGTATAACATACCAAAATTTGTGGGAGGTAGTGAAAATAGGGTTTAGAGAAACATTTATATATGTCTGTAAATATCTATATTAGAAAAGAGGAAAACTCCCAAATCAATAATCTGATTTTACATCTTAAAGTATTAGAAAAATAGGAGCAAATCAAGCTCAAATCCAAGAGAAGAAAGGAAATAAATAAAATAGAGAAGAGAAAAGCAGTAGACAAAATAAAGAAAACTAAGATATGATTCTTTGAAAAGATGAACAAAATTGACCATGTTTTAGCTAAAAATGGCCAAAATAAAAAGAGAAATAAACCAAATTACTAAAGTTGGAACTAAAGGAAGAATGTCACTATTGAAACCACAGAAATAAAAATTTTAACAGAATGCTATGAACATTTTTAAGGCAACTTAAATAAAATAGAAATTTCTCTAAGAAATTTTATATTCATAAAAAAGAATGTTAATTGGAATGCAAAATGATAAAGCTAATTAGAAAAACAGCTTGAAAGTTTGAAATAAAATTAGAGTTAGCATATGACCTAGTAATTCTACTCCTAGGTATGTGATAATGTCTGTCCAGAAAAGTGCAATGAGAACACTTTGCGTGACATCAAAGTAACCTAGCAGCCAAGGAAAGTGGACTAGATTGTACATGCACGAACAATGGTGACCTCACTGTACTAGTCAGTGGGGGTGGTAGACACCAGGAGTGAACATTTGTACTGTGTGGTCATCACATTCAAAATAACTGAGTGAGTAGAGTAATGAATCTGCATCAAATTTTACATTAAGCTTGAACATTCCTCTAGAGAAACTATTCGGATGATTCAGAAGGTCACAGTTATGGACAGCTGATGATTGGCAGCTTCATCATAACAATGCGCTGTTAATGCATCACATCTTGTGTAGAGTTTTTTGGTGAAACATAAAATGACCAAGGTGATTCAGCTCTCCTATAACCCAGATTAGGTGTTTCGTGACTTCTGGCTTTTCTTCAAACTAAAATGACCCCTGAAAGGGAAGAGATTTCAGACCATCAATGAGATTCAGGAAAACACAACAGGGAAGCTGATGGCAATTGGGAGAACTGTGTGAGGTCCCAAGGTACCTATTTTGAAGGGGAATGAGGTGTCATTGTCTTATGTACAATGTTTCTTGTATATTGTTTCTTCAATAAATGTCTCTATTTTTCATATTACATGGCTAGATACCTTCTGGACAGATCTTTTATATCAAAGGGAAGTAATGTTTGTTCCATTTATTCACACAAATGCTCATGAATTAATATTAATGTAGTATTATTCATAATCGCCAAAACATAAAAATAAGTCAGTGCCCATCAGTTAATGAATGTATAAATGAAATTCAGTATATTCATACAATGGAACATCATTTGGTAATAAAAAAGGATTAGTACTAATACATGTTATCAGATGAATAAATCACGGAAACATTATGCCATGTGGCAGAAGCCAGACATAAAGCTCACAAATTGCATCATCCAATTACATGAAATGCTCCAAAGAGGCAAATCTGCAGAGAGTAGATTAGTAGTGTCCCAGGGCTATAGGTAGGATGGATGACGAGTGACTTCTAGTGAGTACTGGGTTCCCTTTGAGGGTGGTGAAAATATCCTGGAGTTAGAAAACAATGATGATTGCACAATCTTGTGACTATGCTAAAGATACTGAATTATATACTTTCAAAGTGTGAACTTCAAGGTCTGTGAATTAAATCTTAATAAAAATAAAGGAAAAAAGAAAGGTATAAGTAATTGACTTAATTGTGTAATAAGTTTCCACTTAAGCAGGAATAAATCAATAAAAGTAAAGCTCTTCGTTTTAGTTTAGCAAACTTTATTAGTTTGGATCCAGGCTGGAAACAAAGAGGACACTTAGATTGGGCTGCAAATAGTTATTGCTCGCTTAATCTTAAATAAGGAACATTAGCTTTGGCTGGTGTGGCTCAGTAGATTAAGCACTGGCCTGAGAACCAAAGGGTTGCCAGTTTGATTCCCAGTGAGGGCACATGCCTGGGTTACAGGCCAGGTCCCCAGTTGAGGGCATGTGAAAGGACAACCACACATTGATGTTTCTCTCCCTCTCTTTCTCCCCCTTCCCCTCTCTCTAAAAATAAATAAATACAATCTTTTAAGAAATAAATAAGGAACATTAATATTTGGGATTGACCTGGAAAAACCTGTCTTATGTGTCTCCTGGTAAGTAGCATGCATGGTTCATTCACAATAGTGGATGCTCTGTGTTCGAACACACATAAAGTTCTTCATATATAGGACAGATAATGAGGATGTTACTAAAGTCACAATTTGGTAGCCAGATACTGGGTATCAAAATCTAAGCATAAAACCATGCAAAAATAGTCTATCCTCTGTCAAGCCAACCAGCAAGATGTCAGATATGACTGCCGTTCACATGTGAGACTTAAAAAGAGAAAATTTACAGTGATAAGGCTTAACTAGAAAGGAAGATGTTCATTGAGATCTTGCTAATATCTAATGCACAAGCTTAACAAAACCATAAGTAGATAAATGAATACCTCCACAGCTTCAAAAAAAGTTAATTAGAAGTTCTTTGTACTACACACCTAATAGGAGAAGAGAATAGTGGATAGATATTTAGTCTCATGGTAAAATGTTGTTAATGGCTGAATAACACATTACTCTTTATCTAAGGAAGAGGCTGTCTGTTGTTCTAGGATGCAAACGAAGGGCTTACAGGCTGGAAAAGGATGACTGGGCCCTGCCTCAGCATCTACTACTGCCATGCCAGAGCACATAGTTATCTTAATGCCCGGCCCACTGCTATAGACAAAACACTTACAATTGAGTGAACGATGATATCCATCTTTTTCACACATGAAACTGCATGAAAAGGTGTTCTCTGTATTTTTTTTTTAAGATTAGTTTTATTTTTAGAGAGAGGGGGAGGGGAGGGAGAAAGAGAGGAAGAGAAACATCAATGTGTGGTTACCTCTTGCACACTCCCAATTGGGGACCCAGCCTGCAACCCAGACATGTGCTCTGACAGGGAATCAAACCTGCGACTCTTTGGTTTGCAGTCCAGTGCTCAATCCACTGAGCCACACCAGCCAGGGCTGTTCTGTTTTTTGTGTATGAAGGTGCTTTGACCTTGCAATTAATTTCTGAGTTGACAGTAGTTACTTTGCTAATTGATAACATCAACAAAGTCAGCAGTGTGGATTAACACAGGGAGCAACATGGCACCGGGAGTGGAGGTGAAGATGGGTGGAAGAGTCAGCATATGCGTGTTACCATGAAAATTATACTAAAGTAGAAATCTGGGCATCCAGCACAATTAAGGGCTATTACCAGCCATAACCAACTAAACTGCATGTTTTGAAAACAAACAAAATAATAAAAATAAAAGAGAGAAAGAAAAGGAACTAAGTATGTGAATTAGGCGAATTGTATGACAGAACATGTTTCTGATGATAATACTGAGGGAACGTTTTCCATTTTCTGAGACAAGCATCTTGAATGTTTAAAAGCTTAAAATGATGGGGTTGTGTTTTATGACCAGGTTAGCACTAAAACCCTCTCATTAAAATAAAGATCAGCATTTATCCTCAGTCTTCTGATGATATTTTTTGGCCTTGCGTCTACATCTCAAGGTCAGAAAACTCACTCAGAATTCTCATGACTAAGCTAATTTCACTGACTTGGACAAGGGAGTGCTTTCCAGTGTTCTTTTACAGACAGTCTTCGCTACAGAATGGCTCCTAAGATTTAATATCTCATTCTAATTCAAATCATATACTTCATAATTTCCTGGTATCCAAACAAACCTAGTGGGCAGGCACGAACAAAATCTGGCCACAAACACTGGTAATCAACATTTTCACTCAAGCTTTAATAAGAGGCCTGTGGCTACAATCCCATTTGCCAGAGGACAAAGGCTCTCATATCAACCTCAGCCATGAGTGTGATTTATTTAAAAAAGGAAAAAAAACAGAAGCCATCTGGGTAAAATCCACTGCCTGTGGTATGAACCTTGACCAGTCCAGCGGAGCCACCATCCAGCATCAAAACCACTGATTAAAGGGAAAAAATTGGACTAAATAATAAAGCAAATTTGGGCAAGGGAAGATAAAGCAAAATCTTTTGAGTATTCAAATGTTAGAGTTAATGCTCCTTAACTATAATGATATTTTTTTCTTAAGATGTAGAACATTAAACTTTCTATGTTGCTTTGTCCTGAAAGGGTCCTTGGAGTAATGAATGATGATGATGAAGGTGATAAAATATTGACACAGACTAATAATTATTAAGCAAAGGTACCATAGTTGATAGTTTATGTACTAGCCCTTCTGACTGTCACAGGCTCAGAAAGGTAAATAAATGGGCTGACCTCTCAGAGGCAATAAATGATGCAGCCAGATGAACCCAGAGAGTCTGGCTCCTACCTGCTCACTCTTCACGATTATATTCTGCCATGTCTCCATAATCCGTCCACGCAGCAGATGAGAATTAATTGATACGTAAAAATTTTATAGTGGCTAAAACAGAACTATTCCCTAAGGGGTTACTGTAGTACAGGAACATGTACAGTAGCCTATTGGTACAGAAATTTAGATTAAAACTAGTAGCATATTGCAGCACAAAAATGCTGATCATTTTATCCCACATTCTAGCCAATCGTGAGC
This sequence comes from Furipterus horrens, assembly GCF_987537825.1. Taxonomy (NCBI): domain Eukaryota; kingdom Metazoa; phylum Chordata; class Mammalia; order Chiroptera; family Furipteridae; genus Furipterus; species Furipterus horrens. The sequence continues at coordinate 11,990,623 of NW_028327171.1, forward strand.
AAGGAATAGAGACAACATTCTGGAGTATTTACAAGAGGCTAGATGTTGTGCTATGCATTTCAACAATTTATCTCATTTCATCAAATAAACAACAGTAAATTTGAAGAATGAATTAAAGATTAGGTAAGCAGCCTTAATGCTTTTTAAAATATAAATATATATATATATATTTATATATATATTTGGTTGTATATGTATATATATATTTGGTTGTTTTTTTATTTGTCTTTTTGGTAACTAAGCAATAATAAAAAGTTCAATAAAACAGTTTAATTTTTTAAATCTGTGTTAATTTTTAGAATGTATTTAGTCACCAGTTTTTACTAATGTTCTAAGCATTATAATTTCTTAACTATGTAAAAATATATTTTAAAATATGTACATTCATGTGTCTCAAGTGCAGTTAAGAAACAATTAGACTGAGACTTCTTATTCCTAATAGGTCTCTCCAATAGATATATTCCCTTAATTTTTATTAATATTAAATTCCGTATTTAAAATTAATCTTACAAGAGGAAGGGTGTAGTCAAGGAACTAGTATAAATGACCCATGGACACGGACAATGAAATGAGGATTGACTGTGGGAGAGGGGGGCGGTGGGTTGAGCAGGGGAGAGCAAGGGGGGAAAATGGGACAATTGTAATAGATAAACAATAAAATAAATAAATAAAATTAACCATGCAATATAAAATAATGTAACATTGGTGATGGCTGCTGTGCATTTGCTTTGTGTCAAGCTCTGCTGTAGGTAAATGAGCTCTACTTGTTGTATTATTAGTCTGCAATTGACAAATTATGTAGGTACTATTATTATACTTATTTTACATAGTAAGCCTCTCAAATGTAAAGTAAGCTTAAAAATGCAGTAGTATTAAGAGAGTCATTGTCTTGTAATAAAAAGGACATAACTGGTCAAATTGACGATACTACACAAGTTGTGGTCATAATATGACAGTAAAACTTATTTTCTTAAAAAAATCATTTAAAAAATAAATGGGAACAAAACCCAATATCATCTAGAAGCCAGTTTTTCATTTTCTTAGTTCTATGGGCAATTTTAATAAGAATGAGAAAATTAGATTTACTGAAAATGAAATTTTGATGAAGTGCTATTGAAGTATAAAATTCTATAAAATCCCATGTTATGTTAGAAGGAGTTGACAAAGTAGATTATTATGACACAAATATCATTTTACATATGATATTTTCCCCTAAATTGTGGTATAGTAACTATTTTGGTTTTTCTGTAATGTGTAAATCATATTTCTCAACTTTGAAGCCTTGATCTTCACCCAATGACTTCCTGAAACCTGGTTTTACTCCAAACTTTCCTTATTCCTTAGCAACTGAAAGGCAACAGCATTTAGAATTAATACTATGCAAATACACTCTGTGATAGTCTTTCCAATCTTCTCTTGTTTTCCCAAGTTATTTATAAACTCCTGGGTCAAGTTTCATGACTTCTAAAACACCTCTTTTTTTGTATCAATTCTATGTTGCCAAGGTAATAGGAATTTCTTAACAAGGACTTTTAGATTCATCGGTCAATTTATTAACTGCATTCTTAACAAGAAGACCAAAGCCAATTCATTATTAAAAGGAATATAAATTAAGAAAGTTACCTTCCTTACAAATTTGAGGGGAGCTTTGAACCTCGTTCTCTCGATGCATAGACTCAACAACACTTCCCATTTCATTAAAAAACCAGCTTCATTTGGGAAACAGTTTAAATTGTCGAGGTCTTAACATGGTCATCTTTAAACATTTATTTTGAATCTTTATAAAGACTGCACAGGATGTCAAATAAAGATCACTAAAATGATTGCGTCCTACAACTTAGATAAGTGATTTTAAAACCATGGTGGGCTGATGTCACTTGGATTCTTTTTTAAGATAAGTTTCCAAATATATCTGAGAGTCTGATTCCATAGGCACAGAACATGACCTGGGAATCTGCATTTTAATGAGAGCAAGTCGCACCTTAAATGTGGATCAGTTTACTACTTCAGAAATGTCTCCTGAGGTGTTTACAATTTGTGATAAAAAAAAATGTGGTTAAATACTTCAAAGAAAAATACATGAAAAACACACATGTTTAATACCTGTTTTGTTAATCTTTACTCATTTTGTGGTTTTTTTAAAAACTTGATTGTTTTTTGCATTTGCTCATGACTTTCATCAAAGCTCCAGCTCTCTTCAGCAATCCACAACATAACATAACTTTCAAGAAACTTTTCAAATGCCTGCTCCAAAGTATTCCTCTGCTGGATTAATCAAACTTCACTCTCTCCTTTGTAGTGCTTAATTTGAACTATTTATGACATTGATTTATACAATACTTTATGGAAATTTTTCCTTTTTTATGTCCTCTCCTTTATCTATTTTTCTGTAGAAAAATAATAAGACACACACACACACACAAACACACACACATCCCAGTGTAAAGGGTTTCAGTATGATAACCTAGAAATAAGCTATACTTTAGTGCTATACACATAAATAAATGTATGGAATAGATATAAATTGATCTTAAAATTAAGACAAAATATCAGAAAAATGCATACTTTTTTTGCCAAAGCTTAAATGTTTTTCTTCTTAAACAAATTGCAAACTGCAAAGAGTTCAAAATCTTTAGTTTCTTAACATAGCAAAAGTTACCAGGTCACTTATTTTTATGATAGTCACTGATTTGTTTTACTTTTGTGTAGTTAAGATGGGAAGTAGAGGTGGCCAGAAATAAGAATGATTTCTTAATTTAGTAGTCAGGGCCTTTATACTTGGTTTTTATATATTCAAGTGAATAAGGAAAAGGAATAATGCATTTAAATTTATTATTCAGTCTTAAAATGTGTATCTACAATCATGAATACTGTAAGACGCTGTGTAAAAATATTTTGTCTTATGCCTCTATTAAAACTTAATGAGAACAAAAGCACACTAAGAAAGCCAGACAACATAAACATATTTAGAGAAAAAATTATAGTCTCAAAATGTAAACGGTGACACAAACCTGCCAAATACGGTGATTGTTTCATATGCACACTCAATCTGTGTTCACAATGATCATTTTACCAAATTGTCACTACCTTGGGAGGTATATCTCAAAAACCTTTTTGTAAAAATGATAAGCTCTTATGGAATGGTTTGATCATGGTAAAGTAGGAAAGACACTGTAGAGCGACTCAATGCTGCCTAACCGTAAAATGGAGGGCATTTGAAGTTGAAAGAGAATCCAGACTGATGTACCATTTTTATTTGAAATATACAGGACTCGAGCAGAAGTGAAGAGGTATAGAGAGGAGGAAAAGAAAGAGGAAAAGCATTAACACACAGGTGTAATGCCGAAACCTGTAATTCTAGGAAACTGTCTCTGGGTCACACTACAACCTTTGGAAAGTCGATTGTTAATGGGAGGCTTTTGTGCAGTGCTTAGGTAAAAGAAAGTGAAACAGTATTCCATAGCAGAAACCCTCTCCAGAGTATCCTTTAGCTAATATCTGGATCCATTCTAAGAGGAACAATGAGAAATAAATCAGTCCAGGATCTATGTATGCGTTTTATTCTTAACATAAGGAAAAAAAGAAAACAAGAAAAATGAAGTTGATGAACCTATATTACAAGTAGAATTGTCCAAGTGATGAGAGAAAGAATTAAATAAAACATGTTGACTGGTTTCAGTATAGAATTTGAAGTTACAAAGTTAAGAAATCATAGTTAAAAACATCATAGAAACCATATCACCAACAACTATATCCAAGAAAATGGTAAACAGCTAGAAGAAACCACACAAAATAAAATAAAGTGACAAAGGCAATTTTCAAGTATACAATACAGTATTATTAACTGTCATTACCATACTGTACACTTTTATTTATAGTTAAAAACGGCACACTGATTTTAAGATAAAAATATAGATAAGAATCAACACCAAGACTGACCTTGATTCAATTACTAGATTTGAGGAATAAAGAAATGACACAATTGGCACCTAGGCAGAAAAAAGCAAGTCTCTGAGACTTCTTCCATTGTTGCCCATGAAGTATTATTACTATCAGAACTATCCTTCCTTTGTAAACACGTAGAAATTCAGAAAAAGCATATGAACCAACTGTGTTCATGTATTCAACACCAAGCAGCAGGAGGCTGCGATCTATTAGAGAAGGGAATCAACAAGGTATGTACTCAAGGTGCCAGCTTACTCACTGAAAGCAGTTTCCAGCCTGCTGCACAGTGAGGGGAAATCCAAAAGAAAACAGCATGATTTGCTGAATGTCACAGTCAGAAACCAGAGCGCAGGGAGGCCAAGGCAGCCAGAATTAGTAGGACAAGCTAACAGAGAGAAGAGGGCCTCACAAAGAGAAAACTGTGAAGATACACAGCAGTCCCTGTAGTCTTTCTGTGAGTACTGATCTGTGCCTACATGAAGTAAAACTACATGGGAGAAGAAAAACAACCACCACAAACAACAGGCCAAAAGAATTCCTGGAGCTCATACACTCCTGGGAAGGGTTCACATTGGCCCCAGCCAGAGGGAAAGACATGTAATATACTGAGTATCAGGTGGAGTTCTCAAATGAATCACACCTTGTATGGGGCCAAATTAGCTCTAGAGTCAAGACTGCTCTGAACTCATCATAACCAAACTTAAGTGCAAAATGATTCAACTCATCCCAAGTACCTTAACTACATATCAGAACAAAACCCATTTCTTGTTAAAGAAGCAGAATGAAATCCTTAACTCAGTAGCATAAAATTCAAAATTGCCAGTGCATATTTAAAGAAATATCAGAAGTGCAAAGAAGCTGAAAAAATTTGATCCACGACAAGAAGAAAAATCAATTGATAGAAACAGACCAATGAAAGATAAAGCTGATGGAATAAGCAAAAATGAAATAGACAGTAGGTCTTGTATCAGCTACTACGTGTACTATAAAATACTTAAGTGTATGCAGGAAAACATAAGTATGATGAGGAGGGGAATAAGAGATATAAAAAAGGCTCAACTTGCCCACTTAGAGAAAAAATGAAATGAAAAATATACTGGGTCATATTGAAGATAATAGATAACTGTGAAAAAGAATACTGTTGAGCTTGAACAGAGAGCAATAATAAGCACCAAATGTAGCACAGAGGAAAAAAAAACAGAAGAAAATGAACAAAAAAACAGTGACCTTAGAACAATATCAAGAAGTCTAAAAATACATGTAACTGGAATAACAGAAAATGGGGGGTGGGGGGAAGCAAACAGTATTTGTGGGAGTCGTGGTTGAGATTTTAGCCAAATTTGACAAAATGGTAAACCAACAGATAAAAGAAGCACAGTGGCCTCCAAGCAGAATAAATATAATGACTGAATGAAAGAAACCTAATTATAAAGAAATAATTTAAAAATAGTCCAAGGAAGAGACACTTTATTGACATAGAAACTAATAACTTCTTCTTATCTAAGCATTCATGTTATTAGACAATTGAACAACATTTTAGTACTCAAAAAACAATCTAGAAACCTATTCCAATAAAGCAATTTAAAAATAAAATTGAAAAAACAAAGGTAAACTAAGCCACCATTTTTAACAAAGAAAAGCATACAGATTTTAATAAGAATGCATACGCACTAGAAGAGATAGTAGGCAAAAAAATGTCAGAAGATGTAAGTGCAGGTCTTCACAAAGGAGTGAGAAATATTGGAATTAATAAATATGAGATCTTTTTCTCATGTTTTAAATAATATTAAAGGTAATTGACCATTAAAAACAAAAGTAATAACAATGCATTCTGAGCTTTATAACCCACAAGCAAGAATATATATGACACCAATAAGACAGAGAATTATTCATAGAACTGTAGAGAAAAAAATAGTTGTAATATTTTAAGCGATAAAGTGATATAAAATTATTAGAAGATTGTGCTAAATAAAAAATACAGCTACAGCACCAAGAACTCAATCCATGAAAGAAATAATTGATAAGTTAAACTTTCTTAAAATTTAAAACATATGGTCTGCAAAAGTAAGTATCAAGAGAATTAGGACACAAGCCACAGAGGGAAAGGGAATATTTGCATAAGACACATTTAATAGAGGATTACTATCCAAAATATACAAAGAACTCTTAAAATTCAACAATAATAAAACAACCTCATTAAAATATGAACCAAAGACCTTGATAGATAGCTCACCAAAGAAAATATGCAGACAGCAAATAAACATAGAAAAATATCTTCCATATCATATGTCATCAGGGGAATGCAAATTAAAACAAAATACCACCACACCTATTAGGATGGTCAAAATCTGGGCCACTGACCACACGAAACGCTGGTGAGAATGTGAAACAACAGGCACTCTCATTCATTTCTAGTGGGAATGCAAAAATGGTACAGCTACTTGAGAAGAGTTTGGATGATCATTACAAAACTAAACATACTCTTACTACACGAGAGGCAGGAACGATGCTCCTTGCTATTTACCCTAAGAAGCTGAAAACTTAGGTCTATGGAAAAACCTGCACGTGGGTGTTTACAGCATCTTTGTTATAATTGCCAAAACCTGGGACCAACTGAGATGTCCTTCAGTAGGTGAACAAATAAATAAATCCTATCCTCATGACGATAGGATATTATTCAGCAGTAAAAAGAAACGCACTATGAAGCCCTGACAAGACATGCAGTCACGTTAAATGCTTATTACTAAATGAAAGAAGATGCTCCTAAAAGGCTGCCTACTGTATGACTCCAAGTGTATGACATTTTGGAAAATACAAAACTATGGAAAGAATAAAAAGATCACTCATTGCTGAGGTTGGGGAGAGTGGAAGAAGATCAGTAGGCAGAGCACAGAGGATTTTTAGGGCTAAGAAAATATGGAGTGTAACATTATAATGATAGGTCTATGTCATTATGTCCAAGTCCGTAGAATGCACAACAGTAAAAGTGAACTGTAATGCAAACTGTGGAATTGGAGTGATATAAAAGTTATTTCAATAATAATAGAGGAGGCTACACCTGTGGGTGGGGGGGTAGGGAGTTTATGATATCTTTGTACCGCCCTCTCAATTTTGTTGTAAACCTACATATTCTGTACCTCTCATATGCTGATGATAGTAATGGAAACATAAAATCAAAAGAAGTAAGAGCACACATTCCTTTAATGTAAATAAAAGGTACAAGTTTTTGCACACACATAGAGGTATTAAACACAATATACATCTACCTTCTCCCATGGGATGAGGAAGTTCCCTGCACTTCATACCCTCAGAAAATAGATACCCTTCTTGTGGGAATGATATCGGCCTTTCTCTTCCTGCAAAGCACCCATTGCTACTGCATTAGTTTGGGGTTCCTTCCCAAGCAGACTCTGAGACAAAGACTTGGGGGCAAGTAAGTAGTTTATTCAGAAATTGACCTCAGAAAGCTTCAGTGACAGTGGTGAAAGGGAGATAGAACCTGGAGAAAAGTCAATGTGAGCGAGCGCATATTGCTCTGTGCTCAGTCTTGCTGGGGCCATCTGGATCATGTTTCCAAATTATGTCACAGGGAGACAGCAAGACTGGAGCATTTTCTCACCTACTCTCATCATCCATTGGATGAAGGCTGCCTAGGAGGCCTTACCGGTCCTTCCCCAGCTCTGTCTCTGCTCCTGTCTGAGGCTAAGCAGTGGTGATTCGCTGAAAGAAGCTCCAATTAGCTGAAAGAAGAAGTCAGACACAAGCGTGAGGTTGGGAGGCTGCTACTGAGCTGTATGTAAACAAGGGACTTTCAGGTGAATGTAGTGGCCCCAGGAGATAGGGCGCAAGGTATCAACAGTGTCTTTTACAGCCAGTTTTACTTTCCTTTTTCAAACAGAGACTGTATTGGGGGTCCTCAGGTGCAGGTTTGAGTTGAAGATTCACTAGAAGGGCTCACGTAATTCAGAAAACTTTTTTTTCCCCCCCACCTTTATAGCCTATTAAAATGAAAAGATACAGTTAAAAAGCAGCAAAAATAAAAAGGCACACCAAATGGAGTCCAGGAAAATCCAGATGTAAGCTGCCAAGTGTCCTCTAGCAACAGAGTCTTTTGAAAGCACTTAATTCTCTTAGCAGTAATGTGTGAATTATTGCCTACTGGGCCTCGGTGTCAGGGCTTTTATTGGGGATCCATCCTGCACGCATGAGTGTCCATGTGACTTAACTACTCAGTTTCCAGACCCCCCATTCCCCAATAGAAGTCAAATGGATACAGCATGGCACAAAACCCCAGGCACACAGACTGATGTTCACAATAAATCACATTGTTAGCATAATCCATGTGGTGTGGTCTATATCTTCAAGTATTCAAAGACTCTTATCAGACATGATAAAGGCTCCAAGATGATACTCCCAAGAGCTGGTTAAGGCCCAGTTCTGAACCCCTTTAGAACAAGTACAAGGTTTTGAGCCACGTACGTGTGCTGAATTAACCCTTTATTGCACCCCTCCCAGGATATTTTTGATCTTTTCAGACCTTTGACAATGTGCCAGTCAAGATCAAGTAACTAATAACAGTGTGCTCTTCAGTACATTTTTCAAATTTGAACTACAGGTCAATTTCCTTGACAAAAAGTAGATATAATTTTGATTCATTCACACTGGACGGCTACTGATGGGTTGGCTGTTTTCATTTTTTTTTTTAATTTGACAATCTAAGGGAAGAGAGGTCAGTGCCCCTGACTAATAGTCAGGTATTGCATGTTTTAAACTGTTTTGCAACACACCAATGCGTCTGTGTGGCACACACTGAAAACTGCTGGATTAGGTAATCAGCTTTAGCTCTCCCCAGAAGCCCAGGCCTTTAAACCCTCAGAACTCTGCACATTTGTGATTCCCAGATATCTTCTCAGTAAGAGACCAATATCATATGTTTATATTCACTCAGGAAGACAGAAAGATAGTCTGATAATTCCAGCATGATTTAAATGATATCTAACTATGGCATCATTTCCGAATTCACATTTTACTGGCTTGTGTTTAAAGTAAGTTGATATAAATATAATAGATATTCAGGAGTTTTGTAAAGCGAAGGATGTTTTTTGTTGGTATAAAGGGTAAAATGAGGTTAAGCAGGTATAGAGAAATTAAAAAGTGACAATAAAATGCTCTGTGTTTAGTCACTTAGCATTTAATTTTTTAATTGATTACCATGACTAAGGAAAAATCTCAGGGAATCGTCGTCGGCAGCCGTCCGTCTCGAGAGACGATGGTGTAGCTTCTTAAGTGTCTATCTGCACCGCCGAGAATGGCTGTGCAGTCCGACTCGGGAGTGACACGGCATCTGTCTCCTCCCGTGTTGAATTGACATCTTGCGATGACGCTGGAGTGTCCTCTCCAGTGGAGCTGAAGCTACAGAGCCTGGGCAGGGTGATATGGAGGGTCTGCTGTTGCCCATGCAGCAGACCCCCCCTCTCTTCGCAGCTGAAGGGTCCAAGGGAAAGACGGAGTCGATACAGCTTGGCTTCAGGTGCGCCGCAGGAGTTGCCGGTGTTGACTACAACGTCAAACCGCCTTAGGGACTCCGGCTCCGGATTTTCTGTCGGGGTTTACTCCCTTAGCCTTTCCCCAGAAGAGGTATGCCGCAAGGCAGCGGAGGTTTTTTAAAGTCAGAGTTTTCCTTCTCTGATGTACCCTGACTGGAAGATCGAACCAGCGACACTTAGCTCGCAGGCCGACGCTCAATCCACTGAGCTAAACCAGCCAGGGCATCTCAGGGAATACTGCACATAAATTTATTCTTTATTAATACAGGCTGCTGATAGAGGGAGAGTTTCCTCCTGACATTTCAGGCAGAGAATTACCAAAACTCTAGGCTACTTAATTTCAATGCCTTAATTTCGGTCATTTTTACCTAGTTTCTTTTTCCTCTTGCTCCTTTTTTTTCCCCTTATGCTTTTAAAGACAAGGCAGCTTCTGAGATATTTTTTAAAAATATTTAAAATACTGGTGTTTACTCCACAAAAAAGTTGAATTAAGAATATGAGGTTTCGTTAACATGAAAAAGTATGTTAAATTATTAATGAAGAACAAACAGTGTGTCTGCTTACTATAACACATAGCCTGAAGTGGGCAGAGACAGGTCCCCTCGGAGCCAAGATTCTGCCTCTGTTGGCTTAGAAGTTTATTGTAAAACATTTCTGAGCCAAGGACATTTAGAGGAGCGATGCCAAGCTAGGATGAAGGTGCCAATGTAGAATGATCTTTAAAAGATGGAGACTTCATCATTGAAGTAACTGGAAGTACAATTCATGTCCCATCAATTTAACTGGAGACATCTGTTCCCAAGGTACAGAAGCATATCTGTCTATTAATTTCTAAGTAGAACTATTCAGGTTGTGCTCACCCACTTAGTTTTAATAAAGGCTCTATAAAAACCTTTTTTCAAATGCTGTTTTTTTGATGAAGCCAAGTTTCAATCTCTGCTATTCTTGGTCATTATTTTAGTTTTAAAATATAGGTAGAGAAGAACAGGGTACAAAAAATTCTTAACCCTTATTGGAAGGCTATCATTTCTCAAGAGATGTTTTCCCTTACCGCAGTGAAACTTGAAACCTCTATATTACCAAAGGCCCTCATGCATTCTTCACTAGTCTATTTTGTCCACTATGAATCTTCTTTAAACTGGGCTTTAAATGTAGTAAGTTTTCATTAAATATTTATTTAGTTACTGTCCATGAAAACCTCAGACATTTTAATGAGAGCAGAAATGATGATGAGTGGGTTAACAATAGAGTTTCTGAAAATCAAAGACCTACTAAAGGAGATTAAAATAATGGGACAAGACAAGGAGACACATTATAGCCACAACAAATATAGTCCTTGGGCAGATAAATCTTAGGGATTAATCAGTAGGTAGAATCCCAAGTTTTAAGGTATAAATAGTTCATGCAAGTTTTTTCCTTCAATAGTTGATTCATCATTTAATTTAGCTTACTAAAATACATATATCTCACTAAAAATAATGGTTCTTCTCGTCATATAATTTGTATTCTGATGTGTTTTATAACTTACAGTCCAAGCAATGAGTCTCATTGTCTATCATGAGATGTAATAGCCTATCTACCTCTTCTCCCTCAAAAAGCCACAGAAGGCAGCAATCAGGAACTTCCTATCATCTTAGATGGTTCAGAGGTAATCTGATTTCAGTCATTGATTTAGGTAAGTTCTTCAGTGAAGGCACTGACAAGAGAGGTAGTTTATAATGTATGACTTCGTTCTAATACGAGTACAAGTTGCATAGATCAAGAGCAGAATGGACTGCTTGGACACCTTTTACAATCCAGTATGGAGTCATTGTCAACCATGAGAGTTACAGCAAGTGCTATCCCAAGACAGAGGTAATGGGACATGTACTACCTAAAACCACGAGTCTGGACACCCATAGGAGTGAAGGCGAATAAGAAATTAGAACTCCGACCACCCAGCTCTCGAGCCTGGCTGTACCATGGGTCATGCTCAGAGCCAGGGTGGACTTCCACTCCACAGTACATGTGCCACCACTGGAGCTGCCTGACTTGAGACCAATGCCCGTTTCTCCACCTGCGGACCTACCAGTGACCAGGACTTTGCGCCAGACATTCGTTCTGCTCGTTTCTATTACACAAGCTCCCCCTCTCGGTGTGTAACTTGCGCATGACTCTGCTGGCTTATCGGGGAGGTCTATGTACCCTAATAAACCTGGTATTGTGGAAAGACACAAACCTGTATGACTTTTTTTGGAGATGCTCCCTTGTCAAACAGAAGTTCAAAAATTTTGATTTATAAATTATTTCCATGTAAGATTAGTTTATTTGAAATGTCAACCTTATTTGGTAGAACCTATTGGCCTTCCACAGGTCCTTGTTAAATAGAGGATTATCTATTCATTTTATTGCACTACTAGAATAAATAAGAAAGCATCTTATGTTTTCCGTTGTTTCTAGAGCAGACTTTCCTAAATCTAGTATTTCAGTTAAATAAAATTATTTTAAAGTATTAAAATATTAAGTTATAATTTTCTTAGTATGTTTATTTGAATTTTACATATTTCTGTCAATTAATATAAAGTTCTCCAGTGAAATACGGAACACAGTATTAAGGAACTGTCAAAATTCAGGTGCTCAAATAAGGTGTCACTGAATATTGATTAAAAGATCTTAAGTAAAAACTTGTGACTGTTCTTTCTTGCTCTAAACTATGATGTTAAGTCCAATTGTTTGAGAAGCTAATATTTAGTGAAAACCCTGCTGTATATTTAGATATTAACAGTTAAGTACAGGTTTGTACATTAAATTTAGTCAGTTGGGCTAAAAAGTGACCTCAGATTTAGAAAAAGAAGTGTACTCGTCCAACTACTTATGCAAACCACTGCTGTGAGGCCAAGGCTAACTCAACAAAACAAGACATGATTTTTATATTTCACTAAAATTTACCAGAGTCTAGGCCAATAGTAAGCTTATATAGTAAAGTAAAAAACATATTTTCATTTTAACTTTCAAATATTATTTTAAACTTAACTTTAAAAAATTTGAAGTATTTTCACTTATTCTCTTAACGTCAAACTTTAATCTATTTTTTCCGTGTAGTCTTGGAAATTAGATTTCAAACACTGAAACTACATATGCACCAATACAAAGTAGTTATCAATTTCCATTTTTGAGCAGAAGCCAATCTACTTCATTGGGAAAACAGATAAATTAATTAAATGAAGCACTTTTAGTATGTTTTAAAAGGAAACACTTTAGTGAATTATGTGAAAAATATTCCTCTAGAAAATACTAAGACCAAGATCAAACTATAAAAACAATTTCAACATTAGGCCAGCTTTTGTTATTATTAGGTGAATTATTTTATTGTGACTGTATTTAAAAGAGTAAACTGGTTTGTGTTTTCAACTTGTGACCATCTCTCTCTCTCGTGCTAGAATTGCCAAAACCACTGATGTCAGGAACAACAGCTCGACTGTTCTCCAGCCTCCTTTTGGAACTTGGGACACAAATAAATTACTAGTTGCTACCCAGTCTGTGGAGCTGGAATCAGAAGTTGCCTTATTCTGTCTTCAAGAAAGGCACCCACCACTAAGGTGACAGGAAGTGCTCCAAGTTAACCCTGAGTTCTGATTTAACCTCTAGCATAAATACACAGGTGTTGACATTGTAAATAACCTCTTATTAGAAGAGACAAGAAAAAATAGTTCTTTTAAATAATGTGTCTGGGGTGAAAAGGACAGGGGAAAGTAAAAGAAAAGAAAAAAAAAAACCCCATAAAACCTTATATCATGGGATATTAAGAGGATAGAAGAGACTTGTTTCAGGATTAATACAATTTTGACTTTAGCCCTATCTGCTATTCACTCATGGTACACCTTTCAGAAAAAAGGCAAAAAATCTTAACTTTATAATAATTTTCAGGGATATCTTGTGTTATTTTCATCACACAAGAAAAGAAGGTAGTATAAAATCAAAGTATTAACATTAGAGAAAAATCTACTGTTTTATTTAACTGATAGAGAAACAAAGTTAGTAGTTACATGGAGTGATAGGATGAAACTATTCTGCATCTGTGAAAATGTCTATCACTCCTAGTTAAACTGAAGGCAGAAAACTGTTGAGAAAAATGGATTTAGAGATCTTGTTTTAGTCTGAGCCATGCTAACATAAGATCTTAGTAATCTTTTTCTCTCCAATGTTTGTTTTCTTTATCATCTTTCAAATTAAGTTGTTGGTTTGCAGCATCAGAGACTCCTCTAGACTCAACTTATTCAAACAGAAGATTTAATGTTGTGTTTGGTTTTCAACCTCTTTTTATTCTGAATCTTCCTTTTGGATCTGATTTTAGGATTTAGGCTCTTTTTATTTTTTTCACATTTAGAAAAAGTGGATCTGGGTAACCAATTATACTTCATTTGTATCTCATTTATATTTGGGTGTGATGTTCACCCTTTAAGCACATACATTTAAAGATAGAGTAGTAGTTTACATTTGTAAAGAAATTTCAAATCAAATTGGAAACACTGAAAAGATAAGAGATTGCTAATATGGCTGACTTCATAATCAGTTTAATTTAATTTTATTTTAGGGATGACATATATGAAGGTATGGTTTTTGATTTCTAGGAGTCTACCCTCCTCACTCTCCAGTCAGGTAGGTTATTTCCTGGGGAGATTGGTACAAATAAGTAGAGGCTGAATTCAAATTTTTGTTCTGAGTTTCTTTAATACTTGAAATTCCCTCAATCTTGACCTCAGTACAGGGAGTCCTGAACTTTTTTTGATTTTTCCTCCACATTTTTGTGTGCCTAATAATGTTTATATTTATTTAATTATATCATCGTCGTCGTCGGCAGCCGTCCGTCTCGAGAGACGATGGTGTAGCTTCTTAAGAGTCTATCTGCACCGCCGAGAATGGCTGTGCAGTCCGACTCGGGAGCGACACGGTATCTGTCTCCTCCGTGTTGAATCGACATCTTGCGATGACGCTGGAGTGTCCTCTCCAGTGAAGCTGAAGCTACAGAGCCTGGGCAGGGTGATATGGAGGGTCTGCTGTTGCCCATGCAGCAGACCCCCCCTCTCTTCGCAGCTGAAGGGTCCAAGGGAAAGACGGAGTCAATACAGCTTGGCTTCAGGTGCGCCGCAGGAGTTGCCGGTGTTGACTACAACGTCAAACCGCCTTAGGGACTCCGGCTCCGGATTTTCTGTCGGGGTTTACTCCCTTAGCCTTTCCCCTGGAGAGGTATGCCACAAGGCAGCGGAGGTTTTTTGGAGTCAGAGTTTTCCTTCTCTGATGTGCCCTGACTGGAAGATCGAACCAGCGACACTTAGCTCGCAGGCCGACGCTCAATCCACTGAGCCAAACCAGCCAGGGCTTATTTAATTATATATAGTTTTAATATTATATTTCCCTCATTTCCCCTTATAGCTTATAATATGAGATTAGATATGTTTAATTTTTAAGTTGAGAAAATTATTTGTCATTGGAATGATAATTTTTATTTACTCTATAATGTAGCTAATATATGGTAAAAATAAACATGAAATATGTAATATTAAAAAGCAGTTTAATTTTCAAAAATAAGTAGTTTAAAAAGAGTTTTATTTATTTTATAAAACAAGGAATTCTTTGTGTAGTCAAAGTGGAATGACTATGGATGGCCACATAATTCAAACATTAAACTAGCTTATAGTCGCAGACCTTTCTTGATACCTGGGGCCACAGCCTCTTGACCCACCAGTCTCTGTGAAGCTGTGTTGTTATATCATGCAGTTTTCCAGAGTATCCTGGAGATTTTCTAGGCTTCTCTGTCTCAAAGCTTCCTTGGAAGTTCAAAAAGCCTGTTTAGTCTGCAGATAGACAGAGGTAGAAAATGTGAGAAAATTAGAGCCTCCAGGAGTACAACTCACCTAAGGTGGGGGTCAAAAATCAGGAAATAAAAGCCCATCCTTTCCATTATTCAGAAGAAAAATTATGAGTTATGTTCTACAGAGTTCTTCAAAAGATAACAGGATTGATCCCATTGATGCCAATAGTGGTAACAAACTCAATAATTCACACTTCCTTGGCCTTTCTCCCTTCCCAGTCTCACTCTTTCCACTTCCTTATTTCTGCTTTGAAGAAAACCTAAATAAAATACCTGTGCTATGTTTCTTCTACAGGTTCTAGGGAAACAAGAAAATTATATAGCTTTACATCATGCTATTACATTTTGCCTGCAGAAATAGAACCACTAATAACATTTGTTTGATAAGTAGAAGTTCACTGTTATCAATCCATTAATATTCTTGTAGCTTTAACAGATATCTACTCTGAGGATTTTCATCACTATAATAATGTTACAACTACAACTTTACTCTCATAAATATCTTACCTGTTAGCATAAGTTTTAGTACATTACAGTCATTGATGGAATGTATTATAATGAAAAGATGAATTGCTTATATTCTATTTTTTATAAGATTAGTTGTCACTGGGTAGATATTGGTAGTACATAAACTTAAATTCCATAAACTCAGCTATGGATAAACATTAAGAACATATTTCTATTGTCTAAAATATTGCACATAATCAGACTACTTATGTTTTTTTCTGTAAAAGTATTTCAAACTATTGGCATCATTACTAAATAAAGTATTTAAGCACAATCTGAATTTAAATACCAGCAAAATTATATTTCCAGTAACCTATATTCCACTATTATTAATATGTACTTCTTTAACTTTGGATTAACAAATTTATTTTAAAATACTTTTCATAGGCATAAGGCATTCCTTATTCTTATGTACAAACCATATCTACATTTATCCAAGGCAATAACATTTCAAAAAACATTTTAATGACTTAAAAAAAAAAGAGTGGGTATTACACAAGCTTAAAGAAACATTTTTGGAACTTCACAAAAGCAACCTCATTAGAGGAAGTTGATTCACCTCTAAAATTCCAGATCAAATGTTACATTGAAATAGAATAGACTATATAATCTTGAATTAGTCTGATTAAAAAAAAAAAAAAACCTGCCTTTAGTTAGACTTTATATTAGCTATTTAAAAAAAAATTTAAATTGTTTTTCTATTACAGATGTCTCAGTTTTCCCCCTTTGCTCTCCCCTGCCCCGCCCACCGCCCCCCTCTCCCACAGTCAATCCCTATTTGGTTGTACATGTCCACGGGTCATTTATACTAGTTCCCTAACTAGACCCTTCCCCTTCTTTCCCCTCTTTTCTCCTCCCCCTCTCCTCCAAACCAATTACACATTGATAAAATGAGTATGTAACAATACCTTTCTCCATAAAATAATATACAGTAACTGACACAGAATAGCTGAGAATGATAAAAATATCTTTACCTCGTGCATATTTATGTCAAGTATGCTCTGAAAAATTACAGATTTAGTTTGAACAGAAAAAAATATTATGCCCTTTCAAAAAAATTTAGCAGGAGTGTTTTTAAATGTAAGGAATATTTTTGAACATTCAGTTAAAAATATAATCTTTGAATGAGATTGGATTTGTAAGACAAATTCATATAGATTGCAAATATCTGTAAAAATGCATGTTTCAGGTAAAATCATGTCAAGATATGAAATGATGAAGTTGCTTGTGAAAATATGAATCTTGCAGTTTCATGTTATTTCTATGGCCCAAGTGTATAATATTCAGCACAACACATTGTAAGTATTTAATAGATATCTGCTACTTTTGTTGTCTCTTTGATTCATGGGTAGAATATCTTATTTATTCTTCTACTGATCTGATTTCTAATTATTCCTCAGAACATTTTTGGTTATTATTTTCATGTTTTTATCTCAACAGGTTTTGGAAAAAATATGTGTTATAAATTCGATTATATAAAGATAACATTTTATCAGTTAAAAGTAATATTTGTTAAGTTTTAACATTGTCTACATTAGTAGATGATGTGGGTCATCCAAGTGAAGCTGAATGTTTGGGTTTAGCTTCCAGTGGTCAAAATTCATGGCCAGGGCAGCTGTTCATTTTATCAAAGCTACGTTCAATTTCAGTTTGTACTTAAGGGTATTCCAAGAGTTTTCTTTCCAGTTTATTTTATTTTTTAATTTTATTGTCAGGTTGTTCCTTTGTATTAAAAGCTATAACATTTCTATTAAGTTCTGCTAAGACTTAATCATTAGATCTCATAAATTTATTGCAAATACAACTGTCAAAGGAATAGTCAGTATCTTTGATGAATGCACATGAGAATATACAGAAAATGACAAAAAAAATGGTGGTCATAAGGGTATAGAAAACCAGAGAATATAAGTTTTAAGGAAGCATTGTCAATTCATCTTCTTAGTATGGTGTAGTTTTAAATTTCCACAGATAACTAAATACTTTCTATAAACACAATCAGAGAAAATGATATGTCTATGGAATAATTGAGAGAAATAAGTAATTGATTCCGTAAGTTATTAGAAAAATTCAAATTAAAACCACAATGAGATATCATTTCACACTTGTCACAATGGTTACCATAAAAAATAAAATCAACAAGTAACATGTTCTGGCAAGCATATGAAGAAAAGGGAACACTCATACACTCTTGGGGTGGGGGTTGAAAATTGGTGCAGCTACTATAGAAAACAGTACAGAGGTTACTCAAGTAATTAAATCTATAACTACCTTGGGACCCAGCAATTCCACTTCTGGGTATTTATCTGAATAAAATGAAAACACCAATTCAAAAAAGTCTATGCCCCCCTAAGCTCACTACAGCATTAAAATCAATAACCAAGACATGGAAACAACATAAGTGTCTAATAATAGATGAATGGAGAAAAGAATGAAATTCAGCCATAAAAAGGAGGCACTCATGTCCTTTGTGAACACATGGATAGACCTAGAGGGGATTATGCTAAGTGAAATAAGTCAGAGAAAGACAAATACCATATAATTTAACTTATATGTGGAATCTAAAAATAAAAATCAAATAAATAAACAAAACATAAAAGAAAGAGACCCTGATGTAGAGAACAAATGATGGTCATCAAAGGGGAGAGGAAAGGGAGAAATAAGTTATTACATTATACCTCTTATGTTTAAGGCAAATAATATTTGAAAGGTCTAAAATTCTATGTGAGGAAAAGATCTAACAGTAAATGAGTGTCGAAATGTAATGCTTAAAAAGGAGTTTGAAAAAAAATATTTGAAATTTTATCTATCTTAATCACATTTTAGTAGTCTTAAATTTGACGTATGAAGAAATTCATTATAAGATACTAGTTATAGAAGACATACACTTTTTCATGCTTAATACACCTAATTCTTAACAAACCCAATTCTTATGAAACCCCTTCTCTTTCAATTTCTAAACACATAAAATATCTTGAAAGACAATCGGAAGGTTTATAAAGTTAAAATTTTCTTCTCCCCTCTGTGCTAATGACCATGTATGCTTTAACGAGTGTACAGAGCCTCAGATAACATCCCAGACCCAGCCGACACCTTGACTACAGTCTGTGGGACCCTGAGCAGAAAACTCAAGCCGACCATGCTAGGATACTTGGCCCGTGGAAACTGTGAGATAGTAAATGGGAACTGGTTTAAGCTGCTAAGTTTGTGGTGATTTGTTATGCAGCATAGAAAAATAACATGCTCCATTTGCTCTACTCTAGGGACCAACAGCCTTGACAATGAGATACATTATACACAAAAATTACAACACAAAGTGAAATTATGTAAGGCTTTATGAGAGAGGTTAAAACAGATGAGTAGGAATTCAGAAAAAGGAGTGAAGTTTTTTTCTGAAGAAGTCAGGGGCATTTCATAAAGAAGGCAGTTCTCTGTTCATTTGAAAATGCAGAAGTTCCTTGAGGTGAACATAGGAAGGGCATCAGAGCTGATAACTTGTTTGAATGAAGACATTGGCAGCTGCATGCAGACTAGTGAGATATTTACACGGGTTGAATCTAGAGTATGTGAAGGGGAATAGTGAGGACTTGGGTTGAAAAGTAGTTGGTAGACTTTTAGATAAATGTACATGGACGGGTTTTTACTGAAGATGTTTTTGAAGGGGAGGAAACTGAGATGATTTTCCACTTACTAATTTTATGATCTTGCACAAATCACTTCTCCAAACTCACTCTTCTCTTCTATAAAATGGATAAGAAAAGACCTACCTTGTATGTAGTGTGGCTCATACAATGACAAAGTACTTGTCACTTAATACAGAAAAGGACTAGAAGTTATTATCTACAACATATCTGGCCATAGGATGGAGGATAAATGAGAGGGAAGAAGATGATAGAGGCAAGTTAAAAGAAAGGTACTACAGTGATTTTGGACTAACTGTTAGAAGGAGGAATGAAATGTGAGATTGATAAAAGAAGATGGGAAGATACAAAAATCCAAGAGCATTTCCTTGCCAACACAAAACATTTCTAAAAGAAAAAGAAAGCATTACATGATATTAAATTTCAATTTTTCAAATGAAAACATCCTTGTTTTTATCTTGGGTGCAATCTGTTGTTGGATGTCATGATCATATCCAATATTTTTATTGTTAGAGCACCCCAGGCTGAGTTGATTTTGTTTACTAATAAAAGTGATTAAAATTTTGAAACATGGCATGATATGATCACATCTGTTCTTGCAAAACAAACATCACGACATGTGGAAAACTAATAAGAGCCGGCTAAGTAAGGCAGGATAAAGTACTACTGTATAATCTGGTAAAGAGACCATGAGGTTTATATAGGAGTCGTGACGGTGAGAATAGAAATGACACAATAGTTCCAGACATAGTCCAAAGGGAAAAGTTATGGTTTTTGGTGAATGATTAAATATGGGGTATAATATGAAAAGAAAGAGGTGATTCCAGTGGTATCCTGGGAACAGTTTACATGGACTCCCATAGGCAGATTTTACACATCTGTCCCTAATTTATTAAGAAATACCAGATTGTTAGTTTAATTAACCATGATGTAAATAATCGCATTACAAATTAGATCATTTTAATGGGGAAACTAGTTGTTAAACATGTTTACATACCACTAGGTAATTCTTAGTTTTCAAAACTAAGAAACTAGAACAATGGTAGTTCTAGGAACTGAAAAAGGTATATTATGAGAAAGACTATTTAAATAGATGAAAAAGGTAAATGAGGTAAAAGAAGCATGATTTTTCTGGTTGAGATAGAGGAAACATTTGCTTAAGTTTGCAGAGCTTAGCACTGTGCTCAGTACCAGTTCTATATTCCACTAATATTTGTTGAAGGACTAACTTGTGTGCCCTCTAGTATGAAAATCAAGTAAAATGCTGGAAATATAAAATTTGGAGATAGAACTACGTATACAACTAGACACATGCATGCACAATATAAAATCATCCTTATGATGTAGGAGCAAGAGAGATCATTTAAGAAAATGTGAGTGGACTTATAAATAGAAAAATAAAGGGTAGAATTTTGAACTATTTACGACCAAAGGAACTTGAAAAGAAGATGAAGTGGCCTTGTCAAAGTCTAGTTGGGGGGAGATGAGAGCTAGGATGAAACGTTGTAGAGCAGGCAAGGATAGAATCTGAGAATCTGCCAGAGGGTATGATGAGTAGTGGTCCGTGGCGAGCAATGTTGGTCAGAGAGTTAGTACAGAACCTATATTTAACATTTTCCCCAATGTAGTCATCATGAAATTCACCTGGAAGGGTTTGTTAACACAGAGTTTGAGACCCCACTTTCAGCGATCTTGATCCCCATGCAAGAAGTCTGTAGCCTGCTCTTTCAGAAGCATCGTGGAAGGAATCAAGAAGCACCAGGAAACAGGATATAGAACTGTAAGGTTAGAAGGGTGAGTTTCTCTGTTTTGCATTTTGGCAATAACTGGAGAAGAGAGAAACATTGGACTTTTGACTGGCAATAGGCTCATGAAGTATCTTTTCAGGTTAGGAGTGAATTGAATATGTTGATTAAAAGGGTTTCAAATCAGAGTAGAGAAAAAGACTAATGATGTACAAGAAAAAGAAAAAAAAATTAGCAAAGTGGGGCCACGGAGGAGGAGGGGGAAGTGGTTACTCACTTATAGAGATGGCCCAGGAGGGAAAAGTTGTCATCATTTAAAATAATAAAATAAACCTTTGTTAAAGGAAACAGTTAAATGTTGAACACATTATACCGTGTTCAGTTGATAAAAGTAACACTTGTCATTGAAGATTTTGATATTAATACCAAATAAAATATATCACAAAGGAAAGTGAGAAGTTTTCTTTCCAGAAGGTAAATTGATTAGTTTTCCACTAGGGTTTGAACTCTATTCATACTCAAAAAGTTTTGAAATACTTTTATTTTCAAAGGGATACAACTAACAGCATAGCTCTACACTTGGCTGTATGATTAAGAAATCACAGTCTGACTGGATTAATTGATACCATTTTGAGACTTCAACTGGAAAGATACTCAGTATAAGGAATTGTTTAGAAAGGTGTTAGAAAGGCTGGAAGAGAAAAGGGTAGAAGGAGTTTTACCCAGAAACTGGGAAGGTACTTCCTTCCCTGGACAGAGGCCACGAACCTCTCCTGGCTACCGAGTGAAAGGCGTTGCTACAGAAGCTGCTCCTAACACCTGGTCCTACCGCCATCGCTGCTGGGCAGGAGCCAGGCCGGCTGCGGTTGCCGGAACCTCTGATGATTCTGGCACCCATTGTTCCCACTGCTGCACCTGCTTGAGCTGGAAGCGCCATCAGGCCTCCCTCCCTCCCACTTCTAATTTCTGGCAAGTGTTTCTCACAGGCCAAAGTTCATTAACTTCCATTTTGCAAGGGAGTCTTGGAAATATAGTTTTCAACTAAGTCCCTGTGATTCTGAGCAACACACAGAAAAATTAGAGTTAGACTCAGTGTCGGTAGATAGTATCTGGCACACTGGTCTATACTTAACCTCCCCAAAGGGGAAAGATAAGATGTTTGAGAACATATAAGTTTAGAAGAAATGCTATGTAGATAAAGTGCTCTGAGACTGGCTGCATGTTACTTGAATTATGAGATTCAGATGTTTCTTCCTACCTTTTTTCATTATATTTTTATCCGTGGTCTAATCCAGGACTTTTCTCATGAGCACCAACACACACACATGCACAGACACACACACCTATCTATCATCTATCTAACTACTTGTCATCTGTATATCATCTATCTATGCCTTTATATTTGAGAGGCAATCCATTTTCTGAGAAACTTTCTAAAAAGTATGTTATTTATACAAGAATCGTAGCATAGATTTGATTTCTTACTGAGATTTTCAGGTACTTTTTATGGACTGTTTTCTATGTGCATTACACTAAGTTCGATGGAAAGTAAAATGATCAATCGTGTCAGCTAACATTTATTAAGAACTGATTTTGTGCTTGGAACTCTCCGAGGCAGCATATAATATCCCATGACATCCTTGCAGCTACCCTATTAAGCAGGTACTCTTATCATATCCACATCCAGGATAATAAAGAAGAAACATAAACAGCTGCAGAACAGGAATCACAGAGAGTTTATGCATCTTGACTAACATTGTATTTCATAAAGGCTGCAGTAATCAGGGCAATCAGAATTTTACAGTATATAAGAGAAATGCAATATGTGTAATAACATTTTAATATAAGGTTTAAACTTTTATGTACCATAAGCATTAAACAGAATGGGTTGAGAAAGTACTTAGAAACAACTTTTTTTCCCATGTCAGTATGAATTCCAGTTGTGTGGTCAATAGTCCACATCTTAGGCTATACTTAAATGTATTTTATAAAATGTTTTTATTAAAATCACCTAAAAGGTGTATATGTGGGTATGTGAAACTTTTCAGGGTCGTTTTTCTGAACTGCTTACCTCAGATGTGGTTGGAAGTTTACTTACTTTTAGTAGAACAGTGACTTCATATTCAATGCTAAGACCATTATAAAATTTCTAAATTTAGAAAAAATGAATGGTTTTGTATAATTAAAATGTGTTGAAGACTTGACATCATTTCTATTCTAACAAGAAAAACTAGAAGTGGAATACACACACACACACACACACACACACACACACACACACACACACACATATATATATATACACCACGTGGCATAGAGAACAGTCATAGAAAAGCAAACAATACCATTCCACCACTTTTGAGATCATGCCATTTTCTGTAAATTTCTCCGTGCTGACCTTTGGATGCTCACCAGACTTATGATCACTATCCTAGTTGGTCAGTTTAATTCTTTCTGACAGCCTATGCAAACATCAGGTCAGAATGTCTCA
Source organism: Furipterus horrens (assembly GCF_987537825.1). NCBI lineage: Eukaryota > Metazoa > Chordata > Mammalia > Chiroptera > Furipteridae > Furipterus > Furipterus horrens. The sequence goes on from NW_028327171.1 coordinate 12,014,346, forward strand.
AACAAATTAACTAAATAATGTTAGACAGTCACATTTTAAATTAAATTACAGTGTTTAGATAATCAGTCTTTTCTAACTGCTAAAGTATTGTCACCCCCCAACCCCCACAATTTAAAATTTGTGACCATCTACACAACTATACTTGCATTCAGGGAGGCAAATTCCATGAGTTTTTTCTTGTGAAATGGACCAAAAGATAAAAACAGAAGCAATTATTTAAACAAACAAGTGTTAGAACATCAAAGAATGTGTGGTTAAGAGTTAGGATGACCCTGGCTGGTGTGGCTCAGTAGATTGAAACACTGTCACAGAAACCAAAAGGCCGTCAGTTCAATACCTGGTCAAGGCATGTGCCTAGGCTGTGGGTTCCACCCCCAGTGGGGCCATGTACAAGAGGCAACTGAGAGATGTTTCCCTCTCACATCAATCCTTCTCTCCCTCCCTTTCCCGCTAACGTCAGTAAGCATATCCTCATATGAGAATAAAATAATTAGGATAGATAGAGTGTAAAGAAATTATGGAAGAGGAAAAAATTAAAGCGGAGGAAAAATGATATATATAGGTATTTGGAGAGGAAGAAGAGTGAGTTGAGGTAGAGACAGATGTGTGCATATGGGTGTGCATCTAAGAGTATGTATAATAAAACACACACACACACTATATATATACACACACACACACACACACACACACACACACATATATATAGTCTGTCCAGAAGATATTCAGACATGTAATATGAAAAATAGAGACATTTATTGAAAAAGGTGCAAGGAACATTGTACACAGGACAATGACACCTCGGTCCCCTTCAAAGTAGGCAGCTTGGGACCTTACATAGTTCTCCCAATTGCCATCAGCTATTCCATCTTATTTTCCTGAATCTCATTGATGGTATGAAATCTCTTCCCTTTCCAGGGTGGTTTTAATTTGGGGAAAAGCCAGAAGTTGCAGGGCACCAGATTTGGGCTGTAGGGGGGCCGAGTCATTTGGTTCATTTGATGGTTCACGAAAAAACTCTGAATGAGATGGGGTGCATGAGCAGGCGCATTGTTGTGATGAAGCTGCCAATCACCAGTTGCCCATAGCTATGACCTTCTGAATCATCTGAATAGTTTCTATAGAGGAATGTTCAATCTTAATGCAAAATTTGATGTAGATTCTTTTCTGTGTTCGCTCACCCATTTTGGATGCAATGGACACACAGTACACACATTCACTCAATGGTATCTACCACCTCCACTGACTAGTACAGTGAAGTTGTCATTGTTCACGCATGTGCATTTCAGTCCACTCTCTTTGGCTGCCAGATTGTATCGCTATCGTGCAAACCATTCTTGTTATATTAAGAATGGCTGGACTTTTTCCAGACAGACCTCCAGACCATAAATACACACACACACACACACACACACATATACATATACATATATATATGTGTAAAACAGTGAGTAAGCTTAAAAATGAGAGAGGAAGAGAAAGTGAGAAATTTCCCCTTACATTCTGATAAAATATATCTAGTGTTTTGGTATTCTGTTATCCCAGACCTTGTGTTATTTCCTATGTATAAAACCTAAGACTAAATAATTCTCTTAGAGGATTTCTAACCTTCAAAGACAGGAACTCTTCCTTTTAAGAAAAATAAGATGGGGTCTGAAGAAATTCTGACCCTGATAAGGGTCAAAGAGAATCAGTATTATTATATCTGTATGATTTTATATATTTCTCTGGTGAACTTTCACATCTGTTTTTCTATTTTATCCTCACAAGAAATCTGCAAAGTGAGAAAGACAAATATTACACTCCTCATTTTATAGATGGGAAACTGGAGTCCATTAAGGTCAAATGACTTGGCTAAAGTCAAACCGCCCATTAGAACCCAGTGTTCCTCACGCTGCACCTAGAGCTCTTTCGAACACACCTGATGCTTCCCATATAGGCCTCTTGAAAGCAGCTTTGTGACATTAAGTGTTAAGTCAAGTTTTCTTCCTTTGGTCAAGTTCTTTTCATTCGTTTTATTTTTCTGAATTCGAAATTCTGAGAGAGCTGACACCTTAGTGTATGCACAATGGATTTTTCCTATTAGGTAACACTGCCCTCTGCTTCACCCACCACACAGCTGGGCGAAGTCATTCGAAAGGAATGCTGTCATGCCAAAGACTCAAGGAAAAGTAGGTTGAGTAAAAATCAATTTATTAAAACAAATCCAGGACTTTTAAGAGTCCCTTGGTCAAACATTAAGGTGTTCTTACCACAGAAATACATAATAATTTTGTGTTTGGATATATAGCAAAAGAGTAAAAAAGATTAGCCTTTCTGAAAATGTGACTGCTTACAAAGTCCTAAAATGTGTACTTTCATAAAGCTTAGAAACCAAACTCATAAAACACAACCCTGCTTTGACACATACAAGTATTAGACTGCAAAAGAGAGAGTTATTTTGACTATTAAATAGTAATGCCATATTTTTTCTCTTAATGATGAACTTAGCTGATTTGTTTGGTGAGTTCTATCAGACAACTCTCAGAGATAAAGTTGTTCCAGTTGTTCATTAAAAAAAAAAAAAGATACTCATCAAGCCAGATTAAGGTCTTGTTTTGTTTTCCTTTGGCCTAGAACTTGGCTTGTTTGTTCCACATGAGATGCAACTCATGTGATTTTCTTCCCTGCAATCTAAACTGTCAGCATACAGAGGATTCATAGTAGCCAGTACTAAGAGATCTGTTACTCCCAACAGTCTGTTCTCTTTAAATAGAATCCACTTGAAATGAAACCAGGGTTTATATTTCACTCACGGCAGATAAACATTAACAACTAAATTAAAGTGCTAGATTTTCTCATATGTTTTAGGTAAATTTACAATGTTGAGTGAGCTGAAACTCAAAAAGGAGAGAATAATATATAAGAACTGTGGAAATTATATGGCTCCCTTTAATTGTCCACAAATAGGCAGTAATGTGTAATGATGTCTAGAAAGACAATGTGACTCTGGGACCACATAGTCCACTAGATAGTTTCAAACTTCAGCATTTGAATAGCTGATTCAGCCAAAGGCAGTGGCCAGGAAGCCGAAAGAGGAGGCTGAGAGAATGTCAGAACAAAATGTAGGCAAAACAGAAGCTCAAGAAACTGCGAAGTGTTGTGTTGGTTTGTGTGTTTGTTTTGCTTTGCTTCACAAATATTCTTTATGTGCATTAGGTAAAAGAAAGAGATAATGAATTGAGGTACTAAATTGCGACCTCCCATTGTTTACATGGCTGACAACTAATGTGGATTTTATAGTTCTGTATTACAAAGGAGGTTTGGAAGCACAACAGATGCCTTTTAGAGGTAATACACTACTAGAAAATAGTACAACCTGCTCAATAGATGCAAAACACAATTTTATTGAAAAGGTAATTAAGAAATAATTCTTATCTATTGTTACACTGAAAAGTTATGACTGGGGGTTGTTTGCTACGAAATCTCCATGTTAAAATTATCCTGTTCCTCCAGGAATCTTAATGTTGTCAGTGGATCCCAAAGGAAGCCTTCCAAGGAACCTCATATGGGAGATTGTGGGGCAAGACGGTTTAGTCACCTGAAATCTGTCCCTGGGTCTTCAATTTCCTGTCTCCTCTTGCCCTGCCATAGAATAAAGTCTAACTGTGTTGTCAGAAAGGTCAAAACAATAGCCAGTGTCTAGAGTTTTTGTATTTATATTAAAGTTTAGTCCTTTTGGAGCCAACGCAGTCTGCTGCGTGCCACAGAAGCTGCTAGACACACATAATCGTGTGCTTTTGGGAGAGAGAATGTGTGAACACACAGGGCGAGTGCATTACCAGGTTGGGGGGTGGGAGAGTGAGCATTTTCCTTCCCCTGGGATTATATTAGCTTGGGCTTGGGACGGACCAAGTGCTTTTTCAAAATGACCGATCAACTTTCCAAGTTTTCACAAGCTTTTGATTGATGCACCCCCTAGTTAGGCAGATAGGCCTTTGGGAGAGCACCTCCCCTACACCCCCCCAACAATCTGTTAATGGAAGAAAGAAAGGAGAAGTGTTAATTTCTTTGGTGGAGCAATGCTATGATCCCACAGCGTGTGTGAAGCTGTAGCTTCCTGGTGAGGGAAACAGGCTTCTGCTCCCCAGTTTAATAAATGCAAGGTCAAATTCTCTTTGTTTCCCCTTTTCCTATTAACACTCAGCTACCTACTGAAAGTAACATTCCCCCCTGAAGACCTTGAACCTTATAATCTCACAAGGGTAAATGGCTGAAGGTCTCATCTTCTGTAGCTTCTTCTTGCTGTTAAAGGGACATAGTTCTGCCTATCCCCAGGCGCAGAGGATCTTCTTATCCACTAAAGGAAGAAAGGAGCAAAAAGGAAGAGTCGTCGTCGGCAGCCATCCGTCTCGAGAGACGATGGTGTAGCTTCTTAAGAGTCTATCTGCACCGCCAAGAATGGCTGTGCAGTCCAACTCGGGAGTGACACGGTATCTGTCTCCTCCCGTGTTGCATCGACATCTTGTGATGACGCTGGAGTGTCCTCTCCAGTGAAGCTGAAGCTACAGAGCCTGGGCAGGGTGATATGGAGGGTCTGCTGTTGCCCATGCAGCAGACCCCCCCTCTCTTCGCAGCTGAAGGGTCCAAGGGAAAGACGGAGTCAATACAGCTTGGCTTCAGGTGCGCCGCAGGAGTTGCCGGTGTTGACTACAACGTCAAACCGCCTTAGGGACTCCGGCTCCGGATTTTCTGTCGGGGTTTACTCCCTTAGCCTTTCCCCTGAAGAGGTATGCCGCAAGGCAGCGGAGGTTTTTTGGAGTCAGAGTTTTCCTTCTAAAGTAGAGCATGAATAATACCCATACTCCCTGAAGCCAGTGTTACAATAAGGCCATATTATAGCATTATTATTATCATTCAAAAGAATGTAAAACAGATGAAATCCACAAGATAAAGATGGCTAGGACACTCATTTTAAATTTCCAGGTTTACTGAAGGTTCTTCCTGCTCACCACTCCACCCTCTGGCCCACTACCATCACGGACCTTCCAGGAAGCAGAACTCTGTCATTACCTGTTTGATGGTGGAACTTAAAATCATGCTAAACACTCCCCACTATTTTGCTCTACACTGATCAGGAAGTCCACAAATATATCACTCTTATTAAATAGCAACAGAAGGTTTATTATTTTCTTACTCTTAATTTTAAACAGTATTTTATTTATTTATTTTTAATTTTTTTAGAGGGAGTGGAAGGGAGAGAGAAATAAAGGGAGAGAAAGATCTACGTGAGACAGAAACATTGACTGGCTGCCTCTCATACATGCCTTTACCTGCAATCCAGGCATGCACTCCCAACTGGGAATTGAACCTGTAACCTTTTGGTTTGTGGGACAACACCCAACCAACTGAGCTATACCTGCCAGGACTCCCTATTCTTCATTTTAAATCAAGTCACTGCATGAAACACAACTCCCATGTCTAGAGAACACTAACTATTTCCTAGCGTTGAAATTAAATTAAATTACAAATTTTTTAAATGGTATATATCTTCTGTGGACTGGAAGAACCTCCTGGAATCAGAGTGAAATCAAGTAGATCAGAAAGAAGTTCAACCCCTTTACCCAGAGGTTCCTATGTCAGCAGGGAAGAAACAAAAGTGCTTCTCATTCAGGGTGCCCACAGATGAGGGTCAAAAAGAATGTTTAACAGAAAAATTCACAACTGAACTATTCTTTCCACACCTGCTTACATGCAAAAAAAGGAAAAATTCTTGGCAGACTGGGCCAATTTTCAACATTGTTTCTGTAAGCAATAGCGGGTAAGTGGCATTGAGGTACCATAATGCATTAATAACGTATTCAAATCATATATCCAGGCTCAGAATGGAGAAACAAAGTCACAAGAAACAGGGCACAGGATAATCTTCTGACCTCTTATCCTTCATTGAAAAAGGAAGAGTAGTCTTCATACAAGGAAGAAGAATTTTGCAAAGCCCAGGTGAATCTGTTTCTTGGGAGGTGGCATATGTGATGTCTAGAGGATGACGTTGTCTAGAGGATGGCACTACTGGACAAGTTGGCATCCCTGTTGTATTCTAGATGTGACAGATTTGGCAAGAAGGTTAAAAGATATAGTCCAGAAGTGAAGAGAATGATAGCAACTAAAGGTCTGGTGAGAGGTGAAAAACAGGTGATCGAGGGAGAGACTAACCCTGTAGTGTCCCAGCTTAGGCTGGAGGAGTGGCTTCCCTGAAGGAAGGTGTGTTTCACCTGCCTAAGCCCTCTTTTTTTACCACATTAACTCAAATTAGACTGAGGAAAACATTCTAAGGTCCCCCCCCCCCCTGAAAAACTGTGTGCATTTCCTGTCTGTACCATCTGGACAGAGAAAGGAAAGCAGTTTTAAGTGAAGCTGATAGACCGCCCTTCTCTGCCTCAACCATCTAGTTCTGACAAGTAGATCTACCAAACCATTACATTTCATTTCAGGGGATGACAACGCAGATGGTATAAACTGTGTAATCAAGCAACCAGGCAAATAAGGCCATGGGCATGCATCCTATGAAAACAAAAGAAAGAACACAAAGGTAGGCAAATAAAGAAAATCATAAGCCATTGATAGGAAAAAAAAGGAAGCAAAGGGAATTAGATATTGAGCTGAATAAACTGGGGAGTATGAGCCTGTTTGCCTCACCAGGAAGCTGCAACTTCACCCCCTAGGAGATCATAGTATTGCTCTGCCAAGGGGATTAACACTCTTTCCTTATCCCTTATGGTATTGGATTGCTGGTGGGGGCATAAGGAAGATGCTTCACCAGAGGCCTGTTGGTTTCACTATGGGGTGGACCTGTCAAAAATCCGCGAGAACTCGGGAAGTTGATTAGTTATTTTGAAAAAGAACCTGGTCCATCCCAGACCCAAGCTAATGTAATCCCTAAGGGACCAAATAAGATCTCATTCTCTCTTGCCCACCTGGTAATGCACTCGTCCCAGGTATTCATGTCCTCCCTTGCCTGGGAGCACTTGACCACGTGGTTCCAGGTGTTTTGGGAGACCATGGCAGACTGCATGGGCTCCAAAAGGACTAAGCTTTAATACAGCACAAAATCTCTGGACATTGACTCTGTTTCTGGTCCTGATTTTTAATGGCAGGATGGATGGAGAGGGGACCAAGGGGCAGCCTTCCACACAAATAAACCATTTTGCTACATCACAGTTTCCTGTGCATGGGTCCTTGGGATGCTTTCCTTGAAATTCTGTGAAAGACCCTCATTTCCACTGGCAACACTAAAAGCCTTGAGATGCCAGAACATACTATCCTGGTGGAAGAAAAACAGTTTCTCCATTGATTTCTCATCTTCAATGTATTCTACTCTTAAAAAGACCACATATTACACAGTGGGATGGGGATTTCACAATGGTCTGAGTCATAGGCACTTCTGTTGAAACATTGCATAACGATCAGGGAAATGGTGATAGCTAACACATCTTACATGCCAGGTGTTAACTTAGGTGCTTTACATATAATAACTCACCCAATCCTTCATAATTACCATTTTTTACATAGGAGGTGTTAGACACACAGATGCTAAGGAGCTCACTCAAGGCCTTGCAATTAATAAACGAAAGAGCTGATGTTCTCCTCCCTCCCCCCAAAAAAATCTGGGTCCAGAGTTTATACTCATACCCAGTAGTCTACAGCCATTCTGGGAGGCAAGGAGAGCAGTCCCAGTGTGTCATGAGGGGCCCTAGTCCCTCTGCGCCACTGCAGTCCCACCTACTCACACAGTCAGCCCTCCCACCTGCAGTTTTCTATATGAAATCTGCCCTTTTGTCCACTCAAACTTCCCTACTGTTCTCCCGTGAAAAAGTTTCCATTGCTCAAGTTTTCATTTTCCGGGAAGAGACAGCACGAAGGAACGCTACGCCCTCTGTAGACTGGAACACAGATACAGGAGGGAGAGGATTCTGCTGAAATGAATTCCCCCTGAGCGAGAAAGGTTACGGGCAAGCTTGCATCTGTTTTAACAAAAGGAGCAACAATTTCTAAACCAATCTTTAATTTACAGAATTTGGGGCAAGTTATACAAGTTTTAAAACATTTAGTTATAGTTGGTTAAATTATAGGCAATGGCCATTTTTAGGGCAAAAATTATCCAATAGCAGCCAGCCTATTTGGTTCCATCTAATAATGTAGTTTAAAGAGAAGCTTCCTGACACCCCATAAAACTCACCCACCCATTTTCCTAGTAAGACTAGTGGTTAAAATCAGCCCAAGCCCAGGCAGGAGCCTATGTCACTGTCTTCTAAATCCTCAGACTGCATTTTGGAAAGCTGCCATTTTGTTGGACGTACCTGCTTTGCTGACCAAGGAAGAAAGGATTATGCTTTGACGTTGCTACCCCCGCCAGCAGGAGGCCACCTTGAGAAGTGACTTTGTGAGCGCTGCTTCAAGTGCTGAGCCCTTCTTCTGCCTAGAGAGACACTTCCTCAAAAGGCTGCTGGCAATAAAAGCTGCTGTTTGCTCAGCTATCTCCCTTGATCTGCTTCCAGTCACCTTTGGATAAACCCGTAGTGAAGAGCAGACAGGGACGTTTGCGGACTTGTTAAAGGAGAAAAAAATATTTCAGAATGTTTGTGCAAAACTCACAGTGTTTGATGCTGGTAATATTTGGATTTGCAAATATAAATGACCATGTATTTGCTGTGTGCATGTGTATGTGTATATGCATGTGTGTATATATATTCACAATACATGGTGTTCTTGAAATGATCCTCAAACCAAAAGGTAAACATCCATATGTCCAGATGTTCACACTCTAATTAGATTGTTCTCTAATATGTAAAACAATAATCCGGTTTCATAAGAATAACAAGATGGTTTTGAAACCCTGTTGAAGCATTTAAGAAAAAAAATGTATTCCATAAGGTTTAAAAGGTTAATTATATTTTGAACAATTGTATTAAAAGTTTGAGTGAATGAAGTTTTTATCTACTCATCGCACCCCCAGAAGTTTCTATTCCAGATCCTTGTGGGTTAAAGGTAGTTTTTTTTACTAAATGTAGTTAAGGTGCAGCTGAGTCTGGAATATGTGGTCCCCTAAAGTCCTGTTCTGGCCCCAGCAAGACTGCCCTCTCCTATCTTGTGGACTATGTTTAATTTTGGCTCCGGGCCACAGTAAGGAACACATCAAATCCTAGGAATAAACACACAATCTTAGAATAAACTGATATCCACCCAGCTGAGTTTGTAAGAGAAATTCATAGGCACAGAGTCAAGAAAATAATCATAAACGTTATATATATATTTTTCTCTAGTTCAGTGACCCCCCTTTATTCATCATAGTTTCTCCTAACATCTGTGAGATGATTCCTCCTGAAAAGCCATTTCAGCGCTATTCAGTGATCACTATTATCATCATTTGGGGGGTCCATGGAATTTTCTTGTTTTGTCAAATAAATAAATACGTCATTTCAAACATAATTTCTTAAGAACCATTCAAAGCGGGGGAAGTGTTCTCTTTAGAAGGAAGTCAGGCAAACTCCAGGACTCTGGCTTTTTAATTTTTTCCCCCTGCCCTGCTTTCTCCACCACAAGCAGCATGTGGTAAAGTGCTTGCACCGCAGACACTGGCCTTTTCTTCTTGTGGAAAAAGGCTGTGCTTTTACAGCGGCCTGGAGGCCAGCAGAGCTGCGTGCCCGGGCTCCGGCCCTAATGGCTTCACCAAGCGCGCAGCACCAGCTGGGCCACGGAGAGGCCGGGCCTGCACACCAGTTGTTTGCTCTGTAACCCGGAGCAGAGGCTCCGCTCTCCAGAACCTTCCCCTCTCCTTCCTCCTTCTTCCTCTCTCTGCCTCTCGTTCCTTTTTACCCGAGGCTTCGCACAATATTCATCAGATGAGCTTGGTTATTAGAGTTCAACACGCATAGTTTTATCCCACATAGGAATTTTCTTATTTATCTGCTATTGCTGCATTTTTACAATTAATAGTAGCCCTGAGAATTAGGGAGAGAAGTGTTTACAGCGGTGTCAGGCTCTGAAGTGAATCTTGGCTTCACTGCTTAAGGACCTTGTAAACTTTTCTGTGCCACTGTGGCTACATCTGTAAAATGCAGGATGGAGATACATATAAAAAACTATGTGACAGCGTGCCCGGCTTATACGGCACTCACCACAGCTTTGTTTTCTGTGTTATTACGAAAGAAATGGTATAAGATGCGTGATACAAGTGAAAATACCTTCTGGTTCTTTTAAAGTTATTAACTTAATACATAAAATGTTTATCCCACTTAAATTTGCTTTACTTTACTATGGAAAAATATTAAATGAGGAAACATTTTGGTAATACTTGGAAAAGTAAAGGTGATTTTAATTCAGATTAAATTTAGAGGTAAGCTGTCAAATAAATAATTTCATAAAAATATTTAAAAGTCAAAATTTAAGTGGGTGTTTTGGGCCCTACCTTCAAGTTATTTATATGTACAATTTGCAAGTAAATTATTGAACTTGGAAATTTAAAAATCTACCAGAAATTTAGAATGTATTTCATGCTACTAGACCCTTGGTGTTCCAAGAGGGACGCCTGATTCAGCACCAGCAGCATTATCTGGGAGCTTGTAAGAAAGGCAGCATTTTAGATCCAGATCAGGACCCAGGTATCAGAATCTGCATTTCAACAAGTCCCCTTGGTGATTCATAGGAATATTATGCAGCCATAGGCACAATATTATATCTCCAGATGGACAGTCATTCAGCATTATTTAAATATACCAAGTGATGAGAACATCTGTGTCTTGAGGATGCTTATACTATTTGCAGTCTATCTATAAAACTTATTAGAAATATCACTCATGTTTAGAAAAGAATATTTCTTATGTCAAAAGGATAAATATGTCTATCAATAACTTTTACTAATTTAGATTCATTATCTTCTTATTTCTGAGCAACACAGTCACAATCCCATTTATAAAAGTCCCAGTGAAGATTTTCAAAGGAAAAGAAAATCACCTCTCCAAGAAGTCCTTTTTGGTTTGCACTAGGAATGGGCAAGCTACTGCCTCAGGCCACATCTGGCTAGGGGCCTATTTTGGGGCACAGAAACACAGCTATGCTCATTTGCTTACACACTGTTCTGGTTGCTTTCATGTTACCATGGTAAATCTGAGAAGTTGCAGTACAGACAGTATGGGCCACGAAGTCTAAAATATTTATGATGTGTCCCTTTACAGAAAAAGTTTTCTGAACCCTGGTCTACACTAAGCATTCCCATGTTTCCTACAATAAATGTTTATCAAACCTCCTGTGTGTGTTAGGCTGGGGTTGCAGAAGTGGAAAAGACCTTGTCTTCAAGAAGGTCATCCTCAACATATTCTTCTTTTTATACTATTACTTATAAATATCATTTAAAAATATGATGCCTAGATTTAAATTTCAAATGAGCTTTAACAAGTATAGAATAGCAGTACGTCATGTCAGACTCCATATGCAACAGTAGAACCATAATGTTATAACTGAGCTGAAAAATTTCTATTGCCTAGTGACCTTGTACTCAATATGGATGAAACCTCTCTCTATTCAGGAACCACGACTAAGAGGACTGTCATACATAAGGAGGCCAAGTTAATATGGAAAGTAATTTTCCTCTGGTAATAATCTCTTCTCTAGTTTCCAATGATCCTTCAGATGCACTGCAGACTTCCCACTCACTTTCACACTATGTGGTAAATAACAATTCTTGAATTGTTTAAGCCATTCAGAGACAGCAGTAAATTCAACATCTTAGTTGGGTTCAACCTTTTCTTTCAACGTGGCAAATTGCTTTTGACACACATGTTGTATGTTGTACAGGTTTGTGGCCCAGGAGCAATGGGCTATGCATATAACCTAGATTTGGGAGGCTATTCCACCTAAGTTTATGTAAGTGAACTATGATGTTTGTACAATGACAAAATTGCCTAATCACACATTTCTCAGAATGTATCCCTGTTAACTTTGTCAACGACTTCACTTACCTCGGGTCCACCATCTCGAGCTCTCTGTCAGTCGACTTGGAGGTCAACCGGAGAATCGCCAGGGCAGCCACAGTTATGGCCAGACTGAAACGGCGAGCGTGGAACAATTCCAGCCTCACTGAGAAAACCAGACTGCGCATCTACCAAGCCTGCGTACTCAGCACTCTCCTCTATGGCAGCGAGACGTGGACCACCTACGCAAGGCACGAAAGGAAACTCAACAGCTTCCACATGAGGTGCCTGCGACGCGTCCTGCATGTCGCCTGGCAGGATAAGGTCCCCAACACCGAGGTGCTGAAGCGAGCCAATATGAGCAGTTTGCATGCAGTTCTTAGCGAGAGACGCCTCAGGTGGCTCGGCCATGTCAAAAGAATGGATGCAGGCCGTATCCCCAAAGACCTCCTCTACGGCGAGCTAGCAGAAGGCCAGAGGATGACAGGGCGCCCAAAACTGCGGTTCAAAGACATCTGCAAAAAGGACATGACACAATGCTCCATCAATCTCAACACATGGGAAGTTCAAGCAGACGACCGCCTAGCCTGGAGGCTCGCGGTCAGGCAAGGTACGTCACGTGCAGAGGCTGCGCGCAACGAGGAGGCAGCCCAGAAAAGATCGAGGCGGAAGCAGCGTCAGCAGCAGCAACAACGGCCATCTGCCTTCACCTGTAACAAGTGCGGCAGGGATTGTCACTCCCGAATCGGACTGCACAGCCATTCTCGGCGGTGCAGATAGACTCTCAGGAAGCTACGCCATCGTCTCTCGAGACGGACGGCTGCTGACGCCGACGACGACGACGACGATCCCTGTTAACTAAGTGATGCATGACTATGTCTTTATTAGTATAGAATATTGTTCAGAAACTAATATCAATTCGGATATAGATTTTCTACTTCTCTTGATCATATTTATGGATGTATCATTTTCATATCTTAGCTTGCAACCAAACTTTTGATCAGCAAACATGCATATGTGTCCACACACTTCTATGTATTTGGGAACCTCTTTTTATCCAGTGCTCTTTTATCCTTTGTTCAATTAGTTACTTAAAAACAAAAGTTAAATATAAATAACCTGTGAAATCAGACCTAAACCTGGGATGAAGCTGAACTCTGCCCCTCAGTATTTTAACTTTGGGGGAATAGTAATTACTTTCTAAGAAGTCAGTGTCCTAATCCATATGAAGGGGATTTTACAAAGTGAAGCCCCCGAAGTCTTTTGGCAATGAGCCGCTGAGATGGTGCCCACATGGGGAGAACTACTGCAGAGGGCCCAGAAAGGCCTCAATAAACAGAAGCTATTTTAACATGTTCAGTTGAGGTCATGGGCTCCACTGATTGGTTAGGGAGTAGTTGACCATTGTATCAGGTCCTGATGTCAGTCATGGTGTTGTCCTGTCTGGTTTCCTGAGGATGTGGTCCACAGGTTTGTTCTGCTTTCAGACGTAGGGCTGAAACACCACTGATGGGATGTTATCTTCAGCTTGACCTAAACTCTGTTTCTGTGCTCAAAGACACTTTGATGCTGATCTGCATCTGTTGTCCTAAAGGCTTAATGATTAAAGAAGGGAGTAGACAGTCAGAAAGGAGAGAGTCAGTTTCTGAACCATTACAGTATCAAAACCAGCAAATTGGCAGCCATGGATTTATTCAGGTCTCACCCATTTTATATGCTTTCATTTAAGTGTGTGTGTATTGTGTGTATGTTTAGTCCTATGTACTTAATCACATATGTATATTCCTGTGATTTAAAGTACTCTCCAGCCCTGGCTGGTTTAGCTCAGTGGATTGAGCGTCGGCCTGCGAGCTAAGTGTCGCTGGTTCGATCTTCCAGTCAGGGTACATCAGAGAAGGAAAACTCTGACTCCAAAAAACCTCCGCTGCCTTGTGGCATACCTCTTCAGGGGAAAGGCTAAGGGAGTAAACCCTGACAGAAAATCCGGAGCCGGAGTCCCTAAGGTGGTTTGACGTTGTAGTCAACACCGGCAACTCCTGCGGCGCACCTGAAGCCAAGCTGTATTGACTCCGTCTTTCCCTTGGACCCTTCAGCTGCGAAGAGAGGGGGGGTCTGCTGCATGGGCAACAGCAGACCCTCCATATCACCCTGCCCAGGCTCTGTAGCTTCAGCGTCATCACAAGATGTCGCTTCAACATGGGAGGAGACAGATACCGTGTCACTCCCAAGTCGGACTGCACAGCCATTCTCGGCGGTGCAGATAGACTCTTAAGAAGCTACACCATCGTCTCTCGAGACGGACGGCTGCCGACGATATTCCTGTGATTAAACTCATATCAGGATATAGGACATTTTCCATTCTGTGTTATATTTTAGAGTCACATTTACTTGCCTACCATCCTTACTGCCTTTTTAACTCCTGAGAACCACTAAACTATTTTTCATTTCTATAATTTTGTCTTTACAAGAATGCTATATAAATAAAATCATAGTGTATAACTTCTGAGGTTGGCTTTTCACTCAATATCATGGCCTTGAAATCCATCTAAGATATTATGTGTATCAACAGCTCATTCTTTTTCATTTCTGAGGTAGGCCAATGATTTAAAACATGTTTTCCACCTTATTTAGGAACCTCAAGTATTAGTGGTGCTCCTTTGGGTGGTGCTGGATGGAAGACCCTAAGCCTAGCTTAATTGTTCTCTTATGAATGCTGTTCAGGAGTGCAGCAGTCCTAGACAACACAGGATAAAATCAGCTGCCCTAGACTAAGTAGGGTATATTGTCACTGGAAAGTAAGTAACATACGCCTGTTATATCCTCTATTTCATGTGTTTAATAACTCTTTTAAAAAGAAAGAAAAGGTCAGTTTGTCCTGACTTTTTCTTACTCAACCAATCCTGGATCCTAGTAACCTTCTGTTATTTCTTTCTGGGAGAGGAGGGTTCTACAGATCGTGATAGAAACCTTAGAGTTCCTCAGTGTTGCCTTGCAACTCTCCCAGCATAATGCTAAAGATTCCGACTCCAGTTGCAACACAAGGGGAATTTTCCCCACACCACCTAGCTAGTCTCCTATACCAGCTGGGTGTTTTACAATCCAAATTAATTCTGACACTACCCAGACATAGCAGCAGATTCCACAGGTTATGGGCTTAATCCCATGACATTGTTCTTCATTTCAGATGCCAATCGCAAGACCAATTTGTTACTTATGTTTCTAATCTACTGGTTTTAAATCAGAGGTTCCATGATCCTCATTTTGGGTTGAACTAAGTTGCTAGAACAGCTCACAGAACTGAGGAAACCAGTTGACTTGTTATATTATTGGTTTATTATAAAAGATATCAAAGGATATGAATCAACTGGCAGCTGAAGTGGTACACAGGACAAGGTTCTTAGCAAAGGATCTATTGTCCACTGGATTTTACAACTGAATGGTTGACTCTATGGGCAACCATTCTCCATATTCAGCTGCTTTCCCAAAGGCACCTCATTAACATAACAAAAGACAGCGTTATTACTTTCATCACGGAAATTCCAAGGGTTTTTGGAGCTCTGTGCCAGGAATGAGACAGGGAAGAAGACACATGTATATTCTGTATTATTAATCACAATACCACAGATGCATAAAGCAAACCACTGAAGTTAAAAGGCTTGTTTATTTAATCTATATGTGACAAAAATAATTTTTTTCTCTATGAGGTTAGGAGGATCAGGAAAAATAATATATGTGAAATTGATTTCTTAACTAAAACTTGCAATAGAAATATATATCAATATACATGCAATACTAACATCTCTTCAAGAATTATACGTGCTTACATCCCTAGCCTACCTCTGAGTTCTAGATCAGTTACCCTCACTGTCTGCCCCCCAGCTCTGCTGGAGGGGGCTTTCTCTACCATAGGCCCCAGGGGCTCAGACTTCTCTTCTTTCACTTTTTATCTGCCTCCACCTATTCTTATCTCTGCTTTCTTTCCTGAAAAACTAGCTGTTGAAAGAGCATTTCCTGTCTTTTTGCTACCCCTAAGGAAATGTAGAAGAACTCACATTGTTTCAGTGGTTGTAATCTAAAGTCATTCCCATATTGGAAACAGGCATTAAACCCTTAGAAGTGTTGTGTATCGCTTTAGTATGATTTCAAAGCCATTTGTTTATGACTTAAATTGTTTTAATCCACTTGTTTCTGGCAAAAGCAAAAAAAAAGGTTGTTTTTAGAAGTCAAATTGTTTTCATATAAGAAATAAAGTTGTCTCTCAGCCGTGCAACTTGATTTGGCCAATGGCATGTAAATTAAAGTGCACTATTGAGCCTAGATTTTAAAAGGCTTGGTGTATTTATACTTGCTCTTTTGTATCTCTGCCATATTGGCTGCTCTTCTGGTCCAAGAGTATGAGAGACCCAACTGACCCATAGCTGACCCATAGACCTATGGTGAAGAGCAGAGGCACACACTTAGGCTTCAGCAGAACCGCCTAGCCAAGCCTAGATAACATCATCCAGACTCAAGCTTGTCTGCAGATGTGTGAAAAATAAAAACTTACTCTCACATGCCCCTGGGATTTTGTAGATATTTTTTATAAAGCTTTAAGGACAATAACTAATTGATATATTAGCAATTGTGTTACTCAAGGTTTTCCAAAGCAACAAACACACACACACACACAGGCACACACGTATGTATACACACAGAGAACTGTAGGATATATATATATATAAATCTAAAAGTGGTATGATGGTGGTTTTGTTGAGAGAGGGGGAGAGAATGATTTATTTTAAGGAAATGGCCTACACAGTTGTGACTCGCAAGTTCAAAATCTGTAGGCCAGCCTCACATGACAATTCCTTCTCTGAGAAACCTTAGTTCTTTTTCTAAATGCCTTCAACTGATAGGATGAGGCCATCACATCATTAAAGTTCATCTGCTTTACTTAAGAAACTGATTGTAAATCTACCAAATACATCTGGGCTAGTGTTTCACCAAACAGCTAGGCACCATAGCTTAGCTAAGTAGGTACATAAAATTAACTCCTATTGCAATATATATTCTCAGACTGTCCTAAGCTTTGGAAACAATGGAACTGTGAAATTTAAAGAAAAAAAGTCCCCTCCCCGAAGTATGATTATGAAAAGAGGGAAATTAGGGAGAATTTAATTGTATTGGATGTACCAGAATAATTGAGGTTAAGATCCTGAAAAAAAGAGCAGGTTTGTTAGTTTGCAAAGTGTTAAAGGCATAAAGTGAAAGGGGAAATATAAAGACAAGAAATAGAAGGGGACTGTTTCTGAAATAAGAGTCAGGATGATGTCCATAAGAGAAATAAATGGGTGACCACTTCAGAATGTATCATACTTGAAAAATGTTTTTTTTTTCCCCTTTATTTTGTTATTGAGATTTAGGATGGCGGAATAGTCATTATATAAGTTAGAATAAAAAATGCAGAGAAGAGAAAGAAATGTGATTTGACAGAAAGTGCATAATCACATACATGAGGTCATCATCTGTGACAACAACTCTAATCCTGCTCCCACAAGCTTGGGTACCCTGACTCCCAGATCACAGAGGCTACTGTGACCGTGTTGCCAATGATGGACTTGCGTGATCAGTGATCAGAGCCAGCGCCAGGGCCTGGCAGTGAGCCAATGTGATCTGCAGCATCCGGTTTTGGGCAGGAGTAGTCATGCTAGCCCCACTACGCTCGCTGGCACCACTTGCCTGTCTTCTCTGGTCCCTTCCTGTTATTCCAGTCTATTCACCACCAGACTTTCCAGCAATTTTCGAGATCATCAATACCTTTTCAGCAAATTCCTTTTCTGCCAAAATTAGTTTTGCTGTTTACAGCGAATAACTTGGCATATCCCCATTCATGGTGGCAAAAAGAAAAAAAAATTTCCAGGGTAACCACTATCATTTAATGCCATTATTCAACTAGTATTCAATACACCAAACAAAATTTAAAAAGGTTTTATTTAAAAATTTGCAATGTAGGAGGTTGCCAGTGGTCGGGGGGCAGGCCTAATGGAGAGTTGTAGAATTGGTACAGAACTGCAATTTGCAACCTTTTTCATCTCATGGCACACATCAACTAATTACTAAAATTCTACAGCACAGCAAAAAATATGATTTTTGCCTGTCTCACAGACACACAAAAAAGGTATACTTTGATTTATTCATCTCATGGAATGGTTATTTCTGTGTTGGCTGTTGTATTTTTTTCATTTAACAATGTAAGGAAAAAAGGTCAGTGCCCCTGACTAAACAGTCAGGTATTTCATGTTTTAAAAATTCTTGTGGCATGCCAATCTGACTGCTGCCACACACTGGTTGAAAATTGCTGGTATAGAGTTTCGGTGTTCACCAGAAGAAAAGAGACCTAGAGACTGGTTGCTCAAAAATGTGAATGTACTTAACAGTACTGAACTGTACGCTTAAAACAGATAATAGAATAAATTCTGTGTTAGATATGATTGGCCAAAATTAAAAAGTAAATTATGAAAAAAAGTTTGAAAGTTTAATTTATTGTAATTTGCAGAATTTATGACTTTTTTTCTTCAGCAAGGTCAACTAAAAATAGAAATATCAAATTACATAGAAGAAGAGGTAAAAAACATAATATTAAAAGATAGCTATTTTTTAATGAAAATAATAATGAATAGAAGATATAATGGAAGAAAGGTGTCTTATTTACAATAATACCCAAGAGTTTAAATACCGATTAAACACGGTGAACTTATGAAGTAAAACTTGTATAAAGCAAAAGACAAACCACATTCATTACGGTAAAAATAACAATTTATAAATTACTCTGAATTCAGTACAATTGCAGATAAACCAATAAATATATTTCCTTTGGAATTTAAAAAAAAAACAGCATTATTAAGAAAAATGCATATGTAAGTTAAGAAGATTTTTTATAAAAGAAGAATGAGGTATGAGTAAGCAATATACTGTATTACACAGCTATGATAGTCAACATGAGCTAGATGTAGATATAGATGTAAACCAACTGCGAATGGAAGGAAATAGACTGAACAGAAAGAAAAACACGTGGGAATTTATTACGTGATAAAGATAGCATCTCAAATAAGTGGGAAAAGAACAAATAATTAAGTAAAAGATGTTTGGACACACGACTAACCATTTCAGTTATTTCAAAATGAATCAAATATTTACCTGTAAAATTATTAGATGATCATAAGTACTGAATAAAAAATAAGAAAAACATTGATAAATCTGACTACACAAAAACAAGAATAAACGATGTTGAAATAGCATTAATACCATAAACAAATTCCCTCCAAATAACTGACAACCTATAATCCAGCGTCTGCAGTACACATCCAAGCAAAGAGGCAATTTTTTTCATGTACAAAACGTTTTTACAAATCAATTACCCAAAAAGGAAAACAGCCAGCACATATGACCAGTGAGTTTATATACATATGAATACTAATAATTATACAAATGGCTCAACACTTATGTATTAAGTGACATTGTTTAATGTCACTCTCTATATTAACTTTTCTTTGTTATAATAGTTAATGTAGTGCCTTTGTACAAAGTAGTACAAATTTAATCTTTTTCAATATATACTTCCCAAGATGAAAACCTCTAAATCATTCTAGAAAGGTACATTGCTTTCACTTCTGTCATATGTGGTTCACTGACATAGCATGTTGTCTGGCACTATTGTGAGAATGGAAAAGTGAGCATGTGGGGAATCTATTCTTAGAAATATCAAAATCTTTAATAACAATGACCATTACTTTCTGCCTAATGCAACTATGTTTTCATACAATTTCCCCTGAGTTATTTTGCTTTAAACTGTATGAAAAATATCATAAAGCAAACATAACTCTTGAAATATACCTCATAATATAGAGGCAAAGAAATCTATATTATTTAATAGCAAAGTGATTTTTAGCTCAAGCATAAGAAGATGTAATGGTGTAATTAATATTCACAATATCTACATGTATAAATTATAGATATGTCTTGTTAAGAGAAAGGGATCTACCCAGGTCTTTTCTGGATTATTTTCATTTTAACTACTGAGTTCTGCATGTATGTGCCAATGAGGACGCACTGGTGTAAAATTGATTGGTGATGTATCTGGACTATATTACCAGTCACTTTTGATTGGTGGATCTACCTGCTTGTACAGCTTTCTTATGCCTCTTGTGGCTCTGCTTCTGTCTGATCTTGTGTCACTTTTATGATGGATTGTGCTGGGTTTATCCAATCTTTTGATGTAGTAAGTCTGATAGAGTACACTTCATTTTGGTTAGCTCTTATTACACGGTCCCGGACATGGCCATTTGGTCTCTATCTGTCCCAGTACCACAACAAAAGATACTTTTCAAATACTACATAGTTTCCCACTACATATGGCATTTCAATAGGATGCTAGGTCTATGTATTTATTTTCTTATTGAACCTGGACATAAATTCTACAAGGTATCTTTCTCCACCAAAGGCATCTTTAGGACAATAGAAACTGCCAGGTCCTGTAACTAGCGAGCAGGGCGATTGACTCCCAATCCACTGCAGAGCATTTTCTTGCTCCGGTCCATTCTAAGCTGTCAGCCTTCTGTTGTTATCCATAAAAGGTTTAGTGCAGTATTTTCAAGTGTAGCATATATTGCCTTCAGAAGTCAAAAGTATCTAGCAAGCTTTGTGCTTCTTTCTTAGTGTTGGGGTGGACAAGATGCAATAATCTGCTCTTTTCTTTGGAGGATATATCTTGGAATGCCCACTATAACTGGACCCTAGTAAGTTTACAGATATGACAGGTTGCAGGAATGGATGCCTCTGTCTTAGAGGCAGGACCTGGATGACACATTGAGCATCTGTTATAGTCTTACTACTTCCAATGTTGCCTGATAATTGATTCTTGTGTGTCTTATATCCTCTACTAGAATAAAGAAAGATTTATTTCTGATTTGCCAGGACATTTACCAAAGTATTAAGCATATACTTTCTTGCACATGATAGGTGTTCTATGAAAGTTACTGAATTAATATTCAACATCAAGCCCAGTTAAACATAAGTCATATAGCCAAGAATTGCTCAGTGTATATAAAATGAGATACTGCATACTAAATGTATTGCCACAGCCAGATAGTATATTAAATACATTCCTAATAATACTCTATAAGTTGGGGTAAAGTTAATTTACTCTAAGTGAATACACTTGTTTGACTATTATTTTATTGTTTTTTAAATTTTAGAATTGATTTAGATTTAGAGAAAAGTTGTGAAATAGAGTTCCAATCCCCCATATTGTTTCCTCTTTTATTAAATCTCCTTATTAGTATGATTCATTTCTCCTATTTAGTGAGCCAGTCATGATACATTCTTGGTAATTATAGTTGATATTTGATTCAGCTTGATTTCTTTGCTTTTTACCAAACTAAGTTTTTCCTGTTCCAGGAGTTTAGCCAGGATAGCAAATTATATTATTTAGTCATGCCTCCTTAGGTTCCTCTTGTCTCTGAAACATCATCAGATTTTCTTGATTTTGATCACGTTAACAATTTTGGAGAGTACTGATCAGGTATTTTGTAGAATGTCATGTGAGTAAGCTTTTGATGTGCTGAGGTGTGGAAAATTGGTGGTCCGAGTGTTGGTTTACTGCTCAACTCCTTTTCATCAGTCTTCTTATTCTCAGAGTGGGGTTTTCCTGCTTTATGTTCGCTATGCCAGCATTTCTGGAAGTGGTCACAATGAATAATAAAATAAAAACAAACCAGCTGTTACACCGTTTTTTCAGTCAAAGAGAGTGTCTAGATTGTAGAGGAGCAAGAAACTTTGAATGTTGTGATCTTTATCAGTTATCAGTATATGTCTGCTAATTTCCTGAATTAGCGTCCCTTTCCTGGCTTCTGAATTTTAGAGCCAAAAAGCTATTCAAATTCTTATTTGAAAGATTACCCTCCTTTTTGGTGACAGTTATAAATGGAAGCATTTTGTAATCCTTGCACAACTAGCATTGCTTGTAAATCCTCTTCCATTTAAAATGATTACTTAATACACTTATTTTACAGGAACATTTTAATCTCTTTCTCCCATTAGCCAAAACACCTTCTGACAATATGTTTACCAGCACATTTCTCCTAGCCATTGTGAATATGCTATTTTTAGAGTAATTAACTATTTTGTATGTAGTTTTAAAATAGTCTGGTTTCAGCCAAATAACATGTTTTTAGAGTGCTCATTATTTGCTATATGAAATTTCAGGTGAGTTTGATAATGAATGTCTACTTCACACATGGCATTCTATTCAGGGTAAAGGACAGTGGTATTTACAAATAAAGAATGGATGTCAAGTGAGTGACATATTGTAATATTTATCCACAGTATCCATAGCTTTTTTCATTTTGGTCTTCATGGCAAAAAAAATAGGTAGGAGAATGTGATAAGCTACATTTATTCCACCCAGGGTAGAACTGAGTGGTCCAAGCTGCCCTGGAATTTGTCCATCCAATCACTATGGAGAAGCTGAAGATAGTGGCCATGCTAAAAGGCACTGAGCTTATTCTATCTGCAGGGGAGAGGACCCAACCTTCACATCGACGTGATGTACCTATGAATGCGCTGTGTGTAAGTAATAACATTTATGACTTTAACTCTGTCCATTAGGAGCTGTGGTCTCATACCAAAATCACCACACGTATTGCAGACCATAGTTAGTTAATATCATCCCCTGAGGTTGTCTGGTGCTCAGGCTCTAAGGTTATATGCAGAGTCTTGAATTATATATTAATTACTCAAGAATGACCAAGAACACAAGTCTTAATAACACAAGTCTATGTAAAGAAATTTATTGTATGATAGTTGAATACTCAATAGAATTATTAATACCAAGAAATTCTTGCCAACAGAGTAAACATTTTAGGTCAAATAAGCAGATTCCTAGAAGACACAATTTACCAAAGGTGTCACAAGAATAAGTGAAAATATGAATATTCCAAGATCTGTTAAAGTTATTAAGTCTAAAATTTAAAACCTTTGTACTGGGAGAGGGGGTAGGCGGGGCAGGGGAGAGCAAGGGGGGGAAATTGGGACAACTGTAATTGAATGACAATTAAAAAAAAAAAAATGAAACCTTTGTACCAAGTGAATTCCAGGCCCAGATGCCTATATCAGTGATGTCTTCAAGGGAAGCAACATCCATCCACACACAAAAAGTCTAGAGAAAAGTCAACAGGAAAATACGTCCCAGTTTGTTAGATGAGGGCCTGTGCTTCCCCAAACCAGACACAGACATTATAGGAAAGGAAAATTACAGACACACATTTTTATGAACATGTGGCAAATGCCCTAAACAAAATATTAATAAATCAAATCAAAATCAGCAACAACTGTTGGTATAGAGTAGTATTTAGTCAAAGAATTAAAAGTTTAACACTTGAAACTCAATTAATGCAAGTCACCACATTAACAGAATAAGAGAATTATAAAAATTGCTTCAGTGTGACAGAAAATATTTGATAAAATTTAATTCCCTTATACTGTAAACTTATGTAATAAAGTTGAAATAGAAAATACCTTCTTTAATCCGACTGTAGTTAAAAATAAATAAGCACAAATACCAAATGTATAATGAAAAATTTGAGACCTTTATCAAATTAGACATGAGCCAGGGACATCTTCTATCACCACTTGCTAGTCACTATTCATGCACAAGAAGAAAGAAAAAGAAGTAAATGTTATAAAGATGAGAAAGTAGAATCAAAAAGGTCTCTTTTCAAAGGCAACTTCAATTTTACCTAGACAATTATGAAGAATTCAATGATTAATTATTAGAATTAGTGAGTGAGTTAAGCCAATTAAGAAGCATCAGTTGCACCAATACATTTAAAGACTTACAATTGCAGCAATCTGTTAAACCCTTATTTTAGATACATTTTGCAAACATAGTTTGAGCAAAAATTTTAGACAGAAAACAGTTTAATACTGTATGATTTTCTTTGCTTAATGTTTAAAAACATGAAAAACCAAAATATGTTGTTATCAGTCAGGACAGTGGTTACGTGTGGGCAAGAGTGGAGATGTTGCCAGTGGAAATAGGGTTCTTGTGGTGTCATGAGAAATGCATTTGGGGACCGTGCATGGAAGGATGAGGTAAGATTTCTTGAAGCTGAAGCAAACAAAAAGGACTGCCCCTGGGTGGCTGAAGTCTGCGTGTTGCATCCACGGTCAGGAAGTTCAGGTCCCTCCCACGGTGGAAGAAGTGGAGCGTTGTCTTCATGAAGCCCCAAAGAATAAGCAAGGTCCAGAAACTCTGTGCCATCAGTTCAGTCCATGCCAAAGCTTGGTCCAGTTCCGTCTCTGTCTGCCTCTGGCCGGCTTAGTCTCCCGCCCGCGCTGCGCTGTGCTACCCAGGCTTACGCATGGAGCTGAGATTGGAGTCTGTGCTGTGGGGAGAACTGCGAGCACATGAAGGAATCGGTGAACATGTGCTACCGGGCTGGTATTTGTTTAGCTTTGATTGCATTACCTCGGGCCTTCGGACTGACCAATCTCCTTCTTGACCCTTCATGAGTTTGTGCTGGGTCCTCCCCTAACCAATCCGGTCTCTTTCCCAGATTAGACACCTCTGGTTCATGGTCGCCAACTTGATGCCCACGGTGCAGTCCTCAAAGTAGAAGGACCTGCCCCTCTGCTATCTTCGTCCTGGAAGTTCTCCTTTATTGTTTTATTTCTCCCTCAGCAATCCCGGCTAATGACCGGTTGTACCCGAAGGGAGATTGGAAAGCTGGTCCTTACCCCCTAAATGGGGGGACAAGGGGTGTTAATATCTTTGGAGGTGATTCAGCTGTGCCCTGGAATTTGTGAAACTGTAGCTTCCAGCTTAATAAAGTTTAGCCAGTTTTTCCTCTACTCCTTTGTTAATATCTAGCTCCCGACACTAACAGAGGGATACCGGACAGTGAGGAGAATTTGGTGATTTGGTAACACTTTTTTTGGTTCTGGGTGATTGAAACATCTGAGTGTTTACTTTGGAAAACCTTCCCAGTTAAGCATTTATTACTTGGGCAGTTTCCTGTGTTTTCATAAAATTTCAGATGAAAAAAATTCTTAAAGACATTTACACACGCACACAATCTCAGCCCCTAATTCCTGTCCTTAACTCTTAATGCCTCTTTCTACTTAGGCTAATGACTGCTACTTTCTGTCTCAATATATTAGCCAAAGTCCCCCTTTTAAACCACAGGTCAAATCACTTTTCTTCATTATTCCAACAACCTAGTGATTTCCCATGGCACTTAAAAAATAAATTTCTCATTATGAGCCAATTAGATCATCGGAGCTGTGCCCCCATGTGCTTTCTGCCTTCATCTCTTCCAACACTGGCCTCAGAGCTGTTCTTCCAACTCATTTACTATGCCTTCACCTGGTGTCCCCCCACCCCCACAGCTATGACATCCATTCTTTTACTTACATTTTACCTTTTCAATGAGGCCTCAGTAAATTTCAACAGTATGGTGTGAGCATCACATATACTTCTCAAGTTTCCTGAGACCTTCTCCACTTTTCCTTTTACCACTTATCATTTGGTATGCAAAACTTACTGTGCTTATTTTCAGTCTCTCTCATACAAATGCAAGCTCTGTGAAGATAGGATTTTTTCCCTGCTTTTTTTTTTTTGGTTGTATTTTCAAAGTTAGGTATATAGAAATGTTTCGAGAGCATTAGTTCAATGAATGAATAAATAAATGAATAAAAGAGGAAGACAAAAGATGAGGCATGGGCTAATGTTAAGAGTGTTCAGATGATTTCTTCCAGATGCTGGGATAAAACACCTTAAACACTGCTTCAAGTTAGGAGCATTCTAGAAACACTGGCAGGAATAAAGGCTTAACTGAATCATTTGTATACTTTTTGCTGCTAAAGGAATAAGCAAGTGAAGTGGTTTGTCTACAGCTTGTGGCTCCATTAGCTAGAAGGGAGACTCCTGAAAAATGTGATAACTTAATTTCACCATTTAATAATAAAAATAGGGGTAATACACAAATCTTTTAAATCTTAGATTCTAATCTGCTGAACTTGTTATTAACTTTAAATTAACACACACACACACAAACAAACAAAAAAACTAACAAAAATTGACCTACCTTAGAATTATGTCTATTCTTGGAGCTAAATGCTCTTTTCACACAGTTGACAAAATCCCAAAGTAATTGAATTACTGGAGGGATTTTTAGTATTAAAATCATATTTTTTTCCAGATTCCAAAATGCAATTTTGACAAGAACTGATAATATAACTTGAAAAGTTATTTGCTAAGCAAAATCTTTTGAGAGTAGTAATTTGGATAGAAGTGAAGCAGAATTAAGTCGCAACAGGAGTTAGGGAAAATGAGCCAAATAATATGAGATTTACTGGAATTTGGTTAGGGAGTAGCTGAGAAGCTTGTCTGATTCATTTCCAGCTTTTTAAAAAAGACTTTTGCATTGCCCTTTCATGGAGACTGAACTTCAAAGAGTTTATTAGCAACTGTCACCAGGAAGGTGTGGGAGAGACCCTGGTTCACACTGTAGTTTTCAAGAGCATGAACCCCTCACCATTTTATGACAATTAATTAAATCGTTGGAAGAGGAATTTGGCCTCTGTATGAATATTTTAAATGTAAAACATTCTTTTGAGCAGTAGTTCCTAATACAAATGCCAAGATGCACACTTGGGGAGTTTAAAAAAATAACTGACGGCCAAGTTTCTACCTCTGTATTTTGAATTTTTGTTTTCCAGAAGGAAGGCCCAGGTATTAGAGTTGTTCTATTTGTTCTATGTTCTTTTAAAACTAAAAGGTTATTATTTATTTATTTATATTTATTTTTCAGGTTTTCATGTTTTTCAAGTTGAAACAAGCACCAGGGATTGAAATCCTCTACCTTTATGGGAGTTGTGATTTCATTTCTCAATAAAATATTTGAAACTCTTTGGTGGTTAAAGCCAACTGTGGTTAATGCACCTGTATGTGCAAAGAGCAGAAATGGGATGATACATCTGTCACATAATAATATAAAATTCTAAAGAATCTGATGTTTTCTTAACATGTTAATAATTTTAGTAAATAAATACAGATAGTGTCTATCTGTTTATTGACTTATTTCATGTACTCATTCCCTAAAACGGTAGGTAACTTATTTAAGGAGAGGATAATGATTTGCTTTTTTAATGGTTTAAACATTTCCTTTTCTCTTCTATCATAATTCATTCTTACTTAGCAATGGAATTATTTTATTTACTAGAAACAGTACTTGAGTCATTTCCTAGAATTATTATAATTGTTTAGGAATAGAATTTAATAAAACACAAATCGAATAAATGGCACAGCAATGCTACCACTAGTGATCAGCTAGCAAGCTTGTTTCCATCAGAAATGCAACATGTAACTAAAGACATATGTGAAGACATGTGGTCATTCTTAGTGGTATCAGTTACAACTATGTGAGTTCTCAAGACTCTGTGCTTTTGAATTATTCCTGGTAAAACAGTTTTATCCTTGTTATTAAATTTCTCATCATGAACACATTACTCAGGGCAAATCTTTCTTTAGCCAATGGAAAAATCTTTTGAATAAGAGTCTTAACACCTTTCCATAACATAAGACTCTCCTTTGGAAACTCCTTATATTTCAGATCCTTGTCATGTCATAGCTCCTGAATGCCAGCTCTTAGGCCACATGGTTAATTAAGGTTCTGAACATGATTTACTCCTCTATTCTTTGGCATACATACTTATTCCTCACCTTGTGAAATGTTTTGGGATTGTGAAGCAAGTTTCTCTCTCTGCCTTGTCTTTGGATGTGTAATTGCTTTCTAAAATCCCCTGAGACTGTGGATTGAAGTTACCATTTTCTCTCTCCTCTACAAAGGAAATGTTGGTATGTAGAGCAGAATGTCATTATTCAGTTAGGAATTTGGCCACACCTCTGGGACTTGTGACTTAGTTTGAATGAAGTGTTGAGGGATTTTTTTCCCTAATCACTAATAGTCAAAGGTGCCTTCTATAAATCATGGAGTGCTCTCATAATGTCCTAGAAAACTTGCTTACTGCTAGCTTAAATGGGAATCTTCCAAAGACAAGGTCATACATATACAACCCTTAGAGGGGATAAAATCTCCTGAGTTAAGTGTGATAATTTACTACAGTTTATGGGATAATTTTTTCAGATAATATATCCTAGGTGCCCAGAGACAATCAGCGATTCTAGAAGAGTTTTTTATTTTTGTTGTTGTTGTTGTTACTGGTCTCTACAGGGTTAAAGCAATTCACTTATTTCCTTATTTTTGAAAAGTCAAGGGTGATGCACACACCCTCTGTTGATTCAACATTACAGACTGCAGAACGGAGAAAAGGGGAAATGGAGGGGGCAAGTGTGCTTTCCTTTTAAGAGCATGACTCTGAAATTGACCGTAAGAACATTTACATTCTAACATCCAGACCTCCATCGGACTGCAGGGAAGGCTGAAAAACTTAGGGCATAGAAGACATCTAACGACTGAACAAACAGAACGAAGGATACTATGCATATGAGGGCAAACAATTGTCTCTATTAAGAAAACACTTATTATATCAATCAATTTTCTTAATGTATTTATTTTTGGATATCTGTAAATTTACTAATTACCACAGCTGTGGATCATGGCTAGAATGCAAAAAAAAACAAACAAACTCATGAACTTCAGTACTTCTGGATCCTGACAACCAATTAGCATCATTGCTTAACTGATTACCAAGTGGATAAGAGGAAGAAAGCATTACTTCTGATAAAATTGATAATATTTTATGTCCTAATAAAGGATACATTTAGCATCAACTTACCTTAGAGTGGATTAAATTAGAGTTTGAATTTCAAATAAAATTGTAATTATAATGTACAAGGTGTATTAGATTTAACAGTCATAAAACAACCATTCCCAGGAACTGTGTATGTTCACTTATAAATGCATGAATTTTGAATACATTTTTAAATGTTATTTAATAAGACACTTTATTCTTTTATGACATTTCTTTGTTTTTGAGTATTAGTTTATGTGCTTATTCATTTACTCAGTAAATATTTATTGAACACCTGTTCCAGGCCTTGAGAATAGAGCTGTAAAGAGCACAGACAACAACCCTTGTCTTCATGAAGCTTACA
Organism: Furipterus horrens; assembly: GCF_987537825.1. NCBI lineage: Eukaryota > Metazoa > Chordata > Mammalia > Chiroptera > Furipteridae > Furipterus > Furipterus horrens. The sequence goes on from NW_028327171.1 coordinate 12,043,446, forward strand.
ATCAGTGAAAAAAATGAGATATATTCTATGTGGAAGGTGGTAAACATGAAGAAGAAACAGAGCAGTGAAAGAAAATATAATAGGGAGTGTCAGTGGGAAAGGAGAGGTTATAGTTTTAAAAATGTGTGCCCAGGAGACCCTCACCGAGAAGGTAATACTTGAGAGAAGATCTGGAATGTCAGTCATGTGAACAGTGAGTTCCGAATCCCGGGGCTGAGGAACAGCAGGAGATCTGTCCACAGTGGAAGGAACAAGGTGGAGGAGGGCAGGAGCAAATGGAGAGCTGGGTCATGCACACAAGTCATTGCAAGGGAGTATACACACTATAACTCAGCTGAGAGTGGATGGTGGTTGGTACCATGGCAGTCGCAATGAAAATGGTGTAACGTCGTCAGGTTAAGGAATGAGTTTGAAAACGGATCTGAAAGATTTGATGGTGGCAAAGGAGCAGTCACAGAGTTTGGAAAAATACCTTGAAATAATTGTAACAGAAGCTAAGGGAAGACAGTGTCTTACAGAATGTAAAAATAAAAACAAAACAAGAAGTCCCAGAGTAAACACCAGAGTAGCATGCTGTAAAGAAGATCATGCTGATTAGTATGTTCAGTTTTCCTCCCTGGATGGAACTCTGATTTGCAGATGAACCAGGTTATAAAGACATGTGTGTATGCGGTTGGGGGGTGGGGTGGGCAGGGTTTGTGTGTTGCATTTAAGTGGTGGGAAAGACTAAACGTTACGTGTATAATATTGACAATAACGGGCAACTCTGAAAGCAAGCAGGGAACAGATGGATGGAATGACATTTTAGGGAGGGTGGTCAGCAAAGGTCAACGAAGAGCTAATGTTCAGGTGGAGTTCTGGTAGAAGACAGGGGCCTATGTGACTTGCTTCTGGAAGGTGAGAGTCCTGGCTGAGGACCTGGGTCCTACAGTGAGTCTCAGCCGGGAGGTCATGTGGCAAGAAGGCCTGTGTGGCTGGACTTGAGTGACAGAATACATGAGGTATGAGAGGCGGCCCAAGGTTAAACCATTGCAGAGTTTTGTAGGACAGGGGATGGGCCTTGGTATCACTTGGAGCCTGATGAAAAGCCATCAGAGGATTTGATGGCCGGCAGGCATATGATTTGATGTACATGGTCAGAAAAATAAAAATAGATAAGATTTAAACATACTGATCAGCATCTTAGAAATATGTTAATTTTATTTTAATAAACACAGCCTTAAACTTTATTTTTTCATATAAATTAAATTCATCATTAAATATTCAAAGAATAAGCCCTCTGAAAAAATTACTTAATTATTCACTGTTACCAAAAGAACATAAAAAAAGAGCTATAAGAAACGGTCAGTTTAATATTTTTGGAATTTAATATACTTCTAAGAAACATATCTATCCTTTGACATATATTGTCATGTGGGTCCAAGTTTTTCTAAGTAGTTATTTATTTGAAGTGAAAAGACATGAATTTTAAATGCTAGTAACTCAAAGCACTACCTGCAGGTAACTGAACTGTACAGTAAGATTAATGACAAAAGTCACCTGTAGTGGAAATATAATTAATAATTTTTCTCTGAAACATGGTCCTTTTCTTCTTTTCCAATCGCTGGCAATTTAATTTGTTTTTTCTCCAAATCAATATATATATATGTATCTTAGATAAATGGGATTTTTAAAGCTTTTAGCATGCAGTCCATCTGTGTTTTTTACTCTAACCTCTCTTTTATTTACTCCCTTTAGAATCAATCTTGCTTTGTTTTATACAATGATACTCAACTTTCACAACATGTGACTCAACATTCAAAACAGAGTTTGAACTCTGCCCCTTGATCATTTGATTTCAAAGCCTTTAACTTTGGTCTTAAGCAATGGTGTAGACTTAATGGCATAAAATGGTATTAAAATCTTGTCTGGAAATAAAAATTTGAGCTGTTTGTTATAAAATGCTAGACAAGAGAAGTAATATCCTTCACTGACTTGACTACTGTCATTTTTATCTTTGTATTAAGATGACCACACATTTTTCTCATTCTGGCTGTGTCTGCCTAGAATTTCTCTTACAAAGTTGCACAGAAATGTTATGTCGTTATACTGCAAGCTGATGCCTTTTTCTGTCACCACAAAAGAATGCAGCGAAAGCTGACTGATCATGATTCTATCACAAAGGATAAAGCATAATTTTGAAAGACATGATGTTACAGGTACCTTTGAGAAGAAGCACCTTGGTTGTAGTCATTTTTAAAAATAAAGAGAGACTGCCAATATCAAACTTGTCTTTGTGGAGGAAGTGAAGTTCCACGAGGAAAGTGGTAAGTTGCCCGGGAGATCTGCAGCCGTGGAGGGTGGGTGGATCATGAGCAGAATGTAACTGATGTAGATCGTAGTAAAGGAAATCGTAATAAATACTGGTGGAAGAATAACCACCTGGCTTGGAAGAGTGAAGGGCATAAAAGCCTGGTTCCTATAAGAGAGGGAGAATGGAAGAAGAGCTTTCTCTTGAGAAGGAAAAAAATAGGTTGACTAATACTTCATGGGTCACTTGATTGTAGTCTTCCGGGCCGGCACGCTCTCATCTATGTGTGGCAAGTGAACTTTCCATTCTCGTCTGTAAAGAAGTTGAGTTTTCCTCCATGGAAAGATAATATATTGGAAAAGTGCTTTTTAAAAGCAGAGTTATCTTGTTTCAACCACCATTTGTTCTGCTATCCTATTTTTCTTTCTTATAAAATATCTCGTATTAGTGGTTTGTTTCTACTAACATTATTTTGGTAAAATTTATTATGTAAAATTTCAATGGTAATTCTTGAATCTTCTGATCCTAAACCTGCTTTCAACTCGGTAGACACAGTTGGAGGATGTACTTGCGAACTTTGGCTCTATGAAATCACACAGTGCTTATTCGATTTTTCCTCTTTGTTCAGTTTGGACTTGATTCATTTATGATCTTATAATTCTTCTACTTCTAAAGGTCTGGCTATTCCCACACCGATTTAAGTTCTACCCTTAAAGAAATGTGTGGTGAAACTCACCATAGTTGCTTTCAAGACTTTAAATGTACACTTCTGCCTTCTAACTCATTGAAGCTATAGTTTCAAATTTCCACTGACCTCTGATATATTCCACTTTAATATTAATTATCTTTGTTTATTAATAATTAAATCTCTTTATTATCTTGAAGTCATTAAATCTAAACTGAATACACTACATTTCCCCTCCACACCACCTATCATTCCAAATATTACCATTTCTGATGAAGTCACTACTATTTTTCCAATATCCATATTTAAAAACCTTGATATGATTTTTGTCTCCTTATCTTCTCTCTCTATCCTCCAATAATATCATAGATTCAGATGTGAAGGCCTTACAGACCTTCTTTATTCTATAATGAATCAGAAAAATGTTGATGGATGAATAGTAAATTACATAGTTGGAATTAATATTTATTTGCTTTGTTTTCATTTCTATGCCACAGTCTAATAATGGCCTCCTTTCCACAGAGAAACCACAAGAACTTTCAGCTGCAATTCTGAGGTTCTTTTCTGATCCAACATTCCTTTGTTTCCAGACCCAGCTCACTGGATGTTGGGAATCAACTCCAAATTCTTGGATCATTGTAGCCTCTCATTATACACAAAATTATGGCATTTGGGGGTGTGTGTGGCAAACAGCAGAGGTTGTTGCCAAACACATATTCCCAAGCAATTTCTTAAATGACACAGATTGATTTCTGGATTCTGGATATGGAAGTTGCCAAGTCAACTTATGAGGCATTCCAAGTTCAATACCTGACCCAGCTACTTCATAACAGTGTTACTATTTTTAATGTAACAATGCTGGGGTGAGCAGCTTTTCATAGTTCCTTACAGTTTTTGCAAGGCGGCAATAATGAGAGCAGAACAGTTTCTAGATTCCAGGACATTTTTTGCAGGCAAACTTGAAGAAGGATTTCTTTTCTCTGCCACTACAGCTGTACCTCTGCTCTGACTCGATGCAGGTCTCATCTGAATATTAATAGTAAAGTTTCCAAAGGAAGTGTTTGCTTTGGATTATTGGATTAGATATTTTCTTATCAAGCTGTTTGGATGTCTTTTAATCAATTTCATTTTGTGTTTATTTATTAAAGCACTACTAACTTTGCAATCTACATTTGCTATCGTTTTTCAAGTCTTTTAGAAATTTTCTATCATTTAAGAGTTCACCTTTTCCATAGAAGAAAATCTGATAAGTCCGTTTGGTCTCGTTTGGTCTAATTTTCCCCATGGGAAATAATGTCGCTACGACAATGAACAGCTAAAAGAAAGCAAAAGTTGTCATAGGTAACTTGACCTATCTGCTGATTTAATTTTAGCTGAATAAAATTATAAATAAAATTTGAGTTTCAGTCTAAATTAGGAAAGGAAATGAATCAGACAACTAAGACAAACTTGAGTCTGAGAAAATTCAGGAAGTGAGAAACAAATCTATTTCAATTCTTATTGTTTTTTGAAACAATATGTTCCTTCCCACTTTGGACTTGTATCATTCTCCAAAAACACATACAATAGCCTTTTATATTGAAGAGTTTAAGCCAAAGGCATGGTCCATTTGAAGATTTTTCATGAATATGTGCTCACGTCTGCACCTGAAATTAGTTCTTGAGTGAAGAGTAATGGGCAAGAGACCTGACCCTGTTAGAACTAGAAGAGGCAGGAACCCAATCCTGACTTTTTCAAGGACATTTTGTGTGGTTTCATTTGCAGAATTCATTCTAGATTTGTTTACGTACATCAGAAATCATTCACTTGTATTTGAAAAGTGCTCGAGGGTGTAAAACCTTAATTACCAGACCTATTATTTTCTAATTAAAAAGCCTTCATTTTCTTTCTAATTTTTTTCTCAATAGAATAATACTGCTCACAAAATGTGTAGTCTATTTCTAAAATATTAAAATTAAGCTACAGACAATAATTACATCTTCAAAACCATTTCTTCAGGATCTGGGCCAAGATGGAGGCTTAGACGGACACGCTCGGTCTCCCTCTACAACTAGAGAGGAATACAACTACTTCAAAACAAAGGATAACTAGAAATTCCAGAAAATAAAACTACACAGAAGCCCAACATATGAAGTTATAAACCAGCGGCGCCCTTTGGGCAGGTAGGACGAGAGAAAGAGGGCAGTGCTGTTTGCGGTCGCACCAGGGACAGCGGCGGGGCGAACAATCCCGGCTGCAGTCGAACCCCCGGCAGCTCGCGACCCCAACGCTGGGGAAAGCAGCCACTACATCGCCTTGAACAGTGAGGCCCAGGGGGGCGGGAGGACGGATCCTGGTCTCCTAGCGGAATAACTGTGTGAATCCATCTTGGACCCCCGCCCCCAAAGAAAGCGCCACAGGGCTGCGAACTAGGTCGCGGACAGGCACCGGGTGCAGGATTGTGACGACAAAGCACCACGGCACAGCAAGGAGAAAGGCTGCCGAACGGCGCCGGTCGCTGGGTCATTACGAGTACACAGGCACTGCCCCCTACAGCCAGCCCAAGAAAACAAAACGCATCTGTCAAAATGAGGCAGACAACTATAGAAATCCCGGTGGCACAGCTCACCAGGCAACAGATGGAGAACCTGACAGATGAACAGATAAGAAACCTGTCAGATGATCAGTTCTGGGCCATTGTTATCAGGTGGCTTACAGAATTCACAAAAGAGCAGGAAAAAGATGAGAAAGAAGCGAAAAACACTCATAACGAAAGGAACAAAACCAGACAGAAGGAACGAGACAGATGGTGAGGAAAAAAAAATCCAGAGTTCATTTCAACAAACTGGAATATGGAGAAGGAACAAGCAGTCAACCAATGCAGAGAGAGGAAATGGGAAGCAACGATGAGAGGATCAGAAACCTCTGGGACAGCTATAAAAGGCCCAACATAAGAATCATTGGTTTGCCAGAGAGCGAGGAAGATGAACTAGAACTTGAAAAATTGAGTGAAAATATAATAAAGGAGAACTTCCCAGACTTGGGGAAGGAAATAGACTTACAGGTCCAGGAAGCACAGAGAGTTCCAAAAAAACTGGACCCAGGGAGAACCACTCCAAGACACATTATAATCAAAATGTCAAAAATTAAAGATAAAGAGAGAATCTTAAAAGCAGCAAGAGAGAAGGAAAGAATTATGTACAAAGGGGTCCCAATTAGACTATCAGCTGACTTCTCAAGGGAGACCCTGCAGGCAAGAAGGGACTGGCAAGACATATTCAAAGTAATGAAAATCCAAAACCTACAACCATGAATACTCTATCCAGCGAAATTGTCATTCAGAATAGAAGGGCAGAGAAAGTGTTTCCAGGACAAAATAAAACTGAAAGAGTTCATTAGATCCAAACCACTGTTATATGAGATGTTAAAGGGACTGGTTTAAAAAAAGGAGGATCAAGACAATGAAATCTAAAATGAAAACTGCATCACAAGAAACAACAGAAGCTAGGGAAATGAAACAAAGGCAAACTAAACAGGCAACGAGAGTGGAAAAAGAACTATAGATACGGGGAACATATTGGGGGGAGGTCAACAGGGAGGGGGAATGGGGAGAGGGAGGGAGATGATATAGGAATTAAGGATCATGGTAGGAGGGAATGGAATAGACAGAGAGAGGTTGAGAAGAACTGTATGCACAACTAATGGACATGATCTAAAAGGGGGGGACAACTGGAGGGAGGGGGGCCACCGGGTGGAGGGGAGCAGAGGGAAGGGAAATTGGCACAAATGTAATATTATAATCAATAAAACACATTAAAAAAAAAAAACATTTCTTCAGAACCACACACCCCCTGCCCCCAAAAGCAATGAGGACATTTCTTTAAAATCCCTTTCTGTAATTCAGTATGACTTCGTTCTCTACAGTAGCAATTTGCCTCTTAAGTAACAATGGAGCCAGAGTGATCCTTTCATAGGAGTAAACTATAAAATAATTTCTATATCTTTACTAGCTGGCCTTCCTTTTGAACCTTGTGTTGTCCTAAATGGTTCCTGCAGGATGTTATAAAAATAACTCAGGTCCTAATGAGAAAACAAGTCTCCAAAGCATTATTCAGAGATTGTCATACCCTGAGCTGTATTTATACGTGACAGCGTTCCATTGTCTTATGTCATTATTCATGGTCCCAAACTGTCTGTTCTAATTTCCAAGAAATGCTAGGCAAAGGGAAGGTTGCAAATTCAGGAAGAAGTTTCTCTTTTTTCAATGAAAATGGAATTGTAGCTGGAAACATGGTTGATTAGATAAACATCACTTGTTTACTTGTGAATATCTATAAATTCTGCTGAGTAGCCTTTGTTACAAAAATGAAAAGGTACAAATTGGGCAAAGGTTAATCATAAGAAATTCTGCCAATACAATGAAAAATATTAGAAAATGTTGTTTCCTTGTTGGTTTCTTATTAACTTGGTGCTTTTAATGTCAACTTTGCAAAGGACATACATATGTCTTGCAAAATAAGTATTGTATCATTATTATTTAGACACATGCTTAAATGAATGCTGGAATAAAGAAAAATAAGCTTGTATTGTATATGGAAAATAAAATTCTATTTTGTATTTTTTACTATAGCAATTAAAGAGCATTTTAGAATATCTATACCAGTATTACTACTTATAATGTCCAACATTGCAGAATAGGGTATTTGTATAATTTTAGAAGATATTAATATCAGACTGTTAAAAACACTGGGAAAGAGCTGATCAGCATCTTGTTATGAAGAACAGTTTTAATGGGAAAAACTATAATTTTGAAGGAATTTTAGTGAGTCACAACATACTTCAGTGATTTGTTCTTTAATTCTATGTCTAATGAATTGATCTATTGGTATTTTCGTCAATGTGGGTTGACTTGTATGCAGGAATTAATTTTAGTTACATGCATTGCTTTGGGGAAAAGGTAAGGAAAGCATTATATTGTTTAGTAATTGGCATGCAAAGCTACGTGGTGCTGTATTTTTTGCCTCTCCTCATCTTTAACTTGTGAAATCATTATATGGCCTTCAACATTTAGTGTATTGAAGAGAAAGGCAGTATGGTAAACACATAAGCCTTCATGTGTAGGTCTACACTCATGATGAAATGTACAGTGTCCAATCTTGAAGAGGTTAAGATTTATTCTAAACTGTATTCAAATACTGGAACAGTCCAATATCTGGTATTAGAACTCAGTCATTTCAGTAAAACTTTCACTCAGTTTCAGCACTGTCTTAAACATTGCTGTTCACCACGTTCAAGAAAAGGAAAGAAGTCACTGCTTTGTATAATGTTGATTTATAATTTTTTAAGTTTAAATATAAAAAACCATAAGAAACTTTATATGTATTCACTGGAAATTTGTATGTATCTTCTGTGAATGAAACAAAAGTTCTCAGGCTTCTTAAAACATACCTGGCCAGGCTTTTCACTCCTGAGGACCTTCCACAATTTTGTACCATAGTCCTGACTCTGTATGTGCCTTCTGTGCAGCCTCGCCTGACCCTAAAGTAGAACTTTTTTCCTTTGTTTCTCATCACCCTCTGCTCTGCATTTGATTTAGCTTCCACGAAGATACACTATACTTATCTCTTTATGGATTTGTTTTGTCCACTATTCTGAGGGCTTTATAAAAATCTTTTTCTTTCTCTTTTAAAAAAATTACGTATTGGTGAGAGAGAGAGAGAGGAAGAGAGAGAGAGATTTGCTATTCCACTTATTTATGCATTCATTGGTTGATTTTTTAATGTACTCTGACCAGGGATCAAACCCTCAACTTTACGTACTGGGACAATGCTCTAACCAACTGGACTACCCGGTCAGGCCTATAGTGTGGGCTTTTTAAGAGATATAACTATGACTTATTTTTTCTTTGTATTCCCAGGCAGAAAATGTTTAGTGTATAAAAAGCCAATTATAATTGTTTGTGGATTAACATATGAATGAAAGCATTATGAATATGATTACAGCACCTCTAACAAAACACATGATATCTACCTGAGAGGGTGCTTACATTTTCTATTCTGCATTACAGCATTAATATATAAGAATGATTCTTAGTAATGATATTAACAACAATGTTTTATTAGGAACGTTGTTTTTAATCAATGGAAGTTATTAAAATCTTTTAAAATACTGTGTCAGAAATGCACACACAGACACACCCACAAGCAAAGTCAGTAGTAGCACGTGGCTGCCAGAAACTACTCAGAGAGGTGTTGTGCATTCAAACTTTTAAAACCAGGAATTGTTGAAACAGTGGTGAATGGAAATCCCTTCGTTAATCCTAATGGTGGTAAAGCATTTCTGTACTGATAGATGTTTATAAGACGATGGTCTTAAAGTTTCCTAAAGACACTGTTTTCCTACATTCATATCTACAATGACTTTGTGACTCATGATTCATCAGCATGTGTTAAATCCAAGGATGACAATTAAATTGGGTAAAACTATTGGTAGGTGGTCACGTGAAACACTGCTAACGTCCGGACATGCTATGTCCCTGTGTCACTTCCTTCACTTCTACTGGTGTGAACATGGGATGCATGTTCACGACCACTGGTCACTGCTGTGACAGCTCCACTTTTCTTCCATCAGTTATACTTCCTTCCTCAATGACAGCTGTATCCTGAACTAGCCTTCTTATTGATATTTTGCACAGCCAAATTATAAGTCTTAAAGCAGCTCATAATAAAGTAACCATCTGCTCACTGAGAGATTCTGGTGAAGCAGAACACTGGGATCAGGAAAGAAACCTCTTCCAGTTCCAGTGTCGCTCCTGCGCGCTCTGATGATAATTTGTTCTTTACATACTTGCATCTATGTAAAGGTCTCAGACTTTTTTTTCTGAGAGCAGACAATGAAAATGAATGTGGAGCTAGAAGGCAAGAAATTGATAACTGGGACAAGCACCATGTTGCCAGAAACAGGTGTTTATTGCAGGATTTAAAAAAATTGTCATTTACTTAGTTGTTTTCTGAATGAGAATTTATAATAATATACAGAGGTACGGCATTATTATATTTGAAATTATAAGGTAGGCAGCATGTCCTTTAGTGGCATGAGTGGGCAAAGGCCACCCAGACTTTATAAAGGGCAATAGTTCTACTAATAATATTAACAGTTATTATCTCACATAACATGATCCTCGGTTACAAAAATCCTCCAGCCATGGTAGGTGAAAATCCAGCTCCATTCCTCTCTGTTTCTCTTGGTTTCTCCTCCTCCATGTGTGATCTTTACCTACAGGATGATATTAGTGTAGCTGCCACTGTTCCAAACTTCATTTCGCAGACATACAATATTCAGAGGAAGAAAAGGGAATGGCCTCTCTCACAAGTGAGAAAGCCTTACTTAGTGGGATCCAGATTACATATGTTCATATTTACTGCTCATCTGTGTATTTTGTTGGTCAGAACTAAAAATCCTGGCTACATGACTGACATAGCCAAATCAGGATTCTCTCTGTACTTCTCCTCCATATTTCAAAGCAGCCCAATAAGTACAAATGCATGGAAGAGAAACTAGAAAAATACATGCCCAACTATTACTGAGGAAAGGCAGCTCAAATATTTTATCTTGCTACTCCCAATTGAAAATGGTATCAGTGTACAGAGAGTGAATGCTATTTCTGACTAACATCCATTTTCCTCTTCTACAGTAAAAACAGCCATGCACACGACTGAATGGCTAAAAATTCTGCCTTCTCCCAAGCAAGCTGGGCCTGGTGGCTGTGTTACTGACTATTTGTGATAAAAATATAAGTGTTATGAGTAATTTCTGAGTTTTCCTAAAGAGAGTGACCTGCTCAGCTTCTATTTTTTCCTCCCCTCTGACAGAGAATGGTAACATAATGGATGGAGTTGGAGCAACCATCTTGGACTATGAGGTGGAAATTGTGTGGGTAAGATCACAAAGCAGCTCTGACTGGTGTGGCTCATTGGATTGAGTGCTGGCCTGTGAACCAAAGGGTCCCTGGTTTAGTTCCCAGTCAGATGACATGCTCAGGTTGCGGGCCAGGCCCCAGGGTGCGTGAGAGTTAACCACACATTGATGTTTCTCTCCCTCATTCTCCCTCCCTTCCCCTCTTTAAGAATAATACCTTTAAAAAAGTTAACAAAAGATCACAAAGCAAACACAGATATTTCTTGCTTCTTCATTGACGTGCAGCTTCCACAATGTCCAGGCTATGAAGAGTCTACATTTATGTGGGAAAAAGAAATAAAATTCTGCATTGTTTAGGCCACATTATTTGGAGTTTGCTGTCTTTGGCTTCTAAATCTAATCCTAACCAATGTTTATAAACATGTTAACACAAAGACAAGAAGTAAGTGGTCAGCTTCTATTTAGAGAAAACAAGTCTTCAGTATTTCTCTGCTACTTACAGTAGCAGATTTTATTCACTATCCATACACTAAATTATTGGTCACCTTAATTTATTGTTAAAGCAAAACAAAATGGCAGTTCATATGGGAAAAGAGTATTATCTTGAATAATACTCATTCCAGGAATCTGTGATGCTATGTTAAATATTTCAAATTATTACTTTCTAAGGTCATATTTGAAAATTGGGAAAAATATCTGCTGTTTTTTACAAATTTAAATTTTCTTATTTCAATGCAGTTAAGTAGTATATTGCACAAGTCATCTTTTTTCTTGATAATTTTATTCTTAGTTTACCTTATCCTGGTTGCAACATAGCTTACTTATTGATTAGATTAAGCCATATAGGTACTTGCTTTTAAATTAATGTTAGTAAATCCTTTAATAATAGTTTAATAGCTATTGATTTTCATCTATAAGCAAAATAAAAATTTAGCAAATTTGTATTCCTTCAAAATTTTCAAGATTGACTAAAAGTAGATTTCAGTATTCCTATAGCATCCTTATATAATAGAATTCTGGTTATGTGATTATGTAGTTTAATATTTTGGTAGGGAAAATTGCTCACTACTTAGTGTTATATGCCTGAGTTTAATAACATGGAAATTATTTCTTCTTTTTAAAATATTTAGTAAAATTATGTGGTTTAAATCAGTATGTCTTGTCACTGTTAGCATTTTCAAGAAATAAGAAAAATATGTCAAAAATTTCAAATGTCAGCCCAATTGTATAAATGTTATTAAATAATCATAAATCACCTGAACCACTAAGTAGGAGTACAGCTAGGCTAGCCAGACTTATCCAGTAAAAGTACATTGTGCTTTCTGTATTTTATCAGGTAACCCTAAGAAGAGACTTCTTAATCAATTTAAACATTCTGATTAGTCAGTGTGACTTAGCCAGTTTCCTCATATTTTTAGATTAAATGCTTTAGATTAACTTACAAAAAAGGAAGAAAATTAGTATTTATTAAATAATACATACCAGGTATTGTTCTTTGTGGAATTTTTAGAATGTAATATTTCTGTCCTGATTATAACCCTATGCAATAATTACCTGCATCCCTGTCTGTATACATAAGAAAATCTACTCACACATTTACAGCAACTGCCAAAGTCTACAGAGAGAAAGCAATAAAGTTAGACTCCAAAACTGTTTATTTCTGAACAAAGAATCAGCCGTTGGGCTTTGGGTTCTACCTGTTTTCTGTCACTCTTCTATGTGCCTTGGGAAACTGGCATTTATGAAAGTGAAGCAGTGGCTCCCTTTTCCTTTGGTATCTGATTGGGTCAGCTGGTGGGAGTTATGAGAAGGTAATTAGGGAGACAGATCTCAAATCATAATAATTTACCATGAATAATATGTGTTGGACAGGAAAAGAGTAAGACTATTAGGAGACTGTGTAGGAAAGGAAAGAATAAGGGCGTATTTATCCTTCAGTGGATATTGATGAACGCACGAGGAATGTATGAGGGTATCAAGAAGGCAACAGGCCCAATCCCCTCCAAGATCGCCCCCCTTAAGTCCAAGACAGGTGAGGTCATCACTGACCAGGAACAGCAAATGCGGCGGTGGACCGAGCACTACCTCGAGCTGTACGCAACGAAGAACACCGTAACAGACACTGCTCTTAACGCCATCCCAGACCTACCAGTCATGGAGGAGCTAGACACCCCACCTACTGCGGCAGAGCTCGGCAAAGCCATCGACCGCCTCGCTTGCGGGAAAGCACCCAGAAGCGACGGAATCCCTCCAGAAATCCTAAAGAGTGGGAAACCAGTCCTGCTACAGCCGCTCCACCATCTACTCTGTCTCTGCTGGAAGGAGGGTTACATCCCCCAGGATATGAGAGACGCCAACATTATCACCATGTACAAGAACAAAGGAGACCGCAGCGACTGCAACAACTACCGGGGCATCTCTCTCCTCAGCGTCGTCGGCAAAGTATTCGCCCGGGTCGCTCTTGCCCGCCTGCAGACCCTTGCTTCCCGCGTCTACCCAGAGTCCCAGTGTGGCTTCAGAGCTGGCCGATCAACAGTGGACATGATCTTCTCCCTACGCCAGCTGCAGGAGAAGTGTCACGAGCAGCATAAACCACTCTACCTCGCCTTTATCGACCTCACGAAGGCATTCGATCTGGTCAGTCGAAGCGGACTCTTCAGCTTGCTACGGAAGATTGGCTGTCCACCACATCTGCTTGCTGTGGTCATGTCCTTTCACGACAACATGCACAGCACGGTGTCCTACAACGGCGCAACCTCTGAGGCCTTCCCAGTCAGCAGCGGAGTAAAGCAGGGCTGCGTCCTCGCGCCTACGCTGTTCGGAATCTTCTTCTCCATGCTCCTCCAATACGCCTTTAAGGACTGCAGCGAGGGTGTCTTCATTCACACCAGATCCGATGGCAAGCTCTACAACCTGGCCCGTCTACGAGCCAAGACCAAAGTCAAAGAGGTGCTCATCCGTGAGATGCTCTTCGCCGACGACGCAGCTTTGACATCACACTCCGAAGAGGGACTCCAGCAGCTAGTCACTTGCCTTTCCCACGCATGCAAGGAGTTCGGACTAGCCATCAGCCTGACGAAGACGAACGTTATGGCTCAAGGCACGGGGACTCCCCCATGCATCACCATCGACGGATACACCCTGGAGGTTGTCAACGACTTCACTTACCTCGGGTCCACCATCTCGAGCTCTCTGTCAGTTGACTTGGAGGTCAACCGGAGAATCGCCAGGGCAGCCACAGTTATGGCCAGACTGAACCGGCGAGCGTGGAACAACAATTCCAGCCTCACTGAGAAAACCAGACTGCGCATCTACCAAGCCTGCGTACTCAGCACTCTCCTCTATGGCAGCGAGACGTGGACCACCTACGCAAGGCACGAAAGGAAACTCAACAGCTTCCACATGAGTTGCCTGCGACGCGTCCTGCATGTCGCCTGGCAGGATAAGGTTCCCAACACCGAGGTGCTGAAGTGAGCCAATATGAGCAGTTTGCATGCAGTTCTTAGTGAGAGACGCCTCAGGTGGCTCGGCCATGTCAAAAGGATGGATGCAGGCCGTATTCCCAAAGACCTCCTCTACGGCGAGCTAGCAGAAGGCCAGAGGATGACAGGGCGCCCAAAACTGCGGTTCAAAGACATCTGCAAAAAGGACATGACACAATGCTCCATCAATCTCAACACATGGGAAGTTCAAGCAGACGACCGCCTAGCCTGGAGGCTCGCGGTCAGGCAAGGTACGTCACGCGCGGAGGCTGCGCGCAACGAGGAGGCGGTCCAGAAAAGATCGAGGCGGAAGCAGCGTCAGCAGCAGCAACAACAGCCATCTGCCTTCACCTGTACCAAGTGCGGCAGGGATTGTCACTCCCGAGTCGGACTGCACAGCCATTCTCGGTTGTGCAGATAGACTCTCAGGAAGCTACGCCATCGTCTCTCGAGACGGACGGCTGCCGACGACGATATTGATGAGGGTTAAGCATTGTAATATCAAAAGTTCTATTGAAGTTACTGCATTTAACAAGGTAGTAAATAATTGTATACTCATTAATGATAGACTAGTGTGATTTAAAAAACAAATAAACTAGGTCTTATAGAGCTTTTAGTATAGAAGATATAAGGTAGACTTTCATAAACACTACTGAATATAACTGCAAATTATGACAAATGATTTGAAGGAAAGTTATGAATGAAACGAGCAATTAAAACAGAAATTTGATTTAGGAGGAGGTGTCAAAGGTAGCCATTCCCTAGTAAGTCTCATTTACTTTGAGGCCACTATAATGAGTATTATTAGTTAACTAAAAGTGGGAGGGACAATATTCAAGAGAGAGTCAAAAGACAATAGAGAAGGGAAAAACTATAGTAGGTTCAGAAATTAGGCTATAAATAGAAAAGAGAGTATATAGATGTATTTTGGTGGATGAGTAGAGGGACAATAGTTCAATTTTACACAACAAAATTTAGATACACAGGCCTAGAGTTTCAAAAGAGAGGGAATATATATATACAGATTATAAAGAATAATTATGTTAAGCAACAGATTCAAAAACCAGTATGCGTATTCTAAATATTATTACAACATCTTTGACAAAATAGTTGTAAAGCTTTCAAGAAGCTTAATGTTTATTTCGCTAGCATTCCCAGAATAAAGCCTTAAGCAGAACCCTACTGAGATTGAAGAATTTGGTCCTTTCAAAACCATAGGCAGTAGAAGCAATGTTGCTGAATCTCCATTCCTTCATTCAGGATAAGGTATAATGTGCAACAAATCAGATATATTGGTCTGTTTGATCCTGCCATCCTTTCCAAAGCCAAGCCTGTGCAATACTCTTTAAGGATTTAATCTGGGTTCAGAAACGTTTGGCCCCGCTCTACACAGTAGCAAACTAAGAAGTTTGTGGAAATTAACAATCACTTGCGTGGCCCCATTTGCATGTTCAAACTGGAACTGATATCCCCAGAATTCTTTGAAGCCCTGACTTTAATAACATAAACAAACAAGGTAAGATATCAGTAGTGGCAACCAATGAAATATAGCTTAATTTAAAAATCACAAAAAAGTTAATCTATTTCAAGTGAATATGTAATGAAAATAAACACATGAAGATAAGTGAGCAAAATCATCCAAATTAATGTCTCTGTATATTATCAAATACAGTAAACACATACATACATATGCACTCACAGGCACACCCATTGCACATGCACACATAGACACACAGATAACGTTAGATGAGACTTGAAACAGTCCTGGGTGTAGCCCCATCGAGGAGAGAAGAATTGGGTAGAGCAGAGGATAGAAGAGTTTAGCGTTGGATTGGCTCATGAATTGAGTCAGGATCTAAGTGAAATTTACTACAACTAAGTGCTCAGGGTAGCTAACTTCAGTAGGCACGAGGAGGATCCAATTTAGAGAAAGGCTATTCAAACAGACAGTGACATCTAGAAGTAAAGTTGGGTTTTCACACATGTGGACCGAATCGGAGCTGATCATCATAGGGTAGCAGAGTGCCAGCCATCAAGTACGAGTAAAGGATTAGGACTTTGGTCTTAAACAGAAATCAGAAGAATGAGATGTTTTGACCTAAGCTCACAGTATACAACAAAAGAGAGTAAACAAAAGTGAGCTGTGAGTGCAGATCCCATCTCTGAAAACAGGCATTAGTACAAGTATTAGAATACAGCAAAGGTCAATGTGGCAGTATCACCGATAGTGAAGTGTAGATTTAAAGGTCTTTATTTTACTCCCGAAAGGCCGTAGCTTTCTTCATAGGGATAGAAGAGAACCAAGGCTATGACTGAGAGTCCAGTGATTTAGCTGTGAATAAAGGCGTGTGTGGGGATTGGGTATCATTCTGAATCTAACTGGGAGCTCATAATTAGAGTGATCAGAAAGTAAAATATAATGATATGATCACTTTACTTACTAACTGGTTTTTATAAATAGATAGAATAATGAATATGCATATAGATATGCAGGTATATTCTTTTATATCGTAAGCTATTTGATTAAGTGTAAGGCATTTATCACGGTCTCTCAAATATTCACTATTATTATTATGTAACTAATATTCAAAATGTCTCTAACAGTAATTTTCAATGGTAATGAGTAACGTTCTCTTTGGCCTCACCCTTGATGCCAAGACTCCATTTAAACTGGCATATGATTAGCAATTAATGTCCCAGCCCCATCACTAGGTAACGAGAGTCATTAAATGGCTTGTGAATGTGAACATACCAACCAACCAAACAAAAAACCCAAAACAACAAAAAAATTATGACTCCGGCCTAGACATAAGTTCTAAATATTTTTTATTTATGTTTTGCAATAATCAAATCTTAAGAAAATAGATCACTTGCATAATTTTCTAGCATCATTGTTATAGTAGAGAATCTGTGTCTATTAAACCCCTCTTAGATATCTTTTGAGTTGGGTGGGTCATATGTCTTAGCAGTGACCAATGAGTGCCCAAGGGATGGCTAGGAATGAAGTATGATGCTTACAGGCCCACACATATTTCCAAGTGAGCCCTCACTGGCCTTTACATCTCTAGTTTATGGCATGAATGCAAGGATATAAAGCAAAGGATGAAAGGAACCTAAAACCCTAATTTGCCACTTGGAGGAGAGAGTCCCAGAAGAGTTTTCTAATCTCAAGGATTAGCTCTGTGCTGGACTATTGTGTGAGCAAGAAATGATCTTTTCGCTTTTTAAGCTGTTGAAATATGAGGTTGTTCTGCCTAATTTTGTTTCTAAAAGTCTTATATTTATGTTAATTTACACTTAAATAGCCAAAGAATTATAAATGTTTTTTTAATAACATTAGGGAATGTAAAAGCAAGAAAGTCTTATAATACTTTAGTGGTCTGTATTTAAGTGTCTTAAAACTGAGGTGGGCTTTTTTCTTGTACATCAGGAAAATATTACAAGAGTGATTGAACTTAAAATCATTATTACATCTAAATTATCAGTGAGTGTATTGTCCATAAATTATTTTAATGATTGCAATTCATCACTTTGTTTTTAAAATGGCTTTCAAGTCAACAGTTACACCAAATAAACTAGCTATAAATTCCAAGTAACCAAGTATGCAATATTTTAAAGTTACAATAAAAAATATATATATATAGCATGCAAGAATATGTTATTTAATACAAATGTCAAAAGAAAAGTGAAAAACTGAGGAAAAATTTGCAACGCATGAACGACAAATGATGAATATTACCAGGAGACGCTTCCCATAAATGGTTAAGAGACAGAAATAATGAATAGAAAAATAGGGCAAAGGATGTTTACCACTACACAGGAAAAGAAAGGAAAAGACTTCAAATGAGTGGAAACATAAAATTTCAAAAGTAGTCTAAGAATTAAGTGGATTTTGTGATATCATCTTTTTTCCATCTTCTACCTTTAAAAAAAAGTGATGTTTTTTCCCCAGTGCCAGAGTGCTACCCTTGAAATACAATGGTAACAGTATTTAATGATTTATGATGATAAAGCTTTACTGGCAAAAAATAGAAACATGGTAGAGATTGTGGAAATTATGGTTTCACCTTGATTATGTGATACTGTGTAGCTTAAATAGCCACAGCAATAAACTTTCAATATATAATGTGGGGGCATGATCATGATTTACATTAATGAGTAAACAGAAACAAACATACAGAAAAGTGCATAATATAATCTTATCTTTGTAAAGCCTTACATGAAATAAACGTTGAAAAAAGTTCCAGGTGCATGTATGGATGTATATTCATTCATCCCACGGTCATTCAGAACCTCATATGTTCTAAGCAGTATTGGAACATATCGGGGAAACAAAACAGAAAAAGCCTGGACGTGAAAATCTTACATTCTGATAGGGAGAGACAGACATTAACAGTAAAACTAGTGTGGGAGAATGCAGGGCAGATTAGAAAGTAATGTGGACTGTGCTTTAAAGAAAACAGCAGCACCGAGGGGATGTGGTGTTGGAGGAGAGGCAAGTTGTTATTTTGAAGTCAGTGATGAGGATGAATTTCAGATTACAGTCCCTTACAGGGATGAGGCTTAGCAGATTTAAAGACATGAGTAGTAGGCAATGAAAAGCCTCATCAATAAAGATTTGAAAGCCTGCAATCAGCACAGACCACTTAAGATTACGATTGTGAACCCTTCCTTATTAATGGTGAAATGAATGTGTCTTTCAAACTATTTGCTCTAAAGCTCGTAAGATAACTAAAGACTGTTTGAGCAACAACAAATACAACTTTTAGCAACAATAACAGGGATCTAGAAATTATCCTTTTGGAAATACAAATAAAAGGAAAAATGAGAACTATTAAAATATTACAAAATTTTTAAAGTGCTATAAAACAGTAAGAGCAATGATGCAATTTTACCACAAAGATTTTTATAGAACATGTATTATGACTTTAGAAAATGGCTGTTGTCTATTCTTACTTTTAAAAAAAGAACAGACTAACACTGTTGAATATGAACACACGAATTAAAAGTCAGCGGAACAAAATGGAAATCATATTATAACAAAGTAAATGGGATAAAATGACACAAGTTTTAAGTGGAGAAAAAGCCAACTTAAAGTTACTTAACTCTTAAAAAAATATTCTCTCACTTGCAAGTTCAGTCAGGTCATGCAGGCTTCAGGCAGGGCTTGATCAGAGCTCTTGTGTGCTCTCCCAGTTTCTCTCTCAGTATTTCTCTCTTTGTCGCATTGATTTTGGTCTGGGACTAGCTTCTCTCAAGGCAGGAAAAGAGCTGCAGCAGTTACATATTTAAACTCTATAAACCCTAAACACTGTCCAAAAGAAGGAGTTTCCTTTTCGCAACTTGGCTTGAGTCTGGTGGAAGCAATCGATTGAGTCTCCAGACCTGAACCTGTAAACCCAAGAGACATAACATTTTATGGCTTATCTTGGATCACTCAGGTTCCATCCCTGGAGCTGAGAGAGGAGTCATTCAAACACACAGACCTTATGACTCCTACACAGTGGGGCATTGGGGGACTGCATCATGGGAAGTCAACCAACCATGCCCCATAAAATCACCATCAGAAGTAAATAACAAAGGCAACATTGTGGAAAACACAAATGAAGGAGAAAACTCCTCTAGAGGGCAGAAGAAATTGATTAGAAACAAGTGAGAATTTGGTACATAGGAAAATAGATCACAAAGAGACAGCCTGCACATAAGAAAACAGAATACCCAAGATAGATACAATAATCATTAGCATAATACAGGCAACTCTCCACACTTAGGGGACTTAGATTGAACAGTAACCAGCATGAGATAGAGAGAGTGTGATGAAACTGATAAAACTCAGCGAGAAAGAAATCCTCAAATGTCTCAAGAAGAAGAAATCCTTCCCAAATGTGTTGAAATTAGGCCCTATTCTACAAATTTTCCATATCTGACCTCGCTTAGTTTCAATCCTCACTATTATAAAACAGAGATAAATCCTATCGTCCCCACTCGGTGCTTGAGAAAATTGAAGCTGTAGGATTTAAACTACACAGCTGGCAGGGCTGCCAAGCTTCCATTTGGACGTGGGCCCAATCAACAACGAAATCGGTGTCTTCCATTGTCCCATTTAAGAAAGTGAAATGAAAGGACAGCTTGCCAGAAATTTGAACAAAAAGTAGAACTCGGTTACAACACTGTTGCTGTTGATCTGAACTTGCAACGACCATGGAAACGAAATACTCATTATACAGATAAGGGAACAGGAACACTGTCCTCTCCTCTCCCCACTGAGTGACTTTCCACTAACAGGAGCCAAAACCGGTTTTTAGGTAACCCACTCTCAGCAAATTAACCGTCTCCTAAAGGGAAAGAATCTCCCCTCTGTGTTCTCTAAAATAGATGCACCTAACAGACAGGTAAGTAGTCACAGGCTGCTCTAAAACTAATAAAAAAAGATATATTCAGTACTATTAAAACAAGTTGAAACATGGCACTGGAAAGATATCTTAGCAAACTTAAGTCTAAGTGTTTTCGATTGCCAAACCACTTGCTTCCTTTAATTTGGGCTTTCCCTTGTTAATGCACAACATTCTTAGTGGGTGGAAAATCTTCAAAGAAAAACCAAGAGAGAGAAAAAAATAAAACAAAACACTGCTTTTTTTTAATGCCAAAGAGCCTGGAAATATAGAATAATTTAAGCAAACAAATGAATATGCTTTGGCACCAAAGAGATGTGGTACTGTGTTCTTTCTTTTTCTCAAATTCACCCATGCAATCCATTGATTTGGGGAGGAAAATCTTCACATAGAATGAAAAACCGAGTTTGCTGGTTGTGGTGGGTTACCTAGTGCTAGCATTGACCTTGAATGAGATCTTTTTCCTGAGCTATCAGGTTGTGATTAAGTAAACATTTATTGTATGCAGACCATTCATTACAATAAATAACAAACAAAAACTTTATTCGAAATTAATTGCGTTATATGTTGAATTGTTTCCTGCACCAATCCATATGTTGAAGTCCTCATCCATAGTATTTCACAGTGTAACTTCAAGTGGAAATAGATTGCAGATGTAATTAGCTAAGTGACAATGAAGTCATACTATAATATGGTGGGCCCCTCACACAGTATGACTGGAGTTCTATAAAAAGGAGAGATTTGGAGACAGGCACACGGGGAGAAAACTGCGTGAGGATGAAGGCAGAGATTAGAGTGATAAACAGAAGCAAAGAATGGGCCTTTAGTTGCAGACTCTGCAGTAGATGTCAGCAATCCTAGTGGGGTTGTCTTTCTGGTTCCTCAGCTAGCATGGCACCCACACGTATCAGAGCACCTCTACTTTCAATACCTAGAGCGAATGGTAGAACGAGACCACACACACAATGCTTTTGCCAGGAAACAGTAAATATAATTAGGAAAAGTACAGTCTAAACACGTATTTATAAAAGAAACATTTCTAAGTAGTGTTCTAATCTACAGACATAATGAATGAGGAGCCTTTTATATTATTTGGTAGCGCAGTTTAGTTTCTCGGAGCCAGGATGTCTGGAGAGTCAACATCTCAGAATGGGAATTTTGCTTAAACATTGCATAATCAAAAGCCTATTAAGCGGCTATCTGCAAACAATACACGATCCTGCTCTGAAGGTAAATTCAAGTCTCAAACTCAAAAACCACAAACCTACTTTATAACTTTCAAGTGTTAAGTTTTTCTGCTTTCTAATCATTAAAGTTGAAAACAAAACAAAAGAACCTTGATGTTCAGAATCAGGTGTTGCATATAGAAACTGAACTTTTGGGGAAGGCGAGCCATTGTAAAAGAAAATCGGGCCAAAGTGAAAAGGATCAGTCGCAAGACAGAGACACCACAGTAAAATGCATTGATTGATCTGGCGGCAATTAAGCTGTCCTAGTTTTATAGTCGTAGTTTAGATTTTACAGACCTTATGGTTTGCATAATCAGCAAATTTCAGTTGTTCTTATCTACTTATTTAGGGATTATGTTTGCATAACCCCCTGCTAGGGTTCCTATAACAAAGTACCAACTGCTGAGTGGCTTAAACAACAGAAATTTGTTTTTTCACAGTGTGGGAATCCAAAAGTCTGAGATCAGGATGTCAGCAGAGTTGATTTCATTTTGTTGTTGTTGCTATTGTTCTTCAAAGAAGTTTATTCGTGAAAAATTGGAAACAACCCAAAACTCAACAGTAGGTAATAAAATGAGACACATATGATGGAATACCATGTAGCAAAATGTAGGAATACATTTGACATGACAGGATAGTCACAGTATTGTCAAGGGGGAAAAAGTTACAAAACAGCATGTATAAGTTGATTCCATTTAAAAAAACCTCTAGAAATGCATAGGAGAGTCTGGAAGGCTATACACCTAAATAACAGTTCTCACTTGATGGTAGTATTATAGGTGATGTTCATTTTTTAAACTATATTTTCATTTTTTCTTTTACCAACAGATCTGACTTGTATTATTAAGAAAGCATTAACAATTCTTAAAAAGTCTCCTTTGAAGTAGGAAATGAGAGTGGAGCTTAGCAAGTTGAGGCACAGGGATATACATGTTAGTCTGATAGCGCTTTAATGGTTTTTCAGGGTGCTTTGATGTCAAGGGGTCCCTGTGTTGAGTGGAAGCGTGGACGGCAGAAGTGCTTACCTTCCTTCACACCAGGAAATCTGTTCCTAGAAACTCCCAACAGCAACCATGCCTTCTGAGGCCTCTGTCACTGCCTTGCAATGGCGATCTTCTGTTTTGCATGGTCTGTCCTTTGTGTATATGTCCCTGTGCCCTGATCTCTTCTTTATGAGGACTCATAGTTGTCTTGGATTAACGCTCATCCTAATCCCATTGCTTTAATGTAATTACTTCTTTAAATATTATCCCCAATTCAGTCCCACTAGAAGTACTGTGTGTTACCGTGGGGGACAAAATTCAACCCATAACATGTTTTTTATTCCAGTTTTCCTTTTATCTCACTAATTTCCCTGGAAATATCTGCCCTGTCTTTTGCCAAATCAATATAGATATTGACATTCATAATGTGGAGTATCTTCCCTCAGTTCATGCAATATAAACTTTTAAAATCCCATATATTACTCTATAATCTTTATTATCCTGTGGTCTTTTCTTTCAAAAACAAGTTATGAGAATATTAAATGTCAGAAAATATTGCTCAGAAAGTTGGAGTATAATGGCTATATATAACTCAGTATGCACTGAATCTTTTAATTACCCTTAACTTTTACCATCTAAATTGTACATAATATTTTCTGTTATTATAGTCAATACCTATGTACATTTAAATGTTCTATAAGATAAATTCCTAGAGAGGCAAATCACTGCTTCTAAGCATGTGGATATTTTTAAGGCATTTAATATATTCCTCCCAATTGCTTTTCATAAAGAAGTGATTATACAGAGTATATCACCTTAAATTACCACTAACAAAAAACAAATAACTAATTGTTTTCAAGATGATATACAAAAACGAGTGCTTATTATTGTTCAAATTTAATTTCTTTATTTAGGTTGATAATACATTGGCATTTTATTTAGAGTCTCATCTATACATATTCTTTGCCAACTTTCCTATTGACATATTTGCATTTAATCATAAAGATCAATTTGAAAATGGTTTATAGTGGATTGTCCATGCTTCCATTTCACTAATGCAAATCTGCCAACTTGCGTTATCCATATTTTATTTTACAGAAAACTGCATCATAGAAAGTTTAAGAGACATTCAATAACACAGAAGACTGGCCTAAATTTAGAGTACAACGTACTTTTAAAATTATTTATGTGCATAATAACACAAAGTTCATGACAGTTCAGTCATCTGTCCCCTCATTGCTTTATATATATTTAGTAGAAAATAAACATCATTCGATCATTTCAATTTTCCTCTTTCTAACTTTATGTCAGGGAAATCTACATTTTTTTTTAGGAATATAGGGGGATGAGTTGCTTAAATTGTCATTCTCTTAAATGGTGGTAGTCACCTATGCCACTGACACAGGAAAGGTTCTTAATGAGATAACGATGGCTGTCTAGTATCAGGGCAAAGGAAACACCAAATAACGATTAGCCAAAGGAACTAAGAATATGTATAATGAAGGGAAAAAAGAAATATGTTTCATGAGACGGAAGCTGCAAGAAATGGGTAAAAGAGTTGGTAGAGACAATACAGTTACGGAAAGAAGTGATTGTCCTTATGGGAAGAGTTGTTGTTTAAGAGAATGATCAAGTTCAGGCTAAATGATTGCACAGCTGCTGATAATGGTATTACAAGGAATCAGTAAAAATTAAAGGAAGATAGAAATGGGTTCTATATAAGATGATCCTTCTAAGACTAGAGCTTTAAAAATAACTATGTATAAAGACTTCCTCGTGATGTAAGGAAATTTCTGTCACTGGAAGAATTTGACTGTGTCCATATCATAGTTTTTCAGAGAGGAGATATAATTATGGCCCATAGCATTAACAAAGGCAGGATAAAGGGCTAAGATCGCTTACAGTTTACTGATCTTTGTTCATCCTCATATTTTTGGCTGTGTTTTACTATGGTTTTGTGGAAAATAACAGGAAATATTTTATTTATTGCAACACATTAAATTATAGAAATTGTGCCAAAGAAAAATTTATAATACGATTAGAAGCATGCCCCTTTTTTGTAACTACTGTAATCTTGGGAACATGTTTTTATTAAATTTGAAGATATGGATTGAACTGGAGATAAGGCAATTATTATGCAAAACTCAAAGGAAGCACTTAATACTGCCTTTTAGAAAATAAATGTTTGAAGCATGTGTTTAATGATGATATTTTATTATAATTCTTATATATAAATAGGGTGAAAAAGGGGAATGATATTAACTGTTTGTGGCTTCCAGAAAAGTAATTGCTAAAAAATAATGTGTTGTAAGTATTCAATTATTTCATTTTGTTTCTTTAACCCCATGTTCCTTTAAGCTTTCCACATATAAAACTAAGCTATGAGTCCTAAATACTCCAGGATAGCAAAGGGCAAGAAATGGGCCCCTTTGATGACTACCTGAAAACAATCAGGCTTGAAACTTCAGACGTGGTAGAGACAAGACTTTTCCTAAATTCCTTTGAAATATCAAAGACCAAGTTTGGAAGATACCAGTCATGTATGCATTGCTATGTTTCTAAGTGTGAGAAAGATGCTGCTTCCACAATGACATTAAAATATATATACAGTGAAACACTACTCAGCCATGAGAAAAGATGGAATACTGCCACTTGCAACAAGATGGATGGACCTTGAGAACATCACACTAAGCAAAATAAGTCAGTCAGAAAACATTAAGCATCATATGATTTCACTCATATGTGGGATATAAGAGTAAAAATAACAAATAAATAAACAAACAAAAACTCACAGACACAAATAATATTATGATTGTTACCAGAGGGAAACGGGGTGGGCTGTTTAAAAGGTAAAGGGTGCCAAATATATGGTGACAGAAGATGACTTGACTTTGGGTGGTGGGCACACAATGCAATATTCAGATCATATATCATAGAAATGTACATACATGTGAAACCTACAAAATCTTATTAACCAATGTCATCCCAATAAATTTAATTAAAAAGTAAAATAAAATTTTTTTTAGAATGAATTTTATCTTGGTTGAAATTTATAAACAGTTGACAATGATATTGTAACAAAAATGTAAAAATCATTTCAATCTACAGATTAATATAAGGAGATACTTTTAAAAACATTATCTAGTAAAGCTTCTGTTCATTTAAGTAATGTTTAAAATAATCAATTAATTTTGATGAATTTATGGTAGTACTACTATTTAAAATTCCATTTTTAAAAGTAGGTGATTCAATAAACAAATATTTGGAGAAAAGGAAATATTCATGCACAGTTAGAGGGAATGAAGATCGGTGCAGCCGCTGTGGAAAACAGTATAGAGTTTCCTCAAAAAATAAAAATTGGAATTGCCTTATGACCCAGCAATTCCACTTCTGTGAATATATCTTAAGAAACACTAATTTGAAAGAATATGTGTACCTTTATGTTTATTGTAGTGTTATTTACAATAGCCAAGACTTGGAAGCAGCCCAAGTGCCCATCTGTAGATGAGTGGATAAAAAAGTTGTAGTAAATTTACACAATGGAATGCTACTCAGGCATAAAGAGAAAGAAGTCTTAACTTTTGCCACAGCATGGATGGACCTGGAGAGCGTTATGTTAAATGTAATAAACCAGTCGAAGAAAAACAAGCACCATATGATTTTACTTATATGTGCAGGTTAATGAACCTAATAAACTAACAAAGTAAAGACAGACTAGTGGTTATTGAGAATGGACTGACAGCTGTCAGAGGGGAGGGTGAGAAGTGTGAAGGAATTAAGCAAAGAGAAAGAGAGAGAGAGAGAGAGAGAGAGAGAGAGAGAGAGAGAGAGAGAGAGAGAGAGGGAGAGAGAGAGAGAGAGAGAGAGAGAAAGTCTTTTGAACACAGACAACAGTATAGTAATTGCCAGAGGGAAAGGGCAGTCAGGATATATGGTGATGGAAGGAGACCTGACTTGGGGCGATAAACACAAAATACAATATAGATGATGTATTGTAGAATTGTATACCTGAGACATACACAATTTTATGAACCAATGTTACCCCAAATAAATTTAATAAAAAGATAAGTTAAAATAAAATATATATATTCTTTATTTTATCAATTACTCTCATTTCTGATGATCTTCATTCTTTTCTGTAGATTTGTATTTTCATTTGGTATCCTTTCACTTCAGTCTGAAGCATTACTTTCAGAATTTCTTATAGTATAGGACTTACAAATTTAACTTCTCACCTTTTGTTTACCTAAAAGTATACTTATTGGGCTGTGCAAATTATTTTGGCTAAATGTAGAAATTTGCATTGAAAAATTTGTCTTTATTTTCATTAATTAAAACATAATTTAAATTTTGTCTTCTTCCTTTCATTATTTCTATCTGAAATGAACCATTATTCATATTTTTGTTCCTTTGTAAATGCTATGTTTCTTTCTCCTCTGGTTATTCAATACGTATATATCTTTTAACCTCTGGTTTTTATTACTTTGACTGTGATGTATCTAGTTATAGTTTTTACTCTCTATCCTGTTTGGAGTTTATTAAGTTTCTTGTATCTGTAAGTTGGTATTTTTCTCCAAACGTGAGAGATTTTTGGCTATTATATCTTTCAGTATTTTTTCTCTATTTTCTCTATTTTCTTCTCTCTTGCTGGAAGTTTAAATACATGTATAGCAGACATTTTGATGTTATCTGACAACTTAGTCTATGTTTTAAAAGTTTATTTTTTGGTTTTTAAGATGTTGTAATTTTTACTGATCTTCTTTAATTCACTAACCCTTTCCTCCCCCATTTCCAACCTGTATAAAACTCATTCAATATATTTTTAATGGCCTTTAATTTTTAAAGCAGTTTTAGATTTACAAGGACAAATTGAGACTATAGTAAAGAAAGTTCATTTATTAGCAAAGTGCATGTTTTAAAAATAATGGAACAATATCAATACACTCTTAACTATAATCCCTAATTGATACAGATTTCCTCTGTTTTCACCTGATGTCTCGTCTCTGTTCCAGGATCCTAGCTAGAATACCATATTATATGTAGTGTTATGCCTTCTTAAGTTTCTCAGGGCTGTGGCAGCTTCTCAACTCTTCCTTGTTTTGGTTGCTTTTAATAATTTTGAGAAGTACTGGTTAAGTATATTTAAGAATGGCCCACCACTGGAATTAATCTGATGTTTTTCCCCGTGATTCAAATAAAGCTATGGGATTTGGGAAGAAACATTACATCAGGACTACAGGGTCAACATGCTTTTTGAGTGACTGACCACTTGGCACATGCAAGAAATGTGTGAAACTGTCGTATTTTCTGGGTGTCTCCTTCGTAAAGATCTAGAGGGTTTTCGTAAAAAAAGGCAGTTTTTCTTAGTGAATATTACAGGTCAGAGCTTCTGAAGTCTGTTCTGTAGAGAGCATGAGAGAGTTTGTTGGCACAGATGTCATAGCTCTGCTCCTGGGTTCACCGCCTGCCACATAATGGAAAATGGTCTCCTGTTTTTATAAAAGCTACTGGCTTTGCTGCGTTTGGTTGATGTAAGGACTTCAGTACGTAAAGTGCTATAGGTTCAGAAGGAAAAACAGTAAACCTCTGGAAACTGACTTTATCAGATGCATAGAATTTGAATTAGAAATCTGCTCTGTAGTCTCAGAAAGCTCTTAAAACTCATGTTGAGTTTTACGTTGATCACCCGTACACAAAAAAGTAATATTGATAATATAATTTTGAAAAGAAGATTCAATCTGAGGATATAATTGACAGCCTATAATTGCAAATGCTTCTATCACCAAAAATATGCTATAAAACCTCTTTGGAGCATACCTTAAGATATGCAAAAAATTAAACGTTTTTTGTTTTTAATTTATATGATAAATTTAAAAGAGTTTTGACAAGCAACATAATGCCTGTGTTTCTAGTCTTGCTGATGGAAGCTTTAAAAAATGGAGGGGGGGTGAGTGTGTAGCTTAATCCTGTTTTTGGGTGCCAAGGGACTAGGAAACAAAGTCAAACTCCCAGATTGCGAGGTTATGAAGTGCAAGACGGGGTGTCAATGTCTACTGCTTGGCAGGGAGAAAGGAACTGGATAAAAAAAAGCCTGGATGAATAATGGATATTGAAAATTATTCAAAATGTATTAAACATGTAGCTCGGCCACACATTTTTGCTGGAAATCTAATTTAGGCTGCAATTAAACAATGAGATTTTTAACTGAAGAGGAAAATTAGTGAAAATGCTTTCTAAATTAGGCATCACATGTCATTACTTACATAACAAAATAAGTGAGGACATGTCCTAAAGTAACCCCATTATTTCTTATTGGTGAAAAAGTAAAATCTTATAAAAAATAATCTGGAGATGAGAGTTACTTAGGATATGATACAGCTGTGGAAGGTTAAATAAAGCTAAACTCTCAAAAACAGGATAAAGCAACAGTTCAAAACTGCAAAGAACTATTCCATAAATTAAATATAAATAGCACTCATTACTATAGCAGTACCCCACGTGAGTTTATTTTATGTTACATATTCACTTATTTAAATAGAGTAGAGCAATGAGACGTGTGTATCTTGTGTCACTTTTGTTGTTGATGGCTTTTTTGCAGTCATTTAATATAGCAAGTATAAAGAATCTATGCTATTTTAAAAGAAATTTGCCTAATAATTCTTGGTTTGAAATTCTCAAAGTTAGGAAAAGCCTGCTCTTCTCCCGTTAAAAAATTTTGTACATGCTTGGTTTAACAGGCTGGCATCCTTGTTGTATTCTGGGGGCAACAGATTTGGCAACAGGGTTAAAAGACATCATTCAATCCATAACCACTAGATAACAAAAGGCAGGGATTAATTTTTCAATGTCCCACATTGGGGAAAGAAAGAGCTTCTTTGGAGGGAGGTATCACAGTCTTACAGATTTAGAGACTTGTTTGTGGGTTATGTTACAGAAATTAACATGTGTTTTCTGTTTTCATAGGGCATAAGTCTATAATCTCATTACCTGAGTGATTGTCTGTACGTATAAGCCTCACTTAATCCTGTCTGCAGCGCTGCCTCCTGAGACTCAACGGTTTGGCTGAACTAAATGGCTGGGTTGGTAAAGTATGGGGTGGTCTGTGGGCTTCACTTTAAAACTGATTTCTCTTTTCTGTCCTAATGGCTTGGACAGAAAGGGCCCAGAGTTCTGAGGGAGGGGAAACCTAAAATATTTCCTTCAACCCAAACTAAATATAATGGGCAAAAGAGTTTTGGACAGGTGAGATGTGCCTGGCATCACAGCCTTTTAAATCAAACATGCAGTTGTCTGGGGACAGCACGATCCTTCCCCATGTGGGAAGGCCACCCTCTCCTCCGCACCCCCACCCTTATTAGGGATTTCTTGACCCACGGGTAGGTAGGATGATGACCATGTCCAGCTTGAAGCAGCTAGAGGAACTTGAGACTTTCGCCCATTGTCCTTAATAAGATTATAAAGGGTCTTAAATCTGAGAGGGAAGGATTGTTATTTTTTATTGTTTGAATAATTAATTAATCATTTATTTATTAAAAAAGGAAA
Source organism: Furipterus horrens (assembly GCF_987537825.1). Lineage (NCBI taxonomy): Eukaryota > Metazoa > Chordata > Mammalia > Chiroptera > Furipteridae > Furipterus > Furipterus horrens. The sequence goes on from NW_028327171.1 coordinate 12,073,945, forward strand.
AAGAATATATGAAAGGGTGAAGTGGGAGAGCTTGTATGTACAACCCATGGGCATGGACTTGGGGGGGGTTGCTGGGGGAGGGAGTGTACTGGGAAGAGGGGAGCAAAGGGGAAACATTGAAATTATTGTAACAATATAATCAATAAAATATACTTAAAATTTTTTGTACAAATATTGGAAGAATACATTTAATTGAAAAGAAGAGAAAAATCAATGAAATCAATAGCCCAATAAATTAAAAGTAGATGAGGATGAGGAACATCCTTATATTGACCGCTATGGAATATTCAATTTTTACCAGAGTGCTAAAAATATAAAAGGAGATCAGGAAATATTTGCCCAGTTAAAATGGTGAATGAAGTATATATGATTTCTGTGTGGCAGAATTATAAATGTTGTGTTGATGGAAAATTAATCTCTGGCATTCCCTTGTCTTATATTTCCACTCTTTCACGATGTTAGCAACAAAGAAACAAGGGACATTGCCCTAAAATTAAAGCTGCCAGATCTGAAATCCTAAACTGAAAACACAAACCTGGAGAAGAGTTTATACAGGTTTGCACGGTGGTACGGACAGACACAACTGTGCGTTCTCTCTGCCCCAGATGAGATGAAAGTAGCAATGGTTAGACAAGAGAACTGAGAGAGAAAAGAGAGGAACCAAATTTTATTTCCCTGCCATGAACTGAAGAAGGCAAATATACGAGCCCTTCCTGTTGTCTGAAAGATGATAGATAAAGGGTGAACTTATCTTTTACCACTGCTCACACCCATATTCATATCAACAGTCAAATAGTTGTGTCTTACATCAGAAATTGTAAGACTCGTGTACAATTCCCTCTTCCCTCTCCATAAGGTTCACCAGAGGTGGGGAATCTTCTTCCCCTCCTTTATGTGGGAAATTGAGACAGGAGAGGGTTACAAGAAGGACGCAAAGTGAACAGAGGCAACAATGAAGGGATCTCCAAGGCAGACTGAAAAGCCTTGCGTCCAGAGATGCGGGAGGAGAGCCAGGATGGGAATCATAAGAGAGCTGTCTTAGAGGAGACTGTATTTCCCACTCATAATTCTAAAGTGGGTTAGAAAACTTCTGTACTTCCCAGGGGAGAAAAATATGGGGTGAGTAAATATAAGCTTTTTCTAGCTCTCACTTCCCTTTCCCTAGGGTAAAGGGTACCCAAAGAATGTCTGCTAATGAGGTTGGGAAGTAGGAATTTTACGTAAGCGTGAATCATCCTATTCTGGATTTTTTCATTTGAGAGATACTCATCTAATATCTTCTTCTTCATTACAGAAAGATTGCAATGGCTGACTCTGCGTTTTGGGGGAAGTAAGTACTATTCATAGAGTTTGGTGTTTGGGAGCCCAATTTTGCCTAGAGAGTCATATTGAGTTCTCCAATAAGACATCTGTAAGAAGAGATGAAATTCTCATCTGCCATTTGAATTAGAAAGTGGGGTGGACAGAGAAAGGTTGATTAAATATACCCTTATATTGGAGTATTTGTCTATTTCCTCCCTTCCACCTTTGCTATACTTCAGTGGGGGCAGAGTACACTTCACTGCCCCATTTCAGCTGGGCTTGGCCATATGATTGCTTTGGTTAGTGAAATAGGAGAGGAAGTGACAGTGGGCCTGTGAGAAAACTTTAAGGGCTGCTCTGTGTTTCTTATTCTCCTCCTGGATTTCTGCCATCCACGATGAGGAGAGCAGATCCGAATGAGCTGCTGGGCACTGCATCCTTGGGGGAGACCTGGATTCACCGTACCTCCTGTCGCTCGGCTGTCCTCGCTGATGCTGCACGTCCACGAACAAAGTTAAATGCTGTGTTGTGTGATGCAATGAAACCTCCTACAAAGAGCCCGGAACCTCAGAGGCAATGCCAAGGAGTTGCCGGGGAACCAAATGTGCACTAGTAAGCCAGTTTCAGTTGCCGTTCCTGCCAAAAAGCAAAAGAAAACAAGAAGCAGGCCTCTCCCTTCCCACCACCAACAGGCGGATAATCACCTAGAAGAACTAGTCCTTTCCTTTGACTGGCTGGAGACTTGTGGACCTTGAGGGCTAGGGCAGGATTGCAAAGGGAAGGACAGATGCACAAGGAGGTGTGCATCAGGCTGCCGCTGATTAGCCATTCTGATTTGATCTAGGAATTCTCAGAAAAGGACAAGTGGAAGAACCACAGTGAGCTAGTTTAAGGAGTTCATATTAGGCAAGCAGAGGCCTCCCAGTCAGAAATCTGATTCAGATTTAGAAATAAAGTATATTACTTTGGCACACTTAAATAGTATACTGTAAATCACATGTCCAGCACAGTTCAAAGCAAATTACAATATCCCAAGTCCATAGTTTTTAGAAGTCCCAAAGAAAGAATATCTTAATGTCACTTATGATGAAAAGAATCTAGGGACACTTACCATGGCCATGACTTATTGGTTGTCAGTGGCAACTGCTTACCTGACCTGTTTCTGTGTGTGCTCAACCATCCTTTTCTCCCTGGTTTACAGATTCTCTGCCATCCTCAGTGAGCCTGGGTGTACCCATCACTTCTGGGGTCTCAAATGTTCTCAATGAGAAATATCCATGAAAGTTGTTCCCATTGGTCTTGTCCCTGACCATGTTTCTTCTAGTTGAATCTATAGCTTTAGAAGTCACACTTACCTAGGGAACTTTCGTTTTTCTTTTTGAGATATATTCTCTTACTGTGTACTGTTCAGTCAGGGAAACATTCTCCTAATGGCATGAAAAGCTAAGTTTCTTAATTGTTGACATATTGACGACTATGATCTGAATGTTTGTGTCCCCCTAAAATTCATGATGAAATCCTAATGCCCAGTGTGATAGTATTAGGAGATGGAGTGTTTGAGAGGCTTTGCTCTCATGAACAGATTAATGTCTTGTAAAAAAGGCTCCAATCCCTAGCCCCTTCCTTTATGGGAGGACATAGCAAGAAGGCACTGGCTATGAATCAGAAGAGTCCTCACAAGAATGTGACCATGATGACGACTTGGACTTCCCAACCTCCATAACTGTGAGAAGTAAATTTTTGTTGTTTATAAGCTACCCAGGCTGTGGGATGTTGTTACGGCAGCCTGAAGGGACAAAGGAATTGATACAGTCCCATTCTTTTAAGCTCATGCCTTCCTCCTTTTTCTCTGAGGTGTAGAGTCAATAATAATAAACTTATTTTTAATTCAACTAACTACTTTTACCTTTTATGTTGTTAAAAAAACAGTAAGCTCTTCTTCTCCAGATGAATCATATTTAAGCATCTGGGCTTCCGAAAACAATATAAATAATAGTCAGTTTACTCCCATGAGGCATAGGGCTCGTTAAGAAAATTAAGAACACACGCATGAAACAATCTCAACAGTCACCATATTCTATGTTGGCAAAAATTAGCCTTTTCCTCATCCTATCATCAGTAAAAATCTAAAATATTAAACACACCAAGATTTTTTAGTTTCATAAGCTAAGTAGATAGAAAAAGAGAACATAAAGTGCTTATTACAACATAATTGAGAACTTTCTTTTTCCAAGCAAACCTTGAAGGTAGCAGCATTGTCATGGACTGAAATGCTTACATTTCTGTAACACTCATTTTACATGTCAGTGTCTGAACAATGTCATTGTCATCTACATCCCTCTAAGAATCCACCTAGGTGTTGGCTCTGATAATGTCAGTAGACAGCCTATCAGCGCTGCTGGCTGAGCAGATGAGGACAAATAAATATTCATACTCTGCTTCCTGCATGTGACACTTGAGTTGTGAAATCAATGTCCACATTTCAAAAACAACATCACCCAATTTCACCTTTTTTACTCTGAACAGAATGCCTTCTAAAAGCACTCTTTTCTTGATCATTTAAGGATTCAAAAAGAGAAAGGAGAAAACTTGGGGATTACGAAATTATAATTTTCTCTTTTGCAATGGAAATCAAAGTGCTTAGTGCAAGGGAGTTAGAATGGGGATTCTGAAGGTGAATCAGCAAGTGCTGAAATGTGACTGTCCCATATAAAGAAAGCTTTAAGAGGTAATAAAATATTGTTGATGACTAGTTGTTCTACTTTCCATTAAGTTACCTCAAAATACTTTGTCAAATATGGAGCACTTTTAGTAGTTTTTATTTTAGTTGTTAAAAATGTTTTGATGAGTTGAAAATATATGTCATATGTATTCTTGGATGTGTAGTATGACATCTAAAAATGGCAATAGCAATGCCAATTATGTAAGCATGGCTACTCAAGACATGGACAGTCCTGGATCAGCAGAAAATATACCAGAATGTTCAAGAGGTGGGTCAAATTCTGTCTGATTTTGTTTTGAACTTGGTATTTTTGAAACATACATAGAAGTGTTCACCTTTTCAAGCAAAGACTTAGAGATGATGGCCATGCCTTATACACTTGAAAATGTTATATCGTTGCTTATCTTTGTTATATACGATTTAAAAGGAGATGTTTTTAAGAATATATACAAGTATTTGACACATCTGATATAAAATTTAGCAACAAGAATATGTGATTTTTGTGGAGAAAAAATAAAGAGACAAGAAAAATGAGTAGCTTCAATTGCAAATACTGAAAATAAATACAATTACTTCATTTAAGATCTTAATATTATTTAATAGCTTACCTACACTTACAATTAAAAGTAGGAAAATAACAGTAAAGCAATATACTGAACTTTATCATCTACATCATTTTTGTTTTCATTTAGATTCTTCATAGGTATAAAATTAGCATAACATACAAGGAATAAAAAAATAAACTAAAGTTCTTATAAAATTGTCAATATTAATATTTTTTGAAATATATTGCATTGGTTTATAAATTTTTTAATTGTTAAAAGTATTTTTAAAATTTTATACTAACAACACCATTTTATATTAACTTTCAAAGCCAAATTAATTAAATATTTGAATTTTCATAAACTAATGACTCTCCCTGACTTACAGTGGTTAAACTTACGAGTTTTCAACTTGTGATGGTACAAAAGCAATAAGCATTCAGTAGATGAGGGCCAGGCTAAGCTATGATGTTTGGTAGATTAGGTGTATTAAATGTATTTTTGATTGACTGTATTTTCAACTTACCAAGGGTTTATCAGATATAACCTCATCATAAGTTGAGAATCATCTGTGTATTGTTTTAAACTTTATTCAGATTGAATTTATAATTCCTTTGACTTTCCAACATAAACATAATGGAAGAGTGTAATGAAAATAGCAAATACTAAGTTATATTGATAATTTACCTTTCTAAGTGTGTGCTTTTTAGAAACAGTATATATATTATTTAATAGTACCTAAAGTATATTAAGAGTGCAACAAGAAACAAAATAGATGCTGGGTGAACATTCATATCTACAAGATCACAGCTTCTATACCGACATTTATCATAACTAATCTACAAGCAATTAGCATTAGATCATAATATGCTACCAGTGCAATTTATTTATAGCAAAAAATCAAAATAAAGCTGTTATTTGCAAACTGTTATACAAAAGGTAGCTCTTTAAATGGAAGTAAAATATAAAATTTGTCTATTTTTTGAAACATGATAAAAATTATAACAGGAAAGAAGTTTTTGTTGTACTAAGAAAGAAAGCTGTTTTGTGTTGGAAAAACGATTCAAAAAATAGTATACGAACCCACTGGTATAATGTTTGTCCTCTCAATACTAGCACAGATCTAACAAAGTTTTTCTAAAGAAGTGATATTTGAACTGAGCTGTGAAAGATAAGTAGGAATTTGCCTCAGAGAAAAGATAATGGTAGATCAAGAAATAGATTTCTAGGAAAATGAAACATACAGTTAAGTCTCTCTGAGTGGAGGGAACACTGAAAAAAAGCTGGTATGAGTGGAATGAGGAAGAGTGGGTCAGTGTTTAGTGCAAAATACAATCTCTGGCATCAATAAGGCCAAATTATGCAAGGCCTTCCAGGCTGCACAGAAAGGCTCTGCTCTATGACCATAAAACAATGAGTATCTATTGCAGAGTTTTAAGCAAAAGATGTCTTTTAATTGTCAACATGAAGATATTCATTAGGTAGTTGGATCAACACGTCCGGTGCTGAGATGAGCTTGCAGAGGTGAACGTGAATTTGTGACTATTAGTATGTGGTTTGAATTAAAGCCATGTGAATATATGGGACAGGTAAAGAGAGTGCTTAGAATAAAAAGAAAACAAAACCAAGGCCCAAACCTTGAAAAAAACATAACTATTAATGTTCAGATGAGGACGGCAATGAGAAGAAAACAATGAGCAATCGGGAAGACAAACACCAAACAAAATGAAACAAAAGGAAAATGAAGACAAACCCAGGAGAAGGTGGAGGTTGAAAGTAAAAACAACGGGGTGTTTCTAAGAAGCCACAGCTAACAGTCTAGTAAGGTTGGATATTGCTGTGATTTCAAGTGAGATAACAACAGAAAACCCTCCACCAGACCCAGGACCTCACTCAAGTCATTAGATTTTAGCAATGGCTGTGGAAGGAAAGTACGGGAGAGGACACATACCGTAGCAGACCAAAATGCAGGCAAGGGGGTAAAAAAATCCAGACTCTTGAGACACAATTTGTTTCAAGATGTTTGGCTGTGAAGAGTCAGGACGGTAAGACAATGCCTGGTGGAGTGGATTTGTTGGAGGAAGAGATTCTTTCTTTCTTCCTTCCTTCCTTTCTTTCTTCCTTCCTTCCTTTCTTTCTTTCTTTCTTTCTTTCTTTCTTTCTTTCTTTCTTTCTTTCTTTCTTTCTTTCTTTCTTTCTTTCTTTCTTTCTTTTTTTTTTCAGGTATTAAAGACTTGGATGTATTTAAGAGCCGATGAAGAAGGATCTAGGTAAAAGGCAGAGGAGCAACCATTCAAACCTACAGAGATGGTAGGTTTGGTGCGCAGCTGGAGAAATGGGCTTTTCATCCGTGGGACCGTCATTTTTTCCAAAAGAGGAAAATGTCACGATGGACACAAGATGCAGGAAGGTTTGTGGCTGAGTGCCCGTCCCACTTCTGGCTCTGCTTCCGTCTCCGTGACTTTGAAAGTGGCCCACGTTTTTAGGAGCTGTCTCTTCATATGCAAATTAAAGAAATACGTTTGGATAACTTAATACTTAAATTCCTTTTGATTCTAAAATACATTAAGTTGTTTCTTATTTTCAATTTCACTAATGCCAGAAAAGTTTTCCATCTTGCCTACCACGGGGTTTTATGTAAATAGTTGGTTTGGTCTCATTTTTTGGCAAAATGTGTAGTTCAGAAAGATTCTGTGTGTGCTGTCATCAACAACTAAGATTTTTTTCTCTTGTTTTTCCTGATTGTAATGGCTAATGTTAGCAGTAGTTTGTTGTGTTACCTTGATAACTACAAGAGCTAAAGCTCTCAAGAAAATAATGGAAAGGGGTAGAGAGGTTTTCATTTTCATTCTAATATTGTTTCTCTGAGGCTGGAACTTCAGACATTGTTTTTATCAAAGCTTTGTTTTTGAGGTATAGTACATATATTAAAAAACTGAACATATTTCATGTATATGTTTGGTATGTTTGGACATATGCTACTCCTGTGACACTGTCTGGGTGACTGTAATTAAAAAAAAAAAAAAAAGATGTGTTGGCAAGCATGTGGAGAAAAGAAAACCCTTGTGCGTTAATGGGAGTGTAAAATGGTGTAGCCGCTATGGAAAACAGTAAAAACCTAAAAATAGAACTATAATGCAACCCAGCAGTCTCACTTCTGGGTATATAGGATGGGGCAAAACTTGGTTTACAGTGGTTTGTATGGAAAATAATACAAAAGTTAATAAATAATAATACAAGAATAAACTGTGTTTTGTGTACTCACAACTGTAAACTTCCTTTTGCCCTGCCCTGTATATGCAAAAGAATTTTTGAAATTGGGACATCGAAGTCATATCCGCCCGCCCATGCTCATTGCAGCATTATTCACAATAGCCAAATTCTTAATATATTATGAACATATAGGACTTTCATTAAGACTTTTAAGAGTCCAAAATCAAATCTTATTAATGATAATTTAAGTTAGCTGTTCTAGAGGGCTTCAAGTTGTCCATAGTATTTGTTTAGAAGTAATAATAACAATGGTTAAATCATTTTGTAACACAACGGCAGCATTTATGTCTCTGGCTTCAATATTTCAGAAAAGGATGAGATTACACGATTCATATTGCTTCATAAATACCTTTAGAGCCATCACAAAAGACATATAGTGATGTCAATGTGAGCTTGGTATTCTTACTTTCGCCCCTTTAGAGTGTTGTTGTTATAGTTGAATCTATTTTCTAGGGACATAAATTAAATGCCTATAGGCACCATCCCCCACACAAGTCTTCCTGGATTCCTTGGGATGTCAGTACCAGCACTGCCTCTTGGAGGAAGAAATGCGTCTTATCTTAAAATAGCAAAAAATAGCAGCATTTGATGACAAGGATTTCCCCCTGAAGCAAGGGCTGATGACTCAAGCCAGCCGTTTCTGACAAAGCAGCCTTTGCTCTATAGCCCCACTCCTCTTGTTGTCTTCAAATTCCCCTTCTAATATCATTTCCCTGAGAATTAGACAAAAAATATGTTAATCAACATTATGCAAAGACGTCTTTATTTACTTCACCTGCTATTCAAGACCAAATAGACTTTAAAATGAATGATTAAACACCATTTTTTTTGGCATCTGGTGACTAAAACTGATCAGATTATTTCCTATAAAAATTATCTTTCAAATTTGAAAGTCTGTCATTTCTTTTTTTTAAATTAAGAATATATAGAGAATCTACCCCGGTAACTCCGCAGTTTTCTACATTCCCATTGTACCTCAAGCTACTTTTTATTTTATCTTTATGCAACACGTGGAGTTTTCTAGTCGCTAATGGAAATGCCTGGGGAAATTTCCTCTGGAATTTCCGTTGTTTCATTTACAGGTTAACAGTTTTTGAAGAGAGGGCTGCCTGAGTCCTAGCCAGCATTTTCACCAACAGGTAGCGATCAAGCACCAGGGGGCAGGCTTGGATCACAAAAGTTTGCGGCACTTGCCTTCCTTAGGAGATCCGTTTCTGGCTCCACATAAATAGGCAGGGGGCGCTTCTCGTACACTTCTGGCAGCTTTGCCCACCTCTTCAGATGGGCTGGGTTGTATAGCACCCCCACCTCCAAATACGGGATCTGAAGTAATACTACACTGATAGTGGTAATAGTTACATTAAAATTTAAGTAATTACATTTAAAAGACTGTTAAGTAAATGTGGTCTCTAGTCCTAACTTTGTGGTGTGTTCATTTATGTTAATGGTAGGGAAGGCAAATTGACTTGATGGTTATTAACAGCTTTTCGTTTAGGGGTGAGTCACGTGATGGACGGTCTAGTCAGAAAAAATAAAGGAGAGAGGATACAAGCTTTGCCAACTGATGAAGTGAAGAAGGTTTTGAATGCTTTTTATCAGGTGTCATAAATTTGTGTATGGCTTTTGTTTTTGTCGCTTGGTAATTGGTAGAGCAAAAACTGTGAGGGGGAAAAAGCTTAGCTTTGCTAGCCAGTCTTTTCAGAGGTGCATAGTTGGGGAGGAAGAGCAGAGTGGCCTGACGTGTTGAAACATCCAATCCTTTATGATATCACCCCATTCTTCAATCCTCCCTGTAGAGGAACTACATGGTTGGATTCTAGTAACTCACTATGATTTACAACAAACCAGAGAGGTTAATCACAATTAGGAGGCCAGTTTTCGCATTATTTAAGGTATTAATCATCTAATTCTCTTCCTTACGGCATTATGTCAAATCACATTTAATGACCACCTGCCAAAAGAAATAATTTGAAACGTGGTTTCTCACTATCACTAAGGATATGATAAATTTACCTTATTCCCATTATTTAAGTCATCCTCATTTTGGTGCCAATTAACAATACCTTAATGGAATATTTCCCACATTTTAGGGGATTTTTCTGTCTGATGCTTGTATATGTCAGTGCCAATGAAAATTACGGTGCTTGAAATTACTCCTAAACATACAAAAGTAAAGCTATTGAGGACTAATCTGGTTGGAAACAAGTCAGCTTTCAGGTGTCTCTGTGCCAAGTTGTTCAAAACATCTTTAGACAAGAGATCCCTCTTCTGTAAAGCAGGGTTGGCCGGAGCTATCTTTGCAAAGTTACTGTAAATATCAAAAGTGCTTGTTTATAATGTGCTGCCTGGCTCCCATTAATAACATTGAGAGTGGGGGAAAGCACCATGCTATATCTCCTTCAGCTGCTCCAAAGCCTCATGGGAACAGTGGACCAGCTGAGATTCATACCTGATGTAGACCGTCTCCTCCCATTAGCATCAAGAGTAGACACAGGCATCAGTTCTAAGATCACGTTACTTTTGGATTCCAACTCCAATTTCAGTAAAGGGGATCCTCACCTTGGTAGGATGTGAAATGGGGTAGTCACCCCAGCATACAGTTTGACATTTCCTGCAGAATGATAAACATAGAGTTACCATATGTCTGGGCAAATCCACCCCTAAATATACATACTAGAAAAATGAAAACATACATTCACACATAAATTTGAACATCAGTGTAGTACCATGATTCAGAATAGCACAAAAAAGTAGAAAGAACCTAAATCTATCAACTGGTGAATGTGTTCTGTGCTTAAAATGGAATCTTATTTGAAAATAAAAAAGAACGAATAACTGATACATATTACAATGTGGATGGACCTTAAATACATGGTGCTAACTGAAAGAAACCAGGACAAAATAACCACATATTTTATTATTCCATTTGTATAAAATGTACAGAATAGGCAATGCCATAGAGACAGAAAGTCGATTAGGATTTTTTGTTGTTGGGAGTGGGGAGGTGAAGAGGAGAAATGGAGTTTTTAATGAGGCATTTTTATTAAACATATGCTCAGTTTATCATTATTAGAAAAATAGCTGATTATAGTTATTTTTACAATGCCCTCTTATTAAAATTATTTAAAATTTTTATTAAAATGATGAAGAAAACAATAATGAATAAACATGATTGTTATATAAGCCCAGGTATGTAGGCAATCAACATGAAATAGGAATTATTAAAGAAGTTAAAACATTTGTAATATAAGGGGCATAATTCAGGGGTTATAGGTTTATTATGTAGTTGACATAGTTCTCAGAAATAATTTCATTATATGCTTTTTGATAGATGTATAAGTTTGTGGCTGTCTCATTATTTACTAACTTTATATTTCAATATTACTGACTTCACAAATATTAATTAGCAAGTCAATTAAAATTTAACCTTCACTTTTAAGAACTCTTTATGGTGCAAAAATAAAATTTCTTACAAAAAATGTTTTAAAATGTCATATATTCAATTAAAATATGTATCTGCTCTGTTATTTTATAAAATAGGAATAAACATAATAACAGAAGTGAGGCAAAATTTTTTATTATTTATTTTGAAAAACACTTTTAATATTAAATATAATTTCTGCTTTTTGCCGTACCTCTTAACTCTCATACCTTCTCTGCCAGCATCCCACCACCAACACACACAAATAATGACAATCTTCCTCCCTCAGTGTGTATGGTATCTTCATAATACTAATTGATATAAAAGAAATAGAAATCCTAAAGTAGTTTGCGGTAAAAAAAATCAGTTAAAAATGGAAACACAAAAAACTAAAAAGTTTCATCTGAAAGAATTTTTTTCACTTCCCATTGTTCATAAATATCTCTTGTTCATTTTCAGTAATATCTGTCAAACCAAGGGTATCCTCTAAAAGAGGCCACCCTTGAATTAAAGCACACACTCCTGGCTTGTGAAGGCTTGTCTGAATGGTTTCGTTATTAGTATGTGTTACTACCAACTCTTGGACTGATGTCAAATTAAATTTTGAAATGACGCATAGTCCTGTATTCTCCAGTTAGCCAGAAATCTCTGTTGGGCTTCCCCTTCTTTTCTTGTCGCCTGTGGAAGAAAAAAGAAAACAAGGGACTTTATAAGACACCTGAGAAAGCAGACACTATTGTCTCATTTTATTCAAAATGCCTTCTTGACCTGTTCTAGCCATATCCAAGGTCTGCAGAGTTTTCCTAGTAAGAAAAACCAGCTGAGGACCTCCAGCCACAGGGAAGAGCACTGGGAGGCCAATAAACGTCACGCACAGTGCTGTGGGCAGGGGCAGGCTCGCAGAGACATACGCTCTGATGGTATAAAGGAACCAGGCCAGGGGACTAATAGACCGATGGGTAAAATAGTGTTTGACTGTTAGTAGATGAAGACAAAATAAAATATCTTTCCCACTATATGACCAATCAAAGGAAAAAAATAAAAGAAGAGCTAAATGGTTAATTACATTTATTCAAGGGGTGGGGGGGGATATGTATATAAAATTGCATACTTGTGTCTATTGTTTATTTTTATGATTTGTGACATATGCTTATCTGAAAGTGGGAGTGGTTTGAAGCCCGACTTCTGAATGGTGGATCCTTGATATCCTGCTATTTAAAGAAAATTAAAATTGTCAGCGTTTTCCAGTTCGCCACCCTGGCTCACCTATCTGAGTCTATCCTATCAGGATCACATCTTTCTACTGAAACATCATCTCTACTTCCTTCACACACTCTTCACACCCTGAAGCGCAAAGTACTACAGCTTGTGTGAGGCGATAGAACAGGAAGCTACAGATATGCCAAATTAGTGAGCCAGGAGGGAGAGACTCTGTACAGAGAAGTCAAGAGACAGAGAGATCACCAAAATCAGGACTGCTGGTGCACAAACTCACCGGAGTCCCCAGTGACGTGGGACATCAAACTTAAGTGTGAATGCTCTGTCAGAAGTTGTATTTCTGGAGAATTCTGAAAAGGCATGCCAGGAAATAAAACAGCGAAAAGTTGTTTCTTATTACAATTTTTGGAAATATTCTAATGAATGTGCTTAAAATACCATCTCTGTGTCAAAAAATGCAGGTGGAAAGTTTCCCTGAAATACTACGTCATATCATTATGTAGGCAGTGGATGGAATGAGAATAGTATTCATATAATTGAGATAGTTCATCTTTCCTTTGAGTTCATTTTAAAAACGATAAGACAATGAAACATTTATTTACCTACCAAAAACAGTTCTGAAGAAATTTTAGAGCAGACAGAAGTAAGAAAGTATCACCCCCACAGTTTTATAATCTTTATATGTGGGACATAATGAAATATAATTTATATTTACCTACTTTATATTTATTCCTTGATAGCAAAATCATACTGATGAGAAAGCTTTGCTTTATAATTTTTTTTCGGATATGATGTGAATCACTAAGTGTAGAAACAAATGATTAATTACCACCTACACACTACCACCCAGTGATTTGGAAAACCACAGCATTCCTTCACATTTTTCAAACTTTCCACACTGGAAGAAAATTCCATCCATTGATTTGAAGAAGAGAATTCTCAAGAAGGATGCGAATCCATCCTTTTACAATCACCCTTTGTTTTCTGAATTTGTTTTTGTAGGGAATTTTCCTGTCCTTACACACATGGGCACCTCTTATTCCAGAAATTGGAGCTATGTGGTCATCAAACAATGTGTTAGAAACTGAAAGAGTTTTAAGAAACCTATGATCAGATAGCGAGACTAAGCTGTCAAATAAATCTGTTAGGAAGAATTTCATTGGGGATTTCCGTAGTAACCTAAAATATGAAGTCACGGTGTGAAAATACCCTTTAATAAGTATTTCCTGGTCCTTTATTTTTATTAAATGTTATATCCCCTGTGTGCAGAATTGATCTACTTTCTAACAATTGATGTGTGCAACACTTAGGATTCTAACGGGGTTAAGTCCTAAGGTTGGGAAGACATAGGAAAGTCAAGAGACCCTTGAATCCCTGTGAATTGCTATTACAGCACTGGCATTCATACCTACTATTTGCTAGATCTTCACATTTTGCTTTTGGCCACAAATACAAATGCTTAGTTGACCAAGTGGTCTTTCTATTATATATAGATAGATATAGAGGTGACATAGATAATGATATAGATGACATGGTGATAAAGATATAGATAGATATAACTCAACACTAAAATTTTGTTTACAGTCTTAATTAGGAAATTTGATTTTTTTAAATTGAATACAAACTTCATCACACATCTATCTGAATTATGCTGATTGCAAGTGGCTTACTTTTGAATAATTGGGGTTTCTTATATACTTAAAAGAGTAACCTGCTTCTTATGTTCTTATGACACACAACCTCATGTTAAATTACAAGTTACTGGATGTTACTGGAATAAAATATTATGTCACCAGGAATTGGTTTGGCGTGAAGATAACAATTTGTTTCTGCTATTTTTTTTTTTTTCACTTTGGGCTATCCGAACAGTGGCTACATAACAAAGACACTTCTGGATTCATAGTTTCTTACTCATAGCTTGATTGTTTGTGTCAGTCATACCGATATTTTTTGATATTACTTTTCATGTAAAACAGTGAACTAAGACACAGGAATTTGAGAGATTATCAACTTTTCACATTCTCTTTCTAAGTATTATGATGTAATGTGAAATTACTTAATGAGTGAAATGCCAGATATTGTCATCTTTAAAAGCTGATTACTTAAGGCAAGTGAGGTTGTTGATAAAATGAAAGGGAATTCATAAGCCAATGGTAATGAGCAACATGTAGTGACAGAAGTAAATGACTGGAACCGCAGCTTTTACTCATTGAAACACTCCCCAGCCCACGTGTCATCAAAGAAAGCATTACATGTCATATGAAGAACGGGAAATGACTGTGCATCAAAGATAGTGCATAATTAGAAAAGAAAAATTATTCTGAATTAATCAGGTTGAAATTCAATCAACAGTAAAATACAATTATGTATGTTCCTTTGATATTTAGACCAATTAATAGGTCCTAAGAGTAATGAACTCACCAAATATTTAGTATTTGGTATCCTTTATTTTTTGTGTGAATTTAAATTATTAGTCTTGGGGAATAGCTAAAGTAGAAACAAACTTTGATTCCATTTCTTTTGTTCATTTCCTATGAAGGAATGAAATAGTGACATAAGTACAAACCAAACTTTCCCTAACCCTGTTCCTTCCTTCTCCACTCCTTGTCATTATTTCACTTTCTCCTTGCCCTCTACCATTGGCCGTCTGGACAAACTTATGTCTCGGCTTCCCTATGCACTTCAAACTTCAATCCCAGAAGTGGCAGACTATATTGTTCTCTTCAATGGGGCAAAATACCAACCAATCTGAAGAGAGCCCAGTTAAAATTAACTTGCTGCTAGTGTGTTATTTCTGGTGATGTTCTATTTTATAGTGGCATAGATGACATTCAACATAGGTGAATCCTCCTGCCTTCTTGAAATTTCCCTTTTCTTTGTTTTCCAGTAGACCACATTCTTTTGGTCATATTTCTATCTCAGGTGCTTTTCTCAGTTTCTTTCTTTCTTTTCCTCTTCTTCTCCCTGACCATTACCTTTCAGGGTGCCTCAAGTTATAGTCATCAGATTCTTTCTTCTCTGTTGACACTCCTTCAGAAATTTCACCTAGCCTAAGCCTATAGATATCTACCATATGCTGAACACTCCTGCAATGCTCACCAATGGCCTTCTTAGACTCAACTACACATACAGCTCAAGACACTCTCATGAACCACATCTGACATCGGTCTTCTCAGAAGGTTATCAGACAGAGGCCACAGCATGCCAACAACTCAACATCAAACATTTCAGGAGGGAGTAGCTCTTGCAATAGTCCACAGAAGAGTGCACAGAGCCACCAAGAAGATATAAATTCAGATGAAAATTCAGGTTCATGGAGATTATACCACACTGGGCACACAGAGAAACTTCTCTGGCTTAAAAGCCTCATATCAGACAACAGCTGATATACTTACAGGCCTAGCTTCCCAAGGCCCTGTAGGAGACATATGAGGGCTGTCTAGAAAAAGTCTGACCACTGTTAATGTAATGAGAATGGTTTGTGCTACATTGATGCAACCTGGCAGCCAAGGAGAATGGACTGGAATGCGCTGGCGTGAACAATGATGACTTTGCTGTACTAGTTAGTGGGGGTGGTAGAGGCCATTGAGTGAGCACATGTACTGTGTGGACATCCCATTCAAAATGACTGAATGAGTAGAGCAATGGATCTGCATCAAATTTTGTGTTAAGCTTAAGTATTCCTCAGTGGAAATTATTTGGATGGCTCAGAAGGCTGCAGCTATGGTGATTGGCAGCTTCACCACCACAACGTGCCTGCTCATGCATCACATCTTGTGTAGAGCTCTTTTGTGAAACACTGAATCATACAGGTGACTCAGTCCCCCTACAGTTCATATTCGGAGCCCTGCAACTTCTTGCTTTTTCCAAAACTAAAGTCACTTTTGAAAGGAAGAGATTTCAGACCATCGATGAGATTCAGGACAACACTATGGGGCAGCTGATGGCAACTGGGAGAACCGTGTGAGGTCCCAAGGTGTCTACTTTGAAGGGGGCTGAGGTGTTATTGTCCTGTGTACAATGTTTCTTGTATCCTCTTCAATAAATGTCTCTTTTTCAAAGCATGTAGCTAGATACTTTCTGGACAGAACTTGTGCACATTTTAGGAGTTATTGCCTTCAAGAAAGCCCAATGTATAACCCTACTGGTTATTCAAAGCTCCTTGTCTAAATGCAATTTACAGATTTGGGGTAATTTCTATTTTAACTAATGTTTTCTAGAGATGGTGTTTAACTCTTTTCAGGTTACCATTGAACTAAACCCAGCAGGTTCACTGAAGACCAAATCTTCATATGAAACTAAAAAAAGTTTTTAAAATAGAAAAGGCTTGACTTTACCTTCAACTTTTAAATTTCTATCTTCTGTTTAGACCTTTTCTCTGAAGTTCACACTCATATATCTTACTGTGCCTACTTGACATTTTCTCTTGAATAGTTAATAAGTGATGTCAACTAATGATATCCAATTTTGAAATCTTTATTTTCCCCACCAAACATATTACTCTAGTCTTCCCAACTTCACTAAATGCCAATATCTCTCTAGTTACAAGTGTTGAATTATTGAAGTCATCCATCACTTTTCTTTATTCCTTACACCTTACATCCAATGAGCACATACCGAATAACCAAAACCTAAATATTTCTCCCAGTTGTCGCTGTGACCTCTCTACCTCAAATAGCAACTGTGTGGTTATATAAGGCCTTTTAGTAACATAAGACATAGTGCTATGCTATTAATATGAGAATAGCAGAGGGAAGAAACAAATTTATTTTACTTTTTCTCTAGCAGAAAAATGAGAGGTCCCCAAGAACTTAACAAAAATTGTTGGGAAACCAGTTTTTAACATTCAGGTTGATGGGAGCTTGGAAAAATAATTTAACATAAAACAAAGACACAAATTCATTCTATAGACATAAGTTAATGAATCCCAAGAACAAACAAACACCATTTCTTATAGAATCTATTTATTGACTGGCAGATTGTATATGATTTTTTTTTTTGTAATTTCACAGCACCCATACAGCTAGCTCTTCTTTTAGTTTCTTTGGCACAGGGGATAAACTAGAATCCTTTCCTTGACTTAGGGTATATAGTCATTTTTATAAGAGCTATTTTATAAAGCTTCTCTTGAAACCGTTTCTCTCCTTAAGAAGATTCATTCATAAAACTCCATCAAACTTAGCAACAACTCTCAGACTTCCTATATATGTTCCCCTATAGAAAAATTCAAACTCACATGCAAAATTCCTCTTAAGAATAATACTATGAACCACAGATTACCTCCCCAAAATAACTCTAAACATAAGTTCCACTTGAAAATAACATATGCATAAATTATTTTTAAACCATTTCAGTTTACAAAATTTATCAGGATCTATTTTTTAAAAGGTAATTTTAAAAAATTAAGTTTAAAATTATACCTAAGCCATTATTTTATTTAGTTCAGCTAATTGTATTAAATGCTTTGTACATTGTTTAAATGTGCAAATGTGAGATTTTCCAAAGATTAATTCTAGAAAGCAGATATTAAATTAAGAATAAAAATCAGATTCATATTCTCATCACAAAATTATCTTCCTTTACAGTTTCTCTTTTATTAAAATAGTGTGATAGTAGTCACAAAAGTCAGAGTTTGTTTTGTAAACCATCACCCCTTGGGTCAGTAGCAGAAACAATAATAATATATTTGTCTTTGATTCTGTGGGTTCAGCAGGATGGTGTTCCTGGTCAGGACTCACTTGGCTGATGCTTGCAGTCGATTTGTGCTGTGTCCGAGAGAGCTAGAATGGCTGGATGGTTGGATCTTGTCTCCTAATATTCTCTCAGCTGCCAGGATTCTCCCCTGGACTTACTCAGATATTGGCACAAAGTTCCCAGCAGTATGAGAGGGTGGACTCCATGCACAGGCACTTTTCACGTGTTTTGTTTTCTTTTTCAGAAGGAGTCACGTGGTCAAATAAAGTCAGCATGGGAGGGGAATATTCAAAGGCATGCGTACAGGAAAGGAAATTTTGGACACCAATTTGCAAACACTCAGTACACCTATTTAACATGGGTGAGATTATAATACATAAATGAATAAATGGAGAAGAAAGACAAGGAAAGTTTTAACATAAATAAAATTTATGGTCAAAGGTCTTTTCCTTCAAGCTCTGAAGTATAGTATTTCTCTTCATAATATTTCTTTTCATGTGTATATTTAATTTATATTATATGATGGAACAAAATCCATGGGTTTAATTTGGGCTGACATGCTTCTTAGGCATACCCAGGGAAAATAAATTCTTTAAGTGCAAAAATAAGAGACTGGCAATTAATATGCATATTTTTATTTTACTTACCTTCTTATGAGTCCAAGAATAATTAATACTGATATAAAGTAATCACAATTAGTACATAAATTTCAAGTGTCATTTGAATAATAATTATTCTCAAATATACTGATATATCTAACTTGGTTGTCCCTGAAGCCATCTTAGAAGCCAAATAAATCTGAGCAACAAAAAAAGCAGTAACATCTATAATTTGAGTTAGATATCACTAAAATTAAAAATTCCATTATTCTAGATAGGATTCTTAATATCTTTACAGCCATATTTATGGCTGATGATGCTTCTAAAACCTTGTTTGAGGAAAAAAAATTACAAAACAGATAAATACTGTAAATGAGACTACAACTGCCAGAAAAAAAAAAGAGGTAATGAAAGAGACAAAGTTTGGGACATGTGGCCCATTTCCATTTGGAACCACCTACAAAGCCTGAAGACATAGCTACCAGAATATGAATTATAAATAACAAAGCCTGCTTAAAAAATGACAAATACTATTGTGCCATATGGATTGATTACTGGAATCCAATCAGAAGCTCTTAATTAATATGAGAAAGTTTTGTGCTGTGCTGTTGTGTGCTGCATTGTTTTTAAAGTTCAGCTTAGTTGAGACTTGAAGGCTGGCTTATTCACTTTTATATGGTGAATATAAAATTCTATTTCAAAGTGTTGATTTTTTTCAGGAAAATATTTAAGCAATGTAGGAGGTATAATCTTGGCCCAAAGTTCCAAATATTAACACAAGAAAAAATTATTAGCTAACAAATGTTAAATATTTAAACCTATTACTTTTCTTGAGAAAGTTTGCTCATTTTATAATATGTAGTTTAAGAAAAATAGAGAACATTTTATTTTGAAATAGGTGTAACATGAATTTAATGAATTCACTGGAAGGTTTTCCTGGGGCTTCTCAATAATGCTGATATCATCTTGTTTCATTTCCATATTATGTATTATAGGAATACAAAAACCTTAACATTTAAAAAACATTTTCTCATTTGATTTTCACATGACTGTATAATGTGCAGTAGTTGAGAAAACTAATTGTAAATATATAAGAAAAATCTTGAATGACTTCAAGAAGGATATGAAAGCTGCACACTCATAAGAGGGGATTTTAAGACCCCATTGTCAACAATGGACAGATCTTTGAAGCAAAGAAACACCAAGGATATTGAGGCATTGAAAAATACTCTAGATCAAATGGACTTAACTGACATATGTAGAACTTTTCACCCCAAAGAAGCAAAATATACATTTTTTTCAAGTGTACATGGGACATTTTCAAAGATAGAGCAAATGGTAGGACACAAAACAAGCCTCAACAAATTCAAGAACATTGAAATTATATCAAGCATATTTTCAGACCACAATGGCTTGAAACTGGAAATTAATCTTAAGAAAAAAATTCAAAAACATTCAAACTCATGGAGAATAAATAATATGCTATTAAATAATAAATGCGTTAACAATGACATCAAGGAAGAAATCAAAAAGTTTCTGGAAACAAATGATAATGAACACACAACAGCCCAAAACCTATGGGACACAGAGAAAGCAGTCTTGAGATGAAAGTTCATAGAAATATAGGCCTACCTAAAAAGAATAGAAAAATCTCAAATAAAAAATTTAACCCTACAGCTACAATAACTAGAGGAACAACAATAAAAAAAGCCCAGAGCAAGTAGAAAGAAGGAAACCATCAGATCATAGCAGAATTAAATGACATAGAGACTAAACAAACAATTCAAAAGATCAATAAAACCAGGAGCAGGTTCTTTGAAAAGATAAACAAATAGATAAGCCTTTAACCAAGCTCATCAAGAAAAAGAGAGAGAGGACATAAATTTTAAAAAATCAGAAATAAAAGGAGAAATTACTACCAATACTGCAGAAATATAAAGGATTGAACAACTGTATGACAAGAAATTTGACAACATAGATAAAATGGACAAATTTCTGGTAACATATAATACACCAAAACTAAATCAAGAAAAAGCAGAAAGCCCGAATAGACTGATAACAGAGTGAAATTGAAGCAGTAATAAAAAAAACTCCGGGCACACAAAAGCCCTGGACCAGATGGTTTCACAGATAAATTTTCCAAAATATCTGGGGAAGAACTAATGCCTACCCTTCTCAAACTATTCCATAAAATCCAAGAAGAAGGAAGACTCCCAAACTCTTTCTATGAAGCCAGTATTACCCTAATTCCAAAACCAGCTCAAGACACAACGAAGAAAGAAAACTGCAGGTCAATATTGCTGATGAACATAGATGCTAAAATCCTCAATAAAATAATGGCAAGCTGGGTCCAGCAACACATTAAAAAGATCATACACCATGATCAAGTGGGATTCATCCCAGGGATGCAAGGATAGTTTAATATTTGGAAATCAATAGATGTAATACATTACACAAACAAAATGAAAGACAAAATCACATAATCATATCAATAGATGCTGAAAAAGCACTTGATAAAGTACAAAACCCATTTATGATGGAAATACTCAACAAAATTGGAATAGAGGGAGCATACCTCAACATAAATAAAGGCTATATATGAGAAGCCTTAAGCCAACATCATGCTCTGTGGACAAAAACTGAAAGCATTTCCCCTGAGATCAGGAACAAGACAAGGATGTCCACTCTCTCCACTCCTATTCAACATAGTGTTGGAAGTTCTAGCCACAGCAATCAGGCAAGAAAAAGAAATAAAAGGCATCCAAATTGGAAGAAGGAAGTAAAACTGTCATTATTTACAGATAACATGATAGTGTACATAGAAAACCCTATAGACTCCATGAAAAAACTACTCAATCTAATAAGTGAATTAAGTAAAATAGCAGGGTACAAAGTCAATATTCAGAACTCAAAGGCATTTCTATACACCAACAATAAAATATCAGAGATAGAAACTAGAAAAAAATTCCATTTACTATAACAACAACAAAAAATAAAGTACCTAAGAATAAACTTAGCCAAGGAGGTAAAAGACCTATATTTGGAAAACTACATAACACTGAAGAAAGAAATTAAGGAAGATACAAATAAATGGGAGCAGATACCATGTTCATGGATGGAAAACATCAATATCATTAAAATGTCCATGCTACCCAAAGTAATTTATAGATTCAATGCAATCCCTATTAAAATATCAGTGACATATTTCACAGACCTAGAATAAATACTTCAAAATTTATATGGAACTAAAAAAAAGCCACAATAGCCACAGCAAACTTGAGGAAGAAGAACACAGTAAGAGGAATCACAATACCTAATATCAAACTATACTACAAGTCACGGTAATGAAAACAATCTGGTACTGGCATAAGAACAGACGTATAGATCAATGGAACAGAATAGAGAGCCCAGAAATAAACCCGGGTCTATATGGTCAACTAATATTTGACAAAGGGGGAAGGAGCATAAAATGGAATGAAAAGAGCCTTTTCAACAAATGGTGCTGGGAATACTAGACAGGGACATGCAAAAAAATGAAACTAGACCACCAACTTACGCCACACACCAGAACAAACTCAAGATGGACCAAAGACTTAAATGTAAGCCATGACACCATACAAGTCCTAGAGGAAAACATAGGCAGGAAAATTTCAGATATCCCACGTAGCAATATTTTGAGTGACATACCTCCTAAAGCGAGGGAAATAAAGGAAAGAATAAACAAATGGGACTGCATCAAACTAAAGAGTTTCTGCTCAGCAAAAGAAAACATCAGCAAGATGAAAAGGGAATCAACCATATGGGAAAACATATTTGCCAATAATACCTCAGACAAGGGATTGATCTCCAAAATATATAAAGAACTTACATGTCTCAACACCAAGAAGGTAGACAACCCTATTAGAAAATGGATAAAGGACCTGAACAAACACTTTTAGAATGAAGACATACAGAGGGTCCATAGGCATATAAAATAATGTTCAACATCACTAGCAATCAGAGAGATGCAAATAAAAACCACAATGAGATACTACTTCACATCAGTCAAAATGGCCATTAACAACAAATCAACAAACAGGTGCTGGTGAGGATGTGGAGAAAAGGGAACCCTAGTGCACTGTTGGTGGGAATGCAGACTGGTGCAGCCACTGTGGAAAACAGTATGGACTTTCCTCAAAAAACTAAAAATGGAACTGCCTTTTGATCTAGCATTTCCATTGCTAGGATTATACCTGAAGAATCCTGAAACACCAATTCAAAAGAACCTGTGCACCCCTATGTCCATAGCAGCACTATTTATAATAGCCAAGTGCTGGAAACAACCTAAGTGCCCATCAGTAGATGAGTGGATCAAAACACTCTGGTATATTTACACAATGGAGTTCTATGCAGCAAGAAGAAAGAAGGAACTCCTACCATTTGTGACAACATGGATGGAACTAGAAAGAATTATACTTAGCAAAATAAGCCAGGCAATGAAAGACAAATACCATATGATATAACCTAATACAGGAGACTAATGAACAACACAAACTAAAGAGCAAAACTGAACCAGAGGCATGGAAACAAGGAGCAGACTAACAGTGACCAGGAGGGAAGTGGGAGGGAGAGAAGGGGGAAAGACAAGGAAGGGTCTAGTCAAGTAACTATTATAAATGACCTATAGACATGGACAACAGGTTAGGGATTGACTGTGGGAGAAAGGGAACAGTGGGTGGAAAAGTGGGACAGCTGTAACAGAAAAACAATAAAAAAAATTTAAAATTTTTAAAAATAAAAATAAAAATAAAATCCCTTAGCCATCTCAAACAAACAGACAAACAAAGAAACCCAACTAATTGTGGTTGAAAGTAGTTGAGTTTATTTTCTAGGTCACCCAATAGATATTGTAATTTAACAAGGGGTAGAATTCAGATCTTTTTGTATATTCCAAAACATTATTGTCAAATTTTATGTAAGCTTGCACAAGCAAAACTGTCAAAATATTTTCTTTTATTTTTTATTTATAAAACAAATCCAAATACTTGCCATGAGATAGGGTTTAGATATTTGTTTCCTTCTTTTTGAAATTTTTGATGTTCTCTCTGAACCTTCAATTTCAACATGAAATGTACAGAGATCTGAATTTTTATCCATGCTGATATTTATTAAAGATAATATTTTGTTATAATTCTCTTATATAGAATACTTTGTCTATATGAGGAAAAGGATTCTAAACTGCCTTACTTTATCATTTATTTAGAAATCCGGAGTCAAATTTTCAATTCTTGATTGTTTAAGATAGTAACAACTGAACATTTTCACAATGTTTCCTGAGTTACAATTCGGAAAGTGAAATAAGTTTATATACAATAATTGTACAAGTCAGGTCAAATTAAATATAGTGTACTGGGAACCATAGACTTTTAACAGATACTTTCTGAATGAACCAATGTAAGAAGAACAAGTATTATAATTAAGAAAACACAGAGGAAGTAAACCTAGACTTTTCTGTTACCTCTATTTGTATCTTAAAACTATTTCTTAGCCGTGAGTATATGATAGGTATAAAAAGTTGTGTCTCTTTACAAGGTTTGATTTCATTTCCTCCTAAAGCTCTGACATGCTTACTAAATTTCTAAGGGAGTAAGTTTCCATTATTGCACAATTCAAAATTTACCTTTTTGAATGTGCCAAAATGACCTGCCAGAATTCTACCTTCTAACATAATTACCATTGAGGAGGAAAATGCTTTCTTACTTGTAAATTGGTCCTACCCTAAAATAAAATAATGATTGGAAACATGCATCTCAAGGGTTCATTTTATTTTGACGTTTTCTGTTAATAATCTCAAAACAAGCAAGAGCATGGGAAGTGTAACCGCATGATTCATCATTTCATTGTGGCTTATTGACTTGTTTAAGCACTCGAACTGGTTTTAACCACATTTTCTGTCCACTGCTTATCCTCACCCTTGCAATGTGGATTCAAAGTCTATACATGAAAGGCAAAGTTATTAACTTGTTAAGTGAAATCAAAGTAAACTTTTATGTTATTATAGTATTAAAGCAATTCATTGAAAAAGGAACAGAAAATATAAAGAAAAGTTAGTAAAATCTATATATAAATGTATATCATAAAGAGGGTGGACACACTGCATTCTTGGCCAACCGACATATGATCAACAATGAATTATTAGAGAGATTATATAAAGAACTTTCACAAATCAGTAAGAAAAGACTAACAGTGTAACATAATAATAGGTAATATGCATAAATAGATTTTTCAATTAATGGCTCCTGATAGTATGGCAGGATTTCAATTTCTTTTGTAATGAGGGAAATTCCAGTTAAAACCACAATGAGATGCCATTTCACGCCCACTTGACTGGCAAAAATGAGCAAGTTAAGGAACATGCAGTTTTGGCATGGATATAGAATAACGGGAACTCTCACAAAGTGATAGACAGTACATTAGTGTAAACATTTTTGAAAGCATTTTGGCATTGTGTAATGAAGTTGTGAATATGAAGTGTGAATTCATAATCTCACTCCTGGGAACATATCTTCAAGAAATGTTGACCTATGTTCGTAAGTAGTCATGTAAATGAATGCTCATAACAAGGGCATTGTTTGTGCTGGCAAAACAAAGTGAGACAAGCAAACTAACAAATTAACAAAACACCAGAGCCACAGAATGCACTGAGAGGAATATAAATTAATATAATGTGTTACATTCTTATAATGCCAAAGAGTTTAGTAAAAAAAGATGAACTATATCTAGTAGTATCCTGTAATTAAATGTCATAAAAATTATTTTGGTTAATAAAAAGCAAGTTTCAAGAGGAATCAAGAAATGAAATACAAAAATTTTAGTTTTGTTACCACTACCTGGTTTGGGAGAGAGACAGAGAGCAGAGGAGGGGGTTAAAATTAAGGATGGACATAGAGGAACATCAGTAGTATTGTTAAAGTTTGTTTCTTGGGCTTGTCAGTGAGTATTAGAATATGTGTTATATTTTTGAATGACTTTTATACATAAATGCTCACATTAATTTATGTTTTCAGAATGTACTAAATATTGAGGATATAACTAAATAGACATTCCAATAGTTTTTTGCTTCCTTCAATGGTTTATCTTGATCCATCAGCTCTTAGATACACTTTGAAGACCTCCTGCCATAAAAAAAAGAAAAAGAGGTTTAGTTATCAGCAATAATGAAATAAGAAATGTTTAATTTCGTTTCCTTTCCCTCTTACCAAACCATATCAGTTTAGATTCTGTCAGGAAAGCAGAAGCCACTCCATATATTTTAAATCAGGAGATAGACAATTCAGGAGAATAGAGTGACCAGCCCCGGTTGAAAGAACTGAAGACAAAGGGGAGCTAACACCAAGGGTCTCCTATATGTCCAACTACAATGTGGGATTCTCAAGGTAAAAAGCCATAACAAATCCACAGAATCAACATGAAAACGAGGGGACTACACTCCCCGAGATTTTGTTCATTGTATATGATTATTTAGTTTTCCACATGATATTGATACAGGACAACTGGAGATAAATATTTGAGAAACCCTATTATAAATTATTATTCTTTTACTACTCTATGGATCCCTTCTAATATAACATGAAACAAAAATAACTATTAATCCATTGCCTTCCATAATAGCACTAATGAGAATAGTTCCCTAGAAAACAAATGTCTTTAGGGCAGTTGACAACTCCTCAGTCATCAGTGGCTGCTTTTATGTGAAGCCTTTATTGCTTTTACCTTTTTCTTGTGGCTGAGACTCAGAGATGGGGAAGAATGATTTCTTATCTTTCAGGAATAAAGCAATGTGCTATCTAGAGATTTTGGATTAAGTTCTACATAAACCCATACTGATGGCACATTGACGAATGTGTCTCTGGATGAATAGAATACTCATGTTAAAAAGAAAGCGATACTCAGACTGAAAACATCTTTCCTAGATTAAGGAATGTCTGTGAAGTTTTAGTCAATCTACTCTTGTACTCATTAAGTAGGCTTAGCTCAAGTTAACTGATAAATTAACTTGCTATACTTATTAAAAAGTAAACCCTAAAGAGTTCTCAAAATAAAGAGGTAGAAAGGATTCAGCAGGAAAGTGATATAATTCTTTTCTAAAACTGTCAGCATGCTTAAATTTTTTTAACTTGAATTCTTATCATTGAACAAGAGTAGGAATGTGGATTTTAGCTAGATTTTTGCTGATCTAAATAACTACCTGGAAGAGCTCAATATTCAATTTATATTCCAAAAGGTTATCTATAATTTTATCCACCCCTGTAAGACAGGTCCTCTTATTACAATCATTTTGCAAATGGTGGTTAATTTGCTTAAGGTCTTAGAGCTTTTAGGAAGCAGAACTTTGATGGAACTATGTCTATTCGCCTCTAGATTCACATTAGACTACCTAGGATGCCCCATGAGAGATGAATCTTTTATTCTTGCCATCACATATTTTTCTGGCTTGTTCAGTGGAGCTGCACTTTTGGGAACAATCTCTTGGTCCAAGAAAACATCTTAGACCAAGATGGTTTTTACTTAGAAATCAACTAGTGATACCCCAATAATATAGCTGTGTAAACCCACAAATATTTTACACCCAGACACTTCCGTTTTCCATAGTCCTGTCTAAACTCATGTCTACCTTCTTTATTTTGGCAGATTAAAAATGGAACAATGTATCTCATGTTTCCTCACTTGGATGGAATGCTTTCCTGTCCTCCCTGCCCTGTTCTGCCCTCTGTGATCCTTGTCCCAACCTGTAAACTTTGACCATACTTTAGCCCTACCCCTTTGGGGCCTCTGAACGCAAACTCCAGCCCCCTCCACCACCCTGACTCTCTGCCCCTGAACATTCCTTTATTCGTTTCTTGGCTGGCCACTAACCCAGGGTGGAGTGTCTTGGCTTGACTTTTCTGGCAGTTGTATTAAATTTGTTATTGATATTGAAAGGGCTAGTATTCTAGGAATTTTTATTTGTTATTTAAATGTCAGATGTACATGGACATCACTTCTTCAAATATTCTATACATTACATTCTCTGTTGACGAGGCAATATGGCTGAACGATCAAATATATATATAAAAAAAAAAACAACAGTCATCTTGTCCAAGTGAGAACTCCAGCTTTTTGGCATTCTAGCTGCATAATCATGGATAAGCTTCTTTGTCTCTTTATATAGCTAAGAGTCCTCTTTTGTAAAATAAAAAGGTAGGAACCATACCATTGTTGAAATGATTAAATGAGATGATATATGTAAAACATTTGGAACTCTTCTTAGCAGAAGATAAATCATATACACTTTAATATTATTTGGAATGCCAGAATTGGTACAGTGAATTTACCCCATACTTTTTTTCCACTTAAATTCACAATTATATTTATTCTCATTTGAGGACATTTGTTTTTTCAATGCATTTAGAGAGAGAAGAAGGGGAAGAGAGAGAGAAACATCAATGCAAGAGAGAATCATTGGTCAGCTGCCTCCCATACACATCCTGACTGGGGTTCAAACCCACAACCTAGGTATGTGCCCTAACCAGGGATGGAATCCACAACATTTTGGTTTACGAGATGATGATCCAACAAATGGAGTTGTACCAGTCATGGCAATTAGATATTTTTTTTGCAAATCACATCAAGTAGGGTTCTTCACAGCAACAACTAAGTTTGCTTGCTCATGGCGGGTATCTATGTAACTCTTGGACTAGTGTACATGTATAATATGTGATCTCTGGCGACTTTAACAAGTCCACTTTATCACTGCCAGTTTGGTTACTGAGAAAAATAAATCTGCATAATTGTAACACTGAAGTCTAT
The DNA here is from genome assembly GCF_987537825.1 of Furipterus horrens. NCBI lineage: Eukaryota > Metazoa > Chordata > Mammalia > Chiroptera > Furipteridae > Furipterus > Furipterus horrens. Next base: position 12,102,544 of record NW_028327171.1, read on the forward strand.
GTTTAAATAAACAAATGCAGAGAATAGCACTTTGCTTTTGGCAGCAGTGAGAAAATGAGACTGCCTGAAATGAGGTGTCCATGATGAGAAATGGCTGGAGAGAAGAGAGGCTTGAATGATAATCTAAGTCTAATCTTTGTTCAGGGAAAATGGCTAATAGGGATGGGCAGTGCACGACTGTGTACAAACCCAGTAATGAGGCCTGGCTTACATCTTAACAACATTTCTCAAACAGCACTGTGAAGATGGCCAGAGGCCCTTTGATCAGGTGGATGCCAACTTCTATAATTTACACCTAAAACAGTGATGGCCAAAAATAAGTCAGGGGAGGGGTCCGAGAGGAGCAATAAAGAAGTGGAATCCATAGCCTTCATAACTGGTTGAATGCTTAAAAAGAATAGACCAGTTCAAAGGCTACTAAAAGGTTAGTGCTATCTTTTATTAAAATGAGGACTACAGGCAGGAAACCAGTTTTAATGCAATATAGTTGATTATGGTTTCAGATATGTTGAATAGGAAGGAGGTGACTGACATTTTCTGTTAAAGACACCCAGAAGATTGTCACATGAGCAGTTTAGTACTAGGCAACAATTTATAAGATAAGGGCACAGCCGAGAAAGCTGAATGCTCCTGCAGAAGGGCTTCCAGGGTGTATTGAGCCAAGAGCTTAAGGCTGGAGACCACGAGCTGCCTTCTTGCCCATCCCACTATCAACCATTTTGTGATATTCTAAGCATCCAGGATATTAGAATAAAGGGGCAGAATAGTTGGCTTTATCCAGCCATAGAGAATTTCAGAACAAACTAGACACACAGAGGCAGAGTCATCGTAGTGAGAAGACACAGGGGTGGCCAAGAAACACATGGCACAGAGCAAGTTCAATTTACACCAATACACAGCTTTTCCAGACCATTGCGAGCAGGCTGAGGGCAGGTAACAGGATGGGCTGCCGAGAGAGAGAGAGCCAGGCCATGGGAATGGGACTTGGAACCACTTGGGCACCGAGCCACGTTCCTCAGGGATGGAGGTGGGAGGTACAAGTACTGAAAGCGTGCAGCCGGTCAATGCCTCCGCAAACTGCCCAGCGCCATGGCGAGGTTCACTGCGCAACGTCAGGCTGCTCTTCTGTGGGACTGAGAGGCTGCTCTGCCCGGGTAACCGAGCCCACGCCTTGCAAATGTCTGCCTGGAGTGGCTGTCCTGCCCTGCTGCAGATGCCCTTCCCTTCCCACTGAGGCTTCCCTTGGCCCTGCCTGAGAGGCTGTGTGGGGTTTCCAGGGCCCCTTTCTCTGTTGGTGGGCCCTGGGAGTGGACAGCTCACTGAATGTGAGGACTAGGGCATGGGAGGCACGGAGCCGACGGAGCACCACAGAAGTTTCCCTTGTTGGCCAAGATGTCAGCAGGGGGAGGTTCTCACACTGAGCAGCCGCAAGATGATTGAATAGAGGGAAAAAGCCCTGTTACCCCTCCCAGTATGAGATTGAGGGTGGGACCACGGGAAGGCAGGCTGATGCCGCAAAGAAGTCAAGACGACAGGGGGGTGGGGGGCGTGGTGAGGGGGATGATGGTCCAGAGAGGCCAGTCCGTCTAGCCTGGAGAAAGAAGGGATTGGTTGGGAGATGGACCCACCCGAAGCGCCTGAAAGTTTGGGAAGCTAATTGGCCATTCTGTGAAAGCACCTGTCCCATCCTACACCCAAAATGATGGAATGTCAAGGGAACAAAGAAATGCTCTCTCCTTTGTTGCTTGCTGCTTGAGACCTGCACTCAGACAATGCACTGACCTGTCCTCTCTATGGGCAACGTGGCCTTGGTAGCCACGTAGCCCGTGGCCTCCAGTTGGGAGTCTCTCTCTCTCTCTCTGTCTCTTGTTGACCTGATGAAGCATTTGCCAGTTCATTCATGTGATCTTGCTGCCCTAGCAGCCACATGACCTATGGCTATGTGAGCCACAGCTTCTGGGAACAAGCTAAGTTACATGGATGACTGTATAGCAGCTGCCTGCAGGCTCCAAAGTACAATACTTTCAAGTGGAGTGGGAACTCTGGGCACTGCCTTCTGTTTTAATCTTGCTGAGGATGGCTGGACTTTGTGTTTTGTAGAGGAGACGATCTATGAGATCGGAGTCCCTCACTCTCCTGGATCATGCAGCTTCCAAAGAAAACCCCTTTCCTTTTGCATCGGCACCTGCCTCACAAGTTTGGTGTTTGTGGTGGCAGGCAAATGAACTCCCCCTTTTTTGTTCAGTAACAGAAAGAGAATTAACAAGTTACTTTGGAAATGGGGGGGGGGGCAGAAACAGAATACCTAGGGAACAGCAAGGAGGAGTGTAATGTAAAATGAGCCAGAAAGGACAGAAAGATTTATTTTGTTAGCGAGATGTTGGGGGGTTAATATTTTAGATGTAGAGCAGTTTATGATTTAACAGTATGAGCAGGCAGATCGGGGAGCCCTGAGGCTACATCACTGAAATAAAGATGAGTATATGGTCCTTGTTGGTAAAGAGTAAATCCTAATGTGAAGCTGTGCCCTAGAAGATTTTTCTGGGAGAATAACAATAAACTGCTGAAGCTGAAGACATACTGTGGTTATACAAAGGCCCGAGGGAACACTGAGATGGCCCAGTTTAGGAGGACTTTCTGTATGGGCATCAGGGACAGCAGACAATGATAGACACAAGGGCTAAGCCTAACAGGAACTCTTCCCTACACAATTCATAGCAGAATGCCACATTGAGACATACCGCATAGACAAAAACATGGGCATAGAGATTCCTTAGCATATTGAGAATGTGTTAGAGCTGGAGGGCTAACCCAGCCATTGACACGGTCACTTAACCGAGATCAGAACTGAAATGAAATGGGGTAGGTCAGGCCACATCATATGAGGTGAGATCAAAGCCTTGAAACCTTATTCCTAGAGACCTCAGCTGCATACATGGCTTTTTGTAGCTATAGGTTGCTTTGGATGGTGTTGCATGGCTTTCCCACAGAAGCTTTCTTCTCTGGCATGTTCACTGTAAAAAGTCCACATGGCTTCAGGAGGGAAATTCTGTTTTGCCTGGGGCCAAAGAATTTTCAGAATTATTGTGCTTCTGAACTCTTCATTTATGTGTGCTGAAAGATTTAGTGTTTAAAGCTAAATCCTTTTGAAAAGGGAGTTAGGAAGTTGAGATTAACTATAAACATGGGGAATCAATCTCTGAAAAGCAATATTTTCTTTTTTTTTAAATAGTTGAGAACATTTCTCCTGTAGGTTTTCAGTATAATAATGTCAGACAATTTCTCCTGTAGGCTTTCAGTATAATAATGTCAGACAACTATGGGCTGAAAGGTTAGTGTGCAAACAGAAGACACACGAAAAGGGATTGAAATCAACATCAGAGTGTAATGTCTGGTAATTAGACATAAAAAAAAGTCTCTACTCATCCATAAGTCTGCTCATAGCAATGCCATGATTAGTTTTATGGACTAGTAAGAAATTTGAGGATATTTTTTGAAAAATGTAAGGCAATTTCCATATCTCAGTGCAATTTGAGGAGACAACTAAGAGAAAGTCTGACTGGAAGTATGTCAAAGGAATCGAAGTTATGCAAAGCAAAAATAGATAATTCCCAAGGTATCAGTTTGCAAATAAGAAACTAAAGCAAGCAAAATTAGCCCATTTGGGAGAAATGTATTCTGGAGATACTATTAGCCATTAGCTGTTACATGTATAATATATCACGTTATTTTTACATAGTGTCTCATAGATCAGAACCTTCTTTACTAATGGGGGTTTTTGCTCCATCATCATTACATGCTAAGTTTTAAATTTTGATCTCTCCTATTATTAAGGAAAACAAGGATGTAGCCACAGGGCAGAACAGTGGTATTTGTTCATTCATTCAACAAATACTTATTGAACATCTAAAATACATCAGGTGCTCTCCTAGGTACATATACTTACTTGCATACATTGAAATGATTAATTTTAACAGACATATGAAGCTAGAAAATGTAATAATATTACTTTTTCATAGTAACTTATTCATTAATTTTGACCTGAAAACTAATTATTAATTCACACTTTTAATTAAAGGTTGGGGGAACTGATAACTATATTACAGATAAATTTATACTCTAACAAGCAGACTTTGAACATGTTGAGACACTGAGTTTCATTTTTTAATTAAATCATTTTTTACTGTTATTCTGTTATAGTTGTCCCAATTTTTCCTTGTTTGCCCTGTTCTGCCCATTCCACCTCCAGCTCCCACAGTCAATTCCCACACTGTTGTCCACGTCTGTGGGTCATTCATACATGTTCTTTGTCTATCCCCCTCCCCAGTACCCTCTTGTCACTTTCAGTCTATCCTATGTTTCCATGCCTCTGGTTCTATTTTGTTTATTAGTTTATTTTGTTCATTAAATTCCTCTTACAGGTGAGGTCACATTGTATTTGTCTTTCACTGACTGACTTATTTAACTTACCATAATAATCTCCAGTTCTATCCATGCTATTGCAAAAGGTAGGAGTTCCTTTTTTTCTGCTGAGTAGTATTCCACTGTGTAAATGTACCACAGTTTTTTTTTATTCACTCATTTATTGATGGGCACTTAGGCTGTTTCTAGCACTTGGCTATTGTAAATGGTGCTGCTATGAACATAGGGGTGCATAAGTTCTTTTGAATTGGTGATTTGGGATTCTTAAAGTACCTACAGCCAACATTATACTCAATAGGCCAAAAATTAAAAGCTTTCCCATTAAGATCAGGAACAAGACAGGGGTGTCCACTTTCACCACTCTTATTCAACATAGTACTGGAAGTTCTAGCCACAGTGACCAGACAAGAAAAAAAAAAAAAAAAGGCATCCAAATTGGAAAAGAGAAAGTAAAACTGTCATTATTTGCAGATGACATGATAGTGTACATAGAAACCCTATAAGGCGCCACCAAAAAACTACTCAATGTAGTAAGTAAATTTGGCAAAATAATGAGATACAAAGTCAATATTCAGAAATTGAAGGCATTTTGCACACCAACAATTAAATATCAGAAACAGAAACTAGAAGAAAATCACATTTACTATAGCAACAAGAGAAATAAAATACCTAGGGATAAACTTTACCAAGGAGGTAAAAGACCTGTACTTGGAAAACTTCAGAACATTGAAGAAATAAATGAAGGGAGATGCAAATAAATGGAACCGTATACTGTGCTAATGAACTGGAAGAATTAACATGATTAAAATATCCATACTGCCCAAAACAATCCAAAGATTCAAAGTAATCTTATTAAAATACCGATGAAACATTTTACAGGTATAGAACAAATATTTCAAAAATGCATATGGAACCAAAAATGACCCCAAGTAGCTTCAGCGATCTTGAGAAAGAAGAACAAAGTTGGAGGGATCAAAATAACTGATATCAAAGGATACTACAAGGATGCCGTAATCCAAACAATCTGGTACTGGCATAAGAATAGACACGCAGAGAACTCAGAAATAAACCCATCCCTACAGTCAATTAATATTTGACAAAGGGGTCATGAGCATACAGTGAAGTAAAGATAGCCCCTTTAATAAATGGTATTGGGAGAACTAGACTGGCACAGGAAAAAAGAAAAAGAAACTAGACCACCACCATGCACCATGCACCAGAATAAACTAAAAATGGATAAAAGACTTAAATATAAATCATGATCTTCAATTTTTATTTACACAAACTACTCAGACCAAAGGAGAGAACTAAAGATAAGATAATGCAACAACCATACCAACAATGAAAAGTACCCTAAGTAATTTTTTTAATTTTAAAATCAACTTGATTGATGTATAAATAACAAACAGTAAAATGCACTCATTTTATGTGTATAGTTTGTTGAGATTCAAGAAATACATTTGTGTTCCACAAATATAATCAAGATGCAGAATTTCCATCTCTTCCAAATTTTACTCGACCCCATTTTTGTCGATTTCTTCTCCCCATCTTCTGCTCTAGGCAAACAACTGCTCTTTGGTTTTATAGATTAGAATTTCTTTTCCAGAATTTGCAATTATTTATTGCATATATTTAATAAGAGACAAAAATTAAAATTCTAGAACATTGAAGTATGTCATTTTTAAAGAATTTCAAATGTTTTTACAAGACAGTTTTATTGTAACTGTAACATTACAACCACAAGGAGAGGTCAGTGACTTCCTTCAGAAGATTATGCTTAGTGGAAAGGCTCCTTGGGTGACTTATCCAATGTGTTTAGCTGTGTAAGATTAGCCATGCAAAATACACGAGTGGGAGAATCATAGAATATTAAAACATTAGAACATTTAGGTCAATATAATCAAAAGGTATATAAATAAGCTGAAGTTAAGAGTCCCTAAAAACCTTATATGAAGTCACTGAGATAGTGAGGGATAAAAAAAGGTGGAAGAGGAGATTGAGTCCCATAACAGCCTACAAATGGACAATTTGTGTGTGTGTGTGTGTGTAAAGCAAGTTAAATGCTTGTTTAGTTAGTCCTAGGGCAGTGAATTTTATATATTTCTAATGCTGGGGCTTAAAAAAAAATTTAGTCATTTCTAATTTCCCATTTTATTGCTGCCATTTGAGTAAACTTGAAATATTCTAACTGAAATGTTTAGCTGAAATAATCATAGCGATGCCTTCATTATGGTTTGATCTTATACTGTAAGAAATCACACACCTCCAAATGACTGTAGTCATGCTAGTATTTATTGGTAGCTGAATTGTCATTATGATATTCTAAGTCTATTTTGGTTGAATTTAATAAAAATTTGATAATAATAGTAACCCAAAGCTTTCATCTGTAGGGGACTTAAAACTTTACAAAATACATCTGCATATTGTGGCACAGTATTATCTTTTTTTTATATGAAAAAAACCCATGAAGCTGGAGATTATATAAATAATTTTCCTGAGATCATAGAGCTATGAGATAGAATGAGAACTAGAAACTAATTTTGTTTAATACTTGTGATCTAAGACTTGCTTCAAGGTTACAAGTTTCTGTCACTGTTAGCTATTTATGTCTATCCCAGTCTCCCTCAACTCTCCCTCCCTACCTATTGGCCATCCAGCTTTCCCTTCTTCTCACATCTCTTTGTGGTGACAGGTTGATCATGTGTTATTGATAAATAATTGATATATCTTAGAATAATAAATGTTCATGAGTATCAATCTAAATTTATAACTATATAAGAATATATTTTTCTTTTCTCTCTTTAACAGACCATAGAGATTAAAAGATTATAATTTTTAGCCAAATATGGCATTCCTTTATAGTTTTAAATTTCATAGTTATATCTATGGGTCAGCATGATCCAAGTTTGATTTTAGGGGAAGGAGAGGTTTGGACAAAGATCAGGGATAGATCAACTCTGTCTGGCTTCTCTGTCTGCACTTCTTTAGGGGTTAGGGGTAGGCCTCCATTCTAATTTTCTTACGGCCTCATGAGACCTAAGCATATTTTATTTATGCAAAAAAAAAAAAAAAAAAAAATAGAGACAGATTTTCCCTTAGTCTTGACCAGAAACTATGTGAAACTTCCAACTTTCTGTTTGGCTCAGAAATAGTTCTTTAACTCACTTGTGTATGATCTGAATATTTTAAAATATAACTTTATTTCTTCATTTATTCTTTCTTTTAGAGACTAAGAATCCTGCAAAAAATATCTCAGCCCTGGTTGTAAGCTAAGATTTGGATTTAAAAATTTCTGTTATCTTTTACCTAATCTCTCAGATGACTTTTAATATGTTTTTTATCCTCATAATACATAATTCAAAATTTTCTTCATTGACCATATATTACTCTAATTTTCTGTATTCTATCTTTTAAAATGTATACTGGAAGAGAACTTGAAGAGAAAAGGAAAGACAGACTTTTGTTGAAACCACTATAGTTTTAGTGAATGAAAGAAACAATGGTGAGAAAGCCTTTCTAAAATCAGCTGAATTATTGGAAAGAAAGAAAACTCACATTGGGTTGGCCAAAAAGTCTGTTTAGTTTTTTTCATAAAATAAGAGACAGTTTATTTTGAGTATGTTGGCTACCTCCTGCTATTATTGACTTCTAGTGGGTAGAGGCCAGAGGGGCTGCTAAACATCTTCTAATGCATAAGACAGTCCCACACCAAAGAATTACTTGGCCAGAATGCCAATAGTATCAAGACACTTTGCAAACCACTTTTGGCACGTTTGATCAGTCGCAGTACCTTCTTCGACTACACAAATTTTTCCTTGCGTTTCAGGTGCATTTTTACCTTTCTTGAAACAATAAAGCACAATATGCTGAAAACGTTGCTTATTTTCTCCCACCTTTAATATTAAAATGGCTACACAAAAAATTCACCAATTTTGATTTTTTTTAATGTACACTGATATGACAGCTGTCACACTAAATCTAACAAAATTGTTTTGAATGACATTGAAGACAACTAAGCACTACTAGAGCCATCATATGGAAAAAAACTAAACAAACCTTTTGGCTGACCCAATACATATAAATTTAACTTACACTGTCTGACCTTCTAACTTAATCGAACCAATCAGCTGCCTCCCTTCCTCACCAAACACAAACAAAATTCTCCAACAGTGGGGTTCTAACCTAGTTAGGATGAATTTTTATTCTTTGCTATGGAAGAGGCTGACTAATATATTAATTTCATTATCATATTATGATTATTATATGTTATCTTTCTTTTGTACCAAAAGGAACAATAGGGAAACATTTTTTATTACATCATGAGTCAGAGATCAAGAAAAAAAAGTAATAATACTTGGAAGTTAGGTGAAATGAAGAATATGAGTAAAATTTAATGAGCTTAAGGAAAATAATAAAGAACTAGTTTGACCAAATACCCTCTCTTGCTTAAGATGGTGTTGCCTTTTTATCTTTATTGCTTTTATTTTTGTTGTTCAGGTATGATTGTGTTATGGTATATATGTTTTTTCTCCCAACATTTTAATCTGTCAATGATTTCAACAGCATTTACAAAAGAATCCCATTTCTTGAAAATAATGTATTTATAATATATTGTAAATTTTCCAGAATTCTGTGTAATCAGATACAACATACATGTTTAAAGTATTTTTCTGTGAGCAATGTGCAGGAATTTTAGCCCATAAACTCTGAGATATCCCATCAGGCCTCACTTCTAGATTGAGGTAAGCTGAGATTCGTCGGCAGCCGTTCGTCTCGAGAGACGATGGTGTAGCTTCTTAAGAGTCTATCTGCACCGCCGAGAATGGTTGTGCAGTCCGACTCGGGAGTGACACGGTATCTGTCTCCTCCCGTGTTGAATCGACATCTTGCGATGACGCTGGAGTGTCCTCTCCAGTGAAGCTGAAGCTACAGAGCCTGGGCAGGGTGATATGGAGGGTCTGCTGTTGCCCATGCAGCAGACCCCCCCTCTCTTCGCAGCTGAAGGGTCCAAGGGAAAGACGGAGTCAATACAGCTTGGCTTCAGGTGCGCCGCAGGAGTTGCCGGTGTTGACTACAACGTCAAACCGCCTTAGGGACTCCGGCTCCGGATTTTCTGTCGGGGTTTACTCCCTTAGCCTTTCCCCTGAAGAGGTATGCTGCAAGGCAGCGGAGGTTTTTTGGAGTCAGAGTTTTCCTTCTCTGATGTGCCCTGACTGGAAGATCGAACCAGCGACACTTAGCTCGCAGGCCGACGCTCAATCCACTGAGCCAAACCAGCCAGGGTAGTAAGCTGAGATTACACAACAGATAAAATGTTATTTGGATGCAAGTTTCTATATATATATATATATACAAGAATAGATACGTAGATTAATATACATTATTCTAGAACATTATCAGCACATCTAACATTAGCTTAAAACTGTATATAAAACCAAGTCACAATTTTATGCTTTTTATAAGGTATTTCAATAGTTAAAATTCCTCAATTAACAATAAGTATATGTCAATCTAATCTTATTTTTACACTGTTTTCTAAGGAGCATCTAAATTATTGCTATACTTTCTTTTTGCTATAAAATACTAATATATGAAATTTCATTATATTAGCCACTTATATTAACACCAGTAGGCTGAGCATAATTGTACTTCTCTATCTTTTCTTAAGTTATGATAGTAGCAAAATCATCTCAGTAGTTTCATGATGACATTAAATACATCTATTGAATGCTTCTCGAAGTTTGTTTTTAATTAAGATTTTTTGGAAATTAGATAATTGAGCATAAGCTCATAGCATGGACACCTGCCAAGAACTAACAGTAGTTATGTTAGTGAACGATGTTACCTAGTAACAAAAACAACAATAGCATTTTTATAACACTTTAATAATACATTCAATTTGTCCCAAAGTTCTCATAATCAAACTCATGGCAGCAATAGTCACTTATATTACATAAACACCCTGGTGAATATGTATTTTGTATTCTGTCTTAATATTTCTTTTATACAGTATCCCAGTTTTTTACTTCATTCTGCAAATGTGTTCTGAGAAATAGAAAAATAGAAAAAATAAAAAAGAACCAATTGATAATTCTGGAACTGAAGAATACAACTTCTGAAATAAAGAGATTTCCATGAATATAATTAATAAATGAGTAGACATAAAATAAGAAAGAGAAATTAACATTGTGAAAAATCAATAAAGTTAGTTAAGGTAAAAATCAGTAAGAAGAAATTTAAAAAATAAATCAACAGAAACCTGGGAACCTATTTGATTATCTCAAATGGTACAACACATTCATAATTTGAATAGTAGAAAAAGAGAATTAAGAACCAAATATTTAAGAAATAATGTTTAATATTTCCTAAGTTTGATGAAAGACATATATTTGTAGATATCTAAAGATATCAAGTAGGAAAAAAGAAGAGAAGCCCAAATGGAGGCACATCATCATCAGTGGCTGAAAGCCAAAGATAAAGAGTAGATCTTGAAAGTATCTAGAGTGAATTAACATGTTACATACAAGGAGATAAAATTTTAATTAATTACTGCATTCTCATCAAAATCCAAGGAGGTAAGGAAATACAGAAATAACATCTTTAAAGTGCTGAAAGAAAAACCAGCCAACCAACTTTAGCAACACAGAATTCTATATCCATCAAAAATATTCTTCATTAATAAATGTGAAGTAAGGAATGGATTAGAAAACAAAACAAACTATATGCTATCTACCAAAGACATACTTTTATTTTACAAATAAAATGTACTTTAAAAATAAATGAAGAGAAAAAATATTTAAAATGCAAATTTTAAGGATAAGAAGACTGAAATAGTTATATAATTTTAAAAAGTTTTTAAGACAAAACATATTACCAGAAATATAGAAGGAAATTTTCTACTTAATAAAAATAAATTAATCTGGCATATCGTCGTCGGCAGCCGTCCATCTCGAGAGAGACGATGGTGTAGCTTCTTAAGAGTCTATCTGCACCGCCGAGAATGGCTGTGCAGTCCGACTCGGGAGTGACACAGTATCCGTCTCCTCCCGTGTTAAATCGACATCTTGCGATGACGCTGGGGTGTCCTCTCCAGTGAAGCTGAAGCTACAGAGCCTGGGCAGGGTGATATGGAAGGTCTGCTGTTGCCCATGCAGCAGACCCCCCCTCTCTTCGCAGCTGAAGGGTCCAAGGGAAAGACGGAGTCAATACAGCTTGGCTTCAGGTGCGCCGCAGGAGTTGCCGGTGTTGACTACAACGTCAAACCGCCTTAGGGACTCCGGCTCCGGATTTTCTGTCAGGGTTTACTCCCTTAGCCTTTCCCCTGAAGAGGTATGCCGCAAGGCAGCGGAGGTTTTTTGAAGTCAGAGTTTTCCTTCTCTGATGTGCCCTGACTGGAAGATCGAACCAGCGACACTTAGCTCGCAGGCCGACGCTCAATCCACTGAGCCAAACCAGCCAGGGACAATCTGGCATATATAACAACCATAAATGCATAAGAATTCAATAATTTGGCTTTCAAATGCATGAGGACAAACAGAATTAGAGGAGAACTAGACCATTTTATAATTGTAGTTGGATATATTAGTAGCCTTCTTTCAACAACTGAGGGAACAATTAGAAAAAAATCACCAAGTTATAAAGATTACCTTATATCTTCAACACCATTAATCAGTTCTCTAACTGATGTTTAGAGAACACTAATGTTAATAATGGCCATATATATATATAATTTTCAAATTCAAATGACACATTACCAGGGTAGATACTATTCTGGGACATGAAACAATTCTCAATAAATTTTAAAACATTAAATCATATAGAGTGTTTCACTGATATCAAATAATATGTATCTATGATAGGATTGAATTTGAAGCAAATAAAAATAAAATAGGTAAACCCTAAATGTTTGAAATTTAAAGAACACATTTATAATTAACTCATGGGTCAAAAAAGAAATAATTGGTAGAAATCAGAATATATTTCAAATTGAATGTCAATGGAAACATCACATACCAATTTGTGGGATACATTAAAGTAATGTTCAGAGGAATATCTGTAAGATTTGAATATATAGTTCTATGAAAACAGCAATTGCTGAAAATCAATAATCTAATCTTCATAATTAAATATTTAGCAAAAAAGAAAAAGTTAAACCCAAAATAATTAGAAAGAAGAGTATAAAGATAAAAGATATCAATGAAAAAGAAGATGGGCATACAACAACAATTAACATAATGAAAAGTGGATTCTTTGAAAAGATTAATAAAATTGATAATCCCTAGAAGGTGTGATCAAGAAAAACATATGGGACCTTACGGCACAATGGAAAACCAGAAGCATTTGAAAAAGACAGGTGTATATAGGCAAGGCTGAATGCCAGGTATGTGGCTCAGCTTCTGTGCCCTGAAGGGCAGACTGAAGGTCACCCTAAATGTTCCTTGTGTAAGTTCCAGCAAAGCAGAACTAAAGATCATAAGTGATCATTTGCTGCTCTTGTTGTGTTTATGCAAATGAACAGGATAAATTAAAAATGGACTTAATGCAGTCCCTTTAATGACAAGGAAGGTAATCTTAGGGAGAAAAGTCATTATTCAAGGAAAATCAGAATGCTCAGTCGCAGACTATAAAGTAGTGCAGCTAACCATCTTTAAAGTTTTTTTTTCATTTAAAATATGTTTTCATTTGAAAGTTTAACTATGTCTGTGGTATCATCAAAGATGTTCAATTTACAGGCAAGAAGAATGTCAAATGCCTTGCAACTGGATGTCTTTCCAATAAGACAGTCTTACAGATTTAGAGACTTGTTTGTTTCAAAGGACATAAGCCTGTGATCTCATTACCTGAGTGATTGTCTGTACGTATAGGCCTCACTTAATCTTGTCTGCAGCTCTACCTCCTGAGACTCAACAGTTTGGCTGAAATAAGTGGCTGGGTTGCTGAAGTATGGGGTGGTCTGTGGGCTTCACTTTAAAACTGGTTTCTCTTTTTTATCCTAATGGCTTGAACAGAAAGGACCCAGAGGTCTGAGAGGGGGGAAACCTAAACTATTTCCCTCAGCCCAAACTAAGTATAATGGGCAAAAGGGTTTTGGACATGTGAGATGTGCCCGGCACACCTTTTCCCAAAGAAGCCCTTTTTTTTTCTAATGTGGGGCATTGAAAAATTAATACCTGCCTTCTGTTATCTAGTGGTTATGGATTGAATGATGTCTTTTAACCCTGTTGCCAAATCTGTTGCCCCAAGAATACAACAGGGATACCAGCCTGTTAAACCAAGCATGCCATTGTCTGGGGACAGACAACTGACCTGGAGTCTGCACGATCCTTCCCCATGTGGGAAGGCCACCCTCCCTTCCACATCCCCACTCTTATTAGGCATTTCTGGACCCAAGGATATGTAGGACGACGACCATGTCCAGCTGGAAGCAGCTAGAGGAGCTCGAGTCCTTCGCCCATTGTCCTTTATAAGATTATAAAGGGTCTTAACTCTGAGAAGGAGAAATTGTTATTTTTTATTGTTAAAATAATTAATTAATCATTTATTTATTTTTTAAAAAAAGAAGAAGAATATATAAAAGGGTGAAGTGGGAGAGCAACCCATGGGCATGGGCTTGGGGGGTAATGCTGGGGGAAGGGGGGTGCTGGGTGGAGGGGAGCAAAGGGGAAAAATTGGAACTATTGTAACAATATAATCAATAGAATATACTAAAAGAAAAGAAAAAAAGAAAAACATAAGGGGAGAGATATTCTATCAGACAAGCAAGAAGAAACAAATAGAGATTTCATATATTTTTAATAAAGGATTCTAAAAGAGTATTATTAACAAATTTATACTGGTAAATATGGCAATTCAGGTATGGAAACTTTGTCACAGCTTGCTCTCTGCTCTAGAGCTTTACCCAAAATTTGGCTCCCACATTCTTGCAAATCAGAAAGTGCAAGTGTATTAACACCCATAGAACATTTTTTTTGACCAGTTGGACATGAAGCATAAGAGTCAGTGGATAAATATAATTCTTTTCAAGTGAACAAATATGGAAACATTATATGCAAATTTCCAGATACTTCAAGAGGCCTTAGGGGAATCTTGTCCAAACAGTTCAATAAGAAACTCTTGTATTAAAAGAAGGAGAAGAAGATGAATAAGAATAAGAATAGGAATGAGAAGGAGGAAAAAGAGGAGAAGAAGGAAGAGGAAGAGGAGAAGTAGAGGAAGAGGAGAAGAAAAAGGAGGAAGAAGAGGAGGAGGAAGAGGAGAAGGAGAAGGAGGAGAAAGGAAAGAAACTGTTTTCTTGGATTTGCCTCATTTCTACTGCATCAGTGGGGCCAGAAAATTTGAGAAATATCTGGAAAATAACAGCTGTAATTGAAAATGACAGAAAAAAAGAGCAGAAAAATCATTTGCTGATGAGCTCCAAATGAGTGGCTTGAGACAAAAGCACATCTTTTCCTTTCACTTTCCATGTTCACCACAGCTTGAGTGTAGCTCGGATCCTCACATCTTCACTCAGGGATATACAGTTGGATGGAATATTCTCTATCTGGAACAATGACAATTGTCATATAATAGAGCTAAAGGAAGTATGTCATTTCCACTCACATTTTATTATGCAAAGTTTGCCACATGGCCATACTTGAGTTTAATTGCATAAAATATATAACCCTCCAGCAGGAAGGGACTTCAAATATTTATGAAAATTACCTATAATTCAATTGGTACCTCTACATTAAATAATGCCAGAAAGTCACTAGCCTAGGCTGACCCCCAAATAGAGAAGTTCTTTAATTGTATGGGATTAATTTTGTGTTATACATTTGGCACTCATTTTAGCCAAACTATTAAGGGATTATAAATGTCATCCTGTTTGAAGACATGCAATTTCATGTTCTAACATATGACCATTTCTCAAAGCAGTAGCTGTGCAGATGTCAAAGTGATGCAGCATTGAGCACTTACACAAAAGAATCCACAATATTCAAATAACTGTTTCTTCTAATTTCCAGCAATCTTGTTTATCGACTATGAAAAGTAAAAATCTGTGTAAAAAGTTCTAAGGTTTGTGAGTGCCACAGAGAATATTGATTGAGGTAAGCATAACACTGGATGGAAAGACATACCATTTAATTATCTTGATAGGCTTAAGACATATAATGTATGTTGAAAATAGATTAAGGCTCATACTTGGAACAGTGACTGACAGCTTATTGTTAGCCAGAAAGAAAGATTAATATGTGTCACTGCAAAAATATTTGAGCACTGCACTTAATTATACTCCTCAGGGTAATAGAATTCAGTGTACTCTCATAATGCCTGCTATACCATGATATGCCAAGCCCACATTTTTATGTACTAAATTTAAAACATCCTGCAGATATTACATAACTATTGTAGTCTTTCTCAAAAGGGTGGGCTGGTCTGAATTTGATAATAGCTACTGTTGGCCTGTTAGACTTGCCCATTAAGATAATAGCTTAAGTTTAGATTGTTGAATCCCATTCTTTTGTTTTATAACTAAAGTCTGTTTTTCATTTGCATGTTCAGTTGGCCATCTGTTTTGATGACAAAGAGGAGGTGCCTCGGGAAAGGTTCTCAGGCCAGGCTGCATTGTTGAAAGCTTTGTAAATCTATTTGGATTCATATAAACATTACTTCCCAGATCTGGCATTATTGATAATAACTTATTTATTTATCTTATGACCCAAACAAAATAATAGAGATGTTTGAAATCATAATTTATTTTTCTTGTTTGCTGTGCAGTCCCATTTGTCATTGTATTTTACTCATTTTTAGGCCTGATTGCTCTGAGTGCACCTGGCTGAAATATGTACTTTATCTGAAGATGGTACCATGAACTCTATCAACATAACTGACTCTTGCAAATATCAGTAGAGAAGACTGTCAGTTACATATTATCCCATCACTCCCTGCCCTCATTGTCCCTATTTTTTATTTATTTAAAAAATAAGAGATTCATAGCAGCACTTTAAAATAGCCAAGTGCTGGAAACAGCTGAAAGCCCATCTGTAGATGAGTGGATCAAAAAACTGTGGTACATCTACACAATGGAATACTGTGCAGCAGAAAGAAGGAGGGAACTCCTATCCTTCATGACAGCATGGATGGAACTGGAGAGTTTTATGCTTAGTGAAGTAAGCCAGGTAGTGAAAGACAAATACCATATGATCTCACCTAATACTGGAACCTAATGAACAAAACTAACAAAAGAGAAAAATAGAACCAGAGGCATATAAACATGGAACAGTCTGACAGTGAATCAAAGAACAGGTATAAATGACCCATGGGCATGGACAACAGGGTGAGGAATGACTGAGGGTGAGGGGGGAGGTGGGTGGGACAGGGGAGAGAAACGGGGGAAATAATGGGATGACTGTAATAGAACAACAATTAAAAAAATAAATGAGAAAACTTTTGGAAGCAATAGATATATTTATTTTCTTGATTGTGATGATGCTTTTGCAGGTGTATCGACATATATTAAAAACTTATCAAATTGTGTAGTTTAAAAAATATATATACGTATGAGAGACCCAGGGAAGTTTGCTTACAATTTGGGTGGAATTGTAAAGAATGTCCCTTCCAACTTACAGTGTGTTGTTGCTAGTTTCTGTTTTTACATATGTCCTAGAATTGGCTGGATATAAATGAATATTATTATTTAGTCATGATATGCCCAGGCTCTCCAAACTTCCGTGATCACTCTACACTAAAATCCACCTGGTGAGACTTTTGTCCCCTTTCCACACATGGAAAGTATCCCTGTTTTATCCGTGGTTTTCCAACATGTCTGTTTTCTCCTGGCCAGTGTGTCTATTTCAGCTTCATTTATTTTAAGAGCCCGTATATTTTTCTCTTTCAGCGCAATGTCTTTCAAGTTTTTGTCTCCAAAATACCTTGAACATCTAAGTGAGATGTGAGACAGTTTTACCAAAAACTTGAGTAACAAATGTGGATTATTTGAAAGCAAAAATAAAATGAAAATAAAATAAAACAAGCTATCACTTAACACCAAGAGGTTAATGCATTAGTCGTTCCCCACCCCTCCGTATGAGTTCAGCCCCTCTCAACAGCCCTTCCTTAGTCGCCAGTATGTCCACATTTACTGAGCCCTCTGTCCTTTCACTTAACCTGGGAGCTCATCACCATTACATTTTAGTTTTTATTTCTTCTCTAAAATCGATTTCCTGTTTTACTTTTGTATACTACAACCAATACATAAATGAACAAACGCGATAGCATTCTTTAAGTATCCGTCTAAGTGCTCCTGGTCTCTGTGCTATGGCACCAGGAAGAAGAAGACACGTCTTTGCAACAACAGACTTCTGTTGCTGCTGTCCTGCTGGTGGCGGTGGTGTCAATAGGGACACAACGCAGTGCGGGACTTCCTCTCCCTGAAAGCCATTGTTAACAGAAGAAAAACAGTGCAGAGCTGCATTTTCTTTAGCTCTGGTTCTTAAAGCTTTCACGCCCAGTCCACTGCAACTCCTCTGAGTTGGTTTATGTGTTGGTTTTTATTTCAGCTTCACTTTCACAAGACTTGGTATAAGAAACTATTAGAGAAATCTAAGACTTAGATTTCCTCAATTTGAAGGCACAATGAAAAGGTCACAGTTTGATATTTGCCTCTTTGTCAGTTGGAAATAAGCACGTAACCACTAACTGATAGTTTGTTTAGAAACGGTCCCTAACTCCAACCTTATTAAGTACATAAAATGAATAATTATATTCAGAACACACCTATCTTATCTTTCTGTTTCTTTAAATATATACAAAAAGTGAAAACTTTATAAATATGTGGAAAAATTTTATATATAAAATAGTAAGCTTTTAATGCAGCTATTCATTTATCTTTTGAATATTGAACATATTCAGTCTCAATATGCTTCTAAGTAAACTTGAGCTTTGTTAATAGAACTGAATCAATATCCAGAATTGAAACAATATCCAGGTGAGGGGGTATTTGGAATGTTTAAAACACATTAATAAGGGTAAGAAAGATTTGAGGTAGAAAAGGATTAAATTGAATAAACTTAAGTCAAGTGACATTCTTGGTTTTTACATAGATATTTGATTAGATATATTTAGGGTAGAGAGGAATATGATGCTCATGAGATTAATTTTTTGGTCAAGAAAATATAGGTCAATACAAAAAGGCTTAAATATGAAGGTAGGGAAATTAATTGGTTTCCACAAATAGAAGTCTAAGGTTGGCTTAATCCATGGGTTCCAGATCTCCTTTTCTGGATTTCTTCTGTCTCTGTCTTTTTTCAGATGGCTTTGTTCTCATGTTGGTACTAGGAAAAAAAGAGGTGAGAAAAAGAAAAAACCCTAGAAACAACAAACACAAAACATATTTCCATCATTTTCCCAAACACGCTTCCTTCACTTGTCTTTGGTTCATAGGCTCATATGCCTTCTTCCCTGAACCAGTTCCTGTGACTAGGTTAATACTATGTGACAATTGGCCTTAGCCTGATTTCACTGAGACCCAGTCACTGGCAGGGACAGTTGCATTACTTTAGATAAATGGAACCATATAAACAAAGCTGGCAGGGGCTAGCTTTTCCAAAGTACATGAAATGGTAAGAAGGCAAAATTACAGTTGATTCATAATCTCCATCTAAGACATTAAATGTTATCTAGCTGTCCTGTTTCTAACCTAATTCCATTTGATATGTGTACTGTTATTGGTCTAGAAAAGATACTAAACTTAAATATATACAGATATAAACATGAACATGGATATGACTATCTATAATTATCTAGATTAAATCCTTTAATCCAACAATTTTCTTCCCAATGAAGCTAAGTTGTTTCTAACTTTCTATACTTTTCTTACTCTGGCAAAACTGTCTGGATTCCACTGACTTACTGCTGTTCAGACTTTGAAGTTGGGTTCATCACTGTCTTAACAGCATGTGTATTGAGTTTGGTTACTGCTGTGGCCATTACTCATCACGTCTAGCTGTTGGCCATGGCATTATGGAAACTTCTGAGTCTGCAGAAGTGATGTTCCATATGCTGTTGACCAGATTTCCTGTGGTCTAGACAGTGACCTGAGGGAAGATAATTTTTCTTAATATCTATTTCTTGAACCATAGTATGTAAATATTGCTTGTTTGAGTTTTGTTTGAGATTGTATCAAAAAGCTTATTTTCCAGTATGTTTGTGTTTAAGTTATCATTTAATAAGTTACAACAATGAATATATAGTATGTGTTTATTGTCAAGACATTTTATTTTAAAAAAGGATTTGATTAAGGACAATACATGTCCCTTTATTACCTTTAGTTTTTATATAACAATCATTTTAGAAGTATAATTATGTCTCACATAATTCTGTTGGAAATATATATAACAATCAGATATGTATAGACCCATTTAAAAAGTTTGTAAAATCTACTAATATTCAATGTGTATTTTCCTTTATTTGCAATATTGTATTGTTTAATGACATCTATTTGTATTTGCATTTAACTTCCTATCTACCTATCTTTCTCCACAGATTGTTGTAATAGAAGAAACCTAAGATATAAAAACCAGAAGTTGATTTAAAACAGTCATGTTAGATCTTAATTATTTACTTTATAAAATAATCTATTTTAAGTCTCCTTAGTGCTTTTAACAAATAATTTACTGTAATTTCATTTAAGCAATTACATTTCAGGAATTTCTTAGTTGTCTGAACCATAATATATTTGAAGATACCATTAAAATTTTAGGGCCAAAACAGAACTAATTAGCCTCTGTTCTCTGGGAGTGTAAGTTTTACTTAGATTGATAGACAGATTGACTTTATACAAGTAGATATATTCAATCATTTTTAAAAATGCTTGGGTTTGTCCTGATAACCACTATGTTATATGAAGATACAACTTTTTAAAATAAAGAGATTGTCATATTCTTCTTAGTCATATCTACTCTGAATTATTGTTAAACGTTTCTTATTATGAGAGAAAATATCAAAAATTTCTGTAAGACTGACAGGGAGTTTCTCCTTTCACCTCCTCTTGCCAGGGGATATCGGGAAGAAAGTTCGACTTAACTTTTAAGAGTGTAGTTTCTTCCAATGAATTCCTATTAATTCCTTGTAGATTCTGTTATGATTCAGCATGAGAATAGATGGAATGGTTTAGTGGGATAAATGCCAAGCTCAGACAGTTATATGCACATCTAGGATGTTGCAAACCTCGCATTGGAATAACGTAAAATGATAGCTGTGGAAAAGAGACTAAAGTTCTAGTATTATTGAGTTTTCTAATGACATTGTAGCTTTAACATTTAGAATAAAAATTTATTCAAGCCCAAACTATAGATCTGCTTAGAGATGGGACCGGTTTTATTCAAACACCTGACTCCAAAGATTACAGTAGAGAATTCCCAAGGCTCTGTTTTATCTATATGGAGTTTTACTTTTATTTTATGTACATTTCAAGTTCTTAGTACAATTTAACTACAAAAATATTTTTTCTAACCCACATAAGCCCACCACTTCAATTTGTTGCAAAATTTGAAGCTAAGAACAGTAAAACGTATTTGTGTATTGCCTGTTTAGAGCTGTAATATTTTGCCTTTGTGTGATCAGTTTCCAGATTAGAACATTTTCTGCCAAAGGCTTTGTGTTGTGACATATAACTACCCATCTTCTCACTCTCCTATAACTACTACTTAATATAATTTTCTTTATATTGGGGTGCTGTATGATAGCTATAACATTTAAGATCAGAAAAATTTGTTCTCAATCTTATGAAAGTGTCTGAGATTAGTAGCTTTATTTTCTCTCCTGACACTTCCTGTAAAGTAACTTGGAACCTACAGTTCCCTTTATTCCTGGCAATTAGTCATTTCTATTTTAATTACTTAGGTGGCACAATTCAAGCTTTAGCAAGTTTTAATCTTCCCCACATCTATTGTGATGCTGTTGATTCTATTGGCAATGTCTCTAAATACCTGATCATCTAGTTCGTGTTCTATTTTCTTGTTTCTGGGAACTCAAATCTGATTTTAAGATATCTTCTTTCATTAATTTGAAGTAGTGAGATCTCTCTGTTAATAAGCTAATGGCATGTAGCTATAAACTATAAAAAAAATTTAAAATTACATTTAAACATCTCTAACATCAAAATGCAACCACTAGAATTTGCATACAATGAGAATAACTAAATAACCTTACATTAGATATAATTATTCTGATATTCCTTAGAATGCTGATGCAATCATAATATGGCATCATCCTTAACTCTCCCATGATTGTGTGCGGATTGTGGTGGGGGAAGCTACCTTGTCTCTGTTGTGCATCAAATGCAATCATTTCTGAGAAACCTCATCTACACCAGGATTTGATTTAGATTGAGATTCTGGACCTTGAACCTCAGCAGGAATATACTGTAAGGAGATGAGACACTTTGTAGGGTCTTGGGAAGTGGTGAAGACACTGTGTGCGGAAGAAATATAAATAATATGTAGACAGAGGACAGAATTTGGTTGTCTTAAAATGTAACCAGAGATTCTGTGATACTCTTCAATCAATAGGTGGGAACATACAGCAATCCCTCTCTATATCGCGGTTCACTTATCATGGCCTCGGTGTATCTCAGGATTTTAAAAAATAATATATTTAATTATTTATCGCGGATTTTTCGCTATAAGGTTAATAAGGGGCTGGTGATGGTTTATAAGTGTGTGGGAAGGGTTTATAAAGCCTTTAAATATATATAAATACTAAAATAAATGTAAGGCTCCTACTTTGCATATTTTCACCTATCGCAGGGGCCGGCAGGGGCCTAGAAAGTAATACCCGCGATAAGTGAGGGAATACTGTACTTGAATTTTAGCAAGATGAGTGCTATAATCAAGAAAATGTAATCAAGAATGCTATTTAACTTTTCAGGCTGTATCATAAAATGCCACGACACTTTTGTCTTATTCATTGAAATGTTCTCTCTGGGAGACTTAAGCTTTCATGTATGAAGATAAACTAGCATAATGTGTTCATGCCGCGAGGAAGCCCAAGCACGTGAAGCTTAGGATGGTGTAGGAACTTCAACTGACAGCCTGGCCTTTGCATTCTCCCAGCTCATTTTTGTCAAATATGTATATGAAAATGCCTCTAGTAACTTGGTCATTGAAGTCTTCAGAAATGAGTCGGAGACAATAAACCATCTCTGCTGGTCCTCTCAATTCCTGACATACAGAATCCATTAACAGAATAAAAAGTTCCATCCTGTACATCGCTCGGTTTGACTGGTTTTGTACTGCAATAGTCGGTATCTGGAACACATATTCAGTGTAGATCAACATAATGAAGTTTAGCACCCATTTACCTATTTCAGCTATAAAGCTATGATTTGGCATTTCAGGTATAGTATCTATCACTTGGAAAATTAAAGAAAAAATTTTTTTCTTGCTTACACTTACATCAGTATATATTTCTAATTAAACAGCGACATTAAATTAGTATTTAATCATAAAAGATAGTTGTATATTCTGTTTTAATAATGAATATTTAATTTTAGTTAATTTTTTATTTGACTATCTTAGGGCTCATTTACAATTAACAATCAAAGAATAGAAATATTTCAAAGGTGTTTTATATTATTTAATTATTTTATAAGAAAGGAAGACCTAAACACGAGTAAATCTTTTCTCTTTTGTTCACGAATAAATCTTTTCTCTTTTGTCCTCCCTGTTTTTTATCTCATTTTTATTCCAAACAATATCTCTAATATAAGTGACCATCACGTGGCATACGCCATGTGAAGAAATTTGAAGTACTAAATCAAGAATACAAGAAAAATAAAATAAATGTGGGCTTTTTGGTACAAAAATAACATCAAGATCTTTATCAAAATCTATCAAGCATTGCTATATCACGGATTTCCAAGAATTTTTTTATAGTCACATATACATATACAAACATTTGTTTTACCACTTGAGATTTTTAAAATCTCACTACTGTCTTTTGAAATCCTTAAAGGAAATCCCAAATAAAATTAAATATCAATAAATTTTGAAAGATTTAACAAATTATATAAATATATTCTTATCTGAACATTTAAAAAACATAATTTCAATTTACTGGACATAGAAATTTTTCATTATTAGTGATATTCTTTTTTTTCCTTGAGAAAAATCTTCCCAGAGAAACCTCACTGAAAAAACCTACATATCTAGAAAAAGAAATTAATTTAACTTTTATCTTTCTTTTGTTTTGGGTAAAGAATCTGAGACGTCTCTTTTAAAATGATATTTAGATTTGACTTTGTGATTTGGTTGTTGACATTCATCTTCCAATATAAAAAGTGCAATGTTACTCATTAAAAAGATAGAATTGCCTTCAGACAGCAGAATATGAGTATTCAAAGCTTGCATTTGGAAATTATGCTCAGATGGAAGAAATGTTATTCATGTAGAGTATGAGTTGCACAATGTTATTGAGCCTTCTTCAGAATTTGAGTGTTGGCATAAATAAAAAGTCAAATTTCTCTGGAATAAACAATTACAATAACTCAATTGCAATTATTATAGATTCATTTCACTTCACTAAAGCCAAAACCATTTTCACAAATAACTCTTTCTAAGTCACAATGAATAAATCTTATTGTCTATATAAGTTTCATAACAGTTTGTTGAAATATTGTGTTCTAAAAACCATTATTTTCTTTTTTACCTTTTCTCTGCTGAGGACTGTGCTACATTTGTCACTGAAGAAAATAATTCTGAAGAATGTTTTAGTTGTGTTATGTTATATTAGCTCAACTTCACTCCATATATATTAAATAAAATGTACCTACCTACATACATACGTAAGCTGTCTTCACCAAAATACACATCATATTAGGCCATCTTAAATATAAAGTAGCATCACATCTCTAAATGACAAATAGTAGAAGCATAATAAAATAAAGCTTCAAACAAATGAACATATTATGTTTTTACATAGAAGATTCCAAAATATCTTGTTTTTGCAAGAAAGAAATATGTAACAGGGAAATAAAATAGTCAACACCCGCACACATATATTTTAATGTCACTTTGATCCTGTTTAATAACAGAAACGTGGGAAAGTGCTCTAGTATTTTGAGTGTCTTTTTCACTCTAAAAAGGCCCTGTCTTCTCTGAGGGCTGTTGTGAGGACTTATGAAGGACACAGGTACAGAGTAAGTACTAAATGAATGTCAGCTTTTTTTCTCTTTATTTCCCTCTTGGGTCAAGATCAAAGTCTTAATCACCCTTATATAACCTACTGTCTTGAAAAGAGTAGACGTAAAGTAAATTGTTAGAAATTATATTGACTTAGTATTCAACTTCTATAAAATTTTAGTCAGATAAATTTAAGTAATTCCCACTTATATTTTAGAACAAAAATAAATCATAACTTTATAGTATAGAGAAGTCTTAACATTTTAGTGTTAATGAATCAGATTTATTCTAAAACTTAGCTACAAGAATATAATTATTATGTATAATTAGGATAATAAAACTTGTGAAAAAGTAAATACATGTAAAAAGGTAAATAAAGCATTATTTTGTATAAATTATGCTGATGTTTACCACTTTCATTAATATATGTATGGTTCTTTGAAAAAAATTTATTAATTTTATTCAGAAGTTTATTTATAAACTTCTAAACTAACATGAGGAATTTAGTATACTTACAATTCCATTTACTTTCCTTCAACTTCCCAAATTTGAGTAGTTGTACAATTCTTATTTTCAGTTTATTTATTTCTTTATTCAAATAAAATTCAGTATGTGATCATGTTTAGTAAGCAATAGTTATTATTCCAGGGTTTAGGAATACAATAATGAGCAGCATAGACTTGTGGAGCTTGAGGTTCAATGGACAAGACAAATAAAAAGTAAATAATTACAAACTGATATGACAGATGCATCTTGCTTTGACTTTATAGAGCCTTGATGGTGCCATTTTGAAGGAATAGTTGAACAACAACAACAAAAATAGGTAATACTTAAACTGAGACCTGAAGTTTGGGAAGAAGCCAAGCCAAGATTGGTCTTCGAGCTAACCTGATAAGAGAAGTTGTAACTCCTTAGCAATATCCCAAAGATGGCAAAAAACATAATGATGTGAGGAAAAGAAGTCTCAAGTCCAAATTATATTGTGAAAATTTTGTCATTGTCTCTCTGCTCCAGGCCATATTTTTGTGTAGGTGTGTGTGTGCATGTGTATTTAACCAGCTCTCTTTTTATGACTCCCTGAAACTTCATGACTACAACCATTCACCCGGTAATCCCCAGTAGAATAAAGTTTTATTTTTTCTAATATCTTTGGTAAAATCACTAGTTTATTTCTTATCAGTCAGAATTGATTCATGTTATTGACGAAACCCAGAATATAGGCTGATGCTTGGAGCAGATGAAGGGCTAAGCCCCATCTGAACCACATGGAATGAGAAGAATAATTGACATGTTGTTACTAAAAAATGGATGAAGGGACCAACCAATGAATGGTCACCACAAAAGTCTTAAAATATGAAAGTGGACATGTCAATAAGCAACCTGGGGCTCTAGTGTGTAGATATGAGTTAGAGGTTCAAAACAAATGGTAGTAATGGTAGTTATCGAGAGACGTTATATTCAAGAAACGAGAAAAGTTTAAATAAAGTAAGAAAAAGTGTAAAGCAGAGAAAATAGCAGAAAACCTAGCCCTGTGGGACTCTAGAGGTTCGATAGATGGTAAGAAGCCAGCAGAACAGTCTGGAGAGGGGCAGGCTGCCCTTCGGCACAGCTGGGTGGTCTGCAGACATATAACAGGCTCAGCTCTTTGGTGAACAGTTCTGCCTTTGCTTCCTGTCCTTTGTGCAAGGTCACGCAGAGCTGAGCGCTTTTCTGGGATGCAGTTGGGGAGGAGGCTTCTCTCTAAGCAAGCGTTTTCTTTGCCTCTTCTGAATTATACTTGCTCTGCTCAGTCACTGCTCTGATCCAATACCAGTGCCACATTCCAGAAACTCTTCAAAGTCAGCAAAATGTATTAATAGCACACTTCCTTGCTTTGAGAATCATGTTTTGGATTTACACATTTAAAAATAAATTTTCTTCATTTCTACAGGGTATTGGGAGGGAAAGAGGTAAATGCCTTTCTTCAATCTGCCACCTTTCACTGGTAGTCTAAACATAGTTTCTACAAAATAATTTTCGGAAAGTTCTATATATTAAAAAAGAAATACTGCTGTGTAAACAAAGTAATACTTTTCCCCTGGAAATCGAGATTGAGAATAAGTAATTGAGTAAAATTAACACTTAACTAATGTGTTTTCTTTATAATTTATTAAAAAGTTTAAAGCTTTTGAGGCAAGAACAGCTCATTTATTACTTTTCAGACCAACTTTATTATAATCAGCCTACTTAATGTAACATTCTGATATTCTTGGTTTTAATAAGAAATAGCACTTTTGCCTTTGAACCAAAATAGGAATAAATGCTTTTTAGAAATTTTATGTCTGAGAAAAGAATGCATGCTTACATCTATCCTCTAACTGGCTGGGTAGTTTGCTTTCAAAATTTTAGATAGATTACATCTTCCTAACTCAATTTTATTTTAAAACATTAGAAAAAAATGTTCAACAAAGCTACAGCAGAAGTTGGAATACTTGCTTCAAAAAGTGCTATTGTTAATAATTAGTTGTAACTTTATGGGTAAACTAACCTCTCTGACAAAGGGAGATCATTTACGAACTCTCTTCATAAGATTCTTGTTAATCAAAGTACTATAAAAAAGAAAATATATCACAGCAAGAGACACAGAATGGTTTCTTAATTCATATTTGCAGATCCTTAAAAACAAAATCAACTTCACAATCAACTCATGGGTTTCTAGTTGGAGTGTTTTGTTTATGAGGTGATTTTACACTCAGTTGAAAAATGCTGAAGAATCTTATATGAAACCAGTATACACAGTTTGCATTCATTTTAAAAGTACATATTCTGTTCAATCTTTTTTTTCATTTCTTTTTTGACACTGTCTAAAACCAGGGGATATTACACCATGAACAATGAATTTGATACTGAGCTTTTACAGCTGTGAAAAAGAAAATAAAATCCCACACTTTTAAGACATTCTATATAAGAAAAACATTTTTAACGACAGGTAAATATATACCATGGCTCTTAACTATCTCCAGGTAAGTAGTCTTATTTCAGATTGTTCTTAAAAAAATCATGACATTAATTAGAGTTTAGTGAGTCAAATGGGAATATCTTTTGACTACATGGCTGGTTATATTTAAAGCCTTATTTTTTTGCATAAGAGAAACATTTTCTCTGTGATAAAAATTGATAATACCCAGTATTAAATTGTTATGATAGTCCATATTCTGAGCAGAAACAGGCCAATTATCATTTAATCTATTTATTCAATACTGCTGTGTCATTGGCAAGTTCTGTCACTTCTCTAAACCACCATTTCATCATTTCTAATGTGAATGATTACATATCCACCTCGTTATTGTATGTATGTGTGTGGGTGTTAAAGAATTTAACCTAATAACAGTTTAAAAGTGAGGTCATTGCATATGTTATAGCTGTTCCGAGTCTTGTTCTTCTTCTTTTTCTGTAAGAAAGAAACATGATCCAAAGTAAAACCATTTAACTCTTCATGGAAATTCTTTTCGCTTTAAACTTTGTCAGAACTCCATACACAAGTTTTAGATATCCGATTTTGTAACTTAGAGATGTAAGATTTTAGGGGACAAATAAGTAGATTTTGATGTAGCTGCAACATTCTGTTATAAGAAACTGAAGGAAATGACAGTCTACAGGATGAAGAAATTCATGTCTTCTGTGTTGTATTTTTGACTTCTAAGAACCACGTCTCCCTCTTTTGGAGTTTACTCCTGTTTGGAAGACATATCCTCCAAGATCCTCTTGGGAATGAGTACACGAAATTACTTGTTGGATCTATGTATGTGTGAAGTATCTTTATTTTGCTTTCATGCTGGATTGACAGTTTAGTTGGTGTGTTAGTTCCCTATTGCTGTGGTAACAAATTGTCACAAATTTAGAGGCTTAAAATAATAAAAGTTTATTTAAAGTGAGTTGGAGACCTTTGCTTTGGAAAAGACTCCTCTTTAGGTATTTTTCAGAAAGATGCTTGGATCTTCCAAGGTGACTTCCAGCAAGACAACTGTGCCTAAGAGCTTCATTCAAGCTTAAGCTTACGTGGATGTTCCATGAATTAAAGAATGGGACATGGTGCCCTGGAATGACACTCATCAATTTAATCCTCGGTCCAGTGAGCACCCGATTACTTCTTTTCTATGAAGGATGAGGGACTCTTCTGGAACACCAATCTACTTGCTTTTCCCATAAACAGTCCCATTGACTTTCTAGAATTATTCGCTCGAATTTTGCTGTGTTGCATTAAATCACAGGTTTACGTTTTCCTCTCTCCTATTTCTACATCCCAGGGGAAATGAAAGCATGAAGGAAAAAGAGTCTCTGAGGAGGTGGGGACAAGGTTAAGGAGAGAATCCTACAAACTTAGTGGCTTAAAACCATACAAATGTATTTGCATACAAGTCTGGAGATCAGAAGTTTAAAATGCATCAGCAGAGCTGTATTTCTTCTAAAGATTCTAGAGAAAAAGTATCTATTTCCTTGTCTTTTCTAGATTCTGGAACCTTCTGAAATTCCTGGCTACTGACTCCACTCTACATCTTCAAAGCCAGCAAGAAACATCTTTTAATCTTTCCCTTTCTCAGCTTACATCATCACATTTTCTATTTCTAACTCTAACACTTCTGCCATATTTTATTAGGACTCTTGTAATTATATTGAGTCTACCCAGATAGTCCAGAATATGTGCCACATCTCAAGATCTTCAGCCTAACATCTCCAAAATCCCTTTTGCCATGTAAGGTAACATATTCATAAATTCCAGGTATTAGGATGTGGGCAGCTGGGGGACCATTATTTTGCCTACAGCAGATCCCCAAAAATTCATGTCCCTCTCACATGCCAAATACAGTCATCCTGCTTCAAGATCATCCAGTCTCAAGCCTTTATAACATCATCTCAAATCCAAAATCTCACCTAAGTCTCATTATCACCAAAGGTGTAAATCTCATTTAATCATCGAAATTAGATATGAGTGAAGGTCTATGTATAATCCATCCCAGGACAATATTCTCCTCCATCTGTGGATTTGTGACTCTAGAAAACAGCTGCTCCCAAAACACGAAGGTGAGACAAGCATAGGATAACAGTTATCAATGTCTCAATTCAAAAATGGGAGAAAATGGAAATAAAAGGGGTCACCAGTCCTAAGTAATATCCTTTGGTAAACTGAATCTAACAGCACAAGCAACATTAGAGTCCAAGGCCTGGAAATAATCCTCTGTGGTTCTGACTCTGGCCTGCGGTCTTGGACTTTCCAAAGTATGTATTGCAGCTGAGTAGTTTTATCAGCCTGTTTCTTACCTACAGAATTTTGTTCTCTCTGTCTCTTTCAGTTCATTCTGGCAGTGTGTGTGTTGACATAACATTCTTAAGAACCTTGTAAATCTCCCCTGTATGTTTCAGTGCTTCACTCCATTAGACAGAAGGCTCATTTGCATGTATTTCTTGGATAATTCCACCTCTATTCCTAGCTTCGTTTTAGATGACTGAGGGGCACTAGTCACTCCCCTAATCTCTCAAAGAGCACTATATGAAATTGAATACTCTGATCTTTTGATCCTTTTAAAGTTTTAAGAAAAGGTTTCTAAGCCACACCCTTGGCTTCCTTTTCAGAGTAGTCTTTCTTAACAGTGAACCTGCTAATTTTAGTGTGTTCGTAATCTAGATAGGCTGTGAATTCCCCGTGTTAGCAAGTCCTATTTCCTTTTTAATTAAAAGTGTTTCTCCATCTTACTCTTTCCTTTTAGTAACTTTTACTACCTTTAACATGTAAGAGGTTGAAAAGGGACTGGGGACTGAAATTCCTGATCTATATGCTTGCAACTGCGGAACTGATTTCATTCTAATATCATCGCCTTCGGTTTTGAGGCATCTGGTATCCCCAGTAGCTGATATTTTCCAGAGTCAGTTATAGTTACTAGTAAATGTTATATACTGGAGTCTATGGGGCTTATCCTCAGTGAAAGGAAAGAAGTAGCAGTCCCTATTTTTCACTTAGAAGTTGATAATTTTTTTTTCTAATGCCAGTAACTACATTTTAGACGATGACATAATTTTTAGAGGTATTTTTCACCAAATATATACATACATGTGTTGAAAAAATGAAGAACAAGTTTTTATAATTAAACCTAATGCTCCTTGAACCACTTTTCCCACCACCAGTTCTGTTCTCCAGAATTTACATCATGACTCTATAATCCCTGCCTCCATTTGTCATGTGCACAATTTCATAAAAGAGGCTTCAACTTTCATGGTAAAATCTGTCACTTTAAAATATTATATTTGATTTATTTTCCACCCTCTAATAAAATACACTGACATCTTATACTTTTCTCAACCTCTTCATATACATTTCTTTCTGGGAAAATGTTGCATTGTTATGGTTATTAAAATCTTTATACTGCTCTGTATTCATATGTAAGCTTACTATGATTGGAATAACGATTGCTTCTAAAGGTTAAAAAAAAAGTTAATAGTGTTTCTGGATCAAAAGACTCAATGTGATTAAAATGATAATGTTCCCTAAATTCATTTATAGATACCACAATATTCCAATCAAAATCCCAGAATTCTTTATTTATTTTGACAATCCAGTTCTAAAATTTATGTAGAAAATAAATGACTTAGCCTAGCCAAAACAATTTTGGGTAAGAACAAAGTTGGAAGAACCTGTAGTAAATTCCAGCTTTTCCCAGTGTTTCAGATTTCTAGTGAAGAAAACTTCTTTACTACCCTGTGAGCTATAACTACACGTTCTCCAGTAATTTTTGGCTCTCAGCTCTAGTAGATGGTAGCTTCTTCTTCAGGTGTTTTATTTCAGTCTTCAGGGTGATGGCTGAAATAAAACAGAGAGACTACATATGACACACTATATGATGCATTCATATGACATTCTGAAAAAGGTAATAGGACAGAAATCAGATCATTACAAAGCCATATGAGGGTAGGTTTGGGGATGAAGCAAATATTCCATGTCTTATTTTTGATGGTTTCAGGACTGCATACATTTGTTGACCACATAGAACTTTATACCTCAAGAAGGTGAATTTTAATGAATGTAAACTGTATTTTAATAAACCTGAGTCAAATATTTTTAGAATATTAAAATTAGATAACTACTCATTACAGAAGCAGAGGATTTGCTATAAATATATTTTGTTCTCTGTGGTTATAAATTTTTAAAGTTTTTATTCATTTAGTGGAGAGTTAGTTTAACATGTTTCTATAAGTTCTTCAGTAATTCCTCAGTTATGACATTTTCATTTACTTCATATTTGCCTCATGTCTTCCTATAGCTTGTTTTCCCTAAAGTTTGTAATTATCTTTCTTTTTGTCTTAAATTTTATTATCATCACATTTAGAACATCTTCAATATTTCCTAAGATTATAGTTCTACCCTCCTATGAAATTTGCTTTTCTCAAGGCTTTACTTTTACAGTCTTTGTCCTGATCAAGTATTGATCGGTCCTTTTCAGAACTCTTTTCCCACTCTGGTTCATGGGATTTATTTTCTTCTGCAACCCAAGTTACCTTCTTATTCTTTACTTTAATATTTTTAGTATAACTTTACCACTGATTTCTTAAACATGGATTAATGTAAGCTAAAATTTCCAACATATTAAAATATCTTTATTTTTACTATAATTTGACTGATATAAAATTATAGGCTAAAATTAATTTCCAACAGACATTAAACATTTTTTATTTCAGGTATCACAGGTGAGAGGACTAACGTCAAATTGGTTCTCATTCTTTTGTCGGTAAACTAGTTGATTTCCCTTGAAAGTTTTTAGTTGATACTTCAAAGTGAAATGCAGTATATCAATCCACATATCTATTTTTGTTCATTTTTCTAAGAGGCCGATTAAACCCTTCACTTTAAAAGCTTCTGTCTTCTGCTAAGGAAAATCTTCTGAGTGTTGAGTTCTCTAATAATTTTACCTCTTCTGTTTTATGAAGACTCTTTGTAAATCCTTAGTTTCTGGGAACACTGCTCCTTCTAGTAGTTATTCTTCTTCAGCACTGTCTTTCTACATTTTAAGAGTTACTGTATTATGTATGATATGACTCATTATGTTCAGAGTCCAGTTGGTTGACCTGAGGGAAATGTGTGAACCAAGAAGGGTCAATGAGGTTTTTTTAAAAAATTAATGTGGCACTATGAAGAGGTCGAAATCTGTATCAACATTTCCAGGAGCTGAATTTTAGGATGTAAAACTCAGTGTTCACATTTATTGCCCTGCAGAGAAAGTTATAATGAGAAGTGAGTAGTGAGTTATACCTCTATCAATGCCCATATCTATATTTTCATCTATGTTTATGTTCATCTATATGTATCTCAAATCAATATTTATATGAAATATAGATCTATATCTATATCTATAACAGTGACTTCCAATTAGGGGCATTTTGTCCTCAGAGGACATTTGGCCGTAACACTGAGGGTGGCGACACTGGCATCTAGAGACTGAATGCCAGAGATGCTGATAACAGTCCACATGCAAAGGACAACCTGCGACCATGAAAAATTATCCGGGTCACATGGCAATAGTACTAAGTTTGAGAAACCCGGATCTATTGAGGTTTTAGTAAGAATAACATCCCTCATTATTTTTCTTCACCTAAGTTTTGGTCACTTCCTTATTCTTATTTTCTTAAATTACCTCACTATCATTAAAATGCATCCCTCTTTTGTGCTTAAGCTGATTCAATTATATTTTAGTTTATTTCAACTAAGAACAGCCGAACTGGCGTGAGTTTTTCTAAACATTTTAGTGCCTATTAAAAAGTGGCAGATACCTCAATATATTTGAATGATTCTTTTTCTTTGTTGCCTTGTGCATGCCCAATATTTGTATTCATAACGTACATATAAGGGTGAAAATAATATTTTAAAAGAGTAAATAAATAGTATACAAATATAAAAATAAAGCTCTATGTAAAGTTCATCAATGTATAAAACTCCTTTGCCTTCAGCACTCATGACTCTCAGTGTATTTCAGGCTGGAGCTATTGCTCCACATTAGCAGCCAGAACGTATTTTGAGTCAGAAAATAATGTTTGATTTGATTTTTTCCCAAAGAAGGTAATTCTGAAATTTGGCCTCCTCTAAGAAGAAACAAAACTCTTACTGAGGTGAGTGAATAATGGGTGTCCTGGCTGTCTGAATTGGAGAAGGCAGCAGGTATGAAGATCTGAGCATGAGTAATGGAAGAAGGTTAAATATTAATAAATAGTTCAAAATATTATTTTGCCCTGCATGAAAAAATAACAAATACCCAAATGTTCTTACAGATTACCTATATATTTACATATCTTTTCTTTAAATTTTTCTATTGAATATTTGTGAATTATCTATTTTTTAAGAAAACACTTCAATGACATCATATTAGCTAATGTGTTGTGCCTTTAGTTGGAAAAAACAGAAGTCAATTTTGCTCTAACTACCTGGAGGATTTATTGGCTCACAAAGTCAAATGCTCAGAGGTAATTCCACTTTCTGGGCGGGTTAATTTGGCAATTTAAGTATATTACTGAGTTCCTGTTTGTTTCCTTTTATTTTAGATTTCAGTGTAAGCTTAATCCTAAGGCAGGCTCCCGAATGCACTCTGAAAAACCTTGTGGGGTATGGTATATGTTTCCTTATATA
The DNA here is from genome assembly GCF_987537825.1 of Furipterus horrens. Lineage (NCBI taxonomy): Eukaryota > Metazoa > Chordata > Mammalia > Chiroptera > Furipteridae > Furipterus > Furipterus horrens. The sequence goes on from NW_028327171.1 coordinate 12,136,771, forward strand.
AGGACACACACACACACACACACACACAGAGAGAGAGAGAGAGAGAGAGAGAGAGAGAGAGAGAGAGAGAGAGAGAGATCTAGAAGTCATCTCAAAGAGCAAGAGATATCCCTTCTCTTTATCTCCCAGAAAGAAGGATGTAGTAAATACTTTGATGCACAGACCAGCACAGAACAGCTTTCTTGAACTTTTCTCCAAATATAGATGTACATACAAATTGCCCCGGACCCTGTCAAAGCACAGATTCTACATAGTGGGTCTAGGTTGAGGTCAGATAACTTACATTTTTAACATGTTCCTGGATAAAATTTATACTGCCGGTCCTTAAATGTTTCAAATAATAAGTGCTCCTCATCTTTTCTCACTGTCAGAAATAATAATTTTGAGCAACTGTTCCAGAATAAAAATGACCGTTACTTGTTTTAAGAAAGAAATCGGCATCCAGCTTTGCTCTGGCTCTTGTTGACCATTTTTGCCTCACTAGCTGAAGACACCACTACCAAACCATGACTCTGAGAAAGAATTTAGAAGTCAACCCCCACATGATTTGACACTGTCATTTGTTTGGAAATCACACTAGGGAAAAATAAATACACCGAGAGAGTATTGCCCCATATTTTATAATCAAGCAACAACATGCTGCAATAAAATTTAGTGTTTTGAAAAAAACCAGTCCATTTTGGTATAAATGGGTAATGTTGACCTTAGGAAACTATTTTAGGACCAGATGAAAACTATGCGTTAGCCTTTTTAGGAGGGCTTCGTTGCACTTCTGAAGATGGACTTGAGGACATTCTAAAACAGGATTCTTTATGTTCCTTTTCAAGGAATGTGCATTGCTAACTCCACAGGAAGTTCACCTCCAAGTAAGAAGTACAACATTCTTGAGCATAGTGACAGAAAATCTGACTATCTACTCTGCTCCAAGTTTTGAGTTAAAATCTTTCAGGTGCAGTGGTTATTGCTGTTTCAAAAGGTTTCACTGGCTTTCCAGAGCTTAACACACACATGCGGTTAAATTTATTAGTTTACATTTGATATTTTGACTGTTAATTTCACTGATATTTTTTTCTCTTCCCTTCCCATTAACAGTCCTCTGTAGAAAACCCTAATTTCTTGAAAATTGATCTCTATAATTTCCAGTAGTTCATTCACAGATATTTTTTTCCCTGCATTTCCAAAGCTCACACTTTGTCCCTCCATTCACTGTTTTCTTTTCTTTCTGAAATATCATATCCACATTTAAAAACTTATTGAAATCTCTATTATACTCAAAATGCAGTGATTTTTTCCTTCATCTACATTTATAATATTACCTTCTATAACACTTGAATAAGGTTCATTACAATACTTTTACTATTGTCTTATATCATGCACTGTTCTTTAATGGGCATTATTTATACTATAACTTTACCTGGCACCCCACCTTATATATACCAGTTAATCAGAAGATATTAACTTGTTTGATTAAAATACATCTTTTTTTAAAAAAACCTATATTACAAGTTTAACCACATTTTGAAAAATGGCTGTGGCAAATATTATCTACAGAATATTTTCTTTACTTCATTGTTGAATGCCTATCTTGACATAAGAAATATAAATATTCTCCATGTTATGAGAAATAAACATATCTGAGTATAGAATGATCATATGTTAATCATGTCAATGGATTACCTAGTTTTCTAGAAAATTTAGAATAAGGAAGTATTTATCTTTGTGATCACTAGTTTACATTAACCAAATGGAACTAAAATTTGTTATGTTTCATAATATTATAATGAGCATCTCGAGGTTTCAAAAAAGAAAGAAACCTGTTCTTGAACATGTATTTAGGTTTCTTTATTCCCTCTATAGATTCACATTCTTCCTCCCACACCATTTTTTACAAAGCTTAGAAAGTGGCCAATTGTACCCTCTGGCCAAAGACAGGAACACAAGGGGATGTTCTTGGTAATCAAATGTTCCACAGTTTGCAGTGACGTAAGTTTCATCCTGCCAATAGATCACAAGGTAAAGAATTTTCTAATTTTTTTACCAGACATTTGTCTACCAGAATTTAAGCTTCATCTGGGAAGCTTGTAATAAAATACAAATCTTAAGAATTTGACTTGGGGTGGTGAACACACAATACAATATATAGGTGATGTATTATAGAATTGTACACCTGAAACCTATATAATTTTATTAACCAGTGTTACCCAAATTATTTCAAGAAAAAAAAAATTTAAAAGTGCATACATCTTTGGACTCAAAAAGAGAATATTTCTAAGATAAGTATATCTAAATTTCAGTGGTTTGAACAGTTCAGGCATTAATGTTTTTAAACACTTTTAAGATGACTCAAATGTGTGACAAGATTAAGATTAATTGACCTACGCAATGATTGGTGAGTAACTATATTAAATATTTATACATATGGCATGTGGACCAGCATTCGTATTGTTACCTGGGCCCCACAATTATTATGGGGAGGCCTGCCTTTCTTCTCCTTTGGATCTTTACTTCTGCTTTAAGCAAAGAATTGGCTTCAATGCATAGTTTTTGAACCGCCATTTGAATCCTTAAGAACTTTATTGCTGTTAACAAAAAGGTAAGTTTTCTCTTTGCCAAGAGACTATTTACTGCCTGCTAGTAAAACATTCCAACTTTCTCCATTTTATATCATTAGTCTTTTTATAGATTAAATTAAATTCTATGTGCTTTCAATGATACACTCTGGTAACTACAATCCACCCAGGGTGAAGTTATAGTCTCAGCAGATTCTGAAGTTTCCTTTCCCTGGAGAAAAGTAATGGAGAGGGGAGCCAAGGACTTCATCATTGCTCCTACACAAAATGGATCATTGCATCAGGTAAGGCTTTTTATCAGAGTTTGGCTTCCCTTTCAGTGAGAAAATAGAAACTGCTCTTCTTTTGTTCGCTATTCCCATGGCAAAGGAATATACTTTTAATATACTTCATATCTCTTCTTTCATACCATTGTATTTAAAGCCGTAAGCTTGGATGAAGTCATTTAAATAAATGGCTAACACTTTAATAATATTCAGGACTGAGAATTCCATAAGAATAAGACACTATTTGGTTTATTTCAACAAAATAAATACTTCTGTGAATATCCATCCTAGTGTAGTTGTAGACCCCGTCTCTGTTCCAGGATTTCAGTCTGTAAAGTATCCCCTTATAAATATTCAAATGTTCTCATTATTATGTCTTTTCCTTAGCATATATAGATTTTTCCTCTGATATTAATAAAGAAAACTGAAATTCCTTACTCTGAGCCTCACATTCAAGCCACCTCGCTGCCCTTTTCTTTTCCTAACAGCCAAGAATAGCAAACCTATGATGTGTGCTCATGATTTCTACTTCCTTTCTTCCCATTGAATCCTCTGTGTATTGTAACTTGGCTTCCATCCCAATAATTCCCCTAAATCTGCCTTAATTATCTCCTGAACACCCCCTTTATGCCAGTCCAAGTTCTTATGTAACTTGGTCTCTTGGGCATTTAACAACACTCTCTTTTGGAATTCCTTTCATAGTTTATTTGACTTTAATTGCATTTATTTACAAATTTTAACTCTAATTATATCTACTCCTTTTCTTTTTCAGGCACTGCTATCTCTCCCCCAAGGCTTGAAAATGGTCTTTCCATAAAATTTTGTTTTTAGATTTTTCCTCTCTTCAATTTTCATACTTTTCATAAGGAATTTTTCCCTGTTAGTTATAGCTGCTATCTGTATCACAATGATTTAATATTATAGTGCCCATAAAAGTTTTCAATTCACAGGGTGCTCCAATCAAATTGTCCAAAGAGAATTTATCTTCTACCTTCTGACTTTATTCATTCATAGATTCATTCAGCACTTATTTACTAAACATCTTCTATATGTCAGGTACTATTTTGGGTGTTATGAAAAGAGTCATGAACAAAACAAAGTTCAAGTTATAATAGAAATAGGGCAGAAGGATTACTGGAGAAACTGGGGTAGTAGAGTATGAGAAGGGAATGGTTGTAGGATGCTCACATTTGAGAAGGAATATTTTGAGTTTGGTCTTTGTTTTTTAAATAAAGACATACAGATAAATGTGTAGGCTGAAATTACTATTTTATGACTTGTTTCAAGGTGTCCTTAGTAACTCAAGGTGCATACTTTTTATCTTTCAGCAGATGCATTTGAGTTATTTTTTAAAATAGTTATTCAAAAGATTAAAACATGTAATCAGAATTTATAGTTAGGTTATGAGCATTAATTGGTCATTTAGAGTGTTGGGGCTTTCTCATTACTTCCTTAACATCTATAACATTGTCTCCTGAGAATTACTTTTTCTTATTTAGGTATTCATACATCCTGCCCACAACCTGTACTTCATTGTGGGCCATCAAGTGCCAGAGCTGAGCTAACTGGCATAATACCAATGAGTAGCCATGGGACTTAATCAAAGCTCAGCAAATGAGATGAAAGTGACATTTCTACAAAAGTATGTTCTGTCATTGTCCTTCTGTGGTGGTGCAGGGTGTAAATGTGAATCCTACTGCATTGATTTTACTTCCCTGAAGGAAGCCAACTGTAGGATGAGGCTCATTATGGAAGCCAGAGTAGACAGACTAAAGAATTTTGCTTCTAATGAGGTAACCCAGCAACAAGAGCCAACAAAATATAAACTTTTGAACTCTCCAGGTAGATGGACCAGTAAATAGCTTTATTGTTTAAACTTATGTTCTCCACTATCTCAAACTTAAATAATCTTAACTACCATACAGAGCATTCTTGTAAGAAACTAGCATGATTATCATACAGAGCAATGTAGTTGCTTTCTGCAGGCAGTTCCTTTGATGATGTGTTTGAAATGGAGATGAAGAACATTCTTTACCAAAAATAGCCTTCCCCTGTTTGATCAAACTACAGAAATTCAGTGAAGGCATTACATATGCTGATGGGTCTAATGGTGAATATAAAAAGTAATCCTGAGAGAATGAGGACAGAAGACTGAAATTTATCAAGCCTTTGGTTTCACCTGATTTTATATAGGTTTGGACAGTGGGGAGCTGGGGTGTGGCTGGGGAAGATTGCTGCTGGGGCTTCTAGAGTGGTTTGGATGAGAAGGACGTTCAGGTCCTAAGTCACACAGATTGTGCTTACCTTCAAAAATGCCAATAAAGTAGTCCCCACTTACCAGCGGGGGAACATTCCAAAACTCCCAGTTGATGCTTAAAACCATAGATAGCACCAAACCTTATATATACTATAAATTGTTTCCTATTCATTCATACTTATGATAGAGTTTAATTACTAAATTAATTAACAGCTAATGATAAATTAATAATAAATTAAAATAATTATAACAGTGTACTGTAAGGAAAGTTATATGAATGTGGTCTCTCTTTCAAAATATACTCAACTTTTCACTTAAAGCCTACTTTTTGGCATATTTGAATTGCTCACATCACCGCTCTTATGCTTTAGGACCATTATTAAGTAAAATAAGGATTAATTTAGCCTTGGCTGTTGTGGCTCAGTGGATTGAGTCCAGGCTGCAAACCAAAAGGTCACTGGTTCAATTCCCAGTCAGGACACATATCTGGGTTATGGGTTGGGTGCCTGTTTGGGGTGTGCAAGAGGCAACCACACATTGATGTTTCTCTCCCTCTCTTCCTCCCTTCCCCCTCTCTAAAATAAATAAATAAGTAAAATCTTTTTAAAAAGGGTTAATTGAGCACCAGTAGTGCAATTCTGGGCCAGTTGATCTGATAACCTAGATGGTTACTTAAGAGTGGGCAGAGATGTACGCAGAATGAATACACTGGAAAAGGATCATGGAGTGGAACTGAGCAAGGCAGGATGGAGCGGAACTGAGCAAGATTTTAACATGCTACTCAGAATGGGCCTAGAAATATTTATTTCTGGAATTTCCCATTTAATATTTTCAGACCATGTTTACCTTTGGGTGACCAAAACAACAGAAGGTGTAACTGCAGATAAGGGGAACTACTGTACGTAATGCTTAAAGTTCACACAGATAGGTGGAGAACAGAAACAGAATTTGACAACTGAAATCTTTGCACCCTAGTTATTTTTTTGAGTGTCACTTTTAGATCATAAAAAATTTTAAAGTAAATTGGTATTTTTGGATTGTAAAACAGAACATACATTAGGTTTTAGCAATACTTAAAAAATGGATTGAAGCAGGTTATAATTGAAGAAACTCCTAAAATATACGTGCCTAGTTTATTTGACAGTTCTCATTATTAGTTATAAATATGCATTCCAGTGAAGATTGAGCCAGGGTTGGAATTTTGTTCTTTTTTTTTTTTTTTGAGTCCCTTGGGTTGTTTGAATATAATTTAGGGTAAGGCCAGACTAGTGAACTTTTGTCTCCATAAAATAGTGTTGTTTATGACTTGACCATTCCCTGCCAATTTACTGCTTCCTTATTTCAACCAATAAATTTTCACAGCATCCACCAAACTAAATGAAAGCTCAAACTTCATGACAAGTGCAGGTTGCTGATGTCACTTGCAAGCTTATTACAAATATGTATAAATACTAAATGGTCCATCAGCACAGCATTTGAGTCACATTTAATTTTTTTACTTTATGTAAAAAGTATTGTAATATTTAATAGTCCCCTTTGACTTTGTTTTTCTTTTCATGTTGCAAAGAAATAAAAAAATAAAATCACTAATAAAATTCTTTTTCATCTATTCATTATAGTAAGGAAATTGTCATGTAATAGATAAAACCAAAGATTTTATATCTAACTCTTTTGGCAGAACAATTTTGAAAATATACTCATATATAAATATATATACATTCAGTTGAATAAGTGTTTAATGCTGAGGAAAATACTCAGATATTTTATTTTACATAACTCATATTAGTATTTTTCTTTATTTTCTTACATCCATTGTGATGAATTATTTATAAATTTAATATAGCATTATACCAAATTTAATGTGGCAGTATTTTCTGTTGATAAAACTATGAATTACTCAAATAAAAACTCAAGCATAATTATAAATTCTTAGGCAAAATAATACATTCTTAAAAATTTCATGTGTTTTTAAATTAAATTTCAATTATTAATTAGAATATTTTCCATGTAACATGTTAAATTCTGATATTATATTATGTTAAATCAAGATACATCTAGAAGAGTAATAGGTAAATTTTTCTGCAAAGAAAAAGATAGTAAGTATTCTAGCTTTGTGGTCTGTAATTTCTGTTGCAACTAAAATTTATTGTTTTAGCTTTGAAAGAAACCATTGATGATATGTAAATAAATAAAGTGGCTGTGATCCAATAGTTTTATCTACAAAAACAGGCTATAAGCTCTATTTGATCAACAGGTCATAATTGCACTGACCTATAATCTAGATACATAGGTAAGATATGTTGTTTCTTAATTGGATAGATCTATTCAGTCTGCATTCAGTACAACATAATTACTTGTTATATAATAATAATTATAATAATAATCTATACATAAATATTATTTTTAACATCTTTCAAAAAGAAAAAAGTAATATTACAAAAGTTAACCAAAATGACCCCATTATCATCAGATAAATTTAAGAATGTTACTTATATAAGACTAACCATATGAAAAAAGGAAAAACATATTAGTGGATTCAAGAAATCCATCTTCATAGTAGTATTTTATGTTTTTGAAAGAATTATCTTCATAATAAATTTTATGTTGTATTTCATTTGATATTTTGAACCATTCCAGGATAGCACATGTCAACGTAAGTGTTAATGCAACAATTGTGAATATATTTGAAGTTTCACTTAAAAAAGTCTCATGTCTATTACCTGGCTGTTATGTAGTTTTAACTTTAGCATTAAATCTAATCTCTACTTTAATTAATGACAATTTGTATAAAAAAGGAAATATATTGAGCCATTTACTTTCTTGTTATCTTCCCTATCACATTTGCCATCAAAACTGATAACTATTAAAAAAATAGTGTTTTATTTTTAGTTCCAATATGTAAAGAGCCTGGAGTTTGTCACTGTATTGTTATAATAAGAAAAAGCTGTGTACTGAAAATAAATGACTTTACATAGATTTATCAGAGAACTAATATTGTAGGGCAAAACATACTCCGTAACCTGAAGAGACAGCAAATCTGAGATGCACAGCCAAGGTCTTCTTAACTGGTGTAGATGCTGCTTGAGTCACAAACTAGCAGGGATGCTTAAATGGGAATTTTGACAAATTGCTGGAGGCTGACTGTAGACTACCAGAGAAATGAGAAACCCTTGTCCACAATCTTTGGAGGCTTCCACACTTTCATGGGTTCTACTTCCATAAATCATATTAGGTTCTTATGGTGAAGAGTCAGGAAATGTTGCATGTGGCTCTAGCAGGGAAAGGGGGATAGGGCCACTAGGAATATATTTGTAACATTCTCAAGGCCTGTTCATCTTGGAAAATGATTTTGCAAGAGTGTTATCTGACTTATGGGTAGGGCACTTGCCTGACTCCATCCCCCCTAACATTTCTATTTCACCCACGGCAGGAGGGGACTAAGAAACATATATAAAATCACAGTTCAAGGTTTCAAGTCAATTGAAGTACTGATATTGAAACATAAGATTGTGGAATACCTCCCCCTCCACATTCTACTCTAGCATCAACAGACCCCAGATTAGTCAGAGTGGGTTACAGGGGAAGAGACTGAGAAACAGACTGCCTGAAAAAGAGCTCTTAGCAAATCTCAAAGCCATCAAGGGAGACAAAACCTAAGATACTAGAGAAATCTGAAGCTTCGGCTTCTACATCTATGCCAAACAACAGCAAAAACAAAAAAGCAGAACTCCTAGCCTCATTAATGTAAACCATTACACTAAAGACCTGTTTACTCATCATGTCTAGGTAAAGCAAAAAAAAAAAAAAAAAAAAAAAAGATTACATACCATACTTAAAGGCAAGAAAAAATATAAACAAACAAAAAAACCCATCAGAAATAGAACAATATACATCATATTTTGAAATTATCAGACAGGGAATTTAAAATAGTACATAAGTAATAGAACTAAATAGATGGAAACACTAGGAAAGAACTAAAAACACTGCAATAGGTATAAAGAATGCCTTTCATTATCTTGTCGATTAGACTGGACACAGCTGAGGAAAGAATCAGTGAGCTGGAATATATGACAAAAGAAACTTTCCACATTAAACTGAAAAGAGTAAAGGAAATGAAAACAATAAAATTCGAGGGCCATGGGACAATTTCAAAAGATGCCATGTGTGTGTAATTAGAATACCAAACAGAGAAGAAATAAAACTGAACAGGAGAAATACTTGAAAGAAAAATAGCTAACTACTTTTTGAAATTAATGACAAACATTCAATAATTGATTCAGGAGGCTCAGAGAATATTAAGCAAGCTAAACACTGAAAAATCTATACCAGACATAAGGTATTTGAACTGCAGAAAAGAAAGACAAAGCTAATACCTTGAAATAAGACAGGAGAGGAGCCTAGAATGATCTATTTGGTAATAGATTACATTTGAATATCTCTGTATGAACTCATGTTTAGCTTAATATAGATACAGATGTTTACATGTACAAATATCTATAAATATGCATATACACACAAAGTTCCGTATATACACATATTTCCCTATTTTATCAGCTGAAGGGACCTAGGAGAAAAGACACCCAAACAGCAACAAGCACACCTAGCTTTCAGATCCTCATTTTTAATACTGATCTCTAATAAAAGAAATCAAGACTCATTAAATAAGTGGCTAATTTTAGCATTGCAGCAGGAAGTATACAAAATCAACCTGGAACGTTTTCTAGTTGTGGAAAGTAAGAAAGTACTCAAGACACACACTCCTCACCATGACGTTGGTATATTAAGAGACACAGTAACCAACGGAAAGAACTCTCAATGGCCAGAGACAGAACAAGTTAAACAAAAATAAATAAAGTAGCAGTGGATTATAACATCAATATCCACAAGTCTATAATGTTATAAGTAAATGAGTGGGTAAATAAATGAGAAAGAGGAGACCAATCTCTTATGCTAAAGAATTTCAAATGATTTATGTAGTTACAACTCTTTTGTGGAAATATAACGTAATATCCCACTTATTAAGTGGAGGTTGCATGTAGTGACTTCCTTCCAAAAGGTACAGTATGAAAAAGGAAAAATGAGGCGATATCTTTACAATGAATACATCTGACAAGCCCCACCTCAACCAGGTGATCAAGGACAATAAAACCATTGATTAGTTATGTTGATTGCATGTACCCTTCATACGTTGTGCTGAAAATGGCAGTTTTCTTCTATGGACAGCCTAATCATGAGAAAAATATAAAATTCCAGGAGAGGGGCATCCTAAAGCACATTTAGTGAAGACTCCTCAAAACTGTCAAGATCAAAACCAGGCAGTCTGAGAAACTGTCACAACAAACAGAGTCCTAAGGAGACACCACAGCTAAATGTAATGTGGTATCCTGAATGGATCCTGGAACAGATAAAAAAATTAAATAAAAGTTAAGGAAATATGAGCAAGTATAGATGTTAGTTAATGTTTATGTCCCAATATTGGTTCATTAATTTTAACAAACATACCATACTAATGTAAGATATTAATAATAGGAGATTATGGGTATGAGATTATGAGAACTCTATACTATCTTAATTTTTCTGTAAATCTAAAACAGTTCTAAAAATAAAATAAAATTATGTCCTTCATCCTTAAACCAAGATTTATGACTTAGTTTAAAATTTAAAGCTATTTACGTTCATACATGTGTTTGTTTGGTGTCATTTCTTAATGGTTCAATAACTTGGCATTCTCTTATCATTGACATTTTTGGTTTAACATTTTCCTCTTCAGCATATATTATGTCCCAATTAAAATAAAATGAATACCAAAATTTAAAGCTGCTACTGAAATTTTAGTTAATGATATTGACAATTGACTTTAGTATGTTAATAACCCCCTCCTATATATATTTCTCATACAAAACCTAAATACTTTCTATTATTAAACATAAACTACAGTCTTACCTTCCCATCTGAAATATGTGGATACGGGTAATGTTTATTTCTGTGCTTAAAAGTTAGGTTGAATACTGTTTTTGTGGTTGCCAGTTAAACCTACTGGTCTCACAGAGTAAATGTAGTTTTTCTTTAAAAATCAGACCGGTAGTGAAAACAGCTGTTTAATACACTAATGAATGATTTTCAATGGTTCTCCTTGTGTCTTACAATATGACTTGAAATTTTAATGGCCTAATGAAACAATGACTACATTCCTCACATTTGGAAATGGTAAGGCAGAAAGGAGGGGAAAGAAAGTAAACTTGACATTCTCACTAAATACTTGATGTTCTCGGGGAAATATCACATGTCATTTTCTTGTTGTTTCTAGCGGTGGTAAATGTGATAGGGTTGTTGGTGATGATAGTAGTAATGATGATAGTATGGTACTTCTGCTTCTTTTGGTGTGATGGTGGTGGTGGTAGTGATGGTGGCATTGGTAAGTTTGGTGATTGTTGGTGGCTATTAGTAGGTATTGGTAGTATTGTTGGTGCCGAGTTGGTGTAATGAAAAATATGCAACAAAACAGGTTTAAAAATCATTAAAGAATCAACTTTTTAAGAAAAGCTTGTTGGTTGCTAGAGTTGTACTCAGAACATGGTTATTGGATGTGGCTTAATTGCAAACTTGGGCCCTGGAAATATTTTTGCACTCATACATTGCTCTCAGTGGCCTTGACCAATAATGGCGGAAATGACTATATAGTACAAGGTTCATGTGTTCACATTTACCAGGCTTTCCCTTAGTCCCACTCTGGTCTTTGGCTTACTACTCCAGCATAAGGCAGTCCAGACAAAAAGTAAGTACATGACAATTTCCTTTAAATACATTTATGGTTTCATTTTTAAGCTCAGCATGTGTATTTTGGAGGAGAGAAAGAGAACCAGGCCACTCAGATGGTTGTCGAAAATGAAATTCCTTTCTGTCTGAAGTGTTTCACCAGATGATCATTAACTTGCAGGTGTGCGGTACCACAACATTCGCAAACACTTGGTTAAACAAATATATGGAAGACCATTTGGCCATGTTAAACTTTCTACCTCGAAGGGAGTAGTGGTAAGAAAAAGTCTCTGTAAGACATATGATTTAAATGACAAATACAATAATTAAGAAAGTATAAACATAAACAAATCTTGGGACCAAAAATTAGGACAGACCCATTGGAAATTACAATATCATTTAATTACATAAGTGCTCTGAGTCTTCCTGGTTCCAGCAGTAAAAAAATCCACTCTCAAATATGGATAACCTTAGAAAACACGTGAGGATTTTTTACTCTGCCTATTTAAGGCATCTTATGATTTAAACTAAGATAGAAATAACAGCCAATTGATTGTAGCTGATTTTTTTACTTGTCAAGAATTTATTTACCATGAAATAAAGTGAATTTTGTATATTTACTACATTTTTATTTAGTTATCAAATATTTAGAAAAGCTAACTATATCTAACTATGTTCCAAAAATATGTTACAGAGAGTTCTGACTTCCAGTAGTTTCTAATGAGCAGTGGTTAAAGTTTCGGATGCACTACTGATAAGATATACAGTATTGGGCAACTTGTTTATTTTTTCTGTGGTTTAATTTCCTAATCTGTAAAATGAGCCAGTTACTACTTATTTCATTAACTTGTTTTTGGGAATCAAATGATAGAACATAACTAAGGAAATGATTAAGTATGAAGAACATGATATGCACTTTAAAATGCCTAACCTTTCACTAGAAAAAAAATAAAAAAGCAAAGGGAACTTTAAAATAAACTACATTAAGTTGTATATAAATAACTAAATTTTTATTCTAAAATTCAAGATTGGTGGCGTTACTACCATAATAAATAAGTTTATGTGTTGTCTTTCCCATTTATTGGATGTGGTTCAAATCCCTCTGAACATGGCCAACGCATCCCCGCCAGCGGTAGACACTCTTTAATCTAATTGCATTGAAGTGTTGATCAGCATTTGGGCCTCTACAAAGATGATCTTTATCTTTTTCTTCCAAGATAACTTTTACTCCTATCATCTTTTGTTTGGCAAATCCTCATTCTATAAGACTCAGGTCTAATGTGCTTCTTTTTATGATAATGTTGCTTCCCTAATTTTTAAAGTCGTCTTTTGTGCCTAAACATTTTAAGGCTTGGTACACTTAATTTCCCATTTTTCTTATGCAAGATAAAAATAAAAGCAATTTATACTTAGAGTAGTTATAAATATTAAATAAGACAGAGCATATAAACTAGTTTGCAAAATACTTTTACTTGGTTAGTGTTCAATAAATATTAACTTGCAGCATTTATGTGTCTAGTCACACTTTTGCTTGTATCTTTTGTGCATAGCACAATATGTCACAGTATGCAACCACTACAAATATGTGAATAAACAAAATATAGCAAATATTAATTTAATAAATAAAACTTTTCATGGAAAATAGCACATTATACAAAAAATTAATATTTTTGAATGATTTCTAAACATTTAAATAGTTAATTTATAAGTATTAATATGATATTTTAATAAAGACTATCTTAAATATTTTCAATTATTATTATTGGCTCCAAATATATTTTGTAAATTTAGTAGGAGTGAATTGTTTTGCTAAGAGATGCACAGAATCTTCTCAAAATGAGCTTAAGATTGGATCAGAATTTCAGATTTCACACATACTTCTAACTCAATACCTTGAAATGACAGAAAAATATGGTACCTTAAATTACTCAATAATAGTGTTGAAAAACAAGCAACTATGTTATTCACAGAGAAGAAATGCTGAGAAGATTCTGAAATGTAGAAAGAAGGTGAGAGAGGAGCAAAGCAACTACACCGTAGACCCTTCCAGGATGGAGTCACAGGGAAGGTAAGAACAAATGGAGAGAAACTCATGTTGTCAGGATGTTAGGAACGGGAAGGGTACTTTCTCAGGGAAAAGCAATGGAGGCAGTGTTTTCCTAGTAGTTCAACCCAGACCCTTCCACTGGTCCCACATCCTTTCAATAGGAATTTACTGATTAGTATAAAGAAAAATTACATTTCTTTACCCAGGTCTATTACTACCTTCTATGAAAGTGTCCCATACACTATCATAAATACACATACACTTAATATGTAAAAACATATTACAGTGTTTCACCCAAGATAAAAGATATGTTCAATTGATTTGAAGATGTTGGGCAAATTAGATCAGAGTCCCTTTGATATTACAGATTTACAACTATATTACATTACGTGTTGACTAATTTATAGCTTATATCAATATTTTTGAAATAAGAATACTCAAAATTATAGAATTCCACTAGGCCTTTGTTTGTTTTTATTAATGAATATAATATTCTATACTGTGGAAACAATTTTGACAAAATTTTAAATTATAAACTTGTAATTGACAGAGTCAAAATTCCTGTTCCACTCTGAGAATTTCATTTGTAATGAATATGCTGAAAATTAGAACTTTGTGTAAGCTAGACTATTTACATTCAGCTGAACTAGCCCTTAAAATGCACTGACATTGTAAATAAACACAAAATATTGCAAAGGATTGATGGAACTAAATAACAGTTCCAACCTACAATGAGATCTTTCTTACTCATTCAGATTAAAACCTTTTATAGTTTGCTGGATTTTAAAATCTTATAAAGTCTCTGGAAGAAGAGGAAGAAGAAGTGAGACGCCTGGCCCTAGATAATGTTTTGTTGTTGGAACAGGGCATTTTGGGGGGGTGAAGTATGGCTCAGACTCTACCAGCTGTGAACAGCTTTTCTTCTCCCTCTCATCCCCACCCACTGTTTACATTCATTGATGAGCATAAAGATGTTTGTTTTATAAATGAATAAAACAGTAACTGGCGGTTGTTATTGTTGTCGTATTTATGTAGGGCAAGAGATAGGTTAAGAGAGTATAAAAGATTATACAACTTATTTTTTCTATCTAGTCTCTTAATTTGGAATTTAGTTTCTTGTGTATAGGAGTAAAACTCTCAGCAGTGTCCAGGGCAAAGACAACGGCCAGAGAGTCAGCAAAGTTGTTAAAGAGAGATACTTTGCAATTGCAAAATGAGCAGAGCTCTTTGGCTGTCCAAGTGGCAGAATGTTTGGAAGAAGTACATCTCCTCTTTCCTTTTTTGTAGAATCCAGCAATGATGTGGGTAACTGGATACTTGTGATGCATCTGTAGAATACAGGTGATCACATAACAGGTGATGGCATCTGTAACAGTTTCATGGCCAAAGGGATATTGAGCTGGAGAGAAAGAGAAAATAACAGTTGGATATTTGGTGGTGATGGTAGGCAAGATAATGTTGAAACAGTAAAAACATTGCCTGATCTCAGTAAGTTAACAAAGCAAAGTATATTTCTTGCATACCCTCAACAGAGGGCCCATGATGCTGGCAGCTTCTCTCTGACATGTGCTTCTGTAATCTCTGCAGCACTGGGGAAGGGAGCAGTGTGGTGAATGTCTCACAGCTACTTCTAGATGCAATTCCATGTTGCTTCTCTTATTTCATTGATCACATTAGGTCAAATGGCCACCGCCACCTTTCTCTGGGAACAGAATAGTACAATCCTTTTTCTGCTTAAAAGACAGAGATATAGAAATGTTGACAAAGATAAGTTGTTGCTTACAGTTTTTCTTAGTAGCTAAGAGTCTGAATTTTAGGTCAGATTACCATTTTGGATCCTAGATATAAATGAAGAGGCTCTTTGATAACTCATGTTTTATGATTTTATTTATTTATCTTTACAGAGAGGGGAAGGGAGGAAAAAATAGAGGGAGAAAAACATTGATGTGAAAGAGAAACATCAATCAGTTGCCTCTGAGAAGAACCCCAATTGGAGACCAAACCCGTAACCCAGGCATGTGTCCTGACCAGGAATCGAACCAGTGACCTTTTGTTTTGTGGGACAATGCCCAACTGAGCTGCACCAACCAGTGCAATAACTCATGTTTTATCTGTTCAAATTAGTGGATCCCTTGTCAACATAATCTGAAAACACAAAAAACTGTGTAGTCAAAAGTTAGTAATGCCTGGGGCATTTGTCTTTCATTTGTTCTTGACATCTGTTTGAATAAAGAATGATATACTTTAGGGAAAAAAAGAGATAGTCTAGAGAATATTTTCCAAAAAGCAAATGTTTATATTATTATTTAAATGAAAATAATCTTTATACAAATCATTGTGTATAGCATAGTTCTACTATTGTACCAATATTGTCTTAGTCAAGATCTCACTAGAAGACAGCTAATGTATTTGTCTTATATAAGAAGAAGGAGATGAAAAAGAAAAAGAGTTAACATGGATTCAACTTAGCAGGACCTTAAAGCAGCTATTTCATTCACACTAAATTAGTAGAAGGCTTTACCAGCGACTGAGATCCAAAATATTAGGTGTGATGTCATCAAAAGGATGTCATTCATGAAAAAAGTCTTAAAAAATTTTTTTTAATCCTCACCCAAGGATATGTTTATTTATTTTAGAGAGAGAGGGAGGGAGGGAGGACGAGAGGAAGGGGGAGAGAGTGAGTGAGAGAGAGAGACTATTGTGAGAGAGAAACATCAATTGGTTGCCTCCTGTGTGCAATCTGACCAGGGAATGAACATATCTAGGCATGTACCCTGACAGGGAATCAAACTTGAAATCTTTTGGTGCACAGGCTGATAGTCAAACCAATAAGCCACTGGCCAGGGCATGAAAAGGTTTTTTAAAAGTGATTACTATCATTAAACATGTGAGACGGGACTTATGATTGCACCTCAGTGTTGGGAGCTAGAAAAACAACCACTGAAAAATACAGATCCATCCAAAGAATCAATATATTGAGAGTTTTCTGGAGGCAGAACATAAACTCTTTAACTTTATAAGGTACTTTCTTACATCCTGGAAGTTACTCTAAGTAAGGAAGAATGTGTAATAACTCTGAGTTTCTCAATCTTAAAATTTCCCTTTTTCTACTCATCTTCATAGTATGGGGTTAGGATGAGGGTGGATTGCCAATGAATGTCCATTTCCTGGGTATGACCATGTAGAAATCATAGATCAGTTCTGGAAACAACTGAATATCTACATTGAAACAATCTGGAAAATAGTCTGAATGTTCCCTGTTGTATTTTACCCCAGACCAGAGAAACATTAAATGCTGAAATATTTCAGACATCCAACAATTTCCTGATATAAATATGAATGTAACAATGGCCTTATATCACAGTTATTGTGTACTAAATATATATTGATTTTTGTTGCTTTTGTTGCCCTTGTTCTGTGAATCATGTTTCAGATGATACTTTCTTGGAAGTAGGAGGACCGTTTTAGTTGATTTGACCTATTTGCCTGACTATGTCTTGTGTTTCCATCAGGAGATTTTCCAATGCATTATTATTGTGAAAAATTTTATGACACTGTAAGACTTTCTGGGAACTAATTGACTGTTGCTACAGTTTCTATATTTTCATAACCAGTGTCTGGTTATTTTGATATTATTATTTGGATGGAAAATGATGAGAAGAATATTAAGTATTTCTTCCTTTCACTTAAATGACTGCCAGATATTAAGCAATAGTTTGAATGTACTTCTTTTGAAGTTAAAAAAAATCAAAAACAGTGTTCAAGTGATCTTTACCACAAAAGGAAGAATATTAGCTCCATCACACCCTTAAGAAAACACATCTAAAGTTCATATTTACTTTAGAAAAGAATTACAGTTTGGAGTCAATACAGATCTCCCTCTTTGTACTATTGGAATATGCAAAAGATACACATTTCTAATGTTTTTCAGTGCTACAATTGCCATTCAGTTTTATAGAAAAACTTGTTAGAGAAGTACTTGGAAGAACTTATCCTCAGAATATATTCTAAGTAAATTTCCATAATGTGATATCTGGACCGAAAGTCCAAAAAATTGGGAACTAAAATCCCTCAGTAGAGGCCATCAAAAGTTTATACAAATGAAAAATTGTAGATTTAGTTAAATCACTCCCTTACCTTTGTGGATTAATCACTTAGAAGGAAAAAAGATCTCTGAATACTTCAAAGGATTTTGAAACGATGTTTTAAATTCTGAAACAGAAAATCAAGTTCACCACACTGTCTCACGCACTGTCATAGGAACTATATTGTAGCCAATGGTTACACCCTTTCTCTCTATTGACTCAGGCTCTGGAAATGAACAGCAGGGACCCAAATATATCGTGTCTCTTCTATGCAACTCAAAAGAAATTTCTAACTTCCTAGGAACATATCCTGGACCTACTAATTGAAAGAAGAGCATTGAAGACACCTTCATTTCCTAGATATGAATAAAAAAGGTATGCAGAAGTCATAAAAACAACAGAAGACTCCGGAAACTTAATGCTCCAGCAGTGACCACAGAAAACTCATGCCTTTGACTTAGGGGGTGGCTGTCTGCTGGAGCTTCCATGAGGTGATGAGCAATGAAAAAGTATAAGCCTGTTTGTTCCCAGGGCTTCTGTAACAGTTTTCATTTTAGTGAAAGAGAGAGAGAGAGAGAGAGAGAGAGAGAGAGAGAGAGAGAGAGAGAGAGAGATGGAGAAAGAATCTTCTTGGAAATTGCTCTCACATCAACTTTGCCCTGAACTGCAGCCACTATAAAGAATTTTATTTAAAAAATGACAGTATATAGTGGATAACTTATATGAAAAAAACATACAATAATATTTGAAACACTAGAGGATAGCTAGGACTGTGCCAGGGATTCAATGATACATCAGCATAAAGATGTCAGCTTCTTTCCATTGTGAGCAGTTGATAAGAGGACAATGAGATAAAAATAATGTTCAGGTACAATGTGGTCACATGGCAGACTGACTCTTGATCCTACAGGGGCAGCTGAAGATGTCATAGAGTAGAAAATAGCACATGAAAAGATGTTCAACATCATTGATCATCACGGAAATGCAAATTGAAACCACAATGGGCTATCACTTCACAGCTATTAGAATGGCTGTTATCAAAAAGACAAGAAATAACAAGTGTTGAAGAAGGTGTGGGAAAGGGGAAGCTCTCATACACTATTTGTCAGTGGAAATGTAAATTGGTGCAGCCACTATGGCAAACAGTATGGAGATTCCTTAAAAAATTAAAACAGAACCATCATATTTGGGTGAAATTGAAAACAAAAGAGAGCAAAATACTAATTAAAAGGGCTATCTGCACTCTCATGTTCATTGTAGCATTGTTTACAATAGCCAAAATATGGAAACAATCTAAGTGTCCATCAGTAGATGATGGATGACAAATTATATATATTCACATGTATGTTGAACTTAAAAAAATAAGTGAACAAACAAAACAAGACACAGAAAAAGAGAACAGATTTGTGGTTATCATGGGGAAAGGGAGTTGGGAGGTGAGAAACATGGGTGAAAGCAGTGAATTGTATGGGGATGGATGGTAACTATTTATTGTGGTGGTCACTTTGTACTGTATCCAAATATCAAATTATTATGTTGAACACCTGAAACTAATATAATGTATACTAATATTACCACAATTTTAGAAATAAATGAATAATAAATGGTGTTTAAAATTCTAAGTTTGTGGCAATTTGTTATAGCAGCTTTGGAAAATTGATACAAGAATTCACTGTTTGGAAAGATCCTTCCCTAGTATTAAAAGATTAACTAGAGACAAGAGGTGTCAAAATTGTTAGCTCTATTGGAGGCTTTCTGGCAGTGTATTCAAAATAGGGTTAAAGAACACAGAAATGAAAAGAAGTTTAAGAAGACCCTGGGTATTTTTTGGAAGTCATTTAAATTAAAAGCCCAATGTCAAGAGCAATCTTTACTCCTAGACTATCTTTCAAAAAGATCTGCCTCAAAGAAGGTATTTATTTTGTTTTCATCAAACAACTATGGTAAGTCACTAATTTAAAACTCCCACCCTACCTTGGTTCAGTTATTTCAATAAATGAGTCATTTGCTAATGTCGTTCTTAAATTCCAACAGGAAAAAATGTTAAGTACTCAGTTGACAAGCGCATCTTGGTTTTTAAAGTAAAAGGAAAAGCAATTCCCTTCTTACTTCAATCCAAACTCCACTACGCTAACATGTTGCTTTTTCTCTGACTCTTATTCAAATATTATAATAAAATAAAAGCTGAAAATACATATTTACTTTTTCATATGTTTGTTGACCTCTTTCAGTTTTCTTTTTTCTTCTTACTTAGTTTCTAAATTCAGGCCCTATCTTACTTATTATTCACTCTTTAAACAACTCTTCAATACTATAGTAATTTATTAAAAAATAAAAACTTCACAAGTTAATGTTCAGGCAACATTTATAAATAACAAAAAAATGGATTACCTAACCAAATTCAATGATTTTAGAAAAGTGTTTTGGCATTTTGTCAACACCTAATTTTATGACTTTTTGTTATACAAAAATTTCCCATTCTTTTCATATTCCAGAAATATCTATTACAAATAAATAATAATTTGTTTTTGCATTTTATCAAATAACTTTCTCTTCTATCATAATGTCTCTGAATCAATGCATATTTATAACACGATATTAATAAACACTTTATGATATTTTAGTATATAAAAATATACAGAGCAGGAATCTTATAAATTTTATAGATGCCTTAGATTATTACAAGATGGCTTTGAATTATATGCCAAAGAGTAAATGAAGAATTCTATAATATCATATATCAATTACAAATTCCACATTAATTTTCTGTTTTCTGATGATTGTAATTCTTGCTTAATTTAAAAACTCACATATAGTAAAATTGAGAACTCTAATTTGTAAATTTTGAACCGTTATTTAATTTTTCATTCATTAATTTGATTCAGCACAGATTTATTGAGCATCTATTATATGGCAGGCACTGTTCTACATTGTGGGAATATAGTAAGAAGAGACAAATGACTAAACCCCATCCTCATTGGAATCACCTTATAATTGTCAGGGAAGTATTGAATGTGTTACCTGAAAAAAAGACTATACACATAGATTTCAATATATGTGACTTAATTTTTAGTTCATTTAAAATTATTGCCATTTTTACATGCCAACCTTTAAAAAATAAAATCCCAATTCCATTCTGCTCTTAAAGCTGTTATTAAAAAACAAAGCAAATGAATAGCTATGAACACTAAACCAACATATAGTAGAAACAATTTATAAACTGCTTAACTTGAATGGGTAAAAAATTTTTTCTTTTCCATCTTGTAGCTGGAAATGAGGAATGAGCAAATGTTAAGTAACTTGCCTGAGGTCACTCAGTGAGGCGCAGTTGAGTCTGGGCTCTAACTCAGAAATTCCCGATTCCCTGTGGCTGGGCCACAAGTTCACAGCCGCTGGCTCACAGCAGTCCGGAAGAGGACGGAGTTTTCCTGTAAGCCCTGGAGAGCCAGTGAGGCTGCCACATCAACAGGAGTGCGCACAGAAATCAGGCTACAGGGAAGGTCAGCAACCGCGAGTTCTTATTGCCTTAACCTTTCCGCCCACGTTGAGGAAATTCACTGCAAAGTCAGTCTCGCCAGAAGAAGAGAAGTAAGAAAGATAACTCTGTAGGAAGTATCGTGTTTAATATCCATGAATAAAATTTTAGGGTTCACAAAGCCTGGAAAAAGTAACTTTTTTTTTGTAGAAGTCGTGAATTAAATTTAGAATTCTTGGCAGTTTTTGGACAAATGTTTTTGCTTTTTCATTAATCCCACAAGAAAAAGTACAAACTCCAAGTTAAAATTAGAGCCAGGCCACGAATGGCTATGAATCTGTAGAGTTAAGTTTAGCGTGCTATAGGCTTTAACAGATAAGCCTGCCCGTGCGAAGAAAAATCTACTTGGATTCAGGTACAGCTAAATCAACCCCAAATCCTCTGGTGCACAGAATGCAGGGTTTCCTCCCCTGATGGCCTGTCGTGCACTTGGGTGGGCTCGGAAGCTGTGAGAGACAAACAAAATTACACTCAAACCACTGGATTGCTAACATTCAACACACGAAAATCATGATACTGAAAACTCACATTGCGGAAAAAATAAAAGAAACATAAACAAAAACACAGAGAACATACTCAAGAGCACTCAATCTGCAGGGTCAAGGGCCTCACCAATGAGATCCCTTGTTTGACGCCCGAGCACTAAGAGAAATAGCGCCGACATCCTTCCCAGTGAGCGATGGAGTTCTTTAGTTCACTCGAGCTCCCTACCCCAGTGCTGCTGTGCAATTAGTCACCAACCCACAGAGGTCCATTTAATCGACATTTATCGGATATTTAAATGTTTGAATACTTAAATTTAATGTGTATCTTCTCTCCAAAGTGCCCAGCATTGATTTAGGCACTGAGAAAATCGCAAAACACAAAGGAGGAAGAGAACATCCCTGCTCCCCTGGAGCTCCAATAGAAATTGCACATCTAAATGGAGATTAGAAAAGATGGTGCATACGTGTAGGCATGATGATCACATCAACAAAGAGAGTCAGGCCAATGAGGTCTCTAGAATTCTATATCCTGGACTCAAGAGTCAGTGATTGGGTTATAGGGAGGGTTGGGCAGATGATCGTGAAGCTCTATGTGTAGAATGACTTCATCGTTAAACGTAGATCGTATGTTTAGTTTGGATAGTTGTGGGAGAAAGTTGCTGATGGAGATTGTCTGGGTGGAGAGTGTTAAAACCTGCAAGGGTTTTTCTGACTTTATCACTCAATATACTCAGTCATTCCCTTGGCTGCAGATAGTGGGTATTTCAGACCACAAATTATTTGTGTCAATTATACTGAAAGAATGGAAAAAACATCCTTTGGTCAGTTGTACCACTTGTTCCATTTCCTTTCATAAAAACATTGTTTTCCAGAATTAAAATAATATGACTAAAAACCTAGAAGTCGTCATTCATTTATTCATTTCCTGTATTCAGTCATCCAAGTCCTATTATCGGCTGCTGGCTTTTTCAGTTCCCATCACATGTGTCACTTTAAGACAAAATGATGGTAAGTAGTATCCGACCTCTCTCTCTCTCTCTCTCTCTTATTCCAGGCCCCTTTCATGTCATATACTACCTTCTTCTACCAGTTCTTAAATACTAATCTTATCATTGAAGGTGTCAGCTTTGAAAACTTCAATAGAGGTCATCTAATGTGTTGGGGATAAATTCCAGTGCCTGGCACCTATCAACTAGACACACACTGCCCCTTGTACGTACATAGTCACCGCCTCAGCTGGACTTTGCTCATTCTTGCTTTCCTCCTTCCCTCTTTCTCTTTCCTTCCTCTCTTCTTCCCTTTTTTCATTTCTTTCTCCTTCCCTTCTTTCTTCCCTACCTTCTCCTTTCCGTCTCCCTTTCTCCCTCCCTCCTTTCTCCCTCCCTCCCTCCCTTCCTCCCTTTTTATCTTCCGCAAGGCCCACCTCAGCTGCCAAGTTACTTTAAATAGGCTTAATACGAAGCATACTAATTAAAATGAAAGAAAAGAAAAGTAATGCTATCGGTATTTACCTTTTTTTTTGTTTGTTTGTTTGGAAAATATCAAAAAGACTGATAGCGCTCCCAGTTGCTGGGAAGCAGACACTTATATAGCTGGACTAAAATAATGTTACTTGGTACACACTAAGCAGAGGGCAATTAGGGGATGATTACTAAGAGCAAAGGTTTACATGGTCTGTGAAAATAAATACTGTTTTTAGCTATTTATCTTAGAAATAGATACTCACCCGTGTGTGCAATAATGAATATAGTATTTATTCATTGTTGGGGTTTCATTTTGCTTTGTTCTTTTTTATGGTATAGATTCAGACAGCAAGTATTCATTAAGAGGAACTGTTTAAATTAATGAATACTACACCTGAAATATTATCTGAGTAGATAAATAGGATGTATTTCTTTATTGAAATTATTAAATAAGGTTATCTTTTAAGCAAGATTTAAAAAGTTTCATTTATCAGTAAAAAAGAAACAAAAATATTTGTTCATTAAAGTTGAAGGATACACAAGATATATTAATTGATGAATAAAAATAACAAAACAAGGGGTTAAAATTATATATATGGTGCAATTTGTGTAAAAAATGGAGAAAGTAAGACTGCACATTTAAATTTACTTGCATATCCATAGATAGATATTCTGAAACATCATATGAAACTGGAAACCCCGTTAGGGTAGGAGGAAACCTTTTCAGTAAAATGTCCTTTTGAAAGTATGAAATTTGAAAACATATTTTTGAAAAGAACAAGATCTTACTAAACATTGCAGATAAACTGTCTTCTTCTTGTCACAATATGCTTCAGTTACTTGAAATTAATGTGGTCTTTATCACTAAACACCAAATGTTACTTTAGCTTGATGGTGACCAGAGTAGTCCAGAAACTCCTGGGACTTGGTTCAGATGTCAAGAGTTCCATCTTCTGGTGTCTGGAAAGGTTTTCAACGTGGTTCAGTAATTTTAGACATGTCTCTGGCTCTGACAGGATGTGGCATGCGGTGTGATGGCAGACTTTCCATGTTTCATGAATGATTGCATATCCAGGAATCTACCACATGTCAGTTAATATGTCTTCGTGTCGGTATTTTTACTATTGAGAATTACCGAATGGTGGAGACGCATGAATACATCTGAAAATTCCAAAAAGCCTATAATGATTGTAGTTTCCAAAAGAAAATTTTTTTTAAATGAAGGAAAAAATGGTGACATAGCATTTACTATGGAATCCATTATGATGATGATTGTAAAAGGAAACATATACCTTTTTATAATTACTAATTTCATGTATAATTAAACATTATTTTAGATATAAAGGGAAAAACTTGTTCTCTGAATTGTTTTTTCATTCTTGTAATACCTTTAATCAAAAAGTAAGCTTCTATTATATGAAAACTTTGTGTTTCTGGTTATGTTTAATATATTTCAAGCATACACTTTTTTTCCAAGGAAAAACTTAATTTTCTATTTGGTTACTGGAAGGCTGTTGTAATCCTTTGGTGGTGTCATGTTTTCTTGATTTTTCATGTTCTTTGGAGTTTTGTGTTGCTATCTTTCTTAACTGCCTTCAAGGGAGAAATTTCTTCCGTCGTCGCTGTTAGAGATTCTGAGGCTTTCTCAGACCATCTGGGTTAACCCGGCTCCATCTTTCTTGCTCCTTCTGTGGCAGAATTCTTCAGCTTTTATTCTTATTCTGGATCCTGCTACACACCAGGCCCAGGGCTGACAGCCTCTCTTTTGTGCTCCCAAAGGCGGCGGTACAACTCAAATCTGTGGTCTCTTTCTGCCCCATAGACGTTACTGGTTTTCTTTGCGTCTCAGACCCTGCGTGCGCTGCACACATGGAGCGGCCACAGGGTGGGGGTTTGTGGTTAAAGCGAGTGGCATGTTGGGAGTGTGGATGGTTCCGCGGGGCGCATTACAGGTGGGCTGTTTCCAGAAGCTCTTGGGTGTGCTTTTTAATGGACTACACAATGTAACTGGGACTTTTGTCTCTTTAATGCCCTCTGAGAGTCCTATCTGTCATTCTCCCTTGACTCTCTCCCCGCACCCCCTGGTATGGAGCTCTTGATTTAGAACTCTAGATGGGATGAGAGAAAAATGAGCCCCTTTGGCAACAACCCACACAACCGGGGAAGCTGGATGTTCACTAACACGTTCTCCTTTTCCCCCATGGGGGTAATCCAGAACCTAGAAATATCTTTCTTGGGCCTAACATGTGCCAGTTTGGGAAAACTGTTTCTATTACCCCTTCCAACTAGTTCAAAATTACAAATTTTTGCTCTAACAGGGTGTTGGAATTTCTCCTCTGGAAACCTGAACTTCCAAAAAGGCTCTCTGGTCTGACTCAGCGTTCTGGATCAAGACCAAGGGGAACTGGAGCTGGTTGGTTCATGGGCACCTGCAGCCAGAACCAAGGTCTGTCTGTGCATAACTCCTGTGTGATAGTCGTCCTGGGTCCTTGACCTATGATGCTGGTTCCGTATCTCCCTCCAAGGCCCTTTGTCTGTAGATGGATGGCAAGTTTTTGTTGCCGAGGTGGGGACAAAAAGAAGTCTTATTTGTTGTGATGGTAAGCAGGAAATAAATACTTAGACGTGACGCGCAAAATGAATCTCATTGAATTTTGAATAATTTATGTAAAATATAAGTAACATCAGGGTTGTCATGTGGTTCATCACTTAGATTTGCTGCATCCCATGCATTTAGGTAAAGTTCTGGAACAGTTCTGGTTTATTTGTTTTGTTTCCAGGTCTGTTGATCTGAACTAGACTTATTTATTTGTGCTCAATAAGCAGTTAACCTGGGCCCTGACAGTTGGCATGAGGACTAGAGCAGCTGTGCCATCAGTTTCATAGGCAAAGTCAGGCTTTCTTAGGAGGTAGATGAGTTCCTAAGCAACAAGAATGCAAGTGCACTTCAAGACTCTACCTGCATGCATTTCTAAAATTAATTTTTAATTAAATTTATTGAGGTGACATCACTTACTAAGATCATACAGGTTTTAGGTGTACGTATCTATGATACTAAATCTGTATATCGTACAGTGTGCCTGCCACCTAAAGTCAAACCGTCTTTCATCACCATTTATTAGGTCCCCCTCCACTTCCCATTCTCCCAGCCCCTTCCCTCTGGCAACCACTACATTGCTTCCTGCGTCCATGAGCTTCAGTTTTATATCCCACATAGGAGTGAAATCCTGTGGTTCTTAGCTTTTGCTCACTGACTTATTTCATGTAGCACAATATTTTATAAGATTCCATTAGACAAAACAAGCCACGTAACCAAACCTGATTATAGCACTGGGGAAATAAACAATACCTCTTGTTGGGATGATCTGCAATATCACATTTACAAGGAAAACAATCCAGAAAAGAGAATGATTAGCCATTTTCATAGCTTACCACAACCTGCTCTCTGGCCATAAATATTCACACACCATTTCAATGCCAAGTATGCTCGCCCCCAACCCAAGATCTTCAAAAGTATTATGCAGTTACATCACTGGGCTCAGAGTCCAATATTTCACGATTCACTTCATGTCCAGATATGGTCCTTAGACATGACTAATCCAAAACAACACATTATATGCATATCCGAAATATATTGGAATGGCAGAGACAAGATAATCCCAATAAAGACTCCCATTAAAAATGGTAAAGAATGGAAGGCACACAATGACTGGCACATAGAAATCAAGTAGGTAAATGTTTTCACACCAGTTAATCCGGGGACAGAGAATGGTCCTTGATTAAGGTTTGGTTCTATTCCCTGGGAATGACTCTGCATTCCATCGTTATCTACTGCTTCTTGGAAATAGCTCCCTAGTTCATGCAATTTCATAAATCTTTAGTAAACATTCTGGGCTTTGGGCTCTGCCACTGAGATTTCTTCCTTTTCCGCAAGAAACAGTCTGTTCTGGCAGCTGAACAGTTTTCTCATCCTGTTTCCTTTTCAAGAAATGCAAGGGCCCAAAGACGTACTTGTGATTTGAGCAATTCTAGCTCCCCTTAGTCCAAGCTGATGACCATTTTCAGGTAAATTTTCTTAAAGACTTTATAGGATTTCTAAGCACTGGCTTATATTATTTCATTAAAACAAACAAACAAAAAACCCATATCTACATTTGTTTTCATAAAAGTTCACTTTCTACTATGGGGTCCCTGTCCTGAAGACTGTTGGAATTCATTTTTTCTAGTTATGGTCTAATATGCAATAAATATTTCTGAGGTCTGGTTTTAGTTAAGACTGCTACTAAAAGGGACAATAAACTGGGTGGCTTATAAACAACAGAAATTTATGTCTCACGGTTCTGAGGCTGGAATGTCCAAAATTAAGGGGCCCACAGATGCACTGTCTGGTGAGGGTCTGCTGCTCTCTGGTGCAGAGATGGCTGTTATTTCACTGCGTCCTCAATGGCAGATGGGGTGAGGTGACTGTCTTGGTTCTCTTCTGTAAGGACACTAATTCCATTGGCAAGGGCTCCACCTTTATGATCAAATCACCACTCCAAGGCCCCACCTCCTAATGGACCCATCACATTGAGGATTAGGTTTTAATGTATAAATTTTGGGGTTGGGGACGCACACATTCAGCCTACGGCAGACCTTAAAAAGAATCTCAGAGACATAGTTGAATGTCTTTGTTTCTAGGCCTCATTTTATTTTGAGAATATTTTATCCACTTTTGAGACTAAAGATAAGAAGAAATGTTGCTTCCAGTCCAATTTGTCCTATTCCATGTATATTTCCTCTAAATTAAACTATTTCTTTTAGCATTTCTCTCTCTCTCTCTCTTTATATTTTATTAAAGGAAACAAAAGAAGCCTAATGACATCTTCAAATTTCTATCTGAAAATCAGCTTGGCGGGCCTCACAGGATAACTTTGTTAGTTGTTTTGGTACCATGTTTTCTTAGAAGTGTTTTTCCTCTATTTTTACTAACCACCACTAATAATGACTTTTATTTTTATTTTTTTGCCATTTTCCAGACATCAGCCAATACCTAGCCAACCACCAGGGGCAAAGCTACTTAGCTAATGTCAGCTATCTGCAGACGTATTAGTGAGCCTTGCCAAGAACAGCAGAGGCACGAGACAGCTGAGTCCAGCCCAAATGGCAGATTTGTGAGTTAAATGCATAGCTGTTTTAAAGATTAACTTTTGGGATGGTTTATTGAACACCAATAGATTCCTGATAACAACATTCTCCTAAGTAAACTAGTCTCATTGTTTTTCCCAACAACCCTTTCAGCTCTAATATACTGTTTATGTAATGGTTTCTGAGATCATGCAGATTTGAGTTTTTGAAGGCTGGTTATATCAATTAATTGACCATAGACACTGGGGTGTGTTCATTACTTTTCTTGATTTCAAAATCCTTAACTATAGAGATAGAGGTAGATAATACATGCCACATAGAATTTGTATGATTAGAGATAGATAATACATGCCACATATAATTTCTATAATTAAAAATGAAGTTATAAAATAGTCATAGGCATAGAAAATATAGTCATAATATTGTAATAACTATGTATGATGCAAGGTGGGTACTGAAGCTATCAGGGGAAGCACTTTGTAAATTATATGATTGTCTAACCACTATACTATATACCTGAAACTAATACAAAATAAAATTGAATGTAAACTGTAATGGAAAAAAATTTTAAATAAAAAAAATCAAAATAAATAAAATAAGATATGTAAGATACTCAATATGACAGGTACTTAATCTCAATCTCCTCTATTTTTACAGACTTAAATTAATATTTTATGATAGATTGCAAAAAGTGCCATGCAATTTATATCTCTATTTGCACACCTATCACTATATGACTGCTGTTCCTGTCATCAAAAGGTGGGGTCTGTTTCTGCACTGTCTTAAATTTGGTCAGACATTTGACTAATAGTATATGGCAGAAGTGATGTTGCAGGATTTTAATGACAAGGTTCACAAAACCTTACAATTTACATTTCCTTACTCTTAGAAACCAGTCACCTGTCCAAGCCATTCTTGAAGAGAAGTGGAGTAGCCTTACTGACACCTTAAGGGAACTCTCACACATGTAAGTGAGGTCATGCTGGACCAACCAACAGCCAACCAGCCTGTCCCCAGGCACAAATGCATGAGTGATCCCAGTTGGCTCTCTGTGAAGCAGAGATGAGATGTTTCAGCTGAGCCCTGTCCTAATAGTAGATCAATAGAATCATTAGCACATATGTGTTTATTTTTTAAAACACTGAGTATTTTCCTATACACCAATACATAACTAAAATACATTTGCAATACACACTTATTAAAATACATAGTATCTTACACTTGAAAGTTAGACAGTATGGTATCCTTCTGCGTAAAAAGGGATGTAAAATGCTTTTCTCTTTGAGCAGAGATATTATAAAGATGTAAAGTGATAGTATATGCCAAAGTACCTTGTAGACCATGAGTATAGTCAACCATTTTAATCAATTTATTTTATTATTTGTTATTTAATGCATTTTTCACACAAGTGTTCTATGTCTATTTATAATTAGTTGTTGATATTACAATGGTCACTGAGAAAAGTTGGTAGCAAAATAAACTTTCACAACTAGTGTTAGATGCAGTCAAGTAAAGAGTCAATAAAACTACGATGAGTAAATTCTTTTTTTTAATGTGTTTTATTGATTATAATATTACATTTGTGCCAATTTCCCTTCCCTCTGCTCCCCTCCACCCGGTGGCCCCCCTCCCTCCAGTTGTCCCCCCCTTTTAGATCATGTCCATTAGTTGTGCATACAGTTCTTCTCAACCTCTCTGTCTATTCCATTCCCTCCTACCATGATCCTTAATGCCTATATCATCTCCCTCCCTCTCCCCATTCCCCCTCCCCGTTGACCTCCCCCCAACATGTTCCCCGTACCCATAGCTCTCTTTCCAGTCTCGTTGCCTGTTTAGTTTGCCTTTGTTTCAATTCCCTAGCTTCTGTTGTTTCTTGTGATGCAGTTTTCATTTTAGATTTCATTGTCTTGATCCTCCTTTTTTCTAAACCAGTCCCTTTAACATCTCATACAACAGTGGTTTGGATCTAATGAACTCTTTCAGTTTTATTTTGTCCTGGAAACACTTTCTCTGTCCCTCTACTCTGAATGACAATTTCGCTGGATAGAGTATTCGTGGTTGTAGGTTTTGGATTTTCATTACTTTGAATATTTCTTGCCAGTCCCTTCTTGCCTGTAGGGTCTCCCTTGAGAAGTCAGCTGATAGTCTAATTGGGACCCCTTTGTACATAATTCTTTTCTTCTCTCTTGCTGCTTTTAAGATTCTCTCCTTATCTTTAATCCTCGACATTTTGATTATAATGTGTCTTGGAGTGGTTCTCCCTGAGTCCAGTTTTTTTGGAACTCTCTGTGCCCCCTGGACGTGCAAGTCCATTTCCCTCCCCAAGTCTGGGAAGTTCTCCTTTATTATATTTTCACTCAATTTTTCAAGTTCTAGTTCATCTTCCTCATTCTCTGGCAAACCAATGATTCTTATGTTGGGCCTTTTATAGCTGTCCCAGAGGTTTCTGATCCTCTCATCGTTGCTTCCCATTTCCTCTCGCTGCATTGGTTGACTGCTTGTTCCTTCTCCATATTCCAGTTTGTTGAAATGAACTCTGGATTTTTTTTCCTCACCATCTGTCTCGTATGTGGTTTTGTTCCTTTCGTTATGAGTGTTTTTCGCTTCTTTCTCATCTTTTTCCAGATCTTTTGTGAATTCTGTAAGCCACCTGATAACAATGGCCCAGAACTGATCATCTGACAGGTTTCTTATCTGTTCATCTGTCAGGTTCTCCATCTGTTGCCTGGTGAGCTGTGCCACCGGGATTTCTATAGTTGTCTGCCTCATTTTGACAGATGCGTTTTGTTTTCTTGGGCTGGCTGTAGGGGGCAGTGCCTGTGTACGCGTCACAATCCAGCGACCGGTGCCTGTCCGCGACCTATTTCGCAGCCCTGTGGCGCTTTCTTTGGGGGTGGGGGTCCAAGATGGATTCACATAGTTATTCCGCTAGGAGACGGGGATCCGTCCTCCCGCCCCCCTGGGCCTCACTGTTCAAGGCGATGTGGTGGCTGCTTTCCCCAGCGTTGGGGTCGCGAGCTGCCGGGGGTTCGACTGCAGCCGGGGTTGTTCTCCCCGCCGCTGTCCCAGGTGCGACCGCAAACAGTGCTGCCCTCTTTAACTCTTACCTGCCCAAAGAGCGCCGCTGGTTTATAACTTCATATGTTGGGCTTCTGTGTAGTTTTATTTTCTGGAATTTCTAGTTATCCTTTGTTTTGAAGTAGTTGTATTCCTCTCTAGTTGTAGAGGGAGACCTAGCGCATCCGTCTAAGCCTCCATCTTGGCCGGAAGTCTATCCTCTAAATTCTTGAATATAGTATTCCTGCAAGCAAAAGAGGTATCTAACCCAGTATTAGAGGGATAGTATCAAAGAGAAACAATTCTCAAAATGGTAATAATAATTTAGAAAGTTGTAATGTAGACAGCTTCTTATTTGGTGGGAACAAGTCACACAGTAAAAGAGGTACATTGTATGCATATGCCATGGAACAGATCCAATTGATTGCACATTAAGTAGGTAGCATAGTCATAACTGTGCAGGATTCGGGGAGGTGAGTCAGTACTCTCTTCCCCTCCCCAAACCAGAACTCATGAAATGGCATATGTCAGACAAGGTAGTTCCAAATACAAGTTTATTATTGGTAAACACTGAATTAGAGATCGGACTTAAATACTTGATTAAATGTAAAAGCTTTTCATTATATTACACAGTTTCTGCTTTAGTCACAGGAAAAAACTAAGGCAACTGTGGGTCTCTACCACAAAGATTAATGCAAGACAAGTGAGAAAATGTGGATTTATGTCCTGCAGTTGACTGGTTATGAAAGAAGAGAAAAAGATTGGTCCAAGTATGATTATTTCCTTTCCCCAAACTCTAATCAGTTAAGTCATATTTCTCCCATGGAGAGAAGTAACTGACAATTAGAGAAGTCAGGAAAGTTTTTCAAGCTGAAGTCCTTTCCATCTATAAATACAAGGCTGAGGAAATAAAGATACCCTGTCAATAATATGCATAATACATTAATATCTAAATTAAATTCAACCAAAGCATATACATTTAGAAAATAAAGGAAAATGTTAACAATAAATAGTGTTAGCTTAGAAGAAGTTTTCACTTGAAGACCATTACCACAAGTGTCGTCGTCGGCAGCCGTCCGTCTCGAGAGACGATGGTGTAGCTTCTTAAGAGTCTATCTGCACCGCCAAGAATGGCTGTGCAGTCCGACTCGGGAGTGACACGGTATCTGTCTCCTCCCGTGTTGAATCGACATCTTGCGATGACGCTGAAGCTACAGAGCCTGGGCAGGGTGATATGGAGGGTCTGCTGTTGCCCATGCAGCAGACTCCCCCTCTCTTCGCAGCTGAAGGGTCCAAGGGAAAGACGGAGTCAATACAGCTTGGCTTCAGGTGCGCCGCAGGAGTTGCCGGTGTTGACTACAACGTCAAACTGCCTTAGGGACTCCGGCTCCGGATTTTCTGTCGGGGTTTACTCCCTTAGCCTTTCCCCTGAAGAGGTATGCCGCAAGGCAGCGGAGGTTTTTTGGAGTCAGAGTTTTCCTTAGCTTTAGTATATTGAATACCTGCAAGATCCTCTTTATTGGTGCTTATCTGCCTGGCTTTGGTAAAGGAGAGGCAATCCTTCGATTGTTTCAGGACTGAGTAATTAGCCCACTCGAAACGTTGGGTAGTAATCGGCTCCTGTAACTCCACAGCCCTAAGAGGTAAATCCAAGCGTTACTACCTGAAGGGAGAATGGGTGCTATGTGGTTCAAATAGCACATGTCTAGTAGAACATTATTTATCAGAAATCAATTAAAAGCAAGCATGTTAAAAATGAGACTGCAAGTATATTCGTCGTCGTCGTCGACAGCTGTCCATCTCGAGAGACGATGGTGTAGCTTCTTAAGAGTCTATCTGCACTGCCGAGAATGGCTGTGCAGTCCGACTCGGGAGTGACACGGTATCTGTCTCCTCCCGTGTTGAATCGACATCTTGAGATGACGCTGGAGTGTCCTCTCCAGTGAAGCTGAAGCTACAGAGCCTGGGCAGGGTGATATGGAGGGTCTGCTGTTGCCCATGCAGCAGACCCCCCCTCTCTTCGCAGCTGAAGGGTCCAAGGGAAAGACGGAGTCAATACAGCTTGGCTTCAGGTGCGCCGCAGGAGTTGCCGGTGTTGACTACAACGTCAAACCGCCTTAGGGACTCCGGCTCCGGATTTTCTGTCGGGGTTTACTCCCTTAGCCTTCCCCTGAAGAGGTATGCCGCAAGGCAGCGGAGGTTTTTTGGAGTCAGAGTTTTCCTTCTCTGATGTGCCCTGACTGGAAGATCGAACCAGCGACACTTAGCTCGCAGGCCGACGCCAGCAGCTGCACGTGGCTCCTGGTGACTGAGTCACAAAAGCCAGGGAACAAAGTGGGCTGAAGACCTAAGCCTCTTTCCCACAGTGATAACATCGGATGTGGTGCAGACCCTTGGACCCTTACCTGCAGACAATTCTTGGGGGCCGGTTTACAAGTCTCTAAGAACAAAGAAGCTTGAAAATTAGTGTCTCCTCTCTCCCATAGCAACTATATCAGATGTGGAACAGACCCCTGGACCTTTGTGATTTACCGCTTTGCTCTGTAGCCCTATAGGTTAATGTTTATCCCTCTTAGTGGGATCACGTAAGCCTTTTAGTTCTGTAGCTCTATAGGTTAATGTTTATTCCTTTTAGTGGAAAGAATGTTTGTTACCATGTAAGCCTTTTTACTTTCTATTTAGTTTTACTTAAAAAAAATCTTTTCTGAAACTCAATAAAAGCATGAATATTTGTGGAAAGAGACGCTGAGATTAAGTCCAGCAAGCAGGATGAGTGGCCAGCAACAAACGGAGGGCTGTAACTCTCTCTGGTTATCAGCGATTGCAAGTATATTAAATATGGGAAAATGTAATTATTCTTTATAAATGCATAAAAAAACAAGCAAGTTACTAAAATCCTTAATTTAGACACAGCTACAGACGTAGTATTTATTTTTAGTATTTTAATATGAAAACAATGGAATTCTTTATATTCTTCTATTAAAATTTATATATCTAGAATATATTTTTCAAAGAAACAAATAAAATGGTATATATGTATATATATGTCTTCATTCATGTGTACACACATATAAACATATAATGTATGCATGTTTAAAAACATAGAAGTTTTAAGAATCCCAAACAATGCACGTGTATAGTTTAAATATGTTTAATTATATATTTATATAAATATGTTTACATAACACCTAAGGTGTATTTTTTAAAATAGCACATCAAAGCCAAGTATTAGGATGAAGAAGAATCTAACAGAATTGACTTCATTGAAAATGCTACTTTCTCAAAGTTTCCATGGGGCTCTGCTCTAAAGATGTATCATTAAATAATATATCACGAACTTAGAGTTTCACTCATGAGTGACTCACAATTATACACTTAAAACAAGAGAAGCAGACTCACTGAAGGCATTCTAGCCCCACTTCTATTTTTTATATGAAATAGGAATGTATAAAACACCTTATAATGAATAGTTCTTTGATATAGATGATTCATACCAACACTGCTAATTAAAATACCATTTACAAGTCAAGCAGTATGAATCAGAAGGTGAAACTTTCATATACGAAATTTCCTCTATAAACTAAGAGTAGAATATTCTGGCAGAGAACAGGTCATATTTCCCTAATAGATGTTGTAAACTTTTAATATTAGGGAAATACTGTGTGGTTTAGATCAGAAATATTTAGTTTCATTTCATTAAAAATATTTGCATAAGACCTTAAGGTGTTTCTAGAAATATCTGCACATTTTCACTAAAGTAGATGTAATTTATCAACTGGATTTATTATCCTCTAAATAATTTAAGTGCCCCAATAGGTCATTTTGATGAAATAATCAAAGACCAAATTAAATCTGCAGAAAACAAAATATGTGAAACACATAGAAACAGAATTCCATGAAAAATAACAAATGGTTTATTTAGATTAATTATAGTCAGTTAACATATAGTTGCATTGGTATGGATTTCTTTTAAAAATATAGCTATTTAAAGGAACTAAAGAAATGTTTGCTTTAGACATAGTGATAGTAATAGAGAAATCTACGTTCTAAGACACCACCTTTGCCTGCTTTGTCAAATTTTTACTACCTCATTTTAGATCTCAGCTTTATTTTCACAACTTTTATGTTTTAGGAAATAACTTTGCTTTATATTCCAAGGTGAAAACAGATGTCATAAACTATGATTTCCCTCAATTTCCATTTCTCCTACTTCTATAGTTACCGCACTAGTACCTACACTAACCTCTTTCAAAGAAGAAATATTCTTTCATGTGCACCTGGGTCCATTCACCTTTTTCTTTATGCAGTTTTACTCTTCCTCTAACTCATGTTATGTTTGTATTTTTAATCCTTTTTCTCCCCTATTAATCATTTTAAACAATAAACGTGCTCTAAACTCTTCAAACTGAAAAATAAAAATCTAATAAATAATTCTTTCATTAACCTAACTTCTACTTCATATTATATAGTCTTTCCTTCCCCATTTCTCTCCTTCATGATCAAATTTCTTGAAGAAATCCAGAATCAGACACACTTACTCAGCCAGTCTCTGGCAGCATGGGCTTAGATGAAGGCCTTGACACATAGCAGTCCCTTAGACGCTGGAATTTATCCCACGGCCTTGAGCAGTTTTTAACTCTGCTGCCTTTAGACAGGGTGGCATTAAAAATGGAAGGAAGGTGGCAGAACAGAACAAAGCAGGCTAATGCTGATCACAAACTTGCCAAATAGTTTATCTGGGGAAAATGATCGAGGGACTGTGAAAAGCCACAGATGGTCCACTGTTGGAACCCTTTCAGGAGGGGGGACTGCTCAGAAAACAGAAAAACATCCCCCAACCAAAACAGCACCCCGATTTTTAATTTTTAATTGTTTACATTATTACACCCCCCACCTCAGACTATCACCACACCGGGGTCCAGGTCCATGCGTCATGCATATATGTTCTTTGGCTAATTCCTTCACCTTCCGTTATCCAGTCCCCTCCTCTCCCTTCTCCACCTATCGTTGTTAGCCTGTTCCATGTATCTATGCCTCTGTTTCTATTTTTTTGTTAGTTTATTTTGTTCATCGGATTCTACACATAAGTGAGATCATATGATATTTGTCTTTCACTAACTGGCTTATTTCATTTAGCATAATCATCTCCAAGTCCATCTATGTTGCTGAAAAAGGTAAGAGTTTGTCTTTTTTAGATTGATGAACCTTTAATCAGACTCATCAAGACAAGAAGAGAGAGGACCCAAATAAATAAAATAAAAAATGAAAGAGGAACAAGGACAACTGCTATCACAGAAATACAACAAAAAATTGTAAGAAAATATTATGAACAACTATATGCCAAGAAATCAGACAACCTGGACAAAATGAATAAATTTCTAGGAGCATACCATCTTCCAAAACTGAATCAGGAAGAGTCAGCAAAGCTAAATACCCCAATAACCACTAGTGAAACTGAAGCAGTAATCAAAGCACTCCCAGAAAGCAAAAGTCCTGGACTGGGTGGCTTCACAGGCAAATTTACCAAGCACTCAAATTTTTCTTCTCATGAGCCATTGGGTTTGTTTGCTAACACTATGGTCAACTGAGGTTGTAGCTCTTGAAAAGAGGATACTGTTCATGTTAGGAAACACTGACCGCTCTCCCTTCCTCTTCCCCTTCCCGTTTCTCTCTTTCTCTCTCTCTCTCTCTCTCTCTCTCTCTCTCTCTCTCTCTCTCTCTCTCTCTCTCTCTCTCTCTCTCAGTAGCTCTATCACTAGCTCGACCTTTATCTCCTATTGCTTTCTCAAAATGATCTATATTGTTTCATGATTCCAGGATTTTTTTCCCTTTGATTGCTTTGTTTCAACCTCTCTTTCTTTTCTCCACCTAACAACCTTCTGTTTATTTTGCAGTTCTTATCTATGTAGTAAAGATTCTCTTTTCTTCTCTAAACCGCATCCTTTATCAACACACTACATTTAAAACTTTTAACTGTGTCTCTCCTATGTCCTGAGCTGTCTATGGTGGACTGAGGATTTTATTTGTTGACTGCATGGATTTTATATTCAATACAATTTAAACGTGCTCCATGACTTTCAAAATATTCAATGCAATTATTCCCAGGTAAAAATAATTTTGTTAAGATAATTAGTGTTAATGTCTTTTTATTTTTAGCTTTCAAGTTACAGTAAAAAGTTCAAATTTTATGTTTACCTATTAGATATAAAACAAAGTAATATAACTTTAACATTAAATTTTAGAAAAGAATTTGGAACTTTGATTTGAGAGCCAGATTTATAATTGCCAGTTATTTCATTTTAAATTTCTCCTACAAACAGGATCAATATATAGATTCTGGCTAACATTTAATTTCAACAGCATTGTTTATATTCTACATTTAACTCTTTTTTTGGTCAAAATATAATTCTTATATGTATTGTATTCTTTTCTCTTCAAATGACTATTATAGTTGAAGTCACATTCCTTTTGGCAATATGTCAGTTATTATTCATTTGCTTACCATGGAAATCCTAAGACATAAAATGTAAAGTCCTTAACCTTATGTTGATGATTCAACAAAGTATCCATTGGGACAAAAGCACTTTTAAAAATAATTCTGAAAAATGATCTCATCTTTGAAATATGGATCCATGACTTTAGACATCCTATGGTTCCAGGAGGAAGTGAAAAAACTGTGATAAGAATGGCTTGGAAAGAAAAGGTTCTCCAAGGAAAAGAGAAATATTTTCACAGGACTAATGAGCTGTTTCATTAGTTAATTCTCCTGTGTCCATTGTCACTATGCATTTCTACTTAATCCTTGAAGTACACAAACACACACACACATACACTTTTTGAATTATTCTTTTGATGAGCCATATGGAGAAAATAATAGTTTTCCCCAGAAGTACGTGTAGCCTAATTACAGATAAAAACACAATGAAATTCAAAATTATCAATTATGTCCTGTGGTCAGAATTTTTTATTCAAATAGTGTAGACCCATTTTTCAAAGGTTAAAATCCTCCATTAAAACCAGGTAAAAACTGCAATATACACATATTTGGTCAGTAGACTCCTGGAAAGAATGTAAGCATTTTAGTTGGTTTGTCACGGGCCTGAATTATCCTTTTGATTGTGTGGGTGCCCCTTTATAAATAAGTTCATTTTTGAATAAGAATACCGGAATACATAATTTTGAAAATTACTTATATCAAAGTGCCTCATTAGCAAGAAATGGTCCTCAGACAGTATCAGAAAACATATAATAATTACAAACAATATAAGTAGGCTTTTGTTACAAAAAGTAATTCTAAATTAAAGACTTTAGGAAAATTTTGAACTATAGTTCTGTAGATTTTAATCAGTTACCTACATCATCTTCTTTATAACTGTGGGATGAGAATAAAATCAATTAATAAATACACACCCTTAAAGAATTCTACAATGAGGCAGGCCCATCAGATATTAAAGCAATTTGCTCAAACTAGAATAGGTACGTAAATTCTAGAATTAGACCTTTTGCCAAAACTAGACAGAAACCACAACAGCTGTGAATGAAACATTAGTCACACATTTGAGATTCTAGCATTCATTCTTCAGCAATGTTAAGTTTGTTAATTGTGTAAGCTTGTTTTGATTTGTTGGTGTTTTTATGCAGGAGACAATTTAAGTCAATGATAAAATATTCCAGCTACGCAAAGCCTTCTTTATATGGAGTTATAGAAGTTAGTATATCCAAATAAAATAAACTGAGGTCATTCATTGATACCAACAAGTCCATTGTTAGGTGGCTCATTGTATCTAGTGTAACATCTAAAACTTCAAAGAGTAACTGAGAGTTACAGAATTATGGAAAAGAAGTAAAAAATAAATCATAAAGAGAAGTAGAATCAGTTAGAAATAGATTATAGAGCTAGAACATTGCTTAGATTTTAAGCAAACTACAACTTCTCTATTGGTTTCAGCCTTAGGTACTGGTTTCAAACTTTAATTCTTATACCTACGATGTTTGAAATGATGTGAAATTGACTTACTAGTGTATCTATCATTAATGATTTTACCCTTTAATCCTTCGATTTTAGTGAACCTTTTTTAACTTATCATCTAATAGAAGAATTTAAAATTTTTCATTACTCAGTGATGTCAAATGATCAACTGTAGTCATCAAATTTTTATAACACATCTAGAATCCTAAAATGTTTAAAATAACCAGTTGACAAACAATACACTGACTTAAGAGTTCTAGTAGGTTGATAAGAGAATCATTATGTAAAGCATTAGACTGGTGCATGTGGCCATGGGAGAATATATCTCCTCTTCTATGATACACAGTTTTATATATTTAGTACCAAGAAATTCTCTGCTCCTGGAATGTAACTTGACAGGTGTGACTGACAAACCCAGAAGGAGAGATTACTGTCAGTCTTCTAGTTAGAAGGTAAAAACTTCGGAGTGAGGCAAAGACATGACTTGGCACCAAGCTTCTTGCTGTTTGTGTACCTTCCCCACACCCACTTTACTTCTTTCTCTTAACCAGTTTGCGTATCCTGAAGCAGCTTTAGGATCTCCTATTGTATTCTTAGTTCTTTATGTCTACTGTGACAAAGTGCCATAAAACGAGTGGCTTCAAAGACCATAAATTTATCTTCTCACAGCTCTGAAGACCAGAAGTTCAAAATAAAGGTGCTGGTAGGGCCACACTGCTTCCAAAGAATAATCCTTCTTTGCCTCTTCCAGCTCTTGCTGGGTCCTGACATTCCTTGGCTTGGCTTGTGGCAGCATAACTCAAATCTGTACCTTTTCCTTCCAATGGCCTTCCTCTTCGTGTTTTCGTGATCCCTCTTCCTTTTACAAGAATACAGGCCTTTGGAGTTAGGACCCATGCTAAAACCATGAGGATTTCATATCAAGATCTTTAACTAACGACCTTTGAAAAGATTTTGTTTTCCAGATAAGGTCACATGAGGCTCTGGAGGACTTAAATTTGGGGGAAAGGCAGCCTTCAACTGTTCAACATGTTTCTTCTCTTATCAGTTGATCAGAGTTGATTCAGCAGAATCCTCAGGCCGCCTTGTGTAGCTCCAAGTCTTTGTGGAAAGTCAACGTCCACCTTTGGCAAGGGACTGTACAAAAGGTATCATTTCCAGTATTTTACTGTTCAGGAAAATAAACTAAACACTTTCATTTATGCCAACCCTCACCACTGTAGGAATAGTAAGCTATGTGTCTGACTGGTCAATAATTCTAATTGTATAATGGAATGTGCCAGTTGGCAGGCCTGCAGAATTGTAGCTTCTAGAGCAACAGCTGCTTCTCGATATGTGTCCCCAACTAAAAGAGAGGCTCAAGAGCAGAAATTCTTAACTGTTTCCAACATAGACTAATGGAAGGAATCAACATAGTTGGACATGAACATCTGTTCCTGCTCACATCAATGAATATGTTATTTGGCAGGGCATCTGTGCCTCTGTTGTAGAAGAAGCATGACGGGTCAAAGCACCCTGAGAAAATAGTCTGAAGCAAAGGGTATGTGATAACATTTTAGGGAGATCTTGCAATACAAGGTTATCAAGGTTGAGGGGGGGAAAAATGACATCCATGGTGGCCTGTTACTACTAAGCTGGTCACGAGGAGTGTAGCTGGTTGCTGGGTGTTGTAGGATGTGTTTTACACCCTAGGTATTTTTATTTTAAAAAATTCAATTGTAAATAAGATTATTTTCTAAGTTCCCCCTTCTGATATTCATTATTGGGGTATAGAAATGCAACTGATTTCTGAATATTTATTTGGTATCCTGCTACTTGACTGAATTTATCAGTTCTAGTAAATTTTTTGGTGGAATCTGTAGGGTTGTCTATATTCCATATCAGGTTCATCTGTAAATAATGATGCCTTTCCAACTTAGATGCCTTTTATTTGTTTTTTTTTTTTTTTTTTTTTTTTTTTTTCTGATTGCTGTGGTTAGGACATTCAGGGCTATGTTGAATAAGAGTGATTAAAACAGATATCCCTGTCTTGTTCTTGATTTTTAGGGAAACACTTTTATTTTTTGCCCATTGAGTATGATGTCGTATATGTCCTTTATTATGTTGAATTATGTTCTTTCTATTTGGACTTCGCTGAGTTTTTATCATTACTAAGTACTGAGTTTTTATCAAAAAACTTCCAGCATCTATTGATATAATTATGTGACTTTCATCCTTCATTTTACTTACTGGTGTATCACTTGTATTGATTTGCAGATATTGTACTAACCTTCCATCTCCAGAATAAATCCCACTTGATCATTGTGCATGATCTTTTTCATGTATTGCTAGATCTGGTTTGTTAATATTTTGCAGAAAATATTAGCATTTATGTTCATCAGGGATATTGGCTTATAAATTTTTTTAGTGTCTTTATCTGGTTTTGGCATTAGGATAATGG
This sequence comes from Furipterus horrens, assembly GCF_987537825.1. NCBI lineage: Eukaryota > Metazoa > Chordata > Mammalia > Chiroptera > Furipteridae > Furipterus > Furipterus horrens. The sequence continues at coordinate 12,178,828 of NW_028327171.1, forward strand.
TGAACTTGTAAAATGAGCTTGGAGTCTTTCCTTCTGAATTTTTGGAGTAGTTTAAGAAGGATAGGTGTTCTTTTTGAATGTTTGGTGAAATTCACCTGTAAAGCCATCTGGTCCATGACTTTGGTTTGTTATTAGCTTTTTGATTACTGCTTCAATTTCCTTGGTTTTAATCTGTTTATTCAGATTTCATGATTCTTCCTGATTTAGCTTGAAAAGTTATATGTTTTTAGGAATTTATCCACTTTGTCCAGACTGTCCAATTTCTTGGCATATAACTATTCATAATATTTTCTTGCAATCCTTTGCATTTCTCTGGAGTCAATTGTTACTTTTCCTCTATCATTTTTTATTCTATTTATTCAAGTCCTCCCTCTCTCTCTCTCTTTTGAATCTGATTAAAGGTTTATCAATGTTGTTTATCTTTTCAAACAACCAACTTCTGGTTTCATTGATCTTTTATATTTGTTTAGATTCTATTTTGTTTATTTCTGCTCTAATCTTTATTACTTATTTTTTCTATTCATTTTGGGCTTTGTTTGTTGTCCTTTTTTTAGTTTCTTTAATGTGTGAAATTATATTATTCATTTGAAATTTTTCTTGTTCCTCGAAGTAAGCCTGTAATGCCATGAACTCTCCTCTCAGGATTGCTTTCACTGTGTCCCATAGGTTTTGGGTTGTTGTGTTCACATTTTCATTTGTTTCAAGGTATCCTTTGGTTTCTTCATGGATCTCATTGTTAACCCATTTATTGTTTAGTAATGTTACTTAGCTTCCCTCTCTTTGTCTTTTTTTCCAAACAAAAGTTTATTTAGAAAGTCACAGAGGTAGAATAAGTGAGCCATAAAAGAAGTGAGCCAACTCAGCTACATGAGCTCAGGAGACAAGTTACAGAGGCAAAAGAAGGGCCCTTAGAGCTTAGGGGAAAAATGCCAAAGTATGTATCTTGGGGAAAGAAAAGGAGGATGACATGGGTATGCTCCAGAGAGAAAGCAGCATCTCTGTGTATTTATTGATTTCTAGTTTCACACCATTATAAGTCAGAGAAGATGCTTGATATGATTTAAACCTTCTTAAATTTGAGACATTTTGTGTGTGTGTCCTAACATGTGGCCTGTCCTAGAAAATGTTCCATGTGTACTTGAAAAGAATATATATTCTGCTGTTTTGAGGTGAAATGTTCTGATGATAGCAATTGAATCCATCTGATGTAGTATGTCATTTAAGGCTGTTGTTTTCTTGTTGACTTTCTTTCTGGAAGATCTTCCATTAATGTCAATGAGGTGTTAAAATCCCCTACTATGACTGTATTACTGTCAATCTCACCTTTCATGTCCATCAAGTTGATTTATATATTTATGTGCTCCTATGTTGAGTGTATAAATGTATACAAGGATTACATCCTCTTATTGGATTGCTCCCTTTGTCATTATGTGGTGTCCTTCTTTGTTTTTTATTATAGCCTTTGTTGTAAAGTCAATTTTGCCTGATATAACTATTGCTACCTCAGCTTTTTTCCTTTCCATTTGCATGAAATATCTTTTTTCATTCCTTTACTTTTAGTCTGTGTGCATCTTTTGTTTTGACATAGGTCTTTTGTATACTGTGTATATATGGGTCTGTTTTTTTATTCATTCTGTTACCTCATGGCTTTTGATTGAAGCATTTAGGCCATTTACATTTAAAGCGATTATCAATAGATACATATTTATTGCCATTTTATTCTTTTAGCTACATTCCTCTTGTTTCTTCATCTCCTTTTCCTCCTCCTCCACTCTCCTTCTCTTGCAAGAACTATTAACATTTCTTGTAATACTGCTTTGGTGGTAACAAACTCCTTTAGCTTTTTCTTGTCTGGGATGCTCTTTATTTCTCCTTCAGTTTTAAATGATAGCCTTGCTGAGTTAAGTACTCTTAGTTGTAGGTCCTTGTTTTTCATCACTTAAAATATTTCATGCCAATCCCTTCTGACCTGCAATGTTTCTGTTGAGAAATCAGTTAACATTCTTATGGGAGCTCCCTTGTAGATAACTAACTGTCTTTCTTTGTGGCTTTTAAGATTCTTTCTTTGTTTTTAACCTTTGCCATTTTAAATATGATATATCTTGGTGTGTTCCTTTTTGGATTCATCTTGTTTGTGTTTTCTGTGCTTCCTAAATCTGTATGTCTTTCTTTCACGAGGTTAGGGAAGTTTTCAGTAATTATATCTTTATATAAGTACTCAATCCCTTGTTCTTTCTCTTCTTTGTCAGGTACCTTTATGATGCAGATGTTTTTATGCTTTATTTTCCCCAAAGATTTCTTAAACTATTCTCATTTTTAATTCCCTTTTTTACTGCTCTGATTGGATGTTTTCTGCTACGTTATCTTCCAAACTGCTGATTTGATCGTCTGCTTCATCCAACTTATTGTTTAATTGTTCTAATATATTCTTTGTTTCATAAATTGTAGTCTTCATTTCTTACTAGTTTTGTTCTGTATCTTTTTAAATGGTATCTCTTTGTTGAGGTTCTTATTAAGTTCCTTAGGCATTCTTATAACCATTTTTTGAACTCTATATCTAGTAAATTGCAGATTTTCATTTAATTTAGCTCTGTTTTTAGAGATTTCTCCTGTTCTTTCATTGAGGCATCTTTTTTTGTCTCCCCATTTTAGCTGTTATGTTGTGTTTATTTCTATGTGTTAGGTAGATCTGCTATGACTTCCAGTCTTGGTAAGGTGTTCTTATATAGTAGCTGTCCTGTGGGACTTCGTGGCATGGCCTCTTTGGTCACCTGATCTAGGTGCTCCAGGAATGTCCCTTGTATGGGCTATGTGAGCCCTCCTGTTGTAACTGAGTCTTGAATTCTACTGGTTTATTCATGTATGTGGTCAACCCTCAGTCTGACTGACTCTGAAGATTGACCTGTACCACAGTATACAAACTACCTGTGTGGGTGTTGACCATACAAGAACAAAATTTGCTTCAGCAGGATCTAGATCTTCCAGACCTCCCTTTGGATTTGCCACTTGTGAAGCTTATTGGAGCCTGCTCTGATGATGTCTAAAGCTGGCTGCTGGGGATGTTGGTTCTGAGGACTCTTCGGAAAGACTCTGGTTCAGCCCAATGTTAGATGCTGCCTGTGACTGGCCCTGGGCATCCTGTTTGTAGTTACAAAGTAATCCATAGTTTGTGGGTCCCTCTGCTGGGGTTGGGTGTGCATGTGAAGGACCAGACTGCTCACTAAGACTGGTTTTTAACAACATTGAACCTGAGGGCAGGCCAGGAAAGTTTTCGAGGCAACCCCAGATCTTTTTCCACTTGTTGGCTGCCTGTTAGGATCAGTTACTGAAAGAGTCTCTGGCAGTACTTGTATTTCATGAAGGAGATTTACAGTGAGTTACTTGGTAAGACATTGGGTATTTACCAGACTGACACAGGTTCAAACTCAGTGTGTGTTAGTCTGAAGCCACTCAGCAAATGTCCCATGGTATACTAAGTGTAGCTGCCACTCACTGTGTTCTTGTAGCCTTTTGTGGTGGGATGGGCTGTCAGAGGGTCATCAGGGTGAGGCGAGTAGAATTTATCTACCCCAAACGAACCAAGATTTGGTCACATGAAGGGAAGGCTTTGTATCACTCAGGTGATACAAAGGTAGAAATGCCCCCTGTTCAACAGCCACACTACTCAATCTGTTCAAAATTCTTCTGGGAGGATGAGCTGAGCAGATGAGTATTACTAGGAGATAGAAGTGTGGGGCTAGTGGATCTCTCATGAGGGGTAAGTGGCAGTCAGGTTGGAGGAAAGTGGGAGGAGTGACCCTAGTCTTAGAACCCCACAACTTAGTCTGTCTTGGATTTTGCTTTGGCAGGGTGGGGCCACCAGGAGTTGGGGGGGTAGAGCCACTTGGATCCCAGAAGGGGCAGCTAGAAGATCTCCCATGACAGGGAAACAGCAGCTTGGTTCACCAGAAATTGACTGATACCCCATGAGTCTGCTCATACCTCTATACCCTAGGCCAGGCAGCTGCCTTAACAAAGAATCAGCTCTGCAGGGTGGAGAGCCAACAAGTCCATGGATAGGGCTATTGCTGTCCTCCAGGCTGATGTCAATTGGAGGGAAGTGTTCCACCCAAGAAAGATGGCATCTGTTGTGTAGAAAAGGGACTCATCACAGGGTCCTGGAAGCTGCTGTTTAGCTCTCTCCCCAACCAGTCACTCTTCACACATCTCTGTCTGTTTCACCCTCCATCTTCTGGAGCCCAGGGTGAGTGGCTGCAAATGAAATATTGTTTGCTGGCTTTTTAGGAGGTTCCTGTGTCTTTACCAGACTCTATATCTACTTGGCAGGCAGAAGCCCTGCTGATATTCACAGCCAGATGTTATGTGGGCTCCTGTTCCATGCTCTAGGGCTCTGGAGTGGGTAGCCCAGCATAGGATTGAGGTCCCAGCCACTTATGGGAAACATTTGCAGCCACCACATGTGGGAGCTGAGTCAACCCTTTTGTGTCTCCGCCCTTCCTACCAGTCTCTATGTGGCTTTCTCTGTAAATCCTTAGTATAAGACTTCTGATCATTTAGTCTTCAGATGGCTATTCTGGTTGTTTGTTCTATATTTTAGTTATAATTCCAGTTTTGTCCTGGGAGAAAGTGACTGTAATATCTACCTACTCTGCCACCATTTTGGATCCTTTCAAGTAGATTTTCATATAAATTTCAGTTTTTGCTCTCTTGGACCCTTTGGGGATTGTATGCTTTTCTCCAGCTACTGGACTTTTGAGAGCTTCCTTTTCTTTTGCTTCAGACATGCCTAAATGCAGCTGTGGAATGGTGAAGCACACTTTGTCAATTATACTTTCAAGTTTTTCTTTACCCATTCCACTCACATTCTGCTGCCATTTTTTTTTTTTTTGATTTCTAACTTTCTAGAATAACCCCCTTCCAGAGCCTTCTCTCTGCAACTACTGTCCTCTTTGTTTTCATCAAAAATCTCTTCTCACTGACCAGGCAAACTAGAAAGAACATTTAGTTTAATTTACATTTATATTTATTTACAAATAATTATTACATTTATATTTATTTTATTTAGGCTCGTCGGCAGCCGTCCGTCTCAAGAGACGATGGTGTAGCTTCTTAAGAGTCTATCTGCACCGCCGAGAATGGCTGTGCAGTCCAACTCGGGAGTGACACGGTATCTGTCTCCTCCCGTGTTGAATCGACATCTTGCGATGACGCTGGAGTGTCCTCTCCAGTGAAGCTGAAGCTACAGAGCCTGGGCAGGGTGATATGGAGGGTCTGCTGTTGCTCATGCAGCAGACCCCCCATCTCTTCGCAGCTGAAGGGTCCAAGGGAAAGACGGAGTCAATACAGCTTGGCTTCAGGTGCGCCGCAGGAGTTGCCGGTGTTGACTACAACGTCAAACTGCCTTAGGGACTCCGGCTCCGGATTTTCTGTCAGGGTTTACTCCCTTAGCCTTTCCCCTGAAGAGGTATGCCGCAAGGCAGCGGAGGTTTTTTGGAGTCAGAGTTTTCCTTCTCTGATGTGCCCTGACTGGAAGATCGAACCAGTGACACTTAGCTCGCAAGGCCGACGCTCAATCCACTGAGCCAAACCAGCCAGGGCATGTGGTATATTACACTTATTGATTTGTGAATATTAAACCATCCTTGAATCCCTGGGATAAGTCCCACTTGTTCGTGATATAGGACTTTGTAATGTGTTCAGGATTTTAGCATCTATGTTCATTAGCAATATTGGCCTGTAGTTTTCTTTCTTGTTGTCCCTTTACCTGGTTTCAGAATTAGGGCAATACTGGCTTCATAGAAAGAGTTTGGGAATCTTCCTTCTTCCTGGATTTTTTGGAATGTTTAAGGATAGGCATTAGTTCTTCCGTAAATGTTTTGTAAAATTTGCCTGTAAAGCCATCCGGTCCAGGGCTTTTGTGTGCCAGGGGTTTTTTGATTACTGCTTCAATTTCATTAGTTGTTATTGGTCTATTCAGGCTTTCTGCTTCTTTCTGATTCAGCTTTGGAAGATTGTATGTTTCCAGAAATTGATCCATTTCACCAAGGTTGTCAAATTTCTTGCCATACAGTTGTTTCTAGTAATTTCTTACAATGCTTTGCAGTTCTATGGTTGTGATTTCTCCTCTTTCATTTCTGGTTTTGTTTATTTGGGTCCTCTTTTTTTCTGGATGAGCCTGGCTAAACGCTTGTCAATTTTATTTTTTCAAAGAACCAACTCCTGGTTTTATTGGTCTTTTGAATTGTTTGTTTGGTCTCTATGTCATTTAATTCTGCTCTGATCTTGATTTCCTTCCTTCTACTCACTCTGAGCTTTGTTTGTTGTTTTATTCTAGTTCTTGTAGCTGTAGGGTTAGGTTTTTTATTTGAGATTCTTCTATCCTTTTTAGGTAGGTCTGTATTGCTATGAACTTTCCTCTCAGGACTGCTTTTGCTGTGTCCCATAGGTTCTGGGCTGTTGGTATTCATTATCATTTGTTTCCAGAAACTTTTTGACTCATTCCTTAAAGGCATTGTTAACCCATTTATTATTCAATAGCATGTTATTCATTCTCTATGAGTTTGAATGTGTTTGAGTTTTCTCCTTGATGTTGATTTCCATTTTCAAGTCATTGTGATCTGAGAAGATGCTTAATATAATTTCAATTTTCTTGAATTTGTTGAGGCTTTTTTTGTGTCCTGCCATGTGGTCTATCTTAAAAAATGTTCTATGTGCACTTGAACAGAATGTATATTTTGCTTCTTGGGGGAGAAAAGTTCTATATCTACCAATTAAGTCCATTTGATCTAGAGTGTTGTTCATTGCCTCAATATCCTTTGTGTCTTTGCTTTGAAGATCTGTCCATTGTTGACAATGGTATGTTAAAGTCCCCTAATATAAGTGTGTTGCTGTTGATATCCTTCTTGTAGCCTTTCAATATTTTCCTTATATATTTGGATGCACCTATGTTGCGTGCATATACGTTTACAAGAGTTGTATCTTCTTGATGGATTGTTCCCTTAAGTATTATGAAATGTCCTTGTTTGTCTCTTTTTATAGCTTTTGCTGTGAAATCTGTTTTGGCTGTTGTAAGTATTGCTACGTCACCTTTTTTTCATATACATTTGCTTGGAATAGTTTTTTCCATCCCTTCTCTTTAAGTCTGTGTAGATTTTTTGTTTTGAGGTGGGTCTCTTGTAGACAGCATATACATGGATTATGTTTTCGTATCCATTCCACTACCCTATGGTCTTTTGATTGGAGCTTTTAATCCATTTATATTTAAGGTTATTACTGACAGATATTTATTCATTTCCCTTTGTAGCTGTGTTCCTCTCCCTTTCTCTTCTTCTTCTTTTTCTTAAAGCATTCTTTTTAGCTTCTCTTGCAGTGTTGGTTTGGTGATGATATATCTTTTTAGCCTTCCTTTGTCTTGGAAACTCCCTTTTCACCTTCCATTCTGAAAAAATAGTCTTGCTGGGTAGAGTAGTCTTGGTTGTAGGCCTTTGTTTATCATCGCTCAAATATTTTTTGCCATTCCTTTCTGGCTTGTAGTGTTTCTGTTGAGAAATCAGCTGATAGGCTTATCGGAGCTCCCTTGTACGTCATTTGCTGTTTTTCTCTTACCGCCTTTAGGATTCTCTCTTTGTCTTTCAATGTTTCCATTTTAATTATGATGTGCCTTAAAATGGGCCTCCTTGGCTTCATCTTCACTGGGACCCTCTGTGATTCCTGTACTTGTGAGACTTTTTCTCTCCTCATGTTCGGGAAGTTTTCTGTCATTACTTTTTCAATCAGGCTTTCTATCCCTTGCTCCTCTTCTTCTCCTTCTGGTATCCCTATGATATGGATATTGTTATGTTTCATGTTGCTCTGCAGCTCTCTTAAACCCTCTTCATTCTTTTTCTGTCTTTTTTTATTTTGTTACACTATCTGGGAATTTTTTTCTACATTGTCCTCTAACTCACTGATCCCATGCTCTGCTTCATTTAGCCTGCTTTTGATTCCTTCTACTGTGTTCTTCAATTCAGAAATTATATTCTGCATTTCTTTCTGGCTCTTATGGATAGTTTCTATGTCCTTCTTCATGCTGGTGTAGTTCTCAGTAAGTTACTTGAAGCTTCCCAAGAGTTCTTTGTAGTTCTCCTGGAATTATTTACAGCTTTTGTGGAGTTCTTTGTAGCTCCCCAGGAGTTCTTTGTAAGTTTTCTCTGAGTTTGTTGAGTTCATTGAGGTTCCTTATTATCATTGTTTTGAATTCCATGTCTAATGATTTGCTTGTCTCTATTTCATCTATCCCTCCTTCTGCGAATTCCTCCTTTCCTTTGGATGGGGTGTTGTTTCTCCATTGGCCCATTTTAAGTGGCTCTTCTGTTTGTTTCTGCTTCTTAGATTGACCTGCTTTTATTTCCTGCCTTTGTGGTGTGACCTTCTCGTATACAGTTGTTGAGCTGCTGCTTCCAGCTGACACCACTTGCAGGGGAATAGTCTGCTTAAGAGATTTCTCCCATAGCACTGGGGATGATTCTGCACTGGGATATCGTCTGCTGCTCCCCCAGCTCTTTCTCCAGAGCCTGCGCACAAAACTTTTTCAAAGCACCTCTAGTTCACTTCACCCTCATTTGGCCACAGCCAGGGGCGAGTGTGCTCCGTCGCACAGGCTGGGGCAGGCGGGCATGCCATGGGTGGGCCGGTTGCTTGCCAGGGAAGGCAGACCTAGGTGCTCCCAAGTGTCACCTGGGTCTGGATGAGAGTTAGGGTGGGAAGTGGGCGAGTGCTCTCCTGTGTGTGCATTTCTCAAGAATCTTGCCTCGCTCCTAGCCTTTCCTCCCCGTCTGCAAAAAGCAATCAAAAGGGAAACAAAAGCACACACACTCACCCCCACAAAAAGTAATAATAATACACTGTTCCTTGCCTCTCAGAGCCAGACACCACCTGGCCCATACTGGGTCTGCCAGTGGGCAGAGCCTTGCTGTCCAGCCCTGACTCCTCTCAAGGAAAACCTCGAGGCACTAAAAAATCTTTGCGAACTGCCAGCCACAGCATGAAGAATGAAGCCAGCCAGAACTTGTCTCACCCCTTTCTCCTCCATGATCCTCACCAGACAGGTCTCTCCGAGATGGTCTCCTCTGCTGCAAGCAGTGCCAAGGTTCAACTGCTGCCAGTATCGAGATGTTAACTGAGATGCTCTGTCCACAATTAGCCTAAACTACAAACAGGTCTTGGGAGCAAGCAAACACAGCTTCCCCTCACTCCTCCGCCATCATTTTTTCTCTAGATTCATGCTTTTAAAAAATATCTATATATTTTCTGCCATTTATTTTCAAAGATACAGCCTTTGGACAGACAGAGGATTAAATGTTTGTTTTCTGGGGCAAGACTTTGGATGAAACTCCAGCTTCACTGCTAACTGTCTATGTGATCTTGAAAAGTACAGTACTCCTCTAGTTTTCTCCATCTGTACTAAATATATAAGGACATAACATATAGCCTTGGGTGTGTGTGTGTGTTTGGTGAGGATTCAGTAAAGCTATGCAGAAGTGCTAGTTCTAAGCACATAGCAAGGAATATTAACCATTATTATTTTGTCATTATAACTGCTGTGCTACTGCTAATACTTTTTTCAAATTTTCAGAAGATTGGATATTTTCCCTATCATCTAAACTAATATTGAGGTATACTCGGCGCGGCCAGCTTTCTAGGAGCGGGGCGTGGCAGGCCAGAGCTTAGTTCCCCAGACACCTTGGGCGCCCACCGGTGCTCGAGCCAAAAAAAACACCTGCAGGGCTTTCCCGGAGCTTGGCGCGGCCTGCTTTCCTGGAGCGCAGCGTGGCAGACCTGAGGTGGGCTCTTGGCTGCCTTGCATTGTGCCCTGCCGGCCACCTTGCGCACACCACTGCTGCAAGGAATAGGAATCTCTGACCCATCACATTAGACCAGCTATGGACGCAGAAAAAGAAGACGACACAAGAAGGCTGAACTGAGTAAAAACATTCCTTTTTTTTTTTTCTTTTTCCCTTTTTCCTTTTTCTTTTCTTCTTGAAAGAGGAGGGGAGGAGGGAGGAGGGGAAGGAAAGAGGAAAAAACAAACTATATCTCTAATCTGTCCTATATAATCTTTCCTTCTTACCCCTGTTTTTCAATTGTTGTCTGTTTGTGGGCCTAGTTTAGCCTCCCTTTCACTCTAAATAAATAGACTATCACTACTATATAAATCCAATACTATATAATTCCACTTTCCTACTATATTCTGCACTCTTCCCCCTTTTTTTCTATAGTTTTTAACATACAATGTAAATATTACCTACTGTCTTGCACAGTCTCAACTATTATTAACCTATTATCCCCTCTCTCAAAAACCATATTTTTCCTTCACTAAAACAACTCTTATCTATTCTTCCTATAGTGCAAAAGCTCTACTCTCTCTACATCTATATTAATACTGGCTCGTTGGCTGATGATAGCAGGATAGAGGGTGGGGGATATTTTTGAGGGTGCGGGTCTTCTGCTGGGGCTGTGTGTTTATGTTTTTAACAGCATCTCCACAAAAGAATTCGAGATAAAGTGGATAGAGGGACTCTCAATCAACAAGCCAGAAGGAATATCCTAACAAAAAATAAAATCTGAACTATAACCAGACAGCATAAACAAATGAAATAAAAGGTACCTCAAGAACATCAGGCTCAGAATATCAAAGAGACTGCACCACTGAAACCCCCAGATCTACCATAAAAAATCTCATACCACAAAGGTGGGAAGGCAAAGCAGACAAATCCAAATAACAAAAACAAACAAGAAGAATCCAACATGGTAAGACGCAGAAACAACCTCTCAATGAAAAGAAAAGAGGAATCCCCAGAAAGAGAGGTAGATGGACTAGACATAGCCCAAATGTCAGACATGGAATTCAAAACTATGGTGGTGAAGAAGCTCAATATGCTCGAAAACCTCAAAAACAACTATGACAACCTCCAAGGAAGTTACCAACAGCTCCAAGAAAATTACAGGGAACTTGCAGAGAACTACACCAGCATAAAAAAAGACATAGAAACGATTAACAAGAACCAGGAAGAAATGAAGAATGCAATCTCTGAACTGAAAAACACAGTAGAATCAGTCAAAAGCAGACTAAACGAAGTAGAGGATCGGATTAGTGAGTTAGAGGATAATGTAGGTAATAATTCTCAAATGATACAGCAAGAAGAAAAAAGATTGAAAAAATATGAACAAGATGTAAGGGAATTACAGGATAGCATTAGAAAAAATAATTTAAGGATCATCGGAATAAGAGAGGGAGAAGAAAAGGAGCATGGAATTGAAAATCTGATAGGAGAAATAGTGACAGAAAATTTTCCGAACCTGATGAAAGAAAAAGCTGTGCAAGTCCAAGAAGCACTGAGAGTTCCAATAAAGAGGAACCCCCAAAAACCCACTCCAAGGCACATCATAGTTCAAATGGCCACATTTCAAGACAAAGAATCCTAAAAGCAGCAAGAGAAAAACAGCAAATAACTTAACAAGGGAGCTCCAATAAGGCTATCGACCGATTTCTCAACAGAAACATTACAAGCCAGAAGGGAATGGTCAAAACTATTTCAAGCAATGAAAAACAAAGGCCTACAACCAAGAATACTCTACCCAGCAAGGCTCTCATTCAAAATAGAAGGTGAAATAAGGAGTTTCTCAGACAAAGGAAGACTAAAAGAATACATCTCCACAAAACCAGCATTGCAAGAGATGCTAAAGGGAATATTCTAAGAAAAAGGAAGAGAAAAAACAAAAAAATAGTAGAGGAACAGAGATACAAAAGGGAAATGAATAAATACATGTCAATAATAACGTTAAATGTAAATGGATTAAATGCTCCCATTAAAAGACATAGGGTAACGGAATGGATAAGAAAACAGGACCTACATATTTGCTGTCTACAAGAAACACACCTCAAAACAAAAGATTTACATAGACTGAAAGTAAAGGGATATAAAAAAATATTCCTAGCAAATGGACCTGAAAAAAAAGCTGGGGTAGCAGTCCTCATATCAGACAAAACGGATTTCAAAGCAAGGGCAATAAAAAGAGACAAAGAAGGACATTTCATAATACTTAAAGGAACAATTCATCAAGAAGATATAACACTGATAAACATATATGCACCCAACATAGGAGCACCCAAATACATAAAGCAAATACTAGAAGACCACAAGAAGGATATCAACAACAACACACTCATAGTAGGGGACTTCAACACTCCATTATCAACAATAGACAGATCATCCAAGCAAAGAAACACCAAGGATATACAGGCATTGAACAACACACTAAACCACATGGACTTAACTGATATATATAGAACTTTTCACCTCAAAGAAGCAAAATATACATTCTTTTCAAAGGCACAAGGGACATTTTCAAAGATAGACCACATAATAGGACACAAAACAAGCCTCAATAAATTCAAGAAAATTGAAATCATATCAAGCATCTTTTCAGACCACAATGCCTTGAAACTAAAAATCAACCTCAGAGAAAAAAATCAAAGACACACAAACTCATGGAGAATGAATAACACGCTCTTAAATAACAAATGGGTTAACAATGACATCAAAGAGGAAATCAAGAAATTTCTAGAAACTAATGGCAATGAACACACAACAGCCCAAAACCTATGGGACACAGCAAAAGCAGTCCTAAGAGGGAAGTTCATAGCAATACAGGCATATCTGAAAAGGCTAGAAGAATCTCAAATAAAAAACTTAACCATAAAGCTACCAGAACTAGAACAGCAACAACAAACAAAGCCTAGGGCAAAAACAAGAAAGGAAATCATCAAGATCAAAGCAGAATTAAACGACATAGAAACCAAACAAACAATCCAAAAAAATCAACAAAACTAGGAGCTGGTTCTTCGAAAAAATAAACAAAATTGACAAGCCTCTAGCCAGGCTCATTAAGAAAAAAAGAGAGAAGACCCAAACAAACAAAATCAGAAATGAAAGAGGAGAAATCACAACTGATACCTCAGAAATACAAACAATTATAAGAAATTACTACAAACAACTATATGGCAAGAAATTTGACAACCTAGTAGAAATGGACAGATTTCTAGAAACATATAACCTTCCCAAACTGAATCAAGAAGAAGTAGAAAGTCTCAACAGACCAATAACAAAGAAGGAAATTGAAACAGTAATCCAAAATCTCCCTGCACACAAAAGCCCTGGCTCGGATGGCTTCACAGGCGAATTTTACAAAACATTTAGGGAAGAACTAACTCCTACCCTCCTCAAACTATTCCAGAAAATCCCAGAAGAGGGAAAAATCCCAAACTCTTTCTATGAAGCCAGTATTACCCTCATCCCAAAACCAGGTCAAGACACAGCAAAGAAAGAAAACTACAGGCCAATATCACTGATGAACATAGACGCTAAAATCCTCAATAAAATTTTGGCAAACAGGATCCAACAATACATCAAAAAGATCATACACCATGATCAAGTGGGATTCATCCCAGGGATGCAAGGATGGTTTAATATTCGCAAATCAATAAATATAATACATCACCTAAACAAAATGAAAGACAAAAATCACATGATCATATCTATAGATGCAGAAAAAGCATTTGAGAAAGTACAACACCCATTTATGTTGAAAACACTCAGCAAAATGGGAATAGAGGGAGCATACCTTAACATCATTAAGGCTATATATGAGAAGCCTGAAGCCAACATCATACTCAATGGACAAAAACTAAAAGCATTCCCCCTGAAATCAGGAACTAGACAAGGCTGTCCACTCTCCCCACTTCTATTCTACATAGTGTTGGAAGTCCTAGCCACAGCAATCAGACAAGACAAAGAAATAAAAGGCATCCAAATTGGGAAAGAAGAAGTAAAATTATCTGCAGGCAACATGATAGTATACCTAGAAAACCCTATAAAATCCACTAAAAGACTACTCGATATAATAAGTGAATTTGGCAAAATAGCAGGGTACAAAATAAATATACAGAAATCTAAGGCATTTCTGTACACCAACAATAAAATCTCAGAGACAGAAGCAAAAAAGAAAATACCATTTACTATAGCAACAAGAAAAATAAAGTACCTAGGAATAAACTTAACCAAAGAGATAAAAGACCTGTACATTGAAAATTAGGCAACATTTAAGAAAGAAATTAAGGAAGATACAAATAAATGGAGGCAAATACCATGTTCTTGGATGGGAAGAATCAACATCATCAAAATGGCCATACTACCCAAAGCATTTTACAGATTCAATGCAATCCCTATTCAAATATCAATGACATATTTCACTGACCTAGAACAAATCCTCCAAAAATTCATATGGAACCAAAAAGACCCCGAATACCAAAAGCAATCTTGAAACAGAAGAACACAGCAGGGGGAATCATGATACCAGACATCAAACAATACTACAAAGCCACTGTGATCAAAACAGTCTGGTACTGGCATAAGAACAGACATACAGATCAGTGGAACAGAATTGAAAGCCCAGAAATAAAGCCAGGCCTCTATGGTCAACTAATCTTTGATAAAGGAGGAAGTAACATAAAATGGAGTGAGAGGAGCCTCTTTAACAAATGGTGCTGGGAGAACTGGACAGGGACGTGCAAAAAAATGAAACTAGACCACCAACTTACACCACACACGAGAATAAACTCAAGATGGATTAAAGACTTAAATGTAAGCCGTGATACCATAAAAGTCCTAGAGGAAAACATAGGCAAGAAAATTTCAGATATCACACGTAACAATATCTTCACAGATACATCTCCTAAAGCAAGAGAAATAAAGGAAAAAATAAACAAATGGGACTACATCAAACTAAAAAGTTTCTGCTCAGCAAAAGAAAACATCAGCAAGATGAAAAGGAAACCAACCATATGGGAAAACATATTTGCCAATGATATCAGAGACAGGGGACTGATATCCAAAATATATAAAGAGCTTATACAACTCAACATCAAGAAAACAAACAACCCAATTAAAAAATGGGCAAAGGACCTGAACAAACACTTCTCCGAAGAGGACATACAGAAGGTCCATAGGCACATGAAAAAATGCTCAACATCATTGGCCATCAGAGAGATGCAACTAAAAACCACAATGAGATACCACCTTACCCCAGTCAGAATGGCCATCATCAACAAATCAACAAACAACAAGTGCTGGCGAGGATGTGGAGAAACAGGAACCCTACTGCACTGTTGGTGGGAATGCAGACTGGTGCAGCCACTGTGGAAAACAGTATAGAATTACCTCAAAAAACTAAAAATGGAACTGCCTTTTGAACCAGTGATTCCATTGCTAGGATTATACCCGAAAAATCCCAAAACCCTAATTCAAAAGAATTTATGCACCCCTATGTTCATAGCAGCCCTGTTTACAATAGCTAAGTGCTGGAAACAGCCTAAGTGCCCATCTGTAGATGAGTGGATCAGAAAACTGTGGTACATCTACACAATGGAATACTATGTAGCAGAAAGAAAGAAGGAACTCCTGCCATTTGCGACAACATGGATGGAACTAGAGAGAATTATGCTTAGTGAAATAAGCCAGGCAAAGAAAGCAAAATACCATATGATATCACCCAATACAGGAAACTAAAGAGCAACACAAACAAACGAACTAAATAGGCAAAGACTAGAATAGTTGTCAGTAGGGGGGTGGGGGGGAGGGAGAGAAGGGGGATAAGTAAGGGAAGGGACTAGTCAAGGAACGTATATGAATGACTCATGGACATGGACAACGGGGAGGGATATAATTGTGGGAGAAGGGATGGGCTGGGAGGGGGGAGCAATGGGGGAAAAAATGGGACAACTGTAATTGAATAACCAAAAAAAAAAAAAAAATTAAAAACAAAAAAAAAAGGAGGAATACAACTACTTCAGAACTAGAAACAACCAGAAGTTCCAAAAAATCAAACTACAGGAAAGTCCAGCAAACAAAGATATAAAGAAGAATTAAACACTCACCCAGACATGCAGGAGAAGCAGAGCCCGGGTGGAGAGGACTCGCTGTGGTGGTAGCAATGGTGGCAGCAGAGGCGGGTCGGCGGAAAGGGCACACTCACGTTTTAAAATGCAAGGAGGGACACCTGCGGAGCGTTCCCAGCTCCTCACCAGACCTCACAGATCAAGGTCCTAGCACCATGGAAAATCAAGCCTCATTGTTTCTGACTGTGTAGAGCAGCGGGATTGGGGTGGAGGCAGAAACTGCCAGTCTCTCAGCAGAGTCCGCTTGTTTCAAGGGCCCGCGCGGTCCTAGAATGTCCTCAGATTCACCCGCTCTGGGAATGATGGCCAGGGCAGCAGCTAGAGGGGCGCCAGTCTGGTGCGGGTGTGGGAGAGGTGCCTGGAAAAGGGGCAAGTGCTGGGCTGGCAGCATTGTTCCCCCTCGGACCCCTCCCCCACATACAGCGCCACAACGTGGTGAAACAGGTTGACCTGGACTGAAGAACCCCTAAGGCTCCGCCCATTACAACATAACAGGAGCAACAGCTCTAGCCGGGATGTAGAGGCAAACAAACACAGGAGCCTGTCAGAATGAGGAGACAGAGAAGTATGGCCCAAAAAAGTAAACGGATCAAGGTTCCAGTGGGAGAACTAATTGACGAGGACATAGCCAACCTAACAGATGAGGAGATAGACAACCTAACAGATGTAGAGTTCAAAACACTGGTGATAAAGATGCTCACAGGCTTGACAGATATGCTTGGGTACAACAAACACATAACAAGTGAAGGCTATGCTCAGTGAAACGAAGGAAAATCCACACAGAACCAATGGTGAAGGGAAGGAAACCCGGGTTCTAATCAATGATTTGGAATATAAGGCAGAAAAAAGCAGTCAACTGGTGCAGAATGAGGAAGCAAGAATTGAAAAAAATGAGGAAAACTCATTTTGCGAAGGAGATGCACATCTGGGTCTGGGAAGCACAGAGGGTCCTGGGCGAGCTGGACCCTGACGGGACCCCACCAGGACGCATCATGATTGAGATGCCAAAGGTGGAAGATAAAGACAGAGTCCTGGGGGTAGCAAGAGAGAGACAGAGAGTTGCCTACAGGGGACTGCCTGTAAGACTATCAGCTGATTTCTCACAGGACACTTTGCAGGCAGGAAGGGACTGGCAAACGGTAATCGATGTGATGACAGGCAACCTGCAACCAGGATTACTCTATCGAGTAAAGCTATCATTTGAAATGCAAGGGAAGATGAAGTGCTTCCCAGACAAGGTGAAGCTAAAGGAGCTCGTCATCACCAAGCCATTATTATATGAAATCTCAAAGGGATTTCTTAAGGAAAAGAAGATCAAAACTATGAACACTAAAATGACAACAAACTCACAACTATCAACAACTGAATCTAAAAAATAAAAACAAAATCCAAATGAGCAAACCAGAATAGGAACAGAATCATAGGTATGGGGATCATTTGGAGGGATATCAGCTGGGAGCGGCTAGCTGGAGAAATAAGGAAATGATTCAGGGACTAAGAAGCATAATCAAAATCGGTCAGTACAAAATAAGACAGGGGGGGATGTTGAGAATAATATAGGAAAGGGTGAAGCCAAAGAACTTCTATGCACGACCCGTGGACATGAACTAAGAGGGCTGGGACTGCTGGGGGAAGCGGGGGACTGGGCAGAGGGGAGCAAAGGGAGAAAAATTGGAACTATTGTAACAACAGAATCAATAAAATGTACTTTAAAATAATAATTAATAAATAAATTCACACACACCAGAACTATTGGGAAACAGATACTTCTCCAAGGAGGACATACAGAGGGACCATAGGCATATGAAAGGATGTTCAACATCACTAGCCATCAGATAAATGCAAATTAAAATCACAATGAGAAAGTGCCTCACACATGTCAGAATGGCCACCATTAATAAATCAACAAACAAGTGCTGGCGAGAATGTGGACAAAAGGGAACCCTAGTGCACGGTTGGCAGGAATGCAGACTGGTGCAACCACTGTCAAAAATAGCGTGGAATTTCCTCGAAAAACAAAAAATGGAACTGCCTTTTGACCCAGACATTCCACTACTGGGATTATACCCGAAGAATCCTGAAACACCAATTCAAAAGAACTTATGCACCCCTATGTCCAGAGCAGCATTGTTGACAATAGCCAAATGCTGGAAACAGCCTGAGGGGCCATCAGTAAATGAGTGGATCAAAAAACTGTGGTACATTTACACAGTGGAACACTATGCAGCAGCAAGAAAGAACTCCTAACTTTTGCAACAGCATGTATGTGACTGGAGAGTATACGCTACGTGAAATAAGCGATTCAATGAAAGACAAATACCATCTCACCCATCAGAGGAACCTAATTAGCAAAAACAAACGAATGAGCACAGCAGAACCAGAGACATGAAAACGTGGAACAGTCAGAGGGGAGAGGGGAGGGGGATAATGGTGGAAAGAAGGGGAGGGGACTTGTCAAAGAACACATGTGAATGACGCACGGACAGGGACAACAGGGTGGGGATTGGGGATTGACTGTGGAGCAGAGGTGGGCTCCGCACAGGAGGGCAAAGGGGGGAAAATTGGGACAACTGTAATAGGATAACAGAACATTTTTTGAAAGGGAAAAAAAACCCACTAAGAGGAATTCAGATAACATGTTAAAGGAGTAACAAAATAGAGAAAACACAAAGAAAAGTACATCTTTGTTTACTCATAAACATTAAGCCAGCTCCTAAAGTTTAACTTCTAGGTAAACAACACTCCCCCGGTTTTATGATGCACTACTACTAAACAAAATCTTCATTGGAATAACAAGTTTTTCTCTATGAAATTTCCCATGTAAGTGAAACTAAATTTCTCCCTAGAGACAGTTCCTTTCCCAGAATGGCCTAAGCTCCATAACCTACTGCCTAGAACACAAAGAGACTAATCAAACCTTATCAGCTTACAATACTCAAAATTTGACTTTCATGAGAAAAGTTCATAAATTTATATTTGCAAATGTAATTAATATCACTAAAATCAGAGGTTATGGCTTATGTTCACTAAAACTTAGATTACTTAACGGTCTTATTGAAACTATTTTCTTATAGGACATTTGCCATAAAACTATATATTCCAAGAAAGATATCATCCAAAGAAGCAACACATTCCATTGTACAATTTTATGGGTTTTAAAAATGTTGTTGGTAGCAACTTGAAATGCTTTTGTCTAAAAAAATAAACAGACAAATAGGTATTCAAAGATGATTCTGTGTGACAGAACTTCTCAGTAATTGAATAAATAAAAGATCAAACTATCTCATCAATAATTTCTAAACCGAAAGCAGGACCCAGAGATTGAACTCATGACCAAAGCATCACGACCTTCCTCTAAACAAACTTTGGACAAATCAAAAGAATTAGAAGCTACTGATTATACCACAAATTATTACTCTATTGACTTTGTCATTAAAAAAAATCAGCCACCATGGCCAGGTGGGCCCCCGTTGTACTAATGCAAAGTGGGAAGAACACGCCCTCCCATCACGGGAGGGAAGTTGTAACCTGCCATAGCATCACCTAGATTCAGCACAGGTAGGTTCCAGGTTTGAAATACAGTGCAGCTACAAGTGTGTCTAAACACAGGGATGATGCTAAGACTTGCAACAATAATGGCTGTGACGCAGCCAGAAATGCCCCCAGTGGTCTGACAGAAGGTGGAAAGAGACATGTCTCATGACATACCTGTATTCTCCATGGTGGTGGCTGTTGCAAGTGTTGGAGATCTTGTACGCCAGGTGGACTGCAGGTGCACTGGTGGCAAGCGTGAACACTAGTGCCTGGGATCATGGGGAAGGTGTTATACTCTGCAATGAGGTTGTGGATGTTCCTCCTCCTGCAGCAGCCATGCTGTGGCCAGATGGATCCCCAGTTAAGAAAAGAGGTGGTGACTTTAGCCAAGGGAATGTTGCCACTGGGTGGTATGTGGTCAGAATTAGGAAGGGCAAGGACAGGGGGCAGTGGTTTTCCTATGGAGCAGGAGTGGTGTCCATAGGCTCCTCGGGGTCCATGGCAGGGATTTGGTGAACTGCCATGGATCTTACACTGCCACCTGGAGATGATACGACTGTGGTGGCATAGTACGGAGGAGTCGTGTCCATTTCGGTGTCATCATCCTGTAAAGCGGGCCGAGAGGTCAAACGTGTAGATGCTCTGGCAGTGATGGTAACAGGGGCCTGCCCCATTTGAGTGGCCAGGGGAAGGGTTCCTGCAGGCACCGAGGCAGGTGGAGGCAGAGAAGCAGCAGGCTGAGCGACCTGTGTCTTGTCCCCCGCAGTCTTTTTCCTTGGACCCTCAGATCTTTCCATGGTGTGCAGCTTTGGGTCCATGGCAAGGCAAGGAAGTTTAGCAGGCGGGGGCAGCTCACCTCGATCCCACCGCAGTGGTGGCAGTGGAAGCAAGAGCGGCCCAGACTGCTTTCTTTTGCGGGGCCTCCTGCTGGCAGAGGCCGGGGGAGAATTGCTGCTGGATTGCTTCTCCTTCCCTACACATACTGAATCTGGAGTGCTGGGCAGATGCCCACTGCTGTGGGGGCTGTCCCCATGATCCTGCCCTTTTTCCTCTACCTGGCTGGTCTTGTGTGCCGTGCCTTTTGGGGACTCTTCCGGGACCTTCCCCACCACCTCCTTTGGGAAAGGAAGTGGGACGATTATAGAGGGTCCCGGCTCCTCAGCCTTGACTGCCTGCTCAGGTGGTGAGCGCAGGCCAGAAGATCTGCGACCTGAATGACGAATAGGGCCCGGTCTCAAGCTTCCAGACCTCCCAGATGTACAAGCAGGAAGCACAGGCTTCTGCGGGGGGTCCTTCCATTTCACCAAACGGTGGACTTCCAGAGGGAAGCGCACAGTCTGTGCGAGAGGACACCGCCCTCTCGGGACAAGGCCGAAGGCCGATGGACCAGCAGCATGACAGAAATGAAATAGTGGGTGGAAATGGCTGACAGCAGGGTGGTCCCAGCCAGGTGGGCCATAATCACGGGTGACAGGGTGATGGCCACCAGGCAAGGGATGGTGGCCGCGGCGGAGGCGGCAGAAAAACAAGCGAATCCGAGAAAGGAAATTGCCCATGTAGGGGCAGTTGTGCGCCAAACGAACTCAAATAAGAGTGGAAACAGGGAGAGTCTCTCCTTTGCTTCCTCCTCCTCTGGGGTTCTAGCACGCACTGAACTAACTTCAGCCAGGACCTTCTGATGTCTCCATGGAAACATCAATGGACCTTGAGAGGTCACAGAGGAAGGGGCGGGGCCTCCCTGAATGGCCAATCCCATCATGACCTTCTAGCACCTGGGACCTGCATCTCTGTGTAGCAAGTGTTTGGCACCTGCCTTGCCCTCCATGAGGCCTTTGTCCCATACCACTGAGGCCCCACCTGCCTGACATCACCGTGTCTGGCCACTGGCTCTGTGGGAGCTTTGGCGCCTGCCCCACTGTTGTCCCAGGGGCCAGGTCCTGCTCAAAGTCAGTACGGGAGCCACCCGGCTCCTTCCTGGACATGGCCCACCTCCTCAGGGGACCTTTTCAGCTTCTCTTGGAAGCCCGAGGCAGGTGCACTTTCTCCATGTCTGCCCTGGCCACCAGCCTCACCAGTCAGCTGTGAAACACTGTGAGGTGGAGTGGGCACAAAGCCCTAACCAACAGGCTGCTGCACCTGGGGACATCCCAGAAAAGAGCTGGCAGCTAGCAGGGGTGTAAACCCAATGTGCTGAATTACTAATGAATAAAAAGGGAAGGAACTAATGGAAATCAAAGCATACCGAATTGCTCAGAAGGAACATACATATATATTAACTTTAGAATTTGTTAAACATGTGAAATGTTTAAAAACGACTATTAAGATGAAAACAGAAGCCTGGCTGGTGTGTTTCAGTGGAATGGGCACCACCCTGTGAAGCAAAAGGCCACCGGTTCAATTCCCAGTCCGGACACACGCCTGCGCTACAGGACAGGTCCCCGTCTGGGGGCACGCGAGAGGCAAAATCGGTCAAGGTATCTCCTACACACTGATGCTTCCCTCCATCTTTTTCTCCCTCCTTTTCCCTCTCTCCAAAAGGAAATAAACAAAATCCCTAAAAAAAGAAAACAATAGAATTAGCTATAACTTCCAAGTCAGTAGAGAAAACACAAAGTAAAAATATTTCAATCATTCCCAAATAAGTCACTCTAATATTAGAAAAGAAGAAAAAGCAGGGTAAATTGAAAGCGAAAAGTAACTATTAGGAAAAAGTACAACTCCATGAGAAATATAAGTAATTGATCAGTTCAAGGCAGATATTTTCAGATTGTGTTAAAATATCCTAGCTGTATTGTTTAAAGAGACTTGTAACACATAAGAACCCAGAAATATGTTTAAAAATCAGTTTGTTAAACATAGGTATAGCTATATTATTATCAAACAAAATATACTTAAAGGTTTAAAAAAAGAGAAAGACATTGCTAAAGTGGAGCCTGTAACATAATTTAATACTCTCATTCCCTAAGAATACATAACACGATAATTCTAAATTACTTTGTGCCTAAAAACAAGCCAAAATGGACATAAAGCAAAAAGGGAAATAATTACAAAAGAAATTGACAAACTGAGTCAAGGCAATTGAATGTACTTGGATGCAGAATATATTAAAACAACTTTTTTAGGAACTGAGAAATAAGTAGGCAAAACAAGTACGTGAGCTTATAATAGATAAAAGCATTGAAAATTGGAGAACAGCATTGAAAAATTGGAGAATAGACACGTTTCAGGAACAAAGGGGACATTTATGATAACTGACCACATATTAGGCCATAATTAAGCCTTAATAATGGAAAGACTCCCAAATCAGCAAGTATGAGTTTGCCAGTCACCCCAAGTTTGTTTTTCAATCATGGTTTCCTTGAAAGCATTAACATAACTCGCAAACACAAGATGAAGGTGGGAGAAAAAAGAGTTCAGAGGGACATATGCAGTACCATACCATTCACACAAAAGACTCACAAAGTCAAAGATTGGCATTAGAAATTTCGAAATTCAAGAGATGCTAACTCTTACATTCAGTGCATGAGGAATAAAAGAAGACCAGGAACACTCAGATTTATTGTGCTATTTAATTTCTTAAAGCTAGTACTTCCACAAGGATTCAGAATATCATCTTTAGACCTTCTTACATGCCTGGAAATTTTATAATAAAAAAATAAACTAACAAATAAACAAATGCTCTGTACATCTCTTATTGGGAAAGAATAAAGATAACATATTGCTTGTAAAAGGGATATATATCCCTTATTTAGGCTAATATGTGAGTATATGCATATAATCTATTTAGAGATGTTTATATGTTAATGGAGTAAATGGCCTTTACTTAAATCAATAATCCTCAAACTAGGCTGTGCATTAAAATTGCATGGCAGATTAAAATAAAACTATCAAAGCCTGGATCTTGCAACTGGAGATTCTGATATAATTGATCTAGGGTATGACTTGGACATTCCACATTGCATAAACATTTTCCTAGTAATCTCTTGTGTAGCTAGCATTGAGAACACTATCTTAAAGAGATGTGTCTTTTAAAATGGATTTTTAAACGCCACGCACCTATCCTTTTATTTAAGGGGTCTTCTGGCAGCAGAGATGGTCAGCTGTCCCAGAACTCTCCTCACAACTCAATTTGTGTTATTTTCCATTTTGAGACAGGTGTAAAACGAATCACTGCTATAATAAAATTTATTACCTTTCACTTCCCCACAATCCATCACTGTATGTAATGCAAGGTATTGTCGATGAAAGAACGGAAACCTAAGAAGGGTCTTTTAAGAGTTTATCTGAGCCAAACTGATGACAATCACAGGAAGTAGAATCCAATGGATTGAGAAAATGCATCAGAGACTCAAAGGAGGAGATACAAGGGGGATTACATAAAATTTATTGGTGGTAGATTAAGGGGGCAGGAGAAAGCCAAGCAGGGAAATTGCTGAGACTGGATAAAAAGCAAAACAGAAAGGCACATACTTCTTTTACACCTGTGGGTAAAAAGTAGTTAACACTCACAGCACACAGAGATGGTATTTGGGGAACCTGTCACAATGAGGAGTTCTGTGGTCTTGTGCTCTGATGCCTGCAGTTGTGCCTTGAGGAGTCTAGAGAAGGAGACTACTCTGCCATTTCAAAGGTATGTTATCTTAGATCCATAAAACAATTGGTAACATCAAAGGTAAAGACGGACCTTTGTCAAGGAAGCCTGCAGGCCTAGGACAAGACTACCCACCATCACCAGATGTTAGTTAGAATTTTTATGTTCAGACCACCCTGTGTGGTTGGTTACTTTAGGACTAAGTTTGTAAGTCCCACAATGTGGCTTCCCCTGGGCTTGTCAGGTTTAGTATGTGGCCCCCTTTCCATCCACAGTATGAACGGTATTTAAATATATGCTTCTAAGAGAATATAGATAAACTTGTTCAATGAAGAATCTCTGCCTCTGTCATGTCTGACATTTTGTCTCCAGGATTCAAATTCGGCTGGTAAGAGAGAAGCCACAAGGATAATTTTATACTATTAAAGTATGCCTGCATGAATTTTCTCCTAATATTTCAGATTATCAAGGCTACCTACACAAGAAACAAATATGCAAAGAATTTAATTAATTTATTTGTAAACAAATATTTATTAAGCAATTACCATGCATGAAATATATTAGGTGCTGAAAACAGCATTAAGAAAACACAAGGCTTGATCTCAGAGAGCTTATAGTCCGGTGGGGGAGGATGGCTAGGGCCGGGAGGATGCAAACACCCAGCAGATGGGCATTTCAATGTCACTATCATAAGTATTGAAAGGGGAAACGCAAGGAGTTAGTCTGAGAAGAGTGAGGTGACAAAGAAGAGACTTCTTTGAAGAAATGGCATTTAAATTGAGAATTGAAGTATGTGTGGGGGACACAGAGGTTAATGGTGGGGAGGGAAGAATCCAGGTAGAAGAAATAGAAGACGTTTGGATTTGAAGGCAAGGGAGAGCTTGGTGATCAAAAGAAGTGTTTATAGAAAAACAAAAAACTAAACTTACTGTGACTGGAAGAGAGTAAAAACAGAGGGGGCTGGTGAAAGCCATGGCTGGAGAACCAAGTGGGGGCTGAAACTCACAGAGCCCTAGAAGCCCCAGATGAGAGGGGGTTGGGGGTCGATGTGGAAAAGATGAAAGGGATTAAGAAGTACAGATTGCCGTTTATAAAAGTAGTCATAGGGAGGTAAAGTACAGCACGAGGCAATAGTATTGTAGTAGTTGTGTATGGTGTCAGGTGGACGCTAGACTTAACCGGCCTGATCACTTCACAGGCATATAAATATCTACTCATTGTGTTGTGCACCTGAAACTAATATAATATTGTATGTCAACTGTAATTGGAAAATACATTTTTTAAAGGTTTGCATTTTTATTTTATTCTAGGGATACTTAGAATCAACTGCAGTTTTTTAAAAAATATAAAAGATGACACACAAAAATTTAAAAGCCTCTCTTCCTTCCGTCCTTTCATTCTGCTCAAATCTCACCCTCTCAAGGAGGCTACTCAGACTCTATTAAATGCAGTGACCTGTTCCCATCCTCATCCCTAACCTTGTAAACACCCTCACGCTACCGCAGTTTTCTTTCCTCTCCTACCAGTGAACTATTTACTTATCATTTTTACCGTCTGTTGTCTGTTCCTATTCACTAATGAAATCACTGAATGAGCAGAAAGCTTTTTGGTGTTTGCTGCTGTATTGTAAGCAACTTCTTAGAGAGGTACCTAGTACTAAGGAGAACATGTACTGAATATTTATTTACTCAGGACATAAATTTCACTCTTGGCTAAATCACGTTAAACTTTTGACCTTTCTCACAAATTCACACTAGACCATTTAAACTTAATTGAATAGTACATAAAGTAAGTTTTTTTTTTCTCTTCATTTTTTTTTCCCAATGAAAAGTCTTAGCATTATTTATTTAAGCTTTGTGCCAGACATGGTCACATTCTCAGCATAGAGGTCATGAACCAAAAATTCTCATCCAAAAAGATATTTTTTTAAGATCAGACCCAGAGGTACAATATTGGCAGCCGGCATGTGCGATATTTTTCTGGGCCTGTTCTCACACATATTCATTTCGGTTCACAATCCACAGCAAGAACTTCACATTTAGGGGAGGTATTTTTTTTTTTAATTCACATAGTGAACCCCGAATATTGTATGTAGCTGAGTGCAATCGCCTATAAATTCTGTAGCACAAGGCAAAATATATTTAATTCCTGAGGTATAAGAACTGTTGTGCCTGGAAGGAAGAAGGCTTGCGTTTCGGAAAGGATGCTGACCCAATCTCCAGAGGGTCTGAAGTATTGGCCAGTAGAGGGCAGCTGTAACTCTTCAAAATTGGTTCCATGTCCTGGCCATGGGGAGATGCACTTCACTCACTTGTGAATAAGCTATTATTGCCTTCAGCCAATTTTTTATTTCCTTTCTAATCATCCAGTATTGATTAGTTTTAAAAAGTAATATATAATAAAAAATGGATATGCAAAAAATAAAATCACTGATATCACCATTAGCCAGAGATAGCATAATTACTGTTAATATTTGATGTATATTATTTCAAGTACATATACATATAAATTCTATTAATTTTTAAAAAATTAGATCATGAAGTGAATATTATTGCATAACATTAAAAAACAGAATAATATGTACCAGGAAGTGCTTTAAAAAACAGAAGTAAAGAACACCCACATTGATGCGGTATGTCAAAAGGACAGGGGAACCAATTGAAAGAGCTACCAGTACCCAAAGCTGGGACAATTTGGGCAATACAATAAATGAAGTAGTAATGAATCACAATTCAAGGTATAAAATAAATATCTAAGTCAATATAGATACCATTACAATGAATAGATAAATTAATGAATGTGATAAAAAGATAAATCTGATCTGTAGAAGATTCCCACAAAGTTGAATTGTTCCCTTTCCTTAAGTGTGGGCTGCATATGTGACTTCTTTCCGAAGAATAGAGTACAGGAAAAGTGGGATAAAGTAACTTTAAAGTTCAGGAAGCTGACAAACACTACCTTAGCTAGATATTCAAGGTCAACATCAGCAAACCCAGTTGATAGTATATAGTCAATAAGTTCGATAAAATGGTTTTATCTGTGTTTTTTTCTCCCCTAATCCATAACTTAGAGGAAACAAAGACCTAGAATGACTGAAGGCAAATTTCAAATCAGTTGTGTTTATTAATTCAGCATGTAGAGGTCATGAACCAAGGAGCTAGAAAAGGCAAGAAGAAAATGGCTTCTCCTCTAGAGCCTCCAGAAAGGAATTGTCAGGAGCATATGTTCATGATATGATCTTTTCTATAAGTCAGTTGGCAACTGCTAGGCTAGCTGCCTGCTGAGTGGCCCAGCACCAAGTAATAGACAAGAGTCACACACAGTAACTATTCACTCAGCTTTTACTGAATGCAGGTTCATTCAAAGTAGAGCATCAACATACACTAATATCCTACTCACACTCTAACAATCTAAGAGAAATAAAACACACACACACACACAGCAATCATGGAGGGATAATGAACCTGAGTCCCGGAGTCTCAGTCTGCAGGTCCAGGAGACAGCATAGTGAACCAGGGAGTTGTGAGCATCTTGCAAGAAAGGATCTCTGAAGCCAGGTGGGTAGCAGGGCAGGTAAAGTCATCAGTCTAGCAGGGAAGAGCCTCTGGTGACCAATGTCAGGGAAGATCGGCATGGCATGGAGCATCGCTCTGGTATGTGGAGCTCAGCTGTCTCAGCAGAGGTGTGGAGCCTGCTTCAGTTATACCTTGAAAGTGGTGTACTCCACCCTTCTGGGTCTCTTGATAAGTGTCTTGGCATCCCTGATGGTGACTGGGGAATTTGCCCAGGAGCGTATCTATGGGTGATACATGGCTGTTCTGATCACATGTGCACATATCTTGGGTGTGTTTTTTTGCCAGACGTGTTTGCTCTGACTTGGGTAGTTTCCCTCTTGAACCAAAGTGTCATGGCTTACTGAGCCATTTGGTTGACATGAGTGACTCCATTTTGTTTTATTTACTTTATGCAATCTTGAACAGACCAATGCCATTTTATTGGTCCGCTCTCCACAGTAATACAGCCCTGATGACACCTTGGCATTAGCTTATCTTGGACTTCTGACATCACAATTGTAAGATAAATTTGTGTTGTTTTAAGCCACTCAGTGTATAGAGCTGTGTTTAAGCAATCATAGGAAACTAAATTCCAGTAACTAAATCCTCTGGATCCCAATCCAGTATAGATCTTGTTTGTTAAGTTTTGCACTGCAACAAATATAATTATTGAGAGATTTTAATATAGTTATTAAATTCACACACACAATCTTTAGTTAAACCAGTCTAGATATATCTTATTTAGTGTACAAGAATATAAAGAAATCAATTAACATTAACTAATGGATGCACATATCTCCTTAAGAGTATCATTCTATGTTTTTGCCCCCCTGTCTTTGAAAGACCTGCTCAGCCTATCTTGTCATTTTCTGTTAACCATATCTTTCCTCTCTTTTCCTGAATAATTCCCGTTTTCCTTTAAGAATCATGTCAGGGATAGCTTGCGTCCAGCACCGCCCTGACTATATCTAGCTGGGGTAGATATTTCTTCCATGTGTTTCTGTACCTTCTACCCTAGCACCCATCACACTACTCTGTCATATGTTTGAGGGTTTTCTCTGTGGCAAAGGAAGCTCCTGGGGGGAATATCTATGCCTTACTTATCTTTGCCACTCTTCAGTAATTCCTAGTACTTTCCATGTGCTGGTATTCACTACTATGTTGTTCCAAAATGAATAAATACTGAGTGAGCATTCTTTTCTTGAGTTTCCTTAGAGCCACGGGCCATAAATAATC
This sequence comes from Furipterus horrens, assembly GCF_987537825.1. Taxonomy (NCBI): domain Eukaryota; kingdom Metazoa; phylum Chordata; class Mammalia; order Chiroptera; family Furipteridae; genus Furipterus; species Furipterus horrens. Next base: position 12,207,737 of record NW_028327171.1, read on the forward strand.
TCCTTACTCTTGATAGTTTCCTAGTGTATAAATCTGCTCACTTGTTTTCTGGCTTAAACAAAACAAACCTAACCAACGCTAGTGCTTTTTTTTCTCCTTCAAATTTCTCTCTATCCATCCTAGTACTTTCCTCCAACTATAAGGCTCATAAGACACATCTACATTCATTGTTTCCTCTTCCTCCCCTCCTGTCTTGTGTTCATTTTTCTCCTTTGGTGAAATGGTCTTTCTTCTCACCTGTATTCATTCACTATGGCGACCAGAACAAAGGACCACGAGCTGGGTGGTTTAAATGACAGAAGTTTATTTTCTCATAGTTCTGAAAGCTAGACCTGAGATCAAGGTGTCAACAGGTTTGGATTTTTCTGAGACCTCTCTCCTTGGCTTACGGATGGCCACCTTCTCTTTGCCCCTGTAAGCACATGCTTGTGATGTCTCTGTATGTCCTCATTTAATCTCAATTACGTCTTTAATGCCCTATCGCCAAGGCATCTTAGAGCCACAATGTAAGGTAGTGGGGAATTCGGACTTCAACATAAAAATTTTAGGTGGTACAATTTAGTCTATAACACCAACTACTGGTCAATACAAGTGCTTTCGGTAGGTCCTTCAGTAACTTCATATTCTCAATGTGATGGATATTGTTTAGCCTTTTTCGGCTGAAATTCTTTAGTATTTTGCAAAGTTTACCACTCCCTTCTTCTTGAAATCCTTTCTCTTTCTTGATACTCATGCTGCTACTGCTTGTTTTCTTTCAAAGCCTCTAGCTTTGAGTCTCAACTTCCTGCATATCCTTCTTTCTTTATCCTTTATATGTAGCATCATATATAGTCCTCTGTCCTCCCTATATCTGTTTAGTAAGTAAACCCATTCAAACATTTTGTTAGGTAGTGTGTGTATAAGGTAATGAATGCCAACTTTCTATTTCTCTCTCACACGTCTGTGCTCAGCACTTGACCTATATATTCAAATGCCTACCGAATGTCTTTTGTTAAACTTAGAATGTTCAAAACAAAATGTACTATATTTTTTGTACTTGCTCTTATGTCTACATCCACATTTGCATGCACGAGGCATCTATTTACCCACAAGCCCATGCCACTTATAAACTTTCCTGAATTCATGGTTTCAATCCTCAAGTTGTATCTCTACCTCTGTGTTCTGCTTCTTTAGATCTCTTCATTTCTTTGCAGCCTCAGAAATACTTCTTAATTGAAGACATGCATCGCTTGTTTCCTGAAATACTGGAATACCCTTTTATTTGGCTGCTTGGCCTCATCTGTTTCCATACCCTATGACGAGTCCTCCTCTACATTATTTTCACAGTGATGTTTCTAAAATTAGAGTCATGTTACTTAGGGCTTGGAATCTGTACATACTTCTCGAAAGTTTTTAGGTTCAAGTGTGGAAATTTATTATAAGTTCTGTCATGACCTAGCTTTTTACTACCCTTTCACTATAATCTCCAAGCAACCACCACTGTGCTTCTCTTTAGCTAAATAAACCACTTTCCACTTTCAAAATCCCTCATGTGCCTCATGCTTTTGTGCTTTTACAGCTGCTGTTCTTTGCAAATGAAATTCCTGACTACTTTTATCATCTACCTGCTTCCTTTTTGGCTTTTGAAATTTAGATTATGCATTTTTTCTTTCAGGAAGTTTTCCTTAACCGCCAGTCTGACTAGGTGTCCCTCTCCAGTCTTCAATAATAATTTATATCTTTCTCCCATTGTCCTTATTACACCTAATTTTGGCATTAATTTATAAAAATATCTCTTAGAGAAAAAGATAGGAGCCACATTTCATTTACTTTATTAACATTTCTACTTAGAAGAATAATTGGAAAGAGTTAGCTTCTTCATAAAGAGGTGGATAAATAAATACCTAATGATAATTTTTCATCAGAGTTTGGGTTTTGAAACCAGCCTCCAATTATGGTGGTAGCCTATTGTGGCTGGTAATAAGACTTTCCCTAGATATTTTCTCTTTATTTAAACAAGAAATAATACTCTCAAATTTGTTCTACCTACACTCTTATTTTTGTGGAGTCCTTGGACATGGATACAATGGCAAGAGAGATCTCAGAAAATAATTGTCCCTATACTTTGCTCTACCCACTCTTAAATACCAGTTACTAAATGTCAATTTAACCAGTAATTATTCACTTTCTCCTGGAACTCTGTTAATAGTAGCTTAGGCCGAAAGTGAAATGAGAACAAAGAAACTTCTTTTTGTATACATTTGAAACAAAATAAATGCCACATATTTTTAAATTTAGAGCATATCATGTATTATTTGTTTTTTAAAAAGTGAGATCAAGTCCATATTATTAGAATATGAATTACTTTAAAAGATCTTGACAAAGAAAATGTAGTCACAATAAGCACAGACAAACTATTTATTCATGCTAAAACACAGATGAATCTTAAATATTTTATGACAAGTTATGAAGTGAAATACAAAAACACATGACTTAAAAAGCTATATACTTCATGAATCCATTTACATAAGATTCTAGACAAAAGAAAATTATAGAGCTGAAAAACAGATAAGTAGTGGCAGGGTTTAGAGAAATGTGGGGAAGGGTTAATTATAAAACAAGAGCATTTTGAGGGTGATGGAGGTCTTCCATAAGAAATTAGAAATACATACTGTTTGTCAAAACAAATAAGACTTTGTACCAAAATGAGTATTACTGTATGGAAATGTTAAAAAAAAAATACACATCAGAGTATAAAGAAAACATAGAATGCAAACTGTGGTAAATGAATCTAACTGTATTACAAGTAACCAAAGAACTACGCTGAAGGAAATGAGGAAGAAAGAAGCTGTTCATGGCAACCTTGGAAAACAATATTTTAAAAGAATATTGTATGGCTAAAGATAAAATGATCTAGACAGAAACACTATATTCTAAATAGTAATTGATTAACAGTTCTTAATTTATTTGTATAATATGTTTGAAAAAATAAGTAAATATACTGTTGCTAATGAGAGTCAGTTTTCTCAAGAAATTGTAAATAAGAAAAGAGAAAGGATAGACTGAACCCTGTGGTATTAGAATGAATTGTCTGTGTGTATGTATCATAAACAGACAAAGATAGATATGCAGCTAGAGAGATAGATATGTGTGAGAGCATGCATTAATATACGTACATATATTTTCTATCTCTATCCTCAGAAAGCTATTAAAAGCAGTGAAACCTCATTAATAATGGGTACCTCGCTCCCAGTTCTTGGTTTCTAAATACCATTTTCCGATGAAAAGAATTATGACTTCTTGGAGACCTTGGTGATTACAAGACCAGGGCAGGGAAATGTAATATGAGCTTAGAGTGTCTTTTGGTGCTAGAAGTTAAGAAAGTACTCAGAGCAAGTGAACCAACCAACAAAGAAATAAGGATGGGAGCATGTCAGAAGGGTGCCTGAGCCAGACTGAATGAACAACCTGATAAAGTCTTGCTGTTCAAGCTGAACAATATTAGTGACTACAACAACAATGAAAATAGTCCAAAGAATAAAGCAATCATACATGATTCCATGTTGATTGAAAACAATTGAATAAATAATTTTATTTATTTGGAGGCTATTCCGTCAGTGCCTGCAGCCCAGAGAGATTGTGGGTGCTTGGACCAATCTTCAGCTTCCACAGTAACAGGCTGCAGCAGCAAAAGATGTACAAAGCTCTGGGAAAGGTGATGTGTTTGAAGAATGATACCATTTTTAAGCAAGCCTTCCCCTTCTTAAGGTTCAAAACTTCAGGAGAGGACCCCGTCTGTTCTACAGGCGGCATCCCACTGAGTACCAGTCGGCCCTACAGGACAAAGCCCACTGTGACATTGGAAGATACACAAGTGAGACACATTCATTTGGGGACAAAAGATTTAAACATTCACTTGAGTGCCTATGACATGGCTCTGGCAGACAGTTAGGCCCAATACGTTCACGGCTTCTGTAACCATCTCTCCATGAACGTGGAAGAGAGTTCTGAAGTGCCCACAGGAAGCATGGAGGTGCTGTGGCTGCAGGGCGAAAACAGCAGAATGTTCCTGGGCTCAGTGCTTCCCTACTGTGAGTGCATGGTTCAGATCAGTGGTTTAAGTGTTACCTTTGCAGAAATTCTCTTGGGAATAATCCAAAGCAATCTTCCTGAGAGCATCAAATTGTCAGTGAAGGAGCACACTGAGGACTTCAAGCGCACGTTCAACTCAGCCAGACCTGGAAGAACTGTTAGCCAAGGTGAACTAGATCATTGCCGACCCTTTCATGCCAGCACTGGTAATATTGCGTGACAAGAGGAAGAGTGTTGGGTTGGTCAAAGTTAAGCAGGAGGCCCTGGCCCTTAGATATAAGTATCCAGCCCCACAGCCAGGAACACTAGCTCTCCTCGGTGGCGTGTTCGCCAATTGTCACCACATTCTTTTGATCTAACCCTAGGTATCCTCCATCTAATAAGAATCTGCTAAGGAAAAGACTTATTTATTTAATAAATAATATCCCTTACAAATAATCTTAACCGATAAATGTAAAAGAAATAAGGGAAATAGAAAACTGCTGTTAAAACACCACAGTTGCAGACAACATCCACCCAGGGATACTAAAATTAGTGACATAAATTTAAGTGAAAACAAGATATTTGCAGTAGACTCAAAGTATTCCTTCCCAAATATTTAGTATGTACAAAGGGAAACATAATGATTATAATTTTATAATCATAGCAGGTACAATTTTAACCAAGTAATTTAAGCTAACAACCCAGTAATGCATATTGACATCCTGTACCCATGATATGATGCAGACAGAAGGCCAGGTTACCTCTTTAGTATCCTGCCCAATAATGCTTAACCTCAGCATAAAAATGAGGGAAATATCAGGCAGATGCAAACTGACAGACATCCAAGAAAATAACCGACCAATAATAATCAGAAGCGCCAAGATCATGAAAGACAATGAAAGACTAAGTGACTGTCACAGATCAAAAGAACATAAAGGAGACATGACAAATAAATACAACTTAGGATGCTGTATTGGAGACAGGAACAGAAGTGGGGCATTAGTGGGGAAACTGGTGAAATCCAGATAAATCTGTAATTTAGTTAATATGAATGTATCAAAGCTATGTTGTTTGTTTTAACAATTGTATAATTATGTAAGATGTTAACATGAGGGGAAGTTGAGGTGGGAGTGTTACTAAGCTTCTTTGTACTGATACTGTAACTCTTCTGCAAATCTAAAATTATCTCAAAAATGGAGACAAACTCATAGATGGAGAGCAGGATGAGAGCTGGGGGTGGGGGCGGGGATGACAGGGTGGAGAGACTGAGCGAAAAAGAAAAAGGACTCATGGATGCAGACAGCAGTGTGCTGATTGCTGGGGGCGGGGCTATAAAGGGACACAATGGTAATAGAAAAACACAATGAAGATTAAATCAAATAAATAAAATCTTAAAGTAAAAAGTTAAAATATTTAACTTCACATGAACAATAGGGTGGAGATTGACTGTAGGAGTGGGGAGGGGGTGGTTGGCGAGGCAGGGGAGAGCGATGGGGGAAAAATTAGGACTACTGTAATTGAACAACAATAAGATAAAATAAATGGAAAGAAAAAAAACTATATCAATCAATCAAAAAATATTTAAATGAAAATTACTGGTATTTTAAATCTTTTTTTAAAGATAAAGTAAGTGGTAGAAAAACCTCTATAAGAATGTTATGAGGCTTGGTATAATGCTTTGGCATGAACTAGGTTTTTAAAGAATGCTTTAAAAATATTTTCAAATTTTTTTTCCCCAATCTCCAGGTTAAGGAGAGCAAAAAATAACAACAAAGTGGTGAAAGAGTGATGGCAATTAAAAAAATTGACTCTGTTAGTAACATATTCCACTAACCACTCAAGTGATATTCGATAGACCTCTTTGCCATGGGTTTGGTATTTACAAAACATAGCAACATTTAAGACATTACAATGGATCTGTGGGGTGAGAGTAGAGTGGGGGAGGTTTCGGAGGGAAACAGTTCATTTAAGGAGTCTAATTAAAAAATAAAATAAAAGCCTCCCTATGAATTACATGTGGTTTCCTTCCGAGACATTTGAGAGCACTGTAATTAATAGCATGGCAATTTTCTCATAGCCATGTAATGTGAAATAGAAAATGGTTTCAGAACAAGTAGTACACTGTTGCAGACATATTTAACGAAACTCCATGGAGGTGTATTTTATTAGGGTGTTGCCTTGTTAAAAATAGTATTTTAGGATTTACCCAGATCACTATTAAATTACATCATGGGGTTAAAACAATTAAAACAAAATTTCACCCTTCAGCTATTCAGAATATGCGCTTAGCGCACAATAAACTCAAGTAGGAAAGGTAATGACGAACAAGTATAATGATAGCAAGAAGCCAAGTGCTGGAGCAGAAAGGTACATAGCAACATTCTTAGCTTTTGGATGGGTCAAAATCCACCGAAGAATGCAGATCTTCTAATCAACTTCCCGACTACCTCCGTCCAACCAAATACATGTAACTTTATAGCTTCATAATTTTGCACACATTCAGAAAAGGTTTATATACATCTCAAGTCCCATATTTGGAACTGGGTTTAAAAAGTGCCTAGTATAGAGAGAGTTAATATATTAGACCTGTACTTTGTAAAAAGCAATCTCACTATTCCTGAATATAAAAAGCATGATGATGTTTTGCATCAAATTTTAAGCTGTGGAATGTATAGTATTTTAACATATTACTCCAATAATCTAGAGTATTTAGTGAGCTGAGCCGGCTGGCAAGATGGATGGATACATTATCTTCATCATCATTCTCACTTCTAGGCTGGTTCTTGACCAGAGATTGCCATCCTTAAAAGAACAGAATTGCCGTTTGGCCAAAGATATATATATTCTTTTGTTCTCCCCCTAGGTCTTCCATTTAAGTCAATGGTATTTTTGGTGTATTTCTAAAACCTATCCATGGCACATGAACACCATGGGCCAACATTTTAACTCCAAGTTTGAGAACAAAGGTAACAGATGTTTTATGGGCTTTGCATATTTCTCTATTTTATCTCCACATCATTAAAAGAGGGACATTTCTTTCACTAACCACTAATACTACTAAAATCTAAAACATTAATGGAAAGGTCTGTTCTGTGATTTGGTGCAATTGGTCACTATAGCAACCATGGCCACTGACACTTGGTTACAGAAAATAAGGTTTTTTATACTAGGTATGTGCTCTACAGCAATACGAGGTTTAAAGCCAGGGTTTTCAGTATAATGAAATGAAATTTGTTGACATTTGGCTGAAACATACACAGTTAAACAAGTCACACACTTGGCAAACATGCTAAGATCCAAATATAGCAAGCACTTCAGTATAATTTGGTTTCTGACCAGATTTTCCTTAGATTAGGGACATGGCAAGAGTTCTGTGTTTTATTTTATGCCCTAGAGAAGGCAGCCGATAACTATGTAACTTTCTCCAAAGGGACCAAGGTGATTTTCTAAAATATGAATGTCACAAACAAATTAGATTAGAAAAACAAATATTTCACTTTTCTTTTAACAGTTTTAAAGCCATCTACTTAATGTCAAACCCTTAATAGGTCACAACACCACCATTCTAAAAAAAGGAATATATATCTTATATTCTATAACATATAAGAAATAATGCAATATTGAACCATATAAATTTAAAAATGATTAGAAAACTATTGCTTAGAACTGGAAAGCTATTACTATTACTAAGAACTGGAAAACTATTACTTAGAACTGAAAAGCAAATAGCAAAACAAAATCTATGAAAATAGTCTTTCTATAGTTAAGTATCACAAGTAAACTCATTCAGTTTTGAAAAGAATATCTTTTAATGTCGTGCTTCATATGCAAAAGCAAAGCTTATGTTTTATAGGCAAAATGATCATAAATAGAAAAAAAATAAACTTGATTTAAAAAAATCAGTCATCTTTATATATATTGAAATACAAAAATATAACACACTATATAAGGCTTTCTGTTTAAATCCAGGAAAGCTATATCTTGAGTATTTTGATAGTTTTATCTAGTTGAACAGCAAACATCTTTTTCGTTCCTTTATTTTTTACAAACAAAAAATCCTTTTACTTACTCCCCTGATTTAGTATTTTGAACTTGAGGGTAGCCTAATGCATCTCTTTTCTCAACTGCATCTCTATTCTTGACTTCTAAAAATGCTTAACCAAAGATGAGTCATATGTCTTCCATTTTAAAGTTAGATTCACTAATGACCTGCTACTGTATTTGAAAATGTTGTAAAACATCAGATTTTAGCTTTGAATGTGCAGTTTGTCTTTTAAGAGGTAGGTACAGCCAATGGGAAGCAATTTGGCTGCGGTTAGAAAATGACCAAAAGGGTTTTGGAGTCTATTTTTTTAAAAATAGGACAATCATGAACCTGCAACACCAATGATGATCGAAAGTAGAACGCTCTTTAATAAATGTAAGTCACACTAATTATTAAATCTGAGTCAGACAGGAGATGAATAATATAATTACTCACATCTCTAGTGAACAACTTCCTAATAAGGATGGTTGCCCAGAGATTGAGGAAATAAAACTAGTCAAAGAGACAAAAAGGTACATTGTTCATTCTAACCGACAATTTGTCCTTTCAAACAATTTAAAATGTCACCCTCTCTTCTTTTTTCCAAAGTGAAACCAAATTTATGTTAAGGAAAATATAATTTATTTCTTTTTCTTTTCGGTTACCAAAGGACTTTCAAAAACTCAAAATCCACAGGAGTTTGGCCTTGGGTAATGAGAACTCAGGAGAGTCTCTTGACTTTGGGTCATGTTTATTTACAAATACAGACGTGTTTTTGATAATCACCATTATTCTTCAGGCGTTTAACTTTCCAATCTAACCCAGAATTTCAGACCTGTATCTTCATTTGAGAATATGATTAATTACCAAGGGTTACATTAATTTGTCCTTGAAAATCAAGGTTAAATGTTGATAAGTAGTAGGATATCAATCGCCCCTCATGCTTTGCCTGTTTTACTTAGTACAAGCTTCTTGGAGTGTATGTAGGAGGGTTTGTTTTATGTTTCTCACTGTTTTCCACAGTGGAGGAACGCCGTGGAGACTACAGACCATGACAGGCTTGTCCTGAAATGAACCAGTTAGAAAGAAAAATAAACTGGCAGTCAATGACTGAGTGAAATGATATTTTAAGGACAATGCCAGATGTTTTGACAGGGATTGCTTTATCTAAATGTATCTGAAAGTGGGAACCCTGAAAATATCTCCCAGGACTAAGTTGATATCAACATGCAAACATTTCAGCCCATAAATTAGAACAGCCACTGTAAACGAGTGGGACTAAGTTGTTACACAATCATAATGTAAACATCAGCTCTGTTCCTGGCGCTCAGTTAATACTCATTTCTTCCACTTAGAGAGATCTTTGCAGCCATCCCCACAATCCAGAGGCCCCTCTCAAACAGAGCTAATAACTGAGAGGGGCATATCTCAATGGGATCAAACTTCAGGAGTTCACATAATTTCCCTGGTTCTGATTTCATCTTTGACCAATTGGGTAAAATTGAGAAACAAGATACAGAAATGAAAAATCTATTATAAAAGTGTCTGGCCTCTTGGTTAAAATAATTGTATTACACTTTTAAACCCCTTCAGTTGAACAAATTATACTCAGAAATTATAAGAGAATGACAGTTTATAGTACAGACTCCATTGTGTCATTCATAAACTTTTGGTTAAGATAATCAGAATGTCAGCCTGTGATTTTCTTCTCCATTCAACCCCTTGCCTCTTGGCTTGTCTTCTTCTCCCCTCTCTTCACTTCCTTCTTTACTTTGGGAATAGCAGACATAACTTCAACCTGGTAACCTCAGTTTCATTGATGGACATCATGAGGTTCTGCTTAGCTTAATCATAGTGACTTAAAATCCACATTTACTATAAATAATATATTTTTTGTTCTCCATGTGGAGTAGCTAAGCACACGTAAGGAAAAGAAAATCCCTTTAATATAATTCTATCCATCCACTGCAGCTCTAAGAGGCTTCAAACCTCTAATTGCACTTGGCTAAAATGAGAGATGAAAAGAAAATATAAATTCATTGACATATGCTTACTACTGGTATAAAATGTCCCCTACACTCACTCATGCTATGGATACATTTTTAAAGCGACCATAGATGGCTTCATTCACCAAATTCTGATCCAAGGTCCTTAATCCTTTAATGCAAATAGAAGACTCGAGATAAGAAACCAGACAAAATAAATGGCTTTCATGCTGACAGCTGGAGGGGGAGGGGATTGGGGAGAAAGAGCTCATGGACTTGAACAACAGTGTGGTGATTGCAGGAAGGAGGGGTGTGGGTGGAGATGGAAGAGGGTATACAGGGGATAAATGGTAATGGAAAAGAATACAATAAAAAACTTAACAATAAAAAAAAGAACTAAGAATCTCACAAATATGTATTATTTTATCTTATCTCTTATCTTGATTATGACTGTAGAAAAATTATATCCTGCTTTCATTATTTATGAATTGAGTCCAATATTATTTATTCACACCAAACAGATTAACATGCTAAAATATTTATAGACTTCAAAAATATTGGGAGTTTCCTAAAATGTTTCCAGATTTTGAAATTTCTGCACTCAATGGAATGTAAACAAAACTTGCTTTATTTTTCCTCCCTTTGTTAACTCCTACATGCCTTGTCAAATCTTTGTTCTCTGTCCTTGGATAATGAGAACTCAGGAGAGGGGCTTTGGGTCATACTTATTTACAAATGCAGATTTGTTTCCAATAACTACCATTATTCTCAGGGTCTTTAACTTCCCAATCTAATCCAAAATTTCAAAATTGTATCTAATCCAAGGTTTCTTCTTTCTCCTTCATTTGAGGTCTTACCCATAGCTAGTGTACTCAATGCGTAGATAGGGTTAACACCCTGGGTTTTGTTTGTTTTGTTGCACTGTCTACCTCTCCTCCTAATATACTGTATCCTCCTAAATTGAGAGAAACATAGTGTTTGGAGGGAGAGGGTAAAATTCTTTGCATCTAGGTTGGATTATTTGCAGACTTCCTTTTATTGTCAAAATCTCTGAGTGTGGCAAGCATCCAAATGCTCTCTCTTCCAAGGGCTGTGTTAATGGATTCTTCAAAATTTCTTTTGTGAGGGGTATACATACTATAATTCCCTAATATGACTCTCTGGTGGTTTCTTATAACCCACCTTTATTTCTAGGATTCCTTCTCAAAACTCCCTCCAGAGGGGGGCAGAAAAGGCAACTAGCTCTCCTTAATGGGATAACGTTAAATGATGACAGTTATATGCCATGCCATCTACGGGGCCTGCAAGAAGCACACGTTTCATGCCACAGTGCATTTGCTTTACAGTTTATGGGATTGGTTGTGCCCTGAACAAGTTGAGGGACTGACCCCTACAGTTGTGCAAAAGGGAGCTGGTTGCTGTTTGCCATGGCGAACACCGGGAATGTAGGCAACTTCCTGTTATCCTAGGAAGCGCCAGAAAAGTCTTGCACCTGCAGCCTAGGGAGGACAAAAAACAAATAGCCATGCTCATGCATAATCTAGACTGTCTCTTCTATGGGATGAAGGAAGATGGCTTTATAATGGATTTAAGGAGAGCTAGTTATATTTCTGCAAGTCCCGAATGTTAGTGTTTACTGTACATCTACTTAGAACATTGGTGTGGTTCTCTAATATTTTCACTGCTTTTGAACTTCAGCTAAAATTTTGAGAAAAATGCTAAATACCCCATTCAGTGTCCATCTATGTTTGTAAATCAACATGACTATTTTGGCAAAGTCTAATTTTGCTACATGTTCTATGTTTTGCATAAATCCACTCTAATGAGTTTAAAACTAGTGTCTCAAATATTCTGCCACTAATTAGGATGTTTGATTCAAGTTTCAAGCCAGTGCTTTTCATCAGATTTTAAAAGTTTCTTTTGATTTCTACTTTGATTTTTTTTATTATAAAATGGCGTGTTTTTAAAACATTTTTTCTACATCTAGTGAGATGACCATCTGGGATGAATAACATTTATTCATCTCAAAACAAAATCATCAGTTTATAGCACTGTCAGTTGTAAATAAATAGAAAACAAAACTAAAAACAACTTAAACATGTTTTTTCTCACTTAAAACTAGTTGAGATATGATAGTAGATGAATCTGATTTATTTCTTAAACATATAACCAGGAGTCTAGGCTTTTTTCATCTTTCACTATGACATTCTGCTATTCTTAAGTTATTCAAAACTATACCCATGCTTTTACCTAATTGTCCCTAGACAATTGTCCCTAGACAATTAGGGTAGTTGCTAGAATTTCAGATATCATATCATCATTCAGAAAATGAAGAGATAAGGAAGAGTGTTTCCAAAACCTTTGTTCCCTTTCAGTGAGGGAGAAAAGTTTTTTACTTAAACACTAAGGTAGATTTGATAATATTTCATTGGTCACATCTGTGTCAAGAGAAGATAGAGAAGAGAAATTTAAAGGATAAATTAATCACCAAGTAAATACAATTTTTATTAGAAAGCAAGAAGAGAGGAATGGATATTAGGTATACATATAACTTGCCTACAAAACCATCCTTGAATTCCTAGCTTAAAACAAAATGGGCTATGATGAATTTTTATGTTAAGACTCCTATTTTTTTCTTTTGCATGGATTACTTATACTTGGAAATGTTTCTACATTTTTATAGTCTGGAAAACTTTATATCTTTGTGGGATTGTCCTTCAAATGTTTAACAGAGCTGGTTTGAAATACACTGTATGATAAAGCATAAACATAACGCATCCAAACTTTTATGCACTTTACTTTTTCAAAAGCTGTTTACTTGTTGCCCTAAGAAGAAAGATAAATTTATGTAACCTCCCATTCTGTTAATATGCTGCAGTACATTTGTTTATTTACCTTACTCAAAACTGGCTTTCTAGCATCACTAGATAGAACGATCCTCAACTAAACAAAACATCTGGTTTCATTTTTTAAAGAAAAGTCAGAAAACTCTGCATTCTTTTCCTCCACAAGGCTAGAATAACACACTGACAAAGAGTTCACAAGACCGTTTAATCATGCCCTTGTACTTTACCACCTCTTTATGTCAACTATCCATGTAAATACAGCTTCAGGGGAACTGTGCAGGGATTATGCTAAGAGAAGTGCTAGAGCTAAGAACAGCTGGTGAAAACGGAGAAACGGAAAAGAACCCTCAGTGATTTGTTTGTCATCCGATTGTATATGTGCTTCAGATGTTGTAATTAATCAAGGAAAGATGCTCAAAGCACACACACAGCAAGGTCAAAACACCAGAGGCCAAATGCTGTCCCAATGCCATCATGCCCTTAAATTGGACAATATGTCCTCACCTATGGCTACCAAGTAAGACCTAATTGCATCTAATTCAAACATCAAAATATTGTTTCCATGTTATTTCTTTAAGAAGGTATATATTTCTCCTCCTCTGGGTATAAAGACTAAGGTACATATAGTAAGTACTTTTTAAGCAAGTAATGATTGGGAGATATTTTCATTTTGTTCATGCATCATTTTCCTGATTTTCCTTAGTTGTCTGTTTTCTCTCGAAGTTCATTGAACTTATTTAAGATGGTTGTTTTTATTTTTGTCTCATAATTATTAGGTCTTCATTTCTTTAAGGTTGTTTCTGTGCTGGCTTAGGGGAGGGGCTCTCATGGGTGAAATAATTTTTTTAACCATTTTAATGTAGCTGGTTTTGGCTTTGCACTCTCCTGGGATATTATGACTTTTTAACTGGTTTCTGGAGTTCTCTTAAAGCGTTTTTAGACAGTATATTGTTAAGTTCGTGTCTCTGTGGAAGAACAAAGTGTGGGGTTTCCTATTTTTCTAAAGGATTGGGCTGGCCTGGCAGAGGGTCCCTGGTTTATTCTTTGGGTGTTCTAGAGGGAACAGGCTATGAGGCAGAAGCCTGTCATTCTTCCAAAGTTGTGTAGTTTTTGTATTTTATGCTGTTTTAGTTTGTAACTAGCCCTATAGAAATAAGGTGATTAAAACAGGGGGAAATGATAGCAGGGCCCAGGTGTTAGAGTTTAGCCTTAATTGATAGGCTTAAGTAATTGAAGCTGTGACTGGATAGACTTTCTTTATCACCAAACCTTTGCTTCTGGAATTTTGCCTAGAGGGTGGCGGCAGGCAGCAGGACCCCAAATTGCTTTTCGGTAGCATAACTACTATTGAATCAAGATTAAAGCATTTCTATCTCCCTAAAAATTATCCTGTGTCTTGTTGTATCATCCTTTCCTCTAGCCCCATAGCCCAAGGCAACCAGTGATCTACTTTCTGTCTCTATAATTTTGCATTTTCTAGAACTTCATGTAGACTTTTATGCTTTGCTTCTTTCACTTAGCATAATGCTTTTTGAGATTCATTTGTGTTGTTTTGTGTATCAGTATTTTGATCTTTTTTATTGCGGTGGATGTCAGTGACGCGATATTCTAGCGTCCGCATCGTTTAGAGCTGCGACTCAGAACATGGCGCGTTCCTAGAAGCCGCTTTCGGCATCAGTGGGCAGTGGCGCGTGGACTTGCAAGCGTGGGGCGCGGGACCAACCGACGCCACTTCGTGTTGGACAGTGGAAGCTGGAGAGCCGGGCTATTCGGACTGAGCCAATTGGTTTCCATGGATCTCAATAGTGCCAGCACTGTTGTTCTTCAAGTCTTAACTCAGGCCACCAGTCAGGATACTGCTGTGTTAAAGCCAGCTGAGGAGCAGTTGAAACAGTGGGAAACACAGCCAGGGTTTTATTCAGTGTTGCTGGTAAGTTGCTTAAAAATAGTTATTATTTTTAATAAAATGAGACACTATTCTATTGTTTTAAAAACCTACTTGTGTTGGTGGTTTACTTAGTGAAACTGATCCAAATGTTTGGCTGCCATTGCACTGCCATTTACTAATTCGAGGCATGGCACTTGGAGGACATTTAAGAGATGTTTATTGTTGGGTGAGTATACCCAAGCAGGGTATTGGTAGTATCTGCTTAGAAGGTTACACTGCCAGTTTTCTATTTTAGCCTGTAAATGCTGCCCTCAAGACTGTAAAGGAGGAAAGAGGAAGGACATCTCTAAAATCAGAGAAGGAAAACTCTGACTCCAAAAAACCTCCGCTGCCTTGCGGCATACCTCTTCAGGGGAAAGGCTAAGGGAGTAAACCCCGACAGAAAATCCGGAGCCGGAGTCCCTAAGGCGGTTTGACATTGTAGTCAACACCGGCAACTCCTGCGGTGCACCTGAAGCCAAGCTGTATTGACTTTGTCTTTCCCTTGGACCCTTCAGCTGCGAAGAGAGGGGGGGTCTGCTGCATGGGCAACAGCAGACCCTCCATATCACCCTGCCCAGGCTCTGTAGCTTCAGTTTCACTTGAGAGGACACTCCAGCGTCATCGCAAGATGTTGACTCAACACGGGAGGAGACAGATACCGGTTATAAGCTCATCCGATTGGCGAAGGAAACGAGCGCCAGGGGTCTCCTCTGACGGTGGGAGAGGTCATCGCACCTCACTGGACAGCTACCGTCTCGCCATGGCTCGCCTGCCCCACTGGGTGCGTGGGGATCAGAGAGGCGCCTCTCGAAAAGTGGGCCACAAAACACCCGCACCAGTTAATTCCAAGCAAACAACAAGAAAGAAGCCTCCGGCTCTTCGCCTCGCTAGCTGGAACATCAGGACCATGTGCCCCGGACTTACTGCAGACCTTCCGTGGATCAAGGGTGCCAGGAAAACCGCTGTCATCGATAGGGAACTGGCACGACTAAACATCGACATTGCGGCTCTACAGAAGACCCGGTTGGCCGACAACGGAACTATCAGAGAAACCAACTACACCTTCTACTGGCAAGGGAAGTCTCCGGACCAACCAAGACAGCACGGTGTTGGGTTCGCTGTGAAGAACACGCTTGTTAACTCCATAGAGCCACCCACAGGAGGCACAGAGAGATTACTTACCCTCCGATTGTCAACAACTTTTGGCCCAGTCAGCATTCTTAGCGCGTATGCCCCAACCCTCTGCGCCACCACCGAAGAGAAAGAACAGTTCTACCATGCACTGGACGAAGCGTTATCCAAGATTCCCAGAAGTAACGCTCTCTATCTCCTTGGAGACTTCAACGCAAGAGTAGGAGCCGACCACATGGCCTGGCCCACCTGCCTTGGAAACTTTGGGAGAGGAAAGATCAATGAGAATGGTCAGCGTCTGCTTGAGCTTTTGTGTCACCACGGCCTGTGCGTGACAAACACATTCTTCAAGTGCAAAGAGATCCACCAGGTGTCATGGAGGCACCCCCGCTCCCGCCATTGGCACCAGCTTGACCTCGTCATCACCAGAAGAACGGATATTGGCAGCACCCTCCTCACCCACAGCTACCACAGTGCAGACTGCGACACGGACCATGCCCTCGTGGTAAGCAAGGTGCGCATAATGCCGAAGAGGTTGCACCACTCCAAGATGAAGGGTCGCCCACGCATCAACACCAGTTGTGCCAGCAACCCAGTTAAGACCCAGCAATTCATCAACAAGATGGAAGATGCACTCGGCGAGGGAGTGGCGGCAGATGACATTATCGAATCCAATTGGCCACGTCTCCGCGACGCCATATACAACTCCGCCATTATTGCTTACGGGAAGAAAGAGCGGAAGAACGCTGACTGGTACGAGGCTCACTGGGAAGAAATGGAACCCGTGATCGAGGCTAAGAGGAAGGCCCTACTGGCTTACCAGGTCACGCCCACTCCCAGTACACTTCAAGCTCTACGGGCTGCCAGGAACAAAGTCCAGAAGACCGCCCGCCACTGTGCCAACACCTATTGGCTAAACCTGTGCAGAAGCATTCAGGAAGCCGCCGATATAGGCAACGCACGAGGAATGTATGAGGGTATCAAGAAGGCAACAGGCCCAATCCCCTCCAAGATCGCCCCCCTTAAGTCCAAGACAGGTGAGGTCATCACTGACCAGGAACAGCAAATGCGGCGGTGGACCGAGCACTACCTCGAGCTGTACGCAACGAGGAACACCGTAACAGACACTGCTCTTAAAGCCATCCCAGACCTACCAGTCATGGAGGAGCTAGACACCCCACCTACTGCGGCAGAGCTCGGCAAAGCCATCGACCGCCTCGCTTGCGGGAAAGCACCAGGAAGCGACAGAATCCCTCCAGAAATCCTAAAGAGCGGGAAACCAGTCCTGCTACAGCCGCTCCACCATCTACTCTGTCTCTGCTGGAAGGAGGGTTACATCCCCCAGGATATGAGAGACGCCAACATTATCACCATGTACAAGAACAAAGGAGACCGCAGCGACTGCAACAACTACCGGGGCATCTCTCTCCTCAGCGTCGTCGGCAAAGTATTCGCCCGGGTCGCTCTTGCCCGCCTGCAGACCCTTGCTTCCCGCGTCTACCCAGAGTCCCAGTGTGGCTTCAGAGCTGGCCGATCAACAGTGGACATGATCTTCTCCCTACGCCAGCTGCAGGAGAAGTGTCACGAGCAGCATAAACCACTCTACCTCGCCTTTATCGACCTCACGAAGGCGTTTGATCTGGTCAGTCGAAGCGGACTCTTCAGCTTGCTACGGAAGATTGGCTGTCCACCACATCTGCTTGCTGTGGTCATGTCCTTTCACAACAACATGCACAGCACGGTGTCCTACAACGGCACAACCTCTGAGGCCTTCCCAGTCAGCAGCGGAGTAAAGCAGGGCTGCGTCCTCGCGCCTACGCTGTTCGGAATCTTCTTCTCCATGCTCCTCCAATACGCCTTTAAGGACTGCAGCGAGGGTGTCTTCATTCACACCAGATCCAATGGCAAGCTCTACAACCTGGCCCGTCTACGAGCCAAGACCAAAGTCAAAGAGGTGCTCATCCGTGAGATGCTCTTCGCCGACGACGCAGCTTTGACATCACACTCCTAAGAGGGACTCCAGCAGCTAGTCACTTGCCTTTCCCACGCACGCAAGGAGTTCGGACTAGCCATCAGCCTGACGAAGACGAATGTTATGGCTCAAGGCACGGGGACTCCCCCATGCATCACCATCGACGGATACACCCTGGAGGTTGTCAACGACTTCACTTACCTCGGGTCCACCATCTCGAGCTCTCTGTCAGTCGACTTGGAGGTCAACCGGAGAATCGCCAGGGCAGCCACAGTTATGGCCAGACTGAACCGGCGAGCGTGGAACAATTCCAGCCTCACTGAGAAAACCAGACTGCGCATCTACCAAGCCTGCGTACTCAGCACTCTCCTCTATGGCAGCGAGACGTGGACCACCTACGCAAGGCACGAAAGGAAACTCAACAGCTTCCACATGAGGTGCCTGCGACCCGTCCTGCATGTCGCCTGGCAGGATAAGGTCCCCAACACCGAGGTGCTGAAGCGAGCCAATATGAGCAGTTTGCATGCAGTTCTTAGCGAGAGACGCCTCAGGTGGCTCGGCCATGTCAAAAGAATGGATGCAGGCCGTATCCCCAAAGACCTCCTCTACGGCGAGCTAGCAGAAGGCAAGAGGATGACAGGGCGCCCAAAACTGCGGTTCAAAGACATCTGCAAAAAGGACATGACACAATGCTCCATCAATCTCAACACATGGGAAGTTCAAGCAGACGACCGCCTAGCCTGGAGGCTCGCGGTCAGGCAAGGTACGTCACGCGCAGAGGCTGCGCGCAACGAGGAGGCGGTCCAGAAAAGATCGAGGCGGAAGCAGCGTCAGCAGCAGCAACAACAGCCATCTGCCTTCACCTGTACCAAGTGCGGCAGGGATTGTCACTCCCGAGTCGGACTGCACAGCCATTCTCGGCGGTGCAGATAGACTCTCAGGAAGCTACGCCATCGTCTCTCGAGACGGACGGCTGCCGACGACGAATGATTGGGAGGAAAAACTAAGGAGGACTACTGCTTTTCTTGGTCATATTTAACATCGTATACATGATTGCGAAGTAACTACAAGTGACGAAAGGACTCCAACTCTCCTGCTTTGTGACTTGCTATTTTGTAGGCAACATAGTCTCAGACTATATTTTTAGTTTTTCCATCTGCAGTGTGATATATTTGTCGTGATAGATGATTCGACCCTCCCTTAAAGGTATGTTGAATTTACACTTTTGCTCACTAATTTCCTTGAGACTTAATTTTTTATTTTTCTACTTGTAGAGAATTGAAATTGTATGCAATTTAAGGCCAAATTAAAATACTACAGCTTTTTATAACAGTCCTCCCTACTTTCTCTCTGTGCTTGTGCTCCTACTGGGATATAAGGATTAAATGGCTCTTCAGTGTGCATGACTCTGCCTCTACCATATTGATAATACTCCTTTAAATAATAGAATATGTAAACATTTTTTGATGTGTCTGCCTGCTCCCAATCCACCATCTCCCACCCCCCTGGCTTCTAGTCAAATGGATTTTCTCTCCAGACATTTGATCTAATTTACACAAAAATCCTCTTTAATTACTCATTAGTGCTGAATTTGGAGAGTCTTCACTTGAGGGCTGAAGAGTAAATGTAAGCGCTGAAGGTATAGACTTGAATGCTGAAGCCGTAGGTGATCTCTGCCGGATCCGAGAGTTTAGGGAGGTTTTCAGAGCCACAATCCATGGGAACATCTCCTGATGTTCCTAGCATGCATTCCAGGACCTCACATTTTTCCAGCCTGGCCTCTTGGCTCAGCATGAGAGATCCGTCTTGCTTAGGTCATTAGTACTTTCTGAAATCCTACAACTCTCTTTACAGTTGCTTGATTCTCAGTATTTAGTCTCGCATTTCTGGAGATGGACCTATCTGTACAACAACAAAGATGCTCTCTGGATGTCACACTTCATCTTCAAGGCTTGGACTCTCCTCAGTTCCTCACTGTTCCTCTGTAGGGTATCAATGCAACTTATTTCCTCTGTAGTTTGAAATGCCTGAATCATTGCATCAGCAAGGGGTTTGCTGTCCCTGTGCACATTTTCCTAAGGCACTATTTCAGCAAATTCTAAGGAAATTAGGCAATCCTGTTCCATGGATTTCCTTTACCTCCACATATGACACAAGATTGAGCCCTTTCAAGCTGGAGTAAGAGTGATTTCACTGCAAAATACTTTATCTTACTACCCGTAAAGTACCTGTCTGATCACGTTTGCTTTCAACAGTGTGAATAAATGTCTTCCAGACAACAGATCCCAAGATAGTATTAGAAGTACAAGAGATTTGTCAGGACTACATCTGTTAGGAGTACAAGGGAGAGGGAACACGAGCAAACAGGGAGAAATCATAGATCACTAGGCAGGTCTATGACTTATGGCAGAAAAAGAAAAAATAGGTAATGGGGTAGTGAGAACCTCAGAATGAGGCACAGCTATGAGAAAATCTTGGGTGGGCTGCTGAGAAACCCCGGAGCAAATATTGCACATTCGAGGAACCCTTAGTGGGAAAAGAACCTCCAGGTTCTAGTATCCCAGTCTGCTCAGTGATTGGCTGGGGTGTGACCTCATTGTGAAGGCTGTCAGTTCACTACACTCCTCACAGTGTAGTTTCCTCTTAAAGATCTGAGCAATATACTTTCACGTCTACCACACTTCCTTACACAAAAGTGAACACAACCGTAGGTTCAGCTCTGTGAACAATCAGGAAACGAATGCCTGTGAAGCAACTAGTTCGAACGCTGGGACTCTGCCAGCACCTTAAGTCTCTTGCATCCCCACCAAAGTGCTCTCCTTACTATCTTGACTTCCAACCCTATCTATTTTTTATTAGCTGTTATGGAACATTACTTACATGGCATCATAAAGTGGGCACTCTTCTGTGTTGACTTCATTTAACATTATGTTTGTGAGACTTACTATGTTGCTATAAGCTGATATCATGAATGGAATTGCTATGACAAACTGTGTCGATGACTCGGAGCACATCTGCTCACATTTCTGTTGGGGCTATGCAGTAGAACTGGTGTCCTGAAGATTGTGTATCCTCAACGTTAGTAGATAATGTTACAATATTTTTCAAAGTGGTTGTGCCAAATTAGACTTCTTTGGCAGTCTAGGAGGAAAGAGTTCCTTCGTATCTTTAATCATTCCATGAGTGTGTAGTGGTATTTCTTTCTGGTTTCAATTATATATTTTTAGTTCGTATGCATCCAGATCTCTCAGATTTTTCCTTTTGATTAATTCAACATTTCCAGACTTATTTAAAAAACAAACAGTTTATCTAAAGGTCAAAAAAATATTTATCAATATTTTCTTTTTATTTGAACAATCATAGCTATTTTATTTTTATTTTCTTAATTCTTTCTATTTGTTTGCTAAGAGGGCAACTCTAAAATTTTCTCCTGAATAACTGATCAGATTCCCATCATTTATTAAAATACAATTTATTCCCCTTCAAATTCTGTCTGCTCCATTATTTTGTTGAGTTCTTATGTAGGGTTTATAAAGGTTTTCATACTATTTCTTTTTTTAAATACCAAGTCTATGAATACAATGCCACATTATTTTATTTATTGTAATTTTATATAGTTCTTAACATTTAATGTCATTCAAGTAATTTTTATGATGCAGACATAATTTGGCAATTGTAATTATTTTATTTCTGTAGAATAATAATTACAAGCTTTTTCACTTTCCAGTTATTTTATATAAATTTTATGTTGAAAAAGTACAAATTTCATTCAACATATTTCTTGCAATATTCTCTTCTTTCTTTCTTTCTTTTCTTTCTTTCTTTCATTCTTCCTTACTTTCCTTTAATTCCAAGGCTATAATTATTGTTTTTTTGTTTTTGTTTTTTGCTTTTAATGCTTGCACTGAATTTTTCTTATTGGATTGATTATCTAAATCTAAATCATTCTGTTGAGGGATTTTGTTTGTACCTATTAGTGGATTTCTACTGTCTGCTGGCATTCAATATATATATATTTTAATTTTGAGATTCAAACTCATCTCCAGATGTTTCCTTGGCAGGAGTTTAACATGCGCAAACTAAATAAGTCACACAATTCAGTTCTTTAGTACTACAAAAGTAACTTAGATGGTTCCTTCAAGGGAAAAAATATCAGTGCAATAAGTTCTAACAATGGTTAAAATATACTTAGTGAGTGTTGTGAACTAGATACTGTACTAACTGCTCCACACCTATTAACTCATGTACTTTTCATGTGCCTGAAGTTTATTGTTGCTGGCTCTACTTTACAGGTGAGAAAAATAGGGTACAGAAAAGTTAAGGAAATTCTCATGGTTCATACAGCTGGTAAGTGGTAAGAACAAATTTTAAAGCTAGGTTGACTTGTGTGCTTTTTGTACTCTTAACCAGTACACTGAATATTCTTTATGCACTTAAAAACATGTATAGAACACACAGATTTTGTAGCCCTACGCAACAGAAAAGGATAATTTAAGCATGACAGAAAGCATGTTTTGGATACTATGTGCTTCACTATAAGAAAAAACAATGGCTAACCAAATGATAAATAATAAGAATTAAACATTCTCAAATTAGAAAAACTCAGGATGGTAGCAAAAAAAAAAATCAGATTGATTTTCATTCACTCCTACTAATGTCGGTTTTGAGATAAGATTGATGAATCATGGATAACTCACAGGTAAATTATTTTGGAAACAGACATAGATATGTACATAACTTCTATAATATGAACAGCTAAAATTATAAAAAGAAACACAGTTTCCCACATGAAAATAGAAATGTAAAATTAGAAAATTTAATTTAAGTTTTACTAGAATACTGACTTCTATATCTTTCATGAAAAGTCCACTATAAATCTACTTTACATCCTCACAGTACACATACAAACATTACACAGTAGACACCACTCTGACACATAGATGTGCTGTGTGTTCTGTTTCAATTCCTTTTTTTTTTTTACGTTGCTCACACTCTATTCTGTTGAACTAATGACTACCTAAACACTTTAAATGTCTGTACAAAAAGCTCCAGAGGGAAGAGTCAGAAAATAGGTAAAAACAGGGCATAGGAGAAACTATTAAGCAGTATTGAACTCAATAGCATTGAAGATGAGTGGAAATCTTTGCATTTATTAAAAATCTTATGAGAAGTCGGAGTTAGTGTTGGGCTATAAACTTGAGAAAAAAGTTAGTAATAGAGGATCACAAGTAGACACATGGATTGTAATTATGTCCAAAATAATATGGCAGAAAATGTTAAAGATAAGATGGTAGATAATGACTTTAGAATCTGGTTCTCAACATTTTTAGATTTTAAAACATTTGAGGGACAAAAAAAAAAAAAACTGCCCTTCCATCCGTTCCAGAGATTTACTAAACAACAGCTCTTAAGAGTGAGATGCATGAGAATTTGGGAAAGAGGGAGCTGGATTAATCTAATTTTAAGGAAATTACTCACATCCCTTTAAAAGATCTTCTCTCTGAGAATAAATGTGCACCTTTTCTCTGGTATAAATGCACCTGAGTAGAGCTGAGGTTGAGGGAGAATAAGGAACTACAGTAAGCACAGAGGCAGAGCTCTGGTAAGCAAAGAGGCGTTTTGATAAATATTAGTTAGAATGTTAAACTATTTTAAGTAAAGACATTATTAAATACACGATCCTTGTTATTTTCTCATTTCCTTTTTCTTTAGTAAAAACTATACTGCAAATAAGCTCCAACAGTGTGTCCCACGTGAGTTAGGCTTGCTTTGTAAGCACTGTTAAACTTCCTCAATGGATAGGTTTACAACACTCCAAGGGAGTGGAGCTACCATACGTATTTTAACTCTATGCCAGCCTCTGTCATTTCTCTACAGTTAGTGATTAAATGACGATCTTCCAGTAACACCACTACTCCATGAAAGTGGACACAGGATACTGGCCTCATCCCCTACAAACAGGAAAAAACGACCCAATCTTATCATGTGTTATGAAAAGTCTCTGTGATGGTTCTTGCTGTTTACAAGACATGTTGGTATTTCACCTGAACTATTCAGAAATTACCCTTCTATAGGTAAGCTATACATACTTAAGTAGAATAAAAACAACCAAGAGACTGGTTTTGATCAAGTTCTAAAATTTTTCACAATATAGAAAAAAGTAAATGTATGTTTAGTGGAAATCAAATGTTCACTGCATGGAAGGCAGTGGAAAGCTCTGAATTGTTAAAAGGATTCTACATAAATATATAAGAAAATCTATGACTTTTTGCATCTTAGTTTACCAGATCTAGTTACTGGTCGCAAATCACTGAGGTTGGCTTTATTTTTATAAAAACAGTTTCTAAAGGGCAGATGAGTTCTTTGGAGCTGGATATTTTTATATTCAATAAGACAACTAAATATCCTCACGTAACAACCTTAACTTTTTCAAGTTCAGAAACATCTTTGAACCAATGACTTTCTGACAATTTGATCCAGAAAATCTCTCTGTGCAGTTTTGAGAAAGTCTTAAAGTGTTCAGCCAGCAAAAGATTTTTTGGAAGAGATGAGCAGAATTGATACATTAATTAATATAAACACTAGATGAGGTAAGAGTTAGCATCCCAGAGTGCGGAAGATAAATAGCTCTAAAACGCTCTTGAACATTTACAACAGATGATAAATTTCCTTTCATATTCAAAATTTTGAGGATGATTTGTTTTTACTATAAATATGGTTACTGATGGGTGCATTGAGAGATGAGAACTGAGCTTACAAACGCAATGAAGCATAATCATTACAACAATGTCCCTTATCTTGTGAATTTCTGGCACTTCTGGTGTCAGTTCACACATGAGAAATTATTTACTTTGGCTGGAAAAGGATGAGTGCTCTCATGCTTTCCTCCCAAACCTTTTTCTATTGAGAATTGCCCGTGCTCAAAGCAAAGAAGACCACCTCACGGTTTCAGATAATGTCTTTATTAAACAATGTGCTTGTAACATATTCCTACTCAGTTTCCCATGAAGTGAAAGGAGGGGAGAAGTCTGATTGCTGTGGTTCTGCACTGCTTTTATACAATGCCTCTTTGTTATTTAAAAAAAAGGGGGGGGGGAGACTCTTATTAGCCCAGCAAGTTCAGTGCAGGTCCCCAGCCCTCCACCACCATCTTGGCATTTAAGGTCCTAAGCGACAAGAACCTGAAGCCCAAGCAGTTTAAGGAATGTAGTCAATCAGAAACGTGGTGAGAGACCAAGCCAGTTTAGGACCCAGATTCTGTCTGATTTCATCTCACTGGGCTGAGCATCTGTGCTTTTATTCAAGCTTTTCCAGCTCTCAGTGACAAATTTTGGGCAATCTTCCTGCTCTTCACAAATGGAGGTATTCTCTCACTTCTTTTGGCTCCACTGATCTTTTTTCTCACCTCAATCTAGCAGATGTTAGGATCCCGTTTGTCTTAGTGGTGCCCAGGATGATTTGAACTGCAACGAACATTATACTAAAATAAGAGCGACTTTACATCTGGTTCCAAGAAGGCTACAGAGTTTCCAAGCTCCCTGTCATCAAAAACAGCATCTAAGAGTAGGAAGGAAATGAGCCCTTGAATGTCTCTTAATTTTTATCACGTAATTCTCCTTCTCCGATCTCACAAGAAGTTTTATTGGTCAGTATTAATTAGTTCAAGCTTTTAGTCTACATCTATTTCTTGGGTTCTTGTTATGTACTGAGCATGGTTATAAGCAGTAGGGATCCAGTCATGAACAAAATAAAACTCTTTTTATGAGTCTTGCATCCTAGGAAAGACAGACACCAAACAACAACAGAATGGATATATACATCAGGTTGTGATCAATGATAAGAAAAATCTTGTCAATGCAGAACAGAGAAATGAAAAAGGTTCTACTTCAGATAAGGTGATCAAAGAAGGTCTCTTAGATAAAAACAAAGTAAGGGAGTAAACGTTTACTGGCAAATCAGGCAGAGGTTCTATGCTGTGGTCTCCAGGGACCTCAGTTTTTGCTCTCAAGGCCTTCAAATGATTGGAGGAGGCCTGCCCACACAATGTAGGGTAATTTGATTTACTCACAGTCTGCTAGTGTAAATATTAAACACATTTAAAAAATATCCTCACAGAAACATCCACACTGGTATCTTATCAAAAAGTTGGACTGCTTAGCCTAGCAAAATTAACACATAAAATTAATCATCACCATATGCAATAGTTCTCTCAGGAGACATTCTCTCAATTTTTTTAAAAGTTGAAATAAGCACTAATAATAGTGTTCACTCTGAGCCAAACACTGTTTTAAACCTTATCGATATTAGTTCATTTAATTTCATACATTCCTATGAAGTAAGGACTACTACTCCCCTCACTTTAAAGATTGAGGGTTTAATAACTTCTAAAAGACAGAGCTGAGATTTAAACTCAGTGTTTGCCTCTTGGGTGATCAAGCCTGAATCTGTTCTGTTCCGTCTTTGAACATCAGAAAGAAAAATTAGAAGTGTTCTCTACCTTTCTCATTCAGATATATATATACACACACATATATATTTATATATATAGTATATATATTACAAGTAGTATTTGAGTTTGTATCTGAGACTGATCCTCAGAAAAATTTATATCCCAGGAACATTTCCAGGTGGTCAAGAAGTGGAAGCACCAAATGGTTACTCTAACTCATTCTATTTCTTCTTTAATATTTTAAAGTGACATCAAAATTTAGAAGTTCAAAGATGCTCTTAAAATGGAGCACATAAGGGAAACCAAAATGTCCATGACTGAGGAGCATGAGAGGGTTGGAACGGCACCAGTCTCCTTGGTTAGCTTTGGTTGCCTAGATGTTATATACTCTTGCTGAAACAAAGTACAGTTTTCATCATTTGTAGGTTTGAGTCCCTGTGTTCGTACTGTGTAAAGTGAAGAGAATTAACTGAGTCTATTCCTTCTTTAGGGGATGACCAACATTGTCAATAATTCAATGTGTCCTCCTTGCAAAGAAAAGAAAAACATTACATGTTCCTCTATTCAGCTGCATGTAAAGTTTCCTGAATATGATAATTTGTTGCTTTTCTTCTTTTATTTCTGTTCTGTGTCTGATGTGTTCTCAATGTCTTGGACCCGAATACTCTAAATATAGATTTTTGAAACAATTTTAATTTATTTTCTAGAGAAATATTTCAACTCACAGCTAAGACAATCTAGACTTAAGTTTCATTTGCTTTGGTTAACACAACATACTTTTTTTCTTTACTCCTCTAGAATAATTATTTGACCCCCAAGTTTGTAGCCTGAGAGATGCTGGCAGGGAGTGTCCACAGTGACATCACCCTCAGAGACTTCAAGACAAACCTGTTCTTTTCTTTTCAATTGGGGACACTTTATCATGCCAGATACAGATTGAGCGAGTGGGTTGTACTACCCAAGACCTTTATAGTTTTGTAAATCAGGCTCATCGAATGGATAGATTCTGACAGTAGAGCTTCTTGTATTCCCATGTGGCATTGTATAGACACCATAGATTTACAGTGTGTTGAAGTGCACACAACAGACACATTTGTTTTTGTTCAGTGACAAAGGCAGTATAAGAAAGCAAACATTTCCAAGTACTTACAAAGTAGTAATACTTGGCATGAAGTGGTTCCACTCATTTTCTTGTACCTGCATGTTTTTGGAGGGAAATAAAAATTAGATAAGTATATTAAAGTCATTAAAGATAAACTTTTTAAAATTTAAAACTTGGTAACGTTCCTGAGATTTCAGAATGAATCCTAGTAATTACATAGTAAATGAATAATTAAAAGCTGAGCTTTCTCTTACTGAAAACAGTGGTGCACTGAGCATTTAGTACATATTTAATAAAACAAGAGATGGATAGACTGGCCTTAAAGTTTCTTCTAGGTGTAGAACTTCATAATGTCATATTTATTACTCTGTTACTGCTGAGCCAATGTTTTTAATTGAGTCATAATTTATTTTCACTAAATTTTTTTTCTGCAGAATTTGTGTGTGCACTTTTGTCAAATACATAAACAAGTAGAATATTCTTTTTTGCCTTTTAAAAAACATTCTGACTTGTTATAAAGGACCAACTACCACTTAATCATTTCCAATTATGTGACTGACACTAGGAACTTTGAACAATCACCATAGTGGAATGGGGAACAGAACAAACCTCCCTTGAAGGACTCAGGCCTCAGCCACACTCATCTGCCTGAGGCGTTTCCTCTCAGAAGGCCTCTCGTTATCTTTTCTTTCAGTCTTGCCTCATGTTCTCTCCATATAGTTTGAGTAATCTTTTTAAGGGGAAAATATGATCATGTGACAACTCTTGCAAAAACCCTTTTCTGCCTTCTCTTGACCTTCAGGATAAAAGTAAAAAATTCTTATAAGACACTAAATACATGTTCAAACACCCTCCTCCAAAGTCTCTAGCCTTAAGTTAGCGTATACTTTTCCTTTATCTCTGAATTTACAGTATACTAGTTTTCTCTACTCCACATTCATTCACAATTAATTTATATTAAACCTTTACAGTTTGGATCAAATATCACTTTCCCAAGAAATATTTTCCTGACCCATCAGGGTGTTTTAGGTTTCTCAATTTTATGCCCTTACTTCTTACCTTTGTATTACTTATGATAGTTGTAATTTCTTTAAAAAAATATTATTGGTCATGATCTAGTCATCCAAAAAATCTGTGCTCCATGAGTGCAGGGACTCCACCTGATTTTTGCTAAGGCCTTTATCCTATGCCAAGCACCAAGCACAGTGATGGTCACATAAAACATATAAAAATGAACAGAATCAACATTCATGAAGAACATAAAGTTCTGGGATCCTAACGGACTTACCCAAGTTTATATAGCTGAGTAGTGGAGCCAGGGATTATATCCAGGACTACCTGACTAAATTCCCAAGCCAGTTCATACGTGATTCCACCTCAAACATGAAGTGATTATGAAGTCTTTATTTTCAAATGCTTTGGTATAGACACAGTGGTTTTCATCTGTGCTCATTCATTTAAACCTTAATGCTAAAATAATCAGTTGTCTAATTGGAAATTGCCAACTTAAGGATGGTCAATTACTATTATATCAAAAATCCCACACTGTAAAGCTTTAGCTATCATATCCACTTTAATCACGCTTTATAGATTAGCAGGCAGAACATTTTAAAAATAAGAATTCTTATTAATGGTTTAAAAAAGTATTCAAGCTATGTGTTTTGGCTAAAATATTTTAAAAGCACCCTCCACTCGTATGAACAGGGTATCTAAATCTAATGAGGCATGTAGCTGGAATATTAGGGTATGTATCTAAGTTCTTGTGCCCATGCCATTGATTTAGGAGGGTTACTGGATGCCTAATGCAGAGAATAAGGGTAATAGAATATTGCCTCTAATGAACCTTTAGTGTAAGAATGTGGTTGGAGTCCAGAGAAGGACAAAAAATCTGTAATTCCACAAAACTCACAGACAAGCATTCCAAACTAGTCTTCATATGAGGCAGGGTATGATGTTAAAAGTGCTTCTCTTACAGCCTTGTAGAAAGGTTGTGACAATATTTTTCTATAATCTCAAAATTCTTTGGGGACTAACATTACCTTCCAAATAAAATATAGAAGATGTGTATAAAGAGATGGATTCAGATAATTTAACCTGTGTCAAAAACCCTGAGCTAAATGGGTAATAGGACCATCAACTAATATAGGAACTAATTTAGAGGGGAGCTTTGAGGCCAGTTGAATTTGAAGTCTATTTTGGAAATTATGTAAGAGCATCCTTTGCATGAGGCATATGCATAGAGAACTAAGGAAAAGAGCTCTATGTTAGAGATTTGTAAAGCGTAGGAAATAAGAAGGCATGGCAGCCACTGGGATCTCCAGGGAAATGTTGCTGATAAGAAAAGAAGTGAATGGCCAAGATTACCGATAAGATGGCTATTTCCCCACAGTTCAAGGCCATGTTCTATGTTTTTAATGGAAGCACTTTAAAAAGATTTGGCATTTTAGAAGTGTTTAACACGTGTTGTGAATGAATAAATAAATAAACAGACTTGGCAACAATTGAGAGAGAAATAATCGGTCTTAAATATTAAACAGAAGAGATTGTTGGAAAGGGTGTGTTCCCAAACAGCAAGTGGGGTCAGGCTGGCCGCCACTGCTCTCTGGGCAAAATTCTGGAGGCAAAGGTTTGGTGATTAAAAAAAGGAGTCTTTATTATCAAAAGCTACACAGTTTTGGAATAGTAATGGCTTTCCACATGCACTTGTTTGTCACTTAAGGCTAAACTCAACTCTTAGTCACAGTTTTAATCCCTTAAACCTATCAATTAAGGCTAAACTCTTCAACATCTAAGTTCTCCTATCATTTCCCCCTATTAGTTTTTAATTATCTTATTTCTATAGGGTTAATTTACCAGGTAAAGCAACATAAGATACCACAGCTACACAACTTTGGAAGAAAGGCAAGCTTCTGCCTCAGAGCCTGACCCCTCTAGCACCCCCAAAGAAGAAAACTCTGCCACCCTCTGGCAGGCCAGCCCGGTCTTAGGCAGTGCCTGGGGTTTGTTCTCCCATCCAAAGTCCATCCAAAATGCTGTCCTTCAGGAAATGCAGGCAGCTGCAGCACGATCATCCAGACATCCTCATGGAAGAGAGAGCCCAAGAGCCAGACTCTGCCTCCTTTTTATTTTAAATCTTCCGGCCCATAATTCCATGTGCTCTGGAGATGTCCAGCTTCTCAGCCAGTTCTGTCTAGGCTGCTTATCATTGCCTTGGGCAACCTCCTCTGAGGGCTGTCCCTACTCCTCCCCAGAGATCTGATCAAGTCTCTTTCTATCAGATGCACAGATAGGGATTCATTTTAATTATAGATATTATAGTGCTTTAATTAATCAGGAAAACCAAATGCTTTTCAAAGCCTATTCATTTACTTTTAATATTTTAGTTGCCATGTTAAATACAATATTGATTCAAGTGTATTTAAAAATAGCTGTTATATTTTAAATGGATAAATGTTTTATCCTCTTAGCATCCCCTAAGGCAGAGTTCATGTAAGAAATCACATTTTAGTTCAGAAACCTAAAATAAAGTCTATGCATAAATTATTTTAACAATAAAATGTCATTAACTCATGTTGCAGTGTATATTTATTTTATTTAATTTTTTATTTTTTAATATATTTTTTCATTACCATTAATCCCCTCTATACCTTCTTTCATCTCCACTCCCCCACCCCCAACAATCACCGCTCTGTTACGTCCATAACTTCTTTTCCTTTTTTTTTTCTTTTTTGCGCTCTGTATATTTCTTCCTAGCCAGTTTGAAGCAGCTTGATGTACAAATTGAATCAATATTTTAATGTCTGATCCAAAACAAAACTTAATCTTTTAAAAACTGTTGAATACTTTTGATTTATAAAGCGTTGAATAATTGCTCTGTTTATCTGTTGCTGTGTAACAAATCACTCCATAAATGGTATTAAATTGAAATACTATTATGCTTACAGACTGTACGGGTCAGAAATTCACACGAGGCTGACCAAATATGAGGTTCTCTGTCGTGTCACGATCGGGGCCTTTACCTGAAAGACTCAATTACCTGGGTGTGGCTCGAACAGCTGGAGGCTAGAACAATCTGGAGGTTTTTCAGTCACATTCCAACTGGAGAACTGGGAAGACTGGGCTCAAATGCCGCTCTCTACTTGAGCACCATGTGGTTTTCTCTTGTGTGCTTCTTCCCAGCTTGGCAGCCTCGGGGTATTTGCGTTTCTTACATAATGACCCTGGGATCAAAGAGCAAGTGTGCCGGTAAATCAGACAGAACTGAGTTTCACAACCCAGTCTTGGAAGTCACTTAGTGCTTCATCAGCCATACTTGATTGGTTAAAACATTACAAGCCTGGTGCGGGAGGGGACACAGATCCACCCCTAGATAGGAAGAGTGTCAAGTAATTCCTAGCCATGCTGTTAAGTACACACACCCTGTCTATTCCATACTGGCAGAATATATTATGTGTTATACTGATTGGCCCTTGGGGGTTGAAATAATATTTTTCATGTTCTCTTGCATTTGTGCTGTCTGTGCATGAGCTATTTTTGTGTCAAGGTTGAAAATTTCCAACTTTCTTTTGACATTTTTATTTGTGCAGCAAAAATAAATAACAAGATTAATTAATGTCCATCAGTTCAACTGGTAAAGAGGTGTTTTGGGAGCTGTTGCCAGAGATACAACTACCATAGTATAGATGTAATTTATTTGGAATCGAATTCAAATCTGCTCTGCCTAATTTGGAAGTTTTAATATCAGCTCCGGATAATATGAAAGTTATTTTAAATTCTTTGTTCTTCAATTTCCTCACCTTTATATTGGAGGTCAAATTAATACTAACCACAAGGTAGGGTGCTGTGAGAATTAAATGAGAGCGTGTGAATAAAAGCATATAGTATAGAACCTTGTACTTGGGAAGAACATAATAAATTGAGGTATTTCCTGGGCCCAAACAACGTGCTTCCCTTAGCAAAAGGAATCCTATTAATTAACACAGATAATGACATGAATTCAGCCAACTGTTCTCATTCTCTTTCCATATCTGAAGGATGCTCATGCAGGAAAGAGTCCAATGAAAAATCAGTTCTTCATCTTAATTGTCAATTAAACTTTTCCTTGAGACCAACGTTGACTCATAAAATGCCTTAGCTTTTGCCAATACATAAAGAGTGATTTTTTTTTTTAATGTTCATTTTTTATTTGCTTCTGCAGTTGAGTCTTACTAGGCTGAAAGGCTCTTAATTTACATTTGGGCTCTGCCCGTCGTTGGCAACGCATTTTCTTTATATTATTTAGAATACTGTAAAGGCCCACTGCAAATATACTTTTGGTTGAAGTTTACAGGATGGATTTAGCAAGTGTAAACCAGCCATGTTGAGACTGTGCATGCCTTCTGGGCACAGGTGGGAAAGTCTCCACCAATAGGTTGGCATGGCTTGCCATGGGGAGTTGCCTTATGGAACCTAAATTTTTGAAATAGTGAATCACACCTCTAATCGCAAAGTGCCCCACACTATACTTTGGCATCATTAAGGTCTTTAATACCACCTGGAAAGGAAGGAGCAAAAGGTTTCCTAGTAGGTGGCTTATAAAACTCTTAAGATATTTAGCGAGCACATGTAATGTTTAAACTATTTAAGGCACTTTTCAAGGAGCTATTTGAAGCACTCCAAATGATTACTTCTCCTAAGTCAGCACTTGCATGATCTGGGTTTTAACAAGCAAGACTGGTTTTGATTTATGAAGTGCAAAAAAGCCACCTGAAAAAAAATATCTACTTGAATGTTGCTTCTTTTTAAAAAGACCTGAAAGACGGTTTTGTAAAAAATAAAAATAAAAATAAAATAAAAAAACATAAATTCTCTTGGGGTAATATTTCACATGCCAAGTAGAACCTGGAGCTCATTTTACAGCTGTTTTATGAGTCTCTAAAATAGTGATTTATAATGGGAAAAATGACACAATTTTAATTATAACATGATGTACCAGGTATTATAATGGGCAAAGATAATTTCTCAAATACATATAGTGTTAAATTTTTGCTAAAAGGCAGGTAGAATGTTCATTATGATTATCATTCTCATTTATGCCTAGATCCCTATCTACAAAGTTTCTTTTCTTAACAACTAATAACATTTCTTTACTTCTCTATTTCGTAATAATGAAAATGCTGCAGCAAAATATTTGTGGAAAAATGACACTCCAAGTATAACTACAAAATAAGAGAACATATCATTAGACAGTACAAAATGCAGACTTCAACAATTACATAATGATAATTATTTTATAAAGTTATTTTATAATTATATAATAGATTACATCACCCATCTACCAGAAGTTGGCTGCAGGAGGCATAAAGGCTCTGAGAAGTCATGATTTCTGAGGCCCTGAGATGTACGGGGGAGGGGACAACCACCAAGGAAGGGCCCCTGGTTCTGACAGCAGGTGAGGGACCCTTTGGTCGGTCTACTTCCACAGGACCAGAAACAGAGAGGGAGCTGAGAGGTCACCCTTGGTTGCATGGCTAGTGTTCGCTGACTGTGCATGTGCACATGTGATTGAAACTGGGTTCTACAGCTCACAAGTGTCTTCGTAAATAAAAAGTGATTAGTACATAGAAATAAATAGCAAATTAAAATGATTAGTAAATAGAAAAAGTCTTAGTGAATAGAAAAATAATTGTTAGCATGAATGTCAGTGAAGGAAGATTTTAATTTTGCAGTGCAACTCGCCATGAACTATAAATAATTAGTTAATGTCAGAATAACACACAGCCTAAAATGTGAATTTTTTTTACCTTAAAAGAATACTATATTGTCATCCCTTTAATTCCTAAAATAGAAATAATTTTATAGAGCACTTTGGTGTGGATTGTACTTGCTTTAGTCTATAGAAACATCATTAATTAGAAGAAATATATGTAAGTATTATGATTATTCCCTGCTGTGCCATCCTGAAACATAAAATGAAAATATGGTGCATTCAGTAGTAATTAAATACAAACATTTTATAAAACAGAGGAATGTTTCTGTGTATAAAACGCCAACAATCAGAAGCTTATTTAGGGAAATGGTAACAACTCACAGGTATTATCTTACTCAATGTGGAGAGAAACAATAATTGACAGTTCTAAGTTTCACTTAGTGCCTTGGGTTATTTTGTAGACTAAATCCTAGCTTCCTACCCACATTAGTTAGGTGTAGCTCAAAGCAAGTTTCATAATAAAAATATATAAATATTTGTATAATGAATCTTATTGTTAAGCCACTAGCAAAAACAATGGTCATATTACGGGTAGTTTGGATAAAAACTGTTTTCCTGTAGGGATGCCCCCTTAATTTAGTTATGTCTAGAGAAATGTGGACACATTAAATAGTTTTTTGGAACAGTCTGTAATTCACAGAGTAGATTTTAAATTCCTGATTGAGATCAGAAAGGTAAAAAGACTAGTTTAAATCATAGAACATTTTCGGAGAAAAATTTCCTCCATGTATTATAAACAAAGTTTGGAGCGTCGTGGTTTATAACTTTCTCTGGCCTTCCTCCTTTGTGGCCATTTCCGTGTTTTCACTTCACATGCTCATACATGTGGTGAACTTTTGCTGTTTTAAGCGACGAATCTTAAATGTCTGATATGTGCCAGTATTGGTGAAAGGCCATGGGGTACACAAATGAAAGAAAGAATTAGGAAAAATCTCTGTCATCAAGGGCTTGGCATACAATGGCATCACTCTCAAAATATGCTGCGACAACAAACATAAAAATAAAACATACAACATAAAAGTGTTAGTTATAAGTAAAAATTTAAAAATGGATTATTATTTTTTATAATCTGTTTGTTTGTTTATTTATTTATTTATTTATAGAGAGAAGGGAAAGGAGAAAGAGAGGGAGAGAAATGTCAATGTGTGGTTGCCTTCACTCACACCCATAACTGGGGACCTGACGTGCAACCTAGTCATGTGCCCTGACTGGGAATCAAACCAGCGACACTTGGTTCGCAGTCCAACGTTCAATCCACTGAGCCACACCAGCCAGGCCTAAAAATGGATTATCAATAAACTTTTGTATATTTAATGTTACATAATATTTTTGATAGCATGTCTATTGTGTGCTCTTATTTTGTGCCTCACGACAATGATTTATTTTTGTCTCTCACAACTAGTGGGTTGAGTGAACTCAGATGGGCATTCTCACTTGGATTAATACCATGTGGTTAATACCAGATGGCAGCTGAGGCTGGGCTGGGTGTCCATGAAGGCACCCTCCCTTGGCTGGTTGTTGAGTGGGCTTTGAGAGTGTAGCTGAGACTATTGACCAGATTGTCTACATATGGTTTCTCCATCTCATGTGGACTTCTCCCAGAATAACACTTTCTAAGAGCTGGTATCCCAACAGACAGATCTAACTGGTAGCTGCCAGCGTCTTCAGGACTGGACTGACGCAGCTTCCCTTCATCTACATTCTATTCAGGAGATTTCCAGATTCATAAACCCCTTTTCTCCCAATGGGAAGAATGTGAAAAGATTTTCTTGATCACCAATTCAAAAGACTCTTGGATTCACTCCCTATTCTGGCCACCGCTGTGCGAATCCATCCCACCCAGGCTCTGACTCAATTTGCACAGACACAACCTGACAGCATCTCACTGTAAACCTCTGTCTTCCTGCCCTGGGCACTGCTGGCACTATTTTGTGAAAAGCACATGGAAACCCACTCAGTATGAATCAATGTTCATCATGAACATGCAGGACAGTTAACACATCATAGCAAGAATCTTGTCCACGGGGGATGAGAATCTATAGGTGAGTGTTTCCTCTTCCTCAGGCGGATGGTTCTGAGACACACATTGTAAGATTCTCAGTGTCTGAAGTGGGACTGAGCAATCTGGAGTTCCAAGTGGTAATGAGACTACAATATGCTTACACAGCAAGCCAGAGATAAGATGTCAACATGATGGATATAAATAAGAAAGCGTAAGTTATGTCTCCTAACCATCCATAAACTGAAGCTTCAGCTCTTTGTGTGACTGTATGTGGAGTAAAGAAAGAAAGATGAAAAGAGATTATTAGGGAGGGTTCTGAGCCTGTAGGATGTGTCCTTATACAAAGAGATGGCACAGGGAGCTCTCTCTCTGTCTCCCCAACAGGTGAGGATGCATTAAAAAGGCATCTAGTATGCAACCCAGGAGGGGAGTCCTCACCAGGAACTGAATCAGCTGGCACCTTGATCTTGGCCTTCTAGCCTCCAGAACTCTAAGAAAACAAATTTCTGTTTTTCAAGCCACCTGACCTATGGTATTTTGTTATAGCAACCTGAGTTGACGAAGACAGGTGTGTAGTAAAGAGTCTTGTTAGAATAAATCATTTGAATAAGATCATTCTTAAACTAACAATGTCTCTCTCCTAATGTAAATGATAATAGCTTTGCTTACTCTCTCTAGATTTGTGAGTTGCACTGATGCATTTCTTAAAGGATGGAAACATGAGCTGATTTTTTTTTAATGGAGGATTTCAGTGTGACATAGGACCTTGAAAATTAAGTCACTATCTTTGCAGAAGTCCTATAAACATCACTTAAGGAACTCTTGCCATTTGCGACAACATGGATGGAACTAGAGAGAATTATGCTTAGTGAAATAAGCCAGGCAAAGAAAGAAAAATACCATATGATATCACCCAATACAGGAAACTAAAGAGCAACACAAACAAATGAACTAAATAGAACAAGGAGCAGAATAACAGCTACTAAGGGGGATGGGGGAGGGAGAGAACGGGGATAAGTAAGGGAAGGGTTTAGTCAAGGAACGTGTATAAATGACTCATGGACATGGACAACGGGGAGGGATATGATTGTGGGAGAAGGGGTGGGCTGGGTTGGGGGGAGCAATGGGAGAAAAAATGGGATAACTATAATTGAAAAACAAAATAAAAATTCTATATAGAAAAGAAATAAAATAAAATTGAAGGCAAAAAAAAGCTACCCAGACCAAAAAAAAAAGTATTTCTAAGTCACTTTGAAACTGACTTGTTCACAAGTCTACCCCTATTGTCTTGTAGAATATACCATCTGGTTTTCATTTCATGATGACATGCATTGGCCGGCCAGCTGTACTGATACCATGAGTCCAGGCTCTAAGAGGGCATTCTAATGTTTAATCATAAAGCAGGGTGAAATAGGTAAAATGATAAGTCCATTGAGACTGCTGAAGTTGTGTAAAGTAAAAATTAATCCTTCAGTCACAGAGGAAACACATAAACTGGTACTTTCTTAGTATTTCACAGCAGATTTTTGTTCTTAAAGCTTTTATACAGTTGTGAAAAAAATATTCCACCCTCAAATCCCAAGTATAGGTCTCCCTGGTACTGCTTGTCCATGAAGTCTAAACACTTCCCAGTAGCATGTTCAGTATATATTGCTGGTCATTGTTAGATGACTCAAGTTTACACAACCAGGAGACAGACAGGGGATCCTACAAATCAAATTTGTCACTTTGCATTTGAGGAACCCAAGGCTCAGGGATGTGAAGTATGACCAAGGTGATAGTACTGGCTAGTGGCAGAAACAACTCAGAAACTTTAGGTTTTGGACTGATACTATTTTCACTACAGCTGTTATTCTTTTACCTCTGATAGGCTAGGATTATTTTAGGAGAGAGAGAGAGAGAGAGAGAGAGAGAGAGAGAGAGAGAGAGAGAGAGAGTGTGTGTGTGTGTGTGTGTGTGTATGAATTAAATGATTATTGAAAGCTAGCATTAGCTTTGTGTGGAATTCCCATCCTGGCTTTCCCTTAGTTTTGTTTACTTAATCTGCCTCTTGGCTACCAGAGTACTGAATTAGGAAGAGGATAGGTATAATACCATTTTCTTCTATTACAATGGAATCCTTATTTCTAGATTTTTGTGCCCTGTTTCTAAGAGGAAAAATATGTGACAACAGGTACTAAGATGTTACAATAAAACATGGTTTAATATCTTCTATGGTTAATATCTGTCTTGTAAAAAAGGACACCATACTGATATTTATTCAGTCATTACAAAAGCAAAGTGATTTTCTTAGTTCGGTTAAACCTTGGAAAGGTTAAGTTTATGTGTAAAAGCAGCAAATTTGCAAACGTATTTTTACAATTATATTACTTTCCCATCTTCTCTAAAATAATTTAGAAAACTGAATTTTTCAAAGGAATCCGATACACCATATTCTAAATTTAATAAATGTTTTGACAGTGGCGTGGTGGCACTGAGAGGCAGAGGAGTGAGATGATTTGAGCTATTTAGACTTAAGCTGGGTCTCTTGGTGTATCATCCTTCTCCTTTGGCGTTAGAGACTCGTCGGGAAACCCCAGTGCAGTCGTGCAACCTCGTGTGTTTCAGACATGCCGATCTGAATGCCAAACTCTGTCTCCACTGATTGTTTATGTTTTAAATTAAAAGACATTTTAACACATTATCACTTTAAACCTAACTCTAAAAGTAAAGTGCCATTACCAACACATTCCAGCTATCAAATATTTCATTTATTACCAATAATAATTGTTAATATCATCCTCATTTCAGATTCCAGATTAAAGCTGTTAAAAATAACACCATCACCAACGAAAAAATATATGAGAAAAAATGAATATGCCAAATTCATGTGGAGACTGGGATTGGTTGGAAATCTTGGAAAGAATATTCACACACAAATTTCTTTAAATAAAGCCTTATTACAGAACTGTTAGCTATAGTTTCTCTTTGTTTATACACCATTTGTATTTATCTAGCATTTTTCAAGTAACAATTCATAAAAGAATACAACTCTTAAGATGTTTTAATGTATATTCAGTAGTTTATGACTCTGCTTCTTGCAAAATTTTAAAAAACACAGCTTTTAAAGAAAGAGAGTGTACATTCATGCGCATTACGCTGCTACTAATTTGGCTGTATTAAAACTTCATGTTTTATGTCTTCAAACAATCGCCCAGTAGTACATAATGTGCGTGTATATGGCTTGAGAAATATTTAGTTGTGCTTCATCCCAAGGGCCACAGCTCCGTGTTAATCTGAAGCAAGCCTCATTTTATTTTATTCAGTCAGGATCTAACAGACACCTCACAACTCTCGATAGCCCCTGGGAGGACAGAGCAGAATCAGTGCTACGAAGACATTGTAAAAGCCATTGGGGAAACAAACACTATCTGGGTAAAATTTTATCAAAGAAAATAAATAAGAACCAAAGAAACACAGCAGCATAACCAAGAAACTGTGTCTAACTCATCCTAAGGGAGTAGAATTTTCAGATCCCAGTTGAGAAGCTTTCAAACATTCTTTGAACAAACAAGGGAACGTAGCAAACCATACAACTATTCAGTGAGATAATGGCAGTGAAAAACATTTCTTTGTCAGTGAAAAACATGTTTCCAGTTTGAGGTCAGGAAATTTTTTCCATAGACTTTGGCAAAACATTTGTTCATTGGTCTGTTCAACAATAAAACTATTATAAAGCATTGTAAAATGTATTCCTTATTTATTTGTATCAACATATTTATATGATAAAATAACAAATTTTTATTTGAAACGAACTGAGTTTTCAATATTAATATAGTGATACATGTATTGATTTTGTTGACTGGTAACAATATCAATATTAAAATGTTAAACATGTATCTTTAATCAGTTTTACTAAAACATGTGTTTTCCTATTTTGCATATATACGTATATATGTATTTCAAATATGTGAGTTGTGCTCTTAATTGCTGCTGTCATTGCTAAAATTTGTTGCCAAATAGTAAAATTTAAAGTGACTTCCAGCTAACTCTGTGTTTCATGGTTAGTTCAAGATTTTTGTTCCCAGTCTCAGCTTCTTCTTTCTCACTTTCACTCTTTCAAGCAAAAACTTCTCTTTTAATCCTCGAAACTATTTTTACTGCCAGCCAATCTCAAACTGTCGATTCCTTTTTTCCAGCTAATGCACGTAACTAAGCAGCTCGGTTCACGGCATCAGAGGGTTTTGAAATTTAGCTACACCATGTTAAATGGAGAGAAATGAACAAAGCTTTAGAAGCAAGTCTAGTCATTTTATGTCTCCTGGTAATTGCTATCAGGCATGTCACACATGTGTATAGTTTGTTTATATTATACTATATCACAATACAAAGAACCCATACAAATCACATGTTAGATTGAGCATTGCTGGGTTAATTACTCCACAGGTGGCACAATGACATTGGTCCAAGCCTTCCTTTTATAGTCCCTCTCAGAATTTAGTTTGGGCAGAGATAAGTTAATATAAGTCACTGGGTCACTCTCTAGTTTTGAACAGCACTGTCAGAATGACTAGCAAATCATACTCTTTGAACTTGTGCCTTCTTACTTGGGAAAGGATTAAACTCACATTTCTCCTTCAGTGTCGAATCCGCTTGTTTATTGTAAGAGGAAAACATTTTACTGCCTCTAAGTTTCACCTAAGAATCCCTTTGTAAAATGAAGGATCAAGATGATACATTCTTGGAAAATAAAGCAGAATCTTTAACGAGTGTATCTGGGAGTTGGTTTCCACCCAAGTTTCGATAGCTTGCTCTTAAGGGAAGTCCTGCACTCCTTTGTTCAGAGGCATATTCTTTGGTGGCTAATGCATAGCTGGCTAATGACTATGCGTATGTGGTTCTAACTAGAGTTGACAATAACTGGCAGGAAACAAGGAGAACTTTTATATAAAGAGCACAGTTTTCTGTGCTTTCAAAGTGATCCCCGTAACCTACCCTCATTGTGAGGCATTTGGCAGGTGGTGGCAAACTGACAGAATTAGTGTAATACACCACACTGACTCCAGCACGTGTGTGTGATCACTGTGGTTAACTCCCTACAGCATCATTGCAATGAACGGAAGTCATGCCCTCAGGGTTTTGACGTTGAATTTCACTGAATATTTTTACACCTTCCTTTGAACATATGCCTCTTGGCCTCTTTCCGTATTCCTAAACCTGCAGGGGTTTTCCCAAAGGATCCTGTTTCTTAACCAGCTGCAAAAGTAATTCCGAGAATGAATTTAAAATAAAATGGCTGACCTCTATGCCACCTGATAGGCAAGGAGGCAAACAGTTTTTTTCTGAATAAAGAGGGCAGCCATACAGTCCTTTAACTCTTGTACTACATACTTTTTGAGCCCCTAATCAATGCCAGGCAGTAGTAAGAGTTTTCCATGTGTTAACTTATTTTATCTCCTAGGTACTAAGTGAGACAGATATTGCAAATTTTCAGCTGAGGAAATCGGAGTTTAGAGATGTTAAGTAATTTTCTTCAAGTTATAGTTTTGTTAAGTGTAAGAGGGGGTTCAGAACCCACAACCTGTAATTTATGCTGCAACACATGTGTTGAACTTCTGTTAAGGTCTCATCACTTAATGAGATGACACAGATATTCTTTATTTTAACTGTTACTTTAAAAAAATGTGTTGTTCAGTTAGCATATTTCAAGTGAGTTTTGTTTTGTTGCCTCACTGCTTATTTCTGCATTCAAAAATATTTTTATATTAAAATACTAATATTCATTGAAATTTATTTTGAAAATATTACACATTCAGTTCCTCCAGACTATAATAATAGGTACAATTTTCTGGAGTAAGATAAGAAAATATGTACCTTTATCCAATGATATTTAAAATGAGTTAACAAACATTTGCAAGAATAACTGGCACGTTTTGAACCCAAAGTAACCTTGGAGAAGATATTTTCATATTAAGCATATCACTTCAGGATTCTGAATGACATCAAATAAAAAATATCCTAAAGACAGTCTTCATTTAGATTCATTGATGATGCCTTATGATCTTGGCATAGAAACGCACACATTGCTTGAAAAGTTCATTTCCACTCTTCAAAGTTTTTCATTCAATAAAATTTATTGTAATTTCCATAAACAGTGTCGCTTAAAGAAGTCTAACATTTCATAATACTCGGGTCACTGTCCCTTCTGCCTCTAAGCAGCATGGCCTTGTGGTACTCCTGGTTCTGAGTCTATACCCACTTTTGATTATGATAAAACAGTGATGGCAGAGCAAAATGCTGACCTAAGTTAAAAAAAATATATCACATGGGATTATAAGAATATCAGACTTTACCCTTAGCCTGGCTGGAGTATGTTCATCTTTTTCTGGTATAGTTAGATTTAACACAGAAAATATCTCTCATCTTACATTCAAATATGACCCAAAGAAACATGTTAATGGCCTAATGATAAGGAAATTTTTGAAAATATCAATTTCTTATTCTTTAAAATAGAAAAGTATGTGCACAGTATAGCTGGCTCCTCTGACACAGTGGTAACCTAATGGTACATTTCAAAATCGCTGTTTTTTTAAATGACTTTAAGCTATAGTGCATTGTCCACCATCCTATCATATCATGCTTTTTATGTAAGACACAATTACTTTCTATTAAACATTTTATTCTGAGGTAATTGTAGATTCATATGCAATTGTAAAAAATAACACAGAGAGATCTTAAATACCCGGTTTCCCCAAAAATAGTGTTTTGCAAAACTATACCACAACATCACTACCACTATATGGACATTAATATGATCAAAATACAGAACACTTTCATCATCACCAAAAGTCCTTATTTTACCTTTCCATGATCACACTTGCTTCCCTCATGTGCCCCTCCCTTCCATCCATCCTTACCTCTTGCAGTCATGAATCAGAGCCACAGTCTCTTAATTTCTCACTTTTCTGACTGTGGGACAAGTGGTTGCTGCCTTAGAAATTCCATCAATGTTCTTGGAGTTATTCCTGGAAACCCAACCTCAAGTCTGAAGCTGTAGTTCTTCCAACAATTAAGCACCTAAGTTTTAGTATCAGATCTGTTTCTACTTGAAATGGCTAGAGTGATTTTTGCTACCTTCCTGACTGATTTGAAATATTCCTTCATTTTCTTGGTCCATGTTTTATTTGGGGAGACCTAGGGTAACACCTCTGGTGTCTCTTATCTTCCTCCTTCAATTCACCTATTATATTTTAAGATTATTTTAAAAAATGTTTTTTGAATTAAAACCAGTAGGCAAGTCTTCTCTTTTCAAGCAATTCAAAATATTTTATTTTTTATTTATTAAAGTCACTTGTATATTTCCTCCACAATACCAAAAAATTCTAGCATTATTTATGCATTATTAACTTTTCCCTCTACTTATAATTTTATTTATTTATTTATTTATTATTTTATTGCTGTTCTTTTAGAGTTGTCCCAATTTTCCCCCATTGCTCTCCACTGCCCCCTCCCCCACAGTCAGTCCCCACCCTGTGGTCCATGTCCATAGGTCATTTATACCTGTTCCTTGACTAGACCCTTCCCCTTATTTCTTCTCTTCTTCCCCTGCCTCCTCCTCTCTGGTCACTGTCAGTGTGTTCCTTGTTTCCATGCCTTTGGGTCTATTTTTCTCATTTGTTTGTTTTGTTCATTAGGTTCTTTTTATAGGTGGAAAAAATACCATCTAATACCATTACTCATTTTTTTTTAAATAATCAAGTTTAAGACTACACATGGAGAAAAGTATTGTGAGAAAGGCAAAGAAGAAAAGATGGAAAGCAATTTACAAATAGGGTAACGGATACAAAAATATAATTGTTATAGTCTCCAAATTACAAATTCATTAAAAACAGAAGAAAGAATATTATATGATACAAATTAAAATGTAATATTGAAAGAGATTAAACATTTTGGAGAACTGTTTAGAAGACATGAAAGGTGGCCAAGTTGGATGCTGCAAAATCATGGAGAAATAAAATAATTGCTTGTGAAATCTGTATTATCATTAGCATAAATAATTTCATCTAAATTGTATAATTTTTACTATATTATATATTATAATTTACATATTATTATGTAAAACATATGTTTTCCCCAAGGCTTTTCGACTCTGTTTCATAGTTCATTCCCATCAGACTGTTTGCGTGGGTTCTGAATTGAGTTGACTGATGAATAAGATGAACTTTCAAAGATTTTTCTGGAGCTGCACTGGAAAAACAGAACTTTTTAGAATGATATAGAGCATGGGATTTTTACAATAGGAATTTGATCATATGTAATTGTGGGAACTGCATAAACAGTGTATGCATGGCCATTGCTTCTAGGTAACATTGGTCCTGGCCCCATACTCAGAGATGCTCAAGGTGACGGAGCGGGGCTGAGGGGTCTGCAGGCCCAGCTGCCGTCCATGGCAGGAAATGAGCCAGAAGATTCAGCAACAATGAGTGCAAGCTACATAAGCATTTGGAGCAAAGAAAATAAATGTTACAGGGAAACCTATATATTAAAAAAGACTTAGATATATAGCAAATGATTGCTTAGGCATAAATCTTATTTGGGTCTTGATTCACAAAAACTAACTATAAAAACAACAATCTCCCAACAATGT
This sequence comes from Furipterus horrens, assembly GCF_987537825.1. Taxonomy (NCBI): domain Eukaryota; kingdom Metazoa; phylum Chordata; class Mammalia; order Chiroptera; family Furipteridae; genus Furipterus; species Furipterus horrens. The sequence continues at coordinate 12,252,605 of NW_028327171.1, forward strand.
CTGGTATCAAATTTTTGAAATTTTTGCATCTGACAGGTGAAAATGGTATAGTTTTAATTTGTTTTTACCTTATTATGAGTTCGTTTGAGCCTCTCTTCATATATTTGAGCTCTTTGCATTTGTTCTTCTAAGAACAAGCCTTTAACATTACGATCATCATCTTGGAAGTTTACCTAACTTGTGTCCCACAGAAGCAAATATACTTTGGTCAAAAGTGGTGATTGATGCTTACAATCACAAGGACTTTTGAGAGAACGTTCTTCACAAGCCATATGTGTTTAACATGATTGCATCTTGATACATTGATCATTGCCTGTTTCCCCAACCATCTTATAGGTATCTTTTTTTTCTCCAGTCATTCAGTGGAAACCATACTTCCTTAAGGAGCAGTAAAATTTTTATGAGAAGAACAAGATAAAAGTAATTGTTAAATGTTTTCATTATGTCTGAATCAGGCTTCTGAAATCAATATGAAAGGGCAGATGAGAACAGGGCACAAAATCTATATCATCCTGTAGAACTGAAAATAGAAGAGGGGGTGAAATGAGACAATCCAGTGCCATCTGACTCCCAGTAGAAGGGCTGACAAATGATCTTGCTGGAGGTACAAGTTATGAAACGAAGTTCAGCCTGAGACTGGGGTTACTTTCTTGCCCAATTGCCAGCAGCTCTTCGGCAGCCTAGTTCACACCTGGGCTGCTCTGTCAACATCAATGGGTCATTTGCCTCCTCTCAAGAAACCCTGAAAGAGCCACATTAGCTGTTCATCTGTTCACCGTGGGTTATTGGCCTTTATGTGAACAGCTGCTTGCTTATTATCACTTGTGAGTTATCCACAAAATGGCATATGTTGACATTACACACAAGGTGCCCTGTGAAGAAATATTTCTCTGAATTGTTAGGAACACAAAACAGAATATAGGAAACCTTGACACTCAGCGTGTATGACCAGGATGGGCACAGAGATGTCCGTGCTAGCAAAAGCCCTACTCCTGGGGTTTAATGCTCTGTACTTATGAAATATCCTCTGAAACATTCTCAATAACTTTATTTTTGAGTACACGTTTTTAAAGTAAAATCTAATGGGACAATACCACATGCCCTGAGGGCTTAGAGTCTCAGCTCACACACTGTTCTGCTTCCTTCTGTCTCTCTGGGGTGGGTTCTCTGCACAAACACACACCAGGAAGAGCTTATAGTCCTTCTAAAAAAGCCATTCACAAGGCTTTCTCAATCCAGTCTTTTACTGTACCTTCTCAGAGATTCTGTGAATGACGTATATCCAGGAGAAGAACAAGTTTGGAGCTCTGTTTCCCAGGGAAAACTATTCAAAATCCTCAGAACTACAAAAATCTATTTTAAAGTATACCATAGAATTCTCATGATACTAATGGTACATAGAGTTGCTTTGACAATGCACATGAATAAACCAAGTGATTCTTTTGGGAGATTTTCTACAAATAAGTTACTGTGCTTCATGAAATTCATACAAATAAGACCTTATCCTAAGCTGTTGTCAAAAGCAAAGTGAGAAACAGAAACAGTCACATTTTTTTTTTTTTTTTGGTCATTCACATGATTATTTTTGTTCACAATGATTTATTAAGCACCTGAAATAGACCAGGTCCTAGGTTTTGAAAACAGAACAACAAACAGGAATAAAACGTCTATCTTCTCCCACACCCCATGAAGCTTATAGTTGAGTGGGGTGGTGACTGGAAAAATATATGTAATACTTCCATCTCAGAAATACAGCAAAACATACTGTCCTTTGTTAGTGTATTTTTATGTATAATTTGTATTAAAATCAGCCACGATACTCACCAAAATGATGACATATTTCCAAATCATACCTTGGAGCTACAAATTTAGAATATCTGAGTGAGCTAGAAAATATGTATTTAGTAAGCCCATATAGACTTCTGAATCACAATATTTGAGATCCGCTACCCTGGGCAATGTAGAGGAAAGGCAGGAAACATTAGATAATGGTGCGGAGAGACAGGTGCAGCTAACGATGATTTGCACAGAGTGATAATCTAATTTATTTTCATTTTAATTCAGTTTTAAAATACAGTGAATCAGTTTGTGTACTTCCTCTATATGAGTTATGTACTTTGTACATGTGAGTTATTATGAAGTGACCAAGACTATTTATTTCAGATCTTTACATTTAAAAGATTTTTTTAATCTCTGGAAGACTTCTGAAAACGTTTTCCAAGGGAAAAACATTATGGAAACTTAGTATTTCCAACAATATTAAGAACTATGTTGTTATCCAAAATATGTTTCTGAACAGAGACTATGTAACACATAACATTAATAAACATAGAAAAAATGTTCTTTAAGAATTTCCCTAACTAAATCTATTAGTTTTAAAAAATAAGTTAAAAATAGCAAATTCAACTTAATACCAAATTAAATTGGGGGGGGGGGGCAAAATTTGAATTGAAATGGTATAATTTAACTTATGAAATATTATGTAATTAATAATCTGTCATGAGCTCCAGAGACCTAGAAAAGGAAAGCTGTATCTATCAGATCAACTAAAATTGATTTAATCCCTTTTCATAAAAATATGGAGATAATGCATGAGAAATGTAATGCATAATGTGAACATTACGATGATTCATTTTGATCTAAATTAATTGTAGCAGCAAAGCAGAAAACGAACACATTTTATCACATCATTTTTGAGACTTTAGCAGAGAACCATTTACTTTGGTGTTACAGAAAGATAAATTGACCTAGATGAAAGGAAATTGGACTACTACACAATACACAAGCCAAGAACAATCAGAAAGCCAACAGAACTGTGTGGTCCACTTCAGGATCATTTTTTCCAAATGAACGTAACCATTCCTAATCAAGAAACATGTGGTGCACACTCACTGCAGCGTACTCTCCCCATGAAAATAAGCCATGCTCCTTCTTCCCAGGACAGAGGAGTAATCTGGGCGGGTCTAACAAAAAGCAGGCAACAGGGCTTATGAGGAATTGGCTGTGCTTTGCCTTTTAATTCTTTCTAGTTATTTCTCATGGGCTTCTGCATTTATTGAGAGGATTATAAAGGTGTCAAATGTAGACATATGTATATGTTTTGAAATTTAGTGATGGAGGAAAATACCAAGGGACAAATACCATGACAAAATCAGATAGGGAGAGGCAGTAATAGATACTCTTTCGTGAGAGACTAATCCTGATTTCATGACCTGCTTAAACAATCATTTGCCGTACTCTGAGGACACTTCCTTTTCCCACGTTTTATCATTCCAATGTCACATCAGTGGTTTTGACTTCCTTTCTACGTAATATCAAATCCCCTTGATGTCAAATTTAAGACCCACTCCCTTTTTTACGATAAGATTAGGTTCTACATCACTATCAACCCACCTTCTTTTTTCTCACTACCAAATACCGCTTTCTTCTCTCATGCATTCTGTGTTTTCCAGGGTACAGTCAAGTCCAGCACAAGTTTTCTTTTAGTAAACTTTTCAAAAAGTTTCTCTCAGATATAAAGTACATTGAACTACTGTACAGGTCAGTAGGTCAGTACTTTACACACTGTAAGCAATTAAGAGAGCTGTAATTGTTTGAAATTTGAAAATCACAAAGTAGATTTAAAAAATACTACTAATTAGTAAATGCATATTACATATATTTATTTATATTTTATTTTGAACAACTTTCAAATAAAAAATTTTATGAGTAGTAAAATTGATTATGTATTGAATAGATGTAAATATATGTATATTAAATCTGTATATTAAATTTATACACAAACTGATATTATGCACCCATTACCATAGAAACAATGATAATAGATTTAAAAACTAATATGTTGCTAGAAATGGTTTTTCTTCTTAGAAATTCACTTTAAAGGAAGCTTTATTTATTTATTTATTTTTGGTAATGATTTCCCCTACAAGAAAGTTATATTCTCCTTGCATGGTAGCTCAGCTGGGTGGAGTGCTGTCTGGCTATGTCAAGGTTGTGGGTTTGATTCCTGGTCAGGGCACATACAAGAAGCAACTGATGGATGCCTTAGATAAGTGGAACAACAAATAGTTGTTTTTTTCTATTTCTTTCTCTCTCTCTCCCTTCTCTCTCTGTAAAAATATCTATAAAATTTTTTTTTACAGATTAAAAATGTTTTATACTACATACTATCATAAATTTCATATCAAAAAAGGATTCTCACTCACCACTAGCCTGGTTATGCACTGCACCCACCGCACAACTCTAGGAGATGCCATTCAGAGTTGCTATGTGGATGGTATTGCTAGAATTGTGCAGTGCACAGCTTGCACAGTTATACACAGTGGGCCTCGTGACCTTCACTGTTTTCTTCAGAGGCATGATTACTCTTGAAATTAATGAGGCTGCCCCTGGGAATATTGTATTTACGAGGATATTAGAATATTATTTGTGTTCTATTTTTTATATTTTTCTAACTGACAACAATAAATTACTTTGTAACAGCTCTGACCAGTGTGACTCAATTGGTTGGCCATTGTCTCACAAAGCGTAAGGTCGCTGGTTCGATTCCCAGTCAGGGCATGTATGAGAGACACCCAATCCATGTTTTTCTCTCTCATCAATGTTTCTCTCCCTCGCTTTTTCACCCCCTTTTTTTCTCTCTAAAAATAAATAAATAACATTTTTTAAAGTAAAACATTACTTAGTAACTAATTAATAAGTATTACTTACTGGTTATATAATTCAAGTTATACAAATTATCACATCAAATTCAGTCTTTTAGTCTTGCATTTCAGATCCATGCTTTTGACGTAATGATTCTAAATGATTGTAGCCATTTGATTTGCAACCACTTAGATTTTTCAATTTATTACTACACATGGTTATTATATATTTTGATAAAAATTAACTAATATTGCAAAATTGAATTTTACATTTGCTCTTTAATTGTTTTTTTCCTCCAAATAAAGTATATCCTGGGCATCTTCCCAAGTCGTTATAATACACTAATCCGCTTTAGCTTTTCAATTGCTGCCATCTGTTAATATCACAAATTGAGAGGACATAGGAAAAAAGGAACTTGGAAACAGGGAGTGGGAACAGAATTCATACAGCTACATGGAACAACCATTCATCAATGTTTAGTGAAGATGACAATGTTTAGAATTCAAACTGTGGATGTGTGCCACAGGGGAATTTCTATATAAACTCAATAGGACACATCTCCAAGACAAGATCCATCATATAAGGTAATAAGCTACACTAGTTAAAATTAATAATCCATATTCATGTGCATGTGTACTTTTAATAGGTAGAGGATGGAAAGCAATACTGACTGAAAATGCAAACTACATAATTAATTTTATAAGATTAAAACATGTAAAAATAAAGAATACAGTAATATTGATTATTCATGAGTACACACATAAGTACACACAGGCACACACAGCAAAAATGTAAAAACAGGACATGCTAAGTTGCTACATGATTCCAAATTTTATGTTAGTAAATAAAGTTGTTAATGTATCAAAAAAAAGAGAAAAAGTTTTTAATGGATACATATTAAATCCAACAGCAGAATGCATATTTCCAAAGCTACTTTTTAATTTATATTAATAAAATAATCAGAGTTTCAGAAATAAAATTTGAATGTTTTCTTGTTTATTTCCTTTTTTATTTTTTAGGTGAGAAAATTCAATCCCCCCATTCATTTATTTATTTATCCTTTCATTGAATTTATTGGGGCGTCCCTACTTAAGAAAATCATACAAGTTCCAGGTGCACAATTCTACAGCACATCATCTGTCCACCATATCGTGTGTCCACCACCCCAAGTCAAGTCTCTGTCCACCAGCATTTATTCCCCCTATACTCTTCTTTACCTACACCCATCCGCCTCCCCTTGGCAATCTCCACACTGTTTTTGTGCCCATGTTTTTTTTTCACTTTTTTTCTTTTTTGCTCAATTCCTTCACCCTTCCCGCTCTTCTTTAGTTTTTATGAGCAAGAGAGGATAGTTTAATGTTAGAGGAGAAAAATAACAGTATAAAACAATATATGGCATCAAGAAATCAGTCTCTCATTTACAGTTATGGTTTTTATTTTCTGTAAGTAAATGAAGAAAGTAATTCAATACAGGGTTTTTTGACCCCCCAAAAATTAGAAGATAAAAATAAATATTTAAAATGGATTTTATTCAAATAGTAAATAAAATATACCTGAAGCACTTTAAAAAGCCATTTTAAAATTGTTTATATATTTACTTTCATACTACTTTTGTATGTTTGATTTTAAATATGAAACATTTAAACATCTGTAATATCATTGAACATGTATAATTGTGGTTAGTTAATTGTACATATTGGTTCCCCATAAAATCCTGCTTATTCTCTCTTATTCTCTTATTGGAAAGAGCCAAGACAAATATGTGTTTATATGTATACATTTTTGTCCAATTCGTTAATACATACATGTATATATTCATCCTGTCCTGGCTGGTTTGGCTCAGTGGATTGAGCGTCGGCCTGCGAGCTAAGTGTCGCTGGTTCGATCTTCCAGTCAGGGCACATCAGAGAAGGAAAACTCTGACTCCAAAAAACCTCCGCTGCCTTGCGGCATACCTCTTCAGGGGAAAGGCTAAGGGAGTAAACCCCGACAGAAAATCTGGAACCGGAGTCCCTAAGGCGGTTTGACGTTGTAGTCAACACCGGCAACTCCTGCGGCGCACCTGAACCCAAGCTGTATTGACTCCGTCTTTCCCTTGGACCCTTCAGCTGCGAAGAGAGGGGGGGTCTGCTGCATGGGCAACAGCAGACCCTCCATATCACCCTGCCCAGGCTCTGTAGCTTCAGCTTCACTGGAGAGGACACTCCAGCGTCATCGCAAGATGTCGATTTAACATGGGAGGAGACAGATACCGTGTCACTCCCGAGTCGGACTGCACAGCCATTCTCGGCGGTGCAGATAGACTCTTAAGAAGCTACACCATCGTCTCTTGAGACGGATGGCTGCCGACGGATATATTCATCCAATATACATATTATACATATCTGTTTTGTACTCATCGTGGAGGTCACAAATAAAAACGTCTTCTTTTTCGCAAGGCTTTGAGTGATGCTCATTATGATTAAAGCAAAATGAGGTCCAAGTCATATTTATTAGAAATTAGTTTGAATATTTTTGTCTGTCATGAATATCACTGCCAGAATAAAGTGCTAGACATAAGCTGTAATCGGAATTTAGAGATTTAGGAATGTCCTCCTGTTAAAGAGAGTAAAACAGCTGCTCTGAAGCATCTCGACAATACCACCTGGAAGGTAGACTAAGTGAATGTGCGTTTTGCTGTTGGAGTTCATATGCACTAAGTTGAAACTGTTTGACTTTTCTTTTTTCAGTGATGCTAGCGCAGCTCTCATTTACCAATCACTGAGCTCCCAAATGTGATGTTAGATGACCTATAACACAAAGCAGTTGATAAATATCAAGAAATAAAATATCATACATATCTGCTGAAGAAGCAAAACATGAAGGCTATCTTGCAAAATATTTATAACCTCTACTTCAGTCACAGCATATATCAGAGACAAAAGTAAACCAAAAAGTAAGTGTAGTTTTCAGTGGCAGTTATAACACAGCTGTGAACATATTTAAAATCTTTTTTAGCTAAATAGGAAGCAGGTGATACTATACAACAGTTACAGAAAAGATACGAAAACAGTTACAGATTGGGGAACATATAATTTGGAACCTGACAGCCATCTTTCTTTTTTCCTTAAATGCTTTTTAAATCCTCACTCAAAGATAATTTTTCACTGCTTTTAGAGAGAGGAAGAGGGTAGAGAGATCAGTTGCCTCTCCTACTCGCCCAGACCGAGACACCAAACCCACAGCCCAGGCTTATGTCCTGATCAGGAATAGAACCCACAACCTTTTGGTTATGAGTTGATGCTCCAACCACCTGAGCCACGTCAGCCAGGGTCTGATAGTCATCTTTCAATGATAATAAACTTCTGTACTCTCTGCTCTTTCCAAATCCCAGCTCATTGCTTAGTTCAGAGTACCAATTTAGATTCATAGATAAGCACACTTCCCTGTGAGTGAACACCTTTAAATTAAACTTTTGATCTAGGAACATTTTGCAAATAAAAAAGAGGAAGTTTTCCTAATAATGACAATGAAGTTAACATACCTACAATGTATACATGCAAATTTTGGTAATGGTTTCTTGTCAACCATGGTTTTTAAAAAATTAATACTATTTTCTTTACTATGTCCTCAATTATAGCTTCTATATGCCTTCATTATAAATTACCATGTAATTAAATATTGATCATTGCTTAATTCTAATTGAGAGAAAGAAAAGGAAACAGGTGTGCAAGTATTTTTATTTTAGCTTTACCAGTAACAAAGGTATTATTTTCTACTGTGTTTTTTAGGTATTAGTTGGGGGAAAAGTGCAGAGGGAGAAAGGGAGGCTCATATAGTGGAAATCTGCTGCCTCACCAAAATGAGGGAGGCCTCTCAAATGAAGGGGTAACTAATGTTCTACTTGACACAGTGTGACAGTGACTCAAGAATATGTATTGCAAAGAATAAGTAGGTACTCTTTTTTACTTAAAATATTGAAATTGATTGATTCAGTCTAAGCCATATTATTTACCTCACCTAGAGAAATTTTTACCAGAAGACATTGCCCTTTGTGAAATAAAGTTATCCTACAGAAAATTTATTTAGCATCTTCTAATTATAAGTAGCTTTAGACAGTAAAAAGATATAAAATAAAACAGCAGAGCTTGTCTTTAGAAAAACGTGTAGCAAGAAAAGAAGCTATGGTATTTGGCATATAAACCGAAAGTTATGGACTATAAGAGATGTCCTCACTATATCAAAATATTGTAGCACTTTAGAGGGCCAAAATTTCTCTCCAAATTGGGGTAAAGACATTTACATTAGAAGACTTCATGGAAATTATAGTATACAGCATTTGAGACATGCCTTGAGGATTTGAAAATTTGGTGATAAAATGGAGAACATTTCATATAAAAAGAAACATGGCAATTCATGGTGTCAGAAACAATTAAAACTAAGTCAACCTCAAAATGACAGATTTGTAATATCTAGGGCTTGACATATGGACCCATGTTTTCAAAAACTCCACGTGTAAATCTAAGACAAATCTGGGGTTAATAATCGTGACTCAAAAAGAGACATGGCAGTGGGTATTTGGAGATTGGTGCCAGGAAAAGTAAATGAATTCGTCCGAATGAAGTGAGAGTGGTGATTTTAATGCCTTAGGCTGTCTCAAAATATGCCGCTTCATTATATACCCATGGGCTGAAGCCAAATGTGCAGGTACTTGGAAGTTTGCCTCCTGATGGTCCTTGGAAGTGTTTGAGGCTGTTTGAGTGTTGGGAGAAAATAGATCTGGATATAAAGGAACCTAGAAAGGTAGAATGTCATGCAAAGGCAAGACTCCTGAGGTAGGGAGAGGGGAGTCTATTTGTATATAGTGATGAATAATCTGTCATGAAATCTAACAAACAGGTGGTTAGCAGGAGAAATGCAACAATTATTTCAAAGTTTGAACATAGAGCTGATACGGCCTAATGATTCAATTTAGAGAATTTTTTTAAAAAGGTAAAAGTCAGATTTTTTTGAGGAGAGAATGAATTAATAATATAGGAGAAAGTAATTGTGTGAGTGGAAAGATGACACATTCAAATTTGTCATGTTGTTAGAAAAATTTAATAGTGTTATTCACTACCTGGAGTTTATGAAGAAGTTTAAAAATTATATTTTATGTCAATAATTTATTCTCATATTTATGATATTTTAAGGTATATTATATCAATTACATATCTAGGTAGTTGGAATAAACAGTATATGTAAGGGGTAGTTGGCTTGCAAATGAATAAAAATTAAGCAACTTGGCAGAGAATTGAAATTTTGACTCACAAAGTTGACTTAAACTTTTTCTCTGTGGACATTCTTAATCTCATAAACCAAAAAGTCCCCACAAGTCTGTGGGTTTTCTAGTTTTCCAGGTGGTTTGCAGACATTGAAAAAAATCATGACTGAAGAAAATGTGCCAAAACCAACTATAGGTCTTACAAAAAACATATGAATGAATTTAGCAATTAAAATACAGAAATGTAAGGAATGATGAATAATATTTGAACACTTACATTTAATAGTGATAAATGGTTTTATTCTCCCTCTTGTCTGTTGAAAAACGCATCTAAAAATCTAATCAACCAATTTAAAATAATATTAAAAATATAAAATATTAAAAATTAATATGTATAATGTCAAAAAGGGGCATGATTATTAAGAAAAAATTAATAATTATTATTTATAACAAAATTATGTATAATAAATTGCAGAATTATTACTTTATTCTGGTCTGCTCTTGATTTCCTAGGAATTTTTTCTTTAATAATTTAGCGTTTAAAAATTCCTGACATACTAGTAATGCCTGTTATAGAATATTTTTTCTTCATTTTCTGATACTGGTGACTGCAATGTATTCAGCCAGAATGGAAAATGCAGTTTCTGAAGTTTATAATGCTAAATTGTCAGGAGTGTGCTGGGAGAGTAAAGAGCAACTACATTGTCATCTGCTTGACCAACAACAATTTTAAGCTTCAAAGAGCAAAATTATAGGATAAAAATCTGTAAAACTGTTTTCATCTCTTGGAAAAAAAAGTTCTATAAATAACTAAAGAATAATAAAAATAATATAGTTTGAGACTATTTATAACTCCCTTGAATGTTTTAGAAAAAATTAATTTAGACTGGTCAAGTCTATAGTATTAAAAAATAAGATGCTTCTACATTTTCTAAGTATTATTGACTAATAAGATAATATATCTTTAAATTTCAGTTTTTGAAACTAAGATTACATTAAAGAAAACATAATTTGTGAGGTAATATGATATGAATATATATGCATAGGATAAATTGCATTGCATATACACATATACACAGAGAGCAGTGAAAGTCAAAGGAGTTAAAAAATATTTTGAATAAATAATAAACAAGTAGAAAGTGGCGGCACATTTTTTCTTGATTTTCTATTAAGAAGAAATATCCCTGTAATGAAAATTTAAAAGATATAAATTCAAATAAGGAATTAAAAACAAATTATTTTAACTTCTAAATGAATCATTTCTTAACTATGGTCTTGTACATGCTTATTATTTCATTTATTCTTTTAAAAATTAAATGGTTTTCTGGAATCTTTTGTTTTTTAGATTTAAGAGAAATAATCGCAGGAACAAATTATTTGTTTATTTCTCTTTTTTTCAAGCTATTTCTTAAAGATCAGAAATGCATCACAGCCTAAGAGTCTTTTTATTGTTGAGTAAGTAGAATAACTTGCATGCGTTAGTGTTTCATCATCGCTGCCTTTCACCTTATGACATCACATATTGCCGAAATATACTTTCTTGATTTCTCTACATTATTGCTTTCTTAACATAAATATATGAAATACAATAATTTTTAGCTTTAAAAATCAAATAATAACATATTTATTATACACACACCATTTGTTTAGGAGATAACCTACAGTTAGTCAACACATGTTATAGTGAACAATTTTGATTAAACTTTGTATTGATTAAAATATATTTTGCAACTAGCTGGGATTCATGAAATATTCTTTCTTTTTAAAAATATTTTTAAAAATTGTTTTTCAGTTACAGTTGTCCCATTTTTCTCCCATTGCTCCCCCCACCCAGCCCACCCCTTCTCCACAGTCATTCCCCACCCAGTTGTCCGTGTCCATGTGTCATTTATACATGTTCCTTGACTAAACCCTTCCCCTACTTACCCCCCTTTTATTCCTCCCCCCTTCAATAACAGTTATTCTGTTCCTTGTTCAATTTTGTTCATTTGTTTGTGTTGTTCATTAGTCTCCTGTATCAGGTGATATCATATGGTATTTTTCTGTCATTGTCTGGCTTATTTCGCTAAGCATAATTCTCTCTAGTTCCATCCATGTTGTCACAAATGGCAGGAGTTCCTTCTTTCTTTCTGGTTCATAGTATTCCATTGTGTAAATGTACCACAGTTTTTTGACCCACTCATCTACAGATGGGCACTTAGGCTGTTTCCAGCACTTGGCTATTGTAAACAGTGCTGCTATGAACATAGGGGTGCATAAGTTCTTTTGAATTGGTTTCAGGATCCTTTGGGTAGAATCCTAGCAATGGAATCGCTGGTTCAAAAGGCAGTTCCATTTTTAGCTCTTTGAGGTAATTCCATACTGTTCTCCATAGTGGCTGCACCAGTCTGCATTCCCACCAACAGTGCAGTAGGGTTCCCATTTCTCCACATCCTCGCCAGCACTTGTTGTCTGTTGATTTGTTGATGATGGTCATTCTGACTGGTGTAAAGTGGTAGCTCATTGTGGTTTTTATTTGCATCTCTCTGATGACTAATTATTTCTAAAGGTAACTTATTTTATCCTGTATTTTAATAAATATGGGTTATTAAATGGCATTGTGCTCATGTTGTTGAGGTAATAGTGTTATCTGAGTAATTCTGCTCAACCAACCAGTGGTACCAGTAGCAACCAACCATCTATAAATACTCTAAGGAGAGTGATATGATAATTCTTATCATCAGTTCCTGGACAAAGACTTCTGAGTCGATCAAAAAAACATCAGCTTTGTTTAGGGTGCCTTTATTTTCTTCTCTCCCACTTTACCCTCCCTACATAAAAGATCATGGACGTCAGGTTTATTTCTCTCATGCTATCAAAAGGGACAAACCACACATGTCATTTTCTGTAGACCAAGAGGCAGAAACTTGCCAAACTCCATATAATAACCACTCTAGAATTTCTTTTTATGTTGGATTTGAATTCCTCAGGGAAGAGTACCCAGTCTACTTCTAAAGCATATAGGAACTGATACATTATCTGGATTTTCTTTGTCAATGACCTCCATCCACACTGTCATCTCCCGATTTCTTTTTAATGTCCTTGTGCCTGATCTAGTCCCAAACTACTCCTCCCAGCCCCCTTGAACTCTGAGTCTGTAAAAAGCATACACCGCATATACAGCACATTTAGTTTTCTTTTAATAAATTTTATTTTTAGGGCAGTTTTAAGTTCACAGCAAAATTGGTAGACAGGTACAGAGATGGCCCACATATCCCCTGTGTTCACACATGCATAGCCTCCCCCATCATCCCCATCCCCCACCACTGTGGTACATCCGTTGCATTTGATGAATTTACACTGAGATAGCACAGTCAGTCAAAATTCATAGTTTACATTAAGGTTCACAACTGACATCGTGTATTTTATGGGTTTGGACAATGTGTAATTACATGTATCCACCATTATATCATCATACAGCATATTTCCACTGCCCTAAAAGTCCCCTGTGCTCCGCATATTCATCCCACCCTCTCCCAGACCGGTGGCCACCACTGCTCTTTTAATTGTCTACATAGTTTTGTTCTTTTCAGAATGTCGTATAGTTGGAATTATACACTATGTTGTCTTCTTAGATTGATTGGCCCCTTTCTTAGTAATGTGCAGTTAAGTGTCTGTCATGACACTTTATGGCTTAATAGCTTATTTCTTTTTCGTGTTGAATAATATTCCATTATGTGGATGCACCACAGTTTTCACCCATTCATGTATGAACAACATCTTGATTGTGGTTACTTCCAAGTTTTGACAATTATGAATAAATCTGCTATAAACATATGTGTGTAGGTTTTTGTGTGGGCCTCAGTTTTCAACTCTTTTGGGTAAATACCAAGGAGTGCCAAAGTAAGCTTTTTGCCCACTTCCAAATAAATGATTTTCCTTGTTTGCATCTCCAAAAAATTAATTTTATCACTCTATTTTGGGTACTGATAACATAGCATGCATAATCCCAGTTATAGAATTTATTTTGATTTATTGTAATTATTAAAAATCTGCCAATCCAGATTACAAATTAAATTTCTATAGAAGACATATTCAGAGTTAAAATTTTAAGAGATATTGCTGGATGGCTCTCCTGGAAAACTGAAACAATTTTTTCCCTCATTAACACTGCACTTAAGTACATTTTTTTCCTTACTTTTAACAAAAATGAAAAGTTCTTCTGTTTTAATCCTTTGTGATCTCATTGTTGTAAATAACACAGGATGTGAAACTCTTGGATTCTTAGAAATATTGATGATGTACAAAAATATAGTGATTATTTCTTTCTAATTTACAGGTTCATGTTCCTTACTCATTTTGTTTGAGTATTGGCACTTTAATTAATATGCTATAAAAGGCACCTTTATATATGTATGATATTAACATATAAAATTAACAGTTTATCTCTATACAGTGCAAACCCTTTCTCACCCTTGACTTTTGCCTTCTTGCTTGGTTAGGTATGCACCGACAAGCAAAAATGTTTAAACATTTAAATCTGTTGAATTACAATCCTTCCTCAGTTTGGTCCTTGGTTATCACATGAACCAAAGCCTGCTAGTTTGCATATGGTTTCAGTTTTTATGATTTTGGTCTTTAATCCAATTGGAATTTATTTTTTGTAAATGTTGTGAAACAGGGATATAACTGCCATGCCATCTCCTCCCAAGTGCACAGCTAACTCTCTACACCCCTTTTATTGACCAATCCATGCTTTCTTCATTTTTGAAATGCCATTTGGATAATTCATTAATTTTGATATACTCAGTTGCATCACACCGTGTTAATTATTGTCATTGAATCTGGTAAGATATGTTACCCCTTCGCAGATGCAGTTTTAATAAATATTTGTAACCCATCTCTATACAAACCACCGAATCAGTGAGTAAATCATATATGGCTATTCTACATTAAATACTGTGTCACCCTCACCAAGGCTTTGCTGTATGGATTTTACACACATATGGTAGGCTCTAGTATCTCATATTACTTTCCAAAATAACATCAACAGCTTTTTTCATAGTTTTGTGTAGTCTTCTACTGTTTTCAAAAGATTTCTTTAATCAGAAGATAATTCTTCCAGTTAAAAACAAAGTGTCATATATAGCCTGTTCCCTCGGCTAATATTTAATTTAATGACTCAGGAGAAAAAAACACTCCCCTTTGTAGGCAACAGGACCAGCCACTAGAGGAAGTAAGTGCTTTGCATTGCTGGGCAGCAGCAGGAAACTAACTCAGGGAGAAAAAAAAAGTCACTGCTAAGATTCCTTTCTGCCTAGTAAAGCATCCAGAAGCTCTAGGAAATGGACTTTGAATTTACAGTTTGGTCACTGAGTGTATGTAATTATACACTTAAAGAAAAACATGTGACTGAAGGCACTTATTAGCAAGTTCCCCACAGCATGTAAAAAAGAACCTCTTGTCATATACCTTCAATTATTTAATTCATTAGAAAAAATTCAAAATTTTGTATTTTCTGATTAAAACACATAACAACTAAAGGGAAATTTTATGAAGGACTAGTAGTGATGAAAATTGCTTTAAAAAAATGACACAAATAAGTTGCCAGGATTGAAATATGGAGTCTATTTTTCAATTGTAAAAATTGCTTTGTAGAAATGACTGAGATTTTGAAGGCATTCAAATTAGCATAGGGACACACAGATTTTAGATAGTTACAAACTGAGAAAAACTGAAGAAATTTGTGCTTCTTATTTGTGCTTTTTTTCTTCATGTATAAAAAAAGTATTTGCAATCAACTTGAAACTTATTATTTATTAAAACATAGTCACCTACAGGTTTTGACGGGCTGACCAAGAGAAAACTGTGTCGATTCATTTAATAAATACTTATTTTGTACCACTTCGCACCTCTCTATATGCCAGCTTTTGTGTTAAATATTTAGCAGATGTCCAAAGATTACAATGTTTATTTGTTCACTCAGCTCACATTCCTTATGTCTGCCTTGTATGCTAGACACCTGACCTTGCTCCTGCGTGTGGACAAGCTCTTCTTAACTACCAAGTGCTGAGCGAGTCGTTCCTTTCGCCTGCCACACCCTCTTCTCTCCAACCGGTTCTCCTAATAATTCTCATTTGTCCTTGGGTGACAATTTCAATACCTCCGCTGAGAAGGTTTTCCTGATGAAGCAACCATGTGTTAAATATGGTTAAATGTCCTTTTATTAGACAGCATCCTCATTTCTAAATCACAGCATAGGGTATTAGGGTCTTCTGTGTAATATGCATTTCTCCACTAAACTGTAAACTCTGTGGGAGCGTCATTAGATCAAAAATGCATATTGAGCACATAGAAAGTACCGGTTATTGGCCTGGTTACTGGAAATATAGGAGTAGAAATAAAACAAAATAATAAAGTAAGGTTAAATGAATGAAGACCCTTATCATCCCTAATAGACCACAGAGTCTATCACACTGCCTCTCACATTGTATAAACGAGCCACATGCACCAGCATTTCTGAGAGTGCTTAACAAAAAAGGCACATTCCTGGGTCAGATCTCAAGTTTTCTTCCTTCCTTCCTTCCTTCCTTCCTTCCTTCCTTCCTTCCTTCCTTCCTTCCTTCCTTCCTTCCTTCCTTCCTTCCTTCCTTTCTTTCTTTCTTTCTTTCTTTCTTTCTTTCTTTCTTTCTTTCTTTTTCTTTCTTTCTTTCTTTCTTTCTTTCTTTCTTTCTTTCTTTCTTTCTTTCTTTCTTTCTTTCTTTCTTTCTTTCTTTCTTTCTGTTTTTCTTTCGTTGCACTCTTTGGGACATAGAATTTCGGTATTCTTGAGTATTAAAAAAAATCAGATTTATATTTAACCAACAACAAAAAAAATGGACGCCAAAATGTTGTAACCACCCCTTCTATGTTGCTTTTGCAAACGTGTTGATTTCTCTTTGCTGTGCAGAAAGTGCCCAGTACAAACAAGAGGAGAAATCACTTCAAGACTGAGCCAAAGAGACAAGTTTAAGTTGTGTTTTCATAGACATTTCATTAAAAAGATGACTCAGGAACCATTCTTCTGGTTATCTACTCAAAGAAGAATCTAAATTCTTGTTTGTGATTATTTTGTCTGATCCACTTGTCCATTATGAAAAAGCATTCTTTATCCAAGACTTTCCAATCATGAGAAAAGAAAGTACTGGCTCTACAAGTTATCCTAGTATTGGAAGAAAAACTGGTTCTATACAAAATTGTGATTAAGGGCATTTCATGTTAATATAAAACATGCAAAATGATGTAACATATAAAATAATGATACACACATAACATATGCTTGGATATATTAATAATAATAAAATTCCCCTCAAAAATGAATGAAATTAGAAATATTTGACTTAGAGCTTTGGAATGACTTCAATCAAATGGACAGTATCTGACACACAGAACAGAGACAGACTAAGAGATAACAGAGCATATTACCAATTGTTCTTCTATCCTCTCCACCAGGACTGTGAAATTTCATACTGACGTGTTGAATTAGTCTGTCTGTCTATCTTGTTTCAGATAACTGGTGCTTAGAACCAAAATACCCAAAGCAGATAGAGGTTAAATTGTTCATAATATACAATGAAGATATTCAAACATAGTGTATATTATGTTCTTCTTTTATCTTAATGTGCAGGTTGAAATAAATATTTTTAATAATGATGTGAAGATGTGCCATCAAGTAGTTCAACATTTTAAATTCAGTTTTCTTCATCTGATGAAGTCCAGATGAGTTATGGGAAAATTCATGTAGGTAAAACTTTCCTTTGCTTTCAAAAATATGTTAAATAAATTAAAAATATTCTTCCTTCTAGTGTTCCTGTCGATACACCTTTTCCCTTACGTTCCTTATTGCTTTCCCATGGATATTCCATGAATACTAAAAACCATTAATTTGAAATTTAGTTAAGGTTGATTGATACTGTGATAAAAAAAGGAATAATGAAAATCATAATAAATAGAACTATTAGATGATTTAAGATAATTTTTCCACCACTAACTAAAAATAATTTGTACGTCTGGCATAAGATTGTTACTCCCTTCAGTGTGCACTGCATCAGATCTTCACCAGTGACGTTTGCTCTGTAGCTCCTGAGCACTATTGAGACCCTGAACCCTGCAGGTTTCCCTCCCAGCTTCACGGGGACACAGTCCACAGTGCGGTGCCCCTTGCCTGTGCTCCATGTGTCCTCCTCACCATCTACCCCAAAGCTTCCTTGGTGCAGAGAAACCATAAAATATCATGGGACCAGCCTAGCACCTACAGTTGAGCAGCCCAAGAGTGCTGGGAAGTTAATGGAGCATTGGGTGTAACTTTCCCAAGTGAGGCAGGGGACTAATAGGTCAGTGCTTTTCTCCTGTCTCCCGAGGGAGAGCCTGGGGAGGTCACAGGATGTCAGCCTCCTGGGAGATAGTCTTGGGAGAATGACACCCTGATGTGTCTTACTACAGGAGATAGTCAAATCAAGAGCAAACCTTTTTTATTTGCTTGTCCTCCTTCTCTGACCACTCTCTTTTTCTTCAATACCCTTCCCTGGGATCGCTGTCCCTGATGAAGTGTTACAATGTATGATTTGCCAGAGGCCTGCTTTCTGTGAGCCTTATGCTAAGGAATTCTATGAAAGAGGGTCTGCTGCTTAAATACCACCCTATAAAAAGTCTCATGGTCCACATTATCAGAAAGAGCACCCCATTCAGATCACTCCCTATCTTCTAGACATCTCCGCCACCTGATATTTTACATAATTCTTCATTATTATTGCCTGTATTCTCCCACTAGAATATAAACAGTGAAGACAGACTTGGTTGATTAAGTGACCCCAGCAGCTAAAATATATATCACAGTCAATAATAATACAAGTTAACTTTTACTTAAAAGTGATCTCTGAAGGACCTACCCAGACTACTTTCTCTGAAATTGCAATCCTCCTTGCAGCCCTTGCATCCAATTTCCTTGACTGTTTCTATTTTTCTGAAGTACTTATTTTCTAAGTTATTATGTAATTTTGTTTTTATGTTTTAATTTATTATGACCAGCCCTCCCTAGCAAACAAGTTTAGTAAACTCAAGTTTGCCTTGTTTTTCAGCTTGGTTTATTCAACCATCTGTATATCCTGAGTTCCTAAAACAGTGCCTGGCATGTAGTGGACCCGGCTATTGTATGAAAAAAGAGTGCTCAGTCTCAGAGGTATGAAAATAGGTTATCAGTCATAGTTTCTGCTCAACCAAAGAATCTGTGAGTTTTGTCCATGTGAATTGATTTTCAAGATTAGACTCACACATACAGAAAGGTCCATTACATTTAAGGAGTATAAAATCAACTCAGCAGATGCTAGAAAAAGACATCAAACTATGTATTACCATCACCACGTCGCTCCAAAATATCTTTCAATTAATTTTTATTATATATTTCCTTCTTCTTACATCTCATCTACATGCAGTTCTGGTGTCCATAGAAAAAACAGAAAACTGAAATTAAGCAATATTTTTTTCATTCATGAAGAGACTCCAAAATAGGCTGTTTTCTTCTTTTACCTTGACATGTAAATCAGAATAAATACTTTTAATGGCAGCATCAACAGCAGTTCAATCCATAAGATCTACAAGTCTTTCTCTAAATATTTTGATGATATCAAGCATACTGCAAGTATGAAAAGCTTTATAAATATATAACCTAAATATTTCTGGTCACTGATTTTTCAACAGTTTACTTTTTTTACCCTGTGACTACTCATTTCTTCTTGTTTCCATGTTAACTTCAGTTATTCTCTGTACAGTACAGTCCCGCAAAATCCCATGATAGTGAAAAATTCACGATAAATAATTAAATATATTTTTAAAAATACCGTGATACAGTGAGGCCGTGATAAGTGAACCACGATATACTTCAAACACTACAAAGTTCCTTGTTTCTTCATTTGTACCAAGATTATGTGAGGGTCTGATCTTAATTTTGTCCTTTGCTTGTTCCAATAACTGAAGATGCCAGAGCATTGACCCGACTGTGGGCAGGAACCCTGAAGTACCAAACTTTGTCACCTCAAAGATGTTACTTGACATATGCATAAATAGCTTGCTAAGGAGGAAGTCCCCTATGTGTCCTTTTCTCATTAATTTCTGTTCCTTGATGTTGGCAGGCAAACTTCCCCAGAGACCCCGAGTATTTGTGCTCTAGTGCACCTGGAAAAATATGATCTTATATTCTGAGTTCTTGTACCATTTTCTATATCATCACAATGCTTGTGATAGTAGCTCCCACTTTTGAAAGTAAATTCTCCCTACCAAGAAAGAAGGCAGTGTTTGGTTTAAATTGATTTACATGTTCTCTCATTCAGCTTTCAAGTTAAATTGATTTACATTTTTTATTATTTAAATTCAAATCTTTAAATTTCAAATCAGGGCCCAGAATTCTACCTTACTTTTTAAACCCTACTCCCATTACAAATTAAAACTACTCTATACACATCATGGATATCAACATAAAGTGTTGAAAACTTTTCTTTCTTTGCATAGTTTAACAACATTAAATAGTTCTCAAATGATTTCAAGTAATAGGAGAGTTCAATTATGTTTGTGTCAGGATTGAATATTTATTGATAAGATAAAAAGGAGTGTTAGTAATGATATCATGGCTGAGAAATGTGATAAAACTTTGGATGACAGGCTGTCATTCCCTACATTAGAAAATACAGAAAGAGCCCACGATGGGGGAGTTAGTTGGGTGAGGCAGCCAAGGTGAGAGAGTTCGCATACTGAAGGGTTTAGATAAACACGGTCTAGACAGCTCAGCAAGTCGGACACAGTTTGAAGGGAGGCAAATTTAGATGTGTTCCGTTGGTTCTGGCCAGGGAGATAGGAAGGATTTTGGCAACAGTTGTGATCTTTTAGAGCCAAGAGCACCCATTGGCTATGTAGAATTTTATGCCAATGGCTTAGAAGAAAAGGAAGTCAGAGAAATGTACATTTTTAAGCTTATGTATTTTCATTTGCTATTGTTTAGGGAGAGTCAAGAGCATTTCTACTTCTGTCCCTTTACATTTTATATCTTTTATTCATCTTGATAACAAGTTAAATTCCACAAATTTATTTAGAAGAATAAATATGCATCCAACTTTCTTAAAATTCTCAAGTGAAAATTAAGTACCAGTTAGTATAATAGTCAGAGTTGTCTAAATTAAAGTTCAGTCCCATGTATTTTAGTAGCTGCATATACAGTATATGTATTGTTATAATTCAGAAACCAATAATCTCTGAGTTTATGATTAGTAAGGAAAATCTAATTTTGAGATGGAAAAATTCTAAAACCTATTACAGTTGCTTCGATTGAGGACCACGAACGCTGCGTAGGTGCTCGCCCTGTCATGATAGGTGATGCTTGATTTCACCATCTTATCAATCACAAAATTGATCCAAAATTAATACTGAAACCAGGAGAGAGGATCAAAATCTATTACATAACATGTAGAGATCAAGAAGAGTTTCTTTTATTCTGACAAGTATGATTTTTAATGTTGAAGCAAATTTATCACTGAAATGACAGTGGCAATAGAGTACTTTGCTTTTAATGTTATTAAGTTACACAAAAAATGCAATATCAACTTGGAGCATTTATAGAATATCATCAAAAATATTAAAATAATCTCAGGGCATAATAAAGTTAAAATGGTGCTGTTGAGCATTTATAGTGTTCCAGGAACAGTCGTCGTCGGCAGCCGTCCGTCTCGAGAGACGATGGTGTAGCTTCTTAAGAGTCTATCTGCACCGCCGAGAATGGCTGTGCAGTCCGACTCGGGAGTGACACGGTATCTGTCTCCTCCCGTGTTGAATCGACATCTTGTGATGACGCTGGAGTGTCCTCTCCAGTGAAGCTGAAGCTACAGAGCCTGGGCAGGGTGATATGGAGGGTCTGCTGTTGCCCATGCAGCAGACCCCCCCTCTCTTCGCAGCTGAAGGGTCCAAGGGAAAGACGGAGTCAATACAGCTTGGCTTCAGGTGCGCCGCAGGAGTTGCCGGTGTTGACTACAACGTCAAACCGCCTTAGGGACTCCGGCTCCGGATTTTCTGTCGGGGTTTACTCCCTTAGCCTTTCCCCTGAAGAGGTATGCCGCAAGGCAGCGGAGGTTTTTTGGAATCAGAGTTTTCCTTCTCTGATGTGCCCTGACTGGAAGATCGAACCAGCGACACTTAGCTCGCAGGCTGACGCGAACAGGAACAGTACTGCATACTTTTAGCACCAAATTAATTATGCAACTTAATTATCAAAGTGAATCTTTGGATATTATTATCTGCATTTTAAAGATGTGAAAAAAGAAAGCTTAAATAAAATTTCCAAAGTCATACAGGTGTGATGTGGTAGAGCTGGAGATGTAGATGGGGTGGATGCTCAGTCTAACTCCAAAAATTTTTGCTTTTTGTCACCATTCTGTGTGGCACTATTGACATCTTGGGCCTGAATGCTCTAGTTGTGTGTGTGTGTGTGTGTGTGTGTGTGTGTGTGTGTGTGTGTGAGATGGGGGCTGCTCTGTTCATTGTAAGATGTGTATCAACATCTGTTTTTTACCCTCTAGATGCAATTAACATTGCCCTAGTTGTAACAATTGAATATATCCCCAGACGTTGTCAAATGTTGCGTGTGTGTGTGTGTGTGTGTGTGTGTATGCCCATGTGTGTGTTGGGAGGGAGAATGTAGGTTTCTCCCCTCCTCCAGCTTGGGAACCACTTCTCAATGGCTGTCTGTATAATAACATTAGTGGTGTCACTGGTACAACTTGATGTAGATTAAAGAATATAGGTGTTGATTTGCCAATCTAGAATGACTCAACAATAAACAAAAACTATACCTCAATGACATAAAGAAATAATTAAATAAATAATCTTTTTAGCACCAAGAAAGTCTCTGAAACACCATTGTTTGCATCAGACAAAAAATGATGGAGCTGAGTGTCTTCCTGGCATTTAACCTCATCTCCATATGCTCTCACAAGTGGTCTTTTCCAAACTCTGGTGAAGTGAAGGACTAGAGTTTTCCTACAGCTTGAACAAAACCGTCATTGCTCTGTTGGCTTCTCAACCCAGGAAAGATGAGCAAATCCTGTGTGGAAGGTCAGGTAAGACAAGATTATTGAATGAACAAGAGCCATTTATTACAGACCAGATCCCAGTCAGCTGACTTCACTTTGACACAGTAATTTTCTCTTTGTGGGTGTTAATTTTCCTCAGCTAGTGCCCTGTGTTAGTTATATTTATCATGTAGTTTTTTAAGTTTATATATTGTATATAACAGGCATCATGCTACAGAATTAAAAATTAAGAAAAATCTTGCCCCCATTTCAAGCAAAGTAGTACCAACCAAGCAAGTACTTTTGATTTTTTTAATGTGAGTTTTATTTCTCTTTTATTTTGTGAGTTTATGTGAAAGTCAATGAAGGGTAAATGATATTCTTACTATTTCAGTATTTTAAAGAGATATACAAATATGATATTTCAGAATTATTTATGCTACAAAATTGGTTCATACTTACAGAGATTTTCTGCTAATTGTTCAAGGTTATTCTTCAAAAATGTCTTATAGTGTCTCAGTATAGCTTTATAACAGAGAAGAAACAGTTCAATTTGTTTTCTTTAAAATAAACACCTCTTCAGAACAATTGAAAAACATAACAAGTGCCTGTTTTAAGGACTTATAAAACCATCAGGTAAACAAATATTTATTGAACTCACGATTTTTCAAGGAATTTGGCTAAATACTGTGAGGAGCTACTATGAAAAATAGGACACAGTATCTATATCCAAGAGACTTATGATGAGTTAGAAGTATAAGATAGATACGGAAATTACTATGATACAAAGTATATGTAAGATAAATACACTGGGATATGTTCAAACAAACATATGTTCCAATATTTGTCTCAAGAGGCTGCACTGAATGGAAGATCAGAAAGACTTTATGGATGAAGTGTTATTTGAGAGGCGCCTTGGGAGGACTGCAATAAATGAAGGTGAGGCGGGAAGAAAATGCTCTTCTATGGCAGCAAAGAAAAATGCAGTTAGACTATAAATTTCACATTGGGTTAAAAGTGTAGTGATGAGAATGTGCTGGCTAGTGATGAAGGCATACATTAAAAAATGTAAAAGAGGCCAACACCACAAAGAAACATTAGACTATACAAGGAAGGCCAGCTTGAGGGTAACTGACTAGGCAACAGTGAATCATTGCAAGTTTTTAACCAGTGGGATGTTAAATCACCACATTAGTATTTAAGAAAAATTATTCTGATAGCAGGAAGTGTCCTGGATGAATTACAGTGAGGAGAAAGTTGTAGAGAGACCAGTTATCAGGTTATCCTAGATTACCAGTATCTATAACAAAAACTGAGCTTGCAACAGTTATGGTAAAATAAGGAGGGCATCAATTCAAGAGACTCAGAAGGTAGAATCCAGGTCACCTGTTAATTTGATTGAACATAAAGGGTAGGAAAGACTTTGTGAATGGAGAAACTTGTATTTACAGTATTTATTTAATGCATAACTCCAAAGGAAATTTAGTTGAGGTAGACCTATTGAGTAACATTTTTAAATGGTTTCTTAACTAGTGATGTTTTGGGTATTCAGTGGTAAATTATACACACACATACATATAAATACACATATAAATTTTATTATGCACACATTATACATAAGCATTAATGTTTACAATCAATTTTAATATTCACTGTTACGCTGTGTCAAAAATTAAATCCATTTCAGACACATTAGTATATTACCACTACACTATGGGAAGACAAAACCTTTAAAATAGTACTTATGATGGCAATTTTCATACTAATAATATTGGTAATAACAAAAACATCTGTGAAATATTTTTTATATGTCAAGAACTAGGCTGGAGACATTACATGGAACATCTCATTGAGACCTGAGGCAAGTCTTCGAGGGCCAGACTCTTACAATCCTCCCAGGAGGATGAGGCACAGAAGAGTTGAAGTAAGTTGCTGAGCTCATGGAGGGGTAAGTGAGAGACAATACAGATGAATGGTCCACATTATTTAAAACATGTAAGTAAAGTGTACAATTAAAACAAATGACCTAATTAATCTTAACCAGATAACACCACAAAAAGCATTTCTTCGTGTTCTCCTTTGACTTAATATTACTACTTATTAAAATTTCTATCATTTTTCTTGTAGTACAAGCCAAAGCACATGTTGAGAAAAATTAAAGTGTCTAGCCTATAACAATGTTTGTGGTGATAGAATGGTTTCAGAAACAATGTGAGCATTATTTTTAGCCATAAACAGATCAATCTGTATGTTGGGTTAGGAATGACTGGTATTTCCAAGACTGTTTGATCATGCCATTAACTAGCTGACTCACTCACTAACATTGAACTTGAAATGATTTTCTCAAAACCATGAGATTACTGTGCTTCTGTGCAAATCTCATTCAATCACAGTTAAAGATAAACACAATAACCAGAAGTCATATTCACGTGTATTTCAGATACAAAAATAAGTTAGGAGGTGGTATAGAGCTTTATTTCTTAGGTTCTAATTTCTATAAGTTAACACAAGTAATTAATAAAAGTTATATTAATAGATAATACATATTGAGCACTTACTATATGTCAGGTAATGTACAAAATGTCTTATATATATTATTTCATGTATTCCTGAAAATAGCTCTATGAAGCAAATGTTGTTTTACACTGAGTAATTATGAAAATTTATGTCTAGTTATTAGGGCTGTATAATTTTCTTCATGATGTTATACAGTAATAAAATTTAGAATAAAGTTATAAGAATTACTTGAAATGCTAGTGTGAGGATTAAACTTTCTAAAGTTCCAAGTTAGTTGAATATAATATTTGTTCAAATTTAATATTCAAACATGGGGAACTCATTGTCTCTGGTGGCACATGGTATGATGTTAAATTGGTGTTCGTTTTTTTTGAGTTAATTATCTGGACTAGAAAATGGTATTGAGCCAATAAAAAGGGCATAGGTGGGAGAAAGATAAGAAAAATGGTCACATGGAAAAGAAATTATATCTTTTCTATTTAGTTCCAGAAGAATGAGTTATATTTAATAAGTGGATATAGCTGTAAGATTGATTTTTTGATGTCATAAGATATAATTGGCCTTGAATTCAAATCATAGAATATGTGGGGGGAAAGAGAAAAGAAAGAAAGGTAGGAAGAAAGGAAGGAAGGAAGGAAGGAAGGAAGGAAGGAAGGAAGGAAGGGAGGGAGGAAGGGAGGAAAGGAGGAAGGAAGGAAGGAAAGAAGGAAGGGAGGAAGGGAGGAAGGAAGGAAGGAAGGGAGGGAGGAAAGCTGTAAGGAAGGAAATGTGTGACCTTGTAAGCATTGAGCTCCTGCTATGACTGACTCCATCTAGATATTGGGAATATGTTTACCTATTTCAAGAGGTAAAGATGTCCTGGGCTTGAGATAAAACCAAACAAAATTATAACATTTCTTTGAAATTTGATGTCTTAGTATATGTTTTTAAATACTACTAAAAGCGCAAAGAATTTTTTTTAAAGTAAAAAAATTTTCCCTTCCAAATATCTAGGTAATTCAACTAAATGATGTTTTTCTAAAAGTAAGTGGTAACATTTAGAAAAAAAATCTCATTTCATTTGCTTTTGTTACTGTGCGTGGTTAGCCAGAAATTGAGAAAAGGAGCCAAAGAGACTAGGTATTGAGTTTAATAAATTGGGAAGCAGGAGCCTGTTTGCCTCACCAGGAAGCTACAGCTTTTCACTCTCCAAAGGATCATAGCATTGCTCTGCCAAGGGGATACCCACTTCTCCTTTCCTCCCTCCAGTACCAGATTGTTAGGGGTCCAGGGGAGGGGCTGGACCATTAAGGCTTGTCAATCTAACTGGAGAACAGACCCTATCCAAAGCCCGCAAAAACTTGGGAAGTCAATTGGCTATTTTGAGAAGCACCTGGTCCATCCCAAACCCACGCTCCTGGTTATAACACCAGGGGAACAAAGAATCTCTGTCTTTTGCTTGTGACCCACTCTCACACTGTGAGCACACCTGTCCTCTCCATGCCCAAGTAGTCACATAGCCCATGGCCTCCAGGAGGAAGCCTGAATACTGAAGCACAGCAATGAACTACAGCTGGAAACATGTGCTAAGCCAACCGGATGCTGCACTGGACTATAATTTAATATGGAGCACAAACTCTGGGCAGTGGCCTTCATCCTGGAAGGCAAGGTTGGAGTTTTTCCATGGTGAGATAGACAGAGATGGGACATTGGGAAGTCAGGAGGAAAACTCCTTTTTTAAAAAAAATAATTTTTTTCTTTTTTCTTTTTTCTTTTTTATTGTTGTTCTATTACAGTCATCCCATTTTTCCCCTATTACTCTGCCCTGCCCTGTCCACCTCCCCCCTCTCCCACAGTCAATCCCCACCCTGTGGTCCATGTCCATGGGTCATTTTTACTGGTTCCTTGACTAGCCCCTTCTCCTTCTTGCCCCCCATCTTCTTCTCCCCATCTTCCCTCCCCTCTGGTCACTGTCAGCCTGTTCCTTGTTTCCATGCCTCTGGTTCTATTTTGCTTGCTTGTTTTGTTCCTTAGGTTTCTGTGTTAGGTGAGATCATGTGGAACTTTTCTTTGTCCCCCTGGCTTATTTCACTAAGCATAATACTCTCCAGTTCCACCACTGCTGTTGCAGAAGGAGTTTCTTCTTTCTTTCTGCTGCATAGTGTTGCGTTGTGTAAATGTACCACAGTTTTTTTTGATCCACTCATGCACTGATGGACGCTTAAGCTGTTTCCAGCACCTGGCCATTGTAAATAGCACCGCTGTGAACAAATGGGAACCCCTTAATTGCACATCAATAAACCGTACCGCAGAGCCCCATCCTCCCATTGGGACCTAAGGAAATTCTTTTCTTTTAATACTGCAAGAACTCCACTTCCACTTCAAACACTTTGATGAAAAAATTTTTAGATTTAAGTGAATATCCAAGTTATGTGATATACAATCAAGATTGTATACACCCTTTGTTGAATATTTCGGGAAATATGTAGAGTACCAATAGAATCAAAAACAGCAAACTGGGTAGCCAGATTTTGGTCTAGTTATTAATTTATATCTTTTTTTCTGCATTTCCGATTACTGCACTATCAGCCGAGTTTAGTTGGGCATAGCTGAATTAAAATTTTCTAAAGGTAATTGATGATCAAAACACAAAAGTTAATAGACAAGGGTTCTAAGAGTGAATGCTGTCCAGGATTGTATCAGAGGGATGGACTCCATTCAACCAGGAATAAGATTGGATCACCCGCTAAAAAGAGAGCTGCGGGCAAACAACAGAATTCATGTTTCAGACCAAATGGCAAATAATTGCCCCAGCTTTGGGTAGAAAATGTTTAGATGACCAAAGAGTCCTCACTATCCTGGATAATTAACTTTTTAAAA
The DNA here is from genome assembly GCF_987537825.1 of Furipterus horrens. NCBI lineage: Eukaryota > Metazoa > Chordata > Mammalia > Chiroptera > Furipteridae > Furipterus > Furipterus horrens. The sequence goes on from NW_028327171.1 coordinate 12,280,934, forward strand.
GTTCTATTAGTAAAGTATCAATGTTTCACGAAATGCTACAAAGCACAGGATGAAACACAGCTAGATAGTAGCCTCAAGCATATATAACTTCATATGGAAAATGCAGAGTGCAAGTGATACCTTCACATTCTTATTCATATGTGTGTTTTAGATCATGGAATGAAAGTCATTTACCAAAACCCCGAGGTCACCCATAGGACACAATTTCCTTTTACTTGAGAGATTTTATATATAGATGAAGAATATGAGCCAAGTCAGGGGGAGAGAGAGACTTTTTAAATATGTCTGTAGTGAAGACTTAAACCTCAGGAAATAATTTTTTTGAAAAAGTAGAATTAATATTGGATCTTCCTTTTCGAAGGTGAACTTCATATTTTTCATATTTTAGTATCTAAATCTGTGAGTTATTTTTATCATAGCAATCCTGCTAATAATAGCAGAGGGAATGTACTAAAAGTCAAAATTTATGCTTGTATCTTGGAAAGCCAAGATAACAATAAATTATGCAATATTCCCCACATTGGATAGTCTTTTAAATAAAAACATCAACAAAGTCTGTATTTTATTAAATATATGTGTGTGTGTGTGTGTGTGTGTGTGTGTGTACATTTGATTGTTAAGCCTACATAAAATACTTTCATACATAATAATCTCATCATAAAGTACTGGAGCAAGAATATAAGGGAAAAATTGTTATTATCTTTCAGCTTTCGAAATAGAGATCTGTGTTTGCTTGGTATACTATATATATATTGACGACGACGATTAAATAAAGAGAAGCTGGAATTCCAGTTCCAGGTGGGAGAGGTGTGTTCATGTATCCAATGGCTGAGAATTGGAAAGACATTTTGGAGACCATGAGTGTCCTGCATAGACCTTCCTTGATAATGTGAGTTATAAATTACTCCCTCCCCCATGACTCCCATGCTCTCTTACCATTAATTTTTTGAACTAATGTTGCCAAATAGAACTTTATGAGTGCTAATGTGGCTATAAGCACTGGAAATATGTTTAGTGTGACTGAGGCACTGGATTTTTAAATTTACTTAACTGCAATTTGAATGCAAATAGCTGTATGTGACTGTTAGCTATCATATTGCATAGCCCTGGTTGGGCCAACCAGACTGGCTACAATGAATACAAACATAAACATCAGAACTTGAATTCGCTTCTTGTAAAAAAATCTTCCTCTGATGGAACCAAGGCTCCTTGGCAGTTGGAACCTTCATTATTATCAGCAACCCAGGTAATCACCCTGGGCAAAGAGTTTTGGCATCAAGTACTCAAGATAATTGCAGGGACCTGGAGATTCACAGGTAGATTTTTCCCCTAGTATTATTTCAGCTATAGTGTGGGTCCATAGGCAGTCATGGTGGATCTACAAGCCTTAAAAATATTTATTTGGAAAGCCATGCATCCATATGTTCATTGCAGCATTATTTAAATAGCTGATATGGAAACATCCAAGTGTCCATCAATAAGTAAATGGATAAAGAAGTGGTGCATATATGTAATGAAATATGATTCAGCCGTGAAAAAGAATGAAAACTTGTCATCGTCTGCAACAATATGAATGGACCCGGAGGATGTTGTGTTGAGTACAATAAGTCAGACACAAGACAAGTATAATATTATTTCACTTATATGTATAACAACAACGATCAACAAACAAAACAAAATCAAACTCATAGATGCAGAGAACACTTCAATGGTTGCCAGGTGGGAGAGTTTTGAAGGATGAGGAAAAAAAGAGAAAGAATTAAGAAGTACAAATTAGTAGTTACAGAATATTTATGGGGATGTGAAATATAGCACAGGGAATATAGACAATAATATTGTAATAAGTATGCATGGTGTATACCCTGGCTGGTTTGGCTCAGTGGATTGAGCGTCGGCCTGCGAGCTAAGTGTCGCTGGTTCGATCTTCCAGTCAAGGCACATCAGAGAAGGAAAACTCTGACTCCAAAAAACCTCCGCTGCCTTGCGGCATACCTCTTCAGGGGAAAGGCTAGGGGAGTAAACCCCGACAGAAAATCCGGAGCCGGAGTCCCTAAGGCAGTTTGACATTGTAGTCATCACCGGCAACTCCTGCGGCGCACCTGAAGCCAAGCTGTATTGACTCCGTCTTTCCCTTGGACCCTTCAGCTGCGAAGAGAGGGGGGGTCTGCTGCATGGGCAACAGCAGACCCTCCATATCACCCTGCCCAGGCTCTGTAGCTTCAGCTTCACTGGAGAGGACACTCCAGCGTCATCGCAAGATGTCGATTCAACACGGGAGGAGACAGATACCGTGTCACTCCCGAGTCGGACTGCATAGCCATTCTCGGCGGTGCAGATAGACTCTTAAGAAGCTACACCATCGTCTCTCGAGACGGACGGCTGCCGACGACGATGTATGGTGTCAGATGGGTACTCGATTCATTGGGGTGAACACTTCCTAAGTTATGTAAATGTCTAATCACTTGAAACTAATACAATATTATATGTCAACTGTAATTGGAAAATAAAAACATTATTTAAAAAATATTTCCAATATGTGATTTATTGTTAATACAAACAGATAAACAAATTAATTAAAAACTTTCTATGTGGTTCAAGTTCCAAGTATAAATACTGCAATGCAGTTTTGTAATTACTCATAATTTAGATAGTGAAATAAATTCTATTTAACATATACTATTAGGGTGCTGGTAGTGTATAAGGTCAGGTGTTAATCATATGGGAAGGTGAGTAATACAGAGCCTATCCTCAAGGAATGTACAATCGATGCTACAATCGATGCTGCACAGCAGTCAGAACAAAGGTGAGATGAGGCCAACAACTGGGAAAATTAATAGTCTGGTTGTGAATTTGAAGGAACAGTTTCAAAAAATGTATGAGAGGCTAGTAAAGGAACATATATGGGATCTTGATTGCCCGGAACCAAGAGTAAATAGCAGTGAGGGTTCAGAAAAAGACATGTATTATATTTTTTTACCTGACTTCATTATAGGATACTGAAAACATTCAATATGTATAAATTAAAAGTGAAATTATTTATGAATGCTTTCAAGTTACATATGGGACCTCAACAGGTACAGAAGAATGTGCAAATTCTAGTGTCAGTGCTAATTGGGCTCATTAAGGTAGACAATCTCAGAAGACCATGTATGCAAGGCGCTGTATGGCAACTATGAGAAGAATAAACTCACAAAGGAAGGTTAAGTACCATTTCATCAGAAATAGTGAGTCTTCCTGAGTGAAAAAGCTAGAAAGGCATTCAGAGCTATTACATAGGAGCTCAGCAACAATATTCGCCCTGTAATGCCTCCTATTTGCTGAGTGCTACTCTGTTATCTAACACCAGGACTGTGTTAAATATAAAGATAGTCATAGTTTCAGTGAATCGTCACAACAGTTTTATGAGGCTTTGGACCCTAAAACTCATACCTTAATGAAAATATTTTATTATTTCTCATACAATGAAGGCATGAAGTTGAACTGTATGAAGCTGTCAAACTGCTGTTGACCTAAACATAATGACAATTTCATACGGTTTAAACTAGTAAAGCAGTTGGTCAGAGCACTAAATGATGTCTTAAAAGTTACCTGAACTCTAAGATAATTTGTTATGGGTATCTCAGAATTATCTAGTCTGTCTTACTTCCAGAATGGAATTTTCATGCTCCGTAAAAATCTCAGGCTAGCTCAGGCAGATTCTCAGCTGGGTGTGAGACATACTCTTAATTTAACCAGGACTGGAAGGGTGTGGTCTCCTGGCTAACAATGTAATTTTACTATTATCCTATTATCAGAAATTTATTCTGCTTGATCGATTGATTTAATTGTAATATGAATGTACTCTAACTTCAAAATATTTTCAATTTAAAGTTTTTGTGTCTAGTTATGGAACAAAAATCTTTGCCATACACACACACACAAAAATCTCTTAGTTACCAGCAAGTAAACAAAAGATTTCCAGGAGACAGATGGTAAGATCTTCTTTGACTGCTTAAGCTGTAGGTTTTTATAAGGATACTAATGAAGTTCAACAAGATTTAATCCTTCATTCCCCATGGGGACAAGAGAACCAGAAGAGAGGGTGTATTGGTTACCTCATCTAGACAAAGCTCTGGTGTTATGGGAAAGATTATACTGATAAGGACGTCAGAACACCTGGGTTACTCTGTTCTGTGACTTAATGATAAGTCACTTAGTTTTCCTGAGCCTGAATCTAAAAGGGGACTGGTAATAATAATACTTATATTTCAGTGATGTAGTGAGACTCAATGAAAATGTGTGAACTCAAAGTACAAAGTGATTACAGTCTAGATCTCAACTGATCTCTACTATATACATCTTTGGAGAACAGGCAAAGTTGAATCTCTTTTAGAATATTTATGACACGTCATGTTTCATTAAATGTTTAAACACATTGCAATTTTTGCAAAATAAAATTTATCTTCTCAGGAAACATAAATCAAAGAATTTAGACTCATTTAAATGGATATTGGCATTAACAGGTGCATTAAAACAAAACAAATGTAAAAGTAGGGAGTTGTCGGACCTCCAAATTCTCACATTCTTATCTGGTAGTGACTGAAATTCAATCTATAATAATTTGTACCCAAATAAGGGAATAGTTTAATTCACGCTTTTGTTAAAAATGTCAGAAACTTCCTTCTCATTATGTTTTTTTATTCTTAATAAACTGTGTATTACGTTATTTTTTGGCATCGCTCAGATAAATATCCTTTGAACTTCCTGCCAAATGAACTTGTCCTATTTTGTATCACCTGGTTTTATGAGTAACACACTGATTAAAAATGAGTATTGTCTGAATTCAGATTTTCGGTCTTAGTCTTAAATTAAATCAGTTTATTGTACCTAAGGGAAAGACACTTCAGAATGTTTCTACCTTTACCTGTAATTATCTGGACAGTGTGAAGATTCAAAGATAAAAATATTTAAATAGAAAATTCATTATCTATTTCCAATCTCTCTTACAAAAGAGTCTCTTAGGATGTAAAAAGTCTGAGTCATCAAGATCATTCATTAATTAGAATGCAAATTCTTTACAAGAACTACTAAATTACAACCATCTTTTTGTATGATTCATGTAGTTCACATTTAAAAGTTTACTCTTTCCTGATGATTTTTTTGATAGTACAAGCAGATGGTAATGAACATAATCCATCTTGTGTCATAGCTACTTATGTATTCATGCATTTTTCTTGACAGATCTGAAAGCTTTTGAAAACAGGTAGAGTGCATGTCTGAAATTAGAGCATCAAACAGTGTGTATTTGGAAAAGATTGCTTAGAATTAATTATTCTGATTAAGAAATAGGAGCTGATATTCAAGCAACTTAAATAATTATCTTTAATTTCAATAAGTGGTCTGTAATTCAATGTAATATTTATTTATGCTATTAGCAACAAATGATAGAATACTTAAGTAAGAAAATATACACTAATATTGGGAGAACAAATACACTGGTTATATACTGATATATAATACTGGATTATATTATTTGGCAAATAATGCTTCTTAGTTTTATAATAATTACAGTTTAGTTAAGCTAAGTTAAAGAAGAGAGAGTAATATTGAGCAATACTCAGTTTCTATCTGCTAGTAAATCCCTTAGAGTATTTTTTTTAATCAAATTAATCACACACGGGGTTCCTGAAACCCCTTGGTTCTTTCAGTAGGTCTACAAGGACAAAACTGTTTTTTTTTTTTTAAATGATGCTAAGGCATAATTTGTGTTTTCCACTCTCATTCTCTTACAAGTGTATAGAGAAATTTTCCAGAAGTTGTATGGCATATGATGATGACTTCACTGTAGCTGATAATAGAATGTATTGCTGATATATTTTTATATTATAAAATTATCAAGAGTATAAAGAAGACTTCAAAACAAAACATATAAGAACTTGCTTTTCTAGAAGAAAGCTTAACCTAATGGGAAATACTATAATAGAAGGTTAATAGAACAACTCTGTTACTTGCCATTTACTTTCTATATCTGAAGATATAAAGTTTTGCTTTTTTAAACTCATAGAATATACAGTATTGCAAGAATGATGCTTTTCGTATTTTTCTCCCTATGACAGCTATAACTGAAGATTGCCAGATGATTTTAATCAAAAGTAGATCTACTTAATACAAATTTGTTCACCAAAAGAAAAATGCAGGCACTAAGGTAAAATTGTTTTTCTTATATTTAGTACAGATTATAACATTTTAAATTTCAACAGCTCATCATTTGTTCCCAAGCAGATGAAAGACAAACCTCTCATGTTGCCAAACCCAAACCAACAGCTGCATCTCTTACCCCAGCCCTAATACTCTTTTAACCATAGATATTTCATACAGAAAGTGAAATAAAGTATCAAAGCATTTTAGAAATGCAGTAGTTTCTGTTCCACTAGTTCAAATATGTTCCTTCAACAGACGGGAACATCATGTCCAAAGCACTGGCTTCCTCATACTAAAAAATTGGAGGATGACTTTTTTTTTTTTTTGCATGGTGACAATATCCAGATCTGAATTCCTTCATCAAAGAAGTGAGTCCCTTGCCATTAGCCAGACTTGTGTTCCTAGTATCATATCATGAATTTTTAACAGAAAAATCACTTCTTAAAAATATCTGAGCACTCGTGGGTACTCTTTCAGGCCTTCAAAGTTATATTTATTGACTAATAAACAGACATCCTTTTTCTCTCCAAATCAGTTGTGAAACTACTATCAAAGGAAATGAAATCAAATGCACATTTTATTACTAAAGGTCAGAACCTATTTTCCTTTTATGTTATGGCTACCAGTCTGCTCTAATTAAAGCTTTCACAAATTCTTAGTCTCAGATGTACCCTGAAAAACACAATTAATGAGCATTTGTTAGAGGATATTACTCTCTTTAAGTCATATCATTGATTCAATCTAATGGTTGGTAATCAGTACTCTTTCTGCCCTTCCCAGATTCTCTTTACTGCCCTGGCCGCTGTCAGTGCTGGGAATGGTTCACCATACACCCTAAGTTGGTTTGAGAATTGCCTGTAGGTGGGGGTTGTTTCCTGTCAGGTTACATCACCCTTACTGAAGGCAAACATAAATATGATGGCATAAAACCCCCTGCCCCCTTGAAAATTTCTCTGTGATTTACATCCCACCAAAACCCCACAGAAATTTAAGTGTGGCTTACAAACAAGGCCAGCTCACTAAGTATGTCTACATAAAGGTACATCGATAGTGATATTAGTCAATCAGAAGATGATTTATTGAGCCCCCATTGTGTGACACTGGGGTTGGGTGTTGGGGGCAATAGTAAAATAAACATAAAATATCTCTGTCATCATGGAACTGAAATTCTAGTGGATGACATTGACAAAAACACAGAGGCATACAAATAAAATAAATATTAGCTCTGATGTGACATGAAGGAATCTAACAAGAGATTGAGTTAAAAGTAGGAAGATTTGTTTTAAGTGGGGGAGGCAGCAGTGACTTTTCTGATAGGATAGCCTCTATAAGAGCAAAAGAGAACATAAGTGCCGGAGCATAAAGCACCATTCAGAGCAGATAAAACGAAACAATACAAAACAAAAACACTCAGAAAACACCTGTGGTAGTGAGACAAAGTAAAAGTGTGCCTCAGCCAGATTTGGAAGAGACTGTGATCGTCAGGCTAGTGATGATGGGATACTTCAGGTCCAAATTCTCAACAAACACATGCAATGATTGCATCCGAGTGATATGACTCTGATGAAAGGAAGGAAGGAGGAAAGAAAATGGGGCTTATTCCAACACAGCCTGGAGACCAGATTCCCTGGGACAAGGACAAACTAAAATCCATGTAAGAGAATCCTAACCAAATATGGAGGCTATTCCCTTTGCCACTCTATGGCATTATAATTATAGTCTCTTTTTTAAAAAGTATTTCATTTATTTATTTTTAGAGAGAGGGGAAGGAAGGGAGAAAGAGAGAGAGAGAAACATCAATGTGTGACTGCCTCTCATGCGCCCCCAACTGGGGACCTGGCCTGCAACCCAGGCTTGTGCTCTGACTGGGAATCGAACCGGCGACCCTTTGGATCACGGGTCGGCACTCAATCCACTTAGTCATACAAGCCAGGGGGAGACTATAGTCTTTTATGAAAATTTTCTTTAGTGTTATACATATTATATAGGAATGTGCGTGTGTGTGTATACATATACATACACATACATAAATACAAACACACACACACACACACACACACATATATATATATATATATATATGTATATATATATATATATATATATATATATATATATATAATCCACCTGCTTAGAATTTTCCATTCTTCATTGCTTTGTTCTTTTAAAGAGAATAAGGGATTTTTCTTTCTTGGATGTACTTGCCCTAGTCATTACTACTTTTTTGTTTTCCAGAATTAAGTACACTGCACCTGTACATGGTAACTGTATGAAAGCATACAGTAACTAAATAAGTCCTACCAGATTAACACATTTCAATTTTTGGTTCCTTTCAAGAGACAGAAGCAGGTAAGCAATATTTACTTCTTACAGAATTTCACCTTGAGGCTTAATTCTGTCTTGGACTATTACTTTTATTCACATGCCCTTATAGCCCCTGGCAGTCATTTCTCATGTCCTAGGTAAGAAGAGTAGTCCCATAAGCTGCCATTGGATAGAAGTTGACTGGGTTCCATGGACCTTTTTCAGAACTTTAGTTCCACATACAGGGTATGACAAACTGGGTTTACAGTGTGAGTACACAAAACAGAGAGCTCGTTCTTGTATTATTATTTATTAATTATTGTATTATTTTCCATATGAACAACTGTAAACCTACTTTTATCCCACCCTCTATTTAACAAAGGAGCTAATTGACTAGTGATATCTATTGTAAGAACAAAGTATATGTTAAATACATTTTCTATTATGAGACATAATACAGAGATGAAAAGTATGCTGGAGAATTTCAACGTAACTGCCAGATGGAGATAACATAGTCAAATCAGTCTTTAATAGATTCTAAGTTTGCTTAAGTGGTATCTCTAAGGTACCTCCACATATTAAATTTGTGCTCCTCATACTTATCAGTGATGATAGTTAACAAGCTTATTTAATTTTAATTGAAAAATACATAAAACAAAACTGCTGAACAGCTCATGTATTTCACCAAGTATATAAGAAACAATAGTTAATCGAGTCATCTATTTCACTTCAACTATTGGTATTCCAAAGCAAAACAAAACAAACAAATAACTAAAGTACCATAAAGTTCCTCATTATACTAGCAACTTTACATTTCCTGAAGGTCAATATGTAGCAAAAGAAAGGACAATCAAAGTAAACTAATTCATATATCATCTTGCATTCTAGCCATCAAATCATCAGTGTTAGGGAAGCTGGAGAGACTTCTTATTTATACTAACTTATTTTTTTCTTTCTCCCTTTCTTAATATTTCAATTTTATGTCCTCCTGGTGTTATTGATGTTTTTCCTTTTTTCTTAATCATAACTTTCTAAAGAAGTATTGTGCAAATCCAACTGACATAATTTTCACAGGTCACCTAGGTATCCTCCTGTACTTTGAACCAGAACTAATGACTGATGAAACTCTGGGATCTACTTCTTTGGTAGAAGTTGAATGAGCTCTCTATGTAACAACAAAGAACAAAGTAATATTGGAGACTATAAGAACACACCGTAGATTAAAAATACCTTAACAGACACTTCACCAAAGAAGTTATTTAGAGGCATATGAAAAGAGGCTTTACATTATGTGTGTTCAGGGAAGTGTAGCTTAAAGAAACAATGAGATACCACTACAGACCTATTAGGATGGCCAAGATCCAGAACACTAATGACAGCTAGTGCTGGAGAGAACGTGAAGTAACGAGAACTCTTATTTATTGCCGGTGGGACTGCATTAAAATGAAATGAGAACTTTAAAAGACAGTTTGGCAGTCTTACATAAAACTTAAAATACTCTTAGTATATAATCTAACAATTGCACTCCTTAGTACCCGAGAGGAGTTGAACACATAGGTCCTCACAAAAACCTTCACACAGTTGTTTATAAAAGCTTTATTCATAATGCCCCAAAACTTGGAAGTAACCAAGATGTCTTTCAAGAAATGAATGAATAAGTAAACTGTGGTACTTCCAGACAATGGAATATCATTCAGCACTAAAGAGAAATGAGCTATTAAGGCATGAAAAGACATAGAGGAATGTTAAACACATATTACTAATTAAAGACAGCCAATCTAAGAAGGCTACATACTGCATGATTCCAACTGTATGACGTTCTGGAAAAGGCAGAACCATGGAGACAGTAAAAGTATCAGTGGTTGCCTAGAATTTGGGGGAAAGGTTGAGTGATATATACAGGTAACCCCCGTATAACACGGTTGTTATTTTCCTAACAAATGCCGTGTTATACAAATCTGTGTTATATGAAACAAAGAGCTAGTACAAAAATGGGGGTTAAGGTTCCAAAAATTTTAAAAACATACTATTATATTTTTATAATGAAAAGAAATATCTTTATTAAAGCAATTTTTCATCAGATGTATTACATATTAATATGGATTAATTGATGTTTTCTTCATCATCACTACTAAGCTCCATTAACCGAATTCGTTTTCTTTTTGACAAGATATCCTCATCCTCTGAACTTTCTTCAGCGTTATCTTAATTTCTGTGCTCTGCTTTTTGCAAAAATCTGTTATTTAAGATTGCTTGCTTTTAGCTGAGAGATCTTTTTTTTTTTTAAGTATATTTTATTGATTATATTGTTACAATAGTTCCAATTTTTTTTTCCCCTTTGCTCCCCTCCGCCCAGCACCCCCCTTCCCCAACAATCCCCTCTCCAAGTCCATGCCCATGGGTCGTACATACAAGCTCTCCCGCCTCACCCTTTCATATATTCTTCTTCTTCTTTTTTTAAAATTAATTAATTAATTAGTTAAATATTTTAACAATAAAAAATAACAATTCCTCCCTCTCAGACTTAAGACCCTTTACAATCTTATAAAGGACAATGGATGAAGGTCTCGAGCTCCTCTAGCTGCTTCAAGCTGGACATGGTCGTCGTCCTACCTACCCGTGGGTCAAGAAATCCCTAATAAGAGTGGGGATGTGGAGGGGAGGGTGGCCTTCCCACAAGGGGAAGGATCGTGCAGACTCCAGGTTGGTTGGCTGTCTCTGGACAACGGCATGCTTGGTTTGACAGGCTGGCATCCTTGTTGTATTCTGGGGGCAACAGGGTTAAAGGACATCATTTAATCCGTAACCACTAGATGACAAAAGACAGGTATTAATTTTTCAATGTCCCACATTAGGGAAAAGAAGGGCTTCTTTGGAGGAAGGTGTGCCAGGTACATCTCACCTGTCCAAAACCCTTTTGCCCATTATACTTATTTTGGACTGAGGGAAATATTTTAGGTTTCCCCCATCTCAGGCCTCTGGGCTTTTTCTGTCCAAGCCATTAGGATAGAAAAGAGAAACCAGTTTTAAAGTGAAGCCCACAGACCACCCCGTTCTTCACCAACCCAGCCACTTAGTTCAGCCAAACCATTGAGTCTCAGGAGGCAGCAATGCAGACAGGATTAAGTGAGGCCTATGCATACAGATAATCACTCAGGTAATGAGATTGTAGGCTTATGCCCTTTGAAAACAGAAAACACATGTTAATTTATGTAACATAACCCACATACAAGTCTCTAAATCTGTAGGACTGTCTTATCGGAAGGAAAATCCTTGTCCTTCTAATATTCACTGAACTTGCATTTCTATTCTTTATATTTTTATTCCCCCCCCACTAAAAAATTTTCTGTTTGTTTGTTTTTCCACTACAGTTGTCTCACTTTTTTTCCCCCTCTTGCTTCCCTGCACCCTGCCCCCCCCCCCACAGTCAGTCCCCACCCAGTTGTCCATGTCCATGGGTCATTCATACATGTTCTTTGACTAGACCCTTCCCCTTCTTACCCCTTCTCTCCCTCCCATCTCCCCCTTTGTTATTGTTAGTTTATTCCTTGTTTACATACCTCTGGTTCAATTTTGCTCATTTGTTTGTGTTGTTCATTAGTTTCCTGTAACAGGTGACAGCATAAGGTAATTTTCTTTTGTTGCCTGGCTTATTTCGCTAAGCATAATTCTCTCTAGTTCCAATCATGTTGTTGCAAATGGTAGAAGTTCCTTCTTTCTTTCAGTACTTATTCATTGTCATTTTCCCCCTTTGTACTCGTGTTCCTCTCTGTCTCTCTGTTTCTTCATCTTCTTAAAGCAGACCCTTTAGCATCTCTTGCAATGCTGGTTTGGTGGAGATGTATTCTTTTAGCCTTCTTTTGTCTTGGAAACTCCTTATTTCACCTTCCATTTTGAATGAAAGCCTTGCTGGGTAGAGTATTCTTGGTTGTAGGCCTTTGTTTTTCATTGCTTGGAATATTTTTTTGCCATTCCCTTCTGGCTTGTAGTGTTTCTGCTGAGAAATCTGATGATAGCCTTATTGGAGCTCCCTTGTATGTTATTAGTTGTTTCTCTCTTGCTGCTTTTAGGATTCTCTCTTTGTCTTTGAATGTTGGCATTTTAATTATGATGTGTCTTGAAGTGGGCCTGTTGGGGTTCATCTTCATTGGGACCCTCTGTGCTTCCTGGACTTGCGTGACTCTTTCTCTCGTCATGTTAGGGAAGTTTTCTGTCATTAGTTTTTCAAAGAGGTTTTCTATCCCTTGCTCTTCTTCTTCTCCTTCTGGAATTCCTATGATACGGATATTATTACGTTTCATGTTGTCCTGCAGCTGTCTTAGAACCTCTTCAGTCTTGTTCAGTCTTTTTTCATTTTGTTGCATTGTCTGGGAGTTTTTGTGTAGGTTGTCCTCCAGCTCGCTGATCCGATCTTCTGCTTCCTCTAGCCTGCTTTTAATTCCTTCTACTGTGTTCTTCAATTCAGAGATCGTATTTTTCATTTCCTCCTGGCTCTTATTGATAGCTTCTATGTCCTTTTTCATGCTCACGTAATTTTCTGTGAGTTCCTTGTAGTTTTTCTGGAGTTCTTTGAAGTTTCCGCTGAGCTCATTCAGCTTCTCCATAATCCATGTTTTGAATTCCATATCTGATAGTTCGCTCCCCTCTATTTCATTTAGCACTCTTTCTGGGGATTCTACCTTTCCTTTTGATGGGAGGTTGTTTCTCTGTCTCCCCATTTTTTTGACTCCTATTGTTTGTTGGTGCTTCTTGGAATGATCTGCACTTCCTGGATCTGCCTCTGGTGGCGTCAGATCATGTACCAGTCTGGCCCTAGGCAGCCTGTTGGAGACTTCCAGGGATCTACTGCTGTTGTCTGTCTTCTTTGATTGTTAATCTATTCAATCTGTGATTAGCTGTCAGGCTTAAGGACTGTGGGTGTGGCAGCTTAATTCCTGTAGGCAGGGCTTTTGCTTCCCCTCAGGCTGACGCCACTTGGAGGGGAATGGTCTACCCGCAGTACTGGGGATGAGTCAGCACTGGGACCCAGTCAGCTGCTCCTCCAGTTCTCCCCTCAAAGCCACCGTGCCAAATTCTCCCCAAGTGTCTCCAGTCCTCTCTGCCTTCCCTCTGCTTGAGCCCAGGGTAAGTGGTGGCCAAAATATTTTCGTATGTGATCCACTTAAGAGCTCTTTTTCTCCTGCTGTTTCTCTCCGGCTAGCAAGAAAGCCTGTGGCTTTTCACTTTTCACAGCTGATACTATTTTACTTTCCACTCTGTCGCTGTAGGCTGGGAAGCCCAGCTGGGGGTTTAGACCCTGCCCTTCTCAGGGGGAATCCCCGGCTGCTGAGCTGTTTCTCAGCCCCTTCAGCTGCCACCCGTGGGAGCCCAGCCAGCCCTTCCACGTCTCCGCACTCCCTACCGGTCACGTTGTGATGTAGCGGCCTTTTCTGTCTCTCCGTGGTTATAAGACTTCTCTCCAGCTGGTGTTCGGTTCGTTATTCCAGATGATTTCTCCAAAATTACATTGTAAATCCAGACTAGTTCTAGGAGGAAGTTAGTGTAGCTTCCACTTACTCCTCCGCCATCTTGTTTCTCTCCTGAGAGATCTTTATCAATTTTGTTAAACGGTGCTAAGCACTTTTGAAGTTCTCTCTTGAACTTTGTGCTCCTGTCAATGCAAGGATCTTCATTTAAGAAACACCATTCTAACGAATTCTCCATGAATAAAATGGGTTTAAAATTCTGATTAATTTTAAAATTCTACAGGCAAATCTGATATGATGTACGTTCTCAAATGAAAAATTTTAAAAGAGTTATCTTTTGCTCTTAAAAGCTTTTATCACATTCAGTATTGTACGGAGATTTCCCTAATTTTGTGTTATATAGGAGTTTTCTCCAATTCTCTAACCTTGTTAGAGCGAAACCGTGTAATAGAAGTACCATGTTATATGGGGGTACCCGTAGGGAGATCACAGAGGATTTTTAGGGCAGTGAAAATACTCTATTATGATATTATAATTATGGATATATGTCAATTATACACTTGCAAAACACATAAAATGTACAACACCAAGAGTGAACCCTAATGTAAACTCCAATGTAAACTATGGATGATTATGATCTTCCAATGCAGGTTCATAAGTTGTTTAAAATGTACCACCCTGGTTGGAAATGTTGGTAGTGAGTGAACTGTGCATGTATGGGGGCAGGAAGTACATGGGAAATCTCTGTATTGTCTCAACTTTACTTTGAACCTAAAACTACTTTTTTGAAAATCACATCTTTAAAAGAGGGTTGACTGTCGCAGAGGAAGTGGTGTTCAACAAGCACTCTATTTGCTCAGTGTCGTGCATATTTTTCAGTCATCTAGAATGAGATTGTATAATTATTTCTAGCCAACGTAATGTGAACAAGAGTCATGTGTACCACATTGAGTTGAAAGGTAGTGGAAATGTATACATACTTCTCCATTCTATTTCTTATTCTACTGAGGTTATAGCAAGGTTGTATATTGAAGATACAGTAGTTTTAAGATGATGAGCTACAAGATGATATGTTATAGTGATGGTAGATTTTTCATCAAGCAGGGCCCTAGGTGGACAGAGTGACCAGCTAATCCACATGGTGTACACAGCATAAGTAAAATACTAACTTTTGTTTTATTAAGCCACTGGTATATGGGGAACCATTTGTTTAAGGAACTCATATTGACAAATACAGATATTATTTCAGTTCTTTCAGATTATTTTAGTTTCGTGGAAGATTATATCTATATATATGTATATATTTATAAATAATATACATAATAATATAATATATTAAATAAACAAATGCATTAGGATTTAATAAAAGATATTTATTTATATTGATTTCAACTTATAAATAACTCAATTCATGTTAAATCATTTAGCTAAATTTAAAGTACTTCATCTTCTATCAATCAGTGACATTAAGTGGCCATAGAATTGTAAGTATATTCTTTACTTGTATTTATACCATTAGCTTGAGATCTGTCATTTAATTATAGGTCTTGAGAGAGAATTAGGCTTTCATAGTCACTGGTCATATTTCAGTAGAAAATACTGAGCTCATGGGATGTTTCAGTTTCAAAATGCTCCATTTTAATTTGCAGTGCCATTACTTACTGAAGTGGTTTTAGTTCCAAAGGGATATTTAATTAATTCCTTATTGCATTGGTGCAAAAGAAACGGCTAACATAAAAAATTTAAATCTGTCACTTGCCATACTATCATTTTAGTTTTATTCCTTAGAAAATTGACTTTTATGTAATTAAACATTTTTAGTTTCACTTGAAGTCCTTTTAGTTAACATTGTGTGTGTTACATGTCCAGCTAATATCTTAACAAGAATTTACAGAAATTTGTTACATTATAGGTCCAAATGTGTGAGATAGAAGAGAATAAAAATTGATGACATTTATAAAGCATATGAAAGATCTCCAAATACAAACTGTTACAAATCACAGATTTTCCTAACTTTAACATTCTTTAAAACGATGTATCAGACAATAGGCAATTCAGAGACAGGAAGAGACCGAGCCTGGTCCAGCCAGTCAGGATTCAACCAGAGAAACAGAACTGGTTAGAGAAGCGCAACACAAAGGGGGTACGAAGGGGGTGATGGCGGTAGGAGATGGCAATAAGCCAGCTTGTGTGATTATGGGGGCTCGTTAGGCAGGTCTGAAAGTCAGAAATCTGGGGGGCAGACCACGAGGAAAAGCAGGCTCAACTTCTCAGGCACGGTCCACAACTATTATCCACAGGCAGAATTTTCTTCTTCCTCAGGGAAACCTTATCTCTGCTCTGAGGTCTTTTAAACGGTCCGGTCGGGGGAACCCAGATTATCTAGGATGATCTCTTTTATTTAAAGTCAAGTCATTATGGGCTTCTGTAAAAATACCTTCACAGAAACACCTACCTTAACGTTTGATTGAATAACTGGGGACTGTAGTCTCTCCACACTGACACATAAAAAAAGACTAATTTGTCTTGTCATTCCCCACACAGAAGGGGATTCACTGATCAACAGGGTAGAACCTGGCCACTTGGTGTTTTCACGCTTGTGATCCAGCAGACAATAAGGATTGTTATACTATGGGGGGTTGCGGGGTGGTAATCAGCCTGAAACCAAAAAGGAGTTGGGTTGTTGTTGCTCCTGCAAATGAGGGCACAAAGGATGACACTTGGAACCCAAGGTATTCACTAGCGCATTTTATGGTGCATTCATTTCCAATGCTAATTGTCAGTGGGCAGTTGTAGCGGCCACAGCTCAACCAACGTAAAGCCAACTAAGGTCTAAAGTCTAAGAAGACCTCGAACTCTTCAGTGTTGAGGCTTTAGAAGAGACTGTGGCTGGTCTCTTTCTTGAAGGCTCTGGGATGTGTTTGACTTCACGGAGCTCATGAGGTAGATCTGAGTCGAAAAGAGAGGTACTCCATGGGGCACCTCCTGTGTTTACTGTAAAGGCCGCTGAACTCTCCTTTTCTCCAGCTCTAGCAACTAGCTTCGCAGAGGTGCACCAGGAAACATCTTGCTTCATCTCTGCCAAGAATCTCTTGGTCTCTTTCCCAGGTTGCTCTGATGGGATGAAAAAATGCCCCTTGGCACAGATGCTTAAGCAAATGTAGACATTGAGGAAAGTTAACCTCCTCTTGGAGTTATCCTTGATCAAGCCCATAGATGAATCTCCTCTTTCTTTCCTTCAGGCAAACAATTTTAGGTGCTGATGGATTGAGCACAAGTTGCCTAAAGTTATGACCACTTTTTTACCTCATTTCCTTTTCACTTTTCCTCATCTCCCACTGCTGTTCTTTGGGGCCTTGATATACAACAGGGAAGTGGGCAATGAGGTTAAACAATCTGACCATGTGCTCCCCATTGCATGTTTTGTGCGAGAGAAAAAGCTTTAAAAAACTGTGGTAGCATTTCTCTACAGATGAAGGGCAAAGCATCAACTTTAAAAAATTTTACTTTTGATTCAATATTTTTCAATTAATTCATTTGTAAGAGTCCACCATTTGAACAACAACCACTGTCTTTATACTCTAAATATCTTTTTTGTGAGCAAAGAGGCAACTGTCTAGTTACTAAAGTCAGGACCTGGAAAGGCTAGACATTTTAGAAAAATTTGGCGACATTACCATATGGAGACTTAATCAAATATATCTTCATTGTAGGCATGCAAATCACTTTTTTTTTGTCAGTTACTAGACTCAATCATTTTTATTTCTGCCAAAACTGAGAATATATTTAAGAGCATAGTACAGTCTTATAACAAATTCTGTTGCTGTTGAAGTCTATTATCTAACAAAAAGCATAGTTTTCATCTGTTTCAGAGAATAGCATTTTACTGCTTATGGTAAAAAAAAAATTATTTTCCAAAAGCAAACTATATTAATCTTTCTTGAAAATGTATTTCTTCAGCAAAGTGGAAACGAAGCCAATATATTTGCTTTAACCCATGGTAAAGCTGTTTTGAAACCTGTGTTATTAGAAACATTTTCTGGATAATGTCTACTCCCCTGGCGTCCATTTGGAACAGTCATTTACCTGCAAATGTTGAAATTGTCTTCATCCTAGGTCTTTTAAAGAAAGCTGTCCCTCAGGGAATCCTGCCCTGTGCTCAAGAGCAAAACACCTGGTTTTGGAAGATTTAAATTCAAGCTTTTCCATTGTTTCTCTTTCACCTGTCTGCTGCAGAAAGTTTAGAAACAGGCAGTCTGTAGAAAATGGGTAAGCAGGCTGGGGGGGGTGAGAATAGTGAACAATAAAATAATATTTGGGGAATTGTGTTCTATTCTTGAAATTCATCCAGTTGGATGAGACTTGCTTTTATGAGTCTAAACCCTGACATCTAGATCAAGGGTAAGCATATAATTGTAGGATCTTCCTATTTCGGTAGAGGAAGGAAACTTCTCAGCCAGATGGACGTCAATTGGGCCGGATGTGTTGCTGAAAAGCTGTTCACCTCCAGTAGGAAGGAAAATGTGCTGGTTGCTAAGCTACTGATAGGTTTTGCCCTTCCTCTACTTAATGGGCAGTTACTGGGTCAAGTCACGAATGATGACGTTAAAACTGGCTTTCCTTGCTAATTGAATGGTAACACAGGAGCTGCCTAAGGGTTTCCTCTAAATCTGCTATTACCCCTTGTCAGTCTCTGACTTTCTCTCTTGCGGTGAGTGAAGGATGGGGACACAGACAATCCCAAGGTTACTAGAGCTTGGAGATACAAGGGATGGAACATGAACTAATAGTAAAATTAACAAACATTAAAAATACATTTAGATACTAAAATTATATAAAAATAATGTGGTATTTTTTTTTAATGTTTAAAAGAGCTTGTAATAAACAGGAGGGAATCTTCCAAATATGCCAGTGTTTACTGTTTGTACTTGTCCATGTAATTATTCCTAATGGCAAAGCATTGTGAAAGTTTATCCTTGGATTTTGTCCTTGGGTTTTAATTCAAAATGTTCCCTCCCCTTGGGATTAAAATAACAAAGTCAGCTTCAGAAATTAACAGGCACGGACTCAGGGTACACCTAGCCTCCTGTGGTTAATTTCAATACATGTGGTAGTTAGTTCTGGTTGTTAGTTCTCATCTCTCTGGCCCACTCACATTCAGCAGTGTGTTGAATGTGGAAGTGGCAAATGCAGCCACTTCCATGAAAGTTTTAGACTTTACCCTCACAACTGTCTGCATAAGAAACGTCCAAACCTATAGAGAATTTTTTATCTGAGTAAAACCGATGACATATGTCAAGGAGCAAAATCTCAAATGCTCTGGAGAGTAACAGTTTTTCAACTTCTTTTATTCATTGGAAGTTAAAGAGAGAGTGTGAGGAAGGCTGAAGAAAGCCAAGCAGGGAGTGAATTAGAGGATTGTTGACAAGACTATGTGCTCTCTTAAGAGTTAATACCTCCTTTGCGGGGTATTACTTCCGGTATTGCAAAGGTGTGTTAACCTAGATGCACAAGAACAATGGATAGGGCAGGCTTAAAACCTTTCACTAAAGACCTTATAGCCTTGGGGCGTGACTACCTACCACGACCTGCCCAGCTAGGAATTTCCAGTTACATCACCATGTGAGGTTATTTTCCATGGTACCCCTTATTTTCATCCACAAATTATTAGCTCTTTTTGGCTCTCTGGCTTTTAGTTAGGTTATTGTTCACCTGAGAAGTTCTGGTTGGAGGAAGAGATAATGTGTTCCCTTTGCAGCTAAGAAGTATATTTCTAATATACATTTCAATTTATAATAATTTTGAAAAGAAATTCCTTAAAAATTTTATTAGTCTAAAAAAAAACAAAGTGTCATCCCTCTCCTTGATTTTCAACTATCCAGCATGATGATGTTTATTTACATTAGAAGTTCCAAATAAATTAATCTCTTTCAAAATTCATATATACATACATACATACATACATATAATGATTGAAAATACTCAAACTAATTTTTTTCCTTCCCTTCTTCTTTCATCTTTTCCCCTTGTCGTCGGCAGCCGTCCGTCTCGAGAGACGATGGTGTAGCTTCTTAAGAGTCTATCTGCACCGCCGAGAATGGCTGTGCAGTCCGACTCGGGAGTGACATGGTATCTGTCTCCTCCCGTGTTGAATCGACATCTTGCGATGACGCTGAAGCTACAGAGCCTGGGCAGGGTGATATGGAGGGTCTGCTGTTGCCCATGCAGCAGACCCTCCCTCTCTTCGCAGCTGAAGGGTCCAAGGGAAAGACGGAGTCAATACAGCTTGGCTTCAGGTGCACCGCAGGAGTTGCCGGTGTTGACTACAACGTCAAACCGCCTTAGGGACTCCGGCTCCGGATTTTCTGTCGGGGTTTACTCCCTTAGCCTTTCCCCTGAAGAGGTATGCCGCAAGGCAGCGGAGGTTTTTTGGAGTCAGAGTTTTCCTTCTCTGATGTACCCAGATGGCAAAAAATTTTCCCCTTGTATCTATCTGTATTTTTATCATTATTTCCGAGCATCGACTTTGTATCAAATTGGGAAGCCTTTTTAAAAGATAAGTTCCTGACCTCACAGAGTTTAAAAAGCTATGGAAGGTACAGGAAATGAGGACTTACGCAAATAAACAAGCTAGCTATGGAATATAGTGAGAACCCTGTAGGCAATGAAAGAAGAGTGACAGATAGCAGATGACTGGTGAAAGAAGATACTGTGGAAAGCTGGGACAGATACGCTTCTACAGAAGATGATATTTAAATTGAGATATGGATAGAAGAAAGGAAGGAATCATGCAGACTGCCAGGTGAAAAGCATCCTGAGTGAAAGGAACAGCAATTGGACAGGTCCTGAGGCAGAAATGTTAGTGTGTTAGAACGTCACAGGGAAGCCGCGTGACTGAGGACAGGGATCAGAGTAGCCTGGTGAGGAACTAGTTCACAGAAGTAGGGAATTGGCCCACTGTACTAGGTCTGGAGACTGTGCTAAGAAGCTTGGATTTTTTTTCCAAGATGTCCCCTGAAGTCAGTTCAGTGTTTGGAACTTTGGAGATATGTGACCTGAATTACATTATTATTTAAAAACACTTCACATGCTGGGTCCACAATAGATTTTGAAGAGGGATAAAAGTCAAACGGTGCAAGTTGGTTTGGAAGGTATTTCAGTAATCCAGGCTAAATGTGTTGTTCCCTAGGACTAAAGAAACAGCCGAGAGGCGGTGAGAATTGCAGACATTTGAGATATTTTGAAGGTGTTTGAAATGAGACACTGTAATAGATTGGATGGGAGGAATTAGGGAAAGATTGGGTATAATTGTATGGCTCATACTCGTCGTCTGCAGCCGTCCGTCTCGAGAGACGATGGTGTAGCTTCTTAAGAGTCTATCTGCACCGCCGAGAATGGCTGTGCAGTCCGACTCGGGAGTGACACGGTATCTGTCTCCTCCCGTGTTGAATCGACATCTTGCGATGACGCTGGAGTGTCCTCTCCAGTGAAGCTGAAGCTACAGAGCCTGGGCAGGGTGATATGGAGGGCCTGCTGTTGCCCATGCAGCAGACACCCCCTCTCTTCGCAGCTGAAGGGTCCAAGGGAAAGACGGAGTCAATACAGCTTGGCTTCAGGTGCGCCGCAGGAGTTGCCGGTGTTGACTACAACGTCAAACCGCCTTAGGGACTCCGGCTCTGGATTTTCTGTCGGGGTTTACTCCCTTAGCCTTTCCCCTGAAGAGGTATGCCGCAAGGCAGCGGAGGTTTTTTGGAGTCAGAGTTTTCCTTCTCTGATGTGCCCTGACTGGAAGATCGAACCAGCGACACTTAGCTCGCAGGCCGACGCTCAATCCACTGAGCCAAACCAGCCAGGGTAGATGGCTCATACTATAACTAATTAAATAGTATAAACTTTTACTGAAATGGGAAAGAATGAGGCTCAGCAGATTTGGAAAGAGAACTCTGAACATGTTAAGTTTAAGTGCCAGCTAGATGTAAAAGTTCACACTGAAGATATATAGATAAATATCTAAGTTTTGTAATTGTTAGATTGAAAATAGAAATTTGGGAACCTCGTCAGCCATGAAACTGTGTAAGATTAGCCAGGAAGAGCTTTCAGATGGAGCATAACGGTTGCTGATATTGCTTTTGCTTTGTAAATTATTTTTATGTGTGAGAGAAAGTAAAGACTATCTCTATGCTGTTAGAAATCATTCAACTTAAAGAAAAACTAGATCGTGGAGCAGAGAGAAGAGATCACTGCAGGGATAAAGTTGTTGAATAGATGAAGGGCTATGAGATGAAAGAAAATAAGTAAGGAGGGGGAGACTGGCTTGAGATTGGAACTGGAAAGTTCTTCCATTTTAAAAGGTAAAAAGGCAATAAATGTGAGAACAGAGTATATAGGTAATCAAAGTTGGCAACCTCGTTTTCCAAAGTTGTGGACAGAGAATAGGTACTGCTCCATGGAGAAAAGAATAAAGCACAGAGAGAAGAGCTGGAAAGAGAAGGTTTTGGATTCCACACTGCCTCAGTTCCCGATTCCAGTCTATTCCTGAGCCCCAGCTGTATTCGGATCCCTGTGTGACTCTCCGAGGTTTTCTGCCATGTTCCTGTCTATGGTTAAGAAAGATATAGGGAATGTCTGTTGCTTACAACCATAAAGTTGCAACCAAGAGAAATGGAACTACATTTTCCATTCTGTGGATTTGATTCTCAAAAAAAAAAAAAAAAAATCTAACGATATCTCCATAAGGCCCCCTGACAGGGCCTCAGGTTATCCCTTCAAGGGGGGCACACATAATTGTATGTCAAGATTTCCTTCTTTAGAGTGGTTACTGGACAATATTTCCTATAACTTGTCCAAACACTGATTTATTTTATAGTATGAATATTAAAATCATGTGTTGATGTTGTGCACAAGCCAGTTCCCTTCAAGCCCTTATTTTATTTCATTTGACTTGCCTCCATTTTTTTTAGATGTTCATATTGACCTAATTATAGAAATATGACCATTAGGGGCAATGGAAATCCAGCAGCCCTATAGTTGTTAAAGTATTCAGTGATCCTAAGAATTTTCTTTCATTTCCAATCACACTAGTGTGAATTTCTTGGCCTTGAGTCTGTGAGAACTGTAAAATTTTGGCCACTACAATGTCAGCACAATGCATTTTTGTAAATCATGAAGTTCTTTGAACTTCTTCCACATGAGAGTAAAAGGTCTCAGTTTAGCATGAACAACGCAAAATGAATAAATACAAAGCAAGCTTGTGGTACACACATTAAAACAAATAAAATTTTTCTTTGCCACATCATTAAGGGAGGAAGAGTAAAATCAGATAATGTGACTTCTAGCTAATACACTAATAGAAGCCTACCTTTGAGTCAATCTGCTCTGGTGCATCAGTCTTTGATCTGCATTCTTGGCCAATTCTCACTAAAAAAGGGATGCTGTTTATTTTTTCCACATATTTGTATCCTCAGAGAACAGTCTCCAAATTAATTATCTGGTATGTCTTAAAAAGCACTTCAGGTCTGGGATGCTGATGACAAAGGGAATCTCAGTTCATACCTGGACCCTGAATTTGAAGTCCTAAGGTTAGCACAAATGACTATTTTTGGCAACTAATTTGTTAGATCTGGCTAGAAAAATAATGGATGTAGAAAGTAGAAGGATATGAAAGATTATGTGTAACAAGTTTAAAATTTGTTTTCTATTTTTCCAAAAGTTATTAGGAGACTCAAAGATCTCCTTAGGAAGCTGGGCCTCAGGATGAGAGTCAACCTAGGATCTGTGAAAGTACGCCTGACCTCACCTTTGGGAGAGTGGTTTGTGTTCAATTCCAAATCAACGCAACCCTGATGGCCTCTATTTCTAATCCTAAAGGCCCCTTCGACTTACTATCTATTCATTGACATCCTCTATCAGAAGGGTGACAATGACTAAGGAATTGATTTAGTTGGTAAATGTCAATTTGAATTAATAGGTTTTTTTAAGTATATTTTATTAATTATTCTGTTACAGTTGTCCCAATTTCTTTTCTCTTTGCTCTATTCTGCCCAGTATGCCTCTTCCTTCCAGCAGTTCCACCCCTCTTAGTTCATGTCCATGGGTCATGCATATAAGTTCTTTGGCTTCACCTTTTCCTATATTATTCTTAACTTCCCCCTATCTATTTTGAACCAATTGATTATGCTTCTTAATCCCTGTAGCATATCCCCATTGCTCCCCCTGCCCCCTCCCAGTTGATAGCCCTCCAAATGATCCCCATACCTATGATTCTGTAACTATTCTGGTTGGCTTAGTCAGATTTTGTTTTTATTTTTTAGATTCAGTTGTTGATTGCTGTGAGTTTGTTGTCATTTTAATGTTGCTAGTTTTGATCCTCTTTTTCTTAAATAAGGCCCATTTAACATTTCATATAACAAGAACTTGGTGATGATGAACTCCTTTAACTTTACTTTGTCTGAGAAGCACTTTATCTGCCCTTTCATTCTAAATGATAGCTTTTCTGGGTGGAGTAATCCTGGTTGTAGGTCCTCACTTTTCATCACTTTGAATACTTTTTGCGAGTCTCTTCTTGCCTTCAAAGTTCCTTTTGAGAAATCTGCTGATAGTCTTATAAGTACCCCTTTGTAGGTAGCTCTCATCTTTTCTCTTGCTGCTTTTAAGATCCTATCTTTATCTTCAACTTTTGGCATTTTAATTATGATGTGTCTTGGTGTGGTACTCTTTGGGACTAACTTGTTTAGGATTCTCTGTGCTTCCTGGACTTGTATGTCTATTTCCTTCACCAAATTAGTGAAGTTTTCCTTCATTATTTTCTCACATAAGCTTTCAATTTTCTATTATTTCTCTTCTCCTTCTGACACCCCTATCATTTGGATGTTGGCATATTTAAAGTTGTCCTAGAGGTTCCTGAGTCTCTCTTCATTTCTTTCAGTTTTTGTTTCTTCATTTTGTACTGGTCGACTGTTTATTTCTTCCTTATGTTCCAAATCATTCATTTGAATACCAATTTCCTTTACTTCACCATTGGTGTTGTGTGGATTTTCCTTCATTTCACTTAGCCTAACCTTCACTTCTTCCCTTCTGCATTTGCCATACACAAGCATATCTGTAAAATCTCTGAGCATCTTTTTAACCAGTGTTTTGAACTCTGTGTCTGTTAGGTTGGCTATCTCTTCATTCTTAGTTCTCCCCATGGAAACTTGACCTGTTTTCTCTTTTGGGCCATACTTCTCCATCTCCTTAACTTGACAGGCTCCTGTATTTGTCTCTGTGCCTTAGGTAGAGCTGTTGCACCTGCTGTGTTTTAAGGGGAAGAGCCTCAGGTATTCATCAGTGTGGGGCAACCCATTTTTCCACATTGTGGTACTGTATGTGGGGGAGGGGTCTGAGAGGGAACAATGCTGCTGGCTTAGCACTCACCCTTTTTCCAGGCACTTCTGGTTCCCATATGGGACTGGTGTCCCTCTAGCTGTTTACCTGGCTATGGTTCCCAGAATGAGTGAGTCTACAGACTTTCTAGGACTGTGGGGGCCTCTAAACAAGCAGACTCTACTGAGACACCAGCGATTTCTTCCTCTTCCCCAACTCCCACTGGTTTGCACAGTCAGGAGCAACGAAGCACTGGAACCATGAGCTGCATAGTCTGGTCTTGTGGGTCTGGTCTGGTGCTGGGAGCACTCCCCAGATGTCCCTTCTTAGTTTTTTTTAATGTGTGACTGTGCTTTCTGCCAGCCAGCCATAGCCACTGTTGCCACCACTACCTCCACACCATGTTCTCTCTGCCCCAGCTCTGCCCCTCCTACCTGCCTGGATGAGTATTTCTTCCTTATATCTTTGTTCGTTGGACTACCCTGCCACTCGATTTTCTGGAACTTCTGGTTTTCTTCAGGTTTGAGGTAGTTGTATTTCTTCTTAGTTGTGGAAGGAGACTCAACATGTCTACCTACTAAGTTAATAGGTTTTATTGAAATACTTTATTGTACCTAACCAATATTTTATCATATGCTGTTCCTGGCTGTGGCAAAACTAACCTAAGACAAGTTTTCTATTCACCTTCTTCGCACAAGTAATCTTAAACTTCCAGCAATTAAAGATGGATAAGAGTGTTTTTTCTCTATCATCACAATATCAATAACAAATTATATATTACAGTGAACACAAACATATATTAACAATCAGGTGGAACATCAATCCTGCATCTTTTCTCTCCCTGTGCTCTGACCTTGATGCTCCAATGATAGGCTCACTCTGAGACAGATGCGATGCTATTTTAAACTGTAAGACATAGATACCACACACTAAAGTACTTCAAAGAAAATTGTAACAGTGAAACATCATAGGCACTCAATATATATCTGTTGAATGAATAAATAAAAAGAACAATGCACATTGGTAGAAAGTATAAAACATCTCTTACAAAATTTCCTAATAATTTTTGAATGATAAACTTAATGGCCAATGGAATCTACCTTTATTCATGGGATTTGGTAAAAGTCACTCAGTTAAATGAATAGTCAACTCTGACTGATACTGACTGAGAAAAGATGATGTGAACTCAAGAACCATGTCTCCTGCACTGCCCACAGAGTCTCCCCCGCCCTTCCAATTCCCCAGAACTGTGAACACATGCCACTCTCAGCTCACTTATTATAATGTAAACACCACATTCTAGCCAGAGGTCAGGACATATTCAACTTTAGAGACATAGTTTAATAATAAGGTGAACAACTGCCTTTCAGAGAATCCTCACATGTTCTATTGGTTTTTTGGGAATGCATTATATTTGTTCAAATAGTTTCCTATTTTACCTATAAGCAATATTAGAAGAAAAGAAATAAGATTGTTTTCCCCTGTTTTAATGCAGGTCCTTCCTTCCTTTTTTTTTTTTTTTTTTTTTTGTCCTTGTATTTTGTTTGTTCCTTTCTTTTCCCCAGGGACCACCTAATGCTTCCAAGGATTTCTTAGCACATAAGAGTGAAATGACTATGAGCAGCAGGAGTGATCAATAATACGCACTGCCATGCTTTAGTTCAAAGCACTTTCCTAATGTTTTTAACCATGACTTTGTGAAAGTTCCATTTGGGAATCTTCTCTGTGAAAACTAGATGTGCTTTTTCAGTGCCAGAGATGACAAAGGTTAAATTAATGTACCCAGCTGCTTTCCACATGCCGGGCTGAGAGAGGCCAGTGTCTAGCTTCCTTCCCCTGCTGTTCCCTCCCTTGTGTTCTTATCTCTGTCTCCCTAAACCCCCAGAATGACAAGCCCTGGCTTGGTCTCAGTGACCTGGGTAAACTGCCATGAAACAGGTTTTGATAAGAGACAGGATGTGCGATGGTTCTTATCAAACAAAATTGGATTCCAAATGCACCATTCCCTGCCACACCCCAGACATAACACTAAATGCATGCACACAACTTATCAATTTCACCATTGCCTGTTTAGGAGAATATACCAAGAAGCAGTGGGAAAACTTTGAAAAGATAAAGAATCCCCATGGTCAAATTACCAAATGGGGCACGTTAGTAAAAAGCTGCTAAAGAAATCAATTTTGAAGTCAGGTTTGTTTGTTTGTTTATTGACAACATCTTCTCTCTTTTTTTGACTTCTCAGCAGCATATCTCAGATTGATAGACAGGTAGATAGGCAGACAGACAGATAGATACATAGATACAAAGATATGTAAATTTACATAATGTATTAAGCTCAATAACTGTTTCCAAAAAAACCCATACCCAAGTTTCTAGAACCTGTGATTAGCTGATAATACATGACGAAAAGTGACTTAAAGACAATTTAAGGTGACAGACCTTTAAGTAGGAAAATTATACTGGATTCTCTGGATACGCCCAAGTTGATCACTTGAGCTCTTAAAAGCAGAACACTTTCTCTGGCTGATGTCAGAGAAATGTAGTGAAAGAAAAAGGCAACAGGGGAAGTCAGGCAGCTTCCAAATGTGAGAAGGATTCAACTTCAACATGTCTTCTCTGGTTCTGTGATGTAGGTGGTCACAAGAGAGGACTGAAAAGGGGACTCTAGGAGATATGGCCAGTCTTTGGCTGTTGGAGAACAAGGAAATTGAAACCTCAGACCTAAACTTGGCCAATGGTCTAAATGAACTAAGAAATTGGTTCTTTTTTACTGCCTCATGTAAGGATGTGCTGACATTGATTTTAGCCTGGAGAGTGTTAGCCCCTCAACCTAAGGAATAACGGTGCAGAATTGTAGTAGATAACTGACCTTTGACCCCCAAGACAGACACACTCCCATTCCAAAACTAAATCTTAAGATGAGTAAATATCTTAAATACACCACTTGATGACCTATATATGCCCCACTTTCACTTCACTCATGAAATCCACATTACAATAATCCTTTGGCTAAAAGGGTAAGGTATTCAGTAAAAGAAGAAATTTGTACAATTTTTCCTCTCTTTTATGAGATATTTTAAGTGAAGGAAAAATATGCAAATAAAAACTTGATAGTAACTTTAAAAATCCAGACACATAGCAACATTGTTATTTGAGAACATCAACTATAGTCTCATGATGTGCAATTTTCTACATGCATTTTGACCACTCCTCCCCTGAGTGTACATCTGCTTCTAAAGCAGGTAAATACAGGAACACATCACACGTAACAAGCATTTCATCAGGGAAATCAACGTTCTGGACATGTACAATGGAAAAGAAAACATCTGAGAGGTTCTGAAGAATGTACCCAGCCACTGTCATTGATGTTAAGATGACTGAACTAAAGTGAGACATTCTGGTCAGAGAGGGAGCGCAGCCAAGGGTGTTGTTGGGCCCCATCTGAGAGTTCACTGTCCCAACGTTACACGAGTCCTGAATCAGACTCAAAACATGTGCCAAGCTGTCCCTGCAGCTCAGAGGTCACCAGCTGACCGCAGCTGGAATGTGTAGGCTGGAAGAAAGCAGGGAAGAGAGAGCAAACTCTGGAATGTGGTGTGGCCTGGAAGAGGTCTGCTGTTGGCGTGGCAAACAGTTTGTCACGGACACTCTAGAGCCAGCTGCCTTGCTATAATTCTCTAAATGAGGCTGGAGACATTCGAAAGTACTACTCAGAATAATTAAGGCCATGGAGGATTACCATTATAAGGAGAGATTAAAGGAATTTTACATGTGTTGCTTGGTTATGCAAACATGAAACGAGAACATGGAAAGTATCAATAATTACTTAAAAGGTCTAAGTTATTGGGAAGGCTATGGGAACTTTAAATAATAAATAAAATGTGATAATATGGCACCATGCATCCAAGAGAAGTTAAAATTAATACTATAAAAAACTAAGTCATTTCAGGGTTAAAACTAGCACAAAAGATACTCAAAGCATTAACACTATATTCTCCTATTAAGGAAAGGCATAGAGTCTTTAACTCTTAGTGTCTCTGACTTAGTAAAGGGGGTAAGCATAATGCTGCTTTTGAGACTAACAGGCTCGGTATAGGTACTCATATGTGTATAGTCAGCAGTATCCTGAGTAAACCAGAATGCGTTTTGAGGTAAAGCTGATGCATTGTGCCCATGGACACCAGAGAATGCGCTTGGTACTTCCAGACAAGCTGAAAGCTGACCTTATCAGTTGTCAGCAACATCTTCGAAAAGCTGCTGCTGAGAAGATCATGTGTGCTTCAAAAGAATGTGCTCCATCAAATCCCCCCCAAACTGCAAGGCAAACGGATTCATTTCTCTACTCATCCTGCTCCAATGCAAGGTTCCTCCTCTGCATGGGGGAGCGAAGGATGGGTTGATGTAAAAATTTATTTTTCCCCCTGACTTTTTACAATTTTCTCAGCATAGAAGAGAATAGACACAGTGAGTTTTGACAACCAAACCCAATAGCGAGTTGCCACCACAAAGCAAAATTGCATGAGCACAGGTCCAAAAAATGTTTTGACCTCCTACCCCTCCTCCCAAGAGTATAATTCCATTGGTTATGTCATAAGCTACTAAGGAACATGGTGGTTTTTTTTGTTCTTTGGTTTTTGTTTTTTTTTTTTAACTTGTTCTCAAGAACTTCCAAAATGACCCTGAAAGTCGCATGCTGCACATTATTTAAAATCCAAGAAAACAGATCCTTTGGCTTCCAAGTGAAGATAGAAGATAGAAAAAGAATTGATTTTTAAGTATATAAATGTTTATATGGGAATCCAAAAAATGTTGTCTCTCAGCAACCTCAGTTTTTTTTTTTTTTTAATTATTTTTAGTTTCTGTAGTTGACACTTTATGCCAACTTCATAGTATATGTCCCACTTGTGGGACAGCTTCAACTAAGGAGCATTGGCCTACACAGCCAGTATATTAAAATGTTATGTAAAACTGAGCCTCGGGGGGATTCCACATCTGTCCTCATCACACGGCTGTTCTGGCCAAGAGAAGAATATCCAATCAATAAAAACATGGACAGCTACAAACAATGAAACTATGAGTATGTGAGACTCTGCCCAGATTCTCATCATGACTTACAATCTCTTGCCCCCAGCTTGCCCCATATTCATTTTTTAAACTCCTTCTACTTCATCTGTAAAGTTTTTCTTGTCATGATACATGGGTTATTTAAAAACTATGCCAAGTTCTTTCCAAAGAATTATTTTGTTTCAGCATCAGAAATATGTATTATGATATGGTCAGAATCTCACTGTTATGTCATAATATTCTTAACTTGAACGTGAAACAGAAAAAAACAGAACACATAAGATCTTCACTTACTCTGAAGTATGAGCCTTACTGCACTGTTTCTCCGTTCCTCTCTTACTTCACAATGTTCTTAATCTCCCTGAAAGTAGCAACTGACTCTCTTTTTATCCCCTGATTGCATCTGGTCCAGAATTTGTCAATTGCTTCGTTTTCAAAGACTTGACAGTGATTGCATAATTCCTGCAATATAACTTTGTGTACTTTTAAGTTACTTTTTTCAGTTAATTAAAATATTAAACTGAAAAAAAAATGCTGTACTAAAATACCTTTAAGGCTTTTTTTTTTTTTTTTTTTTAAAGGAAACCACTTTCCTTTTGGTTACTTCCCATGGATCTTGTTGTTGTGTTCCATTTCGTGTGTTTGTGTTTTGTCTTTCACAGCACACATATGATACTGCCCCTCTCAAATGCCCATGCTCTACGTCCTTTAGAGAAGTTTAAATGTTATGTGTTTATAATGTGAGTCATCACAATTACCGTAGATTAATATCCAAAGAACACATAATGAAGCTAAAGCTCTTCAAATTAAAATTATAATTCTAATATTAGAACTCATTTCCCTCACATACTAAAATTTCTGGAAGAAGAAAAAGCTGAGTACATCATTATTCCAGCAAACTTTTACTGTTTTCCAAGCTTGTTCTTAGAAGATTTGCCAAAGACATTTTGGATCAAAGTTTGCTAATTACTTTTTGAAGGCTGGGTCAGTTCAATAAAGCTTCAAGCATACTGAAATACAGCATGTTTGCTGAACTTGGGCAAACCACTTAACTGGTTTGGCTGGCCATTTCCTTTTTGGTAAAATAAAGAATGGGGTTTCTGGCCCTTTTTAATAAATAAAAGATGCTCTGAGTTATTAAAATAAGGCCATATTCTTTAAAATACTTTTTCCTTGGGAGTTGTTTTAAATACATAGTATTAATTTCAGTGTAAAATGTGCCAAATAATATTGTTACTATCCTTCAGTGTTAACCGTAATGACAGATAATTATTTAATTATAAAATATTATGTACAGAGATTGAATCAAGTTGAACACATTTTTAAAAAGGAGGTTCACTGTTAATTCCAGAAGACTAATCAAAGCAAAGAGAATTCAGAAATCTTGGAGTGCTAGAAACTCTACCAAATTAACGATAACTTAGGTTGGTGGTATAGAAAAGGGTGAATAATTTCTTTCCCCAAATTCCAGTTGCAAAGTCATTGAGATAATTGTTAGTATGTGAGGACATTTCAAAATGTATAAAATCAGCCGTCTGCTTTTTAAGACATAATTATAATACACCAGGTTTAGGAAAACAACCATGCACGATAATATCCGAGGACCACAGATGGATGCAAATGCGAGCCATCCCACACCAACTGCTTTATTCCACGTGTTTTATGTCCTCAGAACGTAACAACCATTATCCAGAAGGTCGGTGTCACACAGCCATTATAAGAGGACTATGTCAGATGTTTGTAGCAGTCATTGGGTTTTTGCACCTCTCATTATAATAAATCTTGCTATGTTTTTATGACTATCGCCTTTTTTCAACCATCTGATTCCACATACATCAAATTACCCACCATTCCACGAAAAAACAAAACCTGTACTCCTGTTAATGCTGTTTCTCCCCTCAGAGTGTCAACATGTGCATCCATCCTACTGTAAACTTTCTTGACAACTTATTTGACCACCTGTAAATTGCCACCCTAAAATAATAGTTGTTCTCCTATTGGAGATCCCTTAGGACATTAAGAAAAAAAAATCTGCAAAGAACAAAGACAACACAGTAATGCCTTGGGTATCTATTATTTAAAGTAAATAAAACATTAACATATTTATCTAATTTTTTATTCAAGGTTTTTATATTTTCTTCCCTTGCTCCATGTGTGTATATCTCCATACACAATAGATAGTATTATTTTATAATAGTATTGTGATAATATTTTTATAAGGACCTACAATCTTCTATTTATATATCTAATAACCTTAAGAGATTGTAAGGATTATGAAGTCAGGTTCCATTTTCTGATCATCTTTTACGCTCTAAAACTAGCATTTTGCTTATTAAATTTTCTATTATAATAAAATAAAAAAATGAATAAATGAATGAGAATGCATTCATTCCTTGGGTTCTTTCCAGATATAAATTGGGTAAACTGCCAAAAAAAGCCAGATAGAGGTTATCACATAACCATATCAATCTGTGAATACTATATTAAACAGGAAAATCTTACTGAAATATGAATAACCTTAATATTTTGAGTAAAACTTATTATTGTATTCACTCAGGAATTCACATGATCTATGTACTTTCCTTCTGAGAGACAAAATAGACAGGCTTTGTAGATAAGATTCTCAAAGGTTTACTATATCTTCATTATGATGAAAATTCAATGCATCTTAACTCATCATATAATCCTTTTCAAGTGTTTAGAATGACCATATTCTTTTCTAAAGGGGAAGTTCTACCAGCAAAACCATATTGATGTCTTGAGCCAGGTTCATTAGAAATAATTTGTAAGATAAAAATGCCTGTGTAAGGGATATATTAAAAATGTGCTCTCAAGGGCAACTTCCAGGGAATAGAATGAACAGTACAAGGGAAGTCCAAGTGTGTGATTTCAGGTAAATTCCCAGTCTCAGCCTGATTCTGCAGGGAACTCTGGACTGTGAGATATGCCTTGGGTTTATACTGAGGCAAGAAATAGACCTTCACCATTTAAGCGCTGTTCCTTGATTGCTTAAGGAGTACACTGGAAGGAAGTACATTCCAGGCACTTCCAAGTCCCTCTGCCTGTGGGCAAATGGCTCCAGTGTTCTAGAAACTACTCTCAGAGGAAGATTGTGAGCACTGCGCATTAGAACCAAAACACACGGAAGAGCATGTGAATGCACATTACCAGCAAGAAGAATCAGAGACATCTAATGTGCAACACCAGCAGTGTTTGCTGCAACAGCAAGTTGAAATTAGTGATAGCTTTATCATTGTTATCAGACATGCTGAATAACTGGTAACTGGTTAAGTAAATTAAATAAGTACTACATTCTTCATGACTGTATAGTGCAACTGTTTAAGCGATAATGAGCAGGTATTTGTATTGACATGGAAATATCTTTATGATACATTATGTGTAAAGAGGAGGTTAACAAATATTATGTGTAGTATGATCACATTAAATTTTAATTTAACAAGGTTACGATAGAAATAGAAAAATATTATCAATGGTGGGATGGTTTGTTCTTTTCATTATTTCTCTTTTATTACTGTATTTAAAATTTGTATGCACAAAATGTATTAGTTTTGAAATACTTTTTATAATTTTGAAATCAGGCAACTTGTCAAGATTTAGAAACATGAAATAGACATGATTTTTATATGCAGTTAAATCTGTAAATGCACACAGCACAGAAGGAAGTAATCCAGGCAGGATGACTTCTAAGATGTCTTGACATATAATAGGTTTCCAATGCAGTTTTAGAAATATATGGGCATTAGGCAGGTACAGTAAAGGTCATCAGTTTGATGGATTAGTTTAAATTTTATAGGCTGAATACAAATCCTTTGCCTACGGAGAAGATCTCACTTCCAAGGATGGCATTTCCAAGTCCCTAGCAGAACAATGGTACCATTACTCTTCTGCTAAAAAATTAATGGCAGTGCTCTGGTCTTAAAAACCGATAAGCATTCTTATAAGATGCCAACAGACATGTAGAAGATGGGCTCATGCAGAGACTTAGTCCTGCAATAGAGGCAAGGACGTAGTGGAGAGAACTGTCACCATGAAGGAACTGAGGCCACTTCTAAGAGCATCAAACCTTTTTGAGTAAATTAGTCTTAAAATTATCCTGCTCTGTTTTTCAGTAGGTATCACAGGAACAAGTGTGTTTTCCAAAATGAATTAACATGTATGTTAAGCCTCATTTTGTTACAAGTAATAGAAAATTCAACTCAAATCACCTTAAGAAACAAAGACAAAAAGAAAAAAAGGCAGTTTTATCAGGACAGCTGGAACAAGAGGGCACAATTAAGGCTCTCAAGCTTCAGCTTCAATCTATTAGTAACCTTTTCTGTTTGCATTGTTTTCCTGCAGGCTTTCCACTCCTGGTGACGAGATAGCTGGCGAGCGATGCAGAAATATACCCTATCTTTTCAGCATCCCTTAGCAGAAAGGACAGTTTTCTTTTTTTCCCCAGTGTTAAAGTCTAGCAGTCGAGTCTCATTGCATGGCATTGGGTACCAAGTCCTTCCCAGAACAATCGCTGCGAGGCAGGGGATGCAAAATTTCGTTGTCGGTGTGAGGGTCACGTCATCTCAACTGGACGCTCTGTGGAATCAGCCACATTCAAACTCTGTGGACTGGGGATGTGTGGGAGTGGTGAGCACTGAAGGACAGTCAAAACCCCAAGTCTGTAGGGGACAAAGGCAGCCTTTCTGAGTATGCTTCCTCCCTCAGATGAAATTGGAACATAGAATAGAATAACACTGAACCTCCTAGTGAGGAACATCAAGGAATTAAGCTGATAAGGTAAAGAATAGGTGAATAAAGCAGAAGATGTTGTTGACAATAGCTGCTGTTATTTATAATTTTTGCTGTTATTTAAAAAATGATATTAACTATTTTGGGATCAGGTAGACAGATATACCTTTTATTGTATTTTATTGTTGTTTGTTTTCAGTTTCCTGGAGTATGGTTCATTTAGGATGTGTTGATTTGAGTAAATCCAAAGGAAAGTTTTCTTTATCGCATCTATATTAATCTTTATTTCAAAGTTTACTTTAATAAGTACTACAGTTGAATTCTTGCATACTTATTGTAAAAAACAGACAAAGCATACTTAACACAAGTCCTTCTTTTAAACAAATTGGAGTTTCAAAAATGTTATTTTTATTAAAATTATATTTTAAATATATAGACCTCACTAGCACATTTTAAATCTTTTTATTTAATTATATAAATGCATTGCCTTAGAGGCTTCATGTTTCAATTTTAAAACAAATTATTACCATTTCACTGATAATCACTTAGCATATATATTGAGTTTACATGTGAACTCTACTTTTCATACTGTACTATCATAACCAAAAACAGATCATAATTGAAAGCTTTTCCAGATCTAGGTAGAGTTAATACCAATGGAAGAGTAGAGCCAGAATAGTTACAATTTAACAACAGTGCATGAAAATACATATGAAATTATATATATGTCCCTCACCTTTATCTCTGTTTTCCTGTCAACCTTGTCACTTTCACGTTAAACTTTAAAAAAGGGGAGGCAGTTGCTCACTGACTGAAGATGTCTTATGAAACTGTAATTTATTTTATTAGATATAGTGATAAAATGTATGTAATTATACATCTTGTTAATTGGTTTAAACATCCCATCCTACTGACCCAGCAGATGTTTCAATTATGTAGACAGCCAACATCTGTTTAGAGCTTCTTGCAGGACCCGGGCGTGGGTTTGTGTGCCTCTCATAAAGTTATGTAATGTGACTCCAGTGGGCTTTTCTATGAAAATTACTTTTAGGTGATTAAAAATTCAATGTAAGGTAAAATATATAATAAAAATTAAATAGAAATGTGGTGTCTAGAAATCCTGGGTGATGTTTTAGGGAAGAGAGGATAAAGTCATTCACCCATTTAATTCTGTACAGCAGGGTAGGACTGGGCAGTTAGAATGTGTAAAAACTATATCAATTGAACAGTATTGTAAAAAACTGAAGATAGGTAGTGCCTGGAAAATAGCATATTCTGCCATCTTTAATTACCCCTACTGATTTAGAGGAGCAGGCAAAGACTACATCTGGGGAGCTCAAATCCACAAATGAGAAGCATAGGTAAGAAAAAGAGAAAAGCAGATTGTAATGTAAGAACTTTCTAATAACTATACCAATTGAACAACGGAACTGGTTGATTTGGAAGGTAATGGGCTTCCCAGAACTAGATAAAATGTGTAAAGAAACTTGTATTTATTAAACAACTATTTTTTTGTCCCTATAATCAGAATGTTGTATATATTACCTTATCAAATCCCCACAAATTCATAAAGTGGACTACATTACCCTAATTCAGAAACCAGACTCAGAGGGTTGCCCCAGACCCCAAAACTGCAGAAAATTGCAGCCAAGATGTAAACCAAGTCTATGTGGCTCCAAAGATTATAATGCGTACAGGTGGAGTGAGCACCTGTGAAAAAACTAAAAAAGATTCTTTCCCCAGTTGATGATAAATGAACTAGATGATCATGAAAGTCTTTTCAAACTCTGAGATAGCATAACTTGGTAAGGGACAGAGGTTTAAGCTCAATCTTCAACTGACATGCTAAATTTTTCAAAGTCTACCTTTAAACACCTCAGAATTGGTTAATAATATCATTGGTATTATAAATAGAATATATATGTGTATATATGTGTGTGTGTGTGTATCGTCGGCAGCCGTCCGTCCTGAGAGACGATGGTGTAGCTTCTTAAGAGTCTATCTGCACCGCCGAGAATGGCTGTGCAGTCCGACTCGGGAGTGACACGGTATCTGTCTCCTCCCGTGTTGAATCGACATCTTGCGATGAAGCTACAGAGCCTGGGCAGGGTGATATGGAGGGTCTGCTGTTGCCCATGCAGCAGACCCCCCCTCTCTTCGCAGCTGAAGGGTCCAAGGGAAAGACGGAGTCAATACAGCTTGGCTTCAGGTGCGCCGCAGGAGTTGCCAGTGTTGACTACAACGTCAAACCGCCTTAGGGACTCCGGCTCCGGATTTTCTGTCGGGGTTTACTCCCTTAGCCTTTCCCCTGAAGAGGTGTGCCGCAAGGCAGCGGAGGTTTTTTGGAGTCAGAGATTTCCTTCTCTGTGTGTGTGTATACCACCATTATTATATATAAAATATAACAACTTATTGTATAACACCTGGTGAGATATATCTATTTAGATCATATCATAGCTATCTATGTAGTGATATAGAAATAGCTATATCTAGATAGATATATCTCTCCAGGGCTGTCTTGCCTGGAATGGACAGGACAACTCTGAGAGGAGCTGGCATTCTTCTAAGGAAATTTTCCTTCAAATGGAAAAGCCAAATGAGCTTTTCTTCTATGATGTCATGGTTTATAGCTTTGGCATCTTTGTATGTAATGACCCTTCTTCCCATGCTGAAGGAAGAGTCAGAACTAATAGTTCATTCCTTGTCTGGACATTGAAAAGAGGGCACAATATG
This sequence comes from Furipterus horrens, assembly GCF_987537825.1. Taxonomy (NCBI): domain Eukaryota; kingdom Metazoa; phylum Chordata; class Mammalia; order Chiroptera; family Furipteridae; genus Furipterus; species Furipterus horrens. Next base: position 12,318,787 of record NW_028327171.1, read on the forward strand.
CACCCCTACTAGTTAGCACACACCGCTCAGCCTTCTAATGGTGACTGATAAGTTTCCACACAAGCTGATCATTGCTCCGATAGCAAGTGGTTGTTTGTTTTCTCGGTCTCATTTAACAATGAATACATCTCCTATTTAAACATATTTAGAGTTGACTTAGAGACAGTGTTTAAAATAATATCCGCATTTACCTGGAATAAAATTATTTTTCTTATGAGCTATTGAAATGATACCATTTTTGGTATTCAGATTTTGAAATTTCACTGAAGTATTTTCCTATCAAATAATTTAATTGAAACTAAAGTAGGCTTCAGGTAACATGTTGGGCAGGCTTAACTTCTTGTCAAAGTATTTGGGTCTAAACCCAAATGGAGTTGAATAAACAAAGGAGGGGATATTAAGAGACTTAGGTAGAAAGTATGGTAAATATTTTAATAGTTATATTAATTGTTTAAAATTTAAAAATAGAAACAGATTTTTATTTGTCTTCTTGTAATGTTTTCTCAACTTAAGCAAAATGTTGTTGAAAGTGTAAAAAAACAAAAGAGGAAAAGAGGAATATAAAGGGTATTTTCACATTGTATTTCATTTGGTAAAAAGACAGGAAACAATTAAAACTAACAAGAGGAAGCCTCAGGAACACAAAAATGAACAAAGATGCAAGGCCGGCATGACTCGGGAAGGGGAAGGACACTTTTGAAACCTCTCCCTGGTACTACTCTGATTTGAACCTTCCTTCACGCGTGAAATATGATCACCTTTTCTCAATGATTCTGCTACATTTATTTCAATTTGTGATGTACTCTTTGTTTATTTTCCCACTGCGTTTACAGTGGTTAGAGTCAAGGACATCTCAGCATTCTAACAGTTCTTCATGTCCTCTCTCTCTCTCAATAAATATATTGGAGGTAGCTATGCACTTGCACCTAATGCTAATTTTCAGGCACGCACATCTTTATCTCCTTTTTCTCTTTTGTATGCAGGACTTCAGCTTTTCTTTCTGCTAGGGAATAACCCTGCCCTTGACTAAGTCACAACATCTGGATCCTGATATCACGGCCTTTGGAAGAGAAGCAAAAAATAAAATTATTCTGAATTCCCAATGTTGTTCCTATAAGCATTTTATAGAGAATAATAACCTCTTTGGGAAATAGAAAAAAAAATGATTGAAACAGTCACATTCAACCCTAGACCGAAGCTATAATTAGGAACCATGTGAGAAAGGGAAGCAAGATTGCAAATAGTGCGGGAGCCCTGACATTCGTGCCTAAACTGAAGTAGTGACAGGAAGAATCAGTCACAAAGAGACTGGAACTTTTGGTACTCAGAAAAATATTTCTCCTGGAAAATAAGCAGATTTTACTCAAATCACTGAAACAAGTCTATTAGGAAAACATGAAAGGCCTGATTATAAAAATTTAACAGATCCATTTACATGCAAACAAGAAAGCATCTACTTAGCAGAAATACCTGTAATGTATCCTCCAGTTTAAAAAAATGTAGCTACACAACGTTGTTGTTTTTCCATTTAGAAGAAAAATAGCAAGTTCTTAAAGTAACTAAATAATGTAACTGTCTCAGCAAATTTAGATGGTTCAATCCAAATATGAGTACATATTCAACATAGTTCTCTTCTTCTGCCTGTCAAGCCAGTGATATTTGGGAAGGGAAGTTGTCTGATGCCAAATGACTAAGGATATGTGCTTACTCTTAAGTTTTTCCTCATGAACACTCTTCCTTTCAAATAACCTATTTAGACCACATTACAATAAAAAATAATATGCTTTATACATGTAGGTGGACATCTGCCTCTTAGGTTGCTCCTTCCATTCTCTCATATTTTTTCAAAAATTTAAAACTTAATTTAAAAAATTGCAAGAGCAATACAAAAATATCTTCCTTATCTTCTGTACTCAGATCACCCAGTTGTAATATTTTTACCATCTTTCCAATATCATTCATTTTCTCTCTGTTGTTGTATCCCTGTCCCTATGTCTCTGTCTCTGTCTCTGTCTCTGTCTCTCTCTCTCACACACATACACACACACACACAGAGCCATTGTGGTTCTTTTAAAATATGACTATAGATCTATTGACATTTCTTCTAATTGGGATGATGTGGGTTCCTTTATTCTGGGTGGGACTGTGATGACTTTGAAGAACAGGATTTAGTAAATTGACACTATGTGACATCTAAGACTAGGTCATTAAAAGTCTTGCTATTTAAGATGGCTTTGTACGTGTTAACTTGGCTTAGACAGAACTTGAACTATATATTCCACAATTTCTTTCTCAGTATGTTTCTATTGGGTTGGCCAAAAGTTTGTATGTGTTTTTTCTTTCATAAAATAAAAGACACATTTTTCATTTTCACCAATAATTTTATTGATTTGGATATTTTGAGTATGTCAGCTGTCTCTTGTGTAGTTAACATGGATTGTTCTCATTAATGTCTCAATGATTGTTATTATACTTCAACTGGTCTACCCAACTGTGGAGCATTGTCCAGTGAGAAATCTCCAGCACAAAACTTAGTACACCACTTTTGACACATTTGGTCAGTCACAGCACCTTCTCCATACACTACACAAATTTTTTGGTATGCTTCAGTTGTTTTTACCTTTCTTGAAATAATAAAGCATAATATGCCTAAAGTTTTGCTTATTTTCTTCCATCTTCAATATTAAAATGGCTACACAAAAATTCACCAATTTTGATGTTTTTAAAAAATGCACACTAATATGACAGCTGTCACAATACAATCTAACAAAATTGTTTTGAATGAAATTAAAGACAGCTAACCACTACTAGAACCATCATATGAAAAAAAGTGAACTTTCTGGCCAACTCAGTATTTGCATTTATTGTGGGCCACAAGGGAAATGGTAGGGAAATTTGGAATGGGAAAGAAAAGCAGACACCATTTTGTAGCTCACAGATCTACTGATGGTTTTCTGACCCACCTCACTGGCATAAAGCAGCAGGAGACTTGTGACTTCTCTACCTTCCCTTGGATCCCCTTATAGCTCTTTGACTCCAAGGGCGTGTGTGTGTGTGTGTGTGTGTTCAGCCCCAAGTGTCAGGCTCAGCTGCTCTCAAGTAAGGTTGCTCAAGTGTCTGTGGTCAGGTCACAAATTGGCTGAAAACTGGCTGTCTATGGTAGCTGGGACCAGTAGGTTCTGTCCTACAGTAAGTTACTGAGGGCTGTTTTCTCGAGTCTTAGCAGACTCCCAAGAAACCATGCAGAGATATTCAGAGCATCTGAAGCTTAGGCTAGTAACGGGCATACCATCACTTTCATCCTGTTCTATGGGCCAAAGTAAGTCACAAGGCCAGAACAATAAAACAGACTCTACTTCTCGGGAGAAGAATATACAAATTGCCAAGGACATGTAGACCAAAAGTGAAAAAATTGGTAACCTTTAACAATAGGTCTAAAAGTATATGTTTCGGCAGCACTTACTTAGCATATGGCAAGAACTAGACTGATATTAAGTATTACTAAAATAAGAAAAACAAGGAGTTAATTTGATAATTACTTAATTTGCTTTATTTTATTGCTAAATGGTTAGGTGTAAGCTATATTTGCAAACTCAGTAACAGAACTGTATTAGTTTTCAGTCACTATGTAACAAAGTACCATAGATTCAGCCAGTTACAAGAACATACACATTTTACCTCACAGTTTTCTTGGGTCAGGAATCTGGGGGTGGTTTACCCAGATCCTCTACTCAAGGTCTCATGAGGCTAAAACAAAGGTGTTAGCTCAGGTTGAGGTCTCATTTGAGGTCTAGAATATCTTCCTGATACATGCAGTGTTGGAAAACAAAAGCATTTCTTTCCGGCTTTAGAGCTAATTGTTTTTAAGACCTGTAAGAGAGAAAGCTACTTTAAAGGGTTTAAGTGAAAGTCAGGCCCATCCAGGATCATCTTTTTTTGATTACCACAAACCAACTGATTAGGGACCATGACACAAGTGTAGAAAACTTCACTTGGTCATACAATATAATCTAATCATGGCAGGGACATCCATCATATTTTTAGGCCCTAGTTAAATGGGAGACATAGAATGTGTATGCAATGTGTGTGTATGTGGGGGGGGGGGGCTGCGCAGTATTTCTGGGGCCATCTTAGAATTCTGCATGCCATACCAACCATTCCAAAATTTTAAAAAAGAATGTTTATGAGATTTTTCCTGACAGAATGCTTTCTGCCAATAAGGTGCAGAAAAGAAGTTGACAAGATGTTTAATAACCTCCTCACAGAGTTTTCTAATTCCAGTGCGCTATGTAGTTAAATGGCTGTCAAAATCAATTTCTCTGCTCAGTAAAAATCATTAAAGCTCTGAGCTTAAACCTTAATCCTCTTTCCTTATATTTAAATGTTTTGCAGATGTTGCCCAAACCATATAATTTTCATAACTAATAAAATATCACAGGATAGATTAATATACCTAAGTTTAGGTCACTATAGCCAATGATCAGGAAGGAAATCCGTGTATGCAATCTTCTGAAGCTGATTTCAACATGGAAAACTGTATGCCACCGGAAGTGAGGAGCATAAGAGCCAAAGACAAAATCTAGCCAATGTGAGCTGTAATAATCGGGGTGACATGAGGTCATTCATTTCTCACAAATTCAAGTTTAAAGGAGAGAATCACAAAAGCATAAGCTTCTGTTTTTCAGCTGCAGGTAAATTCAAAATGAGCTACAGGGAAGTTTGTATAAATTATGTGGGCCATTAATGAGGAATGAGGTCTAGACAGACTCTCATCTATATTAGAACAAATTCTAGTTCACCTTTACTTAAAAGTCCAAAATACTCTCTCCCAGGAGTCTATATACTTTTAAGAAGGCCTAACAGAAGACTCAAATGTGTTTCTGTAGTTCTGTGTGTTTGTATGTGTTAGTGTATTTATGTGTGTTTGCATGCACGCTTGTGTATTTGTGTGTGCACGTGTTTGCAATTTTTTGTACTTTTATGTTTGTGTATCCATGTGCATGCTTGTGCACTTGTGTGTGTTTTGTGTGTTCACATGTCTACATATTTGTGTTTTTAAGCTACACATGCAATACTCTGGTCTCCCATTATGTATTTGATAGAGCCAGACAAATATGACTGCCATTGTTCTGAGCATACTCTCAAAGTATGAGCACATATTATAGACAAACAAAACATATGCACCAAGCATTTGAAAAGAGAAATAACACTAGAAATGAAATTTGAAAGCCACAAGTACAGAAAAACATGTATTTGTTAAGTTCAAGGTTTTGGTTTGTTTGTACTTTCATTTTAGTATGCTTTGCCCACTCACAAAGATCCCGAAAGCCCTGTGGTGAGACACTTCGCTGTTAAGGGATTTAAGACATTTGAGAGGTTGAATCTGGCAGACTGAGAAAGCTCTTTGTGGCCCACAGACCTATTTCTTTGGTTTACAAACTTGGTTAAGAAAAGTTAATTCACTTTAAAAAAAAACTAGGCATGTTTTCTGAAGCTTCTCATAGTCTCCATCATCTCCATGACATCACAGCAAAGAGTGAGAGGCATCATTTCCTTTTCCTGGCTGTGGCAGAAGGCACCCAGGTTTGCAGTTCTTGCCTTAGGGCACTGAGTGGTGGAGTGTGGGGTTTCAGATTAACCCTTAAATGAAGATTTGTTTTTAAATTGTTATTATTTATGAAAAGTATATAGACTACGTATTAGTTGCAAAGCATAGAAACATTATTTTATCTATTCTACATAGGCAATAATTCATATTCTACAATTAACTTCAGTTCACTTTTTTCTTCCTCCTGTGTGGAAATGAGATGCTTCTACTGTTCTGTTACCAACAATTTGTATCAATTAAGCTAAGAAATATTTTCTTCTCTTCAAAGTCTGATCTTTCATCCAAATATTTAATGTCTTTCTGATTATGATTTTGACTTTTGATACTAAAGGAGACATAATGCAGTTAGAATAGTTAAGATAGAAAAATGTAGCTTGTTACCGTTTTAATCCATTCAGTCTGCCTCAGTGGAGCAGATGTGTGTCTACCTTCCTTAACTGACCACAAAGATAGTGACCTAAAGTTTCCATTTTAAGGTACTTGTGCCAGGAGAGCACTGTGACCTGACACTATCATTCCCTTTTACAAATGTCTTAGCTCCCATCCTGTGAAAGGATTCTGAGCACAGGGCTTCCTTTATCTCTCCCTGGGCTGCTTTGCCAACCCCTTTTCTTCTCTGGTTCACCTCCCTTTTCCCTCCCCACCTCCTAGTTGCATCTTTTTCTAATTATCCTCTACTGGAATGACTCAAAATCTATATGCACTCGAAGTAAAATTCTTGTGGTTGGGGACAAGGAATTCAGAAGTAAATGCGCGTGTACTGTAATGTCGTGTCAGGGTAACTTGAAGTTGGGGAGGTGCTGCTGAACTGAGACATACATGATAAAACAACTAGCTCAGCAGAAATAGAAAGAAGGCATTTTAATTTGTTTAGCACCTCCAAACTTGCCTGAGACCTAATGCATCACTTTGTCCTTAGGGTTTTTATCTTTTTAAAATATCTTTCACATCCATCAGCACGTGTATGAATCGCCCACCTCTCATCTCTTCCCTAATTTCACAGGGCCCCTCCCCAGACTTCTCCTTGGTTTGGAATTCACCTAAATGTTCTCTAAGTGTGAAAGCCACCCTTCCTCCTGTCTGGTTTCTCACCAGTCAAGTTCTGTACTGAACTGTTCTGTTTATATATTTTTAAGTAACGTTGCTAAGCAAATCCTTGTGGCATTACTAACTCTGAATGTTGTTCAATCACAGATAATGAATTTCTTTTCATCATGTGTGTTTGGTAGGTATACAGCTGTGTGTGTGTATGTGTGTGTGTGTGTGAGAGAGAGAGAGAGAAAGAGAGAGAGAGAGAGAGAGAGAGAGAGAGAGAGAAACTCAATTATTGAAAGAATACAACTGATTGGTGGTATTTTCAAGAAAAAGAATACTCTTAAGGGCCTACTAAATTTTTGACCTTCCTCAAACAATGTGCCTTTCTTTGCTTCCTATGAAGGTGTTACTTATTTTTCTTAGATGACAAAAACTTACATATTTGTTTCTCAGCTTCTGAGTAGTCTGTTTCTGCAACACCATCATTTTCCAACATTTTACCAAATAATAATAAGCTTCAATTTGGATATTAACCTCCACATTTACTTTTCACCAACATATTCTTCTTCCCAGAGTGTGAATACCATTGGTATTTGTGTTGGAAATCAGCCAGGAAGGGTGTGTGTGTGTTTGCGTAGGCCAGCCACTTGTGGGTGGGATAATAAAAACAAAACCTCAGCATGGCACACCTTGAGAAAAAGGTGCATCAAGAGAGATAATGGGTGGTATAAATTAAAAATGACCTCCGATGGAAATTTTGTGGATATTATAAAAACATAAAAACAATCCATCTGTCAGCAGAGAATTTACTCTACTGGTGAATCTCTCATTGTTCACATCTTAGACTGATATCTTCCTAGCATTCTGGAGCACAATTCACAATTGTAATATTCCTCATTTATTTTCTATTGACCCATGGGCTTCATACCGGGAACGGTATTAATTATGTTTGTCTTTGCCCATTTTATAACATAGGCCACCTTTTAAGGATTAAAATCATCAAGCTGCCAAATATTGTGAGACCAGTTTTCCAACATTTCAGTTTAATGACAAAACTGTTAAAAGAAAGTTATACACAATGCCTTTATTGATGTGAGTCATATATCTTTTATTTCTATATTTAAGAACAGAGAGGTAGATACAGAATTCCTCAGAAGGTAGTGTGGCACAGGGGGAGAGGAGGATGCTACAGAATCCTGCAGCTCTACTCTAGAAGTCTGTTTCTGTCACTTTCAGATGATGAACTGGACAAATTACTTAAGCAGTCTAGATCTTAATTTTGTTAACTATAAAATCATATAAAAATATCTATTTTGAAGAGTTGTAAGTATCAGGGATAATATCATCTTGTTTATTATAAGTCTAAATGTATGGTAGATGATTGTTATTATTTATTTTATGTAAAAACCAATATTATCATTTTATTGATTCTATGAAAACTACCACAGGACATTCTTTAATAGAATTACATATGTAATTGCAGTCATAAATCATTTGTAATCTCTGTCGAGAATTGTCTGTAATCTCTTAAACAGTCACATAGTAATATCCTGTCCATTTTAGTAAAAAGTCATAATTTTTCCAAGAGTTTTTGACCTTTTTTGGTTCTCACACTGATTGAAGAGCAAAGAGCTGTCAAGCTGCCTTTGCTCCTCTTTAGCAGCTTTTCCAGGGTGTTGTCCCTAGTTTAGCCAGATCCTAATCTGTTTCTTTAGTAGATTTGACCATGACCTTTGATCATTACCTTCATGGAAATCTGCCCTCTCCAGATAACTGACATTTTGCTTTTACATTTTACTGGATTCTACTACACTTACCTCTTTGTCCAAAAATGGTGTTACAACCATTAATGTAAAACTCTTAGCACAGCTCCTGGCTCAGAATAATTGCTCAATAACTAATATATGTTATAATTATTACATCATCATCATCATCATTGATTTCTTTGTTGACTTTTCTACTTCTTGATCTATAATAGTAATGGCATCCCAAGTATCAGGTCTTGGTCTTTTAGACTTTGCTTACTACTTCTTAAGAAAACAGCTGCTCACTTATTTTATATTAATAATATTCAGAGAGAGGTAAGATGGCGGAGGAGTGAGGAGAGGTTGCGGTTTTAGGCTCCGGAGACCCGTCTGCAGTTTGGTCTAATTGCAGACAGAACATCTCAGTGAGCAGCTGGACATTGGCGGGAGTTGAGCCAAGGCACTGCTGGATTAGAGAAAATCCATCTGGGAACAACCTGTTTAGTGAGGATAGCGGAGAAAAAGGGGACGAAACGGGATTCCTGACTGGGGCGGCTGCCCGAGCTGTGGCGGGAAGCACACAAAGGATTTTTGGCGACCACAGGCTACCCCAGAGAGGAGTCAGGCGGAGAGCGGATCTCTGCCCGCTGGCAGAGACGGGACTCGACCAAGTGGCATTGGCGCTGAAGGACAGGAGACAGCGTGCTGCCGGGCAAGTGAGAACATAATTCTCCTTTATATTTTTCTCTAGTGGACGGTGGAGAGGGGAGGAAAGTTTGGGTGTGGTAGGCCGTTCTGGAGGAGCCCAGGCGCAGGGGCGCGCTAATCCACTCCTCAACCCTACCCTTGGGTCGCGGGGGCGCACATAGGGAAGTGCTCTCATTCACTGGCCCAGGCGCGCGGGGCCGTGAGTCCAGGCGTCCCTCGGACACTCCCCAACGGACATAAGATCAGTGCCCCAACGGGCACAGGGAGGGCCCACTGAACACGCAGAGGACTGTGCACAGACACCCCTAGACAGCTCCCGTGGGCGCAGGGCCCTAGGCCGGAAAGCAGACCACTAGCGCAGGCTCTGTTTGTGCCCACCCAGACGGGTGAGGGAACAGGGCGGCTGCAGCACAGGAACAGCGAGAGGCGGCGACCCACGGACGCTCGATTCCACTGAGCGCAAGTGTCCCTGGCCCTGCCCTAAGAGGCGAGAGACCAACTCCCGGAGCTCGGCTCAGCGGGACTGAGGGCACGGGGCAGCGCGCGAGCGCGAAAACACCTCAGCCTGGGGTCAGTGGGAGCTCTCGGGCCGCCTGTGCGGGCAGGGTCACCTCGGCGCAAACGGGGAACCGCCGCGGCCCAGCGAAGGCGGGAGCCAATCCCGGGGAAAGCGCTTGGGCCACCCGCGCGGGCAGGGACACCTCGGCGCGAACGGGGAACCGCCGCGGCCCAGCGAAGGCGGGAGCCAATCCCGGGGAAAGCGCTCGGGCCGCCCGCGCGGGCAGGGACACCTCGGCGCGAACGGGGAACCGCCGCGGCCCAGCGAAGGCGGGAGCCAATCCCGAGGAAAGCGCTCGGGCCGCCCGCGCGGACAGAGACACCTTGGCACGAACGGGGAACCACCGCGGCCCGGCAGCAGTGGGCTCCAACCGCGGGGCAAACTCTCGGGCCGTCCGAGCGCGCAGGGGCTTGCGCGCAAGGGCACCTCAACTGGCTACAGCGGGCAGCAAGGTAGCGCGCAGTGCCGGCAACCAGGTGCGCACACCAGTCCGGCAAAAGAACAAGAACCTCTGACCTCCCACACTAGACCAGCTGCGGACCCAGAAAAAGAAGGCAACACACCAAGGCTAAAACGGAGTAAAAACATCGTTTTTTTTTTTTTTTCTTTCCAAATTTTTTCTCCCTTGTTCTTTCTTTCTTCTTAATAATTTCTTTTCTTTCCTTCTTTCTTTATTCTTTTCCTGGGGTTTTTTTTGGGGGGGTTTTGGGGTGTATATATATATATATATATATATATATATTTTTTTTTTTTTTGGTTCAATTTTTTTTTCTCTCTCTTTTTTCTTTCTTTCTTCTGTATTCTTTCTTTTCTATCTCTCTTTGTTCCTTTCTTGGTTACCTTTGGGGGTTTTTTGGGGGGGGTTTTGGGGGGTATATATATATATATATATATTTTTTTTTTTTTGGTTCAATTTTTTTTCTCTCTTTCTTTTTTCTTTCTTTCTTCTGTATTCTTTCTTTTCTATCTTTCTTTGTTCCTTTCTTGCTTACCTTTGGGGTTTTTTTTGGGGGGGTTGTGGTAAATTTTTTATTTTCTTCTCTTTCTCTCTTTCTTCTTTTCTTTCTTCTATTTTCTTGGGGATTTTTTGGGGGGGTGTTTTTCCTCCACCTCTTCCAATAATAACAAACTTTATCTCTAACGTGTTGCATATAACCTCTCCTTCTCATCCTTTCTCTTTAATAGTGGTTTATTCGTTTGTGTGTCTAGCTTAGCCCCCCTATTACTTTAAATAATACAATATAATTACTATATAAACCCAAATACAATACAATCCCACTTTCTTACTATACTAAGTATTTTTCTATCCTTTTCTTCTATTTTTCTTAACATACAATGTAAATATTACTAACTGGCTTGCACAGTCTCAACTATTATTAATCTATCAACCCCTCTATCAAAAATTATATTTTTCCTCCCCAAAAACAACTCGTATCTATTCTTCTTATAGTATAAAAGCTCAAATCTCTTTACATTTATATTAATACGGGCTAGTTGGCTAACGATAGCAGGATAGAGTGGGGGATACTTTCTGAGGGTGTGGGTCTCCTGCCTGGGCTGTGTGTTTATGTCTTTAACAGCATATCCACAAAAGAACTCAAGACAAAGCAGATAGAGTGACTCTCAACCAAGTAGCCAGAAGGAAGATCCTATCAAAGAAGATCTGAAATATAACCGAACAGCATAAACAAACGACATAAAGGGTAACTCAAGACCATCAGGCTCAGGATATCAAAGAGACTGCACCACTGAAACTCCCAGACCTTCGATAAAGAATATTACACCACAAAGGAGGGAAGTCAAAGCAGACTACCCCCCCAATAAATAAATAAATAAATAAATAAATAAATAAATAATAACAAAAAGAATCCAACATGGTAAGACGCAAAAATAACCCCTCAATGAAAAGAAAAGAGGAATCCTCAGAAAGAGAGATAGACGAAATAGACATAGCCCAAATGTCAGACATGGAATTCAAAACAATGGTGGTAAAGAAGCTCAATATACTCGACATCCTTAAAATCAACTATGACAACCTTCAAGGAAGTTACCAGCAGCTCCAAGAAAATTACAGGGAACTTGCAGAGAACTACACCAGCATAAAAAAAGACATAGAAATCGTTAACAAGAACCAGGAAGAACTTAAGAATACAATCTCTGAACTGAAAAACACAGTAGAATCAGTCAAAAGCAGACTAAACGAAGCAGAAGATCGGATTAGTGAGTTAGAAGATAATGTAGAGAAAAACTCCCAGACAATACAGCAAAATGAAAAACGATTGAAAAAATATGAACAAGATGTAAGGGAATTACAGGATAGCATTAGGAAAAATAATTTAAGGATCATCGGAATACGAGAGGAAGAAGAAAAGGAACATGGAATTGAAAATCTGATAGGAGAAATAGTGACAGAAAATTTTCCGAACCTGATGAGAGGAAAAGCTATGCAAGTCCAAGAAGCACTGAGAGTTCCAATCAAGAGGAACCCCCAAAAACCCACTCCAAGGCACATCATAGTTAAAATGGCAACATTCCAAGACAAAGAGAGAATCCTAAAAGCAGCAAGAGAAAAGCAGCAAATAACATATAAGGGAGCTCCGATAAGGCTATCAACTGATTTCTCAACAGAAACATTACAAGCCAGAAGGGAATGGTCAAAAATATTTCAAGCAATGAAAAACAAAGGCCTACAACCAAGAATACTCTACCCAGCAAGGCTCTCATTCAAAATAGAAGGAGAAATAAGGAGTTTCTCAGACAAAGGAAGACTGAAAGAATACATCTCCACCAAACCAGCATTGCAAGAGATGCTAAAGGGACTGTTCTAAGAAAAAAGAAGGAAAAAACAAGAGAGGAGAGGAACAGAGGTACAAAGGGAAATGAATAAATACACGTCAATAATAACCTTAAATGTAAATGGATTAAATGCTCCAATTAAAAGACATAGGGTAACGGAATGGATCAGAAAACAGGACCCACATATTTGCTGTCTACAAGAAACACACCTCAAAACAAAAGATTTACACAGACTGAAAGTAAAGGGATATAAAAAAATATTCCAAGCAAACGGACCGGAAAAAAAAGCCGGGGTAGCAGTTCTCATATCAGACAAAATGGATTTTAAAGCAAGGACAATAAAAAGAGACAAAGAAGGACATTTCATAATACTTAAAGGAACAATCCATCAAGAAGATATGACTTTGATAAACATATATGCACCCAACATAGGAGCACCCAAATACATAAAGCAAATACTAGAAGACCACAAAAAGGATATCAACAACAACACACTCATAGTAGGGGACTTCAACACTCCATTATCAACAATAGACAGATCATCAAAGCAAAGAAACACCAAGGATATACAGGCATTGAACAACACACTAAACCACATGGATCTAACTGATATATATAGAACTTTTCACCCCAAAGAAGCAAAATATACATTCTTTTCAAGTGCACATGGGACATTTTCAAAGATAGACCACATGATAGGTCACAAAACAAGCCTCAACAAATTCAAGAAAATTGAAATCATATCAAGCATCTTTTCAGATCACAATGCCTTGAAACTAGAAATCAACCTCAGAGGAAAAAATCAAAGACACCCAAACTCATGGAGATTGAATAACATGCTATTAAATAATGAATGGGTTAACAATGACATCAAAGAAGCAATCAAGAAATTTCTAGAAACTAATGATAATGAGCACACAACAACCCAAAACCTGTGGGACACAGCAAAAGCAGTCCTGAGAGGGAAGTTTATAGCAATACAGGCATATCTGAAAAGGCTAGAAGAATCTCAAATAAAAAACCTAACCACAATGCTACAAGAACTAGAACAACAACAACAAACAAAGCCTAGGGCAAGAAGAAGGAATGAAATCATCAAGATCAGAGCAGAACTAAATGACATAGAGACTAAACAAACAATCCAAAAGATCAACGAAACTAGGAGCTGGTTCTTCGAAAAAATCAACAAAATCGACAAGCCTCTAGCCAGTCTAATCAAGAAAAAAAGAGAGAAGACACAAATAAACAAAATCAGAAATGAAAGAGGAGAAATCACGACTGATACCTCAGAAATACAAATGATAGTTAGAAATTACTTCAGACAACTGTATGACAAGAAATTTGACAATCTAGAAGAAATGGACAAATTTCTAGAAACATACAACCTTCCAAAACTGAATCAAGAAGAAGTGGAAAGTCTCAACAGACCAATAACAAAGAAGGAAATTGAAACAGTAATCCAAAATCTCCCGGCACACAAAAGCCCTGGACCGGATGGCTTCACAGGCGAATTCTACAAAACATTCAGGGAAGAACTAACTCCTATCCTCCTCAAACTGTTCCAAAAAATCCAAGAAGAAGGGAAAATCCCAAACTCTTTCTATGAAGCCAGTATTATCCTAATCCCCAAACCAGGTCAAGACACAACAAAGAAAGAAAACTACAGGCCAATATCACTGATGAACATCGATGCTAAAATCCTCAATAAAATATTGGCAAACAGGATCCAGCAACACATCAAAAAGATCATACATCATGATCAAGTGGGCTTCATTCCAGGGATGCAAGGATGGTTTAATATTCGCAAATCAATAAATATAATACATCACCTAAACAGAATGAAAGACAAAAATCACATGATCATATCAATAGATGCAGAAAAAGCATTTGATAAAGTTCAACACCCATTTATGATGAAAACACTCAGCAAAATGGGAATAAAGGGAGCATATCTTAACATAATTAAGGCTATATATGAGAAGCCTGAGGCCAACATCATACTCAATGGACAAAAACTGAAAGCATTCCCCCTGAACTCAGGAACGAGACAAGGTTGTCCACTCTCTCCACTCCTTTTCAACATAGTGTTGGAAGTCCTAGCCACAGCAATCAGACAAGAAAAAGAAATAAAAGGAATCCAAATTGGGAAAGAGGAAGTGAAACTTTCATTATATGCAGATGATATGATAGTATACCTAGAAAATCCTATAAACTCCACTAAAAGACTACTCAATATAATAAGTGAATTTGGCAAAATCGCAGGGTACAAAATAAATATACAGAAATCCAAGGCATTTCTGTACACCAACAATAAAATAGCAGAGACAGAGACAAAAAAGAAAATACCATTTACTATAGCAACAAGAAAAATAAAGTACCTAGGAGTAAACTTAACCAAAGAGATAAAAGACCTGTACTCTGAAAATTATATAACATTGAAGAAAGAAATTAAGGAAGAAACAAATAAATGGAAGCAAATACCATGTTCTTGGATGGGAAGAATCAACATCATCAAAATGGCCATACTACCCAAAGCAATTTACAAATTCAATGCAATCCCTATTAAAATACCAATGACATATTTCACAGACCTAGAACAAATACTCCATAAATTCATATGGAACCAAAAAAGACCCCGAATAGCAAAAGCAATCTTGAGACAGAAGAACACAGCAGGAGGAATCACAACACCAGATATCAAACAATACTACAAAGCCACTGTAATCAAAACAGTATGGTACTGGCATAAGAACAGACATATAGATCAGTGGAACAGAATAGAGAGTCCAGAAATAAACCCAGGCCTCTATGGTCAACTAATCTTTGATAAAGGAGGAAGGAACATAAAATGGAGTGAGAAGAGCCTCTTTAACAAATGGTGCTGGGAGAACTGGATAGGGACCTGCAAAAAAATGAAACTAGACCACCAACTTACACCACACACGAGAATAAACTCAAGATGGATCAAAGACTTAAATGTAAGCCGTGACACCATAAAAGTCCTAGAGGAAAACATAGGCAAGAAAATATCAGATATCTCACGTAACAATCTCTTCACGGATACATCTCCTAAAGCAAGAGAAATAAAGGAAAAAATAAATAAATGGGATTACATCAAACTGAAGAGTTTCTGCTCAGCAAAAGAAAACATCAGCAAAATGAAAAGGAAACCAACCATATGGGAAAACATATTTGCCAATGACATCACAGACAGGGGACTGATTTCCAAAATATATAAAGAGCTGATACGACTCAACATCAAGAAAACAAACAACCCAATTAAAAAATGGGCAAGGGACCTGAACAAACACTTCTCCGAAGAGGACATACAGAAGGTCCATAGACACATGAAAAAATGCTCAACATCATTAGCCATCAGGGAGATGCAAATAAAAACCACAATGAGATACCACCTTACACCAGTCAGAATGGCCATCATCAACAAATCAACAAGCAACAAGTGCTGGCGAGGATGTGGAGAAACGGGAACCCTACTGCACTGTTGGTGGGAATGCAGACTGGTGCAGCCACTATGGAGAACAGTATGGAATTACCTCAAAAGATTAAAAATGGAACTGCCTTTTGAACCAGCGACTCCACTACTAGGATTATACCCGAAGAATCTTGAAACACCAATTCAAAAGAACTTATGCACTCCTATGTTCATAGCAGCACTGTTTACAATAGCTAAGTGCTGGAAACAACCTAAGTGCCCATCTGTAGATGAGTGGATCAAAAAACTGTGGTACATTTACACAATGGAATACTATGTAGCAGAAAGAAAGAAGGAACTCCTACCATTTGCAACAATATGGATGGAACTAGAGAGAATTATGCTTAGTGAAATAAGCCAGGCAAAGAAAGAAAAATACCATATGATATCACCTAATACAGGAAACTAAAGAACAACACAAACAAAGGAACTAAATAGAACAAAGAGCAGAATAGAAGTCAATAGGGGGGAGGGGAGAGGGAGAGAAGGGGGATAAGTAAGGGAAGGGATTAATTAAAGAGCCTGTATAAAAGACTCATGGACATAGACAACGGGGAGGGATATGATTGCGGGAGAGGGGGTGGGCTGGGTGGGGGAGAGAAATTGGGGGAAAAGGGGATAACTGTAATTGAAAAACCAAAATAAAAAAAAAAAAAAAAAAAAAACAGAAAAAAAAAAATAATAATAATATTCAGATGTAACTCTCTAACCCCAACTACTTACTAAGGTTTCAGTTTTATATTTCCATCTGTTT
This sequence comes from Furipterus horrens, assembly GCF_987537825.1. Classification (NCBI taxonomy): domain Eukaryota; kingdom Metazoa; phylum Chordata; class Mammalia; order Chiroptera; family Furipteridae; genus Furipterus; species Furipterus horrens. The sequence continues at coordinate 12,335,485 of NW_028327171.1, forward strand.
CTAAGATCTTTACTCAAAGAGAATATCTGTCATCATTGCCAATGGAGCATGCACACACTGACCTAGATTCTCTTCCAAATGGTTCCACTTGCTTTCCTTCCCACCCCTCACTAACATGGCAATCTGCAGCTCCTTCCTCTCCATTCTCTCCAGAGACTCCTAGTTATTGTTTTTCCGGGGTGTGTCCTTTCATCTTTGCCACAGACATTCTTCTCATTCAGATGCTCACCACCTTATAATTCTATCAATTCATTTACCTTCTAATTGTCCGTTCTGTTCTTCACAATCATCTGTCAGAAAGCTGGTCTAAACTTTTTTGTTTAATTCTTTGATGCTTTCTACTTCTGGGATTTGGTCTTTCACATTTTGTTAGTTATACTTGTCTAAGCACTCAAGCTCTTAAATCAGGATTAATACAATTGCCTTATAAGGATGTTTTGCTTTTCTGTAATATCTCCCCCTAGTTCTTCCTGAATGTTACGGCAATAAATGATTGTCCCAACGCACACATTTTTTATTCCTTTAGGGCACTTCCCACTCTGCCTGTCTTTCCAGCTGCTTGATTATGTCTTTTGCTTCCCACTGAATCATGAATGACTCAGTGGCTCTGTAAGCATCATCCCTGTACCTCCACAGAAGGTGGAGATATATTATTCAAATGATGAAAAACTGAGTAATTATTTCCAGAAAAATGAATTATGCAAGCTTTGAAAACAGTGTTTAGCTAAAATTTAATGATTTCATCACTAGATAGAATATGATTGATCAAGTTATCATTCACAGTTACCATAAAACATCCCTTTAAAAATGTGTTGAGGACCAGGCACTGTGTATTAGAGGCCTAATGATAGACAGGACAGATTTCCTACTATTGAAGAGCTCAACATTTAGTGAAGGCGGCAAAGGGTACCCCAATCACATTAAAATGGATAAAAAAGGTAAATACAAGAAAGGGCAGAGAAAAGATAAATGTCAGCTGAGGAGATGTGGGTGGAGTCTTGGATGATGAGGTCTCCTCCATTACTATTACATATTACTTAAGAGTGATCCAAAAACTGTTTTTAAAAATCTCCCAAATATAAATTTTGTGATTTTTTTAAAACAACAAATTTCTCTGTTATATTTGTATGCCTGCCTCTCCATGTACATTTTGAAAAAAAAAATACTAACTCATTTTAATATTTGCTTCTTTGAAACTCTCATTTTCACACTTCACTTTGAAATTCGTTTGTCAGATTCTGAAATTGAAAGCATTCATAATTATAAGCTTCTTTTGTGGCTTCAATGGCAAAGATGGGTATTTCTCAAGTTAAAAAAAAATCATCTGCCTAAGTAAACGTCCAACTTAGAACTCAATCTCTAAATTATAGGCTGCCTGCAAATGCCTGTGTGTGAGTTCTTCCTCTCTCCAACTAACACCTTTCATGTATGGCATTTGTTTTTCTTTCTGAACGTGAAATAAATAGAGTGGATGCGAGAATCCACTGAATGAAAACGAAGCTCTAAAAATTGCATATTTAGTGGGATAGGACCGCCAAGACACTCTAGAGGCTCCTAGGAGACCCTCGTTACCCTCTACAATGGGTAAGTAGATAGTGGAGTGCCTTTTTGAGAGATGGATCTAAGGAACAAGCTGGCCTGGATTTGTATTTCAACTCTGCCTCTTGCCGCCTGTGGGGTTCTGTGCACGACACTTAAACTCTCTCTGCCGCCGTATATTATTCTTATCTAGTAGACCTCGGAGATAAATGGGTTAATAACATTTCTTCTCTGGCAAATGATGACCATTGGATACATTTAAAACCCTTTGTTGTGTTCGTATTTCAAGTTCCTCTTCACTAGACTTATTATCCAAACTTTTGTTTCATCCATTTATAGATATATGAAGCTATAGTTTTCCTGTGCTTGTCTTTCTTCCTGAGAATTCACTGCCACATTTAAAGCAATGATTAAATAAATATTCTATCATTCTCTCAGTAAAATTGGTAAAGACAAAAATGTTAACTTGGCTTTGAGTCTACACATTTATTTATATTAGTATTTACTATCAATTATACAGAACTTTACTTATCTCTCTTTGTTTGCGTCTTCTATTGAATTGAATAAATTGCCTGAATTGGTGTAGATGGTCTTCTCTGCATGGGTCCCATAGATCATAATAAGCTTTGACTGAATAAATTTAGAAGCAGAAAGTAAGTTATACTTAGGCTTGCATAGCAAAGGACAAGCCATGTTCAAGCTTGAAACTCTTTGACACAGACCAGATAATTTATCAAAGGAAAAAATAAATAAATAAAGGTTCTCATTTTCCTTGGATGGCTCAGAAAATATATATTTCAAAATAGTGAATGTATGCTGTTACATAAAAATACATGAAAAATTTACATTTTATTTGGAACGATCTAATTTGTGACTATCTTAAAAGATATTTAACATTTTTTTGTTGCTGCATTCATTAAAAAATTACCTATCTTGTTTCTCCAAGATAAATATTTTTTATCAAGAAAGGCTTGATTAACAAAAATGCTGTAGGATGGCATCATTTTCATGTAATGTGCCAACTCCACATGTTTTGTAAGCTCAGATGTGTACAGTGTGGTAAGAATGTTAAACTACAACCTATAAAATGAAAGAACTAATGGAAAATCTCACTTGTATTTCTGAAATAAGCCAGCTGTTTACACTTACATATTTTAATTCATAAGTCATAACCCAGCATCACATAATTATTTGGTGCACTGCACATAGATTCAGCAGAAAAAGTGCAAAACATCTTTCCTCACAGACCATATTTAGAATTAAAAATGAAGTATAATATGTAATTTTCCTATTAGGAATCTAATAGAATCATTTCACACTCAAAATTTATTTCAATAATAATGATATACTTACTACTCTTACAATGGATAATGAAACATATATATCTCAACTATAATAGTACATAAGAGAAAGATTGTCATAAGCAACAGAAAAATAAGTTTGAAAGGTTATATGTGTACGTTGCTGAAAGGAACAAGACCGTGTGATTTTCCTTTATAGTTTATAAATTTCAGTATTTTTAAAATGTCTTTAACTTGAACATATGTTACTTTAAAAATTGGGGTGCCGGAAGAAGCAATGTCACTCTGTGTTTTTTCCAAGAGCTTATTGCATTTTTACTTACTTATTTTTATTTTCAATTTTTATATTATTTTCATGTGTACAGCTTAGTGTTTAGATAATTATATACTTTACATAATATTCCCCTTAATATTTCCAGTACTCCAACTAAGGTCACTCCTTTTAAAATATATTTTTTCTCTCACAAAATCCTGGGCTGTGCACATCCAGGAATAAAATTTTACCTTTGAGAGTATTTAATATCAATTTAAATCATGAAAAAATAAAAACAAAAACAATTCATTAACAAAGAACTGTCAATCAAGCTGGATGTGCACAAAAGACAAAATCTCTGACAAAGGATGATGAAAATGTGTATAAATTCAAAGAACTGGAATATATTTCTGCATTTCTTTTTAGCTTCCTTTCATGGGCATATATTCTATTCAATCATCTTTTAAAGAAATTGTGGTTTATCTTCAATCAAAATGTCCTAGAATTTGATTCAGCACCTTTTTTATTAGAACATCTTTTGAATCTACATAAAATCATAACTTTGCATTTCAAATAACACTTAGCTATTATTTCAGTTAGCTATTGTTACAATACTATGAAGCAAAAATACTCAATATTAATTGCTTGCTCACATATTAGCGGGTAAGCGGAAGCAGCCTTCTTCCTCTTTGCTTTCCCTGTTTTGGGAATAGAGAGCCACTTGCTTTTCTGAATGCACTCAATGAATGTGATGGAAAGCTCCTAAAAGGGTCAGAAGCGTGATGCATTTTAGGACCTAGGTCAGCCTGACACACTGGTACAGGCTACAGTGGGAATAGTAACTGAATCAACTGCAGCTGTGTCTACCACTATGCTAGGTGCAAGGAATAAAAACCACACTGTGCCGTGTGATAAATGCCACAGATTAGAGATATATGGACACACAGTGGAAGACTTCATTCTTTTGAGGGAATTGGGAAAATCTTTATGGGGCCAATAATATTAGAAGTAGGTCTGCAGAAAGAACTGTCAGTTCACAAGGAGAACAGATAGATGAGAGAATTCGGGCAGAGCATATACAAAAAAGTAGAAATTCAGAGGCACAGAAAATATTTTTTGATCAAGAAGAGATGTGCAGGATCGAAACTGAGGAGAGACTGCAAGGGGTGAAGTAGAAGAATTGAGATTGGACATGCAACCCTAGAGAGAATTGCAAAAGCTCTTGATTATAATGCTAAAACATTTGAAATTAATTTTGTGGATTGTACTTCATATCAGTGTATCACAAAGCGACAAAGTTGATCGCATAACAAGGCAATCAAATACTTAGTGTCTTAAAATAACACTATTTAGTTAATGATTCTGTGGGACAGCAACAGGGACGGGGTTCAAGGAGGTGTTTCTTCTGGTCTCACTCATGTGGCAGTAGTATTACCAGGTAAATAGGATACTGGTTTGATAATGAGCCACATGAAATCTTATCCTTCAGTGGCCTAGCCTGGCTTGTTTATATGGGGAAGGCAGAGGTCCAGGAGAGAAGGTGGGGTTGTGTGAGGAATGAATATTAATGCCTTATTGCTTCATTCCATTGGCCAAAGCAAGTCACAAGACCAACTCAGAGACAATACCCTCCACTTCTTGAAAGTAAGAGCTTCAAAGTCACATTGTATATGAAATGAAAACTAAAAGGAGTGACAGATTATGTGTCCATTTTTTCAATTTACAGAAAGGGACTTTTGAATGATTTTATTGGTACAACGGCTATAAACTGCACACCAGATTTAAATAACATAGTTTTTAATCTCACCCTTTGGTTTTCAGGTAACCAAATTCTGACAAAAGCAAAACAAACTATGTGATCTAACAATATTAGAGCATTTTAGAGGATAATTATGAAATATAAGTATTTTCATCATCACTTTATTAATATGAATAATAAAGAAAACTTGCATGAAGTGTTACATACCAGTAATATCACAAAATAAAGATTAATTCATTAGAAGGTATTTCTTAAAAAAATATCTTTGTAAATGATAAAAAAAAAAAGGGTATCCATTATTTATACAGGAATCATAATGAACATCAATTGGGATAGCAGCATACTTTAGGGACAATAATGTTCGGCTATACTTGTAGGAGAGAACGAACGTAGTTTTGAGACATCAGTATGACCGTGAATCTAGGTTTGAGCCTCTGCCCCATTTACTGTTATTTCCTAGGAATGGAGGGAAGTGCGAACAGGATCACCAAATCAGGGAGAGCAGGATCCAGCACTCCTAAGGCCATGCCTTCTCAGCCAGCCCAGGGCAGAGCGTCAAGAAGCCTAGATGGAGGCAAAGGGGCGCAGAGAACTTGGGCCTCGACATGGCTAACTTCTCTGTCAAGGTTCTTTTTCTTCAGTGACTGTTATTTGTGTCAATGAGGCTTCTAAGAGACTTATGCTATATTCAGAGGTAGTCCTTTCTTTGTTGTTTTTATTTTCTCTTAAATATGTCACTGCAGGAGCATATGCCATAGTGGTATCTGTTCCCTCAACATAACACTGCACACTGAAAATTGAAAGCTTATAAGTTGAGCTGAGAAGCGTCTCCTCCCTAACTGACATTGCAAAAAGAGAATGCTACAACATATATTTTTGTGTATATAAAGATTCCAATATATCGAAACACATTTTAAGAAAAAACACATCCTTACTGAAGCCAGGTTACAGATAAGGACGATAAAAAGGAGTCCTCTAGAACCATGGTCTTTTGAGGGGACCCAGGCTCTGGGCAATGGGGGAACCAATACATGTGAATTTATTTGGGAGAAAATGTTGAATACTTTAGTGCCAATATATCTTATCCATGAACTCGTTGAAAAAGATAATAATGATTTGAGACAAATAAAAAAAAAATTCTTACAAGAAATAGATAATACAAGGATTGTTGGTGATGGATCAGATACTATAATGCAATTTTGGAATATATAGACTAGTTGATGTCTTATTAATGGACAAACTAAAGTAGAGGAAAGAGCAGGCTGCAGTATGAGGGAGAAAAGAGTGCAGGGTTAGGGGAGGTGCCTTTCTCCCATGGGGATTTTCAGACTCTAAACGCTGGGCTATGAAGTACTGTCTACAGAGAGACACCGGTGAAAGCAATGTGGTACAATAAGCATAAGCTACGGCTTTCCTCAGCTACCAGAGATAGATGGTTGTGTTATGCAGAGTACAAAAATGTGCCCTGGACAGTAATTGGGGAGTTGAAAGAAAAAAGTCTGAGAAGAGCTGGGAATCTGGACTACTTCCTCTTTTTCTCCCCCCAAATAGACCTCATTGTAAATTTTGTTTCTGCTAGACCCCCAATATTTTTCACTTTCTAATCAAGTGGAGGATTTTCCTAATACACAGTCATCCCTGTTCTCTGGTCAAATAGGAATAGGTATGAATTAAGAGAAGATAGAATCACCAACAAGGACGAGCAACTCTGGGTATGTTCAGGCCACTGTTTCATAGATGAGAAAGGAAAGTCTACAATGTCTACTTAAGAATAGAAAGGGAATTAAAGTTATCGAATTCAGGGGCATGAGTGAAAATATCACTCCAGTTTTACTTACAAACTGATCAAGCCTGGGCACTCTTATCACAATTCATTGAGTTTTTACATGTGCATTTTTAGGAAGTGGGTAGGTGGCAGGTCTAAAAAGGTCCAGCAAGTTTATACCCCTCAACACACTGGTGGGAAGGAAGGAGGGGGTATATCAAGAACAGTGTCTTGAATCTTGAGGTTATGTTATGAGTATGTAAGAGCTTCATTAACATAATCACATTGGGTTGTCCGACAGGTATCCAGAAAAGATAAAGAACACTTATCATTGGCGACATGGGCAGAACTAAGAGGTGATATTGAATCTGGGGCATGTGGCCTCTGCCAGAGGAAGAATGCATAGCAGAGACTGGGAGAGAACTTTGAGCAAGATGTTGACCTTGTCTCAAGATGTTGACCCTCTCACAAGAAGGTGTAAGAAAGGAACATATTCTACACCATGGGTTTGCCTATAACAACAAGCCTTGCTCCTTCATTGCTCCTGAAGTCCCATCTGGGGTCAGAGGGAAGGATTAATCATTCTCATGGAAACTTCAGATAACATCAGACCCTAGTCCTCCTTTAACAAATATGGAGTATGAGAGGAACCCTACAAAACGCCTGCTACTTAGAATATGTGAGAAGCTGAATGGGACAAGAAAATTAATGCAGAAGAGTAAGTTTATATCTTACAGTTGCAGCCATATCCTGAGGCTGAGCAAGGCTTCCTCTGCTTAACCTAACCTTTCCACTATCCCCAGACCGTGTAGCTGTTTCCAGGAGGCTTCCCTTTCCCTTCCTTCCTCTCCTCTCCCCTCCCCTCTCTTGCATAAGGCCTGGATGTATGTTGGTTATGTGCCCTTGAATCTTTGAGACTAATGAACAGACGAATGGAAAAATAAATTTCAGTTGTCACAAGTAAGCGGAGCAGTCACTTATTTCACGCATTTGAGCCAGTAGATTTCTGCTGGCGTGGTGCACAAAATAAGAAAAACATCATTAATCCAGAATACAAGAATCAGCAAGAGAATGCAGAAAGGCACAGGTTCTCACACTCAAGTCAGTGAATTCACCTGGAACTTTGAATCGCAGTCAGACCTTACCATCTCCTTCCCAAGAGCTGCGTCAGGGATTTGGCTTTTCCTCTTTCAGTTTTATTATTTTAAGACCTGCTTCTCACCTTTAAGCAAACATTTCCACATCCTGCTTGATGAAGACACGCCTTCGGAGATAATAACTGGAAATCACGGTTATTCTGTGTCATCAGTCTTGACGTTTGATGTATCAGCTTATTAAGTTTTAGGCTGTGACAGCAAAAAGTGGTGAATGCAATGAATATTGGTAGTTGCATATGAGTTTTTAAATAAAATATAACTTACTTAGATTGATTAGTTCTTTGTTACGAATTTCTCGCTGTTTTATATAATTGGTGAATTAGACCCTGCAGTTATTAAATTGCAAAGATATCTTATCAAATGAAATTTCACCCAAAACTGGAACAGTACAAATGGTTATTGAATGTGCCAGTTATAGGACTAGATTCCAAGCTCAATTCTTCATTTAGGTCAAGTTTAATTTCTTTCTTTCTTTTTTTTTTATGTTTAGAAAACGTACCTCGTAGTGACCAAGGGACAGAAAATTGGTTCAAAGTCAGAGGTCGATGGGTCCCAAATGTATGGGTTTTCCTCTATACCCTGTCCTTTACTCTCAAAGACTGATTTTAACAAATTAGAGCAGTAATAGGTATCATAAAAGTGGGCCATTTTTCACAATTAATTTGATATGCATTAGATGTTAAATCTTGTCCACTATGCTGAGGGACTATTCTTCCTCTTCTGAAACACTCTGAAGACTCTATAGTGTTAATATTAGGAAAATAAAGAGTTCTGGTCTGACTCCAGCTCTCTCATTAACTTTCTGTACCATCTTAGACACACTTGCTATGACCAAAAGAGGGGATACAATTAAGTTAATTTTCATGCACTTCCAGCTTTAATATTCTATTTTAACGATCTATGTTATAATATTATTTTTCAAAAATTTTTAAGCCCTAGAGTAACAGAGAACATGCTTTTTAATTCCTAAAAAAACATTGTTTTTATTGGGGGGGGTTATATCTTAAATGAGAATCGTTTTCAGTGTAAGGACATCAATGTGATAATTACTCTACTAATTAGCACTGCTAACTTGGGTGGTAAGAAGAGTTTAAGATCAAAAGAGTAAAGACTATGTAAGGGGGGTTGTTAGATTGCTGTGCTGGGACTCATTCATTTCTCCTAGAAAGGCAATCGATGGAGGTGGGCTGATTGAGAAATTATCTAAAGCCTGATGAGAGAGGGTTTAATAGGCACACTCAACCAGGGGGACACATATGCCCTCCAGTGGGAGACACCCATGCCTGAAGATGACCCAACATCATTGGCAGCAGAGCAGGGAGCCACAGCTGGACAGCATACTGCACTTAGAACTGGGAAGAGACAGATCGAAGTTCAAGAATTGTAGGGACCAGGTATGACAGGTGCAAAAGGAACATTAGCCTTTGGGTCATTCAAAATGATCCCTATTCAAGAAGGCAGTCTCCAGCAGCCAGAGATAATAATAGTGGGTCCCGGAGGCAGAAGCTAAGGGGATCCATATGGCCAGGAAACTGAAAGGCATCACTTCTATCATGGAAGCTGGAGTCTAAAGACATCAACGTTCCCTTCAAGGGACCCACAAAGGACCCTGCAACAGAAGCCACAGCTTTAAATGCCTGCTAGGCACAGGATGCACCAAGCCTGCATGCAGTAACAGCAGCCAAGGAGGAACTTTCTTAGCTTTCTTTTCCATCCTCCTTCCCTTCATACCAACCTCACAGGGATCAGAATTAGCATCTAGCTGTGGGGTGACAATGGAGTGACAATTGAGAATGAAGACTGCTAAGATTCATTTTTCAGAAGCCCTCCTGAAGACTGGTCCCAGCTGGCAGAAGAATTGGAAGGCAAATTATCTTGAATAAAGGTAAAAATGCCAATTGATATGTGTGACTGAACACTTTCATGTACTGAAATAATGAGATTGTGTTTGCAACTTAGTGATCAAGGGGTTTTATACCTTCTAAACATGACTAGAAATCTATGGGATCTCCATCAAGCTTTCATCCAGTGGCAAGGGAAAAATCTCTCTCTCTCTACAGGTTGGGATAGACAATGAAAGACAAATAAATTAGCGATTCATTAAATTTATTGAGTCTTAGATGATTAACATGTACAGTGCATGTGTACTTTTACTCTCCTTCACCATGATATAAGAAGTTGGTGAGTAAAAAACTCTCAAACTAGGAAGGAAGGAAAAAGGGAGAGAAAGAAGAAAGGAAGGAAGAAAGGAAGTGAGGAAAGAGACCTACAGTTATGAATCTACCCTCACAAAGGTCGTGTTTTCACCCATCCTTCCTTTTATCACTTTTTTCTCTTTATTAGCTTCTAAAATTTACTTCCTTTGTGCTATTTCTTCATAAGTTATTTTATTTTCTAGTTTTTATTGCTATCAATTAATTTTTTAAAGCAGTGTTTTTCAATTAGGGGTAGGGGGACTAACTTGACCCCCTTGGGGACATTTGCCATTGTGTAGAGGCTTTTTGATTGTCATGCAGTGTTACTGGCATTGAGTGTGGAGGGACTAGAAATGGTGCTAAACATCTCGAAGTGCATAGCAGAGTCCCTACCACAAGGAATTATCAGGGCCAATAAGTCAACAGTTCTGAAGGTGAGGAACCTACCCTAAGAATACAAAGTTCATAAAACTTCTTTTAATAAACAGGGAGATAGATAGAAGAGTTCTTCTTGATAATTTTTTTCCATACAATTATATTCAACCTCTCTCTTTTTTTCACATCCAAATGTGTTAAAAGTAACAGTATGCACTTTATCTCTTTTCATTCGGCATGTGATGGCACTAATTTAACTAAACTTACTTTTAAACATTTACCAAATATGGCATCAATTCCAAGTTGCTTAACTACTCGCTGAAGATATTTTGACATTGAAAAGCTCCTTCTGCTTTAAACTTTCAGATGACTCTCTGATGATGTAGCTAAGAAGGCATGAGCTTTGGAACTGAGACACACTCACAAACCCTGGTCTAAACTCCACTGCCTGGGTTACTCGTATCAGGTTGTTTAGTGTCACCGAACTTCATGTTTCATATTCTATTTATTTTCTTTGCATTTAGATCATATACTATTTGCTTTTATATTTTTTCTCTCCCTAGTTTCCAACATTCTACTTTGTTGATACTGACTGTTCAATGAGTTGAAAAAATTAACAAATATACCTATGGGTACTAGGTCTATATACGTCTCCCTGCCCTTCCTTTTCACATTTTTGGTATTTTATAACCATTTCCATGTAGCTTTGAAAAGTCCCTTTGTCCCACTCTCCCTCAACTTACCCACGCTCTCTGTCAATTCTGTAATATCACACATCATCTTTCCTCCTTTGAATTTTATCATACATGGCAAAATAACGGAAGAAGTGACATGTGGAAAAATGGCTTAGCTTTATTCTGAGTAACTCCAAAGAACAGGACTAATATCAGCATTTTAATGTAAGGAAGATATTACTTAAAATTAAGCTGGTCAAGAATTAAAATGGGTAGTATTTATGGGTTGGTGATCATTCTGCTTTTAGAAGTAGATGAGCAGAGGCTAAATGTTAACCTGTTAGCTTAGTAGGCTCGATTGAATGACTGCAAGGGAATCATGAGATAATGTCAAGAGCAATGGATTCGAATGAATGCAGAATGGTTTAAGGTCTCTTTGCCTTATTTTAGCTACATTTGCCTTGATCAAGTTATTTGACTTCTCTGAGTTTCAGTTTCTTATCTGTTAAATCTTATAAAATTGAAAACATGAATAAAAAATATTTTGTAATATATAATGCACTATATTTTTAAGTTGTTATCACTTCAAGGATTTATTCCTGCATTTTAATTCATTGCTTCAGTGATTACAACTAGATATATAAGTAATAATGGATGAAAATAGATATTTGTCCGCACATGGATATGTATGTACTCATTCTCATATTTTAATAAAATAAATATAAAACAGAAAATTAGCTATTTTATCAAAAATAATACTAGCAATGAAAACAAAACAGCAGATTTTATTTTTAATTCCATGGCACATTTCATAAATTTAATCGTGAAAAAGTCTCTTCTGGGGACACATGCTCATTTTCATAATCTCAAGTTAATATGATTATTGTTCTAGAGAAAGGACTTACAAACTTCAGTCCCTTTATATTTTTGCAGCTTTCCACTGATTGCTTACCTTTTAAATAATTTACTAAAATGATCTGATCACTTAAGTTTTGATTTATTTAAATGCAAATATGTAATAAACCTTAAATATTTTCCAGAAAAATTAAACATCAATCAAGTGAGTATTAATCATACAAGTGCCTTAATACTCACAACACTAAAAATACTGTAAATTACAAAAAGAAGATGTGAGGAATAACTCTTCTCCTTTTGTCCGTTTTTTCCGACTCCGCTTTCCTGGTGTCCCTTACCTAATTGCAGGATCATTTGGCACTGTTCTAGCATAATCTGTTGAGAAAAACAAGAACACAGTTTCTATCTCAAGGCTGAGTTTTCCAGGATCTGCTGTTGCCACATCCCTTCTTGTCTGAGTTAATCACAAGGGTGGGTACCCGGGTCAGTCAACAATTACTCCTCCTGTTTCACACCCGTGGGACAAATCTTTATAATAGATAAAATAATCATCTGCACTATGTTGAATGTGCCTCCCTGACTAATCTTTGGAGAAGAAAACGTCAGGGGAGAGAAACAAGTTGGATCACTGGTTCTTCAACATGCTTTCAAAAACTTGACTATGCATTGACTTTTCATAAGCTGTAAGAAAGCATCCTGGTTCAGCTTTCCTTTAGAACCCTCAGCAGGAAATGGGAAAAAAGGGTTTCCCTCAAACCAAAAGCACTTATTGTTGTTTTTGTCCAAGAAAAGACCCTGCAAAGAGTTAAGGTATCATAATTCTTATGAGATAGATTTTTCTGGAGTACTTTTCACTTTACAAAATGTTGCTGTCCTTATTGTTGTTTATTTAAAAGCACACGCCATTAAATCAAGTATCCATTCAGTCTGGCGGCAGCTCTACTATATCATTCTCTCTCTTGCAGGTTCTGTGTTTTGTCTTGAAAATGCTTTTCCTAAGCATCCAATTTATAAAAACAGGGTGGACTTAGCCAGCCTCTCAGTTTGGACAGATTTCCAAAACTGATTTGAGATGTGGCTTGTGCCAGCGAACGGAACCTAGATGGCTAAATCTGTCCTCCTGTTCCAGCTGTACTTGTCTCGTTTAATACTTTTCTTCATTGCCTTCTCTTTGGAAATTTTTCTGCTTATAGAGGGTATTCATAAACCTGCTTTTATTTCTTTTGGCATTCCATATTCATGTAGGGTTGATTTTTCCAAATATATATTTCAGCAGTTTTTGCTTCAGATTCCCATGAAAGTTTCCTGTGATTGAACAATGGGTGAATAAAAACAACATTGTGGGTTATTTTGCATATATGTTAGACAAAACAAACTTTTTGCCAATAAGTTGTTCTCTCAATTTTCATTTGGTTCTTAGACTAAAAGACTGCTGAATGTTTAGACCTCCTCCACGAGCGAGCACAGTTCATGTTTGGATCATTGAAGCAAACTAACCATGCATTGATTGAAATTTTGATTAAATGGATCTTGAAAATTCTTGACAAAAGAAAATAAATTTTGAAAATTATATTCACAGTAAGAGTTGTTTTAAAACAAGCAGAAGACATGGTATGAAATTTAAATGAACACAAAAGGAGATAATAAGATACAGGACCCAGATTAACAAAAATTAAAAATGCCGAGAGTTAACTCATTTATTTAAAACATGCAAGACACTGTGGAAGCTATTCTTTGAGGTGCAAACAGAAGTCCTTTTATTTTATCTACTACCTTCTTCATGCTGCCACTCCAGCCATCCTCTTTTGGCTATTTTGGAACAAACGGAGAAAGCTGGAAGTACACATTAGTCATTGCCAATTATTTCATTTTATCTTATTTTGTATTGTTTTCCATTACCATTGATCCCTTTATACCCCCTCCTCCCAGCAGTCACCACACTGCTGCCCACGTCCACCAGTCCTTTTCCCTTTTTGCTTGATCTCTCCACTCCCTGACTACACCCCCTCCACCAGCCAGCCAATAATTTTATTTTTTAAGTTTTAGGCAACTTATTTTCTACTTATAAGTCATCAATATCTATGAGCAATTATATTAGTAAATTGGATTTAAGAGATTACATGTCACGATAAGAACATTTAATTTGGACTAATGTATGAGAAAATAATCTTGTTTGACAAGTAGTCATTCCGTCTGCATAGGTAATACCAACCTTAAGTTGCCTCTGTGTGTACCTTTAATTGAACAGTAAATCCATTTATAAAACACAAATAAGAAGGCATATTTTTTCTCAAAAATGCTAGGACAACTTGCTACCCAAAACTCACATCTTTTGAGTTAGAAAAATCCATGGGAAAATAGTATTCAATAAAGTCATGCAACCCTTTTCAAATTGTTTCCTTTATTTAATGTCTAGATCTAAATTTCTCATGTTAATTAACTTGTTATCAATAATTATCAATATAGTTGAAAATAACTTTCTTTGCTCTTTTTTCATTTATGGCATGGTTTTCAGATCTTGAATTATGCATCTTCTTCTTAGGATAACAACTTATAGAACCTTTCCTGAAATTGTCCCCAGTCTGAGCTAAGTGTCCTTCATATGGCTCGTCACAGACATCTGTGATAACTTATAATTAATTTAGTACTTAGCTCTCTGTATTGCAATTTATTTTTTTACTTACATGTTTCTACAACTGGAGAAATGGGTCTCTGTCAATCAAGGTTCGACTAGAGGACCAGAACCAGTATAACCTATATATTAAAGGATTTCTTGCAAGTAATTGGCTTGCTTGATTTTGATATCTGGCAAGGCAAGTTTAAAGTTTGTACGGTAGGGCTTCAGCAAGTACATTCTGGAACTTGAGGGCAGAAGCTGATGCTTCAGTAACAAGCAGAATTTCTCCTTCAGTAAAATCTCAGTTCTGCTATTATTAAATCTTTCAACTGATAGAACAGACCCACTCAGATTATCTAGGACAATCTCCTTTACTTAAAATAAACTGATCACAGACATTAATCATATCTACAAAATATCTTCATAGCAACACTTAGATTATTGTGTATGATTAAGTAACTGGGTAATATATATATATATATATATATATATATATATATATATATATATATATATATATATATATAACTTAGCCAAATTGACAAAAAAGTGACCAGTGCATGGTCTATGTCTTTTCCCCCAACTCTCATAGTAAAAGTTTTCAAACATGCAGAAGAATAAAAAGACACTTATAAGAAACACTCACATACTCCCTTAGATTTAAAATGTGTTAATATTTTGACAAATCTGCTTTATATGTCTGTATAGGTGTATTTTCAAATTATTTGAAAATATGTTGCAATTATCATGCTATATCTCTAAGAATACGAGCCCTAAGAATTAACTTCATCTATGTAACCACAATTACATTATCTCCACAAATAAATTAACAATAATCTTATAAAATCACTTAGTAACATGTTCACATTTGAAATTTCACAAATGTTCATAACAACAAAGGCTAGGAGGGAGAAATGAAAGACTGGAGAAATGAAGAAAGCATAAACACAGAGGGAATCTTGAGGTTCCCTTCTGGGAGTGAAGGCTGTCTAAGGGATGCATATTTCTAAAACATCCTTTAGGTTACATTCTCTGGGAATGTGAGTCCTGTGTTAGGTAAGCTCAATGTGAAATAGATCCACCAGAGAAATAGAGTGATGCCTCTACCCCTACTCACACCTCTGAATTTTTTGTCAGCTGACAACTGATACATATATTACATCTACATCTGAGACACGTGCTTTCATATTTCATGCATTTAAAGTTATATATTTATTTAAAGATAACTCCTTTTCCTGAAAACAGTTGTTGAGTTCCTATTATATACCAGGCAATGTGTAGTAAGTGGTGGGACAAGTAGATTATATCTTAATAGGTTTAATTATGTTCAACACCAACAAATGCTATAAATTTTTATATTATCCACTTCAAACCAGCATTACTTGAATAACAGGCATCTTTTAAGTAAATTTGATTAAGCAGTCTGCTCATTATTTACAAGTGTGCATATGCTTACTTTCACGTGCCGTGATTACTAAAAAAATTGTCACGTATCTCTAACAATGACAATTTGAAAAGGTGTGAATATTTGAATTATTCTTATTCTTGATAATATGAGTATGTTCTGTATGTAATATTGAGAGTGATTTCTATTTAATACATAATTATACTTATTATTCATTAAAAATTAGTCAATTGCTATCAAGTAGCTTAATAAAATTAAAATTAATGTTAAGGCATAGGCGTTCTGATGAAGGATAGGCAAATTTGGAGTAACAAGAAATAGAAAGATGGAATAGAAAATATCATGTTAAACTTGGTGAATAAACATCACATTTCTGTATTCACTGGGTTGTTTCAAATCCTTACCACCTTGCCTGCCAATAATTAGGAACTACGTAGTTTAACAATTCTCTCTCTGGATGTACTGGCATTTCCAGGAGGAATTCCCTTGAGACATTCCTTTAAAAGATAAAAATTGTATGCATGACAAAACTCATTTCCCTCTTCATCCATTTAATTTTACAAGATGTTTACACGCTTACCTGCTACATAAATTCAGTTTGAAATAGGATTTGAGGAAAGATTACGTCAAAGAATATCTTCAAATACATTTCAAAATGGTACTTGATGACAGAAATATTTGCTCAGCTAGCTAGGTTGGTTCTCTGGAGCACATACAGTTGTTAGGAGGTAATTTCACTATATAGCAAGGGCTTAAGAAAATAGGAAAAGAAATAAACATTTTAAAAATTACTAACCTTGTCTGACTTCAAATTAACCTCAAAGTTTTCTGCCAGTATTCTATGAGATACAAATAAATGGGATTTTGTTCGCATCCTTCACTTTTTGAGGCGTTTATTGAGTCTGTTAGAAGTTTACGTCCCGGCAAAGAGGCCCTGCCCTGAACTCCTGCCTGGCCTTTCCACAATAAATTGAGAAGCTGGAACGTGGCCATCAGTGGCATCACCGTAGTGTAGAGGCCTTTCCAAAGGCAATAAATTCAGAACCATGTTATTCCCACCCCCAAAACTGAACAGCCTCACAGCCTTCCTGGGGCTGGACTTACTGAGTCTTTGTTTTGTAAGAAAATGAGGAAAGAAAGCTTAAGAACTAGATGTGTGGGTAGGAAAAATCTGAAGAAAGACTTTCTTGATGGTACAGATCTATAACATAGCAGCTTCCACTTGAAATATAGTATCCGCTGTTTTCATATAAGTATTCTCCTTAAAGGACTTAACACATAACTCAAAGTTTCAGAATTCAGATCCTAGGCCAATTTTTAAGCAGTTGCATTGACTTTGGTAATATCTGACATACGAATATACTTCCCCGTTTTTTTTGCGCACTTCTAAGCCCTTTGATCATCAAAGAGAACTGTAACTGAATTCTTTCAATGCAAATATGATCCACATAGCATCTAATAGGCTTCCTAGTTTGGGAATAAAGTTCCACAATAAGTTTTCTATTTTATGAAATTTTTTAGTTCTAGGCCAATCCATTGATTGGTTGTTTTCACGGACTAACTAACAAGATAGATTTCAGGCACTTGCATGTTAGGCCTGGGACTCCTCTGGTCAACAGTGCAGTTTTTTCTTCTTGTTTTCATTAAAATTGTGTGCTGTGTGTTGTTCTTATTGTTATTGTTCTGTATGTGAAAGTTTGGCTTTGTTAAGCCATTAAAAATCGTTTATGTATCCAGAACAAAAACCTAAACTAAGATATATTTATTAAACTATTCATTCTGGTAATAATAATTGTTTTATGAGCTTCACACAGAAGTTATTTCATTTAATTTAACAATTATCTTTGCTGGACCACTGGAGAAGAAATATTTAATGTATTTTGTAACTGTACCTGGATTTTTCTTCTAACGGAAAAAAAATGTAAATTCAATGAATACTGTCATTTAAAAAATGGAAATTTGATGCCAAGCATCATCTCACTATATATTGCACTGGTTTTGCTATTCATAGCTAAGAAAAATTTCTTTGCCATGGGGAAATAAATAAAGGTGAAAAGAGGGCATCTTAAGAAAATATTAAAAACTGTACTATAAATCACTAAGATTATAGCTATTAATTAAATGTAAGAAAACACAGCAATAATACTTTGAAGTCCAAAAGTATTTCTGTTAAAACTCTAAATGCACATGTGCTCAGGGGACCCAGTCTACCTTCGCTATGTACACATCTCTGTAACTCATCTGGTCTCATGCTTTTAAATGTAATCTACCACGGAGACCCACATCGATAATAACACTCTGCTCTTTCTCTATGAACTTCAAGAAGCATGCCTCACTACTTATTTGACATTTTGACTTAGTTCTAGTAAGTAGACCAGCTTTACCATATCAGCTCCTTATCCATTTACCCATCATAATAAACATTATCATCTGCCCAGTTGTTTATCCAAAAATGTTAGAAATCATTCTTCAATTCTCTTTATCCTTCATTTTCACTTTTAATCTATAGACAAACCTATAGACACATGTATTATACCTCGGTGCTATCTTTTACTACTCTGCTGTCCTTGGTCTACTCCAAGTCCAAACCTCCATACTGCACCCACAAGAAACTGCCATAGACCCTTACTAGAACTCCTGTTCTAAAATCCTTTTGTCCAGAAGCAAACTACATGATTTTCCTAAAATTCAAATTGGGTCATGATATAGCCTTGCCTTAAAGCTTTCCATAGCTTTCCATTTTACGTAAAATGTATGCTTTTTACAATGGCCAAAGTCTTATAGGATCTGACCCTTGCCTAACTCTCTGACCGCATGCTATACCAATTATAATTTGCACACTACATCCACATTAGCTTTCTTTCTAGGTTTTCAAACACACTAAGCTGACTTCTACCTAAGTAAGGGCTTTTGCACTGGTTGATTTTTTTCTAGTAATCTCCATATGGTTGTTTCCATTTTGACATTAAGTTTCAGTTTGTGTGATTCCCTCATTAGAATCTGCTGTAATTACACAGTTTGAAGAAACTCAAGTGATTTCTTTCAAATTGTATTACTGTCTTTTATTTTTATTATATTGCCTACCACTACTTAAAAATATCTTTTTTATGCACCTGATTGTTTATTTTCTGTCTCTTTATGAATGGAGTTGTATAGTCTCTCTCTCTCTCTCTCTCTGCCAATCAAATTGTGCTAGAATATTAGAAATCCATGAATATCAGATATGCAGCATTTAAATAATCCATGCCTCAGTTTCCTCTTCTATTAAAAATGAAGAGAACAACCTTAAACAACAATTTCACCAGCTTTTTGTGTCAATCAAGTCAAATAATAAAGGTGAAAATAATACTGAATAGAAAAATTGCTATACAATGAGAAATAGCATTGTTCTCATGTAGTATGAGTATGGATAATATCACAGATCATGGAAATTCTGAACTGTAGACCTCTGTTATGCACCTATCATCACTCAATATTTAATCTAAATTGCTATATAAAATATTTGTGTTACTTTTGTAACCAGTTGACCCCAAGTCAATGCTTAGTATCTGTACTAAAATGATAATCCTTAAAAATGTTGAATTGATTTGAGATCATCTGTAATGCATGATAACCCTAAAAAAAAAGAAAAGAGAGAGAGAGACAGTTAAGAACTTCCTTGCTTCCTTGTGCTTTCTTCCTTAAAGATGTCTTCACAACTTCGCACTGATAAGAAATACTCAGTTCCAACAGGGAGCACATGGAGATATTAATACCTTTATACTTCATTATATTCTACATAAATGAATAAAAAACACAAACACAAATGCTAATCAAGTTATTATGTAAGCAACTGAAGACTTTGGTGTATATACTTTTAAAATAAAAACCAGACAAACTCTCAATTTTTTAGATGTCTCATTCTACCATAGACTAAATAATTTTAGGACAGACAATTGGGATTGGTTCTTAATATTGATCTTCATAAACTGGAATTCCAAGAATGTTAAACAGCTGATATTTGTACAGATAAGCCTATGGCTATAAAATTAAAAGGTATAAATGTCAAAAAACAAAAATGAGTTGTTGCAGTATAAAAGTACTAAAATGTAGTAAATAAGCTAAAGAAAATATACAAGAGAAAACACAACTAGTTGCTAAACACAATTTTCAGCCTGATGGCTATACATGACCTTGGAAGTAATCTACTTCATAACATTTGTATACACAGAAAAACTGTTAATTTTTACACCCTGACATGAACACATTATTTTGTAATTTTTGAGTTAATCATCATACATAACATATGTAGACATGAGATGTCAAGATTTTTTCTGCTGTTTTCTTCATATAGTTTCCAAAATTACACCAAGATTACTCTGGATGTTTAACTTCCTGCAATTCATTTTTTTCCTCCATCACACAAATCACTTTAATATAAAGCTGATAATGAAAGAAAGTTGGCATCGCAGTGCAGTTGAGCAGAGAGCCCTTGGTATGTGACAAGCATGAATCAGTGGGGACAGTCAGCATAGCAGCATTATAAGCACACATCACGTGCTGACCTCACAGCCCCTCAATTCTATTTCTGCCACCTCTAGCTTCTGTTTGAAAGAATGAAAATCCTGCGGTTGTGCCAGTGTTGATTTTGGTGGTCAACAATTAAACGGAATTAACATGGAAAATAAAAAGTGGGTGTTATATTACATGTTGGCTTGTTCAATTTTGCAACAACTTATTATATTTTTTGAACAGCTTTAAATATTTTTATTTTGTTTTGGTTCTGACAAGTGGGCAATAAATTCAGAAACACTAAATATTAGTAAATATTTTATGTGGTAATTCAAAAATACAGAGATTAAACGAGCTATGAAATATATAGGGAGGGGGAAGTGCCCACTAGAAGTATTAGTGCTATATTGTGGTAGATTAATTCTAAAAATATCCCCAATTATTCCCCTGCTGGTATGGGACTTTTCAAAATTCCTTCCATTAAGTGGTGGACTTTATTTACCGACCCTTGACTTTGTGCTGGCCTTGTGACTTGCTGTGCCCAAGAATGCAGTAGATGGAGTGTTCTGCCTGTGGTAAGTGGAGGCCTCAAGAGGCCTTGTATAATTCTGTTCATTCTCTTGAAACTCCTATGCCATGTAAAATAATAAAAATAAATTAAAAATATTAAAAATAAAATAAAATAAGAAGGGAAATAAAGTCCAGACTAGCATGCCACAGAATGAGAAACCTAGTAGCAAGCAGCCTGCTTGTTTTAACCAATGCTATTCTAGGCCTACCTGTAGCCAACCAACCTCCAAGCATGTGATCCAGTCCAATCAAGATTAGCAAACCTGCTTTCCCAACCCTCAGCTAATTGCAGATAAATGGGTGTGGCTGATTCCCAGAGAATGCCAACTACTGAATCAATATGTTTTATTTCCTAGAGTGGTAGAAGAGAGGAGTGTGGAAGACCTGGCTGATTAAATGCATGTGAAAATGATGCCGGTAATTTCATTAAAGAACCTTATTCTCTTCTTTGATGTCCAGGTTCAGTGTGTCTCCAGGGCACTTCAAGATTCCTCAGGACTTTGAAATATTTGGCAACAGTGGATAATACTAGGTAGAAAAAGCCTTGACACTTGAATCTTGGAAGATTCCTCCTAAGGGTTGAGGATCGGCATTGAACTTGGTGGGGCAAGGATACATTTGCTTTCTGCTGAGCTCTGGGAAATTATTTTTATATCATTTAGCCTACCTTGGTCGATACAACTGGTATTTTGGGTCAGTAGTTGAGGTTTAAGCAAATAGCTGAAGAACAAAATCACTAATTACATATCAAGAGGGGTATCAAGATTATAAAAAAGAAACAATAAAATGGTGGTAGACCTGGTTTTTGCAGCAGAAGAAATCCTCTCCATCCCACTAGTTCACCTACCCACCCTTTCCCCAGATTTGGGGACTTACCTGTTTTCTATGGAACAGGCATCGTGATAACTCATGGGCTTCCCAAGTCTAGGCTGGCAACTCTCATGCTCTGCCTTATCTTGCCTTTACGCTGGCCATGGTGGGTGCAGGTAATATCTGGTCCTTCTGACTGCTCACAGGCGTCAAATTACACAGCCTGGAAGTGTGGGCAAGTCAATGCTTCACAGGGAAAGATTAACCAATTAAAAATAAGGTGTCAGATTTTCTTCTTCAATAAGAACTTAGAAATGCAAACATAAAAAACAATTCACCTAAATCAAGCAAATAATTTTCAGTGAAACACTTATTTTTTCTTACATATAAAAGGTTAATTTGGAGACATGACACGAACATAAAAATAAATTTCTTAGTGAATGAAGAACAATTTTTCATTCAATATTTCAAGCTGAAGTGGACAGGTGCAGTTTTAAACTTCTGGTAAATGTTTGGCTTTTGTGCTTTTAAATTAGCATTGTAACTTTGAAACCACATTTTGACTTAACCCTGGAATATTTAAAAAACAAATCATGGCCTAGAGATGTCATAATTATAGAGAAGCAGTTGTGTGTTGACAAAAACAAAAAACAAAACAAAACAAAATTTAAATATTCTGCATTGACAAGAGTGAAACATGTTTGCTTACTCAAATAGAATACACCTAAATGGTCATGAGAGTGGTCATGGATGTGTTTATACATCTTCAACCCCATCAGACCTTTGGCTGATAAATAATTTACCAAACAAACAAACAAACAAACAAAACAATGTGCTCTAAACTTCAGATTAAATGATCAGTTTGGGTATTTGCTTTTGCTAGACTCATATGCACTTAGAGACTTAAAAAAAAAAACATTAACACTGTGTGAAATACCCAATAAATAGTAGAAAATCAACAAAAATTAGTGAAACTGACTCAAGAAAAAATAACCATTTGAAGCTGAAAATTAATCACTCAAAAAGGAAGTAATGTGGGAAAAAATCTTAAGGACTTGACATTTCATTCATTAATTCTCCAGCATTGTTTTTTATTCTGTACTATAAAAATCTTTCAGAAAAAAATATGCAAGGATATCACACATAGAACAATACATTTAAAGACATCATATAATGATTCAAAAATATAATTCTTACTTGGAAAATAATTTTCATCCGTGTACCATAAACTTTCATGGGAATAGGATCACTTGAGGACAAAGAATATTGGATTGCTGCAGAGCCATAAATTCCAAATTCCAACCGGTTGACAGATTCAGCGTAAAAAGAGGAGAATGCAATCTCACGAGTTCAAAATATAAATATATTGCCCAAAAGCATTAAAAAATAGTTTGCGTGATACTTTCAAAGCTGTTTTTCAAAAGGACTGTTTTTTAAGTAGTTGGTATTGCTGACCCTTTGAAGCCAGTTCCCAGGGAGAACAGGCTCTGAAAATAAAAACACATCATTACTGCTTAGCGTTGTCTGTTATCTGCACTAAAGCTATCTACTGAGTGAGTCTAAATTTTTCTATATGAAGCTATTGCTGTAGAGGAATCTCTGGAGCATTCATTTCTGAGAACAATGTCAATGAGATTTAGTAAGCAAGTCAAGAAGAGAGCTCAGGGTCAAGAGATTTGGAATTTTTCTGGCTATGAGATAATCAGCGGGGTTGTATGAGCTGTTGGGTATGATATCATTTTGGAAATATTGGCCCTGTGCTTGTTATTGAGTAATTTTATAATCTAGTTTTGGGAAAAAATGGCCATATACTACTTCCACTCCTTTATTGCTGCAAGATTTTGTTATAGAGCTCTAGTCTTGTACAATGCTGCATGCTAGTGGGTGTGTGTGTTTGGTGAGAGAAGCGTGCGTTATAGACGTGGACACGAAGGCACTTGCAGTCTCATAGAGAGCATGAGACAGGAGTCCAATCCCAAAGGCATTACAGAACGTCCTAAGGGCACTGATTTCACTCACGGCTCACAGTTCTCTTTTCCCTCTCTTAGTTCGAAATTCTGTACCGAGCCCTGGATTGTCAGAAGTCTCAGATATGCGAGTCGTATACATTCTGTTTCAACTATATTGTTCATCCTTTCAAGTCTCTGTGTTAATAATATACCCCCTCTGGGACTCTTTTTCAGCTTCCCTTGAACTTAAATTCCATTAACTTTCTTTATCCTGGTCCGACTGTTTCTTCCTCTTTGGATTACATCCTACCAAGTTTAGGTTTCATAGTCCAGTCTTTCAATTACTGTGGCAGTATTATTCAATCCCTTTGAATTCTGCAATTCAGCAAGTCTGCCAAAACCCCAACTCAATTCACACCCAGTAATCACTTCCACTTTCCTTGCACCTGTGAAGCTAAACATAGCATATTGTTACCAGTGTTAACTTACCTACTCCAATGTTGACGAAGTTCATACAAGCTGACAATACTACACTGTTGTTCTGCATATTTCATTATCTGTCATAATGTTCTTTTGAGGTAAAGAGAACATATTATTTATAAGCTCTGGCTTATTGTAGGCTCCCAATTAGCATTACTTTCTTTTTTCTCTGAGATCAGGGAGAGGCACCGCAGGTGGCCCTTGGAGGCTCATTTCTGTCACTCCTTTGCTGCTACTTGAAGAGCTGGCTCAGTGGAGCTGAGGATCTCCACAAGAAAAAAGACATATTCCAGCTCCAAAAGTTCTGCTTTTTGATAAGGCACCCACCCCATATAGGAGGCTTTCCTTTTTTACACAATTCACTGAGGTTCCCTGTCCCTCAGTCCTTGTGGATGAGAGAACGTAGAGGGTCCAGCTTCCTCTAACTGTCTGCTCCCTGGTGTGTTTTGTCCCTATGCCCTGCCTAAGAGCATGTAGGATATGTGAATCAGCACATTGTACGCTCCTCGGCACCTGTCTGCTTCTAGGTTTTTACTGGACATACTGATTTTGAACGACATGGCTCTAAGGTCTGCCTTTTTGCACAACCTAATTTTTCAATTACTGTGATGACTACGGTTTCTATGTAGTTTCACCTAATTAGCCAATGCAAAAGCATCTTCGTTTTTTAAAAATTTGATCTAATTTTATTTAAACAAGAGATAAACAAATATATTTTCCCATAAAGTTACTAAACTTTAAAATGAAAGTCCACTCCCTACATTTTAAAGTAAACTTCTCTTTTAGAGCCATTTTACGTTCATAACAAAATTGAGTAGAAAATACAGAAAATTCTTATATCCCGGTTTCTAAATATGTACAACCGCCCGCAATACCAACATCTCAACACTGTGGAATATTGGTTACAGTTGCTGAATCAAGATTGACACATCATTATCAAAGTTCATTGTCCACATTAGAGTTCACTCTTGGTGTGCATTCTGTAGGTTTAGACAATTGTATAATGACATGTATCTACCATTGTGCTGTCTTACAGAAAACTTTTACTGCCATAAAAATCCCTTACGCTTCACCTCTTCATCCCTCCATCCCTCCCTTTAAATCTTTGGCAACTACTGATCATTTTTACTATCTCCACAGTTTTCCCTTTTCCGGAATGTCATAGAGTTAAAACCATATAGGATTTAGATTTTACAGACTAATATTTTCACTTAGTAGTATGCATTTAAGTTTCCTCCTTGTCTTTTCATGGCTTGGTAACCCAGTTCTTTTTAGTGACGAACCATCTTCCATTGTCTGGATGCACCACAGTTTATTTATCCACTCACCTACTGAAGAACATCTTGGTTGCTTCCAAATTTTGGCAGTTATGAATAAGCTGCTATAAACATCCATGTCCAGACGGTTGGGTAGACATAGGTTCTCAACTTCTTTGGGTAAATACCAAGAAGCACATATGTTGGATCACCATCTATATTTTATTATCAGTCAATAAAGACTTAATATTCTCTTAATTTTCTTGCACACAGAAATTTATTTTGGCTAATATACTGATTTGGTACTTACCTGAGTCTTTTAAAATATAGTAAATCCTTATCAAATTATCAAATAAAGAATGTTACATGATATTGCATATATCCTTTATTTTACATTGATATTAATTAACCAACCTTACACACAAAAAAAAAGCATAATGAATAAAAGTGACCTTTTATATATGGTAGTGTGATTGGAAGGCAAATAAAAACATGCACAAGCAGTTATTGCCTGACTATTATTTTTCAAGCATTTTCATACAAGTACTTAAGAAGCTAAGAAGCATGACCTCTCTTTAAGAAATGAGAAACTTAAGTTGAACAATTTGTCCAAATAACAACCCTGGAATCCCATCTGTTTGACTCTCAAGTCTATGCCCTTTCCAGGATGCAATATTCACCACTGCGAGGACAGGAGATTTCTGCTTTATTAGTTTATCTCAGCTTATTTTCCACAAAGAGTTTTAAACTACATTGCCCATGGGACTATCACATCTGTGTGCTTTTTCTCTATGGAAGTTCAGGGTAGGGTTGCAAATGATTTCATAATACACAATTCCAGAATCTAAACCATATGGCTGTATTCTATGTTTGCTCAAATAGATCATGCTATCGCCACAAAATGGTAGCAGAACATGTGTAATTACATACTCACACAGTAGTTGTTACAGCAAGTGCCTTTGCTTTCCACAGAGCAAACCATGACTGCAATTATTTAGAAATCACATGTGATACCCATCTACATTTTTCTTATAAAATAAAGTAGAATTTAAAAAATGTAGACTTCTTGTGAATTAAATCTGTTTCCAATGCAAAGTATATTCATAATAATAAACATGATATCCATGTTTTTGCACAAAGGAATAAACACACTGTGTTTAAGAATTTTTCCTTAGCAATGCCCTGTAATTTATATTTTTTAGATGCTCAGCCAAAGGTTTTCTTTGCTACAGTAGTTAAATATGCTTCTTTAAGAAAAACAAATACTGTTATCCTCTTTCAATTTATAATTTCCTGCAGCATTAAAATTTTGTGTTTCTAGAATAAAAAGCTTTTAGTGTCAGAAATATTTGTGAAAATTCTTTCAATCTTAGGTAACTAAAGGAAAAGTTTCTCCAAGAAAAAAAAAGTCTATACCCATAGGTGTAGTTAGGCAAAGGAGAGAACTTCTGAAAAGACCCAGCCCTTACTATGACTCACTCAGTCAATGAAGCTTAACTGACCTCTTGCAAAAAAGAAATAACTCATATCCAGCAATGTCCTTCATGAATGCAACTTTCAAAGTAAGGAATTCTTCCAACCAGAGGAGATTTTTTTTCCTGAATAACCTGTTTAATGCCAGAGAAAAGTCATCTATATGGCATAAGCAGTTTTACCTAAGAAAGAAAGTCAACTTTTTTTCTAAAATATTTTTATGAGAATATGAAATATTACCCCTCTGAGTCAAATGTGATAGAATGAAGAGTTTATTCAATAGATATTTTAATAAAGACACTAAGCATCAAATACTCATGTTATATACTTAAAAAGGTTATTTTTTTCCAAGGACATCAGTGGAACAATACCAAGTTTGAGTACACTTGAAAGTTTATCTTGCTTCTGGTTGGATTTATTTGCAGGAGTATTTACATATTTGGATAAAAAATTGGTGATAGATTCATAAACACTAACTGAAAGATTTTGCCCACTTACTAATAAATTGTTCTTGATAATTCAAAGTAATGTATTGCTGCTAATACAGTATCATTCATTTGAGCAATATGCCATTCAATGCCAAGTGAAAATACAATTTTTGAAATAAAATATCTAACCAAAAAAGTAATTCTGTAAAGTTTGCATTATTTTCTCATGTGGGTATATGTATATTTACAAAAAGACTTTGTATTTTAAATGGTCAAAATATTTTGAACAGCAATGTAATGATTTAATTGTAGAAGTTTCCAAAACATATGGACTACATTTCTCAGTTCTATTACAATCCCATAAGATTTTTAAATAATGGGAAAAACCTATTCTAAAAAAGCAGAGCAAAAACGTGAAAAATATCTTAAGCATTTCAACAAATTCCTAATTCAACAGTATTTGCCCCTCCCAAGTGTTTAATTTACCTAAATCATAGGATTTCTGTGCAAGTACATATTTTCCTCTTTTCACTGTGTTAATCGTCACCTATTAATCATAGAAACACCCAGTAATTTTCTTTTTCTCCATATTTGTTACATAATTAAATAATGAATTGAAGTAAAAAATAATACTCTAAAAGCACTTGAGCAATGGAGAAAGCTGATGCTTTAACTTGGTAGACTCAGATATAATTAAATATTTGTTTGCTTGGTTTTCTTTACTTTTGTTTTGTTAATATCTGTTGAAAGGAGGAATAGACCAGATAGGAATTAAGGCAATTTTTACCATCTAATCTTTGTTCCTGGATTTAGTCACATGAACCGAAAGTATTTTCATGAAGTCAAATTGTGCAGAATTTAAATGCTAGGTTCATACTATTAAAACTATACTATTCATAAACATTAACTTTTACTTGATTCGCAAAGATTATCATTAGGATTCTATTTATGCCATGTGATAGTTTTTATAGTTAAGGAAAGAGTAACAAATCCACCCAAGTAGTAAAAACGCTCCAGTCTCATTTTAATAACATGTGGAAAATGGTGTTATTTTTGATAATTTTGAAAATAATAAGTTTATTTTACTTTGAAGCTAAGCTGAGCAACTCTCTTTTATTGCCACAACACCTCATCAGAGACAGCTCTTAGCTGGCACAGAATATCCAAGTGGCTGTGGTTTGCTTTCTTAAAGCTTAGACCAGTATCTTTTTTACAATCTCTCCAATCTTTGGAATATTCTCCTTCTACAGTTCCCAACTTGATTTCTTGTCATCTCTGATTCTGACTTTTCATCATTTCCCCACTTCCAAGCGGGCTTCAAGTCCTGTCCGTGTTCCAGATTTGAGGGTTTCTTATTCCTTTGTACTCCTTCTGCTGTCACTGTAGATTCTCATCATCTTATACTTAGATTATCTCTGTAGAGCGCAGCCCAAATCCTGATTTACCTCTATGTTAGTTTTTGTCCAAGATATTTTTTATTACCTCTCAAATAATTCAAATCTAATAATCTTTTAAGGCCAAAGTTATATCAATTTTATAATCCTAGTAATAAAACAACACAGAAGTTAAATACTGTAATTTCACTTATTTGGAAGACCTAAAATAATATGTTTTGCTTTATAACCCTCCTTTAAATTTTAATATTTTTCTGCCAGACTATAACAAGAATGCATTTAGGATTTGACGTCCATCTTTGTTTTGGTATTTTTAGAACCTCTGTTTTACAATTTGAAATAGAATTTTAACATTTAGGATTTTGTTTTTGGCATACAAAATGAAATATATAAAATAGTCCTTATCTAAAGGACTTCAAAGTAAGCTTAATCAAAGATAGCTTATATTGTCACAATCCAATATGGTGAGTGTTTTGGTTGACTGAGTTTAATGTAAACCTATTAGTATCATTAAAGAAACACTTTGCTTTTGTTCTGCCTATGAAAGGACCTCCTAAATCAAGGTTTATCAAGGTTGTTAGTAGAAATTATATTTAACTAACTGACTAATTAATTTATTTTATCTTAATCTAAAAAAATAAAAATATAAAACTTCTTGATTTCCAAATTTTTGAGAAAACCTGAAATGTTTTAAAAATGATTTAATAAAGTTTTAACAATTATTAAATATATTCATTACTAACATTCTAAAACTAAGAACCCAGAACTCTGAGTGTGTGTATTCTCAGGAACACTAACTGGTGTAGCTATAGATATAGAGGTAGATATAGATGCTGATATAGATATAGGTATAGGTATAGGTATAGATAAAGATATATCCCCTTGAGCAATACACTCAAAATTGGGTACACAAATTGCTGGGGTTCTGAGAACAAGACTTCAAAACTTATTTATTTTCTTTATTTCAAATTGGTAAATTAGAACTCTGGAAGTTTTCATTATTATTATTATTACTACTACTACTACTACTACTATTTTGTTAGGCAGAAGCATTAGTCAGTATGACAACAATCATAAAGGAACAAGATGAGCCTGTCATTTTACTTAACAACATCAGCAAAGGGAGGCTAGCAATGGCGCTTTTGATCTGCCAATTAAGTTTTAGATTCCACACCATCTGTGCAATAACCTCCAGTAGACTAAGGAGAGATTTAATAATTTTCACAGTAATTTTCTTCTAACTAAGATTCTTTGGTTTTCTGATCACACCCAAAATGTTTTAAAAGCTATAGCAACAAACATATGCACACATATACACACGTGCACCACACAAAAGTAAAAAACATACATATTGTTCATCTATATGATATTTCAACTACAGTAGAAGTAAAGTTCATTCTGGAAAACAAACAATAAAAAAAGCCTAGAATTTATTTAAACAAATCCAGAATGCAATGAAAAATTGAAGACAGAGGAGTCTATTAAGAAACCAGGATAATTATTTAGAACACAATACATGAAATAGGCTGCACACATATGCACATATTCTGATGCCCAAAGGCCTCAGGGATCATACTGTGGTCAGTTGTTATGTTTAGTTCTTCCTGTCTTAAAGTTTCATCACTTCCAAATATATTCTTTTGAAGAATGAAGGATGTAGTTTGGATCATTGTTGAAGATACATAATGGACAAGTCAAACTAAAATACATTTGATCTAGAAAGATGCAGAAAGATGGCTTGTTCATGGAATGGGAAGCAGCACAACTTTTTTCCTACTGGATCCTAATGGAGAATGGAAACTGTGCATTCGTTTTGGAGGATTTATCATGAGTTCATTAGAACATGCTGAGTAGAAATTAATAATAAATAACTTAGAGGGGTTTATAGTCATAGCTCTGGGACTAGCTGTGAATTCTGAAGTCCAGCAACAGCAATCCCAAAGGAAATAGCAGCAGGAGGAATACAAATTATCTCTGTGGTGAAATAAAATACTTGCAATTGCAAATAGATTATTAACTAATATTGACTCTTGCTCTAAAAGCTGTCAGAGCTTTGCTATGCAGCATTGAAGCAGCTGGGAATGTCCAGTCAAGAAACCACAGGGAGAAACATTTTATTAGGTTGAAATACAACAGCTAGATACTTGTTAAGAACATAAGAACCATGTTTGCTCATGGATCAGACAAAATTAAACATCTTCTTTAGTGTATTCTAAAATGTTTGTTTTTTTCATTCATCAAACATCTATTAAGCACTTGCAAAGTAACAGGTACCATAGGGTCTCAGCAGTTAACAAGTAACAAACCAATCCTGCTGGTATAAAAATTACAGTCTAGAAAACACTGAATTGATCATTGAAAGTTTTCTATAAACGTAGCTAAAAACAAGGTCCCATTGGTCAAGGTAGGATAACTGCTATAAAATAGATCTAAAGAGATAGCGGTTCACTAAATGGTAAGTAGGGTGTTCAGATTAAGGGATTTGCTTTCATCTAGACTCCACCTATTCTATTGTTCGACCGTTCCTCTAGTCATCAACAGCCAGGGACCAGAAGGGGACAGGCCAAGAAGAAACCATGCCCAATTCTTAAAAGCCTTGGTCCCGAAGTGGCATACAGACTTTAATTCAACTGTGTGATAACTTGTGCAGTGGCTACTACTCAAAGTAATAAGGGGGCTGTAGAAGCAGACAATGTAGTAATTGGTTTGGCAACTACCTTTCAAGAACAACTTTATAGTATGAATAAAGAGAACAGATTTTTGTGAATAGTTGTGGTTCTCTACAGTAAGAGCAAGACAGAAAACATAATTCATAAACAAACATCACATTATGACCTTTGATTAATTATAATGTATTAATTATAAAAATGTTAGTTTAAAAAGCTTAAAATATTTGATTTACAAAAATATATTTAAGTGTTTGATACAGTAAATGTTTAGGTTTATCATAAAGAATACTTTTTCTTCTTTTGCTTAATCTCTCTACCTCTCCTTAGCCCCCCAACTTCCCACACCCCTAAACAGCTGTCAGCTGCCCTCAATCTATGAGTCTGTCTCTATTTTGCTTGTTAATTTATTGGATTCCACATGTCAGTGAAATCATATAGAATTTGTATTTCTGTGACTGTACAGATGATGTGTTGTGGAATTGTGCACCTGAAACTTTTGTAATGTTGTTAGCCACTGTTCGTCGGCAGCCGTCCGTCTCGAGAGACGATGGTGTAGCTTCTTAAGAGTCTATCTGCACCGCCGAGAATGGCTGTGCAGTCCGACTCGGGAGTGACACGGTATCTGTCTCCTCCCGTGTTGAATCGACATCTTGCGATGTCGCTGGAGTGTCCTCTCCAGTGAAGCTGAAGCTACAGAGCCTGGGCAGGGTGATATGGAGGGTCTGCTGTTGCCCATGCAGCAGACCCCCCCCCCTCTCTTCGCAGCTGAAGGATCCAAGGGAAAGACGGAGTCAATACAGCTTGGCTTCAGGTGCGCCGCAGGAGTTGCCGGTGTTGACTACAACGTCAAACCGCCTTAGGGACTCCGGCTCCGGATTTTCTGTCGGGGTTTACTCCCCTAGCCTTTCCCCTGAAGAGGTATGCCGCAAGGCAGCGGAGGTTTTTTGGAGTCAGAGTTTTCCTTCTCTGATGTGCCCTGACTGGAAGATCGAACCAGCGACACTTAGCTCGCAGGCCGACGCTCAATCCACTGAGCCAAACCAGCCAGGGCTTGAGACAGAGGTTAGCTTTCCTACTAATAAGTACCAAACCATTCTCACCAACTCCCTTGCTAGTCACTGAGAGATACACCCCTGTGCTTAACCTGCCCACACTGGCCCACTGCTCAGGGTTGTTCTGAACGAAGAAGCCTCCAATCCCATGACCAGTTTCCCAAGGAGATAATGGAGCTCCGCCTAAAAGCACACACACCTGCTTTGTGCCAATCCAGCAATGGCAGATTTCATTAGAAGTACCTTTGGGTCAATAATTCCCGGCTCTATGTGCATCAGAATCATCTGGGAAGTTTGTAGAAAATACAGATGCTTAGGTGTTGTCCTCAGAGATTCTCATTGTCTGGAGTGCAGCCAGGAATCTGCATTTCTATAAGTATAGCCAGTGATTCTGATGCAAGGAATTGAAGGGCTAAGCTTAAAAAAGAAAAATAGAGGAGGGGGCGGGAGGAGAGAAGGAAGGAAGGAAGGAAGGGAGGAAGGAAGGAAGGAAGGGAGGAAGGAAGGGAGAGAGGAAGGAAGGGAGGGAGGAATCAGCTCTTGACAGAAGGATAAGAAATTCAATAAAAAGAAAAAATATTTTAAAAAACATTTTAAAAACAGCATCTTCTTTGGTAAATATCTGGTTTGAAAATATGGATAATAGTTGTATTCTGCAAATAAAAGTATTATCAGCACCAAAATTACCAACTACTTGAAATAACACTGAATTATTGTATTAACATGAGCAGAAAACAAATATAAAAATTTGCCATATCAAGCCCAATCCTTAATATTAATTTAGAATTTCCTATTTGTTGAAGACAAGAATATACTTATAATCAAAACTACTTGATATTAGATATCTCTAGTTATTAAAATCATACTATATATTGCAAACAGATTAAAAAGAAAAACAAATATGTGAGATAAAGTGTGGAGAATGGTTGTGAAGACCAAGTTAGGGAGGGTAAATAATATGCTTGGAATTACGTTGTAATTTTCTTACTCCAAGTTCTCTGAAACCTACGATAAATACACCTATTTGCCATTACACCTTCTTTCTTAATCTAACATATCTGTTTAAAATCGTCGTCGTCGTCGGCAGCCGTCCGTCTCGAGAGACGATGGTGTAGCTTCTTAAGAGTCTATCTGCACCGCCGAGAATGGCTGTGCAGTCCGACTCGGGAGTGACACGGTATCTGTCTCCTCCCGTGTTGAATCGACATCTTGCGATGACGCTGGAGTGTCCTCTCCAGTGAAGCTGAAGCTACAGAGCCTGGGCAGGGTGATACGGAGGGTCTGCTGTTGCCCATGCAGCAGACCCCCCCTCTCTTCGCAGCTGAAGGGTCCAAGGGAAAGACAGAGTCAATACAGCTTGGCTTCAGGTGCGCCGCAGGAGTTGCCGGTGTTGACTACAACGTCAAACCGCCTTAGGGACTCCGGCTCCGGATTTTCTGTCGGGGTTTACTCCCTTAGCCTTTCCCCTGAAGAGGTATGCCGCAAGGCAGCGGAGGTTTTTTGGAGTCAGAGTTTTCCTTCTCTGATGTGCCCTGACTGGAAGATCGAACCAGCGACACTTAGCTCGCAGGCCGACGCTCAATCCACTGAGCCAAACCAGCCAGGGACATCTAGAACAGGTACTTCTTTGATAAAAAGAAATATGTGCAGCTGGGAAAAGCCAAGAGTCCCCCACTCTTTTAGCTTGAACATACATTAGTTTGCTGGGGCTGCCAAAGCGAAGTACCACAAGTGGCGGGGCTTGAGCAATAAAAATTCATTGTCTCATGGTTCTGATGGCTTAGAAGTCAAGATGTCACATAGTTGGTTTCTTCTGAGGTCTATGAGGAAAGGGTCTGTTCCAGGCCACTCTCCTTGGCTTGCAGACAGCCATCTTCTCCCTCCGTTTCTTTTCCCTCCACGCATCGTGTCTGTTTCTGTGTCCAAACTGCCCTTTTATAAAAATAATGGTTTTGATGGATTGGTCTTTAGTCTGTAGAAACCCTGTCTCCAAAAGGTTACATTTCCATTCAAAGGTAATGGGAGTTAGGATTACAACATATTTCTTCGGAGGGAAGGACAAGATTCAACCTATGGCAGGATTTAAACATGATCTCAAGGTCAAGGAACCAACTTGCAACCAGTATAAAAATGAAGTTCAACAACACAAGATATGAATGATGGACAGAAAAGTTAGAGAAAAGTTCCCTGATGACACTAGAAACCACTGGACCTCCTCTACCTACGTTGCAATAACAATTTCCCTTAAATGTCATTTCCAAACTGAGAAAGTATACCAATAGGCTCTTAAGGTCAGTGTTACATCTGTTACTAAAATAAGAGCACTATGAAGACAGGAACACACTAATATCCCAATATTCTGTCAGGATTCTATTACATGGGATTACAAATGACCTCCCTGTGTCAATTACTTCCAGAAAGTAAACTAAACTTTTAAAATGCATTTCTTATTTAACTTCCAACTACCATTTTAAAGGAATCATATCTTTAGTTCTAACATTTTTGGCTCCCAAGTTAAACAAGAGTAATAAAGTGTCGCTGCCAAACAGAATCATTTTTTTATAAATTCAGCAATAGAACAAGTGTTTTCTTTTAAGGTATAACGATTTTCAAGAAAAAGCATAACCCTAAGACTTCATTTAGTCAAACAGTTACTACCAAGGACAAACTTACACTTTTGGATATTTCAAGGAGTTCAGTTCAACATCATCTACGAGGTAAATACTTTCAGACAAAGTGTAAACAAAATGCATTTTAAACTTGTACCAAGGCTATATTTACTTCAGCAGGTAACTAGAGTAGTTGTCAACATGTCCCCCTTTTAAAGTGAGTGCTGATAAACTCAAATCAAGAAAAAAAGTCTTCTTAGGATAACATTTTGGGATATATAACACAAAATGTACAACGTAAGCAAAAGTTGTTTATACCCCGTGCTAACTGGTGGCTTCATGTTGTTTTTCTTTTTGTTCTCACTATTTTCAGAATATTTTTCATTTACTTTATTTTTTATTGTCTGTCCTAGTTATTTCTCGTTCCAACTCTTTTTCTTCATTTGAATTTTCAAAGCATTTAAGTTTCAAAAAGGCAAAGCTATCCTATACTTTACTCCACACTTACTTTACTTATTGGTGCCCACCACACACTTTTATGCTTGAGTGTTTTATGCCTAGAAATCACTATATACTTTCATATAACTTAGCCTAAGCAAATATTGCCACTCTAAAATATAGCAGCTAAAAAAAAAAAATGAGTTTAAAAAACATTACCAGAAACCACATAGTGAAAAATGTGATTATGTACAGGGTGGGGCAAAAGTAGGTTTACAGTGTGAGTACATGAAATACAGAATTTATTCTTGTATTATTATTTATTAATTATTTTATTACTTTCCATGCAAACAACTATAAATCTACTTTTACCCCACCCTGTATTTACACACACACGCACAGCCACTGAGCTCCCTTTCAACTACTTTTCTTCCAAGTGTGGGATGTACAGATTATTGGAGTGATAGAGGTGGTAGATGTATGGAGTGACTTACATGAATGGATGAATTTTCAAATTTGAAAAGCATAAAAATAGTGGAGCAATTATTAGGTAAATATTCTTTGGGGAGTTCAACTTTAAATATGTCACCCTCAAAGGGCAAGCATTGACTTTAACATGTAAGTTAACTTCTTAAGAAAACCTGTGTATATAGTCCTAAAGATAATCATTTCCAGGATCTTCCAGAAATGCAATTGCTTATGTTTTAACTCTTTCTCCATTCTGTCAATAAAACAGATCTGGGTCAAACTTTCTAACATTATTTTTGAAAGACAGCATTTACTTTTTTATTTTCCAAGCAGCTATTGCATTATTCTGATGATTATTTGTTATGTTTAGATAGCTAAAATGGAACAAAGCATTTTGAAACTTTTTTCATAAACTTGATGTTTGACTTTGTGCTACAACATTATTTTATAAATGCACAAAAGCAAAGAAAAAACAAGAACAACAAAAGAACACTATGCTGTAATTTCTATCTCTAACTACAAACAAAAGAGAAATAACTACTTTTTGCTCCTGAAATCCAAATGACAAGCATTTGGAAAAACTGGAGCCTTGTCCCTAAGAATAGTAAGTAAGCTCCTTGAAAGAATATTATTGGCACCTAAGGATTTGACATCGGTTTTTGATGCTAATTTCAATGAGGAAAACTCAGCAGCAGGGAATGATACTTCTAATCCATAATAATTTTATAAGCTTTTGACAGCCATTTGTAAACCATTGTGTAAGCACTATTAGGCATAGTTAATCAAAGTTTATGGTTTATGTTTCCCTGCATTTCAATTTCTCCAAGGGCTTTATGTATTTATTTGTTTGTTTCATAGACTGTGCCTTATTCTAATATGGAAGGTATTCAGGTCATTGAGCATGGACCTTTTCTTTGTTTTAATTTGATCCAGTCTCTGCCTGAAATAAGGTTTTCAGTAGTTACCATAGTTAATAAAGTTTTCCCCATTTCAAATCAGCTACTAAAGAAAAATAGGAATGCACATCTAGGATGTCTTTCCATTAACAGAATGTTTTCTCCCCAGAAACAAGAAAATTGTAAATTAGGATGCAAAATCAGGATAGGCAGATAGGTAGATAGATAATATATAGATGATAGATTTATAGACAATAGGTAATATATAACATATGATAGTTTAGATAGATAATAAATAATATAAATGATAGATAAGTAATAGATGGTAGAAAAAGCTCAGCTTATAAAATATATGTCAAACACTGCATATTCTCTTTTTATTTTTAAAAAGTTCTCTCAAATACAAGTTATAGTTATATTGAAGGTAAACAGCTCAACTTAGCTACCTTGAGTAACTATTAGTTCATAGCCAATACTCAATCAACATTTGCTAAATTGATTTAGTATTAAGTAAGACTGTGTCATGAAATCTTGAAAGAAGTCTTTCTTTTGCACAATTAGTATTTTCCCCTCTAAAAGAGAACATCAGGATTTTTTGCTTGTTTCAGTCAGGAACAGACACCAAAAAATTAAAAGAGGAAAGCCTACAATACATAATGTCTGACACAATATCTCCCTTCTCCCCTAAATTCACATGTTACAACCTAATCCCTAATGTGATGGTATTTGGAGGTGGCAACTTTGGGAACTAGTTAAGTCATGATGAGGAACTTCAAGAATGGGATTAGTGCCCTTATAAAGGAGACCACAGTGAGCTCCCTTATCTCCGTCTACCATGTGAGGACATAGCAAAAACAAAAAATACAAAAAAAAAAAAAAAAAAAACCAAAAAACCCAGCTATTTATGAATGGGGACGTGAGACCTCAGCAAACACAGAATCCGCCAGTGCCTTGAAATTGGACTTCCCAGACACCAGAACTGTGAGAAATAAGTTTCTGCTGTTTACAAGTCACCCAATTTATGGTAGTTTGTTATAACAGCTGGAATAAACTAAGACTCACAATGTTGGCATAATACATTTGCATAAACATGGGAACCTTGTTGCAAGTGGAGAGCAAACCCTCAAGCCAGAGTTAATTGTGTTTGGTTTGTCCACTGGAGCTAGACTAATGGAGATTTTAACAAGACAAATATTTCAACTTTGGATTTATCTTGCACTCATTTCCTCTTTCTGGAATATGTGGTTTTATAAAGCAAATACATTTTCTGCAATGAACATGTTTTACTTTTATAAAAATATTTTAAATGA
This sequence comes from Furipterus horrens, assembly GCF_987537825.1. Classification (NCBI taxonomy): domain Eukaryota; kingdom Metazoa; phylum Chordata; class Mammalia; order Chiroptera; family Furipteridae; genus Furipterus; species Furipterus horrens. The sequence continues at coordinate 12,373,673 of NW_028327171.1, forward strand.
GGGTAAATGGTTGATTATATTTAAAGTTAAGCATTACTAAGAGATGCAGTAGTTGGAGTGGAAGTTCAATTATTTCAGGTCCTTGGAGAAATAATTATGGAAAAATAAATATATGGATCTTAGAGCTGTAACTAATTATTTCCTAATGCACTTTCATTAATTTAACATGTTGAAATAATTAAACTTAAAAATATTATATTGAAAGTTTCTGTTACTCAACTTGAATACAAATTGATCCTATATTTTTCCAGTTTTATTTTTTTCTTTTCTCAAGGTCTGCAGTTGTATTGCACTTATATATGCATACTTGGTCAAATTCCTTTTTTTTGCTAGCATATTCCTTTAACCTACTATCCAATCAATCTATCTATTCATCATTACTTCATTTATCTATTTGTTTATTCATTCAGACAACTAGTATTTATTGATTGTTTACTATTGTGCCAATCTCTGTACTATGGTATATATGCTACTTGAAATAAGACATTTTGTCTTAGTACCTCTTCCTAAAGTTGATCTTTTTTACTTTTCTGGAAAACTTGATTGACTACAATTTTAATTAACATACAAATATTTGATAACTACAATTATAAATGGCAAGCCCTAAATTAGTACAGGGTACATCTTATACAACTTCTGGTCAACCGAAATCGTTAAGTTATCATGGGCATGCTTCACCAGAACTGTGACAGCCATTAAACACTTTTCTCTTTTCTCATTTACTAGGATCTGTTCATTCATTCATTTTTTCCCTGTTATGTCAGGGATTGATCTTAAATCTCTTCAGGATGTTGGAGAGAGATCCTCCAAGAGGAGGAGCTTATCCCACACTCATCACTCCCCTTTCCAGAAACAATCTCTTCTGTAGAAGTTCATGCTTTCTATGAAACTCATCTCTCTTCTTTTGTCAAAGTAGTCTTTTGTCCCCTAGGGCCCATTTGTAATTGTTTTAGCAACCTCTTTGCCTATTTGTTGGTTTTTCACAATAGGATTATGATGTGATTGACAACATTCATAGAGAAGCACAAGTAGGATATAATTTTGATAGAAAAAATATTCAGAAATTATTAAAACAATTATGCAGAGTAATTAGCATGCTCCCTGATAGACATATGCTTCAACACTGCCCCAGTTTCTAAGATTCACTCGGTATATAAAATTCATGATGATCTTACAGCTTCACAATGAGAATTTGAATAAATGAAAACAATTCTTCCATCCTAATTCCCTCACCTCCTACCCCCACTGTGCAAACATTCTAGTCCCTCTGGAAACCAGGTAATCTGCTGGCGAAGTGCAAGAAATTGTGTTTGGATCTGTTCTATATGTATCCTATTATATTTCTATTCCAGATCTCTAGCTTATACCTCTTGGGTTCAGAATTCTCCCAAGCTGCCTCATGTGTGTGTGTGTTTTTAAAACTTATTTCTAAGTAAATATTTCATGTGATTAAATCGGAAATTGCATTTTCCCCCAATAAGCTTTTACTCCTGACTTACATAGATGAATCTCTCTGTCACCAAGTTCAAAAACTATATTAGCTTTTACTTTCCCAACCCTTGCTTTTTGTTAATTGACATTATAGGTCAAATGGTAAGGTTCAGTTTTATTCAATTAACCACTTCTTTCTATTCCCACTACTATGAGGCTCTTATTTCCTTGACCTTGAATTATGGCTAAATGCATATGTATGGGAGCTTGACACCTTGAGTTTGAACTCATGGTAGTTTTTAAAATTATGTTTGTGATCTTGAACTAATCTCTTAAATTCTCCATACCAGTGTCTATACTTGTAATATGTCAATTAGACTAGTACCAAGATCGTATGCTTGTTGGGAAAATTAAATATGTTTATGAATATTTAATGTATAAATATATTTTATACATTAAATGCATATTTAATGCATTTAAACCAGTGCAGAGAGTATGATATAAAAAAATTAGCTGTTATTATAGTGGCATCTTAATACATTTCCCCTTCAGTCTTTTGTTCATTGTTCATTTTGATTCAATCATACACTTTTAAACTCATATTTATAAAACTACATATTTAAGAATTATGTAATTCTTCTCTTGAAAATGTCCATATTTTTTAAATTAGCTACTGATATGACTGTGAACTCCTTAATCTGACTTTTCAAGGCTTAGCCATATTCATCTTTCTAACTCTCCTGGGGTCTAGCACACATGGCAAATACACCAAAATACAGAATAATATATTGATGTGGGTTACTCTAAATATTTTTTGGAATAATATGGGTCCTAAATAAATTAATTCAGACATATATGTTTGATGGGAGCTGGGTTGGGGGGGTGGCAGAGAAATTGAGCAAAAAAGGTAAAAAAGAAAAAAGAAAGCAAAAACTCAAGGACACAGATAACAATGTTGTGATTGCTGGGGGGAGGTGGGGAGGTAGAGGAGAGTATAGGGGGGATAAATGATGATGGAAGACTTGACTTGGGGTGGTGAGCACACAGTACAGGGTACAGATAACGTGACCCCTTTATAATTTTGTTAAAAAGTTCCACTCTAATAAATTCACTAAAAAGAAAATAAAGTCATCACTGAATCTAAATTTAAAGCATTTTAAAACAAAACAGCAATGAATGAATATTTCAAAAAGCCAATAACAATAATAATGCAAAATTTATTTAGCTCTTTGGAGTATTCATTTCAACTTTATTACATTGAAAATTATTATCTTTGTGGAGTTCATAATAACTCTGCTAAAAGACAACAGTAAAACTCAACAAATTTAAATAATTAGTAATCAGAATATTTTCTTTTTTGTTCTCATTATAACAAGTGGCAGTGTATTTTGTAGATATTTGTATTGCCATGAATGGTGTGTATCAAATCATATAGAGGTTTTTATAATATAAACAAATACATGCAAGTCAAGCCTCTAAAACTCCTGAAGTTCATAGAATTAATCCATTAGCGATTATAGATAATATATTTTTATTTTATAAAATTAATTTTAAGGAAAACAGTTTATGACAATTTTGTAATATTTCAGATTATTAAAATTAATAAGAAATTATTAATACTTAAAAAGTATTAATACTGCACATGCTGAAGTGTTTGAGGGAAAGTATATGGATATCTCCACCTCCTTTAGAATACATCAAAAAAAGACCTTTTTGGTCTTTTGAATATAAAGAAGGATGGACACATGAATGATTATGTGGTAAAGCAAGTATAATAAAAAATTAGCTGTAGACTCTATGTTGTGTATTGTTACATGAGTATTCACTATAAATTTCTTCCAATTTTTTTCTCTGTATGAACATTTTTATAAGAAAATGTTAAAAAGAATAATTCTATGTTGTCTATAGAGAACATTAATGATTATAATCCAGTTGTTTCAAAGAGAGAAAATTCCTTCAATTGTAAAAGAATCCATGAGGCAGAAAATTTCTAGAAAAAGTTGGATTTATGTGAAATTTATCTGAATGTGGCTGTAATTTTAACATCTTTATCATCAACAAAGACAATAATGAGAGTTTGGCCAGCGGATTTCTGGACCAGGAATCAGCATGGCCAGCACAGCCAGTATGTAGCCTGATCAAAAACCTTGGATGTGGGTGGAAGAGAAGAGATAGAAGTCAGTCCCTTTCTTGTGGACTCATTGGAAACTACAACAAAGAGAAGAAAAGAATGAGTTAGCATAGGGGAAGATTTGGGGTAAAGAAAAAGCCAACGACAGCTTATAGCAGTGAATAGTTCATTCTGTCCTGTGGGGCTTAGAGTTTCAACACAGAAGGCATAATCATTAATCAAATACATACAAACTATAAATATAACAACAAGTAGTACTCAGTGAGATGAGGGAAAATTGTACTTTTTATGAGAGAATAAAACAAGGGACCTTAAATTAGATTGGGACTTCAAGAAAGGGTTCAATGAGCAAATAACTTGCCCCTGGACTCTACCTAGTGGGCAATTCAGGTCATTGAATGTCTCCTGCCGGCTTATCTGTACAGAGAGCAGTGAACAACGTCAGTCTTTCTCCCACTCACCCCACATCACCACCCTGAATTGTTCTCACTGGACAACATACAAAACATTTAACAATCATTCCAAGTCTCAAAGTTACATAAGTATGGGTTACACAATAGATTTAAGAAGCAATTAGGCACATAACTGCTTATCAAATTGCTTTTTCTAATGTAGTCATGATTTTTCAACACTTTCTGCTCACAAGTTTTACTTAAACCCCTCTGTCCACATGGTATGAATTAATACGAACATTGAGAAAGCAATCTTAAGTCAACCAAGAAATGGAGATCAAGTATTTGTTTCTGTTGACATAAAGTTTTGAAAAGTTCCAACTATCTAACTACCTAAACAATACAACTTAGAGTGCTTGAAATGTTTTCTTTTGAGGTGTGGACATTCAAGGCAAACACTGACATTGAGATACTTGAATTTGCATGTTGTGGTTAAAAAAACACCCCTAAAACTACATTTACCCAAACATAATGTAATATACGCTTTATAAATGACTTCTTACCAACACTTAGTTTTTGTTACACCCTTTGGGGAGTTAACTGAGAAAGTGTTCCTGTAACCTTCTCAAATATTTGAGATGCATTTTTTAGAAATTAACATCCTACTGGCATATGTGTTATATTACCTCATATGCCTTTTTGCCTAAAACTTGATGATATTTTAGGGGAAAAAATAGGAAAAAGACGTCTATCAGCTATGTGATATCGAACTCCTTCGTATTATAGATCTAGGGAAGCAGAACTTTCACAAAACATCTTGATAGTAAATTATACCAAAGGATCAAAATACTTGGGGGATTCAAACAAACTTGGAGGTGGGGGCATATTGGTGGATAAAAACCAATGCTTTTGTTATATTGTAAACATTGACTACACTTCAGAACTATAGAAACTAAGAAGAGGAAGGTTTCTTGGGCTATCCTGTCAGTGACATCGGTATATTCCAGCATTTTGTTTCTGGAAGCATATGTTTTTGCACCACACACTGCAGAGCCAGAGTAGGAAATAACTAACTCTTTATATCTGCAAATTCTTAAAACATGGCCCTAATCCAGTTTTTCTTTGTGAGGCTTTTTCGTTTATCATGAAAGGATTTCAACTTGCTTATATTCCTCTTGCAGACAAAGCCTTTTTTATAGATTCTCTTTTCCCTCCTCTTGAGCGATGTGCACAGTTTGGGACATTTTGCAAATCACATGTATGTACTGATAGACACATTTCCCTTTAAATTTGACATTTGCTGACAGTTTGGTCCCTTGGCATCAAATAAAAATAAAAACAGATTTTCATCTCAACTTCAGTATAGTTAACTAAAAAATTAAAAAACAACTGAGGTAAATTAAGCACAAAGGCAATGAGTAGAAAACATTTTAGACCCAGAGTTTGAATAAATTAAACTGCTTTATATTTCTCAACTCATGTGAACAGTAGATATTACAATTACCATTTCATAGATCTAAACTCAGGGACATGAAAGATTCAAGATACTTTCTCCAGAAACACAGTCTATGGAACCAAGTGAAACTGAATGTTGACATGGTTGGATTTCAGCAGTTTCTGATGGGTAATTGATTGCTAGCAAAGGAGAGAATAAAACAGGGATCCAGACTCTCACAGGGAGAATCAAAGATAGAATCAAGACTGCAGAAAGAGAATAAACACCGCTAGTGCTCTTACCTTTCGGTTTACAAAATATTTTTATAAGCAGTGTCTCAATTTGGGAGTGGGAAAAAGAATTCATATGCTTTACTAATCCTGACATGAAATAGAATAATTGTTTAAAATGTCTCAAGAGAGAAATAGCAAGTTTGCTCACAAATTTGGCACTTAAGTGGGTCCTTGTGGCTGGATATGTTAATAAATGCTATGGGGTCCCTGGGCAAAACCAGCATTACGATTTTTACTCTACAATTTCCCAACTCTGGGAAGAAAGTGGGGCTCTTAGTTAGAATGCCCAAGTCGGTATGTCCAAAAGCAAGTTTATATAAGTTCTTTGTTCCCAAATATAGTCATAAAAAGAAAAACAGGCACAGAGGTAGGTGGTAATGGTTTTGATTGTGGCTAGCTACTAAAGACTTACTGACGTGAAATGAGGGACCACTTGTATTATGGACCGAGCCCTGGAACCACTATTAGGAGTCCTGTCCAGCCCATTGGTGTGCTGTAACAGTCTTGTGTGTCTTGTAAGAGTTGATTGTTCCATTTTTAATAATTTTTTAAGTCTGTTGGCAACATGAAATAAGCCACAGTAGGAGAATTTACACCACAGACATTGGCAAAGCTACAAGTAGATTTTATTTTTTAGAGGTCCAATTCATCAGCCCATGACTCACCTTCATATGTGGTGTGAGCATGTTCAAATGTAATCCAGTACAAAACTATTGCAGTCAGCTTTTTGGGATGAGGGTTAAGCTTTCTAGCAATGGCTAGTGAACATCCCTGATTGGGTTGCCAGTCACCATGAACTCTATATAATCAATCCGCAGTGAGGTTGGTTGGGAGAAACATAATTCATATAGACCATACAATATTAATTTAATATTAATTTATCAAAAGTAGAGAGACTGAAAACTGCAAAGGCAAGAGGTTATCTAAGTAGTTAGTCATCCTGAGTTGTTTGTTTATGCCTACATGGCAAAATTCATTTCTTAGAGCTTTGGTTACTTGCTATCTAATTCAAGAGGAAAAATAATCTTATCAAAATATTCACTAATTTAACTCATAATTCCAATCAAAGAACTCGTCCAAAAGAAATAATCAAATATTTAAACAAAGAGAAACATGCAAACACACTAGTCACAGGAGTTTGGTTTAATAAATTACAATTTTTGAAAATTGAATAGTATACAGCTATTAAAATATATGTATTTATTTTCCAATGGCATAGAAAGTTTTTCATAACAAATGTTAGATGAGTAAAAAAAGGTAAAACATGTTACTTATAATATGGTCACTTTAAAAAAATACATATATAATTAGGAAAATTCTAAAAATATATATATACCAAAATGTTAATAGTAGTTATTTTAGAGTGATGTTTTATGAACTTTTGATTCAGTGATAAAATGTTTTATATATACATGACACTTTTATTACTTACAGAAGCAGGATAATATTTTGGAAATGTTGAACTATCTTTCGTTTCTCCTTCTGAAATGTCTCAGCCTACAGCAAGTGTTTTAGCATAGTTATGGGGAAGAGAAACTTATTGAAATGCACAGAAAGAGAAAGATGATAGAAGAATTGCATTAGACAAGAGAAAAAAGAAAAAAAATTCTTTATAATTCAGAGCAAATTGTATGAGTAGGAAAAAAATAGAAAGCTGGGAAGAAAGTTCCCTTTGTCAATATATACTGATCCACTGCTCAAATTCCAAGTCCTTCAGAGAAAGTGTTAAATAGAGCATCTCATTTAGAGTTAGAGGGGCTTTGCCCTATTCTAGTTCTGGACCACAACTACAGTACATGATGACGAAACATAATGGCCTATGATGTCACTCATTATTTATACAAAACTCTCTGATATAAATAGCATAATAGTGAGCGTTCATTTGATTTGTCATTAAATTAAAAAAGAGAGACATGATAGAGGAATTTGGTGTTAAAGAGAAAAGAAAAGAAAGTCCTTAGAGTTCACAGGAGATTCTAGGAGAATAAAATAGAAAGACTGGAAGGAATGTTCTTTCATCTATTAAATTCAATGAAAAATTTCAGTGTCTGAGCTTTCTTTTTTAATTTTGTGTAAGCAGGAAATTGATGCCTCAGAAACATTATTTAGGCTTATAATTGTAGAATTGAGTTATTGTTTAAACATTTCCGATATTAATCAGAGCAGATCAGGTTTGCTATAACCTCAAATCTCAGTAGGTGAACACAATACCATTTATTTCTCATATCTGTCAAGTCTGCCATGGGTTTGGTTGACGGTAACCACACTGCAGTGACTCAGTATAGTAGGCTGTTTATCCTTTTAATATTGTCACTTTAACAATGGCCTCCACATTCAGATCTTAGAGGATGTGGTAGAGAGGAAAATTTCACATGGGATTATACATTGTGTCCATGGGCTATGGACACAACATTTGGAGAGTGAAGTTCACATGACCAGCTTTTCCTGATGAGCTAGAACAACTATGTCTTAGGTCGGATTCTATGGGAAACAGACTCTGATATAGAGATTAAACTGCAGATAGTTTACTGTGGAGTGCTCTTGGGAACAGGTCCTTCGGAAGAGTCTGGGATGAGGGTTAGGCAGAGGAAAGAGTTGAAATTTGACGTAGTAAAATTGCCACAGCGCAGGAATGACACACATCACTTCTTTCACTTTTCCTTGGTCATAATCATATGAGCTTGCTAGGGAATGTTGTTTCTCATATTCCCATAAATGAGGATAATTAGTCATTACTGAGCCTTATTATTTTCTATCACCCAGCTCAATAAATATTTCTTTCCTACCTGTTTCCACATATACTCATTGTGCTTTATATATTTTTTCTCATTTAATATTCAAAAGTCTTTGAACTAAAACATCATCTGTAAATCTAAGGCATTTGTGTTATGAAGTCCCCGGATACTGGTGGCAGGTACAGTTAACCAATCACTTGACTTCTTACTTAGATAAGCTTTCTTGATAGTAGATTCCAGCTACCTTTACCAAATAATTGGATTTGGAAAGTGAGTTAAAACTGATGAGTATTCCTGATTGCTAAGTAATCCCATTTTGGGATGAGAAGAGGACAGTATTAAAAATTAAGTAACCTGACTATGATCAAACATCTAAATGATCATACATCTAATAAGTGGCAGTTCTAAAATGTAACATCAGAGCTGCCTGAGTGTAAACTTCAAATCATTTTTAGTAAATCTCATGACCAGTCTTGCCTTGCAGATGTTGACTAATCCATACTAAAAGCGCCTTAATTGTCCATTTGTATTTGAAATGTGAAACACTGTCTTTTAAAATATTGAATTTTGATAACTGTCCCAAACAGGCATCAATATCCATTCAGGTTTATGTTCTCCTTGCTACAGTGATAACCTGAATGAATAATATTCAGTTAAATTAGTTTGATGTTATACAACTTATTTTATTCAAACAAACAAACAACACTTTCAAAACCCAAACTGTAAAATATGTTAAACCGAAACCTCATCATTTTACCCAGATCCCATCATCCCCAACCTCGTGATAGAAGTTTACATGGGTTTTACTTTTATGAGCTTAAAGTTTAATTTGCAGTGTAAAAAGTTATATGGGAAAATAGTTATTAAGGTATGACTCATTTGAGAAGTCTTAGTTTTCTCATTTTAAAATCTGCTGAGAAAAAAATTGATAGCTTCCTACAACTTCTGGATGAAGAATGTATCGAGTTTCTCACACTGCTGAAACTCTCTTGGCGTAGTCAGCTATTTTTTCTCTGCACTGTTTGATGCCTGGAAACCAATGCTTACAGCTAAAGCCAAAATGTTTCTCAGACAAAGCTTGGCATGTGTTTTAAACAGACTGTTCAATTTAGCATTTACCAGAGCTTGATTTTGATATATTTCTCTCTCTGGATATATTTATTTTCTTGGAGTTACAGGTAGTTATGTTGTTAAAGAGAAAAACAAAATAAGGTGGGGGGTGATATAATATTTAAAGAACATTATTAATAATTCTCAAAGCTGGAAGGGAATGATAGGACTATCTAGGTTTTGATTAACATATGCCAAGATCCTAACTTACCTATGTGTAAATTACATACAAGGTGAGGAAAAAGTATGTTTGTAGTTTTCATATGAAAAATATTACACAAATTAATAATTAATAATACAAGAATAAACTGTGTTTCACATACTCACAACTATAATGTACTTTTGCCACTCCCTGTACTTACCAAAGTTACAATCTTTCTTTGAGATTGTTGTACCAACTACAAAGAAGATAGAATCCCAGAAGTACTTATTGGTATAAATAAATTTTGGTTCAATTGTGCTGCTAATGCTACCATAGTAATAGTTTTACCTTGTCTAGGAAATGCAGTTGGGACTGAGAAACTCTGCATACTTGAATCAAGAAAATATCAAAGCTAAGCCAATGAAAATATGTATACACACAGGTTAGAAAGACCTGTGGGGCCCTGGCTGCTGTGGCTCAGTGAATTGAGCATCGGCCTGCGAGCCAAGTGTCGCTGGTTCGATTCCCAGTCAGGGCACATGACTAGGTTGCATGTCAGGTCCCCAGTTGGGGACGTAAGTGAGAGGCAACCACACAGTGATGTTTCTCTCCCTCTCTTTCTCCTTTCCCCTCTCTCTAAAAATAAATAAATAAATTATTATTTTTTTAAAAAGAAAGGAAGAATTGTGGGTGAAAGGTACAGGAACAGGCAAGATTAAGGGGTCGGGGAAGCACAACGTGGTGAAATTAGTTGGCAAAATATCTAGAAGTTTGGAAAAGGCTTCTTGTCTATTACTTAGATGAAAACTAAAACTCCCTTTCTCACAAAGAATAGGGTTAACCTATGTATCTAACAGCTAACAAAACTGGGTGGCTATTTTGTTTTCTCACTGCGTTCCCTCTTTTGCTGTCTGTATGTTCTCCGTGTAGTCTGGAGCCATGTGTAACACCTAACTTCAGTGAGCTTCCTAAGAGGTAGAAGCCACAGAATTTAACATATCTGTTGCAGTCATAATTGGAAATAGATCTTTAGTTTCAAAATGACATATAGGTCTCTGATTATTTGTTGCAAATATAGTGGTGGTTCAGTTAGCATATTTTAATGTACCTGAAAGGTTCTTGTAATTTGTCCAGTCAGTGGGTATACCAGCATATGAAAATACTGTGGGTGAAGTAAATGATGCTACCCAGAGAAGGAAAACAAATCCCATGTCAGAGTTTGATGAAGAAATAAGAGTATATATGATGCAGAGATGCAAGAAAGAGTACATACAAATATTGAATGGTCAATGTGGAATTCAAATGCAAACAATCAAAAGAAGGGGAGAAGCATCATACCCACAGTGCCCTTCCAAAAGTATCCAAACCCCGAATCCTGCTGAGGGAATTGATAAAAGACACTATCACCATTTATAACCTCACATGACGTAGGTGATGGGGCCAGGAATGAAACTGAGCATCTAACCTAGAACTGACAAATTCTGGGCTGGCCAAAATTTTATGAAATACAGTGATATGAAAGCTAATTCTACCAAGCTTTTTGTTTGATGAGTAAAACTAAATTGTATTAATTAAATTTTTCACAAAAATTTGAAACGTCATATACTGAAATTCCTAATAGTTTTGGGAATAGTTAGTAATCAACGACAACAAAAGTAATGGAAATAATAAGCAGAAATAATGACTATATAGAAATCAGGAAGTAAATAAAAATAAAGAGAATATAATGGGGTAGTCCCTCCAGAAATAGTGGATGTTGAGACAGAAAAGATATGGGCACAATATGTTGAGAGTGGAGAAGTTCACCTGACCAGCTCTTCCTGATGAGATAGAGCAATTTTACCTCTTAGGTCAGGCTCTACAGGAAACAGACTTGTATACAGATGAAGTTGCAGGCAGTTTACTGTGGAGTGCTCTTGAGAAGGAAAACTCTGATTCCAAAAAACCTCCGCTGCCTTGCGGCATACCTCTTCAGGGGAAAGGCTAAGGGAGTAAACCCCGACAGAAAATCCGGAGCCGGAGTCCCTAAGGCGGTTTGACGTTGTAGTCAACACCGGCAACTCCTGCGGCGCACCTGAAGCCAAGCTGTATTGACTCCGTCTTTCCCTTGGACCCTTCAGCTGCGAAGAGAGGGGGGGGTCTGCTGCATGGGCAACAGCAGACCCTCCATATCACCCTGCCCAGGCTCTGTAGCTTCAGCTTCACTGGAGAGGACACTCCAGCGTCATCATAAGATGTCGATTCAACACGGGAGGAGACAGATACCGTGTCACTCCCGAGTCGGACCGCACAGCCATTCTCGGCAGTGCAGATAGACTCTTAAGAAGCTACACCATCGTCTCTCGAGACGGACGGCTGCCGGCTGCTCTTGAGAACAGGCCCTATGGAAGAGTCCAGGATGTGGGATTAGACAGAGGAAAGGGTTGAAATTTGATGTAGTCCTGTTCCCGAACATCAAGTTGGGGTTCTGCTGCTTGTTGCCACCCTCTAGGCAAAATTTCAGAGGCAAAGATTTGGTGATAAAGGAAAAGAGTCTTTATTCAAAAGCAGTTCCTTAAGCCTATCAAGTCACAACTTTAATTACTTAAGCCTATCAATTAAAGCTAAAATCTAACACCAGGGATCTCCTATCTTTTCCCTTGTTAGTTTCTATAGGGTTAGTTTATACACTAAAACAGCATAAATACACAAAAGCTGCAAAATTCTAGAAGAATGGCAGGTTTCTGCCTCAGAGCTTATTTACTCTAGAACACCTAAAGAATAAACCTGCCACCCTCTGCCAAGCCAGCCCAATCTTAAACTGTTCCTAGAGTTCCTTCCCATCCAAAATACTGTCCATAGGGAAATGTAGGCAGCTGCAGCACCATCATCCAGGCATCCTTGAGGAAGAAGAGCCTGAGAGCCAGAGCCAGAGCCTGAGAGAGAGCCAGCTCAGGAGCCAGAATAACTCTTGAGCCAAAGAGCCAGCTCTCTTTTTATTTCCATTGGCTCTGGAGACATTCACCTTCTCAGCCAATCGCATCCTAAACTGCCTTCCATTGCCTTGGCAAACTCCTCCTACCTCACCCCAGGGATCTTAATCAGATCTCTTGGTACCAATTACAACAGTCTCAACAAGATCTGGAGCTAGGTGGATATTTTACAGTTATCCCTTCTTCAAGCAAGAGGTCAATCTTTTGGTCCCAGTCAAGATGGAAAATCTCCAATGCATTCAAAGTGCAGAACTTAAAAATCTTAGAAATAGCGCAACAAACAAACATAAGAAGAGTCTGGGAGATTGAAGAAGTAGGTGAACTGCCTAGGGACCACCTCTACCCAGCATCAATGAGACATGAGACATACAAAGTGGCAGAAACAAACCCAGTGTGCACTTTCCTTATTCCCTTCTCTCCCGGTGCCAATGGGCTCAATGCAGAGCTGAGTTTCAATTCCCAACTGGAAGACAGAGCAGTGTGATCCAGTCCTCTCCTCTCCCTGATGTCAATGGGGCTAAAAGAGGAGCTGGGCTTACCCCCACTTGTTTGAGCAGGATGATGTGAATCTGCTCTATCGTCTTGATTGTATGGTGCCCAAGCAGGAAGCTGAACATAACCCCGCCCCCAGGCCCTGCACTACACCTTAACAAATTAAATAAGGTCTAGAGTCTCACAATATGCAAAATGTCCAGGATGCAATGGGAAATAGCTCATTATACCCCATACTAGGAAAATCATATCCTGAATAAGGAAAAATAATAATGTAAAGACACCAACACTTAGTGAACCAAATGTTGAAGTTATCTGATGTAGGCTTTAATGCAGCCATCATTAAAATGCTTCAACAAGCAGTTATAAGTTTATTAAAACAAATGGAAAATAAAATTAAAAATCTCAAGCAAGTAAATAGAAGTTGTAAAAAAGAACCAAATGAAAATTATGGAACTGGAAAACACAATAGCCAGAAAGAAAACTATAACCTCACAGGATAGGCTCAGTTTTTTAATGGAGATTCGAAGAACCCGAGCAAATATCAAATGGATAAACCCAAAGAAATCCATGCCAAGGCATATGATAATTAAACTTCTGTAACCTAAAGACAAGGAAAAAGTCTTGAAAGGAGCCAGAGAGAAATGACTATTACTTACAGGGAAATACCAATTTGAATGATAGTGATTTTTCCCAAACCAGAGGTCAGGAGGCAGTGACAGAACATATTTCAAATACTGAAAGAAAAGAACTGTCAGTCATAAACTCTATATCCAGCAAAGTTGTCTTTCAGGAGTAAAGAGGAAATAAGATACTCTTAGATGAAGGAATAAAGTAAGATGATTTACTAGCAAACCTGCTACAAAGTAACGTCTAAGAGAAGTCCTCCAAACAGAAAAGAAATGATAACAAAAGAAGCCTTAGAACTTCCAGCAAAAAAGATATTCTCTGGTAAGCAATAGTAAGCTAAAATAATTTCATAACCTTTCTCCTCTTCTATAGGTCCATGTATGTAGCTCTTGTTTAGATCTCTTTGTCCCTACTCTTTCAGTATTTGTTTTTCTGGGCCACTGACCAACCAGCCAACCCAGTCTCCTATTCACTACCAACCAACCTATTCACAAGATTTTCACACTTAATATTTCATTGGGGGTTAATCACTCCTATTTTTTTTTTTTTATTGTCTTCCTCCAGCAACAACCATCAAATTCTTGAATCTCTATTTGCCCTTTACCTACATTTCTTCAGAACCTGACATATAACCCCTGTCAGTGCATTCTCTGACACCAATACTCCATTCTGGCTGACAATCCTGATAGCTTAACAATTGTACCATCACAGCCTGAAGATTCTTTTCTTCCTCTACTACCACCCGTGATGAGGTTTTCTGAACCAGCTGCCAGCAGAGTAACCCAGCTTCAAGATTCTACTTTGGAAACTTCTTTCTCAGACCACCCCTGATACTAATTGTCTTAGGTTGTATCCCTAGGAAGCAGACACTGAGACAAAGATTAATATGCAGGGATCTTATTGGGGAGCGGCTGAAGAAACACTTGGGAAAAAAGGGAACAAGTCTGAACAGTGAGTGATGCATTTGAATAATCTCAAGACAACTTCTGGTGATGGGCTGGCCTTTCAGACTTGTCAATTATTCAGTCAAAAGGGCAATAATTTCATACATTATTTCAATCAGATATTGGGCAAGTTCTGCCCTCAGGAAAAGGTGTCATTTTCTGCAAAGAGAAATTTTCAGGCGCAACCCTGCTAATGGCCATTTGCTGCCAACACTCTCAGTAAGTAAATGGGGATTACCTCAACCCTGAATGGGAGGATACCATAGAACCTACTTCAGTCTGCCTTGATTAGGAACTATTTTCTGTTCCCAAATTACATTGCAGTCTCCTAGATGCCTGACTGTGTTGCTATTTTAACGGAGTTGGCTGTGTTTTTATTTCTGTCTATGCTTGTATAATTAACTGCCTTGACTTGAGTTAAACAAGTGAGTTTCAAATAATTATTATATCTTTTTCATATCATATAGGTAGCTCTTGTTAAGAAACAAATAAAAATACAAGACTTCTATACTTTTAAAAAGTTTCTGAAAAAAATGTTTCTGGTATCTATATAATTCTTATTCCAAAAGGTACACAAAATTTCCAAAGGAATTGATGTCAGATAATCCCATCTAAAATTTATTGGCATCAAGGAACCAAAGGGCCAGGACTACTAGCAAATGTGTTCTTATAGATTTTTGGAAGAGGTCTGGAAAGCAGAATTGTAGTTAATGTATTTACTTGCTATTTTATGCAAAAATATTGTGCCAATAAATCAAAAAAATTTGTCAAATATCAGGAGGGTCAACTAACAGCACATTTTTGAATTTGATTTTAGAAAATGGCAACATGCAAGATTTCTGCGCATTTTGCAACTGGGTAAAGAAGATATTCAGTTCCTTGTATTAAAAGTTTAATGTATGTTTCTTTATTAATATTATAATTACAGAAAATATCTTTGTTTATTCAAAATTATATTATAATGTACCTCCATATTGCAAGTATTCAGCTGTCTAAATTTTCAGAGACTAAGCACATCCTTATTATCAGCATGCAGATCATTGATCAGAGCATTACTAGCCAGCCCCACAGTGGTTATCTTCACTCAATTGTGATTATCAGCAAGCTTTGTTTCTACATGGTAGCTAGCTGCTATCCTGGATTCTAGGAGCATAGATTCATTTTGCCTGATTTTTTAAAAATTTATGTAAATTGCATAATATCACTCTTCTGAGTCTAACTTCTTTCATTTCAGCATGTTTGTGGAATCCCTCCATATCATCCTGTGTATTTCATTTAACAAAGTTTAATTGATAACTTACTATGTTCCTGGCAGTGCTATAGCCCACATTCCCATTGTTAAAGATCATTACTGAGTACTCATAATTCC
Source organism: Furipterus horrens (assembly GCF_987537825.1). NCBI lineage: Eukaryota > Metazoa > Chordata > Mammalia > Chiroptera > Furipteridae > Furipterus > Furipterus horrens. The sequence goes on from NW_028327171.1 coordinate 12,389,749, forward strand.
TACTAAGTGAATAATTAAAAACCAGTTTAAAAGTTGCAGAAATCCCTTGAAAGATATAATTTAGCAAGTGAAGTTGTATCTTAGCTGAGCAAGTTAGCTGAAGCTCATTCTGCATTTGGGTACGTTTGAGACTGGCAGTCTCCACAAATACGGGGAACAATGTATTTAAAGTTTGCCCGGCTGAAAACAGCAGATACAAACTTTTTAGAGTAAAAAACATTCTTTACAAAAAATACCTTCTAGCAAGATTTATTGTTGAAGTCAACAAAGTTTGGAAACTCATTTGGAAACTCTAACACAATGTCTGTTAAGTCTAGAAAAGAGCATGGAGATTCAACAAAACAGGGGATTGCCTATGGAGCACAAAGTCATGCATAAATGCATTTCATGAATCAGTAACCATTTAAAATCAGTAGCCAATCAAAGTGGTTGTTTATAGAGTGAAAAACTCTGCACTAGATATCATGACCTATAATATTTATTTTAAAAAATTATTTATCAATTTTCAATACTTTAAAAAATATTTAACATGCAAGTTACTAGGGAAAATATATCAGCTTAATAATAAGGAAGGGAAGAATAAGAAATAATGTAACTTGTTCTAAATTATAAGTAAATTGTCTCACTGCCCTTTATCATAGGCATATATGTGATGAGTACCCTGTATCCTGCATTCACTTATATCTGTCAAGACTGGAGACTGGCAAGAGGCAAGACAGATTAAGGGATAGACCTAACTCAAAGTGATCTGAGTATGCAATTAGATGATGTCATTTCTTCAAAACCCACTTTGCAGAAACAACTACCTGAGAAATTTACATGGTGCAGGAGGCCACCTGCTCAGTATAGAAATATCCTCTGGATATAAAGGAAATTTCTATCCCAGAAGGCAGGAAAATGGTATTAACTGGAGATCTGAAAGAAGGGGGGTGTGAGACTGGGCAGAAATGATATTCCAGAAAATATGACCACAGTGAAAAACATCATGTGGGGGGAAAGTCCAAAATTTAAGCAAGTGAAATGAGTTCAGCCTGGTAGGCAAGGGCAAATACTGTAGGCATTTATAGATCATGTAGATGACTTTGACCTTGATCTCGAGAGCATTGGGGTTCCAAAGACTGGCTGTAAACAGCAGAGTTACCTGATCAATTTGCGTTGTTACAGAATGAATATAGAGAATACATGGAAAAGACAAAAAGGACAAACTGAAGTATATGTACTTACTGTAATTCTATAAGGTGGTGAAGTTGTGGCAGAACATAGGAGAAATACTAAATGAGGAATTGCGAGTTATGAATTTCAGGTTTTTCCCTCTAGTAAATATTTACAAGGCCATGGAAAATTAATTAAGGAAAGTTAGCTTGAAACTAAAAAATTCTATAGCTCATTAAATGGTACATATGAAAAGAACTTCAGGTGATAGCACACACACATTTTCCCAGTGTTAGAAGAGTTGAAGATTTTTTTCCAAAATAATATTAATTTAGCAGATTCAGGAATGCTTTACGTTTTCTTGGAACGTAGTATAGATAATGGATAGCATGCAGTTTGTCACATTGACTGAATTCTTAGAGTCATGTCAAAGAAAAAATATACACATTCCATTAGGTTTAAGTGATGACAATACATCATTTAGGTATTTTCTTTAGATATAAAAATAGCTCAAGCGTGTGCGTTGGCATTTCATGGAGTAAAATATGTTATTTGAACAGGATCTTAAAAACAATATTTTTCTCATAGGATGGAATGGTGATTAACCAGTGAGAACAGAAGAGAAAGACAACATTTAAGAAAAACTGTTCTGGGGCCGGGGAGGAAAGGGGGCAGGAGCTGGGTGGAATGGGGCAAAAAAGAAGAAAATGGGCACATCTGTAATAGTGTCAACAATTAAAAAAAAAAAAAAAACCTGTTCCTTAATAGTTTTATACTCGTATAAATGACTAAGGCATTATCAATCAAGCAGAACAAGTTTAGTTTTAAATCCTTTTTAAAAGAAAATATTTTCTATAGCTGTGCTATAAGAAACGGTACCAGGTGTATTTAAGTAACAAACAAATATTTTTGGCTGTTTCTGAGGTGTGTATTTGTTCATTTAAGTTGCAAAGTAAAAATGGCTTATGCATAGAAGGATATAACTATTAACACCATATTAATTGACAATTTATACTTTTAAAAAACTGAATGAATGAAAGAAAAATGGAGAGGAGGACAAATAAAGGAGGAAGAAACAAAAAATGAAAGAAGAAAGAAAGGAAGAGAGAAAAAGAAGAAAGGAAAGAGAGAAGAAAGGGATAGAGGGAGGGATAGAGAGAGGGAAGAAGGAAGGAATGAAAGAATAAAGGAAAGGAAGAAGGAGAAACACAAAATGAAATGTAAACCATAAGCAAGGATCATATTTCACAACTCTAGGTTACAGTTCATCAGGTCAAATAATAATGTGATTTTTATGCTTTGATTCAAATTAATACATGGCATTTAAGGAGTACATACTAAAAACACCATAATTACCTGTACTATTGTCCACAGCTATTTGGTTGCTAAGGGTAACCTAAGTGAAACTTAAAAATCTAAATATAGCAGTAAAACTTTTGAAACACAGGTGTGTTATTTTTTACTTTTGTTTTTATTTTGAAAGAAATACAACATTTTATTGAGTATTTCAATTCTTTTTACAATAGATTTGGGGAGGTAATCTCTGTGTCTATATATATTAATAAAACATTGAAGTGCTGTATAAGTCAGAGACCACTCCCGAAATTTAGATATGAATGTCATCTTAACCTCATTTTTTTATTGAGGTATAGTTGACATATGAAATTCTATTAGTTTTGTTCTGCCTGAGTAGCTCAATTGGTTAGAGCATTGTCCCAATATGCCAACCTTGTGGGTTTGACGCCCAGTCAGGTTATATAAACAAAGCAACCAATGAATGCATAATAAGTGGAACAACAAATCAATGCTTCTCTCTCTCTCTCCTCTCGCTCCTCCCTCCCTCCCTTCTTCTCGTTCTTTCAATCATAAGTAAAAATTTTAAAAACCTTAGTTTCAGGTGTACAACATAATGATTTGGTATTTGTATTCATTGCAAAATGATGACCACAACAACTCTAGGTAACATTCATCACCATACATGGAGACAGTATTTTTTTAGCCTCAATTCTTCTTAGATGTAATTAAACTTATCATTTTGGTACAGAGGAGGAAAATATTATTTTTTCATAGGCTTATACAGCAATTTCTAAAGTTTTTAAGAAAATTAAATATTTCTCTTTAAGTTTGCCATTGTTAGTAGCTATGATGGCAAATATATATTGTTTTCCAACAATGTATTGCTGTATCTTAGTGGCAGACAGGGAAATTTATAAAACAGTTTTACTGTAATGTGACCTAGGGTATGTAAAGTGTTTGGGCCCAGGCCAAACAAATAATAGAAGCTCTGACAGTTTTGTTTCAAAATTGGCTTAACTTTTACTTTTAGGATGTTCTACAATTTTACACAGTTGACTGCTGAATTACTGTCTTTTACAGAATTCTTCAAGATGGATTCAGGAAGACCAAGGAGATGTCAGGATTTGAAATGTCCTCCAGAGAGATGCACTTATGTCATGTGATACTATCTTTAATTAAAAATAAATGTAAAATCAAATAAGAATGAAAACTGAGACTCTTCTATAACCTTACAAATGTTATGAAATACAATTAAATTCCCAAAGGTAGTGTAGTATATAAAGCTCAGTTGAGCAATTCTGTTAAACTTGTAGGAATATAACTTTTTTTTTATTTTTAAGAGGAAGCAAAAATATAAAACATTAGGAACAAGTAGTCTTAGCCAGACATAGCCCTGTAAAGCATATTTTCATTAGTTTTATCAGCAAGGAAACAGTAAATGGCAATTTCTTTCCTTGAAAGAATTTTTAGCCAATTCATTCCGACCTTATACAACAGGGCTTTCTTCCTCTTGAATTATCCCCCTTTACTTTGTTTCGTCTTAGAATTACATCATTACTCAGAATCATTCCAAAACCAAAATGGAAGTGTATAATTAAATTATTACTATGACTTAGGTATGTTTAATTTTTATATGTGGTCTGACATGGGTAATAACTTTCTGAAATAAAATGAATAATCACTATACATTTTATGAGTGCTAAAAGGACTATGTCATAGTATAAATAAGTTTTAGTAAGTTTTCATAAAAAATCTACTTCCAATATTACACATTTCTTAGCAATGTGTATGTTTATGATATGATAACAATTCTAAGAAAACTGTTAAAATGTATTCATGAAATCTGTTGTAAACTTGTGTAAAGTTGATCTTTCCTCATCGATTAGCTTAATCATTGACAAAATCAAAACAAATTATTGCAGACACTCAATCATTAAACAATCAACCTACTCACTTACAAATCTGTAGGCAAATTAGAACTATCAAAGTTAAATATTTTTCCTGGATTTGTAAAACATAGTAGCAATCAGTACTGAATATCTATAAACACTAGTTCATAAAAATATGGTAAAAAGTTAAAATATATGACATAAATCGTAAGCCAAGTGGAATTTCTTTGTCCACTTTTAAGTGGTAAGAAAACCAGGGAAGCAATGAGAGGTCAGTTGAAAGGTGAAAGAAAAAATAAGGTCCATTCATACTATGAAAAGCATAAGTGCACACACAGAAGGGAGAGAGAAATAGGTAGAATAGACATTCATGGAGCATGCATAATGCACCTGTATACATACATATCCTAACTTATTTTTTCATATGTCTTCATGACATAAATTCTTTTAAATCTCTATTTTACAGATAAGATAATTGAATTCAGAAACTAATACTAACTAATACTAATTTGCCCAAGATCATATAATTACTAAGTGAACACGCATAGCTGGCTCAAATTGATGTGCTGTTTCTCCCACATGAGTTTCTGATTGTTATACTCCTCTTCTTAAAGTCTCTGAACAATAGTTTAGTTTACTTGACCTGGTATAGAGAGTCAATGTAGTTATTTCCAAATGCAAAATATTTTATCAGAAAGTGGCTATAGCCTTTGGCAACTGTCTAACCTAATGTTTAATCGGGAATCAGAATAATAAAAACTCCAGAGAACAGTTTTCCTTCCTTCTTCCTTTCCTTCTTTCTTTCCTTCCCTCCCTTCTTCTTCCTCTTTCATTTCATTTCACTCCAATGGGTTTTTCTAAATGAATACTAGTGTCCTTATCCGACATAAAAAATTGCACCTTAATTGTGATTTTTTTTCCAGTTGATGGACACATACATTAGTTTTTACGAACTTTAAAATAAACTTAAATAACCTAGGCAATCTGAGTGCATTCTCTCTCCAGACTTGGAAATTGGCCTGGAAAATAGGGACACAGTGGAGGAATCCTTGTGAGAGTTGGGGAAAAGGGACAAACATAGGGAAGTGGAACAGAAAGAGTATGGTGCCTTCTTAGCTGCTCTTCAGTTCCTGTAAGCCATTTCAGTACATACATTGAAACAGTGTTAAATTTTCTTAGTTTTCAAGAGTGAGATCCATTTATTTTTTTGTGGAACAAGAGGAAACTATTCCTATGAGAAGTGGTACAAAAATAAATATTATTTATATTATATTATATTATATTATATTATATTAATCTCCCAGATGTCAGTCTGGAGTCACTGAAACGTTGAAGAAGTTCAGCCATACCCAAGGTGATCACCAAGGATTATCAAAGGTTACTGTAAAATGAGACTTACACAATCTTTTTTTCTGAAATTCTTATACTCTTTTAAACTATATATGAAATCAATTCTTCCAATTTGAAATAACATTTTTCTTTTAAAAGATAAATACAGGATTGTTACATCTAATATATTTAAACACATTTTACTCACAGAGTTTTCAAAAAGAGGTCAGGAAAGCAGGATTTCGTGTGTGTGTGTGTGTGTGTGTGTGTGTGTGTGTGTTTATGTGGGTTGGAGGAGAAGTTTCCTGGCTTCTACAGTACCAACTCATCACCAGGGTTCAATTATTCTGCTATGACCTCTGAATAACGATAGTTATAATTATTTAGATGTAAAAACTGTTTAATCAAATAAATCTGAGCACTGTATATTTTGGGACTTGTTCTGAAGGAAGACGGAAATGTTAATTTACTTTAGATTCGGTAAGAAAGCATGTTAAAATTTCAGTAACCATTTAAAAACAGAGGAAATGTTTTATTTGCAAAAAATACAGGAAATAACTATTAAAACAGTTCTAAAGAAAGAAACAAAAATTAGAATATATGCACATGGAAATAAATAGTTATATCATTGATTGACTAAATAAAATAAAATAAGCTCACCATTATCTGTGAGTGCGATCGGGGAGCTTCCCTCTAGGCACAAACGACAGGCGCACCCTTGTCTGTCTACGACGTTTTTATTGAAAATACCTATTCAAGTTTGCAATGCTATACATGTTCTTTAGATTGAAAACAGTGCAGATGAACCTTGTGTCTTCATTGTGTGTGTCAGTGTGTGTCTTCATTGTGTGTGTAAGAATGAGCGTGTGCGTGTGTGTGTGATGCCACTAGGAGAAACCTTCTTACTCCGACTGCACACGATTTAGAGATGCAGGACAGTAAAGCGTATCTTACGTAAAGATGCACAAAAACAGTACAGAGCCAGAAAGAAATCTAAACGTTTCTACTCTATAAGTTTAGGGCTAAACTATTCTATTTCAGGACTAAACGACGAATTCAGCATGAAGTCAATAAACATATCATGTAGTTGGAATGGGGTGTTGTGCTGTTCAAGGTTTTTTGTTTTGTTCTGTGTAGCTTTTAAAACGAGGTACATAATAAGTTATTTCCATGGATTTCTGATAACAGCCATGGCAACAATCATGGTCTTCGTTTAAATGTCCACGTCAAACTCAGAGGATGGTTTAGGCGATAGTGCATGGTCACGTTAATCAAAGTCCAATATTTACAATAAGCAGATAACCCTAGAGGGTCTCATGGGGGGTTTGCACTCCCGAGAATGACAGTAACGCTCCGTACGTATGTAACACTGCTGTGGAGTTCTACAGCCGTGCGCTACTGGGAGCGATGGTGGCACCAGTTCAGCAGAGCAGCTTAACTCACGCGCGATGGGTCGGAGTTACCGGCACAGAAACACAGGCAGGTGTGGTGTCCTGGTCGTCGGGGCTCGGGGCCCAGCCGCGGTGGACGCTGAGTCAGACGTGGGAGGTGACCCTGCGTCCTGAGCTCTTCCTGCGTGACTGGCTCCTTTCTGGGACCCGATGACCCGGGCCTCTGCGGGCTGTGGGTGGGGCAGCGGCAGCAGAAGGGCCGCCCGGGAAAGGCTGGGACGCGAACCTGGCCTTGGCCAGCATCTGCCTGTTGTGCTCGTTTTCCCTCTGTAGCTCCTGGAACTTCCTCTCCGCGTCCTTGGCGGCCAGCCGGGCTTCCTCCGCTCCCTCCCGCTGGTACTGGATCTCCCTTTCGTGGTAGAAAGTGCTTCTCTGTAGCTCCTGGTGCTCATCGTGCGCCATCTTCCTGTACACGGCCAGCATCTCATAGGCGGCGGTCATGCGTCTCCGGTCACCGAGCCATTTCTGCTCCATTTCCGAGCAGCGCGCTTCGGCCTCGGACAGCTGTTTGCGGAGCTGCGTCAGACGGTCTTCGTAGGTGACAGGCGCGGTTGGCAGCTCTGGACTTTCGTGATAACGGGTGTTGTTCCAGCCGTGCGGTATGTCCTTCTGAAGCCGTTCTCCGTCGGTCCCCGAGGCTCTGAAAATGCGCTTCTCGTTGGTCATGGGGGGATGTTTCAGAGGCTGGCTCTTGCGGACCGTTTTCTCTACATCAGCCCGGTCCTGACCTGACCGCATCCTCCTCAGGTCTTTCTTTATTCTGTGCCTTCAAGTCCAAGGTTTGTGAGCAGAGAGGACGGGCCTGCACCCCAGGTGACTTGGGGGCGTTGTCGGCCTCTGTCTTTGGTTTGTGTCTCTTGCCATGTGCTGCACAGATTTTACCGCAGGCAGGACACCTTCCGCTCAGCACCGTCACCCTTCTTAAAACTTCGTCGTGGGCCCGACCCCTTCCGCTCGGTGCTGTCGCGCTTTCTGCAGTGTCCTGTCTCCTCAGTACGAAGAGCATCACCACCACTTCGCCCACCAGGAACGCCAAGGGCAGCACAGGGAGAAATGCGACAAATCCCGAGCCCTCAAAAATGAGCAGCAGAGCTGCATACACCCGCTCCAGGATCACCTGGGACATGGGCGCGGTGGCGGTGGCCGTGGCAGGCACCAGGCCCTCCATGGCTGGCCTGGCTCACAGCTCTGCCACCAACTGCCAGTGCCCAGTGGGCAGCAATAACCGCTCAGAACCCTGGGGAGAGTTCTGTCTCTATGGGAGACAGGTGCCTAGCAACCAGGGCCGATCAGTTGGGCTGGGGGAGCAGAGACCAGTAGGTCTAGAAAATGGCCCCTCACTTTGCTCTGAAATGGAAACGGCGGCCTTCTATGGGCCCCGGGGCCAGAGGAGAGTGTTGCTTGGAGCCCGGAGTTCAGTCCCACTGGACCCACCTGGTTCCAGAGCAAATTCAGGGGCTCATGGCAGAGCCGGGCCATGTCCCCTTCTGTGCACAAGCACCAGTCAAGTCCCTGGCTGGTGTGGCTCGGTTGGTTGGGCATCGTCCAGCAACAAAATCTCACCAGTTTGATTTCCAGTCAAGGCACATGCCTGGATTGTGGGCTTGGTCCCTATTCAGAGTGCATTGGGAAGGCAACTGATGAATGTTTCTCTCTCACGTCAATGTTTCTCTCCTTCTTTTATCCCTCCTTCCCCCTCCTTCTCTGAAATAATTAATTCAGTAAATACATAAAAAGAGAGAGAGAGCCTGTCATGAAAGACATATTGTGGGGTTGTCCATGGGTAAGGCCCAGTCTCTGATTTCAAGTTTCCTTCTGCTGCAGGGAGGCCCGCAGCTAAGGGGCCAGGGCTGTCCCTCCTCCCTGGCGCCCTCTGTCCTTGCCCGTGGTCATTGTAGGCTGGCTGGGCCCAGGACTCAAGGGCATCCCCACAGCTATTAACTACGGGACCTGAGTTCCAATCCTACCGTCTCAGGAGAAGTCAGTGGGACTGGGAGAGGCTCTCAGTCACGGAGTCTGTGGAGCCCACATGTCCTGCTCGAGTTTCCTGGAAGGGGTGACTCTGCCCCCAGATCACATGGTACCCTGGCTTGTCCCCCCATGTGTCCCTGCTCTGCCCACACCCCCAAGGTTGCCCCAGAAAGGGTCACCAGTCCACCGTCTCATTCCCTGTTGTCTCCTCTTTCCTCCTCTCCTCTCAATTCTTCTTCCCCCTCCCTTCTCCTCCCTCTCTGTTCTTGTGGCTTTCTTTTCTTTTTTGTGTTTTCCTTGACTTTGACTTAGTGATTCCATTGCTGGGATTATAATCCTAAGAATCCTGAAACACCCGTTCAAAAGAACATGTACACCTCTATGTTCATAGCAGCACTATTTATAACAGCCAAGTGCTGGAAACAGCCTAAGTCGTTGTCGGCAGCCGTCCGTCTCGAGAGACGATGGTGTAGCTTCTTAAGAGTCTATCTGCACTGCCGAGAATGGCTGTGCAGTCCGACTCGGGAGTGACATGGTAGTATCTGTCTCCTCCCGTGTTGAATCGACATCTTGCGATGACGCTGAAGCTACAGAGCCTGGGCAGGGTAATATGGAGGGTCTGCTGTTGCCCATGCAGCAGACCCCCCCTCTCTTCGCAGCTGAAGGATCCAAGGGAAAGACGGAGTCAATACAGCTTGGGTTCAGGTGCACCGCAGGAGTTGCCGGTGTTGACTACAACGTCAAACCGCCTTAGGGACTCCTAAGTACCCATCAATAAATGAGTGAAAATCAATTCTTGTATTGCTGACTTGCTATCCCCTTCCAAGCCCTATTCTTTTTAATAGTTCCAGTCACGTGGACATTGTTGGACTTCATCCATAAATGAGATTTTCTCTAAGAGACAGATTTTAGAGGCTGGTCAAGCATTTGGATCTATGTGAGGCCATAACCATTGAAAAAATACAGTATTCAATAAATGGTGCTGGGACAGTTACTCATGTGATAAATTGAATTGAATCCATACATACAGGATACACACACAAAACCCCAATTCAAGGTGCATTAAACCTAAGCATACATGTCAAAACTTTCGAACATTTTCACAAGAAAACTATTAGAATTAATAACTGACATTATTAATGTAACAAAACACACTTATGTTTCTGTATACCAGCTACAAACAATAAAAAACCCATAAAACTTAAAATAATGTGTAAGAGAACAGCTCTGTTATCTTAGGAAAAGTAAGGGCTTATTAAAGAAATATGAATAACTAAAACAGGAAAGACAAAGATAAAAATTATAACTTTAAAAAATTTCACTCATAAAAACAGGCAATATCCAAGTGAAAATAAAAGCCAAACACTAAGAAACAGTATAATTAAAAAATAACATGCAAAAATTTTTCTCCAAAGTTTGTAAAGAACTATGAATCAATAAGATAAAAATAAGCTATTAGAAAGAGAGTAAAAGTTATTTATGTAAGGTAATTCCAAGAGGTATGTCTGTGTTCATTTAAAAATATATTAGACTTTATCAGTAACCAGAGACATGTAAATAAGAATCATGATAGGAAAATAATCACTTGAGACCCCCATAATATTGGCCAAATTAAAAACTTTCTCTCTCCTCTTCCCTTCTTCTCTTCTCTATTTATTGACCTCTCTCTGTGTCTCTTTCTCTCTGTCTCACTCCTCTCTCTCTCTCTCTCTCTCTCTCTCTCTCTCTCTCTCTCTCTCTCTTACACACACACACACAAAGCATTGCTGACAACAAAGAACAGAATATTTTATGCATGCCTCATTGAGAGAGCAACTTAATCTCTCTCCACTCTCTCTCTACATGCACTGAAGTCAAAATACAGTGACAAAAGTGCTTGCTGAAACATTACTATAAGAGCAAAATATCCATTCAAAAGTGAATAAATAAATAAATTGTGAAAGAGTATGTTGTGCCCATCTATTGATTTGATCATGTTTTCTTTCTTGAGCTGGGCTCCGAATATATAAGTACATGTTTATTATATGTTCTTTATCACTTTTACAATACTAAAATATGTATAATCATCTTAAAAATAAAAAAGATGGTGTTACATAAGATATATAGAACAGAAGTTTTGAGTTTGAATCTGTCTCTTATTTACAGTTTATATAAGCTTGAGAAAAATCACTGAACTTCTGTACACTTGTCTATTTCCAGTAGTATGTGTTTATAATAATTATACCTGTTCTAAATATTCCTAAAATTTTCATGCTGTTCAATAAAATAATGCATGTAAAAATTTTGTAAGTTAAAAAATAAAAAATATTAGTTTTATTATAATCAAATATATTGTTACTATTGTAAATACAATAAGAATAATTATTATTGTAATTATTATAATTTGAGCAAGTAATTTACACTGTCTGGTTTCTTTGGAAATGAGAGTTTAAACCAAATGAGCTTTAAAGTGCCTCCACATTTAACATTCTAAAATTGATTTATAACTAGAATTAAATATTAGAAAAGAAAAGAATGTTTTTGGTTTGGACAATGAAATAATATGTAGTGGTCATAATTTATGAGTTATAATGAAAGTTTAAACAAATAAAAATAACACATTTAATACTATGCAGGGCTAAAATCATTCATTTCAATAGCCATTGTTATGAGTCTAAATCACTTTCTGTTGAAAAAAAAATCAATCAAAAAAGCTTTGAATGAATTGGCGAAATGCTCTAAGTGAATACAAGGAAAGATATTTAAAGGTAATACTAAATGACATAAAAGATGATTAACAAATTTTAACATAACCACTTACTTAGTAATGCCAGAACTTCGGGGAATACTAACACATTAGATGAAACAATATTCTGAATTCAAGTGTTAACAACTGAAAAATTAACTAGATTTTTTTCCATCACATTCAGAAATGGAAAATATCAGGACAAAGAACAGCCCTTCTGACCCACTCATCAAAAACAAGGCTCATCTTCCGTGGGTTCTGGAACGTCAATGTAAAGCCCAAGGGTCATATGAGGTCTCTAAGCAGTCCCTCAAAACTACACTCTAATAAAGCCCTGTTTTGCAAAATTTGTTCAAAGCTGACCAACTCTGATTCTATTCACTAAAATACAATAATCACAAGACAAAAACCCAATAAACCAGAAATCAAAGACAAAGTACTTAAAAGTAAGGGCTCTGGTTAAGCTTATCTGAAATCAGATCTTGTCTCCACTATTTTCTGGCTACATGACTTCAGTTTCTTCATCTGTAACATGGTAATAATAGTAGAAAAATTCCTCACATGTGTTTCTGCAGAATTGGATGAGTGAATGCGTGTCACATGCTAACAGCAATGGTTGGCACCAGGTATCTCTTCAACCTCTCAGTAACAATTAGCTGTGACAGCCATGTGTTGAGGGGGAAGTGCATGTGTTTGAGAATTTTGCTATAAATAATAATAAAAAGTCAGGATGTTCTATTTTCTGTTTATATACCTTAAACTTGCCTTCCTAGGACTCTGAATCACAGAGGTTATTTACTGGTTAAAAAATTTGGCAGGTTTTTTAGGTAGCTGTCTCTGGCCTAAATTTCCAGTAACTTTGTCTTAGAATATTTTAGTACAATTCATAAATTATTTTTTCTTTCTTTTTACTTTTATGTTTCTGTATTCATTAATCTTTTCCAGTACCTTTTATGTGATCTGCTTTGGATTTCTTTTTTCTTTAGATACACATGATTTTATTTATTTTTGTTGAATAGCTTCCTTTTTTCTTCTTTAATTTCAAAGTTCTTTAGTTAAGTTCTCAGTGTGAATGCCATTATTTTAAAGGTATTGTTTATTAGTAATGTTTATGTTGACAAATAAATTATGTTTTTTCTATATAATATGTAAAGGAAGATGAAACACTCTGGTACATTGTAGGGAGAAGCCAAATGTAATGTTCTTCAGCCACACCCAACCAAATTCCCCAAATTTTTGTCTATCATCATCATAAAATTTCAGAATCAGAGGTTTTAATTCCCAAAAGGATATTAGCAATCATCTGGTGCAAACTCTTTATTTTTATATGAGAATTTCAGACCCTACATTAGTCAGATAAATTAATTAAGTGAACTGGGATTATACAACAAATCTATTGACTAAATTCTGAGTTATTTTTGATAAAACACATCAGTAAATTAATCACATGAGTAAAATGCCAAATGGCAGATAATTTTATTTAAAATCAAATATGTCTTCAATGATTTATTTTTCCTATCTATTCAAGATTTTTGACTATGAATTATATAAATTTGATACTTAATATTTTTAAAAAGATATTCAAAAGTTTAATTTTAAGTAACATTAAATCCAATTTAGAACATTTTTAAATATATAGAACCAAACTAAAATTCTTATCTTAAAGCCACACACATCTCATCTCTTTGAGTTGACATATATGTAAAGTCACAAACGAGATAATAAATAATCATCTCTATCAGAAATCTTTGTCTACTGGCTCTAAGTTCTTGAGGCAACGTTTGTATCTGTGCTTCTGAGATAGCTGAACACTATAGGTAGCTTTGCACCTTCTGGAACGCCCTTCCTAGGCACATTCTAGGAAGTCAATTCTCTTTGATATAAACGTCGTTAATTCATTGATGTTGTGACTTGGTGTTGGTGATCACGCTGATGACAGTGTGAAGAAGGAAAAAGTTCTGTTTTTATTATTTAGCATTAGAAGTGCCAGAAATGTTCCCTCAGAACTCCGCAAGTTACAAAATGGCACTAACACCTTTGGATGAGGCTTTGATCTCTCCTCAGCTCTGGTGTTCTCCTGCAATGTGAAGTGGCTTATCCAGGCTCATCTTTCAGGTCCTAGGTACATGGCCTTCCATAGAGAAATCTGCTCCAGAAAAAGTAAAGTAAAGTAGCAAATCTTCTCTCCCCACTGACTCTCTACCTTGTTACTCTAACTTATTTTATTCATAGACCTCAAAACAACCTAAACCCATCTTATTTATTTAATCATATACTTATTCATTGTCATTTTTGTCTTATTAGAATAAAAGAAATCAGGTCCTTTTCTGCTTTATTTGCCATTATATTCAATAAACTCTGTGGTTATAATTTAGCTTTTTGTTTACATTCTACTGCAATAAAAGAAAATGCTGGCCATGATAATATGTTCTGAGAATAATACAAATATTCCTGTAAAAATATAGCATGCTGGCATACGCTTGTCTTATGTCACCCTCTCTGAGCTGAAAACAAAAGTCTTGGCTGGGATCTGGGAAGCTGGGACATGGTTTCTGTGTTTTCATGACCTTGCAGGAACAAACAGTTTCTATTCTTACCTATTCCCATTCTTGTTCTCACTACGAGAATAATATTCTAAATAGAAAATGTGTAAGAGATCTTCAGGTGGACCTTAGCCTTGTCTCTTACTCAGCTCCTACTCATGGGCTCCCCTGGCTGACTTATCAATTTTCTTCCCAGATTTCTTTGGTTACTGTGGGTTTCATAACTTTTATCTTGCCTGCTTGGCTTGACAACTTATTGTCTATTTTCACTTCTTCCATTATTATAATCCTCTGACTCTTCTGGTGGTAATAACTCAAGTGTGACTCCCACTGTAGCTTTCTACGTCTAACAATGATGAAAACGACAATCAAGTTAGTGTCTTATTTATTTTGAGTACTGACTTCAAATTTAGGTGGATATGCAACCAAGAAGTACCCTTTACTTAGAAATGAAATAAACACGTATACGTTGTAAGCTAACACAAAGAATATCTCCTCAAACTCTTACAAGTCAATATTATGGTCACAACATGAAATCCACTCTCTGTTAATGGGAATCTACCGAACAGGCGAAATTTAACAGATCTGGTTTAAACGTGTGATAAGGAGTATAGCTATACAGGAGGTAAAGAAAAATAAAGTCATACTAAATCCTAGCCACATTTTACAATATAGACAGTATACTAGGTCACTGGGAATGCCTTGTTTTATAGACAAGCTTTAGGAACTTCATTAGGAAAAATACCATTTGCTTTAAGTAAAATAAATTAAATACTATTTGAGTAAAAAAATCAAGAAATACTATTTCTTTGATTAAGAACTTTTGGGAAAACTTACAAAAGTAGTGTTTTTCCAAATTCTTATGAAGCTGCTATAAATGTTAACTTCACAATATAGTTATAAACTGCACAAAGAGATCCAATGCTCCTACCGGATTAGTTCATGTGTCTCATGGACATGAAAGGATATGTTTTCCTATGAGAGACAGTGTGGCGCAAAGGAAAGTGCCAAGTTTATGATTAAAAATTAGATATTTCCAGGTCCCAAACCTGTGTCTGTCACTTGCTAACCATGTGGTCTTTCTAAGTTTTGACTTTCTGAGCTACAAAACAAGGATGACAATGATGCCTACTCTTCAGAGTTGGTGTAAAAACTAGAGAGGAATAAAAGGTGTGAGATACATATTAAGACTCAGTAAGTGGTAATATTTTCATGATTACACTCCCTGTAGCTGAAAAACACAATGGTTCTAAAATATTGTGGTAGCTGTTGATGAGGTAAAATGACATTAACAACACAACATGCATTTTCCAATCTAACTTCCATTTCAGGTCAATAATCGATAAGTCTTAGTAAGACAGAGGGACATGTCAATACCTTGGCTTATGTCCATTGTCTCATGGATGGAGGCATCTCTTGAGCAGTAAGCCTAACCAAAACCACTTTTTTACTTTGATCATGGCCACATGCTTAGTGTCCCCAGAACTCTGAGGGGTTTAGATGTAAGCAGAACAGTGCAAATAGATAATCCCTGGTCTTTATTTTACTTTATTCTTCTCGTGTTGCATTGTTATGTGGTTGACATCCTCTTATTTCTCTCCCTAGCAATGAGAACGCACTACTTTTAACAGAGAAAAATACTAACAGGCCAACCTCACACATTTTTGGCTTGCAAGGTTGTATTAGCCTTCAAGTAATAATGTGACGCGTCCCACATCAGTGGCAAAGAAATGCATTTCTATGTCATTTGTTTCATCTTCCAGAGTCACTAGGCAGGGTTATGCATATGTCTCCTACCATAACTTCATTTCTCTTCACAGGGATGGATGGTGCAAAAATCTTTTCTCCCTTCTAGACAGCAACTTCCACAAATTTCCCAGAACCTGTATAGTAAAATAATGGATAAAATAATACATAAAAAGCTATGGATTAAGAAATAACTGAAGAAGAGACAGCAGTGGAAGGATAGAGAGAATCAGCTAAATGTTCATTTTTTGAGGGCATACTAGTGAAAGATAATATGCTAAGCCCAAGAACAAGAAAAGGGACTCTCCAGCTGAAATATCATTGAAATAGTTAAGGACATAACACCTATTGGACATGAGTCTTGAAAGATGAATTATGCTGTGAATATGAAAGTGACATTTAAGGGAAAGCGTCCTTTTGAAGAGGGATTCTGTAATGGACCCCAAGGGGAAGTAAGCCATCAGATAGTATTTGAAAAGAAACAACACACTTTAACAATTTTTTTAAATTTTGTTTTTGTCCTTAATGAGAAGGCCACTAAACAGAAGATAACTGATACAGCAAGGTTTTCGTTAGGGTGCTGAGCATACACCTATTACCCACTGCAGATAGCAAAAATATTCCCCAATTTAAAAGGAAAAAAAAATTACAATAAACTTTGCCATTTTTCACTATGAAAACCATGGTTTCTTGCTTTTTAATACTTGCCATGAACCAGCTACTTTTCTAATGGGTGATAAAAACTCCCTTTGGTATGGGGACACTGTAAATTGTCATGTCCTGCTGACAGTAGAGATTTTTTATAAAGATCAGTGTTTGTACACATACAAAACAGTATCGGGGCCTGAGAGAGATTTGTAAGTTCAAAGCCCTATTCATTTCTATGGGAGAGCTGTACCATATTTATGCTAATGAAAAATTCTTTCCATTTGGAGAGAAAAAAACTCAAAGAATGTGCTTTCTGAACAAAGAATAAAAATAAAACTAATTACTACCACAGTTTATCAATTTCTATTATCTGCTGGTTAATGAATCACTGTTTGTTACTTTTAGCAGGCATTTAAGTTATCTGAGGCTTGACTTATTTGAGAAAAAAAAATCCATGACCTTAGACAAAACTGAGTAATAAAAATAAAAGAGAGAGAAGTTGCTTCCCAAATGGAGAGACTAAAGCAAAGCAAGACAGGAGTAAGACAGCAATAATTACTCCTCTGTATCATTCATTACAAGCAGCATTTTTCTAACCAGTCAAAGTGAATCCTTACTAAGGACAACAATGAAAAAGTACATAATGTGCCAAAACTCATCACTGAATAATCAGAAAGGGCGGAGGTGCAAGTAGAAACTAGTATGCTACAAAATTTTGCAGGTGTTATTGTTTTTGTTGTTTTCAAATCATTATTAAAACAATATTTCAGTTACTATGGCTTTCATGAGGCATAAAAATGTTATTTTCAAAAAGTAATATTTGAAAGTTCTTACTATGTAAATGGATGCCAGTATGATGCCATCTGAAAATAACTTTACAAAATAAAAGCTAAGAAGAAGAATCAAAGTCCAATCAGCTTTTTCATTGGGGGTTTAAAATGTTAAAAGATAGAAGTAAACCAAGGTAGGAGAGAATTATTTTTGGAATCAGAATATGTGATCAAGCCATAGAACATAAAGGGGCTATGGCTTGTGTAGCCCATTTGTCTATCCAATGCATGAACGTCCTCCTGATCGATGTTTAAAGGTGCATCACAGTTATCTAAGGATGTGTTAAAATGTACACTATTCAAATGCAGGTCTCCAGTGGGACCTGAGATTCTGCATTTCTGACAAGTTCTTGGGCCATAAATCAATTATGCTATTGTGTGGACCTCAAGATATACAAGAATTGTCTAACTGGTCTATTGTGAACAATTTCCATAGCATGGACTCATTACCTGAGGAAGAGGCTATTTTGTTTGGGACAGTAAAACTGTCTTCCTTCCATTCAGTCAAAATTTGCCTTTCAATAAATTCCATCTATTAATCCTAGTTCTAGCCTTCAGAATCAGAACTACATTTATTGATCTGAGAGAGAGAGAGGAATGGAGTGGGGATAGATAGAGAAAGAGAAGAGAGAGAGAGAGAGAGAGAGAGAGAGAGAGAGAGAGAGAGAGAGAGAGAGATTGGTTGTTCTGCTTATTTATTAATTCATAAGTTGATATTCTTGTATGTGACCTGACCAGGGATCAGCCTGGAACCTTGGCATATCAGGACAGTGCTTCAACCAACTGAGCTACCTAGTCAGGGCTATATCTAATTTCTCTTTTAGCTGAACTATTAAACTCAGAAAATGTATCCCCTAGAGTCTTTTCTTTGCAAGACAATTAAATCTCTGATACAGTAATGATTTTATGGCCTTTCTGCCATCTTGTTCACTCTGTACTGGATATGATTCAAGGTACAGTATAATGTTCGTCTAAAAATGGGACCCAATACATGAACACAAGACTACAGTTCAGATCGGATGAGCAGTTATTATGGTTCTATTTACAATCCTATGTTTCTGTAAGACACTTTGAATATGTCTACATTTGTGTAAAACTCAGGGACTCAGCCCAAAACTACACTGCACATGCTGAAAGTTCCCTAAGAAACAGCCCTCACTTAAATGGAAATGATTAAGTAGCTAAATTAATAATTAAACAACTAACCTTCCTTTTTCTTTGGCATGGTCAACTCTGAAGAAAATATCCTCATTCGCGTCGTCACCTAGTTCACAAACTCATTCTCTCCCTTTCCCTGGCATTACTCTTGCACTGAGGCCTCACTAGTCTTAAAACTATTGCACTCCAGTGACCTTCATCTCCACTCCCACTCAACCTTGTATTCGCATGTCCACACCCTAGTTGCATCATCCCTTGAAACTGCTTCTCTTCACATTCCGAGATTCTAAGCACTGCTTCAACCTCAATACCACGGGCTTCTCCAGAGTACATGGGCCTAATTTGTGTCTTTATTGTGACCCTCATGTCCTTGGCCTCTCCATGTTATTGTATGTCCACATGACTTCATTTTTTTTCAACCCAGCTTGCAACTCTTATTAAACCAGCTTGAGATAGTGCTTGCAGTGTATCTGTAATACTTCCTGCAGGGTCCACACTTAGTTACCCCAATTCTAGCTCTGGGATGTCTTTATCTGTTTTCTTCACTCCTGTACACAAAGGTGCATGGCTGGGGGACATAGGGGGAAGTTTTTAAATTACTGGTTTCATTAGAAATGCAAATGACCCAAACTTCATTTTGATTCTATATTTCAACAAACCCAAATTTCCTTCAACATCCTGAAGTTTCCAACTCTCCCTGAAACCAGAAATTTCCGCAGATGAGATGGTCTCACTGACAATTCACTGAAATATCAGG
Source organism: Furipterus horrens (assembly GCF_987537825.1). NCBI lineage: Eukaryota > Metazoa > Chordata > Mammalia > Chiroptera > Furipteridae > Furipterus > Furipterus horrens. Next base: position 12,409,244 of record NW_028327171.1, read on the forward strand.
CCCACCTGCCACATGATCTCTGAACTTCCCAGCTCTCCTAAGGCTGTCTTTGCATTTTTGCACGCTCTTTTCCCCTTCGACCCAGCCTCCTCAGAGGAAGACTCTCCTTTATAAATGTCAAGGTTAAAATGGCTACATATTTCTATTTTACACTTTCCTGCCTAGAAAAAAAATGTGTTGTTCTATTAATTATATATTCTTCCATGATTTCAGTCTCCATACTAGACTTATACTGTACCTGTAAACGTGCTCATGTTTTTATATTCTCTTTAAACAGTTCTCTTTGTAACGTCTTGCAGTTTTCTTCTCCTTCATCATTTTCCAAACCACCTTCCCACCTGCAAAAACTAATCTATTGGAAGTCACCTCAAATTAAGTTTAATGTCCATGCTTGTTTTTCTAGTGTTATTAACATAAAAAGAAGAGCCGTAAGTTGTTAGTTTCTTGCTTAAATCACTTCCTATTGGTCTTCTCCATTAAAATCCTCACAAATCACACATCTGATGCATCCTTTGTACGATAGAGATGATAGCTTTCTACTTCTTCCCACTCCCTCATAGATTATGTAGTAATGGAAGAAGATTCCTTGTATATTCTGATAATTTTCTATTTTTATTTCCACAAGTAGTGTGTGCATGCATATATATGTGTATAAGTGTGCATGTACACATGATTGAAAGTATGCTGGTAGAGAAATAGGAATGATTGCAATCTAGCCATTGCATGTGCTCACAGAAGTAGAGAAATTGAGCTTTCCTATACATTGAAGAATGCTTACTGTCCCTAGGAGTTGATTTATCTAGATATAAGCTAGAAAGAAGTCTGGTGAGCTCAGATATGAATGCACGATTGGCCCTAACCTCAGACGTGACATTGCGATATAACTTTTGCTATATCCTACTCATTATAAACAAGCCTCTGGGTCCAGTCCTCACTTAAGGGGCATGAACAGCAGCAAGCAAAGGTCATTGAGAGACATTTCCTGCCTCTCTCACATACCATCTAATTACTCACTGACTATGAACTCTGTGTACTCCATGGACTGTAGGGACCCCTAGGCATCTTCCTTTTGTAAGCTGAGTCTCTTATAGAAGCCCCATTAGCAATAGTACTAACTGACATGATGGAGTGAATGCATTTTCAGTCCCATTCTAGTCAGCCCTTTAACACTCTCTGTGAGGACTTAGTGTTTATTATGGAGGCTTTGCTATACATTTTCTAGAAAGACCTATCTTCAGCCTGCCCAGACTGAGTCCCAGGGATATGGACACATGCATTAGCCTGCTCAATATTTCAATCAGAAACTGTAAGTGCTTTGGTAACCTCCTGAAGATTACATATTTTGGTGGTATCATCAATAACTGATTATCTTAGAGATCTAATAAAACAATTGTTTAAGTTTCAACCTCCTCCCTTAGACTATTATTCGCAAATTTATAGATTGTTAAGAGAATATCTAGTGTGCAATGAACTGAATGTTTGTGTGTTTCCATTTTCAAATGTTTGAGCCTTAACATTCTCCCCACCCCCTGTCGCCCCAATACTGTGATATTTGGAGATGAGGCCTGCGGGAAGCAATTAGTGTTAGATGAGGCAGGAGGGTGGAACCCTCCTAATGAGATTAGTGCCCTTATCAGAAGAGACACCAAGAGCTTGTTCTTTCCCTCGCCTCACGTACACACAAAGAAGAGTGCATGTGAGCTCAGCACTGCCATGGCAGCCGCCTACAACCTAAAGAATAGGCTTCAGAATGAAACTGGCTTCACAGGCACCTTGATCTCAGGCTTCTCAGCAGCCAGAACTGTGAGAGATAAAATTCTGTTGTTTAAGTCACCAAGTCTATGACAATTTGTTATGGTAACCCAAGCTGACTAATACATAGTGTGTGAAGCTGAAATAAGAAACTCAAGCTTGTTTAGCAGGGAAATCTATACCATATCCTTCATCTTTTTTTTTTTTTTAATTTACTTTTTTGGTTTTTCAATTACAATTGTCCCATTTTTTCCCCATTTTTCTCCGCCACCCAGCCCACCCCTTCTCCCACAATCATATCCCTCCCCGTTGTCCATGTCCATGAGTCATTTATACGGGTTCTTTGACTAAACCCTTCCCTTACTTATCCCCCTTCTCTCCCTCTCCCCTCCCCCCTATTGACTGCTATTCTGCTCTTTGTTCTATTTAGTTCCTTTGTTTGTGCTGTTCTTTAGTTTCCTGTATTAGGTGATATCATATGGTATTTTTCTTTCGTTGCCTGTCTTATTTCACTAAGCATAATTCTCTCTAGTTCCATCCATGTTGTCGCAAATGGCAGGAGTTCCTTCTTTCTTTCTGCTGCATAGTATTCCATTGTGTAAATGTACCACAGTGTTTTGATCCACTCATCTGCAGATGGGCATTTAGGCTGTTTCCAGCATTAGCTATTGTAAACAGTGCTGCTATGAACATGGGGGTGCATAAGTTATTTTGAATTAGGGTTTTAGAATTTTTCAGGTATAATCCTAGTAGTGGAATCACTGGTTCAAAAGGCAGTTCCATTTTTAGTTTTTTGCATATCCTTCATCTTAATGCAAGCAATCAAGGCAATTGTCAAAGGATTAGTGTTAATTTTTCATATAAATTTCATCAGGTACATTCAATTTTACTCTTTCAACTTCACTCACATTGACATTAATAAACATTTCAAATGCATGCATTTCTATTTAAAATGACTTTTATTAGTTCAACTTATAAACCATAGAAAATATTTTATAGTACAAATATTTGATATGTTCTCCATATATCTTAATGTATTAAATCCCACAAAACTTAAAGAGAAATGAAAGAGAATGGGTTTTTAAAAATTAAGAGTATTTTCACCTAGAGTGTGTATGCGTAGATGTGTGTAAATTTAATCCCAAAAGCATGTGATTAAACACTGTGGCATAAAAACATATAACAGCCGTTCATTATTTCAAAATATTAGAAGTATCACTATTCTGCCCATACCAACCCAGTACTCACTGCCCATGCTCCCTTTCTGAATATGTACACAATCATTAGCAGTACACAAAGCTCGAGTTTTAGTGACAGCTGCAGGAAGAAAGATAAAGACAGGGAAAGCCTACAAACCCAACACCTCCAAAAATTAAAATAAGCTTCAGTGGGTATCAATTTGTCTGATTTTTCACCGCTACATGCCCAGTTCCTAGAATGGTGCTTGGTATACAGTCAGTGCTCAGTAAATATTATCAGGTTGAATTGAAAGGATTCCTTGTTTCCAATAATCAGTAGTTATTCTAGGGGCTAAATCAAAAAGGGAAGCTTAAGAGTAAACTAGTATTTAAGTATATATTATATGTTAGACATTAATATGCAAAACCAATTAGTTAGGATTCTAGTCTTAGAAATATGTTTTAATCATGCTACTTCCAAACATTAGTCTACATAGGGATTTAGATTTTGAAACATTTCTTGGTGAAACCATTGTTTTTAATGCACCTCATACCAGAGTTCCCATTCCAAAAGTGCACTCATTTAATGTCTCAGGGACTAAATTTGATTTCAAAAAAATAAATTTTGATAATTGCACTTTTATTAAAAATATTTAAGAACTCTTGGCTCTACGAATGATACACAAATGAATCTGCTTATGACTTCCCTTTAAACTTATCTTAAGTAAAAATGAATTGTTTTGTCCATTCTCATTTCCCCATACCAGGCTAGTCTCTGCCTGTTACAGTTTTCTTCCCTAGGAAAAAACAAAACAAAACAATTTTTTGACCAAATGAAGTTTATATGCTTTCCACAATATGATCTCAAATTTTTGTGAAAATAGCTGAAACTTTTTTAATAAACCGAGAATCAACACACAGCTTCAAAGGGCCTTGAAGAACGGGATTTGTAACTCTTCAGTCAGACAGGCCAGTTAGCCCAGTTTCTGGAGCACGTGGCTATTTAAACCCAGAAAGCTGTTGACAGGGCTGCGGAGAAAAAGGCTAAGCTTTCACTACACGGAATGGGCAGATGATATTAATTACCTAATGTTGACTCTATAGACACAATAAGCGCAAGACACAAACTCTGGTCCAGGATTGGTAGTGCGTGGTCTTCATCTTTAACTCCTTCCCTTTTAACTTCATTAACCCCTTGAAGGAAGGGGTTGTGGTGCTGGCACAGGAAGCAAGGGGATGATTTCGTGAAAATAAAATTCAAAATACGGTGGTTTGTGTTTAAATTTTTTGGTTTATTTTTAAACTTCAGTATCTTGCTCCTGCGTTCTACATATGTTCAGAATAAATTCTCAACCCGTGTACCCTGGCTCCAAGGCCTGGCTACGTACCCACCCCACCCGTTGCTGTGCTTTCTTGCCGCATTGTGATTCAGCCACACTTCTTATCGATTTATCTGTCCTTGAATTCACAATTGTTCGCTTATCTCTTTATGTGTGACCAGCCACATCGGACGCAATGGAAGCTCCTTGAACTTTTTAATCTGTGTTTATCATCATTACAATTTGTAGTCTCTAGAATAGTAGCTAGTCCACAGCAACTGTTCATAAGTACACATGTGTAAAGTAGACAAATACCTCAATACACTAATCTGTCAGTCGACCAATAATCAAAATAACCCTTTGGAAACATTTTTATTATCCATCGCTAGCAGAGTCCAAAAGCAGTAGATGCTGCTGATGTAATAAACATGGCTATTTTCACAAAATTTCAATAAGCACTCTCAAAGCATATTTTGAGGCAAGGCAACTGAAATTAATGTCATTCTTAAATAGTCACTATATGTCCAGATAGAAACAGAATAGAGTGGATAAAATTTGTGCGTAGAATTTTCTATTCCCTGGCCTCTTGAGTTACCTAAATATCCTATAATAGACCTTTGTTTTTGTTTTGTTCTGTTTTGCTTTACATATCACACATTAAAAACTGTTTAAAAACATAAAAACACTTTGACTAGGAGTCAAATTTTTATTAACAAACAAAGCAATTTTCACTCAATTTGTTTTCATTCAATATGCAAAAACCACTAAATAAAATACTTGTCAATGTCAATCTTACATAGTGTTGATCAGGCACAAATGAATAACTGAATGAAAGGCCATTGCTAAATTAATCAACTTTCTTATTCATAGAAAGACCTATTCTAAACGTGGGAATATAATATGCATAATTTTACTTTTAACATATGTATTAAAGTAGTAGGATTATATTTTAAACTTAAAAATTGCCACTTAAAAGAATTTTCTAAGTTTCTTCTTCAAATGTACATATTAAATAGATATACTTTTCCTGGAAAAATAATATTTAACATAAAAATATTCCTTGAATCTAAACTTGAATTATTGCCTTGGCTGATGTGGCTCAGTTAGTTGGAGCATCATCCCATCAACTGAAAGGACACAGGTTCAATTCCCAGTCAGAGCATATGCCTAGGTTGCAGGTTCATTCACGAGTTGGGGTACATATGAGAGACAACTGATCGATGTTTTTCTTTCACATTCGTGTTTCTTTCCCTCTCTCTTCAGCCCTTCCCCATCTCTAAAATCAGGAAACATGTTGTCAGGTGAAGATTAAAAAGAAAAACTTGAATTATTGAGGTAAAATGTATAAAATGGATTAATTACTTACAGCCTGCAGGTTCTTTATTTCCTCCTGAAGAATAGCTAAAGACAAGGACCATTCTATTTTCTGACTATGCATGTTGCCTTGAACATGGCAAGCTTTGGTACCCCACCCATTTTTAGCTACCTTTTTAGTGCCGAAACCTCTATCGTTAGCTTGTAAAATGGGTACATTTCCAAAACACCATGTTAGAAGCCTCACATTTTAAGTATAGCCCCTGGAAAGGAATTTAAGAATCATACATTTTAATTTGCCATTCTATGGATAAATTAAAAACTTTAGTTAAATTAAATAAAGAGTTTGGAGTGATACCATTTTTGGTATTTTATTAGTTTCCTAAGGCTGCTTTACCAATTTAACACAAGCTAAGTGGCTTTAAAACAACACACATATCTTCTCTCCCAGATCTAGAGGCCAGAAGTCTAAAATCAAGGTATCAACCCTTTATGGACCCTAGAAAAGCCTGTTGCAGCTTCTAGTGGCAGCTGACATTCCTGGACTCATATCCACGTAACTCCAAGCTCTATTTCTGTCTTTATATCACTGTCTCCTCTGTGTGTGTGTCTTCTCTATATGTCTTCTATAAGAACACTTGTCACTGAATGTCAGGTCCATCCAGGTAATCCAGGATGATCTCCTCATATTAAAATCCTTACCTTAATCCCATCTGCAAAGCACACATTTCCAAATAAGGTAACACTGACAGGTTGGAGGGATAATAATGTAGATATGCCTTTTTCAGGGCCACCATTCAACCCATTCCAAGTTGAGGTAGGAATTTTAAAGTAGTAACAGTAATAATATATTTCTGGACAACTCTGTAGTGGCTTTATCCTCTGCAAGGTACTTTCTGATCACTAATCTACAGCTCCCTCATTTTATAATGAGAGAACTGAAGCTGAATGATATACCTTAGAGGAAACACAAAGCAAATTAATGACAATGCAAGATTGTCATACAAAGTTACTGTAAAATACTTTTAAGTTTTTATTTTTGTTTAAACAAATCAACTTATTTGTGCAAGATTTAAATATATATGTGCATATATATATACATATATATATATGCACATCTATAGTGATCTAGAAGGGTTTTTACTTAGCATTTTAAGAACAGCTACTGCTTTTTAAATTTTTTTGAAATTTGATTAGAAACAAGAAGTCACATTTGTTCAGTTAGTTATGAGTTGATGCAAAACAAGCTCTGGTTATGGGCCAGGTGAGTACCTCATCTAAGCTCAATTATATATATCATAGTTAAAATCTGGCTCAGCTATCTGATGAATCTGAGCTTCAATTCAGCTTCAGCACTTACTCTTGGGGGCCCTTGGACAAGTCAGTCAAACTCTCTAATCTTCATGGTGCTAATCTAAAGGTTGGGAGTCACAGTTGAACTGCCCTCATTGGTTGTCCTAAAACATAAGAGGAAGAGATACCTGCAGCCTTTAAAAGAGGGTGAGGATCTTAGTGCGTTCACCACCTAGGCTGTATGTTCCTTTAGACAGAAAACACTCTATTTAATACAATTGGCTCGCTCGAAACTAGAGATTTTTCCTCATTTCTAACATTTCTAGAGGGTGTCTTGTATATATCATTGTATATATAATAGGTAAATACTTGCTCACTCCCTGTACTTAACCCCCCAACTCATCTCCCATCTCCACTCTTCCAACAAGACCACACAACAGAAGTTATTTTGGACAATGTTCTCTGAAACCAAAGAATCACTAACATTATTCACCTGAGGTCACACCAGAGGTCTTCTTAACCTAGAAGAATGCCCCTTCCCAACCAAGAGTAGCCATATATGTGCAAAATCACTTCCCTAAAAATTTCCTGCTTCAACCTCTAACACAATACCCCAAGTAGTGGGGAAAGTCAAGTCTGTGCTATTTATCTGTTGTTAAACAAAAACTGCCAAGACCCAGTCTCTGAGGTTCTGTACAGGGTGAAAATCCTGATGCAGCCATTGTCTGTTCCGGAAGGAGCCTTAAGAACTAAGGCTCTATAATGTTGAAAGAACTCGTTTGCATCGGTTCCCTTCTGTTGAACACTTCAGGAACACGGTTTGAAAATTTTCATTTGGCTTGTGTGTTGTTCTGTTAATGTAATTTGAAAACTGGGAGGAAGGAAAAAAGTAACTCATGATAATGGCAAAGCGCACTAACTGTGAGGAAGTCTCCCTGAGGACCCAACAAAGATGAGCATGAGAGCTTTATTTCAAATACCATCTTTATGCATGGCTGTGGAAGGGGAACAAATGGCTCACTAATTACCCTCATCAGGGGCATGATGCAAACACCATTGGGGAGAGAACAATAAATAAGGACTATAAATGCTTAAAGCCCAGATTTTTAAAAAAGGAATGAAATGGACCTGAAATATATGAGCTAATAACTCTTGAGAAAAAATATCAAGCTCAAATATGTGTAAAAAAAGTCAGAATCTGGAAAATAAAAATAAAATTGATCTTAACATTGTTTCTGTAACTATTTAAAGTTAATGGAAAAGTGTTTTAAATCAGAACTGAAAGTAGAATTTGGTTAGACTATCAGAAAAACATTTCCTAGCAGCAAAATCTGTTAAAGTGGGAAATAATTTCCCCAGAGAGTTGAAGTCCCTTCATTTGGTTATTTTAAGATTAAACTAGACAAACCACTGGGAAATGACTAATCTGAGGTTTAATCCATCCTGAGTTAGCAGGGACAGGCATGCAAGATGGTCTAATAAGTTGATCTACCGCTTATTCCTGAACTTGTATTAAACATGACTAACAGCTTGTTTTGTCCATATTCCCATTAGCCTCCCAGAAAATGAAACTGACAGACTTAAATTTGTAAAACTATTTATCACATGGAATGCATTAAGTCTGTGCTCCAGGAAGAGCACTTTATCAGGCCTGTTTACCCTCTCACGGCAAAGAACGAAATAATAAAAAGGGTAGCAAAGGACAGCTAGCGTTCCCTCCTACCACCACTCCCACGGGTCTTTGAGTCAAGTCCAAACAGCCTACCACAGTTAACCAGGTACCGAAGCTCACACACTTCAAAAGCCTCCCTTCACTTTCCGGCATTCATTTACCCTTCCTACGTATGCCACTCAAGTGGTCAGTATCGTCTGTTCACTCATACTGCTAACTACATGGAGTACGTGTTACTCTTCCGTACATTTTTACAAGAGAACATTTTACTTCCTTCTACTGTGAACATGCTCAGCACTTCCCACGGAGAGTTTACACCAAACCCATGGGTCTAAGTGACGCACCCACGTCATAAGCTCCCACAGCACAATTTTCTGATCAAAAAAACTTGCACACATTGTATTGCAATTACCCGTTTACTTGTCTCTCACTCCCTAGACTGTACTTTATGAAATCATCTATCGCTGTCCTCTTGTCTACTGTTTTAAGACCTTCTAGCTCAGTGTCTGACAAGAGTTCTAAAAGCATTTTCTGAGCCTGGCTGCTGTGGCTCAGTGGATTGAGCGTCGGCCTGCGAGCCAAGTGTCGTTGGTTCGATTCCCAGTCAGGGCACATAACTAGGGCGCGAGTGAGAGGCAACCACACAGTGATATTTCTTTCTCTCTCTTTCTCCTTTCCCATCTCTCTAAACATAAAATAAATAAACAAACAAATAAATAAATAAACATGTCCAAATAAAATTTAAAAATAAAAAAATGAAAGCATTTTCTGAGTGTATGTAGTAGGTAAGCTATCTATTGTCAAAATAATACCATGTAACAAACTACCCTGAAAATTAGTGGCTCGCAACAATCATACATTCATGTTCTTGTGCCTGTTGGTTTACTAAAAGTGAGCTGATTAAGCAGCTGGACTTGTTTAGCTTGGAATAAAACTGCAGACTAGAACTCTGTTCCATGTGTTTCTAATCCTCCTTGGATCTGTGGGTCGGTCAGGGTATGTTCTAATTGCAATGGCAGAAATGCAAGAAGCATAAGCATAAATGGGCAGGCAGTGCTGCTGCTCTAAGCCTTGGTTTGGAACTGCTGCAGTGATTTCTACTCGTATTCCAGTAACCAAAGCATAATGGGGCAGAGGAAAATAATCGCCTACTAGTGAGAAAAAGGGGGAAGTCACGTGGTAAAGAGAATGCTAGTGGGAAGACTAGATGGTTGGAAATGACAATCTAATTTTCTATATTATGAATAAATAATTAGGGTGCAATTAAAATGCTAGCTATAACCTTGATTAAATACCAGGTTCTTCTGTTTTACTTTAATAAACTCTTTGACCAATAAGAAACTAAATATTGTCTGAGATATTCTTATGACTACCTATATATTTGTTACCTGCATGTACTAAATAGCTAAAAGTAGAGTTATCAATAAATCAAGGAAGCTTGCTTGCTTAGCAAAGTAATAAGTCTATTAATAATTGCTGCTCTTATGTAGTTCTTCAGTGACACAAAACTCATCTATCATTTGAATTACCTTCTTCGGAAGCCAGAGGGTATTTCAAGATTTATACTTATACGAGACTTCCGGCCAAGATGGAGGCTTAGACGGACACGCTAGGTCTCCCTCTACAACTATAGAGGAATACAACTACTTCAAAACAAAGGATAACTAGAAATTCCAGAAAATAAAACTACACGGAAGTCCAACATATGAAGTTATAAACCAGCGGTACCATTTGGGCAGGTAAGAGTTAAAGAGGGCAGTGCTGTTTGCGGTCACACCCCGAGCGGCGGCGAGGAATCCCGGCTGCGCAAGCCCCTGGCGGTGCGCGACCCCGGCGAGGAATCCCGGCGGCCAAGCCCCTGGCGGTGCGCGACCCCAGCGCTGGGGAGAGCGGCCGCCGCATCGCCTTGAACAGTGAGGCCCAGGGGGGCGGGAGGACGGATCCCGGTCTCCTAGCTGAATAACTGTGTGAATCCATCTTGGACCCCCGCCCCCAAAGAAAGCACCACAGGGCTGCGAAATAGGTCGCGGACAGGCAGGCGCCGGTCGCTAATTTGTGACGCGTACACAGGCACTGCCCCCGACAGCCGGCCCAAGAAAACAAAACGCATCTGTCAAAATGAGGCAGGCAACTATAGAAATACCGGTAACACAACTCACCAGGCAGCAGATAGAGAACCTGACAGATGAACAGATAAGAAACCTGTCAGAGGCTCAGTTCTGGGCCATTGTTATCAGGTGGCTTACAGAATTCACAAAAGAGCAGGAAAAAGATATGAAAGAAGCGAAAAACTTCCATAACGAAAGGAACAAAACCGCATACGAGATAGAAGGTGAGAAAAAATCCAGAGTTCATTTCAACAAACTGGAATATGGAGAAGGAACAAGCAGTCAACCAATGCAGCGAGAGGAAATGGGAAGCAACAATGAAAGGATCAGAAACCTCTGGGACAGCTATAAAAGGCCCAACATAAGAATCATTGGTTTGCCAGAGAATGAGGAAGATGAACTAGAACTTGAAAAATTGAGTGAAAATATAATAAAGGAGAACTTCCCAGACTTGGGGAAGGGAATAGACTTGCAGATCCAGGAAGCAAGGAGAGTTCCCAAGAGACTGGACCCAGGGAGAACCACTCCAAGACACATTATAATCAAAATGTCAAAAATTAAAGATAGAGAGAGAATCTTAAAAGCAGCAAGAGAGAAGAAAAGAATTATGTACAAAGGGGTCCCAATTAGACTATCAGCTGACTTCTCAAGGGAGACCCTGCAGGCAAGAAGGGACTGGCAAGAAATATTCAAAGTAATGAAAATCCAAAACCTACAACCACGAATACTCTATCCAGCGAAATTGTCATTCAGAATAGAAGGACAGAGAAAGTGTTTCCAGGACAAAATAAAACTGAAAGAGTTCATTAGATCCAAACCACTGTTATATGAGATGTTAAAGGGACTGGTTTAAAAAAAAAACAGAAGCTAGGGAGATGAAACAAAGGCAAACTAAATAGACAACGAGAGTGGAAGAGGAACTGTGGGTACGGGAAGCATATTGGGGGGAGGTCAACAGGGAGGGGGAATGGGGAAAGGGAGGGAGATGATATAGGAATTGGGGATCAAGGTAGGAGGGAATGGAATAGATGGAGAGAGGTTGGGAGGGACTGTATGCACAACTAATGGACATAATCTAAAAGGGGGGGACAACTGGAGGGAGGGGGGCCACCGGGTGGAGGGGAGCAGAGGGAAGGGAAATTGGCACAAATGTAATAATTTAATCAATAAAACACATTAAATCTGAAAAAAAAAAAAAAGGCACACAAACAGTAAAAAAAAAAAAAAAAAAAAAAAAAAAAGATTTATACTTATACCATCCAGAGCAAGAAAAAAAGGAAAAAATTTATTTAAATAGTTTATTTTTTTAAATAAATTTGAATCACACGTCACCAAATGGACTATCTTTAATGTCAATTGAAGTGATCCTGAGTCTTTATAACATAACATGAAAAAAACATCTGGAGATTTCTTTCAAAATTGCTCTGTACAGGAGACTAGATTAGAATATGGTTCAGTGGAAAGATCACTGGTTTCATTCTAGAATAAATTAACTGCTTGAATTCGTGTTTCTAGAAAAGCATAGAGTTTAATTGCATGGCCTTTGTAGACACAAACTTGAGGTATCTTCCACATGCTAATTATGTGGCCTAGGTCAAGTTATTCAATTTCTCTAAGTTACAGAAAGTAAACAGCATAATCTTTCTCTCACTGGGAAAGATGAATGATAATCAATGGGAATAGAGAGGAAGATTCATGTCTTCTTGAATATTTCTCATCTAACACTTGCCAGAGTGTCCAGCTAATAATATATATACTCTTAGGTAATATATACTAAATATATGAATGGATGGTTATAAAATCAGTCAAGAGTTTGGGCTTAACTATTTTTTCTCATATTTATGTTGAAGATCCATTGATGCTCCAATTATGGTGAGTTTTTTATCTTCTAAATAAGCACATTTTAGAGCAAAATGGAGCATTATTAATAATTACAATGAGAAAACAGACATAAAGTAGATCATGCAGGAAATCAAGGCATTCTGAAGACCCAAGTTCTAAGAAACATAGAGCAACACCTATAAGCTTTAGTCATTTCATGTCCAGATATCAAATCAAATTCAAAGGGTCTTGAATTTTGTTAGTCCTGCCCTCAGTGTTTTCTAATCATCTTATAGTTTTATTATTTAAATATTAATTCTTTTTCTTCCCAGGCCTTAAATCTCAGAAACTTCTACAGAAATATGTTAATAGACTGAATTGTGTCTCCCCATAATTCATATTTTGGAGCCCTAAATTTAACTAGCTCAGACATGACTATTTGAAAATGAGACTTTTAAATAGGTAATTGAAGCAAAATGAGGTCATATGAGTAGGTTCTAATCCAATATCACTGGTACCCTTATAATAAAGGTTAGGATGCAGACAGGTGAAGACAGAGGGAAAAGACCACCATCTATAAACCAGGGAGAGAGGCCTGAGAAGAAACCAACTCTTTAGATACTTTCATCTGCGACTTCTAGCCCCCAGAAATGTGACAAAATAAATGTCTATTTCTTAAGCCACTTACCTAGTCTACGGTACTTTGTGTGGTAGCTTTAGAAAACTAATACAATGATATATATTCATTATGTCTCTGTAATTCTTTCCCAGCCACAAAACCCATGGCCTCAACAGATCACTTACCAGTTGCTATAAACTTATTTAATAGTCTTACTTTATTAAGTTTCACTTCCCTCTTATACATGGTTTATAATACCTTAATTTTATTCTTTCTAAAAACACTTGTTTACACTACCCCTGAAATAATTCCCCCAATGTTTACTTTGAACTCTTCAGAAAAAAAGGTCAAATACTCTGGCTGTCAATTTTATTTTACTTACTCAAATGCATTTTTTAATGATGCTCCATGATATGTTATTTAAATCATTTAGCACAACGATGCACATCATCTTTGCGTTACCTGTATTGTCTGAATTGTCACTTATTTCTGCTATACCTACTTAGCATTTCATTTTCATCTGCTTTCTTAGAATATTTTGGTGTCCTGGGGAAAAAACTTTTGATTAGGAAGAAAACAATATTCGTATTTTCATTACCTGAAAATGAAGAAAGATGCCCATATACTTTTTTACTGCTTACAGTTACCTATAGTAGCTATCAAAGTGTTTAATAAAAGAAACTTTGTACCATAATCAAAATTCAAGGACTAGTAGTTCTTCTAGAAATATTTGCTGAATGATGTTTGGTGGATTATCAGGTGAGAATTTGACATTTCTTCTGGAAACCCAAAACAATTCTTTTGTTTTGCTTTTTCCAATTTTATTTCATTTTTAATATGTTTTATTGGTTATGCTATTACAGTTGTCTCAATGTCCCTCTTTAGCCACCATCCACCAGGTATCCACATAACCACTAGCAATTCTCCCCCACCTTAGTTCATGTCCATGGGTCATGCATATAAATTCTTTGGTTTCTTCATTTCCTGAACTATTCTTAAGATACTCCTGTCTATTTTGCACCTACCAATTATGCATCTTAATCTCTGCACCTTTTCCTCTATTCTCCCCCTTCCCCATTCCCCCTGTTAACCTTGCAAATGACCTCCATAGCTATGATTCTGTTCCTGTTCTGGTTGTTTGCTTAGTTTGTTTTTTCAGATTCAGTTGTTGATAGTTGCAAATTTGTTATCATCTTAATGTTCATAGTATGGATCTTCTTCATGTTCTTAAATAAGTCTCTTTAACATTTCATGTAATAATGGGTTGGTGATGATAAACTCCTTTAGCTTTACCTTGTCTGGGAAGCAATTTATCTGCCCTTCCATTCTAAATGATAGCTTTGCTGGATAGAGTAATCTTGGTTGTAGGTCCTTGCTTTTCATCACATTGAATACTTCTTGCCACCCCCTTATTTCCTGCAAAGTTTCTTTTGAGAAATAAGCTGACAGTCTTATAGGAATTCTGCTTTTCTCTTGCTACTTTTAAGATTTTCTCTAATTTTTAACCTTTTGTATTTTAATTATATGTCTTGGTGTGGTCGTTTTGGGGTTCAACTTGTTTGGGAACATCACTAGTCATGGTATACACTGATAACAATTTGGATTTAATGTTGATTTCATTAAGCATTTTAAAACATTTTCATTCTTCGCAGTTTTTAAATAATACATGCCTCCATATCAATACATATAAAAGCAATAATGGCAGATAGAAGATTTAAATACATCTGATAATGAATGATTACAATCCATTAATTTGATTTTTTTCAGGACTATTTTAATTCAAACATTCCTTGAAAGAAAAAGCATACAATGGGGTATATTATATATAGCTATGGTCTTCTAGTTCATAAAATTTATAAATTAAAGAGCAAATAGCCAAAGACTACTCAGGTAAATTCATCATAAACTCTAAATTGAACTGAAACTACCCTATAATAAATACTGGGTTTTCTGAATAAAGGAGATTTAATGTAAAGAAAAATATATTTTTATTTGAAAACTTACATATGTTTCTACAGCCCACAAGGAATTTTTTAACAATTTTCAGAACTCAGTTTTCTTTTAGCCAAGTAGGATTATTTTTCCTTGGCAATTAACATTTATTTTCTGAAACTCCTGTCAGACCAGCTTGTGCAGTAGAGAACAACATTAGAACCATGAAACATAACTGTATGTATTCTTTCTAAAATGCAACATTGCTTTTTCATGATAAAGGTAAGGGTAAGGGACATTAATTCTGCATATTTTTGTTTTGATCACATTCATTATTTACCACATGAAATTCACGCCATAAAATAAGCACTTGATTTTGGCATATTATTGAAATGTTGTCAATCTACATAGTTATATGTTTTGTTTTGCTTTTTGGAAATTTATAAGCAATGTTTTCACAGTCAGTATTTATATATAGATTGAGATATGAACAAATAATGTGTTCAGATATTACAAATGATTGGTCACTCATATTCTAAAGCAAACTGCCTCCACAATTGAAAATTGTTTTTCCCAGAACTTTTTTTGTACTTCGGGATGTGCAAAAATTCCCTCAAACATGGTATTTCTAAATTTTATGTTGAATACTATTCTAAATATAATTTAGATATTTAGATATGATATGTTTGCATAGGATTATTGTCTCTGTGTAAGGAGTACATAGGGTGCCATTTTTGAATTTTTATTTTTAGAACCATTTAAGTAGTTTAGAGAAGTTTTAGAGCAGTTCAAGGTTCACAGAAAAATTGAGTGGAAGGTACACAGATTTCTCATATTTCTCTGGCTCCCACACATGCAAAACCTCCACTATTAAGGTCAGTCAACCAAAGTGGTAATTTGTTACAACTGATCGACCTTTACTAACACATCCTCAACCAAAATCCATAGTGTATATTAAGGCTTACTTTTGGTGTTGAACATTCTATGGGTTTGGACAAATGTATAACAACATATATCACTCATCATGGTATCCTACAGTTTATTTTCACCTCCTTAAAAATCTTCTGTGCTTCCCTTATTTATCCCCACACCCTAGGGTGATGTTTTTCATGTCTGAAAGGGTAAACATCCTGATTACCTTTTACTGTCTATGTTTCTATACCATCGAATAAATGAAGAGCTGATTCAATAGAAATAAAACAGTGAAACTAATGAGTTGTTTGTAACCTAACTGATATTCCAGTCCTAGAAAACTGAACATGTTTAGTGGAAAATTCTATATGTGAGGCCTAGAGAATGGTTTATTTTTTAGATTTCTCCATTTAGGGCCTCTCTTTTATGAAATCTGTGGTTCACACTGCCAAGCATGGATCTTCATTTACCATTTTTGTCCTGTTAACATTTCTGTTGTTCATAAATATTTAATAGTCTCTGTTTCTGCAAAATAGGATAGAATCAAGGGTTCTCCCACAGCAGTCTGGACCGTACCTCTCTTTTTATCTTATACTTTATTACTCTGCAGAGCATTTTTTATTTCAGTCATCCTGATCACAAGCATGCCTTAGGCAGTCCATCATCCACACCTTCATACAAATTTATCACCAGACTGAAATGTCCTCCTCCTTCTTTTCCAATTACCTAAATTGTATCCACCCCTTCAGAGAAGGAAAACTCTGACTCCAAAAAACCTCCACTGCCTTGCGGCATACCTCTTCAGGGGAAAGGCTAAGGGAGTAAACCCCGACAGAAAATCCGGAGCCGGAGTCCCTAAGGCGGTTTGACGTTGTAGTCAACACCGGCAACTCCTGCGGCGCACCTGAAGCCAAGCTGTATTGACTCCGTCTTTCCCTTGGACCCTTCAGCTGCGAAGAGAGGGGGGGGTCTGCTGCATGGGCAACAGCAGACCCTCCATATCACCCTGCCCAGGCTCTGTAGCTTCAGCTTCACTGGAGAGGACACTCCAGCGTCATCGCAAGATGTCGATTCAACACGGGAGGAGACAGATACCGTGTCACTCCTGAGTCGGACTGCACAACCATTCTCGGCGATGCAGATAGACTCTTAAGAAGCTACACCATCGTCTCTCGAGACGGACGGCTGCCGACGATCCACCCCTTAAATTCTAAATAAAATTAATACTCTCTGGTGAATCATTTTCAGGTAGCCCTGGATTGTGGTGATTCTTTCTTTCCTTTCCCAAACTCTTATTACTCCTATATATTCTACTTCTAATTTGTCACTTCCCACACTTTGAGATGGACTATCTATTTTCTTCCAAAATACATCTCTGATCTATCAAAATGACCTATAAGAAAATGCTTTTCTTATTTTACCAAATTGCTTGTATAGTACTTTAAAAATAATATATTCTTAATAAGGGGATGTTCATTTAGGCCTAGGCATGAAGCAATTGATGTTCTAGAGCAATATAAATAATAGAATTGCCCAGTTGACCTGGGAGTCAGAAAATGTCCTTTCTGCCTATAAGTTCCTAGTAACTTGTTTCTATCAACTTACACCGACAGATCCCTGGGGATTAGTTTCTGCCTTTACAGAGTTGCAGTATTTCACCCAAAGGCTTAGCTCCCTCAAGCTCAATCATCTGTTCTCTTGTCCACTGCTCAGGATCATAGCCTCCCGGTTCTTAATTCTCTTTTGAGTTTCTTTCTCCTGTTGTCTCTTATTATTTGTCACTGTGCTTTCAGATCCCCATTTCCCAATGTGGTTTGACCAATGGTTTGGAGCCACCATCTTAGGAGAATAAGAGATAATGTTTGGCGTGGAGAGAAATTCTATGTTGAAAACAATGTTAAGTTGCTGGTATAAATACATTTAAAGAGTATCCAGTGTCTTTAGTATATGCATCATGATTCTTGTAGAAGAGAATAAAGTTGGAAACACTTCTCAGAATTTTTCAGAGCACCTTGCAAAGCCTTGCTGATTATCATGTTAGGATATTCTCTGCTTCCTATGCAGAGTGACTGATGATAAAGTGAAAATTCTGGGCTAAGATACATCGAACGTGATACTGTAAGTAATCTACAACTTCCATACCTAAGTATAATTGACCCCTTAAATTACATGGATGTTCTTTTTCATATAAATAGCTCACTGAGTGTTATCATTGATTCAATGTCTTGACATGGAAAATTAGGTCAACATTACACTAGAAGATTTACTGTGTGAAAAACACTATGAGATGTGCCAGGAGTAGAAGAATAAATACAACTGAATGCTTGTTCTCGAGGAATTTCCAGATTTTTTGAAGTGAGATTCTGGTAACCAGGTGAAGGTTAATACATTGTGATTAGTGTTAGGACAGAAATAGGAACAAAACCATATTACTATGGGAACCCATCAGTCAGAACCTGGCCTACTGAGTAGCTCAGTGATCGTCAGTGGATAAAAGAAAAGTGATATATGGTAGAGTTCATTTGGGGTTTCTACTAGATCTGTGCCCAACCTCTAAAAATTGTCCCCAGACCCAAGAGATTTATTCCTTCAACCTTATGGACCATGACATCAACCCTAGAAATGGTGAGTGAAACTGGGGTGGGTATGTGATCTAACTGAGGAAATCAGCTTTGCACAAGAGAGCGTCTGTTGTTTACTTGTGAACAGTAGATCTGGAAACTCATACAGGTTCAGGGAGTAATAGCATCCTTTTAGTTCAGTCATGCTAAGTCATCTGTAATGGATCTAAAATCTGGCTCAGAGAAGAGCATCATGGAATGATGCTGAGTCATAGATGGAAATAGTATCCAGAGACTCTATAGTCTAAAAAAGTTAAAGTCAAATAGGCTGTTGCTATGGATCGAAAGTTCATGTCTTCCCAGAATTCATATGTTAAAACCTTAATCCCATTTCGTGGCATCTGAAGGTGGGCTCATTGGGAGGAGTTAGGTCATGAAGGCAGAGTCCTCATGAAAGATGTTAGTGTTTATATAAAGAGACATGAGAGAGATGAAGATTCAGAAATAAGAAAGTCATTGCAAACAAGGAAGTGGGCCTTCACCAGACATGGAATCTGCTGACACCTTGAATTTGGACTTTCCAGTCTCCCAAACTGTGAAAAATAAATGTTTATTGTCTAAGCCACTCATAAATCTATGGTAGCTCTTTATAGAAGTCCAAGTTGGCCTTGGATTCTGATGGATTTTAAATTCTTGGTACGATCATTCATGATACCCAACAATTCTTTCTCTACAGTCATACCTTGGTACGTGTCAGCTTCAGAACTTATCAAATCCTGTATTCATCACATTTTGACAAGAAAAAAAAAGTTTTAGCACTTGGAGCTTGCTCCAGACTCGGGATTCATCACAATTGCTATAACTTGTACAAGGCATGAAACTGCCCTGCAAGAAAAAAATGCTTCATTGTTAGGTACTTATAGGTTTCAGCACTCATCATGAGTTCCGGAAAAAATTAATGATGAATACTGAGGTACCACTGTATTTAAATTATGTGAAACACTCCGGAATGAACCTCCCTTTCCCTAAGCATTTTTGTTCTTTGTAATTTAATGATCATGAACAAAGAAAGGCTACATTAAATGAAATGATACAGAAAAAAAGTTGAGGTGAATTTGGGTTACAATGGAGAGAAAGAACAGGATGGATAGTTCAGGTAAGGAAGAAGCCTAGGATAACACCAACTCATTAGTTAGTGGATGGACATGAATAATCATCTTTTTATATTTTAATTAAAGTTTACATTTAATATGATTTTGTATTAGTTTCAAGTGCACAGCATGGTGGTTAGACAATTATATCCTTTACAAAGAGTTCCCACCAATATTTCCAGTATCCATCTGGAACCATGCATAGTCATTACCATTATTATTAACTATATTCCTCATGCTGTACATTACATCCCCATGACTATTTTGTAACTACAAATTTGTTCTTAATACCTCAGCCTTTTTATCCAGAGTCCCAACCTTCCTTCCCTGTGGCAACCATTAGTCTGTTCCCTGTGCTAATGAGTCTGCTTCTGTTTTGTTTATTTATATTATTCTTTAGATTCCACATTTAAGTAAAATCTTACTATACTTGCCTTTCTCACTGCTAATCATCCTCTTATTTTTCCCCAACTTCCACAAGTATCTCTTCTGTAAGGGCCTGCAGTATACTAACATTGTATTGAAATATAAAATAGCTAATTAAGTCTGAGCCATCACCTGTACCCACATCCTGAACTAGAAGTGTTCGATATAATATCTGATTCAAAACCATGTATAGGACTATATGATGACGTTGTCCTCACTTCTGAAGCCCTGTTTTGATACCTTCCCTTTGTGAACGCAACCACAGCCAAGCATATAGGATTATATAGTTCCCTTGGTTTCTCTACCTGGGCCCAGTCACCTATAAAGCTCCCAGCTGCAATATATGGATTGAAAGTCTGCGTTCACTTACCATCTTTCTTCCAGAGATAAACCTGATTGACCAGAATTGTGTGCACCCTTCCCTCTTTCATGTGGCAGAGCTTTAGGATACAGCCTCAAACTTTAAAGTAGACTTCCACCACAACTTCTTATTTTTCAGTTGTTCCAATAATTTTTATTCCTCAATATATTTTAAAACCCAAACATTTATTTTAATGGTCTCTTTTGATAAAAAGTGACAGTCTGCTCTTAACTTTGGGATTAAATATATATTTAATAATAGAAAATTGAGTGAGTTTTTTGTGCCTCAGTTCCCAAATTTATAAAACATGTGGATAACACATATCATCCGAAGCTTGCCATAACAAGAGATGTTTAGCCTGAAAATACCCATTATAACACAATGTTATTTCTTTCCTCTCCCAGATTTGCTGCATTCTACCATGTGTGTCTACCACCATACCGAAAAGCTAACATATTAATTGCTTCCTGAGGGGCTAGACATTGTCCTAAGTCCTAAACATTTATTAAATCACTCACCTTTGCAACAACTCCATTAGCATCACTATGAGAAAACTGAAGGACCGTGAAAATAAATTACTTCCATGGTGGTCACATAGTTAGAAAATAGATGAGTCAGAATTTCAGTCTTGACTTTTGGGCACTAGGGTGCGTGTTTCTAGCCATTACACTGTACTGGTTCTTGCTTCAACTGCTCTTACCTCTTCTGCTTTGCTCTAAAGACATCGCTTGCTAAATTGAGTGATGCTGAGAGAGCAGAAGAAAGTTATGAAGACTACAGAAATAGAAAATGAATGTTGAGCCGTGCTCCAATTGTGCATGTATATGTGAAGGTGTGGTTTTATTATTAATAAACATTAACAATGATCTGAAAGTCTTTTTTACCTTTTTGTTATAAGTTCACTATCTTGATTCATTCATGTATTTAAAGGTTCACTTTAGTGCAACTTCCTACCTATGTAAAAAACCTATTGTTGTGATTTTATTCCTAAAGTTCTAATTTCATGCTTTTATCCACCAAGACTAAATAGAAAAGGGATGATAATTTCCCTCTCAAACTTTGCAAGCAGAAAAATATATATCTGTATGGAATATGTTCAGACACCCAAGCCCTGCAAGCTGTGTGCATTATGAGTTTGTGACTGGTATCACTTCCTGGTTGGTGTAACTGTACATTTCTGCCTGTATTGCACATTTCTCTATCTTTGCTAAAATAAAAATCATCTGTTAGAGATTTAATAATTCTCTAGTTCTTAAAGGTTATGGTGCTTAATTTGCTTTGAACTGGATCATATATACCCACTAAGTCAATATTATTGGATAATAATGTTGGTTTAAACATTTATGTGAAATTGTCAGAAATAAGATTCAGATGTAGAAGAGAGTTTAAAATGAACAGTGGAAAATAGTGGGTTTTCAATGGGTATAACGTTTCAGTTATGCAAGATGACAAAGATAAAGTTCTAGAGATCTGGTGTGCTTATAGTTAATAATTATGTACTATACACTTAACATTTTGTTAAGAGAGTGGATCTCATGTTATTTTAAAAAAATTTTTTTAAATTGTTACCCTTACATTTTGTAAATTTTGGAACTAAGACCCAGGAAAGTTAAGTGACTTTTCCGGTATTAAATAGTTAAGGAATCACAAAACCAAGAAAGCAAGACATGTGACCAACTTTGCATCACACAGAACCTGAGGGATAGATGGAAAGCAATGTGTTATAAGTGTATTGTTACTTTCTTGTCCAGTAATTTTCTTTTTGCATCTCTTTCTTAACCTATGAGCTAACTCAAGATTTCAAAATAGGCCCAGAAACTGGCTTCTGTCTGCATGGAAGCTGGCTAACAGTTATGACAGTAACATATGTGCAAAGAGTGAGAAGAATGTAGACTCAATGTGCTTGACAGTTATCTGTATTGCACCAAACAGCTGGATAAAAGCTGGGTCAAGAAAAAAAATGAGTCAACTATCCAGATGTTTGATACGGATGTCCAAGTGATTAAGTGAAAGTATAATTTTCCTTCTGATGTTTACATAGCCAAAACTATTGGAAAACAGGTTTTCAAGCTGTAATCAATTTAGATATATAAAGAAAGTGCTAATAAACATTTTGTCAACAGTTTATCAAATTTCAAAATAAAATAATTTATATAACCTTATGTAGAAATATGACAATATATGAGTCCATGAATTGGATGCTTTATTTACTACGGTAAAAAAATGTAATTTAAAAGAACCAGATGTCCCAGAGTCCCTATTTTGTAATATGTTTTTTTCATGCAGTGGGAGAGAAAGTCATCAAGAACACTATTCCTCATAATTGTGATTACTAATCACCAGGAGAAAATTTGTCATTACTCTAGAGATGTGACCTTTGAAAACAAAATTATTTGAGGGTAGAGTCATTTTAAGAAGACTTAAAGTTACACTTTGTACCAAATATTTACACATAGATCTCTCCATAAAATATCTTGATGAAGGGTCTTCTCTAATAAATTAATAGGCATTTTCTTCAATTCTTATGGAAATCAGGGATTTTACCACCTATGTTTTCTTCTAAGATTTTTATGGTTTCAAGTATAATATTTAACTCTTTAATCCATTTTAAATTTATTCTTGTGTGTGGCATAAGAAGGTGGTCTTCATTTTTCACACTTATCCTCAAGTTTCCCAACACCATGTATTGAATGAACTATATTTAGCCCATTGTATGTTTTTGCCTCCACTGTTGATGGGGATGCAGATTAGCTGCTGTGGAAAGCAGTATAGAGTTACCTCAAAAAATTTAAAATGGATCTGCCTTATGACCTAGCAATTCCACTTCTGGGAATTTATCCAAAGAAACCTGAAACACTAATTTGAAAGAATATATGCACCCCTATTTCCATTGTGGCTTTATTTATAATAACCAAGATTTGGAAGCAGCCCAAGTGTCCATCAGTAGATGAGTGGATAAAACAGCTATGGTATATTTACACAGTGGAATACTACTTGGCCATAAAAAAGAAGAAAATTTTACCCTTTGTGACAACATGGATAAACCTGGAGAATATCACATTAAGTGAAATAAGCCAGTCAGAGAAAGACAAGTACCATATGATTTCACCCATATGTGGAATCTAATGAATAAACTGAACTAATAAGCAAAATAGAGGCAGGCTCATAGATTGAGAGCAGGCTGATGGCTCCGCAGAGAGAGGATAAAGGTGGAGGATGGAGCTAGAAAGAGAAAGAACTCATGGACACATAGGGTATGTGTGGAGGAGGGACATGGATGGAGGTGGAAGAAGGGATGGGAGGATAAATGGTAACGGAAAAAATGCAATATAAAAATGAACTGTTCAAAATAAAAAATAAAAAAATCTTATTGGCCTAAGTGACTTTCTCCACGTGCCAAAAGCAATACCTGAAAAAATATATATATGATCACATTTTCTTTCCTTTTCTTTTTAAAAAATATTTTTGGTGCTTTCTAGGGCCCTCTCTGACACAATACCAGATATATCACTTCAGATCACCATACAGAATGCCTTACTTTTATAATTTCAACAAATTGTTTTACAAACAATAGTAAAAGAACTGGAGAGAAAATGACGAGGACAGGAGATTTTTATCTGGAAGAAAGGTCGGGAAATCTCTCCAAAGTGGGCACAACCTGAGGACACTAGGTTCTAGTGTACTGGATGTGGATTATGTTATACCCTCAATTTGAAGACTTTTGTTGTTTCAGAAAAAGATGCATAGTGCTTTGAGCATTTTTGAAGAAAAGTCTATCTAAACATAAATACGTTTTTATTGAATATACATATACATGCAATATGTACACATTATTAACTTTTATAAAACTTATATAAGATAAATTTAAAAAATGATATTGAACCTGTTTTCCAAGAATTAAAACTCCTGGACTGAGGAAAGCCATGTGCTTTGTTCCATCAGACACACCAGCAAGAAGACCCACTTTGGTGAGGGAGTCAGACAGTGTGGACTAACAGTTGCGGTGTCCAGTGTGCTGTGCAATCTTTAGCTGAGAGCACATAGCAGTATGGCAGGCAGGAGAGAGAAGTGCTGGGCTGGGGGGAAGGTTTTTATTTTCTGGAGAGAAAAATAATGCATTCATCCTGGAGCTGAGCCTTAAATATATTGTCAAGTTGTTCAAGAAGAAGAAAGCAGAAGGAAGACTATCTTCAGGGGTAGAGAGGTAGATGAAGTTGTGACAAGTTCAGAGGAAGAACAGCATGTTCTTTGTGAGTGGGGTTAAGAGAATCAGGGGAAAGGTGAGTGGAGAGAGATGAGCCTGGACTTAAGAGCACAGACTTTTTCTGGAAGTGACAGCTTTGCAGGAGTATTGCAGGAGGAACATAGAAGAAATTAATTATAATCGACTCTCCAACCACATGGGTTTGAATTGCATGACTCTACTTACACTCAGTTTTTTTTTTTTAAGTAAACACATACAATACTGTAAGTGTATCTTCTCTTCTAGTTTACTTTAGTGTCAGAATATAGTATATAATGCACAGTACATATAAAATATGTGTTGATTGATTGCTTATGTTATCAGTAAGAATTTTGGTCAACAGTAGGCTATTAATAGTTTAAGTTTTGGGGAGTCAAAAGTTATAGGTGGATATAGGGGACTCCCCCCTCATGAGCTCAACTAATTCTAATTATCTCCCTGAATCCCTAACAACATTACATTGAGGAGTATAGTTTCAACACATCACTTTTGGGACCACAAATTTAGTCCGTAACATCACTCATTCTACTACAGACTGTCGTGAGAGACAGGACCTTGAATGGTTTCTTGAAAGATAGTGTGAGATATCAAGAAATTTTCCCTAATCTGAGCAATGGCCAGGTGGTAGCAGACGCTCTCACTTGCGATCCCTCCTTCACCACCTTCCTTTCCTTTTCTTTCCCCACATGCCTTGGTTTACACTCTCTAATAAAACAGTAGCACATAAATTTATGCCTTGAGTTCTTATTTCTAAAACGCAAAATAACAGTGAGCTTAAAAAAACTCAGAGGGATAGGAAATAACATTTTCAGTATAATTCTATTTTGGTTAAATTACACAATAATAGTTCTGGTGTCCAAGTCACCACCATACTTTTTTGATGAATTTAACAGCTTTTGTCATAATATAGCACCAAGAAATAGAATTTAAAAAGCTGAGAATGTGACAACCTAAAACCATCAATATAAAGCACACGAAGAGGCTAAATTACTAGAATAATTGTTATGATCTGCATTGTCAGATATATATTTTATAGATTGTTATGTTTAAGGGATCAGCAATGCTTCCGGTTTGTTTTGTTTTGTTTTAGCAAAAAACTAAAATATCATTTTTATATTTCTTAGGTAACCTTAACAGTCCGAAAAATTGACAAGTTCACGAGAACATGGGAATTAGAGTGTTTCAGCCTAAGAAATATGACTATTTAACCATAGATAGAAACAGATGAGCGGGGCTGAAGCACATGAGAAATTAATGCCCAGGGCCGAGGGGACGGAGCTCAGAGTGCCGCTCATGAGCATTACAATTCTCTTATTATATTCTGTGGCATTTCTCATCTGTAGGAGGGATTGTAACGTGGCCTTCTTTATCTGAAACACTGCTTTCTAAGTAGGAGGTGACTTGGTGTGCCAACAACAAAAAGTTGGGGTGTATAGTGCCACTTAAGGGCAAACTGACAAAGAAAATTTGAACAAGTTATTTAAATTCATTCAATCTCATTTTCTTACCATCACTAATACCAGAGGAATTTTTGTAGTGACTTAAAAAAATAATAAAACAATATTTATTGTTATCATCATATAATAAATGAGTCAATAAATGTGAATCTTCAATCCCTTGTAGAAGAAACTGTCAAATATTAAAATGCTGTATATAACATAACTGGGTGTTCACTCATTGTGGTTAGTAAGCACGTTTGAGCTGCATGAGACTGACGTGAAATGAGTTGAGGATGAGGATAATTTTACTGCTTCATTCCTATAGAGCAGGTTGCCTTAGACACTTTTTATGCCTTGCCAGATCCAAATGGGTCATCATTGCCAAAGCCACAAGATGTCCACAAATGTAATCTGGCAGCACTCCGTCTAGCTGTGTTGCATGACTCTTACCTTTCACCTTTGTGCAACATGGTCTTATGGGTGAGCTAATGCCCCGTGGGACAACCTTTGATGAATGGAAACAGGTCTTGATGGGTTGATGCTGCCTTAAACCAGTGGCAACTGAAGAGACAATTCCTTGAATGAACAATGCCAAAGAACATTGAAGAGCACCTCGGAAGTACTTGGCAGGATCCACACCCAGATGCACACAGTGGTAACCACTCAACTCAAGCATGTCTCCTGGCTTGGCTTTCGCTCCTCCCTTCCTCTCACTTTCCATGGTCAGAGGCCTAAATAAACTACGAGCATTCAAGTCTTTATTTAACAACAAATTTAACATTTGTTAATTTACATAATTCAAATGAAAATTCAAAAGGAATGTTTAAGTTCACTAAAGCCACCGCTATGCCTCTCCTAAACAATTAAGTGAATCTCTGTCCAAGTTACCATTTTCTAAGAGTGAAAGCTGCTGTTTTCCAATATATTCAAATGGAATGAAGCCAGAACATGGGGGAGTTATGGAATTTCCTTACTGCTTTTCTTGGCAGAAATTCTTAGAACAATTTGAATTCACCTAACTGCAGTTAATGCTTTATCTTTTACATAAATCATTTAGAGAGACTTAGAAAGACATAAATTATTGAAACACACCAATGCCTTTTCCCACAAAACTTCCAACATTGCAAATGCTCTGAGCTGTTTTTGTTTGTTTGCCTTTTCCTTAATTCTCATAAGGCAAGGGGGACTTTAACAACTAACAATATGGATTATATTTAAATAGTCCCTCTTGTGTTTTCCACAACAATGAAAGCATTGTTTTTTACCGTTTTTGTTGCAAGTCTCATTTTAAAAGTTTTCCCTTTTTGTTCCCATGAGCTCCTTCTGAATATGAAGCCTATAAACTACAGTAGAACTCGAAGTCATGTATGTACAATTTCTAGTTAGCCATTTACATTTAGCCTATGATCGACAATCTTGAAAGTATATGATCTTCATAACCACTCCTCATCTTCTCCGTATACTTTTCCCACCTGCTCCGCTTTTTACAACAGAATAATAATGACCACAAGTCCTCAGATAACACTTGTTATGACACCGTAAAGTGTTTACAAAAATCAACCTAATGAATCTTCTTTAAAACCCTAGGAGAGCTATAAAACTAAGGTGGAGAATAGTCAAATAACTTCCCGAGATTACACACTGAAGTTCAGGAGCTTTTTGGGATTCCCACCCAAGCTACTCAGCCCTGTCTGCTTTCTTGACCACTACAGTATGTTTTCTCTTGATGTAACTGAAGTCCTTGCAGAGTTAGAGAAATGTAAACACAGTGGCAGCATCAAAAGAGCATGTAGCAGGTACACAGAGAAAAGTGCCTCTAAAGAGAAGCAATAGCCATGTTGTCGCTACTTTAGAGCATCTCTTGTTCCTGTAACAGTTCTTTTCTGGAAGAGCTACCACTCATTTTTTCTTCCTGGCACCTTCAGAGGAGAACCAGCTTCAGTTCCATTCCCATTACGGTGGATATACCTCCCTAAATACCAACTAAAACACAGACTTTACTGTGCCTACCTTTGACACCCACCACCATGCTTTCTTATAGAACTTTATGTCAGAGTCCTTAGATGTTAACAATCAAACATAAAGGGAGTCTATCAATCTCTTCTTAATCGTCTTGAAATATGGCTTTTCCATTGGGGAAAATTTAAGCAGTTAGGTTCCTCTCTTTGGTTTATTTTTCCTAAGTTTTATTCTTTCTGTTGGCTACCTCTCCCTCCACATCTTCTGGACATTTAAGTGTGCTATGTGACAAAAGTAATATCATTCATCATTTGAATATATTTATTGAGCATCTACTATGTGCTTGGTATTAGGCACTTGGTGATACACCACTTTTAAAAAACAAGCAAAAATGAAGTCTGTTCTTAATTACATCATATTTTTTAGCAAGGAGAAACCCCAAACAAACAAGATATAAAACACAGGGCAATAACTGTTTTAAAGAAAAATACAAATGGGCATAATGAATAAGGAATCTTTTGGCTAGGGAACTATATACCATGCAGTGTGGTCAAGAGATGTTAAGGTGACATTTGAGCAGAAATCTAAAAGAAGCAAGGGGGGTGTACATTTTTATTTAAATCCATAAGAAAATTCATTATTCAAGTAATTGAATGGAGGAATTCTAAGAGATGACAAAATGTAGTCTCTAGTCATGCCTGCAGAAGAATGCAAATGATGGCAGGAGATTAAGATGTTTTGAAATAAAGAAAAATAATAAATTTTAAAGCTTCTCAAGTTGAAAGCAGAATAAGGCACTGAGAAGAAGATGGAAAAATCAGTGTTTAAGATCATCACTCAACTTGGACAAACCTCTGGAAGTCAATGTGTGACTTTAGTTCTTGGTACAATAAAATTCTTTGTCTTTGTCATCAACTTCTATTACTGTAAGTGCACATTTTGAATGGAGGCATAAATTCACCATCAGTACAACTTAACACATACTAACCTAAAACAACTGGACCATCAACTGGTCTTCCTACTTCAAGTGGCATAACTAGTTTTTTCATAAACAATGAGACTCTGGTCAGCAATAGATAGGAAGGTTCTTGGATAATTTACAAAAGTGCCACATTTAAGAGGTTTCTGGGAAGTCAAAGGCAGAGATTCCAAGGCTGCTGGCAGAGACCTCTATTGTATACCCCCATTGGCACACACCCAGCCATGCAAAAGGCTGACGGAACTCACAGGTACACAGGATGTGTCAGGGTGCCTGAGAACCTTGTTCCCAGAAACCATGGAAACCCCTTCTCCTGCATCCCTACAGCCTTAATCTGGCTAGAAACCTAACGTGGTCACCCCACATGGAGAGCAAGGTATGGAGGTGACAAGGTGTGTGCATGATGCTGGTTGTGTGTAGGTTCCGCCCAGACCATATGGAGGGGGACTGGAGCGCATAAGGTGCTTGCACCCCACAGCCAGGCCCAAGCTGCACCGAGCAGAAGCAACATTCTAAAGGGCTGCTCCATTTCTTCTTTTACAATAAATTTATATTTTAGTATTATATACCCAGTGTTTGCCAGCAAGTTCTCATTTGAGTCAATCTATGTACTGGAAGAATTACTCTTTTCCTGCCTTTAAAATTAACTAACAAGGCCTAGTTCCTTTATCTGAGAGATTTTTGCACCAATAGGATGAATCATTCCGTTTTATTCTCACATCAATCACATGAAGTAGATACAGTTGTAGTCCACACTTAATAGAAAAACTTGAATCTGAAACTTTAAAGCTTGCCCCAAATCAGGCAGTTTGTGTTAGATGCAGTTAGGTTTTTTAACTCAGATATTGGGTCTTCAGAGCCCGTGTGTTTAACCACAAAGCTACGCTAATGGTTGCCAGGAGCTCTGCTCTCCCCACTCCAACGGCAAGCCCATTGCACAATGCACTTGCAGGTTACATGTTCATTGCAATTAACTGTGCATGAAAATTAAAAAAAAAACAAAAAACCTAATCTGTGTCAAAATGGCTGACTTCAATGGTAAGCATTAGATGAGGGGAGTGATGATGTTCATACTTTGATGCAAACTAAGCCACATGCAACTTGCCACTTTTGTTGAAAACCACAATATTTTAATTAGTACTACTAGATTCTAAATCCAAAAGCTTGTCAACCTTGCAAGAAGTAATTTATAGATCTATTCCCTACCTCCTCATAAACCCATGGTTGGCTTTCAAGATAGAATGACATACTTAAATAATCCTGCTGCCAAGGTCTTGAAAAGAATATTGTGATACTCATACACAGTATTCACTAGTTTTTATTTTAGTAGACATGTGGGACTCTACCAAATATTTGCTTGAAGAAAGAAGCTTTTGATATGAAACCCTTTTCCCTCAACATATTAGATTCTTGATTTAATGCCTGAAGTAGTAAACCATAAAGGAATATAAAAAACAAAGAGAAAGTACGTTCATTGTTATATAGAATTAAACATATATATGTAATGCTATTTTACAAGGCATAAAAAAATGTCCATGAACTGCGCTCTGTCACCCACATGGCTCAAAGTCCTAGAAAAGTGTATTTCAGCAATATTTTTTTATCTCTCAAATATAGATTCTTATGGAATTTTAGTATCAAACAGAAGAAATTACATCACCTAATCCTTCCTCTCAGATTTTTATTTCCTTACCTAGTAAAATAGAAGACATTTCCAACTTTAAAACTGAGTTATTTTCAAGCCCAGCTGTTAAAGATTATATGTAAACTCCTGTAAAACCAATTTATATTGGTTTTATGTTGGCAACCTTAGCTGACAGAAAAAATACAACACACTTTGGGATTTCTACAAAACAAAACTGGATTATACTTGTACACACAGGTATAGTAAATATTAATGAGTAATCCCTCATTTTCTAAGGCTTGAGCTATTTAACAATGCTATTTACCGATTTCATAATTATTTTGCAAATCACACATGTAAAAGAGTGGACAGAAGCCCCGGAATTTCGGGGATGGGACTCAGTGGAGCACAGCCATTTTCCTGAGAGATGCCTCTGCATATCCATGGTTGGCAGCTAGTTTCTTAGTTATGCAAATGGCTACGGCTGCTCCACAGCGCCGAGGAGATATGAGGACTTTGACCATAGAAGGGCGATGGAAACATTTACAGGGCCTGCGCGAGATTTTGGTGGGTGGCTGCAACTGGTCACCATGCCCACTGCAAAAACGGGAGCCATTTTGGCACACTGGGCCACATGGTTTGAAAGACTGTGGAGTGCCCGCACCAGCCCACCGTAAGGTCTGGTGTGTAAGAGAGAGAGAACCATGAGGTAACAGCTACGCAGCTTGTAGTCAGGATCCGGCCGTGCAGCCTGGGCTGGTGGGAGAGCAGGCGCGCTGCTGCTCTGATCATGCCCGCTCCAGCTGGCTCCAAAGCCACCAAGGACTCTGCCTTGCAGACCTGGACTCTGTATGGACTCTTGGGACTTGGGACATACAGAAAGGAAACTCTCTTAGGACTTGTGCCTTTCCTGGACTTCACCGTGATCCAGTGTAAGATGGCACATGCTTTTCTAGGCTGTTATGCAGATGCTGAGGCCAACACACCCCAGATCCTGAAGGGGAGAGATGATAGATAAGGGATGGGGAACTATTGGGCTTGGTTTTAGCTTATAGACTTTTGGGGAGCAAAGGAAGTACTGGGTCTTGTGGGAGAACAGGGCTCTGAGCAGGAATGCTCCCAGGACCACCCACCCCCACCACCCCCACCCCCGCAGTGGGAATATTATAAATAAAGATCTGTTTTTCTCAATAGTAATTGTTGGGTCTCACACCAAGGCGCCACATGAATGAATGCCCCCACCCTTGTTCGGTAACACACACACACAGAAAATGAATGCAAAAGCAACTCATTTGAATTATTTAGGGCTCAGTGGTGAAATAAACAAGTCACCCTATATGTTTTAAGGAGATATAAGTAATAAAGTGAATGATTAGATATCATTGGAAAGGCTGAAGCACCCTGGTCAGGGCCATGGAGAGACCCCAGAGCTCAGAACTGTCCTCTGAGGACCTTCCTCTTGGGCATAGCCAAGCTACCAGGAAACAGCACATTCAGTATGTTCAATAACACACTCTCATAATGAAAATCCTGGAATTAGAGACCTAGTATTAGAGAAATGCCTCCCACCAAGGTGAAGAATATAATTCACTTCTAGAACTGTAGCTGCATAGCTCCTTGGGGGTTGTGAATGTGAACTTTCCAGCCCCTAGACATAGGTGCTGAGTGGGAATCCAATGTATGGAACACCCCTTTAGAGTTTATTTTTGAACTGAATTATGCATCTTAATATTATCTTATCATTTTACTGTTACTAGACAAAATCAAACTTATGTACTCCCACCAGTAAACAAACAATTCCGAAACTGATACTTTGATATTACCTATAACTGAACTCCCAGTTTTAGGGTTCTATTAAGTTCTTAACTCGAAATACGTTTATCAAAAAAGACTTAATTGATATCTCAGCCATCTCTAGTACCCAAAGTATAGACTTAAAAACTAGCAGGGAGCAACAGCAGTCAGTTGCTCAGCAAAAGTAAAGTGTTTTTTGGTTGTTTTTTTTTCAACCTGTAAATAACTCCAGTGTTTTTGAGTCTGGGGACACAAGAGAGTGGTAAGCCTTAGGGGATGCATAAGAAGTCATGTTCAATATCAACTTTGGTAGTGGGAATTTATAAAGGAAATAATAACCAAACAAATAATCAAAACAAGTTATTTTAAATGATAATCTAACTTTGGAAAACTGCATTCGGTCTATCAGTGAGTAATCATGAAATTGCCCTAAGATAGCATTGCATTACACATGGCTTGTCAGAAAAGCAAAGTATAAAACAAAGTCAGTTTGTTAAAAAAATCTAAGTGTGCATTTTTAAAGTTGCACACTTCTGAGAAAATATACAAAGTAATGTTCCATTATAATAATAATTGACATTTTTGTATCAAGATATTAAATATGGTATTTTTAACTGGATCACTTCCAGTGAAATTCAATAAAATTAAACCAATTACATGCACTATGATAGAATTATTTTTGTGAACACTTATAAAATTGTATGAAGACAAGAGGCAATATGACCTATGTTTATTATTTTTTAATTCATCTTCCTCAGAAATCCTTGTTTTATTAAAATATGCATATATGTTCTTTTAGTGGACATTTTTTTATACCCCCTGGTCTATTTTATTAAAAAACTCAACATCTTGAGGGGTTAGAATTTCTCACTGCATACTTTTAATCTACATCAACAAACAAGCCAGTAGTTTCAAATGCTGAGAGGTTTGTACAGCAGTGTAATATTCAATTATGGATAAGCTAATCCAAAACTTTTTGAAGTCTAGTAAAATCATAATTTTTGAGGATAAAGCAGAAAACCAAGGAAACTCGCAAATGGGAAAGATTCTAAGCATTTGAAGCTACATAGAAAAGAATTACCCCTTGACCCAGGCATGACAGTGACAGTTTTTCACCATTGATTTGACACAGGTACCAATTAATCAGAATGATTAGTTGATTTAAGCCATAACTAGAAGTAGATGAACAGAATGTAGTAAAAAAGAGGGCTCCTGGGTTCTAACTTGGTTTCTCTCCTTACTAGCTGGGGGAACTTGAACATTTTACTGAACCCACTGACTTTCAATTTCTCGTATCTAAAATAGGAAAACTAAAAACACAAACAATATACCACTATCAAAATATCTCGAGTATTTCATGAATTAGTATAGGTCAAGTGCTTGAACAGAATCTCTCATGTAGTATTAGCTTATATTATTATTTATTATTATTATTTCAGGGCATAAAAAAGACTTAGAAAACAAAATTAGGAATAAAACTTTGAGAGCCCTAATAAATACAAAAAATAGAATAATGATCATAGCTCAGTAAATATAAATAACTCTAACACTAATATTAATATAAACACCTAAAAGTAGCAATGTTAAGCTTATTAGCATAAGTTCTCTCTCTTCCTTCCACACTAAATATTTTTCTGGAACTGCCTCTCTACAAGTCTCCATGTAATATTTGAACATTTGTTTTGCTTGGTTGTGAATAATACACTGACGTGAAGAGGCATTTCTTACCTTATTTCTTGTCTTTTAACTGATGATTTAATGCCTTTCCTCATAATTGTTTCAAAGTAATCTCCTTGACCTCTGAGTTTCATAATCCCTGGTTCTCTTTCTGGAATCCTGTCATGATTCTAGAGATTCAAAGAAATTTAAATGCTTAAGAAAGAAAATATTTGTTAAGTGTTTATCATTTATATTATACTAGAAATATGTTTTAGAAAGCCTTCATGACAACATTGTAAGATGGACCTTTCGTACACAAGTGGGAGATGAAGAACTCTGCAGATGAATGACTGGGATGTGGCAATGCCCTCCTCAAAGATGAGGCCCTAAAGAGTGATTGGTGAGGGATGAGTAGTCTCTGTGAAATCAATGGTGTTCACCAAGAGTCATCTTAGCTGCGCCACATGCTAGTTTAAGCAAGTTCTTCAATCTTTTTATCTATAAAACCCAGAGTGTTGGGCTGGCCCATGGAATGTAATGACTTCCTCCAAGAGGGCATAGTAACTAACTCTCTTCCTCGCCTTACAACTAAGAAAATAGTAATAATAAAGTTCTAATCTAAGTTACAAATATACTTTTCATACTTCATTGATAACCCCTCAATTTTTTCTGTAGCATCTGCTTTACCTGCCTTTTAAGATTACCATACAAATACAAGATTCTCAGTTAAATTTGAACTTCAGCTAAACAATGATTTGTTTTCAGTATAACTATGTCTCAAATATTATATAGGATTTAATTATACTCAAAGGAAAGATTTATTTGAAATTTAAATTTAACTAAGCATTCTCTATTTTATTTGACAACCTTTCTCCCTCCTTTTTCTAATTATTCCAAAGAAGAATGATCTAAAAGTTGTTATATATAATTTTTAAAATTTGGGATTGAAAAAATACATAGAAAATTCTATTATAAAGTCAAATGTTAGTTAAGAAGTCCCAAACTGAGTTGGAATGACTCTAAATTACATACAGTGAAATTCTATTTATTTACTTATATCTACAGAGTATGGCATTCTTCCTCCTTTCCCTTAACAAAAAGAAAATACTTTTAAATGTTAATGAAAACAAAACACTTTAAGTGACCTTTCAAATAACTGATTGTGGAAACTGGTTTGATTTTCACAGAATACATTAGTTAAGTTTGCCAAATCATTTTATCTGATGTCTGAGTAAGTTTTTAACATGGGAGAATGATAGGATTTGATAGGGCAATGTGTGTGCCAAACATTCAACAATAGGGAGGTAGTCTTGCCAAAGAAGTAACGTTTCTCATAATACTTGAGTACTTGAACTGGTTTCCTAATAAATATCCATTTTGAAAGTTTATGCATCGTAAGCAACAACACAGAGGAATTATCTTTATAGATAATAAGGCACACAATGAAAATATTCAAAGAATTTTATTAGTATTCAGTGTTACAAACAAAATATGCTTATCAGTAGAGAAATACTTTGGAAGGCAGAAGTGGCAGTTAGTAAGTGTTGAAGGATATTGCCTTCCTAATAAAAGTGGAAAATCTCATAAATGCTATATATCTTGGGTGTATCCTGAGAGCAGCATTTAATCAAATGCATGACTCAGGTTTTTCCCCCCAGAGCATTCACACTAGAGGAAAACCCATTTCTAGGCCCAACTAAATGGTTAGGTTTGGAGTAAAAGCTGACTGACTCTTGGATTCTAAAAGCCTATCACGTGGCAACCTTGAAAATGGCAAGGGCACGCATGGTAGAGGTGCTGAGGTACCAACTCAAACCTTATATTTACATAGCGTTTATAAACTCTGCCTTCCAAGGGCAATCCTCATAGACTTTATATAACATTTGCTATCATTTAGTGAGCTTTGGGAGTATACCAACCCAACAGAAAGATTAAAAAAAAAAAAAACATTCAAAATATTTGGAGAAAGCAACATTTGTAGAAGTGATTTTTGGAAAAACCTTTCTAAATATCAGAGATAGGAGACAGGACCCTTCTTTTAACATCACTGGGAATGAGAACTTCGAATTCTGAAAACAGTCTAGATGAAAAGAGAGCACACATATGCACACCTGGAAACAGATATTAAACCACCATAAAACTAAATATAGGAATTAAGGTCAGTCCACACCAAACGCTGGTCATTAGAATTTAGCATGTGAATTTGGGGTGGACTTAAATATTTAGTTTCAGAAGGATTCGGGAATCATTCTCATGTTCAAAACCTATGAATGGAGTGAGTGCAAAAATCAAAGGCCTCTTAGATTTGTTATTTAAGAAAAATACCAGTTACATATTTTAAATGGGCTTTAAAAAATTCTTGATTTTTAAGTGATAGTTCTAAGAATTAAAAGGAGGTACTTGAGAAATTAGAGGGCTGGACGCTAGGAAGGGCTCTCACATGGTTAAGGAAACTTGGCAGCTGAAACCAGGGTTGCCAGACTAAGCAAATAAAAATACATTTCAGATAACCAAGACTGTTTTCTAAAATATGTCCCAGTGTTTGGTGTAATTATGTCTAGGTTTTAGTGTAAGTACATCCAGGCATTTTGGTCATTTTTATACTAAAATTTCATTTGTTGTTTTCTGAAATTCAAATTGAACTGATGTCCTGTGTTTTGCCTGGTAACCCTCCGTGCAATGTAGAGATGTCCTTCACCTGCAAAGGAGTAGAGTATGCTCAGCAACCAATTTTAAAATTCTCTCTGTTGCAATAATAGAGTCTTACTAAATTTTATGACCTGATCTCTGTTTTAATTATGAGAACTGAAGGGCTGTATCTACTATGGATAAAATAATGCAGTGGAAGGAACAGAGATATTCTAAGAATGCTGGTCTCCAGACCAAAAGTAATGAACTAGACCAGAGGGGAAGGGTAGTCTGGAGCCAAAGAAGTAGCCAAGAGGGCAGAGAGCTGTGCGGCATCTGGAAGCCCTCAGTGGGTTCCCTACAGACACACTGAGGGAGGAGGACCCAGTGAAAGATTGGACTCACTACGTGAGTAGGGCATAAATTGAGGTCAGATCATTGGTCTTTGAAGGTTAAAAGAGTATGGAACTCTAGGCCCAAATGAAGTTTGCTTTGCAGGTGGATCTAGGAAGCTCTCTTTGTTATTTACACCATAGTGACATTGCTCCGTTGACCACTGATAAATGCAGAAACACTAAGATGGATGCTGTAGGCAGTTAGCTCTTTGCTTTAAAGTCTAATGTCTGTCTTCCCAAAGGTTTTTAAATTTCTTTACACATTTCCCACTAAGAAAACAAGCTGTATTTTTCATAGTCATTTTACTGTCTCTGAGGAATATCAGAAGGTTTATAAAAGGTGATACAGTACTTCTAAGGTACTAACTAACATGGGGTCCCACAAATGGAATGCACTCCATTTTCATCCTTTCTGTTCCTCTATTTCTGTCACTGATCTGCTCTGTAATCTTGATCATCACCTTTGCTTAATAGTCTTTAGCTTTAACGTAAGTATTAGGAGTAAATTACCTCTCAGGATACTTCATATTAGAATATTTTATTATCAAGGCAGAGAAAACCTTGAGAAGGTATGTACCTTACTGTAAAATCAATGTCACAAGTGAAATTCTATTATGAATTAGAATTTCCCCCAGAAGTAAGGAATAAGTAAAATTTTAAAAAATCCCAGTGTGAGTTCTAAAGATTTTCACTGAAAGAAGTACTAAAATAAGAGGATATGAAACATTTGGATTTAGAGATAGAAAGAAAAATATGACGAAACTGATTTATTTTGCTCACATATTCCTCTAATATAAACAAAAGAAAAAGTTCTGTAATTACCTAACTTTTCCTCTGGTTGGAGACTTAAAGAAAGACATTTATTTCAGTGAAAAGAATGTGTAAGGTGGAAAATTTTTGAATTACTCACATCATAGCTATGAGCCCTATAAACTCAAAGCAGAACTTAGAAAAGCAAGTTGCTTCACTTAATATATTAAAATCAAAACAACAAAAGCTAAACCAAATACCAATAAAATGTAGCTCAAAACTCAGATAACTTGTAGAGTCTAAAATGTAAAAAAATTTACATAACTTTAATATTTTATTGCATATATTTTATGTAAGAGCAATTATCAAGAATAAGTAAAAAAATAATTATCAAGTAATGGCTTACAACAAAAGAAATGGATACAGTGTTTCAAAAGTGAATAATTATCTAAGCTATGAATTTACCTAGTTTACTTTAAAAGGATGAAGCCAATACTTTCACTTTTATATTAATTTAGTTACCCATAAACATACATATTCTTCCTTGACTAATGTGACTATACCATTTTTAGCTTAACAAATTTGCTCTTTAAAGCTGTTTAAAATGGAAAATTGTTATATAATTTCAAAAGGTATGCAATAGTGTGTCATAAAACTACTATATGCTTCTTTCATATGATTTTTAATGTATGTGTGTTTCAAACTCCCTTTCAGGAGGCATTAAATTAAATAAGGCCTGAACACTTTATTCCCCAGGTAGTGCTATTAAACTTTACTGAAAATTTCCAAATGAAACATTAAGCACTTTCTACACTGTAAAGATTTTAATCATTTAAAATTGCATGTATTTGATTACTTGTTTATGTTATTTTAGTTTCTTTTATGTTATACTACATTTCATGATTCAAAATAACATCTAATTGACAGAAAAATAAAATTATTTGTTAAAAATAATACTTTCCTTCAAGCATATACTATTATAAAACTCTAAACTGAGTACCAAATTCCTTGTGTTATTGTATTTTTGGAATTTGGTAGTAATATTTCAAGCAAAATTTTTTTGATAAACAATAATGACTTTGAAGAAGATATATAGAAGTATTAAATAATTTTATTATACACCTTTTAATAATAGCATGTTCTGGAAATATATTGACATTCAAAATTTATTTTGTTAGTCTTGCCAAATATTTATATCCATCAACAAAATTCATATGAACTTCAGCCTTTGCATTGAACTGCTTCTTCTTGAAAATAATTGCATTATTGAAAAATTTATATTTTGTCTCTTTCAACAAAGTATGTAATCATGTATATGGATTTATATTGTCAATTTTTAAAATACTGCTTAAATTTAAAAGTATGTATTATGTCATCTTTGTGCTATCTTTATTTTTTTATAAGGCAATGTATACAAAGTTTATAAATATCAAAAAGAACTGTCTAATTCATCTGAGCTATTCTATGTCTTTTCTCTTTAACAGTGATAGCATTTTTTACTATATGGAGAAAAATGTCTACAAGCATATCACTGAGCACTTTCTACGTCATCCGAGTGTACTGAATTTACTCACAATGCTTCACTTACGCTGCCTCCAATCTTCACAGAAACTCTATAAGCTAAATAACATCATCATTTTATAGAAACTGATTCTTAATGAAATTAACTTTTCAAGTGCCAATACACAGTAAAAGTAGAATCAAATTAAAACTAAGTTCATCCAACTATAATATTCTGAATTTCAACATTTTGATCTGCACTCAACTGCATCCTTCAATTTTGCCTTTCTCAACTTTGAAAATAAATATTACCTTTGCCAAAAAAAAAATTCTGATACTGGAAAAATATTTCTATTTATACCATATTTCCATTAGTAAAAAGTGATAATTTAACTCTATGATACAATTATGTTTACTTGGAAGAAACAAATGTCTTTATGTTTTACCCTAACTACACCTCTAAGAGATGCTAGCAAAAGCTAAACTTTACATTCGTTATTAAAAATTCTTACTCAAAAATTAAGATAAATACAAATGAATAAAATTTGGTGGATATTTTCTATTACTCATTTTCCCAGTTGTACATTGATGACTGTTATGAAATTTTTCATCAACCTAAA
Organism: Furipterus horrens; assembly: GCF_987537825.1. Taxonomy (NCBI): domain Eukaryota; kingdom Metazoa; phylum Chordata; class Mammalia; order Chiroptera; family Furipteridae; genus Furipterus; species Furipterus horrens. The sequence goes on from NW_028327171.1 coordinate 12,449,253, forward strand.
AGTCATATTTGAAAAGTACATGTCTTTTGACTTGTGATTTTGAAACTTCAAAACTGTTCAAATCTGTTTATCATGTTTTATACTATACTGAATTCTCACTGTATTGAAATGATGAAGAAGATTCAAGTCTATCATGTTTACACATCTTTGAAAGTCTGAAGTCAATTATGTTTTCATGTTACTTCACTGGAAAACTCATGCCATTCAAACCACAGTGATTGACAGTCTTCAAAAATAATTCTTAGAAATTTATACTTATAATAAACTATCCTACTTTAATATGCCTATGTTTACTTAAGTAAAATCTGCAAAATTACTGAAATATTTTTATATTTATTCACTCATGATTTTGACAATGGGTTAACTTAAAGCACACAAGTTCTATCAAACTTGATAAAATTTTATATATTTATTTATGCATATATATATTTTATATACAAAGGCCCTATGGAGTTGCTGAGGCAGCTAGGACTTGAGAGGTCAAGATCCTTGAGAAGCATAGATAAGTAAGTCAACATTTTATTTGCCCATATCTGCAATTTGTTTCTTCTCTCAGAGCTTTGGTGACTTTTTTTACCAGGAGAAAGAAGGAAAATTATCCAAGGACAAAGCCTCAGAAGCCAGAAGAACTTTAAGTAATAATATGGGTCTGGAAAGATGACTGGGATTTAGAGCTGCCAAGGCAGTCAGAAATGAATGTCTCTACATTATATATAGTGTAAAAAAATAGATAAAAATGGGTGTGATATTTGGAGGTTTGTCATTTTGAGACATTTGCCAAATTGTTAAGTTTCATGGAGCTAAATCTAAGAAGTTACACCAAAAGCTACTTAAACTCAGAATGAATTTTTGGTAGTCCTGTGGTACCAAGAAGCCAAAATTGGAGTTCAGATCTGTCCAATGAGAAAGAGTTTTAATAAAAACTCCAAGATCTCAGTTGGGACCTAGAGATCTAAATATTAAAACAGGCCTGAAATACAATCAGAATGAGCTTTACCAAAACTGCAAACAGTTCTTGACTCAGCTAAATTCTTAAATTGATATGAATTAATTATTTAGTCTGAATTATAAATGAAGAAATGATAAATGGGTTTAACAGACACCCTAAGTACAGTTACATAAATCCAAATGAGCACTCAGTGCTTTTAATGGGAAGGAAGGATTTTAGCCAAGTTATTCTTTAGGCATAATGGACAGTTTAACGCTTCATTACTTCTTTTCCAGCTGTTAACTGCATGTTATTTTAGAAAGAGTGTTTCCTTTATCTAAAACACTTAGTCCAAACCAATCATGTACACTCTGCTGCTTAAGAGAGAATGATGTTCTGAGTGACCCGTTTTTTTTTTCCAAAAACCTTAACACAGTTTGCTATCCAAAAAAGGAGAACTTCTGTGGACTCAGTCTAACCTGAAAAAAATTTTTCCCCTAAAATTCTAAGCATAAAATGAATCCGCAAAAGTTAAGGAAGGCAGTATTTTGCGAATACATAAAAGCTAGATAATAACCTACTCCGCAAGAAATTCAATAATTCTATGATGGAAAAAATCTATTCATTGCTTTCAATGATGAGCTCTGAAGATTATTTTCAAGTTAATTGTAACAAATTCAGCAAAATGTTACATTTGGAAGGTTAATGCTAAGAAGTCCATTATTCGGCCATCTAGATCCTTTTTCTTTTTTTTTTAATGAATAATGTTGTATGTTTAACACTAACAAATATAAATACAGAAATTTAACACTACTTAATTATGGACAATGCCTTACTGGAGACAAGTGATTATTATTGTGTGGTGGATAAAGAGAGCTCTGCAGTTAGCAAGATGCATTATCTTAATGCGGGAGATACAACTTGGCCGCAAGGGAAGCAAGGAAGTTGCTGAAACTGTCTCTTGGGAAAATCTATAGTAAGCTAAGTCCTGCATAGGAGCTAAGGCACAACTATACTAAAGACCATCAGGATTTGTCCCTGCCTCCTCATTCCTAGAGCTGGCAGTTATTTATACAAGTGTTTGTATAAATAACAATGATAAAAAGTAGAGTAATATATAGAAACTTATAAAGGTAGTAAATAGAAATAAGTTTCATTTGTTTTTATGGATTGGAGAAACTAGAAAATCCAGAAATGTTTTATTGAATGAGATGAGGTTTGAGCTGGAATTCAAGTAGGGCTTGTCAAACTAGTATGTTCATGAATCCCACGAGGATCTGGTTATATGCAGATTCTAGTTTACTAGGTCTAGATGGGAACTAAGACTCTGCATTTCTAACAAGCTTCCGGCTGAGGGAGGCCATTGCTGTTGGGTCTAAGACCATATTTTAAGAACAGATTTAAAAGACCAATTTCTATTAATTACTCTTCTTGGGAAAGATCAACGTAATCCAAGTGGAGAGAGCAGTTTGAGAAAATACACAGAGAAAATAAACTGTGGTATTTATTTAGGAAGAGCAAATAACTCCTATGATGTGCTGAGGAGGTAGATATAGAATTGTTAATTCTACTCCATGTTGTCTTACAAATCCATTTCCACCTACTCTGTGCTGTTTGTTCAAGGTACACAAAAATCATCTTCTACCTATTTTTCTGCAATAGCTACTTAACTAGAGGTTCTTCTCCCAATATTTATCTCCTAGAATTCAATCTTCACAGTATTGCTAAGATTATTTTTCTAAAATATAAATCCTAAGCTTTTGAACTCACATCAAATAAAGTACAGATGCTGGGGCAGAGCATACCCCACAATCTAATTCTTCACTAGAGCACTCTGGAGTTTCATTGCCATAATCCACAGTTATCCCTCTGGATCACACTGTAGAAGTGTCAAATGACTCGGAGTCCCCTTAACAAGTGTCATGACCCATGATTTAACTTAACACACCTGTTTTATTTGCACATGCACATATTTAGCCTGAGATACACTTCTTGAAAGTGTGCAACTGGGGTAGTCTTTTTAAGACTAAGCTGATATTCAGTATTCTGACCTATCTCATTTTCCATTGCCCTTTGTAAGAAGAATGGTTCACTTTCTCCTATTTTTCTCTTGTTTTAAGTTGTACATTTAGTTAGTTATTTAAAAAACATTTCCTGAGCACTTGCTATGTGCTAGGCAGTAAAAGAAATACCTGAGGCCACAGCCTTCATGAGTGCTTAGACTTCACTGGGGAATGCAGGTGTTAAAGAAATGATTATGTGCATATTATTCTTTTAAAAGGGCAAATAAGTACATTTTTTTGGCAAAAATCAAATGGCTAGAGAACACTGAACCTCTATTCTCATGCGGAACATTCAGCCAGAGCTGAGTAATGGTTACTCCTTTAGAGAGAGTAGCACGTGTTCTCTAGTTCAATGAGTTTCAACACGTTCCTGTGTCAGTCTGAGTCTTGCTACACTTGGATTCATGACATTTTTTTAAAGCAAGAGAGTGATGCAAGCAAATTCCATATTTGTAAGATCATTGGCCAATAATACAGAGAATAAGTTGAAAGGTGACAAGAACTGATATAAAAGTAAATAGTTATGAAAATATCATTGCAATATTCCCCAAAATGAATTAACTTGGCTCAGATTGAAAACAGCATGAGTAAGAATAGAGACAAACTGTGGAATTACAAAGATTTTTATGCCATAGAGTAACAGTATTTATTAATTTAATTGTAGTTGGAGCATGATATGAACAGAGAAGTAAAAGATGATTTCCAAAATTCTGTCCTGAACAATGAATACTTGGTAATATTATAATGAAAAATAAAACAGTAGCTATGATTCTGAAGCAAGGAAGAGACCATGAGTTTCGTCAATACATATTAACTATCAAGTGCTTTGAGATATTTGTGGAGGGATTGTCAAGTAGACATCTAGACATCTGGACCCAGAGCTAAGAAAATAAGTCAGAAAATGGATATTCATTTGAGACTTGTTAGCGTATATGTAATATTTATGTAAAAGAATAAGACTACATAAAATATGTTTAAAATAAGAGAAGAGAAAAGCTTAAGAGGATATCCAACATTGAGTAATTGTGTGACAGAAAGGCAAGATGGCATAAAGAATTCACAAAGAAAGATTCTTCCCCTGAAAAAGACAGGAGCAAAACTATTTTTTAAAAATGCAAGAAGGCCAAGGGAAGATAGTGTTTCAAGAATACAGGGGAGATAAAGAAGATATTCAATAAGCTAGATCTATAAAGTTTCCAATGCAGTGTTGACATGAAACTAGCAGATCCCATTAGTAAGCAGAGCCTCTGAGGAGATACATTAGCATAAGCCACATAGAGAAGGATAAGGAATGGATGATAACTAAGTAGATGCAATGAGCATAGACAAATGTTCTAGAAAGGGACCAATGAAAAGAAAAGTAAGGGATGGAAGAAGAATCAAGGCATGAAACGATAAGGTGGAGGATGTGGATGTTTAAAGACTGATAAGAAAACTACAGGGCTAGAGAAAATGGAGCAGACATAAAGACATATTATAATGACTGTAAAAATTAGAGTAGATGGGAGACAGAAAAGAGGATAAGCCTTGGATAGGCCAAAGGGCACATGCCCTCATTAAGACCAGAAGTCAGGAAGAATGGATGGCTGAGATACAAACATTTATATAAAAGGAACCTTCACTCTCCTGGCTTCAGTTTCCCCTGTGACGTGGGAAAGAGGGGATCTCCTAAGAAGGAAAGAGAGTAGAGAAGGGCAGTAATGTTTCCCAAAGTGTGGTATATCCACACTTACAACAGAGTTGGGCGAGTAGGAGAGCTGTTCAGGACTTAGTAAAATATCGGCATCTGCCATTTTAATAAGCTAGTTAAAATGATCCTTAAACACACTGATGTTTGACAATCACCAATACAAGAGAAAGAAAGAAATAAGTCATTTTATTCAGAGATTGCCTAATTTTCTTTAGAGAAGCATCCAAGGACATTGCTTTGAACTTTAGGCCTCAGATCACTCATCTCCCTTTGTTTCCTTTTAAGTAGGGACCTTTGTTTCCTTTCCAGATTGTGACACGCGCTTTGCCAAAAGTGGTGAGTCTTCAGCCAACCCTGCATGTCCCACAGTGGGCTGGTGATTGACCTCAATTTATTTCCTCCACCCGGGGAGGTACCCTCTGTAGCTTCTCCATGATGGACCAGCGAAAGAGTCTGAATTCCCTTGCCTTTCCTTTTTTCAGTTCCTTTGTGGTTTATCATTATGAGTTCTAAAGAGATGGCTAGAAGGAATATACTGTTCTGATGGCTCACCATCACAGAGAGATGGTTTTGCTCTGTGAGAGTACCAGCAATAAACCATCTTATTGATTTCCTTCAACACTGAATATGTTTTTTTCACATTTTTATAACTACTGCTGAAACTTCTACAAAACAACCCCATGTATTAATAGTGACACATAAAACATGTAAACCATACCCAACTGGACATTATTTTTCTCTCTTCTTCATAAGGCTGTTTTCAGGGTATGTATGAGTAGCAATGGAAATGGTGACAGATGGGTTTAAATAATTTTTAATAATGTATTTGCATGCCAACTTAAAAATATGAGCATACATGCCTGCACACACATACATTTACACATTCATATCTGTATAAAAAAGGCAGTAATTATTTTTTTGTGAAAAAGCATCTGGTGGGTACAAAATTATTATAATAATAATACTTTAAAGTTATAATTTTAATAAACTAGGTTTTATAAAAGCAGAACTATGGCTTGCTTTAAATAGCATATATATATATCAACTAGTAGAATGTTCTAATTATGGAGGAATAAATGGATCCAAAGACATTTGACAGGTGGTAGTTACTCTTAGATATGACAGAATTAGTCACAGCTGCTTTCCATAGAATAATGCCCATATGCTCAGTAAAAAGGGAGATTAGTTTTTATCGTATGGTAATGTTGAGTAATAATATTTAAGGAGCCATGTTAATGCAAGCTAACTCCATTTGTATCTGGTGCACTAAAATTTCAACACAGGAAAAATGCACCATATGTGAAGGGAATTATGTGCCTGACCTCCTAGAGCTATTTAAAGGAATGCCGTTTCACGGAACATGGACACTTTCTATAAATCCTAATATTTCTCATAATTGCTGCATACCCTATAAATAGTTGTAGCTGGAGACCTGGTCCTTAACTAATAATTGACTTAAATATAGCTCAGTTTCAATAAGAAAAAAACTGGAAATTTGCCTTTTCTTCTTGGAAAAAATTAATTCAGCACAAAGCCATGGTATTCACAGTGACAAGTGGATATATCTGTTTCTGGCATGTGGCTTCACTTTTTTTCCTATGGTCTTCCAAATACTCATAATTATTTCAACTGGTAGTCATCTTTAATTACTAGATGTTCAATGGTATTATCATTTGCAGATTTGTTATTTTATAGTGAAAAATTAGTTATTACATAAGAAAATAGACAAAATATATTTAATACAATATTGTTTAGATATCCTTACATAATATAACTATAGAATCAAAATAAAACATATTAGGTTGAGCATTATATGGTCTGAATCACCATTAAAAATTTTTTTCAGAACGTAAGTGGTATCAAAAGAGAGCTTTCCTTTGATACCATGCAGATCCAAATGTTCCAAAAATCTGGAAATCACAGAGGACAGAAAAATTCCTCCAACAAATGAAGCCACAAATGCTTTTATGCAAAATAATGTTATGTTGTTAATCAAATGAATAATAGTGAAGGGTGAGCGTGAAATAAATATATTCTGTTTTTATAGGGGGGGAACCCTGTCCTCCTTTCTATTTAAGAAGTATCTGAGCAGGTGATGGTCATTGCAGACTTTCTGTGGAGCTCACAGCTCTGTCTCAAACCTCTAGGGGCTCACAGGGAATAAACTCCAGCAGCCTAAGTAACAGCTAAAGCAGCAGCCTTCCTTCAAAGCTTGCTTGAGTACCCGGAATCCTGCAGTCAATGTTTCTCTTTGTTAAAGCATAAATCTAGAAGTAACAATCAATAGATGGGTTGGATAGGTTAAAAAGTGATGTGGCTTTCTTTTTGACACAGGAAGAGAAACTCAATATGACTTTATCTTTGGTGGATCAGATCAGTTCTGAACTTTCTCACACAAATATGCTTATTATGTCAGCAATGCCAGAAATGTTATGTAAATTCTAATAATAGTCTCCAAGTTTATATTTTAAGCTTGCTACCATTTACTTAGGGATTAAGATGAAAATTTTGCTATTCTAAATAATAAAACATGAATCAAGGCCAAAATATTTTGAATTCTGCTTTTCTTTTAACTATATTGATACATTAAAATATAGACAAATGAAATATCATACACACAAAATAAACAAACAGATGATAATATTTGCAAATTCATCCTATGTACTTTATCCTATTTTGGAAATTATTTTCCAGAGAGTTTCTAAACATTTTAGGCAAAAAAAAATAACGTATCTACTTTAATAGGCTTTCTATGCTGAAAAAGAATTTTGTACTATTTCCCAAACTTATTCTGTCATTAAAGCTTCTTTAGCCATAAGATAATTTTACAATTAAACATATATACATATTTACACACCCACACACCTGTAGGGGATGGGATACCTTTCTCCTTAGCCTTTACTTCTGTTTGGTTGAATGAGTCAGAGGACATAAAGCAGATTAACAGAAGAAAAATCAAATTGTAACACATGCTCATGGGGAATTCACATAAGCATAAAATTTCCAAAGACTGTAAGGCAAAGTGAGGTGTCTATGTCATTCTGGACTAAGAAGTGGGAAACAGGGATCTGAGACTTCAAAGGAAAGTAAGGCAAACTTACAAGGAGGTAAAAAGAGTTAATATTTTGTACATAAATGTTTGCCAGGTCATCTTGAAACAGTGAGACACAGGGAGGACTTTGATCAAATGGGCTTTGCTAGGTTCCTTTCTGTCATACCTAGCTCAGATTAAACAACTGCTATCTGTGAGGTTGTCTCCCTTCCTGGAGCAGGTCCTCTATCTTAAATTCTTTTAGGCAGTAACAGGGAAGGCCAGTGTTTTTTTCCTGAGCCTTATGAGACTTATATTCAGCTAAAAATAATCAGCATGTCCATGTGGCACATCTTGAGGAGACTTGTTCTGAACCCACACACAACTCATATTCTACGTAACTTGCTAATAATCACTTCCATCTTATTATAAAGAGAATTTCAAGGGAAAAAAATCTAACTTTTGGCTTCTAAGTTTTGTTCCAAAGGAAAAAAAAGTCAGAGCCAATTGCACAGATAGGAAATCTACTAGCAGTTTCTGCTCCAAGACTGTATCAACATTCCCTACCACACCCATGAAAATTCTATTTCCTTCATGTTTGATACAAAGAGGCTCATTCACTGTTCAGTATTTAATGGAACTGGTGGAGATCTTATGTGTAGGCCTGATAGAAGTTCCCTAATGCACGAAACAGATACACTGCTCTTTAACATCTACATTTACATCTGAAATGATTTTGCATGGAAGTCTTCTCTCTTCTTCACCTAAAAGAAAGTTGCGAATGGGTAGTTTGAGACACTGTGATCTGTTACACTTGTGGTATCAATAATAAAAACAGAGTGTGAGCATAACAGGAAACTTTGTTACAAAATCCCTAAACTTACTTTCAAACTACACATTTTAAATAGTGGCATCGAATCTCCAAATATGTTAACAATCTTATTCCTGGCATTTCAAAAAGAGTATTAAAATATCTTAAATAAAATTTCACTAACTTTTGTTTTAAAATTCAGGAGCAAAAAGGGATGTGAATCAGCTGCTTTATAGAATCCAGGAGGACCTACAGGTCTCGGATTCAGGGAACAGCTAAAAATCACGAGGTGGGCAGCAATATTGGCATCCTAAACGTCTGTTTGATCGGTTTAACAAATGCATTTGATTATAAGAAAATCACTCCATTTATGGACCACCATGATATCTCTGAGTGCGTAAGTATGTTATTTAAAGGTAGTTGTCAGGCACAGTAACAAAATCCAGGATATTACTCAAGGCCTGGTATGTACGCTGGGCACAGCAGGTTTGTATGGAAGACTCTAAGATGGACAGTCAGTGAGGCAAGGGGTTAGGGGAGCCTGGGCTCGGTTGGGCACTGTTGGGTTTGCATTCTGGCTCCTCCACCCCATTATCTCTGGTCCCTGGGCAGGTTATTGAAACTTTTTAAATCATATTTTCCTCACCTTTAAAAACATATTAATCATATATTCCTCCCAAAGGTGCTGGGCAGGACATAGAGAATGATGTAGGTAAAGCATTTCACCCCCTCACATGCATGTAACAGTGATTTCTCTGTAAACTTCTTCCATCTTTGTTACTTTTTTATTCTTTATTTCTTCTTAGCATTGTCTTTTCTGTCTTGCCTTTTTGTTACCCTACTTGTCAGCACTTGAACTGATTTCCTCACACCTAGCAGAAATTTAATATTCCAAGTAAGATAGTATGCCCATTTTTAAATAAACTCTGTAACAAAAATATGTTGAGTTAAAATCAGAGGTCATTACCAGAATTTTCTAAATTTTGCCACATGGGGGAAATATCAGTAGTAACAATCTTGATTGAGTGATTTTGAAGTTCCATGCAACTTGCTAAGCCTTAAATGTCACATCATTTAATCTTCATAAAATACGTATAAGGTAGTAGTTCTTAAAGTTCTCATTGTAGAGATGAGGACCATAAACCTCATGGAGATAGTATAATAACATACCTACAGCATACACTCTTAGTTCTGAGCAAGAGAAGATTTGGACTTGATCATCTAACTGTTATTTTTAAACCTATAATCTTCTGTGAAACTTCTGATAAGGAAGATTTATGTCATTGGTAGGTAATCCCAAAAGAATTCTTCCTATTAACTGTGAAGAATTGTGTCAAAAAAAGAGACTCAAAAGAGATCATTAATGGCAATAGGGCTTATGATATTCTTTCTTGGCACGTTGGCATAAACTTTAATCTTAAGAAAGGAAATTATAATGCAAAAAAAGCCTTTTGTAAGAAATTCAACTCCATGATATTTTTTGTGGTTTAAAAATTATTTAGAATATTTTTATTATTTTTTAATTATTTTTAATTTTTATTGTATTTTTCCCATTACCATTTAGTCCCCTCATAGCCTTCCACAATCCCCCTACTGTCATCCACGTCCATGAGTCCTTTTTCTTATTTACTCAGTCCCTCCGCCCCCTAACCTCCCCTAACCCATAGCTGCCATCCTGCTCTGCATCTACGAGACCGTCTCTACTTTGTTCATTAGTTCCGTTTGTTCATTAGATCCCACATATAAGCAAAATCATATGGTATTTGTCTTCTCTGAGTGTCTTATTTTACTTAGCATGAAGTTCTCCAGGTCCATCCATGCGGTCACAAAGAGTAAATTTGTCTTTTTTACCGCCGAGTGGTATTCTGTTGTGTAAATGTCCCATAGTTGTTTTACCCACTCATCTACTGATGGACACTTGGGCTGCTTCCATATCTTGGTGATTGTAAATAACACTGAAAAGAACATAGGGGTGCTTATGTTCTTTCAAATTAGTGTTTCAGGTTTCTTTGGATAAATTCCCAGAAATGGGATTGCTGGGTCAAAAAAATGGATCCATTTTTTATTTTTTGAGTTATCTCAAAAAATTACAGCTTTCCACAGTTGTTGCACTAATCTTCATTCCCACCAATAGTACAAATGTTTTCCCCTTTCTCCACAGCCTCGCCAGCACTTGTTGTTTGTTGATTTATTGCTGATAGCCATTATGACAGGTTTGAGGTGATCATGTATTCATATAAAGATGAAATTTTATACACTTTAATTGATTTTTCAGAAGAAAAAATGTTCAAGCCAAGTCCATATTAAACTGTAGCTGTGAACGAAAGACGGCCACAGAACCAACATCAGAAACATGGGAGTTCTCCTCAAATCACTACCACGGTGCAAAACAAGTGGCAGGCAGAGGGCGTAGCTAGGGGCAGGAAGGTTGAACAGGAAAAATGAGGTCAGTGTTCTCAGCCACCCCCACCGGCTCTTTGGGGTGGGCCGTTCCACTTCTTTTGCATGCGTCTGAGAATAAGTCTCTAGAGGACCCCTGTCAGCGCTCCATAATTCAAGAGTTTTGGAGAATGCTAAAGATTCAATTCTAGACTAATAGTCCTAAGGGATAGATTCTGAATGAATAACGGAGATCAAAATGAAAATCTCCTTGTTCTAAAAGATGTAGTTTGGAAAGTATATGTCGGGAAAATGTCGACCCACCTATAAAATAATACATTCCTCCAGAAGCTGCCGGTATCAGTCCAGGGCAGTGGTCAGGAGCACCTCACAGACAATAATCCCGGGTTTGGAATTTTAGAGTCATCTTAAGAGTTAGTATAGCCTTATGGCTAAAAATGATCACATAATTGCCAAACGTATGACACTGTTTTACTCATCAGGGAATTTTAGGTCATGCAGGTCACTGCGTGTGTAACACAAAAAGATACTTGAGAGAGTGTGGAAGGGAGAGGGCTTTTTTTTTTAATTGAACAATGCTAATAGATAGTTCTAACATAATAGCCATTAATTAATAATGCTGATGTTATGAAGGAGGACAAAGTGAAGGAAAGTCATATGAAATGAGACTAAACTCTGAACATTCCACCAAGACTTTTACATACATGAATGCACTTAACACAACATTCCAAAACAGAATGTATATTGAATATTTACCGTTTTTATACCTACCAGGTGGCACCATCTTTAAAATACAGCATGTTAACTCTAAACCTTTGAACAAAATACTGATTGTAAAATGGAAGCCATGTTTATTTAGTACTTATGGACATTTGCTCACACTTGGACAGTTTTTAAAGTTTTTCTTTTTCTAATTTTATAAACCTTAAAATGCAGTGCCCAAATAAGTTTAGTTCCTTCTGTAAGACACCACAGAGATTCCATGCTGCATCTGCGCTAAAATATTTGAGCTAATAATGAACAAACTTTTTTAAAAAACTGATATAATTAGTATTATTTTTAAATTACTTCTCAAGCTCTCATTTTCACATGTGAAATCCTAGCCTTATAGACCCTTATTTTAGCATCTCTTTCATGTTTGGAATTTCCTAAAAACAATTCTATTAACATAAAAGCTGTGGGTGGGGGGAAATACAGTTTTGCTAAATGCAGAAAGAATACACTTAATCTTAGGAGTTAACTTCTGAACGTGGACCCAAGTTATTTGGTGATCAAATTTACTTGCCCTGGGCCAAATTTAATTCTTGTGGTTTAAAAAGCATGCTTTAGACTGGCCAATCTGAAAATACATGTGGATCTCTCTTTCAGGTTTTATCCCTGAATTGGATACTGCTGGTATTTCACCTAGACCCTCTGGGGTACTTGTGCCAGCCTTTGTGTGCTTTAACAGAAGGCTGAGCTCTGGCAACATTCTTCAGAGGACTCCCCCTGGTATTTTCCTGGGTATTGGATCTCTTAGGGCCAGAAGTGCCTGGAACTTTACCTTCCCTGACTCTCCTTTAGGCAGCCCCATGGCAAAAGCTACTTTGTCATTTAAACCGAGAGCTTCAGATGGGACTGACTACACTGAGGCTGGGACTTTCACACAAAGAAAGCTTGCCTTTGCTCAATTTCTTCTTCTTCCTTGATTCCTTAACTGGATTTCCTGGTGTTCAATAAACTTATTAGAATAGCAGTAAATGGCAAATTCTACAATAATTTTATTTTTAAAGTAAGTCATGGCACTTGATTTTAGTTTTTGTATTTATCAGAGCAAATGTTTAAAAATATTTTCTCTTATAAGAGCTATTTCCACGTGTGCAGCAAGTTTGTTTTGTTTTGTGACTTTAAGAAGTAAGGATCCCTTAAAGTGGGTGACCTAATTATTCCTGCAGATGATTTAAAACCACACCACAGCTATCAGTAAAAGTTTGTTCAAGATTTAAAACAGAGAACATCTCTGAAAATGCCCTATGTGTGTTTAAAATATTCTAAAATGATATGACTGAAAAAAGTATTAGTGATCTAGCTCTTCACATCTCTCCAGGCATTCAGAAGCAACAAAAAATAAATAAAATAAAATGTCCAGCCCTAGGATATAACACCTGTCTTACAAGTGATTGGGAGTGAAGCAATTTAGTGAGAAATGCTGTCCTTATTTTTGAATATTAGGTTTTCTACAATTTACTTACTGAAGAAGGACATAGAGAAATCAGAGGGAAAGAAAATTGTGTGTGTATGTGTGTGTGTGTTTGCAAACTTGTGAATTGTTAGAAGACTACTTTACAGCACTCACTGGGTAATGTGAATGTATACCAAGCTTCCCAGGGGAGATTACAAAAGTAAAAATATTATATTTCTCCTCTAATCATTAAAAGGAAAAAAAACACATAAACTTGAGGAATAGTAAACAATGGGAGTATGACATATTCTGACCAGTAGAATATATGGAAAAAGCCGTTTGAAGGCCTCTGAGGATGATTTTCCTTCTCTGAGAGGGGACCTAAGAAAGAGATGGTCTTTCATTTTCCTAGATATTGTCCTATGTGGTTATGAGCTCTGATGCCAGAAGCCATACAGCCAACCTGTTACCAACTGAATGTGAAGCCAAAAGGAAGGAATGCAAGTCAGAAATGCAATGCAATTATTTAGCTGGCTCTGCCGGCTTCTCTACCCAGATCCCAGCAGGCCCATAGAGCTAAATCTTCTGAATCTCTTTCTCTATGATTTCTGGTCTCCAAAGATATTTAAGTCTTGTTTGTGACGGTTTTTCACACTTAGCTTTATTCTAACATTGCTATGATCTTGAAGCATTCTGGTGGTTCAGAGAGATTTAAGTCTTTTAAAAAAATACATAAGCTTTTTAAATGTTCGCCTCTATAATCCTATTATGTATTTGCAGAAAAACATCAGAGCATGACTTATATGAACATCTTGACCTTAACTGTCCAGATTTCCTAGAGATCTGTTATTCCATGCAGTCTGATTGACTTGCCCTATGTGAGTACACTCGTCGGTCTAGGAGAGTCTACCTTGCTGCAGGTCCGGCCATGGTAGAAAAATGGCATGGTGCAATTAGGTGTGATCAAGGTAGACAACATAAGGGGTAGAAGTGCAGTAGATGTGAAACATCCCTACACTGAAAGTCAAGGTCCTCGGAGAGGGGTACACCCTCATTCAGAAGGGATGCAGTTAATTCTTCTCCCTCTTTCCCTAGAGAACATCTCTGATGTAATACAAAGAAGTATAATTGGAGCTCCACTGGGTTGAAATATGAATGTAAATTCCACAGCATCAAAAAATAAAAACAAAAATAAAACCTGGAGTTGTAAGCCTTTTCATGGTTTAAAAAAAAAATCCAAATATAAGTAGTACCTAGGAAGAAGCTGAAAAATTGGGGAAATATGTTTTTAAGATATACAGAATAATGGGACTTCACTTTTGATGTTAGGGTAAAACTAATTTTAAACCCAGCCAGTAGATCCTCTCTCTATATATTCCTTCAAACTTATGCTCTGTAGTTATTTTCTTTCAAACTGAATTAGGCATAACTTAAAATGAAGGCAAGTCCCCCACCCTTTCTCCTTTTGCCAGGTAAGAGTATTGCACTTCCTGCCAAAAATCCCCCAAGTAAATAAATTGCACTGAATTTAAGCTCTTGGATCTGGACAAACATTTCCAAAATGAAGCTATCAACTTATCACTGAAGTGGGGAAGAGGAGCCCATCTTATCTGGCAAATGCTAAAGAATGTTGGATGAATTAATTTTACCACTGCTGTATCTCATGGGACTGGTGGAAGCTAATAAAACAAAAGAACGAGCTGATTAATTCTTTGTGTTTATTGGCAGGGCTCTCTTGAGATATTCCATCACTTACTCCCTGAGTTTATATTATATTGGAGATGTCTAATATGTTTTTAAAATCCATTATTCAGGGAAAGAGGGGAGAAAAAGTCTCCATCTTTTATGTGCCAGGCCATGAAAGAAAGTGATCATTGAAAAAAATACAAGCAGCCTTTGTCCTAGGTAAGTTTCACATGAAATTTTGGATGCCGGAATTTGGAATTGCTTTGGGATCCTGCCAGGCAACAGTCCATGGGGTGACAGCACAAAAGTAGGGGAGGAAATGGCCTAAATTTAATCTGTACATTTCTTAAATTGAGTCCTATCTAAGGTAATTCTGAATGCTTACCCATTGGGTCATCTCCAAACAATTTTTCAAGACATTATTCATAGCTGGTGAATAAAGAATACCAAGTTACAGGCATGGCTTAGGTTGCATTTTACAGAGTACGGAATTGGTAGCTGGAAAACCAAATGGAATTGAACTGTGTCTGGTATTATTTTATAGTAAAGGAATTTTGCTATTAAGTAATTCTCATCAAACTGAGCAACTGATTGGCATCTTGAAACACAGTATTTGTTATTGTGTAACCCTTTCATTCATCCATTTGCCCACTCATTCAATCTACAAAATTGAGTGTTTATTCTATGTGAAGGCCTATCCTTAATTCTGAGAAGGTAAACACTCCTCAAAAGCATGGATCTTACATTCCAGTGCATTTTATAATATTCACTTATCCCAAAGTTAAGTTTTCTAATATTTAGAATAATAGAATATAAAGAATGTCAGAAAAATAGCATTATTTTAAAGACTAAAGAATGATAAACTTCATTTTAAAATATTCACATTAAAATTGCAAGCAAATTGGTCTCTGACTACCCAATACTCTATTATGTTAATTATCTTGCCCTACACTAGAGTCATTCTTAATGTAAATTCCAAAACACAAGTTATTTTTTCTGAATGTGTTTAAAGCAAATCTATTGAGGTATGCTTTACATCCCATTAATTTTACCCATTTCAAGTGTATGTTTCAATGATGTTTAGGAACATTACTAAGTGATGCAATTATCACCATCAGTCAGTTTAAGAGCATTTTCACCCTCTCCCCATGATCTCTCACAAGGCAACTAATCAAGTTTTTATATATAAATTTGTCTTTTATGAGCATTCAATAAAAATGGAATCCTAAAATGTTTGATATTTTCTGTATGGTTTCTTTCACTTGGCATTAATGGTGTTATGGGTCAGCCACAACATATCATGTATCACTTTATTCTTTTCTTTATCACCGAATTGTATCCTATTGTATTATTACAACAGATTTTGACTGTCCATTCCCCTGTTAAGGGACATTTAGTTTGCTTTTAATTTTTGGAAATTAGGAATAATCTGTTATGAACATTTGCCAAATCTTGCTGAGAACAAATGTTGAGATAAGGATTGAAGTTCATTTGCTTGCATATAAATATTGCTATGGGCTGAATAGTGTCACCCCAGAATTAATATTTGAGTCTTAACTCCCAGTACTTGAGAATGTGACTTTCTTTGGAAACAATGTCTCTAAAAAGGGTAAGGTAAAATGGGATCATTAGGGTGGACCTTAATTTGATACGATTAGTATCATTTTAAGAAGAAGCTATTAGGACAGACACATGCACAGATACAAAGGGAAATTTATTTGAAGACACAGGAAGAAGACAACCATTTGCAAGCCGAAGAAAGGGGTCTCAGGAGCTATTAGCCCTGCCAGCAACTTAACCTTGGACTTCTACCCTCCAGAACTATGAGGAAATTAATTTCATTGTTTAAGCCACCTACTTTATGATACTTTATTATGATAACCCTAGGAAACTAACACTGTTATCAATTTATTCAGTAACATTTGTTAAAAAATAAAATTTCTCCACTAAATTGTGTATGGGGGTGTCACTGTCCATATTTGTGTGGTTTATTTTGGATTCTTTACTCTATTACATTGATCCATTCATCTGTCTTGAAGTCAATAGAGCAGTTCTCCTTTATTTCACAGTTTTGTTTTCTGTGTTAACATGCCGTCAACCAGGATCCAAATATATTAAGTGAAAAAATCCAGAAATAAACAATTTATTAATTTAAAACTGTGCACAACTTAGTTCTACTATGCATTTTATATATTTATTTCTATTTTTTCAAAGATAATCTTTGCATCTAAAAATGAAGGCAGTTTTTCAATTTTTCTTTCCAGCTAGATTATTTTTATTTCCATTATAATATTGTGTAAAAGTGGCAAAAGCATTCAGTCTAATCATTAAGTATGATGCTTTTTGTAGATTTCGGGTACTTCATTTATCTCCTGGAAGTTTCCTTCTAGTATAAATTTGCTAGGAGTTTTTTTTTTATAACAAGAATGGGTATTGTATCTTGTCAAATGTGTTTTCTACATTTATTAAGATAATCATATGGTTTTAACATTATTAATTTGTCAATACTGGAGATTACATTGACTGATATTTGTATGTCAATTCAACTTTGAAGTCAACTCTCCTTGGCCATAATATAATGTAAGTTTACATATTATTGGATTCAAATTATTAATTGATTTTAAGAATTTTTGCATCTTAGTAATGATAGATATTCATCTGTAGTTTTCTTTCCTTGGGATGTCTTAGTCTGGTGATGTAAGGATAGTGCCAACTTAATAAGATGAGTTGAAAAGTACTCTGTTTTTTTCAGAACTTTGCAAGAATTTGCATTGAATTATTTTTACTCCATAAACATTTGGTCGAATTTAACATTGAAGCCATTTGTGTGTGGAATGTTCTATGCAAGGTTTTAAATACAAATTTAATTTTTAAAAAAGATATAACCTATTGTTTAGTTATCTCAACTTGAATGAGTTTTAGTACTTTGTCTTTCAATAAATTTGTCCATTTTACTCATATATAACTTTTAGAATGTATGAGCATAAAATTATTGGCTAATAACCATTTATTATCCATTTGCTATTTCTAGAATTGGAGATTTTTCTTTATTTATTTCTGATAACTGTAGTTTGTGTCTTTTTATTTTCTGATTCATTAGGCTAAAATCTATGAATGTATTGATCTCAGAGACCCAGTTTTTGGTGTTCTTAATTTCTTCTATGATTTTACTGTTTTTTATCTCATTGCTTTCTTGTCTGTACAGTAGTATTTTTTTTTCTTACCTTACATTAGACAAAAGTTCCTTCTTTTTCTAGTTTCTTCAGGTGGGGGTTGAGGTATTTATTTGAGCTTTTTCTTCTAATGTGCACAATAGTATTACAAACTGCACAATATTATATTTCTATTCCTCTCCTGCCAAACTTCAGGATATTTTGGTCAGAAAGATTACTCTTCCATATTTCATAAGCCCTACACAATACTGATACCACTTTTTTAAAATTCAGCAACCTTTTAAAGTTATTTGAAGACTAATCAACAATTCTACAATTTTATCTGTGTAGTACCATTTAAGTTGTTCTCCCTTTCTTTGTGTACACACAGACATGCATCTAAACACTTTTTTTCCTGCCTCATGGAGTTCTTTTAACATTCTTATAGATTAGATACAGGAGTTATTTAACATTTTAGCTTTTATAGGTCTGAAGACCTCCTTATTTTGTTTTTATTTTTGAAAGCTGTTTCCGGAAGGTGTAGAATTCTAAATTGACAATTATTTTTCAATACTTTAAAGATATTGCTCCATTCTTGACTTAAATTTAGTTTTTCCAGTGAGAAATCTTCTGTCATTTTCTCTCTCTTCCTTTGTACTTACCATGTGTTCTTCATTTATGTTTGTGTGTATCTTTATCCCCATTCTAATTGCTTTTCAGGTTTTCTTTTGTCACTGATTTTGAGGAATTACTTACAGTATTCTTTGGCATAGCCTTATGTGCTCGTCTTGATGGCTCATTGATATTTTTATATCTATAGACATATAGTTTTATTAAGTTTAATAATATGTTGTCCATTATTTCTTCAACTGTATTTCCCCTACTTTCTCTTCTCTTTTCAAGTTTTGCTTTTCAGCATTTCTTTAAGGCAGAACTAGCATAGTGCTTAGGATGTGAATAAACACTCCCTATTACTGAGGAAATTCTAGTCCATCTATCTGGGATAGTCACTATTTCTACTCCTTTGTGAGTGACCAGCACTCTTGACTCTAATCTCTTCATGTGGTTCTTTCCTTGGCTTAGAGAATTTCCTTACAACATGCACTAATCCATATTCAAATGAGTAATCGAGGCAGAATGCAAAACTTCTGAATGTCCTCTGTATTCAGCAATGTCGTCTCTAGAATCATTCTTAGGAATGCCTTGGGTCCCTTACCCTCATTTCTCCTTCCTGGACTCAGGAGGTCCAACAAACTTGCCCATGTTCCTTGTCTCTCCCTTGTGGCGTGAAATCCCTCTGAAGGCAACAAGCTGGCTCACCTCATACTTTCCTGTCTTTCAATGGTCCTGTCTTTAATTATGTCATTTCCAATGTCTTGGAAACCATCATTTTTTACTTTTTATCCATGTTTTGATGGCTCATGCCTGAGCATTAATCTGGTTCTTATTACTCCATTGTGTTTGAGAGTGTAAGTCACATTTCTTTTATATTTTGAGTATTTCTCTCTCTCTTTTTTTTTTTACTCAATCCCACCATCCCCCCCACCCAGTTCCTGAAGTTCCCTCCCCCAACAGCTGTCAGCCTGCTGTCTATCTATGAGTCTGTCTCCATTTTGCTTGTTAGTTCATTTTGTTCATTAGATGCCACATACGAATGAAATCATATATTTCTTTCTCTGGCTGGCTTATTTCACTTAGCATAATGCTCTCTGGATCCATCTATGCTGTTGCAAAAGTTGAGATTTCCATTTTTTTAATACCATGTGGTATTACATTGTATAAATGTACCACAGTTTTTTATTCACTCATCTACTAATAAATATTTAGGCTGCTTCCAAATCTTTGCTATTGTAAATAATGCTGCAATAAACAAAGGGGTGCATATATTCTTTCCAATTAGTGTTTCAAGTTTCTCCAGATAACTTCCCAGAAGTGGAATTGCTGGGTCATAAAGCAGTTTCATTTTTAACTTTTGGATGTAACTCCCTCAGCAGTGCACGAGGGTTCCCTTTTCTCTACATCTTTGTCAACCCTTGTTGTTCACTTATTTATTAATGGCAGCCATTCTGAAACATATGAGATAATACCTCATTGTGATTTAAATATGCATTTCTCTGGTGATTAGTGATGTTGAGCATGTTCTCATATGTCTATTGGCCATCTGTATGTCCTCTTCGGAGAAATGTCTATTCAGATTCTTTGCCCATTTTTTAATTGGTTTGTTTGTTTTTTGGTGTTGAGTTTTATGAGTTCTTTATAAATTTTGGATATTAACCCCTCATCAGATGTAT
Source organism: Furipterus horrens (assembly GCF_987537825.1). Classification (NCBI taxonomy): domain Eukaryota; kingdom Metazoa; phylum Chordata; class Mammalia; order Chiroptera; family Furipteridae; genus Furipterus; species Furipterus horrens. The sequence goes on from NW_028327171.1 coordinate 12,469,466, forward strand.
CATTGGTGAATATGTTCTCTTATTCAGTGGGTTGTCTTTTCATTTTGTTGATGTTTTCCTTTGCTGTGCAAAAACTCTTTAGTTTGATGTAGTCTTATTTCTTTGATTTTTCTTCTATGTCTCCTGACCAAGGAGACATATTTGGAAAAAAAAAACTGTTATGATAAATGCCTGAGATTTTACTGCCGATGGTTTCTTTTAGGATGTTTATGGTTTTGAATCCAACATTTAAATCTTTAATCCATTTTTAGCTTACTCTTGTGTATGGTTATCTAGTTTAATTTTTTTGCATGTATCTGTTCAATTTTCCCAACACCATTTATAGAATATATACTGTTCTTATCCCATTATATGTTTTTGCCTTCTTTGTCAAGTATTAATTGACTATAAAGGCATGGATTTATTTTTGGGGCTCTCTATTTTGTTTCAATGATTTACATGTCTATTTTTATGCCAGTGTATGACACCATAGTATAACTTCACAGAGAATATTGTTTTAATGTCACAGCACTATAGTAATATCAGTATCTATGATATTTAACTCATTTTATTCCAGTTTTCAATAATTTAATCAATGTGAACCTCTTCTTCTAAGTATCTTAATTCTCCAAAGTAATCAACATTTCTGTCCCATGACATTGAGGAGTAAATTTTAAAATGTGGTGGGGGTCTCAAAGAGGAGACAATGTCACTGCCTGGCTTCGGACAATTTGCCCGGCTCTTGCCCCATTTCCAATCACTTCACTCACTTTATCTATGTGATTGACATCCTTCCAGTTGCTGCCCTGGGATCTGTGTATGTTCTAAGACCATGTGGGCCCTTTAAGTGATGAAAATCCAGCAGTTTCTACCACTGGTCCAACCTCCACTAGTTTTTACAGACAGAAGTAATGGTGGTTTATCTTCCTAGTGCTGGAACACCGAGCTGTGCTCTCTGGCCTGGGGCTGGGATTGCTTGCTCCCAGGTTATCCCTCCCAATTTTTATCCACCACACATAAATGTGGGACCATCTTTTCCACTGACATCACTGCTGTCACTTGTCCGAGCCACACTGCCTCTCTGCCTTGTCTCTGCGGGTCTGCCCATCATGCCATTCTCAATGAATGTGGCTTCTTTAAGTACTTAGTTGTCAGACTTCCATGTAGCTCAATTTTCTGACAGTTCTTGTTGTTATTTGTTTTTGAGATCTGGTTGTAATTCCTTCTATGGTAGCATGAGAAGGTGAAGCTTGTCTACCTTCATCTTGACTGGAAGTCTCCAGATGGGGTTTTAATGTATGTAAATTCATAAGGTATAAACCCCTTAGAAATTTTACATTCTTACTACAAATAGAATATATGTCTTTTCCTTTAAACCACTTAAAATAATTTCCAACATTAAATGTTGTAGAAAGACAAATAACCATACATTTAAACATAATTTTTAAAAATTATACAATAAAAACTATACTAATTTTTTTAAGTTTTCAATAATGAGTTCAAGATGTTTTAACCACATGTTGCTGAATCTTTGCACATTCATTATTGTCTTTAGGGCAACAGACCTGCATTTTCACAGTTTGTTTTCCTTTAAGAGGCCTCAGGACACCGAGACATTTTCCACCCTTTATGAGCCTCACCATGGAATGATTCACTATGGGTGGGGAATATGACTGTCACTCTTCATAAGTCCACCAATGTGATCTTGCCAGTTACTTGAATCTACGGGAAAAATGGGACATAACATAAGGAATCCATCACTTTATTTGTTTGTTTGCTTGTTTGTCTTCCTGCACAGGAACTGGTCTTGCTAAATAAAATATTGCATTACTATAAAAAGTCTTCCAAGAATATAAAGTATATTTTTAATGTTTTTTTCTATATAAATGTTTGTTTCTATTCATAGTTTACCAGAAAATTTTAGTAATAAAATGTGTTTACTGGAAAATAGAAGCTTTCTCTAAGGCCACTGAACCAAATTATCCATATTTTAACACTTTTAATCATATCTTATGTTTTTCTAAGTCCATATGTACTACACAAAGGGAAGGATCATTTTTCTGACAATACAGAAAAGAATCGCAAAAAGCGAAATTGTTGCACTAACCAGACTACAGTCTTTGCCTTTAGCTTGGACTAATGTCAATGACCAGTCCTGCTTCAACTTATGATGATCAACAAATCTTAAAACTGTGACAGCCACAACATGTTTATAGTCATTTTACTGACATTCAGAAAGTGAATTGAAACAGAACGGATTATAGCTGAAGATATTTCACGTTAGTGAAAAAAAATGAGCAAATTAAAAATTTCAGATTGTTCTGTGGCTATTTTTTTTATGAATTTCTGCCAAATTTGATATACAATATTTATAGAATGTGTTATTAATGGCTTTTAAAACCTTGAAAAGTAGAAGAGGAAAATTAACAACTAAGTGTAAGTGGGTGATCAATAGCCTTCATGGCTTTTCTCTCAAGTATAGAAGCAGGCAAAGGGACCCAAGAATCAACAGGCATGTGGGGGTGTACACGTGGGACACTTACTACCGATAAAAGGCGGACCAGAAAGGGTGTCTTAGTGAAAGACCCGGTGGCTAGAGCTTGGTGCAGATAAGGCTGGAGAGTTACCAAGAGACAGGATCTTGCATCTAATTTTAAGCTGTTTAAAACATGAAAATGTTTCTGTGCAAAGAATTGACATTATCTGATTTGAATTTTAATATCCTTCAGGATACTATGCACAGCATGGATTAAAAGGGTAGCATGGATGTGGGTAAAATTTCCGGCAACCAGTGAAGCAGTGTCAGATGAGAACGGCGTGGCCCAAATTGATGATGATGGCACAGCTGAAAAGGAGTTATGGATTAAGATAAATTTAGAAGGTAGAATCTGTAGGGCTGATGACTTGATACCATGATTAGTGAGAAAACATGGTGTCGGGATAATGTCTGACTTTTAGATCTACATGGTGACTTATAGATATCCAACTAGACAAGTCTGGTAGATAGTCAAATTATGTGAGTGGACAGAAAAATTTGGAAATCATGTGAATGTTTAAATTGTAACTTCATGAGCATGGATAAGGTAATGGAGTGATAGGCAAAAAAAAAACCCTATTTTAAGTTCTTGATTAACTTAAGACTAGGTGGTATACACGAGGAGGTGCGCAGAGGACCTGTTCGGGGGTCAACAGAAGAAGAGAGATTCATTTTACATAGTATACAATCTGTTATAGTTTTAGATATTTAACCATAAGTATGGGTTCTTTGCTAGAGAAGAATGATCTGGCAAAGGGAACTGAAAAAAAAAGCTGGGCAACCTGTTTACTGGTTTACTGCCAACCTCTTTACTTAGCTCATTTTATGCCATTCCTTTTACTATTTATTCTATAGGACATTATTGGTGTAATAACCTTTAAATATGTCTATATGTCTGTCAAAATGTAATCAATCCTATATGCTACTATATATTTTCTCTTATTGTAAGCATCTATGTTGTAAAAAAATATATTAAATTTTTCTATAATAATCATTTAGATTTTTTAAAAATCCAATATGAGCATAGTTAAATAAGTGTGCCATTAATTGTGTTACCTTTAGCTGCTATTCTGAATACTGCAGAAATATCTTTCTCAATGACAAAATGGTTAACAGAGATAAAAAACATATCATCTTGTCTTTATCGTTAGGATTTATTGTTAAATCATATGCACATAAATTCAATAACTATTTAGTTATAAAACAAAACCTCATTCAAACTATTTTTTGTTTCTCTACAGTCATGATTATATTAAAATAGACAGAACAAATGTCTGGGTAGACAAAAGACCAAATGTGTGAAAGTGCCTATTGACTCAACAGTACAAGATGTTTTTGTTTTTAAAACATTACCTATTATAAATCTTCTATTTCAAACCCACATTACCTGGTTGATTAACTTATCTTTGTATAAGCTTCATCTAGTTCAGCTCTTATATATGTAAAAATGAACCCATGAAATAGATTCAGAATTTATTTTCTCCATAACAAAACAAATAAATGGGGAGATGCAAGGGGAAAAAGAGGAACAAAGGTGATTAGTTCTCTTTCTTTTCTCAATGATCTCACTGGTAAGAGAAATAAAAACCTTAGATATTTTTCGTTAAGATACATTGTAGAGAATGTTCAGAAAGGCATTGATTCAACAAGCATTCACTGAGCGGATGTCCACCTCAATGTACTTTTCCACCTCGTTGTGCTCCCCTTGGATATAAATGGCAGATTAATGGCTTGATTATTTTAAGAAACTTTTTATACACAGTTTATAAAGATAAAGGCCTAAATACAAAGCAATTAAAAATGCCTCTCTTAAACATATTATTTAAAAGTGATCATAATTTGTCAATGTTAACCTGTTCATGTCTCCTTTTCCTATACTATTCTATTTTTAAGTAAATATTCTAAGTGAGTGCATGCACACACACAAAAATAAAAATAAAAGTCACAGAGAAAAAATTGAAAAGACAAAACCAAGAAAAATTTGTATTATTATTATTGTTACTATGCTCATTATTATTTTAATTCTATTATGCTAAATACCAGGATGGTCAAACATTTCTCTGTACTATATAGTATGAAAAGTAAAGTAAAATTATTTCCTATAAGAATGATCTTTTGGAAAAAACTAAAAGGTCTATATTTTTCTGATTATACATAATTTGAAGCAATTTTGGATATCGAAAAGATTATAAACTGACATTTTTAACTTGAAGAAAATAAGAATACGTACAGAACTGACTGGTAGAGAAAAAGGAAAAATTTAAAAGCCACAAAAAATACCTCACTTTGGAGCTTATTTTGCAGATAACTTGAATGAGCTATATCCTAAAACCTTAGTGGACAGGTGTCATGTTTAATGGACTCAAAATAATGTTTAATTATGCTTAGAAAGGCATGTGAAAGTGATTTTTGCTCCTGCCCAAAATGCAGCATGATGATCAAATGGATAAGAGGAGATCTAATTTCACATTTAAAAAAAAGCATACATTAAGAATATAATTTACTTTTTAAATTGGTAGAGAGAAAGTCATTAACCAACCTAAAATAAGGAATCACTTTTTGCATTTTTGATGCTAAAAAAGACGGCCTACCAGGTTGGTAAGAACCTTAAACATACAACCAAGAGACGTGGTTTTGGCCTCTGGGCAAGACAATTGAGCATTATTATTTAATACCGTATATTGAGTGCCTTCTGCGCTTCAACTTTAAATAGTCACTCAATCCTCATAAGAATTGTATGGTGCAGACCATATTATCTTTAATTATTGTTATAATTACATATTTATATTATATTTATATATTACATATATATACACATAATTATCTTTGAAAGAACTGAGGGTCAATAATTTTGCAAAACATAAGTTCACACAGCTAAAAAGATGAAGAGCTAGAGTTAATCTGACTGAATAGGAAGAGTTTGCTCCTATATGTTATGATTGATCTACAATAGGGAATGAATGTAAAAAATTAAATATAAAACAGGATGCATATATAAAATATTTTACTCACTTAAAACTGTCTGCAGGAAATAATTTTATTATAAATTTTATTGGATTATGCACACATCTTTTTTAATTTTCGTGAGATAAAATGGAAGTGCACCTAAAAAGCACCTTGCATATTCCTATATCATGGTTGTCTGAAGGAAAAGAAATTTTATGCTTTTGAATCAACTGCTTTATCCCTAGAACCCTATTTTTACTTAAAATAATGAGTTTAACTATGGTTATTTAAATTAGAATATTTGGCAGATATTTTCTCAGAAATTACATGAACCTGTCAATTAAATGGAAACACCAGACAGTATTGGTTGAAATTCAAGTTAAAATTAGAACTTTTGGACTTTTATATCTGCTGCTGTGAGTGTGGCACCTTCCCGACATTTCAAGACTTTTCAGGTCAGATCGGTGGTGATGTTAATGACTGTTATACAACCAAATGAGTCAACATTTGGAAATTTTGCCTAACTAGGGGAACTAATATTGCTTGAATAAGCAATGCATGATGTTACAAAATCGTGCATGGGTAAATGATCTATTGAAAATGCACGATAGATCATGGGATTTTAAATTAACAGAGTAGAAAATGTCCACTGACATGGTTTTACATTGCAAGTAACATTTATGAAACTATTTAGTTTTTGTAATGTCAATAAAGAATATCCATAATTACCAGAAAACTCAATTAAAATGTTGCTTCCTTTTCTAATTAAATATCTGTGTGAATCTGGATTTTCTTCACATACTTTAATAAAAGCAGCATACTGACAAACTGAGTATAAAAGCAGATAAGAGATTCTCGTTTTCTTCCATTAAACACATTAGGTTTGAAATGTGTAATCTAATGCCAGTCTTCTCATATTTGAGATGTTATTTTTCATGGAAATATGTAATCTAATTTAACACATAATGGGTTCATTATAATTAGTATTTTAAAATAAATAAACACAGATTTCTTTAAACTCATTTTTAATTTCTAACAAGAAGAATGTTGATTGATGTAATAACACATAAACAAAAGCATTATGGAGTCCTCAAAAATATTTTTTATTTTTGAGCACATAAATTATTTTTGTTTTTTTTAATTTGAAAAGATTTTTCCATCACTATTTATCCCTCATTAACCCTCTTCCACCTCCATCTACCACCCTGTCCACTGCAATGACCACACGACCGCTCGTGTTCATGAGGGTTTTTTGGTCAAATCCTTCATCTCCCCAAACTACCTCCTCTCCCTGAGCTGACAGCATACTCTTTGAGTCCCTCTCTCTTAGATTCTACATAGGAGTGAAATCATATTATACAACTCAACACCAAAAAAACAAACAATCTTATGGGCAAAATACCTGGATAGACACATCTCCAAATACCACGTACAGATGGCCCATAGACATATGAAAGGATTCTCAACCTCACTAAACAACAGAGAAATGCACATTAAAGCCACAATGAGATATCACCTCACACCTGTCAAAATGGCTATCAGTAAAGAGTGTAAAAAGTTTGGGGACAGGATTTGTATGACAATAACTAACTTCAAAATGCTTCTGCTCAGACTGAACCAATTAAGTGGTAAATAAATATAAACTATTATTAGGAAGTGGCTAAAGTCTGCCTTTTGTGGATGAGGAAACCAAGGTAGTAAGGTAAGGTAAACCTTTCAGGAATACACACTTACTGCCTGATACATCTTGTTTAGTATATTATGTCGGGAACTAAAGCTCTTTCTTTTTTACCAAGATATAATTGGGTGTACATATCTGGGCGAGGAGGTATAACTGAAGAAAAGGAATGGGCAAATGTGGTATTAGTAATAATCAAGAACCTAGTCCATTCTAGTTGTTTTGCAGAACTATTTACAAATGAATTTTTCAGTTCTTGTTTATATCCAGACTTAACAGCAATTAATCAGACCAGTTGGCAAGCCACGTCATGCAGTACAATTCCCATAAGTTCACCAGAGCAGCTGAAAGGTTATGTTTTGCAGCTGCAAAGTGAGACTTTTAAACACTGAAATCTAACAAATAGCATTTGAACTTTGTAGAGTATTATGAAATAAGTCTGTAGCAAAATCACCCAAAAGAATATTCAAAATTTTCAGTTTGAATTAAGTTTGTCAGATATTAAGCAGTCTGTGAACATGACCGTGATTTGAAGAGTTCTGGAATTTCTTAAATAACTGGGTTTTTTTTTTTCCACTCAGAGACCACATTGATACACAATCATGGAACCATTCGGGTGTTTTATTACTGGAATTGTAATGGTGAATAAGCAAGAAAAACAACCTAGCAAGGAGAATGTGTAAATTACAACTTAAAGTTAATTTCTGAAACAAGTATATAATTATTTATTAATTTTAAATACCCTCTTTCAAAGTGCTTGTTAGAATATTTTAACTTAATTGTATTTGAGATTGCAAAAATGAAAAAATATAACAACTTTGAAAACCTAAGGCTCTGTGGCTTTTTATACAAGTCCTTTGCACGTCTTTAAAGGATAAATATCTTAAATATATCATGATTCAAATTTAAAATGTATATACTGTTATACCCAGCAATTTCATCTTGGGTATTTACATTAACATATTATTGAGCCAGTGCATTAAAGATTGGTTAAACTCACTGTAGCATAGTTTATATTATCAAAGTTACAGAAATTTAATAAATGTCTATTAACACAAGACTGTTAAAATAATGTAAGACATTATGCAGGCAGTATTTGATATGAAAATACTTTGATATTTATAACAGTGTTAATGAAAAAATATCTTAAAAATACATGGACTCTACATAAATTATATATATAATTTATATAAATTATATATATATATATATTTCTCTTTATGTATGCAGAACAAAATGTCAGGAATTGTTCGCCAAAATACAAAGAGTGCTTAACTATGAGTATGAAGATTTTAGGTAATTTTTAAATCATTTTTATATTTTTGAGTGTTGTTTATGAGTGTAGATTATTTTTATAATATATAATAAAAATATTTTTATTTTTAGCTACTTAACAATTTTAGTAAGTGTGTGGAAGAGTTGAAAAAATAACAATATTGCCATGTGGACTAAAAGGGCAATTGCATCTGTTTTCTCATTCTAGCATTCATATAACTCATATGACTCCAACAAGCATATTAACGTTAGAAATTTCAAATATTATTTTTCATCATTTCCCTTATTTTCTAGCTGTCACTTGATCAAACTAACTTTATATATTTTTTATATTAAATTTAGGAGGTAAAAATAGACTGAATTTTTTGGAGAAAAGCTATTGTCTAACATTAAATATAATTTGTTTTACATTAAAAATTTTGAAATTTGTTAGTCATCTAAAGTAACAAATGGTAGTGAATTTATCATTTAAACAGAACTATAATTACAAGAGGAAAAACATCTTATGTCCTTACTTTGCTTTCTCTATACCACTCTATTTCCATACTTCTAATTTCTAATTTATGCACTTTAACCTACAAAATAAGTATGATAACATTTTTATCATATATTTCTTAATTACTATTTAAAATGAAGCTTTTATTAACTTGATGTTTTAGGTTTATTTTGTCTAGTATCTTACATGACAGGTTTGCCTACATGATACATTTTAAATTTTCACTTAAAGTTATTTTGAAACAAAAATGGCAACATATTTTTTCAATTAACCATTTCAACTTTAATTTTAACAAATTTAAATAAAAATCAGTACATATATACAGGGTTCATGTACATATGGTTTTATGGAGTAAAGCTGACCATGTTTGGAACCATTGGTTGATGTGTTTTTATTGGTCATTTTGTAATTGTGTTATGTAGTGATATGTATCATGATCCTCTAGGACTAGGAGAGCATTTACAGTTTTGGAATGTAAGGGGAATTGTGTGTGGTTCTTTCCCTACATAATGAACCAGACTGGGTAAAGATTTAATAGAGCTGCTGAACAAAAACTCTCTCACATGGAAACTTCTTATTTTTTCCACTGTGTGTGTGTGCGTGTGTGCACACACGTTCCATTCTAAAATAAATAACCCACCTACCATCTAAGTTTACTTCTTTTCCCGGATTTCCTTAAGAGCTAAAATCTTGGAGCTGTTTCCAATTCAACTTCCTTTATCTCCGACCAGTCGAAGACGGTTATTTTTTGGCCAGCTTAATTGTTCATTGAAAAACTTTTTTTGATGGCAGAGAGGTGATACTTTTCCAGCATGTTTAAGTTTTTTTTTAAAGAATGTGCACATTGCTTGAGTTTGCATCTATGTGAACCATATACATTTGGCATTTACCATCCTGAAATGCATTCTTTATTTGGCTTCAAAAACACTTGATTGTTTGTTTTGTTTGTTTTGTTTTGTTTTGTTTTTTCCACATCTAGAATAGCTAACTTGGTTTATTTCCTCTTTCTAGCTCTAGACATTGGTTGCTTTTGGGGCCCTGTTCTATTCTACCCTGGTAAATGTTTATTACTGCCTATATTAATATATTGCCATTCTCAATAATTAAACTCCACTTTCAATTAGCCAACTAACTATTCTACTTTTCCCAACCTGAGTCAATTTTCCATCGAGCATCTCTGCTTAAATCTTTGCAAAGTCTTCTATTTTGCTTAAATTACATCTTACACTCTTTATCTACCTCACAAAAACCTTACAGGATCTAGACCCTTTTTACTTAGTTGATTTTGGATTCTACCAGCTTTATCCTTACCATTAACACTCAGCTTTGTTGTTTCTGGAACACATAAGCTTATTGAAATAGGCCCCCATATTGTGTATTTCTCTTCTTGAGAGCTACTGCCACAGCTCTTCACATGAATGGATTGGTCTTAACCTCTTTTGCAAAGTATCCTTTCTCCCCTGTTCTCTTCATCCCTTACCCTATTTAACTTTCTTGCAGCTTATCTCTACCTGAAATTACATTACTTATTTATTGATTTGACTGTTTATTGTTGCTTTTCTCAACAATAAAGTCAGTTCTATGTGCTTAGTGCCTTTTGTATTCCTACGTACCATTGTATCCCCAGTACTTAGAACAATGACGAGCCCATAGAGACGCTCAATGAGTATCTGTCAAACAAACAAATAATTGCAGATTTTGGGGTAAAGTCTCTATTGGCCAGTTTTAATTTGCCCTCAACTAACAGGGACCTAGTCCCAAATCTAGAATAAAGTCCCTCTGTTTGCTCACAGATAGTCTTAGCCTTCCTCTTTCTTGCTTACAAAGTTAAGTTCAAATTTTTTTCCTTGAGCATTCTTCTTCCACGCTTTTTTGTTTGTGCGTGCCCCAAACAGACAGCCATCCCATACACACTCAGCACCAGCTACCCTTCCACCCGACGCTCTTACTACTGCCAAGAACTCAGGCACAGGAAGGCAGTATGCACAAGGCAGAAGGGACTGACTCTGAAGACGTGTTACCCAGTTCATTCCCCACTGTACCTTCACCAACTGTGCAAGATTGGGCAAGGTGATCAGCATTTCTAAATTTTAGTTTCTGAAACTGTAAAATAGAGATGACAAAAAAAGACCTGCCTCACAGGGCTGTTATGAGAACTAAATGACAGAATGCATGTAAAGCACCACTAAAGAGGGCTATTTTGCTATGTCACCATTTTGCTTTCTGAAAAAAAGAGTAATTTATAGACACAGAAAAACAAGTTCTTTTCCTAACAAAAAAAGAAATCTGTAAATTACAAATATTTACTAAGAAATTTAAACTGAGGATTTGTAAGTTCTCTGGTAATCTTTCAAAAACTAGACCATTAAAAAATAAAAAGTCGGTTAGTAAGGTCGAGGTTGGAGTACCTTACAATGTCTATCTCCTTACCTCATTATGATCCTAATGAAATGTTTGCCAATGTAAAATCATGACAAAGCTATTTCATGGGTGGGAAGCATGAGAAAACTGCTTCAACATCAAAAAATTTTGGCTTGGTTACTTAAACAGGTCGTATTTTGTGGGTTTTAAAATTCAATGATAGTTCCACTAATTATTTTGGCCTCCTGGGCAGTCGTGTCTATTTGTAAGACCATCAAGCTATTAATATTTTTACCAAAAGAGATATGCATTATTAATTTAAAGTTTCCTTTAGTGTTGAGGTCTTCTAGCACACAGTACTGTTTTTTTCACTTTCTTTTATTAGTTTCATATTATATTTTACCTAATGAGCATCAATAAAAGATTCTAAAAGAAAATGTTTTCATTATAGGCAGAAAAATAGAACTCTTTCCATATACATTTAACTTGAAAATGATCCTTTCACTTTAATGTGAATAAAAAAAAGTTTTAAGCTATAATAAAATGTCAGGTTTTTGCTGCAAATTCTATTTAATACCAACAGGGTACTGATAAAAATTTATATAGCATGAGAGAAATGAACAACTTTCCACTCCTTGGGGGCAAGGAGGCGGAAGACGAACCACACATTTATGTTATGGGAAACTCCACTTTTGCAATATAATATGCCAATGATCTTAAATTTTCAGCCAAACTTCCCATATAAAGCAAAGTGTCAACTATATGACTATGTGCTAGTTATTCATTTGCAATATTTAAATAAGAGGGCCTTATAGAGTTGAGTATTCTCAAGAAAATTGATAACACATGACTTTTTTTCCAAAGGCTAATTAAAGACAGAATATTTGAACAGAAAAATTCAACATTATACTGAACTCTAATATGCCCCTCTAAGCTTCTTAGTTATATAAAGTTTTAATTCTTTTCCTTCTATCCATAAATCATAACAAACTGCATATTTATAATAAGATTTCATTTTAGAGCAGATATAATTTTAAAACCACATCAACTCAGGACTCTCACATGTTTTAGTGCTGAGTATAATATGCACAGGAAAACTCACAATTTTCTAACTCAGTGATTCTCACACCAAGATTAGATATAATGAGAAATGCATGGCCCCGCCCTGTCCCTGTCAGTTCAAGTCAGATGTTTAACATTGCTTGAACATAGTGTTTTTTTTTTGTTTTTCTTTCTTTTTTTTTTTTTTGAGGTTTAATTTCCATTTAGTTCCACTCTTTAGAACAGCAATGGTGCAACTTAGTATTACAACACACAAAAAAATCCCAGCCACATGGTAAAAGCTGATCCAAAAACAAATGAGTAACTTTAAAACCAGGCCAAAAATCATATCCAAATAATTTTTTTAACCTACCAGTTTTAATGGAAAGTTCTTCACTATGTTCATAAACACCAAGTTAAGGGAGGAGAATGTCATTATTTTATTAACTCTGCTAAGTAATGAAATCTAGGGACCAAGGTGAGCTTTCTAGTTTTCCGTGAAAAAGGCAGAGAACTTATACATTACAGGGGTACATTTTGCTAGTTAGTGGTCTCTAAAACTAAATTCTATTGCAAATACAATTACTCTAAAGGTCAAGTAACTTCCTGTTTAAATCTTTTCCATTACCTTTTGCCTTGATAGAATCTAAGGAATATCTCCTTTCCGTTATGTCATCATCTGTTCTCTGAAGTCATACGAACTTGAAATTGAAGCTAACCTTTGGGTTAAAAAATAAAAAAACACTGACAATTTTTTTTTTATAAAGAATGCACTTAAATTAGGTCTTTAAATATTCAATGCCCTTAAGTTCTATCTCTAAGTTAATTTCAGGTAAGATATTTTTTCCCCCTACCAAAACAGTATTCTGATCAGAATAGCTTTCCAATAAACACCGATTGACTTATACATACTTTATGAAGTAGAGAATAAGTCCCATATTCACCGATGTTGCTATATCACACTTCTTCAAAGACAATATATTTTCTCAGGCTTAAAAGTCTCAACAACTTATTTCTGGCTCAGATATCTGCATAGCTCTGGCTAAGTATTATAATCTCTTGATTTTTTTCTTATCCACACAAATATAAATATGGACTCAACACTATATGGGTTCATAGCAGTATATTAGGAATATCAATGAAACATGAGTACTGAATGACATACTAGAAATTAAACTTATTAATACCATGACTAGCCAATATTGATATCTTTGCAAACTATAAAACACCATGCAAATGCAGAGGACTTACCTTGATACAAAAGAATATTAGCCTAAGATTGATTGAGTCTTTCATAAATACTTCTGGGATTCTATAAGTAAGCACATATATACAAATGCTTACTGAGATATTTCTAGATTCTTTAAAGAAAAGCTTCCATATCTCTATATTTAATTAAAATTTTTATTCTAAAATAGCTTATGCTTTTAACTCTGCTTTCAAGTCATATGTGAGCAAATTCAACAATCTCTTTTCTCTGATAAGATCATAGAAATATTGGAAAATAGATTTTAAAATAGAGTGCATGCACTGAAGAGAATAGTTCAGAAAGAAAAAAGAACTGGATCATACAGTGCCTTTTAGGCCATGGCAAGATTGGATTTATTTTACACTCAATGAGAAGCCATTCAAGAATTTTAAATAGGAAGTCATGAACTAATACACACATTGAAAATTCACTCTAGAGTCTTTGTGGGGAATAGAACAACAAGGAAGTGATGTTGAAAATTTATTTTTATATTGACTGTTGGACGTCAGTGTGTCTTGTGGGCGTCTATTTTGAACAAAACTATAATGTTAATTCTATATGAATCTCGATATTTTAAAATGCATTATTTCTGGTCAGCTTATAAGATGTTATTTATATATGATTTGGTTTTCCCTTCCAACTATCTAAGATACCTTTATACTAATCTCTTAACACACATTCAACTATTTTAATGATCAATAGTAAGAGCTTGAAAAATTATTTCCAGGGTTTGAAGACAGGAGAAGTAGACAAAAAATGGGAACTCAGATGACTCTCAGACAAATACATGTTAAGTACACTTATTATTCAACTCTTACAACAACAAAATGAGCATTTACTGCTTGTAATATGTTAAATCTAATCTCAATATAATGAATTCTGAGGGAATAAGCTCTCTTTAAAATTTTGCATTGTCCAAGGACAGAAGCCTCAGCAACTAAGAGACATAGAATAGCTCTTTTTATTGACCCTGGCTGGTTTGGCTCAGTGGATTGAGCATCGGCCTGCGAGCTAAGTGTCGCTGGTTTGATCTTCCAGTCAGGGCACATCAGAGAAGGAAAACTCTGACTCCAAAAAACCTCCGCTGCCTTGCGGCATACCTCTTCAGGGGAAAGGCTAAGGGAGTAAACCCCGACAGAAAATCCGGAGCCGGAGTCCCTAAGGCGGTTTGACGTTGTAGTCAACACCGGCAACTCCTGCGGCGCACCTGAAGCCAAGCTGTATTGACTCCATCTTTCCCTTGGACCCTTCAGCTGCGAAGAGAGGGGGGGTCTGCTGCATGGGCAACAGCAGACCCTCCATATCACCCTGCCCAGGCTCTGTAGCTTCAGCTTCACTGGAGAGGACACTCCAGCGTCATCACAAGATGTCGATTCAACACGGGAGGAGACAGATACCGTGTCACTCCCGAGTCGGACTGCACAACCATTCTCGGCGGTGCAGATAGACACTTAAGAAGCTACACCATCGTCTCTCGAGACGGACGGCTGCCGACGATGACGACGACGACGACAAAGTGGTAAGCACCAGTGAAGTGTTTTGCATGCATACATTATCTCATTAAATCCTCATGACTTTTTGACTTAGGCATTACTATTTCCATTTTACATATCTGGTCAAGTTCAAGTTCAGTCATTTCTTATGGCCACCAGCTAATGTTACACCTAAGATTCAAACTCAGTGATCTCTGCCTTAATAGTGGTTTTAGCCACTGCTCTATACTGCATCACATAAAGTAAAAGTAGCAGATTAATTCTAATTCCAGTACTAAATAACATCCCTCACAGTGCCTGACAGCAGAGTTGAATCTGATTTTATATATATGTGTGTGTGTGTGTGTGTGTGTGAGTATAATTTCTTCTTCTGTCTAAAACCAAACTTATTTTTGCCATACTATTAAATGTATAGTTTTAGTTTGATCTGCTATTTTGTGTTTTGAATTTCGGAGCCAGGTCATGTTTCATGCTACTAAGTATAACTCTTAATACCGGTTGTTTCTTTTAGTGTTGTTACCACTATTTTTATAACGTCACACTTCTAATCTATAGTGGGCTGAACAAGCAGATGAATAAACTTATATAATTTTTTTTTTTATTGAAGTAAAAATATATACAACAAAGCAATAATCTGAGAAAGCTTTCTTATGGTTCAAGTCTGCGAACTTTAGTACATAACCTTGTGATAGTTATTTTAGCTTTGAAGTATTTTTCTGATTTAACCTATGGTTCTTGATTTGCTCTGGTAGACAAGATAGCTAAGGGGAAAAATGGCCTCTGAATGAGGGATTGGTTGCTAAAACTTTCCCTTTGTAGCCAATTCTAGCACAACTTATAGGTATCAGCTCTGATTCACTCTTTAGACTATGAAAGCTTGTTTTCTCCACATAGCAGATAACAAAATTCTAAACCTAAAAGATATATTAGGTCAAAGAAGAAGTTAACCTTATCCTTACATTTTTAACACTGGGTGAGCCCACACTCTTTTGCTTCTGTGCAACTTACATTATCTCATATATATACTTTTGTTTTTCTCTAAACTCTAAGAGGCACTAAATATCTAATGACAATGGTTGCTTAGTGCAGAGCTTTACGTGTGAAAGCTGTTTGGTAGAAGACAATGGACCAGTAAAGGTAAATAAACCAACACAAAAAACAGTTCTCAGTTTCAATTTTTTTCCCATATTCCCACATCATAAACACTTAAGATGTGTTCCTTGATGTGAAGATTTAATACATGACCTACTTAATACCTTTGTGTGAGTGTTTATTAAGACTGTGGTTTAGAATTAAATTTTAATATTTTGGGTATTAATACTGTATAAAATTTCTAAAATGGTACATTAATCACATTCAGTATTCTTTTACTCCCCCTGAAACTCCTCCCTGACTAAAAAAAAAAAAAAAAAAGCTATAAATCCACAATGAGATCATAGGAAAGGTCATCAGATAATGAGATTCCACCTTATTTATGGTTGTATGGCAAGCATATAGGGGAGGGGCATCACAAGTCATTGGGGAAAAGATGCATATTTTTTAAAGATATTGGCAAGATCTGCTCATTATAAGAAAATATAGATTTGGGTCCCTTCCTTACACCACATCCAAAAATAAACTTGAGATGGAGAATTTACATGTGAAAGAAACAATTACATAGCTAATAGGAGAAAATATAAGATTATATTTTTGTGGTCTCAGAGTGGGAAAAGAATCTTTTTGGCTTGATCTAGTCCAAAAACTGTTCTCACTTTACAATTTATATAGTGTTTATTTCTCCTAAATCAGGAGAAAAGCCAGAACCAAAGGTTGACTCCCAGTTCTGTTCTTTCCAGGGAATCTTTATTGATTTATGTATCCATCCCAAGTGACACATAAGTTATCTTGAATACTGATCCTTGGAGATTTGGTTTAACCAAGCCTGAAACACAATTTCACAGTCTGTGATTCTCCAAAACCCTCCTCATGATTTCTGGAAGCCGTTGAGACGTGGGTCCTCAGGCTTTTGTCATGTGTCAGTACAGAAGGTACCCAGCCCCACCACTGGATTACAGGCATACCCACAAACAGACAACACATATGAACACTCATGTCTACTCACAGCCAACATTTCTCAGCGTGGCTACTTCACTCAATATCGTAGGGAAAATGGGTGGAGTTACTTAAAATTTCATACAGCTTTCTGTCATCTGAGCAGCTGCATCCCCCCTTTCTCCTAGATTGACAGTATATTACTTTTGTATCTCACTTAGAACTTTTCCATCAACTTCCAGGTCCCTGAGGATCTTACCTCCTGCTCTCAATCACTTATCAAGAGGTTATGTGTTTTTTTCCTCTGAATAAATACGTTTACAATAAATTCCGAAGGCAACTACTAATAAGATTTCTCAACCTCATCACAGGTATATACTTACCTTAACTAACAGTATATCATGTACAAAAAATAGTTAGTGACTCTTTGGATTAAATTGGTTAGGAAAGAGAGCTGATAAGTAAGAATTGGACTGGAATTAGTGTAGAAAGTAGAACCTGATTAGAGGTATTAGACCTTGCCCCACTGAGAACTACCTGCTCAGTCATAATAATTAAGGAACTGGAACTGTGTGGTAAACTTGTAAGTATTCATTTCAGTTCAATTTGAAAATTCACTTTCTTCACTACCAATAAGAAAGCACTCTGGGAAAATCAAACAAATCAAAACATGAAAAAAGAAGAAGAGAAAGAAAGAAGGAAAAAAGGAAGGAAGGAAGGAAGGAAGGAAGGAAGGAAGGAAGGAAGGAAGGAAGGAAAGAAGGAAGGAAGGAAGGAAAGAAGGAAGGAAGGGAGGAAGGAAGGAAGGGAGAAAGGAAGGAAGGAAGGAAGGAAACTAGTTGGAATGTGCAATATATTCAGGGTGAAACTCTGTTGTCATTCCAACTCCTTTTCATAAAGAAAGCCGATGGAGGTAGCATTTGGAAAGTTGGATTGACATGGAGATGTCTTCAGGGGAGTACCTGGAATGTGGGGTGCAATTATTTATGCTCTCTTTAGTCACCTAAGCCAAATGCCATGAAGGCAGAGACAACAAAGGACAGCAGGCAGAACGAATAAGTACTCATTGTGAAAAGCTAATTCCCAGGTATAGTCAATATCTTATTTTAAAGACGCTGAAGTGAATATATTTATGTTGAAATGCTAAATTTAATGAACTGATGAACAAGTATCAACACTTTAAAATGTATTTAATCTTGGAAATTAACTTTCATCCTTTGAACTTTTTAAATCAATGAGAATGATTAGTAAAAATAGACTAAATAGTCCCAAGTAAGAGGGAGAAAAATATTTTCAGTTTGTTATAGAAGATATTTCTTTAAATTGTGAGATTTCAATGAGTTGTAATTTAACATGAAATCCTGCTTCTCTATGGCCTCAAGAGATTCCTTTGTAAGACATTAATATTGTTTCTTAAAATCTACCATGATTTATCTATTTTAGCATCAATTTGAATTTCTATAAACCAGAGAATGGTTGGAAAGGATCATTTGAAAAAATTCTACTCTCGGAACATTAACCTTTAAAGAATTTCTATTGTCATCATCCTTATAAAATGTCATTATATCTTATCCCCTAGTGACTTAATCTTAATGTATTTGATTTGAGGGGGAAAGTACCCAACTAAGCATGTTGTTCAGATGCTTGGATATTCCACTGTGGCTTCTGACACTAGTGTCCTGGATTCCAGCTTAGTTGGTAATGCAGGGGAAACCATCTGCTAACTTTGGACTGCACCCGAAAAGGATGAGCCAGACTCTTCATTAAACTGGCTACTCTGGAAAACTCCCGAAAGTCAGATTTTTCTCTCTATTTTTCATTTAGGAGTAAATAAGTTCTTCTACTTGTCTTTACTTAAAGACATGTAAACTCCTAAAAAGTGGTTCATGTATTATTCAGATATAACATAGTGCAGTTTCATTAGAAAGAAAAATATAGTTTCAATAAATTCTACTAGCAAAAATAATCATGATATTTTGTTACTAAACATATAAGTATTAATTATGTAAAACCCTAACCATTTTATATCATTGTATGATGAAAGCACATAATTTCTTATAGATTTTGTAAGTTTAGTAAAATAAATTAACTGATTCTCTTTTTTCAGTTATGAGAAGTTGTTTCTAAATTTGTATTGTAACAGGTTACGTCAACAAAGTGGAAGCCTCAACTCTCCCACACAAAGAAGCAAAAACTGAATAAACAACTACAAACCAATAAAAGTAACTCTGGGGAACCTCTGTGCTATATAACAAAGAGGCAGGAAAAGAAATCTTGGAAGAATGCAACAATGGCTCAACATAACACAAATCAATAAATGTGATCTACCATATTAACAGAAAAAATGGATAAAGAGCATATGATTATCTCAACAGATAGAGAAACAGCATTTGACAAAATTCAACATCATTTTATGGTAAAAACTATCAACAAGTTAGGTATACAAAGAATGTACCTCAACATAAAGATCATCTATGGTAGGTCAACAGATAATGTACTAAAGGGTGACAAGCTAAAAGATGTTCCTCTGAAATGAAGAACAAAACAAGGATATCTACTCTAGTTAGTCCTAGTCAAGATAATATGGATGTTCTAGACAGAGAAGTTAGGCAAGAAAGAAAAAAAAAGCATCTAAATCAGAAAAGAAGAAGTAGAATTGTCTCTGTTTGCAGATGACAACATTCTATAAATAGAAACTCCTAAAGATTCCACCAAAATATGATAGAAGAAATAAATTTATTTTGTAAAATTGCTGGATACTAAATTGGTATGCAAAAATTAGTTGCATGTTTATACACTAATAAGGACTATCTGAAAGAGGTTTTATAAGTTTTAATTTACAGTAGTAATGAAAACAATAAAATAGGAATACATTTATTCAAGGAGGTGAAAGACCTGTACACATACAATAAGTGGATAATATTAAAAATATAAAAGAAACTCATACAATTCATTAGTAAAAACACAAGTAATCCAGGTAAAAATGGGTGAAGGATCAGAATAGATATTTTTTTCTCAGAAATGACATGTAAATAGACAATAACAACATGAGAAGATAATATCACTAAACATCAGGAAAATGCAAATCAATACCACAATAAAATATTATCTTACATCTATTTAGATAACTGTTATAAAAATGACAAGAGATAAAAAATGTTGGTAAGGTTGTGGAGAAAGGTAATCCTTTGTACACTATTGGTGGGAGCGTAAATTAATATATTTTCAAAAGAGTATGAAGATTTCTCAAAAATTAAAAATGGAAGTATGATATTATCAAACAATATCACTTCAGGGTATATATCCAAAACATTATTCACAATTGCCAAGATACGGAAACAATCTAAATGTGTGACAACAGATAAATAAAGAAGATGTTGCATATATAATGAAATATTGTACAGTTATGGAAAAGAAGAACATTTTTGCCATTAAGAAAAAATAGATAAAATGGGAGGGCATGATGTTAATTTAAATAAACCAAATGAGAAAAATGCAGTACTAGTGTGACCTTTATGTGGAGTCTTTTTTAAAAAGCAAATGAACAGAAATACAAAAGTAACTTTCTGTAAATAGGGAATAGAATGATGTTTGCAAGGAAGAGGCTGGGCACAGGAAGTGAGGAAAGGTAGGTTGAAAGGATCAAACTTATTTATAAGATCTACAAGTTCTGAGGAATAATGTACAGCATGGTAACAGCTATTAATAATACAGTATTGTGTACTTGAAATTTGCTGAGTTAATCTTAAGTCAAACTCTTGTCGATCTCACCACCAAAAGGATTTAAATATGTGAGACGATAGACGTGTTAATTAATTTGATTGTGCTATCATTTTGTAATGTATATGTATGTCAAATCATCATGTTTTATATTTCAAATATATAGAATTTTATTGTCACTTTCCCAAGATAATGCTGGAAAACCTAACAAATTTCAATTGTAAACAATAAAATTGCTAAATTTCAATTTCTTCATTTATATTTATTGAAAACCATGTTTTATTTATAAAAAATACTTAATCCAAAAATTAATTTGATTTGTTTTTGTTTCCTTTAAGTTAATGGAAAGTTCACTTTTAAAATATCCAGGAACAGTTAATATGAACGCTGGAAGGCCAAAGCTCTATTGTAGCAGTTTTATCTCTAGTAACACTCTAATGACTAACTTTAGTTCATGACCAAGAAATACAGGAAAAAGTCACTATGTGGCTGGTGGAAATCAGGCTTTTCCACTGGATCACAAGAAAAGCATTTCACAGACCCATTCATGGGAGATTGTGGTGTGGCAAGGTTTATTTGGGTGGAAATTTGCCCCTGGGTATTCAATGTTCCATCTCCCTCTGTTCCGTCATGGAAAAAACCCAATCATGTCCTCAGCAAGGCCAAAACAAAAGCCAGTGTCCAGAGTTCCTGTTTCACATTAAAGTTTAGTCCTTGGGGGCCCCCATGGTCTGCTGGGGGCCCACACAGCTGCTAGACCCATATGGTTGCGTGCGTTCCCAGGCAAGAGAGAAAAATGCACAAATGAAGCAGGGTGAGTGTGGGTCACTGAGAAAGAGAGAGAGCAAACTTCTTTGTTCCCCTGGGATCACATACAGGAGCTCTTTCAAAATAACCAATCAACTTCCCTAACTTTCATAGGCTTCTGATAGGTCCACTTCTAGCTGGACTGATGGGGCTCTATGGTCAAGCACCTCACCCTGCGCCCCCCAACAATCTGGTATTGGAGGGCATATAGTGCTACTGGGGATATTTGCCGTTCTCCTACAATTAAGTCTTCCAGGCAGCAATCCTCTGAAGTGTGTAAATGAGTCTGTAAATACTATAGCTTCCTGGCTAAGCAAGCAGGTGTATGCTCTCCAGTTTATTAAGCTTAGTGTCTAATTCCCTTTGCTCTCTTTCTTATTAATACCTAGTTCACTACCGATAGTAATAAATTGAGATATTTAAAATTTATTTTTATAGTATTTCAAATGTTTAAGATGAATAAAAAATAAATATATCAAATATAAAATTGATTAAACAGTTTTTCTAATTTGTTGATTTTGAAATGTCTAATTCATTTTTACATCATCTGTAAGTGAGCTGATTAAAGAAGTTGAGATCCCTTTTTTAATTAAAGGTTTATTTTAATAGTCTCAATATTTAAATGATAAAAGAGTCAGCCAAAGTTTTCTATTCAAAAGAAGTTCTGCATCAAGCTGGAGAAACTTTATTTCAAAATATGGAACATGACATTGTATTTCCCTAATGAAAGTAATTCCAGAGACAGGTATAAACACAGACTCTGAGAACAAAGAAAGAGAAATTCATTTTAAGTTATGGGGGCTTGAAGACATAATGGATTTGAGGAAATCATACATTTCACAGCAGCAGTAAGAGCTTTTAATTTGTTACTGTGGCTATATTTTTAAGACAAGAAACAAAGGTACATTAAACAATATAAACTGGTTGTAAAATAGACAAAGGAGATAGAAGCCTACAATTGGGAGGTTTACTTTAATTAACACTTTAATTTTAGCTTATTTACAAATATCCTTTCCTTTGTAGTCCCACCTTCAGAAGCTGCTTGAAGGTCTGGGATGAGGAGGTGGGCTGGGAGTCAGAAGGGAAGGAGCCAGGATGGAAGACACAGAGAAAGAAACCTGACCACATGAAATCTTTAATGTGTTTTAAAATAAAAAGTAAAAGCAATCAGTTTGTGTTATATTTATACTTTAGTCTCTGGCCATGTTCTCATAGATAGCTAAAACCTGTTACAACCAAGTACGTTTTCTAATTTCAGCCTCCCTGGATAAAGTTTGATTTCATTTTCCCTACAAAAATTCAGGCATGTAAATAGGTTGAGATATAACACAAGTCAGAAAAGCAGCGTACTTTGCTTCCTTGCACTTGTGCATTTAGGTCAACAAGAGATACATTTATCAGAACAAAAGCAATATATATATATATATATATATATATATATATATATATATAAACACACACGTATATGTATGCATGTCTGTATGCATCCCTACAGATGCACATCAGAGTTGAACTGAAAAGGGTTTCTTAACAAGACCATTCAGCAGGAAAAAAATTAGAAATTCTAAGAACAAAGAAAAAAAAAAAAGCCCTCTTGAAAAACAGATACTGCCCCCAACCACCACCTAATGGGCTTTATTTCATTGTAATTTTCTGTGAGGCTCTTGGAGAAACAGTTTCTATTTTCATGGGCAGGGAGGTCTCTGAAGGCAAGGAAGTTGGAGAAGGAAGTAGGTTCAATGGTGAAACCAAATGAAGAACCCTACAGCCCCAAGTTCAGTCCCCCTCTGAGACGTTGGAGGAGATTGGTTCTGATCTAATAACGTTTGGCATTGCTCTGTCTATACAGACACTCCAACCTGAAACCCAGCCAATCATAGCAGTCCCTGCCCTGCATTTCAGAGTTTAGTTTTATACTTTGGCTGTGAGTTCATAATGAAAATATCCTATTTGCTGTGTGTAGAAAGAGAAAATCTAACTGGCAACGTGGGTTTGTCCAAGCTGTCAATTACCTCTAGAATTTAGGAGTATTTTCAGTTTCCTTTTTTTTTAAAGAGTGACACTTTGTTTACACATAGTGCAATTTGTACCCACTCTTTCAATCATCTGAAATTTCTATAATAAGAGTTGAAACTTTCTACTTCTATGAAAATTGTTATTGCGAAGCAAATCTAACTCTCAAATTAAGTGCAATGTTCCTTTTAAAAACATTCATTAGCGTTACTCTTCAAATTAGCTCAAAATGCAAAACATCTACTTCATAACTGGTGCAAAACAGCATCAATGACAGCTTATCATAATCTCCTCCATTGAGCTTTGCTCATGATTCACTCCTGAATTTATTCAATGTAACGCATGTTTATTGAAATCGTAGAAAGTAACGGGTGGGTCAACCATGATTGTGTCCTGGGCCTCAAAGAACTCACGATCTTTTGGAAAAGCAGACTTGTAAATTGTGAAGGAAAAATAGACAAAAACATGCCAAAATGCCTAAATTTCTGTTGATATAATGAAGGCGATTGGTGTTTTTTGTTTTTGTTTTTCCCTGATTGTGACTGTGGAAACACAGTCACCTTTCTCCAATTGCATATTATGTTCTACCTCACCCAGCACATCAAAGCCCATGCCGAGGCAGGTTTTCCCAGTTCCTGTTGGTATGTATTAGCTAGGTCTGTAGTTGCTCCCCAAGAAGGAGCACTATTTTTCCAACCATGCCGTGCTGAGAAGGAACCTATCGGTCTAGAAGCACTTAGGGAAAGTAGGAGTACATGATGTTGTCTTTATCTTGAGAGGCATCTACCTTGGGTGAATCCCTTGCTTATTTTAGATAATGGGGGAGCGGCTATTATGATGAAGGGAGGGGGTTTGACCCTGCCAGCTGATAGGGCTCAAGATTACCAAGTGTGTCCTTCCCAATGTCTCTGTCCAGCCTCAGAATTCTAGGTCTTCCTTATCAGCATCCAGAATTCAATACAGAATAATTTTCCAGGAGTATGAATTCAGCCTCCTGTCAACTCAAACTCTGAGACTGCCAAATCTTGAAGTATGAGATTCTGCTCTTCAGTTGAAGGAGATATAAGTCTCTTTCAATGCAACAAAATGTAGCTTCTGGCTTTCACTCTGTTACCTTACTTAATAGATGGCTATTATCTTTTTAAAGCCTTTTGGCCACCGACATTAACTAACCAATTTAATAATCTTAGAGTTATCATTGACTTCATAACCTTGTATTTTCTGTGAATAGCTTTTACAAAATACATCATTATCTCTTCACTTGTATTCCAATCTACCACAGGTGGTGAAAAGTGAGGTGTTGATAACCTCCACTGGCCTCTTTGGATTTTGGAAACAACACATGCTACACTTGCGGATCTGCTTTACCCATGTATTAATGGACTTAGGTAACTGTCAATATTGAATATGCCCAGAAAGAGCTGCTTCTGCAGCAGTTTCAGGCTGCGGTACACGTAACCTACCACTTGGCTCCCGAAACTTAGCAAATTTCATGGTGTAGGAAGTGATTTTGGTTGAAAAGTTCATCATGCCACAGAGAAAACTACAGAGATCTAGGTATTGGAGCAAGGCCGTACCATCTTTAGCAAAGAACTAAACACGATTTGAAAAACAACTTCTTATATGCTTTGGGGCCATACTAGAGACTTAAAGATAGAACATGTATGACAATATCATAAGAGTTGCCCATCAGGAGCTTGATATTGTCACATCCACCAAATTATATATTATATATTAGGTCAAACACAACAACATTGATCCTATGCTGGAAATAACACATTTGTTATTGAGCCGAACAAATTCTAGAACACATGACTGGATTATGCAAATAGGTAACCAAGACCTCCCATCACCTGTGTCTCTTTCCCTGACACTTATCTTTTTAGCTCACGTCCATGACCCTGGAGAGGGCTTCCTATAACCAGGTGGCATAGAATGTAGAAAATCTGGTCCTATTTCATAGATGATCAACTTAATACCTTGTTAAGAGCCAGGGTGGATGCCGTCACACCACTATTTCACTGAGGGATGACCCTGAAAGATACTGATGAAGAAATAAACTGTCAGGAGGAAGAGCTTTGAGAAGTGTTTGTGGTCATTAATTTCATGTTGAAAGAGAAGTTTTGTCAAAGGATATAGAAATTTAGAACCATAAGTAGAAAGAGGAAAAATATGAGGCTGAGATCAACTCCCATGTGGAGAGTGTAGTTTATTTCATTTAATCTTTCTTTTTTTTTTAAAGAAGCTGTGATTGGCCACGAGCATATGATGTCTGTGCTACTTTTCTATTGATGTATAACCAATTATCACTCAATCAGAGGCTTAAAATCTGTCTCACAATTCTGTATGTCAGAAGTAAGGAAAAGCTGCTGAAATTGTGTTGACCAACTTGGACATTTATCTGGAGGCTGTTGGAAGAATGTCTTCTGAGCTTATATATGTTGCTGTGGCAGAATCTACTTCCTTGTACTTGTAGAACTAATATTCTTATTTTCTTGCTGGCTACTGACTGGGAGTTGCTCTTAGCTCTCAGAAGTTGGTTATTGGCTAAGTTGTGTCCTGCAAAATTTCATACGCTGAAATTCTAACACTCAGTACTTCAGAATGTGATATATTTAGAGACAGGGTCTTTAAAGAAGTAATTAAGGTAAAATGAGGTCATATGAATAGGACTGCATCAAACATGACTCGTGTTCTTATGAGAAAAAATTTAGACATTTTTGGAAGGTTACATAAAGACACAGGGAGAAAAGATGGCTGTAAGTTAAAGAGAAAGGAGATTTCAAGGGGGAAAAAAAAAACAAAAGCCTCCTGACACCTTGATCTCAGATTTCTAGCCTGTAGAATGGTGAGAAAATAAATTGCTGTTGCTTAGGACCCCAGTTTGTGGTCTTTTGTTATGGCAACCCTAGCAAAATAAAACAAAGCTGCTCTCTAGTGCTTGCACATGGCCCCTTCCATCTGTGATCCAGCAATAGTGTATTGAAACCTTGTGCTTTAAATATTTCTCAATTTTCATTCTGCTCCAGCTAGAGAGCTCTCTCTGCTTTCCACATGACTACAAGTGATAATTCCACTCAAACTTCTGCCATTACATAGCAAAGGTCTCCCTTCTTCCTGTTCCCAATAAAATGCCCTTTGCTTTCTTCTGAGAACTTACCAGAAGGGCTCATAAAACCCATATTTCTGCTTACAATCTATTGAAGACAATTTTAGGCATTATCTATCACACTTTCAAAGTTTTACTCAAATTTTTTTCCATCTCCATCCCCTTGATTCCAAAGCCACTGTCACATGTTTATGTTTTTGTATGGCATCACCCACTTCCAAGTACCAAAATCATTTATACCCATCAAAATTCAACCAAGAGGTAGAATCTGTAGAGAATGTGTGTGTGTGTGTGTGTGTGTGTGTGATAAGTTGATAATAGATGAATGGAAAGATAGATGATAGATAAACACGGTTGTAGGAACTGGCTAATAATGTCTAAATTTCACAGAGCAGGTAGTTAGGAAGAGGCAGCCTTAAAGCCATGGCAAAGGCTAAAACTGTCATTCACAAGAAGGGAAGACCATAAGCAGGGTAAAACTCTGTGGGAACAGGTCTAAGGTGCTGCTTCAAAGAAGAATGTCTTCTCTGTTGGAGAAATGTCAGCCCTTCTTTTATGGTTTTACAGCTGACTGCCTTAGTCCCACTCAAATTATCCAGGATAAGTCCATTTACTTAAAGACACTCGATCAGGAGCTTTAATTATATCTACAGATCACCTTCAAAGCAACATCTGGAGTAGTGGCTCGTGCTAACAGTACTAGTGCTCTCTGTATAAGCCCTTAGTCCTTGCTCTTCCCCCAGAGATAGTAAGTGTCCTACTATAAACATTTGTGGCTTAATTTAAGGCCAAGAGTATAGAAAAGTCAGAGAATTCTCATCGCCCAGGAAGTGTTCTCAGCCATTGACAGAGAACTTTGATGTTAAATACTTCAGCTTCTTTACCCTCAGGAGCAGCAACTCCCAGCAGGACTGAGGTCCGTTACCATCGGCTGCAGTATGCCCAGCACCTCCTTCCTCTCTGTCTCCCATCCCACTTTCCTACCAGTGGTTCCTGAAACTTCAGGAATAAACCATTGACACTCAAGTGGGTGCCTCGAGTTTTGCCTCTGGAATAATTCTTACTAAGCCGGTTCTTCTCAGTGTTGTTCTCTCACCAACTCCTAACTAAATTAATCAGCACTTTTGGTTGCAAACAACCCAGACTGATTCCAAGAAACTTGATATGTACAATCTATGCGCAGCAAGGCTGTCAGATGGCTCCAGAAATAAAGAAAAGCTTAGATAACTGGGCTCAGAAAATGAGAGAAACAAAGGGAAGTGGGTGATTGAGAACATAAACATAGGCATGGTTCTCCCTTCACAACTCTGCTTAGGGAGCCCCAGCCACTGGCAACGATAGCACTTTGGGTTCTCCATTGCCTCCTTCTCAATGGATTTGTCTGTCTTTGTGTCTCTGAGCCTTTTTTTTTTTTCAGTGGGGGCATCTGATTGTAGACCCAAAATCAAATGGCCACACTTTGGCAGCTAGAGATCAGGAACAGCACAAGCTTCCTTCTCAGTAGGGAAAGTTTGGAGTAGTGGGTAGCTGAGGAAAGACCAGTGTCTTCTCTATTCACAGTAGTCATTTGCAGTAGACACCCTGCCATCTGATGCATCTCATCTTACTGTATGCAGTGTAAATACTGGGTTCTTGGAAAAGGAATTCCAACTTCCACCCATCTTACCTGTATTTTCAGAATATGCTCCCGTGAGCTTTAGGTAACACAAGACTGAACATGCATGCGGACACACACACACACACACACACACACACACACACACACAAGCAGCAGGGATGGCTTGAGATAAAGATTATTTTACAGAATTCAACTAGTAACCAATTTCTTCCTCTTTCCTCTCTAGGTAAAATAAGCTTGAAGAAAACTAAATGTAGGAGTAATTGCTTCAGGAATTGTATGGGTTCTCTACAAACATGTAACTGGTTAAAGTTGATAGGATGTTTTCAACCTCCCAACAGGAACTAGCAGCACTTGAGCTTTATGTGCCAAACTAGCTATTAAAAAAAAAAAAAAAAAAAAAACAAAGATGTGTGTAAGGGATGGAAGCAGGGCAGCAGTGAGAGCTGTCCAGGTCACAGTTAGGTTAGATCGGGGGTGAGGCTGAAGGAAGGGCTAGAAATGGTGTAAGGAGATCTTTTATAAACAGATTCATATGCCTGAAACCACCCAAAACAAGCTGTTGATGAGAACAGTGGCTTATGGTAACTTTCAAGCATATTATTTAAAAAGAAAAAAAAAAAGAAAGAGAGAAAGAAAAGAAAAGAGAAGACGGTAGGAGAAGAAGGGAGAGAGAGAAAAAGAGAAAGAAAGAAAGAGAGAAAATAACATGGCCTATATTTCAAGCTCACCGAAATTCTAAATGAGCATATTTTATTTAAAGTTGTGCACCAAAAACTCACATTTTTCAAGTAGTCAATATAATTTTCTGCTTTATGATAAAGCTTAATACTTGTTTTCAATTTTCCTACAACCCCCAAACAAGATGCACTAGGCCAAAGTTCTCACAAATTATTAAATCTACC
Organism: Furipterus horrens; assembly: GCF_987537825.1. Classification (NCBI taxonomy): domain Eukaryota; kingdom Metazoa; phylum Chordata; class Mammalia; order Chiroptera; family Furipteridae; genus Furipterus; species Furipterus horrens. The sequence continues at coordinate 12,498,723 of NW_028327171.1, forward strand.
AGAACTTTTACATTAATTTTTTAAATATAATTTGAAAGGGTTTAAAGAGCTTCTTGCTCTGATTATACAAAACCAAATAAGATTTTTTTACACAGTGCAAAGGACTCAGCTAAATGATATGGACATAAAATCAAACAGATGTTTTCAAGAAATTTACAATTTAGAGAAACATGCATAGGTGATCACACCACAGGGCAATAGATGTTGTCACAGAGCCACAGGGTCATGATGGGAGAAGCACATAATTCAAGGAACACAAGTGAATGCAAAGCAAGCCACAAGCAAACAAATGAGTCCTGAGGTGTGTTATGGGAAGCTGTAGAATGCATGACTGAAAGAATCATCAGAGACAAGATCAGGGAGGGCCAAACATGCCAGGTGAAGGAATGTGTGTGATAACAGACAATGGAAAAGAGTAAAAGATTTAACTGTAAGAATCGTATTTTCGGATTTGTATTTTAGATGGAACTAGGGGAATGCATTTGAGGAAACAAGCTAGGGACAGAGAATACAGGCTTTCGCAACAGTTTAAATGAGAATAAACAATACCTGAACCAGTAAAGAGGTAGAGAGAATGAAGCAGCAGATATACATTCAGAAATCCTTAGGAGTTAAAAAAATAAGTCAGGTCTTGGCTTTGGTGCAAGTGAGGGTGAGACTGTTCAGGTTAGGACAATTCCTAGTTCTCTTTGCTTAAGTGACGTACCAGTGGTATTCCAACGGAACCGAGACAATCATTTTTATGAGGAAAAAAGATGCGTTCATCTTTGAGTCTGAAAGTTTATGGCATTTGATATACCTGTGTATTTACAGGCAGCTGGAAAACTAAGGGAGATTAGGGGCTGGAGATAAAGGTTAAGAGTCATTACTGTGTTTAGCAGAATCATGTCCCCTCTCCCCAAATCTCCAGAATCTGTAAATATGTTACTTAATATGGCAAAGGAAACTTTGCAGATGTGATTAATTTATGGATCTGGGGATGGGGAGATTATCCAGGTAGCAAAATGTAATCACTAGGGTTCTTACGGGAAATACAGAATCGGGAGAGTCTGAGAAGACGTGAAGAAGGAAGCAAAGGTCATAGAAAGAGAGATTTGAAGATGCTACACTATTGACCTTGAAAATGGAGAGAGGGCCAGCCCCAGGCGGGGCCTAGAGGAGGCAAAGGGAAAATAAAGGGTTTCCAAGAGCCCACAGCAGGAACGCAGACCTGCCAGCACTTTGTTTTTAGGACTTCGGGCCTCCAGAACTATAACGTAATGAATTTGCATTGTTTTAAGCCACTGAGTTTGTGGCATTTTCTTCCATCCGCAAAAGGAACAAATACAAACACCACATAAATGTGGTTTGAAGGAGAAGGTAAATACTGAGAAAACAGTTGTAAAATAGAGCATTGGAGAAAATCAGCTTTTAAGAAGGTAGAGGAGGAAAAGTGAATATGTAGATGCAACTTTACAAATTAAGATACACACACATTTCAAGTTTCCATCTAATATGGAAGGAAAGGATAGAAAGAAATGAGATAAACATACTAGATTTACCCGCTTTTCACGTGATACTCTCTCACATTTATTTGATGGAGAAAAATATAGTTGTTGTTTTTTTCCATCAAGGGCAAGGTACCTGATCTCACACTCTTTAAAAAAATAAATAAATAAATGAAAACAAAACCAAATTAAATATCCACAAAAAATTTAGCAATTATTCCTGGGTGCAGCTTGCTGGACACAGTTTCTAGGGATCATAGATTGCTGTTATATACTCCCTCAACTGGAAAAGTACAAGAGTAGGTTATTCGGGAGAAAAATGAATGACTTCTCTCTAGGGCACTCTGTCCCTGCCCAAGAGTCTATGTTTGGATAAATACTCTCTGTTAAGTAAAGGTCAGAAATCTGTGGCTGCGGCTGCAATGTCAGGACTCACTGGCCCGACGAGCGAATATGTGAAAGAAGGTCATGTGAAAGGAAACGAAAGGCACCAAACATTTCTCCACACTTTTTCCTCCCGTTCCTCCTGTTGAATCCAAATATGTTCCTGTCTTCTGCCAGACTGGGAATCAAACAAGTAGTGTGGGCATCTGGTGAGCGAAATCTCAAGAGGCCAAAAAAAACATGACCTAATGCTGTAGGTTTCCCAGTCATTTGCTTTTCAAAGTAAGAGACAGCCAGGAAGGTGGAGGGCTGAGCTGGTAGTTTCAGCAACAACGTCAGAGGGAGCACATATGATCTTTTTTCTTAAGATTGGCATTCATTCACTGATGAATTTTTTTTTTTTTTGTCATGAAGAACAAATTTAATTAACCTTCTCATTTCTAATAAGATCAGGCCCTGAAGATTTAATACCATAGGCTTGTTTTAGGGCCAAGGAGTTATTAAATGGAAGCTACCTGTGTAGAGTGCTAGGTAAGTTCCTTCAAAGTCTGGTCACTGGTGACCTCTCCTCCCTTTTTCCTGCTAACTCTTCCTTCTAGCCGCATCATGTGATTTGAATCACACTGCTCCGCTTCACAAAATGTCACACACTTTTTGCCCTGGTTCAAGAGTCCCTGCCTCAGTGAGATATCCCTGATTTTCTCCAGTACGACTATTCAGACCTTCCATGGATCTAGACTTGCGCTCTTCAGTATGGTATCCGCTAGCCATGTGCTAGTACAAAGCACTTGAACCATGACTGATCCAAGTTGAAGTACACTGTACAAGTATAAAATATCTGCCAAATTCTAAAGACTTAATAAAGAAAAAGAATGTAAAATATCTCAAGAATCTTTTTCTTATATTGATTACATATAGAAATAAAAATATTTTGCATCTATTAGATTAAATAAAATATACCAAAATAAATTTCACCTGTTCATTCCTACCTTTTTAATGCAACTAATAGACATTTAAAATTACAAATGTGGCACCATATGTAACATAGCCCTAGCAAAGAGCTGACTGATACATATTCCAATACATACAACTTGTACTTGGCACATAGGAGGTGCTTGATAAATATCATTTAAATGAATCAATAAGTTAGGCTTAAAAGGGTTTTTAATCAACAGTTTAGTACTAACTCTGACTCCGAAAAACCTCCGCTGCCTTGCGGCATACCTCTTCAGGGGAAAGGCTAAGGGAGTAAACCCCGACAGAAAATCCGGAGCCGGAGTCCCTAAGGCGGTTTGACGTTGTAGTCAACACCGGCAACTCCTGCGGCGCACCTGAAGCCAAGCTGTATTGACTCCGTCTTTCCCTTGGACCGTTCAGCTGCGAAGAGAGGGGGGGTCTGCTTCATGGGCAACAGCAGACCCTCCATATCACCCTGCCCAGGCTCTGTAGCTTCAGCTTCACTGGAGAGGACACTCCAGCGTCATCACAAGATGTCGATTCAACATGGGAGGAGACAGATACCGTGTCACTCCCGAGTTGGACTGCACGGCCATTCTCGGCGGTGCAGATAGACTCTTGAGAAGCTACACCATCGTCTCTCGAGACGGACGGCTGCCGACGACGACGAGTACTATCCTAATTTAAGTGTCTGGTACACAAATTATCCACCAAGATTAAGGTAAGTACTTATTGTCAGGGCAGCCCTGCCCTGAGAAATCACCCAGAGACCACTGTGGAATCAGGCAGTGGGTTTATTGAGGGGAAAAGGGGAAGTGGGGGGAGGGGAGAGGCAACTCCTGGACCCATAGGAACAAGGGGAATGGGGAGCAAGGGAACAGGAAATGGGGAACAGTGAATGGGGACTCCCGGTCCTCCTCATGGACCCATCGGAGTCCCACCCGCACTTCTGCAGGCACCTTTTTTATACTTGTCAACCATACATTTCCGTGATTTCCGTGAGGGTGAGTTTGCTTATCAACATATTCAGTAGGTCATTTACATCTGATTGCTCCCCCCACACACACACACACCGCATTAGTTAACGTATCCGGCTAAGTTCATTACCATTTCCCCTGGGAACTGGTTCAGTCCATCAGCATATCCTTTGGGAACGGCTAAGTCCAGGGCCAGGTTGATTAGCATATACCAGAAGTCCAGGTGTGCATTCAGCTGCCTCCATGTTCTGACACTTATATAAATGCTAAACCTCTTTCAAGTGATTCAAATACCATTGAGTAAATTATTATTGAGAGTACTGACTTGTATTGTAATAAATTAAAAATGTACATGTGGTTTCTCATAAAGATTGGTTCAAATGATATCCATATAAGAGAAACCAAGGATTTGGTTAATTTTAATTTTTTAGTCACTAACATCAAGTGCTTCAAACATCAAAACTATTTTTTAAGAAAATAAAACTGATGAGCATGATGGTGGTCCAGTCGTTTCAATGATCATCACCGGCCGGATAAATCTGCCATTCAGTCAATAGGCTCTAGTTTAGTTCGATGTGACTTCACTTTCAGTAACTTGCATATTGAGAACATCTAGTTTAAAGGGCGTAACGGACTTTGGGAAGATGCTGTTTCCATGACATGGTAATGAACCAGATCACCATCTGCATCCCAATTTTAATGCAGTCACTTTAAAATTTTTGAAAATGCTTCTGTTTTGCTTTTCACTGTATTTCAGCTTTTTGTCTGACTCCTTCACTCTCTTGTTATTCTTCTCCTTACTACTTGCTCCTTTTAAAAGACCTCGTTAACACTCATTAACGAGTGTGGTCCAAAGCTCCAAAGCAAACAAAAAGCAGAAGAAAGGGGATGAGAGAACGAACATTGAATTCTCCTGCCAGGTTTCAATGGATTGCAGCAGCAGCTAGGCCACCCGCCAGTTTTTATAGGAACTGCTACAAGTTCACCGCCCTTTTAGTCTCCATACAAGGATAACCAGAATGGCAAGACCTGTCCAAACACTTAAAAGCCGACTTTTCTGAAAGCAGGCTTTTCACAGAACAAACAAAATGCATTTTTATTCTCTGTAAAGACCAATTATCTCCCTCCACATGAGTATTGTGCCTCCTTCCAAAAGGTGGGCACCCTCAAACCAGTGTACAGGAAGGAACATTTTGGTTCTAAAATGTTCTCAGTTTTAGTGAAAAGCTGTAATGTGAAAGTCATTAACAAAGACATTGGCATTTCTAGATGGTATCAAATTAGAGAGGAGCCTCTGTGTGTTGTCTTGCATTTGATCTTGCTAATCTCACTAAAGGGATTTGCTTTTAATCTCTTATTCATGAGGATGATAGCTAATTCTTTCACTATTTGCCTTGCTCATCATAAGAAGCAGACTTAATATGAATACATATATTGCAGACAAGTATTTAGCAAATTAATTCCTTTTTAACAAGCATTTATTGAGCTAAACGATTTTTCAATGACTAGTGTAGGTGTTAGGAACACATCAGTGAACAACACAGGAAATAGTCCTGGCTGTCATGAAACACATATATAACAGAAACAAACAATAAACATGATAAATAATATAATTATAGTGTGTTAGGTAGTGTTAATTGATCAAAAGAAAAATAAAGTAGAGAAAGAGGAATTTAACGTCTCTAGATCACAATTTAAGATAATATACCAGAGAAAACCTATATGAGACTATACCATTAAAACAAAGACCTAAAGAAACAAATATTTTTGTAATTACAAAAACAAAACTATATGCATATTGATAAAGGGAAAATAAAAGGCAATTCAGAAAACCCCAGAGAAAATTGAAATAACTACCTGTAATTTTACCAATCGTAATTAATCTTTATTTAAAAATTGATATAGGTATAACTGGATCTAAAGTGTGTGTGTGAGAGAAGGAGAAAGAGGAGAGAGAGAAAGAGAGGGAAAAGGAACGGGAGAGGGGGAGAGAAGAGACAGCAGGAGAAAAGGAGAGAGAAAGAATATGCAGGTTATTTAGAGAATTGGGATGCTACTCAAGTTCAACACTGTGAGTCCGATTCCTAGGCAATTAATCTTTGAAAACAATTTTTAAATCTTCAGGTTTTGTTGTTAAAATGATACACTATGAAAAGTACAAGCATAGATGCATTTAACCCATACCTTAAAAATAAGCTATCATGTGAAAATGTAAACACATTTAAAATATTTTTTAGCCTTAGAATTGTAGTTGTGCCTATTTGGATACTTTAAGCAGCAAGAAAGAGAGGATAACTCAATGGACTTAATAAGAAGTTCATAAAATTTTTATTTGAACTCAAGAAAAGATCATATCTGTACAATTGGACATAAGTTCAGATATGATCCTCTTGTTTCATTGGCCCCATTTCACAAATGGTGAGTCTGAGACCCAGAGTGATGAAGTAGCTTTTTAAGACATCAAAATAAGACAGGAACCAGGGAAGGAGAGCAGTCTCCCACGGTGGCCCAAAGTGCACAGGGAAGCCACTTGTTCATCTCCCCACTATAGTGTGTCGAAATGAAAGTGCTTCTGAAGTTCTCATGCAGTGTATAGGACTGCCACATTTCTGCTATATCTCAGTAAACTAAACTTAATTCCAGGAATAATAGAGGGAATCTCATGAAAATAAAATATGAGAGGCTTTGGGTAAGTTAAAAAGACTGCAAATAAGTAATTTTCTAAAGCATATTTGCATAGAGTGATTAAAAACTGCAAGTCACAATTGATATATAATTGATGTTTTCTATTAAATATTTTTGTATCTATAAAGAATTTGCTCCAGTCCTTGAGCCTAACTGGTATCCTCAAGAAACCCTGAGAGTTTTGTGCGCCTATGTGATGCATTGTAACAAAATTGACACTCAACATGAATAAAGACAAATAAAAATTTTGATACAGCAAAGTTGTACTCAGGATATTTAATCCTCAATTTATGTGAATAACAATTTTATCATACCCTCATTCCAATAATAATCATAATATACTTCTGTAATAACACTATTTTAAAGTTGTCTATAATTTAATGAACTTTGGATTGGTGAAATATAATATGGAGGAAAAACTAACAACATCCTTTCAAACTCTTTCATGTTTATATTTTTTCAAAAATTTTCAAATGAAAAAAGCCTGTAGACAAGAATTTCTTAAAATCAAAAGCTGAGCTCCTCTGAATAAAGTCTTAAATTTTGTTTTATCACTAAAAGGAATCAAAAAAACGTGGTAACTAACTATGCCAACTTACTTTGCAAACATAAAAAAGAGTGGTGCTTTGAAATAAACTTCTAAAGTCATTCATTCATGAATGGTCATAGAGAATTTTATAATCAGAATGTAATAGGTATTTATTTTAAATACTAAATAAACTGAAAAGGAAACAGCCAATTAAAGAACATATTCTGGATTCAGTAATAGTCAAAGCCTCTAAAACAAATGCAATAGGAGGGATGTTTATGCCCAAATGATACAGGGCACCAACATTTGTCACTCCAGTATTTTGTGTCTCAGTATGCTGGTCAATAGTCAAATCCATATTCTATGATTTAGTCATTGAGAATGGTGTTAATGTGTAATGACTGTATGTCAACTTGACCATGAGTCAGTTAGAATTGCTACTGAGCATTTCATTGTTAAAAACTCATTTATCTCTATTTACCATACATCATTATAAGAAAAGAATGTGAGTCTTGTTTTTTGAGACCAGCAGGTAGAATTCAACACTGAACAATGAAAATGACTTGGCTTGTCTTATACTGACTGTAACACAAATTGAGGTTTTTTTGCTTGTGATTTATTGTTGTTAAATTCAGCAATGACATGAAGTGAAACTAGAACAGCTTACTTTTCAAAGTATAATTTAATAATAACCTATTACAGAGTATACTTAAGCATGGAATATTTATCCATTGATGGCCTAGGACATGATCTTGCATCTAAATTGTGTTGTGAGCTAAGTTATTGTTATATTTTTAAAGATGTTTTATAATATTTCTTTTATGTATTTTCATTGATCAAATTTTTTATTTCAAAAATAACCCGACGTGTAAGAAATCACATGGCACCATCATGAGCTGAAGAAAAATTTAAGGCACTTGGATATTTCAAAAAGTCTTTTCATAATCTTATCTTTTAAAATAAATTATTGAATTATTGGGTAGCCTAATGGATCAGACATAAACAGTTTAATCCTGCATATTACATGGATAATATTACAAACTTATTCTCCTTCATATAGTACTTTATTCATTTCTTGCTGAATAGTATTTTAAAGTTTTATTTCGATGCTTTTAACATTAGCAATATTTTCATGTATTTAAATTTAATTCAGCAGCTAGCATGTGCCGCTATTGAAGAAGAAACAATCACTGTCATTTTCCCAAAAGACTGCAAAGCGGGAAAATGAATCTTTGAAATCATTGTCAGCCTTTTGCTCATTTATCTAATTTCTTACTTGTACCTTTATCGGCCTATACATTCTAATGCTTCTCAGTGCTAGTCACATGTCCTTCCTGCTTTGTACTGTAGGTCTGTATTATCTAAGTGAATTGTGAAAAATGAAGGAAGCAATGAGGAGAACAGTGGGAAAGCCCAGTGTTTTAGACGAGAAGGAGGGAAATGAGCAAAACCAGAAGCCTCTGTGTTAGAAACAAACATCCATAATTCTATTAAAATAGAAAACTGATGCCCACGTGCAGAGCATTTTCATCTTACAAAATACTTTTAGTAATTGCTAAATCCTTTTTGATAGTTCACTGCAAATATTCCAAACATACATTTTTAAAATTATTTTTATACTTGCTGAATTCTCTCATCATCACCAACTGCAAAGATTCACAGTTACTTGTTTGTATATTTAAACTCCCTGAATTTGGCTTCACTGCATTTGATATAGTGGTAACTGCTGTATTTATTCTTTCTTTGTCTTTTATAGCAAGAAAAAGTAAGATGGGTTTGGCTGAGTGACAGAGCAAAGACAACTACTTGACTTAAAAATGGCCTGTTACATAACCAGGTCTTAAGTCTCTTTTAGTGGTGCTTGAAGAGCACTTGAAACAACTTAAGAATACAAGTAGATGATTAGCCAATGGCAAATAGAAAATATTATGTCACAGCAGTCAACCTTAACACTGTACAAAAAGGAAAAAAATAGTATATAAAGTATAAACCACTCACTGGATGTCTCAGATAACACAAAGAGATAATTCTATTTTGAAGTAGGATATAATCTGTTTGGGAGCTAAATTATTTTTTAAATTTTTAAATTTAAAAAAAGCAGTAAACATTTAAATGTTCATATCTACTACTCAAGTAAATATATACCACAGAAAAATACACACAGCCCAGTACACTTCTAGAAGCTGAGCACATCCACACAATCATCATGAGATGAAGACAGGGAATCTGTGCGGTACTGGGCAGGCCCATTGAGTTTCATTAAAAGTCATTGCATCTCTGAGGTAATCACCACCTTCTAACAGTAGACAGCTCTTCCTAATAAGCAGAGGATTGTCCCACTTCCTGTGGGAATTAACTTGTTTTTAAACTTGAATATCAACTACATGAAAAGAATTCCCAACGGCCCACTTCCTTGTGAACTCCAAAGCTGAAGCTGAGTCCATCACATACATCAAGGATTCATTCCTCAAGTTTTTTTTTTTTTTTAATGTAACTTATCTTATTTATTTCAGAAAAAAAAAACCTTAGGAAATAGCACTTTTGGTTTCTGACAAGTGGGATTCAGAGAACTTGCGATTTCTTCAACTTTATATATCCTATAGATGGCAGAGCTGGATTCTGAACTCAGAAATCTAATTCAGCATTTTCCTACTGCTTTGACCAGGGGAATCTCCACTCTCCACTCACAGAACACTTGTAAACATCTTGGCAGGAACTATTTCCTGCAGACAACAGTTTGGAAAGCATTATTCTAATTCCAAATCTAATCAGCTATCCATTACACCACAGATGTCCTTAATGAGCTATGATTAAACTGTGTTTAAAACAGTACAGAAATTCAGGCTATCAAAATTAAATTAGTCTCAACATTCCATTCTGTGACTTTAGGTGAAGGACACAGTTATAAAGAATTACTTTACAAATGTCCATATTCCAAACCTAGTAACTTTCATAATTTAATTCAGAAGTCGCTATTTCTTATAGGTCTGATTCATAAAGACAGAAAAAGCCCACCTCTTCAAAATTATATCTCTGTTTCCTTAACCATTAGAGTCAGATGCTATGGCAGGAAGCCAGGACTAATATGCATCTTTACAAATGCATACAAGATGGGAAGAAGATGATAGTCATACTGTAATCTTAGAATTATAGAAAATAGCTTAATGGGGAAATATGCAAGGGAAACATGAGTACGAATGCCTAACTTATATGCATAGTTTTCCATAATAATACAACTAGCGCTTGTGAAAAGCTAAGTAAAGGCCATGTGGTATTTTAAATACTTTCTATTAAATAATTTATTGAGTATCTCCAAGCAATGAGGTGGGTTCTATTATTACTGCTTTTTGAGAGGTGAAGATGCTAAGAGCCTTGACCGAGGCTGCACTGCTATCAAGTCACAGAGTCTGATGGAAACAGAGGCCATCCAACAGCAAACTCTGCTGTCACCTTTGTCAATAACTTACCTTACAAGACCTCAGGAAGTTCATTTTCACCTTTCCAGTTAATATTTATCTTTCTCTTTTCAGAATTCAAATAGACCCCCCCCACACACACACACACCTTTCCACTCCCCATTCATTCAACTTTTGATATTGTCTTGGGGAAGAAGACTCATAAATTTATTTGGGAGTATTTAGCTTTGGTATTACCTTTCTTTTAATCTGTCATAAATGAACACAAGAAAATCAGAACTAGAAAACACTCCCTCTTCGTCCTCTCAATGTTTCAAAGAGTATTTTTTGCATAGTGAATTCAGAGATATGCCAGAGCTGGCAAATGCAAACAAAAGGACTCGTGTAAGGTTTTCTAATTTTCATAAATATTTCCTGTAATTTGCATGCACACAAGCAATGGTAATCAAAGTCAATGACACTGATACAAATAGGCAATAACCTTCTTTTCGTTAACTTGGATTAATTTTTGCACTGGGGATACCCATAACTAAATATTCAAAATCTAGAAAGAGAAAAGGGTAAAATTAGTGTACACGAGCCGGATGTGTCAACATTTCTATGTTAGCTTTTTGTTCCATGAAGACCCCAGTATAAGAAGACCCTCAGACCTATCCTCCTTTCTTGTGAACAGTTGAGGTACCTTCCACTAATTTTGAAAATCAACCCACAGGCAACATTGGTGTCACACTCCAAATGAAGGCCTCAGTCTACCCACCATTTCCCCAGGGGGGTCTCCTAAGAAGCACATGGCTTTAGACCATGACTTTTAGAGCAATTGGTACTCATTTTCCTCACTTTGGTGCTTTTCCATTTCTAGGGAGCGTTTTATCAAACAGGCTAGAGCAGATGTTTACAAAGATACTAGCTTGTCCTAATTCCCTGAAAATAAAGGATACTTTATTTTAAATGTTGAGAACTAAAGCTGCTCATCTTTATTTCAAAAGTATGTCCAGAGATGGAACTCATTGGCATTCAGACAAAGGACACTCTGAATATGAAAATTTAATCATCTGAAATGTGGATAAGGAATCCCTGCTGTTTTGTCTTTCATATTAAATTCAAATATCAAAAGGTGCAATATGAAACTATTGCTTCAGTATGAAAAAGTAAAACCCACACATTTTACATGTGATCATGGACTCACTGTGTGCATGGTATCAAGGCTTGAGATAAATGCAAATAGATTCTATAAAAATTCATTTGTTTCTCACATTACAGACTGGAAGATAACAGTGCTTTGTTTCATTTTAGTTTGTTTATTTGTTTCATTTTTTTCTTGAAAGACAGTTTTCACAGTGTGCTGTAACTGGGTTGGACACTTCATCTTGAGGTCCCATTGAATCCTCTCAGCTATGTTTGAGGTGGGCTTTGATATCACCAGCCTCCTAAGAGACTTAGAGAGGCTAAATCATTTGTCCAAAGGCACATAACCAGGACTGAGCGCATTCAAGTTCAGAATCCATCCTCTTACCACCATATTCATTGCTCCTAAGACTCTCCTAAAATGCTCATTCTCTCTCTTCCCAGAATCTCCCAGGAAGCTCTCGCTGATCCTTCACAGACTCACGCTGCCGTCAACGCCCCCCATGCCAGGACAATCGTGTGGCTTCCCCAGCTTAGGTTGTTACCACAGCTGCCGTCGCCACCAGCAGCCATTGCTGCCAGAGCTCCGCAATGGAAAGAATGTTTTCCCTCTGAGTGATTCCAGGTCTATACTTAAGGATGCCCACACTCCCCACACGGCCCTCCAAGTAATATGATTTCTTCAATTTCACAATCACGGTTCTCACAAAAAAACATGACCAGCTTCTAACAGCAAAATATCATAATATTATTATTGAGTGTCTGCCATATGACACTATTTTGTTTAATCTCAGCAACTTTGTAAATTATTTTACAGGCTAGGAACAGAGGGTTAAGAAAAAAGGGCAAAAGTGGAATATAACCTTATTTCATACTCAACGAAAGCACCTCTCCATTGACTAAAGTCTGGTATTTCCTGTTGGGAATACATTTTTCAGCAGCTGCCTCCCTCAGAGGAGGGGCTGGCCTTCCCAGGTTCCTGTCCTCCATAGAAGCTGACACAGACTATTTTCTTCCGGAGTGTTAATGTTTTTGGAGCCTCTCAAGGCTCTGAAAGTATATACAGTGTCTCCAAAATCATAGGCTATAAGAAAACTGTGTTACTCCAAAGTGGATTCCCAATTTTTATATGACCTTGAACTAGGCAAACACCTTCTCTGTTGAGTCAAGGCTTCCCAGTCAACTTTATTATTTCCAATTTGACCTCACAAATCCCTTAGCCGGGAGAGAAGTACCCCCAGAATGAGTGGGAGCACTCATTGGGTCTAGAGTCTCATTAGGATACCATTTCAGGGTTTCTAAAATATTGGTTAATTTCACATTACTTTCACACATTTAGCCAAATCTGTATACTGCATGTTTTATCATATATTTAATATTTTACTTTAAATTCACTCTCACATTTTTAATTTATATAATTTATGTGAAACAAACAAGCAAAAAAAATGGGGCAACTACCTAAATCACGGTTTTTATGTGCCAGTTACGTTTTCAAATTCATTTTTAATATCTAAATAAACTTTTTAAAAGTATTCATTAATATACTATCTGAATCATCCCAGGGACTACCAGCTGGCTGCAAAGTACATATTGCCAAACACAGTTAAGGCCTATAAACTAGGCATCAGTCTCTGTGTATCGAATATGTGGCCATACATGAAAACTAGCAGGTAGATTAAAGTGACCATAAACCTAACAAAATATGGATTTCGTAGTCAACTTTAGTTTATACTCATGCAAAGTTTACGTGTAGATGTTTACCATGGTCAAACCCAAAGTGAACAGTCATGCTCCGTACCATTTTTATATCTTTTCTCAATTTTACTGACTTGTGTTCTTATTTAGGTTTTGAAAAACATTTTTCAATAGTACCTGTACTGCAGGGAAGAACCATCCAATCTTACTTTCCTTCTTATATTTCTTTTTAACGTATTACTTTTTTTTTTTATCTTCTCCAGGAATGGCCAATTAATTTACTCTTAAGTTCCATATTATCTCTAATTTCCCTATAATTCTTCACATCACTCTTTACTTTCAAAAACAATATAGTTATGATCTTATGCATCATTAAATGAAATATAATTATTTAGTTTATGGTATGACAAACTAGACCTCAACATAAACAGAGCAAGTTTATGTTTCCCAAGCATTTAAAAGAAGTGTGCCTCTCTTTGCTGAGGCTATGAGAAGTGATACAAATCTCTTCTGTTCTGCAATTTTCCTTCAAATATATGTATATGCTCATTAAAACTTCACAACCGAAAGCTAGGGATCATGACATTCTTTCACGATTTTCCAGTATAATACAAGTTAATCTAATAACGAAAGCCTCTGGTTGTCACCATAATTCAATAAAAGAATATTCTTGGAGCACTTATTCTGGGAGAGTCCCCTCTGTGAGATGGCATTGGCATGTTATCAGGCAACAATCGAGCTAGATAGATTTTGGAAAAGCAGAACAAATTAGTGTGAAAAGGAGGAATGTCATCGTTTTTCCCATGAAAGGGATTTGAGCCTTTCCTGCTGAGTTACTAAGGTAGGTTCATGGGAGGCAGAGGCCATTACAGATCAAGAATACGTATCAAACTGTCAATTCCTGGGCAAAATGAGGTTTATCATGCGGGTGTTGAGAGACTCTGAAATCAGGATCTAGTCTGAAATAAATGCTGTAGGTAGGGTTTAACAGCTAAAACACAGGAGATACAGATCAGATCATATTCACAATATCTGACTCTGATCTGAGAATGACAAAAAAATCTCACGCATGACCTTTTGGTTACTATTTCTTAGTTTATTAAGTATATTTTGAAACTTATGAGAGAATTCTCCTCACTATTCTCTTCCATTCCAAAGTTGAGTGGGCGAGGCTGTATATAATACAGTTGTGTTTGGTTGCTCCAAAGAAAGCTCCAGTTACTATATCATATCCTGCCTTGTTTTCTTTCTTCTGGCCAATTGCAACGTTTGGACTAGTCACAACTATAAGTCCTATTCTGTGAGAAGTATCTCATCTTACCCTCCATAGAGGAAGAGTATTACAAGGACCTAGAACACAGGCACAATTCCCCTCAGATGTCTCTGTCTTTCAGGCTCCAGGTATCCTTGCCCAGAGTCAGTCCCCAATTTACCTTAATTCCTTAACTTCCAATGGCTCAGGTCAATTGTCTTGATATTCCCTTGGGAATCCCAAAGGCTGTCACTCTACCCAGTTTTCTGTTGCCTCTGTAGGTTGGATTCTTGCACTGAGGCCTGATCCATGTGATGGGAAACCAATGCTTAAATATATAATTTTGCTCTTCCTTTCCATATGCCACCCAGGGACCTGATACTGCCTGTTGAAACCTACTTATTGGCTTGCTTTTCCTGCATGGACAGACCTCCCAGAATCCTGACCTCATGTATAATGACTGAATTCCTGGATATAACGACACACCCACAGAACTGGTTGACCTGCCCAGTTCTGACTTTTCTTGGAATTAAATGTAAAAGTTTTGTATCCCCTCTTAAAATGGCCCCACACCTCGATCCTCTTTTCTTCCAAGTAATTTTCTCTGGCTAAATCAAGTTTTCCAAACCCCCGCAACTCACACCAGTCAATTTAATTTTTTAAAACTTTTATTCCCATGCAAACGATCTAATTTATGCTTGGTGCCAAAAAGACAGGAAAAAAAACATGCTCATAGACACAGTTTCTTTAGACATATTTCTAACATGCTGTCATAGCCTAAAAGTCCTCATGGTCATATTTTAGGAAAAATGCCTTATTTAGTTCATTAAAATAAAATACATTTTTATAATCTATAATTATATAATTCATATTTATATATTATATAATTTATTCTAATTATTTCAAATTATTCAAAAAGTTATTTTGATGAGTCAGGTTTTCACTTCCTTTTAAAGAATGGAAACAAATTATGTTAATTTCATTCGACAGTTGACCTGAGAGAACAATCAAGGACTCTGCATCACCAGGAAGAACTTTCTTTGAAATCCTACTGGCTTCTTGCTCAGGAACTGGTAGAGCAGGTCTCAACTCAGCACAGGAACTAGGTGATCTTGGCTATTATTAGAATCTTCTTCAGAGTTTCTCCAGAGGCACCAGCTATATATATACATTCTTTCCAATTCTTTTACAGATGCTTTAACTGAAAACAGACAATGTTTTTATATCTCCTAGGAAAATAGAGATTTCTAAAGCAGCTACTACTTGCTAACTTAAAAATGAAAAGCAGTTATGTATATAGTGCAAGTAATGAAATGTATTGTATACACTTTTTAATGTATTAAACTAGGGGTCAGCAAAGTTTCTTTATAGAAGGAAAGATAGTAAATACTTTAGACTTTGTGGGTCATAAGCTATTGGTTGCAACTAATCAACTCTGTTGCTGTAGCATGAAAGTCGCCATAGACAATATGTGGACAAATAAGTGACAGTGTTCCAATAAAACATATTTGCAAAAAACAAGTGGCCAGCCCATGGGACTAGATTGCTGATTCCTGGTATAGACTATAAAACATGTGATTATATTGGGAAATACATACTTTAACACATGATGTAATAGGTATGCTTTCTACCATGAAACATCATTTAAAATGAATATATTGAATTGTGGATAATTAGCTGTGAAGGAATTATTCTATTCCAAATGCATTCTGACTGATCATAGTGTGATATACTCTTCTAAGTTTCTGATGTGTTCCACCTCAGTGGTAGGATCAGTTAAATTCAAAGCAGTGTCTTTCTAAATATATATATATATATATATATATATATATATATATATATATATATATATATATAGGCTATTTGTTGAAGATTAGTGAACAATTTCCATTGTTTCTTTTTTAAACATTTAAATTAACTGTGTGATCTAATTAGCAAATTTAAAAGGTAACAAAGGCATTTTTCCAGCATTGGTTTTTAATGGTCTATTTACCACTTTCATTTTCTTTTCTTTTTTTTTTAACAGAGAATAGATTAATTAAACAGAGCTCAACAGACTGAATATTAACAAGAAACACATCTGTGATCATCACACAGTGTAATTTTATCACCAATACAACCTGCCGTTTCACATTAGTTGTCCAATAATCCTTAGTTTTCATGGTTCACTCATTCCTCTGTCTTCATTTAGAATCCCTGAGGTGTTTCTAAAACAATCCAAATAAGACTATGTATACTAAAACCTCCAGTATTTACTCTCAAAACATTTTTTAAAAAGGGACTGATCTCTTCATGAGAATGGATCATGGATCACAGAAACAACAGTTTTGCAAAATATCAGACAGATATGATGTATATATCATTTGTTCTTGCAAGTTCAGAATCCTCCCAAAGTATCAGTATTCTAGCTCTTCTTCGATATCTTCAAAACTCATACTAAGGGGGTAAAGATAGTTATGGGTGTTGGGGCTAAGGGAAAAGTTTTTCAAAAAAATATAATCTGGTAGCTTTACTTGTTGAATCTTTCTGAGTGGAAAGGCAGAGCAAACTCATCCTGAGTCTCCCTGGGGTCCCCAACTGTTCTTAAAAGGCGTTTGTATCATTTGGCATCTTCTTTGCATTGAAAAAGGCTTACATCATCTAATCTAGATTTCCTTGGGTGGGAAAGCTGAAAATCAATTGAAGGCTATTTCAAAATTATATTTTATGATTTGTAGAGAGGTTTTACCAAACAAAAATAAAGCGTAATATCATGGATAATGGGTTGAGTTTAGCACTACTTTTTCTTCCTACGAATAGTTTCCAATAATGTCCATTTGCTTGAAATTATCACACTTTCAATCAAAGGCCTAGCTGTCTCATAACTCTTAGCAGAGCTTCAAATATCATATAAGAATTCATGCTTTTTCTGGCCATTGGAAAGAGAAGAATTTAATGTTACCCCTTTTACTTCTCTGTGTTATTTTCTCTTTGGAATTTAGAAACTGATAATCACCATCTCCTATGTCAGGCAATCTCTAGAGCACTGAGAATATGCAGCTCCTGTCAGACAGTTCTGGTCAGGTGGTCAATTGGCATCCCATGGCTGTGAGTTCTGTCTCTATCAGGGCTCAGTGGCACTTCGGAAGCTGCTTTACTAACGGTGTGTACTTCCCTGTTACAGATGGAATAACCTTGCTCTGGGATACTAGTAATTTTCATTGTTGCTGTTGGAGTTTGCCAGAGACTGACTCCATGTGATGTCTTTTTGTTTTAAGCCAGAGATACATTTAGAACCTTGGAGTCTGCTCGATCATATGGCCTTACAGGCAAGACTGCTTATAGTGGCCACTGAGCCGTATCTTTCTCTGTGCTCCACTTACAGCTAAAGACTTCCCACGTCACTTAATAAATGGATTATAGTAATGCTCCTAAATATGGACTTGAAGAACTTTACCAACTTCGTGCTTCTGTTTTAGTGGAAGGAGATGCAAAGTTCAATAACTTGTCCTTAACTTTGGACAAGTTATTGAACTTTGCCTCAGACAGCTAGAGCCCTTAAAATAACACGAATGCATTGGTTCCTGGCTGTTTTAGAGTGGATTTTCCAACCTCTGGAGTACATAGTTCTTTCCATAGTGTTCCATAATTGGCTTATCAGTTTCAATCAATATGATGTCATCAACAGCATGGATCAAGAAGGTTTCTGTAGAATATCCAAAAGGATCCAGCACCCTTTGGACTGTATATTATGACCAAGAGTAAAAGATTTGACATAGCCCTGGGGCAAGTTCATGAATAAATGTCATTAATTGTTACTTGTGACCTGCTGCTAATTCCACTTCCTAATAACTTTGAAAAAATAATGCATTCACTGGTTGATAGCCATAGCAAAGACAGTGTTAATATGCTTTCGTAAAGATACTGCATCTGATACAAAAGTTTTGATTGGAACTACTACTTAGCTGAGTTTGTGGTAATAGTTATTGTTCTACTGTGGGGTTCATGGGGAAGGAGGGATATGAGGGTAGGAGCTGATGCAACCACTGTGGAGTGCAAGGATTGACTTGTAAGGCACCTGATACATTTGAGGGCTTCTGGATGGTCATTAAGCAAAGGGGAAAGAGTGAGGTTATGTCTTTTAACTAGGGAGAAGGAGAATAATTGTTCAAGCTCCATCAGTCAGGGGAATCTGGACAATCAATGTGCTTAGGAACATTTCTGTCCTAAAATTTATGACCCCACTTTTTCTTTATCAGAGCCTTACTTTGCCATCAATTTGATGGGCTGATTATTGATCTCTGAAGTCCTGCAACTGTTATCTGAAGTATCTGTTACTTTGACGTTCTGCTACCCTTATAAGCCTGATCTTTCAATTGGCCGTTTCTCTAGTTAGAGGGGATAAGGATTTTTAAAATACTGCTAGTGAAACTCTTGGACATCCACATGTCTTTCTGGATTTGAGTTTGACTTCCTTGAGTCTTCCATCTTCACTTTTCAAATTATGAGGAATAGCCACATGATATCACAGTCATTCTAATTACTATTTACCTATGCCTCTCCAAATCACATTGCACAAGCCAGTGCCTCACTCCCCCCTGCACCCTATTTCAGTTCACCAGGACTGGGAATCTGAGTTTTCTTGTTATGGAGTTCCAGGGAATGATAATGCTCAGATTCTCCACCTACCTTCCGTGATGTGGTCCCCTTTGCTACACAGCCACTTTGTGGGAAATTTGACTCTAAAATCCCTTTTCTAGGGACTGCTTCCCAAGGATGCTCCTTGAGCCATATGTCTAAGATTAAATTTTCTAGAAGCACAGCCTCAGACAGGAATTTGAGTGCATGTACTATATGGATGGATTGTTCTTTAGAGAAAAAAATAATACCTTGTAAGGAAGTGAGAGAAGTAGTGTAAGGAAGAGAAAAGATTGAGCAAAGACGTGTCTCACATTAAGTCTAACCTTGATCTGATCCATGGGATGCACTTAAGCAAATTCACATTACTGAGTTGTTCCTCCTTGACACAAGGGAGATCATGCTTTGTACCCTCATATCAGTAAGTCATTTGCTATGGGCTGTCCCTGGTAGTGATATGGGAGCATGACTCTTCCAGGCAGCTCCCATGGGCAAAGGGGGATAAGTAGTGGGTGGTGCATCCAATACTTCTAGCAACTGAGGGACATGTATGTACACTAGCAGGTGAAAGGGACCCAGGTGGGAAATCAGAAGCACCTGCAATGCTTTAACAACAACAAAAAATGTTACTAAGTACCATTGTTGCCATTTATTCTGATTCCAATATAATTTTCAATCAATGCATGGAAAACACTTCTCATATTATTATTTAAATCTATATATTTCCTGACGAAGTATAAAATATAGCAACATTTATTCTTTTATCTAATAAATTTTTATGGGGCACCTGCCTCGTGCCAGCTGGTTCTATCATATTACAGAGGGCTTCATTATATGTGGTCACATAGCAGGAGTATTGAATATCTTTGGGCTCCAAGTTCTTAACGCATCACCAAAATCTCTTTCAAAACAAAGTAAGTTTGCAGCTACAGTGACCTATAATGAAAACATTCTATGAGGTAATATTTACTGTATCTCCATAGTACAAAAAGGGAAACATTCAGTCAACACAATGTATTTTGCAGATTATATACATGACAGAATACATATGCGCTCACTTAAACAAAATCAGTGCCCTAACATGGCTCACGGACTGGCTCCAGGACAAAGCAATTTAAATCAGGACTTGCTGAAAATGATCAACAGTCATATCTCAAAGGTAGTCAAAACTTCGGGATATTATACTACAACGTAGGGAACCGTATGTCAAGGAAAATGTAAATATCCTGAAAGTCACAAGAGAGAATGAATTGCCATCAGTGAAGAAGAGAAAGTAAACTACATTCGCCAACTTTAGACTATGGATTTAAGCTAAGGAGGAAAGTTAACAAAGCATTCATTCTTGGGTAAAATAAAGGTGTTTTATCAGTAAAGATTATGTTATGGTAATACATTTTTCTAAAAATGTCAGAGGCTTAGACAACAAAGGATTAACTCTCATGAGTGCAACGTGATGAATGTGGATCAATGGGGTGGCTGGGCTCACTCAGGTTGTTGAAGGATTCATCACCAGATTAAGATGTAGGGTAAACAGAGTTTCTATTCTCAGTGGTGGACTAGAGCAAGAAAAATCACACATTGGCTATTATGTGACAAGTGTCACCTTCGGTCCTTCAGAATCATCTCTTTTTCCCCATCCATTGGCTCCGTGTCCCTGAAAAATATATTCTAGGAACTGAAGAAAAAACAGAAATATATACTAACATTTATTAATATGTTCACAGGAAATATCCCTAAGTTTAAAAATTATAGATATACTAGCATCCAGATTGTAGTCTCTAATAACTATTTCCTATTAAATGTAAACTGGGTTTTGAAGGGGATAATAACTGATTAAGGTCTTAGACAGGAAATGCATAAGAAGAAACTAGAACATCTTGTTTTACCAGAAAGCAAGGAGACTCTCAGAGACCACTAGGTTTATGTTCAAACAACAAATCAGCAAACTCCAGGACACAGGAACAACTCTATAGATCAAAGAACCCTGTATATTCAAAAACTAATTTGCAAGAATAAAATAATAAAAGAGGAAGCCTATAAATTTAAAAGACTTAAAAGACTAGCCACCAGATGCAAAGCATGGAGTATTTTTTTTTTTTGAACCTGTTTCAACAAACCAACTTGGAAAAAAAGGAAGTAAAATTATAAGTATATGTATTTTTTAAATTAAAAGCTGATTAATGAGTTGATTTGAGGCATTGTTATTTTTAAGTATATGAGGCTTATCCAGAAGGTATAGAGCCATGTGTTAAGAAAAATAGAGATATTTATTGAAGAAGATACAAGAAAGATTGTACATGGGGCAGTAACACCTCAGTCCCCTTCAAAATAGACACCTTGGGACCTACACAGTTCTCCCAGTCACCTTCAGCTGCCTCATCATATTTTTCTAAATCTCATAGATGGTCTGAAATCTCTCCCCTTTCAAAGGTGATTTTAGTTTTGGGAAAAGTCAGAAACTGCAGGGCACCAAATCTGGGCTGTAGAGGGGCTGAGTCATCTGGGCAATTCAATGTTTCAAAAAAAAAAACTCTGCACTAGACTTGATGCATGAGCGGGTGCATTGTCATGATGAAGCTACCAATCACCAGCGGCCCATAGCTGTGATCTTCTGAATCATCCAAATAGTTTCCTCAGAGGAATGTTCAAGCTTAACGCAAAATTTGATGCAAATTCATTGCTCTACTCACTCAGTCATTTTGAATGTGATGGCCACACAGTACACATGCTCACTCAAGTGCATCTGCCACCCCTACTGACTAGTACAGTGAAGTCATCATTATTCACACATGCACAGTCCAGTCCACTCTCTTTGGCAACCAGGTCACTTCAATGTAGTGGAAATCGTTCTCATTATATTAACAATGGCTGCACTTTTTCTGAAAAGACCTTCTATAAATGCTTTTTGGTCATGTTTAAAACATCTTGGTATATAAAGCATGAACAAGAAATTTTCAGGAACTAAATGCTAAGTTAAAAGTCTAAGAATTCTCATTTGATTTGATTCATTGGGTAAATTGGTTCAAAAAGCTAATTAGAGTGTTTCTGTTTTCTAGATGAGCTCAGACTAGATTTTAAATTTTACTCAGTATTTTATACTTTATCCTTGTTAGCTTTGGTTTTGAAAGATTCCTTGCTCTACATATATCATACTTCCAAATTTTAATTGCTAATAATTTTAGGAATAGGTTAAATTTTTCATTAAGTTCTAAAATAGTGTCATATAATTTTATCTATACATGTAAGGGACACTCTTTTTCAACTGTGAACTTATTTAGCTTAAGGACCATGAGCTATTTACCTTTTAGTCACAGAAAGTGCTGATAGTAGGCAGTTAATATGTATAACTAAGGTTGTATAGGGTCTTGTGACTGATAAATTAATTATCAAAAAATGAACTAATAAATGGTGTTGATAAATCATTCTCAAGTGACTGTTTGCCATGGAATATGACTTACTACTTGGCTTAAATTTAAGTCTCTCCTTCACACCGCCACTCTACTCTATATCCACCCTTTACTTAAAGAAACTAAAAATTTAATTTAAAAATCACTGTGGGAAATAAAACTTATTCATAGTAAATTGATTCAGAAAGTGTGGAGAACAATAGCATTCTTCAGTATTGCCATGCACATTTAAAAACTAATACATAATTATTCAATCAAATTTAAGAATGATTTTTTTAAAGAATGAGCATTACACTATTTTATTAAAAACTGTGAAAGATATTGTGAGAGTTAAAGGGTTTTCAAACCTTAAAAGACATTTTTAAAACATATTTCAATGCCAAACATATGTGATACAGAAGTATTTCTTTATTTCTTAGAATGAATTTTAGAACTTTATCATAAAATTATAAAATTGCCTATAAGATTAATTTAAAAAAACACCAACATTCCCTCTATCATAACCAAGCAATTAGAAATTATTTAACTACAACTGACTATATGATCAAATTAGAATAAAGCACAAGCCAGTTATATCTCAATCTACTATTCAGGACTATTCAAAATCAAATAATAACATAAACATCAAGAGTGAAAAATATAACCATGAGGAATTCTATTGTGTAATATTACAAATTACTTTAGATATGAAAAAATATAAGCACAAATACCTAACTAATGTCTTAATAACAGATGTTACCTTGTTTTAATCCAAATGAAAAGTAAACACCAGATATTTTCCTCTAGAAATTATGGACTATAGACCTAGTCTCATAATATTCAACTACATGGAATGTCTATTTCATAATTCAGCTGTCATATTTTTCTTTGTTCAATCGGGGAAATCTAATCCAATAACTCAAAAGACATAATCTAATCCAATAGCTCAAAAGACATTATCTTGATTACACACATTACAATGACACATGTCTTGTACATGAAAACCTAAGTCATTGATTTGCTATCACTTTTGTTCTTTCTACATAAATACAAATAAATAATCACCATTGAGTCTCTTAGACCATTTAAATGAGGCATTGACTTCAGTTTAATTAGAAAAGATACAGTTAAGAGAAGACAATGACTGTACTCGACACCCTTAACATAGGGACTTAGGACTAATGCATTGAAATCTATATTTTCTAAAGAAGAAAACAGAGTTGGAATGTAGAAGGAAATGGAAAGTATTTCACTTTGCTCCTAAATGCAGAAATTAGACATGTATGGGGATAATTTTTAATGTGAATTTCTTTTTGCCTCAGAAGTAAAGATTGAAACTAAAATTATTTTAAACACATAACTATTCTCACTATAGTCATTGAGGTTTTATGTCTGAAGTCATAATGATACTCGACATTAAAGTTAGCCAAGCAAGTTATGTAAAAAAAAAAAGAAAGAAACATTAATCCTAGCATCATAAATGAAAATTACATAAAATATAGAATATGTTTATTAAAGAAATTAAAACAAATATAAAAATCTATGCATAATAAATACAGTAATTTAAGTGAAGAAAAAGAATGATTGATTTCTCTTATTTACATGGCTTTCATATAAGGGTGCTTGAAGTTCTAGCAATATATAATAATGCAAGTTTAATAATGTGAGTTTTTTGAAATTTAATTACTACCATCTCCAAGAATAAATATCTTTAAGGAAGTAATAAGACAGAAGGAAGTTACAAATTATAAAAACTGAGCTCAACTCCCTCCCATTTAAAACTGCCATAAATTTTGTTATGTTATTCACCAACCTACTTACAACCTTGTATATTTCATCAAGGTATACATTAATAGAGTTTGACAAATTTTATGGGTTCTTTCTAGTGCACACCTACTTACAGTATTGTGGTAACTCAGTTTTAAATATATTTAAAATTAGTTTCAAATTTTTAACAAGAAGTTGAGTTTAAATGTGCTCTTTAACTAGATAGAAAAAAAAAACACTCTCAAGGAAGATCATTTTTGCTATTCTCCAATGGGTATAATTATGGCACCAAATGTTAAGACTAAATCACAAGGACGTGGCTCAAGGCCAAGTTGGGACAAGCATTTGCATGTGGATAACACCTAGAAAACCAATTTTATTTGAAAGTTTTTGCTAGGTAAAAGTTATACACAAGAATGGATTGGAAATATCTGGCCTCTGTTGGGGAGTTGTTTGAAGAGGCCACGAAAAGCTAATGAAGGCATTTAGATAGGAGAGTCGTACAAATAATAAAGAACAAATAATAATTCTGGATCAATCAATTCAGAATTACTACCCTTGAAAAAAATCGGAGGTGGGGAGACGAGGGCTGACACTGCCTCTATGATCCAGCTGACAGAATGACTAGACAAAAGAGCTAACAATAAGAAGGAAAGAGAGAATTGTCAGGATGTAATATTACACAGGAGGTAGAAAAGCCTACCTCAAGCCAAACCTTTTATAAATCCCGTACGGATGGTCATTCCTACAGACTCACCTTTCTTCCCCAGTAGTCTCGCACAGGGCTTTTACTAAAGTTCTCCTGGTTCTTTTGTTCACAAGTGACAGAATTCTAAATCTGCACAAAACTGACGTGATTGATATGGCTTGGAATGATTCAAATGATCATGGAAGTGGTAAACTATGCTTTCTGACATTACTGTAATTGCCTGTGACAGATCATTCCCCCTCCCCCAAAGAAGACTTCACTGAAGAAGGGTAATAAGGGGATGAGTCCATGACTCATGGATGGGGGATGTTATAAAACCCCTGCAACGGCTCCTCAAGCAGGAACAAGGATAAATAGGGAGAATGATGGTGTCTAGTTCAAAGTAATACATTTTGAGATATGGAAAAACCCAAAATTGCCAAATGCCCGAAGTTGCAACTTGCTACTTGTTTATTTAACCACTTCAAAGAGTTGTGCTTGACTTGACAGCATCACATTCATTTCACTCTTGATAATTGTTAATTGCATTTTTGTTTATGTTTCCTTCATATTACTGTGATTAGGATTATTTTACAAAACAGAAAACTTATATTTATACAAAGAGTACATCATAACATTAAGCTTCAAAAGCTGAACTACCCATCCTGAATGTATTAGTTTTCCTACTAAAATTTCCTACTAAAATAAGTTGTCTTTTGCTTATATTGTTTAATAAATTTGCCTTTAGTTATCATAAACATGTATTTCGTGCAGTAAGCCTTAACGGAAAGTGAATACCTTCAAGGCATTTAGCAAAATACTACATTTTGTAAGTTTCCTGAAAATCATAAGGAAGCAGCATATACTTTTAAAAGACGATATAGATTTTGGAGGGAATATACTCTTCATATAAAAACATTAGCCCAAGATAGAAAAAAAAATAAATACAGCTGGAAAGATGCTAGAAAAAAACAACATTGCAAAACCTGTGGGGCTGTAGAAATATAAGAAGGATTTGCCATTGGTATTTAGCAGGTTGTAGTGAAGGATTTCCCAGCAGTCTTGCTGCGTTGGTTGTATATGCGCGTCTCTGAAGGAAGGTTCAGTTCTGCGTCAGCTGCAGAGAACTCTTCATAATGCCTGACGGATGACCTTCGTGTGTTCAGAACTCTGGGGAATAAAAAAATCAAAATGAGCTCCTTGCTCTCAAGGAACTTACTAGTTTGCATGGAGATAAGGAAGATAAGGTATATTCCGTCGGAAATTATGCGATGAAAATATGCAAATAAAAGCAAAACCAAAAGCGTGTGTTCTATTCCACAGATAGTGATCAGCATGGGTTATAAAGGGTGGGAAGGGAAGATGGGGAGATAGTTGCTTAAGTTAGATGTTGATAACAGGATAGCTTTATCATAGACATTTGATAAGGACAGTAAAGGGAATGAACTTTTAAGAAAAGTATTTTGCAATCTTTGATCATGGAAAAGTAATCTAATTGCTCTGAGTCTCTGTTTCCTCTCCCATAGGCAAGGAGTTTAAAACACAGCGCAGTCCAGTTTCTAAAAAAAGAGGCTAATGTGAAGCTTACGCACTAATGTTTTAGGGGTGGGGAATTAGGGCCACAAGATGCAATAACAACTCAATAAGAGTAAGGGATGCAGGCAAAAGAGAAAGGAAACAAATGAGAGGTTGTGTATTGTCGGACTGGCTATAGTTTTTGAAAAAACACAGGCTGTGACTTAGACATGAAGCGCGTCCTCAGGGAGATCACATCTCTAGATCTCTGATCAGTCCATCTAGTGAAGGAAGGTAGGAGGATGCATCATATGGCTCCTTTCTGTTTCTTGCCTCTCACTAGTGAAAGTTTGTCTTAAAGGGGGCTAATGTTTCCCACACTTTCAAGTTCTCAAAACCAGTCCCTTTGGGATGCCCTAAAGAGGTCAGATCTCACACTGAAAGGATTCTTCAGGCCCAGAAGTGGCCGGAAGAAGCACAGCCCACGTGGCTGCAGTGCGGTTAAGCTGAGGTCTCAGTGCCATGGTGGTTGCCGTATCAGCAAAAGAGCAGAGCAGAGCAGATCATACTGAAGACCAGCCTCACCCCTAGGGAGGAAGACACAGGAACAAACCCAGGGGTTGGCTGCTGATAACCTGATGCCAGCCATGGCAGGGGCAAGGGCAGGACCAAGAGAAGCCGGGGGAAGGCTTCAGTTGTGTCAAGTGCAAAGGGGATGTTGTCTGAGGCGTTTCCCCATTTTACAATTCTGTATGGGTCTCTTGGTATGAAATCCCAGAGTGCTCAACAATTCATCAATTGAGACGATTCAATAATTACAGCAAAGTCCATTAATTTTCCATTGGCACCATTCCAGTGAATAGCAAGAGTTTATTATGCTTTTTTTTTTTCTGTAGCAATTTTTGAGTTCCGTGAAATTAAGTCAAGAAGTGAAATATGGAATTGTGTGCTTAAAAAAGATGTGCTACAGAGGCAAATCTGGCCTCCGTCCTGAATTCCATAGACAGCCCCTTATTGCTAACAGCTGTGCTCGTTTGGGCTCACAATGCAGCCCCACATTCTCCTACACGTGAAGGACCCTGAGTGTCTAACACATAGAGATGACTTTCTTGTATCTGCCAGATATATATGCATGTAAAGGTGAGTGATTGCATTCTCTCTTTGAAAAAATTTAAAAAAAAAAGAAGAAGCTGTGTTTAGATAAATGAGAATTTTGGTAATATTTTCAGTTTTATAATTCTGCCCTAAGCAGTCTTTACGGTTGCATATAAATCCTCAATCTTAGGGAAACCCAAAAAAGGCAGTCCATTTAAAGATTAAGTGGTAATAATAGAAAGTAAAAGTAAATCCATTAGATATGGATAATGTCCTCCTTGTTCTCTCTCACTGACTTTTGGTAGCGTGCACAAATCATTTATGGAACAGGTCATGCTTCTTCAAAGACACTCACATCTTCATGGCTGAAAAGATGGACAATAGAAGAAACAGCCGGGTTACGGAGTTCTGTGGCTTGCACCTTTGAGTTGTGCAGTGCACAGTCTGGGTGACCTTTCGGGCCACGCAGGGGAGGAAGTTCACGAGTCCTTGTGGCCAGCATTATTTCTATGACGGAGAGCACTTCATTTGCAGGTGACAAAATTGGTATCCAGAAAAAAAAAAATAAATGATTTGTTCAATAAAAAGGGAGAAAGTAGAAAATAACCCAGGTCTTCTGATTCTTGTTCCAGCATTATCTTATGACTAAACCCAGGAAAAAAGAAAATTTAATAAAGGGTCACATATTTGTGATTTTATATCCCTAACCCTTGACGCTGTGCTGCAGGTTAGAATGTTTTGTTGATGTCTGAATTTAAAGCTAATCTGAATTACAAGAATATGAAAGAACCAACAAAACGTGAGGCATAAGAAAGAAAGATAGATGGGCACCAGGCTCAATCTGGCTAGTAAAATGACCTTTTCATTAAAGCATTTACCATCAGAGAGTCTGAAACCATTAATACAAACAATATCCCAAAAAGCAGTAAAAACAGCTATCAATAATTAAAAGCCAACGTAGGTGAAATGCTCATTTATTCCTTGCCATGGAGCTAAGTGCTTCATATATATTATTTCATTCAGTCATTTTGAGAAAACTGTGAGGTCAAAACCATTACCCCTCCTTAATAAATGAGAAAATTAAGCAGCAAGTTGTGTGTGTATGGGGGGGAAGTCATTTCAAATTAATCTGCCTTTATTGAATAGCTAGCTACTATAATACAAAGCAACTTTATGTTCACTGTTGTGTGAGACCAAGAGAGATGAGACATAGTTTCCAGCTGGGTGATTTGCAGTCTAGAGAATCAGAGAGTCAGGCACACAATTACAGGACTGTGGGTTTAATTTATTCACATTCTTACAATCTCCCATTATTATGGAAAATGAATGATCTGAATATAAAAACTAAATGAAATGTAGTTGTGCCCGATGATGGCCAAAGAAATAAGTCAAATTAATGAACCCATTAAAGATAACTTTTAGAGGAAATTCCACTGGAGCTTCAAATAAAAGCATATTAATAATTCCCTTCTAACTATTCCCCACACATAAAAGAAAGAAAATAAATGAAAAAATGGAAAAATTAAGATGCTAATTTCTTTTAAAGTCATCTCCCATGCCATTACCCAAGCAAAGTTATTAAACAAATGGAAAGCAGACAGAAAGAGGGATTCATAACACATTCGCTTTAGAAAAACCAGTTGAGTCAGCACACTGCTGTATCACACGTCCTCTGCAAGATGTGGGTTTGAGGAGCTGATGGTTGATTATGATCATGGAGCAAACTTGTCTGATTGAGTTGACATGCTAAGTCTCAGAGAAGACAAGGACAAGGAAAATGACTCCAGGGTGACCTCTGTATGGCAGTGGAATGATTAGAGCCACACGGTTTCCAGCTGAGAGTTGCTTATGTTTTAAGGATATTGCTAAGTTATTCAACATCGAGGAAAACCTTGGCATCCTGGGCTCAAGGCACTCACAACTGCATGACAGTCGGATAAGAGCCTGTCCAGTGTGAATCCATCATCAGCTGGCCCAGCCATCTTCTTCCATTACCTCATTGCTTTTGATATCAACAGAGGGTGACACTACTTTACAGCACTTTAAAGCTGTGTTACTATTTTGGGAAAAAGCAAGACACGACGGTAAAAGAATGAAGGGCACTGAAATAGGATTGTGATATGAGTAATGAATACAGGACAGTTCTTTTGTCAGGAGAGAAAAAAATGGCAGACTCACTAATTCCTTCAGTTAATATATGCTGTCACAGCTAAGTTTTCTATTCAATTAGCTTGACTAATTAAAATATATATGTTTTATTTAATAATCTTTTTATAGCTGAGTAGGTGATGTTTATTATGGTTAACAGCAAGTAGAAGGAATGGCAGTTATTATTTTAGACCAGTGGTTCTCAAACTGTGCTTCCTGGGTTAGAGAGACCAGCATCACCTAGAAATTTGTCGTAAATCACCAGGTGCTATCCAGACCTTCTATATCAGAAATTCTGGGGCAGGATTAATTAATAATAATCCATTTTAATGAGACCTATACCCTAGTAAAGTTTGGAAACCACTATTAAGGCTCACAAAGACCAGAAAGGGTAAACTAATTTGTGTGACTGACTTGAGAAAGACAATTAAATGGTTGGGCCACTGGCTTCTCGGAACTTCAGGCCCCCATTAAAACACTCAAGTCCACATTTTGTGAACCTCTATGCTGGTCAAGCAAGTTATGTTTACTGGTCAAACATAATTGTAGGCTGAGCTTCCCCTACTGACCCTTAGTTTGCAACATTGGTTTTAAAGGTTTACGTATTTAACAACACAATTTTGAAAAAAAATTAATGATTTTAAGACATTTTACCACAATTTACAGGAAAGAAAACATTTTGCTTGCAGCTGACTGTCCTGCCACCTACCTTGGGAGCTTATCTCATACCTGACAATTGTTGATGTCCAATTGATATATTTAAACTGATGGCCTGATCTGATGATCATAAACATAAGCTCCCCGAGATTAATGACCATAGTAGGCAGGTGGGCCATTCAGCCAATCAGGGCAAGCATTAAAAATTTTAGAGAGCAGTAAAAATTTAAAAATTAAAATAAAAAGAAAAAAAACATGTATATGGAATCATTGCCCAATCAAATTTCACTTATAAAATACAAATTTGAGAAAAATTTATTAAGAATTTCATGATGACAACTTTAGAGTGGTGTCTTTCTGAGCAGGAGACACTGTGTGACAACCCAGGTTTCACACCCATAAAGTCAGCCCTGGGACTAATGATTTCTCTTCTATTTCCTGTGGATACAATTTGCCTATAATTTATAAAAATAAATAGGTAAAATTTAGGAAAAGATTTTAGGAAGGGCAACTAAAACAGAGCTATTTTACAGATGAGATATATGATATGCTTGGTTGGAGCTTAGCAAAAATTTCAAAAATAATTGTGAGCATTAAACACATATAATTCATCTTAACATTTACTTTCAACAAGACTTTGCTTTAAGTTATATTTATATGTAGACTATCATAGGTTGAAAATATCATAAGAACAAGAAGATTCTTATTTGTAATTATTTCTGTGACTTGATTAATATTAATCTATAATTCATTATATTGAAAATGTCATTTAATAACTAAATTTTTGAAATAAATAAGTTCAAGTTTTCAGAATCTTATACAACCTTTTTTAGGTCATATGGGTGCCACAAACACTGCTTGTAAAATCAGTGCATCTTCCAGATTTCTTAAATTATTCCCAAAATACAGCTTTTGTGAAGAAAAAAAAATGTAAACGGACCACCTCACATTGAGGCAGAATAGGTACCTGCTACTCAATGGGATTTAGAGAAATACTTTCAGAAGTCTTCCTTTCACCTCAGTGTGAGACACAGCATTGCATGTTGCCTGGAATTTTTTCAGTGCAGAACCACTAAGTTGGTCAAGGAACTACATTGTCATCAAACACAGGCTCCTGACTTCATACTCTGTTAGGGCGAAACAATATTTCAGAATTGAGCAAACTACTGATTTCATAATGCCATCTCATTGCTCTTAGAACAAAATCCAAACATCTTATGATGGCTGCAGGATATTTTTTAAAGTCGTTTCATTCCTTTTTATCCCATTTCACATCATTCTACCATGTGCTACCCATTCTCTGGACACACTGTCCTAGACCAGGTTGAGCTGTGCTCTCTCCTGACTGATTCTCCATTCGACTGACTTTTATTCAACCTTAAATCTAAGGAGAAAAATATCTCTGGGAGGCCTTCCTGACTCTTCTATCTAATACGCTGCTTCCGTCACCCACCATCCCACAAAATGCACCCACCATAATCACTTCATTATCCCAATAGTTCACCCTGGCTGGTTTGGCTCAGTGGATTGAGCGTCGGCCTGCGAGCTAAGTGTCGCTGGTTCGATCTTCCAGTCAGGGCACATCAAAGAAGGAAAACTCTGATTCCAAAAAACCTCTGCTGCCTTGCGGCATACCTCTTCAGGGGAAAGGCTAAGGGAGTAAACCCCGACAGAAAATCCGGAGCCGGAGTCCCTAAGGCGGTTTGACGTTGTAGTCAACACCGGCAACTCCTGCGGCGTACCTGAAGCCAAGCTGTATTGACTCCGTCTTTCCCTTGGACCCTTCAGCTGCGAAGAGAGGGGGCGTCTGCTGCATGCGCAACAGCAAACCCTCCATATCACCCTGCCCAGGCTCTGTAGCTTCAGCTTCACTGGAGAGGACACTCCAGCGTCATCGCAAGATGTTGATTCAACACGGGAGGAGACAGATACCGTGTCACTCCCAAGTCGGACTGCACAGCCATTCTCGGCGGTGCAGATAGACTCTTAAGAAGCTATACCATCGTCTCTCGAGACGGACGGCTGCCGACGATCCCAATAGTTACCTCCTTCTCGGCACTCATCCCCATTAGAAATCCTTTTATGTGTATTTGATTACTTATTTATTTATAAGTCACCTCTCTAGAACATAAACTCCGTTAAGGAAGGAACCTACCATCTTATATTTCTCCACATTCTTAGTATCTACAATAGTGCCTGGCCCAGAGTAGACCCTGAATATCGGCTGATAAGTGCTGAGTGAATGCCTAGTGTAATAACAGAAAAGTATGTTTGAGTGGTTCTTTGGGAGTAAAGTTAGCGAAAGGAGATAAAGGGAAACCATGAAAAGAAAAACGAGAGGGAAGAAGACTATGTTCATCCTGAGATTATGCTGCTG
Organism: Furipterus horrens; assembly: GCF_987537825.1. Classification (NCBI taxonomy): domain Eukaryota; kingdom Metazoa; phylum Chordata; class Mammalia; order Chiroptera; family Furipteridae; genus Furipterus; species Furipterus horrens. The sequence continues at coordinate 12,531,480 of NW_028327171.1, forward strand.
ACGATGTAGGTGAGGACCTCGTGTGACAATAGAGGAGCAATCAGACGCTGAGACCTCAAGGGAGAAGAAACATCAAAAAGGGAAATGCAAGGAAACTAAAATACTTTATTTTCTTCACAATGTTTTCATGGGTGTAGCTTTATTGAAACATGCCAGTATTTGAGAAAGCATTCTCGGAATACTTTCTTATTCTAAGAGTGCTGGTGATTTACTTAAAAATGTGTGCAAATCAAACAGCACCTTATTTCAAAGACTGAAAAATTAAAAACTCTTATGTGTTGACTGAGACCAGCAAATCACCAACAAAACCAGGTGCTAACTGAAGCTCACAGATTTAGAAAGCATTGGCAGTTATTTTCCAGAAGAAGATACTTCATCGGGGTTACATTTCAAAAATCAATAGCCATTCTTCACCTACCTCCTTTACACTCAATTATGACTTTTTTTTAAAAAAGTGCTTTTGAGAAGTTTTCCTTGTTTAGTCACAACTGGGAGGAATTTTATTTTTAGTTTTGACCTAAATCAAATAATGTTGAACTGTAAGTAATTTTTTTTAAGTGGGAGGAGGAAAGGAGCAATAGCTTTCCCTATTTTAAGAAACCTGAACTCTAGTTGCACTCAGCAAAACAGCACCCTCAATAACCTGAACATGCAAACTTCAAAACTTGGCACGGTGAGAGTCTGATGAAGGAAAAACCCAACCAAAGCCAAATGCGATAAAAAAGTGTCTCATATTTTAAAAGTCACCCAGATTTAAATAGCATGTCTTGACATGAGAGAGAGCACAATTTCCTTCATTAAAAAAAAATAGTATCTTCATTTATAATGGTTCAGTGAATCATAATGTACCTAGAAAGTTTGATTTAGGGGCCATAATTGTGACTATTCAAATCTGAACACTGCAGGCAAGATGCCCAATAATATGGCACTCACCAAAAACAATCTCTAATCATCTTCTCCAACATTCTTTCCCATGACCAATAGGTGACAATTCAGGTATCATTTTGATGTTCATTTTGAATCTTGAAGTCTGACTCCAACTATCAAAATCCTTAAAATTATCACTGCATTGATTGGTATTTGGAAAAACATACCCCAAAATAATCTGTACTTTATTACCTCAGGGTTGGGACTTGCTCCAGAAATCAGGGGCTGACTTTTAACTGCTCTTTGTTTTTTTTACAGTAATTCATAAATTAATACTCTACATCCACTACTGGAAGTGGCAAAAGAGTGAAGATAATTTAGAGTCGCATGTCATAAGAGTTCCCTCTTCAGTAGCTGAAAATAGATAAGGTACTGTATTTTGTTAAACTGAATTGCATACTTTATAAAGTAAGTCTTATAATCAATATGAGGGTACTTTTTGGACTGACTGGTGCTCATCCAAGATGATCATGATAGTAAAAGGATTAAGAACTAAGACATTAATATTAAATAAAATAATTTTACTTTTACAAATTTTATTTAAAATTTTACAATTAAATGCTATCAGATTACTAAGGTATCTTAATTATACTGTTTTTAATGACTGGTGGTTCTCTACCCCTCAGTCCTATCTCAATTTATGGAGGTGGAGACTTGGGCCAGATATGGTGGTACTTGTTATGCTGATAGTAATTTTTGGTGTCAAATGATTTTGTCTTTCTTTTTCAGTTTCCACTAGTGACAAGGTCAGACCAAGTTACTCTCCCAGTTAACTGTTCTTTCTTTTGCTAGTTATAAAAACCAGAGTTAATTCTACTTCTTTTAGTAACCCTCAGGGAATTGATAGTTGGGTACCAACTGACTGCTTAATAAGTATTATCACTTGCTCTTTTGACATTAAAACCTTGTTACATATTTTATAAGAATCATAAAACTATAAATCGGAGAAAGAAGATTCAACATGCGATAATTTAATCACAAATAAAACACATTATTTAAGAATTATTCAATCTAAATCTTGTTTTATAACATATAAGGTAATGTCTGATATAAGAACAAGGAAATTTCCAAAAATTTAGTAGAACGTTACATAAGCTTCAGGGTGCATTATTGTCTTATACAATCTAATCATCTAGCCCTAAACAGTTTTTAATAACAGTGATAGATAATTAAAATCAACTTGGAAGATATTATTTCACCTTAAAAGTTATTAAAAGCCTTTTACAAAATCATATTTGCTAAAAGAACAAATCTATAAAAATTGTACTGTGCGTGACAAAACATTTATTTGGTAAAACAAAAAACATAAATATATTGTCTCATACTCAAGCACTGATTTAACCTTACTAGAATGTTTAATTGTGTTCTGAACCTAGAATCAATTTGTCTAGAACCAACGGGAGTGGATGACAGTCGTATCAATTTCACAAGGTGGAAGCGTGCCTTGGTAAAATTCCAGCCGCAGAGGCGGGATGGGGGTAGTGAATGGAATGAAAGGAGACGCAGCCTTTCACACTCTGTCTCCATCAGTTTGCAGAGTTGCCAGAGCAGTTACTGGAGCAACGTGTCAGATATATTGGCATTTCTTTCTTAGTAAGAGATTAGAAAATAGTAACAAAGACATTATTGCCAGCAGCTGCCAAAGTTTTTATTCCTCAAGATATCTTAATCAGACTCTTTAGTGATTGGTGGGGTTTATTGTCAGTCTTTTTTTTAACTATATTGATTCAACTTGACTCTGAGACTCCAAGTCCATGGTGGAATTGAGGAAGGCTTGAGGGACATTCAAATGTTCTCTCTGCCTTGCCTGGTAAGGTATACAGCCAACAGTCACAAATACACACGGTGACTACAATGATCTATACTGCAGTCTCCAAATTCTTCAGTAAATGATGTGTTCATTTCCAAAAACTAAGATCATGGTAAAATTACCAGTCATCATAAACTGGATATTTCCCATCACTGTAAAGAAGGGTAATCAGAGTAAACATATCCATGAAATTCACTAGCCATATTGATGTTGTTAATTGCCTTGGTAAAGTCGTGGCAATAATGGATGCATCATCAACCGATCAGATACGTGTTTCTTTAATTTTAATTTTTAATTTTTTGTCTTTTTATTGTATTTTTTCCATTATTATTTATCCCTGTTATCCCCCCCCACACACACAATTACCACACTGTTGTCCATGTTCATGAGTCTTTTTTCCTATTTGCTCAGTATCTCCACCCCCTAACCCAACCCTTCCCACCCAGAGCTGTCAGCCTGCTCCCCATCTATGAGTCTGTCATTATTTTCCTTGTTAGTTCAGTTTGTTTATTAGAGTCAACGTATGAGTGAAATCGTAAAGTATTTGCCTTTCTCTGCTTGGCTTATTTCACTTAGCATAATGTTTCTAGGTCCATCAATGCTGTCACAAATGGGTTTTTGTTGTTTGTTTGTTTGTTTGTTTGTTTTTGCAGCCAAGTAGTATCCCATGGGTAAATGCCCCAAAGCCGTTTTATCCACTCACCTACTGGGGGATACTTGGGCTGCTTCCATATCTTGATAATTGTAAATAATGCTGCATTAAACATAGGGCTGCTTATATTCTTTCAAATTAGTGTTTTGGGTTTCTTTGGGTAAATTCCCAGAAGTGTAATTGCATAGATCAATGGAACAGAATAGAGAGCCCAGAAGTAAACCCACACCCTTATAATCAATTAATATTTGACAGAGGAGGAAGAAAACACATACAATGGGCTAAAGATAGTTTATTCAATAAGTGGTGTTGGGAAAATTGAACAGATAAATGCAGAAAAATGAAATTAGACCACCTTCTTATACTACACACAAGAATAAATTCAAAATGGATTAAAAACTTTAAAGTCAGATGTGAAACCATAAAAATTCTAGAAGAAAATATAGGCAGTAAAATCTCAGACACTGCTTATAGCAATATTTTTTTTTGATATGTCTTCTCAGACAAAGGGAACAAAAGAAAAAATAAACAAATGGGACTACATTAAACTAAAAAGTTTTTACTCAGCAAAGGAAACAACTAAGACAATAAAAAGACAACTACAGAATGGGAGAACATATTTGCCAATACATCTGATGAGGGTTTAATATTCAAAATTTATAAAGAACTTATAAAACTCAACACCAAAAAAGTAGACAATCCAATTAAAAAATGGACAAAGGACCTGAAAAGAAAGTTCTCCAAAGAGATGGCCAATAGACATGAAAAGATGCTCAATGTCACTAATCATCAGAGAAATGCAAATTAAAACCACAATGAGATATCACCTCACACTGTCAGAATGACTATCAACAAACAAGTGCTGGCGAGGATGTGGAGAGAGGGGAACCCTTCTGCATTGTTGGTGGGGATGCAGATTGGCGCAGCCACTGTGGAAAGCAGTATGGAGATGCCTCAAAAAATAAAAAATGGAACTGCCTTATGGCCCAGCAATTCCACTTCTAAGAATTTATCCAAAGAAACCCAAAATACTAATTCAAAAGAACAGATTCATTTTTTAAGGTAAACTTGCTATTCATACATACATGAGCTCTGGTATAAATCAAGAGAAATTTGGAGGTTGTAAAACTTTTTTTCCCATTGATTTTTTGGGTGTCTCTTCTAGAGATTGGAAATATAATTCCTCTTTAATGGATAGTATGGTATAATTTATCATTATTTTATAGGTTTTTGTTTCAAACATTAATGGACATTACATTCTATGTTCTCTTAAGTATCATGCCTGCACAAGAAGGAGTATTGAGTGTATGATTTAAGTTGAGGATTAGCAAATCTAAATGTTAGCAAAATAGTCATTCAGTGTTACATGCAATTATATATATATATATATTCTAAAGAAAAGTAAGTTTTAAAACATTCCAATCTATATATTTATCTTGAAAGCAAAATTATTTTTCTTCATTTTAGGTGATTTTAATATGCCATTCCTTTTCCCAGGAATGTTCTTCCTTCAGAGAGCCTCATGGGTCACTTCCTCACTGTCTTCTGGTCTTTTATTCAAGTATCACCTTGTTAGAGAGGTTTGGCTAGTCACCAGTATCAGACAGCTCCCATGCTGTTTCTTCAGCTCTCCCTCTCCTATAGAATCCTTACAAAAGAGAGAGTATATATTCCTGTCTTTATCTGTTTACTGGCCATCTCCTAACCCCACAGCAGAAAGTTAAGTATCATGATGTCATGGACTTTGTTTCATTCACTGTCTTATTTCAAACCCTAGAGTCAGGCATGAAGATAATCAAAAAGGCTTTTCTGCATAAGCAAATTAGGAATGAATATACCATTTAAGCAAGATTAAAAGAAGCAAAATTGTAAGACTTCTATTGGGGGGGGGGGGGATATCTGCTCAGCATGTTCTTTTTGTCCAAAAAATTGCTTCTTTCCTTCACGTTCCACCTAACTCTTTGCATCCACCCATATGGTTCGTGTGAGCTGTCATATGTTTGATTACTTCTCTATCCTCTGGCCATAATGGGTCTGTCTTGTGAGCATTATTTGATGCAAAATGGGCAGTCTCCTCCAAGAGTTCATGCTGGAGACATGCTGATTAGGAGTGGATGGCACTCCTAAGCTAAAGTACTTGGGAACTATAGTAAATAAAGTCTGTCTCTCCTTGTGTGGTTAAAGGTGAATTAAAACTCTGTCCTGAACATTGTGGTTCAGTTAATTGAGCATCATTCCACAAAGTTAAAGGCTGTGGGTTCAAATCCCGGTCAGGGCACATTCCTGGGTTTTAGGTTCAGTCCTGCATTGGGGAATGCAAGAGACAACTGGTCAATGTTTCTCTCCCTCTTTTTCTCCCTGCCTTCCCTTCTCTCTCTGAATATATAAATAAAATCTTTTTTTTAAGTTTAGTTACGACTCCAAAACTGTTCACTGGACTGTTGTATGCAGAAAGTCAGGCAGTTGTAAGAAAACACAATGAGGTCAAAGACCTAGATTTCACAATGATGAAATCTTGAGTGAAAGTCCAAGATCCTGATTTCCTAAGGTTTACTTTAAGTAATAGAAATAGTTTTCTGCAAATTTGGGGAAGAAATAAATTAGCACTTAGTTCTTGAGCCAAAAATATTAAAGCATGATTTTATTTCAAATATTTTTTCTTGTATTTTCCTCTTTAGAGATAAGAGCAGTGTATCTATTTTAACATGGGTATAATTTTTCTACAACATGACCATTAGTTATAGTTCCAGGTCAAAAGCATTAGGTCTATTCTCAGTAGGGATATCAGGACTGAGTACTTTATTGCTGTTGACAAAAGAACTTTGAAATAGCATCTGATGTAGCCAATGGAATGCTAACCACAGGGAATCAATTTCATTTCATAGTGATCAAGTTATTCCTGGAATTTTATTTAATCGTACCCTGACTTAACAGCTAAAGGAAATGGATAAGAATGACCATTATTCTTATTTGATAAGAAGATAATAATATCAATGGTTCTACAGTCTAGTAAGCAAGCCCTAGAGGGAAGAAATTGTAACCCATTTTTATAAATTTTTATTTATCGATTGATTTGAGAGAGAGAGAGAGAGGGAGGGACATTGATCCCTTGTTCCACTCATTCATGCACTCATTGGTTGATTCTTGTATATGTCCTGAGCTGGGATCAAACCCACAAATTTGGTGTTTTAAGACAATGATCTAACCAATTTAGCTACCCAGCTAGGGCCTTGTAACCCATTTTTAATCAGAGAACTCATAAACCCAAATAGGCATTACAGTTATAAAGATTATCATTTTCTAGCACAGCAGGAAAAGATGTCTCAATGCAAAATTTTCAAGTATTATTACTTTGTTACGGCTAATTCATTATGTTATGGCCACAGCCAGCCCTTCCCTTCTAGCCATTTTCATCTCTCTTATTTTCCTTCATAGATATTGATTCCACATGAATATTGAGTAAATTTATCCAACCAATATATGTGTTTGCACAGCCCAGGAACACATATATTAAAATTCTAACCTCTAGTACTGCAGGATGGGACCTTTCTAGTCATTAAAGATATTTATAGTCTTCAGTAATATACAATTATCTTCATGTTTATTTATTTGAAGGTAATGTGCCTTTTATATCTGGATACTTTTAAGGTTTAGTCTATCATTATTTTTATTAATATGATAATAAGACTTGATGGTTCTTTCTTTCTTTGGTGCTTCCTTCCTCCCTCCCTTCTTCCTTTTCTTTCTCTTTTCTTGTGTTTCTTTTTACATTTTTTTTCTGTGTGCAGGATATGTACATACATACACAAAGAAAAAGTTTTCAGGGTTGTATATTAATATCCTTTTTTCTATGTGCATATATTTTGAACATCTTGGTGTCCATTGAGATTTTTAGAAATCTGAGTTGATAGTTTTCATCAGATTTAGAAAATTTGGCCATTATTTCTTTAAATACTTTTCTGATTCCCTTCCCCTTTAGAGACTTCCATTACACAGGTGTTAAACTGCTCAATATTGTTCCAGTTGTCACTGAGGCTTTAATTGTTTTTAAGAGACTTTTCTCTGTGTTTCTCATTTTGAGATATCCTATTACTATTTCCATTTTTTAAATCTCTGCAACTCTCCTCTTCTCTTTATCATTATGTTTGTGCTCTCTTTTAAGTACTGGAGTACTGGAATATGATTTATAAAAGCTTTTGTGACATGCTTGACTGATCATTCCATCATCTCTGCCATTGTTTTAAAATGTAGATTTTGTTATTATTAAAGTATAGCAAGGCCAACGGATTAGGAGATGGTTGCCTTTTGAAAAGATATTGTCATATTCCTGATCTCAAGAGGTGGAGGCCCACCACTCCATGAAAATCCACACAGAGTCAGTTAGGAAGCAAAGGGAGTGTGGGGAAAATTTGGACTAGACTCCTTACTGTGGTTTCTGTAGAGAGAAATGTGACAAACAAAATAAGCAGATTTGAGATTGGCTAGTTTGAGTCATGTTAGCAAGCTCTGGGGACAAGGGTTGTCCCTAGTTGTCTATTACCTGACTCTGAGGTGATCAGGGCAGGGCAATAGCGGCCTGGAGGGAGCAAACCTGATAAAGGAATTGACTGGGGTATGGGTCTGAATTGGTTGGTTTGCACATGGAAGGCAAGATTACAGAGGAGCCCTTTTCTAGCTCTAGGGACTGGCAGACCCTGGGGCATCCCTCCTAAGGTCAGCAAGCACCAAGACAACAAAGTATCAGATATGGAAACTAGAAAAGGTAGTTGTTACAAACATCTCTGCATATGTTTATAGTGATTGATTTATCTCCTTATTATGGTTAATATTTCTTTCCTTCTTAGAATGTTTACTACTTTTTGATTGTATTTTGAGTATTGTGAGGTTAGACTGTTGGTGCCTGGATTCTCTTGTATTTCTTTAAAAAGTGTAAACTTTGCTTTGGTAGGCAGTTAAGATAGCTGCAAATTAGTTTTATTCCTTTGATATTTGTTTTTAAGCTTTAATAAAATGGGTCTAATTAGACTTCAATGAGATTTCATCCCTATTACCAAGGCAGAAATTTACTTTTCTTTATGGGATCATATTTTCTCCTCATTAATGAAAATTATGAATGCATAAAATATAAGCAGAGCGGGGTCCACACTATTTTCTCATAAGGCTGTGAAGTGGAGTTAGGCATGTAAACCAAATGTTTGACTAAACAATGAGATAAGAAAAGTGAGGATACTGTCCAAAGTTTTTATCAACTATAAAAAATGGAAATATAGTAATATATGAATTTCAATGAGTTCAGAATAGTAGAGCTTGAAACAGTCTGATAAGGCTTTACAAAAAGTGTAAATGCTTTAGAATTTGAGCATCTGTTATGTGCTGCTAACCTAGCATTATCCTAAGTTGTAGAAATACCATGATATAAAGAAACATGTACCTGGCTATCAGGAGCTTATCATCTTCAGTTACAAAGACAAGTAAGTAGTGCTACCAGTTGGATAAATATTTTGTGCTAAAATGGTAGATATATAAATTAGTCATTAGACATCAGGAAAACCTCCTAAGAGGAATTTGTATAAGGTGAGGCCAAATGATTATTAAAATTTAGTCGGTTAAAGGAGCAGGAGGACTCAGAAAGGGGTTAGATGTGATTTGTGGCAGAGAAAAGAGCTTGTGTGAAAACTTAGAAACACAAGAACAGTAAACATCTGCAGAATTAAAAGGACAGTAGTTTGTTACTGCTAGAACATGGTGGCCAGGAAGAATGAAGTGTGGCACATAGCAAGACTAGATAGGCAGGCAGGGGCCAGATGATCATGAAGGACTTGCAATGTAGTATGAAAGGGTCTGGATCTTAACAGAGCAATGGGATCCCTCAAATGGTTTTTGAGAAGTGAGTTGTTACGAAGACTGAAAAAAACATAGTTCGATCTATGGACATGAAGTCCAGGAGAGCAGACAGATCTGAGATGGTAGCCCATGCTGATACTCAGAGCATAAGCAGAAGATTCATCCTCTGTATCAGTTTGCTGGGGCTGCTCACAGTTTGGACTCTAGCACCTTTATAACATATATGAAACCATGGCTCAGTGAGTGACCTATAGTTCACAGAAAGAAAAGGCATTTGTTTGGATTTTTACTTTTGTCACCCTGCTGAAGAATGGTGCTATACAGAGGTGATCTGAACCCTCATCGGCACCTCATTAGGTTATGAAATAAGTATGAGAATAATGCAGACAAAAAAAACATGCTGTTAAGCCTCCATGAGAGGTTGAAATTGAGGAAGGAAATAGAGATGGTCTGAGAAGGATGACTAAGATTTCTGAGGAAATTAGATAGCAGGTCCAGACTTCAATGTAAAAGTCGGCAAGCATGGAAAGTGAGAATCACTTGGATCTGACCTATGGACTGTCCCTTCTGGAAAGGAAAACTATAACAGGGCCCAGGACAATAGGATCCAGAAAGTGAAAGAATGCCAATCTAGAGTTTTATATCCGGCCTTCCATACTCATAGAAGTCAGGCCTCATAACACTTATCTGGAAGTGAGAGGCAAAGGATCATGGTAAATGAGGCTCCTCCAAGTGCAGAGTAAGGGAAAGTAAAGAACAATTTTGAGAGCATGTAGGTCACTGACTTCCGAAAAATTATTTCATATAATATTTCCCAAATCTTTGCTTTCATCATGATAATTTACAAAAGAAATGAACGAATCCCTTTTAATACATTTGCTAGTCTCTACACCAGCAACAGACAGGCTGTGCTTAAAGATTACAATTTATCACTGTTTTGTTAGAAAGATGCCAAGGTGTCTTAAAGCAACCAGTTGGAAAAGAAAAAAGAAAAACTCAAAATTCAATAAAGACACTAAGCAAACATTTAGCTATTCAAGTCTAATTGCCTTACCATATATAAAATATCAGCAAGAAATAGAGCGGCAAAGTTAATAATTTACTATGCAGGTTATTTCTCTCAATATAATTTTTAAATAAAGCCCACTTATTTATATTAGCTATCGGTAGGCTAATCTGTCTACAGAAGTAAAGTAAATACACTTTTAAAATGAATTTTTTTTTTCAGGATGGAATAGGATTAACACAGGGGCCCCTGAGTTGGGCCGCTTGGGTCGTATTTCTGCTCTACACAACACAGGCCCATGATCTTGTCCAAGGTATTTAACTTATTTCAGCCTCATTTTTCTTATATGTAAAATGTGCATAACTACAATACATGCTTTGTATGATTTTTAAGTTAAAATTAATTGAAGCACTTCATGTACCATGGTTAGCCTATAGTAAGTACATAATTAATATTAACCACTATTGTGGCTGTTACTAATATTACTACTGCCTTTACCACTATCACTGTTACTACTGCTAAGTGTAGAATTCACTTTTTTTCCTTTTGGAATGTTGGAAGACATTTGCTCTTCTCCAGTTTTCAAGAACCTTTTCAATCTCCAAATACTCATAAAAGTCTTAATAAAATCACATATAATTTATTGTAAACACAAAAATTTCCATTGTTTAAAGCTTCCTAGATCTTTGCTTACTCAGTATTAGTTTATCTTGGGTTTAAATTACATTCATTCTTATCCCTTTCCTTCCTCAGGTCATTGTTATCAGATAATTCACAAGAAAAAATGAGAGTTGATTTGCTTTTTTTTTTACCCATCAGTGCTGCATTCCTAAACACAGTAAGTTTATCTTTTTTGCTCATCATGTTGTAATAGGAAAAATATTGTTTGTATGACCCTGCTAAGTTGGAAATATTTATTTCCTTTTGATTATCTTAGAATATTTGTAGTAATTTTATACCATTCTTTTCTATTCATATTCTATAACTTTTCCTTTTACGGGTACCTAGAATTTATTTTTCTTGCTATATGCAAAACCTTAGTAAGTTTGATAAGATTTTTTACACATACTGCTCATTAAATTCTCACAAACCCCTAAAATGTAGGTGAAATCATGTCCTCTACTTTTTAGATGGGAAGCTGAGGCCCTAAGGGGTTGAGTAATTTGACAATATCATTTAGTGAGCAAATGCAATAGCTGGGATTCAAACTCAGGCAGTCTGGTTTCAAAGCCTGAACTCTCAACTACTATGTTATTGTATTTCTGTAACTTCATTGCAGAGATCCCATTTTTTAAATATTACTGTCCTTATATTTTGACCTTGATAACATCTGCGATTGCAGTATCAGTTATTGGTATATCATTTATATATTTGGTAAATACATAACATATACTCAATGACTTCATAAAAGTCATATTATATTTATATACATGTTTATATAAGTTTTCCTTTTTTCTTGAAACATCTTATCTGTCAGGATTTCAAGCTATGGATTTACTTTACTGTAAATATTTTAAAACCTGCTAGCTTTCTTAAAGATGGCAATTCACACTGGGCCTCTCCTTTCTTCCAGCCCCTCTACTATTAGAAACAGTAAAATGGCATAGGCTCTTCTTCCCAAGTTTCTACCATCCTTTTCTGTCCAAGAACCAATCATTTACTCCTTATTGATGAGAGTTATATAGACTGATGTAATTTCTTTAATCCTTTCTTCTGCCTTGTTTCAAATAAGTTTCAAAAATGTCAAGATGTTTTCAATCGCTCTGCATTTGGTTGAAAGAGATTTTGTACATATAGGCTGTTAGCTGAGGATCTTCCCTTAGAATTTGAATTCACTTTGCACCAGGTTATTATCTGTGCCAGAAATGCATCATTCATTTCTTTTAGCTGGCTGGAAACCCAAATAAAGTCGTATATAATTTCTGTTTTCTCTCTCCTTTTTTCTGTACCTATGACACTCTTTTTCCTATGTAATCCTATATGGGAGCAAATGATAAAGCCAATGCCTCTTGAATAAACAGGCCTTGGGTGAAATCATTTTAGATCTAGGATCTAGTGTCCAGTTTGTGGCCTTTAGTGAAATGCAATCTTTCTGGTGTCAGATTCAAGGTACAATTACCCCTACACCAGTGATTTTCCACATTTTTCACCTCATGGCACAAAAAAACCTAATTACTAAAATTCTGTGGCAGACCAAAAAAATATGTTTTTTGCTGATCTGACAAAATATAGGAGTAATTTTTATTTATTCACACCAGATGGCTATTGTTGTGTTGGGTGTTGTCATTTTTTTTAACTCAACAATCTAAGGGGGAAAAAGTTAAGGCCCCTGACTAAATAGTTAGGTATTGCATGTTTTAAAAATTCTTGGGGCACACTGGTTGAAAATCACTGCCCTACAGTGATATAAAACTGTGCTAAGCACATTATTTCATTTAGTCCTCACAACTATACAAAGAAGATAAATTATAATCATTTGAAGGTAAACTAATGTAACTACTTTGCTGTGACCTTTTGGGGTTCTGCCAAATTATGTGATTCTACATCCAATTCTCTCTGCTTTTAAACAAGTTTTTCCAGGTTTGATCTGTACAATGAAAAACTCATAGCCTTACTAGTTAATGTACCCATGTAGTCAGTCATCAAAGTAGCCAAATGCCCTTAGTAAGTCTCATGACCTAGAACCTGTCTTTGGGAGCACATATAAGCCAAAGAAGGTGGATAGTGTAGAAAAATACATGGCCTGAGAATTAGAGAAATAACCATCTCACTAGCTTAGAAAGATGGTGGCAAAGCAGAAAAGTAAATAGCAAATATTTGTATAAAGAGAAACAAATGCTATATAAATAAACTGGGATGGAGAAAGAGAATTTGCATGTATTTCCAAAGTGTGTGGGAAAGGTCAATAAAACTTACAGTAATTGAGCAGTCATTAAACAGAAGCATTTGATCAAGAGAGCAGAAATAAGACATAAAATAATTGTGAGGCTGGGTTTTCTCTCCTACTTGGTTCTCTCACATAAGAAGACAATTTGCGGAATATCCAAAAACCACATTGTTATAGAATATTTATTATCAATTGTTTTTACATAACAAAGGACTAGATTTCCTTGCATTTTCTGCATAAGTATTATATTTTTTCTTTTCTTATACGTTCTCATATTTTTATCTCATGACAGTTCTATTACCTGCAGACCAAATGACTTTGAAGAAGTCAGGACAAGGAATTAAAATTAAAAATATACTTTTGGAAATTACATTTACCACAAAGTTATCAATTTATAAAGCTCAACTTACTTCTCCCTACATGATTCCATAATTCCCATAAGAAAAATAACAAAGTAAGCAACAACCAGGGCCCCCTTTTCCCCTCAGGTGATATGTACAAGACACCAGGTTGTGATCATCGAAATAAATAAATAATTTGCATGCAATATTTTCTTATTGTCTTTTCCTTTTGTCAATTAAAATATATGGTAAAGTGTCAGGTTTATCAAAAGGCATCAGAACCTCCTGGAAGAAAAGTACAGAAGGTTCCCATGCTTTCTGCTTTTCTATAACTCCACTCACAGGTAGAATGTCAAAGCAAAGTCAGATAGATAAAGGGGTGGTAGACCCTTTAAACAGAAGCCTCCTGTAAAGGAAGTCTAGTAGTTTTCCATGCAACTTTGAATTCTACTTCAGGCAAGCAGGAAATAAAAAGGCAAAGAGGAAAGCAATTTTGAGAATAAACTCGGAACTTCAAAGAAAATGGATTTAAAGCCTAACTTATTCAAGAAAATGATTAATAAGAAGAAAAAGAAAGTGGAATGTAATCATAAACAGAGTAAATTTTATGTTTAAAATGTAATTTACAAAATAATTTTAAAAATAATTTATAGCTTCTGAATGCCTCCAAAAGTCACATGATATTTATAATTAAAAAACCAAGAATTATAGCTGCTTTCTAAGAATATTATGCAATTGCACAGTCCAATCTTGTGCAATTTTCTATCTTCTGTGTTATCATTTTTCGTAAATCGACAGGTGTTATAACGCACATACTTTTTCAGTGTGTGACTGCTTTGAAATCAGTATTGGTCTTCCTGGTTAGCAGCAGAGGAAAAGAAATGCTGTAACTCTAAAAATCTAATGCAAAGTGTGAACCCTGAGAAATAAGACACCTACTTAAAAGAGCTCCTGGTGGCTAACCAGGCTCAAAAATGAAAAACAGAGTTTAGCAGCCATTTCTGCACGGGGGCATCTCGTGCGAACTACACTTCAAGGAGAAGCCTGCACTAAACTGCCGGCCTACACTGTGTTTCTTCGCTCTGAGGCAGCCCTTACAATGGAGTTCCTGGAATCCTGTTTCAACCAATAGGACTGAAGGTTTCCCCATCCATTCAGAGCTGTGCAGCTCTGACCATCCAAACAGCTCCATTCTGATCAGGAGAGTGCCTTTTGAATCAATCGGACTGAAAATTTGGAGTCCTCATTTGCATGAGGACAGACCAATCAGGGACCGGGGGCAGGGACTTCTGTCCTGGTAAGCCAGCTCCCCTCTGGCTACATGTCCATGGCTGAGCTGAAAACACTGAAGCAGAGAGGAGCAAACCAGCACAGGTAAAAGCAGACTTGCAGAACAGAGTAGAACAAAGTCAGTGTCTTAAACCAGTGCAGAGCAAAGCAGACAGAGCAGACTACTGAGGGGCAGAGCAGAGCTGCCTAACCAAGAGGGCTTTGACCCCAGGGCTGCCTCAAAGTCATTTTCATAGCTCTGCTGTATTACAATTGAGATTTTTGCACAAAATAAAGTTTCCTTCTTTATTGCACCCCAAATTAGGGATTCCTGTTGGCATTGAATTATTGTCAGGTTGACAAAAGCATCAGTATTTTAAAATCTAACATAAGACATAGGAAGTAAACTCAATGCTTGAGTAGATAAAATTACTTATTCAGGCTAACAGAGTACTAATAAATAGAAATGTAGGTATCAATTAATTTATTTGTTAAATCATCATCATCATCATTGTTCAAGAAAAATCTTGGAAAACAGACATCCTTATCAATTTTTCTCATCCATAAAGGACAGGAGAGGATAGGTGGAAGTTTAAAGTCTTCTGAGATAAGCAGTTATCCAATGTTCGTGAACTTCTCAAATGGAGGTATTGTCTTTTCTGTAACTGATTTCTCACAATTAATAATAAAGTTTACTGATAGCCAGATAGAAGTAAATTTTCAAAAACAGAGTTATTCTACAGAAGTAAAAACACATTTATAAATTTTAGCCACTAATTTCAAATCCAGTTGAATACTGGAATCTCCTAAGGCAGAATTTTTAATAAATTCATAGGCCTAGATCCCAATTCTAGAGAATTTACTTAGGTGGGAATTGAGTGAATATTTTTCTGGGCAATTCTATTGAAATAACAGCACAGTAATGGGATCCAGCAATTTGTATTTTAACAAACCCTCCAGATGATTCTTACGCATGCTAGAGGAACATGGACTGAAAAAGATGAAATAAAAACAAAACCAAAAAAAATATCAATTCAAACCATTTTTTATCATTTTTACTTTAGCTAACCATATACCTAGGCCCCCTCTTTTTTAAGAAAAAATTTTTTTCAATTACAGTTTATATGCAACACTATTTTGTATTCATTTGCGATGTCAAACCTAGTGGTTAGACAATCGCATACTTCACAAAGTACTCCCCCTGATACTTCTAGTACACAACTGACCCCGCACCTACTTATTACAATATTATTGACTATCTGCCCTATGCTGTAGTTTACATCCCTGTGACTGCTCTGTAACTACCAATCTGTACTTCTCAACCCTTCATCTTCTTCACCACTTTCCACCCCCTTCTCCTTGGGCAACCACCAGTCTGTCTTCTGCATCAGCCCCCTCTTATTACAGATGGCTCATGTAAGTATGTGTGTTTTAGCAATGGTGGGAAAATTGCTTGGGTAAAAGAAAAACCCAATTATATAAATATTATTCTGGGGGGAATTGATGTTTCTTTGATAGAGTGTAGTGATGATCAAGGAAATAACAATGTGTCTTCTACCATTGCAGTGTCTGCTACTAAACGGCCTCTTGGAAAATGCGTCTGTGATCTGGACCAGCCACCAGGCTACAGCAATGCACCCAGGAGCTCCTGTTGTTTACGATTGTCTGTGGCTGCTTTTGAGAGACAGACCACAATGAGTAGTGTGACAGAAATGATATGACCCACAAAGTCAAATAAATTTACTATCTGGACCTTTAGAGAACAAGTTTGCTGACCTCATCATATCTAACATATCCAAGAACAAACTAATTACATTTTTATGTTTTCCTTCTTAAGAGAAAAACAAAAGTTCATTCCTAGCCTAGAGTAAATTGCTACAAGACTTGGATTCCAGTAGAATGAGATTAAATTCCTGATGTAAGATCCTGACTATTTATAACAATCCTGGGTGCTTTCGATTGACCATGCCTTATTCTGTTTTCATGACAGGAGTAGTTTAGGCACCAATGCTAGGCGGTCAGATTCCGTTTATATTTAAGAGGACTGTTGTTTTGATAAAAAGTAGACATTTTCCTCTGAAGGCACTATTCTAACTATTGAAAAACCTAGTTTCTAACATCACCAAATTGTGTTTATCCTACTATTAAAAAATACACTGAACTTACAAATAAGTATGGTAGATTTGATAAACATATGGTTCCACTTTCTCCTAAGATCTCACAAATATATCAACAAAGTTTGCTTTTGTCCAAAAAAAAAAAAAAAAAGAGTCATGCACCAACAGCAATAAGAACAACAAAAATAATGGAACAGGATAAAACAGCAAGAAAATGAAAGAAATTTGAAAACTTATGGACACATGCTAACTGAATTAACAGACCACAGAAAGTAGACAACCAAGCCAGAAGTGTGAAATCCCTCGTCAGGCCAGGCTCCAGAAAGCCTCAGAAACTGAAGACACCTGGCAGGTAGAATATCTCAGGAGGTAGTTACCAGCTTGGATTTTGTTTCAAGTTTCTTACCATTTCAGGAACATCATAGTTACCATTTGTTTTGAAATATGTGGTTTGTATTAGTCTGAGCCTCACTTGTTACATCAACAAATATTTACATGGATTATGGAAGATATATCTACCCACATTTCTGACGTTTATTTCCAGATCTATTCTTTTGCAGCTTTTGCACATGGTGAAATAAATATTTCTAACACCAAACCAGAAAAACCACTCCCCTTGAAATTCTGGGACTGTACAGGTGGACCATTTAAATACATTATACATTTTTTAAAACCCATTAACTTTAAATTACATTTCAAAATCTTACATGTATAAAATTGCTTTAGCAAAGGGAAAGTGATATTTAGCTGCAAAAGAATATCAGGAAACTACTTCTAGCTTAGAGGAGATGCTGACCAAATAGATCTTTATTTAATTATGGACCTTATCTTCTTACATACATTGATTTAGCCTTGAGACATCCTTAATTCTTTAATCTATTTTGGTTGTTGATACAACAAACATATTGAGTTATTTCAGGAGCATTTAAGTTTCCTTAACTTTGTCATTTTGCATTGTTCTGTGTCTGCTCTGCACTCCTAAGATTCAACAGTTTCTGATCCTTTTAATGTAGAGGATTGGAGATGTCAGTAACAGGTGTTTCAGTAAGGGTCCCCTCTTCTCCCCAAATTAATGACCATGCAAGTGTATAAATTAGAGAGTTAAAAGGAAATAATCTTGCTGTTCCTATAACATCATATTTTGTATTCATGTCATGGATGATGTTACAAGGTGACCGATTTCTCACTCATGAACCTCAATGATTTAACACAAGAGAGGTCATCTCTCAACTCAGTAACAGTCCCCTGAAGATGCATTCTCAAGAAGATTGCAGTAAGTGAGGAAAGTTCTTCTGCTCACTTAGGGATGCAGGTTGATAAAAATTTCATAATCTTCAGTAAGAGTCTGCTTTGGACTTTGATGTCCAGGAGGCAGAAGGCAAAAAAGAATAAAGAAGGCATATGTGTTTTTCTATCTGTGGCCAAGGAGAGGCACCCTATCACACTCTGAAAGTGAGAAAAAAAAAATTAAATGTCCCAGTTAGACACAAAGCGGCTAAGACATGAAGACTCTGATTAGACAGTTGTGGGAGGTGACCTAGTAGCTTTTGATGGATAACTGGCGGTCTATGTTACAAAGGGTAAATACTATACATTCTCCTTTGTTGTCCCAAATAGGCATATTCAAAACAGAAACATTTATTAAACATTTGCTATTTGCGAATTCCTGCAATGTATGCTAAAAAGTAAAGGTAAACAAAAATTCATGTTTGATGCCAAACACTAGTAAGATGTTGTATCAGTTTGCTAGAGCAGACATAAAAATACCAGAGACTGGGTGGTCTAATGAACATAATTTTTCTCATAGTTCCGATGACTAGAAGTCCAAGATCAAGGTGTCAGCAGGGTTTGTTTCTGCTAAGGTTCTGAGGGAAAGATCTATTCGAGGCCCCTCTCTTTGACTTGCAGACAGACGTCTCTGTCTTCACATGGCCTGCCTTCTGTGTATGCATATATTCTAACAGCCTCTTTTCATGGAAACATCAGTCATACTGGAGTACAGGCCACCCTACTGACTTCATTTTAACCCAATTACCTGTTTAGATACCCAGTCTCTAAATATCATCACTTTATGGGGCATTGGAAGTTAGAAATTCAACATATAATATTTGGGGGAACACAGGTCTTAGAAAATATTTTAATTTTTTATTATTCATTTATCATAATGTAAATTATTATCTCTGTACCTTTAAGATAAAAAACCTATTTAAACAGTGTAAACATATCAAATATTCTCAGGAAACAGTTTGACTTGTCCACATGGGAAGAATACAATTAAGCAATACACTAAAATCATTCTGTTTAACAGGATTAATTTTGTTCCTTTTATTTTTTACTAAAATGTAAAGAATAGATGTAAGATTTTATCAGGGATGGTAAGTGCTTCTGATGTGTTTAATCTCTCTTTATGTCACATATTTCAGATTTAAAGGACCTAAGAAGACAATAGACCTTGTAAAGTTTCTCTGTGGTCCTGAGGATGTGTATAAAATAGGGCCATTTTAACAATACCATGAAAATCACTTTAAAATTCAAATGGGATCACAACGTCCAGGCAACCAATATATAAACAATTTGAAAGCAGACCTAAAATCCATGACTACATTTAAATTTCTTTTGGATATAATGTACTTTAATTGTAATTAATCCTTAAGTATTTCCAGAAGAGTGATAAAGAACTCTCATGCCAAGTGGAAAAAAAACACCTAGGGGGAAAATGTAAAGGAAAACTCCGTGGTCTAAAATTAAAATGTAAAAACAACCCTGCTGGCTCCTACACATAGATCCACTGTGACTGTCCCTTAGTTATCAGTGCAATGCATCTTACTTTTACTTTTCTTTTTTCAGTCATGTTAATGATTCTTTTCACTTCCCATCATCTGTTTCCCTTTTACATCCCTGGCTATAGATACTCACATTTCTGGCCTGACCCATAGAAGGAGAAGTGAGATCTGTAGCCATGAAATAGATTCCCTGTGGCTGAAGCAATCCTGCATACATAAGGAGGAAACCCACAATTGCGGTCCTTCTAAAATAATCTCTAGTGGGCAAGGCTATTTGGTTCAGCCCCTGTAATCCACAGGAACAAATGGATAAAACAACAGAACAGGCAGTTTACAAGCTCCTTTTTACATGCTACACATTTATTTCTAAAATCTTTAAGGAAACCCTACCTTATACAGGACATTGTTTTAACCAATTAACTTAAGGGAGTGATATGTTTTCTCTGAGCTAATAGGAAACTGACCCAGAAGTGAACTACAGCAAGAAGCTTGATTTGGCACTTAGAAAAGAAAGGTTTCTGACCACTCAGCCAGAACCCAGCTTTGCATTGCCAGGTTTTAAAAATAAAAGTCGTAAGAGCTACACAGGTGCTGCTGGTGGGCTGGTTACAGGTGCCAAGTCAAATGTGTCTTCTCTGGCAGTAAGTCGGCTCAAATTTATGGTGCCTTGACTCAGTTATAAAAACACATTCTTCCATTAGCAGGAATGTTCTGCAAAATGTGCAGCTCAGTCCTGTACGAAGATTAATTTATCTGAAGCTTACTAGTTAACTTTGCACCTTCCCAAATTAGGTAACAATAATATTGTCCAGAGATTCCCAGATAAATCTGCCTTTAATAAAACTGCCATCAAACTAAATAAGGAGTTCTCAATTTCAGCACCACTGACCTTTACGGACCAGTAACTCTTTGCTGTGAGGAGCTCTACTGTGGATTATTGGATGTTTAGCAGCGTCCCTGGGCTCTATCCAATAGATGTCTGCAGCCTCCCCCAATTATGTCAATCAAAAATGGCTCCATGTGTGTCCCAGTGGAAGAAAAAATCCCTCTGGGTCAAAATTACTTGAATAAAATTGGCATGCTACAAAAGAATGCCTACAAAATTTCTGGGGTCCAATGCAAACCAAACATGTGACCCCTTTATTCAAAACTACTAGTAATTCCAAGATGGATACAGCAAAGTGTTAAAGCAAATAATGGGTCTTTCTAAGCACATGCTCTTTGCAGCTAGACAGGTCATTAGCTCGTGGTGTGCTGACACTCCACACGCTTCCCCCACGTGGGTGTTAGGTAGTTGCTTTCACCAGCACCTTAGTTAGTTCCAAACCATTTACCCACACTCTGTCTTGTTTGCCATCCTCCCGGGTAACTTGCCCTCTCGTTTCTTCACTCATGTGTTCATTGGAACAGGACAAGAGCTTTTTACTTAATGGCTAGTTTTCTTTCAACCAGGACCCTGGCTGCCAAATTTTCACCTATTACCAAACAGTTGGACTGTTTTGGACAGCTTCTTATCCTCACTCCATGTCCTCCTACCTCCCACAAGAGCGATATGCATCCCTACATCCCTATCACAGCCCTGTTTCAGGGACTCCAAAAATAAGTGACCCCAGTCAGCTTGCTGAACACAATTCCAGCAATGTGACCATTTTGTTTGAACCCAAAATTGCCACTTACTGAGTTCTTTCTAAGGTGGTAGACTTTAGTGCTTGAAGTAGCACCACGATAGTATTTTGCAAATGCAGAAGCCAAGGCTTTTTGCAAACAAAGAAGCCAAATTTTCAAAGAAAACTAAGGCCTGCTCAAGACCACACAGTAAAACTTAGGATCTGAAGTTATGTCGATTTAACTTCAAACCCTTGACCTTAACCACTGTCTTACCTCCCCATGACCTTTTTTCTGATCGCAGGGAGAGTTTTATCATGATTCCTCCCCATCACACTACCTGCCATGTAGATGCATTTCACTATGAAAGGGACACCATTAGAAAATACATCACATGCTATTAGTGCATGACTACTCAACGGGAACAAAATACTTTGGCAGGCAAGTCTGATTGATGCTCTAATATTTTATCATTTCTCAGAATAGAAAACAAAATGAAACCAAGAAATCTCCAGCCTGGCTTTTTTGAAGATGACGCCTTGCTTTAACACAAGATTTTATTTGCTTCTATTCTATAACTGATCAACATTCTAATTGGTTTCTGAGGATATGTTATAATAATCTCACCCAGAAATATAAAAGTAATTTTAAAAGTGAAAGATATTTGATTACTAATCACAATTTCTAAAATATAATGTCCTATTTACTTGATTTAAAATATTATCTTATTCTGTATTTTCACTCTCAAATGAAACACTTCTTAATGACTTTTACCTCAAAAGTCTTTACATATATGTACCCACTTTCTGCTTAAATGTATGATTTCTCTATCTACATATGAATAGTGTTTTAGAAGTCCATTCTGCTGAAATAAATTTCTCTATCCTGAGTGCCTGCACCACTAGTCATTTGTAATAGTTAATGCCAACCACTAAATTTAGCCATTGTAAATAATCCCACGAGAAGAGAGGGAAAATGTAGAGCCATCTAATAATGAACATCTTTGTATTTTTTTCTCAATTTATTGAATCTGCCACAGCCATCTGTAGGTCACAGGCCCTGCATGGGAAAAGCACTACATAGTCCAAGAATGTGTGAGAAAGTAAAGCCATTCAACGTCCAATGTCAGAAAAGTCATTTGCTTCGTGCATATAACCATTCCAAAGTCTCGAGCAGTTAGGAAAAGTCTGAGAGGAAGAGAAATTCTTTTGTCAATTGAAACTGCTAAAATGTGAGAAGAGTCTATAAGCATTTGCAGGAAAGATGTCCGCTCATAAATCTCTCCACTATGACATAATGCACAGTTGTATGTAGAAAAGTTAAACTTGAGGGACAACTGATCCACAATGTAAGATGTTTCGGGGGAAATCATTAAATAATAAAAATTCACTCCTGTAGAACACCATTCCCATGGTTAAGAATCATGAGAAAAACAAAAATGTCAAGTGACTGAAAGCAGCTTACCATCATGCCAAGCTATTTGCTTTTTCTATGAATTGTATCTACTTCCATTTTGCAGGAATTGTTAATGGCTTCCTCTAAATCAATGTCTCTTTCTTTAGCAAATTTATTGCTCTTTAGCTTGCATAATTTTCCTAATTTAAAAAAGTAAATAAAAATAAAAAGCCTCTCTCTCTTCCTCCCTCTATCCCACTCTCCCTCCTTCCACAATCAAATTTCTAGAGTCTTTGGATCATCACTTTTTTGAAGCCCCATTTTCTCCTCAACCAATTGAAATCTAGTCTTTCTCTCCATCGTTTCTTATATATCAAATTCTTTTTTAGACCTTAAGTTTTTGATATTACTTTTAGACTTTATGATCAAAGGTCAGTCAGAAAAGCCTTAGTGGTAGTCCCCTAAAGTTAAAACCTGGCTCTGATACCTACTTTTTGTGTGATCTTAGATAACATTATTTAATTTCTTTGAGCCTCAATTTAGAGGCAATAATAGCAAACTACTAAGATGGTTATAAAGATTCAGTGAGTCTGTGGGAGTAAGACCATGGCATAAAATTACAATGATTGATCATTTTGTTGATACTATTATAATTAATAGATTACTAATAATTATTACTATTTAAACCCTGGCTGGTTTAGCTCAGTGGATTGAGCGTCGGCCTGCGAGCTAAGTGTCGCTGGTTCGATCTTCCAGTCAGGGTACATCAGAGAAGGAAAACTCTGACTCCAAAAAACCTCTGCTGCCTTGCGGCATACCTCTTCTGGGGAAAGGCTAAGGGAGTAAACCCCGACAGAAAATCCGGAGCCGGAGTCCCTAAGGCGGTCTGACGTTGTAGTCAACACCGGCAACTCCTGCAGCACACCTGAACCCAAGCTGTATTGACTCCGTCTTTCCCTTGGACCCTTCAGCTGCGAAGAGAGGGGGGGTCTGCTGCATGGGCAACAGCAGACCCTCCATATCACCCTGCCCAGGCTCTGTAGCTTCAGCTCCACTGGAGAGGACACTCCAGCGTCATCGCAAGATGTCGATTCAACACGGGAGGAGACAGATACCGTGTCACTCCCGAGTCGGACTGCACAGCCATTCTCGGCGGTGCAGATAGACACTTAAGAAGCTACACCATCGTCTCTCGAGACGGACGGCTGCCGACGATTACTATTTAAATGCCATGTGCCACCTCCTGATCATGGTGTCGCAATAGAAGACCTGGAATCCTGTCACCACGTTCCATAATAAGAGCACAATCAGGAAATAAGGTTACCTTCTTGAAGGTGTCTCACTTCTTTCCTCAATAGCTGTGCTTAAAGCTTTAGCTTGATATCATTCAATCAAAGAAGTAAAATAACTATTATATTCATATAATAGTGATTTTAGGGTTTAACTGATTAATTTAGTTTTGCTATTTAAATTAATCATCTCATGGAACAAGTTTAATAATATTAATTAATGAGCATAAAACAAAAGATATGATCTGTAGGAACCCTACAGGTCAGTAGACTATACTCTGTAAACAATGACTAAGAAATTTCACAATTAAGGTTCTACTTTAGAATGTGTTGATGTAGTAGTTATTTCTCTATAAGGAGAACTTGGAAACAGTAAGCAGCATGCCCCAGATTCTAGAAAATGCCCTCTGGGATACAACTTCACTCCTTTTTCGGTATGTTTACTACTGAAAGAGTGGCAACAATCCATTTCCAAATGTTTCAGGATATTTTTAGTTTAAAAACATTAAATATGTTTTATGCCTGTCATAGCGAATCCCTTTATAGCAGAAAGTATTTCTTGATAAATGGCACAGTAGTACATAAATGCTAGATGCTAGGGAATACAGGAGAAAACACAGCTGAACATGTCCTTCTCCGTTGGAGACTGGGCAAAAAAAGATATATCTACAAGAAGCAGACCCTAGGTCAAGATTTTGACAACTGTGATGGTGTATATTTTCCTAAATCCATGTCCCTTAGCTTCTTGTTAAGAATTTGGACAAAAATGGATGGATGAATAAATGATAGATAGATATAGATAGATAGATAGATAGATAGATAGATAGATAGATAGACAGATAGATAGATAAGCATTCAAATAAATATTGTCATGGAAAACATTGCCATGTGAGGTTGTATATATTTTCGTAACAGTATCTGTTCATCATACATTTGGAACTCTTCTTTGGAAACTGACTTTCAAGCAAATTTATTAGTCAAAAAAAATGCTTTCTGTTCACAATGTAGTTTTTGAAAAAAGTTATCCAAATTAATTATAAATTTAGTTTACCAAGCTTGGTTCCAATTGTTATATATCAAATCTATTTTTGAAGAATATCTTCTTGCTAAGAATATACAAGAATAACATGAAAGGCAATTCTAAAGTTTGAGAGTTAAACCATAGGCTCTTTCTAAAATCTGTACTATGAACTAGACTTTGTCTGTAGATTTTTGACCTGATTGAACTGTGTCTATGTGCTGTAACTATGCAATGTGTATGCACCTCTACACATACAGTTACATACAGTTTGTTGATCATATTATTCTTGTACCTTGTTTAAGTCATTTTTTAAGAAACCCTTAAGAGTTCTACAAGACTAGTTTTGAGAAAGAATATATGCTTAATATATCCCAGAGAAATGCATATTAACCCTCTATGATGGATAAGTTTATATTTATATTTGTGATCGATTAATTTTATGTGTCAATTTGACTAAGTCACAGATACTTAGATGTTTGTTTAAACGTTCTCTCTGGGTGTGTCTGTGAGGATGTTTCTGGATGAGATTATTATTTAAATACTGAAAAAAAAAAGGAGATCTCCCTCCTTAATATGGGTGGGCATCATCTAATGGAACAAAAAGGTGAAGAAAGGGAGAATTTACTGTCTGAGTGTTAAACTGGATCTCAGTCTTCTCCTGCCTGCAAAATGGAATTTACTCCATCCCACCCCTCCTTGTCAGGTCTACAGACTTGTTCTGGAACTATAGCACCAGCTTTCCTAGGTCTCTCTCTTACAGAGTGTGGGATTTCTCAGCTTCTGCAATTGTGTGAGCCAATTTATTTTAATAAACTTCTCTCTCTCCATATATATGCGTGTATGTGTATATATATACATATATATTCTTAATGATTATACTTGTCTGGGGAACTCTATATCTATAAATAGGATGTTTAAATGTTAAACCTTTGACATTTCTGATTGACTTTTTACCTGTGAAAAGTAAAGATTTACCTTGTTTATATTCATTTACCTCATGAGCCCACCACTCACATACAAACTTTATTTTGCTTCATCAATTCATGATATTTAGATTGTAATTTGGTCTATATCTATATTCAGTCTATCATAAGTTAAGCAAAGTACACAACAATATTTTTCTTCCTGCAAAATGTTTTTTATTCCCTGAAGTTTATATTTGTTTTGCTTTTCTTTGGTTTAGTTTACTATCTTTTTATCTTTGTTTTAGTCCCAGATGATGTTCCAAACATATAAGTCTTCTCTTGAACACAGTAAGAATCCTAAAAATTTAATCTTATAAAAAAAGTCTTCCTCAGCTCATTCTGACATGTTCCAAGCAGAATGTGGTTGATATATCCTCATGGAAAAGCTGCAGTCTACAAACCTCTCTCCCTAGGTATTCCCATTACCAGCCTCTTATACTGGATCTTAGGGCTTCCTGTTTCCTGATTTTCCCCCCTAACTTTAACGGGACACACCCTCTTGAAAAAGTTTAATAGTTATGAAAGATAATATTTTTGAATTACTTCACATTTAAAATTATCTTATCCTTAAACAAACTTATTATTTGTGTTAGCTAGCATATACATTTTGTTGTAGATCTTTTTTTTAAAAGAATTATGAAGGTATTTCTTAGTACCTACTGATGGATCTAGAGAGTATCATACTAAGTGAAAAGAGCCAGTCAGAGAAAGACAAGTACCATGATTGCACTTATATATGGGATCTAATGAACAAAGCAAGCTAACAAAAATATATATAAACAGACGCATAAGTAGAGAGAACAGACTTGCAGCTGTTAGAGTAGAGGGATGTTGGGGAGTTGGGTGAAAAAAAGTGAAGGGAGTAAGCCAAAAAAAAATTAATAGACACGGACAAAAGTATGATGATTACCAGAGGAAAGTTTGGGGGGTTGGCAGAAGAGGGTAAATTGGGGGGGATAACTGACAACAGAAGGAAACTTGACTTTGGGTAGTGAACATATAATATAATATATAGATGATGTATTATAGAAGTGTACACCTGAAACCTATATAATTTTATTAACTAATGTCACCCCAATAAATGTAATAAAAAATTTTTGAAGAAATTTGATGACTTAATAATTCCTCTCTTAAATAAAACTTTCTCTTTGGAAACTTCCAGGGGACTTTTTTCTAAAACTTCCCAATTATGTGCCTTGGTCTGGGTTGATTTTCATTCATTGTGCTACCTAGCAGCAAGTGAGATCCTGCTGCCCACCACCACCCTCTAGGCAAAAGTCTGTAGGAAGAGGTTTGGTGAAAAAGGAAAAGAGTCTTTATTCAAAAGCTACACAATTTTGGAATAACAGATCTCCACACGCACTAGTCACTTAAGCCTGTATTCTAAGGTTGAAATCTTTTTTAATTCCCGAGTTCCCGCTTTATTCACTTAAGCCTATCAGTTAGGGCTAAAATCTTTAACTCCTGAGTTCCCCTATTGTTCCCTCCATTAGTTTTTAATGATCTTATTTCTATAAAGTTAGTTTATAAACTAAAACATAAGACACCAAAGATACACAGTTTTGGGAAAATGGAAGTCTTCTTCCTCAGAGTTCACTCCTCTAGAACACCAAAAGAAAAATAGCCTTGCCACCCTCTGCCAGGCCAGGCCAATCCTAGGCTGAGTCCAGAGTTTCTTTTCCCATTTAAAATACTATCCTTTGGGAAGCACAAGCAGTTACAGCATGGTCACCCAGGCATCTTCTACCTTCCTTCTGTTTAAATCTTCCAGCCCATAATTTTATGCACATCAAAGGCATTCAGCTTCTCAGTCAATTCTGTACCTAGACTGTTTACCAACACATTAGGCAACATCCTCCTATGGTCCCTCCCTACTGCACCCCAGGGATCTGATTAGATCTCTCTGCATCACTTGTGTAGGACAATTGGTGAGCCCTTATAATTAGGAAACCCATGTTTTTTAGTGCTAAGATTATTTTTTAAATATATTTCTTTGATAATTTTCTTTTCTCTATCTTCTCATTTTGAGAGTTTTTCTATTTTGGTATTATTAGAATATTGAAAGTCCTAAATTGGACTTCCAGTCAAGATGGAGGCATAGGTAGACACACTATACCTCCTCTCACAACCAAAGAAAGATTTGCAACCCAATCTCAAAACTAATAACAGTCAGAACGGTCAGAAAATTGAGTTGGGTAAAAGTCAAACAGCCAATGATTTAAAGAAGACACATTCATTTAGAAGGGTAGGAAGGGGAAAGTTGTGGAGACAGGCAGAGAGACAGCAACAGAATGGATGAGAGGGATACTGTAGGAGTGAGCAATCCCAGCCCCAGGCCAGACCAAACAGCCTAGGGTTCCCTGGGAAGATAAATCCTCATTACCTCTGACTATAAAAATCAGTGGGTATTAGGGTGGCAGAAGAAACTGCCAGATTTTCACCACTGAAAAGACCACTGGTTATCAGGATTCTCAGAGAACTCCTTGAGTATTGTAAAAAAAATAAAGGAATAAATGAAGATTACATTAAGTGAAATAAATAATCCACAGGAAACAAACAGAAAATAGTTTGGAACATAAAGAAGAGATAAACATTCAACCAGAACAAAAAGAAGAAACAAGAATTCAAAAAAAAGTGTAAGCTTAAGAACTTCTGGGACATCATCAAACATGCCAACATCCAAATCATAGGGATGCCAGAAGAAGAGAAAAAGCAAAAAATTGAAAACTTACTTGAAAAAATAATGAAAGAAAACTTCCCTCATTTGGTGAAGGAAATAAACATACGAGTCCGGAAAACACAGAGTCCTAAACAAGTTGGACCCAAACATGACCACACCAAGATACATCATAAATGCCAAAGGTTAAAGATAAAGAGAGAATCTTAAAAGCAGTGAGAAAAGCAGAAAGTTATCTACAAAGGAGTTCCCATAAGACTATCAGTGGATTTCTCAAAAGAAACCTGACTGGCAAGAAGTATTCAAAGTGATGAAAATCAAGGACCTACAACTTAGATTACTCTATCACAGCAAAATTATCATTTAAATGGAAGGACAGATAAAGCGCTTCCCGAACAAGGTAAAGCTAAAGAAGTTTGTAACCACCAAGCCATTATTACAGGAAATGTTAAAAGGACTTGTTTAATAAAAGAAGATCAAAACGATGAACACTAAAAAAGCAACAAACTCACAACTATCAACAACTGAATCTTAAAAAAAGAAAAAAACTAAGCAAACAAATAGAACAAGAATAGAATAATAGATATGTAGATCATTTGGAGTGTTATCAGGCATAATTCGCAGGAATAGAATAAACAGGGGGAGGTTAAGAATAGCACCGGCAATGAGGAAGCCAAAGAACTTACATGCACAATGCATGGACATGAACTTAGGAGGGGGATTGCTGGAGGGAAGAGTAATACCAGGATAAAAGGGGCAAGGAGGGGAAAATTGGGACCATTGTAATAGCATAATCAATAAAATACACTTAAAAAGCAAAAAAGTCCTAAATTGATCCTCTGATTTTCTTATCTTTTCTTTATATCATCTATTTGTCTTCCTGCTTTGGTTTCTAGATTTCTTCAAAATTATCTGCCAACTCTTCTATGTGGTTTTTCATTTCTACAAATATATTTTTAACTTTGGAGGTTTCCTTTATACTTCATGAAATACTTCATAGTATACACTTCTTAGTCTATGAGTGGTTGTTTCTCTTGAAATATTAATCATACTTTTTAAATTTCCTTTTAGTTATATTCGGCAGCCGTCCATCTCGAGAGACGATGGTGTAGCTTCTTGTGAAGCTACAGAGCCTGGGCAGGGTGATATGGAGGGTCTGCTGTTGCCCATGCAGCAGACCCCCCCTCTCTTCGCAGCTGAAGGATCCAAGGGAAAGACGGAGTCAATACAGCTTGGCTTCAGGTGAGCCGCAGGAGTTGCCGGTGTTGACTACAACGTCAAACGCCTTAGGGACTCCGGCTCCGGATTTTCTGTCGGGGTTTACTCCCTTAGCCTTTCCCCTGAAGAGGTATGCCGCAAGGCAGCAGAGGTTTTTTGGAGTCAGAGTTTTCCTTCTCTGATGTGCCCTGACTGGAAGATCGAACCAGCGACACTTAGCTCGCAGGCCGACGCTCAATCCACTGAGCCAAACCAGCCAGGGTTTTTTAGTTATATATTGCTCATTTATTACTTGTCTCATTCCATTTTTTCAAAATTGTATTGTTATTGTCTACTATCCCTTTAGATTTGTCTCTTTTTTTTTTAACTATTTGAAAAGTTTTTAAGGGACTCAATATTTAAGGGTTTTTAAGGGACTTCAAGCCAATTTAGGCATTTATCTCTCCATGTTTAACTAACTCATATACATTTGTTTCAAAAATACTTCTCCTACTCTTATAATTTAGAATTTAGTTTCAAATGCCGGTCTAGCTCATTTACTTAATACAGCTTATATGGATCTCCCATTCTTCTTTTCTTAAGCTACTCAGTTTCCATTCCACTGCATAGCTGAGTGCATAATCTATTTTTCTTCCTCTTTTTTCCTTCAGTTTGTACCCCAATCTTACTCAAACATCTACTCTTTCCAGAGTGTTCTTTTAAAGCCATGTTTCCATTTACGAATGCTTCTTAATCACCTTTTATGTTCTATGCCAGTGTTGTCTAATAGAAACTTACTGGGAGCCACAAATGTGAACCACACATGCAATTTAAATTTTCTAGAGGTCACATTAAAAAGAAAGTAAAAAGAACAGATGAAATTAATTTTAGCAATAAAATTTATTTAATCCAATATATCCCAAATGTTATTTTAACATGTAAGCATTTTTTTTTTCATAACAAGTCTTCAAAATCTTCCTGTGTGTTTTACATTTGCAGTGCCTTTTAACTTGGACCACTCACGTTTTAGTTTCTTTATAAACATATGGCTAGACGCAGCCATACTGGTCACCACAGATATAGGCACGAGCACAATTCTAAGAAGCCATGGGACCTGCCTCCAAATAGCTTATGGTCAAATAAGTCAGACACATAAGTTTTAAAAAAAAGAAAGCCTTGACTAATGACTGCAGTGGCAGGGGTTTATCCAGGGGGAAAAAAAATGCATGCAAATAAGATTACAGTTGCAGGAAGAGCATTCTTAAGGAAGGAATGCTTACTCAGAGTATTAAAAGTAAGTTTATATTATAAAAATAAAGGGTACCTGCAGGACAAAATGCTGGAGAGTTAATCAGTGGCAGATTTCATCAACATTGCATGCTAGCCTAAAAGTTTGAAACCGTAGGGAACGAGTAAATACTTTTAGACATGGAAAAGTTGTGATCAGATTTATGATTGCGGCAACATTCAAACTGTACAGTAGCGGGAAGACAGGAAAAGGGTCATATTGGAAGCAAGGGGATCAGATAAGAATCTTGAGGAGTCAGCCGGTCAAGAGTGGCCTGAGACAAATATGAGAGGTTGTGGGAGTTTCAGGGAAAAGAGTTTAGAGGCCTTTGAACAAGGCAGACTCACAGCATAGTGACAATTTGGATGGGTCTCTAGAGGTAAACAGGAGGAAGTAAATGAGAGACATTATTATGACCCTTCATTTTTGACTTTGGGAGAGGGAAAGGTTTCATTCACCGAGATCTAAATTACAAGAGAAAGAAAAGATAGTTTGAGGTTAACAATGATGTATCGCTTTGCATTTTGGGTATGGTCTCCTGTTGGAAAAAAAAGTAGAAATGCTCATTTAGTAACCAAACGTGGCTCTGGAGCTCAGCAGGAACAAAGACAGCTATAAGAGTAGTTTTTGGTGACCTGAAACAAGACACAATGTGGATGCTTTTAAAAGAACGAAAAGTCAAGTAAAATGAAAAGACACTATATTTTGAGTCTTGTTTAATGCAAACACTAAATATATATATATGCAACAAAATAGAAATGAAACACTTTACCAATGACTTGCATGTATATTTTACTTGGCAAGACACTGCGTTTTCCATGTTAATGATATAGGAGATAGGTTTATTAAATAAACTCAAACACAGCCAAAGTTTATTATTAAATTTTTTCAAAAGATGATTTAAAAACTATTTGTACAGTTCACTAACATGTGTTCAGAGCAGGATTGTACTGATGAGCCAAGGTAAGATTTATTCACAGTAGTCACTGCGTGTTACCTTTGTGTCCCTGTGCTATGTTTGCTCTTAACAATTTGACAGCAAAGAAGAGGGTTTTCATCCCCTTGACACTAGATATGTGGTGTCTTTTCAAACACCACTTCTCCAACTCCCTAATACGAATTACTTAGAGATAACATCAGGTTTCACTTAAGACTGGTCCCAACTTCAGATGCCAATTATAAGGCCCAGACCTCCTATATTTCTGATGGACTAGCTATATATCAGGGGTTCCCACAATGACCTTCTCAGACTCAACAGTTTGCTAGAATGGCCCACAGAACTCAGGAAAGCACCTTATTACCAGTACCAATTTATTACAAAGAATACTACTAAGGGACAGCCAAATAGAATAGATGCAAAGAGCAAGGTACGGTGGAAGGGTGTGGAGTTCTCATGCCACCTCTTCAGATACAACACCCTCCCAGCACATGCAGAAGCAATCTGAACTTCATTGTTTAGAAGTGTTTATGCAGGTTTCGTTACACAGGCATGACTGTAATAACCTGGCCATTTGTGACCAAGCTCAATATCCATTCCCCCTCCCCTCACTGGGAATTGGACAGCAGGACTAAAGTTCTGTCCCCTAATCACATGGTGGGTTTCTCTGGCACCAGCCCCTATCTGGAAGCTATCTAGTGGCCCACCAAGAGACGCCTCATTAGCATAAATTCTAGTATGGGTGAAAAGGGCTTATTGTGAATGATAAAGTTTCTCCTCTCACCCTTATCACTCAGGAAATTCCAAGGATTTTAGAATCTCTGTGTCAGGAACTGGAGACAAAGACTAAATATATATTTCTTATCATAGTGTCCTTTATCAAGTTCATACTTCATACTTCAACATTTTGTTACCTTAAAAAGTTTAGTGTATTTATAAGCTCCCTCTGGAGGAAATGATGATAGTTTTGGAAGCAATTAAAATAGTTTACGATTGTTGAAGAACAAAAGTTTAATCTAGTAAATTTGAAGATTTAATTGACTTTATTGAGCAATTTATGAATTTCATTTAGAAAGTAAAGAGAAGCCTAGAGAAGCTTTATGATATAGAAGGCTTTTATACGCAGAAACGGAGCAAGATAAGAAAGTTATTAGCAAAAAAAAAAAAAAAGATTGTTTTAGACCATGTTGCCTTCCCTTACAGGAAGGCAAGGGTCTTATTAGACAAATTGCCTCAGCTTCCTCTGGGGGATGTAGAAGGCCCATGTGACAGTTACCACATTGGTGCTGGTCAGAAAATTCTAGACTCGCCCATTAAGACTGCATTCCAGGAGAAGGCAAAAACTTTCATTGGTCAAGAAGTAAGTCTAGGTTCAGTGTCATGGTCTTTGGACACAGATTTGGGGGCTGTTGTTTCCACTTCAACACAACCCTAAATTATGTGACGTGATTTAAGCATTATTTTCAGTAATTATGTAATTAAAGGTAAAGCAATAATAACAATGAAAACATCAATTGAACACATACTATTTGCCAGGAGCATCGGGCCACATACGTGCCTCACACAATTTAACTGAATCCTCACAGATGAGCCAGCCAGGGAGGGATTATTTTCAGGCCCATGTGCATATTTTTTGCTGTGTGCTCTCAGACCCTTCCCTGGCTGGTTTGGCTCAGTGGATTGAGCGTCGGCCTGCGAGCTAAGTGTCGCTGGTTCGATCTTCCAGTCAGGGCACATCAGAGAAGGAAAACTCTGACTCCAAAAAACCTCCGCTGCCTTGCGGCATACCTCTTCAGGGGAAAAGCTAAGGGAGTAAACCCCGACAGAGCCGGAGTCCCTAAGGCGGTTTGACGTTGTAGTCAACACCGGCAACTCCTGCGGCGCACCTGAAGCCAAGCTGTATCGACTCCGTCTTTCCCTTGGACCCTTCAGCTGCGAAGAGAGGGGGGGTCTGCTGCATGGGCAACAGCAGACCCTCCATATTACCCTGCCCAGGCTCTGTAGCTTCAGTTTCACTGGAGAGGACACTCCAGCGTCATCGCAAGATGTCGATTCAACACGGGAGGAGACAGATACCGTGTCACTCCCGAGTCGGACTGCACAGCCATTCTCGGCGGTGCAGATAGACTCTTAAGAAGCTACACCATCGTCTCTCGAGACGGACGGCTGCCGATGGTCTCAGACCCATTTCTCCCCCTCTTGTTGCTCTGCTCCGCCAGGTGACACTGTTCCAGCTAGTTTCTAACTGGGTTCACCCAGTGGGAGGCACTGGCGTGAGACTGGAGGATCCAGGGAAAGTTGAAACAAACACAACTTATTCTCTCTGCCTGAAGCAGCAAGAACCTTCTTTCCAACTGCAGCTCTTGCTGGCAACCCCGTGTGTGCCGCCCACCAGCACCTCCGTGGAGTGGCCCCCACTGGCCCCGCATCTGGAGTTTGGAAATGCTACTTTCTCCTGCAGCCCCTTCTGTCCCTGCAGGACTTGGTGGCTTCTTGCTCTTGCTAATCTCTAAGATGCCTCTGTAGCTTGTGCTTGGCTTCTAAACTCTCTCACTCCCTGTATGTAATCCACAATTATATTAATGTAGAATGTTTATGCTTTTACATATATGAGATACATATGTATGATTTATATACTTACTTTATTTAAGATAATATTCATGCTTTGAAAATTTGAGGTCCTCAAACCAATAAGGTGATTGAACAAGGGTTTCATCTCAAGTAAACAGGTTCAAGATTCCACATTTTTAGCAATAAACTGACGTGAACTCACCTACTCTAAAATATACTAAGTTAAATTAAGCTGTAAAATAGAATAGACTAAACTACACAGTACTAAACTCTAAATGTGATAATTACATCTAATATTCATGGGTCACTTCCCATCGTCAAACATTATTCCATGTGCATAAACTCATTTACTCCACATTACAAGCTTATGAGGCATTATTATTACCTTATTTTATGTATTATTTTTATTTGGTTTACAACAGTTAAGAGGGAACACTATCTCAATGAACTTTAAAGTTCAGAAAGGTACTGGTGTGCACATTTTCTCTCCCTCTTTTCACTGGTTTTAACCTCATATTGGGCATTAATCATATGGTGAAATATTAGTTTTTCATTGTTACTGTAAAAATAAAAAAAAACTCAACAGAAACTTAGTGGCTTGAAACAACATATATTTATCTTCTTCTAGGTCAGAAGTCTCCATGAGCTACAATCAGCTATTGGCAGGATTGTGATCCTCTTGGAGGCCCTTGCAGAGAATGTTTCCTTGTCTTCTCCAGACTTTAGAATCTGCCACAATCCTTGGCTCGCTGTGTCCTTCCTGCATATTCAAAGCCAGGAACAGCAGATCAAATCCTCATCTTGCATCACTTTGACTCCTCATCTGCCTCCACTTTTCCTTTTGAGAGACCGTTATAATTATATGGGGCCCACCAGTAAAATCCAGGGTAATCTCTCCATTTTAAGGTCAGCTGATTAGCAAGTTTTATTTCATCTACAACTTTAATTTCTCTTCACCAGGTAATAGAATACATTTGCAGGTCCCAGGGTTTATGACATGAATATTTTAAAGGGAATGGAACGTTATTCTTCCTTGTATCTTCTCAGGCTGAAGTAATTATTTTCCTACTAGATCCTGAACTTTTTCACAGACACAGCTTATAGTTTTGTGCACAAAATAGGCAATCAGTAAAAACAATCGGAAATGCCTGTGCTTTTATTGAAGCTGGTCCACCAAGATCTTGTTCTATCTTGTGCAGCCAGAAACTCCAAATACATAGAAAAACTTGAGGTGAATTTTGCCTCTTTTTTTATTGTTGTTCAACACAGATCAATCACAAATGCACATTGACTATAAACTGTTGAGTACCTTGAGTTGTTGCTGAAGTGTGCTAATAGGAACTTTCATATCATCCCAAGAAAGAAGAGAGAAATGATTTTTTTAAAAGGTGAAGAACCAAGTGATGCCCAGCTGCAGATGACAAGGTAATGTGGCAGCAGGTTCTATGTGACATGAGTCACCTCCCTTACCCCTACCACCACCCCAGTCTAGAGGATTTTAATAACATGTCTTTTGATATTTCTCTTGATGCATAAGCTCAAAAGTTAGGGTTTCCTATTTCTCAGCACCAGAGCTGAGAAGTTGCAGAACAATCCGGTTTAGTTCTTCCAGGTACAGTCCAATTTGTTAATGCCTTTAGGTAAGAGGTCATTTGGGGAATGATAGAAAAAGGATGCAGTTGAAGAAGCTATACATGTACATCTTCATATGCAGCTTATGTATACAGTTGGCTTGTCACACTGAAAAACATTACAAAATAGAATATGAGAACATAGGATCACCTAAACTGCTAAGGGGGGAAAAGAGAGAGAAAAGAAGTGACTGAACCAAAGATAGTTGTATTTTAGACTCACAAATCCAACAGGTAAGTCTACTAGGAAATTCTCAGAGTTTTCATGCAAAAGTTATAAAAGCATAAAACTAAACTAGAAAAGATGACACGTAAAGTTAGAGGGAAAAAGCAGGGTAAAAACTAGCTATCTCCTTTCTTCCCCAAGAGTTACGGTCTGCACCAGGATGAAGAGGGGGGTTCAATGTGCTGTGCTTCTGTGTTACCTCTTGGAACGTGAGCCCAGGGGAACCTGAGAGCATCCATCATCTTCGCACAATATGCCATTGAAGCTGGAAAGACTTTAGAGTAATCTGGTCCAAAGCCATCACATTACGGCTGAGAAGGTCTAGAGAGCTTGTGTTCATGCCAAAATTTACATAGCCGAGGCAAAAGGCCAGTGTCCCTAAATTGTGTATTCCTTCATGTATTTTCTGAAATAAAATTCAAGTATGTTAAAAAATGCCAACATCTCAAGAACTTTATTTATAAACTAGCCTCCGGAATGTGTATACCTGGTGAGAGGGAAATGGTCAAAAGACAGCATTCTCTGGAACAAGATGGACATCAATACAGCAACAAAACAAACCTCAAATGCAAAGAACACACTTGCGTAAGCAGCTAATCATCCCTCTTTGCCGCAGTGTTTATTAATCTCGGTTGTGTCTTACGGAAGGATCTATCTTCTCTTAATTCTAAAATTAAAAGCAAAAGAACCATTGCCTTCATTTGGTTTTTAAACAAATAGGAACAAAAAAAGGTTAAAATAATTCATTACAAAAGACAGCTTCTTTTTTTCTTGGCAAACGCCTTCTGTAACATTTGCCGCCATATCTCTGGCACTTTTCTCCATTCCAAGCTCCACGGACCTTGATTGCTGCTAAGTTGCCCCTAGAATAGAATTTCCTTCATGCCAATCCAACTGTACTTGGCTCCTCTTTCTGGCATGGATTCCTGGAACACAATGAAATTGGATGTTCTTGAAGGCATCTGACACTGAGAATAGAATCTGACACCTTGGGGTTAGCACTTCCCCAAACTCTTGGGTCCCGAGAGGGTAAATGACATTGCTTTATTTCTCTAGAAGACCTGATGACTGATCACTGATGCAGGAGGGTGGAGGTGAGTAAAATTTATGTTTCCCGCATTCATCTCAGACCTGACAAGTATGGAGCTCTATATTTAGCTGTGCTTCTGTTGGTCTTGAATGAGACATGGCCTGGCAAAGTGAGCCGATTTGTTTGTTTAAGGTGAAAATCTCAGGCATAAGTTTATGATTTTGACTTTTGGAGAATGCATAAGTCATTTCCCTTAAGTCGCTCAACTGTTGCCGCCTATGAAAGTAATAATATCTCCAATAAGTGACCCATATCCTTCTGAAGCTGGTGAAATGGAAGGCTATGAGGGGCTATAATGTGGTTTAACTTCCAAACAATCCTGCGCTTCGCCACCTCTTGACTTCTTATTAAGCAGATAGTAATTCTCCTTTTATTTTCCTTTATTGCCATTATTACTGGGTTTTACTTGTAGCTGAATACTTTCTTAATTGGCAGAGGGCGTACTAAACAAATAAATGTAATATGATTAATGCAAATAATAAATAAATATAACATAATTATTAATTTTTATATTTATAAATAATTATTTTGTATTTAAAATTTGACAAGTATCATTCTTTATGGTATATACAAGGGGAGATCCAAAACAGAGAATTTATTTATAATAAAATTATGGATTTATTATTACATGTTTAAACTTCAGTCACTTTCCAAGTACTCTCAATTTGATGCAATACAGTTATTGAGACATTTTTTCCACTGCTCAAAACAGTTTTTGAACTCATTGATTTTGATGCCTATTAGAGATTCTGCTGTTTTTTTGTTTCACTTCTTCCATATTGGCAAAATACTTCCCTTTGAGGACTTTTTTCACCAGGGGAAACAAAACAAAGGCGCTCATGGTGAGTTCTGGTGAATGGGGAGGTTGAGGCATAGAGGTCATGCCATTTTTGATCAAAAACTGCTGAACACTGAGTGAGTTGTGGGCAGATGCACTTGTAACTAACCCATCATGAAATGGGCAAACACATTAAAAGTGTCTTCAAAAAAATTCACTGAAGTGAATGTAGCCTCTCACAACAATGGCAGCAGGTACACTGATACAGATGGGTTGCTAGAGCACTCACCTAGTGAGGAAAGCCTCTACTATGACAGACCTGTCCTCCAGAAGATAATTCGGGATTTTTTGGGTCCCCCCTGGTATGTGTTTATACATATATACTTAAGCAATACTTTCCATAATAGTGAGTAATAATTTCTCTTTTCTATTTGTTTAAATAATTTAGGTCAGTCTTCATACCTATGATTTAAAAATTAGAAAAATGTTTTGGTGACAAAGACATTTAGATGATTGAGGATGTAATAGAATTCACCAAGGAAGCTGGAAATCTACTGTCTATTGAGTCATTTATTTTTTATAGCACTTTCTACCCATTAGCCAGATCTCTATTCTTTTTCACTGTTCACCTAAATTTGTAGGAGTTTCTATTGTATTTCATTTTTCTGATATCTCATATAAGGTTTTCAAAGCTCTAGTTCTCCCTTAAGTAAATTAGTAGGAGTTCTTGAATAAAAGAATAAAAAATGACATGTCTATTAATGTAATAATTCAATAATTAATTTAGAATTGAAGGAGTCACACCTTTAGTCTTAAAGGTTTTCACAAAATGCCCCATAACATAAATTTTAAAAGATCTACACTAAAGTTTATTATTATAAAATTTATAACACCAGAGATAAAAATAAATTGTTCATATTTTACCATATCAAGGTACAAAGGTCACACGCAAAAGAAGAGCAATCAAAATTTCACTTGATGCTGGAAAACAATGGGAAGAGAAATTTATTGTTAGGCTATGTATAGTGCCATGAGATTTCACACATAAACTCATTCTCCTCTCCTAAGCATGTGGTAGAAATTCACACCCTGTCATTAAGGTTAAATGTGGCGTTGGCACTTTCTTTGCTAATTAAATGAGTAAAGTCACATATATTACCTTAGGTGGAAGAGGCATGATACGGCATGCTCCCTTTTACCTGCCTTTTTAATTATGGCCCTGTTGACTTTCTTGGTCAATAAAATATAAAGGGGAATCACGTGTGTTGATTCCAGATGGCCTTTGTCAGAGTTAGTGAGCCGCAGTCCCTTTCCCTACCTTCATAATTGCAGAGGCATTTGTTGAGATGGAGCTTCCACTAGATTGGGATTTTGACTATAATGAGCACAGCTCCTTTTCAGTTTGCCCTGAACATGTAACTTCAGTAAAATATAAGTAAAATATAATTTTCATATGTTAAATCACCGAGGTTTGTGGGCTGTTTGTTAAAGCAGCTTAATCTAGTTTTTCCAGACTGGTACGACTAAGTAATCTCTGCCCAGTCAAATAATTAATGAAGAGTGAAGAAGAATAAGACATTCTGAGATGTACAAATAATCAGAAAACATAATCCCATTTATAGCTTCCTATGAAGTTACTCGAAAATGTATCCCAACAAATCAGGAAGTAAACTAACAAAGAGAAAGACATAGAAGGCAAAATTAAGTGGACCTGAACTGGAAGAACACTGAAAGGAAATCCTAAAACATCAGCAGTGTAGCTGGACTAGAGAACCACCAGCGCAGACTGGAGCAGTGACGGAAAAAGGAATCCAAGATGAAGTTATCTAGAAAGCAATGGAGTATTCTTTGTAATAAAATGCATGAGAAAAAATATGATGCAGGCAAATAATGCAATTAAACAGTCATTAGAAAATTATGGAAAACCATATTTAAAATTTGCACACAAATGTAAAATGTCACATGTGAAGTAAATTAAAATACTGTATCATTTGAAGCAACTAATGAACTCTACAAAAAAGAGAATGTTTGGCTTTGCAATGAAAGCATTTCCTTAAGTGACTTAGGGTTTGGGATAGTGAACCTCTAAAGAATCATATGTAATGCTTGAAAGTAGTTGGATTATTAAAAGTCAGAAGGTCCCTCC
This sequence comes from Furipterus horrens, assembly GCF_987537825.1. Taxonomy (NCBI): domain Eukaryota; kingdom Metazoa; phylum Chordata; class Mammalia; order Chiroptera; family Furipteridae; genus Furipterus; species Furipterus horrens. The sequence goes on from NW_028327171.1 coordinate 12,571,932, forward strand.
AAGTCTCAAGGCCACAAAGTATGATCACAGTCCAGACATTAGAATGCTCGTAATGTGAATAATCACTACCTTTAAATGTGAACCTGCATCTAGGAAGCCGGGAATGTAGAATTTTGTTTTCTTTCTTACTCACTTCTTTTCCACTCCCCTGGCTCATTAACTGAAATCTCTCTGGGGCAGGAGCATTAGAAGGTTCAAGGGTAAAGGGGGTTCAGAAAGTTCTTTCCTTAGCTGGTAAATTATCCCCACGCTCTCTAGGCTTGGCAGGCGTTTAAAGCTTGCCCTTTATCTCATGAACACTTCTGTGAATTCTTTGGAGGCTCCCTTGCTGGGCCCATCCAATTGTAAATTCTCCAACATATGCAGTGCTGACTCCATCTCAGCTCAACTTTTACACAGAATTCCCTATTGAAAGAAGTCTTTTTTTGTGGGAGAGACAGCAGCTTTGGGCCGCCTTGGTCTGACCACATTTAATTACCCTTAGCCCAGAGGATACTGCAAGTTCCCCCTGGGTCTGTTACAGGCTCCTTAGTTGTTTCAGGAAAACATCAGTCACGAATGCTTCATGTCTGCCAACTTTACATCCATCAGGCCTTCTTAGCAGTGCTATTGAAGCCTTTTCTCACTACGGGATATAGAGTCCCAGACTGTCCCTTGGTGAATCAGGTGACACTCCCAGCTCTCTCACAGCTCTTTCAACAAAACCTCTCTATAAAATCTACCCATTGATGCCAAAAATCAGGACCCTTTGCATACCAGGAGTTCGGAGGATTGGCTTATTTGGGTTGCTAGACAGACTGTAAACGTTAACCTCCAACATGTGAAAGTGAATGTTTGGGTAATTGAATATGGCATGAGGAAAAGGAGCGACAAGATGCAATCAAAGATAGGGGAAATGATAGTCTTATCTTAAAATGAGATGTAGAAAGCCATTGGAAAAAAAGACATGAAGGTTTATAGTATTTACAAAACTAACCATTTGCATAATAAAAATAATCATATAGCCATCAACATTCAGAGGAAGAGATACAAGATGAGAAAGGTTTTTGAACTAAATCATCATCTTTCATGCTGGGAAACCAGTAGGTCTTGTCTAAAGTGGAGAAATGAAACAAGGGACATACAGAGTTCAAGATCACATTGGAAAATAAGAATACAAACCATGAAGAGCCCTGTTTTGTCTTGTGAGGCCGCTAATTGTTGGAAAAAAGAAGAATGATGCCCTTATTCATAGTCCTCTGTCATTGGATGACTTAACATGCATATTGGCTAATTTGATAAGGCATAAATATTATAGAAATGGCATAAGTAGTTGCTGAATAAATTAATAAATTTCTTGTGTTATTATGATTGTATAATGTAATCTAAACAAATAAGAGAAATCTCATCTTTATAGAGGCAAAACATTATGAATCAAAAAGCGAAACAGGACAGCCTTCCCAAAGAGTCATAATGGTTATTTCATTTATATGTAAAAATCTATTCAAACATATTAGGAAAAGACTAACAATCCCTATAATAGGGTTGGTAAGAAAAAATGGTGAATAATGCATTTACACAACAATATGTGTGACAATACCACAGGTTCATTAAATTCATTATTCTAACAATATCATATCCTTGGATTTATTTTAAAGTTGAGTGCACAGCCTTTTGGAGTCACCTAATCAAATTCCAGAGATAAGTGGGAACACGTGGTGATATGCAATGTGCTGATCAAATGTCCTTTTGGGGGGCACAACTCTGCATTCCTCATCTTCTAGAGATCCTGATAGACTGACTGCAGGATAATGGGCCTGATGTAGGTGAGAGAATTGGAGGTGGCCAGAGGAACATGGCAGAGAAGGAACACAGGGTGGTATCTGTCTTAAAAAACCAACAAATACAGCCCCAAGATTTACTGTAGATTTTGGTCAACTAATTGAAGATCACTTTTTAAAAAATATCACAATATGCTTTCTGAAAAAAAAAATCTATCATTTCTGTATTCCCTGCCCTTTCTAACCAATACTCCTCCCCAACCCACTTCTTTATGGAAGTGGTTATTTTTTTTTTTTTTTTTTTTTTTTTTTATAAAAGAAGACAGAAAGGACAATTGTGAGGGACAGAGAGGGGGTATACTCACCTGACAAAATCATATGTTCTGCCTTCAATATGGAAGAAAATTAGTGTGTGAAATAGATTGCAGGATTGGCAGTAATATTTGTGAGGTCGCCACCCTCCTAGCAGGAAGTAGTGTTGGAAAGTCCACCAGCTCACTTGCATACAAGTCCCAACCTGCCTGTCTTGTAATAACTTCTGGTTATTTCAACAGTCGAACCGGAGGCAGTTAACCATCAGTGATCAGAGCATTGTCCCAGAATACTTTTCCTTTAGCTTAGAATCACAAAATACAGGTGATACTTTGCATTTCATAAAATCAACTTTTATTAAAATTTAGTTTTCATTCTTCCTCAAACCAAAACAATTCATAAATCTCCTCAGTCTCTGTAGTCAAGGGGAAGGTGTTCGATGTTTTCATTGAAACAAGGAAAATCTGTTTTCTATGAAATATTGGAAATATGGCCCAAAAATTTTGATAGAAGATGGCAACTTTATGCGCTGTATCCCAAGAGTTGAGCATTCATGTTAAGAGGGGCAGTAATAAAGAACTTTCTGAAATGTCTCCCCACCTACTCATCATTTGTGTATGCAGCAGACCAACCAGAGCACTGAATTCATATATTTTTTCAAAAAACACTTCACTGAATGACACCCATAAAAAAATTGCATGGTTAGTACAATTATATGGTTAATATATAGAAGTTAATATTATGTTAATGTATCATATGTATTTTATGAATATAATTATATGGTAATATAGAATATAAATTTTAATATGCATATAATTATATATAAAATTTTTCTCTCGGCAAAAATCTGGTAAGCAGCCCTATGCCTTTGTACAGAGTAATGTTTTTAGCATTCTTACTCAAGGTCAAGTCCTCAGTGATGTAACCATCTGGATGTATACTTAGTCGTAAGCTTATGCCTATTCTCTGATTACTTCTAATTCAATGTATCAGAACATATGTGCTCTTCCCCTACAGCTGAGATGCCTGCCCAACACAGGATGAATGGGAGAATTTGAGAGTGTAAGTTGAATGCAGTAGCCAAAAGATTAATCATGAAGCTATTTCACCTGAAAGGCAGCCCTGAGCCACACCCTCCCAGGACAGCATTAGAGAAAGGTCCCAGCATATGAGTTTTTCTTTTATTCTAACGTAAATCAAAAGTGACGGAGCATGTGTTACAATTTCCCCAAACTCCATTTAATTTGGAATGGAGACAAAACAAGGATGACTCACAAACTAAAGGACATTTTCCATTATAGTTCTAATATATGGAAGCAATTCTTTTCAGAAAGGGACTGAAAATGTATATTCTTTCTTACCTAGCATTAGAGAGCTACCTCATTGAAGCTGCTGCTTCATGGAAAATAACCAAAAAAGATTAGCCCCATGGAACAAAAGCAGCAACAGGATAAACTCAAGTGACAAGCAACAAGATCCTAAGGAGAGCAAATTCTTGAAAAGGAACTTTCAGATCCCTTTGTTCTAGGACTATCAGCACGGGGAGCTTAATTTCATGAAGCGTTAGAAGGAAGGAAAATGTGACACACTGCTAAAGTCAGACCCCTTAATCCCTCTAAATTGCTCTGTCTGGTTTAGGAGGATCTGCTTACAACTGTCATTGTACAAGTGTAAACACAAGAGCTCTCAAGGCCTTCCCTGTGCTGCAGATCACCCAGACATCATTCATGTCTCACTTTACAGGCAAACCCTTAGTACCAGCACAGGCTTCTTTAAACGACCAAACCCCGGCGCAAGGCCCATGGATAACACGAGTCTTCGCATGTCTGGGTTTCCCTATAAGGGCATTAGGTTTTATTCCCATCGCAATTCTTGTTTATAGCTCACTGAATTTATAGCCATCCTCTTAAACATCTGCAGTCATTATTTTTTCTCTCTTTTTTTAAGGAAAAGCCCAACTCTCTCTATAGGACATAAAACAGGTATTTTCTCCTAGTAAACCTTAAAGGGAGATGTTCTGTCTGTGTTTTTACCACTGGAGTAAGTGAAGCAGAAGGCTCCAATACTGTCAAGAGAATTAATATGAGGGACTTGGCACTAGACTTTGAATATTTCCGGAAACTTCTGTTAGCAGCAAGTCAGGAAAACAGGGCTCTAAACCCATAGCTTTCATTAATTTGTTGTGTGGCTGACAGTAAACCTCTTCATTTTCTTCATGCTCCACAAAAACACAGACTTTTAAAGCCAGGAACGACCTTAGGGTTTCATCCAAAACAGCACTCTTGTTTTAGGCAGAGGGTCTTATATCCCCAAACACTTATTCACCCTCCCTTAGGGGAAAACTGGAACTTCTCTCCTGATCATCTAATTTCACAGTACACTTACTACTTTCTCCACCATGCTGACCCAGTTTCCTTAGCCAAGGCCTAATGGCAGGTTTCCCATTACAAGTGCATTGCAAGAATCAGACAAAATACTTGACCTGGAAGTATATTAAAAAAAACATTAAGTGTAGCCCAAATGTAAACTGTTGCATATTTTAAACTTAACAGTGACTATACAATGTAAGTTCAAATGCTCCCTTTAGAGTCACTTTCTGATTTTTGTAATAATGCAATGTTATCAAGAAAGATCATCTCTCATGTTTCCAACATTGACAAAAATCTGTAATAGTGAAAACATATAAACATATACATGTGATATACATAACATACATAGTGCATATATCACATATATATGTATGTACAAGGTATGTCTGGAAAAAGTCCAGCCATCGTTTATGTAATGAGAATGGTTTGCTTGACATAGATGTCACCTGACGGCCGAAGAGAGTGGACTGGGATGCACATGGGTGAACAATGATAACTTCATTGTGTTAGTCAGTGGGGGCAGTAGACGCCATTGAGTGAGCATGTGTACTATATGACCATCGCATTCAAAATGACTGAGCTAATAGAGCAATGAATCTGTATCACATTTTGTGTTAAGCTTGAATATTCCTCTGTGGAAATATTTGGATGATTCGGAAGGCTACAGCTAGGGGCAACTGGTAATTGGCAGCTTCATCACCACAATGCGCCTGCTCAGACATCACATCTCACGCAAAGTTTTTGGTGAAACAGCAAATGACCTAGGTGTCTCAGCCCAGATTCGGCACCCTGTGACTTCCGGATTTTCCCAAAACTAAAATCACATTTGAAATTGAAGAGATTTCAGATTGTTGATGAAATTCAGGAAAATACGATGGGAGAACTGTGTAAGGTCCCAAAGTGTCTACTTTGAAGGGGACTGAGGCATCATTGTCCTAGGAACAATTTTTCTTGTATCTTCTTCAATAAATGTCTCTATTTTTTATATTACATGGTTGGATATCTTCTGGACAGGCCTCATATATATGGAATTGTCATGAATTGAATTGCTATGAACTTAATTATATGTTCTCCCCAAATTTATATGTTAAAGCCCTAACCACCCTCTAATGTGACTATATTTGGAGATTGAGTCTTTAGGAGATAATTAAGGTTAAATAAAGTTTTAAGAGTAGGGTCTTAGTCAAGTAGGACCAATGACCATTTAAGAGGAAAATTCTCTCTGTCTCTCTCCATATCCATGCACAATGCGACGGCCACAGGGGCACATATTGAGAAGACAGCCACCTCTGCAAGCCAGAAAGAGAGCTCCTACCAGAAACAGAATCAACTGAACCTTGAATTTTGATGTTGAGTCTCTAGAACCATAAGAAAATAAACTTCTATTTCTATTTTTTAATCCCCCTTGTCTGTGATATTTTGTTATAGCAGCCAGAGAAGACTAATAGACTACTTTAGAGTAAACTACAGATGAATATAGTTGAAGAAAAACTGGATTGGAAAATACAGACTTTATGCTGAAAAGCATTTAAAAATACCTAAAAAGTCAGCAGTGCATAGTTGTTTTTACTAGTTCCTTTGCACACCACTTCCTGGCACTTCTGGTTTTTAAAGGTTGCCAATATGACATTCAGTGACAATATCAAAAACAACAACAACACAATTAGATTATTGTTATCATGATTACATTCTACAGAAAAATGTGGCATGCCTTATTCCAGAGCAATAAAAAATGTTGTAGTGTTGTTATTTTTATTTCTAAAAATATAGCAGTCTGAGAGGAGGGAGAGAAGCTCATTTTTTATCAGTAACAAACAAGAATATTTTTTAAAAGAAAAATTATCTTTTGTGAGTTGCTTCCTCCCACTAGTGAACTCAAAACTGTCCCTAATTGTTGCTGGTGACAGGATGCCACAATACCCAAGTTCTTCCACCCAACACTAAGCATTTTAATAGATGGAAAGCCTTGAGTGGTAATTATTTTCAAGGAGTTGGTTTCCCCTTCCTCTCAAGTATTTGGTTTCAAGTACAGTTGTTGTTTTTTTTCCAATAGTGCTTTTCTCTTTTTTGTTGCCAGAAAATCCAAGCTCTTTTTCAAAGATTAGATTACCAGCAAGTGACTTTCCTTTGTTGAAAGGACAAGCTTTCTAACAAAGGAGGGGCCTTTCAGGATTAAAAAAAAAAAGATGCCTTAAAGCATTGGATTCCAAGATATTGGCAAACTTCATAAAGCTAAGTAAACTTATAAATGGTTTTACTATTTTAACACTAATACTAATTTTATCTGTCTTCCTGAAAAAAGACAGAGAGAAAAGACCTTTTTTTCTTCCCCCTCCCCTAAAAACAATGCTATCAATGGCAGGGTGCTCTAGGTTGATGTGGAAAAGAGTCTTTTATCACGGTGTTTTTTTGTTTTTTTTTAATCTGAAAATATTTTGATTTTGCCTCAAATAAATTGAATAATCTTTATGCTCATACTCCCCTGATAAGCTTTTGATTATTTTTATCTTTTAAATCATGCAGCAAAATCAAAAAACAAAAGTAAAAAAAGAAGTGGCAAAGTAGAATCTCCTTGGTACTTTTCCCCATGTATTTACTGCAACCACAAAAGTGTTAAAGAATATTTCCCTTAGTATCAGGATGCCCATGTTATTAAATTAATATATCTCAAAGGACATTCCCTCTGTAATGTTTATAGCCTTGCTTGGAGTTGATTTGAAAAACTACTATATAGCACTAAAAATAAAAAATAAAAGAGGAAATATGGGATTCACACCAATTTCCTTTGCCCAGTTCTTACAGAAGATGTTCATTCCTTCCTATCACAGTTGAGGCTATAGAGTGGTCTCAACAACCAGGGACTCAGGACTCTCTCTCAGCCCACGTCAGCATCCTTGGTTCCCACAGCTCCTGCTGCTCCACCTTAACCACAAAGCCATCCCTTTGCCCTCACCTCACCATTTGCCTCCTTCCCCTAAAGACAGCCTAAGACCCATATAATATTCACCCTGCTCTCCTCCTTAATTACCTTATCCCAAACCATTTTCTACGGTGATTTGAACTTCCAACTCCATTCCTCCTTAGTGAACCCTTCCCCACCTCTACTCTCAGGATCTATTCTTTCAGCTCCAGTGCTCCTTCCTCAGACTCAACCTCTCTCTGTCTCTCTCTGTCTCTCTCTGTCTCTCTCTGTTTCTCTCTCTCTCTCTCTCTCTCTCTCTCTCTCTCTCTCTCTCTCTCTCTCTCTCTCTCTCTCTCTCTGTCTCTCTCTCTTCTCTCTCTCACCTATCCCTGTCTCAAGAGACCTATGATTGTCTCAGACCTTCAAGTTCAAATTCAGGCCGTTTTCATCCTTGTTGCTGGCAGAACTTTCTGTCATTCTTTCAAGCTCTCTCTTTTCTTGCAGAATTGCAAGAACTGAATTTTGTTCCGCTCTTTGCCTGTTCTCTCTCTAGTCCTACTTGTTGGTTTTCTCAGTGCCTTGAAACCAGGGACACATATCTCTATCCTGCTTTGGTATTCCTAGATTCTCTTTTTTTGTTTGTTTGTTTGTTTGTTTGTTTGTTGTTCTTTTGTCTAGGACCATGGTCTTTCTTAAATTTCAGTGTTTTCTTATGGACTATTTAAAAAAATATATACACCTAAGCCAAAAATAATGTCATTTAAAGAAAGATATAAATATAACTATTAGGACAAGATCTCTAAACGTAGGGTACACATTGTAATTAGATGAAATCTAAGATACACCAGCATGACAAAAAATATTGAACTTGGAGTCACAAAACATTAGTCCCATAAAGATTAGTTTAGCCATGTATTTGCTGTTTGAAATTAAGCAATTTATTTAACATTCCTGAGTGTGCTTAGATGGTCTATCAAGAAAGTGGCTTCATTACCCCCAACTGCTTCTATGTCTCGTGTGTATCCCAAAGAAGATGCCTGGGACTATGTTTCCCAGAACTCCAATCTCATTGTGGTTCTTGGCTTCTATATGACAATCATATAGGTACTCATAATGCACTCACTGGGGAGTACTGGATTCGATTATGAGGCCAGTATACACAGAAGGTGTTTGCCTCATAAACGGCAGTTTGTTTTAAGCTCTGGTTAGAACTCACCAACACACCAGCCCACTGGGCATGACAGCTGATCACTTACTAATATAAAGTTTACATCTATTTCTAGATAGAGAAAATGGAATAATTAGTTGTCTTCCATCTTGAAGATAGGAAGGGTCATATAACTAGTGATGGCTAATGGATTTAGATGGACATGAGTTAGAAGAGACGATCCAGTGGGCTCTTGTGTTTTATCCTACCACAATCAGCAATATTCCAGATAGTGTAGTCAGGGACCATGAGTGGGAATGATAGCCTCACTAATAATTTAGTAGGAGTGACCAATAAACCTTTTTGTTTTATTTTTTAAATTTTCCAGCTTCACTTAGGTAAAATTGACAAATAAAAATCTTATGGTTAGAGTATACAATGTGATGATTTAGTACAGGTATATATTGTGAAATTATTACCACAATAAAATTAATTAACACATCCATTATCTCGCATAGTCACCGTGTGTGTGTGTGTGTGTGTGTGTGTGTGTGTGTGGAGAGCCATTAAGATCTACTCTCACAAAATTTCAAGTATAAAAAAGAGTGTTGTTAACCATAGTCACCACGCTACACATTAAGTTTCTAGGGCCTATCTTACCACTGAAAGTGTTAAGATAAATTTACTCCTAATCTAAAATCATCTTGCTGGTTTAACTCTCAATCAAGAATAAAGGTACAACAAAGACAATTTTAGAAAAATAAAATTGTAAAAACCTAATTAACTCCCTTCTTTATGCACATTTTTCATAAATCTGGAAGCATGCACTTCACGAATGAAGGAAGGAAACCTAGAAGAGGAAGACATAGACTCCAGGAAGCAGAGAACCCCAACAAAAACATGAAGAAATAGAGAAGCTCTAAGACTATGAAGACAAATCCCATCCATGATGACAATGCATCAGGCCCCAGACAGCAAGCTCCAGAAGACAAATTCATAAATAAAAGTTGTTTTTTTTTTTCTAAAAAAAAATCCTTGAATATTTTTAAACCAATTGTTTGGCTATTTGGACTAATACAAGAACTTGGGAACTTATTACTGGTAGTCACATGAAAAACTAGACCAATACAAAATCAAAAAAATTAAAGAAAAAATAATAAAGAAAATATGACCCTGAAATATTATTTGTATAAACATTCATTATTATCATTAATTTTGTATTTTTCAAATTATAATGTAGTTATGGCAGGATGAAGAGGGGGTGTGGATATGAGCCTGGAGGACAGAGTGGGTTTATGAGATGTACTTTTCAAATTAGGAGGTCAGTACTACCTTAAATTTTTAGAATAATTTATTTATTTATTTGTTTATTTATTTTTAGAGAGACGGGGAAGGAGAAAGAGAGGGAGAGAAACATCATTGTGTGGTTGCTTCTCACTCGCGCCCCCAACTGGGGACCTGACGTGCAACCTAGTCATGTGCGCTGACTGGGAATCGAACCAGCGACACTTTGTTCGCAGGCCAACTCTCAATCCACTGAGCCACACCAGCCAGAACTCAGTAATCCTACCTTAATGAAAACTCAAGGAATAGCGGGATAAGCCTGCTACATAGAAATATGGCACTCGGTCGTAGAAGAAACATCTAAAAGCTGTGAAAGTGACTACTGTTGGGGAATAGGAATCAAACGTGTGTCAGAGAAATCTTTTCCTAACTTTCATAACTCAGTTTAGTTGTAAATAGTAAAGAACAATTTGAATTTTGACACCATGCACATCTTTATTTTTTAAAAATCACACTAAAAGTAGATATATTTTTCCAAGGCCCTGAGATGGAATAGAACATGACATGTTCCCAGCAGAAGGGAAGCCCACCAGGGGAGGCAATCAGAAGGGAGAAGAGGGATGGGGGAGAGTTGGAGATGCAGAACTGACCTAGGGCATGAAGTTTCTGGAAGGATATGGTAAAAAAAAATTAGGAATTTGCCTTAACAGTAAGGTCACACACACAAAAAATCTTTTCAATTTTTTTAATCAGAGCTCTTTATCAATGATCTTAAAAATCTCAAAAATAAATAAAAAGTAAAGGTTCTTTAGGAGAGTTTCTGAGATTTTTATCTGGACCTTAAAACTCACAAACCAAAAAAAAGATGAATTGTTCAAACTGTAGGGGCATAATTTCTATTCAGATTTAATATTCTGACTAGTATAAGTTGACCAAGAAAGCATGTTCATTAAAAGTGGGAATTAATAAAGTACATTTATTACTACATCTGCCCCCAGTGAAGATTATTTTGGAGACACCTGAGAGTACTTTTGTTTTCAGAAGATAATTTTGATGACTACTTTGACTCCACTCCAACACAAACAGCATTTATTGCTTGACTGATTTTTCACCATCTCCTTTCCTTGACTTATATTTTGATTTCTTGTTTTTCTCTTAAGAATTCCAGAACTAGAACTGACATAAAGATGACTGATCTAATCCCATCATTTTTCAAATGAGGTCCAGATAGAAAAAGTGACTAGTTAGTGGCAAAACATGAACCTACCTCTTTTTCTTAGTTCAGATCTTTTTCCAATACATTAACTCAGGACTATTTTAGTTACTGCACAATTTAGTCATATTGTCTGAGGTCCTCTAGTTTTCCAAAGACATATAACAATGTTTGAAACCTAGAAATGGAAATATATATTGATTTAAATATATTTAATGGGGATATAAAGTACAGCATTGTGAATATAGTTAACAATATTGTAATAACTACCTATGGTGCCAAATGGGTACTAGACTTATCAAGTCTATTTATAAATATCTAATCACTATGTTGTATACCTAAAACTAATACAATGTTGTATGTCAACCATAATTGAAATTTTTAACTTAAAAATATTTAAGAAGAGTATAATACTGAAATATATAATTACACCAATAGGTAACTACATGATATTTATTTATGTCAACTACTAACTACAACATGACATTCAGTTTCATATAGTTATATATTAATGTTACTAAATAAATTATATGATAATATTTATTATTATATAGAGCTGAACTTACAAAAACATAAAACAATCCTGATCTTGTTGTATAAGTATATAAAATATTTTTTCAAAATCTATATTAGCAAAAATATTCACATCTATACACAGAGATGCACACACTCACACATATAATTTTTGCAAGTTGTGAGTGCAGTGGTTAGTAAAAATACTAACTTAATCCAAGTTTTAAACTGTGTCTATATAAACATTTCAGATAATTAAAAGTTACCAAGTTTGTTTTTTCTTGCCCTCATTGTCTGGGTTTTCATCACTAAACTAGGGTATCAGACATATAAACCCTATGACCTCTAACGTCCTTTATGGCATTAAATTCCCATAAGTATATAATGATCCTTCTCTTCTAAAGATTAATTTTTATGAAAAGAAAAAACCTTTTTCTGAATTCCTTTGGGGAACACAAGGGTGATTTGGATCAAACCTTCCCCATGAATATTGTTTTTAATGTCCTGAATTCTTTCCTCTTCCCTGCTTCATGCATTTGCTGATGTCAGGGCTTTGACCATGGATCATAAGTTGCAACCACCACAGTTTTTCCAGATGTTGACATAGTAGGCAAATGTATTCTTTGTGGGAGCAGTTTATGCTGTGGGAAGAGAAATCTTGGAAGCACATTCCAGTTACAGTCTGATTTAATTGAGGTAGTAAACATCGTGGGAACAATGGTTGACATTGGCCAAGCTCCACCATATGGAGGTGCACAGAGTCGCAGGAGAACCAGGGGAAGCACAGAAAATGAGGAAAAATACATGAAGCAATGAGGGAAGGAGAAGGAGAGGAGAATGCCAAGAAATCCAAACACATAAACAAATGAATAAGGCTTTACATTAGTTCTTCCACTGTGTGTGTGCGCATGTGTGTGTGTGTGTGTGTGTGTGTGTGTGTGTGTTAAAAGATAAGAGAGTAATTTATGGAATAAAAGATTGCACAAGTTATTCTTTTTAGGTTTTTAAGATGCTAGGAAGATACCTTCATATTATTCTAAGATTTTTACTTTTCAATCTATTTTTTTAAATTAATTTGCACAATTAATCAAAATTACAAAAGCATTTACATAATTAAGTCACAATATTTTCACCAAGTTAATCTCATTGCCTTTACGTAGTATATGTGAGTTTTTGTACCCCATTAAAGAGTTTTCTTTACTCCCAAGGCAGCAATAAACTGATCAAGATGCTAAAGAGGGTTACAGTTTTTTCACTCAAGTTTAATGTCTATAGTTTTCCTCCATCAATAATGTCTTTGACAAGTTAACAATGTTTGAAGTTATGAGTGAAGTTGTTTTTTCTAATTCTCTACTTTCAAAACTCCAGTATATATTACATTCTTTACCTATTCTTAAAACTAATGTTCTCAAAAACCCTGCTTTTTTCTTGGTTTCAGTGCTTTTATAACAAGCTATTCAAGTTTTGAAACCTCATGTTAGTGTAACTATCAACACACTCTGAATCAGTAACTATTATATAAAGAGCTTGATAGTTGCCCTGTACTATCTAGTGAAACTTCTCCAATTTCTCATTCTCTGTCTTTCATGTGTTTCTAAATTTATAAATACTTCAACTAACAGATGGCAAATGGAAGTGCCAGTGGGCACAGAAATCAGTCCGAAGCTTTTAAGCATAAAATGTCCCTGAGGCAAACAGCAGAAAGAAAAAGAAAAGGAAGCTTGGATATTTTTAAAGGGAAGAAAGGACTGACTGTCTTTCCTTGTAGTTTGGGGAACCATTCAATAAATCGGGCAAATAAAATAGACCAACTGAGAATGAATCAATTTTATAGTTTGAAGCGTGTTAATAAATCACAATGAAAGTGGTTCTGGACTTTTGGCTTACCCAATATGCGGAAAACTAAGTAATAGATTCACATTTTGAATGTTATTAAGTTTCATTGAAGTTAGGAACAATGCCTCACTCAACTTTTAAAAATTCTTATGACTTCCTGTATTAAAGTTTTTGGGACTCTGGATTTTTAATGTTTTTGGTATGATATTTACTCAGTCTGTGGAGTCTTTACAACTGTTAAAGAAAATGTGGCAATATAAAACTAGAATATGATCATTCTCTGAGCTTTCTTCTCAATATTCATTCACCCCAGATGATTCCCTCCTTAATATCTTACTATGAAGATACTGAAATAGAGTAGTTTGTGCCAATGTAAGTTAAGTAATTACAAGTGTACTTCAAGTTGATCATAATGGCTGGTAAAGGAGAAAAAATATGTTGTGTTCCTTTATCAGCTAAGAATCCAATTCAATCTTTTGAAGGATATTTAAATTTTAATTGTAAGCACATTTTGTGTTATTTAAACTGTTTCTTTACAATGTAAAATTGAAGAAAAAATAAAACTCTATCAGGAATAACATATGAATAGAACTAAGGTTCTAGAGAATTAAAGTGCTAGCAACTGAGATCGATTTTTATTTGCTCTTTGTTGTAATTCTTTATTGTTCTTTATTCTAACTACTATTTAAATTCTTTTTATATTCAGATTGCATCCCCTCAAGCTACAAAGAAATTTTGATAACCAATGCATTAATTTATAGAATGTTATAAACCGGAGTGTTTCAGGGTCATTATCAGCATGATACAGTGGAGATCCTTGGGTTCCAGGTTAGAATTCTATCTTAACCAGGTCAATCAGAGAGGTAGTTTTTAAAAAAGCAGCATCCCAATGACTGAATTATATGAAGTAATAGAAAGTGTTCTGAACATAACATAGGGTTGAAGTAAGGGATTGGGGAGAACTTTATTAGATAGAAGTTCAAGGAAGACAACGGATGACAAGCGACCAGCCATGAGACAAGAGGGCACGAAAACATGCCAACAGAGAGATCAGCAAAAACAAAAGCCTCAAATGGGTAAGAGCTTCACTTTCTCAAAGAGCTAGAAGAAGCTCAGTCTGTCTGGAACTCTGTAAACGGCCGAGAAGCATAAGGGAGAACAGAGAAGTAGCCAGTGAACTGTTGATTGCATTGTTAGCTAGAAGGATTTTTGTATTGAAAATGATCAAAGGGTTTTAAGCAAAGGAATATGTATTAGTTATCGATTTCTGTCTCACAGTTACCCCAAAACATAAAGACCCATACAACATTTGCCATCTCACAATTTCTACAGGTCAGGAATCCAGGCACAATTTACCTGAGGCCCTTGGCTCAGGGTATCTCTGTTGGCTGAAGATATCGGCATCTCAAGGCTTGAACAGCAAAGAGCCATTTCCAAGCCCACTTCTGTGGTTGCTGGCAGGATTCACTTCTGTGTGAACTATTGAATTGAAGACCTCAGTTCCTTACTGGCTCTTGGCTGGAGGCCACTCTCACGTCCATGCCACATGTGTCTCTGCATAAGGCAATTCACAGCATGGCAGCTTTCTTCATTAGAGGATGTAATTGAGTTCAGTAAGAGCGAGAGCGGGAGCAAGAAAGAGAGAGAGAGAGAGAGAGAGAGAGAGAGAGAGAGAGAACAAACAGGATAGAAGTCACAGTCTTTTGTAACCTAAGCTCAGAAGTAACATCCCATTATCTTTGTCATTTTCTGATCGTTAGATGCCAACAAATCCAGTCAACTCTCAGAGGAAGGCATTTGCATAGTGGCATGAATATCAGGAGATGAAGATCATGGTGGATTATCTTAGCAGGCTGCCTACTACAAATATAATTTTATATTTCAGAAAGGTACTGGCTGTGTAAAGAATGAAACATAGAGATCAAAAGTAACGTGAGCAGATGATTTAGGTCGTCGTCGGCAGCCATCCGTCTTGAGAGACGATGGTGTAGCTTCTTAAGAGTCTATCTGCACCGCCGAGAATGGCTGTGCAGTCCGACTCGGGAGTGACACGGTATCTGTCTCCTCCCGTGTTGAATCGACATCTTGTGATGACGCTGGAGTGTCCTCTCCAGTGGAGCTGAAGCTACAGAGCCTCGAGAGACGATGGTGTAGCTTCTTAAGAGTCTATCTGCACCGCTGAGAATGGCTGTGCAGTCCGACTCGGGAGTGACATGGTATCTGTCTCCTCCCGTGTTGAATCGACATCTTGCGATGACGCTGGAGTGTCCTCTCCAGTGGAGCTGAAGCTACAGAGCCTGGGCAGGGTGATATGGAGGGTCTGCTGTTGCCCATGCAGCAGACCCCCCCTCTCTTCGCAGCTGAAGGGTCCAAGGGAAAGACGGAGTCAATACAGCTTGGCTTCAGGTGCGCCGCAGGAGTTGCCGGTGTTGACTACAACGTCAAACCGCCTTAGGGACTCCGGCTCCGGATTTTCTGTCGGGGTTTAGGTACAATCTATAGAATATGCTGATGGCTTAGATGTGAAAGGTTAGAGGAAGAGAGGATTCAAGAATTTCTGGTTTTAATAACTAATTTATTGATGAAAGATTGAAGTACATGTTTACAAAATGTTTACTGAGCACAATCTATTGCCTAGTTCAAAATATACTAAGTTATTTTTCAATATGATTTTATCTAGAAAACCAAAAAACTTTGTAAATCATCTAAAAATATATGTGACTTCTCCTGAAATTAAATTTTTATTCTATGTGGTCTTACAGGGAAAAATATTTTTAAAAATAAATATAAATTACAGAAAAATAGATTTTATATTAGCAAAGTCTTCTAATAATAGAGGTCTATAAAAATTTAATAAACTGCCCCATAAAATAATGACCCTCCCATCTCTATGGGCATTAAAAGAGAATTTAGAAAACCACTGGTTAGAGAAACTGTTTCAAATAGAAGCTGGATTAATTTATCTCTAAAGACTCACAAATTTCTTATTCCATAATACCATAAAATAATGTGCAGAATTACAGTAAAGGTATGAAATAATTATATAAACAAAATACCTTTTATTTTAAGTGTTTTCATATTCATAAGTGCTTTACATACAGACATGCTGCATGGTATGCTCAGTCACAGGTTTTGTTTGTGAATAAAACAGCAGACTAACAGGACACGTTCAACCTAACCTTTCTTTTGGATGCATTTCACATGACAGAGAAGGGGATTTTAACAGGCCTCAGGATATTTGTGCGCACTCCTATAGCTGCACTCCGCAGTCGCTGAGGCGGCCGAGAACAGATCTACCATCAAACAAACACGTTGCAGGCAAGCGATCCTTTCCACATCAAGTTCGCTTGTAAAATATTACTGAGGAATGGTAAGGCCATTTTCCAGAATGTTATAGGCATAAAAGTCCCAAACGTCTGCACTTATGCAATTTGAGGAGGTGAGAAATTTGTCACGAGCAATGGAATGCATTAGCACCATATCTAGATAGTCATACATCCTCACCTTCTAAATGTGAAAGAAGCAGCTACAACATATATTTCTTTTCCTTTTTTATAGGTAATTGCAATTCACTTTATGTCTTATTTTCTTTTTTGTGCTAATTTTTAAATTGAAGCATATTGTACACGCAGCTGATATTGATATATAGAAAATACCCCTTGATTGTGATTGTTCTGCATTGATTGTTTTGAGGATATAGTTGGCATATTTACAATGAGTCAGTCTTCTAGCTTAGAAACATATCACATCATTTATTTACTCATCTTTTTCATTTCTCTCCATAATTTTTATATTGTAAGTACCTGTATAGAGATTTTTCACATCTTTCATTTGATTATTTATAGGCACCTGATTATTTTTGATAACCATTGTAAATGGTATTATAAACATAACCAGCACTCCAGAAGAAACCTGGTACAAATTCTCAGTCATTAACCCACCAAGGTAACTACTATTAAGATTTCCAGCATAATTGAATAGTTGTATTTAGGGAAAGAAGCTCTATTTAAATGGAAAAACAGAGTATAGCATATGTTCTGTCATGACCGAATTTTCACAAATTAAAAAACAACTCACTCATGTCGTGGCCATAAAAGTAGCCTTTTTAGCCTTTCAATCCATCTGAATTTAGTTTTCATATATGCATGGTGTGAGATGTGAGAAAAAATTTAACTCAAGTTTTCTTCCACTTAGATATCCAACTGACCTGGCATCATCTACTGAAAATGTGGAAGTTTACTGTTTTCCTGTGGAAACACTCAATTTATCCAACATCATATACTGAAAGTACGAGCCTTTCTTCACTATATTTCAATGGCAGTTCTGTTATAAAGGATGTGATTGTTTATATCCGTGTGTAATTGTGGATTCTTTGGGGGGTTCTACTGAACTATTCAACTGCGGCAACCGCTTTTACTGTAGATTTGCAATAAAACATAATAGCCAATAGTTTAAATTCTCCAGTTCACGCTTCTTCAATATTATCTTAGCTACTCTTGATTGTTTGAACTTCCATATACATATTTAATCTATACACACATGTACACACACGTGTACGTGCACACACAAACAGACCCTTGCAGGGATTTTGATTGGTATTGTATTGTATTTAACATTTTGGAAGTCTAGAGTTGATATCTTTAAATGGTGGGTCTTCCAATCAATAAACATAGTGCATTAAAGCATTAATTGGTTCATTTTTTTAATTTAATGTTTTTTTTGTAATTTTCTGTTCACGTGTTTTGAATATATTTCATATTATTTCTTCTTGGGAATTTGTTAAGTTTGATACTTTTTAACAGATATTATTTGAATACTTTATTTTATATGTATTGTTTTTAAAACCCATTCTCAATCAGACAATCAACACAATCAAGAAAAATATATGTAATATTTAGTCATTGGGTTTTTAGATGACTTATCAGGCTGCAATAACCAATGGATACAATGTCTCTTGTCAGCTTAATAAAATTTCCCTCTACTACCAGTTTGCCAAGATATTTGAAAAACGGAAATAGCTATTGATTTTATCAATGTGTTTCTGCAGCTAATCAGATGATTCTGTTTTTCTCATTTGTTTTATTAACGCAGTGAGTTATAGTGATTGATTTACAAATGTTACACATTACTAGACCAAGCATTACTTTATGCACTACTAGATTTATTCTGCTGATATTTTATTTCAGATATTTTGTGTATGTTCTTGAAATAAATATGCTTGCATATTTCCTTTATTATTATTTTTTTATTACATTTTATAGATTATATTGTCACAATAGTTCCATTTTTTCCCCTTTGCTGCCCCCAGCCCAGCACCCCCTGCCCCCAGCAATCCCTCACTTCCCCAGTCCATGCCTAAGGGTCATGCTTGCAATCTCTCCGGTTTCTCCCTTTCCTATATTATTATTATTTTAGAATTAATTCATTAATTGATTTCTTTTTATAACAATTAAAAAAGTAACATTCCCCCCCCCTCAGACTTTAGACCCTTTATAATCTTATAGAGGAGAGTGGGCTACAGTCTCCTGCTCTTCTAGCTGTTTCAAGCTGGGTGTGGTCATCGTCCTACCTACCCTTGGGTCCAGAAAACCCTAATAAGAGTGGGGGTGTGGAGGGGAGGGTGGCCTTCCCACATGGGGAAGGATCGTGCAGACTCCAGGTCAGCTGGCTGTCCCCAGACCACGGCGTGCTTGGTTTAACAGGCTGGCATCCTTGTTGTATTCTGGGGGCAACAGATTTGGCAACAGGGTTAGAAGGCATTATTCAATCCATAACCACTAGATGGTAAAGGGCAGGTATTAATTTTTCAATGTCCCCAATTAAGGAAAAAAGAAGGGCTTCTTTGGAGGAAGGTGTGCCAGGCACATCATATCTGTCCAGAACTTTTTTGTCCACCATACTTAGCTTGGGCTGAGGGAAATATTTTAGGTTTCCCCCTCTTAGACCTCTGGGTCTTTTCTGTCCAAGCTATTAGAATAGAAAAGAAAAACCTGTTTTAAGGTGAAGCCCACAGACCACCCCATTCTTCACCAACCCAGCCACTTGGTTCAGCCAAACCATTCAGTCTCAGGAAGCAGCGATGCAGACAGGATTAAGTTGGCCTATACATACAGACAATCACTCAGGTAGTGAGATCCTAGGCTTATGCCCTTTGAAAACAGAAAACACGTGTTAATTTATGTAGTATAACCCACAAACCATTCTCTAGTTCTGTAAGCCTGTCTTAATGGGAAGACATCCAGTTGCAAGGCATTTGACATTCTTCTTGCCTGTAAATTAAGCATCTTTGATGATGTCACAGATCTAGTTTAACTTACAAATGAAAGGTAACTTTAAATGAAAAGAGACTTTAATGATGGTTAGCTGTATCACTTTATAGTCTACCAATGGGCATTGTAATTTTCCTTGGGTCACAATTTTTCTCCCTAAGATTACCCCCCTTGTCATTAAAATATATGCTTGCATATTTTCTTACTTAAAATAACCATGCCTTGCTTTGGCAGCAACTCTCACTTATCATTCAAAAGTTTTGGGAAATATTTAATCTACTTCTATTCCCAAAAGAGTTCTTATTAATAACAATGATACATAATTTTCTCAGTAGAAAGTTTAAACATAAATTCAATTTTGTAAAAAAATATAGAACAATTTACAGATGATCTTCTATCTTGTATCAGTTTCAGTAAGTTGCAGTTTTCGAGATTGGTTCATTTAATATTATAATCTTAATACATTTCCATATCTTTCAGATACACATATATTCTTATTATTTCTTTAACAAGTTGTATTATCTCTCTTTTTTAAGTCAAGTATTGGTTTGTTAGGTTATCACTTTTAATAGTATTTTCAAACAAGCAAATTTTGTCTTTATTTTCTGTTTCACTAATTTCTTTGTGTTTACTTTTTATTTCCTTGCTTTTCCTTTATTTAGCTCTTTTCTTTAGTGTCTTCGCATAAAAATGTCTACTCTTAATTTTTCAGATTTGTCTCTTTTTTTGTGAATGTATATCTCTTCATTTTTTCTCTAAGTACAGGTGTAGCAACATCCTAAAGTACTTTTATGTAATATTGTCATTATATTTTAGCTCAAAATATTTTTTAATTTCCATGTGACTTCTTTGGAATACATATGGGTGATTTACAAATGCATTGCCAGATCTTCAACATTTGGGGATTTTACTGAATATCTTTCATTTTTGTTGTTATTTGTATTTTCAGCCTAATTACATTTTTGTTAGAACATAGTCACTGTGATTTCATTTTTATATCCTTTAAAATTTGTTGGGACTTGCTTTTAAGCCCAGCATATGGTGACCTATTTTAGTAAATGTTCCACGTACACTTAAAAAGAATACATTTTGTAGTTATTGAGTGCAATTTCTGTGTATGTGTGTATGTAGAGAAAGAAAAAATTATATATATTATGTGTTATGTATATTACATATTATATATGTTACTTTAGTTGTTTCATTATGTTTATGTCAAGTTATTTAAATTTTTAATACCCATATGAGATTTTTGTCTGCTTTATCTATTAGTTATTGAAGGAGGTATAAATCTCAAATTATGACTGTGAATTTGTCTTTCTGTCTTTTTGTCAGCTTTGAAAATATAGTATTACCTATATACAAATTTAGGTGTATATTTTGTGTTGACTATCTCCATTAATAATTATTTCCTTAAATATTTGATATTGTTATAATTTTACAGCTTTATGTTGGTGACTTTAAGCTATTCATCTCTTCCCTCCTTTTTCTTTCAATGATTCTATGTCCTTACATAAAAGGTGCATCTCCAGTAAGCAACGCTATTGCAGGGGGTCACTGAGGGTACATGACTCCTGGGTGCCCTCCAGCTGCACCTGGGCAATCAGAAGCTCCTTCCCCCGTGCCCCTCCTTGGAGCGAACATTCCACCCACCATTCCCACACTAAGAGCTGCTTCAAGAGAGGGTTAGATGTAGTTGAGCCAATCTGGATTGTGTACATGACTGAACCTTTTTAAGGCCTCTAGATAAACTTTCAAGATTCTGGCAGGCACGTGCAGAAGTCTACTCATCTTACAGCCACTTCAGCAAGCCTTGTATGTAAAGTCCCTTGCTTGTTAAAACACCCACCTACCTATCTGGAGTGGTCTTCCTCTTAAGTCTCTCCTCGCCCTCCATGTACAAGGGTCAGGGTCAGATTTCACCTGGGGAATTCCCAAGGTTGTTAACCAACAAATATATATTTGTTGTTCTTTCTTTTATTTATTTGTTTTACTTTTCAACCCAATCTTTATAATTAACATTGTCTATTAAATTTAGTTATTTTACCACCTTATTATTTGTTTTCTAATGTGTTTCTTCTTTTATTTTTTATCATTTTCTAGATAAATTCAGTGTTATAATTTTTTCACTTCTCACCCTCTATTAACTTGTTAGTAATGCATTCTATTTCTGTTTTTTATTGTTGTTGTTAAGATTTTTTACTGTAGTAAAATCTGCATGAAATAGAAGTTTACCAGCTTTAAGTCTACAGTTCAAGGGCATCACAGTCACATTGTTGTGCAGCCGTCACCACCATCCATTTCCCGAGCTTTTTTCACTTTTCTGATCTGAAACTTCACGCTCCCCAATCAGTGACTCCTCATTCTTCCCTCCATGCAGCTCCTGTCAACCACCACTCACCTCTGCGACTGGCTTATCTTGCTTAGCATAAAGTCCTCAAGGTTCTTCCATGTTTTGCTATGTGAGAATTCCCTTTCTTTTTAAGGCTGAATGATATTTACCTGTCTACATGTATTACATTTTGTTTACCTACTAGTCCTTCAGTAGACACATAGGTGGCTTCCACATTGGACTATTGTGAATAACGCTGTCGTGGGCGTGAGTGTACAAGTATCTAAATCCTTGCTTTCAACTCTTTGGGGTCTATCCCCAGAATTGGGAGCCAGGGTCACATGGTAATTTTATGTGAAAATTTCTGAAGAATCATTGTACCATATTGCACAGCAGCTACAGCATTTTACATTTCCACCAACAGTACACAAGGATTCCAATTTCTCACTTCCATGTCAATATTTTGTATTTCGTTAGCTTTGTTTTGGTAATAGTAATTTTAATGAGTATGAAAAAGTATATCACTGTGGTTTTGATTAACATTTTCCCAATGATTAGTGATGCCAAGCATCTTCTCATGTGTTCACTGTCTACTTGCATATCTTTAGAGAAATGACACCTTTAGTACCATGCCCACTGTCTTATTTTATTGTTGAATTATTATTCTATTCATTTTTATATTAGAAGTTACAATAGTCATCTTTCCCTTACTGGATTTCATAATATATTTATGAGTTACCACTTTCTCGTCAATGTAATGACCTATGACATTTGAATTCCATTTCTCTCTCCTCAAGTTTTACACTACCTTATGGTGACTTTCATTCTGCATTTGTGTGGTTTAAAAATCATGCAATATTATTATAATTATTAATTTATCATTACATTAAGCAATCAATTTTAATTTATATTTACCCACATACTTTTTATTTTCCATGCTCTTCATTTCTAATTTGTTATGTTTCCATTAAGATAATTTTAATTCTGTATAAAAATTCCATGTTGTGTTTCCTTGATGTGGGTGTAAAGCTGAACATTTTTTACTGTTTGTCTGAAAATGTATTTACTTCACTGTTTTTCAAAGAATATTTCTTTGGAAGAATAGTACTCTAGTTTGACTGTTATATTCTTTCAGCTTTTAAAAATGGAATCTAACTGTGTTCTGTTTTATTGTTTCCATTTAAAAACTAGATATCAGTATTAGTTTCGGTCCTTTGAAAGTAATGAATTCCTTTCCTTTGGCTGCTTTTAAAATTTCCTCTTTGTCATGGATTTCCATAATTTTATTATAATGAGAATAAGTATACACATTTTAAAAATTGCTTTTGTATTCATAAAAGTTTTTAACCCCATGGTTCTACATCGATAATCAGTGTTAAAAAATTCTATACCATTATTTCTTAAAATAAAATATTTTCTCCATTTCTCAGTTTCTTCTCTGTTGGTGACTCCAATTATATGTATGTTGTAAGTTTTTATTTTAACCCACATTTTAATATGCTCTTTTCTTTATATTAGTTATTATATTTTTCAATTATAGAATTTCTATTGATACTTTTTTAAGTAAATTAAATTCTCTGGTGATAGCCTCCATATCTTTTATCTATTTGGGGGGTTCATTGATAATTTTCTTAAATTTTATGTCTGATAATTTCTGTAACTGATATTATACTGTTTGTTCCATCTGCTTTGATGTCCACATTTCCTCTACCTTCTTCTTCCCTTTAAATTCAGCAGAAGAGCTGGGAAAGGATTACTCATATGTAAAAGAGTTAGAAAAGAAAAGACGTTCAGTTTTAAATAATTTTTGCAAGAGATTCTGGATTTCTGAAAGATTGGCTCACCATTAAAAAGCAAATAAATCACAATTAATAGTAAGAAATAAGTGATATCATCACTATTATCACATGCACAAGAAATGTTATCTTTAGACATCACTACTGCAAAAGACAGATGAAGTTACTTCTGTTAGGGAGTCAGAAGTTACATGTAGAGGCTCACGTAATATCATTCTGGGTTCTCAAGCAAGATGTGACCAGTGGGGTTTTAGAGAGAGAGAGAGAAAGAGAGAGGAGAGAGAGAGAGAGAGCGCTATTATATAAATAACCTGGATATATACAATATATCGATCAACTGACTGATCTATCTAAAGAAATTTACTATAAGGAATTGGCTCACATGTTTATGAAGACTGGGAAGTCCAAAATCTGCATTTAGCAAGCAAGAAACCCAGGAGAGCCAATGGTATAATTCTAGTCCAAGTTTGAAGCCTTGAGAACCAGAATAGCCGATGCTGTAGATTCTAGTCTTAGTACAAGTCCAGAGGAAGAAGACCATGTCAGCTCAAAGATAAGCAGAGAGAGAGAGAGAATTCTTTCTTCCTGAGTCTTTTGTTCTATTCAGGTCTTCAACAGATTAACATCCTTACAGACATTCCCAGATATAATATTCCACCAAATGTTGGGGCCCAATCAAATTGACACATAAAATTAACCATCAAACCAAGGTTTTGTTTTGTTTTTTAGTTTAATTACCAATGTTTTATTCATTTGAGAAGAACTGAATCTGGAGAGCACAACCCTTTTATATGCCTTAACTTTGTCATGTTTAGTTTGTTTTTATTGCAGGCTTTGAAGTTGTTTGTTTTTTGTTTGTTTCCTCTGAATAGAATGTGAAGAGCACATCGATCCATAACTCACTGTGAATGAAGAGCCAGGTTTCGGTTTTGCCTCCACCTGCTGTTTATAAGACTATGGCTGTCTATGGAGCACGCTGTTTCCGTGCGTAGCTAAGCGGTCATTACTATTTCTGTTTTGCTGTTAAGTTTTCAAGTCACGTTGGGGAAATACTTACATTTTTCTGCAAAACAAACTCTAAGGATCTCTTTTCAAAGATCTAATTATTCAAAGTACTTACCAAAACAAAAACAATGTGATAGTAATGGTACATCATGCTAAGATTATCTTGTCTTAGTGAAAAAGTTAAATAAATTAGGTAAGTTTAATTTAAACTAGATGAAATAGTTCAATAATTTACCTTTATAGAAATTACCAATCTCAATACTGAAAATATTTTATGTACACATGAAATACTTTTAGATATATGTATTTATAATTAGAATGTATTTATGATAAATATATATTTAAATTATATTATATAACTAGAAAATTTAGACTATCATTCTTCTATTTAAATTAAGGCAATTCCCACACTTGTTAATCTGTTCTTTTTCTTGTGGAAGAAGTTATCTCTCCAGGTCGTTTTTTAAAAATATATTTGAAAGGCTAAAATATTCCATGATGAAATCACATCAAAACTTGCACATTAGAAATGACAGATCCTATGTAAAACATTTCTGCAAAAATTCCAAAGTCTCTACTAAAATGTCTGGCATTTCTATAAAGCTCATGTAGATATTTGTGGTATAACATAACGTTATCTCAAGGAATTCCACAAGCTGTCCCTCCCCACATCTGTTAGCAAAGTTTCTGTCAAACATAGATCATGAAATCTGGCTCTGAGCACTCCAACTCTTTCTGTCAAAACTGGTGATGTAAAGTTGTTATATAATGTTACACTTGTGTCCCCACAGGGGAACCTGGAAAATATTATTTCAATCCTTTCAAACTCCAGATGAAGAGATAGATTTAGAAAAGTGAGGAGATGTGTTAGGTTTATACGACTAATTAGTGACAAAGCCATCACAACTCAATGCATTCATTAGCTCTTTTAAAACAGGAAGACACTTATACCCTGAAGGCCTAGACACATTAATGGTAGTGATTCACAAGAAGCAGAAAATTTCTTGAAAGTAACTAGAGCTGTCTTAATCTTCAGCCTATGTAATATATGCTCGTATCTCTTTTAATGTAAAAATAACATTTTGTTTTACTTACCAATAAAAATAGAAAAGAAATTTGGGCAGAATTAAGACCTAATACAGGGTGGTAGGCACAGAGTCCAGATATATATTCTTTTTACCCTTAGTAAGCTATAACATGCCCTCAAGAGTATACCTGTATCTCAGTTTTAGAATCAATGATTGACAAGTTTCCTATATTGTCAACAAGATCAAGTGAGAGTACGTCTGTGGGGCGAGCATAATTTTATATGTGGAATCTAATAAACAAAATAAACTAGCAAAACAGAAGCAGACTCAAAGATACAGAAAACAGACTGAGAGCTGTCATGGGATAGGGGAGTGGGAGGCTGGGAGGCTGGGTATGGTGATTACCAGAGGGAAATGGGGTGGGGTGGGGGAGGTAGGAGAGCATAAAGGGGGGATAAATGGTGATGGAAGGAGACTTGACTTTAAGTGGTAAATGTACAATACAATATACAAATGGTGTATTATAGAATTGTACACCCGAAACCTGTATAATTTTATTAACCAGCACCACCCCAATAAGTTCAATAAATAAAATAAATAAAAATAAAAATCTTTAAAACAGTGAATAAGAAAAGAATTCTAGGAAATAGCATACATGATGCCAGATTTCAAAATAGGTGTTCCCAAATCGAAGCCAATCTAAAATTCCATGAGTCTGTATTCAATTTCACTGTTTCATTAATAAACTGAGTTACTTGGCACATTTTGTCACAAGCACCAAGCTATAAGTTAGGGAACAATGGGCAGTGTCTGCAGTGGCTAGCCCACTAGCTCCAAGCAAAATCCTTAACGCCCATCCCTACCATTCGGTACTCTGTACTCAACCTTCCAGAGTCCCAAACCTATCATTCTACATTTTTCCTTTCAGACTTACAAGTTTACATGCTGCAAAGAGATACCCAAAGTTGTTTCTCTACCAGTTTGCATGGTTAGATATAACCTATTCTCCCTCTTTCCTTCATTAACACTACCTTCTGTGAATTTCAAGTAGATACTAGGAAGAAAGCAAAGTAATTAAATAAATTCAAATATAGCACATTTACCTAAATATAAAATATATAAAAATTTTTAAATAAATATATTAACATAGCTAAATAAGTGTATAAAACTATATACAAGCTAATTAAAACTTCCCAGGATTAAGTATATTTTGAAAGAAGGGCTGATCCCCCGCTCCAATGAGTTTGTAATCAGCACAGAATCTAGAACTTGAAACGAGGTAGTAACGAAATCGACTGTGAATTACACCTGGCTTTCATCTTGCTGTCGCTACTCAGTCAGCTGAGTTGGCATCACCTGTAGCTTGGGAGCTGTCTCTCTGCAATTTGGTCTTCACACCCGGCTACGGAAAAAGCCAAAAAGCAGGCCTGAAGCTCAGTTTCTGTTTGTTTTTACTTTTTCAGGCCACGGTGTTTCCCTGTGTGATGTGCTCCTGCCCTGTCTGAAGGTTTATGAATCACGGTCGCCTGCTTTGTGGCCATGTCACTGTTTCTTCTGAGATTGTATTTGCCAATCCTTTTCAACCTAGGGCTACTCCTGGCCCGGTGGATGAAAAAGTCCATGTCATTTTGGGAAGAGACTTCCGAGCAGGCTGCCTTCATGCAGTATAGTAGTCTGGCTTTGCCTAAGCTCGACTGAGAAGAGTTATCATGGTTTTGTGCGTGAATCCACAGTGTAGCCTTTCAGCTGCTTACAAGGACTAACACAAATTAATTCTGCTTCTAAGATGGGGGCAACTGGGAGGGTTCACTTGATGTGATATAAATGTCCTCTAAGGAGAGGTAATTAATGAAAACTGCTGATTTGAGACTGCCTGTGTTCCTTGAGGAGTTAAATAATTTCAGCTGCTAACTGGCCAATACGGATGTGGATAACTAAAAGCATGCAGTTCACAAAATATTAGCGGCCAGCAACTTAAAGCCCATAAGAAGGGTGTTGACCTATCTTCACAGTGGTTCCACCCTTTGGTGACCCTGGAGAAATTAAAATGTATTGGCTGATGCTGATCTTGCTATAAAGAAAAACTTTCATAGGTTATTCTGCCAAGAATCTGTTGTTGTAAGCAATTCACAAAGAAGGCCAGACTGATACCAGTCTTTATACTTATGTATTTTTGGTTCAAATTATTCTTTGCAACAATCAGTTCTGGTTGAAGGGTGGATTTACAATGCACTGGTATTTAGATGGTAGAAGTAGGAGGTTGTATCCAATTCCAAACCACACTGAGGAGTAATTAGGTGAAGTGGACTAGATCTCTTCAGAGACAAGACCAGTGACTTCCTCTTTAAACTGCTTTTCATCAGCAAGAATATTTTCTTTTAAATGTGGTCCATCGCCAATCTCTTCTATGTATTATGGTTAAGTTTATGAATCTTAATAGATTGATAATTGATGTCTTTTCAGGTGACATTTTTATGTAACTTAAATTTTGTTCTATTTAAATTTTCTATTATGTTTACAGCCAAACAGGTTCTGGAAGAATATATTTTCTGAATTTATTATAGCAGTCCTTAGTAAAAGTTTAACAGAGAATAATTATATGTTTTTATATATGAAAATGCATATGCTTCGCAGTTTGAATCTATTATGTTCTATTTTGAATTGTATTTTAAGAAATCTTTAAAGCTCTTATTTTTTAACCTAACAAAATAATTTTAAATATTTTAACTTTGAGCAATACTGTTATCTATTTAAATATTTTAGTAAATGTAATACTATTGAAAAAACATTTTAATTATCATATACTTGAATAACTATTCATTAATATGTATACCACTACATAATAAAATTTTTTAGATTAAAAACTCTACCAGTACTTAATAGTTTACATTTCTTCTTTTAGAATATTGAAAGCCATTTAGACTAAAACCCTAACTCAAAGAAAATGCAAATATTTGGATGGCTAATAACAGCAGAGGAAAAATTCAGTTTGGATACCTCTATTATTTCATTTATTTAGACAAACAGAATGACAAAAATAAAGTTCTGTCTGTGTATATGTATAGTTATTAACTCAGTTTTAGATACTCTTTGGAATAACTGATTTTTTTATCTCTATGCTTTTTATCTTTTGAGGGGGAAACAAACATGAAAAAATTCCAAGTATGAATGAAGCAGAGTTAACATTTTTCTTTTTGTAGGACAATAAATGAACTTGTACATATGGGTAGGTAGTCTTGTCTCTAGTCCATGGCTGGAACCAGTGATTCTGACTCTTCTGATGTTTCCATTTTGACATTGCTATATACTCTTGATTCTACATGCATCATATTTCTCTACCTTTTCTGTTTTCATAGACCTTGCTAATAACATCAGAATAGTTTTGTCAGCACATAGTTTCCACTCAGGGTGGCAATTGAATATCTGTTCCAATAAAAATGATTATGAAAATAGAGTGATCACAAATGCATGTATGTCCTTACTGCATTCCAAAATACAAACTCCCTGCCTTAACGAGTTAAGTGGAGGTGATTTTGAAGTATACAGGAATGAGTAAGCTCTTTTAAAATTCATGTTTTCTCACACTTTGAAGGGTAGAAGGATCTTCTTGGATACTGTCTTAGTATGAATGCCAACAGGAATTGCTTGTGGCTGAGGCATTCCTTCCCACACAAGCCCCAAATGCTGGGGCAGCTGTCTCCATAGCAGGTTAACATGTCCCTACAAATGTTCCCTTGCTCTGAATGGCCAACACGAAGTTTAAATAGAGTCCGAATAGGATGTGGGAAAGCAACTGTACCAAAAAATTTTAAAAAGTCCTGTAAACAGCTTCCAGTCTCCACCTAATTTTAAATGTCCAGTTTGGGTTCACTGCTTCTCTTCCGATCTTTGATGAAGAGAAGAAAAACTATCAATGAGGTTCTTTCAAGGAAACATGGATAAATTCCTTCCTCAACCACAGGTATGCACTTTATTGTTTTTATGTATATTTTATAGAAATGGCATCAAAGGCCCAATGATAGCAGAGAAAACAATTTTTGTTCTAGAAATTTACTATGGAAGGCATTGTAAAAATATTTTGCCCTCTGTCTTCTACTTGTGCATTTGGGTGGTGTTTCTGCTTGACTGAATCTCCTGAAGGGTGCTCCGTAGTAACTTCTCAACCCTATTTTATGACTGTCCTATAGAAAAGCATGAAGAGAAGAGAATAAATATTCCCCAAAGTCAGCATAGCCTCATTTTTTCTAGGCAAGATTCAGCAGCTAAATTGTTTGTCATTTATTAAGGTTCTCAGACCCCTAGTCTTAATTTAGGAATAAATGTCCCTCGGTCTCCACCAAATTTACAAAGATTCTTAATTGAAGATTAGGAAAGTGGATTAGGAAGTGGAAAAGGTGTCTTCTTACCCACAACTTCACCATGTGAAACTTTCGAATAGGACCTGTTAGGCTCTACCAGAGTCAACTAGTACTTTCAAAATAGAAACATTTCATGAACTCAAGTAGCTATTTTTTTCTCTCTTCACACACACACACATACACACACACACACACACACACCACACCCCTTGTATTTCAGTAATAAATATTTCAGCCACCATCTAGATTTTTCAAATCGCTGTTTGTCAAAAGAAAGTCTCTTCCCTGAATCTGAGTAAGAGAGGTAACTCTTGCCTGGACTACTGACTTTGGCCCAACCGCTATCAACTTTCTTTTTTTAGAAACAAATATTTTATTTATTTTTTACAGAGAGGGGAATGGGAGGGAGAAAGAGGAGAGAAACATCTATGTGTGAGCAAAACATCTATTGGTTGCTTCTTGCAAGCTCCCAACTGGGGACCTGACCCACAACCCAGGCATGTGCCCTGACTGGGAATCTAATGGCAAGCTTTCAGTTAGCAGGATGGTGCTCAACTTTAAAAAATAAGATCATGGTTACTGACTGTTCTGGTTTTCTAAGGAGGCCATAACAAGCACCACAAGGCAGGTGGCTTAAACAACAGATATTTTTTCCCTTACAGTTCTAGAGGCTAAAAGCGTAAAATCAAGGTGCCAAGAAGATTGGTTCCTTTGAGGGCTATAAAGAAAAATGCACTCCACGTCTTTCCCTTAGTTTCTCGTGGTTTGCCAGACGTCTTTGGCCTTCCTGGACTCATGACAGCATGTCTCCAGTCATTACATGGTGTGCTACTCCCTGTATGCCTGTGTCCAAAGGTTTTCTTTTCTTAAGGGCATCAGTGACATTAGATTAGGTGTCCACCATACTCTAATATAACCTCATCTAAAGTTACTACATCCTCAATAACCGTATTTCCAAATGAGGCTGTGTTCTGAAATAGTGAGGGTTAGGACTTCAGCATATAATTCGGGGAGGTGGGGGGATAACATTTAACCCATAAAACGGTAACAACTTCTTAATTCATCATTTGGTATTTCCAGCATCCCAAATTCAAGTTTTGCCATTTCTGTTACTTAATGTTTTCAATATTCAGCGATCCAAAGTATTTTTCCATCTTTTTGAAATCAGAGAAGTATTTACTTATTCGATGAGCATATATTATCTTTTAAACACAAGGGACATGGTGTAAAACAAACACTAAACATCTCCAGCCCTAATGGACTCAGTCAAATCAGAAAGAAACAGTCAAAAGAGAGTAGAGATGTTTATAATCTAGAAAAGTTAGGTATTAAAGGAAATAAACTCTTCTTCAAGGTACAGAGCATGAAAGAAGTCGAGAACTTGTTTACTTTTATTTGTATGACTTCTCCAAAGCTTAATTTTTCATGTTTAATTATCAGTTTAGGGGACAATCTGGCATTCCAAAGGCATTAGTTCCTAGCAAAAGGAAACAAACTTCATAAAAGTGTATTTCAAATGCTCACTGAACGACTGTGGGCCGGCAACCACAGGCAGATTTTTTCGTTTGGATTATATCCTTAAGACTTTGAGCAAATATTGCTCAGAAATATGAATGGAAAGGATTCACTCTAGAAAGACATTGTGCTTTATACTTTGTTCTTTGCCACAAGCGACTTAATCAAACAATTCTTCGAAAAGTACTTCGGGATGAGATTTACATGGACTACAGAGTGGATGAGAATCATGCAAATGAATAGAAAGGGAAGGAACCCATTAAGTACCAAAAATAACAACATAGAAATAGAGAGACTAGGTAAGGTCCTCTGGCTTTAGGGTGACTGTGGTCCCAGGTGAGCAGGAAGATCCAATTCTTAAACCAAAAGTAGGTAGCTTAATACTGCTACTTGTCATGCATTATTCAGAAATGTCTATATAAAAGATACACTTCATTTTGAGTTTTTTGTTGTTGAGCCAGTGAAAGATTTAACATGTTTTAAAATTCAACTGCAAAAGAAACAATTTTCATTCTTTAAGAAGGATCTAGCCCTGGCTGGTGTGGCTCAGTGAATTGAGCGCCAACCTGTGAACCAAAGGGTCTCAAGTTCGATTCCCAGTCAGGGCATATGCCTGGGTTGCAGGCTAGGCCCCCAGGTAGGGGTGTGCTAGAGGCAACCACACATTGATGTTTCTCTCTTTCTCTTTCTCCCTCCATTCCCCTCTCACTAAAAATAAATAAATAAATAAATTTTTAAAAAGATATAAGAAGGCCCAAGGAATTATCTGGCTTCAGTGGTATTGGTAGTTTCAATGCAAAGATATCTTTCCAATTTTTAAAAGGGTCTAATGAAATAAGGAGCATTCTCGGAAGCAAAACCAAAAGCCTACAGCAACTTAAGCTAAGAGCAATTGAGAAATATTTGCCCTCAGTCTGAAAAGGAAAACGGTTAAAAGGTCACTAACATTGGGAATAGATAAAGCCATAGCTTAATTTGACTAGGTATGGTCATGTTGCTTGGCAGAATGAGTATAGCAGTCTTCACTTCCACCAGAAATGTGTGATGGTTCCTTCAATTCCATGTGGCTTGGGATATATGGATACATCTGGCAAGAAATTATGGGTAGAGTTGCCATATGTCATTTATTTGCCAATACAAAGACCCAGCCCCAACCCATCTTTATCTCCTCCCCCATTCTCTGCCCAAGCTCTCTTTTTCCCACTGGCATGGTGATCAACACTATTCACTTGGTTATGCTATATCAGCCTGGGTTTCTGAGTCATTTTGCCAAGGGCTACTGTGGACACTATAACATACACTTAGCATGAGTGATAAGTAAACTTTTGGTATTTTTAGCCACAAAGATTTTGGTGTTATTCATCTTCACTGCTTATACTAGCCCATCCAGACAGATAGACTCCATAACCATACTAACTTTAGCTAGATTTGTAATTTTTCCAGTCTTAGTTATACAAATTTATATTTTATTATTATTTTAATGTGCATTTCTCTAATACCAAGTATTCTGTGTATCTTAACATATGTCAAATTTTTGAGTTTCTTCTTCAACTTCCCTGTTCATAGATATTGCATATTTTATACAGGGGTGGGACAAAAATAGGTTTACAGTTGTAATACAAATAAATCGTCGTCGGCAGCCGTCCATCTCGAGAGACGATGGTGTAGCTTCTTAAGAGTCTATCTGCACCGCCGAGATTGGCTGTGCAGTCCAACTCAGGAGTGACACGGTATATGTCTCCTCCCGTGTTGAATCGACATCTTGCGATGACGCTGGAGTGTCCTCTCCAGTGAAGCTGAAGCTACAGAGCCTGGGCAGGGTGATATGGAGGATCTGCTGTTGCCCATGCAGCAGACCCCCCCTCTCTTCGCAGCTGAAGGATCCAAGGGAAAGACGGAGTCGATACAGCTTGGCTTCAGGTGCGCCGCAGGAGTTGCCGGTGTTGACTACAACGTCAAACCGCCTTAGGGACTCCGGCTCCGGATTTTCTGTCGGGGTTTACTCCCTTAGCCTTTCCCCTGAAGAGGTATGCCGCAAGGCAGCGGAGGTTTTTTGGAATCAGAGTTTTCCTTCTCTGAATACAAATAAATATTTAATAAATAATAATACAAGAATAAACTGTGTTTCATGTACTCACAACTATAAACCTACTTTTGCTCACCCCTGTATTGTTGTGTCTTTACTATTATTTTTCATGAGTTTCATTCATATGTTTTGTTAACACTTTTTCAATGTTAGATATTACAAGTATTTGTTCCATTCTGACTATTAGTCTTTAACTACATCCTAGTGTCCTTATTGGAAAAGAAATTCTTCATTTTTATGTTATCAAAGTGTCAATAATCTTGCCTTTGATGTTTTGTTTAAGGAACCCTTTACAACCTCTAAATCAAAAAGATAAATTCTTACTCTTTCTTCTAATAATTTTGTAGATTTTTTTCATATTTAGTTCCTGAATCAATTTGAAGTTTTATTTACTTCCATAGAGAGATCAGTTTCCTCAGCACTGTGTATTAAAATATCTTCCCTGTCACCACTGATTTGTAGTCAAATTTTCTAACTTCAAGGAATTGATCTCAATGTGATCGTTTTGTTAAATATTTCTTTTTGGGAATCTCACTTAGAAAGAGCATTTTCTTCCTATGGCATTTTACATTTTGTAACTGGCAGTGACCACCCATAAGAATTGCAAAGTATACAAATGAAAACAAACACTTCTAACACTGTGAAACCAAGAGCATTTGTTGATGCCCTTCCATACCAAGTATAAATAGATCAGCTGAACATGGTGGGGAAATGACGAAGATAAAATATGTTATGAAGAGGGGGTTTGGTTTGAATTTTTTTGAAGCAGCCTCTGACACAAGAATTTGTATACAAGGCATTTATTTATGAATATTAAATAGCCCTGAAGGGAAAGTTGGGAAGTGAGACAAACAAAGAAGTCTGCTAATAAAAGAGAGCGATCACTATTGGCACTGGAGATTAACTCTGTTGGGAAAGCTCTGGGATTGGATGTAGAACTCAAATTTTACAGTTATCATCCTCGAGGTGTGCAGGAGCTGTGGTATTTACAAACAAAACTCGTTGTCTGAGAGATGCATTCCTGGTCTTCAGTGGGAAGTCAAGGGCCTCCAGCGGGCAGTCAAGGGCCTCCAGCATCAAGATGAACAGACCCTGGAAGCTGGTGAGACGCAGCTGAACAGGGTGCACTGAGAAGATGACATTGACGGGAAGCTGTGACCACCAGCCCTGCAGCTCCCATGGTGAATGTAGATTGTTACTGGATGGCCCTGTTCAATACAAAGGAAAATATAAGGTCTTAGAGCAGAGCTTCTCAAGCTTAATTTAATTAATACACCCCTTTGGAATCCTAACAAAAACCCTAAAAAATGGATGTTATTAATATTCCCATTTTACATGTAAAAATACTAAACTACGAAGGGTTAGAGAAAATTTCCCAAGATTTCAAACCCAGATTTGTTTTTTACTAATTTTTTCCAGAATTTTGGATATTGAGACTTTTAATACAAATAATGTTTCATTATTTCTCTTGATTGTCCATTGCATTTGCAAAATTATGTGTAAGTTTATTAAGGGGGACGCCAAGAAAACAAAATTATCTTCTGGAAGGCGGGCCCCTTGTAGTACAGGCTTTCCCCACTAGGTGCGTGTCCTGGGAACCCATCTGTATCAGTGTATGGACTGGTGTTGTTGTGAGAGGCTGCGTTCAGCA
Organism: Furipterus horrens; assembly: GCF_987537825.1. Taxonomy (NCBI): domain Eukaryota; kingdom Metazoa; phylum Chordata; class Mammalia; order Chiroptera; family Furipteridae; genus Furipterus; species Furipterus horrens. The sequence goes on from NW_028327171.1 coordinate 12,607,305, forward strand.
CAGTGGTTTTTTTTTTAAGACACTTGCAACGTGTTTGCCCATTTTATGATGGGTGATTTACGAGCACACCTGCCCACACCGCGCTGAGTGTTCTGACCCCTGTGCCCCAACCTCCCTATTCACTGGATCTCACCCTGAGCAACTATTTTTGTTTCCCCAGATGAAAAAAAAAAAAAAAAAAGTCCTCAAAGGAAAACATTTTTCTCAATGTGGAAGAGGTAAAACCAAAAACAACAGAAGCTCTAGAAGGCATCAAAATCAACTAATTCAAAATCTGTTTTGAGCAGTGGAAAAAAGTCTCGATGGGTGTAATTGCATTGAATGGAGAGTACTTTCAAGGTAACTGAAGTTTAAGACACAATTTTTATAAATACATTGACATATGTATGTCAATAATAAAAGTGTTTTGGTTTTTACAAAGTGAAAAAAAACAAATAAGATGTGGCATCCAAATATAGAATTATTTCATGGTTGAAATGTAATAACACATATACAGGAAACACTATTCTCACTGTACGTGGACCTCGTATTTAATGTTCTCTCTTTTTATTTCTTTACATTACACACCGTGAAAATAGTATCACAATACTGTGACCTGAGAGGATGTTTGCCACATTCTGTCCTTAAATCTTCCATATTAAACCTTGTTTTTTTTTACCTTTTTAATTTAAACACAATGGCAGGTGCCTCAGCATTTTTGGAATTTTATTTTCTGACACTAATGTGTAGCCACAATCATTCAGAGCTCTGCTTACAAGAAATAAGATCATGTGGCAGACTATCCCACTGTTTATGTGGCTTGATACTCTATTTTGAACCCACTGCCAACATGTTTGCAAAATATCTCATGTTAGATTTTTGTTGGCTGTTCTCAACCTGTACTTCTTCCTTAGGGTTCATGGTAGGTCTTGAAATTCTTCTCTAAGGCCTATTATTAAAAAGGTAATAAATGAAAACATGCACTATTCTTAGTCATTAAAAACTTTTAGCCCTGGCTAGTGTAGCTCAGTGAATTGAGTGCCAGCCTGTGAACTGAAAGGTCACCGGTTTGATTGCCAGTCAGGGCACATGCTTGGGTTGCAGGCCAGGTACCCAGTTTGGGGCATGAGTGAGGCAAACAATCTATCTATCTCTCACACATTAATGTTTGTCTCTCTCCTTTTCTCCCTCCCTCCCCCGTCTCTGGAAATAAATAACTAAACTATTTTAAAAACTTTAAAAAGGAATACTCCAAAAATTCAAACATTTAAAAAAAATTTCCCCTAGGAAATTGATGCTAAGTTGACAACATATTATCTATACTAATATGGCACAGTCTCTAAGCTAGAGTACCATATAAGATATCACTGATGATGCAATATATTTTTATTTATGTGTTTTTCTTCATGTGCATGTATGTAACATATATTTTAATAACTATTATATATTTATATATTTTCTATGGATAAGATCTTTTTTTATATATAGAGAGAGCATCTTAGTTGATCACCCAAAATGTATTCCATATTGTAGACTTTTACAAAAAAGAAAACTGAGGTAACCAACCTGGAATCAAAGAAAACTAGTAATTGCCTGATGTAGAAGTTGACTTTATGGCTACTGACTCGAATATTAATATGACATTAATGTTGTTTCCAATAATGTGTCAGGACTATGTTTCCAAGTGAAGCATGGAACAGTGTTAATTTCAAATCTAACCTGTATATGCAATCTCACAGAAGTTCCTTAGGATTCCTGTAAGTGTTCATTAGCTTCTGTGCGTTTGCTCCTCAAACATTTCTGCCAAGTGAGCCATGAGATAGCACTCACCAAAATGGGATGTTTGTGTAATAATTACCACAAAGAATCTCTCCTAGTGATTCTTACTAATAAGGAGAAACAAAAAAGATGTGCCATGATGTTTGCCAGCTAGAAAAATACATTGTACAATTATCTGCTTTCAGAAAGAAAGTGATACTGGTGCTGAATTACCAGGTGAATATCTCTTGTGTATTGTTCTTACTTATGTATTTCTTTAAGCCATACTCTGTTATAGTAAGAGTACATATAGTAAAGTACATTATCTTTGATGTCAAAGAACACACACATGTCTGTGCACACACACATATAATCACTAATTATTAGTGTATAATTTGTGCAGATATGTTTTGGAAATTCAGAAGAAATATTTCCGTGTATTGGTACACAGTGGCAGTAATACAAGAGATTCTAAGAATGCGATTTCTGAAAACACAGAAGAAATGTAACATAAGTTCTTGATATTTCTATTCAAAAGATGTATTTGTAAATAATTTAGAAAGCCACAAGATTCTTAAGTAAGGAAGGGAGAGGTAAAAAACATCTGCCAGAAACATTGTTTAATAACAGATCTTTATTCATGCTTACTACTCCTGAAATCCAAGGGCAGTGTGCTGACAGGGCCATTAAAGAAAAAGCTTACCTTCATCTAATTAGATTGCAGAAGCCTATAGTTATTCCAAAGACTTGTGTTAAAGAGACAAGGTCATCATTTTATGTGGTGGGAACAAAATCATTCTAACCCATTGAGAGCATATCTGGAATTTTTAGGTGGTATTTCTTTATGAGCAATTAGAACTCCTGTCGTTTTCATTTGGCTTTTTCTGTTTCAACTAACAAAACTGTCTTAGTGAAAAGAAAATGCATTGCTCAAACCAAGCAATATCATTTATATCCTTTATTCCAGATATCCATATTTGAAAGGAGTTTAATTTATTAAAGCCCAAATGGATATTATTCAGGAACTATATAGTATGTATTCTTATATTTTATGTTTTTGGAATAAGTTCAGCTATATTATAATGATTTTCTAAATTTATTTTTCTTATGTCAGAACTTCTGAAGTTGGTTGCTTTCTGTCTCTGGATCAAAGGCAGTTTAAAAAATAAGTTGAAATATTTCATTACCTAAACAAATTAATCCAGATTTTTTTTCTCAGAAAAGCTAATTATTCATCAGCTTTTGAAGAAAGTCACTCTCTTTTCTTTGGAAGAAATGAGTCTTTTTCCCTGTATATGGAACATGTATGATGAACAGATAATATTATTTGTCCTGGAAAAACTTAATTCAAAGATTACTTATACATTTCACAAATAATCATTGGTTACTGAGTACATGTTTCACATTCTAATATGGATAATGAACAAAAAGTAAAGTCCCTGTCATCATGGTATTTACAGCATAAACCAGGAAACTGGTAACATATATAACTCATGTTCTATAATCAATAAAGATTTTGAGTTTATGTAGTATAATCCATTACTATAATTTAATTCATTGTGACATAAATCATTATGACAAGATAACATAAATCACTGCATCAAAATAAGACACCAGAACCTCAGCGTGATTAAGGCTTTATTGGTGATACAACTGCTTTGTACCTCATAAGCTGCCTTCTCACAGCCAACTCCTGCACCCTGTCATCCCTGTTGGGTTAGCATTGAGAAGTAGCCCTGCAGCATGGTAGCTGCATTCTCCATGGTTCTGGAATTGAATTCAATGTCACAATTTCTATGCTGAGAGTTTCCTTCCTCTGGGAAATATTAATATGATTAACAGGGTTGATTCAAGTTTTTAGTGTTTGCTGCTGATATAAGTATTGTTCTTCTTCTTCAAAAAAAGAAGAGTACCCACTTATGAAAACAAAATCAGGAAAAGAGGTGTGGAAGATGTTAATACAAGGGGAGCTCTGAATGTCAAGTTTTGTTAGCTTCACAACAAATGTTTTCATTAACACGTAAAAATACAGTGTACAGTCTCTCATATAGACACACTATACACACACAATCAAGTACAAGACGCTCTCACCTATAAATAAAATACAAATCATATGACAATATTAGCAGATTTCACCCAGCTGTACATGAAAAATCATTTACTAATGTAAAAATCTATTCCTGATTTAAAAAAATAAAATAGTCCTCTTAGCAATACGAATCTGTTTGACAGACATCTGCTGGAAGGTCATGTTTTAAATAACTAATAACTCAAATTAGAGAAGCACTTTCATTAAAGTCAAAAATTCAACATTTTGCTAATATTCTAGGGCATGACAATAAAGCAAACGAAGGAAATAAAAGGTTATACATTAGCTATAGGGAACCGGTCTGCGTGGCAGTGGCGAATGTAGCTCAGCTCTGATCCAGAAAACAGGTAGCTGCAAGGCAGCACACAGGACCGAGGCCTGCAGATCGGCTTTCCTGCGGGAATCAGGCCTGCATTGTACCTAGGCGACTTTAAAGCTTGCTTTTGTTAAAACTCTCTCACCCTAAGGTTGAGAACAACAGTATAGCCATGAACTAACTTCCTAAGGTTTATTCTGAGCTGTTTCAAGGACAGGATACGGTCAGCTTGCCCATCCTTATCATCCCCCTGCATGCACAACATTCTCTTCTATCTGTAAGGTATAGCCATTTAAAGTAATTTTAGTGTGATAATTTATGACTCTCTTGGATATAATTCCCTGAGTATGGTAATAAAAAGCCTGTCTAGGCAAGGGTCAGGGCGCTCTCTCCCCTAGAGGGTGGCCACTCTGTCCATTTTCTCCACAGGATTCACTGAGTCCGTGTGCATTTGTTCCCCCTCATCCACAATACTGCAGACCCCACTGGTCGGAGTCCACAACATTAGTCTATAACATAATGTAGACAAATGTATTTTTATGTGCATATGAGTGTCCAGACACAAGATCGAGAAGTCAGGGTGAATTCCTGACAGCAGGTGCCTCCAAGCTGACAAGTGGGATTGAAGTTTTGGGGAGGTTGGACATTAAGTGGCTCCATAATCCCCCATAATCCTCCCCTCTTCTTTTTCACAACCCCATCCCTTAAATATGAACTGGTCTTTTGACTTGCTGTTAACAAATGAAATATGGCAAAGGTGATGGGATGTCACTGCCATGATTGTGTTACAGTACATAAGAGTCTTTGCTAGCTGATTCATTCTAGAGACTCTCCCTCTCTCCTTTCCTCTCTTCTCTCCTTTTTCTTCACCCCTCATTCAGGCCCAATTATGCTGGCTTAGAAAAAGGAAGCTGCCATTAATCCTACAACTACAGGGACCTGAATTCTGCCAGCAAACTGAGGGAGTTTAGATGCACATCCTTCCCCAGAAACCCGGCTCTGATGAGACCACAGCCCCAACCAACACCTGGACTGTAGCCTGGCGAGTCTCTGAATCAGAGAACCCAGGAAGGCTGCATGGGACTCTTGACCCACAAAAACTGTGAGATAACAAACATGTCTATTTTAAGTGCATTAATTTGTTACATAATATAGAAAACTAATGCATTTAACTTTTTGCTTGACATATGTATTGTTTGTGTTTCTATACAGAAGATGTAAATAAACATAACAATTACACTAACAGTCAAAATCACAGTGTTTTCGTAGAATTAGACTTACCCCTGTACTCTGAGAAACCTTGTGATTCCCATGATTGGAGCAACTGCAGGTGCATCAGAACCTCAGGGAATCCTGCTAAGAACAGGGTCTTACCTTCATAACAGCAACCTACCACATGGTTTAGGCAAAGAATATGCCGTCTTCAGCTCAAAGGAAAAACTTATGGTTTAGGCAAAGAATATGCCATCTTCAACTCAAAGGGAAAACTTAGAACCTGGAACAAGAGAACACTTTCTCTAACAGTAGAGTGACAATTAATAAATTTAGAAGTAATGGTGGAATTTGAAAGCTACCATTTGGCCATTATGGGAATAACAAATAATTCATTCAAGGGACATCAGATTCTAAAACTGTTGGCAAAGGCTTGGTGAGGAATGGAATATTTACATAGTTTCAAAGTACCTCACACACACACACACACACAGAGAGAGAAAAATTACAAAGAGAAAAAAAATAACTTTATAATGATTCAAGTTAGCATCACCAATAATGGAATAAATTGAGATCATGTACCTTCTGATAAAGCCAATGAGAAGAACAAACTATACTTGTGTGAAGTATATGCCAAAGATTCAAAATCTGAGTCTAATCAGGAAAAGTAAAACAGACAAATCCAAATGAGGGAAGTAGGGGTTGGCATTCTCAATCAAAAAAAAAAAAAAAAATTCTGTAATCTTTAAATGTGCCAACATTTAAAAATCAAGAAAAGACTGAGATTCTCTCCCAGAAGTTTAAGAGACACCACAACTAAATGTAATGCATAATCCTGAAATGGTTCACTTTGCCATAAAGACCATTATTGGGACAACTGGAAAAACCTAAATAGATCTGAGGATTAGGCTATAGTCTCATATCAATGTTAATTTCCCGATTCTGATGATTATATTGTATTTATGTGGGACAATTTCTTTGTTGAAATATACATGAAAATATTTAGGAGTGATGATGCAACAAATAGCAGTTTATTTTAAAATGGTTAAAAAATTCTTTATTTTATCTTTGCAACTTTTCTGTACACTTAATAATATTTCAAAATAGAATAAAAATGATTGGTATTATTTTTAACCAAATCAAGATGTTTCCAAAATGGTCATATCTGTAAATGTTTGCATTAGGGTCACTCACGAATTGTTTCAATTTAAAACCAAATATCACTATTATTAAAGAAATTTACTTTTAAAGTCTGATTTTTTTCAATATCTTTTGCTACTGATGATGTTTATGTGACCATCTATCATGGGGGCTGGTAATTCACTTGAAAAACAGTTATTGTATGGCAAATGTCTACATATAAAAGAATTTAGGATTAAGTCAATTGCCTCTTGAAATAATTGTATGTTTGAAGTAAAACTATCACTTTAACTTGAATCACCCAAATAATTAGTTTATGTTCCCACTCCTCTTCTATTGTGTCGTTGTAGCCAATAGATTTGTAAATAAAACCATTTTTCAGATCCCCAAAACACACTGAGGTATGCACGTAAATATATACATTCGTATCTATCCATAATCCTTACAAGTGTAACAAGACTCTTCCTTTTAAAATAATTGCAGCTTTTACTGTAACCCAGCAGACCAGTAATGTGTTTGGGCATGAGTTAGAGATTGAGCAGCTTTCCAAGTCTGTGCGGTTTTTACAAGCCAATGCCATCTGTTTACCATTGAACGTTTCCTAAGGCCCACGTCCCGCCACTTTTAAGACACTCTATCAAAGGGAATATCCAACTGCTCTTCTGAGATGCGAATGTTACAAATCATTCCCTTAGCAAAAATATTTTGTGCTTACAATGCCACGTTTTAAAAGCTTCGGTAGCGAGGACAGAAACAACAAACACAAAGGCATAATTTCTACGGAGCAAAAGCAACAAGTTTTCATTTTTGCTCTCGTTTGCCTATTCAGCATAATTCTTTCCTCCACTTCACAAGAACGCTGGCATTTTAACCTCGAGCGCAGTCCGATTTCAGTACGCGAGTCTAAATGGATTAAAGCCCCATAAGACTCACAGAAATAAATACCCTCTGGAGAAATGTCAAGCATTGTAATCATTGGTGAGAGAATATTTGGAGTAGGAGCCTTCTGAGAAACCACATGCTGAAACGATTCCCCGGCCTGACTGCGTCTCACTAAGCTGGAGGAAGAGCCTTGTTTTAGCAACAGAAGGAACTGGCTTCCAACAGCAATTCTGATATTCTCTGCAAGCATGACCCTGGACCACTCAGTTTAAATGAATAGAAATATTTCTCTCTTACAGATATTGTTGCAGTTGAGTGTTGTAATGCATATAAGTGTCAGGCAGAGAGTAGGTGGTTCATAAATGACAATAATTAGCCATAGAGTTTGCCCATTTGACTCCCATAGTAGGATGTCAGAATATGATCCGTGTTGTCATACTTTGGGTTCCTTCAACAATTGTATGGCTGCAGTTTAATATTCTCCCATTTATAAAATGAGGTAGTCATAAATTTGGAATGAACTTAACTAGAAACCTGTTGTTAATGTGGAAATTTTTCTCAGTAGTAAAAATAAATTCATTGCTAAGTGCTTTCAATTTCTACTCTGTTGTGGCATTTTGATAGAAATGGAACAATTTCACCTGCTACTTGTATTTGAGTATAAGTAATATGATAATTCTACATGGTTCTGAAATCTAACTTTTTACTATAATCTGAGAAGAAAGTGGGAGAGGGAATCCACACATATAGAATTTATGTTGTCAAAAATTAAACATCATAAAATTATGCCTCTATTCCATAAAGTATACATGTTCAGTATTTGAACAACACTTCCTTTGTATAACTAGAGAGTCAAAAACAGGGAAAAGATCAATTAAGAAAATAATTTATTTGCTTTTTAAAATTATTCTTGAAAGTAGAATTGCCCTCCCTCAAAATAAATGATTTACTATTATGTTGACAGGAATTATTTCATAAGCTACTTATACATAAACTATGGATATTTAACTATATTAGAATATGAGCCAAATTTAGATAACTATTAAGTTACATTTCAAAGCTATGACAACAGTAATATTGTTGATATTAAAACTTTGTTTTATTTTTCTAATAAGTCATATTTTTCACAATAAGATCCTGAACACAAGTCAGGTTGATCTAATTTCCGTGAGTTTATTTTTTTAATGCATTTTCAGCAAGAATAAAAATAGCTAGCTACTTTTTTTCTGTGTGCCAGATACTGTTCTTAGCACCTCATTTAGTCCTTAGGACAACCCGTAGGATGAGTATTATGGTCCTTATTTTTGAGGAAAAAAAAAAAAGATTCTTTTTAGAAATAAAAGAGCTCCATTTGTCCAACATCGTCAAGGAGTAGCCAGGCCCCCAACTCTGTGAATGTGCTTCCAAAGCCTCCATTCTCAGGTCCTCCGGGAGCCGGGAGCCCTCTGCTCCTCAGACGCCAGAGCCGAGCCCTGTGGATTCCATGCATCTCTCACATGCGACAGCTTTGAGCAGTGCCCTCGCCTTCTCTGGGAGGCCGATGGTAGAACTGCCAGTCTCAGTCCTCGTAGGAGCGCCAAAAGGTGCTTCATCTCCAAAACAGCCTCGTAAAAGTGTGCCATGGCTCTGTGTATGGAAACTACCAGAAAGTTAGGAAACAAGGTGAAGACATTATCTAAAAAGAAAAAGGAAAGCAAAGGGAAAAGAAAAGAAAGGGAATAAAAGGAAAAAATGATTTTAAAAAGTCAAATATTTCTAGTGCCTATTCTTTATCATGTTAACTAGTTGGCATCATGGGGAGGGGACTGCCTGTTGGAAAAACATTTCCAGCCTGAGAAAGGGTAACAGTCATAAAACTTTTCATCCTGAAAAACACCATAATGGCCGAACCTCCAGGAGGGGAAAACCTGAGAGAGTCAAGTTGCAGGTCACATATTATAGCAACCAAAAGAAAAGGTAATACAAATAAAACTTGGCGTCTTATGTTTTTATCAGGATCATTTCTACTCACAAGTACATCCTTGTGAGCTGACAAATTGAGTGAATGATTATGTGTGTTTAGTTTTTAAGAGAGACTTTGGTGGGGGTGTCAGTACTTGGGAAATTAGGTAAACATAATGAAGACATGTCGTTTTTCTGAATAATGACAACTTACATTGGCATAATCTTGTGCTCTCACAGTTCTACTGAAATATAGATGAACCAGAATGACCCCTATATGGCAGCCTGCACATCAAACATGAAACCATCATTTTACCCTAGTGTACATCATGGATTGCCATTGGATAATGTTGATAAAATAAAGTAAGGGTTCTCAAACTTTTGTGTGAATAAAATACAACAAGGGCTCTGGTAAAATTCAGATTTCTATGTATAATCCCAGAGTTTCAAATTTCTAGGGTGAGGCTCCTGGATCTATTGCACATTTTTAACAATACTCAATTCTTTTTGTGGCAAATGACTGAGAGTCGCTGAGTAACACCAGCTGATGAGCTTCTTGGTTCATGAATGTTAAGCTGATTAAGGACAGACTTGAGGAAAAATTGTGGCCTGGAGTAGCCAGGAGTGTTGGTCTCCTCTGTGGGAATATTACTTACAGGATTTAATGAACTTTATAATGACTTAAATCAAGCCATCTGCCAAGGAAATAGCTATCCACTGCAGGACAGTGAGCAAAGGGAGGGACCTCAGACACTAGTTCTCAGGGACATCATGGAGAAGCTTTGTCCACAGAGAGAAAAGGACTAATTGATCATACAGCCAGCTACTCTAGACAGAGAAGCCCATCTGCTTGGGTAGTATCAGGTTGTGGCTGTACCAAGGGCCAAGTCCTAGGTTCGGGGCCTTCTTCATTTTTCTGTCTTAGGTATGGCTGTCTCTTTAATGAAAATTGTGCTAGGGAATGATTTTGATGTTCATAAGAAAAAAGAGGAAAGTTAGACCAATACACTTTTAAAAAACCATTAGATACCTTTTCTTATAAAACCTTTCTTGATCCTGCCAGCTAAAGCAATATAATTGCTCCCCTCCAACTGACCCCATGATTGATCTGTGGGGCATGTTTTTAGGTGCCTTCCCTACTTTTGTACATGACTGTGGGCTCATTATGGACAAGGTTTATTGTAGATTCACTGTTTTACCTCACACTGTGTGGCACATAACTGGCACTTCTATGCTGTTGTTTCCTGGGGAATCAGTTAGAGAAGTTTTCATTTGCTAGAGAGTGACTTCTTCCAGAACTGCTGCTAAAATCTCTGAACAGATAATTTGGGAGGCTTGCCAAACAGGTACCATTCCAGATCCCATCCCTGCAAAGAAAAAATAGTGAAAATCACATGTCTTAGATACGTTTTTCCTCTAATCTGAGACTCATGATACAATAATTTATGGAAACAGTGGATCCAAAATTAAGTACTAAGAAAGGAAGCCATTATCATCAGGGACACTAGGATTCTAGGCTCTTAACTTTCTTAAGGGGAAGAGTAAGCAGCGTTTCCTTGGACATGGACTTGGCAAGAACTTGATCAAAGGTCTTGGGTTCCTGCCAAAGCTTAACCTGAGTCTGGTTTGAGGGGAAGGCAGTGCACAGACCATTGCAAGGCTAAGTGCATCCACATTCATTTAGTCTAAAGGTCTGGTGCCAGGAGAAGCTGAAAGAGATCTCTTTTGGGTATTGCCAAGAGTAAAGGCTTGTGGGTTGGGCCTAGTGGCTTGAACTCACTTATTCCTTTGTGCATTCATCGAAGATTTATGGAGTCTAGTGCTGTTGTTGAGTAACTAGTCAGGCGTCTGACTTCTGTTTGTGGCCTGTTTGGCATAGAAGTGGCATGGTGGATGTGGTTTGGTCTCAGTGGCACCATGGTCCAACAGTGTACCTTGGCCCAGAATGATGTATTTTGGACAATTTGGTTATTCCCTTTAATATGTTGTTCCAGAGGCAAAAGTTCACAGTCTCTTAGCAGTGATTGGAATTTAGTAAATTTTTTTCTTCATAATTTAGTCTAGATGAAGTTTTAGCTGGTCAGTCAGGGCATGGTGGAAGCTTACAGAGATCTAACAGAAATGTGTTCTAGTATTTTACATATAGTATACTATTAATTTAGACCAATAGGTAGGATTTAGAAATAACTCTATAAAACGATTTATTGCAGGGTAGGGCAACATTAGCATTCTGGTCTGTGTTTACTGCTTATAGCCTCAGTTTTATGGCTCATACTTTATGAGATCTCAACTTAGTAATCAAATAATAGAAGAATGGTGAATTTAGAAGGTGTTCAGGTATATGGATAAAGTCTGTGGAGTCATAAGAAAGCTGGTAATTCCTAGAGAATCCTCATGTGAACTTGTGTCAGGTTGGTGCAAAAGTAATGTCCGACTTTTTTAAAAGAAAGTTTAGATAACATTTATTAAATTTGTGCCTCTTATAATTTTTTGATGTCACAGTGACTAATTTATACCTTATTTCTTCAGATTATTGAAGTATTGTTCATAATTGTCCACAATATTTGCACCCATGTTCATGCCATCTAAAGACCACATTAGAAGTGTTTTACTTTGTGAGTTTCATAAAGGTGCCAATGCAAGTACAGCAGCAAAGTCTATTCAGAGCGCTTATGGGGACAATGCAGTGACTGAAAGAAGTTGCAGGAGGTGGTTTTCTTGTTTCCGAAGTGGGGATTTCAGTTTGAAAAATGAGCCAAAAGAAGGTCATCCAAAAAAACTTGATTCCGAAGTGTTGGAAGCTATTGTCACAGAAAACCCCACCATTACCTCTAGGAAACTTGCAGAACAATCTAACATAACCCATACAACTGTGCTACACCAACTGAAAAGGACCAGAAAGTTTTCAATAGTCAGAAAATGGGTTGTACACAAACTATCTCCAGAGAATCTGCAACAGTGTGTTGCTTGTTGTGAATCATTGCTTTCGTGATACCTTCAGGCACCATTTTTAGGTAGGCTTGTTACAGGTGCTGAGAAGTGGGTCCTTTCCCATAATGTTAAATGCTGCTGACTATGGGTCAGTCGAGGAGGAAGAAGAGTTCAACAACCAAGAGGAGGACTTCATCCAAAGATCATGTTGAGCGTATGGTGGGATATGGAAGGAATTGTCCATTATGAACTGTTAGACAACAATCAAACAATTACTGCTAATCTTCACTGTGAACAACTTCATTGTTTGAAAGCAGCTTTGAACCAGAAGTGACCCTCCTCAGTCAACAGAAAAGGTGACATCTTCCATCACAATAATACTAGTCCTCACACAGCTCAACTCACCAAAAATTTCTTGAAAGAACTTGGTTGGGAAATATTACTTCATCCTCCATATTCTCCTGACCTTGCTCCTTCTGATTATCACTTGTTTCGGGAACTACAGAACCATTTTGATGGTCTTAGATTGACATCAAGAGAAGAGTTTGAAAATGAGTTGGATTCATATTTTGCTTCAAAACCTAAAGAATTTTACAAACATGGCATTTATAAGCTAGTTGACAGATGGAATGAGGTTCTAGAAAGCAAAGAAGGTTATGTTAACAAATAAATATTTTCATAATCATGGGCTTTTTCATTTTTAAAGTAGACCTCAAAATCGGACATTATTTTTGCACCGGTTGGTATTTGGAATGTGGTAAGAGATACTAAAGACCCTCACCATTTTTAGGGCTCCTGTACTTTGACAGACTATAACAATATGTAGTTTGTCATAGTGACTCCATTATTTGCTTGTAATAACTGGTGGTTGATGCTAGAGTAATATGGGTGCTGCACTTGGGGGAGGCCTTGTAATGGTTCTGTAGTGATTACATACACATGTTACTGTGTGGGATCATAGAGCTTCTAGCTCTGGACACACAAATCATCTTGGTGCTATAATTATAAAATTTGGATCTATTTTGTATAGATGATAAAGGTTTTATGAGTAAACTGACCATGGGAAGCTGATGTTTTCCTATGATAAGATTTATGGGAGTCCAAATTCCAAGTGCTTTGTTATATAGCATGTATCACTTGGCCTCTACCAATTACTATCCTTATTAAAAATCAAATTCCTATTACAGAATGAAATTTATCTATTTCTCAAAATATTTGCAACATAAGTTTTCATGCCCTATTCACCCCTCAGAAGCTATGGGAGTTTGTTGCTAACAGTTCATACCAGCACCCTTCCCCAGAAGATGATCACTAGAGAATGGAAACTGACTCAGCTGAACAGGAGTGGAAGGTAAAGCTCTCTTCCCATGGGGTTGCCTCATAGACAGTGACTAATGTACAAGGGTCTAACAGGTCACCCATCTTGCCTCTGGCAGGACAGCCTCTGTGGTGTGATTCATGTTTGAGAATTTCCTGAAGGTCAGTCTAGACCTTTCCTGAACAACATGCTTGTCTAGCTTCTCCTCTGACCCATTCTGTTTTCCTTATTCCCTTAAAAGTTTTGAGGCCATGCTGTCAATAAGTCACATTCACAGAGATCTCAGTCTTAATTCTTTTTCTACAGAAATATTATTAGATGACTTGGAAAAGTAATGTAGATTGAATACCTTGAAGGTAAATTAAGAGAGAAAGAAAAGAACAATAAAACAGAAATGACAATAACAAAAATCAAAGAGGCTATTAGAAGAGAAGGATGTTAATCACTGAAGTATGATGATTGAATACAAGAATCTTGAAAATCCTTTTTGTCGTTCTATATCAAATGTCTAGAAAAGCACTTCATTCATGATAAGTATTGGATGAATGAATTAAAAAAACAGTGAACCAGACACCAACCCTCCGGGAAACTCAAATGCATGAAGAAATAAGTGTATAACCTGCATCACAAATGGGGAAACAAATGAAAAAAAGGGGAGGGGGGTAGAATCTAGACAGCCCTGAGACAGAAATGGTAAAATTAAGAACTTATTTTGGAAAAGAAGAATGCAATTACAGTCACCAAGGCTCAACCAGCTAAATCGTGACATACATTTATTCTTTTTCAGCCTATTAAACAACATGTTCTCTGTGGACACCAGTCTATAAGAATTAATAATCATATCCAAGTAGTGTTTATTGGTATGAACTTATTTGGCAAGTTAAAATTTATGGCAAAGCCAATCAATAAGAAAATGAAATGGTGTGAGTAACAAAAAATTTCAATTGTGGGTTATGCCTGTTTCCATCTTATATGAACCTCAGTAAGTATTTCTCTGTAATGCTTTTGAAAAAATATAGATACACACAGTTTTTGAGAAAATATGAGACACACATAAGCAGTTGAAATGTCACCAGTGTTTTTGTGCCTCACATTGTAATCTCAGGACACCATAAACCAATTTGAATTATTGAAAGAACCTCCTAGTGGTAAATTTCTGTTTTAAAGTTGAATTGCTTAAAGTCTCATATTGGCATGCAATTCCTGTAACAAATGTTTGCAATTACTACCAAACTGCCGTATTGAGAGGTTATAAGATTACTTATTATTTCACAACAAATGAAATTAAGCTGTGATTCAATCATCCACTGAGTAGATGTCCCTGATTTTTCTCTCTGATTACAATTATCAAAAACGTATCTCTTCCAATATTATTTTACTTTAGCACATATGCATCAGACTGACATTAAAAATGGTGCAAAACTAAAACATGTTATTCAATAATACATTTATTAGACATTTATGTATGTGTGAAAGTAAATTCTTAGATAGTTGAATTTAAGGGTAATGATACTTTTTATTGGGGGCCTTGACCCATTTAACTCTGGCCAGTGCCCTTTGTCTCCCTTAGCTCTTCAGTAGTGCATAGCTCTAAAATAAACTCATAAATGTGATTGAGGGTATATAATATTTAGAAACTAAAAAGTGGGGACTAGAGGCAGAGAGCGTGTGCATTGTGTAGCCCTTGAAGCAATCATTTCAGCTTGATAGAACTGATTCTCAACTGTCCCCGCCACACATCAAGATCACTTATGAAACTTTATAAAAACAAAGCACCAGAAGCCATCTTATACCTACTAAGTCAAAATCTTGGTAATTGGAACCCAGACAGCTGCGGGGGTTCCTGGACCCTCAGTCGCCCAATCATGGATGAAGAAATTGACCCAGAGATGAATGACGTGCAGAGGAAAGGAGAGCACCACTCAGAAGACAATGCTGCTGATCCCTTTCTGGGTAGAGCTTTTATTAAGTTAGCTATATGCAGAAATGCTTTGCTTGCGAAAGCAGCCCTCCACCCAACCATAAAAAGGATCATCAAAGAGGAACATAGATCAATACATTGTAATAATCGGTTAGATTTTCTGGCGTCAGAGCACCTTGCAAAGATTAGATTGTACTCCTTGATTTAAGCGTTCTGTTGATAGTTAAACATCTTGCTGATACAGACCTAAAGCTGGATAAAGCAAGACAGGCCTCAGAAGATACATCGCATTCCTATTTCTTTCCCTTAGTCCGTGACCAATGGTGTGTATTTGGAGCAGGCCCCCAGTTGCTTTCTATTTTCAGTCAGTTCTTACAGTCCCGTTTTCAGGCCTGGCTTGCGCAGCAGTTACAATTTCCTATACCACACAAAACAGTCTCATTTGCAAACAGTCCTTCTATTAAAGCTTCCTGGAATCATCATCATCAAATGTGGTGTTTCCTGTTAAAAGAGACAATGGGTGATGATGAGGAGAGAAGCCACAGTATAGTGCGAGTGATAGAAGCACACTCAGGAAATCATGCTTCGGACAAAAGATAAATTGAATGCAGATAGGATGAATTAAGTGGAAAGAGAGAAACATGGCAAACCTTAGTACAAGTGCTAGTAACCTCAGACATCAAAATTTAACCTCAAATCAGAATTTTTAGTGTATGTGAAAAAATGGAAAGAATCCCAGTGAATTCTACTTGAGGACTAGCATTGTGTTTATTTCTGGAAAAAGTCTCTCTCAAGGAGTGGAAAAGGAGGCACATTCCAAAATGAATGAATCTAGCAATTAAGAACACACAAAAAAACTGGTACCAGGTAGATTTCTAACACACTATTTATATCTGTTACTTGTTCATTGTTTGAATGAATCTAACCTTTTGTTGAATTAGGGAAAAGGGCAACATTCATTTTATCTTTTAAGGGGAATAAGAGAAATGAAAAATACATTTTGCCAACCTTTCGATTTTCTAGTCCATCTGTGTTTCAAATTTGCTTCAAAAAATTTTGTCTATTAAAATACAAAAAAGGAAACATTTCTGGATTGACCAAGGCACGGATTGACCAATAGCATACTGATCTTGTGGATATAAAATAATTATTAGAAACTATTTTTATGAGTTATATATAAACAAATATGAAACATATGGACTGCATTTCCCTGGAAATACACTCAGATTTTAAAATTAAAAAGAAAAAATAACCATCTTGGCAAAATGCTGACCCAAGTTTGCCAAACCCCAGAAGTTGGAAAAATAGCTTGAAACATTTGAGGAACCCAAACACGGATGAGTTTGCCCTAGTTAGAAGGCCTTTTACGGTCAGATGAATGTGGGTAACAGTGGAGGAGGTAGGGTGGAAAAACAAATCATGAACAACACATTGTTTGGCATCTTTCCAGTCAACTTAACGGAAACTCAGATGAAAATATTGCACAGAATGTACCTGACTCAAATGTTCGCACCAAACAAAATCAGGAACTCCTTGGGTCGTTGACCCAATTTGAAATTTTAAGTTTTAATGGCTTAGTATACCCATATTGCCTGACATCCTTTCCTTTCAAACATAAGTTCTAGATTTAAATGGCCAATATTTCAAAAGTTCAGAAAAGAGTAAAGAATGATCCCATGAATCAGAACTGTGGGAGGGAGAAAATATTAAGAAAGTTGGTGACCTATCAGAAGTGAAATTCTAAGTAATTAAAAATTATGTCCACAGAGAAAAAAATGTGATGTACTTAAGGCAATTCATAAATATGAGCTAAGCATTATTAGGTATATGAATATTTTCCCAGCAGAAACATGAAAGAGATAAGCAGTGGTTCCGAGATACAGAGTACAATTGAAAAGTTGCTGAAGAAAATGAGCAGAAAACTGAGGCTTTTGAGAAATGCTGAAAACAATGAAAATGTATTCATTCAACAACTAATTACACTCTGAGTAAGATCCAAGTAGATGACACGCATAATCCATTTATGTAAGTTTAGAAGCTGGGATTCAAAGAGTAGAATAAACTTCTCATCTCATATGTAACTTTCATTTTCTTTAGGAAAGAGGATAATATTCACACTTAATCAATTCATTTAATAAGTTGAAGCCTTGAATTAGTGAAAAGAAATAGCAAAGGTGTTAATTTTTCAATGTGTTACAGTATCTAGTCCTGGTGAAGTGTATTGTATGGAACTGAACAGAATTTCAGAGGACAAGCCAAGTCCCCATAAGTAATCTGTGATAACTCCTGGCAAACAGGAGAACTAAAAGACATAACATGTATTATTTTTATTTCCAAAGTGGTTGAGAGTGAAGACTTCAGCAATGATTGGGTGACAAAGGTATATGGAGGACTTGCAGTATATTAAACTAGTAACTGAAGATTATTTCAGATCCTGAGGAATTTGGGGATTTAACTTCAATTGGACTTACTGCAAGTTTTTTTTTTGGAAAACTGTGTGTAGGAAGTGGCTATCACTATAACATCTCAGATTTATGATTCTGGGAGGGAGTTAAAAAAAGAACAGATGTGAAAAAGACATAAAATAGTAGTTAATAGAGAGGGTAAACTAAGATGGGATAATTGAAATAAGTAAAATTTTAATGAGCAAAAAAACTAAAGAATCCTTTTTGAAAGTTTATGTCTTTACAGCTATTAAATATTATCCCCTTTTCTCTCTTAACCATTATTTTTTATAACAATGTTCAACGCATCATGAATGTAAGTCAAGATTAGGAATACGAAAATTGTGCTGCGGTGCTGATTCAAGATCGGGAAATGGCTGGTCATGGCGGCTGAAATATGTTAGTGATGACATTATTTAAGAAACTAACTATAGAATTCAAGTTCAAGTATAGCTGAAACATGGCTCCTAGACTGAGACACCATCCTTTGTTCATTCAGCATAACTGAAATGAGACAGTACGGTATGTTAGAACTTGTCCTAACTACTAGCGTACTATAATGATCAGTTTTGTGTATCAACTGGACTAGGTTATAGTCCCCAGGCATTCAATCAAACAGTGATCTGGGTGTTGCTCTGAACATATTTTATAGATGCGATTAAAGTCAGTTGAACAAAATAAAGGAGATTATTCTTAATAATCTGGGTGGACCTGATTTAATCAGTTGAAAGGCCTTAAGGGAAGAACGAATGAAGACATTGCTGACCAATAAATCCTGCCTGTGGACTACAGCTTGAGAGTCCCAGCCCGCCTGTCTGAAAGGCTGCCTTGTAGATTTTTAATTGACAAAGCCAATCCCCACAATTGCATAAACTAGTTCCTTGCAATAAATATCTTAATATATATATATTATGTTTATTCTGTTTCTCTGGTGGAAACTTAACTGTTTCAGATTTTGTTACCAGGAAGTGGGGCGCTACTGTAACAAATAAGAAAATATGTGGAAGCAAGTATGAAATTGGGTAATGGGTAGAAGGTGGAAGAATTTGGAGACACACAATAGGAAAAGTCAAAATTGCCTTAAACCAACTGCTGGTAGAAAAATATAGATGTTAAAGGCATTTCTGGTAAAGTTCAGAAGGAAATGAGAAACATGTTATTGGAAACTTAAGGAAAGGCAATTCTTGTTATATAATGGCAGTAAATTGAGCTGAATCATGCCCTATAGTTGTGTGGAAAGCAGAATTTGTAAGCTATTAACTTGGATTTTTAGCTGAGGAGATTTCAAGCAAAATGTTGAGATGCAACTTGTTTTCTTTTTTTCCTTTTGCTTGTAATAAAATATGAGTTAATTGAGGAAACAACTATTGAAAAAAGGAAACCAATATTTGATAGTAGAAACATTCTCAGCCTATCCAGATTGCAAAAAAAAAAAAAAAGGACTAAAATTTAGAGATTCATTATTAAGAAAGCAGCCCTGGCTGGTTTGGTTCAGTGGATTGAGCATCGGCCTGCGAGCTAAGTGTCGCTGGTTCGATCTTCCAGTCAGGGCACATCAGAGAAGGAAAACTCTGACTCCAAAAAACCTCCGCTGCCTTGCGGCATACCTCTTCAGGGGAAAGGCTAAGGGAGTAAACCCCGACAGAAAATCCGGAGCCGGAGTCCCTAAGGCGGTTTGACGTTGTAGTCAACACCGGCAACTCCTGCGGCGCACCTGAAGCCAAGCTGTATTGACTCCGTCTTTCCCTTGGGCCCTTCAGCTGCGAAGAGAGGGGGGGTCTGCTGCATGGGCAACAGCAGACCCTCCATATCACCCTGCCCAGGCTCTGTAGCTTCAGCTTCACTGGAGAGGACACTCCAGCGTCATCGCAAGATGTCAAGACAGATACCGTGTCACTCCCGAGTCGGACTGCACAGCCATTCTCGGCGGTGCAGATAGACTCTTAAGAAGCTACACCATCGTCTCTCGAGACGGCCGGCTGCCGACGATTAAGAAAGCATGTTCCATGTAGGAGGTCACATGGACAACAGTTTGCTAGTGCTGAAGAGAACAGGTGTGTGACTCATGGGTCTCCTCTGCCATTTCAGCAACAGGTAGGAATAGAGGTAAAATCACACCGAAAGGATCTTTGGAGGACACTTTTGTCTAATGAAGTGAATCCCCATGACATACATTAGAAAGCCACATTTTTAAAAGACTGTTCTATCAGCAAAGGACTGTCAGCCTGCACTGCAAGTGAAAGAGGCAGGAGAAAATGAAAGAAAGTTGTCAGACTCCCAGAATTCTAGGAGCAGGAAACAGGTCCATAAAACTACTCAGCTGCCAGGAGTGTGATGAGATCTGATCAGATCGCTGGGGTGGAGAGAGGGAGGGGCTGTAGGAGGAGGTTGCCCCAGGCGATGGTAAACAAGCTAGTGTGACAGATGTCCCTATCCTGGGGCAGAGATCTGGCAGAGGGAGGTGCAGACCTGCCAGTCTAAGATAGGATTGGCTGAGAAGTTGGGCGCCTCCAGAGCACATGGAATTGTGAGCCAGAAGATTTAAACAGGAGAAGGACACAGATTCGCTCTTTTATTCTTCCTCGGGGAGCCACCTGGATGATCTTGCTGCCGTCACCTGCATTTCCCAAAGGACAGTATTTTTAAACAGGCAAGGCCTAGGACTGGACTGGCCTGTCAGAGGGTGGAAGGATTATTTTTCTCTGGGTGTTCTAAGAGGTCCAGGCTCTGAGGCAGAAGCTTGCCTTTCTTCCAAAATCATGTAGCTTTTAAGTAAAAGATTCCTTTGCTTTTTCACCAAACCTCTGCCTCCAGAATTTTGCCTATAGTAGGGTGGTGGGCAGAAGTGATACAGAGACATCTGATCAGATCACTGGGGAGGTGTCAGGAGGGGCCATAGAAGGAGATTGTCTGAGGCAACAGCAAACAGTCTAGGATGGGGTTTGCTGAGAAGTTGAACACTTCTGGTGCACATGGAATTATGGGAAGATTTAAACAGAAGGAGGGCAGCTCTCTTTCTCTTCCTCGAGGATGCCTAAATGATCATACTGCAGCTGCCTGCATTTCCCAAAGGATGGTATTTTAAATGGGAAGAGGAACTCTGGGAACAGCTTAAGATCGGGCTTGCGTGGCAGGGGGTAGCAGGGTTATTTTTCTTTGGGTGCTCTAGAGGGGATAGGCTTTGAAGCAGAAACATGTCATTCTTCCAGAATTGTGTGGCTTTTGCATCTTATGTTGTTTTAGTTTGTAAACGAATCTTATAGAAACAAGGTAATAAAAACTAGCAAGGGGAATGATAGGGAAACTCAAGAGATGGACATTTTTGCTTTAATTGATAGGCTTACGTGATTAAAGCTAGAACTCAAGAATTAAAGATTTCAACCTTGATAGCCTTAAGTGACTCGTGTATGTAGAAAGTTGTTATTTCCAAATTGTGTAGCTTTTAAATAAAGGCTCCTTTTAGTTAGGTTTGTGCCGAGGAGAAGAGAGGAGTCAGGAGACCAGTTCAAAGTCTTTATTGAAGGATGTTCATGCAGGTGGGCTGAGTTCAAGTGGACTAAAGCAGCAAGGGAAAGTGTAGGAGGGTTTTTAAGGACTTGGAACAGATCTCCAGGGGGGTAAGTCACTCTGCTGGTCAGCTCCAGAGTCCAGGATGTAGGTGAAATAAAAATGCCTTCTGGTTAGAGATGGTTGCTATGGGAACAGAAAGTCCAGGAGATTTATGACCCTTGTTCTTAAGAAATGCTCAAAGGAAGAGAAACCAGGTCTCAGCAGGATGCTGGCAGCTGTGCCTCAGTTTCCTCTGACAAAAAGGAATTTCATGATCAGGTACATGGCCAGTGACACAAACCCTCTTTGTTTTGGCATAGCTTTTGGCTCAGGTCCTGTGAGACTGTAGGCCACAGTTCCCAAGAACACAGTGACCATTGACCATAGCTTGTGTTGCAAGTCTTGACACAGGTGGCAGGTTTTGGGGCAGGCAACATGGGGTCTCTAACCCTAACACTCTCCTTTTTTAGCAAACCTCCATCTCTGGAATTTTGCCTAGAGGGTGGCGGTGGGCAGCAGATCCTCACTTGCTGTTCATTAATAACAGGACCCCACTTGCTATTTGGTAATAGGTGCAGAGGCTGGAACAGTGGGCAGAGAGACTGGAACCATAGGCCCAGAGAATGGAGCCACAAAGGCCAGAGCCTCTAATCCACAGAGGATTATCCTCAGGCCCTGAAACCTAATGGAATTTGCCCCACAGAACTTTAAATTTGCATGAAAATAGTTGTAGGAGACCACTCTGTGTGGTTTCAAGAACTGTAGCCCAAGCCATGAGTCAGGCCCTGAGAGACCTGTAAGACTCAACTGGAAAACCAGGAAGGACAGAAGCAGGCATAACTCAAAGGCCATTCAGAGGGTTCCCATGGGAATTAGATTTAAAGAACCCATATTATGCTTTGAAGTTTGCTTTTCTTTTCTTATCTCTTAGTTAACTATAAACAGCGTGTAGCTAAAAATGTATGAAGCCTTGCACCTGATGTCAGTATGTTTAACAGACAATGACACAGAATAGTCACTGTGTTCCTTAAACTGATATCTGTAATCAGTAACCGTCAACTGTAACCCAAGAGTCTGAGAGCTAATTAATGATTTGTGAATCTTGACCTTGTATCTTCCAAATCCCCTCCTCAATAAAAGGGACTAGAAGGGAACATTCTGGGCTCTTCTCCACTAAAGAGATTTATCACCTCTCCTCCTCCCAGATAAAAGACAGTGTCCAGGTAATTTTGTTCTCTATCTGTGATCATGAAAACTCTGCTGGACAGGGAGTTCCCACCGATCTGGGCTGTTGGAGGCAACCCACCTCAACTAGTACCTTCTATCTCTCTCCATTTTCTCCTTTGAGGATGGGAATTTCTGTAACTGTTATATTATGTCTATTCCACCGCTATATTATACTTTGTGAAGAGGCAACTTGTTTCCTAGTTTTATTGGCTCATGGATGAAAAGGAGCTTTGCTTCAGGATGGATCATACTCAGAGTCACAGCTATTTCTTTTTTAGATGATTTAGGTAATGAGATTTGGAACTTTGAATATAATGATATTAAAATGAGACTTTGGACTTGAGTTGATGTTGTAATGCACTGAGACTTTTGGAAATGATGGGATGATGTGAGTGTATTTTGTGTGTGGTATAGACATGTCCTGAATGGTGTTCCCCAAAGATATCAGATCCTAAGTCCTAGAAAGTGTGAGTGTTACCTTAAAAAATATTTGCAGGTGTAATTAAATTAAGGGTCCTGACATGAGGAGATTATCCTATATTATTTAAATCCCATCACACATTTTCTTACACAAGGCAGGCAGAGGGAGTTGTGATACAAACAGAAGAGAAGTCAAGGTGACTATGAAGGTTAGAGACTGGGGTGATGCAGCTACAAGGCAAGAAGTGCTGAGAACCACCAGCACTTTAGGATTATCTCCTAAAACTCCCAGAGGAAGCACAGCCACACTGATGCTTTTATTTTAGCCTAGCAACATCCATTTTGGACTTCTGCCTTCGAAACTGTGAGATAAGTTCAGTTGTTTTAAGCTATCAAATTTGTGATCCTTTTTCTTAAAAAAAAAACACAGGAAACCAATATAGGTTCAGAGAAGAGTAGGATGGGGATTCTTCCACAGAGAATGACCACATTCTCATGGGAGCCAGAGAGATGTTAAGAGTAATTACAACCCCTTGCAATAACAGTGTATTTACGTAAGAGACATTCAACCCTGTGGTTTATTTGAGCCAAACTGATGACATATGCTGGGAGCCATATCTAAAATGCTCTGGAGAATGACAATTTGCAATTATCTTGTATGCATTTAAAATTAAGGAGAGAATATAAGAAAGGTTGCGGGAAGGTGAGAGAAAGCAAGATGAGGACCAGGTTACAGGATGATTAAGACCATGCTCCCTTGAAGGTGGTCACGCTTTAGAAGGCAGGGTCTGAAGGGGGACATTTCAAAGGTGTGTTAAACTAGATGCACAGAAATAAGGACAGGGCTGGCTTAAAAACCTTTTAAGGCCTAGATAGTAACTATCCACCATGACCTGCCCAGTTAAGAGTTTATGATTTATCGTCTTTCATCATCCACAGTAGGTGCGCAAAGGAAGAAAGATCAGTTTATCCTTAAGTCAGGATACATATCATAATTTTTTTTGCTATAATTACAGGTTATATGCATATTACCTAGACAAATAAGTGAAAGGAAGTCATTAAAATAACAAAGACCAGCAATAAAAGGTGTAGGGGAAATGAAAAGTAAAGGGGTGTTTAAAAATGGAAAGAAGTTCTATTTGACTGGAATATGGGATGAATGAAAGAAAGGCTAGTAAGGAAGTAGTAAGGTGATCTGGGACCTCCTTGCTGATGGCCTTTTATAGTACAGATTTATTCATGTAAGCAATGGGAAATTCCCAATATTTAATGCAGTAAATCAACAGGGGTTCATGAGACAGAGAACAGATCAATTAAAAAATAATGACAACACCCCAGTGAGATAATATAACAAAAGGAATAGCAAGGAGAAGATGAATTTAGAGTTTTTAGGTCAATTGCTAGGACTTTTAACCAAATAAATGTCAGTAATAAGGAAGACTCCTCAGTCTTTTTTCTGCAACAGATGAATGAAAGCCCAGGCCATTAACTGAAAGGAAAAAATAAATGATAGGGAGAACTTGTGGGCTGTTTACGCAATCCATTCATTTACCTGATAAATATTTACTCTCCACCTACTTTGTCCAGGCTCTGGGCTAGTGATGGTCAGTTTGGGATGATTCCAGGATCTTAAGAAGGTCAAGCAAAACAAGAAGGGTGAGGATGGAAGCCAGTCACTCGGGGAGTGTTTAATTTTTTGTGTTTATTTTATTTTTATTTACTTATTTTTTTAGTGGTTTGGCAGTGCAGAAAAAGAAGATAATAGGTGAAGAGGTGTGGTTTTGGAGGGGTACATGTGGAAATGAAGAATGGAAAGAGTTGTTGAAACAAGGAGTAGATAAGTTGTCAATGAGAATGTTCTGTCTCCTTGAATACAAATAAAACTTGGAAACTTTTCAGTGATTGATTGACTTTGACATGTTTTGGCTTTAAGTGTAAATGACATACTACATGTATCTCCTCCTCCACCTCCTCCCCCTATGTGCATTTTTAAAACTTTATCACTGTTTAAAAATGTACAGTGGGTTATTGACATGTACATTCCTATATGCAAGATAATGAGACACTCAGTATAGCACTTTATTAAAAGTTCAGGCTCAAACTTAACCTAAAAGTTTAAAAACAACTGCATTTGTAATTTAGTAACTCAATAGAGGACAAACATTGGTATCTTTGTATACTGTGAGATACTTATTGCATTTATCTATCTTCCAAACACAACTACAAAATATACAACAGCCTAGGCAATAAACCAGAATATTCCTTTTTTTATTTCCACCCATGCTGCAATTGTGTGAAAAGGCAGAATACAATAAGCAATGATTATTTTGCCTTGTTTCTTGAAAGCCAGCATTATTCTTAGTCCATGAGCATGGTGATTCCTTTATATCAATTATCAATGAGTGCCCAACACTTTAGAGGCCAATGAAGGTCATGGCCACGTGCAAACATGTCATAAATCTGATGTCTCAGTTCAAGAGAAGATAAATCGAAATAACGAAGAAACTTTCCATAGCAAGAATTACGTACAGGGTATTTGACATCCTTCTTGTACTGTGAATTCTTCATTTCACAGGTATAAATGGTCCTATTCTTATCCTGAGCAGAGTTTAAACTTCACCATAACCTCTTGGAGAATACTCCACAGCACTGTTAATCTGTTTCTGCAGCAAAGCTATTACTAATAATTAAAGGCCTCCAAAGTATCTGGTACTCTATAAAAATGACTTCTACCTCTGCCCAACATTGCTGAAGCAGAAATGTTATTGTAACAGGTGTGGAAACTGGTAATTTTCTCACTTTTAATAGATGAGAAAAATATTATTTAGGATATTTTAATAGACAAGGAAATGTACCTGGCATAGTTGAGATTCACACTGAACACGTGATTCTTCAACCTGAAAGCCATGCTATTCCTAGAACAGTAAACTACCTCATAAAAACACCACTTAAGATCCCTAACTAATCAAAATATTTTGGGGGTGGTAGGCTTGACCCAGATTTAGTTCTTTCAAAAAAACACAATTCTTCTCTTGCATATTTTGGGGCATTGCCTTTAGTTGGCTTAAAGGAGCTAAGTAAAGGAGAACATGTTTACTTTAACTAGAGATATCAATTCTTTGGAATTCAAATTATATTTATTTATTTTTAACCCAGGTATACAATTTGCCATAATATTTATCCTAAATGAAAACTCATAGCATTGTAAGTCTCATGCATTTTTTACATAATACATTTTTTTCTTTTAAAAATAATTTCTGTTGTTCTCATAAGCATGCATAATTGATGACAAGTATTTTTATCTCCTCCCTTACCTTCTCAAAAGCACACTGAAATGAACTGATTATTCAATTTATTCTTCTAGTCTCCCAGATCACCCTGTCTCATCTTCTCTTTCTTCAAACCTCCAGCATCTTTTTCTCTCTTTTTACTCTCAGGCAACAAACTTCGTTCCTATACAGTGGGCAAATATGACTTTCATGAGCTACTAATTTTACCTAAAATTTTTGTTTAACTCTATTGGATACATATAGAAAGAAAAAAAAATGGATGAAGGCCTATATAAAAGATTGATCTTTAGCTAACCTAAGAAGTCATTGGGTGGTGATCAAAACTGGTAAATCAAGAAGTAACATTATTAACATACTATCTAGCAATATGAAAGTAAATATCAAAAAGAACAGCTAAACATTTTGAAGTCGTTTCTTCTCTGGACAAGAACTAGTGGGTCTGGAATCACAGGCATAGTATTTTTTTTAACTCTAAGCCTTTTCACATTTAAAAAGACTCTATATGATAAAAAACACAATTGGCCCTGGCCAGTGTGGCTCAGTTGGTTGGAGCATCATCCTGTAACTGAAAGGCTGCGGGTTCCATCCCTGGTCCAGGCCCATACGGGAGGTAACCAATTGATGTTTCTGTCTCTCATAGATGTTTCTCTCTCGCCCGTCTTCTCTGCCTAAAAAAAAAAAAAAAAACAATGAAAAGAAGTGTCCTCAGGTGAGGATTTAAAAAAATACAATTGATAAAATTATAAAATTAAAGGCAGAATAAGATACACAAAAATTATAACCTATTAAGATCTTCTTTGGGGTGATAATTTCATCATGTTTTCTCAACATTTTTAAATGTTACCCAATTCAAATAATTTACCAGTGCATCTTTATGAAGAATACGTAAATCTCTACAGTAGTTAGGACAAGAGATTACTCTCTGCTGACCCTTTCACTGGCCTCAATATGTAATGAAAGGGGACAAAAATTGTTTTCCAGGACTAAAGGAGATGCTGGCTTTATCAGTAAATTTAATTTGCCAAAGAAATTGTCCGTACTGGAAAAGGAGTGAGCTAGGGAGATGAAAGTCCCCTTTTCTGATCAGATCTCAGACCATGAAAACTCACCCAGGTAATAAGAATCTCCAAGATGTTTTTATTTATTTATTTTTCTTAATTGGAAGACAGTAAGCTGAAGATAGTCCATTCATAGCTCTGAATGATATCCCAGAAGAATCATCAAGGGTTGTTCTTGACAAGGACAACTCCAAGCTACAGAGAACTGGAATAACTAAGGGCCTGCTGAAGAGACAATATTGTACAGGAAGGAACAAGATGTAGTGGGAAAACTTGGATAAATGCCAGCTCTGTCACAAACTAGCCCTTTGGTTTTGCCCAAGTTATACATTATTTTCAAAACTTTAATGTACCTATAAGCAAACTACAATTTATAATGTTCTCATCATAGGATCATTAAAGGATTAAATACACTCATTTATCCAGAGTGACTACTCTAGTAACTGTCACATAGTAGTAAGTGCTCAGTAAATATTTGGTTATTGGTCCTGACTGGTACAAAATGAAAAAACATGTGCACAAAAGTGAATAGCAAAGCTTTACATATTCCTCCTCCATTACTATGATAGTATTATTATTGATCATTGACAAGTAATGTTTGAGACTAAGAGCCAAAGAGAACCCAGGCAGAGAGCTGTACAGGGCGCCAGGAGACCACCTGAAGTCAAGGACCCAGGTGATATGATCCCAAGTATTTGTGATGTTGAAAAGCAGATAGAGCCAATGTGTGGCCTCCTGCCAGGGTGCTGAGTAACTGGCAGAGCACTGAGCAAGTGAATCATTACAAGTCAAATTGCTGTAAGTGAGGAACCACCTGTAGTTAAAACAAGTGCCTCATTGAAGTTTTTAGAGCATAAGAAAACTCAGGGAAAGAGTGAACTCTTTGATGAAAAATACGTAGCCCTCAATTCTGACTTGCAATACTTCTAGGAATTCCCCTCTTGCCGTATCTATATCTGGTCAAAGCATCTCTTCTAAGCTTCCTTTTTGGAGGAAATTGGGGATCTGGGGCCCATGTGGCAAATACACATGCTATGGCTCTGCCTTCTTTACAACATCGTGAATTACTCCAAAAAATCAAAAAGGGAGTTGTTTCCTTTTAGCTTCATGCATGACCCTTCCTAGAAAGCCCTGTCTTACCTACTTAGTCTGAGTTCTGGTCCATGTAAACACATTCAAACTTTAATTCCGTTTCCTAAACCAAAGCATCACCATTCACAAAATCTATTTATTTTCTGTTTCCATTAAGCTTCATCAGGGAAGTTTTCTCTTTTTAGCATTAAAGTTAAATCTTACTTGAATATTGCCACACATTATCTGACAATTTTCTGTTTCTTCTCTCTTCACTATTAAAGCTTCACACACTCACTAGTTCTCTTTGTCCCTCTAACTGGGCCCAAATCAACCTTCATTCTCTCTCTCTCTCTCTCTCTCTCTCTCTCTCTCTCTCTCTCTGTCTTTCCCTCTCTCTCTCTGTCTCTCTCTCTCTCTCTCTCTCTGTCTGTCTCTCCCTCTCTCTGTCTGTCTGTCTGTCTCTCTCTCTCTCTCTCTCTCTCTCTCTCTCTTCTCTCTCTCTCTCTCTCTCTCTCTCCTTATATTTCTGTTTCACTGCAAAGCTTTCTGGGCTCCTTAGAACTTTCCTTTCTTTCCCCTCCTCTCTTTGCTCTCAGGATGTTAGTCTCCCGTTTCCCAATGTGTTTTTCTCATGGTTACACTGAGGTTGTAGGTGTTGGGAAGGAAAACTATGGAGATGAAAGCTGAAGTGTCATTCCCATCAACGTCACATCAAGGGTACATGTGATCACTGGCATCGTTAACCTTGGTCACCTGGCAAGGTAGCGTTTGTAGAATTTCTCCACTGTGAAAGCATTTTCCCCCTTTCCAAACTTTATTCATTGGCTGCAAATCACTAAGTGTAATCCACACTCAAAGGATAAAGAGCTAAGCTTCATCTCCTTAAGGGAGAACGTGTTGACATATTATGTGGAATTCTGTTTGGAAATTTGCGCCATTGTATCTATTTATTCAATAATATATTATTTACATCAATATATACTTGGATAATTATTATGTGCTTTGGCTTATAATCCCATAATACTTTATTTATAGTGTTGCTCAAATTATCCCATCTTTGGCCACTAAGAGCTCTTTCAGGTAACTCATATTAAAGTTCATAATAATTTCCTTGTATTACTATTTTAAATAAATGCTTTAACAAAAAGTGTGCAAAATGTTGTTACACAATTATGCTGAAATTCAAAACATTAATCAACATACATCAACCTGACATTCATGCCTTTTCTCTGTGCTGACCTGCTTGCTTTCTTGCTAATTTTTATCTTTTCACAGTTTGTATATAAAAGCCTGTTGGTTGATGATAAAATTTCTTAGTCTTGGAGATTTTTTAAATATCTTTTTTTTACCTCATTCTGAAAAATATATAAAAGGAATACAACTTTAGGCTTACAATTATTTTCCCTCAGTCTTTTAAAAGTATTAATGCACTATTTTCTGATATATATATATTTGCTGACAAAAAGTTTACAATATGTTTATCTGGGTTTGCCCTACTCTGGTGACAATTAAGGTAAACTAATATCCTCTATGTTAGAAAGTTTCAGTCTAGTCTAACTAGAAATTATTTCTATTAATTCATTTTGGTACTCAGAGTAAACTTTTAATTTGATGAATTCTGAAAATGTATCAGATATTTTCTCTTCCTAGTCTTGCTCCCCACCATTCTCTCTATTCCTTATTCTGCTGGACCATTCATTCCTGATTAATGCCCTTATCGCTTACCTGCTCTTTCATTGTGTTTCTCTGTGATGCTGCTATGGTCTGCATGACTGTGTCCTCCCCAAATTCATATGCTGAAGTCCCAGGGCCCAGTGTGATGGCTTTAGGAGGTGAGGTCTTGGGGAGGGGATTACGGATGAGGATGGAGCCCTAATAAATGGGATGTGCCCTTGTCCCAGAGCTTCCTAGTCCCTCCCACCATATGAGGACACAGCAGAAAGTTGATGACCTGGAAGAGGGCCCATGTTCAACTACTCTGGCACCCTGATGTTGGGTGCCAGCCTCCAGAGCTGTGAGAAGTAAATGTTTGGTGTTTATAAGCCACCCAGTTTATGATATTCTGTCACAGTAGTCAAAATGTACTAAAACAGATGCACTCTAAATAAATTCTTCAGTACTTTCTTCCAAATTACTGTCTTCAACAGTATGAAGCTTATTGAGTGTATTGTCTATACTTTTTAATTTCTATTATGATGTGTTGACATCTTAAAAAAACGTTCCGAGTTAGGGAGAGACTGCGCCTCTCAGGACTAGCCAATTCCTAGAGCCAGAAAGACATTGAACTGGGGAGCCCGCCTTTGATACGCAAACTCGCCAGCCCAAGCCCTGCCTCCTCTGTCTGGCCTGTGCCCACAGGTGATAATATTCCTCTGCCTCCTTCCTTCCAGGGCCAGGTACCAAGCACCTAGGAACCACTTCTACATCCCAAAGTCCACCAACATTATTCAAACTAGACAATCTTAATTAAACTGTTTACCCTGTACTGCCTTGCCTCTGTACTGTGAAAACCCCAATAAAAGTCAAGGCCTAAGCACTCCCGGCTTCTGCTTCTGCTTTCTGACTAACACCTAGTACTCTTCCTGTGGTCTTGTGGTGTTAGCTGTGACTGTCATTTCTAGGGGACCTGTGTGAATC
This sequence comes from Furipterus horrens, assembly GCF_987537825.1. Classification (NCBI taxonomy): domain Eukaryota; kingdom Metazoa; phylum Chordata; class Mammalia; order Chiroptera; family Furipteridae; genus Furipterus; species Furipterus horrens. The sequence goes on from NW_028327171.1 coordinate 12,638,491, forward strand.
AAACTTTTTTTCTAATGGCATTGATCTCTCTGTGACATCACTCAGTCACATCTATAAATTAAGACTTAAGCAAAGAACAATGGAATTAATTAAAATAGATTTATATTTAAAAGTAAATGTTTAATATTCATGATTTCTAATTTCTAAAGAAGATATTGCCTACACTAATAAGTAAAAGATTATTATTGTTACTAAATGAATAAATAAATATTTATTTTTTTAGTTCTATTTTCTATTTTGTTAACTATCAATAGATGTGATCACGTGTTGAGGGTCCCACATAAACCAGAGTTTTTTGGCATCCTCAATAACTTTAAAGGGGTAAAGGGACACTAAAATATTTGAGTGCTGTCTAGAGGATGAAAGTTGATTTTTACTGTTTCAGCAGAAACATGAAGGAAAAGTGCAAACTATTCTACCCTATATGCATGTCAAGAAAATATTGACAACACACACATTTAAAAATATCATCTTAGTACAAAGTATTTGTGGACATTTTTGAAAGGAAAAAAAAGAAAGAATTTAGCCATGTCTTATATTCTTTTTAATGGAGTGTCAATAAACATTAATGGAGTTCTTATTCAAGTCCCTTAATGTTGGGAAATGACAGAACAGAAAAACAAGTGAGTCTTAATCCCAAAATATGCTGCATTGCCACAGAAGTAGATGAGTCAGTTTGTCCTTGGCATCCTTAAATCCTCATGTTTGCTTACCCATCTCATGGATGAATGAATATTTTGGAAGGCATTTTCTTTATTGAACATGTTATTTCTCCTTCATGAGCTGCTTTTCAAGGGAACACTTCTGGAGCAATAATGCATTTGTTGACTTCAGTGTGTCAAAAAATAAAATCCTCTGGAAGTTTCAAACCAGCAGCTACTCCAGGAAGCTTAGCCCAAATGCCTCCTCTTGCCTTCACCACTTACAGCTTCGTAGAAGTGTTTGCACTCTTGACTTTCTGTTCAACTGAATTTTGATGGAAATACACAGTTGTTGCTTTTGTGTGCAACAATGCATTTCATCACGTTGCAATTTTTCCAAATCTTTATCTCTTTGGTGAGTAAACGCTGCATTGCATGAACCACTTGGAGGCACCATTCCATTTAGCTCCTTTTCTTTTACTTCTGGGAAGCTTAAGTGAAACTGTTCACTGGTAGATCTGAGCCATTACTGATTTCCCTGTTCAAATATACAAGATATCTAATTTACTTTCTGCCTTAAAATACAAGTTATACACTTATTTACATTCTCTTTACTTCTCCCACCAATAAAATAGTTACCTCCTTTGAAGAAATATCCCTTTGAAAGAAATTTTAAAAGCTTTAGTTTTAAGGGATTTTGTTTTTGTTTTGTGGCTCTAAACAATAGAAATTTATTCTCTCATATCTTGGAGGCCAGAATCCCGAAAGCAAAGTGCCAAAAACGTCATAGTTCCCTGAGGGTTCCAGGGAAGAGTCCTTTCTTTTCTCTTCTAGTTTCTGGAAGTTGCCAGGAATCCTTGGCCTTTCTTGGTTTATAGCTGCTGCATTGCTCAGACCTCCACTCTCATGTGACCATCTTCCCTCTGTGCGTGTGTGTGTGTGCATGTGTGTGCGTGTGTGTGTGTGTGTGTGTGTGTGTGTGTGTGTGTCTGGTAAGGTCACCACCAGTGATTGAACTTAGGGCGCACCCTAATGCTGAATGACCTCATTTTAACTGATTATGTCTGCAATAACTCTCTTACAAAGAAAATCACATTCTGTGGTTTTGAATGGTGTCTTCTAAAGAAACAAAAAGTTGTGGTTTTAGTTTTTTGCTTAACTTCTTTACCTTAGCTGCTTGCTATGTGATAGAAAACAAACAAAACCCAGAACAAGAAACGCCAGGCAATTGCGCAGGCGACCACATTTCAAATTGCAAATTATTGTGTACTGTATATCTAAGTTCTTCAGGAACCATCCTGTGATTGGGAATGGGAATATCATGTTCACTAATCCTAAACCTTCAATATATGACCTCATGTAGAAGGAAAGATAAGAATTATTGTCTTCCCTCAAGTACCAACTGCTAATATTCTCTTCTGGACACGGGGCTCTAGAATGCAAACACCTCTATAAAACTGAGTTATAGTCGTGATTATTTCAGAAGCTAGAATTCTTTCTCTTTTTCTTCAACTCAGACCAAGATCATAAAAAATAAACAGAAATTAGATATTTCTGGCTTTGTCTCTCCTTACACAGAACTTCTGAGAATAGAGGGGATTGATTTAATTGAAATCAACTTCAGCAAATTTATGTTGAGGGACCATAAGCTCTGATGTTGTGCTAGATGCTGGCGGTAGGCGCAGATGGGGGCAGCTGTCCCCACACTCTGCAATGGAAGGAGGGAGAAAAAGACACACACACAAATGATTTTAATTCTGCCAGGGAGTATAAACAAAAGAAGACTTGACGGGGACAAATAAAGTGGTTTTTAACATTCCTCTTTACAGTTCACATAGATGTCAGAAGCAATGATTATTAGAAGGTTCATCTCTACTTCACATCAGCTTTTCCTCCAACTTTAGCACCTGGAATGTCTTAAATATCTTTATTCTTCACAGCCATAGTGATTTTCTTTCAACACCTCCTATCAGAACCAAGTCAGAGACACACTCTTTGAGCCAAAATATAAACAGACATGAAAGAGTTCAAACTAAATCCTTGACAGCTAAAGTAGAATCCTCGGCATCACCATGACTGTCACCATCGTCATTGTCGTAATAATACATTTATTATTCATTTGCTACACAGCAAGCACTTCACACATATTTACACTGTTTATCTTAATAAAAGCCCTACTGGGTTTGGGAGGCCAACTCCACCAACCTGATTAGTAACGTATGTGTTAACAACTGTCATGCTTTTGCAGGTGAAGAAATGGGTGCACAAAGGGTCTCTGTAACTTCCCCAGGATCACAGACGTGCCTAGGCTGGTATATAAACTTGGGCGTTTTGGCTTGTTGCTTTTGTTGTTCTTGGATGGGTGTGGCCAACCATACAGGAAGTTAGCACAATGTACATCTTCTGCTATTCCCACGTCTCGCAATATGGTGGGGAGTTTTTGTTGTGATGCTCAACGCTGACAGTTTGCTCTGACTACTAAGAGCTATGGAATCAGTATCTTTCTGCACTGCAGCGTCAGGCACAGCAAGGAGGCAGGTGAACCCCGCAGCTCTTCAGAGTACACACTGGAGGGGTATCAGGTGTCCTTATGTTCTAGAATTTCACACATTTGCAGTACTTAATAAGGTTAAACAAACTTATAATAACAGAAACACAATGGATGTCTCAGTTTTAACTAATTGTAAATGTAAAAATTCTGTAATTAGTATATCAACCCAGATAAAAGATGTTGATGATTTTGGTACAGACCAGCATGAGACATGCACCTGTGAGTGCCTCAGAACAGAATAACAGAAAATACAATAATAGAATAAATGGCATGTATTTATTAGTTACTTGAGATAACAATTTTCAGAAACCATGTGTGATATAAGCTTGATAGCTAATTTCAGACCAACATATTAACAATGAGTATTTATTCTTATGATCTGTGATTCAAAAAATTATTTAGACTGCCTACCATATGCAAAACATTGAGTTTCAGACTAGACATAACATGGCAAACAAAAAGAGGTGTGTTCATCCAAATTCTGTCTGTTTGAGGTGACAATATTCCTAATAAACTAGCATAAACAAAGATAATGATTTTATTGACATTGCAAGACTCAAGGGTTCTAATGGTATTATCATTTTTTTTTGTTTTTTCCTTTTTAAAAGATTTTATTTATTTTTAGAGAGGCAGAAGGGAGGCAGAGGAGAGGGAGAGAAACATCAATGTGTGAGAGAAACATTGATCAGTTGACTCTTGCGCTCCCCAGGCATATGCTTGACTGGGACTGCAGCTGTTAACATTTTGCTTTGCAGAATGAAGCCCTGCCCACTAAGCAACACCAGTCAGGGCTCTTTGGTTTTTTGTGGGGCTTTTTTTTTTTGCTTCCTCTTTCTTACTTTCTTACTCATGTTCCCTTTCTCACCACTGCTTGGTTTTGTTCTTAGTTTTTTTTCTATTTTGTGATATCACTAAGATAAATGGCAAACAGCAGAGACTGACTAACTGGTGTTTTTTTTTTTCCCTCTCTTTCTTCTTGTGCTCATAACTGCTCTGTATTTCCCAGCTGCCTACCTCCACCGTATGTCTGGGTGGGGCCATATGGCTAGTTTTGCCAATGGACTGCCAATGGCAGAAATGAAATCTGCCATTTGTAGAATGGGGCAAGTAAGAGAGCGTGACTTCTCTCCCCTCTCTGCTTTCCCTTTATAAGTCCTCTTCCACGTAACAGGTAGAGGATGGGATAGGATCACAGAATGGAACAAGCTTGAATTCCTATCAACGCACAAAGAACTGCGATATGAGCAAAGAATAAAATTTCATCATATGAAACCACTGAGAATTTCAGGGTGTTTCTTACAGCAATTACATAAACTTCTGTTGTGTGAGATCATTGAGGATTTATGGGTAAGATTTCCATTTAAATGCATGGTCTTTATATCAGCTGATCGTGGAGAAAAAGTACATTTGGCTAATGACTTCAGGAAATGTCCCAAGTGGGTCTCCAATGGGCAGAGCTCTTTCTGGAAACAACAGCTATAGCCAAGTATATGGGGCACTCAGGGTTGTCAGGTTTGGTATCAAGTGTCCAGATCTACGAGAAGGGATCAGGAACGGGATCAGCTTTAATCAAACACATGGCTTGAGTTTCCCTGAAACGGTGTGGCTTTATTATCAGAGAAAGAATGGTTAAGAAGGGCGACACAAATATCAGTAAATTTTAAAAATAGTTAATCTACCTTTCTTGCCTTCTATATGTCGGTTACTGAGGTGGAAACTGGAGTTACAATGGTGACGAAGACAAGCATGGTTCTGTTCTCTGGGAGCATGCATTCTGGTGGGGGGAGGGAGCACAGACCCAGCAGAAAGAGAAAGGGAAGAGAAAGAGAAGAGTGTGGAAAGAAGAAAGAGACAGAGGTCAAGAATAATTCTGAAGCATTATGCTGAGCATGCAAGAAGTTCACTTGTGTAGGAAAGACCCAACCATTAGACTTGTGGACAGTCGACAGTCAACAGTCAAAAGAAAAACAAGGTTTATGATGAACTGTTTGGCTAGAAGCTAGTAAAGAGTCCAGTTGGGATAGTTTGCCCTGTAGTCCTCTGGTTACCAGCATTTTTTTTAAAGTTCTTTTTGGACTCTCTGGAAATTCTGTAGAGTATAGCTGTGTAATATAAATGAGAGGCTTCCCTTACTTCATACTGACAGGTTCCCTCTGTTAATACCCCTGTTTCCTTCATTTGATTTCTGTTGTTGCTGTTGTTGTTAAAGAAAGACATCTCATAAGCAAATAGATGAATAAAAATAATGACCTCTTTGCTTCATGCTTGGGCAGAAATAAGTCAGCATCTGAGTTGCATTAAAAACAGGCTAAAGATTATATAGTTAATTGTGTTTAGTAATTCACAACCAACTATTGGAAATTAATTCTCAAGCCATGAGTTAAAAGAATTCTTTCAGATGCCATTCAACAGTCACCTGAAACATCTGGGCCCAAACTGACCTGTGCCTCGAAAGGACTGATTACCTTTGTGGGCAGATGCAGTGAGGGAGGACTCCTTTCAGAGGATGATTTTGAACATCAGCTTGACTTTCATGAGAGAGAACCACAACCTTGTGCTTTCCTACCCACCTCTGTTGTCAAAAGAATTTGAAGCCACTCCCCTACCCCTCTTCATATCCCATGCCTGAAGGAAAAGGGGAATCTCGCTTCATAGCTAACACAGACTGGAAAGGGTGTGATGGCTTGGAAGAGTTTTCTGAAATGAGAAAAAGAGAGGCATGAAATCGAGAGTAGCTTTGGGGCAGAACGGGAAGAAAATATGAGCCATGATTAGTTCCTTGGACTGTAAATCAATCAAACTCCACTTCCTACTTGCTTCCTGCTGCCTCAAGCTCATCTGCCTTTATCTTCAAAGGTCAGAGGTGGCAACCTTGTCTGGCCTCTGGGGCATTTGAGCTAGTGGAAAGGGGAGAGTTCGGGTCTGGCCAGCTGGCAAGGGAAAAGGGGTCAGGAGGTTATTGTGACTGTCACACAGGGGTTCCTTCCTGAGCCTTCGGGTGGAACCTTCATTCATTCAGTCCCTAAGGTGGCCTTATCAGTTCCTGTTTTCAACATGATTCAGGGGTTGGGAAGAGGAGTATAGGAAGAGTGACATATCCTAAATAAAAGCAAAAACTGCAATGCCTTGACCTGAGACTCCATCCTCTTGTAGGATCATAACCTGAATGACTGCTTTTCCACCTGCATGTACCTCACTAGGAAGCTGTGTATTAAAGAGGTATAACCATCCAGGAGCAGTCATGAAAAAAGGACGCTATATCTCTTTTTTGTAAAACCATGCAACCAACTTTCAGTGACCCTGGTATCATGAGTGGGAGGCCACTTTATTGATTACGCTGCTATTGTTTCTATTTTCTTACCGGCCAGCGTGAGTGAGGAGTAACCAATAATGTTACTTCACTAATCAGCATAAGGCAAATGCAGTTCGTTGGGAGAGATTGGATTGTCTCCAGAAAGATTGTGATACTCCAAAGTTGAAAAGCTAATTGCAGAGCTGTGTTACAGCTCTTACCTGCTACAGTGGAAACTACAACTCCTAGTCATTCAGTAATCTGAAATCTTTCCTTGAATCTGCCATTATGTAGGAAAAAAATAACAACCTCAAATGTTTCAAATTATTCTAGGCTGGAAATTCCTGATTTTCCATGTGTTTCCAGTAAGGTTTGATTTTGAGATGGTTTCCGAAAAACAGGGGGAAAAGCAGAACTCGGGTCACTCATAAAAGCAAATAATATGCACATAATTGTGTAAGAAAAGCTAAAACAACATTTCACAGCTGCTCAGCATAAAACTGACTTGTTGGTTTCACTTTACCAATAGCACCTGTATGTCTTAAATAATGCACATGTACATTACTCATTTGAAGACTTTTAAGACAGTAGAAAACTCCTGTGTATAAGGAAAATGAAAATGTAGCTTTTCTGAACATTTATTTTCTTATAATATGAAATAAAACTGATTCTGAAGCATATGTTATCCTTCACCACAGATAGACTGTTCTGTAATATGTCCTAAGCAGAGAGCAGGGAAAATGTTCCGAGTTTTATCAGGAATGCAGAAAATGCCCCTGACAAAATAAAATCTCCACGCTGCAGGTCCCAAGAAAGTTTTCTTTGCAAGGAGCAAGGTGTAATTGGTAAGATCCCCTGTCCTGTTACCTCAGCTTTGATCAGGGTCTTCTATCCACCAGTCAGTACAGTGCATGGGGGAAACTGAGTTGGGGCGAGTGTGTGTGTGGGGGGGGGGGCACATGCACACTGATATATGCCTTGTGTGTCTAATGTGTGCGAGCAGGATCGCTCATGTGCACTGATGTGTCAAGATGCATGTTAGACCACTGTGGAACATAGGAGGAGACAGAGAGGGGGGTAAAGGGCTGGAAAAGGAGAAAGACTGTTCAGGTATAGTTCTGTCCCCTAAAAATTCAGGATTCATATCAAAGCTAGCATAGTTATCTATTCCTTTCCCTATTTCTAATGTGTTATCTTGGGCTTAGTTTGGTTTTGTGGTAAGCACATTTAACATGGAATCTACCCTCGACTGTGTTTGAAGCGTAGAATAAAGTATTGTTAACTGCGGGCATGATGTTGCACAGAGGATCTCTGCAGGTTATTCTTCTGGCAAAACTGAAAGTTCATGCTTATTGAATAACAGCTCCCCATTTTCCTGCCCCTGGCCCCTGGCCCCTGGCAACCATCATTCTACTCTCTGCTTCTGTGAGTTTGACTATTTTATGTGTGCTGACATGGTGAAGCTGAAAGATATTATGCTTCCTGAAGTACAAGCCAGCCACAGGAGAACAAATACAGCATGATTGCATTTATATGAGGTGCCTAAAATAACCTTTGGTTTTGAACAAAGCCTTCCAAGAGCTACAATTTGCAAAGCTGGGTGATACTGGAGGAAAAGGCTGACCCGGGGACTCTCAGGCAGCATTCAGGGCTCAAGCAGTAGTGGAGTGTTCAACCCCCAGCAGTCACCATCCTGCCACTGAAGAAGATGATGTTAAGGGAGCTCAAAATACTGCAAGGCCCAGGGTAGGGGCCTTGATGTGAGAGAGAAACACTACACAGCATTGAGACACTGCAATTCTCCTACACAGGAGGTAAGAAGTAGGTGTCTGCTTGGAGGGAAATATTTTATTGTCATTTACTTCCTCATTCCTACCAGTAAAATCATAGATTGGCAAATGGAAATTCCAGAAAATACAACTCACAAGGATGCACAAATCCTATGGGGTGAAGCTGTAGTGGAAATACACATCTTGGAGAACCTGCAGAAGCTATTCACTTGCCTTTTCCCCCTCAATACTTGCATTTTCCAGCTTGTAGTCCAAGTATCTCTTGGTACAGTTGGCTCCATCTCTGAACTGTGAGCTTCTCTGAACATTAATCATGGCTTATTCATCTTTATACGCCTTCAGAGAACCTCACTGAGCACTTTGCAGTGGTCCCTCAACAGATATTTGTTAAACTGGATAGATTTTAAGAAGTTTTGTAGATTGAATACCATTCAAGGGAGTAAAGGATTTAGGTTTTGGGAGAACTGGCCCCTGGTGTACATTTTAACCACAGGCAAGTCCCTTCAGTCTCTATTCTCAGTTTCTCATGAGTAAAGGGAGGGAGTTGCCTTAAATGACCTCCGAGATAACTTCCAACTATAATAGTCTGCAGTAAAAAGTCTCTCTGGCCCTGGCTGAGTAGCTCAGTTGGTTAGAGCATCAAATCAATATGCCAAGGTTGTGGGTTCAATCCCTGGTCAGAGCACGCAAAGAATGAACTAATGAATGCATAAATAAGTGGAACAACAAATCCATGTTTCCTTTTCTTTGTTTCTCTCTCCCACCCCCTCTCCAAAAATCAATAAATCAAAATATTTTTTCTAAACTCTCTTTTTGGAAAATATAAAAGTATATTATCAGATTTGATCATACAATCTGTAAATGCAGTGGAAATTCCTCATTAAATATGCACTAATAAAACTATTACCTGGAATAATAAAATAATAAAGTAGCAATCAGTTCACTTAAACATGGTTGCTAATGTATTTTATCTTTCTACTGTAAAAAAATTAAATATGAACTACTTTCATCCAATGCAAATTTCTTCTTTGGACTGACAGATATTAATTATTTCAGAACATAGCAGTTCATGCTAATCCACTAAGGTAATATTTTTAAAGTATCACCAAATGTACTTCATAAAGTATCCAAATTACCTTCACAAAAATAAAAGTTATATCCAAGTAGAAATTTTCTGAATATGTAAGGATTTACTCATTATATTTATAAGCAATATTGTGAATATATGACTCTAATAAATATTTAGTACTTGATATTCACATTTCAAGTTCTATCTGCTTTTCTCCTTTTCTTTGTTGTATTTCTAAACATTTAAATAATTGATCTAAGTATAAATGTCATTATTTAATTAAACTTAAAATTAAGCATAAAAGTCAGAGACCTGGTTCATGTGAGAAATGTAGCATTTTAGAAAGAAGAGAAAATTTTTCACTAAGAAGAATATTCAGTTGAAATTTCTTTCCATGCTAAATAAGAAATCTCTGGTCTGTCAATGCAAACAATTGTAATCAGTAAATTTAAACTACTGTCATCTAAAATGCCTATCATCAAAATGACCTTTTGAGATTAATAATGATGAAATGTTAAATTACTGAATCAAAATTGTTTTAGAGATGGTGTTTAGTGCCAAATATTGGACTATTTTTCATTGAAATTGTTAGGGGAAAAATGCTTTCTATGGGCACAAGGACCACAACACCTGAAGACTATGTGAGGAACAGAGATAAGGCTGTAACCTAGGTTCTTCTTTCTAGCCTGATCGTGAACATCTTTGGTTCCTCGGAATATTCAGCTGGTAGTATTGGTGGTGAGGTAACTAACAACTGAGAGACTGAGGGGTTGAGGAATTACAAGGCAATGGCCTTTAGCAATAGGAACTTCCTCCCAAGTCTGGAAGTATTTCAGAATCCAGTAGAGGGTGTTGAGTGGACAAGGAACCCAGTGATCACTTCATTTATAAAATGTGAACGAAATCTCAGGACACGTTTCACTCCCAGATGACTCCAGAGGGTGCACGGGGCATCGGCAAAGGTAATCCTTGCTGGGCAATTCTGGGATTCCAGCCTGGGGCTCATTATCACTCTGAGGACCTCCCATCAGTCCAAGACCCTCGTGATGTCTCCCTGAAAAAGTAATCAGATCTCTTAGCAAGGATCTGGGAAAAGCAGCAGCAGCTTAGGGTCCACCGAGGCCTCCACATCCCTGTAAGTTAAACAAACGTGGAAAAACAGAAATGTGCTAATTATACCAGATTCATTTTTCACTGATATATGTATTGATTCTCCTAAAGAATGAGGAGGAGGATGTTCCTGCCCCTGCAGTTGACCTTCTAACCATTACCAGATAATGGTTACAAACTCATCGGGTTTTCTTCCTTCTCTGATAAAGTTGGCAATTAGAAGAAGGAGAAGCCAAGGCACAGTGATGATGCCACTCATACTAATAAGCACTAACCTGCATCATCCCATCCCTCACCCCAAAACATTTTTTTCTAAACGGAATTTCCTAAACAGAATTAAGTCAGGCCCTAGAGCCGTAAGTGGTTGTTTTAAGAGAGATAAATACAAATATTAGTATCTATCATTTAATTATCACTGAAGACTCAGGAAGAAAAGTGTAGGTACAATTGTTTTTTTAATGAGCGCAACTTCCTTCAAGAGTTAACTCCTTCAAGCCCAGTCTTCAGAAAGCAAAGCGAAGGAAGTTTCAGTCGTCCAGGAATAAGTGACAGATTGTGGGCACTGATGCAACGCAAGCTAGGAAAAGGGGGGGAGTCGAGGCCCCAGCTCGCACACAAAGACGCGGAGTTCCCAGGTGGCGGGCGGCCCTGCTGGGGGCACTCTGGGTGCAGCTACGCGCCAGGAAGCGCCCGCAGCCCTCTGGCTGCCCAGCCCCTCTGCTGGTGGCTGGGAGAAGTTAGTCACCCGGAGCTCTAACCCTGCGAGAGCATCGGAGCACCAAGACCCGGGAATGGGGAGGGAAGAAACTCGGTACCGGGACGGCCGGGAGGAGGAGAGAAGAGCGCAGAACGAGGGGGGCTCCAGGGAAGCCGAAAGCCCTTTGCTGGTGGATGGAGTTGCAAGGTTTACGAGGCCGGAGCGCACGGGCATGCAAAAGGGAAAAACTTGCAGCAGGAACTTCCTACCGAGGGAAAGAAAAGCAGGAGAAAAGGAGTCAGGGAGAGACTTGAAATGTCCCAGTAACTTTAAAAACACACCAAACAGCCCTTCAGAAGATGAGGTAAGCCGAGGTTAACCAACCCCGATTCGTTGTGAAATATCAAACAAATCCGGAGTGGCTGTGGCTTTAAATGAGGCCAAGTGAATCTGTTTTTCTTACCCCAATACTTTTTTTCCCCCTTGTCCTTGCTCCCTCCCTCGTCCCTCCTTCCACCTCGCCGGGTCCCTTCCTCCTTTCTGGTCACCCCTTTCCTCGATCACCTCCCCCCGCGTCCGCCCTCCCCCATCTGATTAGGCGCGGACCGGGAAGGGTGGGAGTGGTGGGGGAAGCTCTCCCTTTAAGAGGCAGCTTGCAGTGACGAATTGTTGAAATTGCCATTGCAGGATGGCATGCCGCTATAAATTCATTGTTCCACCTCCTCGCATCTTCACAGCGCTCGCGCTGCTCTCTGCGCTCGCCACGGCAGACTGGGGATGACCGCGGGCAGGAAGACGCTGCACCCGAGGGGACACGGACGCGCCGCTTCACCGGCTCGCTGCAGGCCGCCCATTGCATTTTTGTTTTAATTTTTATGGCTTTTCTCTCTTTCTCTTTATTCTCTTCCTCTTGGTTTCACTAGAGTCAAGGAAACCCACAAAATAAAAAGAACGTGGGCTCCGGAGCTTGGAATCCCCGCTGCCAACGGGTCCCGGGCAGCAAGGGGGCGGGAGACCGTGCGCACTAGTTGCCCGCCTGGTGCGCCGCACCTTCTTTACTCTGCTGGGTACAGCTATAGCAGCTGCATTTGGGAAGGATTTAGGTTTTTCTCCCCCTTTCTCGTATTTGCTGAATCTCTCCAATTCGGCTTTTCTCCTTTTTAATTTTTTTCCTCTTTCCGGAGCACGAATCCAAACATTTTCCAAACCGACAAAGAAAAGTTCGCACGCTGGCACCGCGGCCCGGAGGGGCTGGCGTTGCTGCTGGGTACCCCTCCCTCAGACTCTTGACTCCACTTGCAAGTGTGTGTGTGCCCCCACCTCCCGCGCGGGTAACTTCCATAGCGAGTAACGAATACCCATAAAGTCCCCGCAGCGCAGCCCCTCCCCGCGGGCAGCGCACTATGCTGCTCGGGTGGGCGTCCCTGCTGCTGTGCGCGCTCCGCCTGCCCTTGCTTGCTGCCGGCCCCGCCGCAGCACCTGCCCAGGATAAACCCGGGGAGCCCCCGGCTGCTGCAGCGGCCGCCCAGCCCCGCCGGCGGCAGGGGGAGGAGGCGCAGGAGCGGGCCGAGGCTCCGGGCCATCCGCACGCCCTGGCGCCCCAGCGCAGGAGCGGCGGGCTCGTGCAGAACATCGACCAGATCTACTCCGGCGGCGGCAAGGTGGGCTACCTCGTCTACGCGGGCGGCCGGAGGTTCCTCCTGGACCTGGAGCGGGATGGTTCGGTGGGCGCCGCTGGCTTTGTGCCCGCAGGAGGCGGGCGGAACGGGACCCGGCGCCACCGGGGCCACTGCTTCTACCGGGGCACAGTGGACGGCAGCCCCAGATCCCTGGCTGTCTTTGACCTCTGCGGTGGTCTGGACGGCTTCTTCGCCGTGAAGCACGCGCGCTACACCCTGAAGCCACTGCTGCGCGGGCCCTGGGCCGAGGCTGAGGCCGGGCGCGTGTACGGAGACGGGTCCGCGCGGATCCTGCACGCCTACACCCGCGAGGGATTCAGCTTTGAGGCCTTGCCACCGCGCACCAGCTGCGAGACCCCCGCGTCGCCGCCAGGGCCCCGTGAACGCCACCCGCGGCACAGCAGCCCTGACCGACGCTGGACGCTGGCTCCGCAGTTCCTGGACCAGTCGGCTCCCTCGTCGGATGGGGGTCAGGGACCCCAGACCTGGTGGCGACGGCGGCGGCGCTCCATCTCCCGGGCCCGCCAGGTGGAGCTGCTCCTGGTGGCTGACACGTCCATGGTGCAGATGTATGGCCGCAGCCTGCAGCATTACTTGTTGACCCTGGCCTCCATCGCCAACCGGCTGTACAGCCACGCCAGCATCGAGAACCACATCCGCCTGGCGGTGGTGAAGGTGGTGGTGCTGGGCGACAAGGACAAGAGCCTGGAGGTGAGCAAGAACGCAGCCACCACGCTCAAGAACTTTTGCAAGTGGCAGCACCAGCACAACCAGCTGGGAGATGACCATGAGGAGCACTATGACGCGGCCATCCTCTTTACACGCGAGGTAGGTCCAGCCTGGGCGGGTGTTCCAACACTGACGGAGGTAGGTCGATGCGACAGCCTTGCTGACGGCTTTGTTTCTCCCACAAACCACCTGCCGCTTTGGACATGCTTCACTGCTTCTTGCAGGACACCCAGCCAGCCTCCAACTCTGCTCCTGTACTCAGGGTAACCCCACAAGGAAACCCCCGCCTTAATGAACCAGACCTGCTTAGACAGTCAATCAGTCAATCAGGCAGATGTCTCTAGTCTGAAATAGGGTCTCCTAGATGCGTAAATATAAGAAGGGACTTAGAATGCTTGGGGAAATGTAGATAGCTAAGTGGGAAAAGGGGAAAGCAAGTTTGTCTTTGAAATCAGGGACCTCCTACTTTCCAATGAACCCCAAAATAGAACTTTGTCCAACCTAATGGAATGGGCTTGATGGATATTCCTTGTAGTTACGATACATTCTCATCTAAACCTCTTCCACATTAATCGGAGAGAAGACTTCATGAGGGAAAGGCTCTCTTTTCAATCTGGCTTCCTAATGAAGTTCTTCCATGTCCACCCCGGTGGAATTTCACTCCTGGGAAGGAAGGAATGTGGGAGGGTGAGGAGGATATAGAAACCCAATCTTGGAAGGTTCCTTAGTAACTCCTTTGCAAGCACTGCCTGCTCCAGTGAAGGGTCATATCCAGCTTACATTTTGGGGTTTTGGATAACGTTTCTGAAGCCCCGGTGTAGAAAGATCTGGGCAAAGAGTCAAGGCATGGGGAAGAATGTTTTCCCAGGATTTCCTCTTTTAAGGAAGATGGTTACAGGAAGGAAAAGAAATTGATCCTTATAGGCCCAGAGGTTCTGGGAAGAACACAATCTCTGTTTGCACAGTCATTAGACCACCATGTGAGTGTAACATTCAGACACTTAGTCTGGGCTGGTGTTGAGCCTGGCGTGCTCAGAGCTCTGAGCCTCTGACTGGCAGTTATGCCTCTCAGATGACTGGTAAGAGTCTCCTTTTAAATCTCATTCTTTAAGTGTTTGAGATGCAAGATAGATGGAAGATTAGAAATTTTGAAATATTATGCAAAATAATGGGATGAAATGGAGCAACCAGAGCTAGGGTAGGGAATTCCATAATGGCTTGCAGGAGGTTTTAGAATCACAGAACTCCACAACCAAATTCTTCTTTTTTTACCAAGGCACCCCTGGTATGAAGGAAAAGTGTTGATAAATTGGGAGTGGAGAAACACTTGTGGTTTATGGGGTAGACATAAATGTAAACCACATGTAAACAAGGACACCAGAGGGCAGCAGTTTGGGGAGAACCCTGCAAGGACACCGTGCTATGCACAATGGAAAATCTTTCTCCTCATTGAAGTGATTCCCCTGGAAACCACCCTTTAATTTCTCTGCACAACATTAATCTTTGAAACGGAAGAACATCCGTTCTGTAGCCTTCGGTAAGAAGTTCTCCTGTAAAACTATTTCTTTCTTGTTTGGTTTCCAAGGTCTTTTTTTGTGCGTGTGCGAGCAACTTTCCATGTCTGGATTTCTTGCTTTGCTACATCACAAGAGGCTGCCAAGAAGGAGGCTTCAGAAAGTTTATGTAAGGAAGTTCTCTAAAGAAAGAGGAAAAAATACTTTTGTAGGCAAACTGCTCCAAAGAGTAGGTCATTTTAATGCTTCACTTTAATTTTTTTATTACAAATGCACATTCCATAATTTTTAAATAAATAAAAATTAATAGACAGCTTCAGTACTTCTTACCACCTGCCCTACAACTTTCCTAACTGCTTCCCTGAAAAAAGGAAAACTAGTCAGTGATACTAAATGACCTGTCTGTTGATTTTCCTGGATTTGTTTTTAGTTTGGGTAGCTACCATTTTCTATTTTCCAGGCTCTGAAACCTATCGGTGTATTTGAAATAGATAAAAACAACGAAGAAATATATTAACAGTCTATCTTAATTTTAGTAAGCATTATAATATTTATTTCACAAACTAGTCTACACATGGGAAGTATTTTACATGGGCCCTCCGTGGCCTCCTCACCAAGCAGAAGCACACTTTTAGTAAAGCAATTGTCATTTAGTTTGTGGCTGGCCCTCTGGTATATACATCAAACCTGATGAAAACCAAATATTCGAAAAGCATGTGCGTTAGAATACATGCATGTAATTTTTAAAAGTGCTATTAATTTGGGAGCTGAAAAAATACTGTAAGACCCTTATGCAACATTCACTGGAGAGTACTTCAAAAATGCAAAGTTAATCTCCACCTAATACTTCAGAATGTGGAAAGCACATTCTAGACTAGAGGAGAAATTATCTCAGCTCTTCTATCCTATGGAAATGAGATATCTCAAAACCTAGAGAAAAATGTTCATGGCTATTTTTTTTTTCAATGAGAAATACCCAGAGTTGGCACCAGGATCCTAATTTTACAACTCTGTTTTGATGTCAGAAACCCGTTGCTTAGCAGCCAGACGCCAAGCCATGAAATCCATGTTTTGATGGGCTCTGAGCTCCGTTCAAATTGTGTGTCCAGATGTCTTCTCCTAAATTACTTGTGTCTCAGGCATAAAGCAACTGTGTGAGGATATGTTTTCCACAACTGTTCACTAGCTGAGGCCACCTTGAGTGTCGTGTCTGGGAGTCAGCAGAATAGTGCTAGTAATTCATTTATCAAAACTCTTAACGCTTCGTGGTCAGTACTGTACACCGGCGCTCAGTGCTGTTCTAATTAGAGAGACTTTAGCACCAGTTAGTTTTCTGGCATATGAACCATTTTTTTCATTCCGGAATGGCATTTATGCTGGAATTCACACCACTTTTGCCATCGAACAGCAGAAATCCAGTCTCCCCAGGATTTAATGGTGCTTTCCAGAATCCTTTCCTTGCTCCTAGCTTCTTTTATTTGAACATATTGCCTTAAAGACAGACTTTGAAACCTATTTTGGAGATCATGCACTCCACTTTAGAATCCAAAGCCCCACCTGTGTGATAACCAAGTTGGCAATGTTGAACGTCCACTAACTGGCACAATGAAAGCTTCACTTGTTCGTGGATGGAAAGCATGGGATTGAAACTGAAGCAGCCATGAGGCTACGCAATGTAAAAAAGTTCATTCACTTTCATTCATTATCAGTGTGCCAGTTAATGGGCAATCGTCTCTCAGCTAACATCCCTCTGTAGGCTCTGCCCCATAATGCTGTGGTAGGGACTGCACAGATGGCATTTCTCCTTTCCCAGTTGACTTCTTGTTAGGTTCAGACGATAGGCGAGACTAGAGGCTTGGAGAAGGCAGAAGGATGTGCTATTTCTTATCTGACTGCTGACTGGATTGACAAAATCACCCTCATATTTGAGTTCAAATCCTATTTTAAAGCCAAAAGCAAATCCTTAGCAAGGTTTTATAGCCCATAGGTCAGCCTAATCATTAAAAAGCAAAATAAGAAATGGGAAGACTGAAGCAGCTTAAGCACCTCTAGTTGACATTAGAAAAATGGTTGTTGAATTGAACGTTGCTAACAGAGTAGATCTCGAAAGTTCTCAGTACAAGACAAAAAATTGTAAGTGTGCATGGCGATGAATGTTAACTAGACTTACCGTGTTAATCATTTCATGATATATACATATATCAAATCATTATGTTGTACATTTAAAACTAATATAAGTCAATTATACAACAATTAAGAAATAGATTGTGAAGAATATTCTGAAAAATCTAAAATCTGTTACAGACAATCTAGCACAGTACACAGAACCTATTTCATTCTTGTCTGTCACATGCAATACGTGCCAATAATGCTTTCTGTGAGTGAGGCACCATTTAGAAATCTGAAGATGGCAAGGTGGAAAATACTGGTCCCTCCCACCAGGGCCTAAGCCAGGG
The DNA here is from genome assembly GCF_987537825.1 of Furipterus horrens. NCBI lineage: Eukaryota > Metazoa > Chordata > Mammalia > Chiroptera > Furipteridae > Furipterus > Furipterus horrens. The sequence continues at coordinate 12,656,019 of NW_028327171.1, forward strand.
GAGAGGAAACAGATACATGTATATGTCACTCTAATGTTGGGAAAACTGATAAATGCTACAACTAAGCTATAAGCAAAGCCTGGGAAAGGAGAGGGAAGGGAACAATCTGTTCTGCCTATGGATCTTTATATAGGCTTTGTTGCAAATGTAGAATTGAATTGATCCTTGGAGGACGGTTAGATTTTATTTGGAATTTGCTTTTAGTGAGCATTTTTTACGTACTCTCCGTCATCATTAGGGATTTTTCAATTAATCCTTCCAACAACCTGCAACCTTAGTATCGTTGCTGTAATTTGACAGATAAGGACATTCAGACAAAGAGAAATAGAATAATCTTTTCAGAGTTATAGCTGATGAATGACAGAGAGAAAAGGTAGTCTGGCCTATACCTAGTGCTCTCTATAAACTAACAATATTATGGTTAATGTATTCAGATATTTAATATGCTCTTAATATGCAGAAAGAAATTCAGAGTTTTAAAAAGTGGCCCCTTTCCTAAGAATCCTTTCGAGGAAACAGACAAGGAAATGGGTCATTGTAGTACAGCATGATGACTTTTATGAAATACATGGTCATTAGATATCATGCAAGCACATAAGAAGGTTGCCTAACCCATCTGGTTCAATTTGGAAGAAAGAGTAGGCATTAGCCAGACTCATAAAGAGGAGACAGGCATGCAGACATACCAAGCTATTATGTACAATGGCCTAGAGGCAGCAAGGTGATTCTGTTTGATGGAGGGGTTGGATATGATAAGAGCCAATATCAGAGTGGAAGGGTGATAGATTAATCTAGAGAAGATAATACCAACCAAATTATATGAGATATTGTATGGCATATGTATTAGTCTGCTTGGGCTGCCATAACAAAGTACTATAGATTGGGTGGTTTAAACAACAGAAGTATATTTTCTCACAGTTCTAGATGTTGGGAATCTAAGTTCAAGTTTTCAGTTTCCTAGTGAAAGTTCTCTTCCTGGCTTGTTCACTGCTATCTTCTTGCTGTGTATTCAATGTCCTTGAAGGGCTTTACCCCAGAAACTCAGAGATGAGGGCAGGAGATGCATGGAGACTAAAGAGACAGACACACACACACACACACACACACACACACACACACACACACACAGAGAGAGAGAGAGAACTCTAGCATCTCCTGCTTTAGGACACTAATATTATTGGATCAGGGCCCCACTATTATGATCTTATTTATTCTTAATTACCTCCTTATGGGCCCTATCTCCAAATACAGTCACACTGGAGATTTAAGGCTTCAACATATGAATTTTGGAGAGTACCCAAGTCAGCCTATAGCACTGTGCCAAAGAGATTAAATTGTAAATTAAATTAAAAGAATATCTATGGAAGGAAACAGCACTTACCAGAGGTGTGTTCTGGAATAAACCTTCTGGCCTATGTAGTTGTATGGATCCAGAAATCAAGAGGATATTCAAGGTGGCCTAAATGAAAGCATCATCATCAGAAACAGGGAAATGGGGATCAAGTCAAGAAATGTTAAAATGAGGTGGATGTGAGTGAATTCATCTTTTCCAGCAGAAGGAATATTGAATCTGAGGTTTGGGGCCCAAATTTTGATGAGATAGGTGGGAAAGAATGAACAAGATGGACGGCGAAGGTGCAGTAGGAGCTAACAGGAAGCTTGGGTTACATTGTGCAAGGTTGAATGGCAGGCTAACGTTATTGTGTCTTTTAAATGTTGGAGGAATGGAAGACTCTTATAAGATCTGGAGTCTATTGTATACATGTTCCACAATTTTTTATCCACTCATCTGTTGATGGGCACTTGGGGTGCTTCCATACCTTGGCTATGGTAAATAGCACTGCAATGAACACAGGGGGACATACATTGTTTTGAATTAATGTTTTGGAAATACTGGGGCGGGGGGCGTATTTTGTAAAATATATGATTGTCTAACCACCCTGCTGTATGGACACTTGAAACTAATACAAAATAATACTGAATGTAAACTGTAATGGGAAAATAAGACAAACTTTTTTTAAAAAGTCCTGGAGTCTAAGGAGGTAACCTATCACAGGATATAGGTAGGGAAGTTACAGGAGGCAATGGGACCAGCTTTGGGTGTTAGTCTAGCCAGGAAGAAATAATGGAATGAATGAGAAAAAGAGGCCAGCTACAAGAGACTTCTGGTAGGTGGAGTCAGTGGCAGGTGAGAGAGGAAGAGAGGCAATGTAATGATGTCACCAGTTTTCTTATCCAGCGCCTCCATCTTGTTTTCTGGAACATCTTTCTCAGTGCATGTTGTGTATAGTATGCCTCAATTATTGAGTTTTACCAAACACACCATAGGGATTAAGACTATGCTGTGTTTTTTTTTGATGCAAAAAAATAATAAAGGAATTTGCTTGACTCAGCACAATTTATGAATGTAAGAGATAAGAGTAATGTTGAGAATAACATACGTGATCACCTAGTAGTACCATAGCAAAGTAGGTTCAGGGAATGGAGTTTTTAGACATAGGTGTGAATTTCAGCTACACGGGTCTCAAGCTTCCCACTTTGAATACTTATTGCCCCTGGGTTTTACTTTCCCCATCTATAAATTGGAGTTTTTTCATTTAATACCAACACATGTATCACTGGAAAGCTATAGAGATAGCCTAGTCCAGATTTCTTACGTTAATGATTAAGGAACTTTGTCTCAAAGTATATAAATGACTTATGTAATTATTCTTACTAATAGAGTTGGAATTAAAAAGCAATTGACTTCCTATTTGTTATCTCTAATTAGCATTCCTTCCTGTTCTCCACAATTATTCTTCAAGCATCTACTCCCCTCAAACTCTTAACTTGTTCCATCCCTTCTTCTCTTTCTTCTAACTGCACTTTAATCAGAGAAAATTTCCTGTCTTAGAACTCTGGGCCCAGACTATCTCTCCAGCTTCCCCTGACTTCCCTGCACCTAGCAAGTCCTGTATACTCCATCCACGACAAACTTCTTGACATTTCCAAAACAGACCCTGCCATTTACCATCCCCTGATGGAGTCACCCATCTTCCCTTGTTAGAATACCCCTCCTCTGAGATGGTCAGACTTCCGTTCATCCCTCAAGATCCAATTACCGCCTTCCAGACACCTTTATTGATTCCCCCAAAGAGCTCGTCGATTCCTCTTCTGCATTCCCCCAACAATCTGTTCATAAGAGCATGTCAAAATCTGCTCCCCTCATAGCATATCTGTTTTGCTCACTAGATCTTCATGTTTCTTAAGGGTCAGGATCAGCTCTTACTTTACTTGTGTACCACAGTGTCAGCACTTAGTAGAGTGTCTGGCAGATTGTAGACACACCATAATTGTTTGAGGAATAAATGCACTTGGATCTCTTGGCCCCTAATCTAGCTGTGCTCTCTCTGTGTGTGATATGACTGAGTTGTATCCAGAAGCATGGATAAAGATTGTGTAACATGGGTTGGACTAACAGACCCACTTAATGTAGTCTCTACTGAGATCCAAATCAAGGCCTTTATTACTGGGGCAGCCAGAAAGCCATATGACACTTCAAGAATGAGATCTACAAGGATCGTGGATTGGGGTTTGTAAACGTATGTTTGTGTAATACGATGACTAATATATGTTCCACACCAGACTAATTCTTCTATCACTAATCCCTCTTCATAGGAATTGCGTAGACCAATAGATAGACATCTGAAGTTAGTTAAACCCTCTTCTATACCCTTCCCTTGAGCTCTACACTTGCCCTTACCAGGTGGTGATATCTGTAGAAACAGGAGTTGCCGTTCTTTAACTCCAGATTCTCCAGTACAAGGTAGCATTCCTTAATCTTGGCTGCTGTTACTGCAGTTGTGATGATATCTGCTCTGATCAGCATGTGTTTCCTTTTAGTTCCTTTCCTTAGCATATTTATGCTGCAGAAGAGACCAATCTCCTGGGCAAGGCTAGAAATCATGCAATTCCTGTCATTGTTGCATGTCGCATGTTCACATCTGCTTCTTTCATTTTTACCACCCGGTACTGACCACTCCAAGTTGTACTATCTTCTTGGCACCTGCTTCTCAAGGTAGTACACTTGGCTGGCTCTCAACTCCAACTGCAAGAATAGGTCTGGGGCAGCATTAGTTCTTCTAAATTCTATGATAAGTCACAGATATTGCCGTATTGATTATGGCCAAACCATTATAAATGCCTAAACCTGGTGAATGGTCACTGTGCCCATGACCTCCCTGTCAAGTCTTCATTGGTTTTGCTGACCATTTTGGCTGTTTTTGAATTCGATATAGTATCCCAGTCTTGTCTCTTGGCCAACACCACACCACAGACCTGCTGGTTAAATCTCTGTATACTCTTGCAAACTCCACTTTTCATTAAATCTCCCATTGCATAACTATTTACACTGTGATGATAAGATATTGATCCTGCATGAAAAGAATCATCTTTAACATAACAAAGATATAACTTACCTTTAGGTCTATGCTGACCAAGCAAAACACCTCTCGTCAGCACTTCTAATTCATTTCCCTCTTATGTGATTACTGTATATGACTCACATTTCTTCTGTATCCCCTGTCCCCAGATGCAGAGATAGATATAGATAGATAGATGATAGATGATAGATAGATGCTATTGCCCAAATAGTGTTATTACTCCTACTGTGAATAATAACAATTTCTACAAATTTAAAATAAGGTTCTAAACTGTAAATATTGTTATAAATCACCACCAAAAAAAGACACAAATGTAACGTGCTATATTCTTAATAACTGGATGCATAAGTTGAATTTTAATACATTGGAATGAACATTGGATCACAAAGAAATACAGGCATTTATTGTTAATCTTGGTGATGAAACCATAACTGGGCTGCCAAGGTTTGAGACTGTGTGAATTAAATGGAAAGTTTGCCAGTTTCCATAATTAAAGTTACAGAAATATAGAGAGTGTGGCTCTGTAGTCAAGGGGTTTAATCAGTGTGTTTTTTAAATAGCGACTTCTGTTCATAATTTTGTCACATGCACACATTTCCATGGCAAAGGGCCAAAGGCATTTAATGCAATTCAAGGATGACAAGGAGGACTGATGGCCTCTAATGGGCAATTGATGAGATATTAAAATCCCAGTTTAAACTTTGTTCAGAAGAGGAGGGTCATTTCCATTTGCTGTGACTCTTCAAGCTTATGAGTGAAGTAAGAGTAAGAAGGGGAAATGATTCTTGAATTTTATTATTCTATTTGAAGATAGAACCCCGATTATGAATTTAAACATAAATCTTGGTTTAAAAAACTATATGTGTGCAGAAATAACTTAGAGTGTCTAGTAATTCACTTAAACCATGAACTGGGTCTTTGGTCTTAAAGCTACTAAACTTATTGGGGGAGAAATGGATTTAAAAAAATGAATTGTACTATATTATTATCTCAAAGACTGATTATTATGCAAAAGTGTGTTCCAATTTCAATTTTAAAAACTACTAATTTGTTCTCAACAGCTGTAATTTGAGATCCCATGGGATGACATGTAAGGACACACAGGAAACTTTGGTCGTCTGTTGTTGGTTTAGTGACTTGATTCTCCAAGGCTACTTGGCTGAGATTTCTACTGCCTGAAACTATAATACAATGACAGCCACAGTGTAATTCATCACAGCTGGGGTCTCACAATACATGGAACACAATAAGGACCTGAAAATGTACTAGAGAGATCATAGGATTTATCTTTTAAATATTTTTCACCTTGGTTGGGTTTTTATGCTGCAAAACAGAGAGGAGTTAGGAGCATATGCTGATAATAGGTAGGTGGCATTATTTAGGTAGTAAGAGCATCTTGTACTGGCTTCCTGAAGTCCACTGAGGTTTTACTAGCATGGAGCGTGCTAAAGGTGTGTGAGGTCTACATGGCATCTGACTATACATCACAATTCCCTGCAATTAAACAAATGTTTGTTGAGTTCGTATCATAAGCCAGACATTGTGATAGTGAGGATACAAAGATAATAACTGTAATAGAAATAGCACATGTTATTTAAACCAGTAAATTGTCATTTTTCATAGTAATTAATACTTTTAAAACCCCTTTCATTCTAGTTATTTACCTATAACTTACTAGGATACTACCTTTTTTTTTTTAGATATAAATGTACACATTGTCAATTAATTTTTATTGAATACAGTAGTCAAACATAAGAAATTCTAATGTCCATTGATATTCAAGTTTGTCATGATATAGCTATATATCAAAATTTTGGCTTACATTTTCTCTTTATGTTTCTAAATTTTAATTTATCTTGATGTCTCTTCCATCTAAGTCTATAACTTGTTAACCATTATTAGGAGTATAATCATGTTCCCCTTTGAGAATCTCTTAAAATAGAACTCATGAGAAAAATGTATACACTCACTTATATAAACACAATATATAACATGTATTTTTCTGAGGATTGATCAGCTTGAGAAATACTACATTAAATACAATGAGTAAGAGTGCATACTTTTTTGAAGATACAGCCTGTGAAATTACAACTCAATTTTGAACTTGAGGGAAGGTCTTTCAAGAAATTATGCTTTGGATTAAAATTTAGTTTCCTACCAAAATTTCTGCTAAATTTATATTCTGCCATAAAAATGTGGTTGCATTTTGCACCTGTGATGGAAAATAAATTGTTAGGCCCGGCTTCTGGTACAGTTAGTATAAATTTAGGCCAGAATATTAAGGCTTTCCTGAGCATGACCGTATGTGGAAGTGATCCACGACATATGTGTCTGCATACATGGAGTACACACACCTTTGTTAAGGCTCCAGCTGTTACTATAATGGACAAGCTACAATCCCCCGACATCTTTTTAAATGTAATTGAGTTGCCTCATCCTTCTGTGCTCCTGGTGCTCAGAGGGGCTGAGAAAAGTCGATGCCATTCATTTGTCTTTGGAACATTTCCTGAGCTGAACAGGTGATGCCAGAAACATACCCCAGTGTTGCCTTTCGTAGCGAGCAAGTGGCTCTCCAAGGTGGCTCCTCCTGGATGCAGATTGATTTTAATGATTTCTTTCTTTCTCCTGGGAAGGATTTATGCGGGCATCATTCATGCGACACCCTGGGCATGGCAGACGTTGGGACCATATGTTCTCCGGAGCGCAGCTGTGCTGTGATTGAAGACGATGGCCCTCACGCAGCTTTCACTGTGGCGCACGAGATTGGTATGCAGTGCCTTTTCTCTCCCCTCGCCAAACCAAACACTTGGAGCAGCTGCAACGGGAACCGAAACACTTGGCAATTAATTCCAGATTTCTCCCGGTTCAGCTGTACCCTGGGGGATTAAATTTGTTTCTATTTGCACTTTTAGGGTTAACTAATAAGGGAGAGGGAGAGGCAAAGTCAGGCACACAGTACATGTTCCATGTTAAGAGAAATTTGCTACTGCTACTGTCTTTTAAGCATCCTTGAATGACTCGTAGAAGAAATTTGTCACAGTGGACGCTGGAATGCAAAGATGTTCCTCTTAGAAGTTACTCAAGACCCTATTGACTCATCCAGGGCTAAGCAGTTTGCACACAACTTTATCATGTTTTCTTCCATTGTGGGTGATAATAGTCTGGTCCTGTCAAAGGTAATTAATGCCAGTCCTGTTTTAAAGAGCAAAGCAAATGAATCCAAGCTCAACAGTCAACCTGCCTTGCTTTAAAATGTCACAGAACTGATTTGTTTATCATAAGAAACACATCTAAATCCTAAAACCAGAAGTTTAGGACTGACTTAATTGTTGAAAAAGATCCCAGCAATTAGGAATATGTGTTTCCTAATCACTGACCCAGGCTACTATGTATATGGGAGATCAATTTAGTACTTAGGATTAGATGTTAGACTTAGACATGCCTAGGTGCAATTCTTGCTAAAATTAACTCTCTACCTGTGTCTTATTACTTAAACTCCCTAAGCTTCAGTTTCTCTCTCTGAAACATACAAATAACAGTGCCTATTGCTTGGAGTTATTTTCAGGACCAAATTGGGTAGATTACAGATGCCATCTATTATTGATAGCCACATAGACATCTGTTTTGCTTTTTAGCAAAATAGTTCATTTATATTTTTTAAATGTATGTCTCACCTTTTAGCATTATCTTTTGGACGGGTAAAGTATGGTTTGAAAAATTATTGTAATTTTACTGTATTGTATTAAAGAGATTAGTGTTTAAGCTAAAACCATAATTTTTAAATAGAAATTAAATCTTTTTTTTTTCACATTTTTAGTAAACAGAGAATATTCCACCAGGTGTTGATTTCTAGCTGCCATGTATTCTTTGAGGAGTTAAAATAACTTCAACTCAAAGGTGTAATTGCATGTCAGGTATTGCAGCAGTAAAATAGAGATCAGTAGATAAGTTTCAATTCTTATGTATCAGTCATGACTTTAATTTTCTTAACTGATACTATTCTTATCATCTAAGCAAAAAATGTATGTATAACATAAATAACTATTCAGAAGCACCTCATGAATTGAGCATCTTTAGCTAAAGGAGCCAAAGATCTGAGGTGAAGTCCCAGCTCTGTTGCCATATTCTGTGTTTTATGTCAGGCCAGTGATTTAGACACTCTGAGAACCCTTTCTTCCCTGTGAAACAACTGATAATGGACGGGGCTGTGGCTCTCTGATGTGCTGTGCTAAAAGGGCTGAAAGCATTTTTTAACACCCATATGCCATTTGAGCTTCAGGGATAGGATTATGTCCTCACCTGTCTCTCACTCATGCCTATTAAAGTAACTGATTAAAACTGCAGCCTCATACAGATCCTTACTCAATATTCATTACATGTCATGTGTGTCCATGAGTGAGTAAATAGAAGAAATGGGAGAGCTGCCCAAGAACTGGCAACCTTCCAACTCTGCATCAGAATCTAGGAGAGATTAGTCCAAATACTCAAGAGGATTATAATTGAACAGAGAAGATATTAAAAGTACACCAGTAATTAATCACTACTACTCAGAGGGAGAGAAGTTCCATAAGAAAGATTTTAAATCTCTGGGTAGGCGGAGGCTGGTTCTTGTCAGACTTGGGTAGAGGGATGGTGAGGAACAAGGAAGAGTTGAGTTGTGGCCTCACCCTTCCATAAGCTTATGAACCAAATTCTGATCTTCCAAAGAGGAGCTTATAAATTCCTTGAAGGAAGGACTATTTCCTCCTTCGATCCCATAGTGTGATCCCTTTTTACACATTGACAGCATCTGGGAGTTTTCTCTGCAAGAGGAGCTTGTGGCATAAATGCGTCTTCTCTGGGGCTGTATTGACTCAAGCCAACGGGGTTGGAGTGAAGAACCTTCTAGCATCACCTTTCTCAGCCCTCCTGAATTCCTACACCAAAGGTCTTGGGTCACACAGGTCGGTGCAGCAGTCTGAGAGGAAAGAAGCCAGATGTTGATAAGAACAGATGTTTTGTTAAAACCAAATATGCACAAGACAAACTTTTCTTAATAGTACAAGAATATCGGACATAGTTTTACAAGACAACAATGTAGGAGAAATGTGGGCTTCTATGTGAAAAATCAAACCTGAATCTTTGACCTATGACCACAACCTTGAGTCCCCTTTAATTTCTTGGTAAATCGCCTCTATTTACTTCCTTATAATTCTCTATAATACATTCTCCAATCAAACTCTGCTTTCTTAATTTCCCTTTTTGCCTTGTATATGGCCCAATCTGAGAGATTTAAGGTCTGGGCATAGACAGGTGTGAATTTCATTCCCCTTTCATAAAAGGATCTGGCTTTCATGCATTTTTCTAATTCTTTTATTATTCTTTAATTCCACTTTTTTGCCTAAAAATTGTGAATATGTGTTATAAAATATGAGCCTTACTAACTTTAGAGAAGATAACCTTACAAAGTATTTCCTAATCATCTGTATGTGATTATAGCCTTGCCTCTGCACCCAATGTGTTCTTGGATAATACCCCTCCTGGGTCTGTTCCCAGGGCTTTGATTTTAGGTTGTTGCATGAAATCTTGCAACAAGCTGTTCATGCTCTGGATTCTAATTCTACTCTACCCTTTTCATGCAATTTCCTCCCTTCCTTTTTATTAGACATATACTACTTTCTAGGTTTGGAGGTTAAAGATACAGGCTACGTATGGTGATGACATTGATCTTCTGAAAGCCTGCTTTTTGCTGGAGTGTTTTGAATTAACTTGAGCCCATCTCAATATGTGCTATTTGCTTCATGCACAGAGACTGTAAAATATGTTACTAGGATCAAAACATAATCGGTGGAGAAAACTTACAGGCTGTTGCCCTACTTTTTCTTCTTTACTTCTTTTAGAATATGGAATGGATATATTTGGTTAAGAATAAGACTTTCATTAACTGACTTAACATTTTTCAGAGAGTGCCCCATTGCATATTCCTTTTATATGTAGAGGCTTAAAATACAAAGTCATTGTACTTGAATCAAAATTTTGTGTTCTCTTACCTCCTCCATCTAAAAAAAATTTTGTGTGTTGAGAAATAACATGTAAGATAAAGAAAGGCCAGGCTGAAGTCCCTTGTGACACCTTTTCAGTCCATGGTGTTAAAGTCAGAATGAAGTGAGTTAAGTGAACAATTATTCAGAAAGCAACTCTTTTCATGTCCCGCATGTTAAGTGGAATGCGTCTCTTTTCCTGCTAATTCTTTCTAAGAAAGAGCTAGCTTTTGGAGGTGCAGACTCAACTGATGCCAATACAGGCTTCTGGGGAATAGATTTTAATGACCTTATACTCTCCATAGACAGCAATTTTTGCCTGCCTCCTTTCTATGGTATGTGCATGTAAACATTGACTAAATTGTTAGGACATTTATGAAAGTGGCTTTAAACTCTCAAGAACACAGTCCCCATCCCTGTTCCTTGAATGGAGGCAAGAATGTGGTTACAGCCATTTTACAATCCAAATGTGAACTATAGAAAGTTTCAAGTGAATATAGGCTTATATTTTGAGTTTATATTTTTAACTTGTCAATCTTATATTATTGGCTTGTAATAATAAAGATTTCACCTGCTGCACACATGGTTCTTCAAAATAATAATTTTATTGATGTTGGGCCAGCTTCTAATACAGCAGGGAGAACAATCTGACTTTATTTAGGCCAATGAAATCCATGATTTGCAAACTTGCCGAAGCTTTGCTTTATGGTCCTAAATTATAAGATGTGCTAAGTGAATCTCTTCACCATGAAAGGTTCCAAAATGCTGCCTAAGCTAAAAGCAGGCAACTGAAAACCGGGAGCCAAATATTCAGCTGGAGACTTAGGAAGTGGTGGAGACGCAACAGCATGGCTGCCTGCGTTTTGCTGTGGTAAGAGTGAGTTCTCCGGTTGTGTTGATCTGCCTGTGACTGCACTCCCATCGATGATTAGATTAAACAAAGCCATGTTTTGAAAAGCTGCAGAGGCCCTCGAAACACCAGAGACCAAAGCCAAGTGCACAGAATCAGATGTCAGGACTGGCTGTGAGATGTGAAGGGCAAGGAAGCTAGGATTAAATTTGGTATTTACCCCCAAACCCGTAGCTTTAATCAACACGAGCTGAACATGTTTTCTATCCAGTCTGGAGCAGTGCCACGCTGTGTCTTTCTTGGCTCCCAGATGAAAGGTGGGAATAGGTCTTTGCTCTATGTCTAGCGGTGTTGAGAGATTTAGTGTTCAGTGTCAATTTTCTTAAAATCAAATTCCAATTCATAATTCTTCAGGGGAGGCCTATAGATTTTCTGCCATGTGTGGAAACCCAACAGTTGAAGGTGGCCCGAAGAGTAAATATATGACACACATAATGCGTGATTGTTCTCTTCTTATGATTAGAACTATGCCCTTCCCTCCCAAATCAAGAGTGTTTAGTAATGTCAAGATATATCAAAACTACTGAAAAACTGAAATACCCGTAAGTAAAAGCATAAAAAACCCAGGATACCAGAGAGAACAACAGAGTAGCTAGCAATCACCGGGCATTGGGTATTTGTCAAGCCTATCTTCTAAGCACCTTGGATCTCTTATATCATTGAACCCTTACAAAATGCCACGAGATGAGTACTTTCAATGGGTCACCCAAGAGAGGAGAAAGCTGACACACACAGAAACTTCTAAATGTGTCTAAGGTCAACAAACTAGTATACTACTAAAATTCAGACCCATTTCATCTTGTTCCAGAGCCCAAGATTTTGTCACTGTCCTCTAACAGTTTGTTGGTCTTTATTTTGAAGGACATAATCTTGAATTTGATTCAAAAAGATATTGACACAGCTAGCTATAAAGTGAAAAAAACTTACTTGTTCTTTCTTCCAATTGACACAACACTTACCATTTATGTTTCATGTGTTAAAATGGGAGTTTAAGAATTTTGTTATTTTTTACATGAGAATTCGCATTTGAGTAAACATGCACACTCCAGTTACTGGGGCTCCTGGCTCTCTTCTCCAAGGATTCTAGATTCAAATCCCATGTGAGCTATTGACTCACTTTCCAACTCCTGGCAAGACCTTCTTGCACCTCAATAATCCCAGCTGGAAAATTAGGTGAAATAAAAACATGATTTCATTAAGAGACAGATGCTTCAGCTAAGCAGTACTTTCTTAAGTAAACACATTACAGAGCTTCTTGGGACATAGTTTTAGGATGTGGCGCTGTATCCCCTTGTCCGTTGGTCAGTCTGGGGTCAGGGGACGAGAGCGTGAAATGCTGTTTAATTTGCAGACCAAAGTTTAAAAAAACAACCATTTCCTTCCCAAGGGTAATGTTATAAGTCAGCCCTGGTTGTACAGTAATACCTGAGTTGAACAAGAAGCTGAACTAACAGTTTCCTTTAAAGTAATGAGTCTTCCCCAGGTGAACATTATCTCAGATTTTCTAACATCGGATTCACTTGTGAATTGAGGGAGGCAATAAGATTTTTTAAATCGATATCTTGAATATTAGCGATGAAATATATTCAATAAAATGACACTCATTTGCCCATTTAAAAATCACACTAGAAAACTCTGAACTAACAATATAGCTCAGACTCTTACCGGGTAGTCTTTGCTTTGACATAATTTACCATGAAATTCATTTCCTTAGCAGAGTTAAAAAAAACTCTTTCCTGCTTTTACTTTCGGTGATGGGCAGTTAATTTGCATGACTTGCATTTATGATGTGCTTTAATATCTATTAAGAATAAATCGGTATTTTCTACAAAAACACAATTTACACCTCGATTTTAAATAGTAATATACAGTTGAGATGGCTGCATTACTTGGTAAAATATTAGATTAGATACTTACATTATTCTCTACATTTTACTCTGACTTCTCTCATACTTTTTTTTTTCTTATTTAGTATATAAATACAAATGCCATTAACAAGTGCATCCACTACACAAGTGTATTTAGTCTTTAATTGCCTCAGGATTATAGATGAGAAGGTTCCGATTACATCAATTGGCAGTTAGATTCACTAAGAACAATAGCAATGCAAACAAGATTGCTTAACTTAGTTAAAGCAAACTTAACTGTTCGCCATTCTTTTGCATGTCTACTAATTATAAGTGGCCGCAAATACAAATACTAAACTTTCCTTATGTAAAGATTTTGGGGCCTCTACTTGAAATCCTGACGGTGAATTGTCACCCTAAATCCCTAACTGCCTTGTGTCTCTTGCTAGCAGTTTTCACTTCCTGTTTTACTGAGGAAGCTTGCTTCCTTAATCTCTGCTTTTACCCTCCCAAATTGCTTTGAGACCTCTTTACCTTTCTTTCCCTATACTTTGCCTTGGGAGAGATGTATGTACCTCTCTGTCTTTCCAAGTGTAACAATGGTTTTTCTGTGAGTTTCTGGAATCCACCCCATGCCTCCTCCAAGACCTCACCCCTCAAATAGCCTTGCTCTGCATTGTTCTAAAAACTCACCATAAAATACATTTTTGGTGAAAAAAAAAACAATGAATCACTTTAGGAGTTGTAAACATGTTTCCCAACATGCCGTTGCTTTCTTCATTTACTGTTTTATTCTCTGGGGCACATGTGTGACTACCAGCCATGCTAAGCCTGCTGGAGGCAGCTCATCAGAGAGATGTTTTATATCCCATCCAAATCTGCAAGTTTAAATATATCTGAGAGTAATCTATGAGCAAACTCTCACTGGGAAAGGTGGTGCCCTAGGCAGTCAATGATATCATCATAAATTCTGATTCCCCTTCACAACATGTACTTGAATATATTGTTATCAGCTAGAACATTGCGTTTTAAATTTCCTAGATTCTGGATTTTTTTCTGTTAATCAGCTTTTAGTGTTCTAGTATGTTCTAGTATCTTGTCTTTACTGAGAGTGTCCCTTTAAAATAGCATATGCATTTATGTGTACCTTGCCATTTTAGGGCTCCAAGATATTGGCAGATCTCATGCCTGACATTAGATGGCTTAGCACAGTGATAGGGGACCACATTTGCAAATTACCACTGCTGTTTCTGCTCACAGCCTTTAGTATGTGTGTCACGTCTTTCCTGAAGAGCATCCAAGCACCCCTCACATTGATCTTCCATTTTCATTCCTGTCTAGCTCCTGCAGAGAAGTCACATGGGTCTCTCTTGCTGTGCCCTGGTTCCAACTACTGTGGAACTGGCTGCTTGTTTCTTCAAGAATTTTAGGGAGGATAGAATTCACTATAATTTGCCAAGTAGAATGCCAAAATATTCATAAAATTATACCAAAATCTCTTTAAGTAAACGGCTTTGCTTATATAAATGAAATCTTTAATTATACGCCTTACCATTCTATGAAAAAAAAAATGAAGGTAGTCTCTCAGGCCCCTCAAAGTGAATTTAGTATCTGCCACCTGGCCTGCATTTTAAATCATAAATCTAAAATCTACCCTCCAAATGAGCTGACAGTCCCTTAATGCAAGAATAAAGTGCATATGGAAGTGCTATTTATTTATATAGATTTGGAGGGGAAAAAAAGCTATCAGCCCATTAAATAAACATGACTATCTTACAAAATAGAATGCAAAAACTACACTTTTTTAAAATACAAAACCTGGATTCAAATAAATATCATGTTGCAGAGGTCACCTCAGGCCACTTTTCCTCTCTTCTATGCCAGGGGAAAAATACTCAAGTGTGAAATGTCCCCACAAATCCCAGTGTCAGCTGATAAAGACTCTACCTTGGAAAAGTTCAAGAAGCACAAAGTGCATTCTCAACCCGTGTTTTATGTACTACGCAACCATAAGCTATTTAAAATAGAACATGAATGAAAGATTCTGTTTTTCTGTGAGCTGTTGGTTCCCCCCAAAATTCAACATACCATCCCCAAACTGGATGAGCCCCTCTAATCTTCTTTGGCCTGTTATTTGGGGTGTATTTTGCAGACTGTGATGCACTTTCACGCTACTGACCAAACATATAAAAACGTGACTGTGGTGGCTGTTTTTCCCAAAGAAAACTTGCTAGCCTGGTGACTGCTATTGAAGTAAATAATTGCCTAAGTAGCATAAAAATGTTCAGCCTCGGAAGGTCACCAAGTCCTAGCTGCTTAATTTCAGCCACAGCAGCAGCCAGCTGCGTGGTGGACAACTGTGGTAGGAGGTGTTGGTGATTTAACAAGTTGGCCAAAAGTAGTTGGAATGCAGGGGGAAAGATTTCATGGCTGTTGGGTTTTTCCTGGTGCACACAGGACTTCTCTGGTGGAATGACCCACGTTCTTGCCTTTGGCATTCAGAAACCAACAGAAAATGCGATGATCGCTTTTTCTGTAGGATTTTCTACATTCTTGTATACATTTCTGCAAAAATGCTACTAGGATATCTGTTTCCTGCTTTTCAGGGTGTCTACACTGCTGTCGAAGATTTATTTTTAACAGCATTTTAGATGTGTTGGATAATGTCTTTTTATCCTTAGACTATTTAAAAATTAAGTTTATGTGATCAAAGCCAGTGTAGCTGGGTCACAAGAACGTGGTTATGAACTCTGTGATATAGCGTCTACCGTGCAGAGGGGGGATGGCGGTCACCGCGAGCCCAGAGACCATGCTCGACAGGCGTTAAGCAAAAGTACCACCTAGCTGGGTGGTTTTGTAGAGTCACTTACCTTCCCAATTTTTTTTCTCTTCAAGCTCTAACCCTCCATGACGGGCACCTTAGGATTTTTGGCATTTCTTAAATGTAAATGAAAGTGTGTCATTTATTTGTGAGACTAGGAAACATTCACAACTCACTAAATAACAAAGAGAAATGAAAGAGTGAAACAGGCTTACATTTGCATGGAACCAGAAGGTTGTTAATTTTACTTCTCTTTCTTTCTCACCCCACTCCCAGTCATCTCTTATATATCTACCTATTTCCTTGGCTGAGAAAATAGAAGTCATCTAGTAAGCGTTTACAACTTGCAGAAAATTAAGTACAGAGGATTCAGCCATCAATGGGGTGGCGGGGGTGGGGGTGGTGCTAGTTCTCTGATCTCATGGGGATTATGGTTAATCAGAGAAGGTGGAAAATTAGACAAATAATCACAATAATATGTAGTGAGGGCTATGACGTAACTGCACAGTTGCCTTGCAAATTCTTGATTCTAAATAAGGCTGCCTTTCTATATATCATTGAGCATATGTGATCCAGATGGATTATGGGAACATCCACTCCTTAGTGTAACTTTTCAGATTTCCTCTAAATGTTCACCAGAAGTGACTGCTTCTAACTATGCGCAGCTTTAATTTCCCTGGGGGTCCAGTCTCTGCATGAGAAGGCAGTAAAAATGAACTCCTGTACAATTGGGAAGGGAAATCAAGGGCTAGTATAATTACCACGGAGAAGTAGAAAGGCAAAATCACTCTGATTTGCACTTCCTGTATTCTTTCCCTTAGGACATTTGCTTGGCCTTTCCCATGACGATTCCAAATTCTGCGAAGAGAACTTTGGTTCCACGGAAGATAAACGTTTGATGTCTTCCATCCTAACAAGCATTGATGCATCCAAGCCCTGGTCCAAATGTGCCTCAGCCACCATCACGGAATTCCTGGACGACGGCCACGGTATGTATTGTGAAGGACAACAGAGGCTCAAAAAAAAAAAAAAAAATTGAGATTACTTTGAGCTTTACTTCATTATATCCTCATGACATTCACCTTGCCTCCTAAGATATGGTTGTTTAGATAGTGTCAAAAAAGAAAGAAAGGAAGGAGGAAGGAAGAGAGAGAGAGAGAGAGAGAGAGAGAGAGAGAGAGAGAGAGAGAGAGAGGAAGAAAGAAAGAAAGAAAGAAAGAAAGAAAGAAAGAAAGAAAGAAAGAAAGAAAGAAAGAAAGAAAGAAAGAAAGAAAGAAAGAAAGAAAGAAAGAAAGAAAGAAAGAAAGGGACTGTCTGTTGGTATGCAATGCCAACGTCCTTGGTGGCATTATAGCGATGATATTTTTGCTTTTGAATTGAAAAGTTCAAAAGAGAAGCAGTGTGGGAGACCACACAGAAGGCTTAGCTGGTGCCCTGAAATCCTGGCTTTTATTTCTTCTTTCACCACTAGCTTCCTGTGAGAATGCTGGCAGACATCTTGTATCCCTGCTATTAATATGACTCGCACAATTATTTGTTACATGCCTATTATAGGGGTGTGGTGAAGATGTGGGTGACAATTCTGTCAGAATCTTTTTATGGCAACAGAAACCAGGAAAGGAAGCTCTTTAGATTTGCACTCACTGGAAGAATTTGGTTTCATCCTGACAGCAGACTCTCCTGAAAGTAGAGTAAAAACTGAAGACCAGGAATAGGAAATCAATCTGAATGGTGAAAAAACACTTTAGAAACTTCAAAAGAAACTTTTTGGCTTTCTTTTAGATACAGTCCAAGAACACATCATGCTGTATTAAATTCTGTAAGTCAAGGATTAGTGAATTATATTAAAATATTAAGAAAGTTACGGTTTTAGGAAATAAGAAGTTCTGACCCATAAGTAGTCTTTGAAACCAGTGGTTACAAATTTCCTAGCATTCCTTATTATTGAAAAATACTATAAACACTGGAGAATAGACTCAGAGTTGAAAAAGAACTTCAGAGAGACCACATAGTTTGTTCAAGTTTCTCATTTTACACAAATGGGCATATTCTCATTTCTTGTTGTTGTTGTTTTTTTTTCTCTCTCTCTCTCTTCAAATGTGTCTCTTTGTAAAATTGGTTGTTGAATCGAATATGACAGAGAATTATGAGCATAATTAGTGTCCAGAATTTAACTCATGATGTGTGATTCAAAGTTAGGTAAAGAGAATCTGTGATATAAAGTTTATGGCTCCATAATGTCAAAACAATTAAAAATTCAGTTCATCTCCAACAAAAAGAAATTCTGCCATATATTTCTTTGGTATCTTGTAGACAAAATCTGTTCACTAACTCATTTTTTGCTCTGTTAATGGCAATGTTTTATCCATTTGGGACTTTTAAAATGCCCTATTCCTAAATATAATCCATGCCCAACTTGGTTTAAAATTTTCCTCAATACAAAATACATGTTCTTTGTTCATTGAAAGGACATCTCGATATCTCAAAGATTTAGAAACTTCACCAAGAATCAAGGAACTAGGCCTTTCCTTTAGACTACTACTAACAAAGTGGTAATTTTCTGTTTAGCTCAGTTTACAAGGTTGATTAAATGTTGATAAGGCCCCCAAATCAATGTTTACTTAATTATCTGCCTGTCTATATGATCAATTTGATCAAGTTGCCCTCTTGGGTGTAATCTTACTCTCTATATTCTTAATATTGCTTTTGCTGGGGTTTTTTCTCAGACTTTCTGAAAATGAAATCACATTAATGTTTTATTTCAGCATCACACGTTACACATTCCAAAAGGTTGAGCTAAACTTTGAATCACTAAATGAATGGATTTAGTTGCTAAGGCAGCAAATACTTATGGCTAAAAGGGGACCAGAATTTTTTCCTGTGCAAGTATTAGGTCAGTTAATTACAATGCTGTGCAGATTTTGTTTCTTATTGCCATAATTTTGGAATGATTCATTTATTTCATGTTTGTGGAATCCATGATCTTACTTTCTGTGCAGTAAATATGCTTTAGTATTATCTTTGTTTTTAAACATTATTTCTGTATTTAAAAGAGCCCATGTTGTTAAAATTTTTCAACAAATTTACATATTTTATATATGTTTCTACATTTATTCCGAAGAACCTCATGGTCTATAATATACTTTTAGTAGAAGGAAATGTAATTCACTTGCAGTGATAAAATCTTATCTTAATTTCTCACATATATATACATATATATATATTAAATAAATAAATTCAATTACCTAAATTCTTTGGACAACAAATTCTCTTAGTTGATGTATTAGTTCATTTCATCAAACCTAGACTCTCACTTTTGAATATGTTGGCTAGGCAGTCTTGTGTTTTAACAGCAACAAAAAAACAAACACCTTTATCCGTAGCCTACAATGAATGAAGTAATTTAAGAATAAGGAAAACCAAAGAAAGCTCCTATGATACAGTGGCAAAGCTCAATTATGTTCGCTTAAAAATAGCATGCACAGCAGTGCTCTTTGTAGTACTAACATTTAATGTGAATTCAAGCAACATAATAACTTCTAAATTACAACCAGAAAAACTGACTTAAGTGACATTGTGGCAGTAGGAACTAGTAAATGCAATTTCCAGATGTTGAGGTTCTGACATTTTCACTTCAGAGCTTAGGAAAGAAGCAACAAGAAAGTCAAAGTCCTGGACAATAGAGAAGCAAATAAACAGATGCACTTTTGTTGGAAGGCTGAACTAGTACCATGAAACCATATCACAAAACCCTTTCACTTAACTCATAGGGAGCTACTCAGGCTTCTGTCCAAGCCCATTGATTCATACTTAGTAGAAATAATCTACTATTTTTTGCTCTAGCTTTCTAGGTCACCAACAATTTTAAGTAATAATCATGGTGGAGATTGGGTGTACTTCAGACAAATAAAATGGGGACAAGAAATACTATCCTTTGACAATAAGGGAGAAGCCAGAAAAGCTATAGAATTAGCCTTAAAACATTAGAAGTTTAGAGATCTGGCACAATTTTACAAAAGGTCAAAGACCCAATCCCACCAGCACAATCCATAAATGTACCTCTATATTTCAGCATGACACCAAAAAGATCTATATATGGGTAAAAGTGATTTTCCTTTATTTAGAGAGATTAAATTTTGACACCAATATAAAGGGAGCAAAGCAATTGCTCTTTTTAAATAGATACACTCATAAAATTTATACAATTTGTACTTGGTACCTAAAGAATTCATTATCTGGAAAAATCAATTTTGGGGTAAATCTTTTTATGGGTGAAATAGAGCTCATCCATCTCCCTCTCACCTCTAACAATGCTGGAGAAATAGGGTCTTAGAGTATAATTAAATTTAAGTCATGTGACTTGTTTTTTAAATTATTAGCCATAAGTATCTGGACATTTATAGCACTCAACCACTACCAAATTTAAATTCATTAATACTGAGTGTTTCCTGATTTAGTTCCAACAAGACATATGTAGCAATTAAGTTATGGTTGAAAAGTTAGTATGCACACAGGAAAAGAGAATCCGTGTCTCATGGGGACCCCCAACCCCTGCCAGCCTGGCCAAGATACTTACAGACATTCTACAGTGTTTATACAAGTTAGCTCCAGGCAAGCTGGCCAGGAGTATGACCCTCAAAAATAAAAGGAATCACTGGCAGAGAAATTGTGCAATGAAAGCAAGTTATTGAATTTCCTTTCTTAAATGCTCCATAACCTTGAAGCCAAAAATGATAGTTGTCCCCCCAGGTTATATCCCTAAGTCACAATAGCAGGTGATGGGAAAGACCACCACCTATGTAGATACCATTCAAGTACACCCATGACAGTGGCTGCTAAGAAAAATCTACAAAAAGCTTTGAAAAAATAACTTGGAGCATATTGAAAGATCTCAGTTTACAGCCACTTACTGAACACAGCACTTTGGAGATAAAATGGTATTAGAAAATCAATCCTCGAAATCCCTTCTAAGTAGAGACTATAAATCTAGTAATATGATCTTAACAGTCAATTTCTTTTCATCCTGATCAAAATTTATCGGCATAAAGTTGTTTATAACGTCCTCATTATATTTTTAGTTCCTAGTGCATCTGTACTTATAGCTTATTATTTATTTTATAATTTTAGGGGTTTTTTTTTACATGTACGTATAGTTGGTATACAATATTATGTTATTTTCAGGTGTACAATATAATGATTTGATATTCATATACCTTAATATGTGATCATCTCACTAAGTCTAGTAGACTTAACATTTAGTTTTTAAGGTAGTCCTCATCAATTCAAAGTCCATTATGATTTTCACCATAAATGTGTTCTTTACTAGAGTCTACAAATAAGACATATATTTTAAGTCTGTGATGACTTACGTGTTTAAAAAGTTAGGCTTTATCTTTTCACAAGGAGAATTTTTAATCTAATTTCATTGGTGTTGCACCTGCTAACAAGTGTTCCTAAAGTGTCTGACAGTTTCACAAACAGACTTTTGAATTACTTTTGGTCAATGACAATTGTCTTCTCTTCCTCGGTGCCCTTAGTAGTTTATCTGTCCCTAGGCCAGTAATGCATCAGTTTCTCTTTTAATCTCAAACATTCAAGTAAAGACTAAAAGATGAGTTGCAGACCAGGGAAATAATGATAAGAAGTGAAGGGGAGACTTCCGGCCGAGATGGAGGTGTAGACAGACACACCGCATCTCCCTCCAAAACTAAGAAGGAATACAACTACCTCAAAACTAGAAACAACCAGAAGTTCCAGAAAATCAAACTGCATGGAAGTCCAGCAAACAAAGATATAAAGAAGAAATACTCATCCAGATAGGTAGGAGGGGTGGAGCCGTGGTGGAGAGGATGCGGTGTGGTGGTGGCAGTAGTGGTGGCAGCCGCAGGCCGGCAGAAAGCACAGTCACAAGTTTTAAAAAATCATGTTTTAAACCTGGGGAGCATTCTCAGCTCCTCACCAGACCTCGCAGCCCACGGTCCCAACACTGGGGAAAATCAAGCTTCATTGCTTCTGACTGTGCAGACCAGTGGGGGTTGGGGTGGAGGCAGAAACTGCGGGTCTCTCGGCAGAATCCTCTTGTTTAAAGGGCTCCCACAGTCCTAGAACATCCGCAGACCCACCCACTCTGGGAACAACGGCCAGGGCAGCAGCTAGAGAGGCGCCAGTCTGGTGCGGAAGTGGGAGAGGTGTCTGGAAAAGGGGCAAGTGCTGAGCAGACAGCATTGTTCCCTCTCAGACCCCTCCCCCACATACAGCACCACAACGTGGTGAAACAGGTTGCCCTGTACTGACAAATCCCTAAGGCTCTGCCTCTTACAATGTAACAAGAGCAACAGCTCTACCTGGGACGTGGAGGCAAACAAACACAGGACCTTGTCAGAATGAGGAGATAGAGAAATATGCCCCAAAAGAGGAAATGGATCAAGGTTCCAGTGGGAGAACTAAGTGACGAGGAGATAGCCAACCTAACAGATGAAGAGATAGCCAACCTAACAGATGCAGAATTCAAAACCCTGGTGATAAAGATGCTCACAGGCTTGACAGATATGCTTGAGTACTGCAAATTCGTAAGAGAAGAAGTGAAGGCTATGATAAGTGAAACGAAGAAGAATCCACACAAAACCAATGGTGAAAGGGAGGAAACCTAGGTTCAAATCAATGATTTGGAACATAAAGAAGAAATAAACAGTCAACCAGTGCAGAATGAGGAAGCAAGAATTGAAAAAAAGGAGGAAAACTTCCCAATTTTTGCAAAGAAGTTGGACATACAGGTCTGGGAAACACAGAGGGTCCCAGGCGAGCTGGACTCAGAGGGCACCACACCAGGACGCATCATGACTGAGATGCCAAAGGTGAAAGATATAGACAGAGTCCTGGGGCAGCAAGAGAGAGGCGGAGAGTTGCCTACAAGGGGGGTACCTATAGGACTATCAGTGGATTTCTCAGAGGACACTTTGCAGGCAAGAAGGGACTGGCAAGCAGTATTCAATGTGATGAAAAGCAACCTACATCCAAGATTACTCTATCCAGCAAAGCTATCATTTGGAATGGATGGGCAGATAAAGTGCTTCCCAGACAAGGTAAAGCTAAAGGAGTTCATCATCACCAAGCCATTATTCTATGAAATGTCAAAGGGACTTACTTAAGAAAAAGAAGATCAAAACTATGAACACTAAAATAAGAACAAACTCATAACTGTCAACAACTGAATCTAAAAAATAAAAACAAAATTCAACTAAGCAAACCAGAATGGGAACAGAATCATAGGTATTGCGATAATTTGGAGGGTTATCAGCTGGGAGGGGGAAGGGGGAGAAATGGGGAAATGGTGCCAGGATTAAGAAGCATAATCATCTGGTACAAAATAGACAGGGGGAAGTTAAGAATAATATAGGAAAGGGTAAAACCAAAGAACTTATATGCATGACCCATGGACATGAACTAAGATGGGTGGGATTGCTGGAGGGAAAGGGGATACTGGACAGAGGGGAGCAAAGGGAAAAAAATTGGAACTACTGTAACAACATAATCAATAAAATATACTTTTAAAAAAAAGAAGTGAAGGGGAGAGTTCGTAGTGTTGTTAGGCTCCTCTGAGTGAGTTTCACTAGGGATATTAATTGATTTCTCCTAGGCCATGAGTATTTGGGCCAACGTTTAATTTCACACCTCTATAGTGAAAAGGAAAACAGAATAACTACAGCGTTAGAAATAGGGAAGAAAAAGTGAATAGAATAAAGAGTAATCAATGTTAGTCCAATAATTGCCATTAATCCTTAATATGGAGGACAAACAATAGTGGAAGTCAGATATAAAAAAAGAAGCCGAAGGTGTTTCTGTTGCATTTCCTCAAACGTGCCGCCGCTCCCCTCACCCTACGTGCACCTGTAGCAGGCCAAAGACCATTCTGTCCTTTAATTGTCCATCCCAGATCACTGCACTTTACTTTTTAATTTTTACCTTACTGGTGGAGCTTAACTTAACGTGGGTAGTAAAAACAAACAGACAGCATGCACACATTTCTATTGTCTTTCTTTAAAGGCCATCCGTTTATACGTAGTTAACGTTAAAAGGAAGCAAGAAAGGAGGCAGGGAGAGAAAGGATGGAGAAAGGGAAAAGCAGCTTGGCTGTCTGTGGAACACGGCAAACAGACAAACGTTGGCAGCGAAGCCCAGATAGGATTTCCGATGAGAGTAAATTAAAAAACACATGAAGTGATGTGAAGAACTGGCTGAGGATACAAATAAAACAGATCAAGAAAAGTCAGCCGTGGACTGGATGCTTTTAGAGGTCCATACGAATGATACTAAAAGACTGATCAATTTCCTCTTTCAACCCTCCCTGAAAATGTACACAGTTTAAAAATTTTTTAAAAATCTATATCCAACCCACTATTACTGAGATTTTAAATATTTTATACTGCAAGATTCAGAATAAGGCTTTTGATTGATTTTTTTTATTGCTCTGTGGCACAAGTCTGCCATTTGGTAGAGATGCCTGTACCTATTTTATACCCAAAGGACATAATTTGACATAGAGATGAAATTGATAGGTTGTATATTTCAGAGTAGAAAGAAACTAAGGCAGCAATGAATCTTACTGTTGAGAACATTGGAGTAATATATTAATGGCAATTCTGAAATTAATCATTTTTTAAAAGAAAAGGTCAGCTCCAGG
This sequence comes from Furipterus horrens, assembly GCF_987537825.1. NCBI lineage: Eukaryota > Metazoa > Chordata > Mammalia > Chiroptera > Furipteridae > Furipterus > Furipterus horrens. Next base: position 12,680,718 of record NW_028327171.1, read on the forward strand.
TAAGCTCTCTGGGGATGGCATGCAGCTGAGGTACCAAACTTTTAATAGCAAAGCAAATGTTTTATTCATTTTTAAAACTCATACTTTGGTATTAAGTTTCATAAAGAGATACCACCTCTTGAACTCACCTTTTCGTAAACTGATTTCAGATTGTCTGCATTATCCACTTCTTTTCACTCATCATCCACTAGTGGGGTAGAGGGATGTCGGTGGCTACATGTTCATAGAGAGGAGATGAGTTACTTTGGCTGGGGACATACCAGGTAGATCCATGCACCACACATGTAAAGACTTCCCAGCTAATAGTTACTCAGTCCTAGGGTCTGTGTTTTTTAGTAAAGTGAAAAAGTGTTTTTAAAACAGTACTTTTAAAAAACTGGAAAGCATTCTTGCTGTCTCGGAGATTTGATGACAGTCTTCTAACGCCAGCAATCTGTTGAGTGTTGATTTTACACAATGCTCTTCTTTATGTAGCAATGAAGATTGCACTCTCCCTGGAGCTCTGCGGTGCCCAATCTTACTCTGTCTTCTAAACAAAGCTTACTGAGGTTTTACTATCATTCTTTCCTATTAACTTGATGCTGATGTTTTTCTTTTAACTTGATGTTTTTCTCCCAAAGTTCTCTTTGGCTGGATTTTTATTTTTAATGCTTTTTCTGGCTGGCCTTAAGAAGCTTTACCTCTTCAAACGGTCTGGCTCAGAAGTTAAATAGGAATTTAGCTCTTTATTCATTTTCATATAATGCCTCCATCACAGATTGACAGATTCTAAGGTATTCACTTTGAAGAAGTTTGAACATAGTACTTGTAAAAACAGTCGCAGTATGTTTTCAATGTGCTGAATAGTTCATTTCGTGGTGGAAAGTGGGATTTAAATATGATTATCTTTTGTTGAATAAAAGGAATAACTCAAAAATATTTAAATGGTAGGCATTGTTTTGTATTTTTCTGGTGGCGTCTTACACCTTCCTTAGCTTATTTTTCCCTTATAGTATCGTAGTAAAAAGAGAAACATTTCAAAGAACTTGAAAATAAATTAGGGAGAGGTTAACTAACTTGGCCAACAACACTCAACCCTTTAGTGTTTTGTCAGAACTAGACTTTAGCCTGGGCGTTTCTACCATTAGGCGTGATACCCACCACTTAAAGGAACCCTAGCACGTTTGCTCTTCAGCAATAAAACAAGAAATCAGTCCACATGCTAAAGCAGAGGTACAGATGGGAAATGATGAGGAGAGCAGGCTCTGAGCATAAAGCTCTAATTGCTACATGACCTTAGGTAAGTGATCTGTCTTTATGTTCCTCCATTTCCTTAAGTGTAAAATAAAGAAAACAATAGAATCTTCTTGGTAGAGTTCTCATGAGGATTAAATAAACTAGTACATTTAAATAACTCAGAATAGTGTAAGTGTGTAAGAAAGATTTGGTATTATTAGTACTTTTAATAATCAGCAGGTAAATCCTAAAATCAAGGAAACAAAAAAATTCAGCAAGTCTTGGGCACTGTGCGTGCTCCCATATGGCAGGAGAAAATTAATGATATTAACTCACTGAGCAGGGATTCTTGGGAAGCTTTTTGCAGGAAGGTGAGGCACGTTTCAGCTTCTGAAATTGCATCATTTGTGTGGGGTGCTGCTTCTATTGATCCCCAGCTCACTATATGCTCCCCATATTACTCATCAATGAGGGCACCAACTTATTGGGGGCAGACACACTCCAAATACCCAGCAAATGGTAATTACATTAAAAAACTCACACAAAGGGGAGAAAAAGAGGGAGAAGAGTAAAAAGATGGTCCTCGGCCCAAGTCATCAAAGATTCTCTTCTTCTCCCACCCCACCCCATCTATTCTGTGACTCTTGAAAGCTCTTTATTAAAATTCTTATCAGTCTGGGAGAAATACTTTATTTAGTCTATTTCTTTCACTGTTTTGGGAGGCCTTGAGGGGTGGATTTGGGTCATTTTTTTCTCCAACATCTAGTGTGTTTGCTAGCACACTGTAGGTGCTAACCAAATGTGTGGGCATTTATACCCACTATGATTGTTTTCAGGGAATGCAGGGATGAATGAGGTATCACCCTGTCACTTGGAAGTGGCAAATGGGGTATAAACGGAACGTCAAGGACAAACACTGTTTCTCCATGTTGTAAATGCTTGTATGTTGTTGTTATTGTTACATCCATTATTTTACTTCCTCTGGGTCTGCCCCAATTTCTTTTAGTCCCTCAGCACAATGTCTATTTTCACAATTATTACAAAATGCTTTTATTCAGTCATACCACTGCCATCATTATAGACATCCCAGAGCTAGGAAGTTACCCACTGAAAATCTTGGAGGGTGTGGGTGAGCCCACAGAGACACCCAGCCTCGCCCCTCCCTCCCAGAGTCCCCTCGCCAGAGCTCACACTGCAGATCTGTGGGCGTATCACGCTTCAACACGAGCTGGAGTGCTTCATTTTAAGATCCATGAGTTTAACGGTTTGCAACCTAAACGCGGAGCAGCGGTCAATCTTGGTTACTCTTTCAGGTAACTGTTTGCTGGACCTGCCTCGCAAACAGATCTTGGGCCCCGAAGAGCTCCCAGGACAGACCTACGATGCCACGCAGCAGTGCAACCTGACCTTCGGACCCGAGTACTCGGTGTGTCCCGGCATGGACGTGTGTGCCCGCCTGTGGTGCGCTGTGGTGCGCCAGGGCCAGATGGTGTGTCTGACCAAGAAGCTTCCAGCTGTGGAGGGCACGCCATGTGGGAAGGGGAGGATTTGCCTGCAGGGCAAGTGCGTGGACAAAACCAAGAAAAAGTACTATTCGGTGAGTGATTTTTCCCATCACACAATGCCTGGAGACTCGAGACCTGAAGTACATTCCTGTGACCTGCAGGGATGGTCACCAGAAGGCTTGGTTTCCTAGTTCAAATATTGTTTCTTGAAAGATCTATTTACTGTGACCTCTTATAACCACGGGAGCCATTTCCAGTCATCAAAACATGGAGGAAAGGCAGACCATAGGAACTCTTCCCAGATTCTATCTACTTAAGGCCCCAGGTAGGGCCCAATTTTGGACGTTTCCTTTCAAACTTGTCTCACCAAAGTTAGCAGAATACATTCCTTGGAATTCATTAAGGAAACAGCAGAGCTGACACATGGTTCTCATCTATGTTTGGGAGCTCCCAATTGGTCGTTTCTCCCTCATTAGCAAGCCACTCTAACCTTTGGAGCTGAAGTGACTTATGCCTGCTCCCAGGAAAACACCTCCACCCACCCCATACACTCCACTTTCATGTCAGCAACTGTCAGCTTACTTTTTCAGGCCCAGACAAAGCTGGTTTATTTTTATGCCCAAGATTTTCAAAGCCCCGAGAAGGATGTTGCCGTATGCACTTTGCCTGTATCTTCAAAGGCTGCCAGCTCCTCAGCTACCCTGAGGCAGGCAGCCTGCAGACGTTCTTCCTGCGTTACCTTGGCAAAGGGGTTCATAACACTCCTCCTCTTGGAGTCTCAGCTACCTGCTGTGACGTGTGCGGAGTAATAGACCTGGGGTCTCAAAGTAGGCTCTTCCTTTCCCGTGGTGGGTGTGCACCTCAGCATCCCTCACATTTTCTCTCTAGGGTCTGAGACTCTAATCCAATTAGGAATTAAGCCAAGCCCATGTCAACTACATGTATACATGTGGCAGAGGGTCTCTCACAGACAGGACGTGTGATGTCCACGAAGGCACTGTAGACCTCTCACGCTGAAGTGGGACAAATGATGCAAGTACAGCGAACTGGTGCCCGGTGTCATGCCAAACCTTTAGCATCACACATTTTGTTAGAGGTGCAAGATCAGAGTGGACAACAGGTTAGCCAGGGTTCAGTGGTGACTAACAGAAATATGCAACATCAGAATGCATAAGTTACAATGGCCCAGAGAAACCGGGGGGGTAATCCTTGCAGTGCGCTAAGTCCTCAGGCGGAAGCGCGCAGAACCTCTAGTGCGGGGGCGAGGGGAAGCGGAAAAGATAAACTGCTTAGCATCAGAATCACACTGTAATTCCAGAACATGCAATAACTACGACTGGGCTAAGTGCACTGAAAATGTAACTCTCTGATGAAGTGTCCATTGTCATCGACGGCAAGTGATTTCCAAATGTATATTTTGTATGTTTTCCTCCCTTCGGAGTTAAAATACCTTCCCTTTTCCGTTTCAGACATCTAGCCACGGCAACTGGGGGTCCTGGGGGTCCTGGGGCCAGTGTTCTCGCTCATGTGGAGGAGGAGTACAATTTGCCTACCGCCACTGCAATAACCCAGCGCCCAGAAACAGCGGCCGCTACTGCACGGGAAAGAGGGCCATCTACCGTTCCTGCAGCGTTGTGCCCTGCCCGGCCAATGGTACGCTGCTCGCCCGTGTCTGCAAGCCCCATGCGTCGCATGCACTTTCTATCCGAGCAGTAATAAGTAAGCCAGCCTATAGAAATAGCCTGTGAATCTTGTACGGCATAGTTCTACCAGTGTGAAAATCCATACTGTACCCATGAGGGATTTTTTAATTATTATTATAAACAATTGAGTATTCAGGGAGTAAGAAGGAAATGATCGCTGTTTCAACTCCGCATAAATAAAAATTCTTCAACACTGGTGTGTAAAGAGGCTCTAAAAGAAAAAAAAAAACGTAGCATCTTAAAATGATTTACATGTACAAGAATATATGTAAATTTCAGAACAGTTGACTAATAATGTGACATGTTTGTTTTTTAGGTAAATCTTTTCGTCACGAGCAGTGTGAGGCCAAAAATGGCTATCAGTCTGACGCAAAAGGAGTCAAAACATTTGTGGAATGGGTTCCCAAATACGCCGGGGTCCTACCAGGGGACGTGTGCAAACTGACCTGCAGAGCTAAGGGCACTGGCTACTATGTGGTATTTTCTCCAAAGGTAACTGACTGCACCCCGTCTGCCCGGACACAGTAGGCGTCCGCAGCGGAAATTCTTTGGTAGAAGGAAGCCTACAGATACCAGTGTAAACAATCATTATTTTTGGGGTGGCTAGATTTTGAAGGGTTTTATTTTCATCTCTATAATTTCTATATTTTCAAACTTTATACAATGAATAAAATTTTTTGTAAACAGAACAAGTAAATGTTTTAAAAGCTATTTTTGAAAAGCGTAACTCTGTCAAGTCAGGTGAGATGTGACCTTAACTTCAAAATAGCCCTGAAAACAACTAGTATTTCCAAGGCACATTTATAAAGGGGACTAAAAAGCAAGAAAGCTTTTTTGAAAGAACTTCCTTATGAATTTTGTTAGTGATTCATAAAGACAGTTTTCAAGATCATTGTCTCTAGACTTTTAAATGTCTTGCACCCTTAATATAAAGCAATGTCCCTCTAGTTGTACACATACTACATGCATGTGAAATTATCCCTTATTTTTCACAGAACATTTTCTAACTGACGTCAGCTTTACTTCTCACAATCAATATGACGCAGCAATTATCTAATACTGTTTACCTAATTTGCAAACAAGTGCTACATTTATTACTTTTTTTACTATTGTTTTTCAATTACAGTTGTCCTATTTTTCCCTTACTTTTAAAATTTATTTATTTCTTCCAATTACAGTTTAGATTCAGTATGATTTTGTATTAGTTTCAGGGGGACAGCATAGTGGTTAGACAATCACATACTTTACAAGGTGTTCTCCCTGACATTTCCAGTGCCCACCTGGCAACATACATAGTTAGGACAATGTCATTGACTGTATTCCCTGAGCTGTATTTTACATCCCCATGACAACCTACTCAACAGTTGCCACACTTAAAACCACCTCTGTAGCTGGCCTTCAGATATTTCTGACATATTATTGAGAAATAACTTCATGTCCAACTAATGTAATTGACCAAATATTTTACCTTTTTATGACAAAACAACATATTTTCACTTAAAAAAATAGTACAGAAGAATAAAAACAAAAACGTCACCTGGAAATATAACCATCTGCAGAGCTGTTAATCTATTGAAGTATATCCTACTTCAATTTGTACACATACATGAAGAGTTTTGTATATACACAGATACAAAATCTATATATGGCATGTTATTTATATACACTGGCATGCACAAACGACGTGTAGTCCACATCCTGTATTATAACTAGCTTTATAAATATGTTAATTCTTTTATTTAAATATATTCATTCTCTTCCAGTAAGTAGTTCTCTCTGACTTCCCCAGACCCCTCTTCCTACACTAATTTGCCTTGATTTCATCATCTGCCAGTTTGACACCACAGGGAATGCTTTCCAGCCAATACAATGTTTTGAATGTCAGGTTTAGATTTTCAAATTTATTGATATAATAACAATTATGAGACAAAGAAAGATCTCCTGTGATCTAGAACCTTCTCATATTCTGGTGTTGACACATGGGACAGACAATCCCACAGGCTAAGCGAAGATCACTTCTCTCGCTGTGCTAAGGTGACTCTGTGATGTGGGAACACATGGTGCATACCGGAATGGAGAGGCACAGCTCGGGTGTCCCGGCGCATTCAGAGTTAAGCTCGAGAAAGCAGGTGCATAACCGAGACTTGTCCCAGGTCTTCTTCCGCCAACGTGGAAAGGATTTTTCCATTAGATACTCCTGAAAACTCACTTTTTGATTCTTTGTGTATTTCTCAATGTACTCTCTATTCCATTCAAACTCAAAACTCACAAATCAAAACGTGATCTTTTACCGAAGAAACCAAGTGCCTGGATACAAGCACTGTCCACGGCTAATGTTGCCTCTCATATTCAGGTGACAGACGGAACTGAATGCAGGCCATACAGTAATTCCGTCTGTGTCCGGGGGAAGTGTGTGCGAACTGGCTGTGATGGCATCATTGGCTCAAAACTGCAGTATGACAAGTGTGGGGTGTGTGGAGGAGACAACTCCAGTTGTACGAAGATTGTTGGAACCTTCAACAAGAAAAGGTAATGTGATAGCACATTTGCCCGTACGTGAATGGACTGAAGCTTTGAACACTTGCAAAGTTGATCAAGGAGGACGCGTGTTACACCATAAGCTATCTGTGAGAGGAGGGTGAGCAGGGCCCTTTTAACACATCATGAATGTGAGCAGGGAAAGAGTGGAGATGCAAAAATACTCTGCTTGTCGAGTGGTAACTCGTGGTGCCTCTGGAAGCAGATGAGCCATGCGGTGGCCATGAGGTCAAGATCGTACAGTATGAAAACTGAAAAAGAGGCAGAGACATTGTACCTGAGCCGTATCTTACTGGTCCATCATTCTTGAAACATAATTTAGAAAAGGATGACTGCTTTCCATCTTACCTACTTCTTTTTTCTTTTTACAAACAAATTCTCATTGGGATGCATTTTTCTTGAGAAAACATTTCTCATTGGAAAATGTAAGTTCATTGCTGTGGTATAGATGGTATAGACATCAATCCCATTTTAACTATCCTGGTTTAAATGTACTCTATAAAGAGTAATGTCCTCCCTGCTTCTTTAAGCGGCCCTCAATTACACTCTTGCTTTAAACACGTAAGTTGTTAAAGTACCATTTTCTTGCATGAAACATTATGCTGTCAGCCAGGATGGCTGAGTCAGCTAAAGAGTCTGCTGGATGCAGGATTGTTTTTCCTCCTCACCAGACCACTCTTATGCTGAGTGCCGTTGGTGAAGCATGCCTGTTGTCTTGATGTATGTGCTCTGTTGTCTTTAATGGAGGAGTGATAGGCAAATCAAATTAATGATAAAGATTTATTTTAAAAATTGCATGCCATGTAAATATAAAAAATTATCTTTGATGTGAAAATGCAGATGGTTGCAGAATTTATTCTGAATTAAAATATGCATTGCTAATCCGATTTGGTAGGGATACAATAATTATTCATCTAATTGTGTTAGGTAGAAAACCCTGCAAGTTCAATTATATCCTGCATTTTTAAATATATTTCAAAGGTGCAAGGTACCTTAAAAATGATCAAGTTTAACTTTTGTTTTACAAATGAGGGAACCGGGTCTCTGAACATCTAAGAGTTACCTAATTTTACATGGTTGGTGAGTGCCAGGGTAGAGGCTAGAACTTAGGTCACAGAATGCACAGATCATTTTTTAAAAAGGAAAGAAAAAAGGAAGGCAGATGAAAGAAAGAAAGGAAGAAAGAAAGGCCAGGAACCAAATGACAAATAATTTTTTTAATAATACCTTATGTACTATACGTTATATATTCTTCCTACATAATCTTATAAACCATTTCAAATGCTAAGTTTAGCATTTTAAGTTTTTTTGTATTGACAAACAACATCTGAGTGTTTGACATCACAGGAAGAGATGAAGAGATTCATGATGTCAACAAGTGGAATGCAGCATCGCTGCTTACAGATTGACTTGACCAACATTATGTTATGTGATACAAGTTGCCTGTTTAGGTACCCCAAGTTAATTACCTTGACTTAGTGTGATTTATTAAAAGGAATATTTGCAGTCAAGCTCTGACTCAGTGATGCACTAGCCATGAGAATCTTGAACAGTCACTTAATTTCTTTACTATCAGAATTCTTGACAGTAGTAGAATGATAATGATATTAATGAATCTTTAAAATTAATGTTGCTTTGAGGATCAAGTGAGGTAATGCATATGCAAATATTTCATCAGGTTCAGACCTCTTCAGAAATAAGACCCTACTCTTAACTCACTCCTCTCTCAATTTTCCTTGTGTCAGTAAATGTCAAACTCAATCCCGCCACTGCTTTAGGTCCAAAAGTCAACTTTCACTCCTCATTTTCTCTCAAACCCCATTTATCTATCAGTATGTCCTGTCAGTCCTACTGCCAACTTATATTCAGAATTTGATTGCCCTTCACCACTAGCAAGATCACTACAACCCCAATCCAGTGATCATCCCCTCCTACCTGGACCAACCCAGAAGTCTTCCCAAAGGTCTCCAGGACCTTGCCCTCCAAGCCTCTTCTTCACAGAGCAGGGAGAGCCATCATGTACTACCTGTCAGAGATCATGACATTCCTTGACTCGACACCCTCCAGTGGCTTCCGTCTCAATGTTTTGTAACCAACAAAGTGCTAAAACTTTGGCCCTTGCCCTGTTCTGCATCTCTTCTATACCGCCCCTTCTCTGGATCTGCTCCACCCACACTGGACTTTCTGAAGCTTCTTAAATATGGCAAGCCAATGTGTGTGCACTATGTCCTCTGACTAGAACCCATTTCCCCAGTTTATAAGCCATGCTTCTTCTGGAAGTCCTTTAGATCGATGACTGCCAAGTGTTACCTCCCCAGGTGGTGGCCACCCTGAATGCAGACTTCCATCCCTGTCATTACTCTCTGTCTTATTATGCTGCTCTGAGTTTCTCCACAGCTCTCATCAATATATATTGTCACATATTTTGTTTGGGGCGAGGAGCCAGGGATCTGACTGCCCCCCACTAGAATGACATCATGCTTAGCATGCAGGAATGAATGTATTCCCCCCATGGAAGGCACTGATCTTAGTGCTGTGGGCACAGCCCTGAACCAAACCAGAGTCCCTTGTCCTGCTAGCCATGCTTCCTAATAGTTCCATGAGAACAACTGCATTCATTCACAGCAGCCAGGGAAGCTGCTTAATGTCCAGAGTTCAAGTGATGCCCCGCACAATGTAAGAAAATAAACGAGTATTTTACTAAGGCACTAAGAAATCAAGACACTAATTTTTATGCTTGTCTTGTGAGCTCAGTTTGAAAACCTGGTACAATGCTGACAATCCCCAGTGGTTCTCATGAATATGACACAGGCTGTAAAGAATAAGATGAAAAAAAGCTCTCCTACCTGATTCCATCATCCTTCCGTCTTTATTTACATCATCCGTTTGGCATCACTTCAACTCAGTATAATCAGAACTTATTTTCATTCAGGTTTTATAAAATATAAATGGCAGAGGGTTATATGGATTGTAAAATACACATTTGTGAAAGGAGCACAAATTTGGAGTCAGGAGTCCTGGTTCCTACGCCCTGCATTACCATTATATTAGCCCTGGATTCAACTTGTTCAAATGTTTTAATATCTCTCCACCATATATGCTTTTTATGTAAGATAAGAGGCCATCTTCAACATCTCTCCTGGCCTTGTTTGAAGCCATTGTAGGACTGCATATTATCTCTTGATATTAGATACTTCAAAAGAAAGTCCTGTAATGAAGTGTAATACAAAGTATATTATAACAATAAAAAATAATGGAGAATAATGGATCCAGTTGAATGGATAAGGAGAATTGTCAGCATGGCATCTTCTGTCTTCAACACAGTAGGAAGCTCCGATACCTGTCTGGCAATCGGTGTAGACCAGATGTCTAATAGACAGGGGCTTCCCTGGGGAGGCGCCTCTTCTCCAATTCAGGGAAAATGTTTGAGTGGGGGAAACACAGGTGGATTTTTAGTGCATGAATCAGTTACCCCAAACTTCTAAACCTTAGTATGAATTTGAAAGTGATTAAAATGTACAGACATACATCAATCAAACTGCACAAGCAGTTTATTTATTCCTATTTAAATAACTAGGAAAGGAAAACAAAGGGAGACTTAACTATGAAATTACTAATAGAGGCAAAGATTTTGGCAATAGATGACTCTTTCTCTCTGGTATAGTCCTTTGCTGCTTAATTAGCATTTCTTTCTTAGTATTTACCACAAGCTTATAGATATTATATATATTTATGCCTTTGTCCATTTTCCTGAGCCAGTGATGGATCTTTAGAGGCCTCTCTTACTCGTCACCCACAATAAAGCCTCACTCGTTCTATCACAATGTTTCACGGACACAAAGGATTTGGGGAAATTTGCTAAGGAATTAAAATTCTTTTTCTTTTGATGATACTGGTAAGCGCTGGTTACCCAGTTACAGAATTTCATGTCCCATTTTGTGTCCTGCCCAGGAAATCCAGAGTTCTAGGAGAAATGGGCTCAGAGCCTCTCCTCTGTCTCTGGTTCACCAAACTAATGAAGTCTGTGGTTCCCCTACTAGTTAACACATTTGGAACAAAAAGCCCCGGGATTCCTGCTGCCTGCACCCCATCCTGAAAGTCAGGGACTTAATGGCTCTGGGGTCTGGGGAGTAAAATTTGTAAAAGGTCCCCAAGTGATTCTGATATGCAAACAAGTGTGAGAAGCATGTATTTAAAGACTTCTATGAGCTTGAGGGCAGATTTGTGTTAATTTGTGTTCATGTTTACCCCAGTGTGTGCCAGGTGAACATAGCTTTGTACAGATGACAAGGTTTAATAAGGAGGAGTCATGTTTCATAAATGAAGTCGGTAGAAATTTTTAAAACAAAGGCATGTTGCTAACATTATCCTAATTTTGAACATCATAATAACACTGTATATAATAAGCTAGGCTAACTGCAATTGTTGTTACAAAATTAATTTTCGGAGCCAATTTTAAGCTAATCTCTTAACTACACTGAAACTTTGTGTTACAATCAGATGAGACTTATAGGGGATTTCTATTGGTTTATCCATTTACTAAGTATTTACTTATCTCTCTCCCACCCTCTCTCCGTCTCGCTCTCTCTCTCTCTCCTCTTCCCCCTTCCTCTCCCCTGTGGACATTCCCGCTTCCAGTAAGGGATACACTGATGTTGTGAGGATCCCCGAAGGGGCAACCCACATAAAAGTCCGACAGTTCAAAGCCAAAGACCAGACTAGATTCACTGCGTACTTAGCCTTGAAGAAGAAGAACGGTGAGTACATTATCAATGGAAAGTACATGATCTCCACTTCGGAAACCATCGTTGACATCAATGGGACAGTGATGAACTACAGCGGCTGGAGCCAGAGGGATGACTTCTTGCATGGGATGGGCTATGCTGCCACGAAGGAAATCCTAATAGTGCAGATCCTTGCAACGGACCCAACTAAAGCCCTAGATGTCCGTTACAGTTTTTTTGTTCCCAAGAAGTCCACTCAAAAAGTAAACTCTGTCACTAACCATGGCAGCAATAAAGTGGGATCGCACACCGCACAGCTGCAGTGGGTGACGGGCCCGTGGCTTGCCTGTTCTAGGTCCTGTGACACCGGCTGGCACACCCGGACGGTGCAGTGCCAGGATGGGAACCGGAAGTTAGCCAAGGGCTGTCTTCTCTCTCAGAGGCCTTCCGCATTTAAGCAATGTTTGCTGAAGAAATGTTAGCCTGTGGTTATGCTCTGGTGCAGGGATAACTGGATGATTGATCACTGATCAGCCATGGTGAACAAGAGGTCCACCTACAGCACAGAAAGTCACGCTTCAGTGTCATTGTCGACAGGAGTCCAATTATGGGCAGAATCTGCTCCCCGCGACCAAATGAAGATGTGCACTATTTCATGTGACAGCGGTGACCCTGGAATATAGAAAAACTTGGGGGTTTGCAAACATCCCCCGGGCCTGCGAGAATGAAAAAAACACTGATGAATGTAGAATCAGGCGACATTTGACAAAGGAAGAACAACGGTCTCCCCCTTGTCACCTACCTCTTATACAGAATGTCTTCAAAGACATGGTAATCATCTTCATCCACAGTACACAGTAGCTTCTTTTTACTGTTTGTAAATACATTCTCCCTTGGTATGTCGCTTTATATCATTTGGTTCTATTAAAAGTATATATGTATATATACATTTCTATAAAAAGAAGTGTTTGACCAAAGTAGGTCTGCAGCTATTTCAACTCCTTCCAGTTTCTGGAAAGAGCTGTGGATGTTTTACTGGAAATTAAGAATGTGCTGCTGTTTTAATAAGATGTAATATACTTTCAGACAACAGGAGATAAAATTTGAGTCAAAAAACATTTTGACAGCAAGCATCTTCTGAGAAATTTTGAAAAGGAAAAGGATCTCAGTGTGTCTAGTCAGTTAAATACACACACGGGTCTATGACACTTGACGGCCTGCATTTTTTCAGGCAGCCAGCCAAATTAATGCATAATTAGGTTGTAGAAGTAGTGTTTGTGTGTGTGTATGTTATTGGTATTCAAAAGCCTAAAAATTAGTTTCCTTGTGTTAGAATTTAAAAGGAAAAAAACATACTCCACTGTGTTTTCCATTTATATTTTTACAATCACTCTCCCTTCCTGTGGCTCTCCTCTGATTTCTCACAACGTGTAATGTGCACACAGCAAAGAGTTTGCTAATCACATCTGACACTCTCAATACTGGTATACCTCTTACCAGCAAGCCTTTAAAATGTGTTCGCTTTCGCTTGTTTGTTTTGTTAAAGGGTTCTGTAAGACCTACAAGGTTTTCTACTTCTTGTTGACTTAGTTTAATAGGAATATTAAAGATCACTTGGTAGTTAGCCACATCTAGAAGTGATTATCATTTATGTGGCTAGTGAAAAAAAAAAAAAGTGGTTATTCATAAGACTGTTTCCACACCCTACAGGCAATAATTCCTTGTATTAAAAAAAAAAAAATCCAAGTATACAGATACTGCACTTAAGATTTTTCCCAATTGGAAAGCATTTGGTTGTACCAGTATGTGTTTGAGTGATGAGATATGATGATTTTTGAGAAGTTTGTTGCTTTTATTTCCATAGCCTGTCTAGGTAGGTTGTAAGTTTGAATAATAAGGCATAGAAAAAATTTTCAATTACATGCCTAAAAATGTCTTTTTAGACAGTGAACTGTCTCCCTTCATGCCATAGTTCAGAAAATCTAAAGTGTTTTGTTTCATTGGGATTTCTTTTCCTTTGTGAAATATCACAAAGCCAATTGTTTTCGTAAAATTGTATAATAATCATACCAAATGTGCCTATTGTAAAGATTTGCATATAAGAATGTTAGGGGACCATTGTTTGAGTTCCCTTAACCCCATGAGAGTTTATTTTTATTATAAGATATTTTTAATATAAAAGAATTAGGTAGTTCATCTTGCTATATCACATTCATTTCAGTGGGCCAGGGGAATGGATGTCTCACTGTTTTAAATATTTTCTTAAGAAATTATTTGGTAAAACAAATAATTGTTTTATAAAACTGATAATCATCTTTTGGATTTTTATAGACTGACTTTGCTTTAGATGTGGTCATTTTTTTCTTAATAAATTATCAGTTAGTGAAATGAGGCCTATACAAGACTGGAAACCTACACTTAATGCAGGTAAACCAGATATCAGGGACAAGGGACAAAGCTATTCAAATTAGTCAAGAAAAAAAATTAAAATTACAACCAACCATTTGACTATGCAGAGAGAATTATTAGAGAGGTCAACACTATTTTTTCCAATTTCCAAAATAATTTTAATCAAATAGTCCAATTAGGACAAAGTTTTATTTTATCTTTTGTGAATATATTGAAGGCAATATTAAAAAATAATTGAAGAGCTAACATGATTGTCTCCTATTCTGCTTCTCTATACTGGATTCATAGATATTTAATATGACTTATCAATGATTCATTTTCCCCCAACTAATGAAGTTTTACACTTTTCATTGGAACAATCCTAAAGAGCTTAAAATGAATAAACCACTATTCCATGCTTTTAAAGAATTTTCTTTAGTTTTTTTTTTTTTTTTATGTACAAGTATCAATAGATTGACTAAGGAATGTATGTCTAAACTCCTGAGAAAAATGATATAGACTGGAAACTGAAATTCAGAGAAATTGATATAAAAAATGATAAGTAAAGGAAAAATCCTCTGTAACACAACCTAATTCAGTCCAGTTTGATTTTGGACTATTTCTTTCACCCTTCTGTAGTTGCGCCTTAAATAAAAAATCTAGGATTCGTGGTGTTAGGGGCTATTTTCTCAAAAATAGTTTATCTGAAAATGCTCAGGTTAGTAACAATCTAACCTCATTCATAAAATGGAACACTTCAGATTAAGTTTAATTAAATACAAAGGGAGCCCCCCAAAATAGCGTTTATTTCTTCTAAATCAGAAAAGATCAAATTAAGCCCTGCTTTGTTGTTTAGGGATTTAAGGGCATTGTTGTAATTTATTCAACAAATTCATCTTACTTTGCCTTCCTGTGGAAACAGTTTTATCCCATTAAACTAAGAATTAAGGGATTAATCACAAACAAAAGAAGTTGCAGCACTGAAAAAGAGTAATTTATTGTTTTTTGCAACTGGTATGTGAATTTGTGTGATAAAATTATTTATTCTTATTTAACAAAACTATGTGCAAATTCTATATTTAAAATATTTTGCTGTTGTCCTACTTTTTAATTTATGCTTCGTGTTTGTGTATAAAGTACACTTTGTGAGTTTACGTGATATATAGCACTGTTTGCTTTTGTAATTTTTATGGAAAGCTTTCTGTGTGAAACAGGTGTATATGTATATATTCCTCATGTATCGTTATTCTGATACTGTAGTTTCCCTTTCTAAGGAAGTTTTTAACTTAATCTTTCATGACTAGTAGTGTCCATTAATTCTAAATTTTCCAAGTCACAAGTAAGAAAAACACTTACTCAAACAACTATGATCCAAGTTTTAAACCTGGGTCCATAGAGAGCCTGGCAGCCCATTGAAGCTAAGACACAGTTAAGAATCAGATCTATTCATTTCACTGATTTACTTGGACAAAGAGCTGTTGATGGATTATGTGAAAGTTGTATACACATACCCTCCAAGTGATATCAATTATAATAAAACCAAAAAATGTCTTCTGCTGCTTTAGAAACACTCCTTAAAAATTAATATCACTTAGTCTCTAGTAGCTGTAGGATTCTATAGATGAAAGTAAACAGATTGGATTTAAATGATTCCAATGTTAGTAGTCATAACTGTTTCTACAAATATGGGGTCTCCACTGATTAAGGATGAATTTTTACTACTACCAACGTCTCTCGTGGACTGATAATAGGACTTGGGACAGGGAGGGACACCTCTGATCACATCAGCCTGCCTCTGACTACAATTTCACAGTCTGGTCACAACAATAAAGCAAAGCACCCTTGGACACACAACTGACCAGATTAACCTCTGGCTCTAATGTTTCTCCCACAGACTCCTTCCTTATTATCAAGATCACTGTCATGGTTCCCATGATGACAACAGCCAGATTCAAAGAAGCCCAGGACATGTGCTTGACTTAGAGTTCACTGTTTGTGAAGTAAAATTGAATGTAATAATGACCAAATTTTGCTAATAGTTTATGGCTGACTGTGAAATCTCATTGGCACAATTGGTGAATAGTACCACTCTATAAATAAACTTGAGACCATAAAAATACCTTATATTTTTCAACATTTCAAAGCTACAAAATAAATGAGTAACCATGAGTATAGAAATGGGCATCCAAAGTTATAATAGAACCAAGTGCAGTGTCAAAATGACCTATCACTTAAATGCACAGAAAAGGAACTTGGTCTTTTCTCTATTATTTTCTCATTTGCCAACAACCTGTAGTTTTAGACTGTCTAACAGATAGATCAGCCTAACTCACTAGTTCAATGAGGAAAAAAAAAAAAAGCAATCTTCCTAGTAGCTTTCTGCTAACAGGAACTATAGAAATGGCTTCTCAAGTTATATCATCATGAAACATATCAATCTATAATGCATAATTGTGTTCTGGTCAGTGGATGTATAGAAAGATATTGAAATAAAACCAATAAAATCCATGCATTAGTGAAACAAAATGGTGTCCAGACCAGAAAAGCATTTAATCTAGTAAATCTTTCTGGTGCCATGATAACATAACTCTCAATGCAGGTTTTGTGGAAAAAAAAAAAATCTGTTGTTAGAAGATGATGGTTTTAAAAGAGAGTAGGAGTGCATGTTAGCTAACCCTGTTAAATTCACACTCCTAATATAGTAGCACTTTAGCAATAAGTCTGCACTCTGTGGTCCTTGTCCCATAGCTCCAGCTGATCCATGTGGACCACCACAGGTCAAATGAAAAAGCAAATAATGGCCCATCATCCTATAAGACACTGTCACATCAGAGTGATCCAAGTCTAACACTGTGAGGAAAACTGTGATTTATAAGTGAAACAGGGCATTCTTTATTTTTTCATTTTCCTTTGGCACATCCAGCGAACAGTTCTAATTTTTTATTGAGGTGCTAACATCTTCAGTGATCAACAGTCAAATGTGGTATTTCTGAGTTGCTATTTTATTCTTTGTGATTTTTCCATTTTAAGACAGAACTAGGTTCATTGTTTTGTTTTGTTTTGTTGTTTTTTGCTGGTTTTTTTATTTTGTCTAGGCTGGGCACAACTTGATACTCAAAGTTAGGGAGGTCGCCTCTAACAGTCATTCTGATCAGCAGTGTTGAGTGACACAAGCAACGTGGCCATCGAGGGTGTTTAAGATGACATCAGAACTTGAAGAGTGTCAGGCTGGAGTAGCTGAATTTTAGATGAGTCATGTTTCATCACTTACTAAGATATCAGCATTCTTTCCAAACATTCCTTTTAAACAAACTTGTTTGGTTCTTACACAGAAGAAAACTCCTGAATTTATTTTGCCTGACTTTGTTGAATCTTGGCAATATTTTATGTCCATAAGTAAGCACTTGGCTACTATATCTCAGTCTTTGCTTTTAACAATCCACAACATATTAGAAATGCTTCACCCCCATACTGAGAGCATATTGAGAATAATAGATCGTACTATGTGTGACTTTGTGAGGTTAGAATTTTGATTAAGAAATAGGCATTGTCTCTAGATGATGTTTTTGCATTATACACTCAGGCATGACATAAATGTAGGAGTTGACAAATACTGCTTACATTTTAGTATTACATATTTGTCAAAGAGAACAATTCACGTGCTTTGTAAACAGACTCCAGATAACTCAACAGATTGCAGAAATATGTTCAATTTGATGTGAGCAGTGGCACAGATATTTGATCTCTGTATTAGAGTCTGTGAGTAAATTCAGGTACTAAATCTAAGCAGGTAGAACTCAGATTTTTTTAATCTTGAAAGGTGCTTTCAAGGTAGAGTAAAACACTGAAGATTTGCATATTGTATATAAGCAGTAAAATGTAAGCTGCTTTTCCCCCTAGTTTTTCACTAGTACTGACATTTTTCAGTAAATGTAATCCAGTTGAGAAACCAAACATCTTGGAAAACTAAAATAGATCTCATTTAAAATGTCTCTTCAGCTTTGGCAAACTTCAAACTGAAATTGTCTATTGAAAGCATTACTGCGTCTTACAGCCTGCATTCCATCACAGCTCTGCTCTTCCGGCAGATCACCTGAACTGGGTCATTTGGGGCCTGTACTGTAATATTTTTCATTGAGGAACAATATCCTATTTTGTAAAGCATTTTCCTATGTGTGACTTTAAACTGTAAAATTAAATACTGCCTTTGTGGTTTCAGTGAGCATAATAAATGTAAACTGTAAACTAGGTTAAAGTATGTACTGCATATAATGTTTTAGAGTTGGAAACTTGTCCATTTATTTCATACAGTCTCATAACAGCAGTAGAACCCAGCCAGGTCTTATGAAAGCTCCAGGATATCTATAATTTCTACCATCCTTATCTACTTCGGCACAGACAATTGATACTTAAGTACTATGGAACTATTTCTTCAAATCTTAGTTTGTCTAGTATCAAAATTTTGGTGTAACTTAGAAAGAGCAAGCAACATAATGTACCTGGTTTATCTACGTTTTTAAATATAAACTTTTTTCTAGATTTAAAGTTAAAGAGTCTAAATGATAATGCATGCATGGAAATTCAAACAGAATTGACATTCACTAGCAAAACCCTATTTTATTTATTAACTAACACAATTATGGCATTAAGGTTCCTAAGAATACCAATTCCTTCCGTACCTGAAATCATCACTGCTTAGCATGCATCGCAAACATTGAATTTCTCATATCAAATAATATTTCAGAATTGTGACCTTTATTTTTTCCTTTTAGTAGGATGTTTACTTTTTAAGAAGTCATTTAAAACACCTATACTTTTAAAAACATCATACATAAGCAGCCATGATAAGTGGCTGAGATTTGCTGGACCTCTCTTTGGATCAGGAACTGTGGTAAATACCTCACCAACTTTCTCCCACATGTTCCTCTCCCTGACCCTTTTGACCTTGGTCTTAAGGTCCAATATATGGATGATTATCATATCATAATAATACCTGTTAATGGTTATCTGCCTATTACCAAGTGCCAAGCACTGTTCTAAGCACTTTGGATAAATATTTTCAATGAATGGCTTTTTAAAACATTGAGAGTCTTAAATCCTTATCGACTGTGAGTCTGATAGATGGATTTGGAGGCAGATGGAAGACTACATAAGTGTGGAGAAGTGAGGGAGAGAGTTTGGACGCCCTGATGTGTGGGTCCCCCTGTGTAAAAGCAAGAGTGGTCCTAACATCCCAATAAAAACGGCAAGGAAACGCTGGAGAGTCCGGCGGGCAGCAAGACCAGTGGCAAGAGCTCAGAGTGTACAAAGGACTGTTGTTTGAGGAGGGAGAATTTGATTTAGAAAACTAGTAAATTGCTCGGAAAGATTTTTAAAAACTATGGTATTTAACCTTACAAACTCCTTCACAGTTAATAATGAGCTGCTTCAGACAAGGTCAAAAGCATAAAAATGGCCCTGGGGGTAGAATTTAGATTAGAAGAATGAACAAAGAAGAAGGTTAGAAATAGAACTATAGATGTCTGAAAAGTCAAAACGGGCCTTTAATTTCTAGATTCTGTGGGGTGTTCCTTGATATATTATTGTTTTATCTGTCCAATTAAACTCATGTTTTCACACAGAATGAAAGATTATAGGCTTTACTATAGATACAAACAAAGGGGTGTAGCTTTGTTATTCCCAGCTTCCTTCCATGGCCCATTCATCATTAATAGAGTCAAATCCCAGAATGATTAACCCTCTGAGGCAGTTCCCAGGGATGGAAGAAAATAAGAAGCAGTTCAAGTACCTCATTGTAACATGAAGTCATAATACACATTTGCTGTAACATAAATTACTCTTTCCACTTCTAGATGCCTACAGCAATCTGTCCCCCTATTTCATTTTTCATTGGAGTTTGCCTTGAATTGTAGTTCCGGGCCTTTTGCTGTTGCTGTTGCCACTCGTTACTAAAAGCATCTAAATATTGGACAGCAGGAAAGCATCCTTTTTCGTTGCTTGCAAGTAGACTCATTACAAAAAACAGTGGCTGAACTATCTTTAAGTTTAAAATTTTTTTTCTTCTCAAAAGTGTTGGGAACCACTAACGGATTCATCTTCCAGGTAAGTGTAACACCCATTAGACATTGTAGGGAATGCACCAACTGTTTCTTCACTCTCCAGCTCCTTTGCCATCTCTTTGCCAAAATGTCAAAGATGTTTTCTCTTGCTCCTTGGATCTTGGTTGTGTCGTTGTAGACGGTTTTGAGATAAGAGCTCAGATTTGAAAGCTGTGTAAGATACAAAGACACAAGGACCTATATAAGCGAAGTGGCTGGAGACATGACCCGCTGTAGGTTATGTCAGCCAGAATATTAGTGTACAGAAATAAGGAACAGATGTCCCTTCCTTCAAGGCTATGCTAAGAACAGCCACTTCTTAGCTCTGCCACTGCTACCACTCCACTCCAAGCCACCAATGTCTCCTAAAAGGGCCCCCTATTTTCTTCAGCAGATCATTCAACTTCTTTGCAAAAAATTTTCCAATGCCTTCTTATCTGAGAATAAAAGAGGTTACTCTCCATGACCTTCAAAGTCCCTTGGAGCCAGGTTCCCACCTCCTCTCTGACTTTCTCCCCTATTTACTTGCCGATGGTCCAGGGCTCCAGCTGCTTTAAAGCATTGCTGTTACTTACTGTACTAAGCACGAACTTTGTCCAGGAAGTTTTGTTTAGAATATTCTTCACCAGATGGAGGCTTGCTTTTACTCTCCCTTCATGTCTCTGCTTAAATGTCGTCTCTCAGAGAGACCATCCCTGACTAGAACTAGTCTTCCTTCATTGTTCCTCATATCACTTATCAACACTTGAAATTTCATTGTATACTCATTTGTATATGTCTGATATCATTTATATATATGAATATACAGAAGCAAGTGTACATATCAATACTTGGAGGGCAGAGTCTCGACTTTTTTCACTGCCATATTGCTAGCTACTAAAAAAGGTGCCTAGAATATAATAAATATTCAATAAGAACTTTTACAATGAGTGAATGAGTGAATGAATGAATAGCAATCCAGGCAGGTAATCATTATTAAGAGGGTTCAGAAAATGGTCAATGGTGTCTTTGCAAGTGGACCAAATACAATAATGGGAATATTTTAAACATGTAACACTGATATGTTAGACAAAAAGCAACCCAGGGTTAGGCCAGGAGAGCAGGGAAACCAGGACAGATGGGTGGTAGCAAGGACTCAGCTCCTTGATTTCAAGACAGCTCTTCAGTTCCTAAGGTGACATGTTGTGGAAGGCAGAATTCCAAAGATGTGCCTCCAGAATTCTCATCCCTTCATTATTGAATCAAAAACTATCATACTGTAAAAGTATTTTGCAGATGGAATTAATGTCACTAGCCAACAAACTTCAGAATGGAAAGGTTACCCTAGATTAACTGGGGAGGACGGCAGGGCAATGTAAGCATATGAACCCTTAAAAGTAGAAGAGAAAGGCAGAAGTCAGAGAAATTTGAAGCATGAGAAGGACTTTGAACTCAATTGCTGTGAAATGGAACCACAAGCGAAGAAATGCAGGTCATGTCTAGAAGCTGAAAACAACCCCCAGATCACAGCCATCGGGGAAACAGAGATCTCAGGTCTACAACTGCAAGGAACTAGATTGAAGCAACACCATGAGGGTGGTTGGAATCAGATTCATCCTCAGAGCCTCCAGAAAGGAATGCAGCCTTGTTGACACCTTGAATCCAAGCTGGTAATACTCAGAGCAGAGATCCAGCTGACCCACACTGAGCCTAGACATCTATAGAACTGTGAGATAATAAACTGGTATTGTTTGAAGCTGGTAAATGTCTGGCTATTTGTTACAGTACCTACAGAAAGTGAAAACAAGGAAGGATCTCAATTAACAGTGGAGTATTGGGCTATCAGGTTAGATCTATCCTTAAGTAGAATAAACAGGTGAAGACCCAGTTATCAGGACCACACACAGTATAAGGGAGACCTTAAAAGAAATACAGAATCAGAGTTACTAGAACTGGCAAAACGTCCTGGAATAAGAGCTTCTAAACTAAATTTGATAGGGAGTCAGTTGGCCTTCTAAGCAAGAGGTGCATATAAACACCCTGACTCAAGGCCAGAATTAGCTAATAGCCTGGTCTAAGCAAGAATCTGTAGCCACAATGATAAGAACAAACAGAAGCAAGATTGAAAATGGGGGCAACAGGGATAGGAGTTTGTGAATGGAGGAATCTGTTGCCTGGAACAGTGTTTTCCAAAATGCAGCTAAGAAATCCTTCTTTGTCAATAAATAAATGAATAAAGGTTTTGATCAATTAAATTACAATTTTAACAAAGGCACTCTGGTTATATATTGCCCTGAACAAATCATCCTAAAATTTAGTGTTTTAAGATGACAATTTATTGATTTTGAGAATCAAGGCTTAGTTGAACCATATGTCTTCCCTTGACATTGCCCAGGGTCTTTTGGTGAGATTCATCTGATGGCCAGCCTGGACTGCAGGATCCAAGACAGGTTCACCCGCATACCTGGTTTGCTGGTAGCAACAGCTAGAAGGTCAGTCTCAGCTGCGCCCCGGCCTTTTCATGTGGTCTCAAGCCTTTTCTTGTGGTCTCTTCAGCAAATTATAGTTAGTCTCCTAGAGAGTGGCTCAAGGTTCTCAGAGCAGGTGTTCCCAGAGTACCAAGTGGAATCTACAGTTTTCCCAAATATGTTCAGCCAAATGTGTACAATAACATAATAAATTTAGTCATCTGCAGGGTACTTCTTGGGCAACTAAAACCCCTCTAATTAGGATGATGAAGACTTGGGAAATGTATTCCTTAGTACATGTGTCTTGCTCCTTAATTTGGCTCTCTTTAACGTAGCCAGGACCAAGTATCTGTTCCTTTAAGGTGATACACCTCACTCTTAAATCCCACCAGTTTCTCTCCCATTGGTCCTATAGTGGGCCAATCAGATATTCAATGAATCAGTATAAATCCATCAGGCATTTGGTGAAAGTGGGTCTAGAGCCTAAAGGGAAGACAATTATATGTTTATCCTATTGATAGAATAAAACCATTTCAATATTAGTAGTGTTTCTGGAGCCTATTATATTTATACTCATAGTCCATTAGGGATTAGACTCCTAAACCTTTTTTGGATTTTGGCATTGAATAGTCTCCATTATGTGAGTTCAGTGACAGAATTTGACATGAAATCCAGGACTGTCATTGAAGATGCTTTTATGTATTCATTTCTTAACTTGAGATCATAGGAAAAAACAGAAATCTCTCCAAGATAGGTTTTTTCTCACCATCCAAGTTTCCTGAACCCATTTCTTCTCTGAGTATTTTTCCTTTGATCTCCTATTTATCCTTTTTTGAAAAGTCTATATTGCATGAGGACTTAAAATTTCTTGAGCCAAATACCACTTTAAGACCCTGATTGAAGCTGTGGTTCACTTCCTAAATGCATACAAAATACTATATACAATTTCTAGAGAATTCATGGACCTCCAGAAGCTAAACAAAGAATTCCAATGTAGCAAAAAGAAAAATAAATATGTTTTAAACAGAAATTTTCTAATAAACAACTTCTTGTGAGTGAAAATTTTGCTTCTAAGGTTAGAACATATTGATATATACATTGGTAGTTTTAAAAATACTTTTAGTGATTACTATGTATATAAGCCGTAATAACATTGGAGTGCAAGAGCAAACAATACCGGGTTCCAATACTCAAGGCTCTAAAGCCAGGGAGAGACCAATTATGTTGTAGTGGAATAGTAATTGGGATGCAGTTACGTAGGGTGTTAGCCATGTACTATAGTTGCCAAAGAAGCAACTAGGCTATGCAAGAGTCCTGATACAGTTACATGCATGCTGCATATATACAGTGATTCTTTTCCCGGTTTGCATTGATAACATATGCTGCAGACACCGTTAATGCCGACATCCTTTCTGCCCTCCCGTTTTGCTCTGTATGAACAATGGTGGGACAGGTGATCAGTGAGATACGGGGTCCTGGAGCAGCTGAACGAATGCCAACAGTCGGCCATCTTTGAAATTCTTATTTTGTGAGAACATTTTTAAAACATTTAAATTCCTACTGGACTTTCTTGCAGACGAAAAGATTTCTAATTGATTCAAGTTCTCATTTTTCTCCTGGGAATCATAATTTAAGAATAATATAAATAGACTGAAACTCCATTAGGGGAAAATAATTAGAAAGATGAAGGAAGTTAAAACTACATCCTATTTTCGATGATTAAAAAAATGTTGGAAAGTGACTTTAGAATGATAGAGTACATTATCAAATATTTGATGGGATATCAAGGGGAAAAAATTATAATCATTTTACATAACCAGACGGTAGAATTAAAACCAATGAGTTGGTCAGAATAGGGACCAATGAGGAAAAAGTTTCTACCACTAACCCACTCCTGTCCTGCTCTCCTGTGTGGTGCACATTCTCCGGGGGCTTAATTCTTACCTTCCAATTCGATGTGAGTCAGCACGCCCGTGGCTCTTCCCTCCTTGGTGCTATAGAAGTGGGCGCAGCAGGCACTGGGGGCCAGGGCTTTATTCTTGGAACATTGGCACTTGGCGTGTGTTTCCTCACACAAGAACCAAATAACCTCAGAGAGGCTATGAGCTCTGGGCATTGTTGGGACAGTTGATGGATTGTGCAGGTGAGCACGGAATAGGCTGATGACAGACAATTACTGTAAATCACTGCTGGCCTTCCAACCACGTGCAGCTGATTGCAAGAAGTGCAGGGGAACCAGCCCTGGTCCACCCATTTGAGAAAATGAACACTGTGCTCAAAGCCAGGTTTGCACATTTTCTCAATGAGCTAAGTGGAATGTTTTCCATATAGCCAAATGAGGAAATGGAGAAGAATGAAAGCTTTGTTCCTTCAAGGGCATTTTTTTTTTTTAAAGATTTTATTTATTTTTAGAGAGAGGGGAAGGGATGGGAGAGAGGGAGAAAAACATTGATGTGTGAGAGAAACATCTACTGGCTGCCTTTCACACGCCCCCAGCTGGGGACCTGGCCCACAACTCAGGCATGTGCTCTGAATGGGAATCAAACTGGCGACCTTTCAGTCCGTGGGACGACGCCTAACCCACTGAGCCACACCAGCTAGGGCTCAGGGACATTTTTAGATAACATTTTATTTTAGGAGCAAATAGCACTTGTTTTTAAATTGAAAGCACTGTAAGTAAACATGTAGTTTTTAGAGAATTCTAGATGTAGAAAAACTAGGAAATACAAAAACACAGTCATACAACAGACAATTCGCAGTTCAGTTTTTACATGAGTCACTAGCTATAGATATTACAGTGAATTTTTTTTTTGCCTGATTTGGTTTAAAAATCTTTTTGTTCAAGAATAAAAGTTATATGAAGTTTTTATATAGCCAAATTACATATTCTTAAACTTGGTCATTTAGAATAACCCTAGTTGTATTCTAATTAACTAAAGAGAAAAAAGAGGGCTTTTCTTTTTTTTCTCCAACCACAATATCCTAACGTAGAAAGAAAATCACCAATAATACAATAGATAAGAATTTGATCAAAACCAAAAAGAAATGACAATACACAATATCTTAGAGGTTAAGTAGAATGTATGTGTATGTGTGTGTGTGTCTGAGAGAAAGAAAGAGAGAGAGAGAGGAGAGTGGGGGGAGACACAGAAACACATGCATTATGGTTAAGGTCAGGTAAGATCAGGGGAGGACACACTATGAAATTTTGCTTACATTTTTATGAGCTTATTATTCATTTTAGATATATACAGTGTACTTGCCACTGGATTCCATCATGCCAAACCAGAAGGATTCCTGAGGTTCTCGTTTATTTCTGCTGTCTAAAGCCATTACCTTCCACCTCTTAAAAGACTCAACACCACAGCTTTCAAGTCAAGGCCAAAAACACTACATCTCCAGAAGCAAGTGTACAATTTGAAAAATGATTGCTCTTTGATGTGCTTTGTTTTTCTCTCACAGCAATTATTTTCAGTCATAGGAGTCAGCCTTGGCTTCATTCAAAACCTGATACACCGTGAATGGTGTCACTCACGGGCCGTCAAAACTAAGGGCAATCTCTAAAAATGTGTTACCTTTGTTCTGAATCACTGGGCATGTGATAGAGATGGGCGGATGAATAATTACTTTTGCCAGTTCAAAGCTAAGTTCTAGAGGCAGCATATTTTCCTCGATGTTTAACTAAAACTTCTTGGCTAAGTTTACCAGTTCAGAGTTACCAACTTCGAAAACACTGTGGCATTTAGAAACTCAGTGGATTCCCATTTGTGGGGATTCCGAACTTTAAAGAGTGTTTACAGCTCTGTTCTTCACCCTAGAGGACCAGACTCTGGAACCTAGCAAATGATGGCTACTCATAACATTCAAATTCCAATCAACGTCTCAGCCACAAGCCCAACACAACTATTGTATTGAATCATACACACAATTCTGCCACAAAAGTTGTGTCCTTTCCTGAATTTTCCATGTCCCCAGCCTCTGTGCCATTGCCACTTCATTCCTTCAGTTTGTCTTTCCACCATCTCTCCTAACAAAACTCGACACAGTTAAAAGTCCCATTTTCACGAAGAGTGCCCAGATCTACCACACAGGCACACATACACACCCGCACACAGTCAAATGCCTTGTCTTCTAAATACCCACAGTATGGGGACCTATATTATTATACTCTCCTATTTTGCCTTGACTTAAAATTAATTACATATGTCTGCTTCTTCCCTCAACCGACAGACTTCACTACCCCATGTTAGATTTTAAGTCCTTTCAAGGCAAAGGCTGTGTTTTCAACATCCTTATATTTGCAATAATTCCAGTTTTATTATATGAATGATTGCATAAATATGTATTTGAATATTAGCTTGAGAAAACACTATAAACATTAATTTATACTAAGCAAATCTAAATTTTAAAACATAACCTGTTTTTACTCAGATTATTAATATTTTATTCATCAGAGATGTTTTACAGTGATTTTGATTTTTAAAAAATGTGACACTAGAATTTTTTCTTAATTACTGGGTCTTAAGTCACCTCCCCACCTTAAAGTTGGTACTATAAGCGAGTTCTTCACTCACCTTAAATCTGGTGCTGGAAGAGCCGTGACATCTAAAGTAACTGCTGAGAAGTTAGTAGAACATACTTTCTGTGTCATTTATTGTGCTCAATGCTAATCAAATCCTAATACTGAAAAAGTAATATTATAGTGTATAGATTAGATAATTAAGGGAGCTTTAAATCATATCGTCTGCCCTCTTCATTGTACAAATGAAGCAACTGAGGGCCGGAGAGTTCAGGAGAAAATAGTCCAGGAAAACACTTTTACTTCCTTTTTGGTTAGCAGTGCTAGGTCTTAAGGGAGCTCTTTGGGTTTTGTGACCATGAAGAGAGCCCAGTCAGCCTCCCTGTACAATGGCCCAGGTTCAAGGTCTTTGTCTTTATTCGTACTGCTCTCTGTTAGTCTAAACTCAACCAACCTTGGGATAACAATGCATTCTAAATTTTAAAAGAAAGAGAGAGAAAGTTTACCTTTTGCGACAGCATGGGTGGAACTTTAGACTGTTATGCTAAGTGAAATAAACCAGTCAGTAAGAGACAAACACCACATGATCTCACTTACAAGAGGAATCTAATGAACTAATAAACTAATGAACAAAGGAGAACCAGAGGCATAGAATCATGGAACGGACTGACAGCTGTAAGAGGGTTGGGGGGAGGTGGGGACTGGAAAAAGGTGAAGGGATTAGTCAAATAACATATATGAAGGAACCATAGACATGGACAGCAGTGAGGGGACTAATTATAGAAGTGGGGGTGGTCTTGGTGGGAGGGGTGAAGGAGGGAAAAAGTAGCACAACTGTTACAGCATAAAAAATAAATTTTCAAAAAGCCCCATTTAAAAAGAAAAGAAGTGACCTTTGATCATATGCAATTTCAGCTTATCTCGTTTGCTGTTTGGCTCTCATTTTTTAATATAGGAATGTATTTCCTTGAAGTATTTTATAATATACATATGAAAGGAAACTTTCCAAGAAGGTAAGAGAAGGTTTTCTTATTAAAGGTTTCTCTTCTACCTGATAAAGAATCTGCCATTCAGTGAGAGGAACATAATTGTGGAGAGGTGTTCTTGCTAAGTCAATGGTTCTTAACCACTTCACATTAGAGTTACATGGGGACATTTTTAAAACGTACCAATGTGCAGGAAACTCCACACCTGTCATTTCAGAAGCTCTGGCATTGAGGCCCAGGTGTTGGTACTTTTCTAAATCTCTTCAGATTTATCATGCAGCCATGTTCTTGGTTCTTATTCTGTATTTTCTTACCATAGGCCACATGCTTTTATTTGGTTTAGTTTTTAGTTGCTCATCTTTAAAGTCTATCCATACATGATTTTTGGAATGTAGAGGACAATCAGCCTCTCTCATAATCCATTTGAATGCTGGGAGTTTTCCTTTGAACCTAAAAGCCAAGAGGAGGTACATAATGCTTTGCTCATCTTGTGGACCATGGCAGGATTTATATATCTGGTGGGTGCATGGAACTGAGTTTGTGTCTTCTTCAACACTAATAATAGTAGGTTGCACTGCCAATGCTTGAATTGAATACAGGTCACAGCTCTTCATAACTTCAGTGTGCTACTGGAAACATTTCCCATTTCTGTTTACCTTTGGTACCATAAGACTCGTAATTCCTGCATGACCAACAAGAGAGAAGTGGATGCATGTACACAGAAGAAAAGAGGGAAAGAACTGGGCTCTGAATTTCAAGAGTTTGGAGTTTCTAGCTTGCCTAACACTTTCTCTCCATGGAGCTCTACTGAAAACTGTCAATGTCTACCAACGGCCAATTATTCAAATAAAACTCCTCATTCTTGCATTCTGGGGTATGCACAAGACTAATTTCTTCTTCTTTTGCTTTTGTCTTAACACCATAAGGTCACTCTCTCTGGATGAAAGAAGGTGAAGGGATTAGCCAAAGAATATACATGCATCACCCATAGACACAGACAAGAGTATGGTGATGGCCAGAGGGAAAGAGGGCAGGAGCTGTGTGGAAGTGGGCAAAGGGGGGATGGGGAAACTGGGGACGTCTATAACAGTGTCACCAACAAAAAATAAAGTAAAAAAAGTGACTTGGCTCTCAATGTATCCTTGAATTTAATGATCCCATCCCCTGTGTATGGGAGAACTCTAACCCATCCTTTTGTTATTGAAATCAGGCCCTTTCTCTAGAGCCAATTTAATTGCCACTCCCTCCGGGAAGTTAGGAAGACCACACTCCAAAGACATGTTTCCAAATTTAGGGGCTAAAATTCATCCCTTGCTTTTTAAAATCATAAGTCAAATAAACCAAGAACTTATTTGAATTCACGTTGGAGTCAACAAATGGAAGAAGAAAATAAATGTGCCAGGAAAAAGAAAACATGCTAAAATGTTTTTAATTAAAAATCTGATTTTTCATTCCTACACTTTGTATTTCTAATTTTAACCAAGTCAGATAAGCTAAATGCCATTTGTTTCATTTCAGTTTAACCTTTTCTCACTCTGAAAGGAAGCCATGTGTTTACATTAATTTTGTATGTAGATCAAATTCTTAGATCATTGAAGGGTCTGGTATACATCCTGTTTGCAAACCAAGATTTCTTTATGAATGAAGACTAAAATGCGCATATGCAGGCTTGAAACAGAAAACTTGCTTTGTTGCACTGCTATCAGTTCCAATATTTATAATCGGCATCTCTGAAACATTCCACTTTCAAAGTACAGAGACTGTTTTCACAGTTCTCTCTCATAAACGTGTTTTTCTAAATGCACTCTAGTTTGATGCCAGTAAGTTTCTGTTGTGTTTATTATATTTTGTCTTCTCTCCACCCAGGCCTCCACCCTCAGATCCCACATTGTGAGCAAGCCTTTGAGTATAACCAAAAGCTTATTAACAAATTTTCCAGCAAATAGAATTTTTGGGGATTTTTTCCACCTTGGGTTGATGGGCTTCCACTGAAGTAAACCAGTTATGTTTGTGCTAAACTTCTAAGGGAACTTCACTTCCAGTCATTTTAATGAATAAATGACAAACTGAATATAGCAACAAAATCAAGTCATGAGCAAAAATAGAGACAGAAATACATTGAGTAAAACAGAAAGAATGTGAGAAGGAAAAGTTGGGAAAGGGAATGAATGTTTACTCCTCTGACTTCTGTAACAAAAACTTAAAAACTGTCGTTTTCCCTAAATTGACCATGAATATGTAAATATCTGAGAGGATTACTTTCAAAAAGTTATATCCTTATTTTATTTTCAGGAAGATATTTTTCTTAACTATTCACCCTCTCAGATGGCATCATAAATTGTTAATGTGTGTGTTAAAATCACAAAATGAACATGAGATCACAATTAATTTAATTCAAATATTAAGTAGATACAGCCAGTTGAGTTGAGAAGTATACAATGACCAAGCCTCATAGAAAACATCAGTCAGAATGAGATCTATATTTTTTTACATTTTAAAAGTTCTGAGGCCTCAAGTACATGCACTGCTTGAGTTTTTGTCATTTAATTTCTCTGTATTTTTTATTACCTTTTCAAAAAGTACCAAAGTATTAGCTTTGATCTAAAATGGATAACAATATCAATAGGAAAATGAGAAGAAGAAAAGAAAACAACCAAACAGAGAAAATAACATCTTCACGCTCACATTTCCATCCTCTAAATCAATTTTCATATCTTGGCTCAACCCATAACCATTTATTGTCAGGCTCATTGAATTTAGTCTCAAGGATCTGAGAAAACTTGAGAGGATGATCAGCATGTACATCCTGATCCTGGATAATATTAACACCTAACATGTTCTAAATACCTCAGAATAATTCTAAACCTCAGGTTACTACATAAATGATAATAGTTTCTTACACTTAAAATAGTAATGTGTATTTTTTATAAATGCTTTCAAATACAGCATCATATTTTGTCTTACTGATGTAACCATGCAAAAATTTCATTTCTTTAATATGATCTTTTATCCTTTCTTTCCTTTTGATTCATACTGGCCTCAACCAGCACCCCAACTCACCCATCCCCTTCTCTTGCATGCCCACTTCCTTAATCATTCAGCCCTCAGTGCAATGAGGTTCTGATTAGCATAAAATAATCTCAGGAACAAAGCTTCCTATCTGTTGACCAGAGACAGAGTTTTAGTCTGACTGGAGATAACATCCTGGCCTCAGTTGTGTTTCAGCTCCAGACCCAGAAGAGCAGAAGGACTCCACTGACCCACACCCTTGCAAAACCAGACAGTGAGGCCAGGACTGACATCAGGACCGAATGCACTGATCAACTACCCCTAGTGCTGACCATTCAATAGAGACCATGGCCCTGGCCATGACCTTAACTCCCTTAGTCCCCTAGAAGCCATCTGGGAGCCAGGTTTTTGAGCACAAGCTCACCTGTGACTCTGGGCATGGTGCTACTTCCTTAAAAATAAACCTTTACTTCCTTGGCTGCAAACTCTTGTTTGATTGGGCATTGATACATGCAGGCAAATGGATCCCTTCAGTCCAACAACACTGACCCAAGATAGTTAGACTGAGTGCTGATTCAGTGCTTGATTAATTGGCTAAAAATATATGGAAATCATGTGAGAAACTCATTAGTATTATGGACCTGAGAAAAGAGAAGGCAAACTAAGTGTTAGGTTGGAGACAGTGCTTGGTTTGTACGGAGCCGAGTCAGAGCTATGGCCCAAGCTAGTTGGAAGAGTTGACACAGCAGAACAGCCGAAGTGAGTTTATTTACACGTGGAAGAAAACACAAACACAGAGAAGACCAGAAGCTGGTGAGGCCAAAACTAATGAGCAAATGTGGTCACCTGCCCTGCTGCATTGTTATGGAGAGAGATCAATAAATAATTCATGACTAGAAGTCAAATAACCTGCCAGTGCTGTTAACAGCAGCCTTTCATCTATTGATTCAAAGGATCTAAGTCTTCATTCATGTCCTCACAACACTTTGGATTTCCACACCCTTTGGTATGCTCTTCCACAGCCAGTGTGGGGCCCTGCCCAGCCTCTCTCATTGCTCCCCTCCCACCACAAGCACTAACCAAAGCCAACACCTCTTTGAGATGCAGGGACCCAGCAAGTACACAGAACTCTGGCCCTCGCTAGGAAATCTGGAATGCCCCCTCCCCCCCCCCCCGCAAACCCCTGTGCTGCCTCTGTGATGTGAGCTCTGATTTGACTCATTAGCAGGTAGGACAGAAGGAGTGAGAAGAGATAAACGGATCAAAGCAAGACTGACCAGAGTTAGAAGCATTGATTATATATGTCTGTGAATGGAAGGGGGTCTCTTTAAAGTACAGTTTGGGGACGGTCACTATTTAGAGTTTCCAAAAAGAAACATTGAAACATCTTTATCTATTATATGCCAGGGGGCACTAATTAATGTTCAGTTGTCCCTTTTGTGTAAGTTTACTCGCATGAAAAAAATAACTTAAGAAAAGAAAAGAAAGCAAAAAAGTTTACATTCATACTGGATTGTATGTATGTGCATTGATATTCTCATTTTTTTTTCTTGTCTTTTGTTTATTTGCTTTGGAGTTTGATGTAAGAATGTGATTCCAATATGTAAAACAAGATAAAATATGAAAAGCTTCCAGCAGTACTAGTTCAATCTAAAGAATATGAATTTTACTCTGAAAACTGTTGAAAAACAAGACAAAACAAAACACATTTCGCTGCTTTGAGGATGCTTTGGGGAATTTGTTTGATAAAAGATTTTAATCTTCAATGTCATTATCAAGATTGAAGCTGTATTATTATTCTGACAGTCAGAGATATGTAAGGATTCCCAAAATAAAAGCTTCTATTACTAATTCCACTTACAACAGCATAAATGACAAATGTGGATTTTGAAAGAACACTATCATGAATTATTATTTTGACATGTTAAATTTCAAAACAGATATTAAAAAGTTAACAAAATACTGTCACTTCTTCCTGTGACACAGTCACGGGAACTGAGCTTGCCTTCCCCTTCTGAATGAGAAAACTCACAAAATACACGAAACCGCTGCTCTCAGGCATTGGACAATTGGCAGTTACCAGACTGTGATCCCTGACAGAAGGGAAACAAGTGAGGTCAACCATATGATCAGTGCATCTTTCTTCCTGGAAGCACTTTCAAAATTTCAAACCAGGGAAGAGAAATCCAAGCAAAGCATGGCAGTCCTAAGGAGTTGATGGGACAGGGATTGAGTCTGGAAAACATGAGGCAGCTTGAGTCACAAGGCAGAGTACTTGACAACGAGGAAGCTTCCTCAGAAAGAGCTCTGTGTACCTGTAAAGGCCCCGTAGGACCTTTGCTGAACACTAAGCAATACATGCATAGGTTAAAACTAAACAATGCATAGAGTAAAATGCAAGAAGGCTGCACAAAAAATAAAAATCTACTAGCGAGCTATTAGATTAATAAATCCAAAACTCATGCAAGAGTAGAAGACTTTTGTATGGACCACCCAAACTGGAGAAACCTTGTGGAATGCCAGTGGCATTCAATACAGGCCCCCAAAGAAGTCCTCATTGTAGAGTTACCCTATACCATCCTAAAAAAGCTGAAAAATAA
This sequence comes from Furipterus horrens, assembly GCF_987537825.1. Lineage (NCBI taxonomy): Eukaryota > Metazoa > Chordata > Mammalia > Chiroptera > Furipteridae > Furipterus > Furipterus horrens. The sequence goes on from NW_028327171.1 coordinate 12,714,450, forward strand.
ATTCAAAATAATCCACAAGTAGTCCTGGTTGGTGCAGCTGATGGATTGAGTGACCGCCTGCAAACTGAAAGGTTGCTGGTTTGATTCCCAGCCAGGGCACATGCCTGGGTTGTGGGCCAGATCCCTGACTGGGGATATGCGAGAGACAGCCAATCTATGTTTCCCTTGCACATCGATATTTCTGTCCCTTCCTTCCTCTCTCTAAAAATAAATAAAATCTTTTAAAAAGTATCCACAAGTAATTCAATTTCTTGTCAAAATATACATCAATACTCTGAATAAAGACAGCAAAATCCATACCCTTATCACTATAACATTCACAATATCTACAATTATATAAAACTTACTGAATGTGGAAAGAAGCAGGAAAACGTAGCTAACTCAAAATCAGGAAAAAAATGTTCAATAGAAATAACCCGAGAAATAGCAGAGACGATGTATTAGCAGGCAAGTAAATTATAACAATATTATAAATATCCTCAAAGAGTTAAATAAAAATAAGAACACAAAGGCAAGAGAAATGAATGGTTAAAGAAAATAAATGTGATTGTTAAAGTTGACAAACATAATATCTGAGAGGGAAAATTAACTGGATGGACTTATTAGCAGATTAGACGGGATGATGAAAAACTAGTGAATTTCAAGATATAACAAAGAAAATGCAAACTAAAGTATGGAGGGGAAAAAATTGAAAAGTAAGTAAACAGAACTGCAGTTATCTGAGGAACGATTGGATTGCCAGGAGAAAAGGAAGGCAAATAACAAAAGAATGGTCGAAAGTTCTCTAAATTATTTTTAAAAACCACTTTATGGTAGTATGATTGGCCAACAGAAAGCAGTCCATGTTTAATGTATTACAAGCTGATGAGATTGGAGATAAGTGCACATCTATGAAACCATCACGAAAATCTATGTCATAAACATATCTATCACCTTCAAAAGTTTCTCTCACACTTTTTGTTTATTATTAATATGATGATGATGATGATTGAGTGATAAAAACACATAACATAAGATTTAATCTCTTAGCAAATTTTTAGTATGTGATACAGTATAATTATCTATAGGTACTATGCAGTACATCAAATCTCTAAGGGCTTACTCATCTTGCATGACTGAAACTTTGTACTCTTTGGCTAATACCTCTATAAATCCCCGGATCCAAGAAACTGAACAAACAGGATAAAGACAAAGAAAACCACAAGTAGGCCTTTCTTAATCACATTTTTGAAAATCAGTGGGGATATAAAAGGAAGCATCCAAGAGAAAATGTCCTAGGCTCTAATGCCTTCACTGGTAACGTCTATTAAACATTGAAGAGAGGAAAAGTAAACTTAGATAAACTTAGACATTAGAGGAAGAAGGGATAATTCTCAATTCATTTTATGAGACCAGTTCTGCTCAGATACCTAAACATACAGAGATATTTTTGGAAAACTACCAATATTCCCCATAAACATAAACACAAAAATCCATGCCAAAATAAATTAACACAGTATGACCAATTGGGGTTTATCACTGGAATGCAATTTTTATTAATAGCTCATTAGCAATCAAGATAACTAATTACCAGTATATTAACAGACAAAAAGAGAAACATATTATCTCAATAAATAGGTGGAAAAGCATTTGACAATATTCAATACCAGATAAAACAGAATAAAAAAGAAATTGTCTTTACTTGAAGACAATGTGCTAGCACATATTTAAAATGCCTTAACGAATCTCCAAAAAAGTCTACCTAGACCATCCTGATAACTTTACAATGATATATGCACACAGGATATAATATCAAAGATCAATATTGAGAAATCGATACTAAAAGTCAATTATAATTCTATATACTAGAAAAAAAACTACAATGGAATAAGATTTTAAAATACCATTTTCAATAGTACAAAAACATAAAATACTTAGGTATTAATATAAATACAGAAATATAACTTCTATAGTGAAAATTATAAAGTATTAAGAAGAGAAATTGAGAAAAATAAATGGACAGATATACCATGCTTTTGGATTAGAAGACAAAATTAAAATATTAATTCTCCTAAGTTGATGCATTGATCATTTCAATCAAAATTTAACAGGAATACTTTTTAGTAAAAATTAACAAACTGAAAAAATTATGTTGAAATTTCAAATGATCAGAATGCCAATTAAAAAAAAACGTTGGACAAATTGTACTACTTGAGTTCAAGACAACATAAAGCTTCAATAATTAAGACAGAGTGCTATTTTCAAATGTAAACATGTTGCTCAATGGACCAAAATGGAAATTTTAGAACTATATCCACACATAATCATTTGATTTTCAATAAATGTGGTAAGAGAATACAATGGGGAAAGGAGTTTTTTCAACGAATGCTGGTAGAATAATTGGGCATTTAAGTTAAAAAAATAAACTTCAACACTTACTTCATACTATACAACAAAATGCTATCAAAATGGATCATAAACCTAAATATAAAAGCTGAAGCTGTAAGGCTTCCAAAGGAAAACACTTTTAAGAACTCAAAGGCAAGGATGTTTTAGGATATAAACAGATTTTTATACACACATAAAATGAGATGCTACTCAACAGTAGAAAGGAATGAACTTGCATGATGTACATAATGTCAAAAACATTCTCCCAAGGTTCAGAAGGTACGTACTGTACAGACAGCTGGTGCATGACTCATGACTACATGAGTCTGGGCAACACAGCCCCACAGAGTATAACTTAAGCTCAGTAATTCAGAGGCCTCTGCATTCCAAGTAGGTCTCACCCCCAAGCTGTCCTGCTTAGAGGACAGAATGTTTATATTCCCTGTGTATTAGACATTGGCTAAGAGCTGTTTCCAGGGAGAACTCAATTCTCAGGCACATCCCCTCTCTGTGCTTGCAGGCAAGATGGGTTCCAGCAGCCTAGCACCATTTTAAGAGATGACTACTTTGTGTCTCTCCCACTAGACTGTGGGTTCCATGTGGTCAGAAGCCAAGCCATCTCATAGACTGCTGTATCCAGTACCTAGAATGGCGTCCAATGGCAACAGGTCTTTTGTTTCTGGCCTGGCACTATCCTGAGTCCCAAGAGATGGGATATGGAATTGGGAAGATACTGCTTAGTAAGGAGCATTCTGAGGAAAGCCACAGGAAGTAGCTTAGATCAGAGTTAACAAGTGCATGTGGGACAAGAAGAGAGATCAGTAGTTTAAGGCCAAGTTCAGAAATCTGGAGGAGCTAGCATACTAGCTGGACTGTGGCAGACAGAATTAAGAGCTCCTGGAGGCACTATTAAATTAAAAAAAAAAAAAAAAGCCAAATAACACGTTTAAATGTCCTGTTCATGCCTGTTGGCATGGGTTAGCCTGGGTAATTAAAGGGGACCAAGAAAAAAAAAGACACTGTGGAACATGAGGCGACTTTGACTATTTGAAAATAGTAAATATGTTCTCAGAAAAGACAAGATACTCTCTGAAGAACTGAGAAATTCATGGAAGAATTAGAGTCATTTCTTTTTAAACCAATTAATGAAAATAGATATATAACCACCATTTTATGCAATAAAAATGAGTAGAGATCACACTCTTAAGAGATTTAACTATCTTTCAACCATTAACAAGAATAATGTAGAAATGAGCTATCCAATTGAAATATAATGTAAGCCACATATGTAGTTTTAAATTTTATAGTAGTCACACTCACTGAAAGGTATAAAGCAACATGTAAAATTATTATTAACAATATACTTTACCCCAATATATTAAAAAATTTAACTGTTTTAACATATGGTCAATATAAAAATACTAATAAGATATTTTAGATTCAGTGTTTTTTTTTTTTTTTAAGGGATTGACATTAAATTAAAACTTCCGTTCCTCTGTTTCAGTAGCTACATTTCAGGCGCTCGATGGTCACCCCTGGCTACCAGCTAAAAGTTTCTCTATTCGACACTGCAATGCTAGAACCAGACTGAATGATGATCTGAGACCTTCTGAAAAACACTCAGATGTAATGACTACCTCATGCTTATGTTCAATAAAATTCTTACTCTTCTTTCAGAGGGAAAATTTTTTTAAAAACCTACTTGTTGAAAGCTTCTTAGAGGCACATCATCCATGAGGCTAATGCAGAAGCCAAAACAATCGTCACTTACTGAAGAGCATCTGAGTAAGGCGGCCTTAATTAGAACTTTGGCCTTCCTGGCACGTTCTGTGACTTCTACCTGAACTTGCCACTCAGTTTCCTGATGGGCTGCAATGTATTTATGATGTTCTCACTGTGGTGACTAGACAATGAACCCACGAGGAGAATTTAGAGTTCTAAATACTTTGACAAGAATCGGAATGAAAAATCTGCTATAAACTTCTTAAACTCCAAGTAAGTTCCATTGGTATTACCCCACCCAGATCAAGAGGCATCAACACAGGAAATGTAAATTTTCAAAATGAGGCAGGATTTTAAAACTTTCTTATGGTAACATTACAATTTCTTCCCCCATTCCCACACCTAAAAAGAACACTATACAAAGACAACTTACATACTGGAATAAAGCCACATTTAATAACTTCTTAGTAGTTGAGGATTTATTCTTCCATTATGAGATCAAGGACACCTATCATCCATGAAAAATCACCGGTATATACAATCATGAATACATGTAAATTTGTAGGCATTTGTCAGGGAATAAAAGTTTTGATTCTGGTAGATAGTTCAAAATGACTTCTGATCCAATAAGTTCCATTTCAAATCTCTCCTGACATAGTCCTCCAAATGCACAGGAAACTGTGCAATTTCATTGCCAATAGTAGGGTGAATTAATTTAGTTTAAGGACTTTCTCCAAGTTATCACACAGGATTCACCATGCTCAATAAATAACAACCTAAAAGAAATGTAGCAATGACTAAAGAAATGCTCAAATAAATCCTTGTAAAAATTTGTCCAAGTCAAATTACCAGCTTTTGGTCACCAGTTTCCTCTTCTATATATACCAGAAATTATATTGATTGCTATATCTTGGCACCCACCTCAATCATACTGTCCATCCCAGACTGAAATAAGAGCTATTAATACAAATCGAAATCTATCTGGAATTCCATTCCACCTACACCTACCAACTCATCTCATCTGTTCTCCAAACAAGTAATCTGTGCTGGACAAAGGAGTCAGTGCAAAATGGCTTAACCCTGACATAACTCGGTTCCACGTGAAATGGGCTGGGACAGCAACATTATGATAATCAATGAGAAGTTCCTCTTAGAATAGCTTAGTAGAATTGAAACCCTTAGGTGAAAAAAAAAAAAAGAAACCCTTAAGTGAACCTTCATTAGAGCTCTCAGATGTATCAGTGTTACATACACACATACATTAAATTCATGCGTATTTCCACACACACATTATATATCATCATATATACCTATAGACACAAACTCTTAGAACGTTCTCTACAACCATCAAATAAGAAATCAACGGACAGAACAAAATTTCTGGATTTTTCTGCATCAACTAATACACATAGTTATAGCTGTGCAAAAGGCTACTTGTTTGCAACATATGGATGGTAGCTGATTCCAGAGCTGAGAGCTGGCATTTAAATCCAGGCAGTCTGGCTTACACTGCTGACGACATCCTTGACCACAGTAGTAACATAAAAAGTTCATTTTTTGTAAAACATTTCAGAGGTTGCCTAGTCCAACTTATAAACCTATGTTTAATGTTTTCATATGTGGCAATGTATTAATTCTCCTAGCAATAAGGATAGGAAAACATTTCTGAAGCAGAAAGAATATATCAGGTCTTTTTTTCTGTGTGACAAATTAAAATAGTTTGAAGCTAATCCTTAGTCAGCTCAGACATCTGATTTCCAAATTTTGAAGATTACCTCTTCCCAACTTCTATTCCTTAAACATCTTTTCTACATAGAAAAAGGAAAAAAAACACACCCATGAGAATTAAATTATAAGTGTAAACAAATGAACTACGTCTGTATTTATTTTCTAGGACATCTCTGTAGTTTGTAAAAAGAAAAGAAAAACAGAGAATTTCCAGAGTAAGCATAACATCAACTATATAGATTTATTAAGCCTCTACATAATATGTCTAATACAATAACAAAACCACATTTCTCACAAAAACGTTAATTCAGTTTTCAAAAAGTACTTTTTACCCATCATGTCTAATGTTTCATCTGTTTTTACCCTACCAAGGCATGCGGGCTTTCTCAAGGTTGAGCTCGTCTATGTTTGCAGAAAAAGAGAAATTGTTATCTTTTAAAAAATGTATTAAAAATGAAAGGAAATAGAAACTTTATCAAAATCGTGGTTTCAAATAAAAACCCATGTCAAAATCTTTCCATTGTTTTCAAAATCAAACATAAAAGCAGTACTTTTAACTTCTTTTCTCAAAAGAGGTGGAGTAAGGAATCTCCACAGTGATCTCTAAGCAAAACCTCAGACAGGACTACAGTTCAGTTTCCCACATTTACATAAACAACCTTCATGGTGATTGGCCCCTGCAGCACCCAGACTGTCTGCATACCAAACAAAGCCGTAGTTGGCACAGGTATCTCCCCAGCACTGGAGTCAGATTAGAGATGGAAGAAATATCAACATCTACGAAGACCAGTGGAAGGAAATTTAAACTCGCTCTACCACCAAACAAACAACCACTGCCACATCTTAAAGGCCACCATCAGGATGACTGATTGGGGCCCCACAGCCCTGAAGTGGCTTCTTGCATATCTTAGTCCTGTAATTAGTGCCGGGTGTTCCTTCCGGCCATTCAGGAGTTAGAGATTCGGTTTAAATGTTGTTCTAAAGTTCATCCAAATAAGGCTGGATTTTTCTTCTGTGCTGGTCCCTCCGTTTTCTCACAGGTTCTTTTTCACACCCCATCCCCAGCCTATTCTATTTTCCCCTGTAAAATCAACATAATATTCCCTTCCAAGCCTAGAATTTCTTACTGTGTCTCAGCAGGTTAGTGCTTGTGTCCTATCACAATATTTTTTAAATGTTAGTTTTATTTTCTAGACTAATCTAACTTTAGATTTAATCTGAATAATAGATTGCATTTGTCGTCAAAGAGTGTGTCTAAATTGAAAATCCAAGATCCTTTTATCTAGAAGATTAATTTCTCATGCCCATACTTTATAAGGCTTCATTTTTGTTTCTAAGAATTTTTTCTAAACAGAAAACAACAGAAGCTATAATCAGCTTGAAGAAGACATTTGTAATATTTGGCTGACTAGCATCCTTTTTTTTCTTCTAAAGAACACCATGATTTCTAAACATTTGAGGAATTACCCACTTCCCTTCCTGTGGGACAATAATTAGGGACCCAACCCTGCATTAGCTAGACAGTGGAGATGTTACTCAAGATGGACAATAATTTAGAGCTCTTTGGAATTTGAATCTTGAACATAGGAAACGAACTAAAAGTTGTTGTGGTTTATCCCTTTCTGTAGCGGCTTCTTGATTCGCCCCTTCCTGCTAGGGACTCTTCCTGTGGTTCTTGCTTGTTCTCTGCATCTGCTTGTCTTTCTGCTTTTTATCCAAGCTTATTTCTCCAGAATTTATATCACACCTTAGCACTTCAAATAACACACCACAGTTCTCTTTGGCTCATGTTAGTCCAAAGTCAGTTTCCGTTACATGCAGTTAAAGGATTCCCATTGATATCCAATTAGAACATGTCAGTCATTCTTAGATGAATAACACTGTGTACAGGATTCCCTAAACTGTTTACAGCTGACCACAATTCAATGAAGATCATGGATCATGTTTTGTGTGATCGGTACTGTTCTTAGTGCTGGAACAGGTATTTTAAAAAAGGAAGACACTGATTTACTCCCAGAGGGCTTACTATAGAGTTAAGATTAATGCACAAGCAACATTTACTGGTCCCAGGCATAGAAAGAGCTCAGAAGAAATGCATTCACCATTCAAGCAACGACATTTTTGTCACCTGCCTAGTTTCCCAAGCCTGAACCTATAGTTCATCCTTGGCTTTTTCTTCCTCACCCCATACATCTAATTAGTCACAATTCATTCATTGAGAAAATATCTGTTAGCAAACCATGTTGACTGTGCTTATTTTAGATCTCTCACCTCTTTCCATCACCAAAGCCTCTCCTTTAATTCAGTCCCCCCACCCCGATGCATTTATCAATGGACTAACTAGCGACTTAGTCACTGGCCCCTCTGACTTTGTCTTTGTTTCTTGTGGTCCATTCTCCTCTAAGAAGACAGAATTTTCCTTCCAAAGTGCAAACCAGATTATGTTGCTCTCCCCATGAGGCTTGCCAGCATCTTAGAAGAGCTCCAAGTGTCTTAGGACGCCATTCACCACCCTTCAAGGCACTTGAAAACTCTTCTGGAACAAAGTGAGCTGAAACTAAACAAACAAATGGAAAGGCAAGGTCTATCGGGCTCTGGCTCTTGTGTGTCTCTTGAGCTTCATCTCTCACCACTCTGTGCTACCAGCATATTGAACTACTTACAGGTCCTTCCAGCACCATTATCTCATCCTCAGCCCTGGGCACTAGATGCTCTTTTGTCTGGAATGCATTTCCTGCTCCGTGATTACATTTCACTTGACAAACTCCCATTTTTCCACCCTCTAGGCCAGGGAGAGCAGTCCTTCTTCAAATTGCCAGGGGAATTACTGTGTGTACCTCCTACACACTGCATCTCTCTGTGACATGATGCACACGCTATCACTCTACGTTATAATTTTCTATTTCTTTGCATGCCTTCCTTTTCAGAAGGCAGGTTCTGTTCTTTGAGTTTGGGAAGTCTGTCTAATTCTTCTTTGTTTTTCCCGTGCTTAGAACACCTAGCAAAGAAAATATTCAGTAAATGTTTGTTGAATTGAATGAATACACATAAAGTATTCTCATAAATAATGCATATAATATCTTTTTTACTGACCCAATTAACACAGAGAACCTGGATATAATACATTTTAACCATTCTGTTTGTAAACACAGGAAACATCTGAATACCTAGACATTGTACAGTTTCAGGACTCTCTAAAGATGCCAACCCTAAATTTAACAAATTTATTACAGAAAACAAGTAAACTTCCTAGATTTATGTGAAATTTCTATTGATTTAATCAATCTATAAACTCCCATAGAAACATTGACAAAAATACAGATGTCCCCAAAGCCCTAGATTATATGGAACAACATTTTACATATTAATGTATCAAGCATACTTGAAGTAGAAGCCGGTCCAACAGAATTGGTTTTATAGAAAAAGATGACAAAGTAAGCCAGTCTGTCACAACCAAAAAAATATGCAACCTTTTCTGACAATATTTTCTGAGTAAATTCATTCAGACAAAAATAATGGAAAGCTATACAATAAACCAGAGGGCATCTGGGCTATTATGGCAGATACTTTCCTAGGAGGGAGTCAAATAAATATAAGTTTACATGGTTTCATAGGCATTTGTAACAAAAAGAGGCAACATGTGTATGGTAAAGGGTGTGGTTTGTTGGTCACAAAAATACATGTGATACAGTCTCTTATGAATTAGTTTCTTCTTATAGGATGAACAGGTCTCAGTAATCGGCTTTTGCCCATCTCTCTATAGACACTGTCCCTCAGAAAAAATGATTCTCTTCCTATAATTACAATCTTAGGCATTAATTACCATCACTTAGTATTAATCCCAAATCTGTAACTCACTTCTAATTAAGTTTTTAGTTCTTTATACACAACTGTCCAGTGAGCTTCTCTTACCTCAAACAAAATTTATTTAAAAGTGAATAAATCATTTTCAACTTAATATCAGTTCCTCTTATCATCATCTACGTCTACAGAGATACTGCGGATCTTCTAGTATTATGTCATCCTCAATTCCCTTTTTTATCCTTTTTATGTAGTCTCCCCACTCGTCATCATTGAGTGCTCCAAAAAATTAGTTGTAAAATATCCATCACATGCCAACTTTTTCTGATACTAGCTACTTAGGTGGGATGTCATCTTATTTAGAGTCTGTGAGCATCACAACCAATGCCCCATTTTGGACCCTGTGTCTCCTGCTTCTATCTTGTCACTTCCATGCCCATCTTCCTCAGAGACACCCTATGGATTCTCAGATGGATTTCTCCCTCTAGATTCATCACACCTATAGAAAGTCATGTTGTCTTGATATAGTAAGCTAGTCTTACTCTATCACAAACATTTCCTTTCCCCCGCCTTTGCTCAGAATCCCCTGCTCAATATTCTTTCATAGGTTTCTCAACTTATCCCAAATTTTACCTGTCTTTTAAAAATCTTGTTCAGATCTCACATCTATAAAGACCTGCACAATTCCACCATGAAATCCTTTCTGCTAATACACTTAGTCCCTCCAATATAGCATGCAGATCAACTTGAATTCCTTTTTATGTACAAAAGCTCTAAATAACTGTTAGTCAAGATAGACTATATGTACTTATGCTGTTCAATGAAACAATCCCTGAATTTTAGGGACTTAACAAAAGTTTATGCCTCATTTATACTGTATGTCTCACGTGGGTCATCAGGTAGCTCTACTGAACAACGACTCCAGTATCCCAGCCAATTATTGGGGGCTGCATTAACCTCAGGGGCAGGGGAAGAGAGAAGCCAGAACACTGTGCAGGAGGTTTTCATTCCCTCTGATCGGAAGTGACATAATTCATGTCGGTTCACATGGCCTCACCTCACTGCTAGTGGCCTAAAATGCAGAGGAGCAACAGAATACTTAGAGAGCTTTACTGTTTTCATCACAGTAAATTTGTATATTCTTCTCAGCATAGATGTGTATAAGGAAAAAATCTCAGCTCAAGCACTGCAATGTTCCATGTTAGAATACTACTACCTGTAGGAGAAAAAAATTGAGGACGATGACTGCCTTCCCAACAGATTCATTTTTTTGTCCCCTGTCACCAGGGACCAGATGGAAAGCAACACAGGCAGAAGTATGATCTCAGACTCTCAAGGCCAAGACCCCAGGTACATTAGGAGCGCTCTCCTCAGCAAGAATGAGAGGCTGCTATTGCCTGACATTGACCTAAGTAGACCAATCAAGTTGGCCTAGAACATATCTGATGTGATATAGCCAAATTGCCATGAGCTTCCAGAAAAGCACTGAAAGCTGTGAGTGAGCTGCTGTCTCATTTTGCCATATTTCTGTTTCAAGTGTCTGTGTGCCCTCCACAATCAGAGAGAACTTGGTGATAATAGATACTGTATAAGATAAATTCCCCCTGTACTCTTGTCGTCGGCAGCCGTCCGTCTCGAGAGACGACGGTGTAGCTTCTTAAGAGTCTATCTGCACCGCCGAGAATGGCTGTGCAGTCCGACTCGGGAGTGACACAGTATCTGTCTCCTCCCGTGTTGAATCGACATCTTGCGATGACGCTGGAGTGTCCTCTCCAGTGAAGCTGAAGCTACAGAGCCTGGGCAGGGTGATATGGAGGGTCTGCTGTTGCCCATGCAGCAGACCCCCCCTCTCTTCGCAGCTGAAGGGTCCAAGGGAAAGACGGAGTCAATACAGCTTGGCTTCAGGTGCGCCGCAGGAGTTGCCGGTGTTGACTACAACGTCGAACTGCCTTAGGGACTCCGGCTCCGGATTTTCTGTCGGGGTTTACTCCCTTAGCCTTTCCCCTGAAGAGGTATGCCGCAAGGCAGAGGAGGTTTTTTGGAGTCAGAGTTTTCCTTCTCTGATGTGCCCTGACTGGAAGATCGAACCAGCGACACTTAGCTCGCAGGCCGACGCTCAATCCACTGAGCCAAACCAGCCAGGGCTGTACTCTAGCACTCTATTATCAGGGAATACGCAAGACTCTTTCAGAGTGGACAGGGAGCTCTTCATTAGAAAGGCCATCTGTGGAGAGAGAGTATATGCTTCTTCAGTCCTGGCCTTTCCTTCCATGTGAAGAATATTCCATTGTCATACTTCCAGCTTCTCTCAACCTCTCATTCCCACACATCTGCATAACTGGGAATGGCTTATCTAAATGGTGAGTTTGGAAGGAGGCCTCGGGCCAGCATCTTTCTTCTCTTTTTCTCTGTGGGTCTGTGTTTGTTGGGAGAGCCTGTCCGAACAAGCCCTCCGGTGACAAGGTGAGTGAGCCTGTCTAAACCTGGGGTTTAGAATTCAGAAGGCCTCATGCTCCCAGACACAAAATGCATTTCCCAATTTCAGTTTTAACTGTAATACTGGTTATTGTTTTGTTCTCCATATGTTGATTCATTTAATGTATTTCTTAGTTGATAAAGAATCTAAGTGGGTAAGTGGGATACAATTTATTGCATCTCCCAAATAACTTAGAAAGATAGTATATTGCTTTACGTTATTTACTTAAGTGTATCTGTCATAAATATTTACAATAGGCTTTCATCTACCCGTATTATACTATAGCTATTACTTTGGTATTCGGTGATGCTAATATATTTTTGTTCAGTTATTAGAATGTACGGCTACCACTAATTTTTTTCATAGAAAATTTTATTAGACATTTGAAATAAATGTGTTAATATACATGCATATTCTTAATCTATTTGTACAATGCCTTGCTTATTTACATAGAAGCCAAAAAAAGTAAAATATCAGTTTTAGCATATTTTCTACTAGCATTTTTGATAGCCCACAGGCATGTAATAATGTATAACCTTTGATTCAGATAAAATCATTTTGTTCATTTAAAGTTTATGGTAGAAGCATGACTCAGAAGAAAAGCAAATTAGCCTGCAAATACCAATGTCTTCTGATGACAAAAACGGGGCCAGTAGTCTTTAAATTTTAAAAAGCTAAAACACATTACATTAAACATATGTGGCTGCAATGCAAAGCCATTTCAAATGTGTTAGGTTGGACTGAAATAGAAGTCATTCTTTAGCACCTTTACAAGCTGCCAAGAGCACAAGTGATGCATTTAAACATGAAAGAGAACTGAAGTTTGTCTGCCATCTTTTTTCTCTCATTGAATTACATTTACTTGAAGGTCACAGAATGACTATCTGCTTTTTAGTGCCACCTTTTGGGTGGTCTTGTTATTACATAACATCAGAATTTTAAAAATGGAAATTCAGTGTGTGTGTGTTTATGTGTGTGTGTGTGCGCGCACATGTACATGCACATACGTGTGTTCATTGAACTCCAGCATATTAAGTTTAGGTCCTTAGTTTTTCACATTAACTGTGCAGCTTGTTAAATAAGAACTCTGTTCACTTATCTTCTGTCATAAAGTCAGAGCTGTAAAATTTCTTCATTAGAGTTTTTTTGAATCATGAGATTCATCCCCTGTCTATCCCACATTATATCCTTATACCACAACACAAGCCCCGGCGCTCTCCTTCACATAAACTTTGATCTAGGTTACATCGACTCCTTCCCTTTAGAAAACTTAAAAACCAGTGGTCAACTGTGGCTGCTGAGAGGAGCCATGTTATTAGCACAGCTAGAGGCAGACGCTTTTCTGATGCCTCAACTTTTGCTAACATGGAGTTAAAAGTCAAACCTAGGTCTCATAATACTTATTCAATGAACTACACTGACGCACTTCAAAGAAAGTATTGGCTCTAACAAACATCCTCTGCTACTCGTATCCTGATAAAGTGGTTTGAATTCCAGGTGAAGCAAATATGGTTAAATGATTAGAGAACATGATCTTTAAGATATGGAATTATTTGCCATAGAGACAGAAAGCTAAAATCAATCTTTAATTTTTAGCTTGGCTACTACCCAGAAGATGCAATCACTGGATCTATTGAATACAAAACAGATGGAATTAATTGTAAAAATGGCAAGATGCATGTGAAAGAAAGGAAGTATTCCTGACTGTGAAAGTTACTTGGCTGTTGAAGGTTCAACAGTGTTTTTGTTTTTAGCAAATAAGAAAAATAATGTGCATAATTGCACGTGATCATGTCCTTGATTTTCTTTAGATTATTACCACATATGCTAGCATCTTTTAATAATATGTCCACTTCTAGATGTTTCTAAACTTCATATAAATAGAATGATACTGCATATGTTCTGCAATACCCTTCTTGTTTGCTCAAATTTATATTTATATAATTAACCTATGTTAGGGTTTTTGTTTTGTTTTGGCTTGGTTTGGTTTCTTTTTTTGGAGAACTATCCTGTTTTCTAGTACCACAAGTTATTCCAAGCATGTCTTATATTTTCCCTGCCACTTCACCAAGGAGTCCTGGTTCCTTTTATTGTGGAGTGGTACTTACAAATCAAGATCTGAGCTACTGGTGTGCTTATACCTACTGGAATATCATTGTGTTTAGATCCTCTCAGCATATAGAATGAAAAGTTATGTGTATGTGTACTGACTCATGCATACATATACCTTATTATTTCTCCATCTATTTATCTGTGTGTATATATCAAAAGGGTAAGTACACATATGGCAGAAAACAAGAATCAAGTGTGTTGTGTGTTTGGGTGTGTAGGTATATACATATATCACAACTTCATACAAATATCTCCAACTCCCATATAACACCACAGAGTTCACTTAACCTGTCCTCCTTTCTGGTTTGTAAGGTTTTCCTCGGACAATGAGAAAGAAACTTGGATTTTGTTGTCCATCATATATGTACTTTTTTGAATTATAACATATACACATGAAGTAGTTTCAGAATTATTCACCCATACCTCTATGAGAAATACATTTACTAACTACAATGCGTCATTTGCACAATGCTGTTTTTGTATTTGCCTTTAGGTTAGCTTCATGGTGTACAGTTCTATGGGTTTTGAAAATGCATAGAGTCATGTAAACACCATATAGTTATGATTACAACAGTGTCATCTACCCCCAAAGTCTCTCATGGCCCTTTTGTTGTCAACATCGCCCCCACTCCTTAACCCTAGCAACTGTAGATCGGTGTTCCATCTTGACAATTTTGCTTTTTCCATAACAGCGTCCAAATGAATCAAGCAGTCTTTTGAGTGTAGCTTCTTCTACTTAGCACAATGTATTTAACATTCACCCACGAGTAAATCCATAGTGTTGTCCCTTGTATTGCTAAATACATAAAAATTTACTGGTTAAAGGACATCTGAGTTGTTTTTAGTGTAACCGTGATTGAAATAAAACTAATATACTAATCAGGTGGTAATTATAGAATTGGCTGTACTAACAAACTGATAGAAGATTCACATATTGAAAGTTTCCTTCTAAGTATTTTATAGACAACGGCAGCTGCAGCTCCCGCTTAACCAAGGAATGACCTTGACCCCAAGACACTGGGCAAGCGTCAGCGACTCCTGTCAGAACCAGCAGAAACGCTGCCTGCGCGTCCTCTTTGCAGATACCAGGCGTGAAACCGCGGATGGAGCCATGAGAGCTACAAGATGATGCCCGCGGGAGCTAACACCGAAACACGCGAGAGCCCGGCTGAGAAACTGCAGGTCGCCAGGAATTCCTTAGCTCCCCTCTTCCCAGGTTCCCCTCGATAATCTAGCCCGGACGCCTGAGAGGCCCCGTGAGAGGCTTTGAGAAGAGAGTCCCCATTCTCCAGGCGGCTGGCGCCTGACTCAAACCACTTTCCTTTATATCAGCACCGGCCTCTCCAGGACTGGCTTTTGAGGATGGTTCAGTTACAATATGGGTGAAGAAGTCATTTTTTTTTTTTTTTTTAAGTAAATCCTTCAGCCCCAGGTGGTCCAGCTGATAACATGGGTCAGAAATGAACCGCCTTGCCAAAGCCTTCCGGAACTGCTGAGCAGAGAAGAGCAGGAAAGACGGAGCAGAACGGCATGGAGCAGACCCTGCGCGGAGCCCAGCAGAGCTGTGTGGCTGGAGAGGAGCGTGGCCCCCGGGCGACTCACAGCCGTGCTGTTACTTCACGACGGAGCTGTTCCACAGTCATGCTGGTCTCACGACGGAGCCAGCTGTCCTCCATAAAGCTGCCTTCTCCACCACACCCCAAACTGCGTCTTCCTGTTGGCCCTGAACGGACACCCACCATCGTGGGCTGACAGGAATGAATTTCTTATTTTTCAGTTGACCTTGCCTTCCATTTTTCTTCCTCTGTCTTCTCCGTTTTCCATTCTGTGGACTCTTTGTTACATTCTTGGAACTTTCTCCATTCTCTCCCTCTCCTTCGCACATTTGCTTTTCATCTTTGCCTGATCTACTAATAAACCCATTTTATTCAGATTTCATGCTTGGTCTCTTTTATGGATCCTCACTTAGGAAATTTATTTTCAAACCATTAATTTATATCTTGTGTTTGATCATGCAAATATCTAATTTTTTGAGGGTTGGATTCTAGGTTTGTTTGTTTTTTCCTGCTGGCTCTCACATAAAATACCTTGCATTTGTTTTGTTTTGCTTTGATTTTTTTCCCCACTGTGAGCTCATATTATGATAGATATCATTGGAGCCCTGAGCTCTGGTGCTTTCATGACAGAGGGTGTTGGCACGGCCCTGCCAGGTCCCAAAGGCACCATTAGCCAGAGACTACTTTACACTGAATAATTGTACGTTGGTAAGATCACCCAGGAAGTATGAATTCAGTCAGTAAAACTGAAATCAGATGGCTTGTGATTACAAAGTCTAAAAGAAAGTCTTTCATGCTCTTCCCTATCGTGTTGAAGTTAAGACAATTTTTCTTGCCCTCTCTTGAGGTGTAGTGAGTTGATTCCCTGTGAGCGTCCCAGCCCGTCTTACTTAAACTTGATGTTTACCTGTGTTCCCTGCTCCCAAACAATCCCTGAAAACAAGCCTTATTTATACAGAAAATTCCCTCAAGGGAAACTGACTTCTGAGTTTTGTTTCCTTCTATTGACTCTTTGACGTCTAAGAAATTCTTAGTTCTTGTCTGTTCACAGGTGCATTCATGAAGATGTCACTGATCATCAGAAAAATGCACATTAAAACCACACTGAGATATCACCTCACACTGGTCAGAATGGCCATCAGCAATAAGTCAACAAACAAGTGCTGGTGAGGGTGTGC
Organism: Furipterus horrens; assembly: GCF_987537825.1. Lineage (NCBI taxonomy): Eukaryota > Metazoa > Chordata > Mammalia > Chiroptera > Furipteridae > Furipterus > Furipterus horrens. Next base: position 12,731,390 of record NW_028327171.1, read on the forward strand.
AGAAAGGGGAAACCTAGTGCACTGTTGATGGGAGTGCAGATTGGTGCAGCCACTCTGGAAAGCAGTTTGGAGTTACCTCAAATAACTAAAAATGGATCTGCTTATGACCCAGTAATTCCTCTTCTGAGAATTTATCCAAAGAAACCTGGAACACTCATTCAAAAGAATATATGCACCCTTATGCTCATTGCAGTGTTATTTACACTAGCTAAGTTTTGGAGGCAGCCCAAGAGTCCATCCGTAGGTGAGTGGATGAAAAACCAGTGGTATATTTACACAATGGAATGCTACTTGGCCATTAAAAAAATAAGAAAATTTTACCCTTTGCAACAGTATGAATGAACCTTGAGGACATTACGCTAAGTGAAATAAGCCAGTCAGAGACAGACAAATGCCGTATGATTTCACTCATATGTGGAATCTAAGGAACAAACTAAACTAACAAGCAAAATAGAGACAGACTCATAAGAGAGCAGGCTGACAGTTCCAGTGGACGGGGTAGAATGACTGAGCAAAGAAGAAAGAAAGAGAAAGAATTCAAAGACATGGGAGGGCGGGGTAGGAGTAGAGTTGGAGGAGAGTATAGAGGGGATAAGTGGTGATGGAAAAAATAAAATAAAATAAAATAAAATGACTAGCAATAACTAACACCTCAGAGGATAAAACTTGATACAGCTGTTTAAAAAGTCGTTTTGATTAGTAACAAAGATACTTCTCCATTTTTAACATGAACTGTATGCCTACAGTGAATGACCAGAAGCTTTCAACAGCCATCTACAGTAAATAATATTCCTGTAAAATAACAAGACTGCTGTACTTATTGTAACTCATATACAATCAAATGTAAAATGTTTGGAAAGAAAACATAGCGCAATAAGTCTTGGGGGGAAATGCCTATCTCCTTAACAGATGTTTTTCTCATCGTTCACTCATTTTCTATGTGCCAGTTAAGTGAACATGGATATCTGTGATTTTGTTACAGAACCCCTGGGCTGCTCCAATTGAAAACAAACCCACAGGCTCTTTAATTAGGGGTCCGATTGCCCGCCGCCAGAATTACAACTCTGAATATTATATTTGAGTGAAAAGAAAAACTGTTTATTTAACAGTTACACATATCTTTTGCCTCCCCTCTACCAAACCTAACCAGTTTGGGGGGGGGCAGTCAGAAACACCGTTTCCCTACTTTCTAGGCACAGTTCAGCTTTACCAGCAGCTGCCAATCACTCTTCTGATTGGGGAGGTCCTTTCTGTGCTGTGGTATCTTCCAGCTCTCAATGCAGGACCACCTGGATTCTCAGCCTCCTTTCGAACTATCTTCTTTCTGTAAACCGCGTGGATCTCCCCTCCTTCTCCAGAGCACCCCTGCGAACACCCGCCAGCGAGGGAGACAGCCCCAGAGCGTGCCCCCCCCAAAGTGTTCGCAGCTGCCTATATATCCCTGACTGCGTCCTCTGACGCAGTGGGTGTTGCCAATAGTTCTGACCGTTCACAGAACCCCATGTAGGCTCTGTGTGCTTTCCATACTGTTCCCTGGTTCAAGACTCCTCCCAACCACCTGAGGCTTTGGATGCATTAAAGCAATTTACATAATGAAAGACACCGGCCATCAGCCTCAGGCATGTGGAGGCATTCTGAAAGCTGCTTCCTTCTCCCCATCCCCCAGCCACAAACTCCGGGGATTTTTGGACTCTCCTCTTTCTGTAACAATTTCACATACTCACATAGCTAATAGCCAAAACCTAATTTTTTCCTACCTATTTGGTTCTCACAATACGACTTTTACATTGTCCCTGAAGTCATCAAATCTGTTCTTAAACCTCAGGTAAGAACTGTTTTTCATCATGGCACTGAGCTTAAGACAGGGAATGGGTGACTAACAGTCTCAATTTTTTGTTAAAAGCCATATCCTGAGTCCCCAGTTACCCAGAAATGACATCTGGCTTAGAAGGCTAATTTGTTTTAAATTTCTTTTTTCTATTAAAAATTAGACTACTTTGCTTTATACTTTTGACCTAGCCCATGTAATATTACTAATTGCCATTTGTATTAATTCCTAATTTTGCAAAAATAGAGAAAGATGCTTTCCTGGAGCCTCCCCTCTCACTGTAGCGCTCCTCATCATAACACCACACAAGTTCGCTTGCTTCAGTTGCTGCGCAGGTGTTCCCAAGAGAGCTTCTTGTGTGGAACACATGTGTTTCTGCAGATCTCTTGTAATGGTCCATCGGGTTTCACGTGCTTTCTTTATTTGAGCTCTAATTTTGAATGAGAAATATATATAGCTTGTGCAGTTGCGTTAAGTTTGAGTGAATGTCAGCTGCTCAGCAAAGTTTGAGCAAATGTCCCACTCTTCCAGGTAGAAAAGTTTACTTATTCTTAAAGTTTACCATACACGTATCCCTTCTCAGATGAAACTTTGCTTTATAAATTTAGGAATGGATTTTTTGGCAAAGCTCTGGAATATGTGTGAAATATATCATAGGTTAGTGTCTGTACATACTAAGTACTCAATAAATGTTAGAGATGAGAAGGGTGATGTTGATGACTTTCAGAAAACATTATATTTATCTACTCAGAGTCCAATATATTTACTTAAATAAGAGTTAAAGTCAATAATATTGCAATAGCTATGTATGGTGCCAGGTGGATGCTTGAATTAGCGGTTCGACCACTTTGTAAATTATATAGTTTTCTAACTACAATGCTGTACACCTGAAACTAACATAAAATAATACTGAATGTCAACTGTAATTGAAAAATAAAATTTGAAAAAAGAGTTAAGAAGTCATAACAGTGGCATTGTTGTTTTATATTTCTTGCCTCAGTGATGCAATATGGAAATTTGGAACCCATTTCTTTGTTCCAATATATATGCTTATATATTTATATAACACACATATACATATACATGATATTTTATGTCATAGAATCTACAAAATGTGGTACTGAATTCTTTTGGAAACTAAACCCACTTTTATCACCATATTCTCCATCTGTGTAATAGGCTGGATTATGTAAGACAAAGAATCCCATTTCATATTTTACTTCATTGTTTCCTGATATTTTGACAATAAGACTATTAGCTACCATGGCTTTCAAGGAACAGAAAATACTGTGTTTGACTTTTAGACATGAACAATGTTTTAATTTAGACAAAGTTTCATTGAGGAATAATTACGCTGCCCAGGATGCAGCGTATAAAAATATCACTTCTAAAGTGGAGTTATACCATTAAAACCAAGATACAGTGGTTTGTACATACATAGGGCATTCAAAGTGCTAAATTACATTAATATTTGTAGAATATTCGAGTTGTAAATTCATAGATAGAATATTCAAGCTGTAGCTGTCCAACCCACTCATATTACAGACAGTAACTCAGTTCCAGACAGTCTGTGTCCGAGATCACTGCATAGGCGGGTGCACTTCTTAAGTTAGTTACCCTGACTCAACCCGGTCCTGTTTTTCCTGTACTCCCACCACCCTTAAAACGTTTTAAATGTAAGTGTGTACATATTGTGCTTTGATTACATTAAAGGTTAAAAGAAGAGATTACCTGACTCCATGAATTATCAGCTGTGTGTCGGCTTGGCCAAATTTCTTCACTTCTCTGTGCCTCAGTTACCTTATCTGTGAAACAGATATTAATAGCAATAAATGTACACATGAGAAATAATTAGCACATATATGTAAAATGTGTGTGGCATATATTAGGCACTCGATAAATACCAAGTGTTATTACTGTCATGGTAACACCTTAGGAAATATGGATTCAGACATGTCATTCAGTTTTCGCTCCCTTCTTCTGCCTAGGTCTCTTGAGTGGGCAGGAGTTCTTCATTGACTAGTGGCATAAAAGGGAAGGCACAGCCTGGCAGGGGCCACCAGGGACCCAGTGCCCAGAGACAAGGAATTGCTCATTCAGAGTGTGAGTTACCCACCTCCACACATATACTCTCAGTGTTCTCCCAGCCCAATCTCCCTTGATCAGGTGGACAAACAGAGAGATTCCTGGAATCATTTCTGCTAGCCTGGAAATCTCAGAGACACCCCACTGAAAATAATGCTCAGTGGGCACCCACCAGCAAGTGTCACAGGGCACTGGGGACTATTCTGATTTGATCATCATGTCCGGACTCCCACATATCCCTGCTAGCTAACTGCACGTACTCCACATCATATCATTAGCCTTAACATAATGCAATTGTGCATTTTTACAATGGAGTCTGCGAATTATGGAAAAATTTTCACAACACTATAATACACTGTTTTATACTGTCATAAGTCTGTCTCAGGCAAATATAATTTGATAACATTACTGTTATTAATGCAATGCTCCTAACACATATTGCTCCCATTGTTAACTTTTAGAAAATATTTGGGGAGCATGATTTGTATGGCCATTGTTCCTTTAAAAAATGTCTCCAGAAATTTTTGAACTTTGCCTAAGAGGCTAGGGATGAAGGGGATAGGCAGGTGTTGAGGAGAATAAGCCAACTTCGGAGAAGCACTTGCCTCTACTAAGAACTTCACAGTCTCTTCACAATGGGAGGCCGCTCTGCTGTAGCCAGAGGGTATCAGCTGCCTCTTAAGACCTGAACATCCACGACACTGTGGGGGTTCAAGACTCTCAGGCTCATCCAGCAAATGTCTGCATCTCATGTCTCCAGGTCCCACACGTCTGTTAGGACCCTGACTTTGGGGGAAGGCAACTGCAAGATTATGCATTTTCAGATTTTCAACACAGTCTGCTCCCGGCTGAAGAGAATAAAGGGGACTTTCGTGGTATACCTTAAAATTAAGAGTTAGGAAAAAATATAACCTCTCTTCCTAAATTTTTTTCAAGGCTTCTGCAGTGTGAGTGAACAAATACGTTCATAAAATGCTAGATAATACATATTTTGGACTTGCGAACCATGTGTTATCTTTGATAATTGTTCAACTCCACCTTGTAGCACAAAAAAATTATTGTGGCTTTGTTTTGTTATTGTTGGTATTTAACTAATTATTAATAAAAAGAGGGAGCAAAGGAACTTAGGCACAGAGCTTAATAAAATGGGGAGCATTAGCATTCTTGCTTAGCCAGGAAACTACAGCTTCACAGTCCAGGGGATTATAGCATTAGTCTGCCAAGAGGATTAACATTCCTCCCTTCCCTCCTTGGTACCTGTTGGGGGAAGCATGGGAGGTGCTTGACCAAAGAGGCCTGTCAGTCTAACTAGGGGGTGGGCCTATCAAATGGCCCCTGAAAACTTGGAAAGTTGATAGTTCATTTTGCAAAAACACGTTGTCCATCCCAAACCCAACGAAGCTCTCTCTCTCTCTCTCTCTCTCTTTCTCTCTCTCTCTCTCTCTCTGGCCTGATGATCTGCACTCACACAGTGCATGCACCTGTTCTCTCCATGGCCGTGCGGACCTAGAGGCTACATGGTCCACAGCCTTGCAGACTTCATACACAGACTCCAGGAGGGAGCTGTTACCACAGCACACCGATGAACTGCAGCTAGAAATACACACGCTAAGCTAGCTGAGTGCTGAACTGGACTGTGCATTAATATGGAGCAGAAACTCTGGACAGTGGCCTTTTTCGTGGCTTTACGGAGGATATGGTAGGACTTTTTCCATGGTGGGACAGAAAAAGATGAGACATTGGGGAGTCAGGAGGGAAACCCCCTTAATTTTACATCATCAGTAAAGTTTACCATGGAACCCCATCCTCCCATGAGAGTCTCAGGAAATTGTTTTCCTCACGATCCTGCAAGAACTCCATTTCAACGGATAATAGTTCCAGTAATATTTTATTTACAAATGAGATGGGGGAGGGGAGGAAGGAACGAAGGAAGGAAGGAAGGAAACAAGAAAGGAAGGAAGGCAGCCCACAGGCCATATTTTGCTCTGAAGCAACTATCAAAAGCTATTCAACGTCATACTTTTTCTTTTTCAAGATTTTATTTATTTATTTTTTAGAGAAAGAGGAAAAAGGATGGAGCAAGAGAGGAAGCAAAACATCCATCAGTGCGCAAGGAAATCATTGATCAGTTGCCTCTCATCAGAGAACATGGCTTGAAACCTAGGCGTGTGCCCTGACCTTTCTGTCTGTGGGATGACACCCAGCCCACTGAGTCACACCGGCCAGGGCCTTCAACACTGTTTCTCACTGCTTTGTTCCTCGTTCTGTTTAAATGCCCCTGCTACTGCATAAATCTGCCCCTCGTCCCACCTGCCACCTCATCCCACAGCGAGAATCTTTGCGATTGTAACGCTGCTGCCTGCCTGGGGCTGTGCCACTTGTTTACCACCAGCAAAGGGATCCTTATCCCTGTCCATCAGCCACCTAAAGGATTTTCTCATACTCATTGTTCTAGACCCAGTTGTGCCCAGAAAGCAGAACCAGAGACAAGGACGAGTGTGGAAGCAGCCCTTGAGGGGGGAAGGGAGAGCAAGACGCTTGTAAGCAAGTTTAGGAAACAGGAAAGGGAGCCTGGTAAGAATGAGACAGAAAAGGCAGGGAGTCAAGGCAAAGGTGCATTAACAAGCTGGTCACTGCTGGGGACGATTGGGGATTGATTCTGTCGGAACCCTCTGAAGATACATTTATAATGGGCCTCTAGCCCTGGCTGGTGTGGCTCAGTGGATTGAGTGCTGGGCTGCAATCCAAAGGGTTGCCAGTTCGATTCCCAGTCAGAGCACATGCCTGGGTTGTGGGCCAGGCCCCCCCTAGCTGGGGACAGGCAGGAGGCAACCACACAGTGATGTTTCTCTCCCTCTCTTGACACAGCGTCAGGCAACAACAAGGTGTCCAACACTGGTTTGCAGAGTAGTCCATGCACTGAGGTAAGTTGGTTTATAGAATGATTAGGTCCAAAAAGCAATGCGCAACATGGTAAAAGGCAAAATCTACATAAAGCCCACCAACTTTGACTTTGAGGCAAATCACACGCAGATCTCATTCACTGATAACTTCGGAGAGCCTTCCTCCATACCCTTTTCAAACCCTTGCCCGGCAGTTTTGAAACTACTGGCCTCGGTTCTTCTTTTCCTGCTTTTTATCCTATATCCCTAATGATTTTTTTACTTCCCTTTATTGTTCTATATTATTGCACCACAAATAGCCTCAACCCACATACCCCAACGTTTCTCTGCTTTTTTGGACCACTCAACCAATAAGGTGATCTTTCTAAAAGGGGAAAACCAACCTGCTTCATTCCTTAAAAAAAAAAAGTGTGATCATTTCATGCTCCACACTGTTGTGTTCTGTGGCAACAAGACAAAACTTTTTCAAAATTCAGTAGCTGCCTTCTCCCTGATATCTTTGACAGTTCTTCACTAACACTCTCAAAGTCCTCCGTAAGTTTCACTCAGCTATTGACAATTCTATGCCAGTCACATCTCTCAGCCCTGTAAAAAGTCTTCAAGGCAAGGACTGTTATCTCTTTTTTATACATGACATGAGAAGGCTGGGGTTCGGGGACAATCGATGTCCTGACCCCCAAAAGGCAGGCTGTGGGTACGTCAGAGAGCAGATTTCCAATATGGTCTGGCCTTCCAGTTCTCGGGAAACTGAGTGCAGGAGATAGAAGGGCTGCCCACACTTGGACATGGTGCTGCTTTCGAAGGGCTTCCAACTCTATTGTTCTCAATAGCCTGTTGCTTAGAGAAATTGTCTAGGTCCCAGTTTCCCAATGTGCATAAACATTCTAACTAGCCTACCATCAGCTGGTTACAGGTGTGCAAGATAGCTGTCTCCTCAGTTCTCAGGATGGCCCGAGAGCCTCTGGGACAGAAAAGCTGTCTAGTCAGTGTTTCCAGCAGCATCTTTACCTGTCGACCCCAGTGGGCTGTGCAAGTACAGTTTTCTAGGGGTATAACAGGGGAGAAGAGGGAAAAAACTGTTTGGAAACCAAACCGAGAAGTAAGGGTGTTTAGATGTGTGGGAAATGATGCTTGTGAAGCAGAGAGGAGTAAATCTCTTAGACCGAAGATAAACAGAAAGAGTTAAGCTAAACAATATGGGGCCACTCATGGGTGTGTGTGTCAATATGAAATTTGAAAGGGAGATGGAATGGGGTGAGAGAGGGCTATAAAGGAGAGACTTGGAGAAGGAGTTGGTCAGAAGCAGTGCCGCAATGTTAGTTAGCTGTGGGAAATTGGAGGAGCAAAGAAAAAAGTGGTCGTTGAGATATCTAAAGCTGCTGTTGTCGGGAAGCACAGACTAGTGCTTTGAAGATACCAAGATGCCAGTGACTTGGAGCTACTCATTCTGATACCCTAGTGGATTCCCAGTGAACCTCCAAACTTCATAATTCAGTCATTGGTTATCAGTAAGATACAAAGTCATAAATCCTAGTAGGAAGGAAGCTTAGAAATCATTAAATACTGTTCTTTATTATTGGCAATAATTGCTTCCAAAATAGCTAGACAATTGACTTTCAGCTTCTCCTCAAACAGCTAATATTGGGGGTCGGGGGACAACTTCTACCTCAATCAGGTAATAAATTTCAAGTTGGTGGGGGAAAGCATGAGTTTAAAATTTCTTATTCCGTAGTCTCATGCGCCCCCTGCTGACTAAAATTATCTGCTTCCACGCTTCCAATTCCAGCATTCATTAAGCTAGGGATACTGTGTTAATATTGATTTATTTTAAGTAATAAAACTCCCCCAGAATATGATTTTAAATTCACTTGACATTTGGAAGTCACTTGTATTTGAGGCAGTCAAACATATGCATGATTGCTTGCTTTCAGGAACAACTGTAAATTTTCTCTTTTGACACCATCTGCTGGTAGAACATTTTCTCACGCCCCCCCCCCCAACTTTTAGTTCTTTTTGTTTGTTGCTATGGAAAATCTCTAAATCAAGAAAATGAGTTAACTTTAACTTTAACCTTAATAGTCAAGTATTAAACTTTAGCATTGATAGTCAAGCACTAGTGTACATTCAATACAGAAGGCACTTAAAGGTCTGTTTAATGAATGAGGTTTTAATTTGATTTAGTGGATTGCAATGTCCACAATCTTTTTATTTCAATTGCATTAAGCTCTCAAATGTGATGAATGAAAGTGATCCATAGTATTACCTTATCAGAGGTATTTTCCTTTTCTTTTTTTTAACTTAATTGATTTTTTATTTAAACTAACAGAGCCACACAATTAAAAACTAGCTGGCTAAGGCATTTGATTATTTTAAGAGTGTAAATACACTTAAAGTAAGATATCTTTCATGATACCAAAAGGTGAGAGAACGTTTGATAAAATATTATCAAATATGATTGAAAATGTCTAACGACCTTTGCAAATTCCTGGCTTGAACGACTAAGAAAAACTGAGCTGTGCATCATTTGTTGTAGACCGTCGCCACCTCGTGGAATGAAAAAGAGGTACTAAAGGCTATGAATCTTTTAAGGTGGAATTGGTATTGCCAGAAAATTCCCACTTACTATTTAAATGAAATTTAATCACTGGAAACAACAGCAATAACAAGTCTGACAACATACTTAACCTACCATACAATTAGATAATTAAAATTCTAAAAAGGCACTTGATTAAAAATTGTGAGTAAAGTCATTTCTAAGCCCCCAATTTGGCTTACATTTAAAGCAAGTCCCTCTGAGGCACAATTCATGATGTGTGAAACAAGGAAAGTGGATTACACAGATTATATTTGCCTCAGTTCTCGCAAGTGTGTGATTTTGAATTCCTAGCAATTTGTAGTCCAATACAATTTACACTAATTTTTCTGTTTTCAATGTGTGTTATATTTCTGAGCATATAACCTGCTTAAAATAAATGGTTTGTATCTATTCTCTCATTTATGAGCAAATGAAATACCCAGTTATTCAACCTTACTTTAAACCATTTGCTCTCAAAAGGATCACTAAACAGCTTCCCCATTTCTAACTGGTAAATCCTATGGTCTAAAAATATGAATAAATAGCATTATGTGTTTACGACATGTTTATATTAATTATGTCTGTAGGCAATAGTTTTACTAAAACAATGCTAATAGCACGTGTATGGAACTAGATCAGTTCACTGCTGTTTATTGAATACCTAATTTGGTGTAGACTTCTTAAGAATTATGAATATTGTGCCTGTAATATATGAATAAGTAAAATGCACACAAACTCATAAGATATAGGTAAAAATTAATGTTTGTTTATTTTACCTTAAAATGTTTGAAACATGCTCATTTCTCTGTAAATAGAGCACAAGAATGCTATTAAAAGGTCAAACTGTTCATTGTAAGAATATTACTGACAAACACAGGGTGGGGCAAATAGTAGGTTTACAGTTGTGGGTCTGTGAAACACAGTTAATTATTGTACTATTTTCTATACCAACACTTGTAAACCTACTTATGCCCCACCTTGTATTTTAACTTTGGTTAGCTCCTCTCTACAAAGAATAAAACCTGGTTAAGGTTTACAAATTAGAACATATCAAAACGTATGTGTGTAGAAGCACATACATATTGTATAAAGAGAAAGTCAGAAACATGGTAGGGCTTAAGACAACATGCGACCCTTTGGGGGGCCCTTTGAAATCGAGGAGCAAACATTTTATGAGGGGGCAGTGCGAAACAGTACTGACAAGGACTCAATATGACACGTCATTTTTACTAGTGCCATGTACACATTTTACTTCTCTTGTTCTTGTTTCCACAGTAAAATATTTTTTCAATTCACAATTTTGCTAATAAATATACATATGTTATAGGTATATATTTATGTAATACTACAAATGGTCAAAGAGTGCTGATCTGAAAAAAATAAGTAGATTAAATGTTCTTCCGAGCAAGGATAGTTTTTCAAGCTTAGTAATTGGCAGTCCCTACATCTATGCTTCTGTTGAAGAGATTAAAAAAGAATCATTTCCCAGAACTACAGGTGCAGGGCAGACTGGAATCATTATGCAAAAGAACAGAAATCTGGAGAGAAACCTAGTGAATAAAAAAAGCCATGTTCCTGGCCATCCATTTGCCTTTAGTGCTCTTTCTTTCAGCTTTATCTGGATATACAACATGAAATATGCAAAAATTATAATGGATTTGAAATAAACCTTTCAAAATTAGAAATCTATGCCTCGAATTAAATAAACTTCCAACAGGCATGCACTGGGGGCAGAAATGAACTAAAGGCCAAGCTGGCATTCCTATTATTTTAAAAGGTAAAGTCTATGTCCAGGAACTAACAGTTTGGAATACATTACCTGAGTTTTTAGAAAATTACACGTTTTCTTGCTGGTCTTCTGAATTTCCCACCCTGTCTCATTTCAAGGGGCTTGCATTTACCCTTAGTCCTCTCTTAAGTCTCTCAGTTCCTGGGCCCCCTCCAGGTTCTGAAATCTATATCTCAGAGCCACTCTGAGGCCCCAACTGCTGGTCACCTTTTCTTCTTTTCAGAGCCCTCTCCTAAGCAAGAGGTTGGAAAATGTATTGATGACTCCGCCATCTTGCTTTCATAACTCCACAGTCAGTATCTCGTAAGTGTTAAGTGACTTTTCCTCAAACGTTCTCCTGAGCATCTCACTTAATGAAATGAAATAACTTTAAAAAATGAAATGTTAAAAAAAAAAAAAAAGCTTCTGTAACAGAGGGCGGGAAATGGAGAACACGGCTGAAAACCAAACTGACAAGTGGGGATGTTTGGGAAGCGACACTTGAGAAGCAGAGAAGAGTACATTTGTTCCTTCAAAGATAAACAGGGTTAGGCTAGACGATGTGGAAATGAATCGGGCCACTCGTGTGTCTGTCAGTGCCAAATGTGAAGGAGAAATGGGGAGGGGCTGTAAAAGAGACTGGGTGAAAGGAACTAGGCAGAAACAGTGTCAAAATGTCACACGGTGTGAGAAAGGAAGAGAAAAAAAGGAGGTAATTAAGATACCTTGAGCTGCTTTTAAAATATGTGTTCCTGGGTGGGTCACTCAGCCTTTAACTATGGCAGTGACCTTAGAAAAAAGAAAATTACATTTAAGAAAGGGTACATTCCTAAACGCGCGGGGGCCAGGTGGTGCTACTCAGCTTTTTTTGCTTCTCTGCGCCATTCTTTCTCGTTTGAACTTTCTTAGACAGTGGAAAACAACAGATGGGATTTTATTGTTCAAGGAGGCTATCTAGAACTCACAGAGAAAAAGGGTCAAGGTGGAGAGTATGCAGAAAGCAAATCTGGAAGAGGGACTTTTCGGATGGAGGACAGCTGAGACAGGGTGAAGTTGGAAAGATCTGCGGAGGAGTGAGGGAAGGGCCGGGATGAAACTCGGTGGAAACCGAGGGGCGGGGACGCTGAGACCCAGGAAGGCCGGGAAGGGGAGCGCGTGAGTGCTAGGGGCTCTGGATTCGGCGGCCATTCTCCCCATTGTCCTGGTGGTTTTCCGCCAGTGGAAGCGTTATGAAACATTTCCTTCCCCTGTGTCATCGAGCCCCTCCCTCCTTGTTGATGGAAGAGCTGCTCGGCGTTTTCTTAGGGACCTAACGGTGGAAATGCTCAGCTGTTCTCGCTCTTATGACACGGATGCAGCCTTTCCCCCTCCTGATGGGAAGAAGAGGGAGGGGTCCGGGAAGGTCCTCACGTCTCCACTGCGCACTTTCTAGCCCCAGCGATCCCTCGGCCCCCTGGGTGGAAAAGCGGGGTTCCTTGACGTGTCTGCCAGCCCTGCGTGCGTTCTGCCGCCGCTGTGAGGTTGAGTAATACAGCCAGGCTGAGCGGGAGCTGATCATTTCTCGAATGAAGAAGAGAAAGCGCAATTCCCTCCCTAGGCTCTAGGGAATTGAACCGCATTCCGGATCACCTACTCCGGAAGTGTGAACCTGGGTCCCCACAAAGAAGACTAAGGCGGCAGAAGGGGGAGCTCATGTTGTAAGAGATAGGGGTGAAGGTCAATGCACACGCATTTTAAAATCCTGAGCGTGTTAAGTGTCTCCCGGGCCCCTCACCAAACATGCTTTCCAGGGGAGGCGCTGGGCCAAATAAGCTTTCACTGAGAAAAGTTGGGGCAAAGAGAAAGCACTGCAGAGTACGGAGATGGAGAGATGGAGTGGGGTGTCTTTCTAGAAAAGGTTGGCGAGTAAAGGACTCCTGGGGTGGGGGTGGTGAGAGAAGAAGGGCCAGTTCCTGGGCAGGGAAATCTTGGAGAAGGGATTCAGCTTTCCAACCCGATTGTCCCTTCTGGGAACTGCAGCCTAACGCGCGACCTGCGCTCCCGCACCACAGGGGCGGCTGGAAGGGAGGGTGGTCCGGGAAACTGGCCTCGGAGAAGGCACAGTGGAAGTGATTACCCTTCCCCGCAGCCGTCCCAAACGTACAAAGCGCTGGTCACAGCGCCCCTCCTGTGTCTTCCGCCTCCAGATTGACAAACCCAGGGCACGGAGCCAGCGCTGAGGTCGCCCCCTCCCCCGCCCATGGGCCGCAGCTCTGAGCTAGTCTAGGACCGACTTCAGGGGGCGGTGTCTACAGGCTGGAAAGGCGGCCAAGAGGGAGGAGGAAGGGGGGGGAGGGGATGTAGAGGCATTCTCAACGCTATAAAAGAGCAGTCCCGAGTGCCGGGTTCTTGCACTCGCTGGAAAGGCGCTCCGAGCCAGGGGCCGTTTCAAAGCCAGGTCCTGCAACAGGGCCGAAAATACAGAGCCCTGCCCAGAGCGAGCAGCACCCTGGTCAAGGCGAAGGTGAAGCGGGACTCCAGGCACTGCTCTTCGCGTGGCCCTGTGCCCACGCCCCGGAGGGGTCCCAAGGCGCTTCTAGCCCCTGCTGCGGGGTGTCTCTAACTCCGCGCTTAGAAGAAAAACCACCCCTTCGGAGGCAGAACTGCAGCGCCTCCTCCCAAGTTGACTCCGGGAGCCCATGTGCGGCCGGCTTTGCGCGAACTTTCAAAGAATACTACTAGCTGTTAACTTTAAGCATCCAGAGCGAGGCAGGCAAGGCTCTGCACTCCCGACCCAAACAATAGCCTCCTCACTCCGTGCGCTGCGGAGCACGGCGCCAACCCGGACTGGGGTGCAGCGAGCGGTCCCCGCGGGGTTCCGAAGGCGTACTACAGGCAGCGAAATGGAGAAGGCGGAGCTGGCACCGAGGTTTCGGGGCTCGCAGCCTGCGTTCGTGCTGCTGCTGCTGTTCGCGGCGGCCACAGGGCTCTTGGTCCTGCCGGGCACGCACGGGCGCTACGCCGAGGAGGACGAGGAGCTGGTGCAGCCGGTAGTGGAGCATGACCCAGGACACAGGAACGTGCACCTCCGCCTGGACGCCTTCAGCGAGCAACTGAGCCTGGAACTGCAACAGGATCGCGACTTCCTGGCGCCCGGCTTCACGTTCCAGACCGTGGGGCGCAGACTGGGATCCGACGCTCCGAGTCCCGACCCGGAGGGTGACCTGGCGCACTGCTTCTACTCGGGCACCGTGAACGGCGACCCCAGCTCAGCCGCCGCACTCAGCCTCTGCGAGGGCGTGCGCGGCGCCTTCTATCTGCAGGGCCAGGAGTACTTCATCCAGCCCGCGCGCGCCGCCTTGGTGCGCCTCACCCCCGCCGCTGCCGGGGAGGAGACACCGACGAGGCCCCAGTTCCATCTCCTGCGGCGGAGACGGCGAGGCGACGGTGGCGCCAAGTGCGGGGTTATGGACGACGAGATTCAGCTCTCGAGGGGCGCGGACCGGGAGGGCGAGGATGCCGGGGCGCAGGGGCCGCCGAGGGACCCCGCGCCTCAGCGCGCCGGGCAGGCAACAGGTATCCATCCCAGAAGAATTATTCTCATCTGTCTCTGTCCGTTCGTCCCCCTCTCCCCACTTTCTCTATGCGATGCGATTTAAAATCAGACTCCTATTTGCAAACAGGACGGGGGTTGAGGTCCTGCTGGAACACTTAATTCCGTTTCCTTGAATAATGAATGATCAAGACATAACAGAGAAATCAATGATTTTCTGCTGACTAAGGCGAAGCGTTTAGACCAGGAAGGGAGAGTTGGTAATCCAACTCATTCCACTTTAGTCAAGTGAGAGCGTGTGCCACTTCTTTCCATATTGTTACCTTCGTTTTACAGTCATGCGTGTGTGTTGTTTGGTCGAGCTGCAACTTTGCACTGGTTTTGTAACTGCTGCCTGTGCGTGTACCCTGCGCGCAGGAGGGTGGGGATAGAGGGCGGAAGAGCGACGGTGACCTCGGCTTGAGCAGACTGCGCGATTGCAGGGCTGCGCTCCATCTCTCTTCGGCTGGCCTCTGTCCCTGTCCCCATTTAAGTGGTTGACCCCGACCGATGGGCGGCGGCGGCGGGGGCCCTTCTGCCAGAACCTGCTTGGGAGGTCTTTGCCCTTCTTGCCCCGCCTCTCTGCACCTCCCCGCCGGCCTCCCAGTTTGCGCTCCCTCTCGCGGCCACAATTCTGCTTTCCAGCACAGCTGAAAGTTAGTCACCATTGATCCTGACTGTGGTGTGCAGTGCTTACTGTTCGGTTCTTGTCATGATCTCACTGTGGTGCCTTATTCTTCAACTTGTACACACTCCTCGTTTTAGAACTTTCCACTTTCCCCTGTGCATCTGCTCCTTGAAACGGTGATGTGGTTACAACCCCGTAGTCTCTGGGGGCCCAGTCTCAGGAGGCAAGGGCTCTTTTCTAAATAATCAGCCCTGGTCCAAGGCAGGAACTTATTTCCCTGGGGCAGCAGGAGTGGGGCAGTAGGATGCTGGGCAGAGTGGGTGGTCTTTGTGCCTGGATTTGGCAGGAGCAGTGCACCCCAGGGACCCCTGGAATGAGATTGCAGAGCAGCGCAAGCTGAAATTCCTTGAGGCCAGGCCCCTTGGCAGAGGCCCCAGTCCTGCCCTGGGCTTTCCACGTGGAGCCGGATGATCTCATTCAGGATTTGAGTCCTGGCCTGTGAAAGAGTGACTCAGGGCCTCTGCCTGCCGCCCTGCTCCAAGTTTTTACTACAGCGGGGTAGGATTATGGGCTTCCTGCCTTGTTCTGATTGTAGGATTTCAAAGAGGACAAAAAAAAAAATACTGCTCACTGAAAAATTAATAAGTAACTTTTTTTTAAACCTGACTTTAAAAATAACATTTTTTCAGGGAAAGGAGATACAAATATTTTTGTTATTGTTGTTCTGGGTGTATTTTTGTTTTATTTGCTTTGACTGGTTAGGCTTTCCTTATATACTCTGTGAATGTATTCTTAGCTAGACTGCCTCTGAGCCAATGATCTTTCTTGTTTCTTTACAGGAAGTGGAAGCATAAGAAAGAAGCGATTTGTGTCCAGCCCCCGTTACGTGGAAACCATGCTTGTCGCCGACCAGTCGATGGCAGAGTTCCACGGCAGTGGCCTCAAGAACTACCTTCTCACCTTGTTCTCGGTGGCGGCCAGGTTGTACAAACACCCCAGCATTCGGAATTCCGTTAGCCTGGTGGTAGTGAAGATCCTTGTCATCCATGAGGAACAGAAGGGGCCAGAAGTGACTTCCAATGCCGCCCTCACTCTGCGCAATTTCTGCAACTGGCAGAAGCAACACAACCCACCCAGTGACCGAGACACTGAGCACTATGACACAGCGATTCTTTTTACCAGACAGGTGAGAGGAAGAAAGTACCAATTAAGATGGGGTCCTCTTGGGAGTCTGCTTTGCTCCAAATGCCTGTGAGGCATTTCGTCAGCTTTTTTGGCACTTGCATTTCTTTGATTGGCTAGCATGATCAGTGTCCTTCTTTCTTCTATAATTTTAATATTGTAAGTTTCACAGTCCTTTTTGAATAGCATGAGGACAAATCTTGATTAAAGTCACCCCGAGCACTCTTCTAAGCGCAGCTCAACACAAATGTGACAATACACCCTGCCCCAAGAGATCCCCAAGTTCATGCTATGTCCCTATTAATAAGGATATACCTTTGCTCCTTACAGGATCTGTGTGGGACCCAGACATGTGATACTCTTGGGATGGCCGATGTCGGGACTATATGTGATCCCAGCAGAAGCTGCTCTGTCATAGAAGATGACGGCTTACAAGCTGCCTTCACCACAGCCCATGAATTAGGTAAGTCTGTTTCAGAGTAAGAGTTCAGCCTAACTTGTGAATTCAAATTGATAAACTATATTAATTAGAGAGAGAAAGAGAGAGAGAGTGAGTATGCAGGTTATATTGCTATATTAAGTGCCAGGGCTCCTTAGAAGCTATAGAACATATTTTTCAACTACTCTAAACATGATCATCTTTATTAGAATATGAAATCAGATAGTTGGAGTTCTGGACATTTGGACAGTTTACATGTTTGTTTACACTCTGTGAAGAGTAGACATTGTCTCCAAAATAGATGATCTCCAAAGTACATGATGTTTTTATCTAGGGATACCACTTGGAGACAAATCCCCGTTAGGAATAAAAGGCTACATACAGCTTGACCTATGTTTTCATGTGGGTTTCGGATTGCTTCTTAGGTCACGTGTTTAACATGCCACACGACGACGCAAAGCAGTGTGCCAGCCTCAACAGCGTCAGCCGCGATTCCCACATGATGGCATCCATGCTTTCCAACTTGGACCACAGCCAGCCATGGTCTGCCTGCAGTGCCTACACAATCACCTCATTTCTGGATAACGGTCATGGTAAGGCCCTCCAGCTCCTCGCTCTAAAAGGCATCCAGCCTTCCATAGGTAGAGTTCTAATTAAATGAACTCATTTTTCTTTTTTGCTCTTTATAGTTTCCCTCCTTCACGATTACTTTCACTGCCAAGAACATACATTTTTAGACCTTAATTCCAGTAAAATAGAGTGCTGCTGGCCAAGTGGCTCCCAACATTACGTTAATTTGAATTTTTAGCAGAACAGTAACTTCCTGTCATTGTTAATGCAGAAATGCCACACTGATGATAATATCTTAATTTCAATCTCTCTGGCATCTTCCCCAAACGTTTAGCAGCTTTCAAATCACTTTGCCATAAATTATCTCCTATGGTCAATATTTCCTTGAAACTGATCTACTCCTGCATGCTTTCATCTACTATTTATTAATATTGGTGGGCGTTTTCCTTTGCAGGGGAATGTTTGATGGACAAGCCCCAGAACGCCATTCAGCTCCCCTCTGATCTTCCCGGGACCTTGTATGATGCCAACCGGCAGTGCCAATTTACATTTGGGGAGGAGTCCAAACACTGCCCAGATACAGCCAGCACGTGCACAACCCTCTGGTGCACCGGCACCTCCAGCGGGTTGCCCGTGTGCCAAACCAAACACTTCCCTTGGGCAGACGGCACCAGCTGTGGAGAAGGGAAATGGTGTGTCAACGGCAAGTGTGTGAACAAGACTGACAAGAAGCATTTTGATGTGAGTTTTCCAACTCAGGCACACACTCCTTTCAAATTTGGGATTGAACACAGTGATGCCGAAACATCTGCTAGCTCCTTAAATACCCCTGTCTCTGTTCTTGGGTGGTGCACAAAATAGATGATTTTTATAATTGATTCTTTGCCTTGTACCTTTCTCTTTTATTCCCTAAGAAGGTTTCTGTAGAGAATTCTAACACTGATGACTTGTGTCCCCATTTAGACTCCTGTTCATGGAAGCTGGGGGCCATGGGGACCCTGGGGAGAGTGTTCTAGAACCTGCGGTGGAGGCGTTCAGTATACAATGAGGGAATGTGACAATCCAGTCCCAAAGAATGGAGGGAAGTACTGTGAAGGCAAACGTGTGCGATACAGATCGTGTAACATTGAGGACTGTCCAGATAATAATGGTGAGTAGAAGTGGGTGAATAAGATGTATCCACCAAGAGGGAGTTAAGGGCTAGAAACTAATAACGTCATATCATTCTCTTTCCAGGAAAAACCTTTAGAGAGGAACAGTGTGAGGTGCACAATGAGTTCTCCAAAGCTTCCTTTGGGAGCGGGCCTGCAGTGGAGTGGACACCCAAGTATGCTGGGGTCTCCCCAAAGGACAGGTGCAAGCTCATCTGTCAAGCCAAAGGCATTGGCTACTTCTTTGTGCTGCAGCCCAAGGTAGAAACTTCTTCACTTAACTTTTTGGCTAAGATCCCAAGGCCTTTTCATGCAACCTATGAGGCACTTGATTTAATTTGTATGTTCATATGTTCAGGTTTGAATTAGAACTCGTTTTCTTCTGGATAACTCAGCAACTGTCAGTTTAAATTTAGAGTTGTGTTCAGTTATGAATGAAGCGTGAATCCAGCACTTACAGTTCTGGCAGTTGCTTATTATTGCTCTTATAAACAAGACCCCTTTACTACTGGTTTTATAAACTATATATTAACATGGCAGCCAACCAGTGGTTTAGGAAGATAGCCTAGGCATGGTCCAAAGTAGTGGGTTAAAATGGAATTTTCAGTATCAATACCTTTTGTGTTTAAGGGCATACATTGAACTAAAAGAAGCATTGTTTTGTGGTTTGGCTGAGGGGTAGACCTTTTCGAGATAGAAAACGGCATTGAGTTCGGTTGAAATTGCCATGTGTCATTATTACTGTAGGCAATAAAAAATATTCCCCAGTTGCTGATTCAATATTTAGCAAGTGATTTATTCAGCACTTACTATTGCCAAGTATTCTTCTGGGCACTGAGGACATAGCAGTAAAACAAACAAACAAACAAAAAACTGACAAATACTGCTGCTTTCTTATCCTCAGCTAAAAGTGAGACATCAATAAACAAATGACCAGAAACTCTGTAAGTTTTTCAGATGTCCACATGTACTATGAGAAAAGACAAAGGCAAGGGTAGTATATGACATGTGTCGTCGTCGTCGGCAGCCGTCCGTCTCGAGAGACGATGGTGTAGCTTCTTAAGAGTCTATCTGCACCGCCGAGAATGGCTGTGCAGTCCGACTCGGGAGTGACATGGTAGTATCTGTCTCCTCCCGTGTTGAATCGACATCTTGCGATGACGCTGAAGCTACAGAGCCTGGGCAGGGTAATATGGAGGGTCTGCTGTTGCCCATGCAGCAGACCCCCCCTCTCTTCGCAGCTGAAGGATCCAAGGGAAAGACGGAGTCAATACAGCTTGGGTTCAGGTGCGCCGCAGGAGTTGCCGGTGTTGACTACAACGTCAAACCGCCTTAGGGACTCCGGCTCCGGATTTTCTGTCGGGGTTTACTCCCTTAGCCTTTCCCCTGAAGAGGTATGCCGCAAGGCAGCGGAGGTTTTTTGGAGTCAGAGTTTTCCTTCTCTGATGTACCCTGACTGGAAGATCGAACCAGCGACACTTAGCTCGCAGGCCGACGCTCAATCCACTGACATGTGTAGAGTATTGTTATATTAACGATGGTCGGGAGATCAGAGATGGAATGTCGATGAGGGAAATCTTTATAGTTATAGCTTCATGTCTTCCCTTGTTAATGTGTGATGCTAATGAGTGACACCAGCTACATCTTCTTCCTCTCTCAGGTGGTAGATGGTACCCCATGCAGCCCAGATTCCACCTCTGTCTGTGTGCAAGGACAGTGTGTAAAAGCTGGTTGTGACCGCATCATAGACTCCAAAAAGAAATTTGATAAATGTGGTATTTGTGGAGGGAATGGATCTACATGCAAGAAAGTAACAGGATCAGTTACTAGTTCAAAGTAAGTTTTTAAATGCCGGTCTTCCAAAGATTGTATCATTTAGATCCAATTTTTCACAGGACTGGTGAAAATTATGTTCTCAGTGGCTAAATGGCCATATAATAATTAGCCAGTGAATGAGCGATCTTTATGCTTGTGTTTCTTGCCCGCAGACCTGGATATCATGATATCGTCACAATTCCAGCTGGAGCCACAAACATTGAAGTGAAACAGCGGAATCAGAGGGGATCCAGAAATACTGGAAGCTTTCTTGCCATCAAAGCTGCCAATGGCACATACATCCTGAATGGCGACTTCACGCTGTCCACTTTAGAGCAAGACATTACGTACAAAGGTAGCGCCTTGAGGTACAGTGGCTCCTCCGCAGCGCTGGAAAGAATCCGCAGCTTTAGCCCGCTCACCGAGCCCCTGACCATCCAGGTCCTTACCGTGGGCCATGCCCTCCGGCCTAAGATTAAATACACCTATTTCGTGAAGAAGAAGAAGGAGCCTTTCAATGCCATCCCTACGTTAGCAGAATGGGTCATCGAAGAGTGGGGCGAATGCTCCAAGTCCTGCGGACTGGGCTGGCAGAGAAGGCTGGTGGAGTGCCGAGACCTCAACGGGCAGCCCGCTTCGGAGTGTGCCAAGGAGGTGAAGCCAGCCAGCACCAGGCCTTGCGCGGACCTGCCCTGTCCCCGCTGGCAGCTGGGGGACTGGTCGCCGTGTTCCAAGACTTGTGGGAAGGGTTACAAAAAGAGAACCTTGCAGTGTCTGTCTCACGATGGGGGGGTGTTGGCCCACGAGAGCTGCGATCCGTTAAAGAAACCTAAACATTACATAGACTTTTGCACGATGGCACAATGCAGATAAGCGGGGTGGGCGCTGGGGGGAAGATGAGGTGAGGAAGGGCTGAGGCACTGAAATCAAGAAGGCTGGAGGGATCCAGTGTACTTTGCTGGTGATGTTACAATCCCTATTCCCTGGTACTGATGCAATACTTTGTGCCCTGGGGGTTGGGAAATGCAAAGCAGAAGAAAGGTGAGATTCTTAATTTAAGGTGTGGCTTACTTTACCTCACTAACCGCGGAGGGAGAAAGGAGTACAAAGAGGAGCTTTGACCTGCAGTTTACGGTTGCGTTGATTCCAGAGAATGTTTATGTTAGCTTTTCTACCAAGACTTAAGAATTCAGCAATGTCCGCCGTGGAGAAAAATGTTTAGCCATGTCTGATGACTCCACCATTACCTTTTGGTGCCAATCTCGTGTCTTTGTGAATTTGTTTTGACCAAGAAATAATTCCCTGTGTTTGTAAAAAAAAAAAAAAAAACATTAATTCTCCAAGGGGAAAAAAGCAGCGATGTGTCTGTCAGGTGTTGGTAAAAACCAGAGGAGGCGCCCCGAGCTCGGTACCCCCTCCTTTTCTTTCCTCCTTGTCTAAGCCTACCTTAGGGATATGGGCGTGAAGAAACAGTTTGAGTCTCAAGAAAGTCAGCAAGATCATGCAAAAGAGCTGCAATGCCAGAACAAGAATGGGGTGAGCAGAACCGGGTCCCCGGCGGTGGGGGACCGTGAGATCATTTGTCTTGTGGTGGAGAGGCTACTGAGGGGGGTAGCGGGTCCATCCCCAGCAGCGGGTCCAGCAGTCATTTCCTGGTGAATGTCTGTTCAGCTCTTCTCCTATGAAAGAGGATGACTTTTTCCATATGTATATAGTAAAATATGTTACTATAAATTCTATGTACTTTATAAGTATTGGTGTGTGAGTTCCTTCTAAGAAGGACTATAGTATGTAATAAATGCCTATTAATAACATATTTATTTTTATACATTTCTTTTTAATGATAAAACTCTTAAGTTATATCGTGATTGTAAAAGGGCATATTAAAATAGAGTATTTATACAATATATGTTACTAGAAATAATAAAAGAACACTTCGAATATGTGTGTATATTTTTTTTAAGTGAGAATTTATTTCTAGGAAGGAAATTGAGGCAAATACTGAATTTGAAGAATGAATATTTTCTTAAATTCTTTGCAAATAAGATTTCATTCGAATGAAATGTATTTCTGTATCCTGGATTATGTGATTGTTATAAAGAAAGAAAGCTATGGTATCTTTGGTGATAGATAAGTTTGTTACTAATGTAAAATATATACACATGGTTGGCATACTTCTTCTGTAAAGAGCCAGATAATAAATATTTCTGGCTTTGTGACCCCTACCATCTCTGTCACAGCTACTCAAATGTGCTGTTGTAGCATGAAGGCAGCCACAGGCAATACATTAACGAGGGGGTATGGCAGTGTTCTAATAAAACTTTATTTACAAAAACAGTCAGTGGGCCAGATTTGTTCTTTGGGTGTAGTATGCAGACATCTGGTGTATACCATAAATTAGATGGAAAAAAAGTTGGATTCTGTAAGTCGTTGGAATTTGTATGTCTTCCTGAACTATATCACATAACTAAAATTTTATGGAAGTATTTAACTACTGAATAGAAAACAATGCCTTGAATTACATTTAGAATAGACATGTATGGTGAGCAGAGCCTGCCAAACATTCCACGTTGTCTTCAGGAATACCCAAGGTATATCCGAGAGACCCTGGAACTCCACCGCCACTCTGTGCAGCCTTTCGTGAATCACTGTATTTTAAATATTATATGGTACATCAATGGTTTTTAAAGTACAGACAGCTTCCAAAATACCTACTTTTCAGGGAATAGATGATTTACTAGAAGTTGGGGATTATGTGGTTAACCACAGACATTTCCAACTTCACACTTCTATCCTTTTTTTCACTCTTGAATTGTTTCCTCAAGTCATTTTGTATAACATGCTAATTTCAGATTCAAATGATAATTTACCCTTCAAAATTATTCACCGTGTTCTTTGCTAGCAAATGAACATAAGATTCTCAGGAGCCAAGCATGTAGGTCAGAGGAGAGAGTAGGGGAGGGGAGAGTCATGTTAGTCTTTGGCTAAGGTTTTTACTACTTACTGGGCCACTGGGCTGAAAAGTCAAGATCAAGTCTTTTCTCACTGGGAACTAGTTTGGCCCCCTAAAGCCCAGTTAAGTATTGGGTATGACCATGCAATTCAGTGGCCTACGATGCTCTGTACCAATAATCTCTACCACAACTATCTATTTGTTTACATTATTACAAATTATGTGAAGGATGCCCTCACCCTCAATTACTATACAAGCTGTTTGATAAAATGACATAAGCGTACCTAAAGTGATGACTCATAATATAAAGAAGTCACTTTCGGATCTTGCCTAATTCATTGATGAGTTTGTTTCCTTTAAAAGGCTTACATTGATTTGACATAGTAAAGAAGAAGACTGACATTCAGAACACAAAGAGATAAAATGTCAAAAGAGTTTCCACTGTTCTCTGTAATCTCAGTGCCAAACAACTTTCTAAATCGCCACGTTATTTTTTCATCCCTCTGCTGGTGAGATTTTCCTTTTATCAGTAAACTGAGCAGTTTAAAACATCACTTTTGACAGCAAAAAGAGTAGTTCAAAACACATCCAGTTCTGTGAGCTTGATCAGGCGCCAGCTCAAAAGAAGGAAAAATGTTGTGCTCACTCTGGGTACGGGTATAAATGATGAGCTGGCATGATGTTGAGTATTAATTAAAATATTTAATTTGCAAAGCACTCAACGGGCATTTTCTGTAGCATTTCAATAACCACCACATAAACACAATTTTTAGTTTTCACGCACAAATTGACAAAAATTCTTCCCAGTTTTTGTTCCTTATTTAATCTGTCTTTCCAAAGAGGGTGCTACAGGTCTTTATGTGATTTAGGAATAACGAACAATAGCCACAATTTGCTAATCTCATTGATTTTCCAAATTAAAGAGAAAAAAATCTTAATATAAAGGTTAGGATTGCTAGATCTATCAAGAAAATTGAGCAAAGGCACTCCAGTATGAAGCAGCCTGTTCTGCCGTACACAGACTTCTGTGACATGAATGAGCTCATATGACATTGGCAAAAATGGAAACAGTAAAACGTGGAAGGTGCTTTGGTTATCAGCACATTTCCCCAGCAAATGAGTGTTTTGTACCTTTTTCTAACAGCAGTGGAATGCAAACTACACTAACTCATAAACACGGTAAGTCATCGAGGAACACAACAATTCAGAAGTCCACGCACTCCACTTGTCTGCAGTTGGCCTCAGTCAGGGAAGCTCTTAATGGAGTCTTTGTCCAATTTGCTCTTGTCTTCATAATTCAAAAGCCTGAACTTTTCCTTGCAGCTCTCTTCTATTAATCACATCGCCTTTACTGAAGGGTAAATTTCTATAATTACTACACAATTGCCAGTTTAGAATTTAGCTTTTTATTAATGACGGTAGTTTCTTTTCCTTTAGGATTGCTATTGGTTTAAGTCCTACTGCTTTTCAGAGAAGGTACAAAGCATTTACTCGTGGGAAAGAGATGGAGTGGAATTTTATGCGGAACAATTCAGGAAGGCTTCCTCAATGTGGAGGTTTGGGGGAGGGAACAAGAGGGATGCAAAGGGACAGCCTTCTGAGGGATGAGATTATAATAGAAAGGTGGCCACCACAGGTGTGCGCCAGTGACCTCAGCTTCTTGGAGGGGACAGCAAGAGTCCAATGTGCCTGGAGCTATGAAGAGAGAAGGGCAGTGGAGGGCAGAGTGCTTGTTCCACAGGAGGAGGATGTATGTTTGGGTTTTTCTCTGAGTGAGATGAAGAGCCAAGGAGGAAACTGAGCAGAAGAGAGGCATTTTCACAACTTAACATTTTAACCTGTAATAATCTCCTAAACAGCGAATGAGCCTGATGGGCTACACCAGGGTGCTAGCCATGGAAGTCATAAAAAGACGTCGAACTCTTCATCTTAAGACTTTGAGATTTTCAGATGAACATTTTATTTAAAAACCAACAGAAATTAAAAGTACAAATGTTTTACTAAGTATTGAAACCACTCAGACCTATAGGTATTGCAATTTTGTTGTGCATTTAACATAAATAATGGTAGCAAAATTAAGTGGAAATATAAAAATAGTAGTTCAAAGAGAATATATTTGGAAATATTTTAATAATAATAATTCAAGTCTAAAACCATATGTCATATGGACAACAGCATAACGGAAAGAGAAATTTCTTATATTTGAAGTTATCAAAGGATATTATTTTATTCTTGAATTTGATAATTTGGTAATTTAATGAATGACAGTTCTTAAAAGCAACTATCCAAATGTGTCTCTTCATTTAAAAAATGGTAAGAGGGTATATGTAATATATAACCCACAAAGAAAGGAATAGAAAGCAAAAAATAAAGTGACAGAATCACAACCGCATTATCAAGACAATACATTGTTCAAACTTCCTTACTAAAAGACAAATACTTTCAAGATGTTTAAAAATAAAATCCAAAACATGATAAATGAGAAGGAATTATCTAAATCAAAATGATATTTCATCAAAAAAAAGTCCAAAGATTTATCAAGCAAACAGTAGGAAAAAAAGTAGGAATAAAATATCAGCCAAAATTATATTGAAGATGGAAAAGCACTAAGCAAAATAAAAAATGACATTTCTTGTGAATTAAAGGTAGAATCTACAATAAAATATGTCTAAGAAAATAGGACATCTATGATATCAATTTAAATTTGTTAAAAATACAAAGGATGATCAACAGGTAAGGACTATTCTACTTGTCTTTAAAACCTTGCTCTAGGTAAAGGCAAACTAAATAAATAAATATGTAAAAAAAAAATGCAAAATTTTACAAAGACAAAAGAAGACTAGACTAAAGCAACTGACACACAAATTATTTTTCCCTCTAAAGTAATGAATAGATGTAATGAAATTCCAATCATTAGCCATTCATAATTTTTGGAACTTGATAGAATGATTCTGAAGCTCATCTGAGAAAACCGATTTGCTGAAGATAAATAAAAAGAAGCACAACTAAAAACAAAGTGCAATAAAGATATTTGTTTGACCTGATTTGAAAATGCACCATAAAATTACAATTAGAATAAAAAGTGGTACTTGTAGAATTATTGACAAGCATATCTATGCGTGAGAAAGACAGTTCAGAAATAAATGTTACTTACCATAACCACACAACATTAGTATATGATGAAGTTAGTGACATAAATCTGTGACCTAAAAAGGATCATTCCGAACATAGCCTTAAATTTAAAAAAATATATAGAAATTTAATTAGAAAAAAATTAGAGCCTTTCTCAAACCCTTCAACTTAAATTCTGGATACATAAAAAGTTAGAACATTTAAATAGAAACCTTAAGACATATTAGAAAATACAGAGAAATAGTTATCACTGGATAAGGAAGGAGATCTGAACATAAAAACAATGAAAGATTACACAACAAGACAAACACACACAAATGGATTGGTTTGATTGGCTAAAACTTTAATCTTCTGTGTTTCAAAAGAATCCTTTAAATATATATATTTTTAAAAACACTATTTTCAGTAAACACAAAAGACAACCCAACTGGCCTCAGAGCTTTCCCACAGACCATTGGTTTCACCCCAGAATCCCAAAGGGCCACCCAATGAACCGCTAATCACCCTTTCGATCTCATACAACATGTCACTTTTCCAAGGAAACCCTCCCTAAACACTCAGGCTGGACTGCACTCTCAAAGCACTTGTCATTTTCCCTCTTGTCACTTTTCACAGAAATCACAGACTCTTCTACTTCTGGGTCTGTTTCGTTCACTATTATTTTCCCAGGTCCTCGAACTGTGCTTTTGAGACCTTATCATTATTTATTGAATAACGTTTAAAAATAATCACACTATTGGATCTAGATATTTCTACTCCTAAGAATCTCTGCTAAATAATCAGCTAGGTTCATAAGGATTTATATACAAATGTTATATAAATCTGAATGCAGCCATCAGAAGAGTAGACTGAACACTATTGATGACAATACAAAACTTGAATCTCAAATAGCACTAATGATGATTAACAGTCATTTAAGGTCACTATGTGTATTATATACATCAATTCAGTTAATACTACAAAGAACTATGATGTAGATATTATCATTATTCCTGTCTTATAGATAAAGAAATACGCAAAGAGAAATTGAACTGTTTGCTGAGCTAGGACAGTTAGCAGGAAGCTGAGCAAGGATTACAACTCAAATACCCAACACTGAGAGCATGCACCGTCCCTACTCTCAAGCATTAAGCTATATTATGCTACCCAGTTGTACACACACCACACACACACACTCACATTTTATGCATATACACAAAAATAACCTAACTGGTTACTTTTATTTCCTTTTTATACCTTCATGCATTTTCCAAATTTTCTAATTAAAAACTCAACTATATTATTTTTCTAATCAGGACAGTAAAAGCTATTTCAAAGGGTAAGAAAACCTTAATTAGAGTAGTTTTTATTGTATGAATTTTTCCTAGGCAGTAATTTACAGACACTATAAACATTTTCTGGTTTTTTTTTTTTCTGTTTGTTTGTTTAGTTTGCTCCCTATAAGAAGTCTTTGAAAATCTGAAGCATTTTCTCAGTACCACATCATAAAAGAAAGTAAGTTTTGTTGGTATTTGAATGGTACTGGCCATTCTGAGACTGGAGGTAGAAATCAAGATGGATAAATTGGTCAGTTTGTTACTAATTGACTTTATACTATAACATCAGTATGAAAGATATTTTTGAAAGAAATGGATGTCCCATATAGCTAAAAGTACAAAAAATAACACTTCAAATTCAAATTTGTTTGGGTTTTCCACCATTTTTATATTTTTCTATATTCTCTGTGAAGAGGATGGATGAAGAGTAAATTCCTAAGAACTTAGAGCACCTGACACTTTAATTTTAAAAAATGTGTACCTAGCAACCAGAGGAGAGCCAGAAAAATCAGTTTCACGGATCTTACCAATCACAAAATCCACACAGAGGTGTCACTATGAGTGTGTTTCATTGTGTTATTACATCCTAAAGTTCCACAGTGATCTAGAGGCAAAAGTAGCCATTTGTCAGCTTTGCGAATAAAGCTCCACACTGACATTCTCAGCTATTCGAGATCACCTATGGACCGAAAGGATTCACTGCAAGCTTAAGAGCAGGGGAATAACTTACAGTTTTCCTTGTAGAAATGTGTATAAAGAATAAAGTCGGGTGTGACAATGATATTCTTCTTTATTACAGAAGTTTTGGGAAAATAACTGAAAATTTTTTAACTAGTTCTTTTCAGTTGTCCTCATTTTCCTTGAGGAACAGAGAAGAAAAGGATATTAAATAAGCACCACTATAGTAATAAGTTAAGGTTCAGTAATAGTCTGTTAACATAGTGATATCACAGGGAAACAATTTTTAACGTAATTACTGTTGAGTTCGATTTTTCAGTTGTTTCAGACTTAAATAGGCTTGCTGATTCCAAAACTGCAGTTAGTTTTCTTTCATCATGTCGAGTTTTTCTCTACAGCTTATCTTAATGCAAGCACTCTAGGCTGGATTGAGCCTGGATCAAGGGAAGCACTAGTGCTCTCCTATTGGCTGAGAGCAAACCTCCCTCAAGTGGGGAGGGGTGAGGGATGACCTTGGAGACCAGTGACAGGTACATACTTGTCTAGGCTATTCAATTACACATGAGAGAGTGTGGTGAGAGGTTGTGTACCACTCTATATAGTGAATTGTATTCCGAAGTGTAGTCCAAGTTCTTGTCTGTATACAAGGAGTTAGAGGAATTTCTTTTTTTTATTTACATACATACTTATTTCCTTTCCTTCAGATCATGTCTGCCTCTGCTATTTCTCGTCATAAGTGTCTAAACAACCAAGATTCATTTTGTTACATCTGTGGCAGTATCACCATTCCCAGTCAAAGGACAAACATCAGTGCATTTGTCAGGCAAGTGGTTTGCATATTTTAAATTAAAACTTGGTGATCAAGATAAGTCTTGGTCCCCTCAAAAGGAGTGCAAGCAGTGTGTCAAGAGTTTATGGATGTGGACAAAGGGAACACGTGATAAATTGCCATTTGGTATACCTATGATTTGGTGAGAGCCCAGAGGTCATTCAAGTGACTGTGACTTTGGTTTAGTGAAAATGTCAGGATATAACAAGAAAAATAAATGTAAAATAGAGTATCCCAGTCTATCATCAGCTATATGCCCAATGCCTCATTCAGCCGAAATCCCAGTGCCAGTTTTCACTGAACTACCCTCTTTCGAAAAACAGGAGTATGGTGAACAACTAAGTGACAGCAATGATGAAGATTTTGAAATTGAAGATGACTCAGTTCATAAGGGATTTGATCAGCATGGGTTGAATGATTTGGCACGAGATTTGAGACTATCCAAAAAGGCTTCGGAACTCCTAACATCAAGATTGCATGAGAAAAACTTGCTTGAAAAAGGAGCGAAGATATCCTGCTTCCAATCAAGAGAAAGTGCGTTTCTGCAGTACTTTCAAATTGACAGTGGCTTTGTGTATTGCCATAACATACATGGTTTAATGGAGGAATTGGGAATTCCAATCTATAACGCAACTGAATGGCAACTGTTCATCAATAGCTCAAAGCGGAGCTTGAAGTGTGTCCTCCTCCACAATAGCAATTTATTTGGTACAGTCCCAATCAGCCATTCAGTTTGTTTTTGTGAAGAATATGAAAACATAAAGAGAGTCACTGATCTGTTGCAATATCACAAGCACAATAGGACCATCTGTGTTGATCTTAAAATGATCTACTTCCTTCTTGGTCAGCAACGTGGACACACCAAGTATCCCTGTTTTCTGTGTACATGGGACAGCAGAGCTCATGAGAAGCCTTGGGTGGAATCGACTTGACCTCCAATATCTGACGTCAAACCTGGTGATCCAAACATTCTACATGAGCCACTTGTTGACAGAAAGAACAGTCTATTCCTACCTCTGAACATAAAACTGGGTCTCGTGAAGCAATTTGTTAAAGCTTTGCCAACTGAAGGGGAGACTGTTTCAAGTATCTCACTTAAGCATTTCCTAGCCTGTCGTTTGAAAAGATAGAATACCTTACTGTGTATGTTTGGTAACAGAACTTTACTACTTATACGCAATTTGACTTACAGTAAGAATATATAACCTTTATATGAATAAAATAACTCTAAATAAAGAGTATATTCAGGTAATTTTTTTCTTTATTTTCCTTTGTATGTATATTTTGTATGATTTTTGGGACAAAGGGAGAGTATCCTGTAGCTTAAAGAGTTAATGTGATAGAAAAAAACTGCAGTCATTTTTGGATTCAGATGCCAAAAGTTAGTAAAATAAAAGTGTCATATCTAACTCAACAAAAATTGTGTTCCCCGGTGTATTGATTGCCTAATAACATATCAGTGGAAAGGCCCTATTATCTAACCTGAGTATCTAACCAGGATGGATACTTATAAATTGTCTCTTGTTTCAAAAACTAAAGCTAGGTACTGGAGTAAAATGATATATTTTGAATTTTCCTTAAAATTGTAAATCAAAAATAGAAAAGATGGGGTAGATTAAACGAGATCAGCAAAATGATGGTAATTGTTAAGGCTGAGTGATGGATTGATAAGAGGCTCACACTTTGTTCTCCACTCTTATGTGATAAATTTTTTCTATAATAAAAAGTAAAGAAGATAAACTAAAAAAATTAGATAAGTTATATATTTTTGTCCAATTTACAAATCAATGCCAGTACTTAAAGTCATTTAATATATGACATGTATCTATATCTTTTTCTACTCTTTTACTTATTTTTGGAGAATAAATGTGTCTAAAGTCCACATATTTAAAAACACTGAAACATTCTCTAAAACTTCTTGGTACAGAGTACAAGAGGAAATGATTTGATAACTAAAGGAAAGAGAAAGAAATAGAAAGGGAAAGGGAGAAAAACACAATTTTTTGTTTTTAGCACAGACATTTAAGGCCATTGAATAAGTTCTCTGTTGTAATAAGCTGTGAATACATCATTTTTCCTACAGAAATTGGATTTAAACATACCATAGGTTGTTAAAAAATTCACTGTTTCATATTATAGGCTTCTAGAACTTTTATTTTTTACTAAGAAGAAGAAAATTAACCAGAGAGAACAAACATGGGAACACCATGTTTTGCTTGCATGTATTCAGAATTCAGTCTTAAGGATAAAAAAAAAAAAAAAAAGACCCTCCTTATAGTTACATGAAGTATATACCAAAGGATGATAGATATATAGATGATAGATAAATAGTTAGATGATAGGTAGATAGATAGTTGGGTATTTTATATATATGAAATAAAATCCGAGTGAAGATGAAGAGACAGGAATTAATACGAAGGCCCCCAGACGGATTCTCATTTCCCAAAGTCAAGGAAGGCAGGAATGACTGACCACTGGTGAAGCAGGAACACAGTTGTAGTCACAGATAAAGGCCACATTTGAAAATCTTGAAGTTGAAGATGAAGGAACTTAGCCGAAAGGTGAAATAAATGGGCCAGGATCAAAGATCTCTGATTTCTATACGAAGCTCTTCCCCAGATGGATCCAATTACTTATGCATAGTTTTTCTCTCATTTTTATTCTATCGAGAGGGCTAAGAGTTTCCCAGGCCTTTGCAGCGTGTTGCATAAAAGCAGAGAAGCGCACCAAGTGCACCAAGAAGAGCAACTGCCTGCAGTGAGGCACATTATAATATTGTTCTGTCTTTTCGCTTATTTCTAGTTGGTTTACTCAGTTCTGAATGTTCCAGAACCTTTCACCTTCAAAATTTTCACCCAAGTTGTTAATGAGAGTAGAAGCAATAGGCTTGGCTTTCATTTCTCTTTGACTCAGAGCAAGCCAGAGCTAAAGTGGGACACATTCCAAAGGACATTCGAGGGGAGAAGGAAGAAGAATAGTGTCATACACCATCTGTCATCTTCATAAACAAATTTTGAATAAATGTAAGTTGGCTGGAGGCCTTCATTTTGAACCATAAAGACGCACAATCTCAAATGCTAGATCTCCAATTCTTTGGGCAGGATCCTCTGCTCTTAAAGATCCATAGAGATGATATCTAGTTATCCAAGTACAAGGTATTCTGGAATGTTCTGTATAATGCTAAGACAATTTACTTTAGAAGCAAGATATTAGTTACATTCTGTATTTTTCTGATTAACACACTCTTGCACTCATACTAATACTCTAATACTCTACATTGTTAATATCCTATAAGTAGGCAGTAGTGATGATAACATTTCCTTGTATGGAACTTCAAGATGACTTTGAGTTGGAGCTCTGAACTTAAGAGACAACTATAAAAGATTGCTAAAGAAATCACAGATTATCTTGTCTATCTTTGGCCTAGGTTCTCTTATTTTCCTTTCTTAAAACAAAGGCCATTGGTTTTTCTACCAAAAGCCATAATAGCATTGCATTTTTTCTTTAACAGTCACGTGTCTGGGAAACATTTAAAAGATTAAAATGTAAACAAAACTGAACACCTGGAAAAGCTTTTGATCCCATATAGTCATAAACATGTCTAAAAATATTACTTTGGATTACACAAAATCACAGCCACAGTTGCAACACACTAATATTCAATTCTTAACATGACTTGGAGAGGTCAAAAGATATAATTTCACAAAAGAATTTAAAAAGCATTATGAACAGTCCAGAATTAGAGAATTGAATGTTTATTTTTCTGAGAGATGTTACCATCCACCAATTGTGGCACTTTAGGGGGGGAAATACCATGCCATTAATTCTTTCTAACATATCTGACTTAAATGATCAATAACCACAAAAGATACAATCTAAAATGTGAAGTTTTGTTAATTACAGAGCTTCAATAACAAAGAAGTTGTTTGTCTTCAGATTACTGGATATTATCCAAAAAGGAGAGGAAACTAATACTGTTAAAACAAATGCTTGTTTTTAAGTAATACTTTGACAAAGACTGCTAAAGAATCAAATTGTCAACCACAAAGGTTTTATGCAGCAAGAAGAGTCCATTACAGTTTAATGACATATCTTTAAAACATCACTTGTTAAGAAGATAAAATCAATTCTTGGTGATATTTTTGGCCTTATTCACTTTGAAAATAAATAAATAAAAGTGCTTAATTCAGTCTCCCTTTCCCTGAAATATAATTACACATCTTTAAGAAGTAGATGCTCAAGACTCCCAGCCAATATGAAGGTTTAGGTAGACACATTGAATGTTCCTCCAGAACTGGAGACAACAGAAGTTCCAGAAAATTGAGCTGTATGTAAGTCCAACAAAGATATAAAGAAGAAATACTTATCCAGACAGGTAGGAGGGGCAGAGCCAAAGTGGAGAGGATGCCGCGGTATGATGGTGATGGTGGTTGTGGCCGACCAGAGAAAACACAGTTACACATTTAAAAAAGTGGTGAGGGACACCTGGGGGGCACTCCCAGCACCAGACCAGGCCATGCAGCTCATGGTTCCAGCATCGGGAAAAATAAAACCTCATTGCTTCTCACTGTGAAAACCAGTGGGGATTGAGGCAGAGGGAGAAACTGCTGGTCTCTCAGCAGAGTCCACTTGTTTAAAGGGCCCCCATGGTCCGCAGACCCATCCACTCTGGGAACGACGATCAGGCAATAGCTAGCGAGGTGCCAGTCCCATAAGGGAAGCAGAAGAATTGCCTGGACGAGGGGCGAGTGCTGAGCAAATGGCATTGTTTCCTCTCAGACACCTCTCCCCCACACAGCACCACAACCTGGTGAAACAGGTCAACCCCCGTCAGCAGCCGTCCGTCTCGAGAGATGATGGTGT
Organism: Furipterus horrens; assembly: GCF_987537825.1. NCBI lineage: Eukaryota > Metazoa > Chordata > Mammalia > Chiroptera > Furipteridae > Furipterus > Furipterus horrens. The sequence goes on from NW_028327171.1 coordinate 12,765,676, forward strand.
AGCTTCTTAAGAGTCTATCTGCACCGCCGAGAATGGCTGTGCAGTCCGACTCGGGAGTGACACGGTATCTGTCTCCTCTCGTGTTGAATCGACATCTTGCGATGACGCTGGAGTGTCCTCTCCAGTGAAGCTGAAGCTACAGAGCCTGGGCAGGGTGATATGGAGGGTCTGCTGTTGCCCATGCAGCAGACCCCCCCTCTCTTCGCAGCTGAAGGGTCCAAGGGAAAGACGGAGTCAATACAGCTTGGCTTCAGGTGCGCCGCAGGAGTTGCCGGTGTTGACTACAACGTCGAACCGCCTTAGGGACTCCGGCTCCGGATTTTCTATCGGGGTTTACTCCCTTAGCCTTTCCCCTGAAGAGGTATGCCGCAAGGCAGCGGAGGTTTTTTGGAATCAGAGTTTTCCTTCTCTGATGTGCCCTGACTGGAAGATCGAACCAGCGACACTTAGCTCGCAGGCCGACGCTCAATCCACTGAGCCAAACCAGCCAGGGACAACAGGTCACCCACACTGATGAATATATAAGGCTCCACCCCTTATAATGTAACAGCTCTACCTAAGACACAGAGGTAAACACAGGAGCCTGTCACGTTGAGGAGACAGAGAAGTATGGCCCAAGAGAGAGAAAAGATCAAGGTTTCAGTGGGAGAACTAAGTGACAAGGAGATAGCCAACCCAACAGATGAAAAGTTCAAAACACTGGTGATAACAATGTTCACAGACTTGACAGATGTGCTTGAGTACAGCAAATGCAGAAGGGAAGAAGGGAAGGCTATGCTAAGTGAAATGAAGAAAAATCCACATAAAACCAATGGTGAAGGGAAGGAAGCCAAGGTTCAAATCAACAATTTGGAACATAAGGAAGAAATAAACAGTCAACCAGTACAGAATGAAAAAACAAGAATTCAAATAAATAAGGAGAGGCTTAGGAACCTCTGGGACAACTTTAAACATGCCAATATCCGAATCATAGGGGTGCCAGAAGTAGAAGAGGAAGGGCAAGAAATTGAAGGCTTACGTGAAAAAATAATGAAGGAAAACTCTTATTTTGGCAAAGGAGATATACCTTAAAGTTCAGAAAGCACAGAGAGTCCCATACAAGCTAGACCCAAAAAGGACCACACCAAGACACATCATAATTAAAATGCCAAAGGTTAAAGCTAAAGAGAGAATCCTAAAAGCAACAGGAGAAAAGAAGAGAATTAACTACAAAGGGGTTCCTATAAGATTATTAGCAGATTTCCCAAACTTTTCAGGCAAGAAGGGACTGGCAAGGAGTATTCAAACTGATGAAAAGGAAGGACCTACAACCAAGACTACTCTGTCTAGCAAAGCTATCATTTAAAATGGAATGGTAGATAAAATGCTTCTTAGACAAGGTAAAGCTAATGAAGTTCATCATCACTGAGATATTATTGTATGAAATGTCAAAGGGACTTACTTAAGAAAAAGAAGATCAAAATTATGAACATTAAAGTGACAACAAACTCACAACTATCAACAACAGAACCTAAAAAAAAACAAAATATAAAAACAAAACCAACTAAGCAAACAACCAGAATAAGAACAGAATCATAGGTATGGGGATCATTTGGCGGGTTATCAGCTTGGAGGTGGAAGAGGGAGACATAGGGAAATGGGGCAGGGACTAAGAAGCATAATCAGTTGGTACAAAATAGACAGGGGGGAGTTAAGAATAATATGGGAAAGGGTGAAGCCAAAGAACGTACATGCACAACCCATGGACATGAACTAAAAGGGGGTGGGCTTGCTGGAGGGAATGGGTGTATTAGGCAGAGGGGAGTAAAGGAAAACTAATTGGGACAACGGTAACAGCATAATCAATAAAATATACTTTAAAAAAGCACATGCTCAAGAAACAAAAAGAAAAAAATATAATATTTTCTTAAGAAAATTATAGTAAAGAAGATAAATCTGCAGGGTAGACAATTAGATCATTATGCTGCTGACATTACAAATATGGGTAAGAATTAGTAAGTATCACTGAGACCCTATTTTGTACCAAGCACTGTCCTAGAAGCTCAGAAGAAGTCTACAAGAAAGGCATAGAAGAAAAATAAATAAAAGTATAGAAGAAGAAGGAGAAAGGGAGGGAGGGAGGGTGGAAGGTAGAAAGACAATCTTGCCTTCCATCTTACAATATAGCTGGAGAAATAAAGAAGTATGCACATGAGAAGTTAAATAACAATACAAGGAAGTGAGTCCAATGGTTGCCTGTATGCGTAACTTAAGCTCAGAATTACAGGAGAGATCACTGCAGGTCAAATGGTCAAGGATGATTTTCAGGAAGGAGTGGAGACGGTCAGCAGGACACCAGATTAAATAGAATTAAACAGGCCATTAGTGTGGACTGCTGTAACAAAGAATTGGAGACTGGGTGACTTACAAACAACAGAAATTTATTTCTCACAGCTCTGAAGGCTGGAAATCTGAGGTCAGGGTGCCAGCATGGTGAGGCACTGGTGAGAGCTCTTTTCCAGGATGCCAACCACCAACTTCTTATATCTTGACATGGCAGAAAGAAGGCAAGAGAGATCTCCAGTGGCCCTTTCATCAGGCCACCAACCCATTTTACGAGGGTTCCACCCTCCTGACCTCAAAACCTCCCAAAGGCCCCACCTCTTAATACCATCACATGGGGAGTTAGGATTTCAGCCTATAAATTGGGGGGCAGGGCACAAACACTCAGCTTATTACAGATGTGTTCCAGATATCTGGGAAGGAATAGCAGTAAGTAGCCCGAGGGGCTGATCCGTGTGATCTGCTCTTCCCCGGCTCCTCATTACGGCAAGTGAATGCACAGATGCCACCACTAGTTGAATTGGTTAGAGCGGGGACCAGGAAACCCTTCCAGCACAGACAAAAGAATCAAGAGTATGTATAAGAGACCAAGAAAGACGCTTCCTGCCTTGTAGCTTTATCCCATTTCACACAACGAGATAGGTCAACTTAATTTTCGAAAAAGTTATTTTAAGAAATTATAGAATATTTGGATATTATAAATAAAACCAAGTTATAGGGGCAAGTGATGTGACCTTTGAATTGAATTTAAAGTGATACCTCTCTCCCCCGAGTCTAAAGACTTTGGGCAATGAGTCAGGAGCCTCAAGCAGACACTGCTCCAAGCATTGAGCTCTTCCTTGGAACTGTCCTCAGAGCCAATTGAAAGAAGCGACCTGTCACGTTGCCTTCCAGCTGTGTTTCATTTTTGACCAAAAATGGCATCGCCCAGTTTGGAGACCCATCTTAGTCATCATAGTTGGCTGCAAAGGACTCTGTTTGTAACCCAAATAAAATCTTCCTTCAGAGATAGACTTGCTACCACAGGCGAGATTCAAAGAATGAGCTTCAGGCTCCAAAGGGAATTCCAATGGAACTGTTCCAGAAGCACTGAAGCTATAGCAGCCTTACTGGAAGAGGTGTATGTGTTTCCCAGATAACAACCTTAAAAGGGCCGGAGTGCTTTCCAGTGTGGATTTTGGTTCGTTAAAAGAAATTTAGTTATTTTGAGAGGTTGCTTGACATGGGGGCTGAACATGGCAAAATTTGGAATCAGACTGTTTGGGTTTGAATCCCAGCTCTTCCATTTTAGTTGTCTTACTCTTAATTTGCCTTACCTCAATTTTCCATCTATAAAATGGAAGCAATGACAATAGTAACTTATTTTATGAAGTTGATATAAGGATTTAATTCTGTAATATCTGCAAAGTGTTCAAACCAATCCCTGGTACACTGTAAGCAGTCCAAATCCTCATGTGGTAGCATATGTTAAGTACCAGTCACAGCATGGGACAGCATTTTTAAAGGAAAGATTAGTGTGGAACTAGTGAAATACAGACTGTGTCCTGTTAACAAAGACCTTTGACACCAATCCTATTACATACAACTCTTATTTAAAATCTTCACCCCAGGATATGTTTATTAATTTTAAAGAGAAAGGAAGGGAGAATGAGAAAGGGAGAAAAAAAGAGAGAAACAGTGATGTGAGGGAGAAACATTGATTGGCTGCCTCCCACATGCACCCCAACCAGAGATGGAACCTGCAATCTAGGTATGTGCCCTGGCTGGGGATTGAACCCATAACCTTTTGGTGTATGAGATGATGCTACAACCAGCTGAGCTACCCAGCCAAGGCACAACTCTTTATGTCATGGCTAACTATATACTTTTTCTCAAGGAATCGTCTGCATTTCTGGGCTATCCTCTCCATATTGACTGGTGTGTTTCAACTCAACACTAAAATCTATGTCATAAAAGGTGCCTTTGGTCCTACCAAATAAGAGTATAAATATATAGGCAGAGAGAATATACTTAGCAAATGTGTAATATACATGCATATCATTCTATATGCCCTAGAAGAAAATGGGGTTAGTTTATGATAATTTTATGTCTGACTAGAGCCATAAAGAACCTGGAGTCCTTTAGATCTATGCATAAACTCATCTTTTCACCCCTAAAACCTAGTGCTTATTAAAGCTCTTTATAGTAAACCCGCAATGTCCTCAAAATTTTTATTTTACAAATAAATAATAAGTCTTTGTGTATACTAGGTTGCTCTGCTCTGCCTGCTGTTACAATTTTCCAGCATGCAGATCTTGCCATGTTCTCACGCTGTAATTTAGCATATTAATTTTTTTCTCAGTTTTTTCTGCTTGCAGTGAACAGGTTAGAAGTCCTGGATCTTTTAGTAATTAATTATGTGACCTTGAGAAAACTTAATTTCTCTAGGTCTTGGGTATTTCTTCAACAAGGTAAGAGCACTGGATTATTTTATTTTTGTGGTCTAAAATATTTTTTCTTGTTTAATATCTTTGTCATCACTGGATGACAACTTGGAAAGCTGAACGCCATATGTAATTAATTATATCCTGATATTGGACTTCAACTCACAAAGATGCACACAGAGGCCAATGTCACCATGATGGCCTGAGCAATTTCCTTAAAACATTTTTTTTTAATTTCCCCTTATTATACTGTCATTTTAATTATTTACTAAGAAAGAAATATCAGCCTTGGTTTAAATGACCTTCATTTAGCACAGAATCACTTGAAGCCTTTTCTTTTCAACTGTGTATATCATTTTCCATGTGCCAAACGCTCCAGCAGGCATGCATTTCCCATAAAAATGTTCACTTGGATTTTATGCTCTTGCGCTGTCTCTCTGTAAGTGGATTGTATGTTTCCTAATAATAAACTCGCATCTTTTTCTTTGATAACTCTCCCTCCTGTTGGGTTCCTAGAATTGTAGTGCACACACAGCAGAAACTCAATGGACGTTCTGCTCGTTGACAAACATATGGGCTTCCCGCAAAGACAGACCAAACCTTTGTCAGTAACTATGGAGAAACTGGCTTTGTGGAGGAATCTGTGGTCCTGCATTTCGTTACTTTGGAAGCTTACAAATTAGTTAATCCCTTTGAGTTTCGGCTTCTTCTTTTGTAAAATAAAGATCTATCTGAAGGATTATCTCAAAATAAATGAGATGTTACTGTATTTGTAAAGCTTTGGGCACGGCAGAGAGGTATTACTATTGTTGACATAAGTACCTGAAGCACATGACTCCCAATCCCACCCTGACTTTCGGGCACAATTCAGTTACTTTAGAAGGTTTCTCAGTTAAAAGAACTGATCTGAATTAAATTGGCCTCAGAAGCTCCTAGAAGCTGACAAGCGTATCAGCTCCAGAGAGAGCAGAGACAGCTAGTCACCCGTGCCCTAGCAGGTGCTACAATACCAGCAAGCAACCTGAGTGGTGAATTCTATTACGCAGGACAAATCTACTTTTCCAAGTATTGAATTAAGAGGAAATGTATATTTTTACCATGAAACTAAACCAATTCTCAATTTCATGAGCATCCTTTGACACATTTTATTTTCATGATAATTGAGACAATTTTAATAGTGGTAATGGCCATCCTAGATGATTAAGGTTCTAAACTACTACTTACACTGTTTAATTGCAATGAAAATTCCATGTTCCCCGTTTCACATTTAAAAATAAATTATAAAATAACTAGCAGTCACTTTTGACCAATCAGTTTAGTGATAGGAAGTCAGAACTTCTAGAGATACCAAATGATAATCATAAGAGAGACTAAGAGTGTTTTATTTTTAAAATTCACTAGGAATGACCCAGTTATATATTTCTCATATGGTGTTTGTTTCACACACAACAAACAAACAAACATTGTTATCAATTTGTTCAGGTACGCAAAGAATATTCGGACATTTTTAAAAGATATTTTAAAAAGATGGATGTTATTTATTGTAAGGGGAAATGAACAACAAAAGTTTAAACCTTGGAAAAAAGTGCTAGAACTTGTTTTTATTTATAATGGATTCTAAAAGTACTATTATTCTTACGGTGATTGTTCAATATTTTGCTAACAGATCATGCACTATAACAGTATCTGGGTTTTCCCTGAAAAAAGCAACATAAACTGAGACCTCTAGTGGATCTAATGGGAACTGCTCCATTGACTGCTTGCTTTAACCTCATCATCACACAGCAACCAATTTTCTCCTAGAAAATATAGGGGTTTCAATCACTTTTAAAACCTGCATATTTTATAATAATTTCTAACAAAAACTATATTAATTTCTTTTTAAAACCTGTATATTTTCCTCTTGAACAGTTAGAAAGTTTTCCTATAGCTTTAGACTACGTATTTAGTAATGAAGATGAATGTGAATAAAAAACTTGGAAAACCAGTTGGTGCCACTGCCAGTGCTTTATGGAAGTTAACATATAGTTTGGAAACCTAAAACATCATTCGGTTGCAAAGCTCTTTTATTCCCTAGTGAAATAACTAACTGTGATTTGGCACCATGGGGATGAAATACGTACGGGGAGCCTAGAATCCTGTAACAGCAATGATGCAGAGACTAAAAATACTTGACATTTGTAATAGCTTGCCATCCTGGGATATAAAAGCAGTGTTGAAATGCTGTGTCACTCCCCTCCCCCCGCCCCAATGATAAACACTGCAATGTACCACCTGAAATCGGAGGCCAACTTGAAAAGGAGAAATGGCTAAAGGAAGGTTAGACAACATATTAATAATGGGACTGTGAACAGAACCTAAAGGTCTGCACAAATTTAAACAGCTGCACATGAATTCTCTGCAGAAATACTTAGGTCATATGTTTTTCCATGTACTTTAATTTATGGTTTTATTTATTTGCATTGTAGAACAGAAACCAGATTGCGTTTGTAAAGAGCATCCCTGAGGTAACATTTATAGATAACTCTGGTTGGAGATTGTCCAAACGGACATGAGGCTGTTCAGCTCAGTAAACATCATTTAAATGAAACAGTTCTGAATTCAAGTAGGAAAACAGTGTTTAAAAAATAAGGTTTTGACATGATTGTTAAAATACCAGTAATTCAAAATGAAAAAATGTTCCCAAGGTCATACATAAATACAAAGTCAAAAATTACTGTATTTTTTACTCCATAAGATGCATCCGACCATAAGATGCACCGAGGTTTAGAGGAGAAAAACAAGAAAAAAAAATTCTGAACCAAATTGTGTACTAAAATATTTAATAAAATAAAACAGAATAATATTTCAACCATATAAAATGAACAGCAGTCAACAGCGGTATTAAGAACCATCATCACTGTCATTAACAAATGATGAGAGACTTTAAGGTTCAAGTACTCTTCTGGTTTCCTGGGAACCCCAGGCCAGGTAACACACAGCACAGTTTGTGATGCAATATTTGCTCCATAAGACACACAGACATTTCCCCCCCACTTTGGGGGGAAAAGAAGTGCATCTTATGGAGCGAAAAAATATGGTAGGTAACTAACTAACCTAATTAACACACACACACAATAAATTCAAGGTAAAGTTTAGAAATATACAGAATTGATCTTATCCTGAGTGGGATCACAGTATGTTTTACTTAACTCATTCTTTTGAAAATATTTACTAATTATATCTCTGTATAGAGCTTTTGAGTTACTTTTGAGAGTGAATTTCTCCACACTAACCGAACAACAAAAATGTAGTGTATGCGTTGTGAATAATAGTAACAGTTACAATAAAATAGACAATTGCATGAACAGAGAGTAATATAGACTGGGGTGCTTGAGAAAGCATTTGCAGAGGAAAAGGAATTTGAACTATGCCCTAAGTAATGGGTGGGACTGGGATAGGCTAAGAATGGCATTCCTGGAGTTAGAGCAGGAAATGAAGCACCATCTTCAGGTAGAAATGAGTGAGTATAGGACAAGAGTTTCCTTTAGGGAAATTATGGAGAATAAAAAGGTAAAAAAATGGCTCATTAAACCATTTTGAACTTGCGTTCAAATGGAGATATTAACTCTAGGCCATAACGATTCCATAAACCATGATGGATATGCAGGAGATTTGCTGGTGATGCCAGAGAGGAAGTCAGCGTTACCTGAAGGCCTTAGAGGCTGAATGTCAGTCTTTGTTCAACACTGACTTTCTATGAGTGCTATAACAGGTGGTATATTTTATTAAAAAAATAAATCTTGACCCAGGCTTTAAGGAAAATGTAATTCAATTGTCAAGATAAAATGTACGCTAAAAAATATTTGGAAACACATATAAATAACTTATGAGTGATATGAAATCTGAGGAACGGCTAAGATTAAACAGAGGCTAGGAAATGATGAACTGATGAAGTTTTAAAATTTAAGCTTTCTATAAATCCATCCCTTCTTTAAAGGAAGTGCACATTACAATGGTTAATTTTATGTGGCAGCTTAGCTAGGCCATGTACTCAGGTGTCTGGTCAAACATGCTTGGATATTGTTGGGAAGATACTTTTTAGTTGAGGTTAATGTTTGAATCAGTAGACTTTGAGTAAAGCAGATTACTCTTCACAATGTTGGTGTGGGCCTCCTCCAGTCCATAGGAGGCCTTAAGAAAAAGACTGAGCACCCTAAAGGAAGAAGGAAGTCTGCTTACAGACTGCCTTCGCATGTCTTGAACCGCAACATCAACTCTTCCTTGAGTCTCCACCCTGCCTGCCTACCCTGCAGCTTCTGGGCTTGCCAGTCTCCACAGTCCCATGAGACAGTGCCTTACAATACATTTCTGTCCCTGTTGCCCTATCTTTGTTCCTCTCTGTGCACCACAAAAGAGCATTAAATTCTGTTATATGCTCCAGCATGGAAGAGCCTTAAAGACATTATACTCAGTGACAATAACCAGAGACCAAAGTTCAAATGTTGTTTGATTCCATTTATATGAGGTGCTTCGTAAAATTCATAAAGATAAAAAGTGGAATGGTGGTTACTGAAGACCAAAGGAAGGAACAAATGGGAAATTAGTTTTTGATGGGTACAGAGTTTTTGTCTGAGATGATGAAAAAGTTCTGGAGACCAACAGTGGTAACGGTTGCACAACAATGTGATGTCACTGCAGGAGATACTTAAAAATGGGTAAAATGGTGAAAAAGTACCTCTTTTCTGGGACGGCAAGTGAGCCTGCAAAGGGGACTAAGGAAAATTAGTAGCTATCCCAATTTGGCAAAGATATCCTGAACTGAGGAAGAGAAAGATGATCAGATGGGATTAATATTGGAAGGAGATAAAGAAATCTGCTGAATGTGAACTTGAGGGCCTCAAGACAATGACAGTGTCTGTATCCCAAGCCAGTGAGAATGAAATGAGCCAAAGTACACATTGTAGTGAGTAGCATAAGCCCCCCAGAGGATACACCCCCACATGAAAACACACACAAGAATTTTCAGTCTAAATATTTACCCATGTATAATAGTGGTGATTACAAATGATCCTTCTGAAATTGCTCTTGAAATGGTCCTATGATTACAGTAAAAAAAAAAAAAAAAAAAAATGAGCTCCAACATAACCCAGAAAGAACATGAGCTATATGAGTTTTCCATTGGTCTCCATTTCTTATTCATATGGATACATTTAGTACATTATTGTCATTTTTATATTACTTTTTTACTAGAGAAGTTTTAATTTATTAGAAATAGTCAAAATGCAAATTTTCAGAAGCTCCTGATACAACAAGAAGTGTTGTTTGTCTATTGCTCCAAACGAACCACTTACAGATTTAGTTGGCTACCAGCAGGTAGCTCATCTGTGGATTAATTCTTCTCCACGTGGTTCTGTCCCTAAGATCCTTTGGGTTCCTCACAACACAGAAGTTGGATTTCAAGAGCAATAGTCCCAAGAGAATGCCTTTTAAAATATAGCGTTGGAAGTCATATTCATACCACTTCTGCCAAAGTCACAGGTTCATATAGGTCAGAGTCGTATGCAATGGGACAAGTGTTAGCATCATGTTGAAAGCATAGCATGTGAGACAGGAGATACTGTTGCAGACATTTTTGGAAAATACAGTCTAGGACCCTAAAAATTATAAAGGATACATACAGTTAGACACAAGCTTAAAAGTTTAGATTCTCAAATTTCAAATGACTACCATGCTTAAATACATGGGGTCTGCTAAAAGTGATAGTATGAAATTGAGTTTACTTTTGTCACTTTATGAATTTATCAGTTTCTTCTTCTTTCTCACCCACTTCCCTTGGGCCTAGAAGCTTCACCATCTCTGCCCCTGAATGCTGCCTTCTCATAGTCATGGCGAAGTGTGGCGTTATCCTTCCCTTATCTCTATCTCCTGATTCTTATCTTGCACCTCAGCAGGAACAAATCAAATAATTGCTGTAATGAACTATATCTGTTACAGGAAACTGATGGAAAACTTGCTATATTTATATGTCTTCTAAAGGATAAATTTTAAAAGACGATAAAATCATGACTCATAAAAATATAAAATAGATATGTGTTAAAGATTTTTTTAACTCATTAATTAATGAAGGAACCAAAAGTGCCATAACAGATGCAAACAACGTAAAAGGACTGCATATTTACAGTAGAAATGTTGAAATGAATTTACAAATGGATATAGAACTCCACAGAGTGATCATCAATTGCAATCCAAGGAACACAATTTTCATTTTCACAGAAAGGAATTATTTCCAGTTCTGCTGATTTCTACAAGTTAACTTCTATCCCTCCAGGGTTGTAAGAGATCCTGGTTAAAGATGAAGGCACAATGAACTGAGAGGGTGTTATGCTAAGTGAAATAAGTCAGGCAGAGAAAGACAAACACCATATGATTTCACTTATATGTGGAATCTAAAAAACAAAACTAACAAACAAAACAAAAACAGATTATAGATATGGAGAACAAACTGATGGTTGCCAGATGGGAGAGAGGGTGTGAGCCAAGTGAGAAAAATGAAGGGAGTAAGAAGTACAAAGTGGTCATCACACAATAGTCATGGCGATGTAAAGTACAGTATAGGGAATCATAGCTGATAATATTATAATAACTAATAACTATATATGGTGTTCAGTGGGTACTGGAAGCATCAGGGGCAACACTTCTTAAATTATATAAATGTCTAACCACTATGCTATGCGCTTGAAACTAATATAAAATAATATTAAATGTTGAGTGTAATTGAAAAAATCAAGGAAAACAGATTCCCACCTAGGGCATCTGGTAAAAAATGTAACCCAGCTGACACCTTGATTTTAGCCTGGTGAGTCCCGTGTCAGAATTCAACTTACAGAACTGTAAAATAATAAATACAAAAAGATGAAGGCACATACTTCTGCAGGATTACATAATCTCTAAAGGTTCTTGGATTTTACTGAAAGAATATTCAATAATCTCTTCTACTTCAAAATTTTCCACAATTGTCTCAAGTCTGAATGGATACTGTTATCAAGTTAACCAATAGGGCTCATTTTGGTTTTCTAATATTATAGTGGTTAAGAAAAAGTAAGATTATATAATCAAACAGAAAGAGTAGAAAAAACAGGCAACACAATGTAAACTTTTTGATGGTTTATTTCTGGAACTTTCCCATCTCAACTTCTTCATTCATGTGTAGATTGACACTCTTGACATATATATTTTATCCCACCAAGACAGCACTCTAGAACATGCATGTCTACTATAGCACAGTCCAATATATGCAGTGAGACGATAATTATAGAATTAGGAGGTGATCCCACTGTAAGGTATAAAATGTCAAATCACTAACTGTACACCTGAAACTAATATAACCAATATAATATTGCATACCAAATGTGATTTAAAAAGAGAAGAAGAAGGAAATTCCAACAGATGAACTTCCACGTAGTTATTAGGCCTTATAGATGATCACATTTCTACCCAGGTTCCGAAACAAACAGAAGAACATTGTGGATCTCCCAGCTCAGCTGTTCAGGACTTAAGACAAACTCTTCTGCTGAAGCCAATTCCTACATTCACAGGACTTCTGGGTGGTCATCCTGGCAGCATGAAGTCTGATTCATGGAAGTGTGGAGAATTAGAGATGACAGAGGCACAGATGACCCCCACAAGGTTCAAATTAGAGAGAATCCAGGAGCCATGATGAATCCAAAGAGAAACTGAAGCTGAATATTATTTTGTCCAAATCCAAACTACTCTCTCAGCAGGGAACACAGCTCATCAACACACATCTCTTCGTTTTATTGGGCTTGACACCAAACCAGATTTGCTCATTCAAATCTCTGTTATGCTCAAGCTCCACAGCCGGAATTAACATGCAGTGCTTGCCTTATTTATTTTTGACTCTTTCACTGGGAACTAAAATATTTTGATTATATTACTCATGACAATGAGAGTTCTGGTGGTAAAAACACGATCACATTCATCTGCCAAGCTCATCAGATACAATTTAGTAGGCCATGCATATATAAAAATGCGCTTAATGTGTGTGTACATAAGTTCCTTCCCATGCTTTCTTTAAAATAATTTTTTTTCAATCCTCATAATAAGCCTTGAGATAACTGAACAGGTATTACTTAAAATTTATTTTTCTTATTATACAGAATGTGGTGATAAATACTGTGTAGAAATCACATGTGCATTACAGGGACTAGAAATGAACAATCAGACACCAATTTCTGCTCACAACTTATATGAATAATAAGCAACATGTTTTAGAGTACAGGCAGGGAGAACACCGACTAACAGTCTGTTAGCTCTTACAATGGTTTGTTTGGTTTAGTTTGGTTTATTTGGTGTGTAGTTTAGGAGTTTCGGTAGGAGTGGTTTTGACCTTGAACATAAAGGTAAGCGGAGATGAAAGGCAATTTCTACAGCATAAAATAGCAATGATGAATTTGCTCACTTCCCACCATACTTCACCTTTTAAGTAGCTATAAATGGAAGAATAGTCTGTGGCTGTCTGAGGAATGCATGCAAAGAATAAAAGGAATACTTTCACGCTGAATACTTACCGTAGAAAATTTCTTATGACCTTCTAAGCAAAGCAACATTATTACAGGCTATCGACTTAGGTAGAAAATCAACTACTAAGTTTAATAAATATCTATTGTTGATTTGTCTCAAACTTTGTCACTATAGGATGCATATACAGAAATAAAATCCAGTGTCTTTATTACGCACCCAGTAAACCACTGTGTAAGCTAATGTCTTTCGGCACCTGTAGGATTGAACAGGTCAAAAAAATGCCACTATTTCGGTTTAGAAAATGAAAACATTTAAAAGTAAGTTAGTTTTACAAATTAAAAAAAATCAGATTTAACATCTAATATACTCTGGAAAAAATATGAATACAAAGTTGGATTTTGTTTGGTTGGTTTTTGAACAAAGTGAGACTTTCCGACAGGGCCATAGGTTACTTCTGCTCAGATCCTCAAGGACTATAGTTAGAACAACATTGTCCTTGTAACAAAGCTAATGATAAATAAATTTTTGGACCTTTTTCATCACTTAAAAAGACAAACTATTGTAATTTTCCTCTCTTTTTTAATATCTAGCGATTAATGAACCCTTCAGAAATAGATCTGGACAGGAAAAGCCCATCAGGAGAGCATCATTTAGGTAAGTTCAAGAAAGCTTTGTTTCTGATGTAGATAATGTATTTTTCCATTCTACTTTGCCACAAAATTAAATACTGAAAAAAAAAAATGTGAAAGAAATCTTCTAATCCAAGTAAAGAATTTTAACCAAATTGTATTAGAATTCTGCAGTAGTTGTACAAAGAGTATCCTCTACTACTAAATCAGGAATTGCTGCTCCATCCAAAGGCATAAAAGCCCTTTGATGACGAAAGCAAATGCTGAGGACAATTTGATTCCTTTTTTCCAAAGTGAGCCTCCACCCTAAATTTCCAACCATAATGCTTAATTTGGCAAGCTGACAGGAGCATAAAAATGAATTTTGTTCATGAATTATATTTTTTCCTATGCTTTATGACATTTATGAAGGCCAAATATAAACGCTGAACAGGGAGTAAGTAACAAAGGTATCTTTCCTTTCCAGTAGCACACATTTTATTAATAAGGACTTGCCCCAATAAAGAAAAAAATATTTAGACTTGTCTCTGGAAATACATAGCATAGCCCATCTGAGGTGAATTATCTATTTCAAGCTCCTTTTAGCATCTCAGAAAGTTGCTTGCCAAAAAATTAAGTCATTTCTTGGAAGAAATAATTTACCTCAGGTGGAAGAGGAGCAGAGGTAGTCTCTTGAACTGGATAGGTCTCTACACAAGCCTTTTGCACTCTGTTTTTGAACGCATCACAATAGCCCTACAGTGATATCACATTGTAAGGTCTAGAGCCATTGTTTTGTACCTAGTATTTTATTTGAAGTCTCTTCTGATTTTAAAAGGGCTCTTTAAAATCTATACCCTCACAAAACTCCATATTGGTACCTCTTCCCACTTCCCATGTATTTCTCATCTTTTGGGAGATAATCACACACAGGGATGAGACGCTGAGCTCGTTTAGGAGTACTTCTTGGTGCAGTGAGTCAGAAACATTATCTCATTTGTTTTCATTCTGGGCATAACTTCTTCCCAAGGAGCTTCCACTGTGCCAGGAAAGCTGAAAATCCAATCTACGCGCAGAGGTGGGCCCTTTCTGAATATCATGTTAATCACTTCCATTATTCTACCTGTATCCAATTTGCTCCCTATGTGTATTTTAAGTCTGGTTTAGATTCTCCTGTCTGGATTTAATGAGCTCTAAGGTATTTGTTTCCACTTTGATCTTCACCAGACGTGTTATAGTTGGCGTCAGGTACAGTGATGCTCTGGCTTCTACTTCTTTTTCTTTCTCGTGTCTGAACTCCATGAACTACAACACTACCAGATATTTTCCCATCCCAAGCAGAATTTTGTCTGTGGCTTTAAATCCAGATTTGGGGATAAGAGGAGGAACGGGGGTGGGGGGTAGTTTTACTTTGTTACAAATAACGCCTGGTGAAAGCTCCTTGGATTGTCTTGGAGGCTTTCAAAAATGAAGATGGCCTCTCTAAGTTGCTTTTCAGTTTCTTCTTCATGAAGAGGGGCATAAAAAGACCCAAAACAGTAAATTGATTTTTCTGTGTAAAGGAACATTTTGTGACCTAGTGGGCTCGTAACTTCAAGAGTATCAGTATGTATATTGATTTGATGTAAGAGGTAGAGAGCAAATGTGTGTGGAAGCTGCAGTTTGAATAATAAAATTGTTATGACAACTTAAAATATGGATAGGTGCGGATGGGTGTGGACATGCAGTTAAGCTGAAGACAGGTATACTGCAGTTAGCATTTATTACAACGGTAAATAAATAAATCCCAGCTTGGCAGCCTCAACTAAATTTACCCCTTGATTTGGATAAATCAGAGGGTGCCCAGTACCTGTGTGAAGTTCACATGAGGCTATGTGCGCACCGTAAGACAAAAATTTACCCACAGAGAAAAGTAATGGCATAGGAAGTTGGTTTGAGAAAATTGTTCCAAGAATTTGAATATGACAGGATCTTTGCTACCTGTATGGTCCCATGACCAAACCGTATGCAACTTTCCTTGAACTCTGTGGAGAGGGCCAAACTAGAAACAGACAGAACTTTCCAACCCAAACCGTGCAAGGAACTGAAGGCACAAAGGTCGACCGAACGCGAAGGTGAGGAGTACTCATCACTTCTGAGGTCTGTCCTCACACTTGGACTCCAGAGGGAGCCAGTGAGCACTAACTGGGTCCTGCATCTGGCTGCTGTGGGCCAGCTTCTGCAAAGGAACTACACAAAGCAATTTCGGCAATGAGAGCAGTAATAAGAAATGATAGGGCATAGTGGTGTTGACGCCAGCTTGTGGCACTAGGACAAACATGAGACACCTCATCCTTTGATTACGGTGTGAAGTTAGTACAGGAAATGAGTAAGAGACCTGCGTGGTCTATTTCTGAGTTGAGTTTGTGCCTACTCACAAGACATCCTCTGGAGGCTTCCAGAAATATTTAGGAGAGATGAGGAAGGCTCCTTCAGGCCAGGAGTAGCAGGTGGGGGAGAAATCAGAGGGTCACTCAGGGAGACTTATCATAACCCATAGCTTTGCCCTAAAAACCTGTGTGGTCTGAGGAAACATGTTACATCCATAAAAAGCATATGTTAGAAGATAGTGTGAGCTGGCTCATGCAACTCCTGTTTCATATCCCTTCACTTCTGCTTACCAACATTGAAAATAAAATTTCATTCTTGATTACTGCTAGGAGGTGACCGGGTCAACAGTTTTAGATTATGAGGCCCACAGAATTCTTCTCAAATGAGAATGGCAAAATCGTATAAATGTCAACTGATGGTCGTTGGCACCAGTTCAACCAATTCAACGCCAACATCCTGATTTGAGGTGTGGTGGAGAAGGAAACTTTAGTCAGTGTAAAACAACTCAACTGTGATATCCTTGATAGAGGCTGGCCCAGATGGCAGAAACACAGTGCAGGCAGGCAGTTCAGTGCAGGTTTCTTCATGGAGTGCATTTTGATGAGAGACCTCTGTAGGCTCCGTTTTCAAAATTTTGAGCCCAGTAAGCCACCAGGAGCCCTTCTTAGTAGGTATCATCTTTTTTCTCAGAATCCACAGAAGGTTTTGGCCCTTCACACTTGCTTTTGTCTTTCTGTCTGGAATGAAGATGTGATGGCTAGCATGAACGTCGCTTGGTGACCATGAGGTCAAAGGCAGTACAAAGACAGCTGAAGGAAGCTGGTTTCTCAATGGCATCACTGACAGCTGCAAATGCACTGGGTTGTCAGTTTCCAGGCTTTTTTTTTTTTTTAAGTATATTTTATTGATTATGTTGTTACAGTAGTTCCAATATTTTTTCTCTTTGCTCCCCTCCACCCCATACCCCCTTCTCTCCAGCAATCCCACCCTCCTTAGTTCATGTCCATGGGTCGTACATATAAGTTCTTTGGCTTCACCCTTTCCTATATTATTCTTAACATCTCCAGGCTTTTTTTATGTATGGAAAATCAGTTGCTTATTTGAGCCACTATATGGTTTTCCATTCACGTAGCATATTGGCTTCTACATTGATATGCTTGGAACATAATCGATTCCATATAAGCGGTCCCTTGCTGCTTAAGTGACGCAAATCTAAATTTAGGTTTTTCACTTAGTCACAGAATGACATGAAAAAGAGCCCCGACGTTTCTTTGATCATCCCATTGGTACAGAACATAGGTTAAATACTCATTAATAACTTGAGATCTATTGAAGGGAAAGTGTTCATTTGAAAAACAGAAAAACATATTTGTATTTACAACCTTCTATTTCTTTCATTTTCTATAGCAGAACAGAAATGGGAATAAAAATATCCTAACATATTCACTGATTGGCACTTGATAAATGTTATTTTTTATCTCTTATCTAAGTTATGTAAAAGAGAATCAAAATTGCTTGGCTTCAGTGACATGAAATTAGAAACACTGAAAAAAGAAATATTTTAATGCCCAGTTGTCAGATCATGTTTGCTAGTAACTTTGTCCTTTCACCTTCACTGTGCGGTACTGATATTCAAAGTTATTTATTCCTATGTATACATGAAAACATGCAGGCATCTGTGTAAAAATTCCTGAAAATCAAGCAAAGAGAAAAATTGTAAGCTCAATTTGGGGACACTGATCTGCAATTTGGCAAATAAGCCACATCCAAATTGGAGATGGCACTTTTCCAGATTATATAATTATCTCCATGTGGGAATGTTTTTTTTTGATTGTTTGTTTTCAGCTTTAGCTCTCCAGGCCTGATGTGTAGTGCAGTGGTTTTCAGACATGTGCATTAGGCAGATAAAATAAAATGGATTGCAGTTTTATTTTTTAATTTTAGTAAAACCATCAAATACCCATTTAGTGGAGATAAAAGAAAGAGAGGGATGGAAGGAAAAGAGGAAGCACATTCAAGAATTAGAGAGCCCGGGTCATTGGTGGAAATAATGTCTGCACCTTGTATGCACCACACGCTCTGATTAGGATAATATGATCCAGATGGCCACTCTAAGAAGATTCCTTTCATGAGGAAAGTTCTGGGTGGGGTGGATTATTGTGATCAATGGAATAAAGTGCAGCTGGATGAACTCTGGGTTACCTTTGAGAATTGCTGTATTAATGATGATTACAAAAATTTTGACAAATTTCCCAGGAATTTTTCTAAGATGGCTGGTAAAAAGAAACAAAACAAAACAAACAAACAAAAAAGCAGTGTGTTCAGGGCCTAGATCTCTTCATATCAAGAAAGAGCAGCCTCTTAGAGACCACTGGACCTCCAGGGGGATTTGAGATCACGGAGCTTGTGGGCACCGATGATTTTTAGCAGGTCAGCCTCAACACAGCTGAGCAAGTTGTTTATAGCTTATGCTGATGCTGACTGGTTGAGGCACACCCTATACCAATTAATAAATATTTTGACTATCACCCCTGGTCTTTGGCAGAAGTTGTTGGCATTGATTAGATCCCCTTAGCAAACCAAAGGTGGGTCAAGTCCATAAACCAAAGGCATCTAGGATGGAGTGGGAATGGGAAGTGGGTTCCCTCCATCAAATGCTCATGGAGCTCCTTGTGCACACAGTAGGTGCTAGGGATTTGGTCATTTTGTTTCACCCAAGGGCTCAGGCTCTCTAGCGCCAGACCACTCAACTGCACCCCAAAATTGATTCTCTGAGTGAGTCTGACTCAGTTCCCTCATTTGGCTTTTCTGTATTGAGGCTTTCCTACCTGCCTGATATTCAACCGGGAACTAGAGTTGAATGAATAGAATAAGGTGGGCCATGACTGAGTACAGGGATTCTTTTGAACCATTACATTTTAGAATACTTAGCAGTAATTTGCTTAACTAAATTGGTATCTATCAGAAGAAACAAAGCTGATAGGCACAATGTCCCACCTGAGTGTTTGGGAAGACTTGTAGAAGCATCAGAGGTCCATGGGGTAATTCTGGGTCTGGTCACTCTGGAGAAAGAGTTCAATTGGTGCCATATGTGTTGTAAAAGAAGAGAATGGGTTCTAAGATTTAGGGGGGAAAAGCAGAAACTGTATTTACAGATGAAAAACAATATTAGGCCAGAACATACACCTTCAAAAATTATTATTTTTTGTATTTATATGTTTTTTTTCTTACACGATATTCATGGCTAAGTTGGGGAAAGACATTTGTAGAAAGTGTTAAATGCTGATTTAGGCAAGGCAGGGAAAGAAATGAAAGGGAGGCCATGCAATATTACAAAAGCCACTTCTAAAATGTGATCAGAGGCAGGTGCACAATATTTTCTCCTGCTGAGAGGCCCACCTGTACCCTGTCAAATTAAGAAGCATTAATTGGCTCCAGGAGAAAAGGCAAAGTTTCCCCAATTCACAGATCAACTTGGAGTGGGTTATGCTAAAGCTGGAAGGGAAAGGAGGAAGAGAGGAATTAGGAGGAAGAAAAGAATAGAGGAAGAAAGGGTAAAGGGGGAGAGACACAGTTTAGGGGTAGGTTTCTTGATTGCATTTCTGTTAGTATAATTGAGTTTCACAAATATTTTCAGATACTTCTTGATTTCCAGAGTTAAAGTGGTATATAATAAATAGAGAACTGTACAGTATTCCCTCACTTATCGCGGGTATTACATTCTAGACCCCCCCTAGATGTAGGAATCTTACATTTATTCTACACTCTTAAACCTATGTAACTTTAACAACATACGTATACAGTACCGCAAAATCCTGCGATATAGTGAAAAATCTGCGATAAATAATTAAATATAACTTTTTTAAAAACCCCGCGACACAGTGAGGCCACAATAAATGAACCGTGATATAGAGAGGGACTGCTGTATGAGGTTATTCTTCCTTTGGACATATTTGTTAGATTCATACATGATTAACAATGTTAATAATATGAAATGTAATAACCAAAATTATAATATCAAAACTGTCATTATGCTGCCAATTATATGTTACAGATATTTCCACAAAGAAATGATAGCCCTTCAAGAAGAATCTTTATACTTAATATGGCTACACACCCACCAGCTTCTAGTTTCTCATAAACACACACCTTCAACCCATAGGATCTGTGATTGGGTCTTCATAGTACTCAAGATCTGGCTGATTAGTAATTGATTCAATTTTTCAGTTTTCATTCTAATGGTTAGTATGTTAAGTATGGTCTAACTCTGGGGAAAATATACCTGAGAGATTAGAATCTATGGGATGTTCACCAAATACAAATTAGTCTGTATCCACCACATGGTCCTGATTCCAAATGTGTCATGTATCTGTTGTAAACAGAGAAGTTTCTGTCAGAAATAGCGCTACTTTAGAAAATATCCATGGGCAAATAAAATGAAACAGCAAATCTTGTGATGTGGGTTATCGGAAAGACGTGATTATCAAAAATACGTTTGAGATCCTGGCTAAGTTTTCATAAAACCCAAGTTTTATGATCTCAGGAGACTAACTGCCTGGGGTAGAAAGAGCCAGAAAACAAACAAACAAACAGAACAAAACAAACACATACACTCTTTCAGGTAGTCATCCAGCTACTTGGAATTGTAAATGCAGCGAAGATGTTCAAAATGTCACTTGAAATATAATTCTTTCCCACTCATTTAAATAAGCCCAAAGCCCCAATTAAAGCCTAAAATCTTCCCTATATTGATATTTCTGTTCTCTCATTATTGGGAACAATGGACAAAAATAATAAAGACCATATCGTTCAGGGTAAGTCTCTTCTCCTATAAGATTTTTTCATAGGATAGCCTATGAATATATTCATGCGCTTAATTTAAGCAAGTCTTTAACTTTTTAGATTGAGCTAACCAGCATGAAATCTCCAGCAGACACCCAGCAAATAAAGACAGATGTGAGCAAAGGAAAAGCCCTTTCATGGTTCCCATAAAAGCTCTCAAGTTGCAGGCTGATGGTATTTTCTCCTTAAAAGGTATCAGAAGTTACAATTACAAAAGTTTGCATAGTGGGAAGTTGCATAATTCTCCCCACTAGCGCCTGTAAAAATAACCTCTCATCATTTCTCCCTCTTGATACTCTCTCATTTGCCAATGCATTCAATTTCAATGGTGTTTACCCCTTTTTGCTAGCTGTAATCAGCAATTAAACATATAGGAAAAGTATTTGAAATATTGGAGCTGTACCATCTTCTTTTTTAAAGTTTTGCCACTGAGATGGAACTTGGGAACGGTAATGAATCACCGGAGCTTTCCACTGTGTCCTGAGGCTGTGGCGAGCAGGACAGTAAGTTAATCACAGAACTGCTTGTCATTTGAGATAATTGCATCCTTGTTTCACAGTAGTTTTCTCCTGAAGTCTCTCTCTGGCTCTTAGCAGATGTGATATTTGCAACTTGCTGAAGTACAGTCCTTCTCCAGGGCTCCGTCATGAGAAGGCCACTAATGAGAAAACAGAATTTAAACAAAGTAGGTCCCTGACCAGGTGTGTACTTATCTGACTGTTTGCACAGATCCATTGTCTGTGTATTACCAAACTAGGTAATGTTGCGTAACCTCCCAAATTAGCATTTTCTCTTCCTCGGTCTTCTGGAAACATTCCAAATAGATTAAAACAAAAGTAGCATCATGCATGATCACGCGAGTAAAGTTTGAGACTGAGAAGGAGAGACAAGGGAACTCTTTTAAACGAAGCCGCAAAAAATACACGCCAAAGCCATAAATGGGTTCAGCTCACAACCCCTGTACAAAGTGGATGAGCCCACGTAACTACTTAATGTCCTAGGGCACATCAGCCACCTGCCACCCACTTTTAGACTTCCACAGCCTGAGCTCTTCAAGAGCCTTGAAGAGGTCTGAAAAGATAGCCAGGCCCCTTCCGCTCCAAGGTCTGGCGGGGGAAGGGCTGCCTGGAATGGATGGCAGCACCGTCTGAAATATACAGACAACTGAAATATACAGAAAGGGGACTGCATGTTCTAGCCCATCCTTTTCTCAGAAACAGAGGCCAGGAGGGAAGAGTAAACAGTTAAGGCATTGGGTCTGCAGAGTCTGGATCAGAGCCATTTCTAAATGTGAGTACAGAACAAACCACCCACAGCTGGCCTTGACCTACAGGAATTAAGTGTATTCTCTGAAAGAAGTTATTGCTTGTTTCTAATGTGCAGCTTTCAAAAGGGGACAGTAGGAGGGAGTGGTTTTTTATGCAATCTCTGCAGGAGAATATAATTTCATTTACTTCTCTCTTCTATTTAGTTTTTTGGGGGGGAGGCGAATGTGAGAAACATAGATCCTTGCTTTAGGTACAGTCCTCAGTCCATCCCTTTTCTGATGCCTTCTTTCTGCACATGATTTACAATATATAACTGGATGCAGGCGACTATCAAAAAGGCAATATCCCAGGGTCAGAAAGTGAAGGAGCCTCTAGAGTTAATCTTCAAGTTCTGTCTTATCTCTCTCTATGAATCTTCCTTTGTCACGTGGTATGTGGTTAAGCAGAGGTACTTGAGCTTATTAACAGTGTAAGAACTAAGTGGACAGAAGAGAATTCATCAAAGCAGCAGGGAAGTGTGATGGTCTGGCCATAACTCAAAAGGTGAACCCAAGTAATTGACACCATCATTCACTCAGTTCCAGGGAAAAGTGGCTAGTGCCCAAGTGGAGAAGCTGGGCAGGAAGCTGCCACCCCAAATTGCAATATCCTGGAGTTGTCATGCTGAACCTTTAGTGGATCATTGACTCATTTTTGAACTGGATAAATACAATGAACCTTTTTACCTGCCTGCCCCACACATACAGACACACAGACATGCACAACTTTGCTCGCGCTTGCCAGGAAGTCCCAGCTCCTGGAGTCACTGCCTAGGCCGGGGGTGAAGAACCCTTCTCTCGAGAAGCCTTCCTAAAGCCTCTTCCGGGATATTTATAATGGTCAGTTTGTTTGAGAGAGGTGGATGCCATAGCTTGTAGCTTTGAAAGCTTGTCAGAAGTCACAATTTCCTTTTGTGGAGTGGCCTTTTTATGATAAGCACTTGATAAATATTTGTTGAGTGATTGAGAAAACAAATAAGTGAATGAGCCATATCTAGATCTTACAATTGTATGTATTCGCTCTGTATCACAGGCTAGTTTAAAATAAACTGCTGGACCTTTTAGACCACAATGGTGGCACTTCCATGAGGCTGCCAACGCCATGAGGAAACAGACTTGCTCAGCACAAGGACAACCTATATAGTGTAGTGTGAAATAAAGGGATAAATGGATAGAAACATCAGGGACAGTCAAAGTGATAAGAACACATTTTCTTCAGGAAATTGCAGTATCTCCCACTGTGGTAAGCAGAATAATGTCCTCCAACCCAAAGATGCCCATGTCCAAAGCTTGAAGCTGTTGAAACGTTACCTTACAAGGAAAAAGGACTTTGCAGGTGTGGTTAAGGTTATGGATCTTGAAATTATCCTGCATTATCCATGAGTCCAAGGCAACCACATGAGTCTTTAAAAAGCAGACAGCCTCTACTAGCTGTGGTTAGATGAATATAATAATTGAAGAATGGTCAGAGATGCAATGTTGTTGGCTTTGGAGGTGGAGAAAGGGAGCCATGAACCATGGTGGTCTCTTCAGCTGAAAGAGACAAGGAACTGGATTTCCCGCTGGAGTCTGCAGAAGAGAACTCAGGCCTGCCAGCAGCACCTTAGTCCAGTGAGAGCCATGTCAGACTTCTGATCTACAGAAAAGCATGATAACACATTTGTGTTGTCTTAACTAAGTTTGTGGTGATTTGTTACAGCAGCGATAGGAAACCAATACATTCCCCAATAGCACTAGGTGAGTTTTCTTGAGTATCGGCACTGTCCTAAACACTTCACGTGAATTAAATCAATCCCTGCACATCCTTTCAGGCAGTTACTAATATTAACAACACTTAGAAAAAGAGAAAATAGAAATGACTTGCCCAAGGTCATTCAAACCAGGCAGTCTGACTCTGGGGATCATGCAGTTGGCCAGAGACTACTGCAGGGGAGATGGTGATAGCTCAGGCTGGAGAGCGAATGGACCTGGGAAAGTGAATAGGTTGGGGTTTTTTTGTTGTTTTGTTTTGTTTATTTATTTATTTTTAGAGAGTGGGGAAGGGAGGGAGAGTGGGCAAGAAACATCAATGTGAGAGAGAATCATAGATCAACCATCTCTCATATGCACCCCAACTGGGGGCTGAACCCACAACCCAGGCATATGCCCTGACCTAAAATCTAACCAGTGACCTTCTGCATTGAGGAACCAATGCTTTAGCTCACTGAGCCACATGGGTCAGGGCTTTGGAGTTTTTGAAATTTGCCTCTGGAGGGTGTGTGTGTGTGAGCACGCATGAACGGGTTTGTATGTCTGTATTTCTGTGAACTGTGTGTTTACCTGTGCAGCTGTCTGGGTATCTGTGGGTAGGTCTGCGTCAACTTAGTGCTAAGCACACATACACAAAAATGACAGTTTATAAAGATTCAGGAAATGGTTAATGGATTCCCAGGTCACTATTCCTTAATATAATCATTTATCCCTACATCTGCCTCTTTCAGGCAGTGGAAAAGGCACATCTGGGTAGCAACTGGCTTAACAGTAATAAAAAACTAATCAAGAAAAAAATAGCATCAGGCTTTTCAGGTTTTAAAACTACCCCTGCCCCTGCTCTTTACATCTTTAATAGAATCCTTAAGGTGGCATTTCAAACCCCAGTTTATAGTGGGAGTAGATAGAGGCCACAGAAGTCACATTACGTATGTAGACTCATATTGCCACTCTGGCCCAAGTCAGACTTGAATGCATTGCGAGTATCCCCTTCCTGGAAAAAGATTTTTGTCCCCAACCACTGGAGTCCTTCCTTGAGCTGCTGTGTAGTTTTGGACGAAAGTACTGCCTCTGCCAGCCCCAGACCAGTAAATCCATGAGTAACACATAAGGGCACATTTGCGAATTTGTTCTTAATATCTGCTCTCATTCTAAGGACAGATGTGGGTCAAAAAAAGGACATCTTCTGATTAGCTTGGGAGAGGGAAAACTCATTTTAAAAGGTTATCATGCAACAGCATTGAATAAATGTCAATAGAAGAAAGCATTTGCAATCATGATTTAATTTCTTACTTGTGCAAATTCCAAAATCTATTTCTGAGAGTTTCATGGAGATACAGGGAAACAAATGGAAATATATATTTATGTATACAGGAAAGTGTCAAAACATTCTGTAATCTTTGATATATGACAAGATCTGTCAGGAAAAAGTCTAGCCATTATTTATATAATGAGAATGATTTATGCAACATCATTGTAACCTGGCAGCCAAGGAGAGTGGACTGGAATGCATGTACGAGAACAATGACAACTTCACTATATTAGTCAGTGGGGACAGTAGACACCATTGAGTGAGCAGGTGTACAGTGTGGCCATCACATTCAAAATGACTGAGCGAGTACAGCAATGAATCTACATCAGATTTTGCATTAGCTTGAACAGTCCTCCACGGGAACTATTTGGATGACTCAGAAGGCCACAGCTATGGGCAACTGGTGATTGGCAGCTTCATCAGGACAGCAACCCGCTCATGTATCATGTGTCGTACAGAGTTTTTAGCAAAACATTGAATCACACATGTCAGGCCCCTACAGCCCAGATTTGGCACCCTGCCACTTCTGGCTTCTTCCAAAACTAAAATCACCTTTGAAAGTAAAAAGATTTCAGACCGTCAATGAGATTCAGGAAAATAGGATGGGGCAGCTGATGGTGATTAGGAGAACTGTGTGAGGTCCCAAGGTGCCTATTTGCATGGGGACTGAGGTGTCATTGTCCTGTGTACAATGTTTTTTATATCTTGTGTCTTCTTCAATAAGTGTCTCTATTTTTCATATTACATGGCTGGATACCTTCTGGACAGACCTCGTATACTCTTAGATAGAGAGATAGCTATAGAGAGATAGATATGGATAATATGGGTAGCACACATTGTAGATGATTTTATTAAAAACACAATGTCCTTATCCACAAATGATTTATTTGAGGGAATAGGAGGCATATGTCTTTGCTCAGAAATCTTCAATTAGAAACACCATGTGTTTCAAAGAGTTAAAAGATAGTTTGAGAAGCAGTTCCTTGAAAAGTTAAATACTAATTTCTGCACATAGCCCATCATCTCATATTAGTTTCTGTTTGTCCTCAGCGTATGTCATTTTCTTTTTCAAGTTTCCCAAAGAAAGGAGAACTGGCCATCTTAGGGACTGGTGATCTGGGCCAAACGAGGGCCCAGTCCCACCGCCTTCTACTCTCTCACAAACAACCAGGCCCTGATAGGGCTCTCTCCTACGCAAATATGGCCTGCTGGACAAGGTTTATAGCATCACGAAGAATGAATCACTGTTTTATTTATTTATGTTCTCTTTCTAGCTATCTCTAGAGAAAGAATTCCTTTGGCAGCCTTTCCACTACTTTTTCATAACCCCTCTTCATCACCCTCTCCAGCCACAAACTAGCACGTGCATGCGCGCACGCGCACACACACACACACACACACACACGAGGACATTATGCTAAATGAGGTAAGTCAGACAAAAAAATACTGGGTTATTACTTATATGCATAATCTTAAAAAGCCAAACTCATAAACACTGATAGTAGAATGGTGGTAACCAGGTGCTAGAGTTGGGGATGGGGGCAACAGCAAAGATGCTGTTTAAAGCTACAAAGCTCTAACTAGTAGATAATAAGTCCTGGAGACTGAATGCACAGTATAACAGATATAGACAGCAACGTGGTATTATAAACATCAAACATGCTAAGTGACTAGATCATAATCATTCCCACCACAAAAAAAGAAATGATAATTGTGTGACATGATACAGGTGTTGGCTAAGTCTACAGTGGCTATCATATTGCCATATATTCCATGAATGTATCAGGTTGACATGCTGTACACCTTACATTTACACAATGTTATATGCCAAATAAATTTCAGAAAAGATGGCTGCTTTTTTATTTCCATGCTTGGTCATTATTACAGTCTTAATTGTTTTTGTGGCTATTCCTTATAAAGAGGTGGCTTTCAGTCTGTAATTCCTTTTAGCCACTTTTTAAATGCTTAAAAATATTTTAAATCTTCACTCAAGGATATGTTGATTGATTTGAGAGAGAGAGAAAGAGAAACATTGATCAATTGCCTCCTGTACCTGCCTTGACTGTGGATCAAACCTGTAACCTTTGGTATACAGGACAATGCTCCAACCAATTTAGCCACGCAACCAGGGCTAAAAAAATTTTTAAATGAGAGCTTTAAGAAGAGGACTTTTTCTGACCAGAAGTTTTTTATTCCCCCCAAGTCCCAAGGTCCACTGAGGTAATTAAAGTGTTGGATGTCTTTGAAGGGGTCCAACCCTGCCCAATGATGAGACACTAACAGAAACATCTATTCCCAAAGCACAGTTGTTGGAGGAGAAAGCCATCCTCCTAAACTAAACTTTGGGGAAGTCCCACCTGCAACTGTGAGGAATCAAGGGAGTCCCCTGAAGCTTCTCAGAGCCTTATGGGGTGAATCTAGACCAGAAAACCACATAGAGATGTATAGTCAAATTATGCTCATCTCTCAATCCC
Organism: Furipterus horrens; assembly: GCF_987537825.1. Classification (NCBI taxonomy): domain Eukaryota; kingdom Metazoa; phylum Chordata; class Mammalia; order Chiroptera; family Furipteridae; genus Furipterus; species Furipterus horrens. The sequence continues at coordinate 12,793,605 of NW_028327171.1, forward strand.
CAATTCCTCTTTCTGACCCTTACTTAAGCAATCCTGGAGATGTGACTCATGAGACATGCGAATGCTCATATCACGTCCTTGCTCTTCTTGCCCACCAGGAGCATTTGACACATTTAACCTCTCCTCACTGCCTGAAAGTATGTTTCCACTTGGCTTCTGGGAAACCACAGTCCTGATTTTTCTCCTACCTAATGACTGCTCATTCTCAGTTTCCTGCCCCTAATGCCTGGATGTGTGTCTTTCCTCTTCTGTGTCTTCACTGACTCTCTTCATAGCTTCATTCCTTCTCCTGGCTTTAAATATCATTATGTTAAAGACTCTAAAATTTATACCTGCAGCTTAGATCTCTTCTCTGAACTTCAATGACCAAATATCCAACCACCAATTAGATACCTTCACTTGAAAAGCATTTCAAAATCACTATGTCCAAAACTGAGTTCCTTATCTTCTTTCCCTTTCATCCCTAAGACTGCTTCCTCTACAGTTTCCTCTGTCTCAGGAAATGGCAATTCCATTATCCAGGGTCTCAGTCCAAAATCCATGGAAGCAATTTTCACTTCTCTCTTTTTATCACACTCCACATTTGATCATTAGAAAATCCTGTTTCATGCTTTCAAAGAGTTACCAGTCCCATCCAGGGTTTCAACTTCTACTGAAACCATTCTGGTCCAAGCTGCCATTATTTTTCACCCGGGTTATTGCAATAGCTTTCTAATGGGTCTCCCTGACTCCACTTTTGTACTTCTCCACTCCAGTCTATTCTCAGTTTTGAAATCAAAATTATCTTGTTAAAATATAAGGAGAACCCTGCCACTTCTTTTCCCCATTCATTCACGATACAAGCCTAAGTTCTTGCAATGTCTAACAAGGCTTTGCCTGATTTGGCCACCTTCTCATTAATCTTCTTATCTTGTCCCTCATATTTTCTCCTTGTTCACTCAGCCGTAGTTGCCCTCCCTTTACCGCGCCCAGCATGCTCCCTCCTCGGGTGCTTTGCCCCCGTATTGTCCTCTGTCTCCCACAGATGTCTGCATGAGCAACTCTGTCACCTTCTTCAGTTCATTGCTTTGATGTCATCTCAGCAATCTTAACGAACATTACAAACTCCCTTCTCCACTCACCCTTTCTTGTTTCAACTCTCGTTGCAATTAACATATTCTATGGTTGCGCTATCTTAAAATGTGTGCTCCATGAAAGAATACATTTTTACCATTTTTATTCACTACCGTATTCCAAGTCCCATGCTGGCTTTCTTGCCTAGTCCATTGCATGAACCACAGGAGGAACTCAGAAATATTTATTGAATGTTGAAGAAAAGAAAGGAATCAGAAAACACAAATAGCACACACATACTATTTCTGGCTATAATGTATGATTTGCTCCCTCATATTTGTGCTCCTTGACCTGGCAAATAGGCTAGTGAGGACAGTGTTTAATTATAAGGATATTCTTGTTTCAAGTTCAATTGCATCCAGACATGGATCAGTACTTCTCATACCCTCTACCCCAGATTCCACTGCGCCCTGAAGAGTTCACTTAAGGCAAGAGTCCTCTTGCACCCAAAGCCAACACAGCTCCACCTTCCCTCATCAGCGGACAGAATGAGGAGGAACACATCTTTATCTTGCTTGTTCTGCCAATGTGACGCTCTAAGCTCTGCGCTGTCACTCAACTATGTGCATTATCTCCCTCATATCTCTATTTAATCTTTGATTTCTACAAGAATTTATTTTTCTTATTATGTATTGGAACATGTGTAAGCTTATGACAACAGGAAACTCAACTGAACCAAGAACCAGAGTTGTTGAGTGGAGCCAGGGAGGCAGAGTATGACAAACCTGGCAGAAAAGAGATGGAAAAGGAAATGGGCATGTCTGAGTAAATGGCTTGGAAATTTGATGATTAAAATGTCGTCACTTCATAATTCAAGGAATCAACTTCAAAGCTGAAATTATTTGAGAGTTTGTGTTGTAGCTTTCATTTTTCTGCAGTCTTAAAAATTCATATTGAATATTGAATAAAACCATCCTTGTTGATCAAATATATCTTTTTTTTTTTTTCTCAAGAAAAATTTTTAACAGAAAGGAGTATAACTTTGATGTCTTTGTTCTCGCCAGCCCGGGGCTGAACTGTAAAATTACATTTTGATTGTATGCAGGGAATGGGACAATGACTAAGAGAGCTATGTCTTAGAAGATTTGGGAGAGAACAATGAGATCAAGAGCGACACAGAGTGACTGTGGTTTGAGTCTACTAAGTTCGAGGGTGGTGTGCTATGAAGAAATGCTAACTGAGGCGAGGACCATGCTCCAAGTGGGGTCTGTTATTGGACGGCTGATTATATGGCACGTATTGAAGCAATAATGACTGAAGTCACGGGTTTGAAGGCAAGGAATTAATCAAGTGAATGATAACTGAACCACACTGAGGAGGCTAGAACAAAGTGGACCAAAGAAACAAGAGGTACAAACAGATCAACAGATTCATTTGTGGTGTAAGGGAAATAAGAAGGTGTAGAAATGAAACAAGAATTAGCCATGAATCCATAATTGTTAAAGCTGGGTAATTGGTACATTGAAGTCACTAAATTGATTTTTGAACATTGGATACTTTGAAATTCTCCAAAATAAAGAGTTAAGAAACAAGCAAAAGAGTAAGGTTTGCAAAGCAAATTTCCCCAAAGTGACTATCAGGTTCTTCAAGTATGCTTGTAATTTTTACTTCTCTACCAGATGATGGGATTAATAAAAGTGGAGGTTCCTATTATAGTCTTTTTGTCATTAATATTTCAGGGTCTATAGCAAACAATCCATTTAACATTTTTTTCCTATGAGAAACACCCAAATGAAATTTTATAATAATTAACTTCTTTAAAGAAAATAAAACATGAATACTTTTCAACAACAACAACAAAACAGTGATTTTGGAGCTAACCATATAAACATGCTTTATAACCTAAATACAAGACATAGTGTGTGGTGATATGGACATGCTAGAGGGTGCAGTGGTGGAACAGAGATGATGGGACAAATATAAGAGCTAGTAGAGAAGTCCAGGTTTGAAGACGTATATTCTGAAGGGAGCAGCCTTTCCAGAGAGGTCTCTGAAGGGATGAAAATTGAACTATGAAGGTGAATGAGCTTGCCATGATGATGAAAAAGACCACCAAGAATTCTGAGGACTGAGTTTGCATTATATCTTCCTTGAGGAAGAGGGAGGAAGAAGTGTTGGCAAAAAAATGATAAAGGGGTAAGTTAAAAGGGACCCCTGAGAGCTTGGTGTCCTGAAAGAGTTTTCAACTAGAAGAGGTTCATCTAAGTCACTGATGGTACAGAGAAGTCAAGGGTAATTAAGACCATAGGAAAAAGGACAATAAAAGGAGGGAAAAAAATATGTTTTCTTATAAGTCTTGTGTCTTATTCTGATTCCCTAACACTTTTTGTTTTGTTTTGTTTTAGTCTATGAATGTTCTAAAATGTATGTGCTTTTCCAGTGGTTTGAAGCATTCCCCTTTTATCCACCCTCCCAATTTTGGCAAGAACTATGAATCTATCTAGTGAGAACTTTTTTAGTTACATATAATCTCTAAATCTGCTCTGAATTAGGAACTGGGAACCATATAGAACTAAATTTCCCAATATTGCTATTCCAAAACAGATTCAAGAGAAATAGACTTCAAGGAAATAAACTGAGCTTGCAAGAAAAATCAGAAAACAAAACTGTAACTAAAGAGGGCAAATTTTTCTTTTCTTTTCATTGGAGTAGTTGTAGTTAGTATCATGGCACTCTGTCCTGGAGCCTGGGACAAAAAAGAAACCCAGTAAAACATTGTGATATTTTGTTCACCATATATTTTTACATAAATTTTGATTTTTTAACTGTTGCATTAAATATTAGTTATTTTGATTATTGACTTTTTTGATGTCCCCTTAAATTTCTGATCTCAGGGCAAGTGAGGCATGGGCTGGGAATGTGAAAATTTGATGGCAGAAGAGAAAAATGACAAACATACAATCAGAAACTTGCCTGGAAATGTTCCCAAACTCACATAAATGGAGCCATTCCATCCTCTCCATGGCTTTGGGTAGAAATATTTATTATCATATAATTCTGTTCACCTTGACCATAAGTGACTAAACTAAAACTGGGCATCAGAGACAAACATTTACCAGTGTAAGCATAGCCTCTGAGGTCATCTATGACAAAATCCTCTGTCCAGGTAGGTATAAATTACAGTAGACATTCTCACTGTCAAATATCTGAATTAGGAATGTGCAGAGAATCCTATTGTTAGCAGTGGGATCAGTGGATGAGCAAATTCAAAAAGATGAGTCATTGCTGTGAAAGAGAGACCGTGACTGAGACATAAATACAAATAGGCGGAAGCTTGGGGAGAAAAATTGTTCATAGGAGACAGTGAAAGAGCCAGTTGGTAGAAAGAGCTGAAGAAAAAAGACGAAAAAGAAACACAGATAGAGGGGCCCATCAAAATGATCATGGACATCCAAGTGACAATTGATGACCTCCTGCTTCTGAAGTCAATGGTGTGGTCTCATGACTCCTTCCACTTCCTCTGCTTTCATACTGTTACGGGCCGCCTTACCTTTTCTTGAGCTGTTCTTTATCATCTGTTTCTGGCACTCAGAATCCCACATAAAACTCCAAAGGCAAAGTCAGAAGGAAGATGAAAGGAAGGGACAATGACCAAGAGAGCTATCACCTAGAAGATTTGAGAAAGGACGTGATCAAGAGAGCCAACGAGTGGCGATTCTTATTTAAAAAGACTCCTTAATGTGCAACGGAATTAAAAATAAATCAAGTATAAAGCCAAGGGCAGTTTGAGAGCAACAGAACAGGGTATGAGAGAATTTACATCGGATGAAATCAGAATCATTTGCTGACATGAGGGCTGGGAAGAAAACTAGGGAAATGTTGGATAGATTTATAAATATGCTGAGCCCTGACTAGTGTGGCTTGGTTGGATGCCCTCCCGCAAAGCAAAAGGTCACTCATTCCATTCCCTGTCAGGGCACATGCCTGGGTTGCAGATTCGGTCCCCATGGAGCACAGACAAGAGACAACCAATGGATGTTTCTCATATCACGTATTTCTCCCTTCCTTCCCCTCTTTCTAAAAATAAATAAAATTTAAAAATCTTTAAAGAAGAGTATGCTGAAAATACATTTTAAAATCAATAAAATTATCAATTTTCTACCCTGCATATATTTATTGGTGATTTTTAATTGTTAGGAATTAAATTTGTCATGTACACTTTCTGTGCTTTGAGATCATATCATAATTTTCCCTTTAGTATGTTCAGTCTTCTGTAAATGGGCTTCAAGCTTTTTGTCCTGCAGGAAAACCCCCAAATAGGTAGATGTCTCCTTTCTTTATTTGATCTTCCCCCTTTCCTGTCATCCAACCTGAGGTACTCTATTTAAACAAATCTGGAGCCAAGTTTTGTTGTCAATGATTTCTACGCCAAACCCTCCCCAACTCACGTCCCCTTGGTTCCTGTTGCATCAACGCTGATTTCCACGGCATCTGTGCGTAAGAAATAGGAGCGCAGGAACTGACCCCGAAGTTGTCTGTAGCTGTAACTGACGGCCAAAATTTGGCCCAAACTGAGTACATCTACTTTTAGCAGCATAATTTGTTGATAATATCCTTTGCCAACTTGACTGCTAATGCCAAGGCAACTCAGGCTAGGAACAATTATGTAAATCATGGACGAAATACAAATGTGAAACAAAATATAAACAAACATAACTGTCCAGACCACAAGCGTTAGCAGTAGACGTTAGGGGACATGTGATTAAAAAACACAAAGTAGATCCAGAAATGAGTATGTATAGAATAGGAGAGGATTTTCAAGGAAAATAAAAACAAAGGCACCATAAAGGCTTTGGAGATAATAATTAAAAGACGCAGATAAATTCAGACAACCTGTATATTATCAAGTTTGCAAACAATGTAAATAATACATTAGTAACTTAAGTTAGCATTAATAGGAGACCAGTCAATCTGAAGGTCAAGGAAAAACGTTTATTTTTCTCATGATATTACTTCATCCTAAGGAAATGACCTAAGGGGCCCACACCCTTTAAAAATAGAAGGTACAAAAATTACATTTCTAGAATATTGCCTGTCAAGGGGTACCTGTCAAATAGAATAAGTCCTAAGAAAGAATTGACAAAATCAAAACTAAGATATAATAATCTGTCATTCAGAGACTAATGTCTGAATTCATGCTCATCACAGAGCCGTACTTATCTCTTAAATACATCACCTTATCAACGTTATGTTTTGTTCAGTATTAACAAGGACCTCCTAAGTAATTTACTGTTCCTTTTTTTGTAGTAAAGACAATAAAATAGTCTATTATATTCTTAAGATTAACTTTGGACTTCTGACCAAGAGGGAGGCATAGACAGACATGCTGCATCTCCCTCCACACTACTAAGGAATACAACTATCTCAAAACTAGAAACAACCAGAAGTTCAAGAAAATCAAACTGCATGGAGGTCTAGTAAACAAAGATATAAAGAAGAAATACTCATCCAGACAGGTAGGAGGGGCTGAGCTGGGGCAGAGAGGACACGGTGTGGTGGTGGCAGCAGTGGCGACAGCGACAGGGCAGCAGAAAGCGCAGTCACATGTTTTAAAAGGTCACGAGGGACACCTGGGGAACATTCCCAGCACCGGGGAAAATCAAGCCTCATTGCTTCTGACTGTGCAGACCAGTGGGGGTTGGGGTGGAGACAGAATCTGCTGGTCTCAGCAGAGTCTGCTTGTTTAAAGGGCCCCCACAGTCCTAGAGCATCCACAGACACATCCACTCTGGGAATGACAGTCAGGGCACCAGTCCCATACAAAGTGGGAAAAGTGCCTGGAAAAGGGACGAGTGCTGGGCAAGTAGCATTATTCCCTTTCAGACCCCTTCCCGACACACAGCGCCACAATATGGTGAAACCAGTCGCCCTGTACTGATGAATCCCTAAGGCTCCGCCCCTTACGACATAACCACAGCAACAGCTCTACCTAAGACACAGAGGCAAGTACACTCAGAAGACTTCCAGCCAAGATGGAAGCCTAGACTGACATGCTCCATCTCCCTCCACAACTAAGAAGGAATACAACTACTGCAAAATCAGAAATAACCAGAAGTTCCAGAAAATAAATGGACGTCCAACGTATTAAGTTATAAAGAAGTGGTGCTCATCTGGGTGGGTAGGAGAGGTGAAGCTGGGGTGGAGAGGTCAAGCTGTGCTGGCGGCAGCAGCAGCAGCAGCAGCGATGGCAGCAGGACAGCGGTAGGCATAGACACCTAACAAGTGCCTGGGGAGCACCCCTGGCTGCAGACCAGACCTGACAGCTTGCAATTCCAATGCCGGGGAAGGCACACCCCCATTGCCTTGGACTGTGAGGCCCAGATGGGGTGGGGATGGAGAGGAGGTTCCTGGTCTCTCAGCGGAGAGTGAATGGCAAGAATCCATCTTGGACCCCCACCCCCACAGAAAATGCCACAGCATGGTGAGAAGGGTCGCCCAGTTGTGACAAGTGCATGGGGCTCTGCCCCCTATAGCTTCAGAGGTGTGACAGCCCCACCCAGGAAGCAAAGGTAAACACAAAACTGTCAGGGTGGCACAGATCATGATAGAGATCCCGGAGATGCAGCTGACCAGAGAGCAAATATCTAATCTAATGAAGCAGCAAATAGAAAATCTTTCTAAGGCACAGTTCAGAGATTTGGTTATAAAAATGATTACAGACCTAACAGCAGATCTTAAACAAGATGGGGAAGGAATGAAGGCTAGTCCTGTTGAAATGAACAAAAACACCTATGAAACTAGTGGTGAGGGAAAGAAAACCAGGGATCAAATCAACAAATCAGAACATAGGGAAGGAACAAACAGTCAACCAGTGCAGAAAGAGGAAATGAAAAGTGAGAAAAATGAGGAAAGGCTCAGAAACCTATGGGACAGCTCTAAACAGGTCAACATCTGAATCATAGGGTTGCCCGAAGGTGAAGAAGAAGAGCCAGAAATTGAAAAATTATGTGAAAAAATAATGAAGCAGAACTTCTCTAACTTAGGGAAGGAAATAGACTTACAGGTCTAGGAAGCACAGAGAGTTAAAAAAAAAACTGGACCCAGGGAGAACCACACCAAGACACATTATAATCAAAAGGTCAAAAATTAAGGATAAAGAGAGAATCTTAAAAGCAGCAAGAGAGAAGAAGAGAATTATGTACAAAGGGGTCCCAATAAGACTATCAGCTGATTTCTCAAAAAGAACTCTGCAGGCAAGAAGGGACTGGCAAGAAATACTCAAAGTAATGAACAGCAAAAACCTGCAACCACGATTACTCTACCCAGCGAAGCTGTCATTCAGAATAGAAGGGCAGAGAAAGTGCTTCCAGGACAAAGTAAAACTGAAGGAGTTCATCAGATCCAAACCACTGTTATATGAAATGTTAAAGGGACTTGTTTAGGAGAAAGAGGATCAAAACTATGAACATTAAAATGAAAACTGTATCACAACCACCAACAACAGAAGATAGGGAACCAAAACAAAGGCAAACTAAGTAGGCAACAAGAGTGGCAAAAGAATTATAGGATAGGGGAACATTATGGGGGGAGGTCAGCGGAGAGGGGGAAGGGGAGAAAGGGAGGGAGATTGTACAGGAATTAAGAAGCATAGTAGGAGGGAGTGGAGTAGACAGGAAGATGCTGAGAAGAACTATATGCACAACCAATGGGCATGAACTAAGTGGGGGACAATTGGCGGGGTCACTGGGTGGAGGGGAACAAAGGGAAAAGAAATTGGGACAACTGCAACAGCATAATCAATAAGACATATTAAAATTTAAAAAAGATTAACTTTGTTATTTTTAGACTAAACAAGCATCCTCAGTTCAAAAAAAAAAAAATCATTTCACTAAAACAATTGGATCAGCCAGCCATGTCTCATGTTAAATCAATAAATATAAAGATATTATGGTGGATGTATTATATTAAATAAAGCCTATTATTGGGTGTTTTTAAAATAAGAAACATTAAAACCATTTAGGTTGTATTCATATTATAATGCAAGCTTTTAAATGATAAATTGTTGGGCTTAGATATGTGATATACTAAGAATATTTAATTGGGAAACTTACCCTTAAAAACAAATATGTATTTTGTTTTCTACTAATGTTTTCCTAGTCCTGACGTTAGTTTAATTTTTCTTCTTAATATGTGAAATATAAATTAAACATAATTCACATGTCTAAAAAAATCATGTCTTTAGTTTTCCTAGTTTTTATTTTTTACAACCCATACAAATATTTTGTAAAAAAGAATAGAGCACCTATTCACATAATATGAGGTATTCTCTTGGATACAAATTACTAGGATTATCCTGGATGGACCAAAGAGAGAAATTTAGTATTCTATCCAAGGAAATCCTTACCAACCAGAACTGTTTCATGAAGAAGTGATATTCTGGAAACCTTCTAGAATGGGCCATGTGATCTTGGTCAAGAGGAAATTTTTACAATAATTAGACTTTTAAATATTTGTTTCAAACACTAGAATTCTTTGTGTTATAACCTCTGCATTCATTATATTAAAATATTTCATTATATTGCAAATATTGAGGTGCATTTTCAACTAGCTGGTGAATGGGCTCATAGAGGTAAATCACTACTCAAACTTTGATTATATTTGATTCAGAATCTGATATCTAAAAAATCAACATTAAATGAATTCTGCTTATATGCAGAAAACAGAATAATCTCCAGTAATTTCCAATAGAACTAATGATAAAAAATCTTAAAATTTTAAGTCAAAATCACATAAGATGTAGGCAAATAAAGGAAACTGAGGTGTGAAATGGGTGGAGTCTAACTTTTTAAGAAGTTTAATTTTATATGCCTGTAAAAGGAAGTTTGAAAAATTAAACTCCTGTACTGTTAAGTTTCCTATATATCAATAAAGAAATTCTAGATATAAGTATTCACTGTTTTGTGGATAAGGCAGAATTCTGTAGCTACATTTTCCTAAGAAAATGTTCATATAGCCATAAAAAAACTGACAGTTACTCAGGTGTCTGAAATGCCTGAGTGGCTGTAATTACACACGAATCACTAAATGGGTGAATTTTTCTCTCGTTGTGTACATGTTTTCTTCAAATGGAAGCTCCGTGTCATCGCTTTAATGTCCTATAAACCATGGGTATGTACTATGTTGGTAAACTGGAATCGTTTGATTTAAGCTGCTCCTTTTTAAATTAGGAAACAGAAATCTCAAAAGCCGGAGTAGTTTTCCAAATGCAGTTTTAAAACATGTGGTCCGTTATAATTACAAGTCAAATTTCTAGAGGTTGGAGGAAAAAGATATCTCTGTGTAGACACGGACAAGCTTCCTATGAAAGAAATCTGCATGGCTACACTGGGCCAAGGGCAGCATGCTCACCCAGAGCAACCCATCACTCCCCGGGGGGGGCTTTGCAAACACACATCTTACGAACAGCTGCTGTCTCACAGAATTATTTTGTGGACGTACAAAAACTGCCTCAGATGGCTACGACTGATGAAGGGAACCAAGCATGTCACATAGCTGAGGTAGCTATGCTCCACATTGGACTTTTCTAATACACGGTTACATCTGGAAGGTTAAGTTTATTTGTGTTTGCTTTCTGCTCATTGAATTCTTTACCTGCATGTTTGCAGATAAGCTGATTTTCCGAATTCTTCTCTCAAGCAAAAATACCAAGTTCTATGTTCTGAAGCTGGGGTTTGGCAGACGTGAGGGACTGGTGCGGGAAGCAGTCATGGAAAGGACAGGGTTCAAAACAGTCATTGTAAGTGCAAACGAAAATACAAGAAAAGGAACAGGTTAAGAACTCTTTCTTCTGATTTGTGTCCCTCACAGTTCCACTGTGGAAAAGCACATTTAATACCTTTTGGCAACAGGTCCAAAAGAGAGAAGGACGTTGGAAAAAGACAGAATTGGCAGGACACCAGCCGTCCCAAGGAGAGGAGAAAGGAGCAGAATAGATGAGAACAATAAAAGTGTAGTAAGAAGATGAATGTGGTGCAGGGAGCTCTAACTTTAATCTGAACTTTTACCTCTGGTTTCTTGCTGGTGACATAGAGAAATTTGGGCAAGGTTAGGAAACAGTTTGGGGCTCAGTAATTCATTTCTGAGGGGGCTACTCATTCTGCACTGATTAAGTTCATGCTATGTAGATTGTCATTACAATGATACTAATTGCTTTGGCAAAAATGTCTGATTCTTCCTATTCTCTTCCTTTCTTTAAAAAAAATTTTTTTTTATTCCTCTCTTCTTAATGGTAGGACTTGCCTAGAAGTGTTAGTGCCTATGTGGGCCAAGGCAGAGTCTACTGGGCCTCTACTAGGGAAAGGTTATTCCAAGAATGTGTGCTCAATCCTGTCAGTTTTGGTTTTAGTACTTGAGAGGCAGGATAGTATAGTGACTAGCAGGTCAAGATTAGGAGAAATGGTGCTGATGTTCAAGTGACTACATTACCTAGACTTCCTCTGTGTTAATGTGGACATGTTACCCAACCACTATTCTCAGTTTTCTAATCTGTAAAATGAAAAGAATAAAAGTACTCCAAGGATTTGTTAAATTAATACATGCCCAGTGCTGTATACAATGTTTGGATTCTAACATGTTTCAAACCCATGCTAGTTAATACCTTATTTTATCAAGGTAGCAAGAGGTCCCACTTTCAGTCTCTGGGTCTATGGCACACTCCTGGGTTCCATGGGCCCTGGTAATGTTACATCATACACCCTGCACACTAGAGGATTTTCCTTTCACTGCGGCCCTGAGTCTTGGATGTTCTGTTGGTAGGAAATTGATGTATTTCAAAATCAAAAGTTTCTTCCAGTGGCTTTCTGCTTCTGTTTCTTCTAAGGATTTGAACTAGGAGAAAAATTTGCCAAACAACAAACAAACAAAAAGACAATTTCTAGATGCACTTTACCTTGCCCTCATCTCCAAAGGGACATTTTAACTTTTCCCCTCTGTTTGTAAGACCAGTGTTTAATGGTTAGGGGTTCAGATTATGGGCAATCCACCCATTATTATTCTGGCTAAATCAAAATATATTTCCTCCTACTTGGGTCTCTCAGTAGCCAGCTCCTAAGGTAAGACATGACAAATATAGAGAAAGAAAAAGAAAGAAAGGAAGGAAGGAAGGAGAAAAAGAAAAAGAAAGAAAGAGAGAGAGAGAGAAACCACAATATCATATCTCTATAAAACTTTAGATAAAATTCTCTGGAATGAAGTTAAATTCATTTCCAAGTAAGGGTATACATTCTTAATATTTATTAGAATCTTATTGGGAAAGTCTCTGTGATTCATTTTGAAATCTTTTCTTAGGCATTTTTTCTAACAGGGCCAGTCTTCTTACAGACTGCCTTGAAAAGGAAGTTTTCTGAGTAGCGTTTTCTATAAATTCTCTTCAAAAATTTTCCTACCCAGAAAATTCCCTAAGACAATGTTCCTGTGAGTAAAATCATATTCTGACTGCCAAGAATCATCATTTTGGAAAAAAAATAAAATTAGCAACAATCTTCTTCTAAGTCTTAGAACCTGAGGGAACATTCCAGCATATAGCCAGTATATCTCATTTAAGTGGCTTCCTTCTAGTTATGGCACACGATTAAAGTATTAAATAATATTGTTTGAAGACTATAAAGTCACTTGGGGAGTAATTTTTTAAAGAATGTATAAGTGTCCAAATACAATCTAAATGTGTGTGTGCATACATGCACACCATGTGTTGTATTTGATATTCATCTAAGTATAATGACTATTTCATATCAGGCTTGGTGTCTTGAGTTAAACAGAACTGAATCCCAGTGCCAACCTTACTACTCATTATCAGTAAGTTCTTAATTAAGCCATTAATCTCTGTAAGTCTAAGCATTTTCACCTGAAAAATCGTATCCTAAGCAAGAGTGTTTCGTTTAGGGCTGATATACATGATAAAATATATAGTCTTCTATGCGGTGCCTTTCCTATAATAAGCACTCCAATGTAAAGTAGTTGCATATTTACTTTTAAACAATTTACTTCAAATAGCAACATAAAATATTTTCTTTTAGTCAATGTTCGCAAAGAATATGCTGTCAAAAATGTCATTTAGATGAGAAAAAGTTATATTTTACCCTTTAAACCTATTAAAGCCTTAACTGAAAACAGATCAGTTTTGATGAAATGCAAATATCTTTTCAATTGTCTGTCTTTACTTTCGCTATTAAATTACACATTTATAGGGCTTGTGGACAGCATCATGGAAGTCTTTCTATCATAAATTCACCCCCAAATCTCAACCTTTAAAAATATTACATGCATTTCTTTATTTCAAGGAATGATGCTGTTTTCAAAATCGTTCTGTCAGGCATGAAATTGTTGAATTAGTTTGAAAAGTCAGGCCAAATGGGCGCAGAAAGAAGGTAATCAGAGAGAGCAGTTCATTAGCTCATGAGAAAGAGCAGTTAGTGTTGTCATGTCTGGGCTGAGACAAAGTTGGTCAGATTGTCCTGCCAAAGAAATGTCGTGGGGGAGGAATTATATTGTCCGGGAAAGAGTCCTAAGAGGAATGTTCCTTTAAAGTCCATGCTAAATCTGCTATTTTGGGTATTAAGACTGCACACCACTAAAAAGAAAGTTACAGCTGGGACATTTTACCAACAAAAGCCATAAAGATCTCCCACTAGTGACATGCTCTGGTTTGATCACAGATAGCCTAAAAACGTCAAGGGGAATATGGGTTAGGCATCAATTATTTCTAATTTCCATGTAATTAGGCTCCCCCAAACTCAGAATTTGGGATCTGCATTGGACTGCCCTGGAATTTTCCCTGAAGTATTCTTCACCAGCTGCCCAAGAAGCCCTGGATGAGCTCTTGGAAAGTTACAGAATTGGACTCCCAGCGACGGAATCGGTCCTGGGTTTGGCTGCTCCTTAGAGAACTGAGTCCAGTTGAGTTTTCAAAGCTCTTGGGTGTGACAGTGGCTGCATTGCATCAGTAGGATACGGACACTTTGAGTCTCTGAAGCTGGAGCTGAGGGGATCCATTCTGGATTGCCTAAGGAGTAACCTCCCAAATCCCTGAGAAGTAGCAGCTGTCTTATTGAAAACCCACACATTAAGGGTAAAGAAATTAAAAGAACCAAAATAGTCATCCCAATGCATTCAGCTTTGTGAGAGATACCATAGTGAACTGAGGCTGAGAATTAACATTTGGAAAATGACAAGAATCTTATCCAGAGGTGATTGGAAAGGAACCGCAACAGAAGCTCATTGTGGAATGGGACTGCTTGATGGGATGGTACAACTTTCTAAGACAAAGGATTCTCTCAACTTTGTAGTCTTCTCACAACTTTATAAGACCAACAGTAAATGTTTTGCAAGTGTCAGACATTAATTGAAATTATGGTCACAGTTAAGGACTACGTATGTTCTTTGTGATGAAAAGCTGCAGCTTCTCCATAAAGAGACAGCATCCATAACCTCTCCTCTTAAATCTCAGGACACCTTTTGGTCAGCAGACTAAGTACACAGGAAGTATGTGCCAGTTCCTAGCCTAGTCCTCAAGAGGCCTTTTGAATTTTTGATTGCCTTCTTGGAACTTTAACCTTAGCCAGAGATAAGAATTCTTAGCCTGGGAGAGTATCCAGACAAAAAAAAAAAAAAAAAAAAAAAAATTAACATAGCAGGCCGAAGACTGCTATCCTTGAAAAAACCTGCTTGCAAGATGTTCCCTTAGATGGCATGTGGAAACCTGGATTCCAGGCATGTCCCACTACCCTAACTAATAAGAGTAGCTCACTGTGCCTCAGATGCTTGTGCAAACAATGTGGTTCATGCTGAACACCTGATCTTATCGTAAGAGTCTGGGATTGCAGTAGGTGTCAGACAAAGTGTGCTTACACGACAAGCCCCTAAGACAAACCTTGGACATTGGGTCTTAAATGGAATTCCCTGGAAGACAGCATTTCAGATACGCTGTCACAATTCATTGCTGGAGGAATTAAACACAGCCTATGTGACTCTTCTAAGAGTAGACTCTTGGAGGCCTGCACCTGATGTCCTCAGGAATTTGCTCCAAATACCTTTGTTTTTGCTGATTTTTGCTTTGTATTCCATTTCTGTAATAAATGATAGCCATGAGTGTGTCTATATATGCTAAGTCCTATGACTCCTCTTAGTGAATTATTGTATCTGGGGGACCCCTGACACAGATAACCTAGTGAGGAATGAAAGATCACAAGAAGAGGAAATTTTCCAACTTGAGGCCGTCCTACATCAGTTGACAGTCAGCTGATCCACAGGTACATGAGTGACTCCCAGGTGAAGACCCAGAGATGGGAGCAATTGTGGATTTATTTATTATCTAAGGTAAAGAGTCCAGTGTTGGCCAGCCAAGGCCAGAAAAGATTGGTAGACTTCACCAGCCAATCTGTAAACTTGTAAGAAATAATGGTGGTTGTTTTAAGACCCAAAGTTTCAGAATAATTTGTTACTCAGCAACAACTAACTGATGCAGGAAGACTACAAATTAAGTAAAAGATAGCAAAGTCTTCAGAACAGAGATTAAAACTTGATTGGAAAAGAAAATAGTTGAAGAGTTCTCAGTCTGACAAAAAGTCAGATCCTTTACATGTTAGTCAGCAGATTAACTAGATGAGCTATTTGAACCCAAAGAAATAATGTAATTTATCTTCAATGTGACAAAAATGTGCTCATAACTTGGCCTGGCATGTGCAAATTCACTCTCAATAAGGGCAGCAGATTGAGTAAGACCTTCCTTTGACCAAATGTTTGATTTCAAATGCCTATGCTTTAAAACTATGAAACCTGGCTTTAAGTCAAGGCTGGGCAGTGTTGCTTGGTGACGTTAATAGGCACTAATATTTTTAAATGATCCTTGGCTCTGTTTTTTTTAGGCATTATCGTATTAAAAGAAATCCAAATTGTGGGTCCTTCAGTTTGAATAGTGGAAATCAACTGATACTTGCCCTTTAGTAATTTCTAACATTACTTTGAAAATGGAATGTTTGCATTCTTTTGAAATTATTCTGCCAAAACATAGACTAAGTAAAAAGAATAGTAATATCTTTTCATGTATCATTCTGAAGTGGATCAAAAATGTGCATTATATAAATATATCATTTTTAAATTCCTTTAAAAATGGAAAGCAAGTAGCTTATCACTAGCAATAAAGAGCACTCATAAAACAAAATATACTATAGAACTGCAAAACACAGCCTGATAAATATCACTGCTGTAAATCAAAATAAGGAAAACAATTTCAATATTTCATGGAAGACACACTTTCTATATACTGTTAAAATCTGAGAAAAGCTATTAAGTTCATGATATCTCATCAATTTTATACTTTTGACACTAAAATAATAAACTTCCTGGATTCACCCAAATGTACTTTCTTATCATTGAATTATTCTGTGTAGATTAATTATACTTAACTTCATTAATCTCAACAATTCATTTTGACCTAGTACATTAAACATGTTTTTTTTTAACTCCCCACTTCCCAACAGATATATGAGATAAGTCAGCAAACATTGAAAACAAAATTGGTGAGGTAGGGAGTACATTTCAAATAAATGGAGCAAACATAAATTATGAAAGCCTCCAAATATATACAGTTTTCTATACTTTAGTAGATAGTATTTTTGTCTTGGATCTGCATTACACAAACTGAATAAAATTTAGCTAAGTTTTTTTCTGTTTGTTTTGTTTATTATTCTATTTATTGTTTTCCTAATACACTCTTATTGTCTATTAGATATGCTTTCCCCTGGCAATTACACTGGATGTTTAGTTTAGCATCAAATATGTGTCTAGTTAACTCAGCTAGTTAGTAATGGTGCTAATATAAGTGTCAATTACTAATCAAGCCACCAGGAAGAATCTCTTTACAGATGCAGCTAAAGAACCACTATAGCAAAACTGTAGACATATGTATAGTCTGTCCTCTTTTTGTCCAGGCAGAATTAGTCAGGAGCCATCACATTGATGAGAATAGGTGCTATTAGGGGGACAGGTAGCACTTAATTAAATAAACTTCAAGCAACTGTTAACCCAAATCCTCTGCTCCATCAACTCATGCAGTTTATAGGCACCTATCCATGCAGGAAATGAATGGAAATGGCCAGGTGAGGATGGTTAGAATATAATAAATGTTTAATTTGGTACACTGTGTTGCTTGTTATTTGAATCAATACTTCCTTCTTAATCTTAGAATGTTACTCATCCTCATTACAGAACAATAATGTGTAGGAATTAAGGAAGAAAATAATATGATTTTGGAGGATCTTAAAAAGAAGAGTTTTAACTTATTCACAGAAAACAATGTACACACAAAATAAGAAACTATGCAAATTTAGGGAAAGAAGTACATACATGACTTCTGTAAAATATGAAAAGTGAAAACAAGAGTGTATTTAAGATAGAGTAACATGATTTTACTTTTATTTGAGTTTATTCTCCAAGAAACAAGTACCCATGACTATCATATGAACTCGTTACAACAAAACATTGTATCACAAGTTTTTGTGCATTAGCCCAGGATAAATACATAATTATAATGGACTGAAGAGGAATCACAGGGAGAATGGCAGTCTGAGAACCACCATGGGCTCACTCTCTCCTGATTCCCTAGGAAAGTGACTCAATGGTTGATGGAAGAGGAATCACTCTTCAACTGATAATCATGAAGTTTTTGTTCTGTTTTGTCAATTTCCTACATAAGTTTTGGGAAGAATACCCAGTCTGAAAGTTTAATCTAGCCCAAAATAAATGTGATGGTTAAGTTCATTGGTCGACGCAGAAGGTGTTTCTGGATAACATTAGACATTTAAACTGGTGAACTTTGAGAAAGCAGATTGCCCTCTATAATGTGGGTGGGGCTCATTCTGTTAATGGGAAGCCTGAATAGAACAAAAAGCCCAGCCTTCCTGAGTGAGAGGGACTTTCTCTAGCAAACTGCCCTCAGACTTCATCTGCACAATGACTCTCCTGAGTCTCCAGACTGAGGGCCCATGCTGCAGCTGTGGACTTGCCAGCCTCCATCACCTTATATACATATACACGCATCCCATTGCTCTGTTTCTCTGAAGAACCCTAACGAATAAAAACTTTGTTACTGAGTGACTCTAGAAAAACAGAACATCGAGAATGAAGAACCTTGACTAATGCAGTATCAAATATAAATTTTGAACTTGTTTACTATTTAAGATAAGAGTCTAGTATTGGCCAGACCAGGCAAGATCAACAGATTTCACCAGCCGATTTGTAAACTCTTGAGAAATGAGAAATGACTGATTTTTTAAGACCCTAAGTTTTAGGATAATTTGTTACTCAGCAGCAACTAACTAATACAAGAAGCCTATGAATTAAGTAAAAGATAACAAAGTCTTCAGAACAGAGATTAAAACTTGGTAGGGAAAGAAAATAGTTGAAAAGTTCTCAGTTTGACAAAAAGCCAAATCCTTTATATGACAGATTAACTAAATGAGCCATTTAAACACAAAGAAATAATATCATTGATTTTCAATATGCCAAAAATGTGCTCATAACTTGGCTTGGCATGTACAAATACACTTCAATCAGGGCAGCAGATTGAGTAAGACCTTCCTCTGACCAAATGTCTGATTTCAAATGCCTCTAGCTTTAAAACCATGAAACCTGACTTTAAGGATAGTTACCTCTCAAGGCTGGGCAGTGTTTCTTAGGTGACTTGAATAGGCACTAATATTTTTAAGTGATCTTTGGCTCTGTTTTGTTGAGGGCATTAAAATAAAACCAAACGATGGGTCCTTCATTTTGTACCAATGACTTTGAATAGTGGAAATCAACTGAATCTTTAGCCAGACCTGCGTACAACTAAAAATTAGCCTTGAAGAAATGAAGGGTCTGTAATGGTCTGCATGTATGTTGCAGAGTAGGTCCCAGGCTTAAGTTTAAGACATAAATGAGAACAATTAACCTGGTACTTTCCTGTGCAACAGGAAGTCTAATTATTATGAGCCCTTCATCCAAAATCCCACTGGCATTTCTTGTAGAGAAGCAGGAAGCTACTTTATCATCTTTGCTGCTTTTATGTATCTTTCTAAAGCTAATGAAATGGTCAGGGTATAACACAACAGTTCAGCCATTTTCCCCTAAACCTAAGTTCTTACGTAAGCTTAGAAAGCTGATATCTGACCTCTGCATTTTTCTGATCATAAATTACCTCAGTTCTTCTGTCCATTCCTACTCACCAAGACCAGCCCAAATATCCAAATAATAAAAGTTCAGTAATATTAAAAGGCTCACAATTGAAAATTGAACCACTTTCCTTTATTATATTTATGCAAAATATTGAAGTCCCATTAATCAATTCTCATTTTCCCTTGAAAAAGTTAAAGTCCCATGATTCTGGGTAAATGGCAGCACTGGTAAAGGCATAGTTTCCGGATCTCCACGAATCCCCGTGTAGAACTAGACAGAGCAGCTAGACCACAAACCTAAAATCCTATGTACAACGCTCTCAATAAAAGTGTCAGGGTAACCCCAAAATTCAAGCAAGTGAAATTAAGCCTCTTACAGGAAAAATACTTCATGGTTTTAGCATTTGTGTAGGAAAAGAGGAAAGAAATAGTGTCTAGCTTACCTGAGAAGGGAAAAACATCTGAACACAGGCAGCAGGTATTTACAAGAAAGCAAGGAGGGACAATTTGCAAACAGCTGCTGAAACTGAGAAGTGTTTTTGTCCAGAGGGATAGCCATTTGTGTGACGGGTTTGCCATAAAAAAGATGAAGGAGCTGGGGCCACCTGGCCTCTAAGAATTGTTGAAATGCACGAAGTTAGGGCATCCTTCCAGGACAGAATCCTCCACTGAATAGGGGCCGATGGGAGGGGAATAGAAACTGAGCAGCACACTAGAAATGAAGAAGAACTTAAAAGATCCAGATAAAGTCAGAAGGGAGATGGGCGTGAGAAAACACCAGATAAAGAAGCTTGGGAAGTTAGAAAAGCTGTCTTAAAATTTAATTATATGTAAAATGAGTAACAGAAAGCTATCAAAGTCAAATCCTACATAAAGATATGAGAATGGTACGGAGGAAGAGGACCAAGCAGAAGAACATCATTACATGTCGGAAAAGCACAATCCAAAACTAACCAACACCATATATAGAGATGATGGCAACAGTAGCTTTTACCTATATTTCTACCTCCTAGCTATTAATTAACAGCATTAATTTGACTTTATCCCCAATAGATTTGTTACATTCTGTTATTAAACTGATCGCTTTTGGCAGTCCTTTAGGTATTCTATATCAACAACCATAAAAAGTGTTAATACTAGCAACTTTATGTTTTCCTTACCAAGCATTATGATGTTTATTATATATTTTCAGATGTATTCACTAGGATTATTACAGTTTTAATAGGTCAGGTTGTAATGGGTTGCCTTGTTCTGTTCTGAATTTAAAAAGTTATTTTAATGTTTCTTAATGTCTTCAATATTTAAAAATGCTCTTTAAAGAGTTAAAAATTCCTTCTACCCAAGTTTATTATGCACATTTATCATACATGAACATTAAATTTAGTAAATAGTTTTTTTCTGCATCTGTGGAGATAATAATATACCATTTTCTCTTTAATTGGTTAATATGGTTAAATACACAACTTGATTTTCCTAGTGGTAAGTCAATCTTGCATTGTTGGGTTAAGTTCAACATTGTCATTTGTTTTCGTGTTTACTTTGCTAATCTTCTGTTTATGATTTTTGCTTTGATCATCATTAGTGAATGGGCCTATAATTTTCTCACACTATCCTTTTCTGGTTTGATACTGCAGTTATGCCAGCTCTATAAGTTGAGATTTCCTTATTCTGTTCTCTTAGAGATTTTTTAATAAGAGTATAATTGTTCCTTAAATGTTTTGGAGAATTAGCCCCAAAACAGTCTGAGATAGTTATTTTATTTGTGGGAAAGATTGCAAATACAAATGCAATTTAAAATTTATTTTTAGAAACATTGTATTCTATTTCTTGAATTTTTTTTAAGATCTCACACACACAGGTTATATATTTAAGATGTATGTATATACATATATGAGATGTATGTATATACATATATGTTCACATATAAGTATATTTATTATTTTCTAATTAATTGGTATGAAGTTATTCACAGTAGTGTTTTATTACCCGTTAGTCTTTGCTGAGTCTATAGTTATGTACACTCTTTTAAGTTCTTATACTATTTTGCATATTCTTTATTATTTTCTTGTTGAAATTTACCATACTAATTTTGTTAATATTTTTTAAGAAATTAACTTTTTGTGTGTGTGCATTGTTTTATTATCTTGTCCTTTTCTCATATTTCTGCTCTCTTTGGATTTAATCTTCTGTTCTCTGCCTAACTCAATGGTTCTCAACTGGAGAAAGCATCTCCTACGTAGAGACTTGTAGAAATGTTGGAGGCATGTTCTGCTTTCACAACTCTGGAGTGTCATTGGCATTTAGTGGATGAAGGCCAGGTTGATATTATATCCTACAATGGCTGGCTAATGCTCAACAAAGACTTTTGCCTCCTTAAAGGCCAATAACATGTCTGTTGGGAAATTCTAGCCAACTTTGTAATTGAATACTTATTCATTTATTCACCTACATATTCAAGGCTACACATGGACAGCTTGCACTGTATTCCACTAGCTTCACTATTTATGTTTATGTACTTTCTACTTTATCTTATAATTTGTTCTTTGACACAAAATGATTGATAAACTTTAACGACACAAAGTGGTATTAATATTTTTTTAAAAATCAATATTTAACTTAACTGCATAAGAGACTCTAGAATGGTTAAAAAACCTAATCTTTGAAATTTGCTGAAAATTTCTCTGTGTTCTGGTATGAGGTCATTTTTCATTAATGTGGTTTTGAAAATAAATATGCATTGTCCAATTATTGGATGTAATGTTCATTTTATATGTTGTCTAATTCAAGGTTATTAATTGCTGAAATCTTCCATATCCTTACTGATCTTTCAAAATAATCATGATTTATCAATGTTTTTGGCATGCAATCGATATTTTCCCTCTATTTGAAAGTTGTATTATTTGTTGCATAACACTTTAAAATTATTATACCTTCATGGAGAAGTGAATCATTATTTTGTAGTGGCTCTTTTTTTATTTCCGGACTTTTTATTTTTTTACCTTAAGTCTACTTTGGTTATAAAACAACAATGCCATCTTTCTTCTAGGCAGTGTTATGTTGTCATATGAGGTTTCAGTCTTTTAGCTTTGACTTTTCTATTATCCTTGTTTTATATGGTCCTATCCTAAAATTAAAGAGCTTTAAAAATCAGTCATTGTCTGACTGCAGTTGAGGTAATTCTCAACACAAATAGTATTAATTTAATGCTCAAATCTACTTTAAGAATGGATTTTTATTAGAGTCTCAGAGGAAAATCCCCCCACACCACCCCCACCACCATACTTGGCCAAGACCAAAGCCATTTTGCTTCATGAGATGAGTTTTTCTCTAGTTTAGCCATATACTAAGGAAATAGACCTTGGGAATCTGGTCTTACAGAGGAGAATGTTGGATCAGAAGGCTCCTGGTATATACCCTGGGCTTTCATTTATTCTCCTACATGACTGTTAAAGAGGAAGACCTAAATGACAACTGTATGTAGATACTTGTAAGACAGCTACTGCCTTTAGCACTTAATTACCTGTTTAATTTCCTGTTTTCTTTCATTGTTGATGCTCAGGAAAACTTGTACTTCCTTGTTAGTTCACCATAAAATTTTTAAATCTTTTTAAAATTTTACCACAATTTTAGCTGATTTGGAGTTTTTCTGGATAATTAGTCTACCGTATTTCTGGAAAAAGAACTCTTGCCAGTTTCTGGAACCCACTATCACTGGCTTTTCTCACACTGCGATTCCACATCTGCCTTAGATAAGCTCATCTCTGATCTCCAAGCTGCAGGTCCTCATCTTACCTGACCAATAGGACACATTTCTGCAACTGATTATACTGTCTTCCTTGAACTTTTAGTAACTCGATATCTAGGATTTTTCTTTTTCCTTTGCTTCTCCACCTATCTTAGTAATCAATCATTCTTTGGGTCCTTTGCAGGAATCTCTGAATTTTCAGGTGCTAGAGCCCCTATTTTTCTGTTTCAGCATCTCAGATTTTATTCAGTCCAAATGACTTTAAATTCAATATTTTCTCAGTTGACTCTATTTAAATCTCCAGGCTTAACCTCAACCTCAAACTCCCAATTAATATATTTATTTGTCTATTTAATATATAGATGCCAAGTAGGCATTTCAAAAAACCTAAATTCCTTATATTTTGCTTCACATTTGTTTTTCTTATGGTTTTCACATCTCAGTATACATTATCAATTTTTACTTCTTCTGGGACTTAATGCTTTAGGAGTCATTTCTGACTACTTTATTTTTTTCACTTTCTATACCCAATCCCTTAACCAATCCTTTTGACTCTATCCAGAATCTACTTCTCATTATCTCCACTGCTACTACTCTGGTCTAACCTACTATCATTTCCTGCATGTAATATTAGAATGCTGTCCTAATAGATCTTTTGCATCGTCCTGGAATCAATTCATTACACTTGATCTACCGTAATCTTTTAAAGAGCCAATGTCAGATCAAGTCATTCATCTGAAAATCCTCCATTTTCTTTCCCAAACAAAATAAAAGCCAAGAAACCACAGGGCCCTGCTTAACCTGCTTCCTGATACTTCTTTGATTTCATATCACACCAAAGTTCTGCTCACTCACTTTGCTCTAGTGACATCGGCGCCTCTTTGTTCTTCAAAGATATCAAACATGCTTCAATCTCAGTATTTTTACACTTTCTATTTCTGCTTTCTTGAATATTATCACAGAGTTATTCACAATATCACTTTATCAGAAAGGCTTTCTCCAACAATCTGTTCAAAATAGCTCCCTTTATCATACTGTCTTATTGGCCTTCTTCCTTTCTTAGCACTTGCCATCACAACACACACACACACACACACACACACGTCTATCTTTCCCTGCTATGTATACTCCTATATATTCCAAAGTTCTATTCCACATGGGATACAGAAGACAAGCCTTCTGTGATTTTTTTATTCCAAACCAACCTAAGTGTACTTTCTACTAACTTGCTCCTCACGACCCCAGGCCTAGGAAAGTTTCTCTCCTCAGGGACCCAACTTCTTATATCAAATTACGTTGTCTCTGCACCTTCCAAGAGAATTAAGATTTGAGCAATTGCTGAACCAAATGGGAAAAGGGAGAGGTAAGAGAGATATTTGAAAGCTTTTATTAGGTTTATCTTTTGAGGCTTTAAAATTCAGAGTATTTACAGATCATTCTGTACTTATTACTGTTTTTTGTTAGATTTTTAACATTAAGTCACTTAGTATAATAACACTATTTTTAAACCAAAAATAGTTATGGACTCACTAAGGAGAGTACTGTATGGATATATAGAACAGAATATTTTATCAATAAACTAAAGATCATAAAACAGCTTAATGTGAAAAGATTATAATACTTGGGCATAATATATGCTCTGTCACATGCACATAATAACTCATATAATTGCACTATTAGATCAAATGAAAAACACAAATTCTGTTTATGAAATCCATTGGGGGATCTTTTCAAACAAATGTAGGGGATGCCCTCTTGTGTTTGATTTTTTTCATGGTAAAAATACATTTAAGAAAAGTTATATTTCTTAACCTAATTTTTAGATTATGCTACTATTCTATAAAAATTTAAAACTTGCTTAACATTTATTAGGTGTCCACAAGGCGTTATTGTACGTTTAAAATACAATCTCTGTCTTCTAAGAAATCATTTCCCAGCTCGGGCAAGGACTTCCGGCCAAGATAAAGGCCTAGACAGATACGCTGCATCTCCTTCCACAACTAAGAAGAAATACAACTACCTCAAAACTAGAGAGAATCAGGAGTTCCAGAAAATCGAGTTGCAGGGAAGTCCAACAAACAGAAATATAAAGAAGAAATACTCATCCAGACAGGTAGGAAGGGCGGAGCTGGGGTGGAGAGGATGCGGTGTGGTGGTGGTAGCAGTGGTGGTAGCAGCAGCGGCAGCAGCAGGCCTGCAGAAAGCACAGTCACAAGTTCTAAAAAGTAAGGAGGGACACCTGGGGAGCACTCCCAGCACCAGACCAGACTGCACAGCTCACGGTCCCAGCACTGGGGAAAATCAACCCTCATTGCTTCTGACTGTGCAGACCAGTGGGGGTTGGGACAGAGGAAGAAGCTGCTGGCCTCTCAGCAGAGTCCACTTGTTTAATGGGCCCCCACAGTCCTAGAGTCTCCATAGACCCACCCACTCTAGGAACGATGGCCACGGCAACAACTAGAGAGGTACCAGTCCCATACAAAAGTGGGAGAAGTACCTGGAAAAGGGGTGAGTGCTGAGCAAGCAGCATTGTTCCCTCCCAGACGTCTCCCGCACATACAGCGCCCCGGCGTGGTGAAACAGGTCACCTTATACTGACGAATATCTAAGGCTCTGCCCCTTATAACATAACAGGTGTAATAAGTCTACCTAAAAACAGGCAAACAAACACAGAAGCCTGTTAAATTGAGGAGATGGAAAAGTATGGCCCAAAAGGGGGAACAGATCAAAGTTCCAGTGGGAGAACTAAGTGACAAGGAGATAGCCAATCTAACAAATGAGGAGATAACCAACCTAAACAGATGAAAAGTTCAAAACACTGGTGAGAAAAATGCTCACAGACTTGACAGATATCCTTAAGTATGTCAAATGCATAAGGGATGAAGTGAAAGCTATGCTAAATGAAACGAAGGAAAATCCACACAAAACCAATGGTGAAAGGAAGGAAACTGGGGTTCAAATCAATGATTTGAAACATAAGGAAGAAAACAACAGTCAACCAGTACAGAATGAGGAAACAAGAATTGAAAAAACTAAGAAGAGGCTTAGGAACCTCTGGGACAACTTTAATGTGCAAACATCCAAACCACAGGGGTACAAGAAGGAAAAGAAGAAGAGCAAGAAATTGAAATCTTATGTGAAAAAATAATGAAGGAAAGTTCCCCAAATTTGGTGAAGAAAATAGTCATACAAGTCCAGGAAGCACAGAGAGTCCCAAACAAGCTAGACCCAAAAAGAACCACACCAAAACACATCATAATTAAAATGCCAAAGGTTCAAGATAAAGAGAGAATCTTAAAAGCAGCAAGAGAAAAGCAGAGGGTTACCTACAAAGGGGTGCCTATAAGACTATCAGCTGATTTCTCAAAAGAAGCTTTGCAGGCAAGAAGGGACTGACAAGAAGTATTCAAGGTGATGAAAAGCAAGGACTTACAACCAAGAGTACTCTATCCAGCAAAGCTATCATTTAGAATGGAAGGGCAAATAAAGTGCTTCCTAGACAAGGTAAAGCTTAAGAAACTCATCATCACCAAACTATTATTATATAAAATGTCAAAGGGACTTACTGAAGAAAAAGAAGATCAAAATTATGAACATTAAAATGACAACAAACTCACAACTATCAACAACTGAATCTAAAAATTAAAAACAAAATCCAACTAAGCAAACCAGAATAGGAATAGAATCATAGGTATGGGGATCATTTGGAGGGTTATCAGCTGGGAGGAAGAGGGGAAGAAATGGGGAAATGGTGTAGGGACTAAGAAGCATAATCAGTTGGTACAAAATAGATATAGGGAAGTTATAAATAATATAGGAAATGGTGAAGTCAAAGAACTTATATGCACAACCCAAGGACATGAACTAAGGAGGGTGGGATTGCTGGAGGGAAGGGGGGTACTGAGGAGAGGGGAGCAAAGGGGAAAAAATATTGCAATACTGTAACAACATAATCAATAAAATCTACTTTAAAAAAAAATTATTTCCCTGTAATTAGTGACTCTTGTTTACTTCTTTCTCTCTGCTGTGATTTTACATTAACATTGTGAAAAAACAAATATTCTACTGAACAATTTATGCTTAAATTTAACTACTTTCTTTTTTTCAAAATAATAGCTACAGTTCTGGACAACAAAAACTGTGCTTTTGAAATATTTTATAGATTCAAAAGTCAAACATCTCATGTCGAGCATTTCTCTTGTTTCTTTCTCAAAATAATTTTGTGAAGTATATAAGTTAAGAAGTGTACATCCCTGTCTTTGAGATATGAAAACTGAAGCCCTGAACTTCAGCAACTATTAGAAACCACACCACAGGCCAGTTGGTATCCATTAGAGATTCTGGGCCTGAGCTGGGGACCAGACTTTCACACACTAAGGCTAGATCTGCCCTCAGACGCTTCACAGGGAACATATTTTCTGAAACACTTGATAGCCGTACATGATCTTTTGTCTATAGAACAGAATACTAAAATAGCAAGCAACCTAGAAAACTCTAGAAATTCTGTATAATATGTATGTCACATGCATATGTCATATGCGTTACAATATACATGTGTATGTGTGTGAACATAAGTATATGTATGTTACCTTATCTCTGTAAACTACCACTTATTCAAATTTAAACTCATATTTTTACATAAGCAAGTTCTGATAAGGAGAAAATGTGAAGATGTTTAATGTTTAAATATGAATAAATACTAGAAAGTTATTTCAGCCTTATTGAATTAGGAACAATATAAAATTCAAATATCAACTACTTTTGATATTCTAGTAAGTTATTGAAAGATTTATAAAAATAGGGGTGTCCTTTCCATTTTATTCATATGATGACTTCATTAATTTTGGAATAGGTCTGGTCAAGTGACCATCCAGTCTCTGTGTTTTAAGACCAAACTGGTCATACATGGCAGGAGAACATCTAAAAAAACATGCCAACAGAGAGGGAAGAATAAAAATGTTGCCACTGGTCATAGTGAGATAACATGTGTACATTGGGAGGGAAGCATCCATGTTTTTGAGTTGATGACTAAGGACAGATTTCACCTCATAGAAAACATTCTTAGCAGACTCTTTGGAGCAAGAAACAGATTAAAAATCTCTCAGCCAGCTATTGCTTTGTGGGTTGTGTGCTGCTACCGTGGCTCAGAAACATCTGCATTAGGAGGGTTACCACTCTTTTTTGGCTACAGAGAGCTCATTCCATCAAGGGTGCGATCATGGAGAGCATCATACATTCTGTGGAGGCTTTGAGGTACTGCCTTTGCATCTTTCTGGCTGAAACGACTGCTGTGAGTTTTGTTGTGTATCTGGTTGGGGCATGTTGCTTTGGTTTTGTGTTGGAGGTTGTGATAGACTTTAAAAAAAAAATCTACTCTGAATGAACCCTTTGTGTAGATGAGGTAATGAGACTCATTAAGTTTGTACTTATCAAGGCATGAAATATGATCACATAGATAATCCGCCCTTGCTCTGGCCCATGAGGCTAATTCAGGTCACTTCTGTGGGTAGGATCATTAGAGGTAAAAGGTATGCATAGTGGCAAGCTACATTTCTGCCATAATGGTTAGAGAGCATCACCCAGTGGATGTGCTATTATTAGCAAAGCTAGGACACCATGGTACTTTGTGGCCCCGAAACATAAACTCATCATTATGGGGTCTTACTGAAGGGCCACTTCTTCCTATTATTTTTCCATTGCTGGCTTAGACTAGTAAATAGAGATGACAGATGAAGAGAGATGAACTGTAAATATATGTGTGTGAAGTTATGAGAGAGAGAGAGAGAGAGAGAGAGAGAGAGAGAATGTGTATGTGTGAGAGAGAAAGAGACAGAAACAGGGAGAACAAGCCTAGAAAAAGACCCTTGTCAGAAGAGTAATTTCATATTATTTACAATTTTCAGAATAAATTCCC
The DNA here is from genome assembly GCF_987537825.1 of Furipterus horrens. Taxonomy (NCBI): domain Eukaryota; kingdom Metazoa; phylum Chordata; class Mammalia; order Chiroptera; family Furipteridae; genus Furipterus; species Furipterus horrens. Next base: position 12,822,526 of record NW_028327171.1, read on the forward strand.
ATCTGAGTCGCCATCTGAAATTATCTCTATAGTAAGTAAATATTTCTTTATTTCATTTGGTTTTATTCTTGCTACTTGGATACAGTTTTTCAAAATCATTTATAGATAATTTGAATGCCTTTGGAAACCATGTCTAAAAATATACAAAAACAGAATGTTCTTAAAAATTTTTATTGTTGACACTATTGTAGATTTCCACATGTCCCCCCATACCCCCTTCTCTCAGTCCTTGCCCCCCCCTTCCTTTGACCATCACCACACTGTTGTCTGTGTCCATGGGTTATACATATATGTCCTTTGGCCAATCCTTTCACCTTCTTTCATCTGGATAAACAGAAAGTTCAGGTTTTACAAAACACTGAATAAATCACAGAGTGATGTGTTACATATTAATAAGCCTTCATTTGTTTATTACATTGAAAGTAACAGAATTGTGTTTATAGGGTATTAACACAAGGGTGTGTGTGTGTGTGCACATGTGTGCTTAAAACTGATTTCCCCCATTAAAATGCTTATAACTGATCCTTTTAACATTATCAATCTGTCAGCCTGATAAGAAGGATAATAAGCAGAGTCACAAATTATTTGTGGGAGATCAGAGGAGGAGGATCATTAAAAAAGTTTTAAAAGAATTATCCAACTTGATAGTACAATTACAATCCTTTAACTCTGAAAACTTTCCAGTTGGTAAACTCTGGACCCTGAACACACCATCAGATGACCTGAGGTGAATTTCCACATTTACCTGTTGCCAGTGCCCACGTGGCTCTGTCCTTTACTCCAGCTGCCCCGGAGGCCATCCTGCTAGGACACTTCATTTCTGAACCCTCACGTATATCAAAACCTGAACCCTGGATGCAGGAGTGGCTAGAAAATCGGTGGGACCCACTGTAAAATGAAAATGAGATGCTCTTATATAAAAACTATTAAGAATTTCAAGATGACGATGGCGGACTATTAAGCATGAGGTCTTTGTCAGCATGCTGTCCTCAGTGACTATATGGGTTGCAGACCTTCTCCTGGGTGGTTTTACTGTTTTTCCACTGGGTCATGTCCTAGTTAGCTCGTGACTCCCTTCTAGGCCATTGGTCATAACCCACACTGCATACCTGTGAGTACCCCTTCAGTGCTATTCTGCCTCAACCCTTATAAGATTCCATTCTGTCTCTGAATTATACTCTTTCACATGTAGCTTTAGTTCAATGTCATAGCACATGGACATTTTATCCTCACAGTATCCTATCTTGGTTCAGGTTCTAATGGGTCAGCCCACCAACACCCTCTCTCCCATAACCACTCCGATAGGAACAAGACAAAAACATGCCTCTGTTGACATATGCTTTCCACATGTATTGATCAATTTCCAGCCACGTGCAAATCATGAAGGAAGTATAAGAGCTTAGATTAGAGTCAGAAATTGGGTAGCTATCTGAATTTTCCCGAATCCTACTTTAAGTGAAAAAGGTTTAGTCAATTCAGTAATCTCAATTTCAAAAATAATTTAAGGTTACAAGTAGACACCAGTTTGGATTTTTCTTTTCTTTTTTTTTTACTAGTTGGAAATGAAAAGATATTTACCAAATACTTAACATATGCCAGAAACTTTTAAATTCTTATGGTGTCTGGATATTATTTTTCAAAATCTTCCTAATAATAATACTATGAGGTAAGTTTTCATATGTTTTTTTGGACCAGAGAAATACATACAGAACTTATTCCATGCTGGCAACAAAAGCAAATTTCTAGGGGAGCCCTTATTAGAACGGGTTGAATGAATGGCTGGAATCTCCTTCTAGCCCCCATTTCTCCTCAGTGATGGGAATTTGTTCACCATGCTCAGTGCCTCCAGACTTGGTGCTCCTTCTGTCATAGTCAGCACCTTCTGTTCCTGCTCTCTTGACCTCCATGCCCCCGCTAAGGTGTCCTGACATGGATCCATCCACACCGTAGCCTGATCTGCTCTGGAAGCACAATGATCCTTTGACTTTCTGTGCTGGAAAGGAAGCAATTCCATAATCTTGAAAGGCCGGAAACACCTGGGAGGATTTACTATCCTCTCTGTGCTGGAACTCCAACTCCTTTAGTCTCTTACAATCTCTGTATTCTGAAGCCTTTCCTTTCCGGTAGAAAGGATGGGTTCTTCCTACTGCTTTGCCCCTCCTCATTTTTCATGGGGAGATTCACGCTGTCTCTCCCCTATATTTGCCCTCATCTTCATCTGTAAATTCCTGCATTCCCATAAGTAATGACCAGATCACCCCCCACGGGGGCTGCAAATTTAGTTTCTCTCTTTGCTATGCTGTCAAATGTTCAAGTTAATATAGATATTCAGCTGAAGCCCTAGAATATAAATGTGTGGTTCTGTCCAAGGTCCAATTTCTTTCAATTGCTCCACATTGTTTTTCACTTAAGGCTAGAGAAGGTGTGCCAGAGTTTAAGGTGGTACCAGAGATCCTCATGGTCTGGTGTTCACACCCTTGTATAATCCCCTCCCTCAGAGTGTAGGTGGGGCTTGGGACTTGTTTGTAGTCCATAGAATATGTCAAAGGTGATAGGAAGTCACCCTCTTGATTACCACATGATATATGAGACTCTATCTTGGTAGCTAACTGACTCTTGAATCCCTATTAGTCCGGGTTCTCCAGACAACATGAATCCTTAGGAGAGAGGAGGCAGGGGAGGTTATAAGGAATTGCTAATTCAGTTGTGGAAGTTGGCACGTCCAAGGCCGCAGTGTGAGCCAGCAGGCTGGAGATCCAGGAGAGTCTCTGGGGCAGAAGTTAGAAGGCAGTCTGCTGCAGGACTCCTTTTGTTAGGGGAGGCCAGTCTCCTTGTTTTATTCAGGTCTTCATCTAATTGGACAAGGCTCAGTCACATTGCAAGGGCCACCGGCTTTACCCAGAGTTCATCAGTTTCAACGTTGATCACACCCAAAGGTGACACATTAAATTAGCCACCATGTCCCCCATGCTTTGCTTTAAGAAGCAAGCTGCTACAAGTCCTACAGCCACAAGGAAATGCACTCTGCCAACAATCTGAGTGAGCTTCAAGTGGATTCTTCCCTAGTGGAGCCTCCAGATGAGACCCATCCCTGACCAATGCCTTGACTACAGCCTTACAGAGGACCTGGTTAAGCCATGCCTACACTTCTGGTCCATACAAATTGTGAGATAGTAGACATACGCTGTTTTAAGCAACTAAATTTGTGGTAAATTGTTACATAAACATAGAAATAATACAGAACATAATTTTCTAGAAACAAATTATCTTCCCAGAATTCCCATGTCCATTCTAAACATGATCATTAATATTCTGCTTATCAATAACTGTATATCTATTGGTCTCATATGACCTGTAGCATATCATTGCTATTACTATAACCAGTGCACTTCTTTTCTTGTCAGTTTTGCTGACCCTAAAATATAATCATAATGTTACGGTTCTCGGTAGAACATTAATAAAACCCATACATTAGTACTTGAATGTGTATTTCCTATTTTTCCTGACAACAGCATGGAGCAGAAACATGAGAACAATACCTATAAGGTGGTAGAGAATTCAACCTAATGGTTGGGAAATGCCTTCTCATCTTTGTGCCTGTAATCATGGGGCTGAAGCAGATGGGCCCTGGATATCTATTCTCTGGGATTCTATGGCTCCTTGGAAAAACATTTGACTTTTACATCATCCCGCCCCCCCAAGGAAGTAAATTAATTCTGAGAGTCAATCCCAGGCAGGTATTATATCTTATACTGTATATTTTCTCTGTGTCAAAGGGTGGGGTTAGACCGAGTGGTGCTGCAGAGACTTGTGACATTATTGTATGAAAGTACACCACCACCCTTGGGAAATACTATCCTATGAGCCAAGGCTCAACAAAGTCACTTGAGGTGTTTTGAAGCCTTATGTCATTGCACTCTATGCCAAGCCCGCCAGCTGATAACATCAGATCACACTGCTGATAGGAGATGTGGATCTTCTTTGTTGCTATGATTCTAAAACTCTGGGCACATATTTGTACATTAACTTGCTGACTTGCACAATCTTACATAAGTCCAATCTAGAAGCTTATTTATGCATTCAACCCACAGGTTGATTCTATTGCTTTTGAAATAGAACTTGTCTGTGAGTTCACCTTTTTTAAACTTTGCCAAAATTCAGGTGATAGTAGTAAGCTGACCTCCTCCAGCATGTACCTTTAACCATGCACAGGAGAGCAAATACACTTGGGCTATGGGCACTCCAACACCTTCAGAGCCATCACTGAGGGAACCTCTCACTTTATTCTAACCATGCACACCTCTGTCCTTCAAGATTAGAGGTTAGCAATGGTGTGGCTTGAGCACAGGCAACATCTGCCTCACTGGGGGATGATATCATTGAATTGGGCTCCATGTTTCCAGTGGAAAATCGTTTACAAGTGAGAGAGGCTAAGCCACAACACGTAACTGTTAGAGACAAGGTGACTTTAGTTACCTTAGTTAACAGCAAAACGATGATGGTAACCACAGTGTTTTAACCTCAAGGGTCTGTGGCAGGGGTTAAGTTAATTATGGATTCTTGAACCTGAACTGGATGGGAAATATACTAAAGTCCCAGTTTATCGAAGTAACTGAAAATATAAAACCTCAGGATCTGATGAATGGAGATTATATTTGAATTATAACAACAGAGAGGCCCAACCTATTACCCAATTTCCTGATTTATTCTGTATAACAAACCCAGAGACTCCTGAATAAGAGGAATCTGGATACCTGAAAGATCTTACGACACTGCCATTAGTATGTACTTCTTTCTGGACTTTCTTAAAGAAACCTCCAGCTATGTATTAAGGCAAATAAATGATGATAAAGGGAAATACCCATACCTGTTGGTAATTTTTAGACCCGAGCTAATGTCAATCTCTATAGACCTAGACTCCTCCAAGGTCCACCAACTAGAGTTGAAGTTTATGAGCATTCTAACCCAAGTCCATTTTACAGTGGGGCCAGGCATTCCACGAATTTGTTCATGGCATCCCACAGAATGAAGAACTCAAATCCTAACTGTACAATTTGGAATAAAATCCCAGACTTCACTGGTTTCCAGAAACATGGAGAGCCATTATGGGGAGAGAGCTTACCATATTCTGTTCCTTCCCACAAGATGAATAAACCAAAACAAAACTATATTCTCTGAAAGTTTAAGAGATGAAGCTGTGGGAATTCCTGTACATTCTTATTTAACTTGCCTGGATGGCATCTACAATTGGCAGACATAACTTGGGAAATGAAAGTAGATCTACCTTAAATGAAACTAGATGGTAACTTAAACTGCAATACATGCCCAGATTTTTTCTTTTCATCAACAGAGCTGCAAATTCTTGCTATGCAATTATTGTTTTTCTATAGCTCTCAGTAAAGACCAGCAGAGAAATTTATTTTCATTTGTCAGTGACAGTAATGTATCTTCACTAGTCTGGTTAAAAGTACATAAATTTTCTGATTCTCTGCTACTATTTACTTCTCAAGGATCTTGGTTATATCATCAACCCACAGGATATAGACATAGGCTCGTTTATGCTATTGATAAAATGAGCCAATAGAATCTGGTGAGCAAGAAGTAGCTGGCACTCTTTTTTTTTTGCTAAGACAAAGATGAGATAGCATAGAACCTCACATAAATCAGAAGTTTGCTACTTCATGGAAGATTTAGAAGATACAGGGAACTGGAGAAGATAAAGATATCCCAATACAATGTAAAATATAATTTATTCTACCTAGTGCCCTTTTCCTCTAAGAAAGAGACCCAGTTTTTTATGTTTCTTTAGATTTTGGAGGCAAATAATTTTGGGTGAGCTGTTTTGATCCATTTACCAAGCATTCTGTGAGGATTCCAGCTCTGAATGGGGAGCAGTACAAGAAAAGACTTTCCATCTGTTTCAGGCTACAGTGCAAGCTGTGCTGCCATTTGAGTTGCATAACCTATCAGATAAAATAGTTTCAAAGTACTCCATCTGTAGCAGTTTAGGATTTTCCGTGAGGCAGTGGCAAAGCTGGATAAGAGAGTCACAGTGCAGCCCTTTTGGATTTTAGAGAAGCTATACTCTATTCTGCAATGATGTCAGAGCCAGAGGTTATCCATGGGCACAACATGAATTTCCCTCTCAAAAAGCAGACTGAACTACCAGCAGTTCTAATTGTCCAAATGGCCAGTGGCAGGAGACCAATGTTGATTTTCAACACAATGGGAATACCCAGTTTACTAGTGGAAGCTTAATTATACTGGGTCTATTTTCTCATGGAAAGGGCTTCAGTTTGTTCACATAAACAGACTCATCCTGGATGTGGATTGGCCTTCAGCAGACACTCTGCTTCTTCCATCACCACCCTTGTTGACCTAGGCAATGACTCATTTATCATCACATCAGCTCAGCTCACCTAACAATGCTGCTGACCAACATTCTTTTTATAGCAAAATGACCAAATCAATGAACTTATGCTTCTGGGATTTATGTAACCTGTCACCCAGAAGCGATGGTCTGGAATGAGATTGAATGATATTGCAATACTGAATACAGAAGCCCATACTGAGTCCCTCTAATAATAAAAATTCTAGCACAATAGAGATGCCAGCCTTCAAATTCGACATATAAAAGTTTAAATCTTACTCCTCTAAATTAAAGCACAAAGATGTTAAAATCCAATAAAAGTTGAAATCCAAAATCAAACATTCTTAGTCTCACAAATGAAATTTCAGCATTCAAAATTTCTAACTTAAGTACTTAAAAACCTTCTTAAATTTCTTGTTTTCCTCAGATTCACTACTCTTAGGCTGAGTGGTGTTGAAGTACCTTCAGCAGCCTGGGGCTCTTTTTTATTGAATCGTGTGCAATACTTTCCAGAATCATACAGCTTAGGTTAACTTAATGCCACATAGGAACCTGATTTGTAAAGCATTTTAAAGACATCAAAAGAAATGCAATATCATCTAAGCACTAATCCCACACCAACGATGGTTAGAAGAAAACGAGCCATCCTTAGCCCCTCAGTTATCGTTTTAGCCAAAATTATCCGCCTAAGATTCAAGACTCAATATTAAAAGCCATGGCAGCGGTTCTAAGATGGCGCCAGAGTAGCTGGAAGCTCTGTCCACAGGCTCCCAGCCCCGCACCGGTCTTGCGGCTAAACCACAGAGCAATCAACTCAGAAATCCAGCTCAGTGGGAGTGAGAGCATGTGTGGGTGAGCGTGCGACAGCGTGGCCTGGGGTATCTGGCAGAGCAGCTGCCACTGCCACTGCCACCGCCCAGCCTGGCGCCTCTGGTGGTGCAGGAGCCACGTTGAGGAATTTTAAATATCCCACGGGGAAGAAGCCTCCTGAGAGCCCGTACCTGGGTGTCCAGACTTGTCTCAGTGCCCTTCACCCCAAGCAGGGCCGTACACCCTGCTGCAGCCAGGACACGGGGTCTGGAGAGACCGCAGTACTTCCTGGGGAGGAAGCTGTGGCCTCCCCGACCCGGGGCGCCAGGGAACCGCGAGGGCGCAGACGCCACCCCCGGAGGGCAGTGCAGGGGCTGCGGCAGGACCACGGCTCAGCGGCAGGAGCCCGAAGCGGACTCACGGGGGGGGGGGAAGCGGTGTGAGCACCCCGCTGCCGGAGCCCGTGTTATGACACAGCTTCTGGACTCATCCCTTCCTTCCCCGACTCCATCAGGAGGATATGAGACCTGAAAGAAGACAGGCGTGCAGGATATAATCTATCGATTTGGGGGAGAGGGGAAGAGGCATAGGTGGGGGAGACGGGCATGGGTAGGTGGCCTCCTGTACATGCCCCACCTGGGGATTCAACCCACACTTAGAAGCCCTCTCAAGGCAGCGGAGGTCGTGGTTGGGGGCTGAGCCCTTAGCCAGCCAGACGGGGGGCTCCACAAGAGCCATATTCCTTGAGAAGAGCTAGCCCCTCCCAGGGGAAAATCAATCACTTCACCTGGTGAAATATCGTCCTGTCCCCCTGCCCCCTCTGGAAATACCCTTGCCACAACCCACTCAGCACATCCTCCCTTCCCCCACCCCCACCCTGTTGTCAGTTTTGCTGTTGGTGTTCTGGCTTTTTTTTTTTTTCTCCCCTCTCTTTTCCCCTGCCTTCTCTCCCATGCTGCATCTTAACCCTTGCGGAGGAGACAGCAACATAAACAGACTCGGAGGTCATCAGAGACTGGTGGTAGAGTACAACCAATCCTTACACTACCCTGGGAAACAGACTGGTGTGCTCCCCCTCATGGGAGAGCCACAGAAACACCCGTCTGGCACCTGGCAGACTTAAAATCTGGGCTCTGGAACCCTAATAGGGGCCCCACCCTGCCGAGTACAGGGAGATAAGCCCGGACCGACTCAGACCAGTGGCTCAGGGGAGAGGGGACAAACCCACCATCTTCCCTGAAGTCTGAAAGACACCTGCCATGGGAAATCCAGGAATCACAGCCCCTGTTTCTGACAGAAACTCCCCCAGAAATAGTCTGGCCTGTGCCTAGGCTGACTGACAGTAGGCCAGCAGGCAGAGGCAGGCAGCGGTACATCCTGTGGCAACTTGGGGCATTTGCTAACACACCCCCGGACCCAGTGCTGATAAAAGTCAGCTATGCAGAGCAGCTTGGCCCAACCTGGGAGCAGCCACGCCCAGAGGAATCAGCCGCAAACTGTGGGTCACTTGTAGCTTTGAAAAGGCCGCCAAGGGCCAGACATGGACAGCACCAGACATTGGTTTATACCAGACCTAGACATCAGAGTGGGATCCAAAGGGAGAAACCAGAAGGCAAGACCTACACTGTGCTGAGACAAATCCACTTGCTTCTTTTTTCTTTATCTTAGTTATTTTTTTCTTTTTCATAGCCATTTTATTTATACTTTTTATGCATTTTTCTTTTTCTTTTATCTTTGGTGTGCTAATTTTTCCTTCATATCTCCTATTCTACTCTTCTCTTAGAGTATTCCACTACTCCCTTCTCCTCACCATTTATTATTTTTGTCACCTTTACTGTGTTCCTTTTCCACGTTTTCCTCCTTCAATTCATTATGAGTAGTAGTTGTCTTCGCCTTTCCCCTCTCATAATCACTTTTCTTTCCTTTTATTTTCTCACATTCCTTTTCCCTTTCCCCTTTCTTCTTTACTCTCTCATTGTTGATATTGCTGTTGTGGGCAGGGGGTTTTGCCTGTTTTGGTATTGTTTTGTGTTTGTTTTGTTCTGCCAGCAACTACACTACAGCATACAACACATGGTGGGGGTTCAGCCTCTTAGCCAGATGCAGGGGAGCTCCCCACTAATGAACAGGCCAATAACAATAGGACCAAAACACAGCAGTAGAGTCTACATTACCCACACAGGGAACATTCCTAAAGCATCCAGATCAGGAGATCAAGGAGTCTGTACCACTGGGTCCTACAAAACTCCTGACACACAAGGCCACTCCACAAGACAGGGAATCAAAGCAAATCAATCTGATATATAGAAACAAACACAAAGACACAACTAAAGTGGGGAGACAAAGAAACAACCCCCAGATGAAAGAAAAGGAAGAATATCCAGAAAAAGAGCTAAGTGAAATTGAGGCAAGCAACTTATCAGACATAGAGTTCAAAGTAATGGTTATAAAGATGCTCAAGGATAGCCTACAGTAAAATTGGGATAATGTGAAGTGTAATAATATTCACAGTATGGGGATACCAGAAGGAGAAGAAAAAGAGTAAGGGAGATAAAACCTATTTGAAAAAATGATGACAGAAAACTTCCCTAACTTGGTGAGGGAAAAAGTCATGCACGTCCAAGAAGCACAGAGGGGCCCAATCAAGATCAACCCGAAGATGCCCACTCCAAGACACATTACAATCATTATAAGCACCTTCTCAGATCACAATGGCTTGAAACCAACCTTAAGAAAAAAACTCAATAACATTCAAATACATGGAGACTGAATAACAGGTTATTAAATAATGAATGGTTAACAATGAGATCAAAGAAGAAACCAAAAAGTATATGGAAACAAATGAAAATGAACAAACAACCACCCAAAACCTATGGGACACAGTGAAAGCAGTACTGAGAGGGAAGTTCATAGCAATACAGGCCTACCTAAAGAAGATAAAAAAAATCTCAAATAAACAACCTAACCTTACATCTAAATGAACTAAAGGAACAACAACAAAAAAAGCCCAGAGAAAGCAGAAAGAAGGAAATAAAATCAGAGCAGAATTAAATGACATAGAGACTGAAAAACAATTCAAAGGATCAAAAATCCAAGACCTCATTCTTTAAATAAATAAATAAAACTGACAAACCATTAAGCAGACTCATCAAGAAAAAATGAGAGTGGACCCAAATAAATAAAATCAGAAATGAAAGAGGAGAGGTAACAACTGATATCACAGACATTAAAGGATTGTAAGAAATTCATATAAACAACTATATGCCGAGAAATTGGACAACCTGGGCAAGATGCATAAATGCCTAGAAAAATACAATCTTCCAAAACTGGATCAGGAAGAAGCAGAAAACTGGAATAGATCAATAACAACCAGCAAAATTGAAGCACTAATCAAAAAACTAGTAACACATAAAAGCCTTGGGCCAGACGGCTTCACAGATGAATTTTACCATTTAGAGGAGAACTAATACCAATCCTTCACAAACTATTCCAAAAAATTCAAGAAGAGAGAAGACTCTCAAATTGTTTGTAAAGACCAGTGTTATCCTAATCCCAGAACCAGGTAAAGACACAATAAAGAAAGAAAATTATAAGTCAATATCTCTGATGAACATAGATGTGAAAATCCTCAACAAAATACTAGCAAACTGGATCCAGCAATACATTACAAAGATTATACACCATGACCAAGTGGGATTTATCCCAGGGATGCATGGATGGTACAATATTTGCAAATTAATAAATGTGATACATCACATAAAATGAAAAACAAAAATTATATGATCATATCAATAAATGCAGAAAAAGCATTAGATAAAATTCAGCACCCATTTATGATAAAAACCTCAATAAAGTGGGAATAGAAGGAGCATACCTCAACATAATAAAGGCCATATATCAAAAACCTACTGTCAACATTATTATACTCAATGGACAAAAACTAAAAGTGTTTTCCTTAAGATCAGGAATAAGACAAGACTGTCAGCTCTTACCACTCTTATTCAACATAGTACTGGAAGTTCTAGCCACAATGATCAGACAAGAAGAAGAAAAAAAAGGCACCCAAATTGGAAAAGCGGGAGTAAAACTGTCATTATTTGCAGATGACGTCATAGTCTACATAGAAATCCCTATAGGCTCCCTCAAAAAACCACTCAACCTAATAAGTGAATTCAGCAAAGTAGCAGGAAACAAAGTCAATATTCAGAAATCAATAGATTTTTGTACACCAGCAATGAACTATTAGAAAGAGAAACAAAGAAAAAAATCCCATTTACTATAGCAACAACAACAACAAAAATTACCTTTCTCTTGAGCATAAGATCAAATGTGCATTTTCAGTCCTGGGCCCTGCGTCAGATTCTACTGACTCTTTTTAAGAAATCGCTTAGGTCTGAAAAACCTGACTCCTATGGAAGGTTTCATCCTCATGTTCATTGGCCAATCCCTAGTCCACTCTAAACCACATAATAAGTGACTAGAGCTTGTGTACAAGCCACAAGAATCAAAGGCTAACCCTTCTTCAGTTTCCTCCTTGGTTATGAACACAAAGCTAGAATGTAGGGCAGTGAAAATACCACTGACTACCTGGACCGGGCCTAACAATAAGAAACTAGCATATTGCCAGAACGCTACAACACATTGAAATCATGTGCCCCCAAATTTTAAAGATCCAAATATCACTTTCTCCAAGAATGTCTAAAAGCTTGTGAAGTCTTTTTTTTTTTTTTTAAACTTATAATCAAATTCATGCTGCAGCAGTTCCTGTAGAATGAATTAAGCAAAAAGCAGCTGGAATTGGAAGCTAATCATACCTGCTAAATGCTCACCTTTTTTTTTTTCAGACCCTGAGGGTTGAAATCCATGGAGGCATCTCACAGACCCCCTCCTATTTGCTCACCAGATCATTTGCTTCTTTGCTGAGTCCAATTCTTTGAATAAGCCCCAGCCTCTACAGAAACAGCCACCTCATTAATTTCTTTACACGCGTACCCCACCAACACCGTCAACAACAAAAACAACACTTGTAGAATTCAAGGCAAGTTTTATACCTTCTAAATTGCTAAATAATAAAATGACAATAAACAAGGACATTTACATAATAAAACAGAAATGGACTAAATAAAACAAGAAAAATGAAACAAAAATAGTATAAATAAAGGAAATAAAGCAGGAAGTATGAAGTAAAAAGGCAGGAGGACAACCATACTGTTTTGATGGTAAATTTGGATTGTGAAAGACAGTGCCCACTAACATAAGTAAAATTTGAGAATTAAGTTAAATGCTTTTTAAAGTAATCTTATTATTACAATTTACACCCATACTTTAGAAATAAAATAAAAAACAAAATGCCTATCAGGAAAACACTAACAGAAGAAAGTACAAGTAAAAATAATACCAGACAAAATATTTTAACTTAAGAATCATTAAAGGAAATGAAGTAGATCATTTCATATTGTTAAAAGGTTAAATCTACAATGAAAACAGTATAGTAAAAAATCTTTTATGTACTAAGTAATGAAACATGACAATACTATAAGCAAAGAGCACGAATAAAGAATTCTTTGTTCATCCTCAACATTTATGGGAAATCATCCCTCATCTATTCGAATGCGTATAATTCATGAAGAATTGTGAAAAAATAGCATACATATTAAAAAAGCTACGATGATTAATTTTATGTGTCAACTTGACTGGGCCAGTCAATGTGTAACAGAGTAGTCAGGCCAAATTGCTAGAGAAGGCAGGGGACAGGGAGAAAACCCCAAAGCAGGATTGAAGATTAAAAGGCTTGCAGGGAGGAGCTGCCAGAAGAAGGAAATTGCCTGAGGCAGCCAGGCAGCTCTTGACTCTGGAAGGGAGCTTGTACAGAGCATGCATAAATGGAGACTTCGTCCCCTTGCTAAACACAGCAGGTGGAAGAGGAACGGAGGCAAATATGGCCAACACTGGCCCTCATTGGTTGGAAAGCTGGACACTCCTGCTGGCTTCCAGCACGTACGTGTGGGATTCTGGGAGGGGACTTTTAAACAGAGTGCACCAGAAAGCATGAGGTCGGTTGGCTCTTTCCTCTCCCCTGACTAGCTTGGTTCACCCCAAGGAGCCTGAATTCCTGAGACCTGCATGTTCCCAGGAGACCCTGTGGCTGAGCTCCAAGCCCCTGCACCTCTCCTGCACAGAGAGTGGCAGCGCTAGCTGAACCGTGAGTGGCAACCTGTCAAGCCACCTGGGTAGTCCTGCTGCAGTTCTCTGTATTTCGTAAAGGAAGGTACTTTTAGGAGTGGGGCAAGGGATTTCAGGCACATTCTTGAACCGGCAGAGGGTGGCAGGGCTGTTTGGGGGTATTTTAAAGGGAGTGGGGCCCTGAGGCAGAAACCTACCACCATTCCAAATCGATATACCCTTTAAATAAACAACCACTTTCCTTTTCACCAAACTCCTGTCTTCAGAGTTATGCCTCTAGGCGGTGAGCAATAGAACCTCAGTGACTGTCGTGGATCAGCACAAGGCTGTCCAGTAATAAATAGGCATCTAGAGATTTGGCTAAATATTATTCCTAGTGTGTCTGTGAGGGTATTTCTCAATGAGATTAACATTTGATTGGTAGACTAAGTGAAGCTGATTGCACGGCCCAATGAAGGCCTGAATAGAGGGGAAAAAAAAAAAAAAAGACTGAATAAGTAATAATTCATTTTCTCTGCTTGATTGTCTTCCAGCTGGGACATTGGCTTCCCTTGCCCTTGGACCTGGACTCAAACTAGAACTTACACCATATCCTGATTCTCAGGCCTTTGGACTTAGACTGGAACTATGCCATTGTTCTCTCCTGCATCTCCACCTTGCCAGCTGCAGCTTTTGGAAACTTCTTATCCTCCATGATCACATGAGCCATTTCCTTATAATAAACCTATATGGGTAGATATTAATATAGATATCTTTTATTGGCTCTGTTTCTCTAGACAACCGGTCTAATACAGGTTTTGTACTGAGAGGGGTTCTAGTGATATAGTAGGCAGTTAGACAGACATGAACAGAGCAGGAACTATAAATAATCCAAGAACAGAAGGTCACCAGGGCAAAAAGTCCAGGTGCTGAGAAAGGAACAAAACTAGGAAGACAAGTACTGCAGGACCCCACCTGCAGGGTGACCTTTTCTTCCCCAGCATATTACTAAGGTTTTGACCCCTGACCTTTCATATCATTTGACATGCAGCTTAGACCCCCTATAGGAGGAACAAGGGGGATGCAGAATAATCTCATATGACTCCCATATAAGCCCTGGCATGACCACTCCCTTTGCATTAAGCTCTCAGGACACTGAGATTCTGATCAGCATCAGAGAACCTAGAGTTTATTGACCATAGAGATAGAGTTGTGGTCAAACTAGAGATAACATCTAAACCTCAGCTGTGTTTCAGCTCCAGGTGCAGAAAAGCAGCAAAACCAGACAAGCAATGCCATGGCTGACGTCAGGACCAGCTGCATTGACTAATGAACCCTTGCCCTGTTTCCAACCAATCAGTGGAGACCATGACCCTGAAGAGACACACCTGGAAAGATGAAGAATAATATATTGAGATCCTCCCCTGAGACCTCCAGATAAAAGCCCTTTAAATGAAGGACCCAGCCCCCTGCCCCTGGCATGCCCATACCTTTTCCCTTTTCCCTTTTCCCCACCCCCATCATTCCTCAGGTGAGCTCTTTCTGGAATGTGCCCATGCCTTATGCCTCTCCTTATTCAGGTGTGTTTTGCTCCAGGGTCCTTCTTTGGCCTCTGTAACTTGTTTCCTGAGTCCACACAGCCCAGCCGGCTCACTTCTCCCACAGCTCACTTGTTCTACCTCTGTGACTTTCTAAACAAACTTTGGCTTATACTTGAGTTCCTTGGCTCTAAATTCTTTCTCAGCTGAACTCAAGAACTGAGGTTGCTGCACCGAGGTCTAAAATCTGGCGCCATTTGTTATTAACACTCGTACTGAGAAGAACAGGAAATTGAGGATGAGTTTTCTGAATTTGTTTAGGGGTTTCTGGAATGAGATATCTACTCTGTTAGATTGAAAGATAGTAATGACTCTCTTTCTAGTAGTATAGAACTAATAGTCAATGGCATAATCTGGCAATAGAGATACATAAAATATCTCCAATTGGATACTTTTGAGCTAGGTGACTGTGTATATGATACTTTAGAATATTTTGGAAAACTAATAAATATAATAAAATAGACTGAATATTTCTAATGTGCCTGGAAAAAGTGGTGAAAGAATAGGATGAACTTTGGTGTTGAACTTCACAGCTCAAGTGCCACATAAATTATAGGAAAGCTTATTTGTGTGCCCTGAAGGTCACCCTTACCTTCCAAGGATGAGATTGCTGAAAACCAAGAGCAGAATCTCATCCTGTGACTGGCTGAATTACAGTTCAAGTTGAACTCAGAGCCACACAGGACTCCTACTTTTAAAGTGAGGTTAGTGATTGAAAAAGGATGGGATCTTATAAGTTGGGAGAGGGATGTGTGGAAAGACCCTGATGAAGCTGGAGACCTTGAGTTTCTAAATTCTGGTGAGTCTTCTCTGCCAGTGGAAGTGACCTCTTCAACCACAATGGTAGCAGCTTTCCCACTTGCAATGCCGACACCTCTCCACCCACCCCTAACTGAAGGGATTAGCTCTGCATTGCCTGAGGAAGTGTAATGACCTCCCCTGGACCATACCGATTCTCCTCAGGACCTGCCCTGAGCACCCCTCTTTGCTTCTAAACCTGTAACTAGAATCAAGACATCTGAACAAAGAAATTTGCACAAAATAAAACTAAAAACAAATGAAAATATGAAAGAAAAAGTTAGAGATTAAGATAACAGAAGTACTATAATATTAATAACTGCAATAGTAAAATGCAAAATTTAAAGAAAGAATGGGCTCCTGGAAAGTCATAAAATATTATGGCAAGAATAAAAAATAATAATAAAATAAATGAATAATCAATTTGAGAAAGTACGCCATAAAATAAAACATAAAGATGGAAAATTTGAAATAAAAATTAAGAAAGTTAGATAATCATTTCAGGAAGTCAGATGTCCAGTTCAAGAGAGAAAAAGAGGTAAGAAAAAAATATATTAGAAAACAATATGAGGAAACTTTTAAGAACTGAATGAAGGACAAGGAACTCTAGATTTAAAGGGCCCATCAAAAAGCCAAACAAAAATGAAAGAGTAATCTCACCAATGCATATGATGGGGAAATTTCAGACACTGAAGGTAAGTTATATATCAAGGATGAGAAATCATAATTACATAGAGCTTCTCAACAGCAACATTGGGAGCTGGACGTCAGTAGCGTGATAGCTTCAAAACTAACAGAAAATATCTTTCAAAGTAAATGCAATTTCCAAACAATTAAATGTAAGTACAAATTTAAAGTCATTTTCAGACACACAAATGTTTTTGAAAATCACTTTACTTGCCCCTTTTCTTTGTGTCTTTCTCAAAAAGCTATTAGAAGATCTGATCCAGCAAAAAAAAAAAAAAAAAAGAATATAACCGAGAACAGCGTGGGATCTAGGAAACAGGTAATGCTACACAGAAAGTAGGAAAAAGATTCCCCCAGATGATGCGTGTACTTATTCCTTACCATTGCATGCTGACATTGTTGACATTTTTTGTCAAATGTTAAGAATTGTACAGTGGTATCTTTTGCATAGAGTTTTTATATAAATTCTTAGGGACAGAATCATCCTGTGTACAAGCACTTGCTATGTACTGCCCAATTGCTTAGTGTCCTCTCCTTATAATTTACTACTTCTGAGTGGAAAAGGCTAGGAGGCTGTCCAATTCCTCTTTTAATATTCTACATCCTCCTGAAATTGATTTGCTCTGTGGGAGAAGATAAGCTTCAGGATAAAGTGGCATAATTATGCCAGGAAGAAAACAGGGAGATATATTTCTAAACAAGAAGTTTTCCACAAGCTTTTCAGGCTTTTAATGATAACAAACTCAAGGGAAAGCAAAAACCGCAGTCTCCACCCCTTATTTTAGTCCACTTGCTCTGTTCATATGCTTCCTGCATTATTGGAAATGCACCCAAGTTGTTACCAAAAATAAAACTTAAATAAATCAAATTCATATATCACTCAAAATTTAGTGCCACATGTCTAAAGGTAATGCACGGTGATAGCATGCATGTTAATTTTAAATAAAATTAAATATGGCCTTAAGTCCTACTCACTACACTTCCTAAAAAAACCCACTATCCGGGCCTGTGACAATTATAAAGAACATTTTTTGTGAAACCTATTTTATTGTCATGTATAGTGGAGCTCGTTTGATTCGTTCTGAAAATAAACTCTGTGATGTCTTGCTTTCTATTTTAAAAAACCTCACACCTGGCAGCTAGCTCCTCTGCTGAGACAGGCTCAATACTCATCTGTGAGTCCAGAATTCATCACAGAGCATAAGCCGTCAGGGGTCAAACACAAAGAAAGGCAGAATAAAGATGTCAAGCTAAGAGACAAAGACAAAAGCGCAGGGCCTGGCTCCTGGTTACATCAGCCTGCGATCTTCTGGGTAATTTCAGGTCTTTTACTATACATTGGATATTCTTCAAGCAGCAATCCTAATGAAAATAGGCACCCCACATCAAAGTGCCCTGAATTCTAGAAAGACTTTTCTGACTGATATTCATGTGCTCTTTCCTCCAACATTTTGGGCATTTTGGGAAAATGTCAGATGAATAGATAATGAAGACAAGTTGTAAAATTTGCCTTTAATAGACCAGCTCCACTGAATGAAATGAATTGTTGTGGACTGGTTTTAAAAAAAAAAAGTCTATGTTTACAACTTAATCCTTGTTCAATTTCCCTTTTTTTACATGAAACTAACGTGTTCTTTCTTTTTTTCTTTTATCAGAAATTAAGTCTATAAAATATACTTAATATTTAAGCATGTGCGAACCTAGTGATTTTTAATTTATCTTAGTATGTAATGTTTGAATAAATCACAAACCAGAATTTTTCATGCCCTACTTATAAGTCCACAGAAGTAAAGCCAGGGTGTTTATTTGTTAAAGCTTCACAGAGACTTGAGTTCAACCGTAGAAGCCCTTGCGTTTGCAGTTGCTGGACAGTTACAAGTACCTTTAGGTTTCATGAAATGCCGCCTGCAGTTGAGAGGAAGAAGGAGGTCATCATCTGTTTCTATCTCTTACAAGCATGATTTTTCCACATTTGGTGATGTCTGTGAGGAGGATGGGGGTGGCCTGCCTTGTCCTGCCAGGTAAGACAGGTGCTGATTTCTCTTTTTCCTGAGAGGAATCTGTGAGGTTTGACCTTTAGGAGATCCACAAGTCAATGTAACTTGATAGAGTTCTCATTTTTAATGTTAAGTTCAAAAACCAAATTATCACATATTCCTACTTTCCCATTATAAATACAAAAGCATTTAAAGAGAGTTATAGGCCAAGAGTAGCATAATACAAGTGACAACATAGAGGAAGAAGAAAACAGACTTAAAAGAAAAAGGCAAATATGAAAACACTATGCCTTAACTCAGCATTCATACAGGGCCTAATGATGCATATTAGAATGGAAAGTGGACAGGAAAATGTGACATATCGTAACTGTCTTTACTTGAAAGGGGGAAATATATCAGTTCCTCAACTACACAAAGCCATTGGTTATCCCAAATTCTTACATATGTTTTCTCCTGGGACGTGAGGTTGGAGGTACAGTGGTTGTACGAATAGTGTTACAAGCCCTGATTGGAATGGCTATGCTAGGTAGTCCAAAGCACACAACAGAATACAGTCCAGTGAACAGGACTTTATTGGGCTCTCTGGCACTCTAACTGATATCTGCAGCCATCATATAATATTTTGATCCAAACTTGGCACTTAAACTACCTAGAAAAGTGACCATACAGCTCGTCTCCAAATTATCTTCTAGAAATGCCTTCTCTTTCTACTAAGACTCTGATAGAAACTTTAAGCCACATAGATGAGCAGGATCACTTCTTCCGGGGCTGGGAAAACATATGCATGCTCTGCTGTTCGTTAGAGACAGCAGTGTACAGTTCTTAGCTTTGGAAACCAGGCGCTGTGTGAAATGACAAGGCAGGCTGCTCATAGGCACAACCAACCTCTTAGGAAGTAAATTATCTCCTCCAGCTCCTACACTGCTGCTTGGATGAGGACTTAAAGGTCCTCACCATGGAGCATGACAAACATGGTTTTACCCAGAAAGAGGTTCATAGCATCACTTGCCAGAAGCACACTAAGAGAGCTGAAAAACCTCAGTGATAGAACAGAACAAGAACCAAGTTCTAAGGACACGATCATCCCATGTGCCTGCCAAGCTGATTTACTACAAGAGGCAGTTTTATGAAGCTGATCAAATAAGTTACCTAGAAAGAGTGATTTGTACTGACTGCTTAAATGAGTACAGCTCCATATGCATAAAATGTCTTTCTTAGGCAACTGTTCAAAAGCACTATTAATTAGTTTTAGAACTAAAAAGTAGGGAAGCCATTGTTTCTTCAGTTCATTCCTGTTTCATCATAATGAAAACAGGCAGACAGCATACAGGAAAATACTTTTTCACATATCTATTTTAAGAGAATCGATCCGTTAATCTAAAACTGGTGTCAAGCAATTAAGGTATAAAATTTATATAAGAAATAAATTAAACATGAGAGGCCAAGGCAAAGCCTTGCTTTTGATCATGAAATTTTCCAAATTTACAGACACTAATTATAGTAGTGATAGGTACTTTTTTACCATTCGATTTTCTCAATATTTTTTACCAAAGCTCTAAAACATAAAATGTCTTAAAAAGGAAGTTCTTTAAGGGGCAATCGAGAAAGTCTACTGTATTACCTTGAGCTGCCATAACAAAATACCATAAACTAGGGAGCTTAAACAACCGGAATTTGTTTCTCGGTTCCGGAGGCTGGGAGTCTAAGACCAGGGTAGCAACGTGATTGGGTCCTGGTGAGAGACCGAGACACGGCTGTGTCCTCACATGGCAGAGAGAGCAAGCAAGCTCCCAGTGTCTCTCCTCATTCCATCCCAAGGACTCCACCTTCACGACCTAAACCCCCTACCTCCCAAAGGCCCCATGTCCAAACACTATCACATTGATGGTTACGGCCTCAACATAGGAATTTTGCAAAGACACAAACATTCAGTCCATTGACACCTTCCAAACTGAGACTTTAGGCAGAATTAAAATCAAGGTCAAAATCAAGTAGGGCAAGCGGGCCAATAGAAGCAGAGGTAAGTAGACAGAGGAGTATTTAAGAATGCATGTGACAAGGGAACCAACGAATTAAGACAGCTGGGTCAGTGAAGACCATTCTCAGAGGAGATGAAATGTGTGGCTGGGTCCTGAAGAGTCCTTACATCTCATCTCAGGTGTGCTCCCAATCTAACTACCTGGTTTGCAGGAGGTGGAGAGCAGGGCTACTGCTCTCTCTTGTGTTGCATATGCTTCATGTTCATTCCTGTTTATAAGGTGAATTTGTTATTGACTACGTATTTTTTCAAGACATCCTTATATATTTTTGAACTTGCCTTTGTTTAATGTCCCCACCTCGCATGATGCTTCTTGAGGACAGGGACTGGACGGTGCTGCTTATTTATCATGTGCATATGTAAATAGCCTCGTTAGCAGTCAACTGCACCCTCTCATCTAATGTTAGAGTTGACATGTTGGGTTTTCATACACTAATTGAGATTTCCTCCAACTATATTTTAAAGACAAGTTTGTACTTTTGAAATGAAGTTTATCTGTTTTGTTTTGTTTTGTTTTAATTTCTGGGAAGTCATACATGGAACGATAAACATTTTATGCTGCCTTCTTTAAGGACATGTTATTCTCAAGATGAGTCATGGAAAATTAGAATTTTTGCCTTTGACTCTGTTGGTGATTTTTACTCAAATGCCATCACTAAATGCCACCGGAAAGCGTTAATTCCTGGAAGGCTATTCTCTTGAGAAAGTGACTATGCCAATGCCGTTTTCATACACATGCATTTCTTGTGTTCCCTGTGAGGCATGGTTACATTGAAAGAAACCAAAACTTTCTTTCTATTTTTCAGTAGAGTCATGTTGAGATGAAATCATAGTATCGTAACCAAATATTTCTGTAATACTTTTCTTATTAAAAGCAATATCTTCTCATTATGGAATATTTGGAAAATATGAAAACTATGCAATGGAAAATAAAAATCACTTGCAGCACAGATATAAATAGCGTTAACATTTTAGAGCATTGCCTTTTAGTCTTTCTTTGTGTATATAAATATACTTGGCATCACATGTTGTATTTATTTCTGTGTCTTGACATTTTGCATAACATTATTTTAACAGCATGTTTCCATGTCACTGAAAACATCAGGAGTACCATCTCTAATGAATGTAAAGTGATATATTGATGGTCATTTTTTAATAACAATCTTATTGAGATATAATTTATTTACTTCATTTAATTTATCCACATAAATTATACAATTTAATGGTTTTCAGTGTATTTACCGAGTTGTGCATCTATCGTTGCAATGAATTCAAGAACATTTTCATTAGTCCATCAAAAAAAACCCATAGCTTTCAGCTATCACCTCAATCTCCTCAGTCCCTCAACCCTGGACAACCACCACTCTACTTTCTGTTCAGATCTGCTTATTGGACAGTTCATATAAATGGGATCATGCATGAAGTAGTCTTTTGTCACTGGCTTCCTTCACTTACCGTAACGTTTGCAAGGTTCATCCATGTTGTAGTATATAACAGTACTTAATTCCTTTTTAAGGCCAAGTAATACTCACAGTAGCGGCTGTATTTTTAAGGCAAGTCTCTATAAAGTGGAGATATTGATTCTAGGCTTGTCATACTTGGTGCAATTTGTTTAGGGGGTTTTACACAAGTAAAGCAGATCATGTTTTAAAGCTTTTGTTCAAGTCAAATATATTGATTTTTTCCACTCTCTGAGTTTCTTTCTTTTTCATTCATTCAAGTAATTATTTACAGACTACAAAATACCGAGCCTTTTGCAGTCTTTGTGAACAAAATTGATACTATTTCTCCTTTCTTTATAATTCTGCATAGAGTCCAACTTTAACAAGTAGCCATACGAATAGGGAAATAATCAAAATTATGAGGTTAAGACCTTTCAGTGCAGTCTAACCATAGTTCACCAAGAATACTCCTGTAGTCAGACAAAGCTAGGTTCATGAGGTTGTTGCTGTGAGGGAGAATGTACAGGGTGAGTCAGGGAGCATCTCTATGAAGGAGTGCTAGGGTGGAGGGCGCTGTAGAATTAGGGCTAGTTACATGAGAGTTTAAGGAAGCATAGTTTTGCTCTGAAGTGAGTGCTGCCAGAAAGCAAGGGCAATTCTATTATTCAGTATCTCAATAGTTTTATCTTAAGGCAGGAGGAACTAAGGTAAAGTTATCGTTAGTAAAGAAGCACCAGTCACACACACAGCCAAGGAAGGGGGATGTCTGGCTATTTTGTGGTTTGGACTGGGTTCTTGATTTCAGCTGGGCTCAGTCAGATAGGACCATGAAGTGGTCTTATTTTTGTCTTGCTCTTCTGTGTCACAGAGTGGCCTTTCTGAGGTGTTCTATGACATTCTTTATGTCCAACAGAACACCATGGCCTAGGTGTAAAAGCCGGGCCAGCTCAGCTGGCAGCCCTCAGGGGTACTGTTGTGTTTCTCACTACCCGTTTTTGACGTGTGATGGACAAGTAAACCTGCAGGACATGAATGTACAATATCAGGGTCATTATCATTGCGATGGTTTTGCCTGTCAAGAGTTTGTCTAGAGAATATTGTCCACAGTTGGACTTGGGTTAGTTCTGAATTCTTTTGTTAGAGGAGTCATTGAACCATATGATATGACAATGGCTATGCCATAACATTTAATACTCTGTGTAAAGGATGCTCTGGCCAATTGTAACTTCGCCAATCAACAGTGGGGGGAAATGCTGTTCAGTCCTTGCAAGAGAACCTGAAACACAAACTTGGGTTATCAAGCCCAGGCAATGAAAATATGTCTCTACACTCATCTGGGTCTTTTCTACAGATCTGGTTGGATTTTGTTCCCCCTAGTCATGCATTTTTTTACTTGATCTATAATATTTATATAGGTATAGCCAGATGTGTTTATTATAAGCATAAACTGCCCTTTGGCTAGCTAAAAAGAAATGAAATGCTATGCAGTTGACCATAGCAAGTCTGGTTAATGAATTCAGACTGTTTTGTTGGATTTCCAGAGCAGAAACTGCATTCTCATAAATAGTAGTGATTTAAAGAATCCAGTAGAAATATAAGTATTAAATACTTTAGTAGAAGTAAGCTGATGATTCGTCCCTGAAATGGGAAAGTTTTCAGAGTAGAGTTAACTGTTGAAAAGCTGCCTGGGTGTCTCTGAAGAAAACCAACCAAATACTTTGGCTAAGGTAGACCCAAAATTTATTCTCATTCTTGATGGGCTAGGTTTTGCTGCTAAGGTCAACAGATCGGGCTACATAATTCTCAAGGCCAAATGCACATTGAAATAGCGGCCCATTTTTTCCCAAAATTATTAAGAATTTCCAGATGACAACAGAAAAGCATAAAACCATCCTGAAACTATGAAAGCAGGGTTCCTAGATCAATAACTACTCTCCAATTCCACTGTAAAAGAGATGCTGATATGATGGGCCTGGTAAGAGAGAAAAGGTACTATAGGATGAAAGAATTAGCTGGCATGTACTTATCAGAGATAAGAGAGGACCCTGGGACTGGGTTTTGAGGGTACTTGATCAAGGGGACCAAAATTTAAGACTGGATGAGCAAAAATTCCTTGTCTCTGGGCCCTTGGTCTCGGCATTCAGGATTTAATATCCAACTTCAGGTAGGGCAAACTTGTTGCAAGAGTTATTTTTAGAAACCTGGAGTGAAATCTCAACAAATGGAAATGCCTGATTTGCCCTTGAACATAAGAGAGGAGGGGGTGAAGAGGCTGAGAAAAGGACATGCCACAGTGGCTACCTCGTGTAATGCCAGATGATTTGTACCTGGAGAGGACCCAGAGGATACACCATTCACCAAGGCCATCAGGGATGTGTTGGTGAAAGGGGAACCACCATCACTAAGAATTTAGTTGTGGGCTCCTCTGAAGGCCAGGGACGATATCATGGGAGGAGACACAGTCACAGAGCTGAAATAATTAACATCCATGAGGACAATGGGGTCTGAAGAAACAGAGTTCAGGTGGCCACAGACTAGGAAGCCCAATGACCATAATGAACAGCAGGGGGAAAGGGGCCAACACAGGGCCGTGATCCACTGAAAGTTGTGAAGCTGCTTAACTGAATGTGGTGTTCCCAGAGGTGATGCAGACGGGCAGCCTAGTATCTATAATGCAAGATATTGCATATTACCTATAACCAAAGGAAAAAAATCGAACAGGAGGCTACAGGTGGCTTCTGAAATAAATAAGTCACCTCTTGCTATGTTTTCACAATTCACTCACTGACTGAAGAGGTGGCTGCATCCCTAAAGAGGAAGGGCCTTATAATATCATGGCAAGTACATGCCATAGCTATTCCTTTAAGTCTTTGCCGAAAGGGACCCATAGCCGTTTACACGGGTGATAGTATGTTGGGAAATAGGAAACATCGATACATTTACAGAACTTTTGGACACAGGTTCTGCATTGGCATTGCTAATCAGAGACCCGAAGCATTGTCTTGGCCCCCTATTAGTGTGGGAAGCCTAAGAGCCCAGGTAAACCTAAGAAGTCCTGCCTTACAGTGTGCCCGCTGCATCCACAGGCCACTAAGTAGTCACTTCTCCAGTCACAGAGGACATAATTGGAATTGACATGCCTGGCAATTAGAGCAACCCTTATTATCAGGAGTGTCTCACTACAACAGCCTGTGCCATCTGGGGGCAGCTGGCTTCATAGAATGCTAGAATAGAGTCTAAAATTATAACCAAAGCCTCAATTATGAGAAATCACTGTGAATAATGAGGTGCCATCCTTTGGGACGGAAAGTATCTATTATATCAGTCCATTCTGAGATAATAAACAATTGCCAGAGCATACACATGGCCCACGTAGTTCCTATCTAGTTTTTTTTTTGTTTGTTTGTTTGTTTGTTTTTTTACAGCCTTATCAGAATTATGTTAGGTAGGACATGCATTGCCAGCATCCTTGGAAGTACTCTTAAAATTACCTCACTAAAGTTGAGTCAATATCCCTGCTAATTTATCTCTGCAATTATAGATAATATCCTGAAACAATTTTGTTAAACCACTATCATTACATCTGTCTCTTTAGGTAATAAAAATGCATATAAGGATCTTCTTCCATTTGTTGTCATAAGTTTGTAGAAGTTAGAAAACAACACAGTGTTTGAAGTCATAGACTAATCCACAATCATACTTATTTTTAGCATAAACATTTGCTCTTTTGTCTTGTGCTAGCTGGCAGATCTAGGCAAGGACAACCAAGTTTACCATTTGAACTGACTTAATTTCTGGGTGCGGCTTATATTTCAAGAGTAAATTCAGATCTGTTATAACATAACCTGCTTGGTCAATTATAGTTTTCCTTTTGAAGTTAAGCCCTTAACAACAACAACAACAAAAAATTCAATTAGAGATACTGAAAGGAGTCTCGAATGGGTGTTTGCAGGCTCGGTGAGTTTCCTAACCGCGATGAGCAATCACCGCGCGCTCCTTCCGGTTTTAGAGTCTTGCAGTCCTGGGTGGTGGGGTGTGACGGGGAAAGAAGGCAACCAGCTCACCGCTTCTGAGTGTTCTGCCGGCAGAGGGTCTATGTGGGGAAATAATTAATTTTAAAGGAGGCCCTAGAACTCAATCGGCGGAAGTTTTCGCAAGAGTTGTCGCTGCTTCTCTAGCTCTTGGGTGAAGAGGTTTTGTCTCCTGCTTGCCCTTTATTCTGCATCCTCCACGAGCTCCCTGCCCTGCGCTGCATTTGGGGCCCGTCTGGAGGCTGGAGAGCTCCTGCTTCACCAAGTGTCCAAGTTTGTTTGTCTCGCCTACATTGTCTTTCATCGTTTTTAACACTTTGTTGTTATGGGCTTGTCACACGTGGGACCTCAGTTCTCAAACTGAAGTCCTACTGGGAAATGGTTCGCAAAGCAATTTGTTTGAAAACCAAATCTTGTTTCCTTGTCGCCTGAGAAATGTGTGAGTGATCACATGGTGATCAGCACGAAACAGCTGTTGGGTCGGGAACCGAAGTTTTGTTCAGCAAGAGAGACATTCTTTTCTGTGAACAACCTGGTTGAGAACCAAGATGTTTGAGAGAACGAGGTTTGACTGTACAGTAGTCCCTCTCTGTATCGCGGTTCACTTATCGCGGGGTTTTTAAAAATATTATATTTAATTATTTATCGCATATTTTTCGCTATATCGCGGGGTTTTGTGGTACTGTCTATGTATGTTGTTAAAGTTACGTAGATTTAAGAGTGTAGAATATGTTTAAGAACATGATAGTGTTTATAAAAGTGTGGAAAAGGTTAATAAGGGAGTGGGAAAGGTGAATAAGGGACTAGGAACGGTTTATAAGTGTGTGGGAAGGGTTTATAAAGCCTTAAAATAAATATAAATACTAAAATAAATGTAAGGTTCCTACTTCACGGATTTTCACCTATCACAGGGCGGGGGTGGGGGGGTGGGGTCTAGAACGTAATACCTGTGATATTGGTATCGGTATCGGCAGCCGTCCGTCTCGAGAGACGATGGTGTAGCTTCTTAAGAGTCTTATCTGCACCGCCGAGAATGGCTGTGCAGTCCGACTCGGGAGTGACACGGTATCTGTCTCCTCCCGTGTTGAATCGACATCTTGCGATGACGCTGGAGTGTCCTCTCCAGTGAAGCTGAAGCTACAGAGCCTGGGCAGGGTGATATGGAGGGTCTGCTGTTGCCCATGCAGCAGACCCCCCCTCTCTTCGCAGCTGAAGGGTCCAAGGGAAAGACGGAGTCAATACAGCTTGGCTTCAGGTGCGCCGCAGGAGTTGCCGGTGTTGACTACAACGTCAAACCGCCTTAGGGACTCCGGCTCCGGATTTTCTGTTGGGGTTTACTCCCTTAGCCTTTCCCCTGAAGAAGTATGCTGCAAGGCAGCGGAGGTTTTTTGGAGTCAGAGTTTTCCTTCTCTGATGTGCCCTGACTGGAAGATCGAACCAGCGACACTTAGCTCGCAGGCCGACGCTGTGATAAGTGAGGGAATACTGTATACCTAAAGAATCAAGCTCCTTTTTTGTTCAAGCCAGTGAGGAGGGAAGGCAGCTTCTCTCTGCCTGCATCAGCGTTATGGAGGACCCAGCACCCTAAAGCCACTGACCGGGAATTCTTCTAGATGGGGCCCAGGGAGTTGCATTTTAATAGGCTCCTCCAGTGGTTCTTTGCGCATTAAATTGAGATGTAATCCGTGTGTGGGATAAAGGGATGGAGAAATGAAGAAGAAGGGGACAGGAGATAGGGAAGGAAGGCTCTGAAGAGAGACTGTTCAGAAAGCAGGGTGCTGAGCTTTCTTAGGCGTGGGGGCTAGTATTGATAAAGCAAGATTCCACAGCCTCCCTCAGAGCCCTGCACAGGGTCACCAGCTCTGGCTGGCAGCCCTAACAAATGTTCCTCTGTCGAGGCTCTGGTAAAGATAGGGTTCTACTTTTAAAAAGAAAAAAAAAGCTAAACGCTGTGGGAATTTGTATATGAATAAACCAGAAAATATCACCTGAAGCAGATCTCATTGAAATTTCCACTATGGGCTTGAAAGATTGCCACAAAACTGAGCATGAATATGGTATAGAAGACAAAGCAGACATTCTAATCATTGAAATCCCAATATTCGTTTGGTTGCTCCTTACTATCTCTTTGAAAGAATCACAATCCAAGACTGGATTAGTCAAAACCAGATATACTCCGGGAGAGACACACGCACACACGGGGTCAGCTCAGGCTTCCAGTGGGAATGCAGACCCCACAGCAAAGGCATGTGACGTGGTTCTGCCGTTACGCATCCGACCGGAGCGGTGATCAGTTCTGTGAAAGGGGGGAGGAAGGAGCAGGCTTGTTTCCGCGTCATCCTGGACCCGGAGGCCGCGGGCTCCCTGGGGACAGAGCTGCATATGACTTCTGGGAGTCCCAGGAACTTTTGACTTCACAGTCCCCTTTCACCATAAAACAATATCAAAAATTATATTTTATGACTATTTTGGTAGGTAGAACAATGTAATCCAGGCTGAGTTCATTACTTACTATTATCATTATAAAATTCACACTTTTCATCTGATTTAAAAGAAATTAGACTTTTTAATGGGCCCCTGAAAATATCATGGGCATATATATAATATATATAATATACAGACATTATATATATTATATATTCATTTTATAAAATTATAATATATAATGTATTATACATTATATAATATACTAATTAATCTCTTGTGGCTTCTATAACATATTAACATACTATATAGATTAATTAATTAATCAGTCATATATTAATTTCTTGTAGTTTCTATAACAAATGAAGAGTATTTATGTTACAGAAACAGGGGAGTCCAAAAAACCCCAGAGTTTGCGGCTGGGGGATGGGGAGAAGGAAGCAGCTTTTAGAATGCCTCCACATGCCTGAGGCTGGTGGCTAGTGTCTTTCTTATGCAAAATGGCTTTAAAGCGTCCAAAGCCTCAGGTAGATGGGAGGGCACTTGGACCAGGGGAAGGTATGGAGAAGGCACACAGAACCTGAGTGAGGTTCTGGGAATGGTCAGAACTGGTTACCGCACCCACTGCATCAGAGGACGTAGTCAGGGATATATAAGCAGCTGCGGACATTTTAGCTCGCTCTCTCTCGCTCGTGCTCTTGCTCACGCTCTCTCACTCTCTCTCTCGTGTGCTCCCTCCACGTGGCTTGGTGAAGGGGTCTCCAGGCTACTTTTAAGAGGCTCTCGCCATGCGGTTTTGAGAAGGAGAGGAGATCCATGCTCTTTGCAGGAAGAGGGCAGTTTGCAAGGAGGCTGAGAATCCAGGCGGTTCTGCATTGAGAGCTGGCGGGCACCACAGCACGGAAAGGACCTCCCCAATCAGAACTGAGTGATTGGCAGCTGCTGGTAAAGCTGAACTGTGTTTGGAAAGTAGGGAAATGGTTTCTCTAACTTTTCTAAAGCTAGCCTGGTTTGGTAGGGGGGAGGCAAGGATATGTGTTTATGGGTGTTTTAAAGAACATAAGACTTAACAACAGAAATCCGCAAATAACTAAATCTATATAACTGTTAAATAAACAATTCTTTTTCTTTTCACTAAACTCTGGTATTGAGAGTTATAATTCTGGCGGTGGGCAGTCAGGCCCCTAACTAAAGAGCCCGTGGGTTTGTTTTCAATTGGAGCAGCCCAGGGGTTCTGTAACATTCACAGGCATAAACAACACACATTTAGTATCTTACACTCCTGAATGTCAGAAGTACAAAATCAGCCTCACCAGGTGCCACAGATGCTGGTCCCCCCTGGAGGCTCTAGGGCAGAGAGGTTTTCTTTTCTTTTTTTTTTTTTAATATATTTTATTGATTATATTGTTACAATAGTTCCAATTTTCTCCCCTTTACTCCCCTCCACCCAGCATCTCCCTCCCCCAGCAATCTCCCCCCCAAGTCCATACCCCTGGTTCGTAAAAAATAACTGTCCCTCCCTCTCAGATATTAAGACCCTTTGTAATCTTGTAAAGGACAATGGGCAAAGGTCTCAGGCTCCTTTAGCTGCTTGATGTCTTTTAACCCTTTTCGCCAAATCTGTTGCCCCCAGAACACAACAAGGATGCCAGCCTGTTAAATCAAGCACGCCATTGTCCGGGGACAGCCAACTGACCTGGAGTCTGCACGATCCTTCCCCATGTGGGAAGGCCACCCTCCCCTCCACATCCCCACTATTATTAGGGTTTTCTGGACCCAAGGGTAGGTAGGACGACGACCATGTCCAGAGAGGTTTTCTTGTCGTTTCAGTTTCTTGTAGCCTTCACTGAGGGGCTCCTGTGTCCTTCCTCACACTATCTCATTTCCATCGTCACATCTCCAGCTGACTTTAGTCCCCCTGCCTCCCTTGTATAAGGACCTTCATGGTTAATCTTATGTGTGGACTGAGCCGAGTGGTAGGGATGCCCAAATAGCCAGTAAAGTATTATTTCTGGGTATGTCTGTGAGGGAGTTTCTGGAAGAAATTAGCATATGAATCTATACACTGAGTAAAGAAGACCTGCTCTCATCAATGTGGGCAGGCATTATCCAGTGCCCTGAAGGCCTGAACAGATAAACATCTGAGTCACAAAAAAACTCTCTCTCTGCCTTTTTTCAATCTGGGACATCAGTCTTCCCCGGACTTTGAATTTAGACTTGGACTGGAATTTCCAGAATCAGTTGTGCTGGTTCTCAAGCTTTTGGATTTGAAATGGAACTATAGCATCGGCTTTTCTGCGTCTAGATTTCTCAGCCTCCAGAATCATATGAGCCAATTTCAAGTAAATATCCTCACTGGCACAAGGACCTCTCCCTATGATGTCATTGGGCCCGAACCAGATAATTCAGACTAATTTCCTCATTTCAAGGTCTTCAAGTTAATCATATTTGCAAAATCCCTTTGGCCATATAAGGTAAGGTTCACAGAGATTAGGACTTGAATATCTTTGTAGGTCATTTGTCATTCTAATATATACACACACACAAGTACAAACATTAGCAAATAAGTTTACTTTGCTGACTTTTGTGTGCTTAATATAAGTATTACAATTATGACAGAAACCAAACTGAGTTCAAGTTTCCACAATTAAAAAATAAAGCCCTTTGTGGGGCTTTAGTAGATTGGTTTAGCTTCTTTAAATTACAGTGAGACATTTATCTAAAATCTCTGTAACAAAGGTCTCAAAAGACTTCATGAATTTTATCTTAATTTGATTCTTGCAACTTCTAAATGAAATGGAGTAGTTGTTAGGTATTCTGTGATAACAAATACATTGCAAAGCACAAGCTTTTGAAATAAAAGGTGACATTAAAATGTTCTTAGTGTCTGTGATTTACTGACGACATTTGATGTGGGAGAAAATGAATAGGTGCCTAATGTTCAACTCATGGTTTAATTGTAAATACATAGATTAAGACAGAAATTGTTTTTGGCTCTTAACTGAGTTGTATAATATAAAACATATGCACTGTTTTCATTTTAGCATATCATGAACACTCATATTTCGATGTCTGTTTTTTAAGTCCCACTCAAATCATAACAGATCATAAGAGAAATGCATGTTACATGTGATTATAGGATTTAAATTCAATATCAGTCATTATACATTTCAAAGCAAATTAGCAGCCACAAGTTCTCATAAAAATTAACATCTCCACTAAAACTTCAAACATTTCTGAACTTCTCAATTACCTGCCTGCTCCCAATATACTATAAAGTCCTGGAATCAACTGACTTTCTTCCATTCCTCGTGGTGTTCTAGAACATTCCTGCCAATGTGTATAACAGTAAATAAACTGTGCTGATGAAGTTTATACCTTCAGAATCTGCAAAAGTCAAACTTATTTCTTTAGTTGCTCCTCTTAGTGAGCAGCCCAAATCTGCTACTTTCCCTTTAATATTTTCATAATTTCTTCTAATCAACTCTTAAATGATCATTGAGATGTTGTATTTCTTACATGCAGCGGTGGAGCAAAATAGGTTTACAGTTATGAGTATGTGAAACAGAGTTTCTACCATGCTTATTGTGAGTGTGTGTGTGTGTGAGTGTGTGTGTGTGTGATCTTTCTGTTTTGGCAGGTTTGTGGCTGTATATATGTATATATTTCCTGAGGCTCTACTGTTGCCTTTAGAGATTAGGGGATTCCCATTCTAAAAACAATCAGCCTTTTCTTCTCGGTACATCCCAGGATGGTCCCTCACCTACGTGTTCTGTTTGCCAGCCCTCACTGCCTGAGCAGGTCTTATTTCTTCTTCCTCCTCCTCATGCCCTTGCGCTCGGTGCCAGAGCTCTCTGGGTGGCCTGCTGTCATCACCCCCTGCACCTGTCCCAATTAGCAGGCCTGAGACGCTGCCAACGCAGCCTCTGTGCTGGTGACTGCTGTGTCGTGTGACCTCATTGCTGGCAAGGCAGTGGCTCAGAGGTATGTGGTGTCTAGACACCAGTTGTTGGAACGGTTTGGTGGCGAAAGCTGTGGTGCTGGGAGTTTCTCACAGCGCCGTTCAAAGGTGGAACAGACTCATTACAGGTTGGACAGCTGGGTCTGGTCAGCCACCTCTGCACCCTAAGGGCTTGTCACAGGGCCAGACACTGAGTCCACACTCACAAACGTTCATTGAATTAACAGTAGTTTAGACCGATATTGATTTTCTGCTGTTACCACAAAATCTAGGATGGCGTTGAGATGAAGAGCGTGCCTGCTAGAGGCAGAAGAACATGGCATTCAAATCTGCTATGTGACGTTAGGTGTGTTCTGCAATGACCCGGTGCCTCAGTTTCCTCACCTGTTAAGAGTTGTGAGTCTTAGGAGAGCTCATATTTGCAAAGCTATGCACAAATCACTGGGCACGTGGTGAAGGCTCCGAAAATGCTGTATTTTTAAAAAATCACCTCCACTTTTCATCTGTAATCTCCCAACCAAGCTGCCATCTGTCCTGATTTTCCCAATCCAATAGTCTATATTTGTGCCATTATGTTAAACAGCAGGTTAGTATAATATTACAGCAAATGAATTTAGTGAAAACACTTCTTTCTCTTCCAACGCTGAAGAGGTCAGACTGGGATGTGGGAATGTCTGTTCCCATTCAGGGAATCAGGCACTAGCAGTGCCCCGTCCTTGTAGAGAAGGGTAGGCGAAGGGTGGAAGGCGAAAGGCTTGGGGCTGCCTTCTGTCTTACATAATACAGGAAAAGACAGCAAGTTACACAAACGTGAACAAATCGCACAATGCTCTCCTTCAATCAGGGGAGCCTCTTGCTACTCTATCTTTACCAAATATAGGAAACAACAAAGTAAGCCCTGGCTGCGGTGGCTCAGTGGACTGAATGTCGGCCTGAGAGCCATGTGTCGCTGGTTCAATTCCCAGTCAGGGCACATAACTAGGTTGCACGTCAGGTCCCCAGTTGGGGGCAGGAGTGAGAGGCAACCACACAGTGATGTTTCTCCCCCTCTCTTTCTCCTTTCCCCTCTCTGTAAAAATAAATAAATAAATTATTTAAAAATAAAAACAACAACAAAGCAGGTAATGTTGAAGGCAATATATATCAACTAATATGAAATGTGCTCCCAACACGTACTTCTGAAAGGGAGAAGTGAGCTCCTGGAAGCTGATGAGGCGTGGGAGACGGCCTGACCTGAGCAAGGCGAGCCAGCCCTAGAGAGGACCCCGCGGTAAAAGCTCTGGCTGGCTGGGAGGCCTTCGGTTCTGGAGGGAACTGAGCAGACTGGCCCACCCTCCTTCCTGCTTCTCCAAGAGACAGTGCTCGGAGGAGTTCCTAGGCAAGCAGGGATATCTTCTGGAAGTACAGGCCGTGGGCCATTCCTTTAGAGCTAAATTACTTTTACCTTTGGAGCTGTAATTTCTTGCCCCCGCCTCCATCCCACCTGCGTGCGTGCACACACACACGCTCTCTTCTTTATTTATTTCTGGAGTCTATGCACTGGTATAAGTTATATTAATTTACTATGAAGAATGACTTAGAAAAGCTGTCTGAACAGAGGTAAAGACTGCGGTTTACTAACCTGCTGTTCATTTTGGCCATCTTTTGCCAGGTGGCACCCAGTGTCATTTGCTAAGTCTCCTGCACACCCTAAAATATGGCTTCTGCCACCATCATACCACGGCACCTTCGTAAACCTATATACACATTATGGATACTTTCACCGTCAGCCGCTGTCCTAATATGAGGACAAAAGGAGAGGGCAAACTTCCTGTCATTAAATATAAGCCAAAATATAAACTTCTTTATGTAACCACGAGGTGGCGCATTTAACCTGTAATCCGCTACTACTAAACCTGTTCAGTAATATTTTGTTTTTCTACAGACATTTTTACTGTTTGGGGAAGGAATCTAAAGCTGACGTAAAAAGAATATTGTGTCTTAGAAATATTCATTTTAAAAAACTGTATAAGTTATACAGGAGTATCATTTCTTAAAACATGAGTGGCATTTAAAAAAATTCTTAATGACTAAACCGTAATTCTAAGCTTACCAGCGGATAGATTTATGTTAAGCCTATATGTTTAAATGAATAGATTTGTAAAATGCAGCAGTTGAAAATAACATAACAAGCCTGGATTTTCCGTTGCACTCCTCTTGACTCACAAGGAACCTAATTCGCATGCTTCTTAAACATAAATTTTTACAGTTATATTAATTTAATCCAGGTTGATTTCCATTATTTCACATTTTTGAAGGTTACCTTTTTAAAAGCAAGGTATTACATTTAACACAACAAGAAAACCTCTTCCAAAGCAAAGGTCTTTAAAAAGGACTAATGTTGACGTTGAGCATATGAAAACAAATGATAATGGGTCTTGACCGTGTTTAATAGCTGACCAATCCTCTTGCAGAAGAAAAAGAAATGATCACTTTCAGTGAGAGATGTTGGCTTGTTCCATGAAACCTAGCATTAGGCTGTGATATTATGCACTGGCACTAGGTCACAAGAAGGGTCATGTCGACTCCCAAGTGCAGTCTGCAGGTTCCTGCAACACAGGGCTGGTTGGTGGTTGCAGGAGCTCGTATTTTGTGAGCTGGAGCAAATGGAACCAAATCGAATATCAAAAGCATCCTCAGAAGGGCAACTAGAACCCTGAAGGGACTCCGAGGGAAAGTTTCTGTTGGAGGTATGGTGGGGAGAGGGCAGACGGAGTAACATCCCTGTCTTAGCTGGGAGGGGGTGCCGGGACATTTTGAAGTGATTCAAAGCACAGGTGTTGGGGCTTTCTTTTCTACGACATCAGCCTATCACCCAGGTGTTCTTGTATCCATCTTCTGCTTCTGCAGGACTATTAGCCCTGTCTGGGTCTGAACACTGCCTCGGACCACAAATGAGTATCACTTCAGTTTGTTGGGCGAATTGCACCCAAGTGAGAGCTCATCCAATTCCTCAGCACAGGAATCAGGGGAATTCACATGAATACTGGAGACTGGGTGCCAGGGCGCCACCTCGTGCTGGAAAGTGTTATTGCAGTTACTTGATAGTACAGGTTCTGATGTTGAGTTTCTTGGGGCTAACTCCAAGGTTTTCAACCCCTCTCTCATATCTCCCAGACCTTGGGTGTGAGACAGGAGAATGACACAGCTTCCAGAACAGTCTAGAGGACCACAGGCACCTAATAGGAACGTGAGATAAGGCTTGTGGGAGAAGTGTATAGCACTTCCATCAAGATAAAGAAACGGATTTTTTAATCTACCATTTTAGTTAGTCCTAAATTGCTGTAAAGCATCAACAGAGTTTACTTAAAAATTATTAAGTTAAGTAATTCAAAAATTAGAAGCACCTCATCTATATATGGCCCAATTATCTACGGTAACAAGACAGCCATAATTTTTTTAAATTTTGTCATCACAAAGGGGAGTTCTATTTCACTCTAACTCTAAATTCCACAAAACAAAATCATTAAAAACACACAAATTACCCGATAATTAATTACAACTGATGTTGTTAAACAAATAATTAATTTCCATCTGATTTATGAACAAAGTTATATGCTTGAAAGTCAATGACTCAGAAAATAAAAAGAGGCAAGAAGTAGATATTCTACTTTATTTTTAGAAAAATTCACAATCTTTCAGTTCCAGCAAAAAATCCATTTGTGTTTTTCCCATTGGTTGTACTGTTACAACAGGGAAGTCCACTGGTGTAATTAACATCAGTTTGATCAAGGTTGAGCTAGGAGGCAGTATTATGCAGTAAGTAAGCCATGGCCTCTGAGTTAGACTCTCACCTCAACAATTTGCCTTCCAGGGGCAAGTCATCCTATCTTCCTAACCCTTGCCTTTCTCAGCTGTACACTGGGAATAATAATAGCACCCTATTGTGGCAGAGAAAATACTCTTAAGTTTTCCAAACATTTCCACTCTCTGTGGGCACACAAGTAGACTTTACTTCCCATATCTACTTGAATCGAAGTGATGCTGTTACTAATTCTGGTCATGGTATGTCAACAGAATGGGTGGATGCCATTTCCAGGTTGGGTCCCAGGAGCCTCTTCACAGGCTTCTTTACGGGTTGTACAGCTGCCTTCAAATGGCCCAGTAGAGGAAGTGGAGGCTCAGGGTAGGAATGATAGAGATACTTGCTTGAAGAAGCCCAGAATCACTGGCTTCATAATTACTGCTTGAAGTAAAGGGATTGTGAAATGAGCAAAAATATCAACCTCTCTGTTAAGTCACTGAGATTTGTTTGGTAGAGCAATTCACATCCCTAAACAATACACCACCTCATGAAGTTATCATAAGGATTAAAAGAGATGGTGGTCATAGAGTGCCTAGAATGTAGTAAATGTTCAATAATTGGTGAATATTGTTACTATTTAAAGGCCAAAGAAATGTATAATGTCCTGTTGAATATTATAATAGTTAAAACATCTTGAGAAACATATAGAAAATGACTATATACACACACATACAATCAATTCTATAATGCATAAAATTATATTACTTAATGTAACCTAATATCTCTTCTTATTTCCTGGCATAGTGCCTGGTAGAACATCAGTATTCATTAAGGGCTGACTGAATGATTGTTTCAATGAATAAATTAGCTCATGAATACAATATAATAAAGGAAGTTTTTCCTGTTTAATTGCACTCAACAGAATTACCATGTACACTATACAGATTAGAAATTTTCAGAGACTCACAAATGACAATGCTTAACATTAAGAGGGAGGAGGGACACAAAGGAACACAGAGATAGCTTCAACTAAATGGGTGATATGACAGTTCTTACATTATTTGGTGAATGCATGAGTGTGTGTGTGATTATTATCTACCTAATTTACACGTGTTTCTGTATATTCTGTCTGCAGGCAAATATAACATCATAAAAAGTTGAATAAAAGAAAACTAATATTCAATATAGGTGACTGTGATTATACAGAAGTTTTTAAAGGGATTTGTATCAGAGTTTATTAAGTGAGCAATCATTGTGGCTAAGCATCAAGATAAAAGACCTCGATACGATAATGCTTTTGACATTCAAAACCACTAAGGTAACTCTGGGCTCTAATGAGAGATTAATATGAGAATAATTGCAAATAGACAACATTTGTGGCAGGAAAGAAAATTCAGGCAAGGAATGAATTATGAATATCGTGGCAAGGGTGTCAGAAGCCTCAAACTCCAGTCCCAGGCCTGTGGTTTCCCATGGGTTTGGGGGGAGATAAACTCTCAGAGGTTCCTTTCTCTGGTATACAAATATGGGATTAATTGACTAATTTTGTGATGATTCACGGTCAGTATTTGTTTAATATTGTCATTATAAATGTTAGTTGCCATTGCAATATGTATGAAAAAAATTATCAGAAGAGCTTTGGCTGATAGATAACATGTTAGATAAATCACCTTTTAACTGTGTATTCTTTTGTGATACGTAACTAATTACTTTCCACAGGAGCCAAGCAATATCAGATTATAAATTGAAAGACAAGTGGAAACCAGAATGTTTTATTCATACCTAATTGGGCATATACAGTTTGTACACATTGCAAACAAACAACTGCCAGATAGGGTAGGTATTCTAATGAGCCTTCATAACAATAGAAGCAGTGTGGGGGGAAAAAAATTGATCCAGAAAGAAAAGATGATTTGAGGATGTATTTATGGCATATCTGTCACCCCAGTTCCTAAGCAACAAGGCATTGTTCAAACACAAAGAAAGGTAGGTAATCATAGACCCTGGTATGTTTGGTCTTTAGTCCTTAAAGAGCAAGAAATTAAATGATAACGTGACTCCTAAAGGTGGCGTTTTATGTGCCTAATTTTAAATGGAACTTCCTTTCATGCACAGCGCACCCACGGCCTCTTCATCCGAGCAGACCTGCAGAGCAGCGCCTCCTCTGCCCACGCCACCCCCTCATCGGCCTGCCCCGGCCCCACCCTGCATCCGGGCTTCTCTGGTCTTTGGGGCTCATTCTCAGCTGCAGTCCGCAACTATTTATAGGAGACACTGCAGAGAAGAAGAATCATCATGGAAATGGGTAAGGAAAATGCGTTTTCCTGGTGATTTATGGAGAAGAGCCTTTTTGCAATTCAGAAAATTCTTTACGTTCAAAGAGAGTTAGCTCCGGATTTTGTCTGGTGTTCTCTGGCTCTTTGATGGCACCCAGTGCCCACGCCCCTGAGAAAAATGCCCACAACCCTGGCAAAATCAGGAGCTGTTCTCGAGCATGTTCAATTTCAAACCTAAACTATTTATCAATTGAGCTGAGCAATAAACTCTAAGAATCCCCCTTTTGTGAATGCAACATATATCCACAAATACTTACTGTCTTGCCTGTGTCGGATCCTGTTTGGTGCTCTGAGGAAATGGTGGTGGGCAGCCCCATCATGAGTCCAGTTTCATGGAGCTTCTAAGCTGTGGACGAAAGTGACTAAATAAATACAAACTGTGCTAACATCCGAGGAATAAAAAATAACATAGTTTCTGCAGATACCGGTGACATGAGAATGTACTTCGGTTTGTGCAATCAGAGAAGACCTGTGACTTACACGGAATCGTGGAGGATGAAATACCCTCAGCCAGGAGTCAGGGAGAAGAACAGCATTATTTTCCTGAGCCCTGAAGTAAGAAAAGACTTTGTTATTTCTAGTAAAGTATTGGGTGAGGGGATGGGGGGGCAGGTTGGTACAGGCTGAGATTGTAAAGTCGTCTAGCATTCGAAGTGCGGTGAGAGCCAGTACAGGACTAACACAGGCCAGTGCTTTCTTCTGCCTTGTGTGCAAAGAATGGATTGTGGAGTTAAGAATGAAAGCACACATGGGAGTTGGAAGGCTCCATGGCAGAGGAAAAATATACTGTATCATTCAGGGTCTAATCAGAGGAGCAGAATTCACTCAAATTCTCTTCAAAATTATGGAAAAAGTAAGTACATAGCCTAGGCAACCCAAGGGCAAATTAGATCCTGTATCAGATGTGAGAAAAATGCCAACCAATATGGTCAAAACCAGGAACTACTCTCAAGCATGTTCAGTTTAATGCAAGGACTTGGTTGTCCCCCCAATGGGATTGATGAGAAACGAAACAGGAGTCGGTGGTGAGCCACCCCGTGGATGAACACCACCAGGAAGCCACTACCACCACCCCACGGTGGAGGGGCTCGGGGGAGGAGGTGATATTAGCAGAATCCAAAGCTGGGCCATCTGGTGGAAGCGGGAGCAACAGTGGGCCGGTTCAGAAGGGGCTGAAGCCAGGGAGGTGAGGAATGTCTAGCAGGGGATGCTGCCCAAAGCAAGAGGCGCACAGGTCTCCCCCAATGGCCCTCCCCCTACAGGGTTTCCCATTGACAAGGTCCAGATAGAAGGCAGCTTACACGCGAGCCTGGAGCACTGGGGCTGCAGGGGTCAGCCACCTGGAGCAGAGCAGAGCTGTGGGAAGACGCACAGACCGGGAGTCAGCCTGTAGGCTTTGAGGATGGAATCCGTAACCGCTGTCCTAGACTAAGTGTCGGGAGAAGCAGAAGAGCAGTCAAGAAAGACACTCGTGTTCTGGCCTTAAACAACTAGGCAGATCATGATAACATCGACTTAGAAGGGGCAGGGACAGGGAGAACCAAGTTACGAAGGCTAGGAGCACAGCTGTTGATATCTTTAACCCGACAGGCTGTGAGACATCTGACTGGAGAAGTCAGATAGGATTGAAAAGAGAAAGCCAGTTAGAAAGAGGATAAGTCAAGACGCAAATTCAGTACCGAACTGGCACCTTTGTACGGGAGGAATGGAATGGGAATTGGGAAAGAGAAAAAGGGTTTGCCTCCATAGAATTATTTTACTTTAAAAAGTTAGGAAGCACGTAAGAGCTAAGAGGCTATAAAAACAAAAGCATTAAAATTCACTTAATGCAAAGTGTGGAACACTGTTGGCAAGCGAAGAACTTTTCTTGATGTTTTTCTGTGTAACTAATAAGAATGTGAAGTTTTTTCCCTCTTTAATTCTGCATATGCTGAATGGAGCTTATTTATACTACAACCAGCTGTGCCTTCCTGGGCATTTTATGCAAATGATTTATAGATATTTTCGTATTAAGAGAAAAATGTTTGAAAGACAGAAATTAGTGTCAAACAGCTCTCTAGTAGAATTTCATTATTTTTCACAAATAGGCAATATGAAAGTATATTCATGTTACTTTTTTCTTTTTTTGTTTTTGGCCTTCAATTGTAAGACTTGCCTTAGAACCTCTTTTGAACTGAAAGTCAATAAGTATAATGTCCAAGCAATGTTTTTATTAAGAAGAAACTAAGACACGTTCAGACAATAAACATTCCTAAAAGAAAAATAAGTCATAAAGCCAATTTTTCAAAATGTTAACATTGGACCTAAGTAGGTGGGAAGTACATGAGTGTTCATTATATTATTCTCTGTTTTTCTTTTTGTCTAACAGGTATACTGCCAGCCTTAAGGAAAGACCAAATGAGGCAGACAAGTGAGGCAGTAGGTACAGACGACTCTTGAACAGTGACCAAGGTTTGGCTCTAGAAGAGTGGAGAGACCTTGCGTTGAGAAGATAGGCATCCAAAGGAGTTTTATTTTTAGTTTAGTGCTGGTTTTAATACCGATAATACTACAGGGTACTTCTTTACTGAAGAAAATTAGCCTGCAGAGAGGAAGAATTTAAGGGTGCATGATCAAGGCATGACAATGCAAGAGGTTGGGACCCAGAGCACACGTGAGGGAGTGGCCTTTATAGAAAAAGAGAAACTAAGTTATCAACCTGAGCCCCAGTACAAATTATTTAAAAATATAAAGGTGTCTTTGTGACTTAGGTTGGAACTGTAAGAATCAAAATTAGTTGTTTTAATACAAAATAGAAACACAAGAACTGTCTTCATAAACTAAAACTAGATCTTATTTAAAATGATTTTCACTAAAAACATAACATTTGGGGAGTATGGGTTTGTGTACTAATTTCTTTCACAAAACCAGTGTTAAGTAGGTAAATTTTATTACCTCATTGGTTTAGCTACCATGAAGGCATGGACATGAGGACTTAGAATTTTATTACTGTGAAATGTCAGTGTACAGAGGAAAATAGAAAATGAGACACGCCTCCCCCCCCCAAAAAAAAATCCTAAGTCATTTTCTGTTTTATTTCTTTCCTCCAAAAGAAGAGTAAACACCATGTCTCTCTCAAAGTTAAAGCACAGTCTTGCCAATGTCACAGGGTCGGCGGAATGGCAAAGGGCACTCCCCTAACATGGTCCCCTGTAATTTCACGAGATGATCTCTAACAATTA
This sequence comes from Furipterus horrens, assembly GCF_987537825.1. Taxonomy (NCBI): domain Eukaryota; kingdom Metazoa; phylum Chordata; class Mammalia; order Chiroptera; family Furipteridae; genus Furipterus; species Furipterus horrens. The sequence goes on from NW_028327171.1 coordinate 12,864,185, forward strand.
CAATCCCATTGTTCCTTCAGTAAGAGTATAGTGTCCGTAAGTAATCATGGTTTTATTCTCTTGCATGTAAATCAATTCTCCAACTTTCCTTCCTCTCTCAGAAATGCTGCCTAACAAGCTATCATTTTACGGCTCACTTGCACCATTGTAAGAAACAAGCATTACTGGAATTACTGGAAAAGGAAATTAAAATAGCATCCTTTCTATTGCAAGTAATTTTGCTATATGGTAGAAATGGGGAGGAGAGGCTTGTGTGGATGGCCTCTGAAGACCTTAGTAAATGATACCATTCCTGTTCCCTGGCCTTCTCCTTTCTTTTCCAGTCTTGAAACAAGACTTCCAAAGCAATAGATGATAAAAGTCTATAATAGGCATAGAACAGAGCCAGAAATGATACAACATTTCTATAATGTCCATGTGTAGCCAGGAAAATAATGGTCCCTAAAGATGTCCACGCTGTAGTGCTAAACCTGTGAATAGGTTGCTTCCCATAGAAACGCACCAGCTGGACGCACCTAGGAGGAGGCAAGAGGGAAAGGCTGGGGTGCGTGTCACGTGCCCTGAGGAAAGAAGAGGCTGGGGAAAGGTGCTGGGGTGCTCTAGAGAGAGAAAGAGCGCCGAATTTAAGGATCTTGAGATGGGGAAAGTATCCTGGATTATCTGGGTGGGCCTGATGTAATCACAAGGCTCCTGTCTAACAGGGAGGCGGGAGGGTCAAATTCACAGAACTTGCGATGACAACAGTAGAGGTCAGAATGATACGCCGGACCGTAAGTCAAGGAACAGGGGCAGATTCTCGGAGCTAGAAAAGGCCAGGAAACAGATTCCTCCCTGCCCCCCACCCGAAGCCTCCGGAAGGAATGACCCTGTGCCTCATTTTAGACTTCTGACCTCCAGAACTGTAAGCGGTTAAATCTGAGTCATTTCAACCACAAATGTTCGGATTTGTCACAGCAGCCGTGGGAAACTAATCAAACACACAGTGAGATCCTAACACAACGCCTGCACATAGTGTCATTTTCATGATTATTATCAGTGAATGTTTTTCCTAGCCTATCGTGGGTTTGCTTTATACATTTGGTTAGTTCGTCATTTGTTTAATTCTAGGTATTATGTGAAAATGAACTTTCTATTCTATTAGTATAGTTTTCGGGAATCTGAAATAAAATCCCAGAAAGCTCTACCTTGTTGTAGAAATGATTAGAAACAGAAAGCAATGGCACTGCTTTGATACTTACCTGTCCTTTTGCTGGAAACAACAGTTTCCACTGATCAAGTAAAAAAATGATAGCTCACTGTATCCATTCATACAGAGAGCTGGACTGCTAATTTTGTGATGTATTGCGAAGCTTATGAAGCATTGTACTTCTTCGGGGCTGAAGGGACAACGTGAATATTAGTTCTTCCTTCTTTTCTTTATGACCACTAAAAAGGCCTGGATATTGTAATGAATTTTCCTGTTTGAAATACAAAATATTCCAGGGTTAGGTGGGTACTGGAAATATCCGGGCAATACTTTGTGAGGTCTAACCATTGTGCTTTACACTTGAAATCATTCAAAATAATGTTGAAAGTAAACTGTAATTGGAAAATAAAAAATAAAAATAAAAGTTCCCAGGCTTTATTTCCTTTATTTCTTCTGAAATGTGCTGATTAAACTTGTAAAAATGGTCATCATGCATTCTTCACTGTCAAAGCCTATTCAGAGCGCACTATTTATCTTTTCCGTGGTGCTTTTTTCTTTTCAACTTGAAGTAAATCCATGGAGAGAAACTAAAACCAGTCCCTTCAAAGAGAATATTGCTTTGAAAATGGCCAGGCCATCTCTCGGATCTGTTCTTTGTAATCCATGCTGTTCATTTCCTGGCTGAGCGAAGCCACGGGGCTCCTGTTAGATCAGGTTGATTCTCCTCCCAGGTCAGCCTGTCCTGACTGTCCTACTAAAAACTCTGCAGATATAAAAATGCGAGGCTCTGAAAACTCTTAAGAACCTCCCCTACCAGGTACTAAGTTTGTAGAGCAACTCCCAGAATCGTGAAGCCTAATTTAATGTGGCTGGGTGGAGAAGAACACTTCGTGCAGATAAATGTTGCAATTACCAACTTGGAGGCAGTTGCGCAGAAAGAGGTTGCAATCCATCTGAATGGTGGGTTCTCAGCTGCATTCATCCATCAGGGCACTCTGTGCTCTCTATCTGTGCATATATACAGCTAATGTTGAGAAAAGAAAGCCTGCTTCTTGGGAATATAAAACAAGGTCACCATCAAATATTTATAAGGCCAAAGTTGCCAGCTTCAATACATGCACTTTCTAGAATACCAAATATCATGAACCCTCCAATTAGAACTTAGTTGGGTTCTTTTTCATCCATTCATATTTTACATTACCTGTGTGTGTACATACTATATATATCTACCCTTTCCTTATGTAACCTTCAGCTCTCTTGGATGAATTTTAAAATTCCCATTGCAAATTCTTATAACCTTTTAGTGTTAAATAAGTCCTCAGTGACATTTACAAGTCATACCATTTACGAGAGTGCATTGTGGTCATCTTGTTTATCCCCCATTCACTGCAATAAAATATGACATTGAATGCTCTGTTGATTGTTGTTTCAGGAATAAGTGACACTTTTAATGAGTGGTTTTGTTTCTAGACTTCATCCTGGATGCACGTTACACAGTAAACTGTATTCTGTGTTAAAAATGTTTACTTGCATTCAGCTACAAGCTTAAGACAAGTCCCTTTCTCCAGTTTAAGAAAAAGTATAACAACAGGGCAAATAATACTGCTAATACAGAAATGAAAAATAGATTGTTTTTCCAATGACACCAATTTCATTGTGGTTAAGACATTTTGTCCTTCATGTTGAAGTCATTAAAAGCTTACCATATTCTGGGTGACTCTGTAAGTCCAAAGTTGACATATATTCTCTATTTATATGCAGGCTGTATGAGCTTTAGGGGCTGGGTATTTTGTCGTTAGTTTAAAATAACTCTTTGCAACAGGGAATGCAGGAGAAGAGAAGTGGAAATCTTATAGTGCTAATTTAAAAGTTTGGAAATTGGACATGTGTTTTTTAATTATAAGTTTTTAATTCATGCTTTGCTAGACTATTTTTATTATGATAAAAAGGGGGAGAAAAGCCTATAAAATAAAGACCTCTTAGATTTATTGTATTCTTGTTTAATTAAATTCAAAATTCCCAAGAGATAACTAAAGCTGTATTCACATGCACAAGTAATATGACTATGGTGATCCGGTCACTAAACAACAATGAGTCAATCTTTTTGAAATGTTTACTCATTTTTATTTTTTCTTTTAGACTGGATCATCATAGAAATTCTTGATGATGCTAAACTATAAATCAGCTCAGATGTGGCCTTCTTCACATCGGGAAACTCCATCTGTGCCCAAAATCTGTACTATCCTGCACCCAAGACTTTAATTCCTATCATTCTTTTCTTTTCAAGTAATCATTTCCAGAAGAACACGCCAGCGCTACTGTGAAGACTAGCACATTAGGTCTTATCATATTTTTGCTCTTCAGCTAATAATTCATTATTTTCTCTCTAACTCGACAGCTTGCTGAGAGCAGCATTCTGTAGAGCAGGGCCTCCCCAAAGCATCCTGAACCATCAGCACAAGAGCTCCATCCACAGATGCCAAATAGGAGGGGAAGGCCAACGCAAGGGTTCTGCACAGCCAACAACAGATGAATAAGTATGTGAGATAGTAAAAAAAACAATGAGGAAGATGATCAAAGAACATGTAGGGGGCAGAGGTCAATGTGAACACACCCTATCAGCAGATTTAAGCCTAGCGCTGATGTCATAACAGGAGAACACAGTGCCACAGGCTAAGAAGTGCAGAAAAAGGAAAATGGCATAATGTCTCAGGTGCAGGGCAATGACTATGTCAGAAGAAAATATTTGATAATGTGGTTAATTTTAATTCATCATGTTCTACCTTCTCTACCAACTCCCCTTAAATCATCCAAGCAAACCAAAGCCAAGTTTGTATAGTTAGCATCCCGACATCCTTGATTTGGAGGCTCCAAGTAACATACAGGAATAGAGAAGTGTCCTTAAGACTGTTTTTGAGTGAATTATAATGGCTCAAAATACACTGGTTTCTGATTTTAGAATTCACTCAATTTTCCTATTTAAATGCAGAGTTGCTGCATTGCTTATGAAATGATCAATGTGAGAACCAGATGCTTACAATAGCTGTTGTTTTTTTTAAGAAAAACTGACAACCATTATATGTTTTTTGTCATCCTACAGCTTTCTGAGATGGTATGAATATATTTATATAATAAGTTGCATGTGAATCTAACTCCAGAAGAGGGTTGAATAAATAATTTTTTAGAAACCAAACCACATAATGGAAAATTAGATCTGCTCGATACTACACAAATGTTTGCAATGACAATGCATTTCATCGTTTCTTCAATTTGTTATAAGTAGGGTAGTACCTCCAGAAAATGATTTTATGCATCTGTTCAACAAACATGCACTGAATGCCTAATAAGGACCAGGAGTTGTGCTGGGTGTGGTGTACAATAACAAGCCAGGCACACACAGCGTACCCCAGCAAACCAGACACACACGGTGTACAACAGCGAGCCAGACACAAAATTTCTGACCTCAAAGAGATGACAGCCCAGTGGGATTTAAACACAGTCAAGGGCAGGATACCAACTAGCCATGAAGCCTCGCTGGAAGAAAGCAAATAAACCAGAGGCTTAAAGGATGACCAAGAATCACTTAAGCTGGTCAACTACAGCTCGTCAGCAGCCATCCGTCTCGAGAGACGATGGTGTAGCTTCTTAAGAGTCTATCTGCACCGCCGAGAATGGCTGTGCAGTCCGACTCGGGAGTGACACGGTATCTGTCTCCTCCCTTGTTGAATCGACATCTTGCGATGACGCTGGAGTGTCCTCTCCAGTGGAGCTGAAGCTACAGAGCCTGGGCAGGGTGATATGGAGGGTCTGCTGTTGCCCATGCATCAGACCCCCCCTCTCTTCGCAGCTGAAGGGTCCAAGGGAAAGACGGAGTCAATACAGCTTGGCTTCAGGTGCGCCGCAGGAGTTGCCGGTGTTGACTACAACGTCAAACCGCCTTAGGGACTCCGGCTCCGGATTTTCTGTCGGGGTTTACTCCCTTAGTCTTTCCCCTGAAGAGGCATGCCGCAAGGCAGCGGAGGTTTTTTGGAATCAGAGTTTTCCTTCTCTGATGTGCCCTGACTGGAAGATCGAACCAGCGACACTTAGCTCGCAGGCCGACGCTCAATCCACTGAGCCAAACCAGCCAGGGTCAACTACAGCTACTGACAAGAGAACAAGAGTAAGAAGAAAGATTCTGTCTATAACGATAGTTTTGGCTAATGATCATCCTTTAAAATTATCCACTTTAATTTCTACCCAGAAATCTCATGTCATAGAATAATAGAACACCTGAGTTTGTATAAAACATTCCACTCTTTTTAATCGGGCTACCATTGACATACATTGTTACATTGGTTCAGGTGCACAACATGATTCTATATGTGTATATATTGTGAAATGATCACCATAACTGTGATGAGAACTTTTAAGACCTACTCTGTCAGTAACTATCAAATACACAATACAGCATTATTAACTGTAGTCCGCCTGCTATGCATTACATCTCCAGGATTTATTTATTTTATAACCAGAGGTTTGTAACTTTTGACAACTTTCACCCATTTTGCCCATCCTTTCCTCACCACCTTGAGTAACCACAACTTGTTTTCTGTATACATAAACATTGTTTGAATTATGATTTGAAATTGTTTGTACTTGATGTGCTTTCTCTATAAACATTAATTTGCTTAAGAAATATTTGTTGAGGCCACACTTTTAGTCACTGAGGATGTAATGTTGACAAGGATAGAGATGACACCCAAGACATTTGTCATCCATTTTGACCAGTGACAACCAACACCTTTCTTTCTTTGAAAAATTCTCCATTTTTTTTTTTTTAATCTCAGTAGAGCACACAGGCTTCCTCTCTCTAGAAGACCTGAGAATGTTCAATACTTTTTCAGCCTCCCTTGCAGCTAGCCATGGGCATGTATGTTAGGATTTGTCAATCAAACCTAGTGACACAAAAAGAAAGAAGAGGGAGATCACCATTTCTCTCTGGCAGTGATGGCAGTAGCAATGGCTTAGTACAGAGCTCTGTGAAGAAGTCAAGACTGCGCAGTTAGCTACAATGCTAACAGTAGCACCTTGAAGTGCCTCATGGCAGCTGGAATGGCTTCTCAGCAAAGTAGCAGAATTTACTAGAATATTCTGAGGACTGGAGCCTAACTTTCCAAGTTATTCAATGATTCGATGAACTACCCCAAATCTTCTTAATAAATGTGCTTTTTTCTCTCATTCTAGCCCAGTAGACTTCTGTTGCCTACAACAAAGAACCGTGATTGACAGACCAACTTCAGAGCCAGTCAGCCATTAGGAGAAGCAACAATTAGAACAAGAATATATATCAAGACCTAAAGGACTCCAGAGTATTCAGCATGTTGATTTCTCAGAAGCATGTCACTATAAAAACTAAAGATATGCACTTATTGTGGCTTTGGCCTTTTTCTATTAAATATTTGCATTAGTCTGGTTAGGTTGCTATAACAAAATACCATAGACTGGGTAGATGGAACAACAAACATTTATTTTTCACTGTTCTGGAAGTCAGAACATCTAAGATCAAGGTGCTGGCAGTTTCAATTCCTGGTGAGAGCCCACTTCCTGGCTTATAGACATCTGCCTTCTTATTTGTATCAACAATTATTAAGTGTGGGCAAAAGTGGCTGTACAGTGTTGAGAATGTAAAACATAGAGTTAGCAAAGCTATTGTAATAATCATAACCTTCATGTCTTTTTCCACATGAACAACTATAAGCCTATTTTTACCCACCCTGTATATATTTTAGTCCCAAATGAAAAACATGACATGTTTTCACCAAGTTGTCTAATTAGTTGCAAACCCTTCTTCCATCAGGGAATCTTTGGATTGTACCCTGAGGAAACAAACAACTCCTGGGATCTGCCTTTGACTCTAACTCTTCCTCCTGAACCTACTAATTTTACTCAAATGAACCCTCTCCCCAGCAAGGGCTATAGATGCAGTAACCCTGATGCTGCTCTCCATCCACAGGAATTAATACCCATGACATTTCTTCCTTTTTTCTATACTTAAGATTTTATTCTTTATTTTTAGAAAGAGGGGACGAGAAGGAGAGAAACATGAATGTGTGGTTGCATCTCACATACCCTCAACCAAGGACCTGACCCACAACTCAGGTATGTGCCCTGACTGGGAACCGAACCAGGGACTGGCACTCAATCCACTGAGCCACACCAGCCAGGGCCCCATGACATTTCTTGAAGTTGTGTTTTGTGTCCACATGAGGCTTCTTTTATGACAATGAACTTGCATTGCTCCCTCCCAATTGGGCTATGGGTGGATATGTTTGAAGTCTTTGGATCCCATGTTTGTCTGCCAGCCAGACTGGCCACAGCCAGAACACATGTTCCGGGAGAGACCTTTCTGTCCCAACCTGTCACACTTCTGCTCATTACATGTTCTGCCTTGATAGGAGTGGTTAGTCATGGCCAGGTGAATCCCAATAACTATAAAAAATGTCAAGTGCTCCAAATTATAATTTGGGGTTCTTTTGTCAACTAGTCTTTATGACATATAAAGAATATCACTAATTAAAAAGGCCAATTCAACTGGAAGTTCAAGTTCAGCATTGCCAGCACTTTGGGATAGTCCTGAAATAATTGAAACTGGTATCCTACTAAATCGTGTTCTACCAAGAGTAACCTTGCTAGGTAATGTGATGACTGAGTAGAGAAGGAGGTGAAAGGAAAGAAATGTCTCACGCTTAACAACATAGGAGTAGCACTCCCATTTTAAAGATGAAGAAATATATGTTCAGAAAGATAAAAGGATCTTCCCAAGTTCTGAAAGCCTGAAAATGGCAGATCCAGTTCATATCTCGGACAGCAACGTGATGCCATTGTGCTGAGCTTTTGATTTTTAGTAGCCTAACGAATGCATCATTTCACAAAATGCCTCTGCATGTTCTCGGCTTCTCCTCAGAGATTATGTTTCCAGGCAGCTACCCTGAATGAAAGGCTTCCCAGAATGTGAACATTTTTCATAAATGCATTAAATAGGAGCTTTGAGGCATTATCCTCATATATATTTATGAGTAGAGATCATATAAGCCCAAGTCATGGGTCATTTTCTATAAAAATGTAGGAGAAAATACATTGCAGTGTGGCCACCTGGTTTTCCATCTTAGATACACTGCTGCAACGCTGAGCATAAAGCGGAAAAGTGCAGACTTTACCTTGAAGCATCTCTTACATATGGGTTCAAAAAAGTCATTTTTGTTTCTAAGATAAATTCATCAAGTTATAGGCTAGTTCACAAGTAAGTCAAATTCTAAGTATCTTTATCAAACTTTTGTACTTATGGTTATATATCAAAATCAGTAATCTCAATTTTAGAGTACAGTAATCACTAAATTACAAGGTACTACCTCTTCTAGTGAAATCTAAGAGGGCCTTTACTGCTGAAGATTCTACTGCTGACTCACTTTCAAAGACTGTGTGTGTGTGTGTGTGTGTGTGTGTGTGTGTGTGTGTGTGTGTGTGTGTGGTTTAATCCCCTCCTGCATTCCCAGTCCCATGATCTCTCACCTAGAAAACTGCAACCATCTGGTGGGTCTCTTTATCAGAAGTACAGCAGAAGCATCTATAACTTCCTTCCTTTCAGCTTATTCTCCTCATTGCTACAGAGTCACTCCCCACTTAAAATCCCCCACATGGTTACTACCAATTTTCAGAAGCCCAAATTTCTTAGCTTTCTCCTGAAGCCCCTTTCTGATGTGGTCCCAGTTTGGTCGCACCAACTTGCTGTCCATTTCCCAGCTTGGCATCCTCTGGCACACCTCCATCCTTGGGTCACGTGGTCTCGCTTCAGAGATGCCGTTCCTTATTTGTCTGCTTACCCAAGTTCAAATCTGCATTGGGTTTACTTAAACCAGTGGAACATATGTTTTGACAATTAATTGCAACTTATCTCTACATATATTTTCACACCAGGAGATCTCCAGTTTCTTGAAGTCAGAGATCTTGTGTGATTCAGTGCTTGTGCACTCATCCCTGAGCGTGAATCTGAGATGCAGTCGATATGAAGTAAAGGACCGTTTAGTGTTTAGTGGATGAATAAAGGAATGAAGGAATGAACTGGTGTTATCCCAGACTCCTTGGTGAAAGAGGATATATCCTTATGAAACAGTCAACTAATTTAGAGAGGTTGAGTTTTGTTTTGTTTTGTTTTTTCTTCTTTTTGTACAGCAAAATCTAGCACATAACATTAGGCGGGAAAAATTCCTTTGTCATTTGTTTTAAGGATATTTTATTGATGGTGTTGTTACAGTAGTTCCAACTTTTTCCCCTTTTGCTCCCCTCTGCCCAGTATCCCCCTTCCCTCCAGCAATTCCACCACCCTTAGTTCATGTCCATGGGTCATGCATATAAGTTCTTTGGCTTCACCCTTTCCTGTATTATTCTTAACTTCCCCCTGTCTATTTTGTACCAACCAACTACGCTTCTTAATCCCTGCACCATTTCCCCGTTTCTCCCCCTCCCCACTCCCAGCTGATAACCCTCCAAATGATCCCCATACCTATGATTCTGTTCCTATTCTGTTTGCTTAGTTGGATTTTGTTTTTAGTTTTTAGATTCAGATGTTGATAGTTGTGAGTTTGTTGTCATTTTAGTGTTCATAGTTTTGATCTTTTTCTTAAGTAAGTCCCTTTGACATTTCGTATAATAATGGCTTGGTGATGATGAGCTCCTTTAGCTTCACCTTGTCTGGGAAGCACTTCATCTGCCCTTCCATTCCAAATGATAGCTTTGCTGGATAGAGTAATCTTGGTTGTAGGTTGCTTTTCATCACATTGAATACTGTTTGCCAGTCCCTTCCTGCCTGCAAAGTGTCCTCTGAGAAATCCACTGATAGTCCTATAGGCACCCCCCTGTAGGCAACTCTTCGCCTCTCTCTTGCTGCCCCCAGGACTCTCTCTTTATCTTTCACCTTTGGCATCTCAGTCATGATGTGTCCTGGTGTGGTCCCCTCTAGAACCAGATGCCCAGGACCTTCTGTGCTTCCTGCACCTGTATGTGCATCTCCTTCGCAAAATTTGGGAAGTTTTCTTCCTTTTTTTTCAATTCTTACTTCCTCATTCTGCACTGGTTGACTGGTTTTTTTTTCTTCCTTATGTTCCAGAGCATTGACTTGAACCCCGGTTTCCTCCCCTTCACCATTGGTTTTGTGTGGATTTTCCTTCGTTGCACTTAGCATAGCCTTCACTTCTTCTCTTATGCATTTGCTGTACTCACGCATATCTGTCAAGCCTGTGAGCATCTTTATCACCAGTGTTTTGAATTCTGCATCTGTTAGGTTGTCTATCTCCCCATCTGTTAGATTGGCTATCTCCTCGTTGCTTAGTTCTCCCACTGGAACCTTGATCCATTCCCCCTTTTAGGTCATACTTCTCTGTCTCCTCGTTCTGACAGGCTTCTGTGTTTGTTTGCCTCCACGTCCCAGGTAGAGTTTTCGCTCCTGTTACATTCTAAGGCATGGAGCCTTAGGTATTCATCAGTACAGGGCGACCCATTTCACCATGTTGTGGCGCTGTATGTGGGGGAGGGGCCTGAGAGGGAACGATGCTGCCTCCCCAGCACTCTCTCCTTTTCCAGGCACTTCTCTCACTTCTGCACCAGACTGGTGCCCCTCTAGCTGCTGCCCTGGCTTTCATTCCCAGAGTGGGTGGGTCTGCGGAAGTTCTAGGACCCTGGGGGCACTTTAAACAAGTGGACTCTGCTGAGACTAGCAGTTTCTGCTTCCACCCCAATGCCCACTGGTCTGCACAGTCAGAAGCAATGAGGCTTGATTCTCCCTGGTGCTGGGACCGTGAGCTGAACCATGAGGTCCAGTGAAGAGCTGGGAATGCTTGCCAGGTGTCCCTCCTGACTTTTTAAAACGTGTGACTGTTCTTTCTGCTGGCCTGCCACTGTTGCCACCATCACACCGCGTCCTCTCCACCCCGGATCCACCCCTCCTACCTGTCTGGATGAGTATTTCTTCCTTATATCTTTGTTTGCTGGACTTCCATGCAGTTTGATTTTCTGGAACTTCTGCTTGTTTCTAGTTTTGAGGTAGTTGTATTCCTTCCTAGTGTTGGAAGGAGACCCAGCGTGTCTGTCTATGCCTCCATCTTGGCTGGAAGTCCTCCTTTCTCATTTTTAATTCATCATCCTTTACTGTCTTATTTTGGAAGATACAACACACACCTTTATTGATAAATAGTAAATAAATACCTTCCCACTTTATAGTTCAAAAATTCCAGGGTTGAAGGGGAAGTAGCACTTATGAGGATAGTCAGAGCTAATATTCAAATTTTACTATGTGACTGGCACTATTCTTGGTATTTTATATGGACTATTTCATTTAAACCTCACATTATTTTATGCTAGATACTAGTCTTATTTCTACTTTACAGACAAAAAAATGAAACAGAGAAATTACAGACCCCAAAATAAATAAATACAGGAAGGGCAAAGCCAAATGCCCAATTCTCAACAATCATGTTATCTTGGTTGATGGAGCAGTACACTGAATAAATGTCACTATTTCTTTTTCTGGTTGCAGGGTTTGCCTCTCTAAACTCCTGCACTTTCTGGTTATACATGTTAACTGTAGGGCTTATGCAATACATAGTCTTCTACACCTGAAATCTCATTGCCAAGTGTCTATCTTTGTTTATGAAACCAAGTTTAATTATTCTTACATCGAATATTTTATATTGTTTCTCTTTTTATTCCCCCACCCCAGTTTCTGTTACTTTTATTGTCCCAGCCCCAGTTTTGAAAAGAAACTGAGTTATATCATAAAGAGAAAGTATTTCTTTTCTCTACTGAGCAAATAAATTGAAACATAGCTTACTGTGTGTGTGTGTTTAGGAATATAATCTGGTCATAAGAACAAGTGACTGATTTACTACCGCTGTCAGTGTGAAGTACCTCATCAGAGGAAGGACGGGTGGGCAAGTCCATGATGCTAAGACAGCCTTTGCCAAGTGAACTATGTTGACTCTTAATCTGTAATTCAATCACTTCCCTGGATTAGTAAAAACACTTGAGAAAGTTCAGAGACCTTCCATTAAGTGTACCTTATCAATGTGGTCTAATAAGAGGTGAACCATACTGACAAACCATTGTGTGGTAGTCTTTTATGACTTGTCTCAGTAAAAATACACACACAGATACTAGGGAATCTGGAATATGCAATAAGATGGTTCACTCCTACACTACTAGTGTATGTTCATAGGACTTTGTATTTCTGATTTGCTTAGCAGAGGAAAAGATCCCAAATTAATATGCTTGCATGAAAAAAGAATAATTTTTAAGTTCCAGTTTTCACAAGTAAAGAAGAAGGAGTATGAGGTCCTGGGAAAAACACATGCAATTTCTGTTTAGAATGGCAATAGAGAGCTGATATCATTCTAAATATCACAGACAGTTATTGCATGAGAAGGAATGAACTTGCCTGTATCAGATTCTATAAAGTTTTCAATTTGCCCTCAATTTTATGAGCATGATTACAATAGAAAAATATGCCAAATTACTTAAGTAAATATTGTGAAATATTAGGAATCGTTAAATTGTAAATGATAAAGCTACAGATATGAAAATGAAAGTTTTTAATTAAGAATTCACTAACTCCCAAGGCCCGTAGACATACGAAAGGATGCTCAACATCACCAGCCATCAGAGAGATGCAAATTAAAACCACAATGAGATACCACCTCACACCAGTCAGAATGGCCATCATTAACAAATCAACAAACAACAAGTGCTGGCGAGGATGCGGAGAAAAGGGAACCTTGGTGCATTGTTGGTAGGAATGCAGACTAGTGCAGCCACTGTAGAAAACCATTTGGAATTTCCTCAAAAAACTAATAATGGAACTGCCTTTTGATCCAGTGATCTCACTGCTGGAATTATACCTAAAGAATCCTGAAACACCGATTGAAAAGAACCTATGCACCCCTGTGTTCACAGCAGCACTATTTACAATAGCCCAGTGCTGGAAACAGCCTAAGTGCCCATCTGTAGATGAGTGGATCAATAAACTGTGGTACATTTACACAATGGAGTACTATGCAGCAGAGAGAAAGAAGAAGGAATTCCTACCTTTTGCAACAGCATGGAAGGAACTGGAGAGTATTATGCTAAGTGAAATAAGCGAGGTGCTGAAAGACCAATACCGTATGATCTTACCTATAAGTGGAACTTAATGAACAAAACAAACAAATGAGCAAAATAGAACCAGAGACATGGAAATAAGGAACAAACTGACAATGACCAGTGGGGAGGAGGGAGGGGGAGAAGGGAAGGGAGAAAGGTATAGTCAAGGAACAGTATAAAGGACCCAGGGACATGGACGACAGGGGATTGACTATGGAAGCAGTGTTGGGGGGCGGGCGGGGGGGTGGACAGGGCAGGGGAGAGCAACCGGGGAAAAATTGGGACAACTGTAATGAAACAACAATAAAATTTAAAAAGTGAAAAAACACAAAGAAATTTTAATCACAGTGTTAAAGCTACATAAAGTTCCTTTTAAAGAATTGTTTTAGCTTTCTAGTTTCTAAAATATAATTTATATTAACCCAAATTGATCTTGAGCTGGCTCTCTAAATTTAGATATCTTATACAAGATAGAATGATGTTTAATAGTAATTTTAAATCACCCATTAGCTTTAAGGAAAGGAAGATTATTATGCATAGAAGTGTAACTAAGTTTATAAGTTGATTTTTACACAAACTCATTAATGTATGTGTTATGGTAGCTTATCATGTTTAAGAAGCAATGTTATCATATTAAGTATGCCTTAAATGTAGGGTGTCCTCTGTAAGATTTCTTATTTTTATATCTACAAAATTTTGCAATGTCAGAAATTAACTTATTAGCAAAACCGTTTTAACAAACATGCTAAAGAGCATAATTCTCTACCAAGTGAATCTTTAGTAGTTTTCTTTTACAAATTATTCTAGCTGTATAATTGGAAAAGTCATGGTGCTTTTCAATAAATAGGGTTTTAATCCCAACAGTATGGCAAAAGGCCCTGTATTGGAAAAATATCCCACTGTGCTTATTACAAAATTGTTTTACTTGGACAATGGCACTATTGAGAAATAGCTTATTAATTCTTCTCAAAATATTACAACTATGGAGGACACCTAATATGAAGTTATTCTACTGCTTTAAATATCTCTAAGAACTTTAAGTTCCTTTAATATTTCAAATGAAAATTTTATTGGTAAAATATGCAACTAGTTCACAAAACCATTTTTATCTACCTCTACTACAGTTTAAGAAAGTGGACATTATTAGAAAGAAAGTAGTTTTTATTTCATACAGTATTGATCTGAGAACAAATAAGCAGGGAATTGGTTCATTCTAAAAAAGAATTGGTTCCTTCTAAAAGAAAAAAATAATAGTGAAGACAATAAGGGAGAGAGAAATCTTTCCAGGTTGGAGAGAATTTTTTCCAAGAAGGGAATTATGCTGAGATGAAGATGTCCCAAGCAGCCATATCTCAATCTGTTTGATATGTATTTATTTTAGGATAGGTTATTCTGGGTCTTGAGAGGACTCAAATCTTAATAAATATTTTCAGCTGCAGACAAACGAAAGAAAACTAAACAAAGGCAGTCTTATCCTAGAGTTATCCTAGAATTACCTAGAATTTTCGAGAGGCTCCCAGTGTTCCTAACTGGCCTTTTTACCTCCTCACTTCTCACAGTAGTATTATTTAGTTCCTGTGACTATCAGGCCAAATACGAAGGTGAGAAAGGTTAATAGGATTCAAAGGGTCTTAGATTCTTGAATTCAGAATGTCCAAGGGAACCTGTGGTCACTTCATCTACTCTGTTCAACCTGGACTTTAACCGAACAGACAAAAATTTGTGACCATTTTATACATGAGTCCTGCCCTGAAGTTCTCCAATTCTCTTTTCAAATCTTTCCCTGCATCCTCCCCCATCATTAGCAAAACTACTTGTATACTATTATAAATTATAAAAACATCTTTTTTCTGATACTCCATGCTGTAGAACACTGTTAATTAATTAATGTGTGATGCAAACATGTCCCACTCTAAATTTAAGCCCAAATAATGCTCAAAGATTTTATGTTAGCTCACCTTTGTTCCTAAACTAAGAAAACTAGATTTCTGTCATTGGACAATAAACTAATGTAGATAAGAAATTTGCAGATATGATCATCTAAAGTCATTCACTGAGAATAAAAGAAGAAACAAATTCTATTATGAAAAACAGTTTCTGTTTAGGGGCAAGATGAAGAAGGAAATAGGATTATAGCTTCAAATATTATAAGATCTTGAACATAATTCAATCTATTTCCCACGATGTTAATATTATCCTTCTAATGCAATGCTTTAATGTTCATCACCATTTACTCCTGATTATTCTTTTTCTTTTCTTTCTTTCTTTCTTTTTCTTTTTTTTTTTTTTTTTTTTCACTCTTAGGTGGCTCATTCCTGAGTTACAACAGCCTATTTCCAAAAGTGTCCCTCAGGAGGACACTCTCCTAAACCCACCTGCCTTATGACACAGCCCTAGTGAAGAGGACATCCTACTTGAAGGGTGCTTCAAAAAAAGGCCTGAGAAATAGCCACAGCATGAGGCTCCACCAGTTTGGAAATAACGTTGTTCCATCCTAAAGACACCCTGAGACCTAATTCTACGCTTTGGGATCGGGTGTGTGGCAGAAACCAGTAAACCCTGCCACAGTCTTAAAGGAGATAATATCATTGCTGGCAGTCATGTTCTTTTTAATGAAGAACCTACAAGCCATGAAGATGTCCTGGAACCAAGAATGGGCAATTTGAGTTTGGAAAAGGGGGCGTTTGACATCACTGGTTGTCATTTTGTCTACTCCATGTGGTAAATCAGTCCTTCCCCCCCACTTTTGTTTGGTTTTGAGGATTCAGTTTTATCTGCCATTGTGCATCGGTTTGAACACCCTTCCTCCCTTGTCCTTACTACCTCACAAATTTAAAGGCCATTCCTCAGCAGGTCCAGATAGCGCCTAGAAGACTGAGGACCACAGGATCCCCTGTCACTTCGTTACAGAGCAAAATGGGGTTCTTTCACGTGGCACTTTGGTGTAAAACCCAACAACTAGTGTTGAGGAAAACAGGTCTTTATTTACAATACTCCCACCTGGGGAGGGCAGTGAGCACTCCTGCTCAGAGCCCTGTTCTCCCACGGGACCCAGCACTTCCCTTGCTCCCTAAAAGGCTAGAAACCCAGAAGTTCCCCATCCCTTATCTGTCAGCTCTTTCCTTCAGAATATGGGATACAATGTCATCAGCCTCCGTGTAACAGTTCAGCAAAGCATGTGCCATGTTGCACTGGATTGCACGTGGTTCTCTCTCTGCCCTTCTAGCTGCATGAATCTCTCTCCTACCTCCTTGAAAACCATGTGGTGCTCCTCACTCTCTGCAAAAACGGCTGCCACCGTATTTTTAAATACCTGATCATGGCCTGTGATGCAGTGGGCGTGATAACCGCTTCTGACCACTCACAGAACCTTGTACTTGCCCTGTATGCTTTTTCCTCACCATCTCCTTGGGACCCAGGAAGAATCAAAGCTATTTGCATAACTAAGGCACTAGCTATGAGCTATAGATATGCAAAGGCTTCTTGAAAGCTGCACCCTTTCCCCCATCCTCCAACCCAAAGGCTCTGTGGCTTTTGGGGAGGACCTGCTCTGTAACAACTTCAGGTAATAACTTTTGCCCTTTTCACTCTTAGAAAGCCCTTCTACCTGTGCAGCTCCTGGCGGGCAGAAGGATCAACCTCCCAGCCACACTGATTTCACTTCACAGATGAGGTCAGTGCCCCAGGCTATGTCATTAACTCACCACACCTGACTACCACGAAGAAGCATTTAATTGGTTCAAGAAATTCTGCCTGTTAAACCCCACTCCCTGACCCAGAATTTCCACCAGATACCTTAGTGCAAATTAAGACTTTCAGGCAAAGCTTATTCATTGTCTTCCAATATCCATTTCCCCCTTTCTCACTGTAATCACAGAATCTCCTGTTTCACTGAGCTTTTGTGAGTGCCTCCACCCATATGGGCACCATCCTGCAACTATACTCCCAGCCTTCCTTGCCTCAGATCATAGTCCCATGACTAATGGGAGGTGAGGGGAAGCGATCTGTGCTCCATCTGAGTCACTAAGCTGCTTCCCTTCTCTTCACTTGCCCCTTCTCTGAAGTCAGAAAGGAGGTAACAATTAAGCAGCTAACCTAGACTCAAGGTCAAATTCAGAGCCTCCCATCCCCAGATCTTCAGCCAAGCTCTGAACCAAATATGAGAAAGAAATACATTCATGTCTTATTTGAGCCACTGGAGTTCTGCAGGTGAGCCCGCCATTTATGTAACATGTCCAGCTGTGAAGAAACTCATGTAGCTATTAGTAACCTGGTGCAACCAACATTTATGACATTAAAACTAAATATTCTAGTGAAAAACTTGTCCTCCAACAACATGGTGATTTATGGAATAAAGAAAAAAGGAACTAAATAGCTTATAATTTGTATGTTTTCAAATATATGCTAAGGTTACCATTCAGTCTTACTGTGTATTCTATCCAGATTTTTAAATGGGCATTTTGTTTTGTTTGGTTGTTGTTCTCCTTCACCTATTGTGATTTTCTATATACATGTATAATGAATAGCATATGTGTGAGTTATAAAGCATAATAAGATAATGAGAATTTCATCCACGCTAATAACTAGAACCTTACTAAGAACTTGCATCCACTAAGTGTTTCTGGTCAACTAGTACCTACACCATCAGCCCAGGGATGCTCAGGATTCTACATTTTAAGAAAAGGAATAAAATTGCTTGTAAATCAAACAGGGACGTTAACTGGGATTCAGATATGTGGGGTTAGTTCTGAACCTTTTAGCATTTGAAACTTTGTTCTGTAAAATATTTTAATTCTTCTCTCACAGATCTGCTACAAAGTTTATATGAGATAATGAAGGTGAAAGCCGCTGCTTAGTACCTCACATAGAGTGGGCACGTGGCTATTGATGAGTAAAGAAGAGAACGGAAGGGAAGAGAAAGGAATACGGATGGAAAAGTCAAGTGTTTCCTACACAGCCAAAGTAGAGGGAATGCCCTGTGCTACAGTCTGTGAGTGAATAAGAAACTGAGTGCTGAGGAAGGGGGCTGGTGAAAATAGATTATATTATCCTGTACTCTATTAATCCACTATAATATGATGTCTTCAAATACCTCGCTGTACATAAAATGCTTTGAACAGTGCCAGCACATAGTAAGCATCTTTAGGTGTTTGCTGAAATGGCTACACTTAGGCAAGGGGTAAATAGAATTTTTTCTAAACACATTTTTTTTTTTCTTTTTGCCCAATTCTCTTTTTCCTGAGTTTTCCCCAGGTTTGTTTGTCAATATCTATCTCCTCATTTGTAAACTATCCAAGCAACTGTCAAGGTCGGGGCCAGATCTCTCCCCCACACAACGCAATGGGATGGATGTTCCCAGAGGAAAGAGACTAGTGGAACAAGTTATTTCAGCCTCCATTTCATAGGCTAAGTATCCTTTAAAATACCAACACATCCTGTTCTCATTTTGTTTTCAAATGTCTCAGATTTTTCTACTCTTTTACAAAATGCCGTTACCCAGATTTGAGACCACAACCTCAAATGATGTGTACTGAGGACACTAATTCTTATAATAGTCTTACTGGTCTCTAGATTTCAAACATCTACCGCAGATGATCCATCCTGCTGATAATATAGAATTTTCAAAAAGGCAAAATCATGACTCTCATTCAAATATAAAATGAACAAGCAAAAATGTGAGGGAATTAATATGAGAGAGAAAATCAATAAGCTGTTAAAAGTAGTTCAAGAGCAAACTATATGTGCACATATATATTCAAGAGAGAACTATATATCAATATATACACACATATGCACATGTATAGGTACATGTATACATATGTGTGTGTGTGTATAAAATCAAGAATATCAAACTAAAGTTGTTAGTAGATGCAAAACTGGTTAATATCCTATAAGACAAAAATGCAATGGTTGGGCTCATCTATTCTGCAGAGCAGAAATCAATTTTATCAAAATTTGTTTGCATCACCATCAGTATTCCACAATCTAACTTCTACCCATTTTGAATTACAATACAGATTAGTTAATATAAAAACAAAGGTGCACATTTTCATACTGTCAGATAAACCTACCATTTCACTGAAAAAACACACCCAGTAATCTCAGCAACATTAAAGCACTTATAATTACTCTTTATTACTGTGTCAGTATTTGTAACAGTCTATGTCATGCCCCCCTTACATGCAAATTAATCTTTCCAGAATTCACTCTCCACTCAATGTAAATCAACCTTTGCCGTTTCCTGCACACTCCACTCTCCCTGCCCTACCCAAACGTCCTTCCAAATAATTCAGCCAACCTTTGTGGGAGGTGCTTGGCACGTAATAGTCAAGTGATGTACTTTCTATCATCATGGAGTATACAGTCTAAAATCACCTTTCTCTTTTTCTCTATGACTGTCCTACTCATCACCTTTCAGTACTTCTAGGATTCTCTCTACTGCTGCGAGACACCTCCTCCAGAGCGCCAGCCAAGACCAGCCCATTCAGTGTGTCGTGTGGGCTTTGAGTTCCTCATTGGTTTACAGAATCATTAAGGACAGAGACTCTGTTTTAGCCTTTTTTAAAGCAACTTCTACAACATCTATTACTTTTTGGTTTAAAACTGTATGTGTTACTTAAGATGCAGGCATTGCATATACAGCATTCCCTCACTTATTGCAGGTATTACGTTCTAGACCTCCCTGCGATAGGTGAAAATCTGCGAAGTAGGAATCTTACATTTATTTTAGTATTTATATATATTTTAAGGCTTTTTAAACCCTTCCCACACACTTATAAACTGTTCCCAGTCCCTTATTAACTTTTCCCACTCCCTTATTAACCTTTTCCACACTTTTATAAACACTATTATGTTCTTAAGCATATTCTACAGTCTTAAACCTCCGTAATTTTAACAACATACGTATACAGTACCGCAAAATCCCACGATATAGCGAAAAATCCGCGATAAATAATTAAATATAATATTTTTAAAAATCCCGTGATACAGTGAGGCCGCGATAAGTGAACCGCGATATAAAGAGGGACTGCTGTAAACCTCAATGACTTCTCCAGTCTTCATGTCTGAGAGTTTCTGAAGCACTTCTGCTATCAAACTTTCTTGACTTAGCTAATTGAATTTATCCCAATTTATGATTCTAAAAGGTTTGACTTCAGACTGATAGCTGTCATATAAATTATATTAAAATGGGCATAAATGTGCAGATGCTGATCTATAAAAACATCTGCTCTGTGAAGCAAACCACTTACAAAACATCAACAGAGGAAAAATCCCAGAACAGGGGGTAGGAGTGGTTATAACCCTAGTGTTTGATAAAAGAGACTACCGTTCCCTTAACTCCTTAATGTATTAAAAGCTTCCACTGTAGAGGCAATCTCATTCTCTTTTGCTAAGAATGAGCAGGTAAAAGTTGTGCATCTCTATGAGGCTCTACATGTCAAAAGACAGTAAGAGAAAGTATAGTTTCATAAGGTTAAAATATTAGCATAAAGCAATTTCAAGTGTTTGGGTATATTATTATGGTTCTCCACTTATAATAGTCTCAGAAAAGTATTTCACAAACTAGATCCTGAATGGTTCAAATATAGTCAAATAGAAATAGAAGATAAGATCAGAATGAAAAATCAAATAACCATGCACCATAGCAATTGTGTGTTGATACTTATATCATCTTGCTAATAACTCCTGAAAATAAACAAGGTGCAGGTTGGTAAGGAAGGTATTTTTGAAATTAAAATTTCTTTTTCTATGTTAAAAGCTTTATATGAGGCATGTGCATCTCATTGCTTTCCCGTAGAAGCATACTAGGTTTAGGTAGAATGAAATCTCTTGCCTCATCAGTTAAAGTATGTGATTAAGAATAAAATAGAAACAAAATTTCACTTAGGACTGAATGGACTGCATTATCATTTAATGACTCCATTAGAATAAGGAGAAGCTTCACTTCCATCTGTCCTTAGTCAGCTAATCAAGTTGACTGAACATCATAAAGGCTGAGTCACAAAGGCAAAATAGAAAATATACTCAAAATGAAATTTTTAAAAATTATCTTGCTCTCTTCTCAAGCTCTCTTTCTCTCTCTTTTCTTATTGTGAGAATTAAAAATAAATTCAGGTAAAAAATACAACTTGAAGTAATGAAAACTAAAATTACACTGGGAAACACAATTTTTGTTGAGTTAGATCTGACACTTGTTTTTGACTAACTTTTGGCATCTGAATGCAAAAATGACCCCAGTTTTTCTCTATCACATCAACTTTTTAAGGTACAGGATACCCTCTCTTTGTCCCCCAAATCATACAAAATGTACATACAAAGGAAAAGAATGAAAAAGTTATCCGAATATACTGTTTATTTAGAGTTATTTTATTCATATAAATATTACATATTGTTACTGTAAGTCAAATTGTGTGCAAGTAGTAAAGTTCTGCTACCAAACATACATATTTAAGGTATTTTACCTTTTCAAAAGACAGGCTAGGAAATGCCAAAAAGAGATACTTGAAACAGTCTCCTTCAGTTGACAAACTTTTAACAAATCACTTCGTGAGACCCAGTTTGATGTGCAGAGGTGGGAATAGAATGTTCTTTCTGTCAACAATGGCTCATGTAGAATGTTTGGATCACCGGGTTTGAGGTCAGATCTTGGAGACCAATTGGACTCCACCCAATGCTTCTCATGAGCTCTGTTGTCCCACATACACAGAAAATAGGGATATTAGGTGTATCCATGTTGCTGACCAAGAAGGAAGCAGACCATTGAAAGATCAACAGAGATGATCCAATTGTGCTTGTGATATTGCAACAGATCAATGACTCTCTTATGTCTTCATATTCTTCACAAAAACAAACTGAATGGCCGATTGGGACTGCACCTAATAAATTGCCATTGTAGAGGATCCAGGCTCGATCCAGCCTAGAGTGTTCTCATTAAGATAAGCTGTAGAGAAAAACTTGATGTGGTAGAAGAAAACTAACTGCAGTTTTGAAATCAGCATGCCTATTTAAGTCTAAAACAGTTGAAAAATTGAACTCAACAGGACTCATGTTAAAAATTGTTTCCCTGTGTTATTTCATTTTCCGCTATTTACTATGAAATTCAGAAATCCACCCTGGTAGCACTTTAACGTTTCCTATGAAAATAAAAGACCATTACTTAAGAGTAAGTTTCTGAATGTAAAATAAAGTTATAGCTGCTTAAAACAATATCTGAAACCAAAGACTCTGTGACTAACACAAGTGACCAAAGCATTAAGAGATTTAACACCATAATAAAAATATAACAGGCAACCCATTTTCTGTAAGGGTGAAACAGCAAGAATCTGGATTTTTTTTTTTAAAGCAGCATGAGCTTGGAAAGCACATCATGCTAGGAAAGTAATATGATTTCAAAAGAATTAATGTAAAAATGTTCTCAGCAGCCAATCGTGTGCTAGTTTTGTAAAATTCACTCCACATGAAAAAGCAATTGTTTGGAATTTGATATTAAAACATTTGTTTCCTGGCACCATTTCAATAGGGAAAAAAATTGTTTACGTAACAATGAAAACTTTTATATGCACTATAGATGTTGCAGTTGGTAAGGCAAAAGCATGAGTCTGTATTCTGTCACAATCAATGTATTTCTGATATACACACAAAATACAAATTAACAAGTTTTGGGTGTCCAGTCATGTTTATGTATCTCATGAATGTTTATTTCTTTCTTTGACGACTTACCAGTTGCATGCTTGGCAAAAAGAGATTTAAAGTATTCAAGCAACCCATTTATCTACTTAATAGAATTCCAGAATTGATGACCAAGAAACAATATCTTAAAAGAGCCCAGATAATTCTGGTGTCTGTGGTCCAAGATCATACTTTAAGAAAAAAAGTGCTTTAAAGAATCATAACCTCATAGAGGTTGGTATTAATTATTTTGTCATGTAAGTATATAATGACACTCCTCTCTCAGGTACCCATAGTAATTGACGGGACAGTGACATCGATTATCTAAGAGTAGATAACAGAAGTATTGATCATCGAATATCCCATACAATATTCACTGGCCTAATTTTGCTTCATAGAATGCGAACTGAAGTGACATCCCCAACGCCATCGTGGGCATGCTGTGAGAAAAGATGGCCTAGTCATCTGCCAAATCATTAAGAAGAGATCAATCCGTGGTTCTCCATGATAAGCTTTGGAAATGTGGTGGATTAGTGTTAATATCATAATACACGAGAGCAGTGCTCTTGGCCTCGTTATGCCGATGTTGAATGATGCCATTTGGGGGGGAATTTTTCCAATGGTAGGAAGATCAAAATGACAATGGAGGGAAAAACAAATGGTCTCATAATGGATTAAAACCTCACCCAGCGAGGATACTCTATCCACTCTCCAAACACAGGAACGCAACAACAACAACAAAAAAAAGCACAAAAATAGGGATTAGACATAGATGAGCAAATGCTCAGTGCACGTGGCAAAGCTCAGAACCATTGCTGTTCTCACATCCACCTTTCTCAGACAATCATCAAAATCATGAATTTTCTGATACGGGTCTGAGACCAGAACTTCTTGTTTGCAGTGGAAAGTATTCACTGTTTAATTTTCAAGCAAGTGTTTCATTTTGTTTTTTAATTTGAACTTCTTCTATGCCCCAAATAGACACTGCTAATGTACCTTTAAAAAAAATATCAGAATTTAAAAAAAATAGTGCACGAAACTGTAAGACCAGTTCATTAAATGCGCATCATTGGTGTTGGTTTTTAATCTTAGCTCTCTTCTCCCCTCATTGGGCACATGCCGCTTTCATTAACATTCAGGGAGTTGCATGCATGCATTAAGGAAAGAAAGTTCTTGAGAGTAATGAAGCCGGAAGTGTATGACAACATCATCGCTTCTTCCACTTGCTTTGCACTTCAATCCAATACGCTCTGCTACCCCCAAACAAGCCTTCTCCGCCTTATTTTCTAAACACAGATATCGAAAGTCATTCTTTGTTATTTTATTACCATTGCTACTACAATTTTTTTTTTTCCAGAAAGCTAAGTGCACGGGAAAATGTATTTTTGTAATGAGAGAAAAAATTTCAATGATTTTCTTCAACATCTGCCAAGTTCCATAACTGAAAGTTTATTGAATTCTGCCTATCAACCGAGCTAGCAACTGTTAAAGGGCTGACAGAAGAAGGTCCTCGCTGTGTTTGTGCTTGTGATTTAAAGAAACAGAGCAAAGGACAAAATAAACACAATGACCTCAATTTGTGTAATGTTTGTGTTACACAGAATGTTTTCCCATGCTTTATTTCAGTTGATGCACCAAACTACCTTAAAACACAAGCAGCGTGGCATGATGACTCCAATGTTGTGTATGGACGAGCTGAAATTTATAGACGTTTTTGAGTTACTCAGGTCACAGAGTCAGGAGAGTAACAGCCCAGGCTGTGTTTATGTTTTCTGCCTCCCGCATCCATGTTCTTCCCATACACTGAGTTAATGTGACTTCTGGTATTTGCTTGTACATCACCCCATAGGTGGAAAGCATTGCTGTCCCTTTGAGAAAAACAGTAAAAGCTTTTCTTATACTATTGACATAGTCTTCTGACCGTTGAAGGAGTTGAGTTGAGACCTATATGGGAAAAGAGACAAAAAAGAAAAAGAAAACACAAAAAAATCTCGCTTGAATGTAACCTAAGGGAAAGCAGAAGTATACAGGTGAAAGGGGGCAAAAAGACTAGATTTCCTTGAAAAAAACATGAAAGACTGCAGGGAGGGCAAAAGTTTGGAGGTGATACATGAAATAATGCTGCACAAAATGCTTATTTGCCATTTCTAAATTGTAAGGCAAGGCGCTTTGGAATTCTCTTTCCAGATGTGGCTGAGACATTCAAGTGAAAATAAAACTCATGGCTCAGAAGAATAACTTACCAAACTCTCTATGTAGCTGAACTGAATCCAGAATGATTTGAGGTAGAAATTATGAAATGCAACTTGTCTATTGAGAAGAAAAAATGATGAATATGAAATCTAAAGTGAAAGAATGGAGAGGCCAGCTAGGGAAGGAGGATGTGAATCAATAAAGAATCAAAGATTTTACCGCTTATAGTATGAGCATCAGGATAAACAGTACAATTTATCCAACCAGTTAGAAAAATGGTGGAAATAAAGCAAGCAATGCAATGTTTCCTGAACTCCAATGACTCGGAAGATAAGGGTTTGAAATCACTGGAGATGAAAGTTGGCAGAAGCTGTTGATTCACATTAATTAAGTGAGGCATAGTTAAGGATAATATGTTCTGGCATATACGTTAATGAATTACTGCCTCTTTTTAATAGTCCATATTAACCATGGACTATAAGTTGCCTTATGTCCATTAACTTTAGATGGATTCCGATTAGCCGATGTTTGTATAACGATTTACTGAAACATCCTCAGGTTCTTAAAACAAAAACTGTGTCTAAGTTATTATAGAAATAATAGCTTACTTTTCAAAACCAGATAGGATGTCTGTTATACCTTACCTTGAGTTTTGCCCTTTCATTCAAGCCAATAATAGGAAGGAAGAAATATTGAAATGAGTTTCATGTTCTCTTAATTGTGTTGGTCTTCTGGTCAAGAGAAACCAATCAGGCTCATATGCTGATTGAACTTCTAAACCTGCTTATGCTCAAGGGCTGACTTCCAAGATTACTGAAGCAGAACCTTAGCTCATTTTTATATCGTTTAAACTTAATTGAATGTGAATTTTATATTGTGTAAGGAAAAGAATTTTAAAAACAGTTTATATTTTGTTATAATTTGGCTGAACATTTCTGCTTCACATTTCAAGTTATTAGGACAATCTTTAAATTATGTTTCTAATTATTTCAGATTCTTTCTATACACAAAGTATGTTAACTACTGGAGTTGTATATATAGTAGTTTTATTTTGCATCAAACCAACGTCATATGTTCCAAAGACTTTTCTTTAGCATATTCAACAAAGAAAGTTTAAAAACACTTAACAAAATGGTTAATAAAAGTGAGCAATACTAGAAGAAAATTGAAAGTTTCTTTTTAAGTTTTATATTATTTTAATATAATATATACTGACCATACTAAAGAAAAATTTTCATTGACCTAAAGTTTTATTTGTATGCAAATTAGGTGTCTATAAGTAACATTAATTCTTTATTTGTTTTAGTTCTAGGATCAGGAAAGAGGCTGAGTTTTAAAAAATTAATATTTATTTCCAGATTTTCTTTCTATTTATGGCATTATCTAGGAATATAAAAAGGATGCTTTTACTGATATTTTGATTATATTTGCTATGGGAAGAGAAAACACTATTCTGACCTTTATATTGGCTTGGTTTATGTTCAAAGCTATTAAATTTATTTTCCTACTGGATCATGTGTTTCTCTGTTCCATTTGCAATGCAAAGTTAAGTTTTCCCAATGCCTCATTATTTAAATTATCAGTCAAATATGCTTATGAGAGCTGAGTAAAGATATATAATTTTCATCCTGACATGAACTTATCTGAGCTTTTCTCCCTTAAGGAAAGATATACCCAGTTTTATCATCAATGTTTTAAAATATAAAGGTCTTAAAATTTAGGATTGAATGATTCTTCTACACTTTCATGTTATCATTGTGATGGTTTTAAATTGCTTAAAATTGCTTTTATTTATGCCACTTTTAATATGCAGAAATAATAGAGTTGCCAGTGCCTTCTTTTGAGCTGAGGGAGAAAAACTATATTCCTTAGAGGTTCAAGCAGATGCGGGTTCAAGTATCTGGAGAGCTGTACACTCACCCAGGTAATCATCTCATAAAATGCTTTTCAGTGCTTGGACGCTTGGAATACTTCTTGGATGCTTGAAATAACCATAGCATGACTTAGGGGAATAGCATTCCATCATCCTCTGACTGCCCAATTGTGACAGTGTGGATGTTCTTATGACATTTGCTAGTAAAGAGGAACATTGAAACAGCAAAACAATGAAATCAACAATAGCGCAAGACAGCCAAGCTTCCTGGGCATGTGGGTCTCATAAATTGAAGTCCAAAACAGATGTGCTGTAGTTGTGAGGTCAATAATAACCAACGGTGTCTTCTAAATGAAGTCTGCTGGAGACTTAGAAGACCCTACCTTGAGGACACTAGGTTGAAGAAAGGTGTGAAATGAAGGTTTGTGGGACTTAGTAAGGATGCTGTGGAATGCTAACAGCTACCACAAGACATGGAGACTTCACAGGGCTAGTTCTTGAATATACTTGAAGAAAAAATGTCTTTCTACTCTCACAACTAGGACTGGGCCAACAGCCTCTACTTCAAAAGTCAGCGATGAGCCCATGGTCCATACAACTGGAATTGTTTTGGCAGATTTCCAACCTACTAAGTTGGAAGCTCCACACCAGATTTTTAAGTGGTGTCCACATAGATGAGGTTCCTGCTTTCCTGGTTTCTTTCAGTGGTTTTCTGCGCAACCTTGAGGGCACCAAGAATTCTTTTCTTCATATTTCCTGTTAAGAATGAGGTCGTCCAATCAGAGGTAATGGAGCTGCTCAGAACTGTTATGAGATAATTGCTTAAAACCAACAAATGTGGTTAATTACCATAATGTTTATGGAACTAGTGATTTTGTTTCAAAAAAAGCAAAGGTGGTGAAAAAGTCTTGAGACTGGTTTCACAATGTTTTGAACATTGATTTATTGTTGGCAATCAGATCAATACTGTTCATCCTTAGCAATATCTAAATATCCACAAATTTTAAACTGTAGCAAAAATAGCAGAACATAGCATGGCAGAAAATAGGACAGAAAGTGAAAAAGAAAGAAGCAAAGTCTTGATATGTAGAGGGGTTTTCAAATGCTGTTTTCTCTGTCAATGAAGCAAACATCGTAACACATTTCCATGTATTTTAATAGGTGACATCTTTATAATAATCTTTTTCAACATGTCTTATAATTCTTTACTTCTCATGAGTGCTAGACCTTAAGAACAGGAACTGCCTGAGAATCTTAGGGTTTTTTTGTAGAATCCTTCCAATCTTGTGTGTGTGTGTGTATACTTTATTTACAAGTATAAAACTTAAATAAAACCTAATATTTCAAAGTTGTAGGAATCTTAGGACAGGCTAGCTGATAAGAAGAAAGAGTAAAAGTATAGTTTATTTGATTAAAGAAACAGTAGGATCTCCCTGGCCATTACTTCTGTTGATACTTAGGATACTAAGCATTTATTTTAATTTAGATGGAATTATTCAATTCAATATAATGCTGGAATCCTATATAAAACAGCATAGTTGCTATGCATGTTTTCATCTTAATTGGGAAAATATTTTTTACCTTTTAATAGCAGTAATATTTACTCAAGGAAATTAAAATTTGAATATTTTAATTTAGCTAACTTATTTTAAATAAATTCCCTCTTATCAGACCATCCACTTGTTCATTGAGTCTCCTCATCTCCGTATCCAAAGAAGGGAGGGAAGAGGAGAGAAAAGAATAAGAGAGCAGGATGGAGTGAGAAAGACAGGAGAAAGGAAGGAAGGAAGGAAGGAAGGAAGGAAGGAAGGAAGGAAGGAAGGAAGGAAGGAAAGAAGAAAAGAGAAAGAAAGAAAGAAAAAGATAGATGAGAAGGGAGAGAAGAGTAGAGAGAGGTAGGGAGAGAGAATGGAAGGACATAATAGTTAACACATACTCCTTTCTTTTGCCAGGCAAGTGTTTTATATATTCTATCATAGTTAGTAACATTGCAGCAACCCGATAAGAATGCCTTATTATCTTCTTCATTTTTTAGATGGGAAAATTGAGGAAGACAAAGTTTAAACAGAATTTTAGCTAGTAAGTGGAACCAATAATAGAACGA
This sequence comes from Furipterus horrens, assembly GCF_987537825.1. Lineage (NCBI taxonomy): Eukaryota > Metazoa > Chordata > Mammalia > Chiroptera > Furipteridae > Furipterus > Furipterus horrens. The sequence goes on from NW_028327171.1 coordinate 12,893,378, forward strand.
TTTTACTTGGTTAAAGCGTGTGTAATATTAACCTTGCATTCATCACTGACATAAGCAAATATGGTTTAATATTTACTAAGTGGAACATTAGAAGCTTAATAGATTTTTCCTTCCTTATTATTGTTTAAGAGAGAATAAAATACTTAGTTACCTAAAATTTATTGTATTTTAGAAAGAAAACTGTGGCTGAGGAAAAATGAATTTAAAAGTTGAAAAATTGATTACACAAACTATTAGTTCTGTTGAAGTTTAGTATTTATTTATTCATTTGTTCAGAACATCAGTGTCTTAAAAACTAGTACCAAGAAAAGCAATTTTACATATATTCCATTAATATTTTCAATATCATTTCACTTTGCTGCATCAACAATAAGGAAGTGAAATTGATTTCAGTCAATGAAGTTCTGAGATTGAAGACCTCTTTAATCATTAAGCCAGCATCATTCTCTTTGAGATTTCAAACAAAACTGAATGCATGAAAGCAAGTACAGTGAGTCTATACAAAAAATGTAAATATCCTGTGATTTACACACACTCATAAGTGTCGGAGTAATATTAGAGATTTCCTAGTCTGTTCAGGCTGCTATAATCAAGTACCATAGACAAGAGGCTTATGAACAACGGTCTGGAGGCCAGAAGTTAAAGATCAGAGTGCCAACATGATTGGGTTCTGGTGAGAGCCCTCTTCTGGATCGCAGAGTGCTATCTTCCTGTGTTCTTCCCATGGCACAAGGGACAAGGGGGTGCCTTTTATAAGGCACTAATTTTACTCATGGGGGCTCCATCTTGATGACCTAATACTTTTCAATGGCCCCACCTCCTAATACCCTCACACTGGGAGTTAGGATTTCAACGTATGACAACATATGACTCTGGGAGGGGGACACAAACCCTTGGTCCATAAGAGATGAATACCAGAAGCATGGCACTTGAGAAGACTATAATGTGCCCTGATACACAGGACAGAGCATGAATTCTTATCTTCCACTGCTTAGGTTCTGTCACTTACTAACCATAAGACCTTAAGCACTTTATTAACTGCTCTGTGCTTTAATTTCCCAATCTATGCAAAAATAGTGACTCATGTATTGGTTTTAGAGAATAAGCGAGTTAACTTTTGTAAAGTTCCTGGCTTATAATAAATAATATATAAATATTAGCTACTTTATTTGTCAGGATCCAGTTGGGAAAAGAGAAAACTACTTTAGGTATTTAAACAGTGGGGGTTAATGTAAGAAATTGTTCACAATGATGTTGAAAAAGCTGGAGTGGCAAAAAAAGGGGGGGAGGGGTTGTAAGAAGAGCAAAAAAGAGCAAAAGACATCATGAAGTCAGAAATTGCTTGCTCTCAGTAGCTTGAGCTACTGATCTCCCAGAGGTTCTTCTGCTACTGGGGCTGCTTGGGGTCTTTATTTGTCCTGCCCCATCTGTCACTACTGCAAATGCGGGAGGGTGTAGCGGCTGTTGGAGCCAGCAGTGATCTGCTACTGCAGCCTCATTCTGGCTGAACTGAACAGGAACACAGCTTGCAAGGTAGTCTAGGAAATGCATCTTACAGGCACCCAGCACCACAGACCTGAAGAGGAAGTCCAGGGTCAACCTGCCCCTATGAGGAGCTCTGAGACTTGAATGACACCACAGACTTATCCCCTTTTGAGGCAAAGAGGCTGGCCTTTTTTGTCCCTATTATTTTCTATCTTTTTTGGTTGCTATCCACTCAGGACGAGCCTGACCTCTCAGGTATTTGCCAGAAAGGTGGGGTGGCTCCTATTAACCTAGAGACACTTGCAAAAGTGATAGAGTGGTTAGCTGTTAGAAGCCAACACTCACAACTAGGATATGGGTGCACTGGTTCCTTAAGATAAAACCTGTTCGTTACCTTCCTACCCTAAAGTGGCCTTGGAAGTTTTGGTCTAAGAATTTATAGATAGGACCACCCACTGACATCAGTGGATATTTTAGTCTTGCAGTTTCAATCTCTGTAAAAAGGGGAAAATTTTACTAAAATTTAAGAAAATTTTAAATATGGAAACTTACATTTAACACTTTGCATATTAAAGATGGGTTTATTATATTGTCAAAAACAAACCCAAACTTTTTATTGAAAGTAGTCTTAGTGATAATTAGCTGCTTCTAAGTTTTTCCCTATTATTTCTGTTTGATTTCATCAGTAATCTGTCTCCAACCCTTTCATACCCGGAGTAACTCAATCAGACTGAAAACTCGGCTCCACGCTTAGTCCCATGACTATGATAAGACCATTCCGACAAGGAGGCACTGTGGTTCATCTGATAACTCCATTCTCCACCTAAGGAAACTTCTTGGTTGCAATTAGAAAACAGCAATAATTTTTACACGGCAGTAATAATCAATGGCATGCTTCTGCCTGAGAGCTTTCTATAAGCTTTTGCTTGTGGTATTTTTCAGTCCCATAATATTATGAAAGTCGAAACGAATTCTGCATATCACCCAATCACTCTCCCTGTTGATAAATAAGAACACTGAGCCTTATAGCCATGTAATGACCTCTCTAAGTCACCAAAACTAGGTAAGGGTGGAATGTGAACCAAGCATCAGTTCTCCTGTGAAGCAGTTTATTCGGCTGCTCACTGCCTCACACATCTTTGTGGTCTTGCTACTTAATATAGAACAAATTCTAGATTCCTGTTATTTACCCATTCATCTGTCATCTATTTATTTTATTTATATACCAACTTGCTTTGGGAAGGAGGTAAATTGGTTTGCAAAAAGAAACACAAAATATTGAGACTTTAAACATTTAATATATGAAGTGAAATGAACATGAAATTTTGGAAAAAAATAAGCCGAAGCCATGGTTGAGGCTAATGAGCAAAATACATGTTGTGGGGCTTTTCCATTGGCTAAAGATGAGACATAAATGAGAGTCTGAGGTTTCTACTCTGCAAAGGAAGAAACACTGATCACATGATTGCATCAGGTAGGCCAGATAACTGAATGATTGGTTACAATTGATCATAGTGACCGTAAAATGAAAATAAGCTAGTTGCAAAAAGAAATAAATTCATAAATACAGGGAATAAACTGATGGTTACCAGAGGGGAGGAGGTGGTGGGATGGATGAAAAAAGTGAAAGGGAGTAAGAGATACAAACTTTCAGTTATTAAGTCATGGGGATATAAAATACAACATAGGGATTATAGTCAATAAGATCACAATTACTCTGTATGGTGATAGATGGGTGCTAGACTTATTATGGTGATCACTGTGTAAGGTATAGAAATGTTGAATCACTATGTTGTATGCCTGAAACTAATATAATATTGTATGTCAATACTTCAAAAGAAGGTTGCTCAAGAGAGCTGTCAATACTTTCTGACAAAATTGATAAACCATTCTCTTGAAGAAAGTGGCACCTCTCCAAAGAAATAAATTTCAGATAAAATCAGCATGGTGCCATAGCTCTTTTCTGACCATATGTTCTGTCAGAACCTGAAAAGAAACTAAATAGAAGACTTTTTTCATTATAGTCTTGCAAAATTATGTACAGATCATTTGTATTATTGTAACTTAAAACACATATATAATTAAACTCCTGCCTTACTCTAGCTATACCAATATATTTAAGAATCATTTTATATAAAGTCACAGTGAGTAGTAAAATTGCTGCCCCATAATACCATTTTCCTACTGAAGTTTGAAACTCTGTTATTTTAAGATGAGAAGTCTAAGGTTTATGGGATGTTCTGAAGTTGTAGAGAACATAAAAAGTTCTCAAAATTTAATGATCAAGCCTGTGGTCATAAGTACTAGTCATCTAAAAATTATACATTTTAAAAATAAGGCCAACTGATTTATTTAAACTCTACCTAGTTTCTTTAGCCATTTTTTAATATAGTTTATTATCTTTCCAAAAACAACTAAGATGTTTATAGAAATGGAAATTCAGCTCCAACTAGATCCATACCATTTCTAGGTCAAGCTCGCTACCGTTACATGATGGACAGAAGGTTGCCTAGTTATTTATTGTGAAATCATCACTGATTTATCTAAACAAAATGCCTTTAACTTTGATCTCTCAGAAGCTCAATGTTATCAATCTCACCAAGAGATTAATTCAGATTAGCCATATTGTTTCTTTTTTATCTATTAGCTGTGGCTGTCCTTGGGATCCAATTCATATTTTGTTTTTATGTAATTGTTTATTTTTGTCCTCCTATTTGATTTCAACCACCCAGTTTGGTCAGTCAGGTAAACAAATGTCCTGTCAAACACTTTTTAATGTAAACAAACTCTTTATTTTACCCACAACAAACCCTGAACAAGTGCTGTCTAACTTTTAAAAGGTCTGGTTAACTCATTTTTAAAACACTTAATCTTCATCTTTTAAATATTGCCTTTTAGTCCCCGGATAACCCCCTGCTCCCAGCGATCACCACACTATTGCCATGTCCATGAGTCCTTTTTCCTTCTTGCTCAATCCCTCCAACTACTAACCTTCTGCTCCACTGGCTATCATCCATTTGAGTCTGTATCTATTTTGCTTGTTAGTTCAGTTCATTGTTTTTCACATATGAGTGAAGTCGTATGGTATTTGCCTTTCTCTGACTGGCTTATTTCACTTAGCACAATGTTCTCCGGGTTCTTCCATACTGTTACAAAGGGTTAAGTTTTCTTCCTTTTTACAGCTGAGTAGTATTGCATTGTGCAAATGTCCCATAATTGTTTTAGCCACTCATGTATTGATGGACTCTTGGGCTGTTTCCATATCTTGGTGATTGTAAATAATGCTGCAATGAACATAGGGGTGTTTGTGTTCTTTTGAATTAGTGTTTTGGATTTCTTTGCATATATTTCCAGAAGTGGGATGGCTGGGTCAAAAGGCAGGTCCATTTTGAATTTTTTGAGGTATCTCCACACTGTTTTCCACAGCGGCTGCACCAGTCTGCATTCCCACCAACAGTGCAAAAGAGTTCCCCTTTCTCCACATCCTCGCCAGCCCTTGTGGTTTGTTGATTTATTGATGGTGGCCACTCTGACAGGTGTGAGATGTCATCTCATTGTGGTTTTAATTTGCATTTCTCTGATGATTAGTGATGTTGTGCATCTTTTTATATGTGTATTGGCCATCTGTATGTTCCCTTTGGAGAAGTGTCTATTCAGGACCTTTGCCCATTTTTTAATTGGGTTGTTTGGGGGGTTTTTGGTGGATTTCTGTAAGTACTTGATAAATTTTAGATATTAACCCCTTATCAGATGTATCAGTGAATGTATTCTCTCATTCTGTGGGTTATTTTATTTTTTTGATGACTTTCTTTGATGTGCAAAAATGTTTTGGCTGATGTAGTCTCATTTGTTTATTTTTTCTTTTGTTTCTCTTACTTTTGTCAATCATTTTTTCGCAGAGCTCATGAAATGGACTACCTTACTCAAATGACACTCATGTTAGAATAATAAATTATAGATCAGAAAAATAAAATTCCACTTTTATAACAACTAGGTTGAATTTTTTATTTTTCATGAGCGATAAATTAAAGGTAAAAAATTTCCTTGTGACCTCAGTTGTCCATTGTCTTCCTAAGATTTTATTTTCCTTCATATTTCCAGTTCATTCTGATAATAGAACTTCTGTCCACATAAATCAATAGACATGGGAGTTTCAACAGGTCTGTTAGTTCTCAGAAGTGTATCCGCTGCATATCAGATACTTAGAGTAGGAAGATGGATCACCTACTACATATGCTTTGCCACTTCTCCACCATTCCTCAGAAAATCATCAATAGCCACAGTCCTCTCTTTCTTGAGAGACTAGAATCATTTTTCCTCCACCTGTCAAATGGCCCTTATTGTCCCATGTAGCATTGGGCACTGTTTCCTAAATGCTCTGAAAATACCCTCCTTGAAAAATACTTTTACCAATTGTCTTACTCAGAGTGGAATAGAATCTATAGTAATTCTTCTTTTAAGCATCATGTTGTTCTACTTACTGACTTTGTGATGATGCCCTTGATATTGCTTCACATTTTCAAAAATTGCCTCATTTCAACATCCTTCTTGGATTATTATTTTTTGTATTTCTATCTAGCAATTTATCATTTTGCTGAGTTAAAAAGAATAGAAGTAATCCTTAAACCCTTTCACCTTGCACTCAAACAGATGGTCCAATCTGTTCTCATAGCACCAGTAATTAGAAAATATTTTGGTCAAGATGTCAAACAACAGCATATATCTGCATGTTGTTAGGATAGTTATTTATGTTTCCATACTGACAACTGGAACTTGGATAAACTATATTCCTCTGTGCCTACTCTGTGTACACACACACACACACACACACACTTCTCATCTCCTATCTTTAAAACCCAGAAAATCATTACAAATTCACATGGCAAACCATCTATTTTTACCACTTATTCTACTGTAGTTACATAAACTAGGAAGCATTTCACGAAGTTAAGTCATCCAATCTCTTTCTGATGAATCTCTGCTAATGAGGAAAAATGTGAACAAGGTCAGCTTAGCTCCTTTCTGAAACCACTCAAAGATCTATGAACCAAGTAGCTGAAGTCACAGTTACATTTCTGCATCTTCTTTATCATGGAATTCTTGTGTGTATAATCTTACAAGTCTATTAACTTCAGAGTGTGGGTCTCATAGGCACATATCTAAACTGCAGGTTGGTTGCTTTACCAGGTAGGGTTCCTGGTAAGAAACGATGTCACACTGAAACTGAGTAATACGAAGAGAGTTTATTAAAGGGTGCTTTACAAAGGTGTGAATAGGGTTTAGGGACGTTTAACAAGGGACAGTGTTGAATCTGAGTCTAGCCACTGAGAGAGGTGTTATCCCTTGGTCAGAAGGGGAAGAGGGTAGGAGGAAGGAGGAAGGAACTTGAACTGGGGAAGGGCATTGGTAGGAGAGATTGGTGAGGGAAACTCGCCTCCAGTGGAGGAAAGCGACCAATACTCAGGGAGGGAGCCTGAACAATACATAGGCAAACCTTCTCTTCCATCTGTGCTTCCCATTGGCTCAACCCAACTTGAATCCAGAGAACAGGAAACCTATGGCCTAGATCATCATCCTGGGGCATAGAGTAGAATGGAAAATATTCAAAAATGGAACTTGAGGGAATAAATGGAAAATACTCACCAAAGTCATTACACTTGAAAATGGTAACCACGTGAGATCACATGGCAGACTTTAGGCATTTTTCAGTCCAAAACAGAAATATTTGAGCTCAAGAATGTCATTCTAGAAGTGTGATGCTACAAACAGTCTCATTGGGATTCAACTTGCACAATCTGTCATCATACCTTTACATCAATTTCTAAAATAATTTGTCTTTGTGTCTCCTGTGTGGCCTTAGATAGTCACATGCATAGTAAATTCTCAGTAAACTCATGTAGAATCACTGAATAACTTTCCTCTGATGTTCCCTACCACTGTTATTAGCCTTTTATCTTGTATGAGTTTCCATCTACATGCAATGGTATGTCAGATTTGGGCAAATAATACAGAATGCTGTATTTTAAAAGTGGCGATCAAGGCAGTGTGATTGCTGCCACTCCCAAGAGAAACTCACCCCTGTCCAATGAATTTATTTAGAAGCTTCTTGGAATAGTCTGTAGTTTTACTCTTTGAAATGACATGAATGGAAATGCTCAGTAGAAATTCAAAAACTTTTTCTCATTTTCACTATAAAAGAAAAATTGTATGACAGCCATTTTCAGGGGGAAATAGATGCAGGGACATCCTTTTCTGCCCACATTGATGAATTGCTTGTAACAGTTGCCATTTGAAAATTGTGGTCTCAAATTTTAAGCATCCGCGTGATATTTTTAAAGCAGCAGGTGAGTCCTGTTTAGATGGAAATATACATGTTTCACCATTCTACAGAACACATACACACACACACACCACATATATGTATAGTGCATCCAAGAAAAGGGTATTTTTTTTCCTCTAAAATTTGAATATCTCAGTTGACCTATGGAAAAAATCTCTATTGCATAGTTCAGTAGAGGCTCCACATCAGTATGCAGCTGTATGAGTTTTTTAGACACAGAAGCAAACCCTTTATGTTCTAGTAGCTAATTAAGATAAAGATTTGCCTGGCATGCAATTTTGCTTCCCTAACATCGTTTGTAGCGAAGTCACTCTGACTTGCAGAACGTCTCCCATTTTAGTCACTGAGCCATGAAGTACAAATGAGAGCTGGTAAAAGGATCACAATGTGCATTCTGAATAACTCACTGCAAAGTGCCTCAAAACTGATATATATTTTAATAAAAATTCACCCATCAATTCCATTAGTCTGAAGGACTAGAGAAACAAAGAGATAATTTGAATTAGATAGCCCCTCTTGTAATAATTTAAAGATGTTTTGAGCTAAATTTAAAACTTTTGGATGTGATATCTTGCTGTTTTTGAGCCAGAAAAATGTAAAATCCTAAAGGTAAAAACCAATGAATGACAAACTATATTTCTCTACTTCATACATTGCTCTGAGTGTCGTTTATCTCAACACCATATTTTAAAAGCTGTCATATAAAAAGCACACATCAAACAGAAGTAATTTAAACTAGTTTTATGATACAATTGTGATGTTTATTTTTAAAAACAAGGTTTTCTTTTCCCCTTTTGTGTCAATTTTAGCCTTTTTGTCAATATCTCCTATGGCATACATTTTTGTTCCACCGATATTACATATATAATGTTAGCATGCTCTGTGAATAGATTTGTTTGTTTCTGACCACTTTTTTAAAAATTAGTTTTATTTTTTGCTCTTGATTTTATTTTTTCTGGGGTTAATTATATATTAATTTTCTGGGGTTGTTCTAACAAGGTACTATAAACTAAGTGATTAAACCATAGAAATTTTTAAAAATAATTTTAAATTTTTTTCACTTACAGTTGACATACAATATTATATTAGTTCCAGGTGTACAACCCAGTGATTAGATGTTAATATACCTTATGAAGTAATCATCCAGATAAATCTAGTACTTATCTGACATCACACTCAGTTATTAAAATATTATTGACTATATCTTCCTATGCTCTACTTTACATCCTCATGACTATTCTGTAACTACCAATTTGTACTGTTTAATCCCTTCACCTTTCCGCCCATCTTCCCAACTCCCCTCCCATGTGGCAATCATCATAATATTCTCCATACTTATGAGTCTGTTTCTATTCTCCTTGTTCATTTTTTAGACTCTGCCCAGATGTGAAATCATATGGCATTACGTTTCACTGTCTGAGCTATAATGGAATATGACTCAGCCATAAAAAAATTAAAATCTTGCCATCTGCAACAATATGGATGGACCTAGTGGGTACTGTGGTGAGTAAACAATAAAAATTTGTTGTCTCACAATGAATTCTGGAAGCTGGAAGTCTAAGGCCAAGGCGTCTGCAGAGTTGGTTCCTTCTGAGGGCTGTGAAGAAGAACATTTCTCTTCCTGGGTTTCAGATGGTCTGCTAGCAGCCCGGCACTCCTTGTCTTGCAGATGAATCACCTCAGTTTCAGCCTTCCTCTTCACATAGCATTCTTTCTGGGTGTTTGTGCCCAAATATCCTCTTTTTATTCTGACTTCAATATGAACTCATCTTAACTAATTACATCTGCAATCACCCTATTTCCAAATAAGGTCACATTCTGAGATACCAGAAGTTAGTGGGTGGAGGTGGGCAAAGGCAGGGAAATGGGTACATCTGTGATAGCATCAACAATAAAAACAAAGTTAAAAAAGGATCTGCTTATTAATTAAGGAAGTTATGAAAAGCGATGAAAGATGTCCCAGATTTCATCCAGTTGTAGAACAAAAGAAATAGTTCACAACAGAAGTTTAAAAGGGCAGTGGTGAAAAGAATAAAGATATTATTTGCTCTTGAGTCCTGCTGATCTCTGCACCATGGCACATCCCCTTTAGTTCACCACTTATATTTCTTGTTATTTGGTGTGAGGGGATAATCATGTATGGATCACACATAGCTATTAAGATTTTTATTTTAAAATGGCTTACACCAAAAGGCAGTGAGAAAATAGAAGAAAGTGGATGATGGGTAGAAAAATAAAATAAAATGCTTCAATGCTTATAAACCAAAGGAATGGTGATATAATCCAGAACCATCAGCAAAATGAATTAATTCTCAGCAACTATTCAAATAACTATTATAGAAAGTTTTCATTAACATTAACACTAGCCATCATTAAATTAACAACAAAAAGGCTGATTGCCATACAGTATATTCTCATTAAAAATAATGTATGTACAAAGAAGGTACATAAAATCACATATATATTACTGTGGAAAAACTATGTTAAATTATTTCTGGAACGGGAGACTATTTTTCTTTTCTTTTTTTATTTTTAATATTCTTCTTAAATATTTTCTGCTTTTATAATAAGAAAAAATAAGTATTATAAGAGTCTACTTTGTTGTAGGTAACACAAATACAACCTTCTCATATTATCTTATGAAAGCCTTTAAAACCCTTTTAAAAAGAAGCTATTCTCCATTGAAGCAATTCTTTAACATGCTTTACTGAATATATATTAAAAGCCCAAGAAAGGTACTCCATTTAACTTCTGTCTTATTTCCTACACTGCCTTATTGAGATTATAGCTTAATGTGTTTTTATTCCGAGCATGCCCACCACAAGTAGAATACATTATTTCACCATAGCCTACAGCATTCTTGGTGCAAATCAACTGTCAAGTAACCCCCAATGCAATTTCTCTAGTCCTCCTTAGAGTTGCTAGGGGTTCTGGAATTATAAAGTCGCTGGTCATTTTCTCCGCAGGGATACTCTGTTACTCCATCAAGCAATACGATTCGCCTGTACAAAAGGAACAGGCATACGAATGTAGTGCACTGGGTGTCATCTAGTCGATGGTAGCAACAGCCCTTAAAGCAGAGTAACAATTAGGTAAGTGCCTGTGTGAGCAAATCAGAGTCCCATTATAAGTCTGAAGAATGCCAAAACATAGCAGCCAGTTCCCATCTGCAGGAGCCAGGAATGAGAACAGGGCACTGGACGTCATCAGCTGCTCCCATTCTGGCAGAGTTGTAACTGGAAAAATGAGTGCTGGGTGTCCCAAGCTTCGTGTGTGTCCTATTCGTTTTTATTATCACTGCACGTAAGGTCTCAGAGATAGTAGACAGCTGAGAAAAGGAGTAGGTTTTATTCCCATTTGCAAAGTGGAAATCAATTCCCACTTGTCTGTATACCTCTTAACTGTTAGCCATTATTGTCTGCAATAACATAAATCAACAAAAATTTTTCTTTCTAGATAGTCCATAATACCTCAACACCACATACAAATTCTTGTCACTAAATGACAAAATACTTATTGAATGTGTTGATAAAACCCCAAATACCCAGTTCTCTAAGGGAAAGCATTATATGATGCTAAATAAACAATGATCCAAGTGTTGGGTTTATTACTCTTAATGTACTTTTCTTTGATAGCTTTTAAAAGTGATTGTGTATTTCTCCAATTTTTTAAGCCATCATATGAGATGTAATGTAAACATCACTGACATATAGACTAACTTTTATGATGTTCTATGGACGTAAAAATTTAGGGCATTGAGAGGATACATATTGACCCTGGATACCTACTTTCTTGGGGAAAAAATTATGATTTCATCATTGTTATTTATTATTTGTAACTTTTTTTTCAATGTACAGAACTAGGTCTGAATAATCTCCATAGCATGGGTAGTTTTCTGCATATACACACAAAAATTTTTTTTAATTATCTTTTTAAGTGTTGTCATTAATAACCTTTGTAGTATTATAGTCTTCCAGAGAAGGAAAACTCTGACTCCAAAAAACCTCCGCTGCCTTGCGGCATACCTCTTCAGGGGAAAGGCTAAGGGAGTAAACCCCGACAGAAAATCCGGAGCCGGAGTCCCTAAGGCGGTTTGACGTTGTAGTCAACACCGGCAACTCCTGCGGCGCACCTGAAGCCAAGCTGTACTGACTCCGTCTTTCCCTTGGACCCTTCAGCTGCGAAGAGAGGGGGGGTCTGCTGCATGGGCAACAGCAGACCCTCCATATCACCCTGCCCAGGCTCTGTAGCTTCAGCTTCACTGGAGAGGACACTCCAGCGTCATCGCAAGATGTCGATTCAACACGGGAGGAGACAGATACGATGTCACTCCCGAGTCGGACTGCACAGCCATTCTCGGCGGTGCAGATAGACTCTTAAGAAGCTACACCATCGTCTCTCGAGACGGACGGCTGCCGACGATTATAGTCTTCATAATATTCCTTAAGTATACAAAGGTGGACCCCCTGAAAACATCATAGTTATCATCTGGAGGGCAGGACCCTGTTAGTACAAGCTTCCCCCAGAAGTTAGTGTTCTAAGAACCCATCTGTGCCAGGGAACTAGCTGGCATGTTGTTAAGAGGCTGTTTTCAGCTTCGTGAATTATTTCCTGAGACTCTTTCAATATGTTTGCCCATTTCACGATGGGTGACTTACTAGTGCACCTGCCCACACTGTGCTGAGTGTTCAGCAGTTTTTGACCAAAAACGACATGACCCCTGAACCTTCCTTGTTCACTCAATGTCATCCTGGGAGACATTTTTTGTTTGTTTCCCAGATGAAAAAAAAATCCTCCAAGGGAAATATTTTGTCAATGTGGAAGAGATGACCTTAAAAAATGGCAGGAGCACTAAAAGACATCAAAATCAATGAGTTCAAAACTCATTTTGATGACTGGTGGGGGTAGGTGGGCAGGACAGGGGAGAGGAGTGGGGGGAAAATGGGACAACTGTCATAGTAAAACAGTTTAAAAATGAATTTTCAAAACTCATTTTGAGCAGTGGAAAAAATGTCTTGATCAGTATATTGCATCAAATGGAGAGTACTTTGAAGGTGGATGAAGTTTAAACATGTAAGAATGAATGTACAATTTTTATAAGTAAATTCCAGTTGGGGGGGGCTTGTAGTGATCATCAGAACAATGTACCATAGACTCTTCTTACTAGTTTGGCCTCCCCTTCTGTCTCATTGCACCTCATCTGTGGAGAGCAGGTTAAAAAAGAAAGGTATTTGGGCAGAAAAGATGAGTTAAGTTTTAGGAGCCTTGGGAGAATGGCAGAGTTTGATAATATCAGCACATATGCACAAAAAATTTGATGCAGTACTTACAAAAAGAATTGAGTTAGAAGGCAAACTAATTGTTTGGGGCAGAACTCTGGGGAGACTCTGTGATGAAGAAAATGCCCAACAATGAAAATGGATGAAGAAAAAAACTAGGAGAGAAGTCTTCCTGTAAGCTGTGAGGGAGAGTAATTTTATGAAATCAACAACCATGTATTTAATGAAGCTCCATTCCGAAACAGTCCCCGTTTCTCCCCACCTTTTCATAAAAATGTCCTATAGATGCTTTCATGTACCTGAAGATAAATAGCACTTAGCTGTCTTTTAATGCATATCCCACAGCATGTAACCTTCTCCAGAAGTAAAAAGGAAATTTTCTCTACTCTCATCACAGTTCTGTGCTTGCTTGTTTTTGATATTTTTACTACTCTTGAATTGGTTACAAAAGTGAAACTTAAGTTAGGTGTTCTCTAATCCCTGGAATCTTATAGGAAACTCTGTGTGGTCTCCCTTGGCATATAAACACATTCTATGGATAAGGAGAGAACCTGAGCATATAATGTGTACATTCAATGGAACAACAGAATCAAACATTTTAAAGAGACCTTTCAAAAAAGAGGTGGGACGAATTCACCAAGTATTTGACAGGGACTTGATTAGTGTTTGGTCCATAAGACCCGAGGGCCTACCCCTGCCCATTTTCCAGGCATTACACGGTGTGCTGGGGACAGAAGGGCCACGAGGACACAGGTCCAGCATCCAACATCACACAGTTTGGGAAAGACAGAAATAAGAAAGCAGATCCTCACTGGAATGGGCCAGCATTCTAGGAAATACACAAGATGCTGTGAGAACTGACAGGAGAAAATGCACCAAGTGACATTTTCATATTAATCAAATCACCAGCTTTAAAAAGACACTGTATTTAAAAATTAGCACTTCACAGATTAAAATGAGACCCTCTACTAAAACTCCAATCAAGGAAAACTTTCTCGGTCTTTCTCAGCTTGGTCAGTGCTGTCTTTATATTAAAAGCAGGTTTTCATTTTGGTTTGGTTTGGTTTGGGTAGTTTCAATTCAGAGTTTTGCTCTCATCTTCCTGAATGACGCAACCTGGTTTGCAGTAACACTTAGAAAGAGGAGTTGGTGTTTGTTTATGAAGCAAATAACAGGAAATCAACAGAGATCAAATTAACATACCTAAATATTATTTAGGCAGTAACGCCACATAAAAAAGCTGTGAAAAAAAAACACAGAAAAATCCTTTTCAACTTCTTATGTTTTTTTTCCTTCACTCATGTACAGAGCAAGCACGAAAAGCCATTTTTGTTCACAGTCTTCATACAATGTGTAAATGCATTCTTCTCCTTGAAAACGCCAGTGCCTTATTTCCATGTTTTCGGCTTTGTTATGAAACATGGCTCTCCTACAAGAGTCCCATGTGTTGTTCTGCTGCCATAGAGATGCATATTCACCAAAGAATAAGGGTGAGAGAACGGTGAGGCAGCCTTCACTCATGGGAAGTCAGAATCAGAAGAAGGTTGCTAACATCAATTTCATTGGGATTCATAAACACAGTCTCCATAGCAACGTCATTTTCACAAGGCACAGAAATGCTGCATTTTATTTTATTTTTTAATGGAAAAGCAGAGGGTCAGATTATCATTTTTTTCCCATATCCCATTTATCCTCTTCCCTCACGCAGGTCTGACTGCATTCAGAAGGAGCTTTATGAACATCAAAGATGGCTCCATATGTAAATGGAATAATACTCTTATCTGAGTTTCTTATGGAAATATACAGTGTTAGAAAATTTGGGATCAATCTGACTGAAACTACTGAAAATAGAAACATATTAATTGACCCTTACTCTGAGAACTTGGAAGCTAGTACTTAAACATGGCTATATAAATCCAACAAAAACTTTTAAGAGTCAAATAAAATCCAATTTGTATGACCATACAGCTTAGAGGAATATTTGACCTCTTTCTGTTCTTTTTTCCCATTTGCTTTGAGGATTAAGTTTAGAAGGAGAATGGTTATAGTTTTAATAATTTCTCATTAATAAAACTGTATTTACATTACCCCTTCAGGTATTGTTGCTTTTAAATTCCATTTTTTTTTTTTCCTTCATGAAAGATAATGGTCCCTTGGCTGGTTAGAGTGTCTTCCCCATATGCCAAGGTTGTGGTTTGATTCCTGGTAAGAGCACATGAGGCAACCAACGTGTGCATAAAAAAAGTGAACAACAGATCTCTCTCTCTCTCTCTTCCTCTTTCTCTCTAAGTCAATACATAAAACAATTTTTTAAGATAATAGTGAAAAAAGAAATGTAGGGAACAATTAACAATAATTCTTTACTTACTAGGTTATTTAAGGGATTATTTTTAGAAAAAGTATTGATTTTAAATTTTCTCTTCTCGGTATTCAATGACTGAATAATATAACATCTCTGGTTTTAATACTAAACTGTATTCTAAGACTATAATTGTTTTACAACTCTATAAGTGCATTTAAAACTTTTAGGGGGGTGGATTATAAAATAAATTTCCACCCAAGAGAGTGGAATAACTTCATCATGAGTAAATACCTATTTATTCAATAAATTAGAATAAATCTCTTTAGAGCTTTCATGGTCCATTGACTACATTTGCATAATTAGGTGAGAGGTTTTCTGATGTTTTTAATCCAATCACATCATGCATCTGGCAAACCAGAGTGATGTTAAATGAAAATATTTTGCACTACCATTAAACAAGTAATTCTTTTGTAATACATCCATTCTATAATACAGATTTATATACTTATCTTGTATCAAGTACAATTATAAAATGTAGAAGAAAAAGCATGAAATTCAAGTATATATATAATATAGATCCTAACAATTCTCTTCAGTACAATATGGGTTTTTTTGTTTGTTTGTTTTGTTTTTTTGCTATTTGCCTGAAAATGATGGAACTAATGCTATTAAAAGAAATTTGTAAAATTACTAGAGAAAATGACTTTTATACATTTTATTCAAATGTACAATATAAATTACATAGCTTCTAGACAAAAGAGCTTTTAGAGTTAAGATTTACATTTGTAAGAGACAAATTTACTTGTCCACAAAGAATATTTCTTTGACAGAAAAACCTAGGTAGGGTCAAGAAATAGCCGACTTGAATGAAACAGAAAAACTGACATATGACTAAACAGAGCTAGTAGAGTACATTAGTTCCTAAAGAAGAGTGAGTTGTAAATGTTATAAAAATGTATTACACAAACATATCAATATCTAATTTTGGTATTATCCTGATTTGAATATGGCATATTTATATACAGTAATACTTACTATAATAAAATATCAAAGCCATCAAATATTATTTATCTTAATATATACATTGAAAAGATATAGTCTGTGTATTGTTTACAGCATTATAGCATAATTTTACCAATATATGATTCCAGAATATTTTGTAAACTTAATAATTTTGTTATCTTTTACTTTAATATATGTTTGCTATTTAAAATCCTCTAAGTTATTTTCTTACCTTTTATATCTTTGAATCAAATAGAAACTATTTTTGTATCAAGCAGAAACCTTATATTGCATTCACTATGCTGATATTTCTCACCTTATCCATCTGTTCCAATGTCTGTCATATTTCTAACCAAAAAACACCGTCAGTACCAGCCTAACTGTGGGTCCTCTGGGCAAATTTCTCAGTCTTCCATTTATCGACCTTCCCCCTGAGCCCCATAGCTTGAGGCAGCTTTTTCTCATCCTGCCTGATGTCTTGCATTCTTCTCATTCTTTAAAAAATGAAGCAAATCTTACATCTTCTGAAAAACTGTCCCCAAATAACCTCAGCAGAGTACCCAGCTATGAAACTTCTATAATTACTGTATGTCTGTACTTCTTCAGGCCTCATGCATACCTCCTCTTTCTATTCATCTTGTTAGTTCTAGATGACACAGAGAGTAAATGTACCTGAGACAGGATATGATTTCTGACAGACTAAATGGATTTGACTCACGGTGGAACTCCCAATATATAAAGTATTTTCAAGTTTTCCCCAAATGGCTGAATACTGTGATTTATACACTATATATTTTTATAAATGAATTTTAGCTTGAAGCTATAGACAATGAGCAATATGTTTATGAAAAATAAGCACAAATAAAATTTCATTTCTTTTTTTGAACTCTACCCTTATATTTTATTAAAAGGGCAAACATCATGAATTAACCCAGCTGCTTACTTGAATTACAAAAGTAACATGATTCAATATGAAAATAAGAAACTGTCTACAAATCTGACAGTAATAAATTGCAATATACAATGCATACAGGAGTCATACAGAGCAACAAACTCTCGTACAAAACAAAAATATTTTAATACCTTTAAAATCCAAATTTTTCTTTAAAATCATTCATGAAAAAGATTCTCAAGTCAGAATGAACAGCTCAACTAGTCAAGCATCAGGAAGCGACATTACAGCTATTGAATATACAAAGAGACACCCCCTCCCGAGTCCTCTCCTCCTCACGCCTCTGCCTCAGAATCACACGGACTCTCCCGCTTCTCTGTACTTCCCACGCCTTCATTTCTTCCCATCATGAAAACTGAATTTGTTGAACACCAGAAATCTGTTGATATGATGTTGTGTAAACCATAACATTTGGTTGTTGACCGTCCGCAGTTATTAAGCCAGCTGGTAACTGGCTGGTAAATGCCTCCTCTGTTAGCTCTTCACGTAGTCCATCTGCGGCTGTGACTGCACCGCCGATTCTTTTCTCTCCTTTCATTGTCTCTCTGAATTTCTGAAGGTATAATTTTAGAGGTTCTACGTAACTGTCAAATCCTAAGGTGGACATGGCGAAAAGAATATCTTCTCCATTGATTGTCTTCCGTTTCTCCTGATGGCGTCTTTCACTTGCTTCAGATGTTATAAAGCTGATGAACTCACTGACACATTCTTGGACACATTCTTTGGCATCTTTTGCAATCTTTCCCGTTTGAGGTATGGCATTTTTCATTATCCTTGCCACATTTGCAATTGGAAGATATTTATCTTGTTCTCTGAAACTTTCTTCTGAACCATTTGTGTCTTCATGATCATTCATGCTGTCCTCAATATCATCATGAGGCTGTATAACATAATGACTTCCTCCAATGTAGTCTGCAGAAATTCCTAGTTGGGAAGCATCTGTTGTAGAACTGTCACCATCCATTGTCATGAACTACTGTCAGAACCGTGTTGTCAGTGGTGTTCAAGAACACCAGTTTGAGTCGGTTTCTAATCTTTGCCCAATTCAACCTCCAATGCAGCCCTGGTTGGCTCCCGTCTCCAATCGGCTGTTTGGTTGGACAGAAAATGGCTGCGAAGGCAAAATTTCATTCCTATGTTTGACTGACACATGAATTATGGATCAAAATCCAGTTTTTTTAAGATAGTAAATAATGCAAGAAACAGGGAGGAAAGGAGAGAGAAAAAGAAAACTCTACTGATAATGTATTGAGAAAGGAACTTCAGGAACAGAAGATTGTTAGGAGAGACCAAAATAGTAAGTATTTTGGATGAAATGGTGTAAATAAGTAGATTAGATACATACCTAACAGAAAAACAAAATACGTCTCTTTTAAATGAGTAATATTAAGATATTTAGTTATGATGGTGGCATTCATTAGTATTGTCTTCATATAGCCATCAGAATCTTCAGTTTATAATTTTTTAAGCAAGGGATATGTGTATGGAATTCAGGGGTCTTTGAACTTGGATAGAAAAAATAATTTTTTTATTTTTATGAACCTCTAATTGAATAAATTAGTGATTCTTTCAATTATAAATACACATAACAAATCACAGTAATTTTACAATACCTATGTTTGAGTCACCAAGAAATTACCAATACTTCCATATCACATTACAATTGTTTCAGGTACAAAATATCAGTTATGCTCCGAACTAACTTCAAATTACAACAGTCGGCCTACTGGAAGATCATATTTTATGTATTTCAAAACAAGCACATATGATATTATTTCAAAATATTTAATGTTTATTATTCTGATATTACATTTCAATATGGTCGATCTTCTGTATGATTCATTTTATTTTGTGAATTTAGAAAAACACTGAGCAGGGTCCCTGGCCTCACCAGACAGCCAAAGCAGTTCATGGCCTAACACAGACCAACATGTCTGAACCCGACATGCAGAAGTCTGCTTGTATTCAATGACCTTAGAGCAAAAGAATTTAACAGGAACATACACTCAGGAAACTCCCTGTCAAGTGCTCTTTTCAGAAGTCCGTCCACTCTTTTTAAGTGAAATCTTCTTATGGTGAAGTGATTCTGCTACTTCCGTGAGAACTGAACAGAGTCCAATGTGACTACGCCCGGCACGAAATGTGCGCAGCCAATAGTGGGTGGTAGGCAGGCCAGGCACAGTCCCTCACAGACCTTGTTGCCTGGAGACACCAGTGGTTCTGTGGCTGTAAAGTGCAAATATGTGATACCTGGTCATTACAATACAACTAGTGGATGATGGAGTAAGAGGAGCTGAAGATAGAGTTAGAAACTGTACCTGGAATCTGAATTCTAGAGCTGCTCAACAGGACAGAGTAGATGCAGGTTTGCATCGATGTGCAGTAATCATTTATACGTGACTTGGTGGGGGAATGAGCAGCTTGGGAAGCCATAGCTTAGCATCATCCAATCAGGAAGTCCCTCACCCTGGGCAGGCAGAACACCCTGACCAGATCTTCTCTGATAAAGACCTGAGGACACTCAAAGGGTCATGATCACTGGACGTTCTCCAGCATAGTAGCCACTCTTAAGCTTTCCTGCAAATTAAACCTTTGAACTTATCAGCCAAGCCTGTAACTTGTGTAAAATGTACGTATCTGTGTTATTGTTTGCCCCAAACCTCATCATCTGGAGGATCTCTGGGAGTTTGCAATCTTTTTCTAATTCTGTCATAGTTGCATTTGGCTATTCTTTGGTGTATGACTTAAATTACATTTTAACCACAAAGGTCAGGAGTTGTGCATAAAATATGTCCAAATACATATTGCACAGCAAAAAAAGAAATATAGATGCATATTATAATTCTATTTCCTTTGATAGGATAGAAATCACCTAGAACAACATTACCATCTCTTTTTTTCCTTTTTGGGAGGGAAGGAGGGAGGAGATTCATCTAGCAGCTAAAAAGCCTAAATTGGACAAACTCAACTTAAAGAAACTAATATGTCTCAGGATGAAGTCATTTATTCCTCAGTCCCTAAAATCTCCAAAACAAAATATCCTAGAGTCACAGCATAGAGCAACATTTTGTATGGGTGCGTAAATATGAAAATTGCCACTTTTACTTCTACCCTCTGCTCTCAAAATCAATATATTCTTGGCATATTAGCTTCTGACTTATACTGTATCTTACAAAAAATATTTTCCCAGTAGGACTATAACGAGGTCACAATAATTCTTTTTTTTTTAATTCCGTCTGGCCAGAAGCTTCTAACTTACAGGGGTCATGATAAGACCAGTGAGTCCCACAAACCTTAGCCCCCACCTTTTTCTAACTATAACATGAGTTCTTTGGTTAGGACTAATGTTGCATATGTTACTATGATAAAGTTTTTAGATATTCAATAAGTTCAGAAATAGTGCCATTTATGGCATGATAGAACGTGATCTATTGTAAAATCCAAATGCAGAATGAGACCATAAGTCAGGAAGGGTAAATTATTTCCTTCCAAGATGGAAGAGGTTGGAAGTAATCGACCTGGAGCCTGGAAAATTACTGGTACCCCTGCTGTGTATGGTTCTACATTAAAGGGTGTATCCATTAGAAAGCTTCCAGATACAAGTAACAGAATACCCAAAACGGTAGACTGAATAATGCCCCCCCCCCAAAAAAAAATATCCAGGTCCTGATCTGTAGAACCTGTGAAGGTTACCTTATAGCAAAAAGGGACTGTTGTTCCTATCAGGGATTGAGTCTCTGTCTTCTCATTCCCAGTTCCAGGACAGGTAAGACTTTGCTCAAATATTCTAAAGAAATGGTTTTCGAAAATTGTGAGTTCAGGACTTGATCGGAAATGCATTTTAATTAATAATCCAGTACAACACACGAAGATCTTGGACAAAATAAACTAATTTTAATAAATGTTGCCTTACTATAAAGCTATGTACACTGATGTTTTCCTCTCTAATTTACTCTCTTTCATATTTTGTAGTGTTGCTCAAGACCTTTTAAATGGATTTCACGATTCACTAATGGGTCACGACACACAATTTGAAGCATGCTGCCCTCGAGGCCTCACAGTAATTCTCCTACCGGGATTCACTGCAGGAACCACAGAACAACCCCATCAGCTATAAAAAGTTCAAGCAAAATTGATTCTCCTGGTTCAAAAGGTCCAAATGGCAAAGCTGCTTGCTCTGCAGGACCTGCTGAAGAAGCTTAAACCCACAAGCTCACCCAGGAAGTGGGTCACAGCAGCACCCCCCATGTGATCTACATTGCCATCCAAATTAAAGGGGTCTAGGAAGCACTTTCCTTCCCTGTAATACAAGATGCAGCAACCTGTCTTTCAGTGTTGATGGGATTTAACCATATGCTGTAAGAGACTCTGGGTCCCTCAGAGTGGATGAAGAAACTACTCAGACACTCTCCATCTGAGGAAGGAAGGGAGGGAGTTTTCTCTGAGGAAAATCGCCCTTGTTTCTTTATTAGCCAGGGTTTTTATCCACTTTCCACATGAGGAAATGCATAAGAAGAACATGCAGCCCTTTCCCAAATGGCAGGGAGTGAAAGGGAAATGCAGATCAATACAGGGTTGAAATATGCCCAGGTATTTTACACAAGGTCAAAAGCACTTCCTCTTACTTAATTGTTCTGTTCTTCACATTCTACTGACAAGGACTTAAGGCTATTCAGAGAAAAACAGAGCAGGTTCCCTTTTTCTTAAAAGCCACTTTGTATTTCTATTCTATCTTTAAAATCACCTGGAGGGTGGGATTCAGAGCAGGCCTGGGAGATAAGAAACCTGCTGGTTAAGACCCAAGTTTCCCTTTGGGGGCGAGACTCCACACAGTGGGCAGTCATCAAAGTCTTTCAAACCACGCCTGCCTGTCTCCCACAATATGCTTTAGTAGTAAGAATGATACGCTTCAAATATCATCCAAAGTATGTTTCTTATGAATAAGCACCATGCCCCCAGGGAAGGTGAGAGATGAATCCCGTTATGAGAAGTTGGAGGACAGAATCTGCACAGGAGAAATAAATCTCTGCCAGACCAGAAAGGGAAGTGGGCGAGCATCTTACATCTCAGGTGGGGTCTGAGGGAAAAGAAGGGAAAGAATTGAACAGATGTCAGATGTTCATGTTCAGACTTACGCAATGAATGAATTTGCTAAAAATAGCCAGATAAGTTGAGGAACCCCAGAACTGTAGATTTTGTCCCTAGCAGGTCCTGCGGTTATTTAATGGCACCTGACATGAGGGTCATATATGACAATATACATTCCTGGCTAGAAATGGCTGATGGGTACCTTGAGCTGGAAGAAGACAAAGATTATCAAACTGATTTCTCTTATGTTTGAGCTTGTGATGAAAATTCCTAGTTTTGCATGGACCTAAAGAAAGAAGCAGATGACTGCTCACATGTGGGCCAACTCTCCAGACTTTCAAAAAATATCACTCAGGCAGGCAAAAGAATCTGACAGAGGGGTGAACTTTGGGTCACTCTCAAATGATTGGGAAGTAAAGGTAGCAATCAAGACTCCACTGAATCCCCAGGTCCAGAATGTTGTACCCAGCTAATGCCTGAAGACTGACAATTATGCCTCACAAGCAAACAGTAGTTACAAGTCAGGGCTCCAGAATCCAAAAACTGAAGCCCTCAGAAAGGTTCCACAATCCCCGGACATTAACAAGGGAGGACACGTAGGCCCCAACATCAGCAGAGCAGCCAGCTGTACCACAGTAGACCCCAGAGCAAGTGCCCAACTAGACAAGAGCCCCATGGGCATTCTGAGGACACACAATAATTCACACATAAATCTGGGTCCTTCCCTGTCCTCATGGGAACATGGGAACTGTCTTCTCACTTGGGGCATAGGATGGAGGATGGGGTACAGAGAAACAGGCCTGAAGGGAGTTCAATTTTTTCTTGCTTTCAGTGGCAATGAAAGGTTGTTAGAAATTTTTGATCAATGATGGAAAATAATGCAATTGTTATATTTTATAACATATGAGTTTGTAGGTGTACATAATTGATTCTACTGTGACTTTGAATTGAATTTATATTAATAAGACCAAGTAAAAGTGTAGTGTTTGAAATTTAGTTGTGAACTACTAAAGGACATGTGTAGGATGAGCCACAATGACTAAGGAAAGATTCGTTCTCTTTGGAACAAAATGAATATTGTAAACAGCTAGAAAACTGCTATCTACTCATTCAATAGACAATGAAATTAGGTCTGGGCAGTGTCATTATAAATCATAAAATCCAAAACTGCACTTTACAAATAATAATAAATCCAACGACTGACAGATTTAAGGGTATGGAAGCCTAGACCCCTTGGTCCTATTTGGATCAACTCTGTAAGGCCACCCAACTCCACCTACTGGTTAAGCTGGGAGAGGCCTGGTTGTGGTTGCAATACAACTCAACTCCTCTCTCCCTCTAGTTCTACTTCCTCTACTCTCTCCCCTGGTGTTGATCCCAAGAGCACTTCCCCCAGCAGCTTCATGGACGCTAAAGCCAACCTCTGAGTCAGCCTCCTGGTAAACCTGTCCATAGCACCCATTACTGACCCTGAGATCTCAAACTCTCTGTGATGCTGTCTTTCCCAAGGAATTGCTTTGTTCTCTCAAAGTTCTACTCAGACTCATATAAACAATTGCCTACAAATAACAAACATGGACTTATATTTATTAAATAATAAATATTGTGGTAAAAAAAATGACATAAATTCTACCACATTAACAAACTTTTAAGTAATACAAATCATTAACTATGGAGCATTGTTGTATAACAGATATCTGGAACTTTGGTAGCCCTGCATGGCCCATTGCACAGCAACATGCCATTTGTCCCTCCTCCCAGCCCCTGGCAGGCACCAGTCTACTTTCTACTTCTATGAGTTTAACTACTTTAGATCGCTCATATAAGTGGAATCATACAATATGTCTTCTTTGATTAGCTTATTCACTTAGCATAGTGTCCTCCAGTGTCATCCTTTTTGCCCCATATGACAAGGATGTCCCTCTTTTTCAAGGGTGAGTAATATTCCATTGTATGTGTAGGACACATTTTCTTCATTCATTATCCGTCTGTAGACAGTTAGATTGTTTCCACCTCTTGGCTATATTGACTAGTACTGCAATAAATAGGGAAGTACAGATATCTCTTCAAGATCCTGTTTTCAATAACCTTTGACAAATATCCAGAAGTGCATTGTACTGTTAATTGTCTTGTTCACAGAGTAACTTTATATACAAGAGTTAATTTCATACTGATCAACTGGAAAATATATAAATATAACCATTTGGATTATATCTATCATGTCAAGACCTTGGCACATTATGTTGTTATAAGTCTTAGGAAATTAGAATAAGGAGTATGCTATTTTGCTTGGCTGATTTTATCTTGTCCAAGATCAAGAGTACAGACTAGGTCAACTTTTCACAACCTGTGCTTTGTAAATGACCAGCAGTGTGTCAAAGCATTCCAGAAAACCCATGAAAAACTGTTCCCATTTCTATATTATTAATCAACTCATAAAACAAAATGTAGTTTCTTTTCACAATGGAATATTGAGCAAGCTGGTAGAGATCAGGTGAGTGGTCTGACCTGCCCTTGAGTATTACTCATGGATTTATGACACATTTGTAACTGACTGAACACCATGGTAGTTTTGAGGGGAGTTTATTTTTTTACTACTTTTAATTTTGGTCATATCTTGGCTAATGTTTACTCATTTTAGAGCATTTATTAATAGCAGGAAGCATAAGGAACATTGGTTTTGAATTAAATATAAAGAGAGGCATATAAAGGATGGAAATCCAAAATTCTGTTTTAGTATAACCTTTACTAGATCATAA
Source organism: Furipterus horrens (assembly GCF_987537825.1). Classification (NCBI taxonomy): domain Eukaryota; kingdom Metazoa; phylum Chordata; class Mammalia; order Chiroptera; family Furipteridae; genus Furipterus; species Furipterus horrens. Next base: position 12,918,585 of record NW_028327171.1, read on the forward strand.
TTCTTAACTATCTATAAAAATGATTCTTTGAGTTTAAAAATCAATGTTAAAAAAATAAAACACAGGGATAGAATACTTCTAATTTGACTTTTGCTTTTTTGGAAATAACGATTACCTAAACTTACAGTATAATTACAAAGTATGATTGAAACAACTTTAAATGGCCTCTTCTACTTGTTTACCTAAAAACAAAATACAAAGTTATGGAAAACATTACAAACAGCAAAGTATTTTAACAGCAGATAATGAAAGATGCTTTAATATATCTCTCATACCATGGTACTTAAAAATGCACATACACTTAACTTTCAAAAATAAAATGTAATTTTTAATCATATATTTTAAGTCACACTTTTCCTGTATAATTAAGTTATAACAAATTAAGCAGTGGATGTGACTTATTATTTGAAAGAAAGCTAAACCGTGTTTAATGTGTCTTAAGAATAGTCACAAAAACGTGCTATAATTTAACGTGTTATACCCATGTGTCCCAGGAGACTCTATTTTCTGGTCGATCTCAGCAGAGAGAATACATTTAGATAAAGCACCAATGTGACATCCAAAAGTGATTGGAAGACAATTTAAATTTTTACTGCTGCTTTTGAAAACCATTAAGAGGGGAATATATTTTTAACTTTGAACAAAATGCATTAAAATCTCTTTATCTGAGACTCTCAAATTTTTACACAACATCACAAGCTAGTCACTCCCAGTTCCCTGCTCTCTGCACCTAGCTCCCCTTAATTCTCTGTTCCTAAATATTTGCAGTTGCTTCCATTGTTCTGATCGATGTATATTTTTAAAATAATAATAAAATTAAAAGGCAGCCCTGGGACTGTGCAAGCAATTAAGCACTCTTTCGCATAATGTAGAGGTGGGAAAAGGCTGTGACATTCATACTCCATATTTTTTTATATCTACAGTTTTATTTTCTTCAAATGTTCTTTTTTAAAATGATGTATAATTTATATTCTATTTTAAATGTGCAGTTCAATATATTTTGGCAAATATATGCACCTGTGCAAGCAACACACAAAGTTCAAGCTATGTAGATAATTTCCATTAGTCCAGAAAGTTTCTCTGTGCCCTTGTCAGGCAGCTCCCTACAATTAGTAGAGCTGACCAGCATGATGATCTCTAACACCGTTTTGTGACCTGTTTATGTTTTTCATGGAGCAGTATTTTGTTCCATTTTATTGCCACGTGGTATTCTTTTGCATGAGCATTCCATTGTTTGTTTATCTATTTTCTTGTTGCGATACATTGGCTTTTTCCAGTTTAGGGCTTTCCTGCTACTTTGTATTTTCTAATATATTGATCTATATTTCTACTTAAAACTACTTTGTTAATTTCACATCCATCATACGAAACAAAATTTAAATCTAACAGTAGCACATTTAAGAAAGATTGTGCAGATTCTGCTGGATGGAATGTAAAATATTATAATTACTTTGGAGAGCTATTTGGCAATGTTTAAGAAAGTTGTAGAGGCACAGCTTCTACTCTCCAGTAATTCTACTTCTAGTTATATATTTTAAAGAAACATCAGATAGGTACACAAGGAGACATCTACAAAAATGTTTATAGCAGCAGTTTTTATAAAAACAAAAAAGTCAAAACAGCAAAAATGTGTTGGCAACAAGAGAATGAATAAATTGTGACATATTGTATATCCGTAAATTGAACATTAGATAGCAATAAAAATAATTAATTTAAATATGAGCTACTTGTATCTACTTGGATAATTCTCACAAATATAATATTGAGCAAAAAACAAAGTTTAAAAGAATGTCATGATACGTTTTATTTAAATTTTTAAAGCAATAATTGCATAGCACAAATGTAGAAAATGTACCAAGAAATATAGAGAAATTACAAACATCATATGGGGAATAATAATTACTTCTGCAGAAAAAAACAGACATAAGACAGGAAGATTTAATTAATTTTCTATAAGCTGGGCTGTGGATATATGACTGGTCATTATAATCTCTCTTGTGTTTTGTATTGTCTGAAATATTTAATAATAACAAATTTTCTACGTGGTACTAAACCACTCAGAAGCGAATACATGATGCAACAAGTTTCTAAGGAGAGTTTTCAGAAAACATATTAGAATGAAAGGAGTTTCAGCTAGAATGTTTAGGAGACACTGAAGCAGCCTAACTTTAACTTCCAAATTCTTGATTCTGTGAATCAGCATTGCAGTACTCATGATGAGTGAGGGACTGGGTACTATTAGAGTATCTGATCTTTCCTCAAGACTAGAGAAGTTGCTTTGACACTCTCAGATTGATCCTTTTAACTAGTTGAGCTAAAACATATGTTTATATGTTTATATCGACCCAAATGTACATGAACGTATAGATAATTTGGGGACATTGGTATGCTGGTAGAAGTGTAACAAATTGCTTAGGGAGAGGACAGCAATGAAAGATCTCGTTGGTAGATACTGCCAATTCCAGTGCTCTCGACTTGCCTTGGATGAATGCAAAGTTGGGAAGAGATGTATACAAGTGGCTGGCACAATGAGCTCTGACACTTCACTGTGGGAGACGGGTGTCACAGAATACGTTCCCTCCAAACTAGAGAGGCCTGACACAGTGGAAGTCACCCACTGCCCAGAATGACACTGGGATTTCCCCGATGGTAGAACAAATGTACAGTTATTCAAAAAATGCGCTCAAGAAAAGGTAGAAAAGCAGGATCTTGATAGAAAAAGTTAACAGTATTTTCCATGTTGAACTAAAACTACAAGTCTGCAACCTTTCCTGCTTTCAGAAGCTAAATCTTATCCTACTGGAAAGCAGATCTACTTCTAATAAAATGTTCCAACATCTTAAGTTCTCTAAATCGTTGTTAGTGCATTATTATTATAATGAAATGGTGATATTCTTTATAGAGAGAAGCCAACAAATACAATTAAATGTGCTAAGCTCATAGTAAAAGATATAGAACTGTATGGACTTGGTTACATATGGAGAAAATTACACATATGTGCACTTTCTCCATTCCCAGAACTATAGTGACAAGAGCTAGGGATGCGCAGCTGTGCATGATTCCATCTATGAAGAGAAAGAATACAACCATATGAGAGAAATTTCTCAAATATTCATTTACAGGTTTTAGCCCCTCTTGTCCCTCCTTCTCACCACTGAGTAGTTGGAAAGACAGAGACTACAGTTCTGTCTCTTCAACAGGACCATGAACCTAACATGTTTATAAACATTTTCTGAGAGCATAGGTCAAATTTCCAAGCTCTCCTCTAAGTCCATGCAGACTTCAGGCCTGCTTGAGGTGTATTCCTGAAGGCAGATCAAGAAATACTTGAGATAAGATTAATATCTCGAACTTCCGGCCAAGATGGAGGCCTAGACAGACATGCTGCATCTTCCTCCACCACTAAGAAGGAATACAACTCCCTCAAAACTAGAGACAACCAAAAGTTCCAAAAAATCAAGCTGCATAGAAGTCCAACAAACAAAGATATAAAGAAGAAATACTCATCCAGGAGGGGCTGAGCCTGGGTGGAGAAGATATAGTGTGCTGGTGGCAGCAGTGGCAGTGGCAGCAGGCCGGCGGAAAGCGCAGTCACACATTTTTAAAAGTTAAGAGGAAAACCTGGGGAGCACTCCCAGCACCAGTTCAGACCACACAGCTCATGGTCCCAGTGCTGGGGAAAATAAAGCCTCATTGCTTCTGACTGTGCAAACCAGTGGGGGTTGGGATGGAGGAAGAAACTGCTGGTACCTCAGCAGAGTCCACTTGTATAAAGGGCCCCCACAGCCTTGGAACATCCGCAGACCCACCCACTCTGGAAACAATGGCCAGGGCAACAGCTAGAGAGGCACCAGTTTCATATAGAAGTTGGAGAAGTGCCTGGAAAAGGGGTGAGTGCTGAGCAAGTGGCATTGTTCCCTCTCTGACCCCTCCCCCACATACAGTACCACAACGTGGCGAAACAGGTTACCCTGTACTGACAAATACCTAAGGATACACCCCTTACAACAAAACAGGTGCGAGAGCTCTACCTAAGACACAGAAGCAAACAAACACAGGACCCTGTCAAGTTGCGGAGACAGAAAAGTATGGCCAAAAAGGGGGAATAGATCAAGGTTCCAGTGGGAAAACTAAGTGACAAGGAGAGAGTCAACCTCACAAATGAGGAGATAGCCAACCTAACAGATGCAGAGTTCAAAACACTGGTGATAAAGATGCACACAGACTTCACAGATATCTTTAAATATGGCAAACACATAAGGGAAGAAGTGAAAGCTATACTAAATGAAATAAAGGAAAACCCACACAAAACCAGTGGTGAAGGGAAGGAAACTGGGGTTCAACTCAATGATTTGGAACATAAGGAAGAAAAATACAGTCAACCAGTACAGAATGAGGAAACAAGAATTGAAAAAAATGAGCAGCGGCTTAGGAACCTCTGGGACAACTTTAACTCTGAAAATATTCGAACCATAGGGGTGCCAGAAGGAGAAGAGGAAGAGCAGAAATTGAAAACTTATGTGAGAAAATAATGAAGGAAAACACCCCAAACTTGGCAGAGGAAATAGACAAGGAATCACAGAGTCCCAAACAAGCTAGACCCAAAAAGGACCATAGCAAAACACATCATAATTAAAATGCCAAAGGTGAAAGATAGAGAATCTTAAAAGCAGCAAGAGAAAAGCAGAGAGTTACCTACAAAAGGGTGCCTATAAGACTTTCAGCTGATTTCCCAAAAGAAACTTTGCAGGCAAGAAAGAACTGGCAAGAAGTATTCAAGCTGATGAAAAGCAAGGTCTTACAACCAAGATTATTCTATCCAGCAAAGCTATCATTTAGAATGGAATGGCAAATAAAGTGCTTCCCAGACAAGGTAAAGCTTAAGGAACTCATCATCACCAAACTATTACTATATGAAATGTCAGAGGGACTTACTTAAGAAAAAGAAGATAAAAATTATGAACAATAAAATGACAACAAACTCACACTATCAACAACTAAATCTAAAAAAAAAAAAAAAAACAAAATCTAACAAAGCAAACCAGAATAAGAATAGAATCATAGGCATAAGGGTCATTTGAAGGGTTATCAGCTGGGAGGGGGGAGGGGAGAAATGAGGATATGGTACAGGGATAAAGAAGCATAATCAGTTGGTACAAAATAGACAAGGGGAAGTTATGAATAATATAGGAAAGGGTGATATCAAATAACTTATATGCACAACCCATGGACTGAACTGAGGGGGGTGGGATTGCTGGAGGGAAGTGGGGTACTGGACAGAAGGGAGCAAAGGGGAAAAAATTGAGATACTATAACAACATAATCAATAAAATATACTTGAAAAAAAGGTTAATATCTCAAATAATGTGGGGAATTCTGCAAGTAAATCAGAACTTTTCTTCTGTGTGTCTCATTACCTTTAGCTCAGCACCCCGACATCTACAGTCATTAAATGATAGTATTTAATATGCTATATTTCTTTAACCCTAGATGAAACTAGAAAGATAATCTAACCTAGAAAGTTTCTTTTTTAAGGTAGAACAAGATGACAGCCTGTACAATGTGATTTTCCTAGTGAGACTTAAGGATATTACTATATCAGCTTCTCTGTTAAAGATTTAACGTCAGATAAAATTTCTAAAATTTTCATTTGGGAATGTTTTGTACATGGGGCTGGCTTATAGTACATATTGCTAAATATATAGCTTTAAGAATATTCCCATTGTTTCCAAAGAGCCATAAAAAATAAATTTTGCCACTCTCACTGTTTAATAATAGATTTTTAATTACTGCTTATTTTTTCCTTGGGACTTGATAGGTTCTTTATTTCATTTTATTTTTGTCTACTTTATGAAGAAATAATATACTCAAGGATTTATTTTTCTAAGGATTTATAAACATTCCAGAATTTGTTCTTATGTTTGTCTGGGGTCTCTCCAGTTATCAAGCCTTTAAGGCATATGGACAAATAGTAATTTTTAAGAGAGCTGCTTTATAATTTTCTTCAGAGACCTCATACTATTGACTATCAGATTATTTTCTTAATCTTTCTTTATGCCCTCAACTGAAATGCTTTTAAAAATGTATTTTTTCATGAATTCAAACTGATACTTAGAAATTTTTGAAAAAATAGATTTCTTTTCTACCAATCTTTTAAAGTATAAATGCTACTTAGAAAAGTCACCTAGGCTAATCAATAAAAAAGTAGCCTTAGTGTAAAAAATACAAACTTTTTGGAAAAAACTATATGCTCCATTTTTTTGCGGGGTCCATTAAGTTGATTATTTATAATAGGAAACTTTAGATTAATATAATACCATCTGCCTGAACCTCAGAGGGGAGTCGTTTCTCTGAGTAGGTCCAGATGAATGAGATTCAATTGCAGATGATCTTCTATCCCTGAACAATGGACTCAGTCTGAACTTTTAATCAAGATTTATTTATTCCTTGGTAGTCAGAGTATTTTTGGTCTTTTAGACTCCTGTTTAAAAGAAATCCTGCTACTTCTTTGTATCTTTTTGTATTGTTTTTCTTGCTGGAAACAGAATGTATTTCTTTTGGAGTATAAAAAGCATACATGCAATGTTCTTCCATAGGTTAATTCCTTAAGCCTTGGTGGAGGTGAACTGGGAGCTGGTTGAGTGCTTTATAGGTACCTTCATAGGCATAAGTGAGACAGAAATGAAGGGGGAAGATTGTAGAGAAAAAGGCAAAGAATGAAGACTTATTTCCCGCTCGTTCAAAACACTGTCTCAAGGACGTCTGTTCAGAGCGGCAGATTGCACAGATGCATTTTTTCCTGCTGTCTTCAGGAATCTAACCAAGGTGACAGCAAAGAGATAAAAAAGGTGAAAGTCATAATCTCACATGGATAAAGAGAGTAGTAGAAGAGAGAAGAGCAGAGAGGTCAAAACAATTTTAGACACAGGAAAACAGATGAGTGATAAAGGATTTAGTTGAACACAGGAAGCTGAAATCTACCTGCCTTTCCCCAAACCACACATGCTGGCCTCCAGAATTACAGAAAAGGCTGACGAATTGAATGTTTGGGCCGTTGGGGCCCCACCTAGGATTCCCTATTGAGAACACTGATTGAGATTCCCTATTAGGAGCAGTGCGATAATAGATTCTTCCCCTACAGATCCCCCAGAATTGAGCACACTCTTGAGACAAGGAGTGAATGTTGGACTGGGAACAGCAGGGACCTTATTTTATCATGCTCTATCCCCAGGCCTGGACAAGAAGAAAAGAGTGGAAGAGGGAGTATCAATTTACTTCCCTTTACAGCACCCCCACTGTCATAATGAAATACTGAGGCCGGTACTTGGGTTAAAACAGACACCTCTCTTCGGAAGCTTTAACACATAACTCAAGTGAGCATATAATTAAAAAATTATTTTTATTTAGCCTTGAACTGCATTATGAAATTTTCAGCTTTTTAAATTTTTATGCATTTTCTTAATTATGTTTTGCCTTGTGTATTTGTAAAATTAGTTTTAAGTCCCTACTTTCATGTTGATGACAATGGGGAGATACAATCTGAAAGTGGGGTGGGTGCTTAAAAATGTAGTAGCCACAAAAATGGACTCCTGGTAAACACATTTCCTCATAAAATATCAATCCACTTAAATTTATGTTGGATCTCTAATAAGACTAGCTAATACAATTCTAGCTATCTTTAAAAATCAATAACAATCAGTAATGATTCTACAAATCAAGATAACCATTCAAAGTATATTTATTCCAAGTAAATAAAAGGTACATGACTAGAATCCACAGCGAAATACTCTCAGAAATACTTAAATACAAGGACTGATGTCATCTTAACCAGCTTCATCTCCCAGAATAGTGATGAAACTCAAGAAAAGTATACAAAAGTGCTCAGTCCCAATCTTGTTACTTGGCAGATAAAAGATGCACATCCCCACGCAATAAGATTGCACCATAGGTTTGATGTGAATCTTTTTGTTAAAAAATGCAGGGCACACATTTTACAGAATTAGCAGAATGGTTATTTGTCCTAAGTAGATTTTCATCAGTTTTTGTGATCTGCTGGAAGTGGTTGGCCGTCTGTGTGTTTCCGTAAGCAATATTCACACAAACATTTCTAAAATGTAGGATTTCAAAAATATCTTTATGAGCTCAACATCCAAAGTCCATTCTTATTTCCTCACCATATATTTGACTCCTTTTACCCTCCTCATCCTCCCCAGATCCCCTTTCCTCTCTGGTCACCACCATACTGATGTCTGTGTCTATGTGTTTGCAACATACAGAGGATGTATTATTAAATTGTATGCCTGAAATTTATATAATGTTATTAACCAATGTTACCTCAATACATTTAATCTTTTTTAAAACAAAAATAAATAAGTAAAAATGAGGTCATTGATGACATAAATATTTACAATATTACTTATAATGGTGTCCTAATTAGTGAAAAACAAAACAAAAAAATATATATTTATCTCAAACCAGAAATCACCTGTTGCCTCTCATACTCTCTTTTTCTTTTTATCTTCTTTCCTTTATGTCAGTTGATAATGTGTTTATATTACAATGGAAATAGATGTAACTCTCATGCAAATAGATCCAGCTTTCTATAACTGTATAACCTTCTCTCAAGGTATCTTTGAAGGGTTATTTTAAAAGTTATATGTAATTAAAGGAAGAATAAAGTATTTTATGGGAAAAGATGTTATAAAATTTTAATACTTTTCATGACATCAGTTTAATGTTTAGCATGTCAATGATTTAGAGGTTGATTTTCTTGATATATTCATATATTAGTTTTAATTTTTCCTTTTTAGAGTCCCTGTTGTCTTATTATCACTATACACGTGTAATACATATTTTCCTGCATATATTTAGGTCCTTGCAAGCCCAAAGGAGCATTTAAAATACAAATGAAAAGTTACAGGTAGGAAGACAAAAATAGGAACAGAGAAAAAGGGAAACAAATAGAACATAGTAATAAATAAGATAGATATTAATCCAACTATTATCAACACTCATTTTGAATGTCAGTTGTCTAAATGCAATACTTAAAAGACATAGGTTATTAGAGGGGACAGGAAACACAACCCTACTATATATATGGTTGACAAGAAATCCATTTCCTTAATTGATTAATGAGGGAATATCTTCTCCCTTAAGGAGAGACCTCCCACCCTCACAGAGATATGGACTTTTCTACTGGCCCCACCTAACAAAAGGGTGATATCTGAACACAGTAGCCCAGCACAAAGTCATTCCTCAACATCCAGGCCATTCAGCCCTAGACAATACCATTACTGAGAAATAAAATGTCCACACACAAACACAAATGTCCTTCCTTTTCTGGTTTATTTCCAGTGTGAGTTAAAATTTTCATCTATGTCTCTTCCCTGAAGTCCTCTTCATCTCAGATCCTCATTCTAGAAAACAGCTGCTCAGGCAAGAATACATGCAATCTCAAAGAGTAAATTAGAGTACATAAGCAGATTACATTACAAATAAGGGCTGGGCAAAAATAGCTTTACAGTTGCTTATATGAAAAGTAATGCAATAATTAATAAATAATAGTATAAGAATAAATTCAGTTTTGCATACTCACAACTGTAAACCCACATTTGCCCACTCCTGTACACTAATAAAGCAGAAACACTTCTCTCAGAGAAGCAACAAAATCTTTAAAGACATAGCTTTGCCAAAAACTTGCACACAACAGTTAAAATGGCCAAAGAGACTACATTGTTTCTCAGTTTATAACATCTGCAGTCATGCTTACATACTCAGGAAAGAGCCAGAGAATAAAGGAAGGGATGCTAAAATACAGAATAAGAGATACATGCAGAAAAATATTCTCTCAGGAGGACTATAATTAGGAGATAGAAGGAAATGGAAATCAGAACACAAGTGGATAGAATACCCTTGAGTAGACAGGAAAGCTGGTTGAAGCTTGGGACTAAACGTCTGGGGAAAGATTCCTAATTAAAATCAAAACCTCTGCTATGATCTGGGGAACAGATAGGAAAAAATGTTGGATTTCTTTCAATTCCACAATTAACTTATGGATGGTTAATAAATAAGCCTCTTGACCTTTCAAAGTTTGAATAAAAGAGAAGTATCATTGTACCCCTGCTTCTCACATTAAGAAACAGAAATAAAAAGTGCTTGGTCATAGAGAAATGAAAGATGGCAAACCTGCTTTAAATTATATAATTTCTTGCTCATAGTCAAGAGGGAATATATATATGAGAAGCCTTGTATGCTTGCTGAATAATTATAGAGCAGCAGCATTGACTCTAGTAAACGGAAGGCAAGATTTCCTTCTTGTTAGCTTGCATGTCCCATATTGAAGGTAGGCTCATCATTAGGTCTATGATATGGAACGTGGATTGCATCGGATGTGACGGAAGAGAATCTGTAAGTCCACTAAAGCAGAAATCACTGTGTTCACAATGGTGTGAAGGCTGCCTCCTTCTGAGCATAATAGGCTATAGTGAGAATATAAGTAAAGAGAATGAATTCTAAAATACTCTGATCTTAATATTCCGATCCCATTCTTTATTAGTTGTGAATTAGACACCTCTGTAAACTCCTTTAACACATGGTAATAAAAGTGGTACTTCACAAGGTTGCCAGCCTTTCTCTCTCTAGTTTTAGAGAGGCAGCACTGGTATGAGTCATTGTGAAAGACAGCGGCACAAAGATAACACCGGGAAAACATGACAAATGTCTGGAGCGTATGGGTAGAGTATAATAAGCTTGTCTATGTGGGAGGAAGCACTGAGGTACCACTGGAGTCAGGAACGAGGCATAAATGGGGACAATGCCATAGATCCTCCCAGCGGGAGTGCCTCATGGCTCAGTTCCTGCCTCTCTTTTCTGTATACTCCTATATTCTCACGTGAATGTTTTCTTCCAGGTCTTTGCCCTTAAACACCATCTTATGAGTTTCCTGGCCACTGTCATAGCCTAGTAGCACAAACTGAGTGGGTTAAAAGAGCAGAAAGTTTTTGTCTTACAATTCTGGAGGCCAGAAGTCTGAAATCAAGTTATAGGCAGGCCTATGCTCCCTTTGAGCCTGTAAGATAAAATCCTTCCTTGCCTCTCTGGCTTCTGGTGGTTTGCTGACTATCGTTGGCTTTCTTTGGTTTGCAGCTGCAGCTCTTCAATCTCTTAATCCATCCTCATATGGCATCCTTCCCTTTTTTCCTGGGGGGAGGGGAGCACAATTCAACCCACAGCACCATTAATATAGTGATGGGTCTTAAATTTACATCTTTAGTATTGATCCTGAACCATCTCCCAGTTGCCTACTTGGTAGATCCAGGTGGGTATCTAAACAGGCATCTCAGCAAGTGCAAAACAACTGTCCCAAACCCCCACTTACAAACCTTCCCATTCTCAGCCTTTTTCATCTCAGTGTGTGGGACTAACATCTGCCTCATTATTCAGTTAAAAATCTAAATTTCACCTGTTTCTCCTCCCTTACCCACATCTCCTACATATAGGCCACCAACGGCATTTTCTTGGTCTTCTACCTTCATGATGGGAGCTGAATCATCCATTTCTCTCATCTATTCTGCCACCACATAGATCCAAATCACCATGAAATACAAAACTAGCTTCCCAAATTATCTCCTTGCTCTCTTTCTAATCCATTTCCCATACAGCAATCAGAGAAAAAACCTTTAAAGATACATCAAATCATGGCACCCCTCTTCTTTGAAACTCTCAAAGTCATTCTGTGGTCTAATAAGAATAAGGAGGCTTGAGTCCAACATCACCATTTCAAACCACTGACCCTCTGTGTATATTAGCCTCGTCACTTGTTATCATTGATTTCAGAAACTCATTTGAATTTTCTAGAGTTCAAATATGAGGCAAGAGGGGGAGGTTGGGTGCAGAAGGAGGGAGAGGAGAAGGAAAGCATAGGCACTGGCATTTCATGGTTGTGGGGGAGACCTGAGGCCCACCCAGTTTTCTACACCCGCTTTAAACCAATCCTTATTTCACTCCTACTTCCCATATTACTTTCCATGCTATCTATACCTCCAAGTTCTAAACATTGCAATTGGAGTACCTCTTGCAGATAGTTTAGGCGTTTTTGTCCTCTGCGATGTCAGGTACTTCTCCTCAACTGAGTTCCTAGCTTCCAAAACTCATACCAATCTTTGTCTACAGATGTCTCTTCACTCACTCTCTTTGACCTTATGAAATGATACACATTTAACCCTTAATTGTTCTGTAGTGAAGTTTGGAAGAGAGAGCAGATGTAGGTATTCAATCTACCTGGTTCATGCGAAGCATTGCTAACATTAATTTGACCTCTCTATTCCAATTCTTCTATCATAATAACTGGCAGAAAACCCTTAGATTTGCATCAGAATAAACACACATCATTCGTATAAGAACAATGGTGGGTGATAGTTTACAGCAATGTTTCTCAACCTTGGGTACTATTGACATTGGCACTGGATAACCCTGTTGGGTGGGGCTGTCTTGAGTATTGTAGTCTGTTTAGAAGCATCCAGTTCTGTCTCCAGATATTATCAGATGTCTCCTGGGGGTGGGGGGAGTATTTCTCCTGGCAGAGAACTGCCAATTTAGAGAGTAAAGAAGAGAAAGTGACAAACATAATAAAGATCCTCTACTCCTTAGTTTAGCCAGTAAAATATGACTTGGAAAGCCTTGCAGCAAGATCTGCCAATACTTTTGACTCTGAATTACTGTATGATCTCAGGACAAGCAGGAAGTGGCAGGAGCCAAGGTGGACCTGAGGAACTCAGCAGCAGGAGCCTTTGATCTCTGTACACGTGTTTCACTATTTGCAGAATGGAGCATCTCTGCAGTTCTTAGTGTTTCCTTTCTGTCCACCAACCTGACATTCATAGGAATTCTTGTAGTAATATATTTGTTGCCTGTGATGCGGAGTCCTCAGTTAAGTGGACTCATGGTACAATTTGGGCATTTTCTAGATTTGTGCCATCTAGTATGGTAGCTAATACTGTATACATCTCCTGGTACCTCAGAATGTGGCTAGTGCAACTGAAGAACTACATTTTTTAATTAATCAATATTAACCTTCCAAAACTACTGCTTCTTTCCATTATTAGAAAACTTCTAAGTATATTTGGAACAACTTTGGTATGTGTATCTACTGTTTCAACAGTAAATTTTATGAAATCAAAATCCAAATCAGGTTTTTAATAGAATTTAGTATCCAAACTGAGATGGGCCATTATGTGTAAAATATACACAGGATTTTAAAGACAATATAAAAAACAATGTAAACTATCTCAATAATTGTTTATATTGATTATATATTATAATAATATTTTGGATTGACCAAGATAAATAAAATATATATTTAATTTAATTTAATTCTTTCATTTTTCTTTCTTAATATGTCTATGGAAAACTTCAAATACATATGTGTCTCATGTAATATTTTTATTGGACAGTAATTTTCTTCATGAATGGTTCTCAAATTTTAACATGCATCAGAATTACCCAGAAGGCATATTAAATCAATACAGTGTTTTAATTGAGAACAATAGAGGGTGATTGAGGAAGAAATCTGAAGAAGTGACCTTTCAGGTGAGCTCCTAAGGTTAAGGTTTGGGGAGAGGTCTGTTGCAGAGAGATGGGATAACATGAGCTAGGGTCCTGAGACAAAACCATCGGTACTACTGAGAAGCCCCAAGAGGCTCTTGTGGTCCCATCACATTTAGGAGGGACAATAATGTAATAAGAAATCAGTAAGATGGACAGAAACCAAATAGTACATGTCATTGTAGGGTCTTGATAAGGAGTCTGAATGTTATGCAAAATGCAAAGGAAATCCATAAAAAGAATTTCAATCAGTGGAATCGGGGAACCTGATACAATTTCTAAAAGATTACTCAGGCTAATGCGTGGAAGACTGATTGAAAAGGGAAAGTGGAAATGGTAGAACAGAAAGAAAGGGATTGCAGCAATAAAAGGAGGGTTAAGTAAAATATGCTGAAACGACCTCATGGAACTGCAAGCAGCTGCTGACAATAAAGCTTGCAGAGACAGTACAAATGTCGGGAGTGTTTAGGATGTAATGTGAACTGAAAAAAAAATAGGTATATGAAACTGAGTAGACATTATGCTTCGACTTTGTGAAGTTACATGTGTGCACAAAGTTTAAATGAAAATATACTTTTACAAGAAGAAAATAGTGAATGTATGGATGACAGTTTTCCTAAATGAAGCTAATATTACTTAGAACAACACAAATTTGGAACTTTTCTTTACTTAATTGAAAGATTTCCCTTGCCTATCCTCTGGTGAAATATTTTTATCAGCTCAGGAGATAAAATTGTTGATAATGTGAGCTACATGTGCATTTGTGTTTATCTCTACAGAGCTTCAGTTTACTTTTTAAATCAGAAGCATTTCATTAGGTTTTCGATATCATTCTCTGCACTACAGCCACAAAAAAGATATTATCTGCTTGAAGAATTCCTAATTCTGTTAAAAACAAATGCATCAGATCTTCAAACAGAAAACAATGGTGGTCATCTGATTTCAAATCTCCCCGTAGAACCTTTCACCAGTAAAACAAATATATCTCTTAAGGCATTGTGTTTTGTGCTCTTACATGCTTAATAATTGTTACATGCTAATTTTATATATCGCTTCTCTACAGAATTACGCATGTAACAACGAGATCTAAGTGTAGAAAATAAAACTATGCAAGTCTTAACATCAAAAGTGAATTCCTTTATCACTCAGGAGTAGGAAAAGGCTTTCTGCGCATGACTGCTAAACCTACTGAATCAGGGACATGCCCAGTGACATGTGTCTGACTTCCTTGCCCAACGTATTGTTACAGAAATCCATCACGTTTTTGCCTACATTCCAACTTACATTTGTTGCCAAGTAGTGTTTCACTGTATTGATAGAGCACAGTTTGTCTATCTGTGGGTTATTTACATTTTCCTTTTCCCATTTTTTTCTTTTAACTATATATCATAAGGACTTTTTCCCATCATTTTTAAGTATCGAATATTACTCCATAATATGTATGTATCCTAATTCACTTAACTGTTCTTTTTTTAAAAAATAATTTGTTTATTTATTTTTAAAGAGAGGGGAAAGGAGAAAGAAAGGGAGAGACACATCACTGTATGATTGCCTCTCACTTGCACCCCCAACTGGGGACCTGACATGCAACCTAGTTATGTGCCCTGACTGGGAATTGAACCAGCGACACTTGGTTCACAGGCCGACACTCAATTCACTGAGCCACACCAGCCAGGGTTCACTTAACTGTTCTATTTCTTTGGACATGTAAGCTCTTTATAATGTCTTAAAATTATAATACATTCTGTTTTAAACAACTGAATGGACTCAAACATTAATTGAATTTGATTGGAGAATAGAAATCTTGTCTTTATCTAAGTTTAGAAATATTTTCATTTTCTTATAAATTCCACCGTATCAAATAAGAAGTCTTATACCTATCTAATTCTTTCTTTTTGAGGAAAATTATTTTATTAAATGTCAAGATTCATATGATTTTAAATTTATACTCATTCAAATAGGCCTCTAGGATATGTATATATGAATGCCACCTTTTAAAAAAAAAAAGTTATTCCTGGAACTCACCTTTTTTTTTCAGCTCCATTTCATTGTGTGTGTGTGTGTGTGTGTGTGTGTGTGTGTTTGCATTACCACTGTTCCCCTTATACCCTCCTCCCCACCACAATCCCCACACTGCTGTCCATGAGTCCTTTCTCCTTTTTGCTCGATCCCTCCACCCTCTAACCCCCACCCCATCAACGCTGTCAGCCTGTTCTCTATCTATGAGTCTGTCTCAGTTTGCTTGTTGGTTCAGTTTGTTCATTAGATTCCACATGTGAGTAAAATCATATGGTATTTGTCTTCCTCTGCCTTACCATTTTAAATACAAAATTCAAAATTTTAACATAGCTTAGAGTTTATAAAAACAAACTCTTTGATGTTTGCATCTTCACTTTTTGTTTCTTCTAAAACTTCTTCTAGCCTGCTTATTCTTCTCATATTAGGTCTCCTCTATGTGTCTTAGTGCTTTTTATATTCTTATTCGTGGTTTCCATTTCTTTGTTGTGAAATTTGCTTTCTATTTGATTTAACAGTCTAAGTTTTTTTTAATAATTAGTGACCATTTTATAATTTTTCTGTGATTAAAAAGTCTCAAGTCATTTTCTTTCCAGACAACATGCTTTTTTATACAATCCAATGCTGTGTTCTTAAGCTTTCTCATTACATATATATTGTGTATACATATATACATATTTTTTGCTTGAAATTCTTTCTTTATAAACTACCACATTTCCTTAAAGGGCTTGATATCTTTCTTTGCCTTTGGAAGTCAGTTGGCTTGGGTTTTTTAAGCACTAGAATACTGTTAAGGTGGAATTTCTTTCAAAATGGAGAACCAGAAGGCAAGCTTGTTTAGCCATTCTGTTGAGCAGTTTGAGAAGAAGGCTCTGTGTTCTCAAAAGTAAGCTGGAAGAGACCACTCTGACTAACACTGCAGCTTCCTATTGGCACCCATGGCAACGGCCACCCTGTTGAACTGTGTGCAACAACTGGGCAGGAGCAGTCTTTCTCCATCACCAGATGCCTGCCTTCACCCCACCCCCTCCCACCCAGGGTTCTGCATCCAGTTTCATCATGGAAGGCAGCATCTTACCACTGCAAGAATCCTCAGTACCATTCTCCAACTCTGCAAACACTGACTTACACCTGTAGCTTCTCCTTTAGGGACTTGAAGTTCTATATATCTGGGACTTCCTCCAGGTTCCAACTATTCTTCCAGTTACTTAGAAATTATGCTCCCCAGAAGAATGTTGAGATCAGGTTAAGAGTGACAGAATCTATGATGAAGCTTCAAAAAGCCATGGATTAAATATTTGGATTTTAACCTAAGGGCAACAGAAAGCCCCTGAGTTTTAAACAGGTGAGCAAATTGTGATTAAATCTATAGTTTCAAAAGAAATATTCTAGCTTCAGTCTAGAGAATATCCCTAGAGGCAAAGAGACTGTTTATAATGGAGACTCTAAGAGTTGAGATTAGGGCAGAAACAGAAGATAAAATGCAAATATGTTTCTGTGGTGCTTGGGTTACAGTTAGTAGAACTTGGTGACAGATCAGCTGTTGGGACTGAGAAAGAAGCAGGAATTGATCAGGTTTCTTGATGGATCAGGAGATGAGTGAGCCCATACTGGGGCCCAAATCACACTAGCAATCTTAGGTTACATTTATTTGGGAGGTGATGTGTCCTCCCATCCTCTTACACTCATGCAGCAGTATATTTACAGGGATAAATTCTTAGAAAAGATTTGGCTTAATTAAACTTCATGTGCATTTGAATTTTGATGCATATTGCCACACTGTTCCCCTTAGAAGTTGATATTTTGTGTTGCAGTGTGCTTATCTGATACACAAAAAATGGTGTCTCACTATCAATTTGATTTTTATTTTTTTTCTTTTGGGGGGAGGAAAGATGAGCATCTTCTAAATGTTTAGAACAGTAGATGACATAGAAGACAAATATGTACTGTTGATATTCCTGATGAGTTTTGTACTGGTTGTTTTCTTTACATTATTGATTTTCTAATCTCTTTATATAATAAGAAGATCAGGCCTCTGTTTGTCTTATGCATTGAAAATATTTTTGCCAGTCAAATGCTTGGACTGTCATATACAGAAATTTTTCATTCTTATGGATTCAAATTGCTCTTTTTTTTTCTTTTATGGTTTCTGAGATTTTTAAATAATGCTTAGAAAAGCAACCTCTATTTCAACATTATTTAAATGTCATCCTCTCATTTTTTAATCTAATATTTTCATAATTGCATCTTTATGCTTAAATATTTAATTCATATGGAATTGATTTTGATGAAAGAGGGTAAGACTTCATAAAATACTAGTCATGGTCCCAACACAATTTGTTAAGTAACCCATTACTTTAAAATGATACTTTTTAAACTTATATTAAATTTCTGTACATATATCTCTATTTTTGTATTCTCTCTTCTGTCCCATGAAGACTGTGTATAATTTTAAAAAGTGTTTTAATGATTATGATGTTAAATTTATTCTCTCTTAAGGTTTATCTCATTCATTCATTTTTAATAGATATTCTTACGTTTATTTTCCATGTAAACTTCAGAATCAGACTTGGTTGAAAAAAAATTTATATTGCTGTTTTCATTGAGTTCAGCTTAATATCCAGATTTATAGATTAATTTAGGGAAAATTAGTATTTTCATACTGTTGTATTTTTTCAGTTAAGAGGAGTAACTCTATTTACTTATTTCTGTCTTATATCACTTCATTCATCATGCATGTAACTGAGAACTTTCTGATTTTTAATTTCAGAAAAACAAGCTATTGAATTTTTAGTCATTCAACTCTAGTTAAGAACTTTATAGTTGCTTCTTTTTGATTTTCCATGTGTACAAGCATATCATTTGCAAGTGATAATTTTCCTTCCAATTTTTATAATTCTGTTTTCTTCCTCTTGTCTAATCACATAGGCCAGGAACTCCATAGTGTTGTCCAATAATAGAGACCACAGTGTGCTTTTTGTTTTGTTTTGTTTTTCCTGACTTTATTGGAAATGCTTTGAGTGTTTAACAAATAAACATTTTTACCAGCTTTCAAAGGAAATGCTATATACTGTATGCGTATTTTCCAATTCTCCTGCATTTTCCTCACTGGCTTTCTTTATCCAATACCTTCCATGTTGAAAATGTCCTTCATTTATTTAAAGGCAGAAAGTAGGGTTCTTCATCTCTTCCATCCATTGCTTCAAAAGGAAAAAACTGGAGTGGAGGATAGGGTGAAAAGGAAGCTTGCTAAACTCCATAGCAACAGCCAAAGCAAAGGGTTAGAAGTTCTTTCAGGACAGGGTCATGCCCCCGGGTCACTACAGAAGAACTGGAGCGTGGGGAGGAGTCGGGGCCACCCCCGCCCTCAGCCCGCGTCGGGTGCCACCCGCGGAGATGAAATGTGAACCCGGGTGGCCCAGGACTTAGGAGCAGCCGCCTCGCCCGCCCCGGGAGCACCACGGGGACAGACAAAGAGACCTCCTCCCCAGCGTTGCCGGCCGTGGGCCTCCGGGGGTCCCTCCCAGGCACCCGGGCAATGGCCAGGTCTCCGCGCAACCCCCCTCTCGGGAACCCTGCTGTCTGCATCTGACCGCCCTCTATCCCCTCCATCCCCTTCCCGTTCCGGGCTCTCCCTTCGCTCCCAGCCAGCCCTGGCTCCAGTCTGTCTGTCTGTCTGTCTGGCCTGGCGCGCAACCTCCGGCCACCGGCTTGGATGGACGCGCAGAGGCTGCTCAGGGGTCCAGGGGTCTTGCTTCCAAAGCTGGTTCTGCTCTTTGTCTACGCAGGTCAGTGACACAAGGCGGCGGGAGAGGGAAAGGGAACCTGGGGCTGAGCTTGGGTCTTACTCTGGGGGACGCGGTTTGAGCCCGAGGCATTGGGACCTCGGCCGGAGCGCAAGGATCGTGTGGTTTTGGCGGGGCAGGAACCCTTGGCTCCATTTCCAGGCGGTTATGTTTTGTTCCTTTCCTTTAATGATTTCCCACATTTAAGACATTTTACTCTCTTAATAGTGTAACATTTATCCAGTCGTATCCACGACTCAGGAATCAGGGTGATTGGATGTTAAGGGGTGGAGGGAAAACACTTTTAGAAATCACCTGAAGTCTAGAGGTATTGCTGAAGTTTTCAAATAAATTAATGTGGTGACTTTCCCATTTCAGTATAGGCGACTCACTGCCTTCTCCACTCTTGCATTCTGAATATTCCACTTTTTACCTTTGGAGAAAAGGAAGCTGTAGACCTTTATTTTTATTCTTTAGAAGGTGATTCTCAAGTGGGGTATCCTGGACAATTGGATGCTTTGAAGTCAAACATAGGGTTTTTGAGAGGCATAAATTCACTCAGTCTAATATGTGTTTCGTGGAGTTTGTTAAGCACTTGTTTGTAGGTAACAGGCATCTCATTTCCCTCCTCCTAATTAATTTTAGTGATAATTGCTAATAATTGATGAAACAAAGTGGTTGTCTCGTTTTGTGGTTGATACAGAGCCTAATGATAAGGCCTTTCATTGCTTATTCATGTACGGAGTTAATTACACAGGAGTTTTGCATCTGTTTTCTAGTCCCAAAACAAGCTAAAAGCAAATTGTTTTCATTTCTCTGATTTCCTATAGCAAAAACCATGGACTGATACCCATGACCTTGCAATACTAAATTTATGTAGAGTACCTTGAATATATATATAAAGATACTACACTGAAATGAAGATGTCCTTCAACCTTATCTGAACATCAAAAGATTTGAATTTCTCTTTCAACCTTGCCAGAAGTGAGACACAGTAACTCCCATGGGAAGTTTCAGTCCGTGTACTAAGATGCGAATTAGTGGTTTCTAAAAGTTAGTTTAAAGATATTTTCTTGTAGGGAAAATGCCAACTTTCAAATGCAAGAATTTATAAAAGTAGGAAAAAGCACTTCTCACTTATGGAGGAAACTCCACATTCTATGCTGTTGACACTTATTTCTTCTACTTAAATCATACAAGGTTTTCAGAATTTGAGGAACTACCAGAAGCGATTGCATTAATATTAGTTTTATCTCTCTATTAGTTTATTTGAAGTGATGTTAATTCTTTCCAACTTCTCTGCTTATCAAAAGAATACTTAAATAAGAAAATGGAACACAGCAGATAAAACTCTGATACCCTCACTTGCCCTTACTCAACCACACCAGTGGAAAACAATGTTTTCATGTCTATTTGTCTATTCTATTCCCTGTGATAAACACAAAGCTTCTAATTTGCACACCTTTCTTTCCCTTCCTCCTCTTCCTCCGGTGCTGGGGGCACAACTCCCCAGATTCAGAAAACCCGCAGAGCTGCGTAGCAGCAAGATTGCTTGGTTTAGAAAGTTATCTGCCCGTTCACTTCTCTCCTTCCACACCTCTCCCTGCTGGGCTACAAAGTGCACCAATAATACCAGGGTGACTTATGGTCTTTGATAGGAAATGTTTAGCTACTATGTTCTTCGGTGTTTATTCCTGAACTCCTTATTTCAGAGGCTTTTTCATTCAACTAATACTTACTGAGTGGAATATGGGGAATGATATATAAGACAGAGGCCATGCTCTGAGTCTCTGCTAAGAGATAAGGTGTGCTCGTCACTCTAATGGGTCGTAGGAGAGGTACAATCATATGCTGTCGGTGTTCAAAGGAGAGGGCCTTATTGTTCGCCTAGGAGTGTGAGCTGCATGATGGTGGTATCTGGTTTACTTAGCATAATAGCCGGAGAGACCAGCTAAAACGGCTTGCCCATAAGTGGATCTCAATTGATATTTGCTCAGAAAAACTGAATTGAGGAGAACTTTTAGGACCTAGACCTTGGAAAGGTAGGGAGGAAGCCTTGGACATAGGAAATGGAGTAGCAGGACAGAGTGTGCAGAAAGGCAAAATCCACGAGCCGTGTCTGTGCAAAAATAGATCATTCAGTTTGGTTGGAACTAAGAGTTACACCTGGAAGTGAGGATCGGGGTGAAATGGCAGAAATAAGAATAGTTCAGGAACCCTGTTGAGTAAATTGACAGTTTAAATGGGACAAAAACAGAAGTAGATGCGCTGTCCATAACCTGAATTATATTGCTCAAAGCAAGGGCATTAAATTCACACTCCATGTGTTAAGGAAATAGGACCAAGGTTTCTTTACCTGGAGCATCATGCTCTACTGTGGAGTGACTTTTGGGAAGAGACCCAATGAAGTGTTTACATTATTATCCAACTCCCAGTGCAGGCCTCAAAGACGGAATTTGGCCAAGATTTTTGCCTTCGTGGCCTCAGCCAGTGACTTCTGTCCCCTCCCTTTCCTTCCTCTCTTGGCCTTAGCTGTACTGTAGCTTAAAGTTTTGGAGCAAGTGTTTGCAGCCAGATGCAGCTTTTCCTGTAGAACACATTCCTTAAGGTGGAGTGTGGGACCTTCTTCAAGATCATGCCTTTAATTAAGGTCATTGAAAAAAGTTTGATCTGTCTGATTTTCAAAGATGCTAACTTGAATACGAGAAACAGTATTATTTATTTTCTAAAAACAATTGGAATTTTTTATTCTTTTACAAGTAATAACACTGTGTAGTCCAGTCTCTGGTCTTCATAGAATTAGTCTCAAATACAGTGGAGAAAGCAACTAACTTATCAAAATAAACTTGGAGGAGGGTTTGGAACCTCAGTTTGGAAAGGCCATGATTGTGAATGTCTTTGCTGTACTATTAAATCTGCCCTTTTCAGTCGTTGAAGTCTGGGAAGTAGACAAGAGCACTGGAAAATGCCATAAAAATAATGAACAATGTGTTACATGATCTAGATGTTTGCTGCAGTGTAAAATCCAGCTTCTTGGCTACAAGATTTTAGGCTTGGTTTCCTGTAACATCGGCTCAAAATGTTTTGATAATACCATGTCCTTATAATAATAGTAATTGGAGTACAAGAGTCATAACTGAATATGGGATATTCACGGAGAGCTTAGTAAGATGTCATCGTCCTGGACATTGTTTTGGAAGGCATCTCATGAAGCTACTTACACATTGGTTATCCTGTTCCCACAGAATAAGGGGGGACATCTGCTCTCTCCCTACCTTAATGACTTGTAGTGGCTTTTAAGAACATGAAGCAAAATGTTCCTGCTAAGTGCTTGAGACAACCGAGCAGTCTAAATATTTGAATTAATTAAACAGCACAAAAAATGAGAGCAATAAACATTCATTGGGAAAATGATAAAATAAATAGCCTTTAAAAGTTTGATGTACTCTGCAAAAAGCATACACTGTCAATAAATCATTAGATTGTGTTTCTGTCCTCCAATTTTTCAAGTAAATTTAAGCAGAGCTACTGGATCTTACAGAGGTAATTATTTTCCTCTCTCATTTCTTCTTACCACATTCCAGAAGTCATTAAAGTTTATTAATTTATGAGGTAGAAATAACACTGAGGGAAAGAAAATGTGAACTTTTTTCACTTGTTGGACACAGGACATGCATTATTAATAAAGGTAAATGAAATTCGCTACCTTTTGATCACATCCTTTTGTTAAAAAATCATTTTGGCAGGGAGGTGATTTAAAGGCAAAATAGAAATTTTCCTTTCAAGGTAAATCAATTGCATGAAGATGCAGATGTAAATATAACATCTTGCACTTTATGTTATGACTTGAGCTAGAAAGCAAGGGTCCCATAATTTAGAAAATAGTTGATATTACCGTCAGAGGTTGAGTTGGAAATGACTTATTTTGCGATTTTTGAACATGTAACTTAAATTATCAGACTACATTTAATGTTTTCCTTATAATGCAGCTGAAACTCACATATCCATTATAATTTATAACACTGACTATAACTAAATGGTAACCTTAATGCGTTAAATGTTATTTAGATGGACTAAAGAAAGTTTAAAAGCCAGGGTAATTTTTATTCAACATTTTGAGTATAATCTTTCTACCAAAAACATATTTTTACAAAGAGAGTAATTTGGTTTTGTTAGCTCCAACATGTCCTTTTTAATTAGAAAATAGCTTTCCCCCCTCACATAGTGCTGTTTCACAGTTTATTGATTCTTAAATCTGACATTAAACTCTTAATTATTCATAAGTTAATTATCTAGGGAAACTTCTTATTTTCCAAATCAAATGCACTGACAGGATATGCAGACTCATATGTGTTACCATATGTAGGCACACTGTGATTATGAAGGTAAAAAAAGTGTAGAGAAAGAAAAGCATATAATGCATTGTCATGAAAAATATGCATTATTTTAAAATCATCTCCAGTTGGCATTATTCATGTTAATGACACTTTCCATTAGATGAAGTTAATTGAGAATAATAATACTCAAAGCCAAAAGACTCTATCCATTAAAAAGCATTAGAAGAACTCAATTGACAAATTGAATGACTAATTAGTTGGATCACTCCTTCCTCACTTCATTGTCTCATTCAACACTGACCACCTATATGGAGCTTGATGCAGGAGATCCCAGGAAGAATGATCTTTGCCTTTTCTAGCTTTTGGTTTAACAGGGAGGAAAGACTGGTTTGGATGCTTGCGAATGTTTTAGAATTTTGCGTATTTAAAATGGACATCGAAATGCACTCGAGTGGTGAAGGCATGAAATGGAAGCATTTTTCATGGAGCCGTGGTTTCAGAACTGTGACCGGACGTATGCTGTTCTTCTTTTGCAGAGGACTGTCTTGCTCAGTGTGGCGCAGACTGCAGGTCTTACTGCTGTGATGGCACCACGCCTTACTGCTGCTCCTACTACGCCTACATTGGGAATATCCTCTCGTGAGTAGTGCTCGGATTTGGCAATATTGGAGTTCTTTCCCATGCCCAGTTATATTTTCAAAAAGTACTAAGTTATAGGTATGGGGAAGAAATTTTAAGAGTAGCTATTGACATAAAATATCTACTGGAAATACTAAATCTTTACTTGTCATTATCCAGGACGCTATATTATTTGACAAAATGCGCAAATTAATATACAAAATATATCGTCCTGATGAGAAGGGAGTTAAATGAAATATACTTTTATCGCTTAATTTGTTTTGCAATAATAAATGGATAAGTAGGCCTTATTCATGTCATTAATCTCTTTTTAACATTGTAAATTATGTTGTCTGCTCTGCCAAAAGATTTATAAGTTAGAATTTGTCATTTAATTATGGCTAGTTTATTTTTGCTATCCATGTATTTGTCTAACTCATCTAGGAGATATCAGGGGAAAGAGACATTATGAATAAAAAAAAACACAGTTGAAGTGTCAATTTTCTATGTAATGCATATAAAGCAACTTCAAGACACAAGTTCAGAGCCCAAGATAGGGTAGACACCAACAATGTAAAGTAATAACCGACGACAAAAAGCAACGTGACGCACGCACTTCAACCGTGTTAAGTGTTTCTCCACAACAAACTAAGTTTATTTTAGAGATGCTGTGATCAAAGGGAAAATGGAGAAGCAGGAACTGCCTTCAGCTTTGTGTGAGTATGTGTGAAAAGCATAAATTCTCAGTCCGCTGGGCAGGCCTTCAAGGCGAGGGACTAAAGCTAGAAAATTAGGAACGTAAGAATTTTCCGAATCAGAATTACTTGTGGCTTTCAGTTAGTGATAAGAGTCTGGTGTTTGTTCTCCTTACTTTTTATTTTTCAAGTGAACATCAGGATCGGTTTGGAGCTATGTCATTGCAGCTTAACTTGTGCCCTGTGAAGGCTTCTGTAGGCCAGGGAAGATGAGGCACTAAAGGATGTTCATTGAGATGCCTTACAACTCATCCCCCATTTCCTGAGAATAGAAAATGTGGTGCAACATAAATTTTCTAGATTCAGAGTTGGGGTTGATATTAGAGATTATGTCTCTTGGAATAAGACCCCCCAAAAAATCATACTTCAGGATATTTTTGAAGACTGTCATGATTATGTGTGGATGGAACTTAAGCAATCTTTGGCATGCATATAAACTCTAAATAAAATAAGTTTTTTCTCATTGAAGACTTGGTAGAAAAGAGATGAAGTCTTCTTACTTTAGAGCAGTGGTTCTTAACCTTCCTAATGATGCGACCCTTTAATACAGTTCGTCATGTTGTGGTGACCCCCAACCATAAAATTATTTTCGTTGCTACTTCATAACTGTAATTTTGCTGCTGTTATGAATCGTAATGTAAATATCTGATATACAGGATGTATTTTCATTGTTACAAATTGAACATAACTAAAGCATAGTGGTTAATCACAAAAACAATATGTAATTATATGTGTGTTTTCCGATGGTCTTAGGCGGCCCCTCTGAAAGGGTCATTCGACCCCCAAAAGGGTCGCGACCCACAGGTTGAGAACCGCTGTTTTAGAGGATGGTCAGAATGATACCTACAGGAATTAATCAGCTCAGAATACCCTACATATGAGTATGTAATGATGCTTTACATACTGGCATGGATGGACCTGGAGAACATTACGCTAAGTGAAATAAGCCAGGCAGAGAAAGACAAATGCCATATGATTTCACTCACATGTGGAATCTAATGCACACACTGAACTAACAAGCAAAATAGAGATAGACTCATAGATGGAGAGCAGATGACAGGTAAGGGGGGCGGTGAGAAGGTTGAGGAATTAAGCAAAAAGGAAAAAGGATTCGTGGACATGGACCGCAATGTGGTGATTACAGGGAATAAGAAGAATAAATGGTAATGGAAAAACATACAGTAAATTAAAAATAAAATAAAATTTAAAACATTTTAAAATAAAAAAGTAATTTAAAACACGTTATGACTAAGTTCTAATTTTATTTTTGAGTGGTCTCCACGTGCCAGATACTGCTGTTCCAGGCAGATGTGTGACTGGGCCATGCAGGTGGTCTGGATTTGAGGAAACTGGCGCAAGAGTGATTCTTGACTCTTCGGTCCTCTGGCTCCTGCCCCATTTTCTTGTCCACTCACTACATTATGGTGTGCGCTGTGACCTTATTTCTCACCTGATAACTTCTGCCACCATGGTAAAGTTATAGATGTGAGACATAATTACTCATTAATCAGAATACTTAAAAATTAAGTTTACAGGTGTGTTTTGTATGTGTTATATTTGCAATCAGATTCACATTTTCACAGTACCTATTCTAAGTCTTTCACTTATTTCACTACTTAGTTAAATAATGAGTTGAGTTGATGTATTTATCTGGGTTACTACGGCCATGTACTTGTAATATTGGGCAATAAAAGGATTTTGTTTTTGGATTCAATAAACCAGCTGGCATTATATTTCAGGCAGTTAAAACTGAATTTTCTGTTCAAAATAGAGAGCACTATGTAAATCCCTTGCTAAACAATTCTTAGGGGGAAAAAGGAGGCGGGTGCTTTAAAGTGTTTTCCCCACTGGATAAAGGAGAATACATTTTCAGGATTTCCAGTTATTGTTTAAGATTTGAAAAGAGTTCTTAACTCCACCCAAAGTGGTTTTTTTTTTTTTTAAGTTGGGTGTGGGTAGGGAGTTTGAGAGAAAAAATCTTTCCAAGAATGCTTACAAAGGTTCTTTCATGCACATGTTTTCAAATATCACTATTTTGGAACTCATAAACTATGCTTCCTCTCTTCCAGCATCCAGGCATATTCTTAGTAAAATCATTTTAATCACCTTAACAGAAAATTAAATCTTTGTGGTTATCAGAAAAGTAATAAGGAAGAAAGCACCAAACACAATGGGATGTTCTGTCTCCTGAATGCATGACTGTATAAACTGGTTATACTTTGGTTTCTACTTTTGTCTGTTTAAAAATAGAAAATATCTTGGCTGACCTTAAAATAAGCTAAAAAGAGTACAAACTACAATTGGGGTCATTCTAGACTTTTCGTAAATGGTAAATTAAGGAACACTTGATCCTGGTCTTTGAGTCCTCTCCCCAGTCACCCTTTAAAATAATCAGAGTAGACATGTTTCACCTTTAATTCTATTTACTTCAGCTCTCCTCTGTTTTGCAAAGTAACCATTAAGATTCATTTTGTTAAGAAATCACAAGATCTGACTTTCAATTTACCTTTCAGTTGAAAGTAGTATTTTACTCAGGCCCCTCCTTCACTGATATTTTACTTGAATGTCAGTTAATTTTGATAAATAAGTTGAGATCACCCCCCCATTTTTCCTTTTCTGTATAGGAATTTTAAAATTTACTGTATCTCATAGGAAACTTTAAAAATTAAACTTTTAAAATAGCATGTCCACCTTTTTCCCTTTGAGATATAATTGACATATAATATCAGTGTCAGGTGTATAAAATAATGATTTGGTATGTTTACTTAACATAAATTTATTTAAAATAGCACATTCTACTTTTAATTATTATGGTCACAGATTATGTTTTCAATATAGAAAAACAGTAGTATCATTTTCCAGAATTTAAGAATAATTTTATAGAAGTCAGCGTATGCTATGCAATCAGTTATTTACAAATGCACAGTGAATGCCCATAACCATGTCAGCACTGAACTTGGTCCTGGGATCCAAAGATGAATAAGTGATGTACAGTGACCTCTAGGATCTCGTAATTTAATAAGAGAAGAGAATGTAGACAAGTAATTCTAATCCAATGAACTGATCTGTGAAATGTTATTGGAGGGCCAGGAAGAGAGAAAACAGTGCAGTCTGTGTATGTGTGTGTATGTTTAAAAAGAAATGTTTAGAGAAAATCTCATAAACATGAAATTTAAACAGTTCTTTAGAGGAACCGTATTTACATAAATGGACAGTAAAGAAAGTTAAGTACATTCCAGACAAGGAGACTCCTGATTTCGAAGGCAAAGTAATAAGAAAGGGAATGACCAGTTTGTGAAAACCCACGTTGTTCAGTACTGCTTGAGACGTAAGGATAAAATTTGAATATCGCATTAGAATAAGTAGGTAAGGCAAAACATAAGTTCTCACTTTTGCATATTTTTATTGGTAGATTTTTTCTACCTTTATTTGTCATGCCTTGCACAACTGAAACAAAATAATTTATTTTTCTAGAAATAAGACAACTGGTTTTATTTATAAAGAACACATTGTTGGAGACCACCAAGACAAGGTGCAAAGGTGAGAAGGCACCAAATGATGATTCTTTTTATTTATTCAATAGAGAAAATATTTGAAATAAACTCTTTGAGATGTTACAATATTTAGAACCACTTATGACAGAATATGTGACTTTGGAATTATTTTTCAATTTTTCACCTTTTTTTTTAATCACAAAAGTAACTACCTGAAGATTAACAGCCTCACTATGCTTGAAAATGATAATAGGGTCAATTTAAGAAATAAACAATTTCTCATCAACTTGATTCTCAAACATTTTATTCAGCTACTCTTCCCTTTGGAAGATAAACATCTGTGATGAATATTGAAAAGGCTATTTCAATTTTTGCTGCTGATGAAATTGAATTGACATTCACTAGAGAGAGGATCTAGCATAAAGATGTAGTTTGTGCAATAGTCTTTATAACTGGTGGAATTCAAGGGAATACAGAGTGAAGGTGAGTGGCTAATAACTGATCAACTTTACTGAAAGTGAAAGTAAACTGCTATGTGAGTATCAGAATAATTGTACAATATTGAATAAAAACTAGCAATGACTAGGTTGGACATAGTGAGCCAGATGATAGGAAGTAAGATTTAATTCCCTTACTCAGAAGGAGATTTTTGCTCTTCAAATTTGCCCTTGTAAAATGCAGGTCTGTCTAGAGATCTGTCAGAGAGCCATCTGGCCAACAAAATCCCCACAGGGAAAAATCAAGAGGAAGAACTAATAATGGAGATCCTGGTGGGATTAAGTTTCGTTTCTTCTCAATGAAATGTGCAAGATGTATTGCCTGCAGTTTTGTAAAGACAGCCGCTAAATATCACAACTGTGATTTTAGAGTCATGTTATGCATGAAAGCAAAAGTGAGTTAAAAGATAAAGGTCTCATCTTTTCAAATGGCATTTGCAGTCCTATGCTCATTAAGTCGCTGAGCATTCTGAACAAAACACAAGAGGCTATTCAAATACTGACAGAAACATAATGCATTCTGAAAGGCCTTTTGACATTGGTAAAAACATTTAAATTAATTAAATTTAGATTTTCTTAGTACTTAGACATGGAAAAACACTTCCAGAATAGTGCATACCAAACAAATGAAAGTTTGTGGGAGTCTTATTTCTGTTTTAGTAATGACACAAAAATAATAATGAATATAATATGAAAGTAAATACGAAATTTATTTAAAATTTAACAAATTACTTTAATATAAGAAGAAAGTCGGTGTTTCTCAGAAGACATACATTTACATTTTATGGGTTATTTTATTAAAAGCAGACATATATATCTAAAACTTTTCTCAGTCAGATCTATATTCTATCAAAATTGTCATTGTAAATTAAGACTAATGTCAGAATCATAATTTGTTTTTAGGAAAGAATAGATGAAATTTTTAGAACACAGTCTTAGTAACTTATTTCTATAAATATGTACAGAGATATTCCATATTCTATACCAGTTACATAGATACAGCCAGGATTCAAACAAGTTCCTGGCTGTGCATTGTGCATAAGCCACTGAAAGGATAGTACTATAAGTAAATAGTTTAATCTACTGGGGAAATCACAAAATGCAAAGGAATCAGGGAAGAGGAGCTGTTAGTCCAACTTTAGGGTTCTGAAAGGCTTCTGGCAGAAGGGTAATTCTAAGATCAATCTCAAAAGAAAAAGCAATTGACAAAATTCATCACTCAAAGTTAAAAGAAAAACACTTAGCAAATGAAGAATAGAGAAGAAAATTTTCTAACCTAACAAATACCTCAAAAAAAAGCATACTCTACCTCAAATATCATACTTAATGATCCAGTGTTATAACCCTTTTCTTTAAAGGCAACTGTAAGACAAGCTATTTTCTAGCGCCACTTCTACTCAGCATCCTTCTCTCCTGGTCAGCATAACCAACAAGCCAAATTAAAAAGAGGTAATGAGAACTGGAAAGAAAGAAACTAACTTGTTGTTATTTATAAATGATATGATGGCCTATATTCCTCAGACTATAAAAAATAAGAGAATTCACCAAGACTTCAGGATATAAGATTATTATACAAAAATTACTGCATTAGTGTATATGTGCACACAAATCTCATTTACAACATCAAAAATCATAAGATACCCAGTAAAAAATATAATAATAATATATGTATAGCATTTATGGAGTATTATAATTATGTAAAAATTTCAAGGGATGAAAGACAGAACTAAAGAAATTAAGAGATATACCAAATTGTAGACTGGAATATTGTAAGGATGTCGATATTGGGATATGTCAATTCCTCCTGAACTATATGTAAATTCAATGTAATTCTAATCAAAAGTCACAGAACTTTTATTTGTTGTTGAGTTTGACAGACAGAACTTAAAACAAATCAATGCATGGTAATGTATCTTTATAGTAAATCTCAAACTAGCAATGCTGTGTGAAAAAGAATTAGCAGAAAAAAAATGTGCCAAAGATGATTGTATTGGTATAATGTTAAACAGATAAGGTAATTCTTGTGTGTTACTCATGGAAATATGCACATGTGTTAGAGAAGGGTACATGTGGATTTCAGGATTTCCCAGTGCTAAAGGGTTCCTGGAATCTAGGACTTTAGTGCCCCCGGGACAGTCTGGGGCTAATTGGAACCAGTTGGTCATCCCAGGGAGAAGAGCAGGAAGAAAATCTCCAACTCTAATATTTTTCTTACTTTAAATATTAAACATCTAAAACAGATATAAATTAGTCTGGGTGGTGAGTATGTGGTTGTTTTAGTATTATTATCTGTATTCTTATATGTTTGAAAATTTTTATAATTAAAAAAGAAGAAAGCAAGAAAATGTTTGGTGATGGCTGAAATGGATTCACCTATTCTGAGAGCAATTGCATTGTTTGGGTTTTCCAACACTCCCAAGCAATTAACTCAATTCTGACACTACCTGCATGGAGACAGCATCAGATCCCACAGGTTAAGAGCTCAGTCCTAGGAGGCTGCCCCACCCTCTATCTACTTGACCTACCGATTTCAAATCCATGTTGTCACCTGTGCTCCTGACCGACTGGCTACAGACTGGATATTCCAAAGACCCCTTCCTTGGGTTTGATGAATTTGACAAAGCAGCTCACAACATAGAGCTCGGAGAAGCATTTTATTTCCTATGTACCAGTTTATTACAAAAGATGATAACTCAGGAACAACCAGATGGAAGAGAGGCATAGGGCAAAGTACGGGGAAAGGGTGCAGAGCTTCCATGCCCTCTCCAGGTGCCCCATTATCCCCAAATCTCCATGTGTCCACCAACCTCGAAGCTCTCTTTGGGCTTTTATGAAGGCTTCACTACATAGACATGATTGATTGAATCATTGGCCATTGATGATTGGCTTCAATCTCTGCCTGCTCTTCCCTCCCCAGAGTCAGGGGTGATGGGGTTGGACTGAAATTTCCAGTCCTCTAAATCATATGGTTGGTTTCCCTGGCAACCAGCCTTCATGCTTAGATACTTTCCAAAGTTAACTCATTAACATAAACAGGTGTCCTCGAAAGATGTTTGTTATGAATATCAAGGCTCCTGTAATGCTCTTATCACTTAGGAGATTCCAGGGGTCTTAGGAGGTCTGTGTCAGACACACAGACAAAGATCAAACATATATACTGTACTACAAATATCACAACACCTTCTTAACATACAGATTCTGAGTAGGTAGTCTGGGGTGGGACCTCGGATTCAGCATTTTTAACACACTCCTGGGCCATGCTCATACCACCGTTCCTGCAAACACACTTGGGTAGAGAGGGCTGGTGCTATTTGACAGTGTCCTGAACTAGAGGCTGAAATGACAGAAAATATTAGCACTTGAGGACTGATGGGATGTGGGGCAAGGGATTTTAGAGCTAAAAGGAGGAACCAGCACAAAATAATTCTGATTTTCTTCTTTAGGTGAGTGGGTAGATTGTGTTCTGGGAACTAACGGGGAATATGCAAGAAAGTTCAGAGAAGGGAATGGATTTTTTTTAATATACTGAGTGGCAGGGGAGGTGGGAATAGGCTTTATAACCTATTGGCAAATTCAGTAGGTCTTTGATTGCTGGATTGCACCAATCTGAGCTTAGTGTAGAGTCTGGAGCATCACACAGAGATTTGGAAGTAAAAGGCCTAGAGGTGCTGATTCAAAAAAGGTGTGTGGGAGTGAATGAGATGTTCTAAAGAGGGATGTAGGAAAGAGAACAGCAAGCTAATGATAGAGCGCAAAGGAAATTCAGGAATACACTGTGATTTCTCCTCTCTTTATACTTGACCAGCTTCCTGAAAATTGTTCTACATCTATTTCTCTTAAAGTTTCCCCATCCTTTCAAAACTCCTTCAGCCCTACAAAAATTAGCCTGCCCTTCATTAACCAGCCTGCAGCCATCTCCTGTGGTGGTAGGAGTAGTAAAGGCCTTTATTTTCTTCTGTGCTCTTCTTGTGGTTTATATTATATAAAAGATAGAAGTCCTGGTCTTTTCATTCATTCTGAATTGCATATGTTGCCATAACAAAGCAGTTCATATGAGGATCCATCTTCATTTATTCTGATTGTGCCCAAACAAAATCAATTCATATATGGTCATATATTTAAGGTTTTAGGAGCTACCTTAATTAGACAGAAATCAGAGTTGGTTATTGTAAGAGAAGGTGTATTCGGGGGTGGCATGGGTTATTAGTCATGGGAATTACCATTTATATAATTTTTTTTTCTGTCCCAGATACTTAAAAGTATATTAGTTTATTAATCTTCAGAATAGCCCTCATGACCTAAATAGTAAATTTTTTTTTTGACATTTACACAGCTACTATGCAATGAACTGTCATTTCAGACTTCATGTGCTGGACCTCTTTCTGCTCCTCTCCATGGACTCCTGAAAACCTGAAGATTTCAGGATGAAAGAATGGAAACTATTAATTGCCATAAGACCTTATGAAGTCTGAAACACCATATTTTGGGGAGAGCCTTTTCTTACCCTCAATATCTGGATTAGATTCTCTCCTAGAAACTGCCATAACATTATCCTTTCTCTACCATGTGATTATTTGTCACTTGATTCACCTAAGTTACCTGCTTACCTTCCCACTCTCGAGACCCTGAGGGGAGAGGAAGCCAATTGGACAACCTAGCATTGAAGGTACAGGGCCTAACCAATTGAATGACCCCTAATGCATTGTTTAAATGCAGGTCAATCCTCTATTTATGGAAAACCTACCTTTGTGTGTTCTAAATAAATATGTGTCAGGTAGATAAATATGGCTTAGGAAAATCTAATTGTAATTTGCATATTTATGAATTTTCATAGAATTCAAATCAGGTGTTATTACAAAGTAGAAGGAGTGATTCCTGTGGATTGATTCAGTTATCATTTTCTAGTCATTCTTTATATGATGATACCTATACAATCAAATAATAAGATAAAAACTCAACTGCCAATTTGATTATAACAATTTAACCTTTTGTCATATTTCATTGACAAAGCACATATCTGAATGTGATCCTTCAGTGAGGAAGTATTATTTGCCTGCCTCTGACAGACTGCAACACAACTCTATTCAGTTGCACAATTTGGGGAAATAAAATGTTTCATTGATAATGTGGAGAAGGGAAAAATTATGCACACACACAGCGATATTTATCCCATTATATCGGGAGAATTCCGGTGAGCGGCTGCCGGCCAGAGCACAACGTGCAGCTGCCTCCCAACTGTAAAATGTTAGGGTGAACACAACCATGACCAATGACAATTTCAGAGGGTGACAATAACCTCATGCAGTATAATAGGATTCCATCGGAAACTGCCCTGGGTGAAGCCTACTTAACTCATCATAACTCAGAGACAAACAGAATTTCTAGTGTCGCTATTCTTTCTTACAAAAAGAAGAAAAACCACACAGGTAACAGGAAGAATACTTTTTTTTATGCCTTTGCACAAACCTGACAAAAATAGAAGAAAACATGACAAATTACTTCAAACATACTCTGTATGAATCCACACTGCGGAACTCCTATATCACTCTATGCTATGCTGTGTTTTGCAAAACATAAGTGCTACCTGTGGTTGCTGATGACCAACTGTACAATGTTGATACAACATTTTTTTTTCCTTTACAAAAACCAGAAAACTAAATCAGCCTCCAAAGTCTTACACAGAGGGAAATATTTAAGTTTAAATTTATCAAACAAATGGTGAAAACTTGAGTGTGTGGTTGCAATCTCGAGTAATGCTCTTGCCTGCATTAAGTAAATAGACTTTGTCCCTCTCCGGGACTTACACAGTTGACAACTCTTTGTGAGTCTGTTCTTAGTTCATAGTAATTTCAGTGATAGAAGCTTGTAGAAGAACTGATAGAAATGGTGAGCCCCAGTTTTATGCTATGCAGACTTTATTATCCTAACATCATTGAGCCTCGGTTCATTAATTTATAATGAGGGAGTAGCAGTAACAGGTTACCTGGTTCTCAGAATCAGGCTGAAGGACTCTTTGTACATAAAAGCCCTTAGGATGGCTTTGGAGATTTTTCCTGTCATTAATGAAAACATTGCGTGATGAAAACATCTGGAGTTTGGAAACAGGTGAGACAGGTGGGGAGCAAAGTGACTTCTCTGAGGTCATCTGGAAGGCCCATGATGGATCAGTAGAGCATCACTTTGGATGTGAAGCACTTTTTCTGGTCCTCCCAGCCAAAACATGGGCATCTGTCCTCAGGAGAGCACTCTCAGCATTGAGTGAAATATATAGTCTTCTTAATCAAAGGTGATTGTAGTCTGATAACTGCAAAGGCAGCTAATTAAGTATGGTGTCGTGGTGCCCAGCAGTTGTTAAATCATAATTTAGCCCCCAAAGTCATGTGGATTAAATATTACAAATCCGCCGTGTTGCTGTAGGCTGACCTGTGCATTAGAGTAGCTGACTGAAAAAAGATGGAGTAAGCGAATCTGAATAAAGATATGTTAGCCTGATTTATGAAACAATCAAACTTGTGATACCAAAAATTGAGGTAATGATTTGCTTTATAAAAGGATTCCTTATAGAGTTCCATTAATTCACTATTTAAAATTTATTTTATTCACAACTTCTGAAGTGTACACTGTGTGTATGGCTGGTTCATCTCTATTGATGACTTGCAGTAATCAATGCACAAAACAGAGGTCTAACTGCTCACCATTTCAGCAGAGGGATCACAGTCCTCTACAGACTTGAGCATGCCTTTGCATGTAAAAGTTTAGAATTGCCCTGATTGGGCTTTTTTTAAAAACGTGTTAGTCAGCAGTTCTCCTTCTCTCAATATGTCAAGTGCTTACAAGACGTAGAACAATAAAAAGGGCAATGACTTGCCTCTGATGCTGTTGTATACACTCTCCATTGGCAACAGTTGCCAGATTGTAAGCATTTTCAGCAATGGCAAATAAATGCCAGCTGCATGCTGAATACAACGTCATTGATCATAACAAGGATCAGCTGAGGTCTATCAATTCTAAAGTGAGTTTCTTTTTACACAGACTGTTGGCCTTCAACCACCAGCTTCTTTTGCTGTATGTTTTGCATAGCGTTTGCAGTAGTTTTTATCTCATTACTTTTCATTGGAAAGATGGACTCCAATCTCGGGTAAGGCAGAAAGCACACTCCACTCCCTGCCCCCGCTGAATGCAGCTATAGAATTTGGATGGAATGCACAGAGCAGCTATTTCAGGTATATGGAAAACAAATAATAGGAAGTGGATTGGCAAACAAGACCAACATTTGAAGTACTACCTAAACTAGCCATGAGTTTGCCAGTCGTTTTCCTCTGTTTGCTCCACTCTGGACTAAATACAGCCAAAACACATAAGCGGGCTTTGGGACGTGCGCAGCGAGAAGCTGTCCAGTTCTGGCCAAACAAGCAGGGTCTCTTCACACTCAAAGACAGTGGCGGAAGTACCCTCGTATTTTTGTTCCCTTTTGTAGCTCCCAAGTGATCTTTTTGGTTGCTGCAGAAGAGGCAGTAACAAAGACAGCAACCGGACTTCACAGGAACCTCAAACTCTGAGAACAAGGAAACTTCCTTTCTGATTAGAACGATGTAATACCAGGAAGATGGGTTGAACCCACATTACTTTTTCCTGTCTTTGTCCTCCCACTTTTCAACCCTGAATATGAGCCCCTTGTGGACTAGGCAAAGAGCAGAGTAAATAAAGCCCATCTTTCTGACCAGAGAACCTAAATGGGTAGTCCCAGAGAACCAGGAAGTATTGGGTTGGCCAAAAAGTTTATTTGTTTTCCCATAAGATGGCTCTAGTAGCACTTAATTGTCTTTAACTCCATTTGGAAAAAATGTTTAATTGTATAGTGAGCTATCTTATCAGCATACATTTAAAAAAATTATCAAAATTGGTAAATTATTATGTAGCCATTTTAATATTGAAGATGGAAGAAAATACACAACATTTTCAGCATATTATGCTTTCTTACTTCAGGAAAGGTAGAAATGCAACTGAAACGCAAAACAATATGTGTATTTGTGCAGTGTATGGAGAAGGTGCTGTGACTGATCAAAGGTGTCAAAAGTGGTTTGTGAAGTTTTGTGCTGGAGATTTCCCACTGGACAATGCTCCATGGTCAGGTAGACCAGCTCAAGTTGAGAGCAATCAAATCAAGACATTAAGTGAGAACAATCAACGTTATCCCAGGCAGGACATAGCCAACATACCCAAAATATCCAGATCAATAGTTACTGGTGAAATGAAAACCGTGTCTTTTATTTTAAGGAAAAAACCATAAGGCCTTTTGACCGACCCCATACTAGGGAGATCACCAAGGTAGAGGGACTCAAGAAAGTGACCCCAGAAGTTTCTTGTGAACTCCGGGGCTCACCGCAATTGGCACATGCATGGATCTGACCCTAAGCAGTATACCATAGACCTTGATAACTACGTGCAGGATAGACAGCTACCCAGATCCTACATTGGCCATTGGGTGTTGTATACATGAGATAGATCCAAACCTGACTGCAAAACCTTTGAAAATGGAACTTACATTAAAACACCAACCCACAAAAGTCTGATTGGAATGTGTGGTCTAAACAGAACCAGGCTGACTGCCTGCTAAAAGAAAAATATCAAAATTCCCCATAGTCTTAAATGACACCCAAAATCTTATAATATTCAAAAGGTCCAGCGTACAATCCAGAATTACCCAGCACACAAAGAGCCAGGAAATAAAAGCAAATACTATTTGAAGCTAGTGAAAGGGCTGAAATAGAAAAAAAGAAATAGAAAATATGAAGAGCGAAATGGAAATTTCAGAACAAAAATATAGTAACCACGGTTTAAAAAATTCACTGGATGGGATTAATAGCAGAGTAGAGATATCAGAGTAAAGAATAAGTGAATTTGGAGACAAAGCAATAGAAATTATC
Source organism: Furipterus horrens (assembly GCF_987537825.1). NCBI lineage: Eukaryota > Metazoa > Chordata > Mammalia > Chiroptera > Furipteridae > Furipterus > Furipterus horrens. Next base: position 12,956,616 of record NW_028327171.1, read on the forward strand.
CAATCTAGAAACAGAAAGAAAATACATTGAGAAAAAAAAGTGTCGAGTCTCGGGGACCTTTGGGAACGGAAGGTCTAGCACTCATGCCATCAGAGTCCTAGAAAAGAAGATAAAAAGTGTGCTAAAACCTACCCAAGTTTGGTAAAAGGGAGAATCTTAATAAATTCTTAAAAGGATAGTTTTAAAAATCCACACCCAGACACATCGTCATCAAACAAATTCTAAAAAGGATAAAATTTTGAAAATCCACACCCAGACACATCATCATCAAACTACTGAAAAGTAAAGGAAAAATCTTGAAAACAGCCCAAAAAATAAACAAGTTACCTGTTGAAGAGCTATGATTTTAATGACTCCACACTTCTCATCAGAAACCAGGGAGGCCAGAGAAGTGGTACATTGTTTTGTTTTTTAATTGTCCGTTTAGACTTCTATAACCAGTAAAAATATCCTTCAGGAATAAAAGGGAAATACAGATATTCTCAGATTAAGAAAAACTAAGAAAATATTTAGTGAGCAGACATGATCTAAAAAGATTACTGATATTTCTAGGAAATAGTAAGCAAAGGAATCAAGATTTGAATCTAGGTTGATCTGACATTAATTTTATCTTCCCACTACAGCCCACTATTTTTATTATCTCAAAACCCTGGGCTGCATACAGAGAAGCTTCTACTCTCAAGGAACTTACAATTTTGCAAAGCAAATGCTGCATACATTTTATTATCAGGTTAAAAAAACTTAAAACAATATCTGCATTTTTAGATTTACTCTCAAAGTCTGGATTGTGGCACTACATTTGTTATTCTAAAAATAATGTCTTAAACAGAATAGTCACTAAGAAGTCTTTTAAGGATAACAGTAATTATCACCAAAAGGAGAGAAGCACACTATTATAACATTGATTCAGTGATTTTTATATAAATATGCTTGTACAAATATTGACTAATATAGTGCTGGGCAAAACTATAATTTGGACGAAATAAAACAATAACAAAAAAAATAAAAATAAAAGGATTACTAAAGGAAAGTCGTTGGAACGAAGGCAAATGATAGCAGGAGGAACCTTAGAATATCAGAAAGGAAGAGTAACAAAATTGGTATATATCTGGGTAAATGTAACAGACTATTTCCCTTTAAAATTCGACTGTTGAATGTAAAAATGTGTAGTGTTTTCAGTGGCTGTAGATGGGATATCAATACATGATACAACTGTAAGCATCAAGGGAAAAGGGATATAAGGTGGTAGGTTAACTACCCCAACCAAAGTGGCATAAAAGTGCTTGTAAGTGATGATGAAAAATTAAGTATGTATTCTGTAATCCTTAGAGCATTACTAAAAAGAAATACACAAACTGAAAAACCTACTGTTCAATTTAGTCAGAATAAGGCAGGAAAGGGGAATCGATGGAATGAAAAACAGAAAACAAAGAGAAAGCAAGGAATAAAATGATAGAACTAAATCCAAACATCAGTAATCACATTAATGATCAAGCACAGCAACTAAAATAAAGGACAGAGAATGGATCATTTTCACTGACAGAGTTCATCTTACCTACGTGAAACCCACTTCAACTACCATGTTGTAGGTATATTAGAAGTATTAGAGGAGGGGGAAGGGGAGACGTAGGTCAAGGGGTACGAAGTTTCAATGGTGTAAGATGATTCAGTTCTGGAGATGCAGTGGATAATGTGACTGTAGCTGACAATACTATACGTGCAATTAAAATTTGCTAAGAGGTTAGATCTTACGTTTTTGCAACAAACACACACACAAGGAAAAGTTAACTGTGAGGTGACAGATATGTTAATTACCTTGAGTATGATGATTATTAATATATATCAAATCATCAAGTTGTACACCTTAAAGACATATCATTTGCATTGTTAATTATACCTTAGTAAAGCTGGGGGGAAAGCAATGAACTATTAAGCCATGAAAAGAAAAAAAAATGTGAAAGGATAGAAAAAGATATAACCTGCAAACAGCAGAGGAAAATTGTAATGTGGTGGTTACATTAATATAAAACAAAGTAAAGTTCAGAGAAAGAAAATATCGCCAGAGATAAAAAGTGATATTGCAGAATGAAAAAAGGGTCAATCGCACAGGAAAGCCTAACAATAAAAAGGAGAAATTCAAATTCTTGACATTTGCTTTGTATCAACAGCAAATAAAGAAACTAGTTTTGTTTGTTGAAACTCACTTTACAAGGGAAAAAAACAAAACATGTATGTCGACTTACATACAGCGTTAAAAAATATTTGTATTTTCCCTTTTTTTCTTCTCTATTTTTAGTTATGAGTATGTCAGTTAATGCAGGTAACACAGAGGAAGCTTAGAGGTACTTCATTCCAATTCTAAACCAGTCTAAAACTCGACAGTCTCCAGCTTTTTGATGCGTAAGCATCTCAACTAGGACATGAGAGTTTTCAGGAGACGGCCCACACATAAGCATTTTTGTAGTGCACCGAACACCCATTTCAGTGAAGTAGAAATATTAATTTAACTTATTGGATGGAGAGAGTGTTCCACAGGTGATGTGCAATAAAGACAAACACACAAGCCCCAGAGAACTGAGTGTCGATAATTAAGTGTTGTGATGAACATGGCTAAAATAATTAACTTCACCTTAGATTTATTGAAATATATTTTCTCATGAAATGCGGAAGAGAATTTTGGAAGGAAAATGAATGTGCTGTGATATTAAAAATGAGACTCCTTAATCACTAGCAGGCTTTCCCAACTATATGCACACATTTAAAAAGATTCATTAAACTTTTAAGAAGAATGATCCTGGATGTTTTCTTCTCATTTAAATATTGACGAGAAGGGAGAGCTCCCACAGACCTGCAAGTCCCAAAATTCACTCCTTCTTGGAATGAAATTTGTTCCTAAGGAAGAAAGTTCATAAGGGAAAAGAGCTTATCCTGAAATGATTTATTCAAAGTAAGTAAAATTTATTCTAGTTTTCAGATTATGCTATTTGGAAGACTAACCCCACATGTTTCAATTAATTGATAATCTGATTAAAAGATCTGCAAAATTGTGTAGGGTTTTTTTCTTTTCCTGTACTATATTCTTTGTTGCAAATAACACCTGTAAGCCTATATTAGCATAGAAGAAACAAAAATATATTTATTTATTTTTAAAGTAACACTCAAGCTTTTAAATGTTTTGTGATTGTAAATACTAGACATTAATTATGTCTGTTCAACAGAAAGTGAAGTAGAGATTTCACAGCATTTACATTAGTTTAAAAGAGAGATTTCTAAACGTGAGTATGCGTGAGAACACCCAGGAGTGCTTGCTAAAAACATATTTTCCAGGGTCTAATCTAGAAATTCAAGTTCAGTAGATCTAAAATGGGGTCAGGAAACCTATATTTCATTAACCATCTACCACCTGGAGATTCTGGAACAAGTGACCCTTGGACCGCATTGGTCTAAATAAACCATACCCAAAACTTTTCATTTTGGATTCCTACTATCCTGTTGAGCTATCAATCAAGAGATATAATCAAATCGTCACTTCATGAAGTATAACTTCTTTACCTTAACACAGACTTACATAAAAGCAATTTGAAATTACAGCCGTAACTATGTTCTGGAGTACTAAAAATAAAATGTCATGAAGATTTATTCACGTTCAATCAAAGTAATTGAATACAGTTCTTGGTATTGAGAACCAATGGGTTCTCAGTTTAGCTCACAAACAGTCAAATCACCAAAGCTTTTACCTCTACCAAAATAGTTGTGAAATGATAACAATGCTAGAATATGTTCCATAGGTGCCTACCAGGACTAACTTAGATAATACTTCCGAAATCACTTTGAACAACAGCTGGCGCTCAGTAGTTATTAGCTACCATCTATTCTTTGCCAGTGTGTGCTCTCATTATGTCCATTAGCACATGCAAGATGCATAACTCAGGGCATGGTATTAGTATAACAGGGAAGTTGTATTGGTTTAAACATGATTTTTTCTTGTCAAAGGAAGTTAAAAAAAAAAGTGGGAAGAGAATTAACAGCCTTCAGCTGGACAGGACAAAACCTTTAGCTTAAATGCTGCGCAAGCTGAACCCATTCTTGCTCTATTTTAAGAAAAATTAAAATGAGTGCTGGCACCTGGGGCTCCCTAACCAGAAAAATGCACTCTCAGCCTCGCTCAGCTCTTGACTTCTGGCAGAGCGCATCTGCATTGCCTCAGCGCTGGGAAGCTGGCATTTCCACTAGGTTGTTTCTGTGCCTTTTTAATATCCTCTGAGGCAGCCTCCGGTCACAGTGAACTTCCTCCCTGAGCTGGACGTGCTTTTTCATGAGTATCCATTATAGTTGCTCCATATTCCAAGCCCAGTAGAAACTATCGTGGCATTAATGAAGCTTTTTTGCCAGGGATCCTATCTTGCATGGGCACCCTTCATTGCATCTAAGATGGCACATTCACCTGGCTGTGCATTTTTGTAACACTTGCAGAGTAAGATGTTTTGTCTCTTTTAAGACTATAGTCTCCAGGTCAGTGTTTTCTCCCTTAGGGGCTTTGGAATGGCAGCGCCATTTTAGGGACCCAGCTGGGGGAGCTGGAACGGTGGGGCAGTGGATAGGTGTAGTCTCAGTTTAGTATACGTTTATGTGGTTCCTAGTCACTTCAAAGTAAAGTTTTTGCTAGACATTCTGATGTAGGAATGGTTCCCCAAAGTGATTAAACAGCCCAAAGCAAATTTTAATACATCATGGTAGAAAAGTGATTTTCAACTGGCGTGCCGCAAGAATTTTTAAAACATCAATACCTAACTGTTTAGTCAGGGGCACTGACCTCTTTTCCCTTAGATTGTCAAAAAAAGAAAAGAAAAAAAGAAAAAGACAACAGCCAACCAAACAATAGTCATCTTGTGTGAATGAGTCAAAATTATACCTATTTTTGTCAGATCAACAAAAATAGAAATTTTGTGTGTGCCACATGAAATGAAAGAGGTTGAAAATCACTGAGTTAGAGGAAACACTACATTACCGTTCTATTCTTTGTTTCAAAAAAGATAGTACAAAGTTATTGTCATATAAAGAAGAGCTCAGAGAATTTGCAGTCAAAAATGTAGTAAAGTATATGTGAATTCATACTGCTGAGCTGTGTCAAGCAGTTAAATATATATATATAATTTTTAAAAGGGTCCTCAAAAACACTGGTCCCCACTGGTTTCAGTTAGCAAGTTGCATAGATCTTCACTGATCTCTCCCTAATCTGTTTTTCCCCTAAATCACATTATTTTTAATTTATGATTTTGTAGAACTTGATGTTTTTCTCAGAAATGCATACATCACGTTATAGCAGAAACATCTGTTGTTGCTGCTGTTACTGTTTTTGTTGCTCTCTCTAAAGTTATTGGACCTTGGGCTAAGGAGGGAGGGATGCATGTAACCAAATCTGTTCAGTAAGAGAAATATTTTTAAAGTACAGTTATGCATTTTATATTTCATTTTCTATTTTTAAGGCTTTCCATTTGTATTTGAAAACCTGCATTTTAAGAAGGTATGAAGAGAATTAAAGCCCACAAAAATATTACCCTATTTTTTTCTGAAATTAAAAACTAAGCAGATCATAGTTTTCTTGATCTAGGCACTGAACTTCCATTTTGTTTTAAAAACTACAAACCATTTGTTCCTGCTTTACTTTGTTTTAGAAACCTCTGATATCTAAAGGTAGCGAGGTGTAGTCCCTCCTAAGAAAACAATTTATGCACATACTTAAATTATTTTAAATTATCTGTTTAATCTCTCATTATAGAGAAGTGAATAAGGTCAGCCATCTTTAATTTTATCTGGAGTATTGTGTTCATCAGAAGGCAGGAACTTCACAGTGCAGCTGTTTGTTTGTATTATCACTCATTAACTTTGCCATCTTGGAATTACACTCACCATTATTAATAGTATCTTTCTATGAAAAATAAATAAATTAAACAGCCAGGATAGAGAGCGATGTGGGTGGTACTTTAAACTGAATGGTCAGGGATGAACCGATAAGGGGCCCTGAGGAGGTGACATCTGAGCAGAGATCAGCAGCCATGTGACTGTTTTGAAGAATATCACTTCACCATGTAGGAGGCAAACCCAGAGACTCTAACAGGATGTGATAAATAGAAAAACTGGAACTCTAAAAATAAAATACTTTAAAATAGCACAAAGATCTTATCATTCTAATAAAATGTTAGATAATTTTAACATAAAATTAATTGCCAAATTAGGAATTAAACAGAACAGGATTAATAGAGAAATTTTGTTAAAGAATGTATTCTGATTTAAAAAAAAGAAGAAGAATGTATTCTGAAACATTTAACCCATTCTGAAGTGGTTTTGGCTTCCCATTAAGTTATTCTGTTCATGCCATTTTATTTATTTATTTATTTTTTTATTTTCAGATTTAATGTGTTTTATTGATTAAAATATTACATTTGTGCCAATTTCCCTTCCCTCTGCTCCCCTCCACCCGGTGGCCCCCCTCCCTCCAGTTCTCCCCCCCTTTTAGATTATGTCCATTAGTTGTGCATACAGTTCCTCCCAACCTCTCTCCGTCTATTCCATTCCCTCCTACCTTGATCCCCAATTCCTATATCATCTCCCTCCCTCTCCCCATTCCCCTCCCTGTTGACCTCCCCCCAATATGCTTCCCGTACCCACAGTTCCTTTTCCACTCTCGTTGCCTATTTAGTTTGCCTTTGTTTCATCTCCCTAGCTTGTTTTTTTAAACCAGTCCCTTTAACATCTCATATAACAGTGGTTTGGATCTAATGAACTCTTTCAGTTTTATTTTGTCCTGGAAACACTTTCTCTGTCCTTCTATTCTGAATGACAATTTCGCTGGATAGAGTATTCGTGGTTGTAGGTTTTGGATTTTCATTACTTTGAATATTTCTTGCCAGTCTCTTCTTGCCTGTAGGGTTTCCCTTGAGAAGTCAGCTGATAGTCTAATTGGGACCCCTTTGTACATAATTCTTTTCTTCTCTCTTGCTGCTTTTAAGATTCTCTCTTTATCTTTAATTTTTGACATTTTGATTATAATGTGTCTTGGAGTGGTTCTCCCTGGGTCCAGTCTCTTGGGAACTCTCCTTGCTTCCTGGACCTGCATGTCTATTCCCTTCCCCAAGTCTGGGAAGTTCTCCTTTATTATATTTTCACTCAGTTTTTCAAGTTCTAGTTCATCTTCCTCACTCTCTGGCAAACCAATGATTCTTATGTTGGGCCTTTTATAGCTGTCCCAGAGGTTTCTGATCCTCTCATTGTTGCTTGCCATTTCCTCTCGCTGCATTGGTTGACTGCTTGTTCCTTCTCCATATTCCAGTTTGTTGAAATGAACTCTGGATTTCTTTTTCTCACCATCTATCTCGTATGCGGTTTTGTTCCTTTCGTTATGAAAGTTTTTCGCTTCTTTCTTATCTTTTTCCTGCTCTTTTGTGAATTCTGTAAGCCACCTGATAACAATGGCCCAGAACTGAGCCTCTGACAGGTTTCTTATCTGTTCATCTGTCAGGTTCTCTATCTGCTGCCTGGTGAGCTGTGTCACCGGGATTTCTATAGTTGTCTGCCACATTTTGACAGATGCGTTTTGTTTTCTTGGGCCGGCTGTCCGGGGCAGTGCCTGTGTACGCGTCATAAATCAGCGACCGGCGCCTGCCTGTCCGCGACCTGTTTCCCAGCCCTGTGGTGCTTTCTGTGGGGGCGGGGGTCCAAGATGGATTCACACAGTTATTCAGCTAGGAGACCGGGATCCGTCCTCCCGCCCCCCTGGGCCTCACTGTTCAAGGCGATGCGGTGGCTGCTCTCCCCAGCGCCGGAGTCGCGCACCGCCAGGGGCTTGACCGCAGCCGGGACTCCTCGCCGGGGTCGCGCACCGCCAGGGGCTTGACCGCAGCCGGGATTCCTCACCGCCCCGCGCTGTCCCAGGTGCGACCGCAAACAGTGCTGCCCTCTTTAACTCTTACCTGCCCAAATGGCACCGCTGGTTTATAACTTCATATGTTGGACTTCCGTGTAGTTTTATTTTCTGGAATTTCTAGTTATCCTTTGTTTTGAAGTAGTTGTATTCCTCTCTAGTTGTAGAGGGAGACCTAGCGTGTCCGACTAAGCCTCCATCTTGGCCGGAAGTCTCTGTTCATGCCATTTTAGACTCAAATTATAATTTATCTTATTCTCTATCTATACTCATGCCTTCATAATACAAAATATATAGATTTTAATCATATATATAGATTTTATATATATAGATTTTAATCATAAAATTATTCTTCAAAATTTATTCAAATAATGTTATGCAATTTTAATAAAATTACCTTTCCTTCTGACATTCTCATTAATCATATATCCTAAGAACCACCAGGGTACATCACAACGTATACCTATCAAAAGTGTCATTGGAGATAAATCCCAACTACAAAGAGTTGATAAAATTTAGTTTTGTAAGTCAGAAAGCAATTTATAAACGTCGCATTCTTATGATAAATATTTGGTTCATAAACTGATAAATAGACATTTGGTCCTGTCCAGAATGTTCACGGAGACATTTAGTCCATGCCAACCCACCTACCTAACCCCACGTGCCATGACAAGCTACGCTTAGAAGACAATAAAGGTTATTATTGACAATACAGCCACACCTAATTATTGGACCAACAAAACATGACAGTGTTTTTATGTATTAATTCTGTAAAGCCAAAGTATAAATAACTATTATGGGCTATCTGAATGCAGGGAAGTTTCCTAAGCATGGCTGTTTTGGACAGAACAACATATCAAGGACCGTTTGGCGGGGACCAATATGCTCACAGACATTTTGGAGAGGACCAAATTTCAAGGCCCTTTGGGCATGGATCAAATATCTCTGTGGATGTTTTTGGACAGAAACAAATGTCCTGCAAGGCTTTAACTTCCTTTCCTCTTAACTATACACCTAGTGATTTGAGGTCTTGGACACTGAAAAATACATGGCAGAGTCTGGATTCTGCTATTTTCTTGAGAGTTCGGTTTTTTTGTTTGTTTTATCAGCAAGTTCATGTGGCAGGACTCACATCCCAGTCTTTGTCACTCCTGTGGTGAGTAGCTAAAAGCGCTGTTCAGTTCTTCAAGCCTTAGCTGAGCTGCTCCAGTTGTCCCGTGCATGAATAATTCAGAGGTGATTCTGAGACTTCTCCCAGAACTTATGTGCAAAATGTAATGTCCCCCAACCCTTGTAGTTTCTCCTTTCCCTGGTTTACCCGCTTACTTTCCACCTACATTGATAGTCCTCAATTCTGCCCTCTGGTTCTTAAACCCAGTGCGCTGCTGGGGGTTCTGTCTGAGATTTAGCTAACTGGCTTACTCTGACTGGGGTACACCCTTGAGCAAAAAGTCTTATCTGCAGGAAATTCACCCAATCCCATTTCGTATTTCTAAATTCTGACTCTCCTCCCATTTATGCCTGCTTTTACTTTCTCTCTAGTGACTACAGGGTGGTATTTTCCGTACCATCAAGAATTTGTAGTTGTTTTTTATGGTGGACTTGTAACCACAGGACCTACTCTACGTTTGCCATTCCGCCAGAAGGAGAAACAGCCCGTGTCCCTGGCTGTTGCCTTTGAGGGACTCATAGTCTGACGTCCTAAGCAGAGACACTGAAAGTACCCAGGGAGAGTCTCACGCGAGCTCTTTTAAGAAACGATTTCCTTAAAATACAAAACAGATGTCTTTCTTAAAGTGGCATTGCATATCAACCTTGTTTCCCACTCACTTTTCTATTAAATCAGAAGAAGGATATGCTATTATGAGAGGAAGAAAAGATGTGAGTCCAGACATAATGAAATGCTGCTTATGGATTTATGAATGCATCTAAGCTTCTGTTAAATAGCACAGATTGAATACAAATGTCTATCTGTACTTCCTCCTGACAGCTTACAGAGCAATGACAGTAAAAGAGTTCAGAAAGAAAAAGCTCTCACAAGGACAAAAAGACAACAGACAACATAAGTACCATTGTGAAATCTGGAGTATTTTAATCACTGGGAACTGCTAGAGACTAAGAAATGCAATGATCTGAGTCTGTTGAGACAGAAAGCCAAAAAACTAGTCATTTCCATACAAAACTGCTGCTAAACTCCAAGATCAGCAACAACTGATGCTTGAAAGTATATATATATATATATATATATATATATATATATATGCATATATATTAGCCCTGGCTGGTTTGGCTCAGTGGATTGAGCGTCGGCCTGCGAGCTAAGTGTCGCTGGTTCGATCTTCCAGTCAGGGCACATCAGAGAAGGAAAACTCTGACTCCAAAAAACCTCCGCTGCCTTGCGGCATACCTCTTCAGGGGAAAGGCTAAGGGAGTAAACCCCGACAGAAAATCCGGAGCCGGAGTCCCTAAGGCGGTTTGACGTTGTAGTCAACACCGGCAACTCCTGCGGCGCACCTGAAGCCAAGCTGTATCGACTCCGTCTTTCCCTTGGACCCTTCAGCTGCGAAGAGAGGAGGGGTCTGCTGCATGGGCAACAGCAGACCCTCCATATCACCCTGCCCAGGCTCTGTAGCTTCAGCTTCACTGGAGAGGACACTCCAGCGTCATCGCAAGATGTCGATTCAACACGGGAGGAGACAGATACCGTGTCACTCCCGAGTCGGACTGCACAGCCATTCTCGGTGGTGCAGATAGACTCTTAAGAAGCTACACCATCGTCTCTCGAGACGGACGGCTGCCGACGACGACGATATGCATATATATATATACATATATATATATAGAGAGAGAGAGAGAGAGAGAGAGAGAGGAACTGAAAACAGGAGGATGAATTGAGCTCTTTCACAGAGAAGTTAGACTTCCCATATTCCCTCTGTAAGCCTGCTCCGTCAGGAGAAAACCTGGGGTCTACTTTGGAGAGGTTTTATCTGACAGTCTCTGGATTTGGAGACAGCAAGAAGAGTTGAGGACAGAGGGTAATTCACCGTGCTGCAGTCAGTGAGTTTATGGGAAATTCTTCCCCTTGAAGATGACTTGCTCCCTGCTTCGATCCGGAAAGGCCTGTAGCCAGGCATATACACTTGAGGTGGGAGACTGCTACTGCCTTCTAGAAAAAAATCAGTCCACCCCAAAGTATAAAACTCCACTAGGGATTTTTAACCAAAGGGTCTATGAATTTAAATGAGGATAGTCATTCATTTTTTTGTTTGTTTTTACTGTCCTCTGAAAGTTAGCATTTCTGTCATTTCTGAATGTAGACAACAGACCATCATAGTAACAGCAATACCTGTGACCTTTGTCATAGTTATTTTCTTATATTATTTTGAAGGAGTATTTACACTCATCATTGTTTTAACTGTTATGAGACACAGCTCTAAAGCTTATTTTATAATACAGTAATAATAAAGCCCATATTACTGTATCACAAATTTAATTTTTAATATTTTGGTTTAATTGGTTTCATGCATTTAAAAACATTCTGAAACAGGATTCACAGGCTTCACTACACGGCATCACACACATATACACATACACACACACTCAGAAATCAAGAACCTCTTAATTATGGATACAGGTATTTAGAGCTTTCCCCAACCAAACAAATGATCCCATAGTAGCAATCCTACAGTGAGACTCACAAATTGATAAGCCACACCCATGCATCCAAATAAGGTGCTTTCGGGCCTCACTTTTCAATATGATTTGACACCTAAGGAAGACCAGACATTTGAGGACAGCCTCTACCATGAAAAGTATAAACAGAGCAAAACAAAATAGAATCAAATAAGAAGGAAAGAGGGGAGAAAAACAAAGTGGTAAGAAAATTAACATGTGAAGGAAACATCACTAATAAACCCAGAGAAATACAGGAGTCCCTCTCTATTTCACAGTTCACTTATCGCAGCCTCACTGTATCGCAGGATTTTTAAAAATATTATATTTAATTATTTATCGCATATTTTTTGCTATATTGTGGGATTTTGCGGTACTATCTCCGTATGTTGTTAAAGTTACATATGTTTAAGACTGTAGAGTAAATGTGAGGTTCCTACTTCGTGGGGGTCTAGAATGTAATACCTGCAATAAATGAGGGAATACTGTAAAGAGACTATATTTCATCCATAAAACAAGACTGGGCACTACATACAGAGGAACAAAGAATACAGAGAAGCTCTTGGAAATTCAATTAAGATAGATAAAAAGTTCAACAGACATGCAGAATATTAAGGACACCATGACTGATTTCCTTCTTCCAGGAAGTAGAAGAAAAGTTCAAGAGATGGAAATGGTATCTTATCTGCTCTGCCTACTCTCCATTTACAGAACACCGCACTGCTTAGTAAATGCCTTCTGACCTCTGCTTCTGCACATTATCACTCTGCTGCGATGCCCCCCACACTCATTCACCTTTGCAGCAGCAGATGGTGGGAAATGAGAGGTTACAAAGTGGGTTGGCTGCAGGCAGGGCGCCAGTAATCTGCTCTTTCCGTAAGACAGCAATGTCTGATCTCCAAAGTTCGTCTCCATGGGAATCACTACTGTTTCTCACTGCACATTCCTGGCTTTCTACTTCCAGCCTCTTGGTAAGAGGCTGCTCTTTCTCTCTCTCCTGCATTTTGAGGGTAAGCATTGTTCTGCGACTTGTTTTGGCCAGTGAAGTGTGCAGCACTTCTGGAAAGAAGCTTGCCGGGCTGATTCACTCTTTGGCAGGTGCTGTTCTCTCTCTCTCAATAAAGCCTCTGCCAGCTTGGGCTGCTGAGTGCCGATAAAGGACAAAAACCACGTCCTGGCAACCCAATGTGGGTACAAAGCTTGAGCACTAGATAAACCTTGCTTGGACCAATCACTGAAAGCTTGAGGTTGGTTGTATTGCAATGTCAACTAGGGTTTCTAGCATCTACCTCCCTGCATCTGCTCCTTATGTGTCCTGACTTGTAAACCAAGGGGAACGCCACACAGAAGAATAGGATAGAGGAAGGGAACTTGGACCCTGCATGTTACCTGGAGCCCAGTGGTTTTAAGTCAAGCACTGCATATATTTATTCCTTGTTTCAGCACCACAGAATCTCTGGGTCTCTGCATATGCCATTCTCCCTAATTAATAAACACTTTTTAGACCCTCTCCTGTACTCTTCAATTAACTGACCAGCTGCCCATCCATCGCAGTTCTCCCCCACATCATTTCCTTAAGAAAATAGCTCTCAATCCAGATACCAGGCAAGGTCCCCTGGCATTATACTCCTACATTTGGAGGATTCCTTCACAGTGTTTACAAATTATCTGTGTTTACAAATACGGTAATAACTCGGTACTCTTTGGCTTCAGAACTCATCAGACCCTGTACTCATCACATTTTGATGAGAAAAAAAAATGTTTCAGCACTTGATGCTTGCCAGTACTTGTATGAGTCACAACACTGTCCCGCAAGAGAAAATGCCCCATCATTCAGTACTCGTCAGTTTTAATACCTGTCATGTGTTCCAGAACGAATTAATGATGAGTACCAAGGTACCACTGTATTTGTTTCTTTTTCTTGACTCCATGAGTGCAGTGTTTCTGTTTGGGCCTGGCACACAGTAGGTGCTCAGTAAATATTTAACGAATAAGTGAACAAGTGAATGCAGTATCGTGATAGCTGAGAATAAGTCTGGAGGATACAGAAACAATGTGGCATTGGGGGAATACAGAAGTAAAGATTAAGGCAAAGATGAAAACAGAGCCAGTTAAAGGACTTAATTTAGCATCACCCAAGTAACACCAAGAAGAAGATACATTTTCTTCCAGTCTCTCGGGGCTGTTAGTTTTATTAAAATAGTGACCAAAAGTCAAAGGGAAAAAGTTATCATTTTCTTTCTGCAAAAGTATTGAATTGTAAAAGCAAAAGGCCCTTTCTAATCACATTAGCGTGACTCCTGCCATTTTTTTTTTTTCTAAAAGGAAAACCTCTAAAGTATGGAGAAAAATGGTGTTTAAAATATACTATGGCGACTTACACTTTCCAAAAAGGTTTAAGTTCCGGCCATGCCTGATTCTGAAATATTGTAATTTGACATTGCTTTCCTTGGATAATGTACACCATTTCTTAATTCACATCAACTGTACGTATACCTATTTGTTAAAAGCATAATCAAGCATCTCATAGAAAAGCAGTGTCAATATCTGTGTGGTTTCAATAATATATTACATCTCCCTTCTTTTTCATGATTCTCTGGCAACTTAAGGTTAAGTGGCAAAGAAGAGTTGTTCAAACTCGCTGCTGGTCTCTTGGATAAGCAAGTTGCAAATAGCCTCTGGTGGAGGTGCCTCAAAGTCCCCTTGACTCTTGAGCCTGATGGACAAACTGAGGCAATCCTTGGAGAGTGGGGACCAAGAGTGGCCACTAAGTCACTGTGGCAACACATGCAAGGGAAAGAACCTTTAGAATGCAGACAGTGCGTATATAAAAAAATGAGATTAGAGAGTCCCCTAAGTTTTAAAGGATGCGATAATAAAATTTGGTTTAGAATTCAGTGACTTCAATCCACAGCCATTGGACATGGTACTAGTGAAGGTCTCACAAGCCTGCCTCCCTACACCCAAATGAATAGGCTCAGCAAAACTTCAATAGTATTGTTCTTTATAATAGCAAACATTCTGAGCTTAGCCGCTGCCACTCCTCCTTTTATAACCCTTCCCTTCTTTGCCCTTACAGCAAAGGACCTCTTAAACTGGTTTATTTGTTTATCCAACAGAGGCACTCACTTTGGGCCAGAATGTCTGTGTTGCTGTGCTCTATCAGGAATTACAACTAACAGTTGCAATATCAGCAGACAAATTTGCAATGACTATGGGAATGAATGGATGAATGAATATAATAAAAGTTCCAGAGAAGATGTATTTCTATCACAGCTAAAATGTAAAATGGGAATAGTCTTATTCTGAGCTATCAACAGCAGATTCCCTTTCTCATCCCTAAGCCTGAGAGAGCCAAGGGGAGGGAGTAATTATCAAAATTCAGAGAGAGTAGCCAAATGGAAAGAACCTTTTATGAGAGCTAGGGCCTGTCTAGGGAAGGCAGCCAACTGGCAGCAGTGGACAGAATTGGGAGCCAGAGCATCACAGGTCTCATTCTCCCTTCCAGCCTCCAGTCTCCTCCATCAGGCATTCATTGGCCAAACTCAAAACAGAAGTCAGAAGGCAAGTTGGTCCGTTGATGCCGTTATTATGGGTCAGCATTCCTAATTACTGAGCAAGACGGAGCAGGGTGGAAGGTGGGTCAGGAGGGGAAAGAACAGAATACCCAGTACATTAACATAACGTAGAGATGCAGTGTGTGGCCACCGACTCTGCAGCTGAGTGAGGGGGCAAGAAATCAGCAACTTGTATTCATTGACACTTATTTAACATTAACCCTGTATCAAGCCTTATTATGTAAAGGAACTCAACAGTTTCCTGGGATCCCAAGAAATAAGACATCATTTCTTCTTTCAAAGAGTTGTAATGGAGAAATCAGACAAATAAACAGGCCAATGACAATCTGTCACAGTGATATTGGTGAAATGTTGACAAAATATTTTTTACAAGGTCATTGTTTTGAGATTCTGGTTGACAAACTCCTTGAACTGACTGAAACAAATGCTGAAATAGTGACAGAAATGCTAGCAAATGGCATGGTGTGTGTGCTGGAAGCTCCATGCAGTTAGAATTTCATGCTGAGTTTCATATTATTTGAATCAACCTTAGAGCAAATACACTCAGTCCTAAATCCTCAACAGAAGCTTATAGGCATTTTGCCATGAAAGAATAAGAGGCTTTGGCTAGCTGTGTTATGTAAACTAGTGTTTGTTAACATTCACTTTTACAGCCTTTTCACTCTCGGAACCAATGCCAAACATTGAACACAAAACATGCACATAGGCACATACCACCACCGCCACCGCCACCGCCACCAACACCAGCAATAGCAACAGTCAAGCTGATGTTTTGTCATGAACCGTTCTGGAATGTGCTGCCTATAGTGTGGCCAAAATAACAGAATACTCAACTTCTGAACACCAGTTAAATTTCTCCATTAAAAAAAACATAGTTTTAAGCCCTGGCTGGACTGGCTCAGTGGATTGAGTGCTGGCCCATGAACCAAAGTGTCACTGGTTCAATTCCCAGTCAGGGCACATGCCTGGGTTGCAGGCCAGATCCTCATTTGGGGGTGCACGAGATGCAACCACACATTGATTCTTTCCCTCTCTTTCTCCCTCCCCTCTCCTCTGTCTAAAAATAAATAAATAAATAATATATATATTTTTAAAAAACATAGTTTTATTATAGCAAAAAAAATTATGCAGGCTGCTTGTAAACAGCTTAACTTCTATAAGTAATGTCTCAACTTGAATGACTAGCATAACACCCAAATACAAGCAAAATGGCTGACAAGTCTAAGCTTCACACTGCACCCCAAATGAGAGCTTTTAGGGTTTTCTCTAGTCTCCAGTGGGAGAACTGCTCATTTCTTTAGTATAGTTGTGGATTTGCTTACCAGTAATAGCATGTCCGTATTCTTGTTGATACATACCAGTGTTCCACACAGTTCATTATAATCACTAGAAAGGATGGGTTGAGTGCAATAACAAAACCATCAAGAAAGGAGCTTTTAAGATCCTTTGGTTTCTTCAGTTTGAAGTCCATAGTTAGCAAAGGTTAAGGGCTAGCTAAACCTCTCCCAATATACCGCTGCCCCTAAACCACCCTAACAAACAACTTAAGTGTTTAATAAGACAAAATCCAATAACCTGAAACCAAAGTGATCTTTGTCAAAAACACTACCTATAGCAAATTATTTTCAATTAAGTGACCTAGAGATGGATGATAACCCTGACTGTGCAAACCATGTTCTCCTGTGCCTTCAGGATCTGTGTTCATATGTATCAACATGTTATTGGTCCAGCCAGACTCCGAGTCTACATTGTGTACTTTATGCCAAGCCATGTTAATGGCTGCTGGCACCTCCAACAAAACCATGTTCTGTATAGATTTCACCCACGTTAGGCAAAGCCAGGAGCACTCATTTTTACTTAAAACTTAAATAAAAATTGTGGTTACCTGTTTTCTTCATGAATTGTATACTTTATTAATGTAAAGCATGGTGCTCATTGAATTAATGAGTACCTCTTATATATGTTAGTATGTCATTCAATCTATAAAAGATAATTTATATCCAGATTATCAGAAACTCATTTTTTCATAAAACTCTATACTTTTCAAAAAATATGCAAGAGGAGCATATGTAGGAAAATCTAATGTAATACCTGGCTGCTGTGGCTCAGTGGATTGAGCATCAACCTGCAAGCCAACTGTCACTGGTTCGATTCCCAATCAGGGCACATACTAGATTGCACGTCAAGTCCCCAGTTGGGGGCGCGAGTGAGAGGCAACCACACAGTGATGTTTCTCTCCCTCTCTTTCTCCTTTCCCCTCTCTCTAAAAAATAAAATAAAATAAATAAACAAATGAACAGATAAATAAATTTTTAAAAAATCTAATGTAATAAATAATGTGATAGAAATAGGTGGGCTTTGCACTAAACAGACTTCTATTCAGATTGCCACCTCTGCCACTCTACTAACTCGGTGACCTTAGGCAAGTTGCTAAACCCTCTCAGCCAGACTTTATTTACATGTTAAGTAGCAATGATAATACACACCTATGGATTGTTGTAAGAAATAAGTAATATGTGTATGGTGCCCTTGTAAATTATAGAGAAGAAGAACTCAATAATCATTTTAATTTCATCTCTGCACCTTTGTTTGCTATTAATAATGGAGTAGGTGGGTGTGAAGTAGATAATAAACCAATAAAACTTTATGATGTTAGTCTTCCTGCCTCAGAAAAACCTTTATTGAAAAGGCTTATAACAGATTTATTTTAATGTTCTTCCCTTTCTTACATATTTTCTCCTCTGAAGGCCACATATAATCAGTAACCAAGCTCCTCAATAATGGTAAGTCAAGTTGATTTCTGATGAAGAAATTCCTTCTCTCCAAGTATATAAACAATGGTACCATCCCAATAGATTGAACTAAATCTTACATTAAACTTTTGCATTTTCCCCCTTTGAGGGTCTTTCCAAAGTTCTGGAAATTTTAATTTAACAGGAATTTCTAAAAAAAAAAAAAAAATGAAAGCTTTTAAATGTAAACCTTTTAAAGCTAAAAACAGTGATTTATTTATCAACCAAAACAATAATATTTTGGCTAAAATAAATATTTTTATTCTGTCAAAATAGTTTTTCTGTAATGATACTTGTCTCTTTTTAGTAAACAGTTGGCCAGATTTCAACAGAACATTTCTAGATTTTTACTCATTGCAAGTGTTTCTGAATTTTTTCTTTTATCTTTCTTGTAGAATACCTTACTTTATTTCTTGAAATTCCTATATAATATTTTGTAAAATAGTTCACTCCTCTGTCAGAGCTTTTGATGAAAAGGAAAGTAAAAATAATGCCTTAACCTTCATTACCTCTGACTTTGTAGAATATCATATTTCTAGGGACCCAACATATGAACAGAATCTCTGATCGTTGAGCTGTTATGTTATCTGAACAAAATGTTCTCTTAGGACCTATGAAAGATTCTGATACCTCAAATCTGAATTTAGCTTTGAATCTGGCAGCAAAAGTCTTTGTAAAATAGCAGTATTCTGGAGGAGCTGAGCTTTCTTTATAAATGATTCAAATGGTTATATTCATGCAAAGGAAAGGTACAGAAGCAGCAATAAAATAGAATATATTCGTCCCAACATAGGTCATTTTTAGTTGATGATGAAAACAGATCCGCTCAACAGTCAAGAATTGTCCATAATGAAAAGAGTCCTAAATTGAGGGAGAATGTAAAAAGCTAATTAATAGATATTCTTTTTTTAATTGGCTTTTTACCTTTGAGGTTTACACAACATTCATTGAGAAAAATAAAAGTGATTTAACTTTACTGGTTGTGCAAATTGGATTATTTCACATAGTTAAAATATGCTGAGCTTATACAACTTCAGTCTGCAAAAACATAACTACCTAAAAAGTCACAATATTTTAGAATTTATACTGATTTTACCTCCAAATTCAAAGCCCCAGTTTATTGACAGGACTACTTATTTTGGTAATATTGTGGCCAGTGGAGAAGGAAAAGAGGGAATTCCAGCCTTTGCTCTGGCTCTAATTTGCTCCAAATGTCCAAATGCCCTTTAATATGTTACCAGGGCAGAACAGAGTTGTTACATGGGGGCAGCCATCCCCTGACTTCTGATCACTCATGTTATAAACACACCAGCATATCTGCAAGGAAAAAAATAAAGAGTCCAGAGCCTCTTTATATGTAGGGGCCACTTACTTTATTGTCTAATTCAATATGAGCGATTGGCCTGAACGCTTGGCTTCTTTATGCAGGGAGAGGATATGTCAGGAAGATATTGAGAATTAACAGGCCCATAGTGTTTGGAGGATATGTCCTGTGTTCCTAAGTGGGGTTGCTAAATTTTAAAATGCTTTCACTTTCCTTATTTCGTTTGGTACTTAAAACCCTGAAGTAAGGATACTTATTCTACCACTTTAAAGATTAAAACAAAGAAAAGAGTCAAAGATGTGAAGAGTCTTACACGGGGTACAAACAGTTACTTAGCTAATAAACAGTAAGGCTCAAAAATAAGGTAATTATCTCCGTGGATTAAAAAACAACAAGAAGAGAAATACACAAAAGACACAGATGTTAAGGCTGAAGCCTCTGTAGAGGGAAGCAGGCAGAGAAAGCTAGATTGTTGACCTGACATTGAAACTTTCTTTTTTTAAATCTTAGCTAGGATACCAAGGTGGAAATATGTGTTCCTGGAATCCTGTAGTTGAAATTGGATTCATTTGTTTCATTTGAAACACTTATAAATTATTTTAAGTACATCTGGAATGATCCTATTCATCAAACAAATTATAATTCAAAATGACTGTCACGGTCTTAGCATGCAAGTAGTTTCCACATTACAATAAGAGATTTAAAATGTAATTTTTGTAGAACAATCTATTAGTAAATCAGAGATTGCTTCTAGTTACTGGAGCAAGCTAAAGTAAAACTCTTCAACCAATGGGAACCACCCACCAAGTTAGCAGAATAAGATGTTTTAAAATGTAGACAATGATTATAGAATAGCTTTAATTAATAGGTGGGTCTTGTCAGATAAATCGTAAGCTTCCGTTTAAATATGTAATATACACATAAGAATAACTATGTTACTTAAAAAGTAGTAGTAGAGCTTAAAATAAGATAAATATCTCCATGAAACCTCTTGAAAGGGAAGCAGGCAGAGATGGGTAGGAGTTGGAATACAAAGTACTGCACTCATTGTGGGGGGGCACCATGGGGCTGGGGGGCTGGGACCAGGCTCACTGCTTGAACGTGTGACTCATGGGACTGAGATCAGCTCACCTACCTATTAGAGAGTCTGAAATAGCTGCAAAGAAATCATGTGATGAGGAATTGACAGTTGATTCAGGGTAGATATTTTAAAGATTCTTAGAGACATAGAGGAAAACCTGCATTAAAAATGTTGAAAGAGCAACAAAGAAAAACAGGCAAAAATGAAAGAGAAGTAGGTGAAGGAGGAGCTGAAGGAAAAGAAATAATTAGAAATCCTGAAATTAAAAAATGTGACACTGAGATACAAGAAAAATTCTATAGACTGAGATCTGTGTGTGGTTGAAGAGAGATTTAGTGAATTGGAAAATGGTACTGAGGAATTCACAAAGGGCATAAGAAAGGGAATGGACAGAATGTTCTAAAATCTCCATGTCAGTTACCAATTTATTGCTTCTTAGCTTCATATTCACCCTTCAATACATTCTCTTTGAGAACAGATGGAATTTTTTTAGAGCATAATGTTGAGCTTCCTCAGTAGAGGGCACTGGAGGCCCATGGCGTTGGAGAAGGTCAGCAGTGTGGTTGTGAGCACCGGCCACGCATGCAAAATCTATCAGCAGCTTTGCAGCTTCGGCCTGATAACACCTTTTCCAGGCCCTTTAACCAAGGAAACCAGAGCCCTGCAGGTTTCCTGACAGCACCGAAGGCCTGCTGCCCACACGAGCACTGGGGACTTCCTCTGTAAACCCCCTACTTGGCAGAACACCCCCCCCACACACACACCCAACCTCTACTCCCTCTGCAGATGCCCAGGCCACCTACCAGCACCCCACAGATTTCCAGCTGAGCTGCCAAGCGCTCTGCAGGCCCAAGTCATTGGGTTCTTAGCCTGTTCTCCGAGGGGCGGCGTCCTGTTTGCCCAGTGACTACAGATCATTTCTGGCCAAACTGCAAATTTCTCTGCTACCCAGTGGCCCAACGAAACCTCCCACAAGTTACATCTTCCCAGTCTGTCTTTGCTTGAGCACTCACTCTCAGCACTAGCATCTCGGATAGTTTCCATGTATCTTAGAGTTATTTTATCAAATTTAATAACTCTTTATCTATCATCTCCCCCTGTTTAAACTAGTGTGTGGCTTCTATCTCCTGATACAAACTCTGCATTGTTTGGAAAGTAAGTGGAGATACAAATTAACTTTAGACTTGTTTATGGCACCTCTCCATGTTAAATGCCCTGAGAGAATAAAGATGAGATGTATGATTTATGGATTAGTACCAAGAAAAGGGAATAAATTAAATCAACTTAATCAACCCAGAAGACGATGAAAAGGAGAGAAAATAACAAACAAGCAAAGGGAAAGCGTGGTTTAAAACACACACAAACAATAATGCAGTAGAAAAGTCCAAAATTATTACAGTCACAATCAAGTTAAACCAACTAAATCACACACAAAGGGACAAAAGTTTTCATGATGGATATTTTTCATTTAATCCAACTATTGGATTTTTTCTAGGGATAAAATGACACCAAAAAAGTGTTTGAAAAGAAAGGAAGAAAAAAAAATATGTACACCATACAGATAGTAATCAAAAGAAAGCTTGGCATTGTAAATTAAATTAGAACCAAAAAAAAAAAAAATGTTTAAAGCAAAGGCACTATTAAGCAGACTTGAAAGCAAAAGCATTATTACATTAGGGTGTTTATAAGGATATAGAGAAGAGGCACAACCCACCAGCTCAGTTATCGTAAGAGAGGTACATAATTCTAATCTCATGCATCTATCGGTATAACCTTAAATTATATAAAGAAAAAGTTGACAGACCCACAAGGGAAAATTGGCAATGCCCTATAATGACAATAGGAGATTTTATCACACTTCTCAGAAAGGAACAGATTTTTCAGACAAATACTTTTTAAGGATCTAAATGATTAGAACACAGTTAAGGATCTAGATGTTGGCCAAAAACTACACCAAACAGCAGAGAATTCACTTTTCTTTCAAAAATATATGTGACATTTACAAATTATGACTACTAAGAAAATTTAAATAGATATCAAGAAATAATGTTCTACTGTTACAGAAACAGGGGTGTTCCAAAAAACCCCAGAGTTTGCGGCTGGGGGATGGGGAGAAGGAAGCAGCTTTTAGAATGCCTCTACATGCCTGAGGCTTGGTGGCTAGTGTATTTCTATGCAAAATGGCTTTAATGCATCCAAAGCCTCAGGTAGATGGGAGGGGACTTGGACCAGGGAATGGTGTGGAGAAAGCACACAGAGCCTGCGTGAGGTTCTGTGAATGGTCAGAACTGGTTACCACACCTGCTGCATCAGAGGACGGACTCAGGGATTTAAGAATAAGCGGCAGACATTTTAGGCAGGCTGACTGTGCGGATTTGACTAAGGCTGAGGCTGACTGTGCATCTGACTAAGGCTAAAGCTGACTGTGCGGATTTGACTAAGGCTGAGGCTGACTATGTGCATTTGACTAAGGCTAAGGCTGACTGTGCAGATTACAAAAGGACTAACTATACAGTTTACAAGGAGGCTGAGAATCCACGAGGTTCTGGATTAAAAGCTGGTGGACCCCATAACACAGACGAGGTCTCCCCAATCAGAATTGAATGACTAGCAGCTACTGGTAAAGCTGAACTCTGTTTGGAAAGTAGGGAAAGGGTTTCTCTGACTTTTCTAAAACTAGCCTGGTTTGGTAGGGGGAAGGCAAGGATATGTGTTTATGGGTGTTTTAAAGAACATAAGACTTAACAACAGAAATCTGCAAAAAACTAAATCTATATAACTGCTAAATAAATAATTCTTTTTCTTTTCACTAAACTCTGGTATTGAGAGTTATAATTTTGGCGGCGGGCAATCGGGCCCCTAACTAAAGAGCCTGTGGGTTTTTTTCTATTGGAGCAGCCCAGGGGTTCTGTAACACTACAGACCATTCAAGGTAAAATTAAAGTTAAATATCAAGCATCTAAAGACAGTTGAAATACAACAACCCAAGTTTAGAAAGTGAGAAAAAAAATCACTCATAAATAATTGTGGATTAAAGAGAAAATCTTAATAGAGATTACAAAATAATTTTAACTCAATAGCATCAAAAGAACCATGTGAAGTTTTCAGAAATGCAAACTAAACTACTTAGAGGAAGATGGATAATCTTTTAAGAGATTAAAGATAATTGGTTGAGCATTCAGCTCAGGACGTTTCAAGGCAGCAATAGAGCTTTAAGGAAAGTAGAAGGAAGTGATAAAAAAAAACACACACATTTTTTTTCACCACTAATTGGTATATAAATCAGTAGAACCTTTGACAAATGGGGGAAGGGGCATATTCAGGGATGTTCATTGGGGTTTTATTAGTCATGAGAGAGAGAAAAAAAACTAAACTCCAAGATGTTCATTGAGGAGAAAAAATTGTGAATCGAGGGACATCCAGGCAATGGAATTCCGTACAGTACGCTCACCTTCTCCTCTGCTGTCCTTTGTGCCCAGAACCCTCTAGTTCTCTTGCTGTGCCTAGAAAATCTTGTTTATCTTTCCAGTCCCAATCATGCTTGGCAGAATTCAGTTATCCTGGGGCTGAAACTGCTCTTGAATTCATTTCCCTAATAATGCTTTCATGATTATATGATCATGAGCTGTTTCTCTGATAACAGTGTGAGGTTCTCAGGGGCAGGAGCCTGGACTTTTGTTTCTCATCATTGTATCCCCAGTGCCTAGCAAATGCTCAGAAATGTTGGTTGGAATAAATAAAGGTCTATTCCACCATAAAAATCTGTAACAGGTAAAATGAAATATTTTAAGTCTTTTTTTTTTTTTTTTTTTTTTAAGGGAATGCTATCACAGGTGCCACTGAAATTGTAATAAAAGCAGATCATTTGAAGAAAAAGCAGATTCATATCAATACACAACCTTGCAAATAATTTTAGAGGCTCCAGGCCCCCTAAAACTTACTCCTGGAATTGGTCAAGCTAGGGTATAGTACCTTTTTTGGGCTTTTAAAAAATAATATCCCCTAAATTTTCTCTGTGATTGGAATATTGCCCACATTGTCAATTGTTACCGTTCTCATCGTGCAGGTGTCTAATACTGTGGCTGGTTTAAATGTGCTAATAAATAAAGGTGAAATCATCATTCTAAACCATGATTTTCAACCTTTTTTTTATCTCATGGCACACATAAATTACTAAAATTCTGAAGCACACCAAAAACTTTATTTATTTTTTCCAATCTGACAAAAAAAAAAGGGTATAATTTTGATTCATTCATACCAGACAGCTATTGTTGCGTTGGCTGTTGTCATTTTTTACTTGACAATCTAAGAGAAAAGAGGTCAGTGCCCCTGACTAAAATAGTCAGGGATTGCATATTTTAAAAATTCTTAAGGCACGCCAGTTTAAAATCACTGTTCTAGCCAGCATATAGTTTTGACAGAATACCACATAGAACAATACAACGTCAATGTAAAACTTGGTGAGTTTCACTTCAGATAGAATTTATCTGTACAATGATGACAGTGTAGCCTTTTCAATCTGTGCCACCACAGATTCCTTCCTGAAGGACAAACAGCTAACAAAGAATGAGAGGGAGAGAGGGAGGGAGGGAGGGAGGGAGAGAGAGAGAGAGAGAGATTACAAAATGCTACCCTAACCTCCTGAAGAAATACATTGAATTTCTCCTTGAATGTGAGCAAGTATTTGATTCTCTTTATATTTTTTTTCTTTGAAATGGGATGGTCCCATGACTTAGAGTCTATTTCACAGATGAGCCATGCGTAGGTGTATTCAAATGTATAGCATGTATCCAGGAACCAATAAAACAACATTTTGTTGTTCATTCTCTTTGGAATAAGATGCACTCAAATGTTCAATAGAGTAACAATTCACCAGGAATTCTTTAAAAAAATAGATGGTAATACTATTACATGATCGAAATGAGAAAACATCGAAGGAGACTATTATTTGTTATTATTGATTAATGTGAATTTGAATGCTCCTTTCAGATAAATTGGTCCTGACGGTTTTAAACTGGAATTTGTTATTGAACTTAATATCTATTCTGTGTACCCCCTGTTTACACAATTTGAGAATTAAGGCAATCTTGAGAATATCTTATTGGCAGTGCTGCATCTATTTAACTAGATTTCTTTAGTACACATAAAAAGCTATTGTAGTTAGGCATAGAGAACATGATACATTAATTCATGGAGGGACCAAGGTTGCTGATTTAATCTCTTAAAAATATCTCTTGCCTGGATTGCTGCAATTCCTCCTACTTTACTCACACAGCCTGGGCAACCAGAGTGATATCTTTTAAAAACTCACAGGATTCTGTCACTCCTCTCTGCTCAAAACTTTTCAGCTCCTCCCATTTATATGCAGAGTAAGAGCCAAAGCCCTGAAATGGCTTAGAAGTCCCTTAGATCTCTCTGTCTGTGATGTTATCTCCTACTCCTTTTCCCCTTAGGCACTCTCCCCAGCTGCTTGACTTCTTTGCTTGAGTATATTACACATGCCTTAGGCTACTGTCTGTCTGTGCCATCTGCCTGGAATGTCCTGTCCATGCGTCTGCTTGGCCAGCTCCTTCACTACCTTCAAGTCTTTCTTTGTCTCTCAACCAACCTGCATTCCTTCCTTGACCCTTCTTGTTCTGCTGACTTACTCTTTAATTCTTTGTGGAGTGTAATACTTTTGGATAATATTTATATTTTATTTATTGTACAAATATATATTTGTTATGTTTATTGCTTGTTTCCCAACTTCTTCCAGAATGTAGTTTCTTCAAGGACAGGCATCTTGGTTGCTTAGTTTGTTTTTTAGATTCAGTTGTTGAAATGTATGTATTTATTGTCATTTAATTGTTCATAGTTAAGAAAACAAGAACAGAGAAACAATCATGGATACGGAGAAGTTTTGGTGGTTGCCAGATGGGAGGTGGTGTGGGAGAAAGGATGAAGAGGTGAGGGGATTAAGAAGTACAAATAGGTAGTTACAGAATAGCCATGGGGATGTAAAGTACAGACTAGGAAATGAAGTAGCCAAAGAATTTATGCATATGACCCATGGACATGAACAATGGTGGGGGATTGCCTGAGGGAGTGGGAGGTGTTGGGTGGAAGAGGCAAAGGGGGAAAAGTTAGGACAACTGTAATAGCACAATCAATAAACTATTATTTAAAAAATTAATTTGGTAAAGACAAAAGAAGATAGGTATCTTACTTAATAATATATTCCAAACATCTAAAATAGTTCCTGTCACATAGCAGGCTTTCAATATATTTGTTGAATTAAATGAGTGAATGGATTGGCTGGACCACCTAAGATTTACATATGAATTCATTTCGAGGATACAAAAACAAAGAAGACATAATTCTGTCCAAAACTGAGTTTACCTCTAATCTTAGGAACTACATTAAAATGTTAGCCGCTGATCTCAGGCCTAAATGAAGGAGCGGCGATAGTTCTACCAAATTTATTCAACTTCAGGAGAAAAGACATTTGTGGCCAGGATTTCGTAGATACTCCAAAATATGTAAATTACTGCTTAATTTCTGAACTGAGTGACACTCTGATCTTGAGCCCTTCCTTAAGTGGTTCATCGGTGAGAAGCTAAATTGAATCATTTATTGTTTGGTGTGTCAGAAGGCTGAGCTTTAGGAAGACAGCAGCCTGGGAGCAACATAAAGTATGAAGCTACGGAAAAAAAAAGCATGATTTCTGCTTCTCACAAATGAAGAGATAAATGCAATGGGTTAGGAAGTTAGTGTACCAGACAATCATATCAGGGGTCTAAGTTTGGGTCTCAGATGGGTGTTGGTACACAGGAGCTGATACTGGTTTTCATAACTCACATTGGAAATCAACGCTTTTTTTGTTAAAGATCCAATGTCTTCATCATAGCTGTGTGCACACAGGGTAGGAGCTGAGACACAGGGACTCTGCAATGTGGGCCAAGATCTTAGGGCCACATGAGAGAAACACTGATGTGGACCTTCAGGTCATAGTCCATTCAGATTGAGATAACAGAATATCATAGACTGAGTGCTCAAACAACATTGATTTCTCACAGTTTTGGCTACTGGGAAGGCCAAGATCAGTTGGGTTCTTGCTCAGGGTCCTCTTCCTGGTTTACCGACAGCTGTCTTCTTGCTGACAGATGGGGGAAGGGCAGTGAGAGAGCCAGTTCTCTTTTCAAAAGGGCACTAGTCCCGCCCTCATGACCACATCTATGCCTGGTTACCTCCCAAGGGCCCCACCTCCAAATATCATCACATTGGAATTAGGGCTTCAACATATGAATCTTGCAGGGACGCATATTCAGCCCACAGCAGTCCCTAAGAAATGCCTGTATATTCCTGTGTGGAAATCTTCTGGGGTTTCTTAGAGGTTTAATGAGGAGTTGTCTAGGCTATCTCAAAGATTGGGATTCCCTCTACCCTCCCCCACCAACACCCCCATTCCCCCCTGTACCAATACATCTAATTCCCCATCTATCTGAATCTTCTTTTTCTACACACACACAAAAAAATATTTTTACATAAACTAAATATGTCTAAATGAATGAATAAGGCTTAAGCTGCATTTTTCAGTAGCAAGCCACTTTTAGGAAATAATTAGGTTTATCTGACAGCAGTACTTGAAAGATTAGAAGTAATACCGTATTATAATTGCATATAATAACATGAAAGGCAAAAAAAAAAAAAAAAAGGATTCTAAAAGAAATAGGCTAAAATAATCCTAGTATAGGGTATACTGTTTCTTCCTTGTAATTCACTTCATTGATAGATATATTATTTTTAGGTTGATGGTAGTCAAAATTATAATTGGATAGATTATTCTAGTGAATTTTAAAATCCTAGCTAAACATTTCTTTTATTATTCCCTAGAATCCCTTTATTACTCGCTAGCCTGTAGAATAATGTTAACATTAAGTTAAGCAAAAAAAATTGAAGCAAATAGTCCTTAAAATATGTAACAGTCTCTAAGGGCCAATATAAGTGGTTTTAAATTTGACCTTTATGGTACATAATATACACAGCTACTATTGTTTATTTACATAGATAATTAAAAATTGATTATATTTTGGGAGGCCTCTGTAAACCTGTCAAAACTAGGGAACTTATCATCCAGCAAAATCCTTCACTTTGATATTCTGCCATCAATAATTTTAAGGTGCAATTTTCAAAAGAATGTGTTTCTTAGTTTTAGTTCTCATAATGGTGACTTTTTTTAGTCACTATGAACTCAAGATTATTTTTTTCATAATTTAGTACCCTTTGGTCATCCAATAATAAATGCATTAATATTTATGAAATGAGGAGAAAAATCTCTTTTAATATAATTTTTAAATATTCTAAATATGTTTTGCTCTCCATTCCAAATTGGCTTTCAGAGGGCCCTTGTGAACTATCAGACTGTCACAATGACATAAATTAAGTAAGTAGCAAAAGAAATTATGCAGTTATTTAAATAGAATTTCTTGGAAGGCTCTGTTATTGTAGGATGCAAGTCAGTATATTTTATTTATTAAAGACTTTGAAAAACAGATTACAGGTCAATAAGCCTGTACATACTATTGGGAATGGACTGTGTTATTAGATTCAGATCCTAAGAATGGCTTTGCAAGTGGTGTAAAACAGAGCCACAGCCTACCTTCAATATGCCAAGCTCTTCTTTCGTTTCATACAGCTGCTTCTTTCTAAAGAATTTCAGTGACCAGGAAGAATTGTATTAACTAAAAAGACCTAAATCAGAAGAAAAATGGGGTTGTGGGAACAAACTTCAGAAGGAAAAATTGCCAACATAGGAGAGTCTAAGAAAGTCAAATTTTATTTATATATTATTCTTTAGTACTTATATTTTTAAACACTTCTTTTGTGTAAATGATACCACAAGGCACTATGGAAGATAAAAATATGTGTACAAAACTCTAAAGGTTTTGGAGTTTTTAGTATGTGCATGAGTATTATTTCAAATCACATCTAGAACCATTTAGAAAAAAATGCTGTAAGAGTAAAGGAAAGAAAGAGACATCATTTTTGAATAAAGAGACCAGAGAGGAGGTAACGTTTAACCTAGAAGAGATAAGGTGTATAAGCGTTGATTGGAAGACAGTAGGTAGCCCAAGAAAACTGAAAAAATTAAAATAATCCCGGGAAGGAAATTTGGACTAGCTTGTGAAAAGCTTGGAAGTCTGGAAATTCAGAGCAGTTGCCTGGGGCAACCAGTATGCTCTGAGATTATTTTCTGTCCCTGTATGATGTGGGGCCACAGAGGATCCCTGAGTTATGAGCAATAGAAGAAGAAAAAGGCTTTCTAGCTCATAAGGAAAAAATTAGAGAAAACAAGAGGGAAAAAGATCAATACTGTCATACCGTAATGAATTGTAAAAAGAGTTTGCATTTCTAATTTTTCTATCTTCATTATTTAATAAATATTTATTGAACAACTGTGATACAGGGGTGGGGAGTAGAAGGCATTGGTTTGGGTTCACTTAGACTTGCCTTCAAATTTCGTCTCCACTAGTTACTTATAATCTCTCTGAGCCTCAATTTCCTCACCTGTAAAATGGGAATAACGCCACTTTCTGACAGAGCTCCCCTGCATGTTAAACAATATACTGTAAGTAAAAGTGTTACCCCAGCACCTGTGCGTGGTTAGTGCTGAAGAATATTAGTTCCCTCTCACCTGGCTCTTTCTGGGCTCCGCTCTGTCCCTTCCTTCGTGTCCTGTGTCTTCCCCCGCAACAGGGCCACTTAATTCTTCTTTTTTGGCTTCTTTGCGCTATGAATCTAGAATTAGATCAAAATTTAAGCAAAGTCATCTAAGGAGCCCCTACCCAATATTTGGGACTCAGCTCAGGTCACCCTTCCTGATAGTAGTTTCACTCTGTTCTTGAGCACTGACTTCTGTCTTTGGACTTTTGTCTAATCACCTCCTTAGAACCCCGGTCTTCCTAAGACCGAGCCTCTATCTTCTTGCCCAATTCCACAACCTCCACTTGATCCCCTCATCTGTCGGTTCTGTTGCCCCGGACCCTTGTCTGGTTAATGGAATCTTGCTACTTAATACTGAGTGTCACTGCTGTTTAGAGCCTGACTGGATCTCCTGCTTGGGGATTGGGTCCTGGGCTTGAGCTCTCCGAAGCAAGCTTGTTTCTCTTCTATTGAACTGAGTGCTGACTTGCGTCTTTTGTCATGTCACTGGAATGTCCCCTGGACCCTGCCTCTAAGGAAGTATGTGACTGAGTGTGTGCCAAGGCCTGATGTGGTTCTTGTCACTACCCCCTCAGTCAGCAGGAGTCTGTACCAGGCCTGCCCATGTCTGCGCCGTTCTTAAAGGTACAATGATGGCTAAGGCAAGGCCTTGTATTTAAGGATCATATACTAGAGGAGGGGAAGTGAGACAAGTGTGTGACCAAGTACAGTGCCAAGCAGGATATGGTAAGGTGTGCCAGATAAGGTTAGAGCACTCTGCCAATTCATAGAAGAAAGAAATCACATTAGGCTGACACATTCCTGAACTGGTGAGTGGAAGGTCACATTTGAGCTGGGCTAAGAGATAAATAAAGGAGAACACACAGGTAGAAGAGAGAAGCAACAGGTGGTTAAAGGGATACCAAGGAAAGAGTAAGTAGTGGGTGAGAAGGCTAGAGAGACTCTGACCTGGATCTAGGTTATGGAAAAACTTAAATGCCTGGTACGCAGAAAAATATTTAAATATGATGAGTGTTAGAGGTCAGAGCTGTAGTATACAACCACCCAGGCTATGCATGGCCTTGCCCCGAGAGGCTCCATTAATTTATACACAGTTTGGCAAACCTTCTCTGTTTTATATGACCAAATTGTAAATATTTTAGGCTTTGTAGGCCATGTGTCTATGTTACAACTACTGAACTCTGCCTTAGTTCCTCAAAAGAAGGCACAGACAATATGTAAACACATTAGCCTGGATATGTTCCAATAAAACTTTATGGACACTGAATTTTGAATTTCACAAACCATTATTCTTCCAGTTTTTTCCAACTCTTTCAGATTGTTTGAAAAAAGTATCCTTAACTGATAGACTACACAAGAACAGGCAGCAGGCCAGATTTGGCCTTCAGACTGAAGTTTGCCAACCCCTGTGTAGGACGAGAGATGTGAGATAAGGGGCCAGTTTTGGGGCTACTGCTTCAGTTCAAGCTGTGTGTGTGTGTGTGCATGTGCACATGTAGGCATTTGCACTATTTTTGACACATATTTGAACTGTCATGTAGAAAGTGACATTTGAGCTGCACTTTCTGTTTTTCTAGCGCAATTACATATTCTACATTCTCTATTCCAAAATGTCTGTACAGTATATGACCAAACTGGCACTGTAATCAGCTCTCTGCATGTTAGAAAAAAGAATGGCAGGTGTGTTTAAAAAGAATAAAAAGTGAAAAGCAATCATTCTCAATAATATTTGGGTTGGGGGGGGGTAGGGGAATCAACCCAAACCCTTGAGTCAAGACAGTAGTATAACTTGTCAGCATAAGGAAATGAAAGAGCATTCACTTTGAAATAAACTGGCTCTGTTTTCTCATAAAATTGCATAAAACATCTTCTAAAATTCACTGTGCTTTCTGTTATTCTTTATTTTAATAACCTGCACTTGGGCGTGTGTCAGAAATCTCGGTTCAGTGACCTTTGGCTTCGGAAACTTTATCTCATTGTTGATATGCTGTCTGCATCTCAGCACGTGGCTGTAGGTATCTATTTGTGGCTGGCCTTATGGGATCCATCTTTTCTGGTTCATCTTAGTTAGGGTTATGTGGGCCAATGGCTAGGCAGGAAATTTCAGGACAATGTTAAATTAAAATATTCTCATATGAATTTTTGTGTGTTGATTACCCTAGTACTGACTGGTTTGTGGTCTCTAACATTTTAGGCTTATCAACTTACATACCTTTAAATGACTGTAATGGTGTTCCTGTTTAGAATATGTATACAGTACTATTACTTGAAGCAAAAAAAAATATTTTGAACTAGAATAACGGGTGGAGGTCCTACAGATGCAAATATCTGCTTAATGTAGGAATTACTTTTCTATCAGATATATATATATATATATATATATATATATATATATATATATATGAATGGGATGAGCTTTCTCATAGATAATAAATGGCATTCCAGCCAGTTTTTATGGTAGCTATAGACAAGCATATTTTAAAATTTATATGAAATTTATATCCAAAGCAATTTTGGAAAAGAAGGATTAAAATTGAAGGACGCACACTACCCATTTTTATGACTATTTACAAAGCTACAGTAATGAAAATACTGTGGTTAAGGTTCAGGTGGCATCATTTTAAGTCAAGTGGTCAAGGAAGAACTCACTCAAAAAAATAACATTTGGGACTTCCGGCCAAGATGGAGGCTTAGACGGACACGCTAGGTCTCCCTCTACAACTATAGAGGAATACAACTACTTCAAAACAAAGGATAACTAGAAATTCCAGAAAATAAAACTACACGGAAGTCCAACATATGAAGTTATAAACCAACGGTGCCATTTGGGCAGGTAAGAGTTAAAGTGGGCAGTGCTGTTTGCGGTTGCACCCAGAGCGGCGGGCGGCGAGGAGTCCCGGTGGCCAAGCCCCTGGCGGTGCGCGACCCCGGCGAGGAGTCCCAGCTGCGGCCAAGCCCCTGGCGGTGCGCGACTCCGGAGCTGGGGAGAGCGGCCGCCGCATCGCCTTGAACAGTGAGGCCCAGGGGGGCGGGAGGACGGATCCCGGTCTCCTACCTGAATAACTGTGTGAATCCATCTTGGACCCCCGCCCCCAAAGAAAGCACCACAGGGCTGCGAAATAGGTCGCGGACAAGCAGGCGCCGGTCGCTAATTTGTGACGCATACACAGGCACTGCCCCCACAGCCAGCCCAAGAAAACAAAAAGCATCTGTCAAAATGAGGCAGGCAACTTTAGAAATACCGGTAGCACAGCTCACCAGGCAGCAGATAGAGAACTTGACAGATGAACAGATAAGAAACCTGTCAGAGGCTCAGTTCTGGGCCATTGTTATCAGGTGGCTTACAGAATTCACAAAAGAGCAGGAAAAAGATATGAAAGAAGCGAAAAACTTTCATAACGAAAGGAACAAAACCACATACGAGACAGAAGGTGAGGAATCCAGAGTTCATTTCAACAAACTAGAATATGGAGAAGGAACAAGCAGTCAACCAATGCAGCGAGAGGAAATAGGAAGCAACAACGAAAGGATCAGAAACCTCTGGGACAGCTATAAAAGGCCCAACATAAGAATCATTGGTTTGCCAGAGAATGAGGAAGATGAACTAGAACTTGAAAAATTGAGTGAAAATATAATAAAGGAGAACTTCCCAGACTTGGGAAAGGGAATAGACCTGCAGCTCCAGGAAGCAAGGAGAGTTCCCAAGAGACTGGACCCAGGGAGAACCACTCCAAGACACATTATAATCAAAATGTCAAAAATTAAAGATAAAGAGAGAATCTTAAAAGCAGCAAGAGAGAAGAAAAGAATTATGTACAAAGGGGTCCCAATTAGACTATCAGCTGACTTCTCAAGGGAAACCCTACAGGCAAGAAGAGACTGGCAAGAAATATTCAAAGTAATGAAAATCCAAAACCTACAACCACGAATACTCTATCCAGTGAAATTGTCATTCAGAATAGAAGGACAGAGAAAGTGTTTCCAGGACAAAATAAAACTGAAAGAGTTCATTAGATCCAAACCACTGTTATATGAGATGTTAAAGGGACTGGTTTAAAAAAAAAAACAGAAACTAGGGAGATGAAACAAAGGCAAACTAAATAGGCAACGAGAGGGAAAGAGGAACTGTGGGTACGGGAAGCATATTGGGGGGAGGTCAACAGGGAGGGGGAATGGGGAAAGGGAGGGAGATGATATAGGAATTGGGGATCAAGGTAGGAGGGAATGGAATAGACGGAGAGAGATTGGGAGGAACTGTATGCACAACTAATGGACATAATCTAAAAGGGGGGGACAACTGGAGGGAGGGGGGCCACCGGGTGGAGGGGAGCAGAGGGAAGGGAAATTGGCACAAATGTAATAATTTAATCAATAAAACACATTAAATCATTAAAAAAAAAAACTAAGAAAAGAAAAAAAAAATAACATTTGATCGACAACTCAAAGTCATACAGGTAGCTGTAGGAAACGTATTCTAGACAAAAGAGGATTGTCAACCATGTGATGTTTGAAGAGAAGCCAAGAGGCCAGTGTAGCTGGCATACAGTGACTGCGGGAGGCAGGGAATAATGAGAGATGAGGTCCAAAAGGTAAAGAGAAAGAGGCACATCATAGAGGACCTTGTGGCCTATTTTAAGGACTTTGGCTCTTACTCTGAGTGAAATTAGAAGCCACTGGGAAGTGGGGTACAGTATAGCGACATGGTTTGATTTATATTGTTAAGGGATTGTCTTCTAAAAATATATTTATAACAAAAACATCATTAACAATAGACGATACTGCAACATCATCGTGGCTTCACACGTGCGTCCCTTCGGTCTATGAGTAATTCTCACCTAACCTATGCTGCGTGGTGTCAACTCGCAGAGAGAATTGTACTGGTGACGGTTGGACTTCTATCTAAGGTTCCCAACCATACCCCAGGCTGCAGCACCCTGATTTGAAACACTTGCCAGAGAACTATCAAAGAAATCCTGGCAAAAGTCTTTGTTCTCCTGAACCTCCACTGTAAATCATCAAAAATCATTGCGTGATAATTTCACAGCACGTGAAACAGCACTTGGCGTGCCCTAGGTGATGACAGAGCGAATGCACTGACTTCATAAACTGCTCACTGTCCTTTGCACCTGGACTACTACCCAAAACACATCTTTGGCTCAGCATCTCCAAAAACGAAATCGTTCCCCATTCCCACGGACTCACTCCCGAGCTCATGCCAATTGCATTCCTTTTCTCAGTTCGGAAAACTCCCTTTACCACCTTAGCTCAAGTCAGAAACCATTTCTAAAAGCTCTTAAGCCTACACGCCTCCTAAAGCTGCCTTTCCCCTCTCTCTCCAACAGTTTCAAATCGAGCCCTCATGCCCTCTTAAGGGAATTGCCGGATCAGCCCCTCACGAGTCTCAGTCCCACTCATTGCCCACTGCTCCCGGAAGCACCTTTCTAAAACACAAATCTGGTGGTTTCACTCTCCTCTCTGCAAGGGATGAGCTACACACTCTTTGGACTTAAAGATCCCTCACCATCCAGTTCCTGGCTGCGTTTTTAGCCCCATCTCTCACCACACAAAGTTGCTTGTTGTTTTACAAACATCACAGGCTATTTCACACATCAGTGACTTCACACGTGCCCTCTGCTGGAATATTTTTTCACCTTGTTTAACTGGCAAATTCCTACTGCTCTCAGCCTCTGCTTACATGCCATGCTGTTTATAAAGCCTTCCCTGACCTCCCCTCCAGGGCCCCTCATGTATAATTTTATTTCACTGGTGACCGAGTTTACATCTGTCATTTGCCCCACAAGACAACCCTTTGTGCACCGGGCCCCTAAGACGGAGCCATACATAGTAGATACACAGTAGGTGTTCAGTTCATGTTGAATGAATTAATAACTCTAAATCCAGTTCTAGCTTTGTTGCCTGATATTAATGTAATTAAAAAAGATGTCATGTCTGTATCACGACACCCATCCTGTGATGCTCATTGGGTAGAAAGTGGCATTGGGTAGTCATATCCTTCGTGAGGGAAAATGTACTCACTTCTTTCCACAGTTTGTTGGGAAACTTGGAAATAAACAGTACTTTAATACTGAACTTGTTCTTACTCAGGTTTCGAGAGGGGTATTTTATTGCTCCAGATTGATTTACCTCCGTAGTTCTTTTTTGGCTTGCAGCCATTGTTATTAGGTGATTACCATTCTTCTTAGGGCTTACCTCATTTTCTTGTACACCATATGCTTTGGTTTTGAAAGGGAAACCCATTGAGAAAAATCAACTTCTGATTTCTTGGTTCCTAGGGGGATCTGAATTCTGAAAATCATGTAGAAATGGATTTCATTTAAGGGAGCAGCTATTCTAAAATTAATAATCAGATAATGAGGAAAATGAAGATGGATGCCTGATTCTTTTTTGAGGGATTACATTTCAGGAATGCAACGTTGTTTAGTATTTATATTTGGCTCTTTTTTCTGCTACAGGATAGCATATGTTCTGAGCTGAGACATGGTTGTTTCTGCCTCATCAGCTTGAAACCCCTCTCTTGACAACATAAGGCATGTTTGGCTGAGTACTGCACTAATATGCTGTTATAACTGGTGGCTGACTCATCTATTTTTACAGGATTGGTACTGAAAGAACTGAGTCATATGTCTTATGTCAAAACTGAGTGAGCATTTTAAAGTCAAAAGTAAAATGAACCCTTTAAAATAGTCAAGTGAAAAATCCCAGCAACCTCTTAGCTGCGTGTTTTCATAGCTCCTAGTTGATTTTTTCCAGGTTGCATTATTATACTCTTTGCATTTTTGTGCAGCAAGTGGAAAAATGCAAGCTCAGATCTCGCTAGTACTGTCATGAAAAGGATGACATAGGAATGATTCTAGTTTTCCTGCAATCAGCTATAAGCCCTGAGAGCCTCTGTTTATGATGAGCTTTGTTTGTTTGTAAAGTTTGCAGTGGTCAAGGGCTCAAATGAGGGGCCAGGGTCATTTTAGTAAGTGGGCACTCACCCAGACTAGGTAGGGAACCAACAGAGACCATGTACTTTTGGAACCTATTTTTCTTTCCTAAAATGAAAGGATTCACAGAAGGGGCACCTGGGTAAGGTGTTCAAGGTGTACGACGCGGGGCACAGGAGACACTGACAGGAGAGACCCACGGGGAGCCGCTCCAGACTAAAACCACTGAGCTCGTGCACCTGTTGCGTCATGATTTAGCTCTGAAAGTGGAACCAAAGAACTGGGGTGGGGTGGGGTCTATGAGTCTATTTCTGTTTTGTTCATTTGTTTATATTGTTCTTTAAATTCTATGTATAATTGAAATCATATGGTATTTGTCTCTCTCTGACTGACTTATTTAGTGTAATACCCTGTAGGTCCATCCATGGTATCATAAATGGTAAGATTTCATTCTTTTTTATGGCTGAGTAGTATTCTATTGAAAGAGAGCTGTCCAGAAAAAGTCCAGCCATTATTAATATAACGAGAATGGTTTGCACAACGTCAATGTAACCTGGCAGCCAAGGAGAGTGGACTGGAATGTGCTTGCATGAAAAATGATGACTTCACTGTACTAGTCAGTGGGGGCTGTAGACATCATTAAGTGAGCATGTGTACTGTGTGTCCATCACATTCAAAATGACTGAGCGAGTAGAGCAACGAATTTACATCAAATTTTTCATTAAGC
The DNA here is from genome assembly GCF_987537825.1 of Furipterus horrens. Classification (NCBI taxonomy): domain Eukaryota; kingdom Metazoa; phylum Chordata; class Mammalia; order Chiroptera; family Furipteridae; genus Furipterus; species Furipterus horrens. The sequence continues at coordinate 12,994,363 of NW_028327171.1, forward strand.
TTGGACATTCCTCTGCAGAAAGGGCTCCTTCCATATCTTGGCTATTGTAAATAACACTGCGATAAACGTAGGGGTGCATATATTCTTTCAAATTAGTATTTTAAAAAATATTGGGGGAACGCTTTGTAAAGTATATGATTTGTCTAACCACTGTGCTGTACACCCGAAACTAATAGAAAATAATATTGACTGTAAACTGTAATTGAAAAATAAAATAATACATATAAATTTAATTTGAAGGTGGAGAAAAATTAAAAACAATTGAAACTATTAAAAAATTTGTGGGAAATTGAACTTGAGAATGTAGCTGCTCTTCAAGTGGTTCATCCTCAAATCTTTTTAAAGCTCATTTTTCTCTGTCTCCTTACTTATCTTTGGCCCAGGATGCCTTGGAAAACACAATGCAATAATGGTGGTAAAAATAATTTTTATGTTGTGCATGAATCAAAAGATAATGTAGTGAAACATCACTAATATAATAGCAGAGAGAAGGCCCCCTAAATGTCAAAAGAAGTTCATAGTGCATAAACCATTGTTTGTGGAGAATACTCAGCGCAGGACAGATAGTTTAAATTAGGGGCATGTTGACGACAGGATGACTGTGAGTTAGAGGCAAGGTGACAGAGACTCTGAGTACAGTAAAATCAATGGGTTAGGGGTCAGGCCTAGCTAGGGAAGAGAATGAGGTCTTCAAATGTCTTATAGGTCCTGTTAGGAAGGGACTCTGAAACCCCATACCATCAACAGAAAAGTGATTATCTTTGAGGGGCAGATGATGTACTGACTGTGAAGGGGCGCACAAAGGCTTACTCAGATGATGTATAAGTTGTATATGTTGGCAGAGTGGTGGTTACATGGCATATAAATAAAATCATAAAATTCATAATTACTTTATACCTCAATAAGGAATAAACAAAACAGAGAAGGGGTAAAACTGGGCAAAACCTTGATTTTATACTTCTCCCAAGAATGAATAGTCCCTTAATGTATCAATAACCTTAACTTTGTTTCTCTCACATCTATGGAAAGCATTAAAAAACCTTTTTTGTTTGTTTGTTTGTTATATTAACCTAGTCCCTTCAGAATGTGCTCTTTGTATGGCATTATGTAGACAATAATTTGCTTTCCTTTTTTAAAACAACTGTTTATGATTAGCTCTGTGGCTCTGTAAATACCCTCAAACTCAGTCTCACAATTTTATGATCATATGGGGTCACTTAACTAGAATGATACAGCGCATGTTTATTCAGCACTCACAACGTTCTAGGCACTCCGGTTAAATACATACTCATTTGTTTCTCATAACAATCTCATAAATTAAGTACTATAAACATGTGCACTTTTTCACCAAAAAAAGAATTTCAGTGAGGTCTAGCAACCAATGTATGGTCACATGGCGAAATGTGGCAGAAATTTAGATCTGTTGTCAAGTCACAGTCTTAAGCTCTCTGAACTGTATCACCTCCCAGCAGTCTCCAAATTCTCATGCAGAAGCTTATCTGTATTTGCAAGTCAAGCTTTGTTTCAAGTATATTTTATTGATTATTCTATTACAGGTGTCCCAATTTTTCCCACTTTGGCCCCCTGCACCCAGTATCTCCCTTCTCTCCAGCAATCACCCCCACCACCACCACTTAGTTCATGTCCATGGGTCATGCTTGTAAGTTCTTTGGCTTCTCCATTAACTTTACTACTAACACCCCCTACCTATTTTGTACCTACCAGTTATGCTTTTTAAACCCTGCACTTTTTCCCCCTTTTTCCTCCTACCCCCTTCCCCCTGAAAACCCTCCATATGATCCCCATATCTACAGTTCTGTTCTTGTTCTATTTGTTTGCTTAGTTTGTTTTTGTTTTTTTAGATTCATTTGTTGATAGTTATGAGTTTGTTGCATTTTATATGTTCATAGTTTTTTTCTTCTTCTTTTTCTTAAATATGTCCCTTTAACATTTCATATAGTAAGGGCTTGGTGATGATGAACTCCTTTAGCTTTACCTTGTCTGGGAAGTACTTCATCTGCCCTTCCATTCTAAATGATAGCTTTGCTAGATAGAGTAATCTGGGTTTTAGGTACTTGCTTTTCATCACTTTGAATACTTCCTGCCTGTCCCTTCTTGCCTACAAAGTTTCTTTTGAGAAATCAGCTGACAGTCTTATGGGAATTCCTTTGTAGGTAACTCTCTTCTTTTCTCTTGTTTCTTTTAAGATTCTTTATCTTTCACCTTCGGCATTTTAATTATTATGTGTCTTGGTGTGGTCTTCCTTGGATCTAGCTTGTTTGGAACTTCCTGTGCTTCCTGCACTTGTATGTCCATTTCCTTCGCCAAATTTGGGAAGTTTTCCTTCATTATTTTCTCAAATAAGTTTTCAATTTCTTGCTTTCTTATTCTTTCTCTTCTCCTTCTGGCACCCCTATGATTCAGATGTTGGTATGTTTAAAGTTGTTCCAGAGGTTCCTACACCTCTTCTTATTTTTTTCAATTCTTGTTTCTTCATTCTGTACTGGTTGACTTTATTTCTGTGTATGTAAGGGAGGGGTCAGAGAGAGAATGCCACTTGTTTGGCATTTGGCCCTTTTCCAGTCATTTCACCCACTTCCCATACATGCCCTTCTACTTGTTGTCCTGGTAATGGTTCCCAGAGTGGGTGGGTTTGCAGATGTTCTAGGACTGGGGCGGCCTCTAAACAAGAAACTCCGCTGAGAGACCAGCAGTTTCTTCTGCATCCCCAACCCCCACTGGTTTTCACAGCCAGAAGCAATGAGGCTTGATTTTCTTAGTACTGGAACCATGAGCTGCAGGGTCTAGCCTGGGGCTGGGATCACTACCCCCCTCCCCCCAGTGTCCTTCCCGGCTTTTATAATGTGTGACCTGATCGTATTGCCGCCAGCTACAGCGGCTGCACAGCTACAGCGGCTGCATGGCTGCCACTCAGTAACCTCTCCATCCTAAGGTTCCGTGGCTCCCTCCCTCCTACCCATCTGGATGAGTATTACTTCTTTAAATCTTTATTTGTTGGACTTCCATGCAGTTAAATTTTCTGGTAGTTCTGGTTGTTTTTTGTTTTGAGGTACATGTAATCCTTCTTATGGTTGTGTGAGGAGGAGAAACACGTCTCCCTATGCTTCCATCTTGGCCAGAAGCTCTTGCAAATCAAGTTTTTAATTGTTTTTTGCATGCTTTGGGATAAAATATTTGGAAAATAATATTAATTCTGAAAATAATATACCTTGTACCATACCTTGGTGACCATGAGGTACCATATGAAAAACAATTATGTAAATAATAGGATCAAACCATAAAAGTTTTTAAAAGAGGGTCCACTTTTTAATTTCATCTCTGAATTGTGTTTTAATTCACTTAAATTTTCCATTTATAGGATTTCTTCTTTTAAGCACAAATATACTCTGAATGTTTTAAACAGAGCTCACCTTCTACCATATATTAATCTGTTTTTGATCTTTGGATATCATTAAGATGTGCTGGATTCTTAGACCTTCTCAGAATGTCTGAAGTTAATATGGTGCTTGCTTTTTAAAATCTGTATTGCTTTATTGTATTCTAAAATTACTATTACATTGTAATGCCTTAGAAAACATCTCAAATCTTGATATTTTAAGGTGTATAACATAATGATCTTATATCTTTAAATATTGCAAAAGGTTATTGCAATAAGTTTAATTAACATCCATTACCTCACATAATTACAAAAAATTTTTTTTCCTTGTGATGAGAACTTTAAGGATTTAATCCTTAGCAACTTTCAAATACACCAAACAGCAGTGTTAACTATAGTCATCATGTTGTACATTACATTCCCAATACTTAATCATCATGTAACTGGAACTTTGTACCTTCTGACCACCTTCAGCCAATTCCCTTACCCCACTACTGTCCCCTGGCTCCGGTCACCACCAATCTGATTTTTTTCTATGACTTTATGAGATGATTTAAATTTCACATACAAGTGACATTCTATAGTATTTGTCTTTCTTTGTCTGATTTATGTCACTTGGCATAATGCCCTCAAGTTTTATCCATGTTTTTGCAATAACAGGATTTCCTTCTTTTTAGAGCTGGACAGTATTCCTGTGTGTGTGTGTGTGTGTGTGTGTGTGTGTGCCCTACATCTTTCTCTATACACCATTCATCTGTCAATGGACACTTAGATCGTGTTTCCATGTCTTGGCTATTCTAAACAATACTACAGTAAACATAGGGGTGGAGATATCATTTCCGTCTGATAAATGCCCAAAAGTGGAATTACTGGAATGCTGGTTATACTTTAATTTTTTGAGGATAACTTCATACTGTTTTTCACTGTGGCTGCATCGATTTACAATACCACCAACAGTGTTGGAGGGATCCCTTTCTACACAACCTTGTGAGCATTTATCTTGTTATTTTGATGCTAGCCATTCTAACAAGTGTGAGGTGATACCTCGTGGTTTTGATTTGCATTTTTCTAATGATCAGTTATGAGCACATCATGTACCTATTAACCATTTGATTATTCTCTTTGGAAAAAAATGTTTATTTAGGTTTTCTGTCCATTTTCAATTACATTTTTTGGGGTCTTTGCTATTGAGTTACATGGATTCTTTATATATTTTGGATCTTAACCCCTTATGAGATAAATGTATGATTTGCAAATATTTCCTCTGATTCCATCCTTTGCCTTTTCATTTTGATTGTTGATTGTTAACTGTTGATTGTTTTTTGTGTGTGATATGAAGTTCTTATAACTGTGTTTTCTCTCCTTTATGATCGACTTTTTTCACCCTTGATCTTATGCCATTTCATTGAATTTGTTGCTTCAAAACTCCTTCGGGGTAAAGAGAATGTTGACAGACACGCAACAGAGCTAAAAACACAGATAATACAACCTTTAAAATATTTTTAAAAATTATAATAAATAAGCAATGTGGGGAAACTAAACGGTTCTCTTATATTTTAAAGCACAGATTTTCATTTTTGCCCCAACTCTTTTTTGCATGGAGTTCTAAAATTCAGATTTTTTCCAAACATATTTTTTTCTCCTCTGAATGTTATACTGTGTGTAGTTGTTACAAATAGGTAATATCTAGACAAGTGTTTCATTGTGACTTTTAGAAAATGTTACCTGCTCTAGACAAGCTGATGATTTCCTGTCAGCTCCTCATTAGATATCTTAAAGATCTCCAAGAGGCCATCACAGTGGATGTTGTTCAAGGGTGGTCTCCAGGCAACAAGATTCCAGACAGAGAGATACTGTGAAGGACACAGAAGTGAACAGAAATAAAATAAAATACTGAGTTTGAAAAGGGAATAATTTAGAAGAAATGTAGACATGTTTGAGATATATATGGGAGAACATTCTAGTGTCTTGGAGAGAGAACTTTTTAAAAAGGTTTAATCTATAATTTATTTCTCAAATTAGACTGCTATTTTAAATTATTTATTCAGGACTTTTAAAATAACATTTGAGTTTTTAATCAATGAAATGTAATACTCAATAATGTACTCTTACAATTTAATTTTGATTCAATTTTGATCATATACCTCAAATTACATTTTTTTTTTTTAAAGAATGAAATAAATAGTTAAGGAAAGCAGGATCTCTCAAGAATAGACTCCAAATTACCTCACTAGTATCCTAAATAAACAAGGTCCCCAGGTATGCTCTCCATTATAAGTTTCTAAATCACCCTAATGAGACTATAGTTAGTGTCATAGAGACGTTATTTTCTTTTTCTTTTTTCTTTTCTTTCTTTTTTTTTTTTTTTTTTTTTGGTGTGTGTGTGTGGACTCCAGCGCAACTCTAAAATCGAATCCTATGGGGAAAAAAGGAATATTAAACTTGTCATGAGTTCCACCCATATTTATTTTTCTTGTCCCACCTACCTCCAGAATCAATTTGACTACAGCAAATACACTCTGACCATATCTGTAGAGTAGAATATAAATATTTGTGCAGAAATAAACTAGCACATGTGAATCAGGAATACAAAGAAAAAATTTATCATTAAAAATATGCATCTACAGAAGCAGGGCACCAAATGTTCCCCTTGTGGTATTAAAGATAAGAGAATTAAATAAAGTGTCTTCACTTAGCACTAACATTAGCTACAGCTCACTGGTATATGGCAACATAGAGACAAATAGGATGAAAAGGAAATATATTTGAAGGTAAATATATTATAAATAGACTTATGACAGCTGCTTCAGGAATACGAGGAATGGATGGTGTTTAAATGAAAAGACAGACACTGTAACACCTACTCTTTGTAGGCACAAAGATCAGGAGAAATTGTAAGGACCAAAATAACTTAACTATTTTGTATTTGCTAGGGGGTTTACAGCCTGAAATAATTAGTATATAGGAAGCACAACATGACTTTAACTTTCTTTTAAAATCCATAAATTCATAAATAACTTATTCTTCTCTTATTGCTCTATAAACATAACTTACTATTCTTGTCACACTTACTGTGCATTTTCATCTGCTCCGTAACTACCTCCAAATCAAACAACATTCACATCTCCATCTGATCTCTTTTTGAAAGACAAAAAACAGTTATCAAATTTATACTTGGCCAAAGAATTCTGTCCATGTTGCATTTTGATTTGTGAAGGAAAATATCCTTAATCTATTTGCCTTCTAAACCTCTCTCTCTTCAGTCCTTTGCCTTCCTCTATAGATTATTCTAAATTTCCAAGGCATATGGTTGGATTTCATTGCATCCTGGGTGCATAAATCATTGCCTTATTTTTTAAATTAAGCTGGATTCTTTAGGATGCAAAGAATATTTCACTATTAATGTGTTTATGGTCTTGGATTGTCTGGCTTTATTACTTTTATTTTTCTGCTGAGATATTCTGCATATTCCTTTCTACCTTAAGGCACTGAGGTACAGTACTAGGCCAAGCAAGCTGAGATCCTTTGCTGCATGTTTTTTCCACATTCATTAAAATGTACTTATTTGTTGGCACCCCCAGTAATTCTCCTCATCTCTCATGATGTGATCTTCATCTTCACTACATTTGCAGACCATCATTAAATCTTATAAAACTTCTGAGAACTAGGTAAGTGGGGCATTGCTTGTCAGATTCGCATTCAGTCTACCTGTGGGGAATCCTTTTGTCAAGAAAACAAAATGAAATCAGGGCCCATTGTTTCCAATGTACAGATAAAAAAAAAAGAGAGACTAAAAGATTAAGTGATGAACCAACAGGAATGAGAGAGCCTGTGTGAATGGAGTGGAAAAGCTTTTTCAATTCTAACTCGCAATCCTAGGTCTTTTGTATTCATCTTGATACAGGCTGTCTTGGCTAGGGTAAACAAATGGAACCTGTATGTGATGCTTTAGAAAATTCTGCATTGTTTAATAATCACACCAGGATTTGTTCATCCTATCTTTAGCACCAGAGCTTTCTCTCTCTGGCGTGAGAGGATACAGTGAGAAGACAGCCATCTGCAACACAGAAAGGGGGTTCTCACCAAGAACTGTATCTGCTGGCACCTGGATCTCCAACTTCCCAGCCTCCAGAACTGTGAGAAAATAAATGTCTGCTGTTTAGGTTACCCAGTCTGCGGCATTTGTTATGGCAGACCAAGCTATCTAAGACGCTGCCCTGCAGCTGACTGGGGTATGAATTCCCTAGACCCAGCCCTAGCCGTCTCCCCGCCTGCACTGCCATAGAGCCTTCCTCCTTCCGTTTGGACCTGCTCACTGACATTTTGTGCTTTCAAACACAGCAGCTTTACACTAATAAAACCTCCTGCCTGTCCGCCACCCTCATTTTCAGCCTCACTCACCTATGACCTTCAATCCCGCTCTATTGGACTTTGCGGTGTCCCAAATACGCAGTGCTTTGCCCCTCCTCCAGTGTCTTTCTCTTGCCTCGCTGTATTAGGGTCCTGCGGATGCCATAACAAATTACCAGAAACTGTAGCTTAAAGCAGTAGAAATTTGTTCTCGCACTTCTGGGGGCCAGAAGACTAAAATCAAGGTATCAAGCTGTCTGCAGGGCCGGGCTCGCTCTGAAGCTTCTAAGGAAGAATCTTTTCTTCCCTCTTCTAGTTTCTCGTGGCTATTGGCATCACTTAGCTTGCTCGACCCTCTCTTTCTGTGGTCGTATTGCCACCTTCTGTCTGTCAAATCTTTCTTGTATGTCTCTTATAAAGATAGTTGTCATTGATCAAATCCAATAAAACTAAGTAAGTAAAAAAAAAAAAAAGATAGTTGTCATTGGATTTAAAACCAACCAGGTGTCCACGGTGATCTCTTCATCTCAAGATTCTTAAACTACCCCTGGCTGCTGTGGCTCAGTGGATTGAGCGTCGGCCTGCGAGCCAAGTGTCGCTGGTTCGATTCCCAATCAGGGCACATGGCTCGGTTGCGTGTCAAGTCCCCCGTTGGGGGGGGGGGGGCAAGTGAGAGGCAACCACACAGTGATGTTTCTCTCCCTCTCTTTCTCCTCTCCCCTCTCTCTAAAAATAAATAAATGAACAAAACAACAAATAAATTATTATTTTTTTAAATCCTTAAATTAACTACATCTGTAAAGACCCTTTCCAAATAAGGTAACATTCACAGGTCCTGCGAATTAAAACATGGGCATATCATTTTGAAGGCCACCATTCAACCACTATTCTTGCCAGCAAGGCCTTTCCTCACCTCTTTTGCAAACTCCCCATTGGTGACCCTGCCTCTCATTCTTGTCTCTTGCCAACCATTTGTTATTCTACCAATATCCTCCTGCAACACAACTCTGTTCCTGCCACCGACCTCTCTGTTATACAGTCACCTCTGTACCATGGTTTTCAAGGCCCTTCAAGAGCTCACCCCAGTTTAACTTTCCGAACTCACCTGGAATCATTAGTCAAACATCTTTCAGCCATCAAAATGAGTTACAGTACTTAGTGTACTAAAATTTTCTCTTAATATTTGCCCTACTCTCTCCCACTTTCTCATGGCTTGTTTTTTTGTCCCTGAATATTATTTTCTCATGTAATTAACCTTTCAAAGCTCATTTTAATGACCACTTCTTTAATATTCCTTAATATCTTGTTTTCTGACTGTCTTCTTTCCTACTATCATTCAAAGAAGACACTTCCTGGATCACTGTTGTATCTATAAGCTTCTAGACAAACACCCGAATTCACAGTTGATAAATATAGAAGAGGTCCTTCCCTCATTCTTTTTTGAGGGTTTATCAACTGTAAAAGATGGAGATCTTATAACAGTGATGTCAAGTTTAGCTGCTTAAAGTTTCAAACCAAATGAAAATACATGACACAAATGACATATGGGAACTCAATTTGAGATATAATTGACTTATTCAGTGGAAGGCATAAAATTGATATTTACTCATAGCTCTCCTGAAAGAGCCATTTTTTGCTTATCTTTCATTATAGAAAAGACTATGTGTGGTTCATAGGCATTTTAAAGCAAAACATTTAGGAGCCTTGATCTTAGACTGATTTATCCCCTAAAAAGCAATGTTTAGTTTTACACTGTCTCAACATTGCTGTCAGAAGCAGTATGTTTGACTCCTTCTCAGGCTGATCATATGACATGAGCCACACTACGCTGAGTCCATGACATTTTAATAACTTAAACTTAAAATAGTAAAAGACCAAATTATATTTCGTAGTCCCACGTGGTACTAGAATTTCCCTCAGGGACTGATATAAGAAGCAAACTCTCTACCACAAGCCGACGGGAAGAAAGAGGTCAAGATTCATAGCATAAAGCCAAAAGGCTTTATGACCATTTTTCTTTGTAGGCATGTTAGCTGACTTGCTTTTTAAAAATGACCTTTTATAAAAAATAGAATAAAATATAAATTTTTGTTAAAGGGTTTATTTTATGTTCTATAATGTGAGTGATAGAAGATTGATGAAACAAACTTTGCAGTCATGAACTGGTGGATTGATGAACAAAATCCCAAACTGTTTATATAAAATAATTTATTGGAGCTGTTCCCCAGGAATTTTTATGATTTGTATTTCCTGATGAGGGCACATTGGTAGAAAAGGGCTCATTTGCAAGTTAAATCTGAGCAAATATGTGAATATTTTACAGATGGGTAAAAAAATAGTAACACTGTGGTCATAGCCAGAGTGGCTCAGTTAATTAGAGCATCATCCTGTATGCCAAAAGGTTAGGGGTTTGATTCCAGTCAGGGCACATAACTAGGTGGCTGGATTGATTTCTGGTTGGGGTGCATCTGGGAGGAAACCAATTGCTGTTTCTCATCTCTCTCTCTCATCCCCCTCCCTCTCTCTCTCTCTCTCTGAAATCAATAAACATATTTTTTTATTTAAAAAAATTATTAATACTGTTAACTTTAAGACTGTTAATTTTGATTCCTCTAAAGAAGAAAAATAAAATCCCTTGGCACCAATGCAACTTAGTATAAATAAATTGAGTACTCTTTAGTGACCTTTCTACATCATCAAAGACAGGAGATTAATATGTTACTGTCCAATAAGTAACCTTCATTACTGGCAGATATTTTCAAGTTTATAATCCCACTGGAGCTTAGCAGTTCAAAAACTGCTTAGGAAAAATTTGACTGAAGAAAATTAAGGTGTACCTTTCCACTAAGATTTACTTACATCTGCTAGAAAATTGGACTTCATTGTGGGATATGGGTTAGGTCAGCAATAGAGCAGGACATTGGATAAATAATAGCTCAGAACCAACGCGACAATACTAGGTTTCTGGACTAAGTTTCCTCCCCATTTAGAAAACACTGGTCTCATCTGCCTGTTTTCATAGAACCAAACATATCTTTTAATGATGACCTATGAACAGAAAATATCTCAAGCAATTGTTCAATTTCTGTCTTTCTGTAACATTTTGTTAATGTTTTCCTAGTTTTGCATATTACCAATCAGAAATATTTTTCTGCAGGGGAGAGCAATGGGGGAAAAGTGGGACAACTGTAACAGAACAACAATAAAAAAATGATAATAAAAAAGAAATATTTTTCTATGTTGGAAACTCCTTTTGTACATCCATCATTTCTTCCCCTATTTTAAATGCATGTAGTACACTGAAAATATGAAATAAAATGAGGACTGAAAAAAAATAGTAATATTCATAATATTCTCTTTTATCTCTCTAAACAGAAATGTTTTGACTTAAATGACTAGCTCCGTTTTGTTGAGAAATTGCTGCTAAAATCACCTCTTTGTCCAGTTCCACATATAAGATTCCACCTTATGTTTCTTTCCCCTGGGCTCTGTCCATCACCTCCTGAACAAAATTCAGCTAAAACATGAAGCTCTTAAGCAGCTCTAGGACCTCTTTGTTACTGCAACTCTTTGATTCTCAATTCTGGCTATAAGTTAGCACTGCCAGGGTAACTAAAAATATAATAGCATCTGAATATTATCCCCAGAGATTCTGATTTAATGAATTTGGATTAGGGCCCAGGCATCAGTATTTGTGTATGTGTAATTTAAATCTGATGTGAAACCAGAGTTGGGGCCACAGCCTTTACTCTGAGGCATATTGGGATTGGCTCTCATAATCTTGACCAAACCAGGTGCACCACAAGTCCCATTCATCCGTGTAACTCAGGAAGCCTGGTAATCATACTTGATTTCTTGGAAATTATACCTGTTCTTGGAAGGCAGCATTTCCAGGGCCCACCCCTAGACTCCCATTTTGTTTCCCGAGTTGAAACCCTTTTTATGAAGTCTCATTCTGAAAGCAAGATTCTTCAGAGAGGTGAAGTCGCTGAGCTCATCAGTGGTGAAAACTGGATTTAAATTTTGTCATAATGTTAAACCCACATCCTCTCCTCAGAATCACAACACCCATACCTTAGGATACTTAAGCTATTCTGCAGAAACAGATAAACCCTGAAACCTAAGTGGCTTAGCTCAACCCTGTTTTATTTCTTTTTTTTTTTTTTTTTTTAATTTTTTTATTTTGGTTTTTCAATTACAGTTGTCCCCTTTTCCCCCAATTTCTCTCCCCCACCCAACCCACCCCCTCTCCCACAATCATATCCCTCCCCGTTGTCCATGTCCATGAGTCTTTTATACAGGCTCTTTAATTAAACCCTTCCCTTACTTATCCCCCTTCTCTCCCTCTCCCCTCCCCCCTATTGACTGCTATTCTGCTCTTTGTTCTATTTAGTTCCTTTGTTTGTGTTGTTCTTTAGTTTCCTGTATTAGGTGATATCATATGGTATTTTTCTTTCCTTGCCTGGCTTATTTCACTAAGCATAATTCTCTCTAGTTCCATCCATGTTGTTGCAAATGGCAGGAGTTCCTTCTTTCTTTCTGCTACATAGTATTCCATTGTGTAAATGTAACACAGTTTTTTGATCCACTCATCTACAGATGGGCACTTAGGCTGTTTCCAGCACTTAGCTATTGTAAACAGTGCTGCAATGAACATAGGAGTGCATAAGTTCTTTTGAATTGGGGTTTCAAGATTCTTCGGGTATAATCCTAGTAGTGGAGTCGCTGGTTCAAAAGGCAGTTCCATTTTTAATCTTTTGAGGTAATTCCATACTGTTCTCCATAGTGGCTGCACCAGTCTGCATTCCCACCAACAGTGCAGTAGGGTTCCCGTTTCTCCACATCCTCGCCAGCACTTGTTGCTTGTTGATTTGTTGATGATGGCCATTCTGACTGGTGTAAAATGGTATCTCATCGTGGTTTTTATTTGCATCTCCCTGATGGCTAATGATGTTGAGCATTTTTTCATGTGTCTATGGACCTTCTGTATGTCCTCTTCGGAGAAGTGTTTGTTCAGGTCCCTTGCCCATTTTTTAATTGGGTTGTTTGTTTTCTTGATGTTGAGTCGTATCAGCTCTTTATATATTTTGGAAATCAGTCCCCTGTCTGTGATGTCATTGGCAAATATGTTTTCCCATATGGTTGGTTTCCTTTTCATCTTGCTGATGTTTTCTTTTGCTGAGCAGAAACTCTTCAGTTTGATGTAATCCCATTTATTTATTTTTTCCTTTATTTCTCTTGCTTTAGGAGATGTATCCGTGAAGAGATTGTTACGTGAGATATCTGATATTTTCTTGCCTATGTTTTCCTCTAGGACTTTTATGGTGTCACGGCTTACATTTAAGTCTTTGATCCATCTTGAGTTTATTCTCGTGTGTGGTGTTAGTTGGTGGTCTAGTTTCATTTTTTTGCAGGTCCCTATCCAGTTCTCCCAGCACCATTTGTTAAAGAGGCTCTTCTCACTCCATTTTATGTTCCTTCCTCCTTCATCAAAGATTAGTTGACCATAGAGGCCTGGGTTTATTTCTGGACTCTCTATTCTGTTCCACTGATCTATATTGTCTGTTCTTATGCCAGTACCATACTGTTTTGATTACAGTGGCTTTGTAGTATTGTTTGATATCTGGTGTTGTGATTCCTCCTGCTGTGTTCTTCTGTCTCAAGATTGTTTTTGCTATTCGGGGTCTTTTTTGGTTCCATATGAATTTATGGAGTATTTGTTCTAGGTCTGTGAAATATGTCATTGGTATTTTAATAGGGATTGCATTGAATTTGTAAATTGCTTTGGGTAGTATGGCCATTTTGATGATGTTGATTCTTCCCATCCACCTGTTTTATTTCTTAATCACACTAGCTGAGTTTCTCTCTCTCAAGCTGTAACTCAGTCTGCTTCCATACTATAGGCTCACCATCCAAGAATCTTTTGGTCCCAGTACCATAGACAGGCTGGGATAGTAAAAGGAAGTGAGAAAGAAACACCAAGTCCTTACTGACCTTGACAGGAAGTGATGCCTGACTTCCTTTAATATTCTGTTGGGGAGAATTCCTCACACAACCCACCCCCTCGAAGATGCACAAGAAGCTGAGAAATGTCAAGGAGCATGTGGCTCTTACTGTCTCTTGACACAACCCCACTGCCAGCACTCACCTGCCTTAGAGGAATCTTTGCATTAAAGATTATCACTCCCTAATTCCCTGTTGCTGTGTTCTCCTTGTTGGATTTGCCTCTCTCTGCCCAATATGCACTAGTTTGATGAGGAGAATCTAATCTGTAGTGATAACCCACAATGCAATTTGCTATTTTGCTTGTCTACATTGGCAAGATAATTACATGAATAACTACAGTTTGCCTTATTCTGCCAGACTACATGGCTTGTATTAGCTAATTTTTTTTCTCCCCAGTAGGAGAACTGTCACTTCCCAGTCCAGTTCTCCTTTCTTTCCTCTGTCCTAACAGATAGAACATATTGGCATTTGCCTGTCTCCTGAGATACACAAAGGAGATGAAACTAGTGTGATACCACTCTGATGGTACAAACCTGGCCTGATTCCACCCCCACCCCAGGTTTCATGGCAGTAAGAGTGAGGAGCCCTAGCCTATTGGAATTTCAAAGAATACAGTGAAACCTTCAAGCACTGCTCCTAAAATGCACACAATTGAACTAATTTTCAAATCATTTATGCTCTTAAGAAAAGATCATGTACAATATCTTCTAAATCAACTATTGTGTCATGGTATGACCATTTTTGCCAAGACTTTCAAGACAGAACTATATCTTTGAAAATAAAAATAATTAATTAAGAGCTGGCTAGATGATATGAATAAGTACATGCAATTATAATTACTTAGATAAAATATTTAATGTTACCTCGAGGATTATTATATCCCCACAGTCTTGAGATTGTTGCTTTAAATTGACAATAAGTAAGATAAGGCTTATTGAAAAGTATTATCTCTTTCCACCTCACAAGTGGAGGTGATATTTGAGTGAATAAATATAGCTTAAATTACAATTAGCCAAAATTCATAGAACTTTGTTCTTGTTGGACTGTAATTAATTATCACACAGAAATTTCACTCTTCTAATCTTTGTTTTGTATCTTCACTAGGCTGAGATTTCCACCTTTGCTTCACTTTCCTTTCTTGACGTGGAAGAGCTGTATTATTAAAGTGGGATGTCTGCTAATTAGCTGTGGTGCTGAGGAGCTGGAGGGGAGCTTGGGCATTCTCTGATCCAATTATATTGTAACTGCCCCCAGGCCTGGGTTGGAAAATCGGACTGCTGCAGCAATCTAAGAACAACTTAAAGACTATTGGTTTTCATTTATGTTTTCCAGAGGTTTAGGGGCATGAGTTTCAGAGAAGGACAATGGAGAGTTCATTGATTCTACAAATAAAGCACACCTCCTATTTATGCATGCTCATTGTGTGGAAAGTTTATGCAATACAATATTAAAAAGTGCATATGTCTTTTATAAATACATTAATTTTGGAAAACATACTTGGTTAAAATCAGGCCAGTAAACAACAAGGGTAAACAAAGTTTATCTTCTGCTCCCCACCCTACCCATCACTGGGCTTGACACTTCCTTTCCTTCCTATAGAAAGTCAGAGCTTTCACTTCTCAGAGGCCCCTTCTTTGGGACAGATAGGAGACGTGGTGAACTATAGTGCCACACGCTTGCAGGGTGCCGCTCTGTAATGGAATAAGCTGCCTCCAGATCCAGTAACTTTTAAGTACTGGGAATGACTAAAGCTTTGGGGGACTGGGGATAGTGTAGAGTTATAGTAGTCCTTTAGGAGTTTGAACTTAATGGCCTGAAGGCACCATTAATTTACCTTCGATGTTTCATGTTTCTGAGCTCAATTCTCCCCACCTTTTCCCCTGCCCCTCTGCCATTATCAGGTTCAGTCTTTCACCATGTTTTGCCCAGATAATTACAATGGTCTTTTAATAGGGCTGCCTGAGGACAGTCTGATACCCATGAAATCCACTCTCTACAGTACTCTTAGACTGGTCTGTACTTACAGATTATCATTTATTTTCTGTATACTCCAATAAAAAGGCCAAGTTCTTGATATTGTCATTGAATACCTTCCTGACAAGCATTCCCAAACCCCTTCTTATCCTCCAGCTTCACCTCCTTTTGCTCTGTTTCAGCAACTCTCAACTTTTCATGGTTCTTTAAACACATCGTGATACATATATTACATTCCTATCGTATTTTATATGTTGTTCTTTTGATTTGAAATGTGCTTCTGCTTTAATCCCCTCAAATATCTTTGATTCATTTCTCATCTCAAGAAGTCATCCTCTAGCACCTCCAAATACACATATACACTCACAATCTTCTTTTGCGCACATATATTCTCACAATATGCCTTCTTTCTACTCACAAACACCCAGTCTCTGCTCACAATACACTCACACATGCCTGCACAATTCCTAACACATTCTGATTACTCACTGACCTCTGTTCTTATAGAACCTAGTCTGTTTTTTCCCCTTTGACTTAATGCCATTCATTATAATTATATGCATGTGTATTTTCTTAGTCTTTGTCATTTTTGAATTTCTAACATAATATCTAGGCAAGAGAAGACACTAAAAAATGTATGGTGTTACATAATTTATGATTCTGTCCAACCTTGAGATTAACTTATTTTTCTTGAAATAAGGTCTGCTAAAACAAATGGCCACTAGAAATACCCACTGTTCCATGCCTGCAAACTTGTCTGGGGTTACCTTTTTGATTTTGTACTACCACATATATTTAGGAGAAGGACAGATAGATCTGAGATTTGGGGTCATTTGTCTCTATCTGTTCTTCATTTTTGAAAATTCTAGCTCACATCTATAAACTCGAACTTGGCCCTGGAATTCTAATAATGCCAACTATACAAAGTTATAGTGTGTGTCATGTTTGCCAATCCCTTGCCTGTGCTCTTAAATAGACTACCTCTCTTTCTCCCATGTCTTTCCCCTTTGGTTACGTATTGCAGGTCTGGAAAGAGGCATTTGACCCAAGCTGGGCCAATCACTGTATTCCTGGCCATGGCCAAGTGGATTGATCTAGCAGTGAGTCCTCAACTCCAGCTGAGCCAATCACATTCTTTCTCTGGTATTGTCTACTGGAATGAGACATGGTTTGAAACCAGCTTCTCTCTCATGGGTCACTGTAAGGCAAAAAACACAGAAAACATTTGAAACAATGTAGAGGCAGCCATCTACAGTGAAAGGGAACAATAGTGAGGCTATGATGAGGAAGTATTGCTTGTGAATGGCTTTAAGAATCACTAAAATGAGCATGAGGCTACCTCCAAAAAGGAAGCCAAAGTGTGACATCTCCAATCAACCACATCAGCTGGGCACAGGTGAGGCTGTGAGCAAGGCCTTTGAAGAGGTGCGATCAGGCAGCAGCATTTGGGTCTTGGAAGCCACAAGCTCATGAGAATTGTGTGCTGATAATAAATGTTGGAACCGAGCAAATCCTTGGCAGGCCGAGAACAAGAGATCTCCCCAGCAAACAATGATCAATCTCAGGCTTGTCTCAGCAGATGATGGGGACCTGCTAAGGTCCAGGAAGGGGATCACGGTTGTTTGGGTGGGTGGGCTCACTTGTCATGTGCAGTCTAGCAGTTGGCAACACCGCAGGAGGAAACACTGGGTTAGACAGCATGTGAGCTGTGTGCCAGGGGGTCCCTTATGCCATGGTGGTCTGTTATTGGTTTCAGCAGTTAATTTGGAAAGGTTTACAACATCCAATTCAGTCCTATAGGAACCTCATTAAATGTTTTCATGTCTAAGTCTGAAAGGTCTTGTAGCTACTGTTCTGCTAGGTCAACGATTAGGTGAGCCTCCAGATTTATTCCAAACTCTCCATGCTAGAGTCAATGGGAAGGAGAGCAGATTACTCTGAGAACTTTGCATTTTCATAGTCAGATTCAATCTCTGAAGTCGCATATGTTCTTAGGACTTAGATCTCAACAAATAGATTTTCAATAGAAATCCTTATAGTCACGACTTAAAAACTGTTCTATAATTTTTTCCACTCAAAATGTGATAAAAAGAAAAAGAAGAAAGTCTTGTCTAAAGTACTCATCTTAAGTTAAGGTAATTAGCTCAGTGTGAAGTTTCAGCAGAGGTTACTTCAGAAAGGTGAACTGTGCCAAAAGCATTAGAAATGAGAGAATTATATCGAGCAGTAATTGGGAGATTTTTACCTTTAAAAGGAAGAAGCAAGGAAACCTCTGTGCTGTGGCTGTTTCTATTTAAATCTAGCTTATGATTGCCTGGCTCATATAGTCTTCATTTCAACACATTTTTATGAATTGTACATTGGGATGCGAGGGGCAAGTGCCCACTAGGAAGACACTCTCTATACTCCCACCTCTCACTTACTCCCCATTTCAATCTGGTCATCAGGTTTCAGAGCTTCAGTTTCCCAACCATTCCAGGAATTCTTTCTCTCCTCTGCTCCCCAGGAAGACTTTGTCCATTAATCTGGCAGAGCCAAGAGTCTCCATAACATTTGCCGAGTAGATGAAAGAGTGTGAGCAAGGCAGGCCACTGCAGTACAAACAGCTGTGGGGTGGGGATTAGGACCTCAGAGATCCTTTACCAGGAACTGGCTATAAAATCTTTATTTTAGCCTCTTACAGATTCGGTTTTCTTGCCTGCAAAACTAATGGGTTGGTTTCTACTTCACAAAATCATCCTCTGGGTCAAAAAAACTATATGCAATTAAGTATTAAGAAATCATTACTACTCTCTTTAGTGTATTACATTCATAGTGCTATTTTTTGGGTAAGAAACAGTTCTTTTCTGCTGAGTATAATCAAATTCTTTAATTTTTTTTTTTTTTTTTGTCTTAGTCTTCTATGCCTGAAAAAAGTTGACCTTCAAAATCTCTCTTTGCCTACTATTCCATACATGGTTCTCAAATCCTTGAAGTTTCCATGCATCACTTAACTTTGTTTCCCATTACTCAGAATAGTGCCTAGCACATGACAGATATGCAATATATACTGTATTTCCTGAATCCTGCTATCTAGTGGCAGCCATTTATAATTGCAGGCATAATGACAGGAATAATCAAACACTTCTAGGGCATGCCTGGAAATGAAGTGGATTCATGTATGGGTCAAAACTACTCTTCTAAATATTGCTATGAAATTAGTCACATTTAGACTTTGACAGTATGTTATGTTGTGCTAAGGCTATATTGGCAAGATATATGACATATAGAATCCACATAATATACAGAACATATCAAGTAATATAATTCAGGGAATCTTTACTCAGATTTCTGTTTTTACTCTTATTTTATATGTATTTAAACTTCATGGAACTCACTTTTGAATCTAATATAAGAATTGAGCACTTGTTCAAAAAGTTTGATCAGTAAAAATAAGTACAAACCAACCAATTATCAAAGGGTACTTTTTGGCTTGAATTTTTTCTTAATAAATCAAATCATTTACTATTGAACTCCAGTCAAAAAAAAAAGTGTTATTGTGCAGGTGAGTCTATCATTCCCAACATCTTCAAGATTATTTTTTATTCTCATTTTGTATACCTCCTTGATGTCTAGACAATATAAAAATTTCTTGAAGATCTCTCACTAAATCATAAAAAGGTAGCCACATGAGATGGAAGAAGAATGATCCCAATCTAACAGAAGTTGAATACAGTCTCATGCTTTCTTGGTTCTGGTATGCTGTTTTTGGAATCTTTTCATGGGGACCTCAGTATATGTGTGCTCCTTAAAAGTGCTGTTTCCACATTAAAGACTTCTCTTTGTTTTACTGTGTTCATCTTGACAAAAACTAGGCAAGATTAGGTTAAGAAGAATATCACACACATGCACTCACACACACATAAACTAAAGTAACAGATTTTAATGAAAAAAAATTAAATAGTTTATATTTCTCTCTCATGTAAAGGGAATTCAGAGATAGGTAACTCAGGACTGATATAACATCTCCATATCCATTAAGGATGCATGCTTTACCTCCTCCATCCCTAGGCAGATTGTCCTCATGGTCTGGCATTGAGATAGCTCAACTATTATATTCATATTTCAGAAAGCAGGATGGGGAGTAGATGAAGAAGCAGGAAGAAAAAGCTCACTCCTCCCATCTTTTAAGAAGTTTTCTTGAGTGATGTCACAAAATACTTTACTTACAACGATGTTATATAAATGTATCACCAAAAAGACTAGTTTTAATAGTATCTAAGAGATAAAATATTTATTTCAGGTAGTCATATACCCAAATTAACCCTCAAGAGTTCTTTTATGAAGGAAAATGTAGAGTACAAGTATTGAGGTGGACACTTATCTCTATCAGAGGGGTAGAGCCAGTAAATCAGGGAAATTTATTATTCTGAGCATAACAAAGAAATTAATTAGAGAGCCTCAGGAAAGAACATATGATGAGGGAAGTTATTAGAGAAAAGGTCTAGCATGAAAAAAGACAAAGTAAATATCTGTGGCATATCTAAATTTTACAGCATGCTTTTGCAAGTAATATAGACTTAATGGGAAAATGATACAGATTGGTGTTTCTATCTTTTATTAGCAGTTTACACATGAAATTGTAACTATTTTGTAGCAATTTAACTACTTGAAATTATAACTCTTATTTGATATTTATAGATGTATATGCAGCTAGATGTAGATATAGACACATTCTTGCTCTTTCTTGGTGAACTGCCCTATTCACTGAAATATTTTCAATGGCTCCTTAAAGAAAAGTACAAGGGAGATAAATAAATGTTTCAGAGTCCTTGCATGCCTGAAAATGACTTAATGCTACACTCACTAGCTAATAGTTTGGCTGGGTATGGAATTCTGACATGAAAGACATTATTTCTCAGGAATATGAAGGCATTGTTTATTGTCTTCTAGATTTTGGAATTGCTATAGAGAAATCCCATAGCATTCTAATTACTTTCCTTTGTGTGATACTGTTTTTATTTTTCTTTATGAAGAGTTTTAATGAAAATAAATGTTAATATTAATGTAATATTTTGACATTTTTCAAGTTGTCTTCATTAAACCCATATACTCTACAGAAAGTAGATAAATGCTTTGCTATTTAAATACACGGCAGAATGTTTTTTTATAATTATTATTTAGATAGCATATCTGGAGAGTTATGTTTTGTATAATACATGAATTTTAAAAACCAGAATCTGAATGATAAGTCTACTGTTCTGAAAGAGGAGTCCCTCAATATTTACAGTATTCCCTCACTTGCCACAAGTGTTATGTTCTAGACCCCCCTGCGAAGTAGGAACCTTACATTTATTCTACACTCTTAAGCCTACGTAACTTTAACAACACACATATACAGTACCACAAAAGCCCACTATATAGCGAAAAATTCGTGATAAATAATTAAATATAATTTTTTTTTAATTCTGCGATACAGTGAGGCCACAATATGTGAACCACGATACAGAGAGGGACTACTGTATAACTTTTATTTATTCATTGAAATACACAAGGTTATCTAACCAAATCAGGAAATTATCTTTTTTAACATTATCCTTAAGAACATTTGTAAAGAAGCACATACCATATAGTTTTTAACTGTATATAAAGTCTGAAGAGTCCCTATGAGACTTTTTAATAAATGCACTTCTGTTTTTCTTTATTAGGGGCACGGCGATTGCCGGTATTGTGTTTGGAATCGTATTTATCATGGGCGTCATTGCTGGAATCGCCATATGTATCTGCATGTGCATGAAAAACAACCGCGGGACCCGGGTGGGAGTCCTCAGCACTGCCCGCATCAATGCCATCACCTCCTACCCTGGTGAGCCAAATTGCTTACATCACCTCACATGACAGTCAGATTTGTTAGCTATGGTCTCAGCCTTGGAGAGAGGACACATTAAGGACTTCCAATGGGGTCATTTCCAAGTATGTGGTGTATGATTAAATCAATGTAGAGTGAAACTCTCACTTTCAGTGGGGATTACTTAGATGCAACTAATAAAATCCACCACATATTTGAAGGTATTTCTATTTTCAATGGTTGTCTCATTGACTACAACTGTCAATCAGCCAGAGTTAAGAGAAATAAACAATTCATATCCACTGTGTTAATCTGCCAGTGAGTGAGTTCCGACAAATCATTATAGCGAAAGTATAAGTTACATGTCTGAATAAACTGGCATCTGAACTAATAGGTATGTATGTTTTGAGAAAAAATATTAAAGTTTTTATGTGTCCTCTATATGCAAATACAGCCATATTAACATAATATTAAACTTCTCAACAAAGAGCAAAGGTAACATTAATAATTTGGCAAGAATTTATTGAGAATTATGCTAGAAGTTCCACATATAAATATCTTGAACATATATGACTGTGTTAACTGTGTTTTGTATAAGGTGATTTTGATAGTGTTTTTCTAAGTCAATATGTATATGTACAATTTGACATATAAAAAACTCAAGTTCTAAATTTAGCATATCCTTAAAAAGATCATTTCTGGTATATACTCATGTCCTCTCTCTCAGTCTTTATAGAAAAGAACTAGGGTACTTTCCTTATACAATTTGCCTTTTATATCAATTCCCTAATCTTTCCTTCTTCTCTTACCCTTTTCCTTATCATCTTCAAATGAAGGAAGCAAATATCAGATGAGTGTGAGAACTATCCTTTCTCCTGTTCCTCTTTTTTCAGTTCTTCCTCTTCTCCAGTACCTTTATGGTAAAGTACCTCAAGGCTCAGTCTTGTGTCTTTTTGTATCCTACATCTACACTTACTTCTTTGGTTATATCACTTGCCGCATGGTATTAAGTACTATTTACATACTAATGTTTCCCAAAGTTATATATCTCCATTCCAAACATCTTTGCTGAATTTCAGATTTATTTGATCTCTCTCAGCCCATTAGACATCTCCATTTGGATGCCTAAAACATATCTCAAATTTAACACGTCCAAACACGACCATGCCCCCACATCCTCCTCCATTTACAGCCTCTGCTATTTCAATTTATGGCATCTCTAGCCTTCCAGTTGCTCAGGCTAAAAATCTTGGACTCCTCCTTGACTCCTCTCTTTTCTTCAAACCTACATGCAATCTATCAGGAAAACTCAGCTCCATCTTCAAAATATGTGCATGTACAGTATCTGACTAGTTCTCCCAGTACCTACTATTTCTTCCCTGATGAGAGCCCCCATCAGCTCTCACCTCCATCCCTGTGATAACATCCTAAGTGTTCTCCCAGAACCCTCCTGGTGCCTCCAGGGTCTTTCTCAACACAATAGCCAGAGGGAACCTTTCAAGAAAGTGGTCACATCATATCACTACTCTGCTCAAATCCTTCAGGGATTTCTTATTTCCCCCAGAGGAAGAGTCAAAGCCAGTGGTTCCTCATTTTATCTAAAGTAAAAGACAAATTCTCTACCAAGACCTTCAAAGCAATTTAGCTCCTCTTTTTATTTCTCTGACCTTATTTTCTTCTACTTTCCTGATTGTCACTCTGGCTACAGTCACATTTCCGCTTGCTGTTCTGTGAACAAACAAGGCACAGACCCACCTGAGGGCTTTGTCTAGAATACTGACTCTCTCACTCAATTGAGTCTTTGATCAAAGATCATCTCTTGATTGAGGCCTGCCTTGATGACCCTATTTAAGATTGTAATGCGTCCCTTCCCACAGCACCCAATCCTCCTTACTCTGCTGTATGTTTTTCCCCAGTGTTTTTAATCTTCTAATATACCATACAATTTACCTAATTGTTACACTTATTGTTTATTGGTTATTTTCTCCTTCCAGAACATTAGCTCCAGGAGGCAGGAATCTTTTTCTATTTTGTTCATTACTAAATCTCAGACACATGAGATCGGGGCTGGCACCTAACAGGCACTCACATGGCAGAAAGAATGAAGAACACAACTCATGTCAAGGCCTGATTTAAATATCAATACCTAGGGAATTGACCTTAAATTCCACTCTGGGGTATATAGCTTTTAATCAGTGCAAAAGCAATTCACAATTTTGAATCTTCCCAACTTACTGAGAATATTGTTGGGGTTAGTGTAATGATATTAGGACTAGAGTACAAGGGAAAATTAGGGGAATTGTTTTTTATTCTTCACATCTCCTCATTTTTACCTGGTCAAGCCATAACCCAAGAGAAGAACAGAGAAGTCAGATAGACATTAACTGGAGAGAAGGCAAAGAGAAGTGCTCTATAGGTAACATTTCTTATACACTTTTGCTTGACCAAGAGAAGTTTAGTTAAAATTAATTTTTAAAACATTTTAAAATATCATTTATAGAATTAGATTAGAAGATATAAAATATTTTCATGTCAAGTCCTGGGTTTGAAGTTTCTATTTCATGCATGAAAACATGTTTTTAAAACTTTATTAGTGGCTCCACTAATACTGGCAGATCACAGAAGCATGTCTCATTCTTAGTAAATGCATGGTTCTGGGAACTGAATAATGCAAAAAACATAATAAACTTTATGATAGAAGCATTTTTACTGCAAAAAGACAAGGTCTTCAAAACATAATGTTCTTGATTACTTCTCATTTCCTTCTCAAAGACACTAATTAAGCTTTTACTTAAAGGATGAGGAAACAATTCAGAGTAGAATTAAATGCTTTTCAACATCTTTTATGTGTTGAAATATAAATTGTTTTACCCATATTAATTAATTAACCCTGTGATAATAGAGATAACAACCCAAGTTATTTTATGGTCCTATAGCCTGGAGGCCACATACATGGGTAGAAAACAATTTAGCCATTGTTATATTATCCCTTGGTGCAAGTGCTCATTGGGGAACCCTGCAGAGAACATAATTACTCTGCCCGGGGGTGAGATTACCAAGAAAAAGTAATATGCCACCCCTGACCTTTTATTGGACAGTGACCTTCTAAAATAGTTTCTTATTCCTGCCATGTTGGGTAGAATAAATTGTGTCCTGTTTAATTACAATTATTTTTAAAACCATCTGTGTTTGTCAAATTTTGCATTTCCACTACTTTTCAGAAATTCCATGTAAAACAAGTAATCATGTTAACCCCCTTTTTAAAAGTAGGTTTGGACTATATGCACCTGAAAGAAAATAATACATAAAGACCATAACAAAAGGCTTTGCAAAGATATAAAAACCAAATGTCAATAAAAAGAAAACAAGGGATTTTAATGCTATCACGAAAATCAAGATTTGAAGTGCATTATTGAGTCCCCTGATGATTGATTGATGATAGTTAGATGATAGATAGATAGATAGACAAAAACAATGGAAAAGGGGAGGGGGAGGTTCTTGCTAACAGAAAAATGCCAAAGGATACATGTAGAAAGGACTTGTGGAGTTGGAAAATACATCATTTTTAAACCATCTAATAAAGGTTGAGGACAAGAATCATCCATTGATGGTAAGTCTGGGGGGAAAGATTGCTGAGGAGCAGGATATGTGCATACTCTTAAAGCATCTATTCCAAGATTCTCATTAATTATAAAAGTGCAGAAAGCAGACAACATCTCAGCCAGGAAATAAAAATTAATATCACAAGGCAAATGAACATCTTACATCTTTGGGTGTAACTCTGAGGCTTCGTATGTGTGGTATTCTGGCTGGAAGTTCACAGCCTGAACCTTAGCATGAAAAGTTATCTGACAAACCCAAGTTGAGGAGCATTCTGTCATCTAACTGGCTGGCAGTATTTAAAATCTCTTGGAAATATTTCATTGGGTAGGTGAATGTTGAACTTACAGAGATTAGCAATTTGTGTTCAAAATCAATTGTACCTTTTTGCATTCTTCCAGCCATGTGTGAGAGATTCCGTTTCTCCACATCCTAGAAAGTATTGGTCAGTCAATCCTTTTTTATTTATACTTTTCTTTTTCATTACAGTTCCACCTCACTGTTGTGTGATTATATCTTTTTAAGGCTTCATGGTGAGCTTTTTCTCTGATTCATATTGGCTATGTCTCTATCTTTACTAAGTTGTCTGAGCCTATATTCTGACACAAGTTTTGGCAGTCTTCTATAACAAAAGGACAGAGAAACAACAAAGGTCCATGTTGAAACTGCACTCATTTGTTGCCTTTTTTACTTTATTAAATAAATGGGTTTTTTGGACAGGAATGATATGTTCTTTTTATATATTTTTTAATGCTATGCACAATGAAATTGACACTATATTTTAACCTTGACTATTAATATTGTTTATTCTTTTCAAAGGTCTAGTCATTTGATATTAAATAAGCTTTTGTGCTCTAAAAAAAAGAAAAAAAGAAAAGCAATCAACCCTTCATTTGCATTATTGAATTAACAAATGAAGGCAACCTTATTGGGATTTGGGATACTTACTGAACATGGGAATACTTTCATATACCCATGAAAAGGGGATTTGGTGGTAGGATATCTTCTGATTGTACCTATTTTCTTAGTGAAATAAGAAGGAAGTCTTATGCTAAAAGAGATATTTAAGGAAGTGTTTGTAGTTAAGCAGAAAGAAGAAAATATGAAACAGTAATTCTCGGAGAATGGTGGAGAGCTGGAATGCCTAAAGAATGCTTAATTTCCAAGCACTGCTGATGGACTCCACACTTAAGAATATGGTCATTTACTTAAACTGAAATCAATCAGCACAACTGTGTATTTTTAACTTCTTACATTAAGCTCCTGGATACAGAGCTAGGGTAGTTAAAATCTTGTATTTAATTAGGATTGGAGTTTCATCAGGCAATGGGGAAAGAAAGAGATAAGAAAGTTGACAAATGCACAGAAATAACTTCTGTGCTGGATTATAAATCTAAGCTGAATAAGGATGTGATGACAAAAAAAAAAGGTTACATCAGTTATTATTATTATTTTTTAAATGTCATCAATAAATTGAAAATCCAAGTGAACTTCAAGATGTTTTAGAATATGTATTATAGAAAGGTAGACTTCCAGACAAGATGGAGGCATAAGTAGACATGCTTCATCTCCCTTCACAACTAAGAAGGAATACATCTACATCAAAAACTATTAAAAAAATCAGAAGTTCCAGAAGATCAAACTAAAGGGGAGACCAACAAAGAAATAAAGGAGAAATACCCATCCAGATAGGTGCAACAGCCCTACTCAAGACAGAGGGGCAAAGACAGGAGGCTTTGAAGTTGAGGAGACAGAGAAGTATGGCCCAAAGGAAGGAGAGGATCAAGGTTCCAGTGGGAGAACTAAGCGACAAAGAGATAGCCAACCTAACAGACAAGGAGATAGCAACCTGACATAAGCAGAGTTCAAAACACTGGTGATAATGATGCTCACAGGCTTGGCAGACAAGATTAAGTACAACAGGGAAGAAATGAAGGCTATGCTAAGTGAAATGAAGGAAAATTCTCATGAAACCAGTAGTGAAGGGAAGGAAACTAGGCTTCAAATCTATAACTTGGAATATAAGGAAGAAATAAACAGTGAACCAGTACAGAAGGAAGAAACAAGAATTGAAAAAAAAAAATGAGTAGAGGCTTAGGAACCTCTGAAACAACTTTAAGCATGCCAACATCCAAGACATAAGGGTGCCAGAAGGAGAAGAGAAAGAACAAAAAATTGAAAACTTAGGTGAAAAAATAATGAAGAAAAACTTCCCTAATTTAGTGAAGGAAATAGACATAGAAGCCCAGGAAGCACAGGGAGTCTCAAACAAGCTAGACCCAAGGAGGACCACACCAAGACACATCATAATTAAAATGCTAAATGTTAAAGATAAAGAGAGGCTCTTAAAAGCAGCAAGAGAAAAGAAGACAGTTACTTGCAAAGGGGTGCCTATAAGACAATCAGCTGATTTCTCAAAAGAAACTTTGCAGGCAAGAAGGGACTGGCAAGAAGTATTCAAAGTGATGAAAAGCAAGGACCTACAACCAAAATTACTCTATCCAGTAAAGCTAACATTTAGAATGGAAAGGCAGATAAAGTTCTTCACAGACAAGGTAAAGCTAAAGGAATTCATTATCACCAAGCCATTATTACATGAAATGTTAAAGGGACTTATTTAAGAAAAAGAAGATCAAAACTATGAAGAGTAAAAAGACGTCAGACTTACAACTATCAACAACAGAATGTAAAAAATAAAAACAAGAACAAACTAAGCAAACAACCAGAAGAGGATCAGAATCATAGGCATGGGGATCATTTAGAGGGGTATTAGCTGGGAGGGTGAAAGAAGGAAATGGTGCAGGAATTAAGAAACAAAATTAGTAGGCTCAAAATAGGCAGGGGGATGTTAAGAATAGTATAGGAAAGGATGAAGCCAAAGAACTTATATTTATGACCCATAGACAGGAACTAAGGGGGATGGGATTGCTGGAGGGTAAGCAGGGTAAATGGGCAGAGAGGATCAAAGAGAAAAGAAATTGAGACAACTGTAATAGCATAATCAATAAAATATACTTAAGAAGAAAGATGAAGAGTGGTAGTCAGATTTCCAAAACAGTAACATTATTGGTTACACCAATGTGAGAAAATGGTTTTGAATGCAAAAAAGTATAAGGGACTGAGAGGCAGGGTTACCTGTTTTTAAAAAATAATTAAAGAATACAATTTAGGTGATACAAACCAACACCGTGAAGTAGACAGTCTTCATGTGATGAACTACAAAATGGGCAGAAGGCAGGAGCTTTTATAAGATAAAAAATAAAAACAAAGAAGACAAAAATAGTAAATGATGGCCAGTTAGTTGACTACCTAAATTTTATTCTAAAGAACTAATTCAAAGGAAGTCTGTGTGTAGGAAGATATTTGTCACTTCATTATTTATAATAATAAAAAATTGTTAATCTCAAAACAAGTGAATGGTCATTTGAATAATATGTAGCTATTAACGATAATGTTTATGAAGAATATATAGCACAATGAAAAAGACTATGTTATAATACAAAGTTAAAAGCACATACCTTTTTATATGACTACAAGGATATAAAAAACACAAATGACTAAAAGAGAATATATAAAGATAAAATTTGTTAAATTGTGGTGACAACATTATAGATGACTTTTCTGTCTCTGGTTTTTCTAAAATAATGTTGTATAGTTTTTTTAACACCATGCAGCTTCCCTTGACATTTGCTTTAGAACTGTTGGCCTGAGTGGGTGAAAAACATTACATTTCTTCTATGAATTTCATAACATCCTTAAACTTTCTAATATTGTAGACAACTATAATGACAATAAAGGTAAATGACATGTTTGTTCTACCTGAGTGAGAAAATTGTAATATTGGTTATGAAAGAATTTCTAAGACGCTATACCGCCATCTGTATCCATATGTCTTATAAAGATGACTTAACCTTTAAGGAAGAACAAATCTTCTTAGAGTTAATCCAGAATGCTAAAAATTGAGACCATGAAAAATTTACTTCCTAGTGAAACGGCATTATCTGCAAGAAAGAAAGATAGCACAGTCCACAGTTGTACAAGTATTACTTCAAAATGTCTTCCAATAGCTGCTACCATGAAAGATGTACTATATTTATTTTATGATGGATAGTCCTCAAAATATCACTCTTCGGCATTATATTATCGCTTTATCGAAATTCAAAGGCTGTATGACAGAAAGAACACTGTTTTGTACATTTGATTTTCATGTTTGACATGCAGCTGTACAAACCATGGGAATCCCACTGAACTGTCCTCCAGCAATTTTTACGCAGATGGCAAGACATAAACACTTTGTTACCAAGGCACAGGCACGCACTGCGGCTTCATGACAGACAGTGATGCAGTCAAGTCAGTCTGCAGAATCATGCCCTGTGTGCTCCTCATGTGGGAGGCAGGGAAAAGCTTCAATGTAAAAACAACTTAAAACCACATGCTTAAAAGAAACAGTCCAGTGGGTATCCAGCTGGAACTTCCTATCTTACATGGAGGCTGCATCTCTTGGCTTGGAGGACGTTTATTACAAATCTGTTTGTCTCAGTCCTCCTAGACATACAGAAGCAAAGGAGCGGGTGTAATGCCAAGGATAAATGTGTGTCTGGACTCCACAGGAGTTATTACATTTTGTTGCAGAAAACAAAGCTTGAGATAGTCCAAACCTCCAAAGGTCCAAAGCAGCCATGGAGAAGCTGTTTATATACATCATTGCTGCTTTCTCTACAGAGCTCTGTCCTCTGTCAGGCGCCCTCAGCCTCCTCAGACCTGCAAAGCCTTTGCTTACCAGACATCCTGCCCTCTTTTCTTGAGTGACTCAATTCTGCTTCCTGACATCCCTGAGTCTAGGCAGATCAGTAAACTCCCGGTAAAGTTTGCCAACTTAAAGGGATCCAGAAGAAACATAGTTTGTGTTTGCAAATAGGACGAAACCCAGTGTTTGCGCATGCACATCAATCAGAACACTCATAATCTTAGTGGTAAAAGCACGTTTTAGAAGACATCTTAGAAATAAGTATGTTGAAATGTTGCTTGTTCTTTCCTCCCATTCTCATATTAAGAGCTAACCTTTGGGTTTTTTGTGTTGTTCCTGTTTTTGTTTTTTTGCATTGTTATGACCCCAGTCTTGTGATTTAGGCTCCATTCACAGTAAGCCATTAAACACGTTAATTCCATGTAGAATCATGATCTTCATGATGATTCAAGTGCTGGCAAGTCATCAGAGGGCTTGCTGAGGCTTTGCTCGGATGTTGCAGAATGGATGGGTTCTTAAAGACATGGTGGACTCAGGGATGCCTCTCTTTCAACCCTAGAGGTGGGATTGAGATCACTGCATAAAAGACATCCATACATAGTCCTAATAAAGTGTATTAAGTGTCATTGAAAAAGGCACTGCATCTAGTACAATAAAAATTAATTTAAAATTTTTTTTCAAATAAGATTTACAAAAATAAATTTATCATCCTTATTTGCAAACCTGCTTGTTTTATTTTTCTTTGTCTTATTCTTATTCTTGTAATGATTTCATGACCTTTCACGCTATGGGAGCCCAGTACTGGGCAACACTTCAACACCTTCCTTCTCTCTCCACACCTTTCTCCACCTACCCAGCCATGACCTAAGCACTCGCTGCCCACGGGCGCTTCGGATTCCTGCCCAGCCCACTGCTATGAGTCCCTTACAATCGCTCCCATAACTCCTGTATCGTCCCACCTTCTCTTTGGTCCACCTCAATCACCCCAAAGCATACTCACTAGCATATTCAAAACATTTTCTGATAATCGTACATCACACGCCCCTTATGTGATTTTCAAAGCCCACCATGATGATAATGCAATCAGATCCCTCAATGTCTTTCCCATTTCTCCCCTCCATGTACTTTTTTCTCTGAACAAAAATGTTTTCCTCTGTCTGTTCTTGTGCTCAAACTTGAATTACCCCCCAGGCTCTTCTCTCTCTGCCCTTCAACACCTATTTCAAAAGAATTTAACTCTAAGGCACCACCCCTAAATAATTTGGCCAATGTGACCACTTTTATAAGCACTCACCCTGTTATATATGTGTGCCCTCAGCCTGATAAAACTCAGAGTTTTGCAGGCAAAAATTATGTCCCCTTCCAAAGCACCCTGTGCAGTAGCATAAACATGGAGGGCACTCAAACGCTGCCACCTGACGCCCTTTTCCTTTTCTTTTTCAGTGACGCCGCCCCCCTATAGTTATGACCATGAGATGGAATACCGTGCAGAACGGCCTCCTCCGTACTCCCCGACCCCACAGGCTTCAGCACAGCGATCTCCACCCCCTCCTTATCCTGGACACTCAAGGAAATAATCCTTCTCCCAGAACAGAATACGTGCCTGCCACAGATCTTGCCCAGAATAAAACGCCTCTATACTCAGAAACAGACAGGAAAGGAATGCTGTAAGCAATAGTCTTTTGTGTCAAACAATGTGTTGGGTGGAATGTCCAGGCTAAGAGAGACAGAATTTTTAACCCTTCTCTGAGCTGACCCCACCTGGAGTATTATGTTTGGTTCGATGGAATCACATTTAAAGAGATCTACTGATCAACGTAAGCACATTTGGAGGAGAGTAACGAGACAGATAAAATATCTGAAAGTGATATTGCAGTACTGATCCTGGAAAAGAGAAGATTTATGTAATATAGGAAAATAGCCTACACTACACAAAGAAACCACTGTATTCTATATTCCATGTAGCTTTAAGAGTCAGAACTAGAATTGTTCATTCTTTCTCTCATCAGTAAGTGCTGATCAAGTGTATGAGAATCTACTCTGTGCCTTATACTGTTGGAAGCACTGGATGGAAGTTACAAGAACTTTGGTTTCAGTATGAGAAAGGGCAGTTGGAGCTTTTGAGAAGCTCCCTGTTAGCAAGACTTCAAACAGAACCTGGCTGACTGTTAGAGATGTGCTCTAGAAGGAATAGCTAAATCAAATGGTCAAAGGGCCCAGTGGACCTCAAAAGTTCTGCTCGTGTTTTATGGAGGTGTGGGGTAAATTTGTATGCCTCCAAAGCTGAAAACTACTGGAATAGCTCAATCTCACCTATTCAATTTGAAAGTTATAACAGGATCAAAGGAAGTCAAAGTTTCTCAAAGCCAAGAACTCTTCAATGATAGTTTCTACCACATAAAAGTCATCTGACTTTAATTGGTGTATTATGACAAAGGTTATTCCAATAGCAGGGGAAAAAAGTATCATGTTTCACAATCAAGAAATTCTTTACTTCAGATTAAAATATTAGCAGCCAAATAATTCCATTTTATCTACAGGAAGTAAAATCTCAGAGCTTGACCATAAAGATATACAGTTTACAAAAAGAAGAGGAAAAAAGTGAAGATTGGATTTGTTTCTGTGGAATTCCATTCATAGGTAGCTTAGAAAAATTTGTTTCCCTTATGTGATATTTTGATACTCTGATCCCCTAAAAAAGTTACACAGTTAATGGAAAGGTTAAGATATTAATAACAAATTGTTGCCTTTTGCCCAAATTCAAATGTTATGAAGTGCCTGTCTTTATGTGTAAATTTGTTAATAAATAAGTCTAATGTGCCATATTTTACTGCAAGTGACCTTAACATTTATGTTCGACCTTTCATGTATTTAAAATTTACACTGAGAAAATATTGGGAATAGATGAGTAAATTTGTGTATCACTTTGCAGTTAAATCTAAAATGTTCACTCCAACATCATCATCATAATTCAGTGAAATCCCAAAACAATGCTACGAATTTTGCTGAAGAAAACAAAAGAAATGTCCCAAGGTATAAACTATAGTTCCATTGTTATAGACAGGAAATTTAGTAGCTAATACAAGTGGCCTGTTTTACTTACAAATACATTGATCTGACTGAAATTCAGTTTAACTGCCAGTGAGACCTAAAAGCTAGATTTGTTTTGAGTGACTTGCTTGGTTTTTAGATACTGATAGTTTTCTTATGAAGACATAGTGCATTCAAGAGTTCCAACCTATTCTAGTGACTAAGATTTTAGCGCAATTTTCACAGTACATATGCTTTATTTATCTTTCTCCTGCAAGCGTGATCAGACCCTATCACACTGCAGCTGTGCAGCTTAAAGTGCCAGGGTCTCTGTGACTTTCAAAATTTGCACCATATGTATCTTAAGAAAAACAGAGAGGAAAAGACCGGTGGAAATTGAATTTTCGTCATCTTCAGCATCAATAAACATTTGTTACATACCTCCTATGTTCTGCGAACATTACCCACATAGGAGCCATTTCAGTCCACACCATCTCTCTTCTTTGAGTTGTTTTAAGACGTCTGGTAAGATATATCACGAACCCATAGACCTACAATAGGTGACTATTTTTATTATTTGTATTTAATGTCACAATAGCGTAAATGGGCACATGATCAGTATAGACTTTGGGAGTTCACCGATTATTTTCATAGATGATCTATCTTGGGAGGAAATAGTATATGATGTGAAAGCTTTGAACTATGGTTATTTAAAAACTGATGTATTTGCTGAGGCTAAAGTGTTTACAATAAGCAATAAAATGAAACAACCCGCTTTCACAAGGGTTATATTTTAATTGACTTGTGTCCATTTTGTTTCACTCCCACCACTCCTGCTGATTCAGCCTTGCTCTTCTGCACAGCAAAGCAGGACTGGAGCCAAATAAACTTTATTTTGAATCCTGTCTCCTGCTTGTATGATGTAAGACAGGCCACTTCATCTCTCTATAATTCAACTTTCCGCTCTGAAGAATGTAAATCATATAATGGGCTTCATCGGGTTTTGCGAAAATTGGATGGATACATGCAAAATGCAAAGTATGGCACAGTCCTGGCACATAGACAACGTTCTATAAATATTAGCCAAAAAATAAGTTCCCAAAAGAAAAACATAAGGACAAAAGCCTCTGGAGCTGTGCTATCCAACACATTAGCCACCAGCTACATATGGTTATTTAAATTTAAATGAATTAAAATTAAACTAAATGATAAATTCAGCGTCTCAGTCCCACTAGCCACATTCTGAATGTTACACAGCTTCATAGGGCCAACGTCTACCTTATGGGCAGCGCTGTGTGAAACTCAATAAGGTAGCAGGAAGGAGTTGAAGAATAAGCGTTTCCAGTCATCTTGTCCAGGAGTGGACCTTGGCAGTTAACAGTGATGTCTGTCACAAATACGTGTCAAGAGGCCATGGCTCTGGAATTAAGGCTGTGATCTGCATGAGAACCCACGAGCAACGGGAAGCCCCCTCTGGGCCAGGGGTAGGGCAATTATTACAAGAGCTTAAGGGCTGAATCTAGATGAGACACCCCAGACATGGCGTGGGAGCTGGCGAGACAGAACCACAGCCCATTAGTAGAGTCTAACCAATCCTGCAGCTGCCCTGCTCGGTTCTGGAAGGCATGACAGAAACTTCTGGGGCCACCCACATCCGCCCAAGGGGTGATGCAGTGGTGTACTCTTCTATTGCTTCATAATACTCTTGCCACCACCGAACGAACGCAGCACTAGCCACTCATCCACTCTATTCCCAACTTGGTTAGCCAAACCCATTTTGCCAAATCGGGGCTGTAGCTGAGGTCATACATACTGTAATGATCCCATCAAATGGGGGCACTCTGGGTGCTATTTCACTTTTAACTTAATCAAAACAACCTAACGCCAGAATATCAGAGTCACATGATCATCTTACTAATCACCAGAGAGGCTGCTAAGGACTACCAGAATCTTAATCAGAACCTGGCTGAAATGTGCAATTTTACTTTTTGAATTACAGGACTAAGCTTCAAGCAGTATGGGTGAACTGTGTACATTTACTGCTCTTCTGGTCCAAGCCCACTGCGTGGTACAGGTCAGGGCAGACTGTGCTGGGGCATCCGGGAAAGAGAAGTGACAGAACTAGCACTGCAAAGACCTTACAGGTGATTCTCACTGCCACCCTAGTCCCAACCCTGCCCTGGCCTCTTGCGACTTGTTAATGCAGAGGAAAGAAGTGAGGCCTCCCAATAAGAGAGACTAAGGTTTCTCTCTCATCTCTGTCACCTTGTAGCTAAGAGTTCTGAGTGAAGGAACTGCGTCTCTGTGACCTCAGTCTATCCAAAATATGCGAACAACAACATCACCCTTGCCAGGTTGTTGCAATGATTATAAACAGTGTATGTAGAACGTTTGTCATAAAAATTCTGTCTGGGTTGGTGACTCAGACAGACACAAATCTCAATACTATTTTCTTCCCATACTTTGTGCTCCCATTTCCAAGCCCTATCACTTCTTTAAGCAGGTGCAGTAGTTATCCATTGCTGCGTAACAAATTACTTGAAAACTTAGTGGCTAGAGACAATGATGTTTATTATCTCATTTTTTATAGAAATCAGCATCTAGATGTGGCTTAGCCGGGTCTTCTGGCTCAGAGACATTCATAGGCTACGACAGTCATCTCAGTGTGCAACAGAGGAAGGATCTGCCTCCAAGCTCACTCACATACATGGTCACTGACGGGATTCTGTTCTCTGCAGACTTTGAGACTGCAGGCCTCATATATTCCCTGGCTGTCGGCCAGAGACCACCCTCAATTTCTTACCATATGGGCCTCTGCGTGGGGCAACTCCAAATGCGTCTGCTTGCTTCCCCAGAGCAAGCAAGCACACAGAGCATAGCGTGGAGAGGATACCAGCAAAACATTGCGTTAGCAGGAGGGGAGGCACGTGCGCTATGTTCTATACCTTAGAGTCAGGTCAGTAGGTCCAATTTTCACAAAAGAGGAGGGGCTTACACCAGCACACAGGCACCAGAAGGTGAAAGCAGTAGCAGCTGGCCAGCTGCCACAGGGATATTTCATCTCATTCTCCTGAAGTCCATCATTTGGAGTTCAGGCAGCCTCCCTCCTAACCGGATTGTACAACTCAAAGGCTGAGAGAATCCAAGGGCCAGGCTTGGCGGTCATCAAATTGCTTTTAGTGTGCTGATGGGTGGAATGGCACCAGCAGTACTCCCAGGCCATGCTAACAGGGTAAGTGCTTCATTCCTAAGGAATATCGAAGGTCCCGCAGAACATTTGTGTTTCTCTTGAACTTCATTTACGAGCTGCGCGAGAGCACATTGCATTTTTGGCAAGGAGCGAAGTGTACCACACACCTTCTAAACAAGTCTTAACGTGGTCCCCGTTCCTCCCAAGGTGTTTAGTCTTCAAGAAAAGAATTCCAAAACAAGTTTCCAGAGGAGTGTTCAGCGGATCACGGTGCTACCTCACCTAACCCTGAATACCTTCACAAGAAATGGAAAACGAATCCAAGGCAAATGTTTGTAACTGCAGAAACGTGCTGGAATGTTTGCCTTCTCTGGATACATTAAGCATAATTGGTTTTTTAAAACTTGTTCAGAGTCAGACTCCTTGACTCCTGTTTCTGCTCTGTTCCCCTCTTCTAACCCAGTCACAGGCAGCCTGAGTGTGTGCCTCCTGCCACCGCGTAGTGTGAGGGGAGGCAGGGGAATCATTTTCTGAATTGCATTTGGCCATGGGCAATAAGCGAATATGAGCCCTCATATTTTTTCCAAGGCCTGAAAGATGGAAAATTTAACTTTTTTTTCTGACGAAAATCCGAAGAGAACCAAGTGATCTCATTTTCTCATGTTTGTATCTTATTGTAAGTTAGTGTCTTCATTACCAGACATCTTGTATATTAACTTCCTCTCGGTGGGGGAACAATTTAGAAGCCACTTGGAATTTTGATCCCTTCTGCTTTGCTTGTGAAATTGCACCTGGAGGCCCACCCCTGGGTGTTTCACCACCACCTGAACACACAAGACAAACTCCCTCATCTGTTTGCCTAGAGATAGGTCACTCACTTCTTCTGTAGCTGACGGGCTTATATCTGAGGAGAGGTCTGATAATGTTTCCAGTCAGAATTAACTGGCCCCACCTCTGTCCCTTTTTGCACCTATTTTTCACCCCTCTTACCCCCCTTGCCTCAGATGGGTAAATGTCTGTCTCCCCATGAGACCACAAGTTCTTTGAGAACAAGCACTACCTCTTGGACATTTGTGATCCCTGGGGGCAGCTAAATGATAAGTGGAATATGAAGTAAATGACCGAACATATTAAGCCAGCAAATAATACTTGATGTTAAAGAGTGTTAAAATGAGTTTAAGAATTAGAGAAAGACAGTTTACAGTGAGCAGCATATTCTAAGTGCAGTCCATAATCCAAGATACGGGTTAGAGAATGGGGCAAAAGGGTGAGAGTTTCTTGGTTTTAAACCGATGATATGTGTCAATCCGTGTACGGTTGGATTGTGTCATTATAACATTCACATATGTGCACTCAGGTAAGTGAACATGTTCATCCTGCCTGACTCACATACTGAGAACAAGACAACGGGCCAGTGTGCGAGAGACCCTTTCATAATTCTTTAGATTAAAAAGTCAGCTTATTTTTTTTCATAGGAAGGATACCAAACAGGGAGGGGGGAGGAAGAGAAGGGGGATAAGTAAGGGAAGGGTTTAATTAAAGAGCCTGTATGAAAGACTCATGGACATGGACAACGGGGAGGGATATGATTGCGGGAGGGGGGGTGGGCTGGGAGGGGGGAGCAATGGGGGAAAAATGGGACAACTGTAATTGAATAACCAAAAAATAAAATTAAAAATAATAATAAAAAATAAAAATAAAATAAAATAAAGAAAGGATACCAAACAATTTCTCAACCAGAGAATTGCCTCCTAAATCACATTTTCATAGAGTGGATTCTAATTAATTCAGACTCCAGAAGCACTGTCCGAAGAATTCACTAAAGACATTTAAATAAGATGCCATAGTTTCACACTGCAATTTCTTCAGGGTATGTGGAGAAAACAGTGAACGTTCTGAAATGAAACAAAAAAGACTAACTCTGCTGGAAATAGGTAATAAAATGGCTACCAGCTTTTGTGCTATTATT
This sequence comes from Furipterus horrens, assembly GCF_987537825.1. Taxonomy (NCBI): domain Eukaryota; kingdom Metazoa; phylum Chordata; class Mammalia; order Chiroptera; family Furipteridae; genus Furipterus; species Furipterus horrens. The sequence goes on from NW_028327171.1 coordinate 13,032,453, forward strand.
ATTTAACATGTATAGAGAGCAGTGCATTTATCCAAGTTATGAAAAGCAATAATGTCAATGTAAAAGGATATATTCTACTAGATAATTCAGTATAAACAATAGAATTCTATAGTAATTGAGGAATAAAATAGTTTTTGCCCAGCACAAAGTCATAGATGCATGAATGTCAAAGTTTAAATATGTATGAAGTCTGTGTTTCTCCAGCCACAGCAATCTAATAGATAATAATATTTCTCTATCCTGGGTCTTATTTGCTACTGTAGACTCCTGCAATGTACAACTTATATATCTGGGAGTCCCCAGAAGGTGTTTCTTAAGACCTCTCGGTTACCAAGTTACATCTTCTAAGTATTTTTCTCAAGCTCCCCTTTACCGCTGTTATTGACTAGACATCTGCCATCCACTAGATTGCATGAAGGTCATTTGCCACGGCCCTGCTGCTGAGAACCACCATCAGGATGTCTGAATTGGTTCGCTGTGCCCAGTCAGCAGTATCCCTATCACTGAAGGAGCAGTCATGTTGCACTGTCACTACTGCAGTGGCAGAGCCATCATGGAGAATAACTAGGATGCTGTGTCTGCCTCCGGCTGTAGTTGAAAGCTCTTGACTGCAGGTGCCATTAGAATTAGGACACACACACCCAGAGGCCTGGGCCACTGAAAAGGTAGGGTCTCCTGTATGCCAGCACTTCCTGTGTTCTCTCCATTCCTCAACAAACCAAGACAGTGTTGCCCTCTGAGCTAAATGGGAAAATACCTCTTTTTCTTTAACTGAAGACATTAGGCTTTTAGCAGCAATACTTCATCTTCCTGATATGTCAGGGGCTATTTTCTGAAAATAGTGCTTTCAGTTTTGACATAATATTCTCACCTGCTCTTCAAACTTAGACATGGGTCTATGGGGAAAGGGCTTGAAGACAAATTGTACTCTTGTTATAAAAAATTAACTCTCTTCGGAAGATTGGAGCATTTTATGGGAACCTAATTCCGGCTCTTTCCTACCATAGATGAACCTTGCCCACGAGACTTCATTATCTCATGCAAGTAAATTCTTGGTGGATGGACCTGCACCCCCATGCAGTCTTTCGGATATACTGGGAGCGAACAGTGCAAGCTCACCCTGGGAGACTACTTTCTGCACCACACACGAAGTACAATGATTTCAGTGACTAACCCGTTTCTCACAAGAAGGAATAAGTAGCTGTAAAGTAGTGCTAAGCTATTGTTTAGCCAAATTCAAATGAACTAAGAAAATAATTTTATCAAACTACTTAGATGGATGCTATTTCAAGTTTTCATGTGAATCGATTGTCATTTTGACTATCCGTAGACAAGTTCTTAAGAACATGTCGGTAGAAACCAAAATAGGGGCCAAATGTCTCTCCATCATATAGTAATATTTGAGCATATATATGGTAACACAAGACACAAAAGTGTGGAATAAACAAAGGGTATTAAACCTTTCCGTTTTGCATACCTTCTCCCTTGCCTTTCATACCCAATCTCCACCCCTCTATCTCTGCCCTAGGAGCCACACTGCATAAAGTGCATGGATGAGCTCCCTCTCTTATTGACCATCTGGTGGCATTTGGCCAATAGGGTGCCCACCCAGGAGATCAGAAGAAAAATGAAGACTAAGGATCAGATATACACTTGGGAAATTTAGGGGGCTGCATCTCTCAAACAAAAGTCTCAATTCCCATGGGATGCCTTCTTTCAACAGCTATTTCTGTTAACTCTCTCCTCTGGCCCATTCAAGCCAAAGGCTAGTAAAGCTTCCCTAATTGACACTAGCCTGGGGGTATGCAATACCCCTTATAGTTTCCCTCAACTCCACCCATGCAGCTCATTAAATTCTCTTCAAATTACTTAGTTTGAATGTGCCATTTTTTCTTGCCCTGACTGAAACACTGATTCTTAAAAGAAAAAACTTACATGGGAGTCATTTAATATATTAAAATAGAGTGGAGTCTTTTCTCAACTTCTCTGGGTTTCATTACATATTTATTTGATAAAGTAAGAAACCTAAATCCTAGTCTCAGCTCTCATGCCAACCAGCTTTGGGACAGTGAAGAATTCCCCACAGCCACTATTTTCTTAAAAACAAAATGAAGCTACTAAACTAAATGATCTCTAAGATCATGTTTTAGCTCTGTGATCCTATGAGGGCCTAATAAATTACTGCATAGCAACTATCAGAAATTAATAAGCTGATAGATTCATGTAGAGTAAGAACAATAAGGCACCATAGGAATATTCTTCTGTAACACCATTATTTTTTAAGTGAGAAAACAGACACAGAAGAAAGAATAGATTTGCTCAAAGTCACTTGGTGAGAACCAGCAAGACCCTGATGTCTGTGCTCTTATCCACTCCATTATGCCACTTCTCTACACAATTGTTGGTTCAGGTTGTTACTGTCGCGCTCTTTCCAAACTGAGGACCTTTGGACATGCTGATCCCTGTCTTTCTAATTGTTCAGGTCTCAGTTGAAACACCAAATCATAAGGTAAGGCTTCTCTGACAGCTTGATTTGAGTAAGTCTCCAATTACCCATGACCATCACTCTGCATCAATATTTCCCATGTTGTCTTCCTAGCACTTACTCCAAGATGCAATTAAATATTATTTGTTCACTTGCTTCTGTTCTGTCCCCTTTATCCGCTGGCCTGCAAGCTCCCTGAGACCAGGGTCACATCTGTTTAATGCATAACTCTACGCCCGGTCTCCAGTAGAATACCTGGGACAGTATAGGCACTCCGTAAAAGTATATGTTGAGTTCACTATTGAGTGTGTTTTCCAGAACTAAAAACCAAGGTATAGAATGTAGTCGCTCACGTGCTTTAATAAGGGAAAACTTAGATTTAAACCCAAAGTTCTTAAATGTGAAGTAACCATCTCAAAAATCGATCTCCTTTTCCTTCTATTTAATTTCTATATTGCTTTTTTTAATAGGCATGATTCACAATGAGGAGTGGTTTCTCCACCACCCAAGACAATCACAAAAACAGAGAATTATCCTGCCCCAACTGCCACAGGAGCCAAAAATTTTCCTTAGATTTCCCGTCCCGCGGTACCTCCAATCTAACCCAAAGGATAAAAATTTGTAATTACCTGAAGCATCGTTGATTCTGAAATTTTTTAGATAGTTAATGACCCTAACACCTGCCATTAAGAATGAATTGCTCAGCTTACTGAGCTGGTCGAAGGAACAAGGGAGTATTAATAAATGTTCTACCTCCCGTCTCTTCTTCAAACTTCCATCAATGATGGTTAAATAGCAAGAATATCTCAGGTGGTGCTTTGATCTCTATCACTGCAGTTTTGCTTTAACAGCTATGTGTCACCCAAGTAATGACCCTGTATGCCTGTCTTCTGGGAATAAATGCAAATATGGGAATATATTTTTGCCTGACAGCAACCTGCATTTTATTTAGAGTGAGGTTGTGTTTTACTGTTGGTGAAGAGGCCCACTCATGGACGCATGCATTGTTGGGGTATGAATAATTGATATTGGACATAAGTCCTTTTTATGGTCTCCATTTGTTAGGAGAAAATCCAATCAGGCAGCGCTGTTTTTGTGTCACCAGGTTTCAAGAATATATCTTTGGAAATAAAAATTTTTTTTTACCTGTCTTGAGAATGTATTTAAGTAAGTCAGCCCCTATAACTATGAGATAGCATTAAAATTAAAATAGTAGGGGCTACATTTCTACTTATATTAAGAAAAAGAAAATTATTTGAATGAGTCCATTGATATGATGATGTCTCCAGGCCTAATTTAAAAAATAAGGTTGATGAATTTTACAAGAAAAAGATGGAAACCTCTTCCTGGCAAGTTACCAAAAAGTAAGCACAGAAGATTTGTGGGCACCCTCTTAGAATCACTTCAATTCACTTATTCATTCACGCATTGAGGCATTTATTCAATCAACAGATTTTTATCTATGACTTCTTTTGTGTCAAGCACTAAACGCTGGGTGGATAGCAATGAAGGAAGTGGTCATGGTCCCTTGACTCATAGGGATTACAGTAGTCTCTACATACTGTAATGAAAGAAAAGCAGTTACTAAAATTAATTTATCATATTCAGTGGAAGGGCAGTGAAGACACATCAATCCAAGGTGCTGTCTTAGATGTCATTAGCTTGAACCCATTGTCTCAAATGTGGAAATGCTGACATCCTGGGAGTGGAAGTGACTCAGCCAAGTGTAGGCAGAGGAAGCAGCATGCATGCCTGTGGCTCAGACCAGTTATCATAGATGAAGTTGGTGGGTTTTTAATCTATACATAAGGCTGCCAGGCCCACAAAAAAAAAAAAAAAAAAAAAAAAAAAAAAAACACTTGTGTGTGTGCTTTTGCTCAAGTCAGGCTTATAGCACCTAAAATTCTTACTTAAGAACAATTGTCTTGTAAACCTAAGAGATTTTCTTTTTCATTGTTCTAATGTTACCACCACTGATTGTTTTTATTTGGTTTTATTTATTATGAAGCCTACTGGTGATACATCTATGGTTGGCTTGCTTTTCAGTTGGTTGGTTGGTTTTAGCAGATCTCAACTACTTTACAGTTTTTAAAAAGCCCTTTATAGAAACCAAACTGAAATGACTACATACTGTATGATTCCAAATATATAACATTCTGAAAAGGGCAAAACTATGGAGATAAGAAAAGGATCAGTGGTTTCCAGGGATTAGGAGAGATGGAGGAATGAATAGGTGGAGCACAGAGGATGTTTAGGGCAGTGAAATTATTCTGTGTGATATTATAATGGTGGGTTTGTATCCTTATACATTTGTCCAAATCCATAGAATGTGTACAAAACCAAGAAGGAACCCTACTGTAAACTATGGACTCTAAGTGATAATGATGTGTCAATGCAGGCTCATCAATTGCAAAAAATGCACCACTATTGTGCAGGATGTTGATAGTGGGAGAGGTTGTGTATTTATGAGGACAAATGGTCTATGGGAAATCTCTATACCTTCCTCTCTACTCAATTTTGCTGTAAACCTGAAACTGCTCTAAAAATAAAGTTTATTTTTTCAAAGATCTCTATAAAGACAAAGATCATCAGTTCAGTAAACAAGGAGGAGATGAGCAGTGCTACCTAGATCTACCTTCACTAATAGTCCTTCATTTATTCAACAGACATTGATTGCACACCTGTGTGGCAGTCCTGATTCAAGGTGCTGGGGATCTACCAGGGAACACCCTGGAACTTCACATGAAAATACATAAATGAGTTGTGTATCAATTGTGAAAAGGGTCTGAAAAAAAATAAGCATGATAATAGGAGAGAGAATGAGAGAGTTGAGGGGTAAAAGCCTGTGATTTTAATAAGAAGATCAGGAGACTTTTGATTCAAAGCTGTCAGAGCAGAAAAGTTAAAGGAGGTGAGGGAGTGAGACCTGCAAATATCTAGGGCAAGAATGCAGCAGGAATACAGACAAGCATAAACTCAGAGCCTGAAATGGGAAAGCACTTGACCTCTGAGGGAGAGCAAGGAGGCCATGGTGGCTGGAACAGAGTGAGCAAAAGGGAGATTGTGTCACATGAGTAGCAGAATAAATTGGGTCAAGCATGTAAGTCGTGGTAAGACTTTTTTTGCATTTTATTCTGAGTGAAATGGGAAGTCGCTGGAAGACTTTGAGTCATATACATGTATATATATATATATATTTATTTATATTTGTTTATATATTTACTATAATGTAAATGTTTAATTCATATGGCAAATTCGTGTATCATATATCCTTTTGCTGTAATATTTAACACTTGGACATTGTTCTTCAGATTTCAAAGTGCTTTCATCTATGTAACTGCACTGTTATGCTTATAAGTGTGCTTAGTGGTGGAGTGTGAGCAAGAGCTGGGAAACAGAGACATAAAGGTTAAGGTGAATATGCAAATATGTGGCCTGAGACCATTTCAATTAGGCCATGGTTATCTGTCCCCAGGGCAGCATGTATTAGCTTACCAGCACAGAGCTTCATGAAACACATCTTTAATGGATATTCATAGACTATAGAAGAAAAAGAAAATTTTGGAAATTGGGTCACTGCTGTAGATCTTGAGGGGGCTGGGGGCATGGCTGGGCTATTGGGTAGCAGTTGAAACTGACCTGCAGAGAGATAATACTGGAATAAAATTAGGAATACTTCAAAGTGGGCAGTTATGGTTCCCTAAAGATTTTCTTTTACTTCAAAGTGCCCCCTAATGCCTGGAAAATACTGATCAGGCTCTATCCAGCCCTTCTTAGCCTGCCCCCCAGAAACACTCCCAGAAGTAAAACTTCCTAGCGCAAGATATGGTCTCAGAAATTCATTTTTGTTTTTTAAAAAACCCTAGGTCTTCTCTCTGAAACGTTCTACCATTCAATTTATTGTTTCCTAGACTGGAGAATCAGATTCTAGGTGTGACTCTGTCAATACTTCTAAATGTTTTTTTTTTTTTTTTTTTTTCAGATTTAATGTGTTTTATTGATTAAAATATTACATTTGTGCCAATTTCCCTTCCCTCTGCTCCCCTCCACCCGGTGGCCCCCCTCCCTCCAGTTGTCCCCCCCTTTTAGATTATGTCCATTAGTTGTGCATACAGTTCCTCCCAACCTCTCTCCGTCTATTCCATTCCCTCCTACCATGATCCCCAATTCCTATATCATCTCCCTCCCTCTCCCCACTCCCCCTCCCTGTTGACCTCCCCCCACTATGCTTCCCTTACCCACAGTTCCTTTTCCACTGTCGTTGCCTGTTTCGTTTGCCTTTGTTTCATCTCCCTAGCTTCTGTTTTTTAAACCAGTCCCTTTAACCTCTCATATAACAGTGGTTTGGATCTAATGAACTCTTTCAGTTTTATTTTGTCCTGGAAACACTTTCTCTGTCCTTCTATTCTGAATGACAATTTCGCTGGATAGAGTATTCGTGGTTGTAGGTTTTGGATTTTCATTACTTTGAATATTTCTTGCCAGTCCCTTCTTGCCTGTAGGGTTTCCCTTGAGAAGTCAGCTGATAGTCTAATTGGGACCCCTTTGTACATAATTCTTTTCTTCTCTCTTGCTGCTTTTAAGATTCTCTCTTTATCTTTAATTTTTGACATTTTGATTATAATGTGTCTTGGAGTGGTTCTCCCTGGGTCCAGTCTCTTGGGAACTCTCCTTGCTTCCTGGACCTGCAAGTCTATTCCCTTCCCCAAGTCTGGGAAGTTCTCCTTTATTATATTTTCACTCGATTTTTCAAGTTCTAGTTCATCTTCCTCATTCTCTGGCAAACCAATGATTCTTATGTTGGGCCTTTTATAGCTGTCCCAGAGGTTTCTGATCCTTTCATTGTTGCTTCCCATTTCCTCTCGCTGCATTGGTTGACTGCTTGTTCCTTCTCCATATTCCAGTTTGTTGAAATGAACTCTGGATTCCTCACCATCTGTCTCGTATGTGGTTTTGTTCCTTTCGTTATGAAAGTTTTTCGCTTCTTTCATATCTTTTTCCTGCTCTTTTGTGAATTCTGTAAGCCACCTGATAACAATGGCCCAGAACTGAGCCTCTGACAGGTTTCTTATCTGTTCATCTGTCAGGTTCTCTATCTGCTGTCTGGTGAGTTGTGCCACCGGGATCTCTATATTTGTCTGCCACATTTTGACAGATGCGTTTTGTTTTCCTGGGCTGGCTGTCGGGGGCAGTGCCTGTGTACGCATCACAAATCAGCGACCGGCCGGCGCCTGCCTGTCCGCGACCTATTTCGCAGCCCTGTGGTGCTTTCTGTGGGGGCGGGGGTCCAAGATGGATTCACACAGTTATTCCGCTAGGAGACCGGGATCCGTCCTCCCGCCCCCCTGGGCCTCACTGTTCAAGGCGATGCGGCGGCCGCTCTCCCCAGCGCCTGAGTCGCGCGCCGGCAGGGTCCTGGCCGCCGGGATTCCTCGCCGCCCGCGCTCCAGGTGCAACCGCAAACAGCGCTGCCCTCTTTAACTCTTACCTGCCCAAATGGCACCGCTGGTTTATAACTTCATGTGTTGGGCTTCCGTGTAGTTTTATTTTCTGGAATTTCTAGTTATCCTTTGTTTTGAAGTAGTTGTATTCCTCTATAGTTGTAGAGGGAGACCTAGCGTGTCCGTCTAAGCCTCCATCTTGGCCGGAAGTCCCACTTCTAAATGTTTATGTTCTCTGTGATACCACACAAGAATATACAGCCGATTTTATTCATTTTATGTACAGTAGGTAGGAACAAGATAGGTTGTGTCAGTCAATTTACAGTTATGAGGACTGGCAAGTCCTTAGTTCCTATGAATGTTCTAATGGAATGTGTTATTTCTGCCAGCACTGATATGTAACCTACGTCCTTTCACTTCCTAAAGGTATTGCCATTTGTGAGATATATTTGCTATTTTTTGTGCACACCGTCAGGAAGGTATAAAGTAAAAATGGGAAATGTCATTTTACTATTCTTCCCCCTTTAAAATTAATTTAAGGAGTGTGTTCACTTCTAAACGTAGAAATTTTTACTTTTTTGCTATGAATTTTCTATAGTATCTATAGTTTCCAGTGATGAGTAATTTGGCATGTGTGTGTCTGATGCTCATTTAATATCATTCACATAATAGCAGGTGAATGTGGAGATAATGTCAAAATCTGGAGAACCCATCAGGCATATATGAATATAAATATTGCTCATCCCCAAATTAGTTAATTACTAAGTAAAGTCTACAAACCAATCAAATGTCTCCTATGGCAATTACATTTTAATCCCTTTCCTACATAAAACATTCAAAGGAGGACCTCAACTTTGAAAATAGCAAGAGTTTTTCATCATAAGCTTAGCATTTTCCATGAATCAATAGTTCATGGCATTTTCCAGCTTTCTCTCAATGCTGTTCTTATAAGATGAGTCAAAGGAAAGAAGATAAATGTGGGCATTTTCAAGAAAACTGCTATCTCTGCATTCAAACTTTTTTTTTTTTCCTGAAATAACAATGTGGCATCCTAACTCAGAGCCAAAATATGATGATTTAGGGGTTGAATGATTGTATTCTAATAAAGTAATGCCATTTGATTTCTGACTTTTTTAAATTTCCCATTTTATATTCCTGAGTGTCGTGAAGGAACACGCAAGCTTTTCAATACATACAGAAAGAAAATTCACTGAACCCAATATTGAAATTACCAAACCAATTAATTTTCTAGGATGTATCTGATGAGAAATAAAACATTCCAATTTCCCTGAAAAAAAGGAATGGAGTGAGAAAGGAGTCTAAAGTGCTTTAAAGTGCTCCAAAAAGATATAAACTTCTACTCACAAATACATTTTTTTGAATATTCCAACTATTTAATATGGTCGAAAGTAACTTTCCTCTTAAGTTCTGTGCGCAGCGGACTCAGGTTTACCTACAGATTCCTGAACATTTTTTATGTGTCTAAAAGTGGTGTAATGTTTTTAAAAATATGGCCTGAACAAAAGCATGAGGTTTTGACTTGTTGTTGTGATAGCTGCCTTCCTTTCTGACTCAATTTATCCTCACCATATTGGGCATTCTCCTCCATTAGATGTCAGTGATTATGGAAGATAATCTGGGTTACTCTTCTTCTTCTGTAACATGGATTTGTTAGGGATCGTGATAAAAAGGTTAAAAAGGTGTGTGTGGGGGGGGTGTCTGCAGTGAACTCACTGTGCACAAACAAACTGTGTGCTCTGGAGTCGGAGCAGTGTTTAAATTGTGGTACCACTGCTTACAAACCGCAGGATCTTGTTGAAGTTACATAGTTTCTCTGAGCCTCGGCTTCCTCATTGGTCAATTGTATGCCACTTAGCACGGGCTATTGCTTTGTCTAAGTTCCCAGAACCATTCATGATGGTTGATTCTGTGTGTCAACTTGGCTGGGCTATGATGCCTAATTGTTCGGTCAAACACTAGTCTAGATATTGCTGTGAAGATATTTATGGACATTATTAACAGCTGTAGTCAGTTGACTTAAGTAGATTACCCACAATGATATAGGTGGACTTAAGGGCAAAAGCTTCCCAGGAAAGAAGCAATTCTGCCCCAAGACTACAACATAGAAACTGTGCCTGAGTTTTCAGCCTACTGATCTGCGTTACAGATTTTGGGCATGCCAGCCTCCACAATTGTATGAACCAATTCTTTAAAATAAAATCAGTCTCTCTCTCTCTCTACACACACACACACACACACACACACACTCAACATTGCAGTTGTGATTCTCATGCACACATCATTGCACATTTGTCTTATTGTTTCTTTTAGATCAGTTTCTCAGGATGAAATCATGAAGTCAAAAGATAGGCACATTTTGCATTTTGGTGTGTATGTACACACACACACACTCCCTATGGTTCTGTTTTCTAGAGAACACTGGCTAATATACTATCTCTTGTTGTTTTGTGAGAATGAAATCAGTTCCATACGGTGCTAGAATACCGTGCGTTTGATATATTGTGGTTCCTTACCCACTTACCCCACCAAATTAAAGGTTATAGGGAGTCCAATAATAAAGCTGGTTTTGAAAATAAACTGGCAACATTGTTTGTGCTCCTTTGTAGGAGATTTGGGGTAGGGGGATAAAGTGAGACGAAGTCACAAGGGATGGAGTCTCCCACAGGAGCTGCCTAGAACAAAAAAATTAAAATCCAGTGTGTCATGAGCTGTCATTCTACCCAGATCCAGCCCTAGGCTGAGTCTTACTCTACCAGAGCAGAGGGTTCTATGCCGAGCTGGAGTCATTATCTTATAAATGAGAGCTCTTCTGGAAACCATCTCACATCAAACCCAAAAGCAAACTGTGTGTTTCACTTGGGCTCTGACCTCTAAAAAGCAAGTGGAGAAAAAAAGATTCAAAAATAACTCTATCAGAAGAAGCATTATAAAGTAGGCTAAGGTTATACTTTGTCCTGAATATGATGAAAAATACTGCAATACCTTAAATACCATCACTGCTCTTCATCAGAATTTCTAAGGGAGAAACTTAAACCAAAGTCAGCTTCACCACAGAGTTCAGACTATTCTCGTAAGATAAATTGATGGAGTCTTATTTCTCAATAACCAGGCATATAATTCTCTCTCGCATGTCACTTTGGACTCCATCACAATCTTCTGTTACGAGTTAAACTGATTTCGCCTGGGAAGATGTTGCAGTTTATGATCATTGCTTAATAAAACACAATCACAAGCCTTCACAGTCTAACTAAACCAATTCAAGATTTCAAAATTTGAGTGGATTTCTTAATGTATTGAAAACCTGTTTCTAAATAGGAGTATGTGCCTAGGAGAGATGTGAGGTACAGGTGCACCTGCGCCCTATCAGGACGAACTCTGAGCAGGTCTTCCTGGAGAACAGTTGGGCAACAGGCACCAAAATACAAAATGTGCATCTCTTTGCCGCCATGACAGCGCTCTGAGGAATTAATCTAAAAGAAATGAAAGGACAAATGTGCAAAGATGTATGCATGAGAATCATAACTACAATGTTGAATATAACATAATATAAAATCAATATAACTATGTATCAATAAGGCCAAATGCATAAAGATCATTCATACGATTAAATATTCTACAGCTACCACAAGTGAATTATGCAAACTACTTTATGTCCACATTATATTAAGCAGAAAAAAAACAGGATTTAGAGTGCTTCCATTTTTTTTATCAAAATACTATTCATATTTAAAATCTAGAAGATATATTTTAAAACAGTAATTATTAAAAATTTTAACTGTAGATAAATTAATATAAAATTTTTTCACATGTTTTAAGGAAGTTTTTTAATTTTCTATATTTCAACTGGTCATAATTCTTAACATGAGGCGTAAGCAGAAAGTGAATTTTTTTCAGATTCAAGCAAAACAAATTTCTCTGAAATACAAAGAACTTACCAGAAAATATTCAAATGCTTAAAAATCCTGCAAAAAAGACTGTAGGCTGAGCTCTTTGGTAACTACTGAATAAATATATTTGTCAGCATTTGTAAATCTGTGGGGGAACATGAGCAGTTTGTCAATGAATGATTTTAGTATCATGTAGTGGATTCCAGGCACTGTCTGTCATTGGCTCCATTACGTGCAAGTTGACAAAGCTTTTGTTATCATGGCATCTGGAGCTGTATTGACATTGTAAGTTGGAATAGCATTTTTCTCTGCATATTTTCCCATTGACTCTTAAAACAAGCCTGTCTTAAAACTAAACTCCAACAAGAATATGGTTCAACATGTGATCAGTGGTAGAGCGAGCTCAGTCATTTTTGGAGAGGAATTATGCATACATAGAACAGAAAAATAAACAGTATTTTTCTATCAAGACGACAACCTAAAAGGAGTCATCCAACTTTCTGTTCTAGGACCCAACTGTGAATAGAGAGGTGGATGAGTCTAGTTGCTTTTACATTGTAGGAAGGGGTAACAACAAAATAAATATAAATAATAAAATTAATAGATAATAAAATTTAACCATTAATAAGACAGATGTTGGAGTCCCCTTGTTATGAGCTTTAATTGCATAGAAGGAAGGTGAGAAATGGGTCATATGAAGAATTTGGAAGACTCAGAACCCCTATTAGCAACTGGTTTAAAAGTATTCTTGTATTTTAACAATGCTACAGCCCTGCGTACCCTTGATTTGTGCACTGGCATTGAGACTCGCTCTAGACACCATGTCTAAGTCAAGGTTTCTCTCTATGTATGTGGCTCTAAAAGGTGGGTATTTTTGCCCACCAGAGGCCATTTCACAACATCTAGAGATATTCTGGGTTGTCCCAACTGGAATGAGGAGCTATCAGCATCTAGCAAGGAGAGGCCAGGAATGCTGCTAATGTCCTATTGTCCTCACAGTAAAGAATTATCTGGCCCGAAATATCTATGCGCTGAAGTTGAGAAACACTACCTTAACCATTGTATATAAAAGTAATAATGAAGGCTTCTAATAATATTCCTTGACTGAATTAATTTACATTCAAATGGCCAAAATAAAGACTAATTCAATAGGACATAACTGTGGGGAACCACTCCTTGTGGTATAGGGAATTGTAGCCCCAGCCGTGAGCCTGACTTGCTGTCCCCCCACCCCCGACTTGTCTTTAAGTCTCAACAAAAGGTTGTGTGGGAGACATAACCTAAAGCCACTCAGAGGGTTTCCATGGGAATGGATTTAAAGAATGCTTATAATGCTTTAGAACTTGCTCTGCTTTTCTTATCTCTTAGTTAAGTATAAACAATCTCTAGCAAGGAATGCATGAAACCTTGCACCTAATGCCAGTGTGGCGTCAAGATGTTTAATAGACCCTGACACAGACTGGTCACTGTGCCCTCTGTACTGGTACTTGTAATCTGTTATTGTCAACTGTAATTTAAGTGCTTAAAAGCTATTGATGACTCATAAATTTTGACCTTGTATCTCCTATGCATACCCTTCTCAATAAAAAGAATGAGGAACGGAGGTCTTGCGCTTTCTCCACTAGAGGGAACAGCCACCTCCCTTACCCCCCAGACAAAATACAGTGTCCACCATGGTTGTGAAACCTTTGCTGGACAGAGTAGTTTCCAATCGAGCCTAGGGTGTTGGAGGCAACTCCACCTCACATAACACAGAAATAAGTTGGAAGCTGCTGATATTGGTGGTTCTCATAATGTAAAGTGTATTTTTCTTGCTCTCTGGTAAAACATGGGAAACCTCTGACACAGACTACTTCAGACATGCCAAAGTCACTGAACAATTATACTTATGTTCCAACCGCAAAGTCAAAACTGTTTAGCACAGATTCTTAAAAAAAGTCTACATGTTAAGAAAACATAGTAACAACTTATTTCCACCAAAGAACTTATAAGATAAACTCAACATGAGTATGTGAGATGAGTAAAATTTTGTGATAGGTGAAATTTTCAAAGACAAAAATGTTTTAGGAATGGCTTTAAGACTAAATGTTTGTGTCCCCCCCAAAATGCATATGTTAAAACCTAACCCTCAATGTGATGGTATTAAAAGATGGGAATTTGGGCAGGTAGTTTGGTCATGAGTGTGGAGCCTCATAAATGGAATTAGTGCCTTTATAATAGAGACCACAGAGAGCTCCCTTTCTTCCATCCAGTGAGGACACAGCAAAAGGATGGCCATCTAAGAACCAGGAAGCAAGCTCTCACCAGACACTGAATCTGCCAGTGCCTTGAATTTGGACTTCTGCTAGCCTCCAGGACTGTGACGAATAAATTTTCTTTGTTTGTAAGTCTCACAGTCTGTGGTGTTATGTTATAGCAGCCTAAACAAAGATGGGAACATGCAGCACTTACCTTAATTCTTATAAATTGTTGTGTGTGCAGAATGGAAGGTGAATCTGATTTGGTTTATTTATAATTAGAAGAGACATTTGACAAGTACTTCCTGTAAGATTCTTGACCAGTGGTTTGTATGTGTGAATGTGTGTTTGTGCGCATGGTTCTGCACAAATGTCTCCAAAAACTATACACTTGCTGCTGCTAAAATAAGAGTTTACAAATGTGTGGTGTGGCATCCTTAGAGAAGCTCATTCATCGTGGAGAGAGGAAGACTAAATGCTTCTTGAGAGGAAAATGTTCCCCATTCAGTATTATAAAATTTAACATTCCTGCCATCAGAAATAGCCGATTACTAGAAACTAGATATTTTCCCAAGGGAAGTTTTAAGAATTGTGAATAAAAAGGAGAAAAATAGTATCTATACCAGCCAGTGCGCAAACTCACTAAAATGTAGAAAGATATAGTTTGTCTAAGAATTATATAGGCAAAAGACACATCCTAATTCTACCAATTGTGACCAACACAATCTGAGGTAGATGTACTACTTCGTAAAGTTGATCAAAGGCCAACTCCTGCCACAGATCAACCCATCTTTGCTTAGGAGTAAGATCTTTGCATGATTTGCTGTTGCCCAGGCTTATTGATAATACCAATAATGCATATCCAAACACTTCTAAAAGTGACACTTTTCAAAACAATGGGTAAATCAATAGCCATTTTTAATTATTTTGGTTCCTGGAATATTTTGGCCATTTCTGGTGTTCTAGAATCCCAGACAAAACACTGTCTTTTAGTAATTTTCATGGCATGGGATCCACAGAATGCAAATTCACAGGAAGACTTTAAAGTCATACTTTACATACATACATATATATATATATATGGGATCTAAGTGAAAAAATAAGGTATAAAACAGTATCTGTCAACATCAGCAAAAAATTGAAAATTTCTACCATGTACTTCTCCTACAAAAGCCTACCAGGTTGCACATCAATGTGACTACACTTGATGCCACGGAACCATAAACTTAAATGGTTAAAATGGTACATTTTGCTGTGTGTATTTTACAAAAAAAAAAAAAAAAAAAAAAAAAAAAGCTTACTAGGGAAGTCTATTCAATAAAAAGCTAATCCATGGAGTAGAAAGGGTGAAGATGAGTCCCTTTTTAAACTTATAGGAAGTTACTGAAATTTGAGTCTGTGCTAGAATTTCTGTATCAGCAACTGCTATCTGGTCCCTCTTTAACTTTGATGGTATTGTCCTCGGTCATGCCGTGTATTGGACATCTCTCGTGCCTTTTCTCATGTCCTCTTGGCTCAACTTATTTACTACAAGTGGTCACTAATGAGCCACCTCAGCACACGTGTGGCTTCATGGTATCTCTTCTCAGCATACCACCCATCTAGCACTTTGTGTCCCAGGGCTTCTCTGCTTCCACACCTATGGAAACCACTCAACCGTGCTGATGTTTGCTCAGTCTGGAAGTACGTGGGAGTTACCACCACACAGGAAATACGTTCCACATGTGTAGTTCATTAGAGGTTCCCCATTATGTAGTATATCTGTATCTATTGATGTACCTTTTGTATATGCAGCATAGAGTTTCTCTGGGAGCATACCCAAAGAATCAGTGCTACTCTTGTTACCAGAAAGTAAAATGGGGTGGTTGAAAGGCATGGGTGAAGACAGAACCTTCAGTGACTATTCCCTTATACCTTTTGAATTTTGCACCATGTAAATATACAGTAGTCCCTCTCTATATCGCAGTTCACTCATCATGGCCTCACTGTATCGCGGAATTTTTTAAAATATTATATTTAATTATTTATCGTGTTTTTTTTCACTGTTTCGTGGGATTTTGTGATACTGTACAGTAAATACTAAAATAAATGTAAGGTTCCTACTTCACGGCTTTTCACCTATTGCGGGGAGTCTAGAATGTAATACCCACGAAAAGTAAGGGATCATTGTATTGCTTAAAAATTAAATAAAATAAAAATATAAATAAATAAAATTATCCTTTGTTCATGTCAGAACACCTTATTTAGTGTGAAGAACCTAAATATTCAGGTATATTCCTGAATACTTGGTAGAAAAATAATACAGATGTGGCAGGATTGTCACTGAGAACTTACCTAAAAATGTCAAGCTTGTCACAGATTATTTGCCCAAAAGGGATACTTTTTATAGAAGAAATAGCGTTAATAATTCAGAAAGCCATATTAATTTGGTCACATCTTAGACAATACATGTTGGGAATGTTGAGATGAAACTATTGGCTAGAAGCTATTTCAAGTGATCTCAAATTGGTTTTACATAGAACGTAGTGGAAAGGTATGTATCACATATCAGACTACTAAACTAACTGACAAAGGCATTTTACTTTTCTGTTATATTTTATGCAGAAGTTTTGTTCTGGAAGCACAGTTAGGTGAACCCAGACAAATTTTGTGGGATCGTTTCAGAGGAAGAATTTCTTGGTTTTGGTAGACTTCTCCAAATGGCCTGAAGCGCTTCTGCTGTTATATCCAACTTCAGCTACAAAACAGACTTTCATATCACAAAATATGGAAGCTTCGTATACCCTCATATCTTCATTAACTTTATTATAAACACAGGTGGCTTATTTAGTTGATGGGCTCTGTTATGGTTTAAGCAAACATGAGATACGAAAAATCTGTTTTACAGAAACAGTCATCTAATTTTCTATTAATATAATCTAGATTTACAATGAAAACCTTAGGAAATCTTTTTGTGCATAAAACGTGGCTATAATATTTTATACTATATTAGGCAATTTTCTTGCTATTACTGTAGCATAATTCAAAATGTAGCACTAGCTATAATTTCTCCATTTTTATAGATGGGTAAACTGAGGCTAGCAGATGGGTTTGGTGTGTCCAGCTCAGACAATGTGATGGTTTTCAGCCTTCACTGTGTTCAGCAAAAGAAGGTACTGCTCATTTAGGCATGGCCAAACCATGCAATGTGTTCTACTTTCTTTCTGTGTTGCACTGATTAGATATAGATTTATTCTTAATAAAATCACAAAACCAAATGTGAGTTGAATCAAATTAAGAAAAATGAAAAAAACAGTCATTCTTAAGTACAGCAGAATAGCAAAAGAACCATCACACAATGCAGCCACCCTAAATTACTCTGTTGGTTTCAGTCCCAAGTGTTTGCCCACAATAATTCATGGGAAATACTATCACATGCCAACAGAGAGCATAATTAAAATTGCCTGCTGACATTTCCCTACATAATATAATTTATTTATTTAGAAGCTCTACTTTCTCTTGAAAAGGTTGATCCGGGAGCTTCTTTATCTGACAAGATATGTTTTATTATTTTTTTCATAATGAATATTAGAATAGTTAATGTAGGGTCTGCTTCTTTATTAAAAACAATATATTACAGAGAAAAATTCTTACCCTGTCTGAGAAAGCAATCTCCTAGTTCCCAGTATGGGTTTATTAACCATATAAGTTTGATCTTCTCACAAAGCTAATTTTTGCTTTCAGAAAGTATATGCAAGGTCTTTTATACAAGAAAAAAGAACTATTTTAAGCTAAACACTTATTAAGTGGCAAAAGCAGTGAACTTCATTTAGTTTGTATTTAATAGCCTATATATTTACTGAAGCCTGAAGCTCTTGGTTATTGCCACTTATATAACATTGAACTTGGTGCTTATGTAAGGGCATGATAAAGGTGACATTAACCAAATTAAAAAGAGAAAACTACCCATGAGACATTATCTATCGGGCATCAAGCAACATTTTAGAACTATCTGGAGATTCACTATCCTAACATAACCTTCTGAGATGACTTAGAATAATATTCCCTGAAATTATGGGAATGAACCATTCAATTTTGAAACATCAATTTTATTTTGTCATTCAATACTATAATGGGAAATATACTTTTAGTCCCAGATATGTTGTTTCTAGACCTCCAGTACAACCATTTTCTTTCTTTACCATTCCAAAAATATATAGTTTTTCTTAGAATAATGAGTTTTTCTCACAAAAACATTGTTTACTCAATTCCAAAAGATTGAGCAAATGAATTAGCCAATTCAAGCAAATTGAATCTGTGATGTCATGTTAATAAAACAAAATCATCAGTGATATTTATATTTAATTTTTAACCTTTAATTTGATAATTCTATAGATTCAAGAGCCAAAATATGAATTTGTTTTCAACTTTTAACCCAGACCAAATTTATTCTCAATGCAACCTTGAAGGGAACCAAGTGAAATTCCAAGGAACTTTTTCAAGAATAGTCTTCTAAAGTAAATTTTGAGGAGTGAAGAATCTGCTCTGTTTTTTCTCCAGAACCTTTAAAGCACCTTTAAAGCATGAACACATCTTATCCACTTCCTTATTCAAAAGATTCTTCTGTCTGTGACTCTCAGTATCAGACAATCCCCCCAGGAGCTACTCTGGGCATGTTAGCCATGATGAACCTGACAATATATAGAATGAAAAATGACAGGCTGACCCTCCACTTGAAGTTGATCTGCTCCTTTAAATGTTGAAACTTAAAGAGATGTCATTTTCACTCACTCTCAGGTATGGAAATTCCCTTGTATTGTAACCGTTTACAGGACTGAAGCTTTGGTCACTGCGCAATACTTTATTTCTTTTCCTCCTGCAAAACTTGGATGTGACTTATAGCCCAGGTAGTAACCAAAATGACAACATGTAGTATAGACTAAATTGACTGACCTTAGAGCTGAATATCCATCTCAGAGATTTATAGTAGGGACCACAAGAGCTATCTAGCAGCCAAGAATTACTGCTAGACTCCTCAAATTCATGGTGTTCTTCATTACAATCCATCTAAGAAATTGGGGTTGAAACAAATATTGTCTTATATTCCCCTGTACTACAGTAATGGTGATAATGGGAGTTTACTATCATTAGTAATAATAACACTTGACATAGAAATATTACAACCTGATATTCTTAGAGTTCTACAGCAGATTTTACTTTAACCTTCTGAAGAAGGCTGACTGAATATAACTGAAAGAAGAACAAGCAGACTATATGTGGTAAGGGCTCTTTTTCCCCAGTTTTATTGAGATATAATTGACATACAGCATTGTGTAAGGTTAAGGTGTACATAATAATGACTTGACTATGTTGTGAAATAATTACCACAATAAACTTAGTTAACACCCATAATCTCATATAGATACAAAAAATCATGTTTTCTTTTTCCTTACCTCATAGGATCTACTCTCTTGAAGACTCTTTCCAAGTGAAAAAGGAAGAATCTTTCACTGATACAAAAAGAAAAAAAAGTTATGAGGTCATGCAAAGAATTTGGACACAAAATATTAGACCCATAAGCAGCTGCTCAAACTGAAGTTATTTACCTGCTTTTCCAGCCTCAATTTTTATCATTCAGATAATAAGAGATTAAATGACATCTAATTTCCTTCTCAATTCCAATATCCTAAGGTTCTCTAATAAAATATATCAGTAAAAGTTAAGTTATTGTTAGTTTCCACCAAAATGACTACCAATCCCACATTTCACATTTCATATAAAGGGTTTTATTGCCTTATTTAACAGTGAGCAACACTTGAGAAGGCACTTGATCAAGACCATCAAATACATTTCCTCATAGGGTGACCGGCAATTGAAATGGAATGATCTCACTTTTACAACTCAGAGTCTGTGTCCCAGGAATCCCATCAGCCCTGGGCAAACTGGGACACTAGCCACCCTGTCTCACCACAACACTGCACCTGTCAGTCCCTTCCATGGCCTCCACAGCTCCTTCTCCTACAGAACTCAGTTTCTTCAATCCAAAGATCAGTTCCACCTGGGTGCTGATTCAATCTCAACCAAGAAAGACCTTACATAATGAATTATAATCTAGAATTGTCTTGGTTCTATTTCACTGATTCCATCTAATGGGCCTGAGAAGAATCTTGGCCAGCTGTTGGCACACTGAAAATGTATTCCTGTAGTGGGTCTCAAATCCTGTTATAAATAACACCCTGACCTCTTATTTATGGCCTTGACAATTGCCACACTTTTCCCTCATTCTCTCCTAGATGCTGCCATTGGTATTCACCTTCCTGCCTGGAGAGTGAGTTTCACTACTCCTTCCATTTCTATTCAACAACCCTCAGATTGGGCTTTCCTCTCACTGTTCCTAACCTGCCACCCACCCCTGAAAGAGAACCTAGGTCAGTGCGGTTCAAGATGAGATGACCATATCCCTTTGAGCACCATAATTTGGGCCAATGGCCACTTTATGACCATCCCCGACTCTTCTCAATCCTGATTTGCCTGTTCTCCCACTATCTTATGTTGCTGGAGGGTCCAGTATGAAGTACTGGGTCCCAGCCCACGCTTACCTACACTGGGATATGTCATCCTAAACAGGGCATCTCTCATATTTGACTCCTTTAGCTGTAATTTACTGAACTGATAAAAGCTGTTGTGGAACAGGTGGTACTAATGCTTGAGGCTCTGCCCTCTCCCACATTGGCACCAGCCATGTCTCCAAGTTGCTGGAGCATGGCTACAGAAAGCATGAAGTCAGTATAGGAATGAGATTGCTCACCCAGCTGGGCATCTCCTGGTACTTGATGGCCAACTAGCATTTCATGCAATATTTCATGGATTATATAGATAATATTATTTTAACATGGAAAAGGTATTCCAGATGAGCTATCAGGACTTTTACCTTCAAGTGATGCCTTCAGAAAATGGTGGGTCAGAATCAAATCTTCTGTCACTTGTCCATCAATAGTCCAACCAGTGGTATTACTTGAATCTAATTCATCCTTCCTGGTGGAGCTCTTCAATCCTTAGTGGCAAGACCCAGGAATTATGAGCACAAGCCCTGAGAGGAATTAGCTCATGCCCAGAAGGTTAAGATGGCGCTCATGCTGCGACCTTCGGAAAAGTGATATCCTCATTCAGAGCTAAGATATACACCTCATACAGTCAGATGTGTGCAGAAGAGAAGAAGCACCACACTAAGTATTGTCCACTGACCCTTTCCCCAACGGCAATTTCAAAAAAAGAGGATTAAGTGCCTGAAAAAAAGGAAGCAAATCTTAATTTAGACGGAGCAAAAGACCTGTGTGTGCTACCTGCTAAATAGGGCAAAATACATGGATTAGAAAATCCGGGATAGAACAGATGACAGAAACAGGGTCATGAGTGGTCAGGTGGCAGGAAGCCAAGGGCTGCTGGAGCCAAAAACTGCTGAAGAGGCCTTGCTGGCAGCAAATCTGGAAAGAGGCAGCAGAGCCGTTGGGAGAGACAAAGGGAACCAACCAAGTCAGATCAGCAGCCAGCTGAGGCAAGTCACAGCTGAGTTCTGTCTGCACATGATAAAGCCAGACTGGGACCCAAAAAGGTGTCATACAGGTGGCTCACTAATTTGATAGGTGGAAAACCATGGAGATGGGGAATTAGTGAGTTTGATTTTCCATTATGACTTCATTCTTAAAATGCCTGACAAAAGGCACACATTGTTAAGTTCTTGTTCCAGCCTCTGTTCACTGCCATCATTACTTTCCAAGTCTCAGAAGAATCATGTGTGAGAAACCAATCCAGTGGCCAAGCAGGTATTTCAATGGTAAACGAATATATACCCAAGAACTTCCTCCTAAATGGAGGAAAGTAGTGGTCACAGTGACTGTACTTGGTGAAAATTTACACAAAGTTTGAAGTAATGGAATTTAACTTTGCACTCACTACTGCTATTGAATTTCAGGTCTGCAAGATGGAGTACAGGAAAGGCAATTGATTTGGAAAAATCAATTAATCCTCTAATGACATCTGCCACATATACCCACCCACACCAAAAATTATATGCATTGGAATAAATAGTTCTGAATAAAGAGTTAAGAAAACAAAAGTCAAGAGGAGGACAGGCCACCTACAAAATCTTAGACACTACCTACATGTCCAGGGACTCAAGTCCTTTATCTGTTGAGTGAAGGTGATGATTTTGCTGACTCATTGTTGTCATCAATGAAAAATAAGGAAGTGAAATGTGAAGAGTGAAGGTGTCACAAATGTACACTACTACAGTTATAACTACATAAGGATAATATGAGACATTTCTATTTTATTTCTATTTCATTTCATGTCTTTTTTTTTCTCTTTTTATTTCTGTACCTAAAGGTATGAGGAATGTACTATTTGCAGATTGAAAAGCTTTACAAAGCTAATAAAATATGATCAAGTACAGAGAAGCCAAAAGGAATTTAGAACATCAAATGCATCAGAAATGCTATTTATTAAGAGCAATTTATTAGGTAATGTCTGCATACTAATCATGGGCAGAATCAGCTCAGAGGCAAGCACTCTGACATCACCAATAGTTTTTCCCATTTTTCCTTCCCTTTCTTCCCACATTGTATATTTTACTTGTTCTACCTTCAAAATAGTGACATTTTCCTGATTTTCAGCTAACTCAGTCTTCTTGTAGTTGTGTATAGAATTTAAAGCCACTTGAATATACATAGAAATCTTATTAAAATAGACTTTATTTTAAAACATCTATATGATACAGTGAAAATGTCTATCATCTGTCAAAGTCTCCCCCTAATAGAGACAAATTCTGAAGCCCCTGTTCTGGCTTTATGGCTTTCTTTACACTCTAGAAAAGGAAATGGGGCAGGAAAAGGTGAAAAACAAAGGAATTGGAGAGTTGGGAATATTAGCAATACTGTAATTTAAAATTCTATGCTGTCCTGTGCTATAGACTAAACATTGGTACCCATCCCCAAATTCATATGTTGAAATCTAATCCTTTGTGTTACTGTATTGGAGATGGAGCCTTCAGGAGGTGATTTGGTCATGAGGGTGGAACCCCTGTGAATGGGATTAGTGCCCTTCTAAAAATCTGTGAGTCAGGAATCAAGAACTCACCTGACCCTAAATATCCTGGCACCTTAATTTTGATTCTCTTGGCTTCTAGAATTTTGAGAAATAAATTTTAAGCCATCCAGTCTCAGGTGTTTTGTTACTGCAGCCTAAAAGAGATATTCTAGCATTCCCCTTCTCCTATGTCCCCTATATCCAACTGGTCACTAAATCTATCTCTTAAATATATTTCCATTCTGGCCCATCGCTTTTATTTTTTAAAAATTATTTTGTTTATTTATTTTTTGAGAGAGGGTAAGGAAGATAGAAAGAGATAGAGAGAAACATTGATGTGAGAGAGAAAAATTGATTGGTTGACTTTCACATGCACTCCAACTGGGACTAGGCCCACAACCCAGACATGTGCACTGACTGGAGTAGAAGCAGGACCTTTAGGTTTGCTGGAGGACACCCAATCAACTGAGCCACACTGACCAGGGGTGGCCCCTCTCTCTTATATTGCATTTCCCTATTCCAAATCCTCATAATAGGGACTTTTACAAGACTGTTTTTTAAATCATTTTTTAATTGTCCCAAATTTCCCCTTTTGCCCTCCTCCACCCACCCCACCCCCCACTACCACAGTAATCTCCACACTGTTCTCCATGTCCATGAGTCATTCATACATGTTCTTTGTCAGTCCCTTCCCCTTCTTTCCACCATTATCCCTCTCCTCTCTCCCTTCTGGTCACTTTCAGTCTGATCTATGTTTTCTTGCCTGTGGTTCTATTTTGTTTGTTAATTTACTTTGTTCATTAGAGTTCTGTTATAGGTAAGATCACATGGTATCTGTTTCTCACAAATTGGCTCATTTCACTTAGCAGTTCTATCCATGCAGTCACAAAAGGTAGGAGTTCCTTTTTTCTGCTGTGCAGTATTCCATTGTGTAAATATACCACAGTTTTTTTTATGTACTCATTTACTGATGGGCACTTAGGCTGCTTCCAGCAGTTGGCTATTGTAAACAGAGCACCTATGAACATAGGGGTGCATAGGTTCTTTTGAATTGGTAATTTGAGATTCTTAGAGTATATTCTCCTTCTTTCAGCCCTTTATTCTTCTAGTCCAGCTTCCAACTGCCATCAGGCTTCTTTAATTACAAACCTTTAATGGTTCATTTTTGCTTACAAACTGACATCAATATCCAGAGGCAGACGCCAGATCACATATCCAGTAGGCCATGTCTTAACACTTTCACACCGTACATTCTCAAGGAACTATACACTTGAAATGTGTGTATTATATTGTTCATAAATTGTACTTCAAGTTGAAAATTTTGACGTGTAAAATGCATATTAAAGAACTTATGCTCACTTCCAGCCAAGATGGAGGCCTAGACTGACACACTCCATCTTCCTCCACAACTAAGAAGAAATACAACAACCGCAAAACCAGACATGACCAGAAGTTCCAGAAAATAAATGGAAGTCCAATGTATAAAGTTATAAAGAAGTGGTGCTCATCTGGATGGGTAGGAGAGGTGAATCCGGGGTGGAGAGGTCAACCTGTGCTGGCAGCAGCAGCAGCAGCAGTGGTGGCAGTGGGATGGCGGTAAGCACAGACACCCATATTTAAGGGGAGTCGAGAAGCACCTGGGGAGCACCCATGTCTGCAGACCAGACCCGCCAGCTTGTGATTCCAATGCCAGGGAAGGCAGACTCCCATTGCCCTGGACTGTGAGGCCCAGAGGGGTTGGAGATGGAAGAGGAGGCTCCCGGTCTCTCAGCAGAGAGTGAACAGCAAGAATCCATCTTGGACCCCCACCCACACAGAAAATGCCACAGCGTGGTGAGAAGGGTCACCCGGTGTGACAAGGGCATGGGGCTCTGCCCTCTATAGCATAGGAGGTGTGACAGCCCCACCCAGGAAGCAAAGGTAAACACAAAGCTGTCAGGATGGCACAGATCACGATAGAGATCCTGGTGATGCAGCTGACCAGACAGCAAATATCTAATCCAATGAAGCAGCAGATAAGAAATCTTTCTGAGGCATGGTTCAGAGCTTTGGTATAAAAATGCTTACAGAGCTAACAGCAGATCTTAAACAAGATGGGGAAGGAATGAAGGCTAGTCTTGCTGAAATGAACAAAAACACATACGAAACTGGTGGTGAGGGAAAGAAAACCAGGGATCAAATCAATAAATCTGAACATAAGGAAGAAACAAACAATCAATCAGTTCAGAATGAGGAAACAAAAAGTGAGGAAAATGAGGAGAGGCTCAGAAACCTATGGGAAAGCTATAAGCGACCCAACATCCAAATCATAGGGTTGCCAGAAGGTGAAGAAGAAGAACTAGAAATTGAAAAGTTATGTGAAAAACAATGAAGCACAACTTCCCTAACTTGGGGAAGGAAATAGACTTACAGGTCCAGGAAGCACAGAGAGTTCCAAAAAAACTGGACCCAGGGAGAACCACACCAAGACACATTATAATCAAAATGTCAAAAATTAAGGATAAAGAAAGAATCTTAAAAGCAGCAAGAGAGAAGAAGAGAATTACGTACAAAGGGGTCCCAATAAGATTATCAGCTGATTTCTCAAAAGGAACTCTGCAGGCAAGAAGGGACTGGCAAGAAATATTCAAAGTAATGAAAAGCAAAAACCTACAACCATGATTACTCTATCCAGCAAAGCTGTCATTCAGAATAGAAGGGCAGAGAAAGTGCTTCCAGGACAAAGTAAAACTGAAGGAGTTCATTAGATCCAGACCACTGTCATATGAGACATTAAAGGGACTTGTTTAGGAGAAAGAGGATCAAAACTATGAACACTAAAATGAAAACTGTATCAAAACAACCAACAACGGAAGCTAGGGAACCGAAACAAAGACAAACTAAGTAGGCAACAAGAGTGGGAAAAGAATTATAGGTATGGGGAACATTTTGTGGGGAGGTCAGTGGGGAGGGGGAAGGGGAGAAAGGGAGGGAGATGGTACAGGAATTAAGAAGCATAGTAGGAGGGAGTGGAGTAGACAGGAAGATGCTGAGAAGAACTATATGCCCAACCAATGGGCATGGACTAAGGCGGGGGGACTACTGGAAGGAGGGGTGTCACTTGGTGGAGGGAAACAAAGGGAAAAGAAATTGGGACAACTGTAACAGCGTAATCAATAAAGCATATTTTTTAAAAATAAGAACTTACACTCTTCTCTGAGTAGAAAGTGTGCTCTAAGGACAAACCCTGATTTTGTCCTGCATTCCTCTGAACTATATTAAACACAGCACATTAAACTCAGCAAAAAGATATCATTTGTCACATTCATCCTCATGCATGAAATTATTCACTGCTTTTTGAATGCTACTTATCTCTTAGTGAAGCCAGTGATTTTCTATAATAACTAACTTTTAAAAAATACAAGTATATGAATATAGTTGATGTTGAGGTAATGGAAAGAATAGCCAAAATTTAGGATTCCAGGTGATATTAAGACACTTGACTTTGGTCCCATCAGTAGAGCACAATATGGAAGAGAAGTGCCCTTCGGTGAGAGGAAATCTCACCCTAGAATGAATTGTTGGGGACTTGGTAGTCCAGAGACTTGCAGAACAAAATGCCATCTCAGAAGCCAATAAGAACACCCTCTTTCTAGAGACATAGAAAAGTCAGGTGCTTTGCCTGAGTTTCCATGGCTAATTAGAGGTAAAACAGGTCCTGGGAACTACATTTTGGGACAACCCATGCCTTTCCAAGATCCTGCTTTATCCACACACAACTCTTGTTAAATCGGTCATGAAATGCAAATAGAGAAAGAAGAGTTAACACAATCACAGTAGGAAAGGGAAGACAGACTTTTATGTCCAAAAATGTCAAACTTGAATTATTTTGTATAATAAAAATTCAAGAATGAAAGAATATAATATTCTGACATTGAATAAATTTTTAGCTTATATTTGGATATGTCTTTATTGTGACTATGTAGTTTTTTAAGTTAGGGAGTCACTTGTGAAAGCTTAAAAAACACCGTTAATTTTTGTCTTAAATTCTTCTCAAACTAAAATTTAAGTAAATTTATAAGAGTTCATATCTTTGGTTAATTAAAATACACTTATGTTTTTCTTCCAATATAGAAAGTTCTTTGCCTTTAAACCATAGAGAATGTCACAATTATTCTAAAACTCACATAAAGCCAAGTGAAATGTATTTTATTTGTTTCAGTAAATAATACTTTTAACATTAGAGGTGTAGTTGTTTCAAAATAAGAAATTATCTGAAGACCTAATCATTGGCAACATTCTTATACATTGACATATGCTTGTATACAATACATTATTTTTTCATTAATTCATTTATTAAACAAAAATTTGTTGAGCACTTATTATGGGACTGGCTCATCACCATAAGGTTTAAAAGATAAAACATAAAGTGTTTTTTTTTTCTTGTCAGAAATATTTAGTTAGATCATAACCACTGTTAGAAGAACATAACTCCAGGCCATCTGTCAAATGTCTATTGTTATCAAAACTCTCCCTGGAGAGATATGAAACTTCGGCTCACTTCACCACAGTCATTTACTTTTTTCTAGGTTCTAAGTGTCCTATGTGCCCCAGACACAGAAGAAAAATATAGTCCCTGACCCCAGGAAGCTTACATTTCATTGGAACAAACAAAAATAAACAAATAAATATGTAATATAATGTAAAGCAGTAGAGTTCAAAGAATGATTAAACTTCATAGAAAGGCATCAAGTCATAGGTGATGGGGAGTTACTATTCAAATAAGATTATCCAGGAAGTCCTTTCTGAGGAGGTGATATTTGCAGAGAGATCTGAATAAAATAATAGAGCAAACCTGTGTGTATCTTGGGGAAAAGCACTGTAGCCAAAGGAAATAGTAAGGCCAAAGATCTGAGTAGAAACATACCTCAAAGTTTCAAGGAGCAGGAGGGAGACCAGTGTGACTGGGTGCAGGGGAGATGGAAAATGTGATGGAAACTTAGGGCCTTGTCTTTGTATTTTATAGTCGCTGATACAAAGTCTTTTGGAGGGTTTTGACATAAGAAAGGACAAGATTCATGAGCATTTCTGAAAGTTACTTTGTTTTCCATACGTAAATTGGACTTTAAATTGATTATAAGGCAGAAGTTAGACTACAGTGGTAACCAGAAGAGCTTCTGCCTTACAGCTGATTTAATGTTTATAGGTGGTGGTGGTTGGGGGGGGAGGGGGGCGGTTCAAAATGTACAGGCCATTTCTTAAATTATAAACTTTAATTTTAATAATAGCCATAATAAAATGAATTTAAGCTCAGGATGCACTTTTGATATTATCTGGAAATGTTCGGCAGGAAAAATAATTGCTGAGAAAAGCAAAGGAACATCTAGTTTCACTTAAGCAAGCAAGCATCTTAGAGTTCTGTATCTCCCAGAGCACATAACCCACCACTGTGAACACCAGAAACACTTAATGAATACTAGTTGGATTGAATTTTACCCCAGCAAATTTAGAGAAATGTCTAAGGTTGCCTAAAGATCAGGTTTCACAAAGTACGGTTCAAAGCTGAAGCAAATGCATGGGGAATTTAGATAAGAAACATCTAAAAAATTATCAAAGCTAGAAAAATAAAACCCAATTAACCAGCTGAGAGATGGGGAACCAGTGGGAATTCTTCACATTTTCATTTTATTGTTTATGTTTCATATATCAGGAACAAGGATTGAGCCTTCTCCAAAATCTTCTATCTAGTCTCCATGTCATGGTTACAGAGTTTCTTTGCTCCAAATCTGGCAACATGTGCGGGATCATTTCCTTTAATTAAAGTAATGTAGGCTGTGTTCTTCAAGTTAAACATCTTCAGGAGACAGCTTCATGTTCTCAGAGTAAGATCACCCCTCCTTTGCCTCCACACATCACTCAGAAGCCATGAAGCGGGGGTCTAGGCTCCCACTCCTCATTACCTCTCAACATTCAAAGACTCTACATCACTCGCTCTCTGCTTTGAGGCCACCAGGATTCATCAAATGATGGGCCTTTCTACTATTTCTATGCACCATCCCAAGAAACTCCAATCCCAGGTGACTCTTCATCATCTGCAATCCCCAGGTCTCTCTATGCCCCTGAGTCTACCCCAATGCCTTAAATCTCTCCTGCTCCTGAAATGCTTTCACTTTGTCCTCTGGAATTCAGCTCAGACATTCCCAAACACCCAACTACCTCAACTTCTCCCCTGGGGCACTATTGCTCTTCTTAGTCTAGTACCGGCATCTCCCTGGGTATATGGTGCCTCTCAATTGTTCTCAGGAACTGGTATTTCCTCCCACACCCCCCCATACCCTGAATGGGGAGCTTGGGAAGTGACCTCCTTGCTCCCTAGCTTTAGGTCTCTCATTTCTCAAAATCTTTATCATCTAGTTTATTGTTATTCTTTTTCCAAAACTACTTCAATCTTTAATTCTAGTGATTTAAATATTCACGTAAATAATTTTTCCAACACACTGGATTCTCAGCTCATTAAACCCCTCTTGTTCATAAACTTGGTCTGAACAATTCCTCAACTACAAACTTCCATGGTTATAACCCAGGCCTGGTCATAATAAATAAATGCAATTCTTCCTTAGTCTCCATTGCAAAAATTCTGTTCTCTAACATACAACAATCCTTCTACTCCAATAAAGTCTTCATCCCCTTAACTCTGCCCCCTTTCCACTCATTCTCCTAGTGAATTTCTTTTCCTTCTTACCCAAACTTAAATTCCCTTTCAATCATTACAAATCCTCACTTGTGAACACTCCCAATTCCTTGGTTTTCTCTCACTTCAGAACACTTGAAACCTGGTCCAATTTATCTTTCTGCCTCTTCGAACAGTTCTATCTGTGCACTCAGTGGGGCTACAGTAGAATAAACAAACATGCTGGTTGAGCCATGTTGCTGCCCGCAAACTATGCTACATTTTCTTGGACCATTCACACTCTTGTTTATTAAATGATGATAAGATAACCACCTCTCCCCTTGAATCTCTTATGCCTGCCAACCCTTTCACACTCCCAGATTATGACTTTATTTCTACTTTACTGAGAATAATTTAATAACCAGAAGATAACTTTGTCAAGTTCTGCATCAACACGCCTGCCAGCATTGACTTCCATATACTATACGAAGTTGCTCCTCTTACTATACATCAGTGATCCTGAAATAGTGGTCCCCAACTCTGCAGCATTAGTATCTCCTCTGATACTAGAAATGCAAACCCTAAGACTGACTCAGACCTATTGAATCTGAAAATCTGAAGGTAATGCCCCAATCTGGATTTTACCAAGTCCTCCAAGTGATTTTGATACATTTAGAAACTCAAGAACCAAAGTGATTTTGATACATTTAGAAGCTTAAGAACCATTTTCAGTGCTCAAAGACTTTTTCTAAGCTTATGCTGGATCCTCTCCCAGATATCATGTTTTAATTTTTAAGAGAGGAGAAGTGAACATCAAGAGTTTTAATGGTGATGCTAATATGCAAGTTTGAAAACCATCTCTATAAATGAACTGTCCATACTCAAATCTTAGGACAACTTCTCGATCTAATGAGTAGCTTCCATCCCCTCTTGCCTTCCCAGAAAAATTATCCAGCAATTCTCTTCTCTTCTCTTTCTTGTTTCTTCAATTTTCTTCTCTGATAGAGCATTCCTATTTTTCAAAAACATGCTGTTCTAGCTCTTGCTTAAAAAAATCCCACTTGGCTCCCCCTCTGTCCAGGTACTATCCCATTTTTCTACTCACCTTTAAAGCAAAACACGCTTAAGAGAAATCTATACTAATTATGTTTTACTTATATATTGTTCATATGCATTCTAATTAAACCCACTCTAACCAGTTTCTCCCTCTCCCATTGCTCTGTGAAACCTCGAGGTATCAAGGATGCTAATGAAATCTAATGGTTAAGTCTCCATCTTCATTATACTTGGTTGTCAGTGGCTGCTGACTGTTCATCACTCCCTCCTCCTAGAAACATTCTTTCAGCTATTTTTAGGAGACCACCTTCTCCTCTTTTTATTTTTTCTCCCTTGCTGCGCTGGAAACTCTGTCTCCTTGTTGATTTTCCTTTACTGGTGGTGTTTCAGACGCCGGTTTTCTCTCTGCCTCTCTTTTGTCTCTATACCAACGCCCTCAGAGATTTTATCTCATCTAACGATTTTAAATGGCATCTCACACTTACATATACAACACTTCTCTCTCCTGGTAAGCTCTTCCTCCTAAACTCAAGACTCATGGAGCCAACTGCTTACTTGCCACATCCTAATAGACACCTCCAACTCAACTTGTCCAAACTGAGTGCTGGGCTTTCCCCCAAACCCTGCTCCTTCCACAGTCGTTCCTAATCCATCAGTGGCAATTCCATCCTCCCAGCTTGAAGCCATCCTCATCCCTCGACTCCTCTGTTCCCCTTTCACATACAACCTCCGCTCACTCTGTCACCAAATCCTGAGGGCTCTACTTTGAAAATTTTCTCAGGAACCCATTTCTTACCACCTCCACTGCATTCACCAGTCCAAACTACCATCTCTCTTGCCTGAATCAGGCAACGCTATTTTCAACGGTGTCCCAGTTCCACCTTTGCCTCACTACAATCTATGTTTAACTCAGCAGCCAGAAAAATACTTTCAGGATATGTCAGTTCCTGTCATCTTTTCACATAAAACTCTCCAATAGTTCCCATTTCACTCACCGTAAGATCTAAGAACTCTACGATCCCTGATATTGGCCATCAAATTCCAGTCTGCCATTTCTCTGACTTTATTTCCTGGTACTTTTCTATTCAATCACTCCTCTGTAATCACAGTGACATCCTTGCTCTTCCTCTTCGCTTCAGCCATGATCTTGCCTCAGATCTTGCACCATATGTCTTCAGTATGCCCCCCACGCCCTCTGTGCACCCTTCTCAACCCACCTCTGTGCCCAGGAAGGATGAACTCTGTGACCAAAGCAGTAGTCTCCCTGGCCCTCTTCTTTCAGGTGGGTTTGGCCAGCGGAGAGCCCAGCGGAAGATCTGAAGGGGGAATGGGAGTGAGATTACAGTTTCTCCTTATCTCTCCTTTCTGGGGCTTCCTTCCTGCAGTGTTGGTGCAGGTGCGACAT
Organism: Furipterus horrens; assembly: GCF_987537825.1. Lineage (NCBI taxonomy): Eukaryota > Metazoa > Chordata > Mammalia > Chiroptera > Furipteridae > Furipterus > Furipterus horrens. Next base: position 13,064,697 of record NW_028327171.1, read on the forward strand.
GGCTCATCTTAAGGTCACAGCTCCAGCCAGGCAGACTCTCAACACAGCTGTCTCTTACTCCAAGTTCCAGTTACCACTTATCTGTCAACCAGTCAAGCCTAATGATGAGTGTAGCACCCCACTGTCTCTAGCCCCTGAACACTAGACTGTCTCCTGTCATTTCCCTGCAACCTGCCCACATCTTTGTATATGATCACTTTTTTCAACTCTGCTCAAAATATCCAATGTGATTATCATATCAGTCTTCTGCTCTGGCTGATACAGGGCCTTTGCACTTGCTGTTTTCTCTACCTGCAGCACTTTTTCCCAATATGCACATCTCTCCTTCCAAACCTCTTTCAAGTCTTTGCTCAAATGTCAACTTCCCAGGAAGGCCTTCCCTGTTATACCAGTTTAAAATTGCCTTTCTTCTCACCCTCTTTTCCTTGTACATCTTTTCTACTTTGTTCTTTTCCATGGAATTTATCATCCTCTAATGTAATGACCTACCTGCTTATTCATTTTATGTATTGCTTACATTTCTCTCTCCCCACTAGAAGCTAAACTCCCTGAGGACAGAACTCTTTGTTGGGTCTTACTCGCTGCAATATCATGAGCACTCAGAACAGAGCCTAGTTGCTGTAAACTTTTCTGAATGCATGTGAAACAAAAACAAGCACAGAACAAGCAAGAGACTTCCTAAACCCTTACAAGGTTAAGAGACCTAAAAATCTTGCCAAGTTCTAGTAAATTATTCTATGATCAATTTAGCCTTATCCCAACCAGGCAGGCTGTTAACTAGAGATTGTTTGAGTCTCACCACGGGTGACATAAGATTCCTATTTGAACAGGTAGAGTTTAGAAAGACAAATTTGTACTTCAAATTCCACTTTTAAAGTAAATGTTAGAGTCCATAAATCATTTCAGTTGCTTAATTAGATATAAAGCCAGGTCCCAGAAATGTGAAGCATGCATAGCTTCAGTTTGATACAAGTGATTACTCAGTGTTTTCTGTCCCCTGGCAGTTTATTGATCCTCTATTTGTGAGTTTGCAGGAAAAAGTAATTTTTTACTCAAGCAATTTTGCATGGATGAATTCCCAATACCTCAGTGCAGTTCTTTCTGACAGATACAGAAAAGCCAACAACCCTGCCTTTCTCTCAGCATTTGGATCTGCAATTCTCTCTATAATTGTTTTGCTCCCTTAGTTCATCTTGCCCTCATTGAAATTAGAAAATCTTTATTCTTTTGTAAATAAAGCCTTCTTGACACCAATCTACCCGGGATGCAGGTACATAACCCATAAATAATTCAAAGTTTAAAGGGCTGACACGTGGGTGATTTCACTTGCATCTTGTTCTGAGAAGCTTCCTTCATATGAAGAGCTGACAATTTTTTTATCCACATTATGGAATGACAATGCCTAACTATCTTTTAACATCCATCGTTCCCTGCTTTGGAATCACCACCCCTGCCTGAGCCTGCTACGAGAACTTCATTTTTCAACAGAAATAAAATTATGCTTTCCAATGTTTGGGTGCGGTAGTTAACATCTTTGCAATGATCCATATGAATGCCTTTTATACTCTGGTAGAGATATGGGAAAAAAATCAAAGAAAGCAATATCTAAAGTTGATGTCCCTTTTATATGCCAATATCAAATTGACAAATATCAATGGATATGGTAGAGCAATTATTTAATAAGCAACTAATTGCTCAATAGTTAAGATTACTGGTTGCCATATATAATAATAATTATTTCTTTTCTGATTAAAGAGTCACTTTTATTCATTGTTAGAAATGTGGAAAACATAGAAATGTAAAGTAAATGAAAATAAAACTCGCTATCATCCCTATGGAGATGGATCACCCATTCCCATTCAAAGAAAGAATTGGTGCCCATCCTCAAAGAAGTGTGCCTGGGTGACAGTCTCCAACTTTTAACTCCTTAAGCATTTGCCTCAGCTTTTAGACTAAGGTCCTGCCCTGAGACAATGACTGAGCAAGGCCTTGGTACCTAAGTCATGGTAACCAAAGTCAAGGAAGTGAGGCAAAATCCAGCCATTTCCAACCAACACAGGCCCTGCTAAGGGTTGAGCTTTGCTCCTGAGCTCCTCCTGGCCTGTTGGAGATTGTCAGGTCTATACCACAGTCTGACAGTTCCCCTGCCTAATCCTCTTTCTTCCTCTTTTTTTCTTCCACAGGTGTTACTCTCCAATCACTTTTTTTTCCCACTGTGGTAAAATACATGTAACATACAATTTACCATATAACCCATTTTTAAGTATAATATACAGTTCAGTAGTATTAAGCATATTCCTATTGTTAAGCAAGCAAACTCCAGAATGTTTTCATCTCACAAAACTAAGACTCTATACCCATTAAACTACAACTCCCCATTTATTCACCCCTCCCCATTTCCTGACAACTACCATTCTATCTTCTGTTTCTGTGAATTTGACTACTTTAGATACCTCATGTAAGTTGAATCATTCAGTATTTGACTTTTTGTGACTGGTTTATTGCACTTAGTATAATGTCCTCGAAATTCATCTGTGTGGTAGCAGGTGTCAAAATATTTTTCATATTTAAGGGAGAATAATATTCTATTGTGTATGTATACCACATTTTGTTTATCCATTTATCCATCTTTGAACACTTGGGGTGCTTTCACTTTTTTTGCTATTGTGAATAATGCTGCTATAAACATGGGAATATCAATATCTCTTTGAGAATCTGCTTTCAATTCTTTTGAATATATAACTAGAAGTGGAATTGCTATATCATTTTTAATGTTTTGAGGAACCATCATAATTTTTTCCATAGCAGATGCACCATTTTGCAAAATATCGAATGCTGGCTGCTAATGACTGAGCTGATATCAGCTGTATAACTGCTGTTGAGTATCCACAGCAGCTACTATAGAGATTTTGTTGAGGCCTTAGACATTCGATTGGTGCCCAGCCGGAATAAGTCCCCCTTACTGAAATGACCACAGATTCCAGGAAGGCTTGGCATAATCCCTTGGCAGAAGAATCCATTGGCTCTAGGCCATTTGACATTGCCTAAGACTGAGGTCACTGCCACTCAGATGATAGGAAAGTGCCGACTAACTCACTTATCCTTGGGAAAAGTTAGAGCCTATGTACAATTAACAAAGTGCAGACCAACCCGGAATGTTACACCTTCCAGTGCTTTGTCTCTGAGGTAAACAACTCCATCTGAGGAAGTGTCCGATCCATTTTACCCTCACTATCTCCACGCTCTCCACCACCTGCTCCCACTTCAATGAAATGCTTCTGAAATCAATGAACTCCATCTTACTTGACGTATTTACTTATGAACATAAAGATAAAGAGGATGTTCACCATAGACCCTCTCTATGATTACAAATGTTCCCCTACTCTAGTTTAAGGAAGGAAGAAGCAGTTTTCTGATTCTTGTATTGAAACACATGAAATATTACATGTTTAATATTATAGTCAAATGGAACTAAAACTGAAATCGAGGATACAGCCTCCTTCAAAAGGAAGGCTCAAGACATGGAAACAAAAGTCAGCTTGACAGTGTTGATAACTCTGGATACAGCATCATGTCAAACAAGCATCCTAACCCAGCTTAAAGTCTTCCCCTGGCAACACAGTGGTGGGGACTGTTAGTACTGGCATTGGAAGAAAAAATTTGCTGGTGGTGAATTAAAACTGAACTTCTATTCTCCAAACTCCTATGCTCCAGGAAATATAGAGAAGAGAGGCAAAGATGGAAGAAAAAAGGGGAAAAAAACTATTTTATACTTAAAAAGGTAACAGTTTTTGTGCCATTTGCAAGCCTGAATAAAGATAAAGAAATATATATGTACACACAAATATATATAGCACTATCCACCCTTATTTCACTAGCATATTTGAAACAAGTTATAAATCTATGTCAGAGTTCTGTCAAAATTATTGTTATTCAAAAATAATCTTTCCAACATTCCCCTCCCAAAAATCCTTCCCATGATCCCACCCAGCTCTAGCCAACATCCCACACCTCCCTTAGCCTATACCTTGGCTGCTCCAACTCTTCATCTTTCATCTATTCTTCCATCTTCCAGACAAGGCCAGCTTCCATAACACCAAGTGGATTTCTTTTGATAAGTTGACCGATGACCCTGATATCCTCAAATATAATGAGCATACTTCTGTTCTCACCTTTCTTGTCCTTGTTGTGATATTTTGCATTGTTGACCATCTCTTCTATGTGGAATCCCTTCTTTTCAGCATCTGGGACATCCCTCTTCCCTAGCTTTGTTTTTACTATTCCTTCTGTTTCCTTTCAGACTCCTTTTGTTAGGTTTCCTTCTCCTTGTAATACACTAAATGTTTTGGTTTCCCCAGCTTTTTCCTAAATGCTCTATTCTAATTAGTCTACCTGCCATCCTATGGTCAGCGTATCCACATGCACATGCTGATGACAGTTCTCCAGCTCACAGCCCTCTGTTGGGTTTCAAGTCTGTGTATCCAACTGCCCATGTCCTAGAGGCCCCTCCAAGTCAACACAATAGAACCCTTCCAAATCTGATCTTCTTAACTTCTTATGCTGCTGCAAATGAATGGCCCTACCTCCCACCCAGTTACCATGGTCAAAAACCTGACATTCTAAACACTCTTTTTCCTTGCTCTTCAACATCAAGTTAGTCACCATCCTCTAAATTCTATTTCCTTCATTTGTCTCAAAATCTCCATTTCCCTCAGTCTCCACTGTCATTGTTTTAGCCCACACTCTCTTCACTTCACTTCACGTTCAGCCTGCATTAACTGATCTCCCTACAACTCCTGTACCACCTCCTCCTTCAGCCTCTCCTCTAGTTACAATTACAAAAACAGTGCTTAACACTTCTAGGACTTTGAGATAAAGGCCTGAGAATTTGGATTGTGCACTAGCTGTATTCCTAAGGGAAAGTTCTCTAAACAAAGCTCCTAATACTTTCTCAAAGGTGTGTTAGATGAATTAAATGAGACGCTATGTTAATCTCTTACACTTAGAAGCATTGCCTGGCACATCAAAAGCCCCCAATAAATAAGGAAACCCTCTATTTATGTTACCTTACTAAAACAAAAAAATCTAATTCGCTTTTACTTCCCTGATTGTCATCCTGAAACTACTTTCTAGAGCACCCAGAATAAGTTCAGACACTTCATTTTAGTTTCTCTAAATGTCATATTCTGGCTTCTTCCTACCTTTAGCAACTCCAAAGGTACAAGGATCTCATCTATGTCCTCACTTCTTCACATGTTTGGCAGGTCATGAGTGCTCACTCAATACAAGGAGATAAAGGAAAGAAAGAGAAAAGGAATTGAGCAAACAGAAAGGTAAGGATAAATGAGTGAAAGAAGGACAAACAAAGCTATTTCTTGCTATGCTAACATCCCAGAACAGTTTTGCTTTAGCCTCTGAAAGCTCATAGATCCCCATTTTCCTAGGTAAGAGATGTTATCACCTCCCATGTAGAGAGTCTGCACTTTCATCTCCCTGTAAACAGCTCTGCTCCTGTGCTCCTTATTCAATCAATTCCTTGTTCCAGCCCTTTTTCCAGCCACTATGATCTGCAGCTCTTCATCCTTACAAATAAATGATCCTTTAGAAATACTGGCGAGACTCATCCCTTTGACTTTTTACAGTGTCCTTACAATAAGGGATACAAAAGGACAACCTGTAAAAGGAACCATAGAGAGGAATTTGTACTTTACCTGTATTCCTCCTGGCAATGCAGAGATTTATTGAACAAATACATTGTGAGCACAATGATCTTTGTCCGACCATATATTGTGCATAAAAAATATAAAAGTTGGTGAGTTAAGGTCCTGATTTGTCAGTGAGCTCACGCATTGGTGGATTCTTTTAACTAACACTGTTTTGCATGCTTTCTGTGTTCTGAGAGAATAGCAGTGAACAAAACAGAAAAAGTTCCTGTTTTCATGGCAGTGACCTCTAATAAAGAAAGGAGACAATAAACAGTTGGTTTGCTATAAGGATAAAAGAAAGAAGGGAAGCAAAGGTGGACACTGGGAGATCAGTTATCCACCTGGGGTTGTCCAATCAAAAGGTAAATGGGTATTTCTTGGTGTAGGGAGGTAATGGTGGTAAAAATTATTAAATTCTGTAGAGCCAACTGGATCTGCTGATGGATTAGACATGAGTTGTGCACAAGAAAAGTGGGTCAACCCTGACACCAAGGATTTTGGTTTATGTACCTGGGAGAAAAGAATTGCTTTTACTTGAGTTGGAAAATTCAACAAGAGCAATAGACTTTTTCGGTGAAATAAGCATACTCATGATCTGAGAGTAAAGAAAAAAGGGGAGATGTTGGCATTAAAGAAGAAAGAAGGAGGAAATGCCTTGGAAAGTATATAATTGTCTATGTCCCCTGTGGTTTGCAGATGAGACAAAGATAAAAGATAAAATGTTTAATTTTAGATGTATGTTTGAGATGCCTAGAAATAAGAACAGCAAACATTTATGTAGTTATCACTATAAAATGTAATCACTAAAAGATACATGGTATGAATTTCAGGCCCATCGTACCTTGTTTAGAGGTGTGGACCTGTAACAGCAATACAACATTATAAAGTAGGTTTTCAGGACATTATTCCCCTGCATTAATGTTACTACAGGAGAACATTCTGTATTTTAGAAAAGAATTGCATTATTTTTTTGTGAATTAGGACAAAGGACCACCAATCCTTTAATATTATGATGCTTTATTATGACATCAGGAATTATGGATCATGAGTAGTGATTTATGTGGTAGAAATAAGGGAATATCCACAGATAGCTGAGAAAAGTTAACTTGTCTCTGAAGGTATATTGGCTTATTGTGTATTCAGCTTTATTAAATATTTAGCCTGTGGAAAGCACAGCTCTCAGGTCATATATCAGAAGAACCAGATGCATCTCAAACGTGGATCATCTGTATTTTGACCAAGGAGCACTTAATGGATATTAGTAATGCTTGATAAAGAATATGTGTTGAGGTCTTATGTTTTAATTAACAAAACGTATTCCCTGTTTATATGATTTTTTTAAGTGTCTTGAGAAGGAAGAATTGATCAACTGTAACAGATGCTCCTGATGGTTAAAGTAAAATGAAGACTGAGATTTACATTTGAATTTGACAATTTTACATCATTGGTGACCATGATAAGTTCAATTTTTGAGAAGTAGTGGGAGGAAAATCCTGGCAGGAGGATTCAAGAAGAATGAAAGGTGAGTAAGTGAAAACATAGAATATACATACATTTTCAAACAGCTTTTTCCAGGAGGAGCAGAAAGAGAGAACAGTCGTTGGAAGAACATGTGGGTCAAGGGAGGATTTTTTTAAATGAAAGACTTTATGGTTCATTTGGATGCTGATGCAAATGATACTGTGAGAGGGGAAGATGATGATGCAGGAAAGGAGAAGTAGCGGAGAGAAATTTGGAACTAATGATGAGGCAGAGGAATTGGCTTTACATAGAATAAAGGAGAATAGATCACTCATGGTTATTAGAGGTTAAGGCAAAGAAAAGAAGTATTCCATTTACTAATAAAACATGTCAACTTCTCTTTTGATTGCGTTTATTGTTCAGTGGAATGAAAGCAAAATTGAGACTAAGGAATGGGGGAAGGTGACGTTGGAGGCTTCAGAAGAGAGCAGCAGGTGTGAACCAGTTGCCTAGGAGAGTTTTACATTATCTGTCCTCTTTGTGGAAGGTCTACTGCGGAAGTCCCCTACCAAAGACACGTGACTTTATGTCACGGCCCTAAAGGTCATGATGGAGAGGCGAGTCTCTTTTTAAATTTGATTAATTCTGTATTCTCGAAGGCCTCAACTATTTGTGTAGATCCAGGAGTGAAAACCTCATACAAGACTGGTGAATACTGATTCATTCCATGGGAATTTGGGACCTGGAAATGTGAAAGTCAACCTCTCTTGAAAGGTGTGACTTGTGGAAAAACAAACCTTTGTTTCATGTTATGGGAAAATGAGAAACATGTCTTTGGGAAAAGAAGACTAAGATAGATGTGCATAAAAAACAAAGTGAAAGAATCCTGAGAGTGTTGCTCACCCTAACTCTGGGCATTTCTGAACCCTAGACCTTGGATCCTTAATACTGCCCCATGCCCCTTTTTGCCTAATATAGCTTAAATTCAGGTTCAATCACATACAGCTGTGAGGTTCCAAAATAGTCTACCCACCGTGGGTGGCCTTCTGAACGGGCAGAATAGGCACTAACAGTATGATGTGAGGAATTCAGAAATGTGAATTTTCTTGAGCAAAACTTCCCTGGCTCACTAGCTATGGTTTATGAGAGTCCACAATGAGATTGAAAGGGAATGACCACTCACAGAGTATCTTCTAGAAGCTAGGTGTCTTAAAAATATTCTCATTTATATAATCCTTTAGCACTGGATAAAGCTTATTCCAGAAGTCAAAGAAAAAAATATCTCCTCCCAAAATATATACATATATGTCCAAAGTATTATTGTGTATACCTTTGCTCCATCATTAGGTGGGAGTGACATTAATTAAAAATATCATATTTAGAAATGTTAAAATTATGATTTGATGGCTGAAAATAAATCAGGTAAAAAAATGAAGGTACTTGAACTGGAGACAAAGACATTGGAAATCAGATTGGGGACAAAGGACAGAAAGTTAAGAATTAACTGAAAGTCACAAAAAAATACAATAAGCCCAAAGAAGTCAAATATGAAATGAAAAGGCTCAAAAGCTGTGTGCAGTTGTTGAAAGAAACACATTCAGACATCTTTAAAAAAGGAGACTGGTTCATGGTAATGCTTATAAAGTGAATTAACTATTGCTCAATACATCAGATGGGCATTCTCAACTAGATTATAAGGTTTGAAGACATTACATGGAAAGATCTGCCTGGATTCAGATTAGAAGCCAGTGTAAAAGAATGTGACATGGAAAATAATTGTCTAAAAAGCCAGCTTTCTATTTCAAGAACAGCTTTTTATTTCTAGCTAGAATAAATAACAGAATGTAATACTTACTATAATTTAATAATACAGAGAAATATTTAAAGCATACTTATGTAATATATACACAAGCTATGCAATGGATATCTCCCTAATAAATATAAAAATATTTGACCAAATATATTACTTATATATATTATTAAGAAAGGATAAGGACATACTACTAGGTCAGGGTGACAAGGTTGTCATTTGGTGTAGAGAAATTCTTAGCAAAGAGTTCATTGCAGTGAAAAGGACCAATAGTAGAATCCTTACTTACATTCACACCACTTTTGGAACCAGGAAATCTAACAAATACTGAGTTTAAAATTTTGTCTTACAATTTTTCTTTTCTCAGCCTTCAAGACCCATTAGAGGACAGTGGTCTACAATTTGTCAAGTATTCATTCAATTATTTGAAGCTCCTTTTCTTTTCCAATTTGAGTCTCATTTGAAAGATCTTTCCTCCAGTCATTCTCCAATCAGAGTGTGAAAAACGATTTCTGCACAAAAGACAGAACAAAAGGAATTGTTACACTTTTCAAAATGGCATATTTAAATGTAATTTGGAATGTAGAACACAAAACTTCAAAATGTTGACCATCATCATGGACACATAGAATGATAGATGTGGAAAGAAATTTGAGGGTCACTTGGTACAAAGTGCTCATTTTGTTCATAAATAAACTAAGACCCAGATAGCCAGAGAGACAGGACCAAGGTCACACAGATCAGATGGCATAGATAGAAGGAGATGGAGGTGTTCTACTCCCAGTCCCAACTTCTTCTGGAACATCCTCTCCAGGACTTTTTAAAAATTTGCATAAACTACTGACAACATTTAAATACAGACATTACTAGCTAATGTAAAGAAGATCACTAAAAAGACAATTAGCTAATTCAAGAATTTCAATAGCACATAACCCCTTTGCAAATAAAACTAAAATTTTCAGTGAAAAATCGGAAAGGTAAAGAAAATTGTAAATAGTAAAAATAATGCTTTATAGTTAAAGTTTTATGATTACGGTGAAGTTACCCCCAAATCCCATTCATTATATGTTTACCAAAAATGATTCTGGGAACATAAAAAACAGTAGAATCCTGACAAGAGTGTTTACAGGCAAAGAGTATTGAATTGAGGGTGTCTTGGTCTTTTTCTACCTAAAGTCTTGGCAGCAGAGAATCACAGATATTCATCCAAGAAAAGAGAGGAGAAAATGCAGTTCTACCTGGACAGGTACAGTAGAACTGTGAACTTTCTCTGTTAAACTTGGGAACTGTTTTAAACAGGAATAAAAAATAATAGCAGAGGCATTGATTAAATAGTGATGTGAGAGAGATTTTGCAGAAGTCACTAAAGATTCAGGGGACATTCACCCCAGCCCAGCTCTAATACCTCCTTCCCTAAGGTGAGACAGTAGTTCAGAGACAGAAGATGTCAGCTGACTGGGGAGAGTTCCAGAAACACAAGGGAAGTCCTTTCCAGGGAGAATAAGGAAGGGTGGAGGGATAGGAAATTCTGTAGGAAGAAAGGTTAGAGGTGAACCATGCAGGAATATGGAGGGAATGGGAATCGAGTTACCAACAGAGATGAGGGCATAGGAGTGCTTTGAGGACACAAGTTGAGTGAGTAGGCTCTTAGGTCATCAGCAATCCTGCCTAGCGAGCAAGGACCCGGGAAGCCAGCTTGGTTCTGCCCTAAAGGACCCTTTGATTAGGCAATCTGGGGCCTTAGCTTAACCCAGACCACCAGTGACTATGAATCATATATTTCAACACTGAGCCATTTTAACCCAAAGGCCAAATGAAACAAGAAAATAGGGTGCCTTCCCAGAGGAGCAGAAAGGATGAGCCGGCTCTCCCTTCAGTGCATTAACCTTCAGGGAGGAAAAGCTTTAAGGACAAAGGAAGCAGCAGCTTCTCAGGCATTAAAAAGATTAAGGGAAATAGTACTAGACTGGAGCAGAGAGAAAATTATTTGCCTGTCTCAGAGAGGACATTTCTGTTGTTATTGCCCCTATAAACTATCTTCAACCTCGGTTCCAAATCGGGCAGGGCTGATGGGATTTGTTGAGGCAATATATCAAATTAGTCCAGCAGAGGAAACTCCAGGGAGAGGTCTGGTGCCAAGGAGTGCCCTGAAATTTATCTAAGTGACAGGACACTTAGAGAAGCAAATGGAGCCCCTAAGTTGCCACTGTGGACATTACAGCCAAGAATGATGCTAATAAAAGAAGGCCTGTGCCTTTAGTTCCAGGGAAGAAAAGGAGATTTAAAGAGTAAACCAATGACCATCTAAAGTCTTTATTACCATCTTGAACTTGGGTGGAAATCAGAAGTTCAGGGAGTCCCAGTAACTTTGGGAGAACACAGGAGGGCTATAACGATGCACACCTGCACCATTCATTGTATTAAGAATGATCAAGATCACACAGATATTAAAAAGCAAGTCAACTGTCTACTTTAAGGGAAGAGGGCATGGAAAGAATTCAGGGGCTGAGTGAACACTGAGAAGCCAGCAGGGGCCCTGAGGATCCCTCTTCCAGCTGGTGCAGCTTCCCTATGCATTGGATATCCAGCCTCCAGAGCTCTGAGAAAATAATGCCTGTTGTTGAAGCCTCCCAGCCTGGGGTAGACTAATCCAGCTACCCGGCCTTCACTGACGTAGGACAACTGGTGAGTGAGAGGGCGAGCTTAGGAAAACCTAACTCTACCAGGGGGAAGCTTTCATGGGGGAAGTGATATGGAGAGGAATCTTGAAGAATGTGTCAGAATGTGGCAAATCTGTCCCCAATATGAAATAACAAGTTAGCGAAAAAGACATGATTAGAATGGCATGACTGCCTGCTTCGTTGGAGCTGAGTTGAGGAGCTTTGAACCAGTGAGAATCTTACCCTGGGTCAGATGGCAATTCCTGGGAGCACCTGCCTGGTAAACTGGGTTACAAAGGAATGCTAGTTTGATGACTCACTGAGTCATTCATGAGGATGAGCTTGGCATGCATGGGCCAACATAGTAGGAGATTAAAGTCCCCTCCCTGCCAAGTCCCATATGGCTGTATTACAGTCTCCAGGCCTATCTGGGCCTCAGTTTCCTTTATTTAAAATAGAGATGTCACAAGAGGTGATTTCTAACATCTCTGCTACCTCTGATGCTCCATGAAAGACAGTTGGGTCACATCCATATTTTTTGTCAAACTTTGGAGTAGATTCTGCTTAAAGAAATAGGTGAAAAGCAAGATCAGCAATAACCTGACAAATCTTACTTGCATAGAAAATAAAACTTGGAACTTGGGTATCTCATCTTTATCTAACACTTCCAAATGCTCCTTAATTAGTTTTTGCTGAAATATCCTTTCTTCTTCACAGCCATGACACTCCGACAAATATAACCTCCCCAAAGAACACATTTATCTTTAAGCATTTGATAGTGAAGACCCCAACATTTTAGAACTAGAATCCAGTTTTTTCAGCTTCACTAAACCTATTTCATCTATAAAATAGGAATAATAGCTCTCTTTTGCTTACAAAAGAAAAAGAATTTGAATACTTAGGTTAAAAAGTATCATATATATGCATACATATGTATCTATGTATGTATACAAAGTCTTTCAGAAAAAGCCCAACCATTGTAAATATAATGATAATGGTTTACACAACATCGATGTAAACTGGCAGCCAAGGAGAGTGGACTGGAATGTGCATGCATGAACAATGACGCCTTCACTGTACTAGTCAGTGGGGCAGTAGACGCCATTGAGTGAGCATGTGCACTGTGTGGCCATCACATTCAAAACAAGCAAGTAGAGCAATGAATCTGCATCAGATTTTGCATTAAGCTTGAATATTCCTCCACAGAAACTATTCGGATGATTCAGAAGTTCTCAGCCATGGGCAGCTGGTGATTGGCAGCTTCCTCATGACAATCCACTTGCTCATGCACATCTCATACAGAGTTTTTTTGGCAAAACATCAAATCACCCAGGTGACTCAGTCCCCCTACAGCCCAGATTTGGCATCCTGCCACTTCTGACTTTTCCCAAAACTAAAATCACCTTTAAAAGAGGAGAGATTTCAGAACATCAATGAGATTCTAAAAAATATGATGAAGCACCTGATGGCGATTGGAAAAACTGTATGAGATCCCAAGGTGTCTACTTTGAAAAGGACTAAGGCATCATTGACTTACGTACAATGTTTCTTGTATCTTGCATCTTCATTAAGAAATGTCTGCTTTTCATAGTACACAGCTGAATACTTTGTGGATGGACCTCATATATATGCATTTGTATATACATGCATATGTGGCGGGGGGCGGGGCGAGGGTGGTATGTCCAGAAAGTATCCAGCCATGTATTATGAAAAGTAGAGCCATATCCTGAAGAAGATACACGAAATTTGTACATGGGACAATTAGGCCACAGTCCCCTTCAAAGTAGGCAACTTGGGACCTCACACAATTCTCCCAGTGTCTCTTCCACTATTCAAAATATTGCCTTGATCTTGCTGCAACTTTGCCCTGCCTTCTTCAGGCATGGAAAACCAGGTGACTTCCATTGGGATGACTGGGCTTTTGTTTGTGGATCATAGTCATAGACTCAGCATTCATCTCCTGTGATGACCTTCTTGAGGAAATCTGGTTCATAGGTAGCGGTTTGAATCAAGTCATTAGCCACTGCGGCACAATGTTCCTTCTGCTCTGGTAGCAGAAGCCATGGAACATTTTGCCACAACACATTTCATGCCAAGATCCTGGATTAAAATGTCGGACCCAGTAGTTTTGGAATCCCCAGGTCAGGTTCTAGTTCTCACACTGTCGACAATCTTTGTTGATTGCAGCCTGTACACATTGAATAGGCTCAGGTTCTCTGCTGGTTGCAGGCTTTCTAGACCATTGATCACTTTCAACTGATTCTCAATCATCTTTGAAGTGTTTGTACCATGCTTTTATTTGCACCGCACTCATCACATTGTCCCTGAAGGCCTTCTGAATCATCCAAATAGGTTCTGGGAAGGAATATCCAAGCTTAATGCAATATTTGATGCAGATTCATTGCTCTACTTGCTCAGTCATTTTGAATGTGATGGCCACAGGGTACACATGCTCACTCAATGGTGTCTACCACCCTCACTGACTAATACAGTGAAGTCGTCATTGTTCATGCACGCACATTCCAGTCCACTCTCCTTGGCTGCCAAGTTACAGCAATGTTGTGCAAATCATTCTCGTTATATTAACGATGGCTGGACTTCTCCCAGCCAGACCTTATGCTCCCCTAGTGGATTATAATACACAAGAATAGGAGTTTTCTTTTATTTTCTTGATGGGATATAACACAGTATTAGAGTCACAATAGATGCTATATTAATTATGAGTTGACTTGAGCTGATAGGGATTAAATATTTTCTTTACGTAGTCACTTTTTAAATTTGCAAATGACCTCTTGCTTATTATAACAAAACAAAATATATTCAATAAAAGTAAAACTGTTTTTCCTGGGTGGGGGGGCGAGAATAGAACACAACAATCAGAGAAGGAGAAAAGAGCATTTCCCACAGCAGAGATTCTTGAAGTGTGGTCCCTGGGCCAGCAGCATCTACCCCACATGAGAACTTGTTATAAATGCAAATTCTCAGGGCCCCTCTCAGACCTACTGAATCAGAGACTCTGGGGAAGGGGCCCAACCATTTGTGTCTAACAAGCCCTCTGTGTGATGTTGATACAGGCCACAGTTTGAGAATCACAGTCCCCAGGAGGTGGGAAGGCTCAAAAGTGCAGTCATTAAGTGTACTTTTATTTTCCAGTGTGGGTGGTAAATACTACAGTGACTACAGAGGTTACAGGGAGAAATAGGAGTTGAGCTGGGCCTTGAAAGAAGGGCAAGGTGGGTGGGTGTGAGGAGGAGGAGAGGCAGTCGGAGGGACAGAAATCACATGAGCAGAGCCTTCTGCCTCTGATTTAATCCTTAGCTGGGAACTTAACTTCCAAGCATTGATGTCCCTTTCAAGGTCAAATGATTTTAAAAAATAAGATGCTTAAGACCAAGGGCACATTATCCTGGATTATTTTCTACCAAAACAACGACTTGCTGATGAGCTTTTTCAATATTAATCTGGAGTGGTGAAAAACGCTTCTAACAGTCCATCTGGAAAAAATTATCGGTCAGGGAACTATGGTCAGAGATATTTTAGAGCCAAATTGAAGAGGATGTAAAAGTTGTATTAACTGCCCAGAAGGCATCCTTTGTGTTGAACAGAACACAACCTTAGCTCTAGGCTTTTAGTAAAATTAAATCTCTTCACATTTCACAGACCTTGTGACTTTCCTGTATGAGGGACTGGAGCCTACTGCCTGGAAAAGGATTGCTACAACATTTACCTGCCGGCACCTTGGTGGGGGGAGGGAGGACACATGATGCAGAGCTGAGAAAGAACGAAAACTGTGATCTCTGTGAAGAAAAGACAGTCATGCTTCTTGGATGTGATGGAATGCTGTGTTAGCAAACTGAGTCATTCAGATCTAAGACTGGAAAGTTTTAACTCATCTTTCATTCATGCTGGGTTTGTTTTTGTTTTTGTTTTTGTTTTTGTTTCTATAGAATGGTGGAGTTGGTTTTGCTTTCTCATCCCAAATGAATGCACCAAACCAATTATTCGTCCTTTCTACCCCTTTGACAGGGATGAGTTCATGTTCCAAAAATTGTCCCTTTAGGCTTGTTTGGGACCTAGACTTCTGTGTCGGCAGGGTGGGACTAATTTGCGTGCGTGTGCTTCCTCCCTTTCTCTGTACCTCACACAGATGTTATCATTTATGCTTCAGCTTTTTCAGATCCCTTTATAGCATAAACTATTTTCTTCATGTTCACTTGACTGCACCCTGAGAAATTATCTATCGACATACTCAGTGGCAAAAGACAAAAGCAGATGGCTTGAAAACTGAAATAGGATTCTCCTGCAGATATAAAGGGAAAGATTGTGTTCGGGAACTGGATTATACGTATTTCACATTTTTAGTTTCCATAAGAAACTTGACTTCTTCAAATCAGTTATAGATTTGACAAGGCCATTTATTCAGCAGTGGTTGGCTTGTCCTTCTTCAACAATGAAATAGAACACACGGCTTCAGAGAAATCGTGCATTTTCTTTCCTCCCTAATAAGAGAACTATTCCAATGGATGCCACATTTATTTAATTAGATTGCTGAAATCTTTCTGCAGAGAAATAAATGCAATATTTTCCATTTTTCTCTTTTGACCTATAAAACAAAACTGACTTCTAGTACTACAATGTTTTAGTGTGATTTGAGTCTTTTAAAAAGATGAAATTTGGGAAATACAAATTAAAAGCAGCCTCATATAAACCGTACTGTTATTTTAATCAGCACTTCTATTCACTCTCTTTTTTTTTATTTGCCAGCTTTCCTTTTGATTGCATCATAATAACCGTCTAGACTTTGTTCTCAACTGTGATGGATTTTAGAAGACTTGGTACAAATGATACCAAGAAGAAAAATAAATTAGCAATACTGTGCATTAAAGTGTCACAATTTAAAAAGTTATGAATAGAAAAATCATTGACTGCTTATATACCAGCTACAATAGCCTGCTATGTATTCATTTTCTTCAGGGTTATATAGCTTGTGATTAGAAAGTTATCTACCTTGCTATCAAAATGTATAATAAACAATGACTTACAACAGTATGTATATTTCTATGCCCTTATTTAACTTTTTGTTTTATACAAGATACAAAAGTTTTGTGAGAATCTTGATTTGGGGTTAAGTCACAGCTATAATTATAATTGTATTGGGGATTGGTTTTATGAGTGTCTGTC
Organism: Furipterus horrens; assembly: GCF_987537825.1. NCBI lineage: Eukaryota > Metazoa > Chordata > Mammalia > Chiroptera > Furipteridae > Furipterus > Furipterus horrens. Next base: position 13,081,514 of record NW_028327171.1, read on the forward strand.
TGACTTCACTTGTGATTTGTGGGACTGCCCATAAGGTTCAAAGCCACAGTTAATTAAATTTTTATTTAAAGCAGTACAATAATAATAGTGGCAATAAATGATATCAGAAACAACTCTCTTGGGCTGATATTTACTCAAGAAGTTTGAAAATCAGCTTTTTCCCAGAGCATCCCCAACCCATGGTCTTATCACCTCACCCCTGCCACCTCAGCCCCTTCTCCGGCAGCCCGGTCTCTAGGCAACTAAAGGTTAACACCTAGACCAGTAAGGAAGCCCCACCCGTGGATAAGTAGAAAGCTTCTGTGGGAAGCTTGGAAGGGCTGTTGTATTTACAAGCAAACCTCAATTTCACACTTCTCTTTCAGGTCAACCTTATCTATGCCAGTTATCTAATTGCTCTATAGGCTGTTCTCAGAGACAAGGAGATTTATTGTGTTTTACAATGTGATCAAACTGTTCAACCCCTAGATTTAAAATTTGGGAATATTCATGGTTGCGAAGATTCTGCCTACAAGTGTGCCCCACCCACTCTCCTTTACTGAGCCACTGCACCCATCCCCCAGCTACTGGTGTTGGTTTTTGGTGGCTCACAGAAGCACCCTTTTTAGGATAATTGCTGTCAGGCAAGCGGAGATCCCTTGGCTGGAGACACCTGGGAGATATGCTTCTGCCACCACCAGAATAGCCTGTTCCTAAGGACTAATTCTGTTCTTGCAAGACAATTTTGTGGTTCCATCCATATTCCAGAACTCCCTGTGGAATAGGTTGAGCTAGAAAATCACAGCTTTGTTTAGGTTCTTTCCCTGCATTATGTCCTTGAAGACCTGAAAGCCCTGAACATGCCCTTGTATCTCTCCAGTCCGAAATAACCCAATGCATTTTACTTTTGAGACAGAAGTGAAGATATTTTTATTTCTAAATGATATGGACATTTTTTAGATCTTTTATCAAACAAATTTGAGAAACACTAATAATGTTCAACTTTGATTTTCAACAAATTATACCATTAGGAATCTAAAGTATGTTATAGTTCCGTTTTTCTTTTCTGTTGCAATACTTGTTTTTCTTTTTGTTAGACTTTCATCAGTGAAATTCATGTTTTCCTTACTACTGATCATTCTGCACATATATAGATAGAAAGGGACATGTCAATACTTCGTAGACTACAATTAGCCACCTCAACTGATACACAAGTCATCTGGGTATTTTTGGTTTGCCTCTCCATACCCACTCTTCACCCTTCTCCACTCTGCTCTGAGCCCCAAGACTTGAACCTCGAGGGTCTTTACCAACAGGCTTTCTTGCCCTCCAGCTTGAACTTCCATTTTAGCCAGTAGAAGCCATTTGCCAAAAATTTGAAAGATCGGTGGAGAATGAGGAAAGCATTTGTATTCCAATAGCAACCTCCCTGCCACATTATCACAAGTTGGCTCTGAGTCTCTACCTAATACTACAATTCTTATTGGGCAGCTCTCTCCATCCATTAACTGCCTGCTTCCCATGCCAGGCCCCTTGGAAGTCCTGCCCAATAGCACTAAACTATCCTTTGCTGTGAGACTGCACTTGACTTTGCCCCCATCATGGTACACCTCCCTCCATTAACCTTCCTTCAGTGTTTCTTTTGAGTATGTTGTTTCCTGCCTAGACACTGGAATAAATAATAGGATGTCCTAACTTGGCTAACACTGGAAGTGAAAATACTTCCTAGTTGGAAAAAAATGCAACCTGCTAAAAATACTGAAGTAATTTCTATGCTATCTGGTCACTTAGTACCTCTAATACTCATTACTGCTCATTGATATAGGACTTATAGTCATTCAACCATTCCCTTGTTCATTTATTCCATAGCCAGTCATTGATCGCCAGCTCCAACTGATGCTCTGGGAGCCATGCTAACCAGGTAAAGCACTGAACATACAGTGTCCTGCACCACATTATAAATTTCCCCCTGTGAACAATTTTCAGGTTACCTTTGAATGACTGTAGGTGGATGAAAACGCTGACTAATGGAAGGAAAACATTCTGACCTCTGATTGGGACTGAAATGAGAAAACCCATGGATTAAGAAAGTGAAAGCGACTATAAGATGAGTTCTCTTACAATAAGCAACTGAAGTACCACTCTGGAGAGGAGTCAATGGATGAAGAAGGCGATCAACCCTTTGTAGGCAAAGTGTGTGCCTTGGAAGACGCCTGGCAGGCAAGCAGTGGTCTTGAAGCTGTGCTGAAAATTGGGGTGAAAAATGCTCTAAATCCCAAATACTTTGGAAACAATTGCCCAGTCTGTCCTAGCTAGCTAAGAGGCACAGTCAATTTAGTGCAAGTCAGTCAAATAATATATGTGTTATTCTCAAGACCAAAAAACCAATCGTGTGACTGAATTCTTCATTCTTCAAGTCATTGTAGAGAGAATCTAAATTTTGCAAATGATTGCTTTTAGAATAACACTCATGTTTAATCTCTGAGTTGTCCTTTCTGCTACAAATGTCTCGAAACAGAGAAAATAAATGCTGTAGAGTAAATTTTTTTTTAAATGTCTTTAGGGAAAAGCCTGGTTTAGGGCACTCTCATGAAATATCTGTAAACTTTACCTCACATTCTATATTGCTGAATAACTAAATATGTTTTTAATATATTTCTTTAAATGGAAAGAGCTGAGAAAGTGCTGCTATAATTAAGGAAAAATATTGGGCTCAACAAAAGTATATAGAAAGGGTGGCCTTCATCCTTAAGCCCCACCACCTGGCCCAGTTCCTGGCACTTATGGTGTGTTGTACAGACCACTGAATGACTAAAAAAGAACAGGTGTTATTTGTAGATGATGACAATTCCACCTAAAAGGATGAAGGGATATTTAATAAAGATACTGACCGGCATAGTAAATATTTAAGAGCTGGCAGGTCCATATAATGTAAATTTACTTGAAAATCTGTACTCCCATACGGAATTATGAGTTGCTGATATTTTTTAAAATATAGTCTTATTTCTAGCATTTACTCATATTCATCGTGCCTGCTACATTCTGAGAACATGATGAGAAATGGGAAGCTCTAGGTGCAGATTTTCTTCCAGAAAAGGGGGACTGATGAGCATTTCCTTGGCTCAACACTCAAATGTGGGGCACAGTTGGTTGGCTCTGTTAAATAAAAGAGTTTCTTCATTGGGGAGGAAATTGAGGAGTGAAGCAGATTGTCAGAACAGGCCTCTGAGTGCCTTGAGAGCTGGTTATCCCATTAATCTTCATGTTCCCAAACCTAGGTCAATGCTTGGCATATAAGTAGACATAGTGCATATAAAACACTGGTCATAAACATTTATGGGGTAAATCAGTATATTTTGAGTTTTAGCAAAGAGCAATATTTGCTGTACCTTTCTTGGGGATAAAAGTGTCAAAACCATAAAATGACCTCATTTGGCAAGGAGAGATACAGATATATTATGTGCACTACTTTACATGAAGTAGCTTTACAGGAGATAAAATATAATCACTGTGATGTTATTTATTTTTCTGGAAATCAATAGCTTCCATTTATATTCAGGCCAAAAAGTTTAGTTCTTTATGTATAAGGGTCATCTGTGGTTGAGATGAATTTAGTCCACACTAAGTGGAAGAAAAATCACATCTTGATTTTCTTAAATCAACTTAGTTTACTTATGACCCATACTGTTGGAATTCCCACTCCTGCTTGACCTTACCCTCCAACCCTTACTCCCATGTGCAGGTGCATGTGCACACACACACACACACACACACACACACACACACACACACAGACATGCTCATGGATAAGGCATTGATAAAGCAAAGACGAAGAGAACAAAGTTATAGTCTTTGGGAAGATCCTTCTAAGATTCTTTGATTTTCACTCTACTTCTGAGTACACTTAGGGTCTCAGCCCCCGGATCTCACCTGGAGCAGAGAGATTTGGGTAAGTCTGGAAAAACAGAGCCAGTCTTATGGGGACTCCTCATTCTCCTTGGTCTGCCAAACAGCAGGGCTCAAGTTTGCAACACAAGTGGCTTATGATCCTTTCTCCCCTTTCTTTTCTGACTCAGCTCTTGCCCTGCTTTCGAATCCCTCTCTTATTCCTCATTAACTCTGGGACTCCGTCTCTTCTAAGGACTGAGATTTTCATATAAAACAAAATGATTTTTCTTTAGATTTTAGATTACTTATGTTTTCTGCCAGGCTGACATCCATGCAGCAAGGAATTTCAAAGCCTGGATCCTATCTTGAAATAGAGGAAGGAAAAAGCAGAAGTAGAACAATTATAATTTAATATCTTAAATTGTCTGCTGCAGTACAAAATCAAAGTGGATATCTGTAATGCCAAAATAGGCTAAATATCCAGGTTCATGATGGATGAATTTAAAAACCCTACTTCAGGCAATGTTTATTAATTCATCATTATAATTTTGAAAATCATTTGAATTCTGCATTTTTACTCATCTCATCTGAAATTCTAGTAGACTACTGAGTGGTGGGAGTGTGATGGAATTACGCTCAGTGTGGTGTGTCAGTGTATTTGTGTTTCCTTATAAACTCTTACCTTGCAGTATAATTTCTCTCCCAGAAGCTTAGCTGCTTCAGGAAGTAAATTTAGAACTCGGGTGGGAGGTCTGTTAAATAAAACCGCAGAAAGCCTGGAAAACAATTTTTTCTAATATTGAACTCTACTCCCAATTGGCACAATTTACCACAATGTTATTTTGAACTAGACCTAACCTTTCTATACAAAATTTTCATATGTGGTATATTTTGGTAAATATTTTACTTTAAATACAAATAAAATTTCTCTGTAAAAAAAAAATACATGAAAATTTTTTTCTTAGATATTGGTCTAATGCTTTTTTTTTTTTTAACTAATATTGAATCCTTTATTCAATTTACGAGATCACTAAGATTACTCTGCCTAAAAAATAGAAAAAGAAATACTTGCAGTAGATATTAAGAAAGTGGATATATAAATGCATTTTACATTAGGAAACTGTAATAAATATTCAAGATCCACAGCCATATTATTGAGCTGTGCTACATGAGTATATTTTCCTAAAGTTTTGACCACCTTACTGTTTCTTGAGAAAAACAGATCCAGATTATGTAGTCACTAAATAGCCAATTAGATACATGTTTTCAAGGACAATTACACATATTGTCCAAATAAACATATATATGTTTGCACACATTTACCAAATGTTTGCAAAATGCTTTAGAACTCAAACACATTCTAAGAATTAGCACTATTCTCAAATACGTCAAAGACACTACAGTTTCTGGGAATAATCTGAATCACCAGACCATTACTGCATCCCCGGCTGTGTTCAATATCTGTTATAAATATGTATTTACTGGTGAACACTATAAGAATTTAGAGGTAAATCTGGAAGGACCAAATCAACTTTACCTGCATTTTAATATTCCTGTTCAATGTGACTCTTTTTTTTTTTTTAATCAACTCAATTGAATCTATACTTTTTACTTGAAGTTCCCCTCTACTATTGAAAAGAAAGGGTGTGAAAGGATCCCTTTTTAATTATTTTTTTCATTTGGTTAACAAATATGGTTTAAAGGGTAAAGAGCCTTCACAGATGAGAAGAGTCTCAGATATGGACTCTTTCCTTGGTTCTGTAAACTTCACTACTGCATCTGAAGTGGACTCTCAATCCACTATAGGCAAGCCTACTTGATTACACGATTTATAGGAATGTTGGTTGTCTTCAGGGCTTGTATTGAGCTGGTATGACTGGTTATTAAAAAATGAAATCCTTGGGTACCATTAGGATTATCATAAAACTCTCTTCCCCACTACCCCTCACCATGTGAGTCCCCCAGACCTCCCCATAACCCAGCAAATACTTTAGCTCTGGGACCATTCTGATTGCATGGCGGCCATTTCATGTAGTTGTTAAATATTTTTAGCATTATCCACACTCTCTTAATTATGCTTGCTCTTCTGTACTTGGAGATGGTAAGCCAGATTCATAGGATCGTTACCAGAATATTCTTCAACGAATAAGTTGTTTTCCATTATAAAATGAAACTTTTAATTCAAGCAGTGCATTATTTTGAAGACTGTACTCATGTTTTCAAGTAGGACAGACAAGAATTGGAGATGTGATCATTTATCCAGTGTCTTTCCACCCTTACAAACCACAGAGTAAGAAGTCCTCTCTGCTTTTGGAATGCAAAGGGATCAATGAGCTAAACACTTTAGTGCTGGTGTGACCATTGCTACTACCATGAGAAGGAAGGACTTGTATCCAGGAAACTGTGTTTTACATGTGCCATTCTGAAGGCAGGGTCCTCCTCTGCCCCTTGTTAGTAAATCCAATGAACACTATCAATCAGCGAGTGCTACAGACCTGGAAAAGGATGCTAGCTCAGAAGAAGCTGGCTGAAACTTGTGAAGCCACCATTACTCATGCATCCTGCCCATCTGGGCAGTCCTTTCCAGCATGAGCATTTTCCAAAATTGTACTTATACAGCCCAAGTGAGGCAGAGATTTTAATATTATTATTCAGTGGGTTCAAGAGGCTGCTCACAGTGCATGACTGCCTGGGGCAAGCAAAGAAAAATAAATCAGTCTGCTTTAATTTTTTAGAATAGCTGAATTGGGTCCCAGATCATCAAATTGTTATGGCACCTTTGTTTTGCTTTGGCTCTGGAATTGCTGCTGGGGAATATTCTCTAACCCAATTATGCTCACCCCTCTCTCAAGTTCTCTATTGTTCCATAAGGATAAACATTACTCAACGGTGTATTACTTTGTAAAAAGGTTTCAAATACCATGGACTTTAAACTCTATTTCTTCTAGCACAATCCATTAGCCACATATCTAAGCCTGATACTTCATACCTCAAGTATTTAAAATCTATTCACTATTTACTCATTCTAATGTACCTAAAAATTCAGCACACCAAACAAAATTTATCTCAGTTTATGGGTTTTCTGCAAAAGAGGCCTAATATTCTGTTTCTGTATTCCACAAGGGTGTTTATACAGTATGCCATTACTGTTCTGATATTTAATCAAAATCATCAGAATATATATGTTTACTAAAAATGACCCAGACTACTTGAAGAAGAAACAGTAGCTAAGAGCATGGGGGTAGAAATGACAAAGATGTTGCTAGTGTTTAGAAATATCGAAACCATCTGCTATGTCAAGAACATTTCTGCCACAAACTAATGAGAATAAAGACTTGACAGGATGGCAGTCCTTGAGATGAGAGGAGAAGGCCTTGCCAGCAGGACAAAGCTTGTTTGGGGAGAGGTTTGGCAGTTAAGAGAGACAGCCAGTGGGGAGCTACAGGCCACAACAAGGCCTGTGTTTACTACCAAGCATAGAGCTTGCTGCTGATGAGAGCTGCTTTGTCCTGAACACGTCTCAAGAACTCATTAGTCACACATATGGCATTTATAGATGTGATATGCCAAATTACTCACTGGAACTCTATGTCCACACCTTGCCTGGAGATGTAATGGGACATCAATAAATTTGACTCTCTTCTCTTCATCCTGTAGTTGTCCTGGAAAAGTATAAGAAAGGGGGAAAAGGAAACCAGCCATGATGGGGTGGGCGATTGTTATAAGAACATTCTAGGTCGTGGTGCATCAGCCTACATAAAACAGTGGGTTGAATGACTCAGCAGAGGGGGTGGAGCGTGCTCTCCCAGGAAAACATTCCCCTAAGCTATGTGTATGCAGAAAACAAGTCATTCTTGTCACCCTTTATTCCCTCCTGGCCCCAAACACCCACCCACCTGTCACCAAAAGTTTATTATTCAAGGTATTTAAGGGCCTCTTTCAAAACACCTTCATTCCAAAGAAGACAGAATCTAATTTGAGGAAAAAGATATCAAAGGCTTGCATTAGGTCAGGTGTATCATTAATGTCTGACAGGTTCCACGCTGTAGAATGTTAGAGTTCCTGTGATCTTGACAAGCGTAAGTCTAATCTTTCATATTATAACAGTAGTTACCTCTAGCCTCTTTCAAACCTCTACAAATATGATAATTAGGAATGTGTGGTGGATCCTTTACATGTGTGCATAAATGAGCCTCTGAGTTTGAAACCAACAGCTGACACGTACTGTTCTGTTGAACTACACTACAGCAATGTTTTTTCAAGACAATACACAAATGATGATCTCCATTTTAGTACATCCTAAAAACTAAAATGCCTTTTTCTATGCAAAGACAGAATGGTCCACCCTAGCAATTTGACTTTATTTATGTATGTAATATTCATAATCACTGCAGTAGCCAGTTCCCAAAACACCTCCTTTCGATATTACATAAAATCACCTTTATTGCACTGTCATCCAAATGTGAATCTTGCAGAGATTTTTTTCATGGAAGTTCATAAATATTCTCTTTTTAGCTAGACTTGTCATTGTCAAAGAATAACAACAGTAAACGTTTGTGAGATGGCTATTAAACTTAATTCTGATTCTCCATCCTAAAGAAATTTACATACGGACAGAAACATCTACTCAGATTCATTAAGTATAGCTATAAATCTCTCTCCTGACATGGTAACTCTGCTCTCTTCAAGTCTCCGCAGTAGGCATGGTGCTAACCAGCCTATAGGATGACTTTAGCCTGCACGTGGGCTGTGACTGACACCTCACGACCTGGTAGGGAGAGTGTGAACATTATCCACTCCCCCATTCTGCCCTCAGGTCCCAGGCAACCTTGAACAAGTCTGGTGTTTTCTTTGTGTTTTAGAGTTTCTCTCTAATACAGGAGAAAAATGTGTGCATTTTTCTCTTTACAGTGATTATTCTAATAATGCTTTAATTTTTCCTATTATATACAATCTTTTATTACAATTTTCCTAGTTCATGTCCCTTATGTATGAACATCCAATGTTTCCCAGTAAATGCCTTGATTATGTCCGAGAGCCAGAGGATATTTTTGCTTTGAGCAGGAAGTTAGGTTAGAATGGTTAGGCAACTGTAAAAGCCTATGATTTTTCTTTCTTGTTCTTTATTGAAATTGTAAGTACCATGAATTATACTTTCTTAATTAACTTTTCTCTCATATCTGCTCCATGCCCCTTCCCCAGTCTTCATTTATGGAGTCTGCATTGGTTTATAACTTTTCAAACTTCCTAAACAAAGGAAAAGGCTTCTACTCTGAGTTCTAGTATATCATCAGTCACAAAGTTGAAGGACTCTCAGAGAACAACAGGACAGAATCAGGAGAGTTGCAGAGAGACACATTTTGGCTCAGTGTAAATTTTGTTCTTCCCATGTAGGCTTGCTAGATGTGAGACATGTAGGATGAGGGCTTTGCATTGCCAGATGAAGAAGGCCATGTGCTGAAAAGTGGGGGGGTGGGGGGGTTAGTCACCACAACAAGCTGTGGAACTATCCCAGTGTCACGAGCATCTGTTCATGACATAGTCTTTCCTATAAGTCAGCCAGACAACTGCTCGGCTAGCTGCCTGCTGAGCGGCCTGGCACTAAGGAATAGACAAGAGTCACACACAGTAACTATGCTATTCACTCAGCTTTTACTGAGTGCAGGTTCACTCAAAGTAGAACATCAACATACACTAATATCCTACTCACACCTAACAATCTAAGAGAATTATAGCACAAGCATGCGGCAATCAATGGGGGATAACAAACTCAAGTCCCAGAGTCTCAGTCTGCAGGCCCAGGAGACAGCACGGGGGGCAAGGAAGTTGTCAGCATATTGCAAGGAAGGATCTCCGGAGCCGGGTGGGCATCAGGACAGACACAGTTCTTAGTCCAGCAGGGCAGAGCGTCTGGTGGCCAATGCCAGGGGAGATCCATGGGGCATGGAGCAGCACTCTGGTGTGTGGAGCTGGGCTGTCTCAGAGTGAGCTGGAGCCTGCCTCAGTTATACCTGGAAAGTGGTGTACTCCACCCTTCTGGATCTTTTTGATAAATGTCTTGGCACCTCTGATGCTAACTGTGAAATCTCCCCAGCAGCCCATGGCTGTCCTGCTTGACACTCCTGATGGCAAGTGTGGAATTTCCCCAGGATCCTATCTGTGCGTGGTCCTGCTCTGCAGACATGGCTATTCTGATTGCACGTGCAGATATCTTAGGTGTGTCTTCTTGCCAGACATGTCTGCTCTGACCACGTGTGCAGATATCTTGAGTGTGTCTCCTTGCCAAATGTCTCTGCTCTGACTTAGGTAGTTTCCCTCTTGAATCAAAGTATCATGACTGACTGACAGCCATTTTGGTTGACATGAGTGACTCTGCTTTGTTTTATATACTTCATGCTATCTAGATCAGACCAGTGCCATTCTATTGGTCTTGCTCTCCACACCCAGGTGCACAGGCTGGACCAGCAGAATCCCTGGCTTGTCCAGTGGAGTTGTCAGAACAGGCCCGAGGAAGGAATCAAGAATTGGTACCGGTGGGCTCTGTTCAGTTTTTGGGAAAAAGGTTTGACAAGAAAGAACCAAGGTGTCAGGCTATGATATGATGTCAGATTTCAATATTTCGAGGTTGCTTCCTCAGCAGCATCCTAACCAGTGGCTGGAGAACTGCCATCACCACCACCCTTACTCTCAGAAAGAGGGACACCCTAGGAATGGACATAGTTATCCCCAACACACCTGGATTCCTGCAGTGTCCTGGTTTTAGAGAGGAACTGAGATCCTGAGCAGTAAAACCACACAGACTACTGAGAAAAGAAAAAGAAAAAAAACAGCCCTTGACATCCAGACAGTGGTGTTGCGTGCAGAGCTAAGCCATGTTACTATCCTCTTAGACATAACCAATCTCACAGAATAACAACATCAGAGACAATGATAAACTGAGACAAACAAGTCTATTTCATAATTTTCTCTAAGCACAGATAAAACCAAGGTCACTGGGTCACCCATAAAATACCAAACACCCTTTCGCTTACCTAAAATGGGTCCTGCTTCTTGACTAATCTGCCTTCTCCACAGATAAGATTTATTGATACTCTATTGATACTCTTCCAGCAATTGCACAGGAGAAATATTTGAAATAATTAAGCATAAGTTGGCACCAACCAATCAGAATTTGCAATTTCAGTTGTGCTGGGGTGGAGGCTGGGTGGGGAAGGGGGGAATCACAGAGACCTCCGAGGGTGCCAGATGTCACAGTTTCTGATAGCATCTAACTGAGAGTGAACCCTAAGCTTATCAGAAGCCCTCCCATATCACTCAACCAAAGCACAAATCCTATAAGGTCTTACTCACACCCTCTCTTGAGACACCACATGGCTTCCTATGGACGTTCTTTCTCACCAAAACAATTAATAACCTTATTCGTCCAACAGTGTGTTCCTGGTGATCTCTAGCTGGAGTGCAGGGACATTGCAGGAGTCCAGTTCCAAGAAATGGGCCAGCAATCAGAGGATGAGCACTTACTAAAGCCGCAACAAGTTACGAGCTCCACAAGCAGTCAATGCTTGAGCCCAGAGCCCTGGATCTTGGAGCTAGTTCCCATCACAACTTCATTCCAAACCACACCAGAAAGTAGAACTGCTATCACAGTTCTGTCTGCAAGTGGGATCTTTAGGGTAACAGGAAATACTTGGGCCTTCAGTAGGGAGTAAGGGAAAGAAGCAACAAAGACGGAAGGAAGCAGACATCGGTGAGCTGTTTTTAGAATAACCTAAAAACTCTGAAATATTAGAGACCAGGACCTTTATGATTAGAATTGACAAATCTGTCAGTCACCCAGAGACATATTAAAGAAAACTCAAAATAATAATGATACAGTTGCTAGAATCTAGGAAAACCTAAAGGAAGTTTGATTATGAGGTCATTTTTATGATATCCTTTATATTTAGTCCCTCTTTCTCTCTCTCTCTCTCTCTCTCTCTCTGTCTCTCTCTCTCTCTCTCTCTCTCTCTCACACACACACACACACACACACACACACATCTTGTTGTCAATATATCTTTATGTCATTTTTTATTTCCAAGAAATGTTATACTTAGTACCAAGGCTAGATTTCCTATCTTGGTTTATTCTCTGCTTAAAGCAGTGGTTCTCAACTTTGGCTGTGCAATAAAACCCCCTGGGGAACTTTTTTTTTTAAGTGCTTAGTATCAGGGCCATATCACAAATCAGTTAAATCAGAATTTCTGGGGTAAGATTCTGATATCACTGTTTGTGGATTTGTTTTTTGTTTGTTTTTTCATTTTTTTGTTTTGTCTTTTTCCTTATGTGCAAATGACTCCAATGGTCAGCCATGATTGAGACCCATTGGCTTAGGGTTTCTTCTTCAGCTTTGACCACAGTCCCATTGTTTGACTGATGAGTTCCTTTCTGGATAACAGGCAATACTCTTAAGCTATATTCTCCAGCACACTTGTTCTCAACCTGCCTACAGATCCCCCTGGGGGTCAGTTAATTTGAAAGTTAGAGGGTAGGTTCAGTCACCTGTATTGATTCTTAAGAGTAATGAAGTTTAAAAACAACTGCTCTTCCAGCAGGTGCACAGGAGAAATATTTAAAATAATTAAGCATAAGTTGGCACCAACCAATCAGAATTTGCAATTTCAGTTGTGCTGGGGTGGGGGCTGGGTGGGGAAGGGGGGAATCACAGAGACCTCCGACTGTCCCAGATGTCAATCTTAATTGTTGGACCCAAGTTGACCACAGGGGATCCTAAGAAGGGGTCAGGGAAACCAAAACAGAAAAGGGTGATTTGGGGACCCTGTGATGGTGACCCTCAACCAATAAAGAAGCATTTGAATATTTTCACATTTGGTGCAGGCTTTCCTGTGGGTATCACCGGAATATCAACCCTCCACAAGACTGCAGATAGGGTAGCCTCTATCACTCTTGTATTGTAACTACATTATTGACCTATTTGTTTACTATCTAAGAACACATATAATCTGCTCAACAAATGCTTGAGAAATCAATGAATGAATGAGTGAATGAATGAATGAACTTTGTTGAATGCAGAGAGCTCTTTTGTTCTTTTCCACAATCTAAAAATATTTTCTTTTAGACCGTAGCCTCCATTTAATGTCTTTATCATTGTAAAGACTGTAAAGAGTTTCATAATTGCATTTTTTTCAGTATTAAGCATACTGTACGCTTATCAGGTGTTAGCTATTATAAGGAAGAGCAGAATGTATAAGGTGAGATTTCTGAATTCCGCGTGCCCTGTGCTCCAGGTTAGACTCTGTGCCATTTCATCTCATGGTGCTCCCAGCCCCATGGAATCAACCCCCGGAGGAAGCATTACAGGTCCATGGCTAGCTACTGAAGACAAACATTTGGGTACATGAAGATTTTTTCTTTTACTCTAGTGCTTATAAATAACTTAATATTTATAGACACCAGAGATGAAATTTCCTGATGTATATCAAGGTATATGTTCTGTGATATTATTGATGCCTCTTGGCCCAATTACTTAAAATTACAGTGAAAGCCAAAGTCAAAACATTCAGCTGTCTTAACTCCAGTATGTCACTGGTTCACATTATTTTTCATGTCTTCCTCTTGAAGAAAATTAAACCACAGACTTCTAGCAGGTAATACATCAGAAAAGAAGAATGACATCTTATTTCATGAACAGTACCCGTAGTGCACAAACACACATTTTAGCATTTTAAAAATTTTAAAGTGGTTTAGTGATTCTAAAACTGTCCTAATTTAAAAGAATCTGGGCAAATAAATTTTCTTTATATTTTTTAATATATAGTTTATATATTTCATTTGGTTTAAACGTTTTATATCCCCACAATGATTAAATTTGATACATGCATTTCAAGATGATGATAATCAATTTTGAAGAATTAATAATAATTATACATGTGAACACAAAACACCCACCCAAAAATTCTCTCCTGGGCAGATGGTGTCAGAACTAAGTATGCTCCTTGGCTAGAACTCTAAGGACTACCTTCCTGGTCTTGCTCCAAATGGTGTTTCCACAGACAGAATGAGCATCTTGACTTTTGCTGCAGTGCACCATCTGTGTCCTGTTACTTTAATTCCAATTTGGCTGTGGGTTTTCCCCTCTCATTATCTTTATCTCATTGCAACAGTGATGTTAATAATTTTCACAGTTAGTTAATATTTAAAACATATTCATAAAGACAAATACTGGCCTACCCTATCAATGACCAAAATAAATTATTCAGTTTCCACTGCACAAGATAAGCTCATTTTGATGTTATTGTCAGGAAACAGATCGAAAGACCATAATTTAATCATGTCATTACCGAGTGTTATAGGATGCAGCTCTCGTCATTCAGGGACTTAATTTGATGGCTAGTATTCTTCATGATAAATCTCTGCATAATATTAGGTTTTACTCTAGTTATTTGAATGGCCAATGGAAGCCTAACTTTCTATTAAGGTCAATCTTGTGACAATAAGCTGTGAGTTTAAATTCTTTTAATGTATTCCAACTTTGGTGTCTCACCGTATTTGATTTCTAGGAACATCTGTTTCTATAGGAGATGGCTGGATGAATGGATGAATTTGCAACTGGAATAATGCATAAGTAGGGAAACATGCTAGGAGCACTTATGAAGAGATGAAGCTTTGACTAAAGGGCTCAGCTAGCACCGAAGGAGAAATATGAACTGGGAGAAAGAAATCCTACTCCATAAAAAAGGAGAAAAGCATCTAAGTAAAAAGATGGGAAGTAAACTCATGCCCAGTCCTGCCCAACCCCATTGTCAAAGGGGTCGGAATTGGTAATTAAGATGGAATAAGGCACTGGCAGTATCTGGCTAGTCACATGAGACAAGGGAATTTGCAATTGAAGACAAAGCATGTAAGTCTAAGAGCAAATACACAGAACTCTATGATGGATTACAATGAAATGGCAACAGTAGGGTCCTTATCCCACCAGCCAAGACATGAGAGTTAGCAGTGTAGCTCTTGTGCCACCTGAACCTTAGTTGGGTCACACAGGAAGGGCAGTCACTGATGGACTGGCAATGCTCTTGTCTAGCACGTAAGGTCTAGTTTACCTTTCGGGCATTGGAACATCAGGAATGACATCCCCAAAATATTTCCAGACCCCCTTGGCTACTGCTGATGGACCAGTTAAAAAAATGTCTATGAGAAATAAGTTAGAAAGAGGAATGGAAATGAGGGTGATGGGAAAACCACAAGGACTTAAGGACTTTCTAATTTTTGTGTACTTTTAATAAATCAGACCAGTTTTAGAGTATATTTTTTCTCTATTAAGAACAAGTTTTCAAATGCAAAATTAGCATTCAATATAAATAAACCAGATTCAAAATAAATCAGGCTTAAGAAGATAAATTTTTTACACTAAAAATATTGAAGGATACAACCAGAGGACAACACCGTTGCAGCTCTCAGATGCATTAACTCATTAATTTATTCATTGAGCAAAGGTTTGTTGAGCAAATAACATGTGGTAGACATTGTTCTAAGCACCAGTGGGCAAGAAAGCTATTCTAATAGGGTGGGGGCCATAGAACATTAACAAGAAAAATACAAAATAAATCCAGATAATGATTGTCACAGGAGGATAATAAAGTGGATTCATATGGCAGAGATTGACTGTGGAAGAGAAGTGAGAGACTTGTTTAAACTGAGTGGTCGGGAAAGACCTGTCCCAGGAGAGAGGTATTTTTTTCCTAAGATCTGGATGATGGAAAGAGGCTAGCAGGGCAACAAAGACCTAAGCAATACCTGCTACTGGGAATCAAGTTCATCTGGACATGTTTGATGAACTGGTTTTCAGGACCAAGAGTGCTCACTTTCTATTACTTAATTTGCCTTCAGACCTTAGTGTTTGTCGTTTGTCTGAGAGAGACCAACCTGGGTCCAGAGACCACGTTTGAGATGAATGAAAAGAACTGCTGAGGCCAAAGAAGGAGGAAGGTGTTGTTTTCCCAAGGATCTCATGGGACACAAAGGAACAAGGGTCCGGGGAAGAGAACACATTTCAGAATACAGGATGGGCATACCTCTCATTTCTTTAGGAAGCCCTGAGTGACTCAGGCTCATTGTGGACAAACAGGAAAACACCACCATTTTGACACCTTGTCACCTATGAAGGTACAGATAGCACATTCAGAGAGGGCACCACCCTTGAGATGGTGGGAACTATCACTCTGAGGGAACCCTGGAATAGAGGAGACACCCTGAATGAGCTAGAGCAGAAGAGCATATGAGAGGACTGTTCACAAATACATATGTGATATCCTGACTCCTGGAAGAAATTGGGGACACGAGAAAGAAAGATTTAGATTAGCAAAGCATGAGGTGTGTTACCACCATGTCCCCTGCTAAAAAATTCCCCTAGAACTTTATCCTCTTCTCTAAATCTTCCCTTCACTTTCTTGTACCCTTGAGGACACAGTTTCCCCTGCTGCCCTCTCTAGCATTGGCCTTGATAACACTGGGTCTGGAGGTAGAATAGGTGTCTTCATAGGTCTCCGCTGTCACTTTCAGATAATTCTCACTCCTTCTTGCCTACACTGCCTCTCCAGCTTCAAAGTGCCTATTGTCAGTGTTATGGACTCAGTTGTGCCTCACCTGCCCCAAAATTCTTATGTTGAAATTCTAACCCACAGGAAAGTGAATGTATTTGAAGATAGGGTCTTTAAAGAAGTGATTAGGTTTCCCTGACTGGTGTGGCTCAGCTGGTGCTGTGAAGGAAAGGGTCATCAGTTAGATTCCAGTCAGGGCACATGCCAGGGCTGTAGGTTTAGTCCCAGGTCCAGGCGCATTCAAGAGGCAACCGATCAATATATCTCCCTCACATCGATGTTTCTCTCCCTTTCTTCTCCCCTTCCCCTCTTTCTAAAAATAAATAATTAAAATCTTTTTCTTTTTAAGAAGATGATTAGGTTAAAATCGGGTCATTGGAATGGGCACTAATCCAATGTGGCTGGCGTCCTTATAAGAAGAGGCAATTTAGACGTGGACACAGACAGAGGGAAGACAATGTGAAGCCACAGAGAAAAGATGATCTCCAACAAGCCGTGGAGAGAAGCTTCCCAAGAAACCAACTCTGCTGACACCTTGATCTCAGGTGCCCAGCCTCCAGGCCTGTGAGAAAATAGATGTCTGCTGTTTAACCCAGCCAGTTTGTGGTATTTGTAATGGCAGCCCTAGCTGGCTAATACAGATGCCATCTTCCTTGCTGCTGTTATCTACATTCTTCTTTGAAGATTGTTTTCTTTGTTTAGTCCTATCCCTCTCTCTTCCACAACCTCTGTCATCATCCTTAGTGATTTCTGTAACTTTGTGCATGATCATTCCATCATCTTGGCCTCTCAGTGTCTGTTCCTTAGTTTGGCCCCTCCACCTACTCCATGGTCACCATAGATTATCATAGCTCCTGAGTCATGAGCTACTTGTCCCTCACAGAAGCTGAGCAGGTGCAAATATCCAAAGTCCTCAGCCGATCACTCGTGGCCTCACTCAGTCTCCTGTGATTACTGTACAGATATACTATGAGCTATTATTATTTTCTCTTTCTACCACAACAAATAAAATTGCTAGAAGGCACTTCCCTGCATCATACTGTTACTAATAATCACATTGCATTCGCAATCTCACTTCAATAGTGATTTTTTTCCCAATCAACATCTCTCATTGCTTAGGCTCCTTTCTCTAGTTATCTGAATCCAGAAACACATATTTGTTGAATAAATTAATACATAGATGAATTTTCTAAGTACCATCCCCCCTTCCTCTTTGACCTTTTTTTCCCCCAAAATTCATAAGATTAGGACGGGACTATTTGTATTACACTGACCAAAATGTAACTTCCCTGAGGGACAAAAGACAAAGAAATTAATCTCTAATTAAAATCGTAGCCTGTGGGACACAGCCTGAGAGCTAGGAAGCCCTTGTAGAAACTCCCCACGCCACTTCTTCTCACCCTCCCCATCATGGTTATCGGGAAGGCATGGGGATTTTGTTTTAGGGGTTCTGTATTTTTTTTTTAGATGTTGTTCATCACAGCTGTCAACAAAAGCATTATTTATGCACTTGTCTTCAAGGAGAGTGTAAAGCAACCGCTGATATTTTGCAAAGGACTGTCCATGTTTTATCCAAGGATTAGATGTGACAGCATATTTTGGAAAAAATCCATTTATGTAGATAAGGAAAAGTTCAATAGTCTACAGAAAATGTTACAGTCTCCTCAGATGTTCTATTATTACTATCTTCAAAATATATATAACTTCTTGTTTTTTAAAGGTTTATATATGTATCTTCAGCCTCTCTTGCTCAACTAATCCCACTGAGCCATGAAATTGTAACTCAGGGCAGGACCATGAGACTTCGTAAGGACTGCAGCTTCTCTGCCAAGATGAATAGTCTCTCTTTCTTTCACTTGCCATTGACTAGGTTTTCACCCACATGGCCACATAAAACTCTGCCTCTTTAGTTTCCTTCATCTTACCCCCACCTCTTCCAAATGACAGAGACTTCTATTCTTTTTCTCATTGTTGTAGTCTCATAACTACTTTACTTTTAATACCCTGAAATCTAGACAATGCAGTCATGCACCATCATTTCAGTCCATGATAGACCACATATATGATAGTGGTCCCATAAGTCTATAATAGAGCCAAAAAAGTTTCTATCACTCAGTAATGTTGTAGTTGTCATAACATCATAGCAAAACCCATTAACTTACATGTTTGTGGTGATGCTGGTGTACACAAACTTACTGTGCTGCCCATCATATAAAAATATAATACGTAAAAGTTTATAATACTTGACATTGATAACTATGGTTATGTAGTTACTGTACTATACTTTATATCATTATTTTAGTGTACTCACTCGTTTATAAAAAATGTGCTGCAGAAGAGTATGCCATAGCCTCATACATCTTGCGTTCTCATATCTCTTGATTGCATCATTTTTCTCTTACGCTTGATTTCATCTCACATTATTTTGTACAGTAACATGTTGTGCAGGCTCATAGCCTAAGAGAGATAGACTATACCATATAGCCTAGGTGTATAATAGGCTATGCCATCGAGGTTTGTGTGAGTGTTCTCTATGATGTTCGCATAACAATGAAATCACCTCATGACACATTTCTCAGAATGGAACCCTGTTGTTAAGTGGTACATGACTCTATATGCCTTGTGAATAAATAATATTAAAAACGATTATTGTATGCCATTGTTCAGTCTACTGGGACTCTTAAAAAGAATTTAATGTGTATTCTTGTCTCAGAGATATATCTATATATAGCTATAACTAGGTATGGTTTTATGGTTGATAGTAGCACCTCATTCATACTTTATAACACTTAATATTATATGTTATGGGCAGCCATTTAGGTGTCTGTGGAAAACTACATTGCCACCAAGAAAAGAACGAGAGATCTGAAGTTGCCAAAAGAACACAATGCATAGTTTATTTTGACCCACTATTCTTGAAGTCAAAGCATTTCTACTCATGTCAGTTATAACAATCATACCCAACTAACTCAAGTTACTTTGGGAATAAAAGTGATTGATTACATTAGTCAAACAACTGACTATTTTGGTAGCCAACTGACCAAGTCAACTTGTTCACAACAAGTTATCAATTCACAGGGGAAAAATTTTAAACATAATTCCTGTTGAGTTTGATTTTTCAGCTGTTTTAGACTTAAATAGGCATGCTGATTTCAAAACTTCAGTTAGTTTTCTTCTATCACATCAAGTTTTTCTTATAGCTTATCTTAATGCAACCATTCTAGGCTGGATCGAGCCTGGATCAAAGGAAGCACTAGTGCTCTCCTATTGGCTGAGAGCAAACTTCCCTCGAGTAGAGAGGGGTGGGGGATGACCTTGGAGACCAGCGACAGGTTCATATTTGTCTAGGCTATTCAGTTACACACGAGACAGTGTGGTGAGAGGCTGTGTGCTGCTCTATATAGTGAGTCATATTCCAAAGTGCAGTCCGAGTTCTTGTCTATATACAAAGAGTTAGCAGAATTTATTTTTTTATTTACATACATACTTATTTCCTTCCCTTCAGATCATGTCTGTCTCTACTATTTCTCATCATAAGTGCCTAAACAACCCCAACTTGTTTTGTTATATCTGTGGTAGTTTCACTAATCCCAGTCAAAGGACAAACATCAGCGCATTTGTCAAGCAAGCATATTTTGCATATTTTAAAGTAAAATTTGGGGACAAGATAAGTCTTGGACCCCTCAAAAGGTGTGCAAGCAGTGTGTTGAGAGTTTACAGATGTCAATGAAGGGAACACATGATAAATTGCCATTTGGTATACCTATAGTTTGGCAAGAGCCCAGAGATCATTCAAGTGACTGTTACTTTTATGTAGTGAAAACATCACAATATAACAAGAAAAATATATGTAAAATAGGGTGTCTTAGTCTACCATCAGCTATATGCCCAGTGCCTCATTTGGCTGAAATCCCAGTGCCAACTTTCATTGAACTACCCTCTTTCGAAAAACAGTAGAATTGTGAAGAACTAAGTCACAGCCATGATGAAGATTTTGAAATTGAAGATGACTCAGTTCATAAGGGATTTGATCAGCATGAATTGAATGATTTGTCATTAGATTTGAGACTATCCAAAGAGGCTTCAGAACTCCTAGCATCAAGACTGTATGCGAAAAACTTGCTTGAAAAAGGAGCAAAAGTATCCTATTTTTGATCAAGAGAAAGTGCATTTCTGCAGTACTTTCGAAGTGACGGTGGCTTTGTGTATTGCCATAACATACATGGTTTAATGGAGGAATTGGAAATTACAATCTATAACACAACTAAATGGTGACTGTTCATCGATAGCTCAAAGCGGAGCTTGAAGCGTGTCCTCCTCCACAATGGTAATTTATTTGTGCAGTCCCAATTGGCCATTCAGTTGGTTTTCATGAAGAATATGAAGACATAAAGAGAGTCATTGATCTGTTGCAATATCACAAGCACAATTGGATCATCTGTGTTGACCTTAAAGTGGTCTGCTTCCTTCTTGGTCAGTAACACGGATACACCAAGTATCCCTGTTTTCTGTGTATATGGGACAGCAGAGCTCATGAGAAGCATTGGGTGGAGTCAAATTGGCTTCCAAGATCTGACCTCAAGCCCGGTGATCCAAACATTCTACATGAGCCACTTGTTGACAGAAAGAACATTATGTTCCCACCTCTGCACATAAAACTGGGTCTCATGAAGCAATTTGTTAAAGCTTTGCCAACTGAAGGAGACTGTTTCAAGCATCTCATTTTGGCATTTCCTAGTCTGTTATTTGAAAAGATAAAACGCCTTAATATATATGTTTAGAAGCAGAACTTTACTACTTGTACAAAATTTGACTTACAGTAACAATATATAGCCTTTATATGAATAAAATAACTCTAAATAAACAGTATATTCATGTAATTTTTTCTTTTTTTTCCTTAGTTATGTAAATTTTGTATGATTTTTGGGACAAAGGGAGGGTATCCTGTACCTTAAAAAGTTGATGTGTTAGAGAAAAACTGCATTATTTTTGGATTCATATGCCAAAAGTTAGTCAAAAACAAGTGTCAGATCTAACTCAATGAACATTGTTCCCCACAATTGATTAATTATGATTAATTGTTTGGATGAATTTAACCATTATGTTTGTATTTGTGTGTAGTTTAGAAAGAGTTTTCTTCACCCCACCAACGTGAGAGAATTGAGGACTGACAGCAAATGCAAACTTTATAGTGACTATATATATTAAAAAAATCTGCTAATTAAAGACACAATCTCCTACATGCAAAACAAATAATAATAATTGAAATGAGACTGGTTTTCTCCAATTTTGAGGATCTAGGTCTGCACATACACACACATGGAGCATTCATTAGTAATGATCAAATGCCAAAACATCCTGATAAGAGATGCAAACCTGTCAAATTTACTAAGTGTTATATTATATTGCGGCGCACCTGAAGCCAAGCTGTATTGACTCCGTCTTTCCCTTGGACCCTTCAGCTGCGAAGAGAGGGGGGGTCTGCTGCATGGGCAACAGCAGACCCTCCATATCACCCTGCCCAGGCTCTGTAGCTTCAGCTTCACTGGAGAGGACACTCCAGCGTCATCGCAAGATGTCGATTCAACACGGGAGGAGACAGATACCGTGTCATCACTCCCGAGTCTGACTGCACAGCCATTCTCGGCAGTGCAGATAGACTCTTAAGAAGCTACACCATCGTCTCTCGAGACGGACGGCTGCCGACAACGACGACGACGACAACGAAGACGATATTATGGGTAAAGAATTTGTAGACTCTTGTTTTCAGGAAGAACATGCATATTCTGATACAAGGTCTATGTGGAAACGCAAATCTTTAAGTGTCAAAAAAATCTGTCGTAATGAATAGGATTTGGGAGAAAAAAGTTAAGTAAAATATTTTGATATTTTAAAATCATCTTCTTTTATAATGTATTGTTTAGACAGTCCTTTTCATTTTTTTCCACAATACAATTGTAATTTTAAAATATTACAGTTTGAAGTGAACCAAGGTTAATTTAATTAAAAAGACATAAACTACTCAATTTGCATGCAGTGATTTGGAGTAAAGAAATCTTCATGAATATTACTGTTTTAAAAGAAAAGATATGTTTTTTAAATGTAACCCATGGACATGCAAAAAAAAAAAATGAAACTAGATCACCAACTTACACCACAAACCAGAATAAACGCAAGATGGATCAAAGACTTAAATGTAAGCCTGAAACCATAAAAGTCCTAGAGGAAAACATAGGCAGGAAGTTTCAGATATCCCACATAGCAATATTTCACTGACATATCTCCTAAGACAAGGGAAATAAAGGAAAGAATGAACAAATGGGACTACATCAAACTAAAGAGTTTCTCCTCAACAACAAAAAAATCAGCAAGATGAAAAGGGAACCAACCATATGGGAAAACATATTTGCCAATGATACCTCAGATAAGAGATTGATCTCCAAAATATATAAAGAACTTACAGATCTCAACACCAAGAAGACAGACAACCCAATTAAAAAATGGGCAAAGGACCTAAACAGTTCTCCAAGGAGGATATACAGAGGGTCCATAGGCATATGAAAGAATGCTCAACATCACTAGCCATCAGAGAGATGTAAATAAAAACCACAATGAAATACCATTTTACACCAGTCAGAATGGCCATCATCAACAAATCAACAAACAACAAGTGCTGGCGAGGATGTGGAGAAACGGGAACCCTACTGCACTGTTGGTGGGAATGCAGACTGGTACAGCCACTAGGGAAAACAGTATGAAATTTCCTCAAAAAACTAAAAATGGAACTGCCTTTTGAACCAGCAATTCCACTGCTAGGATTATACCTAAGAATCCTGAAACACCAATTGAAAAGAACTTATGCACCCCTATGTTCATTGCAGCCCTGTTTACAGTAGCTAAGTGCTGGAAACAACCTAAGTGCCCATCTGTAGATGAGTGGATCAAAAAACTGTGGTACATCTACACAATGGAATACTATGCAGCAGAAAGAAAGAAGAAATTCCTGCCATTTGCAACAACAGGGATGAAACTAGAGAGAATTATACTTAGCGAAATAAGCCAGGCAAAGAAAGAAAAATACCATATGATATCACCTGATACAGGAGACTAATGAACAACACAAACAAATGAACTAAATTGAACAAGGAACAGAGTAACAGTTATCACGGGGCCTGGAGGTAGGGAGAGAAAGGGGGTAAGTAGGGAAAGGGTTTAGTAAAGAAACTAGTATAAATGACCCATGGACATGGACAAAGGGGTGGGGATTGACTGTGGGAGAAGGGGTGGGCTGGGTGAGGGGCGTCACAATGGGGAAAAAAGTGGGACAACTGTAATAGAAAAACAATAAAAATAAATTAAAAATTAATAAATAAAAGGGTTTACAATTAGAATTACATGTTCAGGATTGAACTTTTATAGGGGTTATACAAGATCTCAGGGACATATACTCAAAATGGGCTAGAAAAAGAATAATGAGTAAAAAAAAAGTAACCCATGAAATAAAAAATATAATCTCACATTTTATTATTAAATGGAATACACTGTTCATCAAAAAATATCTGTGGAGATGACCTAGTTCAACGTATTCTCCCATAAAGCCCAACTAGATATCCTAGTATGACATATTTTAAGAAATCCATATATATTTAACACAAAAACAAGTATGACCAATGCCTTTATCCAGAAGCAACCCAGCATAAAACTATCCATATTTTAATAAAGTGTCACGTCAGGCCAGACAGACCTGATATAAAAGCAGGTTTTTAAAGAGAGGTCATAAGGCTTTGGAACTCACACTCTAAAGAGAAAGTTCTATTGTTCTCCAGATTTAAGAGGGTCACATGCTGGCTTCTCCTCCTCCCAAAGAAGCACTTTTGGTTATCCTGTAGGACATCCATCTTGAGTATATTTGTCTTTTATAGTCTACTTAGCAAACTTGAGCTGGGGGAATTGCCACCTCCAGACTTTTTGTCTCTCCCACATCTTGTGACAGAATGAACTGAGACAATGAAAAGTTGGCAAGAAATTTTTTGCTTTTTGTGTTTTCACTTCATATATTCATTTATAGCTAATTTCTTTTCTTTTGAACTAATATTCTTGCTTCCCTATTTCCTAAAAAGCATGTTCAATGCGTTTATTTTGTGAGAGAACCTCCCTCCCCCAGAATAACTTTCTCTGCTGGCAACTTTCCTGGAAACTGGGGTTCTTAGTTGCCTGGTCACGATCTGGAAAGAAGTATTTTAACACTTGTATCATGCTTCATTTACCTTACACATTACCCAGATTGATATTATTAGGAACCTCACCCCAAAACTGAAGGTGGAAATGTAGTTAGGAAAAAAGTGGCATTTTTCTTCACTCTTTAATGTCTTCATTGATATGAGCCCCCCCAAAAAGGACAGTTAGGAGAAATAATTCAATTCCATCTTTCTAGATAACATATACCTTTGATTTGAAACAATGTTGACATTCATACTCTAGAACATTTATTAATAATTAATAGTTTTATATTTTGCATTTTTGTACCACATTGTATTTTTCTAATCTATTATCTTTACTTATTCTCACAATGATCTACTAAAGAATATTTCTATTTATAAGTGAGAAGTTTAAACACATTTTACTCAAGTTCTTACTAGAATAAAACTAGAACCTAATGTCATGGTTCCTGGAGTGTTTATTCTATATGACCTAGATTCATTGTTAGTCAACATAAATGTATATTAACTTATCATCTCCAGAGAAAACAACAGGCAATGTGGTTGTTGTACACACAAAGTATTCTGAAAGTATACATGTTTATATATTAATTCATATGCCTTCTTAGAGACCTTTAAAGTCTTTGGGATTCATCTTTATCATATGACATAATATCAATCATCAAGCCATACAGATAGTAAGCATATATTTTTTAATTGCTTAAGGCTTTTTTGAAAATGTTATATATAATTACACACATTTTAAAAATATATATAACATATTCAAAACAAGAAATTCATGGAAATGTATTATATTTAGTTCTAATGGTAGTACCAATAGTAGAATTTGAATTGGAAGAAAGTAAGAAAGGAAAAGAAGGGAGGAAGGAAGGGGGGGGAAGGATAATATCTAACCAATTGGACTTTTTCCAACATCTTAAATTCAGAGAAAGCTGAACTCTGAATGCAACCCAGTCTAGAATGAATAGATTGAGTATATTGGTTAAATGTATTAAACTGTGAATAGCAGAAAACCCAAACTGTAGTTGTTTAAATAATTTATTTTTATCTTACAGAAAAATATTTCAGAAGGAGATGGTCAAGGGCTGGTATATTTGCTAAATAATGTTATCAAAGAACAAGGCACCTTCTATATGCCAGCTCTGCCATCTTTGATGTGTGATTATTGTCCTCAGGGTCACAAGTGGCTTCTTGGCCTACTAGCATCATTTGTACTTTACAGGGGGAAAGAAGGAGGAGGAAGAGAAGACAGACTACTTCTCTCTATATCAGCAGTCCTCACCACATCACATGGCTATAGCTGCAAGAGAGAATGGCTATTCAAGCATTCCTCTCTGAGGTCTCCACAGCACAGAAAGGCACAGAGGAGGGTGCTGTCGAATGTGTCAACCTATCGTATCTGCCACAGAATGTTAGACTGTAAGGTCTTTCTAGAAGAGGAAAGCTTTGACACAAATCATGAAAAATAAGTCTCAAATATAGTGAGAGAAGGGAAATCAAGACAGAGACAAGCACACAATAAAAATTCTGCAGGGTGAGTGTTGTTCTTCTCTTTGACATTGCAAAATGTTATAAGTTAAAATTGACCCAAGTAATATTCAAAGTCAGGGAACCTCTAACAAATGCATCTGAGTGCATATTATGCCCTTGATAAATATTTATTAAGCAACTGAATGGATGAATTGTAGTCTTGCTTCTTCTTTTGCAAATGTCAATTGCTTATTTAAGTTAAGGCTTTTGTTATGTTGCTTATATTTGAAAGTGAATTCTTGGAGTTCAGCCCACTATGGTGAAAGGTAAAAGCTTGATAGTACGTTTCCAATGCTGATCACTGGAATTAAATCTGAAATCTATTCTCACATAAGCCATTGTGAAGTCTAAAGAGAAACACATTATTTGCATATTTTACTCCCTGATGAAAAATTTATAGAAAATACGTGGCCATAAAATCTCCATTACTTGCACCACTCTTCACTTTGCTTTTAATCTCCTTTAAAATAAATGAAATAGTAACTTTATAATATAGCAAGTTAAAAAGTGGCAGTGAGTTTTTCCAATAAACTGAACAAAACAGCTGTTTCTGTGGGGCAGACTTCACCCAACTGATGTCACTTGAGCTTTAGGAAATGAATATAGACCATAAAGTACAAGACAGAGATTCACTCTGTTTTACAATAAAGGACAATTAGATTTGGGCTCAAGTAATAATCTAAACAGGATAGAAATTTTTCTTGTTAAAAAATAAGAAAGAGAAATTGTGAAATAATAATACAATTCACCTCAAGGTGAAGAAAACAACACAAACTATATTATATTCTTTGCTTCAGGAAACTATTGGCCTAAAAGATAGATTTTGAATAATGAACAGAAATATGTAGTGATTCAATTCCATGTAAGCTGCATCTGTTGGTTCTCCACTTTGCGGCTATAAATTTGCAAAGACCCAGGAGAAACAAACATGAAACTCTATGGTCTCTGCCTTTACATTATTTATAATCTTGTGAGAAAGGAAGGTAAAAACAACAAACACGCAAACTGTAAAATGCTCTAAGTGTTTTCCTGGAAGTATCAAAAAGATAAATATAAACAAATGTGTATGCTGGTGATGGGAGAAGATCACAGAAAAGTTGGCGACCCCAACAATCTGGGTGCCTGGCATTTAAGCTTGTGTATAGCCCCCTCCCACACTGACTCAGAACTATCCTTGATGACCAATAGACTTCTCTGTTGAGGAAGTGACAGTTTGGGGGGTTCAAGGATAGATCATAAGAGATATTTCCATGTCTTCCTTTCTCTTTCTCAAATCACTTATTCCAGAGGAAGCCAACATCTGTGCTATAAGAATACTCAACCTATAGTGAGGAGTAGTCTACAAGCCAAGGAACTGAGGCTTTCTATCAACAGCTGACACTAACTTTATAGTCATGTGAGAGAGCAATCCTTCAAGCAGAACCTCCAGCTACAATTCTTTAAACTGCTTACATCCTTAGTACAATTGTATTAGAAATACTGAACTAGAACAACCCAGCTAATCTCTTCCAAAATTCCTGAACTGTGTGTGAGATAAACATTTATTAGTGTTTGTTGCCACTAATTTGAGGGTTAATTTGCTATATAGCAATAGATAACTGATACAGGAGATGCATCAACTGAAATGAACTAGAGGAGTAGTAAAATATTCTAAGAATAAGGAATAGAACATACAAACGCACAGACATGTGAAACAACATGATATATTTAGAAAATGATGAAAGACTCAAACACAGTAGCAGGAGTATGTGGAGTGAGTGGCAGGGCAGAAAATGAGGCTAAGAAAGAAAAAGACATTTGTTGAGCCCTATGAATGCGAAGACGAGGAGTTAGAGTTTCATCACTGTAGGCATTAGGAGGCAATTTAAGCCTCTAAGTAGTAGCAATAATTATCCTCATCAATATACCAAAATATCTGAGATATGGCAAAAGCAGTACTGACAGAAGAGTTTATAGCAACAAATATCTACATTTAAAAAGGAGAAAGATATCAATAAACAGCCTAATTTTACACCTCTAAAAACCTAAAAAGAAAGAACAAACTAAACCCAAAATTATCAGAAGGAAGAAAATAATGAAGATTAGAGTAGAAATAAATCACATAGAGAATAGAAACGCAATAGAAAAAAATCATTCAAACTAAGAGCTGGATTTTTAAAAAGAAGCAGAATTGGCACACAACTAGTTACACTAACCAAGGAAAAAGAAATGACTTAAGTGAAATCATAATGGAAGAGAGCACATTACAACAGATTGCCTCAGAAATAAGATCTTAAATGACTGCTTTGAACAATCACACATCAATAAATTGGATAATCCATTAGAAATGGGCAAATTCTTAGAAACATACAATCTACCAATACAGAATTAAGAAGAAATAAAAAGTCTAAGTAACAGGCAAATAACAAATAAAAATATTGAATCAGTAATCAATAAATAAAAACCCAGAACGAAATGTCTTTGCTGGTGACTTATACCAAACAGTCAAAGAATTAATATCAATCCTTCTTCTATACTTCCTAAAAAAGAGAAGAAAAGGGAATACTTCCAAACTCTGGTCCCAAAGCTGGACAAAGAGACCACAAGAAAAGAAAACTAAAGGCCAATACCCTAATGAACACGGATACAAAAATCATCAATAGAATACTAGCAAACCAAATTCAACATTACATAAAGGAATGTACACCATGATCAAGTGGGGTGAATCCCTGGAATTCAAGGAGGGTTCAACATACGCAAATTAATCAGTGTGATACATCATATTAAGAAAATGCAAGCCAAAATCTCAATGACATATTATCTCATGCCTGTTAGAAGGACTATTATTAAAAAGCAAAAGATAACATGTTGGTGACGATGTGGAAAAAAGGGAACTCATATGCATTATTGGTGGAAATATAAATTGGTGTAGCCACTATGAAAAACAATTTGGAAGTTCCTTTAAAAATTAAAAATAAGCCCTGGCTGCTGTGGCTCAGTGGGTTGAGCATCGACCTGTGAGCCAAGTGTCGCTGGTTCGATTCCCAGTCAGGGCACATGACTAGGTGGCACGTCAGGTCCCTAGTTGGGGGTGCGAGTGAGAGGCAACCACACAGTGATGTTTCTCTTCCTCTCTTTCTCCTTTCCCTTCTCTCTAAAAGTCAAATAAATAAATAAATAAATCATTTTTTTAATTAAAAATAGAACTACCATATGGTCCAGTAATTCCACTTCTGGGTATATAGCTAAATAAAACTAAATTTGGATCTGGAAGAGATATCTGCACTCCTATGTTCATTGTAGCATCATTCATAGTAGCCAAGCTCTGGGAACAACCTAAATGTCCGTGGGCAGACAAATGGATGAAGAAAATGTGGTATGTGGTATATATATATACATACAGGTCCTCAAATAATGACATTTCTGTCAACATCATTTCTCCACAGTTCCAAGAACCTATCAATAATGTTTAGTGAGAACTTACTATATAATGTAAAGAAAAGAAAGAAATACTGCTATTTGTGATAACAAGGATGAACCTGAAAAACATTATATAAAGTGAAATAAACCATATACAGGAAGACAAAAACTCCATAATCTCACTTACATGTGGAAACTAAAATAGTCAAACTCATAAAGTTGAGAGCAGAATGGTGGTTGCCAGGGGCAGGGGGTTAAATGGTAAGTGGAGAGATGTTTCTCAAAGTTTACAAAATTTCAGTTATGTAAAATAAATAAGTTGTGGAGATCTATTGTACAGCATGGTGACTACAGTTGTTGATTACCAGGGGGAAAGAGGGGTGGAGCAGGTAAAACAGGAAAAGAGGGGAATAAATGGTGATGGAAGGAGACTTGACTAGCAGTGATGAACACAATACAATATACAGATGATGTGTTATAGAACTGTACAACTGAAACCTACATAATTTTATTAACCAGTACCATGCTAATAAATTCAGTTTTAAAAAATTAAGAAAATAATACTACTGTATACTTAAAATTTGATAAGTGGTTAAATCTCGAGTGTCCTCAGCACCAAAAGGAAAGAAAGAGAAGAAAGGGAGGAAGGGAGGAAGGAAAGAAGGAAACACTACCTATGGATGGTGATGAATGTGTTAATTAACTTGACTGTGGTGTTCATTTCACAGTGTACACATATATCAAAATGTCAAGTTGTATCTCTTAACTATATAGAATTTCTGTGTGTCAACTGTATTTCAATAAAGGTGAAAACAAGCCTAAGCTGTGCATTTGGTTTAGACCTCCCTGCCACATCAATCTTATAGTCAGAGTGGAAGGGTAAAATCAACTGCTAGAGGGTAGAATCAAATATTGAACATAGAATAACTCCAAGTAAGAAGGATAAACTTTCTGGTATGTATAATCAGTTAAAATGCAATCTGGAGGTTTATCACATAACTAAATGCTGCGTGATATTGATAATAGCAAATATTTATTCAAGGTTTGCTATTGTTACAAGTAATACATGTGTTCATAACCAGCAGTCATGGTGTAGAAAATTGGGTTTATCACAAGAAGACTCTTCCCTTAAGGATATTTTTAGAGTAGCTATAAAATGATCATATCACCTTACTTTTCTTTTCCACAGAGATTCTCAGGGAAAATTCCCTTTCTAACTAGAGGTGACGATTTCTGTCACATTTCCATTGTGAATTCTCAGTATCCTAGTTTATATTTCATAAGATGCTAAATTCCCAGAGGGGAAAGGTGTTGTGAAATTACTATTATTATTTAACTCCTGTTTTCATTTGTACTTATTTCTCTAAGTCCTATTCATGGTTTTCTGTAAAAGCCGAACACAGAATGTTACCTTGGGGTGTTGATGTGCCATCAAAAAGCACCAGAATTGCTTTGGAACTGAAAGTAAAGTGCAGCAAAAAAAGAAAACACCATCTAGAAATAAAATCAGAATAAATGCACTTATTAAAGATAAGCATTCCTTTAAATATCTTTCATGACAGTCTTACATGATCAACTATTGACCTAATTTATCGCCTAGATAAAACGGTTCCACCAAAAACCACTCCATCTTGGTTATACCATCTTGTAGAATAAATACAAATAGAACCAGCACTAGTTCCCTCAGGGACCCTGGATCCCAAAAAGGTTTATTATCAGTTTAAGTTCTTGACTCCCTCCTTCACTTGCCCACACACTGTTTGCATGCCTATTATAACTCTTATAACTTTCTGTTTCACCTATTTTTCCTTAAATTCACCCAAGGAACCAACTACATCGTATTCATTTTGAGTCACTACAGAACCTAGCAGTTCACAATAAAAGAGTAAATGTTCTTATACTGAATTATTCAATTGATCAATTCTACCCAAAGAGCAGTACGAGTACCTAACATACAGCAACTCTAACTTTCATTTAAAACCACTTTTCTAAAATGTGAAAGGCAAAAGTCAACACTGAGGTGAAAAGAATTGCTAAATATAAAATAGGCTGAGGGGCCCCGTGAATATGCCAAAGGGAGCCCAGAGGGCACTGGTAGGTCAAGAGCCCCCCCCCCGCCCCCCCAGTTATCACCTGTGTGTTAGTAGGTCTCATTCTCTATTGGATATGCTCATTTGTGCTGCCCTAGATTAAAAGTTCCTTGTGCCTCATTCATCCTGTACCCCCCATGCTTGGCAAAGTGCCTGACATAAGGTAGGTATCCAATAAAATGAAGCTATTAAGGCCAAGTCCTGACACTTAACTTTGTCAGGAAAATAAAACTGTTAACACTAAAATAAGTGAGATTTGCATATTTTGAACCATCTTTGAGGAAATAACTTTCCTTCTTTTTTTTCTCTTTTCTTGAGTATAATAAAATCATTCAAATTTTTGTTCCATTCTCCCCTCCCCCAAGATGGCTTCCCAGGCCACTTTTTCTAAGAAGCTCCTCCTAACACTTCTCCATTCTTTCCCTTTAGCTCAATTCTCTCCACTGAACTTAGAGCTAGATGAAATAAACCTATCCATGTGTTTATGGTCCATTTTTTTCACCCTAGAAAAGGTTTCCTGTGAGCCTGGCCACTATCTGTGTGGTCTGCCATCTTGTCCAGCAACTAAAACAACTATGCTCAGACCTGCTTTAGACTGGAAACACAGGGAAACTTTTAAACAGAGAGATACCCAGACGCAATCCAGAACAATTTTAAAGCAGATTCTCTAGCATAAGACTAAAAACATCCATGTTTCATCTTGTTTTAAGATTAACAGCTAAGTGTAATCAAGAGACACTCTTAAATGAGTGAGGGAACAAATGAAAAAATAATTGACTAGAACGTCGTGCGCATTGCTCAGTATCTGATTTTTATAAGGGAAACATCCCTTTGCTTGGTTGCAGAACCACAGCTGTCACCCTAAATAGCTGTGTCGGAAATGATGCCTTTTAATTTAAGCATCATCCCTGTGCCACCACTGGAAAATCTACTCACAGTGGTCAGTTGTGGATTCCTTGTTTACTTAGGCCAGTGGATTATGGAACCAGAATGCGTAAAGGGAATCCTTAGGAAAATGTAAAGATAAACAATGACTAATAGATGGTTTTGATAAGGGAACTGGTTGGCACAAACCAAGCCATACACAAATATCGAGAAATGGGAAATGTTAGCTATCCAGACAAAGCAAATATTCAATATTAAAATAACCATAATGCAAAATCTTTTGAAAATGACTTTGCAATTTTTATTTTACTGTACCTTCTCTTAATCAATAAACTCCTCATGCAGGTCTCAGAGAAGGAAGTATTCACAATTTTATCCTACCCTTCGATGCGCTGCTTGGACTAGCCGAATTTATTTCTGCATTTTGTAAGTTGCTTCATCACCCGTTCACACTCTGCTTCAGCCAGTAGTAGAGAAAAAATTTTTAATCCTGTCATCCTCTGACACTATAAAATATAGGCATGATTCTCCCTTTGGGTAATCCACATTTTTCTTTAGTCTTTCCCATCAGCCATGAAATAGCCAAAATAATAAGCTTGTTGAACAAGTTTATCCAGTTTATTGAAGGGGAATCTTCCTTTTTCTTTACAGAATTCTGCCCCCTAACCCCATCCTGATTACAATTGCCTGATGGATTTTTAAGAAGGATCATTTTATCTGATTTCTAAATTATTAAAATGCTACAAGTGACAACTAGGAACACTAGTTATTTAATAGAACCAACAATTCTTCCAGGTTAATATAAACGTGGAATTAACACTGGGTTTAATATTATTGGCTAAACTATTTCTTTCTAAAGTGACAATGTTTTACTCGACTGTAGGTAATATTCAAATAAAGGAAATAGAAAGTAATCCTATGATTTAAAAGAGATAATCAATTTCAATATAAGGATTTTATTTAGAACTCAATTCAAATAAACAAAAAATAATAATAATTATAAAGTTCTATAAGAAATGTGAACCCTGACAAGACATTTGATGATATTTAGGAAATATTCCATTTCTTGAGACCATGGTATTATGGTTGTATCACTTTAAAGTCCTTTTTTTACAGAGATATATATATATACTGAAATACTTACAACATGATATGTCTGGGAATTGATTCCAAACAATCTAGAAGTGGAAATTGGTAGGGGTATTGATAAAATAAGAATGTCTATATACTAATAAGTTCTGAAGCGGGATAATGAGTTTATAGGGCTGATTTGATAATAAAAGAAAAACCACATTTCCTTCCATTAAGTATGCCTTTTTAAAATCAAGATTTGACTTAAGAAAATCTGTAAAATTATAACCAATTTTTCAAAATAGAAGTAGTCAATTATTTTCAAACTGATGATTAATGTATAATATTCTCATTTTTCAAGATTAATAACGCTTATAAAGAATCTATTTTATGTTCATATGCTGTGCTCACTGCTCATTTACAAGAATGTCAATTCATCTAAAGTACATTAATAACATCAAAGTATTCAACCACAGCAACATTTTCCTAAATTCATCATCAGGTTCTGTCATGTCCACAGTCATAAAATTACAGCTTAGTGAAGTTAGAAATTACCCTGCATGTTGACTCCTACTGGAATATCTGATTTTGTATCACTCATACAATTTCAGATGTTTATCAATGCTCAGCTTTTTCACTTATTCTTTCCTTATTACTACTGTAAAAAAAATCATTTTAAACCCCATAAACCTACTGTTCTCTGTTCATCAATTTTAGCTGCTATGAACTAATGACAAGATAAACAATTATGATATTCTTTGTTGCTTAATAACAGTTAACAAATGTTGAAACTGCTCTTCTAATAGCTGTATTTAGAATTCTGTTTCCTCATTTCTGTTTTTTGTTGTGTAGCAAGTTTCAGAGTTTGTCTAGTCACATATGCTGCATCTAAAAGTGAAGAGCAAAGATTAGCTCTGCTGTCTGCCATGATTCGCTAGTACAGCATCACGCCTATGGCAGAGGCTACTTAGGCAAAAGTGCCACCCTGGGAGCGAAGGCAGTTGGCTTCCAGGAGCCTGACTTTGCAACTGATAGTTCTGCGTCTGCTGGAAACCTTTCACTGGTGATGGGACTCGGTCTTATTATCTGCAAAATAAAGGAGGTTAACCAGCTTGGGTGTTACATATTGGGCAGCTATATTGCAAGCCAAATACATTATTTTTTTCAACCTACAAATGCTATATAAGCAGAATATTGACTTTCTAGTACATCATAGTTCTAGTCCCTCCCTTTAATCATTTTTTTTTTATTAAAAGACTTCATTTTTTGCCCTGGCTGGTGTGGCTCAGTGGATTGAGTGCCAGCTTACAAACCAAGGAGTTGCCAGTTTGATTCCCAGTCAGAGCACATGCCTGGTTTGCAGGCCAGGTCCCCAGCTGGGGGTTCGTAAGAGGCAACCACTCGTTGATGTTTCTCTCCCTCTCTTTCTCCCTCCCTTCCCCCTCCCTAAAAATAAATAAATACATTTATTAAAAGCTTCATTTTTTGAACAGTTTTAGAGTTACTGAGAAACTGACCAAATAGAACAGATTTCTCATATATTCCTTGTATGCAGTTTCACCTATTACTACGATCTTACGTTAGTCTGGTGCATTTGGTACAGAGTAATGAACCAATATTGATTCATTATTATTAACTAAAGTCCTTAGTTTATCCGAAATACCTTACTTATTGCCTAGTGCTGTTT
The DNA here is from genome assembly GCF_987537825.1 of Furipterus horrens. Classification (NCBI taxonomy): domain Eukaryota; kingdom Metazoa; phylum Chordata; class Mammalia; order Chiroptera; family Furipteridae; genus Furipterus; species Furipterus horrens. Next base: position 13,116,858 of record NW_028327171.1, read on the forward strand.
TTCTGTTCCAGGATCCCATCTATGATACTATGTTACATTTAATAATCAGGTCTCCTTAGGCTCCTCTAGGCTGTAGCAGCTTCTCAAACATTTTCTTGTTTTTGATGACCTTGTGAGTATGGTCAGGTATTTTGTAGAATGCTCATTTATTGGAATTGCTTGATATTTTTCTTTTAAATAGACTGGAGGTATGGGTTTTGAGGAGGGACATTGCAGAAGTTTCATTATCATCATATCATATCAAGGGTACATACTATGAACATGATTTATGACTGTTCATATCAACCTGAATACTTCGCTGAAATAGTGTTTTTCAGGCCTTTCTACTGTAAACTTATTCTTCTTTGCTCCTTTCCACACTGTATACTTTGGAAATAAGTTACTATGTGTAGTCCACCCTTAAGGAGTGGGTAGTTATGCTCCTCCTCTTAGAGGGGAAATATCAATATAAATTACTTGGAATTCTTCTACATGGGATATTTATCTTTTTTCCACCTCGATTGATGTATTCAATTAATAATTTTTATCAGTACGGAATCGTGGATATTTATTTTATACTTTGGGTTACCATCCAATAATACTTCATTTATTTTATTGCTCAAATTGTTCTAGCTCTTACTATGTGAAGCTTTTTCAGTTGGGTCCTATTTTTTGACATATCCAATGTGGGTACTTGGTTTGGAGAGGGTGAGTAACACTTTCTTACTTTCTGGCACTATAAGATGGTCAAAATGTATATTTTATATTTTCTGCACCAGCCCTGGAACTATCCATTTCTCCAAGGACCTGGTCCTTTTATTGGAAAATGTTATTAGAAACTAAGGTCGGGGTACTAGGTATGCTCAGTGTTACTGGGATGGTGTTTCTTTTCAACCTCACAGCTGACATTCTCCTTTTAATTTTATATCTGAAACAAGTTATATATTTGGTTACTATTTTAGCCACTGAAGACACTTTGAGATTTCCGGACTCAGGATCTAGATTACCTCTAACGTTCCTTCTAATTCAGATAGCCTTGTTAGAATTCCATCAGTTAAGGACACGATGACCAATTATGGGCCCAAATTGAAATGTAAGTAATAAAGATGGGGAAATTTCAGGACAAGCTTTTTGTAGACTCTACTTAATCATTCACATAAGCCACGGGTTTATTCATTGAAATGACTCTAATATACACATATATTATTTTCCATATGTCAGCCCAGTCCAGCTCTACCGCATCTCCACAGAACTTGTTAATGCATGGTTTTTCAACATTTACAGTATTGACATTTTGATCTTAATCTTTCTTCATTGTGTGCAATGTGGAATGTGTATGCTTGGTATCTATACAGTAGATACCAACAGCAACACTGTCTATTTTCGCGCAACAACCAAAATTATTTCCAGACATTGCCAAATGTTCTCTAGGGGACCAAGTCACCCTGGGTTGAGATCTACTCTCTTAATATGCAGTGTTAAAATTTTAGAACCTGCTGCCAAATCCTGATGCTGCACATGGTCAGTCCAACTGCTTGCCTGTACAGGCATGTTCCCTGGGAAGGAACCCTGCACCACACTGAGCACTTTACTGAATTAGCCCCGACAGCCTTTTTTCCCCTACGGATCTCCTGCAACATGTTGGCCAAAGACTGGAAAGGTCCTGGCTGTGAACAGCTCAGTGTCTCTATCCTCTTGGCATTTGTCATATAGAACCATGTGCTATTATCTCTTCATGTGAATGCTTCTATCTCTACCTCTAACCTGCACATGTGTCAAAGTCAATGACTATAATCTGAGCTTCTCTTTATTACCAACATGTCTAAAAATGGCTACAATATGTAACTTTTGGTTCACTGATCCTTTTTCTTTTTTTTAACTCTGCACATTAAGGAATCTCAGTACGTCAAAAAAAATTTGGAAAAAAAAACAATAATAATTGGGAACAAGAGTAAAACAATTTTAATAAGTTATCTTTTTTGCCAAATTAACAATATCACATTAATGGAGTAATAAGCTTTTATTGTTTTGGGTTCCTATTCAAAGATGTATAAGGAGCATTTGGGGAATTAATTTCCCCCAAATTGATTTTTAAGCTTTTCTGCAACCTTTACATCTTGAATGAGGAAAAATTTGTTATGTAACTATGGAACTAGTAGAGCAAAAACGTAAAGAATTTTAATATTGTTTCTTTATACTCTGGCCTACCTATATCTTAGTTCTGTCACCCCTACACATAGTAGGCATCATTTCTGGTCCTCCTGACGCCTATGCGTGCTTCCGGCAACAGCATCCCTGTTCTCCTCTAGGCAAAGACTATCCCCACTGCACTCAGGATGGGATTTGGAGAGGCCAGAGCCTCAGCATTCTACTTTACACAGACTGAACACATGGGCGTGGCTGATCAGCTGTGTTCCTACACAGCCTAAGCTCCTTATAACAAATCAGCCCATTAGGAATGTTCAGAACTCGTCCCTGGAGAGGAGTTCTTCTCTTTTTTGCTGTCAATAAGAGAAGTGTAAACTTAGGACTCCTGTTGATTTCACCCTGCTTTCCAAAGTGGGAAAGAATGTAGCTAAAGCAGAAGGACATAGAGATGGTTACAACTGTGGCCCCAGTTTTGAAGCCTGTTCCCATCCTCAGGGGTCTGTCTGAACACCTCTGGTAATTCTGTTGCTGTTCACAATGACCTGTTGCCCTCTCTGTAAGAGGACTCTACGTCCCTCCAATGGTCATTTCACTTGCAGTACCTCCCTGTGAGAGGTGGTAGTTCCCTCACCCACTGACATCAGGCTTGGCCACGTGGCTCGCTTTCTTATGATATAACCAAGCAGAAAATTTAGGAACCACCACATGGTTATATGACTGTTTATTCTTCTTCCACAAAACTGAGATGGGAGCTTTCCAGGTCCCAGATTGCTAATAGATGTGAATCAGAGCCACAACCAGAATGTGACATAAACAAAAAAACAAATCTTTGTTATTATACAATAAAAGTTCCTTCCAATAAGTTCATCTCCCCGTCCTCTCCTTCCCTCCTTCTCTCCTTCTCCTTCAACCTCTCTCTCTGTTTTTCCCAGAATATGATTCCACCAGGTGTCTATTGCTGTAACTGGATGGATTCTGACTATCATATGACTGATATAATTTTTATTCTATAACTAACACATGCAATTTATCAACATATTTACAAAATCAAATTATAATTTAGTTTCAACTTCTTTAATAATCCTTTCGATGTGTTTTCACTGTCAACGTTTCCTTTTACAGTTTAATAAAATCTAATCAGCACTTAAGAATTGTTCAGTTTACTTTGGACATGCAATATTATGTGTTTCATATTAAAATTGAAACATAGTAACGTTTTCATATATGTTTAATAAGTCATAAAATGATGAATTTTTCTATTTGCCTTACCTAATATACTACAGATGACTAGTGCATACCTAGTTCTCCTCTTCCTCCTATAAACACAAGAAGATCATTTTTCCCTAGCTAAATGAGCAGTTCTAGCTCAGGGGTTTTCATCTGAAAGTAATTTTGCTTCCCCTTTACCCCACCCCCACCAGGGGATATATCTGAAGATACCTTTGGGTATCACAGCTGTAAAGGGTCTACTGGCATCTAGTGTCAAGAGGCTTGGAATGCTGCTATTCATCCTACTATGTATAGGACAGTCAGCCAACAACAGAGGATTATTCAGCCCCAAATGCCAATAGTGCCAAGGTTGAGAAACCCTGTCGTGGCAATGAATTGTAAGTGGAAGTAATGTAGGTCACTTCCCGGCTGTGACCTTCAGTGGCCTATCTTCTCTTTAAGCCATATGCTGAAATGGAAGTACCAAAGAAGCAAATGACCAATGTTTCTGAGTCACCATACAGAAAGGAGCTTTCCTAGAGTGTTGCCTGAGCCTAAACAACTTTTGTAATCATTACATAAATCTCTTTTCATCTTTAATCTTTGTTGTATGTCTTAAACCAGATTCTAGGGCTAATTTGTTACGGCAGCATAATCCACCCTGTCCTTACTAATACAGCTAGTTTAAAACAGGGGCCTGTTAATGTACCACATTTTTTATTTTATTTTAAGATTTCATTTATTTATTTTTCCAGAGAGGGAGAGGGAGAAAGAAAGGGAGAAAAACATCAATGTGTGGGTGCCTCTCACACACCTCAAAATAGGGACCTGGACTGCAACCCAGGCATGTACCCTGACTGGGAGTTGAACCAGTAACTTCTTGGTTCACATGCCAGTGCTCAATCCACTGAGCCACACCAATGAGGGCTAATGTACCACATTTTTTGAAGGCTAGCTCATATCATCTGCACAGCATCCAGTAGCTCTCACAGATAACTTATCTTTAGGCAAATATCTTTGACTATTCCCCTCATTAATATACACTGAAGATAGAGATGACACTACTCAAGAAAAAACAGGATCTGAAGCATGTATTTTAAAAATCCGTTAGCAGTCCTTCGATAATCTTCAAAACGTAGAACATAACTGTGTGTGAGATGAGGTCTGAAAATGAAACTGAAAAGTGATAACTTCCTGGTGGTGTAGAATTTATTTTGTCCAAAAGTCATAAGAATGTAAAATAAGAGGTTTGGAAATGATATTTCCCTCTCAACAGAGTAGATATTATGCTCCATTTCACAGCTGCCTAGCTACAAGCGGTATCTGGTTGTGACACAGTAGAGAGTGTCTTAGGAAAGAAATGCAATAAAATCTATGCTGGAGAAGAGGATAAAATCTGAAGAAAGTGCCTTTAATTAATCACCCTAATCACTCCTGCTGTGTGCCAAAGATGGGCTCACCTTTGAACTCAGTTTTACTACCATTGGTTATTTAAATTACCCAAGAGAAGTGCTACAAGGCCAAGCCTCCCTCCCCTAAATTTTAACTTAAAGGCAAGAGTTACCTGTTTTTATATTTTCCACTTTTTTCCTTTTTCAACTAAAGGTGTGGTAATAATTTGTAAAGCTTCAATTCATGATTCAAAGTCTTTAATGACCATCTTATTATGAGACATAAAGTTGCTTGAAAAGGCACAAAAATGAAGTAAGAACTGTGAGTCCTACTATGATGATGCCCCTGTGAGAAATACGGACAATGGTGATACCTGTAGCAACAGCGTATTCAACTTCCCTGTGGAAACATTTCATTGTCACAGAGGCAATTAAAACCAGAATGTGTATATATCATTTTTAATATGAAATTAATTCTATGTGAGCATATCTCATGGCTAGAGACCACTTTGATGTAAGCAAAGAAAAAAATTCCTCATCAAATAATTCTCTATTTTTCCAATATGGTACTGTGGAAATGAGACCGTGAGATATTCTGGGGAATGCATTCGACTGGTACTTGCAGGATTCAAATTATGATACTAAAGAACTTATAAAACTCCAAACTCTTATACAAATATTGTGTCATCTCAGCCAGACTCTACAACAAAACACTAAGACTTCAGTATCACCAAGAGAGGAGAAGGGGCAAAGTCCACATCTGAGACCACTGGATACTCTGTTGTAAGAGTAACCAACAAATTAATATATTTTATTTAGGGTTATGTAGAGAAGTCAGCCTGATTCACACAGGTCTGACTGCTCAGGAAGGTCAACAGAAGGGATGGGATAGACCAATAAGAGCATAAGTAATGAGACTGGTTCCCAATGATGACAAGAGGGGGCTGATAATCCAGTAGCTGGCAGTACAGAAGCGACGTTAGCGCACCATGAGGGATGCCTCAGGGTCTTGGCCTTGTAGTTGAAATTCAGGGTTGGGTATCAGGCACTTCGAGAAACTGGAGTGCTAGAGACACAAAGGCACAAGCCTACCGCCCAGCCTGGACTACCTCAACAGAGGGCTGCAATGGCTGTCCAAGCACCGATTACCAGGATAGTGTCTGTAATAATTATATCATATTATGCCTCCTAGACGAACTCAATCTCCCAGTTTAATCTTCAGCCTAGTCAGAACTGGTGTCAAGGCCAGGGGAATGAGTTGTTTATTGCTACTCCCTTCAGAGTCAAGGAAAGGCAATGATTGAAAAAACACAAAGAATGACTTTAAAAGAAAACTATTTTTTGTTTACCTTACATTTAAAAAATTGTTTCTCTACTTTCCTTAAAAGTACTAATGTAGTCATTTTCTAATCTACATACTATTTAATACATAAGCACTTCAGCACTGGGTATAAATGAGGTCAGTATTATCATTTCACATTGACAGTACATAAGAAACAGAAATTCAAGGGTTAAAATTAAGAAAAAATGCCTGTTGTTTAGAATTGTTACATATTAGAAACCAAAATAAATATTGAAATCAGTTTGTTCAAAGTGTAAAATAATTTATCATTGTATAAAACATGTTATATTACATGACCTTTATCTTCTGACTGCATATAAATTGTATCCACTGGTGCCTTCGCTGGACTGTGAAAATGGATAGTGCATATTATTCATCTTTATAACTCCTGCAGTTATGTAACTTATAGTAGATAACCTTTAGAATAATGGTCTCCAAAGGAATATATTCAAACTAAGGCTGTGGCATTGATGAAAGACATTAGCTTTAGGATCTTAACTTTGACAGTAGGTTTACTGTTCTGAAAGGGATGGCTATTCTACCCACATGGCTGGTCAATAAAGCCATGACATTATTTACAAGTACAAAGCACCCTGGGGTTTTGTGAAATGGGTTTTAATTTTTTTGATAGAGAAAAAAGATTCAAGAAAGTGATGGTGATTATAGCTCTAAAATACAATGATCAAACTGCAGCAATAAATGTTCATGCAATTGATTGAAGGTGGGTTATTTTAACCAAGCAAGAGCTCTCTGGTGTCTCCAAGTCACAACCACTTCTTGATTCTGAGGTCTGTGTTCTTTGCTGTTTGTCACTCAGTTTGGGTTGTTACACTCAGCTGGCCCAGTCCCCATGGGCATTTGCGTTTACCCCTGCTATTTATCTTTGACCAAAGAAAGATCCTGCTTTGTTTTGCAAGTGTCCATTTGTAGCCCTTGACGTCTCTCTGGAATCTCTTGCAAAGCTTTGGGAAAGGACACTTGGAGCTATGACTAAAGCAGGGATACTTAATAGCCAGCTGAACCAACTGCCTCAAGTTGCACTGTCAATGGGAACTCCTACTCTTAAGATCATCCTTCCTTCCTGTTTCATGTGAAAATATCCATGAAGTCAACGTGTTACTCTTAAATGCCTAGAGTGGTTTCCTCTATGTATTTTTAAAATGTCAAGTGTATGAAGAACCAGTTATTTCATTGTCTTATATTCCAACATTTTAAAGGCAAAAACAAAACCTGTTTTAGTATCATTGATATTATTATTTATCATAACTTCATAGGCGAGGCATGTAGTTACCCAAGAAAACTCAAAAATGAGGTACATGTAAAACAGAGGTAATAGCCCACTAAGAACACATTATTTTGCTGAAAGTCCTTAGTCATCTTCTAGGTTCCTTTTCCTAAAAGCCTACTTTTCTCCTTCAGTGGCTTTGATTAAAATTCTGGAAAGAGATGCAACTTTCTTCTAGTAGGCAAAATGTAAAGTAGACTGTATTAATCTGACACTAAACTTTAAATATCCCTTTTCTTGTCTCATACAAAACAAGCCTTACCTACCACATGTGTTCATTCCCCTGGCTCCTTTCAGGTTATTGATCTTTGTATTATTTCTTCAAGCACATGGAAAAGTTTTATTAGGTGTATGAATTAAGTCTATGATGCATAGAGTCTGCTTTACTCAGCTGAATATGTCTTTAATACACTTCAAGGTGAATCTTTTTTAAAAATCTTCATTAAGAGCAGTTTCCCATTACAACTTCTAAACTACACTTGATAGCCTTATGCAGTTTTACAACATGTACTAAATATAAATGAACAGCAAATAAAAATAAATATCACACATCAGGAGTGCTCATAAAACTACTGTTTAATTGTTTTGTCCTCTAACCAAGCCATAGTAACACCTAAGATCCTATTTTTAATGTTCTACACTTTCTGTTAAAATCTTATGACTGCTCCCAAGATAAGGCCATATGCTTAAGCCAACATTAGGCAATTCCTGTTTTCTCCCATAAAACAAGAAAACAACACCAAAAATCCAGAAGTTAAGCAAATCCCATTTTTGCTTTTTAGTAGCAACTTTCTTAATTAAGAAAAGCAGTGTTTTAATATTAAAAGCAAATTATTTATTCCTCAGAGATTTATTTTACATGATATATGATAACAAATGTCCTGAACACATGACTTGAAATAGTAGATGGGTCTCTTGGCCCAAGGTGGAAATATACACCATGATATTCTAACACCTAAGAAATAGTTAATCCTCTTAATAATTCACAATGGCTTTATTCTCTAATAACACCTGTAATGTGTGAAGAAAATTTATCAACAACTTTTTTAAAAGAAAAATATTCAACTATCTTTATAGAGATCACAAAACCCAGCTGAATAAAAAATGGAAATCTGGGAGCTGGGGGGGCTCTAACACTAAGCTTGGGTAGCTAACCTCAGATAAATCATTTATTCTCACACTAATTACTAGTATCAATAATATTATTATCACTATAATATTACCATTATAAAAATTATATTTAAGTAAATTAATAATAATTAATAATTGATCTGTAAGAATAAATAATTTATTTATACACCCAAGAGATTGTGCAAAAATTATAACAACAGTTTTTTATTTGAAACACATTTTGGAGACTGAAATTAAGAGAGAAAAACTGAAGAACCAGAGTCAAATTAAGGTATATAAAGGTGAGCACAAAATGCAGGAAGGTTTAAAGTTCTCTGGGACTAAATCAGTACATAGAAAAATTATATTTTGGCCCTGGCAGGTGTGGCTCAGTAGATTGAGTGCCGGTCTGCAAACCAAAGGGTCACCAGTTCAATTCCAAGTCAGGACACATGCCTGGGTTGCAGGCCAGGTCCTCAGTTGGGGGTGCATGAGAGGCAACCACTCACTGATGTTTCTTTCCTTCTCTTTCACTCTTTTATTTATTTTAAATAAATAAAATCTTTTTAAAAGGAAAAATTAAATTTTTCTCATGAAGGAGTGATTATTTCTACCCTTGATTTGCATGAGTAAAAAGAGAAAGAAATTTTCATTAACAATATTCATTTTATGAAAGAGGCTATCAAAATAGTCAATAAGCATATGAAAACATGCTTAACATTATTATTTAATAACATCAAAGGAAGTGCAAATCAAAACCCAAAATAAGAACCTACCTGAATGCCTAAAACTAAAAGGTTTATAATTCTAAGTGTTGACAAGGATGTAAAAAAAGTAAAACTCTCATATATTGTTGGTGGAAATATGAAATCATAAAATAACTTTGAAATATATCGGCAGCCGTCCGTCTTGAGAGATGATGGTGTAGCTTCTTAAGAGTCTATCTGCACTGCCGAGAATGGCTGTGCAGTCCAACTCAGGAGTGACACAGTATCTGTCTCCTCCCGTGTTGACTCGACATCTTGCGATGACGCTGGAGTGTCCTCTCCAGTGAAGCTGAAGCTACAGAGCCTGGGCAGGATGATATGGAGGGTCTGCTGTTGCCCATGCAGCAGACCCCCCCTCTCTTCGCAGCTGAAGGGTCCAAGGGAAAGACGGAGTCGATACAACTTGGGTTCAGGTGCGCCGCAGGAGTTGCCGGTGTTGATTACAACGTCAAACCGCCTTAGGGACTCCGGCTCCGGATTTTCTGTCGGGGTTTACTCCCTTAGCCTTTCCCCTGAAGAGGTATGCCGCAAGGCAGCGGAGGTTTTTTGGAGTCAGAGTTTTCCTTCTCTGATGTGCCCTGACTGGAAGATCGAACCAGCGACACTTAGCTCGCAGGCCGACGCTCAATCCACTGAGCCAAACCAGCCAGGGGTAACTTTGAAATAATATTTGGTAATACCTATTAAAACTAAATATATGCCTGCTATGACCAAAGAATTCCACTGTTACACATATACCCAAGAGAAATAAAAGCATATATCCACTACAAACAAGAATTCTTAGCAACTTTTTTCATAATCACCAAAAACTAATACAGTATTTCTTCACTTATAGCAGGTATTACATTCTAGACGACCCCCCACCCCACCCGGCAAAGTAGGAACCTTACATTTATTCTACACTCTTAAACCTACGTAACTTTAACAACATACGTATACAATACCACAAAATCCGGCGATAGAGCAAAAAATCCGCGATAAATAATTAAATATAATATTTTTTAAAATTCTGCAATACAGTGAGGCCGTGATAAGTGAACCATGATATAGAGAGGGACTACTGTAATCCAAATGTCCATTAACAGAATAAATATTTTGAGATATTCACTAACCCAGCAATTAAAAAGAAAAGAAAATGTTGCTTAAGACAATTAAGATGAATAATTTTTAAAGACATAATCAAGAGCAAGATGACTCAAAAAAGTACAAACTGTGTGATTCCATTTTTATAAAGTATAATGACTAGGAAAACTAACCTGTCTTGGAAAAAGTCAGATTTGTTTGAAGAGGCAGTTGTGGATAACCGGGGGCAAAGGGAGCCTTCTGGCAATCTGAAAATGCCCTATTGTCTTCACCTTGGCAGAGGTGGTTGCAGGTACTCAATTGTGTGTGTCGATTACATAAACACAAGAATTTATTACTTGAGATCTGTGCACTTTATAGGATGTGCGCTATACCCCAATAAAAATTAACAACTAAAGGTTTTATATCTTGGGAGCAGAGGTAGGTGAAAGACTTTCTAGAGTTCTCCTTTTCACAGAGAGCACAAAAAGTGAATGAACATTCCCGATGTCTTTTTTTCTTGTTGCCCAATAACAGTGGGTCATTTGTTTTCTGTAGCATATTGGTCTCTGGCTATATGATGTGTGGATTATTTTCCTGGCGCTACCATGATAAATTACCACAAACGTGGTGGTTTAACACAACAGAGGGAGAGTTGTTTTCTTACAATTTGGAGACCAGAAGTCTAAAATTAAGATGTCGACAGGGCTGCACTCCCTCAAGTCTCTCAAGGAGAATTCTCCTTGCCTTTCTGTTTCTGGTAGGTCCAGGTGGCTTGATTTGTGAGTGTATCACTCTAATCTCTACTGCTGTCTTCACATGCCTTCTTGCCTGTGTCTCTGTCTTTTCTTCTGTTACAAGGACACTTGTTATTAGATTTAGGGCTCATCCAGTTAATTCAGGATGATCTCAGTTAAGAGCCCTTTAACTTAATTACATCTGCAAAGACACTTTTTTCCCAAATAAGTTCACATTCACAGGCTCGTGGCATTAAAATATGGACAAGTGTTTGGGGGGCCACCATTCAATGCACTACAATATGTATAGATTTAAACAAATGGAACTCCCCATTATATTAAATATAATGTGTAACCTCTAACGACATAAGGATAAAATGTATATTTGCTTTGTGTTTTCTAGATATAAAAGGGGTTTTCATTTTCTAAATCTGATTTGACCTTCATAATCAGACTCCATTTAATTAAAAAAGAGAGATTTACTATGGTAACCAGGATATATTTACTCATTACCTCTCCATTTATTTAACCAATGGGAATCCTGCCAAAAAGAGACAGTGTTGAAAGTTTTAGTATCAGTACCTAAGGGAGAATTGGCTTGTGTACATTTTAAAGAAGGGGAGAGTGACTTTTAACTTCTTACTCGCTAAGAAAAGGGTTCAGAACTTCTTCAACCGTAACACTTATGGAATATGATGGCATGTGATAAAGGACAAAATTCTTCAGGTAAAACTTCCCAAGAAATTAGTTGAACATGACATAGAAATGTTTAGCTAAAAATATAAAATTGGTTCTGAACTAAAGCTAAGAAGTTCTTTTTTTCTGTTTTGCTTTGTTTTTTTCATTTATGGTTGCTAAATATGCCCACCTTAAGCCTAATGATATTTCCTATAATTCAATCATTTATTTTTCAAATATTAAATATTATATTAACTTAGAAATACCAGTGTCTTTTACAAACTTGTATTGATTCTATTTTCCTGAAAGTATGTTATAAATTTGGATAATTTACATGTGTATTATGTATGTTTCTTTTTTAAATAAATTCACTCTTGTAGTTAAAGAGCTGAATTCATATTTATAAATACTGAACAATTATTTATATTAAGTAGACATTTTACTAACAAAAATAGCCTATAAGTAACCTATCGGTATTACATATTTAAAATGTAAATATAATTTCACTTACAAACATTTGATTTTCATACAACTATTTATCTATATATAGAATGAGACTCACCTGTGTTGCTTATTTAAAATTCATTGGTTATTGCATTATAAGAAACAGCCTTTACCAATAGTGTGAGTGATTATCTCAAACCAAATATCCTTAACTATTTTTAAGTCCCCTCACATTTAAAAAGAGAGTTTCAATTTTCTAAATAGCTGCATAGAAATGGAAAATTTCCTTTTGTTGTTGTGCAAAAGACAAAATCCTAAGAAAACTGCAAAGAAGCATTTCCCTGCAATAGCATATTATGAGGTGTGGACTTAAAAAGGCTTTTCTATTGCCAGTATTGTAATTGGGCAGATGTCTGCAGCATAAACCATGTCTGCGTTAAGAGCCAGATTTTCCTAAGAATGAACTATTGGAAGCATTTTAGATTACAGTACAAAATACTCCATGACCATTTTGCAAATTGAAAATTTTGGTCTACTGACAATTTTTTATGTGTTTTAAAAGATGAGCTTTAAAATGAAAAGCACAGGCAGTGGGACAAGATATAGCAAGGAAGACATAGAACATAAAGGGGAATGGCAGCCACTGAGGGCTGGACCTTTCACAGAAACCAGGGACTGTGTCCTATTGTGGAAGCATTTACCTCAAGACATGCCGGATTCCAAATGGACTGGCAAGGTCGGGAAGGATATGGAGACTAGACTACCTGGGTTAGGAGGAAGCGCTCGGTTGTAGGTGTGAGCTAGGGGAGGATAGCTAACACTATAGCAAAGTGATTAAAGGTGTATGTAAATTTCAGGCATAACCAAATGCAAATACAGTAAATAAACAAAGAGTCAAATACCTGCAATTAAATAACTATGAGTGCGCTAGAGAATAATAGGAGAGAGCAGCTATTTTACAGTCTGGAAAGACCTCTCTGATATGGTGGCATTTCTTTTCAATCTTGACAAATGGACAATAACTATGGTAAATTCTGTGATCAGAATCTAAACATTGTAGCCAGCCATAAGGTACAGTGCAAAAATAACAAACCTCTTCAACCAAATTGCATGCTTTTTATCCTTCTAGAAGCATAAATACCTTGCATGCAAAATTTCATGTAAAAAGAAGACAATTGAGTAGACGGGTGCATTGTTTTCTAGTTTTATGGAATTCCAAACTCACCATGAACAACTTACGGAAAGAGGCGGTTCCCTGGGTTCAGTCCCTGGCAAGACTCAGCACACAGCACTTAATCCCAGCCAAAGCATTATTTGTACCTTCCAGTCTACAAGAGAAATTCATTCCAACATTCAAAGATCAGCCCTAGTCACAGTAAATAGAAAAAGGGAACGATGTAATTAAACAATGTGAGCTGCTTTGGTAAGTTTTAATAAATCATTAAGTACTTCAGCTAATGGAAAAGCCAAATCTATATAGTATCTACAGTTCTCTCTAGGTTTTTAATTATTTCAGTATACTCTAGTTTGGAAATATCCCTTTATTACACAAGTTTTAGGAGCATATTGTGGAAAGAGCTTAAAATTCAAAAATGAAAAAAGAAAAAAAAAAGGAAATAAGAGAAATTACCTCTGTGGTACTGTGGGTAATAACAGACCCAGTATGTCACTCCTGCCTATTTCCATACAACCTTTATCAGTAGCTCTATGGTGTTTTCTAATTCTGTACAAGCATTTGACTTCTGATGATGATGATGATACAAGCAGACATAAAAGGAACTGGCATGATTGAGCCTATTTGCTCTTTCCCTGCCACTGCCATAAGAAAGACATGCCCAGCTAGTCCTATTGTCCCTGGAGAAGAATGAGGGGGGTCTCAAGGACCAGAGCTGAGTTGCCCCAGTCACCCTAGTTCAGGCCATCCTAGAAACCAGCCACACTTGTAGGAGAGCTTAGCCAAAATCAGCCAAACGGCCTACCCAACCAATGCCTGACAGTAAACACATTTTGATGAGCTAAATCTGGGCCTTATCTGCTGAACCCTACTGACTCAGAAGCTAAATAAATACTTACTGTTGTATCCCTTTGAGATTGGGGTTGTATATTACAGAGAATTACTGTGACAATCGATTTCTGATATGCACACCACCCTGAAACAGATCAATTTAACATTGCCCTGATTTTACTTTAACTTTTTGAACAATTTGTGGACTTTGTAAAGGCTAAAGAGAGTTACCTACGTCAGCATGAAAATCCAGCTGTAGTTCTAACAGTGAAAGATCATTGAGGTAAATTAGGGCAATTTCTGGTTTGCCAGCCATGCAATCAACACAGGTGGAAAAAGTAGACTATCCCACCAGCCAGGAAAGTAAAATAGGTTAGATGGAAGGAGTGAAGCTGGTAGTAGGATTGGGTTGGGGATGGACATTTCAAGTGGAAGGAACAGTTGGACACTTAGAGCTTTTTCTTTCCTTGCAAGCAATTCTGGACAAATTTAGGTAAACACAAGAATTTATTGGAAAGAAACTGGATAGCTCACAGAATCAAAAAGAAAATCAACCCAGCAGACTTTATAAGGATAGGATAGGAAAAGGGTATCTCTAGAGAGCTCAGTGGCAGTGACATGTCTCTTGGATGCTTCCTCTGTGATCCAGTTTTAACCACCTTGAGCCTAAGTTGCTCCTCTTTCAGTGTCAAAGACCTGACAAAGATTATCGGAATGGTTAAGAGCCACACAGGTCCTTCCTGTGACCTTGCTGAGCAGGGGAAGGGAGGCAGGGCACTGTGATTGATTGACAGCTGTGCAAGATTCATAGAATGAGTAGGAGAAACAGCCATAAAGTAAGAGAGATGTGTTTCAGGAAAGGCAAAAAAGAGTACTAGAAGCAAAAAGAGCAATTGAGCAAATGCTCTAGTTTATGTGACACAGATACCGGGGAATAATCCACTTTAGATAGACCCCTAGCTGAGAAGGGAAATGGTCTGTTTGCATCAAGAGACAGATGTCTCCAGGAAGGTCTCTCCATCTCAGGGAGAGTGCTCCTCTATTACCCCAAAGGAGCTTAGCAGGTGGGAAGTGTGTCCTTGCCAGAAAAATGTGATCGCTTCCCAGCATGGCTCCCACTAGCCCAAAGGGTACTGGAAAACAATCCAGCAAAAACAGCTCTTCCAAAGAGCAGGCATCTGAGCAGAGGCAGTGGGGACCTTATGACTCACTTGAATAGGTGGAAATGAACATAAACATAATTCTTAAGTAGAAATTCTGTAGGCTCCATTAGTTTTTCTAAACCAAGTCGTCGTTGGCAGCCGTCTGTCTCGAGAGACGATGGTGTAGCTTCTTAAGAGTCTATCTGCACCGCCGAGAATGGCTGTGCAGTCCGACTCGGGAGTGACACGGTATCTGTCTCCTCCCGTGTTGAATCGACATCTTGCGATGACGCTGGAGAAGCTGAAGCTACAGAGCCTGGGCAGGGTGATATGGAGGGTCTGCTGTTGCCCATGCAGCAGACCCCCCCTCTCTTCGCAGCTGAAGGGTCCAAGGGAAAGACGGAGTCAATACAGCTTGGTTTCAGGTGCGCCGCAGGAGTTGCCGGTGTTGACTACAATGTCGAACCGCCTTAGGGACTCCGGCTCCGGATTTTCTGTCGGTGTTTACTCCCTTAGCCTTTCCCCTGAAGAGGTATGCCGCAAGGCAGCGGAGGTTTTTTGGAGTCAGAGTTTTCCTTCTCTGATGTGCCCTGACTGGAAGATCGAACCAGCGACACTTAGCTCACAGGCCGACGCTCAATCCACTGAGCCAAACCAGCCAGGGCTCGTTTTTCTGTCTAGTCACTGGTTATCTTAATAGCTTCGTTATTGCTCATCCTTTAAAAAGCTTTTTCTTATCGTAGAATGTAGGTTTGATTTCCGAGTCTCCTGGGGAGGCAGGGTGGAGTAGGAGGAAGATAAGGTGCCCGGGCAGTGTCCTCGCTCTTGACTCTGGGCCAGTCTTTTCCCTCTGTGGGTCTGTTACCTCATCACAGACTACTTGATTGCAAAACCCTTTGCCCACACACTATGCACGGGGCTCCACATCAGGTCTGCTGCACCCCACACTGCAATGTTCCTTAGAACCAGGCTGCTACCCCAAGATAAACAGAGGCATACAGCCAGTGGGGCTTTTATGGGGAGGCTTGAGCACAGGGCAAGGAACTTTGTCTTCATTTGAGTGAGGTCATTGCCAGGCAGTGGTGGAGGGTCTGAAGACAGATCCTTCTTTTGGAAGTGTTACTGGTGGTGTTGGAAGCAAAATTGGACCTCGGCTCTTGGTTTCAGTGAAGAATCCTGAGCCAAGAACTCAAATGATAAGAGAAAGTTTATTTAGAAAGTTACAGAGGTAGTAGAAGTGAGCCAGCTGGGTTGCACAGGCTCAGGAAACAAGTTACAGAAGCAAAAGAAAGGCCCTTGGAGCTTAGGAGAGGGAAAGGCAAAGGTACGGTACCTGAGGGGTGTGAGAAAGGCTCACAGTAAAACACCAGGACACAGGACTTCAGCAGCTAAGTGAGGCAGTTATTCACGAGTCTGCAGAGTCGGGTGCAAAGCCAGCCAGGAACCAAGTAGACTTAAGTATAACATAAAAAAATAATAATAATAAATTTCAGGACTTCAGCTGAGAAAAATTTACCTTACCAGGTGGGTCAAGTGACCCTCATGCCATACAAAGTTCTACTGCAGAAATTATCTACAAGTGAACCAACAGGGAGGGTTAGGTGCCCAGGTGTAGCCACCTACCACATTTGCAGGGCTCAGGGCAAGAGTACAAACAAAAATTCATATTCCATCTGTCTAAAGATTAAGAAGATTTAAACTAAGCTAATAAATGATTAAATGAAATAGGTTCTACTCTTCTGCCTTGACAAAAATCCCTGCATGAAACCTGGAGCCAGGTAGAAATTCAAAATTCAACAACATTTTGAGGTTACTGTATCAGAACACAGAGCGCAGGGAGATCTAGCCCCCAGCTTGAGGCCTGCTCCCCTTTTCTTCCTGCCCCAACTGCAGCCCCTACCTCAATGCCCTTCATGAACACACATGTAGGAATCCAGCTTATGAATTTAAGCTCATCCTCAATGCCCCACACCCCACAGGCAGCCTCCCCTTGGCCACACTTGGGAGCAGGGGAATGTGTGCCAATGCACTTATGTCCTCGTATGATGACATCTCCTAGGAAGGGGACTACTGAAATGGGCCCTGTGATGTGACACCAAGATCCCACCTCAGTGAAAATCATCTTATCTTATGCAACTACTGTAGGCAGATAGATACATTTTAGTTCTTAGTCCCTTTAGGATTACTTCAGCTGCAGAAATCTGCCTGGCTCCAAGGGCAACTCACATCCAATGACTGATTGCATAACACTGTACAAGCCTGCCCACCCTGGGCCCATGTGGGACAACACAGAAAGATCACTCCAGTTCCAGAGCACTCATGAGGTCAGCAGGACATTCACCGGCTCTGAGACATAGCTCAACTTCCCCTTCCACCAACCCTGCTTCCTTACCTGAGTTTCCCCAAAGGCATTCCTCTCTAAACATGCTCCATGCTCCACTGTTTGGCATCTGCTTTCTGGGGAATCTAATCTGAGCATATGTGGAGACTTTGGAAGCTGGTTGAGTGCTGGTATGGGCAGGAATTCCAGGATGGTGTCTGTGGTCCACACAGGCAGGGCACAGTCTCCAGTAGGCACATCCTTCACCTCGTGGACTCTTCGATGGTGAGAGGTCTTCCAGAGCGGGGTCCTCTGAGGCACAGGGCCTAGGTTAGGGGCCCTCTTGCCTGGATCTAAGAGCAGCACTCATCAGCTACGCTGCTTTTTAAAGGTTTTCCCTGATGCCCTTATATTAGTTTCTTATGGCGGCTGTAATAAGTTGTCACACATTTAATGGTTTAAAACAATGCAAATATAGCATCTGACAGTCTGGAGATCAGCAATCCAAAACTAGGTCTTATGGTGCTGAAATTAAGGGGTCAGCGAGGCTGCACAGCTTCTGGGAAATCTATGGGACCATCATTTCCTTGCCCTTTCCAGCTTCTAGCGGTGTTGCTTTCCTTGGCTCGTGGTCCCTTCCTCCAATTTTGAGACCAAAAGTGCAGGTTCTTCCTATCTCTCTGACTTTGACACTCCCGTCTCTCTTCAAGGGACACTTGTGATTACATTTATGGCCCACCTAAAAAATCCAGGGTCATCTCCCTCGTTCAAGATCCTTAATTCATCACAACTGCCTTTTTTTTTTTTTTTTCTGTGTGCTATAACATACTCACAGGTTTGAAGGACCAGGACATGGACGTTTGGGGAGAACATTATTCTGCCTTCCACACTTAAAGTGAGAAGTCTAAATTTTAGCTAATTTTGTGAGGTTTACTCCATGTTTCAGTATCTTGCTGGTTTAGCTCAGTGGATTGAGCATCGGCCTGTGAGCTAAGTGTCGCTGGTTCGATCTTCCAGTCAGAGCACATCAGAGAAGGAAAACTCTGACTCCCAAAAACCTCCGCTGCCTTGCGGCATACCTCTTCAGGGGAAAGGCTAAGGGAGTAAACCCCGACAGAAAATCCGGAGCCGGAGTCCCTAAGGCGGTTTGACGTTGTAGTCAACACCGGCAACTCCTGCGGCGCACCTGAAGCCAAGCTGTATTGACTCCGTCTTTCCCTTGGACCCTTCAGCTGCGAAGAGAGGGGGGGTCTGCTGCATGGGCAACAGCAGACCCTCCATATCACCCTGCCCAGGCTCTGTAGCTTCAGCGTCATCACAAGATGTCGATTCAACACGGGAGGAGACAGATACCATGTCACTCCCGAGTCAGACTGCACAGCCATTCTCGGTGGTGCAGATAGACTCTTAAGAAGCTACACCATCGTCTCTCGAGACGGACGGCTGCTGACGACTCCATGTTTCAGTACACCAGCAAATCTACCAGTATCTTGCTCGTCTCCATTCACAGACTTGAGGTAAAGACGACAGCGTGACGTCCTCAGACAATTTGTTTTCAAAAGTCTTTCAAAGGGTTTTATTTATTTCCTGCCTCTGATTTCCTTTCCTAAGGACCCACTCCATTCAGGTGCTCATCTTCATCCGTTATTAAGGTAATCAATGATCTCCATAGTTCTAAATTAAATATTCATCTTCAGTCTTCATCTTACTTGACCTATCAATAGCCTTTGACACAATTGCTCACTCCTGCCTTCCTTCCTCTCTCTTCCTACTTCCTTTATTTCATATGGTACTTCCTTTTTTTCCTCTTACCTCTATATCCTGTCCCTCTCAGTGTGGTTTGACCACTACTTCTTATTTCCCACAACCCTAACTTCAGAATGTCCCCCTATGTCTACCTATTATGGGCTGAATTGTATCCCCCCCAAATTCATACATTGAATCCCTAACCCTCATTACTTTAGAACATGACTGTATTTGGAGATAGGGCTTTTCAAGAGGTAATTACAGTAAATGAGGTCATAAGGGTGGAAACCTAATGCAATACACGTGGTGTCCTCATTAGAGGAAGAGACACCAAGGACACATATAGAGAAACATATAGAGAAAAAGCCATCTGAGGGTACTGTGAGAAGGTGGCCATCTGCAAGCCACAGAGAGAGGCCTCAGGGGAAACCAACCCTACTGGTACCTTGATTTTGAACTTCTAGCTTCCAGAACTGTGAGAAAATAAATTTCTGTTGTTGAAGCCTCCCAGTCCATGGCATTAATTAGGGCAGCCCTAAAAAACTAATATACCATCCTTGGATAGCTTTTCTTTTCTATCTAAACATATTCCCATGGAAATCTCATCCAGTCCCAAAGTTCCAAAATATCATCTGTACTCTAGTGACTGATTTTTAATCTCCAGCTCTGACATTGCTTTTTAAAATCCGTATTCATACATGCAACCACTATTTTCCTTGATATTCTCCTTGGGGAGTAACCAATAAGCATCTCATATTTATCATGTAGAAAACTGAGCTCCTGCTAAACAGCCCCCCCAAAACTTCCCTTCTCACTCACTTCCCCAATGCAATAAATGGCAAACTCAATTCTTACAGTTCCATTAGAACTGTCTATGACTCCTCTCCTCTCCTCTTTCATCCATCAGCAAATCCTGTCAACTCCACCTTCAGAATATATCCAAAATTAAACATTTCTCACCACCTCCTCAAGTAGGACTCAGGTCCAAGTCACAACCATCCTGCTCCTGGATTACAGTGTTACACTAACCTCCGCACTGCTCTCTGCTTCCACCCCGTCCTCCTAAAGACTGTATTCTCATACAGCAGCCAGAAAAATCCTTTTGATCGTGAGATTTTTCTTTTCAAAGCTCTCCAGTCATTTCACATCAAATTCAAAGCCAACACCACAGACCTTCCAGTCCCCATGAGACCCAGCACCTCATTACCTCTCTGACCTTACTTCTCCTGCTCTCCTCCTCCCTCACCTTGCTTCAGCCCTCCTGGCCCCCCAAGACTCCAACATGCTCCAGGCATGCTCCCACCTGAGGACCCATCTATTTGCTGTTTCCCCAAATGGGGTGTTTTTCTATAGATATCGACGTGGCTCACCCCCTCACCTTCTTCAGATCTTTATTTAAATAAGATCTTCACACTAAGGTCTCCCTGCCCATGCTATCTAAAAGTATCATACAACCCACCTCTTCCCCTAGACATTTCTTAACTCTCCTACTTTCTTGTCCTTGGTACTTATGAAGCCTAATACCTTACTTATTTATTGTGTTCATTTTCTGCCTGTCCCACTAGAATGTAGCCCATGATGGCTAGAATCTGAGTCTGTATCTCCACCCATCACAATGGAATACTCAATGCTCATTGTATTTTTACAGCATATTACCTATTTGGTTGAGGTATAAATATATACACACACACCATATTTATGTAAGGTAGGGGTACATTTATGTGTGTGAGTAGAAAAAAATGCTAGAAATAAATAGAACAATATATTAATAACAGATCCTTCTGAGTAGTTATCAGAGTAGTTATCTGAGTAGTGGGAGATAATTCAAAGTACTTTTTATTATGTTTTACTACTGTTCAGTATGTTTTAAATTTTAGCTATAAATTTTTTAATGATTGTCTTTAAATCTTTAAGAAATTCAGTAAAAGCGGTCTCAAACTGTATAACTTGATGGGAAAATCAGGATAGAATTGCCATACTTTTAAAATCCTAAAAGCAGTGTCAGAAATTCATACATAAATTATTATACTTTAACCTCAATTCATCATGGTACTTTTTGTTTAAAGGAAGAGAATTGCTAAACATTTCAAAAATAAACAAAATGCCAAATAATTTGTATTCCTCCAATTTGAACCCCTTGAATTTTTAATTACCCATTTTTGCTGTATTTGAAAAGACTAATGACTAATCCCCCTCTGCTAAAATTAGAATTTTCAGTAAATCAATAACAAGGAGGTAAGGTGATCTGCTGAGTTCTTTAGGGAAAAAAAATTCTATAGGTTATATTGATTGTGAAAATTCTTAAAGGCGAATGAAATGCAAGGCGACAAACTGTATATTTAGTACAGATTCTTGCCTGTAGCTACCATATAAGGTTATCCAAGATGCTTCACTTTGACAAGATCACAGGGAAATCTGTCTGCAAAATTCCTCTCACATCAGGGTCACGGAATCAGTCTGGGTTATGAGGAAAGAGTCAGCCTTAAGCAAAATTGGCAAGCAAATAAATTTGTCTCTCCTGCTGTGTGTGCCACACACATGCTCAAACCGATCCTTTGGGGTTCCCCCTTCCACTCTATGCCTGAAAGAGCTCCATGTCCTCTACCTGAACACCTCCTCACCCCAGCTGTCAGCAATGACCGATGGTAAATCAGGCTGCCTTCCGTGACCGAGTCATGTGACTTTTTCTGCTCTCCCCCTTGTCTGTCCCCAATCTCCAACCAATCCGAAGAACTACTGTGCCCTTTAAAAATAATTTAACGGCTGATGGGCATGAAAATTGGTCATGGGGTTTCTTTCTTTCCAGAAGCAGACTCAGATTGGCAAGGCACTTCCAGAGGTCAAGAGTACGACAAAAGATTGGCTGTCGTAGAGAGGACTGCAGACATTGCTGTCTGGCCAGTAATGGAAACGCCCTGGAACACGCCGGCCTTTTGAGATGCAGCATGTAAACAGCAGCCCATCCCACTAGTGCCAAGCTCTGATTGAAGGAGTAAAGATGGGCGAGCATGTTTGCAGCCTTTTGTTGGCATTAGTGGGAGGATAAAAAGGAGGAGAAGAAGAGAGGGACAAGAAATGGGGCAGAAGCTTAGGCTGTGAGGTAACTGAAATGCCCCAGGGACCCCCAGAAACAGAAAGGCAAATATTGAACTCAGCAGCTGTAAAGCTGTAAAGTCATCAGCCGCACAATTGAAGGTTTCCCTTACCCAACTTTTCAACAAAGTCGGCGACTCTCACAAATGTCTGTCTGCTCGATGTTCTTCATTGGGAACAACTAGATGAGGAAAATGATCAGAATTCTTCTTGAAATGACTAAATGAACCATTTCCTGAATTTCTTCAGCAAAATCATAGTCATTAAGACAAAAAAAAAAAATCAGAAAAATGTGAGCTACACTTCTCCCTGGCCTGGGAGCCTTACGTGATGTTCAGTGTCCTGGTCTTTCACTGCCACTGGGACAGAGTTCTGACGAATTCACCTGACTCTCAAAGGTCAAGCTGTCTCAAATGACATATGAGCCACAGAAGCTAAGCTGAAATATAAGTGACATCAGTGCCATCGAAGGGTCTCAGAACACGGCCAAGATAAAGGGTCCTCAGTGGACCAGGTATTTCTCATGAAAATTACTGAACAAAAGCTAGTAAATCTTACTGTCATTTCATTTAGGTTTTCCTGGCCTAGGAGTTCTGCCAAGCTCTATCTGAACAAAAGACTCCCAGAATGGTGAATCCAGGGAAAATTCTGATGAGTAGTTGTCAAAAATACCTTAGATAATTTGAGGCATCTTCATAGTCATAATGAAGTCACAGAAAACAATCGCTTGACTATTTGCTGACTGGTTCAAATGAAGAGCATCAACTGGTAGCTCACCAATATTTTTAACTCTTTCCTGGACAGCTGCCTTTCCTCTCTTTCCCATCTCCCCTCAACCCAAGTAAAATGTATTCTTTTCCTGAATCTCTCAATCCAAACATCACCCCTTAACTCCCCAATGGTTCACTTGCAACATAAGAAATATCATAGCGTTGACAAGTCTCTCCCCTACTTCAAAATGCCTTATTACATCAAGGATACGACTTCTTACATTTGACACTGAGCTCGATGTTTAAGAAATGCATATACTAATATCTGCTGGGAACAATTAAAGGCCCTACCCCCTTCAGGTGCTTTGTCCTTCCCTTGAATTCTTTTTCCAGTTTCAGTAATTTTTAGGTCTTTGACTCAACTGTCGCTTTTTATTAACTCTTTTTTCTTACTTTCTCTGCAGCAGGCCTCTGCCCCAATTACTCTCTTAGACATCACCTTATTGATTTTCTTCATAGTGATGATCAGAATCTGTGACTATCTTATTTCTTTCTGTCCTTCTTCATTAATATCTTTCTTATAAATAATCTGTGAGTGGGAGCCTTGCATGTGCTGTTTACAGCTTTCTCCTTAACGTCTAGAATAGAGACAGCATTCCAATTTGTGTTGAAGGGCTGACTCCGGGTTTGGGTTAAGAGCAGGGCTCTGGATAGGAGTTTTCCACCCAGGGCACAACCTAAGAAATACCAGGCAGGCAGCAGTTTCTGAGTGTGAATGCTTTTGCTTGTGTGCTAGGTTTACACTCACTTGTCAGGCCTGTGAGGTGCAGCACTTGACACAACAGTGTAAACTTACTGGCCTACCCATGCAGGTGTCTGTCTGTGCCCAGTGCATCAGGCAAGTCCATTGGCAGAGGTCCAGATTCTTGTTAGAGCTTTTTACCCACCGCACATGGCGCACAGCTGCAGCAGAATGCTGACACTTTTCCTTTCACACATATAGGTCTTTGTGGCCTTTGGTTTCTTTTGTTCTGGTATATCCAAACTTTTTCCTTTTCTTATTTTTTTTCTTTAGCTAGAGAGGATTTGTTCTATAAAAAAAGCCCATGTCTTTTTTCCCTTTAGCATAAAAAATCAGTTTTTTAACTTTTATTGAATTTATTTGGGTGACATTGTTTAATAATATTATATAGGTTTCAAGTATACACTTCGATAATACATTATCTGTATATTATATTGTGTTTGCCACACAGTCAAGTAAGTGTCTTTCCATCACCATTTATCCCCAAGGTTTAAAGTTTATTTAATCTTGTTCCAAACTTTACAAAAACAGCGATGTTTGTAGGACGAGAACTTATATTCATGTTAGGATTGCTTATCACAGTAAGTATTTGAGTAAATTTGCCTCTTAAGCTCCACATGTGCACACAAGAGCCTTTAAATAACTTTTTGGAAACTCCAACTTATCTTGTTCTAAATGCTTTGATATTTCTTAATCATGGCTAATCTTTTAATGATATAACTAAAATTCTAGAAAACATGATCAGGGAAAAACTGGCATTCCTCATACTCTCTTTAGTGAAAAAGTTATGGCTTTGGAACATATGTTTATTTGCCTTAAGAGCACAACAATTCTTGATAAAGAGAAATTTTGTGCCATGAAAATATCAATTTTGTATATAATTGTTGGATAATCCATTTCAATTTTTCTGTCAAAATCTAATGCATAAAAATATTTTATTGAAGACAGACAATATTTTATTCATTTTATTTTACTTTTTGTGTACAAATGTCACAAAATTTATCAGTCAGGAGAAGTAAATTTGTGAGTATTTTTTAAAATAAACCATTATATGCTT
Source organism: Furipterus horrens (assembly GCF_987537825.1). Lineage (NCBI taxonomy): Eukaryota > Metazoa > Chordata > Mammalia > Chiroptera > Furipteridae > Furipterus > Furipterus horrens. The sequence continues at coordinate 13,141,885 of NW_028327171.1, forward strand.
GGAAGTAAAAACAAATTATTAGTCAGGGGGAGGGGTGCAAAACCATGTAGTCCAACGTAAGGTTTAATGCAAACCTTTTTCAATAAACATTCTATCTCAGTAGATACTTTTGTCAATCAAATTCAGGATTTTTATCAAAACCAATTCACTGATCTACTCAGTAAGAGAGAGACCATCAGTGATAGTCTCTCAACCACTCTATCTTATCCTTTTCAATGAAGCAAAGGTCTCTCAACTTGGCATGCAGGGCTCTACTGGGACAGAGTCCTCTCCTCCCGCTCTTGCCCACTCTGTGTTCCTAGCGCACTGGCTACTCTCGGTCCTCAGATCGTTGGTGTGAGCATTCAGGCTGCTGTGCTTTCTGCGCGGCGTTTCTTCTTTATCCTTCCCAATTATTCAGCCTGGATAAACCGTTCATTCCTCTGTGTTCCCGTACAATCTGATATATCTAGTTGTTAGTTTAACTGTTCAAACATCTGTCTCCACATCTTGCCACTTCCCCACCTCCTCCAGAGGAGTAAACTTTCCTTACTCATTTTGTAGTCCTCGTAGAGAGCCCAATGCTAGCATACTGTGGCCTACGTAAGCACTCAAAGATTGTCTAAACTTTGATAATTGTTTAAATCTGCATGTAGTTTCTGCATTGTTCTGATTATTATTTCAACTATTACCAGAAAAAAGTTACATATAATAAAAATATTGTCCAAAAGTATCCTTATTTTCCAAAAGCTTTTATTGAATATTTTTTCATCTTTTTTTAAAAATTCTTATTGACTGACTGACTGTCATGTCATATTGTCCAGGTGAGTTGTTCAATTCAGCATCCACATCTTCTATTTTAAAAAGAGAAGAAATTTTGTGCATTATCTCAAGAACCAGGAGAAAATATCAAGATTGCTTACAATAATTGTTACTAAATTGAATAATTAATATTATGTGAGTAAGTCACTGAACCAGGAGTGAAGAAGAACATGTGGCTGAAAGCCCTGATAAAAAACATTACAGAGAGGATAAATTTATACCAAGAAATGATGAGTTTATTATTAGCAATCTATTATTTATATCAAAACAAAATAATAGGTCAGATTAGCTGTCTCTGTCAATCTCCTAACTTATTAGCTTTCTACCTTTGTTCAAAATGAAATTTTTGCATAAAGTCCAGCTTTTTTTGCTGTAGTCAGCTCTATGGGTATAGATAGAAGTGATTTTATGGCCATACTTTCATTTCTTATTTCATTGAATTATGATGACACTGATGAAAACACTGCACCTCAGGGTTTTGCAGTCATGGGGCAAGTGAGCTTCTCTGAGGCCATGCCAACAGACTGCCTTTGCAGCCAGTGTAGTTATAAGGCAAGGTCACTCCAACTGGGATGACCATTGTCATGTATTTCCAGCATGATCATATTCACCGAACACAAAAATATTAAAACTCCTATATTGTGTACATCTAAATGTGTACCAAATTTCTTTTTCCTAAAAGAATAAGTTGCATGACCCCACCAACGCTGAAAACACCCTTGCAATGATGTTGCGCACATCTTTAAACTAAAGGCAATCTTTTTAATAAGGGTTTTATTTATTTTTAGAGAGAAAGGAAGGGAAGGACAGAGAGGGAGAGAAACGTTGATGTGAGAGAGAAACATCGATCAGATGCCCTTGTACACGCTCCTGCCAGGTGACCCACCCGCAACCCAGACACGACACGTGCCCTGACCGGGAATCAAACCCATGACCCTTTGCTTTGTGAGATGATGCCCAATCAACTGAGCCACACCAGTCAGGGCTAAAGCCAGTCTTTAAAAGTTGAACAAATACTACAATGAAATAATCTAAGGGAGAATTATCAGAAAAATAGGTAGAAAATTAGAACTAAAGTTTGGATGGTGGAAAAAAATTCTGTCTCAGGAATCTTACTAAGTCATTGTTACTTAAAGAGAAAATACAACTTCGAAGTATTAAATGTCCCAAAGGAATAAGCTTTCATTTTGTTGTTGTTTTTTCAGTATCTAGAAAGGGACAGGAATTCTGTAAGGGAAGGAGAAAACTAACATGTGGGCGTGTTTTCCTGAAAAAATTTACTCATCGAAATTAAAACTTTGTTCAATTCCTTAAGCTATTTCACATCATGTATTAAAAGAATAGGTTTTTTAATTATTTGAAAAATAAAGCAGCTAATATACTTCATTCATCTATTGCAAGATAAGCAAAGCATACTTCTGTAATGGGAAACAACTTTTGTTTATACTAGTAAAGGTTGCTTTGATTTTCAGAACATTGTAGCATTCAATAATTTGTTTCTCCCAACCTTCATTCATTTTCAGTTTTTACAGAAAACAACATTTGAGAAGAATGAGAAAGAAATAAGGCATGAAAGAATAAAGTAACAATTTTAACTACTTGTGTACAGTAGTTCTTAAATCAAGCTCTCAAAGAAATGAAAAATGACACAAGAAAAAGATACACTTTAGAGTAAGTTCATATGATATGCAAACTGTTACCAGCCCGGATTTTGTTCATTAAAGTTTTAAGACTATAATTTTACGGCCTTTCTCGGAGGCAGCATCCAGCACGTGATGCTTGTCTCACACTATTTGCATACACATTAATGTGTAAAGAGATCAAAGTGAAGCCTGAAAATAAACAGTGAAATGTTAGAATACACTAATGCCTGACAGGAACCTTTTTCTGTTATGAAACCAACTCAAAATCCTTAATGTTGTATATGCACAAAATGACATAGACATGTGCCTAGACGTACACACTCTAACACACATATGTGCACATATACACACATAATATACTGCTCTTCTTTTTAAAAATGGTTTAATTTTTTAAAGGTTCTCAAAATGAAAATATCACTATACTAGTTCCTGTTCTTCAGACACCAGGCAATATGACAGTTCAGAATGTGGATTCTGAAGCCAGATGACTCTAGTTTAAATCCTGCCTCTTCCATTAAAGGTGTATGAACTTGGGAAACTTAATCTCTCCATTTCTCACTAGTTTCATATGTAAAATGAGGATAAGATCTACTTCATTTCATCGTTGAGAAGTAGCACTAGAAATATCAAAAAAAGCAGCACATACATACCAAAATATATAATAAAAGGAACCCCTTTAGTTCTTACTTTAAAACAATTGGGGCTTTTATGCTGATTCTCCCCTCAAGTTTTATTGATATATATTGACATTTAACACATATCACAAAATACATATCATATTTTCTTTAACCACTCATCTGTCAATGGACACTTAGTCTATTTCTGCATCTTTTTTTTAAAATATCTGTACTATCTTATGTCTTTTTTAAAATAATTTATTTATTTGTTTGTTTATTTATTTTTAGAGAGAGGGGAAAGGAGAAAGAGAGGGAGAGAAACATCACTGTGTGGTTGCCTCTCACTCGCATCCCCAGCTGGGGACCTGATGTGCAACCTAGTTATGTGCCCTGACTGGGAATCAAACCGGTGACAGTTGGTTCGCAGGCTGACGTTCAATTCACTGAGCCACACAGGTCAGGTTCCACATCTTGACTATTGCTAATAATACTGCTGTGAACATGGGATTGCAGATATCTTTTCAATATAGTGTTTTCATTTTTGGATATATTCCCATAAATGGAATTGCTAGATCATATAGTAGCTCTATTTTTTATTTTTTTAGAAATCACCAAACAGTTTTCCAGAGTGGCTGTGCCAATTTAGATTCTCTCCAAAAGTGCACAAGGGTTCTCTTTTCTCCATAACCTCACCAGCATTTGTTAACTCTAGTCTTTTTTGATGACAGCCATTCTAACAGGTGTGAGGTGATAATTCATTGTGGTTTTGATTGACACTTCCCTAATGATTAGTGATGTGGAGTAGCTTTTGTTCTATAGGCCAATTGTATATCTACTTTGGAAAAAAGTCTCTTCAGGTCTTCTGCCCATTTTTAATTGGATTACTTCGTTCTCCCATATTGAGTTCTATGAGTATTTTTTAAGTTTGTATATTAACTCCTTACCAGCCATATGGTTTTGCAATTATTCTTTCCCATTCCATAGGTTGCCTTTACATTGTGTTAACTATTTCTTTTGCTGTGCAGAAGCTTTTTAGTTTAATGTAGTTCCACTGATTGGTTTTTGTTCTGTTGCCTGTGCTTTAGATCTCATATCCAAAAATTCATTGCCAAGACCTATATCAAGGAGTTTGTTTTCTGTGTTGTATTTTTTTTCTAGAAGCGTAATGGTTTCCAGCGTTACATTTAAATCTTTAATCCATTTCAAGTTAATTTTTGTGAGTGGTAAACACAGGGGTCTAGTTTCACTCTTGTACATGTGACTATCCAATTTTCCCAACACTATTTACTCAAAAGATTATCTTTTCTTCATTAAACACTCTTGGTTCCTTTGTCAAGTATTAATTGCTCATATATGCATGGGTTTGTCTCTGAGCTCTCAGTTTCATTCCATTGGTCCATGAGTCTGTTTTTATGCCAGCACCATACTGTTTTGATTAGTATAGCTTCATAACATAACTTGAAATCAGGTAGTGTGATGCCTTCCACTTTGTTCTTCTATTTCAGGATTGCTTTGGCTATTTAGAGTCTTTTGTTGTTCCATATAAATTTTAGGATTTTTTTGCTCTATTTCTGTGGAAACTGCCATTGAAATCTTGATAGGGATAGCACTGAATCCATAGGAGGCTATGGGTAGTATTCATGTTTTAAAAATATTAATTCTTCTAATCCATAAACACAGAATATATTTCTACTTATTTGGGTTTTTTGATCCCATTCATCAATGTCTTATAGTGTTTTATGTAGATATCCTTAACCTTCTTGATTAAATTTATTCCTAAGTATTTTATTGCCTTCTGTGTTATTGTAAATGGAGCTGTTTTCTTTATTTCTCTTTTTCAGATAATTGTTAGTGTGCAGAAACACTACTGACTTCTGTATACTGGAATTTTACTGAATACACTGATTATATCTAACAGTGGGTTTTATTGTTTTGTTTTGTTTTGTTTGGTGGTATTTTTAAGATTTTTTTATATATAAGATTATGTCATCTGTAAATAGAGAAAATTTTACTTCTTGCCTAATTCCAGTGCATTTTATTCTTTCCTGCTTGATTGTGCTGGCTAGGACTTCCAGTACTGTGCTAACTAGGAGTAATGAGGGTGAGCACAATTGTCTGGATTTTTATCTTTAAAAAAAGCCTTTAATCTTTTACCATTGAGTATAAGGTTAGCCATGGGCTTGTCCTGTATAACCTTCATTATGTTAAAGTACATTCCTTCTATACCTAATTTCTTAAGAGTTTTTGTCATGAATAGATGTTGAATTTAGTCAAATTTTTTTTTGTTGTTGTTTGTTTTTTACAGCTACTGAGATGACCAAGTGATTTTTTTCCTTCATTTTATTAATTTAACCTGTCACACTTATTGATTTGTATATGTTGAACCATCCTTGCATCCCAAAGATAAATCGTGCTTGATCACGGTAAGTGATCCTTTTAATGTGCTGCTGAATTCAGTTTGCTAGTATTTCATTGGGAAGATTTACATCGATATTCATCAGGGATCTTGGCCTGTAATTTTCTTTTTTAACAGTGTCCTTTTCTGGCTCTTGGATCAGAGTAAGATCTTAGGCAAACACCTAACTTTACCCCTCAAGGAACAAGAAAAACTAAGCTCAAATTTAGCAGAAGGAAGGAAATAATAAAGATCAGAGTAGAAACAAATAAAACAGGGACCAGAAAAACAGTAGAAAAGATCAACAAACTAAAAGCTGATTCTGATGTTGACAAGTGATGTTGGTAAAAATAATAGATTTCAGGCATTAAGTACATGTTAAGTACTAAGCATTGAACTAACTCCTTTGTACTCATTTTCTTATTTCATCTTTAAAAATTATATTATTATATTACCACTTTATAGATGATAAAATCCAAGAGCCAAAATAGCTAATATTTTGTCCAGTAAAATTTCAAGCAATAATTTATTTCATTTAAGTTTTCCTGTAAAATTATCTGAGGCAAGAGAAAGTGTTTACCTCAAAACTTCTCTCAAGGTAAAAATAAATAAATACGCCTCAGTATCATATTGAATCATATTAATGTTCTTGTTTTGATAATGTACTACAGTTATATAAGATATCACTACCATAGGAAGCTGGGTGAAGGGTTCAAAGAATTCTATGCAACTCTATACTACTTTGACAACTTTCCATTGGTCTATTAACATTTCAGAATAAAAAGTTAAAATAAATGATCTTAGCTACATCCAAATATTTTCAGGTTTTTCAAAGCTAAGATATAGAAGTATGGGGAATTTGTCTCACCCTAATCATCTCTATATCCCAAACTACAACTTAGAAACAGCTTTGGAAGAGAAAAAGGTCTCATATGGGTGTATGTGTATGTTAAGGGGAGGGCAGGCGGGGAGGGGGAAGTAGACCAGAGACAACTGAACATCCTTGGACTTGGTGTTGTTGAGTTGTTGGATCTCTTGGGGTGATTTTATTTGCAAGTAAGAGAGAACTCAACACAAACTGCATTAAACTTGAATGCCCTGGCTCATGCAGTCCAGAGAATATAATATCTTCTATTATTCTTGCATTCAGATGAACAGTACAGAGGCTTTGATTTTAGTATATATACTGTGTTAAGTTCAGATACCTAATGTGTGTATCTACTATTTTTGATATTCTAGAACTCCACGTGCTCCCACTTAATGTTTCACTGTTATTCTATTCTAGACACATAGTTCATTTAAACAAATAAATGTTTATACATAGAAAAAATATTTTTATTCCTTTAGTCTTTTGATTTATCTTCTTGTCCTGACTGATTCATGGTCATCACCCTCTTCTACTTAATTATACTGTGTCATCCTCTACCTGATTTTCTTGAGCCTGTTAAGTGCAAAAGACCTTATGCAAAAGATCTTGCCTATCTACTGAGTATTTTATTTTGTAAAACACAATATAAACATCATTTCTTTCATGCTTCTAGAACAGTACATTTTTAACTGGATGCTCTTCTTCACAAATTTGTAAAAAGAAATTTTACTTCTCTGTTTCTCTCAAGATTTTGTCCTCAGGGATAGCTTTGAGACTTCCTGGAAAAGAAAAGAGATTTCAAGCCATTTTATTTATAGACTCTTTAAAGAAAGTATTTTAACTGAATAACTATAAGAATAACTGTCCAAATGTAAAGTTTTAGAAATTTAAAAACCACATATTTTTCCTGTGATCTAAATGTAGTTTTATTCTAAATTATAGTTTTTTTAAAATGCAAAGGTTATTTCCTAAATCATCTAAACCTTCTGCAGAAAAAATAAATAAATGAAGATTTTAGGCAGACAGTTTTCACCACCAAAGTTATTTCTTTTAGTCCTTCCCTCTTCTTTCTCCAAATATTCATGAGAGAAGTACAATACAAGGTGTCCTGACACAAAAATATATTGATTCCAAGTAGCCTCTGGTAAACATTAACACCTTATCTTACTTATATAACTTAATCTTTAATCAGAAGAAAGAAAGGAAGAAAGAAAGGAAGGAAGCAAGAAGGAAGGAAGGAAAGAAGGAAGGAAACCATTGTTTTGCAAAAGCAGCTTTGTCTTACATTCTTGGGGAGACATAAACCAAGTAATTTAGTAATTACAAAACCAAAAGAGTTTAGTGTTTTTTGTTCTATTGAAATAACCAACTAACCCAAAGATAAATGGTCCCAGAGAAGGCAAAGTTAATGGTTTTGCTGTCGTAAACTCACCCCAGGAGAAACACCTTTGGAGCTGGTCACAGTGAGGGAAGGACTCTTGCCATCTATATTCTGTACATACATTGTCCAACCTTAATTATACCACAGGGGACTACACTCAGGCCCAATTCTCCCCCTTACTAGCACTGCACTGGAGTCACATTGACTTGTTTTCAGATCCAAAATTTCGGTCCTGTTCCAACTCATAACCTCTGGTCTTGTTTTTCTTCATCTCTGGGAAGGAGAAAATTACATCGTAAATCCCCTAGGGCTGGTATGAACATTAAATGAGATAATATATTGAAGATGTATGACCCATAGGTTTTTCCTAAAAGTAAGTTCCCAATCTCACCCTCTTTCAGCAAAGATCTAGAGTGAGATTGTTCTTCTTTTGAGTCTTTTTCTAATCCATATGGATAGAGTTGAAGAAAATCTTCAAATGTCAGCCCAAGATCATTCAAAGATACTGACTTGTTACAATTGACATTATTTGATTTTTTTTTTCCATATAGGAAAAGGAACACCTCTAGCATGAAAATATGGCGCAATGATTTAATACAGAAAAAGCTGGTTACCTCTTATATCTTTCTTCAAAAAAAAACAAAAAACTGAACATAGTATTAACAAGCATCTATAAAGTGCTTACTTTCTGCCGTGCACACATATTAGTCACTTAATCTATTAAACCTTGTACTATTATAACCATTTTAGAGATAAGAAAATTGAGTAACATTGAACTTAATTTTTCTGAGGGCACCAATGCAAAAGAACGGTAGAGCTATACTCCAAACTAAGCAGAATTTATGATCCCTTACTACTATACACTGCCCCCCTTCATAGATGAGATTCTATAACCAGGCCATCCTGATGTCATTAATGCCTAGCAATTTGGTTTCTACAGGATGTGAGCCAGTTCTTTCCTAGGAGACATCTGTGATCCTCTCCAGAGATGGCAAGTTACAGCTTTCTATTCAGAGGTAAAACAATACATTTTAACACGCAACCATTTTTGCTCTAGCACCTAACAATTTGGCCTTGAGCTACAGGACAAAGGGGCCTTGAAAAACACCTTAGGTAATTTATACTATCTTTATGATTTAACAAAATCATCCAGAATGCATTTATTTTTCTTTTGCACTCACAATTAAGAAGAACTATTGCAAATCTGCACAAACCTGAAGCATCTTACATGGAAATTTCTGGATATGGTACAAATCTAACATTTCACTGCCATGTAATTTATCAATATCACCTGGTGATTAGAACTAATACAATGAATCTTGGGCTTGATTCTGATAGGTTTTGAATGAGAACTTATTCCGTCGAGATAAAACTTTCAGCATCTCTACTGGATATACTAGGTTTTATGGTGATCATGGTGTCCCCCTCAGTAACTCAAAAATATTTTCATGGTACCTGCTCTGGTACACTTCCTTCAGAACTGAGACACTCCCCCTGCTGTTGCAAGCATTGATTGCTGAGAGTTCTCAGCTGAGACAGTCTCCCGTTGTGTCTAAAGACGATCACTTCACCCAAAGTTCTACCCCGTCCTCTGGGTCAGCCCACTTTCAGTGACGCTTAACATGCAGGTATAAGGCTCCGGCCCTTTTGCCTCTCTTTGGGGCACTCTAGGGCCATCCTAGCTCCACCCATAGCACCCCATGGGATCAGCCGAATGAAGCCTTTGTTGGAACTGCATCTCAGTTCAGCTTTACCCTCTTCCCAGTCCTCCTTCCTTCATCTTCCCAGAGCTATTGATCCCAAGAGCTCTCCCCAGTAAACATCCTGCTGCTATCCTCTGTTTGAAAGTCTGTTCCTGGGGAACTTGACCTGCAACAATTGCTTAACAAAAGAAGTCAGCAGGTCTGGGGCAAATGTCTCCTACCCTCTGAGGACCACAGCAGCCTGTCCCCTGCCTTCCCTTGATGAGCACTATTGTATTCTGTGGTAGATTCTGGCACAGACATTTTCTCAGGTCCACATAATTATGAAAATTGCTTCAGTCAAGGGCTGTCATTGAAGGACTTCATTGTGAATGCAACACACAAGTTAATCCCACAACATTGGCTGAGAAGTGCCTAAAATGTAATGTTGAAACAGGTCATACAGGCTGCAAAATAAGCAGTATTAACTTCACTGGACTGTTGACTCAACCGCCAAGACTTCAACTGAAATTATCTTTTCAATGATCATGAAATTACATAAACCACACATATCAGGTAAAATAAGGAGAATACTCTTCCGGAAAATGTTATTTTCTCTCCGATTTGTCAGAAGTGTACGTACACCTCTTCAGAGTCCTCCATTTTGTTTGCTTGAGATTAAGAAGTTTTCATTCTCATAAATGGTGAAAAATAGGTAAAAAAATAACATATCTCTAACAACAATGTCTTTTGTTTTTACAAAACTATTGTGGACTTATAGCCACCTGTTGGCAACCATGAGACCTTACATGGCCCTATACAACTTGGGACCTACATGAGCCAACACAATTTTCCAAAGAAGCTAAAATCTGAATCTAAGACTAATAAATTATTAAACTTATTAGTCTAAGATGCACAAATTATTAAATTAATTCATCTAAGACTAATAACTTATCATTGTATTCACTAGCGAAGTTTTCTAGAATCTATAAACGTCTCACGGATTATTTTTTATAGAGTTAACATTATCTCTGTATTTAGAGAAATCTTGATTTCTATATTTCTTTAGAGTTTTATCTCTGGTTCAAAAAAAGGAAGTGATTTAAGCTTGAATTTGTACTTTCTCTTATTTTAGTTACAATCAACTGTATTTTCTAACTATGGCTGCAACAGTAGCTCCCATGCTGCTTTGTTTTTCTCTTATGATGTGATCCTGACATTTCTCCCATAAAGTTTTAGGGCCTATGTCACTCTATCTTTGAAACTTGCTGAACCTTCATGACTACCTCATCCAAGATGATAGCAGAAGTGAATCAACGTGGCTTTCAAGGTGTGGGGTCGTGCTGGACAAGGCTCTTCCAAACTGGCCAGAGGACCCCTGGCCAGAAGGAATGTGTATTGTTTTGGAAATGGGTTGTAATTCCTTCCTTATCTCCTTTTGGGAGTAGACTCTTGTGTTGTGTGACTGCTTCTTGACCTTTTCTCTCTGCTCCTACACATTGAAGCAATGCAGTTTAGAGTCAGGTACAAGACACATTCCCCCTTTGTCTGGGACCCCTTAAAACAAGTCCCAGGCTCAGGGAGGTGAGGTTCTGCTTAGCCAAACTGCCGCCGTTGGTGCTCTTGTAATGTGAGTAATAACTGCTCCATCCAGTTCTCCTTGTGGTTTTCTTTGCTTCTCTGAACAGTCACTTGAGATCTCTAGGCTCGATCACCCACATTACACAAGGCTGGAATGTAAAATACCATACATTTTAGCCTCGGTCTCGGGGTTTGGCTCTTAAAACCCTGTTGCCATGCTGGAAGTAAGCCCAAACAAACAGAGTAAAGACATTCCTTTATCAGGGAAAACTCTCTAAAGGCCAAATTGGGTTAGGATATTCCTTATACATTTTTACTATACTGTGTATTTTTTTTTTTACTGATCCATTAAAACAATAACAATTAATCAGTTACTTAAATATTTATTAATTTATAGACACCATCTCTTACTAGAATTTAATTCCAGAAGAACATCAACTGAGTCTGTTTTCTTCTTGTCTCTTTCATGTCTAGAATGCCTGCCATGTAATAGATAGTCAACAAGTGTCAACTGGATTAAAGAAGAAATAAAACTGTCAAGCAACTGGCAATACCTAGCATCAGGTACTTGACCTTAAGGATAAGGTAAAGCTCTTACAAAAGATTTGAAAGCCTACAAAGGAATCAACTAGTGAACTAAAAATGAAATGCTAATAAAGCTTCAATCTGAACCAAGCTGGACATGCAGAAGATATTTACAAGCATTTCATACTTCCCCAGATCACAGTTACCTGGTTGAATGCCCCTCTTTCTTGGCATCGCTTTGAACCCTGCAGTCCCCATCACAACGTTTCAGATGTGCCTGTGGAATGAATTATCTCATTTGTCTACAAACACCTCCATATTCCTCCTTTCTTGTTCAAAACCACTATAATGATATAGTCATAAATATGAGTTAGTCAGAGGTCTTGGCGCTATCAACATTTTGAACAGGATAATTCATTGTTTTGAAGGGAGGAGGGGACTGTCCTGAGCATTGTGGGATGTATAGTTGCATTCCTAGCCTCTACCCACCGGATCGCATAGCAACACCCTCCATCCCCCACCATAATGCCACTTGTGATAACTAAAACTGTCTCTGGACATTGCCAGATGTGCCCTGGCAGGAAAAATGGGTGAGTCACAGAGAAAACACAGGAAAGCTTCCAGGTAGCCATCAAGTTCCTGCCTAAGGGGTATGGTACTGTTTGTATTGACACCAACGGTGTCAGTCCCTTCAGAGTGTGGCTGGTGGCCTTTTCAGTTTCCCTTCATAACTAGGCCAGGTGGGCCTGTCCTGACACTACATCATCTCACTCAGTTCTATACTGGGTCTCTGCGCCTACTGACCTGTCAATGGGCGGGCACTCTTCCCCCTCATTTAAGGCTATTACACCCTGTAGTAAAAGCCTCAAGTCAATGCTTTCATGCATTAAACACCTTCCAGTGGTTATAGACAACTCTTTAAAATGTGTTCTATCTTTTACTTTAATCCTTCTTCGTATAGTCTGTAGCTTCAGCTTCACTGGAGAGGACACTCCAGCGTCATCGCAAGATGTCGATTCAACACGGGAGGAGACAGATACCGTGTCACTCCCGAGTCGGACTGCACAGCCATTCTCGGCGGTGCAGATAGACTCTTAAGAAGCTACACCATCGTCTCTCGAGACGGATGGCTGCCGACCTCTTCGTATAGTCCAGAGTACAAATGATAGACCCCAACTACACTCAGAACCTCTACTACCGTCTCAAAGGGCTCCTTCTGGATTCAAGACATACCCACACAGGATGAGCATGGCTGAGACTCAGCCTGGGGCCTTTACCATAATCATGTATGAAAATAAGTAACGCTCGTGGCAGGACAGAGCAGTAAATTACTATATTGAACTTCTGTTCCCAAATCTTGCTGGAAACATTAGCTAAAAACCATTAGCTACCATTTGTTTTACAACAGTGATGTTCCCTCCTGGAGATACCAGGCATATAAGTGTCAGGAAACAAACATTTCTCCACATTCCTTAAAGTAGCCCAGGCTTTTTCAATGGTCATATTCCAAGTGACATTTCTTCAAAGATGGTTCCACATTTCAATGCATTAAAACTAATGTCTCCAGAGTCCGAGGCAGCAGAGATGCAACAACTCACATGGCTTTCTGCTTTTCTGCTGGTCTGTGTATAGAGGGGGCGGCCTACTTACAAATTATTGAAACAGAAAAGCCCGTAATGATGCATTTGAGAACAGCCTCAGAAACATTGCTTGTGCTCACTCACTCCCTCTTGTTTCAGGGCTGCCCATATTCTCTGGCTGCGAGAGTTCTAGTTTAATAGGAGTGATACAGCTGTTGCCCAGCCCCCACACAGCTCCCTTTAAAGAGCAGGAATCCCTGTGCAGAGTACGGACACTCCAGAAAAACTACAGTAACTGCTGTTCGTGATTTCAAAGCTTACTGTTGTCAATATTCTCACCTAGGATTGAACAATTAAAACGTTCTTTATAAGTATCGCCCAGTGCTCTGGAGATTAATTTAAGACTGTCTTCCAAGACTGACTGAATTACCACCTCCTTCTTCAGTTGCTATAAGGAGTGTTTGAAAATTATTTTATGTTGTTTAGAAGTTCAGAGAACTCTTTACCTTCTGTGGAATGATCATATATATATATATATATGTATATATATATATGTATATATGTATATGTATATACACACACATATATATATATATATATGCAATTAAAACATTGAGAGTGAAATTTGAGATTATTTTCCACTATGGCAAAATGGATATATCTTTTGGCCTTATTTCATCCATGAATAGGAAGATTGTAGAATATCAAGTAGTCTAGGACCTGAATATGCATGTTATTTATGATGAAACAGAACTCATCATTCACATAGATGCCAATGACTCTGACCTACCTGCCCTTAATAATAGGAACTGTCAGTGATGCACTTGGGATGCAGAGCACGTGCTCAGCTGATGACACAGCAGAACAAAGCCTCAAGTAAGATGTGCACCCTATTCCTTCCCAAAGGCAATTGGGGACTCTCAGGTCACTGGTCAATACAGTTTAACAATTGCCCGTATCATCAACCACTCATCAGCTTTGAGCAGGAAAAGAATGTTCTTTCATGTTGGCAATTATTTCTGTCAGTCAAGTAAAATCCCAATTCAATGGAAAAGCTATTTCAGGAAATAATGTTCATTGATTCAAAAAAATAAAAGAAAATATTAAAAATAAAAGTCCATGACAGATCAATCTTAGCATAATTTTCAAAGAAAAAATAATAATAATAAAATGTTATCAAAAGTTTACAGCCAATCTGCAGAGCAGATTCCAAGCCAGCTCAACTAAAGCTTTTATTGAGGTGAAGCTTAACAGCTTCTCTGCCTTATCTACTAGATTTTCTACATGTTCAACAGTGGATATTAAATTTTCCTCAAGACTCTCTAGGGCACAAATTGCTGAAATTTTCCTCTTAGCCTCTTTCCTGAAGACTAAAGCAGGTAAGCCTCATTAGGAATATGAAGGAGAAAGAATATAATGCAGGAGTCATGGTATTTGAAATCACTTACCCATGCTTAGGTAGCATTTGGGGTAGACTTCTGAGTTCTTTTGCTTCTGTTTATATTGTCAGCTACCTGCATAGAAATAAATGTGGTAGAACAAATGAGGTAAAAATAGCAGAGAAAATAAATTAAATAAGCATACTCTGAAATACTCTCAGGAATAAGAAGAGCTACGCCAAATAATAAGCATAAACAAAATGTTCAGCTACATGGAGCCAAAACTGTTGAAACTTTTGATATTTGCTTAAGTGTCCGATCTTATCATTGCTGTGACCACTGTTGGAATGTCTTCATAGCTACATTGGAAATATCTCATCTGTGAAATGAAAATTGATATGCAAGAGAAGAAAATGTGTTCAAATTCTAGTGTTCATCTAATGCATTCCCAGTAAGACATTATTAAATGCACTGCAATCTGGCTGTAGCTCTGTGGTGCTCTGTCAGATCCTTTTCTGAGGGTAGATGCACCCAACTCCCAGTTACTGAGGGCTCACAGCTGCATTCCACACTAGAAATTGCCTCTGTCACAGAGAACTGCCTTGCCCAAGGTTATACCTCATGGCGAGGGTGGCCCCACAGCTAATGACTGACTGCTATGGGTATATAAAGCCCAAGCTTATACACTCCTAGGATAGTTCTTGGCAGCAAAACAACAGCCCACACTAGATGAAGTGAAAATGCCAGAACCAATGTAATATTGGATGGGATTAGGAATCAAAAGATGCAGGAAGGTGGGCATGGTAAAGTGGATCTACTGCATAAAGCCTCATATTTTCTGCAGGAAGGCACACAGAACACTCTCTTTGCGGACACTGTAAGGATGCAGTGATGAGAAAGGGACCAGCGTCACTGAGAAGCTCAGTAGTGCCCACCATCTGAAGAGTGGGTCCAGGATCGGCAATTTTCCAGACCCAGTGCAAAATGAAAATGTGAAGTCTCTTGCTTAAATGTAATTTCAAGACTGTACTAATAGAGCATTGAACAAAACATGGGGCCCTTTTAAATGCAGGGCTCTGTGCACCTGCCTGTTATGAGTAGAGCTAAGGGTAAAACTTGTTACAGAATTGGACTTCTTTGTAACAATAGGCATGATAGAATCCTGAAACGACAGAGACCAAGAGCAAGCACTTGACCCTCAGAAGCAAGGGACACAATTATGATAATAAGAAGCAAGGTTGGAACAGAAGCCAGGAAAGTCTGACTCTCACAGGACTTTGGAGATCATCAATAAAAGACAGTGTTCTTAGAGGCAAAATAGATGGGCAGCAAATGAAAGTAGTTCTTAACTTAAATAATCAAGATGATCAAGAAACTGAAGACAGCTACCTCAATAAAAACAGGTATCTCTTGCCCAATTTCCAGATGTGAGCCTATTCTCAGATGCAAAATCCATTGACTAAAGATAGACCAGTTTCCTTTGAAAAAGATTCTGAAACACCACAGGATGCATATTCAGTACTAAGTTTCCAAATTCTTCTTCAAGGAAGCCACTTGCCATTTACTGAAGTAACCACATGTTGGAAACAAGAGAATGCCCAGACCTTTCAAGAATTGAAAGAATCTAAATTGGCATTGATACCCAGGGACCCAAAGCATCTCTGTGGCCCCCATGTTGGGGCACATAGAAGCCAGCAATAAATGGAGTCCAAGGTCCATCACACAGTTCATTACTGGGTCCATGATCATTTCTATCAGACTCCAAGTATATCATTGGGCTAGACATATTTGAGAGTGCACGAAATCCTCACATTTGCTCCTTAACATGTGGTGTGAGAGCTATCATAGTGGAGAAGACCAAGTAGAAGCTCTGAAATTGCTTTCGCTTTGTCCAAGACAATAAATCAAAACAAAGGCAGAGAGGCCTTAAGGGTAGGGAACGGTGCCACCTTTACAAACTTAAAGAAAGCAGGGATAGTGGTCTCCATGAATTCCCAATTTAATCACCAGTCAGATTCCTCAAGCACCAAATGAACTATGGTGGAGGGTAACAAACAGCCATCAAATTAACCAACTATTAGCTCAATTGCAGCTGCTCTGCCAGATATGATATCTTTGTTATAACAGGTACACACAGCACCTAGCACAGGGTATGTTAACATTGATCTGGAAATTTTGCATTCTTGTTTCTCCCTATTGTAAAGAGGATTTGAAGCATTTTGCATTTAAATGCAACAGAAAATAGTGTGTCTCTATCATCTTACCCTCATAAAAATATGGCCTGAAAGAATCTGGACTATCCTTTTGTAGAACATCATATTGGTTCACCATATTAATGACATTATATTAATCAAACCAAATGATCAGAAAGTGGCACATACAGTGAAGGTCTTGGTAAGACATGTGTGTACCAGAGTATGGAATGTAAGTCCATGAAGTCTCAGGAGGCCACCACATCAGTGATGTTTCCAGAAGTCCAGGAATCTAGAGTTTGCCAAAACATCTCTGAAGTTAAGGGCAAATTATTGCATGAAACAGAGTCATGTAGCTTTATAAGCCTTTCAAGTTTCAGAAGCATTACATCTCCCCATTTGGAGAATTCTACTTTGACTTCTCTGGCAGATGACAAAGAAGGCTGGTAGCTTTGAGAGAAGCCAAAAGTAGGTCACACAGCTTGTCAGACCCTGTGGTTCTAGAGAGGTATGTATGTGTGATGGGAAAAGACATCATGTGGGGTTAATGGCAGTTCCAAGAGGAGAATCACAATGTAGGCCCATAGGTTTCCAGAGCAAGGCCATGCAGTCTGCAGTAAAGAATTATACACCATTCAAAAAGCAGCTTCTAGCATGCTGTTGGGCCCAAATACTGCCTGATCCAAGGGATCATGTAGCTGGACCATCAAAAGCTGAGTTCTCTCACAGTCACCAAGTTAAAAGGTTGGGCAGGCCCAACAACACTCCACTGTAAAATGGAAATGGTGAATCCTGTGTTCTGTGCCAGCTAGGCCAGCAAACACAAGTAAGCTGCCTAATCAGGTTACTTGTGATGACTGTTGCTTCATCACCTCTCCCTTAGCTCACACCTTGGGCCATCTGGAAGGGTTCTTTCTGATCAACTGAAGGGGGAGGGAAAAGAACAAGCTTATTTCTTAGATGGGTCAGCTCAGTAGGTAGGTATGATCTCACTCAATCCTCATGGCTAGACTGAAAGCTTCAGATGTCAGAAGGTTTGTCTAGTCCACCATTTAATCACCAGGGCCGAATAGACTGTATATATGGTAGGCATTCTTCCAACAACTATTTCTTAATCCCACAGTATATGCCAGGTTCTATGCTATGTAACAGGAGTATAGTAGATTCAATAAATATCTGTCAAAGAATAAAAGAACAGCTTTTATCATCCAGGATTCTGCCAAGGAAGCATAATCCAACCCAAATGGCTAAAAATTATTTCTTATGATATGATCAGAAGACCAGAAAATAGTGATAAGCTTTTCCTACCCCTAGGTCTAAGAGCACGAGAGGTGGCGATGGTTTTACAGGGTTAAATTTAGAAACATAAAGCCAGGATGATGAACAGAAGCTGTAATTGAGGGACTGAGCGATGGCATTAACTTCGGCCCACAGCAAGAAGGAAGCCTGGAAAAGATATCTCACCCCTTTCTTCTTTCACCGTCTGATTCCTATCAGTGTCTGTCTTTGACAACTGGAAGCCAACTAACTGGGGAGGAAACCCTGGTGATATGATCTGCAGGGCTCTGCCTCCCAGAGCATCTATTGTAACAGAAAAGATGATGCAAACGCTAAGGGAGCTGGGGAAAGAAACCAAATGGGGAAAACAGTACAAACACTTTGATAGAGGGATCCTTTTTTTTTTTTTTTTCTATTTTAACAGATGAGCAATCTGAGGCTATCCCTGACCACACAAGTGAAACTGCAGATGTAGTTATTTGGTACAATTTCCTTTATAGAAAAGCAAACGCACAAAACTTAAATGACCTACAACCAATTTGTGGCAGAGCTGGTGTGAGAACCTGACTTTCCTGATCCGTAAGTCATGTTTCCACTCGCTACACTTTTCTCCTAGAATTCTACCCTCTATCCCACCCCCGCGGGGCCATCAGGAGCCCCTAATGCAGAAAGCAGACATTAGTTAAATAAATGAACAATTCTCCTCAGAATAGAGGTGCCAAAGAGGGAAGAAACTGCTCGATTGCTTATCCTTAATGGACTTTACTGTGACACCGATGGGAAGAAGTGGGATGAAATCCCAGGAGTCCGAAGAATTAGCATGAGTCACAAAAATATCTTGATTGGCCCCAGGTTGGTTCATAGTCCCAGGCCAGCCATTGAACTGAAGATCAATTTCACCTCAGCCTCACACAGTGATCACATTTGTCTTCTGAAATGTGTGTTCCTTGAGTTTCCCCAGCTCCTCTTACTCTCCTGCCAGACGTCAGCCTGACATCTGGTAGCTTCCCAATTTGTCTCCCTTTCAGATTGAGTTAGCATAGCACTCCCAGGGAGCCCTTCCCAGAGGTGCAGTACCAATCACTGCATCATGATTTTGCCTCATAGGCAATGAAATTATAACCCCCATCACTCCCTATGACAGAGTTCATGTTGTCTGCTTTGTTTTGAGGGTTTTTTTTTTCCTTAGTTTTGATTTTTTTTGGTTTTGATTTTGTTTTTGTTTTTGCTATTCCAAAGAATTTCTATTTTTCTCTATAGCTTAAGTGAAGCTGTTTACCTGCTTCGGGGAACAGAGTGAGAGTATGTACATTATCTCTGGGAGCAGGTGAGGGAAGGCATTTGAATTTGGAAGATTCCACTTTCATCTGTCGTGACTAATAATGCTAATTAGACTAAAATTGAAAACTATGTTAATTGTGAAAGAATCATCCGTGTTAACTGGGCATACAGTTTGGGTGGAACATTTCTCAAGAAAACAACCAGGGCCAAGAAGGTGCACAATAAAAATCACTGGAAGAGGTTCAGTGACAATTGATTTTGAACGGATGGCATTAATTTATGAGTGATCAATACTCTTTTAATTGAAATTTTGCTTTCTATGAGTACATACATAGCAAGTCTATTAAGGTAAATGATAAGTCACCTTTGTTTTAGAGTGTACAGCAGGAAATTGGAAATGAGATCTTAGATTAGGGCCTTTATTCCACTCACCAGTGTTATTTAGCCATGAAATAAATCAAAGAAAAGGCTTTCTTTATCCCAGAGACTCCAAAACTAAAGAGGCATCCTCTCCTTCTGTATATATAAATACTGTCACCACTACCAACCCCCGCCTCATCTCGTTCCTATCTACTATTTCAGAGAAAGCAAAGCCATGTATTTTAGAGATGGGATTTTCTTTTTCTGCTTGGGAGATTAGATACTAGAAAAAAAATCTATATACCAGAATGAGAGCTCCAGATTTCATTCAGATGCTATCATTTATCATGTGTGCAATTTCTCTGAGTTTCAGTCACATCATCTGTAAAACAAGGATAGTAGCTACTTCCTCAGCCAAGTAGTAAGGACTAATAGCCAAAGAATACACAAGTATAGTAGCATCTGTTAATGAGCTCTTCCACGTGAAGATTTCATTTGCTACCCTTAAATGCTCACCTGCTATTAAAACAGAATCCAGAGACCAGGTAGTTTCACAGACAGTCCATCACTTCCACATGACATTTCGCTGTCTTCTCTGTACCTTCAAACCTCATGTCATTTCACAAGCCACTCCCCGAAGAAGCCAACAGCCCCCTGAGCTAGTATAGCCCAAGCTTGTCAAACAATGTCAAACCCTTTTCCAGTTTCAGACAAACTGAAGGACAAGTGGGCTGTTGCCCTCAGAACAAGAGAGGGGCTGCTTTACGGACTGGCCTGATTCTAAGTCCTGGGTAGACATTTTAAACACAATCTCTCCCGTCTTGGGACTCGCGTTCAACAGAGAAACATGTGAGAGGAAAAGCCCCTTAAAAAGATAAATTTCAGCGAAATTCTGAAAGCCTTGAAAATGTGGGAGGAAACTGCCAGAAGGAACTAGGAGCATATTATGCCCAATGCATCATCTGTTCTGACAGGCAAATTTCACAAGGAGCCAAACCTTGACAATTCTCCTCCCCTGTTTTTTTTAAAAACTGCTTCCTTGGCAACCCCTTACTAAGCTGCGACAGTCACACTACATTGCAAGTGCACTCTCTTCTGTCAACGCCCTCTCCATGAGGCTAATTTATTCAGATGAACCGCGCAGGTGGGCCTAAGAGGGGAGCATACCTCCACTGTCCCCCGGGATGAGTGCCTAGGCTTTTGGGTAAGACAGCACATTTCCCCTTATGCTCAGCTCTTACAATTTACAAATTTTCCACCTCTGAAATGCTATTAAAGGGTAATGAAGTAGATTGTTTGCTATTGAGGTGGTTCTGTTTTCTTTGCTAGTAAGCAGAATAGCAAAACAATGCCTATTCACTATAGGGTGTTGACGTATTTTATAAACATCATAGAAGAGCTAGCAACATAATGACCATATCTCTCACAATGAGTTCTGCATATTTATTTTCCAGATCAGTAATTATATTTTGCTAATATGTTCTTTTGTAAATTTATTTTTAAACATATTTGACATACAATATTATATTAGCTTCACATGCACAAGAAAGTGATGTTGATGTATATTTAAATTGTGATAGTGGAAAGTAATAAAAAATAAGTTTCAAAATAAATAAACAAAAACTACAAGTGGCCAAGACTGCATAAGATGTGAAGTACACACACACACACACGCACACACACACACACACACACAACAGCGTATAGCAAATATTAGACCACCATAGAAAAGGAACTCTATCCTTAAAACCTATTTTCAGAGATGAAGAGATAGAACTCTGAGATATTTTAACAAATATTTACTTAATATGACTACTGGTGGTTGATAAGTTTAAAGAGGCAGGGAGTATGCCTTTCGGCATGGCCGAAATACTACAGGCAGAAGCCAATTCCATTTTCCTGTACATGTGCAGCAATAAGAGAAGATGTGCCTCTCCACCACCCTATGTATTTCTATTTTAAGCTCTAAACTACTTTCACTGTCTTGACCCAGAAGTGATTTGGAAGTCTAACTAGAATATTTCACAGAAATGTCTCAGTGCTAGAACTTCTTAAACAGCTTGCTATTTGTCCCAAATGGTAACTCCTTTCTTAAAAGGACAAAGGCTAGACTGAGGTGTTTTCCTGATAAATTAATATAAGTTGTATCTTTTAGTCCAAATCCCAGTCCTTCTCCCCATATGGCTACTGAGTCAATAAACAGGTATTTATTACTTCAGGCCATGAGGGTGACATAGGAGGCTCTTGCATTGGCCCCCTCCCAGAGAGCACCAAATGTACATTGACACATGAAATGATTCCTCTGAGAGATATTCAGAAACTCACTGAGTGACTTACACACCAGATAATTGGGAAAATGCCCACATCGAAACAGGTAAGAAAGGCCAAGATACATTCTCACCATATACCCCACCCCCAGCACAGGATACGCCCCAACTTCCAGCTTCTCCTTAAGGAAAAAGAGGTTTGAACCATACATCCAGCTCCCTGACTTTGAAGACTCCCCCCCGGGGGGGAAGATCTCCCCACATCACCCATCTCTGACAGCCCGTGGGGCTTCCATTCTGAAGTCCCACAGGACTAGAGCAAGCAGTGGCTGTGAAGGTGGGCACGTGAGAAGCCAGCGCAGCCATCTCCTTGGGGCCCAGTGCAGAGAGAGCAGGCAACAATGCCTACCTCCCAGGCTTTCCCCAAAAGGGGTTTGACTGCATGCTTTAGCACTGCAGCCAGAGAGTTCAGCTTCTAATGAGCACGCCTCTCAGAGATGACTGTGATCCTCCCCAAAGCCTGATGGAGCCGGTGGGCACTTTGCCCTCTGCCTCACTCCAACAGTAAAACTGAGTCTCCAGGGTCTCTGTCAAAGAACTTGCCCACATATCTAGGGCTGCAACTTTTAGGGCAGCCACCTGAGATCCTGGCTCTGATAGCCAACAAGGCCTGCATTCCCAGGCCCCGTGGGGCTATAGCAAACAAAGAAGCAGTTTTTAAACAGGTGCAGGAGCACACTCACCCCCACCCCCAACCCCCTGCAGCTAGACACCTGGGCTTAGCAGAGGGAGCAGGCAACAGGGGCCAGCTCCCCGTTTCTCCCTGTAGGTATAAAGATTGCCGGTATACTGCACTGGCCACGCTGCTACCTGAGGGTCTGGCTTCTCATCTGCCTGCATCAGCAGATCAAAACCACAATAAGATATCACCTCAAACCTGTTAGGATTTCTATCGTCAAAAAGGCAAGCATTAACAAGTTTTGGCAAGGATGTGGAGAAAAGGAAACCTTTGTGCATTGTTGATAGGAAGGTAAACTGGTGCTGCCACTGTGGAGAACAGTACGGAGACTCCTCAAAAAATTAAAAATAGAACTCATATGCTCCAGCAACTCCATTTCCAGGTATATATACAAAGGAAACTACTCCCATGTTCATTGCAGCATTATTTACAATTGCCACAGTGTAGAAAACAGCTACTATTTCCTTCCACAGATGAATAGATTTAAAAATGTGTCTGATGAGTGAGATAGAGAGATATATAAATAAATAGAGAGATAAATAATGATACAGACAGACACAGTAGAATCTTATTTTGAGCAGCAGTGTAGTACCATCAGATGCCTTGGGATAACTGATCTGGCAGCCTCGGGTCTGACAGAGTTGTGTAGAGAGGACGGAACCAATTGAAATTGCTTACGTGACAGTAAAGGACCAAAACACGAAAGGAAATGGAAAGGGGGGAAGAGAAGTGACAGCTGGGAAAGCAGAATGGGCAGAAGCTGGCATCAACTGGAGCAGCAGAGAAGTTAGCCAGGGCTCCCGAGTTTTAGGGCCTATATGATAAGAAACACTGTAGTCTTGTGGACAGAAGACCGAGAAATGCCACCAGGAAGCTTCCGGCAGGAATGAGCGGCGCCCGTGCATTACCACAGCCAGTGGTACCAGTTGCCTGCGGGAGGGTTATAAGGTCAGTGAAAGCAGAAAGAGCAAGTTTTCACACAGTCCCATGCACACACGGAGCCGCAGTCGGTGGAGATGGGTGTTGACACGACAGAGAAACTATTTGTTTTCAAGAAGAAGCAATGGAGCTTTCCTGCTGGGAGCCCTTCAAACCGTGTCAAGGGGCTCACAGAGAAACGAGTGAAGAACGCTGGCACTCTCTGCTGCCTGGTGGGAATGGACGTCGATCCAACCCCTTGGAAAGCATTGCGGTAAAATGTCCGTTAAGAATTTCATAGAATGAGGCCACAGCATTTTACTTCTAGGAGCAGAGCCTCGGTAAATTATCTAAATATGGCGAAGCTTCTTATAGGTATTCATCACTGCATTATTAAAATGAGTCAAGTTAATATTCTATATCTGGTTGGTGTTATGATTACTTGAAATGTTTGATAAACATTTATCAAAAATGGTCAAATTGACAATCCAATTAAAAAATGGGCAAAGGATTATAATAGGCACTTCTCCAAGGAGGACATACAGAGGGCCCATAGGCATATGAAAGAATGCTCAACATCACTAGCCATCAGAGAAATGAAAATAAAAACCACAATGAGATACTGCTTCACACCGGTCAGAATGGCCATCATTAACAAATCAACAAACATCGGTGCTGGCAAGGATGCAGAGAAAAGGGAGCCTTAGTGCACTGTTGGTGGGAATGCAGACTGGTGCAGCCATTATAGAAAACGGTATGGAATTTTCTCAAAAAACTAAAAATGAAACTGCCTTTTGACCTAGCAATTCTGCTCCTCGGAATATACCTTAAGAGTCCCGAATCAAAAATAAAAAAAAATAAAAATAAAAAAAAAAAAGAATCCCGAATCACCAATTCAAAAGAACATATGCACCCCAATTTTCATAGTAGCAATATCAACAATAGCCAAGTGCTGGAAACAATGGAAGTGCCCATAAGTAAGTGAGTGGATCAAAAAACTGTGGTACATTTACACAAAGGAATACTACATAGCAGAAGAAAAGAAGGACTCCTTCCTTTTGCAATAGCATGGGTGGAACTGGAGAATATTATGCTAAGTGAAATAAGCCAGTTGGTGAAAGACAAATACCATATGATCTCACCTATAGGAGCAATCTAATGAACAAAATAGAACCAAAGGCATGGAAACATGGAACAGACTGAAATTGACGAGAGGGGAACGGGGAGGATGATAATGGTGAAAAGAAGGGGAAGGGAGTGAACAAAGAACGTGTATGAGTGATCCAAGGACATGGATAACGGTGTAGAAATTAATGATGGGAGTGGAGAAGTGGAATGGGCAGAGGAGGACAAAGGGGAACAAATTGGGACAGCTGTAATAGAATAACAATTTTAAATGATTTTTTAAAATAATCAAATTATTCATTTAGGATTTGCACATTTTACTACAAATTTTATTTCAAAAAATTAAACAATATATGTGCCTGTGTCTGTGTGTGTATGTAATTTCCTTCTTAAAAATAAAGCAGCCAAAAACCAAATTAATCCAAATGGGTCAACAAAGGGGAATAGTCATTCGATTATATCTTATGATATTACTAAAGTAAGGATTTGATCATGAGTGTTTTTAATAACAGAAAATATGCATTCAGATATAAACTGAAAAATAAATACAAAATACTGTAGAGAATATGGTCACAATAATGCTAAAATATGCGTTAAAAAGACTGAAAATTAATATATCTAAATATTAACAGTAATTGTTGTAAGTTTATGCATGATTCTTTTCTTCCTTTTATTTTTCTGTATCTTCCATATTATATAGTGACCCTCATTATAGTACAAAAAAATTGTTTATTTTTTTAAATCGTGAACAAGGTGCTCCTCCCAGCCACTCCCTTCCCCCTGTCCACTCAGTTCTTGAGCAAACAGCAGTCCAGGATGACACCATCCCTCGTCAAGAGTAAGAATTAATCAAAAAGTATCTAAGATGAAGTCTGTGCATGAATCCAGCCCAATACTCCCTCCAAAATAGGAAACAAATTAGTAAAACCATAGCTACCTTGGAAACAAGGTTCACCATAAAAATGAGAGGTTTCTAGAAGCAGTAAAGCAATAGCAAATAGATTGGCAGCATATCCCAAAAGAGATGAAGAGCCCCTCTCTGGGACAAATAAAACTTCCTAAAATAGTGCTCCTTCACAGCAGAACTGCAGAATAATGCCACAGCCAGAAGCAGTGGAAGCAGGAAAGACAGTGAGGTTAACTACCTGAAGAGTGGCACAGGGAAGACAGCAGCCAGAACTCTGAGTACCCTCTGCTAAGAACTCTGACAGGTGAGACGACCAGGATGGCTGTAGAGCAAAAGAAAGGGACAAGTTCTTTCTGCTGGGAAGGACCAGGAGCCTCCTTCTCAGAATAAAAGCCTTCATACCTTCCTAGCCATGCTTTGGTCCTCTTCTCCTGTAGACTCACCAAAGGTTATTAGAGTTTGCGTCAACCGGCAGACAAACAGGGATTCTCATTTGAGCTGAGAAAATACACTTTAAAAGCAATGAACTGTGCCATTTAGAACTTCAACCACAAGTAAGAGCAAACAAGAAACACTGAGCATTTAAGGAATTTAACACCATAAAAGACACACTCTGAACTCAATAAACAACCACTACTGGAAAAAATAATTTTCAAAACAAAACAACTTTAAAATATTAAAAGAAAGAATTAGGTATAAATATTAGAAAGAAAAAACTAAAAAAATTTTTTCTCACACAGTATGAGTGTCCATTTAAAACAGACAACAGATTCTACTAATAAACTTTAGAAAAGAGAATTTAGTTGAGTGGATACAAAATCAACATATGAGAATTCATAGTAACTTTTTATGCCTAAAATGACCAATTAGAATATATTTAAAGATTCTTTCATAACAACAAAGAAAGTAACATATTCAAAGTTAAATCCAGCAAGGGATGTGCAATAAATTTATGAAGAATGTTGTAAAATTTTTATTGAAGAAAGTAAAAAATGCTTTAAATTAATAAAAGGACAAACCATGTTTCTGGATGGGAAAACTCAGTATTAAAAGACATCAGATCTTTCCAAATATTTACGTAAGTTTGATACAATTGCCAATCAAAATTCTAAAACAAAAGTCTTATAAAATAAAATAAAATGAAATGCAAGAGCCAGTACTAGTTTTAAAAGGAGAACGAGGAGAAAGTTGCCCGACCGTTCTAAATGTGAGCAGTGTGGCATTGGTCCAAGAATAGATACAAAGATCAATATGAAAAGATAAAGCATGTGCTATTTCAAATTAAAAGGAAAAAGACTAACAATTCAATAAATGATGTTGAAATAATAGGCTAGTTATTTATAGACAGAACTAACACTAAGCTCAATAATACATTAAAAGCATTAAAAAACATATAAGTTTTAGGAGAGATATAGGAAAACTCTATGTCTTAAAGTGAAGAATACAATACTCTCCTAAGCAGACAACAAAGACCATAAAGTTATAAGATTTGGCTATGTGAAAATTCAAATGTCTTTAATAATGTAAAGATTGTATATAAAGTTCAAAGATGATACTGATTGAGAAATAATATTTCCAACTTCTATAATAGTTAAGTATTAATAACCAATATAAAGGGCCCCAAGAAATCAATAAAGACTGAAAAAAGACCACTAATAATAGACAAAAGAATTCACAGAAGAAACATGTGACTAATAGTATTTTTTAAATATACTAAAATTATTTTGTAACTTAGAATATACAAGCTTTTTTAAATAATGAATTAAAAAATTTAATTTATCTAATGAGCAAAACGGAGAAGCAAGATAATATTTTATTTTGACAAGGGCATATGTAGGGAAAGAGACTCTCATTAGTGAGACTGTAAATTGGAACAGGCTTTTTGAAGTATAAGTACTTATCAAAATTTTTCTTGTGCATTTTTTTAAACCTATAAAGTCTAGATTTCTATGTGCAAGAATACAGTATTCACACAGAAGAATCTTCGTTGCAGCCTTAAGGTAAAGGGATGGCCAAGAGCAATAGATGATTAAATCAACAATAGAACACCCATCGTCTACAGTACTACGAAAGTCACTTTTCTAGTAAAAAAATGGGTAGTGACATAAAAAGATCATCAAGATATATTAGTAGAAACAGAAAAAGTTTTATGTGTAAGCAACACAGGAAAAGGTGGAGAAGAAGACATATCAAAGTATTAAATATTAGTTAATTCTTGTGGAGGTGAGTGATTAGGCAGTAGTAGAGACTATTACTATCTATATTTTCTATTGTTTGACTTTTTTTTTAATTTATTTGTTTGTTTGTTTGTTTGTTTGTTTTTAGAGAGAGGGGAAAGGAGAAAGAGAGGGAGAGAAACATCACTGTGCGGTTGCCTCTCACTCGCGCCCCCCAACTGGGGACCTGATGTGCAACCTAGTCCTGTGCACTGACTGGGAATCCGAACCAGAGACACTTGACTCGCAGGCCAACACTCAATCCGCTGAGCCACAGCAGCCAGGAGTTTGACGTCTTTTTAATGAGCATATGTGGAGACCAGCAGAAATGATACACTCAGCAAAGCTTTTACAGTGGTGACGAGTGTTTACTTAACCGAGGTGAAAGAAAAAAAAAAAACAAAACATTTAATTTGTTCATTTAAAGCAAAGGTATACTTTATGGTAATGTGGGCAGAGTTCCCTAGAGCCTTCCTTGTGTGGGTGAGCTTATTCAAGTAAGGTAGGATAGGGGTCTTAACACTTAGACCAGTCTTGTTCCTCTCTTCACACTCAGGTTGTTCTTCCATTCAGCCAGGAAGTCACATCTTAGAGCCAATCCCAGCCTTACACAGTGATAACTTCCCTGTGAGTCTCCCACAATCTAGATCCAATCTTCCCATTATTGATGTGAGATATGTAACTCTCCTAGCTAGGGATTGCTCTCAATGTAGCACAAAGACTTTGCACACAGCCGAGTTGGCCATGTATAAATTAAAGCCTGTATAATTTACCACCTGGAGAGTTCTTTTGAACTAAGAGGGGAAAAGTTTACAAAGAACATACATCAGAAGAATTACCACAGGAAACAAACAAAAAGGACAGACAAATAATTCTCCACACTGTCACAAAAAATTAACAAAGGCAAAGAACTCTCTGAAACAGGAGAACTTCGTGAGTTGGGATATGACATTAAAGAGAAAATAATGAAGGTTGTGAATGTGAGCTGGCAGAGTTCACAAAAGATACCAAAGTAACTTTACCTCACAAACACTTTAGGAATAAAATTATATAGAAACACAAAAACAATACAATAGATACCATTTTTTAAAAGAACTTGGAACATGGAAGAAAGGCTTATAAAAATTCAACCATTTAAATAACAAAAGACAAGGAAACAAAGGTAATTAAAAAGATAGATATGCAGAGATAACAAATAAAGCCAAAGTAAGCTTGACCAACAAAGACATTCAAACAAATGAATCCAAAACTAATATTCAAAAATTAAACAGATCATGTTTTCGAAATTAAAAAAAAAAAAAAGCACCTGAGTCTGATTATCAAAGGGCATACCATTTTTTCAAGAAAAAGCAATTCATTCCAGAAATCAACATGATATATTCTGGTAAGGCTACTTACCTTTAAGCATAAAAATAGAATTATATGAGCACTCTGTGAGAAAAAACAATCATCTACCAAGAAGGAAAATCAGAGTGGCCTCAGATTTCTTCAAGGCAACATTTAGTACCAAAAAAGTCATGAGCCAAAAAGTTTATAGAGCGCTCTGCTTAGGGAACAAAAAAACCTACTTGATTAAGTCTCATCAAATAAATGTTATAATTTTTTAAAAATGAGAAAAGAAGAATTTGTGGCAGAAAAGTATTTGTGATTTACACCGAACTGATATAGAAGTAAGGCTGAATGGATAATTATGCAAATTTTCAAACACTGAGATGCATAAAAGTATAGTTAAGAAAAAAATGGGCAAGAGTGGAAAGGGGGAATCAAAAAATACACATATGCTAATTTCCTAATGTTTCATATCAGAGAGTTGGAAGACATTATTCCTGATGCTCCAAGTTCCCTTCTGATAGCATTGCCCCTTTGTCTGAAAACATTCCTCTAACAGTTCTTTAGCAGTAATGTAAGTTGGTTGAACACTTAAAAAAATGTGAGCCATCATATATCAGTAGACTAAAAATGAACATTCATATGATCATCTTAATAGGTGCAGGAATAATATTTTACAAACTTCAACACCCATTTTGATGGAAACACTTGGCAGCAAACTAAAAATGAAACAGAGCCTCTTCAATCCATTAAAAAAGGCATCTATTAAAAAAATTGAAAGGTAGAAAACTGCTACATATTGCTGAAAGAAATTTTAAAAGACTAGCTGAATGGAGAGATACACAGTGTTATGAGACAAAAAATTCAAAATTGTTAAGATATCAATTTTCCTCAAACTAATCAATAGATTGGAAACAACTAAAAAATATCAACAGTGTTCTTATTAAAATTAGAGGCAGATTCTAAAATTTATATAGAAATGCAAAAATTTGAATAGCAAAATGAAAGAAACACAAAGTTGGAAGTCAAACTCCCCCTTCATATAAAGCTTACACTTAGTATAAAGCTACAGTAATCAAGTTAATCTGGTACTGACATGTAAATCAATGGAACAGAATACTGAGTCCAGAAATAGACCTACATATATCTACATATAGCTCATTGATTACCAACAAAGGTGTCCATGTAACTCAGTGTGGAAAGTCTGTTATTTTCAACAGATGGCAATGGAAAGAATATTCACATACAAAATAAAAGAGGAAATTTCCACTCTCATCTTCACACAATATCCAATATTTAGCTCATAAGGTTCATAAACCTAAATGTAAGTGTTAAAACTTTAACACTTCTAGGAGAACCAGAGGCATGGCTACATGGAACAAACTGACAGCAGTCAGAGGGGAGAGGGGAGGACCAGAATGGATGGAAGAAGGTAAAGGGATGAAGGTATTAGCCAAAGAACATATATAGATAACCCATAGACACAGACAACAGTCTGGTGATGGGCAGAGGGAAGCGGGGCAGGGGCTGGGTTGACGTGGGCAAAGGGTGGGGGCTAGGGGGACATCTGTAGTGTCAACAACAAAAATAAAGTTTAAAAAAGAAACATAAATGTATCTTTAAACAAAAAAATTAGGGAATTGATCAAGAGATTCTTTTTCCTTTAATAAAAAGGGTATATATATATATATATATATATATATATATATATATATATATATATATATATATAAAACCTCCTAGAACACTTTTTCCCCCAAAGAGAATGCCCCACATGCCTGTCAAATATTGAATTATATCTTGCTAGATTTAATGGTAGCAAAAATGTCTTGCTATTTTCCCACAGAATTAAAATCGTATAAACTTTGAAACATAAAAAGATGAAGAAATAAAGATTTTTTACTTCTCTCAAAAAAAAAAACTTCTAAGGGAAAACATATGAGAAATTTTTTTTTTGCCTTTAGTTACAGTAGATTTCTATAACATAAACCATAAAAGCAAAAAGACAATAATAAATTGCCTTTCAAAAGATACTGTTCAGAAAATAAAAAGGCAAGTCATAAACTGAGATAAAATAATTGCAAAACATAGATGAGAAAGGATTTGCTTCGAGAATATATAAAGAACTCTTATAACTCAGTAAGACAATTCAATTTAAAAAGTGGGAAAATTTTTCAGCAGACACTTCATCAAATAAGATAGATAAATGGTAAGCAAGCATAAAGATGTTCAACATCATTAGTCATTTGGGGAAATGCAAATTAAAACTACACTGATATGCCACAAAACTCACCAGAATTCAAACAACTACGAGAATTTATAATACCAGATGCTGGTTAGAATGTGGAGCAACTGGATCACCCACATGTTGCCGGTGGAAGTATGAAATGGTACAGCCATGTGGAAAGAAATTTGGCAGTTTCTTATTAAGTAAAACGTACTCTCACCAATACAATTCAGGAATCTCACTCCTAAGTATTTGCCCAAGAGAAATGATAATGTATGCAAAAAGACATGTATTTGAATGTTCATCACCACCTTTTCATTAATAAGCAAAAACTTTCCAACTCAAATGTCCATCCACGAGTGAACATAAAAAAATTGCCATTCCATTCCATATAATGGAATACTAAGTAAAAAAAAAGGAAATCCAGACATAAAAAGACTGCATATAGTTGACTGCCTTTATACATAATTCTAGAAAGGGCAGAAATACAATAACAGAAAGCTATTTTAAGGGAGAGGCAATTGATCAGAAGGAACCAGGAGGGAACTTTCTGGAGTGATAGCTATAGTGTTCTATATCATGATCATGGTGGTTGCTAAAAAACTATAATATAAACTATATTCTTATGTAATTACACAAAAATATAACTTATAAACTGTTTTTTGCAACTATCTAAAACACAACTGTGTACATTTATTAAAACTCAGAATTGCAAACTTAAAATTGACAAATTTGGTTGTATATATATTTACTTCATTAAAGGCGATAGTTTTAAAAGCAGAAAATTAGAAAGACAGTCACATTCCCCAATAAAATTTATTCCATAGTCAAAGTCTAATTTCATAGGTAAGATGCTTTATATTATTTTTAGATGATTCATGCAAACCTGAAAAGCCCATATGAAACCTCTAAGAACTAACAGAAAAAAGATGAGATTCATACATGACAGGCTACAAAATTAATAGACAAAGATAACGAGCTTTTCTACATGCATATAATTAGTAAAAAAACTATAATGGGGAAGCATCACACTTAAAAATTCACAAATATATAAAATAAACATGCAACATTTATGTGAAGCAAGTTTTAAATTCTCCTAAGAAAAAAAATGAGCAATTATAAAGGTATACTCTGTTCTCAGTTGGGAAAATTTTGTATTGGAAGTCATTTTTTACCCTAATTTGAACTATAAATGAATTACAATCTCAACCAATGGAATATACTCTAGTAATATATACATTCTAATTTTGAATATGTTTAATAAGTTACTTCAAGTCATTGGAGAAAATCATTTATTTAATAAATGATATTGGAATAACTTAAGCTTTTAGAAAATACGTTTACAAGTATACTTCACTCCGTAAGTAATAAATTCTGTTTACATCAAAGATTTATATGCTGAAAATAAAACCATGAAGTTTAGAAAAAAATATGAGTTTTTTATTATCCTAGGGTTGGGAAGATCTATTTAAGCTCACCTAAAATTCAAAATTAAGAAAGATAAAAGCTAATAAATTTGGCTATCTAAAAATTTCAACTGTCTGTGATGCAAAAATTTACTGTAAGTAACTTCAAATGACAAATGATAAACTGGGTAAAAAGAAACTGGCAACACAAATGACAAAGGGTTAATTTCCTTAAAATTAAAATTGGTCTTACAAGTTAAGAAGAGACAACCAACCAATAGAAAAGATCATAAAGAGCATAAAGAAGTGATAAGTAAAGGGGGAAAAAAGAGCAAATGATCTATAAAACGAAAATGTGTTCAAGTTCACTTATAATTTAAAAAAATTAACATTAAATAGGAATAAGGTCTTATTTTTCAGATGAACAAGAAGCCAAAATTTTGTTACTATTTGGCCATGCCCACTGTATACCTCCTAACGAGTAAGAGACAACCCAGAGCTTTATAACTGTGGAGGAAGGGGTTGCCTTTTATGGGAGTAGTTCTTCCACTGAGTGCCAAGGTGGTCGCTGTCCCACCCCAATGGTTTGAGATGCAAAGTAGCAGATGTGGACACGTCCAACCTGAACCAGAGAGTTCTGGGTTCACCTCCAAAAGGCATAAAGGAGGCATTGAGAACATACATTCTCATTTTTTGTCAAGTTCTCTTGCAGTGGTCCTCAAACTTGGCAAGCACCAGAATTACTTGGAGGATTTGTTAAAACACAGATGGTTGGGTCCTGTCATGAGAACTCATGATTCAGGAGGCCTAGGGTAAGACCTGAGAACTTGCAATTCTAACGAGTTCCTGGATGAAGCTAACGCACCCGGGCGAGGGACCACACTTTGAGACCCTCTGGTCCGATAAACACCCTCTGCACTACAGTAAACTGATGCAAAAGCAGCATTGAGTTAGCTTACCGACTGGTAAAAACATGGATCATAAAATACTTTCTCACAGTGCCAATGAGAGGATGAACATACGCAGCCCTTCTCCTTGGCAGGATTTCTCAAAATTCATATGCATATATCCTTGGCCTAGAAATCCCATTTCTTAGTATTTATCCTGCATATACACTTCTCTCAAAATTTACAAAGATGATATGTACAGAGATGTTTATTGTAGCATATTGATAAAAGCTGAAGACTGAAAAACAACTTAAATGCCAGCCAATTGAGAATTGTTTTAAAAATGTAGAGTATATCTCAAGGCAATTCTTTGCAGCCATTAGGATAAATGTAGCAGATTTATAATACTGAAAGGAAAATCTGACCACAATGTATAATTAAATGCAGAAGATAAATGTACAGAATAAGACGTGGAACGTAATCCATTATTTTTTCAAAATTAAAAATATACATCTTATGATATATGACATAGGATATGTATAATGTGATATAAATATATAGAGAGATAGATGCGACTGATACATATGCATAGTGTATGAACATATGTATGTGTATACAGAGGTTTTCAGAAAACTTCTAACAGACGTAGCCCAGGGTAAGCAGGTTGGAGCCTCAAAGGCCGTGACTCTGCATGGCTCAAGAGCAAGTACGACATTGAAAGACTTTAAAATTTCCTGTTTGAATTATTTTACAAGTTCATATACTCTAACTTACTTATTTTTTTAAAAACTATTTTTTAGAAGTCAAAGCAAAAGCAACCAGCTTAACACCTACAAAGCTGTGGTGTTAATTTTTATCTATTGATTGTAGATGGTTTGCCAGAACCTCTAACTGGGAACAACATTTTTTGCCTAGTTGATATTCACTATGTATAACTAAAATTAACAGAATAGCGCCTCTTGCAAAAGATAACAATAAGACAGAAAATAGATAAGGTGCCCACCACAAATGGAGAAGAAACCAGTAGGCCCAAGCTCCTGCCATGCCCTGTCTTTGACTCTATTTTAATACTCTCTCTAATGTCTTGAAGAAAATTTAGCAACATTATATAATCAAAATGCACACAAATGTTTATCTTAACTATCT
The DNA here is from genome assembly GCF_987537825.1 of Furipterus horrens. NCBI lineage: Eukaryota > Metazoa > Chordata > Mammalia > Chiroptera > Furipteridae > Furipterus > Furipterus horrens. The sequence goes on from NW_028327171.1 coordinate 13,176,615, forward strand.
GCAATTTCTCTGTTGACTCAATAGTTGCTTCGATAAACATGAAATGAGCTGTTACGACTCTTGCTGATTTCATGATGCCACCATTTCTGAGTTCTGGGAAGGGACACTCCAGCAATGATAGTATTTGATGCCAGTGCATAATGCCAGTATGTGATGACACTACATATGCCAGGATAGGCTGAAAATATGAGGGACCTGGAATCCCTCATCACAAGGGTGTACTTGAAATTAGCATTACTTAGGAGAATAACAGGAAATTACCAATTTGTAAAGAGAAATGAATGCTGCTGTGGGCGTGAGACTCAGGCTTCCAGGTGGTTAGGTAAAGCTGGCATCTCAGTATGCAAACCTTACTGCTTCGAAGTATAAACCCAGCTCGCAGCGGAGAGAGAGCTGGGCTACAGGTACAATCCGACCTTAGACTTCTCTTTAGAGCCATGGAAGCTCAAGTCATGAGATGAATACCTGTGTGCTGTGCATTTTTTCATAGATAACTAGAGTTTAATATGAAGTAACATGTGATAGAAAGGGAGAAACCCAGCAAGGCCCATTTAATCAAAGTCCTCTGTGTCCCACCGTTAAAGATGGGCCAGCAAACATTCATTTACCGAGCATTGTGCTCTTCTTTCTCCGTGTGACTTGCCTTCCTGTCCTTTAAAGTTTCAAACCACAACACCCCCTCCCACCCCTTCTCCTTTGCTCAGGAAGGCACATAAACCTTAACTGGCTAATTTGTTGTCACGTTTCATATTCTTACGGAACCCCTGCATGTACATATGTAATAAGTTTTGACCATTTTCCCCTGCTAATCTGTCTCAAATCAACTTGGTTTTTAGTCCAGCTGAAAAAACTTAGAAAAAAGGTAGAAGGAAATTTTTTTTTTTTTTGCTGTGGATTTTTTTAAAAAAATAATGAAGCAATATCCCACATTATTTCTGAATCTGAAAGAATAAAATAAAATTTTATAATTCCAGAAAAGTACACATTTTCTCTTTCTCACATAAGAGCATGGAGAGGGCCCTGATGCAATGGCTTAGTCACTCCATAAAGAGGTGCTAATATTCTCCATCAAATGAGCAGCAATAGTGGAAACTTCAGTAACACTGAATCGCCAACATCAAAATAGACCCAAAACTTTATATATCAAACAATATGCGCTAAGAAGTTTTTCTCATCCTGAAACCAATGGTCCTTTTTCCTTAGCAGATCCAAAACATCAGGTGTTATAGGTCACATGCCAAGTACTAATGAACATAACATCCTGGCGACGTTCCTGACTGAGGTTGTAACACACTGATAACCTTTCTCTACTCAAACCATCTTACATGGTTTCTAATTTCTCACATCTATCCAATGAGTTAATTTGATTATAGCCGCAGAAAAGCAGCTGAACTACAAATGGGAACTGGAGATTCAACCAGTGCAAGAAGACTTCCTAATAAATAATCCCACTTAAATCTTATGAAAATCAAAATGTTTTATTGCAATTATCAAACGAGTCACCCAAACATCTTTGGACATCAACAGAGAGAACATACTATGGCATTGAATGGACTGAAAAAATTGCACTGCAGAACGGTTAAGTGATTTAGCACAGATTGCAAAATGAGTCAGGATTAGAACAGAAAAGAGTCCTCACTGACCCTGATGTAGTCAACAGTCCTACCTGAAGAAACATTTTTGTTGGTCTGTTTCAACTTTCTGCTAATGGAGACAGAGACCAGCAAAGGGTTTAACTCTCCCTCATGACTGCTATTAGTTCTTTTTCGTTCCTCCTTGTTTTTACTCCACAATAATAGAAATGATGCTGATAATGTTTGAATAGAGTATCTCACAAAGTGCTTTTACATTCACAATCTCCTCTAATTAAGCAAACCCTGTCTCTGTATTCTGTATTTCTCTAATCCTTTACTCAAACTGTATGAAATGAAATAGAAAGAGGGGGACTTCCTTTGAGCCACCATCCTCATTCTAGACACCCAAGATATCGACACCACTTTTTGTCCTTGAATCAGCAAACATTCATTGAGTACCCCTGTGTGTGATAAAATGCTAAGTACTAAGGCTATGAAGATAATTAAGGTTGACCTTAAATGCAGGAGCTTTTGGTCTAAAAATGGAAATAATTCACAAAAATGATGACAGATACCCCAGTTGAGGTATGAATAAAATGTTCTTGGAATATCAATGACGGACAAATGAGTTCTACTTGGGGAAATCACAAAATGCTACTGTGCTGAATTGTCTTCATCCCCCCCCCACCCCCCCCCCTACACACACACTTATCTTTATCAGCTCTGAGCCCCACAGAGGTGACCATTGTGAAGAGCAGTACCATGCTTCCTTGTTTACTGTCTAGCTTTTGGTTGGGTTTGGCAATGGACAGTCCCTGCAGGAGAGAAGAGGGCATGCAGTGACAGGCTGGGGTGTTTATTTTCCCAGATCCTTCCCTGCCCAGTTCCAATTTAGCAATGACTATATTCCTCTATGAAAGCCAACACTTCTGTCCTAAAGCCCCAAGTCACTCTGGGTCACTGTTTCCTTACTTGCTTCCTCAGACCCAGAGGTGGGAGACTGCCACCCTTACTCGTCCCAGAGAGCTTCACCATCTTTTGAATGACCTTAAGCCTTTGTAAATAATTTCACCAGTGATATTTTAAAGCAGAAGAGAGATTTAATGACTTTAGAGTGGGAAGTTATTAACTAAGAAAACGCTGAAATCAGGGGTCCTAATTAGATAGCTACTGGAATCTTGAGTTCATGCTAGACCATGAATTAAGGCAATGGAGCCCGGGATGAAAAGGAGTTAACTGACTTGCATGAGTTTTTTGAAAGTTTAATTGCCAGCCCAAATGACCAGCTGGACATTAAGGTGGTGAGGGAAATGAGTGAAGTTGAAAGTCATTTCCAAGCTATTAAGAAAGAAAAAATACATTCCTTAAAATTTTTTTCAAAACTATGTTGTGCTACTTGTGATATATTTTAATTAAAGGTAATTTGGCAAAATGTTACTGTTTATTAATTGTCCTGCCCTTTTGGCAGGAAATCAATAGTCACCTTTAAAAGGGTTTGCATAACACACTGTGCAACCTGAGTGCATGTATCCTCCACTATTGCACAGGTATGCAACCGTAAAGGACTCTCTGGGAAGACATGCGGCCATGCAAAGCCATGTAGACAACAGAGAAGATCACAATACCTTTGGAGATTCTTTCACGTTCATGACAGTCAGTATCCATTGACAGAACAGTGGAATTACCCTCGGTCTAAATATGCTGGACGTAGATGAAAGCATGCCTCTGAACGGTGATGAACCTGGTGGCATTACGCTAAGTGAAGTAGATCAGACAGAGAAAGACAACTACCATATGATCTCACTTTTATGCAGAATCTTTAAAAAACTCAGAAAAAAGATCAGGTGTGTGCTGTGTGGGGGTGGAGAGATTTGGTGGAAGTGGTCAGAAAGTCCGGGGCTGTAACATACAACATGATAACTACAGTTGACAATGGTGTGTTATATTTTTGAAAGTGACTAAGAGAGTAAATCTTAAAAGTTCTCAGGACAAGGAGAACAAACTGTAACTATGTGAAGTGATGAATGTTAACTAAACTGACTGTGTGAGTCACTTCACAATACATAAACATTTTAATTTATTACATTGTAAACCTTAAAGTTGTACAATGTTATATGTCAATTAGATCTTGATAAAACAGGGAAATTTTAGTATTATTGCTGCTTTCTGTCTAGGGCTCTGCTGCTATTGGGGGAAGTCATCAGAAGAACATGGCCGCCGATGACCTGTGAGGTGACCCAGGCAATCAGAAGATCCATCCCTGCCCCCTCAGCCTATTGTTCCCTTAGCTAGAGCTATTCTAAAGAAATTGCCTTGAGTAAATGTGTTGTTGAAACCATCTGAACTAAATACGTGACCACCCAGGTAAGGCCTCTATATATAAATTTTTAAGATTATGGCTGGCAAGTCAGAGATCTACTTATCTTGCAGCTTCCCCAGACAAATCTCGCATGTAAGTTGCTTATTAAACATGCCACCCACTAACGTGGAGTGGTCTGACTTTTTTTTCAGTCTCTCTCTGCGCTCTGTGTACAGTGGCCAATTTCAGATTTCACCGGGGGAACCTCCCAAGGGTGCAAACCAAGACCTGCCCACCCACACTTTGAATTTCCATTAACTTTAAAAATAAAAGTGCAAACAATGATTTCTTTAATTTTACCATTAGACTACCTCCACGCTGTCAAAATTTCTATAAAAATGCTTGTAAAATATATACAGTATTTTCAAATGGGTATAGACCTAGATTAAAGAGAAATCCCAGACGTCATAAAAAATCCATTCTTCTCTCTGGGATATTGTTATTTATATATTATAACTATACTGTAAATGCATTCCAATTTTGTCAAAGATGGAACTGAACTTTAACAAATACTCAGACTCAAATAAAAACACAGCCTCAAGTGACCTTAATATTTCCTCCATGCATGAAATTGGAGGGAAAATTTGTTAGGTCTTTATGAGGAAACCCTTTTTTTTTTCCAAATAAAATCACACTAGGTCTGAGGAAGTAACAACTTTTCTGGAGAGACTCTAGCACAATGTAACATGCAGTGTGCAAGGGAAAAGGAAATGACTCACATGTGTGAAAATGTATGTACAAGAAAATTGATGACATTCAATGTAATGGCTAAAACCACACACATTAATGTCCAACAATAGAGAATTGGTTCAGTACATCTCCTAGAGAGCCAAGGGGATAGTTCTATAGCCAACCCTTAACCTAGCAACAGCACAGGTACAGCACTGGCTGTCCTAAGTAAGAGAGCATCCTCAGAGGAGTCACTGACACAACTTTGTGTCTTTCCACAGTGTCAAGATTACTAGGGGAGACCTCCCCAGTAAGCCAATAGAGTCACACATGGGTTACACACAGAAAGGGAGAGCTTACAAGATAAAAGTCAGTAGAGTGAGCATCCAGACCCAAGTCCCAGTGACTGGTGACATCCAGGTGCTGAAAGGCAGGCATCGGTTTCAAGCCATGAAACTGCAGTGGTGACACATCTCCTGTGAAGTGGAAGTTGGGTAGGACTTCAAGGGTAACTGGCGCAGCCAGTCTCAAGTGTTGAACCAAGGGTGGAGGTCCCATTCACATTGGTATCCAAATGGAGTCCTATATAAGTGTCCAGACTTGTGGGTTTTGGGCATTCCAGGCTCCTCCTAAGGGTGTTCCCATTATACCCCATTCCCTCAGTCTTGACATAGCATTTGACATTATGATCATAGCTGACAGTGACTCCATATTGGATTGTCAAAGGTGCCAAAAAAATCCATTCTGCTCTTGCTCTATACATGGGCTCACCAGTATAGTCTACTCTCTTCTCAAAGTGACTATGTCTCTGAAGTTCTTGGTGCTCTTTTATGTCTACAACCCTTGATAATTGCAGAGGTTTCCTTAATTAACCTTAAATTTTGAAAAGAAAGCATAGTATCTCTTTCGGAAAGCACTGGGGCTTCTTGTGCAAACCGTCTCCCACCCTACTGCCTAATTCTGTATGCCAAGGGAACAGGCAGACATTAAAAGTGACACAGCCCTTTTAAAATGGCTCAGATTGAAAATGTGTTTACATCTCCCATTCTCTCTCAAAATACTTCTTCAGTAATGATTTTTTAAAATTCATCTGCAAAAAAACAAAATGAGGAGAGGAGATTATCATAATCAAGCCTGGATGCCAGAAAGTAGATGCAAAGTCAGAAATGAGAGAGAAAAAATGGGTCTTATCTCCAGGTCAAGAATAAGGAGGACACCTGGCTTCTTAACAGAAGCATCCAGAGGCCAGAAAACAATAAAGCAATTTCTTCAAAGCCCTGAGAGGAAATAACATCCAACTGAGAATTCTATATTAAGTCACACTCTTATTAGAATATGAGAGTAAGATGAAGATTATTCCAGGCATGCAAAATTTCAATTTTGCCTCTAATACAGCTTCATTCAGAAAACTACCAGAGTACACGCTCCCCCAAATGAGACAATTCACCAAAACAGTAAAAAGCAGAAACATAGGGTCCACTCAGAGCCAACTACATAATTTGTGGGACTCGGTACACAATGAAAGCACAGCATCTCTTGTTCAAAATGTATGAAGCATCTCACAGTGGTGACAGCAGAGCACTAAAGCAAAGGCAGAGCCCTTCTGAGTGTAATTGCACAGGATGCAAACCTCGTGACACTCAGACTTTCCTGGGTCCAATCCAGAAAAGGGAAGGGTGAATTCCCAGGATGCTGATGAAGAGAGAAGTCCAGACAATCATCAGTTCACGCTGGAGGTGTTACTGATCAAAAAGGGGGGGTTCACCTGCCTGCCACCACAAAAGCCAAACTCATGAGGTAGTTGCTGGTGAGAAAGAAAAGAGGTTTTATTAAGATGCGGAATGATCTGGAAGAATGGTAAATTCCTCATCTCGAAGCCCATCTCTTCCACGAGACCATTCAAAAAGTCCAACCGTCCACAGCAAGACCAAAACATAAGGCAGTGTCCAGAGTTCCTACTCCAAGTTAAAGCACCATCCTTTGGAACTTGTGGGTGGCTGATAAGCAGTCCAGGTAGCTTAGCTTGTTTCTGACTACAGTCCATTTCAGGCTCCCTCATGGAAGCCATGGGCCTTGACACTGCTAGGGTCACAAGGTCACATGAACACACTGGTGAATTCATCACCAAGTAGGCAAGAGAGAGAGAAAGACTTCCTCCTGGAGGCCGTGCTCCACTTGGTTGCTAAGGCGATGTGGCTCCCAGAGAGAACAAGCAAGTCCACTGTTCAACTGCAAGTCATGATCCAGCAACCCATGAGCAAGACAGTGAGTATTTTTGCCCCAGCGTTTTCTCAGAAATGACCGACTTCTTCTCATGCTTTTGCATGCTTGGGATGGGTACACCTTCCAACCAATTCCTTTATTTTCCAGGTTGGACTAACGGGCTTCTTTGATCTAGCACCTCCCCCTGCCACCAATTTGACTCTTCTGGTGCATGTGCCTTTCTTCCCCTGGTCCTATGCCCAATCTGGTATCATAGGGGAGGGAGAAGAGCTTTTCACATGCTCAGCATAAGACCCTTCCCCAGCCACCATCTTGGCCAGGGGTGAGACTCTCCAGGCTCTGAACGATTATCCACTGATAACAGAGATAGAAAATGGAATATTCCACAAAAAGAAATATTCGGGGTAAAGAATGGAATATATGGATTACTCAGTGTGTTCTAATGTATTGAGAGGGTATTTCCATTTGTGGGGAAAGTACACAGAAGAATTAATGATGGGCCCAGTTAAAGCAATATTCCAGATGGGCATGTGTCAATATTTTACGACAAACTTGCTGAAACTATGAAGACAAACAAGCAAGAAACTGACCTCCAAGCATATTCTTGGGAGACATGGATGTGAATCTAAGCCAGTAGAATATATGTGGTAAAACAATGGGACATTTCTAGGAATTCAAACTGGAGGGAGGTCCCTGGAAAAATACAGAACAAGGCATACGAGACATGACTCAGCACAAGCAATTCAGAACAAACCTGGATGAACTGAACCCACTTGACTGATGGTGAGTGCCAGAATGAGAAAATGTTCTACATTGCTCTCTCATCATCCCCCACAAATTTCCATTCAAAGATAGATGTGCTAGAAACATATGCTAGTAAACAGTTTCTATTTGGGATTCTACTAGGACCTGTAAAACAAGCACATTTTGTTTTGTGCATACTGATTCTATTGTATTGATTTTAATTTATTTGCTGTAATTAAACTTGTGTAATTATTGCAAGGAAATCCAATGAAAACAAGCTCATACATTTCTGCTACACCAGCTCTCTTCATGTTGCTCTAGTTTACTGGGATTCTTTCATGACTTTAAAGTGGAAATTCAGGATCAAAGTGAAATGCTCCCGTGTAGAAAGGGGAAAGAGCAGTAGACACAATTCAGACTAGAATTATTATTTTTTCCTTTGAAAATAGCTTTATTATTGTTCTTATACATGCTGGGCTTTTTAAAAAAACTAACAGTAAAGAAAATCTCAAAGAATAAACCAAAAGAAAAAAGTAATTCCAAATCCCACCACTTAGAGATCAGCATTTTTACCAGTAAGCTTGCTGGACATCTCCTTTTGTTCATAAATACAAAAAGGTAAAGGTGAACACTTCAACTAAGAGTAAAACAATATACAAATGGCCAATACGCACATGAAAAGATACTCAACATCATTATCCATTAAGAAAATGCAAATAAAAACTACAATGCGATATCACTTCACACTTAGGATGGCTATAATCAAAAAGTCAGATAATAATATTCCTGAGGTTAGAGAGAAATTGGAACTCTCATACACTACTGGTAGAAATGCAAATTGGTGCAGCCACTTTGGAAAACAGTTAAGCAGTTCCTCAGATAAAGTTATTGCATGACCCAGAAATTCCACTCCCAGATATATACCCCAAAGAATTGAAATAAGAACTCAACCTGATATTTGAATGCTAATGTTTATTGCAGCATTATTCACAATAGCCAAGAAGTAAAAACAACCCAAGGCTTTAGCAACAAATGAATGGATAAACAAAATGCATTATACCCGTAGAATAGAATATTATTCATCCACAAAAAGTAATGAAGTTCTTTTTTTCAATTTTATTTTGTATTGGTTTCAGGTGTACTGCTTACTGGTTAGACAATCATAGACTTTACATAGTGTTCCCTCAAAATGTTCACTACCCCAAACGGTACCATACATAGTTATTGCAATATTATTGACTATATTTCCTATGCTTTACTTCCTTCTCCATGACTATTTTATAACTATAGATTTGTGCTTCTTAGTCCTTTCACCTCTTACACCCAGTCCTTCAACCCCCTTCCCATCTGGCAACCATCAAAACGTTCTCTGTATCTATGAGTCTGTTTCTATTCTGCTTGCTTATTTATTTTGTTCTTTAGATTTTACATGTAAGTAAAATCACATGGTATTTGCTCTTCCCTGATTGACTTACTTCACTGAGCAAAGTACCCTCTAGGTCCATCCATGTTGTCACAAATGGTAAGATTTCATTCTTTTTTATGGCTGAATAGCATTCTATTGTATATATGTACCATCATTTCTTTATTCACTCATCTGTTGAATGGGCACTTGGATTGATTGCATATCTCAGCTATTGTAAATAACTCTGGAAATAACACAGGAATGCATATATTTTTTTTTTCAAATTAGTGTTTTGGGTTTCTTTGGGTATATACACAGAAGTGGAATCCCTGGGTTGTAAGGCAGATCCATTTTTAATTTTTTGAGGAAACACCATACTGTCTTCCATAGTGACTACACCAATCCCCATTCTCAGCAACAGTGCACGAGGGTTCCTTTACTCCACATCCTCGCCAGCACTTGTCATTGTGGATTTATTGATGATAGCCAAAGAATGAAGTGCTAATCCATGTATAAACCCTGAAAACATTATAATAAGTGAAACCAGACACAAAAGAATAAATATCGTATGAGTTCACGAATATGAAATATCCAGGTGAGGCAAATTTGAGACAGGAAGATTAGAGGTTATCAGGAGCTGAGAGAGGGAGGAAATGGGAGTCATTGCTTAAAGGTTGCAGTTTCTTTGGGGTTTGATGAAATATTTTGGTAACATACAGTAGTGACTGTTGTATGATATCATGCATGTAATTAAGGCCACTGAATTGTGTATTTAAAAATGGTTAATATGGCAAGTTTTATTTATATGTATTTTACCACAATAAAAAATAGTAAGTTCTGTGTTTTAAAAAGACATGCAGTACTGATATATGCTACAATGTGGACAAACTTTGAAAACATTTTGCTAAGTAAAATAAACCAAGCCCCAAAGGCTGCACATTGGATGATTCTAATCTAGATTAAATTCCCAGAGTTGGCTAATCTATGAAGCTGGTAAGTAGATTAGTGGTTGCCTAGAGCTACAGGTAAGAAGGGGTGAAAAAAGGTGTGACTACTAATGGGTATAGTGTTTTTATGGTTGGGGTAAAAATGTTCTAAAATGAATTGTGGTAATGGCTGTACAACTTTGTGGATATCAAAAACTATCAAAATTTGCATTATAAATAAGTGAATGGTATGGTATGTGAATTACATTTCAAGAAAGATGTTTTTTAAATTGTGGATTTCTCTGATGATGAATGATTCGATCATTTTTTTATAATTATTGGCTACTTGTATTTATCTTGCAAATGTCTTGTTCATGTTTTTTTAGTCTGGTTGTTTTGTTTGTTTTTGTGTTTTACATGTAAAGAACCACTCAGAGTGGACATCGACAAGTATTCTGTAAGTATATTGTGTCCTTAAAGTTGGTACAAAATGCTGCAGGTGGCATTCCTCAAGTCAAAAGAGAAGACCATTTCTGAAGATGCTGACATCTCTAACAGGCTGTTAGAAGTCTAACAGGTTGAATTGATTTTGTTTGTTAACAGAGTAAACACAGCATGGAAGGCAGTCCGATAAAAATACTCTTTGACTCTTCAGTATCATACCAGGTGGTTTACAAATATGATCTCACATAATCCATCATGCCCCATTTACAAAGGAGAAAGATCAATACCCCAAGGAGAAATAGCCAGCAGTTGTAAGTGAGATTTGAACTTAGTTCTCTCTGCCTCCAAAGTGCTAGTCCATCTGAAATGCTCTCTGAAGAGTATTGATCACATATGCATGACAAATAATAGCAAGTTGTGACAATGCCCTTTGTATCAATACTTCTGAATTCCAGACACCTAAGAATAGAATCCTGCTGAGCAGCTGCTGGCATTATGAAGTTGGAGCTGTCAGAAAACACATTTCCTCTATTACTCCAAGGGAGGCCATGCAGAGAAACCTACCAACACAAACATAAATTCTTCAAGGTCCCTCGAATGTTCCCGTGGGGAAGTATGAACCTCTCTGGATCATAGGATTGCAGCTGGACATCTCTGCTCAGCCAAAGCCCTGATTCAGGATGTAGCAGTAATAGCTCAGATGTCACACAGACCAGGAAATGCCAAAGTCACACTATGGATGACACCCAGCCATCAAAAGAACTAATGAATATCATACTTGGGAAATTAATCTGTAGACTCCATGGGATTAGATTACACATCTGTGTAATTATGGGTAGTGTCACACAAGAACCAAATTAGGGGACTTAAGAGTTTATCTTATCTATTCAAACATTTTACTTTACAGCTGCAGAAACAGAGATCCTGATATTTTAATTAACTATTTACTTAGAAAAATATCAGTGAAGGGAAAAAACACAATTTCTGCTGATTCCAAGCTGCTAGATTTGTTGTTGTTCCTCATCACTGCAAAAAACCTCCAAACTTCAATGGCAAAACCTTAAAACTGTAAATGTAATATTTTCTAGCTCTCTGTGCAGCACTGGGAATCATTCAACTCAAACTCTCGTTAGCTCTGAAGACTGGAAGAGAACATAATTCTCAACACTGCTCATGTTTTCAAGTCACATGTCCTCAGCTTGCTAAAAATTTCCATTCTATGAAAGATAAAATTAAATGCCAGGATGCTATTCCTGATTGACACTGGAAGCAATGAAGCATATTTATATCCATTGGCAAAACCTTATGCCAATAGGGAGAAATTGCTAGTAATGAGCGATAAATGTTAGCACACTGCATTGAAGAAGATTTCATTTTTCCTAGTGACTGAAATAAGAGGGCTTCTCTTTGGCCTCTACTTTCTAGTATTCCAAAATTAGACATTTAACTTTATTTGAAACAGAATTGTAAATGTAATTGTATTATAGGTGTAATTCAACAAAGAAGAATAAAAAATGCAAATGGAAGTCAGAAAACACTTGCTTTCCTATCATCTTTTATTTCATCTGTTTTCCTTCACTTGGAATTTGTTTTAATATAATTTAATGTTTAAAAATATTTCTATGAAGGGGTATGCTCATAAATTTATATGAATTAATTTTTTAAGTAGATATTACATGGGGCAAATCTAGTTCAGTAACTGTAAACAAATTTTTTCATCCTTATGTGTAATCTAGAACAATAGAATGGGTTACTCTGAAAGATAGAAAGCGTCCATTTAACTTTTAAAAATAAAAAAATAAAAATTATTTCACATTTATTTTGGTATAAACCAACCTGACACCACAGGCAATTCAAGATAAACACACTTAAAATGTAAGGAAGCTACTTAATGTTTAAGTCTGAGCACATTTATACAGCAATAAAAAATTTTGCTTTATTCTTTGTTAATGAACATAATGGTCAGACTTAAAAACAAATATTTAATTTATATGTTTATCTAACATATATAATACTGTTAACTGATGCATAGTTATATTTAGCATATGTTAAATAAGTATTTGAGAATACAATGCAATTAGAATCAATTGGAATGTTCCAAATGTAATAGTATATTATATATTGTTGTATACTGAGCTAAATATGTGTTATGTATATTAATATATCAATATAAAATTTAAATATATCAAATAAAAACCTGACACCTTATTTTTTCCCATTTAATTAACTGATGAGTCATTTGTTTTCACAATCATGTAGATATTGTTAGTGTACAAACAAGAATCTGCTCTTATAGAGCCAGAAAACAATCTATAGTATTCTTTTTATTTTAACTCCTCTTTTATTGTCCCTCATTTTCTACATCTAGACTTCAGTGTTCTTATGTTAGTTTGTTCCAAGTTGAATTTGTTTTACTCTTTAAGCTCATGACATTGTTTGCTGACATAATGAAATGTGATTTACAGCACAATAACCAGCCAACTGGAGAACGTATTATCTGGAAACCGGGAATACAAGCAGTAAAGAATGTCAGAATCCACTAAAAATAGGTTTCATACTTCCAGTTTAGTCATCTTTGTTTGGCATAAAAATCTCTTACTTCAGCTCATTGCAGCTTTTTTTTTTAAGCATAGTGAAGGGAACAATTCAATGTGAAAGTTATTTCTTTTAAAACTGACTTTCTTAGCCCATCAAATTTCAGTATACGTACATGGTTAATAACCACTTCAAATTGCTATGCCAGGAGAAAGGACTCTTCCCTAATTGCCTGCCAAGGCTCATAAAGCACCTTTGCATCATTGACAGTTCATTGGCCAACTGATCTCATAACTCACATTGATATTTTCTGGTTCAAGCTTTTCACTCACACTGCTGTGCGCACCATTGATTTTCTACCTCCACCACACGTACCCACTTACGCACACGGGCCTGTGCACTTTAAATGGTTAAGTATATTCTCCTCCAAGTGGAATTTTTTCATTAGACTGAAACGTTTCACTTTCGTATTGATCTATGGTGACATATTGGTAATAAAACCACTTCATCTCAGAATGCCAGGATTTTTCCAAGATTACAGCTAATGAGTTCGTTTCCAGCATGGTGCCATGAAGCTCAGGTCTTTTCACGGCAGCGCCTGTCTTTTCTGTTGGTATAAAGTGTCAGGTAGTAGCCAGCCCTCTGCCGTGGGAAACAGCTCCTATCGGGACATTGTTGTCATTTTCCCCCAGATGACTGCATGATGCTAAGAAAAAGGGTTCGCACCTGCCAATTCTGCCAAATTTCTCCCTCTCATGCTGCACACTAATTAGTTTTACATGCTCTTGAGAAAACTGAGTGTGTGGAAGCCAACATGACGGTGCTCCTCTACTACTTCAGAGGATGGTGGCCTTTTCTTCTCTATTGGATGGGGAAAGTTTTTGAGACGTGATGGGAAATTGTTCCTGTAAGGAAGGAAGTTTACTGGGAAGTGTCAGTTCATTGTTAGCTCAGTAACCATGGAGACTCATCTTCAGGTGTGTCAAATTCCTCATTCCTTTCAACCACCGATTCCTGGAACATTAAATGACCAAGCAAAGGGTGGAAACTTGGCCAATGTGTGACCAAAGGCTGGCCAGGTTAAATGCCACAAAGAAATTAGTCATTATATAAAAAATTAGTCTCTTCAGCTACAGGGTTGCTATATGAACCACAGCTTACCATTCTGATTAGAAAATGTACATTTGGATCATTTTCCAGAAGGTGACTAACACCAATTGCCTTTGCTTTCGAAAAAATGTTAGTCCAATATTTTTTAAAACTGTACAGCTTACAATGATAAGCTATTGTATTTATTGTCTGCATCTACCTCACAGACCACATGGTTACTCAATAGAGCTGCCTAAATGACTAGATAGCAATCAAGGAACTGTTTGCAAAACCATTTTCTCCATCAGAGATTGTCTCACTGACCGCCTGAAGCCAACCAGTTCCTCCCTGGGTTTTTCGGCCAGGACTGCTACACCTCTGCCACATTGGCTCTGACAGTCACATGAACTTTTTAATTTTCCTAGTTGTTGCATCATTGAGGGTCATATGCTTGACATTTTCAAATGAAGCATTATTCATAGTGGCCAAGACAGGGAAACAACCAAAGTGCCCTTTGATAGATGATTGGATAAAGAATATGATGTGGTACTCAGCCACAAGAAGAGATGAAATGCTGCTACATATTTGCACCAACATGGATGAATCTTGAGAATATCATGCTAAGCAAAATAAGTCCGACAGAAAAGTCAAGAACCATATGATATCACTCATATGCGTGATATAACACTGAAAGCAATGAAGGAATAAGGCAAAGAAACAAACAAACAAAAAAGCATAGACACAGATAACAGTATGGCGGTTACCAGAGGGAAAAGGGGACAGGGAAGGTAGTAAAGAGTAAAGGGTGTCAAATACACGGTGACAAAAGGAGATGTGACTTTGGGTGGTAAACACAATGCAATATATAGATATCGTAGTATAGAATTGGACATCTGAAACCTATATAATTTTATCAACCAATGTCACACCAATAAATTTAATTAAAAAAAATTTTAACTACACAAGAAGAAATGTTATTGCTGTCAAGTCAGCATTCAGCATTGGCATGAATGATGTTGTAATATTGTAATTTATTATAAGAAGTATATATTTGCCCTCTGTCTCATTTTTGGCGCAGAACTCTGAAAACTCTTAGAACTTCTTAAAGATGTCTTTTATTTGGTTAGTGGGGTACTTGGAAAGCACCTGAAGATGGGAGCTCGTTGCTAGGGGAACCAACTTGGATGTGATTGGAACTTTGTCTCACACCTCCCCGTCCCCTAACCCCTGACCTCCAGGGTAAGGAGGAGCTTCCAGGTTAGTGAACAAGTGGAGAGCTGGGAGTGAGGCACTCAGATGAGCCTGGAAGCTGCTTGCCCCCTTCTCACACCCGGCCCTCTGCAGCTCTTCCATCTGGCTGTTCCTGAGTTATATCTTAAATCCAATAAGTAAACTGTTTTCTCAGTTCTGTGAGCCACTCTATCAAATTAATCAGACCCAAAGACGGGGTCGTTGGAACCGCCAACTACAGCTGGTCAGAAGCACAGGTGATAAACTGGACTTTCAATAGGGGAGGCATGGCATTCTTGTAGGACTGAGCCCTTAACCTGTGGGCACCCCCGGGAGACAGTGTCAGAATTGAATTGAATTGCAGAACCCTAGGTTGCGTCTGGAGACCCACTTGGTGGTTTGGGGAAACCCCTCTCCCAACACATACACCTTGGAATTGGGTGCAGAGCCAGAGGTGTGCCTTGAAGGGAGAAGAACTCGAGACCTAAAAGTGTGAGCTTTTCCGTGTATGGATGTGATTAGTAGAGAATGGATATAAGGAAGGACCTAGGGAGAAAAAAATATGGGTGAGCTTAACAACAATCTGTAATGAAGGACCAATCTGTTCTCTGATTTGCATTTAAAATTAAAATAAAATCCCTAAAGTCTGAGACATATACAACATAAGCCCACTGACTCCACACTTGGCTGTCACAGCGACGTCAAGTTGCTATCCAGCGACCTCAATGTTTACTCTCAGTTACTCACGTAAGGCCTAAGACGCAATTCACAGGCCGGCCGCCTCGGCTCACCCGTGAAAAAGGCAGCCATTTCCTTCCTGCTGGCCTGTTAGTACGATCGATCGGGCAGGATTTTAGGACCTGAGCTTTCAGCCTTTTTTCCCCACTGTGGTCCCCAGAGAGCAACCCCTTTGCTGTATTTCAGCTTTGCAGCTGCTCTGGCCCTTGGTGAGCCCAGGAACACTGGTGCTTAGTTGTGAAAAGCCTTTCCCGATCCTTGCCAACCTCTCTTGCTCTCATCTAGAAATCTCTATGGTCCTGGGGGCTGGCGTCCTGTTCTCAGCTCCTCACTCGTGCAGCTTCCTAAACTCTCTGCTTGTCTGTCAGCAGCTAGTTTTCACTGATTGGAGAAGCTCCACTTCTTTCTCTGTACCTTTGGAGGTGCCGAAATGCCCATTTTGTGCGGAATGAGATCATGGACGCCATGCTCTCAATTCCTCCCTCTCTCTTTATGCTTTAAATGTGCCCCAGAACTTGTTCCCAGGCCTGCTTTGATCCTTCTGCTCACCGTGGGTTTTCAGTCTGAGAAATGTGATCTTTTATGGAACCTGAGAAGAAAGATTCATTTGATGTGACCTCAAGAAGGAATTTATCGGCTGAGATGCACTCCCCGTGGTCAGCTGAGGGCCCAGCTTTATAAATAAGAAGAGTCTACTGGCCATTTACTGACAGGAGCTCCTCACGTATTCTGTATACAGGGAAGAACCTCAGACTGAAGTCTCGGCTTCCCGCACTCTGCCCTGCTTTTTACATATTCTGAGTCAACCTAGAGGGAAGCCCTGATTTCATCTTTCCACTAATGAACTGAGACCTGCCACATCCAGTCAGAACTCCACTATAACAATCAATCAGAATGCATAATATCAATCTATCGAGACTGGGTGATTAGGAAAAATCAGAACCCCACAATTTTGGATACCTCATTTACATAAAATGAACCTAATCAAAAATGGGGGGCGGGGATTTATGTTTAAAAGATGACCTCCCCTTTGTCTCAGCCAAGCACCCCTCCAATTTTCACCAATGGCTGAGTTTCCTCAGGTTGAAAACTGTTTTACATGAATCAAGTCTCTTCCTGGGAGTTTTGGTTTACACCATTCACAGCTCATCTGAAGAGCTTGGGTGATTTACATACCCCGAACATATCAACGCTGTCCTGTCCCAGTCCAAATTGAACTTTCACCCCTAACTGTGAGATGCTAACTCTTGCCACCCACATCAAACTGGGTACAAAAGCTTGGCATCAAAAACCCTCCCAAGCCTTCAGGGATGCTGTCCTATATAAAGACTGGAGAGCTGTTCTCTCCCATACCTTCAGAAAGGAAGACAGAAGATTTATGGACTTCCAGTGGAATTTCTCCTGACTCCTGGTGAGTGGCTAGACAGAACAGGGAAGATTTATTTTCTGACTGGCCCTCATATTTGCAAGCTCAGTCATCTGCAACCCAGCTAATTAGAAAGGTCAGCGGTGCCTTCTGAGCAAAGCAGAGAAATAGACCTCAGCCAAACTGCAAATGTGCATATTACTGATGAGGTGCTGCTGAAGCAGGGGGAGGCCTAAGAATAACACTCACGCCTAGTAGAGAGCCTTTGGGAGAAACTTTTTCAGGCAAAGGAGTGAATGCTACCGCTGGACAGGTCACCGTCAGCAACTTTTGCGCAAAACTACTAACCTTATGTGGATGGTATCATGCTTCACCGTTTCCATAGAAGGGGTGGCTGCATTATGAATCAAGGACCACTATAAGAAGAAGAAAGAAAAGATGAAGTATAAAATGTTCCCAGCTCATTAACAGAGGATAGCAGAGCATACAGAAGCTACAAAATGTCACCTACTTTTTTCCTGTAACGCAGTGAAGGGCATCAAAGCATTTGGTATGTTCCAGACACGGTATGAAGGTGATTTTCTATATTTTAGAAGTAATATGCTATTGTCTTCTTTTTGTAGTTGAGAAAGCAGCCATGCAGAGTAATTAAGTAATATGTCTGAGGTCATACAACCATGTGCATTTGAATACTAAGTCCGTCTCCCGTGTACTCATTACCACTGCAAAGCATATGGATGAATGTCTCTGCTATCAAATCACCAAACACAAGGCTGCAACTTCAATTCTACTCCTCCACCAAAATTAAATAGAAGTGTACACGTGTATTACATTAGATTATAATTAAAGCACTAGAACAGTGCCTAGCCTGTATTTGTTCAATAATACCATAGAAATAATATATGAGACTTGAACTTAAGAGTTCAGAAACACGAACCAAGTCCATTTGTCCTACTATATTAACCAAAGCGATGTTATCTAAACAACTCTATAAAATGTTATGCTATTAGATTACATTCCAATGCAAGAACTACAGGTACACTCAGAGCCTTCATGCATTTATTTATCTGAGAGAACTTGATGAAAACACAAAATTCCTCTAGAACATATAAGGATCTGAGAACAACAGGAAATTATACCACCATTGAAGGTCAGGGTGTTTTATGAGGCCCTTTGTTACTGATGTGACTACAATTTTGTCTGTCACAGGGGCTCCCCGCATATTCTGTGTACAGGGAAGAACCTCAGACTGCAGCTCTACCAAAAATATCACAGCCCATTTGAGCTACCTTCATTCCCAAGTGGTGTTTCACATATTCTCAGGGACAAATGTCTATCCTAAGTGTGGATAAAAATCTTCTAAGGACCTATGTTTATAAACATGCAATTTTTTAGACCTTACCTCACAGAACTTCCACTCCAGCAGGCCTGAGGTGGGGCCCAGAAATCTGCATTTTAACATACCTCAGTTCCTGACACCGGTGGTCTAATGCCTATTGGTTGATAATAGAAGATCCTTCTAGGGTATCCTTCACTCCAATTTGGAATGAGTCCCTCAGATTTATGCATATTGGGCTGTCACAAAGCTTTCCAGCTGGGTCTAGGGTGTTTGGGGTTTTCTAAGATTCTCCTATTGCTGGAGCATCGCTTAAACTTAACCCAGTCTACATATGATGAATCCCTAGGACACACTTACTTGAAACTGGTCTTAACAAGTGAGATTGTTGAAGTTCTGTTCAGATACAGATTTGCTTCCTTTTATCTACTCTGTTCTCAAAATAAATCTGTGAGCTAGAATAATGCAGTGTTTGTAACCTATGCCTTCATCACTCCTTGCTTCAATATCCAAACCGTATGTGGGAAACTAAAGCTTCTTGGCTAATCAAGATCATCAGCTATGGCACCCAACCAAAAGAGCCTGGCCCTCCTTCCGCGGCTCTGGTCTAGATTTCTCTCTATTTGCTCCATCAAAATATACTTCATCCATTTCTCATTTGGCCAGTACACTGAAAAGACTTTAATATGATACATTTAAATAAACTAGCAGATTAATATTTTATCTGGGAGCCAGGCTACAGCTAAGACCAGCAGATTTTTGTCTTGGGTCTCCCACATTGCAAAATAACATTAATGAATAAAGTTAGAATATGGTGTCAGTTCTGTGGAAAGGCAAAGACATTCCTTCCGTGACTTTTCTGTTACAAAGAATTAAAACCTACTTAATTTATCAATAATCCATTACTTCTGGTGATAATTCAACAAGGTCATAGCAAGATTTAGCTAACTAGTAAAGCTTAGAATTCAACACAGCAAAACTTGGATTCTAAATATATTTAAATTTGTGAAGGGAAATTCAGGATAACTTATTAGAATACTAAATATAATTTAAAAATCAAAGATAAGAATCATATAAAAATTGCTTGATTAAACATGAGGTTCCATGACAGTGTATAAAATCACAATTCCAACCTGAGACCAGCTACTTACTGTAGCATTAAGATAGGCACTAAAGCCCTCACCAGTGTGGCTCAGTTGGTTGGGCATCATTCCACAAGGCCAAAGATCACCAGTTTGATCCCTAGTCAAGACACATACAAGAGGAAACAGATTGATGTTTCTCTTGCATATTGACATTTCTTTCCCTCTGCTTCTCCCTTCTTTCCTTCTAAAAATAAATAAATAAAACCTAAAAAAATAAATAAATAAATAAAAGATGGACACTGGAGCCAAGCAAAATTTTCAGGGGAAAGAAGAGAAAACCATTTCTCCCAAAAAGCTCTAAAATGAAGCAGGGACTTACCATTTTTTAAACTATCTCTGATGACCTCACAGTATCCACCATGATTAACACCTGGATATATCACAAAACAGTAGCAGTTTAGATAAGATAAAGGGGAGCAAGGGAAGATCCCACAATTCATTGATAATTTTGTATCATTAGAATCATTTGAACTTTGGCTCTGTCTTTGGATTCAGACATAACTAAAAGACTTTGGTTTCTTAGTAATAAATCATTTAGCTATAACTTTTAAATTTCATGATTATAATTAACACCTAAGCCTTAATGGATGCTAATAGGTTACTCTTTTTTTAGGTAGCATGTTATTTTAACAGTATCTTTTTATACACAAGGCCTTACAAATTCCAAGGAATAATTCTAACTGTAGTCACTATAGCAAGATAGGAGGAAAGATATTGGGAAGGGGGGAGTGGAATAAGTGGTCTTGTAACCTCTAAAATAAGTAATTCTACATGTCCTCTCCTGTCTCCAATAGCATGAAGCCTTGCTTTAATACAGGGCTTCCCATGTGGTCCAGTTTTGGCAACAATTGCCTTAACCATCTCAAAGATGAAGAGCAGAAGTAGGGTTCATATTGAAAAAGAGTCATCAGGAGATAAAGCATAATCCCAGCTCAAATGGGCAGAATTCTCAATGTCATTATACCTAATTTAGGACAATTCATTTTGCTTTGCCTTGGAAGTCACTCCTTTGGGCTGAGCTGCAAATTTCCAAAGAGGTCTTGGTTGTCTTTGGAGAATAGAAGAAACACAGGGAGTCCTCTATAGACCCTGATTTCCAGCTCAAAGTGAGGTATGTCTGGATTCTAAACCTTTGAAACACAAGCACATATATGGGGCTCAAAACTGACACAATGTTAGTAATAATATGATATTAGCTGCCATCGACCATTTGCTTACAGCCAATCACTAAACTCAGTTCTTCACTGTGTCAGTGCAATATGACTGCATTTCTCTCAGCCTTTGCTTCCCCATTTGGACAATGGATATGATAATAATACATATCTACAAGGCTACAGTGAAGATGAAATGAGACGGCAAGTAAAAACACTTGACAAACACTCAAGCCCTGTGTAATTCTGAAGTAGCTGTGATACAAAATCAAATGTTTTTCTTTTCTGTGCATATCTTTCAGTAAATAAGTAATTGGCCCTACCTGAATATACAGGAGCCTTAAGAATCACTAAGAACAAGAATTGTAATACTCAGTAAAAGGGGCCTAGTAACAACCTGATTGTTTGAGCTCCTGATAAATATAATTAGCAGAATTATTACACATGTTTAGAGACTTATGCAATTGACAGAAGGATGGCTGGAAAGCCAAGACTCTTGACTGTTCATCTGCAGAACAGATATTAAGTAAATTCCCCAGCATCCTCTCTCTCTCTTGGTGTTCCAAGCCATACTGACCTTGTGTGCCCTCGTGGCAGACACTTTATTTCACTCAAGTAATATCTCAGTTTAAGGTCCTTTTAGCAGGAAAAAAAGAACCATTGACCCCATTCCAGACTAAGTCAGACCCTTCTGTTAAACTCTTTCATAACATTTTGTATTTTCTTTTTCAGTACTTAGTATAGTTGATGGATAACAATGATTTGTCTGTCTTTGATTAACGTCTGCCTCTTCTCGTGCATAAGCTCATTAGTAGAAAGCATGATTGTTGAACTTAAAATTCTTTCAACCAGGAGCCTAGTGCAGGGTCTGGCACACAGGAGAAGCTACAGAAATATTAGTTGCTTTAATGGGGAGTGAGAGCCTAAAGCTGATCCTCTGATCCCAAAGCCAGAGTTCACTTTACTACAAAGCAATGGCCCTAGGTCTTACCTGAGGAGCTCCAACACTATAGAATCAGAAATTTCCAGAGCTGAAGGAATCTGTATTTTAAAGTTGCAGCTATTTTGTGGACCCACTGTAGGAACCACTGCACTGCACCCACATATGCATCAGCTATAACCCCAAACAATATGCTGTTAAATAGAGGAACCAGAATCCTGGTCTTTTCACTTCATACCTTCTGCTCAATTCTGGAAAGGAAAGCCCTTCAATCTGCCCCATATTGTGTCAAGGAAGCAGAAAAATATTAAAACAATTCTTACATCCTCACACAGAACATACACTGTGAAATCCTTTCCATTAACAACAAATCATATGCATTTTCAAAAATACAACTTAAACCATACTGCTAAATGAGGAATCTGAAAGTCAACATACTATATGATTCCAATTGCATGACATTTTGGAAAGGCAAAGCTATAGAGACAGAAAAAGGCCCAGTGGCTGGCTGCCAGGGCTTGGGGGCAAGGAGGAGGTAATGAATAGGTGAGGTACAAGGAATTTTTAGGGTGATGAAATTGCTCTGTGTGAAACTCTAGTGGTGGATACATGACGTCATACATTTTTCAAAACCTGTGGGAGCAGAAAAATAATTTTTTCCTTCTCTTCTAAATTCTTATAGCTGGACTAGTAATCAAATTACCATAAGGCAAATTAACAAGGGGAAATGACCAAATTTAATACGTATGTACATACAGGAGTCCCATGAGAACAGGGGACCCAAGGACAGATTGGGCAGTTAAAGCTTATATGCCATCTTGAGCTACGCGAACGGCCATGGTGGTTGGAGGATTATGGTTGGGGACTTCAGAAAGCAGGAAGGCAATTCACAAGGGGACAGAAAAACAAACGTTTGGTAAATAAATGTTTGCTGAGCCATCTTTTAAACTAGGACACAGAGAGAAGTTGGATCAGATGGGCCTTGCTAGGTTCCCCCTTGTCTGTCACATCCAGCTCATGTTAAACTACAGGTTTCTATGGTGGCAGCTCCCTTCCTGGAGCAGGTCCTCCGGGAAATTCTTTTAGGCAGTTGGGGGGAATGTCAACAGTTCTTCCTGAGTCTTTTGTTTCTGAAAAAAAAATTACCAGCTTAAAATAATCCCTATCCCAAAAGGGACATTTTGGCGTGCCAAATTCTGCTTCCCCTCAAGTCGGAGAACCATACAAGACAGAGAATAGAGAATGAACCCCAATGTGGACTATAGGCTGCTGTTAATAATCATGAATCAATCAATATTGGTTCATTAATTATAACAAAGGAACCACACTAATGCAAAATGTGAATAGTAGGAGAAATAATGGGGAAAATAGAAAGGGTAGGAGTAGAGTGGGTATGTGGAGATCTATTATTTGCTCAATTATTCTGTAAATCTAAAAGTGGATTTTTTTTTAAAGCCCCCAAAATCAAAACAGAACAAAAAAATGACTGTGGGAGTGGAACACAGCAGCAAGCCCTACATTCACAGTTAATGAGTAGGCACTGTGGGGGAGCACCGAGCTAAGAATTATCAAACGCCTCTTCATCTGGCCCTGACAACACCGCCTGGGGATTGAGGGACCTGAGGATATCAGTGCAGTTAAGCCCTTGTCCAAGGAGACACAGTCAGCCAGTCACCAGGTTTCAAACTCGGGTCCAGGCTTCCCCAGAGCCCGTACAGTCACCAACTGTGTGAAGTGGCTTTAGTTTATATTCCTGGTAGTTGCTTTTGCCCATGCACAAAATAAGTGGATTACTACAGAGTTTGATCAATAACTAGAGCCAAGATGATTAGACTATGATAATGCAGGATCAGATGAAAAGATTCTCACAATCAATCAATGCCTACAGGTAAGTCAGGGACACACACACACACACACACACACACACACACACACACAGAATAAAACAAACATGACCCCCAGGAGCATTAAATGGTGGAAATGTAGCTCTGGTGAACAATATAATGACTTTAGCACAAAATCATGTTTTAAATACTGAAATAACATTCTAGGCCCAAGATGGAGCCGGTCCTGCCTGGGGTGCCACATTGGCAAACCAAAATTTAGATCACTTTTGTTTCCTTATAAATAATCTCCTAACCAGAAACACATTATATCCAGTTAGGCAGGTCCTAAAATCCAAGCCAACTCTGGGCCTTCTCACCTCAAACAAGGTCCACTACATGGCCCCAGCCAATCAGGTATTTTCCATGTCATTTCGTTTTTCTTTATTTTTATCCTAAAAAAGCTTCCTGTCTTCTGCCCCATTTTTCAGTTCTCTCAAAGAAGACTGTGTTAAATAAAGCTTGTTTATACCACCTAAATTGTCTTCTTTAATCATTTTTAACACAAATAACATGATTTCAGTAACATTAATATATAAACTGAAATTACAATGTTTTGCTTCAAAAGCAAACTATTTTTCAAATACAGTAACAAAAAGGCCAGCAAAAAGAGAAAAAGACACGGAACCACCAGAGATTAAAAGAGATTTAAGGGCTCTATGAGCTTAATGTAATGTGAGGCTCAAGCAAACTATGGAAAAACCAGTAAAATTGGAACATGATTAGACATTATATGATGTTAAATAATTATGAAGTTTTAGGTATAGTCATTTTATTAAAATTAAGCTCTAAAAAATTATCAAAACTATCATGGACAAAAAAGGGGCCACAAACTAAGCCTGACAAGCTCAGGTGAGGCGGAATGGTGGGCCTTACAAACTCAGAGGCCAAACATAGCCACAGAGGGTGAACTGAACATAAAAATTTTAAACTAAAAGCTGGTCATGGTGGGTCATCACGTCCTAGGCTTGTAGCTTCCTTGACAAAGGTCAATACATACCTTTAAAATCGTCTATTGTCTTTGTGAATCTAAGATAACATGCCTTTGAAATGTCAGAGAAATCTCCTTTTCCAGACCCCTGAAGGCACAACCTCAGAAACCAGAGCAGGAGATCACAGACCGCCCCTCCTACCATTGTTATTCTGTGGCCCACAAACCATCTCTGTGTGCTATAAATGTGAATCATTAACTAGCCTGCGTCCCCAAAGTAAAAGCAGTATGTGTCTCTCTGTATTGCTTTTTATCCCATCCCAGAGATTTGCTTGCTTTACTTTCTCCAGCCTTTCAAACCTACCAATCATGGATGTCCTGTAACCAACCTTCCTTACATCTTCTCTTTTGATTCTAATATATAAGCTGCAAAACTTTCATTCTTCCGAGCATTTTCTCAATCTGTTGAAACTGCTTCCTGGCAATTGCGGCCAGATTGGTTAAATAAACTCTTTTCTTAGGCTGGGTGTTCTTTCATCTACGCTATTAAAGATGAACCTAATAGATATGTATTATGTCTGGGATTGGCTTCAAAACAATTTGAAGAGGAGTGAAGAGTGGGTACAGGTCAAATTAAAATAGTCTGTGAAGTGATAATTATATAATTGTTGGAGCAAAGTGATGGCTATGTGGAGTTCATTACACTAGTCTCTCTCTTTGAATATGTTTGAAATTTTCCATTATGAAAGGTTTTTTTTAAGTTTATTATCCAGCATTAGTTCTAGCACTTACTTAACCTCGTGCCTTGTTTCATTCAATAAATATAAATAGAAATATTAATTATAAAATAATCCTTGAAATTGGAACTTAATTATAAAAATAATAATTGAAGTTGTGCCACATACTTGCATTTTCACTCTAATTGTTTTAATAAATCATACCCTTTTGTTTCTGTGAACTTTTCCAGGGAACAGCCCACATCAGTCTTCACTGTTGTCTCTCTGTCCAGATCCTTTCATTATTTATTTTCTCCACGCTCCTGTGGCCAGAAAAGGGCATCCCTAGCAGAAGAAATAAGTCCAAGGAGCACTGTTACCTGTTGATGTTTTATTTCCCCTCAGAGGGGGGCAGAATGAATTCAGGGCTCCTTGGCGCTGCTCTGAATACAGTCAAGTTCTCCTTTACTCCTGGGTATCACTCACTGCCACAGACATGTAGCCTCAGATCTGAGGGATTCAGAGTATCTGAATAGAATCTGTATCATCCCCCCTGTGTTTGGATGGTAGTTCTTGAGGTGTGATGCCTGGGAAGAATGACTCCAAGGACTCTCAGTAATTCATGAGAGAAGTGTAGAGAAAAATGAGCTTCTATTTCCTTTCCAAATAGAGTAGGAGAACTCGTGTCTAGCCACAGGAAGATGTTGGCCAGGGGCTGATGCCAAACAGAAGGAAGCAGTGGAAATTCCCTTTTCTCAGCAACGAAAGTATAAGCCAAAATCATGAAGCATCTTAATGGAATCCAATTTCAGAGGCTAGTACATTCTTTTGTTGCAGAAATTTGTTTGACAGTAATACTCTAGGCTTGCCCGGACATGGGATGCTCACAGCAGTCTGGAGACCACACCACGGGCACTCCTTGGATTAAAAAATGTATTTTTGTGTTATATATAGCACATATAAACAAATATGCAGCACATTCTGTTTCCAGAGGTGGCAAGAGGTGAATGTGCTTATCTGTTACCCACTTCCCCTCCAGGAATCCCTCACTTTGTGGAAGAAAATTCCCACAGACAAGTTAAATGAACATTTCAGCTTCGGTTGATTTATTCAGCCAGCTGTTAAGGCATTCTTTTTAAACTCTTGTCATTTACTTGCGTAGTTTTGGCTTTTGGTATTCAAAACATTCCAGATGCCTGCCTGCCTCTGCCTTCTCACATGTTTTTAAAAGTGTTTGGGGAATCTCACTAAACCTAGTGATTTAAAATTCTAAAGGCCAGGGAGTGTATCACTGATACTTAAACAATAACCTTGCAAGGCACAAAAGTAAAATATTGATTATGCAAATTACCACGTACATACTATCTATGATGCTGTTGCAGAATATTCAACTGAATTCTGGGAAAAGCAGGTTCTGGTCCCAGAATGTCCACTCACAACCTATTTGATGTTAGATAAGTTATTAAATTCCTAAGAGCCTCTGTAAAATAAGCAATGCAGATTAGATGGCTGTTGATGGTCATTGAAAATCTCACAATGAACTGGTTATTACCTTAATAACCCTTCAACTTATAACTATTTGTTTTTCTCTGGGATGATAAAGATGTGAAACATGATATTAAGCTTCTATGGGGAAGGAAATTAGTTCTTCTACCCTTTAAGTTCTTCTGGCTGGACTAATAATCAAATTAACATGAGGCAGAGGAACAGAAAAAAATGACCAAATTTATTAAATGTATACATATGAGGGTTCCCTAAGAATGTGAGACCCAAGGAAAGATCAGTTAAGGTTCATATGCCATCTTCAGCTGAAGAGAGGGAAATGGGGGTGATTTGGGACTTTCAAGGGCAGAAAGACAATTCACATGGAGACAGAAGTGCAAATGTTTGGGACAGAAATGTTCGCTGGTCCATCATTAACAATGAGACACACTGAGGACTTCGATCAAATGGGCCTTGCTAGGTTCCTCTCTGTCTATCACACCAGTTCGTATTTTTTAATCAATATTTTATTGTTGTTTTATTGCAGTTGTCCCAATTTCAGTTCATATTAAACTCTACTTATCTATGATGATACAGTGATCCTTCACTTATCGTGGGTATTACGTTCTAGACCCCTCCATGATAGGTGAAAATCTGTGAAGTAGGAACCTTACATTTATTTTTTACTATTTACTGTACAGTACCGCAAAATCCCGTGATATAGTGAAAAAAAAAAGCGATAAATAATTAAATATAATATTTTTTAAAATCCCACAATACAGTGAGGCCACAATAAGTGAACCGTGATATAGAGAGGGACTACTGTACCTCCTTTCCTGGAGCAGATCCTCTACTAAGTTCTTTAAAGTAGTTAAAGAGAAGGTCAGGGGTATTTTTTTGTTTTGTTTTGTTTGTTTTTTTAATCTTTTGTTTCTTAAAAATAACCATCTTAAAATAATCAATATCCCAGAAAGGGCAGATTTGGGAGTGGAAAACTCGACTTCTCCTCACTTCTAAGAGACTATCTCAAACCAGAACTCCAATACGCTCTTTCATGCATTGGGAGATTGAGCTGAAAAACGGCCATTTGCAGAGGACACTCCCTTCCTGAGGTTAGCCCCATCAAGAACACCAAATTACAGACCAGACATGGCTTAATGAACTTAGGATCAGAACACAGACTGTAATTCTGAAAACCAGCTTCCTTCAAGCTAAAATGGCTTGTTAGGCTTCAGCTGTTACAGAAATATAGCAATTCAGATACTGCACATTAATCAAGAGGCCCATAGAATTTTCTTCTCATGAATGCAACACTCATTTCCCACTCTATACCACCTGCAACCCGACAACTGCGATATTACTTCAATTCTATGATAAATAACTAGATAATGACTTCTGACACCATTTGCTTTCTTTCTTGTAGCAGATACTTGTAGTTCCTTGGCCACATGCCTTCGCTTACTGGATTTCATTAGGGCTGTGAAGGACAATTCCAGGTGAGTGACCAGCATCCTACCTCAAGCCATGCTGTGGCATCTCAAATTTAGGACCGTCTCTGAAGTCCCTCAAGGCAGCACAGCTCCCAACTCTCCCAAACAGGCTGGAGAGATCCCAAATCTGCCTTTTTTGGAACACTGGTTATTTTTAAGAAACAAAAATAATCAGGGAGAACCTTTGATCTTCTCCTTAATCACCTAAAAGAATAGATAGTGGACCTGCTCCAAGAAGAAGCTATCATCATAGATAAATATAGTCTAATATAAAATATATGTAATGTTTTTCATTTACTACATAAAATTACTACAATTTGATATTGAACTAGAAGGAACCTAGCAAGGCCCATTAAGTCACCATCCTCTCTGTGTCCCAGTGTTTCAAGATAGCCTCAAATCACTTGTTAAATAAACATTAGCTCTTTTTATTTGCCTATGAGTTGCCTTATTTCCCTTTGTCCCTGACTCCTAGACCCCCCTTCTGAGTCCAGAATGACATAGATACCTCATTTTGCTTTATTGTCTTTGGAATTTACATGCTTATGTACATTCCCTGTGCGTACATATCAAAACTTGATTTTTCTCCTGTTAAACTGCTGTATGTCATTTGAATTATTCCACCAATCAGGAGAGCTCAGAGGGGAAGGGGGACGTTCTCTCCCCTGAAAGGCACAGCTTGAAAGCACATGATGCCAAAGCACCTCTTGGAGCATCCTTCCACCAACAAAAGATAGGGATGGGTGCCCCAGCCTCCCTGTCCTTTGATGAAACATCTCTAATGTGAATTCTACAAAGTAGTTCCGTAAAAGGGCTCCCACAGAAATGATCCCTAGTTGTCCAAAGAGGTAGCCAACTCAATAATTCATCATTTTCCCCACATTATGTCTTAGTCTCCCACATCCTACATTCTCACTTCCACTAGTGAGATTAACTCCCAAGTAAACTGTGTGTGCCCACATATTTCTCTTAGGCCCTGCTTTCAGGGAGACTCAAACTAAGTCAGTGTTCTTGATGACAACTGGAAGACCCTTCATTCTCACCAGCAAGACACTCTAAGTTCATGGTCCCCTTAAGAGAAGCATTTTATTAACCTTTGCCCACCAAATTAGGAACTGCCTCCTGTGTGGTATATGCATCCCCCTAATGGGCAAGCAGAATTTGCCACCCCAAAATATGCCTCTTTGGCATAAGGATTATTTTTTTAACTGAAATTAACATTTTTGATACTTTCTGAAATTTACAATAACTACTTAAACATTAAAAGAGTAAATATATTTGTATTCATTAAACTAACAGAGAAGGAAAACTCTGACTCCAAAAAACCTCCGCTGCCTTGCGGCATACCTCTTCAGGGGAAAGGCTAAGGGAGTAAACCCCGACAGAAAATCCGGAGCCGGAGTCCCTAAGGCGGTTTGACGTTGTAGTCAACACCGGCAACTCCTGCGGCGCACCTGAAGCCAAGCTGTATTGACTCCGTCTTTCCCTTGGACCCTTCAGCTGCGAAGAGAGGGGGGGTCTGCTGCATGGGCAACAGCAGACCCTCCATATCACCCTGCCCAGGCTCTGTAGCTTCAGCTTCACTGGAGAGGACACTCCAGCGTCATCGCAAGATGTCGATTCAACACGGGAGGAGACAGATACCGTGTCACTCCGAGTCGGACTGCACAGCCATTCTCGGCGGTGCAGATAGACTCTTAAGAAGCTACACCATCGTCTCTCGAGACGGACGGCTGCCGACGACGACGACATTAAACTAAAAAATAAATTTACATTTCCAAAGCCAAAATTTTCTCAACAGTTCTTAAGGAAATTTTATTTAAATGATTATTTGGTTTCATTTGAATTTTTGCTTAATGACTTTTGTACAAAATATTAACAGGGCCCTACTTTTGCATATAGCACTTTCAAGTATTGAAATTACTTTACCTTGAATTTTTTAAACCAGAAAAAACCTTGTGAGATCATGATTATACCTCATTTTACAAATGAGAAAACTGAAGCCAGATTGCTAGTAAGCAGTCGTGCCAGTATTCAAATATAGATCTTCAAGCTCCAAGTTCAATAATAAGTTGTTTGTCCCTTAAGTATTAACATTTCCTTGAAGAACACCTTAAAAATCACTTCAAACATCCCATGGAGTGAAATAGAAGCATACTTTTCAGCAGCAGTATTGGGGAGACAGAGGGAAGGAGAGAGAGAGAAAGAAAGAGAGAGGAGAAAGAAAGAGAGAAAGAAAGAGAGAAAAAGAGAAAAAAGTGAAAAGTGGAAAAAGTGGTCTCTCCTTCATGGAATGAATAACAGAAACAATAGCTATGCCAGTTCATCAAGAAGAGACACTGGTCACCTCCCAGGTGCCTGGACTCCAGGAAAGATGGCTTCATTGAGTGTGCAACACAACAGCAGCTATCTGATACGACATCAGAACTTAAAAGAACTCATTTTGATTTATCAAATCAATGATCCATAAAGTCAAAAAGTTCTCTAAAGTAGAACTTGACATAATAGACTATAATAGTTCTATGGGAGCTATTAGGGTTTATCAGGTTAATGGAATTCTTCATTTGCCCAATGGACTAGAGCAAATATTAGTAACATGCTGCTCAGGAAAGAAGTGACCATTGATCAGTGACACAGTGTGGTGGGGTGTTAATGCTGGAGCCTTAGACAAATGGCCCCTGTGGTTCCACCTGGAGTTCCACCATGACCGGCTTCCATGTGATTATCTGAATTTTGCTGTACTCTTGTCTTATTCACTAGCAGTTATATTTTTAGGAAGCAGATCTCTGTCCCTCACATAAAATGTGTTTGGTACTCTGTGACCTAGTAAAGTAATAAATGACTTAAAATGACTTAACACCTTCAAGATAATATTATTGAAGAGCATTAACATGGTTGATACAAAGAGGTATGTCCCTTGCAATCACAAAATTCAGGACCATTTTCTAGTAGCAACAAAATGAAAATGGAACCATTGCAAAAAGAAAATAAGTATGGTTAAATGAATCTTGACTGAACAAGGGGAAATGTGAGCCATTGATCAAGGCTCTCTCTTCCATGGTGCTATTATTAACTTTCTTAGCAAAGCTTATTATTTTTTTACAAACTAATACGAAAAAAAAACTTTGCAAAAAATACACTCCATCCATCTCTTAATATTTTAAATATTTTAGAAGCTTGGTATTTAATATTAAAACCCAATGAGTTGTTGTTCCTTTCTTCCTTTTCCTTCCGGGACAATTTAATCATAAGTCTAATGAGTAGGGCACAGCAAACTAGACAAACAGACCAGCAGGGATGAGGTATGGGGACCTGGATGACCCAGCTCAGGGCATCAGAAACTGAGGGAAGTGAGGACATCTGTGTAGGAAGGCTGCCTGGAGTGAGGTGTCAGAGCCTAGAGAAGTGAGAGGTCAAACCCACAGAAGGATGCTCTACACAGGGTGCCAGAGCCCAAGCAGATTGAGGAGAGTATCCATGCAGAGCAGGGAGTAGCAGGGGCATTGGAAGCTTGGTTACATAGTGGGGCGATGATCAGATAAGTACACATATTCAGTATAATTGGAACCTCTCCCTGTCCGAGAAGAAAGATACAAATATTGAAATAGAAAAAAATAGAACTCAATGGTGTCGGGTTGAAATTGAAGTTATTATTGGTATGAACACATCGATATCAATATAGATGCAGAGATGAGAGAGAGAAAGGGATAAAGTAAGATAAATATCTGTATGTGCATATTATTATATATTCCTTATTTTTTCCTCTCTGAGGCATGCTGGGAGCAGTGACACCTTAATAGCAATGAACACAATAAGCACCCAAATCTTGGTTTCTAAATACTATTCTCACTAAAAAGAAACAAGACTCCATTGAAAAATGACCAACTCTAGGATGGAACAGGGAAACTATAAGATAAACCTAAAATGTTTCGTTGTGCTGGACAGGAAAGTAAAGCTCAAAAAACAATGGAGACACGTCAAAAGAATATAAAAAGAATCAAAGTGTCTCCCACAACATTTTTAGCATCAAAATAAGTGATGATAATAGTGGATTTTAGTCCATTAAATGAAATAGTAGACCATGAGTTTATAAAGACATAAATAAATAAATAAATTGAAAGTCTGAAAAGGAATAAGATGTTTGCATTGCTCTAAAGCATCTCACCATGAAATATTTATTGTTTACAAAGGAAGAAAGAATGCCTTTACTGTGAAGAAACCTAGCAGACACCACCTTAACCAGGTTATCAAAGTGAACATCACTGGTAATGGGACAAGTCACAATTCTGCACCACAGACAGTATGCAAGAGGGGAAAGCTACTTCACTTTTTTGACACCCCTTCTGAAGGTACCTAAATTTAGTCATGAGGTAAAATTAGACAAATCCAAATTAAAAGGTATTCCACGAAATAACTGGCCCATGGGCTTCAAAAAGTCAACGTTACGAAGTTCAAGGGAAGATTGGGGACTTTTCTAACATACAGAGGTTAAAGAGACAGGGCAACTAAAAGATCTAAACTCAATCATTCTGTCATATACGAACTAATTGGAACAACTGGTGAAACTTGAGCGAGACTGAGAAAGAAACGAGTTATATATCAATGTTACTCTCCTGACTTTGATGGCTTTATTGGGGTTCTGCGGTAGCACGTCTTGGTCTGCGGTCATGGGGCATCACGCCGTCAACTTGTTTTCAAATGGATTGAAGGGGTCAAACATTCTTTGTACTATTCCTACAACTTCCTGTAATTTCATGATTGTATCCAAAAAAATTTAGCCTGATGAATCGTTATAAATATTTGGTATATATTAATGAGAGTACCAAATACATGAACTTTAATTTCTATAAAATAAAACAAATAAGTATAACTTTTGTAAGAGAGCCCAGCCTTTAATGATATCCTTATTCTAAACACTATCCTGAGCTTAGATTTAAAAAAAACTAATTAAAACAAATAAAAATGAATGAATTTATTATATGATAGAAATAATAAAGAGAATGGGAGGAATTGAACATATTAAGTTTGACTTATCTATTATCTATCCCCCAACCCACACCTAAGAAGTTGGGGAAATCATTCAATGGAGTACGCTTCTATTTAGCTTCATATCTTTGCAAAATGAGATCTGTTAAAGTTCTTCTTTTGATCACCTTGGCTTATTTTCATGCAGATTTGACTATGAAACATTAAATGAGTCTCATATCAAATCAAAATGAAGAAGGAGAGAATTTAATGGCTGAAGAATATACCACTATTTCTTTTGTACAAAATTTAAGAATGTGTTTAATTTTATAAAATGTGATTCAATAATTAAGTTTTACTGGCAGCATTTGCCTCATTATACCAGTGATTGGTAACTGATCAAAATAAAATTGCAGATTGTCATTCCCGCTTGTCAAGTCTGAGGTGGCTGTTCCAGATTGGTGTTTGCTCTTGAATATACTAATGTTATTTCAGCCCACATGTGATTACACTTCATCATTTTTCAATTGGTTTTTCTTAAGCAATTACACTTAACAAGCATATGGCCTTTGGTCATAGGGGGCACATTGTGTGATGGAAATGGAAATGGACAAGGTCAAGAGCCTGATCTGCCACAATCCACCAATGACCTTAGACAAATCACTTAACCCCAGTACATTCCAGTTTTCACTCCCATAAAATCAGAGTACCAAACAGGACAATTTCTAATGTTCCTTTTAACTTGTTTTATATCTTCTTTATTTGCATTCAAGATATTGTCTTAACTAAATTGCAAATGAACAACTCTAATTTTGTTTCCATTTTCTCACAGTGCCCAGTATATAGTTCTTTCTTTGTGTTTTGTGTTTTTGGGTTTGTGGAGGAGAGATCTTATTGTATGGTCTCATGAATGTCAAGAAACTATCCATATTCTATCTTAAATTTGTAGGAACTTTTTACAGAAAAGTGTAGAAATAATCCACTCAAAGCATGCTATTTCAGTGTTTCAGTTTATGGTTTCAATTTTGCACCTGCTAAGAACATGTATTTTTTACTGGGAGTGATGAAAGCTTGCTACACTTCAATCTCTGTGTTTGTCTTCTGATATGCACACCTGAGGGCCAACTAAGTAATATAAGTCATGTTAGCAATTCAAGCCATTTACAGGATACCAACGAATCAGAAAACATAGTAAAAACACATCTGTTATAGAAGCAGTGTATGGAATCCATAAAATATAAAATTTCAATAAACATGCCATTGCTACTTCAATATATACCTGAATTAATTTGCTTATTAAGGCGTGTTTAGTAATAACAATTTAATTTTCTTAGAAATTAACAATTTAAGTATTGATTTAGAACAAATGAACTATGACTCATGTTATAATTATTTGAATTTTTAATATTTCTAATGTATATAATTTAGGCTTTTTATTTCATTAGAGGCATTGTTTGCAGAATATAAACTTTTAATAATGTGGTAAAATGAATAGAATGTTGCTAAGTAATATAACTTACCTCCATAAGTTAACTTTCCCAGAGATTCAGTGTTAAACATGAAGAGCTCATGTTCTGACCCGAGTGGCTCAGTTGGTTGAGTGTCATTTTGCGTAGTGAAAGGTCACTGGTTTGATTCCCGGTCAGGGCACATGCCTGGGTTGTGGGTTTGGTCTCTTGTCGGGGTGCAGCAGGAAGCAGCCCGTCGATGTTTCTCTCTCACATTTTCTCACTCAATTTGATGTCTCTCTCTCTCTCTCTCTCTTTCTCCTTCCCTCCTTCCCTCCTTCCCTTCACTCTAGAAATAAATAAATAAAATGTTCTTTAAATGAGGAGCTCTTTGTAACATTAGATAAAATATTGTTCTAAAAAAATAGGTATCTACTTTTCTTTAGAGAATCCACTTGATGCAAATGGATTTTTAAAAATCCAACAAGCAATAAAAATCCAAATGTCTCTATGAGCATTAAGTTGACACAGGCACAAACACACCAGTAAGAGTCCAGTGATAATAATTTATATGAAGAATTTGTTTATATACTAAATTAAGACACAATAATATAAGCATTCTTCTCAGTATGGCTTTATAAAAAGGAAGATACTTATGGAAATTTGAAGTACTTGGTTCTCAAAGTCTAAATTTTATTTATGTATTTCTATTTAAAAACTAAAATACA
This sequence comes from Furipterus horrens, assembly GCF_987537825.1. NCBI lineage: Eukaryota > Metazoa > Chordata > Mammalia > Chiroptera > Furipteridae > Furipterus > Furipterus horrens. Next base: position 13,212,132 of record NW_028327171.1, read on the forward strand.
AAATCCTAACAATAATTAAGAGAAAAATAACACTTCCATTAATAGATGAAAGAAGAACCTATGATGATTATAATATAATATAAGTAATTTTCTTTTAAGTACTTGCGAAATTTATTCCTATCAGTTTATCTCAGAATTTAGTCAAAATAGTCATCAAAATATAACAAGCTCTGTTAGCACAATAGAACAAACTCCTTTTCTCTAGGTAACATTATAGTTACTTATTCAGAATGCTAACTGCTGTACTCAGCAAAACTACATACATTATTATATTTCATTTTCTCAAATAAAATCCTAGAAGTTGTGACAAATCAGATGGGAAAAGAAATTCACAAATAGTAGTTGCTATGATTATTGAAATAGAGATGGGTGGCAGACTGAAGAGAATAAACAACTCAAGACACTAAACTCGTATTCATGACACAAAATGGACTGATCTCTCATACAACAGTGTTCTTACGTCCAAAAGTCTTGACGAATTTTACAGTCTAGATGCTAATAGTCAGTGACTCCTAGAACTGCAAGTAGCATTTTCATTTTTTTCAGGAACAACAATTCAGGTACAGAATATTTAGTGAGGAATATTTACCCATTCAATTATAACTATAGGTTGTTTGGCAGTGTTTGGGCGGGATCCATTTTTCCCTGTGACAATGAACTAATTAAAAAAGGTTAAGGCGGTTGGGAAGAGCTTAGACATTGTTGTATATTTGGAAACACTAAAAACTACACAAATGTAGTCGGAGCCTATAAACTCTAGAAATTATTTGCAAAAAGCATGGAAGCCAAACCAGGAATGATTACCATACAGCAAGCATAGCTTGGGAGCTCATTTCTTCCTTTTTATTATTGTACCCACAGTAAGGAGCACAGGACCCCAGCACAGAAGAGGTGCTCTCTAAATATTGGTTGAATCAATAAATGAATGGACCTCAATCTCCTATCTGTAGTCTTTTTCTTTGAAAAATCAGAACAGAACTTCTTGTCCTGTGTCTGACTCAGCATTTTGCATTTCTTTCTGCCCATTCCCTGTTTTGTGCTCTTCTGGACTTACAGAAACTCTTCTGGCCATTCCAGCCACATAAGCACAATATAAACAAGAAATATATATTCCATTCCTTCATCAGTTAGTGTAAATGATGATTACTTCAATTTCATTGCCCTTTGGGAACCCAATTAAAAACATGTGTAATCTTTGTCCTCTCCAAACCAACAGCTTTTAGTCAACACTGAAAATGTGTTAAAGATCCTGTTTTTCACATGACTCATAATACTAATGAATTCATCAATTCCATTATCACACATCTTTCTGTAAATGTCAATGGAACATAGTTGACAAGGTCATGACCATTGAACATAAGTTCATGAATGCACACATTTGTTCTCGACAGGAGTCATCTGTGGATAACCATTACTTTCCATGTTTCTATTACTTAAATGTAAATAATTGCATACAATTTTTGAATTACTGTCACTACATGTCAAAATTATCAAGCAGCTGTGCATATTTTATATACTTAAATGAATATTTTTTATTACTTTATGAATGTCCCATTTCTGAAAATAGTTTAAAACACTTTATTTTAACATTTCTCAATATTGATTCTCATTTGAGCCTCATGAGTGTTTTCACCTGCAATCTTAGGTGGGGTTTCTTAGAGACTGAGCCTGACATAGGGATTTTTATGCAAGTGACTTACTGAAGGAGTGTTTCAGAAGAAACTTGTAAGGACATGAAGGACACAGAATAGGGTAAGGAGGAAGTGTAGCAAAGATTTAGTTTCTGCTGAAGCCTAGTCCCAGCCTGATATGATAAGGAGTTTTGGAACAATAGTGACACCACAAAAATTGTCCCACCTTGAGGCAAAGGGGCAAGATGAGCGTCTGTGACCTTTAGCAGTGAATGCTCACAGCAGCTGGGGGTGGGCACACAGGCCTCCCAGAAGGTTTCTTTTAAGATATTTAATGTTACAAAGAGCCCTGGCCAAGTATCTCAGTTGGTTAGAGCATCATCCCAATATGCCAGTTGTGGGTTCAATCCCCAGTCAGGGCAAATACCAAAGGCAACCAATGAATGGATGAATAGGTGAAACAACAAATGGATGCTTCTCTCTATATATCCAAGATTAATTTAAAGAAAAAAAATTTTTTTTTAATTTACAAAAGAAAAATAGAAATTCCTATGGATTTATGGTTGAGCTTTCTTGTCTTAGTAATATATGCATGAATCATTGCTTTCAATATGTAAACATTGTATGTAAAACAATACAACTGAGTAATTTGGTAACCCACCACTGGATAACTAAAAAATTATAAAGCAGATGAGAACAGAATGCTTAAATTGTGCTTGTAATGAAACCTTAAACTGCAAACATAGCCTTATCCCAGGAATTTAATTCTGGAAATTGTATTTCATAAGTGATAGCCGCTGTGCAAATTTCAGTAGATTTTGCAACTCTCACATTCTGATGTCATAAATAGTGGTGGCAGCAGACTTCCCAGCATGGATACAAGTTTTGCTTTCCCCAGGGTAAGCTCTCGCTTCGTGAATGGCCATGGCCCACTTTAGCAATGGCCTTTCTTCCCAGAGTGCACTACTGTGTGAAGTTAGAGCAATTTGGCAACATGGGCCTCACTTACTTAATTCACACGTGTTCTCTTATCTGCAGCGCACTTCTGTTGTTTTCGTTCTTACCCCTTACATTGAGTGTCTTGCAGGTTCCACCATGCCTTCTTCCCTGCTCATTCTCCATGCCGTAGATTGCTTGCTGCTCTTTCATAGGGCTGGCTATTAAAGAAGCAAGACAACTTCTCGGGAGGCTCAAGGGAGTGGAAGAATCAGAAACAGCCCTGTCTCTCTCTCTCTTGTGCTTGTATATATTTATGACTGAGTCCATTATTTGGGCACAGTTATGTATAGACATCAAGGCTACTCTGGTCTTCTTTTTCACCTTATTGTTATGGAGTAATGGATGGGAACAAAGGTTCTGAAGGCTGATATATGCCCAGCTTTCAGTGTTACTAAGGAACTTGGAGCATCTATTTGCTTGTGTATGACTGCCTCGACCTAGAGGCAACAAATAAAGATCAAGGATAAAGATGTAGAGCTTTCAAAAAGGAAGAGGGGAACTAGTGAGCCCTGATAGCATTCATCTAAGAATAAACTGTAAAGCAGCTCCTGATAAAGCCTTATCTGATCTTAAAGACCTGGAAATGTCCAAATTTTACAGAAGAACATAGAACCACTTTATCTGTGAAGAAATGAGTACCTGACTACTATGTGAGACTACAGAGGCTCACAAGTCACAATCTACAACTGGCAGAGACACATCAAATGCTCCAAAACAACTATTTGAGGTCAGATAAAAGGTACGCCCCTTTCATGAATCATGGAGGGTGGAGTTGGAGAAGGATGAGTGTGGACTTGAACTTGGTGGTTGGGAATTTTCTTCTCTAGGCAATCAGCCTCATTGGGGCACCAAGCCAAGTTTGAAATTCATCTGTTTCCTTGTTTCAGAGATCTTCACTTCAATCTGTTTAATCTGGAATCTAATCTATGACATAGCTCTTTCATTTTATACAGTTTTATCTGTCTGAGCCTTGGTTATGTTTGGGAAAATATTAGAAAGTTCTTTAGGGCTTTAAAATTGTTTTTAGCAATTCATGAGTCACTTCTAAAAGGACATATTCATGAAATCTACTTCCCACTTAACATTTGATGACAAATGGTGCTCAGAGAAGTTAATGGCTTGTCTGATGTCGCACAGCTCCTTAGTGAGTAGTTGTAAATTATTTCATAAACTTTTTAATCTTAATCATTAATTCCCTTTAGCAGACTACACATTAAACAATTGTATTTTCTCTTTACAGATTATTAGTCCCAGACGCACTTCATGATGAGCAATACTAAACTACTTGTACCATGGTATTTCTTACTTCTGTGTCTACTTAAACTTCTGTCTACCGGAAGTTTCCACCCCCACTCCAGTCTCTATAGTCACAAGCTACACAGTTCCCCTTCAAGAAGCCTTTCCCAGTGACCCCAAAATGGGTAGGAACATCTCATCAGTAGAGCACTGTATTATAACAACCCATTTGTGTTATTTCTCTCTGACAGGAAGTGAATATCTTTATATCCATCAAGTCCAGCACAGTGATTGACAGAGTGTAGGTGCTTAATAAATTTATATTGATTGAATGTATCCTAACTAATGAATACAGAATGTATGCATAAACAAGCAATGTGAGCAAGAAGCTTTTGTGAGAAAAGCTAAGATAAGATGATGTTTAATTTATTTAACAAAGAAAGATGCAAGTTAAGTGCTCTTTTTGTTTTCTCATATAAATAAGGTGTCTACAGTTCTGTCAACTTCAGATAAAAGTCATTATCCTCCTGTCAGGTTTCTTCTAGACCCTAATGAGACAAACCCAGAGTGCCCACCAAAGCTGCCCAGTGCCTAGAACATTACCTGATTTGCAGTAATTGTTCAGATTATTAACCGAGTAAACAAACATCCAGAAAATTAAGGATTATCATAAAAAAATATTGTAAGGAGATGAGGTGGTATTATTAATTCTTCACCTGTCCAGAGATAAGAGCATCAAAAGAGGGCTGAAATCCAGCAATTCCACACCTAGGTACTTACCCAAGAGGGATAAGTGAATAAACCAACTGATAAATGTGGTAGATAAACCATATTTTGACAAATGAATAAACAAAATGTGGTATATCTATAGAAAGGAATATCATTTGGTGATAAAAAGGAATAAAGTACAGATACATGTTACCATGTGGGTGAATCTTGAAAACATCCTGCTAAGTGAAAGAAGCAGCTTACAAACAACACAAAATTTATTATTCCATTCGTATGAAATGTCCAGACAGGGAAATCTATAGAGACAGAAAGTAGATTAGCAGCTGTTTGGGGCTGAAGAGAGAGAGGGAAGTGGGGTGATAGCTAAAGAATATGAAGTTTCTTTTGGAAGTGATAAGAATGTTCTAAAATTGCCTGGGTAATAGCTGTACATATCTGTGAATATACTAATACCATTCAATTGTATACTTTTAATCGGGTTAGCTGTATAGTATATAAATTTTACTTCAATAAGGCTTTTTACAAACAGAGACAGACAGAGACAGAGTGCTGAAAACATCCGAGATAAAGACTGCTTGTCAGAAGTCTCCCAATATGTTAACAAAATTCATTTTAGGCATTTGCTGAATGCATCCCAGGCTGGGCCCTCATGTCTACCTAACTAATCTTTAAGGACCAGACAGGAGCTCACTAATACTCAACCTTTTTAAAACAACTATCACATTATGAACTTGTGTGTGTGTGTGTGTCTGTGTGTGCACGCACGCAAAAGTTTATGTGCAAGCCAGACCCATAGTTTCAATAAGCTAGCATTTACTGAATGCCCATTAAGTACCACGCACTTAGCCTATGTCATCTCTAAGCCTCCTATTAGCCCCAGGAAGGAGGTTATACTACTTCATTTTATAGAGGAAGGCATGAGGGGGAGCTTAGCTAATTGCCGTGATGTCATCATGTGGGAACTGACAGACCCAGGTTTAAGGTATATATGTGACTCACAGTCCCTGTGCTCTATTCCCAGTTGTGCCCTCCAAGTCCAGTGTGCTGGGCAGAAATGCATAATACCAGTGCAAGGCAGGAGATACAGTAGGAGAGTATGGAATGTCCGATAAAGACACATAACCTGATTCGGTGTTCCAGCGTGGAACAGCGAGGTGAGAATCCTGTTTTAAAATCTTGACTTAATGGGCTGAGCAATGAGAAACAGTCCTCCTGGGTCTGGGAGTACTCAAGCTGTCTGTTTGAAGGGGAAGCTTTTAAATCCCGTTCTAACAATAGCATACCCCCAGTCCATTCCTTTGGAGAAAGACCTATGCTTTTGTTCCTAATTCTAGTTGCCAGGCCTAGTCCACCAGCATTTGGTGCCGTCTCTAAAGCCCTATCTGCTTCCCTGTGTTCCCATACCAGATTGTGGATGTCACACACAATGAGCATTGGTACACAGACAAGAGAGGCGTCGCTCCAGTTTTATTCCCTAGGCTACACCCTATTATTTTCACGTGAGAATGTCTGAGAACACTCTTTGTTCTGCTGCTTCTCCCTCCGTCACACCCCTTTCTCGTCTTCTCTGGTACACTTTTATCGAGACATTGCCTTCCCTACACCCCTTTTGGCAACTTTGAAAGTAGACTGGCCAATTTATCGTCATTTGATCCTCTATGAAATGCAAGCTCCATCTCGTTTGTAATCGTCTACAACAATAAATTCAGGTCCCATAAGTCAAATCCAGCTTCGCTATCATCTATAACGGCAAGTGGTTGTTCACTGTCATCTCCCTTTCTCCTCCCAAATCAGTAACTTCAACGACCAGGAAATAAGAAAAGATTTCCTCCGCAGAAATGAGAGTAAGCATGCAGACTAGATTATTAAGAGACTCACACAAGGATACACAGAAAGAGAAGCAGGGTCTCCGGAAGCTGCAGCTGACACAGACTCCCCAGGAAACAAATGCCAGGCTAAGCTCTATTAGATAAGTGTGGCTGGCGTGGCATTTTTGGACTTTAACAGAGCATATGACGAAGACTCTAATTATTCTTTTATGGACAAGCTCTACTGGGTTAGATAAGAACATAATTAGATATAGTCAGACCCAGCTGGGTAATCATAATAAAAAACATTACAACTGAAAAGGGAACCCTCGTTCACTGCTGGTGGGAATGTAAACTGGCACAGACGCTATGGAAAACAGCATGGGAGTCCCTCAAAAAATTAAGACTAGGGTTACCATATGGTGCAGCAATCCCTCTCCTGGGTATCTACCCCCAAAACTCGAAAACATGTATTCACAAAGATATATGCACCCCTATGTTCATGGCAGCATTATTCACGGTGGCCAAGACATGGAGGCAACCAAAGCGTCCTTTGGTAGAGGACTGGATAAAGAGGATGTGAGTCACATATACTATGGAGTACTCCTCAGCCATAAGGAAAAACTGAAATACTGCCATTTGCAACAACGTGGATGGACCTTGAGAATATTATGCTAAGTGAAGTAAGTGAGTCAGAAAGAGCTAAGAACCACATGATTTCACTCGTATGTGGAATATATTGTAAAACTGAAACTCGTGGACAGAGACAGCACTGTGGTGGTTGCCAGAGGGAAGGGGGTGACAGGGTTGGGGGTGGAAGGGGCTTAATACTTGGTGGCGGTAGATGGTTTGACCTTGGGTGGTGGGCACACAGTGCAGTATACAGACTTTGTATCATAGACATGTACACTTGAAACCTATCTGACCCTATTAACCAATATTTATTTAATAAAATGAATTGTAAAGTGATTTTAAAAAGCATTATTACAACCAAAGGGTACTTAGGAACCTTGTCTTCACAAACTTCCATAAAGATGCTCAGGGCAAGCATATCAAAATTTGGGGTGACTTGAAGAAATTCTGTGCATAAAATAAGATTTTTAAATTATCTCAGTAGAGTAGTTAATAGCACAATGTTATTATCAGAATAATTTTTAAAATATGTCAAGTTAACAAAGGATTATAAGTATATTTATTTAAGACTGAACATCTTATAATACATTTGTATTCTGGAAAGAATGTACTATAGAGGTCATGCAACCTTTACGTCCTCATCATCACCCACGTAGGCCCACGCCATCCGTCATGGTAGCTGCCAGCTGATGTGGCTACTGAGCACCTCAACTGTGTCTGCTTTGAATTGAGATGAGCTGTCAATGTAAAACACACACCAAACTCTGAAGACAGAGTATACAGAAAGGTTGTCAAATATCTCATTAATAAACTTGACACTAATTACATGTTCAAATGATAATGTTTTGCATATATTAAGTAACAAAATATGTTATTAAAATTAAATTCACTTGTTTTTTTCCTTTATTTTTAATATTGATATTATTAAAGATGTTCCCATTTGCCCCCCTATTGCCTACCTCCACCCAGCCAAACCCCCACCCCTTTCCGTCTGGCAATCACTTGATTTTTGTTAAGTGTGGTTACAAAAAAGTTTAAAATTATCTCTGTGGTTTGCATTATATTTCTGGTGACTGCACTTATTTAGACCAGCATGGTAAATTTATTGTACCCTCTATCTGGTTTGCATTAGTCACCTAAGAAACTCTGGATTCCCAGTTTATCCCTCATCACCCATCACCTTGAACACCCCCTTCCGATTCCATCTTTTATCCTCCACAAATCCTGAATGCCTTTCATTGCACCCATGGAACCTGCCATGGTCTGTTTCACCTGTAGAACACGCCACAGCCTGTCATTAACCAAGGTCCCCATCCATCACCTCTAATCTGTACATTTCCTTCATCTTCTTGCTCTAACTCAATGGTCTTCAAACATGTCTATGCGTTAGAATCACTTTGGGAGATTTAAATAGATCAGTGCCCAGGCCCCATTTCAGAATGTTCAGTCAGAACCTCTGCTGTGGAGATAAGGCTTCTAAATAAGGCTCACCCAGATGATTCAAATGTGCAGCTGAAACTGAGGACCACTCATTAAATCAGCTTCAACTTTCCACCTACTCCAACACTTTGTCTGTGCTAGCGACCATGGCTAGAGAAAAGCGTACAGAGCACTGACAGAGCTCCTTAAATTAAGGACTGCGAACCAAAGGTGGATCTTTAAAGCTGTTCAGAATTCTTACCATTTTCACCTTGTCTATTCACTCTTTTTACTTCCTAGGGAAATATCATTCCCCAACCTCAGTCTCAGCGCATGATCTTGCTTCCCATTTGAGTGAGAACATAGAAGAAAATAGTCAAGATCTTCTATTAGCTCCCTCCACCACATATACCCACCTGCTTGCATATGTGTGATAGAACTTTCTGTGATGATCAAAATGTTCTAAGCTGGTAATTTTCAGTACTTCAGTTTCTAGTCATGTGAGTATGTAATTTTAAATTAATTTAAATGTAAATAGCCACCTGGGGCTAGTGGCACCTGTATAGGGCAATAGAACCATAGTCGTTGGTCTTGTCTAACACCAAGTCCTCCAACTGCATTCTGTGCCTGCTCCCTCTACTCTAGGACATTGTTTCAGCATCGGTTATCCCATCTCTGCTGCTTCATCAATTTTCTGTTGTTACTGGATCGCTTCCCTCATGATAAGAATGTACTGTAATATCTTCCATTAAAACAAACAAACAAACAAACCTCTCCTGTCTTCCCCTTTAGTCACCATACAATCTTGTGGTCCCTCTTCCCAACTCTTTCTTGAGCCCGTGACAATTATACTTCTGTCTCCACCACTCTGTGAGCCAGGCTTGTTAACGTCACCAGTGACCTCTCCATCACCATTGGTTCCTGACCTCAGGAGTTCCCTGGGAAAAATCTGAAACTGGGCCCCATACGCAGAGAGCAAATAAAGACTGAAGAAAGAGGCAGACCACTCCAGATTGGTAGGTGGTAGGTTTAATCAACAAGGGAACTTATTTATGAGGCAGGTCCTGGACAGCCATAAGATGAGTAAATCTCTGCACCCACCCACGCACCAGATTCTTAAAAGTTTATGTGGAGTCCTTAACAGCGTTCAATCACATAGGCAGTGCAGATGGCCTCAGTGACTCCTTACTCTCTCCAGACAGTGTCCTTGGAATGGCTGTGAGTGTGGGAATAATGGGCAGAATGTACATACCAAGCAGGGGCTACTGTAAAAATGTACATGTAGGTGAGGTGTGGTGAGAAGAGAGAAATATTGGAACATATTGTGAAGTTCAAGCCACAAGATTTCCTGGTGGATTGGCTTTGTGATGTGAGAGAGAAAGGGGTTAAAGCTGCCCCAGAACTTTTGGCCACAGTAACTAGAAGAATGGAGTTAACATGCGCTGAGATGAGAAAGACTGGAGTAACAAGTTTTCGTGGGGAGGACAGCTTTTAACGGGGAGGACTAGGAGTTCCATTCTGGATACATTAAGTTTAAGATGCCTATTCATCTTTGAGTTTGAAATACTGATTAATCTGATGAGTGCCTGAATTTAGAATTCAGAAGAGTGGTCTGGGTAGAGATATTGATGGTACAGATGAATATATAGGATGTAATGGGGGAAAAAGAGAGGGCTTGGGATTGAGTGCTAGGGTACTTGGAAGCTTCAAGGTTGGTAAGATGAGTGGGAACAAGGAAACCAAGCAAAGAAGAAAGAACAAGTGACGTAGACAGAGAAATGGGAAAGTGGTTTCCAAGAGCCTGAGTGGAGGTGCTTCATAAGGAGAGAATGATTACTGAGGTAAATGCTGCAGATCCATCAAATGAGGTAAGGACCCCACTGGGTGCGGTGAGTGTTGGAGGACATCGTTCAGAGGACGTGACCACTGGTTGACCTGTGGAGCTGGACCAGGCAATCAGAGGCTCCTCAGTCCCTCCCCTCCTTGGGGAGGGGCTCTGTCTTGAAACCTTTGGTCTGAGTTAATGTGGGTTAGGACCTGAACATATGAATATTTTTGGAAGGGATACAATTCAGCCCATAAAAACCACCCCAACCTCCCCTGCTACCACTATGCTCCTCATTCCCTCCATTGAGGCTGCAGGGGCCACCTGCTCTTCTTCAAATAGTCAGGCTTATTCCTGCCTCTATGTTTGCATTCTCTTGCCCCAAGCATTTGTCAGTCCTCTCTTGTTTTCCTTATATGCTTGCATAAATGTCACCTATCAGTGAGGTTATTCCTGATCACTCTGAGTATAATAGGAAGCCTCTGACCTGACCATACACATATTTTCCATCTCCCTTGTTTTGCTTGATATCCTTCCATGGCCTTTATCATTACGTACGACGCTATATATTAGATTGGCCAAAAAAATTGTTTGTTTTTCCATAAGATGACTCTACTAGTGCTTACTTGTCTTTAATTTCATTCAAAACAAGTTTGTTAAATTGTATTGTGACAGCTGTCGTATCAGCGTGCATTTAAACCACATCCATTGAGACGAGTAGGAGACGCATGGATGCAGAACAGGTTGGTCTCTCACCCACCTGTGGTGATAAAAATTCTGGAGGAATATTTGAGGAGTGAGGAGTCCCAGCCCCACACCAGGTCCAGAAGTTCAGGGTTCGAGTGCCAGGAAGATAAGTCCCCACAACTTCTTGCTGCAAAGCCAGCAAGGATTGAGTCAATGGAAGAAACTGCTGGAGCCCCAAGTAGTTTCTCTTAAAGAACCCACACAGAGACTTGGACTCGCTCCCTCTGAGCTCCAGCACAAGTGTAGCAGCTTGAAAGACACCAGTGGTATGCAGGGAGAAACTGAAGTGTCTGGTAACAAGGCAAACAGAGGCCATTGTCTCTTTTCTAAACCTTCCCCACACAAAGCCAGTAAGCTTGTGCAATATCTGAGACTCCATTACCCTGGCTAACACTGTTTGACCTGCCTTGAAGATCCCCAGAGACTCTGCTCCACCCAGCTATGGGCCCACCCAAACAGCTTTTTCATATGAATGGCCGGTCTTGGCTCATGCTTCACAACTTCCTAAACCCTCCCAAATAAGCAGCAACTGGCCTCAGTGAGCTCCAGGCCTGGCACCACCAGCAGCCAGTTTAGACTCGCAGCTTGGCTTCACCTGGGAATATTCAATCCCAGCACAAGTAGCAGCCATCTCAGATTGCTTTATAGCTCAGGCAGTGTGTCCTGGGCAAAACACAGGTCGGGGCAGACCACCTGGGGAAATCCCAGGGCTAGTGCATCCAGTGGACAGCTACAGAACATAGCCATTGCACAGCTGATCCTCCGTGGAGGGCAGAAACTTGTGGTCAGTAGTCAAAGCCAATCCTTGCAGCTCACTAGCCTGGGTAAACCCCCTCATTGATCTGCTAACAGCAACCAAAGCTCAACTACAAGAGGACAGTATACTCAACCCACACAAAGGGCACACCTCAAGTACTTAGCTTGGGTGATATGGGAGGCTGTGCCAATGGACCCTACAGGACACCTACTACACATTAGGCCACACTACCAAGGCATGGAGACAAAGCAGCTCTACCCTGTACACAACAACAAACAAAGGGAGGCTGCCAAATTGAAGAGGCAAAGAAATATGGCCCAGATGAAAGAACAGAACAAAACCCAAGAAAAAGAACTAAATGAAATGGAGATAACCAACCTATCAGATGTAGAGTTCAAAATACCGATGATCACGATGCTCAGAGAAATGACTGAGTATGGTCACAAAATAAAGGAAGAAGTAAGATTATACAAAATGAAATAAAGAAAAATATACAGAGAAACAACAGTGATGGAAAGGACGCTGGTATTTAAATAAATGATTTGGAACAAAAGGAAGAAATAAATATTCACCTGGAACAGAAAGAAAAAAAAAGAATTGAAAAAAATCAAGGAAGGGATTAGAAACTTATGGGACAACTTGAAATGTACCAACATCTGAATCATAGAGGTGCAAGAAGGAAAAGAGGGAGAGCAAGAAATTGAAAACTTATGTGAAAAAGTAATGAAACAAAACTTCCCTAATTTAGTGAAGGGAATAGACATACAAGTCTAGGAAGCCCAGAGAGTCCCAAACAAGCTAGACCCAAAGAGGAACACAGCAAGATACATCATAATTAAAATGCCAAAGTTTAAAGATAAAGAAAGAATCTTAAAAGCAGCAAGAGAAAAGAAGAGAATGGCCTACAAAGGAGTTCCCATAAAACGATCAGTTTATTTCTCAAAAGAAACTTTGCAGGCCAGAAGGGTAAGATGTATTCAAAGTGATGAAAAGCAAGGACTTACAACCAAAATTATTCTATACAACAAAGCTACAATTTAGAATGTAAAGATAAAATATTTCCCAGGCAAGGTAAAGCTAAAGGAGTTCATCATCACCAAGGCATAATATTATGAAATGTTAAAAGGACTTATTTAAGAAAAAGAAGGTCAAAACTATAAATATTAAAATGACAACAAACTCACAACTGTCAACAACTGAATCTAAAAAATAAAAACAAAATCCAACTCAGCAAACAAGAACAGGAACAGAATCATAAATATGGGGATCATTTGGAGGGTTATCAGCTGGGAGGAGGAAGTGGGGAGAAATGGGGAAAAGGTGCAGGGATTAAGAAGCATAGTCGGTTGGTACAAAATAGACAGGGGGAAGTTAAGAATAATATAGGAAAGGGTGAAGCCAAAGAACTTATATGCATGATCCATGGACATGAACTAAAGGGGGTGGGATTGCTGGAGGGGATGGAGGGTGCTGAATGAAGGGGAGCAAAGGGAAAAGAAATTGTGACAATTTTAACAGCATAATCAATAAAATATACTTTTTAAAAAACTGGTGGATTTTTGTGTAGCCACTTTGATATTGAAGATGGAAGAAAATATACAATATTTTCAGCATATTATACTTTATTATTTCAAGAAAGGTAAAAATGCAACTGAAATGAAAAAAAAAATTGTGCAGTGTATGGAGAAGGTGCTGTGACTGATCAAATGTGTCAAAAGTGGTTTGTGAAGATCTGTGCTGGAGATTTCTCACTGGACGATGTTCCACAGTCAGGTAGACCAGTTGAAGTTGATAGTAGTAAAATTGAGACATTAATTGAGAATAATCAATGTTATACCATGTGGGAGATAGCTGACATGCTGAAAATATCCAAATCAATATAGTTATTTGTGAAAATAAAAAATATGTCTTTTATTTTATGGAGGAAAACCACACAAACTTTCGAGCCAACCCAATATTTCTGATTTACTTGATTTTTTAAATCTCTCTTCATTCAGTAGTTGCTCATTAAATATTTGTTGCATGAGTGGAAAAAAGCAATATATTTATTTGCAGAAAGGAATACATTCAAAGTTCACCATGATGAGGAATCTGGCAACTATATCCTACAGCTGAGAAAATCAAATGTTTAGGCTTCAGAAGAGAACAGAGGCTAAAAGGAACACTGAATAAAATGTTTTTCCCTTTCTTCCGCCCCCCCCCCCATGATTTTTCTCTTTAAGATTACCCTCCTTGTCATTAAAGGGACTGCATTAAGTCCAGTTTAATTTATCCTGTTTGTTTGCATAAACACAACAAGAGCAGCAAATGATCACATATGATCTTTACATCTGCTTTGCTGGAACTTACACAAGGAACGTTTATGTTGACTGTTAGTCTGCCCTTCAGGGCATAGAAGCTGAGCCACACACCTGCCATTCAGCCTTCCTGTAAAAACCTGCCTTTTCCAAGTCCTTCAGGTTTTCCATTGTGCCTTAAGGTCCCTTCTAGCCATCTTTCAGGAAAGCAAACTTCATTCCTTCCCTGTAAAGATTGCCATGGACCACACAACCAACCAAGGTACCAGGCCTTTTTTCTTGTGGGCTTTTATTACCTTCGAAAGTCAATCCCAGTTCCTCAGGGCTTTCTGGTAACAACCAGAGCCCAGGTGTGCCTCCTTTAGGCATGACATTCCAGTCAAAGTCTTGGTCAACAAAACGTCTATTAACAACTGGTCTTATTAGTTTTATGCAGAAGAGAACAGAGGCTAAAAGGATCACTGAATAAATGTTTTAAAAGTTCTAAAGCAATGTGCTATGGATGAAAGTGAAATTATGCTTTGTATTTAGCCTTACTCCATAAGGCAGAATTGGGACTAAGGAATAGAAATGAAGAAAAGCTAAATTTTAGCTCAATATAACAACAAAAAATCCCAGTAAAATGTTTTTTTCCCGCAGATGCATCCCAATAATAGAAAATAAAGAAGCACAAGCCAAATAATTGTCAAGAATATTGCAGGAGACACCTGTGTTTGTGGGAGGATCAGCCAGATGATTTCTGAGCTGGGTTTCAATTCTAAGTTTCTAGAAAGATAAAGCAACTTTAGATGAAAAAGAAATGTACTACTTCGTAAAGTATGGCCCATCTCCTGAGCCCACTGTTTTCATGTCTTGGGTCTGGCGATTACCAGACCCAGGGGGGCATCACAAAATGAGATGAGAAGAAATCAGGGGAACTAGGCACAAGCTTTGCTGATGCATAGTCCTGTGACCGCATGCAACTTACTCCACTTCTCTGGGTGGCCAGTGAGTCTTCACAAATGGAAGGCTTGGCCTCCATGAGTACCCGATTTGCTTCCGTTTTAACACTGTAATTCGAGGTCCTTCTTCAACTCACTGGAAAAGATAGAGTTGAAAACGAAAGGGTTCAGTCACAGGGTATCATGGGATCGTGGTGGAAGCACCCTGACATGTTCAGACTGAGGAAAATTGTGTTAAATCAAATCCTTCCTTACCAGAGAAGTTCAGAAATGAGACAGAAAGTCCTCTGGCCAGCGACCCACCATTTTCTTTTCAAGTGTGAAAGGTGAGTGCTCCAAACTTGAAAAACATGGGTGAAGTTTCTTCTCACTCCCAAGGTACCAGAAAAGCTCTATGTTGTCCTGTGCTTTGGTTCATGGAGGCTAAATCTTACACTGAACTATGATCGCTGAAGACAAAGAAGTAAGCCTTTGAGTGAATGCACATCCAGTGCTTGCCTGAGCTTCTTCACCCTGATTGAAAAAAAAAAAACAAATCTCATGGATGCTTCCTAGGTGTTGAGACAATGTTATAAGACTTGAGTTACTCCAGCTCAGTTTCTAATATCTTGGTCTATCTTCTTCTAGGCAGTCTGCATATGGCTTTTGGAGTTGTTTAGAGATTTTTGGTGGAAAAGCACCAAACAATGTTGATAGAATCTGTTTGTTTGTTTGTTTGTTTGTTTTCTAATTAAATTTCCCAGATGTGCACAACTAGTTGAGGCTGAAATGATACAAGAGAGTTTAACCAAATCTGTTTTCTAAGATTTAAGCTAGGGTTGATGCTAGGGCTTTAGAAAACCAAGGTTTATATTTTTGCCATTTTTCCCCCAGTTTATTTCCATCTCATTTTATCCTTCCTTTGCAACACGAAATGGGCCTGCCTGCTTCCCCTTTTAAATATAGTCAGTATCTGTTACCAGGTTTCACAAAGCCACCAGAATAAGGTGGTTACTTAGACTCCTGACCCTGCAAGTTTTAGATAACAGAATCTGTTTTCGCTGATAGTTGAAAAACAGAAATAACCACATTTCTTTTCAGACCAGGCTTCCTAAACCTTTCCCTTCTTTTTCTTTTTGGTACAATAATGAGGGCTGACGGGGATGCCTGACACCATTAGCAGTAACTGAATTTTTTAAATAAGGACTAACAGAGGTAAACTATAAAAATTCAGATCTATTTGTTTATTTTTTTTTACTCAGGGAATTCTCTATCACCTTATGCTTTTGCTCTCTGTGGATACTGTCTGAGACATTTCAGCAAAGTCTTCTTAAAATTAATCCCGTAGCTGTCTTCCTCGATCCTCCTTCTTGGATCTCTCCACTCATCTTCTTAGAGGTCCTGAAAGTTTCTTCAGGGCCACGGTCCTGGGAGATTAAAGGCAGCGCAGAGAGCTCAAGTCATCCTGAGGCTTATCTTTGTAAACTCAGCAATTCTTCTTCCTTTTCTCCTAGGAAACCTGAGAGAGAATCCGTCTCAAATGTGAGTTCGATTCTGTCCCATTTCTCCCAGAAACTGGGAAGAAGCTGGTCACACACTCACACGTTTGTAAAACAAGTATTCAAAAACTCCCATCCAGTATCTTTCATATAACACACAGTTTAACTCCTACTTCAAACCTTCAGAAGGTTTTTTACGGCATCTGCTATGCTCTACTTTAGAACGTCTGTCAGCCTAACATTTCTACTTTCTTCCTTTACTAATTTATCTTCAAGGTCATGAGTGGCAACACCTTTCAATGGGAAGAACTCATCTGCTTTGACAAAAAATATACACTATAAACCCTCATTTCTACAAGGGTCTTCAAAAAGAAATCCGAGAGTCCACTAGCATGCCTTCAAAGCAGAGCTCCCTAAAGCTCATTTCGTTTACTGCATTGAAACTAAAAATGTGATGCAATAAATAAAAACAAAAACAAAGATGGGGGAGAAAGAGGGATGCTGCATAAACAGCTACCTTCTTTAAAACTGAAAATGCATGGTAGCATTTTAAAGGGTTGTAGGCATTCTAAAGTAAAGATATTTGTTAAATTTTAACCATTTATTTCTCAAATTTATTTGATTACAGAACTCTTTTCATGTATGTATGTACTCTTAATCACAGGGTTTCATGGTACACAGTTTGGAAATTGTGTTATTCTTCATTTTTTGAAAATTATCATTCTAATGCATCATGGATTGGAAAATGACCTTGAGTAATAAATAGAATTCACTTCCTTCTTACACAGTATTTACTAGGGTATTTAGGGTTCATCTCAGAAACTTTTTTTAAAATTTAAAATAATTACATTTTATTCTCAGTTATTACATATCATCCCACTGTAGGGACACACACCACATTTTGTGTATCCATTCAGCAGCTGATGGACATTCAGATCATTTCCAGTTGTGACTTTAAGAATAAGGCTGCTGGTTCTGCTTTGAAATGTTAACATGAGGTGCTCTGTGGACTCAGTGTCCACTCAAGCAAGCATAACTGTTGAAAATGTTTTCTATAAACAGCCATTTCAGTTCTCTGGAAATTGCCCTGCATTCCTGTGCAGCATGATGGAAACTCCAGGCCAGGTGGGTGGTGCCAAGAACACAAGGATCTCCCTCCAGTCCCACCTCCAGGGCGATGGTGTCTTCCCAGAAGGGGCAGGCTGCCAGCGTGGCTCATCCCTGCCAGGTGTGCCTTGTCTGGATGAGTATTTCTTCTTTATATCTTTGTTTGCTGGACTTCCATGCAGTTTGATTTTCTGGAACTTCTGGTTGTCTCTAGTTTTGAGGTAGCTGTATTCCTTCTTAGTTGCGGAGGGAGATGCAACGTGTCTGTCTACACGTCCATCTTGGCCGGAAGTCCACAAATATTTTTGAAGTATATTTTATTGATTATGTTGTTATGGTTGTCCCAATTTCCTTTCCCTTTGCTCCCCTCTTCCGAGTACCTCCCTTCCCTTCAGCAATTCCAAACCCCTTAGTTCATATCCATGGGTCAAACATATAAGTTCTTTGGATTCACCCTTTCCTATATTATTCTTAACTTTCCCCTGTCTATTTTATATCAATCAATTATGCTTCTTAGTCCCTGCACCATTTCCCCATTTCTCCCCCTTCCCCCTCCCAGCTGATAACCCTTCAAATAATCCCCATATTTATGATTCTGTTCCTGTTCTGGTTGTTTGCTTAGGTTTTTTTTGTTTTTAATTTTTAGATTCAGCTGTTGATAGTTGTGAGTTTGTTGTCATCCTAATGTTCATAGTGTTGATCTTATTTTTCTTAAATAAGTCCCTTTAACATTTCATATAATAATGGCTTAGTGATGATGAACTTCTTTAGCTTTACCTTGTTTGAGAACCATTTTATGTGCCCTTCCATTTTAAAGAATAGCTTTGCTGGATAGAGCAGTCTTGGTTGTAGGTCCTTGCTTTTCATCACCTTGAATACTTCTTGCCAGGCCCTTCTTGCCTGCAAAGTTTCTTTTGAGAAATCAGCTAATAGCCTTATAGGCACCCCTTTGTAGGTAACTCTCTGCTTTTCTCTTGCTGCTTTTAAGGTCCTCATTTTACCTTTAACCATTGGCATTTTAATTATGTGTCTTGGTGTGGTCCTTTTTGGATCTAGCTTGTTTGGGACTCTCTGTGCTTCCTGGACTTGTATGTCTATTTCCTTTGCCAAGTTTGGGAAGTTTTTCTTGATTATTTTTTCACATAAGTTTTCGATTTCTTGCTCTTCCTCTTCTCCTCTGGCACCCCTATGATTCGAATGTTGGCACGTTTAAAGCTGTCCCAGAGGTTCCTAATCCTCTACTCATTTTTTCCAATTTTTGTTTCCTCATTCTGTACTGGTTGACTGTTTTTTTTTTCTTCCTTATATTCCAAATCATTGATTTGAACCCCGGTGTCTTTCCCTTCATCATTGGTTTTGTGTGGGTTTTCCTTCATTTCTTTTAGCATAGCCTTCACTTCTTCCCTTATGCATCTGTCATACTTAAGCATATCTGTCAAACCTGTGAGCATCTTTATCACCAGTTTTTTGAACTCTGCATCTGTTAGGTTGGCTATCTCCTTGTTTGTTATGTTGGCTATCTCCTCATTGCTTAGCTCTCCCACTGGGAGAACCTTGATCAGTTCCCTCTTTTGGGCCATTTTTCTCTGTCTCCTCATCTTGACAGGCTCCTGTGTTTGTTTGCCTCTGTGTCTTAGGTAGAGCTGTCACATCTATTACATTTAAGGGGCGGAGCCTTAGGTATTCATCAGTATGAGTGACCCGTCTCAGCACGTTGTGGTGCTGTGTGTAGGGGAGGGGTCTAAGAGGGAACAATGCCGCTTGCTCAACACTTGCCCCTTTTCCAGGCATTTATCCCACTTCTGTATGGGATTGACGCCTCTCTAGCTGTTGCCCTGGCCAGTGTTCCTAGAGTGGGTGGATCTGCGGACATTCTAGGACCATGGGGGTCCTTTAAACAAGTGGACTCTGCTAAGAGACAGGCAGTTTCTTCCTCCACCCCAACCCCCACTGGTTTGCACAGTCAGAAACAATGAGGCTTGATTTCCCCCAGCGCTGGGATCATGAGCTGCAAGATCTGGTCTGGTGCTGGGAGAGCTCCCCAGGTGTCCCCCTCAACTTCTTAAAATGTTTGACTGAGCTTCCCACTGACCTGTCACTGCCGCCGTTGCTGCTACCACCACATCACATCCTCTCCACCCTGGCTCCGCCCATTCTTCCTGTCTGGATGAGTATTTCTTCTTTATAACTTTGTTTGTTGGACTTCCATGAAGCTCAATTTTCTGAAACTTCTGGTTGTCCCTAGTTTTGAGGTAGTTGTATTCCTTCTTTGTTGTGGAGGGAGATGCAGCGTGTCTGTCAGGGCCTCCATCTTGGCTGAAAGTGATCATCTCACAAATATTAAATCTCCACATGACTCTTTGGTTCTTATTAAGTAAACGCAATGAAACATATCTGTGCTTTTGTAAAATCATGTCAACTTCATCTGAATAGTTTTCATCTCTCTATTGGGGATAAATCATCAGTTCCCACAGAAAACGACCACAGCCATATCTCCACATTCATCTCTCACTCTCTTTTCCTTTAGTCTTCATTCACCATGTTCAAGTTTCTTCCTATTATAAATACTTTTGATCCCTAAAACAAACTAAAATTTTAATTTATTAGCTCTATTATTTGAAAAAAATAGTAATTAATGGTGTCCAGGTGAGACAGAACTGGGTGCAAATCCTCCCTTCTCTGCCCCTTTCTGGTGGGTTAACCTCTCACCTAATCATTTTAACCCAACAAAAGTCTTAAGTAACCATGAATTTTTCACACCTGTGGCCATACCTGGAAGCTCTAGCATACCCTTCCCCTGTTCCCAACCTTTTCATCCTCCAAATTTCCCTGAACCACCCCTTCACTACCACTGACAGACCTTTCTCTAGAAATGTTAGAGTATGGCAAATTGGTGGGGAAACCTGGAGCGAGCAGCACCTTACTGCTGCCCATTCTATCTGACTTTAATACCTCAGCTTCTCAAACATCAGCATGTCCCACCTCTGCTAGCTCCCACTCACCAGCCTAGTCATGAACACTCAGTACATTTACATGGTCCTTCCTTAAAACATCCTCCTTCTTGCTACCTTTAGTTTTCTCTTTGAGTTTGCTATCAAATCCCCTGGGTGGGGGGGGCGGGGAGGGTGGACCCTCTTCCTAAAATCCCTAATGTACCCAATCCAGTGCTATAGGTCTACAATTTTTTCTTTCTTTCTTTTTTTTTTTTTTTTTTTGTAATTTTATTTACTTATTTTTAAAGAGAGGGGAAGAGAGGGAGAAAAACATCAATGTGTGGTGTCTCTTGCACGCCCCTAACCAGAAGCCTGGCCCGCAACCCAGGCAGGTGCCTTGACTAGGAATCAAACCAGTGACCCTTTGGTTCATAGGCCGGCATTCAATCTACTGAGCCAGACCAGCCAGGTCTAATTTTCTTTTGATAAATTTATGTATATACACACAAGTACTTTATACCAAATTGTGCTTATGGATGTATGTTTTTCACCATGGCTTTCTTCCCAGATATTTTTCTCACATAAACACTCCAAGGGAAGAAAGTGCATCACCCTGCCAACAGTGGAAGTGCAAAAACATTTGACTGATCCACCAATACTAAATGCTTTCATTCGTATGACTAATATTTACTTTAAATACAATAAATTCATATGGACAAAAAAGTGTTTGTTAAGAGATATGGCAAAATTGGAGGTTTGCTTTAGGATAAACGTTGTACACTGAATGACTCTCAAGTCTTTTTTTATTTGTTGGTTGGTTTGTGTGTTTGTTTTCTCACTCAAGATGGTGTTTATTTACAAAACGTGTTCATGAGCACTCAAGGCTCATCTGCTGGCATCTTCCCATTGATTTTAGGTAATGCTTCTGTGGCTGCAGCCTTCACTTGGATTTTGAAAGTTGAAGCACTCATCAAACACTATAGAACTCTCTCCTTAAAGGGGGAACATGAAAAACAATCCTTAGGTAGGATTTGTGTAGAAATAATAGGTCTAGTTACTTTGGTGTGTAATATTCCTCTGCCTTGATGTTTGTCATCAGTGTTGAGTGTTGGCAGTGGCACCAGGGCACGGAACTCCTCGTGCCAGCTATGGCTTCCTGCTCTGGGGTGTGACACTCCGTGACCATTCTGTAGTAGGTGGTCAGTCCCATCTACTCCTCTCAGCGTCTCTGGCAAACAGCCTTTCCAAGCACTGTGCCTTCTGCAAACAGGATGCGTATCTTTCACATATCTGGCACATGCCCTTGGGAGGGGTCAGACTTCTGCCTAATTCTTAGCAGATTACCTAATTCTATAGCTCCATCCCTCTCTCCCACTCCAGACAGCATATTGGAATACAAGTGCATAATCTGATATAAGGCTAATTTTGAGCCTTTCATTTATGTTCTAAATTAAAAAGTAAATGACTCACAAGTTTGGAAATCTTATTAGCAACTTATTATTCATGGACCCACCTAAGTAACACTGGGTTGAGACTCACTGCAAAATGGCAGCCCTGGTCACAGTCAGGACAATCCCGGTCACTTCAGTGATAGCTTTCTTGAATATTTGTTCTCTCAAGAAAAGATAAGTGATTTCTGTTGTAAACCAGCCACTATGGTAGTGCCTTCTCACTTTGTCATCATCAACCTAATGAGGAGGACATTTTGGAAACAGAGGCTGTGGTAGGTTCCATGACTATTTCCCAAACTGATATGTAGTAGTCAAGCTTTCTCGAAGATTGATGACTTTCCCACCAATGCATATTGCTGCCCTTCCTCCTTCTGGCTTGATTTTCATACTTTCTGCCTCTGGGGTTGTCATGAATGTCCTCTTTCTTTCTCCTCTCTTCTTCTTCCCTTTTATTCCGTAATATATAGGAATACTCTTATAAATTAATCCTTGTGGCAACCTTGAGATTATCATGATTGTTCAAATAAGTTATATAGACCAGCTGTCAATAATGATCTTTGGGTAAACATTTAGTTTTGATGTCCCATAGAGTCACTACTGAAATACACTAAGCTCATTTGTAAAGTACCAGTATTTTGAATCTAAACGTTGTCACTGAAGTAGTTTTATGTAGTGATTGCAGAGTAAAGACTAATTTTTAAAGTATTGTATTGTTTTAAAATAATATGAACACATCATGAATGAAGTGGTAACTGAAGAAAAAAGGCAAGTAAAATGTCCCATCCTCTGTCTACATGCAAGTCTGTAAGATATGGATAGTTAAATGTAGATGTGTTAAGTGCTAATTATTCATTTAAAAATTTGTCTATTCATTAAAAAGAAAAAATATTATAATATAAAAAACTGTGCCCATCAATGGGAGAAAGGATTTTATTATGAAAAGCTTGATTACTATTCACAGTTTAGACTTCTGTAGATATTGAAGGCTGCAGTTCAGATAAAGAAATTAATGACACCCTTGTGTCTTAGAGAAGGTAGAAAGAGTTGAGACAGAATGCAACTCAGGATCTATTTCTCGTCCACAAAGAAGAATCGGCATGAGGTTCTAGAAGAGAAGAAAGGTTCAGAAGCATGTTAAACTCTCAAATATGTCACAGTATGTGCCATTACAGCTAATACCCAGCAAGGGAGCACCTCTATAAAAGGTAGCATAATTGCCAACACTGTTGGAAGTCTGGAGGAGCCACATAATCCAAATATTCAACCAGGAGGCAACTAAAAGAACCACTCTGGTGACCTAAGAAGCACTCTGGTTTCAAAAGGACATAACTAAAAGGTGGCGGTGGGGGGTGGGGGGGGAAGGATCCACTCTGAAGGATAGTTATAAGGGTAGCTTAAAATGTAAGAATAATTTTAGGGGTTCTGTTATGGACTGAATTGTGTTCCACCCAGGTTTACATGCGGAAGCCTAACTGCTACTATCTCAAAACATAACTGTGTCTGGGGAGAAGGTTTTTAAAGAGGTCATTACGTTAAAATGAGGTCATTAGGGTGGACCCAAATCCCATCTGACCAGTGTCCTTGTGAGGAGATCAGGACATACAGAGAGACATCAAGGGTTCTGACTCACTGAGGGAAGAACAAGGGAGGACACAGCAAGAAGGTGGCCACCTGCAAGCCACGGAGAGAGGCCTTGGAGAAATTCAACCCCAGATGTACCTGAATCCTGCCCTTTTACTTTCTGGAACTATGGGAAAGTAAATGTATGTTGCTTACGCCACCTTGTCTGTGGCATTTTGTTATAGCGGCTCTAGCAAACTGATACAAATTTTAAATGACAACACATGTTTACTATTTGAAAACTTTTGTGAAGAAAAATGTTAACAAGCCACTTTATTAATTCCCAGGGGTGGAGGATCCTGGGAGAGAAACGTTAGCAGCTGAGGATCATGGTGCAATGTTAAAGCATGATGGAGAGAAAGTAGAACTGTTCAATTTTTTTTTCCTATTGAAATGAATCATCTTCCTATTGAAAAGGCAGAAGAACAATGGGTTACTGGTAATTGAGGTCAGAGATTACTGATAGGGCCATAGAACAAGTCCTAGCTGTTCCAAATGAGGGCCTGACATGTGCTGATTTATGTTCCTCTCCCAGATTCACATGTTGAAATTCATATGTTGATATTTTAATCCTTAATACCTCAGAATATGACTATATTTGGAGATGGGTCTCTAAAGGGGTAAGTAAAGTGAGGTTGGACCCTAATCCAGCATGACTGGTGTCCTTATAAGAAGAGATCAGGACACAGATACACAGAGGGACGACCATGTGAAGACATGGAGAAGGCCATCTGCAAGCCCAGGAGAGAGGTCTCAGAAATAATCGGCCCTGCCAGTAAATTAATCTCAGACTTCTAGCCCCCAGAACTGTAAGACAATAAACTTCTGTTGTTTAAGCCACCCAGCCTGTAGTACTTTGTTATGGCCACCCTAGCAAACTAACACACGGCTTATGTTTTGACTTAGGTTAAGATGGTTTGGGGTGATATTTGTGGGGCACAGCTCACACCCTAAACCTAAATAACAGAGCTGTGGCTCACAGCACTATGCATAATACAGATTTGGGAGAACTGATGGCGAGGGTGACCAATCAGAGTTGACAAAATCGAATGGCAGTGTTAGGTTGCACACCGAGGTGGACAACAGACTACTCCACGCAGCAGCTGTCGGAGCACTTGTGGACTTTTGTAAACAAACCAGAACACATTTACGGCCGAGTGGCTGGGACTCAGAAGGAAGCAGAAGCCATGCCCTCTGCACAACGGTTGAAGGAAGTGCCTGTGTTACCTTGCGAAGACAGGACTCCTAAGGCAGAAGCCGAAAGAAAACTGCTCGCAAATAGGTGAAGATACGTGGTGTGGAAAAGATTTATTCTGCTTGCTCATGAGGGTACAAGCACATCTGAGGGGGAGATTTAAGAAAAGGGAACGAGATAAGAGCTATATAGAAACCAGAACAGCCCAAAGACGGAATGCACTGTGTGAAGGGAGAGTAGACAGCTCACAAGTTGAGGTCTTGAAGTCTAGGTTGGCAATGTTGTGGAGAATTCCAGCCAACTGGTGGCTGGTCCTTTGGTAGGGTTCTAACGAGGCATGTTCCTGGATTTCCCCTCAGGAAATCAGAAAGATAGCTCAGGGCAAGAAATGGCATTAAATGCAGAACATAGTGGCCAAGAAGTAAAAGCCATCAGATCTCTGAGTGGTAATGGCATTGTAAAAAAGGTAAAGGCTGTCCATCATTCCGACAGTCAGCCACTAATCAGCTTCCCGGGGAGAACATCTTGTCCAGGGACTGTGAGAGTGTGGTGAAATTCGGCAGTGGAAAGGGACACGGCTAAACCCAAGAACTTTTATTTTTATAGGTTGTAACCTCCCTATATTTTTGAATTGCGTGCTCAAGGAAAAGTCCCTTACTCTCCCACGCTCCTAGGTCTGGCTTCATGGGCACGCACCCTGGGCAGTCACACAGGGACTTGTGCTCAGAAGAGCCCCATGGCTGGTTTAACAATCTGTGTCACCAACTTAAAAGTCTTAATTTTCGAAGAAAGGGGCCCTGCCTTTGCATTTTGTACTAGACCCCACAACATTTGTGGCTGGCTGGTCCTGCACCCTCCCCATCTTCAAGTCAATACTCCTCTTTGCATTCAGATGATTCAATTCCCCGTACAACCCTGGGACAGTCAGAGAATCAGGGTGCTGGGTAAATATGTTTGGGAAGCAACTGGGTTTTGCTGTCACTTAGGCTTTTCCCTGCAGTACCAATTTCACGTCACTTGCTTGCTGTCAGATTTGGGAGTTCCTTAGTTTCTATCTCCTGGCTTATAAAAGTGGAAATAATAATAGCAAGGGCCTCATTGGCTTTTGTAGGAAGTGTTATAAATGACATAAGGCATGTAAATAAATATTGCATTATAACAAATATTTGTTATTATTTGTTGAGAACTTTCCAAGGACATTCAGGGGAAAAAGTAATCCAAGGGTCAGGATTGGAGGGGTGGAGGAGATGGAGAGAACATTTAGGGAGGCTAGTGGATAAACGCCCACTTCTCAGGAAGAAAGCCCCCATCCCCCTGGCTGAGCCCTGACCCGACACATTCCCTCCCATTAACCCCAGTGTGGACTGAGGCTTGGTGACCAATGCTCCTTCAGGTGGAGAGGCCGGGATACATCTGGACAATTCCAGACCATTCTAGACACAATAACGAACACGGACATAAGTTCTATGGAGAAAATAAAGAAATAAATGAGATTGGAGAAGAAAAAAAATAACAAGGACAGAGTTTGAGGTCAGAAATTCTTACTTATGGGGGTCAAATGAAAATCATCTTTACAGACCCTTTCCCTTTTAACTTTCACACACCCACCCCCATCTCTTAATTTATGTTCCATCCCTGCCTGACAAAAAAAAAAAATCCCTGCTGACCGGCCTCTTCTCTTAAGAGCCGCCCCCCGGCCCGCAAAAAACCCAAAAAACTCAACAATTAAAAACAAAAATTTTAAACTCTTTATTTCAAGGGTAAGTAAATGGGTCGCCAGGTTCTTCACTGGGTCCGGCTACTTTCTCCTTTGGTTCATTCTAAAGACAGAAATTCCAGGTTGCTTGTAGTTGCTTTTGAAGGGGGGGGGGGGGATGAGGCGTTTGCTCTCTCAGCAAGCGAAGAAGACATTCCATTTCTTTTAAGCGTATCTCGTCCCCATTCTCTTTTTAAAACGCCTCCATTGCTCCAAACCCAGACAAAAACCGAAACGCGGCTAAAACTGCACCCCAGCAGCAGCTCTTTATACGACATCCCTGAGAGCCCCGCGGGGTCGGATGAGTCAAGCTCACGGGAACGAGCGGGGAGCGCTCCCGACTTCTTTTTGGATCGCAGACGTCCTACAACTCACGTTTCCTTGCCCCTGCACTGCCCCTCTCCTGGTCCCAGACTCTCCTTTCTAATGCTCCCGGGGCCCAGGTGGCCGGCGGCCTTGGAGGTGCATGGGGTGCTGAAGGAGCGGGTGGCGCTGCACCTGTGGGCGCCTGGGCGCGGGCCCCTCCCGGCCGGAGCGCGCGCAGTTCCCAGGCGCCTCCGCTAGGGGTCTCTCTCGGGCGCCCAGCGGGGTGGGCCGGATCAGCTGACTCGTGGGGCTCGGAGCCCTGCAGCCGCGCTCCTGCTCCGTCAGTTTCCTCGGCAGCAGTGGGAGAGAACACCCGGAGCAGCGCAATCGCGGGGGCCACCAGAGACAGCAACGGCAGCAGCGGCACTGGCAGAGCAAGGGCTCGGCGGACCGCACTCGCACAGCAGCGCACTCCGTGCCCCGCGCAGGGTCGCGATGCTGCCTGGTTTGGCACTGGCCCTGCTGGCCGCCTGGACGGCTCAGGCGCTGGAGGTGGGTGCCGCCCTTCGGAATGGGGGGAGGGGGCACAGTGTGGAACCGATCCTCCCCAATCTTTAATCCAGAGAAGCTGGGGGCGGGGGGCAGTCGAAGAAACCCCTCTCCCTTTCGCGACCAAGCTCCCACTTGCGGGCGCCCTGCGCATCCCTGCCTTTGACCCAGCTCTGTCCCGGGGACGCAGAGAGGGAGCGGGGGAGGCGTCGGGCTCCCAGGTCCGCACCACTTGGGGGCAAGTGGAGGAGGCGATTCTGAGCTCAAACCCTGACTCAGTCCCTGCCTCGCGGGCCCGGGGTGGGGGCCTGGGGTGGGGGCGAGAGGCATCCAGATGAAGCACGTGGAGTAAAACCGAAAATATAGCGCCCCTGTATCTGTCCCCAAATCGTAATCTCTGCCCTTCCCTTTCTCGGGGGCCCTGTGGAGGAGGAGTCGGGACAGCTAGGAAGCTGCCTCCCTTCGCCTTTTCCGCCCGGTTTCACCTTCCCTTCGCATCCCCACTACTCGGTCCTTTCCCGATCTTCTCTGCCTTCTACTCTTCTCGGCTACTCGCGGCGGCCTCCTAAGTGCGACCCCTATGAGGGTCGCGCATCACCTTCCGCAGGCAAACTTTGTACATTTCTGCTTCTCCCTTTTGTGTTAAGTTCCAGAGATGGGAGGGGTCGGAGACCCACAGCCACCTCGCTCCTTCCCCCAGCCTGGACGTTCTGGGCTTTCGCTCGCACCTTTAGCTTCTTCCGGAGAGGGAGAAGGTCCCCAGGAACAAAGCCGCGACACCCCGCCCTCGCCAGCTCGGGGCGCGGTGGACTGAGCCTCATTAGTCTGTGCGCCACCGAGGCTCCCGCCCGACTCCCTTCCCTGGCGCTGCGCGTCTGTCCCCGAGGGGGCTGGGGCGCTGCTGCGGCCTTTTCTCACCCCATCACCGCTGAGACTTGCTAATTCTGTGTGGGGCTGTGAAGCCCTTGGTGAGAAATGTGCGGACAGCGGGGTGTGCAGTGGAACGGGCTGTAGCGAGCGGTGCGGAGTCACGAGCTCTCCCTTCTGTGCATCAAAGGAGGCGTTTGTCTGTTTAAGGCGCGGCCTCCCGCCTGGCAGTGCTGGGCACTTCGGTGTAGAACCCCTTGGGGGCGCGGGCTGTTGGGGAGGGTCCTCCGAGTCTTTTTTTTAGGGTGCAGATAAAAGGATTGAATTGAGTGAAGATTAAGACGGAGAAGATGGCGCCTCTGCAGTGCAGCAGAGAAAAGCTGTGTGGAGGCTGCAGCCTGGCGAAATCCACCCACCACTAGGTGTATAACAAGTCTTCCCCATTCATCCAAGTCTGGAACATTCAGCTAACGCTTGTGCAAAATGACTTTTGCTTTTATCTAAAGATGCTTAGAAGTTGTTTGCGTGGCAGTCGGGCACAGGAGTTGTGTTGGGCATCGGTGGGTGGGTTCCCATTCGGTATTTTACCGTTTGCAGCCTCCCCATTCCCCCCCCCCCCGTTCCCCTACCTCATGGTAATTTTCCCAAAAAAGCAATTTCCGGACTACTGTTTTTCTGTAATTTCACTGAGTCCATACAGACGGTCACACCGTTACAGTTTTTTAGCTCCTAATTTACAAGGTCATTGAACTTTTTCTCCTTTCGTCTTTTACCTACAAGTGGCTCAGAAGTGGCTTAGGGCTAGTTAAGACAAATTGTTTTAAGAGTTAAAGAGTCTGGTTTTCCCTATTTAAGAAAATACATTTAATTAAAGGAACTGTCATTTCTTCCATGACTTAAATTTACAACTACAATTATTTTTTTCCTGATGGTTTCGCTATATATTTAAAAACAAATTAAGTAATTAGTCATATCATAACCTTTATATTTGACACTTTTGTCAAAAAATATTGAATTCGACTGAGCAATTATTTTTTTCTGCATAAAAAAAAGCAGCCTGTAGACAAATATGATTCAGTTTAGTTTTTAGCCTATTGCTTTCATTTCTTTGCTTTTTCTGCCATCTATTTGGACATTTTCACTGGTTATAGTCACCTCCTGCAAAGGGTGGAGGTAAGATTCACATTAGTCCATTTTTCCAAGTGTTGCTGGAAGAGTGGCATTTCACTGCAATGAGGTTCGAGGGGGACCTACCCAGCTGTATCTGTGTCCACTGAAAAGATGTAATTATGACTTGACTGTCTTTTGTAGGGCTTAGAAAATAGGTCTGCTGCAGGTGTCTCTAAAAAAGAAATCAGTAAGGGCAGTGATAATGGGATCTCAGCTTTTTGCGGAAGCGCTGTTAATTACACGGGTTGATGACTTTGCCTGGTATATCAATAGAGGATGCGTTTTAAAAAAAAAAAGCTCCGACATTTATTCTTATTTCCTTAAACTTGCTTCTTCTTAAAGGTTTATTTTCCTATATTGGGGGTTTAACCTAATCACAATTCTCTACTTTGATAGTGTGCTAATGCATAGATTGTAGAAACCTATCCACACTGCCTTAAAAGCAGACACACGCAGCAGAGTGAAGCCAAGATTTGGTGGTGAATCTATAAGGACTTTCTTGCCAATCAGTGGGAAGCCATGATAACCAGCAGGGCACAAAAGCTTCTCTTTTGTCACCCTAACCAGCAGAGGCGCCTAATGGCACTTGCGATGCTATTAGTACTACAGATAAGTACTCCGGAGAGACCTGAGATCCCTGGTTCTGACAGGAAATGAAAAGGCACATGCATCTAAGTAGATCACAAGGTTAAGTTAGGAGTAACCAATTAAAAAAAATGGAAATGTGGTGCATTGAATATTGGTTTGAAGGAAAATGGGTTATGTCTATAAATAGACAAGGCTTTCTCCTTGTTGCTGAAGGATCCCTGTGTTATATTACTGTTTATGGCATGCTAGCGGTTTCTGTACAGATATCTGTGTGAAGATGATTGTTAGTCGTTCTAGAAATGAGCATATCAATTATGTAGAAAGTACCACCAACGAAGAAGTGTGATCAAATTCTGTACAAATGTGCATTCTGTTTGTGCAAATGTGATCTAGGTGGGGACATGGATTACCTTAAGAGACTTAAAAAGCACCTATCATATTCTTTGATCTCTGCCTGTTCTACCAATTACGGAATACAAAGGTAAACCTTAATCAATGTGCTTTAAGATGGAAAGTTCCAGGATGTAAGGTTTAGTTTGTATGCACCTCATTACTTCCTACCCTCACTCCAACTCCCAGGAAGTTTTAAGAGTAAATAAGACAGACACTTGATCGGTTACAAAAGACAAGAGAAAGTGTTAAGTACCGGGAGGAAAGTACAGATTAAGTGGGACTCTGCCGGAAACGTGTTAACGGTCTCAACGTGTATATTTAAAGAAGAAAGTAACAGCTATAGGATAAGATAGTCCTGGAGAATTTCCTGGGAGTTTTCAGCCAGGTTTGTATGTTGGTCTGGGAGACGGAAATTATTAAGTTATTTTGTTCACATGCCTCTTCACCTTTCCCCTCCTAGACAGACACAAACACACCCACACGGTCTATAGCTCACCTGAGGGGGTGGGCGGGGCCTTTGTCTCCCCCTTCGTCAGCCCATCCCCCACCGTTTAGAGCCAGCCAGGCACAGATAAGGTCCTTGAACTTAAATAAAAGATGAGCAAGTGTGGGGGTTGATTCCATGGATCTCTTCATCTGCTCCTTAGTAGGGACTTTTTTATTGATCCTGTTTTGGGGCCAAGTTTTGCCTCACATCTCTTAAGATACTGTGATGAGCAAAACAGTATTTTCCATCATGAAGCTTCCAGTCTAGTGGGGAAGACGGATAATACACAAATGATTATAAATGTATGTTCATGAAATATGACAGAGGCTGAGACGGGGAGGAAAGGTGTAGGGAACATTCTGGAGAGGAGTAGGGAGTTGAGTCTAAGGTAAAGAGCTGGAAGCAGGATCTGAGAGCCCTGTAGCTTCAGTAAGACCTTGACTCTGGAAGGACAGGACGGACAAAGTGGTTCACTGGGCAGCAATGAGGAAGGTGGAGAAAAGAAACAGTTTCATCTGTGTTTTTTTTTTGGGGGGGGGGGGGTTGTACCTCTCCGTGTTCAACTTGACTATGAAATGGTTTTCTTCTCTTAGTGGGTTTCTAGATACACATATTTAGAGTAGGATGGATGCTGAATGTCATCTGCAAACCCTTGGGAATGCTGTCGCCCCGTGTCTCCCCAGCCAGGGCACAGAAATGCCCTCATGAGTGGCGGGAGGGCGGAGGGGTGGCAGGTGGAGGAAGCTAAGGTGAAGGAATGCTCACGCCTCCTGAAGGAGTGGCAAGTTTAAGCAATCCAACGTCTATTAAGTTTTTGGTTATAAAAAGAAAAGCAAACAGTACCTAAACCCTCAAACTGAATTTGCAAATGAAAACCATAATGAAGAGGGAAATGTTATGTAACTGTTTCTTCAGATTAGTGTGGATAGCTGAAGAAATAACCGTTTCAGTGAGGACACTAGTGTTTTTCTTTGGAAAAAAAAAATACTTGGTGAATTTTCCTCTTCAGATTAATTCTGATTAATAGGTATTCTCTACTGGTACCTTTTTAAAAGTAGAACTCCCAAAAACTGAATTTAAATGACCACTCTAGGATTAAAACAATTTCATTTAGAAAAAAAAAATGCCTGGACATGTTCATTAATTATAGTTCTATGAAAAAGTGATGCTTAATGGTTTAGGTAGCTGTTTAAACTGGGATGGATACAGAAAAGTCAGGTTCACATGTGTGAATTCTTAGTATGCAAAAAGGGAGCTAAGAAGCCATTTTAGATTTAGTTTGTGTGGCTACATTTAAAAAAAATGCAATACAGACTTAGCTTGAACTTTACTTAAGAATATAGTATTTTATGAAAGGAGATAGTGGTTGAAATGGGGAAAATGAGAGGTTTTTAAAAGTTCAGCTCAATAGAAAGTGTGGAATTGTTCCCACATTGATCACGTTGGTCTCAATACCAGTGAGATGTCTGAGTCATTGAGTTTCTCATGTGTCCAGGGAAGGTAGCATTTTTCACTGATCGAGAATGTGGACTGGGGCCAGATTGCCTGGGCTTAAATCTTGACTTCATCAGTTTCGAGCTACTGACTGTGGGCTAGCTCTGTGCCTGTTTTTTTCTTGTAAAATGGGGATGAGAAGATTGATGTTTGTTGAGGGTGATAGAGGTAAAACACGTGTAAAATACTTGCAACAGTGTATGAGTTAGTATATATGGAACATGGCATCTTGTCAGCGCTGTGCATTAGTTATCACGCTGTCTATAATGATGATGGTGACGTAAAATGGCTATATTTAAGTCTCACACATAGTTGAAAGTTGTTTTTAAAAAATACTGTATGATTTTTCTTACTGACTAGTGCACTTAACAACCAGCTAAGACTATTCCAGGAAATAAGCAATGTGTTCTCTGTAAGAACAGACGAATTTGATCTAAATTAAACAATGACATGGCACAGATAAAATTTTAAGAATACATGTTAACAATTTTTATTTATTAAATACTTATTTTATACTTCGGTTGGCTTCTTGTTAAACATTAAAGTATTTCGTTGTGCTCATTGAAAATTTTAAACAGCACATAAATGTCTAAAAAGCATAAAAGCATTTTTACACAAATGGGAAAGACCAGTTTTGAAATGTGTGCATACTGGCAGCTTGCCACACGTCTTAATATTGCTGGCTCGATTATTACTCAGCTATTAAATGGCTGTAGGCATGTGCAGGGAGCTATGAACAAGCTAGGTTTAGTTTTTAGCAAAACCTTTTCTAGAAAAATGAATAAACAACTTTTTGCCAATCTGGGCAGAAGTGAAAGATTCCATATGCCAGCAAAAGATTTTTGGTCTTGGAGTGGAAGCTTGAAATGATCTTCACCAGAGTATGAGGAAACCAGAAAACAGACTGCTTGAGAATGCAGCACTTCTGTAAGAAATTTGTGTTCAAAATAAAATGAGTGATCCTACTAGACCGATGATGGCTCTCACATCTTTAAAACTTTATAGTGATCTCCTACTTAATTAAAAGACTTTTAAAATGAACGTATTTTTGCTTATTATAAAAGGAGAGGTTTTCAAGCTCAATTTCAGGAAATTGCTGTTGCTGTGGTTTAAGTATGGGACACATGGAAGAATAAATAAGCCAAGTCCCAATGAATCTCTGTGGGCTTTTGTTGCACCAGTTTGTGTATTTATCACTGTCCTGCTCAATCAAAAAAAAAAAAAAAAAAAAAAGTGTGTTTAAGTGGGAGGCTATAATTATTCCATGCTTGGAATAAACATCCAGAGGAACGCACGAGAGAGTGTCACAACCACATATATAAGGTCACTGAACAGAGATACAGAATAAGGTAGAGAAACATGTCAGGAAAAGGAAAAGAACAATAAGCCCGTTTTGTAGATGAACATATTCTAGAAATCTGAAGGTCTTAACTAGTGATGGACCTCAGTGTTTGTGTCTCTTAATTTCCAGATGATCGTTCTGTTTTTTTTTTTTTTTCTTAAGTTCACATAATTTTTAGCTGAGACATTTGATTGAGCTTAAAAAGTTACTTTTTCCGGTGATTTATTTTGTTGATACAAAATTGTTCTTTGCCTGAATTTCTTTCTTAAAGAACCTAGTAATTTATCCTGTGCTCTCAATTCCCGTCCATAGAAACTCACATATCTGTCTTCGTGGAAGAATGTAAAAACATCCTAGTGACTGATAACTTACTTTTTACCCTTAAAGGATACTATGAGAATACGAGATCTCCTGTATCAAGAAAAGTCATTTGTGTTAAGTGAAAAAGTGCGCTATTGCTCTTGTGGCTTTGTTAAATTTCAGAGCTCTAATGACTGTAATATAGTTTGACCTTATGAAGACATTTTACTGGAAGGACAAGAGGTTTAATCCCACCCATGAGCGAGATTTGTGTACTTGAGACTTCACCTCTTACTCTGTTACCGCAAACTCATTTGTTCAGTTTTTTTTTACGGCTGCATGTACTTGATTACAATAAAGTTACTGAGGCAACATAATTTTATTTTTAGTCTCCAAAATAATTTTTTAAAAAAACTAGTATTTTTAATGAGGCTGGATTATACCAGAAAAGGACTTTTTATATCTGTCCCTATTGGATGAATTTTCAAAAGCATAATTACTGTTTTTATAAATAACTGCTGAGTTGTTTTGTAATGGAATTAATAGACAAACATGATGAAGATAGATGTGCATGATTTCTTAACCATATTTGATTTTTTCATCTTTCAAAAAATCTGCATTTACTTTGAAGTTTGAGCCTCTAAAACATGCAATTGTTTTTTTACATTTAGCTCTTCAGAGAGTAACATTAAAACCTATCACATGAAAAGTGGTACTTGAGAGCAAATTTTCCTAATACTGATGCTCTTAATTGCTTATTATAAACAAATGCAGTTTTGTCATTGCAGAATATTGGTCTGAAGATATAAGTGATGAGTTCTTTAAAAACTCCCATAAAATCATGCAGATACTCAGACTAATTCTAAGAATTAGTCACAGATGCTTCCTTAGAGCAATTTAAAATTAAAGTCAAGCTTCTATAGACACATTTCTAGCTTAGTTTTATACATAGAGAAACCTAGATTTCCATGGACACACCCAGAAAAGCAAATTCACTCCTTCATTTAATAAATATTTCTTAAGTTTGCCTGCCCTCATGGGAACTTCCTATACTGTGAGAGGCAGACAAAATAAACAGGAAGTAGTGGAGGATGTGGGAAATACTAAGTTGGTTAAGGGATGTGCTATGTGGAAGTCTGTTGTGGGTGATATTTTGTGTGGTATCAGCAGGAAAGGCCTCTGATCTGGTCACCACCCAAATGTAAACTTTGGTATCTGGAGGAGAGAACTGTGTATTAACTAGGGACAGTGGATGTACTCTGGAATGGTTAAATATTAAAAGCAAAAATGGTGAGGGAGAGAAGTTAATATTTATTGTGATCATAGTTTCTTATAATTTATTTCCTCACTCATGGCAACACCTTACATTTATTAAAATTTTGACATATTTTCAGTGAGTTCTCGAGCAGTTTTACATTATGGTGGTAAAGAATTATGTGCTTGATTCTTGAAAGTTGAGTTCATGTATCTTATGTTTAAAAAAAAAAAAAGTGAATGACACCTAACTCCAAGCTTAGAGAGAAAATTGAAGCCTTTTAAATAAGATTTATTTTTCAGCCTTTTCTAGAGCATTTTATTGTGAAAATGTTTTATAAATGCTGTCAGTAACTTAATAATGACCAGCTCTTTACAACTCTTTATTTCAGAAATTGGCCCAGCAGAAAAATGCCTCATTCTTGAAATATATCATCAATCCTCTAATTGATTGAGACACTTTCAGTGGAGGGTGCCTAGAAATGATTTTGTTTGAATAAGATAGTGTATTTTAGAAAAAAATTGTTGTATATATTAAGTGGAATGTTCAGCAAAATGAAAATTTCATTATCATTGTCTTTTTATGCTTTGCTGCTTTTTTTACCCTTTTATAGCTATTATTTACATTTTACTTTAACATGAACCAGGATCAAAATTGACCCTTTAGGAAAGAAAATTGAATTCTGTTACTTCCATTCTCTAAAAGAATTGTACCTTTCAAATTCAAAGGTTTCAAGCCAATGCCCCTTTATGCTATGAACTTGACGTGCCTTGAAAATCTAATTGAGGTCATTATGATTAGCCTTGTAATTTGCTAGTGTTTTCTCAGGCTTGTTTTCTGATGTTTTTGTATTGTGTTACATCTTACACCACAGAATCTAGGAAATTTAAAACCAAGAAAACTATTATAAGTCCATTTAAAAAATCTTATAGTTGTTTCGTGGGGAGGACGTTCTTGGCTAAACTGATAGGATGTTTGAATGTGAAGGAATTTATACATTGCTATTGGTTTGAGGAATTATGACGGGCTCTGCTTTCAAGAGTGCATTTGTGATAAAATTGCAGTTTCAGGATTATTACATACTTGTTCAGTGAAGTATGGGAAGAGGAAATCCTCAGAGGGTGGCCATGTGACTGGATGGCTGAAACACAGTAGAAGCAAAGCTGCTTGGTAGAGTTGTCCTTAAGACATTGCATGTTCCTGGAACTGGGGATGGAGTAATTTATCAGCATGGTCATTCGAGGTATCCAGGACAAAGATAATGAATTTGGTGGCATAATTAATAATCAAGATAGGATGCAGACCTATCTTGTTCCCAGGCAATTCCTTTCCTTGATTGTATTTGTCATTTAAATATTTCACTTCAACTTTTGTGAGCTGGACTCAAAGGCCAGGTCTATATCATTGCAAATTTTCCAAGCCACGCTTGTAAAGGCACAGATGGGAAGTGTTCTGTTTGTTTGGAGTATTACTTGTATGTATGTGTTACTAGTTGTAGTTACTGATTTCATAAATAGCCAATAAAGTAATAAGAAAAAATGTTAATATAAGTTGTTTTTCCTACAGAAAAAATGACAATGGTTAAAAGAGCATTCTAAGGGTTTCTTACAATTATTTATACTTAAAAAAAAATCTGACACATAACCTCACTGCTTGTTTGCTCCTTCATCTCAGAGTGGAACATGTAAAACATAAACACAAACCCATAGATTGATTATTCGGTTAGCAGACAAGGGGAAGTCTTAATGAAGAATGCCTAATAGGATGTTTGAATTATATATTCCTCTGTTCTGTTTCTATTCCAAGATTTCTCCGGGCACTTGTGATTGACTTTGGCGATATTGACACTGATTTAAAGTTATGATTTCTGTAATTAAATTTATCTGGGTAACATTGGTTAAAAACATTATATAAATGTCAGGGTACAACTTAAAATACATCTGTATACTCCATTGTGTGTGTTTTTAAAAAATTGTTATTTAACTTATCATTGTATTTTCCACCCCTTACCCTGCATTTTCTAAAACCTCATTTATTTTATGGACATATATTGGATGCCTTCTGTGTTTCAGTTACAGAAGACTTGGTATTTACGTAGGGCTATATGAGTAAATGGAGAAGTAGCTCAGTTTGTGCCTTGACGGGTTTTGTGCCCTGATGGGAAAAAGATGAAGAAATAATTAGGCACATGGTGCCAAAGGCTACAGTGAAAGAATGTACAAGTCTTTGTAGAAAAGGCAGGCAGCATTTGAACTGGTTTTCAAGAATGACTAGAGCATGGCAGGGCTTCCAGACAGACTGAACAGTGAAGGTATAGAGATCTAATATGGGAAGCTCTGAAAATGTGTGGGTGGAAGAGACGGTATAGACTGAAGGAGGTTCAGGGTTTTCAAGGTGTTGATGAGTGGGAGCTCCATTTTCTCAGCAATGCTGTACTGTTAAGTGTTCCTACAGTGGGGTAGCCATTGATGACAGTGGTTCAGTCAGTTAGGTTTAGGAACCTTTGTGGAATTTCTCAATGTCTGCTTAATCTCATTAGCAGATGGTAGCACCTAGCTGCAAGGGAAGCTGGTACATGTGGTCTTTTAGTTGGGAGCATATACCACCAAGAATACATTCCAGGTTTTCTTTTGAAGGATAAAAGAGAGGGAGGATGTTAGGTGACAACTGGCATTCTGGGATGTAGAAGAAAATGGGTAGATTAATAACCATTCTGACCCTAACCAAAGGAAGGATTCCCCGTGAGTAATTAGAGTAAGTTTTTGAGATTTTCCTAATTCTTTGCTTGTTAAGCATGTAGGAAGCACATCTTTGGGGAGCAGTAGAGGAAGAGATGGGGAATACTTTTTTATTTTTATGGCAGGAACACCCTAGATTTGAGATTTTACTCTGATTTTACCCAGGTTAGTTTAGATTGTGTTTCTTTGAAATACTTCCACTAATTTCTTTTTCCATCACTGTGGATAGTGTCGGTTTACTCTCCCTGCTGGTAAACTATCTTTTATTTGATCTTGACACTACCCTAAAGCAACTTTGTTGTGCTTGTTCTTTGAAAGGAATAGCAGATAAAACAAGCTTTGAGATTTTTAGAAAAGCATTATACTGAGGAACTCTTGTAAGGTAGGTTTTCCTCCATGTTCAACTTCTCTTTTGTTGCTACACAGCCTGTGTGCACCTGTGTTATTAAAACAGAATGGAAAGAAATATGGGAAAGAGGAAGATGAATCTTAATATATTTATATCAGTAAAAATGGGACTGCCATTTTAAAATTTGTTACTTACCTATTATTTCAATTATTTTATAAGCGGTCAAATGAAAATACTTACCAGAAAGTGTGTGATGAAATAAAGATATAGGGAAAACCTAGATAGAGTTCTGAGCTTGATATAATCATCAACATTAGAGAGTATTTGGAGTTTATATTACCTAAAGATTTATTTAAAATATGTCCAAATAGTATGACATATTGCACATAATTTTATCAAAAATGAAATGTCTAAAATATTATGGTCCCTCAAAAACTGCTCTTAGTTTTATTTTCTGAATGTTTTTTGAACTCTTTGTTCTCTTTAAGAGTAATCAAAAGCTTAGTCCAAGTTTGACCATCTTAGATCTGGACATTTCTTTTTATTTTGAATATCTATCAAGAAAATATTTTTTCTTCTCATTTTTTAGATATTGCCTTCAGAAAAACAGTTGACAGTTTGTATGTCTCTGGAATAGTTACTGAGAAAGAAAAGACAATATTTGTTTGAATGTGTATTTCCTATTCCATTGGTCATATTTTGAAATAATACTTTTTTTCCCATAAAAAGAGTAGGTGATAATTATATCATGTAAGTTAAAAATTTAAAAAATATATTAGATCAAATTTTAAAGTACAAGAAATTGTGTTCTTTAATTCTTGCATGATTTTCTAATAGTCATAAAGTTTATATACTTTGGTAATTAAAAAATAAAAATTCCCCCTAGATGATATATTTTATTCTGACTTCTGTTCCTGCTTTTCTATGTGTGAAAATATTTGACATAATTAATGGCCAGTAATTAAAGACCAATTAGAAATGGGTATGCCTTTAGTTGGCTCTGGATTGCATGGTTAGCTTCCTTTATTGACTTTGGTAGTTGGTTTTATAGGCAATTAGATGTATGTCTTTACTTAAGAACACCTAACTGAAAAAGTTGACAGTCCAAGAATATATTCAGAGAAGGATACTTGAGTATTGGAGTACTCGCTCTTGATTTACCTGAATCTTACCGATATTTTATTGACTCTGTTCATAGTCTGTTGTATTTCTAAGTAAAGAGGCTCTCCAGAAACCCATCTCTGCTTCTATGATCATTTAAAGTACATTAAGTAAATTGATACAGAGTTTATTAATTAGTGGAAAAGTTTCTAATTAGATGTCAGTGAAATGTGGTCCATCCATGCAAGTTCATTTGAGTTGTTTCTATTAAATTCGAAAGCTTTTTTAAAATAAAAGATTGTAATCATCTTTATGAAGTAAACGGAATTATATATTCAATTTAAAGGAAACTGAAAACAGGGTACAAGTGTCTCTGTAAAGCTACATCC
The DNA here is from genome assembly GCF_987537825.1 of Furipterus horrens. Lineage (NCBI taxonomy): Eukaryota > Metazoa > Chordata > Mammalia > Chiroptera > Furipteridae > Furipterus > Furipterus horrens. The sequence continues at coordinate 13,252,022 of NW_028327171.1, forward strand.
ATTTAGGATTATACGTAAAGCCTGCTGTTGATAATTATGATTTAGCCCTTGAGTAAATGAAGTGATATTGATTATTTTTTTTTGGCCCATGTTATTTGCTATTGATTCATTGTTAGTGAGTAAAATAAGAGAACACAAGGATGGCTTTAAAACAGCTTTTAAAAAACAAGTTTATTTATTGTTTTTCTATTACAGTTGTCCCCCAAACAGTCATTTTAAAGTAGCCTTTTATATAAGCTCCAAGGCCTAATGGTGAAGAGCCAGGATGTGGCTCTGTTCCATTCACATGGTGTTATTTCATCTCAGAATTCCTCTGGGCTTCCCTTAATGCCTGGGCCCGCCTCCAAAGCAATAGTGTCCAACAGAAGTCTATGGGACCATGAATGTAACTTAAGATTTTCTAGTAGCCACATAGGGAGAGGAAAAGAAACAAGTTAAATTAATTTAATTTCTTATTGTATTGAGTAAATCCAAAATATAATTTCAGCATGTGATCATTATATAAATTATTAATGAAATATATTACATTCGCTTTTTTTTTTTTTCATTTTATGTCTTCAAAATTGTGCCCATAGAGAATATTTTATTTCGGACCAGCCACCTATCAAGTACCCAGGAGCTGCGCGTGGCTAGTGACTACCATATTGGATAGTGTGGCCGACTTCAGAAGGGCCAACTCAACCTGCTGCTGTCTAGGAAATGAATCATAGGTTTAGGCGCAGGTAGTAGCCATTAAGTAGCCTTCTAAGCCCTCTCATTTTACAGATGAAGAAACTGGATTCTGGAGACACTGAGTTGCCTAATATTACTTGGTCTGTCCTCTGACTTCCACTCTCTTTGTTCAATACCCTGACTCTTCCATATTGCTGTGTCCCCGTTCGTATGTACTGATGTTAAGTGGTTGCTATCAGCTAAATAGTGAGCCAGGGGGGGGCCTTAAGAAAATCTGGTCCACTACGGAAGGCATGACCTCATCTGGACAAAACTCTTTTTTGTGGCTGGGCAAATATAGTTACCAGGCATATCTAGATCTCTCTGTGGAAGAATAATAGAAGATGATGTCGGGTCTAGTGATCGGTGTGTGTCTTTTTGGTGTGGGCACTGTTGGAGTCCACGTTGGGCGCACCCTTTTGGACTCCGAACTCTGGTTGAGATGTCAGCTGCCCACTGAAAGGAAAAGTTGACAGAGCATTACTCTACACTCTGTTTTCTGTTCCTGGGAACACTGAGTTAAGCTTACTGTTTTCTTTCATTTTTTTGGAAGGCTGTCCAAATATGCTTATAATTCTTGCCCGATTATACTTAAAGTATGATAATTTTTGACAACTTAAGGCCTTTCTGGCATGCTATTTCAGAAGGTAAGCAAGTGTGGAAAGCATTGCGCATGGTAGGGTAGGGAGGGAAGGCAGGGATAAGGGATCTGCGTGCTCCCAGGATCGCTGCTGCTGTGAAGTATTTGTCTTACAATAGGAGAATGCACGGAGGGTGAACTTTCAGAGTTGGAAGTTGTTTTCCATTTCATTCCTAAAATATTTATCAACCTGGATGTTGTAGATTGTGTGACAGTGCTTTGAAGGGAGTTTAAGTTTATTTATGTGACTTATGTTGAGTGATGTTAGATTTAGTATTACACTTAACAATCTAGCCCTGGCTAGTATGGCTCAGTGGATTGAGTGCCGGCCTGCGAACCAAAGCGTTCCTGGTTCGGTTCTCAGTCAGGGCGCGTGCCTAGGTTGCAGGCAGGTCCCCAGGTGGGGGCGCATGAGAGGCAACCACACATTGATGTTTCTCTCTCTCTCTTTCTCCTTCCTGTCTCCTCTCTCTAGAAATAAGTAAAATTTTAAAAAAATTTAGCTATTTCTATTTGAACCTTAGGACTTATCGTCTTTGGCTAGGTTTCACCAACAGAGGCACTACTGTTGTTAAGAGTGTACTGTATTTTCTTCCTATTCTATGATGAAAATAATTGCATTTTGCAAATGCTGGTGTGTGGGACAATATTTAGAGGATTCATGGCTTGCAGGACTGAGTTAAAAGTTCAGGGATATCTGTATTTCCTTTGACAGTTGTCTAGTATACTTCAAAAATTGTCCTTAAACTTAAAAAAAATGCACCTTAATTTTCTAGCAGTTTTACCTATATTTTTCTCAGTAAATATCACCAAGAGGAATGAAAGTTTGGAGCTTTAAACTCTTTGAAGGGTCACTTTTAAAATTATATTTAAGTATATTTTTTGAATTAGAAAAGTACAATATTACAAATGCATTGTAGGTCGCTTAGAGAAAATATAAACATATGCATAATTTACCACCCACAAATGTCTGTTTTACGTCCGTTCCATTTTATATCCTGCATTTTATTTCTTAACAGTAAATCTCACGCCATTATAAGCCCTTTGTAAATATACGGTTTAATGGATATATGAATCTGTTTAGGGCAAAGGGGGTTATGTAATTGTAGATGTGGCTTTTTTGTTTGTTTGTTTGGTATTTCCAACCCAACGTTAGGCTGGAAGTGGTGATGTAGGGAAGGATTGTGTGCCAAACAACCTGTTAATGTTGTCAGTGTTGAATGATCTAAATTGCTTCCTCTTGAGGAGTGTTTATTAACACGGTGGTTCTTCAACTATAACGTAGTACTAAAAGAAAACGAGATGAACAGAAAGCATAATGATGAACAAAAATAAATAAAGAAAACCTGACTTCGTAAATTCAGTTGATCCTCTTATTTTAGTAATTCCATGATCATTCACGCAGGAAAAAGTTTGACTGTAAGAAGCTGTTAGAATTGACAGACAAACATAGCCAGGGCTCAAATACAGACATCAGTGAAATTGTGATTTTAGTTGACTAGAGCCATTTAATGGGTTAGAGCCATTGATTAGGTTACGTGATTACACTAGTCCCTCTCTATATCGCAGTTCACTTATCGCGGCCTCACTGTGTCGCGGGGTTTTTAAAAATATTATATTTAATTATTTATCGCGGATTTTTCGCTATATCACGGGATTTTGCGGTACTGTATATGTATATTGTTAAAGTTACGTAGCTTTAAGAGTGTAGAATATGTTTAAGAACATAAATAGTGTTTATAAAAGTGTGGAAAAGGTTCATAAGGGAGTGGGAAAGGCTAATAAGGGACTGGGAACGGTTTATAAGTGTGTGGGAAGGGCTTATAAAGCCTTAAAATATATATAAATACTAAAAGAAATGTAAGGTTCTTACTTGGCAGATTTTCATCTATTGCAGGGGCGGGGGTGGGGAGGGGGGTCTAGAACGTAATACCCGCGATAAGCGAGGGAAGACTGTACACAGTGTCAATAGAGTGTCCCCTTCGCCTTTCTCTGCTGTTAAAGTGGCTCCCGATGTTATGTGATTAAAAAGTAAGTCAGAAACATGTATTATATGAAGTTCCCAAAGGTGCGAATCTTTAGCCACAAAGAGAACTAGGTTTGTCTTTAAATTTAACAGTGTGTGTCGAGAACCCTTTGCAGGGTTGTGGAACTCAGTCAGCCAGACTCATCATCTTTGATTCTTAGCTGCTATTTATATCGTCTGTTAACTAGTTTGATATAATTATATTTCCTAGGGTAGGTTTTTGGAGAAAAGACTATGTTGTTTATTCTTCACTTATTTTAATAAGTGCAATAATAAATATTTGATAAATGCAGTACTGTAAGTACATAAGGCATAAATGCCACCCCAGGAGCCCAAACCTTTTTTTTCTTTGTCTCCTCATGTCGCCACAACTTGCTGCTCTTTGTTAAAATGGAACGTGAGCTTTCAGACCTGTTTCTTTGGGGCCTTCGCTTCTTTTTGGTGAAGCTCCCCTCTCCCACGCCTAGGTAAAAATAGTAACATGAAATAAAGTTTGTATGCCTCTTCTCCTGTCAATCTATCGGTTGTCTGTTTAGTTTGCATGTCCCCAGTTGTGAACCTAAGGGGATAGAAGAAAAACTTTTTCTTCCTTTACTAAGATTTCAAGATGGAAGGAGTAGAACTGTAAAGGCTGTGAGATGACAGCATGCTGGGGTTTCTGAGAAGGTACATGACCCCTTACAATCACCCCAGCAATTATGTGAACATAATTTATCAAGGACAGTTCACGCTGATGAATCATTCATTAAAAGTAGTGGGAGATATTCATCCGTACTGAATATACTCAGTTGTGGAGAAGAATGTATGTTTTACTAAAGAGCAGTGTATGGAAGACATTCTGTATGCTAAACATTTAAAAGAACTCTGAGGGTATATAATAATTTATCTTTGCCTGTGTATTTTAAAATTTTAGGACAGGAGCCAATACTGTCTTACAGTTATTCTAGGTTTGTTGTGAGCTTTTTTTGGTCCCAACCAGAAGAACTTGCATTAGAAACTTGGCAGTTAGTCATGTCATATTGTGATTTGTTAGTTCTGGAATAAACACTTCTATTTCGGGCAAATGTAAAAACGCATTTTCTTGGCCTTTGTAATAATAATAATGATAATAATCAGGTACATAGCTCTTTCTAAGAGCCAGGCACTGTTTTCCATGTAATCCTCAACAGAAGTCCATAAGGTATCTTCTGTTTTCCCTATTTCTTGTATCAAACTGGTTTCATGTTTCAACCAGCTTCAAATTCTGTCTTCAATTCAGTTCCCCTGCCTCTAGCAACTTGGAATAATGGGTGGAGTTGAGCCAGTGTTTCCTTCCAGACTGGGTGGTCAGCTCCTTGAGGATGTAAAGTACTACAGTGCCTGTGTGATAATAAACAAGACTGAGCTGTTAGGGCTTCTATTCCTGGCTGCCTCTCCCCCGCTCCCTCCTGCCTCCCCTACGTGGACTTCAGAGCGTGGAGGTCTCTACAGGGTATCTTCCCTCCGTTCCACAAGACTCCTTCCATCCCAATCTCATTCTTTCCCTTCTCTCAACCCCAAATAAAATAATCCAGACTGTAGATGTTGGAGTCATCCAGATCTTGGATTTGAGGCACAATTCTTTCAATAACTGCCGTTATAACCAGAGGAAATTGACTTAACTTCCCTAAACCTAAATTTCCACATCTACAAAGTATCTGTAAAGTGGTTGGGAGAAAAATAAAATTCAGAGTAAGTTGCACAGCCCAGAGTTGGGCCCAAAGCAGGTCCTGAATGAAGAATGGCTCTGATTTTCATGTTAAGCCTCATGTAACATCTCTCCTTGGACCCTTCTAAACTGTCCTTGACCCTGTGAAGATGCAGAGGCTGCGGAAGAGGCCCAGCTGCCTGCAGCCCTGCACTGCCTAGCTTCACGTTTCAGTGCTGTCTGGTGGCTGGAAGGCTTTCACATCTCAACATTTCATCAGGAACATTTGTGATTTCAAAACAGGAATGACTTACCTAAAATTCTGCATCAACCTAGTCATCTGGTTGTCAGAGTTTAAAATGTCTCTGGACCCAGAAGGAAAACCATTCAGAAAGGAATCTGAAGAATGTGTGTCCAGGGGGCAGCCCTCCTGCTTGTCCACTCCTAGTTCTGCCCCTCCTTGACAGTTTCAGCAGCAGCCCTGCACAAGTGACAGCCTTGGCCGCTGGGACCAGCTGGGGACAGCCACGGAATTCTTTCTTGGCTGCTATCTCGCAAAGATCTCTGCGCACCCCCTTGAAAACAAAGGGATTGTTTACCACTCATGGAAGGGGCCTGGGAAGGAGGTAAATTGAGAGATATTTCTGAAGGGGGACTTGGCCTCTAACACCTGCAGAAGCTTCTTGAAATGGTAGTAACCAGTCAGGACCGGCATCTGGACCTGCTCACACATAGCATTGGACTGTGTTTTAGAAATGTGTACTCGTGCTCCTATTTTATCAACGTGTTTCTCTACCGAGCCCATGCTGACAGCAGAGTCCGGAGAAGGTTACCATGCACCTTTTGGTGGTTTCCAGCGACTTAGACTTCATTAACTCACAAAATGTGAATTGAACGGGGCAATCCGTCATTTACCTGGGGGAGACTTTATTTGAAGGTGGGGAGTTCAGCTGGATGGGGAAGGATTGAGTTTTTCAAGAGAAACCCAAGGCTGCCGGGGTTTTGATGTTTTGATTCTAGGGTAGACTTCCCTCCTTTCCCTCTTCTCCATTCCTTCCTTCTGACCTGGCACGTGGAAGGCCCTGTCGGGTGTTGTGTGTGCGATCCGGTTACACCCACATCCTGTAGCTGTATCCAAGTGCTTTGAGGCAGACTTAACACGGATTAATATAACAGTTGCTCTGTGAAAACAGATGCTCGCGGCTGGTTATTTCTAATAAATTGATCAAGCCACATGAAAGATGTTTTTCTTCCTTAAGTCACATCTTTCTGTGAAGCTGTAAATCGATAAAGCAAAACTTAAATGCTTATGACTAAAATGAGTGTATTACATTTAAGGCCCTTTGCTTCAGACTGATTATGACATGTTCCTTTATTGAGTTTCTAGTCAGGGGCTTATTTATAAAATAAGGCTTATAAAAATGGTCTGTTTTGGCAGTTAGGCCTTTCCCAATAACTAAAAAATATATTTTACACTAAGAAAATAATTAGCTAACATTCGTGTGCTAGCAGTGTGTCAAGTGAAGTCAGAGTCTGAATGCAACAGAAATAAAAATTAAAACAGGGAGCAACATGAAAATACACTGATATAAAAGAGAAAACCAAGTTATAGTTTGTTGGGGAGACAGCAATACAGGGAGGGATGTTTCTAAGTATAGGAAAATTAACACGAAGTTATCTGGCAAAATCATTAGGTAAGAATAGCCTGAAAATATCGAAAGGAAAATGTAAACGTACAGAAATTAAAACTGCACAGCGCACACAAAGACAGTGTAAACTTGTGTATAAGAAATGAGTTCTGGATGAAGGAGTTTTTCCACGTCTCTGGGGGAAAAGATGGATTATCGGTAAATAGTATTGGACTCTCCATCCCTAGAAAGAAGTTGGGTGATTATTTATAGAGTCTAATAAAGAAAATTTCTTTATTCCACAAAGTGTTCTTATGACTCAGAAATACTAAATATTTAACATTGTAAGAGAAAAACCAGCAGGTTACTTAAAAAACTTATTATGAAAAAATTAAAACATACAGCAGAGAATAATACGATGAATCCACAAGTGCCTGTCACCCAGCCTCAGAAATTATAAACTTATAGTCAACTTTTTTATCTATTATTTTGTTTTATCTATCACCACACCCTCCCATTCTCCATTTCCTCACTGGGTTATTTTTTTTTAATTAAGTTATATCATTTTATTCATATGTATCATTATAAGCCTCTAAAAGAATTGAAAAGAAATGAATTTTTTTAAAAAAAGAATTTAACAGATATTCAGAAAAAAATAGATGTAACCAGTAAACCTAGGAAGATATGCTCAATCTTTTAGTAATCAGGGAAATGAAATAAAAATTAAAACAGATAACATTTTTTAACCATTTGGTTGGCAGAGGCTAAACTGTCTTTCCAGAATTGGCAAGAATTTGAAGAGACACATTTTCTACTCTCAATGGTACAAAAATTTTCAAGAGCAGTTATTCAAAATTTTCTGTGAATACTTCTCAGTTTAGCAATTCCAGGAATTAGTGCCACCGTGTGTTAATAAGTGCCCACAGGTGAGGACCTTATAATTGTAGCATTATTTGTATCAATTAAACACATTTTTTTTTCACTGTTTGTACCAAACTGGAGTATTATACCATCAAAAGTGAAAAATAGTGTTAAGTGAAAAAAGGAATTTGCAGAAAACATATAATAAATGAAGGAAATTTTTATATATAAAACAGAGTTTTTATGCCCATAGAACATATCTGAAAGATTCAAATAAATCTAACAAAATGGACTGGAGGAGAGTACATATTTACTTTTTCCATCCTGCCTTCTGTATTTGAACCTTCTTAATTGTAAGCAGACTCTTGAGAGGTGTCCCGCCACAATGTCCCACCTCAGCTTGAACATGTAACTCCCTGGTTCTGTCATTCCTGGTAGATGATCAATCAAGTTTCTAAACAGTTGTCCCCAAAGATAACTGTCATTCCATTTAGAGCATTTCTGATTTACAGACATGGACTTTGATGTGATATTTAGAATTCTCCCAGTTGTTCTTCCAAGGAGCAATACTTTTACAAAGTTGAAAATAGCAAGTTTTGTTGGATCATAAAACTATGTCATTTCAGTGAATTTCATCTATTTTCATGGGTAACTGATTCTCCTATCAAGACTCACTTTTGAAAGTAGTGGGAATGGGAATTATTACTTCAGGTTTATTTGAGCTACAATGAACATCAAGAAGTAACTTCTTCAAACTAAAATTTCTAGTGTTGGTGCTTGTAATATCTCTTCTCAAATTGGCACTGATGCTACTAGCTATGAAATTATCATGGTAAGGCTGAAAAAAACAATTTGATGGAAGTATTCTCTCACCCACTGAACTTATACACAGATATGTTATATTTTCTGCATTTTGTACCGGAAAGTTACTGAAAAACTTGCCCATGATAAAATATTTGTCTTTATCTTATTTTATGTTTTCTTAACAACTAGAAATTACAACTGACTTTTTAATTAAGGTTTTATGCAGACCTTTCTAAATTAATAATGAATATTTTAATGACTTTGGGTATAGGAGATTAAAGTAAAATGCACATTGCTTAAGACAGAAAATATTATGTAGCATCATACTGAATTAAGATGATATCAGGGATGATGTGAAACACAGAGAACATTCTAATTTACAAAGATGTTTGTAGCACAAAGACTCGTTTACTAATTTCATGAGAAAGGCAGGGCAAATACTATCTCAAAATAAAATGAACAGAGTTAGATTCATCAAGGCTGCATAATTTTCTCCAAATCATAGTAAACAGCAGGGCTGAGGTTGGAACCCTGGCTCCTGTTACTTGATGTAGAAGTGACCTCACCACGGTCACTTTACCACTCCACGGTAAAGTCAAAAAGGACTGTAACCAGTAACTTTTTATTTTCAAAGCATTGCTATTTTTGAAGGCATCTTTGTTACTTATCTCTTTTCTTCAGTTTAAATATGAAACATTTAAGCATATTCTTATTTTGAAATGGGTTTTACGACTCATTTTATGGATCAAAACTATCATCAGAATTCATTTCCATTCCACGTAGGTTCTAAAAGTTGGTCGTTAGCCAAGTAAAGTGATATTGAATTTTTCTAAAGCTGTCTTTGACCTTCAATAAAGATTTTTAAAGGCCTTATAACTGCAGTGATTTAAAAGTAAATTCAACCTCTTTTAAAAAATAACAATCTAGTCTTGACTCTTCCACTATAAGATTTGCCTATTACTGAAATGAAGGCACATCTTCTTTCTAAGTGACGCTGAGGGACAATGTCTTAATTTTGACTAAGGGAATATGGAATAGGACTGAAATGGTTCTGCAGAAAAGTGAGTCTGACGCTTGGCGAAATGAGCACATGAGCCGCCCTGCCCGTCTTAGAAGTGTCGGTCACTGCAGTAAAGTAGCATCAGCATGATTAGCAAAGCCCAAGACCATCAGAGGTACCAAGCTTCGGGAGGTCTGGTGGTACAGCTCTTTAAATGTCCCTAGGTCCTCAACATACTCAGCTTCATCATCACGATATTTCACCTGTTCAGCATGGATCCTGCCAGCTTTAAGGAGGCCCCAGTAGGTAGTTATCAAACCACTTATACTCCCAAACATATCACAGCTAATCAGCAACATAATCTCTTAGCAGTTGCAAAACTCCTGGTCTATGTACCTTATGAACGAGATCTACCATCTGGTAGCATTTCTTATCCTTCTCACAGCCTTGTCCATAGGTTACAAAGGGTGACCGGGTTTCACACATGTGCACCTTGCAGCTGTCTGGAGGTTGCCTAACTGGGCATTCACAGTTGGTTGTCTATGAGGGGTTGGCTGTCTGTAGGTCAAAGGCCTTCCACAGGTCCAGCAAAGCGGTTTGTTGCCTTTCTGAATTCTTGAGTGCTTTATTTGTAAAACTTTTTCCCCCATTTTTAATGTTTTATTTATTCTTTTACAGTTGTCCCAATTCCTCCCCCCACTCAGCCCACCCCCTGACTTCCATAGTCAGTCCCTACACGGTTGTCCATGCTCATATGTTCTTTGACTATCCCCTTCACCTTTCAAGCAGTATTTGTAAAACTCTTGATGTAGTAGCTTGTTGTTTCTTTTAGAAAATTCACTTTACTCCTCTCAGTTTTTTTATCTGTAAAGTAGGGCTTACTAGAAAAGTACTTTAAGTTCTAGGGCTGTTGTGAGTATTAAAAGAAATAATATGGCTCGTAGGACTTAATATGTGCTCAGTAAATATTTATTATTATTGCTATTGCTGAAGGCCAATGCTGGTGATTAGCTCATCACATTTGCCAGACATTTTGGTGACTCCGCTCCTGTGCACACCCATGTTTGTAACCTTGACATGCTGGCCTTATCCCCAAAGTACAAGACCTGAGTACCCACAACCCTGTCTTGCAGGTCTCTTTTTTTGTAGATTAAAAGCTATTATCTTTCCTTTGGCTTGGATGCTTGCTTGTTTTTATAATGTGGCTGTGCCCAAAGTGTAGGCAAAATCAGGAAATTATAAATACTCTATTAAGCTATCCATAAAACATTAAGTAACATTCAAGTTAATTTGTGGCTTTTCCAAACTTCCAAGGCTCAGATAACAGACGAATGACGTAGTTTTCTCAAGGTTTTATTAGACTGTTGGTATTTGCAACTTTAGACTTCCATGTCATCATTAGCATCCCTGTTTCTGCTCCTTAAACAATTTCAATTCCCGTGTAACTCCTACATTGGTCCTCAGGTCCACTCTTTTGTCCCGTAATTTACAAATGAGGAGCTAAAATCATAGCCTTTGTCCAGGATCACAGTTAGGTGTTAGAATTAAAGTCTATGCAGTTGGTTTCCAAATCCCCTACCTTTTCTGCTCTAGAGTGTCTGTGTAAATGAATTGTTTTCTTAGACTTGAGAACATTTGGCCCAGCCCCACCTCACAATGTCTGCAGTATTTGTTGCCATTCTTTAAATAGCTAATTTGAGGAGAAATGAGAGAAGTCTATGAATTCACCCCAGCATCAGATCCCCGGTGAAAAAGTGACATAGCCTCACCACAAATTTTTTAACCAGATTTTCAGGGGTATTATGCTGCCCACCCACTGAGTAGTTGCCTAACAGGTTTCCTAAAACTGATGAACTTAAACTATGCTCATTGTGGGGTGCAGATGCAGTAGGCTTGGAATTTGTTGAAATCTGAGTTGTCTCCTTGACTCCAGCTGTTTTCTAGAGGCCCTGTTTTGCAGGAAGCAGTTGGGGGGCGGGGGGTGAAATCACTGGTAAACCTGAGATGGAATTTAGAGATGGAATTTTGACCAGCAGTTCTTGAGGATCTGCTCCTCCTCCCCAACCCTGACACTGGGCTTTGTGTCAAGAAATTTACAAAAGGAAATTGATTTACTCTACCCAGGCTGTGGTTGTCCATTGTTGCCTCTTAACTTGGCCTCACTGCCGGAGCCAGGCCTAAACAGCACAGCCTTGCTGTGCCTGGTGGTTGTTGGGTTAGTTCTGTGTTGACTCATCCGCCAAGGATGGAAGCTCTGACGTGTGGATCCGTGTGGATCTGTTGTGGTCACCTCAGCAACAGTTGGCTGGTGGCAGGGAGCATTCCACAGCTGCTGATGTAACCGAAGGTGATTGAAGCCAGATCTCCCAGTACGAAAGGTCCAATTAGAGGACTTGGCACTGAGTTTATCAGCTGTTTGAGTTCTGTGAAGGGAGGCATTGTTCTAAGTGTGTGTTTGGGTAAGGTGGAACTCTGGCCTCAGACAATGGTATCTTTTTGTAAGTTACAACATAATAAAAGCTTATAACTACCAAAGTACCGATGAGGTTTCCCAATTATTTGGCACCTATTTAATTTGTTAGTCTGTGAAATGCAGTTCTCTCACCAGGGTGATAATTCTCTTCATAAAACACTCTTGCTGCCTGTAAATTCAGCTTAATAAAATGCTTCTCATAGAATATGTATTGAATTTCTAAAAATTGTGGCTGCTTTTAAAATCTGGTAATTGGCAAGAACTGATCATGGAATAAGTTCGTAGTTCTCAAAGTGTGTCCTGGGGTGGGCCCAGTGATCCACTTCATCCCTCTGGTTGATTCTGATGGAAGCTAAGGTTTGAGAACCACTAAAATGTTGACCAAGGTTTGAGTTTCTAGAAGAAACAACCCTTTGTATCCTTTACAGAGTAAACGATTTTTTTACAGGATTATTTGATAATGAGTTTCCTTTGAAATGAATGTAGATTTACGTGATAAAATGCATTCTTCCTCAAGGTCAAGGAAGATACACCTTTGGTTCTTCTTTTAAATTATTTGGTTTTGTGTATTTACATACCTTTCCCTTTACTTATTTTTCACTCTCGCCTTGCATTACGTACGTTAAGCATCTTGTAGCCTCTGCAGTTTGATATTGATATAAAATTTATAGACTCCATCTAAAATCATGGTTCAGAGTAATACAATATGTACACAGGTTTAAAGACCAGTCTTTTCTCCTAGTCACCTTGTTGCTTGACAAGAAAATAACCTTCCTTTTCCTTTCCCTTGACCAGATAGTCAGTTTGCTTTCTGAGTCACTTCTATTTTGTGTTCGCAATTTATAAATACTGAATAACAGATCCTGTGTTGTTATATTGTGTAATTGACCGTTTTATAAGTTCTTTTAATTCTTTGGTGTAAGTCTACACTTTGGTCCTTTAACATGTATAATATTTGTGCGTGATTTACATAATCTGATAACTTCTCAAAGGAATTTAAAAAAAATTTTTATTACGGAAACTTTCCAGTATGTAGCTCATCCAGCTTCTACAACTGAACACATCTTGCTGTTCCTGTTTCAACACATGGTGTGCACACGCGCGTACACACACACACACACACACATACACACTTTGTTTTCTGCAGTATTTTAATGCAAGTCCCAAGCATTATATCATTTTACCATTTTACCTGTAAACATTTCTGCACATAGTTTTCTAAAAGAATTTGATGAAAGATTTTAGTATTATAATAGTATAGATCAGAAAAAGCCCACCTGTTATTAGTACATGTTTTGGAATTAATTTAGACAATCTTTGTAAAATACATTATGGCTTTTACAAGTTTTGTAAAGTATTCATTAAAACTACAGAAACACCTATCAGACAACTCTCACTAAAGAGGAAGATGAGTTCCCTAAGGGAAGCTCTTTGTTTATAACACAAACATCTATTTTACTTCATTAGTAAAATCCTAGGGGCAACCATGACTCACACCCACTAAAAGAAGGAACTGAAATGGGATACCCTGGGGTTCTATTTATTTATCCCTGGGATGGGTGACCAGAATATTTTTATATCGTTGCTAAGTAATATTTTTAACACTGACATATTATGTGGATTTAGGGGAGATACATATTTAATTCTTTCTAGCGTTTCCAAATGAAAAGTCGCAGCTCCTAAAACTTGTCAGGTTTTGGTGTCTTGCTTGGTCCAATCTGTTCTCACCCCACTGGGAATGTTTTCTGGTTACGCTGAGCTAGCCCGTCCCCTACCGACTTGTTTTGTGACCATGAAAATTATCTTACAGCAACTTAAAAACACTAAGAGTGTGATTTCTACTTCTGTCATGTTTAGTCAAAGTATAAAGGCACAGGTTTTCACTTAGGTTAAAAAAAAAAGAGCAGCATAACCCCTTTTTTCCTAACAAAAATATGGAGTGAGTAGGACCTTAATCTATACATAGAGTAAAAAAAAAAAAAAACCTATCTGCTTTCATTGAAATCTTAAACCCCTATTTCCTTATTTGACTTCCCCTCAACTTCGGAGGCACCTCTAAGGACCCAAGGGTTCCTGAGAGCACAGTGTGAAAATCAGCAGTCTAGGGGGCTCTTTGTGGTTCCTCTTTACAGATGCAGCAAGGGAAGACAGGGTGCCTTGGAGTCGGGGCCAAGATTTGATCCTCGGTTAAAAACCAGCTTTATTTTTTTCAGGAAACAAACAGCCTGTGTTCACTGTCTCCTTATTGATTGCTAAAGGCTTAGATATAAGAAGTGAATAATCAGCACAAATTTTTGCCATACCATCCTCTCCTCCCCCAAATAGAGTAGGTAGACTGCTCTTTAAAAATCCAGTTTTTGAAATTGTTTATGAATTACATTGGCATAGGTGCTGCAGATGAATTACGGAAGTTAGACTCTGCAATTCCAGTTTCAGTTCTTAGGGGGCAAAGCATTGCAGTAACCTTCCTGAGAACCTCAGCAAGCTTGTGCTCATGAAAAAATAACATTCTCTAGAGCAGTGGTTCTCAACCTTCCTAATGCTGCGACCCTTTAATACAGTTCCTCATGTTGTGGTGACCCCCAACCATAAAATTATTTTTGTTGCTACTTCATAACTGTAATTTTGCTACTGTTATGAATCGTAATGTAAATATCTGATATGCAGGATGTATTTTCATTGTTACAAATTGAACATAATTAAAGCATAGTGATTAATCACATAAACAATATGTAATTATATATGTGTTTTCCGGTGGTCTTAGGCGACCCCTGTGAAAGGGTCGTTCGACCCCCAAAGGGGACATGACCCACAGGTTGAGTACCCCTGCTCTAGAGGGTAGAGTAAAATCATCAAAGCATCTATTTATTTGTTGAAAGTTTCTCATTTCTTCAAGATTTATTGGGATCACCTGGTGATATTACGTGTGTGTGGTGTGTGTTTCATTCAGAGAGGCAGTGGGGTGCAGGATGAGAGATTCACCTGCGCATGTGACAAAACTTTCTAAAAGACAGATCCACGTACCCCTGCCTCTCTTTTCTCTGTTGCTTCCCCCTGAGTAATGGACCGCATTCCTGGTTTGGTGGCGTCAGGGAGCTGGAAGTCTTCCGGGGTGAGAAAGGAGAAAGGCAGGCGGAGCATTGTACTTCTGTCTTCCAGGTCAGGCTTGCATTCCACCTCCCATGGGAGGACTCGCCGCTTGGCCAATAAAAATATTTACTCACTTAAAGATGGGTGTGAGATAATAGCTGAGGATGGTGACTTCTCTGGGGTGTTTGCGTTTTTCCTGATGATAGGACTGAGAAAATTGAACATGAAAACTTGGGGTGGGTAAAATGAAGTAATTGGATTGAACTTGCCGTGAACAAAGGAGGGGAAAAAAATCTTCTATATTTTCGTGGTTCTATGATGACTAGTTAGGAGGAGGCATACAATTCAATTATTTACGTTTGATATGTACTTGACTTAAGTCACAGAAATCATGCATCTTGTGTAGCTGTTGTTAACCCCCTATTCCTTTTCTGATAGATTGGGGCGGTCTTGAATTCCTAGTGAGGAAGTCTGGGGTTTCTGGGGAGGTCAGCCGTTCTCCAGCTTTACCTTCTTGATACGCTAAGAATTTAAGAAGGTAATTCTAATCCTGCTTTATCTTTGGCTCACTATCTGATTATGCACACAGTGTAATTGTAATAAGGGATAATACCTCTTGCTGCCTATTCCCGGCAGGGCTGTTCAGCAGTATCAGGAGATGGGCACTATTATATATATACAGAAAGATATGATGGAATGTTAAAAGTGGCGAATGATTTTGTTAGACTCCTATTGAAAGTGGAGTGGTGGAAACTTTATTTTTAATCTTGTGGGATGCCTTAGATATTTGAAAACGTTTAGGTTATAAGAAATATCAAGCATCTTTACTCGAAGGAAATGCTCAGCAGATTCTGGGAGGAAGTCTGTATATCTCGTTAAAAACTTCAAGTCTCTTTTTCAATTTTTTATTCGTAAGAGAATTTAACAAAGTAATTTTGGAAAATTATTATTATCACTGTTCTGAGGAAAGGGTTTGGGAATTGAAGGGAGCAAATGAATGGCTCTGTATTTTGTCTTAGAATCACACTTAGAAAATTGCTGTGAAAAGTAAATAGTTTTTAAAAGATAAGCATTCACACTTTGTATTAACTAACAAGGGCAGAAAAATCCCATAGGAAGAATTTCAAGAGTGGATTAATTTTTTTAAATTCTGCCGCAGAAAATGGCCTTAATCTTATTCACCATGCTGCTTGATCACCTGTTAAATTAGGTAATTATATGCTCTCTTAAGTTGACTTTTAATTGATTTGCAGCCAGGGTCATCCTATTTGCAGGTATTAATAAGATTGGTGGTTTCATATTTATTATTCTCAGTAATTTTGTTTAACAACTACGATACTTCTTAGAGGGTATAAAATATGGACTAGAAACTGAAGCAAATATGTAAATAATCATAGACAGGCACACATTGCTTTTCCTCCTTACTCTGCACTTCCTTAACACCTTTGGAAATTCCTGCAAAGAAATTCAGACATCAGTGAAGTCTGTCAAAGTTTTAATGTCATTTTGTAGATGTCCGAAATTAGAGTCCTTAACCAAGTTAAGTTCTAGATCAGAGCCAGGAAGAGACTTCTTATCTTGTCAGTCATAACGGATCTGTATTTTAATGGAAGAAAAAGTTTATATATTGCTTCTTACTGACTTGCTATTGACAGGGGAGCATTTTCCTTTATTCTAATTGTTAATCAGTTAATAGCCAAAAAGATGTGGAACAAGATTGTACACATAATCCATAGTCTAGTGATTCATCTTCCTAGTAATTGCAATGAATAATTAAGACATTCACTTTTAATCTGGATCTAGCATCACACAAACAAAAACTAGGCTACCTCTGAAATCAAGATGTTGTGGTGAGTGTGTTAATAAGAATTACAAATGCAATATTCATAGGTCCCTTCCAATTACTCAGGACTATCAGATTTTTTTATCTTCTCTTTGACATTGAGCTTCAACAACAAAGTGTGTACAGTGAACTTTTTGTATAGAATACATGAGCTAGAAAGACAGATCACTTATTCATTTTTTCACGTTCTCGTGTCAAGTAAAGCCAATTCTTAATTCACTTTGACTTTTGGGATTTTGCATTTAAAATTTAACATAGGTACTCAAGGAGAGTTCTCTTGTAAAGGAACACAAATTATTTTCCTTACCAATGGTCTTATAAGTCAAAATACTATATTCTGTAACATAATCTACTGTTTTTAAAAAACTAAATCGAAGTAACCAAATAGTTGTGTGTTCTCTGGGGAAGCACTGTCAGTGGATTCAGGAATATGAACATAAAGGCAGCTATCATAGACTGCATGATGGAAATGTAAGGTCATGTGATAGTTCAGGAGCAGGAGAGATTTTTTTATGTTAGGGAGAGCTAAAATTAATTTCTTAAGAGGAGTGTCTTTTATAGTTCGTACTAAAAGTAATTCAGTGCACTGGGATCTTGTTCTTTTTGCAGGTTTTAGTGTGAATGAGTTTTAGTTTGCTGGATTATCTAATGGGAACAAGGTATAGACTTAATTGTAAGGGCGAGCTACAATCAGAGTTTTGGCATATGGCATACATAACACCAATTTATTTATTCTTCCGTTAAACTGAGTCATTTTGGACGGGCCTCAGATGCCCAGTAAGAGGCGTAACTTCTTACCATGGCAAAGCAGTTTTATCTTGAGTTTGTTCGTTTATTTTTAACTGTCCCTTTTTTATAAGATTAACCTTTTATCTAGTGGCAGAGATAGATCAGTGGTCATCTAAAGATATAGTCAGCTTATTTATTTATAGCTGTTTGATATGGTGAGGTTTTTTTGCAATTTTTTTGTTTGTTTGTTTTAGAAAATAAGACCTGGGTAGAAAAACCTATCACCATCCCATGTGAAGTTGAGACTCAGCTGTGTTAATTGGGTGTCACATTTAAGTTCTATGATTTCTCATTCCTAATGTTTGAGATTCCAGACTATGCCATCTTTCAACCACATCATGTTATATATGACATTTATATTATATACTAATATTTATCGTTGATGAGAACAATTAGTTGGCTCTCTCTGATGACTTGAATTAGGTATTAGTTCAAGTCAATTGTCAATAAATTAGGCTTTATAATTCATTGTTATGGTTGAGTATTTTTCTCAATTATTACTGAGTAGCTCTTTTTTGCTGTAGATGTCCTTCTATGCTTAAATTTTACTTTGTACAGTAGACATTTTCTTATTTCCCTTTCTTCTAAGCATTCCTCCATTACACAGTTGATGTCTCTGTAAGAGTTTAATAATTTTTGTTTTGGCTTAGTAAAAGGAGCCAACAAATATTTGAATGACTGGCTAACTATATTGCTCTACACTCAATTGTTTTTAAGGGAAGACAAATTCATAGAACCACTATGAACTAACTTAAAATGGTTACATTTTGCTAGAAAACCTCAGTGCTCTTTAGGTAAATAATGAAGTGTTTTATTTTATGGGCCTTTTCACTGCTTTATTGATAACATAAATTTATATTACCAAGGAATAGGTATACTCAAAGGAAAATAATAGAATTTATTCTTAGTCATGAACTCCCATCTAAAAGATGGCTTTGACTGTTGTAAGAATCACCCCCCACCCCCCGCTTTTTTCTTTTCTGTGATGGTGAGGGAGGAAGGCAGGCAAGACTTACAGCTAAAAATATGAATTGCTAAGTAGAAGTGAAATCCTTGGGTGTTGAAGCTCACATATTTGCGCTGTCCAGACAGGACACATTTAGAAAAAGGAGCTTGCCTGTAGCATAATCTTAGCCAAATAGTTGAGTCATTTCTAAGTATTTTCATGTTAAAGAATGTTTCATGGCATATTCTGAATATCTAAAACAAGTCTTCTTGAGGATTTTTTGAGTAATGTAAAGTATGGAGAGGGACTTGATTCAAAGAGCCTGTCGTCATCGTCGTCAGCAGCCGTCCGTCTCGAGAGACGATGGTGTAGCTTCTTAAGTGTCTATCTGCACCGCCGAGAATGGCTGTGCAGTCCGACTCAGGAGTGACACGGCATCTGTCTCCTCCCGTGTTGAATTGACATCTTGCGATGACGCTGGAGTGTCCTCTCCAGTACCTAAGACTGAAAGGCAGTTGTTAGTGGGTGTGCTTTTCAGTTATAAGCCACTGTTTTTATGATAAAGCATGTCATCTCATGAAAAAGGCCTTGTTTTTTTCTGCAAAGTTTTCTCATCCCCTGAAAAGTTAGTGGGATGCTACCACCAGAGAAACACTAAGTAACCTGGTGCTCTTCAAACAGAAACTTCAAACAAGAAAGTTTTCTTTCATGGATGTTCAAAAACTTTTGACTAAATCTGATCTGTGAGTAACTGTGAGGGCCTCATCGTAGCATTTGGTTTTCTAAAACAACAGCGCAGATTCTCTTGTTTTACACGTTACAGAATGGTATGCTCTGCCTAGTTTTGTCAGTGAAAGTAGCCTTCATTTAATAACAGTCTATTATTTCTAGTTGGAAGTGTAACCGCTCTGGCCTTTGTGTGATGTTGAACAGTTTTCTAGCCTCTTCACAGAGAAAATTAACACCACATTTTAATAAGTTACTTGAGGAGAACGATACGTAAGAAGTAATAAGGTTCTGGGTATTTTCTTTTACTTAGTGGGTGCTTTTCATTTATGACCATAGATGAGCTCCCCAATATCAGAAATCACATGCAACTGTCTCTGAAGGTCCTCTGAGGACAAGAAGCTTCTCTTTGCCGAAAGGTAAATGTAGTTTGGGAGCCAGGCTGACCTCTCACTTGTGTCAAAATGGAAAAATCAGAAGTAATGTGTATTATCTACTGTAAAATCAGGATTAATAACTCATGCTCTGTGTTGTGCAAACTAAAGCACTAATTTTTGTTCTCCCCTTGAGTATGTGCTTCAGTTCAGAGTTATGCCATCCGAGTCTTCTTCCTTTTCTTTTTCTTAGTTCTTATTTACCTATTGTTCTTACTTAGTATTACTTCATTGAACTTTGCAAACGTGATTTTAAGTACATGCACCTGTCATCAACCTTCTCACGTTTTTTTCTCCTAAATGAAAATCTAAGTGTTTTGTTTTGTTTTTTCAACAAGTCACTTTGTTTCAGTTTACCTGGCGTTTTGCATTGTATTCAGAACTTATAAAGTTCTTGTTTTTCTTTATTGCATGTTTCTGAATGCTCATAATTTGCTTTTGAAATACTTGGGGCATTTGAGAACGTGTATGTCTTCACGCTTATCATTTCTTTTCCTGCTCCGTATTATATACGTCATAGAATATTTTGCCTAGAGCCCAATCTGATGCTTTATTTTAATCACTTCTCTGGGCACCTAGTGGCCAGGTCACTGCTGTTGTTCCCTTTAAGACTTGTTTTTGGTTTTATGTACTGTGTTGTCCTCAAAATGACCAGGTTAAATTTTGGTCGATCATCCATTCCACATCTCATAACTTTTTCTTTTCAAATTCTTTTCCAAATCTATTAAATGTGCTACAGTATAAACCTTGGTGTAAACAAGTTAAACTGGCTTCATTATTACAGGATTTTTTTTTCAAGGCCTTTGTCTGATATCCATCATAAAAGATAAATTTCCCATATGTGTTCGACGAAGGAATTTCCCCCGTCACCAAGAAATAACTCCTAACATCTTTTGGAACCTCTTTTTGAGAACACTAATTTAGGAGTTTAGTGAAGCATATATTAATACTTTGAAAAACATGTCTTAAACTCTACCAGGCCATTTTGAATATACATCACTTAGTGATATATTTAACACTTTTAGTATAAGCATGAAACAAAAATTTCTTATATTGTAAAGGTCATTATAAAAAATGAATTTATTGTGGGGGCTAAACAGAAAAACCAAAAAAAATTTCTTAACATCTTGAAATTTGCTACATCTCCTTAACCTAGTTGTGTTTTTAAACTGTCAGAGTGGACATCATGAACCTTATATTAGACATTTTGAAAAAAGCCCAGATCGCCATGAAGTCCGCATGAGTTAAAATATCTTAGATGGTTTAAAAATACCTTGTAGACTTGGTGAGTCAGCTCTGCCCCAGGGAGCTTGCAGGTTGTGGCTGGGAATGAGGACGCAGGGGCTGCACTGTTGTTACCAGTTTGTTTCTTAGAAACAACTTGGCAGGCAGATATCTTGCAGATAAATGAGGAAAGATTGTCTATTTCAAGTGGCATAAGACATTCTTTAAACCAGTGTGTCATAGCTAGTTATATAGTCAGCATTTTCTTTAGAGCAGAAAATCCTCCCTCTGGATTCCTGAATAAACAGCAGACATCTTTGAAGATAATGCCCCAGAGATTTTAAGTGCTATATATTCATTAGTGCAGCCTCTACATGTCTCAGGAAGTTTCTCCTGTTAGTACTCCTTTCTTCCCTCCAGATATTAGCTGAGTCAGTATGGTTAGTTCTTTTTAAAACAAATCGCTTTCTATCTGTGTGAGGTATTTTATTGAATTTTAACCTTCATAATAACCTGTGAGGTGGGATGTTAATATATCTATTTCAGAGATTTAAAAAAATCTCTCAAGAGCTTTCCCCTAAACACCCAGTAACTGTTGGATACAGAATTTAACTTTTTCCTTTGGATTCTAAGTTTCATTTTGGTACCCTTCAGGTGTGGGTCCCTCAACCATTACCTCCCGCAGGCACCCTGCACCATCTGCAAGTCCCTTGAGGTCTCTAGAGCTATACTATAGTCAAGTAATGAATAAGACCAGGCTCATAGTTACAGGTACAGGACATGAAGAAGTTTCTAGAAACAATTTTGACTTAAGTAACTTGTTAGTATACACGGTTGTTCCAGTAGAGTTAATAAATTATGCAGTGGAGTTCAGTGGTTTGGCCCTCTCAACCTTTCATTAAGTCATTTATTATGAAATGATTGGTTAGAATTAGAAAGTCTTGACCCAGAGAGAGAAGATCTGGCTGGATTTCTCAGTCTTGGAACCCTAATTCTAATTATGAGTGCTTTCTTGTGGGTTTTGCTCAGAAGCAGTCACCTCTCCTTTTGTGTGTCTGTGTGTAGGTCGGATAAATTAACCACTGAGACATCTTCATTGATAGATTACTGTGATAGATCAGTCCACAGAGGGTTAATACAGTAAACTTAATTTTTATTACTGTATATTAAATAATTATGGGTTAATCTGGGGGGTATCCTGCTGATGTGCCCTGGCTGGTTTAGCTCAGTGGATTGAGCGTCGGCCTGCGAGCTAAGTGTCGCTGGTTCGATCTTCCAGTCAGGGTACATCAGAGAAGGAAAACTCTGACTCCAAAAAACCTCCGCTGCCTTGCGGCATACCTCTTCAGGGGAAAGGCTAAGGGAGTAAACCCCGACAGAAAATCCGGAGCCGGAGTCCCTAAGGCGGTTTGACGTTGTAGTCAACACCGGCAACTCCTGCGGCGCACCTGAACCCAAGCTGTATCGACTCCGTCTTTCCCTTGGACCCTTCAGCTGCGAAGAGAGGGGGGGTCTGCTGCATGGGCAACAGCAGACCCTCCATATTACCCTGCCCAGGCTCTGTAGCTTCAGCGTCATCACAAGATGTCGATTCAACACGGGAGGAGACAGATACCATGTCACTCCCGAGTCGGACTGCACAGCCATTCTCGGCGGTGCAGATAGATTCTTGGGAGGCTACACCATCGTCTCTCGAGATGGACGGCTGCCGACGATCCTGCTGATGTTAATTATTTTTGGTACCTTAGGTACCTTTAAAAATTACACACACGCACACACACACACACACACACATATACTTGCACCTGTGGAAAGCAAGCTAGATTGTATAGAATTTATATATTTATAATTTTCACATTATTTCAGTGGATTAACTTATAATATGTTCTGGGGTAATTCCATTCAGTTCAACCAGTATTCGAGTATCGATATTATTCTGAGTATTACCCTAGAAATATAGAGATGAGTACAACGTGACCCTTCCACCCTAGGAAAAAAGCATAGGTTAGGGCTTTCGACCTCAGCCCTATTGATATTTTGGGCCAGATAGTTCCTAATTGGGAGGAGTCTGAGGAAGGCTGCCCTGTGTATTGTAGGATGTTTAGTTCCACCCCTCCCCTCTTCCTAACAAAAGCACCACCCAAGTTATGACAATTAACTGTCCCAAGAACCTTCAACCTCCACCTAGAAACAATTCACAGACCTCAAAAAAACAAGGTGGCTTTTGATCCATATGGATAAACAAGCTTTCCCTGGTGCATAGCTGAACAACACAGGCAAGTACTGCCCAATTAAATAAAGCACCTTTTCATTGAAGAATGACGTTGATCATAAAAGAAAGCAAGTGCGTGTGGGTATTTGAGGGTTTACCTTCGTTATGCCGGAATAGTGTAGTGTTAGGTGTACATCCACGCCATTCCCTCTTTAGAAACAAGCCATGCCTGTAAAACACCTTTTAGCAAATCACCTCCATTCTAATTACTTAAAATCCTTATTACTTAGAATTACATACCATGAGCAATTGAACTAAAGCGGGTTGCCTGAATTCATTTGCTGACTTGTGTGTGTGATCACAGCTGTGTCCTTCCAATTTGTTTAAAAATTTGTTTAGGTAAGCACTCCATGTTAGATTTCTTGGTAGAACATAAGTTTTTCCAACAGAATGAAACGCCGCCTCTTCTTCGAGAGCAGGATGTAGGTGGTATTGCATGCTCTTTCTCTGTTTTAGGGCTTATTCCTCTCTGGGCATGTCAGAAAGACATCCCTACGGGTCAGGAATGGATGAGCGATGCGAGATGCCAGAGCGTTCTTTCCCCAGGTGACGCTGGCATGGTGTGCCGTTGACAGAGCTGCAGCCCTGCACAGCTCCGTTAAGCATCTGCTAGTTTCGAAAATTAAAATAATTTCCCGTCACTCAAGGCAATGAAATGAAGATGGATTGATCTACCATATTGACTACGAGAACTCCTGGTGTGACATGGGGCACACAGCAGCAGTGGCAGAATGGGATGTTTGCTTAATAAATTAGGGAAGCGGTGGCTAGTGTGATTATTTTCCTTTCTTCTTCTGTCCCACGGGGGCAACCTTGAAGCTCTAGCACCATGGATGCGGACTGCTATTGCTCTTAGCTGGGAAGGTACCACAAACTCATTCTTCACTCCCATCACCCCGTATGGTCTCATCCTGAAATTTACAAGCCCCATGATCCTCTCCACTTCCATGTCTACCCTCTCTTCCATCGTTCTACCTCCTATGTTTAAGCTTTTGCTATGGTCTTGGCTGGGCACAGCTCCCTAGTGTTGCGTTCTTCATTATTCATTGTAGGCACAGTGCTTTGGGTCCCCAGCATCATTAGAGGCCCAAGAAAGTGTTTTCACTTTAATTTCTTTTAAAACCAGAAGAAAAAAATGACTGTAATAATGAATGTATACTAATGAAGCCCGCTTGAATTTCAGCCATGTTTATACCAACACAGCCGTAAAATACAACTTGTGCTATTTCTGTAGAGAGGAAAGGGCCCGTGAAAGATGCCGCGCCCCCACGCACCTCCTCGTACGCAGCTGGGATACTGCCCTTACTCTCTTTGAAATCTGACAGTTGCTCCCGTGGCTTTGGACAGTTATTACAAATCCAAGGTCATTCACACCTAACCCTGTCCTATCTTTCTCTCCTCTCCCACTTGCACCCTGTGTACATTTTCTGCTGTCATCTTTGGTTTACCTACACTATGCAAACTCCATCTTCCTCCTCCTCCTCCTCCGCATTGAACCAGTCACTGCTTTATCCCTTCAATACCTTTTATTAGTGAGAGGGGGCCTCCTCGTTTTTGTCTCCACCATTGTATGTCCACTGAAGTCAGGGATGTTCGGGTCACACCTGCATCTCCAGTCTCCAGTGTCTGCAGTGCCAGAGAAACGTTTATCTTCATATAAGGCATCAAGCCAGAAGTTTCCTGAAACTTAACCCAGGAATTAAACAACTCTGAAACCTTGTCTATTTGAAGTGGGAAGGACAAGTGTTTGATAACTATCAGCAAACCTGTTCAACAATTAGAGTCTGTCTCTTCGACCTAGTATTTTCAGGTGTATTTTTTTACACTGGCCTTCACTTTAGGGGTTAGGTTACAGTGAAATCTCTGAGAATCAGTTTCATGCTGCTGAGAGCTTTTAGCTGCAGGCATTTTTAAAATAGTTGATTGGATGCTCTATTAAAGAAGTCTGGCTGCCCACTGCGATCTGTGCCATTCTTAGAGTCTAGTGAGATAATCTGATTTTTTTTAACACTGCTTGAATTGCAAAATGATGCACCTCTCAGGAATGTGTTATCAGAGAGTCAGGAAATGAACATTGAAGCTTATTGCGCTACGAAGATCATAACTTACCTTGGTTTTTACACCCCCTTTTTTCTTTTTTTTTTTTTTGAAGAGGAGCCTGAAGTTCTTGAACAAGTTGAACCGTGACTAGTATTTGGGAATTGGGATGAAGGCGCTGCATTTTCTTTTCTTTGTATTAAGAACTTACTTGCCTGGGGCCACAATAAAAAATCTCACAGGCATATAAGTTGGAAATCATTTTGTATTGTTCCACACCTTTGTCAATAATTACGTTTTCTACATTCTAGTTTATTATTGTTCTTTCTCGTGCCGGGCGCTCCTTAATGCTTTCCATAAATATTTTTGAGTCTCCGAATGTGGGGGAGGGATAGAGACATAAGTAGTAAAAAGCAAGAAGGATCACTTGTGGACAGTGAAGCAACAAGTCTCATATTGTTTACATTTACATTAAAATCCTTTTAAAGGACCAGGAATCCTCGTTCCGCTCACTCGAAGTGTTTAGATATTCTTTTCTTCTACTCTTAACAGCCGAGACGTAGATGAGTACTTACAGGTGGTGCCGTCAGCTGCGTCCTCATAGTCACAGTATCCCATATACTGTTACCAAAGTCACTTTCACAGGCCCTTCATGTGGGTTCTATCTGCGCCTCCAAACCGCTCCTTGAGTTCTGTCCTCACTCAGAGCTACGGAAACTGACTCAGATGTTGTGCCGCTGAAACCGGCATTAGAATTGAGTGGAAGAGTAAAACTCCAATATGGTTTTTTGGCTCCTGGCCATCTATTGTTTCTGTAACATTTTATTTTATTTTTTTAATGTAGCCAAGAAAGGAGAAGTAGTGTCTTCACTATTACCTTCCATTAAGAATTATTTTCTCCTGTCTATCATAGTTCCTAGTAGTCTTTTTTTTTTCCACGGGAAAAGCCATTTGAAAAATTCTTAGTGTGTCTTAGGGCTATAGGGAGGGCAAGCTCCTTTGAGAAGTGCCTTGGTGCCTTATTTAAGAAGGATAATCTTTCCACGCTTATCAAGCAAATAGCCTGAAACTTGAACCCTGAGTATTCTTCAGTGTTATAACCCGGGAAAATAATCTTCGCTTACAATAAAAGTGATAAGGTAACAGAATACAATTTTAACAATGAATAGGAATACTATTTGAAAGTTACTGTAGATTTATTTTCACATCAATATTCTCTCTGAATTTCTATTATGTTTGTAGAGCAGTTTTCTCCTATACCAAAAGCCCTAGTAATAAAAACACAATAGTATGAGTCATAAGCAGATGGGAAAAGTAGCTAAGTAAATATTATGCAACTTGAAGAGGAAATAAACCAAAGTATATAACGTATAAATACCCTTTTTGCTTATCAGAAATAAATACTTCACATTTTCTTCCTGAAAGTTTTATTAATATTCTGAAAATAGAAAAGTTCTAAGGCCATGAATTCTTTAATCTACTTCACATACGGATATTCGAACTCTTACTCTATATAATGTACTTATTTATAATCTTTCTTATTCCAACAGACCATAAGTGACTTCTTACCATCTATACCTGGATGTGAATGTGTGTGCATGTATATCTAGCTATGAAGAGATAAGGACAAGAAGTAAATTGTAAATATCTGAATTTTCTGTCTCGATAACCTTTCATGGAGTAAATTCTTTTATTCCCTCTTCGTTCTGTTCCCACTCATCTGGTCACCTTGCAGGTGACTTGCTTTAAAGATTTTTCAGGAACTTTTTCATAAGTTTTGCCAATTATTCTTCTTCCACTTACAATCTCCCTGTACTGTTAACTGAAAATCTAATGATGAGGACAGGTTGGTATCATTTTATAAAACAGGAGCTTATAGGCCCATGCTAAAACACGTTAAGTGCCTTAAATCTGGCACGATGACAGCAGGCCAGTTGATGCTCAGAGTGTCTGAACTGCTTCGTCCCAGGCTTGGAGGAAATCAGATGGAGGAGACTTCCTAGAGAGGTCAGTAGGGCTGAAGCTGTGTCTGCCCCTGCCCCTGCCCCCACCCCCCCGCTCCCGGGGAGCTGCCCTGGGATTTTAACATACACTGAAAACCAGTATTATAGCTTAACTCCTCTGGAAAAATGAGGAGTATTAGGGTGTTTGCCATTTAGTACTCCAACTGATAAAGATATTAAACGGTATGGACAGTCTGGAATGTATCAGGCCCAGATATGTATACTGGCTTCCTCACTGTAGCTCGAGACTAGGAATCTCATTAACCACCTCTCCCCATTCTAGTTCTAATTATCTCTCTACCTACTTGCTTTCACAATAGCCTGAGGCCTGTATGTGGTAGAAGAGGCTGTAAAGGGAAATAGGTGAAGGTCTGAGCTGGCAGTGCGTAGAGAAATAGGCCCTTTTTTCCCTTGCCCGAGGAGTATGGGTAACTAAGATGTAGGTGTGTGAGTAAGGCTGTCCTGTATAGATTCTCCCTAAATGATAAAGTGTCTCCATTTGTAAACCTACTACCTCTTGCGGAAGCTTGTTTTCCCCACCTGCAGCTTGCTCACCTATGTTCTCCCTCTGCTGATGCCTGGGTGCTCTGTTTCTCCTATTCTGTACATTATGAGTGGGTCAACACTGCAGTGGGTAAATGAGAAGAAATGAAAGGGTGAGGAGGAACTACAAAATTTAAACTTGCACTTATTGGTACCTTACACATGATAGTGTAAGCCGTGTGCTCTACAAAATCCATTGGAAATGCTTCAGGAAAATGAAAGTCCACTTTAGAGCTGTGTCATTGGATAGTGATGAATATGACATGGCATCTTTCAGGTGATGAGAGGTATCACAGATGTCATGACAACATCCGTAGTCTTAATATTCAGAAGAGGAATCGTCGTAACAACTCAGCTTGCAATTTATGTGGAGATCGTAGGTTTCAAGGCAATAAAATAAATTCTGTCTTTAGCCCACAGCCAGTCTGCTTACTGGGCTGTCTCTGTGCCCTAAACCCACGTGATGTTGAGGGCTTAGTTTTGGAAGTTGTTTCGTGTGTTACCTGGGGGAAACCTGGTTTGATCTCAATGTGCGGTATCAGATGACTGAAGGGCTTGACCCAGCATTCCAGAACTCCATGACTCCCCATTTCTCACCCCCCCCCCTTCTCTTGCACACATATCTGTCTACCTCCTGGAATGGACTGGGGTCTGGGACTCTGTGTGGCAAGAAGCTTCACTGCTTTGTTCCTTGGATTTCAACGAGCACATACTCTTTGGTGGACTGTGATGTGAATAGCATGAGTGTTTGGTGATGAAATTTGCATGTCCTTTGTTGGGAGGAGTGTCATGAGAATAAGATTTTTTCTATTCACACAGCCAAATGTAAACCATGAACAGGGGGGCACGTTCTATTTAGTAGCATTAAGATTCAATCATTCAGATTTCAGGCATTTTCTTCTAAAACTATATTGAGTGAAAACATACATTTAATTTTAAAAAACACTATGCATTTAAATAAACTGTTTATTCCTTACAGAGGTATAAAAAAAGAAAGAAAAGTTAAGCCTACAATATGAGTCAGATTGAGAGACAGCAGCGATCGATGGCCATCCCCTTACAAATAACAGTGCGTGAGTCTGGAGCTCCCTCTTCCCTCCCCCTTTAGGAGAGAAAACCAAGAAGGTACGGCTCATACACCATAGCTGAACCTTTCTCTTATCTGATCCCTGCCTTGTGTAATACATTAAATATCAAATATATATCCTGTGTCTGGATATAAATGCGCTGGTCGGTGCTAATTGAACCAGTTGAAGTCCTGACTTTCTAGGGTTTATTAAAAGAGAGTAAGATTATTTTTGTACACTATGCTAAATGCTCTTTTCCTTTTGTAATAAAAAGCCAGCAACAGCAGCCACAGAAAAGACTTACGAGGTAGTGACACGCCTACAATAAGATTAATAAGACAAACGGGTCATTTTTTGACCCGAGCGTAATTTATTATTGTTATAAATTTTATATTGGCTTATGTGTGCCATGTTTAGGGCAGTAATTGTTCAGTAGAAATATAATGTTTGCTACATATATAAGTAAAATTTTTCTATGACCATGTCGGACAAAGTGAACATACAAAGTTGGAACAATTAATTGTAGTTATTGTTTATTTTCCTCCATGATAATCACTTAGCACATAAAAATTATTAAAAAGGTACTTTACCATGTATCTTTCATACTAAGTCACCACAATCTCAATTGGGACACTAAATTTTTATCAAAGGAAAATGATGTTTAGCAGGTCATAAAAGGACAGTTAAAAAAGGAAATGTGCTTACCCAGGTTGTTTCAGACATGCTGAAAGTTTTTCAATAATGGGATTGAAATAGGTTTTTAAATTGAGGCTTACATTAAGTGCAATGAAATCAAATGAAAATTTCAGTTTCTCGTGTGAGCTAGCTAGATTTCAAGTGCTTAGAAGCCACATGTGGCTGGTGCTGACCCTGTTAGGCAAAACTTCAGGATATTCAACCGTAGAGTCAGTTTCTTAAACTAAGGAAGGAAGGAGAGTTTTCAGGAGTGCAGAACTCTGTACGAACGCAGAAGGAAGCAGGACTTTTGAGCATGGACAGACATAATGCCATAGGCTGACAATAGAAAAGACAGCAAAGAAATCACTATTCGGGAGGCCAGTGCTTCACAAGCTGTGTGGGGCTGAAATTCAGTTTCTGATGGGGAGAAGGCCCAGTGGTGAGAGTTTCACACAAAATTTTATTTGAGCACAAGCTTCTGTTGCTTGAAAACTTTAGAAAGCCATTCACCTCATCAAACTTCCCAATGAAGTGAGGGACCATTTCTGAGACCCTGATAGATGGGTGTGTCCACCTATTGAAGTGGCTCCTTGGTGAGACTCAGTATCTCCTGAGGTTCCTTCACCACATTTACACAATGGACAAGTACTTGACCGTAGGAAAGAAGAAAGTGTTACCCTTTGTGACAGCGTGGATGGACCTGGGAAACATTATGCTAAGTGAAAGAAGCCAGTCAGAGAAAGACAAACACCATATGACTTCACTCCTATGTGGAATCTAATGAACACACTGAACTAACACGGAAAATAGAGACAGACCCGTAGCTGGAGAGCAGGGGGTGTTTGGGGGGCGGAGGGATCCAGCAAAAAGGAAAAAGGACCCATGGAGGTGGACAGCAGAGTGCTGATTGAGGGTGGGGAGGGCGGGGTATAAAGGGGGTAAGTGGTAATGGAAAAAATACAGTAACAAACTTTAAAAAAAGAAAAAGAAAAACCTCCTGTAACTTTCTTACGGAACTGCTACCCAGTTGTGCCTTTTCTGTCTCGTACTACTTCAAAAAGATTACTTCAAGCAAAATACAGGATCTTGTGTAGAATTTAAAAATTCAGTGCGAAAAAGTTTCTACCTTCTGAACTAATTTTCAGCCCTGATACTATTAATATTAGTTGTTGATATCAAATACATGCCTGTATTAGGTTCTCTTGCTATAATAATTCTGCAAAGCCACAACCCATTCCAAAATTCAGTGGCTTAAAATAATAGGCATTTTTTTATAGTTCATAGGCCTCTGGGTCAGCTGATCTTGACTGAGCTTGGTTAGAAGACAATAGAACTTTAGAAACTCAACATATATAGGATATCTCTTGTATCTAAAATGGAGAGGAGTAATAGAATTTGAATTTTCTATGTTGCATTATGTGCTTCATGCTAATCTGCCTGAGCTGTC
This sequence comes from Furipterus horrens, assembly GCF_987537825.1. Classification (NCBI taxonomy): domain Eukaryota; kingdom Metazoa; phylum Chordata; class Mammalia; order Chiroptera; family Furipteridae; genus Furipterus; species Furipterus horrens. The sequence goes on from NW_028327171.1 coordinate 13,282,930, forward strand.
AGAACTAGTGGAAATTACACTGGAAAATTGTTCATTTGTTTTCATCAGATTTCTTTACAATGAGTGCCATTCAAACCAGCATCTCTGTGGAGCCCAGTTTTCAGATCCTCCAGCTGTTAGCAGCGTGACTTAAATGCAATAACTCTAAAATGAGGTTTTAGCAAAAGCACTCATTTGAGATGCGCTCTAATTGATCTGTCCATAAACCGCATGTGTGTTTTTGTTGATTACACACTATACTAGTAGTTCTATAGTAGGTATATATTAGGTTGGCCAAAAATTTTGTTTGTTCTTTTTCTGTAAGAGCCTCTAGTAGCGCATACTTGTCTTTAACTTCATTTGATTTTGTTAGATTGTATTGAGACAGCTGCATATCAGTGTGTATTTTTTTTTAAGAAACTTCAAAATTAGGAATTTTTGTATAGCCATTTTAATATTGAAGATGGAAGACTACACAATATTTTTGGCATATTATGCTTTATTATTTCAAGAAAAGTAAAAAACGCAACTGAAAAGCAAAAAAGGATTTGTTCAGTGTATGGAGAAGGTGCTGTGACTGATCGACCGTGTCAAAAGTGGTCTGTGTGCTGGAGATTTCTCTGGACTGTTGAATAGAAGTTGATGATGATCAAATCGAGACATGAATTGAGAACAATCAATGTTATACCACGCAAGAGATAGTTGATATACTCAAAAAATTCAAATCAACAAAGTTATTGCTGTAGATGAAAAATGTGTCTTATTTTACCGAAAAAAACATATGGACTTTTGGCCAACCCAATATATGGGATATGTAAGCAGGCGTGTGCTTACTGTTGAAAAATTAGAAAACACAGATTAAATAAGCTAACAGATGACGAATGTCCATTAACAGTTGGAATGTCTGAGGCTTTGGACTCTACTTTTCACATTCAATTGGCTACTTCTGATTTAAGGAAAAAACTAAATTAGAAGAAAGTTTTGCATTTGCATTTCAGGGGCGATTTCTTAAAGAGGAAGCTATCAAAAGTTACTAACTGGTCACATCTAGTGATTTAAATTTAAGAAATGCAGGTTAAACATTTAAACTGTGGATCTGCTTGCCCTTTTACTTACTCTAAAAATATCTTTTAGAAGCCAGCAACAAGGAACTGAAATATGTGGCCACAATAAGGGGGAAATTATTTGAAGATAATATTCAAGATTTAAAAATAAAAAGTCTTGAGAACTACTGGCTGGAATGCCAACTGACCTTTTATGAAAAAAGAAAGCATGGGCTTTGGAGTAACAGCCTGGGCAAGTTTTGAGCCTTTAATTATCTAAGTATATGTGGAGGCGACTTATTTTGGTTCTTCTGAGAGTCAAATGAGATAATGAAGGGAAAGGCCTAAGTGGACACTTCTGTTTTTGCCCTTAACTCTTTTTCTAAGTCTGGGTTCACAAGATGAAGGCTGAAGAGATATAGCAATATTGAGAAAACCAAAATGCTATAAAGGTGATGATATTGTATGCTTTTCTATGGTGGCTGTATGAAACATGCTAGTAAAACTTACAATGAAAGATGCAATGAAAGAGATAAGCCATTTCTTGGCATCAATGATGTTGAAAAGAAAACATTAGACCCAATTATACAGGCCGAAGTATGTATATGATATATAAATGTATCATGTATATGCATGTAGTTAAAATATAGAACATTTACTGTTTAGGAGTCAATGAACATTAATTGTATTGAAAACTACTTTTTAAGCAGATAGTTTGGTTGCCATATATGAGGCTCTGTTTTTGAAAATTCCAGGTTTGTACCTGTTCTAGGCAGTGGGCATGACTTTCTTGGGCCTGCCTAAAATTCACGCTTTCAACATTGGTAACTGATTTTGTGGACGTTGGATAACAAATGCTTCTATTGAGAGGACTCTTGATTTCCTACTGGGCATCAGCAGCAAGAGTTATTTATCAGCTTTGTTTTGAGATGGAAGGAGTTGCGGGTCTTTAGAAAACCTATCCTTTGAGCAGAAAGAAATGCTTGATACTATTAGATGGCAAAAGTAAAACAATTTAGTGATGACTTTGTTTGTTCTTCAGGGGACAACAATCCATTGGCTGGGGGAATATTATTCCCAGGGATTGGGGCAAGAGCAAGTTTTATAGACACTAGGAGAGACCACGTGGAAACAGGCATGATTGGCTAAGAGGTCAGCGGTTTTCTTAAGAGGCTAGCGGGTCCTGTTCTCTAGGGTAAGGCGAGTTAGCTAAAACTGAACTGGAGAATTGTGATTGGTGTGCTTGGATTTCCTTGACGAGTCTTTCCCTTAAGCGCTAGCTGACTGAGGTTGAGATTTGTGATGTGGGCCAGGCCACCAGGATAGCCTCCTTTTTGTGGGTCCCCATATAAGAATTAACTTTTATCAATATCAACAGAGGCCATGTATTTATCCAGGAGCAATGACACGTCATTCGAAGCCAGGTCAACAGTGCCAAATTTCGAGGAGTGAAATATGTGGATTAGTACTCTGAAAGGAATTTTTCTCTCTTTATTCACTTTGGTGGCAAGTTATTTTTAGCCTGAAATTTGAGCTTGAAATAGTTGTGTAAAAGAGAGGACGTGAGGAAGGTGCCCAGCTACACACAGGTAAATCAGAGGTGTGTACAGTTTCAGTAACTACATTTCATTTTTCTGTGTGCTTTGACTAGCTTCTCCATTCTTTCTCACCACAGATACATGCACACGCGCGCACACAAGGGCAAAACCTTGGAATACTGCAATTTAAAAAAAAAAATTATTTGTTTATTTATTTTATTTTTAGAGAGAGGGGAAAGGAGAAAGAGAGAGAGAGAGGGAGAGAAACATCACTGTGTGGTTGCTTCTCACTCGCGCCCCCAACTGGGGACCTGACTTGCAACCTAGTCATGTGCCCTGACTGGGAATCGAATCAGCGACACTTGGCTCGCAGGCCGACGCTCAATCCACTCAGTGCAATTTTTTGTTGTTGTTAATTTGAGAGTCAGTCTGGTCACATCAACAACACCCTTGACGGAGTAGGTCTTACTCCTGTCTCTGCCTCTTCATAATTGTGCAGTCTCACACAAATTTCTTGCCAGAGCTTTTTCCTCCTCATAGTTGGGATGGATGATTGATTGTACAGATGCTTCCAGTTCCATGATTCTAATTTTAATGTGAGTTCGCCTCTGAGATAAAGGGGACAATTGTAGATGTTTTGATTTGCTTAAGATTTGGAGGGGGCATTAAAAGGAAAACCATACAGATAATCTTTTCCTTTACAGAATGAACATTGTGTATCATAAGCATTAAGTGATGCTTACTTTACTTCCCTTTTGAAAGAACTTCACCCTCAAATCGGTTAATTACATTGAAAATGGAAAATTTGTTTTAAAATGAAGTTGAAAAGCAGTTTTGTGGGATATAATTGAATTCGGCCCAGGTTAAGGGGAAGCTATATTTATGGGAGGAAAGGGCAGTTGTGACAGAAATAGTATCACTGTTTTTTTTAAGAGATGCTATACAAGCGTCTGACCCCGAAGAAACTGTGAACTGGTTAAAAGTACCAACTTTTCCGCTCTGTGAGGCCAGCTATTCCGACCAGCGAGAAATTGGTTTAAATACAGAAACCAGATGGTTTTCATCAGCTACAAACCTTAAATTACATAAATCCATGGAGGCAACTAAGCTACGGACCTGTGCCTTCTCCTTGCCTAGGGAGACTTTTCAGCCAGGGGAACAGAGAGCTCCTTGTTCCCCTTCTCTTATAGTTGGGGCTGTGTGGGGAGGAATGTGCCCGAGCCTGCTCTATAAGGAATTTTGATCTCCTTGATGATAATAAAGAGAAACATTTTGGGGAAAGGGAACACCCAGCTTGAAAGGACAGCAGGAGAAGCTGGCTTTGCATTTGTAAATTGCAGCAACTTCAGCTGTAGGTTTTCTAGTTCATCTATGCAGACTGGCCTAGATTAGGTATAGATGTTTATTTTAATTTCCCCTGAAGCCATTTTTTAGCTAACTTGCTCTGCAAAGTCCATTTTCCCTTCAGTATTCTTATATATGGTGGCCCTAAAATATTTTTCTGGTAGCAGATGATTGTTTTAAAGGTGTGTAATATTTACACATTCTATAAATAGCCTCTTGATTTTGAGGCAGTGTGTGGACACTCCATTGTTTTAGCCAGTTATTTTGTTCATTGTCGCTGGACGCTGTTTTCCTATAGGAAAGCATCATTATAGTCTCCTGATGTCAGTGGAAAGTCATTCAGTTTACAAGAATTATCTTCATCTTCCATCTCTCAGGAATGCATAGACCGTGAATGGCTGGTTATACCAGGGATCCAGTCTCTTAGGTGTCGGCTCACATTCTGCAAAGTAACCATAAGTTACCATAGGTAATGTTCAGATGGAAGCAAAATTAAAATGTAATAGTTATTTAAGGGGTTATGTGTCCCATCTACTAAAACTTTTGTATTTTCTTTTTCTGTTAAAAAGGGAAATGTTTTCTAAAAAGTTTGAAATAATTAGCTTTAAGATTATTTAGACAGAGTATACATTTTTACTGGCAGCAAATAACTTAACACTGGGACCCAAATATTTCAGGTTTAAGAGTGTCCATATTTACAGATCCTGAATAGAACTGTGCGTGATATATTCAGCCATTTCTTTCAGCATCCATTCGGAAAAAGAGATTTCAGTATAGCTGTTGGGCTCTCGGATGGCTCAGTATTATCGCCTGTGTGTCACCTGGGCTGGTGTGGTTTCCTTCTGGTTGCATGCCAAAGAGTGGACTGCTCCTAGCATCCAGGCTGTTTCTTAAATGGCTTAAGTGAGAGGCCTGCGAATTACTTGTTTTCTTTTAATTAATTTAGCCAATAAGGTAACTGAATTATGTTACTTAAAACATGGAATTCTTTGCAGGTGTCCTTCAGTAAGGATAGAAAAGCTTCTGATTCAGTTTGTATCTTGCAAAAATTTGCTCTGATCTTCTTGTACACCCGTGGTGTTGGATTGGGAAATAATTTTTGCCTGGTAAATGTTTTTCGTGATTTAAGTATTTATTTGTAAAGGGCCTTTCTTAATATCAGATGTAATGGATACATATTGCCCATTTTTAAGTTTCTAGTATTGTAGTTTGCTCTAATTATTGAAGAATCAAAGTTTGAACTGTTAAATAATCTTCACTTTAAGAAAATCAAACATGTTATTGATTACTATCCTCCATACATTTATTTTTTAAAGTTAATACTAGATCTCATCTTGCAGAAAACCCCAAAGGAACTAAAGCATGTATTTTCTGGTCTGAACTCCCCCTGATAAAAATGAAGAACACAAGGCAATTAAAGATCTTCTTTAGTAATTTGTTACCAGGCTAAAGTGGTCTGTTTGCCTGTGTGCATCAAAGCCCAGTCAAACATGAACAAGAATTTGTAACCATGAAAGTAAGGGTTTATTAGTTAAGGAAATGGTACCAATCCTGGTCACAGGTAAGCTATTACTCAAAGACTTGGCCCCTGGATGGCTTCCAGGAATTGGGTTATATAGGGGAAGAATCATTAATCACAGTGGTTAAAGGATTTGAAGTCCTGGGCTCTACTGATTGGTTGGGGCCGGTGCAGAGAGTAGTTGATGGTTATGTCAGGTCCTGGTGTCAGCCACGGCATTTGTTCTGTCTGATTTTGTGAGGATGTAGTCCTTAGGGCCATTCCACTTTTCAAGGGCCTGGGACTGAAGTAAAGATGTTCTCTTTAGCTTGACTGAAATTCTGCTTCTGTGGTCAACAACCCTGAGGTTTTGTTCTTAGGACATTTGCCTTGACAAGGAGGGAGAAACTGTTGTAAACAGATTGTGGAGAATCTAACATAGAGGAATTTCGAGGTGGAGAGGGGAGAATTCACTCGACAAAATAACTGCCAGCTGTTGTAAAAGACCATTAATCTCTCTGTTCAGTTAGAGATAAGGTACCAAGGTTCCGCTAGGACTGGAAATCTTCGGGACAGGAATGAGTTTGAGCAGAATTAAATACCATAGGGAATACAGTGGTGATTCCATTGCCAGGGTGTAAATTCCTTGAGGATAAGGCCCATATTTTATATACAAATAACTAAAATGTACATATTTATATATATATTACAAGTATATTTCATATCCTCCATAGCATCGAATTTATCTGGTATGTGATATTTGACTTTCTTGCAATGTTATTATCTTACTACTTATTTCAGTAAAATTGACAAAATTTGTATTCTGATTTATAGGATCAAGGCATTAGGTTCTCTTATTTCCTCAGGAAAGCTGTTGAAACTGAAGTTTATAGAGCATTCTGGTTAGGTTGCTTCTTTCCATCTGTTGGGGAATGAGCCTCTCAGTTTCTGGCTTAGAACTTGAGGGAGGTGGGTGGCAAGGAGCCCAAATTGGGGAGCTGAGTGGTTCCAGCTATTCCTGATGCTCATCCAATACCGTGGCCTTGCTGCTGTTTGCTACATCTGGCAACACAGGGGCACTGTTTGCTTAACTGAATATGCCTTACAAAGTAGAACCACAAATGCAGAAAATGTTACCTGGGATATGGTTTTAAAGATTTTGCCAAGAGTTTTTGCACTTAGGACAGTGATAGGTCTCAGCAGGGTTCAGGGCCAGGTTTTTTTTTTTTTTTTTTTTTTTGAAGGACGTAAATCCTCTGTTGTTCTTGGACAAAATACATATGAAGATGACTAGAATGGACAGATGTTTGAACTATTTTTACATTTCTGTGGGAAGCACTGTCAGGAAGCCATTTTCTTTAACTGAAATCTCTCAGTGCAGTTTTAGGGATTTTTTTTTCCCTTCTGTGAACAATTTTTAGAAATGATACAAGTTATTATAATAGAATCACCCAGTACTTCGCTGTCTGAGTGGCTTCTGCTGGTAGTTAACCCTTCCTGGCCTGGATGGCACACATTCCCTCAGCAGTTGCACTTAACAAGGGAGGGATTCTTTTCGTTTGACGTGTCTTTGGATTTCTTGGTTTCAACCAACGCTTTTGCTCCTGTGGGTTTAATTGTCATCTCTTGCTGATTCTTTTTTCTTTCTAAGGTATCAGAACCTATTAAGTGAGGTAGGACAGATATTTTGGTACTGCCATTTCCCTTTTAAAAGTATTGATATAAAGGTTAACGTCCGTGCATAGAAGGGTTTGGAAGCACTCTTTTAAAAGTTCCATCCCTCAAACAGTATGTTGCCTGTAGTAAGAACAGCTGAGAACCACTGAGAGATCGCTGCACATCAGTGGGCACTGCGCTGGGCTCTGACAGTGACCTTGTTGGCGTCTTGCACTGTGGTTTGCAAGATGGGACATTCGCACCCTTAACGTACTCTCCAGAGCTGAGACAGTGATAACCAGGAAATGTTGGGGGAGGGGGGTGCGCAGGTGAACTGCCAACATACTCAGTCACATTTGGGCATGGTAAAAAAAAAACACAGCAGTTTTTCTGTTCAAAAAATTAGAATGTAGTCACTTGCTAGCTAATAATGCACGCAAACACTGTGCCATCAGCTCTGGGAGGAGAGGTGGGGCGTGACACAACCTGACCCCCAGACCTGGTCATCACACAGGACTTGGCATGGTTCTCTGTGTGACTCAGGTTACTGTGAGAATGTGGTTTCCTCTAGAGTGAGTATATCTATTTCAGAAAAACATCTTATTTTATTGTCAGAACCTTTCAGGAGGCACCACAAAATCCACTGTGGGGAAATGTATAATCTTTGCAGTAAATAGATTTCTCTTAATATTACTAATTTCTCTTTTCAGTGTAAAAATATAAGCACTGTATTACAGGTGGTGGGAGATGTCTGTAGCATATATAATACAATATTCCCTCTGTTATCGCGGGTATTACGTTCTAGATCTACCCCCCCCCAAAGTAGGAACCTTACATTTATTCTACTCTCTTAAACCTACATAACTTTAACAACATACATATACAGTACTGCAAAATCCCACGATATAGCGAAAAATCCGCGATAATTAAATATAATATTTTTAAAAATCCCGCGATACAGTGAGACCGCGATAAGTGAACCGCGATATAGCGAGGGACTGCTGTAATTTAACTGCAAGGGCTGATGAAGGCAGAGCGGAATCACTACTGAGAATTGCCAAGGATAGAACTGTTTTTGCTATTGCTGCCTATTTCCAGGGTCTGTTTTTATAGACCTTTTCCCCCAATCTCTGCCCCAGAACGGTGGATTGCTATAACTAACCAAAACCTGTTTTGTTTTGTTTTTTAGGTGCCCACTGATGGCAATGCTGGCCTGCTTGCAGAACCCCAGGTCGCTATGTTTTGTGGCAAACTGAACATGCACATGAATGTGCAGAATGGGAAGTGGGAGCCAGATCCATCGGGGACCAAAACATGCATTGGCACCAAGGAGGGCATCCTGCAGTACTGCCAGGAGGTAAGTTCCTGCTGCTGGACATGTTGCATCACGTGCCTTTATTTTTTTAACTTATGTCTTTGTATTTTATCTCTTACAATGAAAAATCCTTGTTGCTAATGATTCACTCTACCACTAATGATACTTACTTGCTTTACTCTGTCATGTGCATAAATGTTTTTAAAAAATTATAGAATGCTGTGACCATAATTAAACCTACTGATAACAATTTCAGACATCTGGGCACATCCTTTTATCTTTAGAGTATATTGCACTATAGCCACACAAAATATTGTGTGTAAACGAAACTAGAGTTAAGTTTCTCTATTTATGTTACCAATTTGGTGTATTTCGTTTCTTTATTTTCGTGTTCAGTGTTTCCCTCCTTATTAATTTTACTTTTTGAACATGTAAAATGTTTACGTTGCTAGAACATCGAAACTATAAAAAGTTATACTCGGAAATATCATTTGTCGGCTATCCTCTATAGATAAACATTTTCATTGTTCTTGATTTATCCTTCTTGCAAAAGAGATTATTTATTTATTTATTTATTTATTTATTTATTTATTTATTTATTTTAAAAAAGGTAGCTTACAATAAGCACTGTTTTGCACTTTACTTTTTTGACTTAACTTTCATCCTTTGTGTAATTCTTCCTAGTTTCCTTTCTGCTGCCATACAGTGTATTTCTTCCTTATTAATTCAGTTTAAAATAACTGGAGTCCCAAGCATTTTATTCCTCATTCACTAGACACTTACCTATTCTAGGATACATGGTTATTTGTGTTTTAAGCACATTTAAAGGAATTAATCTTACATGATTTGGAAAAGCAAAGTTCCTTACCCTCCATATAATACAGCAAGATAGCCTGTCAATATTTTTGTTGTTGTTGGAATGTTTTATGTACTAGAAAATTTCTTTTAGCTTTCTTGGATCCAAAATGAATATGTAATGAATTATATATGATACATATGTAGATATAGATATAGATACAACAACACACATAAGTATACACACACATACAGAGTATATACAGTTTTGAGGTAGCATTCTAAGAAAGAATAATCTCTAGGCCATGGCCAGATAACTCAGTTGATTAGAGTTGTCCTGAAATGCCAAAGCTGTGGGTTTGATCCCTGGTCAGGGCACATACAAGAAACAACCAATGAATGCATAAATAAGTGGAAAAATAAATCCATGTTTCTCTCTCTGTCTCTCTCTGTCTCTCTCTCTCTGTCTCTCTCTCTCTCTCTCTCTCTCATCAATAAGAAAAAGAAAAGACAGTCTCTAAATAATAACTTTTATGTTTTGGGAATTAGCAAGAATAAAAGAATACTCTCTAGGCCCTGGCCAGATAACTCAATTGGTTAGAGTTGTCCTGAAATGCCAAAGCTGTGGGTTTGATCCCTGGTCAGGGCACATACAAGAAACAACCAATGAATGCATAAATAAGTGGAAAAATAAATCCATGTTTCTCTCTCTCTCTCTCTCTCTCTCTCTCTCTCTCTCTCTCATCAATAAGAAAAAGAAAGGACAGTCTCTAAATAATAACTTTTATGTTTTGAGAATTAGCAAGAATAGAACTATTTTTGGGTATAAATACATTATAACAATATATTATATATCAAGTAATGTTTATCCTGAAGGAGTATGAACCATGATGTGAAAAGATAATTCTTTATATTTAAGTAGAAATAACTGATACTTAAGTGATTTATATCTCTTAAAAACATTCTGCCTGCTTATTTATTAACTAGGGATTAGAAATTAATTCATTTTTGCCCATTTATGACATTTCTAAAATATACTCTTTGGAAGTAATATTCACTTTCTACTGAAGAGTTCCTCTAATACAATATTATACATACATTATGAGTTTGGTAAATTGAAACTCCATGTGTTCACGTTTATGGGTTTTTGATACCATTTCATTTTTCTGGCTATAAATACAGATTATGCATTCTGAATGTTAAATAGAATTTCTTTTTAAAAGGCTAGAACTCAAATTTAGTTAATGACATTGACTACAGCATCCTTTCTCTTGAATGGCTCTTTTGATGTGTATATCATAGTTTGCATTTAAGTTTTTCCTCTCTTATGAATAATCAGATGTTTTTGTATTTGTATGATGATTCTATAAAAATTATTCTTCTTGACCCCGAGAATAACCCTTACGGGCACTCCACTTGGAGATCCCCCTAATGCCTGGGCCCTTCACTTCCTGTTTTAGTCCATTGCTTGTCCCAGGGTTAAGCCAAACAGTGGTCCTTCCCAGCCCCAGACTTTGCCAGATGTTGGTAGACATAGGATGAGAGGGGGAAAAGGGAAGCGTCTTGGTTGTTTCTCCTTTGTTTTGTAATTCTGTTAATATCTACCTCTCTCAGCTCACCATCCACAGAGGTCTTGGAGAGTAACGCATACGGGCCAGTCTTAAAATGGATTAGACAAACTGTAGACAGGAGAAGTTAAGAAAGAGCCAGAGAACATCAGGTCTTATTAGCCCTTTTAATGAATTTGACCTTTATCCCATAACAACAGGAAGTCACTGAAGGTTTTTTTTTTTTAAGAAAGTGAATGACTATAGATTTGCATTTCGAAAAGAGAAGTCACCCTCTTATTTTGTCACTCTGTCCCCATATCTGGTTTCTCATTTCCATGAGGGCCTATAAAGTAATTTTAGCAATATGAAAACTGACAGTGGCAATAATGGCACATGACTGAGATGAAGACGATGCTAATACTTTTATCCATTAAGCAGGTGTCAGCTACCTTGTCAAGTGCATGCTCTCATTATACCCTCCTGATACTTCTGGGGTGGAATCCTGGGAAGGAATCTTGGGTAATTGCAACAGTTCAGGGGAACAAAGAGAAAGAGCACCACCCATGGTGGAGGAGCAGTGGCTGGAGACCTGGGACCAGAACTAGGAGATGCTAGCTATGTGCTGGAAGGCAAACCAGGTTTATTTGTAAATGAGGGAGGTGATGGAAGTTCAAGTGTGGTGCACATCAAAAGTGGCAGAGGTATAGTTTTTGACAAGGCAAAATCATAATTCTTGCAAAATGAACACATATCAAAGATTTTATTCAGTTTGTTAATTAATGAGCTATCTTGTAAGATGTTAAAACTGGTCCAGTTTGACTTGGAGAGATAGACATTCTTTCCCAACAAACTTCACTTGCAGAACTATGAACACTCATCAAATTTATATGGCGCAGGACAGGAAACACTGGCATTGCCATCTGTCTCTGCAGTGTTTACCCTTACAGAGTCATAAAGTAGCTCAGTCAATAGCCAGTCAATCAAAAGAATATACCCTATAGAATCAGATACCACTAGGTACCCAGTAATCTTTTTGTCCATTTCTAAGTTTTGGACATATTCTTCTAATTTGGCAAATAAAAGGTCATTGTTGATCTTTGGGACAGCAATTTCAATGGAATAGAAGTCAAATTGCTGTAGACTACCAGAGCAATACCTGAATGGATAGTGAAGACTTCTGTGGATTCTTTGAGGAAAGGCCTAGAAGCCGAGAGCTTAAGGGCAATTCAAGGAAAAAGGGAAAGGCTTTGCCTTTTGTTGTGACTTTGTTTTTTCAAGAGAAGGAACTTAAGCTAAAGGAAGCTGAAGCCAAATTGTGGGAAGGACAGATGTCCATCAAAAGAAAACCAGGCTCAGGTATCTAGGGAGAAATGGGACCCAGGGAATAAGTGATCGGCTGAGTCTTGGCAAAGGAGAGGGATAAAAAAAGGAAAGGAAAAGAAAAGATGGGGAAATAAGGAGAGTACATTAATTAAACAGTCTCTGTTTGCCAGCTGATGGAAACCCACTGAATATCATACACATGGAGAATACTCCCTGCCACAGTGCAGGGCAGCTTACAGAATTTTAATAAAGACATCAAGAAACTGGTTCCTCAGATATTGGAACTAAGACTCAGTGATGCCTGGAATTTGTCTGTTGAGGTCACTTTCATTTTCTGCTAAATCCTTTCACCCTAGGGTCACCTCCTGCTGAGATGAGCTTCCTGTTGGAGGCCAGGAAGGGTGGCAGCCAGTAGCTCTGGGAGTGTGTCCTCTTGGCCTAGCTTCCCAACTGCATTATGCTGGTGTGCATTGTAATTCCAAGGAGGGATTCTGGTTGGCCCTGCTTTTGGTCACACATCTGCCTTTGGCACAAGTACTGGGACTGGCCTGTGTTGGCCATGTGGGTGTGTGACCTATTTGACAGCTGGACCTGAGCCACATGGTGTGGAGAGAAGGGCTCTTGGCAGAAAAGGAATGAAAGTGGCATGGAGCAACATAGAACTATGACCACAGTCCAACACAGCGGACTTGGGAACACACAGTGCATTAGAAGTTTCATAGGTTGGAGAGTAGGTAGCTGGGAAAATGTATAGTGCCTCCTGCCTTTAACCAGCTTTGGGGAAAGTATGCATGCGGAGGAAGGGGGGTGGATGTTTACTCAGAACTTTTAAATAATGTTCGACATTTGCTGTTGAATGGTGCATCCTAAACTACACAGAACAGTCCTTATTGATATTTTAGGGTCTTCCTCCTACTTCCCACTCTGTTGGTATTCGGATTTTTTTTAATATAATTAGAAATAGTGAATCGTTTTTGTTTGTAAGATTGAGTTTTATGTGTGTTGTCAGAAAATGTTTATGCTCCTTTATTCTTTTTTTTTTTTTTTAATTCTGTGTTTATTTTAGACAGTATTGATTGATTCCCTGCTAGGAAAGCCACAGATAATATTCATAAATTTTCTACCTTTTCTCACAGGTTTTATAAATTATATTACTTTTACATTTTCAATGTTGTACTATAACCTGCTCTCTTGGCATAAATTCCTATAGCTGTAAGTTCTGTCTTTACCTGGATTCATTGTTTATAGCCATTCCTTTCACCAAAGCATCTCTATTCCTGTATTATTTATTTTTATTACTTTTTTTAGATGTCTGTCATCTTAGCTATTTCCAGTTGTTGTTCTTACTGAACATTGACTTAATCAGATATAGAGTTCCAGCTTGATGAGCATTTCTGTTCAGCACCATGAAGATATTTATTCACTGTATTCTGTTATCTGTCATTGTGCATATTCCTGTTAAGAAAATGTAGAGAAACCATGACTATATGTTACCATTTATAGTCCTACTCATTTACGGATTATTTTCCTCCCAATAGCGATGAATACATTTTTCCTCTACGTACTCACTCAGTTCCCTCTTGTGACCAAAACACAGATGTTTTAGCGGCAGCTGGCTGAGTCAGAGAGGCAGCTGTTAACAGTCTGGACCTAGGACAGAAGAAAACCAACTGACCTCATGATCATGACCTCATTTTGACCTTTTGCTAACCAGTGTAATTCATTTGTTAAATTTGTTTTTTCAAAGGATGGCACGTCGTATCTGTTGATGCTTGACTTAATATGATGTGTCAAATAATATTTTAGTGAATCATCTAGTTTACTTTGTAGTCTCGTGTTCCTCTCTACTTGTATTCCCTGCTATTGTTTTGCTGTTATTATTATGAACATTGTCATTTAGTCCTCCTGATTTCTCCTGTCTTATCAAGAGTCAAGAGTTAAGGACAAAATTAGGGAAAAAAGATAAAAATGGAGTTGTTTACCTTTGTTCCTGGTTATAAACCCATATAAAGTTTTATTGGGAAGATAGCTTGAAACTTAAGGTGTAAGTGGAGTATTTGTTTAATCTGTATTTTATCTCAAATGCTCTAAATTCTAAACTCCCATAGATTCCCTCCCCTTCTTTTCCCCGAAGTAATAGCTATGCTTCTGCCTAGTCATCATTCTGATATTTGCCTTTCTTTGTATTTTTCTTTTTTTATTAACACAGCACCATTTGAGAATTTATTGTGTTTCTTTATCAAATACGTACGGGAGACTACTGCAGACTTAATGCTTGTGCACGTGCCCCGCTCCCCTCCGCCCCCAACACCAGTTCTTATACTGAAGCCCTAACCCTACAGCGTGTTGATATGCCGAAGTGGGGCTTCTGGATTAGGTGAGGTCACGAAGGTGGGGCCCTCGTGATAGGATTAGTGCCCCTATAAGAAGAGACACCAGAAAGCTTGCGGAGTTTCCTCTCTTTGCTCACATATGAGGTAACATGAGGACACAGAGAGAAGGTGGCCATCTGTCTGCAACCCAGGAAGAGAGTGCTCACCAGAACCCGGCCATTCTGGCTTCCTAATCTCAGAATTCCCGCCTCCAGGATAGTGAGAACATAAATTTCTATTACTTAAGCCACCCAGTCTATGGTAATTTGTTATGGCAGCCTGAGCTAGCACAAAGACTTACCATGGTTTCTACAGGCAAAAGGATTACAGACCCAGGGTGTCTCTGAGAATAACTTTTTCTGCAGGTCATGCCTTACAAAGCAGTTTATCTGAAACTTAGCTCTGACCCAGCACATGCTAGTGATCATTCATATACTAATAGTTTGTGGATGTCCTGTTGTTGGCCTGTGGATTGCAGCCGTATAGGCGGGGGCCCTCTTTCCCTGTCTGCACTGAGAGAGCATCCCTGCAAATGGAGTTTGTGCTTTCCTTTTCCAGGGACTGTTTCCTCCCATTGATGGAATTCTAGAGAGATTTTTAAGAGAGAGCTGGGAGAGAGTTGGCCCAAAGTCCAAATTTGCCCTCAATTTATTTTTATCTACTTAAGATTCAAGTGACAATCACGCAATAGTAAAGTGAGTGATAAACATGTACATGGCTAAATATTCTTAAGTATGCTAAGTAATCACTAAGTATGCTTTCTGAAAGCATTATGCAAATCCTAGATTAGTCTTTCTGTGTCCCTGTGGTAATAGGTTCCATCTTGGGCTGTTGATGGATTATGCCTTCCAGCAGTTACAGCCTCCCTGCAATCTTGGCTGATCCTGAGACTTGCTTTAACCAGTGGAGTGGTGGGGAGGTGATCTAGTTCAGTTCTGAAAAGTTGTAGAAGTTTCTTTTTTTGTGCTCTGGGAAGGCAGCTGTGTGGAGAAGCCCAAGCAAAAGAGAGTGGATGCTGTCATTCACAGCCCTCCCTGAGCTCACATCTGACTGCCCATACCAGCCCGGTGTGCATGGCCAGGTGGGATCTTGCAGCCTTCCTGGTAGTACCCCTGCTGACAACACCATGAGGAGAAGGATTGCCCGGTCAGCACCTCGGGATTGTGTGAAATTGTAAATTATTATGTCATGGCTAGCTTCCAAGATGGCTTCCGATGATTCTTGCCTCCCTCTTTGTATTCATGCCCACATGTAGTCTTCTTTCACACTGTGCTGGGCTGACGTGTTTAACCAATGAGATATTACAGAAGTGATGTTGCATGTGACTTTCAAGGCTAGTTCAGAAAAGACATGTGGCTTCTGCCTTGCATGCCTTGCTGCGGCAGAAGCTGGCTACTGTGTCATGAGGACACTTGGGAGCACTGTGGAGATGCGCATGTGGTGAGGGGCGGAAACCTCCTGCCAACAGTTAGCACTAGCTTGACGGGCGTGTGAACGAACAACTTGGAAGTGGATTCTGTAACCTAATCAAGCCTTCATGAGGCCACGGCTGATGTCTGTCTGCACCCCTATAATAGCCAGGTTCCCTCACTTTTGCCACTTCTAGATTTCTAACCCACAGAAACCGTGTACGATAAGGCATGTTTTATTGTTTGAAGCCACTAAGTTTTGGGATAGTTTGTGTGCAGTAATAGATAGATGATCAAAATAGACATTCCCTCAATTATTATTGCCCTCTGTGGTCCTTGAATAGAAAACAGCTCCTTCCCTCTGTTCTATCTGAGATGGAGAAAGTGCTGCCATCAAGAAAACAACTTGAAATAACTATATAAATTATTCATTTACCATTTAACAGCCTAAAGTGGCCACTTGCCTTAATGAACTGTTATAGTACCTAAAGATTGGCCAAAAGAACTAGCAGTCTTATAAATATAAATAGAACAAAACTAGGATAATAATACACTTAAAATATATATGAAGTTAAATCATAGAGACAAAAATTAGAATCTTTAAGTTTCATTATCCTCTTCAATAAAATGAGGTTTTTGTTTTCCCCTATTTTATTTTATTTTTTTATTTTTTTTTTTTTTAGTTTTATTTAATCCAAGGGTGTTGGGATGGGGAAAAAAATTAGACGTGTATTTCGATTCTTCATTCATTTAGTAAATATTTATTGAGTGCCTTAAGGATAGTATTTTGTGTCACATGTTGCTGAATGTCAGGGAGATGCCACTGTCAGCTCTTGAGGAGCTTATATAAATAAACAGTTAGATAACTTGAAAAGAGTATTTAGAAGGATGAAAAGGTGAAATGAGGGGTATAAAGTAGAAGGTCTTGATTATAAATCTGGAGATTTGGAGTCTGATTCTAGAGATCGGAAAGAGCTCCAATGACGGGTTAATATCCAGAATATATAAAGAACTCATACAACTTAACACCGAAAGAATAAACAATCCAATTAAAAATGGGCGAAGGACCTGAACAGACACTTCTTCCAAGAAGACATACAAATGGCCAATAGATATATGAAAAGATGCTGAACTACACTAGCTATTAGGGAAATGCAGATCAAAACTACAGTGAGATACCACCTCACATCTGTTTGAATGGCTGTTTGGGGGGAAATTGTGGAGGAAAAGGAACCCTCATCTCATTCACTTCTGGTGGGAATGTAAACTGGAACACCCACTATGGAAAAGAGTATGGAGGTTCCTCAGAAAATTAAAAATAGAGTTACCATATGACCCAGTAACCCCTCTTCTGGATATCTACTCCCCAAAATTGAAAACGTTTATTTGCAAAATTATCTATGCTCGTGGCAGCATTATTCACGGTGGCCAAGTCATGGAGACAACCGAAGTGTCCTTCAGTAGAGGACTGGACAAAGAAGATGTGGTTCACATATACTATGGAGTACTCCTCAGCCATAAGGAAAGATGAAATACTGCCATTTGCAACAACAAGGATGCACCCTGAGAATATTATGCTAAGCAAAAATAAATAAGACAGAAAAAGCTAAAGAACCATACGATTTCTTTCGTGTGGGATATAAATTGAAACTCACGGACACAGACTACAGTATGGTGGTTACCAGAGGGTAGAGGGTGGTGGGGTAGTAAAGAGGATCAAATATATGGTGACGGAAAGAGATTTGACTTTGGGTAGTGAACATGCAATGTACAGATGATGTATTTGAACCTGTATAATTTTATGAACCCTTGTCATCCCAATACATTTTAATAAAAAGAAAAAGAAGAGCTATGGGATTGTTTTTAGTGTGAGTGTTTTCTGGTCAAAATGCTTTGAGAAGTATTAGCCTGTATCCAGGGATAGGTTAGGTTGGAAAGAGAAGGGAGTTCCAATGTTAAAATGTTAGTGCAAAAAGGAATGTCTAAGGTCATCCTGCTCATCCACCTGGTTGTGTACCGGATGCTGTGATAAGGGAGCCCCTGGGGTCAAGTGCAGTGAAAGGAGAACATGGATTTGCTATCAGACAGACCTCCCTTCAAATCCAACCTTTGCTTCTTGACTCCTGAGCAATGCAGAGAGCTGCCTAACCAATCCTAGACCTCCCTTCATGACAGGAACACAGAGGTATGTTGTACAAATTTAAAATTGTCATATTAAGTGAGAAACTGTATGAGCCCCAGCACTTTCCTTTTTTACTTTTTTAAAGAGAGAACTTAAAACACAGGTTCTGCCCCCTCTATATCCGTAACTTTCAGAACACCTTCCATGAGTTCGGGGCTCGGAGCAGGTGTCCATGGCTCTGCTAACTCACACTGGGGAACAGCTCTCTGGAGGGAGTTTGGAGCAGGTTAAGCTTCAAGAGCTGGCAGATTTCCAGCTGGGAAAGAGACAGGTGAACGTGGCTTTGTATATCATCCCTTCTTGTTAGATAATGCGTATATTCTTTTCTTAAGTGTTTTCTTTTCCATAGGAAATAATACGTGTTTTCTGTTTCTTTAACCTTCTTGGTCTAAATGAACAGTTGTTTTGTCTATGAATGAACAGGATCATCAGACAAAGCATTCTAGCGCCAGAACAAAACAAAAACTGCTTGATGAGTTGAACAAAGCCATGTCCTTCACCCAACTTTCCACTCTAAAATACATAACAGAACCTGGAATTCCCAGTCAAGTATTGTTTCTCAACCTTGTTTTCAGTCCCCAGTAGTATGGAGTGAAAATTCACATAAAAAAACAAGCAACACATGCGATCTTTTTAATCTAACCAACTTAGAGGGCCTACCGTCCCCACCGCGTCGGGGAAAAGCTGTAGTACACTCTTGACCACAGAGATTTTGCTGTGTGTGCATCCATTGTTGAGTCTTAAAACTGACCACTAATTACAGGCACATACACATTGGCTTGGGAAAGATCCCAAATTCCTATTAGGTGAAACAATTTTTGAATCACGGTATTTGGCTACCTATATATGGGAACAGATACGTTTTCTACATTAATGATCTGTATAAATATAGAAATTAATTGCACAAATCACACTATTTAGAGTTAAGTGAGATAAAACCAGTTTGTACTTTTTTTTAAAACTGTCATCACTTAATCAAATTAATGTTTGATTCAACATTTCTCCTTGTTTTTATTTCATTCCTAAAAGCATACTCTATTACATATTTGCAGTCATACTATACTGTCATAATTGAAGTTCTATTAAAAAATAAGGAAATTAGCATAAATTCACAGAAGGAGAATCTAGGCTATATGTGTACACATGTGTTTGTGTTTCCACTACTTACTTTGGTGGACCTCCCGACCCCTGCAATTTGTTTTTGCAACATGTTCAGCACTTAGGAATAAAACTGATAGCAAGCAAACCATGTTCATGGACAGTATTTTCCAAGTCTGAGGATACATGCGTGTATATAACAATGTATTTACATACAGTGTGAGTAGACTTGGGTCACATTATTGGGAAATAAGCTAATGCCCTGCCCGCAGCATTTTCTGTCCTTTGCCTCAGGCTGTCATTGTGCAAACGCAGTCCCGGGATGCTCCTACATCCCCTTATTAGGGTTGCGTTTCATCAGCTGCACACTGCCTCTCAGCACCTCGTTAAATTGTAAGCAGAGAACGTTTTGGGTTGGTTTCCAATTCTGTTTCCAGTATCCGTCATGATTAAAAGAATTTATGTTGAAAACAGTTAAATAGGAATTTCCCTTTTTTATTTTTTCTCCAGAAAATTTTAAAGGAGAAATTCCCTCTATTAAATCCAGAAACAGAAATGTATTGTCTAGGACATCATTTGTTATGGTGTAGATACTGAAGTGCAGGTAGTTTGAAACTTATCCTTGATGGAAAACTTGAATGTGAAGAGTGGCTCCTCCTTTCACTAAGTCCCGCCTCTGTGCGGTTCATCTTCTGTGAAATGGGGTGATTGCCCACTGGTAGAGCGTCACATGACTATATACATAAACCATTTGCAGCGCTTCTGGCCCATAGTCGTCGGCAGCCGTCCGTCTCGAGAGACGATGGTGTAGCTTCTTAAGAGTCTATCTGCACCGCCGAGAATGGTTGTGCAGTCCGACTCGGGAGTGACACGGTATCTGTCTCCTCCCGTGTTGAATCGACATCTTGCGATGACGCTGGAGTGTCCTCTCCAGTGAAGCTGAAGCTACAGAGCCTGGGCAGGGTGATATGGAGGGTCTGCTGTTGCCCATGCAGCAGACCCCCCCTCTCTTCGCAGCTGAAGGGTCCAAGGGAAAGACGGAGTCAATACAGCTTGTCTTCAGGTGCGCCGCAGGAGTTGCCGGTGTTGACTACAACGTCAAACCGCCTTAGGGACTCCGGCTCCGGATTTTCTGTCGGGGTTTACTCCCTTAGCCTTTCCCCTGAAGAGGTATGCCGCAAGGCAGCGGAGGTTTTTTGGAGTCAGAGTTTTCCTTCTCTGATGTGCCCTGACTGGAAGATCGAACCAGCGACACTTAGCTCGCAGGCCGACGCTCAATCCACTGAGCCAAACCAGCCAGGGCTTGGCCCATAGTAAACCCTCAGTTACTATATATGTTTCTGTTCTCTTGGATATGTCCTTTGACAAAGAAGTTGGTACATAAAAGCTTTCAGAGGAAATTGTCCCATGCTTAGGCTACCTTATACCCTTTTGCTATAGGATTTCTGATTCCTGATTTCACGTTAATGTTCACACATGCCAACTGCAATCATGCACATACAATTTGGATCTCGGTTGTTTTGTTTTTTCGCTTGTAATATCGATTTACAAATGTGACTGTTTCCACTGGACTAGTTTTTTATTTTTTCTTTTCATTCTTTAATTCAAAAGCTCAAGCATGTCTACAACATACAAAGAATAGTATAATGAATGCCCCATGTCATTACCACTCAACTTCAGTGATTATAAATCTAGTCACTCAGGTTCCCGGATAAGTCTGGAACGCAGGCCTCCTTCAAGGTGGGCGTCTGTTTTGGCGAGTGCCTGTGCAGACTGTTGCCTATCCCTTTTGCCAAGCTCTAAATGGACTCAGGTGAATGATATTGACTGACTTCTGACATTATTTAAAGGGCCATTTTATTAACACAACATAAATGCTAGCACTTTTTTTTTCATAGAAAGAAATATCTTTGAGAATTTGTTTAAAAATTGATTTCCTAACTTGAAAGACTAGAAAGAACTGTAAGTCAATGATTTTCAGAATTAGTAGCAACTCCCGTTAACTCTTTTTCAGGCCTTTCCTAGCTGCATTTGATTTTGTGCTGTTGAAATTATCCTTGGTCTTTTGGAATTTAGTTGTATGTGAATAAAACTTTTGGAATGAATCCTTTATTCCAAGTGGCCTGTTTGCAAAAGAGTTTTCAAGGCTTCCCCTATTTTGCTCTTACTGTTGGATAGAGGAGAGTTTTGTTATGAGCACAGGGGGAGCTCGTTCATGTGGCTCCTTGGTGTAAGACCCAACGATTAATGTTGAGAAAAACAGATCTTTATTTATAATATTCCAACCTACAGGGGGAGGGCTGGGAGCACTCCTGCTCAGAGCCCTGTTCTCCCCCAAGACCCAGCACTTCCCTTGCTCCCCAAAAGGCTATAAGCCAAAACCATGCCCAGAAGTTCCCCATCCCTTATCTGTCAGCTCTCTCTTCAGGATCTGGGGTTTGATGTCATCAGCCCCCGTATACTAGTCCAGGAAAGCATGTGCCCTGTTACACTGGATCACGGTGAAGTCCAGGAAAGGCACAAGTCCTAAGAGAGTTTCCTTTCTGTATGTCCCAAGTCCCAAGAGTCCATACAGAGTCCAGGTCTGCAAGGCAGAGTCCTTGGTGTCTTCGGAGCCAGCTGGAGCGGGCATGATCAGAGCAGCAGCGCGCCTGCTCTCCCACCAGCCCAGGCCGCACGGCTGGATCCTGACTACAAGCTGCATAGCTGCTGCTTCCCACAGGGCTGCTACAGCCTGCTGCCCCATCACGCTCCTCTAGCATGCTCCTTCCATTGTGCTTCTTCTCATGGTGAATGGGGTCCCTTCATCCTTTCAAACTGCATGTCCCCCTTCCTTCTGGCTGGCTCCTTTCCTTAAGGCTCTCCCCTTCAGGAAAAGGCTGGGCTGTCCCCTTGCCATTGATATGCAAAGTATCTTAAATTGTACCATCCCCCTTTCACTGGCCCTAGCTACCAGCCTGCCACAGATATGCAAAGTACCTTAAAAACTATTATTTCCTTCCCCCACCTCCAAAACCATGGACTGTGAGGACTTTTGGGGACCCCTGTTACAGTTTCTGTAGGAAAGATTCTGACAACGTAGGCCTCAGAGAAATATTTTTATACTTCTGTATACATAATATATCTACATATTCGTGGCTTTCTTAAATATCAGTTTTTTTCTTGCCGTGCATATTTAACAACTTAAATGTCATCTTGTTGGAGATTAATATATTTCCAATTTGAGTAGACAGAGAAAAAAAGACTAGATTTCTTAAAACTTAGAATAAAATGTTCTCATGATGATCAAATGTTAAAGTATTTTTCTGCAGTAAATCTAAGATAATTTCTACTTTACCGTTCTCCTGGCTGTTAACATTTGGAATTGCTTCAACTCTCTTTGTAAAAACATAACATGTTTCTATGGCCAGAAGAGTACAGGCTGCTTTTCAGGTGCCTGGACCCTCTTCGCCTGAGAGAGAGTCTGACTTAATTCTTCCTAAGCATCTTTCTCAGATGTGCAATTATTAACATTTATCTGCAGCTTCTTCTGTGAGATGCTGCTTGTTGATATAAGTTGCCACATCATATTTGGAAGAATCATATTGGAAGACATTGAGATGCTTGTTTTTCTCAAAAAGCTCATAATCCAACTCTTAACGTTATACTAGTTAGGTAATCTTACTTAAATGCCCTGGCTGGTTTGGCTCAGTGGATTGAGCGTCGGCCTGCGAGCTAAGTGTCGCTGGTTCGATCTTCCAGTCAGGGCACATCAGAGAAGGAAAACTCTGACTCCAAAAAACCTCCGCTGCCTTGCGGCATACCTCTTCAGGGGAAAGGCTAAGGGAGTAAACCCCGAGAGAAAATCCGGAGCCGGAGTCCCTAAGGCGGTTTGACGTTGTAGTCAACACCGGCAACTCCTGCGGCGCACCTGAAGCCAAGCTGTATTGACTCCGTCTTTCCCTTGGGCCCTTCAGCTGTGAAGAGAGGGGGGGTCTGCTGCATGGGCAACAGCAGACCCTCCATATCACCCTGCCCAGGCTCTGTAGCTTCAGCTCCACTGGAGAGGACACTCCAGCGTCATCGCAAGATGTCGATTCAACACAGGAGGAGACAGATACCGTGTCACTCCCGAGTCGGACTGCACAGCCATTCTCGGCGGTGCAGATAGACTCTTAAGAAGCTACACCATCGTCTCTCGAGACGGACGCTGCCGACGAATCTTACTTAAGAGATACATTGATAATACCCAGGAGGAGATTAATATATATTTAATTTCCCTCGCAGAGTGGATTCTGAACTTAACCAGAACTATTCATTAAATATTTATCAGGTACTTACTATGCTGGCATAGTGTTGGCCATTATTGAAGGAACACAAAAATGAATCGTTGTCCCTGCCTTCAAGGGGTGTTTAGTCTGATAGGGCAGGAAAGCTTGTAATTGTCAGAGAAGGCAGGAAGTGGTGGGCGATTAGAGAAATGCTTTGGATACAGCAATTGAAGGGATCGGGGAGAAGGAGGTATTAGTGAACCAGCACTGGAGCTAGGCCTTTTTCCAAGGTTTTGTTCAAAATAAAGCTACCAAAGTAGCTTATGTTTAAAAAGGAGATCTGCCACGCCCCACGCCCTCCTCCCCCTGGGGGTGACAGGTAATCCTTGTCTGATCCTTTCTCTTGTCTGTGTGTCTCTGTCTCAGCTGCAAGGCTCTTTTATCTCCCGAGTCTCCTGTGGTAGACCAGCTGCCTCTTCCAGCTGCCTCGTTCCCCTTCACCTGCCCGCTGGGTCAGACATGCACCACATCTGGCCGTGACTTGTCCTGCCTGCCAGTCGGGTGTCCCCCTCATCTCGCTAGAGCCTGCGTGTGCTAGCTCAGAACTCTTGAGGAAGAGAATGCAATTTACAGCTGGAATCAGCTCTCGGGATGGAGCTGCAGAGTTAAAGTACCCACTGATGAGTTCTCCTTCAGGGGGCTGGGGGCTGGGGCTCCGCAGCCTTCTGAGAGCCTTAAAGCAAAGATAATGAATGGGGGGTGCCATCGGGAGGCGAGGGGGTGCCAGATTGTGTTTTTTGCACTTCAGCAAAGTGCATTTTCACTGGGAAGGCAGTGCAGTTCTGTACTTAATGCAAATGTGAGGCACACTGTGATAAACACCAGAAAGAATTCCTGCAGGAGGAGAGAGGAATTAGCATTATAGCAGAGGGCACTGGAGGAGGCTTGTCCACACGGGATGGCCCCAGTGGGCTTGGGATGTGCAGCGTGATGTCAGGGTTGTAGGTGAGCGTGTGTCTGAAGCTCAGTGTATATATTTATTCAGTGACTGGTCTGTGCAGCTGAAATTTAGGAAGATTTGTAGGAACTCAGAGCAGTTTGCTTTTCAGGGAACTGATGCAGCCCTGGACTTGCTGCTTCTTTAAGTTCCTATTAATATAACTTATAGTTATCTAAAGTCTTTTTTTTAATAATCAAGGAAATAGTTACTCATAATTGGGGTTGGAAAACATGCAAATGAAATAGCCGAAGGAACTCATTTCTGTGTTTCCTGTGTTATGATTTGAGATGCAGTGGAGAAAATATAAAACATCAAACTGATACTTGTAATTAATTATGGTGAAAAGTCAGGGACTTACTAATGCAAGTGCATTTGTGTGTCAGATTATTTTAATTTTTACTAAAACTAGGAGCTATGCTGTTATTTCAATGTAAAGTGCTTATTATTTGTCTCTGGTCATACACTGGAGCTACTGGAGCTGCTTAATTAAAAAAAAAAAAAAAAAACACTAGATACATAGGGCTTGGGATTTTTGTCAGAAACTCCAACATGTTTTTTCATTATGTTTTTTTGTTCTGTTGTTTGCTTCTCTGAGTTGGGGGTCGCTTGTGCCATGTGGTCGTCACTTTACTGGGACAGGCTGTGTTTCACAAGAAATGTTGTGACCTTGATTGACAATGCTCCTTCCCCCTTTTTAAATAAACGTGATCTTAGAACAAGAAAATTTTATTATCTTTGGCAGATCCAAATTAACGACCGCATGTCTCTGAAAGTAGGTGAGGCAGGTAGAAAGAAGCCCCTGTTGCCATTCCATCATAGGGCAGTAAGTAGGTAAGCCATGCCTGGGCTTTCCATGGTTCAGATTTTATAATCTCATCCATGGGCATTTTAACAATGGTCGTCGTCGGTGTTCTGGAGAGAAAAGTTGAAACGCAGGAAATAACACATACACCCTAGACTTTTGTGGTGGGAACTGAATCAAATTCCATGTTTTGCCGATCACTTCGCGAAGCTCCCATGACCTGTAGGGGAGAGGCCCTGTGGCTAGAAAGTTAGCACCAGAATAAATTACTGCTCCGTTGCAGCTGCTGTTGCCCTAGGACACTTGATGGTGTGCAGGGTGACCCAGAAATGCTTTCTGCCTGCTTATCAATTTGTATGTACAAGCAGTTTTGGGGGGGTTGAGTTGAAAAGAAGAAAATGTGACTTGACTGCCTGCCATAGGGTTGGTAGAAAACCGAAGGCTCCTGGGACATTCTCAGCAGGGTGGTATTTCTGTGAAGTGGCAGCTGGAGCCCCTTTAGAAAAATGCAATAACTCACACTTTACTGCACATAAAGTCCTGTCCCTCGGGGCGAATGCTCTCATGTCATAGTTTATGACTCATGAGGGCTGTACTTTTGTGATCTAATAAACAAGGAAAGGTGGTGGGAGGATTATATTCCTGCGCAAAGAACCACTTCTCTCATGCTATAGAAAAAAGGCCACGGGGGTTATTAAATTTTTAGTGGCGTTTTTCAAGTGGAGCTTTCTCTGAGCCTGAAATGTATGCGTTGTAGTGCTAAGATAATTAGGTACAAAATACAATAAAGGGAAGGCAGCAGTTCTGGTGGGAGCTGAGTTCCTGGCATTGTTTCTAAAGTATCACTTTCTCTGTCCTGTCCCCAGGATGCCAGCCTAGATCATCTTTTTGCCTGTGTGTTCTCATAGCTTATGCTCTTAACATTGAATTTACCTTACACCACACTGATCAGTGCCTTTTTTTTTTTTTATGGACTTTTTTTTTTTTTTTTTTTAGAGCAGTTGAGGCTCACAGCAAAATCGAGAGGAAGGTACAAGAGATTTCCCATTTATACCCCGCCCCACCCCCCACGCATAGCCTCCCCGTTATCAACATCCCCCACCAGAGTGGGACACTTGTTGAATCTACATTGACACATCGTCACCCAAAGTTCATAGGTTGCATCAGGGGCCACTGAGTTTGGACACGTGTGGGTTCACCATATGATAGTACCATTCGAATAATTTCTCTCTTTTTTTGTCTTAAGTTTTTTTTATTGTTCTATTACAGCTGTTCCAGTCCCCTCCCCCATTGCTCTCCCCTTCCCCGCCCACCACCCACGCCCACAGTCAGTCCGCACCCCGTTGTCCATGTCCGTGGGTCATTCATCCATGTTCCTTGACTAGACCCTTCCCCTTCTTTTCCCCCCTTTCTCCCTTCCCCCCACCCCCCTGGGTGCAGCCACTGTGGAAAGCAGTATGGAATTTCCTCATCTTGAGTAATTTCACTGCCCTGAAAACCCTCTTCGCTCCTCCTGTTCATTCATCCTAACCCCCTACCTAACCCTTGGCAACCCCTGATCTTTCATTGTCTCCATAGTTGTACCTTTTCCAGAATGTCATATAGTTCAGTGGTCCCCCAGCCTTTTTTGGCACCAG
This sequence comes from Furipterus horrens, assembly GCF_987537825.1. NCBI lineage: Eukaryota > Metazoa > Chordata > Mammalia > Chiroptera > Furipteridae > Furipterus > Furipterus horrens. Next base: position 13,309,721 of record NW_028327171.1, read on the forward strand.
GGACTGGTTTTGTGGAAGACAATTTTTCCATGGTCCTGGGTAGTGTGGGGGAGCTGAGATCAGGCGGTAAGGCGAGCGGTGTCCACAGGACAGGGAGGAGGGGGGTGGGGGAACCCTGATATAGTTAGAACCATACAGCGTGGAGCCTTTTCCGTCCCTTCACTCAGTACTATGCATTTGTCGGGGAGAGGGACTTCCCCCCTCTGTGCTTCCTGAGTTCTTGCTGCTGGGCTGCTAATAAAATTAGCGCAATGCAGAAGGCCAGGAGAAAATCCCAAGTTTTATGACGTGTACACGGGAGAATTAAAAGGGTAGTTCTCTGTGAGAGAAGCGTCGTGGGCTGTTTATATATCCTTTTTCATAAAGAAATAGTAAATCAGCGGGGAATCTGACAAGACAAAGAGCTAGGCTTTGGGAGGCTAAGTTCGAAAGGAATCTAAGTAGAATGTCGGCATAGGGCAGTGAATTAATAACATTCCCAAGAGTTTGTTTATATAGGCTTCTCGGTTCTGGATTCTTTATCTCTGGTGACAGGCTGCCTGTTCCTTAGTCCCTCTGCTCCTTAGCCCTTTCATAGCAGGGAGGGTACCTTTCACATGGGGGGTTTGCTTCCTGTGTTTAGAGCCAGAGAGCTGCTTCTGTTCCTGCTGCTTGTCAAGTTATTTTCATTCAAAATAATTAATATGCCATTGTGGGGCGGACTGCTCTGTGTCTTTTCATGATTTGATAGTGTTTTTTTTTTTTTTAAGAGTTTATTTATTTATTTTTAGAGAGAAGGGAGGAGAGGGAGAGAAATATCATTGTGTGGTCGCCTCTTGCATGCCCCTAACTGGGGATGTGTCCCACAACCCACGCATGTGCCCTGACTGGGAATCAAACCAGCGACCCTTCGGTCTGCAAGCCGGCGCTCAGTCCGCTGAGCCGCATCAGCCGGAGCTGATTGATAGCTCATTTCTTTTTAGCTCTGAACGATCCATTGTCTGAATGTGTGCCATGGGTTCAATGTCTTATTTTTTTTAACTGATTTATCTCAGAGCTGAGACTAGAGTGAGGTAGGTGAGGCACTCAGGAATAAAGATTAAATAATATTTTAGTGCTATATTTAAAAATATCAAAATCAGTGTAAGAATTTTTAATGAACTCAATACCAACATTTTAAGTAAAAGCAGGGTCGGGGCAGGCCTCTCTGAATGTCACTGACAATCACAAGCAAACCTCCTTGTATCCATACCCCACACCGTGGACATGTCTTCTTGCTCTGAAACCTGGTTCTCTCCCAAAGGCACCACTGTCCCCATAGCCCTCTCTGGTAGACGTTCTTTCCTTGCAGTCCTCATGTAATTGTAACTAGAGATGGGAATGTCCTCCTTCCTCCACATTTCCGCTTCCAAACCAACCATCCTCCTCCCTAAAACACCCCCACCCCAGCTTGAAGTACACCCTCTCCTTGTTGGGCATCCCTAGTTCTCCTTCATCCCCTATGGCTTTCTCTCCACGCTCTGAAGGTGTTATCGCCTGACTTCCTGTCATCCCAACAATGGCTCCTTCCGTGATTCTTAAGTGATTTTACCCTGAAGCTTGAAGATCCTTCCATGAGTCCAGTTTCTCAGTTCCTTGATTTTCATTCCTCCAGCAATCTTGCTTTTATCGGCCATTCCTTCTGATGGCCGTATTGCACTACATGGATGACCAAGTACTGTAACTTCTCCCAAATCGTAATATCAGCGCTCAGACTCTCCACGTACTACTTCTAGTCACTTCACTTTCTCCGGTACCTTTATGCTAAAATTCTGTAACCCTTACCAGGACTCATGCCACAGCCTTTTCATTATGCTTCATCGCTTCATGTTCTCCCCTCCCTCCACTCTAGATTTCATGGCCCTTCATTATAGCCATTCCTTCTCTATCTCCTCAAGTCTTTTCATGCGCCGCTCTCTTAATTGTACTTATCTGGCAGACTAGTACCCCTGGTGAAATGCAAGATTTAGGCAAGGGACAATTTTTAGAAATAAATTTTTATGATTATATTTTCTTTCACGTATCTACTCATTAATAGACAGAAATGGTTTGATATTTCACAAATGTATCTTGGTTGATCCAAATTCCGCATTCCACTTCAAGTGCTCAGTAAGCACCATGATTTACTGAGAACAGTAAAAAGCAAAGGCCGTAGCTAATTATCACGGGAAAAGATTCATAAATACAATTCTTTATCTAAATGGCAGCCCTGGTGATTGTTTGATAAATTATTTTTATGTAAATTACTTCGAATAAAAGAGAAGGGTTTTTGTATAGAAAGCTTGCCGTGTATCATATCATGTATGTAAAATATTTACCCCATTAGTAAGATAGGGCTGGGTGGAATGTCAGTCAAGGTAATATCTGCAGGTGAACCTACTGTATAACATTTATTTAGGACATTACAGAACATAACCCTCACACCAGTTTACTTTGCATTGAAAATGACGCCATGCTTAGGAGCGGATTCCCTCCCCCTGTTTCTATTTTTATCCCCTCAAAAAAATAATATTTTAAGCCTGACTAGGTGCCGTAAAATACAAAAAGTCACATTGCTTAAAGTTTGGAGTAGAATGATTAGCTGCTTGTCACTTGCATCTTTTCCTTTACTTTGAATTGCTTAAGCTTGATTAGACATCAGAGCCTGCTTGAGTGTCGGGGGCGGGGGGTAGAAATTCTTTAGAAGAACAGTCATGATGGATCAGGTGCTTGCTCAACCCAGCCCCTGCCTCACGTACCAACTGACCCTTGTACTGTGCTCCCCCAGGTCTACCCTGAACTGCAGATCACCAATGTGGTGGAAGCCAACCAACCAGTGACCATCCAGAACTGGTGCAAGAGGGGCCGCAAGCAGTGCAAGACCCACGGCCACATGGTGATTCCCTACCGCTGCTTAGGTGAGCCGGTCAGCCACGGCCCTGAGACGTGGGGGTGACAAAGAAGGGTGCTCTGGTTAACTCAAATACACAGGCTTCTCCTTCGGCAGACTGCCACTCAATACCGGACTATATTTTAGACTTATGAGGGTAGCCTGGGTTCCGACAGTACAGGGGACTTCTGTGTGAATTTCCTGGCACAGAATGAATTTACCCCAGTGTGTTTTTCAAAATTACAAATTCTTGGACCAATCTCAAGACTGCTGAATGAAAATGTCTGGTGGTGGAGCCCAGGAATCTTATTTTTACCGAATTCCATAGGTGATTCCCACGTACACTGACTACCTAGACTTAGAGAATCAAGGCTCTATGTGTTTCCCAGACTTCATAGAAGAAAGAACCTAATGTGACGCTCCAGCATTTTGCTGGTTTCTCAATCTCTTCCCTGCCACACTGGCTACTTCCTGTTTGCTATAGCTTGGGAACTGGAGTTGGGGGATTTACTTTTTTCCTGCTCACATCAAGCTGGAGGACACAGTTTGATCACTAAGGTTTAAGTGTGTGTTTCTCTCACCCATCTCAAATTTTACTTTAACTTTTCCTTTTAAAAACTGAGTTGCTTTATGTGTTATTATACTTCTCCCCCGTGGAAACACTATCACACTCTGTATTTAATCTGACCTGGTTATTATTCTCTTCCTTGTTGATATTGTTACATATCCAGGCAGTGTTGCGATTGGTAGTCTGTGACCTGACGGCTAGCATCTAGATGTTTTCCACAAGTTTATTCACCAGTGGGATAGTTGTAAATAAGGGCATAGAGATCTATACACAGAGAATGTGGACAAATGCAGATTTACAATCCGATGACTGCTTGTAGAGACTAACAGGAATTTTTTAAAGTCCCAACTGTAAATTTAGAAATTAAGGGTAGCTACTGAAGAGTCTGGAGCTCTGTATTATGATACTTGGTTAAACATGAATGTCATAAGAGCATACTGGCTACTGTTCATGCACGTGCATAATTTCATACATTAATAGAATAAAACTAGGCATTAGTATGAAGATTTCATCTGGTGGATTTACTACTACTTAAAATACAGTCGGTGAGGGGAGTTTGAAAAGCAGATTTTTAAACATTTGATAGTGGAATAGGTTCCTTGTTCTTAAGTCTTTGTTTGTAAATAATTTACAAGGCCTCTCAAACTATCTAGTTGTTATACCAAGAGACCATATAATTCAGCACTTGTGAAGTTAGGAAGTATTCACAACTCAATTGATTAGGCCTCGTTAATGATTTGTTTCTGTTGGTTCTCACTTGCCCATTCTATGACATGTTTCAAATATATTTTCTTGAGACGCTCAGCTCACTGACAGGGAAAAGGTGCTAGGTCTTTGGGTGAGTGTCATTGCTTATAACGCCTGGGATGACACACTGCAGTCTGTTTCACAAGAAACACATATCATTTTGCTTAGAACTTCCTGCTTCATAATTCTGTTCAGAGTTGTTAGCGTTGACTAAAAAGTGCAATCCACGTGAAGGTTGTCATTCACTACCTACTGCCACTTAGTTGTGACAGATAGGCAGCTCCCTGCCTCTGAAAAGCTCTACTCCATGGCCAGAGTGAATTGAAACTCAAGGGAAAAAAAAAAAAAACACCGTAAAAAGGAACAAGAAATGTTTAAAATGTCTTCAGATATAATATGAAGTCAGAACTGTCAAAATAATTGGTTTTTATCATGATCATCTGTGTCATGCACCATGGAGGGAAACTTCATCCTAAGAGGTGTCACTACCCAGGCACAAATATTGAGAGTCAGTGAGATTGCATCTCTTGCTGTAACTCACACAGCCTGGTAGTGGTGAAATCAGGACCGGCGCCAAAGATTTTTCTAGTCTCCATCCAGTGTTCTTTACAGTATTAACACAAAATTGTTTCAGAGCAAATATCTACCTGATTTAGAAAAGCAGATCATAGAGGAAAGGCTGTGATTTAGAGGCAGTAAATAACACTTAAAAAAAAAAAAAACAACAACTTACAACAGATGTTGTATTTATAGAGGAGACAACCATGACCCTGGAACAGGATAAATTTCTACCCGATAATGTTTTCCGCTTTCTGGTAGTAATAGACAACAGCTTGATATATTACCTGCTGCTTGAACAAAGAATTACTGTTCAGCAATAGCATAGGTATCCTCTAAATGCTCTGGCTGTACCCAAATATATCCTTTCTTTAGACAAAAGATATTATTTTACTGAAGTTAATTCTCAGAAAGGTGCTACTTGGAAAACAAAGTAAAATTGCCTTTTGTATTAAGCTTGAATAGAGAAAAATGCCTGTTATGTCTGGCATGCACCCTTCCTGACCTTTTTATCAGATGCAGGATCTGGTGTGCTCTGGGTTATTTTTCTCTCATCCATGTATTTGCTCTGGACATACTTGCTCTGCAGTACCTTCCATTACTTGGCTAGATGGAGAAAGCGTATTGGGTTGCTGTTGCCATTTTCTTCCCATGGAGTGAATGATTTCCCTTGAGAGTGAGGTGGCTTTCTCATTTTACCTCTTGGTTTGGATTGTGCCTCTGGGCCCCAAGGATAAGATCTGTCTTAATCATAATAACATTTTATTAATTGTCTCTTACGGGATTCAAGCACATCATTATTATTACTCAAGGAAAATATTTTTTTGCAAGGCTTTCAACCCCTTTCCATTTGAATGACTACTCTTCATGGTGTAAAAGATCCACTATTGAAATTGATACTCTTCTGCACCTGTCTCTCCAGTATAGGCAAGGTGCATTGCATAAGATAAATTACTGTTGACTAATGGGGACAAGATTGGGTTTATAAATTAATACAAAAGAATTAGAAGTTAAAGAATTACTACCTTAAATGTCATTCTACTTCATTTTATATTTAAGGCTTTCTGAACATACAAGTAGTAATGACTGGGAAGCTATTCAGATATGGTCAGATGAAAATTGAAGGTATTCAGTTCATCTTAATTTTGAATTAATATTGTTTTAATAAAATTTTAGAACAAGCAACTTTTGTTTTGGTGGCTGCTTTTGGTTGGATTCACTACAACAATCTTCTTTAGTGTGAGTAAGATACATTTAGATATCCTGACAGATACTGTAGCAGAGTAGTTTGTTTTTTTAATTTGTGCTAAACTACATTTCTCTTGAGATACACCATACAGCCAACAGTGTTCAAGAATTTACATAAGACTTCACCTAAATTGAAGAATGGGGATGGGGATGGGAGAATATTTTTATTATAGATTTGAGAAATTTTATAAGTGCCCATGTGTCCTAGTACAGTAATTCAGTGTGTTAGGGAGTCAGTACCTATGACTCCTCCAGTCCTCATTGATCTCTGCATTCGGTAGATTCAATGCTTAATGAAGTTTGGGGGGAGATGCACGTGCCAGAGGTTACACCTATATACCGTGGCAATGATGCTTGACGAAGGAGCCTGGCCTCTGCACACCAGAGGGACTTAAATTCCTGAATGTTGTATGTTTTCAAGAATTGTCTATGTGATGCACTCATAGGAAATGAATGACCAGAATTTCCAGACACATCTTCACCAGCAAAGGCTAGTCACTATTCTTGGAGAGATATCAGACTCCTTTCTATTTGGTCTTCCACATGGGACCTTCAAATATTCATTCCAAGTTACTCATACTTCAAAACTAGTTTGTAGAGTCTGAGTCTGAACTGTACAAAGAAAATATGCATAGAAAAGAAGCCTTACCACTGTGTATCTCTAAACTGAAATTACAGGTGATTTTGATTTTATTTAAGCCTTTTTCGATCAATTTCCAAATGAACGAGTAGCTTTTATAATCAGAAAAAGGTGGACTATTTAATCAGTACACAAAATTTTGTATCTATCATCAGATACTGATCATTAAAAAAAGGCCCACAGTCTTGAAAGAGCGAACAGAATGATTGTTTTTAGCTACTGGCAGTGGTGCCTTACACGCTTTATACGGTAGAAAGAAATAACGTCTCATGAGAAAACGTTTTATTTTAAAAATCAGCATGCTGCCAAATTAAAAGAACCATCTCCATTGTTACTTTCAACCAGATTTAAGCGGTGTGAAACATTGCTAATTTTTCAGAAAGATCCTTGATCTTGCTTAATTTTTTTCTTTTCACAATTTGTATCTGGGAACTACATTGGTTTCAGGGTGGATTGTAGAATGGGAAGAAATTACATCTATCTTAAAGATTCCTTCTCGGTGGACGACTTAGAAGGCACAGCTCCCTCCTCTTTGGCTAAGCAGGAAAACTTATAGAAATGATTTTTTCTAGTCAGGTCACCCACCAAACCCAGTGATTAAACCTCCTGCCTTCCTCCCAATTTCCCATTGTCCCCCAGTTAACTTCCCTATTGTCCCCCAATTAACTGGCTTCAGCTTGATTTGCCTTGTATGTTGAAAAGATTGATTTAAATAAAAAATAAATCAAACTTTGCAGAGAAAAATTTAGTGATTTTTGTTGGCTCCCATTCCAATTCAGTTTTATCTTATTTTTAACTATTGTACTTGCTATTATGTTAAGTCTTCCTGCTGGGACTTTTAACAACTTATGTTTTGTCTGAGATAAGAAATATAATAGTGTGAATAATGTACTTAGTTAAGTCTTTAATTTTGTCTTTTTTTTTTTTCTTTTTTAACTGGAGATGTATTCAAGAGTCATTAAGAAACATGGGTCATTAGTTTTTGAAACTTTGCTCTTATGCCCTGTGGGTATGCTCTGTTGTCAGTGTTTTATTAAAACACAAAATTCATCTGTGCAGGTCCCAGATGATAGGCATGAAAAAAAGAAATCTCAGTTTGTTTGACATCATATTGTTCCAGTCCTTCTCAGCAATACGTTGAAAAGTGAATAGTGATGTTGATTGACATCTCATTTGTAATACATGCTAAGCATTGCAATAGTGTACTTAAAGTAAACCTCTCTGAATGCAAATGTAGTACATGTTCATTATAGGAAGTTTAGAAAATGAAACACCACCCAGATATAACAGCCAAAATAATTTGGCTTCCTTCTAGTATATGTTCTTTTGCACATATTTTTTGCTTTGATCATGTTGGACATTATATAATCCGTATTTCCTGGTTTGTGACCTGTTTTTTTCACCTAACATTTTTATAATACTTTACTTATGAAGTAAAATATTCCTGGAGAGCATAAATTTTAAACTAGCATTACACCAGACACTGCGGTGTTTTTTTTGTTATTTATGTAATTTCCTTTACTTTGTTGTAGTGATTGATATTGTGGGGGCTAAAAAGATAGAGTACTTTTCTTCCTACCTTTCAAGTTCTTCTAGATGGGCCCAAAATCAAATCAATAGAGACAAAAGGAGAAAATCAAATTTTAATTCGTGTGAGTGGGGAATTTACATAAGCATGAAAATTCCAAAGAGCATGAGATAAATTTGATATGTATGTGTATCCTTTTGGACAAAGGAGAAAATGGGGATTAGGGCTCTGGCATTTCTGAGGTGAGAATGGGCGATTCACAGGTAGTTGCAGAAAAGCGGAACACACTGGGCAGGTAAACTTCTGCTTGGCAATCCAGAAACAATGTGTCAGGGGTTAATCTAGTAAACAGGTTTCTTTTCAAGCCCTCTCTCACCTTGCTCCATTCACAGCAGGCAGCTGAGGCAAACACCCTAATACTTCCTTCCTGGCATAGGTCTTTCCCTCCCGACTCTCTTAGGCAAAAAAGGGGGAAGGGTCAAAGGATCCTTCTGAGTTTTTTCCTTAATAACCAGCTTTAAAAAAATCAGTATCCCAAAAGACAAAACTTTTGGTCCCCTTCATAATAAATGATGCTATCTATGATAAACGTCATAGTTCTTTTTTATACTCAATCATAGGGTGAATGCCTTGCAAATCTTCTAGTTGCTTTAATAAAATATACATGCTGTTTAATTACATCTGAAAATAAATTGTTAATACTGAGTTTAAAGATACCCCTACATTTAGTTATGTTTTTTAAATCGTTGAGGTAAAAAAAAAAAAAAACATAATATTTTTTGGTTAGTAATAAAGGGATTATTTAAAATAATTTTTTCTGTAAATTTCTATCTTGGGAAACACTCTATTGACTATTCACAGAGAAGTAAATCCTACAAAAATGATCAATAATTTATATGCTTCTTGGGTATTTGTTGACCTATGTGTATGGCCAGAAAGGTAGGTGCAATCGCTCCCTCCTGTCAGAGTTTTAGTCTGGGTATGGGGAAAGCAGAATTCTGGCTGAGGAATTTAAGGAAGACAGCACGAAGTGGCATTTCAGTCAAGATTTCAAGGACTAGGACAGGAATCAAGACTGTCAAAAGTGTAGGTATTTGAGGGAGTATAGGGTGAGTAGAGTCCTGAAGGTAGGACCTTAAAGGTTATGTATGTATGGAACGTGGCTCATGGTCGTTGGGAAAGAAGTAATTGATCATAATAGGGTAGTAGTTTTTAAAAAGCATTGCTGTTTTCATTTATAATAGGTAGTACTCCGTTTCATTGTTTTTAATTTAACTTCCTATCTAAAGAATTATTTTCAGGCTGGTACTAAATATATATATACTTCTTTTGTTTATAGCCATGGTACTCAGCTTTTTCTTTGTTGGCAACTAAGGTTAGAATTTTTGAGGGTAGGTGTTTTTTTTTTTTTTAAACTGTGGAATCACCTGCTGCTCTGGTTATTCATGCTTTGCTATTTTTATATGAAATATCAACACTGTTTGGATTGCACTGCAGTTTGTGCGTGTACGTGCATGCGTGCGCGTGTTCTCCCCAAGAAAAACTGGAATACGAACATCAAAAAATTGAGATTATTATACGCTCTCCATACAGGTGAGTTAAGACCCCAGTATTTACTATTTACTGTTCTCTAAACTCATGAAAAGTATTTTTTGAGTTTAATTTCCCTTACAGCTGTTTTTAGATCACACACACACACACACACACACACACACAAACACACACACACACACAGACATTGGCATCCAAGAAGTAAAAGTCACATGTAACTTAAATTTCACATAGTCACACTGTCATCTACTTTATTAACAAAAGACAAGAATGCCCCTAGGTTTAATAACACATTAGCTGAATGCAACAGATATACATTATATTTAGTTTTTAATTTTGCTCCCTAAATATTTGCAGTTGGTACTGTCCCAGCAGACCTGTGATGGTCAGAAACATTTACTTTCTGTGCCGACTGGTAAACAGCTGCTCTCTCGTTATATCTGCATAATTCAGTCTTGGAAATCAGTAGCTTGCTGTTTTAACATAAATTTGATATGAAGCCCATATTTCCAGATCACCTCAAGCTGTGTCTTTTGTCAGGAAATTTTCTCTCTTCTCCCGATGTAAATGATTACAAGTAATTATGGTGGGGAATCAGGAAATGGACTTTCTCAGAGTTCTTGGTTTTTTGGGGGCTACTTCTAGGGCCTTTTTCAGGTGGTGTGTTGCTTTCTTTCATTTCCTACTCCCAGCAGAGAAAGCAAACAGATTTTCTCTTTTTTTTTTTTTTTTTTTTTTTTGTCTTTAGAACTGAGGATTTCCCCAAGCAAGTAACACACTTGAGATCCTGCTTTGATTTTATTTATCAGTCTAGTAAGTAAATAATTTTCCAAAGGGCTATAATAGAAAATACAGTTTGTGTGTAATGAAAGTTGTGCAAGGTTTTGGGGGATTTAGGGCTTTACATGAATAATTATAAGCAGACAAAGAATATAAAATGCAAGGGAAAAACTCTTGAGTAGTACAGACAACTGTTATGGTTCTTGGGGCAGGAAAGTGGCTTCAGCCTCATATAAAAAACAGAATTTACTGAATTAACTTAGGCTCTTGCCATGAAACCCTAGTGTTCATTTTATTTTAATTTTAGTGAATTACATTTTTTAAAAGTTATGTAAAAAATATGTAAAATATGTTAGACATCAGTTAAATGCCACCACAAATTATAGGAAGTTTTTGATATATTTCTTTCCTAAGAAAGGAACTAAGAAATGCTTTTTCGTGGACTTAAAATGTTCCCGTTTTAATGTGATTTAGGTGCAGCATGTCCTTATAATATCTTCAAATAGTACTTATGAAAGTGTAACTTTATTACAAAGGGAAGAGTTAATTATATCAGGAATACTTGAAGTGAAATTAGGGAAATATTTTTTCTCAAGTATTTTAATACAATTCAGAGAAATACTTTGATGTTTATACTTAGTGAAAGAATTGACTAAGATGCACTGAGGAGAAAGGTGTGCACATAAAAGCATCGTGACTGCAAGAAGTGGCATAGAGATGGCCGTGAATCCATAGCCTGGCTTAAGATGTATTTCAATTTTAGTATCCTGGTATGTTATGAAATGTTCATGGTTTACTTGACACACAATGCTCTCAATATTTGTTTTACTGGAGAGTCTAGGGATACATTCCATTTTTTTTCTTTTTTTATCACAGCAGTCACTGAGTGGTTTCATTAAACTTTCCCTCTCCTTCAATTCCCTTGATAAATTTCAGTTCTTGCCGGTGATGTGTCCCAAGAGTCTTTTTTGTGTGTGATTGAGTCTCAGGCTTTAGCTTTGAAACCTGATGGTGAAGGGAAGTCCCGAGGCATCAGCTGCGCTTCAGTCTGGAGCGCAGCCAGGCCAGATTGAAGGAAGATAGGGAGAGGGTCCCAGGAGGATGGTGTCTAAGGAAAACCTGGCTCTGATGCACTGTGACCCCAAGGACTTGCCTGCAATCAGGGAGGCTTTAGAGTTCTCTTGCGGAGTTTGGGAAAGACGCAGAACTGATGGGTGCATCGCAAAGGAGGCAGATTTTCAAACGGGGCAGGGATTAACTTCAGAAGAAGAAAAAGGAAAAGTTAAGAAATTACCAAAAAATTGCAAGATCTCAAAAAGGAGAAGAAGAAAACGTCATTGCCTAGGTCTGAGCAGTATTGGCATTTCCATATATTGGATAGTCGTTAGAGCCATGGTGCAGATACCATGCATTAGACTGTGCTGGATGGATGGTGGGAAGGAAAGGAAAGAGACCAGATGAGAGATTTCACTTTCCATAGTAGGGAGACTTAAAGCGGAAAAATCAGAGATAGCTGTTAAACAGAGTTTATAAATAGGGGGGTATGTGGCATCAGAGACAACTAAATAAGCTGGCAGTGGATGATTTTTATTACCTCTCCTTGCTACAGAGAAATTTATCAAGTAGGTCTGTGGCGGAATAAGTTGAATTTAAGGGTTCCAGGCATTTTTATTTTTAATCTAGAAAATTTCTTTTAAAATGAAAAGTTGCAAGTCAAGTTGCTGCTAAAGAAACGTCTTTATTTTGCTGCCTCACTTTGAGTTGGGTGAAGCTCAACTGTGATATCATAGAGCTGAGATTTTTCTTATTACGTATCGACTTTACAAGATACTTGCTTTTCCTTGGGTCTGATTTGTTATCATACATATATAAAGTTACCTTTCTATGTGTTTTACAGAATTTAGGGCAGAGTTCCACTATTTTAGATAGAGAGGTTTATAGTTGTGATCATTGTGCCTTTGGAACATGCTTATTTTCTCTAATGGTTTAGTGACAGGTGTTTGGGCACCCAAACTCAACATAATTAAAACTGGACAATTCTTCTGCAGAAGTTTCCCCCCCAACCACAAATTTGTTTAAATTTCCAATTCTAATTAATAATGCACTTTATCCTCAGTTGGTGCATAAGATGTGGGAATCTGTAAGAACAGGAGTTAGAAAGTAGTGTGCACTGGTGCATACAGTAGAAGCTTCTGGAAGTGAGGCCTGATATGGATTCTAAGACACAGGCATGCTACGGATTCTAAGATATATGTAGAGAAAATGAAAAGTTATGAATTAGAAAATATGTATAGGGATATCCCAGAGACAATGGTTTGTGTTGGTAGTATTGGTACATAATGTTGTAAAATTAGAATAGAACCAAGATGGTTCATAATTTAAATTTGGAATAGTATCAAAATCACATTTTCTATTTGGAAGACATTAAATTCACATGGTTATTTCTTGTATGTGGTGTCTAGGAAAATATCTGAACATTCAATGTGGTTTTATTTATCTTGCACATGTCATGAATATGCTGAAATCACCTTTAAAATATACAGAGCTGCTATTTTAGTCCTTGTTACAGTGTATATTCTGTGCCTCGGGATGAATTCTTTCATTCTGTTAGTTCTTTTAATAGATGGTACAGTTGGATTAGAGAAAAAGCTGCTTTATACTCTGGAGTAAAATTTTCATAAACTGCAGTAACCTGGCAATATAACTCCTCATCATCTTTGAATTTTAATAGCAAACGCATACACAGGTAGTAGGTGGGGAGGGAGATTTGCAATTGGATGGTTCTGAGGGCCTGATGAGGCGAAGGAATAATCGGAGAGCCATGTGGGGAATAAACCCTACATGGTGCTGAGCACTAAGACGGCATTCCGGCAGTGCCTGTAGATGTGGAAGTAATTGTTTTGGGTCTGAAATGGAAGCTCTGTGAAGACTGTTTTAGTCACTGAAATATCCCCAGAGCTTTGAGCCTGTTGTGGCACCCAGTAGGTATTTCATAAGTGCATATCAGATGAAGGAATGGGGACCTTAGCTGAACACTGTGAAAAACAAGGAACATTAGAAGAAGGAATAGCCTAACTTCTAGAAGGGCGAATTATGTCAAGCAGCAATGTCCCGTCCCTAAAAGAATCACTGAGATTATTGTAACTGTCATTTACGTATGCCATATTGATCAACAGAGGAAAGGCGGGTTTTATTTAGCAAAAAAAAAAAGAAGCTATAGGAATCTCAGATTAAGAAAAAACTTGTTTTTTGGATCTGAATAAAAGCATATTAAACTCTCACCTGTAGGCAAGAAGGTCTAACCTATCCTACATCCGTCTAGTTTAAAGCCAGTCTATACCAGTGGCATGTGTGTTTAGAGATAAAACATCATTGGATTAGTTTATGATAGTTTCATTATCTTTAGCTTTTCATTCTAATGATAAAGGATTGTTTTAACAGAAACCCATTTCTAAATATTATTTGTAGTGGTAACAGTTTACAAGATTACTTCAGATTCACACGTACCTTAAGAGTTAGGATAATAATAGTATATGCTAACTGTTAATTCCTATTATATTTGATTGTCTTTATTAAATGAGATGAATGTGTTTAGTAGGTGCTTGATGAGTAGATTTTAAGTACTCCCCGTCTAGAGGTTTAAATCTTTTTGTGGTATTAAATTTGGGGGGCCATTCTATTCGCTTATTGATTGCGTCCATTTTTGAGAATGCTACCTAGCTAGAGTGCCCTACATCTTCCCTTTCAGTGTTAATTTCTTTGCCAGATTATGGTACTGCCTTGTTTTCTTAAAAGTTTGGCTGTCACTGAAGATCTCTTTCTTTATTGTATGACATCTTTATCAGCTCAGTGTTGCTGGATTTCAGTAAGAAGCTCATGTGACTCCTCTTTATTGAAAACTTAGACTTAATTGTCAGTGAAAGCCTTAGGATATTCTAAATAGTCTATAAGCATATTTTCTATAATTGGCTCATGTTCACTATGCCAAGACATTATTCTATGTTTTGTCATTTAAATAATTTGAGTTTTTTTCCCCCCACCTTTGTTCTTGTTTTAAGATTTAGGCAAAATTCTGAATTGAACCTAAATTCATGGGTACCAACGCCTGTAATTTTTTTCAGTACCTTCTGTGTCCTCCTTGCATCTGATCGTTGACTTCATAAAGGCCTGTGGTCTGTAGACTCTTTATTTCATTTCATAGATCAGCAGTTGTTAGCCAACTCTCATTTCTTTGTTCATGGAGACCCCTGGGCCCTCGTATCAGTCACTTGACCTCATCCATATCTTTACCTTCTACTGCTGCTCTACCCAGTCACAGCTGTGCTTCTTGGTACGGTTGGTAGTTGGCCTTTTCTATTTTATTTTTCTTACCTCCAACTCTCTACAGTCACCTGTCACACGGCAGCCGTCTCTTCCATTCCAGCGAGTGAGCTCCTGGCTGCCTTGCAGGTTGTGAGGCCCCGCAGACCCCTCCTTAACCTCTCAGTGGTGTGTGAGGCTGCTGATCGCTGCCTGCTCCCCACGCCTCCTCCCCACGCTGCTGCTTCTGTTCTTCTTTCTGCTGATTCTCATTCTCCTTCTTTGGCTCCTTTTTTTTCTGAAACCCCCTCAAGAAATCCTCAATATTAGTGTTTTATAGGCATCCTTCTGGGCTGTTCATTCTCCCACAATACACATACCTCCTGGTAAATCTCATCTGTGCAGCGGTTTCCCAAAGGCCTGGCCTGATGGTTCCTGAGTCGTTCTGTTCAGTCCAGGCCTCCAGGTATTTACCGGTCATCAGACTTGATGTGACTCCGAGAGTATTCATAATTAGCCGTGACTTTGAAGGGTAAGAGCATGCAGAGTACGGCTGATAGTGCATCGTGTTAGCTCTCAGCTTACATGGGCGTTTCGTCTCAGATGCGTGCCAGTCTCCTTATCAATAAGTGGTAAAATTTAAACAAAGAACACATGAGCATGGGATATGTCTATTCCATTTTCCTCTGTTGGTTTGTTGTACCATTTGTGATAAGAATCTGTTTTAGGCAAAGGATGAGATGGTTTTCAGCTTCTGTTAAGGTTTCCTGGACCCTTGATTTCCCCGCATAAGAATTGATTGGATTTAAATGAGCTTAGTGTAGAATCCCTGCTATTGATACAGAAATACACCTCATACGGGCCTACTACCATAATCCAGGGCTTTGTTTTTGTCTTGCTTTCCTTTTTCTGCTAGTTAATAACAACTGGTATGCAAAAATAAAATGAATCAAGCTTATACATTTACAACTTTTTTAAAGAAATGAAGATATGCAAGCAGCTAATCCTCTCATAAAATTTGACTTTAAAAAAGCATTTTTATATATTTTAAGTATAACATTTTTTTGCAAAATGTATTTTTATGTAGGTGTGATCTCAGCGTTAGGATTAGCATCTTACAACTGTAGGGAGATCTATAACTAGCAGGAGATTTATACCTGGGTAGAAGCATATTAAGTCATCGGAGGGCAAAACATTGAAAACTGTCCTAATGTAGGAATGTCAGTGAAACAGGTGCTTAAATGAGTAAAGAATGAGAAAATGGTCTTAGCAAGTTCTCAGAAGTTCAAGAAAGCACACAATTGTTATAGTCAGTGAATGTTCATTTGCACACGAGAACTGTTACCAAAGATGTACTTATTCGGTATGACAGTTGGCTTTTCCAGGTATCAGCCCTGTTTGCCCAAAAAGGTGACCTCCTATATATGGTCTTAAAAACACACATTTTCTAAGGAAATATAGTAATAGCCAGCTACCTTGTTATAGAAGTTTAAAAAGTTAGGCTTTGAGATATCCAGGTGGTTTGAACATGAACCAAAAATGAAACACTTGGAATTATCATGTAATGGCAGGAGAGGGAAGGGAATGTCAGGTCAAGCAAGGGAACTGAGCTCTGGCTTCTTTTCACTGGAAGAAAGGCAGACCTGCCCTGCCTTCCTCCTGGTGATCTTGAGTGAACACTTCATCAGACCATTAAATGGGTCACCTTCAGCTTACATAATGGAGATCTCATGGCCTGTTAGCCTGATTGCATTATTAGAAGGTCTGGTTTGGGCCAGAAAATCACTTACACTTTTCTTAGAAGATTCCGATAGTGAGGTATTCTTACCAAAAATCAAGTATTTCCTCAAACCACAACATTTACGGGTCAAAACATCTGAGACCCTAAGTATAATTTTTCTCTCTCATCTGTATTTAAGTCATCGTTATCATTTCAAGTGGAAGCCTGAAAGAAACTACTATTTGCAGTGAGAGCTGCTCTAGAATAACTGCCTGTAATTACAAGCTTTAATCACACAAAACTTCCTCATTTATAAATGTTAAATCTGAAATGAGATATTTCCTTCTTCAGGCACTTTTTGTGTGTCCTGTATGTGCCACGGGACTATACTTTGAAAAATTAGGGAAGATTTAGTTTGATTTAAAGTCTCGGCTTCTGCATGCCTGGAATGCTTGCCCTTCAAGCTATTTGCTCCCTGGAGTAGTCAAGTGAAGGAGTTTTCAACAACTTTGGATTGTTGACCCAGAAGAGTCTTAGGTAATAGAATGGGCTTTGGCAGAGTTCCAAGGCTTTTAGGGTTGAGGAGGTTCAGGAGAGGAGGGCCAGAACTAGTCTTAAGGATGTTAGAAGCCTGAATGCACCTTCTTTGGAAGCCTTTGCTTTATTGCTTAAGAGAATTTTGAACTCTAGCATCAATAAAAATGCCGTGGCTCCTAGTAACACATTTAAATGCTTTTACATCCAAACAGACACATTCGCTCTTTGCCTGGTGTATAAAATTTGAATGACATTTGTGCTCTGTCAGAAAGGAACAGATGCTTTCATTATAAAATCCAGTCAAGCAAAAAAGTAGCAAAGCGAGCAGAAATTTTCGTTTACATCCATGATTGAAGATGCAGTGATAAAAGAAAATGACTGGGTTCAAGAGTATCTCTGTTCTTTTCTAATGTGTGGCCCAGGGGACTTTGTCAGTGCAGAATAGTTTTTAGTACTTATTGAAGAAGGAAGGCTCTGATCAACAGTCTCAAATTGTGCATATTTTTTAACAGACCTTAGATTTTCTTAGGGTTTTGTTTAAGTTAACCTTAAACAGATTTCCAATATCTCCCGTATTATCAAGTCTATTATTTATTTGATATAATGTGAGATTTCTGTTCCATTACTGCAGGGATTCACGGTAATTTCTTAGCTTTTGCTTGTGAGCATCAGCAGGTATAGACAGTAACTCAGTTGGGCTAGACCAAGAAGCCATCATAAGACACTGGATTAGAGAAGTAGAATCTCTACCTTTTGGAAGCCTTACTGTAATTTCCTGCCTCAAATCCCCTTCCTTAGAAGTTCACAAATTCAATTATTTCAGCTCTCTCAAGAGTGGTAACCCCTAGCTGATTGATTTACAATAATTAAACTAAGCCTTGTTTACAAATCTGGCAATTTTTAAGTCCACAGCAGAGTAGTAACATAGGGAGAGTTTAACTTAGCTGGGATCCAGCCCCATTGAAAAGATTACATGATTTTTGAAACACAATTCCAAGTAGAGCTGGGTGATTTCTAAAACGCTTTTATTGAAGAGCATGATGAATCATGTATATTTATTATATTTTTTATTCTATTAGACATTGTGTCACTGTGCCCTAGATAGTGTTGCAGGCACAATGACAGAACTCTCATTTTTTTCTGTGTTTTAACAAAGCCTTTAGGATGTCAAAACAACGTTTTAATACCAAAGATTGTGCTAAATTTCAAATACCGTATTGAAATTACTTCCTGGCTAACTCTTTTATTAAATGCCATGATACTTTTTTTCATTTCCTCTTTACCTACTTCCTTTTGGTCTATATAATTTTGCATCTTTTAGGGTATTGATTCTTTTTTTCCCCTGAGATTTGAATTGGAAAACCCCTGAAACATAGACTATTTATCACTCTGAT
This sequence comes from Furipterus horrens, assembly GCF_987537825.1. Lineage (NCBI taxonomy): Eukaryota > Metazoa > Chordata > Mammalia > Chiroptera > Furipteridae > Furipterus > Furipterus horrens. Next base: position 13,328,178 of record NW_028327171.1, read on the forward strand.
CATTCGAAGACAGTGGCATTGTCTCCTAAATATAGACATTTCAGGTCTTGGATATACACAAGAGAACGCAGAGGGACACTTAACAAGCTCTCAGGAGCACAGCGTGGCTGCTGGGTTTTAGGAGAGAAGTTGGTTGGAACAACGGAGTCTGGGCACCAAGAGCAAAGGGGTTGGTAGCTGGTTATAAGCACCGGTGATGAATGTATGTGCTATGTCACATACATGTTCTGTGCCAGATGGGCAGGAGATTGGAATGCTGGCAGTGAAACCTCCTCTGTTAAACTTAGCTAGCCAGTGATGAAGAGTCCAGGGAAAGTGGGGAGTAGAAGGAGTAATCTCTGGTCAGGAAGTGGTTTACTGGGGTTCAGAACTTTAGGACATTTCTATGTGTGGCGTGATCTGAGGTCCAGCCTCGGGACTATGCAGTGGTTGAGGGAAGTAGAGGTATAACGTATGGGGTTAGGAACATGGAATTTGCTCAGCAGAGCCACCATTTTGGCTGGGCTCCCTCAAAGTGTTCAATGTTGCTTCTTTTCCTTCTCTTGCTTCCACATAAGATAGATTTTGACCCAATGAGGAATTGCTTATTGTTCTCTGGGCACAGTTCCAGGATTCGATGGTCAGTTGGCACTTGATTTCAGTCTATTACATTTGCCAAAAACAATACCTTCTTAAGTGGGTGTGTCCAGCAAAGAAATGGAAATCAGTGGGAAGGTCAACATTGAGGGTAGATATATCTGAGTGAGAAAGTAAGATCCAAAAGTAGGGCAAGTCTTACTTTATAATCAAAATTATTAAAAGATGAGTCAGTGAGAGGGCATGAATGATTTTAGATAGAAAATGGGAAAATAAGTGGTATGTCTGTTGGTGGAAAGTTAGAAGAGACGACTAAGTTTGAGGCAGAAAATAATATGGTAGCGTGGACAGTGAACATGAAGGCTGAGGAGAGACTAAGGCATTTTTGTTGCTATTAACCTTGAGAGAAGAGTTGCAGAAGATTGTTGGAGCCGGGTCAGATGGTAATGGGTTGGAAAGAACAGTCAAGGGCTTGAAAGTGAAGGTCTGCTACTCTTTTGAGATATTTATCTGGGAAAGTGCCTCTTCCTGTCTTGATTATAGCCTACCTCACACATGGCTTTCTGAATATGGTATGTGGAAAAAACATGCTGTGTATTTTTACCTCTCCATATAATTTGAGGTTTCAGTAATAACTGGTGGTTCTCTTGCCTCACTATGCATCAGTCTGATTGGTATTTTGTTAGCAATTATGTGGTTTTTTAAAAGCCCCATGTATAACCCTAATTAATTGCATCTTTAAAATCTATCAAGCTATGAATTTTTTTTTCATAAGTCAGAAGAAAAGTATTAGGAGAAGGCAGCCACTGAGGATACTTGTAAAAGTAGAGAATTTAAGGTAATATCTATAATTCTGCCTTTCAGCTTTTATCTCAGAGTATAGAAGACTGAACTAGGCTAAAGATAAGTCGGTTTAGTTGTAAAGGAGACCATATTTACATTTCTATATCCGAAATGATCACACACTTAATACATATGAATTGGAATATGAGAATGGCAAAAAGAGAAATGAGGGAAGAAGGACAGATTGCTGATAAATAGGGTTAATGGTAGTAACATTAAATTCCAGTGATGATCTTCTCAGCGATCACAATGTATGGCATTCTGATAGCCTGGATAACTGTGCATTCAATCCTCTCGGTGTACTCAGCTTACTATTTACTTCTCTGTTTAGGCCAGGATCTTTCTATTCAGATTTCCCCCCAGAGCTTCAACCTGTCCACATTCAACTCAACAATCCCTGAAAGATATTCCCACTGTCTAAAATTTACCCTAAACTAGTACAGCCCAATGGCAGCCACTTGCTAGCCACATAAGCACATGAGACATCCTGGTCCAGACTAACCTATTCTGTAAGAGTAAATGCGTACCAGATCCTGAAGAATTAGTCTTGGGGCAGGGAGGGCAGATGTAGACTGTCTCGTTAATAATTGGTTGAGTGTTGAAGTGATAATATTTAGGATATACTGGGTTAAATAAAGTATATTACTATAATTAATTTTATACCCTCGCCCTTTCTTTTTATTTACATAATGTGGCTGCTAGAAATTTAAAACTACGTACATGGTCTGCATTTTGTTTCTATTGGATTGTGCTGCTCTGTGCTCTTTGGATGCGGGATTATGTCTCAGTCCTTCTGTATCCTTTGTGGAACTGGATGCAGTGATACTCAGCACGACTGAGTGGTAGCAGAGATGATCTCTCCAAATTAAACGAAACTGTGTTAGGTTTAAATTTTTATTCTTGCCCCTCATCCTATTTGAATCTCTCTGGCCAGGAGGCATTGTTAGCCGCTCCTTTTCATATATGGAAGTCATTACATTTTCCTGAGGCTCTTATTGCCTTGTTTTCTCCTCTCTGGCTTCGCCTGTAGAACTCTTTCTATTGCACCTTCTTTTGTGTCTTCTATGATTAAAGAAACGAAAGATAAAACAGAAGCAACGTGTGTTCAAAGGTACCCAATCCTTGAGATGGTGCCAAAGTGACAACTCCATGGGACAGGGCACACAAGCTTATGGAAGAGAAGTTTGAAAGACTTGATTTTCATTTTTGAAAAGGACAAACCATATGAAGTACTTAGGCTGGTCAAATTCATAAAGACAGAGTGGAAAGCTGGCAGCCAGAGAGGACTTGGGGAGAGGGAATTGGGGACCTGCTGTTAATGGGTTTAGAGTTTCCGTTTTGCGAGATGAGAAGAGCAGGTTGTGCAACAGTGCAAATGTACTTACCATGACTGAACTGTACACTTCACACAATGGTTAAGATCATACATTTGATGTCACATGTATGTTACCACAATTAAAAGAAAAGGACAAGCCACCTAAAAAGTGTTTCATAATGCAATAACCTGTAACTTAGTAGTCAGATCAGTTATAATGAATTATCTTAAGTAGACCCTTGCTACCTGAATGGAATCACTTGGGAGCTTGTTAGAAAGGCAGAATCGGTCCCACCCTAGATGTGTCCAATCAGAGACTGCGTTTTAACAAGATCCCCTAGGTGATTCGGGTACACGTTAAAGCTTCAGAAGCCTTGCTTGAAGCATCATTTCTCAAAGTGTGGTCCATGAACCACCTGAATCCGAATCCCCCTGGGGAGCTCTTGTTTTCTGCCCTCAAAGCACACTTAGGTGAGGCCCAGGTGCTGGGCCTGGGGTGGGGGATGGTCTTTAGGGTGATCAAGCGTCTCAGGGGACTCTGAAGCACGTTAGACTTTAAGAATCCCCGGACCTTAACAACAATATTTTTTCTCGTAATTCCATCTTTTAACTGATCTTGGAATTATTACAAATATGAATAACATAGAAGGCCCATTATTGATAAAATCAAGAATATGAGTAATAATTTATGCAATAAATAAGAAAAAGTGCCTAGAATTTAACCGACCTTGAATTGGTTGGTAAAGAGGCCATGGTGCAGAATTTGTGGAATATTGAACACTTTCCTGGAGTACTGAACATTAAAACAGTGTCGACTTGGTTTTATGAGTCTCGCAGAAACCCAATCAGGCCTAGGAGTCCTCATTTGTAAAAGGGAATTGAATTCTGCCTCATTTATGTTTACGTTTCTAAGGCAAGGTTAAGCTTGAGAAGCAGAGAAGTTCCTCTATTATTGATATATGTGTGATTATTCTGAAATTCTTGAAGTTTTTGAAATCATTTAAATGCCACATATTGCACATGTTCTGGATTAAGAGAAGATTAGCCAAGAAAATCTAAAACCAAGCTGTGTCTAGTTATTATTGATGCCAAGAAGAAAAACCCAGATCAGTAAGATCTTTTTAACCCTAGTTCTTTTCAGCTACAGTAATTTTGTGGACATTTCTTTTTGAAAGCCAGAATGTTGATGGAGAACCAAAGAGGTATGTCCCTATTATATGAGATTTTTATATGGAAGCGTCAACAAATTTTAAAGTAGACTCAATGTTTTTTTAAGTTTTAGATTTGCAAAAAAAGAATAGAGGATAGTCCAGAGAGTTTCTATATACTTTCCACTGAGTTTCCCCTCTTAACATCTTTCCTTAATATGGTTGATTTGAAAGGAAGACCACCGAGGTAAAGTGTCCTTTTTATCATGTATCAAGAGCACATATTATCAACATGATATGTCATTGTTGATCTTGATCTTGATCACCTGGCTGGGGTAGCGTTTGTCAGGTTTCTCCTCTGTAAAGTTACACTTTTTACCCATTGCCTACCATAGTCTCCGGAAGGTAGTCGTGTGGATAGCCCACAATCAAGGAGTGAAGAATTAAGCTTCACCTCTGCATGGACAGAGCATCGACATAAATTACCTGGAATTCTTCTGCAAAGGAGATTTGACTCTTTCCCACCAATCATTCACTCAGTCATTTGGATTCATGGGTATTTATTTTACACTTTGAGCTATAATCCAATACTACTTTATGTATATTATTACTCAACTTACTTCATTTGTGGCCATTGGGAGCTCTTCAAATTGGCTCTTCTGTTCTTTTGACATTTCTTTTTATTTTTCCTCAACAAGATGCTCCAGACTCATCTTGTATATTTTCTGCCGCAGGCCTAGAATCAGCTATTTCTCCAAAGATCCTTGGTTCTTCCAATTCTCATATATTTTCATATGGATCATTCTGCTTCCTCTCCTTGCTTATTTGTAAATCCCCACTCCCACAGTGAGAAACCCAGTTCCTATCATCCACCATCCATTTACTTAATTATTTCTGTACACTTGCAAGTAGTATCAGGATGAACTTGTACATACGTGAGGTTTTATAAAAACTGAAAAACTGCTAACAAATGCTTATTTTGTTCCTATCTCTTTTAACATATGCCCTTGGCACTATTTTTATTACTTAAAGACCCTTATTATTCAGAGTCTTGGTCAAAACTCTTTATATTTTGTACTCAGTCTGCCATTTATATATGTATATGATGAGGCTGGGCTCCAGTCACTTTCATGAATTTGAGGGAGGATTTGAATGAAACTTTTAGTTTTTACTATTATTTGGTAATAGTTACTGTGAAATATTGGTCACTTCTTAAAGTGGCATGTAATTCATTCACCTGCATGTCCTCTTTGACAACCCCGTAACTATCCACTCTCTGAAGCAAAAACTGTAACTGTTTTATCACATGGAAAGTTTGTTGAGAAGTATTTGGGCTACTTCTGTAAGTATTCTTTCCATCTCTTGAGCACAAATAATGCTTCCTAGAAAAATTCCCCAGCCTATTGAGCAACATGTGAACATGGTAAATAAAATATTAGTGCATAATTAACAAATTCAAGAAAAAAATGTTTGTGGAGTAAGAGTCTCAATAGTAAAAGAAAAAATTGCCTGAGGAAGTCCTTGCCTACATCTCTCATTCTGATATGCATCTGTGCACTGATGTACGTTAATAAACACACAACCCACGAAATGGTGGTTGATGAATGGATACAGTGTAAAGAGATGATAATAATTAATAATTTATTGAGCACCTTTGTTATGGGCGCAGCATCGAGTGCTTTATGAGTATCAACTCCCAGCTCTGCCATTTACCGTATTTGTAACCTGGATTGATTCTGTAACTTCTCAGTCTTACATTCTTCTCTTATAAAGTGAGGTCCTTGTGGCTCCCTCAGTGCGTGGTTCTGAAGATGCTGGGAGATGATGCACACAAAGTATTTAAGGCATCTATCTCCATGCACAGAGTCCACAATTCTCGATACTATGGAGATGTTATCTTCAAGAGCCAGATCTGGGCTGTAGAGCATAACACAATGATGGGAACCAAGGGTTGGCTACTTTTCAGTAAGTTCATTCGCAGAACATTCTTATCCCATCCCCCATTCCCATCACTTCCCTACTTTTCCTTAATCCTCTTCAACTCTTGAGACAGGAAAGGGAGAACACACGTTGTGCAGACAGCCAAATACTTCAGCCATTTCTAGCCAATACCTGGTTAGTATTTGCAAATTGACAGAAACAACGTTCATTCGTCTGAGATCTTTGTGCCCTTAAAGAACCTGAGTCCTGGGATCTTCTCATCAATCTCTTCAGTGCCACTCTGACTCATAGATGTAGCAGTCCCAGGTGTGAGAAACTTTAGTCTTTCCTCTGGCACCCTTTCCCCTCCCATTACTCCCTGGGACATGGATTCATGGTCCCTTTGGATTTAGTTGGAGCGCTTTATACTCTTAATTCTGTCTTCCTCTTAGCATCGTCTGTGTTTGGGAAAGGCAACATAAAGAAATTTAAAAATACATTTCCATCTTTGAATTTCATAGTGTGGGAAACTCCCGTTACTTGTCTGTTCAATATCTGTTCTTACTTCTTCCTTTTTGGAGCTTGGGCATGAAGTCTTGATTTCCATGATCATTTTGTGACCACAGAACATGAGAGCAAAAGCCACCTTGCTAATGATGGCAGTACAGAAAGATAGGAATAGCGTGGTCCTCGAGGGCATCATTGGGTATCTGCAGCAACCCCCACCTCAGTGCCAGACTTCTTGTGTGGGACAAAGAGTCGTCATGTCTTTAAGCCACTGTTCTGTTCATCGTGTGTTCTATTCTACACAGCGAATCCATTCCCAACTATGATATATGGCTTGCTGGATAATTTAAGCCCAGTTTTATTGTTGAATTGACTGCATTGTGGATTATAGCACTCAAGTACTTGATAATCTAAAAGTGACTCTACTTTTTAAAAACCCAAGGGAATTGCCAAATAAACCCTTTCAACCAGAGTTTAGATCACAGTGAGTTGAGTTAGCATTTTAGGAGGGAGAGCTTGAAGACCCGGGTTTTCAGGCCAGTTTTACTGCCATTTGGCCCTGTCTGTGACCAAGCCACCTGACGACCCAAGCTCTTTCCCTCCCATCTGCAAAATGATGTAATGTGAGCTAGACTATCCTCTCAAAGCCACCAAAGAGCCATTGATTGAGGCTGCAGAAGCCCAATTGAATTTGAAATCATTGTTGATCTTTCCAAGACTTATCAAGAAGAAAGCCAAACTCAGATCTTGTTCATTAGCCTTGAAAATTTCCTATCACTTGTAGGGAGCAGAGACAATATATGTATGTGTGAATTTTTAAAACAAGAAACCAAGTTGTATTGGTTATCAGTAAGTATGTACTATGTATTGATGAGTTTATCCATTAGGATGAAATTATATAGTGGGTGTCAGATTTTCTAAAGTTTGGCATAAACAGAAACATGATTTCTCATTATGGTACTAAGTGTATTTTCATTTCTTTTACTTGAATTGTGTTAAGACTTTTTTAAACAAAAGATCAATCAAATCAAAGAAGATTTGTTTTTAAAATAAAAGTATGCATGGCTCTACATGGAAATTCCAGGTACATACCATCAGATGTTTTTATATTAAAATTTATTTTCAGAGCATTTTAATTTCACAGCAAAATTGAGTGGGAAATAGAGTTCTTATATATTTCATGTCATGTCATAGATTTTTAAGAATAATTCTGTTAGAATTAAAAACTGAGAAAACAAACCATATTACACTGAGTCAGTGTGTGAGAAAGGATTCATTATAATTTTACCACTCTAAATCTTCATTAAAATTTTAAAACACATTTTTACAGTTAATTGCTTGAAAATTTTGATATGTAACATTCTAGTATGTTTCATCAATTTTGAAGGTAATACAGGCAGGGCTGTAAACCACAGAGTCATTCTAAATTTTATTTTAATGTTAGAGTACTAGTTTTCTAGTTTGCCAGTAGTCCTGAGGGCTTATTGAATAACCAGTATTAATCCTTTAAAAAACAGTCTCTTGTTGGGCAGCATATATTTTATTGGGTTTACACAATATGAGAAACCTAGGAGTGTATTTACAATACTAAATAAAATGTCATTTTGCAAATTAAAAATTCAAATATCTTTATAAATTAATGCAATATATGTTCTTCTGGTGAACATTAGATTTTACTGAGGTAAATATCTTTCAGTGACTTTGGCTTTACATTGAAGTTAGCCAGTCCTCAACAGATTGGCCGTGGGCAAGTAAAACAAGACAAAGACACAGTCTTTGCCACGAGACTCTTTTAGCCCGAGGTCGAGAGTATCTGATATCTGCCCATGTTGTGTACAAGATGATATCCAAAATCTTAGACTCTAAAACATACTTCTTCAGTCTCATTTCCTCTCCCACTTGCCTTGTGCTCCAGCCACAGGGGGCGTCTGCCTCTTCTATGAACAACGCTTCTCCCTTGCTTTATTCTCTCTTTGTACTTGGAGGTTCCCTCATTTTGAAGTGCCTTTTGCCTACCATCCATCCGTCCATTCATCCACCCACCCACCCATCTAGTATGGTCGTGTTTGCTAGATTTGGGTTCAGGGATTGGGCGTAGAATGTTAAACAAGAGAGACAGTATCCTGACATCTTGGGACTTGGCTCATTCTCCACATGGCATACTCCTGCTCATCCATCAGAAGCTACTTCGGGGTCTGTCCCAGTACCCCCAAGCAGATTTGTTCCCTATGTTGGTCCAGCACTTTTTTCTTCCTTTCTGTTATAGCCTTTAACCTCTTCTTTCATCAAGATCCTTATTGCCTACTGTGCACAGAATCCATGCAAAAAGTTAGGGATACTCTAGTGAACAAGACAAATAAAAATTGAACTCACAGTTTACATATTATATTGTAATTGTTCCACTTTCACCCTCATATGAATGTGAGTTCTTGTCGGATTTCATGTAATATCTTTGTATCTGCAGTACCAGCAGTGCTCGACATAATTTGCATGCTACACATTTCCTTTAAAAAATACAGCAAAAGTTAAAGTAGTTTTTATAAATTAATTTAATTAAACTCTGTGTACAGTGATCCCTCACTTATCACGGGTATTACGTTCTAGACCCCCCCCCCCCACGGTAGGTGAAAATGTACAAAGTAGGAACCTTACATTTATTTTAGTATTTACTTACAGTATCGCAAAATCCCGTGATATAGCGAAAAATTCATGATAAATAATTAAATATAATATTTTTAAAAATCCCGCGATACAGTGAGGCCACGATAAGTGAACCGTGATATAGAGAGGGACTCCTTTACATATGTGTGGTTACATTATTAAACATATATAATACACCTGTGCGTATATAGATTTTCTTTGTTTAGGAAGTAGACAAATGTTAAATTTTCTATTAGTTACCAATTGATTAAAGTGCCTGAGGAGGAGGGATGGACAACTACTTAGACTGATTCTGCTCAAATGATTGCCTAGCAATTGAATGGCAGCTCTTTTGTGATTAACTTTGTCCTCAGAGATCTCTATTCATTAAAGATTTTACTTAATACACATAGGAAGTATTTTAACCATGAAGGTTGATGGAGCAAAGGACTGGGCTGCTGAGGACACAGGACTCGGCATTCTGAGGGTACCAGCTTTCCTGGGTTGATAACTTCATCATTCAAAAAACTGAGTCACTTCTCTGACTCTTAGCCCCTCCTTCCTTGACACCGTCACTGTGATGTAGACAGAATGACATGAAGTGGTTCTCTTTCCTTCCAGTTGGCGAGTTTGTGAGTGACGCCCTCCTTGTTCCCGACAAGTGCAAATTCCTACACCAGGAGAGGATGGATGTCTGTGAAACCCACCTTCACTGGCACACCGTCGCCAAAGAGGTACCAGCTATTCCTTCTTTCTCTTTCAAAGTGAATGTTGCCTTTTAAAGTAACAGCATTTTAAAGGGTGTTTTGAGGTAACAGCTCAAACCCTATCCATGGGTATTTGTAAAGAGTCAAAAACGGGGCCTATTTAGATTCATTATGTATCTATGCCATACTTTATAAATTAAAAACTATAATCTTACATTCTCTCAAGTTAAAAATGCACCTTCAAATTATTTTCGTTTACCTGCTATTTTCTTTGTCACATACCAAGTTTTAATGATTTAACAGGTTCTTATTTATTGGGGTATACAGTAGTAGATCAGGAAGTAGCTTGTCCAGTGTCAACGTGAAAACTAGTTAGAGTTCCGTTCCTCAGGTAAGCTGTTCAGGTTCGTGTTCACCAGGCCCTGATACCAGCTTCATTTTTCCATAATGGATGATTTATGGCATCAGCTTATTCTTGGCAAACTCCTGTTTCTGGCAAAACTGATAGAAGACATGAGACGGTTACCATAAATGTCACCTTTTGATATTATAACCTTCAAAATGCCTTTTTCTTTTGATACATTATGAAGTTTTTCGAATAGAGGTATGTAAGTGTAACGTGTATGTGTGGTGTAATCAGCCTCCTAGAATTAGGCTCCTGTAACACAGTGCTTCTCAGATGGGGTCAGGTTTGCCCATGTCCCTCCTCAGGAACATGTGCCGACGTCTGGAGACATTTTTGGTTATCACAGTTGGGAGGGGTGGTGCTACTGTTATTTGTGTGGTTAGAGCCAGAGAGCCTGCTAAATATTCTTCACCGAACAGGGCAGTATCTTCTCCCTTCTCACCCCACTCCCCAATAGTCATCTAGTCTAAAATTTCAGTACTGCTGGCATTGATAACCCCTGATCCACCTCAATTTAACCAATCATAGCCTTAAGGCTGTTCAGCAAAAAAAAAAAACACCACTTAAGATTTAACATTAGTTTTGCCTTTAATAAAGTAAAATGTTCTCATTACTGTGGAACAAAAAAAAATTTATATAAAAATGTGTTTGGGGGCTTATTGATCATAAGGAAACAAACCAGATAATTTAAAGCCCAGCTAAAAATCTGATAACCTCATTTTTCATTTCTTCTTGAATTTTCCCCATTTTATTTTTGTTGTTGCTAAGAAACAAAAATTGCCTAATTCCTATGAGGTCAAATTGCACTCTCACATTTTCATTGTTTGCCTGCCTACAGGGTGTTGAAATATTAGTCTTTCTTTCCTACTTTATCAGCAGATGCCTTCAGAGCTTCACGTTAATCTATATGTTCAAATTTAGCAAATCCCAGGAAAGCAAAAAGATACTGTAATAGAAGAGAAAAGTCTAAATGACTATTTTCTGATTTATAGCAGAGTCATTTTTTTTTTTTCTTCCCAGGATGATTATTCTGGAAGTGAGCCAAGAGTTAGAATTTCTATAATAAGATTTAAGTGAGTGAAACTTCCATCCGTAACAGAGGTTGAAGTGAGTTGGGAGTGTATATGGAGCAGCCCCTTCTTCCTGACGCTCTAACGAAGCCAGAAAGTATTGATTCTCTGATACCTATTCACCAGTGTAGGCCTCTTCTCCACCTCATTTCCCAGTTGGTTTCCACCGCTATTGTTCTGCTGAATTTCTGTAGTATAATAAGTTACCCTCATTCAGTAAGGAATCGGTCGGCAGCCGTCCGTCTCGAGAGACGATGGTGTAGCTTCTTAAGAGTCTATCTGCACCGCCGAGAATGGCTGTGCAGTCCGACTCGGGAGTGACACGGTATCTGTCTCCTCCCGTGTTGAATCGACATCTTGCGATGACGCTGAAGCTACAGAGCCTGGGCAGGGTGATATGGAGGGTCTGCTGTTGCCCATGCAGCAGACCCCCCCTCTCTTCGCAGCTGAAGGGTCCAAGGGAAAGACGGAGTCAATACAGCTTGGCTTCAGGTGCGCCGCAGGAGTTGCCGGTGTTGACTACAACGTCAAACCGCCTTAGGGACTCCGGCTCCGGATTTTCTGTCGGGGTTTACTCCCTTAGCCTTTCCCCTGAAGAGGTATGCCGCAAGGCAGCGGAGGTTTTTTGGAGTCAGAGTTTTCCTTCTCTGATGTGCCCTGACTGGAAGATCGAACCAGCGACACTTAGCTCGCAGGCCGACGCTCAATCCACTGAGCCAAACCAGCCAGGGTAATTCAATAAGGAATAAAGTTAAAAATTATGGGTACCAAAGTAGCCCGAGCTAAAGAAGTTGTTGTACGAGGTGGATCCACTCAAAAAGCAAATATGATGCATTTCATTATAAAACCGATTCTTAGGGATCTGGGTGTTGATGATTATATTTGGAAAGAAAAGCATCTACCCCACCGCTCTCTCACGGCCTTCTCCTCACCTTGTCTAGACTTGTAGTGAGAAGAGTACCAACTTGCATGACTACGGCATGTTGCTGCCCTGCGGAATTGACAAGTTCCGAGGGGTGGAGTTTGTATGTTGCCCGCTGGCCGAGGAAAGCGACAATATCGACTCAGCAGATGCCGAGGAGGATGACTCGGATGTCTGGTGGGGTGGAGCAGATACAGACTATGCAGACGGGAGGTAAGGTGGCCTTTGTGTTCCGGTTTTCATAGATGCTGAAACATTCGGGATATAATTTTGTTTCTTGTATCCATGTATCTTTCTATTTCTCATGAAAAGAATCTCTGCCCACTACCATCAAAGTCCGCTTTTATAAAAAAAAAAAGTCTAACTTTGAAGTCCTGTTATGATTATGGTTTAGTGTTTCATTTCAATATAATTGATCAACCATCACTGAGTCAATTCTACCTGTTTTAAATCTCAAGAGTTGGAATCAAAATGTCACTGATATTATGTCACTGATAGTTCTACACAGAATTAAAATTGACTGAAGAGACATGATGTTCTGTTTTGACCTGTAATTTAGAAAATTTTTAAAATAGTATTTTGGGATTATTTTATCCATCATAAGCTAAATCTGAACTTTTGATAAGAAAGGTTGGGTCTTGTTTTTGTGTGTATGGGTTTTTGAGGGTTTTTTTTTGTTTGTTTTGTTTTGCCTTTTATTATCTTTTCCTTTATGAATGAAGTCAGAGGCATTCATAAGTGTGTGCTAAAGTTCTTTAACTCTCTTTGGTTTCCTCATTGTTAAGACATATATTTTCAGCTCTTTTTCTTTGGGATCTTAATCCTATAACTTATAGATTCTTATTTTAAATTAAAGGCAAATATCTACATTCAGATCATAAAATTATAAAAACCAGACTCTTTGGATGAGAACAGCCATCTGGTTGACTCATCAGTTTCATGCCCTAACATCCCCCAGAGCTGATGATGATTGTGTCACTTCTCTTTTCTCTCAGGTGTCCCCTAGTGTTACAGGTTTCTAAATAGAAGAGTAAATATGAATTATAAGACTTTGAGTTATTAATATAAAGTTTTCTGACTTTTCTATGGACAGGCACAGATTTTTTAATAATATATTTTACAGAACTTAAAAAATAATTTCACAAAAATACAAATAAATTTGACAAATATACAAAGATCTGGTACACTGAGGAACTCTAATTGCCATTTCTCATCAGTTAATGATGGCAGGCTTCTCTTGAGTGGCTATTGCCCAGTTTTATCATGACTATTTTTAGTTAGGCAGTTTTGGGCTTTTTCCTAGGTTTAGAAAAAATGGGTTCAATGCGGCAGAACATGAATAAATTATAAAGAACAAAAGGAACAAGGAAAAATTCAACTTTATGCTAACGATATTTATCTATAATTATAAAAGTTTGAAAGTTAAGTAGTATAAATTCTTCTCTCAGGGCAGGAAACATTGGTGAGAGTAGGGTTTGCACATGAAAGTGTCTGAGCTTTTTCTCATGGAATTAACTAGCTGTATTCTGAGCCATACCTGGTCCCCTCACCTGTATTCCATGAGTGATATGTGAAAATCTCCATTGGTTTGACTTTAATTGCCATTTTTCCTAAAAGTTGGAGTTGCCTAGTTCTTACTGTTTTTACAGCTCTTTTGATATCCTTTCTTAGTCCTAGCTAGATTCGAAAGTCTCAGAGTGACTTGAACAAATGTTTGGCCGCAGGGCTCCTGCTGCCTGATGCCAATGAATCAGTATTACAAAGTGAAATTTGAAGTTGTTCAGCCAGTTTCTTTGTTCAAAGTCTGTTGGATACATGACCATTTCCCATTACTGAATTGAGTATATACTTAGTAAACCAACCAACTGATGGCAAGTAAACCAAGGAAACTCCATGATTACTGTAAAAATTAGTCGAAATTAGTTATGTACTTGTAACCTTGAATTGAGGTTGGTGACCCACCATTTATGACTTTTCATATATGAGGACTTTTGTAACCAAAAATGGGTACTCGTGTTTTATCTTGAGCGACATGCCTTTTTAACGGGTCCTCTTTCTAATTTAGTACATTTTTAATATGTTGTCGTCATCGTCGGCAGCCGTCCGTCTCGAGAGACGGTGGTGTAGCTTCTTAAGAGTCTATCTGCACCGCCGAGAATGGCTGTGCAGTCCGACTCGGGAGTGACACGGTATCTGTCTCCTCCCGTGTTGAATCGACATCTTGCGATGACGCTGGAGTGTCCTCTCCAGTGAAGCTGAAGCTACAGAGCCTGGGCAGGGTGATATGGAGGGTCTGCTGTTGCCCATGCAGCAGACCCCCCCTCTCTTCGCAGCTGAAGGGTCCAAGGGAAAGACGGAGTCAATACAGCTTGGCTTCAGGTGCGCCGCAGGAGTTGCCGGTGTTGACTACAACGTCAAACCGCCTTAGGGACTCCGGCTCCGGATTTTCTGTCGGGGTTTACTCCCTTAGCCTTTCCCCTGAAGAGGTATGCCACAAGGCAGCGGAGGTTTTTTGGAGTCAGAGTTTTCCTTCTCTGATGTGCCCTGACTGGAAGATCGAACCAGCGACACTTAGCTCGCAGGCCGACGCTCAATCCACTGAGCCAAACCAGCCAGGGGGAATATGTTGTAAAACCTACTTTTTATTGAGAACGGATTTCAGTGGGTCTGATATTTTCCTCCTACACCTCTTCCAAACTACCAACTGAATTGAAAGCAACACCAACATCACCTTTTGAAACCCCCTCACTGGCCCCTTCTTTTCCTGCATCCCTCACTTGTCCTGGAAGGAGACCCAGCAGGGCTTCCCGTTGGCCTGGAGCCTCCTTTACTGATGACTGTCATTCAGTAACTGTACCTTTTTTGATATCCATCTCTGGTAACCACTATCTGTCCTCTTTGTTACACTCACAAACTATAGGAAACTCGTATATTATTCTTTAACACTTTTTTTTCTTTTAATTTACTATATAACCTACTACAAGGACAATTATACAATTTACTGTACAAACCAGACTTGACACTAGGACCACAGTCATAAACTAAAGGACCAGACAAACGAGGTCATATGTTTAGTTTTTTCTGTCTTATGTCACCATCCAAGTTGATAATCAGCTGAAATGCTAGCTAGCTCCTTCCTGGTTGCCTTCATTTATATTGCATTTCTGCTGCCTACTACACAGCCATCCCTTAGATTCTGTCATTACTTACAAATACTGTACCTATAATGGTTTCCGGCCTTGACATTCTTCTCTGATCCTGATCTTCTGATCTTGAACCCCAAACACTCATCAGGTCCTACTGGATTTTATCATGCTCTCATAATCACATCTTCTAATTAAGGCTTTTAGTCCATTATCCTCATTTTTTAAAAATTACTTCTAACCAGGAGGGGCTCAGTGAATAAACATTTTTATATATTTCTCCAAATATCCTGGACTTGTCGATACCCTCCACATTTTCTAAATGTATTCTTCTCAGTCCTCTTTATCTGGGAAAAATTAATTTATCTCTTTAATCGCTATTGAGTTTTCTAAGGTTGATATATCAAGTCATGTAACCCTACCAGCTAATTTCATTTCTTATTCATGCTGTCACATCAGCTGGTATCTTAATGTTACGAGATGCACCTAGTTATTCCTATTTGATGGCTTATCACCTTCCACATAGCAGTTCATGCCAGCCAGCTCCATTTCCCATGGTTCCCAGCTTCGCTCTCCCTCATGCTCCATGGATGACCCCTTGGCAATCATCCATTGTGGACTTGCATTTGGTAGCTGTTCGGTACATGTTTATTGAGTAAATTAACCAGTTACTTCCTCAACCTCAGCATCTCTGTACCTTCTTCTATCCCTTCGTTTTCCGTCTTTCCCTTTATGATTATTTGTATCTGATCTCTGGGTCACCTCCTTTACCTTTCTTGTATACTTTTAAAAGTTTATTTAATACTAATTTTAGTTTCGTTTTAGTACAGTTTTAGGTTCACAGCAAAACTGAGCAGAAGGTACAGAGATTTCCCAGTCCTTTCTGCCTCCATACATAGATGCCTCCCCCATTATCAATGCCCCCCAGCTGAGTAATGTGTTTGTTAACAATTGAGGAACCTACATCGTAAGCACCCGAAGTCCAGAGTTTAATTATGGTTCACTCTTGGTGGTGTACATTCTGTGGGTTTGGACAAATACATAATGCTGCGTATCCATCATTCTAGTGTCAAACAGTGTGTTCACTAAAAATCCTCTGTATTCCACCTATCTATCCCTGCTACCCTGTGACCCCTGTCAACTACTGGTATTTGTATTGTCTTCAGAGTTTTACCTTTTCCAGAATATCATACAGTTTTTCGTTTTTTTCATATTGGGTCCTTTCACTTCGTAATATGTATTTAAGTCTCCTCCATGTCTTTTTGTGGCTGGATAGCCCATTCATTCTTAGTGCTGAATAATATTCCATTGTCCGGATGTACCACAGTTTATTTATTTATTCCCCTACTGAAGAACAACTTGGTTGCTTCCAAGTTTGGACAATTATGAATAAAGCTGCTATGAACACCTGTGTGCAGATGTGTGCTATTTTCTGAACTGCCATTGCCTGAGTTCAGATAGTCATTTACTTCCCACTGGATAACATCTTTGATTAATCCTTATCACATTAATGCTTCACTTTTTTCTGTTACTTTTATACTTTTTTGTATTCTTACAGGACTCATTCATGCCTTGACTTACATTCCCATAACTTGAGATTCATTCTGCCTGCCTACAAACCTTTGTTTGCTTTCTTATGAAATAAATTCCACATGACTTAGTAATGTTCCTGTTATATGTTCCTACTCCCATCCACACTTGGTGGGAAATATTGGATGGTTGCTGAGTCCTGTGGGAAAGTCCCAGTTCTCCATCAGGGCATTTGGAACTCTCATTCCTGGGCCCCAGCCTGCATTTTCAGCCTTATATATGCACCTCGCCTTATCTGCTGACAACCCAAAACTGTTGGCCTTTGCTTTCTCTGGGTTCTTCTACCTACCTTTTGGCCCCTTCTGAAATGTTTTTTGCTTTTTTTTTCCTTTTTATTAAATGGTGTTAATGTACCACAAAGATATTTGTCGATTTTAAAGTGCTGTATCTTATCATGACCTGTAAAATCCTAAATTTTTTAATATTCATCCAAAAAGATATGTTATTTTCTGAAATTCTCCTTGAAACACTTTGCCTCCCTTGGCTACCCTTGCGCTTCCTTTGTGTTCTTCTTAAAGTACTTATTTACATCATGACTTCTCTCTTCTAATTATTTGTAATCATGTCTTTTTTATATGCTGGAATCCAAATGGTAATTTATGTACCAGGAATGTCTTACATTGGCCTTCTAGAATTATTAGCCAAATTGAATTATTTGCTTTTACATTTTTTGTAGCTTTTGGAAATCATTTTGTGGTCCATAAATGGATGTTACAGAACCTCTTGTGTTTTAGCTTAGAGCTGTCTAATAGACATAGCATGTGAGCCACATATGAACTTCAATGTGTTCTGATAGGTACATTTTAAATCATGAAAAGAAACTGGTGAATTTCATTGTAATAATGTATTTTATTTAATCCAATACATTCAGTCTATTATCATTTCAACATGTAACCAATATGAGAAAGTTTTTGAGATTCTCCACATTCTTTTTGTGTTTATTTCTTTCATACCAGGTCTTCAAAATCTAGCACATATTTTTCACGTACAGCACATCTCATTTCGGACTGGCCACATTTCCACTGCTTAATAGTCAGGTGTTTAGTTGCTACTGGACTGGACAGTGTAGCTCTAGATACTTGAAATTTCTAATCACTCTTTATTTCCCATTAAGGCAAATAAATGCTTCAAATAGCCCAGTAATACATTCTAAGGTTGAATTCTGAATTTGTATTGGGTTTTGTAACTGTTCATGTTTTTTAGATTTAAAAGAATTGGTTTGAACGTAATATAAGTAGGGTATTGGGTCACCTGCATCATTCATTTTTGAACCCGTGTCCCTGCGGGCAGGTGTGCCCTTCATTCCCATCTGGCAAAGCCAGTGGGCAAAGTGACAGGTGTTGCATCACTGAGCCACACACAGGCTGGATTTCTGCCAGCTAGTGGCTTCCTAGTTCTGGAAACCAGCCCTCCTGTGACATTTGAAATGCCGAACAGAACAGGTATTTAACCCATGTTACTTTAACATCCCTAGATGATACTTTGTGACAATTCTTGAAGTTAGGGAAAAAAAGGGGAACGTAGATCCTCCTAGAACAAAATTTGATCCACAGTTTATTATACTTTATTCGTTGGTAGGTAATGAGATTTGACTTAGTAGGAGGTGTTTTCAGATTGCTAATGAGGCATTTAGAGAAACATTTTTGGTAGGTTGAGCTCTCTTTTATGACCTCATTAAAAGATTAAATATAGACAAATCACTTATCATTCCCAAAATTCTTTTGTAAATAACTCAGCATGTATTGTCCAGTGCTATAGCGATCAAGTCTTCAGATCACCTCAAAATACCTGCCTATGCCATCAGTAATGTCGCTTACATTAATATACACAGATTCTAACCACGATGAGTAAGAATTTTTCCACGGGAAAATTCTATTGGAAAACTAACTTGTAAGTTACAACCCAGCCACATATCTAGTGTTTCCTTGAAAGTGAGGATCTGGAGGGTGAGTTTGCCCCCACCTGGAACTGCAGAACTTGACCCAAAACACAGGGGTTCTTGAATTTAGGGAGCCAGTGGCAAAAGAGAAGAATGTCTAATTCTTTAGGACAGCACTTTTCTTCTTGAGAGTACGTTGTTACATTTTTTTGCAAAGCAGAATCTCACATATGTTTTCTTGTTCTTACAGTTGCAGACATTAGTGAGAAAGTGCTGAGAGGAAACCTAATGTATCTTCCTAGATAATTAGGTGATAGTTTTCTTTTTTCTTTAACTAAGAAAAAGAAAACTACTTAAGGTAGGTCTAGATGAGTGATTGTTTTTGACTGCATCTCACCATGCCCTTCTCTGAGGCTGGTGTGTGTGTGTTTGTGCTTTTGTGTATTTTGTAGCTCACGAGGGTTTTCTTGAGTTCAGTAAGTTTTCCTCGACTGTGTGTGAGTGTGTATGTGTACAAATGTGCACATATGGGTCCAGTCAGCTGAATCCAATCATGTCACCCATCACTATATCAGAAAAGCTAGCCCACCATTAATGACTTTCTGGGTACAGTGGATGTGTGTGTGTGTGTGTGTGTGTGTGTAATTTTATAAATGACTTACAGACATAGGAATAAAGGGATAGTAAGAAACAACTTCATTTAGAAATTTTAATAATACTGTAAATACTTTAATTTGAATTAAAATTTAAATTAGTAAGTCTAGATTATTTATTCCCTCTCTTGCTGGTCTTGAAGGTAGGAGTTTCTGAAATGGGCAATATCCTTTGAATGCAACTGCTATTCACCTGCCATGCGTGAACCTGGAAATAGAGCAATGTTATAAAGTCCAATTCCATACTTCAAATAGATCTTTTAAGTTCCAGCTTCTCATATTTCTTAGTCTTTCTCTTGCACTTGCATTTTGCTTGATGATTGTAAAAGAATTAATATTTGTAAAACTTTGAGAGCTCATACTTTGTTGAAGGGAGAAAATCCATTTTTTGTCCATAATTGCAAAATACTTTCAAGTTTGGATTTATAATCATATATAAGCCTATCAGAGCATAATCCAGTCATTTTTTTGTCTACATTGGTTCTTTACTTATAATCACTTTTATAGACATTTCTGCCTTCAGTATTTGTCTTCTTCTGACCCATGTCAAAAATTCTGTTGCATAAACATAATAAACAAGTATCATAAAAGATTTCTGTAAAATATTGAATGAGGCCCTACTCCTTGTTGAAAAACTAAATGCATGAGAATACTGTATTCCTTTTTTGTTCTTAGAAATACATTGCTCAGTTTCTGAGCTTGAGAAAATTCATCCAGGATATCATCATCTGAAGACTCATAGTCTGAGGTTTCCTTTATGTCATCAATTTCATCCATCTTCTGATTTTTCTAATAATTGTGAAGTATCCCCTGTCAATTTTCTCCTATTTCCAATGTGGAAAATGAACTGCTTTGATTTTCAGTTATATTCAATGAAAGTTTTTAAACTTCTTATATACCTTCTTGAAAGATCATGAAATATTTTAAGAACACAGTAATAAAACTGATAACTTCTCTATTATGTCATTGGTAACTCCTTTATTCTTTTATTGTCATATTATTTGGTACTTCTTAGCACAGTTGGAAATAGTTCATGAGTCATCATGAAATAAGTTGTGGAATGACAAAACTAGGAAAATGTCCCCCAAAATCTTAGGCATATAAAAAACTTCATTGGACTGAAATGGTAATTACAAGATAAAGTTTTATTCAACTTCTAGAAAGTAAAAATTTTCTAATAGAGTATAATAGCCATAGATGTCAACCTTACAAGTAGATAAAACTGTTCAAAATGCAACTCACAAGGTAAAGTTGTGTCCAGTGAATCCTTGTGGTATTCCTAGAGTTAATAGTGTATCCTGCTTATCAGGAGTTTACATTTGTTAGGCCACCTGTATGCTTTATACATTAAGATCTTTGGCCTAATCTTCTACAAGACTGTGCTCAACAAATATTTGAGTTGAATTGAATTGGCATTCCCATCAAATGCATATACAAACATAATTGGTAACTCAAGGTTAAACTAATATGCTTTAAAACAAAAACTGGTAGGAATAGCATTCCAGACAAGCAATAATTAAGTGAAATTGGCATCAGGAATCTCTAAAGCTAGAAACACTGAGAAGTATTCGGACCTCTAGAATATTTATTACACGTGCCTAGCCCCTTTACTATAGTTACTTCCTGAATATTTTCCATTGCTTCAAAAAGTGAAATAAAATAAAATTACAATTATAAATGAAAGTAAGATTCATCTCCATTTAAGCTTTTAGCTAAAAGTGCATTCTTAGAGTGGCTTTCTTATGCCAGCAAGCTTTTTTCTTTCTTTTTTTTTTTTATTTTCTTTCTTTCCTTTTTTTTTTTTTTTTTTTTTGTTCCTTAGTATCAAATTGGAGCTCTTTATTAAAAATAACAGCAGGCAAAAATTTCAGGAAGTACAACTTATAGTCATGAGACTAGCTCAACCCCATTAGCTTTTGGCAGGCGTTGTGTGATTTAAAAGATGAATAAATAAACATCAGTGTAGAGCCCTGGCCCTCAACTGGGGGCAGTGCTGCTGCCCAAGGGACCTTTGTAAATGTCTGCAGACGTTTTTAGTTGCCAGTACTTGGTGTGGGGTTGGGGGGTGCTCCTAGCATTTGATGGGTAGAGACCAGGGACATTGCTGATGATCCCACACTATAAAGGACAGCCCCACAACAAAGAAAGGTTAAAAAAATGGTTTAGAGGACTGGAAAGCTAGGGAAAGTATTCTTTTTAAAAATAAAATCTTCCATTCCAAGCTTTTGTCTCATCCTGATCCCTTATGAACGGAAAGGCAAACACCCCAGGAATATGTGTCTTGAATAGAGCTTTTGTGCAGTTGGGGCTGTTTGAGATCCAGAGAAACCTTCCAAACAGAACTGCACGTGTGTGGTATGTGCCCGTGAGTCAATTCCAGCTCCTGGTGACCCTGTGAATAAATGGTGTCCACAGTGTTTTCTCCTTATCAGTGACCTTGAGCTCCTATAGACTTACTCCTATAGCTTGTATGGAACCGTTCCATCTCATGTTCGGTCTTCCTCTTTTTCTGTTGCCTTCTATTTTCTCAGCATTATTGTCTTTTACAAAGAACTCTGCTTCCTCATGATGTGCCCAAAGCAGGACAGCTTCAGTTTTGTCACTTTTGCCTCCAGCACTATTTCAGGATTGATTTCCTTTGGGACTCACTTGGTCATCTTGTGGCGGTCCAGAATATCCATGGAGCTCTCCTGAGACCATATTCCAAATGAATCCACTTTTTTCATATGAGTCTTCTTCACTGTCCAACTTTTGCATCTGTTCGTAGTAATCGAGACTATGCAGGTGTGGATGATCTTAGCCCTGCCTCTATTGACACATCTTTGCTCTTGGTGGTTTTTCCTAATTCTTCTGTTGCTGCCCTACCAAATCTCAGCCTTTTCTTGACTTCATGGCTACAGTCTGCATTTGAATTGGACACTGAACCAAGATCAACAGTGTCTTCATTGCCTTTGTTAAAGTTGTCATCATATCTTTTGCCTCCTTGATGTTCAAACACAGACTTGCGTTGGCTCTTCCTTCTTTCCCTCTCATCAGCAGAGGTGCGGCACATCACTGCTGCTTTCTGCCAGTAAGATGATGTCAGCTGCCTATCTGAAGTTAATGATATTTCTTCCACCAGTTTTCACTGCTCTTCCCTCTGAGTCTAGCCCAGTTGTTCATACATGTTCTGTGTCCAGATTAAGCAAATAGGGAGATAAAATGCGTCCCTTGTCTGATACCATTCCCTATAGGAAACCATTCTGTCTCTGGTGTTGTTTTGCATCAGGACAGTCAGGAGCGCAGGCCCACCCATTCCTGCCAGAGCAACCCATAGCTTTTCATGATTGACAGTCAACGGCTGTAGTATAATCTGTACAACATAGAGTAACCTGAAATTCTTTAGAGCATGTCAGTGTCCAGTGAGTGCTCACCTGGAGTGTGCCTTTCTTTTCTGAATCCACCTTGAACATCCAGCATTTCTTGCTCCATGTAAGGTAATAGGAGCCTTTGTTGCATCACCTTAAGCATCTCTTTCCTTAGGTGGGAAATAGAGAGACGGTCCTCTAGTTACTGCACTTCTTGGCATCTCCTTTCCTGAGGGTTGGGATGTGTGCTGAACATTTCCAGTCTGTAGGCCATTGTTTTGTTTTCTATATTTGACATATTCTTCTCAGGGTTTTGACCCATTCAGTCTCTGGCTTGAAATGATTCTATCAGTATCCCATTGACCCCAGTGATTTATTTATTTATAACTGCATCCAGAGGATAAAATACTGTCAACAAAATGTGCTCATATAATGGGTGATTAAGGCTTCTTATTTGCACCCAATTACTGCATTAATTCTAATCACGTCAAATATTTTTCTTTTTATTAGTATACTGCTGTCCATTTGACTACAATAAGTACATACCTATTTTCTGGGACAAATTGATAATATTTTGAAATATTTGGTGTATGTAGAGGCATGGAAGACTACTTCCACTTGAAATATTTTTCCCTTACATATAATTGCAAAAATGTTGAAAATATGATTTTCAGAAGGTTTTGGGTCAGGGAAAAATCACTTATTAATTTAACTTTATTGTAAACTTAGTGTTTCTATTTGCCTTTGTTCTTGTTCATATGTATGTATTTTTATTTAGTTGTGATTAAAATATTTTCATTTTTTAGTATTTTAAGGACTTAATTAAATTTTTTCTAATTGTGTATGTTTCTTCAAAGTTTATTCATCCATGTCACCATTGTCAGACATCTTTTTGCTTCTTTTTTGATGTTTGTGAAGCCATGTTTTTGAATTCTTTAATGAATTCAGATTTTCTTCCATATTCCATAATAATTACTTTAACAGCAGAATTCCAAAAGTGGGATTTGGGGGTTAATAGATGTGAATCTTTTCATATCAGTTAAAATGTATTTTGGTAACGTTTATGCTCATTTTACGGTAAGTTAGCAAGAGTAGATGAATTTATTTTGTCAGTGCCTACTAACCTGTCCTGGATGGCATATTGGTGTTTTTAGTAATGTGGCCCCTTCTTCATATCCCCAGCCTTTACGGGTTTTTCTAGATGGTGAGTTTCATGAAGATATTTATTGACTAGGTTTTATAGCCTTTTATACCCTTCTCTGCACATGAGCTGTCATAATTAGAGATACTGTGTGGCCTTACTATGTGCAAACCACTTTCTGAACACATTGCATACGTTAACCCATTTAATGTTCACAGCTTTTTTATGTCTTAGTTATTTGTAGAATGATTTAATTAGTTTTATTTGGGCTTTTCCAAAACTAGGAATAGATTTATGCTGATATATCTATACTTGAGGGCTTAATTTTTTTCTTGTGCCAAGTGAAAATTATAGGTATTTCAAATATAAAATTCAGGTGACCCTTCTACAGATTCTTATTCCATTAATTCTACCTTAATGAAATGCAGTTAATAATTTTCACCTTTCTCACCTGTAAAACACATAGAAATCATAACTTTAAAAATGATTAATTGATCCACCTTTGAGCATTAAAATGTTTCAAACAATAAATAGTCTTGATTAAATGATTCATAACATATTTGAGGGAAGTGAAAAATGCTTGGCTTTTACTGATATTATAGTATCTGTTGATTCCATGTTGTTTAATCTGCCCTAGTAATTAGCCTTCAGGAGGATGGAGGTGGGGAGATAGGACTTTAAAGCTTTAGATCAGTACAGATGAAAAATATCAAGGAAAAAATAGTACATTTGTGGCATATGCCTAGAAAAGGACCAGACTTTGTAGAAGGCTAACTTATTCCCCTTGAAAACTATTATTTATTCTAGAATTCCTAAAGCGCATAAGCTGTTTCTCTTCTCATTCTTGTTTGGGAGTGGGGAATTGGAGTTCCTGGGAAGGCAGAGTACGTATAGACCCTACTTCTGCGTTAGCAGAGATCTGTTCAATCTCACTCTCCTATGAAGGAGAGAGAGGTATCTTCCTCATTATCAATGTACAGAATGTTCCACAGAGATATGTATATTTTTGTAGAGAAACAGGATTGTTAGAAACATAGAGAAATATACATGTAAACTACATCTCTCTTTGATCAGTACATAGACTATTTTAATGTAGTTCATTTAGTCAGTAATGGAATCAAATAATATAGAGACTGAGTTAATAATACAGTGTGTAAGCTCATCACGTTCAATCTATTCAGGGCGGGGAAATGTCAACCCAGTAACCCAGCCCAAGCTAACATGTCAAAGTACAAGTCATAACATTGGTAAACTTACTATGAATTCAAGGGAATTGTGTCTGTGGTCTCATTTGAAGCTGTCGATGGAGTAGACTTCTAGTGTAAATAACAGGAATGTGGCTCCACAGTGCCTTGAGCTACGTTTCATGTAAGAACTTGAGGCACAATAAACACAAGACATAGCCACAGCCATGGGGAGCGTTTTTCTATCCTACACATGGGCATGGTTATGAGCTGTTTTTTTTTTTATTATTAAGCCCTCCTGTTCCAGAAACACGGAGGGGTGCTGAAAACACTGTGTGCAGCCCGTTTCCAGTCATTTCCCAGAAACTTGAGCAGAGACCCACAAGCTGATGCTCAGCATAAGGGATGAAATCTTGATCATGATCATTACTGCAATGGGCATAAAAAGGACTTGTTGAAGTTTGACTGCTGAGTGGCACTCTGCTGTAGGTATAGTTGAAAGGCCATTTAACTATGGTCTGCGTGCTGCACAAACTTTTCTCAGCAAATAACCACCAATTGTTGAGTGCGAGGTGCATTTTACAAATACATTGTCCTTTGTGAACGCTTGTGATTGAATCACGTGATAAGTTACGCACACTTTGTCTTCCTGTTAGCCTGGGATGTAGAAACATTCACAGCCATAACTGAGCTCAGGCTGTTGCGGGAATGTGCGCCTATTAGTGGGTCAGTACTGTCTTCTGTTTTTATAATTGGTCATGAGAGGGTTTACCTGTTTGTTGTTTAGATAGAGAGTTACTTGACTTTTTCTTATTTGGATCTCAAGTTAAAATTCTTTGAATATATGATCATCTTTCAGCTACTTTTCTGCTTGCCTTGTAAGTGGTATTAAGTGCTCAAGCGGGGGTAAGGGGATAACTTTATAGGATTACATAGTGAATCATACAGATGATAAATTACAGCCTTCAACCTCTGCCAGTGGATGAGTCAGGTAAGACTGGATTGGATGAAACAGTTTATGGCTTTGAGAAGTAACAGTCCCAAAGCTGGGTTGGCAGCTCTCGGCACTGTTGGAGGCTGTAACTGTATCTCTGACTCTCGTACTTAAATGAGGAAACTAATTTGAAAATGATGAATAGGAGAGTAGCAGAAGCTTGCATTTTCCCTTGAGGGAACTGGCTGCCAACTTTAATAAAAATGCTGAGTTTCTGTATTTAATAAGCTTGGACTGCGTGTATGTCAAGAAGAAAAACAAAACACTTTAATAGCCTTAACCAGATTACAGATGGGTGGCCAAGACCGGTGGGGTATATTTTGGTTTCCAAGCAGGTGATGGCTGGAAGTGGGATGCCTTTGAAGTGCTGGGTTGGGTTGCTGGCACGCTTGCTTAGGGATCTAATGGGACAAGCTGCCGCAGTAACAGGATGGGGCTGAATGAGGAATCCTGGGGAACAATTCACTTGTAAGAGTTATTTGGAGGTTTGGATTATTCAGTGCTCAGAATTTTATGCCATTGAAACATGAAAGGTCTCTCTCTTTATCCCCCTAGGGTCTTTTAATTAAACTCTCTAAATTTTCCAGATGGTAAAGTAGTGGGAAAAGAAGAAAATACAGATCCTTATGATTTTAACTGGTTTCTGGTAGTAGTAACCCCAGACACAAATTCCTTGTTGAAACCAACATCTAGAGATTATCTTCATTGGAAAACCTCTAGTTTAATTTATATGGAATTCACCATTGTTACATGTAAAGGTCACCGTTAAGTTCTGTATTTCTTTAATATTTTTCCCTTTGCTTCAGGATACAGGTATTAGCATATAATGCCCAAAGATATGTCCTTTACTTGATAATGATAAGCAGCATGCTGGATCTTTATTTGCAAGATGGTTTTGCATAAGTTGGCTTCCAGGAGCCCTAAAATTGGAGATCAGCGTGGAGTATGTGATGTCGCTCCCTCTCTCAGTCTATTCTATTAGCAGAAACTTAGGACAAAGAACTCAGCAAAATTTTAATAAGCAATGTTTCCTTAGTCAAATCACCCCCCCCCCCATTATCTCACTGTCAAATAGAGAAGCTTCCCTTTGGCATAATGACTAATCACCCACCTCTGGTGTGATAATCACGGCTATTATAACATGCCCCTTTTTAATTAGGTCTCTTAGAAGTATTGTACACCTTGTAATTATTATAATCAATAATAATAGATGATGACTCCTTAAGTACTTTCTGTTCTAGATGAGGTTGATAACATTATTAAAATAGGTTTTGGTAGTCAACAGGTAATGATCTTGTTATTTTATGAATTGAAGTATGTAGGAGTTCTTTTTGTTTTAGGGAAGCAAAAAATGTTAGAAAATACGACTTCCTAGGGTTGGAAAATTAATGTGTAATTGCTTTGGGCTCTTTTGGGTATTTTAAATAGAAACCTTAGTAGGTATTCAAATAGCAGGAAAGTCATTCTGCTTTCAACTACTATATATTTAAAGACCTTCTATTTTATATTCAAGTGATATTTCAGAAACAGTTTTTGAAGAATCATAGTATCTTTAACTTTCCAAATAAGTGAGGGAGGTCACATCAGAGTTTTCATCCTTTGCCTTCTGGATCATGTAGTTCATTTGTTTCCTTTGTATGTAGTATTTGTACATCTTTTGAGTGTTAATCCCCAGCCTCAGTGGTCCTCAGGAGCATTTTATAGTTACTGTTATTGGAAAATTGGAGTCACGGAGACACACACATGTGGAAGCACTTCGGCCTTATGAAAATGTTTACAAAATAGTCACAAGATAGCAACCTTGCATTTGAAGTAGTTTAATGGGATTAGAATGAATCCGAGGAACAGGAAACCGAGACTATACTTTTATAGCATCTCTAAATCCCTAGTCCAGCCTCATGTGCAGCTCACTATCGGGGCTGAAATGTGCTTAGCAAATCCTGTGAACAGACCGTTCATAGCAAGACAGCCTTTCCAACTTCCATTTGGGGCTGGTCTTTCCCAGCGTTCACATCGATAAATAGACTCTCTGCCCCATTTCTGTCTGAAATACCATAGTATTTAGAACATCTGTGACCTTTAGCCTTGACTCGTATAGGACTGAATATGCTTTTGCTCCATCATTGGGATTTGTTAACAGACAAATAAGGCAGTACTTTTCATCACAACCTCTTTATCTGCCTAATTATGTCCCAGTACAGACAAGCCCAGATGGCCCCTGGGCTCGGGAAGGTAAACATTCATAGGACAGAAATGCCTCTCTAAAGCACCTTAAGATTAATAAGCCCTTAGAACCCATTATCTTTGCTCTTTCTCAGAAGCCCTTTTTCTTCCATAACTTTGTCATTGTCATTCCCATCCTGTCTTTCCTGTACATGTTTTGCACAGGGCGTTAGAGGGTTGTTGTTATTGTTCTTTTGTTTTCAACTATCCTGCCATCACTGCTGTATTATTGTTTTGTTGTGTTTTTAAACTCTTGTTTCTTAAATTCCTGACTGTGGTTATGTCTTTTGGATGTTTTTCATGTTTCCCTTACTGGCCCTTTCTCCTGGGTTGCTATAATCTTGCCCTTGACAGTAAATCTCAGTTTTAAGTAAAGTAAGCCAAGGTCTATTTCTCCAGCGCAGACTCTGCTTGGATACTTAACACAGACGTTTGAATCCTAACATGTCTGGAAGAGAGTTCTTAATTCCGACCCTCACTGGCCCCCACCTGGGTTCTCTTGGAGCTGTTCTGTCTCAGCAACGGCCCCGCACCCTCCCTCGGGAATCATAGCTGGGACTCATATTGTCCCTTCCACCAATCCAGTCCGTTCTGGACTTGTGTACATCTTTCCATCCTTTTCAGTACAGCAGCCCCACGCCTCCTTGTCCAGTCCAATGGTCCAAACATACTAAATGGAAAATGTGAGAAATAACTCACAAGTTTTAAATGGCACGCCCTTCTGGGTACCTCGTTTCATTTCATCACGTAGGCATCGTATCATGTCACATCAGCACAAGAAGGGTGAGTGCAGTACAGTATTTTGAGAGACCACATTCCCGCAACTTTTATTACAGTATATTGTTATAATTGTTCTATTTTATTATTTTTAATTGTTCCTAATCGCTTACTATGCTTTAGGTATTATTAAACATTTCATGGGCATGTATGTACAGGGCAAAACGTAGTATGTGTAGGTTTCAGTCCTGTGTGTGGTTTCTGGCCTCCACTGGGGGGGTCTTGGAACATATGCCCCGCAGTTTAAGGTGGGGACTGTTATACGAGCCAAGTCTAAACTACCATTTTTCCATGCTGGAGTTACTGCAATATTCTACTAATTCCTCCTCTACACTCACCCTTTCCCACATGCGTACCTTACATTTTTCTCTGTACAGCAGCAGGCATGTGGAATGGGGATATCTATATAAAGCTGATCATGGGACACCCCAGGTTAAGATGTGCTACTGATTCCTAGTACCAGATACACAGAGAAAAAACAGTGAAACCGTTTGTTGGAATGCCAGGAATGTTGTTAATGGAAATAATTACCAACCATGTACTTTGTGCCAGACCTTTGTCTACATTTTTTAAAGTATTGTTAAAGTACAAAAATTTAATTGAGTAAATTTGGAAATCTAATTGGCTTTATTGAAGAATTTCTGAATCAGGCAGCATCCCATCTAGCAAACAGAGGCGCGCCAAGAGGCTGAACAGTATGGAAGGCTTTTATAGGCACCAGCTGGGCAGGAGGAGAATGTCATTAGCAAAAGGAAAGAAAGGATTATTTCGGGGCAAGGTTACCTTCCTTTCGGGGAAGGCAGGGATCTTATCAGGCAGATTTCCTCAGATTCTTTGTGAAGAGGGTGGTGAGCAATGATGGATGGAGGGGGCCCACATGGCAGTTACCTGATTGTTACTGACCAGAAAAATTTCAGACGGGCCAATTAAGATTGCATTCCTGAAGAAAGATCGAACTGCATTTAGGTCGGATATTAAGTCTAGGTTCCTTGTCATGGGCTTTAGCAGAAGTAACTCTGGTTGGGCCTTTGGTTATTTCTTTAACAGCACTAACAGATTTGACCCAGCTCCCCTCTACGTCTCCAGTTTCACCTGTGCCTCTGTTTCCCCTCTGCTGATTCCGTTTTACACAAGTCAACCAGGCAGGCATTCTCTGCCCTCCCCCAAGACTGACGAATCTCTCCCTGGGATCTGGGAAAGATTCCTTGCCACCTTCTCAGGATGAATTCCCCTGGTCATTATTTTTAAAACTTCATCCTCCCAGTAGTCTCAATCTCAGCAGCCTATTTAGTTGGTCCTGATACTAATAAGACCTTCTAGTATTTCCTTGACTTTTCCATCTTTCTCTCCCCCTATAGAAGGTAAGCTCCCATGGGCCAGGGACCTTACCCTTTTCTCTTTTGGAGCCTCAGGTCTAGCAGAATGCTTGGTGCCTAGTCAATCCCCACTGACATTTGTTGAATGATTTTTTTTATCTGTTGTTTTAAACATAGTAGAATGTTCCTGATGATAGTCTTTAATCAATACTAGGAAATACCTTCTCAGAGAATTTTCACATAGAACAGCTTGGGTTATGCTTTAGGGGTAAAGAGGGGAGCGCATAGACTTCAGAAGGCTAGATTCTGTTTCCCGTTACACAGGGAACCGTAATGGGACGTATTAGCCATGCAGAGAAAGAGTAGCCATCTGGCCTGCTGTCTGTGCTCTTTCAAGAATAGTAGCTCTTTGGTTTTGAAAACCAACAAAAATGGGCAGTCCTGTGTACTTAAGGGAAATAGAATACAGTACCTCCCGGATCTGTGTATGTCTGGCCCAAATTTCTAGTTCTTCATTTCCAGCCATGCGCTGGAGGCCTCTACAACAGCATCTTACAGCATCTGAAATCCATCCTTGTCACAGCTGAGGCCAGGATCTCCATTCCTGGCCACCCATTCTTCCTGCTGCATCCTTTGTTACCGTTAGTAACCACTCTCCTCCCGTCTCTCCATCTCAAAGCATCAGCGTCAATCCTCTCCTTAACCCCCTTCACCCAGACGGCCACCAGTTCTGTGTGTTATTTTCTCAAAGCGCTCACTTCCCTCATTGTCCTTGGCCAGGCTTCTTGAGAGCCTTCTCCTCCCACTTGTCTGTCCTTCACGCTCATATGTACTGAAATACAACTAATCTTGCCACTCTTCCGCTTAAAGCTTCTCAAGGAAGTAGACTGAATCACTAGTAGATAAGGACAAACTTACACTTTCCTTAAAACAGGGTCCTTTCTATCCGGAGCTGCATCTGCTCACTCTGGTCCACCTCCGGATCCTGCAGACACTTCCTGTATCCACAGATGCTGTGCCTTCCACTGTCATCCCCTCTGTAGATGCTCATTCATTCATCAGTTTCCAGTTCACCTGTTACCTCTCAGCGCATTCACAGACTTCCTTTTTGCAATCTGTTACAGTTCGTGTGCACCTCGCGCACGATCCCACTGGACGCGCGTTTGCGTGTCCGTTTCTGTCAGGACTCTGAGTCCATAGTCAGCGACTGGGACTTTACTAGGCATGGTGCCTGATAAAGACTAGAGGTCTTTGTAAATTGATTTTCTGAAATAATAAACCCCAAGGAAAACACTGTATACGAAAAACAAATGCTACTTTTACTTACACCATTTCTAAAACCTAATAACATAAAAAGAAGAAAATTATGTGAATAGATATATATTTGAGCCCTAGGCTAATAACAGCAAATAGGGACCGTATTGAGCTCTTACCATGCGCTTATCATACATGGATGGCTCACCGAATCTCCTCA
Source organism: Furipterus horrens (assembly GCF_987537825.1). Taxonomy (NCBI): domain Eukaryota; kingdom Metazoa; phylum Chordata; class Mammalia; order Chiroptera; family Furipteridae; genus Furipterus; species Furipterus horrens. The sequence continues at coordinate 13,359,953 of NW_028327171.1, forward strand.
GGTGTAGGTAGTATCATCCCCATTTTAAAGATGAAGAAACTAAGTCACAGCTGCATAAGTCGTGTGCTCAGTCTCATCAGCGCTGGTAGGTGGCTTCTGAAAGTGTGCTTTTAGTTACCACACTGTACCTCCTCTCTAATACCCAGAGAACTAGAACATACAGGTAATTCCAATATATTGCAGTGTAACTTTTCCTTAAGAAAAGGAAAAGAACTCACAAAAAAACAGCTGTTACCAACCATTTAACCCCAAAAGTAATGCACTTCACCTTCATTTCTGCACCCCGTACCTTCTACATTTATCATATTGTATAAGGAGTATCGATGCTTGATAGTTATTCCACACATTCCTCAGATACCAACTACAGATACTTTTAAAAATATGCTTACCAAGGCAAGGGAGTGGCTTGTTGGAAGAGGAAATTGTTGGCTCACTAATGAAAAATGAACTAAAAGTTTTACCTTTCCAAAAATGCATTCCCGAAATGTTCTGGTTCATCCAAGACTTTCATAATAGTAAGGGGCTGTGTTTATCCTTACCTGGTGTCTTATCTTTACCATACAATTGAAAATGCTGATTTCAGGCCCTCGGAAGAAAGAGGCAAGGGAGCCTTGTGGCTTGTTCTCTTAGGGAGAGATGGCACTTGGTACCACCTGAGGTTGGGGGCAGTGAGGATGGGACCTCACAGAGACAAGGTATCCCTACAGTTTGGGGTGTCCCCCAAAGAGGGGTTAGGCTGTGTCTTACTTTGTGGCTTTTCTAGAGGGCTCTGTAGCCATTTTATACCCAAATTATCACTAGCTCTATGTGAGTTCCCATGTGTATTGACACTGGAAAAGGATGCTAGGCACACGGCTTCTGCTGAAATGACCTTTGTCAGGGAATCTTATACTCTCTTTAAAAAATTATAAGTTCTCCCAACTCCCCACTCCAACCTACGTTATCTGGTATTCCTGCTTTTATTTGCTTCATAGCACTTAATAATGTGCTAGTGTAACATCTTTGCTTTGGTTACGTATATCATCTCCACCCCCCACCCCCCACCCCCCAGCACACACACACTACATACCAAGAGGACAAGGAATTTTCTCTTTTTATTTTATTTTTTCCCCAGCAGTAACTTCAGTGTGTGGAATAGGGCCCTCTGGAGCCAGTGCACACTCAATATGTTAAATGGCTAAAAATCATGTATTTCCAGCTCTCCACCCCAAATGCCTGCAGATCACCTGCACTTAGCAGTAGCCAAACCTTTAGCTCTGAGAATTGGCTCATTCAAAGTTTTCTGGCATAGCATTTGATGAAGCAAGATTTTTAAATAACTCTGAAACTTTTTATCACTTTAGGTGCTTGGTTCATAAAGCTGTCAGGAAAAGAAACTGCTTTTGATTATATATGGCTTTTCTTGCCTTCAAGATAGTCTTTTTAAAAAAGCAATTTAGCTTTTTACTATAATTATCTTCCACACATAATATTTCTTAAGTCTTGCCAGAATATCATTTTCCCCCTTTCAACAAGCTTTTTATGATTTAAAGTAAAGTGCCGACAGCAAGCATGCTAAATACTTCAGTCTGTATCTCTCAGAACGAAGGGTATTTTTCTACAGAGCTCAAATGTCATCATCTCACCCACAAAATTAACAATAATTTCTCAGTAGCAGATACGGGATTCACCATCCAATTTTCCCTGAGCTCCAGAAATGGCCTTTGTGGCTTGTTTTCTCGCCCCAGACTCTATATTGAGCACCAGGCTCAGTATCGGACATCCTCGGTGCTTGGGTCGCAGAACAGGCCTTTCTGTATCGTGACATGTTGATGCTGAAGAAGCTCTGCCAAGTTTCCTCTAAACTGCCCCCTCTCAGGTCTTACGGGTATTGTTTATAAACATTTTTAGTTTTTCTCTATTGTTGGAACATTCTTCTTCCTATGACCGTATGCTGGCAGAGAAGAGAAAAAGACATTGTTTCGCAAATGGTGTACCCGGCGCTTCTAATTTACACAGGACCTTGGCTACATTTCTTTTCTCTTTATATTTGTCCTGTGCTTCAGAAGTTCACGGATGGAAACAGGGCTGAGTTTCCACATCTGTGTGAAGAGAAATTGATTTTATACTCAACTATACCTGTTTTATAATCTTCCTTAAGTTTGCTCTCATGCCTAGCTCCTTTTAGTGAATGCAGTTAGTCTTACTCTTGGGATTGGCCAGAACCTTGGTAGTCAGTCCACACATGAATTTAACACTGGATTCTGTAGTGTTCTGTTAATATCATTGTGCCGTGTGGTACTAGAATTCTGAAAATATTTGTAACATCGTTTTGCTTTGTTCGTTTTTACTATAGAGATGAAGAGATTTTGTGTTCTCTTAAGATCTTTTCTAGGAGTACCTAACACGTGATTCTTTTGTGTCTTCTAATAAAGGAGAAAATGAAACTGTGTGTGTAATTGTCATAGGACATATCATTTCTGAGTGTTCTGGAGGTGTATGTTCCGCGGTATTCAGTTACGATAGCATTCGTTTACCTAACACGTATTTTTGAGCACAGTCCGTGTATCAGACGCTGCTCAGGTACTGTGTGTGTGGCCTTCGTTTTGTCTCTTACGTGGTGTTCACGTTGGTCAGGTGCATTACAAATATTAACCCATTTGTTCCTCGTCACACCGCTATGAATGAAGGTACCCCTTAAAAGTTTTCCGTTCACTGACAAGGATACAGAAGCACAGAGAGGTTAAGTAACTTGCTCAAGGTCACACAGCCAGGATTCAGATCCAGCCTGTCTGGAGTCCGAGTTTGTACCTCTCACCCCTCGGCCATGCTGCAGGAGCACCTGCCCTCTGCCAGCTCCGAAGGAGGCAAGAGGCAGGGATCACTGTAGTTTGTGCTCTAGAATTTGAGAACTTGGATATCCTAGAGGTTTTTCTCTTTGTTTCAAATCAGAATCAAGCATAGTCTCGCATTCTACCTATGCCTGCCCCAGCCCATAGTCCACCCTGTCTCTGCCAGGGGTGAGCACAGTTTCGGTAGAGGGCCAGAGAATAAACAGTTTCGCTCTGCAGGCCACAGGCCATTTCTGTTAAATCTTTCTTTTCTTTCTTTCCTTTCTTTACAATTTTTTGAAAATGTCAAGACCACCCCTCGCCAAAGTGTGACACTCCTCTGCGTGCTCTCGGCATGGAGGAGTGCCTGTTTTCACAGTTGATATAAATGGAATCAGATGGTGTGTCCTGTATGTGTGACTTCTAAGAGTGCCTTTAGCAGAGGGAGATACAGGCTTTGTTTGTTCCTTTGGTTGGTTGGTTTTTGCTTGGCTCTCCCCATCTTGAAACATTTACTCAAAACCATATTCTGGCAACTTCCAGTTTTCTTAATTTAACAGCAGTAATTCATCGGGGACACAGTGACTTACCCAGCCTCTGCCCCCTCCCGGTTAAACCGGCAGCTGTTAGAATTGGGGCAGAGAGGGTAAGAGCTGTCTGTTTACCTTATATTTTTAACATGCTTTCTTTTCTCTCCTACTCCTGACTCTGGGTGACTTTCCCCCTTTTCTAGATCAACACACAAGTATCTGTGACAACTGCACCTCTGGCTTCCCTTGGTTGGTCCTTCCACTTGCGGGACTGACAGCTGTTCTGTTTTCAGTCCCTCCTCACTGCAGGCGGTTAGGGCTCCTGATTGTCCAATTCACAGAAACCACGGGGGAATCAGAGCTTTCTCTCTGCCATTTCCTGTCCTTTGTCCTGCAAAGGGGAAGGAAAAATCAGTCTTACCAGAGGCTGGGAAAGGAGACAGAGCCTTTTTAGGAATGCACATGGTGAATTGTGTTGTAGGACTTAAACAAAAAGCAATTAAACCTGGTATGTGACTGAAATTCTTTCACTATCTAAAGGGACTATCAAGGAAGTTCTGTCAAGGTCAGACTTTATTTAGAAATACCAGGAGAGTCACCTTTGTGAAGTAGTGTATCTTTCACCACCTAAATTCTCTTGTGCTGACACACAGAATTTTATGATCAGTGATCTATTTCCTCATAGTAATCCCCCTTTTGACCCTTTAGCCTCCTTATTAAACTCGGATACTGCTGAGATGGTCAGCATTTTCAGGCGGTTCCCTCATCCTTTTGAAGTGTTTCTCATGATTGGAATTTAGAAGCTGTAAAGGCCATCTACTATAAATTGACAGATGCTAAAACGTGGGAATGTGATATGAATCTTCTGCTGTGTTCCCAAGGGATTATTTTACTGTGAGTTGTTTGGTTGTTTATAAGAAACAGCTTTCTGACACCCAGCCTGACATTTCCAGAAACTGGCCCCTTCTCACTTTTTCTTGCACTGTGAGCAGCTTTTCCAAAACCCACTCACCTTAGTCCCATCCCAGGACAGAGCTTTCTGGCAATTGAAAAGAAGTTGGAAAAGGAACCTTTTCCCTTTTCTGGCTTTCCTGCTGTTTATGAAAACTCCGATTGGCACTGCGGTGTTGGCATAATGGGTGTTAAAACGTGACCGTATGCCACTGTTTTCATCGTGTTCAAATAGATAACTGGATTCGTGGACATCTGAATTTAATTCTAAAAATCAAAGTGATGGTAATAAGAAGCAGACCTGAGTTCTCCTAGTCCTCGTAATTTAATTCCTCTGCCAGTGAAACTATTATGTGTCTCTGTTCCTTGGTATTGGGCCAGTGGATTGCTCAGGCAGATGTAGTGATGGACAGAGGCATAAACTATTTCGATCTTGTTTGTGGCTACAGACATACCGGTATGCTGATCACTCTAACACGGCTGTTTTGCTGTTTTAGCAAGCATGTTTTCTGTTGGGAACTTCAAGTGCAACATTCAAGTCATAACAGAGAAGGTGGAGGGAGGGAGGCTCCTGAGGGGTGCCCAGGGTCCTGTTCTCACCTTCCCACCTGGAAACACGTTGCTCTCTTGACCTGGTATCCCATCCTCACCTGTCACTCTATTCATGCTTTAAGAACGCATGCATGCTTTGTGGTTTAAGAAGAAGACTGGTTTCGTTTTATTTTTCTCTCTGGTTTTATCCGAATTTTTCATGTAATTTGGAGAACTAACTAGCATTGGTGCCTGTGATGGGATTGACTACAGAAGAAAGCTCACACACAAAGTGATCTCATGCACCAGTTATTGTGATGCACAAGCCGTACGACATTGAGATGCTACGGAAGAGCAAAAGTGAGACAGAAGGAGACTGGCTGACACTTGGGGCATCTCAGCAGCTGTTAAGTTTAGGATTCTTTAGAGTTCTTACTTCGGGTGGTAGCAGGCATATTTCAGTGGTTCTCAGAATATTGCTCCCTGACCACCAGCCTCAGCGTTACTGGGAACTTGTTAGAAATGCAGATTCTCAGGCTGCATCCCAGACCCCTGAATCAGAAACTGGGCGTGGTGCCCAGCGGTCTGTGTTTTGATAAGCTTTCTAGGTGATTCTGATACTTGGTGAAATTTGAGAACCACTTAAAATACCTGAAAGTCTGCAAAGCTTACACAATTCATAACACTAAGCAGCACAACTATGTACTTTCAGGAGGCACTGGGTATTACAGATTTATTTAAGCCAGTTTCTTCTTTCCCCACTGTTTCCAGTTTAAACTTTCAATAGCAATATTTGAATCAATTTCTACCTACATTTCTTGAGTATTCACTATGCAGATGCTTTGTGGTATTTTCATATACATTATGTGAAGTCATCCTCCAAACACAATAAACTCCGTTTGGTATCCCCTCCCTTGCATTTAATAGACTTTTTTAAACCAAGTTTTAGGTTTATAGACAATTTGAACAGGAAGCAGAGTTCCTCTCTTCACTCATTTCCTCTATTAACATTTTGCATTCTGTAGTACATTTGATCCAAAGTTGATACATTATTATTACTAAAGTTCATAGTTCACGTTAGAGTTCACTTTTCATGTTCTGTCAGTCTTGACAAATGCATAATGTTGTGTGTCCCCTGTTAGAATAGTTTACAGAGTAAAAAACTGCCCTAAACCCTGAGCTCTGCCCCTTTATCCCTGTTTTCTCACCCTGCTTCCTGGGCAAATTATGGTCTCCATAATTTTGCCTTTTTCAGAATGTCAGACGGTTGGAATCATGGTCTCCTCATTCTGCAGCTGCATAAACTAAGCACAGCTGTGGACAAGGGTTAAAAAATGACAGACCTACTCTGTTGGGATCATACTTTGACCTGATGGCTTCATATGTGTTTTTAAAGGATTTTTAAAGTTGCTTTTTAGAGAGAGAAAACAGGAGGGGAGAGCAAGAGGAACAGTCACTTGCTGCTCTCTCTATTGACGCCTTCATCGGTTGATTCTTGTATGCGCCCTGCATGGTAATCAAACCTAAAATCTTGGCATCTTGGGATGACACTCTCAACAACTGAGCAACCTGGCAGGGCCCCGTGTGTGTTTTCAACTTTCCAAAATTCCTGTAGTTGATTTTCTTTTTCCTTTCCCGATATTTGCTTAAATAACTGTTACTATTACTTCTCTTGCCTGCTCCAGTGAAGACAAAGTTGTGGAAGTAGCAGAGGAGGAGGAAGTGGCTGAGGTCGAGGAAGAGGAAGCTGAGGATGATGAGGACGATGTGGAAGGTGATGAGGTAGAGGAAGACGCTGAGGAACCCTATGAAGAGGCCACAGAGCGAACCACGAGCATCGCCACGACCACAACCACCACCACCGAGTCTGTGGAAGAGGTGGTCCGAGGTAATCCGCTCTTTACTGGCATTTTCTTTCACGGTGAAAAGAAAGACATCCTTAAGCAAAGTTTGAAATTTCTATCCAGTCTATTACCACTGTCTTCCTATCCAAAACTAAAATTCAAAACAAGTCGTATGCTTGCTGAACTCTTTTTGGTCAACGAGGAGCAGTTTACCAATTCATTTCAAAGAATGTGAAGTCCTGTTAATGCACTCTATTCTGTACTTTGTGTGCGCTGCTTGGCAAATCCCAGCTTATGCATTAACAATGCCACTCAACCAAGTGTTGTATCCTTTGATGGAGGCTGTTGGTTAGCTGACTGCCTTGGTATTCCCTGGCAGGTGACACGCTGCGGTCTGTGACCCCTTTCACCACCTAACCCATGAGCTCCTTGAGGGCAAGGACAGGATTTTACTTAGTCACAGACAGGGTGCCTAGCTCATGGGAGGTTTTCACTAAATCTTAGTCGAGTGAGCACAATTAGATCTCATTAAAGAAGAAAAGGGATATTTGGTGAGTATCACACTTTTTGCTATGAACTTTAATGTGGTCAATTTGTGTCGTCTTCATTTTATTGGGAAGTCACAGTGCCTTCTTGAAGAAGTTGACTGTCTTCTTCTGCTTAATGAATATTCCTATTGGGAATGCTGTGAACTGAATGAACTAAAAGACTTCCTTTTTGTCTCAGTGAAATAAAGGCAAGTATTGAGATTTCAGTAAACAACGAAATGTTACAGCAACTAGTGAATTCCTGGGTTGAATTCCTTAAGGGATGTTTATATTAGTAAAAATCCTGTAATTAGAGCAAATGAATATAGAGGGAGTTATTGAGGCTTAACATACTACAAATACTTTAAATGTCTTCCCACAAATGTTACAACAGTGTAAGTATTCCTCTCACTGTTTATTAGGGTAAAATTATTTTGGCTCTGTTGTTATATTTTGGAGCTTAAAATAGGATACTTTCTCTGCCTCAAAAAGATTCCTAATGATCACTGTAGTTTCTTCTCTTCATTGTATTTTATAACTTTATTGAGGCACAATTTACACATGAAATTCACTCGTTTGAAGTGTATAAGTGTATAATTCAGTGGCTTTAATAAACTTACCAAACTGTACAACCATTACCATAATCCAATCTTGGAACATTTTCATCATTTCAGTAAGACCCCTCACACCTATTCATAGTTAATCCTTGTTCTCAGCGCCAGCCCCAAGCAACAACCATCTACTTTATGTCTCTACAGATTTGCCTTTTCTAGACATTTAATGTAAGTGGGATCATGCATGGTCTTTTGGTGTCTGGCTTCTTTTACTTAAAATAGTGCTTTTGAGATTCTGCATTTCTTTAATTTGTCGCTTTTACAACTGAGATTATTCTGTGACAAACACGTAGAGTTAGCTTAAGACATTAGAAGTATTGCATATTCTTTAAAAGAAAGAAGATCTAGTCCAAGGTGGATTGTTTATCACTCCCTACTTAAGGACAGCGTTGACGCTTGTGTAAGTAGATATACATGTAAGTAAATGCACCTTTGAGCCACTGTTTTTAAATACCCACAAGTCCTTTCCCGTGGTCTTTTTCATATGCCTCGTAGGACCATCTGTGCCACATTTGGCCAAGTGAACTTCTTAGCTTCCATTTTCCTAGTAGGGAAGGAAAATTTTCAGGGCTTTTCTTTTTGAAACCTAAAAGGCATGTGACTACAAATGACAACAGCTAGTAATCTGGAGTAAGATTGAAGTTCCTGTGATCTCCATCAAGATAGCTATTTATATAATGATTAACGTCCACTTCCTCCACATTAGCTTTTGGAGCCCCTGTTTGGTTTAAGCCACTTGCTAGGCTCAGTGGATCATATGGTGAGAAAACACACAATATAGCTGGCTGTCATGGATGTCAAAATCTAGTATAAAATATAAACCAAGGAAGACAGAGTAATGTGCATTGTATAAAGTAGGGGCCCAGAGCCTACTTCAAAGAGTAAGAGATGGATTAGAGAAGGGTCTATGGAGGAGAGGGCATTTGAAGTAGAATTGGAAGGGCTGATGGTGGGTCTCCCAATGGATTTTATTATACTGTACTTTAGAGTCGGTAGGAATAGCAAAACCAATATAGTGCTGTCAGAAGGTACCTGGCAAGTAGAGCCAGCCATTAATTGAGGGTGGTCAGTTCAGGACCTACTATGTTTCCGGTAGAAACAATGAAGAGATTTTGCTTTGATGTTACTGCTGTTGAGGGTGGGTGGGTGACCAGAAATTGCCATAACTCATGCAGTACAGTCAGAGTATGCCACACAGACTTAAACTCATATTCCAGACCAAGAGAGAATTCTCTTGTGATACTAATGGTCTTGTTATGTTCTTTGGTCTTGTTATGTTCTCAATAAGTCCAGTTCTTTTTGCTTCAGTTTTTCTCTAAATGTAGCATTATTAGTTATTAAGATAGAAATTGAGAGACATATTTATAGTATTTTCTAGAAAGAGATCGAGGCAGTGAAAAGAGAACTTCTGTCTTACAAAAATCTCCAGGGTAGAGATACAAAAAAAACAAGCCTTAAAAGATAAGTTAATAGTGTTGATGGCAAGAAGAATGTAAAAATCAGCTTTCTAAAAGCATATGCCTGGTCTTTTAGGGGTACCAATTGTTAATACCAGAAATAGAAGAGCCTTCAATGGGAATTCATCCATCCCCAGCTAAGACTCCTGAAATGGACAAAACCTGTAATCAAGGCAAGTCTTTCTTGGAAAGGATGCCTAAGAGGAGAAACATGTTACAGTATATTGCGTCCATATCAGAGAGTGTTTTGTATTCCCAGCTAATTCCAATACAGAAGAACGATTTTTGGGCAGTAACATTGAAGGGGTGAACTTTCCTCCACAAAGCCCCTTTGTCTTCCCTTCTTTGGTGTAGAAGGGGAGTTATGGGGCTTCTCTGATGAAGAGCAAAGGCAGTAGCTAACTTTATAAAACTCTAATGACAAGTGCCCTGCTTCTGTGCTGAAAATAAAAATCAAAAGTGGCTTATAATCTAGTTCTCAGTGTTAATGTTTCAGTGCCTGAGAGAAAATGTGATTTACAACCATACTTAATAAGAAAATTGTTTCTTCATTACCAATATATTGTTACTAATCTGAGTCCTTAATGTGCCTTATAAAAAAATAACCTCAATACTTATGTAATCCATTAGAATTTGAAAGATATAGGCAGAGGGAAGAAAAATATAAGACATTTCAGCAGGGTTATAAATTTCCAGCCATTCTGTATTAAAATCAATGACATTAAACTGGAAGATGTCAATTCTAACTGTGTTATTAATTCCAGAGGATAAAGGTATTATTTGAAAGTGAGCAGTAACCGTCTGGCTTTAGGATTCACTGGTTTTGGCTGTTAAAAAAAACTTGGGTATTGATCTAATGGAACAAGCCAATACCAATTTGAACAAAACAATAGTGTATTTAGACACTTGCTCCTGATTTTTTGTGTTTCGAGAAGGGACTACACTTCATAAACCCGACGTCAGGGTAATTTCTGACTCAACCATGAACTCTAAACTCTTACAAACGTGTGTATTGTAATAAATGACATAATCTTTGATTTAATCTAGCCTGTTTGGTCCAGACAGCATAACTCTGTTTTTTCCCTTATGTTTACTTATTCAGCAAATACCTATTATGCCCTTGCTAATTGCTAGGCACTTCGCTACTGTGTCCTGGCAGATGGGGGTGGAATTCTTGTACTTGCAGAATCACCACTCCTCTTGCCCTTTTTAGGGTGATGGTTCTTTTTTTTAACCCTTGTAACATTGCTGTGTAGGGACTTCCCCATTTAAAACTAAGGCAACAAAGACCTAGAGACATTTCTTTTAATGGCCCATGGTGACTGAGCTGGTAAGTGGTGAGAATTTAACCCAGATGGACCAGGTATTTCTGTTACACTAATGTCAAAGTTTACTTTTTTGTTTATAAATACACACTATTTCAGTTTAACTATGTCCCTTATAAACATGTCCTTTTTTGATTTAGGCATATATTCATGTTACTATTATTTCACACCAAGCATTCTGATCAAGGGTCAGCAAACTATGACCATGAGCCATATGTGTCTTCCAATCAAAGGGTTGTCTTAGGATACGGCCAACCCCATTTGCTTACATATTATCTGTGACTGCTTTCATGCTACAGAGGCAGAGTGGAATAGACACCATATGGCCCTCAAAGCTAAAAAGACTTATTATCTGGGCCTTAATTTAAAAAGTCCTCTAATGCTGATCATTAGAAAAGTACTATGAAGTTCTTTATATTTCAGGTACTACCATACCAAGTTAATTTCGTTGAGGTGGTTTTATTATAGTTAGAGGCATACTAGTATAGTGTTTGAGAGAGGATTTTTAATAATTACATGGCCTCGGGCCAGTTCAGTAACCTTGGTAAGTCTGTTTCATGTGTCATAGTGTAGTTGCTGATATGACATTGCATGTGTGGTATAAGAATTACTTTAGATGATCTATGTTAGGTGCTTACTGTATGCCTGGCATGATGTTTCAGTTTGTTTTACAAGAATAAGCTGCCCAAGTCAAATCCTGGCTCTACGACCTACTGACTGTGTAAATTTATATTAATTATATAACTTTAGGCCCCATTGCTTCCTTCTGTGAAGTGGGGTTTAATAATACCTACCTCATTTTAATCCTTTTGTGAAGATTAAATGAAATGATCCTTGGGAAATAGTACAGTTATTGGTAGATAGATAGTAAGTGTTCAGTGAACATGGTGCCATGGTTGTCATGGTTACAAGCATTATTCTGATCTTCCAAAGAACTAATGTTTACATGAACTACAAATGCCAACGGTAAGCCAACAGATTGTCATTTTAATTATAAAAGGCATAAAGGTGACATCCATTTTATTGGTATAACAGCTGATATTTATAGACCTATGTTAAGAATAAAAAAGTTTAAAATTGGTCTCTGGATTAAAATTTTTGTGAATATATATTGTATATTAAAATACCTGCAGTTAAATTTTATGTCCTGCTGGAAGTGATCCAAGATAGTATTAAATGCCACTGCTTTTCCAGGTGGTGTTCGTTTCTTGCGGGTATTTGAACCTCACGAGGAAGGTCACCTACTAACTGGACAGACACACTGATATAGGTGGCCCTTTAAGCAACTCATATGATGATGAAATTGAGAAGTTTGATATCAGTGTTTGTTGCCTTGGGCTGGGTGACTGAACTCCACAGAATTAAATTCTCCGGCAGCCATGAACCTGGGAGAAGTACCATGTGGTTTACTGCTGTACACGCTGCCAACACCCACCGGGCACTCCTGGGTATGGGCCGAGGCACCGGCTGCTGGGGGCACAGGGATATGAACAAGGTGGCTCGCTTAGGGTGCTTTCAGCTACACCTGCACGTGCACACCTAGGGAGAAACAGCTCTCCAACCTGGCCGGGAAGGAACTCGGGCAACATGGTGGCTGGAAGCATAGAGACAGAAGTTCCATCTAAGGCTTTACCAAGAAGGCAGCGCTTTTGAGTGATTTGTAAAGGAGAATAGGGGTTTGCTAGTTAAGGGGGCACCAACTAGAATGACTCCAAGGAAGATCATAAATCAGTAGCTTGCATGGATCTCAAGGGCAGAGGAAACAGCGCGTAGCCTAATTCTTGCATCTCCGGTGTTACCTGTCTGTAATGGATGTGCTACTTACAAGGTACCCTATAATTGACTAATAGGATTCTAGCTTATAGTCATTCATATGTAACTTTTCACAAAGTTTGGGGAAAACTGTGACCTTGACTTGCTGAGTACATGAAAATGCACTTGTACTTTGGTTGGAGGTCTCAGAGCAGCACCCTGCTCCAAAATGAATTCAAAACTGCACAGAGCATTTGGAAATAGGGTAAAGGGCTAATGGCGCCTCCCTTTCAAGCAAGCCTTTACCTCTGTGTTGTGACTAAAAGCAAGTAAGATCCAGTCCTGTTTCTGGACCCGGATGTCAAGAGAACTAGTGTCAGCAGCAGGCAGAGATGTGACAGGGGGCAGCCTGTTATTTTGTGGCCTTTGGCACGGCAGCCATTGATTTTGAGGTTTTTGATGTCCCCTTTGATAGAGACCCCATGAAGCAGTTTAAAGGTCCCAGTTTAGAAAGCCCACTCAGATGGTGTGGTTAGTTTGAAATGTGAGAGAGCGAAGACCAGAACCATCTAAAAAATTCTGTGTGTGCATGTACATTTATTAACTTTCTATTTTTTACTAGCAGGTTTATTGATATATAATTTGCATACTATGAAGTATAGAATCAATCATTTAATATATTCACAAAGATCTGCATTGTCCCATAGAAAATTAAATTTTTTTATTTCATGTTGCTTGAAATCTTACATGGCTAGAAGTGCTTACTTTTCATCTTCTATTACTACACTGCCTTATTTGTGTCAGGGTGCTTTAATGTTAGAATAATGGAAATAATTAGTTAAAGGCATTTTAATACAATTATGTCTGCATTTATTAAAAATAAAAAAATATTTTAGTCCAAGTCAATTAAAAGCCAGAAACTGGATTTTTTAATTAAAACAAACAAACAAAAAAACTAGTCTCTTTCTTGCCTTCCTCAAATCATTTACTATTCAAAAAAGTACATGCATGCCTCAGACACAACAACTGTATGCATCTACACAACGCAGAATTGGCAGTTAAGGAAAAAAAAAGTCAAACGTAATAAAAAATCCAGCAGATGAGAGAGCAGTTTATTAAAACGTGCATGTCATTTTCATAGACACGCCCTGTTACTAATCCATGTCTGGCTGGTGAGTAGAGGCTCAGATTCCTTGGGCAAGTACAGAGTTGTGGACTTTAAGGAAATCTTTAGTTCCCTTACAGAGAAGTATGTTCTGGAGTTCTTCATCACCAAGAACATAAGTAAATTTAAGAAGAGATAACCCCACTCTCATAGTTGCCACCTAAACACCTGTTTCTGTTAGCCTTGAACCATTTTGCCCTCCTAAAAATTCATATTTGGTTTCCATGTCTGACCTTTTCTGATTATGTTAGAAAAATGTGAGAAGTCAAGGGGGGGAGGCAAAACTGTGACCAAATGTCACATGAAAATGATGTTGAAGAAAACTCTCCAGCCGTCAAGATAGAGGCCAAATTTTAAAAATTAAGAGACTCTTAAAATGGTTAAAGGAGTTTGAAATAGAAGAATTATGAAAGGGGCACTATATTGCGTTTATAATGCTAAGACTGTTCAAGAGCAGTTATCCGTCTCTTTTTCTTAAATGTATTCATGTTCTTGGTGACTATAATTTTTGAGAAAGGAAGTGAAAGTAATAAAAATATGGGTGGAAATTTCATGTTGCTATCATGTGACTAAGATCCTAATGTTTCATGATAGAAGCAAAGGAAGACCTATTGGCTAACCCTCCTGATTTTCTCTATTCTGGAAATTAATAACATTTGTTACCCAGGAAATTAATAGCGTTTGTTACCCAGGATTTCTGAGGCGTTGGTGACAACAGCACAACAGCCTCAGTTTCATGAGTGCGCAAAGCTACTAAAATGCAACGTGGGTCTTTCTGCTGTTTTCTTGAGTGTTGTCAGGGCTTCTCGAGCTCAGCATGATTAATGTTCGGATTGGACAAGTCTTTGATGTGGGGACTGTCTTGTTCATTGTAGGCTGCTTAGCAGGATTCCTGGCCTCTACCCACTGTCAGCAGCATCCCCAGTTGTGACAACCAAAGATGTCTAGTCATTGCTGGCTGTCCCCTCAGAGGGGACAGGAACAGATCTCTCTGGTCACAAACCACTGGGCCATGATATTGAGTTCTACATTGATGTCTGCCTTTAAATATGTGAGCAGAGGGTACCCCTGCAATACTGTAACCCGTCTTAAATGTCAGCTGTAACACTTAACAGTGCTTGGCACCTTGTAGGTAGCCAGAGCGCTTTATTTATTTATTTTTTTTGAGAATAAGTAAAATAAAACATATGCTAAAAACAAAGTTGATAAATCCTCAGTGAGATTAAAAGCATTTAATAAGATACGTGGTCAAGTTTTATAGCTTATAGAGACAAATCAGCTTACAATGTTTTTTTTTTGTTAAAATACTGCACATGCATATTTGCCATGTAGGTAGTGAGAGGTAGAGAAAACTGCCTTTCCAGTTCTGTTTTTTATTCTTCTGAAAGAATTCCATTCTCCCTAGTACACTGTTATAAAATAGCAAATGGTGGTTAGCATCCATGCAGTGACCAGGGACACTGCTGTTCTAGGCTGGAAGCTGCCCATCATTTCTGCTGGGTACCACAGCAGGAGACCAGTTAACATGGTGAGGTGCGCGCACGCAGCCTCCTCCAGAAAAGGACATGGAAGAGCAGGACCAGGCTTCCAACCCTGACTCTCATATCTAGAAGCATTGTTTTTGCAGAATCAGAAATGCTGTGTAATTCTTCCTTTACAGAGAAGTGTTTATAAAAGAGGTAAATTCCAAGCCCAGTGATCTTTCCTTGATTGTCAGTTTTCTTCATTATTTTTCCCAATAAAAATAGAAGGTTTTATATCTCTAATGGTGTGGCGTATTACAAGAACAATATTACTTAAATTCAAATTCCTGAGAAGTCTGAGTTTTCAGACTTTAAATATGAGTGAGAAAATTATTGGTATTGGATTTAAGGCAAAAGTATTAAAGCTGTTTGAGTGTGGCTTAAAACAGATATTCAGGGCAAAATTAAGTTTCTAGTGTGTATATATATATTCACAACTCTACCAAAATATGTTATATCCCTCACTTCCCAAATATATGTGCACTTCTTTTAATAAGCCAAAACCTACACAACTTTTTACTAATCCTTTCCCTCTCGTCTTTTTAGAAAGTCATTGAATCTTGTATGTCTACTGTTGACATTCCAACTGCACATGAAAGATGGGGTTGATCATGGTGCTTCTCAAACATTAATGTGCTTGCAAGTTGCCTGAGGGACTTGCTAAATACAGATCCTGAGCCAGTAGGTCTGGAGTGGGTCTTGAGTCCCAGGTGATGCTGGCCCTACGTACGGGCCCTTGGACTGCCCCTCCAGTCGTCACCAGTAGCATTTCAGGTGCCCCATACTGGGCAGATTTAGGAGTCAGAGGCACCGAGTAAGAAACCAAAAGGGAAAACCTTCCTTATCTGTGGTGTTGTTCTCGATCTATTATCAAGTGTCACCAAGTATGAAAGAATCCTGATATGTCTCCCCACCAGGCAATTTTGTAAAAATTCAACTGTCAAGACCAAGCAAATTAGAAAACTCTTAGAATTTCCTTACTTGTATAGTTGTTACTGGTGTGATTTGTGCCCCATGTCCTCTCATTGGTGTGGCACATCCGGCGCCTGCTCACCTGTACAAGCTGATTATTAAAAGTATTGAAGAATCAGGTGGGCCACAACCATTGGTAGCTTGATATACCAATGGTGGGAGTATTGACACCACGGAAATTGGCAAACAATATTCATCAGACTGTTTTCTTTTTCTGGAGACGACCAGTGTCCGAGCACAGCTAGCCTCAGAGTCAGCAAGGAACATTACTTTCTCTTTTTTCCAACCAAGGGCATGACATCCTGTCTTATTCAGTTTAGAGCTTCTTGTAACACTGTGTTGGGCTTCAGACTAGCCACGCAGCTTAGAGAAAAACAAGTTTATTCCCACAATCAGCAGGAAACAAAAGGAAGGGTGAGGAAGTCAGAGTAGTGCTTTTTTGTGAATGCTTGCCAGCACTAGAGTGCTGATTAGTAGTCTAAATACTTTACATCTCCTCAGGTGGCATTTTATAAATAACCTTTCATCTTGGAGGGATGTGAGAATCAGGTCAGGTATGATTGGAATGACAGGTGTATTGGATAGCCTGAGAGAATCCACACAACACAGTAAAAGGCAAGTCAACTACATGTATCTTCCAGAGACTTCCATGACAAATTAGCACCCGAGTCAGTGATTTCGTCAGTAACACAGCTGTTCCCGTCATTTGTTTACATATTTCAGCCCATATTTGAGGCTTACATGAGATTTGCCCTAAGACTTAAGTTGAAGCTTGCTTGCCTAATTTTACATGCCTACTTTTAGTAAAATATGATTGATTAGCAGCTAATAAATATTTGACAATTTATTGCCCTGGTCATATGTAGAGAAATTCTCTGTTGGACGTGTTTTTTATTATTACTTTCTCATATTTGCAAACACATTACAAATTTTTTTAATTAAAAGAACATTATCTACTATTGTGAAAAAAATTCTTTAAAAATAACTAGTTTTTTAGTATGTTAACTTTTTTAAATTTTCATCTGTAAGAATCAAACACAAATTTGACTACTTATCTTCAACAGAAGATCAGTTCCAATAATTAAGCTCATGAGGTTTCACCCTATAGCACTTTTAGAATTGAGCAATAACTTAAGCTAAAAGCAAGTTGAATAAATTGTATTGAAGTGATTTGTTTTCATTTTTAATGGATTTAATAATTAGCTAGATATATCAACATTTATTTGATATATTAAAGGTAAGCATATTTAGAAGATTTCAGTACTCATTATTTTCATTTTATTTTATTGTTAACATTAAACAGCTGACTTATTACAAGATCAAACTATATTTGTCATCTTTCCGTTGCCCCTTCTACTTTAAAACTGCAAAATGCATAATTTTCAGCTCAAGGAACACATATATTTGTGCTACGTATGAAATTTAGTTGTGCATATATTCTTGCAGCATTTGGAGAAACTATGCTTCATAGTATTACATTCTAGATCCCCCCCACGACAGGTGAAAATCCGCGAAGTGGGAACCTTACATTTATTTTAGTATTTATATATGTCTTAAGGCTTTATAAACCCTTCCCACACACTTATAAAGTGTTCCCAGTCCCTTATTAACCTTTCCCACTCCCTTATTAACCTTTTCTACACTTTTGTAAACACCACTTATGTTCTTAAACATATTCAACACTCTTAAACCTACGTAACTTTAACAACATACGTATACAGTACCACAAAATCCCATGATATAGCGAAAAATCCACGATAAACAATTAAATGTAATATTTTTTAAAATCCCACGATACAGTGAGGCCGCGATAAGTGAACCACGATATAGAGAGGGACTACTGTATACAATTCCTAGCTTTCTAGTTTGATTAGTTAGTTGGATTATTCAAGTGGTTGCTTTTTCAAATTTTATAAATTTAAACTTTATACATTTCATGTAATACAGGTTTTTATTTTACATCAATTCCTATAGTCTGAGAATAATTAAAATTCAGTTATTAAAAATAAAATAATAGTTTTACATTTTCTAAAATTATTCTTCAGTTAGTGCTTTATTTAAAACTAATTATTTGCTAATCTGTTAACTTTGCTGCTTAAGATGGCATTATAGCTATCATATATTTGAAAATAGGGCTTTTCTCCTCATCCTAGTTTACCACTTACACAGCTGTCTTTGTGCTGAATTTTTTTTTAAGTGTAAAATTAGCATTCTAATTTTGGTTGTCCACAAAAAATTTGCTTCAATTCAAAATCCATTCACTGTTCATTTTTTGTGGTTAAGCATTATTTTTTGGACAGTGAATTACATAATCATTTTAGATAAATGTAGGGAGCTCTAGATCTGCTTCTGTCTTGTGTCTGTATAACATTGATTTTTGCAAAGTGGAATTTAGCGTTTAAACCAGCGCAGATCTCAGCAAGGACCTGCCTTACAAAGATCAGAAATGCATAGGGACTTGATTTTAGCACATAAACTCTCAGACTGCTTTGTACATGCTAGCATTTCAGTTTATTAAGTGGTCTTTTGTCTTGAAGGGTGAATAGAGCTGTTAGAAAAGAAGAGATAAGCCTTCCCTGCTAACAGGATTTAGGTAGATGACTATCAGAAAACGAATTTGTGCTCTTTAAAGTTTAAGAATTAAATATGAATAAACGAAGATAACTGTTCCTTAGGTGTCCATGTAAGTCTGGAGCTATGTTTCTAGCTAACTTGAAAAATTCTTTCTGAGAAATATCCCTGCTTCTATTATTCTGGACAAAAATTTCCCTTCGTTATTATGCGTAACATTTACTCGGGTTAGAAATAAAAGTGAATTGGACTTCAAAAAATAAATTTAGCAAAGGATCTCAAAATGGGAGTTTTCACTTATTATTTTAGGTTTTGAGAGGATGATAAAGGTGTGAAAAGGAAAATGCAATTTTAATTTTCAGATGACTTCTGTTTCACATTACAGTAATAAAAGGTTTAATTTTACATGCTTCTACATTGAGTAGGTCATCTTATAAATAATGTTCCACTGAGTGGTTATAGTAATCAATATGAAACACTTTATTTCACTGAATTTTTAAATGATTTTTGTAGACTACGAGGGAAGGAATTTTTCTATTAAAAAATGTAAACATTAAACATTTAAAGTCTGTTGAGATTTCTTTTTTCTGAAAAATTTTTTCATGCAGCTTAGAAATTGTATATTTCAGGACTCAATGCTTTAAAACTTTTCTACTTCATTAAGATCTTGATTGAATAGATTTCCTGGTGTTTTCCCATTGCTAGAAAGTAATTTAAACGAAAGTTTCTCAAACTGAGATTTATAGCCCTTTGGGAGCATTATGCCGAAACCACAAGTGACTCAGGCAAGAGACAAGATTGGAATTCTAAGGCACGTTGAACTACTAGCCTTCCTCTTAAATGTTTTTTAATGTGAGGGTTTTTTGTTTTTGTTTTTGTTTTTCCCATTTGGGGGGAGATGCTTGTAGATCCATCTGCAGTGAAAGAATCAGTACAAAGATATCCTGGCTGGTCTCCACCCAGTGTTCCCGTCTGCAGGGCAGTATCACAGCTATGAGGCTGACATCGACCACTTTACACTCCTTCCGCCCAAGCCTGCACTGCTGCTCCTCTTTGTGTATCAAGACCTTGTGTACAAGTAGCAGCAATAACGTTTTCCCGGTGCTGACCCCATGTCCATCCTCCCCCTCTCCCAGACCAAGCAAAGCTTCTTTTTTTTTAACTACATGGATAGTTTTTCTGAAATGATGAAGAGTTAGAAGAAGGGGTCAGAGAGAGCAGACGCTTGTGTGCCCTACAGTTGAGTAGACATATAAATACGAGTGAGAGATGGGAAGTGATTCATTTCACTCTGTGTCCACCCTGACACCAGCTTAACTGCTCTAGGAAGTTTATGTTCGAGTCATAGTCAGAAGGAAAGTGATGGGAAACCGCCTGGTTAACGGTTGATCAGCGATGCTGATAATTGGAGGGAAAAAGAGAGATACCCATTCTTGCCTGTCTGGTCTCCCTCTCGTACAGGGTAGCTGGATCACTCCTCCAGGTCAGTGGATCAGAACCAGCTGGACAGTGTGATCCCCTTTGAGAGATTCCAAAGTGACAGAAACACATTCTCAGCCGTGTTCTTCTGGCTTACATATGTCTACTCCTCAATACATGATGTATTTGACATTAGACCATCATACACTTGTACACAGCTCTGACCACAGACCATGGGACTGATCACTGTTCCCCACCAAGTCCACACACACTAAAGTTATGAACCTGTTTGGTGCCATTTCAGATCAAGAGTTTAGCAGCCACGATAATGTCACAAGTGCCAACGAAACATTCAACAAATGAAGATTGTCACTCTTTCTGTGCTTTTTTTTTTTTTTTTTTTTTTTTTTTGATGAATTAAGACTGGAGATTCCACCACGAAATGTGGGCCCCATCATGTAGTTCTTTCTATTTACTTAGTTGGCATATAAATGGACTTTGAGTTCTGGATGCTTTTTGTTGTTGATTGGGGCTCTACAAATTAGCTATAACACAGGGTTTCATAGGCATTTGGAAAGAGACAGAAGAAAAATAGTATAATATAAAATGAAGGTACCATTATGTTTCACAGTTGGTATAGGAAAACAACAATATATTGTAATGTCATTTGAGTTCTGGATCACCTTCAAAATATGTGTGATTATTTTATACTTCAAGTCAAGGCTGTCATTTATTAAAGAAAATCAGATATTTGTGACAGGTTAAAATTTTTTGCCTTCTAACCAGACTCAATCCTTTTACCTTTAGAGTAACTTAAAGTTATTTTAAAAGAAAAGTTGTTTTTGTTTTTGTTTTTTTTCATAGCGAAGAAATGTTTTGATGTGCAGATACCTTGAGACATTTAATGTTAATCTAAAAACAGCTAAACTATTTGTTCTCTTCTAGCTGGAATCCTCTTATTACTACTGAGAGCTAAGCTCATTAAACCAGAATGCATTGCTTTGTTTCAGAGGTAATTCTAAAGTTCTGCTAGGTCATTAAATTCCTCAGTAAATGTTTGGCAGCTGCTGCCATACAGACGGAACGCCAGTTACCACTGGGAGAACTAACGCGTTAGAAAAGTAAGCGTGTACGTGAACAGTGAGCCAGTACCTTCTCATGCTAAATGTGGTTCCCCACATCTCCTCTGATTAGAGGTGTGCTCAGAACAAGCCGAGACGGGGCCATGCCGAGCAATGATCTCCCGCTGGTACTTTGATGTGACCGAAGGGAAGTGCGCCCCATTCTTTTACGGCGGCTGTGGCGGCAACAGGAACAACTTTGACACAGAGGAGTACTGCATGGCCGTGTGTGGCAGCGTCAGTAAGTGGACCTTCCTCAAGCCGGGCCACCTTCCGTCTTTCTCGCCACTGACTATGCTCCTTGTAACAGATCGGTTTTCCTGGTTCTTGGGGATGGGTCTGTGCTACCACTAACCCCATTTCTGTCAGCCTCTCTAATTGCCAACATCTCCTCCAGTACATTCAGTCATGAGCACACATCTCCGCCTCTCTACTAAAGCATGGCCATGGGTGTGTTCTTTGATCACTGTGGTGCGTCCATCTTGCAGTCTCTAGGGACTATTGAGTGCTTCTCTTTAAACCAAGCTGGAGGTGCTGTTTTGTTTCTCAGCTGTTCTGCAAATGTATACATATGTGTTTGTCCATGTACATGTGTGTTTGGGTCTGTGCATGTACACTACATGCGCAAATAAGGTTTACCACTGGAAGCCTGGCTGACGATGCTTCGGTTGCATTGGTAAGACATATTTGCTATGTTGAGTACTTTTAATTTCTTTTATAACATAGGATTTAATTGTGATGGCAAGGGAATGGGACTTAATTGGGCACATGCACTTCAAATGCCGGGGTGAGGGGGTGTCTGTGAGGACACACATAGGCATTTGCAATGCCAAGTTTTCACGTCCTCTCTTAGAAATAGAAGAAAACTTCTTGACTTAACATTAGAACCTCCAATGACCTAAGGCTCAGGGAATATAATTTTCAAAGCCTTTTCTCTTAAACTTGAAACTTCTCATGACTCTGGGGGATAAATAAATGAAGTCATGATGACTTAAATGCGAGTTGAAACTTCTTCGTCCGAGATAGTTCTCAGAAAGTAATGCCCCAGACATAGGGGACTTCTGTTCTTAACAGCCTTCCGCATTGAACTCCCATTTATTTATATTTTTACTTCTTGTCCATGCGTAGGAAGTTTTAACTACTCAAGAAATACTTACTCAACTTGATATATTAAAGATTAAGTTCAGTAATTGTGCGCTGTTTTGTTTGAAAGACTCCTGCCTTTTCTCCTTGGTCTTTGTGAGGGTGACTGTCACCATTTCCTGCCTGGGATTTATAGGGATTATATAAATGGTTTTCCAGTGTGATCATAGGATTAAGTGAAACAAAAAACAGGACATGCACCATTAAGACCTCTTATTATGAAGCCCAGGATCCAAGTGGAATCTGATGGAAAAGTTCCTGTCTGTCTCTTGTGTAAGAGATGACTCCATTTCTGTCCTGTGGGAGAACAGGTGTAGGAGCTGGTAACCCGCGGGCAGCTTTCCTGGCTCTGATTGGATGATTGCTCCTCCTAGCTCAAAAAACTTCTTTCTTCCATTAGGTCAGGTAACATGGAACACAATGGG
The DNA here is from genome assembly GCF_987537825.1 of Furipterus horrens. Lineage (NCBI taxonomy): Eukaryota > Metazoa > Chordata > Mammalia > Chiroptera > Furipteridae > Furipterus > Furipterus horrens. The sequence goes on from NW_028327171.1 coordinate 13,382,633, forward strand.
GCTTCTCTTGCCTGGACCCTCTTGAACAAAGGACCTTTGTTATAGTGATTCTGACTGGTTTAGCTCCTGGGGTTGATTTTCTGACATATTCCCTGAGGTGAATTTTTTTCTGGGACTGTAAATATGTATGCATATAAGAAGATTTTTAAAAATTATTAGCTGGGATGGATTTGCCTCAAGAGTTAGAAACATCCTCCCCAAAAAATTAAATTTAAAAAAAACACAACAAACCTACAGCAGCCCCTACACACACCCTCTCCATTTGCTCAATTTGGTTTGATTAGACCGGGAGCGAGCAGCAGTTACCACAGGTCAGATGGAGTCTCTGGGTGGCACACACTTTGCTGAGATTTACAGAAGGTCCATGCTCTCAACAAAGATGTAATGGGTAAGCCAGGCAGTACTTAGTTTCAGGGGAAGTGGGTGACAGAATAATTTATCAAGAATGCAAACACGAGAGGCTGAAGGTCAGTTAGAAAGGTGGACAGATAAGTGAAGAATAAAGCTCAACAAAGAGCCAGAGCCGAGATCCAGAGGCTACCCTGTGAACAGATGAAACTATAATAGAGTTGCTGTGGAGAATGGATGGAAAGGAACTGGTGATCCTGGGAGCGAAGGGGGAGAGTGGGAACAAGAAGCCCTTCAGCAAGGGTACTTGGGTGTACTGTCAGAGACAGTGGAAATACATCTTATATTTATATGGTGACTTTGGTTCAATGGCGGGGCCACAACTCGGGACCTTTGCTTAGCTTTTGTTTCAAATTCCATGATTTTGTTTTCGTTTTTCCCTCTGGTTGGTGGAATTGTGTGAGTGGGTTTCAGCCATCATTCCCATGTTTCTGTTTTTGTTTTTAGTTACGTTCTTTTATTTTCTCCATAGTGTCCCAAAGTTTACTGCAGACCACCCAGGAGCCTCTTCCCCAAGATGCGGTTAAACGTATGTTGTAAATCACTTGGGGGTAGGGGGAGGGGAGCAGTACCTTGCATGACTCGATTTTAAGCCCAGTATCGTCACCTTCTTTGCATGGTTCTGTGTTTCTTGGATACTTACCTGTCTTTTAATAAAATGTCTATTTCCATAGCCTTGCTTGTCATTATGTCTGATTCTGCCAGAGAACTTAAGAAGTCCGGCTAAGGGCATTGACTAAGCTGCTTCTATTTCCAAACAGTTAACAGGGTTCCATAAGCTATTGTTACTATTGTGTTTGATTTGGCATCGTTGTTTTATTTCCTAAAGCTCACAGATGCCACAGTTTTATAAGTGACTTGTTTCCCAGAAAAAATATTTAATGTGCATGCATTGTACTAACTGCAGGTACTAATACATAGGCACTTGCTTCAGTTGTATGTTGTAAGACAGCTGTCATGTTCTAGGAAGTGAAAGGTGACTTCAGAATTCAGAACCATCTCTTCCGCCTGTTCCTGAATGCACACTAATGGCACATGATCATTAAACTGTAGAGAAAGAGCTTCCTGTAAAGAAGTATTATATCAGCCTACTGTAGAGCATCTGTGCTTTGTGACAATTTCAGTTGGCATATCAATCTACCTTGTTTTAAAAATGTGGTGTCAGACTCACAATCACTCATTTTTTAATTTGGGTTACATCCAGAAATGGATTTATCTAATGTTATGTTAGGGATGGTACATACTGTTGATTCTTGTGGTTGCTGGGAGAAGATACCCAGTTTTAGGTGTAGCTTAGGTATAATGAAAATCGACATTTTTTTGTTTGTTTTTCTATTGGGGTGACATTGGTTAATATAATTACATACATTTCAGGTGTATAGTTCTATAATACATCATCTGTGTATTGTAATGTGTGTTCACCAAGTCAAGTCTCATTCCATCAGCACTTAGCCTCCCTTTACCCTCTTCTACCCTCTTTCTCTCTGGTAATCACCAAAAAATTAGCATTTTTCTATATCATCCCCCCCCAAAAAAATCTAGTCTCAAAATTGATGAAACCAATTATCTTTTTTTTAAATCAATTATAGTTGGAGAATTATGCAATTTACAAGAGATGTTATCATAGAAAAGTTTTTTAATGGCCTCCATAAGATTGAAATGCATTCAAATTATGTATAACTTTTGAAGGATGTGGTATCACAACAAACATATTTCCCATGATTGTGCAAAAGCATTTTTTCTAAGAATATTGCAAGTATTGGAAGTGAGTAGACATAGGAGGATTAGAGAAAACTATAGATATTACACTGTAAAGTTGAAAATACATTGATCTGTATGGCGTGTTGGATTTCACTCGGCATTTTCATGGATCATTTATTTTTCTCAGGAACACTCCGTGGGCATTTTCCTCATTTCCTTTGTGCACATGAGAAAATGAGGCTCTAAGACCTTGGTGACTTTTCTTTCCCAGCCATCAGAAGTGGCAGGACCAGGTTTGAAACCTAAATGATATTTTGGCTGTGCTCTGTACTCCACATGAGCAAGTAGTTGGTTCTGACATCGTTTTCTAGATTAGAAAAATTATATTTGAGGTTCAGAAGCACATTTTAAGAATATAGAAAATAGTAGAAATTGGATGAAATATATTTAAGACATCTTTTGTAAATTCCATGACTATAGCATGCCTCGATGAATTAAATATCTTTCCCATCCTTTTATGAAATAATACATTTTTACTTCAAGTTCAATTTTATGTTATTTTGGCATATAGAAATAATTGTATTTTCCTGCTATCATTAATTAATGAAAGGAACATTATCATTTGATATATTTATTTTCTTGAAGTATTTGTATCCTCAACTCTTCCAAAAAGACATTGAAAATTTTTCATGATGTTCTCTTTCCCGATAATTTTCTCCCTCTATTTGTAGTGTGTTTGGGATCCTGGCACTTTTCTGTTCTAGGAGGGTGAAGTGTGATTTTGGCAGCTATATTTTCTTATCCACCAACAGAGACTCTTCAATCACAGCAAGTGAAGCTTTTTGCAGTGTTGGTACAAACAGACTGGAGAAAGCATATAATTTTTAGTTATTTATAGCCTATGCAGCTATACTTCCTTATTTATAGCAAAGCTGCACATTTGAATTGAAAAAGTCATGGTCATCTGAAGGTCAAATGCAGACAGCAGGCTGGACTTGGAGAAAATGAGCCAGAACTAGAAAGGGGAACAGGCCCCTTTGATTTGGCAACTTGAGCTTGCACTTGGCTCCTTCACCAACCTCGGGGTCCCTAACCAACCTAATTGGAGGGTATCCCTTTCTGGAAAGGTGGGTTGATTTTATGGGTTTCTCAGTCTTGAGTTGTTTCCAGTCAAATAATAAATGTGAAATGAGATTTAAAAATGCTCTTCAGTTAAAATGATATAAGATTGCACATATTGGAGAAAATGTCTGATGATCTACATTATAAAAACAATAATTTTCCTGTCAAGACTTATTATGAATAAGTCTTTGCCATAAAAAACAATTTTGAATATTGCAATTTTAAGGGACACTTAATCTGGGAGGGTTGTTATCAAAAGTAATAATTGAATTATTAGTAGAAAGGATAGAGATGTGATGCTAGGAACTTTCCTTTTACAAATAAACTTATGGATTTGAATCCTTTTACAAACCCCTTTCCCATTTGGAAGAAAGAACATGTGAGACCCGAATTGTTTTGGACATTACTTTTGTGTCTGCCCAGTTGCATTTAAAACAATGCTAAAGTTTCACATTCGGTCTGCCCAGTGCCATCTCGTGAGCAATAACATTACTATATATATATTTAATTGATTGGTTTGTTTCAAATGAGAATATGATTTTTTTTTGATAGGGTTCTCCCCATCAGATTGCATCTCAAATGACAGACAAACTGACTCTTTATGGTATTTACTCTCCCAAAGAGCATCATGCCCTTTTTTAATCAGCCGACTGCACCAAGAGGTCTGACCAAAGAGAATGACAAATGACCCATTCTGCTCCTTGTCTTACGGTGAATTGTGGTATAAACAACGCCTAAAGCGAAGTCTCAGCTTCTACATTATTGACATTTTGGGTCCAATAATTCAGTGTTGTGGGGACATGGAGGATGTGGAGCAGCATCCCTGGCCTCTGCCCACTAGATGCCAGTAATGCCACCCCAGCTGTGATAACTAAAATTATCCCTAGGCTTTGCCAAATGTGCCCTTGTGGGGGCGGGAGAACAAAATCACCTCCTTTTGAGAATCTCTGATCTCAGCTAATAGTGTGCCCGCATCCAATTCAGAAATATAACCAGGCTGGTGTAAACATGTACGCTTTCCATACACTTGAAGGCATGTTGAAGTGTTAGAATGTCGGAAGCCTCCAATTCTCGAGAGATGTTAATGAAATGGAATTTGTGAGGCCACTGTCGTAGCCCTTCATATTTGCAAGTTAAGGTAGAAGTTGCTGCTCTGACTGTGGGGTTTGTTAGGGGTCTCGTCGTTTTCCTACTCTAATATAAGCGCTCCTAGGGAAGCAGAGAATAAACCAGCAAACCCCTGGGTGGGAAGCACGTGTTTACCATATGCCACCCCATCCTCCTCTCTCTGTGTCTTCCTGGTTTCACAGAATCCCACAGTATGCTAGAGAGCAACCATCTGTAGAGATACCACGTAGCCTTGCTTATGCAGGTTACTTAACATCCAGGATGTATCTTGGGGTTGTGTTTATGGCCACAGGGTTTCTGTAAAGGTGTAGATCTGGCCTCGTGCAGGATTGGGGAAGCAATAAAAATTGATGCCCACTCACATCCAAATGGTCCACATAAAAGACACTGGTCCTCTTTCAGAGAACATATAAAATCAGGTCCAACCATCACCCTAAGTTTTAAGCTTGTTGCCCCAGAAACACACAATTTGCAAACTGTGGATAACTCATCATGTGACCTTTGCATGGAATATGCCATGCTAGCCCAGAGCTGTCCTGTCCTGTCACAGTGTCAAGGCCATTTAGTCTTTGGCTAGACTTGAACCATTGTTCTTAATCACGCTGTGCTTGTTCTTCCGGTTGCGAAATAGCAATTCTTAGTTTCCGTTAACCACTTTCCCTAAAACTAAAACGGAACTATATATTTTTCTAAAACTGCCGAGCATTATTTAAAACAATTCAAAGCATGAAAAGACGTGGTGGTGCATTAAATTATATGTCACATTAGTGCCAATAAAACCTGTTAGATTAACAGATATGAGATGCTACATCTTTGGTATCCAGAAACCATCAAGATAAAAAGATCTGAGCTGTCATGGTGAGAAACCCTAATTGAAAAGTATTCACTTGCTTAGCAAACCAGCATTTAAAAAGGAAAAAAAAAAACTTATTTACTCAGAACAGTAAAAAAAAAAAGGCTCATTATATCATTATATATGTGCTGTATTTTTTAGCTATTTCCAAAGAAGAGTAAGCTGTTTAAGAAAGGGTAAGCAAAAGTTCTCTCTAAAAGGCCAGATAGTCAATATTTTAGGTTTTTGTGGGCCATATGGTCTCTGTTACAAGTACTCAACTCAGTAGCTGTAGCATAATAGTAGCCACAGCAAACTGATAAGTCAATAGATACAGCTGTGTCCAATAAGACCATATTTATAAAAACAGACTAGCAGGCCAACCTCTGGTTTCATAAAGCTGTTACTTTTGAGCCCAGGATGTGCTGGTGATGAGTTAGGCATTTTAAAGGACACCAGTGGAATAAATCAAATGCTCTGCTTTCAATAACTTGACAGTTTTATTGATGAGATGAGACCCAAGTATGGGATGGAATTAAACAACCATATAAAGTAAAATATACAAGTGGAGTGAAAGCTTGCTGTGGAAGGCTGGAATAAAATGAAATTGGTTTTATCCTTAAGCCCTCTGTGGAGGTTAACAGTTCTATCTGGCTTTAACTGCTATAATTTCTATGAAAGTGGACAATATTGAAGATTTTGACTTTTTGAACTCATCTGTTGAGTGGTAAGCAACTGTGACAGGTCATCCCTTTATGATCCACCGTTAATGAAGTTGAAAATTACTTCTAGCAAACTGACAAAAAAAAACAACAATAACCAAAAATTAAGAAAGTCTAGACACCAGTCATTATCACTAAATATACACATACATACATAGATGTATATATATTTTTGAATTCAGACTTTAGGATGCTTTTCAATGTTGATGCATTGTGTTAAGTAGGATGTAGATATTAACAAAAATAATACCAGCATTCATTCTTTCATGCTCATTTCACATATTTGACAAAATTCCCATGTCAGTGCATGTCCATAATACATAAAAAAGAAATGTAGGCTGGCTAGAGTAAACACAGCAAGGATTACATTTTTATTACCTGTGTCCACATGATGCATTGACAGTCTGCCAACCATGTTCACACTGACTATAAAATAATGACACAAGGGCATGTCGGGGAAAGTGCCTTTGTTCTTTTTTTTTTTTTTTTTTCTTTTAGAGAGTGTATAAACACATTTAAAGATCACAAACTATTTTCTCATTGTAAATGGTTCCTCTAGCTTGAATTTGGTGGCGGTGATAGATCTTTGAGTTTCATACACGTTAGGGATTTTAGCTATTTCAGAATTAGAAAAATGGAGCCCTTAAAAAAAAAAAAATGTTGAAGGGGCCGTCTGCAAAAGCTCTGCCATGTTTTGAGATTAAATTTTCCCATAAAATTGTTCTTTACAGGTTTACATTTCTCATATATAAATTATCCCCATTGCCACCTGTCATATAAATCATAGCCATTTCAAGTGACAGTATTGCTAGCTCTGTATAAAATAGCATTTTCGGTGATGAGACAAAGACTTACATAGGTCTTAATTTACTTTCATTCTCTACTGCCATTGCTATAAAGGTAATACATTGCCTTTCTGCTGGCGAAAGCAGACTAATCAAATTTTGTTGTTAGAATCTAATGTTAGTATATTGACTAGATGCCATTTATGGGCTCTGTTAAAAGAAACATTTGCCTGGTGGCCTGGTGTAGGTGGTCACAGTTGGAATTATCCCCCTTTTTTTTTTTTTTGCATCCTAAGCCTTTTCGAACTGCCACTATACATGTCACCCTAGACATTGAGGAAACCGACAGATATCAAAGTCATTGGGGCAATTTTTCATGACGTCCGTGGTTTTGGACTCCAATGCAGTGATTATAAAATGAGAACTGAAAGGGTATCTGGTGCGTGGACGCTCAAAGTTGATGTCGTGTCTGATACACGGGGGCCCTGCAAAGGGGCAAAGAGAGGGACTTAGATCATGTTCTGCGGATAACGCCAGTTTCCATTTTGTTTTGAAGTAACCTCCCTTATCATTATTACGTTTTCTCTGGGGAAACACAGGAACGGAAATGTTTTGCTGGCATTGAGTCCCCAATAATAGCAGTGTGTTTTGTGACAGGAACATTGGGAATAGCACCCGCGTTCATTAATAAACTGAAAGCAAATCTGCTCCTCCTCCCCCCTCCCCCCAATCGAGCTGTGGCAGGTGCTAAGAGAGATGACAGTGTGAACTGGCAGTGTTGTGACAAGCCTCGGTGCGTCATTTCTAAAACTGAAATGAACCCTCACACATGCGAACACAGTATCTCCCTTAGTGGTTGGTTACCTATGGTTTCAGTAACAGAGTTTTGTGGTAAGAGGCGTGCACCTGATCCTTCTCATCTGTGTGGGGGGCAGTGAGAACCCCGCACCACTTACCTGCTGCTTTTCCAAGCCATGCTCCCCTTTGTGTTTTTCTGTTTAAAGCCCCCCTTCTGACCTCTTTGTCCATTAGCAGTGGGATCCTTCAAGGCACATTTGTTCCCTCCTCACAACCATCCACGTTGGTTTTGCCTGCTGTCTCCCTTGCTTCTTCAGCTCGGGCCACATCCACCTTGCACATCCTGGAATTTTCCAGGCATGTTCACCTCTTAGGACCTTTGTGTGAGTTTCTTCATTGGCCTGCCCTGTTCTTGCAGCACGTAACTGGAACATGGGGCTTTCCTGTAGAGGTTACCTTCTCGGTGAGACCCAGCCTGGTCCCCTCCTTACTGCCGTGGTCTTTCCTGCCCTCCGTCCCCTACCCCCGGCACTCCTGATTCTTCTCAACTCTGCTCTGTTGTGCCTTTTCTCTGTAATATAGATCACATTTTAACCATGTGAATTATCATTTTTTTGAGATGGTGGTTTAGTTCACTAGAACTTAATTCCGCAAGGACAGGTTCTTAGTTTGCTCATTGGTTTCTCCCCCATGCCTCACATAAAGGAGAAGTTGTCATTTTACTTGGAGGAATAAAGGAATGAGCAAGCTCCCTCAGGCAGCACAGTCTACCTCTGGGCAACTGTCTCAGCTTCTTGGACACCTCTGACCTCCCAGGGTTGCAGAAGGAAAACGAGATGAGGCTTATATCAAAAGCATTTCTCATCTAGAATTGTGCTGAGCTTTTGGAAGCATAATGTCCATCTTGAGGCAGTTATGTGCTGTGAGTTGGTACTGGTTTTCTGTTACATTTTTTTCATTTGGTATTAGGGGCTCAGTGCAAAAAGGTATTCATCCTATCATGTTCTTCTACAAGGCTGTTCAGAGACTAAGAAAATTAATGTGAAGGTCCTCTGAAAGTTAAAGACACATGTAGGTGATGGTGGGATTGCTACTTAGGATTTGGCAGCTAGAGGTCAAAATCTAGAGCTAAGAATGCCTAACCTTGAGTTTGTTTCTTTCTTTGTTTCTTTTTAATTTTTTATTTATTGGTTTGAGAGGGAGAGAGAGAGAGCGATTTGTTGTTCTGCTTATTTATACATTCATTAGTTGCTTCTTGTATGCTCCCTGATTGGGGATCGAACCCACAACCTTGGTGTATTGGGGTGATGCTCTGACCAGCTGAGCTACCTGGCCAGAGCTTAGCCCTGGGTTTTAAATCTAGTTTTCTTTGGAAAGGTGACTATACCCAGCAACCTTGCTTGCAGAAAGTATGACTGAGCATGTCTAAGCGGGGGCTGAGGGCTAAAAGATTATTCAGATTCAGGGTCTGTGGGCTCTTTCCCTTTGACCCTAGTTTCACAATCCTTCTGGGGAACGTTGGCTGGAGGTCATTTACCAGATAGCATACAAAGCAGGAACAATTTAGAAAAGAGGCCGACAGATACAATAACAAAGCATATTTTTGACCAATTTATGTTGTTCGTTAACCAAAACAAACCCTTTCTAGTACCCTAGACATGTCAATCGATTAGCTCTTTACTGCTCTAAATGTTAACTTTAGAGCCTTTTCATGCTGTTTCGAATCCTAAATTCAGATCTATTTGTGTGTGCGGGGGGTATGTGAGTATGTTAAATACTTGTATTTCCCTTCTATGCAATGTATGTAATAAGGTAATTTTTTCTTCTCCTCACATGTTAAATGAGAACATGTGTCGAGTGGCTAGCACAGGAAAGATGCTCATGAATAGAGGCTTTATGATTTGGCCAGCGTGGAAATCTGGGCTCATACCACAGTATCCAGGGCACCTCAGAGGTGTCTGAACAGTATAAACTGCTTTGTGGAAGTTTAAAAAAAAACAAAACAGAAGTGAGCCCTCCTAAGGCCAATTTGTTCTCACTTTCTCAGTGGTTAGCGATCCAAGTGACTCTAAGGCACAGCTCCCTGTTCCTTTGTGCCCTGGAACACGCCCCGATGTCCTCTGAGCCTCCCCTTTCCCCAAGGAGGTAGCTTGAAAGAGCTCAGATGTGGAAGACAGGTTTTCCTGTCCCTGCCACCATCCTTGTCATGTTGTCTCTGGCTTGCCATAGGCTTCAGCACACAGTGGCAGCCAGTCCTGGTGTAACAGCGTCCTCAGGATGTAAGAATATGAGAGAAATAGAAGATGGGCTCTCTGTACGGACTCCTCCTTAAAATGTCCTCCCCGTCCTCCTCACCAGCTGCAGGGGAGTGATCATGAAATACTAAATTCATTTTAAAATACCAACACGGGTCATCCTCCTCTCCTTGACTGGTTAGGGGTCTGGTATGAACACAGGAAAACTTCACTCACACGAATTGAGATGCACTGTTGCTCTGAGTGGCTACAATGTTTGAATGAAGGATTGAAAGGGAGACCACTTCCCTTAAAGTTCTCAACTGGAGGAACAGAGGTCACTAACAAGGATTTACTCTTAAGAGAAAAATATCTTGATTGAATGGGATAAGTATGTAATGCAGTCTTTGTATTTATTTCCATGTGCTTAAAAAAGGTTTAATACTTGAAATATTCTCAGTCCTGGTACTTCACATGCTCCTGTCTTTATTCTTTTTTTATTCTTAATTTTATAAAACTGTATTTCAGCTTAGGCTAACGAGACTCGTGTTTTAGTGTTTTCTTCCTTATTATAACAATAGACCATATTTGCAAATCATGAGCCTTTCTACTTATATAGTAACTTGTACAATTCCACTCTTCCAAAGAGGGTGCCATGATATGATTAACACACTTACAGCCCCTGGCTATCCTGATCAGAGAATATAGCCCCAAACATTTTTATTTATTCAAAATGTAAAATATGATTTGCCTAATTCTGTCATTCTGCCAGATTGTACTATGCCAAAAGAATTTTAACTTGTTCTCATTTGAGCTGTACCAGTAACGATGATTAAAAACATGGAAAACAAATTTAAAATACTAAATACTATTTCCATAGCAAGTTGAGAAAATGATCAAGTTAAAAATACTTGCATAGTGATTTTGCTTGAGTTACAGGAAAACGTTTACCTTTGGTTTTATTTGTTTGTTTCTTTTAAAAGGATTTTAAATCGAAAATTATCATTTACTCTTAAAATTAAGAACTCATTTTTAATAATTTCAGCCTTTTACATGGATTATACAGAAAATTTCTTAGAAAAAAGTTTGTATTTTTTCCTGCAGTTGGTTCTTCATTATCCTGTGTAATTTATTTTCATTGGATTTGAAATAAAAGTAGCTCATTTTTCAATGATGCCTTAAGTTCTAAATTTTGACTTAGGATATAATAAGCAAAGGAGGAAGGAAGTATGCTAACAGGAATCCGCCTTTCTGCAGGTTGACTGACATATGGAGTGGATCCCATTGTCCCAACACTCCTAGTCCATTGGGGTGATAGGTAAAGAAAGGGGAACAGAGAGTACTTCTGTTATAGCCCCGGGCCTCAGCTTGGCTAAGACTGAAATTAAGCTGTGCCTAATGGCAGAGCTCATGCTCTTTCCTTTCTTCTTCCTTTTGCTGTTGAAATATCCTCTCTCGCGTCTACTGAACAGAGCTGGGGACACATGCTTTCAATATGTACGCCCTGTGCCAGTCCCACACCAACTGACTCAAAATCCCCTGGTGGAGGTGTAGGGGGTGGATGCATAAGTATTGAAAAAAATTTCAGGAATATGTCCTCTATCCTTCCTTCCACTGGGAAACCTGAATAGATAGATACCTAAACTGCTTTTATTTTTTTTTAATAATTATTAAACTGTGATTGGAATAAAAGGGAAGAAATCAGAATGCATGTTTCTCTTTAAAATTAAAGATTATATTTAATTATATAACAAAAAAGCCTCTGGTTTTGGTGCATACCTTGGGGCCATTGGATGGTTAACATTCCAGATGTTTTTTGGAAACATGTATAAAAGACATTTATTTTAGAATTTAGTTTCAAAATCACATACCCATAAATTCTCATTCAAGTCCTCTTTGGGATATTATATCTCAAAAATAATAGTCCAGTAATTAGAGAAGATTAGTGAAGAATACTTAGAACATTGATGATACTTGAATTATCTTTTGAATGAAAAAAAATTGATTTGACCTAAGAACATAGTGCAAACACCTAATTTTATTTTATTGGTTGACATGATTTCTTATTTATATCAAAATCTTTTTTAACTTTAAGAAATAAGCTCAAAAAGCTCTGAATTCTTGTTAGTCATTACTGATCTTCTGGAAAACTGCCTGTATAGGCATTATAATTCATTTGGCATGTGAATAGAGACATTTTTGTTTATAATACATGCTTCAATTTTGAGTATTTATGTTTCCACATAATATAGCAGTGTATGTGTTGCAATTTAGTAATAATTCTCAGAAGTATTAGTGGGATTCAAAGTAGAAATCACTTTCTTTTTTATAACTGGTGAAATAAATCAGTTGACCGGGACCAAATTTGTAAAAGTAGAAAGTTTCTTTTGTGATTTAAAAAATTCATTTATTGACATTTTGGGGTTTGTTTGTTTGTTTCATTGGTAGTATTTAAAATATTTTCTCACAAAAGATGGCTTGTAGTTAAGCTATCTAAAATGTAGAGTGTAGGATTTACCTCTACTCTGGTGCACTTATTCTGCAGTAGGCTAATTCTGAGATTTCTTTGGTTTTTATAGGAACCTTGAGTAATATTGATAATATATCACATACTTTCAAGATTACAAAAATTAATTTAGCAAAGTGTAGGAATTTAGGACAACGTGTCTGTATTAAGCACCAACTGTTTCTGCTCTAAGGCTGCTTCTTTTACGAAGAACTTTAAATATAATACTATAATCACTAAATGGACTATTTTCAAGATCTACCTTCACCTGATTATTGAAAGGAGTGACACTCCTCTTTACTGTTCTGGGAAATGTCTCATGGTATTCTCTTAAACAGCATTAACATCTTACATGTGCCTCTGTACTAACTCTTTGTTCTGGAATAAATGAAAAATATAGCTTTCTTTGAAATGATTGGATAGTCTGCTTCTCTTCTCAAACCTCCTTTCCTTCTCCTTAATAGTTCCTACAACTGCAGCCAGCACCCCTGACGCCGTTGACAAGTATCTTGAGACACCTGGAGATGAGAATGAACACGCCCATTTCCAGAAAGCCAAAGAGAGGCTGGAGGCCAAGCACCGAGAGAGAATGTCCCAGGTAATGTGGCTCGTTTGTGCTTCAGCCCTCCAATAAAGGGGAGATCTGGTCTTGCCTCTGCCTCAGAATCTCCACGGGGGCCCAACAGCAGATGAATGTCTAGGGGTGGGTAGGGTCTTTAATCTTATCCAGATCCTTAAAGACTTAATTTTAAATGTTTACTGTAGGATAATGATTTGGGGGGCGGGGGACAGGTTGTATCTTCCTGAGAATCCCACCTAGGAAATATCTAGGTATAGTAAGTATAATAGGATTGTGTAAACAGAAATTTAATGTTTGCAACATTCTCAGTGCTTTTATTGCTTTGTGTATGTGTAGAGTACTTGTAACCAGCATGTTGTAAATTAAAACCCATTAAAATGTTCTTTAGTTACTGTTAAAGAATATTTTTGTATTAAACACCTGATTATTATATCTTTGAACCAGTTGTTCCTTACAGTGCTCATTCATAAGACTATAGAAGCTTAAAACTAAAGTGAAACATAATAACGATTTCATCTAGTCCCGTATATTTTTTTGAGATCGAGATAGGTAATTAGTAGACTATAGTAATCATGCCTTTTTATTTCCTGTCTTTTCGAATGGTTGACATCTGAAACCTTACTAACCCTAGGGAGACTGCCCCTCCAGGGGCGAGCTGATCCTTAGAGGTAGCTAATGACTGGCCTGTAAACACTTCTTTCCAGAACAAACCAACCACTCGATATCCATGCCCCAGCTACCTTTTTTCTTTCGGCTCATACACTCTAGGCAGTACTTGCCTCCAGGCGAGACACCAGACATCTAAGGACAGGCAACCCCTATACCCCAAAGCCCACCTAAGTTATCCAAATTAGTCTCAAACTACTTCGCCACTTGACCCTTCTTTGCTCGTTCCTTGCCTCACAAACCACAATAAAGGATAAAGGATTTTATCCATGTTTTTTTCTTGCTTTCTCTGCCTCCTGACCGACCCTTGTGCTCCCCCACATGGCATGTTGGAAACTAAGCAAGAAGCTCTCTTTTCAATGACAGTCTTCTCCTGATGCATTGGCCTCGCCATACCTGAATAATAGTAGAATGTGTGTTTTAAGACATAGGATTACTAATGTATCTGTAGGCACAACACAATTCCTTTTTTGTTTGTTTGGAGTTTTTTGTTTTGTTTTTAGGAGAGTGACCACAATACTTGGAATTATTTAGGAATAAATGTTAAGGGGAAGAAAAACATAACCACAATACTTGGGCTCTGGAATGCAACGCGCAGTTCTGGCTGTCGTCCTTAATGGAAACTCAGATGCCAGTTGAACTAGAAAGCTAGCTTATCTAGTGGAATAGTGAGGTTTCACCTGAAGCCACATCTTTCGAAAATCAGGATTTTTCGATAGGAAAGACACAAGTTGATGTGCAGTCTCTGTTTAAAAAGCAAGGATGACTGTGGGTTGTACTCATACCACCAAGCTGATGTCCTTTAAACTTAAACTCTGTCTTACTTCTCGTTCATGAAGCTTTCAGGGGCTTCCCACTGCCCTCAAAAAATCTATATCTGGGACAAAGAAAGAAAAATTACAATCACTACTGAATGCTCAACTAGGCATTCCCAGTGCCTACCCTCACAGCCCAACCCCCTGTACCCCAACTTCAGACGTCCTACTTTTTCTTCCACCCCCAACTGCTGCCATCATACTGGCAGCATTAAACAGCTGTTGGCCTCTGCTCTGCACATGCTCAGTTCACCTTGGCCTTCCCGTCACGGTCAGCACTAACTTCCTCTGGAAACGCCCTCCCACTCTCCTCACACTGGCGAGCCTCACCCATTCCTTATACCCCATGTAGTCCTCGGAATGGGACAAGCAGTCGTTGCTCTTGCTTTTCATTCAGCTCTACATATTTGATTCTTCATTTTATTAGTGACTGTTCTATATAGATGTAGGTAGATAGATCGATAGATAGATGGTAGCAGTTGGTCCAGAAAGTATCCAGCCATGTAATATGAAAAATAGAGACATTTATTGAAGATACAAGAAACATTGTACATAGGACAATGATGCCTCAGTTCCTTTCAAAGTAAGCACCTTGGGACCTCACACAGTTCTCCCAATCGCCATCAGCTACCTCATCGTATTTTACTGAATCTCATTGACAATCTGAAATCTCTTCCCTTTCAAAAATGATTTTAGTTTTAGGAAAAGCCAGAAGTCACAGGGTTCCAAATCTGGGCTTTAGTGGGACTGAGTCACCTTGGTGATTTGACATCTCACAAAAAAATTCTGTGTGAAATGTGATGCACGAGCAGGCGTGTTGTTGTGATGAAGCTGCCAATCTCCAGTTGCCCACAGCTACAGCCTTCTGAATCATCCAAATAGTTTCCATGGAGGAATGTTCAAGCTGAATGCAAAATTTGATGCAGATCTGTTGCTCTACTCACTCAGTCATTTTGAATGCGATGGCCTCACAGTACATTTGCTCACTCAATGGCATATACTGCCCCCACTGACTAGTACAGTGAAGTCGTCATTGTTCACACATGCGCATTCCAGTCCCCTCTCCTTGGCTGCCAGGTTGCATCGATGGCATACAAACCATTCTTGTTATATTAACAATGGCTGGACTTTTTCTGGACAGACCTCGTATATATAATGTCTTATCTTCCCAGGCGAATTGAAAACTTTTAGTTCCTATGAGTTTATATAAGTCCCTTTACTCACCTTACATTTCTTTTTTGAACTCAGTTAATCATTATTTTTAAAAACTATAAATCCTAAATTGTTTTTCCCAGTGTCTTGGTTGTTTTGATCCTATTAAGGTAACTGCCTTCAAATACTCTACTAGTTTTATATATTATTCATCTCTCTTAGAATAGTAACTTAATTTTATTTTAGCACTTCTATTTAACCCATGACTTAATTCATCTGCATTTTAATGATTTTCTTCATCAGTTAGTAATTAGGTATATCTGAGATACCATATAAGAGATGTTATCCAGGAGCAGAGAATGCAGTTTGCTACATTCCAGTGGTTATAGGAAAGTGAGATTATCTTCATAATCTATGGTACCAAATTCTAGGGACTGTTTGACTTTGAATTTGCCTGCCTCTTAAATCTCTCTGTATTCGTTGTCCATTTTCTCTGCGTGAAACTACCAAAATCCATAAATCCAGAAGATGCTGGTACTTTTGTGCATGCAGTGGAAGATTTCTTTATAAGAATATAGGCAGCAACCACCAAATACGAATCCTGAGAATGTTTAATTTAAAAAATGTAGTCCTTTCAATTATTTTTTGTAGTTTTTGTTTTCTTATGAATACAGAGGATTTTGTTTATTTTGGTTTTTTGTTGCGGCTCGTGGCAACTGTAAACGTGTAGATTTCTGTTGCTATGTGTTATGAATAGTATCTAGCAAATATAAGATGCCAGACAGTTTAGGAGTACTTTTATTAGTTACGAATTTATCAGTTTTATTGTACCCTTACAATGAAGTTCTTTAAAGAGAAAGTTGACCTTTCTTTAAATGTATTATTTTTAAGACAAGCATCAACATCTCGAAATGACCCTTCCTCTGGTCACCAAATATAAATAAAATTAGTTCATCTGTTAGATTTGCCACTTAATAATGGCCAGTTGGGCCACAGGGGGCAAAAGCATGGTCTTTAGAACCACAAAGATCTTGGTTTGTATCTTTCCTTTTCCATCTTTTTCCTGCATGACCTTGAGCAGGTACTTCTGTGGTTCAGAAATAGAGGTGACCATGCCTGATCTCATAGACTGGTGTGAGGAATCGGTTAAATGAGGTCGCTTCTGTAAAGCACTTAATACTGGGTCTGGTATTTATCATGTCAGCAATAGTGTTGCCTCTTATCAGTTACATCCTGCAAGCCATTGTTTGAAGAGAGGTGTGTTTATCTTTCAGTAGCAGACCTAGTGTGATGTTATAGGTGAATTGTTTTATTTGCAAGGGAATAGGATATTAATTTCTCTGAAAATCAAAATTTTATTCCATTTCTCTAGAAATACTTATTTTCAATTTATTGGCTAAATGAATCTCCTTAATTGTTCCATTATTTCTCTGCTCAAAGCTGTAAATTCAAGTTCTGAATATACATAGTGAGATTGGAAAAATTTAAATATAATGTGGGAAATCAGTTTTTTACATTCTAGGAAAACATTTGACATCTCTCTCAAACTAATTTTGACCCCCCTGTCTAAAGAAGACATGGTAGAGTATTGCCATTGTGAACGCTCTTGAAGCAGGAAATTGAAATATTTTTAATGCAAGGCTTAACTCTCATCCATAAAAACACAAGCAGTCTTCAGCAGCCCTCTTCCACACAAGTGCCTTTCATTAACTCTTGGAGACACCAAAACATCTGGGACAATATGTTTTTTTCTTTTGTGTTTTGTTCTTTTTCGTAACAGTGGGGCATTTTTTCCCAATTTGGCTGTGAACTTCTTAGGTTATTTTTAATATGCTTGCCAAGTGTAGTTGAGAATACATTCCATTGTATTTTGTCCATAATTTTATGAAAATAACACGGGGTGCTTGTCTTATATCTTATGCAACCAATTAATGCTAATGTACAATAATGCATATCATTAAAAACCCACATTGTGATTTGATATGGTGTTATCTCATAGAACTTCCCTGTCAATAATTTATTCCAAGCCTCCCTTTTTTTCGTGATCTTGAAGGACATCAGAAAACTCAATTCCTTAGGGATAAATACCTATAAATAACAAGCTCTTACGGTACAGAAATCAAGTTGTCTCATGGTTTTGGAAGTCCACAAAGTATGCAAGTAAACATCTGTCAACAGACTGGCATTTTGCCTACTTGATCTTTCTGGTCTTCATTCTACCTGTTCAGGTACGAGTTGTACTAAAAAACAGCCAGGACAACAACAAAAGACACTAGGTCACTTGAAAAAGAAAAGGCAACTGTAGGTGGGCAAGAATCTCGAGCTGTTTTCTTTCAACAATATGCACAGCTGCAGGCTTTTCCTCTGCATTCATGTCAGTGAGTAAACTTGTTTCAGGAAAATCCTGGGTGCAAGTCAAGGATGAGAGGCGGAAACTTTATTTTTCTACAAAGCAGATTAGCCTGGTCATTAAATGAGCGTTACTTGCCAAGAATACTTTTTGCTGCCTTCAGAACATTATAATATAAACTCTCTGGGAATTTTAGAGGGATTTAGAGCATTTTTGCTGTTTATAGTGTGGGTTGGTAAGCAAAGGGTTCTAATTACGCATCACTTAATCAGTGGGGTGCATCTCAGAGGTCTTATTTTCTTTCCTCCAGTATGTACTGCTTTTTGGCACTGTGTTCATGGCATGTCTACACATGCATGAAACGTATGTGATTCCCACACACGCGCATGCTGTTTGAAATTTTTTAACTTGCTTTTCAAAAGACTGAAACCAGTGTGTTCAGTTTCATGTTGGAAAACCTTGTTCAGGAAATAGACGTCTTTTACGAATCGTCAACATTTGTGCCCATCACGTAAAATGACTTTCAGCCATTTTTCAGGAAAAGAAAAAAAAAAAGACCACTTTTGTTTCAAAGGACCATATTGCTCAAGTAAATTTGAATATTTATGTTCACTATAGTCCTGGGATAGATTTACATCTTAGTGGGAGGTCAAATATTATTGAAACGAGACTGGAATGTGATAATTCTGTAAGTGTCCATCCAGTATAGAAGGAACACAGTCTATCTCATTAAATCCGTGTTTGAAAAAAGAACCATGATTTTAAATTTAAATTTCTTATTTTGTAGGTCATGAGAGAATGGGAAGAGGCAGAACGCCAAGCAAAGAACTTGCCTAAGGCTGATAAGAAAGCAGTTATCCAGGTAAAACCTGAGCCCGTTCTCACCGACAGGTACATGCCAGCACCCACGCCCTGTTCATTAAGTGCCTGCCTACGCACTCATATGCGATTGTTCACATTCTCATCAACTTGGATTACTGCTCATCATTGTCTAGTAATTGAGTTCCTTAAGTAAATAGGAGATGATCACAGTCATTTTCTTAAATTAAAATACTTTGAATAAGAGAGGAATATTTTTTTAATATGCAATGTAATTTAGAGTTTCAAGAATTCATCAGTTTATCCTGTATTATGGTTAGTCAAGTCGGTCTTCGGGAACCATATAAAATAATGATTTACAAAGAGAAATTAAGTTTGGAGATAAGAGTCCAGGAAAGGGAGGTAATCCATAAAACATTGCTGAATTAGAATGTTGGAAGGACTTTGAAATCTTTGAATTAAATGAAATTTGATATCCCTCTTAAACAACCCAAGCATGCTGCCCCGTCCAATGTGTTAGGTACCCGTTTGACACGTGCATGTGTTTGCAATGGCAGCACTTCCAGGAGAAAGTGGAGTCTCTGGAGCAGGAGGCAGCCAACGAGAGGCAGCAGTTGGTGGAGACTCACATGGCCCGAGTGGAGGCCATGCTCAACGACCGCCGCCGCCTGGCCCTGGAGAACTACATCACCGCCCTGCAGGCCGTTCCCCCGCGGGTAGGTGTGGCCCCGTGGCCTGCTTCAGGGCACAGCACAGACCTCGGGCCTGTGGGCTCTGGGCACTAAAGGCCATGAGGAAGAGATCTGGAGAAATGCCATGAGCACCATTGTTTAGAGCTTTGACCTGAGTCTGTTCATTCTATCTCAAAAGTTAAAAGGTCACAAGGCAGCTGTCTCCACAAGGCTGTCTCAGCATAGCAGACACATTTTTCCCCAGAGTAGTCGAGCAGGCTTGCCAAGAATGCAGAGTGCACCTGACTTGAGGTGATTTACCAGGGATGGTGGCCTCTCATCGCAGAGTTGAAATCAGGGAACCACTTTGGATGAAACCAACCCCAGCCCCCTCATCATATGTGATTTAGGCATAACCACCTATAACTCCATTACATGGTCTTCTCAATTAAAAGGCAAGACCCAATTATAGGCTGCCTCTAAGAAATTTACTTCAAATATGAAGACAAATAGGTAAAACAGAAGTACGAGGATGGAAAAAAGAATACACTATAACATTAATGAAAACAAAGCTAGAATGGCTCCATTAATATGACAGTGAATCTCAAGTTTTCTTGACCTCACATAAGGTCAAGAAAAGTTGAGTTTTTGCCAAATTATAAGAATTTTTAATGGAATAAGAGAGACTAGAATGAGAATCTCCTGCTCAGAGCAGTGGCTTGTGATTTTCAGTGACAAATGCCATAGAGGCTTACCAAGCAATGCCAGCGTGGATTTCCTCTCTGAGGCTTTGTGAGAGAGGTTAATTTGGGTGTATAATTCTGAAAATGAGTGTGTGAACACTATGCCTACTTGTACAATCCATGATCAAGCGAAGGATACTGAAATCTCCGACTGAAATTGTGGGTTGGACTGTTTCTCATGTGATGCTATCAGGTTTTGCTGTGTGTCTTTTGAGGCTCTTTTTAGGTACATAAACGTTCAAGGTGACTATGTGCTCTTTCACGCCCCCTTAATCATCATCAAACGCCCTTTTATCCCTGATTCTTTTCATCTTTTTTATTTTTCTTTCTATAGCAAAGTTACAGTACAGAAAGCTCTGAGGAGCCACAAGAGAGCTCCTGGTACTCCTCCCGATAGCAGGATAGTATTGACCCTGTTCTGCTGATGACCTCGCTGAGACTGAGAGGCTGGTCCAGGGTGACACCACTCGCAGTGGACAGGGTGGAGCAGTGAGTCACAGTTGACCACTGTGGTGTTTTCTTACTGGACCACGCTTCCTCTCTGAACAAAAGGCTTTTGAAAAAGAATATTCACATTAACGTTTTTATTTTCTATTCAAAAAAAAAGAAATCTGTTCCAACACTGCTTAGTAAAATTCCACTTGTCTCTTTGGAGAAGAGGTCCTGTGGTTAGTTACTCTTTTTCTAGAGGACTCGGTTTGGGGAGGTGGGGCCATTGGGATCACTTGCCAGAGCAGAGCGGGGTAGTGGGTGTTGAGACCAGAATCTTAATAGCTGACATTTAGTAAAGCATTTCAGCTAAAGTCCAATCTCTGAAGTAAAATCACTGCTCAGTGGTCATTGATAGAGCTAAAAATAAGATGAGGACTACTGAGTGGAGTCTTTTATAAATGCACACTTCAGGTCTTTCAGGTCAGCCCATCAAGCCATCACTGGAAAGACAGTGACAAGAAGGAGGGCCAAAGCTTCGGTGTTATCGAAGGGGATGTTTTTAGGTTGATCAGAATCATCTTGTTCTGGGACTGATGGTCACTACATGTAGAATTAGATGTTGATTTCAAATTAAAATTAACTGGATTAGGAAGAACTATTTAAAAAAATCAAATTGTTGTTGATTTATCCAGGAATTCCTATTGAATTCTCACCTAGACATGCATAAAACTCTCCCATGTACTAAAAACTAGAGCTGGCTTGTCACATGCCTGCAGTCGTGGCATTACGTGTCATTTCTGTTAAGTTACTGTCTTTGTCTATGTGTTTTATTTAAATTGTAACATATAGCTTAATAAGGCACTTAGCTTTGTACTTTGAAAAATGGGAGAAAATTCTAAATCCTTCCTTGAAGACTTATATATTGCTGTTGAAAAACATAAATCAAAAGCATGCCAGTTATTGTTTTATATAGGAGCCATAAATAGATATTTCTGAGATTTCCCTTATGTTTAGTAACAGTGTCTAGAAAATATGAAATACTCAGTAAAAGTTGAATATAAAGATATGAATCAATCAGAGTGTTTTTAATGGCTTCTATAGCTAATAGTACCTTCAGAATAATTATCCCTTTAACCCTGACCACATTCTACCATAGAGTCCCAAACTTGGTAAGCATGGGAATCTGAAACAACATGAGTTTTTTTCACAGTGTCTTTGAAGCTCAGGTTTAATCCATGCTTTCATCTATATTTTTAACCCAAGCGTGGAAGTATTACATAATTCTGTTTTGTTCAGCTAAAGTTCCATGTTCTACTATGAATTTCATGTGTGAGTTCCCACGTCTGTGTGCGCTTTATGTTCCAAAGTTCTTTTTTGATTGTGTGCCTACAGCTCATACACTCAATGGCCAATGTGAAAGTGCATTGTTTGAATCATATTTAGATATTTTTTTCAAATATTACAATAGTTAAAAAGTTTTATTTTCTCAGAAATAAAAATACATTCAGAATAAACCCTTCATCGGTAGAGGGCTCTTGATTCTTCTAAGCATAAGTCCAATCAAGTTAATTCACTTTTTTAAAAGTTTCCTTGGAAAATCAAGGAGTTAGACCTTTTTCTTCCCAGAAAAGTTAAATTCCTCTTCAAAGTTGCATTCCATGTGGTTCAGCTTTGGAGGTCTTCAAGCTACCAAACTTAAGTACTACTTAAACCTAAATTATTATTATTTAACAGCCAATACTGTGCTTCTGGGTTCTTACTTTATATTCATATACTCATATTCATATTCATACTCATATTCAGCACTTACGGCCTCATGAAATAGGAGCTAAATTCTAGCTAAGTACTACCTGAGCCTTCCTTCTGTGACTATCAGGGTTCTACCTCCTGGAAGGAGAGAAGGCAGTGTGGCTGCCTGCCTCTTCAGCAGTCTGTGTGATCTAAAGAGCAGTTAGACTTCAATAGGACTCGGTACAGTTAAACTAAAGGCTGGACAGGAATTTCTATTTAAAATAAACTTTCCATTGAAGGCTTAGGTCTGAAAAAACTTCAAAGCTTACTTAGTAAGAATTAAAATGTTTTAAAGAGAAAGAGATGACTAACCAGATCTTCCTTCGTAATCCTTAGATTTTGGAGTCTGTTTTACAGATGCTTAGTCTAAATCTTCTATTAGACAGCATCCTAGTTATTATTCTGACTTTAACAAATTTTAAGCATTTTCTCTGTGGAAGTGAGAATTGGGAAACATTTTTGTGTATTCCTATCTGTTCATCTACGTGTCTGTGTGCCTGTAGCGTGACACATTGTTCCAGGTTTTTAGGACGGCAGCAGCATCTTATCCATATTAAAATTAATTTCCTGCCTGTAGCTCTTGCTTCGCATTCAGACCCTCAGTATTTAATGGAGAAAAAAGCTGGCAGTGTCTTTAGCACCTGTACTTTTTTTCTTTCTCCTTTCTGATTACTTCAGCCAAATGTTAAATTTTCCTGAGATTCCTGAAAACTTCTTCATAGAAATCTTTGGTCAAACATAAATGTACTGATTCGTGAGACTTACCGTTAAGGAGTGTGGTTTTGTCCCTATGTTGAGGTTTTGTCCAACGCTATTTGGTGAATTCTAACAAGAGGGCAATAAATATTGAATAAGAAGCAGTCACTGTAGAAAAGAAAGGACAGCTATTAATGGGTGTATTGTGACGGGCCAACTAGCGAACACCTAAGGAGGTTCCAGCTAAGTCAGTCTTTAGCCAATGAATGTTGGTGGGACTGCAAGTCTGGTAAAGAAAAAGTGAAACTGAGGTGCTCAACTTGGCTATTTCAGTTTTTATATGATACTGCTAACCGCCCTCTCTTATAGCCCTTCATTTTCTGCTTATCACTTCTGGTCATAAAAGAAATATGAAGCATTTATAAAATATATGTAGATAGCATATATTTCCAAGGTAAATATGATACATGTACTCCTCAGTATAATGGATGGTAAATAAGTGAAAAATTATTCGCTCACTTCTTCATATAGGAGGGCCTTGAGGCAGTTGAGTATTAAGTTGTTTAAAGACAATGACTCTCAAATTTTTAATCTAATCAAAGTTTTGTAAAGCTGATCAGAACATACTTAAAAGACTGCTAGGTTGAAAGTCATCTTTGAGAAATGTAAATAATTATACTACATCCTATATTAATTATTCATTCAGCATTCATTTATTTTAAGTTGAGACTTGTAAAAATTGGTGAGCACGAGGGAACTCATTAACTTGGAACATTGAAAGAGAGACCAGTAACAAACAGTGGGTGGAAATTAAATATAGGAGAATTAGCATTTGTTGAACAGAATCCTATAAACTCTGCTGAGTGACTTGCATGCTATCTCAGTAATGCCTCTCAGTCTTACCTCCTTACCTTGCTTGAATCTTCACCCAGCTTCATCGACAGCTCTTGCTTGCTAAAGATCAGCGGTTAAGTTTGTAACCAGAGACACTAGTGCTTTCTGTTTTTAATTGAATTGAGTTAAATAGAAAATCAAGAAGTATGTAAGAAAGGCATTAGCTTAGAAGCGATCCTGTGCCTCTGAGACCACATTCATCACCCAGATTCCCTCCAGAGCAGAACGGTGCTAGGTCACCAGTTTCAGAATCCAAATGGCTCTTCCCAAGATACTGCCAAAACATACAGAACCTCGATATCAGATTTTGTCCCAGCAAAGGCTTCATGTATATGTTCATACCTATTTTCATCTCATCTTTGAAAATGAAAACATTAATATTTTGTTTTTCTAGACAAATGCATAGCATATTATTTAATGGTCCAGTGTTTATTTGGCCATCTGGTGTTAGAGGTATCTGTCCTAAAGAATAGGTCGAAACCGGTATCTTCAACTTTTGGAACATGTGCGCTGCTCACACACTTGTGTGTGGATTTCCAAGAGTTCACTGATTTTGTGAAGCTCATCCATGGATTGGTTTAAAGATCCCAGGTAACATTTGGGTTTTCGTAAGTTTTATCTTGAGTTTTTTTTCATATTAATATTTTTAGTATGTCAGGGCACTGTGGGTAGGTAGAGTAAGAGGAGATGGCGAAATGAAAAGAAACATAAATGTGAATATCTTTGAAAATGGTAACCAGGGAGAGGGAGTAGAAAGCAAGAATGCCAAAATCTAAGTTATGAATATGCACAATTAAAGCATATTATTGTAACCCTTTCTGAAGGAAGCAAGACTCTGTCACAGTTGGCAGATGGTCAGGCGCATTGGACAAATCTTCCCAAAGGTCTGTGGGACTTTAAAACATCTCCTGTTTACAATCTCTTCTGCTCTTCTGCGGGCTTTGCCATCTGGGTCATGTTAATAATCCTGTCCGTCATTCAGAGCTTCAGCATGTTTCACTGCTTGACTAAACAAGAATTTAAGACATACATCCGAACAGTTCCTGGCGCTTCTTTGCCCTTATGTCAGCTAACGTTGCTCCAAAAACATAAGTCATGAGGTTTGGGCCAGGTACTGAATTTAGTTCTTTATGGTGCCTTCTGTAATTTATAGCTGCTGTGGTCTCTGTAGCTAAAGGAAAGACTATTACCTCTACGCTCAATACCCTGACACCAAATGTGGGGGCCTTTTTCTCTCACATTAAATAATTCTGATGCCGCCCAGAGTGAGCATAAACCCCATGGGTTTAGGGCTCAGTCCCACAAGACTGCCCTCCATTTCAGAAGCCCAGATCATCCCTCTCTCCTCTCTCTCTAAAAACAAATAAATAAAATATTTTTTAAAAAGAACAAGTTATACACAAGTGGGATGCACAGGTTCCTGTGGAAGCATCCCTGAGTGCTTGGTTTTTGTTTTGTTTTGTTTTGAGAGGGGTGTTTTGTGTCTTGAGAAGGCTGTTATTTTTATTTGTTTTCAGAAACTTGTCTTGCAATAGCGAGGGCTCTAAAAGCTATAAATCAAAGTTCCCAGCCCCCTCCTTGGGTTTGATAATTTAGTAGAACAACTCACAGCCCTCAGATAAATGCTTCCCTTAACTGTTGGTGATTTATTATGAAGGATGGAACTCAGGAACAGCCAGATGGAAGAGATACAGAGGCGAGGGGCATGGAGCTGGTGTACCCTCTGTGGGCACACCACCCACACCGCCCCCCAACCTAGTCATCAATAGATGCACATTTTATAACGAAAGATGCTCCTGTCACTCCTATCACTCAGGAAATGACAAGAGTTCTTGGAATTCTTTGTCAGGAGCTGGGAGCAGAGACCAAATATATATTTCCTATTATGTCCCAGTAACCAAAATAAATTATTTCTGAGAACTAGCAAATAGTCTGAAAAAAAATTATGCAACTTACCAGCTTTGACAGAATGTCACTAATTAGTGAGTGACAAGATAAGAACCACCCTTTTCTACGTTTTATAATAAACTAGAAACCCGTGTCTTTAATTCCCAAGCTTGCCATCTCTATGGCCTGTAACTTGAGACAAGTGACTTAATTAAAAGGACTCCCTTTATCTGCAAATCGAAGTTTACTCCTACTCTTTTACAATTGACATTGTTCTAGCTTCTGTTAGATATAATTAGAAAAACAAAAGGATTAATTGCAGGTTGTGATGAAATTGCAAAGTAGAAATCCTGTATATCTTCCACCCTAGGAAGAGAAAGGATAGGATATATTGTGCAGGATAGAGTGTGTGGAGGCTTTGGTGCCATGTTCCTATTAGGATGTCACCTGTCTTTTTCCATAGGGAGGGAGGGTTGGGGGGTGACTTCCTATTTGCCTGGGTGCTGCCATGTTCTGTTAGAGCACAGAGCCAGAGCTAAGTAGTAATCTGGATGTGCTAGGAAGGGATGGAGATCATGCTTCCATATTCTCGACCCTTGAGAAACCTTGATGGAGGAGGGTGTACGGAGCAAACGAGTGTACTGCCATTTCCTGGGTTGCTTTCTGAAGACTTCCGCACGGAACTTGGCGTAGAATTGTTTTGCCTTCTTATACTCATTTTAATAACTAAAAAATAATTGCAGTGTTCTGAAGAAAGGAATGTGGGTAAATTGTGCAGTGGGCTTTGAAAGTTTAGCTTAACTCCCAGGGTACCCTAGCTGGTGTGGCTCAGTGGTCTGGGCATTGTCACATAAACGGAAAGGTCGCCCGTTCAATTCTCAATCAGGGCACTTTCCTGGGTTGCAGGTCCTGGATGTGCAAAAGGCCAACAGATTTATGCTTCTCCGCACACCAGTGTTTCTCTCCCTCCCTGCCCTCTCTCCAAGAATAAATAAATAAAACCTTTAAAAAACAAAAAAAGAACAAGATAAACACAGGTGTGACGCCAAGGGTCCTGTGGGAGTGTCCCTAAGTGCTTGATTCTTGTTTTGTTTTATTTGGGAGGAAGGTGTTTTGTGTGCGAGGAGCTATTATTTTGCTTTGTTTTCAGAATTTTTTTTCTCACAATCGTGAGGCTCCTTGTGAAACGCTGAAGGCCAAAACACAGCAAATTAAACTCGACAAAGACCACCTCAAGCAGAAAGAAGCTTAACTCTCCTCAGTGTGTTTTTTCAATCAGCACACAGAGATTTTGTACGATTTATTCATATGCTCAAGATTTCTTGAAATCCAAGGTGTAGAACTGTGAAAATAATGGCCCTGAACCTATTTTTGAAAACAGGAGAGAATTGCTTTTTCGTGGTAGGTGATTAACTTCCTCCAGGCACGGGTGGAAACCACTGGGTTGCAATTTAATGCTTCAGGAGAGGGCTTTCTGAATAACTTTCCTGACCTGGAAAGGTTAGGGTGCTCCCCAGAAAGTGACTCATTTACTTCCTCTTCTTTGGCAGGATTGCAGCCAGGGCTTTTAAAGGCTCTTGACAGATCATTTCTTCCCATCGGGACACGGTTTAAGGCACAAGCGTCTTCTGATAAGATGCCAGGTTTCTAGATCAGGCATAAAACTACATGGCGGGGAAAATCGAGCTGAATAGTCACGTTTTAGCATACCTCCCACATGAACCATGGAATGAAAAGCTCCACCTTCAGACGTGACTGGCATGGAGTCGGTCAGATGGGTGTGAGTAATCCTAAGTCTAGGGACAACAAATTTATGAAATTGCATAAAAGAACTAAGTGAAAAAGGCAATACATCTGAGAAGTGGGGAAACTAATCTAAAAAAATAAATAAATAAACTCTGTGGTAGGGAAAAACCATAAAATTTCCTTCAACATTGCAGACGTGAACCTCACATCAAAACCCAAGCCACAGGAAGGCGAGCTATGACATCTTCTGAAATTAATGAAATGAATCTTCCTGTGGACACTAGTGTGGACGTGCTATAGAGTCTGTTTAATATTTTCTGGGAAATACTGTGTCAGGCACTGTGCCAGCAGCCAGAGATAGCTTGTACTTTTATTCTAAAATAAGAACATGGTTCATGGTCCAAAATGTAAATCTGCAGGTTAAGTCTAATCCGTGTCAGTAACGCCTGCTCTTAATTCTTTAAGAAAAAAAATTTTTTAATGATTTTTGTAAACACAGTGTGATTGTGAATTTAGTGTAGTCTCAAAAGTGTCATGTCAGATGTAAATAGAGACTTTGTAATTATTTATAAACACTTTCAGAAACACAAGTGACAATAAATAGGATTGGATATAATTAGTCCCCTGGGCAGGTTTTTCCCTTTTATTTTTGTGGATTTGTTTTGTTTGTTAGTTTTGTATAAGTTTTAATAAGACTAGCCATTCAATGCCAATAAAACCAGATTTTAGTATTAATACATAAATTAAGCTGTGAAATAAGGGAAATTTAGCAGAAAAAAATGTTATTACTAGTCTTAGAAGATTTTTATGGCTTGAGAATGATTGAAATTATACACAGAGAGGTTAAAAACATGTTTTTTAACTCAATTACTATCAATAGCTTTATGATGGGCTACTAAATTTTTGATGCTTGTTTTTCTAATACAAATAATTCTGTCTTAAGTATTGTAAAAATAGTAACAGCAAAGTTAATTTAAGAGAATATATTTCTATAGAGATACCAGTCTTTTTTTTCTATCATTTCTATGTGAGTGTTTGTGTTTTTAATTAAAATTTTAAGAAATTTCCTTGTCCTAGGATAATGAATGATAAAAACGCCCTAAACAAATGAGATTCTCTGCTATTCAGTGAGATGTGATTCAGTTGTAGAGATAACTAGATTTTAAGCGTTGCAGATCTGTATTCCTGCTAAAAGTTATAAAGACAATTATTTATTTTTTTAATTAAATGTGCATGAATCAAATACCAAAGGTAGAGCTCTTTTTGTGTGTGTTTTTTAATCTAGAGAAAATGAAAATAAAAACGTATAGGAAAATAGTGTCTATTTTTCTTAACTAAAAGTAGTTACTTTTTTCTGAGGTATAAACATAACCATCATTTTAGTTGGTATGATTTTTTCTGCCTGCTCCAACATAAAAGCTAATCTGATTTTTAGATTTTTCATCTCTAAGCATAATTCTTAGAAATGTGTTTGCATGATTAAATCAACCAAGCAGAACCCTGTAATTCATTTATTGAGGGGACATGGTAATGTCTTCCTGAATTATCCCATGTCCCCAGGCATAGGCATTAGGAAGAAAAGGTTTATGTTTATATAGACACACACACAGTGTGTATCTGAGTTCACATAAGCAAGGATGAGGTCATTGCTTACTCTGAGGGCTCATTGTTTTTACGGGTGCTTTGTTCCCTAGTAGGAGAGCAAAAGCCAAGCTGAGGCCTGGGGAGACATGAGAGCCCAGGTTGCTAATGTCAATTGTCATGCAGGAGGGATTTTGAGGGGGAGACGTTTGGAATACATTTCTGAAGCATATAAGAAATGTCAGTATTAAATGAGATAAGCAATTTTAAACATGTGAATATATTCACCATTCAATTATCCATCTCAATTTTAAAAAGATGGTTTTAGAACTGGAATCCGTGAATGTCACAAAAGCTGAACTTTGAATGAATACCTTTAATCATTTTCCAGTAATCCTAAACAGATTGAACGAAGACCTTCCTATCTTGCTATTTCTCCTCCTTACAAGCGGACGCATTAGCCAAAACATAGTGGAATGTCAGAAACCAAGGGCAGTAATGGAGAGTTTGAACAAGCTAAATCTGGGTGATTTTCTGCACAATTGAGAGAGAAGATATTACCATGTCTCAGAATATTATCTCAGCTTCTGAGAACAAGTAATCCGCGCGAGGACTCCTTAGAGGATCCTCTGTTTTTTTAACCATTCAGTTAACGTGCTTCTGTTTTCAATGCTATAAGTTTGTAGAACTGTCTTTAGCTTGGCCTATTCAAGAGCTTCCTTGAAAAAGGCAGGGTCACTAGTGATGAGGAGAATAGGCTCTGGAGTCAGCAAGTTGGGCTACCTGTTCTTGTGTCACCGCTGACTAGCTCTGTAACTGCGCATGGAGCCAGATAGGCAGTCCTCGGTGCCTTGTTTGCTTCGTCTTTGAACCGACCTGTTCTAGGGTTGATGTGAAGATTTGATGCGTTACTGTGCCTAAAGCACTTCAGACATGGTCTCATTCCTGTTAGCAGTCAATAAGTTTTGAACTGTACTGTTTAGCAGAAAGAAAAGGGAGGGGGAATGGAAGCAAGTTATGAGTAGAAGAAATGTAAGTGTGTATTCAGTACCTGCCATGGGCTAAGCATTATGCTTGAGAACTAACACAGAACATTTTCAATGCTCACTCTATATGAAAGATACTGTCTTCATTCACCGATAAGCAAATTGAGGCTTACATAATTGTGAGACTCATGCATGTTGATGTTTATCTTAATAATGAGCTTATGGACATGGGAGGTGTTTGTGGTGGTTGTTAGTTAAGAGAAATTGCCTCCCACTCTCTAAGTTTAGATTTAGCTTAATGCAATAATGCCTGGGCCAGATTGGAGCCGTTATATCCTGGTGCACACACTCGGTCATGACCATCCCTTCAAGATAAAACGCCTTATTAGAAACATTGATAGGAGACTGTCTGCTCCCCATTCCTCCCCCGAAAAAATAGAAGGAAAGAAAGTTATGTAAAGTAATCCTTATGTTTAATTGAACTGTTTTTAATATGAGCTCTTTTTTAAAAAAATTATTCAAACAATAAAGCCTTTTCAAGGGAAAAAATGAAGTAGAGCAACGGAGAGAGCATTGAGGCAGTCCGCTGCGTAAACGAGGGGCAGGGACGTCATGAATAAATACAATTAGTTGCAGCCCTCTCAGTCCCCAGCTTTGAACGCATAATTGGACTAGAACCAGAGGGAGCTTTTAGGCCTTGATTTCAATAACAAGCAAGCATGAAGGGTATGTAATATCCTGATTGTACAGCCCTGCATATAAAATATCCCTCACGTTCAAAATAGCCCTTAACTACTGATCTTTTAAAAATTACCTTTTTCAAATTAGTGTATGCAAAGTTTAATCATCTTTTAAGTGTGTGTGTATACTTAAAAATATATATATATTCTCAGTGTAGTTTGTCCATTGTTAGCTCCTACTATTTTACTTTTAAGATTGAAAAGACCATTCTGATTTTTTTTTTTTGTAGTTTCAACCATATATCACAGTGCAAATGAGAATTCTGATGATGCGTGGTCAAAAGCTATGTTTCAAGCTTTGATGTCTGCCTTTTTTGAGATTATGAAAAAGGAATAAAGAAATAAGTAAGGCAGATGAGTGCAGATTTATTTTCTTATTATTGTATTACTTGTGGCCTGTGGAGGACATTAAGCTAGATGCTAAACACAGAGGAGCACCCTATCTGAGCCAGGCACTGTGTACTGCATGATTCCTGTTAAACAAAGACCAAATCTGGGCCTTAAAAGATCTCACAGTTGAGGAGGGTAGTCAGAAGCGTAAATAATTTAATAGATTTTGTTAAGTGCAATAATGGGGGTTTGCAGAGCATTTCACGGGACCACAGAGAAAGAACACCACTTGCATCTGGAACATCAGAGATGTGGCCCCTAGTTAAACAAGCAAAAAAAGAGAAGAAGAGTCATATCTCATAAGCTCTTGCAACTTCCACACCCCACCCCATTCCCGTGTCTGGGAATAAATTCTGTGGCTTCTAAAACATGCTCAAGGTGCCCATGGTTCATAACTTAAGAATAACTGAGTTTACCCAGCTGCCTGAAACTCTGTTCCTGACAAGAACTTCCATAAGTAATTTTCTTTGTTTTGATGAAGAAGAAACACGTATCTTTGGAAATCATTCTATAAAAACACATAATCAGCCCTGGCTGCTGTGGCTCAGTGGATTGAGCATTGGCCTGCGAGCCAAGTGTCGCTGGTTCAATTCCCAGTCAGGGCACATGACTCGGTTGCACGTCAGGTCCCCAGTTGGGGGCGCCAGTGAGAGGCAACCACACAATGATGTTTCTCTCCCTCTCTTTCTCCTTTCCCCTCTCTCTAAAAATAAAATAAACAAATAAATAAATTTAAAAAAAAAAAAGAAAGAAAAAACACATAATCGATGGAATTGTTGAAGACAGAAGAGGTCTTGTCCCTTTTTTTTTTTTTTAATGAGAATGAATATTTTCAAGTAAGATTGGAATACAAATGGAACAAATTAGAAAAGTATAGAAGCACTTAAGAAGAAATTTAATTGTTGCTAAAAGCATTAGAATCCAATAGCATAGGAAGAATTTAATTAAATTTCAAAGTAAAATTAAGTTTCACGTTGGAAAATTTAATGTCTCTTAGAGCTTATCAGTTATTTCTTGGTTTACAAATGAGTAGTGATTAAGTTGCATATTATTTTCCTCATTTTGATTATTATACTGTTATATGCTACTTGTAGTGGGATTGTTTGTGCAACATTACTACTGCGATAACCATTAAGACTGTGTGTATAGAACTGTGGCCTCGGAGGCCTCTGTATATCTGGGTGAGAAAAGGAAGGACCTAACTTAAATCTAACAGATCCAAAATCAACTCCCCTTCTAGAGCAAAATGCTGCTATTTAAGAAAAAAATGTTGATTACAGAGGACAGTCATCCTGTGTCAAATATTAAATAATCTTTTAGAAATGAAAAGTGACGCATGGACTAAATAATGGCCCACTAACAAAGCACTGAGTTTAATGTATAGAATGGAGAATTGCAAAGAGGACTGGCAGTGCTTTCACACCAGGGGATGAATGAGTGGGACCTCTGACCTAAAGCCATTGGAAGAAGCAATATTTTGCACAAAGTTGACCTTTTTGTCCCATTTTTCCCCCACAGCCTCGTCATGTGTTCAACATGCTAAAGAAGTATGTCCGTGCTGAACAGAAAGACAGACAGCACACCCTAAAGCATTTTGAACACGTACGCATGGTGGATCCAAAGAAAGCTGCTCAGATCCGGTCCCAGGTATGTACAGAGTTGTGATCATCTGCAGCCGGCGTTCTTGGTCTTTGCGTCAGATCTTTCATTATTCCCAGAATACATATGGGTGCTATGCAGCTACTCTTTAATACCTGGTAAATTCTGAAGGCTTGGCTTAGATCAACATGGGGTTTGTCAATTTCTGAATTATTAATTAAAAATACAAAAAAATCTTCAGTGTGTACTGCTACTGATTCTTAAAGGAACCATTTAAATCTCTGATGACTAAAATGAAGAAAACAAGAGGTGTATATATATAGCAAAACCTCTAAAATTGGTTCAACTAAATTGTGGTAGGCAATAAGAACTCACAAAGCTTGAGCATAATGTGAACCTATCAGTCCTATAATAAATGTTTTATGCTTCTCCATTCCCCAAAGATTGACAGCTGGCATCTACTTCTGGAAATCTGAAACTGTACATTTCTCTAAATAGAAGAATTTAAAATATATCTATATTTTGTTTCATGAAGTATCTAGTCAAATTAAAATATATTCTCATTTATTTACAAATTTGCAAAGAAATGTAATTAGGACATCAGAGGTTATTTAGGGACTTTACTATTAAGAACCAGAGTTGGATGCACGATCTTTTTAATTGGCTCTGTATTTTATGGTTGCAAACATGCACTATAATGGGAAGTTTAAAGCCGCTCTAAAGTGAGAGAAAAAGTGGGAGGAGGAGGAAAATAAGGACGCCCTTTCGGGTTAAAAGTTTCAGCAGTGTTTTGTGTCAGTTTCATTTTGAAGTTTGTATCTGTCTGTAGTGCTTGGTAAGGAAAATAACTTCTTTGCTCCAGAGATGTTTTACTGGGACTGTCACCTTTGATGCAGGTTATGACACACCTCCGTGTGATTTACGAGCGCATGAACCAGTCTCTGTCCCTGCTCTACAATGTCCCTGCGGTGGCCGAGGAGATCCAGGATGAAGTTGGTAAGTAAGCTGTTGTTTCAATGATATCCATGTATTTTGCTCCTGTAGGAGAAAGTCAGAGAATGAGTTCATGTGCATCAGCAATCACCAGTGTCCTTGAATGTGGAAGGAAAAGGGCAGATTCCTTTGAAATGAAACTGGGAAATGGAACTCTCACCTGAACAATTGCATCAGGTCTTAACTATTCATACATATAAAAGTGGGAGGAGATGGCTTATGGTCTGTCTGTGCAATGATGAGTCATTTTCTGGCTTTTAATTGTCAACAGTTTTCTTCCATCTTGTAAATATCACCTATGGTGCTTTGGTACTCTGCAGTTTAATGAAGACAACCTTTCATCTTTTAATCTTCTAGTGCTTTATTATCGTAAGCTGTGAGTGGCATTATATCCCCATTTCATAGATGAAGGAACTCACACTTATAATTTAAAATCTTACTTGCCTATGTCACACACATCCTAAGTAGCACAGCAAAAGCACAAAACTGTGACGTATGACCTTGAGGTTATTGTTATATTAAGTAACTCACATCTTTCTGGGGACCCTTCTCCCACCCTCCTGCCCACAATAGCCATGATAATTGTCTGAACCACATTGTTGTTTAAACTTAATTAAACAGTGTGCCCACTATCTTTAATGAAGCTTTCATTTTGAAATAGTCATATACATTCATAAGAAGTCAGAAACATAATATGATACAAAGTCCCCTGTATATATCACCCACCTTCCTCAGTGGTCACATCTTACAAACTATAATACATTTTCAAAACCAGGAAATTGACATGTGTGCCCACTATCTTCTATGTCTTTAATTGTCCCAATGACATCTTTAATATTTCATATAAGTTCTGCCATCGCTGTTTTTCCTGGCGAAGGGAGTAAAGTATCACATAACATAATTTTTCACAAAGCCCCCAAAGGCCCATATTTGTTTAACTTTACTTCACAAAAGCATATAGATGGCAATTATACTAGTGAATCTTTCAACATAAAAGAAACGTATGTAACCCTGGAGACTTGACGCATAAACTCTCAGCAAATAAGCAATATGTATGTGGTATGTCTCTCTCTGTATATGCAGGTTATCTGAAATCCGAACAGCCAGGATGTTGTAGATGGGTAGACCCATTCTAAGAAGTTCTCTTTTCAGTTGCCCAAACCACTTCTTGGCTTGCTTTTTACATTTCATGCCAAAGCTATTCTACGCTTTCTTTTCTAATTTATAGGATTGCTGTGTAAATGTTGTTTGCATTATTATCCATCAAGTGTTAGACATGTATCAGATGATGATGGTCTGATGGGTACTGTGTTATTAGCAAACGTAATCAAGCATACTTCAAGTTACATGCATTGAAAAGAAATTGTATCATCTAAGCTGTTTTTCAAAAGGGGGGAACTAAGTGTTGAGCAAGTTCTTAGGATAGTCAGTAGAGCCATGGATTGAAGAGAGTGATCTCCATTTAATTTTCCACTACTACGTTTCTTCAAGAACTGAATACTCTTTTTTTTTTAAGTATATTTTATTGATTATATTGTTACAATAGTTCCAATTTTTTCCCCTTTGCTCCCCTCCGCCCAGCACCCCCCTTCCCCGACAATCCAAGAACTGAATACTCTTGTTAGATGTATTTGTAGGATAGAAATTTGTAAGGAACCCTTAAAATACTATATATTAAGTGAGTATAAGAAAATCTTTCAATAAGTTGTAGAAGGGACAAAAATCAAAGAAATCGTCACATCCTTAATGAACTGAAGCTCAGGTCTTCTAGATGAATATATCTTTGCCTTATAGCTTTCCTAACAAGCTTATTTTCCTGTATATGTGACTTTAATTGAGGTGTTGACAGTAATCCCAAACCGTAGAGGAATAAGCCATTGCAAAGGACTAGAAAGTTGATGACCAATAATAATTCATTCTCACCCCATAATTATGGTCGACTCTTTCTAATTAAATTATCAGCACTTTTTATTCAGCAAGATAGTACTAAAACAGTGGCCACTGATGAGTCATACTTCTACAGAACAGATGGTGATTCAAATATCTGGAGTGTTGCAAAATGCCTAAGAATAGGGCAACACAGTAAGCTTCAGATCTCAGTGACAGGGGAGGATCATTAGAATCATTGGAATCACCCCCATTATTAGAATCATGGGAATTTTTTTTTTAAACACTCAACTATTACGTTGGATTAACGGCATGTTATTTAATATTTTTGTCATTGTCAGTATACTAGACACCAAATCCTAAGATAATCTTTAAAAATCCTTCTTGCCTTCATTTTTAAATGGCTGTTTCCAGAAGAAGGAGAAGCTTGCAGTAAAGACTTCCATTAATTAGATGTGTGCACCATTTGAGCTTCTAACAAAGCTAAAGAAGAAAGAACTCCTTGGGGAGAGTGGCTTTTATAGATTGAGTTTTTAGTTGCCTTCTGTAGTTGTTCTTCATTTGAAGGAACGTTTAAAAATACCTGAAATAAGATTCGCGTGGGTGCTAATTATTTAAGCTGAATGGTATTTGGAAGTTCTTTGTAGTTTTCTTTTTATTTTTGTTTATGTTTGAAATTTGCCATGATAGAAGGTGTTTCTTAGCTTACTTTCTAAATCGGATCTTCACAGATTTCTTTTAGTTTATATCTTGTGCATTTAAATAGTTTCTGATTAAATGCTTTGTCATTAGTCAGACCCGTGTTTATCTGCCTTTATGTATATAATCAAACTTTAAATTTAGAGTCGGTTTGTGCAAATAGGAAAGATGCTAAAATTCAGAGCCACTGGCAAAAGGACAAGATCTGAAAGTACCTATAAATGCATGCCTTTTGTATAAAAGTTTGTGCCTATAAATGTAGGCAATTAGGATGTGTTTAATGCAGTAAAACATCTGGAGAAAAATACAGTCATTTAATTAAATAAGGGTAATAAGTGCTCTTGAGATGAAGTGTTTGACCAGTCTAAGGAACTGCCAGTATCTTTAGTGATATAGGTATATCTGCTGTGGTTAATGTATGCTCCCATTAGGATAGAATTCTGTATTGTGGGTTAATAAAGAGGATGCTAGCCACACTAGGAAGAAGGAAGAGCGAGAGTGGGAATTACCATCAAATTAGTGGGAACAATAGCATGTAACAGACTAGAAGACAGGAACCATCAGTATTCTGTTTACACAACTTTACTATTAACTCCAGTAAATCCCAAATTCATAGGTCTAATAGCCTGTCTATTGAGTCCCAGTGATATATTCCACTGTTCTTCACACATTTTTCAATGTGTGTATAAAGAACTCATTCATTATTCTTGAAATTTACTCGTTCTACAATTTTAAGTATGAGTTCTCCCAGTTATCCTATATGTGCCCATGGTGCCCTCTTCCTCTCCCATGATTTCTTATAAATCCGCAGGCATCTATATTCGGCCCCTTGTATTTCTGTGGAATCCCTGCTCTGTACATCCTCTAGCCTAGCTCAGACCCTTGTCCCTCCTTCATGACTTTCACAAGGCTCCCAGCTCTACTCATCCTGCCTCTTGTGGCACCATGGCCCCCTTCTACCCAAATTCTTCCTCTCTGGGCTGCCCAAGTTCCCAGCTTAAACGCAAGTAAATCCTATACATGGTTCATTCTTGCTTGAGAAGCATCCTTCAATACTCAACTGAAATGTCCATGCTCCTATAAACTAATTTGCACAGAGAACAGGAGAGAAGAGCTGGCATTTGAGTGACAGCCAAGTAGCAAAGTAATGAGTGTCTGTCACTGAGGTTGTTGATGGTCCAAATTCTTTATGAAAGTTCACCCTTACGGTCCAGGGCCATAATGTAGGGATGTATTTTGGGGGGGAAATAGTGGGCTGACATTCATTTCACAATGCATCCATGTAGCCCTGGGCCATATCCACTGGAAGCGGGGCTTTCCTGTAATTCACACAAATGCATACACATGAGCTAATGACAACGCTGGTGAATTCAGTGATACCTACAGGACCCTAGAGGGAGATCAGGAACTGCCCTTAAGAGACAGTTAAAATGATGAAAGTGGAGTTGGAGCCAAGGTTTGCACAAGTCTGAAATTCACGCTCCGTATGCTCTCCATTCTCCTGTCAGGTAGAATTTTCTTCTCCTTACCTTCTGTGTCTAAAGCACTGTGTATCCACTTGTTGTAACACTCCAGTTGGTACTTAATTATCTGTTTGCGTGTCCTCCAGCCCCTCCGTCCTTTGAGCTCTTCCAGGCCATGTCTTGGTCATCTTTGCGTCCTCAGGATCTGGCAGAGGACCTGGTGCTTTCTAGGTCTTATAGTAATCACAGGCAAGGCTGAAGCAGCCTAAGAGGCCTCTCCCCAGACTGCAGGGTAGATACTTCTTAGGCTGATCAGGCGGACTCTGCAATCATAAAGATCCATCCTAAGCTCCTTCCTTAGCACGAGCACAGCGTGGCACAAAACCAATCTTTCCACAGCCACAGCATTCTCTGAAGCCGTATTTGATCAAGCTAACAAAATGGGTGCTGTTGGGCTCTGGCTGGTGTGGCGCAGTGCGTTGAGCACCAGCCTGCGAACCAAGGGGTTGCCGGTTCGATTCCCCATCAGAGTACATGCCTGGGTTGCAGGCCAGGTCCCCAGTTGGGGGTGCATGAGAGGCAACCGCACATGGATGTTTCTCTCCCTTTCTTCCTCCCTCCCTTCACCTCTCTCTAAAACAAATAAATAAAGTCATTTTAAAAAATGGGTGCAGTTGGCAAAACCATCAAAATAAAGAATAAAACCAAAGTTCTAAGGGCTGTAAATTAATAACATTTTCTAACATTGCTGTGTGTCATATCCATGACATTTCTGTTACTTGGTTATCTGTCCAAGTCACATACTCTGACACTTGATTTTGTCTGGTTTGACTGTCTTGACCACCACAATCTAAGGCTATTCATTTCATATACTTCACTAATAAGTGTGGATCATCAGAACTGTCCTATAAGCTGTTTTATAGAAACCTGCCTTTTGTTAATAATTTTTCAGTAAAATTTGAATTACTATGTGCAGGTACAGTCATTTATTAATGTTTTTCTTTTCAAAACAAAAGTTATTTGCATGCAAATTATGAAGTTTTCTTACAAAGAAGGCTTAAGGCATTGTTTCTAAAGGGGAAAAAATCCCCTTATTCACTTTAAGTAGCTTTTTTGATCAGCAAATGATAGAATCATTATTTTAAAGAAAACATACCTCCTCTTCAATGTCCATGGTCTTTGTTTAATCACCTCTGAACCCCTCAGAAAGACAGAATCCCTTTGTTTCTTCTGTTGTTTGGCTCAACCTTTGCTTTGTCAAATTGCTGTTCCAAAATGTTTGGACTTTTTGCCCTTCGTAATCTTCCTTAAATCTATGCTAAATGGATTCTGTTTCCCTTTTTCTATTGGCACCGAGGTTATTTATCAAAGTGCTTCATTCTGCAGCTACCTCAAGGCTAAAAATACTGTAGCTCTCAATTCAGAGACAGCTATTTCACAGAATGTGTTAAGAGCCAATTTATGGAAAAGGCAGAAGGAAGGAAAGGAGGTGGAAGGCATAATTGTTCCTTACTCTCTCTCTTTTTTTTTTTTTTTAGCATTCAAAATTAATAAAAACATGAATTATTATAAACCAGATGTTGGAAGGATCTCTGGCAGAACAAATCTATGATGAATGGGGTAGAATTGAAATATGTGGCAGGAGATCAAGGAACTTGTGCTAATGAACAAATGCTTAGAATTTCTTATTACATTTGACTGTGGCCTCTTGATACAATTTTCTCCTCCTTGGGAGAAAACACAGCATGCTGATTTCAAGAACAGTGTTTCCATTCTCTGTTCCTAATAAACCTATTGGTTTGGGGATGTAATGAATTCAAAGCAGTCTATGTCTAAAATAGAATATTTACAGCACTAGCCAGATCAACAAAATGGAGCATTCATTACTGCGGAGAATTTGAAAGTATCCTTATGTTTCATTGTTAGTCAAGGAATGATATCAACAAGAAAAGAAATTGTAAAAATAAAGAGCTTTTATTCTTTGCTTTTCATAAGAAATTACTTTTAAGTGTAGATTTTATATTTTACAGCTGATTTAAGTATTTGGAAACAAGAACATTTATTTATATCATAAATTACCAAAGACATGTTTCTTCTTTGGTTTTACAAGAGTCTCGATGCTCCTTTTCATACTTCCCGCAGTATTGTTACCTGAATTATAGGTGTGACCAAGGTTTGTTCTCCTACCTCTAAGTGCATATTGTCCCCTGATAGCAAGACAGTTAACTCTTCCAAAATAGGACAACTAATTTTATTTTATCTTTTTAAATTAAGGTGTAACTGACATAGCACTGTATTAGTCTGACATACGACATGAGTCAGAATTTGTGGGCACTGTGAAAGGATCACCCGTGAGCATCCATCACTACACATAGTTACACTTTTTTTTTTCTCGTTTGAGGACTTTGATCTCTACTCTCTGAGCAACTTTCAAAAAGGTAAAACAGTACTAACTTCAGTCACCAGGCTGTACAGTGCATGCCCCTGAGTTACTTGTTTACAGCTGGGACTTTGTACCTTTTGACCTCCTTACCCGTGTCACCTGCCCTTCCAGTCTGGCAACCACCAACCTGTTCTCTGCTTCTATGGGCTTGGTTTTTGTTTGTTTTGTTTTTTAGATTCTACGTATGAGTGAGATCATATAGTATTCATCTTCCTCTGATTTATTTTACTTAGTGTGATGCCTTCAAGGTCTATCTGTGTTGTCACAGATGGCAAGATTTTATTTGTTTTATGGCTGAGTAGTATTCGTGTGTGTGTGTGTGTGTGTGTGTGTGTGTGTGTGTGTGTGTGACATCTTCTTTATCCATTCATCCATCAATAGACTCGTAGGTTGTTTTTATATCATGGCTGTTGCTAGTAATGCTGCAATGAACATCAGGATACATGTACCTTTTAGAAGTACTGTTTTTGTTTCTTCAGATAAATACCCAGAAACCCAGAAGTAAAATTGCTGGATCATATGTTAGCTCTATTTTTAATTTCTTGAGGAACCCCCATGGTGTTTTCCGTAGTGTCTGCCCAAATTTCCATTCCCACCAACAGTGCACACATGTTCCCTTTTCTGCACATTTGTACCAACGCTGCTTCTTATGGTTTTGATTTGTATTTTTCTGATGACTAGTGATGTTGAGCATCTTTTCATATGCTTGTTGGCCATCTTTCTGTCTTCTTTGGGAAAATTTCTGTTGAGATCTTTGGCTCATTTTTAATGAGTTTGTTTTTGTTTTTCTGTTGTGTTGTAGTATGCATTCTTTATGTATTTTGGATATTAACCCCCTTTCAGACATATGATTTGCAAATATAATCCTCCCATCCAGTACTACGCCTTCTTGTTGTGTTGATTTCCTTTGCTGTGCTTTTTTAGTTTGATGTCGTTTCACGTATTTATTTTTGCTTTGGCTGCCTTTGCTTCTGGAGTCAGATCCAAAAATTCAATACCGAGATCCATGTCAAGGAGCTCACCACCTACATTTCTTCTAGGAATGTTGTGATGTGAGGTCTTACAGTCAAGTCTTTAATCCGTTCTGAGTTAACTTTTGTGTACTGTGTCAGATAATATAGTCCAGTTCCATTCTTTTGCATGTTGCTGTCCCGTTTTTCCAACATTACTGATTACAGAGACTGGCTTTTTCCCACTGTATACTCTTAGCTCCTTTGTCATAAATTAATTGGCCATCTGTGTGTGAATTTATTTCTGGACTCTTTTGTTCCATTGCTCTATGTGCCTGTTTTTATGCCAGTACTATACTGTTTGATTACTATAGCTTTTTTAGTATAGTTGGAAATTAGGGAGCATGTGCCTCCAGCCTTGTTCTTCTTTAAGAATGCTTTGGCTTTGCAGGTCTTTTGTGGTATCAAAGAAACTCATTTATAAATAAAAAAACGTTGTTAAGTGAACCTACATATAAGCATTTTAATCTTCATAATTGGAAAGTATATTATGACAATAGCACCCGAGTTTTCTGATGCTTTGACTGCCATGTTCATATGTCTAAACAGCAAGGCATTGATTGATGTGTCTACACCAGGGAGTTCATATGAGTTTATACTTCAGACCCAACTGGTCTATAAACAGTCTCAGGGGGTTACAGCCCTTAAGTATTTCATTCCTCCACAGTGTCTGGTTTAGCGCTTTGTGTGCATTTTGTGCTCTCTGTACATTTTTTGATATGACATTTAAGCCATCTTCTTTTTTTTTTAGGAGTTTAAGTATTGAATCTAGAGATATAGTGTATGTGTCATCCAGATAATCTATGGACATCATCAATAAGGTCCTTTAAAAGTTCACATTTCACGTCACGTTAATTATTGATGTAATTTATGTGTGAAATAACATCAGTTTTTCTGAACAATGTCTATAGTTTTCTCTTCTGGCAAATAGATATTTTCTGAATTTCTAATCCATAATTTAAAAGGAAAGTCAGTTCTTTAACAATATTTAAAAGAATATACTTTCTAGGAAGAATGAATACTAAAAGTTTCATTTAACACAAATAAGCATCATCTCTCGTTCTGGCAGACAAATTACAGACATTGATATATATAAATCCATGTGGTATATTGTTCTTGTTTCTTGTGATCCAAATGTATACTTATAATCATTAGATGACTTAAATATCAACCATATTGTTCACTTTATGCGATTGCAGTGGCTCACTATGGATTATTTTTTTCTATCTAAATAAATAAGCATCAGCTATTCAAACTTTCTGCCTACTTTTTAATTGGATTATTTGCCTTTTTATTATTGAGTTGTAAG
This sequence comes from Furipterus horrens, assembly GCF_987537825.1. NCBI lineage: Eukaryota > Metazoa > Chordata > Mammalia > Chiroptera > Furipteridae > Furipterus > Furipterus horrens. Next base: position 13,425,211 of record NW_028327171.1, read on the forward strand.
AGTTATTTGTATATTCTAGATAATGGACTCTTAACAAGTATATGATTTGAAAATATTTTTTTTCCTTTTATAGGTTGCCTTTTCACTTTCTTCATATCATTTGAACACACAAAATTTTAAAATTGTGATCAACTTCAATATCAGCTGTTTGTTGGTGCTTGAGTTTTAGTATTTAAGAACCATTGCCCAATTCATGATCAAAAAGACTCATACCTGTGTTTCTTTCTAAGAGTTTTATAGTTTAAGTCTGACAGATCTTTGATTTATTTTGAGTTAGTTTTTATATGTGGTGTGAAGTAAGAGTCCACCTTCATCCTTGTGCATTTGGATATCACATGTTCTAGCAATATTTACTGAAAAAGACTATTCTTTCTGCCTTAAATGGTCACAGCACTCTTGTTTAAAATTAGTTGACCAGAGATGTGGGGGTTTATTTCTTAACTCTCAGTTCTATTATTTTATCTATGTGTCAGTCCTTATTACAGTTCTACATTGTTTTGATTACTGTAGCTTTGTAGAAAGTTTTGAAATCAGGAAAATCTTCTACCTAGATTCTTCTTTCAAGATTTCAAGATGGTTTTGACTATTTGGGGTCTCTTGCTTTTCCATATGAATTTTAAGGTCTTTTTCCCCTTACTTATTAAAAAAAAATAGGGTGGGTGGAGATTGCAAAAAAATTGTAATTTTTTAACGTAATTTTTATAACACTGTAACTATTTGAACACATATCCACTATAAGACTATTCCACTTGATCTTATTTAGGAAGGCTAATATTTAGAAGTGGCAGAAAAATTGATTTAGCACACTGTCACTTATTAATCTAAATTTTGATGAGATTTGAGCAAATGTCTTTGTGAGCTTTTCCTTGAATCATGGCTGGGACAAATCAGTAGTTTCGTCTGTTTTTCATGCCATTCTCTTTTTTTGAGTGTGTGTAGGCATTTCCACCATGTGGGTGAAACCTGAGGCAATGCCTCCCACACTGAGCTCTGGTGATTTCTGTGATGATTCAGTGCAGTCCTGGGTTATTTTTCTTCCCCATTAACTCACCAGATTTTACGTATGGCCCTGTAATTTGAATCAAAAGCCAAAAAGGAATCCTAACTAAAATGATTGGGGAGTGAAGTCAGACCACAGCAGTGGCTGCTAGACTACTTCCTGGCATGGAACCCCGCAGCAGATGTGTCCTGGTTTTATTTTTGTGGCATCTTGTGAACAGCCAGTGATCTTAGACTGGGACAAGAGCTGGCTTTTTTTTTTTTTCCCCCACAAGCAACTGCCTGCAAGGTTTATATTTAAAAAGAAGAGAATAAAAATCAGTGATATTTGCCACCCTGACTCCAGAAATACATTTCAACTGAGATTAATTTTGAAATAAGTTTCCACAAAGACTAAGTGGGAATGAAAGGAATAGGTTTGGTTCCCATACAAGACAGTCTGGAAGGAATGCTAATCTGCACCTTGCTGTTCAACTGCAGTGTATTTGCCAAATAAGCCCCATTACTGTTGGTTAAATGTCCTCCTATCATAGGTACTATGGTTACTTTAGAAAGCAGGTCATAGGCAGTGGGATGTAATATCGTCCCAAAAATAGGTGATCAATGTATTAACTTGTTTCAAATTATAAGGCAGGTGTCCAAAGGAATAATGACTCCATATAAATCAAAACACCATTCAGAAAGAACCTTCTGGACTTGGAGTGAGAAACAGATGGTCAAAGGACCAAGACCAGGTTGTTACTTTATTTCAATCCCTGTTGACACATCCATTGACCTAAGACAGTAGGTTCAAAATAGCTTATTTAGGGTCTTTGATTTTTTTATAAACAGTCATGTACATGCGTCATGAAAGCATGAATTAAGTCCTATTTATTTCTTGGAAACAGCAAAAAATGACTGCTTATACACATCTCTGTATCTTTACTTTTGCTTTGTGTAGCATTTAAGATGAGTCTGCCCAGCTCTTGAGAGCAGATGGAGGAACTATGTGTTCAGCTTCCTCTTTACCATTGAACTTGATAAAGCTGCTCGTAGGGCTAATAGAGATCAGAGACGTTATCCTCTTACAGAAGAAGCGGCAGCTGCGGGTTTCATGCTTCTCACAAGCAATAGCCTGAGCCAGCCTGGCCTTGGCAAACTATTCATTTCTTTTCTTTCAGAGGCTGTGATAGTGAAGCAGAGCTCAAAGGCTACAGCTTCCAAAGCTTTGCCAAGTTATGAAGGAACTTCCTGGGGCATGAGCTGGGGGTACAAAAGGGAACATATCATATTAATATGATTATATTTAGTAGCATTTCATACTGTTTTTATTTAGGAAACTAGAAGCAACCCAAATTTCACATTCCAGATTTCGGGCACAGGGTGTGGGAGGTGGAAAGAGAGATATCTCTTTGAAATTCTAAATTAGTCATTCTTTTCAAAAACCTGTCTTTATTTTGTTGATGGTTACTGAGCCTTGAAAGAATTAAAATGGTTTTACTCTCAAATGAAAATCATTATGTTTGATATAAAGAAAAGCGGCCAAACATGCCCTTTTTGATGTGATGGACACTGTAAGAAAGCTATCATACATGTAGCTGGACTTAAAAATATTAGTCATTCATAATGTGACCTTTCTTTATTATTATATTAAACTTTTTTGCGCCTAAGGGCAATGACAAAATAATATCTGCTTCTTGCTGTTTATAAGTTTCCAATAACACCAGTAAGTAGCTTTCTAAAATTTTTATATATGAAACTTTGTTAATAGTCATAGTTAACAGCTATCATTTTTCAATAGGTACTATTTTCCTCATATCACACAACTTTTGTTAAATAAAGAGAAAACTAACTTTGCTGTTCCCACTGAGCTTTCACTAGGTAAACGCTTTAGTTCTCAGTGACCACTCTAATAATTTGTAAGGAAGTTTTAGGGGGTTTCAAAAGTATCTCTGTGGTGCTCACTTTGGCTACACAGGTACTAAACTTGGAATGATACAGGAAAGATGAGCGTGGCTCCCGCACAAGTATGAGATGCAGATTCGTGGAGTGTCCCATATTTTTTATTCTAATTCTATGAATGATCTAGAGTACTAATTTATAGAGACTCAATGTAGAATGATGGTTGTCAGGGCCTGGGGTCGGGGGTTGGCGGATGGGTGGGCAGTTAGTGTTTCATGGGTGCAGTTTCGTTTGGGGAAATAAAAAGAAAGTTCTGGAGGTAGACGGTGGTGGGGGTTGCACAGCATTGTAAATGTGCTTAATGCCACTGAGCTGCGCACTTGAAGATGGTTAAAATATGAGGTTTATGTCATATATAGATTTACCCCACTAAAAAAGTGTGCGTGTGTGCGTCTATATATACTCCTATCATTTGCCGTTGTGAATAGCAAGGGGATTCAAGAAATTAATCAAGGGTTTTGGGTCTTCAATAGTATTTCTTAAATGCCTGTCCCATGTCAGATTCTGTGCTTATCTAAACTAGATATATTTCAGGGACAGGGCACAACCTTTCCTACTCCAAGAACTTAGACTCTGCTTGGGGAGACTTGGGGGGAGTGCAGGTGAGAAAGAGGTTCTGTGCTCAGTGAGCTGAGGAAGGTTGACTGCCGTGTCTCTTAAGCATCGGACACTGTCATCTGAGGGCCATTCCTTACTGCCACCGCTGCTCATGGGAGATTATTAGAGAAGAAGGAAGCTTAGCTGTGACTGGTTCAGCCATGTTATTTCAGGGGCTCAGAGAGACTGCGATATGCCCAAGGTCACACATCTGGTGAAGTAGACTAAAGACCGGATCTGTTCTGATGGCTTCAGTATTTGTTCTACCTCCCTGCTGGCGCCAAGTGATACAAAACAGGATATTGGAAGCTATTTATTCAGTTTGCCAACTTCTCATTGCCAGTGTTACAGGTACAAGACATGTCCCTCTTTTAGCATTGTTACTAAGCAATAAGAGACTTCATTACCGCTCAGGAATGAGATGCTTCCCAAGCTCAAAGACTCAATGCCCTTGAATACTTAGTCCACATTAATGTGTTTATGAAGGACATAAATATCAACTACATTGTGCGTTTTTCAGGATTTTTGTTACATTCTATATTTTCTTAGAAATCAAATGACAACAACATGCCTTCTTCATGGTCCTTGCCGTTAGATTTTTCTGTGCAGGAAAAGAGAGATTTCTCTGCAAGCCTACGGTGATGATTCTCAGCCAGGTCTCACCGTGGGGGAGGGGGGGGTCAGACATGAAGCGTTTAGCTCTGTAAATGTCAGTGGCTGAAGCCCCTCAAATCACACATGTCATTAGGTCGCCTCCCGAGTCAGGGTGGGGAATCATTTTCATGACTGAGTGTTGCCACTCAGATATACTTTAAAAAGGAAGTAAAAGAAGAAAGAAAAAAATTGAATGAACAATTTTTGGATATTTTTTCTAAGTTGATATTATTACTCGCTTGACTTGTTTTTGATGACTTTGTTTTAATTTTTTTTTTATGACTCATTTGATCCTCAAAATAACCCTAGACAAGCAAAGCAGTTAGTTACTCTTTCTGTTATTCTTCAGGAGCCTGACTTTCCAGGAAAGCTGGTGTTATGTCCACAACCCTGGATACATTTATTTTTGCTGTTCCTTCTGTCTGCAATGCGCATGCCTAGTCTTGACCTATTGAGATCCTCTTCAGGTTTCAAAACCCTAAATTGCCTGTCACCTTCCTTTTTAAATATTTGATTAACACAAAGCATCTGGCATATACATTACATGTGTCTACTATTCTGTTGTGTACATGTTAACTAATTGCAACATACTTAATTATAAACTCTTTGAGGGTGTGAATCAAATCTCATGTGCATTTGTGTCTCCTAAAACAAATGATTGAGTATAAATTACTGCAAATTCCTGTCTTCAAGGAATTCTTCAGTTAACGCAATGGTTCTCAGAGGGTGGACCTTGGGCTAGCAGTGTCAGCATCTCCCAATAACTTGTTAGAAATGTAATTTGTCTGGTCCCGTTCTTGACCTCCTGAATCGGCAACACTGGGCTGAGGTATTAGTGCCCTCTCTTTTAACAAGCTGTCCAGAGGACTCTGACGCATGTTAAACTTTGAGAGTATACTCAGCTTACGAAGGGTTAATAAGCACCCCAATAAGTCACTTCGATTTACCTCTACAGTTCTGTTCTAAATCCACATGATAAAAACTATATGCCACACAAGATGTTCAAGGTGAAAACCTAAATGAATTGTTGTATCAATATTTGGTTTTAAAATACAACAACCGTGCTTCACTGAAAAAGATACATAATTTTTGAGTAGTCATAGATGAAAAGGTGAACAAGATTTTGTGATTAAAACTAAAAATCAAAACATAACTTCTTTAATTTTCAAATTGGTCATTTAAGAAAATCTGTAATAGTCTATTACGACATGAGTAAGTGAAAAGGACATTTCAGAAGCCACTGATGCAAATATGGGTATAACCTTTTTATGGGGCTACTTGACTCTACCTAATAAATTAAAATATGAAGTCTTTTCTAATTTAGTACCATATTCCTATGGCTATACTGGAACACCTGTGGAAAGAGGCACTTCTGCTTGCCCCTTGTACCCCTCAGTATTAATATTTTTGGATAAGCATTACTACCTTTTAAATAACTGTAAAGACAAGTGATGTACTCAGTTTCCCTTTCTGAGCCTACTGTTTATATTTTTCTCAGTTTGGGGCTCAGTGCCCCTAAAATTACAGGTAAACTAAATGCAACATTTTAGGAAGTTAGGTGGCAATGGTCTAAGCCACCAGTCTGAGTATAATCGGTGAAACTGTTGGATCATCTGTTTTCTTCTTCCAAGATTTTATATTCTACTCTATCCCTTCAGCTCTCAATTTCCCTGGCATTCTGATAAAAAGGATGGAAATGCTTCCTAATAAACCACTGCCATCCTCCCCTCCTAACTGTTAGGGTGGGTAGTTGATGTCAGTCAAAATGAGTTCTTGAAGTTCTTAGGAAGTTTTTCTGAAGACTGAGAATGAACACTTGAAGCAAACCCACCAAATTTAAGTGTTTTGAGGATAGCAACCTTAATATGAATAGCCCCTCAATTTTCTGCTGAGAATCAACTTGAACACCTTCCAAACTGCTTTTGGCAATGTCAGTTATTATGAGGAAAATGGGGAAAAAAGAAGCTGTTTCAAGAAAAGTAAGAATAGGATGGGGCTACAGGAAGTATCTTTTTAGATATGTAGGCCCTGCTAGAATGTATTTAGAGTTCATAGGGTAAGTCTACTTCATTACCCTCACCTTCCTTTTGGCATAAATCTGATTTCTTGGCACTTGAGTGTCTTCTTTTCATCTTAAGGGGAGAAACTTTCTTATACCTGAAGTACCTTCTTCAGGTATAAGAAGAGAAGTTAAGGTGTGACTGTCTTTGGATGTACTATAATAAAACACAGTTATGGCCCCGCCCCACCCCCCCAAAAAAGGCCCAGGTAGCCTACTTATTGATTAACATGACACCTACAGTAAGTCAAATATTGTATGAAAATATGAGAAACTTTGCTTCCTCAATCTCTTTGATGTGAAATGAAGACATGGGTCCCTCTCTCACTCATTGTGGCCCTGTACCCACTCTGCTGCTGCCAACACATCCTCCGTGGAACAGGAAGGTGGGATCAGACCTCAGTTTTCAGATTAAAGCTTCTGGGTGATTGCATGGCTTGATCAAAATCAGAAGTCTGAACACGCCGTAAAAATGATCAAGGCCCAAGGTGTTCAGCTTGTCTTGCCAAGCCCCCTCAGAAGTCGAAGCACGTCTTCAAATGCTTGAGTGTGAAAGATATAATGCTTTTTCTTTAAAAAAAAACAAACAAACTCATATTAGAGCAGAATTGGGAGTCTTCTGTGGAGGACGTGGTCTCAGTATTTTAGTTTTACAGAAGGCCTTGTTGGCCTGGGTGTTAGGTCCTCGGAACTCACTAATGGGGAAGGCTAGTTTAAGGTGGTGATTAACCCAGTCATACCTTGAGCCTTCTACGCTTCCCTACGTGATTCTGCACCTCTGTGCCATTGGCCAGTGGGCAGAGAAGAGTGTCTGGCATCTGCTGTTGTCTTTGGTTTGGTTGCTCTAAGCCCTAGGATGTGAAGGGCACCTGAGAGCTCATCTGAAATTCTCCTAGGAAGAAATGCACTCCCTGTGGGGATTTTTCTCAAAGCCATTTGTTGATTCTGAATGTGTTCTTGGGGCCAAGTGAAGCACAGTAGTTTGGAGGGAGTGACATTTAAAAACACAAATTCCTGGGCCCCAGCTCAGACCTACAGAAATCTTCATTTTCCTTATCGCCCCAGATGATTCTCCAGTGTTAAAACTCATGATTATATGAAATAGCAAAAATATTAAGATTACTAGAGATTGAGATTATGTTTATATTGGTCTTAAATGGCAGTTGTCATTGAAATTAACATATTCTGGTAAATTAGCCATGTGGATTTCTAGTGGTGCTTATTTCCAGAGCTGTGATTATATAAAATATTACAGTGAAGCATTATTAACCTTGCAGTTCAACTGCATTGATAATTTGTTTAGATGTGACAGAGTTGATAGCTATGTTTTATTTATCCAAGTTAAGAAATAAACAGTACGAGCGTGGGCAGGCTTCAGTCAGAAAATGTCATACTTAATAACATTTTCCCCATTTGCCATTTTATTTGCTCTTTAAGAAATTGTAAATCTACTACTATATTTACCAAAATTCTTTTCTCCCTCTTTAGATTCTTCACTTTTTATTATTAATACTGAAGTTGTACTTAAATTTTCCATTTAGGCTCTCTTCAATTTCAAAGCGAAACTAATGTAATAAGGAATGAAAGGGAAAATCAACAAAGTATGCCTAAAGTTATCAGCCTTCTAAATGACAAACAGTAAAAGCTTAATCTTGGAGAATTGTCACAGAGCCTAATGTTAGTTCAGGAAGCATGTGTCTTAGAGAATTGACAGAAAATTACCAAGGAAAGGCATGCTGAGTACCAGCTTGCTCTGTTAAGCAGTAGTATACACATTTTGTGGATTATGCAGGAAAGCAAATTACATTCCTCTGCTTCTTAAAATATCTCATATAGTGACTTGGCACAGAAACCATATATATAATCACCTCTTGCCCCCCACACCCCAAACAAACAGACCACGTAACTGGAAATGTCGCAGACACATGGGGAAACTGTCATTTGGATTTTTTCCTCACAGTTCTGGAAGCTGGGAGTCCAAGAACAAGGTCTTCACAGGTTGGTTTCTCCTGAGGCCTCTCTCCATGGCTTGCAGGTGGCCGCCTTGCTGTGTCCTCACATGGCCTTTTCTCTGTGCATGCGTGAGAGAGGTCTCTATTGTATCTTTGTTTTCCAACGCTGTTGGATTAAGTTCCCACCCTTATGACTTTATATAATTTTCCTCCTTAAAGGTCCTGTCTCCAAGTACAGTCATATTGGCCTTAGAGCGTCAGCATATGAATTTGGGGGGAACACAATTCAGTCCATAACAGTTCAATCATCATCTATTTAGTGCACATGGGTGGTTTATCCCCAGACAGTCAGAGGAGGCCAGGGAAGATATTTTTCCTGCTACTACACCATGTCATTGCAACTAGGTTTCAATCTAGCAGCCTTCAGCAGCCTTCACTCTGCCTGTATGAACTTCAGATAGAAGACCTCTTTGATATATAAAGCATATACTTGACCTGAAGAGATTTGATGGATTTTTAAAACTTGTCTTCTTACTAATTTAGCTACACTCTTTTAGGCTCCTGGAGAATTTTTTCACCTTGTCAAATATGAACCCTAAAGTGAAATTAATATGCTGAATTTTATAGATGACTCCAGCGTCCCAACATTATTCACTTTAGCTGCTGAGTGTAGGTAAGACAGCTGACTCAGTTCTGGCATTAGAGATTGTAGTGCCATCACCCTGGAGTTGCTAAAACCTTAAACCAGCCAGGCAGTGCTCATGCATTTTGCTGCCAGGGACAGCTCAGCCTCTGGCTTCCTAGAGAGGATATGACACATCCTCTGTGTCTCCTCAGTGTTTGAAACTGAGGCCCTTCCACTTCCTTGCTGAGCTTAAGAGTTGACAACTGGTTTCCACAATTCCCAGGGGCTTAGCAGGATAAGACATGCAGCCACCAATGGTCAAGAGAGGCAGGTGGATAGTGTTCCATGTAGAAAAGTATTGGAAGATTGGAGCTGAAAGCTGCAACAAAGGAGCATTAAGTCTCCACTGAAACACTCCCTGGTGTTTGGAGGGTGAACACCTCTGCATTAATGGGGCTAAATTAAACTCTTAGATTATAGAGTTCTTTTATTCCTCTCCCTTATCTACCTGCCCCAGCCTTGAAGGAAGAGCTCACTAAGAAACCACGCTCTACTCCAGTGCAGTTATTATAGCCAGAAGTGATTCTCTTATCAGCAAATGGTTAATATTCACTTACAGTGTATTAATGTCCTAGGGAGGCTGTAACAGATTACTGCAAACTGGGTGGCCTTAAACACTAGTTCATGCTCATCAGTATCAGTCTGGAGGCTAGAAGTCCAAAATCGGGAGGTCCACGGGGCTACGCTCCCTCACGAGGCTCTGAAGGAGCATCTGTTCCATTTCTTTCTTGTGTTTCTGGTGCTGCCTACAATCCTTGGCATTCTTTTGTCATATAAATATGTCACTGCCACCTCTGCCTGCACCCTCTGGTAGTATTCTCCCTTTGTCTCTGTCTCTGTGTGCCTTTTCCAGTGTGATCATGAGCCTACCGTACCCCAGTAAGGTCCACCTCCCTCCATATAGGATGGAGGTCCTGTCTTATTCTAGTATGATTTCATCTCTACCAGATTGCATGAGCAAAGATCCTATTTCCAAATGGGGCCACATTCACAGGTACTGGGGATTAGGACTTCAACATATCTTTTAGGGGAACACAATTCAACCCATAACAAGCAGGTTGTTTTTTTCTTTCCCTTAACTTCTACAAATTTGAAAAATTGTCCCAATTTTTTTCTGAAACATTATCAAATTTAAGTCAAAGGGCTGCTTGTCTTGAATGGATGACCTCTTCGTTTAAAAGTAATAATTTCCATATTTAATTGGTACAAATTGTGAAAGGCTTTAAATGCTTTGCATTTGCCTAAGGCTGATTAATGAGTAAATTTGTAAACTGTGGGTGTTTTAATTAGCCAGGTTTAATTAATGTTTACCGCACTTGGAAGATGAAGAGACATGTATAAATACACCATAATGTGAATCATTTTTTAAGTTTGTTGTTGAAGCTTAAAATAGGTTCAAACAAAGATCACTTATATTACTTTAAAAAAAAAAGCTGTTGGAGTGCTATGGTAATTAATTAGAGAGGGCTCTAAATTTTGAGGTGAATTAATTACATATCATTGAAGATCGTGTTTCAGTACTATACAGTCAGAGAAAGGTAATTATATTTTTATCTGATTATATAAAAAGTAAAGAGTAGAAATCTCAGATCAGAATTGATAATTATATAGAGTATCATAATTTTGGATGAAGTCTTTGTTTGTTTTTGCTTTTTTTTTTTTTTTTTTTTTTGTCCTAAGTACAGACTTTTTTGGAGAAGGGTAGAGGTGAAAAAAAGGTCAACTGTGCTGAGATGAAAATAACATTTTTAAGCAATATTTTTAAAGAAAGGAAATTACTAGAAATTCTTGTAAATTTTCAACTGGAGAAGCGTCAGGGGCTTGGATGAGGTCTAGTGCTGAGACTGCAAGGCGATTAGAAGGAGAGACTAGGATACTGTCACCCATATGAAGCCAGAAACTGAGCACCATGAAAAACAGCGGAAGGGGTTGTCCATTCTTGGTGACGAAGGGGCCACGCGGGGTAATTCCCAGCATGTTCAGTGGAGCGCACCTTCTGTCGCCAGGGTCCGTGGTTCACAGGGCAAGTTAAGGCAGAGCTGGGTCTGCTTCAGTTTTCATCTCCTGCATAAGTTTCTCCTTTGTTTGCAGAATAAAAAAACAATAAGGTTGCTTTTTTCATCACCTCATGTATGATAATAGTGAAATGATTTAAAGACAAAAAAGGCCCATAACTCTTTCTGTTGATTTAATCTTTATTGTATTCTTTTTTCCATTACCAGTTAGTCCCCTTATAATCCCTTCCCCCGAGCAATCACCCCACTGTCATCCATGTCCATGAGTCCTTTCTCCTTTTAGCTCAGTCCCTCCACCCCTCACCCTCTTCCACCTGTCAGCCTGCTCTCCATCTATGAGTCTGTCCCCATTTTCCTTGTTAGTTCAGTTTGTTCATTCAGTTCCACGAATGAGTGAAATCATAAGGACCCATAACTCTATTTGGATATGAAATCCCCTGCTCCATGTAGTTCTTAACAGTAACCACCAAAATGATGTGATTGTTCAGCACTGCTGTTAGACGCTGTAAAAATTTTCACGAAAGACATGGCATTACATTGTGGGTAGGACTATTCATTCTCTAGCAGAATTCAATATACAGTAAATCCCATTGGGGGAATCTAATGTGGACTTTTTCCCAAAAAAACCCTGCAAAATTCTTCTAGAATCTGGAAAACTTCCATTTCCATCCCAGGGCTCCCCTGTGAGCTGTTTCAGTGTAGATGTGAGCTCCCCAGGCCCCTATTCTCAGCGGCTCCAGACATCTTCACTGTGATGGCTTGGAATACTGCAAATTCAACACATCTAAGTAAAAACTGTGTTTCTACCCTATATTTGCTCTTCCGGTAGACAAAACTGAGATCAAGAATGAAAATATTACCAGCCCTCCAATCACACCTCTACCCTGTTCCAGTCGCAAGCTCCGCCTGCACCACCACCACCACCATCAAAGTGACACTGTCCTTTCTTGTATCTCCTCCCCCAAAGGCTGTCTGGCTTTGTCCCTCTAGTATACATTTGTACCCACTGTCTCTTCCTCATGCTTCAGGGTTGACATGTTCCTTAAGTATCTTATAATACCTAGATTTCCCCTACATCCCTTTTTTTTTTTTTTCTTTATAATTTACTTATTAATGAACTGCTGGCCCCTCAGCCTGTAGAATGCCATAGTCTGGATTTTGCTAACTGCATACTCCTGGTGCAGGTGAGCATATCCATTTGCCCTCTGTATCCCACAAACTTTTAAAAGTTCTGCCTTCTGTTTAAGCTGCTTCCTGTTGTTCACTTATCTTGTGTCCCAACAGCCATCAGAGTCCCAGCTCATGACAAGTTCATCCTCTGTGCCTTGTACACGCACTTATATCTACTACAACAGCTGTGTCGCTTCCTTAGTAAATCCAGTAAATCCATATTAGCAGTATCCCCAGCTCAAAAAACCCAGCTTTTTTTTCTCATTGTGTTCATACTGTTTACCTTAGCACTTGTAAGGGAATTATTTTTATGTTCATCTTTCCTCCAGGCCATGAGCTCCGAGTTAAAAAAAAAAAAAAATTACCTTAGTTATTTCCTGCACTGGCCTGGAAGATGGTAGATAGTTGGATTACTGAACAGTTGAATGAATGAGTAAATATATGAATGAGCTCATTAATTAATGATAAAATGGTTTTATTTTTTCTTGGCTCCAGATTATTTTCGTTAAAGTGAGTCCTTTCAGCCTCTCCCACTCCTCTGCCCTGTTAATGCCTCCCTGAACACAGACACTGTCCATCCACCTCCACGCCCCCAATGCCAGGCACTATCCGTCACCAGGCTCGGTTTCCCCGTGCATGGTTCAGTGATAACACAGATCAGCTAATGCAGAAGAGAAAGGCCTGTTGCTCTTCTAGAATTGTGCACTGCAGAGCAAGGTTTGTGTCAAAGAAAACACAAACAGACCAGTGTGCAGAAGAGCATAGAGGGTTGGTGTGGGGTTTTTTGTAACATGCATAAATAAACATTTACAGTGATCTGTCATGTATAGAATTGTTCTGTGATTACTACAGGAGCTCATCCTCTCTTGTAGCATATACATATTTATATTTATGTATTTATATGTGTGCTGATCTTATTCAGACTTGCCTGGTCCCCTTAAAATTATCAGCAGGAATCTTTAGGCTTTTTGAGTGAAATTAACTATGGATGGATGTTGAAAATTTTACTTTCTGCCATGAGCTACTGCACTAATACTATTCATCCTTCTAAAGATAAAATTCCATCAATTAAACATTTATCAGATATGAATCAATTAGAATGCACTTCTTTCATAGCATAGAAGAAAAGGATTCCTAGCTATTGAGAGGGTCATTGTTTCCCACTCCTTTGGCCTCCCCCAGGATATCTGTTACCCAGATAAGATTAAGATAGACACTCACAAGTTTGGGAGGGATGCTGATCGGACATCCTCCCAAAACACAGGTTTTATTTCATTTTTCCAATTTACTCTCTATCGGAACACTTAGTTAGAAGTAAAAACAAACAAAAAGCTGTACCAGCTGTGGAGAGCAACCTACCAGAAAATTGAGAAATACGTACTATAGAATGAAATGGGAGAAAAATTCACCGTGATTCCAGTATCTTGGTATACTGCCAATCCCAAGAGGCTCTGCGCACTTAGTAACCTCCCAAAGTTTATTCTTGTTGACCACGATCATAAAAATTAGATCATAAAGTGATGATGGAAAGAGATGAAATGGTCAATTCTGTAAAGATAAAAACTATTTTAAAGAATGATCCTCTTGGTTTCCTCTGGTGGTGGAATTGCAAGTGAATCATTTCTTTTGTTTTCTACATTTTCTGCACTGAATTTGTGTTAATCTTGCAATTGGTACCAACTGTTACATTTTTATATAAAAGAGGAATCCCAGTGAAGTCCTTCCTCACTTTTGCCACAGAGTTAGGATCTTAAAGACATGTTTGAAGAGAGAATGCCATGTAGTAACAAGGAGTTTGAAACCCCTTGAGCATAGCCATAAAAGTACACACCTCTCAACCAGCCCAGGACAGCCAAGCCAGTTTTTCCCCTAGCATGTGAAGAGACCAGTTTCCGGGGTTTTCAAACCACATGAGATAACTGACCTATGTTTAAGGGATATAAGCATAAAAATCACATTTTATTTTAGTTTGCGTAAGACATGCAGTTTGTATCTGTTTACATTAAGAGCTGTACATGCATGTTTACTATACATGTCAACCAGAGGAAAAACCCAGATATACGCAGGTTAAAGCTGGCACTACAGTTTTAGCTCCACCGTACTGAGCTTTATATTTTAAAACAATTTCAAACTTAAAGAAAAGTTCTGAAGATATTCCATAAAATTCCTAGTTTTAAAAGTAACTTGCAGACACATTAGCCTTTTATACCTAAATTTTTCACTGTGTGTTTCCTTAAAACAAGGCCATTTATTTATGTGTGTGAATTATAGCTTCAACACGGCATACTTTCAGAAATTCTTTCCATAATAAACTTGAGTTTTGGTGTAAACTTGAGAAGAGTTTCCCCGTAGGGACTGCTTAGGCTCCCGACTACCCAGGCAGAACGAAGACTCCTGATGTAGTCAGAAATAAGATCGGCACGTTGGCACAAGTTCCCAAGTAAACATAGGGAAGGCACCCTTTCATCTGTTTTTGATTCCAGGGGGCCTGACTGACTTTTATCTTGATTTCTGACTGCTGCCTTGGGTAGAACTAAGTTGTTTGATCTATGTTGTTTAAAATCCAAAAGGAAATTTGTCTTAAATGAAAAGGGACATTTTCCATACCCTCAGTCTTAAGCCAGGCAAGTGATACCTCAGGAAAATGTCACTTGCAATAAGAGATATTCTCATGGTGATGTGTAGCCATGTTTGTATGCCTTCCAGGGACACTTTGTTGCCATAAGTGGGCAAAGCATGCTCCATTTAAAATTCATGTCCAAGAAACTATGAAAGAAAAATAAACCCAGAGTCAGACGTAGAGGCTGACTTTTAAAACTGTAATTTTCAAGATTGATAGTGTGGCTAAAAATAAGAGGCCTGACCTAATTTTCGGGAGGTCAAAATCAAAACTAGATTTGTGGAGCAGCATTGCTCTGTGTTCAGATGTCTGTAAAAATTTTTCCCAAGTTGGAAGATGTGACAGCACTTATCACTTGTGGCCACTGAAGTCATCAGTCCCTGCACCCGGATGGGAGAGGATATTTAGGATGACTGAGTATGCAGACTCAACGCACTGATCAACCATTGAATAACTGAAGATCCCAAGGTGTCTGAGTTATCTTAAATCTGACTCCCAATCCGTGAAACCTGATGACAGTTCATGTAGCTATTATATTTATGTCCGTCTCCCAGAGATAGGAAAATCTATAGGAGATGGGTGTGCAGAGGGGAACTGCTGTTGAGGATGGGCTGCCGAAATGGAGGTGGCGAGTAAGGCCTCGCTTAGAGAAGGGAGCGGTACATGGCTGTACACCTGGGAACCACCTGCCTTTCCAGCTCTGCTCTACCATCAAGAAGCTCTGTGACTTTGGTCTGTGGCTAGAACCTCTTCCCTTGGTGTCCTCGTAGGAAGAAAAAGCTACCATTGCATGCATCACTTTCTAAATCTATCAAAAACGATGTATGCAAAACAGGATGCTTGTGATGATGGATATGTGTACACTTCTATAATACTGGTCACTGATCCAATTAAATAGTCCTGGTCTTCTCCCCAAAATGGAACTTTTCATGGAATCGTGAGAAGGTTGTACAAGGAATCAGGATCCTTGGGTTCAGATCTCAGTTCTGCCACTTGATGACTTTAGGTGTATTTCTCAAGATGGATGTCACAGCTTGCTCAAGTGCCAATGGGGGGTTGTAATTCCGGCATAGAGACTAAAGTGGGTATCAAGTGAGCAAATGGACGTAAGAAGGCCACAGAAGGGGACGGTGTCACTGCTACAGTTGGTGTCATGCTGTCAAGGTGTCCTAACATGCCACAGTTCACTGTAGGGCTGCCCCACTCATCGAAATATCTTAATGTATAGTAATCACTGGAAGACCACAGTCGCTCTCCCCCAAGTCCGCATGTCAAACAGCTTCTGCTCCGTTGAACTATCAGTAAGCCCGTCCATTCCTGGATATAACTTTGCTCACCAGTGAGGGGGAGCCCGGCAGTGTAAAATGAGTGTGTGCCCTGGTGCCCTCTCCACTCTGATGTACAATTCTTTCCCTCGGAGCCTGAATACCGCTGACCGTCTCCTGAACACTTCCCCGTGCTCGCTCCTATTTCATTTCCTGCCTGACAGATGGTCTGACAGAAGAGGAAATTCATAAGGAGTCTTTCCCTCCCTGTGGCTTTCTGGTTCAGAAATGTTATCGTGGGCAATACCTTCAAGGAGCTGGGTTCTACGAACATGGCTTGGGGGTGTTTCGGAGGAAGGTGTCCCCTGGCAGAGTTGTTTCTCAGCCACACTCGTTATTCACACCGTGTTTTGGTTGAGACCTGTTGTGTGTGAAAGGGATAGCTGAGGCCACTGTGTAGTGATGCTTTTGTACAACGTGTGGACAGACCATAATGAGCTTAAGAATCCCATAGAGGCTGCGTTAGCTGGCAGGGTCTGTATGCCTAGCCCTGGGTGGGGCCTGAGAGTCCTCATTTCCACAGGCTTGCATAGGAGGCCCACGTAGCAAGAGTATAGGTGACAGGATTTCAAAGGAAGGAGTGCAGGCCCAGGGGTTTTGGGGGCCATGGGCATTAAGTATAATAAGGAACAGTGTGGCAGTTATATGCTGAGCCCAGAATCAGACATGCACAGAACTGTGGTTGAAAAATTAAATCTGATCTCACGGTCCTGGGGTGGGCAAAATGCCTAGAATGGATGACAGATTTATCGTAGAGCTTCCCGACCAGAAAAAAAATTGCATCCCTTTTATAAATACTTCCAATGCAGCTGTGGCAGTTGTGGGGGAGAGGGCAGAGAGGGCCGTGTACAGAGGTGTGTGTAATCCTCGGTCCTTTCAGATGTACAAGTAAATATTTATTGGAAAGACAAGAATTGGTCGCATGAGAATCCCCTGTTAGATAAGGTTGAAAGGAAATTTTCGTTTTGGGGGAAGGCTGCTGGTAAATATTTATT
Source organism: Furipterus horrens (assembly GCF_987537825.1). Lineage (NCBI taxonomy): Eukaryota > Metazoa > Chordata > Mammalia > Chiroptera > Furipteridae > Furipterus > Furipterus horrens. The sequence goes on from NW_028327171.1 coordinate 13,442,223, forward strand.
TTTGTACCAGGAACTAGAAGAATCAAAATAGAAAAAAATGATAACAGTAATGCAGCTTCAAGCCCATCCTAAAGAAAAAGCAGTGAGCCTAGGGGATGTCACATTCACACCAGGCTCCATTTCAGACCTTTGCTGGCTGTGTTTTACATGGGACAAGGCTGAGGCCAAACCTCCCTTACGATTGGGTAATTGTCCTCTCCACCCCAAATGAGCTTAAAGGATGTAAGGGGTGGTCCAGTACTTACAACCGAAGCTTGTAAAAGAGAACTGATTTACCATTTGTAAACTTTATTTTCTTGAAATCGACAATGTGACAGTTAAATTTTTAGAGGGAGTTTGACTAGTGGATTAATAATTAAGAGAAGAATATTAGAATTCATCTGTTTCCCATTTAGCAGCTCTTCTATGAGGCTCTTGCTCTCCAAAGTCATGGAAGTCTATTGCTTCTACAGAAACAGAATATTTTAGTCATTGGAATGTGAAATGGCTATGGGTGTTTCTTTTGATGTTAGTTTCTTTAAAGATGTTCAATGACTGCTAAGTAATGAGGTATTTTTGTTCTCTTTACTATGAAGTGTGTCTGATACGCATCCTTAACACATTTTTACAAGGGCAAGGTAATGGGGTTTTTGCTGAATGTTTAGTATTTGAAATTAAATATCTCTGTTAGTTTTTGAACTGTAGATTAAATACTACCATCATTGACCTTAGTTAAATATTTCCACTTAACTGCAAAGCTCCTGGGCCTGGGTATCATAGAAGAAAATAATTAACTCAGAGGTAATATGGCAGTTGGCAAATGCAGATGCTTAAAAGCGTTGGAAATCCCCACTATATGCCATCAGAGCGTTTTAATAAAATATTGCATTAATTCGGGTACAAAGATAATCCATCAGGGCCACCAGCATAGAAGTGTGGTTTCTGTGTGATTAGTCTCACCACAGAATTCAAAGATACAGTACCACCCGGAATGAGCAAAGACATAATCACATTTGGCTCTGGATTTTTTTATCACAGGCAGAATTACCCAGTGCCAATGGTGTTAGCCATTGGGAAAATCCTGAGCCCTTAATAATATCAAGAAGTAGCTGGCTGTCTTGGACGGTTCAAAATTGAATCCTGCCCCAGCTAACGGAAATCCATCATTTCCACCCTCTGTTTGTCCCTTAAAATCACATCAGTTTTCTTTGTTCCCAATGAGGTAGCCGGAGGTGGTGGTTTCTGAATCTCTGTGTCGATTGAGATGGGAATGTGGATTTCTGCTACTTTGTCCCAAAAATCAAAGCTTAAGTGCTTTTCACTCTGCAAATAAATAAATAAATAGTATATCTTGAATATTTCATTCTCTATTTTCTGAAAATGAATATAATCATAAACCAGGGGCTCAACATTTGAAGAGCCATTTGGAGGCAATTTTCTGCCAATAGTATCAGTGAGAGATAAAAGAGAAAAGGCAGCCCTACAATTTGCTGCACCCTGAGATGCCGTGGATACCTTATGAAGTACAGATGTAAGATTTTCCACTCTTGACAGTTGCCCACTCTTACCTGTTTGCTTCCAGGGCTGAGACGGGCACAATCTTCCTTCCATGGGGCTAGTGGTGTTTAAGTCAGTGTTTAATCCTATAAGAGTGGAAGACATTGCAGAACCAAGTTAGGCTCGTCTCCCTGGCTTCTCCTTGTGCCGGTAAAGGAGCATCCCCGTGATGAGACCAGGAGGGAGCCCTGCCATGGCACGGCGCAGGCAGGAGAGGTGGGGGCTCAGTGTGGGGAGGTCATGTCATGCAGCCCAGCCTGTTCCTTGTTCCGTGAAGTTAATGCCTGTCTCATAAAGTTGTTGAGGAGAAAATCACAAAGTGTGGGAACATTCGAGGTGGTCTTTAGAGAGTTCCTGTACATGTTCTACAGATAATCAAAGACGGGGTTCTCAGGTGGCAGGAACAGAGCACAAAGGTGTCCTGATGGGACTGCATAATCCAGTTGGGAAATAATCCAAGATATCTGAGATGCTCAGTGTGAGAGAGGCGTGGTGTTAGGATTCTGACACCGATTCCACTGTGCGGGATTTTCCCCCTCCACCACCAAGCAATTCTGTGACATCACCTGAGTGTTCTACAATTCAACCCAAATCTGACATTGTCTATTTGGAAGTAGCGTCAGATCCCACAGGTTTAGCACTTAGACTCCGAAGACAGCCCACCCCTCTCCCCTACCATAGTCAGTCGCACCTCTACATTGTCACCTGGGCTCCTGATGACCGGCTATAAACCGGAAGTTCCAGCCACCTCTTGCTTGGGTTCTGTTCATCTCGAATTGGTCACAGGACGCAGAGAAACATTTTACTTACTAGATCACCAGTTTATTATAAAAGGATATAATTCAGAAACAGCTAGAGGGAAGAGATACATAGAGTGAGGGATGAGGAGAGGGCACTGAGCTTCCATGCCCTGTCCAGGGCATCACTCCCCAGCACCTCCACCTGTTCACCCACTTGGAATCTCTCCAAACCCACACGTTACTGTTTTCGTGGATGTGTCAATACATAGGCATGATTGATTAGATCATTGGCCATTGCTGATTGAACTCAGTCTTCAGTCCCTCCCCTCTGCCTGGAGCTGAGAGAGGGGAAGGGAAGTTCCAGCTCTCTGATCACATAGTTGGTTCTTAAGGGAATTTCTTCAAAAAAATCATCTCATTAACGTAACAGAAGAGCCTTACAGCTCTCACAGCTTAAGAAGCTGCAAGGGTTTTAGGAACTCTGCCAAGGACAGCCAAATATACATTGTTTATAAATCAAATATCCCAAGTGTGTATGGCAGAGAGCTGTGAGCTCATGAGTAGAAAAAGTGGGCCAGGATCACAGAGGGCCTTTAGCTTCTGGCTAAGTAGTTGGGGTTAATTCAGTAGAAACCGAGGAGCCACCGAAATGGGAAGAGCCATTTCTCAGTATCAGGAAAAGTTATGGGGAACAGAGAGGGATAAAAATTAGAGTAGGGACAGCAATGAGGAGGCCTTCACAATTATCCAGGCAAAACGTAATACAGCAGTCCCTCTCTATATCACGGTTCACTTATCGCGGCCTCACTGTATCATGGGATTTTAAAAAAATATTATGTTTAATTATTTATCGCAGATTAATTTGCTATATTACAGGATTTTGTGGTACTGTATGTGTATGTTGTTAAAGTTTATGTAGGTTTAAGAGTGTAGAATAAATATAAGGTTCCTACTTCGTAGGGGGTGTCTAGAATGTAATACCCGTGATAAGTCAGGGAATACTGTAATGCTTTAAGGTAGCCAGTAAAAAGGGGAGTGAGAAGTGAATAAGGGAGTCCAAAAATAGAATGTAAAAAAAGCTGTCAGTAATTAATATAAGTATGGGACACAAAGAAATAGAGTCACAGGTGGTTCTGAAGGTGTCATACCTGTGGCTGGTACCATAGTTCTGCCATGGTTAGAACACGGGGCCTTGAGTGCAGTTTTGTACATTCTAAGTTCATGGAAGATACCAGTTAACAGATGCAGCAAACTGTTAGAAATGTATAAGCGAGAATGGAAAGGAGAAGTCAGAGCTGGGGGAACACATTTCTAAATCATCCAAAGGTAAGAGACTTTAGAGTTTCAAAGCGGATGGGATTTCTAAAGGGAGAATTGCAGAGAAAAAAAGTAACAAGACGAGTTACTCAGAGAAGTCACAAGGAACAAGCTTAGTACGGTATGCACGACAAAGGGACAGCACTTTCAGATAGAGAAGGAGGGTAAGTTACGATAATGCCACACAGGCTCAAGGAACATGGTGCCTGGTGGAGCCAAGTGCACATCATGGTGAAGGTTACTTCCTCTCAAGACAAAGTGTAAGCACCAAAAATTATTCCAGAAGATTCTTCTTTAGTATTTTAAGTGCTTAACAGTCACGAGCATAAGGTTTATATAAAAGAAATGCTCATGTAATGTATTAAAGCAGACACTGGCTAAGTATTAACCCTCACCTGTGACTCTGTAAGACATGAAAAAGTTGGAAGAAATCTAATAGGGGCCTTAATCTGTATGAGAAAGGTCATTGCAAACATCAAATATTGAATATTAGAACGGTCTACAGTGAACAGATATATATTACGCTCAAATTAGACTTCAAAAGAACTGATTTGCTTGGGATTTCATCATTTTAAATAATATCTTGCAATAAAATCAACTTCATACAAGGACATTAATCTTATACTCTAATGCTATTCTGTCAAATAGATTTAATAGAACTATTTGGAAAGAATTTTAATTTTTCAGATAAACTTTTATTGATTTAAGAGAATGTAAAGGATGATAGTACAATATTACAAGTCAAATTTAAACACTGATTTTATTTTCTTTATTTTCTACACCAATTGCTTTGAAATATATAATACAGTAAACTGTTGATGGAGGTATGACTAGAAAATGAGATATTCTAATTAATATTGTTAATAGTATAGTTGCTATATATGAATGTCTTATTTTGAAAAATATATCACACAGAAATACCTAGTAAATCTTTGGCAACACATAGGAAATTCATACATCTTGTGATACCCTGTTTATAAAGCAATAATTACACTTGATAAAGCTTTTTTTTTATGTAAAAATGTGTGATTTGGGAATTTTCGTTGGTCTTACAGAACTTCAGACAAAAGTCAATTATATTCCTTACAGTTGAGTTTGTTTAGTCACTGCTAAGGAGGTAGTAACTGATAGGAGTTTTTGAAAAGAAAAGCAGCAGACAAGGCAAGGATATTTGCTTTGAGATCACATGAGACATGTTGGGAGGGAGGGATGTTTCACCTTCAGAAGAGGAGGCTGGAGCAGAGCTTCATGTGTGCAAGGCCATAGCCCAAAGGGGACTGTTTCTCTGTCGCCTCAGAACACGGATCATGCCCCGGCAGGGGAGCCTTTGGGGAAGACAGGCTCGTTCAAGGCAAAACCGTGAGAGCTGTTCAAGACCGGGGCAGGCTGGCTGGGGATTCACTGGCTATGTCCTTTGGCTTGAAAGAAATGTACCTTGCTTACTAAGACCACTCCACGGCACGCACATCCCCAGAGCATGCTGTTGGTCCGCCGGTGATCATAATTGACTGGGAGAATCTGTCAGGAGAACATGACAAACTAGCTGTCCCGGTCTCTCACCACTGGAAGGAGCATCAGCCCTGGTCTAAGCAATTCTCCCGGGGCTCACAGCTGGTCTTCGGCACTTGCTAACTATGAGTTTGCACAGGTGGCTTACCTACCATGTGCCCCAGTTTTCACATCTGTAAAATGAAGATGATAATGGTACCGCCTCTTGGCTCTCAGTGAGATTGTATGTGCTTTGTCTTCTTTCAGATGAGCTGCTGCAGAAAGAGCAGAACTACTCGGATGATGTCTTGGCCAACATGATCAGTGAGCCAAGAATCAGCTATGGAAACGATGCTCTCATGCCATCTTTGACTGAAACCAAAACCACCGTGGAGCTTCTCCCCGTGAACGGAGAGTTCAGCCTGGATGACCTGCAGCCCTGGCACCCTTTTGCGGTCGACTCCGTGCCAGCCAATACGGAAAACGAAGGTAAGAGGCCCGGGAGGGAGCAAGAGCCTTCTGGTGTGTACACAGCTCTCTCGCGTCCTGAAGGGGGGGACTTCTGATGAATTTTTTTAAATACTTTCTTAGTGAGAGGTATTTTGTCATTTCTGGAAGGAAAGCACAATATTCTATTGTGTTTATGAAACAGTGGCCTGGAGTGCCCACTTTTGATGAAAGTATGGAAATCACAGTTCACAAAGTGAAGAGAGAAATTTCAGCAGGGTCTGCATGAATAGAGATTTGAGAGGCCCCCCCCCCCCAATAGTTCTTATTTTGGTTGTTTATTCCAGTGCATTAAATTTCAGATTGTATTAAATGGTAAAGGCAAAGACAGAGAACCACTTATGAAATGTAATTTTGCATAAGAGTTCCACAATTTTGTATTTAGAGAGTGAACTATAAAGCAGCTGTCAGAATTAAAATACACATTGGTCTAAGTGTTTTTTTCCTAAGTGTTCAGAGAAGTGTTTGTCTAAAAATGTGCACATTGGCTAATGTGCTTTCTTTCAGACGTCTTAGCAGAAATGTTCAAATAATATCAATTTAGGAAAAAGCATCTTTCAGATAATTTCACATCAATTTTACATGTTCAAAAGTATAAAACTTTGAGCATAGGACACCCTGATCTTGAGATACTAATGGCATATTTTTTAAAAACACAGCAGGATTTTACGTGTGATTTTCTTTGGTAAAGTAGCAACTTTTGATGGTGGTAATATTTGTAATACAGATATTTGTAGTATGGGTAACTCAAAAGGCAGTCAGTGATTTCTCAGACTAATTCTGAATCCAATATAAGACCTTAAACACACTGGAGAGCGTTTGTTTGTTTGTTTGTTTAAGAACCACTGTAGAAAATTGTCAAATAGACTTTTCATAATATGAGTAATCACCCCAACTTTGTTTTATTAATTTTCAAAAGGGTCCCTTATAGTATTAATATCAGATATCAACAGCAGCATTATTTATGACATAAAAATAATTGAGACTTTATTATTTATAAAAATAATTCTTACACAGAGGGAGAATTGTAAAGACTTTAGTTATCAAAAACCCAGGATAACTTTCTTATTAAAGTAATTTTTATAGGTGGAAACATCTTGGCCACTTAAAATCCTCATTGTGCAGTCTCTGATGAGAGTTGTTTGTGGAAAATGCTCAGTCTCATTTGTAAATTAAATGTACACAAGATTCCTCTTTTCCCCTAGAATATTGGGCTGTTTGATTGAAGGTCATGTAGGTAACATGCGGAAGTCTTAACAAACTTTTCTGATAGACTATTATTGTCCTTAATGTCCTTTATACCACTAATGTTAAGTGTTTGGTGTGTCGTTTATGTCCAGGAGTTAGCTTTTTATGAAAAAAAATTAATATAGAGATTATACTGTTGCTTTTATAAAGAATTATCAGTTTCTCATGATTTAAGATATTTTCATTTTTTCAAATATATAGTTTCTGTAAATGATATGTTCCCACTTAATATTTGCCATTATTAAAGTAGGATAAAACATACTTCAGTGCCGAAATCATTTTTATGCACACACATACATACAAATATTAGAGACTAAAAGTCATAATTTTATTAATGATAAAGTTTGTGGGGGAGTCCCCGTGCCTTGAGCCATAACATTCGTCTTCGTCAGGCTGATGGCTAGTCCGAACTCCTTGCATGCGTGGGAAAGGCAAGTGACTAGCTGCTGGAGTCCCTCTTCGGAGTGTGATGTCAAAGCTGCGTCGTCGGCGAAGAGCATCTCACGGATGAGCACCTCTTTGACTTTGTTCTTGGCTCGTAGACGGGCCAGGTTGTAGAGCTTGCCATCGGATCTGGTGTGAATGAAGACACCCTCGCTGCAGTCCTTAAAGGCGTATTGGAGGAGCATGGAGAAGAAGATTCCGAACAGCGTAAGCGCGAGGACGCAGCCCTGCTTTACTCCGCTGCTGACTGGGAAGGCCTCAGAGGTTGCGCCGTTGTAGGACACCGTGCTGTGCATGTTGTCGTGAAAGGACATGACCACAGCAAGCAGATGTGGTGGACAGCCAATCTTCCGTAGCAAGCTGAAGAGTCCGCTTCGACTGACCAGATCAAATGCCTTCGTGAGGTCAATAAAGGCGAGGTAGAGTGGTTTATGCTGCTCGTGACACTTCTCCTGCAGCTGGCGTAGGGAGAAGATCATGTCCACTGTTGATCGGCCAGCTCTGAAGCCACACTGGGACTCTGGGTAGACGCGGGAAGCAAGGGTCTGCAGGCGGGCAAGAGCGACCCGGGCGAATACTTTGCCGACGACGCTGAGGAGAGAGATGCCCCGGTAGTTGTTGCAGTCACTGCATCACCATCGACGGATACACCCTGGAGGTTGTCAACGACTTCACTTACCTCGGGTCCACCATCTCGAGCTCTCTGTCAGTCGACTTGGAGGTCAACCGGAGAATCGCCAGGGCAGCCACAGTTATGGCCAGACTGAACCGGCGAGCGTGGAACAATTCCAGCCTCACTGAGAAAACCAGACTGCGCATCTACCAAGCCTGCGTACTCAGCACTCTCCTCTATGGCAGCGAGACATGGACCACCTACGCAAGGCACGAAAGGAAACTCAACAGCTTCCACATGAGGTGCCTGCGACGCGTCCTGCATGTCACCTGGCAGGATAAGGTCCCCAACACCGAGGTGCTGAAGCGAGCCAATATGAGCAGTTTGCATGCAGTTCTTAGCGAGAGACGCCTCAGGTGGCTCGGCCATGTCAAAAGAATGGATGCAGGCCGTATCCCCAAAGACCTCCTCTACGGCGAGCTAGCAGAAGGCCAGAGGATGACAGGGCGCCCAAAACTGCGGTTCAAAGACATCTGCAAAAAGGACATGACACAATGCTCGATCAATCTCAACACAAGGGAAGTTCAAGCAGACGACCGCCTAGCCTGGAGGCTCGCGGTCAGGCAAGGTACGTCACGCGCGGAGGCTGCGCGCAACGAGGAGGCGGTCCAGAAAAGATCGAGGCGGAAGCAGCGTCAACAGCAGCAACAACGGCCATCTGCCTTCACCTGTACCAAGTGCGGCAGGGATTGTCACTCCCGAATCGGACTGCACAGCCATTCTCGGCGGTGCAGATAGACTCTCAAGAAGCTACGCCATCGTCTCTCGAGACGGACGGCTGCCGACGACGACGAAAGTTTGTGGAAAGAGATTTAGAAAGTGAAAGAAACTAAATTGGCAGCAGAGTAAAATGGACTTACTGAAATGACTGTGCATGTTTGTTATAATACTTGCCATTTCTCTTAAATGTTGTGCATTCTTTGACATATGGACTGTACATGTGCAGAGTTTAACAAAAATAAAAGACACCGAAGTCCTGTTCATGTTAACTTTTCAAATTTAGTGAATACAGTGAAATGCAGTGAGCCTGGTGCCCTGTAACACACTATGGAAGAGCAAAACATTAGGCCATCCTGCAAGATGCTGCATTCCCTGAATTTCAAGTTTTCCCTTTACTTTCTCACTATCAGGGATTGAAAGCTTAACTGCTTTATAGAAGAATGTCAGCCTGCATATTTCCTTGGTGTCCTTCATGAGGTCAATTTAAGTTGTCATTTATCCTAGTAATAGTATAAATAATACCAGCCGTTAATTAAATCTGCCTTTATGTGCCCTAGACATTTTATCTTGACTTATATGTATTCATATACATAGATGTGATCTCCATTAAAAGTATATGCATTTTATTAAGCAAGCCGCTTGATATATCAGAATTTTTAAATAGTAGTCAAACCGACCCATTTCGGTTAGGGAAAAAATGGAAGGATTTTTCCTTTTAAGACAAAAATAATAGGGAGGAACTATGTCTCCAAAGCATCTTCCTAAATAAATCCTAATGCCATTGTGATCCCTCTCCTTCCTTCCCCCTCCTTTTGTCAAATAATCCAGAGAAAGAAAAATCAAACTAACTATACTGGATTTCCCCAAAATGGTCACTTTTTGGAAAGCCAAGAACAACACAATTTGGAGATGCCCAGAACTGTAATGGACTGAACACCTCTGTTCATATGTGGACTCCAAGTGTGGTCTGTTGTTATTGGACTCAGATTCCTAACAGTACACACACTGTAGCATTGGTCTTGGGAAAAAAACATCCATGCATGCAAGTCTGAGAAAACACACACACACACACACACACACACACACACACACACACAACACCACCACCACCACCACCACCACCACCACCACCACCCCACCAAGCCCTGGGGTATTGCCAACATGCCTGGTTGGGCAAAGTCCTTGGATTGAATGCTTCTGGATTCTTGACACAAATAGAGCTGTTGCATTGCATAGGCCTCATCCAAAGAGCTGATATTGTTAAAAATACGAACAGGAAAATCTTATATTAAAAAGGGTATTGGAAGTAATAATATTTGAGATCTCAGAGAGCCTGAGTTCTAGTTCTCACTGTCATCAGACCCAGCACCCCCTTTATAACATTTTTAAAAGACTTCTTAATAATGAATCTTAAAATGGACTGACTGATTTTGGGGGTGCGGAGGATCTCTATAAGGGATCTAATTTATAATAAGTGTTTCAGCATGTAAGTGTTGGGCTCAACTACTGAATGAAACAACAGCCTGGCCAGGTGTCTGTCCCACGTGACTGTGACAAATGCAGATGCACGCTGCTTCAGGCCGATTCCACAATTCAGGTTCTCCGAGCAACATGGACATGACTTCCTAAAATAGCAAATAACTCAGGACAGCTCTAAATAAAACAATATTCCCTCAGTTTTCCCAGTGGTGAGCTCCTGGACTATCCAGGTTCCAGGAAAACCTGCAGAAATGCTTTGTGTTTGTTTATAAAACTGAGCTAGGTTCTGGACTCACATAATCATGAATAAAATAAATTGTATTGGTGGCATTGCCCTGGGCCTGGCCTCTGACATCCCAGGTCCCCATCTACTAAAAGCCAATAGCGCCCTCCCTCCTTCAGTCATGGTGACAACTAAAACCACCTCGGCACCCTCATCCCCACCATCCCACGGGATAATGCTCCCCACCCCCCACTTTGAATGATGTGGATCAAAGTTTACATTCCAGTTGTGCTATGTGCTGTGGGGAAGTGACAGAGCCTTTCTGGCTATTTCCTAGTCTGTAAAAGAAGTTGATACTAGCTCCTAACCAAAGACAAGCTGGGAGCATGAAATGAGGTGCCAGGTGTGAAGTTCTTCACAAAGTGCCTGCAACATAGTACATGTTTAGTGGTACTTTTTTTCTCTCTCTCCAAATAGAACCCAGGGTCTTATCAGAGGTTTTACCAGCTTGTCTCAAGGAGAATCCCTCTGTGACCCTAACAGTAGATCCTTCAATTCGTGAATATAACAAGCTATATACAGGGTGTGGCTAAAGTAGGCTTATACAGATATGAAACACGGAATTTGTTCTTGTATTTATTAATTATTGTCCTTATCTTTTATACCAACTGTCAACCGAAGTCTTACCCTTCCTAGGAAGTTCTCCTCTCTTTTGTCCCTCCTTCCAGAGCCCTGTTTCTTGTTCATCTGACAGACATGGGCTCCCACATGGAGCTGCTGAAAATACCTAGAATTCTCAGAGGATTTCCTTTCATTGTTCATGCAACCCTTATCATGATAGCTTCAGGCACTTACCGAAAATGTGTTGTTTCTCAGAAGTGCAATCAGTGAAGTCCAGATAGAGGGCCAGACACCCAAGTGTTCTTTTAATTTGTACTGAAAAAATAAGCGAATCACAAACACAGTTTTCCAATATCTTAGGCTCTTCAACCAGCTGCAATTTGCCTGAAGAGATTTTTATTCTGGTTTTTTGGTTTTTTTTTTCCCAATCCACAAAACCTCACTGGCTAAACTGAAGTGAAGCTGTCATTTATAACACTTCTTCTCATGGATCATGAAATCACATGGCTGGAGCGTTTGTGTTAACAGCATTTTAGTTTGTTCTTTTTTTTGTGACTGCCTGAGCAGGCCAGCCAGGACGGTCGCTGTGGAATGCAGTGGCCACCAGAGAGTCTTTGTCCAGAGCACATACATAAAATACTACAGCGCCCTTAACAAGGCACAACATGTCCTGTAAGACTACATGTATGTACTTGCAAAGTGAAGTTGCCTTCTGCTCTATTTTTAGTTGGCCATAAAAAAGCAATGAACAAATCACTGTCAGTGATGAAACTGAGATTTAATTAAGTCTTTCATTAAACCTGAAAAACAGTCCTCGTCAGGCCTCCATCACCTTGGGCCAGGTGAGAAGGTTGTGCTAGGCAGTGTTTAGCTTAGAATTGGTCTATTGCAAGCAATGCCAGAACTAACAAACTCAGGAGTCCCAGAATTTCAATCATTCTGTTTTTCTGTTCTCCTAAGGAAGGATTTAATTCAAATCTTGCTGAAGGCAGGGAAGTAACACATATCTGCTTAAGTTTTATTTTAACTTTTTAAGATGATCTGCTTCTTATTTTTGATTTATTAAACAGCCAACGCAAAATGTTTTGAACACTATGAAATCACCTGGTTTAACAAGTAATAGTCCATTTGAAAACTTACAAAGCATTTGCTGTAAATTGAAAAATAATGCGGTAGTTTGTCTTGTCAATGTGTAGTCTTTATTTTTCCAATAATGTCAGAAGTGTCTTTTTAAAAATGTATTGATGTCTGATCACCGAACACGAGAGTCATTTTTTCAGTATTAATTCATACTGAGTCAGCCTCAAACTGTTAAAGCAGGCTAGGAATTAAGTAACTAAAACTATTACTGTTTTACCTTCCTAAGAAAGAGAAGAGGTTTTGTTACTGTTTTCAAATGATACACATACATTGAAAAAAAGCAGAGAAATTTATAGGAATAGTCTCCTCTCCCAGAAGTAACTGATGATAGCTTTTTTGTGGGGATACCTTTGGGGCTTTTTTCTATGCACACTTGATAACTCTTCGTTATTCCCTTAAGTAATGATGGGATGGAATAGTCCTGAATCATTTCTACAGTTCTTTCACGTGTCTGCACATTTGAGCCCTGGAAGACCCTGTTGATTTGAGACAAAACTGAGAATCAGGAAGAATGTGGCTTGCTCAGGATCACAGAAAATAAGTCGTGGCATTCAGGTGGACCCGACACGACACGGGCAGCTTTTCAGGCTGTGTTTCAACCCCAGGCTCATCTGCTTCCCTCTGAGTCTCCTGCTGCTTCTGACGATTTTACCATTGATCCATGCGATCACCCCTTAATTACTTCTTTGCTCCGCCAGTGTGCTGTCGTACAACCTTATCTTCAATTAAAGCATCATTCAGGGCCCTTGTGAGGAAACTCAAAAAATACAGTAATTTTTCAGTTAATTCTGTGTTACAAGGAGCAATAAAGGCCCTTACTCTATGTGTTTGCAAATTGGGGGAAAACGATGAAATATAGACGAGCTATATTGTTCATGTGTCTTGTCTCAATCTAATACACAAATGAGGTATTGGAGGTTAGTCATACAACAATTGTTGTTATAGAATATCTTATAAATAGGGTATTTTATAAATGTGGTTTTATAGTATTTGAGAGTTTCTGAAACAGTTTTCAAATTGGTTCTGTTTTTGTTTTTGTTTTTGTTCGTCACTACAATTAGAAGTTGTAGATGTTATTATTTTTATTTCACATGTAAAGAAACAGCCTCAGCAGTGGTGAGTTGCCCAAAGTCACGTCCATTGTCAAAGTTAGGTTCAGCCGTCTCCACCTTCCTTTCGCCTCTGCCGTACCACTGTCTGCATGAGAAAGAACCAAACTACGTTTCTCTCGATTCGTCCAGGTGTCTTAGTATTCTCGGAAACATTATTTTCTCATATTTTGGAGACTTGGCATGCTGCCCCTTTCTTTGCCCTCACTGTTCCTGCCAACGGGTGACATTTAAAATCGATTTGGGTTTATTATCCCACCTTGCATGCCTGGGCAGTGCCCATCAGTAAGCCGGATCCTCTCACTGAAACCTCGGGTCCAGAAGCCGCCCGTCAGGCACACCTTGTCTTCCCCTGGACTCCTCTGCTCACTCGGCCTTCCCTTCCCACCTTCCTATGTCCCAGGCCTTACCCAAGGGGCTCTTCCCCTCTCTCGGCTTCCTTTGCCCCTCGTCCGTGTATTAATCCTAAAAGCTTTGTTTCACTCCCTTGCCTGTTTTCGTCAAAGACCAGTGTTTAAGTTCAAGTTAATATTTCTGAGAATCAGAAGCACTTTGGGAATAGCAGCCAATGGTAGATAGCGGTGGCACTATTGTGCCGCCTGCACTGTTTTCTTTGGGCCAGCCAGACCCACAGTACTCACACAAGAAACGTTGTGAAAGACAGCAAGTACGAAAGGTATCCACGTTTCACACATTTCAACTGTATGTCATCTATTTAAATCAGCCTTTAAAGAGAGAGAGAAAGACTGACCGACTTAAGCTTTGGTTTATCTCTTTTACCCTCAAACTGGGAACAAATTTGATTCACTAAACAGCAAGAGATGCGGTGCAATCTCTCTCCCCATGAAGTCATCTTTGCGTTTCCCCTGGAGATTTTACAGAGTCCTTTTGTAGCTAACTAACTGTAAAGTAAAATACGATTGGACGGTGGTAAAAGGAGATATCATTAAGATTTTCTGCTGGACTGGGTGTAATATATTTATTTCGAATCAGAAGACAAGAAACTACCTGTAAACGCAGAGCGGGGAAATTTGCACGCCCCTCCCCCAGCCCCTCTTTGATGTCCCCGTGTATCCTGGTGAGTGCTTTGGTGAGAGAACTCGGGGGTGGGGCTGGCGCGAAGAGCCCTGAGCCTTTTGAAGTGGTTCCCCCTCTCGCTCCTGACGCTCAGATTAACTCCCTGTGGTTCTTTTCCAGCTGCTCTTTTTTTTATAACTTGTGTATTGCACATGCTTTTTTCCCTGCTCTGTGTTCAGGAGCCTCGACTTACCATCTTGATTTGTCTTGTTTGCTTTCCGTGTGTCTTGCTTCCTGCGCCCAGTCGAGCCTGTTGACGCCCGCCCTGCTGCCGACCGAGGACTGACCACCCGACCAGGTACAGCCCGGGTACCTTCTACCCCTCAGCATCTTCCGCTTGCGCTTGCACAGATGCCGGCCTCGTCCTTCCTTATTAGCCTCTCCGAGACACATACATTGAGAAACAGGATTTGAAACAACTTGGAAACCAATTTTTTTTTAGATCCCCTTTTGCTTTTCCTTATGCTTCATTCCTTAAGTTGTTTCCCCCCACCCCCTTTCTGAGCTTTCCTATTAAAACAAGAAAAGAGAGCCCTTCCAACTTTGTTTCTTGATCTTTTTATGTGGAGAGGATGATACAGGGTCTGCCTGTCCTCAGCAGTGGAAACCCACTCGGACGCAGCCTGTCTGCTGGCAGCTGGGGTACTGGGCTGAGCATCTCATCCTTTCTTGCTGGGATCCGGATGGTCCTTTTCTCACTGAACGGGGCTCACACTTCAACCAGTTCCTCAAGAACATGTGATTTTCTAAAAATATCAGAACTGGAATATCTCCATAGCCCAGACATTTTGCATTTCCTCTTTTGTAGGTTGTATATACTTATTCTCAGTGAGTGGCTAAAATGACACAATAGATGTACGTGCCTGACTTTGCATACAAGTCCTTTATTCCTCATATTCCTTAAAATTCCCATTAACACCATAATAGCCACTTTTTTCTATTTTTACAGTTTCCCAAGCATTAAGAAAAAGCATTTTTCTTCGCTCTTTGTTCTGTATTTAAGCTAAGTCTCAAACTTAGTGTTAAGAATGATCTCACACCACAACATGGGCACACACACACCTGACTTTGCCACCATGAACAGCCTCACCCAACTGACAGTAGGCAGTGTCAGTGACTCCGAAAGAGGAGAGAAGGTACTGAATTAACAAATCTGTGTATGCTGGGAGATTTTACTCCTCACAGTGCATACCTTTGCATATTTATTTTCTTCTTTAGCCTCATCATGTCCCTGTGCAGTAATCAAGGAATAGGAAATGAACCTCGTTTGAAGAGGTTAACACAGACATGCCTGGTTCAGATAGAATCAGCCGTGGAGCCAGGAGCACACCCTACCCCTCTCGCAGGCTTCAGCCACTTGGGTCCCCACCCACAGTCATTGAGGAGAAACTCCGAGTCTGACTCATGGCGTCTTCATGCCTCGGCGCTGTGATTAACAAGGCAGCAGGGACTGTGGAATGACACATCTTGACAGCTGATTTCGTTGATTTTATGAACCTGTCTGTAGGGCTTCTCAAAGGAACTTAAATTAGAGTAAGTCAGACACAGCCTTGGCTCTCTTTAATATCTTCCTTATTGCCGGTGTCACACAAGTGAATGTCAAGGAGCCAGCAGTTGACACTCCCATCCTATTCAGCCCACTGGTGGGACCCAGGGCAGAGGGTCGGTTTCATTCTAACTACAGCTGAGACCAGGCCAGGTTGGTCATTTCGTAGGCCTTTTTTTTTCATGGCGCTCTCTACTTTATTTTTTAAGAAAGAGATGCTTTACATATCTACAAGCATAAAATGTGAATCAACTTTTGTTTAGGTCTTACATGGGGCATGCTGGGCTGATACGTTACTATTGAAATATCCAGGATGGGGCGATACCACCAAAGTCGATTTTTTTTTTTTTTTTGGATCTAACATGAATGAGACTTTTCCACATATTATCGAACAAAAACATTGTGTTTTAAGGGAAGAACTAGAGAATAATTAGATGTAATGGATAGGTGGAAAGAAGGCCTACCTAAAGTCTTTGTTATAATGATAGCAATACTTCATTTTGATATTTCACAAAGATGAATGCATTAAATGCTATGGAAGATTAAATAAGAAAGAAGTCCCCTGCTCAGAGGAGCTTGAAATATAATTGAAGGGATACACACAATCTGTATATTCAGAAAAATGAGATGGAAATAGAAAGGCAGGGAGCTACAAAGTACATAAAGTATGAACCTTGATGTCTGTGCTATAAGCAGACGAGGCACTAACAAAGGGTGTGTTAACCAGGCAATTGCTGGAGATGAGTTTTGAGAAAGGTTTTGAATGATTTTAGGCACACCCACGAGCCACGAAGAGGGCAGTGATTCTGTACAGATGAGGGCACAGCCTGGGCCAAGCTTCTTACAGAACATAAGGCTTGGGTTCCCCCAATAGAAGAAGGCCATAGCCAGGAAAGAATGCTCAGATGTGAAGTGGGGAAGATTCTAGCTGAGATATGTTTATGGATAGCTATATTTGCTAGATATGCATAAAGATACACAGATGCACTCTATTTTTGTGCTTATAGTGACTCTGTTGAGCATTTCGACCAGTTTCTCCCCATTTTGTAGCATTAGTTTTGGTTCTTTGTTTACCGCACTTTATAAGACTACGTGCTTCAGTCTGAGGTGCCATATTATATCTTTAGATTTTACAAACTTAGAAACCCTTCCCAGGGTTGTCATATCATGTCTTTTTTTTTTTTTTTTAAATAATCACTGTTGTCACTCCGAAACAAGTAAAGATCAGGTTTTTGTATAATCACAACAGAGGAAAATGACTTCTTGACTTTCATGGCTGAAACACCAAGGCTCTGTCACTTGTAGGATGTAGAGTCAGGTAGGGAACACGGTAATATCAGGGTCATTTCTGAGCATGGTGCCCATTACAGCTCCTCCCCGTGGTTCATTTCCAGAGAAAAATGGACTCTGAAGAGGAAGTTACACCATTTGACCAGAATAAAGAAGAAAAATGCACTACCAGCCTCTTCACAGGGGTGGAAAGCTACCCTGTCCACTATAATTTATTACCACCCTTCTCCCGCCCTAATAAAGGAAACTAGGTCCTTGACCCCAAGCTCTGTGAGAGGCTTCATGAAGGATGTGCGTCCCTTTGCCCTCAAGTGAACAACAGGCTCTCCTCACTCACCATAACTTAGAAAACTGGGGCTTGGGATCAGCACAACCCAGATAATGCATCTGGTGAGCTTATGAACAAAGGTCCCTGCAACTTATTTATAAATCAACCCATCATGTCTTAGTACAAACAATGTTAACTTATCATCATTGATGTTTTCCTATGTGCAAGCTTATTATTTTTCTTCCCCTTTAGTGAGATTTGCTTAATGTATAGAAGGTCTTTTCAGTAAATGAGTATACATGCTGTTTAAAAATGAACTAGCAGGAGCTCTTTCTGCTGAAAGTCTCCCAGCGATTGAGCTATAATTATTTGTTGTTCTGGCTTGATATGTGAAGTGGAATTTTTTTTTTAACCAGCAGAAGTATTCTTGGTATTCTTTCAGAAATAGTGTGGGCTCTTAACTTTTTGAGCGGGGAGCTCATTCTTATTTTTTGATGATTACTTGGTCTCACAAATCTAAAAGAAAAAATATTCAAAAGAGTTTTTTAAAACTCTCACAAATGTAATATTAATATTGCATTGCTATACCCTGAACAGAAAAACAAAAAAGTGAGGTATAAAGAAAATCGCTGTGGTCCTACAGGGATCTCAGATTTAAGAGTTTATAGAAAGCTAAAAATGTACAACTAGTAAGAAATAAGAGTGTTAATGTTGCAGCCCAATAAAAATTAGTGTCAAAAAGATTAGAGTCCAAATAAGGTGAAACTTAAGATAAAGTGCTAATAATTTTGAAGAAAATAAATGAGAACAGACAGCCCTGCACTCTTAGGACTGGGCGGGGATTGGAGGCGGTGAAGAGGACAGTCAGTGACAGCACTAGTTAAAGGAGGGGAGAATTGAAACTGTCCCACCTTGATTGTACTTCTGTCTTTCATGTTTATATTAAAAAGAATGTTATAAAAGGAAATTGAAACCCAAGATAGATCAAGAAAAAGAAACCAATAGAGTTCCTCGTATTAGTTATCTATTGCTGTGTAACAAATAACCCAGTGACTTAGCAACTTAAAACAACAAGTATTTCTTGCTATTACTGTAAGGCTCAGGATGTTAAGCATGGTTCAGCTGGTGCTTCTGGCCCAGAGTGTCTTGGGCGGTGGCACTCAAGACATCTGCCAGGGCTGCAGTCAGCTGAGGGCGTGAAGCTGGACTGGGACATGTGGGTCTATTTCCAAGATGACTCACCCCTATGGCTGTGAGCAGGAGACCTCAGTACCCACCATGGGAACCTTTTTATAGGATTGCTTGCATGTCCTCACAACACGGCAGCTGGCTTTCTCCAGACTGAGAGAAAGAATAAAAAGGAAGCGACAATGCCTTTTATGGCCTAGTATCAAAAGTCTCCATCATCACTGTCACCATATTCTCTGTTCATTAGAAGCAAGTCACTGCATCCAATCTACACCCAAAGGAAGGGAGTTAATCTCACCTCTTAAAGAATGGAGTGCAGATTTTGGGTATATTTTAACACCGTCGCTTCTCTCTACCCAACTTCAAATCATATGACCCAGAAAAATCGCAGGCTAAGAGAACCTGAGGGTGCAATCACAAAATTGTTTTCCGTGATCCTTGAGGAATCTAGAGAACAGAAGGGCTTGGAAAAGAGGAATAAGAAAATGTAGTTCTGACGAGCAGAAGGGAAAGAAGGTAGCGTCACAATCTATAAGCAGGTGTAGATTGATATTGATCTTGAAATCAGTTTTCAAGCAGCTTGTTGAATGGAAACTTGGTGAGCAACTGAACGAGGAATGGGTGATAGGTCATGACCAGCGTGGGTCCCCGAGGTGTTGGGCCATTATCCTCTGTTCCTTCCTGATAGGCTGTGCTGTAGGACCGGCACATCAGATGCTGTGGACGTCGCTTTCAGCTAGGTGTGTAGACGAGGTGGTAAAAGGGACTAACCGAAGAGCAAGAAATTAGGTCCCATGGGAGCTGAAGGAACCAGGAATGTGTAGCCCCAATAAGAGGAGAGTCAGCAAGACGATAATGCAGAAGGGAGCATGGGGCTTGCCGTGCCCTGAATAGGCTCAGAGATATTAGAGGACATTGATTTGGGCTTCATGTAAGAAAGACCATTCTCCAGGCAAAGCTGCCTGAAAACAGAAACCAACTGATACATTCTTTTGTTCAAGCAGGAACTGAGAGTTGGCCCTTGGTTGGGAACACCTGAGAGGAGATGATTTTAAAAGCCCTTCTCATCCTAAAATTACGACTTTTGCTATTTAAATACAATGTAAAAAATTATACTTTGTACTTCCATTTTCTTTTTCTAAAAAATGACTTTGCCTTTTGTTTTTAAGCTTCAGATTATTATTTGAAAAATGAAAAAATGGTAGCAATTAGTGGAATAATCATATAGCATTTTATAGAGCAGGAAGAGTCTGTTAGTCCCAAAGAAGCATTTCCAAAAATTGTATACCGCAGTGCTTTATTCAGCAATGAACCAATTACACTCTGTATCTGTAACTAAATCACTTAACTAAATAAATGATAGGATTTTTACAATGCTTCACTGCATAGATACATGAACATAATTTATTTGTAATTGGAATAAAGCCTCAAAGTAGCAGTTTTGTTCTACTAGGTAATTAATGTTCGTTTTTAAAGGCTTTTATTATTTTTTTCTGAAGGAATGTGGGCACATGCAAAAAGACATACAATAGGCTCACAATAAGCTCCAAAAACAAGCCGGCATATTCTAGAAACAAACCCTTGCCAACATCCCTATCATTTAACTTCTGTTTTTCCCCATTACAAAAACATACATACATATACACACATACACACATATATATGTAGTATGTGTTTAAAGACAGTAGAAGCCTTAACTTCAGATTTCTTTAATCTTTAGTCTCTTTTGTTTAAAATAGGTGGTGGTTAAGGATTTATATATGGCGTGTCATTTTTCTGGAAAAAGGGCCATTAATCTATTTTCATTTAGCTTCAGGCCTAGAAAGAGTTTTTGGTGGCCTTTATCTCGTAGCGTTACTGTTCATAGAGAAAACAAACAGACTGTCCTGCGTGTTTTAATTATGGCATAATGTTTATGGTATAATGCAGGTTCAGGCTTGACTAATATCAAGACGGAAGAGATCTCCGAGGTGAAGATGGATGCGGAGTTCCGACATGACTCGGGGTATGAAGTTCATCATCAAAAATTGGTGCGTAAAATAATTTACCTCTTCCTTCACTCTGTCTTGCCAAATAACTTACCAGCACTTGCTCACCCTGTGCCACAAATCCAGTTAAGGAAAAGATGAAAAACGATAAATAAAACGCCTCCTTATAGGATCATGATGAAAACATGAAGAAAAGAAAGAGAGGCCCTTTCTCTCATAATTCTTTGTTTCTGAAAGGCAGCTAAGCCCACATTGGGCTTCAAGTAAAATGAATATCTATGATAGCAGCCATTCTAATTAACTTCCATTCCCTTTTTTTTTTTTTTTTTTTTTTTTTTTTGGTAAACAGGTTTATAATAGATTTATTTGAAGGATCGTAATCTCATACACGTGCAAACACTATGTGGCTTCATGGAACACCTTATTCTGGCCATTCGCTTAAGTGCACATTAGTTCCTTCTTTGTCGCTTCCTCTCTTCCTTCCTGTCTTTCCCCAGCCCCCTCGTTTTAAATCCTCCTGCAGGTTGGATCTGGGGTTCGCTCTCTGAGTCTCCACCAAGGTGAGCGTCGCTGCAGACTGTTCCCAGCCGTGCCGTTGGTTACAGGCTGAGCAAGGAAAATGGCAGTTTCTTTTTCAGACAAAATCAACCGCTCACTTTTTTTTCCCCCAAATATTAGAATTAGAGGAAATCAAAAAGCAGCCGTTTCCTTTGCAGGCAGCTCTAGTCATTATGTAAAAATCCTTTACCAGAAGCTTCAGAAATATCCTGCATTATGTTAGGTTCCTTCCATCTCGTTCAGTAAGCACAATAAGGGGGTTAAATTTTATTACACATTCAGTGGTGAACAAGGAATTATAATAAAATTATCATAACAATCATAATAATTGAGAACTGCTTGCTCAGGCACTTATTTTACTTATTTTCGTTTCTGTGTGTGGTTTTTATTTTTCTTTGAAGGGGAAGTTTATTTTTCCAATATTCCTAAGTAAAACTTATAAATCCAGCTATTGAACTCCAAAAGATGCTTTTAATTGTTTATGCCTCAACTTTTCACTCTGAAATAATTGGAGCAAATCAAAAACTGACTCGAGCGAGTTTTACATTTTCACTCCCATAATTTTTCTTTTTCCTTTTTTTTTTTTTTTTTTTTGGAAAAAGACTTTTTAGCTTTTTGGAGCTTGGTTTTTATTGGCAAGTTAATCCAATATAGTTATTATGGAATCGGGGACATTCTTGGTCTGGCTAATGCTGAAGAGGTTAAAGGAAAAACTGGGGGAGCTACTGAAGAGTTGGGAGCTGCTGGGGCAGAGAGCTGAAGATTAATGTGTAGATTTGCATTCTCTGGCGCCTGTGTCATGAAAGTCCATTGCTGCAATTACACCGACTCCTGTAATGCGACAGTGACTAATGACAGCAGCAGCAATTAGGAGAATCCGCTCCCTCTACTGAACTCCTTGATAAGATAATGCACTATAATTAGTGCAATGAATATTACAAAATTACAGTATTTTCTTTAAGACATAGGAAGATGTCCAGGCTTGCATTTATTGCTGATTACCTTACACTTGTCTCATTAGTTAATTAATGATTTGCTTTTTATAAATAATGTTAAGCTAGCAAATTTTTTAGAAAGTGGAATGTTTATGAACAGCTGCTAATTTTGTTGCAAACAGACCATGAGTAAAACTCATAGAAATTTGCTATGTACTACATTGCTTCTTCAGATGGCCAGAATATTGGTTTTAGTTATGACAATCTGTCATTTAGTCTTGATATTAAAGGAAAACAGTATTTAGGGAACTGTTTTCATTAATTTATATAGCAAATGTGATCTGTTTAGTAGTCATTAGGCTAAATGACCTGGCATGAGATCATCTCCTTATATAAAAAGATGATAAAAATTGCATTTTGCTTTTATAATTCTATTGAAAAGCAGTTAAACTTGAAAAAGAATGGCTTGTTTTTGTAAACACTAGAAAGAAGTATAGTATAATAAATGCATCATACTGAAAAAATTTCTTTTTTACAATGGTCTCCAAATTCTTTTTATATTTAATCCAAATAAATAGCAACATTCTGTTGGATTTCTGGAGACAGCATATTTAAAAAAGCATGAGTTATTATGATTTATGAAAAATTCTTACCTACTACTTCCCTTTGAAATAACTGCCTTTTAAACATGTCTCTCAAGGTTAATTAGTGTCCCACTGAATTATTGTGGCTAAAACTGGGTAACAAGACATCTTTTTTCTTCTGTTTAACTCCTTTGTTTTGGAATGCTTATTCCTGTATACTGATGTCCCTCTAAGGAAGTGGGGACACCTGCAGGCATAGTTATCATGCATCAGGTCTCCCGATCTTAAACCTGCTGTGACTAGGAAAATGCTGGCCTCCTTTTATAGTCATGATTCATACCTTTACGGCTTTTGATAGATTCCCACCTCTCACTGAATGTTTCACCTGTCAGAGGGTTTCAGGTCCCATGGCTTCTGTTTTCCTGCTCTAGGGACATGGGAGGGGGTGGGGGGGAGTAGACTCGCTAGCCCTGACCAGCCACACAGTGTACATCATTCTATGGACTACAGATATCATTCTCAGTTAAGTAGAATGTGTGATTTTTTTTTTCAAGTTTGCACCCAAAAATGGAGTGGCCAGCAACTCAAACTTACAGTATGAGATACACTTAATATACTAAAACTTTACATATTCCGTGTCAAAATGTCTTATGCAGTTACAATCCCTTTTCTTACTTGTTTTTAAGGTGTTCTTTGCGGAAGATGTGGGTTCAAACAAAGGTGCCATCATTGGACTCATGGTGGGCGGTGTTGTCATAGCAACAGTGATTGTCATCACCTTGGTGATGCTGAAGAAGAAGCAGTACACGTCCATCCATCATGGTGTGGTGGAGGTAGGTAAACGTGGCTGCATGTTTGCAAGTGGGAGTGAAAGACTACGAGGGGGTATTTTTGCCTGGTGTTAGACTAAGGATGATTCGTGTATCTCTTCGTTGAAAAAAATCCTTATTCCTGCATGAGCTCTCAAGTTTCAGCTCTTTTCTTGCTTTGGTTTTTATTCATTCTGACATAAGTACTATGATCAGGGCATGGGGGTTGTGTGCTGCTACAGCAGCTTCTTATAATTTGTATTGAGATATCAGAATATTAAATGATAATGCATGGCTTAAAAAGCGTGATTACGCTCAAGCATTTAAAAGAAAAGAAAAAATGGCAGAACTTAAAAATGAAAAAGGAAGTGGAAGGCTGCTTTTTTCAACTAAAAATTAAGCACATTTATTCCTGGATTTTTTGTGTGTCTTAAATACTCTGATCTCTAACTAAAACCAGGTAAATAATAATTTTCCGTAAAGTCTTAACCTTTAAAGTTTTGCATGCAGACAACTAAGCAGGACATGCAAGGTTATTGGAGATGTTCCACCTGTGACCCTGCACTTCTCACCTGAAATATCCTAGTTTCGAGCCAGGGGTGCAGTCGTACGGGAGGTGGAGAGAGGACCCACCCGTGACGGTCACAGTTACTGCACAGTTATGTCCTTGAGACTGTGTCTCCCCACAGGCCAGTCTGTGACTGACGTGACTGTGTACAGCACAGAAGTAGCGGGTTACACCGCCAAAATAGAGTAAGCTACGAAATTGAAATATTGACTTAAGCTCATGATACAAAATATTGGAAAATAAAATGTATGAATAACTTCTTTTTGTGCTTCTAAAATACAGTTGGAGGGCGGGAACCTCATGGTGTGTGTAAGTCTTAGAAAACAGTGAGAGAGTTAATTCATCGAGGGAGGTGTCGGATTTTTAGAGCTGACAGAGATTTCAGTGATCAATCAAACCGATCTCCTTTTGTAGATGAGAAAAGAGACCCAGACGAAGTATTTGCCCAGTGTCAAGCCGAGTAGCACCAAGGTCAAAGTGTCCCCACATCCTCTCCATTGTTTTTTCCTTCAGAGAAAAGTCCAGATTATTTCCAAGAAGTTACATTTCTTGCTAACCCCAAAGAAGTGTTTTCCCAGCCATTTTTGATCTTAAGGGAGCAGGAGCAGTTTAAATATATTAAGTCTGTGACAAAGCCAGGAACCTTACTTTGTTCAGCTCCTAAAATCTCCAAGCTACTTGTTTGTAGGAGCTGCTGATGGAAATTGATTTTGTATCTTATTTTCTCTGTCTATATGGGTATGGATGTACCAGAGAGCAAAGAAATGAAGGAATCCAGGGAACGAGTAACAAAATGTAAAAAAACTGAGTGACTGACAAACTGCCATGTGAGCATATAAAATCAGCAATGACACTGTCACCAAATGTGGGGTGTTGCTCTTTTTGTAACAGTATTTCTGAGCTTGTGTCCTCTGAAAGTGTAAGACGTATTACTAGCATCCGTTTATCTCATTCCTACTCAAAACAGTTTTGTTTTTCATTTTAATTCCAGGATTGGGCAAATTAAAGTTTTTACATACTTGAGTAATTCAAAAACCTTTTTTAACTTCTTTAATATAATTGTGTTTTAATTGCCTTGGACCGATGAATCTACCCAAGAGGCAGCTTCCTTTTTTATCAAAGTGCCTGTCTTTGGTGACAAAGGCCACATAGATAAGTCATCGCTTATCATCATTGATAGCTTAAGCAACATAACAAAGTCAGTTTTACCAGTGGATTAATTGACGTGAACAAGACCTAAGTTCCCGTGGCATCTCACCAACCTGATGACGAAATGACATGGTTCGAGGACCTACTGTATGCGTTCGCTCAGGCTTCCATAGCAAAGCCACAGACTGGGGGCTTCAGCAACAGAAAGGTATTTCCTCAGGATTCCGGAGGCTGGACATCTGAGGTCGGGGGCTCGTGCGTGGCTCCCTGTGCCTGCACCTCATCTTTCCTCTGTGTGTATCTGTGTCCACACCGCCTCTGCTTGTAAGGACACCGGTATTCCCAGATTATCCGGGCTTACCCTCATGATTTCATTGAAACTTAATTACCGCTCTAAAGTCCCTGTCTCCAAATACAATCATATTGTGAGATACTAGAGGTTAGGACTTTACTATATGAATTCGGGAGGGATACAGTTCAGCCCATACCAGAGCTCAGTGAGACTGGGCAGGAAAGGGAGGCCTCTCTCAGGACTTACCAGGTACTTATTTGAAAGGACACATCCCCAGGCCTTACCCCAGACCTCAGGAAACAGACTTTCCAAATAGAAGGCTGGGAACCTGAGTGTTGAAAATTTTTCTGACATGAAGGATCATCTAAGTATTTCTTCTTTCAAAAAAAAATCCATAGATAACTGTTTATCTACAGTTAGGCCCTTTACGGCTATAAAGAAGACCTAAACTGGTGTAATTATAGCAACCTAAGTTAAGTTTCTTTTAGTTACCAAGAAAAGTCTCCTTGGATATGAAACTTCAGAAAAGTAGACACTTCAACAAAGATTCTGGGGAGGGCGGGGTGGGGGGGGGAATAATTTTTAAGCCAAGAGGCATCCTTAAAATAAACAAAATTATAGGGAGGGCAAGTTTTTCAGCTCTCCTTTTGATATTCGTTTTCTAGCTACTTGAGAACAACTAGAAACCTCTTTAGAGTGAGTGTCCCGCCTTGTTTGGGTTTCTGAAGAAATGCTTTGTCAAGCTCCGTATTGGGCTGTGTGAAGCAGTGTTGGACCACAACTTCATCTAAGGTGCTGTCCAGCGTCCCTGCCCTTTCAGCAGGTTCTAGTCCAGCGGGGGTTGTCAAACGTGAACACGAAGAGCCGCAGCCCAGCCTGGGCACCTAGGCTGACTCACCTGGACCAGGCGATGCAGTGTGCTGTGGGGTTTCAGAGGACCCCTTCTCTAAGGGCAAACCCGAGTCTACACTCCATGGAACTGATTCTCCTACAGACGTTCTCTGCCTGTCTTCATGGGCTTTCACACTCAAGTACCCAGAAACAGGTTTATTTCCAGCTCTGATTAACCTGCCTCATTAATGAGTAACCAACCCTCCTTCACTAAGAACAAAATGGAATAAATGAATATTTCCACTGGACTGGCTGGCGCACATTGTACGTCACATGATCGGTGCATGAAGAAGTCACAATGGAGGCACTGTTCTCCAGGAAATCTCTGGTTCTCAGAGTGAAAGATCCTGACAGGAAATGACAGAAATGTGGAAATGAGAATGAGCCTGGTCTTTTTATTAACAGAGTTGTTACCAGAGGGAATGGAGAAGTGGCTGGCTTTTGTTTTTAGAAAATAAGCAGTAAACATTGATTTAATGATTCGCTTAGCCCTGAGGCCAGAGATACATTCTGTGAGCCATTAACCACGGTTTCAAGGAGATCACATGCTTTTGCTGGTGCCTCAGGCAGTGACATGACGGCTCTCCATTGCACTGCTCCCCGAATGTGCCACCCTCTGGTGGCCGGGAGCCCGACTCCAGCTGGTACCCGCCGCTGCT
This sequence comes from Furipterus horrens, assembly GCF_987537825.1. NCBI lineage: Eukaryota > Metazoa > Chordata > Mammalia > Chiroptera > Furipteridae > Furipterus > Furipterus horrens. Next base: position 13,469,270 of record NW_028327171.1, read on the forward strand.
CCTGTGTGAATCTGGTCCTGTAAAGCCCATCGATGCCGGGTTCCGTTGCACAGTAGATCCTCCTTTTCCACACTGTTGTCAGCTGACAGTGGACACCTGAAAATATATATCGCACCTCTTTCCAGTCCTCCCGAACGGAGACCTCACCTTTAATGGCGGATGTAGTTTAAGGTTACAAACTTGCAATGAGTATTAAAAAGCCCTAGAGATCTGGTGCACAGTAAAGTGAATATAGACAATATTGTAATCAAACTGGCGAAGAGACTAGAGCTTAATTATTCCAGCCACCAGAAAGAAAAAATAATTCTTTAATGTGATAGAGACACTAATTATCACCACAATGGTAATCATATTACAGTGAATAAATGGGTCCAATTAACATGTACACCTTAAATTTGCATCATGTTATAGTCAAATATATTTCAACTTTTAAAAATTAGGGGGAAGGAGGGCACAAATTCTTGATTATAGGGTGGAAAACATTTTTATTCCACAGATCTGTTAACTAGAACAGCAGAAGTCTCTCCATGCCCCCAGTCATCTCATTGATGATCTAAATGAGAAGCAAGTAGCTTATTTAGTTTTTTGTGGAGTTATGACGTATGACTTTTTCTGATGAATGTGCCATACTGTGCTGGTGACGTTATAAAAATACTATGGCCCCATGGGTCTTTTTGTTCTGACAAGAAGGTGATACTAATGGGCTATTGTAGAGCAGTCGGACAGAATGGGCAGGCGAAATGGGAAGCAGAGGTAAGAAAAAGTGAAGCTGGACTCAGAATCCGCACGTGTCTCAAAGCCAACGGCAGGATGAGAAATTGGAAGGTCAGTGGAAAACACCAAAAATGATGTGAAGGCATAGCAAAGATTCCAGAGCCTGCCTTAAGAATTACTCCATGTGGGCATTCAACATAACTGAGCTACTTATCAAGAGATAGAATTATAATTAAGAAAAGGAATGTGTACACAGTTGAGCAGAAAGTCAACACTGGAAGGACTAAATGGGGCTTGAAAAGTTGATTGCCCTTTTCTTTGTTTTTATTTTTCTGCCCAGTTACTGGTTCCTTTGATTTTCTTACTCTCTGCCGTTATTATGTACATTTTAGTTTATCTTCTCTTCCTCTCCTTATCCACTTGGATGACCTGAAATGGAAAGTTGCAGGGGTCGGGATTTGGTTGTTTGGCCTAACTCGATGCCATGCGTTAAAGGGACACCCATCAACACACATCCTGCTGGTGGCTATTGAGTATAAAATGAAAACGTGGTGTTTGCTGGCCTGCAGTACCTACACTAGAGACCGTGTGATTACGGGAGAACTAGAAACTGAGGATACCCAAATAGAATTTTATCTCTCTCCATGATGGTTGAGCTGTAAATTCCTCTGGATATAGTAAAGGAGTAAGCGGCTGCAAAAAGTCAAGTTCAGGGAGAAAGGAGGAGGAGGAGGAGTATTCAGGAGTTCTACCCAAGGCTCTTAAGACTGGGCTCAGCCCTATACTGTGTGGAGCCAGGTGAAGGCAAGCCACAGTGCAGTCGGGAATCCAGGGTCTCAACGAAGACCACACACTTGCACCAAGAGACAAGCATGGACCTCAGATCGCACTGCTGCCATCCAGTTCAGAAAATTGGGAGGCAGTGTTCAGAGCTGTCAGCAAGTGACAGCTGTCCCTGCTGCCAGCACGGTCCTATCATTCCTTCTAGAACAAGCACCACTGGCTCCAACTCCCCCAGCTCTGCTCTAAGGGACATAATGCTAAAGTGGTCGTCTGTACGTGGTCGCAGCGGGCTGGCGGGCGCATGGTCACATGGTGGCCCACACAGGGATCCTGCTTAGCCGTGAGTGACAGGTCACTGAGCCTGCTGGAAAGAAGGCTCCCCTTTACCCCAAGCTCTTTCTTCAGTAATGGGTTTATCCGTGAACATGAGGACTCATGTTTCACATTTTGCTTTCAAGGGGTTGGGGATAACAAAGCTAAAATCCGTACTCCTTGGGTGCCATTTTGTAAAGATAGCCCTTTCTCCTATAGCTACCAGGCCCTCGGAGGTCTGAGGGCCAAGCCACCCACAGCAGGAATGGTGACACAGGCCACCTCCCGGTGTCCGGGGACAGAGGATGAGCAAGTAGAAAAGAGGCCACGAAAAAAAGAGATGAATTAAATGCCTGGGTTTCACACCAGCCTCTGAGCCTCGCATTTCTAGCAGGGTCCTCTAAAGCGCTTGGCTTTGGGCTTTGAAGGGGACATAAACTGTTGAAGCACCAGGTGTCCCTCTGCGCGTGATGAATGCAGATGACAGCTGTCGGCCAGTGCGTGGGTTGCTGCGGCCCCTGGAGGACATGCAGCCATAACATCTCAACATTCAAGCAGCATCATGGGTTTTCTGCACTCGTGAATGTAGCTGCTTTGGGCTGGATCTCCCCAGCAAGGGTTCTTTTTAACCTCGACATTCTTTGAAATCTCAGTTCAGAGGTAGCACAGAGCAAAGGGAGGCTCACGTTTGAATGACCTATGGCCACTGCCAGGAAAACATGGGGGGTCATTCCCACTAGGCCAGGGATGCTGAGCGTCCATTGGAACAGCGTCCTGTGAGGGTCATACTGACTGACCATGGGAGAGCCAGCGTATATTGACAAATCCTTCCTTCAGTTTTACTGAGGCATAATGGACATATAATGTATTAGTTTTACTTACACAACATGATTTGATAGATGTATATGTTGTGAAATGATGGCCACAAGTTTTGTCAACATCCATCACCTCGTGTAGTTGTAAGTGTGTTCCTTGTGATAAGAACTTTTTAAGACCTACTCTCTTAGCAACTTTCAAATATACAGTGTAGTGTTCCTGGTATTAGTCACCGTGTTGTACAATACATCCCCATGACTTGACTTATTTTATAACTGGAAGTTTGTATCCTTCACCCATTTCACTCAGCCTCAACCTCTTGTCTCTGGCAACCACCAAACTGTCCTCTGTAGCTGAGTTTGGGTTTGTTTTTTACATTCCACGTATAATTGATATCATCCAGCTTTCATCTTTCTCTTAGTTCATTTAACATAATGCCCTCAAGGTCCATCCATGTTATCACAAAGGATAAGATTTCCTTCTTCACTGTTGAGTAATTGTGTGTGTGTATGTACCCCATTTTTGTTATTCATTCATCTGTCAGTGGACACTGGTTTTCATGTCTTCCCTATTGTAAATTATGCTGCAATAAACATAGGGATACAGACTCATTCTTGACATTATGAAGTCATTTCCTATCAATAAATACACAGAGGTGGGGTTGCTGGATCTTCGGATGACTCTATTTTTAGTTTATTGAGGAACCTCTGTACTGCTTCCCGGAGTGACTGCACCGGTCTTTTCATCCAAGTTATTCATTAGACTGGTTTTGTCACGGCGTCATACCAGTCTCCATCCCTAGACATGGTGTCTTAGCACCAACACATCTACTCTGCTCTTTTCCCTTCGTTGGGAAGCAGTGTGGAGTCAGAACCATGGCAGGTTGGATGTGTCAGTCGTGGGGGGAGGGGAGGGGAGGTTGCTGCAGAAGGAGCTGAATGTCGCTTGGCAGCACTCAGCTGTCGGGGGCAGGCCTGCAGTATTCTCCTGACATGGGGAGCCCAATTTTGTCATGTGCAGAACAGAAAGATCACTTTGAATGAGAAACCATCTTCTGTACACTACAATTCTGACTTTTCTTTGGAAAATATGCTTCTTCGTTCTGATTAAATTTGTGTTGCTTTTCTTCATCTACCAATGGTTTTGCAGAAAAGAATTTTTTTTTAAATAACAAAAGTAAATTTTTATTCGTTCAGCAAAGAAGTAAGTACTTCCTCTTTCCTGTACACTCTTGAGAGAGACAGCTAATAAAAGAGACACCCGAACAGCCACTCCCCACAGGTACATGAGGCTGGGGATGGGAGGAGGTTGGGGGGTGGGCTTGACAAGTTTCAAATTGCCAGCCTAATCTTAGAGATAAAGCACCATATCAACAGAGGGTCTATTTTTAAACCTTTAGCAGGACAGACTTCTGTAGTACCTTAGTGCTCACTTTAAAAAAAAATTGCGAATCTAGAACGGCATTTCCTTGCTATATTTTCCCTTTTCTTCTGTGCCAAATGAGAACCCCTTTGATGTACATCTATTGTTATTTTAATTGAAAGACATATTAAATTTAGTAAAACAAGGACAAATTTAACATGGGAAGGTAACACAGTCCAGATTTGCGTGTCCCAGTAGACTTTGCTGGATTTCTGTTCCCGATACTCTTGGATATTTTTTCTGGTTTACCACCACACTTTCAAATAAAGCAGTCTTCCATCGTGCGTGGTTTGTTTGTTTGTTTGTTTGTGTGTGTGTGTGTGTTTTATTGAGCCAACAGAGAAGGGAAAAAAATAAATTTTCCACACTAGATACATCATCCAGTTACTGTTCAGTTGAGGAAACCAATGAGCACTTCAAGGTTTGAAGCGCCACCTGGTGGCTACATGGAGCATCTGAGTAACTGAATAGTCGGTGTTCTGCAATCTTGGCAAAAGAAGAGTACTGTACTTCTTATCATCTTCCAGTTTATCCACGTGCACTCTTTAAAGGCTGTTCTTTTTTTCTTACTCAGTTTTCCTCGTGCTTACTTTTCAGGTTGACGCTGCTGTGACCCCAGAGGAGCGCCACCTCTCCAAGATGCAGCAGAACGGCTATGAAAACCCAACCTACAAGTTCTTTGAGCAGATGCAGAACTAGACCAACCGCCGCAGCAGCCTCTGAAGTTGGACAGCAAAACCATTGCTTCACTACCCATCGGTGTTCATTTATAGAATATTGTGGAAAGAAACAACCCCTTCTGTTTTATTATTCACTCATTATCGCCTTTTGACAGCTGTGCTGTAACACAAGTAGATGCCTGAACTTGAATTAATACACAAATCAGTAATGTATTCTCTCTCTTTACATTTTGGTCTCTACACTACATTATTAATGGGTTTTGTGTACTGTAAAGAATTTAGCTGTATCAGACTAGTGCATGATTAGATTCTCTCCTGATTATTTATCACGTAGCCCTTAGCTGGTTGTATATTATTCTTGTGGTTTGTGACCCAATTAAGTCCTACTTGAAATATGCTTTAAGAATCGATGGGGGATGCTTCATGTGAACGTGGGAGTTTAGCTGCTTCTCTTGCCTAAGTATTCTTTTCCTGATCACTATGCATTTTAGAGTTAAACATTTTTTAAGTATTCCAAATGACTTAGAGAATTTTTTCCATGACTGCGTTTTACTGTACAGATTGCTGCTTCTGCTCTATTTGTGATATAGGAATTATGAGGATACACATTTATTTCTTTGTGCCTGTTTTATGTGCACACATTAGGCATTCAGAATTGAAATTTTTTTGGTCCATGAATCTTTGGATCTTTGATAAAGAAAAGAACCCCTGTTCCTTGTAAGCACTTTTATTGGTGGGGGTGGGGGGAGGGACTGCTCTGCTGGTCTCAAATTACCAAGAATTCTCCCCAAAAAATTTCTGCAGGATGATTGTACAGTCATTGCTTATGACCATGATAGCTTTCTACACTGTATTACATAAATAAATTAAATAAAATAACCCTGGGCAAGAGTTTTCTTTGAAGAATGACGATGGACATTAAACATTCAGAGTGGTTTTAAGGGGACAAGAGGCAGCTTTCATTTCCTTGAACCAGTCTAAATAAAACATTTTATCTGTGATACCAAAAGATGAAAGGGAAAGGGGCATAATCAGGGAATGGGGACAGCATGCCTGGACAAACCCTTTAAGATTTGTCTTCAATTTGTATAAAATGGTGTTTTCATGTAAATAAAAACATTCTTGGAGGAGCGCCATTGTGCTAGTGTGAATGATTGCCTGGTGACAGCCTGCTGATTATTTAGTCATCTGAAGACTGGCAAGAAACCTGATGTGCTCTCATATGGACAGTCACGCCTATCGCGTCTTAGCTGTAAGTTGAGGTGGAAAATTGGGGGCCGGTGCATGTCCCCCAGTGCTAGTAATGTACCACACAGACCTAGCTCCATTTTTATTCGGTCCAAAGCATTTTGCTGCCATATCTTGGTCCTCAAGTTTGTCCATGTCTTAGTCCGTTTCACAAATTACATATTTTTAACAGACTGGGTAGCTTCTAAACAACATAAACTTACCTCTTACAGTTCTGGAGGCTGGATGCCCAAGATCAGGGTGCCAGCTTGGTTGTGTAAGGCTGTTCCAGGTCACAGACTTCTTGAACCCACGTTGTAGGAGGGTGAGGGATCTCTCGGGAGCTTCTTTTATAAGTCCCTGATCCCCTTAATGAGGATTCCACCCCCATGACCTAATCACCCGAAAGCCCCCACCTAATACCATCACATTGGGCATTAGTATCTCAACAGAGGAATTTGGGGGGCACACATTCAGGTAAACCCTAACAGTCCCAAGTAAGATAGAGAAAAGTTTCAGGGAAATTAAAAATTAAGACCAGCTGCTAACCAGTTTTCTATAAAACAAGATTTCTGAATCCTGGCACTACTGACCTAGTTTGTGAGGAATAATTTCCTGTTGGGGGGCGGGGGGGATATGTTGTCCTGTGCACTGTAGTATGTTTAGCAACATCTCTGTCCTCTTACCCTCTGAATGACAGTAACACCTCCTGGTTATGATAATCAAAAGTCTCCAGATATTGACAGATCCAATGTCTCTAAGGAAGGTAAACTCACCCCCATTTGAGAACCATTGTTCTATATATATTTTAAAACAAAGTCACGTGTACATAATTTTTAAATGGGGGAGCCTATCCAACTGCTATTCCAAAGGTCTAAGAACACACCGACCGCTGTGTCTGCATGTTGTACCTGGTATGGAGTGGACGAGGGGATCGGCCAGCACATTTTAGCTTTCCATTGCAACCTTTTCAGCTAAAACATGAAACCCAGAAAAGGAAACAAACTAGTTTGATCACGTCACTGTGCACGATGAACAGGCTCAATAAAAATGCGTCTCGGCGTATCCTACCTTCATGAGAACAAAATCGTCCTCCACCCTGTGTAAGGGCAATTAGACTCGACTGCTCTGTGAAGGTGTGTCACACGGGACAGTTTATATGTGTAAGCTGCAACTCCCTTTTGCCTGGCCCAAAGAGAGGTACCTGACAAAGTAAAATTAGCCTGGATAAAACTATGTTTTCAATAACACTAATGAAATGAAATCCAACTTTCCCAAATATAGGAGGTTTCTCCCAGGCTTCAGTTGCAAAAACTGCGAGGTTTAGTTTTCATCGTTAATAAAAAACGATTTTAAAGTATATACATGTTGGAAGTATGAAAAGCTAATGCCTTATAATCTTGGTTCTCAAATTGAGGTATATGGAAAGGATTCTCCAGATGGTCTGGGGAATAATCAATGGGTAATTTACACAAAACCAACATGTTATCAAATAGAATTATAGTGGTAGTTGCCCAAGCCAAAGAAATGAGATTTGTGGGGAGTTTGGTGTGGTCAATCTTATGGGTGAGGTATGGCACCCATAATAAATTTTTATTTATCTTATTATGAGTAAAGCTGGATACTCTTTCATATGTCCAAGGGCCATTTTATGCCTTTGTGAATTTTCTGTTTATGTCTTTAGCTCTGGGCTTGAAGTCTGCTTTGCTCTCAGCGTTGCAACCCCTTACTGTCTGCGGTTTGCCTGATAAGTCTTTGTCCACCTTTTAATTTCAGCTTTGTTTTCAGTTTTTGTCTTTCTTGTCTAAGCACAGAGCTGGGTTTTCGCTCTCTGAGCCAATTTGAAAGTCTTTTAATAGGTCCATTCAGTCGTATGATGTGACTGCTACGCTTGCTCTCCGTTCTGTCATATCTCATGTGGTAATTACCGAGTGTATTACATTCACTGTGTCTCTGTGGGGAGGGCTCTTGGTGTGCACGTGTGTGTGTGTGTGTGTGTGTGTGTGTGTGTGTTTTAGGAAGCTTTGGATTTCCATTCTAGTGGTTACTTCTGCACTAATGCTTTTTGTAATGCTCTTGACTTCTTCTTCCTTAATTAACCTTTGTCTGTCTTTTCTAAATGATACTGACTCCTACTTCCCACCTACACAGCAGTGTTCTTAACTCTACTTCCCCCCTTTTCTCTTCCATTTTTTTTAAGTTGCATTTGCTCTACATCAATGTTTGCTTATTTTTTTTCAACCCAGGAACCTATTCTATTTTAGTTTCAGCTCTACAGTCTAATAAGGGAAATGAACTGCTCCGTCGGTCCTTTGTTTCCAGACATCTTTCGTTTGAATGAAGCTCACCCTCCAGGAAACCCCTTTAACAGCCCGTGTGTACAGAATTCTTGTAGTTCTGGCAAATTCAACACTGATATTCTATCACCTGAAACTAGGAAGGCAGCTTGTTTATCTTTAAGTTTCTTGAAAATGCTGCTCCGTGCTGTTTCCTTGCTTTGTATGTTATTTTTTAGAAATCTGAAGCCAATCTAATTCTCTTTCCTTCGCAAGTTGTTTTTTGGTTGTTTGTTTGTTTATTTGTCTGTTTAGCCTAGAGGATCTGAGATTTTTTCCTGTATTTTTAAAGTATAATCATTTTACAAAGTTATGTTTCAGAGTTAATTGTTTGTGGTCAGTTTCCCTAAGCACCACCCTCCTTTCCTGAGCTCTTTCAGTGTGTAGAGTCAGTTCATTTATTTCTGGAACTTTCTCTTAGAGTTTATATTATGTTCCATTATTTGTATTTTCTTCTTCGGAGACAGAATAATGTGAACTTTCATCCTCCTTTGCTTCATTTCCATTTCAACCTCCTCTCTGATCCTTTTTTATTTTCTTTTGCTTCATTTTCACTCTCTTGGCTGTTTTCCTCCTTTTATTCAATACCCTTAATTAAGTTTTTATTTGAACTCTTTGCGCATCTTATCATTGTTCTTTATCGCTGATACAGTTGTGTGATTTTCTTCTATTCCCTGAGTTCCATAAGCTCTCCTTTTGTTTCCTCCTGTGTCCCCCCGCCCCCCTTGATTTCTCTGCTTAGTTTTGTAATTCTGATTCCGGGAATTTTCCCTATCCCCAGATGCATGTTGGAGAATTTTAAATTAATACTGAGGTCGTGTTACCAGTCTTCTTCAACTTTGTGGCTGTTGGGGATAGAAGGAGACCTGGCCAGCAGAGAATCTTATTTTCATGACTTGGGGCATTTTGTCATCCTTGTCTGTTGGAAATGGCCAGTTATTTTCTGTTCCCGTTCATTCCGTGGGCAGGGTGCTTCGTAAACACGTTCTTCTTTCCATTCTGCTCCCTTCTGGGAGTGTCTTTCATGGAGGGCTTGGTACAGGGAGAGGAAAAAAAGAGTTGATGTGTCCTGCTCCTGTTTTCCGGAGGAGCCTTCACTTTGCTCTCTTTTTCCTTCACGACCATCTCCCAGGACACCTCGTCTTCTCCGTGGACTCCACTGTCCTCCAGAAGCTTGCGTCTCCAGTCCGAACCTCTTGACCCTGCACACTCCAGCCCCTTCTTCATAGCCAGGGCTCTGAACTACTAAGTCCTCTCCGTGGTACGATTTAAATACACATTGTTTCCTTTCTTTCTAAAGGGTGGTTTTGTTTGCTGCTTCTCCAAGGGCCCTGCTCTGCTCCACTCTTCCCGGATTTCCAGGCTCCTTGCCTCCGAGTTCCACACGCCTTGGCTTGTGGTGGCTGCAGCAGACCGGTAGGGGGCGCACTGTCGGCACTTTAGTTCGGTTTATTCCCTCTACTTACAACTCATTTGCGGGCTCAGTGTCTCCTCCTCTTAGCAATGCTGAAGAGGGAGATTAACCACCATTACTAGCAAATCCCCATCCTCATTTGTTTTAAAAGCTCCCCTGGGTGATTTTCATATGCAGCCAGGAAGGACAACTGTTTATTATAACACATTGTGCTTTTAATTCGTTTTACATGTATTGCCTCCGAAGTCCTTTGGCTTCCTGGCCATGACCGTGCCTTTTGCTTCCTACCTGAGTCCTCCACGGGGCGCTGTTCTACAGATCTGTGTTTTCTAAAGGCCTCTGTCATTCACCTGTATCAGAATCACCTGCAAGCCCTGCCCCCACCCCTAAAAATGCGATTTCCTGGGTCCTACCTTGGACCTAATTCAATACTATACCCTCCCAACCCCGCCACGGTTGTCTAAGCCATGAAATGTCTTAAGAACTGCTGCTCTGGATAGTGGACCCTAAGGTCCTGCCCTCAGCTTGCTCTTCTACGCACCAGCTCTGAGGAATCTCAGCCACGTGGAAAATACTAGTTGTAACTGTGCAAAGCAAAAGCTCAAACCTCGGCCTTTTCCCTGAGTTGCAGACTCAGATTCCTATATTTGTTTTAATAACATGTTTTAAGAAATGCAGAAAATACTGAATGTAGCAGGAAAGAAGATTCACTCATAAATCCGCCATTGCCACAGATGTATTGTTAATGCTTTTGTATATACAAGGTCTGTCCGGAAAAAGTCCAGCCATTGTTAATATAACAAGAACGGTTTGCATGACATCGATGTAACCTGGCAGCCAAGGAGACTAGACTGGAATGCACATGTGTGAACAATGATGACTTCACTGTACTAGTCAGTGGGGGCCAGTAGATGCCACTGAGTGAGCAGGTGTACAGTGTGGCCATCACATTCAAAATGACTGAGCAAGTAGAGCAATGAATCTGCATCAAATTTTGTGTTAAGCTTGAAAATTTCTCCATGAAAACTATTTCAATGATTCAGAAGGCCACAGCTATGGGCAACTGGTGATTGGCGGCTTCATTACAACAATGCACCTGCTCATGTATCACGTCTCATGCTGAGGTTTTTAGCAAAACATCAAATCACCCAGGTGACTCAGCTTCCCTACAGTCCAGATTTGGCACCCTGTGACTTCTGGCTTTTCCCAAAACTAAAATCACCTTTGAAAAGGAAGTGATTTCAGACTGTCAGTGAGATTCAGGAAAATATAAAGGGGCAGCTAATGGCACTTAGGAGAACTGTGTGAGGTCCTAAGGTGCCTGCTTTAAAGGGAACTGAGGTGCCATTGTCCTATGTACAATTTTTTTTACTCTATTATAAATAATGTTTAAACAAATATCTTTTACCACAAGATATTTGTTCTGTTTAGTTTTTTAATAAGAGGCAGTTTAGTATCGGCTTCCAGAACGCAGACTTTTGAGTCAGGCTTTTCCTCAGCGGGGCCTTGCTTTCTTCATTTGTAAAATCAGATAGTAGTACTTCACACTGCAGTCATGAGGATTAAATTTGTTAATACATGTAGTGTTTAGAACATTGTCTGATATGTAGTAAATGGTATAGAGGTGTTACCTGCCCAGGAGAGTGTCCAAGAAGTAGAGGGTATTTTTCATTCTTTTCCCTTTATTCATAACACCAAATAGATTTCAAAAGAAGAAGTCCCCACTCCATCCACCTTCTCAAAGTACCACAGGACCAAGAGGGACCTGGGTAACGCTGTGCATTGATTCCCATGTGGAAACGAAAGACAAATTTTGGCCAAACCACGCACATCATTTTCCTATTAAGCAGGTTGCTCAGGACTAATTCTCTGTAGCGGACTCTTGAAAGGTCCCTGAGCCCTTTCTCTTTCATTCCCTCTCCTCTATCCATAAACACAAGGCCCCAAAGTAGTGTGATTTTCTGCACAGAGGAGAAACTGAAGCACAAATAACTTCTGTAACCCCTTTGCTTGCGTTATCTTGTGGAATACACTTGCAAATCAAATCAAAATATGAAGCTCCAAGTGGCTGTTAAAGCAATAAAAAGTGTTCTCCACCCACCTCTTAGGCAAATGACAGGCTCTGAAGCTAACTAGCAGGCAATGCCTCATTGCTAACAGCGTTGGTTTTGAAAATGTTTTAGAGTAATCTTCAAAGTAAGCAAGTAATTGTCAGTAAGTTTTCTTGGATAACTGAATATTCTTGGAGAACCTGCTTTATGTACTCTACAGCAAATTATAATTTTAAACCACCCTGAACAGAGTTTTCCTTGTCTGAACTGTTCCTCCAAACTCCGGACTTTTTTAGTGAATGCAAACTTCCTGCCTTCAGTGTGTGAGATGACCACATGGGTCATCCATTAATTTAAAATAGTTATTGAGTACCTACTGTATGCGCTTAGATAATCCCAGGACAGGGAAATACCATGGTGTAAAAACAAACAAACAACAGATAAACCCACCACATTCCACTCAATATGTTACAAGTTAAGTCTCCAAGTAACCATTACCACCCCAACAGTGATTGTACCCTAACAGTTTTTATTTTGCCACAAATCTGCAATTCGGGTAAGGCTCAGTAGGGAAGGCTTATGTCTACTCCACACAGAACTGGGAGCAGCTCAGCTGAAGGCTGGAGGACCTGCTTCCAAGATGGCACATTCACATGGCTGGCGGGCTGGTGCCAGTTGCCAGCTTGGGCGTTTGACGGGGAGCCTCAGTTTCGCTCCACGTGTGCTTTTTCATGTGGCCTGGGCTTTCTCATAGCATGGTGGCAGGGTTCCAAGGGTCAATGTCCCACAAGAGAGGGCTGGAACTTACTTTTTAGGCCCTAGTTTCAGAAGTTCCATGACATCTCTTCTGTCATACCCAATATGTGGAGACAGTCACAAAGGTCTTCTCAGATCAGAAGGGGGCATACACTCCACCTCTTGATGACAAGCATGTCAAAGAACTTGTGAATATGTTTTAAAACCACAACAGCATTAGGAAACATACACAGTAGTCCCTCACTATATCGCGGTTCACTTATTGCGGCCTCGCTGTATCGCGGGATTTTTAAAAATATTATATTTAATTATTTATCGTGGGTTTTCCGCTCTATCGCAGGATTCTGTATGTTGTTAAAGTTACGTAGGTTTAAGAGTGTAGAATAAATGTAAGGTTCCTACTTCACGGGGGGCTCTAGAACGTAATACCCGTGATAAGTGAGGGAATACTGTATTCTATTGCGATAAATAGAGGTGATGGCCGTTCTCCTTTCCTGGTCTGCCTAGCATAATTAACTAGTAATGAAAGTCTGCTTAAGGCACACAAGGATATGGCTTCATTCTCATCGGCAGGGCAACCTCTGTTTATATTTTCCATTATGGACCTGCCTCCTGAGCTCCAGATTCCTTGTTGCTCATTGACATTTCCATTCAAATACAGGGCGGAGCAAAAGCAGCTTTACAGTTGTTCATATGGAAAATAATACAATAAACAACAAATAATAATGCAAGAATAAACTATGTTTCGTGTACTCACAACTGTAAACCTGCTTTTGCCCCACCCTGTATTTCACAGGTTTCACACACTTAACATCTTCAACATCAAATTCTAGGTGTCTTGCTTCTTCTTTAGCTTTTCCCTTCTCAATAAATGGCAAGTCCAGTCTTCCAGTTGTTTAGGCCAAAAATGACAGCCCCGTGGTTATCCATTCATCTTATCTCCATACCTTCTTTAGGTCATTGATTAAATGTCGTCGTTTGATAATGTTTTTCCTGACCCTGCTGGTTAAAACCAAGCTCCTTCCCTGGCCCCAGCATTTCCTGCACCCCTTCCTTCCATCATTTTTCTCCTTGGCGCCATCTTATTTTTATTCACTTATTGCCTTCTGCTCACTACAATATAAATTCCATAAAGGCAGGGTTTTCTTTTCTTTTCTTTTCTTTTTTTTTTTTTTTTTTTTTTTTTGTCTTTCTCATTCACTGGTGAATTCTTAGTACTAGAACAGAGCCTCACATGGGATGATTGCTCAATGACTGCTGACTAAATGAATGAATTTGTGTTGCCACCTTTTGGCAAGTAGCAGAGAAACATCGAGGAGGAGGAGAAAAGGGAGGGTAACTTATGTAAATACTCTATAGAAGCTATAGAGAATGAACAGAGCTGTGTATCTTGTTTTCTCAAGATCCAGTTCATAAACTAAATAGTTTTAAATATTCTTCATAGGAAGTTGGTGGGACCTAAATAAATGTCTTTTCCTGTGTCCTGTTCCCTTTGGTAGTGCCTTCCATGTGGTTACAAGGGGACATTGGGCTGAGAGGGCCTGGCAGATAAAATAAGCCTTTGATAAGCTCGTGTGGCAAAAAGCAAACTCCTAAATTGCTTCATCATTTTTATTCATCCTTCCAAACCAGAGAGTTTTATCTATGGCCGGCAACCTTTTCCCATCAAGCAATAGGGCGCCAACAATGAGAATAGGAAAGCAATCAATTGATGAAAATTACACCTGTTACTGAAGAATTTTACTTCTGCTTAGGAATTATGATAAAAGCTTTAGTGAATTGCAGCATGAAATATAGGTACTGAATAGGAGAGAGGAAAAATGACAAACGCAGAGCAATAGAAGCACCTCAGGAGTATTCCACCAAGGCACATAGAGTATAGAATTTTTAATAAGCCTCAGGAATGAAGGAAGCAAAATTATCTACAATAAATGGGCCTAGTAAAATGAGTTCCTGGAAAGGACACCTTGCCAATTTCAGTGTATATTTATCATCACACATCTGGTCTCTCCAGGATCATTTTAAGCTTAGGCTACTCATAAAAGCCCTGCGTCTGTGGAAGACAGCTTCTTCTTCAAGGAGAAAGATAATCTAAAAACACTGAACTTTCAGCAGAGAACTCAGCACTCTCCTCTCTGAGGCCTCCCTGACATGCACGCAGGACCTGGCCCAGGGACCCTTCTGGGCATCTCTAAAACTGTTTCTGGCTGAGGATTTTGCATCTTGACCTCAGGAGAAGAGGAGTGTATTACACTTGACTGTGTGGCTGGCTTAGAAACATGAATGGAGAAATAGTCTTCAGGTTCCCAAGTTACCTATCTCACTCTAGTTACCAAAATTTTGCCCTAATGGTTCAGATCAAAAAATATTTTAAAATATATTTTTTAATGTTTCAGTTATAGTTGGCATACAATATTATATTAGTTTCAGATACCAACATAGATATTAGACATTTATGTAATTTATGAAGTGATCACCCCAATAAGTCTAGTACCCATATGACACTGTCCATAGTTATGACAATATTACTGACTATAGCCCCTATGCTGTGCTTTACATCCTCATGACTATGTTTGTACCTGGCAATTTGCATATCTTCATTCCTTCTTTTTCACCCATCCCTTCCACTCTCCTCCCACCCAGCACCATCAAAAGTGTTCTCTGTATCTGTGAGTCTTTCCCTGTTTTGCTTGTTCGTTTATTTTGTTTTTTAGATTCCACACATAAGTGAAATCGTGTGGTATTTGTCTTTCTCTGCCTGACTTACCACTTAGTATAGTACTCTCTAGGTTCACCCAGGTAGTCGCAACTGGTAAGATTTCATTCTTGTTTTATGGCTAATACAGGGTGTGGCAAAAGTGAGTTTACAGCTGTTCGTATGGAAAGCAATACAGTAATTAATAAATGGTAATACAAGTAAACTGTGTTTTGCGTACTCAGCACTTGACTCACCCTTTATTCCTTTATATATGTGGACCGTGTCTTCTTTATCCATTTGTCTACTGATGAACAGTTAGGTTGCTTCCATATCTTAACTCCTGTAAATAATTCTGCAATGAACATGGGGGTGCATATGTAAGATCAAAAAATATATATTAGAAGTAAAGGGACATTACAGATCATTTAGATGGATTCCTTTATTTTACTGAACCGAACACTTAGGTCCAACTCCATGAGGTGACTTTCTTGCAGCTCACAGTGCCTATGAGCAGGACTCCGCTCATTTCTTCGCTCGTCCCCCCACTAGCTCTCATGGACGCCCACTTGTTTTGTCCCTCAGGCTGCACAGGAGGGCTTATAAATAGGAGAAGCCTGTCTTCCTCCTCCTGCATAAGAAAAAACCAGGTCTTCTCCACTGTGTGTTTCTCTCCTGTGAGTCTCCTTTATTACGCACACAGGACACCTCACTTCTCACACTTCCGGGTGCTAAATGTGTTGGAGATTTTCCCCATACCATGCATTCCTCTGCGGGGTCCTACAGTTTTGCTCAATTCTGACACTGCTGGAGATGGTGTCAGATCCCACAGGTGAAGAGCTCAGTTCGTAGGATGGTTCCCCACTCCCCCCAAGCACACACACACTCTTCAGAGGCCAGCAGCAAGCCCAGATGATCACCATGCTTCTGACTGACCGGCTTTCTAGATTAGAGGTTCCAATGACCCCTTCCTTGGGTTCAAAAAATTTGCTAGAGCAGCTGGCAGTACTCAGGGCTGCACACACTTAAATTTGCCAGCTTAGTGAAGGACATGATAAAGGATACAGATGAACAGCCAGGTGAAGAGATACACAGGGAGAGGTCTGGGAAGGTCCAGAGTGTGGGAGCTTCTGTCCTCCTGGTGTTGGGGTGCATCACACTTCTGGTGTGGATGTGTTCTGCCACCTGCAAGCTCCTCTAACCCTGTAGCCTTGGGAGTTTATGGCGGGCCCCACAGGTAAGCATGATCAAATACTAACTCTGTCTCCAGCTCTCTCCCCTCTCTGGAGAAGGGGCAGTGGGACAGACGGGGGGAGTGAAAATTCCAAGCTTCTTATCATGGCTTTGTGGCGATCAGCCCCCATTCCAGAGCCACCCAGAAGTGCACCCAGAGTCACCTCAAAACAACAGAATGTGTCCTTATTTATCACATAGCAAATTACAAAGTTTTCAGGAGCTCTGTGCCAGGAACCAGGGTCAGAGATTTATTTATTTGTTTGTTTGTTTGTTTGTTTGTGATACCACCCCTTAACATGAAGTCTTGGATCCACCAAAAGTCAGCCCTGTCTCCTCCATGTCGCTCCCAGCTGCTGCTGCCCCTGCCCAGTGGTTTGTGCAGAGCATCCTTCAACCCACGCCGGTGGGGTCAGAGAACCTTTCCAACAGCATTTAGGGTAATGTCACCAGGAAAGATAAGCCATGTGGGAGAGGGGCCCAGGGGGTATTATTTGGTTTTTCTCCCAGTTACTATGTGGGATAGGGTGGGTGGTACTTTCCACAGGGGTTAATGTTGGACCGTCAAAGCCAACTTCATCTTAAACGCCACAGCCAAGCTGTATATATACACTTTGTATCGCTTCCAAATTATGTCAGAAGAAGGCTAACTTCAAGGTGCTGATACAGTATAATAGAAAGTCACCTCTCAATAGGTCACAAAGATAGGGGACTGAAATAATTATCCTACATCATCTTCATGCTGTGAAGTTCCCCACACCATCCCCAGGAGAGTGAACTATGTAAATACGATTTTGTTGAGTCAAGAGACTGAACTTATGTTCCCAGTTTTCACTGTGATGTACAGCAGGCCATGAAATTGTTGAAAGGGCCATGGAAGACAGCTTGGGACTCAAAATTGCTAATGATAATTACCAAAAGGATTTAAAAAATAAAAAAAAAATAAAAAAACCTTCTGATTCTCACAATGGTATTGTCTAAAAGGCAAAAACTCGGAAACAAATAGGAAGGGAAACACATATCATGATGGTATTCTCCCCTCTTTTTTCCAGAAGAAGATTAGAGGAAGAATTTTGTTTTCCCAGTGAAAATAAAGCCGCAGGTGCATGCACATGGGCAGGAGGACACTTTGGTTGTCCCTGCATCGCTGAGAGGTGTTTACATTCTTAACTCTGCCTTTTTTCAGGTGTCAAGGCTGGAAGGGAGCGTTCTCAGCAGCTCTCTGGGAGGACGGAGGAGAAGCCGCAGCGGCAGACTGCCTAACGCCTCTGTTGGGTGATCATTTTCATGGCAGCGGCTGCTTTTGGAGAGAAGAAACTATTAGAATTCTCTCATTCAAAGAACAGCTAGAGAGAATTTTTTATTTTTCCTGTCCCAAAAGGTAGACAATTTTCTGACATCAGAAAACTTGGAGAAAAAAGCAAAAGCAGAAATAAACAAAACCAAAATTATAAAATATGAACAGTACAAAGATGGTTTTATTTTACAAACATGCCCACATACACAATAGCCATATATAAAAGAAACCAGAATTAAAGTCCAAAAATGGTTCAGTGTATTATGATGCAAATTGCTGCAACACCAACATTGTCATTATATCTGCATTTTAATAAACCAATTTAAACGCTATCAATGTGTCCTCTGATCATTCATTTTGTGTTGTTTATGCTAATGGGTTTTGTGAGTGGTGGATTAGTTGCATTTTAATGCCCAGAGGCAAAAAGATGAAAATATTATGATGGAAGAAGTAATGGATGAGAAAGCACCCTGCTGCTTGTGCTTTCAAACACGGAATTGATTCTTGTCTTAATATATGTTGCCTTTGCTGGTTTAACCATTTTGACAGTAATGGATCTCTAGTCCACGGAGACATTTCCTGAACAATCCAATGTCTCTTGCATGATATTTTTCTCTCTGCCATTCTCTAAGTCTTTCCTCAAAAGTCCTAAGATTACAGGTAAGTGTGGCAAATGTACTTGGTTCACTACACACAGATCTATTTAATTTTCATATATGACTGGATTGACGTAAGGGAAATAAAATAACATGACACAATCAAAATCATCCTTGGTTCAAGGCGGCAAAGTTTTAAAGGGAATGAGGTGACGGCTCTCGACTTGCCGACCAGCCAAGAACTGGAAAGGATTTACTCCGGCCACCCAGCAGGTGAGGCTCTCTGGCCTGGCCTGATAAAAACACTGGATCTTACCCACACACCAGAATGATGTTTCCTGTCGACGAAAGGAAGGATTGTCAGGCACAAATGGCCTCCTTAGACTTTGTGTTTTCTTTCCTTGTGGCAGAGTGGGGTCTTCAAAAAGCAATGCAGACATTGCAAAAGTTAATGAATTAATTATCTGTTCTTAACTACCAGTGTGAAGTCCTTTTAGATTAAATTCTGATGGGCCAGACGCTCAAGGTGCCTCCACCACACACAACCCAGCGATTTCTAATCATCTTGCTGGCAGTGAGGTCCTGATGGGTATTTAAGCAACCTGGACAACCCCCGCACAGGGTTCCCCCCATTTCTTTGTTGAGTAAGAAGGGGGTGGCATGGTAAGTATAAAGATCTTAGAGCTGCCACATGGGAGCCCTGAAAATAAATCTTTTCTAGTCTGAATAGCAAATTGATCCTTGAACTTCTTACAGTTGGCTTATTCCTTCATTTCTTCAATCAAGGAAACCAAGGCACTTGCTGCCAACAAATCTCTGTAAGGAAGAAAGGTCAACGCAAAACTGCTAATGGATTTTTCTTGTACTCCACAATGGAGAACTTCTCAGGAGAGATTTATTTGTCTCTTGTCATGGAGAACACGAAGCCACTCTTGTGTTTGCCATTGGTTTGGGAGACAGCTGAGATGAATGGCGTTGATCCCAATCAACAGCTCCCTGTGCGATATCACACACACACACACACACACACACACACACACACACAGGCACACACACAGCAAAGCAAGGCTGAAGAAGTACCCTGACAGGAACCCATGAGCTGGAAATGGGACCCTTCAAGTAAATCCGGTTTTTTTAAGATGTAGTCACCATGTCTAAATATTATGAAAAATCACCAAAACAAACCACAGGCTAGAGTTTGAAACCACGTTAAAAATACATGTCTAAAAAAACTGAACGTATGTTCAGCTATCTTATATATATATATATATATATATACTCACATATATATATTCATTTTTTATTGTAAAGGAATAGTATTAACTAAAAAGGAGAAACACCTTGTATTAAGTACATAGTATGCAGCAGCATGAGATGGAGATTTGGATATTATTAACATCGGCCCCTAATAAGAAGATTCTGAGAGTTCTCTTTTTTAAAGGTTTTTAAGATATTTTTATTTATTTATTTATTTATTTATTTACTTTTCTTCTTGGCAATGTTACAGATGCCCTCCCCCCGCCCCCCCATCAATTAACACAGAAACAGGGCAGTAACCTGAGCCCGGGGCTAACAAGCTGACCTGGGCGTCAAGAGCCCAACGCCATGGAGAAGGGAGAATGCAGAGAGTGAAGAGCAGAGGCCTGGAAAAAGAGCCCATCCCCCAGCGCTGCCTGTTATGAGGAGAGTCCTCTTTTTTGTCTTTTTTTCTTTTTCTGAGTGGAGAAGTGGAGATCTAGTGAGAGGAGAGAGAGAAGTACCGCAAGTACAGCAAGGGCACCATCAGCCAGGGCACATTTTACATTGGAAACAGCACTGTATTCCTGGTTTTGATGTGAGCCATGAGTACACGTCAGTGGTTAACATGAGGGAAGCTGAGTGGAAGTTAGAGGGAGTCCTCTGTTCTATTTTTGCACCTTTTTGTAAGTCTAAAATTATCGCCAAAGAAAAGATTAAAAACCAGTACTACCGTGTTTCCCCGAAAATAAGACAGTGTCTTATATTAATTTCTGCTCGTAAAGATGCGCTAGGTCTTATTTTCGGGGGATGTCTTATTTTTCAATGAACAAGAATTCACATTTATTGTTGAACAAAAACTCAACATTTATTAATATACTGTAATCCATGCCATCACAAACATCAGCATAAGCAGCCAAACTCTGAATTCCATCAAGAATTTGGGGGGAGCTGTAGCAATGACTGCGCTAGGTCTTATTTTCAGGGGAGGCCTTATATTTCTAAGCCTGAAAAAAATTGCACTCGGCCTTAGTTTGGGGGGATGTCTTATTTTCGGGGAAACAGGGTATATGGTGCAAGACTTTTAAAAGAAGTTAGCAAATACATATATAAAAGTCCAGAGTCAGTGTGACCTTGCCTCTTCTTGAATGGTTATTGAGATAATTCTTATGGCACTTGTCATTATTTATAAAAAGTTAAATGCTCTCAAGCCGACTCAGTAACTATTGCCAATGAAAACCTCAAGGTATCACAATTTAAATCAATTTAGATTCAAATGACAAAACATAAACTAAGAAAGAAGCAAGTCATCAAGAACAACACAATTTGCCAGATAACCCAGAGACTGGGAAAGAAAAGTTAAAGTCATTTTTAACATGAATTTTATTAGCAGTGTTACGGGGGGTGGGGGTGGGCGAATTTGGCCAAAAATGAAAGGAAGTGGATATCTTGGGGCTCCTATACTTTTTACATGGTCTTTGTAATTCACTTCTGACCAATTTGCTTATTTTTAGTCACTCCTTACTTCCCCTTCAATTCACTAATTTTGAATTTGCATTAATGTTTGCCAGCTGTATAACATAGCAATAATGTTAAATAATTTGTATAAAGTACTTTAACATTTACTTTTTAATTTATATTATTAGTTTTTTATTATCTATACTATTATTTTATTTTTATTTTATTATTATTATTTTTTATTATTTGATTTTTAAATGCTTTAATACAGATATACCATATTCCTTGGCATTCTCAATTTCCTAAATATTAAAAGTTTATAACTAACACTAAACACCCGTTCTTTTGCCCAAAATTGTGGCCCTGAAAGCCATATGGGAATAGGAAAAGAAGTGAGTGTGGAGGTTGGAGAAAATAAAACTTTTATAACATTTTCCAAACCTTTGAATAGCACAGGGATTATTACATTCTTTTTGAAACACATGTAGACAATAAATTAATAAATAAATGAATAAGTGAAATTTCAAAAGGTTTGCCACAAGGAGGCACTGGGCATGGTGGGGCAACTGGAAGAGGAAGGGCTATGTAAACTGCCTAGTCTGGTCCAGACTTGCAGCAAATTGACAAATGAGAAGCTTTTACAAGACACAGATCTTAGGCAACATGAACCAAAGGATGAAACTGTAAGTAGAGAAACTGCTAATCAGCCAAATGTTTGCAAAATTATAGTTTCTAGCCATGTGAATATTCTGCTTAATTAACTCTAATCAGATTTAGATCAACAGGTGGATTGTTTTTTTTAAATGAACAACATTTAATTCTTATTAAGTAAAATTTGGTCTTTTTTAGTTATTTACTAGAACACAGATCTTACAATGCTTTCATGTTGTGAGAAACACTCACAATAAAAACTGGGACACAGGACTTGAGCAGTAAAGCGAGGCGTTTATTCACGAGTCTGCAGAGCCAGGCGCACCCTCACAGCCAGGAGAATGTGCGCGCCAAATAGACAAAGGAACCTGGTTTTATAGTCTTGGCTTCCCCACCCTGAAATTGCCACCCTAAAGTGAGAGCGATTAGCTTCCCCGCCCTAATGCAACTAGTTTCCCCTCCCCTCTCCTTCTTCCCCGTTTCTCCATGACCGGATACTCCAGAGTTACAATCTAACTGCGTTCATCTAAATGCCCCATTGTGATTTGTGAATATGCTAATGCTGTCTACTCCCTTCTCAGAGATCCTTTAATTACATTTGCCCTTAAGACCCTTTAATTACATTTGTCCTTTGTTACCAATGACTCTTTACTGGTTTGGGAGTCACTATGTCCTTGTTTCCAACAATGTGATTTGTTTCTTCATTTAACAAATATTCATTGAGTACGTACTATATTCCAGGTATGTTCATTAGTACAGCAAGTATCAGTTATCACACAGGTGTCCAGAGGTCACTTTTAATTTCTTTGAGGTCATGGGCTTGAGAACGTGGTAAAAACTGGAGCCTTCTCCTTTTAAAATAAATAAATAATAAAGAAAGAAAGAAAAGAAAACTTTATGTAAATATACATGCAACTTAGTATATCTCAGCCTCAGCTGTGACGATTGTTGCCACGCCTTCTGAGATTTCAGAGCTTTTGCTCTGTTTTTTGAGCTCTGAATCTATAATTCATAGACTTATTAAAACCAGGTGCAGACAGATAAACATTGGGTTACAATAGTTAATTCCAGCTTATTTCAAAGACACACAGAACTGCCTCCTGGAATGGCAGAAGCCCACTTACCTTTCTTTTCTTTGAGTCAGATTGTTGAATCACCAGGTATATCTCATTGTGTTGGCGTATTAAACTGGGTTAAGTTCTATTCTAATACACAAAGTCACGCCTTTTAACAGAATGCAATTATGAGTTGCGCCGAGGCCACACTGGTTTCCACCAAAAGAAGAAAATGCTTCATTAAGTTATGTGGCTTTTAGGAGAGCCATGTTTAAAAGGCATATATTTGGGTTACTAAATATGTCGTTTTTAATTAATAATAATAATGGCAGAAAACATTCAGATAAGAGGATAATTAAGAAGCACACTTGGTTGCTGCATTGTTTTGTCATGAAACTAGGCGCTCAGATTTCCATAACTCAGAAAAAAGAAATGTATTTAACACTAATCAAATTTATTTACCACTAAATCAAATTTATTCACCACTAAAAAGCCATTTACATTTTAAGTTATGTAAAGAAAAACTGGCGATCATTCCATTCTGATCCAGGTTCCCCTGATGAGAATACAAATCGGTCCTAGATGCCAAAGGGGCACTGAAGGGAGGAAGAAGAGGAGACGGCGAAGGTCGCCAGACACGAAGCTACTGAATTTTAAACTGGCCTGCAATGCCCCTTTTACTGTAAGCGTTCCAAGTGTTTTGTCCTAAGCAACACAGATGGTGCTGCCCAGCAGGGAACCTCCTCCGAGTCCCCTTCTCAGTGGGGTCGCTAACACCAAAGCTACTGCTCCCTGGGTCGAGTTTTGAAGAGTCAGTAAGGCTTTAGGAAAGGTTGACTACTCTGTATGTCTTTGACACCAGGTATTGTCTGAATTGTGATGGTCACAAAAATAAAGAAAGTAAAAAAGGAAAATCAGAAGAAAGGAAGGTGAGAAAAGAGGAAAAGAGAGAGGGAGGATGCTTCCTGGTCTATATATACTGTGAATTGTAACCTCCCTCCCACCTCCCACCCCTGAGCATGAAAAGAAAATGACTGGCTTGACTAAGCTGGAGATTCCATTACTTTTATAAAAATTGTCACCCTAATTTAGGATAGTTTTAATCAAAACCAAGTCCTTTCGCGTCATTTTTTTAGAAACTCCATCACAGTCAATCTATGACACTCTTCATTAGATTTCTTCACCTTGTTTTTGTAGTCCAGTTTCTTTGGTTGGGATGGATCATTCGACTATCAAGAGATTCCTAATAGATTCAATGTCAGACTCTTCTGTTTGATCAAATTGCGATGAGTTAATGACTTCACAAATATTTATTCTCATCCAAGCCTCCCCAGGGAACACAGATTTTTTTTAAGCAAATAATATTTTCATACTTGGAGAAGAATAACAACAACAGAGCTTTAAAAATATTGGATTTCCTTCCTTATCATTCCAGCTGAAAGCTCTCAATTCTCCATAGAGGTTTTAAAGGAAATAAGCAAGTATAAATCACCTGCCTGACTAAACTTAACCTTCACATACTTAGTGGGCTGCGGGCAATGGTCTTTTCTGATTAAGATTGTGCATTTCCCCTGCAGGGGCCAGTGAATAATTAGCCAGTGGAAGGGAAGCAGAAAGCTGCTCTGCAAGCCCCCCTGGGTGACCTTGAGGAAGCCTTCCCTTTGCTTTCAGATTCTGTATCACTAAAGTAGGGAAACTAAAGTCCCTGAATCTTTCTGAGAAATAAGCAGAGAGGTGACTGGGGCAGAAGCACAGGATTTCTGCTAAGGCATTAGAAGCAGGAAGGTGAAGATCAAAAGGGGTGGCCTGCTCACACACTGGAGTCAGGCAGGACTAAATTCCAGTTATGGCTGGCTCATCATTGTTAATGTGAAATGTAAGTTGTGAATGCAGCAAGTATCACCCAGGTTTTCAAAATAAGTTATCCACCTTGATTTAAAAATAGGAAAAAATTAATAATTATGGCCATAATGCTTTAAAACAAGGTTTCTCAAACAACACTACTAAAATTTGGGCTATAATTCCTTGTTGGAAGCACTGTCTTGTAACATGTTTAACAGCATCTCTGGTAAGCCCATCTGTCTACTGGGTGCTAACACCTGCTCAGCGGTCCCAACAATTGAGAATGTCTGTACAATGGAAAATGTCCCCCGGAGGGCAAAATCACCCCTGATTGAAACCACTGGTTTTGATTTTTGGTTTACAGATAAGGAGCCACTTAGAATACTTTAATATTTGTGAGACACTCTCAGGTCCAAATTTCCAATTGTTTGATGTAGCTCACGGAGGATAGCTAAAGGTTCTGAGCTTTCCAAACATCTGGGAATATGGAAAGTACACTAGGGTTGCATGTTTGGAGAGGCAATGCTAGTCCTTGGGCAGAGATCATGTATGTCCTATTTATGCTACATACCAGCCCCGTAGCATGGTGTTAGCACATGGCATGTCCTCAGTAAGTGCTTGGATGGATGAATGCATGGATGAATGCATGGATGAATGAATGGCTGGATGAAAAAGTAAAATAATATGGAAATCTACTATAAATAAAGATTTATTTCCTTCGAGTGTCTCTAGGTGCATATCAAGCCTCCTTTACAGGCATCAGTTTCCTGCAAAGAGCATCCCAGTGATCCAGGAGAGTTAATGTGTTTGACTGAAAAAGAAAATTCCACCAATCTTCTGAAGTGGCACTTAACTGACCAGGAATCGCTGTTATACTTTGGGTCTTTCATCCGTTCTGCAATAGATAATGCTGCTGCCGCTAGGTTGAGAATTCAATCAGCCCTGGCCCTCGTCTTTAGAAGTAACGCATAGCAGGAGGCACATAAAGGCACCAAGGTGTAAAAATCTCGTCTATAATCCGCATTACTCTGTTCCTTCCCTCTGCCATTTGGGGACAATGAGTTTAAGGTGGGTTGGTTGCCGGGGTGATAAAATGCAAGCTGCTCAAGGAAAGCTCTCAGCTCTCAGACTGCACTGGAGGTTCCAGAACGACCTGAGGTCTAGCAGCACAAATTCCGTTTCCACAGCAGAAACGTAATCTGCCATGTCTGTTGTCATTGGCCAAGTGTGCCTGAATTACTCCTTCTGTGACGCTGGAACTTGACCTTGTGGATTTGTTTTTGGAAAATTCTCTTTGTAGTCTGAAATCAGTTGGTCTCCAGCTTGAAGATATCATCTTTACACTGTATAAATAAATAAACTTCTGAGAAAATACCTCCAGTCTCAGTGGGCTTGGACTTTTCCAAAGGAACAAAGTTGAGGCCTGTGGGGGGGCTAGGGACAGGCTGTTCCTAATATTTCCATTTTGTGGGACGTGTTTTTATTGCTATAAAAGTAAGTAGATATCCCCACTGGTCCCAAATACCTCGGCCCCTTCATTAATAAATCCTGCCAACATCCCTTCTCTTCTGTAAGGGAAAGCCATTCATGTCAGGACTGTTGGGCTCCCACCGACAAATGTCTCACAAGGACCTTCTGCTTCCTGAAAATCACTCTCTTTCTAACTCAGGGAAGAGATCGCTTATGATTATTTTAAATGGCATCCTGTGCTCAGAAGGCTAAGCAAGAAAGAGGAGTTAATTACCCCATCAAGAATCAAAATTGTGTACCAAGGCAGAGATAGGAAAAAAAAAAAAAAAAAAAGGAAGAAAGCTTTTAGAGCATTGGGAATGTGAGAAAAATAATTTAAACATCTAATAGTGTTGCCTTCTGCCTCTATGCAAAAGGCCAGCTCTCCATGACCCAGCTGGGTCTCTCATTCTCTCTGTGCATTGTGCTCCAAAGCTCAAAGATGAATAAGACCAAGAACCAGTCCCTGACCCTCAAACATTTAAAATGCAGGTGTGCGGTGGGGGAGAAATAAGAGATATGCACAAACAACAACACAGCAGGCAGAAGCTGATGGCCCAAATGCCGAAATGGCTCTAAGATCCAGTGAGATGAGAGAACACGTTCATTTTGTGGAGGATGAAGAATGGCTTCGTGGCACGTGACATGGATCTTGAACAATGGATTGGATTTGCACGGGAAGAGATGAATGTATGTGTGGGGGAGGGAGCACTGTATTTCATGTGATACAGAAAATGAGCGAAGTACAAACGTGGAAAAGTGCTCAAGAGCAGGAAAAAGAACAGGAAGAAGTCATTTCTTACTTGGAGGTTGCATCATTCAGGATCCATTTAAGAGAGAAAAATCACATCAGCTATCTTGACAAAGGGACGTTAGTGAAAAGAACAGTTAACGAATATAAAATTCTGGACAAGGCAGTGAAAAGGCAGTGGCGAGCTGCTGAGCCTTCATGAAGCATGAGGCACCGGGGGAAATTGTGCGTCCCTGTTACATGATATTATATATTTTTTAAATGGTCAATTTTGCTGAAACATTAAAGTAGTTGAAAAAATACTGGAAAATTGGAAAGTAGGTATATTAAAATTTACAATGTTATTTTAAGTTTAAATAACTTATTATAACTAAAAGTTATTTACTATAATTTTACATCAGCTTAAGCTAACTCAAAATTATTCAAGATTACCTACCCCTTGAACAGAGAAATGGTCGAACTAGACAATTCTCTCAATTGAAAATGAAATAAGCAAAAAAGTAGATTTTGAAAATATTTCTATGAGTTTGTTCTATTAAAGCTAGCAGAGCATATTTTTCTTTTTGCCTCGGATTCTGGTGTGGCGCAACATGGCACTCCAAAAACGCTGACGTTTTTGTTTTGTTCATCGTGGTTTTATTGCATTTAAGTTTGAATTTTTTAAAAAATATTGTATTAGAATCTAATTTATCTGAATCCCTGAGAGTTCTGGGGCCCGCTGGAACTTTGTGCCTGAGGCAGAGCCTCCCCTCACCCTAGTCCCGGCCCAGGGCAGAGATAGCAGGAGAACGCTAAGCTACCGATGCGGAGGTGAAGAAGCGTCGTTGGCTCACAGGAGTAGACAGCCAGAGGGCAGCAGCAGGAAGAGACGAGCAGGAGGGTGCAGTCCCTTCTTCTGTCTCCAGCCCCGCAGTGTCCCTTTACCGCCCCCTGTAAGCGGTACCAGGGAGCCTGCAGGCAAGGCAGAAAGGCAGGTTGCGGACTCCTGGACCCAGCATCATGAAGTCAGTTACAGAAGGATATGTTCAAAGCTAACTTCGTAACTGGCACATAGGTGATCTCCCCTGAGTTGGACCTTGAAAGATAAATAGGATAATCATCATCACTCTTCAGCACTGTGCTAAGCTCTTAACAATGTCACAGAGTTAATACATGAAAAGTATCCTAAAGTCAAGCCTGGTTCAGTCTCACCCCAAAGTCCACGCTGTCATCCATGGAGGCATGGTGAAGAAGGAGAGGACATTTCAAGTAAAGCAAACAGAAGGGAGCAGGGCAAAAATAACATTGCGTATGATGGAAGCAAGCGGTCAGTGTTAATATAACATTGTTATCAAACATCTCTTATGTGCCCTATATTTTACTATTTTGTAAAAATTAATTTTTATTTTTTATTTTTAGGTTCTCTTTTTATTCCCATTTTACAAATGGGGAAACTAAATCATAGAATATTAATTAGATTTGTCCAGTGTCACTCAGTTCATAGATGAAACAACCAGAATACAGATACAGACATTTGACTCTAGAGCTTTTCGTTTTAGTCACTAGCCACACTAACTTCCATAGAACAGAAAAGAAATACAGGGCCAAAAGTATGAAAGAATTCAGTCATGGAGGCCATCCTAAGGTGCACGGACTTTATTCTCTCTAAGAAGAGGGTCTGATAAAGCATTTGAAGCAGCATCAGTTTTGTATTTTGGATGAATCACACTGGTCTGAGCCCAATTTAAAGGATGACTTTTAAATATACAAATAGGAACTGGAGAAACCAATTAGGAAGCTATTGGAATGATTCAATGAGCAACCAGTAGAATTCTGATAGTAAATGTTGAGAACAGGGAACATGTTTAAGATATTAGAGATATTTATGACACTAATGATTGAATGTGGATGGTGAAGAACAGGGAAGAATAATAAACTACCAAGTATTTTTTGGATGGTCAGTAGATCAGCGTGCCACCCACTGTTAGAAACATCAGAAAAGGAACAGTCTAGCGCACGAGAGTAGTTACTTTCCTTCACCATTTGCGTTATCTGGAGCTTTGAGCATATGTAGAAGTGCAGGGCAAGCCAAGTCTATATTTTCTTCGCTATTGAGTATTAGCTAAGGAATTTTAACTCAACTTTTCTGGCAATAAAAATTCAAGCCTGACTAGAACTGTGGAGGGTCTGGTCTGACATTTTACTCTACTTTTCAGCCAAAAATCATCCTGCCACAATTTCATAGATGTGGACAGAAGACACAAGACTTCTGGGTCAGAGACAAAAGTATTTTATTCACAGCATTTGTATCAGTTCCCCAAAACCCAAGTATCATAAGACAATGAGAAGAGAGCCAGACAAACACCTTTATAAACAACAGAGTGTATTAAAGAACCCAAAGCATAGGGAACCCATGTATTTTTATAATGAACATTAAGCAAACTCACTTCTTTGCTCTAGAGGGAGATATTAGCTTTATCTTCCAAATCTAAGCAAACTTTCCCTTTGCTCTGGATGGAGACACTATCTCTAGCTTCCAAACCAAACATCCTAGACAAGAGACACTGGAACAAAGATAGCTCTGCTCACAAGACATGTAGAAATGTGAGAGACCTCAACAATTAACTATTTTTACCATTTTCAAGTGACGTTATTAGAAATCTGGGCTTGACTTGGCAAGCACGTGGCACAAAAGTTTTAAGAACATAAAAATAAGGAGAAATAATTAAAGTGGATCAGCAAATAGAATGTGTAGTAATAGCTAAAATAAACTAGGTAGATAAACTCACTGGCACAAAGAAGGGCAATCACAAATGCGGATTCCAACAAACCAACTTTGCAATGCTTTGGGAAGTGAGATGCAACAGACTGCCAAGCAGATGCCACTTATCTCCGGGAGAAAGAACAAAAGAACTTAGGGGGTGACTCATTTGCTTTTTGGGACTGACATTCGCAGTTCTGTCTGCAGCAGAAGAATATAACAGAAATTGGAGACCAGTGATTCATATCCTGGCAACAGAGAAACTGCATTAAGTTGGGGATTAAAATGGATTTTAATGAGAGGTAATAATCTCATTTTCCGTTCACACTTGACTGTCTTTATATACATCATCTTATATGCTTTCAATCAGCTAGAGATCAATATTGTAAGAGAATGCAAGAGGCTCACCGGAAGCTGAGAGAGAAAGGAAGTTTTCCTCTTTTCTGCTGAGAAAACCACAAACTTTTGCTGAGAATGATGTTGCTAGGAAACCACTAACTTTTCCTATAGGCTTTGGAACTAGAGGTTCTTGCTCTTTAGTAGAAAGAAATATCAGAATGAAGGCACAGGACAGAGAAGAATGATTTGCTTGTTGATGGTGATGAGCTTGCCCCCACCATGAAGGTCATTGGTCACTGGGTTAGCTCCAAGGGAAGTCATAGGTCCAAGGCAGGTCTTATGCATGTTAAATTTTGGAAATGTTTTTAAAAGCTTATCTACACAGCTGTAAAATGTATTTTGCCTTTCAGAAATCATCAATCAAGCAAACATAATTACCGCATGGCCTCTAGAGAAACCTGTGTGACAATGTTGAACTAATACAAGATAAAAGAGTTCAGCTGCCTCTCAGTCTGCCCAAGTTTATTATTACAGTAGAAAAAAAACAGGGAGAGAACAAAAACAAAGGGTCAAGACCCTCTGGGCCATGGATTATTTAAGAAAATGAGAAGAGCGAATATTAAAGCAACTCAAAACTATTCACGAATATTAGATTCAGCCTAGTTACATGATTTTTTTCTCCCAGTAATATTCAGCACCGTGTACACAGGCAAAGAAAAAAGGGATGGTTTCTAAGGCTATGGATTTATGAAACTGGTTTACTAAATGGAGAAATGGATGTCATTTGGGTATAGATTCAAAGGAGTAATTATTATTATGAACTCAAACATCTAAGCTGGGTAAGAAGGAAGTGAAGCCTAGAAGTGAAAGGAAAAAATAGTCAGTGAATTGAACCCTTATGATATATAGCAAAATTGATTACAATTCTTTGTATCTCCTTCTATCAAGACGTGGAATTTATTTTCAAACTCTGTAAATCTGTGCTAGCATCATGATTTGCTTTGATTCAGAATGCAGCAGAAGAGATGTGCAAGGTCCAAGCCTAGACCTCAGGCCTAGACCTCAAGAGCCCTGAATGCTTTTTCTTCTGTTGCTTTTGGAACTCTTCAAATTACACATACCGAACCCCAAGCTGGCCTGAGGAGAAGCCACATGGAGAGTGACTTCAGTCATCCTAGGAGTCCCAGTTAACCCAGGTGAGACTATCATAAACCAGACAGTCTAGCCACCCCAACTGCTGACCACAAATGCAAGGGAAAGCATAGATAACCAAAAAATCAGCAGAACCAGGCCAAGAATTGAAGAACTCCCCAGATGAACCCAGTGAAGATTGTCAGCATAGAGAATCATGAGCTGGATAACTGGGTTCTTGTTTGAATGCACTAGACTTTGAAAGAGTTGGCTATGTAGCAAAAGCTAAATTTTACACCCTAATGAGAGAAAAGAGTTGTCTCCAGGAGTATTTTAAGCAAGTGAGCTATAAAACTCGGGCGTTGTGTTTGAAGAATAGGATGTATGAACTTGCAGTGTTCAAAGTAAAGTTTCTGTTGAAGACAATGTCCAGACCATTACCATTCTTGGCCATGTGGCTAAGAAATGGTAGGTAAAAAAGTCTTTGGGAGTGGGAAGATAAAAGAAAATTTAGAAGTTAGAGTGATTCATGGCATATTGACATCAGCAAGGATGATGATAAGAGTAGGAACAGAGAAGAAGTTTGGGTGTCAAGGGCAAAAAAATAAGTGAATAATCGAAGTGACAGCAAAGTGGGGGCAGATGGTAGAAATCAGATGCCACAGGATGAAAGGGAGCTGGGGTTTTACAAATGGGCAGTGGATTGATAGTCGGAGATGGGCATTGGAAAGTAAGAGAACACTCACTGACTTAGAAACTGACTAGCCTGAGGAATGAGTTGGGGAAAAAGAAATATTCTGTACCTGAGAGGGATGCAGATAAAGCAATATCCTCAGAGAACAAAGTTTATATTAGAGAGAAGAAATCAAGGATATGAAAAAGATGATAATGAGGTGAAAGAAATGAAAACTGGCTGTGAAAGTCATGCTCAGCTGCAGGGGGAGCTAACGCCTGCTGTTTGAGGTGGGGTTACGTCACATGTCCCCATGGCTGGACCCAGGATCCCAGAGCAATGCGGATGTAGTCTGACTGCAAGGCCACGGGGAGCATACTGCATGATGAAGACGTGAGGCCAAGAGATCACTGGAATATTGATGGGGCCAAAGGAGGAAGAGAACTCTCTGCTGGGTTACAGAGATGGGGGGCTATGAGCCAATTGAAAACAAGAATCTAGAAGTGGACTTCAGGACAAAGTCACCAATGACTCTTCTAGAAGCTTAATGTAAAAAAAAAAAAAATGCAGGTTTGGAGAATTAAATGATAAAATATGTCACATAAATAAGATTCTTATTCCAAGAAAGATTGAGAAGTGGGTCAAGAGACTTCTCCCCTGGAACTCAATCTGTATAAGACACTAAAATGTGTTTGGGGAAAATGAAAACCTTACCAGACAAACTGAGAGGTAGAATAAGGTACTTATTCCACATGTCAGAGGATGTGGTCTGTGTTGGGGACTAAGACTTCAAGGAGCTACTCTTGATGGCTTTAGGGGTGAGACAAGGCCCTGAAACCACCTTCCAAGGAGAGCAGATGTGCTTATCTATGCCATTTATTTAGTGATGAGGGTATACAACAAGATTGGGGCCAAAGCTGAGCTGCTTGGGGGGATAGCAAAGAAACGGAGCATGAACTCCTGTGCCCCACTCCCCTTTTCCTTCACAGCACCTGGCCTTCCCTCTTACCTATGCTGGGAAATATTTAAAGAATATTTGAAAGAGTGCCAGACTTATTATTCTACCTGTAGTACCCACCCCTGCATCTGGCTCTGGCTTCTGGTAGCTTGTTTCCATGGCCCAGTGGCAAGTCCATTACAAGGCTACTGTAAACACTGAGCTGAGTAAACTCTGAAGAGGTCTATCTTCCCTGGCCCTTTACCATCTAAAACAGAGAGCATCAGTGCACTGCATTCATAGGATATTACAAAATGACTCTTTTGAGGAAACATACCTCAATGTCTAATCTCTAAAACAGAAGTAAATCTCTGAAATCACGATCAGGTTTTAATTTTGATATTTCACCTGATAGTCAAGGTCTGGCTTGGTGAAAGGAAACACTCTTTCTCTATCCTCCGAATGCCGAGAAGATTATTTTTTCTGGATATGTACTTCTGTTTGGCCCACCATCCAACTAGTACACCAGTTATGGACTCTTTTCTCCTTCAGAATGCAAGCTCTATGGGGGGCAGAGATCACCGGAGGATCCCCCCAAACTAGACCAGGCATTTAAACTCTCTTCAATAAATATTTGTTGAATGAATGAGGAAAAACACAAATGAATACCATATCAGGCAAGTTTTTGAGTGTCTCCATCTGTATGACACCTCACAAACATGTTTAGTGAAGACATTGAGATGACATAAATCTAGTCTTGTCTAGCACTGTGACTACTAACATAGGAATCACTCAACATTTGATATTGTCCTGAGTACTATCTTCATCAAGACACTCATCCTCAACAAACCAGGCAAGGCTTATAGTTTATTATAGTTTATTCTATCTCTAACCCTTTTGAGAACCCTGGAAAAAGTAAGTAGGTAGCATTATTTTCATTTTAGAGATCAGAAATTGGACTTTTGAGAGGTCACTTATTTGCTCAAGGTCACAGAGAGAGTAGAAGAACCAGGACTGTGGTTCCCACGGAAATGGCCACGGTCTCTTCTGCCATACCGTGCTGCCTTGCAACTGCCCCATTGTGTGACAGCTAATTGTGGGATAAACACAGAACATTTCCTTGGCTCAACGGTGAGCTCCCAAAGGGAAGGAGCTGTAGTCTGTTCATTTTCATGACAATTTTCAGAGTGGTTTCCAACTGAAATCTTCAAACCCAAGAGGTTGCCTGGATGTCCCTGAGAGACCCCCACAGGGAAGGAGAGCATTGGAGTACACTGACACCCCTTCTGCTACCCAATTATTTGTTTTCCCTATTGAGTTTCTACACCATTTTCACTGAAGAAAGAATTCTAGAATCTGTTGATGCCCGAATACTCAATGCTGTTAAATTAAGACTAATTAAAAGCAGAGGACAGCCCCTAGATGTGAGTAATATGGAAGGAACTAGTGATCTTCACACATTGGTCATTTGTGTTACTTATGTGAATAAATATAAAAGTTGAGTGCTCCTTTGCCACATAAAAGGCAGCAGAATTATGCAGTACGGATGTGGGAGAGAAGGTGGGCCTGGCTCAACCACTGATGTGAGGCCACCTGTCATCCTGGACAACAAAAGGGGAATGCAAAAACTGATGAAAATAAAGCCCCCCAAAGCACACTTAAGCTTGCTTATATAATTGAGACAAAAGAGACCTCAAAAGGGGATGCAAATTAGTGTCACCATCAGAGTTTAGAGTAGGGACATGACCAAATATAATAGAACAATGAGAAAACACACTTTCTCCAGAGCTATGGCCTAAAAACTTAGCTCTGTTCGCATTTCCAAGGAACGTTAGATAGAGAAACCTTGAGAAGCAGTTTGTCCCCAGAGAGTTATCAGGTGGCAGAAAGGGAATGTGGAGGAGAAATTGATGGACGGGTGCCAGGAGACAGAGTTATCAAGGTGTAGGAAGAAGCAGAGAGGAATCCACAAAAATTATTTCAAAAATTCAAAAGCATTGATGCCACGTAGAATGCTTGATTAACCAAGTGCTGAATTACCCATAAACCCAAATCCCTCTGTACCAAAGCAGGGGAACTGAAACACAAATTACTCACTCTTGACAAGAAGGCAACAACCTGTCCCTTAAAAGTAAAAGTGACATCAGATTAATTTGTCCTGTAGGTAGGCCAGACATTGATTCCTACAGATGGGCCCTTGCCAAGGAGGATCTGACCCACGAAGATACTTGTCACTGAGCTGAGATGCATTAACTTTCAAGAAACACCTCCAGCATAAGGAAGGACACCAAAATGCATAAGGTGCAGAATGAATAAGACGGCCACATTTTATGCCAGTCTGAGCAATCAGTCAAAGCTGGAGTTAAAATTCATTCATTCATTCATTCATTCATTCAATTCATTAAGAACCATGAATTGAGCAGTTAGGCACTGAGATAAATGTTACAGATGCGAAGATGAATGACATGGTCTAGGTGCTCAAGGATCCTACTCAGAAAGGCATTTGGCTTGTCCTTTGATAGAGGGTTGAGCAGAAGATGGGCACTGGGTCCCTGCAGTCAGAGAGACCTAGATTCAAGCCCGAGGTCTACCAGTTCCCAACTGTACACACCTTACTAAAACCTCCCTTTGCCTCAGTGTGGAAAGGGATTGTTCCTCCCTCACAGGGTTGTTTTCAAGACTTTTGTGCTAATGTATAGAAGGTTCTCAGCACTGACCTGAAAGCATTGTCACTTCTAAAAAAGAGAAAAGTGAGATTTGATTCTTTACTACTATGTAGAGTGCGTTGAGAACACAGAAAATGGCCGTGTAGCTTGTTTTTCTTTCTACCCTGGGAGAGTGTTTTTAGTCTATAGTTAACAGCTGCCAAGATACACACAGTAAAATAGGACTGAACTACCTCCATGGATTTGAACAACAAATACCCAGCATTCATCACCAATGGCAGTGCCACAGCATAAAACAATGCCCCCAGGGTACCACCAGAATAAGAGGCCAACACTGGGATGCTCGTGGTCTTTCTCACAAGTCTCTGATGTGTGTTAACCCATCTCTGGCCACATTGTCCAATTTTATCCTAACTCTGGAGCCTAAGGAACCTACAATTGAATTCTGTTTAAATTAAAGCTGTTCTCTTCCTTTATCACATCAAGTGTGGAGGAAACTTCCCAGAGGGAAAGTTTCAAAAATACCCTCATTTCAAATCACTCCAATAGAGGCAAGAGGGGGGTCTCAATATCTCAATAAGCAACTGTAATGAACAGCAGCCTCTGGACATACTGTCAAAAATGTCATCCTGTGATGTCACCTACCCCTGTTCACTCTCAGTTCATTATTTCTCAGTCTCTGATGGTGACAGAATTGAATGTCAATAGCTCTCTGAACGACATGTGGGCAAGGAACAAGAACTGAGATGCCCAGGCACTGGCTCTCTCAGGAGCGGCT
The DNA here is from genome assembly GCF_987537825.1 of Furipterus horrens. NCBI lineage: Eukaryota > Metazoa > Chordata > Mammalia > Chiroptera > Furipteridae > Furipterus > Furipterus horrens. The sequence continues at coordinate 13,505,368 of NW_028327171.1, forward strand.
AACTGGTCCAGAAGAAAGTGGAAGGACCCCTAGACTGAGTCAGAGAAGCAGGCTCTGTGGGAGCCATCCATGCTCTGCTGTGTGCCTCAGGCAAGTCCTCACTCTCTTTCCTCCCTAGCTTGTGCTGCTTACGAAATTGAACCACGTCCAACTGCCTTCTCCCCGCCTCACGGGGGATGTTGTGTCTGTTGGTTGTATGGTTCCAAAGGCTAACTTAAACTATAAACGCCATGCTGTTGGTAACATTCATTGGAAAGTGAGGAGCTCAAATAATTTTCCTCTTTCTCTCTGAATTGCTTACCTCTGCCCCTCTCTTCATGGTTCCCCCGCCCATTTCATCCTCCCTCTAAAGGACTGCTTTCTTTGTGCGCACAAGCCAAGGTAGATTTATCCTAAAGTTAATGAAGCTTAAGGATCTCTCACTGCAGGACCTCTTCCAAATAAGTATTCTATTTCACACTCTGGTGTTTGTGTTTGTGTGTGTGTGTGTGTGTGAAGAGAACTCTGGATCTGCTCCTGCCCACAAAGCCTGTGTTGCCATGGCTTACATATTTCATGGTTCATGCACCTTTCATTTATGCTACACAGCCCCAAATTTAAGTGGCCTCCATTCCTGCAGCCTAAAAGAAGCTAGCTAGATGTGTATTTTTGTTTTGTTTTGTTTGTTTGTTTGTTTCTGTTTTTGTTTTTTAAACAAAGGGATTTTATTTTTTAGAGCTGTTTTAGGTTTACAGAGAAACTGAGCAAGAAATTCTGAGAGTTTCCATACCCCCTTTCCTCCCACGCGTGGTCCCCTGTATTATGAACATCTCGCATTGGTGTGATCCATTTGTTAACACTGAAGTAACACTGATATGCTATTATGAACTGGAATCCATAGTTTACATTAGCGCTCACTCTTTGTGTTGGATAGACAGGGGTTTTGAGTCTCAATGCCAGATTCTTAGATGAGAAAATCTAATGGGCTTCTTTGAGGAGGTATTTGCCAGAGCCAGCGTGTGAGACCGTGGGGTCTGCTGCCCACTCAGCGGGGCTGAGGACAGGTTCTGAGAGGCGGGAGCGTGCCCATGGCTGTGTGAGTGAGAGGAGTACACACAGAGCATGTTATCACCACACTGCGGTCTCCTGCCATGCACTTGAAAAAATTTTTCTTCCACCGTCCATTTCTGTCTGAGTGGGTCAAAATTCATTCTAAGAATTAGTCAGATTTCTGCTTGATGCCTTTCCTAATATGCTTAGATTTGCTACTTAAAATCAAAGGTTGACCAGGTAAAGGAAAAAACTATTACAATTCTCTGCTCGGGATTTGAGGGGACGGTGGAGATAATAAAGTGAAAACTGAGCACAGTTTGAGATTTGAGTTGTCTCTCACTGCACCCAGACCCAGAATGACTCAATAAAATGTATTTATTTAGCAGGACAGTTCCAGACAGAGCCTCCTTCCTCTCTGATCAGAAGAGGACACAAAACTGATTTTTGGTACATGTTTGCATCCTATGATAGACTGAAGAATAATAGCCCCCCAAAGGCGCCCTCGTCCAAATCCGTAGAATCCGAGAATACGTTAATAAGTGCCAAGGGGGAGTTAAGGTTGTGGATAGAATTAAGGTTGCTCATCAGCTGGCCTCAAAATAAGATTACCCTGGATAACCTGGGTGAGTTCAGTGAATTACAGGAGTCTTTAAAAGTGGAAGAAAAAGGCAAAAGAAATCAGAGTGCTGAGACATGGAAAAGACTAGACCAGCCGTTGCTGGCTTTAAAAATGGAAAGGGGTCATGAGCCTAGGAATGCAGGCTCCCGAAGCTGGAAAAGGCAAGGAAACAGACTCTTCTTTAGAACCCTCCAGAAAGAAAGCCAGCCATGCCAACACTGACTGAAGCTCAGGCGTCTCACCTCCGGCCCTGTAAATTAATAAATTTGTGTTGTTTTAATTCATTGAATTTGTGGTACTTCGTTATAGCAGCAAAAGAAAACTAATAGAGTCCCCGATGCTCTGCTATTCCTCCAGCTGGTTTATTCTGGGGAGTTGAAGCAAAGAAACCCCAGAGGGCAGGGGCACTTCAAAGCCTAGATCCCCTGTCAGTTCCAGTCCGCAGTGCCTTGCTCCCCACAACCAAAGCCTTCAGGAAATATGAACTGAGTCCTAACTTCCATGTAAATGCGGCTCAGCATGAAATGGGAATGTGGCAAGCACTAACTCCATTACTGACCGATTTTCTCTGCTTTCTAAAATGTTTTAGTTGGAATTTCTGAACACTGATACAAAGGGAGAAGACTGATATTGGAAATTCTACTTTCAAGGGACTGCTTGCCCATTCTGCCAGTGTTTTTGGAATTTAGCAGACTGAATTATTTATGACAGCTGGTACAATGCAAATGATTAGTTCTAGCCAGCTCCAGAATATTCAGGCCCCTAGTGACAGAAATTCAATTCAGCAAAGACTGCTGTCTGCTGTGACATCTTTGAGCCCAGGGAAAATAATAGCACAGATGTACAATACTACCAGAATTTTAAAAATTATAAAACAAAGTGAAGCCAAGGGAAACATAATAAAATACATAATTCTCAGAGCCAAATCATTCTAATTTTAAGAAAGGAAAAACATTTATTTTTTTTTAAAGACCTTAATACTCTGAATACTATTCATATGTAAGTCACACAAAACTAAAGGCCAAGATTGGAGAATTTTCCTGAAATGAACTATACAGAATCTGAAGTGTCCCAGGTACCATGGTGGGGGAGGGGTGGGGTCATCAGGAAAAAGCCTTTGTAGCCTCAATGTGCACACAAGGGCCAGCTGAGAGGTGCACAGTCAATTAGGAAGAGCTCCTCTCCCAAGGTACAGTACTAAAAACCCCTAGTGTTTGGACTGATTATAGCGGTTTGTGGAATTTGAAGAGGTGTTTCCATGGGGCTTTCTGGTTTCCAGGACAGACTCACCCAGTTTGGAAGAGAAGAGAGAGAGCTCTTGGTGCTAGGCAGAGTAAGCTAATCTCTGTCCCACTGCCAGAAGTGTCCGGATGTAAGAAATCTGCGGGATGTTTAATTTTCCAAGAGAGGTCCCAGCTTGAACCAAAGCTTGAATACTCAGAAGTCATCATCTGTGACTCAGTATACAAAGTGTACTCCTTGCAGGCTAAGTGTGGACTCTCCTGCTGAGCTCATCTAAATACACATTTCTCAATAACTTTCTGTTGTTGGTTGAATTGAGTCACCCCAAAAGATATGTATGTTGAAGTCCTAACCTTTAGTATAAGTGGATACAAATTTAGAAATAAGATCTTAGAGGATGTAACCAAATTACAATGAAGTCATACTGGGTTGGGATGGGCCCTCATTCTGATGACTGGTGTCCTTATAAGAACGTGGAGACACAAGGACACAGAGACACAAAGGAAAAATACCACGAGATGCTGGCGGCAGAGATGGCAGTGATCCAGCTGCCAACCAAGGAACACCAAGGATTGTTGGCAACTATCAGAAGCTAGGAGAGAAGCAGAGAACAGATTCTTCTTCAGAGCCTCCAGAAAGCACCAACCTTTCTAAACTCTTGATTTCAGCATTCTGATCTTCAAAACTTGTAAGAGAATATATCTCTGTTGTTTTAAAGCCATCCCAGTCTGTGATCATTTGCTATGGCAGTCCTAGGAAATGAGTACACTTTCTACTAAGGATTACTGCAAAATTTCTTTCAAGTCGGTTTCTGGTCATTCCCAGCAAAGCCCTCAGAAGGAATTATTATCATTATTACTTTTAGCGAAAGTAGAGCTCCCTTATGTAATCGCTGACAAAGCAGTAAGATCATGAATATGCACTCTGTTCTTATGCCAACACACAGGATGCAGTTGTTGGAACCGAAAGACAAAAGCAGGGGCCAACCATTCAGACTAATTTTTACCACACCCACCAGTCCTCTTGCCTCAGAGCACCAGACACTATATGCACAATATAATACACAAGACATTATATGGAGACATTCCTCACTACCACAGGTCTGTGAAATTATTATGCACTCACGCTGTGCTATGTATCAGTGCATACCATCAATATTGACGCTAAAAGTTAAGACAGTTCCCAATGCTGAAATCATATAAGAGTATCTAATATTTACAAACAAAACAAAGTTCACTCCTTTAAAACTTTGCATTAATCTCACTCGTAATTATTAGAATTTGGTTTACATATTTATCTGGGGGACTCTGGGTTATACCAATCTGTTCACTCCAAGGATCTTATTTGAATATGTGACCAGGATCTTATTTGAATATGTGGCCTGGAGCTTGTAGGGGAAACATAAAAAGAAGTAATGAATCTTCGCAAGCTATTTAAATGCTAGATTTGCAAAATTGAAGAGAGAAACAGATTCCACACAGCAACGAGGGGGTCAGGGGTCTGCTCTTTTTCTGAGCACAGGGGGTCAGGGGGGTGGCAGGGTTCCAAGGTGCTTTGAACACGTGTCTGGAAAGAACACTTCCTCAAAAGGCTCTTCCTGTCATCCCTGGTAACAAACACTTGGCAAAGGCCTCTGTGGACCCGGATGTGTTCAACACTGAGTCTGGAAATGGTGCCCATGTACAGTGAGTGTATGGTCCTGAGCCAACCCTGACCTCTGTCTACAGTGCCAGGTGCTCATTTTCAGTGCTGTGTGTGTGGCATATTCCAATAGGTCATCGTTAAAATAAGCAATCTTCTTTTGGCCCCCTCTCTCCTTTAGTCATGAAACCTCTCTCCTCCTTTTGTTGCTGAACCCAAGCGGTTTGCCGCTGGGGGTGCTGTATTCAAGGGTGAGACCTGGTGGTTGTCACTAGGTTGTTTGATTTCTTGTAGCAAGTAAAGGAGACACTGGATTCATATCCAAAGCTCTGTCCCCTCAAAGACAGCCTTGACCATTGCATATATACACTATTTGGCTGACTACATGTTGATTTCTTCTTTGCAAGAATTGTATTGAGTTCCTGTCGGCTCATCCTGTTTACTGCTGCATCTGCAGAATACTGTGCTGTATTTTACCATTTAGCAAGAAATAACATTTAGAACTGCCCAGACCTTGAGATCCTTGCCCTGGCTAACACTTTCAAAGAGATCCTTTTTGAAAGAGAAACCCATACTCCCGCATCTCTTGTTTACCCCCCAGTCCAGGGCAATCTGGCCTTCCAAACATCTCTCCTTCATGGCAATCTGGCTTCCACATATCCCTCCTTCAGTTTTTCCCCGAAAGCTCTTATCAGCATTGACAAAGCTGCCTTAATTACCAAACTGAAAGTTTTGCTTGGGATCTCTTGACCTCACAGAGGCACGTCATCACCTCTCCTGGACAATTTCTCCTTTCCTGGATGCTGAAGCCCCCTCAACACTCCTCCATTCTGACATTCCTTCATAATCTCCTTGCAAAGCCTGTCTTGTATTTCTGATGTTTGCATCTTGTGCAATTTCATCCTGACTCTCCTCTCTTTCTGTGAACTCTTCCTGGATGTCCTGCTCTCAATCCATGGCTTTAATCAAATCTAATTTGACTGACTACTTCTCTCCCATCACCTCCAGACTCCCGTGTCGCCGGCTGTCAGCAGGGAATGTCCACAGCAGCGCCCAGCACGCAACTCGAAAGTCACCTCACGCAAAATTGGTGCCACTTCCCCCGCGTCCCACCAGACCTGCCCTGGGATTCCTGTCTCGGGAACTTTTCCAGGTAATGTGGATGAGGCAAGGAACGGAATAGCCAAACTCCTACCTTGATGGAGTTTTATTCTAGTTGGGGGAAATGAATAATACATAAACTACTAAGCATGTAAAACACCAGAGGGGGGCAGTGCTGGGGGAAAAGTGGGGCAGGTGAGCTGATCAGGCGCGACAGAGAGGTGTGTCGTAGGTCGTGCTGAGGGCAGTCCTGGCTGATGGTACCTGAGCAGAGAGCCGAAGCAAGGGAGGGGTGGAGCCAGGAGAGTATCTCGAAGAAGACTTTTCTCAGCAGAGGAAGGTGCCATGTGGGGACAGCATGTCAGGCTGCTTTGACTTGGAAGACTAAGGCATGCCGAGCGGCTGGCAATGAATGAACCAGAGGAGAATAGTAGCGTGAAAAGTCAGAGAAGTAGCACAAAGCCACGCAATGCAGGACTGTGTTAGGCCAGAGCGGGACTTTGGATTTTATTTGTATTGCCATCAGAAACCATCATGGATATTATCTGACTTAATGTTTTAAAATTATTATTCTGCCTGCCACGTGGAGAAGGGTCTGCAGGGGGTTTATACACCAGGGTCCAGTCAGGAAATAGAACTCCCCGCCCCCCCAGGTATTTCCAGATGACCCTAATTGGAGCAAAAAACAAAGGGGGGGTGGTGGTTCTTTTTCCTTACCTTTATTTCTCATTCTCTTTCTAGTGCCCCTTATTATCAGAACTGGCAGGAAGTCAGGAGCCCAAGGAGAAACACAGTTTGTGCAAAGCAGAATCCAGAGAACTTAGGGGTGAAATAAAATGTAGGTCAAAGAGAAATCCAATACCAGTGGCTTACGGAAATAAGAACTGGTGATTTTCCATAGAAAGAAATCGGCTGTGTCTGTGAGCCCTGGTTCACTTATCTAACGGTGTCAGGTACGTGTCTTGGGGATTTTCTCGACTGCTACAGCTCCACGCATCCCACTCAGAGCACCTAGAGGAAAGAAGGGTGGCATCAGCTCCAAGACCCTCGATCATGATTTTTCTGATCTCTCATGGACCAGAACAGTGTCCAACGGCCACCCCAGCTGCAGAGAAGACTGGAGAAGTGAGTGCTCGTCTTCCTGCTTCTCTAGTGGATGTTGGCAGGAGAGGAGGTATAGGATCTAGTTGTTGACATAGATGGTAGTGACCAGCATATGCTCCAAGGGGGCCAAGCTTTTGAATTTAAGAGTAGAGTATTCGGTGAATGGCACAGTGAATAAGGTTTTGAAAACAAGATACTCCTTACGTAAAAGAAGCTTCCACTTGGCTCTTTCAAATGCTGTAGACTCTAACAGCCACGTGTGGCTAGTGAGCACTTAAAATGTAGTTAGTTTGAATTCAAGTGTACTCTAAGTATAAAGTAGATACCAGGTCCCAAATCTATAATACAAATAGAATTTTTAATATCTCATCAGTAATTTCTTACGTTGATTACATGTTGAAATGATAGTTTGGATCTGTTATAAAAATGGATTTTACCTGTTCCTTCTTAGTTTGCTTAATGTGACTGTTAAAGACTTTTAAATTACATATGTGCTCACATTATATTTATATTGGATAGTGCTGCTCTAGATTATTGAATAACCCTCCCTTCCTCTAAGGAGACTCCCTAATTTCCTGCCTTGAAGCCAGCTTTTCCTCTCCTGAGGATACTGGCTGACATGGTTTTCTAAGTCTGGAAAGATTTTACCAAAAGTACATTTTCCGTGATCTTCGTTGGTCTGATAGCTCAAAAAGATATAGTCCAGTGATTACTTGAAAAAAAAAACAAAAAAAACCCCCTCAAATCCTCTTCACAAGAAAGTAGATACAGTATTCCCTAACTTATCAAAGGTATTACATTCTAGACCTCCCCACCTGGATAGGTGAAAATCCACAAAGTAGGAACCTTACATTTATTTTAGTATTTTTACATATTTTAAGGTTTTATAAACCCTTCCCTACACTTATAAATTGTTCCCAGTCCCTTATTAACCTCTCCCACTCTCTTATTAACCTTTTCCATGCTTTTATAAACACTATTTATGTTCTTAAACATATTCTACACTCTTAAACCTATGTAACTTTAACAACATATGTATACAGTACCGCAAAATCCCGCGATATAGCGAAAAATCCGCGATAAATAATTAAATATAATATTTTTAAAAATCCCATGATACTGTGAGGCCATGATAAGGAAACTGCAATATAGAGGACGACTACTGTCTAACCATTGTATATATTTCAAGATGAAGTAGATAAGAACAATTATTAAAATAAATTAATTCAATAAAAAGATTCAAGTGAAGAATTGAATTATTCAACATCAGTAATACCCCAAGGCTATTGAATAAAACAATTTGAGTAATTGGTGGGAGGGGGATCCTAATTTAACTTAATTCTTAATTTTTTTCATTAGATGCACGGAATCATAAATTTCTAACTTGCTACAAGCTTCTCTACAACTTCATATTAAAAAATTTCTTCTGTGACTCTGGCCCAAAAATGGATGAGTTGGAACATGAAATCTGGGGCCAATATCTGGTAGGCAGAATAACGCCCATGTCCTAATCCCCAGAACCTGTCAATATATTACCTTCTATGGCAAAGGAACTTTATAATTTTGGAGTAAAGAGATTATCCTGAATTATTTGGGTAGGCCCAGTTTAATCTCATAGGCCCTTAAAGTAAAGAACCTTTCCCAGCTGGAGTCACAGGAAGATGTGACTACAGAAAAAGGGGACCACGTGAGACAACGTTGATGGCTTTGAAGATGGAGGAAGGGGCCCAATGGATGTGTGTGGCCTCTCAACTCTGGAAAAATGAAAGAAAATAGATGTGCCTCAAGAGCCTCCAGAAAGAAACCAGCCCTACTGATACCTCGGGTTCAGCCCAGACTGACCCATGTCATGTCACAATTTTAACCTCCAAAACTGCAAAACAATAAATTGTGCTGTTTTAAAACACTAAGTTTGTGGTAATTTGTTCCACTAGTAATCGAAAACTAATATACAACCCAAAGAGATTAAATGTTAAAACAATAATGTAAGCATTGATTTTGAGAATATTGTTATCAATAAAACATTCTATCCTTAGGAAAATGTTCATCAGCTTCCACTCCAGCTACCAGAGCTAGAAATGATAGAGGAACCAGTTTATGAGAAATTATTCTAATGTGATGGTCTGCTTTGTCCATTGTCCCTCCCCACATGCACACACACATAAAAAGTCTCATTAACATTTCCCAGGGGATTAAAAACAAAATTTTCTCTCCCACTGTTCGCTCTTCTCAAATAATACATAGCACTAAGGTGAGAGGAAGAAGTATCTTTTTTTATTTTCATGCTTATGCCTTATTTCTACTAGCTTGCAGATTGGTTTCTTTGGCCTTACAATTTTTTTGTAGTTTCCTATCTATATGACAATAGTCATTCTACCCATCCCCCTCAATGGTAGTGTACTTGAACTACCGTGCCTCGCTCAACATCTTTTGTCTGTATATGGAAATATGTCTGTGCAAGAGAATTTTGCTGTCAACAACAAGGAGAAAAAGCTATCTGCCTTGTATTTAGAAGAGCTGAAGTTGAACAAAGTCATGAATGATAAAATACTATCTGCTTCATAAGCAAGAGTTTATTTGAAAATTCAGCACTGTGTTGACATGAAGAATCACAGAGAACTCCAAAACATAATGGGGGGGTGTGTGATAAGGAGATATCCATCTATTATTAAAATTCTTTTACTATTCCTCTTTCAGATCTGCAGGAAGGCTTGAGAATCTTTACAGTACCTCTGACTAATGTAACCAAAAGTTCTTAGGTCTTTTGGTCAGTAATTGGATCTAGATCAAATAACTCAGAGCCTATGCATATAAATATGGGGATTCCAGCACCTCACCCATAATTCTGAGTCCCAAACATGATGGAGGAGTTTCATGTCTGGCCCTCTGACTACCTCCTCAGCCTGTGTCAAGTCTCTGTGAACGGCCTTGTTCCTGTGCCCCAAAATGTGACCACTAATCCAAGGCTATAGTGTTTGAAGGATTAGGATGCTTAAAAAAGAACAATGAACCCAAAATGGAGTTGTTTATGTTAAGCCCCATGTCACTAAATCGAGATTTAACTTACAATTTTGGCTCTTCCAGATGTGGAATCTTAAACCAGTCCATTAGGTGTCACCTGATCAACAATAACAGTTAAGTAATCTGCCTGATAGGCCCCTAACATCCCATCCCCTAAGGAAAGTAGGCCAGCGATAATGAATCTGTTTTGTTTGCTTGTTTGTTTTTGGCCTGGCATAATTCCTTGATCCCCGCTCCCTTCTGTCTCGTTTTGTATATCTCCTCAGAGCTCTCTTCTATCTGCTAGATTGGTTGCCACCTGATTTAAATCAATTTTGCTGAAATAAACTCTTAAAATTTTAAATATATTTCTGTTTATCTTCTATCGGTCCAAAGGAGAATAATTTGCAAGGGGCAGAACCAGGCAGCGCCAATCTTAAAGATGATCCACCATTTTCTGCTCCAGGAAATGTCTGGCTGACTGTTTCTCCTCTAACCTCCCCCTTTCCATCAGGTCACTTCCACCCTTCCCTCTCTGTCTTCCCTAAGTCCCAGAGATCTCAGACCTACTCCTCTGGTCAAAGGAAGCCCACAGAACGGTCCCATATTAGGTCATTGTCTTCATCAGCTCCCTTTCTCACCTTCTCTCTAACGCTGACTGGTCCAAGTCATTTTGTTTTATAACCAAAGGGTCCAGCAAATAGTTTTTCTAAGCCAAAGAATAAAATTTTCCATGAGGTGAATTCTGCTATTCCTACAGAATAAAAATGTGGCTAGTTGGTTGAGGTTTTACTTTAATAATAATATTTTTCTTCCCACTGTAATATAGAGTATATTTCTTCTTCTATTTCTGTTCTGCGAGCCCACAAATCGTTGTATTAACATAGGATGTTGGTTTTAACAAAATGCTGTCACAGCACACTGGAGAGTAGCCCTCCCCATCCAGCAGGGTATTAAAGTGCTTTTAACAGGAGGAAAATATTGGGTCAGATACTAATTGCATGCTAGGCACTGGGGTGAGACCGAGAAGGGCAACTCAGAATAAAGTTTTCCTCTACCTCTGCATCACAGACATGGAAATGGCAACTTCTAAGAATATCCAGAATTTTTTCGTTTCTCTTTACAGGTTATGTCTGTTTTCTCAAAGTGTATATAGTCTACAGACCACTGGATTAAAACAACCTGTGCTTCTTAAGAATGTGGGTTACCACCCAGGGCCTCCCTGTCCACATGAATCAGAATTTTCTGGGACGGGACCCAGGAACATGTATTTTTAAAATCTCTGTGATTTTTATGGTCAGTCGGATGTAAGAACTGCACCCAGAGTAGAGTAGCTTAAATATACAGATTAAACCATTGGGCATTCCAGCGAACATATGGTATCCCTTGCACTCAGTGGTCTTCAGAATAAAAAAGAGTGGTCAAAATCTAAGGTACTGTTCAGTGGAAAAACCCACCAAATACTTCCTCAGCTGGGTGGTCAAGATCAACAGCAACAGTAATAAGTTACGCTGTTATAACAGTATGCACCTTTATGTGACAGAATGAAAATAGTACTTTACCTCTGGTGTCGTCCCCTCGAGACCCATGATCCCAGTCTAATCATAAGAAAAACATCAGACAAATCTCAACTGAGGAATCAAAATAACTAACCAGTACTCCTCAAAACTGTCAATGTCCTTGAAAACAAGGAAAATTTGAGACCAGTCACAGGCAAGACAAATCTCAGGAGACCTGATGACTGAATGTAATGTGGCTTCCGGATGGGATTCTCGGAATAGAAAACACAGACATTAGGGAAAAACAAAAGAGATTCAAAGAAAGTAGGGACTTTAGTTAATAATGATATATGAATAACGGTTTCGTAATTGTAACAAATGTACCATATTAATGTAAAATGCCAACAGGGGAAGACAGGTGTGAGACATAAGGAAGCTGGCTGTACTATGCCTCAAAGCTTTCCTGTAATCTAAACTGTTCTAAATGTAAAACTTAATTTAAAACGTTTCTTCTTTTTGTTCGCTTGTTGTTGTTTTTTCTAATGAGAGTCAACACAAAGAGGATTGTTCTAAGCTGGCTTTCTTTGCATCCTTCCTAAAAACCAACTACCTAGTCCACCAATTAAAACTCCATTCCATCATGCAGGTTGATATCATGAAGATGAGAAAATTGACTAAATGGGGGACATCAAGATGTATACAACCAACAGGTTTATTTCTTCTATGTTGTTCACACACAGGGCTGCCACATCATAAAATTTAGAGGGTTCTCTTCACATGAAGTAGGAGTGAGGGAAAAGCATCCCTGCAGAGCTGTAAGGCAGAAAAGACTTTCCCTCTACCCTCCTAGGTCCAATAGCTGAGTCTATGAAATAAACTGACAAAAGGTAGAAGCAGCAGGAGAAGAGGTCTACAAGTTTATTAACTTTTAATACTGTGTGTACAGAGGCATAACAGAGAAAAAGATAAATTCCCCCCAAACCGATGCTATTTGAGAGCTTATAGACCGTCTTCATAGCAGGAGGGGAGTAATGGAAACCACTTAAATGAGAGTAAATGATTTATATGAAAGATGCATCGGCCTTTGGAGGAATAGGTGGGAGATGTGGTCATTTGTAGCAAAGTTTGTCTGAGCGTGGTGTCCTTTTCTAGTCTCCTTCCTTGTGATAAGAGCCAATCTTCCCTGGTTGAAGAAACTCCCCAGAGAGGAGGTTTATGACAATTGAATTCCTTGGGAGGATCTGTCTTTAGGCAGCTAGGGTAGTTTTGAGAAAGTCTTTCCCTGAATTTGCTGTTTTTCAAGTGCTTTCAACTCAAAGTAATCAATACACCAAAGCAACATGTTTTGGAGTGGTGTGTCCTGAACTCCATCAGAACACAATGTGATTATGTCTAAAATTGTTCTAACTGCTGACTTGTTTACACATTACAAGTAGAAATCACTGACCTAATTAAACTCTAGTGCGTAAAATGTACAGGGGGAGCCGGATACATTTAAGTAGGGGCAACTGGTGTACCATGTTTACCTCGCAAGGGATTCTGCCAAGAATAAAATAATGAACCATCCCCAAATGCCTCTGCTTCCTATACCACTAATCTTTCCTTGTCGATAAGGGCCCTGTTCACCTTCTCAACTGACAGGACCCTGCTTTTCCCCATCTGTGCTTTTCTGCTGCTCTCTTTCCTCCTCAGTTGTTAAATAACTCAGTCTCCTCTGAATGAGATCCCACTTCTCACCACTCAGGTCAAAATGAGAAGAGAAGAGAAAAGGGGAAAGCCTTGAGGATCTTTCTCTCTCCAGCCCCTAGTCCATCTGTGGTTACACTAGAGCAAGCACTTATTGAAATGCTTAAAAGAATCTTGTTAAACTTACAGAAATTTTGCAGACTGATGGTTAAACTATTTTACAACCAATTTAGCTCTTTCTTTCTTTCTTTTTCTTTTTTTGCTTAAATAACAGACGTTTATTTTCTCAAAATTCTGAATCAATTAAGCCTTAAGTTGTCATGGATGGAGTATTATACTTGAAAATCAGCAAACACTAAAAACTGAGCTTCTTTTTCCCGCCTAGTACTCTCCATTATACCTTATTTCATAAATGTATCCACAGACCTCAGAGACCTGCTCTCCTCCTCAGTTCCTTGTAAAGGCCTGTGGGGATTTCCTCTGAAATGTAGAAGACAGGGGTTATTTTTGTTTTGTTTTGTTTTTTAATTTTATCATGAAAGAACCATTGTCTTGGGAAGTAGACCTATAGCCCTGTCTCCATCATCTTGGTCAAGGTCTTTTGGTCTCAGGAAACTGAGTCTCAGTCATCACAGCTCAAAAAAAGAATTGAAACAGTAACTAAAAAGACACAGAAGAATCTCAAGTTCACCAACACATGACATACACAGTCTGACATTAGCGTGTTCTGGAAACCCAACAGGGCTTCACCTCTAGGAGTCACCTGACTGGCTGGTCTATGAGTGCAATCAGCCACAGGCTGGAGAATCTCTTAGTAAGCACTGCTGCCCTTCCCCTTGGAAGGCCAAAGTTCACACAAGATAGCACTCTAAAACCTAGCCAGCACAACTACCTGCTAGATTTATGGCTTATTTTCTTTCCTTACAGGGTCTAGATGGAAATAGACACTCTATTTTTATTTTAACTGCTTGCAATGAAATTTCCAAGATGTGTCAAAAAAGCTGAGTTCTTACTTGAGTGACAGGGGAGGTAGGAGAGAATCTATCAAATTATACAATTCTCCTTAAAAGGCTGGGAATAGTAAGAAAGTGGAGAAATTTCATTGCAATTATACAGCCCCTAGTACGTGACAGACAAGGGGTTTAGACAGTCATGATAAAGGGTTTGTCAAGGATCAATCTTTTAGGAATTCATTGTTTAATAAGCAGCTCATGATCTAACGGGAAATAAAGGGTAACAGCATGCTGTAGATCAAGCCCTGGGAGCCTCAAAAAAGTCAGACTAGTTCAGAGGTTACACCGCAGGTGGTCCTTGTCTTCCAGGGCTCCTAATGACCCCTGACATCCTCACTCTCTCTCTGGGCCAGAGGAGCCACTTCCTGCTTAGGTGGAGACTGGAAGTCGGTGGAGGGCAGAGAGAAGTGTGGGCTCTAATTTCACTTTCTAAGAAACATGTACTTCTGGCTCCTTAAACAGACAGTCTAAAAACATCCCATTCTCAGAATATTACAAATGGTGGCTGTATTTTCTAATACTATTTATATTGAATCACCTTTCCTAGAAAGTAAGATTCCCGGGGCTGGTTGTGGAACCTAATGCCTGATGTTGTTCCTCTGGGAAAATACACTTCAAGTTAAGCCACCAGATTGCAGCCAGGCTTTTCAAACCAAGTGTATCCATCTATCCAGCCACCAGAATCAGGACTGTTGACCAGGGTGGGCTCAACTCCACTGATCTCCCCTTCCTCACCTTGTAAGTACACCTGCAAGTCAACAGAAACAGGACGTTAACTCTGAGAAGAGAATCCTGAATTATTGCAGTGAATTCATTGAATTCTTGACTGAAGACTTCCCAAATGCAGGGGCCTTCTCATACACATATGGATATAGTTCTGTTTCTATTTTCTTTCTTTAGCTGTGAGTGTTTAGGAAATTGTGAAGAGCATGGCTGTGAAAATTATGGACTGACAGCCAACGTAGTCAATGCCTACCACTTCAAAGATAATGTTATTATAAGCAAGTTTCATTGACAGAAAGAGCTAATGTGGAAATAAACTCCATTCGTCTAAGCTGTGCTGGTTGCTGTCTCCTTCTAGGACCCACGGAGCTCTTTTTGTGTTTGGGTTATGAACACAAGCAGCCAGCTGCTCCTAATCCCTAAATCACACAGTTTAGGGAAAACAAGAAACACATGGGGCAAGAAGGCAGGGCGAAAACACTCCATGTATTCACAGAATTGCTAGTAAGTCACTCATACAAACATTCGCTGAACACCACTCTTTCCCGGGCACTGGAGGTTAGCACTGGGGATATACTAGTGACAAATAAATGACATGTTCTCTGCTGACAATCCTAAAGAAGTTATAGCTAACATTTATATAACACTAGCTTCAGGGTTGTTCTCAGCATTTTCTTACATTAAACTCATTTAACTGACCCTGTAAAGTAGACACTACTCCAATCTCTACTTTAGATATGAGGAAACTGAGACAGAGAGAGTTTAAAATGGTAACCACATAATCTAACTAGTGAATATGTCATTTCAAACCTATATAAGCTCTCTGAAGGAGCAGTGGAACCTTGGATCACAGACGATTCACTGTAGAGATCTGTGGTGAAGGGCAGACCTAAAAGGTGTGCTATTATGTGGTTTTAGTCCTCGAAAGATTCAGTCAAAGAGAGGGGAACAGTCTCCCAGACTTAGAATGCCAAATTCCCTTCTGTATCTCGTTTTACCATTGCCCAATGATGAAATATCACAAGCCATGGTCTTCCTCTTTTTGAAAAAAAAGGTCTACGGGATTGATGTCTGAATGATGTGTCAGCCATTTTTAGATATTATTGTTCTCTGTAGGAAAATGATTTTCATATTATCAGATGCCAAACATATATTTGAGTTTTATCCTGTAGCAATGATGGACGGTAATGCATTGGATGATAACCAGATCGAAGGTTCTAGTCTGGCCATGGGAGAGACAGTTTTTCCTCCCTAGAGTTAAGTGGTGCTTTGTCACCTCAGCATTGTGCTCTCATCAGCCAAGCTCACCGGACCATCTCAACAGCTAATAGTTTCAATGGCAGAGTCTACCCCCTGAAGAAATGTGTCAACTTGACTGGACCAAAGAAGACCACTGTTTGGTTGAACATTATTTCTGGGTGTGTCTGCGAGGGTGTTTCTGGATGAGATTAGCACTTGAATGGTGGGCCCAATAAAGCACATTGCTTTTCCTAGTGTGGGTGGGCATCGTCCAGTCCTTTTCGCACCTAAGCAGACCAAATGCAGAGTAAGGGATACCCTAGTCTTCTCTGCCCTTGAGCTGAGACCCGCACCACCAGCTTCTCTGGCTGTCAGGCCTTCACACTCAGACTGAACTACAGCACTGGCTTTCCTGGGTCTCCAGCTTGCAGCGGGCAGGTCATGAGACTTCTCAGCCTCCATAGTCACATGACCCAATTCCAGAGAGAGAAGGTGATAGAGATAGAGAGATAGAGAGAGATATAGAGAGAGATTACATAGATGGATAAATAGCTCTGCCTAAAATACCAGCGATATGACAACCACCTTCTTTAACTTTGAAAACCATGATACAGTGACTGAAAAAGCTGAGCTTTGCAGTTGGAATTGGAAAAGAATCAATCCGTCAGCATCCTGGCAAGTATTTCTGCTTATTATAATGATCCCAACCAGGTGTTTTCTGGAAAGTTTTAGAATGAACTCTAGAAATGTTTAAAGGAGTGAAGCCCACACTATTACTTTTTTTAGATCACGCTGAAGAAAAACGAGTATAGCATTTGCTACTTAAAACATCATGCTTAAAAAAGTTGTTCTATTACAGAAACAGTTTAGCCTCGTGGTTTCAACTTAAAACATGTAATTGATTAATTAATTTGTAGTCATGTTTTTAATGAGATAAATGAGAATGAGAAAAAGAATTCAAAAGAATGAGAAAAATTCTTACTAGAGCTTATGACATCGAAGTTATAAAAAGATTTAGGATACATCTTATTAATAAATTTTAATTATTAGAGTTAAAAAACTTAAGTGCCTTGGAAGATTCCTTTGTCAGATAATTGAAGTATTTAAAAAGGCAATCAAATATTTAAACTGCAGTTTAAATTGTTTCAAGAAGTTTAAGTTTGTAAATGACACCAAGGATTAAAGCCCCCTATATTCATTTCTAGAGCTGATATAATAAATTACCACAACCTGCATGGCTTAAAACAACAGAAATTTATCATCTGTGAGTTATGGAAGCTAGGAAACCTAAATAAAGCTGTTGGCAGGTTCTGGGAGAGAATCTGTCCCGGCCTCTGCCAGCTCCTGGTGGTTCCAGGCTCTCCCTGGCTTGTGACAGCATCACTCTGACCTCTGCCTCTGACTTTACCTGGTCCTCTTCTCTGCATGTCATCTTCTGTCTCCATAAGGACACTCTCACCGCATCCTGCCCCAATCTGGAACAATCTCATCTTTATCCTTGCCTAAATTTCATCTGCAAGAGCCTATTTCCAAACAAGGTCACATTCTGGGGCTCCTGGTGGGCGTGAATTGGGGGGAGGACTCTACAAATGTTAACATTTGTTAGACTTCTAAGTAGAATAATAAGATTTGTAATCTAAAGATTACTAAGAGCAAGGTCTTTGGAAGTGTTTCTTTAACACACAAATTATTCAAGTGAAAACCAAGGTGACCTTCACTCAAGTCCCTCTTAGGGTCACCAAACAAATTAACACAAAAGAATCTTTTCATTAAAAAAGACTCTGGCAAGGTAGCTTTCCTCACTTTTATTCTGCTCTAACACCTCTCCTTGAGGAGACCAGAGTCTCTGCCTGACATTCATCTGAACTGACTAAGAAATCCTGGCAAAATCAACAAGTGTCATGGTAAAACAGCTTAAGAACAGGATTCCATATCCAAGGCCAGGAGAATACCCCAAACACCAAATGGAACAGCCCTGAAGTACACAGCTGCAAAGATACCGTCTCACGTAGAGCCAAAAATATTCTTTAGCTAATGAAAGGAGACCAAAACAAAAACATAATTCAGCAGTTTTTGCTATTTTTAGAGTCTCTAGAAAGCAGAATTATAAGACAGAAATGATTTTCAGATTTTAAAAAACTTCGCTAACTCCAGCGTATCTTCCAAATGTCAAATGATCCTGAGTAGAAATGAATTCCTTCCAGACTTCTTACATATTTGGCTTTTCTTCCGCTACTGGCTACTGAGGGTTTCAAACTAGAAGACTATAAGTCTGAGGCCTGCCCGTTGAGAAAATTCCAGATTACCACTCCTTCCTCCAGACCAGTTACAGCAAAACTAGCAGAACCGTGTGCAACATGTCTGTCTCCAGGCGCTGGTCTGCAACAAGACCAGTTAGGCAATAAGGAAGCGTCTGTCGGAAGGAAAGATTAGATGCCACACAGATTCTCCCCTAAGCGTAGCTTCATAAACAGTGAAGGGACCGACAGCAGCAGTTCTTGGTGGCTGAGTTCCTGAAGGAAGTCTACATAAAACAGTAGTACTCGTAAGAAGGAAGCTTCTATTCTGACATTCACTGTATGTGGCTTTTCAAATGCACGGCTTTTTCAGACAATTATGTTACTTCTCCACTAGTCTCCTCATTCTCTGAATGACAAATTCTTTGCTGTGCAGGTGTCTTTCAAAGTCATCTCTTTAGAGACATTACTGCAATTTATTGACCAGTCGCAGAACAGAATAACAAGCACGCTTGAAACTAGCCCTCTCCTACAAGGACCGTGGAGCAGTTTATATTAGTTGCTGAAATAAATTCCACGTCAGGGTGGGCAGAAAGAGAAAATCCAGAAAATAGACACTTTCGTGGATATAATAATGGGAGAGAATTTTCTAGGCACGAAAGGAAAAAAAAGATGTTATAAATAAATCGTTGTCGTCGTCGTCGGCAGCCGTCCGTCTCGAGAGACGATGGCGTAGCTTCCTGAGAGTCTATCTGCACCGCCGAGAATGGCTGTGCAGTCCGATTCGGGAGTGACAATCCCTGCCGCACTTGGTACAGGTGAAGGCAGATGGCTGTTGCTGCTGCTGTTGACGCTGCTTCCGCCTCGATCTTTTCTGGACCGCCTCCTCGTTGCGCGCAGCCTCTGCGCGTGACGTACCTTGCCTGACCGCGAGCCTCCAGGCTAGGCGGTCGTCTGCTTGAACTTCCCATGTGTTGAGATTGATGGAGCATTGTGTCATGTCCTTTTTGCAGATGTCTTTGAACCGCAGTTTTGGGCGCCCTCTCATCCTCTTGCCTTCTGCTAGCTCGCCATAGAGGAGGTCTTTGGGGATACGGCCTGCATCCATTCTTTTGACATGGCCGAGCCACCTGAGGCGTCTCTCGCTAAGAACTGCATGCAAACTGCTCATATTGGCTCGCTTCAGCACCTCGGTGTTGGGGACCTTATCCTGCCAGGCGACATGCAGGACACGTCGCAGGCACCTCATGTGGAAGCTGTTGAGTTTCCTTTCGTGCCTTGCGTAGGTGGTCCACGTCTCGCTGCCATAGAGGAGAGTGCTGAGTACGCAGGCTTGGTAGATGCGCAGTCTGGTTTTCTCAGTGAGGCTGGAATTGTTCCACGCTCGCCGGTTCAGTCTGGCCATAACTGTGGCTGCCCTGGCGATTCTCCGGTTGACCTCCAAGTCGACTGACAGAGAGCTCGAGATGGTGGACCCGAGGTAAGTGAAGTCGTTGACAACCTCCAGGGTGTATCCGTCGATGGTGATGCATGGGGGAGTCCCCGTGCCTTGAGCCATAACATTCGTCTTCGTCAGGCTGATGGCTAGTCCGAACTCCTTGCATGCGTGGGAAAGGCAAGTGACTAGCTGCTGGAGTCCCTCTTCGGAGTGTGATGTCAAAGCTGCGTCGTCGGCGAAGAGCATCTCACGGATGAGCACCTCTTTGACTTTGTTCTTGGCTCGTAGACGGGCCAGGTTGTAGAGCTTGCCATCGGATCTGGTGTGAATGAAGACACCCTCGCTGCAGTCCTTAAAGGCGTATTGGAGGAGCATGGAGAAGAAGATTCCGAACAGCGTAGGCGCGAGGACGCAGCCCTGCTTTACTCCGCTGCTGACTGGGAAGGCCTCAGAGGTTGCGCCGTTGTAGGACACCGTGCTGTGCATGTTGTCGTGAAAGGACATGACCACAGCAAGCAGATGTGGTGGACAGCCAATCTTCCGTAGCAAGCTGAAGAGTCCGCTTCGACTGACCAGATCAAACGCCTTCGTAAGGTCGATAAAGGCGAGGTAGAGTGGTTTATGCTGCTCGTGACACTTCTCCTGCAGCTGGCGTAGGGAGAAGATCATGTCCACTGTTGATCGGCCAGCTCTGAAGCCACACTGGGACTCTGGGTAGACGCGGGAAGCAAGGGTCTGCAGGCGGGCAAGAGCGACCCGGGCGAATACTTTGCCGACGACGCTGAGGAGAGAGATGCCCCGGTAGTTGTTGCAGTCGCTGCGGTCTCCTTTGTTCTTGTACATGGTGATAATGTTGGCGTCTCTCATATCCTGGGGGATGTAACCCTCCTTCCAGCAGAGACAGAGTAGATGGTGGAGCGGCTGCAGCAGGACTGGTTTCCCGCTCTTTAGGATTTCTGGAGGGATTCCGTCGCTTCCTGGTGCTTTCCCGCAAGCGAGGCGGTCGATGGCTTTGCCGAGCTCTGCCGCAGTAGGTGGGGTGTCTAGCTCCTCCATGACTGGTAGGTCTGGGATGGCATTAAGAGCAGTGTCTGTTACGGTGTTCCTCGTTGCGTACAGCTCGAGGTAGTGCTCGGTCCACCGCCGCATTTGCTGTTCCTGGTCAGTGATGACCTCACCTGTCTTGGACTTAAGGGGGGCGATCTTGGAGGGGATTGGGCCTGTTGCCTTCTTGATACCCTCATACATTCCTCGTGCGTTGCCTATATCGGCGGCTTCCTGAATGCTTCTGCACAGGTTTAGCCAATAGGTGTTGGCACAGTGGCGGGCGGTCTTCTGGACTTTGTTCCTGGCAGCCCGTAGAGCTTGAAGTGTACTGGGAGTGGGCGTGACCTTGTAAGCCAGTAGGGCCTTCCTCTTAGCCTCGATCACGGGTTCCATTTCTTCCCAGTGAGCCTCGTACCAGTCAGCGTTCTTCCGCTCTTTCTTCCCGTAAGCAATAATGGCGGAGTTGTATATGGCGTCGCGGAGACGTGGCCAATTGGATTCGATAATGTCATCTGCCGCCACTCCCTCGCCGAGTGCATCTTCCATCTTGTTGATGAATTGCTGGGTCTTAACTGGGTTGCTGGCACAACTGGTGTTGATGCGTGGGCGACCCTTCATCTTGGAGTGGTGCAACCTCTTCGGCGTTATGCGCACCTTGCTTACCACGAGGGCATGGTCCGTGTCGCAGTCTGCACTGTGGTAGCTGCGGGTGAGGAGGGTGCTGCCAATATCCGTTCTTCTGGTGATGACGAGGTCAAGCTGGTGCCAATGGCGGGAGCGGGGGTGCCTCCATGACACCTGGTGGATCTCTTTGCACTTGAAGAATGTGTTTGTCACGCACAGGCCGTGGTGACACAAAAGCTCAAGCAGTCGCTGACCATTCTCATTGATCTTTCCTCTCCCAAAGTTTCCAAGGCAGGTGGGCCAGGCCATGTGGTCGGCTCCTACTCTTGCGTTGAAGTCTCCAAGGAGATAGAGAGCGTTACTTCTGGGAATCTTGGATAACGCTTCGTCCAGTGCATGGTAGAACTGTTCTTTCTCTTCGGTGGTGGCGCAGAGGGTTGGGGCATACGCGCTAAGAATGCTGACTGGGCCGAAAGTTGTTGACAATCGGAGGGTAAGTAATCTCTCTGTGCCTCCTGTGGGTGGCTCTATGGAGTTAACAAGCATGTTCTTCACAGCGAACCCAACGCCGTGCTGTCTTGGTTGGTCCGGAGACTTCCCTTGCCAGTAGAAGGTGTAGTTGGTTTCTCTGATAGTTCCGTTGTCGGCCAACCGGGTCTCCTGTAGAGCCGCAATGTCGATGTTCAGTCGTGCCAGTTCCCTATCAATGACAGCGGTTTTCCTGGCACCCTTGATCCATGGAAGGTCTGCAGTAAGTCCGGGGCACATGGTCCTGATGTTCCAGCTAGCGAGGCGAAGAGCCGGAGGCTTCTTTCTTGTTGTTTGCTTGGAATTAACTGGTGCGGGTGTTTTGTGGCCCACTTTTCGAGAGGCGCCTCTCTGATCCCCACGCACCCAGTGGGGCAGGCGAGCCATGGCGAGACGGTAGCTGTCCAGTGAGGTGCGATGACCTCTCCCACCGTCAGAGGAGACCCCTGGCGCTCGTTTCCTTCGCCAATCAGATGAGCTTATAACCGGTATCTGTCTCCTCCTGTGTTGAGTCGACATCTTGCGATGACACTGGAGTGTCCTCTCAAGTGAAACTGAAGCTACAGAGCCTGGGCAGGGTGATATGGAGGGTCTGCTGTTGCCCATGCAGCAGAACCCCCTCTCTTCGCAGCTGAAGGGTCCAAGGGAAAGACAAAGTCAATACAGCTTGGCTTCAGGTGCGCCGCAGGAGTTGCCGGTGTTGACTACAATGTCAAACCGCCTTAGGGACTCCGGCTCCGGATTTTCTGTCGGGGTTTACTCCCTTAGCCTTTCCCCTGAAGAGGTATGCCGCAAGGCAGCGGAGGTTTTTTGGAGTCAGAGTTTTCCTTCTCTGATTTTAGAGATGTCCTTCCTCTTTCCTCCTTTACAGTCTTGAGGGCAGCATTTACAGGCTAAAATAGAAAACTGGCAGTGTAACCTTCTAAGCAGATACTACCAATACCCTGCTTGGGTATACTCACCCAACAATAAACATCTCTTAAATGTCCTCCAAGTGCCATGCCTCGAATTAGTAAATGGCAGTGCAATGGCAGCCAAACATTTGGATCAGTTTCACTAAGTAAATCACCAACACAAGTAGGTTTTTAAAACAATAGAATAGTGTCTCATTTTATTAAAAATAATAACTATTTTTAAGCAACTTACCAGCAACACTGAATAAAAACCTGGCTGTGTTTTCCACTGTTTCAACTGCTCCTCAGCTGGCTTTAACACAGCAGTATCCTGACTGGTGGCCTGAGTTAAGACTTGAAGAACAACAGTGCTGGCACTATTGAGATCCATGGAAACCAATTGGCTCAGTCCGAATAGCCCGGCTCTCCAGCTTCCACTGTCCAACACGAAGTGGCGTCGGTTGGTCCCGCGCCCCACGCTTGCAAGTCCACGCGCCACCGTCCACTGATGCCGAAAGCGGCTTCTAGGAACACGCCATGTTCTGAGTCGCAGCTCTAAACGATTTATAAATAAATCAAAATGAAAATAATAGGCTAACGTGTTTTCAAATAAAAAGCAAAGAATAATAGAAACAATTAACAGTCTTTGTTCATAAAGAGCTTAAAATCAATGAGAAAATATTGATGGGCCATTACAATTGAGCAAAAGGACTTGAACATGCATTTCCCAAGAGGAAAAAAAAAAGATTAAAAATATATGAATCAATATTCAACATAATTAATTGTAAAAGACATCCATCCCAGAAACCATTTCAGCTATCAGCAGGCACAGATTTAATGTGCATATATCACTTATTAAGTATTACTCCGAGCTTTATATCTGCCAGATACTTAACGCTCACAACAACTCAATATTAGTAAGTATTATTATTACCCTTGTTTTACAAACCGAGACATAGAAATGTAAGTAACTTAACCAAGGTCACATGGCCAGTAACTGGCTGAGAAGGCTCTGAACCCAATATTCTGGTTCCCAGCCCATGGTCTTAACCATTAGACTGTACTGCCTTTCTGAATACATGCAATAGACTGAATGTTAGTGTCCCCCTTAAATTTATATGTTGAGATTCTAACCCCGAGTATGATGGTATTAGAGATAGGTGTTTGGGAGGTGATTAGGTCATGAGAGTGGCGCCTCCAAAAATGGAATTAGTGCTTTTATGAAAGGGACTCCAGAGAGCTCGCTCACCTCCTTTCCAATGTGAGGACAAAAGGAGAAGTTGGAAGTCTGCATTCTGGACAGGGTCCTCATCAGAACCGACCGTGATGGCTCCCTGACTTCCAGCCTCCAGAACTGTGAGAACTAAATTTCTGTTGTTTCTAAGCCACCCAGTCTATATTGTTACAGTAGCCTGCACGGAGTAATACAGTGCTGTCGGATACCGTGAAACTCCCTTTCACATATAGTTTTGGTGGGCAGGTAAATTGTTATAGTAGGTACAATTGGTAAATGAAGCAGCGACTCTATTTAAAAGTTCTGAAATATTTCTGTATGGCTTATGATTTTTTAGAGAAGGGATGAAGACCTTGATGACAATGAACAGCATACACGTGGAATGGATCCCACTGGCAAGCAACAGTGGCATCAGGAAAGGGTCTCTATCCTGGGCAAGATGCTGGCAAAGCAGGAGCTGAAGAAGCACAGAAAAGTGAAGGACTGAACATGCGTAACTGACTGAGTCACATTTGATGGCCTCATCTGCTCAGTAACACTGGATGCGAAGTCACAGGCAGAAAGATCAGTTGTGGGAAGAGGGTGTGAACCTTCAGAAAAAAAAGACACTAAGAAGGGCTCCTGATGGTTAAGTGCAGCTCAAATTTAAAACAAAACAACAACAAAAAACCCCACATAAAACAGAGCCTAGCAGCCGTTTCTACACAGGCACTGCTCATACAAACTGCTCTCGAAGGAGAAGCCTGCACTGAACAGCCTGCCGGTGGTGTGTTTCTGCCCTCTGAGCCAGCCCTTACAAAGGAGCTCCTAGAACCCTATTTCAACCAATAAGACTGAGGTGTCACTCCTTCAGCTGAAGCTGCACAGCTCTGACCAACAGGAGTGGCTCTATTCTGACCAATCAGACCAGTACCTTTTAGACCAAACTGCAAGGATCTGGAGTCCTCATCTGCATGGGCACAGACCAGTCAGCAGCCAGGGGTGGGGACTTCTATCCGTGTTAACCAGTTCCCCTCCAGCTCTGGGAGCACAGTTTCCCTTTCCACTGAAGACTGAAGACTGTAGTGACTCCCTGGCTGAGCTGGAACACCAAAGCTCTCTACCCAGAGCAGAGCGGAGCAGACCAGCGCAGGCCAGCGCAGGCCAGAGCAGACCAGCAAGGAGCGCCTGGCAGTGACTGAGTGAGCAAGAATGTGCAGCTGGTGGCATTTGTTCTGTTCTCACTCCATGTAATGTTGGGGTGACTACCCGCTGCAATGCTGGTACCTTGTGCCTGGATGGTCTTTTCTCCACCCGTGAGTGCATTGGAAGTAAAGAAAGTTAAACTTCTGACCCAGAAATTCTGCAGCTGAGAATTTCTCCCCAAGGAGATAATCAATATTGCAGACAAAGATTATTTACCAAAAATGTTTGTTCTAGTGTTATTTATAACAAGCCGGGCTTCCCAGAATAAATCAGAGAATAATTAACCATCTTAAATGAAATAGTTCTACACTTTTCCTGGGGAACAAACTACATATAATTGTCCGTGGATGAAATGCTTGAGTCTCAAATAAATACACACAATTCTCAGCATCTGTCATTGTGACCTTTGATTTGAGACTTATATTTGACACCATCTAAATACCTATTAGAGGAGGCATTAATAATATCAGTGAATCTAAAATGCTTGTTAGTTTTTTGAGTTTCTATCTTTCTTGAGCTAATTTTAATGCATATTTTTCTAGATATTTACAAATGTGTAATTTTTCAAATTTATGGACATGAAACTGCTCAAAATACTGATTCATGATTTTTTAATTCTTTGTGTTTTTGTTCTTTTTTCTTTTATTTGACCCAGCTATAGTTTTTGACTCCCTTTGTTTTTTATTGTTTTATATCTTTCATTTCTGTTTATGCTTTTCTTTCTGTTCTTATACTTACCTTATTTATCTAGCTCTTGAGATAACTTCTTTTCAATTTTCTTTAAAAACATGCATTTAAGACTATATACTTACCTTCCACGAGTTTTTATATACCACCCTTTAATTACCCTTCGGTTCTGCATAGTTTATAATTCTCCTTTGAGACTTCCTGTTGGAGTAAATTTTTAGGATTGTAGTCATCTGGGTATTTTTTATAAGTGATTGTATTGTTGAGTTCTCACTTAATTGAATTATAATGACAGCACGTGGTCTGTCTCACATTGTCTCTGACGTTTGCTGAAATTTCCTAGCGATCTAGTGAGTGGTTACGTCCCACCCACTTCCTGGGGCCTCTCTTCACGGAGGGGCCCCTGGACACATTGCATTTGGTCGCTGGCCACTAGGCGGCTTGTGTCGTGCACCCCCTGCCCCTGGGCCTGTGTCCTCAGAGACACTGTAGTGTACAGCAGGGGTCACCAGCAGAAACTAAATTTCGGAGGCAGAGGATCCACAACAGCCTTTGCTTCAATGGTGAGCTAACTATGGACTCTTGTCTTTTGTGAGCAATTTACCGTTAGAGCAAAATTCCTATTGCTCTCTGCCCACAGTCCAGGGTCTTCAGCTCGTCCACCTTTTGCTGGTTCCTAGTCTACATAAATCTTGATTTTGTGAGCGCAGCTATGTCTTTTTATTTATTTATTTATCTTGATCTATACTTGACCACTGCTGTGTGTTTGGAACAAAAGGAACGTCCAAAAGAGTGTAGTTAGCACCCACTTGAATGGAAATTCTGTAATAATTTAAGACCAAAGGATTTGTATAATTGGGATATTTTATTGTAGTTTTTCAAGTGTTGAAAGGTGTAGTAACCATGTGCTCTGATACATAAGAGTTTTTAACAACACTGTGTCCACTGGCTAATAGGTGATATTTAAGAAGACTTTGTAGAGAAATATCCCACTAAACACTTCATTGAGTGTCTTGTGATTTTGTTCTTTATGAAAATTGGACTTCTATCCAGACTCATAGTCTTTTCACTTTCTCCAGAATGCCAATAACCGATGAGGAAAAATAAAACTTCAAAGGGCAAATATTTTGTCAAAGTGGTAGTGGCAGATACCAAAAGCAGCAGAAAAATAGAACATCAGAACATGAGTGATGTTATGCCTTGGAGGTTGCTAGGATAATGAAAGGATATCTTGTTCATTTTTTATAGCAATTGGTTATGGGAAGGAAAAAAATCCATGCCACCAGGAATAATTTTTTTTTCTAAAAACATGTTTTTAGTTTTAACTTCCTTCTGTTTTTAATCTCTCTGAGTATGACGCACCTGACAGTTTCTTCAACAAAATTCATGCTGAGGTGGAAGCTTTCCTTGAAGTGTGCATTTCTTATGTTAAACTTAATGACATGTTAAGATTCTAAATTTTAGAACATTAATAGTGTTTTAAAATGTCCATGTATAACTCAAAGCTTTATGTTTAAGAAGTTTTCAGGCCAGAGTTTCTCATACTGGTTTCTAGTGTATTAGCCTATCAGCGATGATGCTGGTCTAACTATACTAGACAAGCTACAGCTCAAATAACAGGAGACAGGAAATGGTGAATGAAATCACTGCTTGGCTCTTGGTCCCAATTATGAAAAGGTCGGTATTATCTTAAACTCTTTTATTTTCTTGTAGAGCATTTAAGAGTTATTTTTTTAAGCAGTAAGTTGTATGTTTTTATACACTATCAATTAAAAGAACTTTGGTCCTTATTTCAGAAAGAGTTTAGTGGATGTTGTGTGAATGTGAGTCTAAACGTAGGCACACATATATACCTGATACATATGTTGGCTAAGAGAGCTCTGTAAATTAACATTCTAAGCCTGATTCTCTTAGCAGAGCCTTTATAGATCTTTTACACCCCTGTTTTTAGCTATAGAATTGCTGGTTGTGCAAAAAGTGTTATGAAAATAATGAGGAGCAGTGAAATCCATAAGCTTCTCATACTGAAAGCCAAAACATAACAGCATTTTGGGGAAAAGTGTGTTGTGAGGGAGAAAGCACTGACTTTGGAGCCAGGTAGCTCTGGATTGGACCCTGTCTCTGCCATGGATTCACAGTGTAAACTTGGGGCTGTTGTGAACTTCCTTCCATGAATGTCCTTACTTGTAAAGTGAAGACGACCTCCGGCCTGCACACATGTGTGGTGTCCATGCTTTCTGACCAATGACACATGCCCAGAAACTGAAGACATAAACACCATTCGGATAAGAAAATATGAGGATGTATGAATTTGAAAACAATGTTTGAAAGCAAGTGATCTGCAATGTAATGACAAGAGAAGACTCATGATTGGTAGCAACCAATCATATCAACGCTATTTTCCTATGCAAGAGGTTGGTCAAGGACGGTCATGGGACCCAATTTTGGCCAATGAGACAGAGAGGAAAATCTGCGAGGGGCTTCTGGAAACGAGCTTGCCCCCTGAAATGAGAGAGGTGGCAATGAGAAAGCTTTTTGCTCCTGCCTGCCCCCTTCCCTCTCAGGGGAGGTGATGCTTGGTGTCACAGTGGCCCCTTTATGATGCAGTGTGACAATGTTGCTGACCTGCTGAGTGTGGCAAAGCAGAAACAGAGAAAGAACCTGGGTCCTTGCTGACATGGTTGAACCCCTGAGCCAACCTTGGAATTGCTTACCTCCAGACAGCTAATACATGCAATATGTAAATCCTTATCATTAAAGAAATGAACGTCAAATTTAAAGCAACATCTGGAGGGCACA
The DNA here is from genome assembly GCF_987537825.1 of Furipterus horrens. Lineage (NCBI taxonomy): Eukaryota > Metazoa > Chordata > Mammalia > Chiroptera > Furipteridae > Furipterus > Furipterus horrens. Next base: position 13,533,939 of record NW_028327171.1, read on the forward strand.
TTCTAATGCACTCACTGAAAAACCATGTTAAAAAATCTCTGACAGCAAGGGCAGTTGAGGTCTTGTTCCTCTGCATATGTCATCACTTTGGCTCAAATAAACTCTTATACAAACTCTCAAAAAAAAGAAAAGAAAAGAAAAGAAAAGTAAAATACTCTGACAACAGTAAAAACTCATAGAACACCGAAAACCAAGACTGACATACAGCTGGACACCCGAATCTCAAAGATGTTCCACAGTTTGTAAGACCGATGAAGTCGGAATAGGAAAATTCATCAATGGTCCTCTCTCTGCCCTAGCCCAGGAGGCAGTTGTGGTACTTTCTAGGATCACCTCCCCCGCTACCTTGCCCTCAGCCCTAAACCACTATCCCAGGACAGAGAACAAGGATAGAAGCCCAGTCCCCCTGAGAGTAAAGTTCTGTCCCCAGTCATGAAACTTGCTTTTGTTCTTCACATTCATGGGCAATCCATTTCCCACTCAAAGTCTGACCAGTAGTTAAAATGATGATAATAATCATCATCACAGCAGCCCATGAGTCAGGTAATGTTGTCATCGATTCTACAGGGAAAGAAACCAAGGCCTGGTCAGTCTGCCTCCAGATTTCATGAGAATAAAATGAGCTTTCTATCTTGTTTAAGCTTCTGTTAATTGGGGTGTTCCTGTTCCTAGAAGCCAAAACTGAAGATAAAGCATCTCTTCTTTTCTTTTTTTTTTTGAGTGCTTCATCTTTTCTAAAGCTGATTTTATATGGTCCACGTTTCTCTTATCTTTCTTTCAAAATAACTTTTAAAAAAATATAAAACCCATCCTTCGTTAACCTAAGCAGTTTTTGCAAGTCTCCAGTCATGCTGAACTTTCACTTGTAAATGCTATGTCCAGAGATAACCTTTCTGTCTTTGCTCTACGTCTTTGCTTTGGTGTGTCTTTTACATTTGATCTTTTAAAAGCTATAAACTTATTTATATCCTACCCCATTTGCAAATGGATGGAAGGCGACTGCTTAGAAATTTTAGACAATGTCATTCTCAAAAAACTCAAAATATGTCTTGGCTAAGTCTTGGCCAAGTGTGATCAGATCCATGCCAAATACACAGGTATTAGTGTTATTCTTATGGCCCCTGGAAAAAGCAGGTCCTACCAACTTGCTTAGTAATGAGGTCACCCTCTCAAGCCATATGCTTAATTTTTTAAATACAAGGTATGTTTTATTTTTTAAAGATTTTTTAAATTTATTTTTAGAGAGAGGGGAAGGGTGGGAGAAGGAGAGAGAGAGAAACATCAATGTGCCTGAGAGATGTCGATCAGTTGCCTCTCACACGCCCCTAACCAGGGACCTGGCCCAAAACCCAGGCTTGTACCCTGACTGGGAATCGAACCGGCAGCCTTTTGGTTTGTGGGATGATGACCAATCCACTGAGCCACAACATTCAGGGCAACTTTTTTTATAACAGTTTTGGATTTACAGAAAAAAATTGAATCAATAATATAGAGAATTCAGGGAGGTCCACATGCTGTACACTCACTCAATTTCCCCTTAGTAACATCTTATATTAATTAATATGCAATTTATCACAACTAGTGAACCAGTAGTGATATAATATTACTAAATAAAGTTCAGATTTTCATTTATTTCATTCGAATGGCTTCCTTCATTTTCCCTATTGATTCCTTGTTATCAATTTCAGTGACTTCTATTGTAAATTTTATTATTTTTTTCCTGCTTTCTTTAGCCTTAATTGCTGTTCTTTCCCTAAGTGGGAGCTAGATTATTTTTGGATATTAATCTCTTCTAATATATGCATTTAATGCCATGAATTTTCCTCTAAGCACTACTTTTACTGCATCCTAAGAATTTTGATAAGTTCTGTTTTCATTTTCATTTAGTTCAAAATATTATATCTCTTAAGACTTTGTCTTTGACCCATGACTTATTTAGTACTGTGTTGCTTAATTTGCACACTTTGGGGGATTTTTCAGCGGTCTTTCTGTTGTTTATTTCTAGTTTAATTCCACTGTGCTCTGAGAACATTGCATGATTTCTTCTTTCTTATTTGTTATGGGTGTTCCATGGTCTATCTGGGAATGTGTTCCATGTAAGCTTGAGAAGAATGTGTATTCTGTTATTTGGATAAACAATTTGTAACTGTCAGTTAGATCCAATTGATTGATGGTGCTGTCTGACTGTTTGAACTATAATTTACGTAAAAAGAGGAGTGTAGAAGCCTCCAATTACAGTAGTGGATTTGTCTGTTTCTCCTTGAAGTTCTACCAGTTTTTGCCACATGTATTTTGACACTACTGTTAGGTATATAAACACTAAAATTTATTCTGTCTTCTTGGAGAATTGACCCCTTTGTCTTTAAATAATGTCCCTCTTTATCTCTGATAATTTTTTTTTTAATTCTTAAGTTTGTTTTGTCTGAGATTAATTAGTGACTCCATCTTTTAAAAAATTGTTAATATGGTACACCTTCCTCCTTTTTAATCTGAGTCTATATGTTAAAAGTGGGTTTCTTATAGACAGCATATACTTGAGTCTTATTTTTCAATCTACTTTGACAATATTTATCTTTTAATTAATATATTTAGACCATTCCCATTTAAAGGGACTATTGATATACTTGGATTAATGTCTACCATGTTTGTAACTTTTCTCTTTGTTGCTTTTGATCTTTCTTTTCCCCTCCTTTTCCATCTTCTTTTATTTTAATTGGGTATTTTATATTATTTCATTTTACCTCCTTTCTTGTCATATCAATTATACTTCTAATATTTTGCTGGATGCTCTAGAGTTTGCAATATAGATTTTTAATCTAAGTTGATCTTAAGATAACATCATACCACTTCACACATGGTACAAACACTTTATAACAGAGTATTTCCAATTCTTCCCTCCTATCCGTTATGACATTTCTGTCATTCATTTCACTTACCCATATAGTTGTTAAAAACATTGTTAGATAATTGCTTAAAACAATTTCTTGTAGCTTAATTAAGATAAGCAAAATAAAATATTTTACTTTAATTCATTTATTCTTTCTCTTCATGTAGATCTAAGTTTCTGACCTATGTCATTTTCCTTTTTGTTGAAGACTTTCCTTACACATTTCTCATAGGGCAGGTCTGCTGGCGTTGAATCGCCTCAGTTTTTGTTTATCTGCGATAGTCTTTATTTCTCCCTAATTTTTAGAGGTTTTTTTTTTTTTTTTTTTTTTTTAATGATGTAAAATTCTAGGTTGTGGGGGATTTTCTCTCAAGACTTCAAATATTTCACTCTACTCATGTTACCAAATAGCTTGTGGGGTCCCGCTGTCTGTCACCACCCTCCAGGCAAAATTCCAGAGGCAAAGGTTTGGTGATAAAGGAAAGGAGTCTTTATTCAAAAGCTACACAGTTTTGGAATCACAACTTTCCACAGGCAGTAGTCACTGAAGCTCATCAATTAAGATTAAAATCTTTAACTCTTCAGTTATAGCTTTAATCATTTAAGTCTATCAGTTAAGACTAAGCTCTTTAACTCCTGAGTTCCCCTATCATTTCCCCTGTTAGTTTTTAATTACCTTATTTCTATAGGATTAGCATATAAACTTCAGAGAAGGAAAACTCTGACTCCAAAAAACCTCCGCTGCCTTGCGGCATACCTCTTCAGGGGAAAGGCTAAGGGAGTAAACCCTGACAGAAAATCCGGAGCCGGAGTCCCTAAGGCGGTTTGACGTTGTACTCAACACCGGCAACTCCTGCGGCGCACCTGAAGCCAAGCTGTATTGACTCCGTCTTTCCCTTGGACCCTTCAGCTGCGAAGAGAGTGGGGGTCTGCTGCATGGGCAACAGCAGACCCTCCATATCCATATCACCCTGCCCAGGCTCTGTAGCTTCAGCGTCATCGCAAGATGTCGATTCAACACGGGAGGAGACAGATACGATGTCACTCCTGAGTCGGACTGCACAGCCATTCTCGGCGGTGCAGATAGACTCTTAAGAAGCTACACCATCGTCTCTCGAGACGGACGGCTGCCGACGAGCATATAAACTAAAACAACTTAAGATACAAAAGCTTCACAATTTTGGAAGACTGGCAGGCATTCTGTAATCTTATGATTAAATCCCAGCGTTTCAGTGGGCCTGTGTCCCTGGGGTGTAATCTTCACAGATGTTTCTTATCTTGCCCTCCTTCTTAAGTGAGAAGGCTGGAGGAGGCTGGAGTGGGAGAACTGCCCTTCTCCAGCTGAGATAAGTCTCTGGTAAAGTCTTTCCCACTGAAGAGCTCAGGGCCTGTTTCATCATTGGTTACTTTGTCTCTGTCCCAGCGCCAGGAGGGGATCTTCCTTGGTTCTGCACCAGGACAACATGATAGGACTTCCTGGAGGTAAAACCTATGACAGAATGGGAATCCCCATAGACAGGACCCAAAGTTTTTAGCTCCCCGGTTAGTTCACAGCGGCCTTTAGCAGTTAAAATCACCAGTTAAGTGTTTCTACCAGTTTAGAGCTCTGCCACCTTCTGTTGGAGTTGAGCATAGTGTCTGTGACTGTGAATTCACTTGTCTCTCCAGATTTCGTGTGGCACTTTACCCTGTAACTTCAGCTCTCTGATGGGTCTAAGAAAAGTCACAGATTTCCAGTTTGTTCAGCTTTCTCTTATTGTGAGAATAGGAGTTACAACTTCGGGCTTTTTACATGTCAGATCTGGAACCAGAAATCCTCCACATACTTAATTTTAATTACTTTATTCTTCTAAACTCAAGAAGAAGTTGTGAGTTGTGAATGTGACATAATATTCCCATAGAAATGATTTATCCCAACACTGGGTAGAAATATTTTCAACTCTCCCTAGTACTGTATCCAAAAATAAGCATAAACACATTACATCAGAATACACAGTTTTAAGCCAAGAATTTCATGCTGTCAGTGATGTGGTGTTGGTGTGTGCTCATCACACTTAGACTGCCCTCTCCACTCCAAAGGATACGGTTTTTTCTTTCCTCTCTCTTCTTTTCTCCACCCTCAATGTTACCATTTACTGAGACCATTTATAGGAACATGCTGACAGCTCTGAGAGTCATGAAATACTCTTATGGGTTTTGTTAGGCTGTTTCCTACTGTGATAGAAAACCTCGTTTCATGTCTTTCATTTTCTGTGAACTTGAAAACTTTAATCTCCTTGTCTCATTGTAAAACAGACCTTGGAATGAAAACTGATACTATGGTGCAAAGATAACAGAGCCACGCACACACACGCAAAAAGTAAGGTAAAAAATATTTTTTTAATCCCACGCGAGGGTGTGTTTTATTTGTTTTGTTTTATTGATTTTACAGAGAGAGAGAGAGAAACATCAATGTGAGATGGAAACATTGATCAGTTGCCTTCCTCACGTGCCCTGGATGGGGATTGAGCCCGCAATCTAGGTATGTGCCCTGACTGGGAATTGAACCCACAACCTTTCAGTGTACAGGACGACACTCCAACTGAGAGACCTGGCCAGGGCAAGGTAAAAAATGTTGTAGTGTAGTATTTCTTTCAATGAATGCAAAACATCCCTGATGAACACATGTCAAACTTATAAATAATATTGGAAGCAGTATATTATCTTGTCTAAAGACTGCAAATCCTTCATTCATAGGCCAAAGATGGAACCAACTGTTTAATTGCTCACCGCACAACTGAGACAGGTTACAGTCTTTGGTAAGACTTTACTCAAGGTTCAGGGGTCACAGAAAGGCATTCCAATGTAATAGACAAGCAATTTTTACTTTAGCTCTCAATGGATGCTGCTGCTCTCAGGGCAATACAGACCAGAGTTATCCTTGCCAGGTAAGTTGGCCCAACCTGCCTGAGGATAGAGGGTATTTAGCCCCGCCTGAGAGTTCCCTTGGGCTTGTCTTGTGACATTAGTGTCCCATCTTCCCAGCAGAAGATTTACACAACAGAGCTAGGGTCCAACCGAACCAGAAGCCTCCCTAAATTTTCCTCTAGAAGAGTTTAGATTCCAAGCCAACCTAAGGACTGAATTATTAGTCCTAATTCCCTCCTTTTGAATCCATTTCCTCCAGGGATGATTGGTGGTAAGAATATCCCCTTTGTTCAACAAAAGCCTTGGCTACAATGCTTTGGATTTGTCATAGAGCCTCAATAGGAAATTATATCAGCACACATTACTACCACCATCAGAACAGATGATTCTGTTTTAATGGCCTACAAGCAGAACAGCATAGTCCAGGGTAAATTCCATCTGGCCAGTTTAGTTCCCTCTTCGTGTGAGATGAAGACTGGGCTTCATGTGGTTTGCACCAACATTAGGTCTCAGTTCCCGATCACTTAGGAACAACTTCTCAAATAACAAAAACAACAAAAACAGGACACACCCACTCCAGAAGAAACATTAGCAGATCACAGGCATAGAGCAGCTTAAATTCAAACAGAGACATATGAGACTCTCTCTACAAATGCTACCCTGCTTTAACCCCACCACCACCACTTTGTAGATTTAATTGTGGTCCCGGACACGCGAGTAATTCCAGCAAGCAAAATGGAGAAGTCAGCGGAGAGCATGAGACCCCACCGTCCTTTTATTAGGATTTCAAAAGTTACAAAAAATAGAACGGGGGGGGGGGGGGAGCTCTACAGCCAATAGTGAAAGAATTCTTACAATGTATCATTAGCGTGTGAAATACAGCTAGGGTAACTCATGGCTTAGATAGCACCTATCAAGGATACAAAGCATACCCATTAATCCTCAAGGCCAGCTCCAATTAAGACTTTATTTACAAGGAGGCAGATGGAGTACTTAACAGACTTCTTTGTTCTCAGGATTCCATGACTCAGTGGCCTGAACAGCCTAGAGCTGCAGGCAGAGACAAGGCCAGCTTATCTCCTGAGCCACAGGACACCTGGACGGAGCAGCATGTGAACATGCCCCTACCCAGGGATCCGAGTTCCTGCTACACCACTTATTATTAAACAGACTGTTCTACATCTTGAGGTGTTCCTCTTCCAGTTTAAGGTATCTGCTTAATGTATGCATAGCCAAATAATCCCTTCTACGGGTTTCCCCGAAACAGAGGTCTCATATATAGGTATTGAGGTCTTCGCTTCCTGCAGGGTTTCCACCAGTGCGATTGTTTAGAAAATATTGAAAACAAATTTTAGTTAGGGCGCCATGTTACAAAAACTTTGTCCTCTAGTTTGGCAGATCAGTACCAGCCAGTAATAAAGATATCAAGGTTTCACTGGGTCTAAAAATAAAGACAAATCTATGAGATGTTTATAAAGTTAAATGCATTTAGCTTAAAATAATATTCCTCTAGTCCTTGATTATATCCTTATTACCTCCTTTTTTCTTTTAATAAGTTATTTTTTAATTAATTTTTGATAAAATCATATGTGTTTTTTTTTTTAATTTCTGGTTTGGCAAAATAAAAGTTTAAAACCGTGAGTCAGGCACCTAGGTGTTCTTTTGTGGGTTTTTGTTGTTTGCTGTGGGCTCATTGTGTTCCTCCAAAATATACATGCTGATGTCCTAACCACAGAATGTACCAGAGTGTGACTGTGTTTGGAGATAAGGTCCTTAAATAGGCAATTAAGTTAAAATGAGGTCATTAGATTGGACACTGGCCCAATAAGACTGGTGTCCTTATAAGAAGAAGAAACCAGGACAGAGATGCACACAGAGGGACGGCCATATGAGGTCACAAGGAGAAGGTAGCTATATACAAGCCAAGGAGAAAGGCCTCCAAAGAAATCAATGCTGCTGACCCCTTGATCTTGAACTGCTGGCCTCGAGGACTGTGAGAAAATAAATTTCTGTTATCTGAGCCACCAGTCAGTGGTACTCAGTTATGGCAGCCCTAGCAAACTATTATACTGTTGTTTGTATTGTTTTTGTAATTTTTCCCTTCCATGAAATCCCAAAATTTTAGCAATCTCGTCTCAATTTAACATGGGTCAGTTTTGCGTTTGCAAAGGGTTGTCAAATGCTTCTTTTGTGACTCCTAGCACAGAGCAGACACTTAATATTTGTTGAAAATGTCTGATACAAAAATAAAAAATATTGCCAGAAAGAGTACAGGGAAAATTAATTCATTAAGAAAGTTAACACACACACACTGGGCACTATCTTACTGTTAACAGTGAACCCAAATTTGAGAAACAAGATTCATTTGATAGAATTTGCTTCAGAAGAACCGTTCTTCTTCGCAGATTTTATTCTGTGAACAGGAATTAATTCCTCTCTCTCTTTTTTTTTTCACTCTTCATTTCACCCCTGTGATTATTATTGTCCCACTCAAGGAGATTTTTCTCTCTGCCTCTTGTGGGCAACCACTCCTCATGGTTTAAGGAACTGTAGCCCCGGCCTGAGCATGACGAGCCACCAGCTTTCTGGCCGCGCTTGCCTCTAAGTCTCAACATAAGGCTGCGTGTGGAACATGACTGACAACCACTCAGAGGGTTGCCATGGGAATTGGATCAAAGGATGCTCATTATGCTCATTATATTTTAGAACTTGCTCTGCTTTCTTTATCAGTAATGTAACTAACATAAGCTATCTCTAACAAGGAGTATATGAAACCTTGCACCTGGTCAAGATGTTTTATGGACCCTGACACAGACTGGTCACTGCGACCCCCGAACTGGTATGTGTAATCTGTTACTGTCAAACGCCTAATGGCTATTGACGATTTATGAATTTTAGCCTTGTATCTCTCGCATGTACCCTTCTCAATAAAAGGCATGAGGAATAAAGGTTTGGCTGCTGGTCTCCACTAGAGAGGCAGTCACCTTCCTTCCCCCAGACATAACAAAGTGTCCTGGGTAAAAGTTTGTTCCGCCGTGGTCACAAAGCCTCTGCTGGACAGAGCGACTTCCAACCGAGCCTAAGGTGTGTGTGGCACCTCCGCCATAGCCTCTTTCATGAGATGAAGTTACTTCAGAGATACTTTCTGGGAACCAACTATCTTCCTAGCCACCTAGCCAAGGAATCCCTTTGCAAGCAAGTCCTGGCCAAAGTCATGAAAACCTAGGTCCTCTCTGTGCCTTTAAAACCCATTTCTTTGTTTCAGTGCCAGTTTCTGAAGTACCTGTGAGTGCCCTGAGAGACTGATTTACCCATCTCTCTGTCTCAGACCAGAGTGACTCACTTGGGGCACTACGGCCCTCACCACCCCAGAGGTTCATCATCTGGAGCAGTTGATGGCGATGCAGGGCTGGCTGCACAGTCCTGGTTTTCTCCAGCAGGGTTCCAAATACGTGCTGCCTCATGCTCATCGCCATTGCTAGTTCATGGGTTTAAAACAGGAACAATAATTCTTAGTGCATGTGTTTAGTTATGGCTTGGGAACCCACGGCCTCTCAGGGTATTGAGCCGAATGTCCTTCAACTTTACAAAAACCTTTTCCTCACCGAGGGCATCCAGGACTATGTTATGGGAAATTGAATTTTAAACAGGTTAGGTTACCTACTTTGAGGCAGAACAACAACAACAAAGAATAGTCGTTTTTAAAAGCAAGGTGAAAGGCAACTGAAAATCTTAATGAGGAAAATCACCTTTCACAGCGGGTGCGACTACGAGAAGTGGTCTACAGGGAAGATTCTCCTTGACATTCATGGTCCCGCGGAGGCAGGCTGCACAACAGAAGCATCCGCGCAGCCTCGGCTCCCGCACTTCCCACTCGTGAATGGCACGCTGTGCTCTGTGGGAAGTGTGAATGGTTACACCTGTTTGCCGCCCTGCACAGCTGAGGAACGCCAGAAAACAAGTGTTTTCCCGTTTCAGAAAAATACCTGGTAAACGCTTGTTGATAAACGGGTTGTACTTACACTTAAGTGCCTTTACCTTGTCGTGTAAACTAACACGAAAGGATAAGGAGGCCTCAAACAGCTGCTAGGACGCGAGGACATACTATTTATTATTTACTTTGGAGTCATACGCCGCCCAGGCAGACATTTTCATTCCAACTTCTGTTAAGTTTCAGACACTGAACCATTACCACTTCTTTTAATAAACAGCGTTGTCCTTGCTGTGGCCTTTCTGTTACCTGTCCTGACTTTCTGCTGGAAGGGAGACAGTACACCAGCCCACTGCCACCAATGTAGCCTGAAGAGCCGTGTTAGACTAAAGGCTGTAACGAGCTACTTCAATGCACCACGGCACTTCAGAGCGTGGGAGGATTTATGGGCTATGTCATTGCAAAGAGCAGCAATATTAGCAGCTTCCAAACTCGTTAGAGATTTGTTTGTTTGTGCGCTGAGTCATGTAAGATCAGACAAATGCATTCACTCAGTCGCTCTGATCACAAGAATTGAATTCAATGTTCTGCCTTGTTCCCATCCCTAATTTAGCAGCACCACCCCCAAATATATGCTTATTTTTGATTCGGCTGTGTTATTAGATCTTATTTGCTCTGCTGCTTTATGCCAGATGTTTAAGATACTTTTGCCATAGTGACATCAGCTGGAAAAAGTTGGAACTGGAACCTTGAAGCATCACAGAGAACCCCGTATTGGTATTTTTCTACAATAATTACAAGTACTACTCAAATAATCCTTGTATAACTACCACAAAGATAATACCGGCTGAATTTGAAGGACTTTATCAATTGCAATACAAATAATAAAAATAATATTTTGTTATTATAAACATCATCATAAGAACCAATTAGTCCATGTTTTTTTTACTTGTACTTGGAAAACATAATGGCAAGAATGATATGAGTGATTCTTCAGTTGGCTTTCACATTTTTAAAAAGTCGATTTTGAGCCTTGGCTGGTGTGGCTTAGTGGATTGAGCACGAGCCTGTGAACCAAAAGGTCGCCAGTTCAATTCCCTGTCAGGGCACATGCCTGGGTTGCGGGCCAGGTCCCTAGTTGTGGGGCATGTAAGAGGCAACCCTTTCTCTCACACATTGATGTTTCTCTCCCTTTTTATTCCCTCCCTTCCCCTCTCTCTGAAAATAAGTAAATAAAATCTTTTTTAAAAGTAGATTTTGAAATAAATTTATTATAAAATTGGTAGGCAATTCATGCTTAATACTTTCAGAGAAACTTTATTGGAATATTCATTCATTTATTTAGCAAATATGTATTTTATAATTACGTATGTAAGGCATCAGCAGTGCAAGAGGGCTACAAATATGCATGAATCGTGGGTGTTTTTGTCTCCCGGGAATTTACAATGTTACTAGATAACTGTTTACAACACAATTGGATAAAACCCATAACTTATAGGCTGTGTTAATTGCCATAAAGAATCCTTAAGTTTCTCATTTGGTATTAATCTCTCTAAAAATTCCTACATCGGGGCATCACAGACACATTGCTCAGCTCTCCTCATCTTCTCTCCTATTTTCTGGGTCAACAAAAACAACAAAGTCTTACTTTATTATACAGAATAGCTCAAGTCTTCTCAAATCCTGCCCTCAAACTCAATTGTTGGTCTTTTTTCACATAACCCAAGTCATGAAGCTTCTGAAGAGACTAAAAAGGTCTGTTAGGGCAGAGCATCCACGTTTCTTAAAAGTTAGCTGTGGTGTGAAAGTCACATACATAAATACATGTGATGGACATGTATGAGTATAGATGGCCATACATCTCAGAGTAAAATATTTGTTTTTTTAATTCTCATCCAAGGATATGTTTTTATTGATTTGAGACAGAGGGAGAGAGAGAGAGAGAGAAACACTGGTGTGAGAAGGAAACATCTGTCAGTCGCCTCCTGCACGCACCCCGACTGAGGATTGAACCTGCACCCTAGTTATGTGCCCTGCCCTGGGATTGAACCCTCAATTTTCGGTGTTTGGGATGACACTCCAACCAAATGAGCCACTTGCCAAGGGTATCAAAGTAAAATATTTGAATGCTATGTTATAACCCGTTTTCCCCTTAATAAAATATTATTTCTATGTTCTATCACTTAACCTGCAATATCATTTTCATAGGGATGTAAAGTACTACAGAGGAAATATAGTTAATAATATTGTAATAACTGTATGGTGCCAGATAGGTATCGTTACTATCAGAGGCAACATGTTGTAAAGTATACGATTGTCGAAACACTGTCCCATACACTTGAAAACTAACACAAAATAATATTGACTGTAAACTGTAAATGAGAAATAAAATTTAAAGTTCTTTTAAATAAAAGTATTGCTTTTTATATGTATATTTGAAGTGTCCTAGTATACATCCTCGTAAGCAGTCGGAGCTATTATTCTTGGATTCTGGGAGAGCTCCAGTCTAGATATTACAATAGCACAGATGGTTTGTGAAAGTTATAGTCAACTAATGTGAGGTCAGAGAAAGGAAGGGGGTCTGGTAAGTACTGAGTCCAAGTAAGGATCACTGAGGTGAGAAGATCAGGTGACTGTAATGTCAAAGAAAGTGTGTGCAAGGTCGATTCAGGACCCAAAAAGGATGATAAAATTTTTGTCAGGCACGGACATGGGAAGAAAAGGAAGGTTAAAGAAAAAGGCCATTTCTATTGGAGGGAATAGAATGAAGAAATAAGTTCTGTTCATGCTCTACTAGAAAAAGACACCAAATTGATCTTCTAACTCAATTTTGGGGGAATGGAAAAAATAGAGAAAGATTTACTTCTCCTGAAGTATCCAGTGTCTGGTATAAAGATTTCCAAAACACAGCAAAAACGCCTTCAGATTTCTAGGGCAGCTATTTAACAAGCTGAGATGACCGTTGAGTTTCAGAAGGAACATACCCAGCTTCCACGATGGATCTAATTTACTCTCAATAGGTCCCACCGGGTGATACAAGTTCAACCACCTCTGATTTGAGAGAGAACAATTGGGAGGGTTCTGTTTCAAAGATACAGTACTGCCACTGACTGAACACCAAATAGGGAATTCTGCTATCTTCACAGGCACAGTACAGTGTAGAAAACAACCTCACTTTGGTTTATCTTTGCAGATACGTAACATTATTTCTCAACCGGGATGCGCCAACCTAATTTTTACCCAGGAAGTAAATATGAGGGACAATTTTATTTTCAGCTGGATGAAAGCTTATTAAGTACATATCATGGAATATTTCAGCTCGAAATCCATCCAGATGAACGTTTTCACCTCTGAATGTTTTCTGACTTATTTGCTAAATTCTCCCAAAGCTTACTGCTCTCAAGTAGTTCATGCCTTTGCTTCCTTAGTGAGAATTTAACAAGAACTTGTCATAAGAATTCTGCTTGACAGTTGATTTTTTTTTCAGCTTACAGAACAAGAAAGGTTAATATGAATTTTGAGTTCTTGAATAATATCTTGGCTGGAGGGTAATCCTGCCATTTCTGGAATGCTGCACCACAAATCTTAAACATTAAAAGACCACAGGTGTCGGATCTGCTTCACTTTCTGAAACCTAAACCAGTGATATCAGTCAATACGTTCCCATAATGAAGTCTGGGGTCAATCAATGCACAACCTAAAATCTCTATTCAGAAAAAATACTTGAATGCAAAAGAGTTTCTACCAAATTACTTCTCAGATTGATTTTAGAAGGCACATGTGAAAATCACATATATTATGAAAAGAATTACGCATTGAAGTGATGAAAGGCTCTTTACCCTTGTGACGCCCCCACTACCCGAATATGAATCCACATTACACTGAACATTGTCTATATTACAACACATGCTTCTAAAAAAATACTCACACTATTTTATTGTGTTTTGTGTCAGAGATAAGACATTTTAATAAAAAGGTATCTTTAAAATCAATAAGTGGACAAACGTGATAATATTAGTTCTGGTATTCTCAATCAATTTTTTAAAACGTATATCCCTTTGTTATATTGATGATGCCAATAATGGCAGAACCAAGCTTCAATGGAATTATATCCTAAGTAATCACAGGAAAATCAGTTCTCCAGTATAACAATTTTTTAAATCTACAAAACAAGTGATGAAAGATACCACTCACCATGTGTTTGGAGGACCAATGTCACAAATAAAGCATTTCCTGTACATTGTGATGTAATTCACTCTTGTTCTTCTCTCATATAGGCCTGACCCTGTGCCCCAATTTTCCAGTCATTGAAAGGTGACCCTCCTTCATATTATTACCTATAACATCCAATCCCCTTGCTCTCCACCAGGACCCTTCTCCTCCCCCAGATGCAAATACTAGAAGAACAAAACCCAAAGCCTTTTACCTCAGGTGGAGATGGTCCTAGATCAGGCTCTGCCCATCCCCCGGCATTCTGTGTAACCCTCAGTGAATCACTTCACCTCTTTCAACATTGCTTCTCCGTTTTAAAGAAATGGAAATCAAAACAATGAAATATAATTTGTGACCTGTCACAGTGCAAAGATTTAAGTGTCTGATAATATGTAGTGTTAGCATGTGTAGAAACAGACATTCTCATCCCTTGTTCATGGGAGGATCAATTAATTCAACGATACCACTAGGTGGGCAATGTGGCAACATGTGAGTAGGGAGGGGGGAGGGAGGGGCTGGAGTGGGAAGATGATGTAAAATGAGTATATTAGTTTCTCCCACCCACTGAAATATTTTGAAGTGAATACTAGGTAACACATTATTTAATTTTTTAAAGTATATTTTATGATTATGTTGTTACAGTAGTTTCAATTTTTTTTCCCCTTTGCTCCCTTCTGCCCAGTATCCCCCTTCCCTCCTGCAATCCCAGCGCCCTTAGTTCATGTCCATGGGTCATGCATATACACTCTTTGGATTCACCCTTTCCTATATTATTCTTAACTTCCCCCTGTCTATTTTGTACCAACCAATTATGGTTCTTAATCCCTGCATCATTTCCCCATTTCTCCCCATTCCCTCTCCCAGCTGATAACCCTCAAAATGATCCCCATACCTATGATCTGTTCCTACTCTAGTTTGCTTAGTTGAATTTTGTTTTTATTTTTTAGATTCTGTTGTTGATAGTTGTGAGTTTGTTGTCATTTTAATGCTCATAATTTTGATCTTTTTCTTAAGTAAGTCCCTTTGACATTTCATATAATAACAGCTTGGTGATGATGAGTTCCTTTAGCTTTACCTTGTCTGGGACGCATTTCATCTGCCCTTCCATTCTAAGTGATGGCTTTGCTGGATAGAGTAATCTTAGTTATAAGCCCTTGCTTTTCATCACCTTGAATACTTCTTGCCAGTCTCTTCTTGCTTGCAAAGTTTGTTTTGAGAAATCAGCTGATAGTCTTATAGGCACCCCTTTGTAGGTAACTCTCTGCTTTTCTCTTGCTACTTTTAAGATTCTGGCATTTTAATCACGATGTGTCTTGGTGTGGTCCTTTTTGGGTCTAGCTTATTTGGGACTCTCTGTGCTTCCTGGACTTGTATCTCTATTTCCTTTGCCAAATGTGGGATTTTCCTTCATTATTTTCTCACATGAGTTTTCAACTTCTTGCTCTTCCTCTTTTCCTTCTGGCACCCCTATGGTTTGGATTTTGACATGTTTAAAGATGTCCCAGAGGTTCCTAAGACTCTCATCATTTTTTTTTTTCAATTCTTGTTTCCTCATTCTGTACTGGTTGACTGTTTTTTTCATTCTTATGTTCCAAATTATTGATTTGAACACCGGTTTCCTTCTCTTCACCATTGGTTTTCTGTGGATTTTCCTTTGCTTCATTTAGCATAGTTTTCACTTCTTCCCTTATGCATTTGCTGTACTTACACTTATGTCAAGCCAGTGAGCATCTTTATCACCAGTGTTTTGAACTCTGCATCTGTTAGGTTGGCTATCTCCTCATCTGTTAGGTTGGCTATCTCCTCGTCACTTAGTTCTCCCACTGGAACCTTGATTCGTTCCCCCTTTTGGGCCATACTTTTCTGTCTTCTCATCTTGACAAGCTCCTGTGTTTCTTTGCCTCTGTGTCTTAGGTAGAGCTGTCGCACCTGTTATGTTGTAAGGGGTGGAGTCTTAGGTTTCTCGTCAGTAGAAGACGACCTGTTTCGCCACATTGTGGCACTGTATGTGGGAGAGGTGTCTGAGAGAGAACAATGTCGCTTTCTCAGCTCTCACCCCTTTTCCAGGCACTTCTCCCACTTTGTATGGGACTGGTGCCTCTCTAGTTGTTGCCCTGGCTGTCGTTCGCAGAGTGGGCGAGTCTGCGGACATTCTAGTACCATGGGGGCCCTTTATACAAGCGGACTCTGCTGAGAGACTGGTTGTTTCTTCCTCTGCCCCAACCCCCACTGGTTTGCACAGTCAGAAGTAATGAGGCTTCATTTTCCTCGGCGCTGGGACAGTGAGCTTCGTGGTCTGGTCTGGTGCTGGGAGGGCTCCCCAGGTGTTCCACCTTACTTTTAAAAATGTGTGACTGCGTTTTCTGGCAGCCTGCCACTGCTGCTGTTGCTGCTGCCACCACCACATCATGTCTTCTCTGCCCCAGCTCCACCCCTGCTACCTGTCTGGATGAGTATTTCTTTTTTATATCTTTGTTGGACTTCCATGCAGCTCGATTTTCTGGAACTTCTGGTTGTCTCTAGTTTTGAGGTAGTTGTATTCCTTCTTAGTTGTGGAGGGAGATGCAGCGTGTTTGTCCAGGCCTCCATCTTGGCTGGAAGTCAGAAGGAAATCTATTCCATTTTTAACTACTTGCATATCTGTTTCTAAAAGATAAAGCCTCACAATATAATCAATAAAAAACATTAAAAAAATAATAAAAGATAAAGCCTCCTTCTCCTCTCCTTTTCCTTCTTTCCTCCCTCCTTCCCTCCCTTCCACTTTCTTCTCGTTCTTTTCCTTCCTATAACCACAGACTATCATCACACTTAAAAATTTAACAGTGATTCCTTAATATTTTAAAATATTCAGTTTCAAATTTCCCCAGTTGCCTAAAGTTTTTTTTACCATCTATTTATTGAAATCAGGATCCAAACCAGACCACACATTTCATTTGATTAAAAAAAGAAAAAACAAACCTCAATGTATGTCAATTATGTCTCAATTAAAAAATAAAGACTCAAGTCTCGTTTGATCTGTACATTCTCCTTTGCTCTTATAATTGATTTTTTCTCATTTTTTTTTGCTCTTATGTTGTCTTTTTTTGTATCTTGCTGATTGCATCCATGTAATGACAGTTTCTCTGCTGCCTGTATTGTCTATATGCTGAAACTTATATGTGGGGGATTTATCAGATTCAGACTCAATTTAATTTTTGGCAAGAATAGTCCTGATACATCACATCAGAACTATTCTAGTTTTCTCTCATTTTGTGACAACAGGATTGATCAGTGCATTCAAGTATTATTTATTCTTTATCAAATGTCTCACCAACTTTCCACTGACAGTTTTAGCAGTTGTTGGTGATATTAGCTGGATCCATTATCTTACTGGGGGTATTTTGTAAATCTTTATTGACTTACATAAATTTAGAGGTGGATGGGCCTTAAGGAAAAATTTAATGTAAGCTTCTCACTTTGGATAACACAAATAAAAGTCAGGAGAAATGGGAATGATATGCGAAGTTTGCAATTCTTCTTTGCTAAAAGTGTTAAACATGACAGCAATTTTCTATTGAGACAGACTTACTCCTAATGAAAAGTCCAAGCACTGGCTTCAGGTCTAGCTTGCCCTCATA
Source organism: Furipterus horrens (assembly GCF_987537825.1). Lineage (NCBI taxonomy): Eukaryota > Metazoa > Chordata > Mammalia > Chiroptera > Furipteridae > Furipterus > Furipterus horrens. Next base: position 13,551,493 of record NW_028327171.1, read on the forward strand.
TAAGCAACCTCAGTCGAGTTGTCTACCCACCCTATGCCTCAATTTCTTCACCTATAAAATGGATAATACTAGTACCTACTTCAAACAGTTGACAGAGATGAGAATGCAAATACAGTGTTTGACACAGTATAAGTGATCAGAATTAGCCATTACTCATTTAGTCATTCATTCAGCCATTCAACAATATGTAGTCATTTTTATAGCATTTTATCATTTTACAATATTTTATCATTTTTCAACAACAGAGAACTGGATTTTTCGACGGGTAGCTTTTCTTTTCCAGGCCCCTATGCTTTAGTTGTTACATGACTATAAGATGCTTTCACATACATCATTTTATTTAACCTTCTCAATATATCTGTACTGTAGGCAAATGTATCTACTATCCCAGCTATGAAAGGAGAATATGGAGGAGTAGAGAGGCTAAATGACTTGCCCTAAATTTCATATCTAGTTAGTGGCAAACCTGGGACTATAGACTATTTCACCTGGCTCTTTCCTTGATACACTGCCTTACATATTCTATATGCTTAGGTATTCTATATTCATTTAATTGATTCGTGGATTTCAGGATAACAGGGCATGTGTTCTCACATAAAGAATTTTCTTTAAAATAGAAATATTTTTCCATTCGAAAATCAGAGAGCTGAAGCATCCAACTATGGAGTTCTGCATGCACAGCTCTTTTCTTTGACCACTAAGTCAAGTGAACATTCTGGTTCACCTACACAATAATAAATTGATCAATGTACTAATGGAATGTCTACCCTGGCTGGTTTAGCTCAGCGGATTGAGCGTCGGCCTGCGAGCTAAGTGTCGCTGGTTCGATCTTCCAGTCAGGGTACATCAGAGAAGGAAAACTCTGACTCCAAAAAACCTCCGCTGCCTTGCGGCATACCTCTTCAGGGGAAAGGCTAAGGGAGTAAACCCTGACAGAAAATCCGGAGCCGGAGTCCCTAAGGCGGTTTGACGTTGTAGTCAACACCGGCAACTCCTGCGGCGCACGCACCTGAAGCCAAGCTGTATTGACTCCGTCTTTCCCTTGGACCCTTCAGCTGCGAAGAGAGGGGGGGTCTGCTGCATGGGCAACAGCAGACCCTCCATATCACCCTGCCCAGGCTCTGTAGCTTCAGCTTCACTGGAGAGGACACTCCAGCGTCATCGCAAGATGTCGATTCAACACGGGAGGAGACAGATACCGTGTCACTCCCGAGTCGGACTGCACAACCATTCTCGGCGGTGCAGCTAGACTCTTAGGAAGCTACACCATCGTCTCTCGAGACGGACGGCTGCCGACGACGACGACTAATGGAATGTGTGTCATACCCTTTCATCCATAAATAAGGTAATACCAATATTAGTGATTAGAGTACTTTCCAATTTAGTATAGACAATAGAACAAATCTTCTGCAGATTCCTAAGCAAGTGAATTAAAGAGTTGCTCACAGATGATTAATAACTTGTTATCTTTAAGTGTCCTATTCATATCTAGTTACTCTTACATGACCTATAGAATCAGTACAGGAGTTGTAATGAAGTAAACCGCTCCCCCCCTAAATCAATTTCCATATTTGCAGATATAAGAAAGTGCTTTTCTCAGATTACAGAGAAATTTTCATACACCATTAACATTGCCATAATCATTCCGTTGAAATTCCTCGTCATTTAATGACAAAATATTCTAAATCCATGTGGTCTGCAGGTTGAGTGTCAGTGTGAATTGTTATGTGTCCACAGGGGCATTGAGGACAGACATTGAAACAATTACAGTATTCCCTCACTTATCGTGGGTATTGTGTTCTAGAAACACCCCCTGCCCACCACCGCGAAGTAGGAACCTTATATTTATTCTACGTTCTTAAACCTACGTAACTTTAACAACATACGTATACAATACTGCAAAATCCCACAATACAGCGAAAAATCTGCAATAAATAAATATTTTTTAAAATCCCGCGATACAGTGTCGTCACGATAAGTGAACCACAATATAGAAAGGGACTACTGTATAGCAATTTGACAGAGTAATCTTATGTCTGTGGAATCTAATAATTTTTAAAAAGTGTGTATGCATTTTTTCTTTATTTCATTTCTCTAGTAATTCAGGTTTAAACTTTATTGTAATTTACATAGCCACATGGCCCCCATTTTAAATGTACTTTTCAATGAGTTTTGGCAAATTTGTCCATCCATGTAATCAACAGAGCAAAAAAGTAGGATATGGTCACCAAACCTCCAACTATCCTTGTGCTCAGTCTTTTTTATTGCTGAGTGGTATTTGCATTGTATGACTATTCCACAGTTTTATTCGTCACCTGTTGGAAGACATTGGGATTGTTTACATGTTGGGGCCATTATGAATAAAGCTACTACTGTATGATAAACATTAGTTTAGAAGACTGGCAGTGGATTTGTTTTCTCTTAGGATTAAAACGGCTGGGTTGTGACAAAAATGTGTTCAACTATAGTGTGCTATTTTACATTTTAACCAGCAATGTGTGTGATCCTCATTTGTCACGGCCAACACTTCGTGTGAGACTTTAAGCTTTTAGCAGTTATAATGGGTATTTAGTGATACTGAATTGTGTTTCCTGATGACTAATAATGCTGAACTTTTCATATGCTTGCTGACTATTTGTATGTATTTAAGTGTCTGTCCAAATCCTTTGGCCATATGTTAGTACATTGTCTCCAAGAGTTCCATATGTGTTTTTAAAATAAGAACTTTGTAAGATATATTTATTACAAGTATTTTTCCCAATCTGTTTTGACTTTTTAGAAGTATCTTTCAAAAAGCGAAAGGTTTTTAAAAATGTTAAAGTCTATTTTACTGATTGTTTTATTTTGCTTTTGTCTTATCTAAAAATATTTGCCTCCCCGAAGTCATGAAAACTTTCTTCTGCTTTATTTCTGTGAGTTTTAGAGTTTTTGCTTTTCTTTTTAGATAGATGATCCCTTTTATTATCCATCTAATTTTTATGTATGATATGAGGTAAGAATTGAGGTTCATTTTTCTCCATAAATATATCCAGTTGTCCTAACATTTATTAGAAAAGACTATTGAATTGTCTTGACTTCTATCAAGCATCAGCAGGCCATGTAGCTGTGAGTCTATTTCTGGGCTCTCATCTGTTCATTGGTTCATGTCTGCCTTGATCTCTCAATACCACATCTTGATTACTTTAAGTAGCAAAGCTGTATTAAATAGTACAGGTTCTGTAATTTTTTCTTTTTCAAATTGTTTTGGCTATTCTGGGTCATTTGCATTTACACATAAATTTCAAAATCAGTTTGTTTACATCAAAGACTGCCAGAGTTTTAAAATTGTTATTTATACATCAATTTAGGGACAATTAACATTTATAAAAGTGAGTCTTCCAATTCACAATTACGGTATATCTCTATCCACTTAAGATTTTTCTTTCATTTCTTACCAATTTCTGTGGCTTTTCATCTTACACAAATTTTGTTATATTTGTCCCTAATTCCATCATGTTTTTTTTTCTTTCCTTAAGATTTTATTTATTTTTAGAGGGGAAGAGAGAAAGAAGAAAAGAAACATCAATGTGTGGTTGCCTCATGCGTGCCCCCAATTGGGGATCTGGCCTGCAACCCAGGCATGTACCCTGACAGGGAATTGAACCAGAGACTGGTTTGCAGGCCAGTGCTCAATCCTCTGAGCCACACCAGCCAGGGCTATATCATGTTTTCTAATTCCGTAAATGGTAGCTTTTAAATTTCCATTTCCAATCACAGGGGAGCAATTTTTAACATAATTCCTGTTAAGTTTGATTTTTCAGCTGTTTTAGACTTAAATAGGCATGCTCATTTCATGCTCATTTTCTTCTATCACGTCGAGTTTTGCTCCACAGCTTATCTTAATGTGACCACTCTAGGCTGGATCGAGCCTGGATCAAGAGAAGCACTAGTGCTCTCCTATTGGCTGAGAGCAAACCTCCCTCAAGTGGGGAGAGTGGGGGAAAACCTTGGAGACCAGCATCAGGCTATTCAGTTACACATGAGACAGTGGGGTGAGAGGTTGTGTGCTGCTCTATAAAGTGAATCGTATTCCCAAGTGTAGTCCAAGTTCTTGTCTGTATACAAGGAGTTAGCAGAATTTTTTATTTACATACGTACTTATTTCCTTTCCTAAAGATCATGTCTGCCTCTGCTATTTCTCGTCATAAGTGCCTAAACAACCCTGATTTGTTTTCTTATATCTGTGGCAGTTTCACCATTTCCAATCAAAGGACAAACATCAGCGCACTTGTCAGGCAAGCCTATTTTGCATATTGTAAAGTAAAACTTGGTGATCAAGATAAGTCTTGGGCCCCTCACAAGGTGTGCAAGCAGTGTGTTGAGTTTGATATGGACGAAGGGAACACGTGATAAATTGCCATTTGGTATACCTATGGTTTGGTGAGAGTCCAGAGATCATTCAAGTAACTGTTACTTTTGTATAGTGAAAACGTCAGGATATAACAAGAAAAATTAATGTAAAATAGAGTATCCTAGTCTACCATCAGCTCTACGTCCAGTGCCTCATTCAGCTGTAATCCCAGTGCCAGTTTTCATTGAACTACCCTCTTTTGAAAAACAGGAGTATGGTGAAGAACTAAGTGACAGCAATGATGATTTTGAAACTAAAGATGACACAGTTCATAAGGGATTTGATCAGCATGAGTTGAATGATTTGGCATGAGATTTGGGACTGTCCAAAAAGGCTTCAGGACCCCTCGCACCAAGAGAGCATGAGAAAAACTTGCTTGAAAGAGCGAAGGTATTCTACTTTCAATCAAGAGAAAGTGCATTTTTGCAGTACTTTCTAAGTGAAAGTGGCTTTATGTATTACCATAACATACATGATTTAATGGAGGAATTGGGAATTCCAATTTATAATGCAACTGAATGGCAACTGTTCATCGATAGCTCAAAGCGAAGCTTGAAGTGTGTCCTCCTCCACTATGGCAACTTATTTGGTGCAGTCCCAATTGGCCATTCAGTTTGTTTTCGTGAAGAATATGAAGACATAAAGAGTCATCGATCTGTTGCAATATCACAAGCACAATTGGATCATTTGTGTTGACCTTAAAGTGGTCTGCTTCCTTCTTGGTCAGCAACACGGATACACCAAGTATCCCTGTTTTCTGTGTATGTGGGGCAGCAGAGCTGGTGAGAAGCACTGGGTGGAGTCGAACTGGCCTCCAACATCTGACCTCAAATGTGGTGATCCAAACATTCTACATGAGCCACTTGTTGACAGAAAGAGCATTCTATTCCCACCTCTGCACATAAAACTGCTTCTCATGAAGCAATTTGTTAAAGCTTTGCCAACTGAAGGAGGCTATTTCAAGTATCTCATTTTGGCATTTTCTAGCCTGTTGTTTGAAAAGATAAAATTCCTTAATATATATGTGTGGTAGCAGAACTTTACTACTTGTACACAATTTGACTTACAATAACAATATATAGCCTTTACATGAATAAAATAACTAAATAAACAATATATAACTAAATGAACAGGTAACTTTTTCTTTATTTTCCTTTGTATGTATATTTTGTATGATTTTTGGGACAAAGGGAGGGTATCCTGTACCTTAAAAAGTTGACGTGATAAGAGAAAAAAGGGTCACTTTTGGATTCAGATGCCAAGTCAGTAAAAAACAAGTGTCAGATCTTAACTCAATGAAAACTGTGTTCCCCAGCGTTATATGTTGCTAGCTTCTAGAAATAAAAATGAGTTTTGTATATTGACCTCGTATTTACTTTACTAAACTCACTTAATTCTAGTAGTTTATCTATTTTTTTTGAAGTTTCAACACGTTTGATCATGTCTTCTGCAAAAAGTTTAATTCTTACAATATGTATGTTTTTCTTCTTGCCTTATTTCATAGGTTGGATCTTTAGTACAGTATGAAATAGTAACGGTGACAAATACGTCTTTGCATTCCCCAGTTTAGAAGAAAAACAAACCATAATCTATGATGTTAGCTGTAGGTTGTCAGATACTCTATCAGGTTGAGGAGGTTCCCTTCTAATTCTGGTTTGCGCTGGCTTTTATCATAAATGGATGTTGGAGTTCATTCATTGTACACACTTTCTGCACCGACTGAGATGACCACATTCCTCCACCCCTGTATTGTTAATTTGGTGAATTACACCAACTTTTAAAAGTTCTGGTAATTGATATTTAAAAATGACTTTAACTGTGGTAAAACACACACAACATAAAATTACCATTTTAATCATGCTTAAGAGTACTGTCCGCTATCTTTAATATATTTACTGTTGTGTAACTAATCTCCACAACTTTTTCATCCTGCATAATTGAAACTGCACATTAACGACTCCCCATTTTCCCTTCCCCCTCTTGATTCATTTTTATAGTTTATGAACATTTCAGTCTGGAACCAGTTGGAAATAAAAAGGTCCTTCACTCAGAAAGTTTTAAAGCATCCTGTTGTTACTTAGCCAACATGGACAAGTTATTATTTTTAATTAAAAAAGAAAAGGCTTTACTAAGAATTTCTAGTTTAACAATCACTGGCTCACCTTTTGACAAGTACTTAGTCTTAGCATTCCTTCTGTTATTCTACAACGGTTTGGCTTTGTGGTGGATAAAATTTCATTTACTTAAAAAAAAAAAAGGACTAAACTCTTCCACCCAATTTTAGTTCATGGAATTTGTTCTTCACAAACTGATAGTTTTAAAGTAGGTAGGGATGATACATACATCACATGTGGACTGTCACATTTTCATCCAACCAAATATCCCTGGAATTTTAGACTATGTGTTTGCAGAAATAAAACTTCTAACAGCACAGAAATATACTGTATTATAGTTTTATTTTTCTCATTTTACTATTTTTACATTTTATGCACAAATATTTTTATCTGAGTAAAAATAGAAAATAACTGTTTTATGTAAAATTACAAAAAAAATAAAAACCACAAAGAAATACATAATCGTTATTATGACAGTATAAGTGTCTTTATTTAAAGAGTAAAAATGTATGCAAAAATCCTCCTCCCTTTTACAAAAAATTGACTTTTTTTCCTGGCAGCAAGTGAAATATCACTGAATATCAATATTTTTACACCCTGTAGATATGAAGACATTAAGTTAGTCACAGGTTGTTTTGCAATTATGAATTTAAAAATACTTTTGTGCTATTTCAAAGATACACTAGTTCTTTTTAAAAGGCAGTAGCATAAAATGATGAATATGGAAAATAGCAAACCTCACAAAAAATATTTGGAGGTACAACGCTTTAAAGAAATACCTATCATTCTTGAGTTTCACTGTTAATCAGAGGAGAAAAACAACTAAACAATTTTTCCTAATTGACACAGGTTGATACAAAAATGAATGTGGTAAGTTGATTCATGTGAGGATCAACCACACACAGCAATTCTGCCTAATTTGATTTCCTCATGCCAACACAAATTTCCAAACTTTAAGCTAGCTAGATTTCCATGAAAGTGACTCAATGAGAACCTTAAGTGGAAAGTAAGTTTTTAAAACAAAAGTGAACATTTCATTATTCTTGTACTTATAAGGTACAAAAGATGACCAATAGTTTTATCTTTCATCCTTTGAATATATTGTAAATTCTATGGAAAATCCATTCATAAAAACATAGCAAAGAATGAATAGCGTGAATTATATTTTCTTTCATAATCCTTTAATAAGGGAAAAAGACTCTGATAACTGTAACTTCAATAAAAACAATGAAAACAGTTTATATAAGCTGAGACAAACTAACAGAAGTTTCTTGAATTCATTAGAGAAACTAGTCTCATTACTTTACCTAGGCTATGGTGCTTAAAATGATAAAAGAGAGGCAAAGAAGAAGGAAGGAAGAGCACCCAGTCATGTATGAGAATTGTCTCTAAATTATGATAAATAAAAACTGCTAAAGGAAGAAAATGAGCTGTGTGTGTGTGTGTGTGTGTGTGTGTGTGTGTGTGTGTTTTAAAGCATCTGAGGAATGCTTAAAGCATAAAAAGAAGTAACAGTTTGATTTTAGGGACCTAAAATAAATGTAGGTGTTCCTTGCCTTAAAAATCTATATATACCTATAAAGGAAGTCTGCCATCCTGGCTAAACTTTTAACATAATGTCACCAAAAAAGCACTTTAAAAGTCAAGTATTTTAAGCTCTTGATAATATACCAGAATAGTATACTTTTTTTTTTTTTTTAAACTATAAGTGACTTGTCAACTCCCCAGGCCATAAGTGGATGGTACACAACTTTTTTTTAGCTATCTGTTATCTGAAACTAGAGCTTCTGTATATTATTTCATATTGCTAAACTACTCAAATATTCTTACAGTCACTGCACCCAATATATACTAATAATTTGTCAGTCTAGTTTGTATGTTTTTATAACATGGTAAAAATGGGAAGTTACAAATTTTATTCTTTTTTATGTATCTACTGCAGGGTCTTAGAGGACTTAATACAATAATATAAATGAACCAACATTACACTTTCTAGTCTTATAACATAGCACTTAAAATTATGATATGAGGTTATCAGAAAAGGGGATCACAGATCCCCGCTCACCTCCTTGTTCCTAAGAGCCCTGCATCCTGTGGGTCATTCCAAATCACTATTTAGTATTGACAGCAGCAGCTGCTAACTGCCACCTTGTCTGTACTACCAGTTAGTCAAAAGCATTAACTCTCCTAGTTAAGTCAAAAGCATTAACTCTCTTAATAAAGCTGGTTAGAGGAATAAATTTAAAGTAAATGATGAGAGAGAAGGTGCATAAAGTAATATTTGAGAATCAATCTTCTGCTATAAGAGGGTTAGGAGTTATGTGCCAGTATCTCATATCAGGATTTATATATAAAACCTTAAAACAAAACACAAAACCAAAAAATAAAAATAAAAAAGCGAGCAAGCAAGCAAAAAAGACAGACATTTCTAGCCACTTTTGTTTAGTGTTAGCTTGTGGTAAGTAAAGAGTTTCTCATATATATATATATATACACACATACACACACACACACACACACATATATATATATATGAATGAGTTATTTAATATTTTAAGGTTTAAAAAAATGAATTATTACCTTTTGAAATATCTTTCCTTTTGAGTATGTATCTGTATATATAAGAAATAATCAAATGGACATGTATATAGATATTTGTATACTCACACATATAAATATTCAAAAGGAAAAAATTAAATAAATGGGAAATTTTGTTTTAAGAGAAGACTGCCTGTACTGGAGGTCAAAATTTCCTTTTTACTATGACTATTTGCAAGTAATTTACTAATATTGTGAAAGGTAAAGTACTGCTGACTGATTTAAAGTCTTCAGTTCATCAGAAGCACAATGACTATATAAACTGCTTTGCATAATAATCGGCACTAAAGGATAATTAGAGAGAGAGAGAGAGAGAGAGAGAGAGAGAGAGAGAGAGAGAGAGAGAGAGAGAGAGAGAAGCCAAACCAAACCAAACCAACTTTCAGGCTGAGGTATATACCTTCTCAGTTTTTTAAATCTCTGACAGGAACAACAGAGATCATTTCAAAATTTTTGTAATAGTTGGTTTATTAAAATTAAATGCCTCTTTTAGAATAATTTAAATTCTTGGCCTGACATTATGAATAATCTATACAGAAATCCTTAAATCTGGCCCGAGTTAAGTCAGATTTAAACTTGGATCTCCCTCGTCAGCACTGCTCTTCTGCCAGTCGATTTTTTACATCCTCTGTTTGCAAATACATAAAGTATTTTAATAATCTGATGCTATTAGTTTAGCAGTTTATTAATATTACACTTTTATTTGATATGACTGTTTTAGCTCTGCTTGATTAGGCACACATGCTTTGGCTGTTAAAATGCCATGTCCTGGTTCTATGTAAAGCAACATCTAAAGCAGCAGAGAGGGCAAACAGTTCAATTTTCAAAAATAGTTAAGCCAGACTGTTCCCTGGAGATACTTCATTTCTTTTTCTTCCTCAGATGCTACTGGCTATTTTTGGTAGGGTTAGACATTAATACTGACCAGTTTAGCTTTCCTGACTGTTAACAAACTATCCCACAATGAACCTGCCTTCATACTGAAGCCATTGTGGTGATCCTTTAACATACACATATTCTAAAATATATGCTCAAAGTAAAAAGATCCAAATTCACAAGAGTATGAAATATTTATAAAAAAATCATGCATCAGATTGTACAGTCTAGAAATAAAAGATTCAAATTCAGTAATAAAGGTAAGAGCAATACTTGCTCTATTACTTAAGAAAGACCTTGAAATCCCAGAGGGTCCTGGGCTCAGTTATCCTTTTCTGTTTGCAGAGAAGCTGTAGCCAAGGCTACTGCCGTGACTGGCTGGGCGATTCCATGGAGCTGCATCTTTGCAAGTTTCTTCTGTTCACACTCCGTGACCAATCGGTTCAACTCTGCCGCACTGTATCCAATAAGAGTCTTCAAGTCACAGACAAATTTGTACACAAATCTCTTGCCTTGAACTTTACAAATCATGTCCCCATCATAGTAATACCTTTAAAAAGAGAAAAACACACCAGTGCTATATAAAAAACAAGAGTTTGGACTTCTTACAATATTTCACAGACTCTTCTATAAGCAGAAGACTAGCAAAGTATTTAATGTACTGTAATGGTAACTACCATTGAAATTATATAGAAATATTTAATGTTTATATCCAAGGAAACTTCAAATATTATTTACTAAAATTCCTATGCTCAGTACTCCAAAACTTTATATACTAAATTTCAGACCACATTTTCGACTGTTAGAATAAAATACTGATTTAAAAACAAACATTATTAAACAAAACAAAAAACCTTGGGAGCAGTAATGGAATCTATGAACAAGGGCTTAAAGTCAGAATGCTGAGACTTGCAATCTAGCATCTTATTTCCTTTGTGGCCAGAAGAAAGCCACATTTTTTTCTCATCTTTTATTCCTCATCTATAAATGAAGTTAAAAACAATACTTACTCTCTTACAACCACTGAGGATTAAAAGGATTATCACTGCAAAATACTTAAGCACATAGTAACTGGCAAATAGTCCTCTATTAAATAGAAGTTATGTTAATAATTAAGAATCCACATAGTATGAAGACATTTTTAATGTACCTATTCTATGAATTGTTGGAATGTCTACTTCTGTCTTGAACAAAACCCTATATTCTGTAACCATGCCTTCACTTTGATCATGTGAACATGTAAAGGCTTTCCTTTCCTATCAGACAAATTCTACAAACCCAGTAGGGAACCTCAAGATACAAGGAAAAGGGCTAGAAGAGACAATACAAAAAAACATGAAATAGGACATCATTAAGAAACAATGTTTCTAAACCTACACTGGTTCCATTTGGGGAAAGCACAGCAATTTTCAACCTTTTTCATCTCATGGGACACACAAACTCACTACTAAATTCTGTGGCACACCAAAAATGTATTTTTTGCTGATCTTCCAAAAAAAAAGGTATAATTCTGATTCATTCACACTGGACTGCTATTGTATTGACTGTTGTCATCTTTTTATTTGACAATCTAAGGTAAAAGAGGTCAGTGCCCCAACTCAATAGTCAGGTACTGGGTGTTGTAAAAATTCTTGCGGCACTGGTTGAAATTTTTCTGCTCTAGGAGTCTAGTTTGCTGCTGCTTCCTATGGAGATGGAAATAGAGCAGGGTTTATATTTAATTGGGAAAACTGACTTTGTTTACCACCATGTATAGCCAAGTCCAATAACAGGGAGAAAAAAGTTAAGTGAAGACTTCTGGGCTGGCAGACTGTGAAGCCTTTATTTTAAAATAATACTGCCTGTTTGCACCCATATGACAGAGAACTGTCAGTGATTTATTAGGAACATTTGCAAAAGTACCAGTAGTATGAACTACCATGTTTAGCAGCATTTTATGATAAAAGTCACTCAGTTTAATTGAGTCCATTAATGAAATGACTGACCTATACGCAGGATATCATGTCATTTTTCCCTAAACGCAGAACAGCAAAAGGAGAATAGTTATGGTCACTTTCCCAGTAAGAGATATAACACATTGGCCATGGTCTTGTGTTTCCTTTTGTGTCAATACGTTAATACAGAATTTAGATGTCCACAAACCACCAAATGCTTGTCATTCAGTTTAAAAGGCTACTGGCATTTCAATTTCTTAAGAGAATTTCTGCATCTTAGGCTGTAATAAACAGACACTTGAGAAAAAAGGAGAATGAAGAAGGAAAGTGGTTTTATATTTCAAGGAGGAAAATTAAGGTGGTATAATCTTTTATGTTTCTTGGTAAGAGGTGCTAAAAATGCATACACATAAGTTTTAACTTTACTTAATACTTCTATTTATTAGCTAAATCACACAACCACGTAACAGTTCACTGCCTTTGTTCCCCTCTAAAATGAAGAAGGTGAAAGGAACACAGTACCCTGTATTTTCATGAACATAATTTCTTCCCTTTTTGAGACTTTTTTTAACCTTTGAGATTGAGAAATATATCACACAAACAGAAAGGCCAGAAACGTGAACAGCTCGGTGATTCATTACGAAGTGCACAGTCACCTGTTAACTGTGATTCAGTCGGGAAACAGAATGCCCTCCAGGCTCCTCCCAACCACCCCCCGCCCCCACAAAGGTAAACACAGTCCTGTTTCATGAGAGTAATCTCTGCTTTTACTTACATTCTCATCACCCAAACATGCATCCTAAATGCTGTAATTTAGTTTTCCGGTTTAAAAATTTTTTTTAACTATATAAATGCATTCATATACTACACGAACAAGTCTGGATTCTTTCTTGTGTCCGGATTTGCACCGAATGTTGTATGCATGAGGGTCACCCACAGCAGCGCTTGCAGCAGTATTTCACTTTCAGGGACACACAGCGTCTTTCCCCGCATACCACACTGATTATTCACTCTGCTGCTGACAGACGCGGGTGTCCTGTGCGTCCCCGAAGTTCACGTATGGCACTCCATCCTCACGGAAGACCTACGTGAGTACCTGATTTCTCGCCAACCAAAAACATCCGACGAGTACTTTTACTTTACGAGAAACGGCCAACAGCTAAAATAGCGTTTAGCACCCGTTTCCCGGCGGCCCGTTTTAGAGGCCGCGCGCACTCCGAGCAGCAGCCCTGCCGAGCGCCGTCCCGGAACCACAGCCGGCTCGGCACCGCGCTGCAACGCCTTCACCTGCCCGCTTGCAAGCATCTGTGCTCTGCATTGGTTTCTTTTGTGTGTTCCCGCTTTTACTGTATGCTAGTGTTATATCAGATTTCATGTTACTTGATATGATTTGGTAGGTTATTTTGGGGTCTGGGAACACTCAGAATATTTCCATATAAATTGATGGTAATTGCTTCTTCGCTTTAGGCCACTTCAGCTTATCAAAGGCTTCACTGGACCACTCCACTTCCAGATGGGGGAGAAACCTCTATCTGGGTAGTTTATGGTTTTTAAATGTGATTGATAGTGCTGTTATGAATGTGTGTGGACATATGCATACGTTTTTGTTTGTTAAATATTTAGGAGAGAAATTGCTGAGTTACAGGTTACAACTTATATTCCTACCACTAAAAGTGCAGAAGCATTTCCACTGCTCCAGAGCCTCACCAGCACTCCTGGTACTGGTAGTCCTTTTAATTTTAGCCATTCTAGGTTGTGTGTTGTACCATTTTATTGTGGTTTTAAATTGTACTTCCCTAATTATTAATGACGCTGTACACCTTTACATACATTTATTGGCCTCTTGAAAAACCTCTGGAATGTCTATTGAAGCCTCTTGTCCATTTTTCTTTTTTCTATCAATTTTTAAGAGTTCTTTAGATATTCCAGGCATGAGTCTTACATCAGATATGTGTGGCCTTTCACTCTCTTGATGATGGGTTCTGATGACCAGAAGTTCTTAATTTAGAAGTAGTCCTATTAGGGTTAATGTTTTTGGTTTTGTTTAATGTCTTTTCCTCATCTACCAAAGTCATAGAGGTATTTCTAGATGCTTTCCTATTTTTGACATTTAGAGCCACAAACTACATAGAACTATTTTTAGTAAGATATGTTTTACTTTTTCCCCCACAGAACATCAATTGTCCCAACAACACTGATTGAAAAGCAGGTCTTTTCATCATGTCCTCTTCCCCCTGCCATTTTTAAATCAAGAGCTCCTATATATTCTAGCTTCTGTTTGGGCTGTCTATTCTAATCTAAGGTCTATTTGACATCATAAGCAAACAGCACACAGTTTTAGCTTCATTGTTGTAGCTTCACAGTGAGTCTCAATATCCCATAGAGCAAGTCTTCCCACCTTACTAATCTTCTGGTTATTGTGGTACATTATATTCCCATATAAATTTTATAATTATATTGTCAAATTCTATTAAAAAACTCATTCACATGGTTACTACACTGCAACTTAGGGTCTATCTAGGGAGAACTGACACCTTAATTATTAGTTCTAATAATTCATTTGTAAGTTTGAGGAATTTGTATATGTACATAATATCAACTGTCAAAAATGACAGTTTTAATTCTGATTATACTCAAAGGTTTTTTAGATAGTTGGCAAAGTGTTTAAGACTAATGATAAGCACATTGAAAATAAAGCATTTTAATTACTTATGAACACTAAGGAAAACAAAAGGTCATTCTAGAAAAGAAAAATAATCACAGTAAACTATGTAATAGTACTTACAATGGCCATGATCCTACACCAATGAACACTGATCTAACCAGAATTTCCATATAATTAGAGTGGGATGAGGGGACAAAAAGGGTGTGTGTGCGCGCGCGTGTGTAAAGAGGTAGGTCATTATCTCTCACTGTGAAACTCTTAAGACACAAAGTCTAAGTGAAACATGAAGTGGCAGTAAACATGTTACTTAGAAATACAGAAGTAAATTGCAGAACTACTTTACTCTTCAAAAAAAAAGAATAAGGAAATAAAGAAATAATTCTATGATATTCCTATATATCCTACTTCCCAGATACTTAAATACACACACTAAATTTCCATCATTGCAGTAAACATAATTTCTTATAGAAATTACATCAAAAAATTCCATAATATATAAAGGAAACTATAAATAATTTTATTCCATTCCAATTCTATCAATGTAAAGGCTGAATATTCAGATTTAGGCAACAGGAGGGAAAAAAACTGGAAAATGGGTCAACATTCTGCATCTAATTATAAAAACAGACAATATCTGCATAATTGCTAAAGTTTACACTCAATTCACCTATGCAAATGACACTGTCTTTATCTGTTATGTAAACAGATAAACAGAGTAGCATATGCTTTTAAATCAGATAAAATCAAGTGACTCTTCCCCATTAGGCTATCAGCAGATTTCTCAGCAGTAACATGATAGGCGGGGAAAGATTGGAATGACATTCAAAATATTGAAAGATAAGAACTGCCAACTGCCAAGATTAATCTATGCAGTAGTTAACCTTCAGATATAAAGGAGACTCTTCCCTGATAAACAAAAACAAATATGTAAAAAAAACCTCTATGTATCTCAAACTTATCACTAAAGATCTTTTCAAGAAGTCATTTTTAACTGTAGTATGAAAAATTTTAGCTTTTTTTATATATAAAGAAAACATCTTATGAACAAGTCAAATCTTTTAACATCACTATATAACAATGTCTACATCTAGAATAAGAAGCCATTTTTTAAGAAAGTCTTGATATTTATTTTAAAAAGTAATAAATGCTTACCTTAATGCACGACTGAGTTTCTCGTAGTTCATTGTAGGTTTGTTTTTACGTTGTCCCCATTTTTGTGCAACCAGCTCAGGCTGATTTAGTTTAAACTCGCCTTCATCACCAACCCAAGAAATGCAGTCTCGAGCGTCCTTGTCAGTAAGAAGTTCTAGCAAAAACTGCCACAGTTGAATCTGGCCATTGTTTCCTAAATTGACAGGGACAAGCATTGACCATAGTGCTATGAGTTAATAGAGGACAAAAGGCAACAAACAGGTTCTCTGGTTCTTATCTCAGCCATGCTAAAAGCACAGATTTTTTTTTCAAATGCTGTCTAATGAAATAAGACAAAATATACATAATTTGAAAAATTTTATCTGGTGAGGACAATGCAAAAATACCTGTTCTGTTGCCAGGTGAACTTCTATCTTCTCCCGAAATCCTGGGCGCTCTTTGTACTTTGGCTGCCTTTGCACTACTGTTTATACCTTTAATGGTAGTCGGTGCAGCAGACTGAACTGATGCTGGAATAATTTGGACAGCTGTAAAGAAGGACAAGGGAAAAAACTTTTTCCTTCTAATACAAGAAGTGAAAAAAACTAATAAAAAGACATAAAATGCAACTAGTTTAACTAATGCCCCTCTATAATTACCTCAACAAAAGGCCTCATTTCAAAATGCCTTAATCCACAAGTTTTGAATAAAATTACAAAAAAGTTCTGAGGATAAGGTATGATGGTTGTTTGCACTATGGTTCATGAATCTCAACTTAAGTGAAAAAGAGTTGGTCTCCTTATTTTTGAAATAACTTAGTGGCATATATAGCGATATAAAATATTTGACCATTAAAAATGGTTTATCAAATGTTGGGAAAATGTGAACAAATGTGAACTCACATTCCATTACTGATGGGAATACAAACTGATACCACCCTTTCGGAAAAAGACTTTGGTAATGCTTAGTAAGGTGGAAAAAGTAGATACCTTATTATACTACAACCAGAGAATTTCACATACATTCTGACAAATACTTATTCAATGATAGTCAACAAGTCTTAATATACAACAGTAAAAATGAATGAAATCAAGCTGTAAGTATCAATATGGGTAGGCTTCATAACTTTTAAGCAGAAATGCAAGTTATAAAAGGATATGCATAGTATATTACCCTTTTACATACAAAGTTTAAACATGCAAAACAACACTATAAAGTGTTTATGGTTACATAGTTGGTAAAAATATAAAAAATGCATAGAATAACAGGAAACATCCAATTCAGGATAGTTATTTAACATGGGATCTACAACAGGTAAACTTTATATATAATAAAGATTTATTTCTTTATAGTGCATGGTGTTACGCTATATACAGATGTTGGTTATAGTTTATTATTTCTTTGTATATCTAAAATACTTCGTAAATACTTAAAAATTAGTTTTTCTTTTTACTACCTTGCAGTACTGAATAATAAAGGAAACATTTCTTACTGATGAACGGGCCATATATTATGCGTAGGAATACTCACGTTGATCAATTGTAACTATCTCATTCATCTGTTGTTCTTGGCTTGCCAATACATCTGAAGAACACACACAAAAATTTTTGGTTTCATTTAAAACCAGAAATGCAAACCCCAATCCAGTAAAACTGAACTTAATAGACATGATCCTTTTAAAAGAAATGGCACAATTACAACCAAAACTAACCAAACAAAAAAAGGAAACATCGAACAACTGGAACTGATTGGCATAACTTTAAAACATATTTTTAAGGGAAATAACAGAGCGAAAGCTTCAATTTCTTTTACAGTTC
Source organism: Furipterus horrens (assembly GCF_987537825.1). Classification (NCBI taxonomy): domain Eukaryota; kingdom Metazoa; phylum Chordata; class Mammalia; order Chiroptera; family Furipteridae; genus Furipterus; species Furipterus horrens. The sequence continues at coordinate 13,569,018 of NW_028327171.1, forward strand.
ATTATACAAAGAACCATCATTTTCTAAATGTAACTATCCATAACTAAGTCTATTTATCTATCTATAGAAAACCATGTGAAACATGGGAAAAGATCAGAGATGAAAATATATACTACACTGAAATTATTTAAATATACATTCTTCACCAAAAAGGACCCCCCAAGATGATCTGAGAAATCATAATTTAATAATCTGTTCTAATAGCCACTTTATTTATTTATTTAAATAATTTATTTATTTATTTTCTTTTTAGAGAGAGGGGAAAGGAGAAAAAGAGGGAGAGAAACATCACTGTGTGGTTGCCTCTCACTCACACCCCCAACTGGCGACCTGATGTGCAACCTAGTCATGTGCCCTGACCGGGAATCAAACCAGTGGCACTTGGCTCACAGGCTGACGCTTAATCCACTGAGCCACTGCAGCCAGGGCTCCTAATAGCCACTTTTAAATAAGTTGTTTTAACTTGACAGTGCTTCTTAAAGACAGTTAATTTTTTAATAAAACTGTAACTGTCCTAAAAGTCACAAATGAACTAGATTATTTTATGTCTACAAATATGGCTTCCAACCTAAGCGTTCCATCATAAAGGCCCTCCTTATATAATCCTTTATAGAGAACCACTCATTACTCATCTATTGCTATTCTTTATCTCTCAAACAAGAAGTACACTTCCCAGTCTTTACTACTTTAGCCTATTTACTGCCCATCATTGCCTGGAAGTTTCTGTCTTGAAATTGAAATTATACCAACCAACAACCATCTGTGTACTGAGTGAGCTATGGGACCTGGGGTCCCAACACAGTTCTACTTAGGACATCATGCCAGGATCTAGTTCTAGGCACACAGAGCTGGAAAGGGCTGGAGAACTGAAAAGAGGTCTGAATCCAACTGAGATGGGAGTTTTCTTTGGGGGTTCTGATCTGACCATTCACTTACTGGCTATGTGACTTTGGTTGTTATTCAACCAACTTGAACATTAAGTTCCGTACGTGTAAATGCGACATCCCCCTAACTACCACCTCATGAGGTTGCCCTGAGGATTAAAGGAAAATGCTTTTAAGAAGCACAGTGCCTGAAACATAATTAATGTTTCAGTAAACTGCAGATGCTACTATTTTATCCAGGTTCCTAGTTCTGAGCATTCTCCCCAAGAACTATTATCTCTCTTGAAGAAAAATCCATGCTTTGTATCTGTGGCAGATTTTTCCCTGAAAATTTTATATAAGTACCTTGAAGGGGCAAAGTGCTAATGAAATTAAAATTGTTCCATTTGTGATTATAAATGAACAAAGGTGCCCTAGGCTAAAAAGAAGCAAGAGAGTCACCATCACATAACACAGATGTGACCAAATTATAAGATTAGCTTCTAAGTCCTGATTCTAAGAAAGTTTGGCCTGTTTCCTGTGAACTCTCAAAAACAAAACATGGAAAGAGAGGGGTTTTTGAAAGCTTGGTATAAGACCATACAGGTACTCTAAATATCATATTCCTCTGTGATTTGCAGTCTTACTACAAATATTAAATAACACACACAAAATTCTTAGCACAGCCTTACACAGTTAATAAATGTTAAATGCTATTGTTATTATCAATAAGCAATTACAGCCCTGGCTGGTGTGGCTCAGTGGATTGAGTGCCGGCCTGTGAACTGACAGGTGGCCGGTTAGATCCCCAGTCAGGGCACACATCTGGGTTGTGGGCCAGGTCCCCAGTTGGGGGCGTGCGAGAGGCAACTGATCTGTGTCTCTGGCACATCGAGATTTCTCTCCTTCTCTCTCTCCCTCCCTTCTCCTCTCTCTAAAATAAATAAGTAAAATCTTTTCCAAAAATAAGCAATTACAATGACAAAGTTATAAATAATAAAATTAAACTTAAGTTACAATGTAAATAGATAATAACTTCAATTTATACATTTTCGAAGAAGCTCCAGATGACTCCAGAGAATTTCTCCCCGAGGGACCCGCTGAAAAAAATCTTCTTGGCTGAGACTACATAGTTCTCGTCCTGAAATGTTGAGTGTGCTGAGGTCTATGTCAGTCATGCTGAATTCCTTCATTACCCAAACTACCCAATGCAAGACTTGGTCTGTAGACCACTGTATAGGATCTAAAAAGAAAAACATTACCATTACCCTAGTTCCATCTTAGACATTATATACACTTACATTTAACTTATCAACACACACACACCCCACAGATAAAATCCAGAGAGCTTTTTACCCCAACTAGGTAAAGTAAGCTCAATATATAAAGTAAAAAGATTTTTATATTATATTTTTACTTCTCTCATTTTCAATTTCTTAATCTAAATTTTTGATGGATTCACATGGCTTGATATCAGTTAGTCTGAAATTTTACCACCAAAAATGAAGTGCAAAACTGCTCTTCAATGGGCCAAATGACATGAAGTATGTGATTACCCTGGAGGAAGTTACCCAAGGTTAAAAATGTATCTTGTAGCAATGTATGACTTGGTGCATTGAAAAAAGAAAAAAAAAAAAAAATCAGAGGGGTTTCTAGTGCGCTAGGCTCATTATCCAAAATGTGAACAATACAGTCATTCCTCCCTTTCGCTTCTTGTAAAAAGCTGGTTGCTCCTGCATGTACCCTTACCATACAACATGTTAACTGCCTGTTTAGTCAACTGTCTTCCCCTAAAATATATTAAGGTCTTAAAAAACAAGGTCTTTGTCTTGTAAACCATTCTGTCTTCAAAACTTACCACAGTACCTTATACATACATTTGTTGAATCTATAAAAGGTGATCCCAAATAATTTCCTCATCATTTTTTACTAATTAAGTTCACAAATAAAACAAATGGCCGACGCATATAAATATTTCATTGTTGTATTCTTGGGACCTAATAGGGCATTCTACTCACAGAACTCTAATAAATAGTAGCTGAATTAATTTTGGTACAGCTGCTGATGTACAGAAAGGATCAGTCCAAATAACACTGGTTACATGCCATAAAGATGCATGTTATTCAATAAGAAGGTAGGAAAAATAACACATAGGTACTTCATCAGGAGCCAATATCTAGTAAGATGAATCAACATAAGGATACAGGACTAACAGCCACAGAATTGTTTTATTTTTTCACAAAGAAGTTAAAGGAGGAGGATTCTGAGAAATTGACAGTGAAATTTAAAACCTTTTCTGAATTAAAAAAAATCACCAAAATTAATTGTAGAGCAAAATAAAAAATCCATAAATATTTTCAATGAAAACAAGCTATCCCCATGAACCTCAAATACATGCAGGTGAAGATAAACCAGTAGCAGCCACAAGCCCTCCACGGTATCGGCACCTGTGCAGGAGAACGCACAGGGGCAGAGGCCTCTGGCACATGATCCACTGGGAGCATGGGAAAATCTGGGCACAACCAGGCAGTGTGCATTAAAAGCACAGCAGGCCAAAGTGGGAGGAGCAGCTCCAAGCAGTTTTGCCCAATCCCACAGCAGCTGGACACAAAGGTCTGGTAAGGTTCAAGGTGCTGGAGCAGTACAGCACCTGAAGAGTTTTTCAAACTGAGCCAAAATCACTTTTAGAGAGTGGACCACAACGAGGAGAAACTGGTGGAAGAGGAACTGAAACTGAGCAGCACAGGAAAACCAAAGGAAAGGAAGAGTAGGTCCAGATGGAAGTGGAGTAAGGGAACATACAGGGACTGAGAGAGCAAGGGGCTCAGTGTTTCAATGCTATTTGAAAACAAGCGAAGAGTGGGTACAGATGGTTAGAAAATCTAAGCAGAACCACACTTCTCCTTGAAGTCTAACACAGCTCATTCTACATAAACATAAAAACGTAGCAGTATCAAAGAGGTTAGAGGAAAACAGAAATAGTCTGACTTGTTTCCTTAGATAATATCAGGACTTCTGGTTTAACATTACTAATTGGGCATGCATGTTCTCACCGTCTTTCCTCTAAGACCCCAATAAAATGACAATAAAGAAATTTTTAAGATATGTAAACTCATAGGAATGTAAGTGGGAAATGACAGAAGCGAGTTGGAGATTTCCACAAGTTTTTTTGAAGATAATAAGCAGAGCGGAAACCTAGCAGAGCAGGCAAAGCTATAACCTAAGAGATCTATCAGGGCGGATACCAGTAAGAAGTGAGAGTACTCCTGCCTAGAGGACCCCCTTATTGGCTTATTACGTCACGGTGTTCCAGGTAACAGGAGAGGTTTAAGTGAAAAATGTGGATTGATATTAAGTATACAGTGTGTTTAGAACCTTTCCTAAGACTTTGTTTAAACCAGACTTGAAAGATACATAATAAATGATAGACCTTACCCATGGGGCAGGGGGTGGGTGGAGCTATGGAACTACATAGCTAGTTAGATCCAAACCAACTATATGATTCTTTATTTTCTGAAAATATGTATCATACTTTTGAATGTTAATATTTGACAACTCTGGGAACCAAAAATATGTGTATGTGCCTTTTTAATTATTCAAAGAACTTGAAAAAAATAATCTCAGCATAATCATGTTTTCAATATTCTTATTTAATAAATAACAAGAATATATTTGCTCTAAAAATCAGTGGCTACAAAGTCTACCACAGTATACAGTAACTTCCTAGGCCTTCACATTCACTTACCACTCACTGACTCACTCAGACCCCCTTCCTGTCCTGCAAACTCCATCCGTGGTAAGTGCTCTCTCTATACAGGTATATTATTTTTACCTTTTATACCAAATTTTTACTGTACCTTTTCTTTGTTTAGATAAGTTTATATAAACAGGTACCATTATATTACAATTGCCTACAGTATTCAGTACATTAAAATAACATACAGGTTTACAGCCTAGGAGAAACAGGCTATACCATATAGATTTGTGTATGTTGCTCTATGTTTGCACAATGACAAAGCTGCCTAACAATGCATTTCTAAGAACATATCCCGATCCTTAAGTAAAATACAATTATATTTCTTTGTATTCCTAGCACCCAGACCAGTACTGGTCCATCATGTGTTATAGTAAAAAAAAAAATTTCTTTCTAAAAATTCTACATTTAAGACAGATTATAACTTACTCTCGTATCTTCCATGTCACACTGAATTCTTATTATTCTACCTAACTTGCAGTTATGCATTTTCTTACCATAGGGTATCCCAAGGCGTTCTTGCTCTTTCCTATAACCTTCCAGCGCAGCAGCCCATCTTGTCACCTGTTCCGAGGTTTCGTCTGAAATGGTTGTGATGTGTTTTGTGCCATCAAGAGTTATCACTTGAGCTTCCTCCACAAGATGTGCTTCTGCTTCAGCGTGGTGAGCATCTGGATCAATAACTACTTCAACTGTTTCCGCAGGTTTAACAATTTCAAGGATGTTGAGCTTTGGTTCAATTCCTTAACAGTGATTAAAAAAATAAAATTTAATGAAAACACAAAAGTCACTAACAAAATTTAGTTTATATGTTCTCAAATGATATAACAAAACATTTTAAATATGTTTAGCAATATATCTAGGGAATTTAACAGATTACTATTAAATTATAAAAACAATTCCATAGAACTTTGTTAGTTTACAGTGTTGTGTCAATTAATGTTTCCTGATTTTGATCACTGTACTGTGGTCATGTAAAAAAATTCCTTGTTTTTAGAAAACATACACACTGATGCATTTAGGAATAGAAGGGGATCATGCCTGCAACTTATTTGTAAACAGGTAAAAAATAATAATTTGGGTACAAGGAAGAGAATAAAGCAACCTCCTTTGCAAATTCCTCCCTTTGTGCTAAGCTGCAGAGACCAGAGCTCCTTGCAGTGGTGGTTCCCGATGGGACGTAGGCCCCAGAACCACTGGCATGAGCCTTCTATTGAGAAATGAGTTAAGAGGGGACAAGCAGGCACATGGCATCCACGTTCGGGCTCCTGTGGATCACAGAAAAGGCAGCATGGTTCCAGACGGCAGGCAGTCCAGCGCTGCGGTTTGGCTGAGGCATTCCTAGAAAGCCAATTAGAACCTGTTCTTCGAGCCTGCTCTCTGATCCTGTTATTTACTACCCTACAATATATCCCTTCCGGATTAGACCAGGTAGAATGTGTTATACTATCTGCTTCACCTTGACAGATAAAATAATTAAATCAAAAGCATGAATATGTGGCTATAATATCGCATTAAGTGATTTAGAGATTTAGACAACCACCTAAAACAACCAAAACTTATAAAAATTAAGTTGTCATATCAGAAAAACATGAGTAAGTTTTAAATAACTACACTAAAACTAACTTACCTTGGTAAGAAATTACCTGTACACTAAGCTGTACAGTTCCATCTGTCTTTACTCCTTGGTCAAATAAACTTCGTTCTGGATCCAGCTAAACATGGTTAAAATGAGTAACATTATTTTTACATAATCATCTGGTTTAACAAAAATGATATACCAAATGGACTTAATTACTGAGGCATACTAATGAAATTATAAGAACACATTTAATTATCTAAATTGTCGTATCATTTAATTCTGTCAAAATTTAAAATATTTTATCCACTGTGTTAGTAATTAAAAACAAGGTGGAAGTTTTCTCTAGCTCTGGAATCATTTAGGATTTTAAATAATGCCAAAAGGCAACTTTTTATCTTGAAAAAAGTAAAACAGAAATAATGCAATTTATCTGTCATGAAAAAACAAGAGTATTTAATTAGTGGGGATAATTTAAATATTTTTATTACTATACTATTTGCCATATCTCCCTTGTAACCAATGATACACATTTAAGATCACAGTTGATGCTAAATCTCTGGTCACAAAATTAATAAAGGACTAAAGACTTCAATACCTGACCTAGATATGAACATCTTTAATCATAACTCTATATCCTTTAAATCAGTGCTTGCCCCCTTCCTATCGCCTTATAGTGAATGCATTTCACACAATGACAAATTGATGACAGAAAGTAATTCTGATTTGCAGACATTTTCTGTCACTAGTTTAAAAATAGGCTTTCACTATAATTATCTTGAATAATGAATAGCTCTATGTGTCTGTATATCATACAGCTGAGGTGCAAAGCTCCCCAACTCTCATTCCCAAGAGTTCAGTCAATACTGTAGTTATCATACAAACAGATTTTCTAATATGAAAAATGTCATATATCTAAAGCCTAAAACCGTGACTATACATCTAACTTAATCAGAGACAAGACAAACTGTGTAACCCTGCAGACAGAGGTCAAATGTGGCTGTTTCACTCAATGTAACAGTCTCTGCCTGATACTTAAGTTAAAAATGCTCCTAATACCAAGATTTCTCCCCTCTCTAGCAGACACTGGTATTATCCACTAGAAGCACTGGCACGTGAAACTCTGAAACTGAGCTCTCAGGTACTGAACACTCTCACTAGCTCAGTAAGACCTGGCACAAGGACAAAACTCAAGCATGGTATTCGATCTTGGGTAATACTCCTCAAACAATGCAACTCAACTATTCCGTCAGCTTTCAAGTCAACAATCACCTGGAAATGCAAAAGGCATTACCACAAGCAGCAAGCATTCTGACTCCAAATGTATATTTGCATCACTTGACATGGAGAACAGAAGCTGCTATCCATAACCTTTTTGAGAGGACGGGGGTCAAGGAAGAATGCAAAATGCCTTAGATCCAAGACTAGCTCTATATTCTATGATACTATGAATTATGCACATTTCCATTTAATCAACTAATAGTTACTGAAAATCTCTGAGAGGCTGGGTACTTTGCAGGTCATATTTTCAATCTGGTTAGACCAAGTACTATAAAAGAAGCAACAAATGTTAAACCCGAAAGACAAGATATCAAGTTTGATTCCCCTTTATCTTACATTTGAGAAAAATTATGTAAGTGACATTGAGTTATTCGATAAAAACTTTCTTTAAAAGTCTGCTTCAAACAACCGAAGTCACAGAGGCCTGGGTTCAAATTCCAATGCACTCCTGTGTAGCAGGCTACATACTGGGAAAGTATTTAACCTCTTTAAATCCCAGTTTCTATATCTGCAGAGTATGATTAAGGCTATGCTGACATATACTGATGTGAAGATTAAATAAGATAATTGAGGAGTTCTCTATTTTTTCATTCAATGTCACATATCCATATAGTTCTAGTTAACTAATTTTTAAAAAAGATTTTATTTATTTTTTAGAGAGAGGGGAAGGGAAGGAGAAAAGGGAGAGAAATATTGATGGGTGGCTTCTTGCACTCCCCAAACTGGGGACCTGGCCGGCAATCCAGGTATGTGCCCTCACCGAGAACTGAACCAGCAACCTTTTGGTTCACAGACCAGTATTCAACCCACTAAGCCCTACTAGCCAAGGCTAGTTCACCAATTTTTAATGGCTGCCTTGAATTCCAATCTATAGAATTTATTTATCTAACTCCCTGTTTTTGGAACATTTGAGTTATTTTCAGTGTCTGCATAACCATGCAATGAACATCTCATAAGTACATCTTCGTTCACATAGGTGAGCATTTCTGTAAGGACAATTCATTGAGGTAGAACTGGTAAGTATTTCACATTCAAGATTAACAGACCCTAAATGCTAAATCCCCTTCCAAAAGACATGTGCTAATTTATCCTCTCACTGTTGAGAGAAGAAAACCTGAAACACTAAAATTATAATATTATTAGACCCACTGACATTCACTAGTTTTAGAAGAGCAATTTCCTCCATCCCCCAACATGAAGTAGTCTTATTGAGAGAAAAAGATAAAAGTATGGTTAAATGACACTAAAATGCACAAATTTCATTAAAACATTTCAACTTATTGTACATCAAAATCTTGTTTTAAAATAGCAGACATGATTTTAATTTTTAAAAATGAAAGCAAAGGTTCTATATGTGAGGAGGAGAAAAGTAAAGAATAAAATAAACCAAACAATCCAAAAGATAACATAAGACCCATTAGTATAAGTTAGTATTAAAAACAGTATAGGAGAGAATGGGGGGTATCTGTAATAGTGTCAACAATAAAAAATAAAAAACATCAATACCAAGAAGACAAACAACCCAATTAAAAAACGGGCAAAGGACCTGAACAAAAATTTCTCCAAAGAGGACATACAGAGGGTCCATAGGTATATGAAAAAATGCTCAACATCACTAGCCATCAGAGAGATGCAAATAAAAACCACAATGAGATACCATTTTACACCAGTCAGAATGGCCATCATCAACAAATCAACAAGCAACTTGTGCTGGTGAGGATGCGGAGAAACGGGAACCCTACTGCACTGTTGGTGGGAATGCAGACTGGTGCAGCCACTATGGAGAACAGTATGGAATTACCTCAAAAAACTAAAAATGGAACTGCCTTTTGATCCAGTGATTCCACTGCTAGAATTATACCCAAAGAATCCCGAAACATCAATTCAAAAGAAGCTATGCACCCCTATGTTCATAGCAGCGCTGTTTACAATAGCCAAGTGCTGGAAACAGCCTAAGTGCCCATCTGTAGATGAGTGGATCGAAAAACTGTGGTACATTTACACAGTGAAATAATATGCAGCAGAGAGAAAGAAGGAACTCCTGCCATTTTCAACAACATAGTTGGAACTAGAGAGAATTATGTTTAGCAAAATAAGCCAGGCAACGAAAGACAAATACCATATGGTATCACCTAATACAGGACACTAATGAACAACACAAATGAGCCGAATTGAACCAGAGGCATGTAAACAAGGAGCAGACTAACAGTTACCAGGAGGGAGTGGGGAGGGAGAGAAGGGGAATAAGTAGGGAAAGGGTCTAGTCAAGGAACATGTATAAATGACACATGGACATGGACAACGGGGTGGGGACTGTGGGAAAAGGGGTGGGCTGGGTGGGGCGGGGGAGCAATGGGAGAAAAAGTGGGACAACTGTAATAGAAAAGCAATAAATAAATCAAATATAAAAAATAAAGATAAAAATAAAAAATATAAAACTCTAGCATATGATTGAGGAAAGTCTGGGGAAACTATTTGAGCAATCCTATCTAGGCTACTACCTTTTCGGCATTAGAATATGCTGCAAACATAATACATTGTTATAATACTACCACCAGTAAAATCCTATTGCAATGAACTCCTAGAATTGTAAGCACTGGAATTTGAATTCTTGTCCAAAATTTACTGCTGAAAGGTAATGTAAACATCATTTGGTGAAATTATCTCATTTTAAAGATGAGAAAATAATGCGTAAAAAACTAAAAGCTAGTTACAAAGAGGGTGAGGAGTATATACTTCTTCAGCTTCCAAGATCAATGTGCTTCCCACTACTCTGTTTAGCTCTAACTCAAATTTAAACTTCCCATTTTATATTTGTGAAAGTAAAAAAATGAAATGGTTGATTTTGTACTCAATTTTTTAAATATAATTTTGAATGAAGAAAATTTTGCCAATAGAATTCTCTTTATTTCTAATTGCTTGAACTTTATAGTAATACAAACTTTATAATAATGCAGTTATAGGTAATGATATTGCTTTAGGGGAGGCCAGCTGCCATGCTGTGAGCAGCCCTACAGAGAGGCCCACGTGGTGAAGAAGTGAACAGTCCTGCCCCCAGTATCATGAGTGACCTTGGAAACAGATATGCCAGCCCCAGCCAACTCTTCAGATGAACACAGTCCAGACTGACGACTGCAGAGATTAAAGGCCAACAACAACAACAAATACTTTTAATGCAGACTTAAATGCTAAAATATAAATCTCAAAAAAAACCCAAAAAACCAAAAAGGTTACCTGGATATCTTGTAGACAAATTTCATGAGCATCCAAAGAGCACTGTAGTCTTGGTTCTAGCAGTTTCTTTAAATTGCCTATTGGCTCATTGATGTCTATGGCCTGGCTTACACATTCAGCTGGGGCGTAGGTTTGTTCTACAATGCTAAACATTAAAGGATATAATGGTTAACAATTCCATTTTTACCCTGAAAACTAAAGTAACAACAGGCTCAAACCAAAACTGAGTACCAAAACACACTGTGGTCTTTGAAACTTATTTCTGTATAGACACACCACTCACAGTGGTAGCGGGAGACTCATTACCAATTACAGCTCCCAAACGGCACAACCAACTGCACAAAGTAATGCTAGCTTGAAATTTAAAGCACCTTGCAAATTTCCCACCCCCATATATAAATACATATAAACATAATCAATTTCCCTTCCCAACATAAATAGAATTAAATAAATGCAAGTTAGAAGATGTGAAAATATAAGTTATAAAATACTTTCCACTTAGTTTAATCTGAAAACTACTAGTTATAATCAGCCTAGTTCCACACTAAAAAAAATTATATTCCACCTTTAAAACTCTCTTAGGGCTCTTTTGCATTGTTATTTCATACTTTGACTTCTATGGAACTGCACATTTTTTAAAGGTAAAAGCTTGGGTAAATAATTCTACATATCTTTGGTAAATCCTTATTTGGGGCCAAACAGAAGACAGACACCAAGTAATATTTGCTGAATTGGTAAATATGGAATTCAAGCTTCACAACATGTTTAATTTAAATATGATTTAAGTCTCATTAGTTGTCAAAAACAGTATTTAATAATTTGTCAAGTTCCATTTTCACATAAATTTCAAGTATGTGACATATATGACATTCAATGAATATATATTGCCTAAATTCTTTCCAAAACTTCTAAAATTTATAAAACAGACCACTCACAATTGAAAACACATCATTTTTAAATCATTGTAAACTATTTGTATTATTAGGATAAAATAATTGGGTCTTTTGGTTAAGTACTTTTATTAAATTCTTCAGCTATAGTCCCATGGACTACATTTTTCTTTTTTCTGTAACAATGATTCTTTTTAAAAATTAGATAACACATTTTTACATAAGCTCAACATTTAAAACATTTAAAAATATTTTGCTGCCACCATTTAAACCTTGGGAGACTTAATACAAAAATCTGAATTACCAATTTCTCTTGAAAAAATCTGGATGATCACATTGCTGGACCTAAATTCCTACACAGCAACAATCTGCTACAGCTGGGTAACAACTACTCCCTTTACAACTACTCCCTTTACTCCCCAGGTCAACAGAGTAACTACCAATCTCTTACCCGAGACAGGTGATATCAGCAAAGGCTTTCAGTAAGAGCCCAAACAGTAAAAACTTGAGGCTTTGTGGACCATTTGTTGGTGTTTATGTGTGTGTGTGTAAAATAAATATATGCATGTCAGGTTCTAAGACAGCCCAAATAATCCTCACCTCCTAATCCTCATACCTTTTAGAGTTCTCTCCACAGAGAAGCCCACATGGTAAAGAAGTGAACAGTCCTGCCACCAGTATCATGAGTGGCCTTGGAAACAGATCAACTCTTCAGATGCATACAGCCCAGCCTGAGAACTTCACTGCAAGCTCATGAAATACCCTGAGCTAGAACTAAGTTCTGGGGTAAGCTGTTACACAAATGCATGATGAATGAAAATGCACATACATACATATGGAAATTGAGAGATATAGTCTCTATTGTTGCTTCTGCTGGAGAAAATAGCAGTCAAAATACTGAAACCCTCTATTAAAAATTTAAGATCTCTCAAGCAGCCCTGACCTTTTCTGTCAGGAAAATATTCCTGTGCCAGGACATGGTGGCAGAAGACAAGATTGAGGACAACTAAAGTGGGGTTTGCCTTATCAGAGAGCCAGACCTCTCCTCTGAGAAGAGGTGGCGGCATGAGTAACCACAACCTGCTGCTCAACAACTGGTACAAATCTTAATTATTGCAGATGAGTAAGTTCTAGAGATCTGTTGTACAACACTGTGCTTACAAATAACAACACAGTATTGTATGCTCAAAAACTCGTTGAGGGTAGATCTCATGTTAAGTGTTCTTACCACAATAAAACAAAACTTAACAAAAAAAATAAGGTCCTAAATCTCAACTACACTCTCAATACTCAGCATCCTATTCAACCTTAGTAATTTGGTTCATATTCATTGAAGTTATTCTAAACTTTATTACTATTCAGAAGCCCTTTATGACTCTTCGGTCCTTTTTACTTTCAGCATGTTATCTCATCTCCTGCTTCAGAGTCAAGTAGGACCATTAGTCTTAACCTTCCTTAATCTTCTTCTTTGACTTCCAAATCTCTGCTGTTACCCATCTTCTGCCCTTGGGCTCTAAACTTAAAACCACTGCTCTCCCTCCTCCAGGAACTAACATCTTTCATTACTCTACATGCTTAGTGCTGTGCACATAATTACTCATATACTTGCATGCCTCCTCAAATGCAGTGTGGCCTCTACAAGGGCAGGTTACTGTCTCCCATCTATTCCTGACTACTCATAGCAGTTACTTACAGGTATTTGTTCAATTAGTTCATGTTGTGAATTAAACATTTTAGGAAATAAAAGTATCCAGTATTCTTTCCTGAACAAAAGAATCAAACATTGCCCTTCAGAATAAAAACCATCACAATCAATTGCTTGGTCATTACTAGCTACGTATGTAACTATCTTGAGTTACAAATTCATTAAGTCAGAAGAAAAAAAGCAATATTGTCCCCCGAAATGCTAACTTCCGCTCAAAATAGAAAGGCAGCAAAAGAACTCTGGTTTGATTCTTAATTTCAATTACGTATGTGGATAATATAAAAGGTGGTAAATTCAGATAACACCAACCTTTCTTCTGTGCACTCTGATTTCTCTGTTCCATCAATCTCAATTTCTATCAGCTCCTCTGCTTCTCTTTTTGTCATGGTTGAAGTATTTCAAAAGCTCAGCCCTGTAAGAGTTAAATTTTAAGACATTTTGAAATTATCTGCACAAACAGAAATGCTACACAAGAAGCAGAGATTCAACTCATGTAAAAGCAGAGGGCAAGCAGGACAGAAGGAAGTAATCTTCACATTTAAAAGAAAATCCACAAATGATATTGATAAACTATAGTTTTTGTTTAAATGGTGCTTATTAGCCTGACATGAATTCTTCATCACTCTACTGGATTTCCTGGAATTCCTTTTTAGCTCAATCTTAAGTTAGTAAATCAACTCAACTTCAAAATCAAGCGAAAGGTATGTCAACTATAGCACAGCAACTAGTCTCAATAACAGATTCAAACCTGCAGCTTAGGAATCAACATAGAGATGAACCACAACAGTTTAGTTAAAAGCTGTACTTTATTAGCATTGTACTGATAGCGTGATATAAAATTAAAGTTAATCCTAGCTAGCTATAGTTTGTATTACAAATTATAAGTGCCAGTACAACATTCTAAAATAGCAAAATAAAGTAATTAAATAGTTATCGATATGCACATTGCAGCAATTTATTACTGTAGCAGTAGGAAAGTAGTAGCCTTCTTTCCCACTTTAGAAAGGGCTACACCTTTCCCTAGGTCCCAACATTTCCAACTACCAGGAAGCAGGTTTCTGACAACTTAGTCCATAATTAGCTGGCATCCAACAGAGGCGGTCTGGTACAAAAATGGTCTGATTTTCTCCCATGTTATTAAGGTTGTTCTCACAGGTACCTTATAACAAGGAAGACCAGTAAGAGGGCAGGGTTCTGCACTAGAATATCCATCATGCACGTCCAGGAGGCTTTTGTTCGGGATAATGAAGGAATGAAGAACTTTTCTTCTGACCTTGGCCTAGGAAGCCTTTTCTTTCCCCCAAGAGATCTACTCCTGAAGATATTATGTGTAATATAAAACTGTGGAATTCATCCTGAGCACTACAGCAGAACAGGTGGTGACCCTGTAGGACAACATAAGGTCTACCTGGTTGAAGAATATTTGTTTGTTTACAGACGTATACAAAACACTTTGAAAAGTACCTCACCCTTAGTAGGCACTCTATCAAAATGTGTTGGGAAAAAAAATGTTGTAAGAACGATTATACACCACAGATGAGTATACTCAATAGAGAGGCTATAGAGTGAGAAAAGATATTTCCCATACCTAAAAGTGAGAAGAGGATAATAACTGGAATGGGCAGTACACTCTGCAAATGGATAACAACCCCCCAAAAGTAAGGACGAATTAGAAAGGCAGGTAAAGCATAGGAAAAGAAAATTCACAGAAAGAAAAACCAAAATGGCTAAAGATATGATGAAATGTTCAAATTCAAATAATTGAAAAATGCCATTTAAGACAAGGAGCTGCCACTTTATATCGCGTGTGTGTGGAAAATGAGAATGTGGAGTGCCGTCCTGGGAAGAATCAGCAGGGACATGGGGACGTAAGAATCCTCTGCCTCTGTTGACGGAGTAACAGGCCCAGCTACTCCGGAGAGAAATGCAGCGGCACTTGGTCAAGTCAGGCGAGCTTTTTACCCACGGCCGCGCCCTCCTGGCCCTGGATGAGCATCGCAGGGGCGGTCCCACAGTGGCGGGTAAGCCGGGCAGGGCAGCGGAAAGCGGGAGCCAACACGAGTGGGTCCGTGGGAGGAAAGCACTGCCGCGCAGAAAATGGGAAGGCAGCACGCACCGCGGATGCCGACCAGAAGTTAAAACCACGGAAATAATGTGCACACACAACATCACAAAAACTGCTGTGTACCGAAAAAAAGTGAGAAATGGTGAGGTTTGTAGCAAAACAGAACTCTTAGAGATATTTATGTTTTATTTGCAGGCCTGTAAAGGGGTTTACTCTTCTCTCCATAACCAATTAAAAAAAAAATTAGGAAACAAATGAATTTTCTCAGAACTTTGGAAAAAATAAAAAAGAATATGAGGAACTAACCAGAGCCTGAGAAATGGCCCTAAAGGCTTAACTGCAGGGTTACCTGTGGTTCCCCACAATATAAACACTAAAACAGGTAGCTGTTAAAAAGAAATTTATTGTCATCTTCCAAAAAAGCTCTAGATCAGTCCTAGAAGGTTCCAAATAAAGAACCCCAAATACTTCAGGAAAAAATACTTAAGTCTCTAAATTGGTCTTTTTCTCTTTCTCTCTCAGTTCCCTAAATTAAGTCTCGAAAGCAAAAGAGAGATTTGGGAAATTGTCCAAATCTTTAATATCACTGCTGGAGTGGGCTTTAGCTCTTTTTCTGGAAACAGATTCTTTTTCGAAACTTCAAATGGAGAAGAGAACACTGCTTGGAGCCTTTCCATCTACAGGCTGCCTGACACCCTGGTTTCTCCTAGATTAAACCTAACCTGGGGTTTGGAAAGCTTCACAAAATGGATACACATCTAATTTAACTAAAAAGCTCAGAGAAGACTAGTGTTCCTTAGAATAGTTACATTTAATATTCTCTTTTGGAGCTACAGTTAAACCTGAGCATTAGTCTTCTTCATTGGAACATATTATTAACTTAGACTTTAAGACAATTTTTCCCAATAAGAACAATACTTACATGTATAGTATAAACCCATCTTTAACATAATATATATTAAATACACAATATGTAAAACATGTATTTAATACAAACATATAAGTACAATCTTGGGAGTACCTACCTGATCAACTGCACATTTTCTCAAACTAAAAAAATACTTTTAAATACCAGAAGCAATTAAAACACATTTTTGTTTTTAGAAATGAAGTCAACAGTTAAGAAAAAGTAAAGCAGGTATATTAGTGGGAGGGGGGGGCAGGGGGAGCAAGTGTGGAGAAAGATTAACAACTGGTAAGCTTCCCCACTGGGGGAAGGTGTTCACTGTATAATTTCACTGTTCGACTTTTCTATAGATTTGAAGTTCTGTATATAGAAGTTGGAGGGAAATTAAAGCAGTTTTAATTTAGTATTCAGCCTCCACATGCTTTGATGAGGAGTCTCAGGCTCAGTCTTTATTTCACTTCAAGACTACACACACATCCCTCCTAACACAGTCCTGTACATGCAGTCCAGGTAAAACTGACCGAAGTCCACCCAGTGTCAGAACAGGCCTGAGAAGAAGTCTGGATCCAACCCTGCGGGGGGTTATGTCCTTCAAGTCGCAGGAAAAGAGCTGAGCCGTTTCTTCAGAGGTTTCAGGTAACACAGAACTAACTAACAATGTTGCCACTGCCCAGTTCTCCCCTTTGCCCAAGTGAGCCCGTCTAAGCCTTCGCTCCTTCCACGGGCCAGCCCCGCGGCGCGCGTTTCTAAATCACGACTCATTACCTTGCAGCGCAGTTAGCAGGCAGTCTTCCCTACCGTCAACCCCACCGAACCGGGATCCTTAAACGCAAACACGCGGAAACAGCTCGTCTCCCAGCACACAGAAAACTTTAAAAGTTGGCCAACTACATTAACCCCTTGTTTTCCCCTTGTCTTACGACCTCTTTTTAAAAGAAAGCCAATGGACACTATATACATTAGTAAGTGGCTGTGGTGCAACTACGGGACAAGTCTAGAGAGACAACTGCATTTGAAGTGAAAGCGGATCGCCGAGTCGGCCGCCCCACTTCTGCTTCTGCCTTGGGAATCCCGGAGCGTCACGATCACATCCCGACCGAAGAGAATGCGGCCCAAGGCGGACAGTCGACGAGGGAACGGTGAAGGCAAAGAGCGGCCAAAGGTGACAGGAACAGCCCGGGCGCCGGGGGCGCGCGGCTTCCCAGAACCCGGCGCCGCGCGCCCCCCGCCCCTCCTCTCCGCTCCCCGCACAGCCTCCCCGCCCCTCCCCACCCGGCTCCCTCAAGTCTCCACGAACGGAAATGGGAGTCACAGCGCCGGGGACCAGCGGAAACAAAACACAGAAGCGGCCGCGGGGGGGCCGCTTTGGGGAGAAGGCCCCGGAACGAAGCCGGCCCGCGCGGGCCCGCGCTCCCCTCCTCTTCGCGGCCGCACTCACCCGCTCCGGAATCGACCCGGTCGCCCCCGCCCGCGCTCCAGAACCGGCAGAGGACAGCAGTGGCGCGGGCTCCACGTGCAGCGTCTCTCCCGGTAAAACCTGCAGCTCCCGGGACTCCAAGTGTGAGGCCCCTGGGCCCTTCCCGCGGAATCGGCGCTGAGAAACTCCAAACCCCCTCCCGCCTCCCAGGCACCCCCGGGTCCAGGACTACAACTCCCAGCAGGTTGCGCGAAACGAACGCCCGAGGCAACGGGGGCTCACGAGGCACAAGGGAACGCAACGCCCCAGTCCGCTTTGTTTTACACTCTCGTCATTTTATCGGTACGTTCATACACCTCAACAACCCAAGGAACACGACTGCTGACTCGGGAAGGGAGGGATTGAACTAAGGGACAGGCCAGTCCAAGTGCGCATGCGTAGGCAGCAAGATTTTTTTTTTTTTTTTCCCCCCCCAGGAGGGAAAAAGATCAAGTGAGGAGTAGGAAAGATGGCGGAGGACTCGCTAGGGGACCCGGAAGCACTTACCCTCCACTTCCTCTTACTTGCCTTCTACCTCACCTAGAGCCGTCCGGTCGCGGACTGTCTCCGAGACGCTTCCTGTCCGGTGAGTGCCGACCGACTGAAAGGGCAGCCCATAATGCATTGCGATGGCGGGTAGGCGGGTGGGGGCGGAGCCAGGGCCGGAAGTAGAACGGTGGCGGCGGCGGCGGCGGTGGCTCAGGCTGGTGGAGTGTGAGTGCAAGGTGATTTGGGAGGGTAGCTGGACTTGCTTGATCTCTGGGGACTCCGATTCAGATTTTGTTCACCGGTTCCGGCTGCCTATGACCTCTGCCCTTCATGAGAGAGCATTTTACTGACCCGGGCACTTTCACGGCCTGGCCCGAGGTCACTGTAGACCTCGGTGCTTTTAGGCCTTTTAAAGTTGGCCTTAGGCTCGATATATATGGCTTGTTATTAACACCCGCTCTGAGGGCAGGCCGGGGTGGTGCGGGTTGCAGGAGCTCTGGGGATTCATGGACCCGCAGCCGGCATGGAGCAGCCCAAGGTCATTCATGCTCGTGGGACAGGTCTGCAGCCAGGCCTACCCAACCTGGGCGCGCGAGAAATCGTTCTGAACTATTTAAAGCAGAGCATGCACCATATAGAGATAAGAGTGATAGTCATTTTAAAAATTTGCAGTTCACTTAAAAATGTTGCTAGCCGTGTTTTCCACTTACTTTCCTGCACAATCCTACATCTCAACAATCCCGAGGAACCGGTCGCTGCGTGGGGCGGAGGGGTGGGTGCTTGAACTAGCGGAGAGGCCAGAGTGCGCATGCGAGCATAAGGTTTCCAGGAGCAAAAAAGGGAGTCCGGAGAGGCAGGTTGTGAATGGGCTTTAAGAATGTGCTTTGAAGAGGCAGCAGAAGGACTGACCTTTGGCTTGTCGCTCCTCACTGTAAACAGGAGAGCCCAGCTGCCTCTGTGCAGGCTCTGCCCTTTTCTTGTTGCCTTCCCCAATCTTTTATTTTTGTCAAATCCCTGTCACAGGCTGTTGTGGCACTCCGTAGTACTCCGACAGAGAACTCATCACAGCTGGTATCTTGACACCTTCTTGTGTAATAGCACGTGTCTTGTGCCGGTCGGTGGGCAGTCCACACTCGCTATATATTTAGTCACTGGTAAAAAATGAAAAGTGGAATAAAGGAAAAAACACGTTTTGATAGTGACATTATGTGCTTATTTTTAAAACAAGTTGAATTTGAGGGCCCTAAGGAACTTAGGAGAGAATGTGAGCTGTTGAATGTGTAAATTAGGAATTCAGGAAAAGAAAGAAAATTAGAGATGTGATTTGGGAGTCGCTAGTACTTAAATGATAGAATTGAAAACATGAAAAAGGATTTTACTCATGTTGCCGTAGGAATAACATGATTTTTGCAATCAGAGCAAATTAACTGTGGGAATATGAACAATTTAATAACCTTTCTTAGACATAGTTTTATTACCTGTGAAGGAAGGGTAAGAACACCTTCCTGTAATCCTTAAGGGGTGCAGGGAGAGAATATGAGGTCTGTCGAGAAAGTATCCAGCCATTTAATATGAAAGAGAGACATTTATTGGAGAAGATACATGAAACGTTGTACCTAGGACAGTGATGCCTCAGTCCCCTTTAAAGTAGGCACTTTGGGACCTCACACAGGTCTCCCGGTGGCCATCAGCTGCCCTGTTGTAGTTTCCTGAATCTCACTGACAGTCTGAAATCTCTGCCCTTTCAAAGGTGATTTTAGTTTTGGGAAAAGCCAGAAGTCACAGGGTGCCGACTCTGGGCTGTAATGGGGGTGAGCCAGCTGGGTGATGCGATGTTTTGCCAAAAAACTGGGACATGTGATGCATGAGTGGGCACACTGTGGAGGTGAAGCTGCCAGTCACCAGCTGCCCATAGCCGCGGCCTTCTGAATTGTCCAAATAGTTTCTGAGGAGGAGTGCTCGAGCTTCACACACAATCTGATGCAAATTCATTGTTCTACTCGCTCAGTCATTTTGGATACTGTGGCCACACAGTACACCTGCTCACTCAGTGGCGTCGAACACCCCCACTGACAAGTACAGTGAAATCATTGTTAACACATGTGCACTCCAGCCCACTCTCCTTGGCTGCCAGGTTACATCCATGTCATGCAAACCGGTCTTGTTATGTTAACAGTGGCGGGACTTCTTGCGGACAGACCTCATCTATGGGAGTACCTTGCGGAATACCTAGGGCTGCCCTTATTGCTGAGTGTTAAGCATGTCCTTAAGGTGCCGAAAGGAATATATGCATTCAGCTGCACAATTTAAAAAACGGGTTTCTGTCCAGTCAGATTGTACTGCGTAGCCTTGGACCAGGTACTTCCCTCTAAGCCCCAGTTTCTGTGTATGTAACATGAGAATGGTAAGAAGTTGCAGCTTCAGGTCGTTCACTGGTTGGAGTCTTTTTCTCAAGTACTTTTTTCTGAGGTGGTATAAGAATGGTCTATGATGAATTCTTTGAATTTCTTCAAATAGTTTGCTTTCACCCTGGCAGGTGAAGGGTATTTTGTGGATTGTATAAGTTCTTTTGGTAGTTTTTATATGCTGTTCCAGGGCTTCTCAGCCTTGGCACTATTGCCGTTCCGGATCAGATCATTCTTTGTTCTGGGAAGGCTGTTATTGTTATTGTAGGGTGTTTGGCAGCATCCTTGGCCTTTACCCACTAGATGCCAGTAACATCTCATTAGGGACGGCAAAAATGTCTTCAGACATTGCCAGATACCCCCACCCCTGTTTGAGAACTGTGCTGCTCTGCTCGCCTGTAGCTTAGGGCTTCTCAGATTCTCAGTGGTCAAGGGCACCCTACCCCGACCTTTGTGGATGCTTTTGAAGAATATAATAAAAATGAATTATCAGAAAAATTATATGAAAGACAAAACAATGAAGACACAAAAAGGAAACATTGGGTTTTTTTAATTAAAAAGTTCGGCAGATGTAAGTTAACATGCCAGATTGCTTAGAAGTGTCTATAAATACTTATTCCCAATTTTTGTATTAACTGTAGACCAGTGACACAGTTTGTATACTCCCACTGGGTCCAGTGTCAGCATGACAATGATTATTGTTATTGTTATTATTAGGTAATTTGCAGGGGGAGGAATCATGCGTTAGCATGCCGGGTTTTTGCTTTAAGGTTCAGATATTTTACCAGGCTGTACTGAGGTGTGACTTTTTTATTATCATTCTAACAGAGAGTTTGGTAAGCCCTTTCACTTTAGTAGACTCAGCCTTTCTTAATCTGGGGGAGTTTCTTCTAATTATGTATGGTCTCCTTATCTGTTCCTTTTCTTTTGGAATTCCTGTTTTCATATAGGTGGGATTTTTTTTTTTTTTTTGTATTTGGTCTTTCAAGACCCTAAATGAGGTCTCAGCTGAGATCACCCCCTGATTTATCTACTGAAATTCATAATTAGAAAATTATGTCTTAGCTTCAACAAGTCTTAAGGACTTGAAGTCTTTAAGTCCTTATTTTGAAAAATCAGATTTTCATCTCCTTTACTAATTCTAGCCCACTGATTAGTTTGTCCTGCTTGATTTTCTCTTGTTGGTGGGTTTTCTTGCTGGTTCTTTTGGACTTAGGTTTGCAGTTGTAACAGGCAGAGCAGTTTCTCTCTGGGTCTGTGAAGTAGAAACTTCTAGGTTGTCAATCCTGACCAAGGCAGCTGTCTCCAGTGTCCCTGCCCAGCTCCCTTTTGAGGGTCAGGGAAACCTAACACATTAATCTGGGGGTCAGGGTTGTTCTTTTCCTGCTGCGGGTGGGCAGTTTCTAACATCCTAGCTTGCCTGTTCCCCCTGACCAAGACTAGTAAGTTCATGGAGAAGAAACACCCCATTCCATGTGTTGCGCTCTTCCTGCCTGTAACTGAAGTGGAGCTGCACACAGACCTGAGTTCCTAGCTGCTTCTAGGTCTCAGGGCCTTTGGGTTAAGAAGTAAAACTTGCAATGGGCAGTAGAGTGCGGAACAGAGCTGGGATCAGGTGACTATTTGTAGCATTGACTGAGCTCTGGTATGCTTTAAGTTCTGTAGCAATTGAGAGAATTAGATTCCTACTATATGATATGTTTAGAGGTATTTTACAATTGTATACATATTAAAGTGTATTAACATTCTGGTGCTTGTTTGCAGTAACAGAATCACCATGATTCTTCAGAGGCTCTTCAGGTTCTCCTCTGTCATTCAGTCTGCCGTCTCAGTCTATCTGAGGAGGAATATTGGTGTCACAGCGGTGGCATTGAATAAGGATCTTGATCCTGTACAGAAACTCTTCGTGGACAAGATTAGAGAATACAAAACTAAGCGACAGTAAGTGGGTAGATAATCAACCATGATGTAAATATAAGTCATCAAAATATGTAAGTTTTGAGGTGTTAATAAAATTACTTGGTGTTTCAAAGTGGCTTAAGACCTTCACTGAGCCTAGACATTCATTTGTGCCAAAAGAAGGAGGTAAGATCTTAATTATTTTAAGTCCCACATTTTATCTTTTCTATATGGATTCCAAGGGAGAATCCAGTTAAATTTATTGTTATGTTAGATATATCCTTATTATAATGTCATTTATTATAAACTAGAGTCCATTTGTAGAGGTACATAGGATCCTGGGAACCCTTAAGGAACTATACAGTAGTTTTTCCTTATATGCGGTTTCACTTTCTGGGTGTTCAGTTACCTGTGGTCAACCATGGTCCAAAATATTAAATGAAAAATTCCAGAAATAAACAACTCATAAGTTTTAAGTTGCATGTCGTTCTGAGTAGCATCAAGAAATCCCCCACTCTCCTGTCCTGTCCAGCCTGGGATGTGAGTCATCCCTTTGGTTAGTGTATCTGTGCTGTATTTGCTACCCGCCACTTAGGCACTTAGTAGCCAACCGTCTTCATTATTACATCAGTTATCGGAGAGTGCACGTTCATGGAACTTTTATTAAAGTTTATTGTTATAATTATTCTATTTTCTTATTGTTAATCCTTATATCATGATTGCAGGGAAATGTAGAAACACAGTCTTTTCTTAAAATTTTTTTATTCTTACATTTTTCTGGGACTATCAAAAGACAGAAGACTCTGAAAATGGTATAAGGCAAGTCCAGGAAAAACATGATTACAGTACCACACAGTTTTGGGGATCAATGATGACCTCAGCATCATCGAATTCAACCCCCAAATCTTTGGAAAAGTAGTATACATCAGTTAATTGTTTCATTAAAAAAAAAAAATTATTTAGTTGTCTACCACGTGCAAAGCACTGGGCTATGAATTGTGATGGACCTCGGAGAGCGAAGCCACACTGCATTTTCACAGTATTCTTAATATCTGCCCAGGGTAGAAAGTTTGTAAGCAAGTAAATACACTATAAGGGAAAAAGGGGTAGATGCTGGCTGAGGTAGTGGCACATTCAGTGTTGGGGCAGGTCATAGGAAAGTTATGCTCTTTTCTAGCTGGAGGCATTTTAGAAGGTGTCTTAGAAAAGGGAAGGTTTTATCTGGGATTTGAAGGCAGTGTTGGAGGCCATTCATCCCTCTTGAGAACTGCATGGTCAATTGTGTAATTGACCCACTTGAAAAAAAGTGAAGAATTTACTCACATGATTTTGATCGAAAGGTTTCTCAAACCCATAGAAGGCCATTAATAGACACTCGCACCTCAGGGTCTACCTCAGGTTATGAACAACTGGTGTGAAGATTGGACAGATAAATGGGAGGAGGATCTCTTTTAGGAGGAAAGAGTGGTGTGAGCTAAGGCATGAAAACTAGAAAGCATGTTCAGGACACTGTAATGCTATTGCCCAAGACTAGGGTATATGAAGAGTGTAGGGAGCAGTAAGGGTGGAATGGGATTAGGATGAGGGGCTATGGAAGGCAATGATTATAAACCAGACACTTAAAATACTATATGAAAGGCATTTGTAAGAAATTAAAGGTTTTGGGCAGGATGGTGAGGTAGAGCAAGATTGGTCGATTAGGAACATAATTATAATCATGGTGTATTGGGAAAATTGGGATGAGAAAAGAGGGAAGATAGACATGTTAGGAAAATGTAATCTGCCCTGGCTGGTGTGGCTCACTGGATTGAGCACCAGCCTGTGGACTGAAAGGTCGCCAATTCGATTCCCAGTCAGGGCGCAAGCCTGGGTTGTAGTCCACATCTCCAGCTGGGGGCATGTGAGAGGCAACTTATCGTGTGTCTCATGCGTTTCTCTCCTTTCCCCTCTCTAAATAAATAAATAAAATCTTTAAAAGAAGAGGAAAGTGTAATAATCTAAGTACTGATTGATGCGAATCTTGGCTTTATAGCAGTGGAATATAAAAGTGGCAAGAGTCAAAACACAGACCGTTGAGACTGGGCTACTAGCAAGGTTTTGTTGTTACTGGAACTAAGGGAGAGGGTGAAGGGATTAAAACGAAGACAATGTTATGAAACTCTCACAACAACGTTATTCATTTATATCCATTTTATATATGAGAAAACTGTGGTCAAAAGTTAAGAATTTGCCTAAAATCACACTGTTTAGTAAGCAGGTGTACTGGACGGTGGAGAATTGAGATGTCTTCTGTCTGGAGCTTTGTGGCATCCTAGTATCGACGCTGTTTGCACTTTTAACTGTCCTTAAAAGCTTGTCCAATAAGAAATCAGTCCTTGAGTATGCTGTGAACCTAAGGAGTCTGTCTGGTTCATTTATTTGTGCAAACAGCAGCGTGGATGGAGTGTTCTGAGCATGCGTGCTGCGCCGGAATCTAGCTCTGCCACTTACCAGCTCTGTGACATTGGGCAGGTTTTAATCTCTGTGCCTCAGATCCCTCATATGGAAGATGGGTGGGATAATAACAGTATCTGTATTATAGGATGCTTGAAAGATTAAGTGGTTCAATAAATCAGCATGCCTAGTATTATTTTTTTAAGTGAAATAAATCTCCCTTGAATTTCTGCTTTGACCCTGTCACCATCTAGAGCAAGATGGACTGGGAGTCATAGTGAGTTGAGGAGTTAGGTTATTTGTGGTCCCTTTCTATCACAAGGGTACACATTCAAGTTGTAACAGCCAACCCCCAGCAGTAACCAGTATATTGATGAGACTGGCTGATCTTCTCAAAGCAGTTTCTAAAACTTGTGGATACCAGAACTGGAAAACAATCCCCCAAAGTATCTGGTTGAAGGCTCCATCAAGAACTGCATTGTTTGTATTTCAGTACTTATTATTCTCATGTGACTATTCAAATTCTAGTTGATGATAATTATGTTTAAATAAAAGTTGTTTCTCAGTCGCTCAGCCACGTTTCTAGTGCTCAATAAATAGCCAAATGTGGCTAGTGGCTACCAAATTAGACAGCAGAGATATAGAGCATTTCCGTTATCACAGAAAGTTTTAATACGTTGTTAAATTAGAGCTGTCTCTATTTTTTTGGCGAGAATCCTGTAACATAAGTAAGACCCTATACCTTTATTATTGGCATGTGTGAAAATATTACTCTTGATGAAATTTTCACTTGTAAATTTTTGTGTTATTCATTGATAGACTGGCAGTAACTTTATGACCAACAAGAAATTTGTGCAAAGAATTAAGTAAATGTAATTGGCCTCATTGGTCCACGGTACTATATTTAACCTTCCCAAAGCGCATCTCTAATTATGTCTTTTTATTGTGTAGCAAATAAAAGACAAACTCCGAGGCTTCACATTTCAGGCTTCCCATGATCTGGGTCCGGCTGGCTTTTCCATCTAAACTGCTTAATAGTCCCACATAAAGCCAATGCTTTTATCTCATCCACATCTTTGCTTTTCAGTCTTAAAATGTCTCAAATTAAAATCTGACCCAAGTGCATGATTGATCAAAAATGCCACTTTTTTTAAAGGAAATCTTTTTTCTGATTAGCTCAGCAAAAGTGCTCTCTCCTCAACTTGAGTAGCTTTTTGTTAAACCACGTCTTTGAAGTTTATCACATAACTCCCTTACAGCATACATGTTTATGAACATGTTATTTTTTTTTTTTTCTTATAAATGGCGGAACCTCTCAGGGTAGGAGGTGGTTTTGGTTTTCTAAACTAGTGCATAAAATTAGTTTTCACTTGCTCACTTACACACAGGTCATCTGGAGGACCTGTTGATATTGGCCCAGAGTATCAGCAAGATCTGGAGAGGGAGCTCTTTAAGCTTAATCAAATGTATGGCAAAGCGGACATGAACACGTTCCCTGACTTCAAGTTTGAAGGTGAGTCTCTTTAATCACAAATGCATTCTTGTGGAAGATCATTTGAAGAGGAAAATATTTATACTTATTTATTCTAAACTTGGATATTTTAGAGGATAGATGTCAGTTAGTTGTGACTTTATTGGGACAGTGATGTGTGCATGGGAAGCTCTGGGATAAATGTTTGCCACTGGTGTAGGAGATCATAACATAAAGGGCTCTGAAATCAGACTCCCTGATCCTGAATCCTGACAGTACTGCTTATGAACTGTGTGACCGTAGAGAAATAACTGGTACCCGTTCCCCATCTGCATTAGGGGAGAATTCTACCTTTTCCATGTGGTTGTTTTAATTAAATGATATATGCACGGTTGATTACTAGCCTGGCTCATAGTAAATGCTGGATAAGTCTTTGGCAATTGTTATATTTCCGTACACATATTTAGAAACAGGGGATTTTCACTAAACACAATCAGAAGATTGATGAGGTAAATATCGAAGCCTTCTCTGTAAGGTATTTTATTGCAGCATGGCTAAGCTTAAACCTTTTTTCCTTCTTCTTAGATCCCAAATTTGAAGTCATCGATAAACCCCCGGCCTGAAGAAATGTAAAATTTATCTGGTAATTTGCACTAGATAAGTCGTACAACTGATCTGGAGTACCGGAATAAACAAACATTTCAACAACTGTCATGTTAATTCTGATTTCAAATAAATTATTTGATGATGTTGGGTATATGCTTGAGTGTGTTGAATTCTGTGTTTTAAATCTAATCATTTGATCATAACAAAGCAGATGGGGACCTTGGATAAATGGGGTACAGCTTGCTTATCACCAGCAAGGCTCCTCTCAGTGTCCAGGGTGTCCTTTCCATTGCGGAGACTGACTGCCAGCGGGGAGCCACCCTGACAAAGGACTGTTTGCTGCAGCGGGGTGCTGCGCGAGAATGTGTTATGGGCTGAATTGTGTTCTAAACTCCACTGAAGTGGAAACCCCTAGAACCTCACAAAGTGATTACATTTGGGGATAAGATTAAGTTAAAATGCACCATCAGGGGGGCAGAATCCAGTCTGACTGCTGTCCTTATAAGAAGAGGAATTGAGTTGAACAGCGGCACAGAGAACTGGAAAGGGACACGTGCCTGTTACTTATCTAGTGCTACCTGTAATAGTAACCAAAGAGAGCTTCTGATCTAGGCTCTTTGTACTTATTTAAAGTAATTTAGTTTAGGACCTTTTTGTTTGTTTTTGACTATCACTTTCTGATTATTGCTGCTTGCAGTGTTGCAGGCCTATAAATACTAGCTTTCAAGGATGCCTACTTGATCACAGGAAACATCCTTTCCCCAAGAGGTCATGGGGAAATGGGTGCTTCATTTCTCCTGCTGTTTTCCTTGATAACTTTTTTCCGACTCTCACCCTGCTCTAAGAACTGTTTCTTTCTTGGCAGGTGCCTTCAACTTTTGAAAGTGATTCTCTTTAAAATTCTCTTGTGTTGGGGGTAAGCTGGGGAATAAAAGTCAATTTTGACAAACTCATTCTCACACAGTTTGGACAGTTCATTCTGTTTTTCTGTTCCTCCCCATTCCCAATCCATCCGTACACACGTTAGTGTTCACAGACTTGTGTGTTGGGGTAATGATTTCAGGGTAGCACCACTGTCTCTTCATGAACATTGACGGGAGTATTTGTACCCAAATTAAGGTTTTCTTTAGAAAGTGGTGTATTTGTCTTCAGTTTTGAGGCAACAGAAAAAGTCCCCGTCAGTGTTCTGGTACATGAATATATCTTTATTAAACTTTCCTGATTGTCTTTGCTGTATGTTTTTCTAAAATTTGGAAAAAGATGTTTCTTGACCTATAGCAATTTCAATATAATTCATGGTAGTGGAATATTTGGAAGGAAAGTGAGTTTGAGAACAAAAAGTTAAGAGGCAGGGGACACGTAAGGAGTCCAAACTACAGATCTTAGAAAACCTCAAATTTTTACCATCTAAGAAGCACTTCAGAAAAATGAGAAAATAAAAATTTAAAAGCACTTAAAAGTACAATGTTGAAAACATGAAAATGGAAGTTTAAAGCCATCTGCCCTCAATCTGAGAGAAGTTATACGGTTCTTTGTTGGCAACTATTCACTGGTTTTGAGCATTTTCTTAGTAGAAAGACATTTTATATTCTAGTATGTCTTAATTAGTAAATTTTTTAAAAACTTCATAAAAATACGGCATATATTTAAAAGTAGTATTAAATAGAGGTATCAACAAATAAGAATTTATAGTTTACCTGGAATTTCTGACCAGTTATTACTAAAAGTGTCCCAAACCCTTATAGAACAAGAAAGGGTGGAAAATTAAATTTTAAAACTTGAAGATTGAAAAAATATGTTAAGGTCTTTTAAAGAACTATGTGGAAATGGATGCCTAATAACTAAAAAGTAGGATAAGAAAATAATTTCTGTCCAGCCTTAATTTATGGAGCAATGATTTGTGTAACTTTGCATAATACAATAAAGGACCAATATAATAACTAGATTACAATGTTTTGATATTTTAACTAAATATTCAGAGAAATTTTATTAAGTATTTAAATTGCCCTTTCATTGAGCATTTACGAGATGCTGACTACATATTAGATACCATTAAATACTTTGGGCCTTATAAAGATGTATAAAACATGTTTTTTTTCTCAAAGTGCTTCCCGATAGGTAGTGATTCCAGGTATGTGCACACATAACTATTACAAAATAAAAACCAGGTGCCGTAAGAAAATCAATAACTGAAAATTCATAGAAGGTACTTCTGGCAGGGGAAATGAGGGAAGGCTTCATAGAGAAGGTGAAATTGAAGCTGTCACTTAAAGAGTAAATAAAATTTACATATCCTATGATTAGGGTAATGCATATTCCATTGGAGGGTGCATTATAGGTAAATGTATAGAGGAGAAAAAAATGGGTTGTTGAGATAAAATTGTAGTCAGTAGGCATGAGCCCAGTAGGAACAATAGGCCAGGTGCAGAGGGTCACAGGGCAGAGAGCCCCAGGTGCCTAGCAAGGGGCAAAACTACAAGGCCTTGCCAACCACTCCCTTAAGTATTCATCCCTGGAGATGACATCTACGATTCAGCTGTGATTTAGCCCCAGGCCCAGGGAAGCAACAAAACAAGACAGCAAAGCCACAATTGAAGTCAGGACCAGCTGCATTGACTCAGTGGAGACCAGAACCCTGAGGACACACACCTGGAAAGCTGATGAATATTCCATTGAGATCCTCCCCTGAGACCTCCAGACAAAAGCCCTCAGGACAGAGGACCTGGGTGCAGCCCTCTAAGGAGCATGCCAGAGCCTTTCCCCACCCCCCCACACCCCTACCCCCAGGCACGTTTTCCGTGCCTCTCTCTCTTTAGCTCCATGGGGCCCCCCTTTTGCATATGTCTCTGTTTCCCGAGCCCATTTCTTCCACAGCTCACTTCTACCTCTGTGACTAAATAAACTTTCTTATAGTTTGAGTCTTACCTCTGAATTCTTTCTTATCCAGAACTCAATTATTAAGATTGCTGAACTGAGAGCTAACACCCAGTGCCATTTTGCCACCAACAAAATGACCTTAGTTCCATTTGATGGGTGTATAAGACAACCAAAGAGAAATAGTAGAACAGATGGATTGTGACCAAGACAAGATGTGTATTTGTGGGGGAGGGGAGAGGAGGGCCTTGAATTCAAGTCTCAGGAGTTTAGTTCCTCTTAATAGACTATGTAAAGAAGAAATATAAAGTTTTTAGGAAGGGGAAGGGAGAAAAGGGAGAAGGGAGTTGACAATTATTGATGAGAGTAATTTGTCCGTAACTGACAGGGTGGGGGAAAGGGAGAGACTAGAGAGAGGGCAATGGAGCCTTTAGAAGAGGAGAGATTGGAATTGTGACTAAGAAAGAGGGTATTTGAGGGGGGAAGTTCCCTGAAGACAAAATATGAGAGACTAGCCCTGGCTGGTGTGGCTCAGTGGATTGAGTGCCGGCATGCAAACTAAAGGGTTGCCGGTTTGATTCCCAGTCAGGACACATGCCTGGGTTGCAGGCCAGGTCCCCAGTTGGAAGCATGCAAAAGACAACCACACATAGATGTTTCTCTCCCTCTCCTTCTCCCTCCCTTCCCCTCTCTCTTTAAAAATAAATAAAATCTTTAAAAATATATATGATGTAGTATCCAAAGCCTGAGGTAAAAAGATTACAATCGTGGCAGTTACCAAGTGTGCCAATGAATGACGGAGTTAATGAATAAAAGGGAGGTTAAAGATGAGACTGAGAGGAAGAGTGGTAGTGATAGTGATAGAATTTGAATGTAGTCAGCATGGTAGGCTTCAATATTTTAAAGAAGATGAGAGAGCTGGGCATCGGTGGTGAGAGGAGAATGGATGAAAATAGAATGGCCCACTGTCGAGGGTGCCCTGAGATGCAATATGGCTCTGTAGCCCTCAGGCTTGGCTGACTACCTCGAAAAACTGAATGCTGCCCAAACAGAAACATCACACCCCCAGGAAGGAGCTTAAGGAATGTATAGAGTGTAATAACTGCCTGGTGTTATCTGTTAACTACAGAACACATTGTTCGTTTTGGTGGTCTACGTGACTGCCCACCATATTGTTTACTGTTAACTCCTTATAAAAAAAAAAAGAGAGAGACCCCCTTGTCCTGGGAAGGGTGTGTATGTTTTCCCAGCTGGCCACCACTGAGAGCAGCTCCTTTGCCTGTATATGTAAATTTCTCCGATTAAAGAACTTACAAATTTGAATAAGGCTATATGCCAGTTTTCTGGAATCAATCCTGAATTTAGACTTTGGGGGCTTTTCCGCAGTACCCACATGGCATTTAAACTGGGTAGTGGAGAAACGGACGACAGACAGAAAAATGTTTTAGGCTGCGAGACAGCTGCTGGTGGAAATCAGGCTCTTCCACTGGATTGCAAGGAAAGCATTCCAAGAACCCGCACGTACAGGAGATCGCGGTATATGGTAAGATGGTTTATTCGTGTGGAAGCCTGCCTCTGGCTTTCCAATTTCCCATCTCCCTCCGTCCCGCCATGGAAAAAGCAAAAGCCAGTTTCCAGAGTTTCTGCTTCATATACATTAAAGCGCAGTCTTTTGTAGCCCACGCGGTCTTCTGTGGGTCCCGGTAGCTGCTAGACCCACATGGTCACGTGCTCCTAGGCAAGAAAGAACATGGGGTGAGTACATTACCGGGTGGGCAAGAGGAGCTTCTTTGTTCCCCTGGGATTATAGTAACTTGGGTTTGGGAGGGACAAAATGCTTTTTTAAAAGAACCAATAAACTTCCCAAGCTCTTCTGGGCTTTTGAGAGGCCCACCCACTAGTTAGACTGACAGGCCTCTTTGGTCAACCACCATTCCCTGTGCATATTTTCTCTAAATCAATACCCTAAGGAGTCCAGAGAGAGAGGATTCCTAAGTCAGTCTTCCCCTTTTTAAAATGCTAGTGCCATCCAAATAGCTTCAAAAGTCAGAAAACTAGAACCTGTTCTTCCTTTCTCCATCTCACTCACTTCTCAGCCAACCCACAGGAAACCCATTGCTTCTGCTTCCTTATCACTGCCACCAACTTTCCGTCTCTAACTCAGACAACCATACCAGACTCCTAATTGGGCTTCCTACAGTATTTCCATTCTTGCCTTCCTTCCGATCTGTTCCATATATGATATTTTTCCTTATAAAATTTTAAGTTATTTTCTTAAAATATATGTTGAAAATCCTTTAAGTGATTCCCACTGCGTTAAAGATGAAGTCCGAGCTACTTACCAAGAGCTCTAAGTAGGACAACCAGATGTCCTTGTCTGTTTTTGACAGTCCTGGTTATTGTCTTGGCATAATATTATTAATAGAACTCCTTTTCACTGTCAGAATGATCTGGTCTGGACGGTGAATTACGGCCCAGCGTGTGCTATGTGCTTTGGCCTCTGGTAATGAGATGAGACATTGGAGAGCAGTGGCATTCTCTCACTCATTGACCGCGTTCTGGCTATATTTATCTCCTTTCACTTTTTAGTTTAGTGCATAATGTTATTCCTTCTCAGAGCTTTTGCTAATGCTGTTTCCTAGAATGTTCTGCCTTCAGTTTGATCATAGCTAGTTCTTTCTTTATCCTTCCAATCTGGGTTTAATGTGCCCTCCTCAGAGAATTCTTCTTTGACCGTCCTTTTCTCTTTAACCTCCTTTGTTTGTTTTCCTCTTGGCAGTTAATATGATCTGCATATTTGTTTACTTGTTTATTTTTGGTTTCCTTTACTAAAATGTATGCTAGGTGAGAGTAGGGATCATGTATTTTTCACACCTACTATTATTCTTTACTTGAAGGCCCTCAATAAATGTGTGTTGAATGAATGAATGAATGTGACTAATTGATTAGTGGTTAAGAATTCTGCCTCTGCCACTATGTACTCTTGAACGAATTAATTAAGTCTTGGTTTCTTCTTCTGGAAAATGTGAATAATAAATAAGGTTGGTGTGATGATTAAATGTTGCCCTGGCTGGTTTAGCTCAGTGGATTGAGCGTCGGCCTGCGAGCTAAGTGTCGCTGGTTCGATCTTCCAGTCAGGGTACATCAGAGAAGGAAAACTCTGACTCCAAAAAACCTCCGCTGCCTTGCGGCATACCTCTTCAGGGGAAAGGCTAAGGGAGTAAACCCCGACAGAAAATCCGGAGCCGGAGTCCCTAAGGCGGTTTGACGTTGTAGTCAACACCGGCAACTCCTGCAGCGCACCTGAAGCCAAGCTGTATCGACTCCGTCTTTCCCTTGGATCCTTCAGCTGCGAAGAGAGGGGGGGTCTGCTGCATGGGCAACAGCAGACCCTCCATATCACCCTGCCCAGGCTCTGTAGCTTCAGCTCCACTGGAGAGGACACTCCAGCGTCATCACAAGATGTCAATTCAACACGGGAGGAGACAGATGCCGTGTCACTCCCGAGTCGGACTGCATGCACAGCCATTCTCGGCGGTGCAGATAGACACTTAAGAAGCTACACCATCGTCTCTCGAGACGGACGGCTGCCGACGACGATTCCCTGAAAGCGCCCTCCTCCCCGACAGTCAGTCCAGTACTAGACTTGGGAAGGGAGGAGTGTTAATGCCCTGGTGGAGCAATGCTGCGATTCCATGGGGTATAAAGCTGCAGCTTCCTGGTGAAGCAACAGGTCCATGTCCCCCAGTACATTAAGCTCAATGTCTAGTTCCCTTTACACCCTTTTCTCATTAATAATTAGCTAACTCCCTATGGTAACAAGCCTCGGGAGGGCTGGGTGGGCCAGGGACTACTGAGGATAAAGGGGAGGTAAGGTACAAGAGAATCTGAAAATGTAATAGAAGGAATGTTGGGGGCAGAGAAAAAACGTCTTTATAGGAAACATTTTGGGTCATATGAACCCAGGACATGTAGCCCCTGATTCCTCACTGAGCTCTATGAACTTGTCAGGCATTGACCCTTGGTCTCAGTTTCTCTGTCTATACAATGGGACATAGCCCACTTGATATCATTGACATGAACGAGATGTTACATACCCTCTCCTCCATCTGCCCCCACCTCTGACATAGGTAAAATGTTCAGTAAATAGTTGTGCCTTTTTATTTTCAGAGATTTTTCCTTTTCAGTGTTTGAGAGGTTGGCAGACATCCAGACGGAGAGATGATGAGATTCTAATCTCA
The DNA here is from genome assembly GCF_987537825.1 of Furipterus horrens. NCBI lineage: Eukaryota > Metazoa > Chordata > Mammalia > Chiroptera > Furipteridae > Furipterus > Furipterus horrens. The sequence continues at coordinate 13,603,170 of NW_028327171.1, forward strand.
GGCAGCTCAAGAACTAGCTTTGTAACTACAGATGGTAAGAGGGTGTAGTTTCCTGGGTTTTACTGAACAATAGGTGGATGTCTCTTCCCCTGTACTGTTAAATGGGGCTAAAAAGTTTAAGTTCAGCTATTTTTATTAAGGTAAGGTCTCATAAAATAAAACTACATATGAAATGAAGGAAGTTTATTTGCAGAGCTGTACTGAAAAACAACCAATTGTTTCAGATTTAATTAGGTTAAACCCTCAACTAAAAATAAACCTAGTTACAGCAGCAACAATAATAATTAAAACAAAACAAAACTTGCTATTAAAGATTCTAGAGCCCGAATCCTTCTATAACACAATTGCACTGCAGGAAAATAAAGTCAAAATGCTCTAAAAATTATAATGGGATCTTACCAGTCATTAAGTGTTCAAGTCCCTCAAATAAAAGCCATTGGAAACACAAGCCCAGGCATAGGTGGATATACTTTTAATAATTGGAAAATGAGTGCTCAGTTCTATATCCTTTGTGTGAGAGAAAGCATTCTTTGCACAATTTTTATTTAGCTGTGTACCACAGTTGAAGGTAATGTATACTATGTATTTGACAAAGTGTTAGATGTTAACACTGCATGAGGTGAGTCCTCTAGCCTATATGGCTTAGACGTTTTTCATCTAGTAGTAAAACTAAGGTACTACATATTTTTCCTCACAAAATGGACTTGTGTCATTTCAATTGAAGAAGTTGATTTTGTGTGCAGACAGGTAAGCCTAAAGGAAGCACCTTTGAGACTCACACGATCCCTTAACATTTGGCGATGCAGAAGAAAGCATTCCCCAAACTAAAGCAAAGCATGGGCAAGAGTTGGCCTAATTTCTTACAAAAACTTAGTAGGGCTTTTTTTTTTTTTTTTAATGCTTCACCAATCAGGAGTTGGGAAACTATGTGTGTGGGCCAAATCTTGTTTCTGCCTGCTGTTTTTGTAAATAAAGTCTTATTAGAACACACACACGGCCATTTGTTTATTATTGTCTACGATTCATGCGACAATGGCAGAGTTGAATAGCTCTGGCAGTGACCGTATGGCCTGTATTGCTTCAAGTACTATCTGGCACTTCACAGAAAATGTTTGATGGGACTGATGAGAAGCATTGAATGCCACAAACAAGTGGGGTGGGGGCAGTCTGACTACAGAGGTCTTCCCAGTGCCAGATACTCGGTGAGTACTTAATCCATTTGCACAGTGAATCCTGAGAATTTGCTCTACTTATTGGGCAAAAAAGAATGGTTTCCTTAAAAAAAAAAAAGCAGCCTAACCATGTTCAAAGTTGTCAAAGGTAGCAAGTGACCTTTTCATCCAAATTTTCCCAGAACTGGAAATACCCTAGCCATATTTTGTTTTTAATGTGAATTAATCAAAACAAATTGTAATTAAGGTTTTAACAGTCTAACTGCTCTTACTATTAAATGCATTGCTGAAATTTTCACTTTGCAACACTAGCTGGAGGCCCTTGTGATTAATCAGTTGGGAAACAAGATGATTAGACCCATTTTTCATTTCAGCCACCATTTCTCTTGTGCTCACTATAGCAAGGGTGTGTGTGTGTGTGTGTGTGTGTGTGTGTGTGTGTGTGTGTGTGTGTGTGTGTGTGTGTGTGTGTGTGTGTGTGTGTGTGTCGCGCGCGTGCCAGGTTCAGGGAGCCATAGTGAACTTGTTCAACTCATTTTGCTTGTCAGACACTCCTCCCCCCAAATCCACTGCTTTGTGATGATAGTGAACTTGTTCAACTCATTTTGCTTGTCAGACACTCCTCCCCCCAAATCCACTGCTTTGTGATGATCAGGATTGGCAATCCACTGACCATTAAAGCAAAGGACTCAGTCCAGACCAAAATGTCCCTGCACGATTTTTAGAGACAGATGTGAAGCCACCGTCCCCGAGGGAAAGGGGTCTGCAGGCTTCTGTGTGTAGGCTCCAGTGGCAAGCTCTGATGTCGAGGTCACTGATCCTCTCCAAATGGGTTTTAGGGGAAGGAGAAACCAACAAGCAGGTGTGGGAGTGAAATAAGACACTTGGGTTTGTGTTTGACTCTCAGAGTGAGCTGTGGTCATGAAGTTATTTTTTTTCAAGTTGCTTTTGGTTCTCAGAAATGAAACTTAGCACAGTACAAATCCTTGGGTGTAAGACCCGTTCTCACTACCTCCCTTGTATGGATAAATGAGCAGCAGAATAAGGATTTATATTAGGGGAGAAAAGAGGATTATGGTGGAAATGAGACCAAAGTTTCCTTCTGCATCTGTCAGAGTATTCCTGAACCCTCTAAATCAGACTCTTGCAGAGAGGGAGCATGCGGGTTATATTTGCGTGCTCTGTGGATTAATTTCACAAACAATATATGATATATTTTAGTGACTTTCTCTAGAAGTTAGGACATTTACCATTCAACAAACCCAGAATATTAAAACATATTTTGATTACTTTAACTTAGTCCAGACAGAAGAAGCCACACTGTATTTTAGATACTGACAAGAATATTTTTTCCTTTTTAATAATTTTTATTTTTCAATTAAAGTTGATACACAATATTATATTAGTTTCAGGTGTGCACATGATTAAACATTTATATAACTTATGTAGTGATCACAATATTATTAACTATACTGTACTTTACATCCCCATGACTACTTTGTAACCACCAATTTGTACTTCTCAATCGCTTTCCCTTTTCACCCAGTCCCCCAACCCCCCGCCTATCTGGCAACCATCAAAATGCTCTCTATATTTACATCTATGAGTTTGCTTCTGTTTTGTTTATTTTTTAAGATTTCACATATAGGTGAAATCATATAGTATTTGTCATTCCCTGACTTATTTCACTCAGCACAATACCTTCTAGGTCCGTCCATGTTGTTGCAGATGGCCAAGATTTCATTCTTTTGTTATGTCTGAATCCTATTTCATTGTATATATGCACCACTTCTTTATCCATTCATGTATTGATGGGCACTTAGGTTGCTTCTACATCTTGGCTATTATAAGTAATGCTGCAAATGAACATACGAATTCATGTCTTTTCAAATTAGAGGTTTCTTCTGATAAATACCCAGAAGTGGAATTGCTGGGTTCTTTGTCTCTTGTTATATATAGCCTCTATTTCAGTCTATTTTGTCCAGTATACACTAGCTTTTTTTTTGTTGTTGTTGTTTACTTATTTCCATTTTCATGAAATGTCTTTTTCCATCCCTTTACTTTCAGTCTGTGTGTGTCTTTTGCTCTAAAGTGAGAAATTTGTAGACAGTATATGTAAGGGGCTTGTTTCTTATTCATTCAGCCACACTATTTCTTTGGATTGGAATATTTAATCCATTTACATTTAAAGGAATTGTCAATAGTTATTGCCATTTTATTACTCATATTTTTGATCTCTTCTTCTTCTCCCCTCTTTTCCTTCTTCTTCTAGTCATTCTAATCTTTTATAATACCGGTTTGGTGGTGATAAACTCCTTTAACTTTTTCTTGTCTAGGAAGCCCTCTCTGTCCTTCCATTCTAATAATAGCTTTGCTGAGTAATCTTGGTTGTAGTTCCTTTCTTTCACCACTTCGAATATTTCATGCCAGTCCCTTCTGACCTTCAAAGTTTCTGTTGAGAAATCAGTTGACAGTCCCTTGTTGGTATCTAACTGCTTTTCTCTTGCTGCTTTTAAGATTCTCTTTTTGTCTTTACCTTTGCCTTTTTAATTACAACGTGTCTTGGTGTGGACCTCTTTGGTTGACCTTGTTTGGGACTCTCTGCACTTCCTGGGCTTGTACATCTATTTTCTTCACCAGCTTAGGGAGATTTTTTGTCATTATTTTTTCAAATAGGTTTCAATTTCTTGCCCTTTGTTCTCCTTCCATAATGCAAATATTGGTACACTTGATGTTGTCCTGGAGGCCCATTAAAGTATCCTCATTCTTTTAAATTATTTTTTCTTTTTGCTGTTCTGCTTGGATGTTTTCTGCTACCTTATCTTCCAAAGCGCTGATTCAGTCCCCTGCTTCATCTAATTTATTTTTGATTCCCTCTCATGTACTCATTTTGGTTATTTTAGTCTTTATTTCTGACTGGTTCTCTATGTTTTCTGTCACCATTTTAATATTTCCTATCTCTTTGTTGAAGTTCTCACTGAGATCATTGAGTATTCCTATAACCAGTATTTTGAACTAGCAACTGGTAGATTGCTTGTCTCCATTTTGTTTAGTTCTTTTTCTGGAGATTTGTTCTATACTTTCATTTGGGACATGTTCTCTGTGTTTGTTTCTATGTATTAGGTTGAGCTGCTATATCTCCCAGGCTTGATAGAATGGGCTTATGTAATAGGTCTCCTATGGGGACCCGTGGTGAAATCTCCCAAGTCACTTGAGTTGGGTGCTGTAGGTGTGTCCCTTGTGTGGGACTTATGTCCTCCTGTTGTAGTTGAGGGATTGTTGTTGGTATGTCCATGGGAGGGGCTGACTGGTTGTGAGGACTGACTGACTGTCTGACTGTGACTATAGGGGAAGAGCTGTTGTGATGATGCTGACCCGATGGGGCAGGAATTGCTTCAGCAGGGCTCTGGTGTCTGCCAAGTCTACCCACTGAGTGTACTGTTTGTGGAGGTAGTTGGGTGGTGTACTGGTGTGGTCTGAAGCTGGCTACTGGGTGTGTTGGCTCAGGGCCACTTGGTATGAGCTACAAGGTGGTCTGTAGGGGATTGTCACTTGTGCTGGGCTTGGAGATGCCTGGGAGAGGCCAAGCTGAAAGCTGAGGCTGGATGCCACTAGTGTTGGGTTTGGGGTTTCTTAGCAAGAGGCACAAGGCATGCCAAGACCAGCATGTCTGGGATTTGTGAACCTTTGAGAGATTTTAGGAAAGTTTGCACCATAAGCCAAGACAGGCCATTTGTATGGAAAAGGCACTGGAAGTGGCGTGGCTGGGCCTGAAAGTTGGGTGGTTTGGTCTCAGAATCACCAGGGAAGGGCCAACAGTGATAGCCAGTTTGACAGAGACTCCTGGCAGCTCTGTGGTGGGGAGGGCTACGCAAAGGAACAATGGCCTCTGCCAATACTTCTATCTGGGAGAAAGCTGCCATTCCAACTCTTGCCCTGATGCCAGACTACTCAGTTTATGTATGTCCTTTAGTGCTGCTGACCCAGTGCTGGAGCTCTGAGTGAGTGAGTCCTAGCAAGTCCACGTGTGGGCTTTTAAGCAGAGTGCCTGGGACTCTTGAAGCCCTTTGTCTCACTCAGCCACAATCTCTGCTGGTTTTCATGGCCAGGAGTTGTGGAGACTTCTCTTCCCGGCACTGTAACCTTGGACTCGATGCCTGGTATGGGGCTGTGATGCCTCGCTCCTCAGCAGGGACCTCTGCAGACGAGACATCCCTCCCAATTTTTAACCGCCACATATGGATATGAGACCAGCCTGTCCTGCGTTTCTGCCCCTCCTTCCAGTCTGGAAGTGGCTTCTGTATATCCTTAGTTATAGGACTTTTGTTCAGCTGGACTTCAGGCCATTTTCAATGGTGGTTTTTCTGTACTTTAGTTGTGATTTTGATGTGGTCGTGGGAGGAGGCCAGTACACCATTTACCTACTCTGCTGTTTTGACTGGAAGTCCGGAACTATTTGTTTAAAATAATAATTTCAAGTGATTTAGTGTTCATAAGAATTTTAATGAAATACCAATTTCATCTCCTTATGTACCTCTTTGCAAATGTAAGACAAAGCAGAGTTTCATAATTTTTAAATAACTCGTGTAACAACTGTGGTATTGCTGTTTCTCAAAAGGGAATTCTTTTATATTATAAAGGATTTTGAGTGCTTGAAATCCTATGAAAACAAAGAAAAACCAAGTTTAGATATACAGTATTAATTTATATTTAAAGAAATACATAAGGCTGCATCCCCTATAAGAATCTTAGAGCTACAAACCAGCATATATTTAATTAAATCTATCTTATGGGAAATTAATCATTAAAGACAAGGAGACATGCTCTTTGAAACTGTACCTAAAGAGTCAAGAAATAGGAGTGGGGATAACGCAGGAGAAACCGCATTTGCTGGGGTATGCTATGGCATCTAGCGGATGAAGGTTGGGGTGCTGCTAAGCATTCTCCAGTGCATGGGACAGCCCTCCCAGAACACAGAACTATGTGAACTTATATGGAAATGTCAATAGTGCCAAGGCTGAGAAACCGTGTTCTAGAGTAAAACTAGAATTGGAGACTCTAGCTCGCAGCTGATGGGAGCAACTGGGAGGAAGACAAAGAAAAAGTAAAAGGCTTTTGCTCTTCCAGCTCAGCCACAAAGTGTCGCTTACTGTTTGGTGGGATGAGATTATTTTATTTCATTCTCAAAGAATATTTTTCACAAATGGTAGGAACAAAAATATGGAGTGCTACAGTACATTCCTTGGTGGCTAATTAAAGAATAACATGCTTTCGGTACAGTAAACTACAAAGTAAAATGACTTCTGTGATTGATAGATTCTGGAGTAGACAATCTATTTTTTTTTTTTTTTAATTTAAAAAGCTCTATAGAGCAGTCCGTGGGTGTTCAACATCAGTGTCCGTCAGAATGACTTAAGTGTCTAAAATACTGACGTCCATGCCCCAGCCTGAGCCCTAGTGAAAGGAAGTCTGAGATAACCCCTGCTGTTGAGTACTAAGGGATTCAGAGAAGCAGCGCTCCATTTCTCAAGAAAGGGTGTGGGCTTGTATAACCCCCTCTCCTGTATTTCTGAAAAATGACCTGGAAAGTTGACTATGTACCCAAAGAGCTACAAAATCTGAGCAATGCGCTCACGGCTTCACTGTATTTACAAATGCAGAAGTACCCCAGGTCCAAATATCTAAATGATGTCCCCTTAGCTATCTCAGTTAGATAATAATTGCATCATTTCAAGGATTTCTGAGAAGTGTCTGTCAGCAACAGGGCAGGACATTCTATATCCTTCAAATTTCTAAGTGCTTTAACTAACCCAAGGAGCATTCCGGGACCCCAGATCTGCAGAAGTGAGTTGCTTGGTCAGGATGACCAAGTTGAGATGCCCGCTCCCCCAGCTTTGGCTCTGTAACCCTGTGACAGCTCGTGTCTGAAGTTCCTCATCCGTAAAATGGAGGCAATGACACCGGCCCTAATGAGACTAAGAGACTGACTGGTGATAGAAGATGCCACAGGAAAAAATAATGGTGTGGTAAAGGCTCCTCGCTCTATAAATGCCAGGCAACTTTACCATGCCACCGCAGACGGAGACAGAAGCTAACGTTTACTCAGCTCTCCCGAAGACCAGTGGTAGACATGAGTATGAAGCATGGTAGAAGTGAAAGTCTGTCACTCCCACACAATTACTCCATTTCCTTGCCCTATTCCCTAAACATATCCATTCTATAGATTTTCTTTAAAAATACTCACATTTTCAGTCATTGTAGTGTCTTTGGATGCAGAACTGCTCTTCCTGTTTGTGGAATAGAGAAAACAACATTTATTACATGATCACTTCCAATTCTGAAACACGTACCCCTTCATTTAATGTTACCTCCATTTATTTTCTCAACTGGAAGATGAACCAAGTGCAGAAAAAAAAAAAAAAAAAAAAAGCCGGAAACCCCAAATCAATATCTTATGTACATATACAATATCCACAGAGAAAGCCGGGCAACAAAATATCATTGTGCTTCAGTGAAGCCCTGTATTGAACTGTGGCCTCAGGCTAATATACTAAAAATTTTTGTGGAATATACAGAACAGAGATTTACTAACTTTTAATTTATTGATTTAGTAACACTGAACATTTTGAAAGCTTGAGATTATAATCTCAAATTTCATTTTTTCCATGGAAAGACAGTTTTATATGGTGACTAGTGTTTTGAGTTGAACTGTGTCCCCCCTCAACAATCGAACGTTGAAGTCCCAATCCTCCGTACCTCAGAAGACGACCATATTTGAAGACAGGGTCTTTAAAGAGGTAATTAAATTAAGATGAGGAAATCAGAGTGGGCCCTAATCCAGTATGACTGGTGGTGGCCTCATAAGAAGAGGAAATTTAGCCACAAATACAGACGGAGGGAAGATGCTGTGAAGACAGGGAGAAGATCATCTACAAGCCAAGGAGCAAGGCCTGGAACAGATCCTTCCCTCCGTCACAGCCCTCAGAGGGAACCAATTCTGCTAACACCTTGATCCTGGACTTCTAGTCTCTAGAACTGTGAGACAATTAATTCCTGTTGTTTAAGCCACCCAGTGTAGCAGCCCTAGCAAACGAAAGCAATGTCCAGTCCATTAATCAACACATCTTGAGGGCCGTGGACTAGACGAATGGGAGATGCGTGTAGGAACAAAGGTGGGGTCTCGCACATGGCTTCCTGGGTTAATGGAGACGCTGTGATCGAAGCCAAGAATAAGCCCACAGCAATGCCAGCCTTCTCCCATATATGAGATGTTGCCTCCCGTCTGCTCAGAACCCTCCGATTACTTCCCAGCTCACTTAAAGAGGAAATCGTCACAGATGCTGTGAACGGCATGGGGGGTGGCCATACCATCAGATTAACCCTCTCTTCTGAACTCACCCCCTTTGATACTGCGAATTCTGATGGCTTGGACCTCATGCTGGACTTATACTGAGATTATGAGGCTCAGAGACCAGCAGCGAGCAGCAAATCTGGCAACAGGAAATCAATGGCAGCTAAGCTTTCAAAAGATTAAGGAGATGACGAAGGATCTGAAGTGATGACAGCTGAGAGTAGACAGGATGCCCATAGACTCACAGTGGGGTCTGCCATTTCCACACGTACAAGAAGGGCAGTCACAAATCAAATGCACATACACCAGGGACTTAGGGGATCTTATCTAAACCTCATGTATCAATGACTCCTAATTTCCAACTCTAGTTAAAATGTTTCCCCAAACCTCAGATTCATATATTCAGTTACTCACTGATTATCTCTAGTACTTGGAAGTCTAATAGGCATTTCAGATTGTAAAATTGCAAAACACTCCAGACCTCTCCACCTACCTCTACTGACACTTTCAAACCCGCTCCTCTTGAAATCTTGTCAACTTACTAAATGGTAACTCCATCCTTCTCATGGCCTTGGAGCCATCCTTGATTTCTCTTTTTCTTATAGCCCACATTCAGTCAATCAACAAATTATTAAAAATGTTCCCAGAATCCTATCACTTTTCAACATCTCCAATACCACTCCTTTGGACCTAGATGCCATTTTGTCTAGATTGCTGAGTCGTCTCTTAAGAGGTCTCCCTGCCTCCCCCATTCTGGGTCACCTTATAGTTTATTCTCAACAGAGTAGCCGGTGTGAGCTTCTCGACTTAAGATGATGCTACTCCTCTGCCCATCTTACTCAGAGCCAAAGCCAAGGTCCTCAAACTTCCTAGACAGAGCTCCATATAATCCGGCCCCCGCTACTTCTGTTCGCTCATCTCCTCTTCTGTTGTCCTCACTCTGATCCAGCCACACTGGTCCCCTTGATGTTTCTCAGATATTCCAGGCACCCCTGGCCTGAGATCTTCCCATTTGCTCTCTCCACTCTTCTGCCCGACTCGCTCCCTTGGCTCCTTCTTGTCTTTCTCAAATGTCATCTCAGTGAGGCGCTCCCTAACCACGACCATGCACAAGGACCATCTCCACTCTTGCCCTGTGATTCTCTCTTCTCTTACCTGCTTTGTTTTTCTCCATAACGCTTAGGACAATCTGACGCGTTGGTTTCCTTCCTGCCTTTCTCTCCTAGAATGTAAGCTGCGCAGAGCAGAGGGGATTTTGACCTCTCTCATTCACTGCTGTGTCACTAGTTTGAAGGACAGTGTTGGGCACAGAACCAGTATTTAATTAAATGTAAAAATGACTGCTGAGGATAATTTTACTTGGAAAATTTCAATTTAGCAAATTACAGCAAATACATTTTTAAAAGTAGTCCTATGGAAATGCCTACAAAGCCACATTAACGGATATATTTCTCCTCTAGGTAATTAAATATCATTGACAAATTGGCATGAGGCATGAAGTGGGATGTATCTCTTGGTGAACATGAGTCACAGTTACTTCCCATAGGATTAAAAACCTTCACAAATAACTCAACTTCCCACTTTTGACTTTAAACAGATGATTAATAGAAAATTAGTTGATATGGGAGAAAGGCATGCATTTAAAAAATATATACTTACTGGAAGGAGGTTTCTTCTACAAAAGAATAAGTATACATCATTAATACAAGAGTTAATAAGGCACAATACAGATTCATATAAAAATGAGTTTAAGCTTAATTTCTTTTTCTCAACCTTGGTTCTCACTTGCTTTCATTTGTACTTTCTAAATCAAGGGTTGGCAAACTTTTCCTGTAAAGGGCCACATGGTAAAATTTTAGGCTTTGTGGCCCAAGAGCTGAAATTAAGGATATATGTAGGTAATTATATAATGAGAGAAAACAAACTTCCAAAATTTTTACTAATGATATTTTAACTAGAATAATGAAGTCTTGTGTTTACTAAACAGGAAAACAATTCTTTTGGAGAAGGTAATATTTCTCTTAATTGGGATTCAAAGTTAGTGTCTCTATTATCAAATAGATTGCAAATGTTCACCTGCAAAAAACATTCTTATCTCATGAACCGTAAAAAACAGGTGGCAGGGTATATTTGGTCCACAGGTTGTAGTTTGCCAATCCCTGTCCTAAATGCAAGTTCAAGAAGATGGTTCTCTTAGATTTTCTGCCAGATAAAAATGGGAGTATCATTATTAGCTGATAAAATACTAATACCCATATCAAATCTTTAATTTAGTATTTGTTTACCAAGTCTTCAAAAAATACTTAATATTATATTCTTTGCAAGTAGAGATAAGAATTTTGCTGAGCAATCTTTTGTTTGTACTTTCACTGGTGACCAGCAGGGGGACTCAGCAGATTCCATTCATAAAATTATACTGAACTAGATAGTACCACCATACAAATATTATTCATTTACAGAACATTCTTAATTATGAAGACGATCCTTGGAACCATGCTCATGGCAACATTTCATGCTAATATCTACTTATAGAAACCTCTTTTAACCTTAAGTTTTATTTTGTTATAAAATATTTTTTTAAACCCACATTCCAAAATTGATGTTCACAGTGAAACGGTGGACCTGAGACTAATTTATGCTGTAAATTAATGTGTTATTCCATTAAAAATTCTACTTTATACACTAATCCCAATAGAATTTATGGAGTTTTACAGCTTTTGAGCTCTCAGATAATTTTAAAAACTAAGGAGAAAGTAAATGCATTAAGAGATTAAAAGAGATTATTTTTTAATCTCACACATTTACATCCTATCATCAAACCGGGAGTTAGAATTACAAGAGGTCTAAACGTGAAGAACTAAAAACCTTGTTCAGAAGCAACTCTAGCAACTCTAGTTTTTACTGAACAATTCTCTTCAGTTGGGCTCCATTTGACATTCAACATTCCACCATTCTCCATTGATGAGACAGTTCACAGGTTTATTTCACTGAAATTTCTCATAAAACTGGAAATCAAGTTATCACTTGAGATATACAATTCCTAACTGAAAAAGACCTTTAATGCATGTAAGTGTGCTATGAGCACCCATCCATGCTGACTGTCTTGGTGTCGCCGCCCTGTGCCATTCCGCGGTGTCCGCGGGGACGCTGGGCTGAGGCCGCTCTGCCTTTCCTCCCTATGTTTGCCAGGTGCTGCATAACCCACCTGCATGTCACCTCGGATATTTTCCACTACCGAAAAAGCAACGAAGACCATTCTCCCGAATTTGTTAGAACTTCTTAGAGAAATGGTGTCTCATGAAAACAAACAAGCAAACAAACAAAACCCCCTCGATATTCACAGAAATTTGTCTAGCAAAGGGTGAAATTCACTTACTTGAAAAGTAGCCTTTCCTCTGAGCATAGCACACGCCAAGGCCACAGACGGAAATCACCAAGGTTACAACTACTACAGCCGCTATGATGCCACTGATGTTGAGATCATCTGGGGTGCAAAGTAAATTATATGTGAATTCATGTCAAATGGATGGGCAGATGTAGTTATTAAGCTGAAGAAGTTCAAAAAAGCTCCTGTTTGCAGCTATCACATAAGCATGGATAATTGCATGCTCTGAAGTCTGTTCAACTAACACACTTCTAGGACATGGTTCAAAACTGAATGAAAACATGTTTGGCAAGATTTCTAAATTTTAAAAAGTTCTATGCAAGGAATATGTATAAAGGGCCCATGGATATGGACAACAGGGTGGGGACTGACTGTGGGAGCGGGGGTGGGGGTGGGGCAGGGGAGAACAATGGGGGAAAAATTGGGACAACTGTAATAGGAAAACATTTTTTTTAAAAAAAGAAAGCTCTATGGTCCAGAAATAACACGTATGGTATTCTCTGGCATTAACTTGGGGGGGGGTAATAATTCATAAGGTTAAACATCAGATTGGAAGCAATTTTTGAAGTCCAGGGAGCTCAAGTATCCTGCTACCATACCCCCAAATTTTATTTAAAATTCTACACCATCATCTGTGTCAATTTCACAAATAATGGAAAACTCATTCAGCCCCAAAGAAAGCCCATGCCACTGTTCCATGAAATTAGGTGTCAGAAACATATTTGAATTTATATAGGCTTGTGTGAGTGTGTGTACATATGTATATGCCACTACAGATATGCCATTAAATTGTCATTCTGTTAACTTTAAAATGACTTAACCCTCTTCCCCCAAAGCTTTTTTCTGTTGCTATTAAGTAATCTTTCCTCTAACCTAATACATTTGGATTTTTGGGCCCAAGTTTGAAATCATTACCACGTTACCAACATGTGAGGCTTTTTCCAGATACTGATTCTGTTACCCAAGAATTAGATTATTAACATCCCAAAGGTAATATTTTTGAAATTTTGAACTGCATCCAAAATGCCCTCAAGTCACCAATAAAATGATGTGACTTTGTTAGGGAAAGAACCATGCAACATGTTATTAGACACTGCTCTTCAATAATATAATTTATTACCATACTCTGGGTATAGACTCCAATTACATGTGAATCCATGCAGCATTTCATTTGGATCATATTTCTCCATCTGTCCACAAGGATTGCATGAGCCACACTCCTCTGTCATTTACACACTTCCCAAGTACTGATTAACATGTAAGTCACCTGTGATTTTTAAAGGAGCAATTCCTCCAAGGGGTCTCATATGAAAAAGCAAGTATTAATTAGCATATTACCCAATTATTTGGAGAAAGTATTAGGGATTGTTTTTCTCAACAGTAATTTCAGTTATTTTAAAGCAGTGCATATTTTGGGAAAGATTTTTAAAAAATTACATAAGTGAGTCTGCTTTTCATAAAAGCATTCTGTCTCCAAGTATTTTCCTCATGCCAAGTGTATTATTAATTTTCCCTGATACCATTGAAATATCAACTGATTTTTTTAAAGGAAACATGACAAATCTTTCAAAAGGCTGAGTAATTAGATCAGAATAGAAAATATTAATTATTGCTTGGAATAAACTCAGTTCATATTTACTTGAGCATTGGGAGGTCAGTGAACTCTAGCTATTGATTTACTTGGACAAAAAAATAGAAAAGAGGGAAAAATTCACAAATATTGTAATATAAGGCAAATTAAATTAATACCTAAATGATACTCCTGAGAACCAAACTATGCCTACTATATTCTTTGTCATGGCCAGTGAATTTGACATTTATGAAGGGTTCAATCTAAGGGCTATTAAGTGACAAAAACAAAAACAAAAAAACTGTCCTGTAGTTTGTCAATAAACTTGACATCTATGAAGGATTCAACCGAAAGGCAAATTCTGACAAAAGCAAAAGATTGTAAGTGCTAAGTCATGGTATAAATTTTATTTTATTTTCTTCAATGAAATGGAAGCTATAAGGCTCATAAGTTAGAGTTAAGTTGTTTTCAGCCAATTTGCCATTTACTATGAGATCCTGAGCAAGTCATATAACCATCTTATGCTTCACTGAAGAGAAAATGTAACACCACATATGAAAATATTTGGCATTCTTATTCTAAACAAAAGGAAAGGAACCAAGCTGCTAAAGTGCTGTGTGATAGGGTCTTGTAGAGATAATCACCGAAGTCATGATTTACTTTCTTTCTCTACTTCAAAAAGGACTTCTTTAGAACAGTTAACATATTCTGCTTTTGGTTACAAGTTACTAATGATAATTCAAAAAGAAAACTGGACATGCGATTTCACGAATTCTTGTGCATTTCAAATTATATAAATTACAAACTAAGGGCATAAAATACTTAGGAACAGTGGGCGAGCATTAAACAAACTACTTTTAACTTTTAAACTAACATATCAGAAAGAGTAGGTATGTGGAAATCATGACCAAACTGAAGTGGTACTACTAGCAAAACACAAACTATTAAATTTTATTTGTTATGTATTTATTTACTGCATGCTAGAAAAATGTCATTAGAATGTCAGAACCATACCATCACAGATACTGCTTCTTAAGCTGTGGCTAAATAAGGCATTGAAATTAAGCATGATCATTTAAAGAAAAAATAGTAATAATGTAGGTGGTATAAGGTCATAGTAAAAACCATGAGGACTGTATGTGAATGAGGTTAGGAAAATTAATTTTTGTAACAGGTTCTGATGATTTTTCATAATGATAATTCTTAGCAGCATTGAGAGAGAGTTCCTAATAAATTAAGCAAATGCTTATGTTTGACTATCAATGCCAACACCTGGATGAATTTGGTGGATAATATGCATCCCTGAATTTAAAAAAAACCTGAAATTCAAACTTACTGTTGAATATCTTATACTTGAGGATATCCTGAAGTCTAATAAGATTATATTTTCTTAAAAAAAAATGCTGGGTGTAACTGTACATAGAGAGTACACATAACTGCAACACATATCTGCATACCTCTAAGCACACTGGACAAGTGAATTTCTGATCCCACAAAGCCCTGAACCAAGGGGAAACCTGTCTTCCACTTCAGGGTATAGTCCTCCTGAGTGACCTTTAACCCCTTGGGTATCATCTCAGCTCACCCTTCTCTATTACACAACCATTTTCAAAACATACGGCTTTCACATGAGGAAGAATTTTAAACCAAATTATTAAAAATAAAATGAAAAAATAATATGCTTATTCTGAAACTCATATAATCTGAAGATCCTTAAGCACAAATTTTATTGGATTCTAAGAAGCTTATTTTGTGTAACATAATATATGGCAGCTAACTTTATAGCAACTGAGGTCCATAATTTATATCCAATATGTCTTTTTTGAGGACCTACTTTGCAATCATTGTAAGCATAGTATTTTAGAAGATTGACCAAATTAACAATAACCTGATAGCAGGTAAAATAGTCAACACTTATATAGTGCTCATAAAATGCCAGTGCTATTCTAACACTTTCAGATATTATTTTCATCTCCATAACAACCTTATGAGGATGGTATATTACTACATCCATTTTGAGGAGACGAGGCACAGGGGTTAAATAATTTGCCCAAGAGTATGCAGCTAGTACGTGGCAGAGCCGGAATTCGAACCCGCATACCGAGTCCTTGAACCTGAGTGATGAAGGAGACTCAGCTTCTGTCTGAAAGAAGATTGCTCTGATGGGCAGAGTGTCAAAACAATTATCTGAAAGACTCAAAAATGTGTAAAGTATACTGCTGAATATTCTTGGCTTGTTCGGGACATGGATTAAAAGCAGCATCTTTGCTCCTTGCAATACTTTAGGTCAGGCTAGTTTTAAACATTCCCTCCCCTTACCCCTCCCAGTCCCTCAGCCCTTCCCCGCCCCAGCGTCCAACCGCCCCCACCTGCCCCCACCGCTAACCACTGTTCCTGCCGAGATTTCACGCTTACCTACTTGCATTCGTTTCCCAGGGCACCTGCGAGATCCAACCGAATTGCGGGCTTCGCAGGAATATTCTCCACTGTCCAGTTTGGAAACAGTATTAAATTGCTGGGATGGTGTAGGAGAAAAAAGGAAATGTACTTTTAAACGATAAATCTGTAAGAAGACCCCTAAAATAACCATGTCTCATGAATTTTTGCCTTAAGCTGGTCTTTCCTTTCCTTTTTTCTTTTTATTTGTTTATTTATTTTTAGAGAGAGGGGAAAGGAGAAAGAGAGGGAGAGAAACATCACTGTGTGGTTGCCTCTCACTTGCGCCCCCAAACTGGGGACCTGACGTGCAACCTAGTCATGTGCCTTGACTGGGAATTGAACCAACGACACGTGGCTCGCAGGCCGACGCTCAATCCACTGAGCCACAGCAGCCAGGGCTTGGTCTTTTCTTTTCAATGATGGAAGACTTTGTACTCTTTACTATGAACTCAAAAATCTTCCATGTGTTCAAGAAGTAAAGAGCTAGGTGTCCTGTTTAATTTGACAGAGAAAGACTTACAGTGAAGTGTCATTTTTGCGCGTGACAAAAGCAGCACAGTCACAAAGGCAGTGGGCATTTAAGTTTATAGTACCTTGTAGTATTAAGTCGTCTAGGTATTTCAAATTCTCCTAGGAAATGCCATTTGTAGGTGAAGACCTTCTCGGCCTAAAAGGGCTGATACGCTTTCTGAAGTCACAAGCGAGTTTAGCGCAGTGGCAAATATTAACCCTTCCTCTAAAGAGGCAGTTACCACCAGGAGGTAAAGTGGAGCCTGGGAAAATCATAATTGATGCAGTTCATAAGGTTATACATTCTATTGGTTGTAGAATTTCTGAAGATCTGAAAACATACGGTCCAACCCTTGCTCCTTCTACTCCCTGCTAAAGGTAAGACTTCGATGTAATAGGTTTCACACTTGATATTAGTAGTTTCATTTCCTTGAAGACTTTCAGGAAGGAAGGAGAGAGGGAGGGAGGGAGGGAGGGAGAAATATAGGAAAGGACAGAAAAGGAGACTGAAAGGGAGGCAGAAAGGCAGACAGGTAAGAAGGAAGACAGGAAGGAGGGGATTCAGGAGGCAGGAAGGAAGGGAGGGGGGATGGAAGGAAGGAGGAGAGGGAGGGAGGAAGGAAGGGAGGAGAAAGGAAGGAAGGGAGGGGAGGGAGGGGATGGAAGGGAAGGAGGGGAGGGAGGGAAGGGAGGGGAGGGAGGGGATGGAAGGGAGGGAGGGGAGGGAGGAATGCAGTGGGTCCTAGACTTGGTAAAGGACTCTGCCAGGACCAGCAGAGAGGGCAGGAGGGGGCTCAGAATCATTCTTTCAGCACCCTGTGTCCCACCCTCAGAACCACGTGGTCCCTGCTGCCGGTGTCCATGAACGCCACGCAGCCCTCAGGAGCACGTCCTCATTGCCTTTGCCCTTTCTGTACTATCATGTTCCTAAAAACAGTGGAGGTCTTTGTTTATTAGCTCCTTCTCCTCTCTCACTTTTCTTTACCCACTACCCACCCACTTCTCCTTTCTGTATACTTCAACATGCTGAGATTAAAGCTTTTCCTCATTTATTTTAACTCTATGGAATCCTCTCTCACTCCCCACAAAGCCAGAATACTTTAAAAATATTCCCCATGAGTTCAAGGCTAAGGTTATGCATAAACAATTAGTGAAATAAAACCAATGATCTTCCAGCACATTGTAACTGGTCATCAAAAGGGAGTCACTGTCCTCCATACACTGGCATCTTGGTCACTCATTTCTCAGAAAATACCCCAGTCCTACCCTGGACACCACAAGACATTTCAAGCACCGAGGCTAGCTGAAGAAAGTGAATCTGTGCCATTTCAGACCTGCCTTGGGGCTTTTATCACCTGCTCTGAGAAAAAATAAATTTGAAAAGTAAATATAGCCAAGTGTGACAGCAGGTTCTCTGCCCAAATTCTCAGTGTCGCGTCACTGGGACCTGCTGACTGTGCCTACTGATGCCCAGGGGGCAGAACGGGGCCTCCGCAAGGAGTAGCTCCATCATCGATATGATTTGTTACTTAGCCACTTTATCAATATGCTTTGTTATTTCTCAGAAGCTCTAGATTTTAAATGTCATCATGCACTTGTAGATACAAGCATGCATATATGGAAACCTTATACCCTCCTTGTAAAATTCATCAAAATTATTATTACCCTGCCTTTAAGATTTGGGGGTAATGATTATGATAGTTATTCTGCATTTCCGGAAATCAGACATTTTTAAACTTACACATTTCTTTGAATAAAAAGACGTTTCAAGCTTAATGATCTTTATGTTTCCTTCCACCTCTACTCTAAATCAGAGGCAAAAAAGTAAAAATACTTTTATTTTTAAATGCCATTAACTTTAAAGAGCTTATTTGTAGATTTCTATCAGTATTCTGAGAAAGGCTTTTCAATCAATCTGAAAATTTGAACAAAATCTAAAGTCATAGATTATGAAGTCACTGAGTCAATTGCTGGTGACCTAGGTATGGAAGGGAAGAGTTTAATGACACAGACATCCTATCATAGGTTGGCAATGGTCACTATTCCTAAATGGCTGGCACAGGGGTAAGGGAACCCCCCCAACCCCCGCTCCAAGAGATTTTGTGCATTTCCCTGATACTGTAAACGTGAGACTGCACTTACTACCTTTCCAGGCCAGGAAGGCAGCTGTAGTGAGCTACCTGGTCCATTATCGTGAATCAGACTTGCTCTGTTTCAGTTGCTGTGCAGACCTTCGTGTGCTCAGCTCCCCGGGTCCCTGTACTGTCCTCCCACCTCCAGCAGCTGCCCTTTCCCTCGCTTCTCTGCGCATGTACCCCCATCTCTCCTGCTACCCTTTCCTCTCTCCACGTAACAGCAGTAGCATCAGCCTTCCATATCCTTTCAGTTCCAATCACTTTTTTTCTCCAAATGCAGAACAGTTATCAGGCCAAGGCTTTCAATGCCCTCACCAGAGTTCCAGATTTTGTATTCATCGTATATGAGCTGTTGGCACTTTGGGCGTCAGGTTCTGGATTCCCAAGCAAACGGGTGCCATCCTTAAACCATATGTATTCAGGAGCTGGATTCGCTTCTTTGTCTTGACATCGCAGCTCTACCACGGTTCCACTCAGAGCGGAGTTGGGTATTTCACACGACGGAACTCCTGGAGCCACTGAGGGACAGAAGCCAGATGGTACTGGTTATTTATAAGCTAAACAAGGATTTTAACAGCCAGGTGAAGATTTATCAGACACCTGTGATAGAGACTGGCTACTTGCTCCAAAGGCCTATTGCCTTTCTTCAGGGGCATATAGCTAGACCACAGCCGCCAGTTTCCTTGCTACCTGAGGAGGTCATAGGCATGAGCTCTGTGCTATTTCCAGGCCTGATTCATATAAGCCTCCTGTGTGATTCTCCATTCATTCACTCCCCCACCCCCTTCTGCTACCAGGTAGGTGTCAACACCCATGGCGATCTCAGAAAGCCATGTATTAAAGGTATTAGATCAAAAAGCAGCAAAAAAAAAAAAAAAAGGTATTAGATCTATGTTTGGTTGGGTCTCTAATAATATCATGAAGTAGAATAACACAGCTCCACTTCTACAATCTCTGCCCCAACCATTAAGACTCGATCTACGTGAGAAACTTCTAATATGTTGAGCCACTCACTGAGAGTGCTTTTCTGTTATAACAGCAAGCATTATATTAGCTAATATAACAACTATTCTTTTTTTATCTAAATAATGTCTACTTTTCTCCTTACCAATGGTTTTAAAGTTTTATTACCAAGTGTATTCAGAAGAAGTCAAACCTGAGTATATTTTTGAGGCCCAGTACTGAACTTAATATCCTATCGTGCCCGGAACTGGCCAAATTAGAAAATATCTGAGTTAGGATTATTCATGTCCCAGGAATTTGTAAAGTAAACCAGACTTTACTAAGTAACTTAAATCAAGGAAAAGCCAGAATTCTAAGTGGTAGGTAGATTTCTAACATGGCTCTTCAAGTTCCCCAGCCCTGGTATATATAAACTTTCCCTCATTTATTCCATCGAACACTGATCTGGGTACCTCTCAAAGGATTTTGGAGATGCAGTTAAAGTCCCAAACCCACTGTCATTACAACTGGAGCCAACCTAATCAATGACTCCTTTAAAAGTGGTTTTCTCTGGCCGGTCACAAAAGGGAAAATGAAAGATTCAAAGCATGAGAGCAATTAGACATGCTTTTGTGGGACTAATGATTTCAGCCTCATGAAACCCTGGGCTTCTGATCTCCAGAACTGTGAGCTAGTAAATGGGGGGTGGGGGTGGGGTGTTCTATGCTGCTAAGTTTGTGATCATTTGTTATGTAGCAATAGAAGGCTAATACACCAGCTGATTCTCCAGGAAGGCTTTCTGAATTTCTTCTATATGATTACAGCACTAGTATTTTAGAAAGAGCCTGGCCTATGTAGAAAAACCAGTGACTTTATTCCTCTTGCTTGGTAGTTTATACTAATATCTATGAAGGAACAAAGATCACGTTCCTTTACCAATAGTAATCATGAGTGGATAATATCCATCAGCAATTTTTACAGAAACTAACCATATGGCTTTGGAGTTAACCCCATCAAGATCCAAATCCTGGTCCAGACACTTACTAGCTGTGCAACCTTGGGAAAATCATTTTACTTCTATTTCCTCATCTGTGAAAATCAGGTTGTCAGTGAAGATTAAGTAAAATCACATATTTGAAAGGGCCTGACATATACTAGCTGCATAATAAATGGTAATTTCCTTCTGTTACCAAATAATTTGTAATACTTCCGCTGGTCTACCTTTTTCTTTTACTGCTTTATTATCTCGTGTGATAACTATCTTATGTGGTAGGAGAAATACTACACATGCTGAAAGCTATTGCAAAGTAAACCCTTGGGGACAATGCTCCTGTGTACAGTGGAGGATCATTAAGATTTACCTCAATCTTTTTAAAAATATTAATTAATTAATTTATAGAAAGAGGGAAAGGGAGAGAGAAAGAGAGGGAGAGAGACATTAATATGTGAGAGACACACTGGTCGCCTCTCACAGGCCCCCAGCTGGGGACCTGGCCCATAACCCAGGCATGTGCCCTGAAGAAACCAGTGATGTTTTGGTTTGCAGGACGATGCCCAACCCATTGAGCCACACCAGTCAAGGCAAGCTTTACCTCAATCTTAAATAAAGAGAGGTTTCATGATAATAAATAAAAAATAGTAACATTTCACCGGCCAATGAGGTGAAGGGAGAAATAGTTCAGACTCTGCAGGAAAGGTGCTGCTGGTGGTCTCTGGAACAAGTTGCCTCATTGGCCCCAGGGCTGGGTGATGGGGATTAGGGTGGGAACAGTAATCACACAGTTATAAGCACATCACCTAATACTTCTAGAGTGACAGTGTCCTCTTCCAGGCTTTGGCCTTGCTCAGATGGTGTACTAACTTCACAACGATATTTGCCAGCATCATTTCTTGTAACATTTTTGATCCTGATATTGAAATCCAGCATCTGAGCTCGATCTTTAAAATCACCTGTTAGAAAAAGAAGAAACACAGTGTTGATAATAATATAAGTAACTTTCTGTATGCTATCTTCCTCAGGCCACTTCATTTAGGAACCAAAGCATTTACATTCCTATTGATAAACTCAATTTAAAAACTTAAAAATTGTATACAGGTCCTGTTATTTCAAGCTTTTTTCTTTTTAGGATGGCATATTGTTCACAAAAGAACATTCAGTTCCCTAGCCCATATTTTAAAGAATTCAATCCTCTTTTCTGCTTCATACCCTTGCTAGTATGGTTATGAAAAGATTCCTGCCTTCAAAAGATACTGGACAGCCTAGTTTAATTAGCTAGAACAGTGACTTTCTGTGCTGGGTGGTGGCTCACATGATAATCCACAGAAGAAAAGGTAAGGGCATCTTAAAAACATTCTTTTGGTTAGTTTTTGATAGGAATGTCTACAAAATTAGAATAGCATTTTGTATAATGTTCAGGTGCCAGAATTGGCAACCGTAGAAAATTCAAGTAAAGGCAGCTATGCTCTTAGCACCCTGAAGTCTGTAGCCTTATCTTGACAGATAAGAGCCAGAGGGATATATTAAATTTTCTGTAAACTTTAAACATTTGTTTGCTTGTATCATTCTTTCCAATTAAAGTAATACACAGTATTCTAAAATAACATGTTTAATATACTTGTTAAATTATATTGCCATTTAAAAACATATCTGTAATGGCAAATTTCAAGCATACACAGAATTAGAGAGCACAGTAAAATGAACCTCACTCAGTGTACCCATCACCCAGCTAATAGTAATCAGTGCATGGCCTGTCTTACTGTAACTGTACTCTAACCACTTCCATCCATCACTATCAACTCTTTAAATTGAAAGCTCCTCACATACTCAATAGGAAGAATAGGGAGTAGAAATGTAAGACAAATAAAAATTTAAAAAAAAAAGCACCAGATGAAGGGTCTCAGTGACGGCCTAGCTTCCTGATGGAAATGCGGAAACACGGTCAGGTCACTATAACGGAACAGTGACTATCCATTCCCAACACGGTACCATCTTGTCTTCCTCTCCCTCGAGGGTTTAACCTAGCGGGCCAGGAAGGACAAGTTCCTTTCCCACCCTCTAGGACTGAGCTGAGCAATGAAGGGTCCCCGGCCTCGGTGGAGCTCACCTCCTTCTGTTTTGTGTTCCCCGTTTTTGTGGCAGTGTTCTAGGTCTCGGTCGCCCACTGCCGGCTGCATCTCACACTTACAAACAAACACAGCATCTGTCGTCGGTGATGTCCTGCTCTCACGGGTAAACTAAAGGATACCGGCTGCACTTGGTGTTTGTTCTCTTGCTCTGGCCTGGAGCCCACAGCTTCTTACCTTTAAGGGCCTGTTGATAGTAGACAAAGGAGACACTGTCCCCCCTCAGCTTCTTCCATTCTAATCTGGAGGCCATGGTCTTCTTCAGGTATTGACAGGTTAAAACAGCCTCTAGAAACAACAACAAAAATAGTTATTTGCTAACTGTCGCTCTGAAATTGTATTTTACTTACTTAAGCAGTAAATATTTAACATTCTTAAGTTATTCCTTTATATTTCCTTTTCTTTTCCTTCCTTCCTTCCTTCCTCCCTCCCTCTCTCCCTCCCTCCCTCCCTTCCTTCCTTCCATCCATCCTTCCTTCCTTCCTTCCTTCCTTCCTTCCTTCCCTCCTTCCTTCCTTCCATCCATCCTTCCTTCCTTCCTTCCTTCCTTCCTTAAATTACCTCAACATGTACCACATGGGCTTAACCCAAAGATAAATCAAAAACAATATAGCTCTTCCACATAATAATTGCGTGGCACTTGGTTACTCTCCCTAGATCTTGAGCATAAGTTACCATCTGCAAAATAAGATAGTATCTCAAATTTTTGTGAGTCTTCAAATACAATAATATAGGCACAGTAAGTATTTTAAAATGGCAGCAATGGTTCAGTATTTATTTAATTCTTTCCAGTCTCAGACTTCAGGGATCTTGCAGTCTGGAAAAAGAGGCAAGTCAGAGGCTGTAACTTCAGTCCAATGAGATGTGTGCCAGAATGCAGGTACGCAGAGAGCGCTTCACACCAAGTGCCTAAGGGAGGCATTGAGTCCGGCCCACAGATGTTCCCTCAGCAGGCTACGTTCTCACTTGGATCCCTTCCCCTCTATAAGGGCATTGATACAAACCCAATATTGTCTTCCAACAAATTGTTGGTTCCTCCTGCTTACCCCAATCAAGATAAGTTATGTTAAAATTCTTTCCATACCTCTGATTTTGATGTTAAGCAAATGTAATGCCATTTTTAAAAAGAATTCAGCCCTGGTTGGTGTGGCTCAGTGGATTGAGCCCTGGTCTATGAACCAAAGGGTTGCCGGTATGATTCCCAGTCAGGGCACATGTGGGTTGTGGGCCAGGTACCCAGTTGGGGGTACATGACAGGCAACCATACATTGATGTTTCTCTCCCCCTCTACTCCCTCCCTTCCCCTCTCTCTAACAATAAGTAAAAATAAAATCTTAAAAAAATAATTCAGGCTATTACAGGATATAGTAAATGATGTAATATTTATGATACTACCCTGGGTTTTTAAATATATATACACATAGATATGGACAGAGAGCCTATATAAATATGCATAAAAATATTAACCCAGTTATGATTTCTGTGAGATAAAATTATTATTTTTTCTTTTGGTTAGATGTAGTTCCTAATGTTTTTTATTCCACACAGATTGCTAGAAATATAGAAATTAAATAAAAGGTAGTGAAAAATAGAAAGTAGGATAAAGAAAGGTGAGGAAAAAAATCCAAATTTTTTTCAAAGATGCCTGAAGTTTTACAAGCAGGTTTTATATTATAAAAAGACAGCCCTTTAGAGTCGTGTTTACAGTTATGCCGCAGAGACAAACGTGTGCTGAGCAACTTGTCTGAGGAAACACAGTTCTATTCTGTTGATTAAGGAGAATGGGTGGTGACCTTCCGGAGTCTTGAGTTTTAGATAGGTTTCCTTCCCGTATTTTACTGAGTTTCCAACAATGAAACACACCCACACTCATTTTTAGCCCCTACTCCTGGGGCTTGGAATAAATTTATACTCCCTTCACATATTTAACTATACACACACAAACACACACACACACTTGGTGAATTCTTCCTAATTTCTATCCTCACTGCTGTATGGGGGAACTTTGCAGAAATTATATTTTAAAATGTAACTGATTTTACTAAGTTCAGCTGACACCATTCCAGCCTCATTCACACTGACCATGTAAACTGTAGAGAAATAGTCTATCCAACTTGTGTAAAATATACTGAGCACTTAATGTGTGGCCAGCATTGTTCTGGAGCTGTGTTAGTGAGCAACACAAAGACCTCCGTCCTTTTGGATCTTATAATTTGCAGGAGGCAGGGACACAAGAAGCAACATAAAGTAAATTATACAGTATTTTAAGAGGTGATAAGTGTTATGGATATAGATCAGAGTACAGGGGGGTTGGAAGTGCTAGGAGATAGGGGTGCAATGAAAAAAATAAGGGGGTCAGAGTTCACCTAATTTAGAAGGTGACATTTGAACAGAGACTTAAAAGAGGGAATTAAATTCCTCAGAAGTCAAACTAGACTTTCGTAGCATTTGAATTGAGAATTCACCACGTGATTCTTTGGGAGTGCTCCAAGCAAGGGCTAGCCTAAGGTGCTAACGCCTTGACCCCCGGAACTATAAGGAGCAGTAAATCTACTAGAATCATGGGGTCAACATCTGAGGAGAAAAAAAACAAGTAAACTTAAAAGCTAACTACCATGGACTCTTTTTTCTCTTCTCAGCCAAAACTTAACACTCCAGGCTAGCATAATTCTGCATCTAGCCCTTGGGATTATTAGGCGACCATACTAGTTTAAAGGAGTTAGACTTCTGCCATATACCATGTTGTGTGATACTGTGAAAATTACTTAACTTCTTTTTGAACAGTATATGCACATTTGTAAAATGAAGAGAAAAAACAGTATCACCTCACAGAGTTGTTCTAAGTATTAAATGAGATCACACACACACATACACATGGGTACACGTGGTACTTTGCGTATAGTGCATGCTCCATCAATGGTCATTATTACGTTCATACATGAGGATTTTCTCTTAGTTGAAGCTGTAAGCTTGCCTTGACGTGACAGAAATCCACATTTTTTTTTTTTTGGCAGTTTCCAAGTAATTTTATTCAGAATTTTGTGTTTGTTTCCTGAATCAATAAATACTATACAAAACAATGTAAAAATGGCTACTATTTTTTTTCTCCCCTGATCCCACTTGGGGACAATCCCCTGGGTCACATAACTCAGGGGTTCTCCCTCCAGATTTGGTCCAGTAAATGAGGTTGAGTGACACCACAGCCTCCTGGAATCATTTTCAGAGGAATTTGGCTGGAGTGGGTAGAGACTTGGGTTTGGAGGTTGACTAGGTTAGGGAAGTGGATTAGTGTTTTTGGGAGAAGAGACGGCGCCTGGGGCAAGAGCCTACCCCAAAGAAAAGGGTATCTAAAATGTTCACGGTTCCTTCTTTGCCTCAAAAAGTGACATTTATTCAAAGGGAAAAAAAAAGAAAAAAAATGACAAGATGTCCATCCCTTGGCTCCCTTCCCTCCCCCCTTCTGCTCCTCCTCAGCCCCCCCAAGGACTGAAGCCTGGCCAGGGTGAGGTGGCAGGCCAGCCCCTCTCAGATGAGGTCAGCAACGTTGAGGGGCATTTCCTCAATGGAGGTGTTGTAGAAGGTCTCAATGTCCCGAAGAGTCCTCTTGTCTTCTTCTGTCACCATATTAATAGCCACTCCCTTACGACCAAAACGTCCACCCCGACCAATTCTGTGGATATAGTTTTCCCTGTTGGTGGGAAGGTCATAGTTGATGACTAAAGAAACCTGCTGTACATCGATGCCTCTGGCCAGCAGGTCAGTGGTAATCAATACTCTGCTAGAGCCAGAGCGGAACTCCCTCATGATTACGTCTCGTTCCTTTTGGTCCATATCTCCATGCATAGCAGACACGGTGAAGTCTCGGGCGTGCATCTTCTCAGTGAGCCAATCGACCTTTCTTTGAGTGTTGATGAAAATGACTGCTTGGGTGATGGTGAGGGTTTCATACAAGTCACATAGTGTGTCCAACTTCCACTCCTCTCGCTCCACATTGATGTAGAATTGGCGGATACCCTCCAGAGTCAACTCTTCCTTCTTGACAAGAATCCGAATGGGGTCCCTCATGAACTTCTTGGTCACCTCAAGCACATCGGAAGGCATTGTAGTGGAGAGCAAAACCACCTGGGTGTTGCTGTTGAGCTTTTGGAATATGTCATAGATCTGGTCCTTGAATCCACGACTTAACATTTCATCAGCTTCATCCAGTACAAACATCTTGATGTATTTGGGAGACAGGTATCTGCGGTTAAGCATATCAAACACACGGCCTGGGGTGCCCACAATGATATGAGGAGCTTCCATCTGCAGCTTCTGCACCTCAGCACGCACGTTGGTACCCCCAATACAGGCATGGCAAGAGGCACCCATGTAATCTCCTAAAGCCATGACTACCTTCTGTATCTGCTGTGCCAATTCTCTAGTAGGTGCCAGGACCAAGGCCTGGGTGGCCTTCAGGTCTAATTCAATCTGTTGCAGAATCGATATGGCAAAAGTGGCTGTTTTTCCTGTCCCAGATTGGGCTTGAGCGATCACATCATAACCCTTGATACAAGGAAGAATGGCTCGCTGCTGGATGGCAGAGGGCTTCTCAAAACCATAAGCGTAGATGCCACGGAGAAGGGACTCTGAGAGGTTCATGTCATCAAAGCTGTCAACAATCTCATTCCAGTTACTCTCGATGACGCCTTCAGGCTCCATTCCATCGGGGCCATTGTCTCTGGATCGGGAATCCTGACTGGCAGACATGATCCTTAGAAACTAGCCACACTTTTTATCATCACAAATTTACCTAAACATCACTCTGATTTTAACTAAAATATTACCTCTGAGAGCTAGGAAAATAATAGCTATATCATAATAAGGCTCATTTTGAGAATTTCATAGAATTTGAAACAGAAAAATGTACCCAGTTTTTCCATTAAGTTAATTTTAATTTCCATTAAAATGTTTCATTTGGATTGAGAAGAGGTCACTCTTTGTTTTGACAAAGCATTTGCAACAATTATTTTGCTATACCATGAATTTTAATTTTTCTAGGACTCTGTACTGCTACCTTTTGATTTTATTCTCACTGCTCAAGTTAAAAATCGATATCTTATATAATGCAAGAAGAGACTTGATGCTACTAAAGTAGTTGTGAAGAATGACTTGAAATTACCTCTGCAGAGAAGAGCATGCTATTAACCCTGATTTATAGCTCTTAGGGTTGGACACTTGCTACATAAGCTGTTCATATAATTTATAAGCCCGACAGAGCTGCCTTTATTTCAGTCTTACTCTGTGGGAAGTGGCACCACTGTGGGAAGTGACACAGAATAGCAGTACTAAAAAGAAGGAATTAATTCATGATTCATTGACATCAGAGCGACAGAGACAATGATCTGGATGAATTGGATGGAACACACATCTACACAAATCCTAAAATATTTTCGACTGCAAGTACAATTCAGTTACTGCATACAGTAGTAAACTAAAATGTGGAAGAAGATAGAAATTTACTTTTGCTTTATGAAGAGTCACACTGGAATGATTGGGGCATATATAAAATGGGATCAAATGTAATCCTTAATTAAAAGGAACAGAGGTGAAACAATAGATAGAAAATACTTATTTGGGAGCAAGCCTAACATTTGATTGCAATAAATTCTAGAAGGATTTACTATAGTAAACACAAAATATGCATTAAAAAGTAAAGTAGCCCTGGCTGGTGTGGCTCTCTGTATTGAGCGCCGGCATGCGAACCAAAGGGTTCCCGGTTCTATTCCCAGGCAGGGCACATGCCTGGGTTGCAGGCCAGGTCCCCAGTTGGGGGCGCACAGGAGGCAACCACACATTGATGTTTCTCTCCCTGTCTTTCTTCTCCACTCTCTAAAAATAAATAAAAAAAATATTTTTAAAAATAGTACTTTAATGTAAATGGTACAGGGTTTCAGCTTGGAGCGATGGAAATGTTTTGAAACTGGATAGAGGTAGTGGTTGCACAGCTGTGATTGTACTAAATGCCACTAAATTGTTCACTTCAACATGGTGGATTTTATGTTATGTGAATTTCACCTCAATAAGTTTTTAAAAACTAATGTGAAACTACAGAATATAACTTTGGCATCCTATAATAATCAGATATCATGGCACAGGGCCTAGGGGCAGGGCTGGATGTGTATCCATGGTACCCAGTTGGACCCAACAGTAAGAACCTCACTTCCTTGGTCCCACACAGATATCCTCATCCACCTTGCTCCCGTTGTGCTCACTCCTGTGTCCTTTCCAGCATCTTTGGCATCCCAGCCAGCCCTGTTTATCCTTCTTACCTCTTCCTATTTAAAACTAAGTCATGATAAGAGCGAGTATTTTATTAGCTTAATCATGTAAAATATTAGGATTTCCTAAATACTTAAGTAATTTGTTACTAAGTGATGTCATTTTTGAATGACAGGTTGACTCTTACTGTAGCATATTTCTTACTGAACAGGCACATATAATACAATGTGCCAGGTCCTACTGTAAGCACTGGTTAAACACTAATTCATTTAATTCCTCACATCCCAGTCCTCTTCTGCAATCTTTGTCTCTTTCCTTGAAATCTCCAGGAACCTAAGACATGCCTGAAGAAAAGGATCACACATTCAGGGCTTGTTTCATAACTGTTTACAACCTCTGCCTAAACAAGCAGCACATTTAAGAGAGAGTCATTTTTCTATTTGCCTAGCATTATTGTGACGGGGTAAAACAGTCTTCAGAAAAGAAGTGGATAGTCAATATTTGACGTACACTTACAAAAGCCTTTATAAATTTTTGGTTATTAGAACCTTTAAAAAATTAAATTGTGGTAAAATATACGTAATTTAAATTTTTAACATCTTTACAATTTACTGTACAACTGAACTATACAATTTAACATTACTGTTAAATATATTCACATTGTTACACAACCGATCTCCAGAACTTTTTCATCTTGTAAAACTCAAACTTCATACCCATTAAACACCAACTCTCCCTCAGACATATTTTGAAGACGCTAAAATAAATAACAAAATGGCACCCCAGAATAGTCTATAGTAATGCTATCCTAAACACATGAACTAGCAGGAGGTTTGGGGTACTAATTTCTATTTACCATATCTAGCTGGCTGGAAACTTCGTAAGGTCTCCATCTCCCAGTTTCACAAATTGGGTTTGCTGTGTTGCAGATAATTTATGTAACAAGAGACCTTCTTTTTACATCAGGTCTTTTATCTCATGTCCAAAATTCCCAGTGAGGAGGTGGAGAAAGAGTTCTCAAGGCGGAAATGGCATTAGAGGCAGAAGAATTAGTGTGGGGTGAGGCAAAGGGACCCAACAAATAGAAAGGTAACACCACACTTTGAGTCATTTAGACAGCACCGTCTGTGAAAATCAGGAAGGTACTCTACCTTGATACTCTATTGCTGTGATTACTTGATGGTCTTTTGGGGCAGAAAATCCATAGGCTTTATGATCTGGAAGATTAAAACAGATAGAATAATTAAAATAGTACAAAAGGTCATTTTTAAGGTTTGGGATGCAATATTAAAGAAAAGTGGCCTCAAGTTTGGTGACAGTTTCATATAATTCATAACACATAAGTTTTAAAGTATCAAAATAAGAAAACCCAGCCAAACCATTATTATTTTATATGTCTCTTCTGTTTCCTGTCTTGTGGTCTTATACCCTTTAAGCAGAACCCAGGAATCTATTAGCACCCCACCGCCACCACAGAAAACACATTCACACAAGCCCTACTGTTAAACAGGAATGTATGTCTTTCAGCTAATATATAATTTAGGGTCAAAGGGTATTGTCCCTCAAACAACTAATAATTTTTCGCACCTCATTCAAGGGTATGAATTGCTTTGTGAACTTATCCCTGAGTAAACCTACATCATAAGGAAATGAGTCATTATGGAGATTTATAGTGATCTAATAAATAGGGATGATGATGATGGTTACATCATCATTCTCATGATCTTATACACAATTTTCATTTAAAAAAGTGCTCATATATATTTTTTATTCTATAAAATTCAATATTTAAAGTGACCTCGTGTGCTAGATAATATTTTCTTTAAAATTTTTTTATAATTTGTTTTTCAATTACAGTTGACATACAATATCCTATTAATTTCAGGTGTATAACATAGTTATTAGACTTTCATATATCTTATGAATAGATATACTAAGAGTTGAACAACCAAGTAGCAGAACCAGGAATTAAAACTTTCTAATTCAATCTTTCATATGTATCACTTTGTGTTATGGATGTCATTCTGTCCAGTTTAATGACCATGTTTAAAAATAATATGTTACTTCCTAGAAGTATACATCTGTGAAATACAAATGCTGCTAGGGACAGATTTTTACCTGTTGTATTCTCCAATGTAGACTGAACACCCAGAACAGTGCCTGGCATAAAGCAAGGCATGATAAATATTTGCTGAATGAATAAATAAAACCACTCCGTATTGTATACTAATGAGAGGAACCAAGTAAATGGAGTCAGATCAAACTGACACTAATCAAGGGTTCCTAAAGGTGAGCAATTCTTTGGGGAAGGTGTTGTAAGTATAAAATACTGAACTGATATTAATTAATTACTTCAAAATCAGAATACAAAGCATTCTTGCTGGTTATCTTGAGTAAACAATTTAGGTAAAATGATCCAATTGCTGTCCTTCATTATTCACCCCTAAAAATCATATACAAAATAACCTAAAACCTAATTAAACTGATCATAAAAATCTAAAGAAAGTTATTTCTTGCTGTGGCCAGTGTGGCTCAGTTGGTTGGGCATTGTCCTGCAAAGCAAAAGGTCACCAGTTCAATTCCTGGTCAGGGCACATGCGTAGGTTGCGGGGTTGGTCCCCGTTGGGGCGTA
Organism: Furipterus horrens; assembly: GCF_987537825.1. NCBI lineage: Eukaryota > Metazoa > Chordata > Mammalia > Chiroptera > Furipteridae > Furipterus > Furipterus horrens. The sequence goes on from NW_028327171.1 coordinate 13,634,687, forward strand.
TATGAGAGGAAACCAATCGATGATTCTCACATCAATGTTTCTCTCTCAGTTTCTCCCTGCTTTCTTCTCTCTCTAAAAATAAGTAGATAAAATAAAAATAAAGGTTATTTCTTAAATATATTTCTATAAGTTACTGGAGATGCTGCTTCTCTGTTCATACTATCATCTGTCTCCTGTCTTCATAAAATCTACAGACCCTGTTTTCACCAAGGGAAAAATGACCTGTCTGTTGCCATAGTCAATGGACGGTTTTCAGTGTTTATCTGACAGTGTTGACTTCCTTGGACTGTATGAAATGACTCTCTCCTAGCCTTATTACTGTTGATCCCTTGTGGGCTCCTCCTCCTTGTTCTTCCCATCCATCCATCTTTTCTGACTCAACTAACTTTCTCTATAATCTTATACTCCCATTGACTCAACTACCATTTCTTTGCTCAAAAGAATGACAAACTAGAAGCAGGCAAAACGGGGAAAACAAGGATGTCACCCCCAAGGTGACCTTTCCTCCCCTAGCACATTCCTGGTCATGCAGTTCGAATCCTCCCCTGACATGCCGCTAGTCACATGGTAGACCCCCTTGGAGGCTGGAAGAGAGGCCTCATTGGACTCCCATGAGGCCCTTGCATGACCTCTTCCTTAATTAAGCATTAATGTCTACAGGTAACATCTAGGCCTCAGTTGCATTTCAGCTCCCAGCAGAGAAAAGCAGCAAAACCAAACAAACGGTGCCATGGCTGACGTCAGGACCAGCTGCATTGACTACTGAACCCCTGCCCTGGCACTGACCTGTCAGTGGAGACTATGACGCTGAGGAGACACACCTGCAAAGCTGATGAATATTCTATTGGGATCCTTCCCTGAGACCACCAGATAAATACCCCCAAGACTGAGGACCCGGTGGGCGTTCCTTCTTGGGAGCATGCCCATGTCTTTCCCCTCCCTTTCTTCTTCCCCCAGGGTGTTACCTTTACCTTTCTTTCTCCTAAGCTCCAAGGGCCCTTCTTTTGCCTCTAATTTGTTCCTTGAATCCATTTCTTTTACTGCTCACTTCTACCTCTGTGACTTTCTAAATAAACTTTCTCTTATACCTTGAGTCTTGGCTCTGAATTCAAGGACTGAGGCTGCTAAACCAAGGTCTGGTCTGATACTGGCCTAACACTTGGTGTTGTTTCGGTCACCACCCACAGTCTGAAGAACCAAGAATAGAAAAAAATAGATTAAAGGAGGGCAAAGAACCATGAATTCACGAATTCTGAAAGTTCCTATGGGAAATTCATATCAGAACTTTTTGACTGTGAAATAATCTATTTCACTTTTGGGAAGTAGAGAAAAATCTTTCATATAACAGCATCTTTTCATTGATTTATTTATCTATGTGTACATTAACATGTAAATTAGTCTTTCACTGTGCTAGACCTTATCACTCTTACGGAATACATGCTAGTCTAAGTATTTTCTTTTCCTTTTTTCTCCCTTAGAAGCCTGGACAGCAAATCTAATTATGAAAAAAAAAAAACAAAAAAACCCTCAAAAATCTACAGGCCTCAAATACCTAGCTCCCCTGTCAAACATCAGTCAACTATTCAGAATTTATATTTCTAATTTGTAAACATCTTCAGTAGGGAAATTGACAGACCTGGTGTCTATGTGAGGCATGTATGACTGAACTGATCCTTTTTATTGACAGCTGTAAAAATATTTCTACAAAGCAGTAAGCCATGTGGCTCAGTCTTAGGTGTCAGGGCCATCGAAGAATAATTTCAAAGTAACTGTTTTGCTTATGATTTCCAAAACCATGAAGGGGGGTCTAAGCAATCTTTTAAAATACGCTTTTTTCCCTTTCCACACACTTCTGTCCCATACCAGAATATGGCCTGTGTTCCTCTGAATTCCACCCCCACCCCCTTGTGCCATTCTATTCCAGCTTCTCCTCTCCTTCTCCAATTTGTTTTGTAGCATCCAAAGGTAGGGCCTGGATCTTCAGAGAGCTGAGAAAGGGAAGAGAGACTAAGCTGGCCAAGCCAGATTCTTCTTAGGTGAGCTGGAGAAAAGACAGGGCCTGGTGTGTTCTTGTTACAGCATACCTACATTTAAATGATATAACTTTTTTGTTTCTTTTTGCCAGTGATTCTGATTCCAAACCATTATTCTGTGAAACTTTCAAAGCACACGTTGAAAAAGTCTCTTTTCTCCATTAGCAACAAGTAAATTAGTGCCCTCAGAGAAATTCCAACTAGGACGGGTGTTTCTTGCCATTTTTAAACTATTTTTAGTACTTTTCAGACGAAACAATGAAGACTCATGTTCCCTAGAAACCAAAATCTGGGCAAAATAGGAAAAGCTCATCTTTGTTTCCTCCACATCATCATAACTTTGAACTTTTCATACACCACAGTGCCTACTGAGAGTGTTTATTTTCTTCAGGACGCTTGGGCCTTCTTTCATCGGAGGCAAGCGTTAGTTCAGTCTGAGGCTTGAAGATCAGGACTAAGTTAAATCACTTCCCTCTTTGTCAATTTTTCTACTTGTTTAAACTTCGTTTCAGAAAAATTTCTTAAGTTTCAAAAATCACTTTAAAAGGTGGGAAATAACAGCTGTTAACTTCAGATTTTAGTAAGTCCCTTGTAATTTTTATATGTAGTTATTTGAATGGAAAAAAAAAAAAATGTGTCCTAGACACCAAAAGAGGAAGGATTGGTTGAATTAGCAAAACTACAATGACAAAAAAAAAAAAAAAATTAAAATGAGAATTAGTTTTAATGAATTAATAAATAGGTAGCATTTCTTGGTATATGAATACTTATTTCTGTGACTTTCATAAGTATCTTCTAGCTACCTTCCTTCCTCTAATTCTATTTACTTCAAGGTTTGCTTTTAATTAAGTAAAAATAATTAAAATGTGTGGTCACTTATGCTGAGCTTATTAAAGAAAAAGTTCTAAATCTAAATAAAAAAATTCATTATAATACTTCTACCTTGGTTCAGCCTTTCTAGTCTTGGAATTCAGTTTTTGTTTTTTTAAAACTTGCACTCAGTAACTCTTCTTATGAAAACAAAATGTTGGATTCTGTATAAACAGTTCACTCACAGATGTTAGGAATCGTCTCTGCTGGCTGCTTTCTTAAACTGATTTTTATTTTTTCTTCAATTTTCCAGAACAAGTTAACTAGGAAAACAAATAATATTGTCATGTACGTCTGCTAGTCTTAAAATTAGCTACAAAACATCTTTAATAGTTATGGATGCATGCCAAAGTCACTGGCAGAAGTTCATAAAATGAGGGTAAGAGATGATTATCTCCATAACTAACACTCCCAGTCAGGTCAAATGAAACCTTTGTGCTTCTTCCCCTGCCCAGCTGTAAGAATAAATGTTCTCATATTGTCTATCACTTATCTAAAATAATCTGTTTTGACTACAAATGAATACTTATTTATACTACCACGATTCTGAAATTTACTATAGAAGTGTTGTTTAAATTAACACTTTTAATTTAAAACATACTTAGCAAAAATTGACATGTGATAGAGGTTGTTCGCTTTTAAAATACATTACAGAGACTACCATGCACAAATAAGTTATGAAAACTGGATATAAGTTATTTCATAAATTTTCAAAAAATAAAAATTAATAGCCATGTGATTTTGATAATCGCTGATACCCAATTATACTACCAACTGTAAGAAGAGTGCACAGGGCTAGCAGTTATAAAATAATACCACCCAGTATTTATGGATAAATTACTTATATGAATAGAAAGTAACCCAATGAGGTAGGAATTAGGAGTTAGATAATATAACCTATCGCACTATCAGTTAACTATCATAGATATAGAGAAGTGGGGGGAAGAGGAGGAGGAGAGGGAGACAGACATACAGACATGTCCTTCCAGTCTCTTAAACTAAATATTCTGGCCCTTCTTTTTAATGAGACATTGATACCCTATTTTCAGAGAAAGGGAAGTCACATCGAAGTGCAAGGAAAAATAAGATCTGTGTAATTTTAGAGGGACCTGTGGCTGATGTCCTGGTGAGTTAATGATGGCCTAAAGAATTTTAGGGTGATTTGACTATGAATAAATTTTCCCTTAAGAACCTAACATTTAAGTAAAATGTGACTCCACTGTGTTAGTATCCTCATTTGACAGATGAGAGGTTAAGTAGCCTGCTCAAGGTCATAATGCTAGAAAGCAGGAATGCCAAGATGTGTGTCTCTATCTAGTTAGTCTGGCTCTGCAGGCCACCCCCCCACCCCACCCTGCGTCCCCCAGCCACCCTGCTTTGTGAGAAAGTAGTAGTTCCAAAAGCAATACTGCCAGACACTCTACAAATGGCTGCACATTCATTTTCAAGCCTTAGGGATGCAAAGATATCATCTGAGAGTATATACCCAATTGCCATCTGCAACAGAGCAAGTGTTAATGGGCAAATGTTTATGGTGAATGAACTAATCTGAATAAATCTTGTATTTTTATTATATACTGCACAGACATTTTATGTCCCTTGCCTCTTCTGGTTTTTTAATCATTTGAGTACAAGAAAGATGGCTGGTGTTTCAGAATTAAGTATAAAGTTGTATGCATGTAAGTTACACGCATTAGTAAACCTAGGGTAATTTTCAGGGCATTCCGTTACCCAAACAACAGGACAGTTAAAATTTTGGGATGATATTAGATACGGATGAATAAGTTAACTTCTTACAGTATAATAAATCCTCCCAATTTTTCAAATAAATGCCCTTCAGCACATCTTCAAATGCTTAATGGTGGCCAATAGCATCGGAAGACCGTTAATGGTTGAACTTCTCACCAGGTAGTCCCCAGTAGGAAATAAAAGAATCTATTTCAGTTTTGTGAGAATTTTCAATTGATAGTCTCCAAGTGACAATCTCAGCCAAATATAATTCTAGTGGTATGAACTATAGATTTTAAAAAGATATCAGTCAACTCAAATCCAGTAGACTCTCAAGACAAAATGAAGAAATGTCATTATCCAAAATTGATGCCAATAAGAATCACATACTCAATGGAAGGCATTCTTTGTTCGAATTGGTTCTCCCTAAGATTAAGTTGCCAAGAAACAATGGCCCTAAAACTTAATTACTATAAAATAAAAAGTTGTTCCTAAAGATGTCAGATATAAAAATAGACACATGGTGCCCTGGTGAAGAGTACTAAAATGGGAGAGGTGAAAACTAACAAATCTGAGGGTCTCTCCTCACTAACTCTCTCATGTATGGTCTGGGTTGTGTCTCAAGCACATGGTTATAGTGCAGATGGTGCATCAGGCTTTGAGAGCTTGATGACACTTTAATTTAAGATCATTCATTGCCCTTTAATCTAAAATTTTAAGTACTAACTCCTGACCTCAATATGGTTTTTCAAGACTAAAAGTCCAGAACCACTACCAGTATTTGATAATTATATTTCTCAACAGAAATTAACATATTAGTATACTTGTCAAATAAATCATTTAAAATTATTTCTCCAAAGTTTTGATCAGCTCTGGGCAAATAGCCAAGACTGAGTTTCTGAATCACCAACATGTGGGAATCTGGGAATCCCTGAACAAAATGTCCTCTAACAGCTGATACACCAATTATGTAGTGGCTGCTTGGCTCAGGGAAGAGCGAAATGGTTATTCCACAGTCATCTGATATTTATAAATCCACTTAAACAACAAATGTGAGAAGATAGCACTCTACCATCTACTAAGCTCTCTCTGCACCTCCTACAGGACGCAGATTTTGTTTTAAACTTTCTTTGTATCTCCAGGTTTTTATTTCCTGGTCTTACTAAGTGAATGTTGGGAATCACAACAATTTAACGCATCAAAAGTTTTTACTTTTTGAAAACATGAATACGCAGTTATGAATACAAATGATGTTTTACAGCGATTAGCATAAAAAGTTTCAAAAAGATTCTCTAATATCACCAATTTGTGAAATTTATAATCCGCAACTGAAGTTATCTTTGCATCTCTCAAATGAAAATAGAGTACTGCTAATGTTTTCAACCTTTTCCTGAATTAGAAGTGTTATAATGAAAAGACACAGAAAGGGAGGCAGACTGACCAGGAATTTAATGAAGCTTAAGCTTTGGGGTTCTCACTGCACAGGCACACCCGCTCCCCCAGGCCCTGTGGACAGGTGGGGAGGGCATAGCTATGGAAGCACATTTTGTAAAATTTGAAAGAATGAGGTTTTTTTTTTTTTTTGTCTAACTTTTCTTAGCGAGGGCTCCAATAATCCATCTCTGCACATAATTATGAACTTCTCCTTATTATTGAGTTTATTTAGCTTTCTAGATTTGACCACCCACAATAAAGTGGTTTCCAGAGTTCATTACCTGGTGGTTCAATCTTTAAAATACTAAAACTTTCATATAGCCAACAACTTAGCTCTTGCCTGCTCACATACACTTGCTGTCTCTCAAACTGCAATTCTTAAAATATGAGAGTTGTACGAATTTTATTTTTCAACTCTCCTGTTTGATGATTCATAAAAACTTTAGCCCTTATATTTCGTGCATGTGTTATTAATTAACTTCTATTACCATGAATGTTTCCAGAAGAGATTTGGAAACTAAGGAAAATCCTCCAGTTTATTGTTGTTTCATGTTTCCTTTGATTAGTCTTCAGGAAGCCAAAGGAATAAGAACCATTTATTTTGAAGGGCAGACCACAGAAACAATGGTTTGGCATTATTTAACGGTTGTATTTTACAACTGTCAGGGCATGTTACTCAGAACTACTTATCCTGATTTCTTGTGTGCTCTAAATGTAAGGACTATAATCTCCCCTTTCTTGTGGTAAAGACAATTCTCTGATTTACTCTTTTACTTCAGAACTGATCCTACTACATCCAACTGTAAGCCCACACCAAAATGTAATTTTTTAGGTCAACTAAACCAGTAAAATAAATGATTTAATGAACTTCTCTGTTATGGGATGAAGGTTCGTCCCTTCCCACCCCTTATTCATACGTTGAAACCCGAACCCCCAATGTGATGGTTTTAGAAGGCAGGGCCCTTTGTAGGTGATTGGGTCATGAGAATGGAGCCCTCATGAATAGGATTAGTGCCCTTACAAAAGAGACTCCAGAGAGCTCTCTTGTCCTCTAAGTCATGCAAAGTTACGATGAAAAGTTGGCAGTCTGAAACTGAGAAACCAGATTCAGCGGAAACTGAGTCTGTCAGGGCCTAAATCGCAGACTTCCAGCTTCCAGAAATGTGAGAAGTGAACGTTTGTTGTTGGAGCCCCCTGGTCTATGGTATTTTTGTTATAGCAGCTAGAACTAAGACAATCTGCACACATACACTCAAATCAGAACTGCATGATGAAATGGTCAAAATGAGCATGTGCTATTAGAGATAAAAGTTTTGAAACTTACTCAGATCAAGTATTAAGAAACTAAGCACATGCACACAGCTATTCTTCAGATTCTGTAGTCATTATTTTAATGTTTTTCTCCCATTTAATTTTTTCTCATATCAGCTAAAAATGAACTTGGGAAAGGGAAAAACTGGTTCCCTAAAATTAGAATACATAATAAATTTCTTTCATCGGCTACAAACCAAAGAAGGGCAATGATGAAATACATGTAATTTGCATTCCTTTGTTTTAATTGGTTGGTTCTCAACACTATCAGGAACCTCTTTTTGTAATAAAATTTTGATGTCCTCTTCACTATCCTAAAACAAAATTTATAGATAATGTAACACTTTACATTTTTATATGTATATACATGTGTATGTGTACATCTGTATAGATATAAAATCTGGAAACTAAATATAATGTTCCTTTAATATTAAAGAGAAATAAAAGAATACAATTTATAATGAAATAATAGATGTTTTAATTTATAAATGCTTATAGTGTGTACATTAGAAAATAGAACGAAGAAGTCAGATATTAGTCTATACTTAAAATGTTAATGAGATTTAAGAGAGAAAAAAAACAGAAGGCATTCCAAATGGTACAGGAAAATGAAGAACAGACCCTCTATGGACATCAGAATAGAAACTAGCATATTTAGTTATATATCAAGGCTGTGTGAAACAAAATTGTGTTTATAGGTAAAATAGTGTAAGTTATAGATTGAGATACTTACAAAGTTTTCACTTAGATGAACGTGCAGTGGGCTTTGGGAAGATCACAGAGGATGAAGGAAGAGGGGCACAGGGGCATTCTTTACAATGCCCCCTGGCACGGAGTTATTTATCTGCACTGGCCCCTGCCCAGCATATGTACAGCACTCACCCTTCATTGCGACAATAAAATATGTCCACTCAAACTCCACAGCACCCCTTGGGGCAGTAACACCCCCCTGGTGGGAATTCCTTATTTAATTACTTGAACACACCTCAGCTAACAGATACATGAGAGTTTTGTTTATAAACTGAGAGTGTTCTCCACTTACACAGCTGATGAAACACGAGCATCAAGTTCATTTTTTAAGAGTAAAACCTATGATCTACGTTATACTCCACTGGTAGTACTTGTTCTCACAACTGCGGACGAGAAAGGGTCACACACTAAACCTGACAAGATCAGGGGAGGACTGCATGGCAGGCCCTACAAACTCAAGAGATGAAAGTAACCACATAGGATGGTCTGAACATAAAAATTCCTGATGAAAATCAGGTCACGTCCTGGGCCTGTAGTTTCCTTGCCAAAGGTCAATCTTTACCTTAAGTGAGTCTTTTTCATGTAAGATAACGTACCTTTGAAATGTCAGCATAATCTCCTTTTCTAGACCCCTTAGGGCACAATTTCCCACCACGACAGAGCAGAAGCGCATGGAACTCCTCATTGTTTATCTTGTCCACGTACCACCTCTATGTGCTTTAAATGTTAATTAGCCTTGGACCCACTAATGTGAAAGAAGTTATGTGCCTCTCCTTTGTACTTTTTATCCAGTCCCAGAGATCTCCTCGCTTTTCTTTATCCCATTCCTTTAATCTACCAGTGATGGATCTCATGTACCCACTCGCCCCTACTGTCTCCTCCTTGGATTCTAATGTAGGAAATAAGCTGCAAAACGGCCATTCTCAGGGACCATTTTCTCAATCCACCGAGATTTTGCTTTGCTGCAATTGCTGTCAGTTTGACTCAAATAAACTCATAACAATTCTCTGCGGGTTTGGACATTTCTTATGTCGACACGACAAAGCTACAAAGAAGGTTTTGGAGAAGACACATGATTTGTTCAAGAGCTTTTTTGTACCATTTGAAGGCTTTTCAATTTTGTTATTGAAAAACAAAATTGTCTTAGCTCTCTTGACTTAATTACTCATTGCTCTGAATAGAAGCCTAATGTAATTCTCTCTACTCACATTTCCAGCTAAGAAACATTTAACCACTGTTGATAGGTTTAACTGTGGTTATGGGGGTCTCTCAAGTCTCCTTATCTGTCAAGAATAGTATGCCTAAAGATACCTCATTTTATTCAAGCATGTTCTACTGCACTTTGAAGTAATTTAAAAGCTCTAATCCAAATCTTTAATAAAAACTTTTGAAAATGCAAACCTCTCATGAACTCATAATTCAGTTTTCTACATCTTCAAGGATATAACACAGAGACTCATATTAACTCAGCTATAAGTGCCTAGAGCCCAATTAAGACACCTTGACTCAACATTCTGAATGAATCCCAAATACTTTCTGATGGATCCTGTCCCCATGGAAACTAAAATTGGGAAGTAGTAAAAGATGAGAGAAATTACAACAGGGTACCAAAGAAATTAGTGGAAAGATAAAACATCCTTGTATCCCACTATTGGATAACACATAGCAATTTAAAAATAATATGTATACAAAATCTAGGAAGTGCATGATATATAATGATCAGTATTTTTGCCTAAGACAAATTACTGTTTTTCTTTTAATATTAACTTTTGGAAAAAAGGCCAGAAAATTACGGGGAATTTTTCTATTTCCCTTTTAAATGATTTGTGACTAAATTTGATAATAAATTCCTCACAATACAGGATGTGCACATGTTTGGATATTTTTTCCATTTACTTAAACAATATTTTCAGATCATGCACTATTTATTACAGGCTTATGGCTTACCCTTCAGGCTAATACTACTTCAAATTCAATTTGAGTTGTGAATATGGAAGGCATTTATATATGTTAAGAGTCAACCACACTGCAAATAAATTAAATGTCAAAAAGTATTTTTAATAACACATTAAGATACTTAAAATATTATCCACATCCTAAAAAGAACATTCAAATTATTTTCTTATCATGACTCTGTCATCCTCATTGCATGCTGATTCAAAATCTATAAATAATACAGGGGATCCCTGTCTCTTCTCCTTGGGGCTTCTTCATACTGCTTAAGTGAACTCCAGAAAAGGTCTCCATTTGCCCTAAAATCTCCTCAGCCCTACCTTTCCTTGCACTTTTCAAATATCCCTATCTCCTATATAGGAAAAAATAAGATTTGGAGTCAGCAGTTCTAACTTCTTCAAAGTACAACCTCTGTGTATCCCTATAAACATTCTAAACTTCTGTTTCTCATTTATGAAACTGTAATAAAAATATTTCATGGTACCATACAGGGATATTAACATGAGAGTTAAGGAATGTAATTCCTATAAAAGTCAACCCTGAAGTCTCATTGTCAAATAAATATACTTAGAAATATAGTTTAGCCCTGGCTAGATAGCTCAGTTTGTTGGAGCATTGTCCCAGTATGCCAAGGTTGTGGGTTTGATCCTGGTCAAGGCACCCACAAGAATTAACCAATGAATGTATAAATAAACGGAACAACAAATAAATCAGTCTCTCTCTCTCTCTCTCTCTCTCTCTCTCAAGTTGCCCCAGCCTGGCACTAGTATCAGCCGGCCTTGGTTCACAGTGCAGCCTCACCTGGGCAACTCCAAGCACGTGCCAACAGCAATCAAGACTCAACTACAACAGGAGGGTCAACACAGCCCACACAGTGGGTGCAACTTGAGTATCCAGCTTGGGTAATAGGGGAGGCTGTGTCACTGGACTCTATAGGACACTTACTACATTAGGCCACTCTCCCAATCCTGGGACATGTAGCAGCTCTACTTAATACATAGAAAGAAACACAAGGGAGCCTGTCAAAATGAGGAGATGAAGAAATATGGCTGAAATGAAAGAATAGAACAAAACTCTAGAAAAAGAACTAAACAAAATGGAGGTAAGCAATCTACTAGATGCAGGGTTTAAAACACTGGTTATAAGGATGCTCAAGGAACTCAGTGAGGACCTCAACAGCATAAAAAAGATCCAGTCAGAAACAAAGGACACACTTATTAAACTACAGAACAATTTACAGGGAATCAACAATAGAGCAGATGAAGCCAAGAATCAAATCAGCAATTTGGAATATAAGGAAGCAAAATACAACCAATCAGAACAGCAAGAAGAAAAAAGAATCCAAAAAAATGAGGATAGTGTAAGGAGCCTATAGGACAATTTCAAGTGTACAGCATTTGCATCACAGGGGTGCCAGAAGGATAAGAGTAAGAGAGTAAGGGAAAAAAACTGGAAACCTATTTGAAAAAATGATGACAGAAAACTTCCCTAAGGAAAGAAATAGACATACAAGTCCAGGAAGCACAGAGAGTCCCAAACAAGTTAGACTCAAAGAGGACCACACCAAGACACATAATTAAAATGCCAAAAGTTAAGAGACAAAGAGAGAAACTTAAAAGCAGTAAGAGAAAACAGTTAGTTACTTACAAGGGAGGTCCTATAGGACTGTCGTCTTATTTCTCAAAAGAAACTTTGCCGGCTAGAGGGAACTAGCAAGAAATATTCAAAGTGATGAAAAGCAAGGATCTACAATCAAGATAACTCTACCCAGCAAAGCTATCATTTAGAATTGAAGGACAGATACATAGCTTCCCAGACAAGGAGAAGCTAAAGGAATTCATCACCACCAAATCAGTAATATATGAAATGTTAAAGGGTGTTCTTTAAGAAGAAGAAGAAGATAAAAAATACGAATGATAAAATGGCAATAGCCCTGGCTAGTGTGGCTCAGTGGATTGAGCGCCAGCCTGCGAACCAAAGGGTCACGGGTTTGATTCCCAGTCAGAGTATGTGTCTGGGTTGCAGGCCAGGTCCCAAGTTGGGGGCACACAAGAGGCAGCCACACATTTATGTTTCTCTCCCTCTCTTTTTCCCTCTCTTCCCCTCTTCCAAAAAATAAATAAATAAAATGTTTAAAAAAAAGACAATAAAAAACAAAATAAACAAGCAAGTAGAACAGCAATATTATCATAGATACAGAGAATGTTTTGATGGTTGCCATATTGGGGGGTCAGGGAAAAGGGTGAAAAAGGTGAAGGAATTAAGAAGTACAAATTGGTAGTTACAGAATAGTCATGAGATTAAAGTATAGCATAGGGAATAGAGTAGCCAAAGAACATATATGCATGTTCATGGACATGGACTATGGTGTGGGGATTGCCTGAGGGAGTGGAGGGAGTGCTGGGTAGAGGGGGCAAAGGGAGAAAAACTGAGGCAACTGTTTTAGTATAAACAATAAAATATAATAATGAAGAGTAAAAAATTAAAAAAAATTATAACTAGAAATTTATGTTGGGGCGTGTGCTCACTATCGAAGAAGTAGAATATGGAATCAAAAAAGTTAAAAGACCAGTGCTCCTGACAGTGATCTTTGAAGATTCCAGCATCTTCAGAGAGCTTTTCTGGGGGAGTAGCCCAATAAAGCTGAGATTCTTAGAAGGTACCTACTCTTGGCTTTTGTCTAATGCTGAACTTGGAGACGATCCCCTTAGAATGAGGTGGTGAGCCACCTGAATCCAGGGACATTTTCTCAGGCTAATGAAGAGGTCACAAGATCCCACAAGAAGATATGATGACTGAATGAGACTGCCTAGGACAGTGATTCTCAATCTTCCTAATGCCGCGACCCTTTAATACAGTTCCTCATGTTGTGGTGACCCCCAACCATAACTAAAGCATAGCGATTAATCACAAAAACAATATGTAATTATATATGTGTTTTCTGATGGTCTTAGGTGACCCCTGTGAAAGGGTTGTTCGACCCCCAAAGGGGTTGTGGCCCACAGGTTGAGAACCGCTGGCCTAGGAGAACCATCTTTCTTTTGAAAATAAAGATCCCTCTTTTGGGCCCTGTTTTCTCATCTTTCTCTATAAATGATTGCCTGTTGTGGGACATGGATTGCTGTGACGTCAGTGAAAGTCAAAAGAGATGGGGAAAGACGGCATTTTCCTGCTCCGAAGAGTACCTTTACAGTTTTCCAACATCCAATTCTGTGCTATATCTCAGGTAACTTGTGAGGAGTTCCTGTTGGATTCAGTTGCATTTTTAATCAATGCTTACTAACTCAAGGAAGCATCAGGCAATCAGCAAAACTTCTCAGAACTCTGAAAGGCAGACCACTCTCTGTATTTCCTATTACTTTGTGGAGGCATGATTAATCAGGAAGGAGAAAGTTCTAAAAGCAGTTACGCATTCACTAGAGACCATTACATTTATATGTGTCCTGGGATTTTTATTATTAAGAAATCATGTAATTTTATGAAGCCAAGAAACAAAGAAATGAACATTACACTCCCAGTTACTTACTTCTATTTAACTAATCATTAAAAAATCATTAAGTGCCAGGCACTATGCTAGGTACTGGAGATGCAAAGGTGTGTTGTCTCTGCCTTCAACACACTCACAATGTAGAGAGATGCTCATATAAAAAGTGCCATAAGAGAACCAGGAACATACCAAGAGTACTGGGAGTCCAATATGCAGTAGATTTTGGCTTTGAAGAATGGGTGAGTTGGGAAGGCTTCTGAAAAGAGGTAAGAGATTTTGGAGTTAGACCTTCAGAGAGGAGTAGCATTTGGCCACACAGAGAACACTGTAACAATGACAATGCAGAAAAAGATGAGTCTGGAAAGAAGGAACATATCAAGGTAAAATGGCAAAGATGTATATTCCCTTACACACACACACACACACACACACACACACACCACAAAGGAACCTGACTGGTTCTAGGACCAAAAGTATTCATTATATGAAGCCAGAGGATAATGACTCCATGGGTCAAATCAGCTTATGTAGAATTTTTATCACTTTTTAAATATGGCTTGCTGCGTGTTTAAATGATTGGGTTAAACAATAGATTAATTCATGAATATTGGATTATAGAGATTAGTGTCTGTTTACACTTAAGTTATTGTTTATGCCATTGTGTCAGTTCTACTTCTGATTAGAATTCCTTCCTATTTTAAAGTATTTCTAGAGCATTTTTAAGAACCACTCCCCATTTTCAAATTTAGCACTTTCCCAGTAGTTCAATATGTTCCCTTTTTATTTGTGGCCATTACTTCTTTGGTTTCCCTTAAAAATAGCCCCAGCTTGCACTTGTCTGTCACTCTTAGCTGGTGCTGGTGTCTCTGTCCCCCCTGGGTGTTGGTCCTTATCCTCTTCTCTGGCCTTGTTCATTGGGGCTGAGCTGGAATTTCTCCCTTTCCAGATTTGGTCACTGGTTTGGGAGCAGATGATTCCCTCTGTTTTGTTATATCGCTTTGTTTCACCACTTACTTTTGGTGGCTTTCACTAGAAGGTGGCCCCGACTGCATTTGGCCCAGGATTTTAAAAGCCCCTGCAAGATGTTATCATGAGTCCTGTTTGGGAGATCTAGCCTTCAGTTGCTGTTTAACTACTAGTAAAAATAAATGTTTGGAGGGAGGTGAAGAAGATATGATTTGACATGTTGAAAGGCACAGGAGAGTACGCAAAGTAAATTTTGATTATAATTTTAATCAAAATTAAAATATATGCTGTAACTATATTTTTCCTCCCGATTTTTCTGGAACTAGACGCAAGAGACGTAACAGTGGTCACTTGTGAGGAGTAGAAAAGATGGAGGGCGGGAAAGGAGACATCGTTTTTGAATTTACCATTTGCATGTATTATTTTTAAACATATAAGTAAAGGCATTTAGCAATCCTTTATTTTTGTCTTTGGCTCTGTCCATAATAAATTCATTACCAAGTTTCTACAGTGTGAGCAAAGCTAAAATTAAAAACAGCAGGTGACTGTCCTGACAAAATGAGAGGGAGGGAACTGGACACGCCTCTTACAGAGGAGAAAGGCCCGCTAGGCTTTTCTAATCCTTAGAGACATAAAGACACATCTGCCCCAGACTGGCCCTGTGAGAAATTTTGAAAACTCCAACAAAACAAAATCCAACAACACAAATGAAAACTTGACGCCAGTGACGTAAGAAAGAGGGAGAGAAAGGCAAGAGTCGGGAGTTGAGAACTACAGCTCCTGTCGAGCTCACGAGGATACCTTGCTCCAGACTTCTGGGGCCAAGGCAGTGGAGAGCTCAGGTCGTGGCTCCTGAAACCTTCCCAGGACTAGGTCCAGCGCGGTTCTCTGTATATAAAATGTAAGAACAATTCGGCCTGGACAACATTTTTGACCTGCTCACTGGCCTGAAGCCTGGAGATGCTGAGAGGGGGGTTTTGTGGTCCTGTCAGCGGGAATTCATGGGAGCACACTCATTCTTTCTCTCTCTCCTCTGTCTCATTCACAAACTTAGATGGGAATTTACTTATTAAAAATTGTGTATTTATTCTTACATTTAAACTTCAGTGACCTTCCAAGTACTCCCCATTTGATGCGATACACCTATTGCGATGGTTTTTCCACCGCTCTTCCACCTGGCTGCTGCCTTTGCCCTCCGCCGTCCTCCATGCCTGGCAGAGAGGGACTTGTGTTCCCTCACAGCCTCCCTGCTCGCTCCTGCCCACGGACAGCCGTGTGCTGGCCCTTCCAGCCCCACCGGCTCCTCCTCCCTCGTTACCTGGCTAGCATATGCTTTCCATAGTTAGGTACAGATATCAATGTAGATGGTCTATTCAGTAATAAAGCTTTAAAAAACGCATTTTAAAATAAATTCTGAAAATAATAAAAGTAAATAAAACACGCAACTTAAACTAGTATAATACTTATGGAACAACCCCATCATTTATCTTTGGCTATGACTCCTGTAAATGCAGGAAATCCATGATAAGTGATAATGTGAATATTTAATTGCAATGTCCCCAAGTTTTAACAATAATATTGGTACCAGTTTTCTAAGTGTGCTACACACATGTGCATACGTTTAATTCTTCCTAATCACCATACAAGAGAAATTTCTTGATGTTTGCTCATTGCTGTGAGCAAAGTGCTTGGTTAGTAGTAGGTGTAAATACATACCTGTTGATTAGCTGGGAAGGGGCTGAGGAGGAGTGGGTAAAAGTGCTGGGATTACCATCATTACGCATGGGTAAACTGACACACACACTCCAAATATCTTGTACAGGTCACACAGCTAGAAAGTGAGCGCAGCCCTGGCACGTGTGGCTCACTGCAAACCAAAAGGTCGCTCGTTTGATCCCTGGGCAGGGCACATGCCTGGGTGGCAGGTTTAGTCCCCATTTGGGGGGTGTACAGAAGGCAACTGATCAATGTTTCTCTCCCTTTCTCCCTCCCTTGCCCTCTCTTTAAAATTGAATATTTTTAAATTTTAAAACAAAAAAAGAAAGTGAGCACAGAGTTCAGCATCAGAGGATCAGTTGACTATGCAATCTGAAATAGAACTTATAAAAAATACAGATATATATACAACCCCATGAATGATAATTTAAAGGCAAAAGTTATGGTCGCTCCATGGGATCTAGAGCATTCTTGGCTACAATATCAACGTTGTTGTGCATATCCTAATTTGGGTTGGTGCGACAGACAGAATCATGGTCCCTCAAAGATGTCTATATCTTATTCCCAGGAACCTATTAGTATGTTACCTCACATGGTAAATAGAAATTAAGGTTGTAGACAGAATGCAAGTTGCTAACCAGCTGACCTGAGATGAGAAGGCTATCCAGGATCACCCCAGTGGGCCTAGTGTAATTACCAAGGGTCCTTCTGAGTGGACGGGGGAGGCAGGAGGGAGAGAACCAGAGGCATGGCAGCCTGGTGTTGCTGGAGGAACGGGGCCATGAATGGGTAGCCTCCAGAAGCAGGAAAAGGTACGAAAACAGTTTCTCTAGAGCCTCCAGAAGGAACACTGCCCTTCAGTGCCCTTGATTTTAGCCCAATGGCACCTATTTTAGATTTCTATCCTCTAGAACTTTAAGATAATATATTTATGTTGTATCAAATGTGCAGTAATTTGTTACTACATCGAGAAGAAACCAACATAGCTGGGTTGTTTTTCTGAGTCCTTGCCTTGTTCACAATAACACTTTCCAAGAAAACACTGCCTAGTTTTAAGTTGCTTAACCGTTTCCTTTTTCTGCTTTTGCCAAAGAAAGCACTTGACCCCAATTCTGAGTCCCCCTTTCCACCCTCACCTTCATATTCCTCAAAACATTAACGTGGCAGTACAACTATACTTAAGTATTGACTCTGCATTACTGCCACTATATTGCTATGAAGTGAAAAAAACTGATATTTTAAATAATGGCCTTTACTGTTTTTCTGCTGGTCTGACTTCAACAAGATGCTTGCCAACAATAGAGGCGGACCTTGCATTTACAGTCCAAAACATCTCCACCCAAAAGGCCCACAGGAGGGAGCCAATGCTATGGGAACCACGGGTAGAGCAGGCATGTATAAATTCACACGGGCTCCTCTCATTAAACTGCATATATGGAGGGATAATAAGTCCTCTCAGCCACAGGGGGACTCATAGTTCTCTTTATGCTGATGTCTTTGTTTTGACTTTTTTAAGAAAAAAAAAGTTAAGGTTTTTATTTATTTTTAGAGAGAGGGGAAGGAAGAGAGAAAGAGAGGAAGAGAAACATTAATGTGTGAGAGAGACATTGATTGGGTTGCCTCTTGCATGCGTCCCCAGTTGGGCCCGCCACACAAGCATGTCCCCTGGCCTGGAATCGAACCAGTGACCTTTCACATTGCAGGATGAGGCCTAATCAACTGAGCCACACCAGTAAGGGCTTGAAGTCTTTTTAATGTCTTTCTTGTTACAGCCTTGAAATAGTTATAGGTCTACCAGTAAGCCTACTCTGACCTTTATGTTCATCAGATAATAAGACATGTTCTCTTCAGCAAATGTGTTACAAAGCTTTGTTCTTAACAATGTTAACAGAGGGCAGGCTTTCTCGAGTTGCCTGGAGTGTTGTTTTGGGTCAGTTCCACCACATAGGAGGACCCTTGTGAGTTTACAGAAGATCCAAACCTCTCCCATCCCACAATTCTTATCAGCTAATGAGAAATTACAGATGACTCAGGCCAAGTTGCCTGGCCTGGGTTCCAGTCCAGATCTGAGGACGTGCTGCTACCAGACATGTAGAGTCAAGAACAACACACTGGTCTCATTCATCTTCAATTCCTTGACTTTTTTGAAAGATCCTAGAATGCATGACAGTCTTCCCACTGTCCCATACTAAACTTCACTTCTTTTGTTTTCTGAGCTATCAGCTGAAATGTCACCTCAGAGAAAACTGACACCTTACCTACTTAAGACTTCATGATTTAGAATATAATCATGAATTTCCTCTAATTCCTTCCATCCACCCCACCTCATCCCCTTCCCACTAAATCAATGGGCATGTATTCATAGCTACTATTAAACAGGCACTTTGCCAACATTAAGAAACTCCCTTATGGAGCTTCCATTTTGGTGAGAAATAAAAATATAATTCAACTAAACAGACAAATAAATAAATGTCCATATATCAACAGGTACACCAAAAACCTTATGAAGGAAGACAAACAGAAATAAAAGGAAGACTGGAATCAGCATGATATTATACATGGTACTATGGGGACAAAAGAGTGGTACAGTTCTATTTGGGTGAATGTAGGTACAGCATAAAAAAGCTACTAATTCCACTAAATCTACTTCATTCTTCTCTTGAATAAAGACAGCCAAAGGGCGAAGCACTCAGATAGAAACATAAGAAGTCCAGCTATCTATGGAAAAATTCTCAGACCTTTAAATCCCAGTTCCATCTCTTTCTAGCCTAGATAAGTGAGTTTAGACAAGTAACTTAGCTTCCCTGAGGCT
This sequence comes from Furipterus horrens, assembly GCF_987537825.1. Taxonomy (NCBI): domain Eukaryota; kingdom Metazoa; phylum Chordata; class Mammalia; order Chiroptera; family Furipteridae; genus Furipterus; species Furipterus horrens. The sequence continues at coordinate 13,653,747 of NW_028327171.1, forward strand.
TGCACTATCTACAAGTTGAAAATACATTCTTGCTTATGCATTTGTAGAGACCTGAAAGAGAGAATATAGAGCAAAGTCCTTAGAACAGTGTCTGATATATACGTAAGGCTTCATTACACTGTCTTCAGATCTGGACAGAAAACCTAAGTGGATAGATCACAAATAGCCCTGAAAAACATTCTTATTTTTCAACAACAGCCTAATAGCAGCGAGCATGTCTACTGCCCAGATTTTGGTTTCTAATACTATTCTCCAGTAAAAGGAACCAGAGTTCTAGGACTGCAGCAGGAAATACACAAGATCAGCCTGGAGCATTTTGTGGTGCCAGTAAATAAAGAAATGTTGAAAACAAAAGTGTGTGTGTGTGTGTGTGTGTGTGATGGGGCTATGTCAAAGGGACATAGGAACCAACTGAAAAAAACTCCCAATGGCCAAAGCTAAAATAATCTGAGCACTAAAATTAATAAAATAGTATTGAACTATAATCCAAAGTATAAAGTGTTCATGAATGCATACTGATGCAAAAATGAATGAATGAATACATAAATAAATGGGGGGGGCACATCTTCCAAGCAGAAGAAATCCAAATAATTTATGGAGATACTCCATTTGCAAGAATGTGGAGCATAACTCATCTTCCTTAAGTATGATTTGTACATAATTACTGTCCTTCCCAAAAAAACAGTATGGAGAGAGGGAAAAGAGGGTAACCTGTGGAGAAACCTGATACATATTACCTCAGTTAAGTGATGAAGGTGAATAATAATACTAAGTCAGGTTCATAGTATGTACCCTTAAGATGATGTGATCAAAATGCTGCTTTCACTCTGTGATCTTCCTCCAAAAATCCCCCATTGACTCGTCTAGTTATTTAAACAACAGCAACAACAACAGAGAACTACTAATTGAAGGACATTCTACAAAATAATTCACTAGTACATCTCAAATCTGTCAAGGTAATTAAAAAAACATGGGAAGTCTTAGAAACTGTCACAGCTAAGGGGAGACTAAGGAGACACAATTATCAAACATAATTGGGTGAAATCCTGGAACAACAACAACAAAGACATTAGGTACGAATAAAGGAAATCTGAACAAGGTGTGGACTTCAGTTAACTACAATATATTAACAACATTGGTTTATTACTTATAACAAGTGTATCCTACTGATGTAGCCTTCTCAGCAGTTTTGGTACAATTCTTCCCACCTGCCTCTTCGTTGCCTTCAACATTAGTGTATTTTGCTTCGCTTTGTGTTCAACAGGCCATCAATTGATATTTCAAAATTGTATCATGGTTTTGTTGTGAAGCCTTGCCTTCCCGGTTTGATTTTCTATTATATAGGTCAGCAGGTGCCCCTTGACTGAGAAAACTTGCACCTTCCCCCCTGGCTAAGGGACAAAGCTCACCTCACGTTGAGCTGAGCAATACTCACCTCTGCAATGGGAGCGCGAGAAAAAGACATTGTATTATGGTTTTAGACGCTCATCTGGCAGGTTATTTTAGGAATTATATTGCCAGAACTTGAGTAACAATAACTAATTCTATTTTTTTAAAAAAGGAAAGAAAAAAGAAAGAAAACGACCAAAAGGAAAAACGAAAGAAAAAGGACTTCATTGCGTAAGTGCTTAAGATCTAGTGTCATATCCTAAGTAGGAAACGTTCCCAGGATTTTAAATCTCACGAGCCCCGAATCCTTGAATATGCTGTTTAGAACCATCCTGTGAAAGTGGCTTTGGGACACGTTCCTCCCTCCTACCCGCTACTCGGGCATCCAGCTTTGGCGTCTTTCTAACAATCGTCCGCTTGGGCGTCCGCTTGAGGGCACAGCAGCTGGCTAGCCTACACGGACCAGACTTGAACTTAATGGAGATGTGCATGTGGAGGGGATAGAAGTAATTCTGGCTCAGCAGCCGAATTCCCCGCACTCCAGCCCCACAGTGCACTGCACGCTCCCGGCACGATGGGGGTCCCCAGAAGCCCAGGGAACTGTAACTCGTACTTTGTGTGGCCGTCGCCTGCCTCCAAGCGATGCCATCTTGGGATCTTAGCATCTTTAAGTAGCGAGTGAGATTTGCCTTCTCATCACGTCCCTGTGTCTTTGAAAACTTAACCCAACTTTTCCAGAAGCTGAGAACCTGCTGGTGTGGATCCCTAAGGTTCTCTTAACTAGAGCTGACCAAATCAGATGCTATTGACAATGAACGGAAGCCCTCGGGTTCTCGGCCCCCGTGCCCGCCCCCACGCGCCCCTGCACCGTGGATTCCCCGGCCGCAGGGTGCCGAGTCCGCTGCCCGGCTGCAGACCCGCCGCCCCCCGCCGCGGACATCCTGGCGCGAGCGCCCGCCTAGCACTGGAGGGTGACGGGACCTGGTCCCAGCAGGAGCGGGTGCGAGAGTGGAGGTACCCGAGCAACTTACAGCCCAGGGCGACTAAGAGGTAGCGCAGCAGCAGCAGGAGCAGGCGGGGGCTGCTCCTTCTCGCCATCTTCCCGGGCCGAGGTGGCTGTTCCGCGGAGGCTGAGGTCCCGGCGGCCGGAGCGCGGGAGGCCGAGAGGGGCCCCCCAACTTCTGGGGCGGGGTGGCGGGGAGGAGAGACTAGTGGAGCAGTGGAAGGGGCGGAGGTGGGAGGGGAGGAACCGACCCTGAGGCTACGTCAGTTTCTCCCGGCCCCGGGGCGCTTTCTCCACGGGCTGCCCAAGGCAGGTCTTCCCTAATCCCGGGATGGGGGGTGGGCGGTGAGGGGGGCGGGCCGTGGAAGCCTGGCGAGGTGTTGGTTGGGTCCTAATGGGGGAGCAGGAGGAGGCGAGGAGTGGAAGGGAAGCCCTGGTGCGTCGTCCCCGACCTGCACCCCCCAACGCCCGCGCCGCCGGGATTGATCGGCTTTGTGTCTGGTCCTGCGCGGGGCTGCCAGCTGTCCCCGGGGCGAGGAGCGAGGGGCGGGAGGCGCGCGGGCGCTGGGGGCGGGGTGTGCCACGCCAGCTTTGCTCCAACTCCTCTCTCGTCCTCCTTGGCACGGAACTTTTGGGGTTTGCACCCTAGAGGTAGAGATTTTTGGAAATTCCCTGGGGTGGAGCGAAGCTGCCGAAGAAGTGCTCCTAGGAGATGGGGTTCTCTGGCTTGGCCTTGGACACGAGGGTAAAAAAAATATCGATCAAGATTTGTGCTGGAAGGCAGGTATCCGATGTTAGCAATAGCCTTGGCCCCTTTTCAGTGTAAGCATTTTGCTTCTTGGAGAGTTAGGGTGTGCTCCATGTCCTCTGCCTTTCACGTGTCGGAGTTCGAAGTTCATCTATCAGTGTGAAATATTTATCATGTTTTTTTCTAGTTACATAACTGCCGCCTGTTTTCCACATGTTAAAACTCTACAGCTGCCCTTTGTCAGGTTTATTTTTGGCCTCCTGTGCTTTCAGAAGGGAAACCCATTATGCATGCTCTGTTGGCGTGCCTTAAAATTGACCCACACTTACATTGCCCACATCACAAAGGCTAAACAGGCAATTTTATATTTGCTCCTGGGGACCAAAAATGTCTGGTGCATTTAAGATTATTGACAGGCCTGGAAAAGGCTATTCCCAAGAAAAGAAATTGCTAGACATCGTTTTGTTTTTTGTTTGTTTGTTTTTCTTCAAAGGTAGAAAAATGGATAAAGTTCTGTATAGGAGACAGTTGATTTAATGGTGTACACATGAAGAATTTAGCTAGCTCCCTGGACGAAGGTGACCAGAGTTTAGGTGTGCAAAACTGAGGAATGAGGCATCTCTCCTGTTTCCTTGGTGACAGTGACTGAAGCCTAGTACCCAGAAAGGAAAGTCAAAATTGCAAATATGTTAGAGGTCATACTGCAGAAAAGTAAGGAGAAAGGGCACAGATTTAACAATAGACTTACTCCAGGTTTTCTAGGCTGTAACAGGAAAGATGTTAGGCTTTACAAGAGAGGTGGATGGCATCCTCTTTTCTTATTCTTGCCACAACTATATGTCCCTTTTGTTTCTCCCTAAAGATACACACACAGAAAGACATATTTTAAAAATATTCTGTGACAGTCTATGAGAATAACTGATTAACTCACTTATTTATTTGTCACCCAGTCCAGGCATTTGTCAAATAGCTACAATGTGCTGGATGCTGGTGGACAATGATGCTATACTATGTCTTTGCTGCTGACCAGCTCACAGTTTTGAGGAGAGAGACAGTCCCTTCTGGAAAGACCTCTAATACCACATGATAAGTGTTACGGGAAAACGGAAAATAATAACAGCTGTTTTTTATTGAGTGCTTTGTCAATGGTGGAGTCAGAACAGTGCAATATCTAATTCCCCAACAACTCAGGAAGAGGAAATGTTATCAGTCTTACTTTACAGATGAGAAAAACTAGGCTGAGAGGTGCTGAATGGTGTAACGGTGCAGGAACCTTGTTTTCTTTAATCTGGGTTTTTATTTTAATTTTTTTCTCTTTGATTCAAAGTGGCTTCATCCAATGCCCTGACTCACCCACCTCCCTTTTCCTTACTTATCACTAAGCCCTCAGGACCATGACGTTTTGGTGAGCTTCTAGTAGTCTTAGAAACAAGGTCCTGGATCTATTGGCTTTTGAGACAGAGTTTTCCATCAAACTAAACATAGTATCTTGGCCTCAGTTATGTTTTAGCTCCAGACCCAGGAAAGCAGGACGATTGCATGAAACAAATTCTTGTGAAGTCAGCCAGAACTACTCCATGGCTGACATCAGAATGAGATGCAATGATCAATTACCCCCTACTCTAGCACCAACCAATCAGTAGAGACCACTGCCCTAACTCTTTCAGTCACCATGATAAATGATGCCCCCACCACCACCACCATATAATCCATCCCCTGGAAGCCCCTGGGGAGCCAGGTCTTTGAGCAGTAGCTTACTTGTGACTCCGGGCACGGTGCCATCTCCCGGAAATCCTTACTTTCTTGGCTGAAAACTCATGTTCATGTCTTATTGGGCTTTGCTGCATGCAGGCAAACAGACCCCTTTAGTCTGGTAACAATGGCTTGTGCAAGGTCAAGGATAATGGGGTGTACTTCCGTTGCAGCTCAGGAAACCCTTAGGACTGACTAAAGAAATAAGTATAGATGTCATCAGCGGCTCCTAGAACAGTGATCACTAAGGTTGTCTGCTCCTCAGAATCCCTTAGAATCCTTAGATATGATTCTCTGCTTAAGATGATGTTAAAATTCTGAGTCCCAGAAGTTTCAATCTCAGGGGCACCCGTGAAGCTGTATTTATAATAAGCACCTTGGCTGATTCTAATGCGACTAGTCCATGGACTGGTATTTGAGGACCTTTCTAGAAGATAGGAGAAGCCGTGAGAGCGAAAGAATGAGAACAATCAGGAAAAAAGGTGAATATCTTTTTAGAGATAAATCTGAGAAAGTAAATGCAGTAAGAGGTAGAAAAAAGAACCAGGCCAAAAAAAAAAAAAAAATCTACACACAATCTTTCCACTCTTCTCAAAAGTTAACTCAAAATGTATCACTGACCCAGAACTATAAAACTCCTAGAAGATAACAGAGGAGAAAATCTAGATGACCTTGAGTTTGGTGACAACTTTTTATTTTTATTTATTTTTAAAAATTTATTTTTTGGGAAAAAATTGGAACTACTGTAACAACATAATCAATAAAATATACTTAAAAAAAATTTATTTTTAATTATAGCTGACATACAACATTTTATTGGTTTCAGGTGTACAACATAGTGATTAGACATTTATATACCTTACAAAGTGATCATCACTTTAAGTCTAGTACCCTGTAGCACCGTACATAGTTATTACAATATTATTGGCTATATACCCTGTGCTATACTTTACATCCCCATGACTACTTTTATAATTGGCAGTTTGTATTTCTTAATCCTCTTTACCTTTCCCTTGCCATCCTCCCATCCTCTTGACTTCACTGTAATTAAAAACTGCTCTGCAAAGGACAATTTGAAGGGAATTAGAAGGTAAGGCACAGCCTGGGAGAAAGTATTTGCAAAACTCTATCAGATAAAGGACTGCTATCCAAAATATACAAAGAACTTTTAAAACTCAATAATAAGAATGCAATAACCTGATTAAAAAATGGGCCAAAGACCTTAACAGGCACCTCACCAAAGCAGATGACTTATAAGCATATGCAAAGATGCTTCCTATCATACGTCATCAGGGAAATGTAAATTAAGACAACAATCAGATATCACTACAGACCTATTAGAAGGGCCAAAATACAGAACACTGACAACACCAAAGGCTAATGAGGATAAGGAGCAAAAGGAATTCTCAGTCATTGCTGGTGGGAATGCAAAATGGTACAGCCACTTTGAAAGACAGTTTGGTAGTTTCTTAGAAAACTAGACATACTTTTACCACACAATCCAGGAATCATACTCCTTGGTATTTACCTAAAGGAGCTGAGAATTTATGTCTGTACAAAAACCCACATGCAAAGGTTTATAGTAGCTTTATTCTTAGTTGCCAAAACTTGGACCCACCCAAGATATCCTTCAGTAGATGGGTGGATAAACTGGGGTACATCTGCATAATGGAATAATAGTCAGAGCTAAAAAGAAATGAGCTCTCAAACCAAGAAAAGACCTGAAAGAAACTTAAATGCATATTACTATGTGAAAGAAACCAATCTGAAAAGGATATATATGATGATTCCAACCAAAAGACATTCTGAAAAACTGAAAACTCTGGAGGCAGTACAAAGATCAGTGGTTGCCAGAGAACAGAGGAGAGGAAAGGGTGAATAGGCAGAGCACAGAGGATTTTTAGGACAGTGAAGCTATTCTGGAGGATTCTACAGTGGTAGATGCATGCCTTTATACATTTGTCCACACCCATAGAATACACAAAACCAAAAGGAACTCTAACATAAATTATGGACTCTCGGTAATGACATGCCAATGTAGGTTCATCAGTTGTAATAAAGGTGCCTCTCTGGTGACTGATGTTGATAATAGGGAGACTATGCATGTGTGGGGGCAGGAAGAATATGGGAAATCTTTATCTCCTTAATTTTGCTGTGAACCTGCAACTGCTCTAAAAATTAAAGTCTAATAACAAAATTGAAACAAATAAAATGGAAAAATGCAATAAAAATAAATGTAAAAAAGGAAACAAACAAAAGAAGACCTACAGAAAGAATAGAAGAAAGAGCAGTCAAAAAAGTATGAGAAGTAGGAGAGAATCAGGAACCAAATGTGCAGGTGTGCATGGTGTTGAATGGTTAAAAAAAAAAAAGGTTGAGAATTGTCTCCTGCATTTAATGATTATGAGGGTATTGACCACTTAGGCAACAGAGAAAGGAAGCCGTAAATCAACTTGCAGAAAATATTTACAAGCTTATGCTCTACAGTTAATAAAGTATAAAACTAGTGCATAAACACATAATGAAATGACTACAAAGAGCAGCAGCAGGATGGCGAAAGGAAGAGCAATGGTTAATACTGCTTCGTGAATGAGCGGCTGGAAGTTGGTTTTACGGTTGTTCTGCGTGTAAGAATCCCTACCCCAGGAGCCTGGGACAAGGTGTAGGGGACCCCTCCAAACTCTGTTCCAGTCTGCATGATCACACTGTCCCTCCCCTACCCACCCCAAGTCATAATCTCTTTCACTCTCGAGCAAACATAAATGGGAACTTGGTGTTTTAGGACATCTTACCGTTTTTTTATTCTTTCCTCCCACTCTTTAATTCTAAATTTGAAGTAATGTTGAGGGGATGTAGAGGCACTCACCTCAAACAAGCAACATAGAGAAGGGGTGTGTTTAAATGGGGTGACCTCTCAAAACAGCTCCAACTTGGTATTTCTGTGTCGGATGGGTTATTTTTCCTCGTGGGTGTGGAGAAGGTGCTGGAAAGTGTGTCCACACTCTGCAATTTAGAGAAAAGAGGGGGAAAAAAAAAGTCTTTCATTTTCAAAACCACACGATTCCCAAGTGGTGTAATTTTAAACTCCTATAGATAGAATTTAAGGTCTTTAATTGATGGGATCCTCGTTACATACTCACCCCTCGTCATTATTTCCTCAGATTATTTTCTGGAATAAGCCTGATTTCAACATTCTATTCTGATGTGCCCACAAGCACACTCCTGCTTGTGCTCAGACCACAGTTTTTTTCCAGACAAATAAACCTACTCAGAGAAGCTCACAGTGTCCCAGCATGTGGCCTTCGTTATTCTCCCAGAGTGGCATCTTTCTTCCAGTACAGCAACTCAGAGCTCAAAACTTTCTTCCAAGAAGAAAAACAAACAAACAAAGCCTCACCTGGTTCTAATTACTACAAGCAGGAACATTCCTTCTTTCACATTCTTTTCTAAATTACTTGACATCACTAAGGTGATTCTACCTTGCCAATTAAGCGAAGGTCACCTGCAATCAGTAAATTAGTTATTAAGGGTTTCTTTCTTTTTTAAAGCTTAATAGTTGGTTTTTTATTGAACGAAAATTAGAAATTTCATAGAGAATTAGATAATATGAAAGTGATTTTTACAATGGAATATACTTGGGGGAGGAGCTAGCATTTACCAAACATTTCCTAGGAGCAAACAAAGGATGGGCAGGTGCCGATTACAAGCACGGAGTCATAACAGCTAAAATGTGGGAAGAATTTAGAGTTGATTTCTAACTCCATCCCCTTCCTACATAACCCCCTTCCCACCTTTCACAGTCAAGGATAATGAGACCCCAAATGGTGAAATGACTTACTCAGGATCACCCAGCAAAATAAAAGAGCCAGGCCTGGAATGAACACTAATTAAGTATTTCCTGTGCAGTCACCAAATCAGCATAGATCCCTCCACGTGGTCTGGGAATGGATTTGACATTTCATATATAACTTGACCCAAGTTGTATCTGATTTTCCCCCAGAGATCCCTTGCCAAGGACAACTACACTTAATATATGTCCTTAGTTATGGAAGGAGTGGGGAGGGTAAAAACTCTGTATTGGATTGCAGTTTAACTCAACATTTTGGATCTGGGGTGATGTAGCCCAGATGAGAGGATGCTGAAAGAATTTGGGAAAAATTCAGAGAGTCTTCCAGTTGGTCATTGCTCTCCCTAACACTCCTCAAGATAATGATGATATTAAATGTTAATATTTATTAAGTAGTATATGCTTGGCACTGTGCAAAGCACTTGCAGGCATTTTACAGATTGGAACAAAGGCTTCGAAGAGTTAAGTCCCTGACCCAGGACAAGGCACATATGAAATAACTGAGCCAGATTTAAATCCAGGTTTATCTGATTTCTAAGACCCATGTTCTTAATGACTAAGGTATCTGAAAAGATGAACTCCTATAAAATAATTTTTTCCCTTCTAGGAAGAAGAAAAAGCCACCCTGAATGTTGGCATTTGCTCTCTGAAATGACAATGTCGTCTTCATTTATTGGACACTTGCTATTTTGAAAATATCTTTATATTCATTTTCTCTTGGGATCTGTAACACCCAGTGAGGAAGCCGGGGAAAGATATGGCCATGCGTGTTTTAGTAACCCTATTCTATAACTAACAGATATCAGTAAGTACTTGATAAACTCCAGATGCCAAACTGAGACTCTCATTTCTGCATGACCAATATTCAGTTGCTCTGAGTGACCGGCTGGCATGTTTTGGGAGTCAGGCTGGCTGCGATAGGGTCCTGTGTCTCTCTGTCTGATGTCAGAGGAGACTCAAAGATGTGGTAACCTACGCACATTGACACACTTGGGGACCGCAAACCACCCATCTCCAAAGACCCTACTATTGCCCCCTTCCTTGCTTCAGCTATCTCCCATGTTACTCCTTAGTCCACATCTCTCAAGTGTAGATCTCTCTTTTTTACTCCAAATCAGTTTTCCTTGTTTTTAGGACATCTGTACCTAGATGCATCACTCAAAATCAATGAAAAATAATTAAAAATTTAAAAAATTACAATCACGTTTAAATTGAACTGATCTCATTACCTCTCCACCCCCCTCTCATTTTTCTCCACTTCTCCCCTCCCTCCTTCTCTTCCATTCTTTCTGCCTTCCATTAACCAATATGAAATAAGCAACTATTATAGACCAGCCACTGTGCTAACGGTTGGAGACACAATTATGTGCAATCACAGACAATGCCCCATCGGGTGCAGATGTAGGTGGGGAAGACAGACATCGATCAGGCAAAGTGAGCATGTGTGCCCAAGGGAGGTATTCAGAAGGCCCTTACCTAGTTGGGAGGTCAGGGAAAGTGTCTCTCAGGGAGTGACACCTAAGCTGGGATAGGGAGGAACTAGGAGAAGACAACAAGAATAGTCTATGAAAAGGGAACATCATGTGAAAGACTTGTGACACCAGAGTGCCACTGCTTGAAACCTTCAGTGTCTTCCGGCAACTTTTAGAATAAAAGCAGAATAGATAGTAGTTCCCTTTTCTCCACTGTTTTGCTTTCCATGGTTCCAGTTACCCTCAGTCCACTGTGGTCTAAAAATATTAAGTGGAAAATTCCAGAAATAAACAATTTGTAAATTTTATATTGTGTGTTGTCCTCAGTAGCATGATAAAATCTCTCGCCGTCCCTCTGCGTTCCACCCAGGATGTGAATCATCCCCTTCTCCGGAGTATCCAAACCGTATATGCAACCCACCTGTTTGTTAGTCACTTAACAGCCATCTGGGTTCTCAGATCAACTGCCTCAGTATTGCAGTGCTTGTGTCCAAGTAACCCTTACTTTACTTAATAATGGCCCCAAAGTGCAAGAGCAGTGATGCAGGCAACTGGGATGTGCCCAAGTGAAAAGATATGTGTGTGTGTGTATATATATGTATATATATATATCTTTTCTTTTCATTATGCTCCCACGGGGCCTTCACAAAGGCTGTTCCCTCTCTGCATTTGGATCTTTATTTTTTGTCCTTTAGCATTTATTGAATATTTGCTAAGCACTTTTCATATTATCTAATTTAGACCTTATAATAATAATATTAAATAAAGAAATCGATTGTTTCCATTTTACAGATGAAGGCATTGGGGCCCAGGGATTGAGTGATAGGCCCAGAATCCTAAGAGCTTATGAATGGCAGAATAAGGCGTGGAAGGGCACCTGGCTGACTCCAGGCTCTCCTATTTCCCCCCCATCTCATCTGGTCCAGACTGGCTCATCCTTCTGTCTTTGCTCAGCTGCCATTTCTTCAGGAAATGTCCCTGCTCTTCCTGACTGGATCAGATCCTATTATTACCAGCTTTCACTACCCCCTTTCTCTCTGGCCTCATAACTGGGGTTTTATGCTCAACTGATCATAGTCAGTAACCAGCAATAGACTGTGGACGCCATGAAGGCAGAGTCTATCTAATTTTTGGATCATTATTATATTTTCTTTCCCTAATGAAGTGCTTATCAGTTGGTAAGTGCTTGATAAATATTTGGCTATTGGTTGAATATATAGATCTATATATTTTCAACAAGAGTGTGATTGTTCTGTATGTTTTTCTAACCTAATGTCTTAGTCAATTCAGGCTGCTATAACAAAGTACCATAGATTGGGTGACATATAAACAACAGAAATTTATTTCTCATAGTCTGGAGGCTAGAAGCCTAAGATTGGGATGCTAGCATGATTGAGTTCTGGTAAGTGCCCTCCCACTTCTGGTTGCAGACAGCCGACTTCTCAGTGTCCTCATGTGACAGTAAGAGAGTAGCCAGCTCTCTGGCCTCCTCTTATAAGGGCGCTACTCCCATTCATGAGGGCTCAACCCTCATGATCTAATCACCTCCTCAAGATCCCTATTTCCAAGTATAATCACACTGAGATTAGGATTTCAACATATGAATTGAATTTTGCGGGGACACAAACATTCAGTCTATAGCACTCAACGATGTCTTATTTAGGTCAACAGTGCTTTAAACTCCAGTATCTTTATGGCAATCTCATTGCTAAGTGCTCTATTTTCTTTTTTTAAAAAATTAATTTTTTATAACAATAAAAAATAACAGTTCCCCCCTCTCAGACTTAAGACCTTTTATAAACTTTTAAAGAACAATGGGTGAAGGTCTTGGGCTCTTCTAGCTGCTTCCAGCTGGACATGGCTGTCGTCCTACCTACCCTTGGGTCCAGAAATCCCTAATAAGAATGGGGGTGTGGAGGGGAGGGTGGCCTTCCCACATGGGGAAGAATCTTGCAGACTCCAGATCAGTTGGCTGTCCCCGGAAAACGGCATGCTTGGTTTAACAGGCTGGCATCCTTGTTGTATTCTGGGGGCAACAGGGTTAAAAGGCATCATACAATCCATAACCACTAGATGACAAAAGGCAGGGATTAATTTTTCAATGTCCCACATTAGGGAAAAAAATAAGTGCTCTAATTTCATTACCTCCTTTGGTTCTCTATATGAAGGAAAGGAGTTGGACTGAGGTCCAATAAATTTCCCCAGAATACCCAGCTGACCAATTACGGAACGAGACATGATTCCAGTTCTGTTTATATCTAAAGCCTTTCTTCTATAACACTGCCATGTTACCCTCCTCTTCTAACCATCTTTCTAAGTCAACTGATCTACTGCAATACATATATCACACAACTTAACAGCAAAAACAAAAAACAAACAAAAAAATACCAACCCAATTAAAAAATGGGAAGGGGAGCTGAATAAACATTTTTCCAAGAAAGACATACAGATGGCCAATAAATATGAAAAGATGCTTAACATTGTTAGTTGTAAGGGAAATGCAAATCAAAACCACAATGAGATACTACCTCATACCTATTGGAATGACTATAATCAATAAGACAAGAAATAACAAGTCTTGGAGAAAATATGGTGGAAAGGGAACCCTTGCACAGTGCTCATGGAAATGTAAATTGGTGCAGCCACTAATGGAAAATCGTATGAAGGTTCCTCAAAAAAAGAAATAGCACTACCATATGATCCAGCAATCTCTCTTCTGGGTATGTAAGCAAAAAAATTTAAAAACATTAATTCATAAAGATATATGTACCCTTATGTTCATTGCAGTATTATTCACAATAGCCATGACATGGATAAAGAAGATATGGTACATATCATATATACAATGGAATACTACTCAGCCATTAAAAAATGAAATATTGCCATTTACAACAACATGTGTGCATCTTGAGAGTATTACAGTGACATAAGTCAGATAGATGGACAAGGAGAAGAACCATATGATTTCACTCATGTGGGATATAAAACAGAAAGCAACAAACACATGAAACAAAAAACAAACTCACAGATACAATAGTTTGGTGGTTAGAGGAGGATGAAGAAGGACAAAGGAGGTCAGATACATGATGACTGAAGGAGATGAGACTTTGGGTAGTGAGCACACCTTAGAGTGTAATGATCTTCTTACATTATTACAGACTTAAATACCTGAAATTTACATGATGTTATTAGCCAATATTATCCCACCAAATTTAATTTAACAAAAGAAAGGAAGCTGTGATGTACATCTTTATATATTTGTACTCTTGTCTCACTATTTCCTCAGGGTAGTTGGTGAGTAGAAATGTCAGGCAGTTTTTGAAGTTTCTGGTTCAAATGGCCAAACTGGCAACAGGAATCCTTAAGTCTTTAGCAGTGGATTTTATTCCCCGTTTATTTGCCAAGAGAGGATTCCTGCCATTGTGCCAACAAAGAAAAACACAATTTAAAAATATTGTTTGCACTTTGGTTAATTTGTCTTGGAGTACAGGAGAAAAGAAAAGAAAAGAAGAGAAAAGATTGAATCCACTGTAGCCCTTTTTATCTGAGCCTAGTCCTCAGCCATTTTTTTGAAGTACAGAATTTGGTATGTACTCCTAATTAATGAAGGTAAATAGGAGAACATGTAGCAAAAACAGGCTGCTTGTAATTCATTTGAGTTTACTATGGCTCCTGCACACATTTTTCTCTGATGTATCTGTATAAACCTTTAATTTCCTTGCATAATCAATTTTTAATGCTGATGAAACTTTATACCTAGAATAACTTTCTTACTGGTGTCTCAACTCCATTCTTTCATCTTTAAGATCTCTGGGAAGGGGTTAGAGAACATGAGTAAACTTGCGTTACCTCGCTGCAGCAAAAATTGGATTGGATGGACGAGGAACAGAATGGTGTCTTTTCACTCTCAAAGATTTAGGAATTCCACTGTGTTCTTGGATCTGTCCTCTGTAAACAAGATGGATAGTTTTAGTCTTTCTAGAATGTTCTTTTTGGCCCTGCAGACTGGAAGAGCAACATAAGGTTAACAATTAGTTTCACAACTGATAACAAAGTGACTATATTCTGTTCACCACAAAGGCCAAGATTTATGTCTCTCTGGAGAAGTCACATATATGTATTCATATGATAGCCTTTAAAATCCTCTTGATGTTTCACTGACTTCTAAGTTTTGTTTAGTGCCTTATAGATATGAGTGCTCCTAGGAATTGGAATGGTTCTCAGAAAAGAAAAAATACATATACACATATATGTTTTTTGTGGAGTGTAATATTATAAAGACAGCCAGACTGTGATTTCTTGAAGTGCTGGGAATCCTCACAGGGACAGAAGTTCAGATGCTTGTCTGCTGGCTGGGAGCCAGTGAACACAATGGTGGGGACAGTGGAAACTGGAAATGCTTCGTGAGGTGGATGCTGGTTAATGAGCAGGATACCGTGGTTAGAGGCCCAGGAGGAAACGACCATCCTTGTCATTCCTTCCTGGAATAGGGACTAAACACCCTGGAGCACCAAAAATCAAAAGGGGGGATATACTGGTCATTCCAGAAACAATATTTTTTTTTCCTAGAGACATTCTTAGATAAGCCGCCTCTGAAACTTTGGCTTTTCATGTACAGAGAATGGGACTGAGCATGTGGTTTTGAAAACATTTTCGACTATCAAACTAGACTACTCTTATGGTTGAGTCTTCAAATTCAGAAACAAAAAATAAACCAGACTTCTGATGCTAATACCATGTGGTATTGCTCCTGTCAATATAATAAGCAACCTGTATTTACCTACTACAGATATTTTTCTTTCTCCTCTTGCTCCCCTGCCTCAACCAGCCACTGAAAACACACACAAATACACACTGACTCTCTCTTACCAGTTGTTTAAGAGACTCGCATGTTGGAATGGAAAGGGAAATAGGAAGCTAAAAGAAGGGGATGCCTTGATTATGGCATTTGAGTTAGAGTTTATAAAACTATCTGTTTCTTCTCTCTTCTGATATTACTCTTATCACTTTTTTCTACTCTCCCTTCCCTCTTTCTGCATTCAAAAACTTAATATGTTGACTGAGATTCTTAATTAAGAAAAAGCCACTGGTATACAGCCAAATCTTTCCACAGCATTTTTCAATGAGGAGAGCTTTGGCTTTTGGCCTAACTTGACTTCAGTTTTTGTTAATAGTTTAGAATTAAAGAGAACTTTGCTTTCTGTTGTCAGAGCGCCTCTGGAAACAACAGAAAATAATGTCTCAGCTGGTACTCAGACCAATTCAACAGGTCCAAGTTTTTTCCCCTTGTCTCCTGCTAGTGGGGAAAAAAGTGATGAGAATAATAATGGAAGCTTTGTGGTACTGAAAATCTCTCCAGTTTTAACCTCAAAAGTTTCGGTGAAGTATAATTCATCTTTTATGTAAGAAAATGTCATTTAAAAATACACAGAAAAATAGGGGTTATAAAAATGTCATAATATCTGTAACATATTGAAATACTTCAGGAAAAATATAGAAAGAGTAAAATGTGGCAAAGGATTAATCAGGAAGTGGGTAATTGGCATTTATTATACTATTTTTTCTTCTTTTCTGTATGGCTTAAATGTTTCACAGACATTTCCAAATTTCATATATGTAACAAAAAAGTTAATAAAAAATTAACCTCATCTTCATAAATAAGAACCGAAGTATATTAAGTTAATTTGGTATTTTCTCCCCCACGCGAACTTGCTGCCTCTTCAAAATAGTAAAATAGATACAAACTCTTTCCTATATTGCTGGCTTCAGGAGAAATGATCACTATCAAAACAAGCTTAATTTTACAGAGGCCTTGACTGCCAGTTGGAAGGTCAGTTGCCTGCGCGAAGTGAAACAGGAATTTCTCTTCATTGATTTTGTCTGCTCTTTCCAACTACTTCTCACACCCCTGCTTTGGGGGAGGAAAAGAGCAAAGGAATGGAAAAGAAGGGAGGCAAGGCAGCCAGACAACACTTTGTAGGGATTCCACTTGCTTAGGAGAAGTAAAGGAAATTAACCTTTCTCAACAAACAAACCAGCAAACAGCCAGACAAAAAAACAAACAAACAAAAAAACCTACCCAGTTCTAAGTTTAAAAAATAGTATTGATGACTTTTAAGAAAGAAACTTGCAGAGTCAGGACTTGAAAGTAAGGGGTGGGAGGACTTAACTGCTTTTCGGGTCCACACACATTTTTTCCACTTACACATTATCTTCGCGTTTCCCAGCTGAGGGGAGGATTGTACACTGTCCTGTAAACCGGTGCTTCTCAGACTCTAACAGGCGTCTGAAGCATCATTGAATCTTCTTAAAATGCAGATTATGACCCACTGGATCTGAGGTGAGGCTGAGGGTCTGCGTTTTGAACAAGCCCCCAGTGATGGTGGTGCTGCTGATCAGAGGATCACAATAAAGAACAAGGAGATATCCCAATGGAATTGAACAGTGACATCCTTTCCTGCTACTGACAATCAGGGAGGTTGTTCATCCTACATTTTTTTTTAACCATATACTGGCAAATCTGAATATTCCAGGCTCTTAATTCTCAGTGGGTGCAATATTGCTCCCAAGAGGGAGAAAATTATTTGATGAAGGTTAAAAAAAGCTTAAACAGATACAAGTATATCAATGGTACTGAAATGCCATGGAAGCTTTTAAGAAAATGTCTAAAAAAGCTATTTAAGGAAGAGACAACGAAAAAAAGTTTGAGAACTGCTGCTCTAAACTATTATAAAATCTGGTGAAACTGGTAGAAGTAAAAATCAGCCAGCCAGCTTGGTTATAAATTAAATATTTACTTATTAACATCTGGTATATCTTACTGTTACTTAACAGAAGTGGGGTTCGGCTGCCTGCCGCCACTCACAGACAAATTTCACAAAGTTTTGCGGGGGAGGGAAGAGGTCTTTATAAAAATGTTGTACAATCTGGGAGAATGGGGGGACTCCCTGGCTCCAGGCACATCTCTTCCGCAAAACACAACAAAGCTCATTTATTCCCCTAAAGACTAAAACCCAAAACAACGCCCAGAATTTCCATTCCATCCTTATTTGCCCTTTGGAGCTAGAGGCAGCTAAGCAGATTACTGTCCAGCTTCAGAGCTTTTCTTGGGGTCCCCGTGGCCAGGCAGCTTCCAGGACTGGCTTTCAGGACCTACAAGATCCTGCAAACCCTGGCCCCCATGTCTGGGCTGAGGCTCCCAGAGGAAAAGAGTGCATTTCTTTTTCCCCTGATTTAAATCTCCCAGCCCAAACCTCTGTGGGCTCCAGGAGGATGGGGCGGGGCCCGGGGACAGCCAATCCCCTCTTTTCCCAGGCTAGACTGACGGATTAGCACCTCCCCCTGCTACCATGTTGACCTTTACAGCTGAGCTTTACAGTAGATGTGGGGTTGCATCCTCTGGTCCCACATTCAATCAGGGACCAGAAGGAGGTATGGGGGCTTTTCCCCTTGCCCATCATTCTCTAGCTTTGTGCAGACTCTGTGCAGGACCTCCTCCTGCCGTGTTTGTGGGGGTGGGGGGTTAGGGAAACCTGTCATCACGCCCACACTAGCAGTGTGCTGCGTCACCCCTGCTGCCTCAGTGTTCCCGTGACCCCTTCCTCACTCCTGGGCCTGGCCAGGCACTGGTATCCTTACTACTTAGATTCTCAGATTTTCGTTGACGAACGTGACAATACACCGGGTTGAATTTTCTAGCTTTTCAAGTGTCTAAATATCGTAGATTGCAAAGGAAAGGGATGAGAATAAAATACAAAATGATTATCAGAGGTGATTTATACCAACAGGAAGAATTAACCTAAGTGTTGAACACAAATCAATCAGATTATAAATAAATTTTAAACTGGGATTACAAACACACACACACACCCCCCCTTTTTTTCCAGCGTTTTAAAGGTTTATTGCTTTCTAAATGCATTTTCTGTACTCTTCATTTATTTTATGTGTAATTGTTTTTCTAAGTATGGTATGAGTCCCTTTAGTTGTTACACACTTGATACAGAAAATTTTAAAATTAAATAACGTAGTTTTTACTAATTATGGACATGCACTAAACTACCTCCTATGCCCAAAGATGTTACTACTTTCTGCTGGGTTCGGGAGCGCAGCAAAGGTATTACTGTATCTCCATGTGAAGTGGAGTGAAAAATTACCCACGTCTGGGCTAGAACCAGTCCCAAGAGGTGCAGAATATGAAGATGCCACTCCCAGTGACAATACTCGACCTTATTGACTGTGCCTGTCAGTGCCTTATATGTATTAACTATTTTAACCTTCCCTACATGCTATGAGGCAGGTATTATAATTACTCTAATTTTCCATGATTAATTGGAAGCATTAGGTGCAAATAAACTTTAGTAAGTCAAGGGCTAGGAAGTGGAGAGGAGGAATTTGAACATAGGTAGCTTGACCCTGGAGCCTGTGATGTCTTTCTTTTCTTCTTTATATATATATATATATACATATAAATATATATATATTTATATATATATAATTCTTATTTATTCTATTACAATTGTCTCAATTTTTCCCTTTGCCCTCCCTCACTCTTCCCCACCTGCCCCCACTACTCTCACAGTCAATCCCCACACCATTGTCCATGTTCATGGGTCATTCATACATGTTCTTTGACTAATCCCTTCCCCTTCTTTCCACCGTTATCCTCCCTCCCCCTTTCCTCTGGCAGCTGTCAGTCTGTTCCACGTTTCCATGACTCGTTCTATTTTGCTCGTTAGTTTATTTTGCTCATTAGATTCCTCTTATAAGTGACATCATAGGCTTATTTCACTTAGCATAATAGTCTCCAGGTCCATCCATGCTGTTGCAAAAAGTAGGAATTCCTTCTTCTTTCTTTCTGCAGTGTAGTATTCCACTGTGTAAATGTACCACAGTTTTTTGATCCACTCAGTTACTGATGGGCACTTAGGCTCTTTCTAGAGTTGGCTATTGTAAATAGCACCACTATGAACATAGGCGTGCATTGGTTCTTTTGAATTGGTGTTTCAGGATTCTGAGGGTATACTCCCAGCAGTGGAATCATTGGGTCCAAAGGCAGGCATTCTCTCATAGGCAGTTCCTGCTGGTCACATCCAGCAGGGGTGGTTTAGGATTGGCAGGACCCAGCCTGTGTCTTCTCCCCAGAGCACTGTCAAAATTGATGGTAAGAGACAGGCAAGTGTCATGACCACAAGGTTGGTAGTTACGTGATTTCTTTCATTCCTGATTTTAGTGATTTATGTTTTCTTTTTGAGGGGATGGTCAGTCTACCTAAAGGTCTGTCAATTTTGTTTATCTTTTCAAAGAAACAACTTTTGATTTCATTGATTTTCTCTATGGTTTTTCTGTTCTCTACTCCATTAATATCTGCTTTGATCTTTATTTCCTTTCTTATGCTAGCTTTGGGTTTATTTTGTTCCTCTTATTCTAGTTCCTTAATGCATATAGTTAGCTATTGACTTGAAATATTTTTAAATGTAGGCATTTACAGCTTAAATTTGGAAAGCGATGGGAATTATCTTTGGCCTGAAGAGTAATCTGATAGAAATCCACCGGTAAGAATGTGCTATAATTTTCCTTGGATCCTTTTACTTAGCCTCTGATTCTATGGCCAGGCACATTCAGTATGTACACATTAAATTCATAAACTCCAGTAGAGCTTTTAATAGCAACAATTATTGAAAGAGTTCATAAATTTTTTAATTTTGAAGAACGATTTATTGGATGACAATTGTGAAACACTCTCAAACCTGTCAAGTCTAGTAATTCTGCAGTCTGAGAAATTGTTACTGGCATTTGCAAGCATGGCAAAAATTTAATAAACTGTCGCCAAACCATTTGCTTGTTTGAATGCCAAGGTTTCCTTCCCCACATCACATGTAGTGTCCTGCTGCCAACAGTTATCAAAATACTCCCACAGTTGTCACAGAGAGAACTGTTCAGAGAGTTACTGTTTCTTTATCCTTGTTGTCCCTGTATTTCACTGCCTGGCCATTTCTACATGGAGATTTATTTGAATAACTTGACTGATGTCAGATTGGAGCAGTTAGATATTAATTAACAGATTGAAAAATAAGAATACCTGAGATATAGCTATAGAGCTATAGATACAGAATGCAGCAAGAATGGAAAAGATGACTTTCACACTTTACTCTATGTTCCCAATGTCTAAATTTTTAGAGACTATGTTGATAGTGTCATGTAAACAACAACAACAACAACAAAATGTAAAAACTGTTAAGAGAGAAGAAATCTAAAAAAAAGCACTGAGAAGAGCCTACTTAGACCAACTCATTCTAATTGAAGATACGCAAATGTGTGGTACGAGCCTTTATAATAGGATTTAGAGGTAAAATTCAGCTTTGAGCCAAAGACTGATAAGAAGCTGAAATTACTGGCTTTGAATTTGCATTTTCTGTGATGACTCCAGCAGGTAAATATCAGATTCCAACAGGTAAATGCCAGGACAGGTTAAAAAGCTTTTGCATATAAATCAAAATTTTTTTCTTGGACAGAAGGAAAAAAGGCGGAAGATTAGAGGTTGTGACCTTGGACCTCAGTCGCAAATTCAAAGATGTATGAGAAGTGTAGTCTTTTACCACTATGATAATATTTGCAACCATAATCTAGCATGAACGTATATCTGCTC
The DNA here is from genome assembly GCF_987537825.1 of Furipterus horrens. Taxonomy (NCBI): domain Eukaryota; kingdom Metazoa; phylum Chordata; class Mammalia; order Chiroptera; family Furipteridae; genus Furipterus; species Furipterus horrens. The sequence goes on from NW_028327171.1 coordinate 13,674,603, forward strand.
TGGTCATGTATGTTAATGGCTTTGATGGGCACTTTGGCAGCATCTATCAACGTTTCTCATTCATGTAATCTTGACTGAACAGTTCCACCGCTAGAAACAAACTCGGGATACTTAAATACCAGTGCACAGAGTTTAGATAGATGCTTAGTGCAACAAAATATTTCAGATATCCTAAGCATATGTCCAAGAATGTATGGTTAAGTAAACATGGTTCAACTTGTCCAAGGTCATGGGATTAAGAAGTAGAGACCTGGGAACTAACCAAGGCTTGATTCCCTCACCATACTGAACTTCATGAGTTAGCCAGTGGGTGTAGGTGGTTTTTGGGTGATCAGGACTCAGCTTTTATGTTCTCCAGGGTAGGTCAAGATTGGATAGTGGAGTGAGAAGTGAGGACAGTGAAGGGATACAGAATAAGACAGACAAAGTGAAGAGTTTAAAGTGGGGAAAAAATAGTTATGTATAATTAAGGGAAAAGGATTCTGGAGGAAAGTGTTTTGTTTCACCAAAAGAACATCACCTTAGCCAATTCTCCTCCCACTCCCAGGAGCCATGAACCTCCATCCTAAAAGACCCTAACTGAGCTTGTAGGTGGTCTAACAGGATTTCTCACTGTGAGACCGGATGGGGGAGGGGGAGCTGAAGGAAAAGCTGAAGAAAATATCTGTTCCTTTTCATCAAAGAACATCCATATTAACATGTGTTTGAGGGATTAGTACATCTTTGAAACTCTAAACAAATGGAGAATTCCTGCAATGCTCACAAGACTATGAAATGAAGGATTTGGTGTGGCTGCTGCAGCGTGGGATGATTCAGAGCATTTTAGAGAGCGCATGCCAATTTCAGGAGTCCTGGCATTTTCCACATTCCCTGGTGTTTCCGATTATCTCAGATGCTACACTAGCATTCTGTATGACCTTGAGCCAAATACTAGCCTTTCTGTATCTCATCTTCTCTATGTAGTAAAAGAGGGGGTGGAACAAATGGCCCTTAGTATCCATAATCCCTTCAACTTGTGGTTTAATTTATAACTTTTTCAGACTTACTGAATGATTCATATTTTAATAAACATTATTTGGCATTATTTAATGAGGGTAAAAACATACAAATTGACTTTCTTGACACAATACACACACACACAGTTGTTTTTTTTTTTTTTTGTGAAATGAAACTGAAAATATGAGCCATGAGAAACTCTATACCTTAACGATCTGGAACCTTAGTTCTCTCTTTACTATTTGGAAAGAACTGGTAAGATTTTCTTGAGGTGTAAGGAAGAAAGGCTGGTTTAAGGAGGGGTACAGGAGAAATAAACTATGTTTACATCTTTATATTCAACTGCATTTCATTTCTCCGGAAACCCAAGACACACACACACACACACACACACTCCACTGTCACCTCAGCCCATTAAGGAGCTGGTAAGGAATGATGTTTAAGTGAAGGTACCATTTAGCCTCAGGGTATCATATACTAATGGAAAGAAAAGCCATGGGTTGCCCCTGCTTTTTCCTCTCATTTCTCAGGAGTAGCAGCATGTCCACGCTCACCTGCTGGACAGGTGGAAGTGGAGGATGTTGAGGCCTGATATAATTGATACAAGCGCATGTGAGTGTGTGTGTGTTTAACTATGTAGGGAATGTAAAGTGCATAGCAAGTACTTCTTACATTATTAGATTTCTGAAATACAGCTTATTTCATGTGCTTCATGGACTTCCAATTATAGGGAAGATGACTGATTGAGAGCCCGAGTTGCTGAGCTCTGAAGTCCACTGCCATGTATGTTAAGAGGCCGCCCCCTCCCCCATCCCTAGGCTGCTGCCAGTTGAAGACTGAGCATGGTGGGACCCTGGGGACCCTCTGATGGTAGACTTTGGCTCAAGGACACCCCCCCCCCCCCATGAACCTTCTTTAGACTGCACAGATTGTTAAGAATGGCTCCACTCTAACTTCCTCTCTTCTCTCACAGGTATTGCCCCTAATAAAATCCCTACACATTTAACCCTCGGACTGCACAACCATTCTCGGCAGTGCAGATAGACTCTTAAGAAGCTACACCATCGTCTCTCGAGATGGACGGCTGCCGATACCGATACGATATTTGAATCAGCAGAGAGAGGCATCAAGAACTCTTAAGGATACACAAGAAATTATAATAATAACAGTGGTATCCTGTGGGAGGGTTTGGTAAGAACTTCTGAATGTGCAAAAGAGCCAGGGAGAGACTTTTCACTGGGTATCATATATTATATTTTTTATTTTCCAAGCAAGTCCACGTATAATAATTTGCAAATGTAAAATAAAATATTTGGATAAAAACACATGAATTTGAGAATGAAGAAAGAGTGTGCTTTGGAGATTGACCTGAGTTTGAGTCCCAGCTCATCTTCGTGATTTTAGGAAATTACTGAATGCTATTGGATTTTTTTTCTATTTCAAGAGATATTTTTATTTTTAATTTTTAAGTTTTTTTCAATTACAGCTGACATTCAATATTATATTAGTTTCAAGTGTACAGCATAGTGGTTAGACGTTTGTATAACTTATGAAGTGACCCCCCCTCTAAGTCTAGTATCCATATGACAACATACATAGTTATTACAATGCAGGGTGGGGCAAAAGTATGCTTACAGTTGTGTGTAAAACACAGTTTATTCTATTATTATTTATTAATTATTGTATTATTTTTCATACAAACAAATGTAAACACTTTTTCCCCATCCTGTATTATTGACTATATTCTCTATGCTATACTTTACATCCCGGTGACTATTTTGTAACTACCAATTTGTACTTCTTAATCCCCTCATCTTTTTCACATATCCCCCTACCAAAACCCCAAACCTGGCAACCATGGGTTTATTCTGTGTCTGTGAGTTTGTTTGGTTTGTTCGTTCATTTTGTTTTTTTATATTCCACATTTAAGTGAAATCACATGGTATTTGCCTTCCTCTGTATGATTTATTTCACTTAGCATAATACCCTCTCGGTTCATGCATATGCTACAAAGTGCTAAGATTGCACCTCTTTTTATGGCCAACTGGATTCTTGATTTCAGTGGTTTACTTTCCTCCTTCAAGGAGACTTCTATAACCTCAAACACCAGCTTCTTGAGAAGGCACACACCTGCCCACGCCAACGGGCTTGCCTGTGGGACTTGCTGGGGACAGGACACAGTGAGGCTGAGCACGAGGTGAGACTGAGCAGACGCTTTAGAGACCCAATGCACACAGTAGGGGTCTTTAAAGGACAGGCTGCTTCCACAGCTTGGCTTCTGTAATAAAATTGCAGAGGCACAGCTGGCCTGTCACTGCTGCCACTGGCATGCATTGTGAGCACACAAACTTCTGTGGTTGAGAACCGCTGTGGGGATTCCCTCAAGTTTTTATTTTGAAAAATTTCAGAATAAAGTTGGAAGAGCAGTACAAACAATACCTCACTTAGCTTCACCAATTGTTAACATTTTGCTACATTTGCTTAATTTCTCTTGCTCCCTCTCTCCATGCAGAGCCCCCAGTTTTGCCAAACCATATGAGAGTTAGTTTCAGGCCTAAAAAGATACTGGACTCCTAAAGAGTTCAACATCATTTCCTAAGAATAGGACTTTCTCTATGACCACAGAACTACTATCATATCCAATAAACAGAACATTGAGATAATATTCAGTATACAGTTCATATTCAAATTTCCTTCACAATGATGTCCTTTGTAATTTTCTTTCCTCTCTCATCCAAGCAGGGCTCATACACAGCTATCGATTGTATGTCTCTTTAGTCTCCTTCTCTGACTTTTTCTGGTCCATCGTTTATGAAAATGATATTTTTGAAGAGTTCAAGTCAGTAGTTTTGTTGAATGTATCATTTTCTGTATGTACCTTATTTCTCTCACTCACAATTCTTTAGATTCAGGTTAAACATTTATGGTACACATATTACATAGGTTGTTTGTGTCGCAACCAGGAGGCACAAATGTCGGATTGCCCCATTTGACTGATGATAAGTTTGACCAGTTTATTAAGGCAGTACCCATCAGATTTCTGGGGTGGGGGGTGTGACACTTAGGGACTGAAGATCTTGGTATCCAACAAACTTTCCCCATTGGTTTTAGCATGCATAGAAGATCCCCTCCTGAATCAATTATTACACTGGTAGCTGCAGAAGGGTGATTTTCCCCATTCTATTGTTCCTACTCTCTGTACTATCTGACATTCTTTTTTGTAAAGAAAACTTCCTCGTCCACCCTCCACTCACACTTATTTTTGAGTATCATCATGGTCTCATGGATCGTTAATATATGTGTTATAATTATTCATTATTCTTTTTGTTATTTAAATGTTCCTAATATGTACAACTGGAGCCTCCTTCAAGATGGACTCCGTGTCCTTTTAACATGTTTCTGTCTGTCATTACTTTTCTTGCTTTCTGGCACAATAAGATATTGCAGGCTCATCTTAAGATACTTACTGCCACTGACCTGACTCTTTTTATTAGGGAGAGAGGTTGAGAGAATGATATAAGATTTGAGGAGAAGGTTGACAAAGAAGGAGGCAAGAGAGATTTGGAACGAGGAAATATTTGGGGGAACTCCTAGTCAAAGCTCTACCATGGCTAGGTCTCTAAGAGCCCTCCAGACGGGAATTTCCTCTCCTGGAAAACGGGGATTATTATGCCTATTGTGTGAGTTGGTTGTGAGAATTAATGACACAGTTGATTGGCATTATTATTAACATCCTTCCAACCAAGTAAATGTCTGTGATACTTGTGACTTTCAAATACTGCTCCCAATGTAGTTTATGATTAAACTTGCCTGAATTTATGTTCTGAAGCTTTGTTTAAATATTACTCTAAAAGTTCTGAAGGCAACTAGATGGGGTTAAATGGAGATAGACTCCAAAACATTGGTGTAACAAAGAGCTTTCAATGGAGTAATTGCATGCAAATTTAAGGAGAAAGCAAACACCGTACATACATACCATAAATATTTATTTCCTGGTTTGAAACGGGATCATAAATGAGAGGTGGCCTAGTAAAATGTGGACTAGGTTTAAATCCAGGCTCAACTTCTTGCAGTTCTCATTTTAAAAGTGAGGATAATTATTACATCTTCCGCATGCAGTTGTTGTAAACAAAAATTCAGGCCATGGAGTCCTATTTACCTAGGCATGGGGTCTTTTAAAATTCCAGTTTTATGACTGACATACAACACTGTTTAGGTTTAAGACGTACGGCATAAACATAAGGTACATGCTGCGAAATCGTTAATACAGTAAGGTTAGTTAACGTCCATCACCTTTTAGAGTTTTCAAAATTTTTTCTTCCTCGTAATGAGAAGTTTAAGGACGTACTGTCTCAGCAACTTTCATATATACAATACAGCATTGTCAATTTCCGTCACCATGTTATACATTGCATCCCCAGTCCTTTTAACTCATAACTGGAAGTTTGTGCCTTTTGACCACCTTGGCCTAGTTCCCCCAGTCTTATCACAGCATTTGTTCCTTAGCTGGTGCTTCCCCCTGGTGGTAGTCTGTTCCCATTGCAAATCAAAGAGCAGAGGAGAAAAAGGCCACGGGCTGAATTGGTAATTTACACGCCTCGAGAAAGTCACAGCATTAAGCAACTCTGAATAAAAGCATTTCCAGACCTCACCTATGTAATGCTTACTTCAATAGCAATACCGTCCCAGGATGACAAAGGAATTAAACAGGTGCTCTGCAAGTTTTTGCAAGGTCATTTGTTCATTCATTCAGTCACTCGACAAATACGTATTAAGTGAACAACAGACAATACGGCTAAATATATGGGAGTGCTCGGGCGCAGACCCGCTGCAGCCGCCCTAAAAACTCACCCTTGAAAAACCGAGAGTGAAACCACGAGCTAGAAGATGTCATCGGCGTGGACAGCCGGGCTGACCACTAAAGAGAGAGTAAACGGAAGCTAGCCTTCCCCAATGTCTCTCCCCAGAAGCATTCTTTACGGGGAGCAAGGGCTTCGCCCATTCGGCTGGGCTCGAACCCGTGGACGGAGGAGGGTGATGACGCGTCTCGGGCGCAGCAGATCCAGAAGAAACACCTGTTTCCTGGGGAGCCTGCGGGGTGGAGGACCGGCCTCCCTAGCGCGCGGCACCTGTCGGCTCCACTCAGCGCTCCCGCAACCCGCCCCGCGGCTGGGGACGCCAGACTCCCGGCGATCGCTCGTCCGCAAGCCGCGAGCCCGTCTCCTGGGAGCGGCCCGCGGCCCGAGGGCCGGGTCCGGAACGGAACTGCCCTGCGGAACCTGAAGTGCGCGCTCAGAGTTTCCGGGGGGCGGCGGACAGAGGAGGACCTGCGCGCGACGGTCCCTATACGGCCGGGACGGAGGCAATGGCCGCGGGGGGCTGGGGGCTGCTGCTCAGGCGGGCCGCCCCCGGTGGCGGGGCTGGCTGGAGTGAGTTTGGGTGGCCGCGGGGACGGGTAGCAAGGTTTAGAGGACGGTGTCTGCCCAGATTGGGACGGAGGCGGGTCCTGGGAGGTTCCACGGGGCTCAGGTGGAGGAGGCTCTTTCAGTCCCGCTTGCAGCGGCCGCCCCCTCCCGGCTCGAGTCGTACGGCTGCCAGGGCGGTAGGGGGTCTGGGAGGTAGGGGGCCGGGCCGCTGGAGGAGCTTGGGGTGCCTCTGGGATGGAGCCCATGTCCCGGCCCCACATATCCTTATCTCCCCATTGGCACGCTCGTACTCGCCTTGCCAAATCCTGGTATTTGAGGTTTGTTAAGTAAACTCAGCATTTCTCGCCCCAGATATTGGTAATTTTGGCGCGGGACCTCCGCTCGCCCGGGGTTTTTGTTGTCCCCCAAACCTTATCAAAGCGACAACTGGACTCACCTTCCCAGTGACTGCTCTAGTTTTGACTCCGCTTCCTGGTTCCTTTTTGCCCCTCATTGTAAATCACAGATTGGAATACGACAGAGGAAATTAGTGGGAAATAGATAGAGCTCTGTTGGTGAAAGCGCCAAGTTGAAGTAAAGGCGTGGATCCCGGCCAGGTGGCGTTTTAATGATGAATATTAAAAAGTGCTCCAACTTGACCACTGAACGCATCTTGACGAACGGCGTTTACACTTCTGTCGGTTCCTTCCCTTTCCTTGCAGGAGGATGGTGATGCGAGCCGGAGTAGGACAGGTTGGGGTTGGCCCTATGGTATTCATTTCTTTCGTATTCTCATTTTATTGTAATTTCTACACAGGACTTATAGCAACATCACCAGCTTCTCAGCTGTCACCGCCCCAGCTGACCGAAATGCAGAATGATCTCTTTAACAAAGAGAAAAACAGGCAGTTATCACTCACTCCCCGGACGGAGAAGATTGAAGTTAAACTCGTTGGGAAAATTGACCCTGGCACTGTGTTTGTGATGAATAAAAACATTTCAACCCCTTATAGTTGTGCGATGCGTAAGTAACCAATCAGGGTGCAGTTGTGACTGTGTTTACCTAAGCTGCGTGGGAGGGCTGGTGCAGAGGAGCCAGGACGCTGTAACTGCTCCCTGAATGTCCCAGTTCTCCTTCATCTGGGGTCTTACTGTCTGTTCACTGTCGCTTTAGCACTGGAGGGCACAGTGGGACTTGCGAGGTTGGTACTGTACTGCAGATTGTGCTGGTATTTGTTTGAATATGGCTAAATACAGGATGCTATAATTGTTTCTGGAAGAAGAAGGCTGACTTGTAAACACTGCTACTAGTACCTTGTCCCTTTTAGACAGTACTCTGATGTAAAGGGAGGAGTCCCCATGAGGGTCTCATTGAAGGATTTGGGGGTAAAGTTACTACCTTGGCTTCGGATGACCAGCTGTTCTGGCTTCTTTTCCTTTCTAGTCTTTATCGCCTAACTTAAATCGTTTATCTGCTTACCACTCGCCTCTTTGTGTGTTGTGTTTTTGTTTACATTTACATGCATGGGTGGTAAATGTGAGAGTGGAAATGTACACGGGGTGAATGTGATTAGGGTAAAAATGTTTGTTGTGTTCATATTTTAAGGGAGAAACTGCACCATGTGAGATTTGTAGTGGAAATGAAGGGAATAAGGCTTCTACATTTTTATTTTTGATCAAAATGCTTTTATAGTAGCTTTGGTAGAATTGGTAATATTTAAATATAGGAAGCCCCCACCCTGAATGGATATATACCCACCTTCTCACAAGTGTATATGACTAACTACATTGTTCACACCTTTGGAAAAACTCAGTAATGATTCCATTTAAGGGACAGTTTTAGCTTAATTGGCTTAAGCAGGCCTATAAGGTGCACACCCTCAATGTTTATTTACTTTGGCATTTGAATTAGTATTTATGATAATTGTTTACTTGTTTTTCGAGCTCAGGCCCTTAAGGACCTTTATTCACATCACATAGACTCTGTGTCATAGAGAGATGAGTGAAGTTCTGAACCACACTCAGCATGACCGCTGCCCTGAGGCTCGTTTGTAATTCATACTTTCAGTGATTCACTAGACTTATGTTGAGTATGTAGTATATTTCAGGACTGGTGCTAGGCTCTGGATATGCTGGTGATAGAGCAAGAATAGACATGATCCTTGCTTTTATGGAACTGGTGTGGTAGCTGATAATTTAGACCCTGTAGTTTGATCATTTCTTTGAGTAGCTGTGTACTTGAAAACCATCTAATTAGGGAAATAAGAGGTAGTTTGGGGGCAAGACCCCAAACCCATTTGGAATAGCTTTACTGTGGAAGTATAGTTATATATTTTTCCTTCTAAGTTGTGTGTACATATATTTGAATATATCCATGTTGTTATCTGAATATTTAAAAGTAACTCACAGAAAATTGTTTTATTAATGAATGTTTGACAAATTAATTTCAAACTAGATGTAGTCTTAATGAGTTTTGTAAATGATTTGGTTAATTTTGTTAATAACAATACATTGGGTTAATTGGGTATTTTTTTTTTAATTCATTACAGATGTAACATATAATACTTTTATCTCAAAAAAATAGAAAGACAGCTTATAGAATCTCGCCTTTCTGTTATTTTGTTTTTTAATGTAGCACTTAAACTTGTAGCTTTTCATTTTGAGTTTTGCTAGATTTTGACCTTCAATCTATTTTAAATTCCTAGATTTAAGTGAGTGGTACTGCAGGAAGTCCATTCTGGCTCTTGTGGATGGACAGCCGTGGGACATGTATAAGCCTTTGACCAAGTCCTGTGAAATTAAATTTCTTACTTTCAAAGATCGTGATCCAGGAGAAGTTAATAAGGTATTTCTGTTTCCATATTCTCCCTCCCCACTTCGCTCCCAGTTTTTTCTTCTCCTTTTTATTGAAATCTATACATTTTCTATGGAGTATGAAATGTGCAAGTATGTGAGCAGCCAAGTTCAAATGTGCTGTACTAGATTGTGTTTTACTTGTCAGGTTAGGTGTTTTCATAGTTCAAATAATACCAGTTGCATCCATTTTTCTGTATTTTGGTTTGAGAGAACGATATGGCATACCTTTCACTTTTATATCTTTGTTCAACTGACACTCATTGATCACCCTCTATATTGATTTCATTCTCACTGCTGCTTATGGAATTTAGCCTTGAAAATTTCTTCTCTGGATTATTTCAAGAACTTTTTAAACTCTCTCTCTGTGCCCCGCCCCGCATCCTCCTTTTCAAATACTAAAGTCTTCCTTAATAATCCTGTAAGAGTCCCTGAAGAACTTGCCTACATGATAATTGTTCACATAACTTCCCAGGACCTGCGTGATCTGACCTCAGCCTGCCTTTGAGCTCCACCTCCCACTCCACCTTTCCACTTCCTCTTTGCTCCCACCATGCTAGAGGGTTTGGTCACAATTGGTTTTCCTACATGGTTTTGCTGATGCTCTTTTTTTCAACTCTATTTTCTTTCCTCCCGATTAAAATCCTGTTAATCTTTTATAGTTCAATTAAAAATGTCATCTGCTCTGTAGAACCTTCTTAGTGTCTTGTCAAAATTAATCTCTTTTCTCTAGGGCCTCAAAACACTTGGCTGATGTCTCTAGAACAATATTTTAATTTAAATTCTAAATACAATATTGAATTTAAATTTAATTTTTAATATTTAATTTTAATTTGACTCTGTGAAGGGTATGGATCATGTCCCTTATGGAACCCTGTCCTTAACTGACATGTAGTAGGTATTTAATAATATTTATTGAAATGAAATAAATTAAATAAGAAAATGATAGACAAGATATTAGGTTAACAAAGAAATCTGTATGTCTTTTTCCATAAAATAAAAGACAGATTTTTCATTTTTATCAATAACTATTGATTTGGATATTTTGAGTATGTCAGCTGTCTCCTGCCTGGTATAATCTTGATTGTTTTCAATTAATGTCTTGATTTGATTGCGCTCAACTTCACCTGGTCTATCTGACTGTGGGGCACCGTCCAGTGAGAAATCTCCAGCATGAAACTTTGCAAACCACTTTTGACACGTTCAGTCAGTTAGCACCTTCCCATATGCTGTACAAATCTTTTTTTGCATTTCAGTTGCGTTTTTACCTTTTTTGAAATAAGAAAGATAAAAATAATGCACCAAAAATGTTGTGTAGCTTCTTCCATCTTTAATATTAAATTAATATTAAATGTCTATATGAAAATTCACCAGTTTTGGTAAGATTATTTAAAAAATGCACGCTGATATGACAGCTGTCACAATACAATCTAACAAAATTGTTTCGAATAAAGTTAAAGACAACTAAGTGCTACTGGAGCCATCATATGGAAAAAATTAAACGAACTTTTTAGCCAACCCAATAATAGTAATAGCCACCATTGAGTATTTATTAGGTATCAGGCATTGTCTTAGGCGATTTACAGATGTTAGCTCATTTAACTCTCATAAAAATACCATAAAATAGGTGCTATTATCTCCATTTTCTAGACAAATAAACTGTGCAAAGATTACCAGCTTAAGAAGTGATAAAGCCTGGATTTGAATATAGTCATTTCTGTCTCTGGAGTTCAACAGACATTACAAACATTTGTGTAGGATAGATGAAGAAGTGCATTTTGCTACTTGCCTTTAAGATCTATGTTTATATTTATTTTTAGTGTATGTAATGTGGTTGTGTAGAATCGTCGTCGTCGGCAGCCGTCCGTCTCGAGAGACGATGGCGTAGCTTCCTGAGAGTCTATCTGCACTGCCGAGAATGGCTGTGCAGTCCGATTCGGGAGTGACAATCCCTGCCGCACTTGGTACAGGTGAAGGCAGATGGCTGTTGCCGCCGCTGCCGACGCTGCCTCCGCCTCGATCTCCTCTGGACCGCCTCCTCGTTGCGCGCAGCCTCCGCGCGTGACGTACCCTGCCTGACCGCGAGCCTCCAGGCTAGGCGGTCGTCTGCTCGAACCTCCCATGTGTTGAGATCGATGGAGCATTGTGCCATGTCCTTTTTGCAGATGTCTTTGAACCGCAGTTTTGGGCGCCCTGTCATCCTCTTGCCTTCTGCTAGCTCGCCGTAGAGGAGGTCTTTGGGGATACGGCCTGCATCCATTCTTTTGACATGGCCGAGCCACCTGAGGCGTCTCTCGCTAAGAACTGCATGCAAACTGCACATATTGGCTCGCTTCAGCACCTCGGTGTTGGGGACCTTATCCTGCCAGGCGACATGCAGGACGCGTCGCAGGCACCTCATGTGGAAGCTGTTGAGTTTCCTTTCGTGCCTTGCGTAGGTGGTCCACGTCTCGCTGCCATAGAGGAGAGTGCTGAGTACGCAGGCTTGGTAGATGCGCAGTCTGGTTTTCTCAGTGAGGCTGGAATTGTTCCACGCTCGCCGGTTCAGTCTGGCCATAACTGTGGCTGCCCTGGCGATTCTCCGGTTGACCTCCAAGTCGACTGACAGAGAGCTCGAGATGGTGGACCCGAGGTAAGTGAAGTCGTTGACAACCTCCAGGGTGTATCCGTCGATGGTGATGCATGGGGGAGTCCCCGTGTCTTGAGCCATAACATTCGTCTTTGTCAGGCTGATGGCTAGTCCGAACTCCTTGCATGCGTGGGAAAGGCAAGTGACTAGCTGCTGGAGTCCCTCTTCGGAGTGTGATGTCAAAGCTGCGTCGTCGGCGAAGAGCATCTCACGGATGAGCACCTCTTTGACTTTGGTCTTGGCTCGTAGACGGGCCAGGTTGTAGAGCTTGCCATCGGATCTGGTGTGAATGAAGACACCCTCGCTGCAGTCCTTAAAGGCGTATTGGAGGAGCATGGAGAAGAAGATTCCGAACAGCGTAGGCGCGAGGACGCAGCCCTGCTTTACTCCGCTGCTGACTGGGAAGGCCTCAGAGGTTGCGCCGTTGTAGGACACCGTGCTGTGCATGTTGTCGTGAAAGGACATGACCACAGCAAGCAGATGTGGTGGACAGCCAATCTTCCGTAGCAAGCTGAAGAGTCCGCTTCGACTGACCAGATCAAACGCCTTCGTGAGGTCGATAAAGGCGAGGTAGAGTGGTTTATGCTGCTCGTGACACTTCTCCTGCAGCTGGCGTAGGGAGAAGATCATGTCCACTGTTGATCGGCCAGCTCTGAAGCCACACTGGGACTCTGGGTAGACGCGGGAAGCAAGGGTCTGCAGGCAGGCAAGAGCGACCCGGGCGAATACTTTGCCGACGACGCTGAGGAGAGAGATGCCCCGGTAGTTGTTGCAGTCACTGCGGTCTCCTTTGTTCTTGTACATGGTGATAATGTTGGCGTCTCTCATATCCTGGGGGATGTAACCCTCCTTCCAGCAGAGACAGAGTAGATGGTGGAGCGGCTGTAGCAGGACTGGTTTCCCGCTCTTTAGGATTTCTGGAGGGATTCCGTCACTTCCTGGTGCTTTCCCGCAAGCGAGGCGGTCGATGGCTTTGCCGAGCTCTGCCGCAGTAGGTGGGGTGTCTAGCTCCTCCATGACTGGTAGGTCTGGGATGGCGTTAAGAGCAGTGTCTGTTACGGTGTTCTTCGTTGCGTACAGCTCGAGGTAGTGCTCGGTCCACCGCCGCATTTGCTGTTCCTGGTCAGTGATGACCTCACCTGTCTTGGACTTAAGGGGGGCGATCTTGGAGGGGATTGGGCCTGTTGCCTTCTTGATACCCTCATACATTCCTCGTGCGTTGCCTATATCGGCGGCTTCCTGAATGCTTCTGCACAGGTTTAGCCAATAGGTGTTGGCACAGTGGCGGGCGGTCTTCTGGACTTTGTTCCTGGCAGCCCGTAGAGCTTGAAGTGTACTGGGAGTGGGCGTGACCTTGTAAGCCAGTAGGGCCTTCCTCTTAGCCTCGATCACGGGTTCCATTTCTTCCCAGTGAGCCTCGTACCAGTCAGCGTTCTTCCGCTCTTTCTTCCCGTAAGCAATAATGGCGGAGTTGTATATGGCGTCGCGGAGACGTGGCCAATTGGATTCGATAATGTCATCTGCCGCCACTCCCTCGCCGAGTGCATCTTCCATCTTGTTGATGAATTGCTGGGTCTTAACTGGGTTGCTGGCACAACTGGTGTTGATGCGTGGGCGACCCTTCATCTTGGAGTGGTGCAACCTCTTCGGCATTATGCGCACCTTGCTTACCACGAGGGCATGATCCGTGTCGCAGTCTGCACTGTGGTAGCTGCGGGTGAGGAGGGTGCTGCCAATATCCGTTCTTCTGGTGATGACGAGGTCAAGCTGGTGCCAATGACGGGAGCGGGGGTGCCTCCATGACACCTGATGGATCTCTTTGCACTTGAAGAATGTGTTTGTCACGCACAGGCCGTGGTGACACAAAAGCTCAAGCAGTCGCTGACCATTCTCATTGATCTTTCCTCTCCCAAAGTTTCCAAGGCAGGTGGGCCAGGCCATGTGGTCGGCTCCTACTCTTGCGTTGAAGTCTCCAAGGAGATAGAGAGCGTTACTTCTGGGAATCTTGGATAACGCTTCGTCCAGTGCATGGTAGAACTGTTCTTTCTCTTCGGTGGTGGCGCAGAGGGTTGGGGCATACGCGCTAAGAATGCTGACTGGGCCGAAAGTTGTTGACAATCGGAGGGTAAGTAATCTCTCTGTGCCTCCTGTGGGTGGCTCTATGGAGTTAACAAGCGTGTTCTTCACAGCAAACCCAACACCGTGCTGTCTTGGTTGGTCCGGAGACTTCCCTTGCCAGTAGAAGGTGTAGTTGGTTTCTCTGATAGTTCCGTTGTCGGCCAACCGGGTCTCCTGTAGAGCCGCAATGTCGATGTTTAGTCGTGCCAGTTCCCTATCGATGACAGCGGTTTTCCTGGCACCCTTGATCCACGGAAGGTCTGCAGTAAGTCCGGGGCACATGGTCCTGATGTTCCAGCTAGCGAGGCGAAGAGCCGGAGGCTTCTTTCTTGTTGTTTGCTTGGAATTAACTGGTGCGGGTGTTTTGTGGCCCACTTTTCGAGAGGCGCCTCTCTGATCCCCACGCACCCAGTGGGGCAGGCGAGCCATGGCGAGACGGTAGCTGTCCAGTGAGGTGCGATGACCTCTCCCACCGTCAGAGGAGACCCCTGGCGCTCGTTTCCTTCGCCAATCGGATGAGCTTATAACCGGTATCTGTCTCCTCCCGTGTTGAGTCGACATCTTGCGATGACGCTGGAGTGTCCTCTCAAGTGAAACTGAAGCTACAGAGCCTGGGCAGGGTGATATGGAGGGTCTGCTGTTGCCCATGCAGCAGACCCCCCCTCTCTTCGCAGCTGAAGGGTCCAAGGGAAAGACAGCTTGGCTTCAGGTGCGCCGCAGGAGTTGCCGGTGTTGACTACAATGTCAAACCGCCTTAGGGACTCCGGCTCCGGATTTTCTGTTGGGGTTTACTCCCTTAGCCTTTCCCCTGAAGAGGTATGCCGCAAGGCAGCGGAGGTTTTTTGGGGTCAGAGTTTTCCTTCTCTGATTTTAGAGATGTCCTTCCTCTTTCCTCCTTTACAGTCTTGTGTAGAATATATTCTGGAAAATCTGCCACACACAGCCAAGCGAGCCCACTCTTGTCCTCAGATGTGAAGAAGAGCTCATAAGTCAAGTGCCCAGTTATAGTAGTGCTAGTCTGGGACATAAGGTGCACAGGTATGTGCAGAATTCGAGTCTATAACTGATAAAGTCATTGCATGGATACCTGTATCAGGCTTGTGTATATATCAAAATGTGCTAGTAAAATGAGAGCCTGGTAGATACTGAGGTTGCTTTGCTATAAATATATTTAACTTGAGTGCTGTTAGGTATAGGATAGGAGTCAAATAATTCTTGAAAGTTGATGTTTCCTTCCATATTTATATATGCTATAGAGAGGTATATATTAATATATTTATTTTACTTTAGCACATGTTTGTTAACAAGTTAACTTTATCCTGGGTTAAAAATAAAGTCACTACCAGGTAATATAACTCTATTGGTTGATAAAAATTATAGTGTCTGATGTGATATCTTGCACAGAAGCGTTGCTAACCATACGAAGTTGGTGTTTTAGTTTGGTACAGGTAATGTCATGCATGGTCTGATGGTCATTATGGCTGCATGCTGAGGATGGATGGATAATTGAGGAATATTTCCTAAGTCAAAAGTCAACCTCAGTTTTAATGTTGAATAGAACTCAGTGAATCTCAGTGCGTATGTTTGTGTCTGTTTTATTTCTCTAGGCTTACTGGCGTTCCTGTGCCATGATGATGGGCTGCGTGATAGAGAGGGCGTTCAAAGATGAATATGGGGTCAGTTTGGTCAGAGCTCCAGAAGTCCCTGGTAATGTACACATGGAAATATAGATGCACTTTTTATAATCTTTGAATATTTTGGTACCTAGTTTTGATGTTGTATAGAGTTCATTTCTAATTTTATCTGGTATAAATTACCATCATACATGCATTCCATTTATTGTGGGTAACAAAATCCATCGTATTTAATTTTCGATGTCAGTAATTAATATGGTAGAATTAGAGGAGAATGTTTCTCTTGAACGTAAATTTCATGTAATTACATTGTCTCATTGTTTATTTCCTACCATTTTAAGCATTTATTTCCAGGTTGAATGTGTGGAGGATGAGGAAGTAGGAGTATAAATAGACTTCTGGACAAAGCTGTACTTAGGTTGTACTATGCCACCAGAAATGGTCACGACTTTGAAGAGAGACATCATTTTGGGGAGATGAAAGAGTTCATACTTTTTGTAATTTTGCTAAAACTAGGATTTTACAGTAGTATGTATAGTAGGACCACATTTGTATTTTTAAAAAATGTAGAATATGTACAACTAAAAAATTTGAAAAGCTTAATAAAGGATTTTAAGAACAAGGCAAACATATGTAGGAGATATCAAAAAAAATTCACCTGGAGAACAGTATGGAATTACCTCAAAAGATTAAAAATGGAACTGCCTTTTGAACCAGCGACTCCACTACTAGGATTATACCCGAAGAATCTTGACACACCAATTCAAAAGAACTTATGCACCCCTATGTTCATTGCAGCACTGTTTACAATAACTAAGTGCTGGAAACAGCCTAAGTGCCCATCTGTAGATGAGTGGATCAAAAAACTGTGGTACATTTACACAATGGAATACTATGCAGCAGAGAGAAAGAAGGAACTCCTGCCATTTGCAACAACATGGATGGAACTAGAGAGAATTATGCTTAGTGAAATAAGCCAGGCAAAGAAAGAAAAATGCCATATGATATCACCTAATACAGGAAACTAAAGAACAACACAAACAAAGGAACTAAATAGAACAAAGAGCAGAATAGCAGTCAATAGGGGGGAGGGGAGAGGGAGAGAAGGGGGATAAGTAAGGGAAGGGTTTAGTCAAAGAACCCGTATAAAAGACTCATGGACATGGACAACGGGGAGGGATATGATTGCGGGAGAGGGGGTGGGCTGGGTGGCGGAGAGAAATTGGGGGAAAAGGGCACAACTGTAATTGAAAAACCAAAAAAAAAAAAAAAAAAATTCACCATTTCATGTCCATTTAGTTATTTATCTCCTTATTAAATATCTTATTTTGGAATTTCTATATCCGGTAACTATTTGAAGTCTCTATGGTGATGATATTTCTGAGGAAATCTTGAATGTTTCAAAAATACTGGTGATTTTGGGTTAATAGTAGGAGAATTAGTTTTTAGTTTAGTTTTTTTTTTTTTTTTTTTTGTTGGGGGAAGTTGGTAGAGCTCTGAAAAGCACCTGGAATACTGGTAACATTTTTATAATTTGTAGAGTTGGGAGGGATTGCTAACCCTTCATTTTACGGTTAAAATATTCAATTGTTGTAAATTGGTAGCTTTCTATCTGGCATATTTGACTTTGCTTTTTATTTTGGTTGGGCTTATAGTAATCGCTGGAGCCTTCTGCTATGATGTAGTTTTGGATAAGAGACTTGACGAGTGGATGCCAACAAAAGTAAGTAAACTTGTTGGGGTATTAACGTTAGAGTCGGTGATTTTCTTTGGTAAAATGATTCCTATGTTAGTGTTATTGAATGGTGCTGCATGTTGAGGATATTTAAAAGGTATCTTTCTTCTATCTATCTGTCTATCTATCTATCTATCTATCTATCTATCTATCTATCTATCTATATCTATCATGTTGTTGCTTTTTCCGTGTATTTAAGACAGAGACGTGAATGAAGGCGCTCACAACAGCATGCTCAGTTGTATGGAAGTGTTATGTCCTGCTTGACCTTTTCTCATAATACGTTTTTCCTTGTACTGTTCCTCCTGTTCCTTAAGATAGCGGTTTTCAATATAACCAGAATATAAAATATAGAAGCTTAATTATCTTGGTTGATGTTATGGTGGGGGGCCTGGAGCCTGAAACCTGGATCCCCAGAGTACAGTGTGAAAACCATTGTCCTGAACCCTTTAGCCTGTTGTGTGTACTGTAAGATCCCCCTGTATGCAAGGGTCACATTGAGTGGGGGGTGGGGGGGTCAGGGGAGTGTGTGTGGGGAATTAAAGAATCAGATTTTGACAAAGCTAACCCAAGTAGCAACAAACTAAACAGCAAAAAAAACCCAAGATTCATTGTGTATGTCTCCCTTTGTAGCATGATGCTCCTTGTTGGTCGGGACTTGGGTAGCAACAAGGCCTGGCTAACAAGGACGACCTGGTTCAGGTGCTCTGGTGGTGGGGGTGGGGAGCTGGTGGCTTTCAGAACTCAAGCCTAGAGACTTAGTTATGATTGGGGAGAATAGAGAGATGCCTAATTCTTTATTAAGCGAAAGTGTATGTCCTACAGATTGGAAGTCTGGCCATCAGAAAAGGGGAGATGGGTAGCCCACCATTTGATCAGTTCCACTGTGTACGATTTTTCACATTTTAGTATCTCTGAAAACAAATGTTTCTTATAGTAGTCAGCCTCTTATGATTATAATTGGTAGTGTTTTTTCCTTAGTGGCACATCTTAGATTTAGTGAAATACTGTTATTCCTAAAAGCAAGAATTTAAAGCAGATCCAGGTTAAATTCTGGCTGTGGAAGTTATTTCCTTTATAATCATACCCATATTAATATCAAGAGGAAAAGAGAAGGGAGACAAGAAGGAAGACAGAAAGGGAAGGGAGGGAATGAGAGGCAAGGAGGAAGGCCAAGGAAGGAACTGGAACCGTTTCTTCATAACCTCTGGATATGTGTCAGTGTGACTTCTTCCTTTCCAGGTGTGCCCCCACATTTAAGAAGAGATTCTTTATTGGAAGAATTAAGTGAAAACTAGTAAGAGCAGAATTTAGCTCTCATTATTTGTGCAACTTGCTGCCTCCTTTTCCTTTTTTTGAAGATAAAACTTTAAAAGAGAAACGTAGTAGACAATAGCTGGCTCCATGGGATTGGCTTAGAGAAAGGTGGGGAGAGTTCAGTGCAGCCACAGCTTATTAAACCTCGAATGTCGAGTTGTTACTCAATTACCCCTTCAAGAGTGGAGAAGTGAGTTCATGCAAAAGAAGTCTAAAGATAGGAAGTGTATGGAAAGAACTTTTATTACAAAAATTATTTGCCTAATAGTGATCAATCTTTTCTGTATTAGTAATGATTTATAATATGAAAACCTAATTATAGTTTTTATTAAAAATCTTATAAAAATTGATAATGTGTATTATTAAGCAATCATTTTAATTGCATAAAGTTGATATTTTCATTAAATAGAAATTTATACAGTCCAACGATGACATTACCTTTCCTAGTGAAACTTTCTGAATCACAAAACAATATTTTCACTCAGAGTGTAAGATTTTTGTATCATACTACTTATTTATTAGCACTTCTACCTGTCATATCATTTTAATAAAGGTTGTATAATTTGAATGAGATATTTATTAAGATTTATTTGTGGGGGTAATAATAATTATTAATATATGCTGATATCTTAATTATAAGTAAATTGCAAGTTTTATAGTTTGTTGAGTTGGGAGAAATTGCTAATCCTATAGTTCATGGTCCAAATATTAAGTTATTGCATATTAATAACTTTATTTTCTGACAAATTTACTTTGCTTTAGATTTATAATATTAAGCATATAAATTAGTTTATCTGCTTTATATTGAAAGAAATACTTTTAAGTAAATTGTTATAAATGTTAATACTTTTAATTTTTAAGGAGAACCTGCGTTCTTTCACAAAAGATGCTCATGTTTTAATTTATAAAGATCTTCCATTTGAAACTCTGGAAGTTGATGCAAAAGTGGCATTAGAAATATTTCAACACAACAAGTAAGTGTTGGCTTCCTTTAAAGCAAGATTAAACCTCCCAAAGCTATATGTAATGAAGAAAATTCTGCTCTTTTAAAAAATTTAATCTTTATTGTATTTTTTTTTCCATTACTAGAAAATTCAGCTCTTAAGAATTTTTATATTCTGCCCTGACTGGTGTAGCTCAGTTTGTTGAGCATTGTCCTGCAAACCAAAAGGTCGCTGGTTTGATTGTCAGGGCACATTACTGGGCGGTGGCCGGGTCCCCAGTCGGGGAGTGTGAGAGGCAACCAATTGATGTTTCTCTCTCATCGCTGTTTCTCTCCCTCTCTCCCTTTCCCTCGCTCTAAAAAGAAATAAATAAAATCTTTAAAAAATTTTTGTATCCTTTAAAGTTGAATATAAAAATTCAGAAAAAATGTATAAATAAAAGCAAATTTAGTTGGAAAAAAATGGAAAAATAAAAATTTAGCTTATTGCAGATGTATTTTATAATAGATAGATTCTCTGGTTCGTTCCTGAAAGCCTCCTTGACTGATACTCTGGCTTGGCATTTTTCAATATGATATGCCTCAGGAATATTCTTCCATAAGACATTAATTAATATGCTGAAAAATATGTACTGTGTTCGACTGAATTTGGAGAACAGTGGCATAAAAAAATGTACCCAGGTTCACTTTAAATCCTCCCAAAATAGATTAAAAAAACAATAATTTTCAAATGTATTTACCTGTATAATTTTTCTTTTGGAAGCATTATTTTTAGCATATCCTGGAACCAGTGTATTTAGAAGCCAATAGGAATATACTCTTGAAAGTGAACTAGAGTCAAAATGGGACTATAGAACCAAACCACCATTGCGTCTGTAGGAATATTCCTTGGGTTATCAGAGCGTATCAGGTGACCGTGCCAAAATTCTAGGGTCACGCTGTCCGGTAGAAATACAATGGGAGCCATCTTTAAATTTTCTAGAGGCTACATTTAAAAAAAAAGGTGAGGTTAATTTTAACCATAAATTTAATTTAAACAATACATTTAAAACGTTATTGTGTCCACATTAAAAATGGTAATGATAGTGTATGTCCTCCCTCTCATACTAGGCCTTTGGAATCGGGTGTGTATTTTACAGTTCAGGCACATTTAAGTGTCCGTAGCTATTGGGCAGCACTCTAGACTTCCATGCCATGTACACTGAGATTCTTCTTTCTCATCCTCAGCTGTCCAAGTCTAGCAGAGGCTTGTAGGACTCTGGTATCTTCGTTGACTGTATGGGGAGGGAGAGGAGGGTTTGGGGGTGAGTGTGAGGGCACAGAAGAGTTCTGGATGGTTCATAGAGGATCAGTGATCAGGCCTTGGCTTTGGCTCCCAGGGCACAGGAGCATCTCTTAGAGGTGGGTCAGGAGGTGTAAGTATTCAAGGGAATTGTCTCCCTCAGTAACGCTCGGGGTGGGGGTGGGGGGCTCTGGCAGATGGGGTGTGGCAGGAAGTGGATGTTCTTGTATAAGCTGACGTTTCCCAGCCTTGCCATATGCTCACGTAATACTTGTTTAGCACTCGGGGGTGAATAGACAAGGCTCTTGATAGTCAGTGGTGATGTCATGATTGAAACCTGGGCTGTACAGTTCCGTCTCTGCTGTTAGCCATACTGGCAAAATGGGGTAGATTTGGGAGACATTTAGGCAGAATTGACATGACTTGCTAACAGGCTGGATGTAGAGGGTGTGGTAGGAGGAGCAGGAATAGAGGAAATCTCCCAAGTTTTTCACTTGGACGCGTGGGTGTTTGGTGGTATCATTTACTAAGCTAGGGACATGGGAGCTAAGCTGTTCCGTTCCTAAGCCGGGAATAAGAACAAGCTTGGTGGGGCAGGGGGGTAATTTTTTGTTCACTTTGAGAATTTGGGAGATTAAAGTGCTTGTGGAGCGTCCTAGTGGATGTCCAGTGGGGTCTTGGATATTTACAGTTTGGGCTCAGAAGAGGTATGTGGATTAGAAGCATAGATGTGGAAGCCATAAATGTGTAAGTGGTGATTAAAGCTGTGCACCCCAAAGAGCTATCCCAGGGAGAGTGCTCAGAGCGGAAAGAGCGTCTGGGACACAGTCCTTGAGTGGCCGAAAAAGGGAAGGATGGCCAGAGAGTTAAAATAATAAACGTTTTGGGAAGTGGAGGTGAGCAGTGCTGTTAAGAAAATGCGAACCCAAGGTGTCTGTCAGGTCGGCACCAAGGAGGCTCCTGGGGCTTTGGCGAGACTCGGGTGGAGTCTCGTGTAAACCGTTCTTTCGGAAACTGGGCTGAATCGGAAGAGAAAGGGCTTCTTAACACCTTTTTTGTTTATTTATAATTAAAAATTTTTTATTTGCTGCTTTTTAGGTATAAAATAGATCTCATAGAAGAGAAAGCATCTCAGAACGCTGAGAGGATAATCACGCTGCACAGGTAAGTAAAAATTAAAAAAACAAACAAACTGGCTGCTATGCTAATTTATAGTAAAGTTTGGCTTTATTGTTACCTGAATGTAGTGGACAACTGAAAAAGGTGAACTTGTATCTTGTTTTCTTATTCTCATTATCTTATTTTCTATTGCTCAGTTCATTATTTTGATATGGTGGTAATTGGAAGCTTTAAATTACCTTCAGGAACAGTTGTGGTTCCTCATTTTATTGTTATTTTTATTTCTGCATTTCAAGGGTAGAAAACAATTGTTTAAAAGTGTAATTTTTAAGAGGAAATTTTGCAATAGAGCAAAGTATTTATTATTATGAATTGCACATGTTAATTCATGTGTATACAGAAATATGCATTCTGACTCATTAGTTCCTGCTGAGAGTCCATACAAGTAAGGTACACTGGAATGTGCTTCCCGATGCAGCGATGGGAAAGGTAAGACAATGTGTTACACAAATTGACTTCATGGTCTGTGTTTACTCAGCTTCATGTTTTGTTGATTTGGACTGAACTTATTTCCTCTTGAAAACTGCTCTTTGTTTCTGGACACAATCTGTCCTAGATACTGAATTCTAAACTCTGTTGCAATGAGCTGTAAGGTTGTAGGTTGTCAGTATTAGTCAATGGATCCACTTGATGGCATGATGCGTTCAGTGATCTTTAAAATCTTTAGTTATACCATCGGTGCTAATTTAGAAAAAGGTTTACTTAACTTTAATTTTCAAAGTTTTAGCCTCTTCACTTCAGATTTTTATGTCGTGGCGGTTAGAGACTGAATGGAGCCATGTAGAGTGTCCTTGATTAGGGATGTAGCAGCAAAGAGGATGAATAGATTATTTTCCTCTAATGTACTGCATATCATTTAATGTTGAGGTTTTATTTGTTTATTTTAAAAATCAAATCAGATTTGGTGACTTCATTGATGTGACTGAGGGCCCTCTTATTCCAAGAACAAGCATTTGTTTCCAGTATGAAGTATCAGCGGTTCATAGTCTTCAGGCCACTCAGTCCAGCCTTGTACGAAGATTCCAGGGACTCTCTCTACCTGTTCACTTAAGAGTAAGTAAAGTTAACGTTTCAGGTTGTCTGGGTTTGGGTGCGGGTGTGATTCTCGTCTTGATTTTATACTAGTCTGAATGGCATAACATTTTAATTTTCATAAAGTTGTGACACTAATGTTTTATAAATTCAGGTATATAATTTAAAAAGAGTTTTTCCCAGGATGGGACCAGATAACTCATAGAAGAAACATTAGTTGAAAAAATTAAATCAAATTGAGATAGAATTTTTAACTTTTCACATTAGGATAGGGGAGAGTGATTGAGGAGTACTGGAGTGCACATTGGTATGATCTTTGGGAATGCCTTTGGCCTTACTTTGGCGTGTTCTTCTCCCTAATTTTGATGGTCTATTCATGACCCAATGCCTCTCATTCTATATTGATCTCAACCTTGCTCATTCTTTTTCTTTTTTTAAACTTTTGACTGAGATACTTTTAGATTCATATGCAGAAATCTCAAGGACCTTTTACCCAGTTTCCCCAGTGGTAACATCTGGCAAAGCTATAGTGCAATATCACACCTAGCATACGGGCATTGATACAGTGAAGATACAGAACAGTTCCTTCACAAGGATCCTTCGTGCTGGCTTCTGTAGGCACCCTTACTCCCCCACAGCCCCCTGCGCTCTGTCCTTTCCCCTGGCAACTATTACTCTTCTGTTCTTCATTTCTATGATTTTGTCTTTTCAAGAATGTCATAAGAATGAGATGATGCATCATGTAATCTTTTGAGATTGGCTTTTTTTCACTTAGACTAATTCTCTGGAGATTCATCCAAGTTACTGGATCAGTATATCAGTAATTCATTCCTTTTTATTGCTGAGTAATATTCCTTGGTGTGGATGTACCACATTTTGTTTAACCATTCACCTGCTAATGGATATTTGGGTCTGTTTTTTTGGCTATTATGAATAAAGATGCTATGAACATTTGTATACAGGGTTTTTGGTTACATGTTTTCACTGATCTAGGATAAATGCCCAGAAGGCATATGTTTAGTTTTTTAAGAAACTACCAAACTTGAGTTCCAGAGTGGCTGTGTCATTTTACATTCCTACCAGCAATGGGAATAATCAGTTTCTCAAATCCTTGTCAGTATTTGGTATTGTCACTATTTTTTATTTTAGCCATTCTGATCCGCTTATAGTGATTTCTCATTGTAGTTTTAATTTGCGTTTCCCTATTGGCTAATTCTGTTGAACCTCTTTTCATGTGCTTATTTGCCATTTGTAAATCTTTTCTGGTGAAATGTCTGTTCATGTCTTTTGCTTGTGTTCTAATTGGGCTGTTTACTTTTTTATTGTTGAGTTTTGAGAGTTTTAAGAATATACATTCTAGATTTTAGTCCTTTATTAGATATGTAATTTGCAAATATTTCTCTGTCAGTGGTTTGTCCTTTCATCCTCCGAACAGGTTTTTGCAGATCAGAAGTTTTTAATTTTGTTGAAGTCCATTTTATCACTTTTTCCCTTTGTGGCTCAAGCTTTGAGTGTCAATTTTAAGAATTCTTTGCCTACCCCTATATCTTGTTTTTTCCCCCCAGAAGTTTTATATTTAAGTTTGCAGTCCATTCTGAGTTAAATTTTGTATAAAGTGTGAGATTTTGGTTGAGTTTCATTTTTCTTGCCTGTAGCTATTAAACTGCTCCAGCACCATTTGTTGAAAAGGCTGTCCTTTCTCCATTGAATTGCTTTTGCACCTTTGTTAAAAATCAGTTGGACATATTTGTGTGGGTCTATTTCTGGGTTCTGTCTTCCATTCCATTGGTCTATGCGTCTGTCCCTCTGTCATATCCCACAGTCTTGATTACTCTAGCTATAAATAACTCAGGTAGAATAATTCCTCCATGTTGTCTTTCATTATAAAAATTGTTTTAACAATTCTAGGTCCTTTGCCTTTCCATTTAATTTTAGGGTAATCTTTTCTATATCAACAAGTCTTGCTGGGATTTTGATAGGAATTTTGTTAAACCTTTATATCTATTTGGGAAGAATTGACATCTTTACCGTAGTATGTCTTCAGTCTGTGAACACAGTAGATCTTTTCATTTATTTAACTTTTCTTTCATGTCTCTCATCAACATTTTATAACTTTCAGCATACATGTCCTTTCCATGTTTGATTTTTCTCGACATACCTGCCTCCTTTCCTAGCTTTCTCCATTTCAGAGAACAGCATCATCATTTACCTGTTTGGGGTAATCCTTAGCTCCCTGTATCCCTGATGGCCAGGCCTCCATCCCTTCCATCTGCAAGTCCCTTCATCTCTTAATTCTAAAGCATAGCCTGAGTCCATCCACTGCACAGCTTCTCATCTGCTGCTTCCCCCACCCAGCCCCTCTTACCCCTCAGTCCCCTCCTTTATTTTCATTCTTGCCCCCACAGCACATTTTCTGCTTAGTAGCCAAAATGACCTTTTCAGTACACAAATCCAGTCATCTAATTCCTTTGCCCCAAGTGTTCCAATGGCTTCTCGTAAACCGGTTCTAACCCCTATCCTCTCTCAGAAAGTCTTACACTCTCCGGCCCCTGCCAGCTCTGACTTTATCTCATACCTTTCTCCATCGCCCACTGCATTCCAGCCGGAAGGTCCCTGCATCAGCTGTTCATTCTGCTTGAGTCAGGCTTGGTTTTCCCTTTAAACATACCGTTGCTGCTCTTTTTTTTCCAGGAGGGTTTGCATGTACATATTTAGTAATTTCACCTTTTATTATAAATTTCACCAGCTCTTTCACTGTGAAATAACCACTGGCCTACCCATATCCTTCAATATCCCCTTCAATTGACTTAATAAAATTGATGAGGTCATTACGCAGTTTGCAGTTTTCATTAATACTGTCTGATAATCCTCTGCTACATAAGATTGTTAAAGATTAAGGAAATTGGCTCTGTAATTTTACTATTGTCTTAATTAGTTTTTACTTGTTCTTTTGGTTAATTTGCTGAATCTCCTAGGTCTGCGATTTCAGTGTGAAGGTGTCACACTGGTTCTTAATGAAACTCTCCTTGTAATTATGATTTGAAGAATGATCTGTAGCATGTTGAAACTGGCTATTTAAGGAAAGAGCCGTAATCTACAGGGGCAGATTTTTGCTTTCTGTGATGATAATGATTAAGGACAAAAGAAAAGGAATAGCATATTCAGTGCTTATGTCTTTTTTTCTTAAATGCCAAATAACATCTGTTCTATATGCTGCTTTTTTTCCCTACTCTAATCCACATTTGTAAGCATTTAGCCTCATTTAAGTACTGCCTAACTTATTATGTATTTGTTTTGTTTAGAACCTGTATAAAGACTTAGCTGCTTTTATTTTAACTTTACTGATTGGTTTAATTCATAGTAAATCTTTTTTATTCAAAGGCACATTTTACGATATGGGATAAGCTATTGGAAAGGTCTCGGAAATTGGTAAGTATTTTTAACAGCTGATGAGTAGTCTTCTACAGAGAAGTATTTGTTGAAATTAAGCAACAACAGCAAAAAAGGAAAAGGAAAGGAAAGGAAGAAATTAGTTGTCTCAACAACTAAAGCAGTTTTGTGATTGTTTACCCCAGTAGTATTTTGGCAAGAGAATAATTGTAGTTTGTAATTCTCTTTAGATTTTATTTGTTAATTTTATGGAAATGATACTGTAGAACTTGATGCAAAATACAAATATTACTATATAGTAGTAATATTTTTAGAGGTTGTAATGGTGTTATGATAGTTTCCTTGCACACTTAATGAACGTACAAAAGATTAAGACCTGTCTGATACATTTTAAAGCTGCCTTGGCCGTTGACATGCTAGATGCGCATATGTCCTGAAAAATCAAATTGAAACACTTGTGTTTTTGTAGTATACTCTCATTAGTATTTAGATTTCATAAGTAGGAATGATTATATTTCTTCGCCATAAATATTCCTTTTCACTCTTTCATAGGTTAAGTGTCCGTCTTTTACTTAAATTATCTTCTAGCTGTCCTGTCTAATCTAGCTTCATGAACCCTTCCCAGTTCCCCTAATTTTCCACTCTAATCAAACTTGCAAGCACCCTAATAAGCACACATCAAACTTATTTTCAAGTTCATTTTTTCTTAATGACAGTTCTTCCATCTGGATTCCATTTCCTATTCTCCTATTTACATCCTACTCATTCTTCAGTACTTTACCCAAATTTCACCTTCTCCCTGAAATAGTCTGAGTAATTGCTCACCAAATATCCATTCATACATTTTCTGCATGATCATATACCTCCTCATGTTGTTTTCTGTTTGTTCTTGCTAGCACATTTACATTCAATTTGTTAACCCATTCAGGGCCTGTTATATACGCACAACCCCAAATTTGAAACCCAACACCTGGCACACAGGGTTGGTGGGGTTACCTAATAAATATTTATTGATTATTTTTATGATGATGTTTACAACTAGTCTGTATTAACGAATTTATAGGTAGAATTTATTGTTTAGGTACTACTTAGCCATAATGGTCTTATGTAAAATTTATGTAATTTTTCTTCATGATAAGAAAGTACATTTGAATGGATGGAATAACTTTGTCTCTGGCTGGTCACTATCATTTTAGATGAAGAAACTAGAGATGAAATGATTATAAATTTGGGGAGGCACAAGAAATGATAAAAAGTGAATACTTTAAAGCAAGGAAAAATAGCAGAGATAGTAAGCTAGAATATCTAGTAGAAATCAGTCAGTAGCTGTTTTTGAAACTTTTATTCTGGTTCCAGTTTCTTCTTCCATGGTGCCCTTTTCTTGTCTGAGATTAGGTTATACATATGATTCATGGATTCAGCTAACACAGACTTATTGAGTGTTTTGTGCCCAGACCTATAGGTACAAGAACAAACA
This sequence comes from Furipterus horrens, assembly GCF_987537825.1. Taxonomy (NCBI): domain Eukaryota; kingdom Metazoa; phylum Chordata; class Mammalia; order Chiroptera; family Furipteridae; genus Furipterus; species Furipterus horrens. The sequence continues at coordinate 13,702,593 of NW_028327171.1, forward strand.
AAACCTGCTTCTGACCTCCAGGAAGTTCCGTTAGTGGGGTAACAAAAGCAGACAGTTCAGGTGTACATGCGGGCCTCTGGCATACAGAGGAGTAGGACCCACACCAAGCTGGGGAGGTGGTTTAGGAAGGTTCCCAGGCCTTGGTGTCTCCTACTTAAGCTGGTTTTAAATGATGGATAAAGGGGCCAGGCAGGTAATTTGCTGGGGGATGGGCTGGGAGCTATCTCAGAAGGAGCTGCTTGCGTAGAGGCGTGGAGGAAAGGAGAGCATGTGAATGTCAGGTCAGCCTGAGTGGACAGTCACGTGTAGGGTGGCTGAGAGTCCGAAGAAGGTTGTTGTAAACAGCGTGAGGGGCTCATCTTCCTATATGTAGAATTTGTATTCCCCTCCTGAAGATGTTTGGGGGCAAAACTGGACAATTTTAACACAGAAGTGCCCTACTGGGCAGCCATTCCTGTTTAAAAGCTCATTCTGGGGGCAGCGTGGAAGATAGCTGCCAGGGAAGTCGGCACTCTTATCGGGCGTAGAAGGTGATGATTTTCTAGCCCGGCTCGGCAGGGAGAGCAGCTGTGACCGCCTGTGCAGGGAGGAGTGCGGGTCCACTGGGCCAGCCCTTTCCCGTGGTGCCGGTCCGGGGCTGGGGAGGAAGCCAGCTTTGCGCTGTTGCTCTGATGCGTCTGTGGGACTAGAATAGAAGTACAGCGGTTCGTTTCATTCATTGAACCTCATTTCATAACGTTGGTGAGGTGCTGAAGGAACTTACCTGTTTTTCACATCAATTAGCCTCTGATATAATTGTTTCTTCACATGTGGTTCGGCTTAAAGTCGCAGGACCTCTTGACGATGTTAAGTGAAGACTTACTGTATGGACATACAGATATCTATTGTACTAAATCTGTAATATTCGATGTTCCAAATAGAATTACAGCTCCCCATGAAATAGATTGATTTAAAATATCTTGGTGCCGCACTGCTGGTATTTTCCTTACACTAATGATTCATTTTATAGATGAAAAATTAAATGACAAGCTGGAGACATCTAGATATATGCCTCAGGTTATATTTTTAATGGAAATGTTGTACTTGGTAGTTTGTATTGGGAATGTGGCCTTGTGTGTTTTCTTCTCTTTCTGCTTAACTTTCTGTAATAATTACTGTTGAAGGAGAAAGACAAAGGTCATTGCCAGAGATGGACTGTGGAATGGTTTTAAGTGGTGGGTGAAGGATAAAACTAAAAGTATTTATTAGAAAAGTAAAGCTATTCATATTTTTACAGGTAACTGAAGATCAAATTAAACCTACAGAAGAAAGTACATCTACCTAGTAACGTCCTAAAATGTAAACATGTATAGTGAATTAAAATAAAAGTTTCTTATGTAATGTTTGTGTGCGCTTATAAAGATGAACTATCTTCTCTTCCTAAGATTTATACTGATATTTACCTTTATTTTCCCCCTTAAAGGATAAAACAACTTATGTTGTTCACAATAGAAATTTCACACAGAAATAACTCTGCTCTCTTAGACTCCCCAGGTGTAACACTTTGGCATATTTTCTCCTTTTAGTCTTTTTCTACATGTACGAACTTATATGTACAAATACAAATGTAATCTTTTAAAAACGTAGATAGGATCATACTAGTCTCTGTCGTTATTTTAAAAGTGGTGCACTAAACATCCTTGTGCAAAATGGCAAGTGTTTTGTGTATAGATAGCTTACCTATTTATTTACTAAGTTAACTATTTCTTATATACTGGCCATTTCACATGGAACTTTATTTACTCCTCACAAACAACCTGCTGAGAAGCTCTTTCCATTTGGTAACGAGGAGCCTGGAAGAGCACGGAACTGGCGAGTGGCAGAGCTGGAACTGGGACGCAGGTAATTTCACTCACACGCTCTCGTGTGCTGCTCCTCTGCACTGCTCACATGTCAGTGCTGCTGTAGCCGTGGACTTCTAGTCCTGGGGTTACTGACAGAAGCCACCTCATCCTCACCTCTTAAGCATCCTGCCAAACGACAGTCCCAACAGCAGTGTCTGAGAGGGCCTGTTTCCTCATGCCTTAGGCAGGTCTTGATTATCAGTCCTTTAAAACGTCTTCCCATTCCAGTCTGATCACTTTGGTTTCTGGGCTTGAGCCACAGGTTTCAGCTGAAGATTTTATCCCCTATGTTCTTGTGGATTCATACTTTGAAAATTTTTTCCCTTGGAAAACGTTTGAAATGTTTTGACCATACCGAGAAGTACAGAAAATACTTTTTAACTCCTATCCGAGTGGATTCTTAGCATGCTTTTTGGCGTTTTGCACTGCTTGGATGTCACTGCTTGGTGACTCCCCTCACTGTATGGGTCTTCATCTCAGTAAGTAGCAGAGTGAAACTGAATTTCCCAACTTTCCCTGCAGCTATGGCTCAGGCAGGTATCAGTCTTGCCAGTTAGACACACCTGTGTGACATTTGGAAGTGACACTGTGGAAAACAGAGTGGCACATGGGACCAGTGACATGTGTCTTTCCAGGTAGTAGCAGCAAAGGCTCCACGCCTTGGTGCAGACTGTGGGGCCGTGCTCAGCAGCTTCTCTCCTGCAGCGGCCTCGTTCAGACTGTGTCACCTGCTCTCTGACTGTGTCACCTGCTCTCTGAGCCTGAGACTTGTGAGCCATTTGTTCTTGGTTTAAATTTGCTAGAGCAGGTCCCGTTGTTTGCAACCAGCAATATTGACGTATAGCCATCCCCCCCATTTAACCATTTTTAAGCTCTTCCCTTACTTCTGATCCTTTCGTTTTAGGAAAACTACCTATCCATCGAAGGCCTTCATGTCATTTCCTTCCAAGAAGAAACGCTACTGTTAGAGCGTACGCTTACCCTTCATGATTTACAATGCATAGTATCCTCTGTTTCAAAATGAGACACAATTGGGTTCGTGCTACATGTCCTTTCGCAATTGGTTCTAATTGCTCAGCATTATGTTTTCTCATTTAACATGTTGGTATATGTAGTATATACAAGCAGAGATGGTTGATACATGTAGAGCTCTACAGTATTCCATTTACCACATACCGTATGATTCATCTCATGATTCATTCATTCTTTTATTGATAACCATTGAGGATGGTCTTGACTTCTTAGTACTACAAACAGTACTGCAGAAAGTATTCTTGTGTACGTTTCTTCGTGTATACATTTGACAGTTTCTCTAGAGTATGCAGCAGCAGAAATGCATTTTCAGCTTTACTAAATCCTAGTCACCACAGTAGTTGCAGCACTTCAGTCCCCATCGGCAGTGTGACAGTTCTGGTTTCCCCGCTCCCTCCACTTATCGTTGCCAGACGTCCGCATATTTGGTCAATTGGATATCTGATCCTATCTCATTAAACTTAATTGTTTAATTCTGACCGTATAGTGACGATGAGCATCTCTTCATTTCTTTATACCCATTAAAGTTTCTTCTTTGAGTTACCAGTTTATAGCCTTTGTCCAGTTTTAAAAAATTGGACCTTTGGTGCTTTTATATTAATAGGAGCTCTATATATTTAGAAAGTTGAACTTCTGTCACTGCAGATATTTTCTCTGGTCTGGCTTATTTTTAAACTTTGTTTAGGTTGTCTTTAATTTTTATGTGGCCAAATTATCCTTCTTTTCCTTTGTGATTTTTATGTATGTATTCAAGAAGTTGAAAAAAGCCTTCCCTAACTTGAGGGTATAAAGCATTTTTCTTTATTTTTTAATATTTTAAATTCTCTTAATAATTACAGAGTTTATATGAAGTTTAATTTTGTATGTAGTGAGGTAAGGGATCTAACAGTGAGTCCTCCTCTCCCCCACATGGACAGTCAATTATTCTGTATCATTTATGACTTCCTACTCTTGGTGGTTATGCCACACCGCCATTATCGGATTCCTTTAAATGCCTGGTTGGCTTATTGGCCCATTTGTCTGTCCCTCTACCACTGTCACAGCTTTAATTATTATAGCTTTATAACATTGTTTTGATTTCTGGTATGGTGACTCCTTCCTTAGTTGTCTTTTCAAAATTGTCATTGTTACTGTAGGATCAGCTCGTCAACTTCTGAGGGGCGTGCCTTAAAATCTCTTTTTTCTGATACTGATATTTGTACATGAAGTTTCTGTAGGTTAATGGTAAATATTTAGTACCTTCAACTTTTCATGTCATTAAGTTTTAGGTTTTCTCTGTTTTTTATTTTTTCTTTTCTTATTTTAATCATCACCCCAGGATATACTCATTGATTTTAGAGAGAGGGGAAGGGAGAGAGAGAGAGAGAGAGGGAGAGAAACATCGATTGGCTGCCTCTCGTATGTGCCCCAACTGGGGATGGAACCCACAACTCAGACATGTGCCCTGATTGGCAATCCAGCCCACAACTGCTTGGTTTACGGGATGATGCTCCAACCAACTGAACCACACTGGCCAGGGCTAGATTCTCTCTGTAAAGAAGAACCTAGGAATCTTTTTCCCCCTTAAGTCCATTCTACAATGATTATGAATTTGTGACAATTCTCCCTTGTAATTAAATCAATATTTGCTCATGTTTTGAGAGTATTTTTGTTAGTACTGTGTATTCTGGTTTGGGATTTTTGTAACTTGCTAGCAAGTTGTTTCTTTTTATCATTAAATAAGGATCCTCTCTATACCTGATAGTGATTTCCCCTACTTAACCTCATTTCCTTAATCTATTTTTTCTTTAATCTAGTTCTATTATTACATTAGACATTTGTTAGTATTTTCTTGGTATATGTTTTTCTAGTCCTTTTCAACTTTTCTTAATGTCATTATGTTTTAAGTCTGGTTTTTTTTGTAAGCAGCATAAAACTTGTTTGCGTAAAACTTGTTTTCTGTTTAAATCTAGTCCTGGAATTATTGTTCCTTAAGCGGTAAGTTTTAAGTCATGTACACTTTACTGTGATGACCATTTCTTTGAATTCTTTTTTTCTCTTTCCTTATTTTCTCTTTTTCCTTTCTATTTATTTATTTTAAATATTTTATTTATTTATTTTTTAGAGACAGGAGAAGGGAGGGGGAAGGAGAGGGAGAGAAACATCAGTTGGTTGCCTCTCATATGCCCCCAGCTGGAGATCTGGCTTGCAACCCAGGCATGTGCCCTGACTGAGAATCGAACCTGTGACTTTCTGGTTCACAGGCTGGCGCTCAATCCACAGAGCCACACCAGCCAGGGCTTCCTTTCTATTTTAGAGATTACATATTCTGTTTCTATTCTTCATTTATAGATGTACTATTATTTTGTCAGTCCCTGTTGATGGTTGATTTTTATTTTTTTCTGTTAAAATGTTTCACTTAGTAAGCTTTTATATATATGATTCTACACATGTGCTAGATCTGTAATATACCTTCTTATAGGTGATCCTTTTGGTCAAAGTATGATTTTAAGTACTGATAAACATAGATAATATTCTTTAAACAATAAAGTTATTCAGTAAGCAGATTTTAGATTTTATACATAGTTCAATTGGTTGAAAAGGAAAATATTTAGTTTTAGAGGAGGCTACTACTACAATGTTATTTCTAAGGGATCCCAAAGTTCGGTGTTATGTCAAGTCTGCATGTAGAGATTAAAAAAAGAATTTTATATCTGTCTATTTTTATATTTTTAATTTTATTGATTTGAGAAAGGGAGAGAGAGAGGAACATTGATATGTTATCCCACTTATTTATGCATTTATTGGCTTATATGTACCCTGACTGGGGATTGAACCTGCAACCTTGTCATACTGGGATGATGTTTCAGCCAACTGAGCTACCTGGTCAGGGCTTCATATTTATATATTTTTAATCATGGAATTTCTTAAAATGAATGTGGAGACTGTCTTTGTGATTTGCAGAATTTAGGAAAAGCCAAAGCGGTGCTCGAGCTATCTGTAATGAGTCCAGACAAGTCAACTGGAAAAACAATCCCTGAGGCTGGGACATACTCATATGCCAGGTACAGATAGTCTCCAGCATCAGAACAAGCTGTGGTTCCAAAGTCAGTGGAGGCTTGGAGACGTTTCCCCATTCCACGTAAGCAACTGTGAGCAAGGCCCTGAGCTGAGTGAAACACAGAAAAGTTTAAAATGGTGTTTCTTTTTTACTAGAGCTTATGATCTAGAAGAGAGGACAATACGCACAAAATTAAAATGCGGGGCAAAATGTGAAGCACTTTTATAGGAAAGCTACACACTGTACTTTGGGAGAAGAGGAGAAAGAGCATTTCTGGATGCGACCCTTGTCAGAGTGTATCTTCCGTGTGCTTGGCATGGGCTGAGGGATTAGAAATGGCTGAGCTGACAGCTGAAAGGGTAGGATTTTCCTAAATTGAGACTGGGTATAATGACTGGTAAAGCTTTGGCAGCATGGGGGTGGGGACGTGAGACAGGATGGCAGTGATATTTTGTGATTGTTTTATTAATCAAGGCAGGAACTGGCACCCAGTCCCTTCTGGACCTTCCCTATTTGCTGCCCTAAACAGGAGCGTAGTTGGGGACTCGATAGTACATGATCATTGAGTGGTTGCAACTGGCGGTAGAATACGGCAGCTAATTTCAGTGGGGGACTTCCAAGTCTGGTAGGTTTTATTAAGATGGGTAGGATGTTTTTGGTGGGCAGGGATAACAGGACCTGAAATTTAGTTGCTGCCCTCCCCCAAAGAGGTCAATGGCAGGGTGTGTCATCCTTTGCCCATGTTACAGAACCTCTCATTATATAGTCAATGGTGTGTCAACTGCCATTATATTTGTATGGGTTCTGCCGGGCACCATTCCTAGTTGCCATAGCAGCAGCGGTACTGGGTGTCAACCAGTTTCTCAGTTGATTTATGAACCACGTGCATCTGGATCACCAGGTTAGCCTGGTAAAAGGTAGTGTCTGAGCTCCACTACAGAATCAGAATCTCTAGGGGTGGGGGAAGCCTGGGAATCTGCACCCTGACAAGTCTCCAAGGTGAGAATCACTGCTCTTCAGTTATATGTAGACATTTTCAGTCCTGATTTGCTGTAATGAAATTTCATTTAGCAAAAGTCACCCCTTTGAGCCTATTGGTATTAAATGAAATGTTCACTGGGTTTAAACTCATTTCTGTTTTTATAGTTGGACTTCAAATAATAACGGTGTGTTGAGTCAGTAAACATTTGGGATAAGAACGTGCAAGATGACGGACCAGCCCTCAAGGGTATCGCTTGCTCTAGTACAGTCATTCCGACAGCAAGAGAAATGACAATGCAGTGCTTTATGTGCTGGGGAACTGGGGAATTACTGAGCCCTGCAAGGAAGGGTGATTGAAGGTAGAGAAGGTGTCTTTGGGATGGGACTTGAGGAATCCCCCTCTAAAAATATGTTACTGCGGTGGTTAGGAATACGGGTTCGCCAGGTGAAGACTAATACTGGAACACTTAGCCTTGTTAAAACACAACAGCAATGGGAAAGAAAAGACCCTCTATGAGGACATTATTTCCTTATCTTCGTTGTTATGAGGGGATTTGAAATCCGAAGTGGAGAGCTGAACTCGTGTGTACATTTTATCTGTTGGTTTCACTGTTTTCTAGTCAGTATTGGTTGAGAACCACATGAGCTTTTTTTTTTTTGCGTATTTCCCACTTCTGGACTTCTTACTTTCTTCAAGCTCGCTTTGCCAGTTCTCCCACTTCCTTCTGTTTTCAGAAAGATTCTAATATTCCCTGTTTTCTATATATTCTTCAACCCCCTGACTTCACTTTTTTATTCCTTATTCTCTTCTTTCAGCTGCTGGGTATTTGCGGCCGCTGCCAGCGACAAGGAAAGTCCTGCTCTCTAATTCGGCAGCTTTGGGGGAAGTGGGTCATGTCCCAGACAACCCCCTTCACAGTCTTCAATTCTTAAAAAAGAAACCGTGTTCTGCATATTTTAGTGCCTCATTCAATTCAGTGTTCTGTGTGCAAAATGGGGTTCTTTTTACCTTCTCCGTCTACCACAGAACCCACTTTTTCTTCAGCTGCCCTGTTTGTCACTGGAAAATACACATGCACACACACAGATTCACACAATTCATTGCTACTTACCCTTCCTCCCACCTGGAAGCACACCCCGTCTTACTCATGGTCCAAGAATTTTTGAAATGGCTGAGTGTACTGGTGAGGAGGACTCCATCTAATTGCCAGGAGATCAGGAACTAGAAGCCTGGGAGAGCTGGGCATCATCTAGGTTCCGTGGGTTGACATGGATTGTGGAGAGATTGTAGCTAACGTGTTCATGGGGAGATCTGCTCTGGTAGATATCAGATTTACGTGATCGGAACAGTTACAATGAACAGAATTTTAAAGCTAGAGTGTACTTAACAATGCATACTAGATATTGTGCTCTCTTTTATTTTATTTTTCAATTACAGTTGACATTCAGTATTATTTTGTATTGGTTTCAGGTATACAGCATAGTGGTTAGACCATTACATAATTTACGAAGTGATCTCCCTGGTCATTCTAGTCCCCCCCACCCCGGCACCACACATAGTTATTACAGATATTGCGCTCTTTACATGCCCTCTTTCATTTAAGTCTGCCACCCTTATGAAATGCATTCCTCATTTTTCTGATGAGGAAGCTGAGGCTTAGAGAGATGAACTTACTTAAGTTTCAGGTAGTGTATTCTAGTGCCCTTCAAATAAGGCATTTCACAGTACACTTCTTCTTAGTCATAGCTTTCTGATGACCAGAGCTTTCCATTGTAACAGAATAAAGGCGATACTAGATTCATTTTCTTCCAAGCCTAACATTTCTGGGACTTTGTGGCTTTATGCAGCAAGCAGGGTTGTGAAGAACTGGGACTTGAAACAAGGATTCATCTTGTAGGTACACAGTGCAGATAAAATGAACAGTCTGAAGAAACACCCTTGAATTGGCACACCTACACAGGGGCTGCATGGGGCCAAATGTTCATTTCGAGGGTGAGGAAGGGAATTTATTTCAGCGGCACACTCACCTTGAACAGAAATTGGGGTTAGGCCAAGGGGGTGCCCTCGGTGAGAAGACTATGTCCCAGGAATGAGGAATATTCCCCTGAGAATTTGCGTAATTTTTTCCTGTTATCTTTGTGTGTGTGTAACTACTGAAATTATAGGTTGTACCTTGCAAAAGGCCACAACAAAATTATTTTTAATAACTAAAGACTCAAGAGATTTATTTGGTCAAGTGCATAAGTGACGAAATGTTGAGAAGAGTTGCTAATACAGTTATACATTAAATATGCTAACAATTAAAACTGGCTGTTTATTTGTAAGCGATAGAGTTAGTTATGGAGAAAAATCACATAGAGAGCCGAACCTTAAAAATTCTGTCAAATCATTATCTTTCCTCTAACGAAGTGGATTATTTGTACTATAACATTAATGTAGCACTTTATATTTTACAAAATAGTTCTCTTATGTGAGCCTCACGCCAACTTTGTAAAGTATTAGCCACATTCCGTGGGTGAAGAAACAGGCTTAGGGATGAAAAGTGGGTTCTCTGACCCAATGATATTATGTGGCTAGGCTATTAAACCTAGGTTTGGGGCTTAATCTCACATGTGAAAATCTTCAATTAAATCTTTGTATTTTGTAGAAAAAAGGGAGTTAATTCTCAGACATCATTTACTGTGCTGATTGTTAAAAATATTTTAGTGTTTAAATATAATTTCAGTGTAATAGTCTTTCACTTTCCTAAGATTCAAATAAAAACATTTTTTTAAAATTTATTTTTCACTTACAGTTGACATTATATTAGTTTCAAGTATACAACATAGTGATTAGACATTTATATACATTGTGAAATGATCACCACAATACGTGGTACCCATCTAGCACCTTACATAATTATTATAACATTATTGATTATTTCCCCTATACTGTACTTTATATCCCTGTGACTGTTTTTATAGCTTGCACTTTGTATAAAAGGATTAATTTTAAACTAAAGTTTTCTAAATAGAAAATCATTACATGGGGGAAATACCAATTTCTAAATCTTGTAAAAAAAATATTTCTAGACAATCAGTGATATTACTGGAGGATAGTAGTCCTAATTTCTAACAACAAAGATATTCTAGAGATTTGTTTCAGAATGTCTTTAGTTCCTATGTCTTCCAGTTGGAGCCTGAAAAGTGCTTATGAACAGTTATAATTAACAAACCATAACAATTAACAATGACACGAATACATTTTCCTTTAAAGGTAAAAAAGATGTGTGCTTGAAGATTAAAGTAAAAATGTTCACATTCTGAATACTACTGATTACTCTTTTAAATGATTCAACTCTTAAAACTTAATTTAAGGTACAATGGCCCAGAAACCAGATTGTGATGAACAAATTAAAGCAGAGCCTGAAGTCTAAGTTTATGCAGCAGGGTGACTCATGCTTCCTTGTCTTCCTCCCACAGCACCAATTTGTTCCATGTGAATGCTAGTAACAGGCATCATACCCTGTTAATGCTAACATGTAGGAGTCAGTCGGAGGTAAAAACCCCTATCACGATTAGCATTAACAGCATACAGCCTACAGCAAGCCTCCCGCATTCAGAGGATGAGGCATAAAGAATTCAAACCACAGATTTCCCCTTCCTGGTTTGCGCCACCTGCAAAAGAGAGAGAGAGAGAGAGAAAGAGAGAGAGAGAGATGGTTGTGTACGCACTCGCAGTTATAAAGTTGGGTAGGTATAAATCTGAGAGCTGAAAAGCCTTTTTAGTAAAAGATGACATTTTTACCTTTCAGCTCATTTGAATACTTAAAATATTTTAAAAACTCTGTTCTGTAGTTCTTAATTATTTATGCCTCTGTATCATCTTTAAAATAAAAACAACACCACTCTTCAAAGTTCTCAAATGCTTAAATGCAAACGGGGGGGTCTTGAGTTCTGATGCAGTACTATTCTTTTCAGATTGATAGCTCTCCTGGGAACTGGACAATTTAAGTAAAAAGCCAAAATATTCAAGAGACTACTTATGATTCATGAAAATCAAAGCTGAATTAACTTGTTGAGGTTTTACCTTCATTATTTTATGGGGAGATAGAACACGGGCAGTGACGGGCCTTGCCTACAAGAGTCCATGGTGAAGTGTTCCCATGCGCTATTTCGAGATTTCTCTGGGGAGAGGACTGCCCAGCGGCTTTGGTTTTGGTCTACGTAGGGGAAGTATGACTTCAAGTGCGCTGTCTCAAAATACTTGTCTTCAGCAAAGAGTGGATTCAAAATAAGAAAAGATGAATTTGCTACTTCCTGTTAGAGTATGATTTTACTCTCAGATACAGTGACGTTTCTCCCACAGCTTCTGGTTTCGGTGTTCTTCTAGCAGAACCTAGAAGTTAGAGTATCATTCAAGTCTGTGGTCTCTTTCAGTACAAGAGGGGAATCACCTTCTCTTTTATTTAATCACGAAACCAGCTAGATGAGAAATTATGATTAAGTTCAAACGAAATGTATAAAGTTAAAAATTCCCCAGTGAATATATTTTTGATAGGGCAGAATACCGTGGTTTGGAAATTCCCAGACCAAGGAAATATATTCTTACTGATAGTAATTTAAAAAAAAATTTTTTTTTTCTGTTTTTTGCCTTGGCTGATGTGGCTCAGTGGATTGAGTGCCAGCCTGTGAACCAAAGGGTTGCTGGTTTGATTCCCAGTCAGATCACATGCCTGGGTTGCGGGCCAGGCCCCCCTAGCTAGGGGTGCGCGAGAGGCAACCACACATTGATGTTTCTTTCCCTCTCTTTCTCCCTCCCTTTCCCTCTCTATAAGTAAATAATATAATCCTACAATTTTTTTTTCTGTTTTCTGAGATGAATTAGTTCAATGATGAAGGGCTTTGAATTAAGTGATGTCAATTCAGGATTTTAGTTCATCTTACTGATTTTCAGTCAGTAAAGAAAGTAAAAGTAAGGACTTTCCCCCGACTCCACACAGTACTTTGGCCAAAATAAATATTCAATAAGTATACATTAATATCTTAATGTTAGCTTCTCCTGAACCATTATAATGGAATCTTCTCTTAAAGAGATTTGTCTGATTTGTATTTAAAGTGACTTGCATATTATTCTACCCACAACTTTTTCCCCTTTTATTTAAAGGTGACATCTGAGCACAGGTATCAAAAGAAATACATTTAGTATGATACTTGGATTTTCCTCTTTGATCTTCTTTTTCTATACATGTGAATTGCCCAAAGAGTGCCCAGAAAAGTGACAAGTGTTTTTCATGATGTACTATATTATGTCAAAAGTTCAAAACCTTTTATTTTTTTTATTGGTTCAAGTTAAAGGTCCACTGAAAAAAAGCATCACACAGGTCCCCTTTTGTTCTCAATGCTCAAAAACTGGTATTGTGCTATCCAGACTGCTCAGGTGAAGTCCTAAAGCTGCAGAGAAATGGGCAGTTTGTCTAAACATACTACACAGTCTTAAATCTCCTTTAAAACATAATGATGGATGACAAACATTAACCCCAATAAACAATAAGAGAGGAAATAGTTTTATAAAAAGTATATTAAGAAGGTTTGTAGACATTAGCATGGCCGTCACTAAGGCCATCCAGTGTGGAAGCTGCGCTCACTTTCTGTGAGTGCGCCTAGGCTCGTGAGAACTCAGGCTAACCAACAACAGGACCCCTGTGTGTATAAGTCGAAGTTAGTGACCACAGGCAACAAAGGCTAATCTATAAGCCAAGGCACTGGGCAGAGGATGATATCAGGAGGTAATAAGTAATGAAGTGGCTTTTTCTGGAATCAGTATAGCCACTCAGCTGGTAAGAGTGGCAGAAGAAGAATTACACACAATTCAGAGCCAGCAATCAACAGTGACAGCTGCTAACCATTTGATAAGCATGTGCAAGCATAATTTGCAATGTAGAGCAATTCAAAAAAATTTATATGGATTATACCACATAGAGTGGGGTCTTGACTAGGTTAATTCTAAAGACATACTTCAAATGCTCTGACTCCACAATATTTTTAAGCCCACAATGTGAAACCCCCATTGTCAATATAAGGTTTTCAATAGCACAGTTCTTTTCAGGAGTTGAGGATAGGTATCAAGGTAAATGTAGTACTTGAAAGAATTCAGTACTCTGTAACTGAGAGTCAAAACCATTCCTTCTTGGCTTGAATAAAAATCTATCAAGATGATATACTAAATTAATAATAATAGCAGATATCTTGCATTACATGGCCGGCCTACTCTTCCTCGGGCTGTGAGAACTAAACTGAAGGCAGCACTCCAGGAAAATTTTCCTTAAATTATTCTTTTCTGAAGGATGACTTTTTTAGAGGGGGGCACATGATTTCACTATATCCTTTTATTCTTATCTTACTGATTAGTCAGGAAAGATGTTATCAGCAATATTTTCATAGCAGAGTAAGTCCTAAGTTTGTCACTATGGATCTCTTTTCATATGTGAATTACAAGTTATATCCTTCCAGTTTTATGAATTCCTATATTTTCTAATTTTGCTGTTTATTTTCAGCACCAACCACTTAATATTTGCTTACCAAAAGAACTGTATGCCATAGTCATAATAGTTTAATGTCAAAACCAAGCCATCATGTGACTCCCCTGATTTTATTCATCCTGAAACGTACAAATATTTAGAAACTATTAATTTGTTGTCACAAAGTGAATACACACCCATTTCTACTAAAAAACATGATCCTATATTGATGTAGTTATACAAATTCCAGCTCCAAAGCCATTCTGGGTGAAAAGTAATGTAATTATGCTTTTGAAAATGAAATGATTGTTTAGGTAATTTTCTTTAAATATTTTCCCCTTGTTATTTAATCTTCCCTTGTATCAATAAAAATGTAATGATTAAAATGCAGTTCAATGTTGATTGCTAAAAACAACTTAGCATATAATTAGTTGCATAGGAAAGCTCTATCTGGCTTTCCCATTTTGACTCCTGATATTCATAAGTTGCTGTTTGGATTGGGTTATGAACGTTAGCAGAGTATCTAAAAATTAAGATCCTGAAAAAATTCGGACCTGTCATAGCTGTTCTTTGGAATGACAATTTCTTGGTTACCTTTTGACCTTGAGTCAAAAGATGAAGGTGACTGCAGACATGATGCCCCAAAGACCTGCTCCTCTGAAAATTCTACTTTTGTCATGCCTCTTCCCTTTCCTTCTGCCTCGTCTGAATTTCTTACCAGTAGAACCATCTCCTTGGGGTGGGAGAACCTAGGTGGCAGGTAAGGTTTCAAGTAAGCTTGTTCTCGAAACGCAATGAAGTTATTTGGAGAAGAAGGAAGAGAGTGGTGTTGAAGCCCCTGCAATCGACACATCAACTTAGTCTTGTTTATTAGGTTAATTAGCTAGTCATCTTTGAAAGTAGAGGTCAAGGACTGAGGCCCAAGGATGCAGGATGGGTAAGTTTTAATGGGGGTAGGGTGATTTTGAGGAGAGGATAGACCTCAAATAGTTCAAGGGCTCATCCTTTTCATGCCCACCATAAGATAAACACAAATTAAGTGTTTAAAATAATATAACCTAAGTTTTAGTTTAATCCTCTGTGTTTCAACCTCTCCATATGCTATAAAGCCTCACTGCTTAACATCTCAGTAATTCTTTATAAAGGGCTGACCAAAAGAAATACTCAGGTGAATGGTTTTCTGAAGTGTGTTTATTCCTGTTAAATCACATGTTCTCTGTAGAATATGATATTACTGTATTATATCTCTGTAACTAATCTTAAAGTTAAGTCAACTGTTCTGTCAGAAAATGGGACAGAGTAATATGTTTCCTCCTGAATTCACATGAGTTCCATAATTAAGAGGGATTGATGTGTAGCCTGCTACTGACTGAGATGATAACTAACTGGGGCTATGTCCTGCTAAAAAAAAAAAAAAAGTAAAATAGATTGTTCTGTAGAAATAACCCATATCCTGACCTCTTGGAGAATGATAAGATTACTTTATTTAAGAAAAATTTTCTGGATAAGCCATTGCTGGGAAAAAATTACAAACTCACCATAGCATATTTTCGTTTCGCAAAAATTTAAAAGCCCTTCTCTTGACAATTCTAATTAAGAATTCTTTAATAAAAAAAGAGCTCTTCATTGAAAATGCTGGTTTGCACATGAAATAGCTCTAATATAACATACCTTTCTATAGTTTGAAATTCAGAAAACGAGTGTTTTAAAGGATATATGCCAGTAATATGTTAATACATAAAACTAAGTGTGACACACTTTTGAGCTATCTCAGAAGAAAGCTAATGTGAGTGTCACAGGGTCACTATGGAAACATATTGAGTGACTATTTAATTGTGAATGCACAAATCAGAAAGAATATTGGCCCTGGAGGACTATTTTTGGTTTTTTTTTTTCTTTCAATTTTAAGACTGAAAAGCTTTTACTGAAATAGCTTGTGCAACTTATTTACAAACCAAATAACTGCCCATAGTTTCATTATGGGCAGTGATTAATACCTTCACTTTTCAGATAAGGCTGTGGAAAAACAGGGGTTACACATATTTCCCCCCTGGAGTTTTTCTGTGGAGTAAGCCCAGCTCTGTGACCTGTGGGGGTGGGGGTGGGGGACAGGACTTCCTCAACACCCGGCTCAGCTTCTGGCCTGCAACTTGGGGAAAATGTTATCAAACATGGAGAAAAGCAAGTGGCGTGAAGGAGAGAGCTGGGGGTGGGGGGTGGGGTGGGGTGGAAATGCAGCCTATTGCTGTAAATCATGGCTATTCATTCATAGTTTCTGTTTACACAAAAGTTTGTCTACGTGTCTGACAACGTAAACTTTTTAATATCACACTTCCATGGGAGAATTTTAATAATAATTTTCTTTTTCATTTATAATTTATTTTCAGTATCTTTTCTTCTCTGTTCACCACCCCCCCCCTTAGAAAAAAGAAACTTGATGGCTGTTACAAACTCTGGAGTGTTTGCCATCCTTTAAGGGTCACCTTCTCTAGGACACCCCTTCTGTGCACTTGACTCCACAGTGTTTATTCTCAATGCTGGATCCCAGTAACGTGCTTCCTTTGGAACTTGGTAAGTGTAACCTGTTTGTTAGTTATAGGTACAGATATATCTGGCATTGTAGGAAAAACCCTCTTCTTTGTTTCTGCATGTCACACTTCATCTTCTTCTATTTCTACATACCAAATGGCCCCAGCGAGGAAGAACTCGTGTATTGAGAGTGATGGGAGGCAAACTGAGCAAGTTCTGGGAGCACAGGACTTAGTTTTGCCTGTTTGGTAATTCGTTGTCTTGCGACGCTGCATGTCTAGGGCACCCTGTGTTACAAGGCAAACACCGTGCTGTTTCCTTTTTTTACCCCCGTCACGTTTTACTCAATGCCTTGCTAAGCCAAATGAGGGCTGTGTGTGGTGCTCCTCACATTTGCTCTCTAGACATAATTTCGTACACACCCTTAGCCACTAGGATACCTGTTTCAAATTGCTCCTCACAGATGGACTCCCCCCTTGCCTTATTTCTTGTTCTCTTGCAGACGGTGAGCTCCTGGAGGCAGAGCTCCCTTCTGCTCCTGGTGTGACCCTCCCTCTCTGCCTCCCCAAGGTGGTCAGTGAGTCCTCTCTCCACCCTCGCTCACTGCACTGGAGCGTTTGAGTAAGATTTTAACTCATAAGTGGACTCTTGGAGAATTAATGTAGTAGAAGCTTATCCATGTGGAAATATATTAATGAGGTTTGTTGGTATTCCGGATTAGTAATGGACTATTTCCATTTAGAGCATTCCAGGCATGGATCTCAGTCCACCAAGTACAGTCATTATAGGATGAAGGTGGAGAATATTACCAAAACTAAGCATCTGAAGTTGTAGGTAAAGTTTAGCTTCCATCCCTATATATATATATATTTTTAAACCACACTCAGATGCCATGATCCTGTGTTTTCATTGTGTAGAAGCATGTCCTTATTCTTAGGAGATGCGTGCCACAGCGTTTAGAGTCAGATGCCAGGTCGGCCCAGAGGCATAGACAGAGAGAGAAAGGTGGAGAGGGACAGACAGAAATAAAGCAAATGTGGCAAATGTTAACAATTGGTGCGTCTAGGTGAAAGGCTGGCAGTGTTGTTCTGTCGTTTTCAAGTTGCCCAGGCTCCATTCTTGACCACAGCAGTGTTATTGGCTGTGTGATATTTGATCATTTAAGTCTCTTTGTAACCTCTTTAAGTCTTAGTTGCTTCTCTAGGAGTGGAGATAATGGTCGCTGTGAAGTCGAAGTGACACAGTGAAGAATGCAGCTGCGCTCATTGTCAGGGTGCAGTGGATGTTAGCCATGGTACTAATGCCGTCAGTCACTCACACCTGCTGAGTATCTGTAAGTGTCTGTACATCCATCTCAAGCTGTACTTCTTTTAAAAGTACAAGTCAGGTACATTTACTGCTATATAACTCAATCATTATATAAATTAGAGAAACTCATACCAAATCAAAGTGATTCTTTGGTATCCTAGTCTCTAACTAGGAATAAGTAACGGCTAAAAAGTACACCAAAATGTTTCACTGGAAATAATTAGTTTTTCTTTGGGTTAAGGAGAAAAATCCATTCTGAAATTGTTACTATCTCTTTAAAATCAGACAATTTTCTTCCCTGTCAAGAATTTTTAGAGACCACTTTGTATATATACACTTTACTTACCCAGACTGTTTTTGTATGTCACTTTCCAGATTGGTTTCGTGAAATATACAAGATCATAAATGTATACCTAATAATTGCAAACACTTATACAGGGCATCTCCTGGGCTAGGCACTAGTCTGACTACTTGATGTATACAAACTCGCTTATTCCTTGTAACAATCCTAAAAACAAGTGCTGTTATCCTCTCTGCTTATACCTGCAGAGACACAGACCTGAGCAATACGCTGGCCCGATGGTGGATGAACAATAGAAAGGAGCATAGAATTTTGCTAAGACAGACAGGAACCCATACTTCACTTATGGAGAAATGGCACAGACGTCATTGCACATCATTTCCCCTTATCCAGACATAGCGTCACAATTTCATTACATCAGCTGTTTGATATTCTTTACTAATAATTCTTTTCTTCTGCCATTGCCTTAACCCCCTGTACCCACATGTGGATATTATTTTGCAGAATTGGCACAGATATTCACAATCTGTCAAAAAGAACCCGTGGCACTTGACCAATGTTAAGCCTTATTATCTGGTGTGTATGTCATTGTGTGTAAAGGTAGGAATGGTGTCTTTTGGTTCAAAGGGTTCTTCCACGTAGCTGAGAATCTCGGAGCTGTGAGTGAGAATGTTGAACTGCTCAGACACGTGATACGTTGATTTGAGGATAAATCTGCTTTTGGAGTGGTTTTGTTCAAGGCCCTGAATATCGTAAGGCCAAAGACAAAATTAACTTTCACAGCAGGTGAGAGTTACACAACAGTGATCAAATTTAAAGTGTTGCATTTCCTTAGGAGTCCGAGATAAAAGGAATACATATAGGAAAGATGTAGTCAGTGAAAAGGTGGGAAAAAGAGCTTTTAAAATTTAATATTTTCCTTTGAGAAAAAAAATGTTTCACCGTTTTCTTATTTTATCCAATTCCAACAAATAAGTGACAGTTTTGAAGCCAGTGTGATAAGTGGAAGACGAACAGACACTCTAGTCAATTATGCTGTATGTCCTTACTCTGACTGTCTGAACATCGAGAATATGAGTTCAGTGAGTTATGCCTTAGGAGATAAATGTATGAAAGTGAAGTGAAGTGGCAGTCATACTGGAATTACAGAATTTCATCAGTTCAAGAGACTTTAGAAATGACTCAGTCCCAGCCACCCGTTTTAGAGATGTGAGAAATGAAGCACAGGAACGTGCAGATTTAGGCCTAGAAACCTGCTATGGTTCTTAGGCCGGTGCTCTTTCCACAGTACCAGGCTTCTGCACTGCGAGCTGGAAGCCTAACAATCATTGCAGTAAAGTGATCAAAATCAGTAGTTTCAGCGAAGCAATAGCCAATGACTCACAAAAATGTAGAGACACCCATGAGTCAAAGACAGAGGTGCTTAGTATAGGTGCAAGGTAAAGGGTCCACATGCTGCTCTACCATTCAAGCTACTCAATATTTTAGTCATCTTAGGTCTACTAAGGGATAACACAACTCCATCCCCAAGAGGGTCATGGCTGAAACTTAAGGAAGCCTGGAGCCCACTGATATGAATGCAAAATTGTGTGTGAGGGTGCACTTTTAGAAAAATTCTAGAAAAGCATAGATAATCTCCATTAGATTGGAGGTAGGAAAAATGGAGTTAAGAATTGTACCTCTAAAACGAAAAACCTCCTTTAAATTGAATGGTAGATCTTAGTCATGACATAAAATAGCTGATGAAAAACTGTTCAAAAGTTAAAACCTAGGGCCTTTTTTGGTATATTTATATATATATATTTGATTCACAGAAGACTGATTTGATGAGCTGTGAAGAAAGATGAAAGTTATTAATTTTCCATGCTTGCCATTGGAAAGTAGAGAATGGCAAAATTCATAGCACATTCTAACTCATTTAAGTACTTATGTTACTGCATTTGAAATGATATAAAATCGGAGAACTGTGTCCTGTTTGTCTTTCCTCTCACATTTAGATTCACAAGGGTAGGGTTCAGTCACTTCTGCCTCCTGACCAGCATCTAGAATAGTGTCTGGCCCAGGCAGACAGAATGAAGGGACTGTGGCTCTTGGGGATTTTGGTTTTTTAAAAGACCAAAAAGTTATACTTTTTACGCATGGTTAGTCAGGTAGAGTCAAGAGTAGAAGTCTGCGCTAGTGTTACTGTTCTGCCTTGAAACACTGTAGGGCTCAGCCAGTGCTCATGTTTCTGTTTCTTAATACGTGTGGTTAGGAAGCTCGGTCCTGTGGCCAGGGAGAGCAGACCCCACCGTGTGAGGGAACTTGGTTAGTATTGGCCTTTGTGGAGTGGTCCATGTGGCAAAAGTAATTACTAAATGTGCTTTGGGCCTCTGAAAGAAATCAGGGAGGCAGCCAAGTAATTGAAATGAGCCTGCACTGAGACCAAAGGCCTGTGGTCTGCCCCCTCTACCCCCTGTATTCCACATCCCACATCCACATCCATACCTAAAAGCAGGCTTTACACTAAGGACCTAGTGACCTTACTAGAGAAAACAAATCCCCTGCACCACAAGTCCTCATGGGCAAAATAGGGGTAACACCTTCTACCCTGCCAATTTCCTATTATTGTGGCTATCAAATTAGACAATAAGCAGGAAGTCGCCATGTCGACTTTTTAGCTTATATTACTGTTCACATAGATAAGCAATTAAATACTTTATACCTATCTATTTTAAAAGATCAGTCCTGTGATTATTAAAGGTTCAGCTGCCCTTGTCCATTTAGAGTACATATTATGTTAAAGGCATATAAGAGGCACTACTTCAGAGTAACAAATGGAAATTCTAAGGAGTAATTTAGGCTTGCAATAGCTACATAATTTCATACAAAAAGCATATTTCCACTTAACCTCACCTATTTGACACAAAATATAAACTAAGTTAAATATCCTTGGTCTCCTCAAATCACACGAGGTCCTGAATCTGCTGTGTGATGTTAGAGAAGCAACTTTACCTCTTTAGACCTCAGTTACTCATTTTTAAGGATTGGATCCTCACTTATGTCCTTGTCAGCTGTCAGTTTCAGCAATTCCAGGTTAAATTTTGTTCATAATCATCCCTATATTCCTGCTTAGCTGTAAAATGTGAAGGATTGATACCCACCAGGGGCTTTGAGAGAATAAAAGATAATCAGAGCTCCCTGGCATGATGGAAACAAATACATACAGAAGCTCATGGAACTTTTGCTCAGTTTTCATGTATATTAGTTGGAAGACATGATATCTAATATGTTGTGATTCTAACCTTCATAACATGGTAGTATTAGTTACTATTCAAAAGAAAAAGGAAAAGATACACTTTCAAGGTAGTCCCATTTGATCCACCCTGCCCCTAAGTGTGTTCTGCATGCATGCTCGTCTGGCAGCTCCAGTAGCTGAGCTACTCTCGCGCCAGGTCACAGATTATTTCCCCTCCCAACTAAGGAAACAGCGGAGAAGCTGAGTGCCAGGTCTTTAGTGCCCTCAGCTCCCCCAGGAATCCTTCCCGAGCAACGTCCCGTCCTGGGTGAGGTCCCACGGACAGCGCCCCTCCGTCTGGGGCTGGGCTGGGCACTTGGCAGCCACGTGCGCTCCACCCCCCCATCCCCCGCCCCAGACCGTGGCCCCGCAGCCCAGTGCCTCAGGGCTGGTGAAAGAAGAGGGCGGGTGCAGGGCCAGGGCAAATCGGTGTACCTGCCAGGCCGGAGCGTCCTCCTTTCTTCCCCACGCTTGTCTGCTGGGGGCCTCTGCTCCACGTCCATGCCTGTCCCCTGGCTGGAGGCGCCCGGCCGAAGTGGCGAGTCGCACTGCGCCCCGGCTGGCCGCGCACAGGAAGCCCGCGCCTGCGAACGTGCGACCCTTTTATAACCCGCTAGTGACTTGTGACTCATAACCGACCAGGCGCCTTTTCTGTAAACCCCCCCGCCCCCCTCCTGCCTGTTCTTGGAACCTACAGCTTGAAAAACTTTTTTCTTTTTAAAGGAAAAGTCGAAAAAGCCCAGTGCCCGGAGGATTGATGGTTTTCCCCTTTTTCTTTCTCGTGGGTCATTCTGTCTGTTTTTTTCTACCAACACGTGCGGTGTACTTTCCTGTCCCGCGCTGCAAGCTCGGACTCCAACCTTTGTTCTTAATAAAAAGGAAACGCATTCAAATGCGCCTTCAGTCCGGTGGAGGGGAAGTTGCGCTTTTTGCAACTGGGTGGCGGGGGTGTCTTTACACAATCCTTGCAGATGAGAAAGAAGAGGGAGCCTCCCCCACAGAATCAGCTGAGGCAAGCGTATCCCCAACAGTGGAAGAAAAGGCCAAGTGACTCCACCATGTGACCCGTCCCATCTTTATCTTCAAGAGTCAGCTTTTGGTTTGGGACATACATGTGGGGTTTGAGTACATCTGTGCCTCGCCTATTACCCACATTTATACTCGGGGGTGCTAGAATACAGCGCTCCAATCTTCGTTAAGTTTGGCCTCACCAACTGCCTTCCCGCCCCGTGGGACACATTCCCGGAGCATATATGACTTCATTCATTTTTAATTTGGGCTTCCTCATCTCCTTCTACACCCTCCCCCATTCTCTGAAAAAGAGGTGTGTGTGCATTTTCCTGGAGTAAGTCATTTGACAACATTGGATAAAAATGAATAAAATAGGTCTAAATCCATGGCATGTTTAGACTGCATGTCTAGTTCAATAACTCCTTTTTGAGCCTCAGTTCAATAAATGTTTAGACCTGAAGGAAAAAGGAAAAACTGTTGGTGGGGGAGGAGGGAGTAGGGGGTGGAGAGGAGGAGGGAAAGTAAAAAATGGACTTGGCCTCATCACCCCGTGACTCATGCTTTTCTGCAGATAAGATAGGGCCATTGCTGGATTCCAGCACGGGTCTCCTAAACTTGGATCTCTAGCCCACAGGCAAAAGCCGTTTTAGAATAGTTTGTATTAAGCTGATGTCAGAAAATTAGTTTCTAGAACCCCTAAATGCATGTTAGAACACATAGCCCTTGACTGACAGATGACCTGGGTTGGTTAAGGAACTTGGGAGCATTTAGAAACCCTCTATTCCTAAGGCTTGTGTTTTCTCTCTTCATTGTCATTCAATAAAGAATGGCCATAATGAAGACAGGTAACATTTCTAAAACAGCTGCCATGTGCCAGCCCTGTTCTAAAACTCTTTACATGTATTAACTCTTTCAGTCCTCACTATGATCACAGGAGGGAGTGACACTCAGGCACACAGAGCTTAAACACTTTGCTTCATGTCATAGTAGTGTGGGTGATATTCAGTTCCAGCTCAGCTCCAGACATTAGCTCCACAGTACGGTCTTACTGCCTGCCGAGAGATGCTGCACCCAGGAGCTGGAGAAGGGGCGGTGGGCTGCGGGGAAAGGGATCGTGACCCCCATGAGGGTGAGCCACACTTCTCCTGCCAAGCCTTTCTAAATTCCCATTTTCTCATATTAGGTCCTGCTTTGGGCCACCTAGTAATAGTGGATGGATAAATGGCTTTTTGGAGTCCAATCGACTTGCATTTTATGCTAGTTCCAGCTGTGGGACCTGGGGCTTAACCTCTCTGAGTCTCAGTTTCCTCATTTGTAGAATGAGAAGAATGTCTTCCCCTGGGAATTGCTACAGAGTGAATTATGGCTCTGCCCTCAATTTATATATTGAAGCCCTAACCTCTCGTGTGACTGTATTAGGATATAGGGCCTGTGAGGGGGTGAAATAGGTTAAATGAGGTCATAAGAGGGGGCCCTAATATGATAGGGCTATTGCGCTTATAAGAAGAGGCAGAGACCCCAGAGCTCCCCCTCTTTCCACAGTTGTGCCAACAGGAGGTCACATGAGTACATACTGGGATGGTGGCTGCCTCCAAGTAAGGAAGAGAGTTCTCACCAGATACTGAATTCTGTTTGACCTTCAGCTTGGATTTTCCAGCCACAGAGCTGAGAAAATAAATGTTTGGTGTTTAAGCCATCCAACTATGGTATTCTGTTATGGCACCCTAAGCACAACAGGACGGGGGGATAATGATTGAATAAGATGAAAGCTACAGAGTGCCCACCCCAAATTAAAGCTTGAGAAAGTAAGGGCCACTTATTGGTACAAATATTGTCCCATTGATTTTGTTATGAGTTAAACTGTATTTTTCCCAAATTTACATATTGAACTCCTAATCCCCAGTACCTTAGATTGTGGCCTTATGTGGGGATAGTGTCATTGCAGATGCAATTAGTTATGATGAAGTCTTAGGGTGGGATTATAATTCAGTAGAACTAGTGTCCTTATTTTTAAAAAAGTGCCCTGTGTAGAGGAAGAGACACACCTAGATGGAAGATGATGTGAAGAGACACAGACAGGAGGTGGTCATCTACAAGCCGAGAGCAGAAGACTGGCCCAGAGCCTTCCTTCCCAGCCTTCAGAGGGAATCAACCCTGCCAATTCCTTGATTTTGGACTTCAGCCTCCAGAACTGCAAGACAATAAATTTCTGTTCAGACCCCCGGTTTGTTATGGCATACCTGCCAAACGAATCCAGGTGTGTGCCCAGGGCTGACTTGACTGGTGTCCTTCTCCCTCCTCATGACTCCTCATGTCCCCCAGAGGCTGAGCAGGTCAGACCAAGGCCCTCCTAGGTAAGAGTGGTACTTGATATTCCTTATAATAGATAATGATGAATACATTGTGGCAGCTGGCACAACTACATACCAATGATGAAGTCTCGCTAAAAACACCAAAAGTTCATGACATTCTGCAGATACCACAATAATCACAGGGAATGGTTAGGAACCAGACTACAATTTCCTTCCTTAAAAAATTATTCATGGAAAAATAAAAATTAAAAACATCCCCCCGGGGCATGGTACTAAACTCATCTTGAAGCTCAGGCCTTTTGGAAGAATATGAGAGACATTTCTCAGAGTGGATAAGTACTTTTTAGATGGCGGTTGAGGAAAGAGACCAACATTTCAGGATGGACCAGCTTATTTAATGTAGCACACTCTTCACTCTGTTGGACAGTACAATGGAGATAATTCCTTCCTCTGTGAACTTGTGGATACTCTCTGTCCCTGGGGATGAAGTGGGCTGAGTCTGCTTCCTCTAGACCCACCAGTGGCACAACCACAGTTAATGCCTGAGGCTGAAAGCGTTGCCTCATAGATGTTCGAACTTAGTAAATAGTGTTTGTGTTTATTTTTCAGTCAAAAAGCACCAGAAATTGTTTCTTTTTCCTATCATAATTTAATTTTATTCCTTTCACTGTTTATAACATTTTGGAAGCTCAACTCTGAAGTCCATGTTTTTCTCACCCACTTTTCTGTAAATGGGTAACTGGTTTAGGGTGTATGTGACACGCTTAAATGTTGGGATGCCTTCCCCTTCAGAGGCTGAAGGAGGGGCTGTGTTTTAAAAATCTTTTTTCCATCAAAGAAATCAAGTTTACAAATTACAGCGAATTAACCTGGCAGCTGTGTCTTTCCCATTCAGCCTCTCCCAAAGCACAGGAGAATGAAGTCAAACCTCTGAACACCAGAGTTGTGTTTATTGTGACGAGTTATAGGCTCTGGTTGGCTGGGTCCTAATTCTAGTCACTTGTATGCAACCAGTAGTCTCATGAGAAGCTGCCTTCTGTAGATAACTTCTTTTATAACCTTAATGGTTAAACTTTTTGTTAATGAGGTTTTTTTTTGGAGAGGGGGTGGTTCTAGGCCCATTTCTTTTTCTTCTTTTTTTAAAAAAAAATGTTTTGGGAAGCCTTGTTGTCACAGTCTGTTGGAGAATTTCATGTAATAAAGGAGAATTAGGATATTAGGACTGACCTTAGATTCTGAAAATATTTTGGTTTATGAACGATGTTGACAGGGAACCGTTCTATCTACTATCATCACATACAAAGAAAATTCTTCTGCCTCCCCCCACCACCATGGCACTCACTTCATTCAGTATCTGACCCCAGTGGTGTTCTTATCTCTACTGGCCTGGCCTACTGTTCTCAGCTTCAGTTGGTGAATTGATGAGTCACTCATAGTAAATCACTCTCCGCTGTCTTCCTTTTACTCCTTGAAATGACCAGGGAGACTTCTATAGAAGTGTCCAATATATCAGTGAATAGAGCTTTCAGCATGCTGATTTCTACCTTATCTTTTGAACACAGCTTTTTGTTGGAGTTTCATATATTTATTCTTTCGCAAAGTCTTCCCTGATTTTTCCAGCCTTCACGGTCTGAACTTTTTGTCCCAACTCTGTTATTAACTTTTATATTTAATATTGCACTTATCACTTGGTTTCATTATTTACCTGCATTGCTGTTGTTTGTTTTGGCCTCGCTAACGCAAATGTAACATCTTCAAGAATTCAACACATATTTATTTTTTAAAAGACTTTTTCTTTAGTTTTGGAGAGCGGGGAAGGGACGGAGAAAGGGAGGGAAAGAAACATCAATGTGTGAGAGAAACATTGATCAGTTGCCTCTTGCACGCTCCCAACCGGAGACAGGGCCCGCAACCCAGGCATGTGCACTGATTGGGAATTGAACTGGTGACCTTTGTGGGAAGACGCCCAACCTACTGAGCCACACCAGTCAGGGCTCAATTCATGTTTTAGTTAGAGCATTACTGTTCCTCAAAATACTTAGCCTAAGACTTTGTGTTAAGCACAAATTATTAATAACGCCTCAATTTAACTTTCTAAGAGACCAGGGCCGACAGAAGGGTAGCAAGTATGTATATTCGAAGGTAACCTAAAGAGGGATGCAATGTTGAGTCAGCCAATTGAGGGTCTGTGGATGCTAATAAAGCATTTAGAATATAATTTGCCATTGCACTCAGAAGAAATTCCAATTTTCCAACTCGGTCTGTCATGTCCTGTGGCACCCGGGTCCCACTTCCCCCTTGGACCTCATCTGGTACATATTTCCCATTTTTACTCTATTTCAGCCACAATGGCCTTATTTTTATTTCTGGAACACATTGAGCCTGCCTGTGTCTTAAGAATTTGTGTTACTATTACCACTGTGCTGCTTCTGTTGATGTTCTCTAAACAGTAAGAGGGAGGTTACTGTGAAGATAAGCAAATAAAACTGTTAGGTGGACGCTTACTAACCCTGGTATTTTAGGGGAATAAACTGCACTGTTGCCAGTAAAATAGAAGTGATGTCAGTGATTAAGACAGGCAAGAAACCCACATGACTTCTCTCAAAGGGTAAACACTTTACAGTAGCTTTACAAATAATTTGGGTTCTTTGTGAGGAATGGTGACCCAAAGGAGGTCAAGGATGAGTAATGCGAGAGATCTGAGGAATACAGCTTGATAAAAACCAGAATCTTTATATGCCGACTAAGTCAAAGCCGAGCAAGCAAATATCCATTGTGCTGGAACCTGAGTTTCTAGGCCTCAGACCATTGCTGTTCCTGATGCTGGTCCCCCACCCTTAAGAATTAGCACATTTTACAATAAACAGCAGGAGTATATCTGAAGCCCCACAGAAAATCTTGGTGCTCAGAGACAGAAATTGTCCTTCCCTTAGGCTAAACTAGTTTTCACAAAGTGACCGTATTTTTAGAGTTTGGTGCCCAAAATGTTCAGTGTCTTGAGTACCCATCACCTAGCTATTGGCAGGATAATAGATCTAATGCTAGCATTACCTCAAAGCAAATTAAACTGTGTTAGTTGAGGTTTTCAAGGAAAACAGAACCAACAGAATATATGTATATAGGTATTACATGTGTAAGTAAATGTATATCTATGAGAGGAATTTATTGTTAGGAATTGGCTCATCTGATGGCAGAGGCTGGCAAGTCCAAAGTTTGTGGGGTAGACCAGCAGGCTGGAGAGCCAGGGAAGAGCTGATGATATTGCAGTTTGAGTCTGTAGGCAGTATGTTGGCTGAATTCCTATTTCCTCTGGGGGAGGTCATTAAGAACTTTTATTGATTAGATGAAGCCCAGCCACATTATGGAGAGTAATCTGTTTTACTTAAAGTCTACTGATTTAAAAGCTAATTTCATCTAAAAAATACCTTCCCAGAAATATCTAGAATAATCTTTGACCAAATATCTGGCTACTGTGGCCTAGCCAAGTTGACACATAAAATTAGTCATCACAAGTGGCTTGAATTTAGACCATAGAAATTTCTTCTTAGTTCCCAATTCAAACACAGGTTCCCAAGTTGGTCATGGGAAATCCCTGTGTGTTTGTGCTCACAGAAAGGATTACAGATTCTGGTAGGGAAGGTCTCATGATGTTCCCCAGACGACACACCAACAACCTACTGCTAATCTTTTGAAGGGAATGTCACAAAAAAGTCTAAATTGAGGCAAATCCTCAACAGAGTGGCAAACCAGAGAGGCACTGCTTTCTACATGTGGCTCATTTCCGGGATGTCACACTGTGCTGTAGTGACGGTCCCTTGTGAGGAGGTTTTAATGGTAAGATTTCTATCCCCATCAGGTCCCTCTGAGGAATCAGGGAGCACTTTACCCATGAGGTGCCCCACAGAGGTCCACCCCCATGGTTAGTATGTTGTTGTCATAGTTACATATTTTAAAGCAAAAGTTTATTCTTTTAAATGTAGTTATTTAACATTGTACTGTTCTCTCTCATTATGTATAACACATATGCACAGAAAAATGCTATGCTGATAATAAAAGAAACTTATGTATAATAGAAAAGAACAGGTTAACAATTATAAAATTACTTCAGATAGTCTGCTATCAAGGTCAAAAATAATTATTCTTTGTTGTATATTCTGCTCAGATAGAAAAACTTTCATTCAGTTTCACCTTCTTAATTCTTTTAGTTTTTGAGCACCTGTTGACTTTGTGCTTTGTTGCTGCTTATCATGCTCTTGGCTTAAGTTAAACAACAAGGACTCCTTATTCCAGGAAGCACTAAAATTCTTAATGCTTATAATTTATTGTTGGCTCTGGTTTTTTTTTTTTTTTTTTAAATCCTGCATCGTCACTTTTGTTAATGAAACAGCCCAGGCTACACTTATCGTTTGTTAGTAAGACCAATCTTCTCTAACAAGAATTTTTGATATTGCTTTCCTAAGAACAGATGCTAAATTCAGAGAAATAGCATTGCCAGGTGTCTTTGACACATAATTCATCCTTGATTCTTCCCAGATGGTTTCTAGGGAGTGCTAATGGTTTAATCCCTCACGTTACATAAAGAGGATGCTGTAAATATTGAAATATATTTCGTATGCTCCATATTTTTAAATTAGCTTAACAATATTACAAGTGCTAGTCTACAGTTTAGACACTAATATTGAAAGCCAGTGAATTTTAAGATACATAGAATGTATACATAAAAATATGTTTCAGTGATGTATATATATATATATTTTTAGGGTGTGTAGAAATATATTTTTACTCATATGCAAGAAATGACACAAAGATTCAACAGAGTTATGTGAAATTTCATTTTTAGATTAAAATATACTTGTCCATTAGTGACTTTTGTGGCTCATACTTTAGCGGTAAAATTGAAAATCTGAAAGATTTGTCAATGTGTTTACAGTCTGCAAAATATTTTTTAAATACATAATTATGCTTTATCATTCTCTGAGCCCTTGAAAATAATAATAACATGATTATGTGTTACCCTAAGAAGTAGTATGTATATATATTCTCTCTTCTCCATTCTGTATAGTTCTGTTACTGTAATCTGTCAACCCAAGCGTCTCAATGAGGTGGCTCCTACTTTCCTTTCATGCTGTTAGAAGGCCTCTACCACAAGCTACAGGCTAGTAATTGTGTATTTTGAAAGAGACATCCAAGAAATGCCACCTTAGAACCATAGAGGGAAGGGCTGCGCCAAGATTCGGAGTCTCAGACTTCACAGAAATATTTCAGTCCGTAAACAAATGCCTTCCTGATAGTAAGTAGACTCCTACCCCAAGATCCACAGAAGAAACAGATGACTTCTAGAAGTAGACTTCTAACCTATGACCATTGGAAAAATAACTATTAACATGAAATAAATTAAACTGTTAGAAAAATCTGCCTGACAACTTTTTAAGTTTTAGCCACTCTTCTCGGTAATCTAATTTTGACAGTCTTAAATCTTAAAATCTTTGGTGCTTTCTGGTTCTCCAAATAATCACTCTTGCTGAATTTACATGTTGTCTTTACCACTGTCCTTGGAAGTGATATTCACAAATTACCCTACTTGAGAACTGATATAAAAGAATTCAAAAAGTTCTATTCTCATTGGGTCAGTTTGTAGAAAACAGAAGATCCATATGATATATGTTGTTTTGTATATTTGGGTTTGAAACCATGCAAATGATGTATGAAAATACTTAAAACAAAAGTAATGCAATTAAAAAAAGCAATACCTAAAAATTGAGAGCAAATTAGAAAGTGAACTTAATTGTGTACTAAGTTAGTAGCAAACAAATAGAAATTATTACAGGGGACTTTAAACAAAATAATTAGACTACACATCCCCTATGAGATATGTATATCATATGGAGAAAAGGTGTGTATACATTAGTCTGTAAAGAACACTGGCCTCCTGGGATGAATAAATTGTGTGCAAACACTAATATAATCTCTCAAGGAGTTAATATCTTGCATATTCTTGTTTTTTCCCCTAAGACTTTATATTTTAGAACAGTCTTAGGGTCATAGCAAAATTGAGAGGAAGGTACAGAGATTTCGCAAATAACCCTGCCTCTTCACATGCATAGCCTCTGCTGTTATCCACATCACCCACCAGGGTGGTATATTTGTTGTGATTGATGAGCCAACATTGACATATAGTCATTCCAAATCCATAGTTAACCTTAGTTCACTCTTAGTGTTGTACATGCTATGAATTTGGACAAATACATGATATATTTCTGCCATTAGAGTATCATTCAGAGTATTTTCATTGCCATAAAAATCCTCTGTGCTCTTTCTATTCATCCCTGCCCCCACTCCAACTCCTGGCAACCATTCCCCCACAACCTCCTACTATCTGGCAACCATCAGAACTCTATCTGTATCCATGATTCTGTCTCTGTTCTTTGTATTTGCTTAGTTTGTTTTTTAGATTCAATTGATAGATTTATATTTGTTGCCATTTTATTGTTCATAGTGTTGAATGTCTTCTTTTTCCTAAATAAGTCCCTTTAACATTTCATATAGTAATGGTTTGGTGATGATGAACTCAGTTAGTTTTTCTTGTCTGGGAAGCTCTTTATCTGACCTTCAATTCTAAATTATATCTTTGCATGGTAGAGCAATCTTGTCTGTAGGTCCCTGCTTTTCATGACTTTGAATATTTCTTGCTAGTCCCTTATAGCCTTCAGTTTTATTTGAAAAATCAGCTGACAGTTTTATGGGAACTGCCCTGTAGGTAACTAACTGCTTTTCTCTTGCTGTTTTTAAGATTCTCTCTTTATCTTTAACCTTTGACATTTTAATTATAATGTGTCTTGGAGTGGGCTTCTTTGCATCCATCTTCCTGGACTTGCATATCTATTTCCTTCATCAAATTAAGGAAGTTTTCATTCATTATTCTTTCAAATAGATTTCCAGTTTATCACTCTTTCTCTTCTCCTTCTGGCACCCCTGTGATGCAAATGTTGGACCTCTTGAAGTTGTCCCAGAGGATGCTTATATTATCCTCATTTTTTTGGATTCTTTTTTCTTCTTGTTCTGATTGTTGTTGTAGTTATTGTTGTTGTTTTTTTGCTTGCTTATGTTCCATTTCATTGATTTGATTCTCGGCTTTATTCACTCTACTGTTGTTTCCCTGTGAATTTTCTTTCTTTCAATTAGTGTATCTTTTGTTTCTGACTAGATCTTTCTATGCTGTTGAGGTCCTCACTAAGTTCCTTGAGCCCAGTGTTTTGAACTCTGCATCTGATAGATTGCTTATCTCCATTTTGTTTAGTTGTTTTTCTGGAGTTTTGTTCTGTTCTTTCATTTGGGCCATGTTTCTTTACCTCCTCATTTAATTAGCCTCCCTGTGTTTGTTTCTATGTATTAGATAGAGCTGCTATGACTCCATGTCTTGGTAGCATGGCCTAATATAGAAGGTGTCCTGTAGGGGCCAGTGTCTCAGCCTCCCCTATCACCCAAGCTGGGTGCTTGAGGTGTGCCTTTCATGTGGGCTGAGTACAACCTCCTCTTGTAGTTGAGCCTTAGTTGTTGTTGGCAGATCAATAGAGGGATTTACCCAGGCCAGTCAGCTGGAAGGACTGGCTGTGACCACTAACCACAAACCTCCACCCTCACGGAGGATCAGCTGTGCAGGGGCAGGGTGGTGGTGCTCTGACATGGTCTATAGCTGTTCACTGGGTTCACAGGCCCTGGGGTTTCCTGGGTAGTGCAGGCCAAGGTCAGCCCCCACCTGTGTTTTGTTCAGGACCATCCTGCCTGCGCTATAGAGCAGTCTGAAATGGCTGCTACTTGTTCTGGGTTTGGAGATTTCCAGGTGAAGTCAAGCTGTGAATCTAGGTTGGCTGCTGCTAGTGCTGTGCATGAGGCTACTTAGCAAGAGGTATGGCCTTGGGGCTCCCTGAGGCCAGCTCTTGCTTGTTTGAAAGGATTTAGGAAGTTGTGAAGCATGAGCCAAGTTTAGCCATTTATACAGATAAGTTACTGTGAGCAGCTGTAAATTGGGTGGAATGGAGTCTCAGAGGATCTACAGGGCAGAGCAAACAGTGTTAGCCAGGTTGATGTAGTCCTAGATATGGCACCCACCTGCCACTTTTCTGTCTGGGAAAAAGCTGTCCCCCAGCTCTCACCTGGATGCCAGACATTTCAGATTATCCCTGCATGCCACTGGTGACTTTCAAGCTGCTACCCTAGTGCTGGAGCTCAGATGGAGTATATCTGAGTAAGTTTTTGTGTGGGTTCTTTAAGAAGAAGTGCTTTAGACTTCAGCAGTTTCTTTTACCAACTCAATCCCTGCTGGTTTTTGCAGCTAGAAGTTATGGGGACTTATCTTCCTGGCATTGGAACCCTGGACTGCGGGGCCTGTTATGGGGCTGGGACTCCTTGCTCCTGAACTAGCTCTCCTAAATTTTTATCCAGGACACCTGGATGTAAGTCCAGCCTGTTCCATGTCTCCACTCCTCTTACCAGTTTGGGTGGATGTGGTTTCTTTAATTCCATAATTTTCAGGATTCTATTCACTTCAATTTCTGCTGGTTCTGCCTGCTGGTTGTTCTATAATTTAGCCACAATTTTGACACGGTTGTGTGAGAAGGCCAGCCATGTTTAGTCTGATAATCTTGTCAGAGAACTTTCTGTAGCTGGAGGAAGAAGAGGTGCATTAGAAGGAAAAGTCAGAGACATTCAAAGTAGGAGGAGGCCTCAAGGGGAAGCTGCTGGTTTGAAGAGGCAGGGGGCAACACGAGGAGTTTAGGTGGCTTAGAGGGGAGGAGAGAGGCTCCTGGCTGACAGCCAACAAGGAAACAAGAACCTCAGCCCTGCAGCCCACATAACTGAATTCTGGCAACAGCCTGAATGAGCCTGGAAAGAGATCCTGCCTCAGAACCTTCAGGTAAGAGTTCAGCTTGCCAACAACTTGATCTCAGCCTGCGAAACCTGGCCCAGAGGAACCAGCTGAGCTCACCAGATTCCTGACCTACAGAACTGTGAGATAATAAATGTGTGTTGTTTCAGTCTGCTAAATTTGTGGTTATTTGTTATGGCAGCAATAGAAGACTAATACATGGAGGTATTAGAAATGGCATGATTTTGATGACTGACTGGTCTGTGATCCATATATGAGGGGGTAGGGGTAGGACTTACATGCCACGTTGTCCAATTCTGCTTCAAGTTCTTTTCTTGCTACCCTTTTTGGAGGAATTGATATTTTTAGACTCTGCCATTTTTTGAGTACTGTTGGTGAACTTATTTTATTTTTGAAATATGTGCTTTAATTCATGTGGTATTGGAAGCAAGAGAATAAGTAGTACAGCGTAATTCAGCTGTCTGAATCCTGAAATTTCTTGCTCATTGAGTCTTTAGAAATGGAATTAAGGGAGGATTCCATGAGCATAAAATAAAAAGAAGTTATTAAAAATAAGGGCCATTATGGAACTAGAGAGAATTATGCTTAGTGAAATAAAGCAGGCAACAAAAGAAAAATACCTTATGCTATCACCTATTCCAGGAGACTAATGAACAACACAAACAAGCAAAATTGAACCAGAGGTTTGTAAACAAGGAGCAGACTAACAATGACAATGGGGGAGAGGGGAGGGAGAGAAGGGGGTAAGAAGGGGAAGGGTCTAGTAAAAGAACATGTATAAATGACCCATGGACATGGACAACTGGGTGGGGACTGACTGTGGGAGAAGAGGTGGGCAGGGTGCGGGGAAGCAATAGGGAAAAAAGTGGGACAACTGTAATAGAAAAACAAACAAACAGAAATTTTTAATGGGGGAAACATAATGAAAGCAAAATAAATTATAAATGAGCCAGCAACCCCCCCCCCAATGAAAACCTCACATGAAAAAAAAATAAGGGCCATTAAAAAATTAAGTGTGTGTGTGTGTGTGTGATAGTTAATTTTCTATAACAACGTGACTGAGCTACGGGGTACCTAGATATTTGCTTAAACATAATTTCTGGGTGTGTCTGTGGAAGAGACTAGCATTTGAATCCTTAGATTGAGTAAAGCTGATTGCCCTCCCTGTTTGGGTGGGCATGGTGTAATCTGTTGAGGTCCTGAATAAAACAAAAGATTAGGTAAGGGGTAATTTGCTCTCTCTGCCTGACTGCAGGTTCTGGGACATTGACCTTCTTTTACCCTTGGACTGGGACATACACCACTGATTCTCTTGGTTCTCAGGACTTTATACTTAGACTGGAACTATAATACTGGCTTTCTTGGGTCTCTACTTTGCAGACCAAAGATTGTGGGACTTCTCAGCCTCCATAATATTGTGAACCCATGTCTTATGATATCTGTCTATCTATCTATCTATCTATCTATCTATCATCTACCTACCTACCTATCTATCTATCTATATATTGGTTCTGTTTTTCTGGAAAACCCTGACTAATACAGTGTATATGTATATCTCTATGTACACACACATATAGCATGATATGCTTTAAGTTCTATTTATATATGAAATCCAGAAATATAGGTTATAAAACATTTTTAATCCTTTTGCTGGAAAGGAAAAGTATAAAAGCCAATATCACTTTGAGTTTCGAAGAGAATAGCAGTAGTACTTTCAAACATTCATCTTGATGACAGAAATGAAATTTGGAATACAAGAATGAATTTCTTTTTGATTAATATTGCCTTATAGTATAGTCTGATATCAGATAGTGTGATACCTCCACTCTTATTTCTCAGGATAGCTTTGGTAATTCAGGGTCTTTTGTGGTTCCATGTAAAGTTTAGGATTATTTATTTGGCAATAGCTGTGTGAAAAATGACATTGATATTTTGATAGGGATTGCATTGAATCTATAGATTTCCTTGGATAGTATGGCCATTTAAACAATGTTAATTCTTCCTCTACATGAACATGATATATGCTTCCATTTATTTATATCTTTTTCAGTTTATTTCTTCAATGTCTTATAATTTTCAGAGTATAGGCCTTTTACTTCCTTTTAAAAATGTATTCCTAGGTTTTTTGATGCAATTGTAAATTGAATTGTTCTTAATTTATATTTCTGATAGTTTATTATATTGTTGTATAAAAATGCAACCAGTTTATGAATATTAATTTTGTATTCTGCTACTTTACTAAATTCCTTTATCAGTTATAGTAGTTTTTGGTGAAATCTTTAGGGTTCCCTCTATATGGTATGATGTGATCTGCAAATAATGACAGTTTTACTTCATCCTCTCCAATTTGGATGTCTTTTTCTTGTCTGATTGCTGTGGCTATAACTTTAATACTATGTCGAATAAAATCGCATGATAGTGGCATAAAAACACACATAGGTCAATGGAATGGAATAGAGAGGCCAGAAATAAACCCATGCTTATATAGTCAACTAATCTATGACAAAGGAGGCAAAAATATACAATGGGGTAAAGATAATTTATTCCATAAGTGGTGCTGAGAAAACTGGACAGATACATGCAAAAAGATGAAACTAGACTACCTTCTTACACCATATACATGAATAAACTCAAAATGGATAAAAGATTTAAATGTAATATCCCAAGCCATAAAACCTCTAGAAGAAAACATAGGCACTAAATTCTGACTTTGCTCTTAGTAATATTTTTGTTGATATATTTCCATAGACAAGAGTAACAAAAGCAAAATAAACAAACAGGACTACATTAAACTGGAAAGTTTTTACACAGGAAAGGAAAATATTAACACAATTGGAAGACTACCAACCTACTAGGAGAAGATATTTGCCAATGATACATCAAATAAAGTGTTAAGATCTAAAATTTATAAAGAACTCATAGAACTTAACGACAACAAAACAATCCAATGAAAAAATGGACAGAGGACCTGAATTAACATATCTCCAAAGAGAACATACAAATGGCCAATAGACATATGAAAAGATGTTTAAGATCACTTATCATCAGAGAAATGCAAATTAAAACCACAATGAAATATTACCTCTCGCCTGTGAGAGTGGCTATCATCAATAAATCAATAAACAATAAGTGTTGGTGAGGATATAGAGAAAATGGAACGCTTGTGTATTGTTGGTGGGGATGCAGATTGATGCAGCCACTATGGAAAATAGTATGAAGGTTTCTCAGGAAATTAAAAATAGAACTACCTTATGAAGCAGCAGTTCTGCTCTTAGGTATTTATACAAAGAAATCCAAAACACTAATTCAAAAAAAATATATGCATCCCTATGTTCTTTGCAGTGTTTTTAAAAATAACCAAGCTATGGAAGCAACACAAGTGTTCATCAATAGAAGGCTGGATAAAGAAGATATGGGATATATATGCAATGGAATATTACTCGACAATAAAAAGGAAGGAAGTCTTACCGTTTGTGACAACATGGATGGAGTGGTGGGTATTATATTATACTAAGTGAACTAAGTCATACAAAGACAAATACCATATAATTTCACTTATGTGTGAAATCTAAAAAGCACAATAAATGAACAAACAAAACAGAAACAGACTCATAGATACAAAGAGCAAGCTGATGGTTGCCAAATGGAAGGAGGGATGGATAGCTGGATGAAAAGGTGAAGGGGTGAAAAGGTGAAGGGAGTAAAAGTACAATTGATAGTTACAGAATAGTCACGGGGTTGTAAAGCAAAGCATAGGGAATATAGTCAATGACATTGTAATAACTATGTATGGTGCCAGGTGGGGTACTAGACTTATTGGGGGATCACTTCTTAAGTTATATAAATGCCTAATGACAATGCTGTACACCTGAAACTAATATAAAACAATATGAAATGTCAACTATAATTGAAGAAAAAATTTCACATCATAAGTAAAAAATTGTAACTATGTGAAAAGTTGGATTTTACCCAAACTTATTGTGGTAATCATTTCATAATATATACACATATCAAATCATGTTGCCCATTTTAATGTAATACAATGTTATATGTCAACTATATATCAATAAAGAAAAACATTAAAACTTAAAAAAGAATGAATTTCTTCAAAAGACCTATAGATTTTATTGTTTTGGTCTTTCTGTTTTTTCAT
The DNA here is from genome assembly GCF_987537825.1 of Furipterus horrens. NCBI lineage: Eukaryota > Metazoa > Chordata > Mammalia > Chiroptera > Furipteridae > Furipterus > Furipterus horrens. The sequence continues at coordinate 13,739,807 of NW_028327171.1, forward strand.
TCCATCAAAATTTTCTGGGTGTGTATCACATGTCAGATGTAGTACTTGATGTTGAGGAATCAGTCATGAACAAGGTAGACATTATCACTAACTTTTTGGAGCATTTGTGACAGCTGATAAGTGCATGTTTGGTTCAATTAAACTAGCAAGGATGGATTTATATTGATATGAACTTAGTTGAACCAGGGACTCTTTTGAACTTCTGGGCTGTACCAGTGTTACTGTGACAGGGTGTACTGGGGAATACCAGCCACTGAATAAATGCAATCTATTAGAGTGTATGAGTGTCTATGTGAGTATGCAGTAGGGGACTGAACCCAATCAGTACCCAGATGAAGGTTCCTTTAAGGAAACCTATAAGATAGATGATGATTAGGAACTCATGGGTAGAGAGGCCCCAAGGCGTGGAGAGCCTGCCAGGCAGAGACAGCAGCAGCCTGAAGACCTAGGAGGTACAGAGAGCACAGCAAGGTGGTGTGACTAGTAGATGCTTTAGATCAGTGGTTCTCAACCTTCCTAATGCCGTGACTCTTTAATGCAGTTCCTCATGTTGTGGTGACCCCCAACCATAACTAAAGCATAGTGATTAATCACAAAAACAATATGTAATTATATATGTGTTTTCCGATGGTCTTCGGTGACCCCTGTGAAAGGGTTGTTCAACCCCCAAAGGGGTCGTGAGAAAGTGAACCGGGACTGGGCTCACTGCTGCACAGAAGGTCAGCAGCTGTATGTATCACCATTTTCTCAGTCCTGATGAACTACCACACTAACTTGGGGCATTGGGAGGTCAGCCTGTTTTGTATTTTTTCAGCTCTGTTGAGATATAGTTGACATATGACAGTGTGTAAGTTTAAGATGTACATTGTAGTGATTTTGTGTGTGTATATATCTCAAAATGATCACCAGAATAAGGTTAGTCAACACATTCAGTACCTCACATAGTTATAATTTTTTTTTTGTGGTGAGAACTTTAAAAATCTACTCTCTTAATAACTTTCAAATATACAATACAGTATTGATAATATAGTCACCATGCTGTTCATTAAATTTCCAGAAATTCCTCATCCAATAACTAGAAGTTTGTACCATTATACCACTGTCACTCATTTCCCATACCACCCCTTTCTCTCACCTTTGGCAACCACCAGTTGGTTCTCTGTATTTGAGTTCATATTTTTTACATTCCACATATAATATTTGACTTTCTCTGACTTATTTTACTTGGCATAATGCCCTCAAAGTTCATTCATGCTGTTACAAGTAGCAGAATTTCCTTCGTTTTTATGGCTGATAATATTCAGATATTAAAAGATGTTTAATTTTACTAATCATCAGAGAAATGCAAATTAAAACCACAATGAAATATTACCTCTCACCTGTCAGCATAGCTATCATCAGTAAATCAACAAACAACAAGTGCTGGCAAGGATGTAGAGAAGAGGGAACCCTTGTGCATTGTTGGTGGGGATGCAGATTGATGTAGCCAGTATGGAAAACAGTATGAAGGTTTCTCAAAAAATTAAAAATGGAACTACCTTATGAAGCAGAAGTTGTGCTTCTAGGTATTTATCCAAAGAAATTTATCCAATGAGCCCTTTTTATGTACCTAATTAGCCCTGGTTTTTGACACACAATCTTCACTAAACAGTATTTTGTCTATACTCAATAGAATGGGAAAGTTCATGGAAAATGGCTGCTAAGACGAGTCTCTGGGTCAGTTGTTCATCATGTTGTGTGGCTGGTGAAGCCTCTTATCTTTGATGGACCCCAGAATGTGGTTGTGACTGTCTTATATTCCCTTATTCACCAACTTCTCCGTTTTGTAAACACTTATTGAATACCCTGTTTGATGCACTGGTCTGTGTTAGTTTTCTATCACCATCCAACAAATTGCCACAACTTTAGTAGCTTAAAACAACACAAATGTATTATTCTACAGTTCTGTAGGTCAGAAGTCTGAACCGTCTCACCGGGCTAAAATCAATGTGTTGGCAGGGCTGTGTTCCTTACCTGCGGCGCTAGGGGAGAATTTGCTTCATGGCTTTTCCCAGCTAGAGCAGCAGTTCTCAACCTGTGGGTCACCTAAGACCATCGGAAAACACATACATAATTACATATTGTTTTTGTGATTAATCACTATGCTTTAATTATGTTCAATTTGTAACAATGAAAATACATCCTGCATATCAGATATTTACATTATGATTCATAACAGTAGCAAAATTACAGTTATGAAGTAGCAACGAAAATAATTTTGTGGTTGGGGGTCACCACAACATGAGGAACTGTATTAAAGGGTCGTGGCATTAGGAAGGTTGAGAACCACTGCTCTAGAGGCTGCCCATGTTCCTTGGCTTGGGGGCCCCTCTCCAACTTCTAAGCCAACAATAAGAGTGCTTCCCTGATCACATCTCTTTCTCTGACTCCCTTCTTCTATTTTCCTTTTCCACTTTTAAGAACCCTTGTGATGGCATTGGGCCCACCAGATAATCCAGGGAAGATCTCTCTACTTTAAGGTCAGCTGAATAGCAACCTTAATTACCTTTGTCATGTAACATCACATATCCACACGTTCCAGGGATTAGAACATGGACATCTTTTGCGGGGGGTGGGGGGCATTATTCTGTCTACCATGTGATCCCATAGAATATGCTTGTCTTTTCTGATTCCTTTTTTCCCTCTAGGCACTCCTTTCTCTAGAAGAGCTGATTTCTTGCCTGTCACCCCCACACCCCTCATTTCATCCTTTCCTCACCTAATGCACTTCCATACCCACCAGCCTATCTGCTCCTTCATCTATTATCAACCACAGTTTTGAATTGTAGGCACATCTTATTATTTGTTTTTGAGCAAGCAAGCCATCTCATTGACTTCTTCCTAATGTTGAGTGTCACATGGCTAAAATGAGAGAGTTAATCATAGTGATCAATTATAATGAGCCCTCCTATGGTTTCCATCAGTGAAAAAGCACAGATACTGCTCTTCTGCTTGGTTTTACACAGTAATAGCTGCTGTTCTAAAATTTCAATGCTAATTTGTCCATTGCTTTATTTTTCAGTGATCTTTACCAAAGTTAAGAACAATGTTATAGATGGATTATGAAAGACTTATAGAACCAGAAAGTGTGAGAGGCAGTGCACATTACCATTTAAAATGTTTGCAAGGTGTGCAAAGTACTTAGAATCAAGATTATTTGTATTTGCACTTGGAGGGAAGGTTAATAAATTTTTTCTTTTAAAGAGAAAATGCCAGTCAAGCCATTAATCATGTGAAAGTAGTAAAGAAGCTTTTAGATTATACTTACATACCTGAAAAATTAGGTAAAAATTTCATGACAAGTCACAAAAACCTACTGAGTTCATGACTGAAGAAATTTTAAGTGGTATGGAAATATTTTATTATACAATTTAAATATTTTATTTAATTATATTAGAAATCTGGATTTACAATAAATGGGGAAAATGATCTAAAAGCACACTGATGATACCAACTTTCTGAAATGGCACCTGAAAAATTTGGTTATATTCTATTTTAATTACAAATAATTCTCATTTTCCTTTAGTTTTATTCAACAGGCGAAACAATGTCCATTTCCAAAAATTAAGGATTTTATTAGTTGTGGACAACAATTAAACCTACCTAGAAATGTTTAAAATTTCTTACTATAATAAACCAGTTTCAAATGTCTCTAAGATATAAAATAATATTTTGTAAAAAAGTGATAAAATAATATGTACTTTTGTGGTTTTAAAAATGCCATTAAAAAAAAAAAAACACGTCAGGATATCAGCAGAAACAGTGAACATACTATAGCAACTGCTAGATGAAACAAATAGACTTTTTTTTTTTTTCATTTACAAAAGATAGACTATGTTTATTTAGAGTCACAACCAGTTGACTTGCTCAGCCATTTCCACTTCACTCCATTCTGAGCCCTGTACCTGGCGCCAGATCGGAAGGAGCACTGTTTGGACCCAGGTTTATAAGCTTCTCATTGAGGGCGATCTGTGACTATGTGAGATTAGCCAGGTAGGTCACCATCAGCAGGTCATTGATGTTGCTGTTGAGTACGGTCCAGGCCATCGGGAGCTATCTTGGGCACTTGGTTAACCAGACACATCAAGAAGTGGCCCACAGTATTGTCAGCTGACACCCCTCTCCAGACAGTACATCCTGCAACACTGTGCTGAGGGCCAGCCCATGACTGCTACTTGCTGCAAGTCACTTGAGAGTCCAATCACCTGCTTGGGGCTAGAACAGGTCTTCACGGTCAGGTCAACTCCAATGTGTTAGGTGTCATAAAACTCATATTTCACTGTCAAAGGTGTGACTTATCTCAGTGGCCCTCCCAGGGACACCCATTCAACTGCTGACGTAGCCGTGATGCTCCCGAGACCATCCTGGAGACAAGTTGCAGGCTTCCCGGCTGTAGTATTGGATCAGTCCAGGGTGCTCTGTGACATTACGCCGGTAGTATACTAGCCCAGGATGAGTCCAGGTGGAGGGACTTTCTTGTGCAATTCATAAACATTCTTAGCAAATTCCATTTCAATAGCCACCTCGTCTTCCAACTCATTGTGCGACACTGAAAAGCAACTGGTGACTTTCACTGAGTGCTCGTCAATGGTTCCCAGCAGAGTCCCGATGACTGGGGCAGCACCCTTGTTGCATCGTCGCTCTTAGCCGTCCTGATGGACGTCAAAATGACCGGGTGCAGCCGGACCACACGGCTGCCAGGGAAGGGGCCTGGTAGGGCAGGACCTGCCAGCGATGGCGACTGTGACTGTGCGGGGGTCTGCGCTGGCCCGGCGCCGAGGTGGCAGCTCCCGCGGCTGCAGGGTCTGGGGATGAGGCTGGCACCGGAGTTGGAGCTGGAACCGGCGCTGGAGCTAAGGCTGGGGCCGGGGCCAGGGCTGGGGCTGAGGGTGGGGTCGCAGCCCGGGCTGGCGGGGCGGGAGGAACACTGGCCTGTACCGCCAATGTGACTCTCCAGTCCAGGAGCTAGACTTAGCTTTGCTTCTTTGATTACTCTCAGGCTGAATTATCTACGTCTGAGACCAAGGGCAATTCATGGCCAGAGAAACTGGAAGAATACAAAGTCTCTAATGGACTTTCAGTTCATTTTTCCAATAGAGAGCAATTCATAAAAGCGTTAAGTTATACCTTGAAAATTAAAATGAAGATCTCAACATGACCTCTCACACCCTTAATCACCTGCCCTTGTCCCTCCAATAAGTGGATTCTGTTTGGTGGTAAGTGTTTGAAGGTGTTGAAAGTTTGAAATCCTGAGGGTGCTAGAGAATAGTCGGAGCAATTGGTATTGTTAATTATGGTTTTTCTTCTAAGGATTAAAATTGAACTACAGGTGTAAGACGAGCTCTCTGAGGCATTCAGGTGAACTTGTTTTTGCTGGGCTGGTTTGCTTTAGGAGATGGAACTGCAGTGTAGTTACACGATAAGGTTCAGAAGCATGTGAGTGAATAAGTCACTAAAGCAATTCTTAGTGCTCCTGAAGTTCCAAGGCAGCCATCTGTGAAACAGTTCGCTCGGAACATTGGCAACAGGTTTGATTAGTAAAATATTTACTTCTCTGAGAGTTCTAATGTTTTTCTTTACGAGTGTAATATATTAGGAAAAGAAAGGCTTTTATTCAGAACCTTCTCTACCCAGTTTGAAACATGCTCAAACTTTCTGAGGCCTGGACTGAAAATGCTTACGATGGTCATCGATTGTATAATCTAGACTCATTTTATAGGCCCTAGAGGTATCAGAATCTGGGTGCAGAGAACAAATAAGCCATGATATGAACTATTGAAAATATATGAATGGAAAAGACAATCCGTTATTTCTTAAAATATTAATAAAATCTACTTAAAGAGCTGATATTTAAGAAGGAGCACAAGCAGTATGAAGAGGGGATTTTTTTTTTTTTTATGTGTTATGTTGCAGTAATGAGAGGAATCTAAATCACATTTCCTGTAATGTCCCAAGACTGAATGTTATATATTTGACTTTTAAAAAAGCACATGTTGAGAAAAGGAAACCAACATGTATTCTATGCTAAGGAATGGGAGGGTGGGACTTCAGAGAACAATGTGGGTGGGGAGTTTTTAGAATGAGTTTATCCATTTGCAACGTATTCAGAAAATTTTGATCAAGACAGACCTTTGATTTTAGTAACATATGGGATTTTACACTTTCTCTGAGCAATTTGTTTCCTTCTCAGTATCTTTTAATTGCTTGGGTTAAATTGTATCATGCCATAAACTTAAAGGTTTATGGCTTCAACTCTAAAATGATTCTTAAAAATAAAGCATAACAATAATTTTAGTAATAAATTTTTTTGGTAATATTTGAAAATTCTTATTCAATATAGTGCCCAACAGATGAGAAAAGACTTCCTAGGTAGATAAAATAGATTCTAGACATCACTCTTTCATTCATACTTGGTTGTGTTTGTAAATTAAAGCCCTTATATAGTAGACAATCGATAATTAGAGGTTGAATTTAAAATTAATTAATCAAAATGTATCCTATTTTTGAAATTAAAAATTCAAGTATAGAAAATTATGTTTATTTTAGTAGGGACTTAGAGGACAATATAGGATACAAAAGTTATAGTCAGTGAAACATGAATTTTTAAAATATTAATATAAAAATTAAAATAGCTTTTAATGGATCTTATTCTGGGAAACCTATCATTGCCTGTCAACTTAAAGAACTTAAAGCATAGGATTATATATTGGTTCTCTTCTATTAACATTTTATACTTACTTAGTATAAACCAGAGCTTTTTTAGATAAAAACCTAGGTTAGTATAGAACATTATAGTTTAATTGAGGTAATTGGACATTTGAATAATGTTTTTACATACCCCTTCCTTCCTAAAATTCCACTGAAAGGAAATAGTTTGTTCATAGTAATAAGCAATTATATTCTTAACTTAAATATTTACTTTGGGAAAGATGATTTGAATTTTACTCATAAATGAGTTTTGAACATGCTTGAGCTTACAACAATTGAGCATGAGTCAGCATGGATTTTTGTCAAAAAAATTCCGTCAAATGAATTGACATTTAAAAAACTGTAATAATCAGAGTCATAGATACACCTCCCACTACCCCAATTAAAAGAAAAAAGAACCTGTCTAGACACAGTTACTTATATAGTTAGTCTGATTTTAGAATTCCTGGAATATAGTAATAACACCTCTTATTTGCTGGGCAACTACTTTATACCAGACACTTTTCCAGGAACTTTTTATGGTTTCTCCAAAGTCATGGGCAATTATCCTCACATTGCAGATAAAGAAGATGCGATCTCCGGGGTTAAATGACTTGTCCCAGATCATGCTGTAAGTGGCAGAGGCAGAGTGGAATACAAATCTTTTTCTGAACTGCTGTTCTTTGCCTCAAACTTCAGTTGCCTGCCTTCTTCAAGGCTGAAGCCAGTCCTGGCTTTAGGATGACCAACTGTTATGATTTTCCAGGCAACAGAGATTCCTAGAATGCGGGACTTTCAATGCTGAACTTGAGAAAGTTTTGGGCAAACCCAGGCGAGTTGGTCACTTTATCTGTAGGTGTACTCCTACAGCTACTGGGTAGTCAGCAAGGTGATACAGCTCCATTTGAAGCCTATTAGAAGTCCTATTCCTGACAAATTATCAGCACTGGTGAGGCCATTTTTTTTTTTTTTTTTTAACTAATAAGATAAAATTCAGAGAGCTGTTTTTTAGAATAGCTCGATATCTGTGCTGGCTAGTTCTTGACACACAGGGAGTTTGAGCCTGCTATTTACCAATCAATCCTATTCTTTAGCATAACTTCAGAACTCTTAAGTAAAATATTTAAACATTTTTGTCACAGTCCAGGATTCTATAGGTTAAAGAGAATGAAAATTCATTAAAGATATATTTACATCCTTTGTCTCTAATGCATGCAGAATCATGGTGTTTCTGATTGAAATGCTTTTCTATTAACATGGTGTGTCACTTACAGGTGTTACCTTTTTGTCCACTCTAATCCCTTACCTTGTGAGTATTCCCACATCGTTTTCATCTGAAAAAAAATTTTTTTTCAGTAAGATTGTAAGTTTCTTGATGGTAGAATATATACCTTTAATTGAGCATGATAGGTAAGATCACAGAGTCTGGGGACAGACTGTTAACTTCTAGCAGTAGACCATGAGCAAAATTACTTAACTTTCCTGTACCTGGTTCCTACATACATACACACACACACACACACATATATATATATATATATATATATATATATATATATATATATATAAAATCCTCACCTGAGGATATGTCAATTGATTTTGAGAGAGAGGGAGAGAGAGAGATGTGAGAGAGAAACATTGATCAGTTACCTCCTGCACACGCCCGTGCCAGAGATCAAACCTGCAACCTAGGTATGTACGCTGACTGAGGATCAAACCTGCAAACTTTTGGTGAATGCGAGGACAATTCAACCAACTGAGACACCTGGACAGGGCAAAGTGTAAATTTTGAGTGAGGGTTGCTACTACTACACCTTTGTAATTTTGCTGTTCAAAGATGGACACACTTTACAGCATATGCCTTTTAAATATTGGATCATTTTAAAATATACTCTGCTGTCATCTGTCATATCCTCTACATTGTGTCTGTGATGCAGGTCACTTATTGACATACTGAGACATTCTACTCTTGGTTAGTCAAGAGAAGTTGCAATTGATTTAAGGAGGAATGCCATAGCAGTACATACAGAAAGAAGCTGGGTTTTGTTGTTTTTGTTTTTGTTTTGTTTTTTGGTAGCAATCGAAGTGTGTGGATATAGAAACAGTAAATAGAGGTACAGATTTAAGGGGATATGTTTAGATTCTGATAGTCTGGCTTCTCCCATTTACTTTATAACTCAAAGTTATAACATATTACTATATAACATAAGAATTAGCAATTATTTATGAAATTTTAATAAGTACCAATCATTATGCTAAGTAGACTAATGATAATTATTGTTTGCATTCACAGGTTGTGATAAAGTTTATGAAGTTTGACTGGAAGTGTGAACTACTGGCAGATTCTTAAAGGTATTTATTTTGGTTGAATGTTTTTTAAAAAATATTTTAAATATTTAATTAATATATTTTTAGAGAAGAGAGGGAGGGAGGAATAGAAAGAGAGAAACACTGATGTGTGATAGATATGTTGATAAGTTTCCTCTTGTGTGTCCCCAGATGGGGACCTGGCCCACAACCCAGACATGTGCCCTGACTGGGAATTGAACCAGTGACCTTTCAGTTCACAGGCTGGCACTCAATCCACTGAGCCACACCACCAGGGCTGGTTGAATGTTTTTTTAAACATGTTCTATTACCAATAGAACAACACTTCTAGGAAACATCAAGACAGTTTTACGTGATAGTGTTATAATGGGGAAGATCAACATGTATTTACTGAAATTAGAACATCACCTTTCTAAGAGGCTTCTGATCTTCTAAACTAATTTTCGAATGTCTCCTAGGTCATTATATTAAAAGTGATGTAATTATCTTTGAAAATGGAGGCAGTCCTTCTGGAATGTTAATCTCAGAATATTTCAGGCCAGTATTACTGAATTATCTCTCCTTGGCATCTAAGTGCTCGGGTTGCACCTCAGAGCAATACTTAAGTATAGCCGAGATGTCTGGGAATGGCACCGCAAGCCAGAAGCACATTCAGTGACAAAGGTCCACCTTCCTTCTTTGCTTGCCTTACATTTCCCTCTCCTAGTGAATTCAACTGCCAAGAGAGATGATTGTAAGGTCACTAAATGACCCGGGTAGTATATTGGCTATTTGGTGCCAATTAACTCAACTTTCTACAAACCATACCCTAAATAATGATTAATATGTAATAACTGGTAATATGCAAATTGAAGGGCTTCTCCTGTTCAGTAAATCTTATCTGCAGCATAGATGTGATGCTTGAGATTGAGGCAACTGTTTTGTGACCATAATGATATTAGAAATTCGGAGAGAGAAAGAAGTTACATATGCAATGGCTCGGCTTAGAGTTTTGGTGCGTGGGGTCCTTAACTCTAAGACCAGCCAGTTGGTAGTGACCAGGAGCTGGCAGTTGGCAGCAGCTCAAATTCTGAAGCAAAATATGATGGCATACATGTTAATCATGCATGAGTTTTTTCAGGCTTCCGTTTCCCTCTTTCTGTCCAGAGGAGTCTGGTTTCTTTAAGTCCAACATGTTCCTTTCTGCACTTTTCGAGGGGGATTCCCTTGATGAAAGGATTCTTTTGAACTCTTATGATTCATAATCAGAAGGCAAAAATGATGAAAGAGAGAGCAATAGTCTTGGACGCGGGTCAGGAGGAAAAGTTTCTGTTTTCCATTTTTAAGGGACTGTGTATAAAAACATGAGAGCAGCTGCGATGTGTGAAGGAACTGGGTATGAGGTATATGAGCCATGTTTTCCAGGAACAATCTGGATGAACATGGCTTACTTGATTATTTACATAATGAATGGTTTCATCTGTTTCTCAGTAAATTTTCTCATTGGAATACTGCAAGTAGTAACTATAAATAAAAAAGTTGCATATGACTTTTGAGAATAGAAAATTTCTATATCCATATTTCTGCTAAAAATTGTTGAACAAATACCTAAATAGTATTGATTTGAAGGGAGACCAAATCTCCCCTGTTCCGATGCTGGATCTAAGTTTCTAGCTAATTCCTACTTTATGGAGTGAGGTGTTTCTAACATCCAAAGAGACAGTTTGGGCTTGTGGTTGGATGACATATGATTCAGCTATTGCTGGTGCTTTCCTAGAGCTGAGTAAGGCAGGAATTCAGTTTACTTTTTGCAGGAATCAGCAGATGGGCAGTTTCTGAATCTTCCAGAACTCCAGCTGATTTTTGTGGGTCTCAGGGTTTGACCAAGGAAGCAGAGGTTGCAGCTCTAGTTTACATGATACAAAACTACTGGGCTTCGGCTCATGGAGAAGAGAGACTGTGTTTTCAGTGATACCACCAAGTAGTTTATTCGATGGGGAGGCAAATGCATTGAATCAGTTAAGAGCTCATAATTCTTATTTGAAAGCAGACATGGCCAAATGTCTGTGTGGTTCTGCTATGACTAAAGTGAAATATTTTTAAAACTGTGGGTGTGGCAGTCCAGGATGCAAATAAACCAAAGATCTGAGTTGCACACAGAAAATAACAACTCCACTGATCTAAACTTGACAGCATTGCCCACTTTTATGAAAAGCACTGACTTAAAGCTGCTGCGATCATTTCCAAGCAGCCGAAAGGATGGGATGGAAGAGCAGGAATCCCAGTGTGTGATGGTCACTTACATTGGAATGGTATAGTGCTTTAAACCTCTCAAATATACTGACGCAGACTCCATCAGGGACACATAAAAACCCATGTGCCGAATAGCCCAGGTTTTGTTAACGGACTATGATATTAAAATGGGTCTAGATGCTGAGGGCTGGGTGTTTTGTTAAGGACGATGTACCACATGGGGGTCTTTGCTTTCCACATCCCTTATAATGAGACAGTTGATGTGTGGTGTTCTTTGGAGAGGAATATGAGGATAAGCATGGAATTCTGATTATTTGTACATGCCACAAATTTTAAGAATCATTGGCTATTTTTTCGAAGTTGTTTGTCTTTTTTGACTTGTTGCATTTTTAATTTTTTTGAATTGTTAACATAAACATCCAGGACTTTTTGCATGGGTATGAAAAACAAGATTTTTACACTAATTATTTATAGCTTCTGGTTGGTGTTATATAGTTAAGGCATGTATGTCTCATTACTCCATTTCAGCACTAACCTGACATCTAGAAATAACTGAAAAGCAAATTCTTTTCAGTGCAGTCTCTTGAGAACACAAAGGGAATAGATCCATAATGTCCAGTTAAAGGTCTTAACTTGGTTGTCTGTTGCTATATTGCAAACCACCCTCACGTTTAGTGGTTTGTCATCAGTAACTGGGCTGGTGAGATCAGCTGGGTGGTAGTTCTGTCAGCTGCTGCTGTGGTCACTTGGAAGCTCCTTTGGGCCAGAACACCCCAGATGGCTCATTCACATGGCTGGCAGGGGTGCTGACTCTCTGCTGAGGGCTCAGCTGAGTCTGGGAGTCAGAATGCCTCAGGTCTCCGCACTTTGGCCACTCTGGGAGCTTGGGCTTCTCACAGCATGACAGCAGGGTGCTGAGTGATTGGCCCGCTGCTGCCCATCTCTTTAGGCTCAGCCTGGGAGGTTACACAGCGTCGCTGCTGTCACATTTCTGTTGGCCAAAGCAAGTCACAGATTCAAAGGATTTGAAGAAGACTCTTCAATAAGCGGGGAGAAGCCAAGAAACAATGACGTCTGTAGCTATCTTTAATTCACTGCAGCCTTTCTCCGTATCTCATGCACGCAGGAGCTGCCCCTGCATCTTTGTCCTCTCCTACTCTCCATGTTACTCAGAACAGGCCCCTGCCAATTTGGTCCCTCAGAGTGTTTCTCTCCTATCCCCTCTGCTTCCTCTCCAGCCTATGCCTTTCATCTCTCTATTATATCTCTGCACTTTCTGGTATAAACCCAGCCAGCCTTTTTCATGTATTCAGTATTTCTCCATTCCCTTAAATTTCATAATAAATTGTTAATTTTTTAAGATCATGAATAACATAATGCTTCTCAATGGGAGCAAGCAGGACTAGAGAGTGGATGTCACTTTTCATGTTATTTTTGTCATATCTATGTTTAGGTGACGCACAGCACAATGGGAACTGATTTGGGTTTTAATTGTAAGTGATACCAATTGATTTTTAGAATTTGACACAAAAGGAGGGCTAGCAGAGGAGGATTAGGACTGGGTCCTAGAGATTGCCTGAGACACATTAGGAAGGGCCTGACGACATTGGTGCTTACTGGACACCATGTAATTTTGAAGAGAAATGTTGCTGGTCTTAGGGAAATTTTAAAGAGTTTAATTGTGCCTTGAGACTTCTTAGGAGTAGGTCCCTTGCAGAAATTAGTTTCTAAAGACAACAAACTTTAAGCAAATATACCTTTTAGCAGGCCTGTCCCCAATATTGTCTCTAAAACAAGAGTGCAAATTGAGGTCTACAAACCATATATCTATTAAAAAAAATGGACTCAAGTGAGTAACCTGTTAAATAAAAATTGTTCTGTCCTCCTGCCTTGACAAATATACTTTGATATTGACCTGGAAGACCAGGTGAGAATTTATAATTCTCAAACATCTCAGAGTTCAATGCTAAAATGCTACATGTTGGTATTTTGAGAGCTGCTGCTGGCCCCTGCCTGCTCCTCTTCCTCCCCACCACCAGCCCCTTCTTGTGCTGGGAGGGGCCTCACCACATGTGCATGGACACTTCAAAGCTGTGCCCATAGTCCCCAAATGCAGCAGCTCCTGAGACACTCTGGTCTGGGAGGAACCAATGACCAGTGCCACTTGCTTTTAGGAGGGATATCTGGTGAAGAGTTTCAGCCTGTTCTTGGAAACAGACTTAAAGATGTCTGGGCAGGTTAATACCAGGATCCCAGATGCCTAGAGCCTGGCCTGTAAGGGGAGGCGCAGGTTCCATATAAGCAAGTTTGATTCCATAAGCTTCTTGACTGAGGAGGGGCATGACGGGAAGGGGGCCAGAGAGAGTCCTCTAAAGCACAGGGCTCAGGGCAGGGGCCTCGCCCAGGCCAAGGGCAACCCTGCTTTTAGCCATGGGTGTGGAAACATTCAACCTACTTTCCTTTCCTGCAGGCACAGCAGCCGGAGTCCTACCCTGCACTTTTCTTCACGTCACAGAAGTTCAGGGAAGAGTGAGACTGTTGGAGGTTAGATGAGAGTGTGAACGGGTGGGAAGCATGAAGGTTAGCGAGAGAATGAACGGGGTTGAGGCTGGCCGTGGGCTTCTGCCCCAAGAGAATTAGGGGCTGAGTTAATGGGACTGGACTGAGCCAAGTGACCTTGATCTCATATGGCTCTTGTCTAGTGAGGCCACTTTAGGATAGATGGCCACACTGGGATTTTAAGGACTCAGATTTCTGGAACAGCCTAGTGATTATAGAATACCCACGTGTAAGCCGTACATAAGAAATCCAAAACACTGAAGGGGTTTAGAAAGCATTTCCGACTGTCCTTTCTGTCCAGATATGAAAGGAAGACACAATTTTGTTCTGGATGTCCTGAAGCATCTTTAACTCTTGACCTGATGCAGCTTTTTTGAAAGTGCTTCCTGTGCATGGGTAATTGTCATTGGTTAGTGCAGGTTTGCGTTATGAGCTACACCCTTTAAACCAATGTTCAGAGTGTTTCCTAGTCACTTTTTGTGGTCATATTATAATAACAGGTGATACACGTTGGGTCATTAGAATTATTACTTTATTTTTAATTTGGGAAATATACTACGGGCTGGAATAGGGATGGTGATGGAATTCTATGTTGATGTGTTCATGTAAATGTGAACACGAGTGTTTGTATTTGTGTGCCATGTGGTTGTTCCTGAAATCAATCTGGGAAATTCAGCATGGGGTTCAGGAAGGGACTATCTCTTAGGATTCCAGAGCATTAGGAAATACAGCATGTGGCACAAGTTGGTTTAAAGTAATTTTTATGGAAAATAATACAATAATTAATAAACAATGATACAAAAATAAACTCTCTGTTTCCTGTACTCACAACTGTAACCTTACTTCTCTCCCCACCCTGTATAGCGTTTTTCAATATGGGAGGGAATAGATTCACACCGTACCTTTCTGGACGTTCCCTGGGGAAATTAAAACTCAGCAGAAAAATCAGAACATATTCCTTCTCTTAGTTCTCCACTTTCTCTTTATTTGGATATGAACTGCAGAAAAGAGAAAATTATTTTTTATTTTGAAATGTACAGCTTCTAAATAATCAGGCATAATAGGTAGCCATATATTTATTGTGATGTAGAGGACAAAACTTGTTTGATTCAAAATATCTCTGTTGGCAAGAAATCGTGGTATAAATTTGTACAATCTATGTCAGTTTGCTGGATGAGGAAGCAAATTTCAGAAAGCTCTGTTAAAATCCACCCATTATTATCTATAAGAAACGATGACATTTTCTTCCAGATGGAGTGGAATGTAACGGAGCACAAGTAAACTTTATAAAGATTCAAGAAGGGGGTCTGGGGTGGAAGCCAGCAGGCTGGGTGGGATCTCTTTTCAGGGAGGGCTTTGAGTTACCGGGGGCTCTGCACTGGAGGCCTCAAGGGGGCAAGACGAAAGCACGTTGAAGAAAATTAAGAAGGGGCAAAACAAAATTGTCACTTTATAATTTTTCCCAAAGTAAACTTTGAACATTTAATTCATTTATTGTCTTTTATAAACAGTTATTAGTGCTTTCTGTATGCCAACTATTCCAAGTTATTTATTAATTGCTTTGAACCTCAAACTATGAGGTGGGTACTAGTAATATTACCCTGATCATACAGGTGAGAAAACTGAGGAAGGAAGGTTATTTGCCCAGATGATAAAGGTAGCCATGACTTAAATCTAGGTGCTCTGTCTCTGAGGAGAACTCACTGAGTTTTCGCCAACTGAGCACTCCCATGTGATCAGCATTCAGATCAGGAACAGACTACGACCAGTACTCAGAGAGCTCTTCATCCCCCTTTCAGGCGCTGCCTCCCTATTCCCAAAGGTAACCACTATCTGACTTCCAACAGTACTGATTTGCTTTCAATTACTTTTGTTTTTTATATAGATGGACACATATAGTTTCACTCTTTTGGGTGGGGCTTTTTTCACCCATATTGTTGTGTGTAGTTAAGCTTGTTTATTCTTATTGTATTATATTATGGAAATATACCACAATCTCTTTACCCACTATACCGTTGACAAGCATATGGTTAGTTTCCAGTTTAGGCACTTGCAAATAGTGCTGTCTTAAGTGGTCTAGTACATGTCTTTTGCTGAGCATACATTAACTATTTTAATTATACATTATGTACACTAGAGACAGTACAGCATAATGGTTTAGTCAGAAAGAAGTCAAGAAGATCCCGAGTTATAAGCTTGTATTACAAATTAATGTCACAAGTGAGGAAATATGAAAGAGCAGAAATGAAAAACATCAGAACTCAATAGAGCTAGCCATAAGTTCTGTGGTTCATCACATATTGTGTGTATCTATGCTCACAAAAAGTAAGATGCACTCCATAACTTATAGATAAAAGGAAGGACAATGGATACTAGATTATGGGAGGATTCTGGCACAGTTTCGAGAAGGATGAGAGGTGTGAAGGCAGCTCTGAGGTGTGGACCTTGGTGACCAACAGCAGACTTCAAAGTGCCCAAGACTCATCATCCCACTCCCCTTACAACAAAGAGTTTAGTGGGGACAGGATGAATGATTTTAAACGTGAACAGTTGGTAAGGAGTGTGTGACCCTGGTTCCAAATAGTCACAGTTGGATAGGTAAGCATGTATGCCACATGGAAACAAACAACATCATAAGAAGTAAGGTGCCATGTGTTTCAGAGAGACAATAGTTGGAGAGAGAGAAATTGCCAACATATAGGATTTGATTTTTAGAGTCATCAGCTTCTGGCGAGAGACAAAGTTGAATGATAAATATTGAGGAAAATATGTAGGTCAGACTTGTTGACCCGATAAAATTAGCATTGCATTCATTTCAAGAGGTGTGGGTAAACATTCAGCTAAAATTGTCAAACTAAATAGTGTATCTTCCACTAAGTACTCACAGAAATAAATTTCAGTATGAGGTGCTCTCACATTCATAAGGGCGTGACAGAGAAATGGGACAGGGGGACAAGGCAATGGAAGTAAGTGTCAGAGAAGTAAAGGGTTGAGAGACATCTTAGAGATCTCCTGTTCCAACCCGCACATTTTATAGATGAGCAAAATGGAAACTTGCCGAGGCTGAGTCAGGCTGCCTGGGCTCATGTTGCATCTATCAGAATTACTCTTTCTGCCCAATTTCTCATTTGTAAAATGGGTTGATAATTGCATCTCTCTCAGAATTGTTTTGAAGTTTAATGACATAGAGTAAGAGTTAAGTTATTGGTTTTGGGTTACTGACCTAAAGTTTCGCAGGGAGTTAGCAGTAGAGTTGCAACTAGATACCAAGTCTAGCAGGTCTTCAAACTTCCAATTTAGTGTTGTCCAGCCACATTGCACTGTAGCTTGCTGGTATTTCAGAAACTTTTTTTGTGGCTCTGAATTGAGGGTCAGTTTTGGAGTAGACATGGGAGTCAGGCGAATGAGATCAAAATAATCAATTTTCTTACTCATAAAATCTGGACTGGAGGTTATGACTTAGATATAGGACAAGAGTGGGATTTCTGCCCAATTTACTTGCTCACTCCCTTCCCCTAATTTAAACTTTGTTAAAGCTCACTCAAAGGGAAGTTTGTTGACAGCTAAGACTGCTGTCTTGCTGGGGTTGGAGACGGAGTATGAGAGATGGGTAGAAGGGGCAGAAAGATTCCAAATCCCTCTTGTGTGGATATTTTGAAACATCAACTTAATTTAGTGAATAAATATGGACCAATGGCTGTCATCCACCAACTAGATGATGTATTCTGCCTGGAGAAGTAGGTTACTCAGTAGGTCTTTTTGGGGAGATGATCAAGAGCTGGTCGGAAGAAGAAGGGGAGAAAGGAGATTCCGGGCAGAGGGAACAGTGTGTGAATAGGCCATTCTCAGAGATCAAAGGTAGGGAGGGATGCCAGTAAACGAGAAGCAATGCATCACTCTTCTCCTCCTACTTCTTCCAATAGTGAAACTGTAATTCAGGATTTAAAAATTAACACAAAGAACTTGTTGATGCTATAGAAATGAAGGGGGGATGTAATTTTCGATTCTTTCAACTATTATGGAACAACTGCGTTTTTAAATGCAATCTCCAATGTATCACTGTCGTAAAAGCCCTCCAGCGGCTTATAGTGCACTCACATCCAATCCATACTCCTTCCCATGGCTTTCAAGGCCTTATCTGATCTACCTTCTGTGGACCTCTCTTTTTTATTGGCTAAAAATGATCCACCCACTTAGGCCTCTTTCTGTTCCCTGGGCATGCCAAACTTGATCCTGCTGCAAGGCTTGTAGACTATGCTCAGATCTCCTCTTTCTTTTTTAAAAATTTATTTTAGAACCTTTTTTCTCAGAGTTACTGGGGTATTAACATATATGACATATATGCAATATAAGGTGTACGATGTGACAATTTGATGCGTGTGACAATTTGATGCATGTATACAAGGCATGCAAAAGTAGTTTTACAGTTTGTATCAGCACAGGAGTTCAACTCCAGCTAGATTTACTTAAGATTCACGGAGACTGAAAAATGACCCTGGAGCATTGGAGGGGGAATCATACCAGTTAATCATGCTCCTGCAGGTGAGGACGGGAATGACAGGATTTGCCTTACAATTCTCATGGTGGTGAGTGAGAACAAGGGAGTCACGGGACCCAGGAGATCATCTGCCTTCATTCATGTTTTGCGGTGGTGGGCAAGGACTTGGGGAGCCAATATCATCCAAACTGCTTGAACAGTTTATATATTTACATAAAATTAACAAAGGTGGCACTTGGCCAGTGTTATGTGATGGCATGACACTTATGCACTAAGAAATTATCTTTAGATAAGGGTGATCTAGGAAAATGAAAATACATGTGTGTGGAGGTGAGGATCCTGACATGACACAGTTGTAAATGCAAATAAATAGTAAATAATAATATAAACTTATTGCTGTTTTATTGTTCATACTTTTGATCTTTTTTTCTTCTTCTTCTTAAAGAAGACCTTTTAACATTTCTTGTAATACTGCTTTGGTGGTGATGAACTCCTTTAGCTTTTGCTTGTCTCTTTTCCTTCTGGCACCCCCATGGTGTGAATGTTGGAATGCTTGAAGTCGTCCCAGAGGCTCCTTACACTATCTTCATTATTTTTGGATTCTTTTTTATTTTTGCTATTCTGCTTGGATCCTTTTTGCTTTCTTAGATTCCAAATCACTGCTTTGATTCTTGGCTTCATCTTCTCTACTGTTGATTCCCTATGAGTTATTCTTCATTTTAGTTAGTGTATCCTTCATTTCTGACTGGTTGTTTTTTATGGTTTTCATGTCCTTCTTTATGCTGTTGAAATTCTCAATAACTTCACAATCTCTGCTAGTTATTATAGCCAGAA
The DNA here is from genome assembly GCF_987537825.1 of Furipterus horrens. Classification (NCBI taxonomy): domain Eukaryota; kingdom Metazoa; phylum Chordata; class Mammalia; order Chiroptera; family Furipteridae; genus Furipterus; species Furipterus horrens. The sequence goes on from NW_028327171.1 coordinate 13,758,984, forward strand.
GTTATGGGGATTTCTCTTCCTGGTGCTGGAATCCTGGGATCGGGTTCCTGGTGTGGGGCTGGGACCCCTTGCTCCTTGGGGGGAACCTCTGCAAGATGTCCTCCTGAGTTTTATCTGCCTCTCCTACCAGTCTCAATGTATCTTCACTTTTGTATCCTTAGTTTAAGACTTCTGTCCAGCTAGATTTCCGATGGTTCTGAATGATGGTTGTTCTATAGGTTAGGTGTAATTTTGATGTGGTTGTGGAAGGATGTGAGTAACACATTTACCTATGCAGCCATCCTTTCCAGAAGCCCCTGTTTTATCTGTTTGATAGCCACTAATAACTGAAATTATACTGTTTATTTGTTCACTTCCTGTTTATCAGGCTTTAACCTACTAAAATAAAAGCTTCCAGGGAACAGGGATCTTGTTTGTGTCATTCACTGATGATCTTTAGAGCCCAGAAGACTTCTGGCATATGAATAATTAAATAAGTAAATAGATTGGCGAAGTACAGATAATGTCTAAGCACTGGAGACTTCAAGGTCAAAAGTGTTTCTTTCAAGGACTAGCGTCTAGGTAATTAGTTTTAGTGAAATACGCTAAGTGTTAGTAGAGGCACATGTGAAATATTGTGGAAGGACAGAGATGGGGGACTGGAAAGCTTCAGAGAAAAAGTGGTTACAAAGTAGATTTCCTTAGGGAATGTCAGAGAATTGGCCACAAAAAGAAGTGGAGGAAGGACATTCTGGTGTGTGAACAGCCAGTTTTTGAAAATCATAACAGTGAAGTGAGTGCAACTCCAAACACTCAGAAATGTCATTCTTGCCTTTGTGAAACAACTTTCAAATACAACTAAGACAAAAATGTGGTGTCATTCTGTTTGAGGGATCCTAGTACATTGATAGCATGGTTCAAGAGGTATTAAAAGAGTCTCTCTCAACAAAAACTACAAATCCCTGAAAAAAATAGAGGGGCATCTAAAAGGCTCTCAGATATATCTGGATTTTAATAGAAAAATACACTAAGTATAAACAGAGGGGAAACATGCTCTTGGAGAATAGGAATGAGGAAGGTGAGCCTTAAGAATTGTGTGAGCCCTGGCTGGTGTGGCTCAGTGGATTGAGTGCCAGCCAGCGAATCAAAAGGTCACCTGTTCAATTCCCTGTCAGGGCATATGCCTGGGTTGTGGGCCAGGTCCCTGGTTGGGGGCATGCGAGAGGCAATTGATGGATGTATCTTTCATACATCGATGTTTTTCTTCCTCTTTTTCTCCCTCCATTCCCCTCTCTCTAAAAATAAGTAAACAAAATCTTAAAAATGAAAAAGAATTGTGTGAGACCAGAAGCAGTTGTCAAAGAGCACTTCTAAACCCTTAGTAGGAAGAAAAAAATGTAAACCAACAAGAAAGATACAATCCCCCACTTATGAAACTTAACATAATATAATAGTTGACAGAAAGATGGCAAACTGTTGAGACTGGAAATGTTATAAGCAGCAGCAGCAACAGCAGCAGCAAATGCAGGGAATAAGATTCAAGATAGCTGAATGTCATTTTATATGAGTTTCTGCTTCCAGACTAAAATATATTTAAATTAATGAAATCATTGGACGTTTTGATAATGGAGAGATTTGCCAATTTCTCTGAAACATGGAGAATGAGAGAAGGAAGTATCAGAACAAATAATGACAAGTACAGAAGAAAAAGACTGCTGTTGCCCCACCCAGGGATGACCTATATAGGATGTGGTAGTTAATTCTCATTCAAGAGCACAAAGAAATTGCTTTTACTCCTCCCAAAATGACCCTTTGGAGTATATAGTAACTGTCTAAACTCAGACAGTTCTGCCTTGGCTTAGTTGTGAAGATTCACACTTAGTTTATTTTTGACTATGTAGGCATATATATTTTCCATCAAGTTTCCCTAGTTCTCAAATATTGTGCTAACAGGTGTCCTTTGGCTGAACTGTGAACTGTAGAAAATCTCTCAGACCCACAGTACTTTGGTTTGGACCTTGATTGCTTAATGAACATTGAGGAGTTATTGTGAAATATTGTTTTAAGGGACATATCCTCAACTATATGGGAAAGCTACCATTTAGCTCACACAGGGCTGCTCTTCTACCCCTAATTAATTAGGAGGAAATATATATTCTGAATGTCTCTGGTATACATATGACACATAACTGGATTTTTTTGAGGTCTTTGAAGGGTGAAAGGGAGAAATGATTAAAGCATCCTTGGGGAAATATGAAGAATTCTTTGAGTCACAAAATTACCCCCAAACAGAGCAAGTTCAAAGGGACTTTTTGTCTGCATAGTGAACAAAATTATGTTTTCATGCAAACTACATATACTTTTGCAACTAAGAATTTAGCAACTCATCCAAACCACTGAACGTTAGGAAGTATTCCTGCCCAATTTCTTAGAACTTTCACTGTTCCCTTTTCTTCTGAAGCCTGTTGTTATGAACATATATGCCAAAAATGATTTATGTGCTTTAGGATGAGTCTGAGTCCGTGTTGTTATTCAAAATCTTCCTGTGCTGATTCAAGACTGTATTGAAAACAAATTTATGAGTTGACATGGTTGAGCTATCAAAAACTGACATTAAATTTTTATACTGTTTCAAATAAATTGCCTCACTGTATTCCATACCTCTTTCTGATTAAATGGTTTTAAATTTTAACTTTACATTGCATGAAGATTATACATATAAAGATATATTTATCACTGGCATTTACTAAATTTAAAATTATAGGCAAGGAGAAAGCATTTTTTCCCTTTAGATAACATTATTTTGTCCTCAAGATGATAATTTAGCAATACTAATTATATTCCAGATGATTGATGTAATTTTTGTGTCTCAAAGAATTTTTTCACTCAGTAGCTTTTAAGTTGTGTTTTCTAAATACATAAGGTCCCATGCCATGTGCATCCCCTAGAGTATTGAAAATTAAGTTTATTTTTTCTGTTAAATCTAAGAAATGCTAAAGAAGAGTCTATACATATTGACAGAATTTGTGAACACTCTTTAGCCTTTTCCTCTTAACCTTACTGTGAGAAGGGAAAATGTTTTAAGAGAATACATGAGAGGCTCTGTAATATATTAAAGCAACTCTAGAAAGACTATAAATACATATTGATAACATGTTGAAATGTTCAAAGATGTGAAGATAGCCTGAGGGATAATATGAAATAAAAATAAAGGGCAACTGTATTAAGGTTGGTTAATGTCAATGTAAATATAAAATTTATGATATAAAAATGTATTTATCCACCACTATAATGGTTATCTAAGACCCGTCTCTTGATGTAGAGTAGATTGTCATTGTTTCTCAAAGGAAAAAGTTGGCTAATATGTCATTCCCTTCCTCCTTCTTTCCCTCCAGTTTTCTTTCTTCCTCTCTTCTTTCCTTCCTTTCCTTTGAGTGGTTTGCTATGTGCTTCTACTGTGGTAAGTACTGGTAATAAAATTAGCAAGACAGAGCGGCTCCCTGCTCTTATGGAGATGGTCATATGCAGATATAAAAGTTAAAGATAAAGGGAGATGTTTCTGAATTCTCTGTAGATTCACCAAGTGCACATGGTTGATTTCATCTCTTGACTATTTTTGAAAATATTCTCTTGCTGTTGGAGCTTCTATATTAATATAATTATAAATGTATCAAGACTCAAAAATATTTTTAAAGTTTTAAAATTTTTGGCTGCCTTTCCTTGTTTCTTGTCTTTCTTCATTTCTTTTTTTCTTCCACTTATTTTTAAGATGTAAAATGGGGTAACACAGAGCCTAGGCAAACATATGGGCTCAGTCCAAAACCCTACCTGAAAAGACAGAATCCATTCTGAGCTAAAAACATCCTAGGGATGGAGCTCTAGCTGGTATCCCTTGGCAGTGGAGGGGAGCTGAGGAGGAGATCATGAAACTATGACAAGAAGAGGTCTTACCATGGGCTCACTGAGTTCTCATTCTGTGGCCCACTCCACTATCATCAGTGTCTGTTTGCTCCAGATCCTGTTAATGGAGTTCTCAGATTCTTGTGAAAATAACCCCACAGACTCAACATTTCCTTGCAAATATGGCACACAAAGAGAAATGAGGAGGACTGAGTGCCGGCCAGAGCCAAGGAGTATTATACTTCAGTTCTCCCTTTTTGGATGAATAAAACTCAAGATTCTCCTGACCTTTTTTGGGCATTGTTTTGGACTCAGAGATAAAGAGGACTCTTGCAGTCACAAATAAATAATTTAACACGTATATTTGAAAAGGGAGTTGAATATATATTTTGAAAAAAGGGTAGAGCAACTGTAATGGAGGTCAAACATACACATGAAAAAAAGGTTCAAGTTTATATTTTGAAAACAAGGGGAGTTGTAGTAAACAATGTAAAATATACCTGTGAGAAAGTATTCACTTTTACTTACAAAACAAAACTAACAATGGAACCACCGTATTTGTTCCAAAGAACAAAGGGAATTATGACATTTAGAGAATGAAGCCCATAGGATATTGTCTGTAGGTTGAGCTAACTTTGAACACATGAAATGAATTTCTGTTGATTGTAAGAGGGGGCTGTTTTCCCTCGTTAGAGGAGATGGTATGAGTGTGAATTATAAGTAAGGATAGAGCAAACTCTTTAGTAGTATCACAAACAATTTATATGGGAGCCAAAGGGAGAGAATTTTAACTCAGGAGGTCAGGAGATACATCATGAAAAAGGTGTCCCTGTATACACCCTGAGGAAGAAGCAACATTTCTAAGGGTGGGAATTGGAAAGGACAATAATCTGGGATGAGGCTAGCCACCATAAGGAAGGTGAAAAGTCACTTGTTTATTCAGCAAATCTTTATTGAGTTTCTACTGTGTGTCAGGCAATGCCCTTGGTTTAATGAGACCATTATGTGATTGTAGCTTAGGAAGTGTATACAGGGAGATAAGTTTGGCCAAGTCGGTTGGGGCTTGGTAATATGTAACTGGCTGTAGTTTTTAGACAATTTTTTACAAGTTTGCTCAATACTTTTGGGTCCTATTTAAAATAAAGAAAGTCATAGAAGCAGGGGTTTAGAATTGAGGGGATTGTTTCCATAGCTTCTTGCTAGCTTGCTGCCCTGCTGTGGTTTTTTGCAGCGCTTGTTAACCACATTCTAACCTCTAGACAGAATAGAGAACCCTTCTGCCATTCACCATCCATCTCCACCGGGAAAGCTCTATGATACAGGTCATGGGATGAGATCACATAATTGGGCTTGAGTGATGAGGAAGGAAATAGCAGTAAAAGAATTAATGTGTACCTTCAGCATGGTGTTTTCTTTTAATTTTGATCTGTCTCTGTTTCTCTCCTTCACTTCCAATTTGGATCATTTCCCTTTTTGTTTTGCATTGCCTCTTTGGACCACCTTCCATAAGAGAAATCCTGGGTCCTAGGAAGCCAAGGAGGAGGCAGTCAGGAGTCCAGGGTAAAGGGATAAAGGAGCAAGATGCTTTGGTAGATCTTTAGCACCTGCAGGAGGCAGGTTGACCAAATTAGGTGGTTATTTAGGTGGTGTAAACAACATTTGGTGGTTTAAGTCCTAGCCAGTCATACACAGTGTGCCTGTGTCTCTCACGTTTTCTGTGATGTATAGAAATCCCCTTGAAGATCTGGCTTCAACAATAAAGCAAGTACTCGAATATCTTTTGATCAAGATCAGCTAATTTCTTTTCTTATTCCATTGGTTAAGGAACTTTAGGGCAATTCAACATGATTGCATGCCATGTTCTAGCTATTACATGCCTGTACCTTTGCATGCTTGGAAATCCCTATCTCCTACATTCCAGCAATCTGAACATAACATTTTATTTTATTTCACTATTTTTATTAAAGTATGATAAACTGATTAGTTTCTTGGGGGGTAGGTAGGTGTTGAAAAGACTTTCTTAAAACAATATTAAAATTGTGTGAGTGCCTAGGTCATACTTCTCAAATATTAATGTGAATATGAATCATGAGGGGGCCCTGTTAAAATACAAATTCTGATTCAGTAGGCGGGTGGCACCTGAGATTCTGCATTTCTAATAATTCTCATGTGATGCTTTGAATAGCAAGGATCTAACACACCATGACCATGTCAATTGCACCAACAAGCAGTATTAATATCTTAGTTACAAATTTACACTAATTTAATTTTTTATACCTCAGCTACTTGAATGTGGTGGCAACACTTCCTCTGTTTACAGCATCATTCTAACACATTCAACACATCACAAAACAAAAAGAGCTGGTGTAGTAGGTCTGTCTACTAAAGTAAGGTCATTTTGAAAACTAACTGCAAATCATTAGGGGCCAATTTCAAAGCAAAAGGATAAACAACTTGCAGACCTAGGTTAATGAAAAGAATGCTTAAGTGCCTCTCTGTACTATAGGTCTCTGTACAGTCTCATTGTGAGGCTCCTCCTGGGACATTAATAGAGTTCTCAGATGGAGCATTTTCACTGCTCTTTTGCCTTGAGAACAGTGAATTCGTCTGCTCTGAAGTCATTTCCACTTTTATGATTGCTGGCTAGTTATTTGAGTACTTCTGTTGCTCTTCTAGAAATAGTAGGCACTTCGAGAGAAAGTAGAGGCCAATGACTATCAGAAACATTAGGCGATTAGGAAGGAAAGGGTACCCAAGCAATTCCAGGGCTCTTCTCAATTCTCATTAAGATCCTCTGAGTTACTGCCTTTCCCCCACTTGAGTGTTGTATCCTAGCTTGTCTTAACTGATTGCCATTCTGTGAACACAAATGATCCATGCTACCTCGGTACCATATCTCGCACTGTTTCTTTGGTGTCTTAGTCTAGTTCAGCTGCTATAACAAAATACCATGGATTGGGGGCTTAAGTGACAGAAATTTATTTCTCGTAGTTCTAGAGGCTGGGAAGCCCACGATCATGGTGCCGCAAGACTCACTGTCTGGTGAGGACCTGCTTCATGGCTTGTCGGAATCCACCCTCTAGCTGTGCACTCACATGGAATTTACTTGGTGCCTGCTGGTGGAGAGCAGGATGAGAACGAGGAGACAGAGAGGGAGGGAAGAGAGAGAGCTCTGGCTTCCCTTCTTATTATAAGGGCATTAACTTTCGTAATCTCATCTAAACCTGCTTACTTCCCAAGAGCTCCACTTCCAAATACCATCATTTGGGCTTTAAGGTTTTAACCTATGAATCTTGGAGGAACACAAACATTCAGTCCTTAACACTTGGCATCCCCTCATCCGCTAGTTTTTTCCCTAGTAATAATCATTGCTATCCAGTGCAGGGAACTTATGTCAGGCTCCTCATTACTCAACTGAATGTAATTGTCAAAACAAGCTCACAAGATATTGTCATTACCTATGTCATTACCTTACAAATATTAAAACCAAGTGTTGAGATGCTGAGACTTTTCTGAAGATTGGCTAGGCTGTTGGGAAGCAGGGTTCTATCCCAAGGGTGTAAAACACCAAAGCAGTGGTTTTAAATCAGTGGCTCAAATTGTGGTCCTCAGATCAGCACTCTCAGCATCACCTGGGAAGTCAAATGCTTGAGTCGCACTCCAGACCCACCAAATCCCAAGCTTTGGGGGAGGCCCAGCAATCTGTGTTCCAACAAGCTTTCCAGGAGATTCTGATGCATACTCAAGTAGAGAACCACTGTTCTAAATAAGAGTGAGAAAGGAAATTATAGCTAATTGGCTACTTATTAGTGAAAAATGTTTTTTTTTCCATGTTAACATTGGGTATAGGTTAATGTAAACAATATTCATCAGGTGTGATGTAAGTTAAAACAGGCACCTGTAGTTCGCTGTATGAAAAATCATTCCATCCTGTGAGGTCAAGTTCAAATCCCACCTGCTCCATAAAGATATATATATATTCCCCCCACACACACCGCCCACCCCTTCTCCCACAGTCAATCCCCACCCCATTGTCCATGTCCATGGGTCATTTATACATGTTCTTTGACTAGATCCTTCCTCTTCTTACCCTCCCTCCTCTTCTTTCCCCCTCCCCCCGAGTTACTGTCAGTCTGCTCCTTGTTTCCATGCCTCTGGTTCAGTTTTGCTTGTTTGTTTGTGTTGTTCATTAGTCTCCTGTATCAGGTGATATCATATGGCATTTGTCTTTCATTGCCTGCCTTATTTCGCTAAGCATAATTTTCTCTAGTTCCATCCATGTTGTCGCAAATGGTAGGAGTTCCTTCTTTCTCTCTGCTGCATAGTATTCCATTGTGTAAATGTACCACAGTTTTTTTGATCCACTCATCTACAGATGGGCAGATATATATATTTTTGCCTTTATCACTACCATTTCACTTGTATCTCAAGTGGTTGATGTGAAGTCTCACCTATTCATCTCCATCAGGGATGGGATTATCTTCCATCATTTTGATTCAGCACAGCAACAAACAGTGTCTCATGTATAGTATTTTCTCAATAAACATTTGTTGGGTTCATGAGTAGATTTCTGTTTACAGAAAAACCTGCGTCCTTATGTTTGAAGTTCCACACCAGAATAACTTCAAATAATTAAAAAAACAACACTTTTGTCCCCTTTCATTCTTGCATATATTTATTTTGAACTATTGCTAGCTTACAATAGAGAGGAGCAGCTCATTTATAATAAAATCTATAGATAATTTCTAAATGTGATATTTAATTGAAGGATAATATGTACTAGTTTAAAATGCCAAACATTATAGTAGGGGAAAGAGGGAAATCAGGAAATCTAAGAAATATGTAATCATTTTTGGAATAATTGAGTATTGGCTACATGCAGAATTACCTTAAGATCAACTAAATAAAGACATCTCTGATAATGCTACTATTTTTTATTTGCCTCCTATTTGCCCGCTTTCCAGTTCTACTAGTGGTATTCAATAACATAATATTAAGAATTTGGTATCATTGGCAATAAAAATAAACAGATTCCGATGTATCCAAGTAACATTTTTGGTTTTGTTTGTACTCGTTGGCAGCCGTCCGTCTCGAGAGACGATGGTGTAGCTTCTTAAGAGTCTATCTGCACCGCCGAGAATGGCTGTGCAGTCCGACTCGGGAGTGACACGGTATCTGTCTCCTCCCGTGTTGAATCGACATCTTGCGATGACGCTGGAGTGTCCTCTCCAGTGAAGCTGAAGCTACAGAGCCTGGGCAGGGTGATATGGAGGGTCTGCTGTTGCCCATGCAGCAGACCCCCCCTCTCTTCGCAGCTGAAGGGTCCAAGGGAAAGACGGAGTCAATACAGCTTGGCTTCAGGTGCGCCGCAGGAGTTGCCGGTGTTGACTACAATGTCAAACCGCCTTAGGGACTCCGGCTCCGGATTTTCTGTCGGGGTTTACTCCCTTAGCCTTTCCCCTGAAGAGGTATGCCGCAAGGCAGCGGAGGTTTTTTGGAGTCAGAGTTTTCCTTCTCTGTGTTTGTACTAGTTCTCCAGTATACTCCTGTATACATGTTCTGCGCCACTGGTCTTTGTGGTTATGTGCTACTCCATCTGCCTGATTTGTCTTTGCAGCCTCCGCAGGGTCTATGTACGATAAAAGAAGTCCAAACCAAGGAGTCCTTGGCTTGGCAGCCTCCTTGGCACTACAGATTCAATTGTTGCTGCCATCCAATGATTCTCACTGACCAAGGCTCCTGCGGAGACTCAAAGCCAAGGGTGCATCTGACTGCACAGACAGTGATGCTTGCGGAACTACTTTATGTCTTCCCAATGGGTTGGGAAGGGTTGAAGCAGTGCAGTGCCTTAACCAGATCCCCAAGAAAAAATAAAGAGAGAGAGAGAGAAAAGCCCTGATTTATAGCATTTGCTGATTTCAAGTCATTCACTTCAAAATGTGAACAATAAGCTCTCCAGCAGGCTACTGGGTTAAAAGGAAATAATGTTTTTTTTTAAAGGATCAACCCCAATTTTTGCTTCCTATGTTTTAATCATATGTTATCAATCAGGGACTTAGCAACAACTAAATACACAAATATGTCACCTATTTCAAATACAATCTTTTGATTTTAGTTAAAATGTCAGCCTATGCCACTCAATACAAGAACTGAAGGTTGAAATTGAGAAAAATCTCTTTAAATGTGTATTTCAGATTTGTCTCAGATAGGTACTTATCTCCAAAAACTAATTTTTCACTTCCTTTTTTTCTGGAAGCCAGATTTTACCACAATCTTTGATACTTTAAGAATAAATAGAATTATGTTTTGTTCTCCAGCCAGTGTCTGGACACAGAACTTTCAGACAGTTTTTGTGGTTGAGTAGGAAGAGATGGGGAAGGAGTGTTTTAGTTTAAGTCCAATGAAAGCTCTTATGTTGTGTATTATTTAGGTTCAGACAAACGAGTCTGACCAATGAAATATGGTGCTTAATTTCAACAGAATGAAAGGATGTAATAATAGTAGGGGGCAGCACATAGATTTTTTGGGGGGTGGGTATTTTATTTTATTTTTTGTATGTTTTATTGATGATGCTGTTACAGTTGTCCTAATTTTTTTTCCCTTTGCTCCTCTCCACCCAGCAGTCCCCCACCCTTAGTCCATGCGCATTGGTTGGGCATATAGTTCTTCTCAACATCTTCCTGTCTACTCCACTCCCTCCTACTATGCTTCTTAATTGCTGCACCATCTCCCTCCCTTTCCCCCCTCCCCCTCCATGCTGACCTCCCCCCAAATGTTCCCCATACCTATAATTCTTTTCCCACTCTCGTTGACTACTTAGTTTGCTGTTGTATTGGTTCCCTGGCTTCTGTTGTTGGTTGTTGTGATACAGTTTTCATTTTAATGTTCATAGTTTTGGTCCTCTTTCTCCTAAACAAATCCCTTTAACATTTCATATCATAGTGGTCTGGATCTGATGAACTCCTTCAGTATTACTTTGTCCTGGAAGCACTTTCTCTGCCCTTCTATTCTGAATGACAGCTTCACTGGATAAAATAATCATGGTTGTAGGTTTTTGCTTTTCATTACTTTGAATATTTCTTGCCAGTCCCTTCTTGCCTGCAGAGTTTCTTTTGAGAACTCAGCTGATAGTCTTATTGGGACCCCTTTGTATGTAATTCTCCCCTTCTCTCTTGCTCCTTTTAAGGTTCTCTCTTTATCCTTAATTTTTGACAATTTGATTAGAATGTGTTTTGGTGTGGTTCTCCCTGGGTGCGTCTCACCTTCCCTTAAATACAGGTGTCTGTGCTTACCGCCACCCCACCGCCATTGCTGCAGCTGCCACCATCAGCACAGCTTGACCTCTCTGCCCTGGCTTCACCCCTCCTACCTGTTCGGATGAGTACCACTTCTTTATAACTTCATACGTTGGACTTCCATTTATTTTTTGGAACTTCTGGTTATTTCTGGTTTTGCAGTAGTAGTATTTCTTCTTAGTTGAGGAGGGAGATGGAGCATGTCAATCTAGGCCTCCATTTTGGCCAGAAGTTTCCTGTGTATGTTTGCCTCTGTGTCTTAGATAGAGCTATTGTTCCTGTTATGTTGTAAGGGGCAGAGCCTTAGGGATTTGTCAGTACAGGGTAACCCGTTTTGCTGCATTGTGGTGCTGTATGTGGGGGAGGGGTCTGAGAGGGAACAATGCTGCTTGCCCAGTACTCACCCCTTTTCCAGGCACCTCTCCCACTTCCGCACCGGCCTGGCACCTCTCTGGCTGTTCCCATAGTGGGTGGGTCTGTGGATGCTCTAGGACCGTGGGGGCCCTTTAAATAGGCAGACTCTTATGAGAGATCAGCAGTTTCTTCCTCCACCCCAACCCCCACTGGTTTGCACAGTTAGAAGCAATGAGACTTGATTTGCCCCATTACTGGGACCCTGAGCTGTGCGGTCTGGTCTGGTGCTGCGAGTGCTCCCCAGGTGTCCCTCCTCACTTTTTAAAATGTGTAACTGTGCTTTTCACCAGCCTGCCTCTGCTGCTGCCGCTGCTGCTGCCACCACACCATGTCATCTCCGCCCTGGCTCCACCCCTCTTACCTGTCTGGATGAGTATTTCTTCTTTATATCTTTGTTTGTTGGACCTCCATGCAGCTTGATTTTCTGGAACTTCTGGTTGTCTCTAGTTTTGAGGTAGTTGTATTCCTTCTTAGTTGTGGAGGGGGATGCAGCATGTCTGTCTACGCCTCCATCTTGGCCTGAAGTCCCTCTATGGTATTTTCTTTCTTTATCTTGTCCTCTCATTAGAAGAAATACCCCCAATACCATTTACCTCTGTGTTAAGTTAAATTGCCATATCTTTCATAAGACCCCATAATTATCCCAACTGAAAGTGATGATCCTTTTCCTGACTCCTGATAAGAATTTCTTTTTGTATTTCTGCAAACTTTTCATGTCTTTTAATAGTCATTTGTATAAAAGTCTTTTAAAACTTACTAATCCTTACATTTTAAAAAATGCAAGCTTTATTGAGATATAATTTACTTGTTATAAAATTCAATGTAAGTATACAGCTACAGTTTAGTGGTTTTTAGTTTATACAGAGAATTGTGCAAACATCACCACTATTAAATGCCAGAAGATTTTCATCCCCCCAAAGAAACCCATCCCCATTAGCAGTCAGTCCCCATTCCCTCCTTCCTCCAGCCCCCGGAAGCACTAATTCCTGTATCTATGTGTTATTTATTCTGGACATTTCTTATGATAGGTTCAGAGGTGGATTTAGTGGCAGGCACACTGGGTGCGCGCCCTGGGCCCCAACTTCTGAAGGGCCCTGCAAAACCCCAACTTTACACATTTTCACATGTTATTTTAATTGCAAATAAAATTCTATAATTTTTTTCAAATATCTGATTGTTACTCCTATTATATGTATACTATCATTAATTATATTTATACTCTAACATATGTTCAATTATTAGTTCAAAATTTTTGTGATTATTATGCTATTATTAATTATATTATACATATATTATATTCAAATTTTATTGGAAATAAAACATTGATAGTACATAATATTTTTTATTTATTTAAATATATGGTTAACATATATTTTTATTTTCCCTGTCTCTCTCTTTTTTTTCAGGGGCCCAATATTTTCTTCTGCACCTGGATCCTCAACTGACCTTAATCTGCCTCTGGATAGGTTATGTCTTCTTTCACTTAGCCAAATGTTTTCAGGATTAAAGTCTGTCCTGGGCAAACCATGGTATAAGATGTTCTATCCATAGGTCAGCATTTAATTTTGCAGGAGAAATTTGTTCAAGACACTCCTGGTTTGTTTTATTTATTAAACCAGTTCCATTCATTTTTGATCTTTCAGAAATGTGTTCATTTTTCTTGTATATTAAACTCAGATTTATGTTAAAATTGGGATCTGACAAAAATGAATGTTAACTATATAGTGTTGGTGGTTAGAATTAGAATTCTCTGAGTATAGAAAAAGGCTTAAAAGAAGACTTAAAGCATCTGTGAAGTAATTGTATGAGGGGAGACCTAAGAAAACCCCTGGCATTTATTTATAAAAAAATATGTATTTATTCTTACTGTTTAAACACCAGTCACCCTCAAGGTACTCTCCATTTGATGCAATACATGTATTGAGACATTTTTTCCACTCCTCAAAACAGTTTTTGAACTCGTTGGCTTTGAATCTTTTAGTGCTCTGCCATTTCTTATTTCACCTCTTCCACATTGGTAAAATGTTTTCTTTGGAGGACTTTTTTCATCTGGGGAAACAAGAAAAGTTATTGGGGGGTGAGATGGAGTGAATAGATTGGGTGAGGCATGAGGGTCATGCCGTTTTTGGTCAAAAACTGCTGAATACTCAGTGCGGTGTGGGCAGGTGGGCTTGTAAACCACCCATCATGAAATGGGCAAATGAGTCGAGTCTTCAAAAAACATTCACTGAGGCTGAATGCAGCCTCTCACAACAACACCAGCCGGTACACTGACACAGATGGGTTCCTAGAGCACTCCCCCATGGGGGAAGCCTGTACTACAAGGAGCCCACCATCCAGAAGATAATTCTAGTTTTTTTTTGGGGGGGGGTCCCCTTCATATATAGAGAATCTTGCTAATATAACCAAATTGGGCAGAAAGACTAATCTGAATTCTAAAACATTTTTAAAAAATACAAATGTAAGACTTTTCAGTGTGCATGCCGCTGCTTTCTGAGATCATCTAGATTATTAGGGGAAAGAACATTTTAGGCAGAGGGAACATTAAGTGCAAAGCCTTGAGCAAGGGGCTTGCCTGCTCTGTTCAATGAACAGCAGTGAGGCCAGTTTAATTAAGATGGAATTGAAAAGGGGAAATAGGAGGAGGTGTGGTCAGAGGAGCAATGGGAACCACATCCGTTTGGTTCCCATATATCATGGCAAGGACTTTTAGCTTTTATTTTGAGTGAGCTGGGAAACCTTTGGAAGGTTGTGAGTAGAGGAATTTTGATTGTTTTGATAGATTCTGTATTTCTGCACTTTGGAGAACATGCTGAAGATGGACAAACACTTAAAACAAGGAAGACAGGTGGTGATTGCAATAACGCAGGCAAAAATAATTGTGCCTTGGACTGGACTGATGTGTGATGAACAGCCAAACTGTGGACAATTGCTGACAATACTTTTGTAGAGTATAAAAGAAGAAGAAAACACACCAAGGATGATGCCCAGAGTTTTCGACTGATAACTGAAGGAAGGGTGTTGTTGTACGAGACGAGGAAGATTTTGGAGACAGACAGGTAGGTGGTTATCAGGAGGCCAGCTTTAATCATCTTGTTTGAAATGCCTTCTAAGCGGATTTGTTGGGCAGCTGTTTGAAATCTAGAGGGGAGGTTCCGATTGGAGATGTAAATGTAGGAGTCCCTAGTGTGGAGATAGTACTTAGAGCCATGTGTCTGGATAAGATCAACTAGAGGAAGTGTGCAGATAAAAGAGGGAAGCAGCCCAGACGCTGAGCTCCGGAGCACTCCAGAATCTAGAGGCCAGGAGATAAGGAAGAACCGGCAAAGGAGGCAGGAAAGGAGAAAAGGCAGGTGAGCGGGAAATCTATCTGCGCATTAGATTGTAAACTGTGTGAGGGCAATCATATGCTTGCGCAACGTTGTATACTTCTCTGGTGTCTCATTCACAAGAAACAATCACAGATACTGACTGAATGCATGAAACAATATAAGACTCTGTATTGTAGCTTCTATATGAAGCAGGGAGTTCCTCTTTTCCATGTCACCAGATTCTTGATCTTTATGGAAGTCCTTTTTCTCAGGCACAATGACTGAATATGTATGAGTTCTTCCTTTCCAGGTGCAGGTGCCTCTTCCAGATGTCCTTCTGTCATTCTCACACTGATGGCTCTATCCCATAGAGCAGGTTATTTCTTTACCCTCTGCATCATGCAGGAAAAGTTACTGTCATGTGGACCTTTGTCCTTTTCTTCTTAAAACTCGTGGATGGCGATGAACCTGCATGTGCATTCTCAGAGAGAAGAAGGGCCTTAGGTCTTTGCCTCCGTGCTTCCCTTATTTTCTCTTCTCTTGGCCAAGCCCGTTCTCCTTTGTGATGCTTTTGTGTTTTGGAAGAGTCACTTGTGGCCTCTCAAAAGACTTGCACAGCTGTATCAGTCTTCCGAGCCCTCACCACGGAGCACTGTAGCCAGGGACCCAATGAATCATTTAGTTCTGTTACTCTGGTAACATTCTAATATAGGTATAACAAAATTGTTTACTTCATGGTGCCTAGGAATAGTGTATGCTAACCTAATTACAAATGATACATTACATATGTTACATTACTGCACACTGTGTAAAATCTATCTGAACATGTATTTTAAAGTAAAATAATATAAGGAAGACTAAAACTCAGCATTTTACTTTCAAAGTTTTTACCATAGGCAAAAGTAACAAATTCTATTCGCGAGGCTCATAATTATCAATGAAAAGGCACACAAAGTAAAAGAGAATATATGTTAGAATTGTAGTTTTTAGAAGTTTAAGTATTACTGTCACAGTTCCTAAAGTTGTTAGATGATGATAAGTATGTCAGAATGTTCTAGAAATTACTGGTATCTTAAGGCCAGCGACTGAGTTAGGTAAGTCTAAATTTTGAAGAAAATAACTAAAAAAGGAATATAAAGAAAAAGTCATTAGCTTCAGAAGAACAAAACCACTGTCCTACTTAGGTCTCTTGCATTGTTATGAAACTGTCAAGCATCGCTGTGCTTAGAATATCCTTCTGTTTTCTGCTTTAAAAGTTGGTGAATGTGAGAAAGCAACTTACATCTGGATTTCTAAATCTACACCAGTGTGTTCGTTTTGGGCATCATAATGGTAAATGTATAAAGTATGTGTCTCATTGGTCAGTTAATCCTTTTACTTCAAAAAGGGAACTTTCATTCAAGGAATCTGTAGTGAGGATGAAGTTGCAGACTGTTATGCTAATTTTGGTTTGCAGATTTCTGATGACCAAATATACATAAAAATATGTCATATTATGAGACATATGAGAAATAAATGACATTCCTTTTCCTGTCGGGTCCTATGTTTCATAAAGAACACTTGAAAGGATTTTTTCCCTCCAGTTTAGAAAATGCATTGGGGTTATACAGTAGCCCCCCCCCACATCCTCAGGGGATACATTCTGAGACCCCTAGTGGATGCTTGGAATTGTGGATAGTACTGGAGCCTATGTATCCTGTTTCTTCTTATACATTTATACCTTTAATAAAGTTGAATAAATTAGGCACAGTAAGAGATTGACAACAATAACTAATAATACAATAGGACAATTATAATAATATACTGTAATAAGAATTATGTGTATGTCTCTCTCTTCCCCCCCCTCAAAATGTCTGATAACTAACCTGAATAACTGAGTGGGCTACTAAGTGACTAATAGATGGAGAACATATACAGAATGGATACACTGGACAAAGGGATGATTCACATCCTGGGTAGGACGAAGTAGAATGGCTTGAAATTTCACCATACTACTCGGAACAATTCAAAATTTAAGTTTATAAATGGTTTGTTTCTGGAATTTTCCACTTACTATGTTCAGACAACAGTTGGCTGTGGGTAAGTGAAACTGAGGAAGGCAAAACTGTGGATAAGGGGGGACTACTAGACAGTAAGCTCTTGCTTAATGTCTTCAATACATTCTTTGACTTTAAGTGAAATGATGTATAATGAAACCAATTTTACCGCAGGCCAATTAATATAAACCATAGTAGGTTCCCATAGCATCTCATGTTCAAACAAAACAATATTGAACTAAACCACCTAAAGCTAGGACCTGCTGTAGTTTAAAAGTAACACACAATTGGTTACCAATCTTTGATGAAATCCAACAAGAGAATGGGGCATTTATATTAGGTTGAAATGATTTCAGGCTTTATCAAAGATAGTAAAACTTAAAAAGAGTCTTTTGTCAAAGGAGATGGCAGCTGAAAAAAAGTTTTCACAGACCATATTTTTTTTGTATTAAAAGTAATTTACAAGTTACATTTAATTTTTCCCCTCTTCTCTGCTTTGTTACGTACCATCCTCTAACTTTCAGCCACTTTTAAACTCACACATGTCAAATATTTTACTAAAACTCATTCTTGGATGATCATTGCAATGTAAGAAAAGTCATTTTTCTTTGGTCTTCTTCATTGTTATGAAACCAATGAAAAGCATCAGAAATTGTCCTGGGTTATTGATTGCCTTAGTCTGTTTGGGTTTTCAGAATGAAATACAATAGGCTGTGGCTTAAACAACAGAAATTTATTTTCTCACAGTTTGGAGACTTTAAAAAATTAAAGTTTTGCAATTGCATCAACTTTTTTTGATGTAAAATGAAATTATGTGTGTTTATACATTAGTGTGTAATGTAATTTATGCTTGATCACACTTTCATTAGTCACGAATAGTTCTGAAATTATTGATATCAAGTGGGGCCAAAAGAAGGACCACAATGCATAAACTTCTGAAATCCTCTTTAATGTCACTGCCACTCAGACCTTTTCAAGGTAGTCCTATGTTTAATTTCCAAAATTGGGCTGAAAACTCACAGACACCCTGAATTTATAAGCGTTGAGCTTGGCTTTGTCCTACTAGCTTCCTTAGTGCCATTGTAACCATTAGGATTTAAAACTGTTTCTATGTGTTTTGCCCTTTTATTTATTTTAGCTGCTGGACACACCTTTTCCTTTTTAAAACTGGTGTGTCGATGGCCTTTCCTTGTAATAACAGTTGACATAATTCTGCGGAGCTGAAAGAAAACACTATTAAGGGAACATTGGCTATTTCCAGCTTTCTTAGACCTCTGCGAGAAGGAATGTAGGTCTCAAACCGGGGTCAGGTGGAGAGAGAGACACCAGTGTGCGCACCTCAGAATTTCAGGTTCTCACGCATACTTCTTTTTGCTTGGGATTTACATTCTCCCCAACACTAAGATATGGAATTAAAACAAAATTAGGTACCATTTTTTTTAAACCTGTTAGGTTGGCAGATGTTTAGAACAAGCAAAAGCAAACAGTGCTGACAAATACTTAGAGATATAAACATTCCCTTATTTTGGTGGTAGGGGTGAGAATTCCTTAACTGTGTTTGCAAATAAATGTGGCAGCAATTATTTGAATTAACTCTGTATGTCTTATGGCAATTCCAGTTCTAGAAATCTAATTTACGTTAAAAAGTCACATTTGATAAAGAACATGTATATACATAATGCTATGTGTAACATTGTTTTTCATGACAATAAACCATAAATAATCTGAATGCCTGTGAACAAGGAATTTAATAAATTATGGTATGTATGCATGCACACACACACAGACATACACAATGAAAAATGATATCTCAGTTATTTAAATGTCCCAGATGGGAGGGATGCTCACAAATATACTGTGAGGTGAATCAAAGCAGATTCAGAGTAAAAGAAATAATACCAACCTGTTAAAAAAAACCCAAAACCTAAAAACAGATTTTGTGGCCTTCTTTCCTTCAGGACCCATGGAGGGTGCAGAAGAGAAGAAAAGATGGTTCTTGCTGTGTCTGAAATTCTTAACAAAAAGTGAAGGAATTTTTCAGAGCTGAAGATCAAGCTCCTGAGAAAGAAATTTGTTCAAAGGCTGTTTTGAAAGGTAAGAGAGAAGCTTATCTCTGAGGAAGCTAAGCACTACCACAGGATTACAGGCAGATGTACAGAGCTGAAGAAAGAATGGCTAGGATGACAAGAAAAGGTGGCAACTTCCCTGTACCCACAGAACGCAACTTAGCACATGTCATCAGGATCAGTATTAATGGCGCAGACCCAAATTTCTGAAAGGTGTTGTAGCTTCTCCAACGTTGCCCGATTTTCCGTGATACCTTTGTGAAGGCTTCTGTTAACATGCTGAGGATCGTGGAACCACATATTTCACGGAGGTAGCCAAACCTGAGGTTAGTAAATGAATTGATCTGCGAGCGTGGTTATGGTAAAATCAATAAGAAGCTAATTGTGCTGACAGATAATACATTGATTGCTCAATCTCCTGGTAATCACGGCATATTCTGCATGGCGGATCTCATTCATGAAATCTATGCTGTTGGAAATTGCTTCACAGAAGCAAACAACTTCAGCTGCCTTTGAATTATCTTCTTGAGGTGGACTGAAGAAAAAGACCGTGCATTTTGTCGAAGGTGGAGATGCTGGCAATAGGAAAGTCTAGATCAACAAGCTTATTAGAAAGATAAACTAAGGTGTTTACCGCAATTATTTTTTGTAATCTGCCCAGTCAATGAACAGTGACTCCTTTCAAATTGAAATGTAAAACTACAAAAACAATCCCCCCTCCCCACACTCCCACTCCGGAGGAAGCAGTTATGGGTTGACCAAAGAGAAAATGGGGCAAGTACACATGTAATTCTTCACATTTGTCACCTAAGGGAGGTATGGGGGGTATAATTTTTCATCCATTCATTTATTCATTTGTTATATCATTAAAGGGAAGCCACAAAGATGGATACTGGCTGAGAGGAGGGCTGATCACCAATATGGCAGCCAGAGTCACTGTCATCCCTCTAAAAGTGAGCAGGGGGCTTCTGACTTTTTGAGCACAGAGATTTGGAGATGGAAGCTGATTGAGGAGGAAGAGAATGGCTGGACCTTCCGTGTTGCCTAAAGTTACTGACAGCCACTCTCCCCGTACAGGGGTCTTCAGGTTGCGCAGGGCAACTCTCCCGTTATGTGCAACAGTACAGTCGTCTCCTGCTTCAGGAGGAGTTTTACCCTTACCTGTGCCAAGCTCGGCTTCCTAGGGTGGGAAGAATGAAGGCAGCAGAAAGTTATTGATGGACAGAGGTGCATTTACTATAGATAGGTATCTGTCCAAACTTCCAGATGAGTCAAGAAATTCACCAGATATTCATGCTTCCCTGCGCACCATGCCCACAGATCTAGGCACCCATTTGCATATGGATATTATTATCCAAAGATTTGCCAAGAGAAGAACATGGTAAGATAACAATCGAAGTTATTAATCTATGCTTTTTTTCTTCTTATATGAGTATGTATTTCCCTCTCTCTGTTCCTCCTCATTCAAGCAGATAGCTGACTACGAGAAAGTGTGAAGTAGGATAATGTTTCAGTAACCCAATCTGAAGGAGATATCAGGCAAGATTGCCAGAAAAGGCAAAATGAAGGGGGATTTGTGGGCATTGACCAGGGCTCTTGGCCAGAGACATGATAAGAGGTGAACTTTCCAAGCTCAAAGGAGATACCCAGAGGAACAAGGGGGTGTAGGGAGAAAGGAAAGGGTGGAGTTTGTGGGACCAAAAAGATAGATTCAGTGCCTGGTTTTCAACTACATAAAGGACGGAGCGGTAAGATGCTGTAGAGGAAACATGTGCTTGGTAGTGACACAAATGATACTAAGAGGATCCATTTTCCCAACAGCAGACATTTCGGAATTTAAAAAAAAAAAATGCTGCAATGAGTATCCTTGTGTCCTGTGTAAGAGTTTTTATACTTTAGAAGTTGGCCTGCTGGGTCTTAAGCTTCAGATTTTGCTAGATATTGCCAAAATGCTTTCCAAATTATACTAATTTGCTCTTTCAACCTCTTATAATTTTCTTCTCAAATTTAAACTGCATTCCCTATCATAAAACTTCAATGTTTATTCATCGTCAGCAATTAACATTAAGAATTTGAAAGTTCTCTTAGTGCCCCACCACACCTGTCCTTGTCAGGCTTTTCACTTTTTTCCAGTTTGATGGAAGTAAAAAGGTATCTTATTTTAATTTGCATGTTTCTATTGCTGGCATGTTACCAATATATTTATTGGTTATACAGAGCTTCTCTTTTGTGAACTGGAGGTTTATATTTACTTCTTCACCGAAATTTTTGTCTTTTTCTTGCTTGTAGGATCTCTTTATATATTCTATATTGCAATAATTTCTCAAATATCTAGTAAATCTTTTCTCTGCTTCTAGCTTGTCTTTTAACTTTGTTTATGGTGTCCAGTGTATAGGAATGTACAGTGTTTTTGCCTTGAATTATATTCAGCTTTTAGTTTGTACTTAATGGTTCTTAATAGATTTTATTTTTTGGAGCAGTTTCAGGTTCATAGCAAAACTGAGCAGAAGCCACACAGATTTCCCATATTGCCTCTACTTCCACACATGCATAGCCTCATTCATTGCAACCGATGAACTTTTTATATTTTAAGAGATCTTTTCTTACATGAATGTTATGAAATAATCTCCTACTTTTTTCCTAAAAGTTTTTAGGGTTGCTGTGAGCTTTTATGTCTTTAATCTACATGAACATCCTATTTGTGTATAGAATGAGGAGGAATTTAATTTTCTGATACATTTAAAAGTTTGTTTCTCAATCACACAGGATCAGACCACCCTATTGACAGAATTCACCTGCAGCCCACTGAAAGATGAAGGATAACAGAGCAGTTCATAGCAGGCATCAGGACTAGACATTGTGGGTAAACCACCAGGCTCATGATAAGACTCAGAAGCCAAAGGAAAAAAAAATAGTGGTGTTACCTGGAATAGTTAGTGGGGTGACTACTGTGGAGTTACCCATGTTGAGGACATTGGCTAATGGGGAACTAGAGACAAGATACTACTGGGCTGTATCCCAACTGGATATCAGAATCTGGGTCAAACAGCCAACCAACCAGCAAACATAGCAGCAAATATGGCAGAACTAACACAGCCAAAGAATTTTCCAAGCAACTGTAGGCAATCAAGAAAAAGTATTTTCTGGATAATGTTTAATTTGTGTAATATCACTGATGTATGTAACACTTAACATGTAACCTTCTTTAAGTTCTTAAAATATTGAACCTAGTGGAGAGAAGAGATCCTCCTTTAATTGTTTAGTTAGAAAATAGAAGATTTAGATTCATTCCCCCATAGAATAAAATAAAATCAATTTAAATAATTTGAGCAGAGAGATTATAATTTTTTAAATAAAATTTATTTTCTATAAATAAAATAATTACACAGAATTCAGAGCAACTTTTGTATTTAAAAAGCCTTTTGAAGAAAATAAAAGAAAACCTTGAATTATATCAACCACTTATATTGGTATCATGCTTTCTAATGTAAAGTCTCTGTACATCATCTCAGTTATCAGAATTGATCCAGTCTGTAATTTCTAAGATGAGTATCAAATTAAACTTCTGAAATGTAGATCAATCTTTGTAATAAACATCTTTTAAAATAAAAATAATAAGCTGGGAATATCCCTAATGTATTCTGAATCCCCCAGTTGGCCCACGTAATTTTTCTTATTCTTCTGTAACACATGGGATTCTTTCTATGAATGACATCAGTTTGGAAATACCCATGGTTTTCTGAGTTATAAATGGATATCTCACTATATATGCCTGATTGTATTATGATTCATACTTTCACTTCTGTTTTTTTATACTATCATTTTGAAAAAGTGAAAATGAAACTGTTTCATTGGTCAACAGTTCAAAAGAGAGAGTAAAAAGTGAGGTGGATATAATGATTTACAAAATATTTCAGGATTATATTTCAAAAATGTCAAAATATTTTTGAAAATATTTTGAAAACCATTTTTTAAGGAAGAAACAATGTAGTTGTGAAAATTGCTCTCAGAGTTAATCTGGGACTTAATATTGACTATTGTCAGAGTTCTGTTTTACATAGAAGCATTTCTTCCAGCATCTCCTTCTGTCTAAACACTGGTTTTCTTTGTAGAACTCAGCCTTACACCTCTATAAGCTTTTCCCTTACATATTATACTATGGTAGAAAAGTGATGATTGCCAAAGAGTTAGGAAGAAAGAAAGGAAGGGAAAAGGAGGGAAGGAAGGAAGGAAGGAAGGAAGGAAGGAAGGAAGGAAGGAAGGAAGGAAGGAAGGAAGGAAGGGCAGTGTGGAAAATTCCCACCTGATTCCAGGTTTGAGAGTCTTTATTTATACTTCAAGTTTCCTTAAGGCAAGAGTCACACCTGCTCATTGCTGTGTGACTTGCATCTTTGTCAGTTCCTGGCATATAGCAACGTTCAACAAATATTTGTTGAGTAAACGAACACATGAACTTAAATACAATTTCTGCATCTCATGGTTTTCTGCGGAAAACCACAAGAAAAAAATGGCTTCTGAGGTCTCAGAATTTTAGTAACCATGAAGTATCAGGAATCGAATGAATTTCTCGTATAAGATCCTTAAAGTAGTATCACAAGGCATGAGGTCTAAAGCTAGATATCTCAATGCCTTGTGATTCTTTAACATTACTTGTTAGAATGGGAATTTAGCCAGAGATTATAAACACTTTAAAGATTAATGTGACTTAAAAATCTTGTTATGAAGTATATATTTACCTTTATGGGCTGTCTGTCACCAAATGGTAGTTTCTACAAAGAATTGTCCTGTGGGTCAATATGTGTTTTTCTATAAATAAATTAATTCCTCACTTTCAAATATTTCCTTCTCAGACTGAATTTTGTTTTCTGCTTACACTGCCTGATGCTTGAATTTCAAATTTACCAACTCTTTTAACTTAAGGCATTGAATAATGATCTTATGTAAGATAGGAAATCACCTTCTGTTTTTAACAATCACTAACTTAAGAGGGGGTAGTCAATCACTCTTTGGATTTCTAAGACATTGAAACACAGGAAGATATGATTGTATAAAAGGGAAGGAGTTAAAAATGTATAAAGGGCAATACATTTGTGAGAACTGTTTAGTAGAAAATATAGAAGTTACTCCTTCCAAAAATTGTCAGAAGAGCCCCCAAACACCATTAAAACATATCAGAACATCCAATGTCAGGTATACTAGAAACCTGAGGTGAAATATTGAGAATATCCTGAGAATATTAATAAAATTATTCTTTTTTTAAGCCATACACTTTGTGATAGTTAATCTGCAATAGATTATAGAACAGAATTGCTATAAAGGTTAAGTGGATATTAATGAAAAAAAAAAAGTCAAACAGTGGATTCTATTTGAAAACTGAAGGCAATTAACAGCAGAAATACGGAAATCATCTTACTGAAACAGAATAGCTAATAAGCCAATAAGACTTGACTTGTAACCTGTTAAATATTTTTAAAAGAAATAATGTGTTAAGCAGAAAGGGAACTGGCCAGCCTGGCATACGAGAGAAGAAAACAAAGAATCCATGAAGCACACTTTGGCAGAGAATTTTAGAGAAATTTGTTCCCAAGATTTGTCCTTTTTGGGGATGATTGTTGAAACTGTGGCATTAGTTATTCATTGCTTGATGTCAATGAACATCTTGTTTAAATCAATCCCTACTTACTCGGACTTCATATTCACTAAACAATATTTTGATTATAATTTGATTTCTGACATAGCTTTACAAGGAAGAAATGCATTGGCTGGAGGACCCTTTGGCAGTTGTACCCCTCATTATAATTAATGGTTCCCCCCTGTCCTGTTTTGTACAGAAATCTCCTCAATCTAGTTTGTATAAGTTACACTTCCCAAGTTTGACCTCATCTGGGCACTGACAGTGTTGAGTGTTCATGCAGACAAGGCAGAGATCTGGGCTGCAATGGCTTTCCCAAGGCTACTGCCACTTGGATGACTCCTTTGGGCCTTCCTACTTTTTGTGGGGACAGGGTGACAAAGTTCCTGGTGAAATGCATGGCATAGAATCTTAGTTTCCATTCCAAAGTGTTTCCTCCAGCAGTTTGTATAAATAAGACAAAAGGCAAATAGTGTACTGCGAAGCAAGTAGAGAGGAAAAAGAGAGAAAAGGAGTGGGCTGAAGAAATGTTTCATTGACATATTAAGTCCTGACAGAAATTTCCCTTGTTACGGAATATTGTATCTTGTCAGGTGTGATAGTTAATTTTATGTGTCAACTTAACTGGGTCATTGGAGGGCCCAGACGTTTAGTTAAACATTATTCTGGGTGTGTTTGTTAACATTTGAATTGGTAGACCTTGTACAGCAGGTTGCCCTCCCCTATGTGGGTGGGCCCCATCCAATCAGTTGAAGGCCTGGATAGAACAAAAGGCTGATCCACCTGCACAGAGAGGGAACTCCTTCGGCCTGGCTGCTTTTGAGCTGAGGCATCAGCTTTTTCTTGCTTTCAGACTCTCATTGAAACACCAGCTCTTCCTGGGTCTCAAGTCTGCCAGTATTCTGACTGGGTCTCCTGCTTGCCGACTGAAGATCTTGAATCTTACCGGCCTTCATGATCATGTGAGCCATTGTCTTTCTCTGTCTGTATACATCCTGCGGGTTCTGTTTCTTTGGATAACTCTGACTAACTCATCAGGTGTTTTCAGAAATGGCGTTTGGCCAGAGAATTTTACTTTTGCAAATGAATTTGGTCTTCAATGTATTCACTGGCAAGGGAAAAATATTTTTGTCTAAAGAGATTTTCTGTGATTCAGTGTAAATGTGTTTTCCATTTTTCTCTTTAATGAAGATACATCCCTTTTCATGAACACTTGTTAAATTTATCCCCAGTGATGAAAAATTAAATGCAGTAATTAACTTAAAAAACTCGGTGTACTTTTATGTCAGTAATGTCTATGGTACATTTTGCCTGGCTGGTTTTATTTGTGATGCGGCCACATTTCCTTTAGCTTAACAAGCTATTCCCTCAAATCCCCAAACTCAAACCTGACTCTTCTCTTCACCAAACCACCCACTACAAAGTCAACAACTCTACAACTTGCAAGTCCTGCCAAAATGCTTTTAAGAATAATTTATTAAAGGAAAATATAAATCAACAAGTGGTTATATTCCATCCCGATAATGTAAGACCATTTACTAATTCCACAAGCATTTATTGAGCATGCACCAATGTACCAGACTGGAGGAACAAAGACGAAACAAACACAGACTTTTTCCTTAAAGAATGAATATAGGAAAATAGATATGAAGGCAAAGAGGGAAAGGAAACTGCCTGATATGTATTGAGCATCTCTGCTTTACCAGGCATGTTGTGAAGACAACACTCCAAGGTAGAGACTATCATCTCTCATTTATGAGGGTTCCTAGGCTCAGGGAGGTCATCTAGTTAGGAAAGTAGGGATTATGAAATTATAGCTAGCATTTGCAGAACCTCAGTGACAGAGTAGAGTTCAAACTTGTCTCTTACAAAGCCAGAAACATGAGTTATTCTTTATTCCTCTCCTTCATTCTTTAAATCCATCCCAACATTAAGACTTACCAGTTTTACTCCAGTTAATCCAAGGATGCCATCACTTCTCACCTTGATCATTGGATTAGATTCCTACATCCTTTTTGATTGCTTTCTAATTGCTTTTCCACATAGTAGCTGGGCTGGAGTTTTGAATTTCAAATCTCATTAAATTATAACTTCTCAAAATATTATGTAATTTTTCATGCTCCTTGGATAAAGCTAAAAAATCATTGACTTAGAAAATCAAAGACAAGGTTCTAATTTCTGCATCCTAATGACTCTAGCCGCATTTCACATCAAGTTTATCTTCACTTAGCCACACAGATCTCCTGTTCCATTCACATGCCTCTGGCCCCAGGACCTGTTCCTCTCTCCCTAAATCACCGCTCCCAATATTCCAGAATGTTATCTCCTTCAGAGATTTTACCATAATTGGAATTTTTTTTGTGTGATCCCCTTTGATTATTGGATTAGAAACACCAGCAAGTCTGAAAGAGTCTGTGTCTTTCTTTTTCTCTCCTACTGTATCTCTGCCCTAGCAAAGTGCTGGCACATAACAGAGCTTGCCAAATAAAGGTGTGGTCTCTAGCAATATTCATATCCTCTGTCTCAGAGGTACTTCCATTCTTGAATTTACATGTGCAGCCAGAGAGGTTCAGTTGACTTATTGACGTGCCCCAAATTGCAAAACCAGAGGTGGGAAGAATTGGTGTTTTTACTTTTTCACATTATATCTTAGACCTTCCCATTTCTTAAGCGTTGGAGAATAACAAGAATCATGACTATGCCCAGCACCATGCTGCCCCTGATCCCCTTTATTTTTTTGTTATTGGATTACATTGGACATCTGAACTCTCAGTGATTTGTACTTATTTCTGAACACACATTTTTGTTTAGGAAAAATAAACTGACTAGTTTTTAATAAAATGCGATTAAGAGAAAATAACTATGGATGGTTCCATAACCAGGAACTCTGGTAATTTTTGATGCAGTGGATAAAAAATATAGATTCATAAAATAAGAAAAAATTTTTATTAATAAATAAAATTTACACTCTAGATGTGCTGCAAAAGAAGCAAGTGTATTGAGGTTTAATACATTTAATTCAAGAACATAAATACAATGACAAATTTTACCATTTCTATTAATAATAGGGTGGCTTGCC
The DNA here is from genome assembly GCF_987537825.1 of Furipterus horrens. Classification (NCBI taxonomy): domain Eukaryota; kingdom Metazoa; phylum Chordata; class Mammalia; order Chiroptera; family Furipteridae; genus Furipterus; species Furipterus horrens. Next base: position 13,786,696 of record NW_028327171.1, read on the forward strand.
TGTTAATATTCTTTTTATTAAGTTGGGACACATAATACGGCTAATAATTAACAATTTTTGATCACTAAATGGCGTTCTCATGTGGTTTAATTTCCTCATAAAAAGATATTTCCCTCTCTCTCCCCTGTGTCCTAGGAAACATTTCATTTCTTTTTCTCTTTTAAAAATCCTCACCCAAAGATATATTTACTGATTCAAGAGAGGAAAGGGGGAAAGGGGGGGGGAGAAAGAGAGTAGGGAGAGAGAGAGAGAGAGAGAGAGAGAGAGAGAGAGAGAGAGAGAGAGAGAGAGAGAGATGTGAGAAAGAAACATCAATTGGTTACCCCCCATATATTCCTGGACCAGGGGTCAAACTGCATCCTAGGTATGTGCTCTGACCAGAAATTGTACCTCCAACCAAGTGAGCCACCTGGCCAGGACAACATTTCATTTCTTACCAGCCAGTTGAAAAGAGCCCAATTTTGATGGACTTTGCTGACTGGAATGATGATCTCCTGACTAGAATGATGATCTCCTTTCTTCCACATTATATATGTGCATCCATTTTCCATCTCAAAGCCGTGGATTAGTTAGAGGTTGTCTGCTTTTTGATCAAGGGTGGTAAGGCCTCAAGTAGTGAAAAGAATGGAGGAACTCATAAATTCCTAGGACCTAGTGTATTTATAATTCTTCCTGCACACTTTGATATGACTCATGGCGATTACTCATGTTGAGTGAAAGCAGTGGACACAATGGATTGGGCCAGGGATCAGGAGGTAAACTCTATTAAAGGAAAGGGGAGGAGAAATCATGCTGACCAAAAGAGATGACTGCGGCTTCTGAATTTCCAGTTTCTACTCGGTCTCTAGGAGGCCCTACCTTACTTTATTTCTCATCTATGAATATCCATGAGATTTTTTTTTTTTTGTAGCTTTCTAATAATAAAACTCTTTACTCATGCTTGTTAGGGAAAACTCTTTTCCTCATCACTAAACAACCCCTGACCAAGATAAGAATTAAATGGCATGGCTATGTGAATATCTTTTTCTTTTTTCTCTTCTCCTTTTATAAACTGTAAAGACAAATATGATGAGAGGCTATTTAAGAAAAGGAAATGTTATTTCTCTGTGAAAGTTGGCTTTCAGAATAGAAATTTAGTTCCTTATTTCCAATTAGATTGTTTGCAAAAAACCAGTAACCAAGGAGAAGGTGGCGCTTCAACGAGGTATGAAATGTACGCTATTAGACAGTTAACACAAGTGCACCAGCAAATATTACTTATTTTCAATCCAGAGGCTTGAAGAAGTTGTTCAGTTGGGTTTTTCTCTTTTCCCTTCAGGAGGAGGAGGAATTGATCTGAGCTCGTGCTGTATATGGACAACCAAGGAGATCACCTCTGGCCACACTTCAAAACTTTCTTGTACAACTATAAAATCAATTGGCCTAGATCTTAGGTATCATTCCTTATGAAAAATTTTTGTCCCTACGAATAAGTGTTTTTAGAAAAAAATTTTGCTAAGGCACAGAAAACATATTGGAGAATATTACAAATGCATTTATCTTAGTTATTTCACAAACCTTTTCACTGTCCTTCAGAGGGGGTTATTCATGCAAAGATTGAGCTGAACTTAAAGGGTAAAGATCTGAAATAAGAAGAATCATCTTTTCTTCATTTCTGAATAGGGATTTTCAAAGCTCTCATATCTTGTTTTCCTTATCTATGGATAAAGAAATCTGGGGTTGACCTACATTTCCTTTAGTAATGTTTGTTCAGTTATATAGCAGGTGTTTTCATCTTTTTCATGAGTTATCCTTGGTACCAGATATCAATAAGGTACAGAGCCATTGTGGAACTTTTCTAACGGTAAATGATGAGCACAGCGATTATATCAAGAGTCTATAAGAAAACAATGTGGCTGGCTTAGAGCCCCAAGGACAATATCTCTTAATTGGAGCCAAGATTGTATTTGGAAGATTATGTTTCTTGTCCCTGACAACTAACATGTTGCATACAATGGAATGTAGGTTTCTTTGGTGATTAGAGTGAAGCTGACCTAGAAGGGGAGTGGTTCTTATGGGATAAAAACACAAACCTTCATGAACATATGTATATTCCCCAAAGCTGAGCTTGAGACTTTGCATGGCCTCTCATCCAAGCCTGCCGTCATTCAGATATTCTAGAATCACTAAAGTGTGTTCGTATTCTGAAGGCTCTGCTGGTTCTGACTGCGATCAACAGGGGGCGCTAGTAGCGAATGTCTATACCCTTTAAATATCTACTACGTACCGGTTGCCATTTGGGCAAGATGGATAAAATGATGTAATTTTATCATATTTCAGGCGCTATGTCCAGGCCTCACTATGTACCATTATGTTTTAATTTTTCAAAATCCCCAAAGGAGATATTATTGAATATATGCATATTTTACAGATGCAGAGATTGGAGTTTGAAGAGGTGAATCTGACAGCCCCTGTCTGCACACACACAATTAAGTAGAAATTTCAGGGTTCAAATCTAAGTTTATTTTATTCCCAATCTGGTATTCTTAACTAATATAGTCTACTGCATCTAAGCACCTTTTTTTTTTTTTTTTTGCTTTTAAGGGACTGATATTTTTATTTATTACTATTTTATTTATTTAAAAAATACTTATTTATTTTTTGAGAGAGGGGATAGGAGGGAGAAAGAGAAGAAGAGAAACATCAATGTGTAGTTGCCTTTTGCACACCCCTAACCAAGGACCTGGCCTGCAACCCAAGCATGTGTCCTGACTGGGAATTGAACCAGTGACCCTTTGGTTTGCAGGCCAGTACTCAATCCACTGAGCCACTCCAGCCAGGGCTTAAGGGACTGACATTTTAGTCACACTGGTAAACTTGTTAGTCATCAATCAAGCAGGTTATGGTGGAGGAAAGCATAGACACTAAGAGAATATGGGGAAGGTGCCTAAACTTGACTGATGGGATGAGACATGGCACCCTGGAGAAGGGAACAGCGCTGGGTGAGTAGGAGTCAGTCAATAGTGATGGAAGAAAACCCTATTTTGGGCGTTGGGAAGGGCATGCGCACATACTGAAAATGAAATTATTTTTGTGAAGTTGGGACAAGAATGGAAGTTGAGGAGTCATCTTGGATGGGAGTAGAGAAGTGGGTGGCGACCTCATACGGAAGCATTGTATAGCACTGTAAAGGATTGGATGTTATCCATATGTCAATAGGAAGACCTCGTGGATTTCATGAATAAAAGTCACATCATCAGATTTGAATGTTAAAAAATTTCTCTTTAGAAGTTGTATGGAAGTTGGATTTGAAGTGATTGGGTGAAGAGAAAACAGATTTTGCTGTTAAAAAGTAATTTGTGCGGGAAAATGTGAGTCCTCAAATATGATAGTGATAATGTGAATGAAGAGGAAGGAAAGATGTGAGAGACTTTTGGAATTGAATTTATTAGATTTAGTGGTTAGCTTGCAGGTAAAGAGGAGATGAATAAAAATGAAAAAGATCTTGAAGATGATTGCCAAGTTTCTGTCTAAGCTGACTGTTTCATCAAAGGAGTGGATCCACAGGAGGAGCAGATTCCTGAGAAAATAATGGGGTACCTCTACAGGATATTCAGGTGGGGAGGCCTAGAGTTGTACAAATGGATTTGGAGCTTAGCAGAGAGGTCTCAGCTAAAGACATGCTTCTGTACTCATTGGCAAAAAGGTGGTAACAATTCATTAGAGAGGGTGAAACCTTTTAGTGACGGTGTGAAGGAAGAGGAAGAAGAGGATGAGTAGAGAAAGCTCCAACATTTACAGAATGGGTAGTTGAAAAGACACCTGTAGAAAGTCAAGAGAAGGAAAAATCAGGCAGGTAGAAAGTAATCCAGGGCTTACTAAGTAGCCAATTAAACAAAGGTAGATGAGGACTCCCAAAAGAAGAATCGTAGGAAACAGCTTTAAGTTCTACAGAGAAGTGAGAAAAATTGAAAAGTATCCTTTAAATCTAGCATCAGGGTGATGATGGACATGACTCCTCAGTTTAACAACAACTTTTGTTCCTCACTCTCCTAGCTGGGGTAAGGCTTATTGCGGTCAGATGCCAGGGAGAAGAGGGTCAGCTTGGAGTCTGCATGCCACTCTAATGTCCACAAAGAGATGGTATGGTAGAAAAAGGATTTCTCTTCTCTCCCTCTCTCCTTCTCTCCCTCCCTCCCTCCTTTCCTTCCTCCCTTCCTTCCTTCCTTCCTTCCTTCCTTCCTTCCTTCCTTCCTTCCTTCCTTGCATCTTTATTGCCTTAGTCATGCCTAGAGTGCAATTACTTTAAAGAAATCAACTTTTTTCTTTTGATCCTGATGTCTATGCAATAAACTTTGAATGTATTTCCTTCCTTTTCATGCCAACTCTTTCAATAAATACTCTACACTCATTACATGACCCGTTTTGTTTGTAAACTTTGAAATGGAATCTTAGCCCCTTGAAACTGCTTATTTATTGGTGAGCTATTTCTACTGAAAATCAATGGCCTTTTCCAGTTCTCAGCCTCCTGGGTTATTCAGCTGCATGTGAGTCTGTTGAGAACCTTTCTTGAAAAAACTCTTATCATTCTTTTCTGTGTGACCACAACATCCTCAATCTTTTTCCCCCTGGTTCTTTCTTTCTCCCACACCCAAGTCACTGGAGTTTCTCAAGGACTAGTCTTTAGCTTTCTCTTCTCTTTTATACACTACTTTCTTCATAGAGTTTTATCTACTCAGAGTTTTATCATAAAATTGATGATGAAAATATTACATCTCCATCTGTGATCTGAGTTAACTTGTACTTAACCTCCATATTTCCAAACAACTAGAACCCTGTTATCTTCTCATTCTTCAACAGATAAGCTCAACTTGTATCCTTTCTTGGACTTTACTATTTTTTAACTGATAAAGACCTCTTCCCTTTACATATTTCTTAGATTGTACCATTCAGATTAGTATCTGTCTTAAACTGAGTGAAAAGCCTATTCTCCAGTAGTTTATATGTGTTTTGAGGACAGCAATAGGATTGGTATTTCTTGTTTAAAACTTAAATATTTTATAATTAAATACTGTGTCCACTTTCTAAAAATGTCAGTGTTGTAGATGAAAAATGAAACATAGGTAAACATCAGAATAGAAATAGTTTGGTACCCTAAAGTGGTGTAATACTTATTTGAAGATTTGTGTTTATTATCCAGCTATGTTCATTTAATAAGATTAAGAGACAGTTAGAATGTGAGATTTAAGTGTATTAAATATTAAGGGTCATTTAAAACAAATATACTAAACAAATATTTTTTCTTCTTTTCTGTTAATTATTTGACACTGAAACTTAATCTCATTAATATGTTTTCCCATAACCCTGGTTAAGAAATAAGAATTTTTTTAAATGAAACATTAAAATGGGATATTTAGCAAAATCTTATGACTCACAACTTGGAGAATGCAATTAATTATAATTACTTTCATTAAAATCCACTGCAATCTGATTTGTGTAGTTAATTAGAAAAAATATCTTTGGGTGGAAAATTTTATGTTGAAGAAATATTTTGTTTTGTGTGGTATTGAGCAAAGCTTTTTTAAACTTTCATGTTTTTGATTTGAAAAGACTTGAACTAAATCTCAAATAGATTGTATATATAGTAAAAAAATTAATAAAACCACCTCTCTGATACAAACCCTCACAACAAGAAAGCATCTTTTCCATTGATTTAAACAAAAGGACCATTTCTCATATGTTCACTTAGTATACCAGGTTAATCTTAGAAAGTACATAGACTTGTTCGTGTATTGTCTGGTTGAGAAATGACTAAAATTCTATTCTGGACAGGGTCACTTGGGTTGTGGCCAAATAATAATTATGGTACTATTTAAGGCTATATTTAGGAATATTGAAAGCTCAGTTTGAATTCTTTTCAGTAGCTGAGTCACTGCAGTGCCCCTGCAAATGATTTTTATTTTTGCACCTCCATTCTTCTGTTACAATTCAAAGGGGAATTTTGATCAGAACATGTAAGACATTATTTAATAATGAGAAAAATTTGGACTCAGAAAAAGAGAAAAAAATACTAATAAAGTCTTGCAGGAATTTTGCCAGCTGAGAGATGAGGGACAAATGCAGGTAGAAAACACTAGTATTTTATTTTAGTTTACCCCAGAGAAGTATGTATGCAAGTTGGCATGCTTCTGGCCCTAGGTATCAGTTTTTTTTTTCTCTCAAAATTGATTTGTGAACAATTTTGTTGTTCTACTTATTACTATACTCATTGGTTGATTCTCATATGTACCCTGACCCAAGATCGAACCCGCAACCTTGGCATATCAGGTCGATGCTCTAACCAACTAAGCAACCCAGCCAGGGCCTCTAAGCATCAGCTTCATTTGATGTGTTGCTACTGTGCTTTCATTCATTCACTTCTTTATTCCAAAGTGAGGGCCATTTGCAAGAATCACAGGATGTGTTTTATACTTTGGGGGTTGCAGTATTGGGAGAATGTGTTGCTGGCCTTTGAATGAGTCATATACTTTTTGCTGCCTCTGCTGGGAACAGCAAGGAATTTGAGACTAAGAGGTAGAACTTGGAAAGCCTGAAACCTATTTTAAATAGCTCCCGTTCTGGATGAGGGGAAGACAACCATTGTGAGTCTCAGTTGTGTGGGTTTGGGGCCTACTGTTAAGGCAATGCTTAATGATTTTGTGATACATGTTTAGGTGGTAGCTGAGACTTAGAAGATGGGAAACAGAAGAATGTGGGCATAATCTTGTTTTAATATTTCCCCTACTCTACTGTACCACCTGGGTTTGTCATTTTTAATTCATGAGATAATCTTTTTTTAAAATTTATTTTTAGAGGGAGGGAAAGGGAGGAAGAAAGAAAGGGAGAGAAACATCAGCTGGTTGCCTCTTGCACATGCCCCGACTGCGGACCGAACCCAAAAGCCGGGCATGTGCCCTGACCAGGGAATCTAACTGGCAACTTTTGCTTTAGGGGACTACACCCAACCAACTGAGCCACACCAGTCAGGGTAGGTAATCTTTAAATAATTACAGAAGTGGGTTTATAGGTAGGTCAATTCTTTTCCAGAAGACAATTTTATTCCAGTTGTACTTTTCTCTATATTCTGTCTCCTTTCTCTCTTCTCTCTTCCTTTTCATTGTTACACCTGCATGGTATTTTCATATGACACCTCAAGTCCAAGTTATTCTCACAAGGACTTGGCAGTCCTAAAGGATATTTTCTACATAGGGAGGAAATATACTACTACTGGAACTGGTAACATCCCGGTGTGTGTCTCCAGGCCATGCCTGCTCTTTTAGGCTTCTCTGACCCTGTGGAAATTACGACTAGAAGGGAATTTCCTTATGTGAAGTCTTGTCACTTCAGTGACTTTCTTAGTAGAAGTGGGAGAACCCAGAAAAATTTAGAAAATAAATATATTTCTTCCTGGCAATTACATGTTTTTTTTCCCCTGCACATCATCTAGACATGAGGAACTCATATTAAAATAAGTTTTAGGAACAAATATGAATCAATTCTCTGGACAAATGAATTTAATTTTGGGTCAACAACTGGAGACGACTCCTTTTCTTCTCCAGGTGCTCCCCAATAAATGTATGTTCAATGTAATTGGGGAGAAAGACTCTAAATGTTGCTTGTTAGTCATGTGTGTTCCTTTGTATAAGTATAATGAAGGTAAAACTTGGGTAAGAATATAAAATACACACATACTTCAGTTTTTGAATAATTAAAAGAAAGTGTATACTATGGACAGCCATTTAGAAATATACTTTATATTTCTATGGACTCTCTCATGTAGAAACACATACCATCATGTTTCTTTTCTGAAAAAGTGATGAAGGGAGATGACCAAGAACAAATGTTTCATGGGTCATTGCCTGAAGGACTCTAAAAGATTGTAGTGTGTGGGTGTGTAAGAATAGCTGAGGGAGGGGCCTTGACTGACGTGGCTCACAGGGTTGGAGCATCATCTCATAAACCAAGAGGTGGTTTGATTCCTATTTAAGACAAATACTTGAGTTACAGTTCAGTCCTCAGTTGCGGCATGTGTGAGAAGCAGCTGATAGATGTTTCTCCCTCCCTCCTTCTGTCTCTAAAATCAATAAGCATGTCCTCATGCATGGGAATAGAGAACTAACAGAGACTAGATATAGCCTGTCTTCATGGGGTATACATGAACAAGCTCTTATGCATAAAAAATTGTTATGAAGGAAAAGTTTAAGGTACTATCATCAGTGTAAAAGTTAGAAGGAACAAATTAGAAAAACAGAAGTATACAGTACGTTGGTTTTTCTCATGTCCTTTTTAAAGCTCTTCCTTCTACCCAGAATGTCGCCTTCAGGGGGATGTCACTGACCATAGTCCCACTCCCCAGGCTGAGCTAAGGGCCCATCTCTGCCCACTTCTAGTGTTTCCGTGCATGCACATGTTTGTACTTCTTCCGTTGTCTTCACCACGTGATTAGAAGTTATCCATGCTTACTTCTATCAGTGAATCATGCTCCTTATGAGGGCAGTGACAGATACAAAAGCATCTGCCAAGTTCAGTGCCCAGAGCAGCTTCCAAGTTCATGTCATGTCCTTCTTTTTAGTTCCCACAGCAAACTTGTTAGTGGAAGCCTATGAGGAGAACTAAGTCTCTGCTCCCCACCCCCCCTGCCCCCCCTGCCAAAGTGAAGCAATTGCTCCTAGTTGAACCACAACTTAGGCTACAAATTCACAAGAGAGATCAAAAGTTCAGTAAGTTGTTTGCATGGAAAACACATTTGCAGATTCTAAAAAACAAATCAACCAACCAACCAGTCAACTAAACAAACCTCAACAAAAAAACAAATTGAGCATGAAAATAACATTAGGACAAGCTCAATATACATAGAGGAAAAAAAATCATAACAATAATGTGTGTTAAACACAGTTCTTTTCTAAAAGTTCATGGCTACCTTTTCTCTTCTTTATGTAACTTTTCCTCTTTAAACTTAAATGGCTCAAAGGGAAGAGGGATGATATATTAGTGTTTCTTCATGTTGGAAGAAAACCTGAGAGTGTGTAAAGATCTTCAGAGTTCATGACCTCTGACCACCTGTTCAGTGAGGAAATCCCTTCTCATGTCTGTCTAAACTAGAGTGGGACAGCGAGCTCCCACTTTGGCACATGCCACTTTTTTTTTTTTTTTTGCTAGCTTCAGTTGTTGGAAAGTCTTTCCCTATACTGATCTGATTTTTTTCTCCATATTCTACTCTGTTCCTGGGAAGTGATTCTAGACCTTTCCCACAGGATGGGTTTAAATGCTTTCTTCTGTAAGTTAAATAATCTCAGTTTTTTTTTCCAGGTATATTTTGAAAGCTCTTCTAGATTTTTTTTACCTTCATAATAACCCTCTTCCTTTAATGTTCCCTGTATTGCAAGTGCACCTGCCAGAATGTGATGGGAAACTTGATTTAAGAAAATTTCAATTCGAGGAACAGTTATTGAGCAGTTAATAATATGCTGGACACTGTTGAGCCCTGGGGCTCTGTCATGAACACAATCATCTGTCCTCCTGTATAACACAGTTTAGGAAAGACAGAGACATTCAATGAGTAATTACAACTGTGAGGAGTGTAATGGAAGAAGTTGGATAAGAGGAATTTAATTAATCCCGGAGACGATGAACAGATATGTAAGCATGGACTGAAGCACGAATAGAAATTAGCCACGATAACACAAGTCTAGACAATGGAAGTGGTACATGAGGAGGACTTGGGGTTGAGAGGTGTCCCAAAGTCTAAGGGAAGAGCATGTTTCAGAAGAGGGTGCCAAGCAGAGAGTGTTCTGGGTGGCTGCTATCACTGGGTAATGGAGAACTCAGTCGTTCAGAAAGGAGCAAACTCTTGGCTCTATTCTTCCTGTGTCTTACTATGTAGTTTTCACACTGTTTCCTCTACTTATTTACATTATTATTTTATTTATTTTTATTGTTCTGTTACAGTTGTCCCATTTTTCCCCATTGCTCTCCCCTGCCTCACCCATCCCCTCTCCCGCAGTCAATCCCCACCCTGTTGTCTATGTCCATGGGTCATTTATACTGGTTCCTTGACTAGCCCCTTCCCCTTCTTTCTCCTCCTCTCCCCCTCCAGCCCCCCCTCCCCTCTGGTGATAGTCAGTGTGTTCCTTGTTTGCATGCCTCTGGTTCTATTTGGCTCACTAATTAATTTTGTTCATTAGGTTCCTGTTATAAATGAGATCATATGGTATTTATGTTTCACTGCCTGGTTTATTTCAGTAAACATAAAAGTATACAGTTCCATCCATGCTGTCACAAAAGGTAAGCATTTTTTCTTTCTTTTTGCTGCATAGTATTCCAGTGTGTAAATGTACCACAGTTTTTTGATTCACTCATCCATTGGTGGGCACTTAGACTGTTTCCAGCACTTGGCTATTGTAAATAGCACTCCTGTGAACATAGAGGTGCATAGGTTCTCTTGAATTGGTATCTCAGGATTCTTCAGGTATAATCCCAGAATAGCTGGATACATTATAATTTTAATAACTGTCCTGGTTATATAAACATATTACCTCAAAAATAAATGCTTTCATGTTTTACTTTTGGAAAAGTACTCAAGAAGACAATCTTTTCTTCTTCCTATTGAGATATATTTTTTGTGCCACAGTGGACAATTAGATAAAGAAAAAAAAGTGTTTAATGAATTTAGCAACAAGGAATTATTCATTGGTACCATCGCAAAGAGCTCTTAGTGACGTAGTGGGAGAGGAAGCCAGATTGCAGTGGGTTGGGGAGTGAAGAGTAGGTGAGCTAGGGAATACACAGAATGCAGACACTCTAAGGAATCTTAGCTATAGAGGGAAGAAGAGAGATAGGGTAAGCATCTAAAAAAAGAGGAATAAAGGAGTATCAATTTTCTTTCAAGGACTTCCGGTCAAGATGGCAGCATAGGTAATCATGGCTCACCTCCTCACACAGCTGTATCAAAATTATAACTAAACTATAGAACAACCATCATTCAGAACCATCAGAAATTGAGCTGAATGGAAGTCCTACAACTATGGAATTAAAGAAGAAACCCCATCAAGACTCATAGGAGGGGTGGAGATGCAGAACAGGTTGGTACCACATCCACTGTGGCAGATAAAAATAAGGAGGGTATCTCTGGAGCGAAGGGTTCCAGCCCCACACTAGGCTTTCTAGCTCAGGGTTCCAGTGTCAGGAAGATAAGCCCAATAATTTCTGGCAATAAAAACCAGCAGGGATTGAGGCTGAGGAAGACAGATGCTGCCGGACTCCCTGGCAGTTCCTCTTAAAGGGCCCATGCATAGACTTACGCAGACTCACTCCCTCTGAGCTCCAGCATGGGAGCAGCAGATTTAAAGGCACTAGAGGCATATGAGGAGGTACCAAATTATCTGACATCATGGCGGGAGCAGGGGAGCAGCTCTCTCCCAGGCAGGAAGGCTGGCAAAGGCCACTGTTCCGTTTCTGAGCCCTTCCCCCTCAGAGCCACAGAGCTGTCAGGTGGGCACCATATCTGAGACTCCATCAACTTGACTCACAGTGTTTGCCCCACCCTGAGGCTTTGCCCCACCAACTTTTAGGCCCACCTAAGCTGTTTCCATATGGATGGCTTGACTTGACCCATACTATAGATTTCAGATTTTCCTAAATTCTCTCAAGCAAGCAGTACCTGGCTTTGGCAAGCCCCATACCTCTTGCTAAGGTTGCTCCAGGCCGGCACTAGCAGCAGCTGGCCTTGGTTTATAGCTTGGCCTCACATGGATACCCCCAAGCCCAGCACAAGTAGCAGCATTCTGCAGACTGCTTTGTAGCTTATGCTGTGTGACCCCGGACAGAACATATTTGGAAGCTGACCATGGACATGCCAACAGCAATTAAGACTCAACTACAACAGGAGGGTTAACAAAGCCTACATGGTGGGTGCACCTTGAGTACCTAGCTTGGGTAATAGAGGATGCTGTGCCACTGGGCCCTATAGCACACCTACTACATTAGGCTACTCTACCAATCCTGGGAGATGTAGCAGCCCTACCTAATACACAGACAGAAACACAAGGGAGCTTGCCAAAATGAGGAAACAAAGAAGTATGGCCCAAATGAAAGAACAGAACAAAACCCTAGAAAAAGAACTAAACAAAACAGACAGATGCAAGCTACTAGAATGCAGAGTTCAAAACACTGGTTATAAGGATGCTCAAGGAAATATGCTCAACAGCATAAAAAAGATCCAGTCAGAAACAAAGGATACACTAATTAAACTAAAGCACAATTTACCCCTGTAAATCAGCAATAGAGTGAGTGAAGCCAAGAATTAAACCAGTGATTTGGAACATAAGGAAACAAAAAACAACCAATCATAACATGTGTTACACATAGTAGGTGTTCACTATAAACTGGGAGAAGGAAGAAAGAAGTGAAACACACATTGTGAGCAAATATATGAAGTTCTAAGAACATCTGTGAAGGCGGATGAGGACAAATGACTTGGGTGAACAGGTCATCAGCAACATTTCATTGTGTTCATGATATTAAGAGACTCTGGGAGTTCAGATACTTGAAAGCTAACTCCTAAACTGTAATCCATGAAATAGTGTTAATTATATTATCTCTCAAAATAGGTACAAATTTTAGCCCCAGTAGTACCAGGAGTATAAGAAACATAATTCAGTTAAAAAAATTTTTAATTCCCTAGGACATCAGACATCACAAATGCTGTTTCATTTTTTTCTTGACTTGTGTCTAAATTTCAGGGAAATTCATGTAATTTTAAGGTGCTCTATGACCCATCTTGCCCTTGAGTCATGTGTCCATTCATGGTTCTGACCAATCCATGGTTCCATGTGGTCCTTGCTCACCGATCCATGCAGTTAATCGTCTGGACGACTCTCATTCTTGTCCATGCAGGCTTCAGGCTCCGTGGGTCTCTCTGCTACTTTCACGCCAGGCTTGAGAACTGAGGCATCATCCTATAGCTTTCATGCTGTTCTCTGGCAAGACACATCCCCTGGTGCATATTTATGCCTTTATGTGCCTCGATGTCTAATCTATAATTTTATCACTTCTATGGGTTTACAGTCCAAGAAGAGGGACAAATATCCACATTTGTTCTCTGTTTCCTAAACCATGTCAGGGTCTGGCTCTCTCACTGAAGTTTTAGTGTAAAAAGCAGAGTAAATACCACCATGCTTTGTCTTTCTTCTGCTCTTCCCCAGCTTAAACAGATTATTTCCCTAGTCTGTAGGGGAAATCCCTCCCTGTATAAATCTTGATGGTTTCCCCTAGATTCATGTTTGCCCTTAAAACAACCCTTTTATGGGTTTAGGATTTTGGAAAATATAAACCAGAGACTTATAGGAAGTTTCTGTTTTCCACCCCACCCTGTCGCACCCACATCCTCAGGAAATAACTCAGAATACAGTATTTGCCTAAACCGGGTGAGCAGGTGGGAAAGGGAAAGTGGGAACTTTAGGGAAAAAATTCATTTATATTCATATTTCAACATCTTGTGGTAATGACAATGCATTGCCATTATCTTACAATTTGCTATACAAATTGGAAGTTGATAAAGACCGTACATTGGTTATTTCAATTTGTCCAGTCTCTTTCAGCAAGGCACATCAGCACATTTTTATTCACCTTTATCCACACTATTTGGAAAAAAATATTCTGTACCAATTCCTTTAGCTCAACTTATGAAAATTCAGATTAGTTGGCAGAAATGTTAGTGTCTGGCAATCACAATTCTGAGATCATAGTGGCAACATTTTAAGTTAGTTATATGGGTCTTAAGCTCATTTTACAAAGGAGAGTTCAACACTGCAGACTTTCTTCTCCTGGAAGAGTCCTGAAAAGTCAATACTTATTTTTTGCTTGAGGTTTCCTGGTCGCTTCCCAAGGGCATAAAATTACTTTTTGCAGTTTTGTGGTAAGTATTATAGCATATACTATTTTTACTTAAATTTTAATTTAATATAAAAACCAATGAGCAGGTTGGTAGATTTTCACTTCTAGTCCATGCCTTCTGGAAATAAATCTCTGGTCTGTGCCATGCCAAATCAACAAACTATCAGAATGAATTCCATTTAAGAGCAGATTTTCTAATCCAAGGAGTGTTACATGGGTCTGTGATTGTTTTTGTGCCCTAGTTTCTCTATTAGGTATCCACTCCACCCTGAGCTTCAGATAGTTTAGCATCTCCAGGAGATACCAGTGGGATTTGATGTCCTAACCTCAACATTTTTAGTGTCACGGCACATTGTAATAGAGGACTGGCAGGTGCTGACTCATGGCGTGAGTATTCAATATTGCTTTCATAAATGTCCAAATAAGTATTTGGTTCTAGGCTTTGAATATAAACATTCAGGGCTACAGAGAGGAATTCATGGTTAAGAGTAATACCACCCTCTGGGAGAATTTCTTGAAGAAACTTGTGATCTATACTAGTCATAAAAGCACAAGTGTGAAGGCAGCTGTAAGGCTTCTTGTCACCTATGATAGTAGCAGTGACATTGTTAAAATATACTTTTACTGAAACTGTGCATGCTATTATTCTTGAACAATTGACGTGTTGGGACCATCTGGCATTTCGCTGCACCAGCACCATATGGTAAAGTGCCAAGGGCAGGAAACTGTGGTTTATTTCATAGTGCTTCGCAAACAAAAGACTCAAGTCAGTAACTGTTTGATATTCTTGAATGTGTCTTCAAGTTGAAGAGCCCACCCTTAGACAATAACGTAATGAAAAATTGGGCAATGGTTGTGTGTGTGTGTGCATGCACTTACAATACATGGAGTCACCCCAGGGACATGTGAAGGTCTGGTTCTGTTGCTGGAGGAGATAAATTATCAAGTGGTGTGACGGCCAACACACCACCGTTTGATCCGAGTGAAGTAATTCAAGCAGACAAACATTTTAAGAGGCTAGGATTTCATGTTGTTTTTTTTTTGTTCTTTCTGACTTAGACACATGAATCATAAAAATGAGGAACGCCTCTGAGCGTGTTCTACATTAGTCCCGAAATTAGGACCCACCTAGGATAACGCACTCAAGAAACCAGATGTCAGAACTATTAGAAAATTCCAGGAGGCACAGACTTTCCAAACTGCTGAGGCACAGGCTTTCCAAACTGCTGCTTCTTCTAGAATATTTGTCAACAGGTGTAAGTTGATTACATTTCTGCAGTAGCATCTGTAATGACGAACATTACTGCTACATTTGGGTCAAACCGTTACAGAATGACTAACTACAGACAATTATGTTTAAAGCCAGAATGACAGAGTTGACATTTCAGGAGTCAAGGAGACCAGAATGAATTTGGACACTGATACCCAATAAGTGTAAATGGGAGCAAATTACTAAATCTGCTTGAATATTAGTTTCATTATGAAGATACTAATAACTTTATTAAAGATGAGTTGAGAAAAGAAGTATGAAATCATCTGACAGATTTAGGGCTCAATAACTTTTAGGTGAATTACTTAAAAATCCCCATTCTT
The DNA here is from genome assembly GCF_987537825.1 of Furipterus horrens. Lineage (NCBI taxonomy): Eukaryota > Metazoa > Chordata > Mammalia > Chiroptera > Furipteridae > Furipterus > Furipterus horrens. The sequence continues at coordinate 13,802,200 of NW_028327171.1, forward strand.
AATATCCTTTAACCTATATAGATTCTTAATAGAGTTTAAAGTAAAAGGGGCATGCCTTTCTACCTGATTTTTAATTTTATTTTTCAAACAATGAGTATCATTTCCCCCCAGGTTTCTGGTATGATGGAGAGGATAGATTTTCAGGTTTGTGCATGTGTTCTCCATTTTTTGTTTCTGCCTCTCAGAGTTTAAGAGATGGCTGTCTGTTACAGAAGAGGAGAGGTTGCAAGAAAACTGTTGTGAGTCAGTTCTGTTCTCAGCAAAGTGGAGAGAATATGAATTGCTTAATGAGGGCCAGGCTTTCAATAATGTTGCCCTTGAGACTCATTCATTTGTGGGAACAGATTGGCCACTCTTACTTGGCACAATCTGGAGGATAGTTGGCACTTTAGTCCACATGGGCATAGTCAGCCTTTAGTTTCCAGAAACCTTTCTGGGTCATTTGGCATTGCTTTACTTTGTTCAGGAAAGAAGCTAACCATCTGTCAACTTGCTTTTGAAAAACTCTCAGTTTTGACTTAAGAATCACAAATTTTTATTCTTAGAAACTACTTTATTCATTTTAACATTTAACCATTTGTTTATTTATACACTCTAATGTATATTAATTCATGCATTCAAATATCCATGCATTCAAGAAATAGGTTAAATGCTGGCACAGGTAAAATCACTGGGCTAGATCACCTGGTTGGGGCAAGTCACCTGGGCAAATACTCGATATGCCCAACAAAATTGTGGGAATCCTAATTTGTAAGATGGTCTTCTAGAGGAACAGAACCAATATGTTGTTTGCTTATTTATTACAAATATTTGGTTCTCTCTGACTGGCGTGGCTCAGTTGGTTGAGCATCCTTCCACAAACTGAAAGGTCACCAGTTCGAATCTCAGTCAGGGCACATGCCTGGGTTCTGGGCCTTGTCCCCAACTGGGGTGTGTGCAAGAGGCAACTGATCAATGCTTTTCCCACACGTTGATGTTTCTCTCCTTCCTTTTCCCTCTCTCTCTCTAAATAAATAAATAAAATCTTAAAAGAACAAAACAAAACAAAAAGAACTGGCTCATGTAGTTATGGAGGCTCAGAAGTCCCAAGATATGCAGTTGTCACTCTCCAGACCCAAGAAGAGCTGATGTTTCAGTTGGGGTTGGAAGGCAGAAAAAGACTGGTGTCTTGGCTCAAGCCAGAGAGGCAGGAGAAGCTCTCTCTCACTAGTGGGAGTGCCAGCCTTTTTGTTGTACTCAGACCTTCAACTGATTGGATGAGGCCCATCCTCATTAGGGAGGGAGATCTTCTTTACTTAGTTTACTGACTCAAGTGTCAGTGTTATCAAGATACACCCTTACAGACACACGCAAAGTAATGTTTGACCACACATCCGGGCATCCTGTGGCCCAGTCAAGTTGCAACGTTAAACTAACCACAATGTCATTTTTACTGTCAAAATAATAAAAGATTGAACTCCGTGAAAAATCATATTCCAAATCAGTACTTGTCTTTAGAACTTTTATTTTCCGGAGATTGAAAAGTCCTCTTTGGCGAGCTTGTCATTTCATCATGGTTCTGGTATTTATTTTACATTTTCCTCAAAATTCTAGGTACTCCTAAAAGCTATTGACCAGAATCCTACTTTAGAATTATTCAAAAGTTTGTCCACTTAATGGATATTAAAATACTCACATATCAATCCAGTCCTAAGAAAGAACAAATATTTACATTTTCTTAAATTTATCAACATTTTGATATATATAGTATACTATATAAGAGAACATTTGTTTAAGATCACATATGTCTTCCATAGATATTTCCCACTTGCCCACGCGCAGAATTTCCATTGCAGTGATCAGTTCTATTCAATTGCTATAAAGCAACTTCCATACCAAGAGAGCTGCTTTGGGTTTTTATATATTTTAGCAGGTTCATAAAAAAAAAAAAAAAAAAAATCTCTTGCCCTTTTTTAAAGAGAAAAAGCAAGAAATGTACCTACTGTCATACAGAGGTTACCTTTAAAAGCAAATCCTTGGCCAAACCTTGTTCTGTCCAACTCGGTCTCCTAGCGCGGGGCCCCTCGTCTTCTGATCTTACGGCTAAATTCAAGGTTCCCACATGGCCTCTTCCTTCAAACTGGGGTCTGTGGCTCTGGGGTTTGGCATCATTCATCCTTAGATTACACCTCAGAATTAGATAAGATAACTGCATCTTCAACTGAATCGTGCCTTACGTGAGAATCTGTGTTAACCAATATGCTCTCTTTCATTTGTGCTCTGAGTGGCCTTCACCCAATTAGCAGGGACACATTTAAATCTGGGGAAAAAAGATAGTTAAAAATTAAATTTGTTTTTTTTTTTTTTTTTGGTTAGCTAGGCCATGAACCACACCCAAATGAGTAATTTTTTAAGAAATCCTTTGCTTCCAGGCTGGCCATAAATATAACTAGAATGGTTTGCTGCTGAATCTATGGCATCACTGAGAGGGATGTAAAACCCATGTGCTGCCCAATACATTCCTCCTAGGTTCTGACTTGTTAATGAAACTCATGTGATAATTAGCATGTGTCAAGCTCTGTTCTCCACACCTCCTCCACCAGAGAACCTAAAACAGTGCCACCCACTCCACCCTCACCCCGCATCCCCCAAGTAGAAGTTTTCATTTTGATTTCTTTGGTGAAAATTTTCCATGGCACCGTGCCTAGCCTTCAAAATCCCACCAGAACACACAAATTCTATCCTGGAAGATTATGTATTCTAGAACAAGGCCTCCTAAATATCATTAAAAAACACTTCTTTCTCCTTAAGCTTTAGTCCAGTGAACATGTAAATTAATACAATTTTCTTCTTTAAATTATTAGAAATTCTTATGCCCTTGTTATAGGTCTCTAGCACTTGACCACTAAACTTCCTTCAGAAATAAATTCCACCTCCCTACAAGGCAGGCATCTAATGGTTTAATTGCAAGTTGAATTTTATTTTGAGGGCTGAATTATAGACAGATCCTTCTTCCTCAAATTAGTTAAGACTCATTTGTAGAGAATAAAAAATTAATTCTATGAAATCAGAAATTACATTAGAATGTTTTTTAGAACATTTATATAATTATAAGATTATTATTAAATTCAGAAACTGAATTTTAAAAAATATAAAACATTCTAAGTAAGATTACATTGCATAAACAATCAGAAAATTTAAATATAGGTAACAACATAGATTGAAAGTTCTTCCACTGGGGATTTTTGGGCATAAGTATTTTCTGAAGTAGGTGTGTATTATAGATGTCTAGTTGCAGGTTTCTGAAGTTCTAAAAAGCCATTTAAGTTCTGTCTCTTGTGCTCTCTAGTACAGAATGTATTCATATCCAGATGATCTCTTTAAGGGGATGGCTTGATTTGAACGAGATATACTATAACCAAGTAATTGCATTGACTGGAAAGGTTTAATATTCTTGGCATTTGCGATGGCACTGAGCCTGTACTTTCTACAACATTTGTAATTTTCCTTTTGATTTTACAGCAATTCTTGTGCAGGCTTAGTTTATTTCTCATATTACCTCTCTGGAATTGAGAGATAAGATGTGGCCTGGAAAACTCCCCCAATACAGTCAAGTTCCTGTTGACTAATTCTGTGATCACCGAGAACAGCCTCCAAGTCCCTACGGCCAAAGGCTGCAGCACAGGCTCTGCTGGGATTGGAGAGTGTGGTTTCTAAGACACCTCATCTCTGTGGATGGCAGAGAATCCAGCAGACCTCGAGTTGCATGTTCACAGACCATTTTGATGGTGGCAGATGATGGTGTGAGGGGAGGTCTGTGGGTGGGATGAATGCCAAATGACTCACGGGGCAGAGGGGTGTTAACAGAATTCTCGATCAGATGCCACTTGCTGTCCTTTTCATGTGAAAGGCTTGGAAAGCCCCTCATGTGGAGGAAAGATAGGTTGATGTTGTCTCTTTCAAAAGTGCTCCAGTATAGGAAGGCATTTCCATTTTCAAAAATCCTGTGAATCCCTGAGAGAAGAGCTAACTCGTCATTATACAGGAGCCCTCCCTGGCCCCCCAGTTACTGCTGATGACTCCTTCTCTTGGAGACTCTGCTGCCTCCCACTGCAACTTGAATCAGAGGGAGGCCTGAGCTGAGATCAGCTGTTTATTTCTTTCAGCTCAGAGAAGTGTATGTTTCAGTCACCCAAGGTTTACTCCTTCAGCTAGCTTCTTCTTTTTTCTTTACTTTTATTGTTGACAATAGTACAGATGTCCTCATTTTTCCCACCTTTGCTTGCCTCCACCCAGCCCCCCCTTCCCTCTGGCCATCACCACACTGTTGTCTGTATCTATGAGTTATGCATATATGGTCTTTGCATCCAGCTTCTGTATTTTATATTTTTAACTATTATTTTGAAAATTAAATGGGTTTGAAGAACTTGCTGCCCCCATCCCCATAATAAAGGTCATATCTTCTCATTATGGGAAAGTTGGAAAAGTGAAAACAAAATTATTTCAAGTTTTGCTCAACCAAAGTAAATCATTGTTAATTGTTAGCTTCTTTTTTAAAATTCCAAATTCTCTCATATCATACCCCTTGCTCCATAAACTTGTCCCATCCATTTTAGCGTTGGATTTTGTTATATACTTAAAATTATTTAAGATTGCAGTATTATTTACAATAGCCAAGATATAGAAAAAACCTAAACGTCCATCAACAGGTGAATGGACAAAGAAAACGTGTGTGTGTATGTGTGTGTGTATTCTATTACACACACATATACACACATACACACATATAGACACACATATGATAGAGTACTACTCAGACATAAAAACAATGAAATCTTGCTGTTTGTGACAACATGGATAAACTTGCAGGGTATTATGCTAAGTAAGTGAAATTACACAGACACAGAAAGACAAGTGCCATATATTTTACTTATATGTGGAATATGAAAAATAAAACCAATGAAAAAAACAGAACAAAAACCTCACAAATACAGAGAACAGATTGGTGGTTGCTGGAGGTGAGCAAAATCCCAGTTATAAGAGAAATCAGTCAGTGTAGTAATGTACAGCATGGTGACTGTAGTCCATACCATTGTATTGCACATTTGAAAGTGGTTAAGAGAGTAAATCTTAAAAGTTCTCATCAGAATAAAAAAATTCTGTAACTTCGTATGGTAACAGATGGTATACCAATGTCAAATCATCAAATTGTTATGTAGTACCCCTGAAACTCATATAATGTGTTATATCAATTATACTTTTATTTTAAAAAAAGGGTTATACATGTTCACTTTAGATAAATTGGTAAGTGCAGAAATGTATATAGAAGCACAAGAAATATCAATCACCAATGTTAACATTTTGGCATATTTCTCTACCAATTACAGTTCATTGTCAGCATGAAAGATGGCTTCTTTTATAACCAAAAACTTTCCATAAACATTAGTTATAAAAGCTGAATAAGATAGGATATTTAAAGAGATATAAAAGCTTTTTAAAAACAGTGCCTCAAAAGTATTTCCAATATATTATTTGTTGGGTAAACAGAGGAGCCTACCTCCCAGAGTGACTTCCTTTCACAGGCTTTGATCCCTAGTAAACATCCTGCCCACAAACTTCGTCTCCAAGTCTACTTCCAGACATTTACACCTGTAATGTCCAAAAGAAATGGAAAAACTTTTGTGTAATTTTGATTTTTCTTCCAAATTCCTGCAAATATAAATTCCCCCAAAATGTACAAAGATTTCCAGAAAGAAATGATAGTTAGTATGCCTTTAGCCCTTTTACTTACTTCTTGTTAGCTTTATTTTGGTTTTTATAGATTCTCTGCCTTATATACAGATCATGAAGAATATTTAAAAACATAGGAAATGATTATTTTCCACATAATGAGGAGTACTGGGTACCTACTAAGGACCAGGTACACATCAGATGCCTTTTCTGTTGTTAAGAAATAAAACAGAGCGAATGAATTGTACTTTTGTTATATTAGCAAACAGATTATAAGGTTGGGACCCTCTCCTGGAGTATAGGGTTTACGTTCCGAATTTAGAGAACCTCCTAATTGCACAGATCATACCTGGAGTAAGATTAGGGGGAAAAAAGATCCCAACTTCTGAAAGCATTTTGGGAGAACCATAGATTTGATGAATTTCAAAATTCAAATCCTTGAGTTAGAAAGCTTTGTGTACTTTGCAAAAAAAACCCTGCATCTTCCACTAGACTCACTACCAAAGACTTACAGAACGGATGACTTTAGTTTTCATTGGCCATGACTGTTATTGGCGGAAAATGAGGTCTAGCAGTGTTGAGAGAAAAAGAATTTCCTGAGACCTGTACAGGATGATGGGGTTCTGTGGTAAACTTTATTGATGGCATAAAATCCAGAGGGTTCTCCCTCGTGACTTCCCAGTGTCCCATCTCTGTCCAATCTTGTCTTCAGTAGGGCCAGGGTAAAGGCCGCGCCCAGAATATCTGCTCCATATTAAATTCCAGTTCAGTGCAGTGTCCGGTTAGCTTAGCGTGTGATTCCAACTGCTGTCCACTGCTGTGCTGTGGCATTCAGGCTCCATCCTGGAGCCTGTGTGTGGAGTCCCCATGGCCATGGGTCACATGGCTGTTACGGCCACGTTGCTATGGAGAGAACAGTTGTGTGCACCATGTGAGTGTGTGTCAGCAGATGAGAGAGAGAGGGAGAGAGAGAGAGAGGGAGAGAGAGAGAGAGAGAGAACGTGCGCATGTGAGCATGCTTCTTTGTTCCCCTGGGATTATATTAGTTTGGTTTGGAAAAGACCAGAAGCTTTTTCAAATTGGCTAATAAATTTCCCAAGTTCTTGCAAGCTAACCCCTAGTTAGACTTGGTGCAGATGGGTACATGTAACCAGGCTCTTAGTGGTCATGAGCAATGAATTGAACCAAACATACAGAGAGTTTATAGCAGAGAGAGAGGGTTTATTAAGCGATAGTACACTCTCCGGAATATGGGAGCGGGTCAGCTCTGAGCAGAGATTGACCCCCAGTGACCAGAGGGATTCTGTTCTTATAGGTCGAATATTTCCTAGCTAGTTTTGGTCAGCTTTTATTGTGCATGTACAGGTAGTTATAGTACTTTTAAGCTACTGCTTATGTGGTCTCCTATGATTTTCCTTGATTGCCCATTGGGGGAGGGGGATCCCACAATGCTAACTTATTATAATGCTATTAAAATGAAGCAGGGATCATATAGCATCTTCTGCACAGGTGCAGTCATGATTCACCATGATTCAGCGTTTTCCAGAAAGTGGGCACAACCAGTCTTGGAGCAAGGTCTCTGTCCTGTATTGATGTCCCTTTTCTTAGCCCAGGGGCGGGTGCTTCCAGAGTTTTCTCATTCCTGACTATCTCTTGGTTTCTTTGGTCAGCACCTCCCCTTGTGCCCCTCAACAAGCTGGTACTGGAGAAAGGAAGAGAGGAGTGTTAATCCCCGTGCGGAGCAATGCCACGATCCCCTAGGGTGTGAAGCTATAGCTTTCTGGCTGAGAAAGCAGGCTCATGCTTCCCATTTTATTAAGCTCAATGTCTATGTCCCTTTGCTGTCTTTTCTTTTATTAATAATTAGTTAAATACTGATGGTAACATGACCAATGCAGAGAAATTCATTCAGTATTTCAATTGCACAGGGAAAGTCACAAGTGATGATTAATTGGTCCAGTTTTCTTTGTGATTAATACAACATCCCGTTTACTACAACTGACCTATAATTAGAGATGTACGTTTCTTCTTCCCCTCTCCTTTTCTGCTTCCCTCTCCCTCCCTTCCTCCTTTCCTCACTTTCATCCTCCATCCTTTATTTTGCTTTATAAAATTTAAAGAGGAGCTTCAAGTTATAACATTAAGGTGTGCTATAATAGTTTTTGTTATACGACTGAGATACAACATATTGAATTACCATTTCATCCACCATAATTTTTTTCCAGATTTAAAAGAGTATGTTCGTTTGTTTTAAATAAAATTGTTTTAAAATAAATATGTCCCTGTCCAATTACCAAATACTATTTTAGAACTAACTCACAAGAGATTTTGTAGAGAACTCAGCAGCCTCTCCTTCATGCTTACGGGCTTCCTGGGTCCTTATGATTGCACAGGCGGTGCTGGGAAAGTGGTTGATGGTCGAAGCCTAAATTTGGCAGCTTTGGCTGTTTCTCTCTGAGCAGGTGTGAAGAGCAAGCATTGTTTTTCCCAACCCCCCTTTTTTTTTTTTTTCCAAATGGGCATTTTGATGTATAACACGGGCAACTCTACACCCTGAGTATTCTCTCAAATTTGATTCTGGTTACACCAGTGAGTACAGATAAAGATGTTAATGATGTGGCAGCAATTTGGACTCTGATTGGTGAGCAGGGCGAGGGAGAAATGAACCTAACGGCTTTAGGGAAGGGTCTGCTGTAACACAGAGGGGAGTTTGCAGCAAGCAGCTGATGGGTATGATCTCAGAGTCACCAGCCCTTGTTGAGTGACACGAAGTGAAGGACCCTACCATTCCTTTGCCTTGTGAGCCACCAAGATTTCCCAAGCACATATTATATACCAGATAGTGTTTAGTACTTATGTTTTTGCAGAAATGAAGATGCAGGGTGTCGACATCAGTATTTGCATCAGGGCCAAAATAGTGTTTAGAGGTCTCTTTGGCCACTTTTGTAGCAAATCAGGGGCATTTTTCAGTTTCAGTGTTTAACATACACAGTGGTGCCTTGCTACCTCCTGCGCAGGTCTGCATGGAGGGACATGGGCTCCGAGGAAGGGAGTCACAGACGAGGATATGAATGTGAGTCAGGACCCCTATGACCCAAGAAGTCCCAATAGCTTAAGTACTTTAAATTACTCATCGCCAGTCTTATCACCTTCATTAGCATGTATTGATTCACCTACGTAGAGTATTCGCCTGCAGGGACTCTTACCTAATGCCATTGCTTGAAGTTGTCCTTTGGAAAATATGAGACAAATGACTCACATGAGGATCAAAAGCTCTGTTATCCCTCTTCTGGAGTGTGACTTTATAGGTAGAGAAACATGAAAGATAGGCTCCAAAGGTATTTTGGAGGGCAGATTCCAGAGAAGTCTATAATGCAATGCTATGATATAAATATTTTATTTTTAAAATACTGGTCTAGTGTTGCATCAAAATATTTTGGATCTATTAGATTAAATAAAATATATGATTACAATGAACTTCATCTGGTTCTTCTTTTAAAACGTGGCTACTAGAAAACCTAACATTACGTACGTGGCTCGTATTTGTGGCTTTCATTATATTTCTACTGGAGAGCACTGCTCTAGATAATGTTTATGGGTAGTTATTGGTCACGGCTTAGGAAAGGTTAACACCTCTGTGGGGATGACGTAGAAAAGGACATGTAGATGGCAGAGGACACACTTGTGGGGAATGTCCACGTTTGTAGATCTAGATGGAGAAGGGAAACAGGAAGGAGCCAGGGAAGGAACAGGACAGGTGAAGAAGAAAGTGCCATCTCAGGATGAGGGAAAGAGGGAGCTTCAGGAGGCCGGTTAGGGAACAGGGTCACACTCATTAATCTGGCCTATTTCCCCTGTGGTTGGAGTACATGTAGAGGCTTGCACCCCAGAAATTTTAATCATCAAATTTCAATTTTAAGAAGATGATCTGGGCAGCAAAATAAAGAAAAGATTGAATTGGGGAAGAAGCCAAAGTCCAGGTGGCCAATTAGAAAATCAGGGACTAAGAACTGCCCAAAAGCCTTTAAGCCACTATAAAGCCAAAAGAGAAAAGCATCGCTTTCACTTGGGGAAAGAACTTTCTATTTATTTTCTTGCAGTGAAAAATGAGGTGAGATTTTGGTAATTTAAAGCATGTGTCTTCTGTTTATAAAATGCAGGAAAATGGGTTGCAATGAAAACCAGTGTCACAGATGATTAAAGATGCTCTGTGTGGGAAACAGAGAAGCATGTAAAGAAATGAAAGACACACACAAAGAGAAAGGGTTTCTATGAAACAAAGGTTGTCTTTTTATGTCATTGTCCCATGCAGGAGAAACTAGAAAAGACCATTATTCCCCATCCTTGAAAACGTGACAGCAGAAAAGGATGGTCTCTAAAAAGAGTTTTCCTTGAGGCTCTGGCTCCCTAACTAATGACCATTTGAGGTACTTCTAAGTGTTTACAAATCGAACAAATGCATCCTAGAATGTCCTTTACAGCAGAGATTTTGGTTCAGAAAATGATTTATTTGGAGTGCTGTTGAGGGCAAAGAACAGATGGAAAACCATGAAAGGACAAAATTCAGGGGAAGAAGTAAAGAGGAGCTGAATGTTTTGAAGGTATTTGGATCATGTTTCAATTTATGTTATAAAATCTTTGTTTACAGGAAAAGAAGGGGGAAAAGATAGTAACAAAGTCAATGTGAGTATTCATGAGAGCACTAATAGAAATGGCTATGATTAGTCATTAAAGACATTTGGAAAATAGGTCCTGAGAGATCACCATATGAATTGAAGTCCTGCTGGAAACTATAAATACAGAATTAGGATCAACCCAGTCTGTTGCAATAGTAGTAGTAGTAGTAGTAGTAGTAGTAGTAATAATAATGATGATAATAATAATAATATAATATTAATAATAAGCAGTAGCTAACATTTATTAAGCATGTATTATGTGCCCGATAGCGTTTATGTATTTATAAGTTTTTACTGACTGATCACAGTAACTTCACAAAATAGGTATTACCGCAATGTCATAGATGAAGCACAGTGAGATTAGGTAACTTGCCCAGGGTTACACAGCTAACCCACTACATCATACTGGCTTCTCAAATGTTAGGGACACACAAACTGTATCAGGCAGTGGTGGCTGGGTTATGCTGTGGTAACAAATGACTCTAAAATCTTAGTGGTACCTAGTAGTAAGGGTATTTTTGTTTGTTTAAAGACCCCATTTCAGGACACTTGATCTACTTCGTTCCTGGACTTAGACTGAAGAGGGACTGCCTGTCTGGAACATTGTTGGTCTTCGGGCAGAGGAAATAATAATGCAATGGAAGAACCATGTGATGGATCTTATGGCTTCTGTTGGAAGGTGAACCTGTCACTTTCTCTCACATTCCTTTGGCCAGAGTAAGTCGTGGGGTAAGCCCGTCAATGTTGTGAGAAGCATAATGCTTCTTGGGGAGGGCCTTGAAGTCCAAGGACCACTGGGAAAACTTTTTGTTTTTTATTTTTTACTTTTGTTCATATGGATCTTTACAAGGATAAGAGTCAAAGAATGGTTTATTTGGCTTTTTTTTCTTTTTTCACCAAGAGGTTAATGTTATGACCCCTTCCCCCAAATTCATTCTTGGGCTGTCAGTATTGAGTGGAGAGTCACTGGGGAGCAGATCATCATGCAGATGGAAGACTATGAAGTTGAGGGCAGCTACCTCTCTCCTCATGAGCAGTTAAGGGTAGCTAGGCTACAGCCAAAATCCTTGCTGAGCACAGCACCTGGGAGGAAGACTGGATTTCAATAATATATCAGGGCACATGAAATAGAATGTAAGGATTGACCTGGGCTGAGAGTTTGTAGATCAAAGAGATAGCAATCCCAGGATCTGGTGAAAGCTGACAGTTTAATTCAGGTATCAAGGGAAAAACAAACAAACAAGCAAACAAAACCCCCCCACAATTTTTGAAGGATGGCCCCATGCCCTGAATTCCTTTGTCTGTAAAACCCCTCCCTCCCATGCAGTCCTGGGGAGTGTGCTCTGAAACGATGAACATCACTGTGTGTGAAAGAGGGAGAATTATAGACAGTCTTATCTATTAACATGGGGCAAGAAGATGGACTCAGCCATGTCTCTACAGAACATGCAATCAGAACATGAACCCATACAGGCAGTTAGGTGGGACAGACATATTAGAAAATAGAAAGAACACTTTAATTCTTGAATCACTGTTACATTCAGTCTGAATTTACTGGATGAATTGCTCATTATCATGCAAGTAAATCTGGCTTAAAGACTCTAAGTACAGATGTTTCTACAGAGATGTAAACTGTTCTTGACAAATACAATAAAAGCAAGCCATGATAACTTTTTGGAACTTAGAATACATTCACATCAGCTGAGGGTAAAACATTTAGAAATATGTAAGACAATTTATTTTCTTTTCCAATACTAAAGATCTGTAAAAGCTATAGTAGTAACATAGAAACATTTGGAAAATGAAGACAAAAAAAAAGATTTAATCTCATTACCTACATACGCAGCAATTTTTTAAGTTTTTGTTCATTCCCTATAATCTTTTCTTACATATAAAATCTGTATAATTAGAGATTTTAAATTTTATCATAAACAGCACTTTCCATAAACAGCATTCTAGGCGGTAGTCATCTTTATGATTATAATGGCTGCAAAATAGTCCACTGCTTAGAATGAACATAATTTAATTTAATGTTTTCTTATTATTAAACACGTATTTTCTTTGAGTTCATGATTATTGATAATCTACAGTAGACGGCTATGTAGAATATGTGCTTTAAAATATTTTTTGGTTGTAGCACAATTTCAAAATGAATTACTGTGTCAAAGGTTATAAATGTTTCATGATTAAATGTAAATTGATTTAAAAAATACCTGCATCAATATAATTAAAATGTGTACATAATTCACTACAATCTCACTTTTTTTTTAGAAATTACATTTAAAGATTGTAGAAATTGACCAACTAATAGAAAAATATTATACTTCATGTTAACTTATATGTTTAAATACTTGGTGGGCTGAATATTTTCCCATATGTATATTTACCAGTGGTTCAAGTCATAATTCATTTATTCACTTATTGGTTCATTCAATCAGTGTACCAATATTTTTTGAGCACCTACAATGTGCCAGGCCTGGTTTTTGTTTGTGTGCATACTGCAGTGGAGAAAACAAAAATTCCTGCTCTCACAGATTATTCTAGGGTAAAGAAGACAATAAACATAGTAAATAAAATTATTAAGTATGTTGAATGTTATAACTGCTGTGGATAAAACAGGATAAGAAGGATACGGAGCTTTTTGGGAAGAAGTTGCAAGAGTAAATAAGGGTGTCAGTGAGAAAGAAATATTTGAACTGACTTGAATGAGATGGTGTGGGTATTCGAGGAAAGGCTGCTGCAGCTGGAAACACTGTTGTCCACGGTCCTAAGGGGGGGTCAGGTCTGCCATGTTGGAGGAGAAGCAGGCAGGTTAGTTCAACCAGAGTAGAGTGACATCTTCGAGTTTTGCCCTGATGATGTTTGTTTGGTAGGAGAGATCATCTAACTAAACCCAACAAAAGAAACAGTTTTAAAAAAGAGGTTGTCACCAATTCCAAAGTCAGCCAAGATATCCAGGTAGAAGACAATGGAAGCGGGACACCTGCATCTAATGAAGATGAAGACAGGAAGATTCCATGGCCCGAGCTCAGTCGCATGGTCAGACGCAGCACTAAATGTGGTCTGTGAGCCCAGGACGAAGAGGATACCATTTGTTTACTAAGAGCTTGCAAACCGATACGTCCAGTCTATAATCTGCTGCATAACTGTCAACTGGGACAACTGGGAAAGTATCCCAGGTCCTTCCCCCAAATATCAAGGGCTGAGTCCCACGAGTCCATTTTCTGGGTGACTGTGTTGAGCATCTAAATTTGGGAACCACTTAACAAGTAAACTATATTTTGGAAATAAAGTATCAAAACATTTTTTTTAAAATTCTTAACTTCTATAATAGGAAAACAATAACTAAGGCAAAAATAAAAAAACATAACAAAAAAATTCTTAAAATAATTTAAAGTAGCTATGACTATAACACAGAAGAGCCACCAGGTGGCAGAAGAACTCCATTCTTGTAAGCCTCTTGGCGGCTTCCTTAGTTTACCGGCCCTTATTCCTCCATCTAATTTTCCATTTTTTCCCCTTTTCTGGTTTGTTGGCTTGAAAAATAAAGGGATTAAGTTCTTTCAAAGGACTGATGTAGACTGCAGTATTAAAAACGTATGTAGAAAAAATAGCTGTTGTATCATGTTAATGAACTATTTAGAATTAGTCATTAAGTGCCAACAAATTTGTTTTATGTTGAAGCAAAATGTGTCAACTGGGTAAGACTAAATAGTTGAAAGTCAGATGACCATAAGATGCTATTTGTTAAGTTTCAAGGCACAGATTTTATAGCCATATTAATATATACTGTATGTGCTAAATTTATTCTTAAAACAGTATTTTGTTTTCATAAAGTTATGAACGCTAATGGTAATTTATACACTGAATTCCAATGAGAAATGCATTCTGGGCTTTGAATAATCAAGGGCTACTTGATTCAAACAGATCTTAAATGAATCCAGGTTCCACCTCTTCAGAGACTGACCTTGAGCCAATTTCTTAGCCCCTCTCAGCTTCTGCTATAAACCTGGGCAATAATGCCTATCCCATAAGGTTACCATGGAGAGTCAATGATGTCACAGACAAGTGCTTTATACATACAAAATTAGAAAAATAAAGTAAATGAAAAAAGTTCTTTCCTCGATTCCAAGTTTTTCTAAATGGTAATTGCTACTTATGTTTTAATGCAAGACAGAAGGCTGAAATACACAGGTAGCTGGCAGAATCATAATCTAGTTCAGATGTTCAAACACAGCATGCTGTTAAAAGATTTCAGAGTCGAAAACCTGTGTTCACTGTTCTGAAACATCTCTTTACTCCCTGTTAGGAAACATTGTATTCTTTATGTGTTGTAATTACACATTTGTTATCTAAAGCATATAATGACTTTGGCTGTATTGTGTTATTCGATACCTTGTTGAAAAGGAGACTAAATAATGTGTTTTATCAGCAGGCAAGAATTCTCCTCTTTATCCTCTTTATCCTTTTCCATGTAATTCACTAAACAGCTGACAAAGTCACAGTGCAGGCTGCATTTTACTCTGCAGACAGCAAAAAGACCAACTCTGGGACTGTGCTTTTTACTTGGGTCAATGTAAGAAATTGGATTAAGACATATAATTTTTTAAAATTTCTATACTGTGAAAGAATGAGGTTGCTTATAAATAGGAGGCATAAAGTCACGTGCTCTGAACAAGGCTTCAGGCAAAGGTCCTTGGCAACCCAATATGGGACCATTGGAAGGGCTTTGGGCACATCTTTCATTTGGCTGCAAGGAAGAAAGTTGGAAGCACAGATGAAAACAAAGGTCTGAAAAAGATGAGGTGCTAGGGGAACCAGAAGTCTGTGCTATCTATACAAAATACATGCTGCTAACATTTAGGTCTGTCTAATTTCAGTGTAACTATATTTTGCAATAAATATATTTAATTCTAAAGATTGAAAACCTTAAGCAGAGTTTAAATTGGTAGCTAATTTTGTTCCAATAGCCTGATGACTTGTAAGTTAGAGGTTTACTAAGTCCATTTGAAAAACGTGAGGAGCACAGAAAATTTTCAGAACTTGAATGGGAGAGGGGAGACCCTGGATTTTATTGGCGACCTCTTTCTCCCTTAAGGGTCAAATATTTCCTGTAGGATCTGGCTTCTGTGTCTTCCTGGCTAGTTAGCTATCATAAAAATGAAAGTCACCATTCACAGTATGTCCAAAATGTACTCAAATAAAGAAAAATTTAATATTCCCACAGCTGAAGAGGTGATGTCTTTGCTCCTGCAGCTGGGAAGCCTGGGATTATCTCCTCTCCAGCCCCCACTGTGGAAATTCTTCCTGTCCTTAAGTATTCTGTCTTGAGACGGCTCTTTTCCTGACTCTCTAAGTTACAGCGTTCCTGGTTTATCAGGCGATGCACCTAAACACAGCTGTGGGGCTGGGCGCGGCCCCCACAGCTCCTGACATCGCATGTCGTTATCGCTCTGGCGTTTTTCTCAATTTCAAGCAGCACAGAAAATCAAAAGCAAGTTTTTTTCCCTTTATATTTATAGTGATAAAATATGCATCATGTAACGCTTACCGTTTTAACCACTTTAAGTGTCTAATTCAGTGGCATTAAGTACATTTACCGTGCTGTGCGACCATTACCGCTCTACAGGTTTCGTGGCATTTTTAGGGTTTCCTACGTATAAGACCATGCCATTGGTTAACAGAGAGAGGTAAAATTACTTCTTCCTTTCCATTGGGATGCTTTCTATTCTTTGTCTAGCCTAATTGCTCTGACCAGAACTTCCAACACCAGGTTGAATAGAAGCCAGAGACGAAAGGACAAATATTGGATGATTGTTCCGTTATGAGAAATTAGAGAAATCAAACGCACAGAGGTAGGAAACAGAAGAGTGTCTACTGGGGGCTTTGTGGTGGGGTAATAAGGAATTATTGTTCAATGGGCATGGTTTTCATTTGGGGTGATGAAAAAGTTCCGGGCACAGAATGTGACCTTTTGTCTCAAGCTTTGCTTGTAGAGGAAAAGTCCCTATATGATGCTCTTTTTCCAATGGTTAGAAAACAAAAGGGTCTGGGAACCAAGGGGGTAGGGAAACAGAATGGGCTCATTTTTGTTTAGTTTTTATTCCATAACCATAGATTTAATTCTGTCATCCAGCTAGACTTGCAGGGGGATAAGGAAAACATGTAAACCAATGAACAGCAGTGAGAGCACAAGGATATAGAGTATTCCAAGCAGAAGGGATGGAGGGGGCTCTTCCGAGCTGCAGAGGGAGTAGTCTGGTGGTTAAGATAAAACACAGTCGGCAACAGTGATCTTCTTGCTGGTCTTGGCACTCTTGGACCCAAGGCTTCAATGGCTGTCACAATATTCATGCCCTCTTGCACCTTGCCAAGGACCACATGCTTGCCACCCAGCCACACAGTTTTGATAATACAGATGAAAACAGAATCATTTGTGTTGGGTCCAGCATTTGCCATGGACAAAATGCCAGGATCTGAATGCTACAGGCTGAAATTCTCATCACCAAATTTCTGCCCATCGCTGCACTTGCTGCCTGTGTCATTATGGCGTGTGAAGTCACCACTCTGGCTCATAAATCCTGGAATAATTCCGTGAAAGCAGGAAGCTTTATAACCAAATCCTTTATCCTGAGTGCTCAGAGCTTGAATGTTTTCTGCTGTCTTCGGAATTTTGTCTGCAAATAGCTCGAAGGAGATGTGGCCCAAGGGCTCAGAGGGTCCATGGCGATGTCTAAGAACATGGTGGGGTTGACCATGGCTGGGGGTGGGCCACTCCAGGGGCGATGGCATCTGCAGAGCCTAGAATTAGCTCTTTTAACCATTGTTCCCAGCAAATCACCTGGGGAACAGATTTGTCCTTCTTGTGCACATAATCCATCTGTGCGGGACACATGGAGGATTCTGAATAAAGTTATGCAATCTCTTGTCAGTTTTGGATCTTTATGTCAGAGGACCAGCAGTCAAAGTCAGGGGTCATTATACTGATGGGGACTTGAGTCTAATTATCGTGAGGAGGACCCTTGCTATGTAATAAAACCACGGAAGAGTATCTCTGAAATTTGGCAATTCACTGGGGTCTCTTTTGGTATTTTCATATTCAGTTGACTCAATCAACCTGAACCTTGGCTCATATTTCTAAAGAATGAAAGTCTAGGTCATGCAACCAGAAGAGCAACCTAGAGCTGCCAAAATTCTGCCCACAGCCAGGAGAAACTGAAAACCGGCGATGAAGGAGATTAATGGTGGTTATTAGTTATGACTTCAGGCTGACTGCAGCAATAGGCATAGTTCTATCAAGCCATTGTGACAGGCCCTGGCTGACACTACAGCTTCTCAAAGTCTGAAGGGGACTCTAATATCTTGGACTTAAGGGAAGGCATGCCAGGAACTGTGTACTGCTAGAGGACAACTGTCTCTGACATAGAACCAACTCTTAATCCGTTGACTTCTGTGACCACTAGTTCTCTGCAGGACTTGATTAGCTCTCAGCAGATGCCACCTGACAGTTTTCAAATGTGCCTTCACTGCATTCCTCTAACTCCCTGCCTGGGCCATTCTGGCACCTTCATTGGATGTCCTGGAGAACCTGCTCTGCTCCACTCTCACCAGTGCTTAACTTAGTCTTGGGGGAGATAGTGTCCCAGGGGATGCTCTTGCCCAATCAGAGATGAAAGCCCATTGATAATTGCATTCTGCTTTCTTCTCCCAGGCAGATAGTTCTAAGGCATATTTCACAAGCGTGCTCAGAAGGTCCTGAGAGATCAAGCACCGGCCACCGACTTGTTAAAGCATTGTATGGTTGAATGTTCCTCCTTCCTTGCTTTACTTCCATTACCCTTCTTCCCTGCTCCCTAGGAAAACCACTTCCCCAATAAAGTACTGTACCCAGGATACTGTCCCAGGAACTCCTTTCAGGGTAACTCACTCTAAGACACAGCTGAAATGTCCCATGAGATTGATTTGATGGGGAAAAACCTCCACCATGGGACTGGGGAACAGAGGTCATATCTATCATCATGGTGAGTTCAATTTAATTAACCAAAATTTTGAAATTAAAACACTATTTTCAGAACATAGGCAAGTTGACTTTTAATATTCACCGTCAACCTCATCATACACTTAGTTTCCTTCATTTTGAGATTTCATCACTAGCCATTGGCCTGGTGCTAAGTTATGTAGAATTAAGTATAATAGTTACATTGAAGATTAGAAGTGTGGTATCTATTTTAAAGGTATTAATTGGGTCCTAAGAATGAATGGGTAAGACCCTGCCATCTAACTTTTCCAGGATGGATGCCTGATAAGAGAAATAGCACTCTAGAGCTAGGAGCCAGAGAGAGGTAGAATACCTTTTTTTTCCTAGTGAAGTGTCAGTGTATTAATCTTTCTCAATACAGGCATATTAGTTAAAACAAAGGAAGGATTCTTTCTTTTCCCTGAATCTAATGCTATTCAATTGCATGCCCAGAGGGACATAAAGAGGAGACAGATGTATATTCTGGAGCATCAGGCCTTGCCTGGGTCTGCTTATTACATAAATCTGTTAAGTAGGAGGAAAAAGCAGAGAGCTTCCTGGATGCTCTTTAAGGATTACGCTTTCCTATCAGGAAACTTAGTACAATGTGCCCATAAACGTCTTCATTTCTGATGAGTAGCTACTCCTCTCTTGTGGAAGAGTCAGTAGGGGTGGGTAGAGGAGCAGAAGTGGATGGGAAGAGAGATCGAAAGTGAGAACCCAAAACACATCCTCCACTCTGAGGGGATGGTGTGAGAAGAGGAGCAGGAAGTGTTTCCCTAGCCCCAAATATTACCATTACCTGCTTTCCCCATATGTTTGGGAGAGCTTCACCTTGTTCTCTTGCTGAAACTCAAAGTATCTGGAGTGTTTAGTAATTCCCTGAGCCCGGAAAATATATCTAAGGCATTTAATCAAACATTCAATAAAGAACTCTCAGCTGATGACAGTGAAGTCTGGGCTTTATTTGTATAAGGACCATAATAAAACAAGGTAAACAAGACCCTCTGAGATTAACTTGAGAAAGCAGAGCATGTAATCCTTCACCTGAACACATTCCTACATTAGTTACAGAACTGCAGCTTACATGAACTCTAAGATACAATTGAACTTATTTTATTTATTCACTTACAGATGAACACTTAGGTTGCTTCCATAAATTTGCTACTGCAAATAATTCTGCAATGAACACAGGTGCATATGCAATGGACTATTACTCAGCCATAAAAAAGAATGAAATCTAACCATTTGCAACACTATGGATAGACCTACAGGGTATTATGCTAAGTGAAATAAGTCAGACAGAAAAAGATAAATACCATGTGATTTCATTTATATGTGGAATCTAAAAACCAAAATAAAACAGGAGCAAACTCAGATAGAGGGAACAAATTGGTGATCACCAGATGGGAGGGATTTGGGAGGATGGGTAGAAAAAGTGAAAGGGATTAAGAAGCACAAATTGCCAGTTATAAAAATGGTCGTGGGGAAAAAATTGGAACTATTGTAACAATTCGTCGGCAGCCATCCGTCTCGAGAGACGATGGTGTAGCTTCTTAAGAGTCTATCTGCACCGCCGAGAATGGCTGTGCAGTCCGACTCGGGAGTGACACTGTATCTCTCCTCCCGTGTTGAATCGACATCTTGGGATGACGCTGGAGTGTCCTCTCCAGTGAAGCTGAAGCTACAGAGCCTGGGCAGGGTTATATGGAGGGTCTGCTGTTGCCCATGCAGCAGACCCCCCCTCTCTTCGCAGCTGAAGGGTCCAAGGGAAAGACGGAGTCAATACAGCTTGGCTTCAGGTGCGCCGCAGGAGTTGCTGGTGTTGACTACAACATCGAACCGCCTTAGGGACTCCGGCTCCGGATTTTCTGTCGGGGTTTACTCCCTTAGCCTTTCCCCTGAAGAGGTATGCCACAAGGCAGCGGAGGTTTTTTGGAGTCTGAGTTTTCCTTCTCTGATGTGCCCTGACTGGAAGATCGAACCAGCGACACTTAGCTCGCAGGCCGACGCTCAATCCACTGAGCCAAACCAGCCAGCGACTATTGTAACAATATAATCAATAAAATATACTTAAGAAATAGTTGTGGGGATATAAAGTACAGCACAGGGAATACAGTTAATACTATTGCAATAATGTATGTAATATATTGTAATAACGTACAGCATTGGATGGGTACTAGACTTCATAAGACATATAAATGTTTAATCACTACGTTGTATACCTGAAACTGCGATTGCAAATAAAAAAAAAAATTAAATCTATATTAGCCTTTTTGGAGAGAGAAAGTAGGTTGTGTTAGTGGACATTTTACGGGGAGAATTCTTTGAACTGAAGATTATTCAAAATTTACTTAGACCAAACACCATTATGTACTAAGTAAAACCCCAATTGTGTGTAACAATTCTTCTGTGAAAATCGTTGCTGCAGCCGAATCAAGTTCAGAAGGTTCATGTCCAAGGGAATTCAACCAGCTAGGGCTAAAGAATGTTCAGATCAGCCCCCGAGCCCACAGCGCTGTTGGCCTTGGCAGCTGTCAGATGTCTGTGGCTAACCTAGAGCCAGCAGGCAATGGCGACCATCTGAGAAGTGGACCCCCTGTGGGAAGTGACTGATGATACATTAGTAAGGTCACCCCCACAGAATGCCTTTGAGCAGAACATGACGAGAGGGGTCTATTTGAATCATATTATGCAAATTGACTCTGGAAAAATGCATTTTCCTTGGACATGTCTCCCTGCCTTCTCTTTTAAGGACCTGCTAACCCTTAAGTCACTTATAATTATGCAGAAACATTGCCATTTAGGAAGGGAGCTGGGATTTGGAGTTAGAAGAATGGTATGAATGTGTGTGTCACCCCCAAATCCATATGTTGAGGTCCTAATGCCTAATGTAATCGGATAGGAAACTGGGGCTTTGGGGAAGCGCTTAGCTTAGGAGAGTGGAGCCCTCAGGCTGAGATCGATGCCCATGTGAAAGAATCTGGAGAAACTAGCTAGTCTCTTCCATCACGTGAGAGCACAGCCAGAAGGTGCCAGCTATGAGCCAGAAAGCAGCCATGTTGGTGCCTTACGTTGGATTTCTCAGCTCTCAGAACTGTAAGAAATTTCTGTTGTTTGTAAGTGACCCAATCTGTGGGATTTTGTTATAGCTGCCCAAATGGACTAAAACCAAACATGCTAATTTCCAGGCCCTGCTATGCAGCTTGCTCACTTGTGACTTTGGGAAATTTACATAATTTGCTTTTCCTCATTTTTAAAATAAGGATTATAATAAGGCTGCATATCTTAAACTTTTTGTGTTGATTCTAATTTGTATGACTCTAATGATACCACTTTTGACAAAAATTTTTGAATTTTTAATTGAGATATTTCTCATTTTACCTAAGGTAATAACTAGACACTAATGATAGAAATGAGGTGCAATGCAATCCTTAGATAGATGTCAGGTGGCTGGCATCAAGCTTTTTTTTTTTTTTTCTAAGCATGAGTCCCGATCTTATGTTATCAATCACAGGAGTGTATTATCAACTCATTGGCTGGGAACTCCTTTGCGGAGGCAATTCAGTTCCCTGGCGAGTGTTGAAGAGAACGGAGTACACTGCTCATGTGGGCAAAACTGTAAGGACCTCTCCTGGTTGCATTTGAAAGCAGACTTGGTTTCTATACACACATTTTAACTGATAGTTTCATGGAAAGTCCCTGTGCTTGCTCCCTTTCTTTTAAACGTTTAATTTTGAAATAATTATAAATTTACAGGAAGTTGCACAGACAGTGTAGAGAGGTCCCATGTGCGCTTTAGCCAGTTTCCCCAATGGCTGCTACATCGTATGTGACTAGAGCCCAATATCCAGCCCAGGGACCTGACATCGGCACAGTGTATGTCTATGGTGTGATGCCATTTTAGCACATATGTCAATTCATGTAAAAACCATCGCAGTCAAGATACAGGACTATTCTGACACCACAAAGGTCTCTTTTGTGTGACCAATTTATAATACTTGTCCCCCCCCACCTCTAACCCCCAAGAACCACTAATTTGTTTTCCATCTCCATAATTTTGTCATTTCAAGAATGTAATAGGATATCAAGTGACACGTGAAATTATTGATGAGTAAAAAAATGTCATCCATCTCTAAGTCACACAGTTTCTTCTTTTCTTGGGGAAAGTTTGGGGATCCTCACAGTGTGGCATGGATATCAGAATCTACCTTTCGCCATGCCCCCTCTTTGGCCTGCATTATTTTTCTTTGTCCCATTGGAGGGGCACGATGCCATCCAACCGTGCGTGTTTCCACACCCCAACGACAGCCCCACAGAGACCGCACTGAATGCACGCCGCAACACGTGTCTGAAAGTCAATGGGCTGCGAGAAGGGAAATGCCAGCTCTGCCTCACTCCTGGGGAAATCGAGATGAGACAGCTGTGCCTATAAATGAGGCCATTTGAGGAGTTAATCTGGAAGACAACCACATGTATGTAATTGAGAATTTCTGTGGAGCTACTCACAGACCATGTGCTAGAAATTAATAGAAGTTCTGAAGAAGATGAGATGGGTATACAAAATGAAAACCAAAGGAATGTATTTATTTTCTTGTAAGGTTCAAGGGCACTGAATCCAAAGGCTGCTTAGGTTCTGCTGGTGTGCGGTTTAAAGGATATTTTGAATGATTTATACCAAGGCTCTGTAGGAAATCAGAGTGAGACAGGATAAAAATAAAGAATGATCGTTTGTGTTCCTAGTGTGGAAAAACACATCGGAAAAAGGAAATAAATCGGTAATTTAAAATAAAGAATGTCTTACGTTTGTCACCAACCTGAAAGCTAACACAGCACGTGTTTGTCAACATTATTCATTGAACGTCAGCTGTTGGTTCTTTCATCTAGTCATCACCAACAATTACAGAGTTTCTCTGTGTGCGGATCCCATGCTCAGAGCTTGCAGAAACTCCTCATTTAGTTCTCATAACAATCATCCTTCAGAGGTATTACTGTTATCCCAAGTTTCTGTCAAAGTAATTGAGAGGCTGAGCTGTTAGTAATGTGCTGATATGATAAATTAACCAAAAATGGAACTGGGGTTTGAATCCAGTTTTTCTTCCAATACCTTTTCCACCTCAATACCTCTTTTATGTGCTCAAATGGTACGTTAAATTGAATTAAAACTTTTTTGAATTAAAAAATGTCAAGTGTTCTAAGCAATTACTTAATGGCCTCTGAAATTTGGAGGCAACCTAATTGGGCACTTAAATTTACCTGTGGTGTAGCCAGTGTGAGAGACGGTGACAAAATTCTTTCTTCCTGTTTGTGCCCTTAAGCCATATTTTATTGGATTATATACCCAGGTGGAGGCAAAAGTAGGTTTACAGTTGTGAGTCCACAAGAGTTTATTCTTGTATTATCATTTATTAATTATTGTATCATTTTTCATATGAATAACAGTAAATCTACTGTTGACACATTCTGTATTATGGCTCACTCCACCAGGTAGAAGATAATTTATTATATTTATCCCACAATTAATAAGTCAACCTAAATCAGAATCACCTGGCAAGTTTTTAGAATGCAGATTTCTGGGTTCCGTTCCTGCCTATTGAGTCAGAATTGTGAGGAAGTTGCACTTTTAACAAGCAGACCAGTCCATTCTGACACATGCTCAAGTCTGAGAACCACTGTCCTAGATGCTGCTCTACAGTCTCCAACCCACAAGGGTTGGTGGCACACAGTGGGCCCTCTCAGAGTCTGATTCAGCTTTTAACTTCCGGTCCACCCCTTCTGGGTCCACCACTGAACCAGGCCCTACTACCTACACTATGTCATGTTTGTCTCCCATCAAAGCCCATCTGTCCATTGGATGCCCGTCGCATTGAAGCTCACATTCCATGATGACTCCTTGTTCACTGCATCCCTCCCTTGAGTTCCGTGTCACTCTTGATGGACCCTGGAAGCTCTGGCACATTTCCTAGCATTACCTCAGTCTGGACTGTGGTCTCTGCTTCTTACCTTCAAAATCCAGGCCTGTGTTATGATTCTGATATAATACCTGAATTCTTTCCTGGTCAACACAGACCTTTAGTTCTACAGGAGAAGGCTCTCCCCACCAAGTACATAAAATAATTATTTTTCCTGGATGATTTGCGTATTGAAATTAAAGATGTAAAAATATTTATTTACTCAGTGAATGAGGAATTAGTGCCTTGCAGGATGCGTGATTAATCATGTTCCACCTGGAAGCCAGTAAAATGACTCTGCTCATAGAATCCATCAGCTGCTCAAATAAGTGATTGCATGGAAGGGCGCTCTGTTGTCAGCTCCCTAATTTTATGTCCTAGTTGCATATTGATATCCCCTAATAAAAATTGTTTCTAATTTCTCTCTGAAACATCTGGGGAGAGTCTTGAGGAGATAATTTGCATTTGCTAAACACTGAATCATAAAGCTATTTCCAGTATTCCGGGAGGGCAAAACATCTTTTATTCTATGAGATTTAAGCAATCATCTAAAATGCATTTCAGAACAACAGAAGTAATAATTTTTAGAAGTATGAAGGCTATAACATTGTATTAAAAGAGAAAAGAGTACTTAATTGTTAACTAAAGTATTTTTTTTGCTGCCTTCCATACCGCAGCAGGCTGACGTTTAATGTGAGCAATGGCATGAAACCTAAAGGTCTTCATGACCACTGATTCTCTAACTCAGAAAGTATTTTTGTTGCCAGTTCAACTAGCCATTCATGGAGCTTTGGTAATTGATAAAGATCTTCCCAACTTTCTGTGTTACTGTTATCAATTCGCTTGAACTGTATCTCCTAATGAAAACAACGGACAAGTGTGCCTTGGAGAATCCAAGTGGTGAGTGTTGGCTCTAGATGTATGTGGGAAGAATAAAGAGACAATTTTATATCTATCCACTACCATTCTCTGTCTTGAACTTTGATGGATGTGAACTAAACACAATTTTGGGATCAAAGCTGAGTCTAAATCCTAGTTCCACCTTTTACAAGGAATCTGGGAGTTAAACTTTGGATTCTCCTCTCATTCGTACATGAAGTGACTTGGCTTGAATGAATGACCCTGGTCACATTTTTTTTCACCTGGCTAATCCCAGGTGAAATGGGTCCTTAGGCTTCATGAGTCAGCTCAGGCGTTAATGAAACCAACTTTCAAATCTCAGGCCAGACAGGTGACCCTTTCTCCCCCACTTCATATTATGTATCATGTTCTGTTGCAATTGCCTGTACATAACTGTACCTTGGAAGGCAGGTAACTTCATGGCATAGTATATATTATTCAGGAAAGTGTGAGTAGATATTTGTGGAAAATTTGATCTATGCAATTTGGATTTAAAGAACAGCCCTAAAGACTGAATGATGATAACATTTGTAAAGTTTCTGACACATTGTAGGTATCCGATAAGTTCTGATTTGCATTCTGTTCTTGTTCCTGGCAATGACAGAGACACCATGGCCTGTCCTTTCTTCCCTGCCTCCACCAAATTTTTATAATCCAAACCTGCATGGTGTTTTCTCAGCTTTACATTATTGTCATAAACCCCATCGGACACATCAGTGTCCGTAGGAGGTTGGGTTCTTCTGGAAGCAGGAGCTGAGATAAAGTTTGGAGTACAAAGGTTTATTGAGAGAAATGTCTTTTGAAAGAAAAGGCAGGGAGCAGGATTGAGCTGACCTGACTGGAGAGTTCCAGAACAAAAATTTCCCTTTAGAGGAGATCCAAGATGGCGGAGGAGTAAGTGGAAGCTACACTAACCTCCTCCCAGGACCAGTCTGGATTTACAACTTAATTTTGGAGAAATCATCTGGAATAACCAACGGAACACTAGCTGGAAAGAAGTCTTATAACCACGGAGAGACAGAAAAGGCCGCTACATCACAACGTGACCGAACACAACAAGGATGCCAGCCTGCTAAACCAAGCACGCCGTTGTCCGGAGACAGCCAACTGACCTGGAGTCTGCATGATCCTTCCCCATGTGGGAAGGCCACCCTCCCCTCCACACCCCCACTCTTATTAGGGATTTCTGGACCCAAGGGTAGGTAGGACGACGACCATGTCCAGCTTGAAGCAGCTAGAGGAGCTTGAGACCTTCGCCCATTGTCCTTTACAAGATTACAAAGGGTCTTAATATCTGAGAGGGAGGGATAGTTATTTTTTACGAACCATGGGTATGGACTTGGGGGGGGATGCTGGGGGAGGGAGATACTGGGTGGAGGGGAGTAAAGGGGAAAAAATTGGAACTACTGTAACAGCATAATCAATAAAATATATTAAAAAAAAAAAATTTCCCTTTAGAGGAGTCCTGCCTTGGATGGAAATGATGAGTCCTCTGTTGCTCTGCCTTGCTTGATCATTGGCTGGGAGTGTCCTAAGATAAGTATGACCCTGGTTACTACCATCACCATGATAAGTGGCTGCCCCCCCCCCCCCCACATACTGACAAGAGTGTGACCTGATGCTAAATGCTGAGGTAGATTGTGAAACAGCTAACACCTGGACATGATCAGCCCACCACACACACTCCTCATATCCGGGCAGCGAGTCCTTTCTTCATGGGGGATCTGAGTGGCACATCTCTGTGTCTGTCCTGGTGACAATTAAGATTTTAGAACTTAGCCTAATGTTCTTCTAGGGATGCTGCATGTTTATAGAATTCTCCTTAAAAGAAAAGAATATTTATGAGGCATAAGAATAGCCTTTGTGGCACGGAGACACAGGCAATATTTGAACCGGGAGCCTTTATGCATCTTTTGAAAGCTTACCTAACCCATGTGTTGCTAAGGTACTAAAAATGTGTGTGGATGTACTGGTTCTGTGTTATTCCTTCTTTGCTTTATCCTCCGCAGTCATGCCTCTTGGGACAACAGAGTGTGGCACCTCATTGACTCATGTGGTCTAAATCTTTCCTGTGTGAAAAAGAGGGATGTGTAGACCAGTAGCTTTGTGGTCACAGGAATACTTGTTCCTTGCATGGAGAGACATGAGCTACCATCAGTATAAAAAGAGAGTAGTTAATTTTAATATACACAGAGCATTTCATAAAAATGGACAGATATGAGTAGATATCACTCTCGCCTTTATGTTAACATTCAACCAGAGATTAAAAGCGCATTTGTTACCTGAAGATCTACACCTAAAACATCTCCACAAAACTACAAGACATATCATAGAAAGTGGAGATACTAGAGTCAGACAACAGAATTGGGGTTATCCACTTCAGAACAACAAGGAGGGAACGTGGTCTGGCTAGATGAGTTCTGCCCTAACTCAAGTTTACTAGTCCATCGCTAGTCAGACATCACAGATGAATGCAATGCTTTGCTAAAATAGTTTGGTTATAATTCTACTGCATGTTTTAAAAGGCAACAAATTTACAGAGGATAAGACTACAGTAAAATATATACAACACATAAATCGTACATAATAGGTTTTTAAGATTTGGAAATTGATTACGAGTTTTGTAGTATTCCATAACTATGTAGTTGAGGCAGAGAGGGCGTATTATGAAGACATTGACGGACCAGCTGACAGAAATGGGGACTCACAGTTCTGTCTAGACTCGGGGTTTAGGGTTAACTATAGAATGCAAGGCAGCCTTTGAGAAGGAAGACACACAGATCCTTATGAAATGATGGTATAGCACGTAAAAGCGAGATGTGAGTTGTTTCCAACTATCTGCTCTCTGCTGACTCAGGCTTTGAGCTGTACCACATTTTCAGGTTCAACTTGGATCTTCCCCGGGGAGAAGAAGGGGAGGCTCACTGGTTTCTGATTTACTGGATCACATATTTGCTTTTGACTTGTACAGGTACAGTGGCAGGGACTTCATGTATCCCAGACAACCTCAGTTAGCAATTTTAAGAAAAAGAAGAGTGGTAGAAATAACAATACTAAGATTTAAAAAATGCTTTACATTTTGTTAAATTAGTCATTGTGTGGTCATGAAAAATACTAAGAGCAGGCTAGAGTGAATTTATTTTTTATTTGACTGTATAGTTTACAAAATGCCCCTTTTCTTTTGATTTATAATACTCAAAGAATGGTTCCTAAAAATAAAGAATAAATAAAATGCAAGGGTGTTTGAGAAGAAGAAGCTTCTTAAAAGATAATTTTCATTTTTTGATGGACATGGATTACATCTTAATTTTCAGTTTTTAAAAATAATTTACATTTTTAAATACATCTGAAGTGCCCTTAAACCCACATTTCTAATTTTTATTTTTCCCTTCTTTAAAGAATACCTTTATCATAAATTCAATGTATATTCTTCTAGTCTATTATTAATTATTTTACACAAATATAGTATTAATGAGCAGTATAAATATTATTTTGGTATTATTAAAAATGTACACAAATTATGACATTTAAATATATTCTGAAATATGCTTTCTTCAACTATTATATTTTTGGCTACATTCACGCTGATATAGATCTTTTAATTTTTAAATTGCCTTAGATAAATCTGCCATATGACATGATATGCCATATTTTATTTCTTCATTTCTTCACTACTAATAGGACATTAAAAATATGTCACTTAATTACATTCATCAATTTAACATTTACTCTGAAAGAACTTTCTGAACTAGTACCGTGTTCAGGGTGTTACCATAAAATGTTTGGCTTAATGAAGAGGTTCTGCCTATGCTGTATAAAGGACTTGCCCACTTTTAGGGAGTTTAAATACAATAAGAAGCATAACTTGAAATGTTTCCTGATTGTGTTTCTATTTTATTATGACTCCAATGATTCTTAAGGATGTTGTCAAGTTTTGTGTACACACGCTACTGTACTTGAAGAGAGTGGTGTTAGGTTTAGGGGGATGCTAATATCTAGTAATTGACTAACACTTCCACTTTCTTATGATTCTAGGCTACTAAAGGAGTAGACACAGGATGGCTGGGAGAAGAAGCATAGTATTAACTTTTTCCATGACCTGAACATACAAGGTCTTTTGCAAACATGTTGGAGAATATGAATCGGTCCTCAGGCCCAAATGAAGGCTTCTGGTCCCAGAAGCTTTTCACACTCACCTGTGCCCAATAATTAGAGTTCCAGAGATTCGACATTTCTTTCCTTAATCTAGTACTGAATTTTCATTTATGGAATCTATTAGAAGCTGGATTTGAAAAGTTACAGCTTATGAAAAATGGCTCAACAGCATACATGCTGTAATTAGTCCAGATGTGTTAGCAAACTACAGGACAGACCAGATATATGTGTATGATTATCTTCAGTTAAGATAGTGCAGGTATAAGTATTTTGTGAAATGGACTGGACATTTTATTCAATGAGACATTTTATTATCATGCCCTCCTGACTTCTAAATCATAGATACACGTATTATCTATACATGCACTCAATGAAAATTTAAAGAGACTCAGAATGCCTAGTATTTTAACAATGCAAAATACAGTAGATAGTAATATCTCTCCAAATGTATAATTTGTAAATTTTTTTGCAATTACAAGTAGAAAGCTATTTTGAGTAATTATTTCAGTGTTTGAGAAGTGTTCGCATTAGGGACTTATATAAAATATTCTTTCAGAACATGCTGCATTTGCAAAGAATGGAGGCACTTTCCATTATCCTTATACACAGGAGACCTAGGTAATGACATTATGCAGATAATTTTACCTCCACAGAAATAATAGAACCACAGTCCATGATAAGAAAGGCCCAAGGGGTACTTTAGTTCATTAGCATGAAAAAATGGCTGCGTATTTTAAATTTCTCCTGTCGATTTTAATTTGTATGACTCTAATGATACCACTTTTAACAATTTCTGAAGGAAGTTTTTTTGCATTTTTAATTGAGGTAAATTGAGATATTTCTTTTTTTACCTAAGGTAATAACCAGAAACTAATGATAGAAATGAGGTGCAATACAATCCTTAGATAGATGTCAGGTGGCTGGCTTCAAGTTCTTTGTTTTCTTTTCTGAGCACAAGTCCTGACCCTATGTTATCAATCACAGGAGTGTATTATCAACTCATCGGCTGGGAGCTCCCTGGCGAGTGTCGAAGAGAACGGAGTACACTGCTCATGTGGGCAAAACTGTAAGGGCCTCCTCTTGTTGCATTTGAAAGCAGACTTGGTTTCTATACATATATTTTAACCAATAGTTTCATGGAAAGTCCCTGTGCTTGCTCCCTTTCTTTTTCTTTTAAACTTTTAATTTTGAAATAATTATAAATTTACAGGAAGTTGCATAGACAGCGTAGAGAGGTCCCATGTGTGCTTTAGCCAGTTTCTCCAATGGCTGCTACATCGTATGTGACTAGAGCCCAATATCCAGCCCAGGGACCTGACATCAGCACAGTGTATGTCTATGGTGTGATGCCATTTTAGCACATACATTGATTTATGTAAAAACCACCACATTCAAGATACAGGACTATTCTGGCACCACAAAGATCTCTTTTGTGTGACCCTTTTATAGTATTTGTCCCCCACTTTCCACCTCTCACCCCTGAGAACCACTAATTTGTTTTCCATCTCCATAATTTGTCATTTCGAGAATGTAATATAAATGGAACCATGTACTATATGACCACCTTTCTCTGATAGTTTCATGGAAAGTCCCCAGTTTCTGCTCCCCCCTTTTAAACTTCTCATTGCCTTCTATGTTTCAACCATGTACAGCTATTTTTAGCTCTGACATTTTATAATCTTAGTCAAAGAATCAAGTGCAAAATGTAAAGTGACCTAGTCACTTTGCTAATTGCTATGGAAATTTGGATGTTTTTTGGACAAAGTTTATTTGAAATGTGTACATTATAACTGGATTTTATTTGCCTGAAGGGGTACAGTATACCTTATTTTCAAGAGCATGTCTTTCTTATGGCCGTATCTTCAGCACCTACTATAATGTTTGACACGTAACTGGTCTTTAGTACATTTTTGCACGGAAGATACCTGAATAAAACCCTTTTTATTTCTAGGAGGGGCAAGGCCAATGGCTTGTGAGGTTAGGCATCTCTGTGAGTGGACACCTTGTACTCAATGACCATCAGGAGGAAAATCAGATTGAAGAAAGTGCTACTGACGACGGATACCTGTTTCGTTTGTGAGTGCTCCCTCCCCGCGCTGCAGGTGTTTGCAAGTGCCTCCCAGCCCAGGTAGAGGCAGAGGCCCTCTCATTGGTGGCTGAAGGGCCGCTCCCTGGTGGCGCATGGGCTCCTTCCCCTGGTTTTCGTGTCCGGGAGAGAACTCAGATCCCTCTCCTGTGTGTGTCATGCTGAGGCACTGTCCACGTCTATGAGGCACGGGGTTGTACTTTAGGGACCAGAATTGTTAGGTTGAGGGATTTGTAGCTCTTTGGTTAGATCATGGAGCATCATTGAAAGCTTTTCATTGGGGAATAATAGGACTATCTTAGTGCTCTGCCGGAAGCTAATCAATTGGAGAGCAACATCCAGGAGGAAAGACTACAGGGGGGCAGGCAAGTGGTACCAAGAGCGTGAACTAGCTAGTGAATGAAAACGCAGATTGTTCCCAATACAAGTGAAATTTTGTATTTGTATAATGCTTTTACTTTATAAAGTGCTATTGTATGAATACATTGAATATTCATAATGACGAAGTGAGTCAGGCAAGTTGGAAAAACGAGGCATAAGCGGGCGTGTAACTTGCTCAAGGGCTTTTGCAGGCAGGCTGGGGCTAGCGTACTGGTGGATGAGTCTTATTTCTGTTATTAAAGCTTGGCCAGTGAGCTGCCCAGTGAAGGGTACGCTCTGTCGGTCAGTGCAAGAGTGCTACCGAACAAAAAAAGGTGGGGGGGGGGGGCTGGTTTGTGAAGCAGCTGCTGGTGAAAAAGGAAAGAGGTTTCATTCAGATGGTGCACGATCTGGGAGAACGACGCACTCCCCTGCTCAAAGTCCATCTCCTCTGCAAGTCCAGGAAAAAGTCTAACCACCCTCAGCAAGACCAGAACACAAACCAGTGCCCAGAGGTCCTGCTCCATTTTAGAGCACCACCCTCTGGGGCCCGCAGGCGGCTGCTAAGCGGTCACCCGGGTAGCTCAGTGTGCTCCCCGCTGCTGCCTGTGTCAGGCTCCCCCCCGCATGGAGTCTGTGTGTGGAGCTGGTACAGCCATGCAGCTGCTAGGGCTGCCAGGTCGTGTACTCCCCCGCCAGAGTGTGCAAACGCATCAGCAAATGCTTCAGCAGGCCCTTTGAGAGGACCCCAGAGACTTTCTTCGTTCCCCTGGGATTATATCAGCTTGGGTGTAGGATGGGCAAGGTGCTTTCTTAAAATGGCCAATCAACTCCCCAAACTTTGTGTGCTTCGGCTGGGCCCACCTCCCAACCAATCCTTTCTTTCCCCAGGCTCGATTGACAGACCTCCTTGTCTAGTACCTCTCTCTGCACCATGTTGGCTACTATGGTTCCCGTGCCTGCCTTCCCCTGATCCCACCCCTAGTCTGCTACCTAATGGGTTTGGGGAAGGGCTTTTCCTGCAGTCCATGTAAGAACCTCCCCCTGCTGCCATCTTGGCCTGGGGAAGACTCCCACCATCCACAGGTAACAGGAAGAGGATCAGGTGCCTTGGGTAGAGGGCTAAATCATACAGCATTAAAATATTCCTGAAAGGAAGAATAAAGGCCTTTTATTCAGAGATCTCTTTGACCCAAAAGGCATAGAGAACATTTCAGATACTCAGGTAAAATAGTATCAGATAGTATTTCTCAAGTTGCCACAAGTTTGTTCCTTTGCCTCAATGTACACTGAGCCAGATGAACAGGCATGACTCTTAATATTGTGTGAACTGGCAGATGGCTCTGTGGAAACAGGATAAGGTATATTTGAAAAGCTCGGCTACCTTCTACACGGATTTGTCAATTTGAAAATCTACTCAGAGCATGTAACACACACAAAAAAATCATTTCAATTTGTGGCCTATTTCTAGTAATAACAGTACATACCAAGACCCTCTTATAAAAGGCTATGATGTTAATTTAACAAAATGATTCCAATTGACCCATATGAGACACTTTTCTGTCTGTTACATGAATGCTGGCACCATAATAGATGTCTTAATTTAAAGAACATATTATACTAATTGAAATAGAGACCTAGGGGTGTAGCAGTAGCAGAATAACACTTGCTAGTCATCACCAAAATATTAAATTCCTGACATGGAAGATCACCTTAATTATTATAGAATTAAAGGCAAGATATTCATTCAAAAGGAAAAAATAGCAATGTATGAAAGACTAATGACAAACAAATGAAAATGAACAAAAAATAATTTCATGCATAAATAGAAAACTTAAAAAATTTAAGTACCACTGAAACAAAAATAAAAAGGTAAATAAAGGTAGTTAAGTAAATTAGTGTCAGAAAAGCTCATGTAGACTGGAAAGCCTAAGTACTTTATAAATATAACAATGTTATTCTAAAAACCTGTACCTTAGAATCACTCTTTTGGTGGGAATGGGACTTAGGATGTCGTCTGGTTCTAGCCTGTCTTGACAACATCTGTTTAAAAAGTCATTCTGGAGGCCTGCTCTGTTCCAGGAACTCTGCTAAAAATTGAGGACACAGTAATAAAACAGGCATTGCTTCTGCTGTCACAGACCTTAGAATTTAGCAAAACTTAATAAAATCATTATATAATAATAAATGTAAATAAAAATAAAAAATATGAAAAAGAAAGCATATGATGAAGGGAGCTCATCTACCTTAGGTTGGAGAAGGACACCCAGAAGGAACAATTTTTAGGCAGAGATCCGAAGGGTGAGGAGGTCAACTCTGTAAAGGCAGTGGAGAACCTTGAGAACATTACAGGCTCAGAGGACTAGATCTGTGGCGAGAAGGAACTTGGTGTTCTTAGGGACCCAAAAGAAATTCACTGTATTGAAACCTAGGGAATGAGGAAGCATAACACGCACATGAACTTGAGCAACAGGAGGGGACCAGAAAATGTGGAACTTCCAAGGAGACACTGTCTAGGAGGACACCTGAAATACAGCAATCGGGATACACCAAAGGGCTTACGTGCACGTGGCACCAACAGACCTGAAAACACCACGCTGTCAGTTGGAGAATAGATGGGAAAATGGGCAAGAAAAATACCAAGTAGTGGACAGATCTGAAAAATCAGTAGAACTTGATAAGTGGATGCTATGGGTTGTGGGAGAGGGAAACATAAACTTGCTACTTAGTGCTCTGTCTTATGCAAAACTCAGTAGACAATGGTAAGGATTATTGAGACAGACTACACAGGAAGTGGAGTAGATTTCAGGGTAGCTGGGAATTTGGGGAGAGAGTGGAATCTTGATTTCAGTTTTGAATGTGTTGCATTTGAAGTAGTTTTGCCAAAGCTATGATGTTGCATAATTCCAGAAGGTGTCATTCACATAGAATTCAATACAAACTTTGCCCCCTACCCCACCCTTCCGGGATGGCCTTGGCAGCGCTGCTGTTTTGAGTGGAAATGGTGAGTAGATACATGGGTCTGGTTTTTCAAAGAAGGATCAGGGTTGAAAAGACTTATTTCACTGAATCTAAGGTGTCACCAATTAAATATACAGCCTTACTTTATATGCCACTAAGAATGAGAAGATTACAGCCACTGCTATGGCATGCCATCAGCTGCAAGACCCGGTCCTGCTCCAAGATGTTAAAATGTGGAAAAGGGAACATCTTGTAATTGCCAAAGGCCTCTGGTGGGTGGTTTAATTGTCTGCATGGATGAAATGCCTCGAGACTGTTGAGGAGAGGGAAATGTAGCCTAATAAGCAGTCTGAAGGAAATACATTTAAGGCCTGGATGGAGGAGGGTGATTCAAGAAAGTCAAAGAAGAAAGATTACTGAGAAGGTCCAGAAAGCACAAAGATAACATTAATGAACTGGAAGAGAGCTATTTGGTTGTGTAGCAGGGATGGAAGTCATCTGTGTGGGTGGGAAGTGAGAGGTAGGTGAGAAGATAAAATGGTGGGGGAAGATAAATTTTTCAAGAAGTTTGACTGTGAAGGGCAGGAGAGAGACAGAGGAGTAGCTGGGGAAAGCTTGAGTGAAACTTTCTTTGTAAGATGAAAGATGTGGGTGTGTGTAAAACTCGATGGGAAAGGTTGAATATATGAGAGGAGAAAAATATAGCTAATAGTATAAATCAATGAAAAGGTGGGAAGGGGCAGGATCCAAGACACAGGTGGATGGATAGGGCTTTGATACGTCTAGTTAGCACAGACACACAAAGAGGAAGAAAGCAGAGGAGACCCACCAGAACTGGGTTTTGCTAACTGGATACAAGAAAAGATGGAGCGAGAAAGAAATTAATGGTTCAGGAAAGAGTGCTACTAAAATTATGGCTCCTGGAGTCTAAGGGGAAGAGCAAAGTGAGG
Organism: Furipterus horrens; assembly: GCF_987537825.1. Classification (NCBI taxonomy): domain Eukaryota; kingdom Metazoa; phylum Chordata; class Mammalia; order Chiroptera; family Furipteridae; genus Furipterus; species Furipterus horrens. The sequence continues at coordinate 13,837,965 of NW_028327171.1, forward strand.
AAAAGGTAGGTCCGATGGGCTGAGAGATGTTAGAGGTGTTGATGGACAAGACTTGTACTCTATCAACTTATTTTTCTTCTCTTGTACCTTCTGCCTGCTTTCAAGCACATGGGTCTTTCTTGCCGCCTTTGACACATACATCTGTCCAATCTTAAAATGATCTCATAAATGTAGCATAGCTACAAGTCCAGAGTACTACATCACTGTAAGAAGGTGGGAGCTTTGATTTAGTGATTTCACAGGCAAACCAGCTCTGGGTGGATAGAGTATATAACTCATTGTAGGTGACTGAAGTAAAAGAAAAAGAAAGTCCTCAGAAGAAGAAGAAAGTCTCCCGAGAAAAAGGGTTTTGGTGAAACAAACCCTTTCATGCAACCGTTGATGCCACAAAGCTAATGTAACTTGTCAGGACCAGGATCGCTGTGGACAGGAAGTTGGCGGTGAGGGACAGGGGACATAGCTAAATAGCAGGAGCTGTAAAGGGGAGAGTTTTATTTTTACTGTAAGAAAATCATTTTATCTTCAGAGTTTGCCAGTTGAGATGGTGTGATGTGTGTGAAGTAAATGACAGAGGGAGGAAAAGATGGGGGAGGAAAAACATAAAGGAGCTGGAGGGGAATCTAAACCTACACGTTTTACTCAGAAAGGGACATTATCACGTTTCTTCTCACCTCATTTAATAGCACAGCTTTTACTATAGCCAGAGAATGGAACCACTTCCTGTAGAGATTTGTCTTGTCACTTGGAAACGGAGTCAGGTTAAGAATGCTTACTCCTTACCTGTGCTCCAAGGGCCCCTTCGAAGTGGGTGCTTCAGCCTGAAGCCCCAGTGGAGTGGCCCGGCCACTTACGTGAGTCTGGAGGATCCTTTTGCCCGCCTCTGCTAAGGCTTCTCCTGAACTCGGAAGAAAGTAGTACTGGCTGGTTTCGAAGCCTCCTGGGTCCTGCCCAGTCTTCCAGCTGCATTGAGGGAAAGAAGAGACAAGCAGAGGTGGTGAATTTTGACTCTTATTGGCTCTTCACAACCTTCTGTACAGACACATTGTGAGCCCTTGAGAGCTGTATTTTCCCCTTGATACAGATCTGGTATTTTGTACTGTTCAAGAATGGAAAAGTGCTAGAGAGACTTAAATGGATGTGAACAACCTTAACCTCTCCTGGAGAGGTAGAGGGTCAGCCAAAAGAACTTGCTAGTCAGTCATATGTAGGGCTATTAATAGAAGAAACTGAGATTTTTTACTAAAATCATTACTATATATTCCTTAAGATAAGATACCAAATTTGGCTTAGATTTACATAGCATGAATCATTTAGTTCATTTTAGCTTCAGGAGCATGGCACTGGGGACACACATAGTCCCTGTACTCACCCCACACATCATTTGGCCACATTGAAATTGATAGGCCAGATTTAATGTGGAAGTCCATAGCTCTCTCACTGAGATAATATTGGTAGCTCATTTTGGCCTCCTTTCTTGTTAGGATGAAAACAATTTAATGTTTATGCCACCACAGCAGAAATTCAAGTGTAACTGTCATAATATAGGCAAGGTCATTTATTATTGTTTAACGTTTTATCCCATTCAATGTTTACTCTTTATTCTTTTGAATGTCAGATCTTTTGTGTTTGTGGATGCTTATATGTGTGAGTGGCACGGATGGTGGTGGGGGGCATTGGAATGTGCAGTCAGGTGCCCCCACACCCGTACTTTTGTACTACAGTGGAACGGAACTGGAACTGCAGGAATATGATCACTGTAGTCAATGCACCCCATGCTTTCTTGCCCAATGGACCAAATGCACCCAGTATTGCTTTATGGGCAGTAGACGTGGGCTCTGCAGAGAGATACTTCTGCACCTTACTTGCTTTCTGATGTCGACCCAATGATTTAATTTTTCTGAGCCTCAACTATATTCTCCATAAAGTGGGAGCAATTCTATCTTCATCCTCGGTTTTTTGAAAGCAATATGCAAGTGCCTTAGACATTCACACAGCATCCAACACATTTAAATGCACAATAGATATTTTTTCTTTTTTGATGGGATGATACGTTTAAAAAGCTACAATTGATTACTTTTCACTTTTATGATACACTGGAAAGAGAGAATACCTGTAAATCTTTATCAATATTACAATATACTAGAGAAGTGACTGACTTAGTATTAATCCAATCATTCTATTACTTTTTATTCTTGAAATTTGACACAATTTATTTCACCAGGGATTTTTTTTAGCACCCTTTATTATGATTTAACCATGGGAGATCTTTGGTGCTACTAACATTTATTCAGAAAATAAAGCCAAGTATTTTCTTTCATAACGTCAAAAACGAAGCATTTGGGGAAATTGTTTTATTAAAAAAAATTTTTTTGCAAGAAAAAAGGGCATGCATATGTGCACGTGTTTGTATATGCTCAGTAACATTTAAACAGACTGCAGGGATGAATATGTTACCGAAAGTTCTTTTGAAAATGGCACACATTTTTAATTATTTTAGAAAGTGATTTTTTTTTTTTTTGCAAGAGGGGGAAGGCTGGTTTTCTCTCCCATACTAAATGCTAAAATAATCTGTTTGGGATTTTATTAAAATGTCTTTATCTTATAATGCCTTAATGAAAATATCTTAAAACATTTTGTTATTAAGAAATTTTGGATTGCCAAGTTATAAAAGCAGTCAATTGATTAAACACTTACATTTTAACTATTAATATATAACAATCTGAATTATGATTTTTTTGAGGGTATGGAAAAGATCAGAAGTTTTTATTGTGTTTCAGGACAAGGTTGGTTAAATTTTAGCGAACACACTAAATTCGGAGTGAGTAGCATGTACTTTGAAAGTGCATATAAAAGCACTTTTTTTTAATTTTTAAATTTTTTTGTTTTTCTATTACAGTTGTCCCATCCCCCCCCCCATTGCTCCCCCTGGCCCCCCCTTCTGCCACTGTCAACCCCCACCCCACGGTCCATGTCCATGGGTCATTTATACTATACTAATCCCTTAACTAGACCTTTCCTCTTCTTACCACCCTTTTCTCCCTCCCCCACCCCCTCCCCCTGGTTAGTCTGCTTCTTGTTTACATGTCTTTGGTTCAGTTGTGTTCATTTGTTTCTGTTTTTATTAGTTTCCTGGGAGAACTGGGCAGGGACATGCAAAAAAAATGAAACTAGACCACCAACTTACACCACACACCAGAACAAACTCAAGATGGATCAAAGACTTAAATGTAAGCCGTGACACCATAAAAGTCCTAGAGGAAAACATAGGCAGGAAAATTTCAGATATCCCATGTAGCAATATTTTTCACCGATACATCTCCTAAGGCAAGGGAAATAAAGGAAAGAATAAACAAATGGGACTACATCGAACTGAAGAGTTTCTGCTCAGCAAAAGAAAACATCAGTAAGATGAAAAGGGAACCAACCATATGGGAAAAGCAGGCTTACTTTGAATTTCTGTTTCGTGTTTAGTGTTCCATACAACATTTGGAAATTAACCCGCCTCCCTTCTCCATCGCAATACCTAATCCTAACTCATGTGCAAATATTTTAGAGTGCTTCTGAGGCACTTGGGACGTTGTTAGGTAGCTGGAGCTGAGGAGGGAGCAGTGACAAATTCTCTAATTACATGGGCCCGTAGAGGATTGCTAGAGACAGTTAGCACTGGGTATTATCGACCCCATTATCTTGTATGATCCTTTCAGCCCCACTGTCAGAATCAGAGTTATGTCCATCAGTGCATTGAAGAAAACAAGAAAGGAAGTCCTTCATGGCCAGGGAGGCCACAAACTCTCCCGCAGTCCTGGCTGTCGTTTCCCACTGCTCGCAGCTCTCCTACCATCTCAGGAACTCGGGACAGCACGTAAAGTCTCGCTTCTCGTCGGCACGTTATATAAAACATGACCCAGGTACTAGGAAGTGGTAGAGCGAAGGTACATTTCAAGAAAATATCAGTTAAGATAAAATGATTGGTTATTTCTTTTCCTGTTCTTGGTTATCATTTTTTTTTATTTTTATGGTTTATGTAAACAGGTCTCAGACTATGGATTTGTGCACTATGGTTCTGCTCAGTATATTTGGAATCTGTAAGTAGCCCCAGAAGCAATTATATTCTAAATTCTTGCAACTTAGCATGAGGTCCTGGACCGACAGCATGGGCAGCAACCGCCTGGGAGCTAGTTAGAAATGCGATCTTGCCCGTTCCCAGATCTGTTCAATCAGATATTGCATTTTCAAAAGATGCCCAGGGAATTTGAATGCACTGTTCTCAGCTAATACCTCAAAGTGACGGTGAACACACCCAAGGTGGTGCAAAATAATCCCTTGTGTTATTTTAAATTTTATTAAAAATATGTAAGAATGGAATTAAGCTTATGAGTATATACTCTGTGAACTGACTCTGGCGCCCCCACGTGGTTCTGAGAGAACCGACAGCTCAGAGGCTTGCACAGAATTGCTTTCACTTTGTTCATTTGCTTTCAGCGTTTTGCAACCAAGAGCAATTTTTTCTGAGCCTCTTTAAGTGAAAAAACTTTAAGAGACCGTCCCCAACTGTAGACCAAAGGTCATGCCAAATTGCCAGGTAAAGTGAACAAGAACATTTCAAGGGCTGTTAGCGTCACTTAGTTGACGTAAGCCTAATTATGACATTAGGAACGCGATAGGAAACAACCCCCCAGGAACCGCCCCTAAGTGCTGTTTTCATATTGAAGCTTTATGAATTACCGTTTGCAGTTCTGACATACATTAAAACCGCTCTCCAGATAAACTTAACTATAGCTGAGTCAATCACATTGTTCTTACTAAAATATGACCAGATCAACATAAATTCTTTTCTTATATAATACATTATTAAATATTTGAAACACTTTTTAGTAAAAACAAGATTTCTATACCGTTCAAAATAAAAAACTTGTTTAAAATGTATTTTTCATTTTCATGTTCTCTGAATTTATAGGCTTTAAGATTCATAATTACACAATATATTAATTCAACAACAAAGTATATAAATTGTTAATTATATACACACACATATAATACAAACACACATTACAAGGTTAAAACTTTTTATTGATAGAGACGCATGTGAAAGAAAAGAAAGCTTCTGTTTTAATATCTGGGATAAAATCTAGTGTGCACTTTCTCTTCGAAGGACCTACAAAATAGTAAAAGAAACAATACACTCAGCAAGATATTTGTTTTTTATTAGTAGCCCTAAGAAAGAGTAGAAATAGAGACATTTATTATTAGGCAAACTATTATAAAATGTTTTTGTTAAATTAAAAAATAATTTAAACATTGAATTAACAAAATGTATAATTTGTTCTTAAAATTTAAAAAACTGAGAGTAAGAGAAAAGTTAGTGTTCTAAAAATGCCTCATATGAATGGTATATAATCCTGCAACAGTTCCAAGTACTTTCTCTATTTTATCTCAGTTTAAATGTGTTTATTGCAGAAATCTTAATAGACAGCAGTATGGTGGTCACCAGAGGGAAGGGGCTGGGAATAGTAAAGGGGAAAAGGGGCCAAATATATGGTGGCAGAAGATGACTTGAATTTGGTTGCTGGGCACACAATGTAATATTCAGATCATGTATCATAGAAATGTGTGCTTGAAACCCATATAATCTTATAACCAATATCACCCCAATAAGTTTAATAAAAAAAGTATCAAGTGGAAATCTGGTCAGTGCCTATTTAAAGAGGAGAAACTGGAACATGAGGAAGTTACTATTTAATCTCACATTCTTAATAAAAGGATTTGCATTCAGGTCTTTAAAAAATTCACATTCTTTTCTTTGTTTTCCAGTAAGTCTCCGAATTATTTTAATTCCCCTTGATACTATATTTGGGTGATGGTGCTTGGAGGTCCAAAATTAGGATCCGAAATTTGTTGCCACTTGTGTTCTAAACTGATGGCTTATTTTCCTGAGTTAGCAAGAGATTACTTATAGTTAATTAATTCACCATAATTAACCTAGCTTCCTTTGGATGTGTTAAAGTATTTCCCCAACAATGAAATTTGTTAAAATGGGAGTATCTACATGAATTTTCAGGTGTGTGATAAATATCGCATATACTCTCTTATTTCTGTAATTGTTGGGCAAAAGACTTCCTTCTCCCTTTTCTCCTAGGCACATGGCAAGAATATGATTTCCAGCCTCCCTGGAAGTCAGTAGGGTCCTTTGATTGAGTTTTTAATGCAGTTGGGGTTTTAATCAAAGCAGGTGGGCCTGTCAGTCAGTATTGTGTGCTTGGACTATCATGAGAGCAAGAAATATAGACCGTAGTTGGGTTTATTTGTCGTAGAAGTTTATCCTATATAAACAGTGTGTTTTAGTACAGCATGCTTAATAGAATATGCTTATTGCCGTATGTTTTAGTTTGAATTATTTTAAGTGAGTTATTTTTTCCCCAAATTTCACAATCCAGTGTGTGTCTGTTGGCTTTGCTTGGTGATTCCCCCCCCACCCCCATTTCTGGGCCATGATTTCTGGTTCATACACCCGTGGTCGAACTGATATTTAAATCTTACTTCCCATCGCATTTGATAGGAAAGCCTCTTGCAGCTTTTCTGGCCGCCTGCTTAAGGCTTTCTGCTAGGTTTGCTTAATGTACTGATTTGCACAGTGGGATAAGCTAGGAACGTATTTTAAATCTGAAAGCTTATATTCTGCTGAACAGAGCAAACATTGTGAGAAAGCACTAAATGGGTGAAATCTGTCAATCCTCCACACCCCTCGTGTAAAGGCTCCTGTTTAAAAGCTGGCAGAAGGCAAACTGTGTTTTTGAAAAGTTGTCTTCCTATGTACCACTTGTAATACATTTGATGCTTCTGGCTGAAGAAATTGTATGCTGAACGTTAGCCATTTCAGGATGTAATCATACACACTTGACCACATTCATAACTATTTTATACTCGCTCTGTGAGTCTTTGGTCATTATAGAGCTTTGAGAGAGACCGGAACAGTTTGGAAACTATGCAAGAATGGATCAGTCCAGGACTGCTGACTTCCTCAGCTCCCGGGAATATAATTCAGAGCCCATTTCCAAGGTTCAGAGACTTTTCTCCTTATGAATCATAAAATTATTAGGCCCAGAAATCCTCAAGAGATGATCTAATACTAATTGCTGCATTTACATACAGCATAGTCTATGGAGCAAAGTAAATTATTCAAAATCCCTGGGTGAATCATTTCCCTATGTAAAATCATTCTTACTCACATTACTTGAGGATGTAGGTGACAGATTCATAGAAAAATAGTAAGACTATGCGAGAAGAAAAAATTAGCCCTAAATTAAATGTCTCAAACACGAGGAAGAAGTTGAGAATAGAAGTCCTTTTATGGGAGTAGGAGTAAATGTGATACCAAGAACGTCTTACATCATGTTGTATTTGACTCTTACAACCCAGTCTGTACACTAGGGTCATTTGAAGTTTAGAGGAATTTTGCATCTTGCTTTGAGAGAATGAAAAAGGGATACCTAGAACTAACATTCAGGTTTTCTTTTTATTCTGCTCCAGTGGTTATGTCCTCCTTGAGACACAGGACCCACATTGCCTCTCCCTCACAATGTGATCTTCTTTTCCAGTCCTCCCTGATTAAGGGAGGCAGAGCACAGCAGGGGCCATTTCTGTCCAGGGTCTATGTTTAGTTGGGAATTTTAGAGATTTTGTCAAACCAACTCTTGGAAAAAAAAATTACTGGGAGGCCTCCAGTTCCTGGAGGGAGAGGGCAGAGAATCGGTCTAGGAAAATGGCTTCCTTTACATTTAATAACCAAGTATGAGCATGCCATATAATAAGCCTGCTTCAGAGAAAGTAATCTGAAAAAGCATTCCTGAAAGGATTCTCTCGATGTGGAGGAATGTGGTTCTTGATAGAGTGAAAACAAAAAGTGGCGTCATACTTAACACTCAAGCAAACACATGCCTTAATTTTGATGACTAAATTTTTTTTGTAAAGAAATCCACAAAACCACTTTATTCATCTTCCCTTTTCAATTTATGAATTATATTAAGCTTTTTTACTGTTACCGTTGGCTTTTGGGGACTGACTTTAGCAGTGTTTATTCCTGCTTAATTTTATTATTGAAAGGTGGTCTCACTATAAAGAAGTGGATTATTTTCCAGGGTTTGCTCCCCATGAAGAGAACAATCTGGTGTGCATATTGAGAAAGGTCTTGGAGCATTGTAAAGTCTTGATGGCATTCTCAGATTATACAGGTAGGAAATTGATCATCTATCCAAAATTTTAAGCCTAAGCAAATTTTAAATCATTTCTTATGTTGCTCAGACAACAAATTGCACATTGCTTTAACCCATTTGGCCACCAGACTGACAAAAACAATGTTGATCGGATCCAACCTAATCAAGAGTTTCTAACATCTTTAGCAAAGCAACAAAAGGCATTTGTAACAATTAGGATGCTGACAGGAGCAATTAAAAAAAAAAAGACTCATTTCCAAGTGGCTCAATGGTTGAGAAGGTTTATTGGCTCATATAACTGGAAGTCCAGAGCATTAGCAACCCAGTGGCTCCACATTCCTTTTCTCAGCTTTCTCTAGGCTCTGTGGCTCGACTGTGCCATTACTGAAAAGGACTTTGCAGTTTGAGGACATTGCACTACAGTATTCAGAGGAAGGTATTGAGCATTCTTTTCCATTTTTCCAAGCAAGAGTCCTTCAATCTACTCTGGCTCTGATCATCTTAGAGATGTTAACTGTGGCTGGGAGAATGGAGTGAACTGTTAAGCTTAAACTAAGAAGGATTCATTCTGGGTCTGAATTTGTGTGTGTGTGGGGGGTGATGGTCACTTTCTTTTGAACCATAGGTGTTGTTTGGAAATAAAGGAATGACTATTGAGTGTACAGCCAACATTGACCATGGGAGAGTTATTGAGAATTACTAACCCAACATTGTGGTATAAAATACTTTTATCGTATTAGACTGCATACGTGATCACAGTGCAAGGCAAGAGTTTACAAATCACTACAGAATTTACTATAATGTAGTTGTGTTGCTTCCCAAAGTATTTATTTATAAAGATTTTTCACTACACATTTCTAGAAAAGCATTGTTCTTTCACCTCTAGTGACCATACCTGCCTCATAACCTGATATATTATTTAATTTCTTTTGCTACTTTTATAGTGATTTAGATTTTTAGGTATTATTACCATAAAACTAAATAAAAATCTAGTAGAGCCTATTTTTACACTAATTAATCATTACTGGAAGCCCTCTTGTTTAATATGATAGAAAAAGCATTCTTTCCCTTCAAGCTTTCATTTTCTTTTCTTCCTTCCCTCATTTTTTCTTTCTTTTTCTCTCTTTACTCTGACCCTTCTGTCTGTATCTCCAAACTCTTGTCTACGGTGAATCATACATAGTTCGGTAACTATATGCTGTGGCTGTTACCTGACCACATTAATGACTATTCAGGCAATAATTCTAATAATTATAGATTATATTGCTTACCAAAAATCCTTTTATTTTGATTTATTTCAGAATTTGCTCTAACATTTGATGAAAAAAATACACATGGGAGACATTTTCTAAGTTCTTGAATATGAGAATGTCTCTGTTGCCTCCCAACATGAATGATTGCTTGGCTGAACATACATTTGAGTACAAATCGATAGTCATCTTAACTTTATAGAAGTGGAACAGCTTGCTTTTGAAATATAGAATTGTAAAAAAGAATTATGACATCGAAATGGTTTTCTTTTCTTTTTTCTATGTTGCCTGGTTTTCTGCCGGGATGGCATTAACTTGTTCCTATTTTTTTTTTTTTTTAATGCTTGTAATTGTCAAGATCTGTTTTTGTCTGTTATTTTTCATTAAACTTGCCTATATTCAGGTAGCCTTTTTTCAATTTAAAGTCTCAACTCTCTTCGGCTTAGTAAACTTATCTTCCTTTTTATTTTCTTTGTTACTTCTTCCATCTTCTGCAGAGAGCTTTTCTCCATCACATGCTTTTGGAATTCTTATTATGAACAGAGGGGAGCTCCTGGATCAATCTTCCATCTCCCTATTATCCTTTCACTTGCCGTATTGATCCCGTTGCTCTTTTCTTCTGTGTTCTGGGTGGGTTAGGTTATATTTCTACACTCTGTAGCCACCAATCTGCTGCTCACTGCCTCCACTGATTAATATTTGGAAACATAATTTTCATCTGGAAGCAACTTCTCCTTATCTTTAACTCTTCTATTTTATAGGTGGACTGCCCTTTCAAAATTCATGAACATTAAAAATAGGAGGCTTTCAAAGTTTTCTTCTCTTTCTATCAGAAAGGTTGTGTCACAGATTAAAATTATCTCTGATACTTCAGATGGATCTGTGTGCTTATAAACACATTTAAACATGTTTTATTTTTCTGTATGTTCATTCTTACAGAAGATACAGGTTTTCCCACTGTTGAGAAGTGAAATATAAGGTTGGTACAAAAATAATGTCCAATTTCGAGGTCTATTTTCAAAATGAAAAAGCCCATGATGATGACAATATTTATTTGTTAACATAGCCTCCTTTGCTTTCTAGAACCTCATTCCATCTGTCAACTAGCTTATAAAAGCCACACTTGTAAAATTCTTTAGGTTTTGAAGCAAAATATGAATCCAGCTCATTTTCGACCTCTTCTCTTGATGTCAACCTGAGACCATCCAAATGGTTCTGTAGTCCCCGAAACAAGTGAAAATCAGAAGGAGCAAGGTCAGGAGAATATGGAGGATGGAGCAATATTTCCCAACCAAGCTCTTTCAAGAAATTTTTGGTGAGTCGAGCTGTGTGAGGACGAGCATTATCGTGATGGAAGATGACACCCTTTCTGTTGACTAAGGAGGGGAGCTTTTGGTTCAAAGCTGCTTTCAAACAATGAACTTGTTCACAGTGAAGATTAGCAGTAATTGTTTGATTGTTGTCTAACAGTTCATAATGGACAATTCCTTCCATATCCCACCATACACTCAACATGATCTCCTTTGGATGAAGTCCTCCTCTTGGTTGTTGAACTCTTCCTCCTCGACTGAGCCACGATCAGCGTTGTTTAACGTTATGGTAAAGGATCCGCTTCTCAGCACCAGTAACAAGCCTACCTAAAAATGGTGCCTGAAGGTGTCGTGAAAGCAATGATTCACAACAAGCAAAACGCTGTTGCAGATTCTCTGGAGACAGTTCATGTGTGACCCACTTTCTGACTACTGAAACCCTTCTGGTCCTTTTCAGTTGGTGTAGCACGGTTGTATGGGCAACGTTACATTGTTCTGCAAGTTCCCTAGAGGTAATGGTGGGGTTTTCTGTGACAGCAGCTTCCAACACTTCGGAATCAACTTTTTTTGGATGACCCTCTTTTAGCTCATTTTTCAAACTGGAATCCCCACTTTGGAAACAGGAAAGCCACCTCCTGCAACTTCTTCAGTCACCGCGCCATCCCCATAAGCGCTCTGAATAGACTTTGCTGCTGTACTTGGCATTGGCACCTTTATGAAACTCACAGAGTAAAACACTTCTAATGTGGTCTTTAGATGGGACGAACATGGGTGCAAGTATTGTGGATGATTATGAACAATACTTTGATAATCTGAAAAAATAAGGTATAAATTAGTCACTGTGACATCAAAAAATTATAAGAAGAGGCATACATTTAATAAGTACTATCTAAAACTTTCTTTTAAAAAAGTCAGATATTACTTTTCACCAACCTGTAGTGTTAGCTGAGATTCTATGGAACCCCATTTAAAACGTTGGATTCACAGGCAGAGAAAGAATAAATATGTTCAGTTAACTTCTTTTCCGTATTAGGATTGACATTGTCTGAGGACAGGAAGAACACCACCACCAGAGGCATTTGCAAAGGAGAGAGTTTCATTTCTCTGAGGTTTCATGTGTTGGCGGGGGTTGTCCACAGTTAACTCCGACAATAGCGACCTCTTCTCTCCACCAGGCTGTGACATTTTTGTGACCTGTGTGGCGGGCCATGTTTCTACACCCAATATAAGCTTGGAAGGTTGCTGGTAGCACACTGCTCTCTGTGACAATATTTATTATACAGTGTGGGGCAAAAGTAGGTTTATATTTGTTGGTGTGCGAGATAATACAATAATTAATAGATAATACAACAATGAACCCTCTGTTTTAGGTACACACAACTGGAAACCTACTTTTGTTTCACGCTGTATTTTCCAAAGCCTCTTTTGAGATTGTAATTTTCACTCAATGACTGACTCATCTCTCTGAATTAGGGTTCTAGTTGGGGTACTATCCATCTACTCCCTAGGCTGGCTTCTTCTTTGCATTTGTTACCCTTCAGGTTGGTCCTTCTCTTCATATGGTCTTGACAAAAGTCTTTGTAGTGAAGGTTCCTGTATAGCACCTTTTAAAAAAAATGTCTTGTGATAATATAGATTTGTCCCCATTTTCTGTTATTTCTTTAGTCATTCCACTGAAAATCTGTGAGGCAGAAGACATGAAATAAGGGAGCTTATTTTTCTCTAAATATTTTTTAAATTATGTTTGAGTTGGAGTTTTTCTGTTCCTGTTCCACAGTATTCACTTTGGAACTCATCCTGGGTGGGTCATTTACTGAGAACAAAACCAGATTTGATTCTCAGGTTTTTTGTTTTTTGTTTTTTTTGTCTGTTATTGTTCGAAGCTATCATTAAAATGGGTTATTTCTTCTTTGCACAGAATCCATCAACTGTATATCCAGAACCTTCGATCTCACTATTTTTTGTGTCTATTGCTATTGCACAAATCTGTACAGAGCAAGTTCAATAGAATGTCTCCATGTCATTTTCTTTGAATTCCCTGAAGTCATTTTTGTCTTTGCTGATGGCTGGATTGTATAACTCTTCTTGCTTCCAGCAAAGAAAAGGAAGGCCATCTTCTGAATGAATGTTGTCTGAAAAATTCTTACTCCTACATTTTTCCTTCTGCTTATTAAACAAAGCTCTACTTCAAAGAAGCTTCTGCTATTGGTGGTGAGATCAGCCCAGAGGGCAGAATCATAGTGTTGCTATTTAATGGTTTTAAGCCCATTACATAAGAAGCAGACGAAGTTATTAGAAAAAAAGCCTCAAAGATTTATTTATATAAAATAATTTAGTTTTTGTATTATTATTATTATATATTTATTTTTTTATTGTTCTATTACAGTTGTTCCAATTTCCCTCCCATTGCTCTCCACTGCCCTGCATACCCCCTGCTCCTACAGTCAATCCTACCCTGTTGCCCATGTCCCTGAGTCATATATACTAGTTCCTTGACTAGACCCTTCCTCTTTTTCCCCCTCTTTTCCCTTTCTCCCCTCCCCTCTGGTCACTGTCAGTTTGTTCCTTGTTTCCATGCCTCTGGTTCTATTTTGCTTGCTTGTTTGTTTTGTTCATTAGGTTCCTGTTATAGGTAAAATCATATGGTATTTGTCTTTCATTCCCTGGTTTATTTCACTTACCATAACTCTGTCCAGTTCCATCCATGCTGTCATGAAAGGTAGGAGTTCTTTCCCTCTTTCTGCTGCATAGTATTCCATTGTGTAAATGTACCACAGTTTTTGATCTACTCATTTCTGATGGACACTTAGGCTGTTTCCAGCACTTGGCTTTGTAGGTAGTGCTGCTATGAACATAGCGGTGAGCAGGTTCTTCTGAATTGGTGTTTCAGGATTCTTTGGGTATAATCCCAGTAGTGGAATCACTTTTATATAAAATAATTTAATAATATCATTTACAAAACACACTTTCTCCGTAAGAATGAGATTCTCAATGAAGTGTTTCCAACAAAGGGCTGCTTTCTTTTATTCTAACATGTTTGCTTAATTCTTTTACTTATCTTGTGGCTGGCATTAACTAAAACCTACTTTAGCGGATCAAGTATTTTATACCTTTAAATCACTCTCTTGAGATATTTTTTTCCTTTCTATAGCATAAGGCTGCCAATGGTGATGAGAGATGATAATATTAATATTTATAATCAGTTTTGTTTCATTATAGGTCAAATCACAATGTTAACTAGATTGTATTATTTATAAATATATTTTTAGTTCACTCAAGAACTAAAACAAGCCAATAGAATTTTGTCTCTGAAATATTTACTCTTTCATTCATATAGGGGATATAATGTAATCAGTGCTTGCAGTGAAAACAGGAATGGAAAACCTTGTCAGTCTGTTGCTCCCTCAGTTCATGAAATAACCCACAACAAAGCATTAGTACTTGTTCTGGAGCAGAGTAGGTGACGTGAATGTGATGATGATGATGATGGTGATCATGATTTCATATTAGAGCCACATCTTCTCCCAGTTGTTCAGGCTACCATTTGAGAAGCTTATCAACATAGTAGAAGTATTTTAGGAAAAAAACTTCTAGTGTTTTTGGGTGATCTTAGCTCTGCACTTATTTAAGAAGATGCATTGCACAGACATCCTTTACTCCAATCAATATCTTCCCTTCCTCCAAATTTCACTTCGTCCTCGTTGTTCCCCGCTGTGTGCCTCATGAGTAAGGGAGTTTCCCTAAGCGCGCTCAAGGCAGTAGAGTTTTGTGTAGAAAAATTTTGCAAACCTCATGGATTTCTGCACTTTCCTCAGAATGGTGGCTCTAGATAGTAGCTGTGGCAGCACCATTATTTGGATTATTTTCCAAAAGAAATTTAGAGATTTCCTCATTTTGTCTATATTTTCAATGTAATTTAGATCAATATATTTTGTATTTATATTCTTTTTTTAAGCAATAGAGTTTCAAGCTTAAATGCTAGTTTGAGATTTTCTTCTTTGTAAGTGGTAACCTCCTGCCTGCGAGTCACTCTCCTCCTTCTCTACCTCGGAAGCTCTGCGTGCAGTATTCGCCCGTCCTGTCAATCCTACTTGTGGGCGTTTCCTCCAGTGAGACCTTTGATTTTTTTCCTTCTTTCTGTCTCCTCGTTTTTTGCTCAGAGAGCTGATCTATTTTCACAGATTGAGTGCTCACCATAATACTTCCCGTGCTTATTTCATATCTGTAGTCTGTACCCACTTATGATGATCACAATGATAACCATCATCACAAGGTTTGGCCACTACCTACAAAACTAATTTCATAATATCCTCTTCCAAATCGATAACCTCGGCCAAACTCCTTATTGTGTCAGTGCTTAGTATGTTTAAATCATATCCTTTTCAAAGCAGGTTTATTTTCTAAAGTCCAGAGCCTGTTCTCTCATTATTTTCATTTCCTCTAGATCCTTAATAATCAAAATGTGGTCCATGGACCAATAACATCGAAGTCATCTGGGAACTTGTTAGAAATGCAGAATCACGGGCCCTATTTCAGATTTTCTGAGTCAGGCTCTGCATTTTAACAAGATCCTCGGGTAAGAACATCATGTCTGAAACTTTAATGTAAATAAAAACTAATAGCCTCATATCTTGTTTTAACAATTTTAACACAATTTGAGCACATACTCAGGTTAGGCTCGTGTTGATGAACCTTGGATCACATTTTGAGTAGCTAGCCTGTAGAGAGTTCCTGTCCAGTAGATCAGTCTATGAGGATGGCAGATTTCTGTATCTGCTGTGCAGTAACGTAGCCACTGGCTGCATGTGGCTGATAGCTACCCTTTCGGACACTATAGCAAAACCCAGGTCACTCAGTGGGAATTTAATAAAGACAAAGAGAGTGAAATCAAAGACGTGATGCCATTAAAATAAAATTTCATTTCAGGTTCTCTGGTACATATATTAAAAAATGAGAGTAGAATGAAATATTTGTAGAGTTTCTAATAGCCACACCTCTTGTCTGACAACAAATTTTCTCCAGTTGTAATCAGTAGAGTATACTATATTTAAATCACTTGTATTTTTTGTCTATAAATATGCACCAAGAAGCTGACATGGTTTTTCAAGGCCCTGATTTGCACAGCCTTGGACATTGCTGAAAACAGCACAATACTCCTATAGAAGGGATTTTTTGTTTTAGCACTTAATTTCCATACCTTTCTGGGCTTTTTTCTATTTCAGTATTCCTATTTACTTATTTTCTATTTAAACTGAATTGAGTTGCCCTAGAAAAACCCAAGTTTTATAAAGGAACTGGTAAAGCTTTTTACTCTTGATTTTTTTTTTAAGTTTGGAATGATGCATAGACAGGACAAAAAATTTTTGAACAACTAATTCCAGAGCATTATGATGTTTTGGTTTCAAGGAGACTCAATGATATGTAACAATTTAATATAATTTTCAAAATAAAATATAAATTTTAAGATAAAATATTGATTTGTTAAAGTGTTAATTAAATTTATTAAAAATAGTTATTTAAAAATTGCACTCCTATGTATAACAACTGTTATATATATCCTTTAATGTGAATAATGTGATTTTGTTTTCGCCAATGGGATTCTTTTCCAGTACATAAAACATGTTCACTCAACAGATATTAATCTGATTGGAAGCACTATGAGAATAAAGGAGGCACCGAACAGTGGCGGGACTGTGGTGAACACTCATGTGAGAGGGAAAATGGACCTAAGAGAGGGCAGGGGGCATTGTCCCATGGTGCCCTCTGCTGGCTGGAACTAGATCCAGGCCAAAGGTCTAGCTACTTTTTTCATTAGCCCAACCCCCACCTACCTCCTAGTGTCTATATCTGGAATGGAGAGCCGAATATTTCATTATTTCTTTTCCCTGATACTCAATCTCTGCCACTGTCACATCTCTTCTTTATCGTCTGTTGATTAGTAACTTCTTAACTTACAATCTCAGGGATGGCACCGTCTCCATAAACTTACTCCTTTTATCAAAAGGAGTAGTGGAAGATATAAGTACCAGGCCTTAAGCAGATTAAAGCACCGTTTTATGAAATCTGTGAGTATTAGGAATACCACAGAGCCAGATGGGAGCTTACCTGAGAAGTATCCTTGCTTTTGTACTTGGGGAATTTTATGTGAGTTTTCCATATTCTTTCCATTTAAAGTGGGTCGTTAAGGATGGCCATTTGCTGAAAGATTAACCCTAAGTGCTATAAGTGCAATGCAAATGAAGTAGATCTTTAAAAGTTAAGGAATGCAAGTACTACTTTAGAAAGTGTTTGGAAAAGAATGATAAGTGTTTACATTTAGTCCATGTTAGAAGAGACGTAATATGTGCTTATCTGCTGCAAGCAATGCATGGATACTACTGCCCTGGCTCAGAAAAAACACCCTTGTCAAACTCCTTTGGTATAAATGAAGCCTCTCCCCACACTGCAGTGCTGCAATGAATCTAACCTTCTAGGTAAGATGAATTTTACAGTAGGTCACACATGATATTAATTCATAACATTCTCTTTTTTTCTTTAATAGTCTTCTTTACACTTATTATAAATACCAGCTTAAATAAAAGGATGGCAAATGTAATGCTTCATTTTTTTCCCTTTTCTCTGTAGAATCTTGCTGTAACTATAAAACAGACATTTGTTGTTTTGTTTTTGAATATTAAATTAATACTTTATAGGTAGAGGTTATTAACACTCTTCAAGGCAAGAATCGTGTCTATTTAATAAAATATCATATCCCTTTGTTTAGAATTATTCCTAGTACTTAGTAGATATTCTATTAATTTCTTGTGTTGGGTAAATGATTTCATAAAGAATGAAGAACTTATGAGACTTACAGTGAAGATCAGTCAGTTATTAGCCTAAAAAAGGAAGTTTTATAAACTGGGGTTATTTGAACAGATTCTGGTAGAAATAAGAAATTAAAAAAAAATTCTCCATAACTTCAATCAACATTCCTTATAGTGCAATAAAAACAATGTGATTTATTGGCAAGACTGTGTCTTCATGTCCTTGAACCTCTGGATGAACAATATTATTTAAAGTTTGTCTTTTCTCTCAACACAACTTCAGCCAGATTCACTTCTTCCCCAGGAAGATCTCTTCTGATGCTTAGAATTTGATAAAATTCCAACTTCACTGAGTTCATGGCCAAAAGTAACACTTATTTTTACAAACAAAAATACTCTTCCCTTAAGGTAAGTAAGAAGAATGACCAGGCTTGAATTTGGCGTCTTTGTAAAAAATTATACAGAATTCAATTCTACCACATAATTTTAAACTTTATGCTTTGAACCATATTTATTTCAGACTAAATAATCCAATTGCTGAGCATTATTAAAGTTTTGCTACTTACGGACAATTCTATGGAAAATTGTTAAACTTCCACTTAATTAGCTGATGATTTTGTTGTAATCACCAGCAAAATAACTAAAATTTAGTGACCAAAACTCATATAAAATGAAGAGTGAGACTCAAAGTAGGTATCTGAATACTGATTGTTTCTGTTGATCAAAATCACCAGATTCCTTCTCAGACCTTTGGTGCAATTAGCCTGTGTATCATAATCTTGGAGACAATTATATGAGAAGGGATTGCTAGAGCCTTAGAGAGCAGTATACAAGTATAATCTGTGTTTATATAAAACCTAATTTTGATTAAATGTCTTCTTATTTATATCTTATAATGAAGGAACCAGAAATTACATCTAAGTAGTCTTGGGAGAAACATCATGTAATTATCAAATGATCAATATATACTCAGAGCTGATGGTTTGTCTGAAAAATTTCAATATATCCTCTTTTAGGAAAAGAAATAAGAATTTAATGCTTTATTGCAAGCGATGCTTTAGGTGCAATAAATTCTACCATTTTACTTGTCTTTTTTTGGAATGTCATCCAGTTTTTCAGTTAATTGATGCTTCTTTACTGTTAATATAGTTTATCTAGTGGTTATTTATGAGACCAAAACTAATTTTTTACTGATATGTTCCCTTAATTTTCTCACATTTTTTAACACAGTATTACACCTTTTTTAACCTATTCAGAGTGCCTTGATTAATGTCACTCATAAATTTGCAATCCATCATTCCACATCTCCATGCAGGTAGGATGAAGCAGGGAGTTGAACATTCTATTTGAATATACAGGGGCTGGCACAAGTAGGTTTACAGTTGTGAGTACACAAAACAGAGTTTATCCTTGTATTATTATTTTTAACCTACTTTTTCCCAGCCCTGTATTCAGATTGTGCTGTCTCGTTGTCACAGATACCCTCTTGACCTGGCCACTGGTGGACACTGGCCAAAAGAGAGGGTGATTCAGTGCAGCTCTGATCCTCTTCATGCAGCATTCGAACGTTCTGAGGAGGCTGTAGTCAGTCATTTTTCCTAAATGGGATAATCATAGTGACAATTAGCATATACAACATGCTTATTGTGTACACTGTGAGTCATTTTACATGTATTATATCCTTTAGAGTTAAGCCCCAAATCCTTAATCCATTGCACACATCTGTCAGGGTCCTGGCAGGATTCATTCATGGCACATGCATTCTGGATAATTCGAGGAAACTTTAGTAAAGGCACTATCTACACATCTGTAGGCAGTCTTAGTTGAAAACCATTGGTACTATAGCTCAGAGTGCAAAACTGGGGGGCAAGCAAAGGAAGGAGGCTGTTCTGACACCAAGGCCTGAAGGTGCATCGAGACTGAGTGGTTTACAGAAATCTCGAGAGAGGAGCTCTATGGAGAGGGACCACCAAAGGAAGTGTGGCTTTCACAGAAGAGCACAGCCAGCCATCAGGGAGCAGTGGGGAGGCTGAACACCCCTATCCTGCAGCCCTCTGAGCTCCTGCTACTACCCTACACTGGCTAGACCCAAATGAAAAGGATTCTTTTATTGGAGTAAAAGTCAGGCTCCTGAGCACAAAGCAGGGTAAAGAAGGATGAAGAGGGAATTTAGAGAGGTAAGTGGAAGGCATCTCATGTAGTCTCTAGTCCCCGTGCCTACTTCACTCCCAGCCCAGTCTGTGCTGCCCCTGCCTGTTTCACTTCTAGCCTAGTATATATTGCTCATTAAGTAGGATTTGAATGACCTCACCTACTATTTGTTTCCCAGTTACTTTACTCCTGTCTGTATTGTTTTTCCCTAAAATTTAAGCTCCTCAAAGCCCTAGGGTTTTTTCACTTTCTGATCTGCATTCAACAAAGACTCTCTTCTAGTGTCTAGACCTGACTGGCTTCCTCAGTCTGTTTATGTAAAGTCTCAATTGTCATCTCCTTTTAGAGTCCATCTGTGCTCATGCCATGTGCGTTTTCCCCATCGTCAGTTACTTCTTTACATACCATTCCTTTTTGAAACATGTAACAGATATCATGTCATAATTCTCTTGTTTCCTTTTTTCTTTATTAGATTTTAAGTGTACAGGGCAAAGACTATGTATCTTTTCGATCACTGTATTTTCCAGAGGTTAGAACACTTCTTAGCATGTAGATGCAGTTCACTAATTTTTAAAACAAATTTATGTATAATTAGATCCTTACAACAATCTTTCTAATTTTACAGATGAAGATCTGAGGGATAGATATGTCTAAGACTATACAACTAGTAAATGATAAGACTAAAGTGAAAACACAGTAGTTCTTAACGCCAATGTAGGAGATCTAACTACTAAGTTACAGGGTCACTTTAGAGGTTGACAGGAACAATAATACTATGTCTTTGTTCATCGCCTGGCAGAGTTAATGAAGCTTTAAAGGATGACTAACTTGCAAACAAGGAAATCGGTGAGTGATATAAATTTTGAGTTAATGTTAGTAGCAGAGGAGAGAGGAAAATTTAGAATTCTTAACTGCAGGTTAAGTATATCTATATAATGGTGGTTCCAGAATACACCCTTGGACTGTAAACATTTTCCAATCGACTGCATTTCATACAGAAAGAAACTTCTGTTCTGCATTGCTTTTCATGATAGTTGGGCAAAAACAGCAACAGCTTGTCTGATGAAATGTTAGCCTTTTGGGTTAAAAAACATAAATTATAAATACGTACATTTAGCTCTTGTTGAAAAGAAAAGGTACAATTTATATCTTTTCCTCATTTTATATTTCAGTTAAGCTTATTTCTTTGCCTTCTCTTGCTTTTTGAATCAGGTCCAGTTGAAAAGTGGAAACTAATGTGAGTTTTGGTCAAAAATGGACATTTTTGCATTACATAGTCAGTCTCACTACTCTTCCCAGCCTTTGTTACACAAAATGAAAACAAAAGCTGATAAAGACGTTGGCATGAGAGGGGGGAGTGGGAGGCAGTAGGGATGGGGTGAGGAGAATGGGGAAAGTATGTTTTCAGCATTCACAACGATACTGTTTCCACAAGTTCTCTTCGTGTATAATTCCTCGGGGAGCAACGCTCCTGCTGGCGCTCCCTTCCTATGCTGTGCACATTTCTCACTCACAGCCGCAGCTCTCGGTTTTATAAAAAGCAACGTGGGGGTAGAGATACACACCGCCTCAACTCCCTCAGCTTTCAGAAATTCTCACCCTGATGCTCTCCCTCCCAATTAAAAAAAAAGGTTTTTGGTTGGCAGTGAGAGAGAAAGCATTTTATCTCTAAAAATCATTCCATTTTATTCATTTTTAGTTCCTAAGCTTCCAAAACTATCCTACTTATCAGGGTTATGTTCTTGTGCGATTTCGAAGTTAGGTTCCCAGTCAATAGGTATTTATATATTCAAAGGACAACATAAAGTTATCTGAGACCTGTCTTAACCACTATTGTGTTGAGGGATCTAAACACATGGCTGGAGCACATCACTCTTCACTCACTAGCTGACTGTTTTAGTGAACATGATCATCATTCAAGATTTCAGCAACTCTTTAAAAAAAATTATTTATTTATTTATTTATGTTTTTATCTTCGCTTGAGAACATGCTCATTGATTTCACAGAAAGAGGAAGGAAGGAAAAGAGAGAGGAAGAGAAACATCGATGTGGGAGAGAAACATTGATCAGTTGCTTCTCAACCAGGGACTGAACCTGCAGCGCAGGCTTGTGCCCTGACCAGGAATCAAACCTGCGACCTTTTGGTTTAGGGGACAACACTCCAACCAGCTGAGCCACACTGGCCAGGGCTCAGCAACTTTTAATCTGTTTCTTAGTGACATTAAACACAGGATAGTTGTCAAAATATATTTATTGTTTAAAAACATCACAGTGGGGTTGAAAAGAATATTGGACCAAAGTATAGGTCAGCTTGAAATAAGCCCTTTGAGTTTTAGATAAAAATAAATAAAACCTTGTCATAGAAAGGAGCACACAGAGAAGATCCTTTTTGCTCCCCTAAAGCACCACCAATTAGCATAACTATAATTTTCAAAAGGTCACACGACCTTATTTTTTTCTGCTTTTATAATAAATTTGTTTTCTTGTGGTTCTGTTTTACTGAAATAAAATTTGACATAAAGAAAATTATTGTTAATTTTACCTTCAGAACAGGCTAATGCTAACTACTACCTTGAATTGAGATGATCATAAGTGGTACATTTCTTTGGTTGCTATATTTTAAAAAATTCCAAGTTGGACTAAGAATTAGTAAGAATATCATGAATTTGGACTTTTGAGAAAAGCAGCATTGCTCAAATGTCCCCTCAAGGAAAGAGAATCAGCTGAGACTTGGGAAAACGAGTTACCATGAAAAGCTTCACAAATCTAAGGCATTATTATCACTACCTTGATTGAATCGCTCATTACTGGGTTTTTGATGTGAGGTGGTTTGCTTTTGTCCTAACTGATTAGATGCATTTGTTTTGGGGGGCTGCGTTTGCCACATACGCTTTGTTGTTGCTGCACTTGAAATAGTCCATGTTTCTAGTATGATAGCATCTTCTACGCTTCCTCCATGATTCATTGGAGCCCAGAGTGCGCTTGGCCACTAGCTCAGGGCAGTCCTGGCAAGTTCTGTTCTCAAGTCTTGAGTGAAGTCCTGTTGTGCAAAGGGGAAAGTGCATGAACTGCATCAAGTACTGTCCCTTCCTTCTGGTAGATTTTAGTTTATCTTTAAAAAGTCTTTTGAAGCTGTGAAGCCAGATGCTGATGGCCCACCTGAGATGGTAATAGCTCTCTGACTGCACGTGACCTTGAGCTTCAAGTCCAGGACCTGGCATATGACATACAGTTCATATAATCTTAACAAAACTTTCTTTGTGAATGCATACTAATTTTTTTCTAGAAGTTAGTAGCAGGTCTATAAATGAAAACAAAGAATCAGAAACGAAAATTAGAGAGAGCGTGATGTAGTAGAGGTATCATGGGGGCAGCAGGGGCAGGCAAAATCAGCAGAAGTCAGCCCACTTATGAATTTTTGGAGTCTGAGAATATAGAAGGGCTGGGTATGAAAGGTTATAATTCTCTCTTCCTATTCCACTCTATTTGTCTTCTGCAACATTTATACTCTCGAAGCCTTTCAGAATTTGAAGCAGACCATGTGAGGTGAATGTCTGGGAACTATGTCAGGGAGGTCTCTAAGAAGATGCTCTTTGTGTTTGTTTATTTCATCCTTAGTGAACAAGGTGACATAAATGATACACACAAGAAGCTCCCCAGGCCATAACCCTGTCAGGCAGGGCACTGCCTGTCACCACAGTCTCAGGGGTACTTGGGTACTGAAGTCCTCTGATTATAACTCTCCCTCTCACATACAACCTGCTTCTCTTCAATTCTTCAAGCAACAGTAGAGTAACAACGGCACACTGGGAACTCCCTCCCCCCATGTATCTTTGTTTGAGTTTGCTTTCCACATTCTTCAACTTAAATTTATTTTTATTTTTATACAGTTACTCTCTTTTATTCTCAGAGTATTTATTTGGCCGGGAGGTCTTAAAAACTTATGAGGTCTTTTTAGTGGCTCATATTACTGTGACTGTAATTCATGGAAATCACAGTGTTTTATTCATGGCCCCAGTCCTATCTACCTCCCTTTCTCGATGGCACTAAGTGGCGGGAGGGGTCCTTGAGGTGAATATCTGACTGGACCTATAACCCTAGAGTCCAGGAGTATGTTTTGGCCTCAGAGTTGGAACCTAAGAACTGTGTGTGATGCTTTTCAATCAGAATAATCTTGGGCTATGTAACTGTAACATTTCTTATATATTTCTTCTTTTTTTCTGTTTTCTGTTTCTGCTCTCATTATTCTAATATCTGTTTTTCTCAGTCAACTGTTTGTGACACACAGACTTCTTCAAAACTTTTAGCTCCAGTTTTCCCCATTTATATTGATATTCATACTCTGGCCTTTGATCATTGTTGTAATGATTATAAGAATTAATTATAATAGTGAGTAATATTTATCAAACACTTACTGTATACCAAAGATTTTTTTTTCAGCATCTTAGTTATATTTTCATTCAGCTCTTGAGCAGTGCTTTGAATTAAGTACCCTTATTATCCTTATTTTGCAAATTAAGAAACCTAGCACAAGGGAAGTTAACTTTCTTGCCACAGATCTCATAGTTAATAGTTGCTAGAAAGGCTTCCAAAATGTGCCTGAATTTAGAGCCTATATTAACTTTTAAAATATTTACTTACTTATTTTCAATGATACAATACAGTGTTATCTACTATAGTCTCCATGTTATCCATTAGATTCTCAGACCTTATTCATCCTATAACTGAAAGTTTGTAACCTTTTGTTGGCTTCTCCCTATCCCCCAGCCCATGAGAAGCTCTTCTTTGCTCTTAGAATCTATTATATATTCATGACATGGACCTGTTAGGCTCACTTGTGAAGTATTTATGACCATGCTCTGGTTACCATCCCAAGCTTAGGGGAAAGTAACTGAAAAGTATAAACTTCTTATTTCTCTTTTAATTTTATTATATTTTTATATGATGAATAAAAAATTGGTTCTGGCAGAGATGAGCTCAAATAATGGGAGCCAGGAATCCTCACACAGGGCTGCAGCCTCACCAAGGTGGGCCTGGGAACAGCCTGGGCAGGGACCAGGAAGCAGGAGCCACCTGGCAGCCATGTCCGTGGGAGTGAGTCCGAGTCTCCACTGGGACTCATAATCTGACTGTTTGCTCTGAAGTCTTCAGGCAAGCACCCAGGCCCATGTGTGACTGTGGCCTGTTCGAAACTCCTCCCTTCTTTAGGAAGAAAATGAGATTAAATTTGTTCTTGCTTGAACTACCATTTGCAACCCTGCTGATAGAATGATGACTGAGGGATGGGCTTTATGTAGCAAATCTAGGTCAGAAAAATCACCCAAATTGAGTATAGAATTCACCCATAGCTCTTAAGATTTCCAGAAATCATTTCCCAACAATTATCATGCTATTATGTAATGACAAAGATAAACCATTTAATGACTGGGATACCATAAGATTATGGTTATAGGAAAGTTAAATATGTCAATGACTTTGGTTTGTGATTTCGTCACATTTCTATCAGATGTTTTTCAACACTACATTAATTACAGCCAATTATATTTTGGGGGAGAAGATACAATCGTTGTGATTTTTTTTTTCATTTCTTTGATTTCCCCTTAGCTTTGATGCATTCGTGAAGCAATTCTAATAAAGTAATGTGCTTTAGTCCCTGTTTAGTAAGCTAAAACCAATGGGGTGTCCTACTTTCAGAAATTTTCAGTGAAGTATCCCTCTCACCCAGCTGAGAGAAAAGGCAATGCCTTTTTGTGAGTCTGAGGTTGCAAAGTCCCTAAGTACAATGCACTCTTCTTTTCTGCGGCTTTCTCACAACATCTTATTTCCTCTCTTCTAGTTCTTTTGAATAATCCTCACAGTTCTTGGGGAGCTGCTAATCCGTTTATCCTGTGAAATCTTGGAGGGCACCAAGTATATTACTGGGGCAGGGGGGTGTGCTTTTGAGATTTAATAAAAATTGTTCATAAATGATGGCTCTTCTGTGCTTTCTTAAATTAATATACTATACTAATACTAATGAACATAAATGAACATATACTCTATACTGAAATTAAATATACATGTTTATCAGTTTACGAGAGCAGGTTTTACTTTTAAAGCTTTTATTAACATACGTGTGTCACTATCAGAAGCAGCTCAGTCTTATCTTGGCAAGCATCCATTACAATATCTGGGCAATAACTTGCAGGATTTTATAACAGCAAATCATGAGTACGTGACAGCCAGAAGCACCCCGTCTTCACTTCTGTGGTTTCCGTAATCGCCCATAGCATTTGAAGGCTGTGCTTATGTCCATCCACAGTTCACAATTTACTTCCATTATATTGATTGTGGTTTAGCTGTTATGAGTTCAGAAAGTATAACAAATCAAATAATAAATAGTTTTGAAATTATTTATAGTTTAAAAAAAACCCAAGGGAGCTTTTACAGAGATGTCAAACTCTGCTGGTGTAAGTGAAGCTGAGCCTCTGTCTTCAACACCCCCACTTCCCGAACGGCTAATCAATGACATGTTGGGTGTTGGACTATAAGCAGTATTTTTACGGTAATTTAAAGAAAACTTGCTCTGCATTTCTACATATGATAGGAAACTCTTGAATGCTTTACTTACCTTAATGGTACCTTATTTGCAGACCTTAATTCCCTTCATTTTTCCTTTATTTTGAGAGTTCATAAATTATTATTTTAAATAATTTGTACTCTGATTTTATTGAAGATATAAGAATATATTAATTACTTAAAGATATTGGGGGTATATATATATATATATCGTCGGCAGCCGTCTGTCTCGAGAGACGATGGTGTAGCTTCTTAAGAGTCTATCTGCACCACCGAGAATGGCTGTGCAGTCCGACTCGGGAGTGACACGGTATCTGTCTCCTCCCGTGTTGAATCGACATCTTGCGATGACGCTGGAGTGTCCTCTCCAGTGGAGCTGAAGCTACAGAGCCTGGGCAGGGTGATATGGAGGGTCTGCTGTTGCCCATGCAGCAGACCCCCCCTCTCTTCGCAGCTGAAGGGTCCAAGGGAAAGACGGAGTCAATACAGCTTGGCTTCAGGTGCGCCGCAGGAGTTGCCGGTGTTGACTACAACGTCAAACCGCCTTAGGGACTCCGGCTCCGGATTTTCTGTCGGGGTTTACTCCCTTAGCCTTTCCCCTGAAGAGGTATGCCGCAAGGCAGCGGAGATATATATATATATATATATATATATATATATATATATATATATATATATATATATATGCATACATACATATATATTTTAGCCTATGTAGTGATGGTTAAAAATTTGGGCATTCGCCCATTGAGCAACTTATCAGCGACTTTACTGACAAAAATTGAACATACTGAATTATTCTTTTTATCCCTGAAGTTGAAGTTAAATGTGTTTCTTCAGGAGGTTTATTATAATAACAAGCCATTAGAGGAGAAAAACACTCTTAAAATTTATCTTATTCAAGAAGACTTTATCAATTATTATCAATAGGAATAATTATACCTAAAATAAAGGCAGTCTTACTCTAAATTTTGTGAGTTTGGAAAAAATTTAGTGAAAACATTAAAAACTTCTGAGTATGTTATTGAAAAACTGGAATGTGCTGGATTGAAAGGTCAACCCAAAGACAAAACCCCCTTTCCAACTTCATCTCCATCAGGAGGCAGGTGGTCTCACCTTCTGTCATTTTTTAGTCCCTCTTGCAGGCTATAGATACATTTTTTATTTGGTATCTAAAAAAGCAAATGGTTTAAATGACATTTTAAAGCAGACAGTATCAAGAAGAAAAAAAATTATAAAGCCCTCTGACCTTTCTAGAGAGAACTCTCTCATGGCCAAAATCAATATTCTATGTCAACTTGGGGAAGGAAATAAGAAACATTGGGTGCAATGGAGTGGAGCCTGTACAAGTTTCAAAAAAAAAAAAAAAAGAAAAAAAGAAGATACCACATGAAAACTCTACACAGGCCTATGCACCTCCAGGCAAAGGCTCCTGAACTGTAGGGGTTCATTTCTGGGGTAAAGATTTGAATTTTTCAGACCTGATCTCTGCAGGATAAAGCTTCAGTGAATTCAATAGTCTCAACAGGCTCCTGGCGATCATCAGAGGTTGGATTCATCTACATTTTCCAAATCAAGATTCATTTTTTAATGAAATGCGAAGTAAATTTGGCTCTTGTTTTTGATAGTTACACAGTGACAGCTGTAATACTTTGGTTCTGTCTTGCTTAATGCTGTGAGACATTTATTATCATCTCCATTGTCAGAAAAGGAAGTGAAGGATCATGGGAGATGACATAATACACCCAAGGCCATGTAACTAGGAAGAGGCAGAGCTGGAATTTTATTTAAGTTCCTCTGTAGAACGCACATCCTTAATGACTTTGTAATATGTACAATGATGAATGAATGATTTCAAATTAATGACTGTCATAAGATTTGACTCTAACATATCATCTTTCATGTTAGAAATGTAAATTTAGCTACAAATATCCTGGCCAATGAACTAGTGTTATTCATATCTTCTTTGTCCTTGCTGAGTTATTATTTAGTTGATCTATCAATTGCTGAAAGAAGAATTTAAAAATCTTCATCTCTGATCATGGATTTACCTATTTCTTCTTTTTATTCTGTTAATTTCTGCTACTGTATGTTGATCTGATATTAAAAACAAACTTTTTTATTAGTATGTTTTTGATAACTTCACTTGTTTATCACTATGAAATAGCTTCTTTATCATTGGTAATAGCATTAGACTTGAAATCTCTGTTATATGGTGTTAATACAGCTGTGCATTCTTCTCATGATTACAGTTTGCATGGAATATCTTCTTCTACCCATATATTTTCAGCCTAGCTGTATATTTAAAGGTCATTTCTTATAGTCTGAATGTAGTTGAATGTCACTTTTTCCCATTCTGGAAATCTTTACTTTTAAATTTAGTTGTTATTCCACTGATGTCTAATTTCATTATTATTGGGTAAGGTCTATGACTTTATTATTTGTTTTTTATTCATCTCTGTTTCTGTTTTTTAGCCTTTGTTATTTATTTACTCTTTTTTTGGATTACTTAAAAATGTTAGAAATCCATTTTAATTTTCCTATTGATATTTTATGTGTATGTCTTGTGCCATTTTCTCAGTGATTGATTTAGTGATTGTAATACATATCCTTAACTTTTAACAGTTCCTTTACAGTTAATAATACTTTATGTAGTAATAAATCAATATAAGTCCACATCCTCCCAGCTTTTATATATAATCTGTCTGGAAAAAGTCCAGCCATTGTTAATATAATGAGAACAGTTTGTACGACATTGATGTAACCTGGCAGCCAAGGAAAGTGGACTGGAATGCACCTGTGTGAACAATGATGACTTCACTGTACTAGTCAGTGTGGGCAGTAGACACCATTGAGTGAACGTGTGTGCTGTGTGGTCGTCGCATTCAAAATGACTGAGCGAGTAGAGCAACAAATCTGCATAAATTTTGAATGAAGTTTGAACATTCCTCCATGGAAACTATTAGGATGGCTCAGAAGGCTTTTGGGGATGATGAATGAGTTCAGTGCAAATAAAACTGTAGCACAAACACTTCAAAGATGTCAAAAATCTGTTGAAAGTGATCCATTATCTGGAAGGCCTGCAACAAGCAGAACATCTGAGAGTGCTGACTGTGTACGAACTGCCATCAACAAAGATCAGTGACTCACAGTGGGAAAACTAAAAGCTGATCTGGGGATTCCAATCTGTGTCTGAGATTTTGATGCAGGATTTTGGCATGAAACATGTCATAGCAAAACTTGTTCTGTAGCTTCTGCTACCAGAGCAGAAGGAACATTGTGCTGCAGTTGCTAATGACTTGATTCAAACCATTACCAATGAACCAGATTCCCTCAATAAGGTCATAACCAGAGATGAATTGTGGGTCTACAGCTGTGACCTGGAAATGAAAACTTGGTTGTCCCAATGAAAGTCCCCTGGTCTCCGTGTCTGAAGAAGGTGCAGCAAAGTTGTAGCAAGATCAAGACCATGTTAACTGTGTGTTTTTGATTGGGAAGGTGTTATCTAGCATGAGTATGCCCCTCCAGGCCAAACAATTAATAAGGAGCACTACCTCCATGTTCTTTGTCAGTAGAGAGATGCCAATACAACAAAAATGGCTGTGGCTCTGGGCACCTGGTGATTGGCGGCTTCATCATGATGATGCACTGTCCCATGCACTGTGTCTTGTGCAGAATTTTTTTGGCAAAATGTCAAGTCACATAGGTGACTCACCCTCCCTACAGCCCAGATTTAATGCCCTGTGACTTCTGGCTTTTCCCCAAACTAAAATCTCCTTTGAAAGTAAAGAGATTTCAGACTATTGACGAGATTCAGGAAAATACGACGGGGCAGCTGATGGTGACTGCAACAAAGGATTTTGCAGGATGTTTTGAACAGCAGAGAAGACACTGGGAGAACTGTGTGAAGTCTCAAGGTGCCTGCTTTGAAGGGGACTGAGGCGTCATTGCCCTGTGTACAAAGTTCCTTGTACCTTCTTCAATAAATGTCTCTATTTTTCATAGTCCCTGGCTGGATACTTTCTGGACAGACATCAGTATGTATGTATATGTATATGTATGTACAATATGACCTTCTCATATGATAAATACCGGAATACAGTATTGTACGGGTTGGTTTAGACAGCTGTATGTATTATAAATACATTAAGAAAAACAAAGCAAAACTACGTTTATTAACCCAGGTATTTCCCTTTTTCAATGGTCTTCATTCTATCATGCAATTATCTAAAAGGAGTTCAACTAATGGTTGAGACTTAACATTTATATATATGTATAATTATATATAAATTATATATATATATTACTATGTCATTAACAATGTTCTAAATCTGGCTATAAATTTTTTATTTTTTACTTTGACGTGTACAATGAGCGCGGCTACGCTCGGTGCCACCTCTTGGATTCAGGCTGGGGCACCAGCGGTTTTACCATCGTTGCAAATAT
The DNA here is from genome assembly GCF_987537825.1 of Furipterus horrens. Lineage (NCBI taxonomy): Eukaryota > Metazoa > Chordata > Mammalia > Chiroptera > Furipteridae > Furipterus > Furipterus horrens. The sequence goes on from NW_028327171.1 coordinate 13,868,693, forward strand.
CAATCTAGTAAAAAAGGCAAATAACATCTTAGTATTACTGTAAAAATAGTTTTAATTTCACTCATCCTCTGAAGGGGGCTCAGGAACTTCCAGGGGTCCAGGGAATATAAATGAAAACTGCTGTTCTAAACGATGTAAACAGCTTCCAATATAAAGTTGAAGTTTTGTTTTGCATATAAGCATGGATAAGCTAGGTGTTTGGTGGGCTTTTCAGACATGATGAGAAGAAGAATCAGGCTTTTCTTTTCTTTTGATGATTAATGTCCCAACAGCATAATTTGTATCCAGTGAAATTAGGATCATAAAATCTTGAAAAGAGTGTCATATATTAAATAATTATAATAGCACACAGACTGGTATTGACTTTGATTTTTGTAAAACTTCATCAATTAGACCTGAACCTAAATAATCTTTGAAAGAAAGTATTAAAATGAAATACATATAAGGATAATAAAAATAAATGACAAATGATTTTGAAAGATAGATAAGTTATAAAAAGTATTTCCTTACAAATATGAAAAAATTTCTCCTCAACTGCTGAAATTATCTTGAAATGCCTACTAAATGTTGAGCTTTCTGATAATCAGAGAATCATGGAAGCTTAAGGTTGAAAGTAGCTTTCAAGATTATTTTGTGCAAACAATGCTAAGTTGCTTGAGTCCCAGTATATGATCCCTTTCAAATGGTATTTCCTGTTCATGTTTAGATAGTATTTGTGATGATAACTTTACCCTCAGACTTAAGGTCTTTGATTAAATCTCTGTGATCTATTTCCCAGTTTCAGGTATTTTTATTTCATTGTTTCTTTTCACAGTGAACCTGTCATGATACTGTCTTCACTATGCTTGTCTTACAAATGGAAAGATCTCGGACTATATAGGCTTCTGGATGTGGGGTACTCAGATTCAGATTTATAAGTCAATTGAAAGAATATATTTGCCTTCTAACCTCTCTTTCAACTACTTTGGAGTCTTGAGACATTCTGAGTACATGATCAGCCCAGAAAAAACTGGTTTTGATTTAAATTGCTTTAATAGTATTAGTTCTTGCATGAAAGAGACCATGTAACATTGTTCTTTCATTAAGTTAAAGGCAATTTCACAGCCAGCATTGATGGTACTTTCTGGGGTCACCTTTAAATTCATGACATTTTGGCAAGTGGAACAATATGATGGTCACTCTTCTAGAAAGACAGATAGCACCAAATCACCAATATTTCCTCAAGTCAGACCCTTTTTAATACTCTGTGTGAGACTGTATTTGTCATTTTCATCTTTCAGTTAAAAGGTTTCACCTTCAGTGAGCCAAGTTTTCAAAGTTAAAAAATAAAAGCAACAGCAGTCTGAATTCTGATAAATAAATTATATTTTCTTTAAAAATGAATTATCCTCACAGGGACAACATCAGCAAAAAGGATGTTTCCATATCTACTGGGTCCAGAAAAACCTAATATGCCAAGAGGCTAAAATCCCCACCGGGAGAATTCAGAAATATTATTGTGGATTAAATATAAGCCTCTTCCAAAGAATGCAACAGAAACACTGCTTTCTCTGAAATAATGATTCTCTTAACTGTTTGTTATTAGGAAATGTGATTTAAAATTAGAACCATAGACACAATAAAAATTATTTTGATGCATTAAAAATGGCATTATAGGAAACTTACTGGTTTCTGGGTTTATTTATGACACTTGATTACCCGTTTTTTCCCTGTCTCCTATGATGTCTTTCTTCGATCCTCATATCCATCTATTATGAAGGCACCAAGTGCCCACTCTGAGATCCAGTGGCCTTGTTGAGAGGAGAGATGAGATTGTAAAGCAAATAACCATGTCATCTTGCCATTTCTGCCTTTAAAGCTCATCTGGCTCATCTCAGCAATGTTCCGCTCCACCCAGAATAGGTCATGGGATTGAAAATGTCCACAGATATGGTCTAGATATGGTATTTTATTTATAAATTTACTTTTAAAATCAAATTATTATTATTAATTGCTATTACATATTTCAGAAAATATGTGGTGACTAGTGTTCTGGGTTTAGCCTTTCTCTTCTTTAGTACAAAATAATTCCTTGATGAGACCTCAGAAGGAATTCAGGTTCTTTGGAAGACTTTGGGCTAGGTTTTTCAAATAAAATATAGAGCATTTTAACATTTCAGTATAGCATACAGTTAAATTTGTATTTTAGATAATTATAGTACAAGACATAGTTAACTTTGCATTTCAGGAGAGTAGTGAACACTTTTTGTATAAGTATGTCCCAAGTGTTGCATGGGACATCTTTGTGCTAAACATTATTTGTTATTTACTAAAATTCAGATTTCACTAGGTGTTTCCCCCACCCTCCTTATGTATGGCTAACTCATTCTGGCTGAAGGTGCCCTAGTGGTGGACTAGCTCTTGGCACTAGAATAGACTATCTGGGCAGGGTGACATGACATAGCAAATGTAGACACTGCATTAGTGTTGTGTGTAGACAGGGAAGGAAAAGGACATTGAAACCCTGGAGGACAATTCTTGTCTATTGGCATTAAGCTTGATATTTGCTGAACATTAAATTTGAGTTTCATATAGAAAACCACCTGGTAACTTCACTCAACTTTGTTATTAAAAATAGAGTGACAATCAACAAGCAACAAGTGCTGGTGAGGATGTGGAGAAACGGGAACCCTACTGCACTGTTGGTGGGAATGCAGACTGGTGCAGCCACTATGGAGAACAGTATGGAATTACCTCAAAAAATTAAAAATGGAACTGCCTTTTGAACCAGCGATTCCACTACTAGGATTATACCTAAGAATCCTGAAACACCAATTCAAAAGAACTTATGCACCCCCATGTTCATTGCAGCACTGTTTACAATAGCCAAGTGCTGGAAACAGCCTCAGTGCCCATCTGCGGATGAGTGGATCAAAAAACTGTGGTACATCTACACAATGGAATACTATGTAGCAGAAAGAAAGAAGGAACTCCTGCCATTTGCAACAACATGGATGGAACTAGAGAGAATTATGCTTAGTGAAATAAGCCAGGCAAAGAAAGAAAAATACCATATGATATCACCTAATACAGGAAACTAAAGAACAACACAAACAAAGGAACTAAATAGAACAAAGAGCAGAATAGCAGTCAATAGGGGGGGAGGGAGAGAAGGGGGATAAGTAAGGGAAGGGTTTAATTAAAGAGCCTGTATGAAAGACTCATGGACATGGACAACGGGGAGGGATATGATTGCGGGAGAGGGGGTGGGTTGGGTGGGGGAGAGAAATTAGGGGAAAAGGGGACAACTGTAACTGAAAAACCAAAAAAAAAAAAAAAAAAAAAAAATAGAGTGACATCCTACAGCAAGTATTTATTTGAAGTACAAGAGTTTTTTTACCCTGTATAACAACTTTGGCTGAAGTGTTAAGAGATTTCTGTGGCTATGTTGGGGCTTAGTAGAAGGAACATGATGTGTATGCTCAGGATAGGTTTTGAAACATGGCAGGCAAGCTCCTTAGCATTCTTTAAAAAAATTTTTTTTAAATAATTTATTTATTTATTTGTTTGTTTAGTTATTTATTTTTAGAGAGAGGGGAAAGGAGAAAGAGAGGGAGAGAAACATCACTGTGTGGTTGTCTCTCACTTGGGCCCCCAACTGGGGACCTGACGTGCAACCTAGTCATGTGCCCTGATTGGGAATCGAACCAGCGACACTTGGCTCGCAGGCCGTCCTTAACATTCTTAAGTCTTAAAGTCCACGTTTATAAAATGAGGGTAAGGTAAGCCTAACTGATAATGGAATGATGAATATTAAATGAGATAATGCAGATAGAAAAGTTGTATGGTGACCTCTTCCCTGTAGTAATGGGAACACTGATGTTAGGTATCAAAACTCTATTGAAGCAAATCAGTTTCTCAGCCAGACAGAAAATTGGAGCATTAATTTACTTTCTTCTTACATCTTTGCTTACAACAGTTGAGCCTGACTGATTTCATGCTATCTTTTATCTTCAAAACCTTTGTAATATTATTAAAGTCTGACCTCTTTATCGGTCGGGTCTTCTTGGGTGATGGCATGGCTCAGGAATTGTGTGGGAGTTGATAGTTTTGGGAAATGACTCTCTGACACCCAAGAATGTCAATGAACCTACTTAATGATGTGAAATAACTGGCACTCCTTATTTTCATTTAATGAGAAAGGCTTATCCTACTTATAAAAAAATGCTTTGTGCTTCACTGACCTCAGAACTCAGTGTTTCTATGATTAAGACCAATTTTATCTTCTCATTGAAGTCTGATGGAAAGAAACCATGCAGTTGCTGTGAGGTAGTGGAATATTTTAATAGGTTTTATTATTTAGGTAGAATAAGACAAATAGATCAGTAAACAACCAACATTTAAAAGATATTCCAATAAATTCAATTAAAAAATTAGACCTTAAAAAGAGAGTTGGCTGTACTACAGATCCTGGGAGCAGGGAGCATGCGCACCTTGGAAAGGGGGGTGTAGGTGCACTGGGGCTCGTCAGGACCCAGAGGGAGAAGGAACTGTGGGCAAGAGTCTTTGTTGTGGTTTCCAAGGGGAAAATGACAAGGCAGGGCAAGCAGGCTTAGAATTGGTTAAACAATTTTATAGGCTCTGGACGTAGGGCTGTCGCTAGCTGTCTGGTGGTTAGCTTTGGGTCATTAGGACAGGTGTAGAGTAGCCCAGAGTGGATCAGCTCTGAAAGGCAGTAGTTGGAGGCACATAGGCTCTGGAATGGTTGGTTTGCATTTAAAAAGTACACTCGCTGTTGGGTTGTTTACCATCTCTCAGAATGGTCCTCAAGACCCCAAAGGTTCAAGTATCAAAATAAAGAAAATATGACATGATTAGTGCACAGAGAGCCTGAATGTTGACAATGTAGTTACATATCCTGGTTCTGCTAGACTTTAACATGCTATTCTAAAAAGAGATCTTATTCTCAGAGAGAAATACTGAAATATTTACAGATGTCTATGATCTGCTTTGAAATAATTTGGAGTGAAGAATAAATGTGGAAACTGTATTTATTCTTTATTTTGTTCTAAAATTAATCTAAGATGATTCTATGCCATTACATAGTTGTCCAACTTAAAACAATAATTTATTTTAGCTTTATGAGTCTCATTTCCTTTACCTGTCAGATGGGAATAGTAATGTTTTTCTCACAGATAATGTACACTAGAAGGCTAAGATATAAAAAAAAATTATTAATAATGGTGATCTCTGGCAACATGTTGTGTTTTAATATCTAATGTGCCTGTGTCTGGTTATGAACTAAGAACATAAACAATCTGTTTCAACAAGCATCTAGCACAGAAGCAGAATTGTGGTTTTAATTGCTGATAATTTCATTGTATATTTTCACTTTTGCCAAGGTCTTCTTTCCTAAATACTGGCGACTTTACCTTTCTTTTTAACTAACAAGTTCAATTTGTTCAGTTATGATATCAGGTAGTAATTAAAAATTCTTTTTCCTCTATGTTTTAACACTTGTGAATATGAGAGGTACTCCCTCAAAACCCGCAATTATCTTCTGGAAGGTGGGCCCCTCATAGTACAGGCTTCCCCCACTAGTTGAGTGTTCTAGGAATCCATCTGTATCTGTGTACCAGCTGGCATTGTTGTGAGAAGCTTCTTTCGGCTTCAGGAAATTTTTTTTGAAGACCTTTTCAAAGCATTTGCCCATTTCATGATGTATGTTTTATGAGCACACCTGCCCACACCACGCTGAGCGTTCAGCAGTTTTTGACCCAAAATGGCATGGCCCCTGTACCCCACCTCCCTATCCACCTGAGAAACTTAGTTTTGCTTCCCCAGACAGAAAGTCCTCAAAGAGAAATGTTTTACCAGTGTGGAAGAGGTGAAACTGAAAACAGCAGCAGCACTAAAAGGCATCAAAACTCTTTGGAGCAGTGGAAAAAACATCTCAATAGGTGTATTGTATCAAATGGAGAGTACTTAGAAGGTGATGAAAGTTTAAACATGTAAGAATAAATACACAATTTTTTATAAATAAATTCTGTTTTTTGGTGTTCCCCTGGTATGCATTTTTATTAATCAATTTTTTAATGAGAAGCCACAGATACTGACATATGATAGCACTGTTGAGATCGAATCTTAGCTACAAAAAGTTCTCTATTCTCTGCAAATGAAACACCATGACAGAAAAATACCCATCTAGAAGAAAAACAAGAACGCTTATGAATGTGAAACATTTTTGGAAGATCAGCAGGGGGCACTAAGATTCCACAGGAAAAATATATCCCTGTAACATTCATAAATTATTTTTTATTTGGCTTCATCTCCAAACCGATAACACCCTACACTGTAGGCTTGTTTTATCTGCACTATAGCTGCTAGTGTACCTTTTCTTTTTAACCCTCCAAGTGTGGGTGCATTTAACAGCTTTCTTTATCTGCCAATTAAAAAAATAAAAGCTTATAATTTCTTCATCTGCATTCTGGTTTGCCCATCAGACAGCATTCAAATGCCATGTTATTTTCCTCCTGTTGACAAATAGAGAGTAATTAGGATTTTTCACAGACAAATGATTACCTAATAAATGACCTTCTGCAGGCAGCTCTATTAAAATGGAGCAAAAAAGATGTTTATTGCAAGCAGTGTCCAAGGTAGAAAGTGCAGGGCCAACACAGGCTCTGCATAACCAACAGCTTCTTCTGCTCCAAAAATAATGAACGCACTCACTGGGCTTGCAGATCCACACTCAAATAATTATAAGCCTGATAGGACTCTAAACTATAAATACAAATTTATGATAGGCTATTGCAACAGTTCATAAATTCTGTGGAAGTCTAAGGGTAAGGTAGTAATGATTATATTCACATGGGACATCAGCAAGTAAGGAAAAAATCAAAATATATAAACTAGAGAAAGATGAAAAGAATACTGATCAATTTTCATATGTCTCCTCTGATTCTAACACACACAAAGAATGAGAAAAAGTATGAACTCTAAGTGCAACACTTTTGAAGTATATTTTTATGAAAATGAAATTTTTTATAAAACAAATTGCTGTGGGGTTCTTGAATGAAATATTGGATATGGTTATGTATTTTTGCCTGTCGCCTTATTTGTGGTTATAAGCTACCTTTTAAAAATATAATAAAAATGTAAGCTTTGCTTAGGATTATAGGGGCCATGGCTTTAGGTACCTTTCAGATTTTTGGTGAATGACCTTGAACCTTGGAACTTTAGAGCTGAGAGGAGCTTTGTCAATGAACTCAGCCAACCCTTTAATTTTATTAGTGAGAAATCTGTAGGTAGAAGAAGACCCCTAAGAAGGCTTTATAAAAGGACGTCAGCTTTTCGCCATGGTAGCTCAAATGACAGAAAGTTTTAGGTCTCCTGACTCCAATCTGGTCTTTGCCACTGCACTTTTCTATCTGAAGTAGAGACTATTTATTCACTCATAGTTTACACACACACACATGCTTGTATATGCTATATATATTTATATGTAGCAGATATATAGAAAACATATAAATATAACAGTTTCATATATAACATAGTATATAACAGATGTATTTTTATATAACAGTGGTATAATAGTAATATAACAGTTATATGTAATATATATGCAAATCTGTTTATTATGGTACATATAACATGTATTTTAATAACACATAATATATACACATGTACACATATATTGCATACAAACGTTATATATCGTTATACATAATGCATATATTTAACTATACATGTACACATATTATATATGTAGATATATATTATTTTTTAAAACAATTTTGATAACAATGTGATTCTGTAAGGAAAACAGGTAAGGATTGTTCCATGTGCTTGCTCTCATTAGATTTTAAGTGGAAAACACTTTGGATTAATTCACAAGAATAAACATCTAGAGCCATTTAGGATGGACCCAAAGGAATGAGCATTCCACTTACTGCTTTTCCTATTAGTACAACTGAGGTTCTGTTCCAGAGAAGTGAAAAGAAAAACGGTAAGACATCTAGCAGGGAGAGCTGTTTTTCAGTAAAACTGACGTTGCGATGGGTCAGGCTCCCTGAGAGTCATAGATGAACATCTCCACCTGGCACTTCACGGTGATCACTTCTCTACCAGCATCACAATTGGGAGTTGGGCATTTTGGCTGGCTCCGTCCACCCCTTCCCCCTTCTCTTCAATATAATTAAATCAACTTTATTATGCTGAGCCTGTGATGACTCAGTGCGGCTGTGTTAACCGCCAGTGGAAATGTTTTGTGAACTACATTTCATGCTGGTTCTCTTTCTATTAACAAAAATGGAATTTTCAGGCTTCATTACAAGATTAAACTCCTGATAGAATTAAAGATCGTTGATCCTTTCCAGGCAGTTTTCTTTCTAGGACCACCACCTGCAAACTACAGCTCCAAACCTCAATTTCCCCAGTGATGCATGTCTCTCTGCCCACAATGAAAAAGCATCACAGCGAATCACTAACCTTGGCAAAGGAGGTAGACAATGGACAAATGAATTCTTTGAAGTAAATGCAAGAATCTTACAGACTAGAACTATATAACCCCCTCAAAATACCCAGGAGCAACACATTATTAACTTTGACCTAGGGACATGGATGGTTGAGATTTCTATGAAATGATAAATGATGCCTTCCAATTTTGTAAAACAATGACTTGTTTTTTAATTTGTGGGTAGTGAAGATGCAAACAAACTTCTTTTAAGTCATCTAGGGATTGCTTTATTTTTCTCCCTTGCAGCAAAATATCTTTCAAAAACACAAAAGCATTTTTTCTTTGTTTCTTTATTTCTGCCACGTGTGTTGTGTTATTAGTATGTTTTAGTTATGGTTTATCAAGAACTTTAGGAGTCCATGACTAACAGATATAGACCATTATGAAAGCAAAAGTGCTAACTATTCACTTATGACACAGATTTCATGGAAGTACTATATTTCTTTTGATGTATTCCTCGTTATAGTGGATTAATGAAGCTAATTTTGAATCTAAGAAAATACTCCAAGAATTCATACCTGAAAACATGTTTGGGAACAGTATAGTATTTAATACAACTTGTTGAATGTGACGTTGGTAATCTCGATGAAGATTTTTAATTTTCTAATTTTATTTTTAATGAATTGGTTATAGTTTCTTTAGAGCTTAAATGTGGGCCCAAGAATCTCTATTAGACTGAAGAGCTCTGGGATAAAAATCCCCCAGAGTTTCTCCTTGCCCCCTTTACCTTATTTTTGTCGTAGTGTGAACTAATACAATAGAAAAAGGGAAATTTGATTGGTGTGTGGTATGTACACTCACTTAGAACACAATCCTTACATGAAACTCTCACAATGAGTCTGAGAGGCAGGTGACAAGTGAGGCTGGAGTGCCAATCAGTTCAGCCAAAGCCACAAGGTAATAAACTGCAGAAGTGAAATTTGAATTCAGGTCTATCTGATGTCAAAAGCCATATTGTATTTTCCCCTCTACGTTACACTTCCCTTTGTGTTCCATTCAAAGGGCTAATATTTTACAAAATAAAAACTGCCCCCAATTAAAAATACCTATGTATTATTTTTCCAGAATCTTCCTAAGATCTAATTTATGTTCCAAACAATCACCAATATATGGACTCACTTCAAAGCTGGTAGCATGGAGGGGGTTTATTTTGACTTTTTTGGTATTGAAGACACACGTAAAATAAACGAACAGTGTGACAATCTTTCTCTTGCCTTTAGGCTTTATTCCTTAATCTTCGTTTTTAGCCTGGATTGCTCTGTTATAAGTTATTCAACAAAACCTATCTGATTTTGTAGGGGTAAGGACATTGTAAAAATATTGTAGAGGAAATGTATTTGGAATAAAGAGAGATGTGATTTGGGTTATTGCAAAAATGTCCCTAATTCTTTTCTTCTATTGCATTGTATGCTTTGCAATGTGACTGCAGCTCCTTCCATTGGGCAGTGGAGTCTAGCTTGCTTTTCCTTGGATCTAGGGTAGCCTCGTGACTTGCTTTGGCCAAAAATATGTGGTATAATTGTGTCAATTCTAGGCTTAAGCTTCAGGAAATCTTTCAAGCTTCTGCTTGCTCCCTGCCTAGCTCCTCTGTGAGGAAGCCCAGACTAGCCTGCTGGTTATGAGAGACACTTGACCATGAAGGGGCAGAAAGGAGTGGGTCATCCTTTGGGAGCATCATGGGAAAGCAGGAGGAAGAGGCAGAGAGATTAGGCCTGGAAATTAAAGATCAGGTGAACTGGAGAAAGAGCTTAAATTGTGTGTGTGAAGACCAAGTTAGTTAAAAATAAATATTCATACTGAAAGTGGTAAACAAAAAGTAATACATAAGATAGTGTAAAAAGCACCAACAGATATCCGTATTAGATGAAAATATTTGGCTTTCCCTCTGACTGAAAAAAATTCACTCCTTGAGAGTTATTGAAATTTAAGTGGCCAGGCCTTAAGTTTCCTGCTATTTTCTGCCATCAGTTGTTTGAAATGGCTGAGTAAAGTAAATCATTTTGTTTTGGTATGTGAGCTTTATGTTACTCTCCTCTCTTTATAGCTGAAATGAGCAGTGGAAAATAACCTTTCTGCAAAGTTGGTCTTTTAAAATATGTACCACTGTTCCAAACAGAAAGCTAATTTTCAAGTTCATCAGATGTGTATTTATATGGTGACTATATCTGTCACATAAACATTTTGTCAATCACTGCCTTCCTTCTGTTCTGACACAGTATGCTAGAACACCATCAAAATGTGATGAATGCGGTGCTTGTTCCAAGTGAGAATGAATTATGGCAATCACAAGTGTGCTATCAAAGCCACCCATGCTCTATGACAGTATTTCATTAACAGGAGCAATCGCTGAACTTTCAAGTAAAAAAAAAAAAGTCCCCAATTAATTTAGCAAAGCCTTTAGTTTGGCTCTCAAATTAGTCTATTCTTTGAATGAAATTTTTGCCTAACTCAACTCTTGGCATAAATATTTATCATGGGTCTAAGGTTAGAAACTGATCAAATAAGGAAAATGATCGTAAATTCAGTTAGAAAATCACTTATTCTGCTCCTCCTCTGTACCTGTTGAGACTGATTTAAAAATCATAATGGTATGAAAATAGTCTAAGGATATGGGGGGTAATTCAAAAGAAATTTGAAGAAGAGTTTGCTTATAGAGTTGATCCATGAAAATCTAAACAGAAATAATGAGAAACTAGAATATTTGATATGTTTGCAGTGTGATATGTTAAATACTTTATATATCTATATCTCAACATTTTCTTTGTATTTATTTTCTTAAGGACTTATATGCTCCTGGGGGATGTTATTATAAAGAGGATAACATCAGTTTGTGAACATGACTGGATATAAATATAATAGAACAAGTAGCCTGAAGATGTAAATATACAAACCTGATAATTCAAAAATAAGTTTAGAATGAATGAAGAATGTTAAATGATATCCCCAGAGGTCTCAATAAAAAGTGGCTATTCAAGCATTGCATGCACACTTGAGAAGAGTATGTGAGATACTGCATCAGACTCTTCTTGTAGACAGTACTGAATTGATGTAAGTAATAATAATGATAATGAATAATAATAGCATGTAAAAAATTCCTTATGTATCAAGCATTTGGCCTACATTTGTCTCACAATTTTTTTCATTTCCCCCCAAATATGTCTATAACAGATAATATATAACATATATTAATAATTATACATATAACAAATAGTAGATGAGCCATCTTAAATTGCCAACATCTTACGTAAAATATGGTGATTTCATGTAGTTCAATCTAATAGAACTATTGGTAAGCACATATTAAAGTGAACCGAATCATCTGCTTTTCCCCAAAAAAGTAATTGGATGCCTGAAAAATGTCTATTAGGTTAAAGAAAAAGAGAGAGAGAAGGAAATCAAATGAAAAAAGGATAACGGGCCAGAGCCAGTGACAGTGTGCAATAGGAACCTTCTGGAAGAAAGTGGTTACAGAAATAACAACGAAACAGATGATGTTGGTGAGATACAGATGCAAGTGACCAAATACATTCAAATGTAAATCAATAATCTATAAATATGACAGTGTGATAGATAGTCTGCAGGCAGAGAATGCCAACATGATGGCCTCTAAAAAAACCTTAATAAATAAATTGCAAATCTGTCTCATTGCTTTATATAGCATGCCAATCACCAAGGCTTGTTTTTGTTATTGTGAATTTTAATCTAATTTAATTTTAGGAGAAGAGAAATACATATTTTATTATATGAATAATATGAAGCATCTAAAAAGTTGTTAGTTTAATCATTTCAAAATTAGGTGCCCTTTAAAAATAAATAATTGAAATAATTAAAATAGTCACATATCACCAACAGTATTTAATATTATAAAAGGGCAATGAAGGGAAGTAAAATGACAATAAGGTATTCCCTAAACCTGACAGGATGTCTCTTGTCTCTGAGTGAAATTAAGAGAAATCAGCTTACATGAAAGAGTACTATTGTGGGAGACAGTGAGAAAAGTCTCCTGGGTGATAGATATTGGAGAGATCTTGAGGTCGTCATTTTGGGGAAATAAAGGCCACAGTAATGATTGCTTACTGTTTCCAAACAAGATGCATGAAGACCTTTGTGTCCTTTCTAAGAGCAGGTTGCATGACTACAACAGTGGAATGGGTATTGTTTGATGACTACTGTTAAAATTATCTCTGTTTAGAAATCAAGTGTGCCTGATTTTTACTTTTATATAGAATAGGACAAAACCTGCCTTCCCTGCTCCTTAGATTAGCAAGGTTGATGAATTATTATGACCCATGAGTTCTGCTTACAATAAAGCAAGAAGAGGATTAAAACCATCTTTCTCCTTGGCTGGAGATTGCAGATAAAACTCTGTTGCTCACTAATTTCCATCCTCAACATGAGCAAAACCATTTCTACAGCTAAAACCAGAGGTCATCCCTGACTGGATCTGCCTTCAGGTGACATCCAGGGATTGACCCGGCACTGTCATCGGTAAATTATGTAGTAAAGTTGAATTGTATGTTTGTGTTTCTGTGTCCTGAAATTTTGTCTCATTCTTAAAATAAAAAGTATAAGTATGACCTGGTCTGGGCAGGAAGATCCATAGTACATGAATGAACTTTAGAAGTGTGTATGTATTATATTTGTTTTTCTAAGAAAAAGTCTTTAATGTTATTATATCTTTAAGAGTATTTTAGACATAAATAAGCACAAAATAACTCCAGAACCACTGATATAACGACAAAGGTAGGCCATCTACAGAAGGAGCCCAACATCTTTACCAAAAGAGATACAGAGGTTCAGCAAGCAAGAAGATACTTAATTGGAAAGTATCTGTAAAAACCAGGACAAATTAAACCACAAAAATAATTTAAACAAACCCAAAATATAATCCATTGGGTATTCTGTATGTGAAAGAAAATTGAGAAACTAGGTCTGAAAAGTGAAATGCTATCACAACTTATTAGTGAATCTCTAACATTTCAGTGAGAAAGAAGACAGATTCTATAATATAACTGAAGAACATAAAGATCATTGAACTCATTCTCCTTTATCTGTGTCCATACTCAGCAAGCTGTCTGTGATAACAATTTGTCTTTCAGTGTTGAGATATATGACCACAGAAAGACAGAAGACTACGAGGTGGATATGAGTGTTTGCTTCCCCTAGTAGTTGAACATCTCAATGTAGATTAATAAAATGGGCACCTGGCTTGAAAACTGTCCCATGGATTTGGTTAGTATGAGTCCATTCCAAAGATTATGTTTTTCTATGGCATCCCACAATACCTGAAACATAAGTAGAATGTTCAAGGTCTAACAATTTGTTTTAATAAAACTTACCTAAAACACTTTTCTTGCTTTCCAAAAAATTATGGTCATGGAACAATTGTTTAAAAGAAAGTCGTGCAAATGGCTTTTTTAAAGTTTGAAGCATAAAGCATATCAAATTTATAATTATGAGTTAACCTCTCAGATTTTGAAGGGGCCTCAGGAATGGAAGGTGTTTTAGTAGATTAACTCATTGGGTTAAAATTTGGAAACTATTCTTTATGCATACTGAACTTCCTTGTAATTCAACAAAGAATATTTAAGATGAGTTGTCAGAGTTACCTGTGGCTCTATGAAACCCTGAATATATAGAAAATGCTGGCTTAGAGGAATGCTCTGATATTCTAGGAGGTTCCCTTTATCTGAAAAGAAAAGTTTCTGGGTTATTGGATATCACGAAATAATGTGGTTCAGTAGAGGAGAGTATGTGAGGTAGCAGGAAAGACGGGGCACAGCATAAGGTAAGCCCGACATGGGAGCAGGCAACCAGGCATTGTGATGCCCACCCTGCAGCAGGACGATGCACACCCACATCACACAGGCCTTGCCATCTGACCTATGCTGGTAGGTGGTCAATATGCCATTTACAAAATACTTCCTTACATCTGAAGAGGAGGTACAATAATATTGTAAAGAAGTCCAAATGAGATAAAAAAAGATAAAGTAGTAACTCATGGTTAATGAACCTAATGAAATGGATTATTCTGCTTGTGTGTGTATTTATGCCATGGTCTGATTCTTTATATATGTCAGCAGTCACTGATATTAACATGCAGATAAAAGGTTTTAAGTCTAATGACAACTTGATACCACTACAGTTGAAATGAGTCATAAAAGTGTTGCAATTTTTTTTTTTAATGGAAGCTTGAAGGCAAATTTGACTAGCCTTTCCAATACTGTAAAACTTGTACTTAAGTCTCATACAGATTGTGTGAAATTCTGTACATAAATGATCTGTCAGTTTCTGAGGAGCATCGTGGAGAGCAATTTCTGGAATGTACAAATACAGAGAGGTGGTGTGGCTACAGGAAAGTTAGTTTTCTATGCCCATGACCGATAGTTTCCTGGTTGCCCTCTTCATTTTGAAATTGTGCTTCATGTCGTGCTTTAGAGCTGGTGACACCAACAGCATCGAGATGGCCATGGAATAATTATTTTCTAAAATGAACATAGGAGAAGCCAACATAACAAGTGTTGGGGAAATCAAGTGCCCAGGAATTAGCATTGCCTGAAGTAAAGTGAAGAACAATGGATGATTTATATACAATTTGAAAGAAGAGATAGTTGATTAAGTATTCATTTATTTGGATATTGCATGAATATTGACTTGATACAGGGGCCTTTATTTTATACATTAGTCTAAAACATTAACACAATTACTCCATAAGTAAATATTGAGTTTTCACTATGTGTTGTGCACATGCCCTGGATTGTAAACGTCTAGAATGCAGAGACTAAGGAAATCCTTCTAATGCAATGCCTATAATGTCAGCACATGAAGTTTTGTGTTTGAAATGATGATGATGATAATTCTGATGATAGAAAATAGTAAGCATCCTTTTAAAATACACTGTTGAAAAATGACACAGAGAAGAAAGTGAAATATAAAGCCACAAATTTAATTTTCTATTATTTTGCAGGAAAGAAAATGATTACTACAGAGGCAGGATCATGAAGACGTATACAAATACTCTGTATCACCTTTCAAAAATTTGTTAGAATACTTTTATTATATGTGCTGCCGAAGCGAGCACAATGTTAGAATACTTTTAAATGTTGTGTAATAATTCATTATATGGCTATGCCATAATTCACTTAGTCATTTCCTTAGAGATTGATTGTAACATAATATATATTTTGGTATGTAAACATTTACCAGCTTAAGGTTTAAATCAGCATAGATTCTCAGAATTAGAAATCTGACATAAAGGGCATGGTTAATTTTATGGGTTTTGGGGTATAGCATCAAGCTGACTTCTAGAAATTTGTACCACTTGATACTCAAACCAGCGGAGCACGGTGAGGACTCACACAGACTTGAGTGACGAAGAAAGGAAGGGAAAAGTTAACACCTAGTACGTACCTACTGCTCCAGGCACCGCGCGCTTCACACATTCTGCATTATTTAAATATCACAGCTACTCTGGAAAGTTTTGTGGCTGAAGTTAAGACTTGAAAAAGAGCTCGAATGATGCATAGATCTGGAAAAGGTGAAAAGAATGAGGAAGTGCCTTCCAGAGGGCAGAAACTCCTGGAACATGAAGTTGTGAACAAATACAATTCTGTGGTCTCTGATGTGACCCCGAAATAGCACTTCTGCTGCCTTTATGCGTTCTAAACCAATAGAAAAATACAACAGTAGTAAGGCGAGGGGAACAAAAGTGCCCCCTTTGTGGTCAAGGGTTTTCAAAAGCTAAAATCCCCCAATTAGTCAGCAGAGATCAGCTTTCCTATTCTTCCCCATCTTACTCCACTACCCCTTCATTCTGAGGCAGAACTCTTTAAAATTTAAGACACGGAACCTGCCTGCTTAGGTTCATTCACAAGGGAGGAGTACAGAGCCAGACAGTGAATGCCTAGTTTTTCCTTCCAATTTCAGCAATAGATAAATTGTTCCTCAATGGGAAAAAGCAAAGAGCAAGAGGGAGAGAAAAGACTGGGATTCCTAAAGCTAGAAGAGGCATGGGACAAGACAAAATCAGAAGCTGAGAATAGAGAGTTTATTTCCTACCACAGGCAGCTTGAGGGATAGTGCAAAGACTGGTCCTGTTATGGTTTATGTTGGGAATTCCTGGAGACTGGCCCCTTGGCTGTCTGAGGTATCACAGTGAGAAATCAGCTTTGGCCTTTGGGGATCTCTAGTGATTCCTGAGCAGTTTGGACAAAGTGTAACCTTTCTACTTCTTTCATATTGTAATGGTCTCTTATGATCAACTTTTGAATTCCAGGTCAGTGGAGAAGATTCAAGGACTTCAGCGATGAGTGTAGTTGATCTTGGCATTCTGTCTTCATTATGTTCTTCCACTGTGGGCCAAGATCAAGAAAACAAAAATTCGTAGTAAAATAATTCCATTATGGACACCCTTTTAAAATGATGACTCAGAATTATGAATAGTCAGCAGCCACAGAGTAATACAATTACTAATGTAATATTTAGTGCGAGGCACTGGGTGTCTCTTGCACCAAATCGTTACTGTTTTGCTCATTACCCACCTTCCTCTTTGAGACGGGATAATTCTATGGACAAGTAAATGTGTCTGTCACATACAGTTTTTAGATCAGGGGCACAGATGATGTGTTCCGATTGGGAGTTAATACACATTGAGTTTTGCTCAAATCATAAGGCTACCGCTAGCAGCAGACAATGGCTTTGCACGTGTCTCTCAGAGAGTCAGATGTAGGGACTGAAATAGCTGTAAAATGTCAAGACATAGCATCTCTTGCCATGGATGATTTCCTGTGCTTTAGGACTCTGCTGCAACTCAACAACCCCCCGGCCTTGAAAACTTCACGTTCCTGTAAATAATCAGGACAGTACATTCTTCAAGGCCCCAACAGGTCAGATCAGGGAGCAGAGCACTTTTTCCTCATAGATTTTAAAATACTATAGTTGAGTGTATTTGAGCATGCGATTTCCCCCAAGAGCTTTTTTAAAAAAAAGGTTGTTCTTAACCTTGGGCATTTATTGAAGTGGGCATCGTGGCTCTTCATGGTGTCCGTTGCCTTGTGGGGTAGACGCAGGCAGCCCTGTGGCACTGGGTCTGCAGGCCCCTGAGCAAGGCCGTGGCGTGTCACTGAGCTTAGCTGATGTCCCCATCGTTTCCCCGCATGAATGTTCTCCAGCCTACATCTGGCACTTTCACAGCGTCTGTTGTGTTCACACAGTCATAACTCATTCTGCTGCTTCCCACTACTTTCCCCGGCCCACTCTTGGACTTCGGCCTGTTTTCCCAGAGATCCCTGGGCGACAACTGCTCTCTATCACAGAGCAGAAAATAGGTGATGGCTTGCAAATGTAATGTCCATAATTTGCTACCAAATGTTGCATTTTCCTCCTCTTTCTCCTCTGCCTAGTCCTCCTCCTGGTGAAAGAAACAACAAAACCGTATTTCGTTGAATCTCAGTAATTTTAGAGATGATTTTTAAAGACTAATGAAGCAGCAGTGTTGGGTGTTCTTTTTTAAAATGTAAAGGGGAAGATATTACTCAGACAATATAAATTTTGTCAGCGAAAGCTCTTTTACTATATTTGTGAAAAGATATTGATATAATTACAGAAACTATGATTGTATAATAAAGATGCCCAACATATACCCTTAACCTGGTTTAGGACAGCCGAAACTAAAATGTTTTTAGTCAGACACTTGATCTTCACAGCCCATCACACAAGAGAATCTGAGGACCACTGAGCACCGGATTTTCCTTTGTGCTGCAGTTATGGGAACACCTGTGCTGCCTAGCTGTGCACGGAGCCCCGTGAAATGCAGTGTTCCAGAGCTGTCAGAATGTCTCGTTTCCTGCCTTTAATGCAGGGTCTTAATTGTGGTCAATCTGGCTACAGTGTTATACTACGCTTCATTTATAAGCCTGTATCAGAAAGGATAATAATTTTAGATTAAATCCAGAGGGCTCTTGTAAAAATTCACATAGGTCTGTTTTTCTTTCTTTAAATAGGACTTAGGTATATTTGCAAAAGGAAATTGGAGTTTTCTGTTATATAAAACTATTAAGTCATGAGTATGCTTGAGCAGAACGCGTTAATTGGACTCAAATGCGTGTTCTTTGATGTATCTCAGCCCCAAGGTTTGAGTTCTAGTTTCAGCTCTGTCCATACGCAAGCAGCATGAGAAGTTGATTTCATTCACTGGCTTATATGGTATAATCGCAACATCTGAATCAATTTACAGTGTTTTTAAAAATCTCAAATCTGACTGAGTGATCTGGAAAGGATTTTGTGTAATGGATGAAATTATTTATACCACCATTTTAGAAGGTATACACATTTTAGATTACATATTTAATAAATTAATTTTATTGAAATAAATACAAGTCTTAAGAATCTACACTAGTGGAAACTACCTTAGAAATAAGATGTGTCATTTGCACATTTAAGAGCTCTCAAGAAGATGGTTAGGAAGAAAATGGTGTCAAATAGCAATAAAGTTCGATTCCAAACAAGAGGAATATCCTGTGATACAGGTGTATGCTGGGAAAAAGCCTGAGCTCTTGTTAATTTTTTCTCACACAGACTATGCAGTTCCACATAATCTTTTGTTTAATATAAATTTCTACTGGGTTAGGAGCTCTTTGAGGTTCGAGTGCTTGGCTTCTAATGTCAGCTCTCAGCGGATCCTACGACACCCAGTAGGCTCTCAAATACGCATGACATTGTTGAACTGAAATAAGACTCACTTTTGGTTATTGAATATTTTTAGCTAATTGATATTTCTACAAATGTCTCGGACTGGTGACTTCTAGCATTTCACGGGGACCCAGCTGAGCTCTTAGGTTTGTACTTGGTGAAAGTTGAGATCGTGGTACATAAATTACCCTTGCTCTGCACACCCACAGTACCTCACACTTATCTCTGGTTGTGAGGCCACGTTGTTCTATAACTGTGCTTATGTGTTTGTGTTTCAACAACCTGAAGGGAAGATGCTGGGTCTTTTTCGATTTTTTTTTGTATTTCCTGCCTGAGGGCTCTTGAGCTTAATTACTTAATGTTTAACATTTTTTTAAATAATGGTAGGTACAGTCACTGGAATAAAAATCTAAATCTTTATTCCGTTCACTGATGTAGATGCAGGAGAAATTTTATGCTTAGAAGATTAATCATAGCAGTGTGTTTTTAAGATTTTAATATATTTCAACACTTTTTTGGGTATAGTTTGTTGATATTCTAGAAATGGGATTAAAGGCTTTTGTACTGTAAAGAAAGAGGTACCCAAAATATCTTCTAATTAAATAATGTGATTTAGCCAGAAATAAAAATAAATCCATGGAATGGAGAGATAATAGCAATGTTAACACAAAAATTTTATATAATTAAATAAAACATTTACAAAATAGTTCTAAGTACAAATGAAAAATCCCTTACATGTCACTGGAATTAATATGTTATATTGGATCAACCCTTCCAATAAAATTTGCCATCTTCCTTGTCCTTGTAAAGCAAGTGTTGTCATTCATGCCACTTTAAATTTTCAAGTGTATAGAAAGAAGCAAGATGATTCTAGCATCATTCCTGAAGCTATGTGTTTCATGAAAACTAAAATCTATCTGTCTGTGAAATGGATATTTCAAAGGCAAACGGACCTAAGTCACTGTCATTTAAACCTCCAGGAGGGTCCCGACAGCCCACTAGATGAGCTTCAAACATTGTAGTGAACTTCCCGTTGCCCCCAAATTCTGTCCATCTCTTCTGCCTCCTTGGCTTCAGCCAAACTAAACTAATTTCCAGTTCCCCGAACGCCCCCAACTCCTTTTCTGTCCCTGAGCATTTACTGTGCGTGCTTGTCCTGCCTGGATTGCTTCTGTCCTATTTTCACCAGGTTGATTCCTCATCTTTGAGGTCTCAGCCCAGAAAATACTTGTTTCAAGAGTCACCTCCCACCCTACCGTGGACCTGCCAAGGTGCGCAGTGCTTCTCCTGCTGCAGCGCTCAGGGGACTGCTGATCACGTCTTTACTTCTCTCGCGTTCTGTTCTCACTTGATCTCATTCTCCACGAGAGCGGGGGCTGTGTCTTCCTCAGTTCTGTTGCATCCCCTGTACCAAGCACACTCGGTGCCTGCAGACTAGAGGGCTCTCAGGAAATGTTTCTTGAATGAATGAATGATTGAATGCGTCCTACCCATTTTTGGTATCCGTGCTTTTTCCTGAAAAGGTTCCTAGTGGAGTGTAACAAGTTTAGCTTTATAAGATACTTAATAATTGCTATAATTATGTTTATTTTTAAAGGGTTAAAACCAAGGTTATTTATCTCTTTTGTAGACTTTAATTTTCTTTTAATAATGGCTTACCAATGTTGCTTTTTGATGTTACAAAGAAAAAAAAAAAAAACACCTCAGTCGAACTCTCTGCTACTTGCCTGAGATTAGTACAAAATTAAATGAGTACGATGTGGCTGCACCTCAGCACAATTTGTTCGCTTTTGTAGTTTGACATCAAGCGTCTAGTTTCTAAATATACCGAAAGGATCTCATTACACCAAGCAGTCCCTCACAGAGATGACCTTCCAGCTTTAGCTCCGCGAGCACCGTGTGCAGAGAAGCCTTACTACAGTTATTTGTGGAGCTTATAATAGATGAATGAATTACATTAAAAAAGATTTTTATTACAATTTTCATTGTATGAATTTCTTTTGTAATAAAGAGAAAGGACATTTTTATGTAGATTTTAAAGTAAGTTGAGAAGGCTGCTATTATTCCCTGGCAGAGTAGAAAAAAAGGTGTTAAAGATGTTAAAAACCACTTGGGTAACCATAATAATATTTTGCATTTAATGGAGATTTTTTGACATGACTTTGTTCATTTTAATTTCTTGCTTCATATATATATATGTGTATGTATATATATATACACACATATATATATATATTTAGTTTCCCAAATGATTTGACTTTATAGAAAAGAACCTTAGACTGAAAATTTGTAATCCTCATTTACCCTTATCTTTTGGGAAAACAGGAACAAAAGATATAAAAATAATTTACCCAGTTAAAAATTATTTTGAATTTCTTTATTTTTTGCTGATGGAAATCTGTTCTCTGGAAGCGGATTAGCTGAATAGTCCAAGGGCTCTATCCATTTTCATTTGCTCCACAATGCATCCCAACTCTCTCAGCTTATACTGGACTTGTGTTGTCTCCTAAGTGTACTTTGTCCCGATGGGACACCAGGGCGTTTTGGTCTCATAGGGGAAGGTTGGACTGAATCTCTGTGTTCCTTGTAAGTTCACTTAAACTTTGTTGAACTTAATTTTGTGTTCTCCTATTAAAGTAGAAACTCATGTTCTTATTTAAGGGTCAAGAAAGCAATAGGTATTGCCAAGAAAGCAATGACTGAAAGTTTATGTTTGATTGAAGGCAAGAACTAGAATATTCCTGGTTTAAATAAAACTCCTTATTGGCAAGAACAAAATATTGAAAATTGTACTGTTTAATTCGATGTTGCTATTATTAGATAATTGACATTTTGATGTAATATATAGTAATCCCTGTTATCAACGGTTTCACTTTCCGTGGTTTCAGTTACTTACAGTCAACATGGTCCTAAGATAGTACACGGAAAGTTCCAGAAATAAACCATTTATAAATTTTAAATTGTGAGGCATTCTAAAGTAGTTTGACAAAATCTCACGCCATACTGCTCAGTTTTGCACAGGATGTGAATCATCCCTTTATCTAGCATATCTACGCTGTATACATGGCCCACCTCTTAGTCACCTAGTCTGGGTTATCAGATCAACTGTCACAGCATCACAGTGCTTGTGTTTAAGTCACCCTTAGATAGCCTAAACTACGTCACAATGTCCATGTCATTCACCCCACTTGACCTCATCACCTAGTTGTTTTAACATCTCACTTCATCACAAGAAGGGTGAGTACAGTGCAATAAGATATTTTGAGAGAGATCACATTCACATGACTTTTATTACAGTGTATTGTTATAACTGTTTTATTTTATTCTTAGTTATTATTGCTAACCTCTTACTGTGCCTTTATAAGGTATCATAGGTATGTATGCATAGAGAAAACACAGCATCTATAGTGTTTTGTACTATTCAAGTTTCAGACATCCCCTGGATGTCTTGGAACATATTCCCCGTGGATAAGGGGGGATGGCTGTATATTTTTACAGGACCCAGGATACCATTTTTTTTTACAGTGTTGTGTTAAATAAATTAGCATTGCTTGAGCTGCTTCAGGGAACACTAGTGTCCTGAGAACTATTAATAGGTATTTTGGGAAAAAAAGGATTCCTTGGTTAAATTAGATTGTTAAATGTTGCAAGCGAAATCACCATCCTAACTATTCACAATATGCACTAGCATTTTAAAGGCACTACGAACTCCCAGGGTAAAGAGACCTATTCAACCATGTTCAACCTAGTATTTTTAAAGAACCTTAAAAAGTTTTTAATCTTGATCAAATATTATATAAATTTCTGATAACCACACAAATATACAGCTTAATGAATTATAAGATGTACACCTTCGTAACTGTCTTAAGATCAGGGGATAGAACATTCCCTATCATCTCCCACACTTCCCATAGGCTCCCCCGCCCGCCAATCAAATTTTACCACTATTGCCCCCACGAAAAGGAACGACTCTCCTAGCTTCTTTGGTAATCTATTTCTTACATTTTTTCCCCACACACGAATGCACTGTAATTTAATTTTGTCTTTTTATGTATGTCTAATCATTTAAAAAATCTCTCTCTATATTCTCTGTATTGCAGTTTCACATGTGCCTCTGGTTTTCTTATTTATTGACAGATTGATCTAGAAGTTTAATGAGATTTAAGTTCAGTTATTCAGAAATCCTACTTCATAGGTAGCAATATTTTCCCCATCAAGACAAGCTTAATGATTGGTTTTCTCTCTTTTTATGATGTTAATAGTCATTGATACTCAGTGACTGGACCCATTAATTCATTAGGGATTACAAAATGATTCTAAAATTTTTAATTTCTCCATTTATCAGCCAGAATACTTTTATAAAGAAAAGAAATTTATTTGTTCTTTGGTTAAACAAAGTTGTGCAGTTAAAATAGAAAATGCAGAATAAATGACAGTTTTCCCTTATTAGTTTTTAAAATAAAGGACCGATATCTTAGCCTTTTCCAGAGGTGACTTTTTAAACACATTTGGTGTATTTTGATCTGTTGCAGGTATAATCCTTATTGATGTTCAAATTGTCCCCTTTGGTCAGCAGAAGCTCTTCAAGTTGGTTCCTTTGTTCTGGTGATTCAGCCCCAATAGCATTTTATAGCTTCCTTTCTATATGGTATGACAAGATACTTCAAGTTTATCTTCTACAGTCTTAGAATCAGCCTTTTCTCTAAAAACCCTGGAAAGTAGTATTTTAAAACCATGATCTTGGGACTAGGGATTCTCATTGCTACTGAGTTAGTCATTGTTTCTGATCTTTTTCAATTTTTAAATATAAAATATTAATTTGTGATGATGCCTCAAATTCTTCCTTTTATTTATGGATAGTTTACTTGATTTAAAGTTTTTAGCATTCCTTTCTGTTTTCTCGCTCACCTCCCATCCCCCATTAGAGACTCCTGTTATAGCCCGTTCTGTGGATCGTGCTTTTTAAATTCCATCTATATTTGTCTTTTTCTTTCAAAACCTTTTGTCTATTCAGTTATTTTCGACTTTAATTTTTTCCATTTTTATTTTTCTTAATGCGTTATCTCATGCTTATTCGCTCTTGTTACTTTCTGTCTTTTGTATTGTTTTTATACAATATTTTTTCTTTATTTCACATCCTTTCTAGAGATCCATCACCTTACTTCTGAGTTTTTCTGTGCTGATGTATGTTGTTCTTTACATCTTGGTCATTTCTTACCATCCCTACTGGCTCATTTGAAAGTGCTTGTTTACATTTACCTTTTTTGTGGGCTTCTCTTTTCATGTGCTTTCATTTTGTACAGAAATATTATTCTGCTCATTATGCTCTCTATTCTTATAAAAATTTAATATGGGATTTCATCTTGGCTCTTTTCTATTACTTATTTTTATATGAAATGAGTTTGTTGAACTTGTAGAATGGGAGTGTGCCACAGAGAAGCTTTTCCAGTTTTGTTGTACTAAGGCTCTCCCTTCTGATATTTCCATAAAATATTCAAAATAATCACATGCTTCAAGAGAATGTTTGAATCTCTCCTCATCTAATTTCATCTGACAATCTTTGTCTTTTGTATCTATTATTCCTATTCTGCTCAATTTATATTCCATTCCCATGTTTGGTCTTTAGGATAGACTTTGTCTTAAAAGGCACTTTGGCTGGTTAGTTTTAAGAATGTATAGGACTCAAGCTGCTTATATTCATTTATATTTTACCTTGGCTTCCTAGTTCCTACATACTACAAGTATTTTGTAAACTTTATACAACTAAACAAATGTAATAAAGTGCTTATTATTGTTATCTTTCTCTCCTTCCACATAAATTATTAGCTGTTGGAGGACAAGAGATAAACTTGTTTTAAATTTTGAACATTAATGGTGTAGGGGAGGAAAAACAAATACCTCTATCCATTTAGGTTCGTTTGGCTGATCCCCTCTGTAATAAATGATAGGTTAACATGAGGAAAACAAACAGAAGTTTAATAATAAGTACACCTCCTGTATACATGGGAGATAGCAGGACTTTTAAATGAGATCGTAGGAGATAATCTCAGAACATTCATCAGGTTTTCAGGTGTGTTTTTTCAAGGCTGTGGTGTCCACTGGTTGGTTGGAACCAGGGCAGGGGGTCATTAGTCAATGCAGCTGGTCCTGGTGTCAGTCATGACATGCTTGTCTGGTTTTGCTGCTTTTTTAGGCCTGAAGCTGTGGTCAGCAGAGTCAGGCTTTTTTCCTAAGAATATTTAATGTGGCTCAGAGCCGCATTTTCTTGAAGGGCTTAATGCTTAAGGGAGTGGTTGTGCCAGGGATTGTATGGGAGTCATATGAGGCTATTCTCTCGTCCCCCTTGTTCCTCCTCTAAGGGGGTCTACCACGTGACTAGCTACAGCTAGCCTCAGTTATGTTTCAGCTCCAGGCCTAGAAAAGCAAAACACCAAATACACCCTTGAGAAACAAGACAAAGCCATGTCAATGAGTGACATCAGGACCAGATGCACTGATCAAATATACCCTACCCTAGCATCGACCTGTTTGTAGACACCATGACCTTACCTCTACCATGGTTAACATTTTTTCCCTATATAACCCATCTCCTAGAAGCCATTAGGGGAGCCATATCTTAGAACAATAACTCACCTATGACTCACCATTTCCTTAACTAATACCTTTACTTTTTATTTTTGTTGTTGTTGTTGCAAACTCCTATTTGAGTTTGATGTGCACAAGGGCATGAACACCTTTAGTTCGGTAACATTTTCTCAGGAGACATTTCCTATTAGCTGACTTATTTTAGTGGAGTGTCTCTATTTTGTTTTAGTATATTGGTTGCCTAGGAAGGTGTCGTCATCACGTACGGTGTCCTTCTTTCTTGCAGGGAGTTTGGTTTCCTAGAGATATTTATCTTATTCAATAACATGGGAAATACTTCCACAGTCCAAATGCCATGTACCCAATATAATTTGAAAGGCTGTCACATGCCTTTGAAATGAAAATGAGATAGGTCTGTGTGCAAAGACTGTAATAAATACTCAAGGTGAAGGTCTTATCAGGTATGGTTTGGGACTCTTTAAAGCACTAACTAGTATAGTAACAAAAGTATAGTACATGAACATGTGTAAAATGAAGATAAGTTGGTACTCAAAGAGAGATTCATTATCTTAGTGCATGGTTTTGAATATAAGAAAATAAAAAAAGACAAGTTAATGACCTGAGCATTGAACTGAAGGATTTAAAAAGAAAAGCAGACCAAATCCTCCCCACAAATGTACAGAAGCTTCTAATAACAGAAGATTAGAAAATAAGAAAGTGGGAAATAAAAAAATAAAAGGAGAAAAGTACACAAACCAGAAGCTCATTCTTTGGTATATTTGCACATATGTAAAAGTAAGGAATATTTTCGATGTTAGGGTTGAAAAAACTGAAAGGCACTCAATTCAAACTGTCAGGCAAACAACACTGGTCTAGAAAAGAAGGAAGCTGCTTTATTACCATTTGTAGGGAAATATTTGACCAGACTTCTCCAGATAGCTCCTGCAACTGTATGTTGTTTTCACACAACACCTTTCTTCTGGGAATTTCATAGCTCTCTGAACTAGCAAGAATTATTACTGCTGTTAAACAAAAACTTTCACCAATAAAAGCTTTTCTGAAAGAGGAGATTTATTGAGCCATATGCTAGCCAGAAAAGGACCAGATCCTGGGACATGGTCTAAGCAACCCATTTCAGGGCCAGATGACAAAGGCTACACGTTTGCTGTTCTGGAATTGACAGGGTGTTTTACGTAAACTGTTTGAAAAAGAAAGATGTACATAATTTGTTTTGCAAAAATTTACATTGCCTGTAGATAACGTGGGTAGGAGAAGGTGAATCAGGGCTATTTCTTGAATAGGTGCCGAGTCCATAAGGAAGAAGTGTTTGCTCCTTTGGATTGGTTGTAAGCAACAGTCTGAAAAGTTTACGAATTAGCAAGAAGTGGAGGGACCTGGTGGTCATTGGCGCCTGGCTGTCATCTCTTCAGATAACTGTGGAAATATTCGGTTTCAACATATACTCAGGAATGTAAGCAGTTTTTTTTCCCCCTGCAGTTGTCAACTGATAAACCTCTCTTGTCTCTTCCTACCACCCAGTGGCCTGTGGTAATTTAATTTATTATATCTTAATTTTTTTCCCTTGTCACTGCCATCTGGCAGGTGGGGAAAGTAAACACTTAAATAAACCTTCTAACATTACATTTCGATTAATGGTGGTCTTGTGCTATTTTCCATCATTAGTAAACTTAACGACAAAACTCATTTCAAAGACAATACTTCAATGTGATGGCTTGGGGAAAATGATTTGAACAATTAAGAAAATAAATTATTAATCAAAATGATGAAACAATCAGTGAAAAGACTTCAAATATGTATGAAAAAAACACAACAGAAATGCCTGTCCTTGAGTTTTACAAGTCAGTTTGCTAGTTTATCATGTTAAAATTGCATTTCTTGATTATTGTTTATTTATTTTTTTTACCCCTTTGTAGTGCCTCTCTGATATGTTGATTACTTAACGGATGTTTACTTTTGTGTGCACAACTTGAGAATGTTTCTATTGTTGAAAGGTGCTTCTGTAATTTTTCTTTTAATTGAGCCACAGATGTAACACTTATGAAAATAATAAAATAGCATTGAATTCCATGAATGCATCTGAAATATAAAAACCTCAGAATTGAATATACAAAAGTAAAGGTTTTTTTTTAAAAAATAGAAAATGAGAGATTATTTGTAGAAGTAAATAAACAGATATTCAGGCACTTTACAATAACTGTAACAGTTTCGTGACTATCAAGGTTACTCAGAAGTCAAGTTTGAAGTTTCTTTACAACTTCATTTGATTTTTTTCTAGGAAGATGCATTCTCATTGACCCACATCTATTTTGTTTCAGTGTGTGAATCCTTTACCTTTTATGGTTGTATGTATTTGGAATTACTTGAAAACAATTTTAAAATTCTGAAAAAGTGGGGATATTGGTTATACTGCTTTTATTCACAATATTTTAAAAGTGTTTTATTTTAAAGAACATTATTAGCTTTGCAATATATTTTATTACTTCTTCAACTTATATGGTAGTTGAGATGACTATTATTTATAGTTTAGATTATTTTTTTTTCCAAAGTAGTTTCATAGGAGGAACTTGGAGAAAAAAAATCAAGCATTTTATCAGAAATCTCTGACCATCGAGCATCCTCCTAACTCCAGCTTTTTCCCAGAAGCCACTGGACCTGCTAGGCTTGAACTGTCTCTAACTCAGGGCAGGTGTCATCAGGCAAAACTTACTTTCAAGTCCTATCTATGAACTTCTTCCTATATCCTCTGTGCTCCTCAGACTCTGCAGAGTTTACTGTTGAAGAAAACTCACTCTACTCGCACGTGCAAATTCTGGAAATAGGGGGGAGTTGATACTGTCTAGAAGTTCATCGATTCGAGTACTCTTTATGGTCTACAAATAGCTTTATAATAACTTAGGGGTGGCTTTATACACTTTTCTTGAGGACAAAAAAGGACACAACATAGAAATCTTACTATTGTGAATAATTTTCATTGCCTTGGAAAATAACCCTAATGAACACCTCACTTTCTGACAGTCATTCAGACTCAACATATTAGCCTCATCTGGATTCCATCATTTCCGTCATTCCACACATTCAGTTTCTCAAAGTCTTCTGTCAAGTCTTCTTTTTTTCATCCTAATACCTTAAGCTCAGGGCCTAGTAACTTCCTTCTGCAATTAATGTAATTGAGTCCAAACTAGTTTTTCTGCTTCAGTCAACCCTATCTTTTTGCTTGTTTGTTGTAACTGAGGAGGCTTTGATTTTTTTCCCGGTATGCTCTTGATCTCAAGGTACCTGCCAACTCTACCCTTAAGAGAAACCCATATGTATGTGTATATGAAGAGATTTATTATAAGGAATTGGCTCATGCAATTATGGAGGCTGAGAAGGCCAAGACGTGCAGTTGGCCAGGTGCCGAGCCAATGGTATAGTTCTAATCTGAGTGAGTCTCAGCCAAAAATCAGGAGATCAATATGCCACCTCAGACGATCAGGCAGAGAGAAAGAATTCTATCTTATCCCGCCTTTTCTTCAATCAATAGATTGGATAAGCCCCAAGCACACTGGGGAGGACTTGGTTACAGTGCTTTACTAAGTCTATCCATTTAAATGTTAATCTTACCTGGAAACACCTTCACAGATATATCCAATATAATGTTTCACAAAATATCTGGGTATCCTGTCACCCATTCATGTTGACACGTACAACGGAGCATCGCACTTCTTATGGGACCTTTCCTGATCTTTCCATTTGTGCTGCTTCACTTCTGTGAACTCCCACAACACACAGAGCAAATCTTCTTAGCTTTGTTCACAGTCAATGCATTCGTGTGAGCTATGAACATGACCTATTTTATCTGCTGATAGTGAGTACATAGATATTGTTATCCTTTGGTTTAATTATTAATATAAAATTCCACATTTCTCTGTCTCTCTGCCCAGAATGCTGTAAAAGTTTGCCTATAGTAAAAGCTGCTAAAAATGAATTGATCTTCTCTGTTTTTGAACCTTAGTTTAAGTGTGTATAAATATGCACACAGTTTTTAGAGACATCATTTAGAGACTGACTAGACTTTCACTATGAGGAGAAGAAATACTGCTTTGTCTCTAGTCTATAGGCAAATCCATTCTACTTACAAATCCATGTCGGTTTAAAAAGATTTTAGTTCTCTTTAAAGCAACATGAAATAACTAGATAGAAGATGGTTAAGTATAAATAAGGGAAAAATGATAAGATTCTTTCTTGTTCAATTGCTTTACTGACAGTTGTCTTCTCTTTAATTGAGACACTATGTTCATGCAGGAGTACAATTAAAAGAACTTTTCAAAAGCCAAGAATGAATTCCCTGTATAGTAAATGAAACAGATCTAAAAATTTTTGCTAAATATAAGCCACCAGAATAAAAATAAAAATTGAATCTTTAAATTGCATGGGCTAGGGGACAATTTCATGCAGGAGTATATTCTAAATTAGGGCTCCTGGGACTGCAACTCAAATTTATTGGCATCCCCAATGTTCTTTAAGCATAGATTTCATCTGTCTAGGTTTTGAGTATTGACAAATAAGCCTTAGCAGGTGTGGTCAATGTTTTGGATGTTTTATTGATTATGCTGTCACAGTTGTCCCAATTTCTTTTCCCTTTGCTCTCCTCTACGCAGCACCTCCTCCCTGCATGCAGCAGCACCCCCCTTAGTCCATGTCCATGGGTCATGCATATAACTCCTCTTTACATCCCCCTATTCATTCTGCACCCTCTTACTATGCTTCTTAATTCCTGCACCATTTCCCTCCCTCTCCTCTCTTCCCCCTCCCAGCTGACCTCCTCCCCCATGCTCCGCATGCCTATGATTCTGTTCCCACTCTGCTTGTCTGCTTAGTTTGCCTTTGTTTCCATTCCCCCACTTCTGTTGTTGATAGTTGTGATTTTGTTGTCATTTTAGTGTTCATAGTTTTGATCTTCTTTTTAATAAATAAATCCCTTTAACATTTCATATAATAATGGCTCTGTAATGATGAACTCCTTCAGTTTTAACTGATCTGGGAAGCATTTAGGTGTGGTCAGTTTTAAGGAACCATACGGCAATCAGCTGACAGTCAAGTGGCACAGGAATAATATGGAACAATAGTTCCATGATAGGACAGCCAGCTACAGGAGCCTGGCTTTGTTTTGTCTTCTTTGTAATGAAAATGATTTTTAACTGTTTTGACTCTGTGATATGCATATCAGCTTGTTTTTTATGCAGGGGGCAGAATTTAAACTCTCATAAACATAATTAAATAGAAGACAGAGTACACTACATTTTGAGGAAGTCTTAATTTTGTTTACTGCTATATAGCATGCAATGCATATCTCTTTCTAGAAAGCAAGAGTTTCTGAAGCTCTGATAACTAAATCAGACTTTATATTACTAGCAATGCAAATCTTTTAAATGGAAACAAAACTGAAAACCACTTCCAAATGAGAGACGTTGGTAATTTCAGGGAAATTAGAGGCAGGAGGAAGAGTCCTACCTGTTTTCTGGCATATAACTTAGGTTTCCCCAATCACTATTTGATTTGAACTATTGCTGCTACCTAGAAAGTTTACACACCTTTATTCAAACATACATGCGAGAATATCAACAAAAAACAAGATTAATTTTTGAATTGTCTTCTCTTTTGAATTCTTCATACCACTGCTCTCTTCTGCTGAATTCTGTGCAATTCACCGTTCATTAGATGCAAAGTATTAGCCTTACCTGGACTCCCTCAGGTAAAAATATAACTTATAAAATAAGAACTACAAAGGAATTACTACTTATTTTATTTATTAAATAGCATACGAGTTCTCATTTATAGACACATTGTTCTTACAAGATCATTGGGAAAATGAAAGTGTTGAGATTGAAACATCATATTTATGAAACCATCCTCTATGCTAGCTTTATAAAATAAGTGTCACCTATACCAGCCTTTATATGAAGCACACCATCGCTGCTAGGGATGTTTTTGGGTAGACATTCCTGTAAGGAAACTACTTGAAAGGTTCTTCTTAAAATTTTGAATCAGATTCTTTAAGGCCTTGCATATCCATTTAACTGTAAATGTATGTTTTGATGCCTAAATTGACTGGCCCTAAATAAGATTTGACTCCTGCTCTTAGATAGGAATTGGAAAGCTTTTTCAGAGCCGGAATTCAAGTATTTTATATTTACATGAGTGATGCAGAGTAAATATACCATAAAGTCTCCTCTGCGTATGAGACAACCCATTTAAAAGTTAGTGTAACCACTCACCTTAAAATGAAAAATTAAAGAATGCACTGTACCACATTATATTCTTGACTTGAGAATGTGACAGTTTAATTCACTGTAACCCAGCGGGGCAGGCTCTGTGCCCTGTGATCTGTGGGCTTCCTACCTATAAAGCCAGAAATACTTATTCAGCTGCTGCACCATGGGTGGCATAAGAATTATACTTTCAGATATCACTTCTGCCAGTGATGAATAAGAAGCTAGATCCTGAAGACTTATAATTATTGAATACTTCCTTGTGCCCACTCATTACGACCTATTCCCAGCAGGAAAAAGACAGCATAAGAGACTATATTGAATAGAGTTTGCACCTAGGTTTCCTTCAGCGGAATATTAAAAGTGGTGCATGACTCAGAAACATATTCATATAGTCACTTATATTAGTCCATTGGGAAAAACACTTGTAGACCTCCTTTAAAGCTTTTAAGAAAAGAATTCACAAGTGTGAAGTTTTTGATTTTCTGTTTATTCTGCTATAATATTTTT
The DNA here is from genome assembly GCF_987537825.1 of Furipterus horrens. Classification (NCBI taxonomy): domain Eukaryota; kingdom Metazoa; phylum Chordata; class Mammalia; order Chiroptera; family Furipteridae; genus Furipterus; species Furipterus horrens. Next base: position 13,901,246 of record NW_028327171.1, read on the forward strand.
AGTGTTACAATTGAAAAAACGAAAATATAATACTGTTTGTATTTTTGTCTTTAGTTTGGGTAGGAGCCTATTATTACATATAAATATAAACCTTAATTTTTTCTTCCTCCAATTTGTAACCAGTAATTATAACTGTAGTCATGCTTCGAGGAATAGTAGAGCTAACATTGATGGATCATTTACTATGTTACAGGCACTGGTTACTGCTTCATATACATTGTCTCACTTAAACTTCACAGCTATTCTATGCCTAAGGTTCTATATTTTAAGCACATGCTTGAGGTTCTAAAGTCAATAATTGGAGGAGGTGAAATTTGAACACAAGGTTATTATGTCAAGGGTCATGCTTTTAAACCTTTCTGTCTCCATAATATTTTTTTTTAAGCAGATGAAAGTTATAAATGTAAAAGTTTGAGATTTTACTGCCTATGTTTCTAGAATTTTTATGGTTTTAGGTCAAACACTTAAGTCTTGAATCCATTTTGAATCTATTCTTGTGTGTGGTATAAGAAGGTCGTCTAGTTTCATTTTTCTCCACCTCTTATTGAATAAACTATCTTTAGCCTATTGCATCTGTGTGCTTCCCCTGTTGAATATTAATTGACTATAAAGGTGTGGGTTTATTTCTGGGCTTTCTATTCTGTTTCATTGATCTACGTGTCTGGTTTTTATGCTAGTACCATGCTGTTTTGATTACCACAGCCTTACAGTATAGTCATGGAAGCAGCCAAGTGTCTATCAGTAGAAGAATGGATAAAACAACTATGGGTCATTTAGACATTGGAATACTACCTGGCTGTAAAAAAAAAAGAAGAAAATTTACTCTTTGAGACAGCATGGATGGACCTGGAGAAATTATTCTAGATGAAATGAGTCAATCAGAGAAAGACAAATACTATATGATTTAACTCATATGTGGGCTCTAATGAACAAACTTAACTAACAAGCAAAATAGAGACAGACTCATGGATAAAGAGCAGCTTGACAGCTTCTGGGGTGTTAGGGGGTGGAGGGATTGAGAAAAAAGGAAAAAGGACTCATGGACGTGGACAACGGTGTAGTGATTGCAGGATGGAGGGGGATATAAGGGAGGTGAATGGTAATGGGAAACTACTGTACAATAAAGTAAATATAAAGGTTAACAAGGTCATATTTATAAATAATCTAGAATATGAAAGTAGGAAAGAATGGGACAATGTTTGTCCCCAGAGCTTGTCTTCAGGTAAATTGGTAAAAAAAGAATTAGCAATGGGGAGGATGATGGTAAACATTTATTGACACCTTTTGATGCCGTGGGAAAAACTCCATCTGTAGGTATTGATTCAGTACTTTCCATAGTGAAGTAACATGCAGTCATAACTTATAGAATCGTTGCGGAATGATACAGCATTATATTTTGTGAAATCTAGGAATGAAAAACCTGTAATTAAAACCATTATGTGTTTTGTGGTTGTTAAAAATGTAGAAACAAAAAATGTGCAATTAAAACCATCATGTAATTTTTTTTGGTTGTTTACAAAAGGTGAAAAGCACTGTAAATGTCTTTTCTTTCGAAACTAAGCCTCATTTATTTCAGTTATTACTAGGTTCATTTTATTTTTATATCAGAATTGAACAATAATTCCAATGGGGGAAAAAAAACATTACATTTTCTCCCATCATCCTTCAATCAAAAATATAAATTTTAAGATAAAATATTGATTTGTTAAAGTGTTAATTAAATTTATTAAAAAGTTATTTAAAAATTGCACTCCTATGTATAACAACTGTTATATATATCCTTTAATGTAAATAATGTGATTTTGTTTTCGCCAATGGGATTCTTTTCCAGTACATAAAACATGTTCACTCAACAGATATTAATCTGATTGGAAGCAGTATGAGAATAAAGGAGGCACTGAACAGTGGCGGGACTGTGGTGAACACTCATGTGAGAGGGAAAATGGACCTAAGAGAGGGCAGGGGGCATTGTCCCACGGCCTCCTCTGCTGGCTCGAACTAGATCCAGGCCAGAGGTCTAGCTACTTTTTTCATTCGCCCAACCCCCACCTACCTCCTAGTGTCTATATCTGGAATGGAGAGCTGAATATTTTATTATTTCTTTTCCCTGACACTCAATCTCTGCCACTGTCACATCTCTTCTTTATCATCTGTTGATTAGTAACTTCGTAACTTACAATCTCAGGGATGGCACCGTCTCCATAAACTTACTCCTTTTATCAAAAGGAGTAGTGGAAGATATAAGTACCAGGCCTTAAGCAGATTAACTAAGCCTCATTTATTTCAGTTATTACTAGGTTCATTTTACTTTTATATCAGAATTGAACAATAATTCCAACGGGGAAAAAAAAAAAACATTACATTTTCTCCCATCATCCTTCAATCAAAAATTAAAAGTTGTACTTTTCATGGGTGCATAACGCTACTGCAGTTTCTTGGGAAAAAAAATAACAAAAGTTGAAAGAAGCACAGATTGTGGAAAGAAATGCCGAGATGTCATGGCACTGATAATCAAAATAGAATGACAAGATGAGTGACAGCTTGGGGTCCGTTGGCAGGTGCAGTTAATCTCAAACTGCCAGATGAACCAACCGAACTGCTACCTGGGCTGCAAACTCATTACTTAAGACTTAGAACCCCCACAGCAGTTCTGCATTTATTAGCTAGCCGGAAAGGGGACACCACACAGTTTGTTATAATGTGGCACGTCTTTTTTTCCTCTTTCTCTCACACACACTTCACTTCATAATCAGATATAGTCTCATGTGTTATGTTAAAAAAAATCGTCGGAGTATGTGTGAGCTCAATGAAAGACCCAAGTTTGCTGAAGGGGAAAACCCTATGTCCTTTGTGCCTCACGTTCTGGGCAAAAACATATAGGAGTCATTGTTTGCCTGCATACGGGAGTGGGGAGAGGGCAGGTTACAGAAGGACATGAGGTAATTTTGGAGGATGCTGTATATGTTCATTGTCTTGATAGTGATCATGGTTTCATGGGTGCATACAAATATCTAGCCTCCTCAAAATTTACATTTTAACTATCTACAGTGCATTGTATGTCAACTTCACTTTAACAAAGCTTTTTAAAAACCACATAAGAACTATTGCAGATAAAGTGACTGCATTTTTCATTCTAACCTAATCCACCTCTGTACATATAAGACATGGTTCATATGTCCATAACTCCTGCCTGTCTTTTCCAACAGTATTCAAATTTGTTCTTTATATGGATGAGTGGACGCTAAAATTTTTTTTTACTTATTTATTTTTAGAGAGAGAAGAAGGGAGGGAGAAAGAGAGGGAGAGAAACACCAGTGTGAGGTTGGTTGTCTCTCATACCCTCTCAACCGGGGACCTGGCCCGCAATCCAGGCATGTGTCCTGACCAGGAATCAAACTGGCAACCCTCTGATTCACAGGTGGGTGCTCTGTCCCTTGAGCTACACCAGCTAGGGCTGAGTGGACATTTTAAGTCTTAAAACTCTAGCACAAGGCTAAGCAAAGGACATCAAGAATAATCTTACATATATAGTCTGATAACACCAGCAGTAATTCAGAATTTCTCAAGTGTTTTACATATATTAATTCGTTTAGCACCTTCCCCAAATCCCTTTGAGAAAATTTATCATATCCATTTTTTAGATAAAGCAACAGAAATTCAGAGTTGCGATGGTAGGTATATACACAGTTTTAGCCACAATTATGTTCATGAAGCTGAGTTTCCTCTCTTATGTTCTTAACCCAACACTGAGCTCTGGTCTAGTCAATGAAGCTTTTTATTAGTGTTATGATCTTTTTGCATCTGTGTCCTCAAGTAACTGTTTTCCATAATCTCTCATCATAGCTGAATGATGACAACTAGTTAACAAACGGAGAAAGTTTTGCTACCCCACTTGAATAGCTTGTTGTCATGATAGGGTGCTGCGACGGGGATCCTGTTGCCTTTTTATTAAGCAACAAAAGTAAATTCTTTGGCTCATGAACTTGGGAATCCAATGGAGTGCACTTGGTTCCAATAGTTCCAGCAGATTCGATCTGCCCCTGTCTTGCGTGTTCTTTGCTATCTTCCTTTTATAGCCACAAGATGGACATCTGCTCTTGAAGACTGTGGCATCTCTAAACCTGTGATTTAAAAAAAGGGAAGTTCTCTCTGTTCCATTATATCATTATTCCACAAATTATAATACACGTGTGGACACTTTTTGCTTGATCCTTAAGGAGTTTGAAGCCTGTGTTCCCTCAGCCATGCTGTGGGAACATGGAAAAGTCTGCACCTTACTTTTGAAAACTTTTCATTTAAAAATAATTTTAGACTTACAGAGAAGTTGTGACAATAAAACACAGAGTTCACAAATATTTTTGACTCAGTTAATATCACACATAATAACAAAATGAAGAAATTAATATTGGTGCAACATTAATTTTTAAAAATATTTTAAACTAAATTATTACTAGCATTTTTATTCAAAGTTTACAAGATTTTTCATTCTCTTCCAGAATCCATTTCATTGCATGCGTGCTTTCTTAGTCTCCTCTCAACTGTGAATTTCTCCATATGTCCTGTCTTTCTAACCTTGATGCTTTTTTGGTTATGGATTTTATGGATTTTTGGCCAGAATAGCAGAGAGACGGTATGTGGTTCTCTTTGTATCATATCAGCACACTCACAGCACCAGCCTGAATTACCACTGGATTGCCAACCTTTTCTCACTTGGGTAACGTGGGTTCTGCCAGTATTATCCATTGTAAAGTTCTCTTTTCTTCTTTCCACACTCTGTTTCAGAGGTCTGCAATTTTTTTTTTTTTTTCAAAAAAGAAAACAAAGAGTAAATGGTTTTGGCTTTGTGGGCCATATGGTTTCTGTCAAATACCTTAACTCTGCTATGTGGCAGGAAAACAGAGATAGACAAATCATAAACATGTTCCAATGTGTGTTCTGGTAAAACTAGCTGACACCTGCTCTTTATTAGAAGATAGTCACTCATTCAAGCCACACTAAGGGGAGGGGATTAAACTCTACGACCTGGAGGGAGAAATACCACAGAATTTGTGGCTATAGTTAAAGTCACCACTCTAATTAAATATTTTGGGGGAGATACTTTGAAGCTATACAGATACCCTTGTTCTTGCTAAAGTTTCTTCCACTAATTTTAGCATTCAGCAGTGGACCTTGCCTGGAGCAATTATTGTATTTTAATGGTGATTCCATTTCCCTAATTCCTTCCACATTTATGAATGGAATTCTTTTGTAAGGAAGAGTTGCTCCTTCTCCACTTGTTATTATTTCAATCAAACAGTTTCTGATGTTAATATGGTATCTTATATGTTTATTTTATTCCTTGAGAAATAATTCACTATTTGTCTTATTGTTCATATTGTTCCAGCTTTTGCCATTGGCGCCTCTGCTAGGGCGGCTGTGTGTCCCTTTGACTTGCCTTTATCCATTTGTGCTTTGAGCACTTCCTCAGTTTCTGGGACTACAAATTCTCCAGGTGCATCTTGTCTTCTTCCTGCTCCAGAGCTAGCCAAGCATTTCCCCAAGCAGCACAGGTTTCTTTTGATGAAAAGTGGCATTTAAAATCAATACCTGGAGCCAGGTGTACTTATTGCTACAGGGTGTCCCTGTCTCTCAGTCCTTTCAGTGGATAAACTGGGAATGTCCCATGTTCGCTAACCCCAATATAGGCCTATATCTATATTTATTTCTACAGCTATCCATCTATTTATTAAAATAAACATGAATTCATATTAATGCATGCAACTTCAATCCAGCATCATCATTTTATTCTAGAATTTCTTTCTTCTTATTTATAACTTCTTTTTTCCTACAGTGAGAAAAATAGCTATCATTTATCAACAATATGAAGTTGTTTCAGAATTCTTTATGTGTACTCCTGTAAGAAATAATAGTGAGTACAATGTTTGTTCCCAGTTCTTTTTGTTCTCAGACTTACAGTATCAAGTCAAAACACTATTTTTTTAAAGTAACTTAGGAAATGTTATTCTTTACCCCTTCGGTGGGGTTATGTCATGCAAACAGTTATAGTCATCTGTCACAGTTGGCGTTCTTCCTAGTGTTCCCTTGACATTCCATTTGACTATATTTTTAAAATTTGTATGCAGTGAAGTGAAATTTACAATTTGTGATGCGTAGTTCTGTAGGTTTCATAGAGTTGTGCATCCGCCATTCCAGCAGCACAGAGAAATGTTCCTGAACCTTAAGAAAGCTGTAAGTGGTCCCTTTCCCATAATCTTCAACCTCTGGAGATCTTTTTTTTCTGTTGATATTCTTTTACACTATCTGGAATGTCACATAAATAGTCATAGTTTAAACAATTTTAATTTGGCTTATTTTACTTAGCAAAACACATTAAACCTTGTCCATATTAAAAAAAATCCATACATATTTTTGAGTGAATCTAGTTGTTCCTTTTTATTTTTGAATGGTATTACATTGTAGGAATGTATCAAATGTGTTTTATCTCTTCACCCATTGAAGAACATCTAAGTTGTTTCTAGTTTCTAGTGATTACATATAATTCTCTGTAAACATTTGTGTACAAAGTTTATACAAACATCAGTTTTTAATTCACTGGGATGAATACCTAAGGGTGTGGTTGCTGGATGGTACGAGGAAGTGTAAAATTACTAGCAAGCTTGACATGGGATGGGGAATAGAAAAAAGTATAATAAATATAGAGAAAAGACTGACTGCGGTTCTCAGCATGAAACAGGCCTTAATGTGGTAAGGAGAGAAAACACAAAATTCAGATCAGATTTTCAATTAACATTTGAAGCTGGATATAACTGAATTGATAATATTTTTATGTCTCTTTAGATTGAGTGACCAGAAAAGACATGGGGTATGCTAAGTTTACCCTAGGGATGAATAGACTTTAAAGGGACCAAGGGATATACAAAATGTGCACTTATAATCATTATAAGTAATGTCTTTCAATATGTTACTTGTATTTTTCAAATTTACCCAACAACCAAACTATGTCTACTTTTTGGTAAATAATTTACTATTCAGTCATCATATACAAGAAAATCGAACCAATGTCTCATTATTTCACTATTATGAAAACAACAGTTTCAGTTGAGGCAATGATAAAACTAGCTATGATACAGTAGTTATGTTAAACTTTGTTTTGAAATCAGTGAGATGAGAATTAATTTTTTAGGTCATGCAGGTAAGAAATTTATGGGAGAACCATGATGTACTCCTTTGTACCAGTAGTTATGATAAAGAGCCTGAAATGTGTGTTTATTGAGTGAATAAATAAATGGAAACATTATGTGAAAGTGATTATAAATCATTTTTGAAATCTCTTTTTGGCAGTAATTAGATTTTCTTTGGGAATTTTATGAACTGAATATTTGTAATATTAGTTATATTAGGGCATTTCAGAGTTCAGAAATACATAGAGCTTAGAGTTAAAAATTTGACTAAGATAAACTATAACATTTGAGTTTTAGAGTATCATGTATTTTCATAGGAAATAAATAAATAAATTTCCTCCAAACAGCAATCATTCCATATAGTTGGGATTTAATGGACCAAAAAATTATTTTGAAGGGCATAGAGATTTACTTTGCTTTAATATGATAAGTGAATACACACATTATGAACTAGTCCATTTAAAGCACATATTTTATGAAATATTATATTATCTTTCAAGAAATATTAAATTATTTTTACTAAATACTCAGTAGTCAAAGAGATTTTAAAAAGCAAAAGCTTCACATTTGAATTAGCATTTATATTCATCTACTTTATAACCAATTTCTCATTATGGGGGAAAAAAAGATTTCCATACATATTTCCAATTCTAAGTTTCTTGTGAGATGTGACAGGTTTAGTACAGAATCATTTCCTAACTTTACTGTAAACACTTTATAATATTTTTTGTGTATAACTTTGATGACAAAGTACTCAGTAAGTAAAGAATACAATTTTGATTTTGATAGTAAAGAGAAAGAAAATGATTACTTTAAAAATGGAGTAAGAAAATACAAGCACTTACTAGTTTAACAACATTATTTTTGAATCAATTATTTAAAAGTTTGCGTGTGTTGAAAACAGAAAAGCTAGTAGATTTAAATGTCTTTTTAGACTGACTTTTAAAATTAATTTTGGAATCACTATAGTAAACTATTATCAGATTCCTGTCTGCTGTTAAAAATAACACTTTTATAAAATATATCGGCTAGACAAAACCATTTGAGTTAATGAAGTAAACATTTGAAACATCTGCAAATGAGAAATTGCCCAATTAAAACTTGTTCATGTTGATCATTGGAAATGAAGAGAGAATTAGAGATTCATTTTGTGACTCCATGCACTTATTTGGGTAAGTTAAGATAAGAAACAAAAGGTTACATTTTCAGTACCATTTATGTAAATTTGCCTTAGTGATAATTATAAGAAATAAAAACTTCGTTGTGTTTGTATTATGTCCAACTGATTGCAGTAACTATTATGGGGTCTAAAGATGAAGAACACAGAGTACTGTCTTCAAAAATTCTAGTATTCCAATTTAATGCTTACTTTCTAAGAACTTGTATTATTCCCCAAATAAAATATCCAAAATCAACAATCTTTACTGTGGTCCTTTTATAGACTGGTTATTTACTACATTTCCTCACCTAATAAACTGGCAATTTGCTTGCTTTAGGTTTTTTGGCATGTTTATTCAGTGAATATTTACTAAATTATAAATGAATGATCTTTGTGGTATCCCGTCTCTGTCATATGCTGTATTTTCATTCAGTTTGATATGTGTAGATTCCAGGGGATTAAGTTGGATCAACAGCATATTTCAAAAGACCAAAGGGGGTAAGTACCAGAGCAGGGGACAGACATGTCGTAAGGAACAACACACTGTGGAATCAGGAAGTCCATGTCTGTCCTGATGGCTCAGGCAGGGGCTCAGCGCAAGAGATGTGAAATGGACATAAAACGTTAGAAGCTGGCTGCACCCACATAGAATGGAATTACAGGGAACCCTGAGCAAAGCCAAAACTCCCGCGTCGTGCTGAATGGCCACAGAGGGCACAGGTTCACATCACCTTCTCCCAACAGCTTTTTTCTTTTTTTTTTTCTGTTGGTTAGAAATCAGTCATTTTTCTAAGTGGTCAGCTGCCTCTTAAAAGAACAAACTTCACAGTTAACAATAGTTCTAAGCAATTCGCTGTGGGTCACCCACTCTCTGCCTTATTTATTCCTTAATTGTTCTTATCTCCTAGACCACGACTCTGGATTCCAGCTTCATAACCCACTTCTGAGCCCTCTTCCTTTGGGACACACCCAACCTTCTCTCTGTCTCCAGATGTGTGTCAGAGCTGCCCTGTCCCTGGCTTTGTTCTCTGGATTTTGCCACTTCCAGTTGCTGTGAGGACTTCCAGCTTCACCTTCAGTCCTACTGAATCTTGCTTTCAGCCAGCCAGTCCCTGTCACTATCATTTCCATCCAAGGAGAAATGGGCAGAAGTCAGGCGGAGACAAAAGTCCACGGAGGAGGGGACTGAGTCTGAATTTTCCCCATAAGCAATAGTGTTGGTTTTAAAGACATTTAGCTTTTAAAATAGCATTGGATAAAAAGACATATGCTTATTATGTATGTATATATTATTAACAGTAAACTGAGCTTTTAAGATTTGTGATTTTTTTACCTCAATAAAAAATAAATAAAAAGTAGGCCTGCAAAAGCATATACATTATAAATCCATTCAGGCAATATGATAATATACATAAATTCATTTACAAAAAAGAACGTGAATTATTGGCATTTCCACTATCCAAAGGTAACCACTACAGTCATTTTGGTAAACCTTATTTCAGATACCATTTCTTCCTTGGATACAGACAATCCTGTGGTATTGGGCTGGGGGAAGTGCAGGCAGGGACTGGGTGGAAGTGGGCAAGGGCAGGGTGAGGGGAATGAGGGACATTTGTAGTAGTGTCAACAATAAAAAGTTCAAAAAATTACCATTTCTTGTATATGTGTATATATAAACCAGAGGTCTTCAACCCGATTGGTCCCCTTATTCCCCCCCTAAGAGATATTGGGCAACAACTGAAGGAATTGTTGGTTGTCACCCTGGAGAATGGTACTGACATCTAGTGGGTGGAAGTCAGGGATGCTCTCAACATCCCCGGATGCACAGGCAGCCCTTTCCCCTACTCCCCAGCAAAGATGTACAGCCCACAATGTCAGTTGTGCTGAGGCTGAGACCTGATGGAAATACGTGTATATTCATTATGCATGAATGGGTTCATAGTGTAAGTGTTACAGAACCCCTGGACTGCTCCAATTGAAAACAAACCCACGGGCTCTTTAGTTAGGGGCCCGATTGCCCGCTGCCAGAATTATAACTCTCAATACCAGAGTTTAGTGAAAAGAAAAAGAATAGTTTATTTAACAGTTATATAGATTTAGTTATTTGCGGATTTCTGTTGTTAAGTCTTATGTTCTTTAAAACACCCATAAATACATATCCTTGCCTCCCCACTACCAAACCAGGCTAGCTTTAGAAAAGTTAGAGAAACCGTTTCCCTACTTTCCAAACACAGTTCAGCTTTACCAGCAGCTGTCAATCACTCAGTTCTGATTGGGGAGGTCCTTTCCGAGCTGTGGTGCCCTCCAGCTCTCAATGCAGAACCACCTGGATTCTCAGCCTCCTTGCAAACTGCCTTCTTCCTGCAAACCGCATGGATCTCCTCTCCTTCTTAAAACCGCATGGTGAGAGCCCCTTAAAGCAGCCTGGAGACCCCTTCTCCAAGCCACATGGAGAATTTAGCTTCTTTATTCTGCATGGAGAAGGCCCCTTCACCAAGCTACATGGAGGGGGCCAGAGATCGAGAGCACGAGAGAGCAAGAGAGAGCTAAAATGTCTGCAGCTGCTTATATATCCCTGACTACATCCTCTGATGCATTGGGTGTTGCAAACAGTTCTGACCATTCACAGAACCCTAGGTAGGCTCTGTGTGCTTTTTCCATATCGTCCCCTGGTCCAAGACCCCTCCCATCTACCTGAGGCTTTGGATGCATTAAAGCCATTTTGCATAAAAAAGACACTAGCTACCAGCCTCAGGCATGTGGAGGCATTCTGAAAGCTGCTTCCTTCTCCCCATCCCCCAGTCGCAAACTCTGGGGATTTTTGGACTCCCCTGTTTCTGTAACATAAGTGCTCTTGCATATTTACATTTTAATTGCAGTAAAAGCAGAAACAGTAAACAAACCACATCAATTTTAAAGTTTCAGGTTTATTAACTCTGAGAATTGAATATGTCCATGTAACCACCACCAGAAGTAACATGAAGAACATTTTTTATCACTTGAAAAAGTCTCCGGGGAGTCTTCCAATGTTCCAGGATTCTCTACACACAGAAGTTCTGTTTTTGACTTCCACCCTCAGATTCTTGAAAGTCTTATGACTGTGATGACACTGTGTGTGTTTTTTTCAGTAAATGATATCATTTTATTAAATGTTTCTGAAACTTATTTATATTCTTGAGGCAACTGGTAGTCCATTCCTTCTTTATTATTGAGCAGTGTTTTGCTGTATGGAAATAACACGATTTATTATTATTTTTGTTCATGAGCATTAATGCAGTGTCACATCAAGCCTTAGAACATGTATAAAGTAAAATTTAAAGGAAAATATTAACAAATATTATGAATTAAACTTCCTTAACATAAAATATTATACATTTCATTATATTATTAGCTATATTGATCATAATATATGACAATAACTATGTGAAACAAATCGGATTGCATGAATATCCTAAATATTATAAAAACAAAACCACATTTTGACATACAAATTCTGCTTCCATAAAATATTTTGGGAAGAAAGTAACGAGTGATAGTAACAAGAAAATTAGGAATGATGAAGTATTCTGCTTATCCACTCATCTGGAGTATTACAAAAATTCCTTTGAAGGGATTTGAGCATTCTTCCTCCTGATAAACTACTAAAAGCCAAGTAAAATCAGAGATCCACACAAAATTTAAAATGCAATTAAATCAGCCAGAAAATTTGGGACAGAATTCTTTCTTGACTACGGTTGTACACACAATCTAATAAGACAGAGTTTTCAGTGGTGTGAACAAGACAAAATGACCTCATGTTATTTCCTTTGAAAAACATTTCTTTAGGACCAGCTACACTTAGCAGTGACTCGGACTTTCAAATGTCACTTCTGGAGCAAATACTTGATCTAATACAGAGTGAAACACATTAACAAAAATGGGAAGTGTAGGGTATTATACTGAGGGGATTTCAGATGCAGACTCTTCAGTCCAGCCGTCTGGGTTTGGATTTCAAATCTCTTAGCTCTGGGCCCTTGGGCATTTTGCCTCCCTTCTCAGTTTCCTCAAGAGTGAACCAGAAATTAGATGTAGATTTTGTGAGTTTTTAATGAGAAAATGCTTAAGAAGTACTTAAAACAATGCCTGGCACCTAGGAAACACTGAAAAATAATATTAGTTTTAATTAAAATAAAACGGACTTTCAATAGGAAAAATGTTGTTTTGTTTACAAAAGAGACTTCATGTGTTTCAAGTTGGGAATAAGAAGATTTAAGTCAGGATTAGTATGTGGTTACTGATCTGTAATTAACTTTCACAAACCAGCAGAATTCTTGAGTGCCGGAGGTGAGAGCTGAACCAAGGTTGGCCTGGCCCAAATCCTTGCTTCTGAGCAATATGCTGCGTATTGCTTCCCATGGTTTCTGTTCACATCCTCACCACCCCAGGTCTGTTGCTCTGTGCTTTACCAAAAGGCTAAGAAGAAAACTTCCTCTCAGCCCAGAAATATCAGATATAAAGATTTAAATGCATAATAAATGATATAATAACAACATTATAGAAGCCCTTTTTCCCTCCTTTTTCTCCCCACTACTTTTCTGTTTTGAGATTTGGCTTTTTTTTTTTTATTACATTTTGTTACATTTGTTACAAAAGCTTCACTTTTTTCCTCCTTTCTAGACTATGAACTTGTTAAAGACAGGACCTACCTTTTGGTTGTTTTTGTGTCCAGGGTTCCTAACATAATGAAAAATTATTTCGAAAAGATAATATCCCAAGATTGACGTGAAGCTTGAGGGTGGACCAGCTTGAATTACAGCCTTGGTAACAGGAATCTGATTCATTATCTATCTATCTACCTATCTATCACCTATCTATCTCTATCATCAATCAATCAATTTATCTATCTGCCTTTTTACCTACCTACAAATCTGGAGAGGTATGCTTCCTTCTTTGGTCTCTCCTTGCTCTCTCTGTATAGGGGGCAGGTTTAGATTTCACCTAGGAAGTTCCCAAGGTTTTGAGCCAACACTTGTTAAATTCTTCTACCATATTGCAACAATACAACACAAATTTAGAAATAAATACTGCATATTTCTGAAGTTAGATACCTAAAACCTAGGTTGAGCAAATAAAAATAGTGTTCAAAATGGTTTTTTTTTTAACTGAGCAGAAAACACCCAAATTTTTCCTTAACATGCTCTAAAGACAGTTTGCAAAAGCAGTGTATTACAGCTATAGAATAAGCTACAAAGGAAGCCTGAGGGAGACTGGACACTCCCTTCAGGTTTGGTCTGAGTCTGAACCTCACCTGTACCCCGCATCTTTCTGCAGAAGAATGTTGACAGGACGTGAGCACGTGCCCTGCATGTGGGACTCAAGGTGGGGACTGGGAGAGCAGTGGAGAAGAAGCTCATTGTACTGTAAGCTCCCCCTTTGCCACACAGCTCAGAGGATCAAAAGTAAGACTTGGTTTAAAGTCAGACACATTCACTCCACATCCAGGAGTGTGTAGAGAGTGGCTGTTTGAGAAACTAAACAGAGACATTATGGAATGCTCCAGCTTTTCTGTGGCTGAGTGAAAACGTACAGTATTTTACACCCAGTTGAGCGTAATGAATAACAATATGGATTTACTGTAGAAACATTGATGCCAGGGTATCCAACCACACCAATAAATAAAAAATTTTATGAGAGACAACCAGAAAACAGAAAAGTAAAATGTAAGAGACAAGGACATAGTGACTCCCAAACCAGTAGAAAATCATTAGTAACCAAGAGCAAATATAATTAGAGGGTTTCAAGGGCAAATGTAATCAGAGGATCTCTGAGAAAGAAGTTGACAGTATTAGCATATTTACAAATCACAATAGGGGCATTTAGATGATCAAGTTAGATTGTAACTCCGGAGTATCCAGCATGGAGAAATAGGGGAGGAAAGGAAGAGGGAGGGGGACTTTAGATGCGTTAGGGATAAAAGCAGCCAGCTCCCTCTTTTGGCACGCACATTCTCCTGGCTGAGGGTGTGCCTGACTCTGCAGACTCATGAATAAACGCCTCCCTTTGCTGCTCAAGCCCCGTGTCCCGGTTTTTATTGTGAGCATTTCTCAAATAAAGAAGGTGAAACCATGGCACACATGTGTGGATTTGTGAGTTAATATCAGTTACATTTGTTGACACTTCATTGTCTGCTGATGTGACATTGACATCTTTCTGAGTTCTCTTTTTTCATAGCCCAGAAGTAACCCATTCTTTCTTGGCTTTTTATGATGCTAAGCAAATTCTTCTTATCAGTAACAAACAAAAATTATTTTTAACTGGACAAATTAATTATTAAAATATATAATTGCAACATGACATCCAAAGACTCAATTGGAAGAAAAATTACTTCCACCTTGATAATCAGCAGATAAGCTTCTTTATGCAAAATACAAAAATGCATAAAATCACTGATGGAAGCTAACATTACCTATATGTTATAATAACATTTGTTTCAAGTCTCATATATATGTTTTCCCATTAAGATAAATAAATAAATAAAAAGCCCCAATAAGCTGTACTTTCTTGCATGAGGTTACAGTCCTGAAATATTTAAAGCATTGATTTTAATTTTTTTTTAAAAATCCGTGTGCTTCTTTTTAGTCACTGGACAAGAAATGCTTAGAGTATTAAAATAAGATGTTACTGATTTCTGATCTTATTAGCCAAAAGATATTACTTAAGAGGAAAGGATAGACTTTTAACATGGATATTTAATAAAAATGAGTCTTTAAAAGTTATCAATCATTGACAATATGTAGAGAAACTGTAAAACTTTACTTGATGCTTGAAACTGCCTTGATCTGGTTAGATTTTTAACTTTGATATGGCTAGTTTTTAAAAAGATCTGTTGTTGACTTAAGAAAGAATCATGTGAGTAATTTTCATAAACATGTGGTTTCGCTGTGCCTTTGTGGAAATATGCTGGGTCTCCAGCTCCTAGAAGTTGGATCTAAGTGTTCTCCCTCATTTTTTCACTCAATATCACATGGATTTTTTAGAATCCAGATAGCAAATACTCAGTTCAGCCTTCTGCATGTAATAATTCAAAATAGGTATACTGTGGTGTTGATTTTTTATGACAGGGACTTTTGCACAAATCTCTTGTACACTGAAAGTTGAACAGCCATTACCATTATTTTGACAAATTTTCTAAGGCATTTTGTACGAGTTTTGACAAATGGTCACAATGAAGCTGATTCAGATGGATGACAGGCAGCTGTAGTGCAATTCTACCAATTGATTTTTAGTCATGGAGTGATTCAAAAAGGCTTAGGAAAGCCTTAATCTGACTTGACAGCGGGAGATCCGTTTGCACTGTGAACTGTAGGTGATTGTTAATGGGCTGGAAATACTTGGCAGAGGCTAGCTTTGCTGGAGCAAATAAAATAATTACCACCAGCAACTCCCTACATAATAAAAAGGTATCTACAAACTCTGGCCTATATGACTGTGTTTAGAAGTGTAAATAATTATATAAAAATAAAGCTAAACTTATATGTGCCTGCTCATCACATAAAGTGGATTTGTCATGCCATTAGGGCTCATCTAGATAAGGAATGTGTATGCGCACACACACATGCACACACGTGCAGCACACATGCAAGGACACACATGCATGTTAGCAGCGCACACATGTACACAATGCTCACATTTACACTGCATGATGCACTGAATGCACACATGTATACATATTTGTGTACACATGAGCATGCATGCACATGTGTACACATGTTAGGTGTTTATATGTGTGTGTGAATTAACAATGTACAAAAAGGTTAGCAAATTTTGAGTGGTTTTAAACATGAAATCCAATAAAAATAAAACACATAGAAATATCTTCATATAAGTACAACTTATATATTATCTTGATTTTCAGAAAAGTTATATTTGTAAACTTTCTGTTTTTTCTATTAATTGCTGGAGTGTGCTTGTGGCATAACAAGATAACAATGAACTCGATCAAAAAAGTCTTCATGCAAGTCCTGCTTCTGTAACTTTCCACAATTCACTTACCACATCGTTTTTCAAACCTTTCTCATTATTGTCCTTCCAAGAAGATTTTAAACACTTTTTTCTACTTAGCCCATCCCTATTGAAATTTAGTTCCATAGATACATTGTATATCTACTTGTGCACTGTAGTAAATTCATAATGGTATATTGTGTATGTAATATTTAAGATTTTTTCCAACTCTCTCTCCAAGAACCAGTTTTGACAGCAATATCATTTCCATTGAGACTGTGTAATTTAATACATTTTTCAATAAAGTGAGAACCATTTATTAAGCACCTGCTCTATATCAGATATTATAATAGGCATTAAGGATCTGAAAAAATCATTCTTGCTTCATAGAAATATACAGACAGTGCCAATGATTACACCATGGAAAAGCAATTAATGATGCTGTGAAAGCTCTAGCAGAAATATGTCTATGCAGATGACGGGAGAAATTAATTCTCTGAGGGTTAGGGAACAAATCAAGAAGAAGATAAAGGAACACTTGGCTTTTGAATAATGAGGAAGAGTTTGTTGGATAAAGATGAGGTGCAGGGTTTTCCAAGTAAACAAACAAAATGTGTGAATTGTGTAAGCATGAGATCACAAACTCTGTTTTGTTCTTGCCTGTAAATAAACTGAGTATAAAATCTAAATTACAGAACTATTAAAAGATTGGAGACATACTACATGTAAAAACTTTTGGAGACTATAGAACACTAGATCCTTTTAAGAAGTTAATATTACTAATTATTTGATGATTAAACAATCTATTATTCAAAATACTCATTTAATCAGGTGTTCTGTTTATAGCAAGTTTCTGGTGGACTGAAAATTAAATATAAAAGCATTCTAGTTTTAGCACTTACTAAACGTACAAATCTTAGTAAATTAGAAAAAAATGTGTATACTTTACTATCTAAGCAAAATGCATGAATCATAATTTATTTATATACTTATGTATAATATTTATTACTTTTTGTTGCTGCATAGCAAATTATTCCCAAATACTGTAGTTTAAAATACCATCTATTGTCTCATCTATTTCTGTGAGTCAGAAATCTGGGTGTGGCTTAGCTGAGTACCTCTCACTCAGGGTCTCTCATGAGGTTGCACTCAGGTGTACAACTGTTGTTGGTAAAAATAGGGCTCTTCCATTGGATTGCAAGGAAAGCATTCCAAGGACCCATGCATGGGAGACTGTGGTGTGGTAAGATGGTTTATTTGGGTGGAAGGCTGCCCCTGGGTTTCTAATTTCCCATCTCCCTCGATTCCACCATGGAAAAAGTCCCAACCACATCTTCAGCAAAGCTGAAACAGCAGCCAGTGTCAAGTTTCTGCTTCAGGTTAAAGCTTAGTCTTTTGGAGTCCATGTCATCTGCTGCTGGCCCCCAGTAGCTGCTACACCCCCATGGTTGTGTGCTTCTGAGCGAGACAGGACATGTGAACACACGGGGTGAGTACAGGTCGGGTTACAAAGTGAGAGAGAGAGAGAGAGAGAGAGAGAGAGAGAGAGAGAGATATTCTTTGTTCCCTTGGGATTATATTAAGTTGTGTTTGGGATGGTCCAGATGTTTTTTCAAAATAACCAATGAACTTCCCAAGCTTTTATGGGCTTTTGGTAGGTCAACTCCCTAGTTAGACTGACAGACCTCTTTGGTCAAGCACTTTTCGTTGTGCCCCTCAGCAGTCTGTTACCAGAGGTGGGGTAAGGAAGGAATGTTAATTCTCTTGGCAGAGAAATGTTATGATAACATAAGTTGTGAAGCTGTAGCTTCCTGGTGAACCAAACAGGCTGATGCTCCCCAGTTTATTAAACTCAATGTCTTATTCCCTTTGCTCTCTTTATTAATAACTAATTAACTACCTACAGAAATGCAATGGAGGTGTGGTCCCCTTTGAGGTCTCCACTAGTGGGATGGGGTGGAGAAGCAGGATGTGTTTCAAAGTTGACTCATTTGCTTATTGGCAGCATTTAGTTACTCACAGGCTATTGAACATCTGGTCTCAGTTCTTTGGTTCCTCTTAGCCAGCGGCCACCCTTAGTTTCTTGACATGTAGGCCTCTCCTTAGGGCAGCTCATGGCATAGCAGGTAGCTTCCCTCAGAGTGAACAAGCAAGAGAAAGATGGGGAGAGCCCGAGGTGGAATTCCCATTCTCTGTGTAACCTAATCTCAGGACTGTCATTCCATCACTTTTGTCATAGCCTATTCTTTGGAAGATGATCATTAGGTTTGCCCACTTTACTTAAGGAAAGGCATGAATACCGGGAAACAGGAGTCATCAAAGACCTTCCATATAATGCGTTGATTCATTTCTCAATCCAGTTGAGATGTCAATTGAAAATAAGTAATATTTTTATTGTCTCATGAAAGTACTTATTTCTAAAGTATAGTCAATGTTTGGTTATTAAATCTTCCTGGAAGATATCTAGTAACAGATAGCTCATTGGTAATGAGGCATAATTTTCATATCTGGACAGCTGTGATTGTTTAAACATCTCTTTCCCCATAATTTCTCAAAGTGACATGAGAAGGCTGAGACTATTAATGCATTTTAATAATTGCAAGCAGATGTTTGAGACTATTAATCAGGATGTAAAAGATAAGCTCGAGGTTAAGAGGAAATTGATGAAGGGGAAATTCAGATGAACCCCATTGTTTCTGGACAGAGTCATTCTTTTATTCCAACATTTACTGAGAATGGAATAAGCACTTGTCAGGATACTGAAAACACATAAAAAAGAAATCTCGCCTTTGTGCTGTCAATTCCAAGTTAGGGGAAGGGTGTAAGACCACAAATGTTAGGACCTAGGGACATAGAGCAAGCTGATACTGGACAGGAGAGGGTTACTGAAAAGAAATATGTTGTGTTATGTATTAAATTATTAAAATGTAATTCTTGGTATCTCAATGTCTCTAGACCCACAGAGGTGGAGACCACCCACTTTTCATAAAGAGAGGCCAGTGTTAGGGCATTAATAGGAGTTTGCAGCAATAGAATTAGTTGCAGTGTTGTTGAAATGCTGTGTGCCCCCTCCTTATTTCTGCCTTCTTCCCTCCCTCCCCCACAACATGAGTAAGAAAAAGAAGATATTTTCCCTTTATATTAGGAAAGAGAGAGGTGAGGTGATGGAGAAAATTACTAGGAGAGTTGAGTTTGTGTCACCTGGGTTAGGGCAGCCTAAGGGCTGCAATGGAATGAGTGTCTAGACCTGTCAGAGAGAGGGGAAAGACAAAAAGACAGGCTGTGTTGAGCTGGAGATGGCGTCTACTGATGGCAAAGCGAAAGTCTGTGTTTTCTGTGCCCAGAGAGATCCTCCAAGAGTTGTCTGCGGAAGTAAGCGATAAAGGGACCGGCCGCGCAGCTCAGGGGCTGAGCCGAAACAGAAAGTCGCCAGCAGAGGGCGCACCACCGCTTTATGTGAATTGTCCTGGGAGGCTTCTAGTGGGGAGACAGAAACTCCTGCACGTGGGAGAGAGTTTCAGCCTTAAGTGTTTGTCAAACCCAGAGGACACTCTCATAAAGCATGATAACACTACTCTCCTAAAACAGTATTCAGTTGCCTCGGATCCTCTCACTTACTGTGCCTGCTCCTAGATGGGTCAGAACCTAAGCTGGTGAATGCAGAAGGAAGCCCCCAGTAGAAGAGTCCACGAGATACTCTTATGTCTCTCCCCCGACAAAACCTTTCCCAGCAGGTGCGACCTCAAGGCTGACAGAAGGAAGAACTGTCACCTTAAATTAAATTAAGGCGTTCTATGATGATTTGTTGGAGGAGTAAGTGAGCCGGTGCTATCTGGAGGGCGTACTGTAGGCACTATAGTTACTGAGTGAGGAATTGGCTGAAGCTCGTGTATAGAGGCCAACAGAAGACACACAGAAACCTAAGGAGGGGAAGGGGGTCTTT
The DNA here is from genome assembly GCF_987537825.1 of Furipterus horrens. NCBI lineage: Eukaryota > Metazoa > Chordata > Mammalia > Chiroptera > Furipteridae > Furipterus > Furipterus horrens. The sequence continues at coordinate 13,921,509 of NW_028327171.1, forward strand.
GGTTAAGGTCCCGGCTCCAGGATCAGGTTACTTGGACTGGACCCTCAGGTCCTCAGCTCGCCTGCAGCAGACTCCTGGACACACTACGGAATCTCCTGGGGACTACGTTTCTTCATATATAAAATGGGATTAATCGTAGACTCACCTCACAGGGCTGTAGAAGGATTAGAAGAGAGAATTGCTGCCGGGTGCTGGGCGCGGGGTGTTTAAAATTGTGGTGTAATAAAGGTCACACAAAACAGCAGCCAGCATCTGGTGGAGGCTGTATTTTGCCTCAACTCATTCGTGCATCAACATTTCTGAAATCAGTCTTTCTGTACTAGCTTTTGCTTTTTGTAAAACATTACAACTTTTTAAATGAAATGTAAATCTTTGGTTTTCCCCCCAAATAGGCCCGTTAAATGGAAAAAATCTTAGCCAGAAAAATCTCATGTTGCACATGTCACAAACTGAAGTATAAAATAATAAATAAATTAGCCCTTAAAAGAGCAAGTAGCTTCACCACTCCAAAGCTACACCTATGACAGGATTTGGAAGAGTGTATCGAAAAATAATATACACTTGTCAATAAGTCTAGTATCTGGGAAATATATATTTATCAATGTAATTTCTTCAAAAGGTGTTGCAACAAAAATAAAGCCAGTTCAAAATAATAAAAAAAGACATTTGTTTCCAAAATCCTAATAAAACTACTTTTTTGTCCTTTATAATATCTATCCCACCTCTCTTGTCCATGTCTTTACAAACTTCAAATTATATTTTTTTATTTTTACAACATAAATACAGTAATTTTTCAGATATGCAGTAGTTTTATCTTACCCTCATTAGCGTCTGAATTTGGGAAGGGAGTTTGGCTATTTCTAATTATGTTAGCAAAATATGACATCATAGTTATTCTCATTTCCATTTATGTAGCTATTAGTTATACTAAATACACCCCACTAATTTTTAAAAATATATATTTCTTACTTTGTATTGATGTGTTAATGCATTTATATATGGGGATCTTAGATATTTGTTGTCAATATTTGTAAATTTTTAATATCATAAAACATTGGCCTACTGGTAACATTTTAAATATAAATGTGTCCTCCATAGTTAACATTTTGGTTGTTTTTTAAAAGAATAACAATTTTATAAATATTTATAATAGCAAAAATTTTGAACTAACATATACAATAAAATGGATGATTTTATACTCATATTATTATTATTTCCTAAATAAAGATTTGTTAAATTAGTTTTTACAAGTGAGTGTCAAAGATGTTCTCTGATTCTGTTAATTTAAATATTAATTTTTATTCCTTTAAAGTGTGCTATTTTAAATCACAGATCTCTAAAGATCATTTTTGAAAACTCTCCAGATGAATCTTACAGAGGACATAGTGGCTCTTAAGGAGCTGGGATATACTGTTTCTATCTAGGTTTGAATTTTTATGACATTTCAAGTTCATTTTTAACCTAAAGATAGTGAAAAATTGCAAAGACTTCAAATTCACAATATGCCTGAGGCAGAGATGGAACCGAATTCAGCTGGTACTATTATTCATGATAGACAAAGCTAAAAATTGAAGTTATATTCTTTAAATAGTATAGTAAATGTGTCTTGAGAAAAACTTTATTTAATGAGGGAAGAAGGTTTCTAATTTTAGGCTTTCTACATGACTAAAGTTATTATGAAATGTAGATAATCTGTATTAAAAATACTTTGTTTTGCCTTTAGGTTTGAGGGAAAATTTTATATGGTTGCTTTATATTTAAGAAACAGCTATGGGTTTAGATGGCAAAAACCACTCTGTAAATTTCCAGTTTCATTTTAAAAGAATACATCAGTATTTTAAAACTTAAAAAAAATTTTTCTTAAATGTGGATTTAAATGTAATTAAACAAATAAAAAAAATTCAATATTTCATTATAAAACCTAAATCTTAGAACATTTGGGTCACCAAGAAAATGACTTTTACAGGTTCTGATGGCTAATTTATGTCAACCTGGCTGGGCTAAGGGTTGCCTAAAGACCTGGTAAAACATTGTCTGGGTGTGTCTGTGAGGGTGTTTCCAGTCAGAGATTAGCACTTGAATTTATAGATAAGCCAAGGTTACCCTCACCAAGGGGGTGGGCATCATCCAATCTGTTGAGAGTCTGAGGAGAACAAAAAAGATAGTGAAGGGAGAATATGCTCTTTGAGCTGAGACATTTATCTTCTCCTGCCCTTGACATCTGCGCTCCTGGGTCTCTGGCTTTTGGATTTGGACTGAGATTTATACCAGTGGCTTTCCCGGTTTTCAGGTCTTTGGGTCTGACCTGAAATGGCACCACCAGCTTTCTTGGCTCTTGCTTGCAGAGGGCAGGTTGTGTGACTTCCCAACCTCAATAATCGTGTGGGTCTATTCCTATAATAAATTTCTATATCTATATTTATATCCATTTATCTCTACCATCTATATCGATATTTTTTATTGGTTCTGTTTCTCTTGAGAACCCTTATTAATACATAAGTTAAACGTTGGTTAAATGTATGAAGAACCATTTAAAGGAGATTGGAACATGTCATGTTATTCACTTGAATCCTCAGTTTCTTCATTATTCAACATCAAAGCAGAAGCACAGTGCACTTTTGAGGTGATTAGTTTATTCCTTTCTTATGGTAATGAATTATTTATTAGTCCCAGAGCCTGGAATTCTAGTCTTAGATGCTCTTCAGCATTTCTGTTCAGCCTATCCGTTCCCACATAGGGGCCTCTGTGCGGCTGAGCTGGGCGATGCCCAGCCTACAAGTATAACAATCAGTTTTCAGATTCACTCTTAATCCTTACCTTATTGTTAAGCTTGGCACATGATTTATCAGTGAATTTTGGGGGCACTGTCACCATTAAAGCTCCCCATAGGCTTCTTATTGATAGCATTTCACTCCTCCAGAAGCCCAGTTTAATTGAACACAGCCGGCCCAAAGGTACGAGATCTTGAATCCCATCAGCAATCTTTCTTCGCCGTGTAATCCCCAAGCAGTATGATTTAAGCCGCTTCATAAGTTTTGTCTATTTAAGAACATTATCCCCCAGAGATTTCATTTGCCTCTAAGAGGGATGCCATTTGTTGCTCCTCAGTTACATGTGTAGATAAGATGTGGTTTAGCTTCCTGGGGTAGTAGTATATCTCTTTTGGAGAGATGAATTCCACAATTCATGCACTGTATACCTGAATCTGTGAGCTATTATGGTGTTACACACGAAAAGGAATATAACGGGAGGAAAAGCCTCCAACGGTACCGCTGGTACTTTCCTCTTTCAAAAGGAGGGAGTATTGTTATTGCAATATTGAAATAGCTTTTATGAATTTTCACATTCGTCCAAATATATTGAGTTTCTATCAAGCAATGCACAGGACAGTGAAAATACAAAAATAATGGTTGCATACCTGTCTTCAGAAAGCTCTAGGTCTACTGATCTCATTTGTGGTCATTCTTTCAAACTGATTTTATTTATAAAAATAACCAAAGGTTAAATCGATCATGATGCATTGGATCATTTTATGATGTGGCATATTTCACTAATGAATCAAAAAATGGTTATCTCCTGGACTCATTTTATTCATTGATTCATTTATTTATTTAACAGATACTTTAAAGCTCCTATTAACCTCTAGTGGGAAAAATAGACAAAAATTTAATACATATACACCGTATACTTAGAAGATGTGGCTGGCCTGCATTTGTGCCCCTTGGCCCTCCCTATAAGAGTAAATATGCTACATGAATATCGTCAGCCTACAGCTTCCAGAAACAGTGCCCTTGGAATCTGCTTTAGCTCTGGAGCCATGGATGGACAGGTCCAGCCGATGACTGGGCAGTCCTCAAGAGCTGGACATACTCATTTCTGCCCCATCACAGTACTTTTCTAGCAGGCCCTCTGTGCTCTGAAGGTCCCTGTTAGGCTGATGGAAAGCTCCTCAAAGTTGCACTTTAGTCTGAAGTTCTTAGTCAATCTCCTCCTCTCTTTCTTCCTCTCCTTCCACACCTGTCGGACGTGCATGCAATCCACTTGCTCCTGCTCCCTCTCTTCTTTATCTTTCATAGACAACACTTCCAATTAACTTCTTGTACTTCTTACTCTGTCTTGGTGCCTGCTTCTAGAGAGACCTGAACTGCCACAGATAATGGGAAGTACAATGAAAAAAAGGCAGCATGGGAAATGGGTGTACCATGCGGAAAATAGAGGTTAGCAATTCTAAAGCTTAGTAAAGAAACTATCTCTGAGAAGTTGAAGTTTGAATAAATTCTTAAAGGAAAAAGGATTGATCTATGTAGATAGCAAGGCAGAAGGAATTGCTCATGAGAAGTCCCTTAAATGAGAAGGAATTGTATCAGTCTTCTTGCACACAGAGTTGTCATACTGCCCCAAAAGGTGTGCAACAGCCACATGCGGGGTGGTGGAAAGAGGTGGCACACTTAAAACAGTTTCATGGGTCCCTGCGTAAGATAGAAGCCATTATTCCCCAAGCTGTGAAATTATGGACGATGTTCCTTCCCATCTACAATGGGACACTTCAATGGAGGAACGAGCCAGCGAAGGTGAATTTGCATGGATGTTCATAAGATGAACAATTGTCCTAGGGCGAGTCACAGTTGGCATGACATTCTCTAGTGGCTTTTAAGCATTGCTGAGTGCAAAAGCTAAAAAAAGGTGTAACAGTTATAAAAAATTAAAATAAAATGCATTATTAAGTAAGATACCTCACATATATATTTACTCTGAAATTTTACTCTTTACTGATATTGTACATTTCTTTAAGAATTATGTTTTGAGGTGATTCAGTTTTATCCCCTTTGTAATATAATGATAATAAAAATAACTAAATCGCTAGATTACTTTGTGACCCAGGATGAATATCCTCTATTGCAAATTATTCTCAAATCTCTGGAAAATCAGTTAAAATGCCGCCCCTGAGAAGGAGCTAAAAAATAAAAGCGTCATGTTTTCCTCCGGTTTGAAATAGAAAACCAGGTGATATGGGGTCAATAGACAGGGACGAAATGGGAAGTAGGACAAGATAAATGATATTCAATAATTCCCAGAGGTTCGGTTTGCCATGTATCTATACCGTAGTGAGAAAAGACTGGACTGGGAGTGATAAGTCAGCGCAGGGTAAGCGCTAACAGCCTAAAGGAGGCTGAGTGGATGGGAAGCATATTGGAAATGAGGTAGGTGTGGAACGAAGAGGTGGTTAATATATCATAAGCCCTGCAAATGCTAAAATGGATCCAAGACTGAGGCTGAAGGGAGAAGCATAATAAATCTCAACTCTCAAAGTACTTACAGATGAACGGGAGTGCACACATCCCCAGCAAACTTTTTGATTCCAAAATTTTGCTCTTGAAGGGGCAGTCTGTCAAGACAGGGTCCACAGGTCAAGTGATACATCTTCTTCCCAAACACAGAGCACTGCTCTCTGGTTTGATGAGAACATATTAATTTTACCCTCTGGATATCGAGTCCAAGTCAGTGCATTGTTCTCTAGCGCACTGCTTCCCAGGGCTGTGGCAATAAAGCATGGTCAGAGCAATGGATGTGCAGCAGATGGAGGCATCGCCAAATCCCCAAAGCTTTGCTGCCTATGTGTTAACTGAAGAAGGCGGAGGAACGGACGCCAGAGACAGGCAGCTCTCAGGGCAGGAAAATGAACACTAGAGGAAAACTCTATCTTGCCAGAGCAGATAATCAAAAAATTAAAACCGCTGATGATAAGGGCTATGTTCAGATGGCATTTATTGTTGACTCCCATAAGAAAAGAAACATTATGGGCAGAAAAAATACAGTTCCCAGAGATAACTTAATTTCCTCTGAATCCTTGGAAAGTAAACAAAAAAATTTTTTTTTATTTAGAAAGAAATTTGGGTATAATAGTTATTGTAGATGCCATCTGACTAAATATTGAAAATAATGTTGCATATACTTACTAATTATTGCTATCAGATTAAGGTAATGATGAAAATTCTAATGGCCAGTTTTTTAACTTATAGAAAATCAATAATTAATATAATGGGTATTTATTAGTGCTCGTCACCAAATTTTTCCTCCTCCTGTCATTTTGTGAAGTTCAGTGTGGCCAGATGATTTATTTTTTTTTAAATTAAAACTAGTTTTTAAAGGAGAAAGACAAACGCCATATGCTCTTACCTGTAAGTGGAACCTAATGAACAAAACAAACAAATGAGTGAAATAGAACCAGAGGCATAAAAATAAGGAACAGACTGACAGTGACCAGAGGTTGGGGAGAGGAAGGGGAAAAGACGGGGAAGGGTCTAGTCAAGGAACAGGTATAAATGACCCATGCACATGAACAGCAGGGAGGGGATTGACTGTAGGAGGGAGTGTGTGGGGGAGCATAGGAGGGGTAGTGGAAAGCAAGGGGGGAAATTTGGGACAACTGTAATGGAACCACAATAAAAGAAAAGTTTTTTAAGTTTCCCAGCAAACTTAAGGGGCAGTTACAGAGATCTCCAGCATTCACCTTAACTCCACACATGTATAGCCTCCCTCATTAAATAACGTCCTCCCAGAATGATACATGTGTTACCATTCATGAACTTACACTGACATGTCATGATTACCCAAAGTCCATATTTTATGTAACAACATGATTCACTCTTTTAAAAGATTTATTTATTTATTTATTTTCTTTCAGAGAAGCAGGAAAGGAGGGAGAAAGAGAGGGAGAGAAATATCAGTGTGTGTTTGCCTCTCTCACGCCCCCAACTGCGGACCTGGCCTGCAACTCAGGCATGTGTCCTGACTGGGAATCGAACCTGCGACCCTTTGGTTTGCAGGCTGGCACTCAACCCACTGAGCCACGCCAGCCAGGGCTTATGGTTCACTCTTGATGTGCATTCTAAGGGTTTGAACAGATGTATAATGATGTATATCTACCATTATGATATCATGCAGAATATTTTCACTGACCTAAAAATCCTCTGTGCTTCTCTTATTCATCATCACTCTTTTCCAGGACCTTTATACTGTCTTTGTAGTTTGCTTTTCCAGGAGATCATGTAATTGGAATTATACAGTACGTAGCTTTTCCAAATTTACTTCTTTCACTTAGTAACATGCACTTAAGGTTTCTCTATGTCTTTTCCTGGTTAGATAGCTCATTTCATTTTAGTATTGAATAATATTCCATTGCCTGGGTATAACGTAGTTTATCCACTCACCTTCTGAAAGTCATCTTGGCTGGTTCCAAGTTTTGGCAACTATGAAAAAATTTGCTATAAACATCCCTGTGCAGGTTTTTATGTGGATATAAGTTTTCGAGTCCTTTGGGTAAAGAGCAAAGAGCGTGATTGCTGAGTCATGTGGTAAGGGTATGTTTAGTTTTGTAAGAAACTGCCCAACTGTCTTCTAAAGTATCTGAACTATTTTGCATTCACATCGGCAATGAATGAGAGTATTGGTTGTTCCACATTCTCTCCAACAGTTGGCATTGTCAAGTGTTCTGGATTTTGTCCACTCCAACAGGTGTGCAGTGGTATCTCATCGTTTCAATTTGCATTTCCCTGATGACATATCTTGTGAAACATTTTAAAATCTGCGTTTACCATCTGTAGGTCTTTGGTGCAGCGTCTGTGAAGGTTTTTGGCCCAGTTTAAAATCAAGTTGTTTATTTTCTTATTGTTGAGTTTTAAAAAGTCTTCATGTATTTGGATGACAGTCTTTTATCAGATGTGTTCTTTGTGTTCTATAGTTTGTCTTCTTATTCTCTTGACATTGTCTGACACAGACCAGATGTTTTTAATTTTAATGAAGTCCAGCTTATCAAATGTTTTTTTCATAGGCTGTGCCTTTGGTCTTGTATTTAAAAAGTTCTTGCCATACTGAGGTCCACCTAGGTTTTCTCCTGTGTTGTCTTCTAGGAGTTTTACTGTTCTGCATTTTACATTTAGGTCTGTGATTAGTGTAAGGACTGTGTCCAAGCTGACTATTCTTTCTTGCATATGAATGTTCAGCTTTTCCAGCACCAATTGTTGAAAAAATTATCTTTGTTCTGTTGTATTGCTTTTGATCCTTTGTCAGCAATCAGTTGACTATATTTATGTGTATATATTTTGGGGCTCTCTATTCCATTCTTTTTTTAATAGTGCTTACTTCCTTATCACAACTTATTTTCTTATCTTTTAATTTTTTTTGTGTTTATTTTAGCATATGAAATCTGTAGAGCTGGCATTTTTTTTAAAACTACCATCTCCCCAGTGCAGAAGGTTTTAGCATATATAAACACTCTATAAATATTTGTTGAATGAATAAATGAATAAATCACTAAATTAGAAAGTTTTGGAATAGAAACCAACTCTGTGATTTTTAACAGCTTCTGTTTTCTGGTGAATGTAGATATGGAAGAGATACTGTTTAAAACAATATAAAGTCTTAGATCTTTTCAACCTTTAATTTGGAGATTCTATGCCTGGGGCTAATACGATTTTAATTCTTGTATTTAGGAATAAATTAGAAAGATAAAAGGAGTTTGACAGAGAGAGATCAGTGCTATAGTGAGGCAATAATAACTATACTCCAACTTTTGTGTTTTTCTCCTGCATTATTGAAGTTTATCAAGGAAAGGGACATTTCCTCAACAGGTGTGACTTCTCTTCTTTTTTTAAAAAAAAAATCCCTTTGGGCAACAGAGAGCTTACAGAATCAGGCACCAACGAAAACTCTGTCTGAATTATAGAGACTAAACTAGACTACAGTTTAAGAATTGTCTTTTTCTTATGCTTTTCTTTTTTTCGTTGACATTGACATATTGTTTTCTGAAATAACTTGGAGTATCGTGTGTGTTCCATCTATAGGTCTTTGCTTATCACACAAAGATTTTCGGCTTAAATTTTGCTTCCGTGAACATCTCCCTGTGCCTGTAGCTGAGCGCCCCTGTTTGCACAATGATGTCAGATGTTGCATGAAGAACAGCTGGTGTAGTAATTCAGACATAACTAGGTCAACTTCCTATAGCTTATTATTTTTTCATGAAACATATTCATCTTTTCTTTTGTTCTTGGTGACGATGTTTCAAACTGTGCAAGTAATGAATAAATTCAGCAGTCTATTGTGCTCTTAAAAGGAAGGTATTACAATGAGAGAAATGTTATTTAAAAGATACCCCTTGAAAGGAAATCCTTAGATCACAAGTTAATTTTGCTGAACATATACTTGGCATTATAATAACTTTATACCGCTTATGTTATTTCATTGGAATAATAATGACCATTTCTATTTTTCCTCCAAGCCACTCAGGAAAAATTTGTTTGTGTGTGCGTGTATGTGAGTGTGTGTGTTTTTGTGTGGTGTGTTGTGTTTTAAGAAGGCTTATTTCATTACATGATGCTTGTTTGAGGAGAATTTATTACTTTTTTATTTAAAGACTGATGGTCATGGGACATATTTTTCAAATTACTATCTAAGGCCATACAAATAGGAACAGACTATAATAGTCATTTTTAGTAAGAGCAGATGAAGAAACAAACCATAATGGTGAATTAAATGTAGTCAAATGTTGTAGTTCTTACCTGACTGAATTATACTCTTTTCACAAGGTAGTTTTGTCTGAATTCAAATTAGACCAAGATCAAGTGCATTTCTTTTATATTTTGGAAGGATAAATACTTAACTAAGTAGAGTTGAAAGACCATAATATTTTTGTTTCCCCTACAGGAGAGAAAAGGACATTTCTGAAAACATGACACCAACGTAACAAGTAAAGCTAATTATGGGAATCCTGTAAAATTCCAGGAGGGGAGAACAGAAAGTCCCATTTTATCTGTAACTAATCAATAGATTATGTTCATTCAAATGACATTTATTTAATACTTTCTATGGGCTAAGCAATATTCTAGGTACTTGGGATGCAAATATTAACAAAATAAAAATCCTTGCTAGCATGGAGTTTACACTTCAAAAATAGAATACTATGTGTGTGCCTTCAAATGGTATATTGCTTATGCAATTGATTTGCACTGTAAAAGAATATTTTTGTCATATATTTTCTGATTATAGACATTATATATGAAATTCTCCATGATTTCATCACCTAAACAACAGCAAACATTATTTATTTTTCTAGTTATATATATATATATATACTAAAATATTGCATTTCACTCAGTGTACATTTGTAATAATTATTTATTTTTTCATTTTTTATTCACACATATGTGGAATCTAATGAACTAAATAAACTAACAAACAAAATAGAAATGACTCATATATAGAGAACAGACCAACAGCTGTCAGAGGGGATGGGGGTTATGGGACTAGGTAAAAGAAGTGAAGGGATTAACCAAAACAAATTTAAAAATAAAATACTTATTATATTTTTAATCCTGATTTTAATGGTTATATGATTATAAAGAAACAAGCAATCTTCTCTTAATTAGCTCTCATGTTGTTTTTCATTTCCTGCTGTTAAGCAGATCTTTGTAAGATGTCTTTGGATGAAGCAGATTATATTTTTGGGATAAATTCCTATAAGTGATGTTACTCATAGTAAAATCATAGTGGCATTTTTAAAACTTCTGATAATATTTTCAGGTTGACCTCCAGAAAGATTGCACACTATGCAAGACTCATGTATTTTAAAATCTATTTAAAGCTGTTCAGTTATGTTTTTAGATTGGTGACAATTTCCATTTTCACATTCATTCTGATTTTGTTATTGTGTTGGATATTTCTTAGTACTCTCTCAAACATTATTCACTTACCTTGTACCTTCAGGTAAGAGGATTATAGTGATAGGTACATAGAATTGTAGAGAGAACATAATTTCTTGGAATGACAAATTCTCTGCATGTGTCAAACCTGGCTTCTCTGTGCTTGGGTAATTGCGTTTTTCAGAGCCAGTTTTTGTAGGGGAAAATTTCTACCGTGTTCACAAAAAGTAGCAAAGTATTGTTCAGCATCTCTTTGAAGTCAGTCTATACACCACCTATGACCCCAGACTGAGCACTGTAAAGATTATTTTTAGTGCAGTAAGTCACTGGGGGATGGGGGGAGGGAGGAAGTACCCTGAGCGACTTCAGCACCTTTCAACAAATATTTATCCTCTATAACATAGCTGACCCCATATGATACAGGTGATATAACCATGTGAGCCGAAGCCTGTTCACCTTGGAGTATTGCATTCGGCTATGGAATTTCCTCATGGTTAACAAAAATTCCCATTAGTTGGGATTATGTTCCATATATTGCCTTGTAGTATTTCCATAATTATGGATTTATGTTTTTCCACAAAAGCTATCTTGTAGCATTCAATTCAGAAAAGTAACGGAAAGCAAATATTTCATATTTTCTAGATACACATCAACTGAAAATTGACTAATCCCCTGGAGAGGTCTTCAATATTGGTTGAACAGAGTCAATATATTTGAGGTTTTTGCTATAGCCACTTTGGATTACCATAAAAGGCTGTGGATGTAGCTCTATAAAATATGATGGGTGCTTTATACAGGGTAAATTTAAGAAGGAAGCTTGAAACTTGATTTAAGTGATAAAAGTGAAATGTAATTTCAAGAATGTAAATCAAAGTTTGTCTCCTGAAATGCATGTTTTAAGTAAATCCAGATATACTGCCACTTATTCAATAAATGTAAATGTAGAAAGAGATCAATCGTGAGATATATTTGTAGTCTTATCAGATATTGGGTGCCCATCTCATTTATTGTAGGGATACTGGGCTGTAGTGAAATATTTTTGTTTACATATATTTTTAAGTAATAGATAAGAAGCCTCATTACTTCAAATTTCTTTTAGGGTGACTCCAGGCTAGGGACATGCTGCCAAATCGAGAGTGAAATCGCAATATGATTTTTGTCACGTAACTAATGAGGTAGCAGCTAAAATGGTGAGCAAGGAGACTGATTGCCTTTCTTTCCTTCTATTTGCAATTTTCCCTTAGGAGAACATTCTTCACCACTGGACAGTGCTGAGTTCCAAATGTTTTTCTCGGTTTTACCATTTTGAAACAATTTTATTTGCCCTATCAGACAGATGACCCTTTGATTTATCAACTCTTGGCTTCAAATTACATTCTACCATTAAAAAACTACACGTAATAACATGGCCATAAATACATTGACTTAAAATGATCATTTTAATAGGAAAAACTCATTTTTCCTAAAATATTTTTCAACATTGAATTCTGTCCAAAAGTATTGTATCAGAATGCCAGAAGACCATTGTCAAATAACTAGATTCACGTGTGTGTGTTTTAACAATGCCCAGACATTGTCAGAACTCCTAAGATTAACTCTATTTTTAAGTAAAGAAAAGTAAAAACTGTAGAAGAAAATACTATTAAAATTCAAATTTTTGGTATAAAACACATATTTTTGTTCACTAAACCTCGTCGTCGTCGGCAGCCGTCCGTCTCGAGAGACGATGGTGTAGCTTCTCAAGAGTCTATCTGCACCGCCGAGAATGGCTGTGCAGTCCGACTCGGGAGTGACATGGTAGTATCTGTCTCCTCCCGTGTTGAATCGACATCTTGCGATGACGCTGGAGTGTCCTCTCCAGTGAAGCTGAAGCTACAGAGCCTGGGCAGGGTGATATGGAGGGTCTGCTGTTGCCCATGCAGCAGACCCCCCCCTCTCTTCGCAGCTGAAGGGTCCAAGGGAAAGACGGAGTCAATACAGCTTGGCTTCAGGTGCGCCGCAGGAGTTGCCGGTGTTGACTACAACGTCAAACCGCCTTAGGGACTCCGGCTCCGGATTTTCTGTCGGGGTTTACTCCCCTAGCCTTTCCCCTAAAGAGGTATGCCGCAAGGCAGCGGAGGTTTTTTGGAGTCAGAGTTTTCCTTCTCTGTATAGATGATATACAGACTTGTTTATCAGGAAGCTTTCTCTTCAGTTAATCCTTTAAGCTTCCTCTGTTGTAAGTTTCAAGTACATTGTAATCATTCCTGGAATGTGCCTGTGAGCTCATTCCTGGACCCACCCTATTGATTTGCATATCTTCAAAATCCAGTAAAAGGAAGGTGCTTGCACTGATCAATGCTGACCTGCGTGACCTACAACTAATATTATTATGTGTTTGGAGAAGCACTATATTTAAAAATAATTTGTATATGTATACACTAACAGTAGTATAAGTTAAAGTTGTACTGTAAGAAATTGTGGCTTAGTGGGTAAAAGGTTTTTTTTTTTTTTTTTTTTTTTGCAGGGATCCTGGAAGAACAATAGAGAAAGAAGCAGATTAAACTATCTGATTCAAAAGGAAAAAATCTTATCATTTGTATTTTCACCAAAAGCATTTTATTTTATTTTATTAAGTATATTTTATTGATTATGTTGTTACAGTAATCCCAATTTTATTCCTTTCGCTCCCCTCTGCCCAGTACCCCCCTTACTCCAGCAATCCCACTCTCCTTAGTGCATATAAATTCTTTGGCTTCACCCTTTGAAGGGGACTGAACCACCATTGTCCTATATACCATGCTTCTTGTATCCTGTATCTTCTTCTATAAATAACTCTACAGTGATCTCTCACTTATCACGGGTTTTACTTTGTATGCAACTGGCGCCTCTCTAGCTGTTGTCCTGGTCGTCGTTCCCAGAGTGGGTGGGTCTGCAGACGTTCTCAGACCATAGGGGCCCTTTAAACAACAGAACTCTGCTGAGAGACCAGGAGTTTATTCCTCTGTCCCAACCCCCACTGGTTCACACAGTCAGAAGCAATGAGGCTTGATTTTCCCTGGCGCTGGGACCATGAGCTTAGCAGTCTGCTCAGGAGCTGAGAAGGCTCCCCAGGTGTCTCTCCCCACTTTTAGAATGTGTGACTGTGCTTTCTGCCAGCCTGCTGCTGCCACCATCATACTACATCCTTTCCACCCTAGCTCTGTCCCTCCTACATGTCTGGATGAGTATTTCTTCTTCATATCTTTGTTTGTTGGACCTCCATGCAACTTGATTTTCTGGAACTTCTGGTTGTCTCTAGTTTTGAGGTAGTCGTATTCCTTCTTAGTTGTGGAGGGAGACCCTGTGTGTCTGTCTAAGCCTCCATGTTGATAAGAAGTCCCTCACCAAAAGCATTTTAGCTAAGCCTAATATAATCATTTCACACTGGTGTATGTTTTTTTAAGATCCTGAGTGCCTTTGGGTGAAACCCTGGTATTGCTACATAGTGTTTGTTACTTTGTGACAGCCCCACAAGTTCTTTGATAGTTGATTTATTTATGTTAAGTAGGGGTAATAATATATATCAAGCATGGCCAGTCCGAGATTTCAATGAGTATACATGAAAATTCTCAATGGTACTAGATTTGAAATATATTGGTACCCTTATTTAAACTGGAGCTACCAGCTGGATCCTTGTCTCTTAGCAAAAAAAGTCCATCCATTGTTAATATAATGAGAATGATTTTCATGACATCGATGTAACCTGTCAGGCAAGGAAAGTGAACTGGAATGCACATGCATGAACAATGAGAACTTCACTCTACTACTCCGTGGGGGTGGTAGACAACATTGAGTGAGCTTGTGTGCTGTGTGGATGTTGCATTCAAAATGACTGAGTGGGTAGAGCAACAAATATGCATCAAATTTTGTATTCAGCTTGAACATACCTCTGCAGAAACTATTTGTATGATTCAGAAGGCCTCAGCTATGGGCAGCTGGTGATTGGAAGTTTCGTCAAGACAACAGACCCACTCATGCATCATATCTATCGCAGAGTGTTTTTTTGCGAAACATCAAATCACTCAGGTGGCTCAGCCCCCTAGAGCCTAGATTTGGCAGCTTGAGACTTGTGGGTTTTCCCAAAACTAAAATCGCCTTCTAAAGGGAAGAGATTTCAGACATTTGATTAGATTCAGAAAAATATGATAAGGCAACTGATGGCAATGGGAGAACTGTGTAAAGTTCCAAAGCGTCTCCTTTGAAGGGGACTGAACCATCATTGTCCTATATACCGTGTTTCTTGTATCCTGTATCTTCTTCTATAAATAACTCTACAGTGATCCCTCGCTTATCAGAGGTATTACACTCTAGACACCCCCTGTGATAGGTGAAAATCCGCAAAGTAGGAACCTTACATTTATTTTATTATTTATTGTACAGTACCGCAAAATCCCATGATATAGCGAAAAATCTGCGATAAATAATTAAATATAATATTTAAAAAAATCCTGTGATATAGTGAGGCTGCGATAGAAAGGGACTACTGCATTTTTCACAGTATGTGGCTACCTATCTTCTGGACAGACCTTGTATATTTACCTTCATTAGGAATTAATGGACTTCCTCAACCTGGTAAAGAACAGCTACAGAAATCCCACAGCCAACATTGTACTTAATGGTGAAAGGCTGAGTGATTTTTCCTAAAATCTAGAACAAGACAAAGATGTCTACTTTTAGCACTTCTACTCAACATTGTATTGGGGGGTTCTAGGTAGGACAACTGGGTAATACAATGGGAAAAAGAAAGTCATCTAAATTGGAAAGGAAAAATTAAAACTATTTTGAACATGACATTATCTTATATATAGAAAATTCTAAGGAATTCACTAAATAACCTATTATAACTATTAAAAAGTTTAGCAAATTTGCAGGATTCAAGATCAATATGTGAAAATTAATTGCTCTTCTATGTACTTGCAATAAACATTACAAAAATAAAATTAAGAAAATAATTGTATTTAGAATATCATCAAAAAGAATAGTCGTCGGCAGCCGTCCGTCTCGAGAGACGATGGTGTAGATTCTTAAGAGTCTATCTGCACCGCCGAGAATGGCTGTGCAGTCCGACTCGGGAGTGACACGGTATCTGTCTCCTCCCGTGTTGAATCGACATCTTGCGATGACGCTGGAGTGTCCTCTCCAGTGAAGCTGAAGCTACAGAGCCTGGGCAGGGTGATATGGAGGGTCTGCTGTTGCCCAAGCAGCAGACCCCCCCTCTCTTCGCAGCTGAAGGGTCCAAGGGAAAGACGGAGTCAATACAGCTTGGCTTCAGGTGCGCCACAGGAGTTGCCGGTGTTGACTACAACGTCAAATCGCCTTAGGGACTCCGGCTCCGGATTTTCTGTCGGGGTTTACTCCCTTAGCCTTTCCCCTGAAGAGGTATGCCGCAAGGCAGCGGAGGTTTTTTGGAGTCAGAGTTTTCCTTCTCTGATGTGCCCTGACTGGAAGATCGAACCAGCGACACTTAGCTCGCAGGCCGATGCTCAATCCACTGAGCCAAACCAGCCAGGGCAAAAAAAAAAAAAAGAATAGTATGCACATAGAAATTAAACAAAAGAAGTGCAAAACTTATATTCTAAAAACTATATAGCATAGTGGAAAGAAAATAAGCAAGACCCAAATAAATAGGAAAATATCCTATGTTCATGGATTGAAAAACTTAATGTTTTAAGATGGTAAGATTCCAAAATTGATCTACAAATTCAGTGCAGTCCTTATCAAAATCACAGCTAGCTACTTTGCAGAAAATGGCAAAGTGATCCTAAATTTCATACAGAAATTGAAGGGAACTTGAATAATCCAAACAATCTTGAAACAAAAAGAATGGAGATAGGCTTATGCTTTCTGACTTCAAAATTTATTACAAAAGTAAAATAACTAAGATAGTATGATTCCAGCATAAGGATAGACAAATAGAACAATAGAACAAAATTGAGAATTCAGAATAAACTCTCACATCTATGGCCAGCTGATTTTTTAAGGTGACACCAGATCATTCAATGGTGGAAATAATAGTTTTCTTTTCTTTTTTTTTAAACAAATAGTCTTAATACACCTGGATATCCACATGCAAGAAAGTTGGATCCTTATCTGATACCATATACAAAAATTAAATAAAAAATGGATCAAAGACCTAAACGTAAGTGCTAGAACTAGACAACTCTTGGAAGAAAACATAGGCATAAATCTTTGTAATTTTGAACTAGGCAATGGTTTCTTAGATATGACATCAAAAGCACAAATAACAAAAGAAAAAAGAAATAAACTGGATTTCATCAACATTTAAAAGTTTGTACTTCAGGTGGGGAGAAGATGGCGGATGAGTAATCAGAAGCTGAGCCCATTTGCTGGCGCCCCCAGAATGGATTTTCAGCTGATCTTCTGACAAGTGATCTGAATACTCAATGGAATTTTAACTGGTATGAATTTTTGAAGCCAAGGAGTACAGAGAATGCTCTACACTTTCCAGTAAATGAGAGGGGAAATAACCTACATGAGGTGCCTGCAGCAAAAGACAGAACGGACAGAAAATGCAGCTAAGTAGCTCCCAGCCCTCCTTGAGTGAGGGGCCCCGGTTCCACACAGGGAACCCCTAACCCTAACTGGGAGAGGCTTGGGAAAATATGCAGAATCTGGGAGGCTCAGTCTGTGCAATAGAGCGAGAAGCACATCCATAGCTGCAGTACCAGCTGCGAGAGTTCAAGAGAGAAATTCTATCTCCTGAAACTATCCGGGGCATGGGCAGGCTGTGGCTGGCCTTGACCGAGAAGGACTGACCGCTTACGACGACGCCAGCGCGGATGTGGCCGCGCGGCCTTGCTAACGGTAATGCCACCACGGACGTGATTCCCCAGACCCGCTCACACACACGCCAGCGCGGACGTGACAGCGGGTCCCCGCTCACCCAAATGCCAGCACAAACGTGACCGCACCGCCCCGCTCACTCTGGCGCCAGCGCTGATATGACAGTGGGGCTCCGCTCACCCACACCCCAGCGCAGAGGTGACCGCCAGCGCTGACATGACCGGGTAGCCCTGCTCACCCAGGCGCCAGTGCGGATGTGACAGCGGGGCCCCGCTAACCCACACGCCAGCGCGGATGTGACCGGGTAGCCCTTCTCACTCAGGCGCCAGCGCGGATGTGACAGCGGGGCACCGATAACCCACACGCCGGCGCGGACGTGACCGCGCAACCCCACTTACCACCCACACACCAGTGCCGATGTGACTGGGCAGCCTGGTTCACCCACAGGAAGCGCAGATCTGACAGAGCGGCCCCGCTCACCCACACGCCAGCTCGGACGCGACCGGGTAGCCCTGCTCACCCAGGCGCCAGCGTGGATGTGACAGCGGGGCCCCGATAACACACACGCCAGCGCGGACGTGACCGCGTAACCCCGCTTACCACAAGCAAGCGCGAACTTGACCGGGCAGCCCCGCTCACCCAGGAGCCAGAGTGGATGTGACAGCGGGGTCCCGCTAACCCACACGTCAGCGCTGACGTGACCGCGCAACCCCACTTACCACCCACACACCAGTGCCGATGTGACTGGGCAGCCTGGTTCACCCACAGGAAGCGCAGATCTGACAGAGCGGCCCCGCTCACCCACACGCCAGCTCGGACGCGACCGGGTAGCCCTGCTCACCCAGGCGCCAGCGCGGTTGTGACAGCGGGGCCCCGCTATCCCACACGTCAGCGCTGACGTGACCGCGCAACCCCACTTACGACTCACACGCCAGTGCAGATGTGACTGGGCAGCCCGGTTCACCCACAGGAAGCGCGGATCTGACAGAGAAGCCCCGCTCACCCACACGCCAGCTCGGACATGACGTGAGGCCCCGCTCATGCGGACTCAAGCGCGGACTTGAGCGCGCGGCTAGACCCGCGCACGACGACGCCAGCGCTGTTGTGGCGGCGCGGCCTTGCTAACGGAAATGCCACCGCGGACGTGATTCCCCAGACCCGCTCACTCACAAGCCAGCGCGGACGTGACAGCGGGTCCCCGCTCACCCAAATGCCAGCACGAACGTGACCGCAGCGCCCCGCTCACTCTGGCGCCAGCGCTGATATGACAGTGGGGCTCCGCTCACCCACACCCCAGCGCAAAGGTGACCGCCAGCGCTGACATGACCGGGTAGCCCTGCTTACCCAGGCGCCAGCGCGGATGTGACAGCGGGGCCCCGCTAACCCACACGCCAGCGCGGATGTGACCGGGTAGCCCTTCTCACTCAGGCGCCAGCGCGGATGTGACAGCGGGGCACCGATAACCCACACGCCGGCGCGGACGTGACCGCGCAACCCCACTTACCACCCACACACCAGTGCCGATGTGACTGGGCAGCCTGGTTCACCCACAGGAAGCGCAGATCTGACAGAGCGGCCCCGCTCACCCACACGCCAGCTCGGACGCGACCGGGTAGCCCTGCTCACCCAGGCGCCAGCGTGGATGTGACAGCGGGGCCCCGATAACACACACGCCAGCGCGGACGTGACCGCGCAACCCCGCTTACCACAAGCAAGCGCGAACTTGACCGGGCAGCCCCGCTCACCCAGGAGCCAGAGTGGATGTGACAGCGGGGTCCCGCTAACCCACACGTCAGCGCTGACGTGACCGCGCAACCCCACTTACCACCCACACACCAGTGCCGATGTGACTGGGCAGCCTGGTTCACCCACAGGAAGCGCAGATCTGACAGAGCGGCCCCGCTCACCCACACGCCAGCTCGGACGCGACCGGGTAGCCCTGCTCACCCAGGCGCCAGCGCGGTTGTGACAGCGGGGCCCCGCTATCCCACACGTCAGCGCTGACGTGACCGCGCAACCCCACTTACGACTCACACGCCAGTGCAGATGTGACTGGGCAGCCCGGTTCACCCACAGGAAGCGCGGATCTGACAGAGCAGCCCCGCTCACCCACACGCCAGCTCGGACATGACGTGAGGCCCCGCTCATGCGGACTCAAGCGCGGACTTGAGCGCGCGGCTAGACCCGCGCACGACGACGCCAGCGCTGTTGTGGCGGCGCGGCCTTGCTAACGGAAATGCCACCGCGGACGTGATTCCCCAGACCCGCTCACTCACAAGCCAGCGCGGACGTGACAGCGGGTCCCCGCTCACCCAAATGCCAGCACGAACGTGACCGCAGCGCCCCGCTCACTCTGGCGCCAGCGCTGATATGACAGTGGGGCTCCGCTCACCCACACCCCAGCGCAAAGGTGACCGCCAGCGCTGACATGACCGGGTAGCCCTGCTTACCCAGGCGCCAGCGCGGATGTGACAGCGGGGCCCCGCTAACCCACACGCCAGCGCGGATGTGACCGGGTAGCCCTTCTCACTCAGGCGCCAGCGCGAATGTGACAGCGGGGCCCCGCTAACCCACACGCCAGCGCGGACGTGACCGCGCAACCCCACTTACCACCCACACGCCAGTGCCGATGTGACTGGGCAGCCTGGTTCACCCACAGGAAGCGCGGCTCTGACAGAGCGGCCCCGCTCACACACACGCCAGCTCGGACGCGACCGGGTAGCCCTGCTCACCCAGGCGCCAGAGTGGATGTGACAGCGGGGCCCCGCTCACCCACACGCCAGCTCGGACATGACCGTGAGGACCCGCTCATGCGGACTCAAGTGCGGACTTGAGCGCGCGGCTAGACCCCCGCACGACGACGCCAGCGCGGGTGTGGCCGCGCGGCCTTGCTAACGGAAATGCCACCGCGGACGTGATTCCCCAGACCCGCTCACCCAGGCGCCAGCGCGGACGTGATTCCCCGGCACCGCTGCCCCACACGCCAGCGCTGACATGACCGGGTAGCCCTGCTCACCCAGGCGCCAGCGCGGATGTGACAGCGGGGCCCCGCTAACCCACACGCCAGCGCGGACGTGACAGCGGGTCCCCGCTCACCCAAATGCCAGCACAAACGTGACCGCACCGCCCCGCTCACTCTGGCGCCAGCGCTGATATGACAGTGGGGCTCCGCTCACCCACACCCCAGCGCAGAGGTGACCGCCAGCGCTGACATGACCGGGTAACCCTGCTTACCCAGGCGCCAGCGCGGATGTGACAGCGGGGCCCCGCTAACCCACACGCCAGCGCGGATGTGACCGGGTAGCCCTTCTCACTCAGGCGCCAGCGCGGATATGACAGCGGGGCCCCGCTAACCCACACGCCAGCGCGGACGTGACCGGGTAGCCCTGCTCACCGCGGCGCCAGCGTGGATGTGACAGCGGGGCCCCGCTAACACACACGCCAGCGCGGACGTGACCGCACAACCCCGCTTACCACAAGCAAGCGCGAACTTGACCGGGCAGCCCCGATTACCCAGGCGCCAGCGCGGTTGTGACAGCGGGGCCC
Organism: Furipterus horrens; assembly: GCF_987537825.1. Taxonomy (NCBI): domain Eukaryota; kingdom Metazoa; phylum Chordata; class Mammalia; order Chiroptera; family Furipteridae; genus Furipterus; species Furipterus horrens. The sequence continues at coordinate 13,942,577 of NW_028327171.1, forward strand.
CGCTATCCCACACGCCAGCGCGGACGTGACCGCGCAACCCCTCTTACCACCCACACGCCAGTGCAGATGTGACTGGGCAGCCCGGTTCACCCACAGGAAGCGCGGATCTGACAGAGCAGCCCCGCTCACCCACACGCCAGCTCGGACATGACCGTGAGGCCCCGCTCATGCGGACTCAAGTGCGGACTTGAGCGCGCGGCCAGACCCGCGCACGACGACGCCAGCGCGGGTGTGGCCGCGCGGCCTTGCTAACGGAAATGCCACCGCGGACGTGATTCCCCAGACCCGCTCACTCACACGCCAGCGCGGACGTGACAGCGGGTCCCCGCTCACCCAAATGCCAGCACAAACGTGACCGCACCGCCCCGCTCACTCTGGCGCCAGCGCTGATATGACAGTGGGGCTCCGCTCACCCACACCCCAGCGCAGAGGTGACCGCCAGCGCTGACATGACCGGGTAGCCCTGCTCACCCAGGCGCCAGCGCGGATGTGACAGCGGGGCCCCGCTAACCCACACGCCAGCGCGGACGTGACCGGGTAGCCCTTCTCACCCAGGCGCCAGCGCGGATATGACAGCGGGGCCCCGCTCACCCACACGCCAGCGCGGACGTGACCGGGTAGCCCTGCTCACCCAGGCGCCAGCGTGGATGTGACAGCGGGGCCCCGCTAACCCACACGCCAGCGCGGACGTGACCGCGCAACCCCTCTTACCACCCACACGCCAGTGCCGATGTGACTGGGCAGCCTGGTTCACCCACAGGAAGCGCGGATCTGACAGAGCGGCCCCGCTCACCCACACGCCAGCTCAGACGCGACCGGGTAGCCCTGCTCACCCAGGCGCCAGCGCTGATGTGACAGCGGGGCCCCGCTAACACACACGCCAGCGCGGAAGTGAACGCGCTACCCCGCTTACCACAAGCAAGCGCGAACTTGACCGGGCAGCCCCGATTACCCAGGCGCCAGCGCGGTTGTGACAGCGGGGCCCCGCTATCCCACACGCCAGCGCGGACGTGACCGCGCAACCCCTCTTACCACCCACACGCCAGTGCAGATGTGACTGGGCAGCCCGGTTCACCCACAGGAAGCGCGGATCTGACAGAGCAGCCCCGCTCACCCACACGCCAGCTCGGACATGACCGTGAGGCCCCGCTCATGCGGACTCAAGTGCGGACTTGAGCGCGCGGCCAGACCCGCGCACGACGACGCCAGCGCGGGTGTGGCCGCGCGGCCTTGCTAACGGAAATGCCACCGCGGACGTGATTCCCCAGACCCGCTCACTCACACGCCAGCGCGGACGTGACAGCGGGTCCCCGCTCACCCAAATGCCAGCACAAACGTGACCGCACCGCCCCGCTCACTCTGGCGCCAGCGCTGATATGACAGTGGGGCTCCGCTCACCCACACCCCAGCGCAGAGGTGACCGCCAGCGCTGACATGACCGGGTAGCCCTGCTCACCCAGGCGCCAGCGAGGATGTGACAGCGGGGCCCCGCTAACCCACACGCCAGCGCGGACGTGACCGGGTAGCCCTTCTCACTCAGGCGCCAGCGCGGATATGACAGCGGGGCCCCGCTCACCCACACGCCAGCGCGGACGTGACCGGGTAGCCCTGCTCACCCAGGCGCCAGCGTGGATGTGACAGCGGGGCCCCGCTAACCCACACGCCAGCGCGGACGTGACCGCGCAACCCCTCTTACCACCCACACGCCAGTGCCGATGTGACTGGGCAGCCTGGTTCACCCACAGGAAGCGCGGATCTGACAGAGCGGCCCCGCTCACCCACACGCCAGCTCAGACGCGACCGGGTAGCCCTGCTCACCCAGGCGCCAGCGCTGATGTGACAGCGGGGCCCCGCTAACACACACGCCAGCGCGGAAGTGAACGCGCTACCCCGCTTACCACAAGCAAGCGCGAACTTGACCGGGCAGCCCCGATTACCCAGGCGCCAGCGCGGTTGTGACAGCGGGGCCCCGCTATCCCACACGCCAGCGCGGACGTGACCGCGCAACCCCTCTTACCACCCACACGCCAGTGCAGATGTGACTGGGCAGCCCGGTTCACCCACAGGAAGCGCGGATCTGACAGAGCAGCCCCGCTCACCCACACGCCAGCTCGGACATGACCGTGAGGCCCCGCTCATGCGGACTCAAGTGCGGACTTGAGCGCGCGGCTAGACCCGCGCACGACGACGCCAGCGCGGGTGTGGCCGCGCGGCCTTGCTAACGGAAATGCCACCGCGGACGTGATTCCCCAGACCCGCTCACTCACACGCCAGCGCGGACGTGACAGCGGGTCCCCGCTCACCCAAATGCCAGCACAAACGTGACCGCACCGCCCCGCTCACTCTGGCGCCAGCGCTGATATGACAGTGGGGCTCCGCTCACCCACACCCCAGCGCAGAGGTGACCGCCAGCGCTGACATGACCGGGTAGCCCTGCTCACCCAGGCGCCAGCGCGGATGTGACAGCGGGGCCCCGCTAACGCACACGCCAGCGCGGACGTGACCGGGTAGCCCTTCTCACCCAGGCGCCAGCGCGGATATGACAGCGGGGCCCCGCTAACCCACACGCCAGCGCGGACGTGACCGGGTAGCCCTGCTCACCCAGGCGCCAGCGTGGATGTGACAGCGGGGCCCCGCTAACCCACACGCCAGCGCGGACGTGACCGCGCAACCCCTCTTACCACCCACACGCCAGTGCCGATGTGACTGGGCAGCCTGGTTCACCCACAGGAAGCGCGGATCTGACAGAGCGGCCCCGCTCACCCACACGCCAGCTCAGACGCGACCGGGTAGCCCTGCTCACCCAGGCGCCAGCGTGGATGTGACAGCGGGGCCCCGCTAACCCACACGCCAGCGCGGACGTGACCGCGCAACCCCTCTTACCACCCACACGCCAGTGCCGATGTGACTGGGCAGCCTGGTTCACCCACAGGAAGCGCGGATCTGACAGAGCGGCCCCGCTCACCCACACGCCAGCTCAGACGCGACCGGGTAGCCCTGCTCACCCAGGCGCCAGCGCTGATGTGACAGCGGGGCCCCGCTAACACACACGCCAGCGCGGAAGTGAACGCGCTACCCCGCTTACCAAAAGCAAGCGCGAACTTGACCGGGCAGCCCCGATTACCCAGGCGCCAGCGCGGTTGTGACAGCGGGGCCCCGCTATCCCACACGCCAGCGCGGACGTGACCGCGCAACCCCTCTTACCACCCACACGCCAGTGCAGATGTGACTGGGCAGCCCGGTTCACCCACAGGAAGCGCGGATCTGACAGAGCAGCCCCGCTCACCCACACGCCAGCTCGGACATGACCGTGAGGCCCCGCTCATGCGGACTCAAGTGCGGACTTGAGCGCGCGGCTAGACCCGCGCACGACGACGCCAGCGCGGGTGTGGCCGCGCGGCCTTGCTAACGGAAATGCCACCGCGGACGTGATTCCCCAGACCCGCTCACTCACACGCCAGCGCGGACGTGACAGCGGGTCCCCGCTCACCCAAATGCCAGCACAAACGTGACCGCACCGCCCCGCTCACTCTGGCGCCAGCGCTGATATGACAGTGGGGCTCCGCTCACCCACACCCCAGCGCAGAGGTGACCGCCAGCGCTGACATGACCGGGTAGCCCTGCTCACCCAGGCGCCAGCGCGGATGTGACAGCGGGGCCCCGCTAACCCACACGCCAGCGCGGACGTGACCGGGTAGCCCTTCTCACCCAGGCGCCAGCGCGGATATGACAGCGGGGCCCCGCTAACCCACACGCCAGCGCGGACGTGACCGGGTAGCCCTGCTCACCCAGGCGCCAGCGTGGATGTGACAGCGGAGCCCCGCTAACCCACACGCCAGCGCGGACGTGACCGCGCAACCCCTCTTACCACCCACACGCCAGTGCCGATGTGACTGGGCAGCCTGGTTCACCCACAGGAAGCGCGGATCTGACAGAGCGGCCCCGCTCACCCACACGCCAGCTCAGACGCGACCGGGTAGCCCTGCTCACCCAGGCGCCAGCGCTGATGTGACAGCGGGGCCCCGCTAACACACACGCCAGCGCGGAAGTGAACGCGCTACCCCCGCTTACCACAAGCAAGCGCGAACTTGACCGGGCAGCCCCGATTACCCAGGCGCCAGCGCGGTTGTGACAGCGGGGCCCCGCTATCCCACACGCCAGCGCGGACGTGACCGCGCAACCCCTCTTACCACCCACACGCCAGTGCAGATGTGACTGGGCAGCCCGGTTCACCCACAGGAAGCGCGGATCTGACAGAGCAGCCCCGCTCACCCACACGCCAGCTCGGACATGACCGTGAGGCCCCGTTCATGCGGACTCAAGTGCGGACTTGAGCGCGCGGCTAGACCCGCGCACGACGACGCCAGCGCGGGTGTGGCCGCGCGGCCTTGCTAACGGAAATGCCACCGCGGACGTGATTCCCCAGACCCGCTCACTCACACGCCAGCGCGGACGTGACAGCGGGTCCCCGCTCACCCAAATGCCAGCACAAACGTGACCGCACCGCCCCGCTCACTCTGGCGCCAGCGCTGATATGACAGTGGGGCTCCGCTCACCCACACCCCAGCGCAGAGGTGACCGCCAGCGCTGACATGACCGGGTAGCCCTGCTCACCCAGGCGCCAGCGCGGATGTGACAGCGGGGCCCCGCTAACCCACACGCCAGCGCGGACGTGACCGGGTAGCCCTTCTCACTCAGGCGCCAGCGCGGATATGACAGCGGGGCCCCGCTAACCCACACGCCAGCGCGGACGTGACCGGGTAGCCCTGCTCACCCAGGCGCCAGCGTGGATGTGACAGCGGGGCCCCGCTAACCCACACGCCAGCGCGGACGTGACCGCGCAACCCCTCTTACCACCCACACGCCAGTGCCGATGTGACTGGGCAGCCTGGTTCACCCACAGGAAGCGCGGATCTGACAGAGCGGCCCCGCTCACCCACACGCCAGCTCAGACGCGACCGGGTAGCCCTGCTCACCCAGGCGCCAGCGCTGATGTGACAGCGGGGCCCCGCTAACACACACGCCAGCGCGGAAGTGAACGCGCTACCCCGCTTACCACAAGCAAGCGCGAACTTGACCGGGCAGCCCCGATTACCCAGGCGCCAGCGCGGTTGTGACAGCGGGGCCCCGCTATCCCACACGCCAGCGCGGACGTGACCGCGCAACCCCTCTTACCACCCACACGCCAGTGCAGATGTGACTGGGCAGCCCGGTTCACCCACAGGAAGCGCGGATCTGACAGAGCGGCCCCGCTCACCCACACGCCAGCTCGGACATGACCGTGAGGCCCCGCTCATGCGGACTCAAGTGCGGACTTGAGCGCGCGGCTAGACCCGCGCACGACGACGCCAGCGCGGGTGTGGCCGCGCGGCCTTGCTAACGGAAATGCCACCGCGGACGTGATTCCCCAGACCCGCTCACTCACACGCCAGCGCGGACGTGACAGCGGGTCCCCGCTCACCCAAATGCCAGCACAAACGTGACCGCACCGCCCCGCTCACTCTGGCGCCAGCGCTGATATGACAGTGGGGCTCCGCTCACCCACACCCCAGCGCAGAGGTGACCGCCAGCGCTGACATGACCGGGTAGCCCTGCTCACCCAGGCGCCAGCGCGGATGTGACAGCGGGGCCCCGCTAACCCACACGCCAGCGCGGACGTGACCGGGTAGCCCTTCTCACTCAGGCGCCAGCGCGGATATGACAGCGGGGCCCCGCTAACCCACACGCCAGCGCGGACGTGACCGGGTAGCCCTGCTCACCCAGGCGCCAGCGTGGATGTGACAGCGGGGCCCCGCTAACCCACACGCCAGCGCGGACGTGACCGCGCAACCCCTCTTACCACCCACACGCCAGTGCCGATGTGACTGGGCAGCCTGGTTCACCCACAGGAAGCGCGGATCTGACAGAGCGGCCCCGCTCACCCACACGCCAGCTCAGACGCGACCGGGTAGCCCTGCTCACCCAGGCGCCAGCGCTGATGTGACAGCGGGGCCCCGCTAACACACACGCCAGCGCGGAAGTGAACGCGCTACCCCGCTTACCACAAGCAAGCGCGAACTTGACCGGGCAGCCCCGATTACCCAGGCGCCAGCGCGGTTGTGACAGCGGGGCCCCGCTATCCCACACGCCAGCGCGGACGTGACCGCGCAACCCCTCTTACCACCCACACGCCAGTGCAGATGTGACTGGGCAGTCCGGTTCACCCACAGGAAGCGCGGATCTGACAGAGCAGCCCCGCTCACCCACACGCCAGCTCGGACATGACCGTGAGGCCCCGCTCATGCGGACTCAAGTGCGGACTTGAGCGCGCGGCTAGACCCGCGCACGACGACGCCAGCGCGGGTGTGGCCGCGCGGCCTTGCTAACGGAAATGCCACCGCGGACGTGATTCCCCAGACCCGCTCACTCACACGCCAGCGCGGACGTGACAGCGGGTCCCCGCTCACCCAAATGCCAGCACAAACGTGACCGCACCGCCCCGCTCACTCTGGCGCCAGCGCTGATATGACAGTGGGGCTCCGCTCACCCACACCCCAGCGCAGAGGTGACCGCCAGCGCTGACATGACCGGGTAGCCCTGCTCACCCAGGCGCCAGCGAGGATGTGACAGCGGGGCCCCGCTAACCCACACGCCAGCGCGGACGTGACCGGGTAGCCCTTCTCACTCAGGCGCCAGCGCGGATATGACAGCGGGGCCCCGCTAACCCACACGCCAGCGCGGACGTGACCGGGTAGCCCTGCTCACCCAGGCGCCAGCGTGGATGTGACAGCGGGGCCCCGCTAACCCACACGCCAGCGCGGACGTGACCGCGCAACCCCTCTTACCACCCACACGCCAGTGCCGATGTGACTGGGCAGCCTGGTTCACCCACAGGAAGCGCGGATCTGACAGAGCGGCCCCGCTCACCCACACGCCAGCTCAGACGCGACCGGGTAGCCCTGCTCACCCAGGCGCCAGCGCTGATGTGACAGCGGGGCCCCGCTAACACACACGCCAGCGCGGAAGTGAACGCGCTACCCCGCTTACCACAAGCAAGCGCGAACTTGACCGGGCAGCCCCGATTACCCAGGCGCCAGCGCGGTTGTGACAGCGGGGCCCCGCTATCCCACACGCCAGCGCGGACGTGACCGCGCAACCCCTCTTACCACCCACACGCCAGTGCAGATGTGACTGGGCAGCCCGGTTCACCCACAGGAAGCGCGGATCTGACAGAGCAGCCCCGCTCACCCACACGCCAGCTCGGACATGACCGTGAGGCCCCGCTCATGCGGACTCAAGTGCGGACTTGAGCGCGCGGCCAGACCCGCGCACGACGACGCCAGCGCGGGTGTGGCCGCGCGGCCTTGCTAACGGAAATGCCACCGCGGACGTGATTCCCCAGACCCGCTCACTCACACGCCAGCGCGGACGTGACAGCGGGTCCCCGCTCACCCAAATGCCAGCACAAACGTGACCGCACCGCCCCGCTCACTCTGGCGCCAGCGCTGATATGACAGTGGGGCTCCGCTCACCCACACCCCAGCGCAGAGGTGACCGCCAGCGCTGACATGACCGGGTAGCCCTGCTCACCCAGGCGCCAGCGCGGATGTGACAGCGGGGCCCCGCTAACCCACACGCCAGCGCGGACGTGACCGGGTAGCCCTTCTCACCCAGGCGCCAGCGCGGATATGACAGCGGGGCCCCGCTAACCCACACGCCAGCGCGGACGTGACCGGGTAGCCCTGCTCACCCAGGCGCCAGCGTGGATGTGACAGCGGGGCCCCGCTAACCCACACGCCAGCGCGGACGTGACCGCGCAACCCCTCTTACCACCCACACGCCAGTGCCGATGTGACTGGGCAGCCTGGTTCACCCACAGGAAGCGCGGATCTGACAGAGCGGCCCCGCTCACCCACACGCCAGCTCAGACGCGACCGGGTAGCCCTGCTCACCCAGGCGCCAGCGCTGATGTGACAGCGGGGCCCCGCTAACACACACGCCAGCGCGGAAGTGAACGCGCTACCCCGCTTACCACAAGCAAGCGCGAACTTGACCGGGCAGCCCCGATTACCCAGGCGCCAGCGCGGTTGTGACAGCGGGGCCCCGCTATCCCACACGCCAGCGCGGACGTGACCGCGCAACCCCTCTTACCACCCACACGCCAGTGCAGATGTGACTGGGCAGCCCGGTTCACCCACAGGAAGCGCGGATCTGACAGAGCAGCCCCGCTCACCCACACGCCAGCTCGGACATGACCGTGAGGCCCCGCTCATGCGGACTCAAGTGCGGACTTGAGCGCGCGGCTAGACCCGCGCACGACGACGCCAGCGCGGGTGTGGCCGCGCGGCCTTGCTAACGGAAATGCCACCGCGGACGTGATTCCCCAGACCCGCTCACTCACACGCCAGCGCGGACGTGACAGCGGGTCCCCGCTCACCCAAATGCCAGCACAACCGTGACCGCACCGCCCCGCTCACTCTGGCGCCAGCGCTGATATGACAGTGGGGCTCCGCTCACCCACACCCCAGCGCAGAGGTGACCGCCAGCGCTGACATGACCGGGTAGCCCTGCTCACCCAGGCGCCAGCGCGGATGTGACAGCGGGGCCCCGCTAACCCACACGCCAGCGCGGACGTGACCGGGTAGCCCTTCTCACCCAGGCGCCAGCGCGGATATGACAGCGGGGCCCCGCTAACCCACACGCCAGCGCGGACGTGACCGGGTAGCCCTGCTCACCCAGGCGCCAGCGTGGATGTGACAGCGGGGCCCCGCTAACCCACACGCCAGCGCGGACGTGACCGCGCAACCCCTCTTACCACCCACACGCCAGTGCCGATGTGACTGGGCAGCCTGGTTCACCCACAGGAAGCGCGGATCTGACAGAGCGGCCCCGCTCACCCACACGCCAGCTCAGACGCGACCGGGTAGCCCTGCTCACCCAGGCGCCAGCGCTGATGTGACAGCGGGGCCCCGCTAACACACACGCCAGCGCGGAAGTGAACGCGCTACCCCGCTTACCACAAGCAAGCGCGAACTTGACCGGGCAGCCCCGATTACCCAGGCGCCAGCGCGGTTGTGACAGCGGGGCCCCGCTATCCCACACGCCAGCGCGGACGTGACCGCGCAACCCCTCTTACCACCCACACGCCAGTGCAGATGTGACTGGGCAGCCCGGTTCACCCACAGGAAGCGCGGATCTGACAGAGCAGCCCCGCTCACCCACACGCCAGCTCGGACATGACCGTGAGGCCCCGCTCATGCGGACTCAAGTGCGGACTTGAGCGCGCGGCCAGACCCGCGCACGACGACGCCAGCGCGGGTGTGGCCGCGCGGCCTTGCTAACGGAAATGCCACCGCGGACGTGATTCCCCAGACCCGCTCACTCACACGCCAGCGCGGACGTGACAGCGGGTCCCCGCTCACCCAAATGCCAGCACAAACGTGACCGCACCGCCCCGCTCACTCTGGCGCCAGCGCTGATATGACAGTGGGGCTCCGCTCACCCACACCCCAGCGCAGAGGTGACCGCCAGCGCTGACATGACCGGGTAGCCCTGCTCACCCAGGCGCCAGCGCGGATGTGACAGCGGGGCCCCGCTAACCCACACGCCAGCGCGGACGTGACCGGGTAGCCCTTCTCACCCAGGCGCCAGCGCGGATATGACAGCGGGGCCCCGCTAACCCACACGCCAGCGCGGATGTGACCGGGTAGCCCTGCTCACCCAGGCGCCAGCGCTGATGTGACAGCGGGGCCCCGCTAACACACACGCCAGCGCGGAAGTGAACGCGCTACCCCGCTTACCACAAGCAAGCGCGAACTTGACCGGGCAGCCCCGATTACCCAGGCGCCAGCGCGGTTGTGACAGCGGGGCCCCGCTATCCCACACGCCAGCGCGGACGTGACCGCGCAACCCCTCTTACCACCCACACGCCAGTGCAGATGTGACTAGGCAGCCCGGTTCACCCACAGGAAGCGCGGATCTGACAGAGCAGCCCCGCTCACCCACACGCCAGCTCGGACATGACCGTGAGGCCCCGTTCATGCGGACTCAAGTGCGGACTTGAGCGCGCGGCTAGACCCGCGCACGACGACGCCAGCGCGGGTGTGGCCGCGCGGCCTTGCTAACGGAAATGCCACCGCGGACGTGATTCCCCAGACCCGCTCACTCACACGCCAGCGCGGACGTGACAGCGGGTCCCCGCTCACCCAAATGCCAGCACAACCGTGACCGCACCGCCCCGCTCACTCTGGCGCCAGCGCTGATATGACAGTGGGGCTCCGCTCACCCACACCCCAGCGCAGAGGTGACCGCCAGCGCTGACATGACCGGGTAGCCCTGCTCACCCAGGCGCCAGCGCGGATGTGACAGCGGGGCCCCGCTAACCCACACGCCAGCGCGGACGTGACCGGGTAGCCCTTCTCACTCAGGCGCCAGCGCGGATATGACAGCGGGGCCCCGCTAACCCACACGCCAGCGCGGACGTGACCGGGTAGCCCTGCTCACCCAGGCGCCAGCGTGGATGTGACAGCGGGGCCCCGCTAACCCACACGCCAGCGCGGACGTGACCGCGCAACCCCTCTTACCACCCACACGCCAGTGCCGATGTGACTGGGCAGCCTGGTTCACCCACAGGAAGCGCGGATCTGACAGAGCGGCCCCGCTCACCCACACGCCAGCTCAGACGCGACCGGGTAGCCCTGCTCACCCAGGCGCCAGCGCTGATGTGACAGCGGGGCCCCGCTAACACACACGCCAGCGCGGAAGTGAACGCGCTACCCCGCTTACCACAAGCAAGCGCGAACTTGACCGGGCAGCCCCGATTACCCAGGCGCCAGCGCGGTTGTGACAGCGGGGCCCCGCTATCCCACACGCCAGCGCGGACGTGACCGCGCAACCCCTCTTACCACCCACACGCCAGTGCAGATGTGACTGGGCAGCCCGGTTCACCCACAGGAAGCGCGGATCTGACAGAGCAGCCCCGCTCACCCACACGCCAGCTCGGACATGACCGTGAGGCCCCGCTCATGCGGACTCAAGTGCGGACTTGAGCGCGCGGCCAGACCCGCGCACGACGACGCCAGCGCGGGTGTGGCCGCGCGGCCTTGCTAACGGAAATGCCACCGCGGACGTGATTCCCCAGACCCGCTCACTCACACGCCAGCGCGGACGTGACAGCGGGTCCCCGCTCACCCAAATGCCAGCACAAACGTGACCGCACCGCCCCGCTCACTCTGGCGCCAGCGCTGATATGACAGTGGGGCTCCGCTCACCCACACCCCAGCGCAGAGGTGACCGCCAGCGCTGACATGACCGGGTAGCCCTGCTCACCCAGGCGCCAGCGCGGATGTGACAGCGGGGCCCCGCTAACCCACACGCCAGCGCGGACGTGACCGGGTAGCCCTTCTCACCCAGGCGCCAGCGCGGATATGACAGCGGGGCCCCGCTAACCCACACGCCAGCGCGGACGTGACCGGGTAGCCCTGCTCACCCAGGCGCCAGCGTGGATGTGACAGCGGGGCCCCGCTAACCCACACGCCAGCGCGGACGTGACCGCGCAACCCCTCTTACCACCCACACGCCAGTGCCGATGTGACTGGGCAGCCTGGTTCACCCACAGGAAGCGCGGATCTGACAGAGCGGCCCCGCTCACCCACACGCCAGCTCAGACGCGACCGGGTAGCCCTGCTCACCCAGGCGCCAGCGCTGATGTGACAGCGGGGCCCCGCTAACACACACGCCAGCGCGGAAGTGAACGCGCTACCCCGCTTACCACAAGCAAGCGCGAACTTGACCGGGCAGCCCCGATTACCCAGGCGCCAGCGCGGTTGTGACAGCGGGGCCCCGCTATCCCACACGCCAGCGCGGACGTGACCGCGCAACCCCTCTTACCACCCACACGCCAGTGCAGATGTGACTGGGCAGCCCGGTTCACCCACAGGAAGCGCGGATCTGACAGAGCAGCCCCGCTCACCCACACGCCAGCTCGGACATGACCGTGAGGCCCCGCTCATGCGGACTCAAGTGCGGACTTGAGCGCGCGGCCAGACCCGCGCACGACGACGCCAGCGCGGGTGTGGCCGCGCGGCCTTTCTAACGGAAATGCCACCGCGGACGTGATTCCCCAGACCCGCTCACTCACACGCCAGCGCGGACGTGACAGCGGGTCCCCGCTCACCCAAATGCCAGCACAACCGTGACCGCACCGCCCCGCTCACTCTGGCGCCAGCGCTGATATGACAGTGGGGCTCCGCTCACCCACACCCCAGCGCAGAGGTGACCGCCAGCGCTGACATGACCGGGTAGCCCTGCTCACCCAGGATCCAGCGAGGATGTGACAGCGGGGCCCCGCTAACCCACACGCCAGCGCGGACGTGACCGGGTAGCCCTTCTCACCCAGGCGCCAGCGCGGATATGACAGCGGGGCCCCGCTAACCCACACGCCAGCGCGGACGTGACCGGGTAGCCCTGCTCACCCAGGCGCCAGCGTGGATGTGACAGCGGGGCCCCGCTAACCCACACGCCAGCGCGGACGTGACCGCGCAACCCCTCTTACCACCCACACGCCAGTGCCGATGTGACTGGGCAGCCTGGTTCACCCACAGGAAGCGCGGATCTGACAGAGCGGCCCCGCTCACCCACACGCCAGCTCAGACGCGACCGGGTAGCCCTGCTCACCCAGGCGCCAGCGCTGATGTGACAGCGGGGCCCCGCTAACACACACGCCAGCGCGGAAGTGAACGCGCTACCCCGCTTACCACAAGCAAGCGCGAACTTGACCGGGCAGCCCCGATTACCCAGGCGCCAGCGCGGTTGTGACAGCGGGGCCCCGCTATCCCACACGCCAGCGCGGACGTGACCGCGCAACCCCTCTTACCACCCACACGCCAGTGCAGATGTGACTGGGCAGCCCGGTTCACCCACAGGAAGCGCGGATCTGACAGAGCGGCCCCGCTCACCCACACGCCAGCTCGGACATGACCGTGAGGCCCCGCTCATGCGGACTCAAGTGCGGACTTGAGCGCGCGGCTAGACCCGCGCACGACGACGCCAGCGCGGGTGTGGCCGCGCGGCCTTGCTAACGGAAATGCCACCGCGGACGTGATTCCCCAGACCCGCTCACTCACACGCCAGCGCGGACGTGACAGCGGGTCCCCGCTCACCCAAATGCCAGCACAACCGTGACCGCACCGCCCCGCTCACTCTGGCGCCAGCGCTGATATGACAGTGGGGCTCCGCTCACCCACACCCCAGCGCAGAGGTGACCGCCAGCGCTGACATGACCGGGTAGCCCTGCTCACCCAGGCGCCAGCGAGGATGTGACAGCGGGGCCCCGCTAACCCACACGCCAGCGCGGACGTGACCGGGTAGCCCTTCTCACCCAGGCGCCAGCGCGGATATGACAGCGGGGCCCCGCTAACCCACACGCCAGCGCGGACGTGACCGGGTAGCCCTGCTCACCCAGGCGCCAGCGTGGATGTGACAGCGGGGCCCCGCTAACCCACACGCCAGCGCGGACGTGACCGCGCAACCCCTCTTACCACCCACACGCCAGTGCCGATGTGACTGGGCAGCCTGGTTCACCCACAGGAAGCGCGGATCTGACAGAGCGGCCCCGCTCACCCACACGCCAGCTCAGACGCGACCGGGTAGCCCTGCTCACCCAGGCGCCAGCGCTGATGTGACAGCGGGGCCCCGCTAACACACACGCCAGCGCGGAAGTGAACGCGCTACCCCGCTTACCACAAGCAAGCGCGAACTTGACCGGGCAGCCCCGATTACCCAGGCGCCAGCGCGGTTGTGACAGCGGGGCCCCGCTATCCCACACGCCAGCGCGGACGTGACCGCGCAACCCCTCTTACCACCCACACGCCAGTGCAGATGTGACTGGGCAGCCCGGTTCACCCACAGGAAGCGCGGATCTGACAGAGCAGCCCCGCTCACCCACACGCCAGCTCGGACATGACCGTGAGGCCCCGCTCATGCGGACTCAAGTGCGGACTTGAGCGCGCGGCCAGACCCGCGCACGACGACGCCAGCGCGGGTGTGGCCGCGCGGCCTTGCTAACGGAAATGCCACCGCGGACGTGATTCCCCAGACCCGCTCACTCACACGCCAGCGCGGACGTGACAGCGGGTCCCCGCTCACCCAAATGCCAGCACAAACGTGACCGCACCGCCCCGCTCACTCTGGCGCCAGCGCTGATATGACAGTGGGGCTCCGCTCACCCACACCCCAGCGCAGAGGTGACCGCCAGCGCTGACATGACCGGGTAGCCCTGCTCACCCAGGCGCCAGCGCGGATGTGACAGCGGGGCCCCGCTAACCCACACGCCAGCGCGGACGTGACCGGGTAGCCCTTCTCACCCAGGCGCCAGCGCGGATATGACAGCGGGGCCCCGCTAACCCACACGCCAGCGCGGACGTGACCGGGTAGCCCTGCTCACCCAGGCGCCAGCGTGGATGTGACAGCGGGGCCCCGCTAACCCACACGCCAGCGCGGACGTGACCGCGCAACCCCTCTTACCACCCACACGCCAGTGCCGATGTGACTGGGCAGCCTGGTTCACCCACAGGAAGCGCGGATCTGACAGAGCGGCCCCGCTCACCCACACGCCAGCTCAGACGCGACCGGGTAGCCCTGCTCACCCAGGCGCCAGCGCTGATGTGACAGCGGGGCCCCGCTAACACACACGCCAGCGCGGAAGTGAACGCGCTACCCCCGCTTACCACAAGCAAGCGCGAACTTGACCGGGCAGCCCCGATTACCCAGGCGCCAGCGCGGTTGTGACAGCGGGGCCCCGCTATCCCACACGCCAGCGCGGACGTGACCGCGCAACCCCTCTTACCACCCACACGCCAGTGCAGATGTGACTAGGCAGCCCGGTTCACCCACAGGAAGCGCGGATCTGACAGAGCAGCCCCGCTCACCCACACGCCAGCTCGGACATGACCGTGAGGCCCCGTTCATGCGGACTCAAGTGCGGACTTGAGCGCGCGGCTAGACCCGCGCACGACGACGCCAGCGCGGGTGTGGCCGCGCGGCCTTGCTAACGGAAATGCCACCGCGGACGTGATTCCCCAGACCCGCTCACTCACACGCCAGCGCGGACGTGACAGCGGGTCCCCGCTCACCCAAATGCCAGCACAACCGTGACCGCACCGCCCCGCTCACTCTGGCGCCAGCGCTGATATGACAGTGGGGCTCCGCTCACCCACACCCCAGCGCAGAGGTGACCGCCAGCGCTGACATGACCGGGTAGCCCTGCTCACCCAGGCGCCAGCGCGGATGTGACAGCGGGGCCCCGCTAACCCACACGCCAGCGCGGACGTGACCGGGTAGCCCTTCTCACTCAGGCGCCAGCGCGGATATGACAGCGGGGCCCCGCTAACCCACACGCCAGCGCGGACGTGACCGGGTAGCCCTGCTCACCCAGGCGCCAGCGTGGATGTGACAGCGGGGCCCCGCTAACCCACACGCCAGCGCGGACGTGACCGCGCAACCCCTCTTACCACCCACACGCCAGTGCCGATGTGACTGGGCAGCCTGGTTCACCCACAGGAAGCGCGGATCTGACAGAGCGGCCCCGCTCACCCACACGCCAGCTCAGACGCGACCGGGTAGCCCTGCTCACCCAGGCGCCAGCGCTGATGTGACAGCGGGGCCCCGCTAACACACACGCCAGCGCGGAAGTGAACGCGCTACCCCGCTTACCACAAGCAAGCGCGAACTTGACCGGGCAGCCCCGATTACCCAGGCGCCAGCGCGGTTGTGACAGCGGGGCCCCGCTATCCCACACGCCAGCGCGGACGTGACCGCGCAACCCCTCTTACCACCCACACGCCAGTGCAGATGTGACTGGGCAGCCCGGTTCACCCACAGGAAGCGCGGATCTGACAGAGCAGCCCCGCTCACCCACACGCCAGCTCGGACATGACCGTGAGGCCCCGCTCATGCGGACTCAAGTGCGGACTTGAGCGCGCGGCCAGACCCGCGCACGACGACGCCAGCGCGGGTGTGGCCGCGCGGCCTTGCTAACGGAAATGCCACCGCGGACGTGATTCCCCAGACCCGCTCACTCACACGCCAGCGCGGACGTGACAGCGGGTCCCCGCTCACCCAAATGCCAGCACAAACGTGACCGCACCGCCCCGCTCACTCTGGCGCCAGCGCTGATATGACAGTGGGGCTCCGCTCACCCACACCCCAGCGCAGAGGTGACCGCCAGCGCTGACATGACCGGGTAGCCCTGCTCACCCAGGCGCCAGCGCGGATGTGACAGCGGGGCCCCGCTAACCCACACGCCAGCGCGGACGTGACCGGGTAGCCCTTCTCACCCAGGCGCCAGCGCGGATATGACAGCGGGGCCCCGCTAACCCACACGCCAGCGCGGACGTGACCGGGTAGCCCTGCTCACCCAGGCGCCAGCGTGGATGTGACAGCGGGGCCCCGCTAACCCACACGCCAGCGCGGACGTGACCGCGCAACCCCTCTTACCACCCACACGCCAGTGCCGATGTGACTGGGCAGCCTGGTTCACCCACAGGAAGCGCGGATCTGACAGAGCGGCCCCGCTCACCCACACGCCAACTCAGACGCGACCGGGTAGCCCTGCTCACCCAGGCGCCAGCGCTGATGTGACAGCGGGGCCCCGCTAACACACACGCCAGCGCGGAAGTGAACGCGCTACCCCGCTTACCACAAGCAAGCGCGAACTTGACCGGGCAGCCCCGATTACCCAGGCGCCAGCGCGGTTGTGACAGCGGGGCCCCGCTATCCCACACGCCAGCGCGGACGTGACCGCGCAACCCCTCTTACCACCCACACGCCAGTGCAGATGTGACTGGGCAGCCCGGTTCACCCACAGGAAGCGCGGATCTGACAGAGCAGCCCCGCTCACCCACACGCCAGCTCGGACATGACCGTGAGGCCCCGCTCATGCGGACTCAAGTGCGGACTTGAGCGCGCGGCCAGACCCGCGCACGACGACGCCAGCGCGGGTGTGGCCGCGCGGCCTTTCTAACGGAAATGCCACCGCGGACGTGATTCCCCAGACCCGCTCACTCACACGCCAGCGCGGACGTGACAGCGGGTCCCCGCTCACCCAAATGCCAGCACAACCGTGACCGCACCGCCCCGCTCACTCTGGCGCCAGCGCTGATATGACAGTGGGGCTCCGCTCACCCACACCCCAGCGCAGAGGTGACCGCCAGCGCTGACATGACCGGGTAGCCCTGCTCACCCAGGCGCCAGCGCGGATGTGACAGCGGGGCCCCGCTAACCCACACGCCAGCGCGGACGTGACCGGGTAGCCCTTCTCACTCAGGCGCCAGCGCGGATATGACAGCGGGGCCCCGCTAACCCACACGCCAGCGCGGACGTGACCGGGTAGCCCTGCTCACCCAGGCGCCAGCGTGGATGTGACAGCGGGGCCCCGCTAACCCACACGCCAGCGCGGACGTGACCGCGCAACCCCTCTTACCACCCACACGCCAGTGCCGATGTGACTGGGCAGCCTGGTTCACCCACAGGAAGCGCGGATCTGACAGAGCGGCCCCGCTCACCCACACGCCAGCTCAGACGCGACCGGGTAGCCCTGCTCACCCAGGCGCCAGCGCTGATGTGACAGCGGGGCCCCGCTAACACACACGCCAGCGCGGAAGTGAACGCGCTACCCCCGCTTACCACAAGCAAGCGCGAACTTGACCGGGCAGCCCCGATTACCCAGGCGCCAGCGCGGTTGTGACAGCGGGGCCCCGCTATCCCACACGCCAGCGCGGACGTGACCGCGCAACCCCTCTTACCACCCACACGCCAGTGCAGATGTGACTGGGCAGCCCGGTTCACCCACAGGAAGCGCGGATCTGACAGAGCAGCCCCGCTCACCCACACGCCAGCTCGGACATGACCGTGAGGCCCCGCTCATGCGGACTCAAGTGCGGACTTGAGCGCGCGGCCAGACCCGCGCACGACGACGCCAGCGCGGGTGTGGCCGCGCGGCCTTGCTAACGGAAATGCCACCGCGGACGTGATTCCCCAGACCCGCTCACTCACACGCCAGCGCGGACGTGACAGCGGGTCCCCGCTCACCCAAATGCCAGCACAAACGTGACCGCACCGCCCCGCTCACTCTGGCGCCAGCGCTGATATGACAGTGGGGCTCCGCTCACCCACACCCCAGCGCAGAGGTGACCGCCAGCGCTGACATGACCGGGTAGCCCTGCTCACCCAGGCGCCAGCGCGGATGTGACAGCGGGGCCCCGCTAACCCACACGCCAGCGCGGACGTGACCGGGTAGCCCTTCTCACCCAGGCGCCAGCGCGGATATGACAGCGGGGCCCCGCTAACCCACACGCCAGCGCGGACGTGACCGGGTAGCCCTGCTCACCCAGGCGCCAGCGTGGATGTGACAGCGGGGCCCCGCTAACCCACACGCCAGCGCGGACGTGACCGCGCAACCCCTCTTACCACCCACACGCCAGTGCCGATGTGACTGGGCAGCCTGGTTCACCCACAGGAAGCGCGGATCTGACAGAGCGGCCCCGCTCACCCACACGCCAGCTCAGACGCGACCGGGTAGCCCTGCTCACCCAGGCGCCAGCGCTGATGTGACAGCGGGGCCCCGCTAACACACACGCCAGCGCGGAAGTGAACGCGCTACCCCGCTTACCACAAGCAAGCGCGAACTTGACCGGGCAGCCCCGATTACCCAGGCGCCAGCGCGGTTGTGACAGCGGGGCCCCGCTATCCCACACGCCAGCGCGGACGTGACCGCGCAACCCCTCTTACCACCCACACGCCAGTGCAGATGTGACTGGGCAGCCCGGTTCACCCACAGGAAGCGCGGATCTGACAGAGCAGCCCCGCTCACCCACACGCCAGCTCGGACATGACCGTGAGGCCCCGCTCATGCGGACTCAAGTGCGGACTTGAGCGCGCGGCTAGACCCGCGCACGACGACGCCAGCGCGGGTGTGGCCGCGCGGCCTTGCTAACGGAAATGCCACCGCGGACGTGATTCCCCAGACCCGCTCACTCACACGCCAGCGCGGACGTGAGAGCGGGTCCCCGCTCACCCAAATGCCAGCACAAACGTGACCGCACCGCCCCGCTCACTCTGGCGCCAGCGCTGATATGACAGTGGGGCTCCGCTCACCCACACCCCAGCGCAGAGGTGACCGCCAGCGCTGACATGACCGGGTAGCCCTGCTCACCCAGGCGCCAGCGCGGATGTGACAGCGGGGCCCCGCTAACCCACACGCCAGCGCGGACGTGACCGGGTAGCCCTTCTCACCCAGGCGCCAGCGCGGATATGACAGCGGGGCCCCGCTAACCCACACGCCAGCGCGGACGTGACCGGGTAGCCCTGCTCACCCAGGCGCCAGCGTGGATGTGACAGCGGGGCCCCGCTAACCCACACGCCAGCGCGGACGTGACCGCGCAACCCCTCTTACCACCCACACGCCAGTTCCGATGTGACTGGGCAGCCTGGTTCACCCACAGGAAGCGCGGATCTGACAGAGCGGCCCCGCTCACCCACACGCCAGCTCAGACGCGACCGGGTAGCCCTGCTCACCCAGGCGCCAGCGCTGATGTGACAGCGGGGCCCCGCTAACACACACGCCAGCGCGGAAGTGAACGCGCTACCCCCGCTTACCACAAGCAAGCGCGAACTTGACCGGGCAGCCCCGATTACCCAGGCGCCAGCGCGGTTGTGACAGCGGGGCCCCGCTATCCCACACGCCAGCGCGGACGTGACCGCGCAACCCCTCTTACCACCCACACGCCAGTGCAGATGTGACTGGGCAGCCCGGTTCACCCACAGGAAGCGCGGATCTGACAGAGCAGCCCCGCTCACCCACACGCCAGCTCGGACATGACCGTGAGGCCCCGCTCATGCGGACTCAAGTGCGGACTTGAGCGCGCGGCCAGACCCGCGCACGACGACGCCAGCGCGGGTGTGGCCGCGCGGCCTTGCTAACGGAAATGCCACCGCGGACGTGATTCCCCAGACCCGCTCACTCACACGCCAGCGCGGACGTGACAGCGGGTCCCCGCTCACCCAAATGCCAGCACAAACGTGACCGCACCGCCCCGCTCACTCTGGCGCCAGCGCTGATATGACAGTGGGGCTCCGCTCACCCACACCCCAGCGCAGAGGTGACCGCCAGCGCTGACATGACCGGGTAGCCCTGCTCACCCAGGCGCCAGCGCGGATGTGACAGCGGGGCCCCGCTAACCCACACGCCAGCGCGGACGTGACCGGGTAGCCCTTCTCACCCAGGCGCCAGCGCGGATATGACAGCGGGGCCCCGCTAACCCACACGCCAGCGCGGACGTGACCGGGTAGCCCTGCTCACCCAGGCGCCAGCGTGGATGTGACAGCGGGGCCCCGCTAACCCACACGCCAGCGCGGACGTGACCGCGCAACCCCTCTTACCACCCACACGCCAGTGCCGATGTGACTGGGCAGCCTGGTTCACCCACAGGAAGCGCGGATCTGACAGAGCGGCCCCGCTCACCCACACGCCAGCTCAGACGCGACCGGGTAGCCCTGCTCACCCAGGCGCCAGCGCTGATGTGACAGCGGGGCCCCGTTAACACACACGCCAGCGCGGAAGTGAACGCGCTACCCCGCTTACCACAAGCAAGCGCGAACTTGACCGGGCAGCCCCGATTACCCAGGCGCCAGCGCGGTTGTGACAGCGGGGCCCCGCTATCCCACACGCCAGCGCGGACGTGACCGCGCAACCCCTCTTACCACCCACACGCCAGTGCAGATGTGACTGGGCAGCCCGGTTCACCCACAGGAAGCGCGGATCTGACAGAGCAGCCCCGCTCACCCACACGCCAGCTCGGACATGACCGTGAGGCCCCGCTCATGCGGACTCAAGTGCGGACTTGAGCGCGCGGCTAGACCCGCGCACGACGACGCCAGCGCGGGTGTGGCCGCGCGGCCTTGCTAACGGAAATGCCACCGCGGACGTGATTCCCCAGACCCGCTCACTCACACGCCAGCGCGGACGTGACAGCGGGTCCCCGCTCACCCAAATGCCAGCACAACCGTGACCGCACCGCCCCGCTCACTCTGGCGCCAGCGCTGATATGACAGTGGGGCTCCGCTCACCCACACCCCAGCGCAGAGGTGACCGCCAGCGCTGACATGACCGGGTAGCCCTGCTCACCCAGGCGCCAGCGCGGATGTGACAGCGGGGCCCCGCTAACCCACACGCCAGCGCGGACGTGACCGGGTAGCCCTTCTCACCCAGGCGCCAGCGCGGATATGACAGCGGGGCCCCGCTAACCCACACGCCAGCGCGGACGTGACCGGGTAGCCCTGCTCACCCAGGCGCCAGCGTGGATGTGACAGCGGGGCCCCGCTAACCCACACGCCAGCGCGGACGTGACCGCGCAACCCCTCTTACCACCCACACGCCAGTGCCGATGTGACTGGGCAGCCTGGTTCACCCACAGGAAGCGCGGATCTGACAGAGCGGCCCCGCTCACCCACACGCCAGCTCAGACGCGACCGGGTAGCCCTGCTCACCCAGGCGCCAGCGCTGATGTGACAGCGGGGCCCCGCTAACACACACGCCAGCGCGGACGTGACCGCGCAACCCCTCTTACCACCCACACGCCAGTGCAGATGTGACTGGGCAGCCCGGTTCACCCACAGGAAGCGCGGATCTGACAGAGCAGCCCCGCTCACCCACACGCCAGCTCGGACATGACCGTGAGGCCCCGCTCATGCGGACTCAAGTGCGGACTTGAGCGCGCGGCTAGACCCGCGCACGACGACGCCAGCGCGGGTGTGGCCGCGCGGCCTTGCTAACGGAAATGCCACCGCGGACGTGATTCCCCAGACCCGCTCACTCACACGCCAGCGCGGACGTGACAGCGGGTCCCCGCTCACCCAAATGCCAGCACAAACGTGACCGCACCGCCCCGCTCACTCTGGCGCCAGCGCTGATATGACAGTGGGGCTCCGCTCACCCACACCCCAGCGCAGAGGTGACCGCCAGCGCTGACATGACCGGGTAGCCCTGCTCACCCAGGCGCCAGCGCGGATGTGACAGCGGGGCCCCGCTAACCCACACGCCAGCGCGGACGTGACCGGGTAGCCCTTCTCACCCAGGCGCCAGCGCGGATATGACAGCGGGGCCCCGCTAACCCACACGCCAGCGCGGACGTGACCGGGTAGCCCTGCTCACCCAGGCGCCAGCGTGGATGTGACAGCGGGGCCCCGCTAACCCACACGCCAGCGCGGACGTGACCGCGCAACCCCTCTTACCACCCACACGCCAGTGCCGATGTGACTGGGCAGCCTGGTTCACCCACAGGAAGCGCGGATCTGACAGAGCGGCCCCGCTCACCCACACGCCAGCTCAGACGCGACCGGGTAGCCCTGCTCACCCAGGCGCCAGCGCTGATGTGACAGCGGGGCCCCGCTAACACACACGCCAGCGCGGAAGTGAACGCGCTACCCCCGCTTACCACAAGCAAGCGCGAACTTGACCGGGCAGCCCCGATTACCCAGGCGCCAGCGCGGTTGTGACAGCGGGGCCCCGCTATCCCACACGCCAGCGCGGACGTGACCGCGCAACCCCTCTTACCACCCACACGCCAGTGCAGATGTGACTGGGCAGCCCGGTTCACCCACAGGAAGCGCGGATCTGACAGAGCAGCCCCGCTCACCCACACGCCAGCTCGGACATGACCGTGAGGCCCCGCTCATGCGGACTCAAGTGCGGACTTGAGCGCGCGGCCAGACCCGCGCACGACGACGCCAGCGCGGGTGTGGCCGCGCGGCCTTGCTAACGGAAATGCCACCGCGGACGTGATTCCCCAGACCCGCTCACTCACACGCCAGCGCGGACGTGACAGCGGGTCCCCGCTCACCCAAATGCCAGCACAAACGTGACCGCACCGCCCCGCTCACTCTGGCGCCAGCGCTGATATGACAGTGGGGCTCCGCTCACCCACACCCCAGCGCAGAGGTGACCGCCAGCGCTGACATGACCGGGTAGCCCTGCTCACCCAGGCGCCAGCGCGGATGTGACAGCGGGGCCCCGCTAACCCACACGCCAGCGCGGACGTGACCGGGTAGCCCTTCTCACCCAGGCGCCAGCGCGGATATGACAGCGGGGCCCCGCTAACCCACACGCCAGCGCGGACGTGACCGGGTAGCCCTGCTCACCCAGGCGCCAGCGTGGATGTGACAGCGGGGCCCCGCTAACCCACACGCCAGCGCGGACGTGACCGCGCAACCCCTCTTACCACCCACACGCCAGTGCCGATGTGACTGGGCAGCCTGGTTCACCCACAGGAAGCGCGGATCTGACAGAGCGGCCCCGCTCACCCACACGCCAGCTCAGACGCGACCGGGTAGCCCTGCTCACCCAGGCGCCAGCGCTGATGTGACAGCGGGGCCCCGCTAACACACACGCCAGCGCGGAAGTGAACGCGCTACCCCCGCTTACCACAAGCAAGCGCGAACTTGACCGGGCAGCCCCGATTACCCAGGCGCCAGCGCGGTTGTGACAGCGGGGCCCCGCTATCCCACACGCCAGCGCGGACGTGACCGCGCAACCCCTCTTACCACCCACACGCCAGTGCAGATGTGACTGGGCAGCCCGGTTCACCCACAGGAAGCGCGGATCTGACAGAGCAGCCCCGCTCACCCACACGCCAGCTCGGACATGACCGTGAGGCCCCGCTCATGCGGACTCAAGTGCGGACTTGAGCGCGCGGCTAGACCCGCGCACGACGACGCCAGCGCGGGTGTGGCCGCGCGGCCTTGCTAACGGAAATGCCACCGCGGACGTGATTCCCCAGACCCGCTCACTCACACGCCAGCGCGGACGTGACAGCGGGTCCCCGCTCACCCAAATGCCAGCACAACCGTGACCGCACCGCCCCGCTCACTCTGGCGCCAGCGCTGATATGACAGTGGGGCTCCGCTCACCCACACCCCAGCGCAGAGGTGACCGCCAGCGCTGACATGACCGGGTAGCCCTGCTCACCCAGGCGCCAGCGCGGATGTGACAGCGGGGCCCCGCTAACCCACACGCCAGCGCGGACGTGACCGGGTAGCCCTTCTCACCCAGGCGCCAGCGCGGATATGACAGCGGGGCCCCGCTAACCCACACGCCAGCGCGGACGTGACCGGGTAGCCCTGCTCACCCAGGCGCCAGCGTGGATGTGACAGCGGGGCCCCGCTAACCCACACGCCAGCGCGGACGTGACCGCGCAACCCCTCTTACCACCCACACGCCAGTGCCGATGTGACTGGGCAGCCTGGTTCACCCACAGGAAGCGCGGATCTGACAGAGCGGCCCCGCTCACCCACACGCCAGCTCAGACGCGACCGGGTAGCCCTGCTCACCCAGGCGCCAGCGCTGATGTGACAGCGGGGCCCCGCTAACACACACGCCAGCGCGGACGTGACCGCGCAACCCCTCTTACCACCCACACGCCAGTGCAGATGTGACTGGGCAGCCCGGTTCACCCACAGGAAGCGCGGATCTGACAGAGCAGCCCCGCTCACCCACACGCCAGCTCGGACATGACCGTGAGGCCCCGCTCATGCGGACTCAAGTGCGGACTTGAGCGCGCGGCTAGACCCGCGCACGACGACGCCAGCGCGGGTGTGGCCGCGCGGCCTTGCTAACGGAAATGCCACCGCGGACGTGATTCCCCAGACCCGCTCACTCACACGCCAGCGCGGACGTGACAGCGGGTCCCCGCTCACCCAAATGCCAGCACAAACGTGACCGCACCGCCCCGCTCACTCTGGCGCCAGCGCTGATATGACAGTGGGGCTCCGCTCACCCACACCCCAGCGCAGAGGTGACCGCCAGCGCTGACATGACCGGGTAGCCCTGCTCACCCAGGCGCCAGCGCGGATGTGACAGCGGGGCCCCGCTAACCCACACGCCAGCGCGGACGTGACCGGGTAGCCCTTCTCACCCAGGCGCCAGCGCGGATATGACAGCGGGGCCCCGCTAACCCACACGCCAGCGCGGACGTGACCGGGTAGCCCTGCTCACCCAGGCGCCAGCGTGGATGTGACAGCGGGGCCCCGCTAACCCACACGCCAGCGCGGACGTGACCGCGCAACCCCTCTTACCACCCACACGCCAGTGCCGATGTGACTGGGCAGCCTGGTTCACCCACAGGAAGCGCGGATCTGACAGAGCGGCCCCGCTCACCCACACGCCAGCTCAGACGCGACCGGGTAGCCCTGCTCACCCAGGCGCCAGCGCTGATGTGACAGCGGGGCCCCGCTAACACACACGCCAGCGCGGAAGTGAACGCGCTACCCCGCTTACCACAAGCAAGCGCGAACTTGACCGGGCAGCCCCGATTACCCAGGCGCCAGCGCGGTTGTGACAGCGGGGCCCCGCTATCCCACACGCCAGCGCGGACGTGACCGCGCAACCCCTCTTACCACCCACACGCCAGTGCAGATGTGACTGGGCAGCCCGGTTCACCCACAGGAAGCGCGGATCTGACAGAGCAGCCCCGCTCACCCACACGCCAGCTCGGACATGACCGTGAGGCCCCGCTCATGCGGACTCAAGTGCGGACTTGAGCGCGCGGCCAGACCCGCGCACGACGACGCCAGCGCGGGTGTGGCCGCGCGGCCTTGCTAACGGAAATGCCACCGCGGACGTGATTCCCCAGACCCGCTCACTCACACGCCAGCGCGGACGTGACAGCGGGTCCCCGCTCACCCAAATGCCAGCACAAACGTGACCGCACCGCCCCGCTCACTCTGGCGCCAGCGCTGATATGACAGTGGGGCTCCGCTCACCCACACCCCAGCGCAGAGGTGACCGCCAGCGCTGACATGACCGGGTAGCCCTGCTCACCCAGGCGCCAGCGCGGATGTGACAGCGGGGCCCCGCTAACCCACACGCCAGCGCGGACGTGACCGGGTAGCCCTTCTCACCCAGGCGCCAGCGCGGATATGACAGCGGGGCCCCGCTAACCCACACGCCAGCGCGGACGTGACCGGGTAGCCCTGCTCACCCAGGCGCCAGCGTGGATGTGACAGCGGGGCCCCGCTAACCCACACGCCAGCGCGGACGTGACCGCGCAACCCCTCTTACCACCCACACGCCAGTGCCGATGTGACTGGGCAGCCTGGTTCACCCACAGGAAGCGCGGATCTGACAGAGCGGCCCCGCTCACCCACACGCCAGCTCAGACGCGACCGGGTAGCCCTGCTCACCCAGGCGCCAGCGCTGATGTGACAGCGGGGCCCCGCTAACACACACGCCAGCGCGGAAGTGAACGCGCTACCCCGCTTACCACAAGCAAGCGCGAACTTGACCGGGCAGCCCCGATTACCCAGGCGCCAGCGCGGTTGTGACAGCGGGGCCCCGCTATCCCACACGCCAGCGCGGACGTGACCGCGCAACCCCTCTTACCACCCACACGCCAGTGCAGATGTGACTGGGCAGCCCGGTTCACCCACAGGAAGCGCGGATCTGACAGAGCAGCCCCGCTCACCCACACGCCAGCTCGGACATGACCGTGAGGCCCCGCTCATGCGGACTCAAGTGCGGACTTGAGCGCGCGGCTAGACCCGCGCACGACGACGCCAGCGCGGGTGTGGCCGCGCGGCCTTGCTAACGGAAATGCCACCGCGGACGTGATTCCCCAGACCCGCTCACTCACACGCCAGCGCGGACGTGACAGCGGGTCCCCGCTCACCCAAATGCCAGCACAAACGTGACCGCACCGCCCCGCTCACTCTGGCGCCAGCGCTGATATGACAGTGGGGCTCCGCTCACCCACACCCCAGCGCAGAGGTGACCGCCAGCGCTGACATGACCGGGTAGCCCTGCTCACCCAGGCGCCAGCGCGGATGTGACAGCGGGGCCCCGCTAACCCACACGCCAGCGCGGACGTGACCGGGTAGCCCTTCTCACCCAGGCGCCAGCGCGGATATGACAGCGGGGCCCCGCTAACCCACACGCCAGCGCGGACGTGACCGGGTAGCCCTGCTCACCCAGGCGCCAGCGTGGATGTGACAGCGGGGCCCCGCTAACCCACACGCCAGCGCGGACGTGACCGCGCAACCCCTCTTACCACCCACACGCCAGTGCCGATGTGACTGGGCAGCCTGGTTCACCCACAGGAAGCGCGGATCTGACAGAGCGGCCCCGCTCACCCACACGCCAGCTCAGACGCGACCGGGTAGCCCTGCTCACCCAGGCGCCAGCGCTGATGTGACAGCGGGGCCCCGCTAACACACACGCCAGCGCGGAAGTGAACGCGCTACCCCCGCTTACCACAAGCAAGCGCGAACTTGACCGGGCAGCCCCGATTACCCAGGCGCCAGCGCGGTTGTGACAGCGGGGCCCCGCTATCCCACACGCCAGCGCGGACGTGACCGCGCAACCCCTCTTACCACCCACACGCCAGTGCAGATGTGACTGGGCAGCCCGGTTCACCCACAGGAAGCGCGGATCTGACAGAGCAGCCCCGCTCACCCACACGCCAGCTCGGACATGACCGTGAGGCCCCGCTCATGCGGACTCAAGTGCGGACTTGAGCGCGCGGCTAGACCCGCGCACGACGACGCCAGCGCGGGTGTGGCCGCGCGGCCTTGCTAACGGAAATGCCACCGCGGACGTGATTCCCCAGACCCGCTCACTCACACGCCAGCGCGGACGTGACAGCGGGTCCCCGCTCACCCAAATGCCAGCACAAACGTGACCGCACCGCCCCGCTCACTCTGGCGCCAGCGCTGATATGACAGTGGGGCTCCGCTCACCCACACCCCAGCGCAGAGGTGACCGCCAGCGCTGACATGACCGGGTAGCCCTGCTCACCCAGGCGCCAGCGCGGATGTGACAGCGGGGCCCCGCTAACCCACACGCCAGCGCGGACGTGACCGGGTAGCCCTTCTCACCCAGGCGCCAGCGCGGATATGACAGCGGGGCCCCGCTAACCCACACGCCAGCGCGGACGTGACCGGGTAGCCCTGCTCACCCAGGCGCCAGCGTGGATGTGACAGCGGGGCCCCGCTAACCCACACGCCAGCGCGGACGTGACCGCGCAACCCCTCTTACCACCCACACGCCAGTGCCGATGTGACTGGGCAGCCTGGTTCACCCACAGGAAGCGCGGATCTGACAGAGCGGCCCCGCTCACCCACACGCCAGCTCAGACGCGACCGGGTAGCCCTGCTCACCCAGGCGCCAGCGCTGATGTGACAGCGGGGCCCCGCTAACACACACGCCAGCGCGGAAGTGAACGCGCTACCCCGCTTACCACAAGCAAGCGCGAACTTGACCGGGCAGCCCCGATTACCCAGGCGCCAGCGCGGTTGTGACAGCGGGGCCCCGCTATCCCACACGCCAGCGCGGACGTGACCGCGCAACCCCTCTTACCACCCACACGCCAGTGCAGATGTGACTGGGCAGCCCGGTTCACCCACAGGAAGCGCGGATCTGACAGAGCAGCCCCGCTCACCCACACGCCAGCTCGGACATGACCGTGAGGCCCCGCTCATGCGGACTCAAGTGCGGACTTGAGCGCGCGGCTAGACCCGCGCATGACGACGCCAGCGCGGGTGTGGCCGCGCGGCCTTGCTAACGGAAATGCCACCGCGGACGTGATTCCCCAGACCCGCTCACTCACACGCCAGCGCGGACGTGACAGCGGGTCCCCGCTCACCCAAATGCCAGCACAAACGTGACCGCACCGCCCCGCTCACTCTGGCGCCAGCGCTGATATGACAGTGGGGCTCCGCTCACCCACACCCCAGCGCAGAGGTGACCGCCAGCGCTGACATGACCGGGTAGCCCTGCTCACCCAGGCGCCAGCGAGGATGTGACAGCGGGGCCCCGCTAACCCACACGCCAGCGCGGACGTGACCGGGTAGCCCTTCTCACTCAGGCGCCAGCGCGGATATGACAGCGGGGCCCCGCTAACCCACACGCCAGCGCGGACGTGACCGGGTAGCCCTGCTCACCCAGGCGCCAGCGTGGATGTGACAGCGGGGCCCCGCTAACCCACACGCCAGCGCGGACGTGACCGCGCAACCCCTCTTACCACCCACACGCCAGTGCCGATGTGACTGGGCAGCCTGGTTCACCCACAGGAAGCGCGGATCTGACAGAGCGGCCCCGCTCACCCACACGCCAGCTCAGACGCGACCGGGTAGCCCTGCTCACCCAGGCGCCAGCGCTGATGTGACAGCGGGGCCCCGCTAACACACACGCCAGCGCGGAAGTGAACGCGCTACCCCGCTTACCACAAGCAAGCGCGAACTTGACCGGGCAGCCCCGATTACCCAGGCGCCAGCGCGGTTGTGACAGCGGGGCCCCGCTATCCCACACGCCAGCGCGGACGTGACCGCGCAACCCCTCTTACCACCCACACGCCAGTGCAGATGTGACTGGGCAGCCCGGTTCACCCACAGGAAGCGCGGATCTGACAGAGCAGCCCCGCTCACCCACACGCCAGCTCGGACATGACCGTGAGGCCCCGCTCATGCGGACTCAAGTGCGGACTTGAGCGCGCGGCCAGACCCGCGCACGACGACGCCAGCGCGGGTGTGGCCGCGCGGCCTTGCTAACGGAAATGCCACCGCGGACGTGATTCCCCAGACCCGCTCACTCACACGCCAGCGCGGACGTGACAGCGGGTCCCCGCTCACCCAAATGCCAGCACAAACGTGACCGCACCGCCCCGCTCACTCTGGCGCCAGCGCTGATATGACAGTGGGGCTCCGCTCACCCACACCCCAGCGCAGAGGTGACCGCCAGCGCTGACATGACCGGGTAGCCCTGCTCACCCAGGCGCCAGCGCGGATGTGACAGCGGGGCCCCGCTAACCCACACGCCAGCGCGGACGTGACCGGGTAGCCCTTCTCACCCAGGCGCCAGCGCGGATATGACAGCGGGGCCCCGCTAACCCACACGCCAGCGCGGACGTGACCGGGTAGCCCTGCTCACCCAGGCGCCAGCGTGGATGTGACAGCGGGGCCCCGCTAACCCACACGCCAGCGCGGACGTGACCGCGCAACCCCTCTTACCACCCACACGCCAGTGCCGATGTGACTGGGCAGCCTGGTTCACCCACAGGAAGCGCGGATCTGACAGAGCGGCCCCGCTCACCCACACGCCAGCTCAGACGCGACCGGGTAGCCCTGCTCACCCAGGCGCCAGCGCTGATGTGACAGCGGGGCCCCGCTAACACACACGCCAGCGCGGAAGTGAACGCGCTACCCCGCTTACCACAAGCAAGCGCGAACTTGACCGGGCAGCCCCGATTACCCAGGCGCCAGCGCGGTTGTGACAGCGGGGCCCCGCTATCCCACACGCCAGCGCGGACGTGACCGCGCAACCCCTCTTACCACCCACACGCCAGTGCAGATGTGACTGGGCAGCCCGGTTCACCCACAGGAAGCGCGGATCTGACAGAGCAGCCCCGCTCACCCACACGCCAGCTCGGACATGACCGTGAGGCCCCTCTCATGCGGACTCAAGTGCGGACTTGAGCGCGCGGCCAGACCCGCGCACGACGACGCCAGCGCGGGTGTGGCCGCGCGGCCTTGCTAACGGAAATGCCACCGCGGACGTGATTCCCCAGACCCGCTCACTCACACGCCAGCGCGGACGTGACAGCGGGTCCCCGCTCACCCAAATGCCAGCACAACCGTGACCGCACCGCCCCGCTCACTCTGGCGCCAGCGCTGATATGACAGTGGGGCTCCGCTCACCCACACCCCAGCGCAGAGGTGACCGCCAGCGCTGACATGACCGGGTAGCCCTGCTCACCCAGGCGCCAGCGCGGATGTGACAGCGGGGCCCCGCTAACCCACACGCCAGCGCGGACGTGACCGGGTAGCCCTTCTCACCCAGGCGCCAGCGCGGATATGACAGCGGGGCCCCGCTAACCCACACGCCAGCGCGGACGTGACCGGGTAGCCCTGCTCACCCAGGCGCCAGCGTGGATGTGACAGCGGGGCCCCGCTAACCCACACGCCAGCGCGGACGTGACCGCGCAACCCCTCTTACCACCCACACGCCAGTGCCGATGTGACTGGGCAGCCTGGTTCACCCACAGGAAGCGCGGATCTGACAGAGCGGCCCCGCTCACCCACACGCCAGCTCAGACGCGACCGGGTAGCCCTGCTCACCCAGGCGCCAGCGCTGATGTGACAGCGGGGCCCCGCTAACACACACGCCAGCGCGGAAGTGAACGCGCTACCCCGCTTACCACAAGCAAGCGCGAACTTGACCGGGCAGCCCCGATTACCCAGGCGCCAGCGCGGTTGTGACAGCGGGGCCCCGCTATCCCACACGCCAGCGCGGACGTGACCGCGCAACCCCTCTTACCACCCACACGCCAGTGCAGATGTGACTGGGCAGCCCGGTTCACCCACAGGAAGCGCGGATCTGACAGAGCAGCCCCGCTCACCCACACGCCAGCTCGGACATGACCGTGAGGCCCCGCTCATGCGGACTCAAGTGCGGACTTGAGCGCGCGGCTAGACCCGCGCACGACGACGCCAGCGCGGGTGTGGCCGCGCGGCCTTGCTAACGGAAATGCCACCGCGGACGTGATTCCCCAGACCCGCTCACTCACACGCCAGCGCGGACGTGACAGCGGGTCCCCGCTCACCCAAATGCCAGCACAACCGTGACCGCACCGCCCCGCTCACTCTGGCGCCAGCGCTGATATGACAGTGGGGCTCCGCTCACCCACACCCCAGCGCAGAGGTGACCGCCAGCGCTGACATGACCGGGTAGCCCTGCTCACCCAGGCGCCAGCGCGGATGTGACAGCGGGGCCCCGCTAACCCACACGCCAGCGCGGACGTGACCGGGTAGCCCTTCTCACCCAGGCGCCAGCGCGGATATGACAGCGGGGCCCCGCTAACCCACACGCCAGCGCGGACGTGACCGGGTAGCCCTGCTCACCCAGGCGCCAGCGTGGATGTGACAGCGGGGCCCCGCTAACCCACACGCCAGCGCGGACGTGACCGCGCAACCCCTCTTACCACCCACACGCCAGTGCCGATGTGACTGGGCAGCCTGGTTCACCCACAGGAAGCGCGGATCTGACAGAGCGGCCCCGCTCACCCACACGCCAGCTCAGACGCGACCGGGTAGCCCTGCTCACCCAGGCGCCAGCGCTGATGTGACAGCGGGGCCCCGCTAACACACACGCCAGCGCGGAAGTGAACGCGCTACCCCCGCTTACCACAAGCAAGCGCGAACTTGACCGGGCAGCCCCGATTACCCAGGCGCCAGCGCGGTTGTGACAGCGGGGCCCCGCTATCCCACACGCCAGCGCGGACGTGACCGCGCAACCCCTCTTACCACCCACACGCCAGTGCAGATGTGACTGGGCAGCCCGGTTCACCCACAGGAAGCGCGGATCTGACAGAGCAGCCCCGCTCACCCACACGCCAGCTCGGACATGACCGTGAGGCCCCGCTCATGCGGACTCAAGTGCGGACTTGAGCGCGCGGCCAGACCCGCGCACGACGACGCCAGCGCGGGTGTGGCCGCGCGGCCTTGCTAACGGAAATGCCACCGCGGACGTGATTCCCCAGACCCGCTCACTCACACGCCAGCGCGGACGTGACAGCGGGTCCCCGCTCACCCAAATGCCAGCACAAACGTGACCGCACCGCCCCGCTCACTCTGGCGCCAGCGCTGATATGACAGTGGGGCTCCGCTCACCCACACCCCAGCGCAGAGGTGACCGCCAGCGCTGACATGACCGGGTAGCCCTGCTCACCCAGGCGCCAGCGCGGATGTGACAGCGGGGCCCCGCTAACCCACACGCCAGCGCGGACGTGACCGGGTAGCCCTTCTCACCCAGGCGCCAGCGCGGATATGACAGCGGGGCCCCGCTAACCCACACGCCAGCGCGGACGTGACCGGGTAGCCCTGCTCACCCAGGCGCCAGCGTGGATGTGACAGCGGGGCCCCGCTAACCCACACGCCAGCGCGGACGTGACCGCGCAACCCCTCTTACCACCCACACGCCAGTGCCGATGTGACTGGGCAGCCTGGTTCACCCACAGGAAGCGCGGATCTGACAGAGCGGCCCCGCTCACCCACACGCCAGCTCAGACGCGACCGGGTAGCCCTGCTCACCCAGGCGCCAGCGCTGATGTGACAGCGGGGCCCCGCTAACACACACGCCAGCGCGGAAGTGAACGCGCTACCCCGCTTACCACAAGCAAGCGCGAACTTGACCGGGCAGCCCCGATTACCCAGGCGCCAGCGCGGTTGTGACAGCGGGGCCCCGCTATCCCACACGCCAGCGCGGACGTGACCGCGCAACCCCTCTTACCACCCACACGCCAGTGCAGATGTGACTGGGCAGCCCGGTTCACCCACAGGAAGCGCGGATCTGACAGAGCAGCCCCGCTCACCCACACGCCAGCTCGGACATGACCGTGAGGCCCCGCTCATGCGGACTCAAGTGCGGACTTGAGCGCGCGGCCAGACCCGCGCACGACGACGCCAGCGCGGGTGTGGCCGCGCGGCCTTGCTAACGGAAATGCCACCGCGGACGTGATTCCCCAGACCCGCTCACTCACACGCCAGCGCGGACGTGACAGCGGGTCCCCGCTCACGCAAATGCCAGCACAAACGTGACCGCACCGCCCCGCTCACTCTGGCGCCAGCGCTGATATGACAGTGGGGCTCCGCTCACCCACACCCCAGCGCAGAGGTGACCGCCAGCGCTGACATGACCGGGTAGCCCTGCTCACCCAGGCGCCAGCGCGGATGTGACAGCGGGGCCCCGCTAACCCACACGCCAGCGCGGACGTGACCGGTTAGCCCTTCTCACCCAGGCGCCAGCGCGGATATGACAGCGGGGCCCCGCTAACCCACACGCCAGCGCGGACGTGACCGGGTAGCCCTGCTCACCCAGGCGCCAGCGTGGATGTGACAGCGGGGCCCCGCTAACCCACACGCCAGCGCGGACGTGACCGCGCAACCCCTCTTACCACCCACACGCCAGTGCCGATGTGACTGGGCAGCCTGGTTCACCCACAGGAAGCGCGGATCTGACAGAGCGGCCCCGCTCACCCACACGCCAGCTCAGACGCGACCGGGTAGCCCTGCTCACCCAGGCGCCAGCGCTGATGTGACAGCGGGGCCCCGCTAACACACACGCCAGCGCGGAAGTGAACGCGCTACCCCGCTTACCACAAGCAAGCGCGAACTTGACCGGGCAGCCCCGATTACCCAGGCGCCAGCGCGGTTGTGACAGCGGGGCCCCGCTATCCCACACGCCAGCGCGGACGTGACCGCGCAACCCCTCTTACCACCCACACGCCAGTGCAGATGTGACTGGGCAGCCCGGTTCACCCACAGGAAGCGCGGATCTGACAGAGCAGCCCCGCTCACCCACACGCCAGCTCGGACATGACCGTGAGGCCCCGCTCATGCGGACTCAAGTGCGGACTTGAGCGCGCGGCCAGACCCGCGCACGACGACGCCAGCGCGGGTGTGGCCGCGCGGCCTTGCTAACGGAAATGCCACCGCGGACGTGATTCCCCAGACCCGCTCACTCACACGCCAGCGCGGACGTGACAGCGGGTCCCCGCTCACCCAAATGCCAGCACAACCGTGACCGCACCGCCCCGCTCACTCTGGCGCCAGCGCTGATATGACAGTGGGGCTCCGCTCACCCACACCCCAGCGCAGAGGTGACCGCCAGCGCTGACATGACCGGGTAGCCCTGCTCACCCAGGCGCCAGCGCGGATGTGACAGCGGGGCCCCGCTAACCCACACGCCAGCGCGGACGTGACCGGGTAGCCCTTCTCACCCAGGCGCCAGCGCGGATATGACAGCGGGGCCCCGCTAACCCACACGCCAGCGCGGACGTGACCGGGTAGCCCTGCTCACCCAGGCGCCAGCGTGGATGTGACAGCGGGGCCCCGCTAACCCACACGCCAGCGCGGACGTGACCGCGCAACCCCTCTTACCACCCACACGCCAGTGCCGATGTGACTGGGCAGCCTGGTTCACCCACAGGAAGCGCGGATCTGACAGAGCGGCCCCGCTCACCCACACGCCAGCTCAGACGCGACCGGGTAGCCCTGCTCACCCAGGCGCCAGCGCTGATGTGACAGCGGGGCCCCGCTAACACACACGCCAGCGCGGACGTGACCGCGCTACCCCGCTTACCACAAGCAAGCGCGAACTTGACCGGGCAGCCCCGCTTACCCAGGCGCCAGCACGGATGTGACAGCGGGGCCCCGCTAACCCACACGCCAGCGCGGACGTGACCGCGCAACCCCTCTTACCACCCACACGCCAGTGCAGATGTGACTGGGCAGCCCGGTTCACCCACAGGAAGCGCGGATCTGACAGAGCAGCCCCGCTCACCCACACGCCAGCTCGGACATGACCGTGAGGCCCCGCTCATGCGGACTCAAGTGCGGACTTGAGCGCGCGGCCAGACCCGCGCACGACGACGCCAGCGCGGGTGTGGCCGCGCGGCCTTGCTAACGGAAATGCCACCGCGGACGTGATTCCCCAGACCCGCTCACTCACACGCCAGCGCGGACGTGACAGCGGGTCCCCGCTCACCCAAATGCCAGCACAAACGTGACCGCACCGCCCCGCTCACTCTGGCGCCAGCGCTGATATGACAGTGGGGCTCCGCTCACCCACACCCCAGCGCAGAGGTGACCGCCAGCGCTGACATGACCGGGTAGCCCTGCTCACCCAGGCGCCAGCGCGGATGTGACAGCGGGGCCCCGTTAACCCACACGCCAGCGCGGACGTGACCGGGTAGCCCTTCTCACCCAGGCGCCAGCGCGGATATGACAGCGGGGCCCCGCTAACCCACACGCCAGCGCGGACGTGACCGGGTAGCCCTGCTCACCCAGGCGCCAGCGTGGATGTGACAGCGGGGCCCCGCTAACCCACACGCCAGCGCGGACGTGACCGCGCAACCCCTCTTACCACCCACACGCCAGTGCCGATGTGACTGGGCAGCCCGGTTCACCCACAGGAAGCGCGGATCTGACAGAGCAGCCCCGCTCACCCACACGCCAGCTCGGACATGACCGTGAGGCCCCGCTCATGCGGACTCAAGTGCGGACTTGAGCGCGCGGCCAGACCCGCGCACGACGACGCCAGCGCGGGTGTGGCCGCGCGGCCTTGCTAACGGAAATGCCACCGCGGACGTGATTCCCCAGACCCGCTCACTCACACGCCAGCGCGGACGTGACAGCGGGTCCCCGCTCACCCAAATGCCAGCACAACCGTGACCGCACCGCCCCGCTCACTCTGGCGCCAGCGCTGATATGACAGTGGGGCTCCGCTCACCCACACCCCAGCGCAGAGGTGACCGCCAGCGCTGACATGACCGGGTAGCCCTGCTCACCCAGGCGCCAGCGCGGATGTGACAGCGGGGCCCCGCTAACCCACACGCCAGCGCGGACGTGACCGGGTAGCCCTTCTCACCCAGGCGCCAGCGCGGATATGACAGCGGGGCCCCGCTAACCCACACGCCAGCGCGGACGTGACCGGGTAGCCCTGCTCACCCAGGCGCCAGCGTGGATGTGACAGCGGGGCCCCGCTAACCCACACGCCAGCGCGGACGTGACCGCGCAACCCCTCTTACCACCCACACGCCAGTGCCGATGTGACTGGGCAGCCTGGTTCACCCACAGGAAGCGCGGATCTGACAGAGCGGCCCCGCTCACCCACACGCCAGCTCAGACGCGACCGGGTAGCCCTGCTCACCCAGGCGCCAGCGCTGATGTGACAGCGGGGCCCCGCTAACACACACGCCAGCGCGGACGTGACCGCGCTACCCCCGCTTACCACAAGCAAGCGCGAACTTGACCGGGCAGCCCCGCTTACCCAGGCGCCAGCACGGATGTGACAGCGGGGCCCCGCTAACCCACACGCCAGCGCGGACGTGACCGCGCAACCCCTCTTACCACCCACACGCCAGTGCAGATGTGACTGGGCAGCCCGGTTCACCCACAGGAAGCGCGGATCTGACAGAGCAGCCCCGCTCACCCACACGCCAGCTCGGACATGACCGTGAGGCCCCGCTCATGCGGACTCAAGTGCGGACTTGAGCGCGCGGCCAGACCCGCGCACGACGACGCCAGCGCGGGTGTGGCCGCGCGGCCTTGCTAACGGAAATGCCACCGCGGACGTGATTCCCCAGACCCGCTCACTCACACGCCAGCGCGGACGTGACAGCGGGTCCCCGCTCACCCAAATGCCAGCACAAACGTGACCGCACCGCCCCGCTCACTCTGGCGCCAGCGCTGATATGACAGTGGGGCTCCGCTCACCCACACCCCAGCGCAGAGGTGACCGCCAGCGCTGACATGACCGGGTAGCCCTGCTCACCCAGGCGCCAGCGCGGATGTGACAGCGGGGCCCCGCTAACCCACACGCCAGCGCGGACGTGACCGGGTAGCCCTTCTCACTCAGGCGCCAGCGCGGATATGACAGCGGGGCCCCGCTAACCCACACGCCAGCGCGGACGTGACCGGGTAGCCCTGCTCACCCAGGCGCCAGCGTGGATGTGACAGCGGGGCCCCGCTAACCCACACGCCAGCGCGGACGTGACCGCGCAACCCCTCTTACCACCCACACGCCAGTGCCGATGTGACTGGGCAGCCTGGTTCACCCACAGGAAGCGCGGATCTGACAGAGCGGCCCCGCTCACCCACACGCCAGCTCAGACGCGACCGGGTAGCCCTGCTCACCCAGGCGCCAGCGCTGATGTGACAGCGGGGCCCCGCTAACACACACGCCAGCGCGGAAGTGAACGCGCTACCCCGCTTACCACAAGCAAGCGCGAACTTGACCGGGCAGCCCCGATTACCCAGGCGCCAGCGCGGTTGTGACAGCGGGGCCCCGCTATCCCACACGCCAGCGCGGACGTGACCGCGCAACCCCTCTTACCACCCACACGCCAGTGCAGATGTGACTGGGCAGCCCGGTTCACCCACAGGAAGCGCGGATCTGACAGAGCAGCCCCGCTCACCCACACGCCAGCTCGGACATGACCGTGAGGCCCCGCTCATGCGGACTCAAGTGCGGACTTGAGCGCGCGGCCAGACCCGCGCACGACGACGCCAGCGCGGGTGTGGCCGCGCGGCCTTGCTAACGGAAATGCCACCGCGGACGTGATTCCCCAGACCCGCTCACTCACACGCCAGCGCGGACGTGACAGCGGGTCCCCGCTCACCCAAATGCCAGCACAACCGTGACCGCACCGCCCCGCTCACTCTGGCGCCAGCGCTGATATGACAGTGGGGCTCCGCTCACCCACACCCCAGCGCAGAGGTGACCGCCAGCGCTGACATGACCGGGTAGCCCTGCTCACCCAGGCGCCAGCGCGGATGTGACAGCGGGGCCCCGCTAACCCACACGCCAGCGCGGACGTGACCGGGTAGCCCTTCTCACTCAGGCGCCAGCGCGGATATGACAGCGGGGCCCCGCTAACCCACACGCCAGCGCGGACGTGACCGGGTAGCCCTGCTCACCCAGGCGCCAGCGTGGATGTGACAGCGGGGCCCCGCTAACCCACACGCCAGCGCGGACGTGACCGCGCAACCCCTCTTACCACCCACACGCCAGTGCCGATGTGACTGGGCAGCCTGGTTCACCCACAGGAAGCGCGGATCTGACAGAGCGGCCCCGCTCACCCACACGCCAGCTCAGACGCGACCGGGTAGCCCTGCTCACCCAGGCGCCAGCGCTGATGTGACAGCGGGGCCCCGCTAACACACACGCCAGCGCGGACGTGACCGCGCTACCCCCGCTTACCACAAGCAAGCGCGAACTTGACCGGGCAGCCCCGCTTACCCAGGCGCCAGCACGGATGTGACAGCGGGGCCCCGCTAACCCACACGCCAGCGCGGACGTGACCGCGCAACCCCTCTTACCACCCACACGCCAGTGCAGATGTGACTGGGCAGCCCGGTTCACCCACAGGAAGCGCGGATCTGACAGAGCAGCCCCGCTCACCCACACGCCAGCTCGGACATGACCGTGAGGCCCCGCTCATGCGGCCTCAAGCGCGGACTTGAGCGCGCGGCTAGACCCTCGCACGACGACGCCAGCGCGGGTGTGGCCGCGCGGCCTTGCTAACGGAAATGCCACCGCGGACGTGATTCCCCAGACCCGCTCACTCACACGCCAGCGCGGACGTGACAGCGGGTCCCCGCTCACCCAAATGCCAGCACAAACGTGACCGCACCGCCCCGCTCACTCTGGCGCCAGCGCTGATATGACAGTGGGGCTCCGCTCACCCACACCCCAGCGCGGAGGTGACCGCCAGCGCTGTCATGACCGGGTAGCCCTGCTTACCCAGGCGCCAGCGCGGATGTGACAGCGGGGCCCTGCTAACACACACGCCAGCGCGGACGTGACCGCGCTACCCCCGCTTACCACAAGCAAGCGCGAACTTGACCGGGCAGCCCCGCTTACCCAGGCGCCAGCGCGGACGTGACCGCACTGCACCGCTCACCCAGGCGCCAGGGCGGACGTGATTCCCCGGCACCGCTGCCCCACACGCCAGCGCTGACATGACCGGGTAGCCCTGCTCACCCAGGCGCCAGCGCGGATGTGACAGCGTGGCCCCGCTAACCCATACGCCAGCGCGGACGTGACTCCGCAACCCTACTTACCACCCACACGCCAGTGCAGATGTGATGCTTTCATGCATTGTTATATAAGGACATAAACAATGATAAGAAATTACACTAATTTGTTCACAGGAGTAGTTGATACACAAACTAAACATCATATAAACTCTGATGTGCTTTGAAATGTGTTATGGTAAGCAAGCATTTAGCTATTAATTTATGATAAGCTTTTCATGTTAATAAGAAAGATAATATTTTTGTTTCTTGTCAACCTTAGTAAATACTCCTTTTTTTATATAAGAAAGGAAAAAATAAAGAGAAAAATAGTGTGTCTAGTGTAAATGTAGAATATGTCAGAAAATGTTTAATAAAGTAAGATATTCTGAATTAAATTCAGGTAAACATTGCAGAGTACCCATTATTGACTGAGCACTGTGCTAATGAGAACAGGTGATTATGTTATGGTATTGTTTTATAGGAGTAATAGGCAAATAAAAAGATGTGAAAAAATAAAATATCACAAGTCAGATATAAAGAAGATAAAGAAAAGATATGCTGGCATTGAAGAACAAAGAAAAAGCAAAATAGATGATGTCTCTTCTTTGAAAAAACATATTTGAAAATAGATAAATGCCTGATATAATCAAGACCTTTAGAAATTGCATGATAGCTTGAGTGAAGTGTTTTTACTTACAGGGGTAAAAAAAAAAAAACCCACAGTTTTCCATGTAATCGCTTACCTGTGATTTCTGTGAGAGCACTTGACAAAGGATGAGATTCTGGATTAAATAACTGTGTAATGGCTAGGTAATTGATCCAAACATACCCTTCTAGAACAGCCTGTCTCTTCTCCTCTTCAAGTGAACAAATTCCAGGAGAAACTACATCTTAAGTCCTTACCAACTGTCATTTTATTGTATGTTAATAGCACAATAGCATTCTGTTGAAAAAGAAGAAAATACGAGATCCACTCATGTTCGTATAGGGATAAGGGAGATCAGGAAAATAATGGTGAGAGAGGAGCCTGGATATCAGGAAAGGGGAAATGGATGCTGAAAATGGAATTTTGAGTCTATCCAAGTCCCCCAAAATGTATATTATAAACATAAATGCAAACATTTTCTTAGCATTAATAAAATGGCCACCAATTCAATGTGTTTTTTTGTGTAAAATCTCACAAGAATTCTGTTAAATAGTATTCTATTGTGCTTATTTTAGGTGAAGAAATCAAAGCATATGGAGGTTAAATAATTTACTAAAGGCCGTTTATCAGGTAAAAGTTGAACAGGACTTCAATGCAAGCAACCTGATCACTAAAGTTGCTTAGGTCTTTTTTCAGAGTATTTTTTTCCAAATGTAAGTTAAGCTTAATTTAATTCTTTGTTATATTATTACTGGAAAAGAGTCTAGAATTTCAGCTAAAACCAAGATGTACCTGGAGGCAGCATATCATTGTTAACAACACGTGTCCTTCTCAGGACATCTAGCTTTATGTTGAGTTCAACCTCTGTTCCAGCTCTCTGGGTGGTCTCTTTGATGAAGAAACTTGCAAGAGAATGATGAATAGAATGAAATCTCACCTCTGCTCCTGGGTCTTGTCTTAAGGTCACGAGTGTTGCTTCTTCTGTAAGATTGACCTCCTTCACTAGAACTTCTGTTGGTATTAAAGGCTTAATTAGAGAGAAGGTTTAGATTCATGTTTGAGTATTCTGAGCCTCTGAATACCCTGTGCTTCTCAGCCTTTTTGCTGCTGTACCACTCCGTTAACTATCAAGATTCAGCAGATTTGTTAAGAAAAGATATATTATCAGATCACCTTAGTGCTAAATGTAATTTTTCATGGCTCCACTATGTAACAGAAAGCCAACTTCTTAATGACAAGGTAAATTGTCCCTTCCTGGATGTTTTAGTTTCTCTTTGTTTTCCTCTTGGCACAGAAGGATGTTAAGAGTCAGTAAACATACCTTAAGCTTAATGGAAATGCCCCTGATGAAAGTGTTTCACTGCTGGAAAAGAAGGTGTCTAGAATCAGAAAACCTAAAATTTTAGTCTTGGGAAGTACACATTCTCCAAGTGCGTCACCAAGGGTTTTGATACATTGAGCCACTTGCACTTCTATTCCTTGTTTTTCTGACCTGTTGACTCAACTGATTGGGTACAGAGCACCATGCAATGGGCATCTATTTAGGCTGTGAGGTTGCCTCTGGAGGATGCCTCCTAATCATATAGTATATTACTTTTATGATGACACATCAGTTACACCTTTAACAGGTGTTTGTATTTCCCTATTAGACCAGAAGTCTCTGAGTCGCAAGGTATGTGATAAGATTGGAAGATCCAGTACTGTGCTAGTAAATATATGCTACAATGGACAATTTGTGATAGATAAAAGTCTTCATTGGTAGCATTTTTTTCAGTCTCCATGTTACAAATATTTCCGCTATAGCCAATTTCAAGTAATTAATGTGACATCAGCTAGTTTGCAATTTTACTAAACTTTCATTTTTTATTTTTATTTTCCATTACTTCTTATCCCCCCTATACCCTTGTAATAAGTGAGCATGGGCCATCTTCACATGCCACTGAATGGATGTCAAGAGCATGTGACTACTTCTGCATTCCTTTGTCTCTATTGTGCTTCTTTTGGCCAATGCAGTATTGTGGAGACATTGTATTGATACATAAACACCGTAAACTCACAGAGTGGATCAGGGAAGGCAAACCTAACCCTAAATACATGTCAATTTTGGGCAAGATGAATCACTGCTCTGTTTTGGTGAATGCTATTCTGGTTGATTATTTCAGTGATTCAAAGTTCTGGTTACTCTCTTTGAAGAATGATATCCTGCAATGGCTCAACGTCAATGACTGTCACTGGCAAATTTGACATCCAGCAGTGGCAGCCTTGAGTACAATCCTCATTCAAAGCCTCAATATTTAACATGTTTTCTCCAGAGTTGATTCCTGCATGCCCTCACTGTACTAGTCAATGTCTGGCTGATATAACTTTCTCTGTCTCTTTAGAGGAAATAAAATGATTTTGCACTTCATTCCTACATGCGTAGCTCAATCTGCATGTCTCTTTCATGGACATCCTTATCCCTGGTGGTTTTCCATCTTTCTTCTCCCATGCCTGTCATCATCCAGATGAAGTTATTGAAAATTGTCCATGAGTTTGTATATATGTTAAGCTGTAG
Organism: Furipterus horrens; assembly: GCF_987537825.1. NCBI lineage: Eukaryota > Metazoa > Chordata > Mammalia > Chiroptera > Furipteridae > Furipterus > Furipterus horrens. The sequence continues at coordinate 13,985,374 of NW_028327171.1, forward strand.
TCACAGTTCCTCCCACAAAAAGAGAATGAAATAAAGACTGCCCATTGGGACTTCTTCTTTACTGTTATTTTATAAGGCCACCGCAAGCAGCAGTCCATTTCTGACTTGCATCCACACACTGAATTCACATGTCAATGAAACAAGCCTGACTTTTGTCCTTCTCTTAGTCATAAAAGCCAATAGAAATTTATTCACCCCATTCACTTTCACCAATGCAGTTTTAGGTTTGAGAACAGGGAGAGACAATGATCAGAAATATGGATGACATGGTTGTCTGGACAATCTGTTTATACAGCTTAATTGTAAATCTGGCCAGCTAGTGTCTTGGATATAATACCATCTTAAGATGGGCCAGCCCAGTTTATGACCTAGCAGTGCTGACTACACTCAATTGATGATGGGCATTCCATACTACACTGTCAGTTATATCCTGTTGTCAGATATCACATCTCCACCAGGACACTATAACAAAACTGACCCTATTTATTCAATATATTTCTCTGCTCTAAAAGGTGTGACCTTGTTTCAGAACTGGAGATCTACATTATAAAGCTCCTTTTAAGTTTTTTAAAAATAAATTTTCAAAAGTTTTCAAATACAGTTTACATTCAATACTATTTTATATTAGTTTCATATGTACAGCATAATGGTTAGATAATCATATACTTTACAAAGTGTTCATCCTGATATTTATAGTACCCAACTGGAACCAGGCATAGTTTTTTTATAATATGATTGACTATAATAGGGAGGAGCCCTCAAAAAAAGGGAATTATCTTCTTCTCTTGTAGTACAGGCTTCCCTCACTAGGTGAGTGTTTTAGGAACCCATCATATCAGTGTACCAACTGTCATAGTTGTGAGAGACTGTATTCAGCTTTAGTATTTTCTTTTGAAGATTCTTTTAATGCGTTTGCCATGTGATTTAAGAGTGCACCTGCCCACACTGCACTGAGTGTTAAGTAGTTTTTGATACGAAACGGCATGATCCCCATTCCCTACTCTTCCTATTTAACGGATCTTCCCTCAAGCAACATTTTTTTTGTTTGTTTATTTCCCTGAATAAAAAAGTCCTCAAAGGGAAACGTTTTTGTTGATATGGAAGAGGTGAAACAGAAAACAGCAGAAGCACTAAAATGCATCAAAATCAATGAGTTCAAAACTGTTTAGACCAGTGGAAAAACTGTCTCGATAGGTGTATTGCATCGAAGGGGGAGTACTTTGAAGATGACTGAAGTTTAAACAAGTAAGAATAAATACACAATATTTTTTCTAACTAAATTCCAGTTTTTTAGTCTCCCTTTGTATTTGCTACACTTTACTTTAAATCCCCATGACTATTTTGTAACTACCAATAAGTTTTGTCACAAACTCCACCACAGATGATTCTAAGATTATAGGATTTCCTGGGTTATATGACCCAAATCCAAGGCTACATACACCACACCATGGATATACTCTGCAGAGCCTTTTCTTTCTCTGGGTCCCAATAAATCTGACAGCCTCCTTACTATTCAGTACGTACATCTGAGAACTAGCCTGAGATGTGTGTTATGCTATCTCTAAATCTTTATAAGGCCTATCACATGTTGTGGTTTTCACTTAGGGGTGGAGGCTTGTAATGCAAGGATTTTTTTCTACTTTGCAAAGCATAAAACAACATCTCCTTGACAACTGGATTCTGAAAAATGTCAGTGATGTTTCGGTCACCTGAATAGTTGCAAGATTATCTTCAGCCTTTAGGGAACATGTATCTTACAAAGGTCTCTAATATGTTTGTCACATCTTGCTTTTCTGGCCCAATTATAATGATGTCAAAAATAGAATGTGTCAATATGATGTTTTGTGGAATGTTCAGATGGTTTAGATCCCTTTGGGGTATGGCATGACAGAGGACTAGAAAATTATCATTGCCTCTGGTAGAAGTGTTAGCATGTACTTTTATCTATCACACATGAAGGTGACACTTGTAGTGGTCTTCCTTCTTGATAGAAATAGAAAATCATGCATTTTCTGGATTAAGGCCCACATACTGTGTTCTGAGGCTGTTAATCTGGACTAGCAAAATTATACATCAGACCCTAGAGCTACAAAACAATCTTTATTTAAATGACACTATTTTGGAAACAATCACTCTTACATCTTTAGATCAGTTGTCCTTATCTTTGACAGTTCCCTGGTATATCATCTTACTTTCAATTTACTCTCTTGGCCACAATTGGAGAAAGGCAAGTTACTGGCTTTCCTTGGTCATTTTTGCTACCTCTCTACAGACCTCAAAGTCTATGGGGATCTGCTAGTGATCAAGACTATCATTGCAATTATACATTGTGTGCATATGTATGTGTCTACTTATCTCTCTGTGTGTATGCATGTGTTTGTGATGAATACTGGATTCATTTACAATGTGTCACTCATAAGTTCCAGTTCTAAAAGATGCTGTGATAGCTCAGGATCAGTGACTATTTAGATTGTATGTCTAAGAGCCACAGAAAGGTCATGTTTTCAAGCAGTTTAAATGGCTTTGGATTAATTGGAGAAAAACTGGCAGAATCATTTCAGGGTAGATTTGCCTTTGTGTGGTTGATTTCTTTTTCATGAATTGGGCCTTTCAGTCAGTAAAGTAGTGCTGCATCTGAACTCTGATTCAACTTCAGCACCAGGGCACAGGGTGATGGTAATTTATTAGAATGACTTTCCCAGGCACCCAATCATTCATTCATTCTTAATATATTTTGTTTGCATAGTTTAAACAATACACTGCTGATTGCCAGTGTGTCTTGACACTCAGAATAATGTTTTAAATAATATTCCTATTGCTTCGGCAGTTGTACTTACCCTCCCATTTGTTGATTTGTCAAACCCTTTTTCAACAATAATGTGTCTACTTTTTTCTTATTATTTAACTATCAATATGTGACCTCTACCATCTCAAGATTGTATCATCCTTTTCTCTCAGGGATTCCAGTTCTGAAATCACATCTCCAGTAGGTAGTTGTGGCCTGCATAGGAGAGCCAACACTGAGCTTTTAAATGAAGCTTGTTTTATTTGAATAATAAAACTTCAGGTCAAAATCACATTTCATGGTTGGAAAATTATTGTGAGGACAATACCAAGAGAAAATTGTCCAAGAATATTCTTTATTGTTTTAAAGGTTTTATTTATTTATTTCTAGAAAGAGAGGAATGGAAGGAGAAAGAGAAGGAGAGAAACATCAATGTGTAGTTTTCTCTGGTGCAACCCCAACTGGAGACCTGGCCTGCAACCCAGGCATTTGCCCTGACTGGGAATCGAACCAGCAGCCCTTTGGTTCACAGGTCGGCACTCACTCCACTGAGCCACACCAGCCAAGGCCAAGAATATTCTTTAGATTATACCAATGAAAAGAGTTTGTAACATATTTAAGATACATATTATATCGTGTCGGTAGCCGTCCGTCTCGAGAGACGATGGTGTAGCTTCTTAAGAGTCTATCTGCACCGCCGAGAATGGCTGTGCAGTCCGACTCGGGAGTGACACGGTATCTGTCTCCTCCAGTGTTGAATCGACATCTTGCGATGACGCTGGAGTGTCCTCTCCAGTGAAGCTGAAGCTACAGAGCCTGGGCAGGGTGATATGGAGGGTCTGCTGTTGCCCATGCAGCAGACCCCCCCCTCTCTTCGCAGCTGAAGGATCCAAGGGAAAGACGGAGTCAATACAGCTTGGGTTCAGGTGCGCCGCAGGAGTTGCCGGTGTTGACTGCAACGTCAAACCGCCTTAGGGACTCCGACTCCGGATTTTCTGTCGGGGTTTACTCCCTTAGCCTTTCCCCTGAAGAGGTATGCCGCAAGGCAGCGGAGGTTTTTTGGAGTCAGAGTTTTCCTTCTCTGATGTGCCCTGACTGGAAGATCGAACCAGCGACACTTAGCTCGCAGGCCGACGCTCAATCCACTGAGCCAAACCAGCCAGGGCAAAAAAAAAAAAAAAAAGAATAGTATGCACATAGAAATTAAACAAAAGAAGTGCAAAAGTTATATTCTAAAAACTATATAGCATAGTGGAAAGAAAATAAGCAAGACCCAAATAAATAGGAAAATATCCTATGTTCATGGATTGAAAAACTTAATGTTTTAAGATGGTAAGATTCCAAAATTGATCTACAAATTCAGTGCAGTCCTTATCAAAATCACAGCTAGCTACTTTGCAGAAAATGGCAAAGTGATCCTAAATTTCATACAGAAATTGAAGGGAACTTGAATAATCCAAACAATCTTGAAACAAAAAGAATGGAGATAGGCTTATGCTTTCTGACTTCAAAATTTATTACAAAAGTAAAATAACTAAGATAGTATGATTCCAGCATAAGGATAGACAAATAGAACAATAGAACAAAATTGAGAATTCAGAATAAACTCTCACATCTATGGCCAGCTGATTTTTTAAGGTGACACCAGATCATTCAATGGTGGAAATAATAGTTTTCTTTTCTTTTTTTTTTTAAACAAATAGTCTTAATACAACTGGATATCCACATGCAAGAAAGTTGGATCCTTATCTGATACCATATACAAAAATTAAATAAAAAATGGATCAAAGACCTAAACGTAAGTGCTAGAACTAGACAACTCTTGGAAGAAAACATAGGCATAAATCTTTGTAATTTTGAACTAGGCAATGGTTTCTTAGATATGACATCAAAAGCACAAATAACAAAAGAAAAAAGAAATAAACTGGATTTCATCAACATTTAAAAGTTTGTACTTCAGGTGGGGAGAAGATGGCGGATGAGTAATCAGAAGCTGAGCCCACTTGCTGGCGCCCCCAGAATGGATTTTCAGCTGATCTTCTGACAAGTGATCTGAATACTCAATGGAATTTTAACTGGTATGAATTTTTGAAGCCAAGGAGTACAGAGAATGCTCTACACTTTCCAGTAAATGAGAGGGGAAATAACCTACATGAGGTGCCTGCAGCAAAAGACAGAACGGACAGAAAATGCAGCTAAGTAGCTCCCAGCCCTCCTTGAGTGAGGGGCCCCGGTTCCACACAGGGAACCCCTAACCCTAACTGGGAGAGGCTTGGGAAAATATGCAGAATCTGGGAGGCTCAGTCTGTGCAATAGAGCGAGAAGCACATCCATAGCTGCAGTACCAGCTGCGAGAGTTCAAGAGAGAAATTCTATCTCCTGAAACTATCCGGGGCATGGGCAGGCTGTGGCTGGCCTTGACCGAGAAGGACTGTTTGCCTTTTGGGGAGGTAGAGTGTGTGGAGATCCAGGCAGTGGCTCAGCACTGCATGTGGGTGCCACATGGAGAATTTTTAAGAGGGGAGCTGAGGTGTGGCTGGGCAGGGACCCCCACAACGCATGCCAGCAAACAGGCCAGATTGAAAGCGCAGTTTATGCCCACTGAGTCCAGTTGACCAGGAAGAGTAGAAGGCTGCATGGTGAAGGGATTTAGGGGCCCCACTGTATATAGTTTTATTATTAAAAATTTTTATGTTAGTTTATTTCATATCTTACATTTTATTCTTCTCTTACTCCATTTTGCCTTCATCTTCTCTTTCTTATTTTTGTTTTAAATTTTACTTTTTCCCATTCTATATCTCATTTCTATTGCTCAATCTTATTACTCCTTCCATCCTCTCAAAACTATCTTTCTTTCTATCACTCATTTCACATTCTTTTCTACTTTCTTATGATATCCTTATTCTTGTTCCACCTTTATTAGTATTAGCTCTGTTGTGTTTGGGTTGTTATTGCATTTCTCCAATTTTATTTCTAGTTGCTCACTATTTTTATTTTAAACCTTATATTTCACTGTTCTCTTATCCTACTCCACTTCGCCTTCTCCTTTCCTGTCTTATTTTTATTATAAATATTATTTTCTCCCTTTCTTAGCTTGGTTTCCAAAACTTTATGCTTATTATATCTCCTCCCTCTATGCCCTCAAAATAATTTTTCTTTCCTTTAGACATCTCACAATATTTTTTCTTTCTTATAATATTTTTGTTCTCTTTTCACCTTTATTAACCTTTGCTCATTTGTCATGGATATCACTGCAGTGGATGCTTTTCTTCAAAAAAGATCATACAGCATGATCAAGTGCGATTTATCCCAGGTATACAAGAATGGATGCTGAAAAAGTATTTGATAAAATCTAACAAACATTTATAATAAAAACACTCAGCAAAGTGGGATGATAGGGAACACATTTCAACATAATAAAGGCATATATGAGATACCTACTGTCAACATCATATTCAATGAGCAAAAACTAAAAGCTTTTCCCTGAAGATAAAGAACAAGACAGGGATGTCCACTTTCAACACTCATTCAACATAGCACTGAAGTTCTAGCCACAACAACCAGATAAGAAAGAGACATAAAAGGCACCTAAATTGGAAAGGAGACAACATAATAGTGTACATAGAAAACTCTATAGTTTCCACCAAAAACTACTCCACCTATTAAGTGAATTTGGCAAAGTAGCAGAATAAAAAGTCAATATTCAAAAATTGATGACAATTTGTGTATACTAGCAATGAACTATCAGAAAGAGAAACCAGAAAAAAAACGCCAGTTACTATAGAAATAGGAAAAATGAAGTGCTTAGAAATAAGTTTAACCAAAGAGGTAAAAGACCTGTACTTGGAAACCTACAGAACACTGAAGAAAGAAATTAAGGAAGATACAATTAAAAGGAAGCATATACCATGTTCACAGACTGGAAGACTTAACATCATTAAAATGTTTGTACTCCCTGAAGCAATCTATACATTCAACGCAATCCCTATTAAAATACTTATGGCATATTTCACTGATATAGAACAAATACTCCAAAAATATATATGGAACCAAAAAAGACCTTGAATAGCTTCAGCAATCTTGAGAAAGAAAAATAAAGTAGGAGGGATCATAATACCTAACACCAAACTATACTATAAGGCCACTGTAATCAAAACAGTCTGGTGCTGGCATAAGAATAGACACATAGATCAATGGAACATAATAGAGAGCTCAGAAATAAACCCAGGTCTCTATGGTCAATTAATATTTGACAAAGGGGGCATGAGCATACAATGGCATAAAAACAGTCTCTTCAATAAATGGTATTGGGAGAATTGGACTGATACATGTGAAAAAATAAAACTAGACCACCAACTTACACCATACACCAGGATAAAGCCAAAATGGATAAAATACTTAAATACAAGTCATGATACTATAGAAGTCCTAGAGGAAAAAATAGGCAGAAAAATTTCAAGTATCCTATATAGCAATATATTTGCCAATATATCACTTAGGGCAAGGGAAAAAATAAACAAATGAGACTACATCAAACTAAAAGCTTTTGCACTGCTAAAGAAACCATTATCAAAATGAAAAGGGAATCTACTGTATGTGAGAACATATTTGCCAATGATACATCAGACAAGGGTTTGATCTCCAAAATATATAAAGAACTCATAAGTCTCAACATCAGGAAGGCAAACAATCCACTTAAAAAATGGGCAAAGCACCTGAATAAACACTCCTCCAAGGAGGACATTCAGAAGGCCCATGGACATATGAGAAGATGCTCAACATCACTAGCCATCAGAGAGATGCAAATTAAAACTACAATGAGATATTACCTCACACTGGTCAGAATGGCTATCATTAATAAATCAACAAATAAGTGTTGGTGAGAATATGGAGGCAAGGGGACCCTAGTGCACCATTGGTCGGAATGTAGACTGGTGTAGCCACTGTGGAAAACAGTTTAAAATTTCCTAAAAAAATTAATAATGAAACTGCCTTTCGACCCAGCAATTCTGCTGCTGGGAATATATCCTAAGAATTCTGAAACACCAATTCAAAAGAACCTATGCACCCCAATGTTTATAGCAGTGCTATTTACAATAGTCAAGTGCTGGAAACAGCATAAGTGCTCATCAGTAGATGAGTGGATCAAAATACTGTGGTACATTTACACAATGGAATACTATGCAGCAATAAGAAAGGACTCCTATTTTTCGCAACAGCATGGATGGAACTGGAGAGTATTATGCTAAGTGAAATAAGCCAGTTGGTGAAAGACATATACCATATGATCTCACTTATAAGAGATATTTAATGAACAAAATAAACTAACAAGCAAAATAGAACCAGAGACATGGAAACATGGAACAGACTGACAGTGGCCGGAGGGGAGGACAACGGTGGAATGAAAGGGAAAGGATTAGTCAAAAAACATGTACGACTGACCCATGGACATGAACAACAGTGTGGGGATGGACGGTAGGAGTGGGATGTAGTTGGGTGGAAGAGGGCAAAGGGGGAAATTTGGGATAACTACAATAGAATAACAATAAAAGTTGATAATTCAGATGACAGAGAAAAAACATTTTGTACTTCAAAGATACTATCAAAAAAGTAAAAACACAAACCAGAATGGATGGAAATATTTGCAAGTAATATATTTGGTAAAGAACTTGTATCTATTGATAGAATATATAAAGAACTCTTACAAAGTAACAATAAAAAGACAAAAAACCCAATTAAAATGGATGAAGGATATGAATTGGTAATACTCCAAAAATATACACAAATGGTCAATTAAATGCTCTACTTCTTTATCCATTGGGAAATGCAAACAAGACACACAATAACATACTACTTCACACCAACTAAGATGAATATAATACAATAGATAACTGGATGTGGAGAAATCACAACATGCACACTCTGTTAGTAAGAATGTCAAATGGCACAGCCTCTCTGGAAGACAGTTCGGAAGTTCATCAGAATGTCGTAGAGAGAATTACCACATGAACCAGCAATTCTCCTCCTAGGTATATACATATGCACATGCAAACACTTGTTTTTGAATGCTCATAGCAGTTATTCATAGTGGCCAAAAAAGTGGAAAGAACCCAAATGTTTATGATGAATGCAGTAAGAAAATGCGGTATATCAATACGGAGTATTATTTGACAATAAAGAGAAATGAAGTACATATACATGTTACAACACTGATAGACCTTGAAAACATTAAACTAATTGAAAGAAATGGTCACAAAAGAGCGCATATTGTGTGATTTTATTTATATAAGACATTCAGTTTAGGCAAATTTATTGGGACACAAAAGTAGATTGCCTAGGGCTAATGGGAAGTGGGACAATGGGGAGTAAATTGATTGGGATTGTGGTGATAGTTGTAGAACTGTGTTAACACACTAAAAACCATTGAAATGTACACTTTAAATGGATGAATTGTGTGGCATATGAAATATAGCTCAATAAAGTTGTTAAAACTATTATTAATAGCTTGTGTGACAGGGAGACATTTTTAATCTGACTATGTTGTGTGTAAGAAGCAAGTATATTTAAGTATGACATTTCTAGCTGGAGTAAATGGCTAGACTCTTGAGGGTGCCAAGAACAGCTTAGTTTGGAGAATTTCCTGTTTGGCAATAGCCATTTGATCTAAAACAAATAAAAGTGGACCAGAAGTCAAGGTAACCCATAACTGATTTCATAGGAACCTTATATATTGACATGCACATAACAAAATAAATTATCTCTATATATACATATACTACACATAAATTATATGTTTATATACATGCATATATAACTATTTATATATACATGTTTATATTATTTTTTAATCTGAATATTTTCAGTTACTTTAAAAATATTTTAATCTATTTCTATACACTGCAGTGATCACAGAGAAAAAGTGAAATTCAATGCATGTGTTCTGTGTCTCTACACATATATACATATGTACCTATCTATCTATCAGAATTAAGTTTACTTCACATAATAAATGAGTTAATGATGTTCAATTTCTTATATTTTTCAGCCTTGTCATTTTCTTTTATATTTTAAAGCTCTGAACAGAGCACCTAAATAAAGCACTAGAGTGAATGCAGGGACTTCTGGGCATATCCAGTAATGAATGCTCCTGAAATGATCCAATTTCATCTTATCCTTCAATATTTCCTCTCCTCAGGGTAAGTTCAGTTTGTGCTAGTGGAAAAATGTTAAATTATAGTTTGCATCCTCTGAAGAATATAACACCTGAGAGGAGGCAAAGTCATTTGTATTCAGAGACATGTGCAAGTGGGAAGTTTGCTCCTGGTTTTGTAGTCCAGGAATATAGCCAGAGAACAAAATAGATTAATAAACAAAGAAAGAGTATAGGATGTATTGATTGCTAATATAAAAATTAGCAAGTGTTCAAGTAGATAGCTAGCTTGAAAATTACTCTAGTCATTGGTGCTTAATTGCAAATGTGCCTGCGCATGTAACTCAGTCCTAATGACATGAGTGTTTCTTGTATTATAATGAAAATGCAGGTGAATGTTTGTATATACCTACAGTACCAATGTAGGTTCAGTTTTAGATGCTTATATATGTCATAGTGGTTCCTTTCTTTCTGATTTTCCTCACCATGTCTAAATACAGAATACTGGCATGAAAGTACATTAGCATATAGCTGATAAAAAATATGGATGCACCAAAATTAATTGCATCTCCCATTAATCCCTACATTAAATATACAACAAAAATATAATAAACTATATAAATCTTGGTGTATTTTAAGAAAGTTACAATCTGATACTTTACATATTTTAAAACCATTTTGAAGAGAAATAAAAATATTTATTTTTGTTGATAGTGGGGTTATCTTTGATTCATTATTGTAAAAGGATTAGATAAAAATTAATTAAAATGTTGGTATTTTTACAGGCTTAGAACTAAATATTTTTAAATTAAACATACTGGTTGACATTAGTTTTCAAAATTATATAGGTTTCAAGTGTACAGTTCTATAATACATCATTTGTATATTGCATTGTGTGTTAACACCCAAAGTCACATCTTCTGTCACCATATATTTGATCCCTGATACCTTTTACTACCCCCACCACATCCTTTCCCCCTCTGGTAACCACCATACTGCTGTCTGTGTTTACGAGTTTTTGTTTTTCTTGTTTGGTGCTTTCAGTTTTTTATCCCACATTGTGAGTAAAACCATATAGTTCTTGACATTTTCCTTCTGACTTATTTTGCTTAGCGTGATATTCTCAAGATCAATCTATGTTGTAAATGACAGCATTTCATTTTTTCTTATGGATCATAGTATTCCACTGTCTATATTGTACCACTTTTTATTTATCCAGTTATTTACTAAGGGACACTTTGGTTGTTTCCATGTCTTGGCCACTGTTAATAATGCTGCAATAGATATAGGGATACATATATCTTTGTAAATAAATGTTTTCAAGTTTTTTTTTGGTAGATACCCAGAAGAGGAGTTGCTGGGTCATATGGTAACTATTTTTAATTTTTTTTCAGAACCTCTATACTGTTTTATATAGTGGCTGTACCAGTTTAAATTCCATCAGCAATGATGAGGGTTTCCTTTTCTCTACAACCTCTATAACACAAGTTATCACTTGTCTTATTGAATATATCCATTCCAACAGGTGTGAAGTGGTATCTCATTGTAGTTTTTGATTTGTATTTCTTTAATAGCTAGTGTAGTTGAGTATCTTCTCATATGAGGTCTGTCCAGAAAAAGTTCAGCTGTTGTTAGTATAATCAGAATGGTTTGCATGACACTGATGTAACCTGGCAGCCAAGGAGAGTGGACTGGAATACATATGTGTGAACAATGATAACTTCACTGTATTAGTTAGTGAGGGTGGTAGATGCAATTGAGTGAGCATGTGTACTGTGTGGCCACCGCATTCAAAATGACTGAGTGACTAGAGCAACGAATCTGCATCGAATTTTGCATTAAGCTTGAACATTCCAATGCAGAAACTACTTGGATAATTCAGAAGGCCGCAGTTATGGGCAACTGGTGATTGGCAGCTTCATCATGATAATGTTCCCACTCATGCATCGCGTCTCTTGCACAGTTTTTTTGGTGGAACATCAAATCACCCAGGTGACTCAGCCCCACTACAGCCCAGAGTTGGCACCCTGCAATGTCTGGCTTTTCCCATAACTAAAATCATCTTTGAAAGGGAAGAGATATCCGACCTTCGATGAGATTTAGGAAAAGATGATGGGGCAGCTGATGGCGATTAGGAGAACTGTGTGAGGGCCCAAGGTGCCTACCTCGAAGGGGACTGAGGCATCATTGTCCTGTGTACAATGTTTCTTGTATTTTGTATCTTCTTCCATAAATGTCTCTATGTTTCATAGTTCATGGCTGGATACTTTCTGGACAGACCTCGCATAGCCGTTAGCCATTTGTATGTCATTCATTCATTCATTCATTCATTCATTTATATTGTATTATGTCCATTACCATTTATCCACCTTATAGCCTCTTCCTCCCTAACCCACCCCCTTCCCCAACAATCACCATTGCTGTTGCCCATGTCCATGAATCCTTTTTCTTTTGTGTCTTTTTCTTTGTATGTTTTTTTTAGGAGAAGTGTCTGTAGAACTAATTATGTTTTTCCTCCTTATGGCTTTGCCCTCAAAAAATCTATTTAATAATTACAAACAGTCTGACTGAGACTCCACTCTCATTTCCAGTTAACAAAAGTGACTCAGGTCAAAGTCATTTTGTATCGAGGTGAGTACAGAAGCAGGAACTCTCAGTGAGAAAGTTTTCTTCTTATCTGCTGGTTGGAAATCATTTGGCTGTTATCGTGTAGCCACTAGGGAAGAATTTATCTGACATTGAGGAGTAAAGCTGAGGTTGCCACCCAAAAGGTAAGAAGCAAGATTTTGATGATATTATTTGTTCAGCGAGTAAAACAAACCAATAAACTCACTTTTTGCTGGAGACAGTTTTAGTCAGGGTTTCTGTCATTTGCACCAAAATGAGCCCAAGTTTACATATTATAGGAGTTTCTCTTCACCATCAATAATTGATTTGATCACAAAAGGGTCTTGTTTTAGAAGAACTTAGATCAAAAGTATATACAGGTGACGTCAATTAGCAAATTTTAAAAAGTATCCTATTTGAATTATAGTTTAGGAAATCTCATCTTTATATTTGTCATTTTTCTCTTAGAAATACTGTTATTTTACCCAACACAAAAGGTGGGTACGTGTCTTTAGTAAGGTTTTACAAGCTATTGAAAGTAGATGGTCAGTCCCTCCACCCCTTACTTTCTCCCTTAGCTGCCACCCTGCTTTCTGTCTATGATTCTGTCCTTATTTTGCTTGTTAGTTCAGTTTGGTTTGTTAATTTGATTGAGCAAAAAGGAAAAAGGACTCATGAGCATGGACAACAGTGTGGTGATTGCAAAGGGAAGGGGGGATTAAGGAGACTAAATGGTTTTAAAAACAAAACAGAAAAAGAGGCTTATTTTTTTTTTGCTGTTGTATTTTCCCAAATGGTAACCTTATTTTCTCAACATCATTCAATAAATAATAAATTTGTCATTGAAAAAAAAAAGAAATTAGGTGGAAGTAAGACCCAATGTTTTTTGGAAACAAGTGTCTCCATCTTTGATTTTTTTTTCTTTGTAAGAATAAGAAACACAAATACAAATAAAAATTTAGCCTTATAACTTGACTTATGGGTGATGTAAGTCTTAATTAGATTTCTATTTCATGGATATCCCACATAATGACTTAATCACTTCTGAAAAAAAAAAGTTATAGTCAAAGAATAAAAGTGACCAGTGATCTTTGTTAATCTTTGCCCACCTAGTACCCGCAGAATTTTAGGCAGGAATTCATGTGCAACCCCAAGCCTATGACTCAATAGTGAGGGAAGTCTGGTATTAGACACTTCCCTTATTAGACTATAGCAGTGATCATTACTGATTTAAGATTTGGTGTCCTGTATTGGTTCTAAAATTGAAGCTCACTTTCAACACTCCCTTCTGCATTTTTCTTATCCTGTTAATATTTACCATGTGTCCCAGGTCTTATATGCAAAGACTCACTTTGGCTGAATGTTCAAATATTTTATTCCTATTTTCTATCACTCTCTTCTTTCTGTAATTTGATCAGACATTCAAACATACCAAGGGTCATACCTAATTCCCATTTATGTCAAATATGTATATTTCTCCGATCTTCTCATAACTTTAGATATTCTAAAAAGTATAAGGTAGTATCTAATTGTGGTTTTGATTTACATTTTGCTATTAATTAGTGATGTTTATCACCTTTTAATGTAGTTGTTGGTCATCTTATATCTTCTATGAAAGAATATCTATTCAGATCCTTGTTCATTTAAATTGGACTTTTTTTTTCTTACTGATTTATATGAGTTCGTTATATATTTTGGATATTAACCTCTTACCACATATGTGATTTTCAAATGTTTTCTTTCATCCAGAAGGTTGCCTTTTAATTTTGTTAATGGTTTCTTTTGACTTGCAGAAGCTTTTTAGTTTGATGAAGCTTTGAAACTTAAATTTGTGAATGCATATCATAGCTAGTAGTTTCAAGTAGAATGGTTTTCTTAATTTAGTTGACTGCTGTTATATGGTGTGAACTTCTAAATTTTATCACTATTAATGGTGAGGAAAATCAAGCCAACAGTAATTAAAGGGAAGCACTCCTAAAATTCATGATCCAAAAAAATATAAACAATACCATCAAGTAAGTAGCAAATTATGATGGCTACTTTTCAAGTTTTGTGTGTTAGCTTGACCTTTGGGGAAAGAGGAATTTTTTGGTCTTTGGAGAGAAGAGAAAATTTTCTCCTATAGACTTTCCCAAATTTACAAATATCTGTTGCCACTTTCTGTCTGCCCTTTCTCTAAGTAGTGATATAGTTTGATGAGACAGTAACAAATTCAAAGTGGTATATGGAGCCTTTCCAGACAATTTTTTTAACTGGGAGAGCTATAACACAGAAATGGGGAGAAGAAGGTAAAGAGCAGAAATGGTAACAAGGAGGGTTATTTGGGTCCTAAAGAAGCACTGCAGTGATGAAGGGTAGGAAGAGATGCGATGTGAGGCAGAAATAAAGCCAAACAGATAAAGAGACTGGGAATGTGCATCAGGGCATTCACTAGACTTAGGAAAACGGAGGCCCTAAGTGGAAAGCCTTGCTAAGGAGGCTTGCATTGAAAGATTCTGATGCCTTCCTCCCTCTCCTTTCCTCTCCCTCCCTCTTTCTTTCTTTTTGTTTTCACCTACTATTCAAAATAATAATAATTTAATTTTTCTAACTTCACACATATACTCTTTTATTATGATTTTAAGATATCTGATTCAACTTAGAAAAAGATTTGACTTTAAAATCTAGTTAAGTGCAAACTTGCAGAAAATGTTAAAATTATGTGTTTTGTGGCAACCTAAAAATGTATTTTTCTCCTTATATAAGCTGATTGGGCATTAAAATCTCTAAGCAAGAAGAACAATAGAGTTAGGTAAGAAATGTTCTATTTTGCAATAACTTTTCTTTGGCTGATTTCAACTTTTAAAGATTGGAAAATAATTTTTATTTTTTGACAGAGAATTAACATAGATGAATGGGAACTGCTGCAAGATAAGAAAGTGTTATGCATTAATTGTGACAGAAAAGCCGTGCTCATTTGTTTGCTTGGAATCTTACAGTCACTTTTCATATGAAGAATTAATTGAATGCATTAAACATTTTAATTTAAAATCAAAATGAACACTTTTTTTGCTTACTTTTGAATAGGAGCACCCTCATGAAGTAGTGAATTGGCTTTCTTCCCACAGACAAATTGGTTAAGCGTTTAAAAAATTCACTGCTTATTTTTTGCATTAAGACGTTGGTTAGGCAAAAGTTCAGCAAAGCCCTTGATTCATCTGCATATAAAATACCGAGTGCTATTGAGGAGAGAGGGCTAAATGTTCCATAGCATTGCAAATTTGCCTAATAGAGGAGAGAATGCATTAATTTACCATTTACTTGTTAAATGCCATTGCAATATTTTCAATTTTTATACACTTTACAAGCCAATTGAAATAAAAACTGCAAGAGTTTTATGTAGTCAAAGGAAAACTATAAATAGATTTTGCCTTTTGAATATTATCATAGGATGCCAGAATGTTCCAGTCTGCAAGTAGTAGAGGTCATTCATTGAAGACATATATGAAGTTCCAGGTAGTAAGTAAAAACACTTTCTAATCAATTTTTATTTATACCTACTGTAAATAAGGTGCCTTCATAAGCATAGAGTACAATGCTTTATTTGGGGGCACCTAACATTTTGTATGGTACCTGTAATAACTAAAAGTTCTGAAAAGGCACTGAACAAAGTCAACAAATTGAAAATAAGCATGTTGCTACCTGCTTGTCATCCTGAGAATTTCAATCAAGCTGTGGTTGAAAATATCAAGAAAAGATTCTTGTGATGAGTATAAAATGACTTCGAAATATTAGAATGGTAAGAGTTTACATAGGGGAGATATTTTCACATATTTCTCATAAACATAATTGTTATCAAATCCATGGCTGTGCATCAGCATAGATTTGATAGTTTACTTACATTCTGTACATGATGTTAAATATTTTTTTTAACAAAACAAAACTGTTTCCAGAAAATATGTTAAGAAAGCCAACCATTAAAAATACCTTTATTCTCTGTGTTGAAAAATAAATGCAAAATAATTTAATTTTGAAGACATAACTTTCCAAAGTCAGTTGAAGAGTTAAAGAAAAAAAAATTGTTCAACTTTATTCACCCCTAAAACTTCTCTATATTTCACATTCTGTCTTGTGTATCTTACAATATTCTCTTTTGAATATTTGTAGATATTATTTGGAAAATGTAAATCTTTTGAAACGATCCATCAAATGAATGTATTATTTTCTATATTTTAAGCTAGCCCATATGAAGAAACATTTTTAACCACGGAAGGGAGGATTCTTTTAGAAGAGATTTATCCTTTCTAAATAGCTGCATCTCTGTCCACTTAGTTTTTAGTTGTTTTCAGCAGGAATTGTTCCACATGTATCTGTAGATTTGCTGTGTCCATGGGATGAGGTGAGTTCAGAATCTTTCTATGCTGCCATCTCAGACCACTCTTTATAGACAAGTGGTTCTCTGCTTTACCACCCATTAGTCCTTCTCGGAGCATCCAGATTCAGAAGCTATTTTCAATGAAAATGTTATTAGCTGTATCTCATTGGTATCATTAATCAGGCAGTATCTTTCTCGCTAACATCAAACCAAGATTTCTCAGGGGAAACTGGGATACTTTTCAAAGATATAAGGAAGAATAAAGGTACTAATTTATTTAGATAAGCCACAGTTTCCTTACAGCACTCCAGACTTAATGAATACAGGTGACAGTGTGACCCTAGCATGGCTACTGGTAATGATACAAATGGCCAGGAAGTCAAGACAATTGGATTTGGCTATGAGGTCTCCATCCTCCTTTAAAGAAAGCAGACACCTGTCACTGACTTAGGGGCTTTTGCTCCTGTGCTCCCTGAGATGCATGCATTCCTCTTCAAAATGGCATCAGTCATAATGAAGCTCTGAAGACCCTCTTCCATGCTTATTGGACCATGTTTTGTTTCTGCCCCTGGGGATTAGGTGTGTGTGAGCACCCATACAACTGCCTGCTGTGGAAAGTCTCTTATTTCAGATAGTGCCACTGCCCATCTCCATGCAGGTGGGGGAGTCCTGCCCCCACACCTGGCAACCAGGGTCCTAAGTTGCACACGATTCCCTTCTGTTACACAGCTAACTGAAGTGATATTGTATTTAAAAGAAAGAGAAGCAACCAAGGTGTCCCTCAATAGATTATTATATAAGGAAGATGTAGTACATATATACAATGGAATGTTACTCAGCCATAACAAGAAATGAAATATTGCCATTTGTGATGGTATCGATGGGTCTTGAGAATATCACTCTAAGAGAAATAAGTCAGATTGAAAACTTCAAGAAGCATGCAATTTTAGTCACAATCTGGGATACAAAACTGAAAGCAATGAATGAACAAATAATACAAGCAAACAAACAAACAAAAACTCATTGACACACAATAATAGGTAATTATTAGAGGGAAAGAGAGGTGGAAGAAAGTGAAAAAGTCTAAAGCAAGTCAAATATATGGAGATAAAAGGAGACTTGCCTTTGAGGGTGAACACCTAATGCAATATACAGTTGATGTATTCTAAAAATGTACACTTGAAACATATATATTTTTATTAACTATTGTCACCTCAATAAATTTAATAAAATTAAAAAGAGAAATAGCTTAAAGATCATGCTTTCTTCTTGTATTAATTCATATCCTCATAAAGCTTGATAACTAGACCACATAAGTAGACACTTCTGAAATATTAATGCTAGTATTTTACTGGAAAACAATTTATGAAGAGCCATAGGCTTGCATTTTAATTAAAATATCTATTGACAATATCTTCTTTTTTTGTTCCCAGTGACTAATGTTACTCAGAAAAAAAGAGAAGAAGGGTGAAAAAACTGTTTCTTGCATTCCAGGGGTATATTTTCAATTGTTAGATAATATATTTTCCACTTCTCTTTCATTGTTAATATATTAAGGGAAGTTGTATGCTCACTTCTTTAGCTACAGTGTGTGGCTCAAAGTGGACGCTCAATATATGTATTTGATATTCTTTTTATTGAATGCTAACTTATCTTCCTTCTGCAATGAATGTTTTTTCCCATTCTTCTTTTGTTTTCAACTATTTTTGTTGATATAATTAAAATGTGGCAGGGGCACATAGGGAATATTGGGTAGGATAGAAATGTATCTTTTTTTTGGAAAGACTACATATTTTATTGTAACTATATGACATTCTGAAAAAACTTAAGCTATGGAGACAGTAAAAAGACCAGTGGCTTCCAGGGAGTAAAATGTAGGGAGGGATGAATAGGCAGAGCATAAAGGAGTTTCAGGGCTGTGAAACTGATATAAAAAACAAAGGTATATACATGTTACTGTACGTTTTTCCAAACCCATAGAATGGACAACATGAAGATTGAACCTAGGTGTAAACTATAGCCTTTGGTTGATGTATCTTGTTAATGGTGGTTACATGGGTATATTCATTTGTCAAAATTCATCAAGCTGTACCTCTTTAAGAACAGGCTGTTCATAGTTTCAAAATTATATTTCAATAAAGGTAATTTTACAAAAGGATTATACAGAAAAAATATTCATATATTGATTGCAGTTTTTCATGGCAGGCCAACATATCAATACTATACATAAAGGAAACATATTACTTCAAATGATAATAAAAAGCATCTTTGAGAAACCTTACAATATTTACTGTGTTTAGTAGCGAAGACAAGAAACTAAATCAAGAAACAGAAATAAGTACCAGAAATTTAACTAAGAATAGTACCTTGGGAAATGCTTTCACTTTTTAAAAATTAGACTCAATGGCTTCTTTCTCAATAAGACTGCAATATGTTTTTATATTTCTGCAAGAATCCTATAGTCAATGGAGAATACATATACATGTATATATGCATTTATATATCAGATTAATAAAAGGTTAAATTAAAAGTTTACATAATCTCACACTATTTTTACAAGTCTACAGATGTTAAAATGCAATATCCATGAATTTATAGGATATAGAATATTTTAGCAGCCAGTTTTTATGCTATCAAAAACTTGTTAGATGAATTCTTTGGGGTCTAGGGCTAGGGCTCAGTGTCTGGATTCTGAATGTGAGGCGTTAAAATTTGATATTGTATACTTGACATTTGTTCAGAGATTAGAGTTTAATGGTTCTCACTACAAAAGAAGAATAAAGGTAAATAAATAAGAGGACAATATATTAATAAATTTGATTGTGGTAACTATTTCACAGTATGCATATATTAAATCATTATGTTGTACACTTTAAATATATATAATTTTATTTGTCAATGTTATCTCAATAAAGCTGGGCAAAATAATTCGGGATAACAGCTCTACCAGTTCTGGGTCCTTTCCCCCACAGGACCCTCAGACCAAGTCAAGAGCAAGGTGATTCATTAACCACATGTGGGTGATCCATCATTAGGAGGAGGCTAAAGAGAGTGATGAATGTGGTGAACAGAATGTATCTCACAATCAAGTTAAACACTTTTAAACATGATTAGGAACAAAAGTTATAAATAAATGAAACCAGTCACAAATAATAACCTAAATTGATCATGGAGATAGCAACAAAACAATAAATAATTTACGTAAGAAAATGAGACAACAGAAGGCAGTGTCACAGAACACAGAGTGCCTCCTATAGTGACCAGAGGGGAAAGAAAGGGAAGGGTCTAGTCAAGGAACATGGATAAATGACCCATAGACATGGACAATGGGGCAGGGACTGACTGTTGGAGTCGGGGTGAGTGTGGCAGGGGAGAACAACGGGGGGAAAAATTGGGACAACAGCAATCAAACAAAAGTAAAAATAATAATGGACCCAGGGAGAACCACTCCAAGACACATTATAATCAAAATGTCAAAAATTAAAGATAAAGAGATAATCTTAAAAGCAGCAAGAGAGAAGAAAAGAATTATGTACAAAGGGGTCCCAATTAGACTATCAGCTGACTTCTCAAGGGAGACCCTACAAGCAAGAAGGGACTGGCAAGAAATATTCAAAGTAATGAAAATCCAAAACCTACAACCACGAATACTCTATCCAGCGAAACTGTCATTCAGAATAGAAGGACAGAGAAAGTGTTTCCAGGACAAAATAAAACTGAAAGAGTTCATTAGATCCAAACCACTGTTATATGAGATGTTAAAGGGACTGGTTTAAAAAACAGAAGCTAGGGAGATGAAACAAAGGCAAACTAAACAGGCAACGAGAGTGGAAAAGGAACTGTGGGTACGGGAAGCATATTGGGGGGAGGTCAACAGGGAGGGGGAGTGGGGAGAGGGAGGGAGATGATATAGGAATTGGGGATCATGGTAGGAGGGAATGAAATAGACGGAGAGAGGTTGGGAGGAACTGTATGCACAACTAATGGACATAATCTAAAAGGGGGGGACAACTGGAGGGAGGGGGGCCACCGGGTGGAGGGGAGCAGAGGGAAGGGAAATTGGCACAAATGTAATATTTTAATCAATAAAACACATTAAATCTGAAAAAAAAGTAAAAATAATAAATTAAAAAAAGACTGTTTCCACATCAAAGCAGCAGGCACAACATCAAATATTACAGAAACCCAGGAGAATGAGACATACAAAACACACATAAGTTAAATCCACACACACCCCACACACAACTATGACCCTTACTACCACCAAGAGTCTTATACTTCGTGTATTGAAAGAAAGCATCCAAACTATTATTGAAACAGAAGTCAGATGGAAAGGCATTTGTAGATGAAGAAGTGGAGGCAGGGCCTGTAGACTACACTTTGAGGAATGTAATGGGAAAGTGTTAGTTAAAGATGTAACAGACTTAAAGGAATATTTTTAGGACGTGAGACTTGAGCAGTCCTGTAATCTGAAGAAAACAACAGACAGAGGAGATTGAGGATGAGGAATGTGTGAAGATATATCACCTGGGGAAGTAACAAAATAAGTGGATATTAAAGAAAAATAAAGGGTAAAGTTTAATTTATTCATTATCATGTGGCTGTTTGGAGGTCATGGCCAGCAGGACACTTACTAGGATTGGGCATCGACCCAGGAAGGTGTGGAACATATTTGTTAATGAGTAGAAAGGAGACACATAGAGATTAGAATTCGGGAAGAAAGAATGGAGGGAAGGATATGTGTTTATATGTTCATATTGGCCTTAGTATGTTTGGAAGAAAAGAATAAAGGTGACAAGAGGACAGGATATAAATGAGGACATGCTAAAGGTGCAGCACCGATGAGTAGGCCGAGTTAGGTAACTCACTCTTGAACACATCCCACGTTCTAGTGGGACTGCTGGTGTGATGCTGTAAAGTTGAGTGAAGTTGCAAAAATGGTAAAGCAGGTAGAGAGCAATAGAGTGGCTGCTGGAAAATCTATATTAATATTAATAGCCAACACTTCTTGAGCATTACTAAGTGGCAGGAACTCTTCTTCTAAGTGAACTGCATGGTTTAATATATTTATTATTCATATGAGGCAGGAGCTATTAATATACCTGTATTTTTTTCCAGAGGCACAGAGCATTTAAGTAAGTTGGCCAAGATTTCACAGCTTGTAAATGGCAAATCCAGGCAGAGAACCCAGACTTTTGACTCTAGAGATCATGCTCTCACCCACTCTACTGCTTTCTATTTTAATGCATTTAATTAGCTGCTAAGGGACAGAGAGTTTTAATTCTTAGGCTGCTCTTAAAGGACAGTTTCAGACCTACAAAAGAACAGATGCCTCCAGGGTCTGAATAAAATTGGCCATTTTCTTTTCATTGTCCAGAGCCGGCCCTGTTTTCTGCAGGGAACTGACACCCACTCATGTTCCTGTCTGTCTCCAGGTGTCCATTTCTACATTCCCTTCCTCCTGTGAGCCTGGGCTGGGGTCAGGCCCATTCAATTTTTCCCATAAATATCCAATTACTTCTCGTGTTTTAACATTAGAAAGTTCATTGAAGATAATGAAGGTTGTTTCTGTTATCTATTTCTGTGTAAAGATCACCTCGAAACTTTGTCATGAAAGGACAACTATTACTTTTACGTTTCTGAAATCTTGTAAATAATTTTTTTTCTTTAGTGATAGGTAATACTGGTTTCTAATATTCACCATCATAAGCAGCAGCAGCACCATACTATAATATACCATGATATACCTAATACCCTAGAGTCAGGAATATGGCATGTCAGGAATCTCACAGACTGGTCTTCCTAGGTGACTCCAAGAATGTTTTAATGAACTCATCATGGTATTGTAGAGAGAGATTTGGAGCAAGTATAAAAGATGTGGAGCCCAATCATGGTTCCACTATTTGGTAACTTTGCTAACTTGGACAAAATATTGACTTTGTGCTATATTTGGCTTCTGTGTAATGTATTCTAGAATGACTCCCATTAAATCCAAGTCCTCCGAGTGTTCTTGTTTGATGCATGTGGTCTACAAACAAATTAGTGGCTTTAACCAACCTAGAGGACTTCAGGAGCAGTAGTGGAGAGCCAATAGTCTGGGGATTTCCAATGGATGAAAAGAGCATAGCAACTTTTGCATCTGGTCCTGTGACCTGGGATGAATGAGAAGAGTGGGCTCTGTTGAAGCGTATGTGCAGGGAAGTGCCTACCAAATAAGTAGAAGGATGAGTCTCAGAAAAAAATCTTCAGAATGCCCTCTGCACCTGCTCATTTCTAGCAGAGCCACTGTTCCTGGCTAACCTTTGAATAGTGAAAAAAGTAGTCGCTGATGCCATGAGAACACCCTTGTGTTCAAAGACAGCCCTGGAATCTGTATGGATATTTTGGGGGCTCCCACCATAAGCCTAAGGGATCTCCCGGTCTCCAGAATATTCAGGATGAAACCTAGTAGATGTGACATTAGACTGAAGGAGGTGTAGCTGTTTTTTAGGTGCAAAAAGTCCTGTCAGCCATTACTGTTTGCTGCTCTCCAGTTGGAGGATAAAAATGTTTTGTATAAAACAACATGCAAGGAAAGGATGATACTAGCTTTTGATTAGGTGCTGTGATTGGAA
The DNA here is from genome assembly GCF_987537825.1 of Furipterus horrens. Taxonomy (NCBI): domain Eukaryota; kingdom Metazoa; phylum Chordata; class Mammalia; order Chiroptera; family Furipteridae; genus Furipterus; species Furipterus horrens. Next base: position 14,008,884 of record NW_028327171.1, read on the forward strand.
TCCCACAAAATGAGTTAAACTCGTCGTCGGCAGCCGTCCGTCTCGAGAGACGATGGCGTAGCTTCTCGAGAGTCTATCTGCACCGCCGAGAATGGCTGTGCAGTCCGACTCGGGAGTGACAATCCCTGCCGCACTTGGTACAGGTGAAGGCAGATGGCCGTTGTTGCTGCTGTTGACGCTGCTTCCGCCTCGATCTTTTCTGGACTGCCTCCTCGTTGCGCGCAGCCTCCGCGCGTGACGTACCTTGTCTGACCGCGAGCCTCCAGGCTAGGCGGTCGTCTGCTTGAACTTCCCATGTGTTGAGATTGATGGAGCATTGTGTCATGTCCTTTTTGCAGATGTCTTTGAACCGCAGTTTTGGGCGCCCTGTCATCCTCTTGCCTTCTGCTAGCTCGCCGTAGAGGAGGTCTTTGGGGATACGGCCTGCATCCATTCTTTTGACATGGCCGAGCCACCTGAGGCGTCTCTCGCTAAGAACTGCATGCAAACTGCTCATATTGGCTCGCTTCAGCACCTCGGTGTTGGGGACCTTATCCTGCCAGGCGACATGCAGGACGCGTCGCAGGCACCTCATGTGGAAGCTGTTGAGTTTCCTTTCGTGCCTTGCGTAGGTGGTCCACGTCTCGCTGCCATAGAGGAGAGTGCTGAGTATGCAGGCTTGGTAGATGCGCAGTCTGGTTTTCTCAGTGAGGCTGGAATTGTTCCACGCTCGCCGGTTCAGTCTGGCCATAACTGTGGCTGCCCTGGCGATTCTCCGGTTGACCTCCAAGTCGACTGACAGAGAGCTCGAGATGGTGGACCCGAGGTAAGTGAAGTCGTTGACAACCTCCAGGGTGTATCCGTCGATGGTGATGCATGGGGGAGTCCCCGTGCCTTGAGCCATAACATTCGTCTTCGTCAGGCTGATGGCTAGTCCGAACTCCTTGCATGCGTGGGAAAGGCAAGTGACTAGCTGCTGGAGTCCCTCTTCGGAGTGTGATGTCAAAGCTGCGTCGTCGGCGAAGAGCATCTCACGGATGAGCACCTCTTTGACTTTGGTCTTGGCTCGTAGACGGGCCAGGTTGTAGAGCTTGCCATCGGATCTGGTGTGAATGAAGACACCCTCGCTGCAGTCCTTAAAGGCATATTGGAGGAGCATGGAGAAGAAGATTCCGAACAGCGTAGGCGCGAGGACGCAGCCCTGCTTTACTCCGCTGCTGACTGGGAAGGCCTCAGAGGTTGCGCCGTTGAGTTAAACTAATGGCATAGAATTAGAAATGTAACTCTACTCTTATCTTCCTCATGAAGAATGTGGGGATGAGAAGACTTTCCCATGTACATTGGTTCAATTCCTTTCTTTTCCTTCCTTCCTTCCTTCCTTCCTTCCTTCCTTCCTTCCTCCTTCCTTCCTTCCTCTCTCCCTCCCTTTTTTCCTTCCTTCCTTCCTTCCACCCTTTTTCCCTTTTCCTTTCAGCATTGCAATATTATTTTGAGACACAGAATGGAATCCATTATAGGTTAATGCAATGAAGCTACAAAAATTAAGTTATTTAAACAGTTTTGTAAAAATGGAATTGAACTGTTTAGCAATGGATATACAAGGTCTGCCCAGAAAAAGTCCAACCAGTGTTAATATAATGAGAATTGTTTGCGTGACATCGATGTAACCTGGCAGCCAAGGCGAGTGGACTGGAATGCACATGCATAAACAACAATGACTTCACTGTACTAGTCAGTGGGGATGGTAGACACTGTTGAGTGAGCACGTGTACTATGTGGTCTTCATATTCAAAATGACTGAGCCCTGGCTGGTGTGGCTCAGTGGATTGAGCTCCAGCTCCTGAACCAAAGGGTTGGTGGTTTGATTCCCAATGAGGGCACATGTCCTGGGTTGCCGATCAGGTCCCTAGTTGGGAGTGTGCAGGAGGCAACTGACTGGTGTATCTCTCGCACATTGATGTTTCTCTCCCTTCCTTTTTCCCTTCTTCTCTCGCTAAAAGTAAATAAATAAGATCTTTAAACAACAACTGAGTGAGTGGAGCAACAAATCTGCATCAAATTTGCTGTCAAGCTTGAACATTCCCCTGCAGAAACTATTTGGATGATTCAGAAGTTCTCAACTATGGGCAACTGGTGATTGGCAGCTTTATCATGACAATGCTCCCACTCATGCATCATGTCTCATGCAGAGATTTTTGGTGAAACATCAGTCACCCTGGTGACTCAGTCCCCTAAAGCCCAGAGTTAGCACCCTGCAATGTCTGGCTTTTCCCCAAACTAAAATCACCTTTGAAAGTGAAGAGATTTCAGATCTTTGATGAGATTCAGGAAAATATGACGGGGCAGCTGATGGCAATTGGGAGAACTGTGTGAGGTCCCAAGGTGCCTACTTTGAAGGGACCAAGACATCACTGTCCTGTGTACAATGTTTCTTGTATCTTACGTCTTCTTCAATAAATATCTCTATTTTTCATAGTACGTTACTCTATACTTCATGGACACACCTTGAATTTTGTTTTCTAAATAATTACTTTAAAGATTTTATGTACTCTCTGCCTCTAATGTTTAAGTACTCACTGGCTCTGGAACATCTATTCAGTTGTTGGGAATGTAAATTATCTATAACAGAAGTGATGTGCAAGGGAATTTAGAGCTTACTTGGACAGGTATTTATAAGTGTCTGTGGCCTTAGTGACTAATTGAAAACAAAAGCCTTATTATCCTAAAATAGGATTTATAATGTGATGTGAGCCTGTAAGAGGTAAGGAGGTTGAAAGTTTTACCCCCCAGCTCTATAGGATATACTGATAGTTAGGCTTTGGAGATTGCTTTAGGTAAGAGACACACAGTAGTTTGAGATTTCAGGTAAAAGTACAAATTTCGCTGCCTGAATCTGTAATAAGTGCCAAGAAGAGAAGTCAAGTTGGTTGGTAAAATTTTACTTCATCTTATTTCTTCCTTGATATATTATTGCTTTTTGGTTTTTTGGCATCATTTAAAGTTCTCATCTTTCTGTGTGTAACACATTTCTTTGGAAATTTAAAAGAAAAAATACGTATTGTTATTGCACTGTTATCTCTCTTTTAAACTTGATTATGTGTAAACATTTAGAATAAATTGCTTTTCAGAATGTTGATTGATTGACTGACCCCATTTTGAATACACAGGACAATCTATTTCATAGAAAAAGATAGCTCCATCTTCTATTTGGGAGGATCTCAACTCTTAGAACCCAGGCATCTTTAATCTTCAAATTAATGTTCAAATTTAATGTTCAGAACCCTGACTTGATAGATCTTTCAGTGTGTGTTTTGATTAACTGTCTGGCTGATTGATTGATGGGCCTTTCTTCATTGGGCTGAATTGATTCTGAAGGTGTCTGCAATAAAAGGACCATGCTGTGTAGTTTGTGAATAAATTCAGCTGTTAGTCTTTTATATGTGATTTATAACAGACTATAGGTCAGTAGGCATTGGGAATTCAAGGCTGTGCTTCAACCTCTTCAATTCTTTCAATGATGTATTTTATATATTTTATTATAAGGTTTAGGTTTATAAAAGACACACTAATGTTTTAAAAGACATCACATTATTAACTATATAGTCAATATTTTATTAATAAAGAGTTAGTATTCAATGGTTTAAGTACTTATGCAACCATACTATAACAATAATGTTCCACTCTGGTTTGTCTAAAAACCCTTTAGATGGAATGGAGGAAGAAACCCTCTATTTGTGACCCCAATTTGTTTGGTAAAGGTTTTAATTTTCCAACTAAGTTTCCCCTGGACTCTGAAACTAGGCTGTTGAATTCAAATTCTGATTTCACATTTTGTCACTGCAGAACCCTGGATGAGTTTACAGCATTGCTCTGTGCCCCATTTCTTCTTCTCTATAACTGGGATTATATGACCTCTTATACCATTATGAAGATTAAATAAGTTATTAGATACACAGAACATAATAACATAATAAGTTATTATTACTTTTTGTTATGCCAATAACCCTAGCTTAGAGAATTGTGATTCACATTTTGTATTTGTAGCTGAGAGGGAATGTTGACAATGTATTAAATTTTCAGAAGGCCTCTCTTTCATTCTGAATTTCTATAAGGGCCACTGTAATTAAATCACAAAATTTAATTTTATTAATTTCTCCTAAACAGACAGCTAATGAGTATCTATTAAGTGTGACACTTTGAATTACCTTTAAAGCTACAAAGACAAATAATATGAAATCTCTCTTTAAATCTCAAATAGGAAGGTTCTCAAGCATTTGAACATGACATTCATATTTAACGATATTTCTCTAATGTTCTGACTGTGAATTAGTTTTTAATCCTCAGATCTTTAATAAAAGTTAAACATTTTCCTAGCCTAGTTATATACAAAAATTTGAAGATTCAAAATCTTTGTATCTATAACCCTTGAAAGTGTAACTAGACAACTTAAAATATGATTTGGCCAGAGTTTATCTTGAGGTAAATTGCATTATTTTATATGTGGCTGGTTAGATACAAAGTCAACCACTTTATTTTTAATAAGTGAATATTAAAATTATTTCAGTGACTATTCTAGTAAAAATTATTTTACTAACAATATTTTCCACCCAATCACAGAATTAAATAGTATAATTAGAACTGGTGATGACTTTAAATCAACTCCATTTAAAATTTAAACCTCAGAATTCACAGACTCAAACTGATAGGAAAGTCTGTGTAGGTCTACATACAGTAAGTGTCCCTTTTGCTGTCATGCCTCATGCCACCTGATACCACCGCTGAGTGGCATCTTCTGTATTGCCAGGCAGTGGACTCCAGGCCTCTCAATAATGGATACCATTCCTGGCAGTCCTATCCACAGGCAGCCCTGTCCACTGAGCCCAGACAGTCCTACAGAGACCCTGGCTAGTGTCCCTTAGATTGTGGTTCAGTGTCCATGTTCTTCTCCCAGAGATCCCCTCTGGGACATAGCACATAGGCAGGGCCCAGGACGCAGGACCCAGCTCACCTTCAGTGTTTCCAATATTTTTTCTTCCAAGCCTTTATGGCTGTCAATCACCTGTGCCCTAGATTCACCCACTCATCAGTGGGCCTGAAACCTGATTGGGTATGCTTAAGAGGCAGTGCTGGTCGGGAGGGTTGTCCAGAAGTGCTGGCTTTCTCTTGCCTTTGGGAGCCCAATGCAGTCCTCCTTCTGCTGGTGTAGTGCTAACACTTCTTGCTTCCTCCTCCCCCCACCTCTGTCTCCATGCTAAAGTATTGATAGAAGAAATCAAATGATGTTCATGAAATATTATGTATGATTTAAAATTGAAAGCCTGTATGTATATGGGATTTGTACTTTAGTCTGTCATGATAAACAAAATATTAACCAATATTTTTTTCAATGAAATTTAATCAACTTTATTGATTTTGTTCAGAAGTAAATTTTGAGTCACATGATGGAAATGATATGTTTATAAGATTACTAGTTATCAGTGAATTCTTCATAGTAACTTTAACTTCTGCTGGTATTTTTATCATTCATTATTTTATAAGTTTCTAAGTCACCTTCTCCAGCTAATCATGATAAAAGTTTTTCTTTTTAAATTTATTTAGTTATTTGTTTATTTATTTATTTATTTATTTATTTATTTATTTTTAGAGAGAAGGGAAAGGAGAAAGAGAGGGAGAGAAACATCACTGTGTGGTTGCCTCTCACTCGTGCCCCCAACTGGGGACCTGACGTGCAACCTAGTCATGTGCCCTGACTGGGAATCGAACCAATGACACTTGGCTCGCAGGCCGATGCTCAATCCACTGAGCCACAGCAGCCAGGGCTGATAAAAGTTTTGATGTTAGTATCAGCTAAACAAGTTGGGGAAAGTTATAACTTCTCTGAGGAAGTGACAAAATGTCAGAATGCATTTGCAAGCCATATAAAATAATACACAAATTTCTCAAGTTTTTGCATAATAACTCAATTTCTCTCTACTTATTAAAATATTTCAAATAATTCTTTAAGGCAAGTTCGCTAAAAAAGTGATAGGTAAATCCTAACATCATGGAATATCTGGACCTAGCTGTAGACTTACAGTGAAGTTGTCCTGTAAAATGACCTTGCTCGGGTAGCCTGAGCATGGCATGCATGGCAGCTGGAGGAAATAAAATGTACAGGTAAGGATTTTATTGCAACGTGAGAGAGCAACAAAGATGCAGTTCTTAAATTGCAAGCTGTTTTCTCTGAGTAATAACCAATGACCATAAAAACATGCCCACTGAGGGAATCAGGGAGACAGATTGCTGCCTAGAGAGCCACAGGAAAGGGCAGTGTTGGAGAAGGATTTAGCAATGCCAAGGCATCCTTGTAGCACGGAGGAGGAGAAAAGGCATCTCAGGAGGGTATCAGGAAAGAACTCAGTTTTACAATGTCAACACGCATAGATGTGTGAAGTCACTACAGTCAGAACTTGGTTTTTTTGTGGAAGGAAACTGTTGAATGTTTAAATGTTCCATTTAGGCATCGCTTATTTTGGAGCTAGGCAACCATGAGTGTTTTGAGAACAAAATAAATTTTCTATTGTGGTAAGAGAACTTAATATGAGATCTACCCTGTTAACAAAATTTTAAGTGCACAATATAGTCTTGTTGATATAGGCACTGACTTGTGTTGTACACCAGATCTCTACAACTTACTCATCTTGCATGACTAAAATTTTATATCCACTGAACAACAACTCTTTATTTTCCCCTCCCCACAGCCCTTGGCAACCACCTTTCAACTCTCTAGTTTTTGGAGCTTGGCTATTTTAGATATCTTAGGTCAAATCATATAGTATTTGTCCTTTTGTGACTGGCTGATTTCACTCAGCTTAATGTCCTCCAGGTTCATTCATATTGTTAGACGTGACAGGATTTGCTTCCTTTTTAAAGTTGTATAATATACTATTGTACATAAATACAACATTTTCTTTATGCCTATTCATCATCATTCAATAACATTTAGGTTGCTTCCATGTTCGGCTGTTGTGAATAATGCTGTGGTAAATATGAAAGTGCAAATATTTCTTCAAGATCCTGAATTCTTTTGAGTATATACCAAGGAGTGAGATCACTGGATCATATGGTAGTTCTATGATACTTTGAGGAACTTTCATACTCTCTTCCATAGTGACTCTCTTCCACAGTTATAGTTCCAGCAACAGTGTACGAAAATTCAAAATTTAAATTCTGGTTCAGTTGATTTACTAACTTTATGACATGAAGAAAGTGTGTTAATCTCTAAGCACCTCAGTTTCCTCATCTCTTAAATGTGGTTGTTAAGAGAATTAGTGTTGTTGCCACAGGTAACTCTTAACTAGTTATTCATAAGAAAGAGAGGTAGACATTGAGTTTAATAACCTGGGGAACAGGAGTCTGTTTGCTACAGCTTCACATACATCAGGCGATTAGACCTTCACTCCACCAAGGGGATAACAATGCCTGCCTCCACCCATCCAGTACCAGGTTGTTGTGGGGCACAGGGGAAGGTGCTTGACCATAGAAGCTTGTCCATCAAACAAGGGGGTGGACCTATGAAAAGGCTGTAAAAGCCTGGGAAGTTGATAGGTTATTTTGAAAAAGCACCTGGCCTATCCTAAATCCAAGCTAATATAGTCTGAGCGGCACAAAGAAGCTCTCTCTCTCCCTCCAGTAACCCAGTCGTTTGTTCATTTGTGGACTATCTTGCCCAGGAGCAAGCGACCATGTTCATATGGCAGCTACTGGGACCCGCAGCAGATGGCGTGAGCCCCAAAGGACTAAGACTTAATAAGCAGCAGAAATTTCAGACCGTAGCTTTTGTTTTGGTCCTGCTGAGGACATGCTTGTACTTTTCCCATGGCTAGATGGATGGAGATGGGACATTGGAAAGCCAGGGGTCTATTTCTACTCCAATACATTTTACCACACCACAATCTCTTGTGTGTGGGTCCTTGGAATGCTTTCCTTGTGATCCATTGGCAACTAAGCTATTTAATATAAAGAGTTTGTTTAGGTAAGCTGAAATCTGCAGCTGTTTCTACCCTGGGGTAGTAGGTATCAGTTTTATTATTTAGTACGCATAAAAACCTTATTCATCTGAAAAATTAAAATAGTTAAGCAAAAACAAAAGAAGACAAAAATTCCACTACCTATTTACTTCCATTGTTACCATGTACTGTGGAACTTCTCAGAGACTTGTGTGTGTGTGTGTGTGTGTGTGTGTACATGTAATTAAATAAATAAATACCCTTGTTCCAAACTAGACATATACTCTAAAAATATTGCTAATAACTAGGGTCTTCCACTAGATAATATACTATCTTTCCAGGTTGATATATATTTTTTTTTATTGTTATTATTGTCATATTTATTTTAATAGTTTTCTTGGGCATGCATATTTTCTTTTTCACGCAATAAAAGCTCATGATAGCCTTCATCATTTTTAAAAACTTAATTGAATATATTGGGGTAATATTCCCACCGACAGTACACCAGGGTGCCCTCTTCTCCACATCCTCACCAACACTTGTTTGTTGATTTATTGACATAAAAATCCTATAAGAAAATACAGGCAATAAAATCTTGGACATTTCTTTTTTTTTTTTTTTTTTCAGATTTAATGTGTTTTATTGATTAAATTATTACATTTGTGCCAATTTCCCTTCCCTCTGCTCCCCTCCACCCGGTGGCCCCCCTCCCTCCAGTTGTCCCCCCCTTTTAGATTATGTCCATTAGTTGTGCAAACAGTTCCTCCCAACCTCTCTCCGTCTATTCCATTCCCTCCTACCTTGATCCCCAATTCCTATATCATCTCCCTCCCTTTCCCCATTCCCCCTCCCTGTTGACCTCCCCCCAATATGCTTCCCGTACCCACAGTTCCTCTTCCACTCTCGTTGCCTATTTAGTTTGCCTTTGTTTCATCTCCCTAGCTTCTGTTTTTTTTTTAAACCAGTCCCTTTAACATCTCATATAACAGTGGTTTGGATCTAATGAACTCTTTCAGTTTTATTTTGTCCTGGAAACACTTTCTCTGTCCTTCTATTCTGAATGACAATTTCGCTGGATAGAGTATTCGTGGTTGTAGGTTTTGGATTTTCATTACTTTGAATATTTCTTGCCAGTCTCTTCTTGCCTGTAGGGTTTCCCTTGAGAAGTCTGCTGATAGTCTAATTGGGACCCCTTTGTACATAATTCTTTTCTTCTCTCTTGCTGCTTTTAAGATTCTCTCTTTATCTTTAATTTTTGACATTTTGATTATAATGTGTCTTGGAGTGGTTCTCCCTGGGTCCAGTCTCTTGGGAACTCTCCTTGCTTCCTGGACCTGCAGGTCTATTCCCTTCCCCAAGTCTGGGAAGTTCTCCTTTATTATATTTTCACTCAATTTTTCAAGTTCTAGTTCATCTTCCTCATTCTCTGGCAAACCAATGATTCTTATGTTGGGCCTTTTATAGCTGTCCCAGAGGTTTCTGATCCTTTCATTGTTGCTTCCCATTTCCTCTCGCTGCATTGGTTGACTGCTTGTTCCTTCTTCATATTCCAGTTTGTTGAAATGAACTCTGGATTTTATTTCCTTTCCTTCTGTCTCGTATGTGGTTTTGTTCCTTTCGTTATGAAAGTTTTTCGCTTCTTTCATATCTTTTTCCTGCTCTTTTGTGAATTCTGTAAGCCACCTGATAACAATGGCCCAGAACTGAGCCTCTGACAGGTTTCTTATCCGTTCATCTGTCAGGTTCTCTATCTGCTGCCTGGTGAGTTGTGTTACCGGTATTTCTAAAGTTGCCTGCCTCATTTTGACAGATGCGTTTTGTTTTCTTGGGCTGGCTGTCGGGGGCAGTGCCTGTGTACGCGTCACAAATTAGCGACCGGTGCCTGCCTGTCCGCGACCTATTTCGCAGCCCTGTGGTGCTTTCTTTGGGGGCGGGGGTCCAAGATGGATTCACACAGTTATTCAGCTAGGAGACCGGGATCCGTCCTCCCGCCCCCCTGGGCCTCACTGTTCAAGGCGATGCGGCGGCCGCTCTCCCCAGCTCCGGAGTCGCGCACCGCCAGGGGCTTGGCCGCCGGGATTCCTCGCTGGGGTCGCGCACCGCCAGGGGCTTGGCCGCCGGGACTCCTCGCCGCCCGCCGCTCCGGGTGCGACCGCAAACAGCACTGCCCACTTTAACTCTTACCTGCCCAAATGGTACTGCTGGTTTATAACTTCATATGTTGGACTTCCGTGTAGTTTTATTTTCTGGAATTTCTAGTTATCCTTTGTTTTGAAGTAGTTGTATTCCTCTATAGTTGTAGAGGGAGACCTAGCGTGTCCGTCTAAGCCTCCATCTTGGCCGGAAGTCCTCCAGGTTGATATATTAACACCAACATTGCTCCATAATATTCCATTGTATGCATATACAATAGTATCTAATATCTTGATATCAAGCATTTAAATTTCTAGTTTTTCATCATGCTAAGCAAGTTTTTACTATATCAGCCTCATTTTCAAATACCTGTCTGATTTTCTTAAATGAATCTCAGAAGTGAAACTGTTAATTTTATGTATATAATATCAAATTGTTTTCTAGAAAAATTGTGCCTTTTAATAGTTTAAGTAATCTTATGAGTGTCTTTTTCCCTTAACCCTCATACAAAAACTGTACCATCAAAGCTTTTCTTGTACTGAAGAGATATTTATTTCAATTATTTAATTCACAAATCTTATTTTATGCATTAAGCTTCTTTTCAAAACATATATTCAACTTTTTTTTGGTCTATGTATATCTTAATACTTTTCCTAAAATGTCTCATTTCACATTAAGCCATTTTGGAAATGTAACACTTTTCTATCTAGTGAATTGATTAGCTCAGGACTTCTCAAAAATGTAACTTTTTTGGACTGCATGTTCTTTCTCATTAATAGCTACAAATACATCCAACATGAATGTGAAGCTTGAAAGGATCAATAAAGACACAGCAGGGGATAAGCTTCTGCCAGAGAAGCTTTGATGGGTATTTTTTTCAAAGAAGCAAGTCTAGTTCATCTGAATGTTTCATTTTATAAAAGAAGACAGAAATTTCCCCCAAGGCAATACTGTTTTTGAATTTTCACTACAACGTCATTACTAACCAGGATGTTGTTCTAGAACAACAATTTTCAACCTTTTTCATTGCATGGTACACATAAACTAATTAATAAAATTCTGTGGCACATCAAATAATATGATATTTTTTGCCAATCTGACAAAAATAGATATAACTTTGATTTATTCACACCAAAAAGCTATGTAGTGTTGGCTGTTGTTACTATTATTTTTCAATTTAACAATGTCAGTGCTCCTGACTAAATATCAAGTACTGCATTTTTAAAACTTTTTTTTGTGGCATACCAGTGTGCCTGCCATGGCCATCAGCTGACAAATCACTGTTCTATAATTTTATTATGAATCTCCTTTAAAAAGAAATACGTTAGCCTCTGACCATGCAACGCAATGTAAATTTAATAGAAAATAAAATAAAACAAATAAAACTCAATGTAAGACATTTTGCTTTCTTTTATCTCTCAAACATAAATTTAATTAATGCACACATGAAGTAGGGTCCTGTGTTTATTTTACAAAATAATTTAAAAAATTGTAAAAGATATTTTTCATAATTTAAAATATGGCTGAGGACAGAATAGGGAATCCTGCTTTGAAGATTCAATAGTTTAAACTTGAATAAACTGATATTTGTGTTAATAAGGGTCATTCCCTCAGTCTACATCTAATGCTAATTCTTTCCCTAGTGGATAAAATGTTAAAGAGATAAGAAATAAAGAAGAAAGAACAGCAGAAGAATAACTTCTATCTGAATGATATTTTTTTTGTGCTTGAGTGAAGCAAGTTTACATGGTGATCACGTATTTTTTTTTCTTTAAAAAACGTACTTGTTATTCCCCAAAGAGAAACAAGAAGCAGTGTTTGGTGTTGCCACCCTGAAGCTGCCTTTTGGAATATTGATTTTAAGCTGGTTATTACACAAAAGACTCAGAAAGAACAATTGACCTTCCCCTCTTTTCTGCTCAAGAGATTTAGATAGAAAAACCCGCTCCAGGAAGAAAATTTTAGGAATGTTTACCTTAGCCTAATTTGAATTAAGTATGGTCTAAAAAGGCCTCCAGACAGGTATCTTTCACCAGCAAGGATTTTTCTGCCACATCTGTTCTGCTCTTCCTCAACTTCTGAAATCTAATACCCTGTCTCCACTTTTCTCCTTTGTCCAAAATGTCATATATACCCAATGTTTCCTCACTGTCTTTGGAATATTCATGCATTTGTAAATTTCCCATGCACATGTATTAAGATTTGATACTCTTCTGTTAATCTCTCTTGGTTAATTTGATTTTTAGCCCAGATATAAGAACTTAAAAGATGGGAGAAAAAGTACCATTTTTTTAAAGCTCCAACAGAATCTAAATTAAACTATTGTAGCTTAGAGAGAAAAAAGAGAGTTCTGAGTTAAGAAGTACAGAAAAACAAATATCTTCTAATACTACTACAAAACCTTAGATAAGCAAGAAAAGCTCCGTATAGTCTAAAATGATTATAGTCCCTTAGAAGAACATTTGGCCACAGTATCATATGCATTCCCTTCTGTTGGAGGAGCTGGGAAAATATTAAGGGCCACACAGGCTGTTGTGACCACATGTCAGCCTCCTGCATGGACCTTTATTACCATGGCCTTCCCTCCAGGCTATAAAGAGTCAGGAATTACTCAGTTTTAGGAGGTAAGTAGTTGAAAGGGACATGTCCACTACGAAATCAGTGAAAGTACAACTTTTGAATTTCTGTTGACATTTATTTGAAGCTCCTTTAGAGTACAGTACTACAATTGTCTATTTCTATCAATTTGTATGAGCAGCTGTAATTTACAATTCAAATAATTAAACTATGTGAGCCATGAATCTCTACTGCTTTTGTTTATCTATCTTTTCTCAGACTATAACTGCAGAATATACAGGCAAAAGCTAACACACTAGGATGCAATGAGCCACTTAAAATAGTGAATTTGGGGGGATACCAGACAAACTTCTACAACTAAATATTTAGCAACATGGTCAACAGTAAAATTCTAGGCAAATAGGTTGAATAACCTAGGGAAATTATTATAATTGTTATAGCATTTACGTTGCAGGAAGTATATATAGAAAGGCAATTTTAGAGAATTCTATTAAAGCAAATTTTTATTATATCATTGGTATAAACGTTTATAATTATATTTGGCTAGCATTCTTATTCTCTTTTGGTCACCTTAAGTGGACATTATGGTGCTATAAAAGCTTAAAATGGCATAGACAATTGCAATGACTTCAAAGGAAATCAATACACACAGTGTTGAATTTTACCCAATAGAAAAATAGTCTTTAATGCTTAATAGTACACAAAGCACAAATCAGGCAAAAAGAAGCGTGAATTACTTTAACTGATTTGTTTAAACAGGACAGGAAAATAACTTCACTTCAGTCTTCCATCTGTCTGAATGATAAAAAACCACCACCTGCTTCTTCATAAGATTATTGCTCTCTTAATAGATGTCACAATTTTCATTTAAAACTCCTCTTGCAGATGTTCTTTTTCCAGTCACAAAATAATCCCTTATTTATGTGGTGTTGATTGTGATGGGAGAACTGAAGAGTTGGAAAATTTTAGTTTAAGCTAATAGTTAATAAGCTTAGTAGTTAATGCATGCACAAAGCTATTGTTTTAGAACTGAATGTATGGCCCACCCTGACTCCAGGGGGTCACAAGCAAGTCAACCTTTATGTTACAGGAGAGACCATAAGCAATCGAGATGGTGTCTGACCCTCTGTGTTCCAGGGAGAGACTTCCCACCTGCCCCTCAAGACACAGATAATCACCCAGGACATGGGACACAGGACCCAGATAAAAAAATCACCTGCCGAAGGAAGAGACAATGTTAGGGAAATTGCCAGACTGTATCTTTTACCCGATTAACCTCTTCCCTTAATTCCAAATCCCTTATCTTCACCTTTTTCCCTTGAATTCCAAATCTCTTACCTACACTTTCTTCTCTTTATAAAAAAAGGTTGGATTGAAGGGAAATGTAAGACGGTCTGTTAAGTTACATAACTCGCTGTCTTCTCAGATCACCATCCATCTAAATCAAACATTCATAAAGATTCAATCCTTGTCTCTGCTGATTGGTTCTTGTGGTGACAGGCAGCACGAAAGCCGACTTTTTTGGTTTCAACTGGAGAAAGCTGTCAAGAAACAATCATGGCTGACTGCTTGTTTTTCACTGTCTTGTATCTATGTGACTCAAGTGAGCTGGAGGGTGCTCTAAAATAGAGCATTAATAACACTTGCTTTATAAACATGTTTCAGATAAATGATACCAGGGTCACCACTGTTGTTAACGTGACCATTCTTGAAAATACCACACAGCTGCTTCTACAACAAGCTCATCACAGGAAACTGGAAAAATGATTGGGTTTGCCTACTAGATACATGTATGTTGCAAAGTCACCTGATTTTATTAGCATTGGTTTCCTCAAATATAATGCAAGACCAATAACAGTAATACCTGCCTTTCTCACTATATAAAATTGTTTTGAAAATAAATGAAATTATAGAAGTGCTATATCTGGGGACAATTTAGGGAGATCTACTAAATATTGAAGTTAGTGGAGTTTATCTTTAAGAATTCAAATTGAGTTAATTATATAGTATCCCATGAAGTAATATTAATATGTATGTGGGTGAGTAGATCTTTGCGATTACTTTGTAATGTCCAAACCAGTTCTGCTCAAACTTAAATCTGTTTGGTTTGCTGGTCTTTGTGAAAACACTTATTATTCATTCTGTGCTATGGACTGTAAGTGCCATCATGAAAAGACATCTGGCTTATTGGGGCCAAAGGTAGACCACCAAGTTGGAATTTAAAAATGTCATTTGTCTTCCTCTTCTTCAGTTATTTTCTACACTTATCTCAGCCACAAACAATTCAAATCCACTATTACTAAATTCTATAGTTAACCACTAAGAATTAAACCACAAAACCAGAGTCTTTTCACCATATTTTATTGAGATATTCCAAAATAAAACAGGATTCAGTGTTCTAAAGTGAGAGTAATTTGTTGGTTAGAAAGCCATGGGACAGTCATCCTAAAGAATTCAGAAAAAGAGTTGATTTATTCCCACATGGGGAAGGATCGTGCAGACTTCAGGTCAGTTGGCTGTCCCTAGACAATGGCGTGCTTGGTTTAACAGGCTGGCATCTTTGTTGTATTCTGGGGGCAACAGATTTGGGAAAAGCATTAAAAGACATCATTCAATCCATAACTACTAGATGACAAAAGGCAGGGATTAATTTTTCAATGTCCCACATTAGGAAAAAAAAGGGGGGGCGCTTCTTTGGAGGAAGGTGTTCCAGGCACATCTCACCTGTCCAAAACCCTTTTGCCCATTATACTTAGTTTGGGCTGAGGGAAATATTTTAGGTTTCCCCCCTCTCAGACCTCTGGGCCCCTTCAGTCTAAACCATTAGGATAGAAAAGAGGAACCAGTTTTAAAGTGAAGCCCACAGACCACCCCATTCTTCACCAACCCAGCCACTTAGTTCAGCCAAACCATTGAGACTCAGGAGGCAGCGATGCAGACAGGATTAAGTGAGGCCTACACGTACAGATAATCACTCAGGTAATGAGATCATAAGCTTATGCCCTTTGAAAACAGAAAACACATGTTAATTTATGTAACATAACCCACAAACAAGTCTCTAAATCTGTAAGACTGTCACCTTCCCCTCCACACCCTCACTCTTATTAGGGATTTCTGGACCCAAGGGTAGGTAGGATGATGACCATGTCCAGCTTGAAGCAGTTAGAGGAGCTTGGGACCTTCGCCCATGTCCTTTATAAGATTATAAAGGGTCTTAATATTTGAGAGGGAGGGATTGTTATTTTTTATTGTTAATATAATTAATCATTTATTTATTAAAAAAAGAAGAAGAATATATGAAAGGGTGAAGTGGGAAAGCTTGTATGTACGAACCATGGGCATGGATTTGGTGGGGGATTGCTGGGGGAGGAGGTGTGCTAGGTGGAGGGGAGCAAAGGGGAAAAAATTGGAATTATTGTAACAATATAACCAATATAATATAATTAAAAAAAAAGAGTTGATTTATAAAAATCAATGGTCAAGCTATGGCTGAAGGCACTACTCAGTGGATTAAAAAGCAAACAAAAACAACCTCATTTTTTCCTGGCTAATTATTTATATTTGTTTCTATTCTGAAGGCCTTTAAGTATCCTAAAGAAAAAAAAGAAGCATTGGGCCAGCCAATGCAGAGTTAATAACAAATACATGCATGTGAGTTAAAAGGGAAGAAAATTGACAAGGTGACCATTGATATCAGCAACACAGTCCTCCACTCTAGACTTCCAACATTATCCTTAAACTGGGCTTTGTTTCTTCTTTTTTGAATTCTAAAGAGAAAGGCAATTGTACAGGATAATGTACAGACACCCATGAACTCACCATGTTCAACTTAACACCATCACGTTGGCTTTAGAATATTTCTATGAGAAATAAGACATTACAGGTAATATTTTAAGTTCTCTTTGTTCCCTTCCAGTGTCAGTTTTTTCTCTCACTTTTTTTTCAGAAGCAAACAATATTTTGAATATAAGATCCATCATCATGTTCCACCTTATTATATTTTAAGAAATTTTAAGACACATATGTATATGTAAGATATGTATTTATCCATAAAAAATAAATAATATTGCTTTTTAATTCACATAAGTATCTTTAGACTAAAAGTAGGCTTTTTGTTTAATATCATAACATAGCATATAGATTTGTTTTATCTATTTAAATTGTTTATTATTTTCACCACATAAATATAGCACATTTTACTCATCCATTATGGGCACTTTGGTTATTCAATCACAATGTTATAATAAATTCTTTGTGAAGGTGTCTTTATGTACAAGGTCCTGAGAGCTTCTTTAGGCTTTATACCTAGAAGTGAAGGAGCTGGATAAGATATGTACATTTTCAAGTTTTATAGATGTTGAATTGCTCTAGAAATGGATTATGTAACTTTACCCACCTACATGCAGCAAGTGCATTATCTCTTAAATTCCATCTTGCCTGATGGCAATCCTACATGAGCTGTCTTTTAATAGTTGATCCTCAAAGGAACCAGTTTCAGAGGAATGTGCTAGAAAGAACTAGGTAAGATGTCCAGAACCTTAGTTTACCAGATTTTGTTCTTGGTATAGAACTGATGTGGGATCCAGGTTAGGCAATGCCTAGTAGGTGAGTTAGGTTCTTACAGGGAAGTGATGGTATGAACTGCCATCTGTTCTTAGGTGGTTGCTTAGGAGACAAACATCAGCAGTGGGTAAGGCTGAATCATGTTAGTTTCTGCTCACTTTTAGAGAGGAGCATCCTCTGTTTAACCCACCTGGCCCTTCTTGGCACAGACTGAGGTAGTTTGTGCCTGAGGTGGGGTAATGTTTGTTGCAAGATGTTGCCCAGGGATAAGACACACAGGAGTATCCATAGCCAAATGGGAGGTTTTTTTTCCTTACTCATACTTTTGTTCTTTGATTTGGGAGGATTCTTGGTTGTAAAGGTTAGTGGGAGACAAATCTGAGTTGTCACCCCAAAACTTTTGAAATAATTCATCGTTCAGCTCAATGCAGGATAAAAAGTAACAATGATTAAAAACATCTCTAATTCATTTTTCTAACATGACAGAATTCTTGAGTTCAGTTAATTTAAGGCACGCTGTGATTTACAATATATTCTACACCACTGCCAACACTTCAGTTCTGGGATGACTGTGCTTTCATGGTCCACCTGCTGAATGAACACTCTCAGCTCATTCCAGACTCTGCTCCAGGGTGCCCATCTTGAGGCACCTTGTCTGCAACACCATGCCATTTTTTTCCTACTGATAACACGTGTCACCATATTAGAATTGCACATTCACATGTCTCCTTAGCTTTGCAAAAGCAGCAGCGTGGGGGCGTAGATCACGGTGTGGAGGCTAGATTGGATTGCCTTGGGTTGAAAACCATCACTTAGTATCTATATGATCTAGGACAAACTCCTTTAACTTTCTGTGCCTTAGTTTTATTATCTATAAAATGTGTATAATAATTTGCCTTCTCCAGGTATTGTTGTGAAGATTTATTGAGTTAATATTATTTCAATAAGAAAGCATTTGGAAGAGTGACTGTGGATGTGGGGAGCACAATAGTTTCATTTGTTCCTATCCTATGTCCTTGAGGGCAGAGACTGTGTTCACCTACAGATTCAAAGATCCTTACACTCTACCTGGCAGATAAAGGGCTGCATAGAACTATGTGTTCAGGTCAGCAAACACAGATGTACTTACTCTCTGTAGAAGCATCTATATAGCATACTTTTTCTTCCAGTTGGTATGTGCTCCATTTTCAATTCAGTCTCAAAGATGTCTGTTAGCTTTTCTTTGCTTTGACAGATTTTTAGCTTAAGTTGTCACCTTCATGCCAAGTGTGCCCTATGTTATGAAAGGAGATAAGGAAGAATGATAACTTTTAACAGGGGAGCATCCTGTTGGCATGCCATTTAGGGACAAAGATATTTTGAACGGTTACATTTTCTCAGCTACAAGCCTAAGTAGATTTATGTGCTGCTAGAAGGTGCTGTTTTCCCTCACCCTAATAGATGGTTATATTTAGAGAAGACAGAGTTATTTTTTAAAATATATTTTATTGATTATGTTGTTACAGTAGTTCTAATTTTTTTCCCCTTTGCTCCCCTCTGCCCCGTACCTCCAACAATCCCACCCCTCTTAGTTCATGTCCATGGGCCATGCATATAAGTTCTTTGGCTTCACCCTTTCCTATATTATTCTTTACATCCCCCTGTCTATTTTGTATCAACCAATTATACTTCTTAATCCTTGCATCATATCCCCATTTCTCCCCCTCCCACCTCCCAGCTGATAACCCTCCAAATGATCCCCATACCTATGATCCTGTTCCTATTCTGGTTTGCTTAGTTGGATTTTGTTTTTATATTTTAGATTCAGTTGTTGATAGTTGTGAGTTTGTTGTCATTTTAATGTTCATAGTTTTGATCTTCTTTTTCTTAAGTAAGTCCCTTTGATGACAATGAACTCTTTTAGCTTCACCTTGTCTGGGAAGCACTTCATCTGCCCTTCTGTTCCAAATGATAGCTTTGGTTGTAGGTTGCCTTTCATCACATTGAATTGTTCTTGCCAGTCCCTTCCTGCCTGCATAGTGTCCTCTGAGAAATCAGCTGATAGTTCTATAGGCTCCTTCCTGTAGGCTCCTCTCTGCCTCTCTCTTGCTGCCCCCAGGATTCTATCTTCATTTTTCACCTTTGGCATCTCAATCATGATGCGTCCTGGTGTGGTCCCCTCTGGGTCCAGCTCCCCTGGGACCCTCCGTGCTTCCTGGACCTGTATGTCCATCTCCCTTGCAAAATTTGGGAAGTTTTCCTCATTTCTTTCAATTCTTGCTTCCTCATTCTGTACTGGTTGACTGTTTCTTTTCTTCCTTATGTTCCAGATCATTGATTTGAACCCTGGTTTCCTTTCCTTCACCATTGGTTTTGTGTGGGTTTTTCTTCGTTTCACTTAGCATAGTCTTCACTTCTTCTCTTATGTGTTTGCTGTACTCAAGCATATTTGTCAAGCCTGTGAGCATCTTTACCACCAGTGTTTTGAATTCTGCATCTGTTAGGTTGTCTATCTCCTCATCTGTTAGGTTGGCTATCTCCTCGTCAATTAGTTCTCCCACTGGAGCCTTGATCCGTTCCCCCTTTTGGGCCATACTTTTTTGTCTCCTCATTCTGACAGGCTCGTGTGTTCGTTTGCCTCCGCGTCCCAGGTAGAGCTGTCACTCCTGTTATGTTGTAAGGGGTGGAGCCTTAGGGATTCATCAGTACAGGGTGACCTGTTTCACCATGTTGTGGCGTTATATGTGGGGGAGGGATCTGAGAGGGAACAATGCCACCTGCCCAGCACTTGCCTCTTTTCCAGGCACCTCTGCCACTTCTGTATGGGACTGGCACCTCTCTAGCTGTTGCCCTGGTCTTCGCTCCCAGAGTGGGTGGGTCTGCGGACATTCTAGGGCCATGGGGGCCCTTTAAACAAGTGGACTCTGCTGAGATTAGCAGTTTTTTCCTCCACCCCAATCCCCACTGGTCTGCACAGTCAGAAGCAAAGAGGCTTGATTTTCTTCAGTGCTGGGAGTGTGAGCTGCAAGGTCCGGAGAAGAGATGGGAACACTCCCCAGGTGTCCCTCCTGACTTTTTAAAATGTGTGACTGCGCTTTCTGTTGGACTGCTGCTGTCGCCACCACACCACGTCTTCTCCGCCCCTGCTCTGCCCCTTCTACTTGTCTGGATGAGTATTTCTCCTTTATATCTTCATTTGCTGGAATTCCATGCAGTTTGATTTTCTGGAACTTCTGGTTGTTTCTAGTTTTGAGGTAGTTGTGTTACAGAGAGAACCTGGCTACAGGTTCTCTTAGTCCCATCTAGGGTTGCCAAAACTGTTACAGAGTGAAAGGGGGTTCTTTCATGTGGCACCTTGGTGTAAAATTCAATGACTAGTATTGAGGAAAACAGGTCTTTATTTACAGTATTCCAACCTGGGGAGGGCAGTGAGCACTTCAGCTCAGAGCCCTGTTCTCCCATGGGACCCAGCACTTCTCTTGCTCCCCCAAAGGCTATAAGCCCAAAACATGCCCATAAGTTCCCCATCCCTTATCTGTCAGTTCTCTCCTTCAAGATCTGGGGTATGATGTAATCAGCCTCCGTATAACAGTCCAGGAAAACATGTGCCATGTTACACTTGATCACTCATGGTTCTCTCTTTGCCCTTTCAAAGCTGCATGGAGTTCTCTTCTACTCAAAGCTGTAGGGTGTCCTCCTAGCCAAAATGTCTGCTGCCTATTTTTAAATCCCTGACTGTGTCCTGTGATCCAGTGGGCATGGTAACCAGTTCTGACCATTCACAGAACCTTGCACAGGCTCTCTATGCTCTTTCTACACCATTCCATGGTCAAAGCCCTTCCCATCTTGGGGCTTTGGAAGAACCAACTCCATTTGCATAACTGAGAAACTACCACAGTCATGCAAAAGAATCTTAAAAACTCTTTCCTTCCCCCCATCCCTCAACCAGCAGGCTCTGGGGATTTTTGGAGACCCCCACTCTGTAACAGTTGTATTCCTCCTTAGTTGTGGAGGGAGATGTAGCGTGTCTGTCTACACCTCCACGTTGACTGGAAGTCCCAGAATTTTTTAAGAGTTCCACACAAATTGTTATAGCCATGGGTCACAAAGTAAAAATATATATTTTTTTAATTTAAAAAGTGATTATTTCCAAATCAGATGTTGTCTTTTGATTATAAATAATTTCTCTTTGAACATAGTGCTAAATAAAAATTTTTGTGTGCACAAAAAATATTTTACATTGAAAAGTCTTACTTTTCTTTGTTTCCCAATTGGCAGAACAGATTTTAAATGTGGGGTGCCAATGAATGGAATTCCAAAATTCTTAGAAATGTCTACTCATTTCAAAATTTTAGCTCTCTTCTCAGTTACTTGCTTTTTAATTAAAGTGAGAGTTTATGTGGCTACACATAACATAAGCCTGTGAAATTTCATCCAAGATAATAGATTGGGTGGTTCACACCCATGTCGAATGTTATAGCCTGTATCTTACAGACATTCTGTTAAAATAGCCTACAGCAATTTGGGAAGATTTTTATGTATTTTTTTGAGACAGTCGCTCTTAAATATTTTCTTAAAAATACCCAGAAAATGACCTCTGAAGTTCACTACAACTTGGGAAAGAGGAAAAAATGAAATTTCGGAGCAAAGGGAAAGTGCATCCTTGTTTAGGTTATCACGTTCTCACACCCCACATCCTCATAAAGGAAGAATTTCCCTCCATGACACAGAAGGGCTTTGAATGGTAGCTCAGAAATGGTGACAGCAGTACTGGAACTGACAAAGGAGTTTTGGTTGTCCTTGATTATTCTGTCCTGGAATAAATAGAATCTACACAAAGGACAGGAAAGGAAAGCTTACAGTAGGAAAGGAACTAAATGTACTAAACAGAGCAGTCGATATCACTTCTTACCTTTAAGCTAATAACTTTTATTGTCAGACCCTCTTCGAGCCAACAAACAAGAATTTCACATTTGTCCTTAAGGGATAAGGCAAGTTTACTTTTTCTTTGTGGGTAAATTTAGTTGGCCTGAGTCTTTACAGTCTTTACTGTAATATAAAAATTAAAGTCCAAAAAAAGGCAACCTTTTAAAATGTCTTTGTCTCCGAATGTAGGGTTAAAAGTTATCCTTTCTTAACTCTGTTTATAAGATTTTCTTCTGGTCATAAATGCTGATTTACTTACAGTTACCTTGCTTAGACCACAAATATAAATTTGGAATAAAAATGTGTGCACTTTATCAAAGCAGCAGCATTCAATGTCAGAGTTCTTTAATGACTTGTCCAGGTGTTATTCCTTTTGGGAAGGCAATGCTTCTCCCCCCAACCGCCCTATTCTATATGGTTATATTGCAATCCATGCAGAGCGATACAAGCTAACTTTCAAAGGAACATGTTTAACCAAAGAAACATGTTTAACTGAAATCTTTTAAAAACTACAGGCTCCAAAACGCCTTCATATTGTTCTAAAAGCAGCCTTTGAGTCAACTTTTTAAGAGTGGTTTATAAATTCAGTTATTTGCAAGCTGCATCAGTGGACACAGAATGGAAACTTCGCTGCATATGAGACAAAACTGAGTCAAATGTGGTTTTTGAAATACAAAAAGGACAGAAAAATCCTAAAAAAAAGAATTTATAAATGAAATATAAGGTTAAATTTACTGGTTCATTTTCTATGCACCAATACCTGGATCCCTGAATTTATGGAAACATGTTAATGAAAATAGAAGAGAGGGAAGGGGTGGCTGGCGAAAATGAAGAAAGTGAGAGAGGTGGAACTTAGGTGAACTGAAAACCAGGTGAAGTACTTGAAGCGATGTACCTTCAAATTTAGATTCATGTGATTGGTGTTCACATGGAAGACTTGTTCTAAGCTTATTAGAGAGTATCAAGTCAATACATGATGCATTTCACCGTGATGGTAGCTCATGTCTTTTGTCTACACACAAAAGTCTAATGAACAGACTGAACTAACAAGCATAATAGAGACAAACTCGTAGAGGGGAGGCTGACGGCTCTGGGAGGGGAAGGTTAAGGGCGCAGGGGCCGAGCGAAAAGGAAAAAAGATTCGTGAACATGGACAACACTGTGGTGACTATGGGGTGTGGGGGGTGTACCTGGGGGATAAATGGCAGTGGAAAAAGAACAATAATTTACAGTCTTACAATAAAAAATAGTTACTTAATTTAAAAAATGCTACTGTGACGAAACACAAAATGGAATATACTTTTCCTTTTTTCCATTTTAAAGACCAGAATTTAAGAGAATGTTGTTTGTGCAGTGATTTCTGAACCATTTTTATTCATAGGTGACTATCTCTTGTTTTCTGATCAATATCTCTCAGGTGAAATTATTTTAGAATGCTTTTTAAAGAGAATATTTTAAATTGTTAAAAGATCTGTTGTCCATCAACTATAATATTGTAAGCTAATTTTTAAGTTGTATACTTGCAGAAAGCTTTGGTTAACCTTCAGTTCATAGTGTAAGTTCATTTTGGTTGGGAAAGTATTTTTAAATTTATTTCATTGTTTCTAAAAATTATTAGCTCACTAATGATTTAGTTATAATATAAAGAATAGCATATTTAAAAGCTTCATAGTTCTCTGTGCAACATGCAGAACACATTTGAAAATATAGAAGGCATCTTTTTCTATTGGATCCTATTAGCATTAAAATAAATTTATGATAACAATTAAATGATTAGAATAAAAGAATAGGATTGTTTCTTTTGGCACAGAGAACCAAGTGGGCCAGAAATAGACCAAACTGTTAATATAATCTCGTGGAAGGGATTCTTCATTAAACTGATTATGGAATAGCATTTTTAGTTCAAGTAAATTGACGTTGAGCCTCTATTATGAGTCAGGCGCTCTCTTAGAGGGATACAAAATGTAACTTGTAGTTCCTGTCTTTAAGGGACGATAATGGAGTATGAAAGACAGGCATGTAAGTTAATTATATTACAGTGTGGTAAGTGAAGTATAATATTCGAGATACAGAAGGGGACAAAATAATTACTGTCGGCAAGATCAGGAAAGGCGGCCTAGAAGACCGTCCTCGCTGGGCTTGGAAAGGTGTGAAAGTTAGGAAGCATGGTTATGGCAAGAAGGCACATCTGTGCAGATGCTTCGAGGTCAGAAGAAACATGGTGCCTGAGAGACATTTAGGATGGCCACAGTGATCAGTGTGAGATGGAGAGCAGCGGAGAGAGAGGAAGTGGGGAAATTAAATAGAGGCCAGATTTTGAAAGGGTTTGTAACTCGTAATGGAATTTAAACTTAATTTCAAGGTCAGTGGAGGCCCACTGAAGGTTTTGAAGCATGAGGTAGACCTGATTGGTTATTCTTAAGTTTTATAAGGAAGACTTTAACTAATGTCACTTCAATAAATTCAATAATTAAAAAAAAAGAAACTGAATTATTGTGTATATAAAAGTGACTTTACTTGAGCACTTAAATTTAAAATATAATAAAGAAATTAATATTTTTGTATGCTTATGTCAAACTAAATTAACTAAATAATTCCTTATAAGTAGACGTACTACACAGAGTTCTATTATAATTTTATTAAACATATCCTTGAAGATTCTTTGCTAAAAACTAAAAGTCAATTTATCAAAAAGTCTTGTAAATTTATCAGCTTCAGTGCTAACTATTATTGCAATGTTATTTTTGTGCTACTTTTTTCACAGACTCATATCAAAAGATACTTGGATCAAGTTGGGTGTTAAAAAATTCAGCTTTCACTGAAATGCTTAAGCTATTTTTAGGGATTATGTACAAAGTTATGAACATTAGCTATACTAAAATCAAAGAGTCACCAATTTTTAAATTTTAATGTGGGAATTAGTTTACCTGGGAAGCCCATTGAATAAAAATGACCACTTATTTGCAATATTAGGGAGAAAGATGGATGATTGACAATACATATGTCTCTAGCTTGTCAAAACACTTGGATAAAGGAGTGAAAATCCCAGTCCACCTTCTAGCAGTGTTATTAGTTTTGATGGCCTGATGGCTTTAGAGTGGCTCATTGAGAGCTCTGTGCTCTGATGTACACTACTTCATATTCTCTCAGGAGCCCCCAGAAATAAGCTGTGCTGCCAGCAGAGCCCTGGTTAGGAGCCGTGGGGAGGTCACATGATGCAGTCTGGGTTGAACAATGTACCTTCTCCACTGGCCCGCGCACATGATGTTCCTAGATTTGGGTGGTACTTGAGCAGTTTCATCATCAGTCATTTATCCTGGTGACCTCCTGGTGACCTTGCACCTGCTGGGGTGCCTGCACTTGAACTTCAGAGTGAGGAAGGCCAGGCATAGATGAAGTCAAACTCTAGCCTTAAATCCTGTCCTCTCAGAGTATCCCCAGTTTTCACCCATGTCTTCCGGCCATTTCCCCTCAGAAGTTGGAGGTGCTTTGTGATTCTTTTCTGCCATGTCCCGTGGGGACTTTCCTCTCTGGTAGGTAACCACAGTGCAGAACAAAGTAGAAACATGTCTCTCCTCACTGTATCCCCTGCCTAGAAACTGTACTCCAAGGATGAGCTCACTTCATTCATCACTGTCGCCTGGCCAGCCCTGCTACTGGCAGCCTCCTAGCTCTGCTGTTCCCCAAAGGCACTTATTTATGTTCCCTCTCCTGGAACTAGCAGGGGCCCAACAAACATGCTGGCCACTCGGAGAGGATGGAAGCTGGTCCATCAGTGCTGAGCAGTATCTATATGTCAGGAAGGCTGGTTTCTGGGGTTCACACTCCCCGCCTCAGCACTGCCCACCTGTGGTGGGGATGGGGAGGGAGTACTGTTATCTTCTTTGGAACACACCCAACATTTTCCCTTCATGAGCCTTGTTTGAAGGAAACTTCTCGCCAAACTCTACATTCCTAAACTGGTGGGAGGCAGGGATATAGAATCACAGTGTGTCAACATCTAAACACTTGCACTGTGTAGGCACACTTACTCACATGGACCTCAGAAATGAAGACATCCCTTCATCCTTTAAACAAAGACACACTCACCTCCAAGGCTTTATTTATGCTCCATTCTTCCATTTTCCCTCACTGCTTCAGGTTGGGATGAATACACCCCTCTCCTCTTCTCATCCCCTCTTCTCCTTTTCTGCCCTCCCCTTCTATTCTTTTACAAACTACTCTGTTTTCATAAACAAAGCAAAGTGTCTGTGAACATTGATGAGGCATAACAAAAATTACTTTTAGAGTGCCATTTTTCAGAATGAACATCAAAAACAGTATTTCTCATTTGTTAACCAAGAAGAGAGGTCCAGATATTATTGACATGCAATATATGTTGGCAGCACTGTTTCTAAAGAAACAGAAAAACTTTTTTTTTGGGGGAGGAACTCAGGTTCTAATGCAAATGCTGTGAACGAAGATTGTTAATTACTAGTGGAACAGTTTATTATTAGGTCAGACTTGATGGATTTTGTGTTCCATGGCCCCCTGCCCTCCCCGCACCTTGGTCTTCTCCTAAGGGGTAGAATTTCAATGTTCTGAGCAGAGAAGCCAGGTGTGTTATGAGAACATAAAATTTCCTTTTTTAACTCAATGAAATTGACTTAAGATAACACACTTGTTTTTCTGAAATTCAGAGATATGACTCAGAGAAATTAAAAATATCAACTCCCTTCAGAGACTCTCCTTTCTTTCATGGAAGGTACGCTTTCCCCATAAGCAGTGTTTTACATGAAGAAAGCCTCAAGAATGTGGTCTATTAATACCCACTTGAAAAAATCTATAATGATAAATGGTGTAATAAATAAGCAAAGGCATGTAATAATAATGAGTTTTTAAAAGTAGAAATGAAAGAAAAGAAATAAGTATATTGATTAACCAAGGCTTCCTGAACAAAAAATCCAACACTTGAAACTTTTTCAATATTTTATAATGTAATTATTTCCATGTATATATGTCTGAGAGTTCTGTTAATTCTGCCTGTTTACTAGGCTTTTATAAGGAAAAATATCTGTATCTGCCAGATGTAGTCTTTTTTTTCAGTTTATTTACTTTTATATTTCATGTCTTGCTAGACTTTATTATCAAAAGATGACATGCCCACTGCTCACAGCAGCTGCAATTCATTAGCCTAATGGATTGGAATTATAGGTTGCCTTAGGAATTGTCTATTGTGTGCTAAAATCAAATGTAAACCCTACTGTGAAAAGTCTTGACACTATTAAATGTGAAAAATGCAATGTGTTCAAGAAGATTTAAGAAAAGAGATGCAGGGCATTTGACTAACCAGCCAGAAAGTCATATGAAGTTTATACCAAAATAGAAAATACTTGTGTTTTCTTCTTGTTTAGCAAAGTAATCAATAAATGTCATTCACCACCACCCAACAGGGCTGGATGAATGGTGGTTGCTAACATTAATCAACCCTTTTCCTACCAAATACTGGCTACAGACTATTGGCATGTACATCTTATTCTTATTCCAAATTCCACTTCATGAATGCATTCATTCATTCAACAAAAACACTTGAGTGCCTGCTCTGTGCCGCACATTGAGGGGGCACAAGGTTTAGAGACATGTCAATGTTGGCAAAGGACAACTAAGGAAAATTCTCGCAGCTTGTCACATTCTCATTTGTTCTCAACTCTTTTCCTCTCAACTCCATCACAGGGCACTATTATTCCCGAGGTGACGTGTGTAGTTCTGAAGTCTCTGAGTGAGGTCAGGTCTATAAGGAACAGTCTGGGCTGGGCTGTTCTTGAGTGCAGTATTGATACAAAGAGGAAAGTGAGGAAGGAAAGCCCCAGCAGGGTCACCTAACGTTGACCTGGGTCGCGGCTGCCCAGTGAGGTGAGCTGCCTACTGACAGGTGGTACAGTGGGCACATACAGGGGGCTCGTGTGCTAGCTTGGTGAAGGATAGTCATCACTGCCACTGCTTTGGTGGACAGTGTTGAGGTACCGTGACTCACCTCTTCAAACTTGCAGAGACAATGTCACCCTGAGCGATCATTTGTGACATGGCCTGTCTCTTTAGTCTCCTTTGAGTTTCACTGCCTCGTCTGAGGATAACTTTCTCCTATAGAAATATCTAAGTCATGATATAGAAAATAAAAGATATTTGAATACACTTCTCAGTTACATAAGAGGTTTAATTTTCAGGCAGTAAAAACAAGATCAAAACTCTAAATTTATGGGAGATGTTATTCTGAAATACATATCTCAGAAAGAGACAGGGGAATAGGAGATAGATTAGACACAAGACTACCAATCTTCAAAAGCTCAATATAAATCTCAACGTTTATAACCAAAATACTAGCATTTTCATCTAAGTATCTTAGAAAAGAAAACAAAAAGTTGAATCATAGTATGCTAACATTTAATCTTCATCTAGGAGAAAGCTTCTCTTTGAAAGTTGTATTAACTTCTCCAGGGGTAAACAAATAACTTTTCTGGTCTTATCTGTCTTTGTTTTTTGTCTTTCATGTACTCTGTCTCATGCAAACAGGCACATTTACTCATCCACACAAGCAGAACTCATATATTTATTTAGTCTAATAACACATAGCAGCACTTCTTATATACTTAGTACTGTGCTAGGTGAAGAGAAAATACACACAATATTTGTTCCTGACCTTCAGCTTGTACATTTGGAACTTGGAACAGCGACTCAGTCACTCATTTCAACAGGCAGTTATTGGGTGCTTATTTTGAGCCAAGATTCATGTATGCATTACTTAAATTAAGGGTAAGTGAAATACTAAAGTATGATGGGCTGGGGTCAGGGGCCGGGAGAAATGGTGACTAGGGGAAAAGCTAAATGAGCCAGAAGGAGGACAAGGGCTCTAAAGGGCTAAGAAATTGCAGGAGGTAGAGTCCAGGTATGTCACGAGCATGGGTTTGTGATATAGTTTTTCTTATATGGCAGCCAGGCAACTGCTCGGCTAGCTGCCTGCTGAGCAGCCTGGCATCAGGAAATAGACAAGAGTAACACACATGGGCAACTGCAGACCCTCCATATCACCCTGCCCAGGCTCTGTAGCTTCAGCTTCACTGGAGAGGACACTCCAGCGTCATCACAAGATGTCGATTCAACACTGGAGGAGACAGATACCGTGTCACTCCCGAGTCGGACTGCACAGCCATTCTCGGCGGTGCAGATAGACTCTTAAGAAGCTACACCATCGTCTCTCGAGACGGACGGCTGCCGACGAACACACAGTAACTATGCTCTTCACTCAGCTTTTATTAAATGCAGGTTCACTCAAAGTAGAACATCAACATACATTAGCATCCTACTCATACTCTAACAATCTAAGAGAATTGTAACTCACACACACAGCAGTCAATGGGAGATAATGAACCCAAGTCCCAGAGTCTCAGTCTGCATGTCTCAGAGACAGTGCAGTGGACAAGGGAGTTGTCAGCGTCCTTCAAGGAAGGATCGCCGGAGTCAGGTGGGCAGCAGGGCAGGCGAAGTCCTCAGTCCAGCAGGGCAGAGCCTCTCGTGGCCAATATCAAGGTAGATCAGCATGGCATGGAACAGCACTCTGGTGTGTGGAGCTTGGCTGTCTCAGTAGTGGTCTGGAGCCTGCCTCAGTTATACCTGGAAAGTGGTATACTTCACCCTTCTGAGTCTTTTTGACAAATGTCTTGGCACTCCTGATGCCAAGTTTGGAATTCGTCCAAGAACCTATGGGTGGTACGTGGCTGTTCTGCTTGGCACCCCTGATAGCAAATGTGAAATTTCCCCAGGAGTCTATCTATTAGTGGTCCCACTCTGCAGACATGGCTATTCTGATCACATGTGCAGATATCTTAGGTGTGTCTCCTTGACAGGTGAGTCTGCTCTGACCATGCATGCAGATATCTTAAGTGTGTTTCTTTGCCAGATATATCTGGTTTGACTTAGGTAGTTTCCCTCTTGAACCAAAGTGTCATAGCTGATTGGGATCAGATTTAGGTAAATAGAGGGGGAAGGAGAAGCAGGTCTTCTGGTGAGGTGGAATTACAATTCGTGCACAGATTGCTTGTATTGAGGGGGCTCCTTTATCTTTTCTGTGTCAGTTTTGTCTGATTTCTTTAAATCCATTTCCAATTCATCATTTTTATCTTCAGATGTGTCTGCTTTTTAGTCCACTCAGTGTTTTAAATCTCAATAACTATGATTTACATTTCAATAACTACATTTACAGTTCAATAAGTCCTTCATTTGTGTTTGTGAGTTTGTTTATTTTAACCTGCCTGGCCAATCAAATTCTTTCTTATTTGATCCAGTTTTTAAATTTCACCTTCTTCACACTGAATATCTTATATGTAGTTACTTTATAGTCTGCTACTGTTTACATTAGTCCATTGTTGATATTTCCATTACCTAAGGCCTAGGTACTGGGGCTTAAATTCATTGCATTTTTCTTTTCTTTTCTCTTTTTTTTTCTGATGTTTACTTACTGTGTCCTATACTCTTGTATGTTTTGTGCTTCTGTATACTGGGGTGGGCAAACATAGGTTTACAGTTGTAATACAAGTAAATAATACAAGTATACTGTAAACTCCGTTTAATGCAACCACCACTATAAACCTACTTTTGCCCATCCCTGTATATGTACATACACACATATTTATATATATATATATCACATATATAACACATCATACAAACAATATGTATTTTTAAAATTAAATTTAATCTGGGATAATTTTGGGCGCTGACATTGCAGTGTGTCTCTTCCAGGTGGCAGTGGAGTTTTGTGTCTGCCAGAGCTTGGTCCCACTACTCCTCTGAGA
The DNA here is from genome assembly GCF_987537825.1 of Furipterus horrens. Classification (NCBI taxonomy): domain Eukaryota; kingdom Metazoa; phylum Chordata; class Mammalia; order Chiroptera; family Furipteridae; genus Furipterus; species Furipterus horrens. Next base: position 14,039,857 of record NW_028327171.1, read on the forward strand.
TCTGTTTAACTCTTTCTGTAGCCTTGATTTAATGCAAATATCTCAGATTCAGCTTCCAAACATTTACAGGTCTATGGTTCAGTCCCTCAGTCATACTTGCTCACCTCTGGCTCCTACTCTGGCTCCGTCCCTTCCTCCTCAAGCTTCCTGTGCTGTTTTCTGCCATGTGGCTTGTCATCATGTCCCACTGAAGAATTCTGTTACTTTCATTAAGGCTAGAAATGTATTGAAAGCTGCATTTGCTATAATTATTCCAATACTATTAAGCTACATTTAATGGTTACACAAGTGACAAATTAGATCAGTCACATAAATGTTTCATAGAACACTTAAATTCATTGCATTTTTAAACTTTATTTATATTGTTGGCACTATATGTGTCCGGTTTCTTCTCCATGCTCCTCCAATACGCCTTTAAGGACTGCAGCGAGGGTGTCTTCATTCACACCAGATCTGATGGCAAGCTCTACAACCTGGCCCGTCTACGAGCCAAGAACAAAGTCAAAGAGGTGCTCATCCGTGAGATGCTCTTCGCCGACGACGCAGCTTTGACATCACACTCCGAAGAAGGACTCCAGCAGCTAGTCACTTGCCTTTCCCACGCATGCAAGGAGTTCGGACTAGCCATCAGCCTGACGAAGACGAACGTTATGGCTCAAGGCACGGGGACTCCCCCATGCATCACCATCGACGGATACACCCTGGAGGTTGTCAACGACTTCACTTACCTCAGGTCCACCATCTCGAGCTCTCTGTCAGTCGACATGGAGGTCAACCGGAGAATCGCCAGGGCAGCCACAGTTATGGCCAGACTGAACCGGCGAGCGTGGAACAATTCCAGCCTCACTGAGAAAACCAGACTGCGCATCTACCAAGCCTGCGTACTCAGCACTCTCCTCTATGGCAGCGAGACGTGGACCACCTACGCAAGGCACGAAAGGAAACTCAACAGCTTCCACATGAGGTGCCTGTGACGCGTCCTGCATGTCACCTGGCAGGATAAGGTCCCCAACACCGAAGTGCTGAAGTGAGCCAATATGAGCAGTTTGCATGCAGTTCTTAGCGAGAGACGCCTCAGGTGGCTCGGCCATGTCAAAAGAATGGATGCAGGCCATATCCCCAAAGACCTCCTCTACGGCGAGCTAGCAGAAGGCAAGAGGATGACAGGGCACCCAAAACTGCGGTTCAAAGACATCTGCAAAAAGGACATGACACAATGCTCCATCAATCTCAACACATGGGAAGTTCAAGCAGACGACCGCCTAGCCTGGAGGCTCGCGGTCAGGCAAGGTACGTCACGCGCGGAGGCTGCGCGCAACGAGCAGGCGGTCCAGAAAAGATCGAGGCGGAAGCAGCGTCAACAGCAGCAACAACGGCCATCTGCCTTCACCTGTAACAAGTGTGGCAGGGATTGTCACTCCCGAGTCGGACTGCACAGCCATTCTCGGCGGTGCAGATAGACTCTCAGGAAGCTACGCCATCGTCTCTCGAGACGGACGGCTGCCGACGACGACGACGATATGTGTCCGGTGCATTAATGAGAAAATGCAATGGTGAGTGCGATATAAGCACTGGACAGAAGTGACAAAATACAAATATATTTATTAAAGGCAACACTACTATCTTTTCTACATCTTATAATTCATCATATAAGAAAACGACTTGCTTTTAGAAATAGAATATGGCTCACCACTCCATTGCTTTTCATTAATTCCACATTCATTTTTTGTGCAACTAACTCATCCAGTGAGTTTTTATTGGAAAATTCCTAATCTATGAACTATTATTTATTCTTCATTTTATATCACAAGACAAACTTTTAAATGGCTCATGAAACAAATAAACCTAATTGATTAAATATTCACTCATATTTATGAGTTAGATTAAGCAATGTGCATTCTGTACACAAGTCACTTTGTGCTGCTTGGGTTCATTTAAGGCATCTAATTGATATTCATAAGTGAATATTGGTATTTCATTATTGTAGCCTTTTGCTAAAAATGTACCCAAAAAAGCAGTTAAACAGAGGACAATTTAATTTCACACAGAAAACTTCCCAGTCTCCATATGCTGGGTGTTAAGGAAGTGAAGAGGAAATGCAGTGAAACAGCGGAATGATCTATAATCATTTTTTTAAATTCCTTTACCTGAGAGTGTTTAAAGCGGGTAAATTTAAGAACCAGAATGTATAGAAGAAGATAATAAGACAAAGTGGTATCAGCACCAGAAAACGTAATCAATGAGCTAGAATGAGATTACAGGGCAGCCAAACCAAATATTTACCTTTTCCTCTAGGCAACTGCTCTTCATATCTAATTAATAATCACTCTATCTTTCTGAGAGGTGGCTGTATATAACTGTACATGCCTCCAGGTCCTCATTCCACGAGTTCATGTGTCTTGAGCACAGTCCTAAGTTGTCTTCTGGCTGTTCTCAGACATCTTCCAGCTGATGACTACCTGTGGTTCTGAGACTAGGTTCACTTGGGAAGATGCTGCTACTAGGACCCCTGTTTCAGAACTCCCTTTGATGGCCACATCACTTGCTTGTCCAGAATTCCGTTAACACAAGATCACAACTTCATGGCACACTTGATTGAAGGTTTAGAAATAACAGAAGTGATTTCAATATGGAGGATAAAAGTTGAAACTGGATGAAAAACATGAACACGTAATTATTTTGACAGCTCATGGAGAACGTGTCCATCCGAGTGCATGCGTACAGCCACCTGCATGCGTCTTGCTTGCTTCCATCAGCATCAACACTCTCTTTCCGAGAGGATCATTATTCCATCCTTCCAAGGCAAATCTCCAAACTCATTTTGAAAAATCCTGTCCATTGGCAAAAGAAACTTACTTCTTTTTAGAATTCATTGCTTCTTGATATCATGGCAATCCAAAAACAAGAGTCCACAAGATTAACATTTCAGAGAGAAGGACTACTTCCTTGACAATGGAACCATATTAGAGGAGGTCTACATTCAAGCCATTTAAACTGAAGGTTAATCAGTGTTGGGTTATTTTTTGAGGGCCAATATGCCTTGTCTTTCTGCTGAAAATTTTCCAGTAATTCAGTCTTAGAAAACACACACACACACACACACACACACACACACACACACACACTTAGAGAAGCAGTAACATTAATATGTCATTATCATTTAATTGCAAGTTAAGGAAGATAATTAGTTTTTTGTTAACTATAACTTCAAATTCCAAGGTATTCCTAGATCAAAGATCATAGCATTTCTCCTCTCTTTTTTTTTTCAGAGTAGTTCTAAAAGTCATTCCACTTATATAAGAATTGTTTAATTGTTACAATGCTTCATCAAATCAAAGAACTCTTATTAATGGTCATCTTTATATAAAGACTTACCAGGAGTTTTATCTTCATTTCTTTCACCAATTATGGAAATATAAGGGAGACAGAATATATACATTATTACCTCTTTTTTTCAGAGCAAATCCTCAGGGTAGGAAAATTGGGATTCCAGTTATGTGGATTATAGCTATTGCTTTCAAGTGTTTGTAATCTTGTGGGATTGAAAGCATCTAACTGCATTTCTAGACCCTTCTTGTTATTGGGTTGTGGGTTCATAATTAATTCAAATCTCTTGTTTCTAAAGCAGGAATAAATTGAAATACATATTCAATGGTTGAAGGAGGGCAGGTGTTTGGTTACAAAGAGCCACACTTTAAAAAACGTTATGACAACAAATGCCCAATTATAAAGAAAATATATTATGGCTCATACTGTCTAATGCTCATATCCTTTCCCAATATGCTCTGCTAATTTAATTATGTCAATCAACAAAAGATGAGTTCAATGTTTACATGGTTTATTCACATAAGGCTGTACTCAGTAGATTTTTTCCCTCTAAATAAAGTGACCTGGAACAATCTGAGTGACATTTAAGGCATTGGCATGGCCATGACCATGGCTTTTTAATTAATTTGTCTGCCAACCAAGCATTAAGCAACTGTGAGTGACTTAGCCTTGGTCGACACAAATCAAAGAGAGTGGGAACACTGGAAATTATCCAAATTATATGAATTAATTTCTAAATTGGAAAATTTAACCTCCAAATAGTTCTCCATTGTTTTGTCAATGGAAATAATGAACATGATGATTCAACACTAATGACTGAATGTATCGGTGGCTGAGTAACAGCTGGCAAGCTCTCCAGCTACTCTGATCAAGTTAACATTTTAAACCAAATATTTAGGGCCAAAGTTAAATGTTTTTCATCCTGAATTACCTACTTTTGCTATCCACATGGGTTAGATTTTCATGATTATTGCTGTTCTTATTGTTATTCTCTTTACATGGCAACTGCCGAATAGAGCCAGTAGAGATTTCTCGATCAAAGATTAGAAAGTTTCGTTTCATTAAGGCTTCCCACACATTGCTAGATTTATCTGTCCCTGTGAAACAAATTGATCCCAAGTCTACTTTGAATGAAGCCTGATCTGTAATCTCTGTCACCTGAATGTTGACCTTAGTATAAGAGTTACATATTTTTTTATTAAAGGAAAGAAAATGGTTTGAAAAATATATCTAATCTACATTACAGTACATGTATTCTCAGGCCAGAAATGTGGCTTGATTTAACAGACAAATTTTATGGTTCATTCTGGACTCTAGTTTATAGCTTCTGTATTTTGGTTGCCAAAATAATAAAAAGTGTGCTTTATGTAATCAACAAAGATAACAAGCATTTACATGGTTGGGCAAACTGGGAGATGGGTAATTGTAACTTGCTTTATAGTTATAACTGAGATATTATAAAAAACTAGTGAAATACACATCTCAGAAAGACTGGATCATGACTTTTGCCAATGTGCATGGTCTTCCTTTAAAAAATAAATTCATCACACGGAGAGGAGACATAGCAGGCAATCAGTGAAAGCAAAAACTAATAAAACCAAAATAAATTTTGTAATTCAAACATTTAAAATTAGATTTGACTCTATTAGGAAACAAATTATATATGTTTAACAGAAATGTTCCACTAAACCCCACAGATCAGTAATAAACATTTAATTGCTCATAATCTTAGCCTGCAAAAATTATATAAAAGATTTATGAATCCCCATCCTTGGCATTATAATGTGGCCATACCCAAATTTTCAAAACCTCTTAAAGGCTTATAGAAAAACAGTGAATTATAAAAAAACCAAAGCTTAAAGATGCTAAGTGGCTCAATTTTATAAACGATTATTTACTTCATATCCCTGTTCTGCATGTCAGCACTGTGTCTTAGGTCATACATTGAGCGCTTTTTGCATTCTTCCTTGCTCTACATTTGTTTTCTTGATGAAGTAATAAGCTAACAATGTGTAGTGAATTCTTCCTTAACAAAAGGAATGTATTGTCCTAAATTCATGCAGAGGTTGATGCAACTTACAAAAAAGACCATTAGTGTTCTTTTAAAATTTTAAAATAAAAATAAATGCAAATGATGTCAGTCAAGTAATAGAGTTGTGGGATAAACATGATGAGTTTAAATAAAAGGATCTATAGATCTTTACTTTGTTCTTCTATTTCTCAAGTCAAACATTTGAGTATCAGCAGTTGTGTGTAATCAGAACATTAGAAATATTTTGTTATCCCCCCAAATCTATATCACTCAGTTTAAAATTCAAATAATATTAAACTTTTATTTATTGATGAAATATTTTAAAGCTTTTTGGAAGCCTCTTTCTGTCCCCGTTGCATAATTTATAGCAGTGATGGTCTTCCTGATGTATAATTGACTTATGGGGAAATTGTTATTTAATATTAAGTTTGTTAACAAGACCCTAACTACTAAGAAATCCATTTGTCTTAAAGATTGGTCCTACTTTTAGTCAACAAGTAAACATACTGAAGCAATGGTGTAATTATTTTTACACTGGAAGGATTTATATTTGTGATTTTTTATAGGGGCCATTAACATCTTTAATCAGTCACACTCAAAGGGAATAGAAAGTCCTAATAGCTGCAGACAACTAGTTAAGGTTTACACATTAGGTCATACAGCATAGTGGTTTGACCAACACTCAACATTACAAATATAAGCTAAATAGGTGATTTAAAATTTTCTAGTAGTTAATAAAACAAGTAAAGAAAGTTACTTTAATAAATTTTATTGGACACAAAAATCCCCAAAATATTATCATTTCAACATGAAGAACAATTCTTAATGAGGTATTTTACTTTCTTTTGTTCATACGAAGTCTTCAAATCTAGTGTGTTAACTACAAATATTAACTAAGACCTTAAATTTTCATTAGAAATACTGCATCTGTATTTAGAGTTCATAAAATATACAGTTACAAAAAGATTCACTTGTCCAGGTGTTCATAATTAAGTGACATTAACATTATTTATATTTACATCAATGTTATTAATATTACATATTAGTACAAATACATTTTAAAATTTTTATTGAAATGTTTTGGTGTTCTTGGAACAACTTGGATATTTATAACTAAGCCCACAACACAACCCCCACTCAAAGGAGATTGCTCTTTGCTGTGGAGTTCAAGCCTCAGCATTTACACCTTTTTTTTCTAAATAACTTTTTAATTATGAATAGATTTAGATTTACAGAGTCGTTGCATAGCAAAATCTTATAAGCTTCACACCCAGTTTCTCTTATTATTAATATCTTATAGTAATATGGTAAATTTTTCATTATTAAGGAACCAATATTGATACATTATTATTAACTAAAGCCCATATTTTATTCAGATTTCCTTTGTTTTTACCTAATATCCTTTCATCACTCCAGAATCCTATTCAGGGTCAACATTACATTTAGTCTGCTTAGGCTCCTCTTGGCTGTGACATTTTCTCAGACTTTCATTGTTTTTGATAATCTTTGTACTTTTGAGTACTATTGACCAGATGTCTTGTAGAATGGACTTCAACTCATATTTGTCTGATGTTTTTTTCATGATTAGACTGGGAGTATAGGATTTTTTGGGAGAAAGGGCACAGACGCAAAATGTTTTCCTCATCACAGCATTGTCATGTTTCTCCACAGTAAGGTTATTATTTTTTCCCTCTTTTATGCTGTACTCTTTTGAAGGAAGACAGTAGTCCAGCCCATACTTAAGATATGCTGTTCTTCTTTTAGGATGGAGTACCTACTTAAATTATTTGGAGTTCTTCTGCAAGAGAAATTTGTTTCTTATCTTCTATTTATTCAATTAATTATTGATGTCAGTATAGACTTATAAATATTAGTTTTCAGTTTTGGGTTATAATACAATGCTTTTTATTTTGTTGATCAAATTGTTGCAACTTTGGTCATTGGGATCTCTTTCAGCTGGGCACCATGGTCTTTTGATGTACCTCCATTAATGTGTACATGTGTATATTTGTTTGTTTGTTTTGAGTATAAGGTTTTGAAATTTAATTTATTTAAAATTAAATAAAATTAAAAATCCAGTTCTTTAGCTTCATCATTTTTTTTAGCTTCATCATTTTTTAAATGCTCAGTCACCACATGTGGCTGATGGCCACTTTATTTGTATACAAAACACAATTTTCATCCATTTCTTAGAAGCTGGCACATTTCCGAATGATGAACAAATGGAAATGATCCAGTGATTAATGATCCACATACAATGTAAGACATGATATTTTTCAAAGTTTTTATGTACTGTAACATTTATGTATGTTTTTGGTCACCAATGACAAAAGAAATATCTTAAAACTATAAGAAAAACAAAGGCATATGACTTAAAAAAGAAGACATTAAAACTGATATAAGGTTTCTTAAAAGTAACAATAGAAAACTGTAGGCTAAATATTCACAATGCTGACAAAAATAGCTGTCAACTTATAATTTTATTTCTAGCTAAATTATCATTTTTGAGTAAACGTGAAAGAAAGACATTTTCAAATGAACAAAGAACAAAAATTGTTACTAAAAGACTTAGTGAAAGGACTAATAGGGAACGTATTTCACAATAAGGGGCTAAAATACATGAAGCAATGATCAGCAAAAAAAAAAAAAAATCAGTCAACAATTGAATAATTCTAAGTAATCATGCCCTATTTTATTTACCAAATATGCCTGTTTTGTTGATAAAGTTTCTCTGTCTTCTCTTGAAGTATTATTTACTTTTGCGCCTTTCATTATTTAAGACATAACTAATCTCACTTGAATTTTTCAGTAATCTGAAGAACTTTCTGATTATTATGTCTAATGACTTTTGTTTCATTGTAAAACCAGCAGGGAGAGTGGGAAGGGCAGCTAAAGATCTCAAAGTAAAACATGGATTCAATAGTGTTACTAAAGCTCAAAGAGAAGCATATTAAGGATAAAATAATACTTATGGACTAAATGAGAAGACAGGTATAGTGAAGACAGAAGTACGTACAGTAAATTGAGTGGCATAGAATTTGTTGGTGACTCTGAGGGAGCGTGAGCTAAGAGGTGAGTAGGTGGAAGGGAGAGTCGGGTGGGTGAAACATGATGGCTTCAACACATGTACTTTGCTGTCTCCTTTTCAGATCTTACAAAAATGAGAGTAGAAGAAATTTTTTAAATGAAGAACTAGTCTACAAAAACAAAAAGGATTAAACATGTCAACCGATTTTTTAAAAAAGATATTATTTATTTTTTATTTTTAGAGAGAGGGAAAGGCAGGGAGAAAGAGAGGGAGAGAAACATCGATGTATGAAAGATACAATGATGGGTAACCTCTTGCTTGCTCTCAACTGGAAAACTGGGGACTGAACCCACAACAAGGGCATGAGCCCTAACTGGGAATCAAATCTGTGACCGTTTTTTTGCAAGACAAAGCCCAACACACTGAGCCATACCAATCAGGATACAGTCAACAGATTTTTGAAGGAAAATGTTGGACAAATGTGGGTGACCTTGGACTTCGCGAAGTTGAAAAAACAGAATATTCTGTGTCCTCAGAGGGGAGGACAAAAAGAGCCACCAATTATTCACCTGAAAACCTGGCAAAACACCTGGAACAAAGCATTTTTCAGTCAGGGTGTAAGAGTGAGAAGTGCTGGCTGGTATCATATTAGCATTTTGCCTCAGTCAAGGTCTCCAAAAGGCTAAATCACAACTATAACAGAACCTTTGCCATGTGTTCTCCAGTAACCTGGAGTCTGGGTAATGTATATGTGTGTGTGCTCGTGAGCTTATCTCTAGGTAGAAATGGTTAGAATCTGCCTTTTAACTTCTTTTATGATTACTAGTGTTTTTTTTAAACATTAAAGGTTAATTGGACCATATAATAAAATGGAAATAGTGTAATGCTCTGGATTTCAGCGGACCTTTAGATTGACTTTCATCATCTGTAAAAGGGGGAGAAGAGCATCCAACACGTGGAGATATTTGAGGACATGATGATGTACACATTGAAAATGTTTGCTGTGTATGTGGCACCAAATAAATATCAGCTCCCTCTCTACTTTTTTACCTTACTGAGGTATCAAATTAAATCAAACTATTGACAGCTATTGGTTGGGAAGATCCTAGGGGATGGAGGGATCAAGCAAAAAGGAACATAGATTCATGAACATGGACAGCAGTGTGGTGATTGCAAGGTGAAAGAGAGTATAAGGATGTTGAATGGTAATGGAAAAAACACAATAAAAAAACCAGAAAAATAAAACAAACTAAAACACAAAAACAAAAAACCCACTAAAAACCAAACCTACAGGAGATTATACCAAGTGGTATTTGGTGAGTTAAAATGAAAAATTAAGAACGTTATATTATAATTCCTATCTCAACGTTTTATTTTAGTAATCAGTCGACTTCCTTTTTAAAAAATAAAATAAACACTGGAATTATAAATAAAAGACTTTTTAATAAAGTTTTCTTTTTATTCATTGGTGTACTAAGCTGTTCAAACGGTAGGATAAATATATCTAATTTACATAGAGAATACAAACACTATCGAACAAATTTTGAAACCTCTGGAAAATAAAACCATACTATCATGATAGGAGTCTTAGAATAGTTTCTATAAGAAATTCCACGCATGTTTTTTAATTCTCCTTTGTCACTTTTTCCCCAAGAAAATGAAATCTTTCATAGGCGTTAAATTCTCTCATCAACAGTCATAAGAACGCTGTACTAAATATTTATTTTACCAAGTGCTCCTTTTTAAAAAGCAACCTATAAGCCTGGCCAGAGTGGTTCAGTTGGTTAAAGTGTCAACCCATGGACTGAAGAGTTGTGGATTTGAGTCCCATTAAGGTCAGATGCCTGGGCTGTGGGTTGATCCCTGTCGATGTTTCTCTTACATTGATGTTTCTCTCTCTTTCCCTTTCTCCACCTCCCCCTAGAACCAATAAATATTTTTAAAAATGTAAAGCAACCAGTAAGCTTTTTGCATTTTTTTCTCTGAAAAGGGTGCATCTGCTTTTCTGTAGCACATATAATGAAATAAGCAATAGCAGAAATAGTCTGAGCCCAATGATGGAGAAATGTAAATTGCATCCAGCTCATGTCATGACTGCAGTTCAGAGTTAAAGACTGTTTGCATACCCCATGAATTATCTTTCTCTGCAACCAAATGTGTATCTTAATTCCAAATATATACCTTAGGCAATTATTAATCTTCAGTAGCAGAAAAACTCAAGCCCAGTCTTTTTATGTTACCTCATTATTCTTGTTCATAAATAAAAATTTAATTTCTGTAATGGCGCATAGTGCAGTCAACTGTTATATTATTAATTATAGAACTGCTGCTAATTCCTAGAGATGATATTCTAATAAGGTTTAATCTCTTTCCCATATTCTAGTGTCTTTAATAATCACATCTTTGTTTTTCTCCTTGCTTTTATTTTATTTGCAAACAAACTCAGCAGTACAGGTTATAATTTCAAGTTGGCTGGTGTTTCTGAGGCAGCCATATCACTCATGAGTAGGACTCTGTGAATTTGTTCAGGAAAAGGGGAAAGAAAGGCAGCTTTATTTCAAATACCAGCTGCTGTCTTGAACCACATTTCAGACTCTGGTGTTAAGATTTTCGCTCTTCACAATTGCTGAGGGAACTGTTATATATTTGGCAATTGTTCTTGAAAGTTTTTCAGCTGGAAATAATATTGTGTATCATAAGAAGATATTTTTGTTTTTAGTTATGCTTAAAAGCAGTAGGGAACTCTCCAGAGAGAAAGTATAAAGACCCATAGTCATGTCTTTAATGGCCTAAAGAGGGTGAAAATTGAGCTACTTTTTTCTTACATACCCGATAGTCTGTTTCTACCCAAGGGGGTGCCAATTACTATTATAGGAGCTGTGTTATTTTCCTTTATTAAGTATAGGAACTGAGATCTAAGTTGCTTTGGTTAATGTTTCTTCTTCTTTATTATCCAGAACGGGTAGTATTTAGTTCTGTTATGCTATCCCCATGACGATTTCTCTGTTTATCTCTCTTTTTTTCTTAGAACATTTTAACTTTAGCATGATGTGTTTATTTAATTGTGGTGTTTACTGGATTAACTCTTGAGAAAGAATATCAGCAATACTCTTGTTCCAGGGTGTTGGAGAATCAACTCTTTGGGGACATTTTTATTTGTCTTATGGTGCATGACACTCATGAGAACTCACAACAGGAAGGAGGAGTCTAATCTACAGGTTAATTTCCAGAGAGAATAAGAGTGGAAATAGAAACCTATTCTATTTGTTCCACAAATATTTACTGAGCATTCTGTACTAGGAACATAGCCAAATGGGAAAAAAAATTGAACACCCTGCAATCATTTTTGTAATGTTTTGAGTTAAGTATAATAAGAGAAGAATGGGACACGATGGCCTATCAGGGATTTTTCTAGTCATGAGGGGTGAAGGAGATTATGTAAGAAAGTGTGTAATTAAAAACTAGGAGACCAAAGGGTAAAATTTTGGAGATTACCAAAATTTAAGGAATAGAAGAAAAAAATGAAAGGGTATTAAAAATATAGGAGGTGTACTGGGGAAAGTAAAATCAAAGAACTGAAGGTAAAGAAAGTTACAGAGAGAGGTAATCAGTAATACAACAAGCTAGCAGAAGGGCAAGTTCTGTAAGGAGATTCATATTCACCTTGGATTTGGCAACTTCAAGAGCAGAGTTCAGCAAACTTTTTCTGTAAAGCATCAGATAGCAAATATTTTAGGCTTTAAAGGCAACAGAGTCCTATTGCAACTACTCAGCCCTGTCATTGCAGGACCTGAGCAGTCCGAGAGAGCGCATAGATGAATGAGTGAGGATGTGCTCCAATAAAACAATTTATACAGTAATAAGTGGCTCCAATTTGGACTGTGGATCAGGAGTTGCTAACTACGCAAGGAAACCGAGGGAGGAGAGTTTTAGTTAGTCATTTGAGACTAGATAGTCAATAGTGACAGAGTCTAAATTACACAGACTCTAAGGTTCATGATCTTTTTTTTACTATATCATGTTGCCTCTAAAGTAGGAAAGCTGTAAAAATCATTTGGCCAAATTAATTTAGATTCAGTTCTCTCACTGAGTAATACATGCATTAAACTACTTTGTGGGGTTTTGCTTTCCTGCAATGCCTTGCTTACATTAGTCTCACAACTGACCTTGGTATGGATGGCAGCAGCCATTTCTTTCTTTTTTTTAAATTTTATTTGATCTTTATTGTATTTTTTCCATTATTTTTTAGTCCCTTTATATCCCCCTCCCCCCAGCAATCCCCACACTGCTGTCCACGTCCATGAGTCCTTTTTCTTTTTTGCTCAGTCCTTCTACCTCCTCACTGCCCCTCCACCAGCTGTCATCCTGTTCTCTGTCTGTGAGTCTGTTCCCATTTTCCTGGTTAGTTCAATTTGTTCATTAGATTTCACGTATGAGTGAAATCATGTGGTAGTTGTCTTTCTCTGACTGGCTTATTTCACTTAGCATGTTCTCCAGGTCCATCCATACTGTTGCAAAGAGTAAAATTCTCTTCTTCTTTACTGCTGAGTAGTATTCCATTGTGTAAATGTCTTATGGTTGTTTTATCCACTCATCTGTTGACAGACAGTTGAGCTGCTTCAGTATCTTGGTGATTGTGAATAACACTGCAATGAACATAGGGGTGCTTATGTGGTTTTGAATTATTGTTTTGGGTTCCTTCAGATTTTTTCCAGAAGTGGTATCACTGGGTCAAAAGGCAGGTCCTTTTAAAAATTTTTGAAGTATCTCCATACTGTTTTCCACAGTGGCTGCACCAGTCTGCATTCCCACCAACAGTGCAAAGGGCTGCCCTTTTTCCGCATTCTTGCCAGTCCTTGTTGTTTGTTGATTTATTGATGATGGCCATTCTGACAGATGTGAGATGTTATCTCATTGTAGTTTTAATTTGCATTTCTCTGACGATTAGTGAAATTGAGCATCTTTTCATATGTCTATGGGCCCTTTGTATGCCCTCTTTGGAGAAGTGTCTATTCAGGCCCTTTGCCCATTTTTTAATTGGATTTCTTTTTTCGGGGGTGGCGGTGTTTTGTAAGTACTTTGTGAATTTTGGATATTGGCGAATATCTTCTCCCATTCTGTGGGTTGTCTTTTTATTTGGTTGATGATTTCTTTTGATGTACAAAATGTTTTTAGTTTGATGTAGTCCTATTTGTTTATTTGTTTTCTTGTGTCCCTTGTCTGGGGAGATATATGCGATAAAAATTGCTATGAGCAATGCCTGAGGTTTTGCTGTCTATGTTTTCTTCTAGGATTTTTATGGTTTTGGGTCTAATATTTAAGTCTTCAATTCATTTTGAGTTTATTCTCATGTGTGGTGTAAGTTTCTTATGGTTCATTTTGTAAGTTGTCTATGCTTTAAAATGTTCCTGAAAAGGTGTCATGAATTTGATGGTCTTCCATTAGAAATCTCTTTTGAAATTGCAAAAGCTTCTGCAATGCCAAATACATTGGTATTGATAACTACACACGAATCAGTGAATTACATTTTTTATTTGTTTATTTAAGGTGTAACTGACATAGAACATTGTGCTAATTTAAGGTGTGCAACATAATGATTTTATATATGTATACATTGTGAAACAATCCCATAATTTTGAAACAGCATTGAGAATATTGGTGATATGTGAAGTCCAAAATAAGTAAAATCAAGGGAAGAGGAAATAGAGAAAAACGTCTTTACTACACACTTGCTGAAATCATTAGAAATTAAAAGTCAATATCTGATTACCTTTAAAAATATATACTGACATGTAATTCTATACTATAGTCTTTTAAATTATATTAACATGTACTACTGCTTAAAAGAGCCAAAGATGTTCTAAAGGTTGCATTATTCTCAGGTACAAATATTAAAAATAAAATTTGTGAAATTTATGTTGAGTACGATGAGTTTCATGTGCGACTTTGATATACATGTTAGAGCCATCTCCATTTCAATTTTAATATGACCTATTCTAATCACATTACCTAAAAATCACATTTTTCTCTGTGTAATGAAAGTGGCCTGTCATAAAAAAAAAAGTGTCACCATTTTAACATGTCTTAGCAGAGAAAGTACAGGACAAATGTATTTATTCTTCCATGAGCATAAGAATTAATGAATGGCTGAGTGAGTGAATTCCTTACTTATGATCTTCAGAAGGTCTTAGGGTCTAGTCTTATTCTGTGACAATCTCACCCAGAGACGATAATTGTGTTTCCTCCATGGGAAAAGAAATAGATAAAACTGCTGGTGAGGGTGGCTCTTCGGCAATGCTGATGGAACATTAAGGAGCAGCAGGGACCCCCAGGCGGGTTCCACCACATAGCATCTTCTGGATTGAAAGCAGCAGGAGGATGCTATTCCACATCATTTCCCACATCATTTCTCTTCCTGAGAAGAATGACTAACAACTGTGAAGGAAAACTGAAGTCATAGAAGACTTTTGAAAAGAGAAGGAGCTAATGACCATGAAAACCTGCAGCAATAAATAAGCCAAAGTAATTTTAAAATAATGGGACTATCTTGTAAAGTTTCTTACATATACATATATATTTATATTGGAGTTCTAAGTCATCTTTTAATTACTTAGAATCTTAGACTCAATGTTTTGGATGAAAATTTTAGCTTTTAACAATGATACATCTTTATGTCTTTTTTATTACAGTGAGAAAGCATTGTCATCATTTTAGAAAACTTATAAAGAATACCTGTGGCTGAATTTTAAAAACTGTTTGGTGTGTCATTACTTATTTTAAGTATAAAAGAAAATATTCTGATTTCTGGGCAGTTCAAACAAATCTGGGAGTTCAGCTTGTCTCTGAGAAATTCTCATTGCAGCTATGAGCTATTGTTTGCATAAGATACACAAACAAATACTTCCTTTGAATGTAGCTGGTCTGCTGTGCTCACCCTCTTACTTCTATTGTCCCCTGCTTTACAAAAAATGAGGATGAAAAATTGAATTGGCTTAAGGCATTAACAAAATCCTAACTGCTGGAAGCAAAGAGATGAGAGAATTTGCTGGGTAAGCAAACCTACTTTATACTGTTCAGGACAATTCCCTGTGTCCTAAGCCTGTTTTAAATGTGTACTATTTTGTGCACATAATAAATGAATAAAATCCACAAGAGAAGGACAAATCACATCTTGTACAATTTAGTTAAAAATATTGAAGATTCTACAATGATATTTTGAGGGTCTGATTTAAAATATTACTGAAACATTCACATATAAAACAAATACCTGGAAGAGAAAGAAACATAATAATATGCTGCCTCTTTAACCCCAATGAATACTTAGATATGTGCTATAAGTAGCTTTATCTTTCTTAAAGTAGTAATTTTTTTCCTTAAGTATCAAAAACTACTGCCAGATTGTCAATTTTTTTTTTTTTTGGTTGTTTGAATGCTAGTGTTTAACAAGATTAGCTCAATCTTTCTCCAATTCTATTCATTGCCAGATTACTGATTAGTAATTAATTAATAAATGTAAAGTGCTTAGAAGAAAGCATGACCTATAGTGAACACTCAATACATGGAAATATTACATAAACGTACTTTTATTATTATTAACGAGTAACTTCTCCGTTAAGGCTCTGCATATGATATCTGATCCAACGTTGAGTAAACCATGTACGGTCTGCTTCACCACACCTCATTCACAGATGTAACTAAAGCCTCATTGTGTAAGTAATTTTTTAAAAAAGCAAAAGGTAGCATCCCTCTGCTTTTACTAGGAAAAAAAGAAAACAAACTAGTAGCAATTGGGAGAAAATATGTAAAAATGGCACAAGAAATGATATTTCAGAAATTCTTTGTAAACTAATTAGAAACTTAAAGATGCTGTCAAAATGTATTTTGCATGATTTAAGATAAAACCTTTTAAAAAAAGGGAAAATATTCGAGAAATTATCCTATCAACTGCTGTACATAATCCTGTTATTTTAGGCAAGATAATTGCAGAGTAAACAGCATTAGTTATTCATTAGCTGTAGCTGTTCTAGTTGATTCTTTCTCAGCTGGGCAGATTTAATTTAGTGACAAAAAAAATACTGCAAATCAACTCTGTCATATGAACTAAATAAACAGAAGTATAAATGAGTAGGAAATAATTCATATATAAATGAAAGCAGTCTATTTTTAAAGAATACATTTCTTCCATCTGGTGGTTGTAATATTACGTTAGATAGCTGTAAATACCTGTAAGGAATACCATTAACAACCAGTAGAGTATCTTGGTAAGCGCTATCAGTGTATAAAAGCATGCAATATGTCCTAAAGAATCACTAGCAATATACTTAAATACTATCATATTTGTTCATCACAGTAATTTTTTGTTGCCTTGAAACCAAGCTTTCATTTTTGCCTTAGTTAAATTGTTTACAGAAAAAAAATGTGATTGAGTTTTACATGGACATGTTATCATTTATTCTCTTAATAGAGATATAAATTTGTTTGATATATTTTTTTTAATTTTATTTTTTGGTTTTTCAATTACAGTTGTCCCATTTTCCCCCCATTTCTCTCCCCCACCCAGCCCACCATTTCTCCCACAATCATATCCCTCCCCGTTGTCCCTGTCCATGAGTCATTTATACACGTTCCTTGACTAAACCCTTCCCTTCCTTATCCCCCTTCTCTCCCTCCCCACTCCCCCCTATTGACTGCTATTCTGCTCCTTGTCCTATTTAGTTCATTTGTTTATGTTGTTCTTTAGTTTCCTGTATTAGGTGATAGCATATGGTATTTTTCTTTCTTTGCTTGGCTTATTTCACTAAGCATAATTCTCTCTAGTTCCATCCATGTTGTTGCAAATGGCAAGAGTTCCTTCTTTCTCTCTGCTGCATAGTATTCCATTGTGTAGATGTACCACAGTTTTTTGATCCACTCATCTGTAGATGGGCACTTCCACTGCTAGGATTACATCCAAAAAATCCTAAAACCCTAATCCAAAAGAACTTATGCACCCCTATTTGATATTTTCATAGAACATTTTTAAGCCAAAACAAAAATTCTTATGGAAAATAAATATTTCCCCTCAAATCTTCAAGTTTGGTGAGTCTTTCAAATCTTACTTGAAGTAGTTCTAAAGAACAACATGTATTCGCGTAGTAGTTCTGTAAATTGCTGCTTCATATTAACTATTTTCCTGCTGATAATTATGGACAAAATTAAATGCCATACTGAAAAACACATCACGTATACTGGGTCAAAATTCCTAATGAATGGACAATTCATTTAAGGATTTTCACTTTAATCCTTGTGTGTTTTTAAAACACATACAAACTGAAATGTTTTATAGGAATGATATTGCTGAACATAAGCAGTTCATTAGATAATCCTGGCTATTTTAACATCACCTCAGGAAATGTTGCTTTAGTAAATCCATGGGTAGATGGAGAAGAAAAATGTCATGGTTAACTTGGAGAAGAGAAACCTGTGGGTATTATACAACGATTGTTATAGATCAGTATTTGTAATATTCTTATATAGAAAAATAGACTTAAATGTTATGTTTTGTTCCAACAAAAAAGTGAACCTAACTTAAAAGAGAAAAGTTTTGATTCATTTCTTCTATAATCTTAATATCCAGATATTGAAGAAATAATTGATGTTTGTGAGTTTTCTATTTGTATCAGTCTTTTTCTAGGATAAAAGTATCTATCTATTATCTATGTAGCATCTGTCTATCATCTATCTATCACCTATTTATTTATCACTTTATCTGAATAGTGGACATTTGGTCCAAAACCTCCATGGAGATCTTTGCTTCAGGCCTATTCATCTTCCTGACCTCATGTGTCATTATTAGCTGGGCTTCTGAGGCAACATGGCTACACCACAATTATTGGACCAAGGTGGACTTGGTCGCGATGGAGATAAGTGAGAGGATTTGAGAAAATTTTAGGATGTAAAATCTGAAGGGCATGGATATAAATGTTGATAAGTAAATTCCAGGTTTCTGTGACTGATATCTAAATAGATGGTATTGCCAATTCTTGGGACTGGAAACAAGGGATGAGAAGCTATTGAATTCCTTCAAGAGCTTGTAGTCTCTAAAACTTCTGAAGCATGCTGTAAAAAAAGAGCTAAATTCTAATCTATCAAAAGTCTGATTTTTAAAAAAGTAATATGAAGTTTCTACTTTATGTAAATTTGAGTGAATTTTTATTTAATTAAATTTTGTTCACAATTGTTTAGATGTATATTTGGTTTTGTATGTGTATCTGTATATATATATATATATATATATATATATATATATATATATATATATATATATATAAAGGAGGGGACATTAAGATGGCTGACCCTCTAAGGCATCTGTTTTGCTTTGTTTTATATTACTTTTTTCATGATCAATACTGTAGATTTCTTGTGTCAGGGTAAAAGAGGCTGATGAGTGAACAAATTAGTTCTTGAGGGAAATAAAACACTCTAGTGAAATGGAAAAATAATCTTTGTGGAATACTAAAGGCCTGACTAGTTTGGAAAACATATAAGACATTCAGGAAACTGATACAAAGGACACCCTGCTGTCTTTGTGCACTTTGGATTGAATTTAAATTCATAATCCCCCCTGCTATTACTTCTTTTCTTTCTATGAATTGTAATGACTAGATAGAGCATTTAGCAGAGCTCGATTAACTCTAGAGAAAAACAAAGTTATGTTGGTATTAACATTTTTGGTCTTTTTGTTATCAAAAAGAAAATATCTTTTTTAATGTCTATAGCCAATCTGAAGTATGGCATGTGTGTGTGTATATATATATATATATATATATATATATATACACACACACACATACATACATACATATACATACATACATATATATATGCATACATATATATGTACACACATATATATATGTATTTTTTACACCTTATAAACCAAATTTTATGATGGGACATTATGCATTTTAGTTTTTCCTTAGAGTTCCTTAAATCATGAAGGGAGACAAGATATTAATTTCTAAAACACTGAAGATTTTAAAAATACCACTCTAAACAGTTGCTTCTAAAACTGAATGACAAAACTATATGCACATTAAAATTGAATTAGAACAATTAGAATTAGGCAATTGGATTTTCATATTTAGGTTGTGTTTTGGTTTAAAATGTAGTGTTATAAATCTACAGAAATTCCAAATAAGCAGTGTTGATTAAATAGATTACTTTAGCTGATTATTGTGCACAACAAATTGGTGCCTTATGATTTTGTTGTTTCTTAGCAGGGATATAAAACATTTCTCCATATGCTTGCAGGTGAACAATGTAATAAGATGACAGCTCTTTAATTAACTTAGGACTTGACTACCTCATCCATCTAATGCTTCCTGTAGCTTCCACACCAGTGTCATTGCTTATATGTTAATACTTGTTAACTTGGTATTTTCCAGATACATTGACAGGAGGAAATTAAAAATGAATTTTCTAAAGGTTAGTTAATTTCAGATAATAAATTTTGTTGTGCACATGTGGAAAAAATTTAATTTTTCAACAACTTATACTAAGTCAGTAAACTAAAGAGTACCTTTTATTTGCAATGTTAAATTGCCAAATAGGTTGAAGGTTACTCAATTATAAGAAATTTTAAGCTTCTGCGTATTTTTGATCTTTTCTCTTGGAAGGAATCTAAAAATCAACCTTTGGCCATTTAGAGCTCTGAGTAAATAATACAACATATTTCTGTCTTGAAGTTACTCTCCTAATACTTAAGCCAGAGTTTAGAGTAGATGTAGACTAACAGAAAAAAGTTGGTGGTTTTTTACTAAGTTATTCATCCCACAAAATTTAATTCTTTTTATCTGTAAAATATGGTTGAGTGTGATTAGTTTTAAGTTTTCTCACGACAACAAGGTCAAGAGTACATTGGACACCTTGCCCCAGACTGATCTTTGCCTGTCTCTCAATATGACATTTCCCTTTACCTGATGACACCCTCTCAGCCTTCAGAACTCAGCTTGTCAATCATGTATTTTATAATATGTTCTTTCTTACATTTTACCATAGCACTTTTCAGTTTGTAAAAAAAATACACTTTGAAAAAATATTTATTACCCGATGAGTTATAAGCTCTAAGAAGATAAAAACTGTTTCTATTTTTTAGTTTATTTTTTTATTCCTAGCACTTATCACACTGCTAGGCACATAATAAATGTTTCTGTAATATTTATTTGATGAATGAAAATATAAATGGATATATTACATGTTCTTTTAAGTTGGAAATTAGATAAAATTGTAGTTATTTGTAACAGGTTATCTGAAGAAGTATTAGTTTTTCTTATGGCTATGCTTCATATGAAATATCATGGTCACTAAAAACACACTAAATCAAGATAAAAATGAACGAGGAATTTATTTCATGACCTTTGTGGCTACCAAGGCAGTGAAGAAAAGGTAGGTGGTCTTTCAGTGATCAAGCCAGACAAACAAAATTATATTACAAAGCAATGAGTGGTTATTTCAAAAAATATCCTTAATGCCAAAGGTGCAAAACACTATGCTAGGTACTGAGGGGATGGATTTCTTTGTTCAATTGCAAAGGCAAGCTACTGTATTACAAGCAACTTTGCAAATCTCTACTTAAGTATCAATTCCGTGTAACTCAAACAGCCACCGTGTTAGTCACGTCCAACACGCTAATGGGATTCTTAAATGGAGAGTTTCTTCTGGAAAAGCTTACCTGAAAATAACCCCAAACATAGTATGTCTAAGATAGCAATCATTATTTTTTGAAGCAGTTATTTTAAACTTATTCAGTTAATTGCAGCATTCATGATAATTTTATAAAGAATGAAACTGATTTTCCTTTAGGCTTTGGGCTCTTGCGCACTTGGCGGCTAATTATAAGGAAGCCCTTTCTGCCTTTTGGTTTGGCTTGGTTTCTCTAACTCAAATGCAGCCCATAACATTCACTTCTCTTTCCATACTGTTATTAATGCTTCTCAGTTAATTCTTATGGGTAGGGCTGAGACCAATTTCCATATTTGAAAAGGAAGGTGGTTGAAACCATTATCCCATTGCTTGGGAGAATAACATTCATTTAAAATCACTAACTTTTGACTTCCTTCCCTGTGTATCTCATGATCGTTTTTTATTTTTTTCTTTGTTTCCTTTGTCTTTTTTCTTTCTTTCTGTTGTAGACAGCACACAGGTACAAGATGGACCCTCACCTAAAATTTGACTTCAATGTCAAGACTGATGATATCACACCCACCAGGAGGGTAGGAATAGAGTCTTTGTTCACATAAGGAGAGCAGAGTGGACTTCTGAAGCTGATGGGGGTCGGGGGAGGGAGAAGCCTGAGACTGCAGAGAAAGGAGCCGGGCTCCGGATTTCTACGGTGGTCTCGGTGTGGAGCAGGGGTGAAGGTTCCCAGGGCAAGGGCTTGCACAGTTTGATTGTCTTGCTGGTGTCGAGGAAGGAGCATTTAGACTTTCTTATCAATTTGCTCACAGGTGGGGCAGAAGAGAAAAGGCAGTCAAACACCAAAAAATAAAGTCAGACTCTATTTCTTTCCCTCTCTCCCTTTGTCCCTTCATCCTCTCTTCCTTTCTTCCCTGTACATATGTTACTGGTGGAAATCCGGCTCTTCTGAGGAATCATGGGAAAAGCAGTTTGCAGAACCATGCATGGAGATTGTAGTGTGGCAAGATAATTTATTCATGATGCAAAATCAAAGGAGGTCCCCTTCAGGATTCCCAATGTCCCATCTGTATGTTTTCCTTGCAGAAGTCTCTATTCAGGTTCTTTGCACATTTTTAAATTTGATTACTTGTCTTCCTGGTGTTGAGTTGTATGAGTTCTTCAATATTTTGGAGACTTCAGTTTTTCTCTTTTCACCTGTTTCTAAGTGGAGGTGACTACATATTATTCTTTGTCTCCCAGGCAATTAACGGGTTTTGATTCTCAATGCAGCTTCTTTCTTTCATCAATTTCTTCCTACATATTTTTTATTCTCAGATAAATCTTTCACTCTTCCCATCCTTTGGATTTTCTTTATATTTTTAGCCAGCAAACTTAAATTAGGTGTGTTTACAATTTTACATGCATTTTCTTCTGACATATTGATCATTAACTTATCCATAATTCCATACACTTCATTCAGTACTGCAATTATTTAAGCCATATATTCAGATGCTTTCAAAAGAAATCATATAGGAAATGCTGCTTTTTCTATTGAAGTGACCTTGTAATTATTTGTGGAATATAGAGGGGAGCTGGAGATAAATAGACTAAAGTTTATTTTTAATGCTATCTTGTTACCCTTTAAATAATGATTATGAAATTATCATTATTTTTATTCTTGGTAAACTGCTCCCCAAATAAGATAAATTAATTTAAAAAGATCTAATGACTAATAAGTGGTAGGGTAAGTTATATTTAGACCAGGTTTACTTGAATTGAATTTTGAATGTTGAACCAGCTTTGAATACTTGGAATAAATTCTATTTTATTGTGATTTATAATTCTTTTTATACATAGATATAATTTGCTCATATTTTGTTCATAAATTTGACAGATGAGGAAATGTACAAACAACAGGATTAGAATCTTGTCCCAGCAAAGAATTGAGATTGGATTGCAGATAATCTGTTTCTTATCAGCTAAAGTTATAGTTGTAAAATTTACTTTTCATATTTGACACCAAGACTTTTACAACAAATAGTATTTTTTCCTCTGCACTTGTTCCCAAGTTATCTCTTTGCCTTCTTTTAATCCTTGCAATACTTATTTTTTAATTATTTAATGTAAGCAAAGAAAAACATTTAGTGGCACATATTTTAATATGCACATTATATAGCCTTAATATTAATATTATGACTACCAATGGGAAAGTCACAAATTTGACTTTATATTCTCTATGATCCTACAAAAATAATTTTGATATTTTATACTCTGTTTTGGTTCTTTCTCTGCATTGCTTTCATTAAATTTTAGTTACTACAATTCTACAGTGAAACTTTTAATAATTAACAAATAGTTCTTGCTAGGATATCTGAAAAATTTTCACTGATTATGTTTTTAAATGTTTTGTCATGCCTTTTAGGAACATAAATAGTATAGTTCTGAAAATAGAGTAAAATTTTTTAATATATGAAAACAAGAACTAAAATATGGGTTTAAAAAATCTTTACAATTATATTAAACTTCCAAGGATGACTTTGTTTATTCTTGTATTCTTATAACAAGGAAGAAATTGAACATTCCATATAGAAAATTTGATTATACCTGTCTACCTATTACTATAATCCACAATCATCATAAACATGTTTTCTGGAATGAAATGGCAATTTAATAGTTGTATAATGGCACTCAGACATATTATACAAAATGAGATATCTTTTACAAGGCTACAGGGTCTTCTTAAATAAATGTATCTGTTAAACTAATAAAATGTTGGCACAATAAAATTATCTACTCAACAGACTTTTAGTATTTTTAGCTAAATTGCCTTGACACATTTGAAATCATTCAGTTTGGAATTTTCTAAGAGTTAATGATTTGCTTTATCATCTTGGATATTTAAATATTTTTCTTATTCATTACAAACTCTCAAGTATAAATCTTTGAGAGCATGGTTTATGTTCTGAAGTAAAAACTACTATTTGGCTCTCAGAATCTCCTTTAAAGAATGAAAACTTTATGACTCGTGTTCCAAATGGCCACATATTTATAAACTCACCAGGTTAAATGTTTGGATAAAGACTTCTTTATTAAGCAGAAAGCTTAGGATTAGAAATGGAAAGATAAAATATTGTCCTGGTCTTATGCTTTTATTTTTAGAAAGTGAATGTTTGGACATTTGAGATATCTCTTAGCAGGTGGGATTTGCGTATCCTGAGAATAATATGTATCTGTTATTACTAGAAAATATGTAAAGGCAATATTAATATTTTTTTCTTAAAATAAATCATAATGAGTGGAAAATGCTCTTTGGTTATAATTTATCTTTAGATAAGAAACTATCTAAAGTGCTTCATTATCTCTACCAGAATTTTTAGGACACTACTATAGAAGAATTCATACCAAAATCTTTGAATTCTGTGGTTAATTTGTCTCCCTTTATATTGAGTTACAACATTGAGTTATTTTCAGTTTTATTATAGCCTTCAAAATTCTTGTGAAATATAGATCTGCCATTTCTGGCTATTGGGCATTTAAAAAAAAAAGAAAAATGTAAAGCATATGTTTAGCATAGTTGAACAATTATTAAATAATTCTTCCTTGGCTTCTAATTTTTTTCTCAAACTTTAGAACATTATATAGGGAAAAAAATCCTTTCTATTAAGTTGACTCAAAAGTGGTTACATCTGTGAAGTGGGTATTTCTGGTTACATAGTAGATTAAACATTCATATTTAGTTTTACTTTTTTGATAAACTATACTGAAATGATGGGAAGGGAGATAAAAGGTATAAAGCAAAAGGACAAAGAGGATAAGAGAGGACAGTGGAAGGGACAAAGGATGTGAAATATTTTTGGAATATGAACAAAAAATAAATGATCAAAGAAAGGGGTTAACAGGTTTTCTGTTCCTTTCCTGTGACTTTTGGGATGCCTGTGAATTGGATGCTGTACAAGCTGAAATGTGTTTCCCCAAAATTCATATGTTGAAGTCTTAACCCCCAGTACCTCGCAATTTGTAGGTGGGGTTTTTAAAGAGGCAATTAATGTTAAATGAGGGCCTGAGGGTGGACCCTAATCCAACATCACTGGTATCTTTTGAAGAAGAGGAGGTCAGGAGACTGGGAACTGAGGTAATTCACACCCATTTAACATCATCTCTCATATCACACTTGGGAGTCATGAAACCTTGATTAGGTGATTGTACATGCCATAATTCCCCTTATTTATTCTTTCTTAAAGCCAAGTAACTTTGTACTTGGTAATGGCTACTATGCCTTGTGAGTTTGAATAACAATCTAAACCTAAGACCTCCACTCCTGGTTGAGCAGAGTGGGAACTGCTTACAGTTAGTACCTGAGACTACTCAAAGGGAAAATTAATGAGAAATAAACTCACTTGTCTGACAGAAAAAAAGATAAGCTTAGGATTTGGTGCAAGTTGTACCACGGAAGAAACAGAAAGCATGGTGAGTTGTGTGAGTTAAAACTGGAGGATGGTAGAAATCCATACATAGGACAGTAGAACCTTGGGTCCTTCTCCAAACCACAAGCAAGGCAACTTATTTTCATTCTCTCCATTTGCCCACCTCCCCTGCCTCCTCCTCTACCTCTGATGAAAATTATGTCTTTGGAGGAAATCCAAACAGTAAGGACAAGTCAGGAACACCTAATATCACAGAAGTTAAAGGTGGGTTAGATGGCTGAAAATTAGTGATTAAGTGAAAGTCCGCGTATGGAGTGGTAAAACCTGCAGTTCCTGTCTCCACCTGATCTTAAAATACATGCACCCAGATATACTCCCATTCTCAATATATTGTTCTGCACCAAACTGGTTGCAACAAAAATGTATTAGATACTGATTTTTTGGGGGTGAGTGGTTCACAAGTAAACCCTACTTGAAAAAAATATTATCTTACAATTAAGCCTAGGAGCTGATCAACTTTTCTCATGTCATTTTCTCCCTGTGCATTAATCATCTTCATACTCTTGGTCAGAAAGCTTTTAGAGAATGTGCTTACTCAAAATGAAAAAGCAAACTAAGAAAGAGAAAAAAACAAAACAAAACAAAAAGGAAATAGGAGAACAGGAAGGAGCAGTCCTATATCAAAATCTCTTTAGGGAGCCATGAGAACAACCATTTCAGATTGTAGAAGGGGAACTCTAGATAAAGAATGTCATGAAGTAAGAATTTAGGGCAGAATAAAACTGAAAAATTATGAGATTCATTTGATCATGTAAAAAATGGTACCAAAAATCTTTTAAGAACTCTAAATATGAATTTAGAAATAGTGATAGATATAGTTTTAAAAGTGGATATATGATCATAAATATACTGCTTTTCTTGATAGTAGATTCATTTACAGAGTTATGGTATTATAAATAATGAATATAGATTTAACCAAAGTTACAACTTAATTATAATAGCAAAATGGGAGTGATCAAGAAGGAGACATTTAAGGAAGTTACAATAAAGTGTATCAACATTTATAATAGATAATATATAAAATTAATGTGTCAGGAAATAACAATGGGCCAGATTGTTTATCATCAAGGTTGACAGAAGAACTTCTAAACCTACAGAGAATTTTTATAAAAATTTATTTGAGCAAAACAGAAGATATACCTGGAAGCAAAATCTCAACAGACTGAGATGAACTCTTCTGAGAATAACAATTTTTCAGTTTCTTTATACAATTGAGATTAAGGTGGGAATTTGAGGAAGATTATATGAAGGTGGGAAAAAGCAATTTGATGATTAAATTACAGGATAGTTAAGATTACATGATCTCTTGTGTTAACCTCAATACACAGAAACAATGGACAGGGCTTGCTTAGGCAAAGATAAGATTTTTACTGAAGAAGTTGAATGCTTGGGATGTGGACTACCCACCATGATATACCCAGTTAAGTATTTATGATCACATTACCCTGTGAAGTTACTTTCCATAGAACACAACATTTTTTTCCACATCAACTTGACAGGCATAATGGTCAAATTATTTTGAGATCTTTGCTGAGAAGTAGAAGCTTGGAGTTAGATTTTCCAGATGTCTCCTTTCTTTATTATTCATCCAATGACAGTGTTTTGTGGGATTTGAATGGTAGAGGAGAAGGACAGGACTTTATTATTAGGTAGCAATTGTTACCAAATGCAGGCCCAGCTACATGATGCAATGAAAGCCAAACTCATAAGGCAGGTGCTGGTGAGAAGAAAAAATATATATTCAGGTGCTGGCCACCTGAGAAGATGGAGGCTCTCATCCCAAAGCCCATCTCAGCATCTCAGTGCAGGCAAAGATGTTTATCAGAAGGAAAAAGAAAAGCAGAACAATGAGATGAAGGGGAGGGTGTTGAAAACTCTACGTGCAGACCAGTACAGTCCATTGCAATTAGGATCTCAAAACTGGTCAAGTGGTGGACTGGAATGCGTCATTCTGGTTTTGCCATTGAAGGTCAGCATATTTCCCAGAGCTGAGATGACTGAAGGTTGGAGTCTGTATTGTTTGAAGTTAGTTTCTAGGATTCTTATACAAACATGCTGTTTAATCCATATGCTATGTATTAGTCAGAGTCAACATTTTCAGAAACAATGTCAAAAGAATGATGGGGTAGGTTGTAATTCCTTATTGTTACAGAATGAAGATAGACACTTGACATGTCAAATTTGAAGGAAAATCATCTCTTTGTTGCTGATGACTGGGGTACTTGGATGCTAATGGTCCAGATATTCTTGAGATTTACAGTGGCTTTCAGGTGAGCATATAAGACCGACTTGTTTGTATGCTTAAGCTAAGAACTTCATTGGATGTGTTCCAAAGTTTTTGTCTCCAGCCTTTCCAACATTCACATAAACATTTACTTTCTGTTATTAAAAAGAATGAAAGATGTAGACTGACTTGTTTTCCCAACTGAATTTGGAATTAAGCAGTATAAAGTATGTATTTGAAATGAGATCAATATGAGAAGAAAGTTAAATTCTGGAAAATGAAGGGAGAAGTAAGGTAGATTTTTAATATCCATATTTATTAATATTATCCTAAATACACAATACAGTTTCCAGGGTAGAGAAGATTATTATTTACACACAGCATAAAAATGTGGCTTCTTGGTGCCCCAGTTTGTTAACCTGGTGGTGAAGCAATGAGATCCTGTCTTATTTTCCATATATTTATGTTTTATATTGTGGGTGAGAAAGGCAGAAAAAAGAACCTGGGTGCATTGCTCTTTTAGGAAGAATGTTTTCACTCTAACCCTTAGAATGTATATAAATCTCTCCAAGGTAAAGATAAGACCATTGTCTTCAACTTTATAATGGCTTCACACTATATCTTCATAATCTCAAGTCTTATCTTCTCCCCACAACCAGATAAATTTCTCTGGAATTTTATCACTATCTAAATCAGTCTTAAATTTTCTTTCCAAACTTGGCTATGTTATAAGTTTCTATAAATTTTACTCAGAAAGTTTTAACTGTGCATAAATATAAAAATATTCTCTCTCCACCCCACAGGTGATTATTGTGTTTTAGAAGAATTATAAATCATATGCATATTTAAAACATATGTATAATGAGTATGTGTATTATTATTTACTAATTTTCTAATGAATAGGTCTGAAGACTTGGACTTGGGTAAGACTTCGTGGTGGTTGAGTAGTTACAGTCACAGCAGGAGCAGAAGTGCAGTGGCAAGAGCCAAACAGATCATTTGCATTCGGAAGAAATAAGGTCTTTATGATTCACATATTTTCTTAAATGATTCTATATGTCCCCTGTGTGAGATAATTAAATTGTCACAACACCAAAGTCTGCCTAAGAGAACTATATGCAAATGTTAATCTTCAAAAGACTGTTTATTATTATACAATATTTATTATTATTTTAGCCATGTTTTTCACTTTTAGAAAGAAATGTTTTTATTAAGTGCCCTAATGATATTTCCCCTCCAAGACTGTGGGAATTAACACAGCTATTTTATACTGAAACTGATAGAATGTGCCTCAGCTTCTAGGAAATTAAAAAAAAAAGAAGAAGAAAGAAACCCTCAACAAATTAAAACTAAAGCATCACTAATATCAAATAAGAGAAGAGAGGCTCTTAGAACTTGTGGGGTTATTTGCATATAGCTTATGTTGCAATTTTCAGGAATGTATTTGATTTTTTATAGTCTTCAATGTAGCATATTTTATTTCCACTGACAGCAAAAGTAATTGCTTTGAACATAACAAAAGTAATTGTGTGAGAAGTTCAACATGACTTTATGGAGCACCTCTGTAGTCTCTGCACTTGTTTTTGCATATCTAAATGTGAAAAAATATATAATATTCCTGGTACTTGAAAAACGAGATTTTGGTTAAAGTAGGACATGTCCCTTTATTATTTCCTATTTCTTTTGCAGCATAAAATACTTTGAGACAGTATTTTGTTTTCACCTGATAATTTGTGTCTTTTTAGAAGAAGACTGAAGCATCTATAGTTACGTTATAAAACAACAAATGACCAGTTTTTTAAAGGATACTGATAAAATCAGTTTTAAAACACTGTCTGATTTCTAGGGTTTGCATCCTGCTTTCCTCACAACTCTGCCATTTGTCTTTCTCTTGCAGTTTTAGCTACATTTCTGTCCCTAAAATGAACTTTATCTAAGTAAGAGAAAATTAAGTAGATTGAACAGTAATAAGCTAATCATCTCATGGCTGTGTGAGCTTGCCTGTTGATGGAACTTCCTTTCCCAGGGCTTCTTAGGTAGCTTCTGCTTTTAAGGGCCAGTTCACAGCACTCCCTCCAGGAGCTATTCTTCTATTCATTTGTCTATTGAAGGGAGAGTCAACCCACGTAAGCTCCTTCTCATGTGTAGGAACCTCACTCACTTCAATCTCATTTATTCTTTTATGTATTTCAGCATTTTATTTATTTACTTATTTCTAACATTTTATTTTATTGTGGTAAGAACAACTAACAGGAAATACCTTCTTAACACATTTTTAAGTGAACACTACATTATTGTTGACTATAGGTACATGTTGTATAACAGACATTTAGAGCTTATTCATCTTGTAAAAGTGAAACTTTATGTTCATTGATTAGTAACTACCCATTTTCCTTTCTCTCCATCCCCTGGCACCCATTTCAGTCTGACTTGATGAACTTGACCATTTTAGATATCTCATATATGTGGAATCATGCAGCATTTCTTTTTCTGTGACTGGCTTATTTCACTTAGCATAATGTCCTTTGGGTTCATTCATGTCGGTAGGTACTGTGGAACTTCTTTTTTTCAGGCTGTATTCTATTGTATGTACATACTGCATTTTATTGACCTGTTTTCTGTTGCTGGACACTTAGGGTGTCTTCACATCTTGGGCATTGTGACTAATGCTGCAATGATCATGGACGTGCTAATATCTCTCTGAGGTCCTGAGTTCAGTTCTTTTGTATATCTACCCAGAAGTGGAATTGCTAGAATATGGTAGTTCTATTTTATTTTTTAAGAAAATTTTGTACTGTTTTTCCTAGTGATTGCACCATTTTGCATTCCCACTAACATTGTGAAATGGTTGCCATTTCTCCACATGCTTACCAACACCTGTTATCTTTTGCTTTATTGATAATAGTCATTCTGACAGGTGTGAGGTGATATATCATTATGATTTTGATTTTCATTTTCCTGAGTACTAGTGACTTGAACTTTTTTTTTATGTTCCTGTTGCACATTGGTATGTGTTCCTTGGAGAGATGTCATTCAAGTCAGCCCCACTTTTTAACCACAATAAAAACTCTGTGCCAATCTCATTTTCCCACTTTCCCAAGTCATTTAGGACTTCCTTGAGAGGCTTACTCTGCTTTCCCCAGATGCCACAATTCAAGTAGTGAATCTTTTTAATTCTCTTGGTGTATATTCATCAGTTTCTACATCTAACTCAAATTTTGGGTGGGGTCTTTTCCTTTTTCCTTACAGTATAACCCCAGAAATGCGGTTGATATATTCTTTAGCTTCACCTGGAAAGTGATAAAAAATAGACACTGTGACAGCCTGTGTCAACACAATATAACTATTTGCTTAGGAAATTCTTACTCAAGGCGATAAGACTATTAATCAGTCAAAAATTGTTTGACATAAATCTTTGCAAACCAACTTATCTGAGTTTGCTCATCTCAGCAAATAGCTATCTAATTGGGTCAACACCAAGTGCACCTGGACCAAAAGCTTGCTTATCATGACAATGGTCATCTCATCAAGATTAGTTTCAAGACCTGGCCTTTTTATTTTCACTCATCATTAACTATTATGACATGAACTCTAATGTAAACTCTGAATCATTTTTTGTGCCTTCACAGTCCCACTCAAACCATTGTTCAGGAAATAAAACCTATAAATGCCCCTTCCTCTCCCCCTCCATTTGATACTATTACATTTTTTAAAAGGGTAGTTTTACATTTCTGTAATAAATTCAGTAAAGCCAGCTTTGACAGATTAATGGTTTATTTATTAATGGTTGATCTTTGTGGCAAGTCTAACATTGACACATATTACATCTTGCTTAAAACCTTAATTTTTTTTACTAGTTGCTCTTTACATGGCTTACCATAGTTTATGAGTCACGGCTGTTCCTTCAAATTATAGCCATTCTCAATATTAACTTCATTATTTCACGGGTAGTTTTTCTGTTCTGATATATATTTGCTTCTACCAGGCCATAATCAACTACATTTCACATGTATTCAGGAATACGAAGTCCTTAAGATCAAGAGATTGTGTCTGCTATCTGTGGCACTGTGATTTACACTGCAAGTACCCATGAGTGTTTATTATGTTAATGAACTCCTTTTGGGTATGTTGACAAAGTTGTTGACTTGTTTCTGGTGCTTCAGAAATTGTTGTAGTCATATAGTTGATTCTTTAAACCAGAGGACAGACCCGTTGGTACAAATTAAGTATAGTGCCCAGAACCAAATCTAATATTCCAAAGAGAGAACAAAAAATAGTTTTTCATTTTCCTGTGGCAGATACTCTATTTTTATTTTCAAAGTCCTTAAGACTGCACTGGTATTTTGACAAGCATACTGTGTCTACCATCAAGTGTAGTACTAACTAAATGCTTAATGTCTATTTTTTTCACCGCTTATGCTTCTAAGTTATATCTTGTGGTATTTCCACTCCTGTTGTTTCTTAGAGAAGAGACTAATTATTAGATTTCATTATTAAGTTATTCTACCCTATAAAACCTTGTCAAATCTTGATTCTATCTTATCCTGTATTCATTGTCATTCTCCATTTTGTGTGAATCACAGATTTAGTATTATACTCTCTAAATCCTTATTTTTATTATTGATGAACATCTGAACTAAACAGATCCAAGGAGAGAACCTTGTGCCTCAGCGTAGACCTACAATCATGCTAGTATCCTCCTCTGTGACAGATGCATTTGGTCATGTGTGTTTAGACTGGATACAGGAGGAAAATCTGGATAATCTGAAAAGTGCTCTCCGATCCCTTCCCATGCTTGGATCAAAGTCTATAGATAATCAATGTTATGGAAATGAAACACTGAAATCTCTGGTTTGCTTGCAATTCTAAGACCGTGTTCACTGATGGGATATTGATTCATTCTTCAAGTATCATTTTAGACTCACTTTTCTTGGAAATCTTTCTGGTCACACCTTCTAGGATTTCATCAGATGCCTCATCTATGTGTTCTTATACCACTCCTATTACAGAAGTTTCACATGTTATTATAATTGCCTATGCACATGTTTATATTTTACATTACAGTGTAAAAACCATGGGAGAAGGGATTTCAGATTGTTTATTAATTATGTCTGCAGCTCCTAGATTTGTGGCTGGCATATTCAATAAGTATAAAATGTCATTCCCAAAGATCCTCATATAATGTTCTAATGAATAAAAAAAGTTAACTTCTTTATTTTCTATGACTTCTCTAATCACCCATAAGGGCCTCAATTCCACTGGGTATCAATAAGATTAAAGATTAAAATAAAAAAAAATCCACTTTAGAAATGATCTATTCCAAGTTTGATTATCAGGGCTGGTGTGAAAGTATTTTATGTGGAAGATCAGTTTTTCTACATCCCCATTTTCATCCACTTCTCATTCTGTTTCTTTCTTCCAAACTGTTGAATAGTTAAATAAAAGAGTATACTGAGTCCTCTGTGCAGTTTGTGTTAAGGAGAGATTATTCTGATAGGGGCTGACCAGGCCAGAAAGACCAACTATGTAATAATTGGTTCCAGCTTCAAGCCACATGATATCAGCTCAACCTCTGAGGAGGGGAGGACTGGAGTTTGAGTTCACTTGCATGGCCAAACATTCGATCATTCTATCAAGCATACCTAAAAATGAAACCCTAATAAAAAATCTGGACACTGAACTCGAAAGAGCATCCCTCGTTGGCAGACATTGATGTGCCGGGATGGTGACACATCCTGACTCTTTGAAGCGAGAACACTGGAAGCTTTGAGTTTAGGATCTTTGGAGACTTCGAATCTATGTATCTTTTCTTTGGCTGGTTCTAATTTGAATCATCTCTTCTGTAATAAAACTGTAATAATAAGTAGAGCACTTCCCTGAGTTCTGTGAGTCATTATAGCAATTATTAAACCTATGGGGGTAGTGAGAACCCTCAAAGTTGTAGCCAATTATTTAGAAGTGAGTATGGCCCCGGGAACTTGGGCTTGTGGCTGGTATCTCAAGTAAGGATAGTCAGATGGAAAACTATACTCAACCTTGAAGTTTGGCCTAATTCTAGGTAGGTAGTATAGAAGACATTGCACTGATATTTTTATGCTCCTAAGTACTTAACAATTCTTGCAATGATCCTCATTCTTTGGGGACCCACCATCCTTTGTGGAATGCTTGTGGCCCTTATTTAGAGGATTCAGTTAATCTGAGTTTCCTGAAAACCATAGAGGCCTGGGTGCACTGCTTAAGTTTTATAAGTCCATTTAACATAACTACTTTCATGCTATCATTTTCTATTATATTAAAAATGACTGCATGCACTAGAGGCTAGCAGTACCTCTTACATTTCCAGGATAGGTTTTGTGATATGCTTCCTAGGTTTCCCTTCAGGACTAAAAGGCTTAGTATCTCAGCACCTCAGAATGTTACTAGCTAACTACTTTCAGAAAACAACCCTCTCTGGAAAATGCCTCATGCCAGAGTCAGTTGCTTTACCCAAGGTCTTACCCACTTCCTAGAGATAACCTGCACTTACTGATGAGAGATGCAGGAATACAACACCCAACTTTCTTACTATGATGAGGATCGTTCTGAACGGTCATCATAGCTTCAGAGCTCCTTGCAGAGTTGGCTGAGGGCTTTGTTTGAACTACATCACATCTTTTTCTCTTTAATTCTGCCCCACTTTATTTTATTGTTTTTGTTTTTATTTTGGAACCTGTCAAGCACTCTATGATAAAGTTCTTGCACGTTAATCTTCTCTGATTATGTTTCCTGGCTCCCCAACATGCAATTATTGATGCCAGGACTTGTCTGAGAAATTAGTGGTAGGATTCAGGAGTTTAATAATCTACTAGCTCGTATCTAAGACCCACCCCTAGTGTTAAGTGAGCACACATGACTCTGGCATGGGAAAGCAATTCTGTTAAGACTTTCTCTGGCAATGAACTGGACTGGTGTATCAGTGGAAGAAAATGAACTAGCAAGGACAATATATTGCAATTCTGAAAGGTATAAGGTAAGTAACAAGAGGACAATAAAAGAGGGTGAAATTAAACAGCTGATGCTAAATGGAATAAGTGCTTTGCGAAAAGATAATCAAGGGTTACAGTGATTAAACACAGCAAATAAAACTTAAATGTAAAAACTAGGGGACTTCCTTGGTAGCATCGTAACCCCTAATTGTAGTCAGAGAAGGGTTAAAGCTGAAGACCAGGCAAAGGACTTTGATTAAAGTGCTCAAGTTTCAAAGAAAGTTAAACAGTCAACCAAGGAAGTTCTCCATGTAAAGTTAAGGCTCTGATTGAGAACTAAAACGGCATAATTATATGATGGAAATATCTGGGTTGATAACTAAATAAATCTCACATTCACAAATTTCCCTAGCCCCTCTGTTCATGTAGAAGTAACCCACTTCTCTTTATTAAAGCATTCTACCTCCTGAAGAGTATTTTCACCACAGGAGCACATGTCTAATAACCAGAACCTGCTCTCATCTCCTTTCTTGGTCACTAGATCATTTGGATTAAATCCCAACATAGGCTGGCCACAGTAAGTGTTTGGTTGGATAAAGAATCAAAGAGGTGCGGGAAATGTCTTCCTTTTCCTGAGTAGAAATAATACAACTCACCCTTTAAAGAAAGTTATGTGAGAAATTGGGGTTGCATAGCACAAAAATACTACCCATAAAACGGATTTTTAAAATAACAAATGAATGACTCAGTTCATGTTACCTTCTCTAAGAATATTCCAGGCTGTAGGAAGGCGGAAGTGCTTCCTGGTTTGCATGCCAATAGCTTCTTGTTTCTGTTTCTGTTTTAGGAGTTATGCCATTGCTGTTATTCCTCACAGACCCATTTCCTCTATTAATGGAGGAAATTCTGTAGAATAGTGAGTATGCTTGATCCATCCCTGAATGCATTGCAGATTACTAGTCGAGTGTCTGGCTTTGAAATGAAACACTCACAACTCCATGCTTTGCAATTCTTAGGCCATTATGGCTGAAAAAATATAAACATCTTCCAGGTCTCCTTTTGAAGTTACATTTTCTTAATATGCCTACTGTTTTGTCAAATTAGGGAGTGAATTGGTGAATAAAGACAATTAAGAAATTTATTTGAGATGACTGAAAACTCTTCTTTCCACGATACCTGGCCACGTGGCTTGATGACAGCAGACATCTGGGTGTATTTGAATTTGAGTGGGTATGATTATACTAAAATGATAATACTAAATGGAAACTTCTTCTCTGGACATCAGACAGAAAATACATTGGGGGAGCCGAGTTTCCCTTGGCCCACCAAAACACATAAAATTTGAGAAAATAGTTTACCCTAACCAATTCCATTTTGCTTATACCTAGCGGTAAAGGTGGAATGTTGTCAAAACAAACTCCAGAGATCAGGGTCATTATCTGCCAAATTGCGGCTTGAAGAAAAGTCTGAAAAGATAGCCCCTAGCAATACCTCTGTGTAACCTGAAGCCAGCAGCTTAAAGCCACTTCAAGACATTTTATTGACATTTGAGTCAGGAAATTCAGAGATGTAGCCAAGTTCTAGGTGCTCAGAATGGGGGAAAACTTCATGATGCTCAGTTCCAAGTAACAAGTGCAAATTCTTGGGAGTTGTGCTAAAAGGGAATTATAATAAACTGGCTGCATGATGAAGAAAACAGTGCTGTGACAGGACTTCCGTGAGAATTATGGATCCAGCTGGTGCTGTTTACAGATCAGAAAAATGTGTTTTTGCCCTAAAAATCCAGTCTGTGATATTGCAATGAGAACACGTGGCACCCTGTAATCCACTATCAAAGCCGATCTCCCCACTCTCAGGAAGAGTGATATGAAAGAAGGGGATTAGAGCCTCTGATTTATTTCATTCTTCCCAATGTTATCTCTGGGGGATTAAGGATGACGGATGCTGATACAATGAAACAATCAGTTTATACCAAACAGTTCTTGAGAAATGACAGATATATCCAGCTGTGCACTTGAGCATTGAGGAATAAACTGATGAAACTGTGCTTTGAGTTAGATATATATAACTTTAATGTAATTATTTAGGCATATGTTAATACTTTTTCCTTGACATGTTTTTCCCCTCTATTTATCCTAATACTTGCATAATAAAACTGTGTGAACCAACGCACATACAATAGGTATATAGGTAGTTAGCCAACCTACAGACCACATAGTTGTCATTATAAAGACACTAAATCAAACAACCTGAAAAAAATCTGTTGTTAAGACAAACAAGATGTGAGGGCACTCGAATGAAATGGGATAAGCTTCAAATTAGACGTCTACCTCTGTGTGTCATTGCAAAACACCACATTTAGAGCAGTTATTAGAGTAACCAGAGTATTGATCTTTTCCCCTTCAATTGCAAAAGGAAGGATTTAATAAATATTTATATCTGCTTAAGATATAGTAAGGTAATTAATGTTAGCACCCCCCATTATTTGATCTAAAGTTAGAGTTTAAATACCACCTAGAATTATATTTTTCTTTTAATTCATGCTATAATCATATATAAATACCCAAATTTATTTGTATGAATTTGTTTTATAGCATATACTACAGTAAATATTATGGTTATTATAGCATATGATACACAGTATATGTAATATATATTTATGTAAGTATATACATGGTATGTTAAGAATGAAAAATATTGGATATTACTTTGATTATTTTTTAGGATTCATTAGAAAATTAAATTCTTAGTCTAAGAATCTATGAGAGTATTTTCTCAGAATTCTAATATTGAAATGTTCTTGAGTGGCATTTGAAGAAATGTTATTCAATGACAAAGTCACGCTACACAAAGAGGTAAAAAAATACCTTCTTAAATAAAAAATTAATGCAAACCACCATTGCTGTAATATTGAAGTTAGTATCAAATTATGAAGTTGAATGTATACTTTAATAAAGATATTTCTGTTAATGAAATTGACAATGCAGAGTCCTAAAGTTAAACTTCTGTAACAGAAAACTCATTTTAGGTAAAGTCATACTATGTTATTTGCTTTTTTTGGATACATAATGTGATGTGAAGTCTTACGCTCAGTTTATAAAAGCATTTACTCTGATATATGTAAAGTTAAAAATTGGAATATATAATATACATAAAATATACTGGAAAGGAAAGAGCATTGAGTAACATTTTAGCTGAGTGAGAGCTATTTCTTTCTTTCTTTCTTTCTTTCTTTCTTTCTTTCTTTCTTTCTTTCTTTCTTTCTGCAGCTCTATCACCATCAAGAATTCTGAAAGATCCAAACCCATAGGAGTTCTTTATTGTGAACTTAATAATAATATGTGAAACAATAAAACACATCCTGAACTTTAAGATTTGATGTGGGTACCATTTTACAAGGGATTGATTGCTATGTTCAGATGCTGAATTCTACTTCACTAGAAATCAAATAACGCCCCTAGAATGATTCAGAGAAAAAGTGGTAGCACAGATGTCTTATATTCACATCACTGCTTTGGATTCCATTGTTTAGTAAAGATAGTTGTAAATTCTGCCCTCACATGTGAGATATTTTAAACATAGAACTGTTTTTTTAAATTACTAAATGCCCATGTCTCTATTTAATGACTTTAATTCATTACTTTAAACCTTATCTTAAGTGAAAAACCATTAAAAAAATTACTTCTGAATTAGTGTTTTGGGTTTCTTTGGATAAAATCCCTGAAATGGGATCTCTGGATCAAAAGGCGGGTCCATTTTTAATATTTTGAGGTATCTCCATACTGCTTTCCACAGTGGCTGCACGAATTCCTGTTAATAGTGCACAAACTGAACTAATAGCAAAATAGAGACAGACTCATAGATAGAGAGCAGGATGATGGGGGGCATGGTCA
Source organism: Furipterus horrens (assembly GCF_987537825.1). Lineage (NCBI taxonomy): Eukaryota > Metazoa > Chordata > Mammalia > Chiroptera > Furipteridae > Furipterus > Furipterus horrens. The sequence continues at coordinate 14,078,467 of NW_028327171.1, forward strand.
GGTGCGGGTAATTTTGGGGAAAGAGGGAGCAAGCATAAAAGGTAAAAGTACTCATGGAAATTGCAGGGTGGGGGAGGAAGGTAAAAGGGGGTTAAATGGCAATGGAAAATACAATAAAATTAAAAATATTTTCTTTAATTAAAAAGAAATGATACATACTATCCTAAGCCAAAATAGTCAAACAATTTTCACAGATAAAGAAATAGATCAGTCCTGGCTGGTGTGGCTCAGTGGAATGCTTGCTGGTCTGTGAACCAAAGGGTTGCCAGTTTCATTCCCCCGGTCAGGGCATATGCCTGGGTTGTGGGCCAGATTCCCAGCTGGGGGCACGCGAGAGGCAAGTATTGATGTTTCTCTCCCTCTCTTTCTCCCTCCCTTTCCTTCTCTCTCAAAATAAATAAATAAAAATCTTTAAAAAAATAAAAAAATACAAGAAAGAATAGATCAGCTGAATATTGGTAAGTTTAATAGGTTGTAAGTCATTTCAACCAAAGAAATTCAGTTTGTTCATAAAATAAAACATAGCACAATTTAATGTATTCATTCCTTTATCTTCTTTCTGTACCATGTTCCTTGTAGATCTTTCTCAGCCTTGTGGGAGCTTGAGGTTATTTGGTATTCAAATGCACTTTAAAATAGAGCTTTACCACAGGAAAACACCTCTAAGACAAAATAAAGTCTCAATACAGAAACTTTAGAAAATCGAGACAAACAAAATATACACAATAGACGAAAGTCATAGTGTATGCTACCCCTTCATCTCTCCCATTTTATATAAGTCCCCCCCCATAAGGGTTTTGAGATTATTTAAACAAGAGAAACTGTCAAGTTTGTTTTAGAAATATTCTCTGAAAAAAAAAAACCTGAGTAAACTAGTGGATGTGCTAGCTCCTGAAATAATATAAAAATAGCACAATATGTAGTACTTCTTTGGTGAAGTTTGGGGTGAAAACTTATTAAATAAAAAAGAAGATATTATAAAAAATGTAATTTTCTAATAAGCTGATATGTCTAAAATTCTTATTATTATAGACTAATCTCATATAACAACTGTTCAGTTGTAAATCTTAAATTAAGTAATACACAATTTATACCACTTCTGAATTTTAATAGCTCTTAATTTTAAATTGATATCTAATTAGACACTTTATAGCCTTTTAAAATATTCATTTCATCCAAAATCACTTTTTTAAAAGTGTCTTGATATTAAGTATGTCTTCGGAGGCCTTGGAATACTCTGTTTTCCCCAAATAAGGTATTTTATATTAAAGTAAATTATACATAAATGTACATATTTAAGGCTTAAGTTGCAGCTTTAACTTCATTCTTAGGCTCCTTTCTTAAGTGGAATATATTAAACTACTTGAAAGGATTATGCTAAGTAAAATAAGTCAGAAGACAATGAGAACCATTTGATTTCACTAATATGAGTAATAAAATAAGAAAGCAACAAACAAAGCAAACAAACAAACTCATAGACACAGGTAACATCAGGGTGGCTACTAGAGAGGAAGGGATGGTAAAGAGGATAAAAGGGGTCAATTTCATGGTGAGTAAAGGAGACTAGACTTTAGGTGATGAGCATGAATACAATATATGGATGACGTATACAGATTCTTATTTTTTAAACTTATATAACATTATTAACCAATGCTATCCCAATAAATTTAGTAAGAAGATTAGAAAGGCATTGTAAAGTAATATCAAAATATTATGGTGAAAGACAAATGGCATATGATCTCACCTGTAAGCAGAAGCTAATGAACAAAACAAACAAATGAGCAAAATAGAACCAGAGACATGGAAACAAGGAGCAGACTGACAGTGACCAGAGGGGAGGGTAAGGGGGTAATGGGGGAACGGAGGGGAAGGGTCTAATTAAGGAACAAGTATAAAGGACCCACAGACATAAAAAACAGGGTGGGGATTGACACACTCTTGTAAAAAATATACCACACACACATGGTATATGTACACACACAGGTAAATATTCTCAGAATTGTCTTAGAAATAATTTAAACCCGTTTTATTATGATTTTGCTACAGTTTCAACTTTTGAAGTATAAAGTTTTTATTCTTGTGCTGTAGGTTAGCTAATAAAAAATAAATCATCAATTCCTGCCATCTATAAAAGTCTCTGATGACCTGTGAAATTCATGGTTTTCACTGTAATCACCGCTCCTGGTAGTAGGGAAGTGACTGACTGTATCTTACTTAGATTACTTAGTCCCTTTGACCCATGTAGAGATTATAAAAGAGGGAACCAAATATAAGCTGAATTCTGGACCCAAGTTTTCCTTTCTATGGAGCATATTCTCAGTGAGAAAGGGATAAAGCCTCTTACACACACACACACACACACACACAAACTTACAACATTTAGTTGGAGGAAGAAAAAGATGACAATAACCTGTAAGTGGAAACAAGTTTCCTTCTACCTAGAGGACAATCATGGGTTTGAGAATGCATGTACAAAGACCTTCCATCATCTTGGCTATCTTTCCTCTTATTTATGGTGCTTACAGGACTATTCACTTCCATGCTTATACAACCAGACTCAGCATCATTTTCTGTACAGAAAATTCCACTGTAATATGTGCCACAAACACATGGATAAATAAAATAACTAATATGACCTTTAGATCTTATGCCATTCAATGATATTGAGTAGTTTTTTCTGTTAACTTCTTTACAATTAGGACAAAGTCATATTTCTTTGTGTAGCCACACTATTAACATGCCCCTTAACTAGAAATTCACCCAATGTGCTTTAGCTCCTCTTCTGCTAGGTAATTCAGGAACCATGTGTGTGCATACAATTTCCAGGTGACTTTTCTAGTTGGCTTCCTGTTGGGTTTTCTCAGTTGGAGGCACTAATGAAAGAGCAGAAGCCAAAAGTAGCAGAAAACCCACAGTTCTTCATCTCTGGCTCTAACTTCCTTTTTTTGTTTTTGGACATATGTCTCTTGAGTGTCCCTTCAATCCCTCAGCTTTGAAGACAACAGCTCCACCCCAGCTTTCGTTCCTATAACATCATTTCCTCTCTATGTTCCCCTAGCCCTGCCGTTTCTTATCTGCAATTAATTTAATTTATCCTTTTGCTTCTCCAGCTTTCTGCATCTAAATTACCGATATATTGAATTAAATCTATTATTTTTGAAATATCTGACATGGTTTCTCTGTTTTTTTTTTTTTAACTATACCTTGACCAGAACTTTTTTATACACCCATACAACAAATTCTTATCAATTAGAATGGATTCTACAGCATAGAGAGATAATATTTTACTATATAATATTTTGTTATTGGCCACATGTTATAAAATATCTAATATTTATCGAGTTAACTATGTACCAACCATTCTTCTAAGTGATTTACTTATTTAATCTTCATAGCAATTCTTAGAGGTAGATGCTATAATCATATATATTTTTCAGGTGATGAAACCAAGGCAGAGTGAAGTTTAGGATCTGCTCTCAGCTAAAGGAATTGGTATGGGACAGAGATGTTTCTGTGTAAAGGAAGCAGAGAATTGAGGAAGACTTGTTAAAAACGATGATTCCTATGACATTAATCTGGTAGGTTGGTAACAATTGATGTTACAGAAAATACAATGATTACCTGCAGGGTTGATTTGAGTAACAGAGAAGGGCTTGCATATAATAAATATGGAGAGACTATTTCCATGGAGAGGAAGACACACAGTAAGCCAGATGTGTTGTACAGATACAGATATATTACTAGAATGGAAGCAAGAGTATATGGCAGTTCCTTTATGATTGCCTCTGCATTTCCAGTAAATGAGAGACAAAGCCAATTGTTAATAATGAGGACTGGGAAAAGAATGTTGCGATGACTAAAAGGAGAAGAAGAGATATGATTTAGTCATTTAAAATGGAATGGATTTACAAAGAAAACTGAAGAGTTTGTCATGGAGCACTCAAGGAGAGATTGAAATTATTGGTCAAAAGTTCAGAATAAGAGGATTCAACATTGTTATATCAATCAGTGTTCTCCAGAGAGAAAGAACTGAGTGTATATATAAAAATCTATATCTATGTCTATATCTTTGCTTATATTTATATCCCACTATTATCTACAAATATTCTTCATCCTCCAGGGTGGAATTTTAAATAAACAACATAAGTGCCATGCCAAACTCAAATTCACAAAGAGAGGGCACCAAAAACCCATAAGTAAAAACAAAAACAAACAAAAAATGGTACTGACAAAAGTGAAGAATTTGGGCCAGTTTTGCAATATATTTACCACCAAACAGAAAGGAGAGAAGAGATGTAAATGATATTCGAGTGTGTATAATAAGTGTTTTTGTGAGGGAAGGAGAAATTTGTCTCTACCTTTTTGGTCTAATAATTAAATTGACATAAGACAAATTAACAAGAGAATATAACCAAATTTAATTATAAAGGTAAGTACAGAAACTCCACATATGTGACAGAGTTGAGACAGAAGGTAAAGTGAAGCATACATGACATCTTGAGCTAAGGAATAAAGAGACCCAAGGCTTCAGAGCGATGATGGGTAGGTAATTCGTAGGATCATAAGAAGAGCACATGCTTATTAATCAGATATTTGCCGTGCCATATAAATAGGTCATAAAGCGTTTTTTTCTATTATGACCTTTATATAGGCAACTCACCCAATTTAAATTTCTTAAAGGAAAGGTAAAAGTTGTTGATTGCTTTCAGCTCAAAATATTTCACATGTCAAAATAGGAGACTTTGGGGAGGCTTATTCGGAAACCTTTCATTATTTTTTTAGTTTAGGTAACAAAGACTGAAAGAGCTCTGCTATAACAGTACAGGAAGTAGAAAACTATATTCTTGAATACTTAATTCTTTTTCTCCAGAAAAAGATCAGTGAAGAAACACTGAGATTCTTATACAAACTCTGGCGAATGCATTTCAAACTGCTATGTAAATGTTAACATGCATGTCACAGGGTTTCTGTGACTACTTGCCTATTGATGACATCTGTGGATTCTCTACCGCACTTTTCATATTTTCTATTATAAATTTGGAGACTTTGTATAATTTAATTTTGAAGCAACTAAACTGGATGAAATGACAATAAGATCGAGAGATGTTTAATCACTTTGGGATTAAAGATGACAACAAAAGGAATTTTCAAATCAGCAGCTGCTGTCTTGAAATAAACTAATAAAAGTGCATTCGTTTTCTGGCAATTTCAACTCTACAGATTTAAACAGAGATAGAGACATCTCTAAAAATAAAGTGTTCCTTTAAAAAATAGGTAGAACCAAAAGTACTTCATATTTTTTACATCCAAATTAAACCTGTCAATGCACTTGACATTTCATAGTATACTCAATACTTTGTTATTTAATTTACCCTACTTTATTGCTAAACACACACACATATACATATATAATGTTTTATATATAATGCATGTATATACACAATACATATACAGATATGTATATGTATAATGTATATTGTCGTCGGCAGCCGTCCGTCTCCAGAGACGATGGTGTAGCTTCTTAAGAGTCTATCTGCACCGCCGAGAATGGCTGTGCAGTCCGACTCGGGAGTGACACGGTATCTGTCTCCTCCCGTGTTGAATCGACATCTTGCGATGATGCTGGAGTGTCCTCTCCAGTGAAGCTGAAGCTACAGAGCCTGGGCAGGGTGATATGGAGGGTCTGCTGTTGCCCATGCAGCAGACCCCCCCTCTCTTCGCAGCTGAAGGGTCCAAGGGAAAGACGGAGTCAATACAGCTTGGCCTCAGGTGCGCCGCAGGAGTTGCCGGTGTTGACTACAACGTCAAACCGCCTTAGGGACTCCGGCTCCGGATTTTCTGTCGGGGTTTACTCCCTTAGCCTTTCCCCTGAAGAGGTATGCCGCAAGGCAGCGGAGGTTTTTTGGAGTCACAGTTTTCCTTCTCTGATGTGCCCTGACTGGAAGATCGAACCAGCGACACTTAGCTCGCAGGCCGACGCTCAATCCACCGAGCCAAACCAGCCAGGGAGATTAGGAGCCAAGTAGCACTGATATAAGGTAAGAAGTCACAAACTGAAGTGCTGGGGAGGGAAAAGCTCACAGGCAAATCCCTCTAAAGAGTCCCTTTCCCACAAAGCTGAGACTTTCACAGAGAAGTATTAAAGGAAAATAATTCCTTGAATAAGTTATACATGTGATTAAAACACTCCCTATACTGAAAGTAGGGAGGTTCCTTCAGGATCAGTCTGAATGTAACAACCCAGAGGCTCCCCCTATGTGTCCCCAAGCCTCCCTGCTCCCTCCGTGCCACCATAAAAGGGTAGAATTGGAGCCAACGTGCCACCTCACCCTCTGTACCTCTGGAGAAGTCCTCCCATCCAGAGGTTTCTGAGTGTGTTGACAAAGGTCAATGAACCAGCCTCATCATCACATCTCTCCACAGAGATGGTTCATTTCAGTAACGTAGAAATTTACCTCAATGGCCTACTCAGGGTCACCTGAGGTGTCCTTTGTGTAATCCGGAAACGGATGTTCCAAGTGTAAAGCTACGTTGCAGCCTCACTGCAGATTCAAACTCAGTGCACCCTTAGCAAGTAGCACTGGAGGGAGGAATGGATCATTCTCTTGAATCTTTAGAGCAAGGCTCCTTCCAGGTGGCCTCTCCTCAGGCTCACCAGGCACGCACATACCTGAAACCCAGACTTCAGCTCTCCTCTTTCCTATCCTATCTGTTCCTAAAGCTGAGTGAAGACAGAGCATGACTTTTGAAAACATTTTTTTTTTAATGAATCACTTTAATTAAATAAGTAGTTGGCCATATAGTCTTTTGTTACCCCGAACTCTTCTATTTATTGAACACTTATCTTGTTGCCAGTCACTGTGCTAGACACAGGGAAGACTACAGGCATGCTCCTGCCTTCACAGATAGTGAACGAGACTCAGCTGCCTGTAGTCAGTGCTGTGAGGATGACAAACGTGGTGGGCTGGGTGAGGCGGGTAGGAATGGGTGGGTCAGGCAAGTTTTTCTCTTAGCAGTTGATATTTGAACTGTGACCTGGAGCATGAGGCTGAGACTTTTCATTTTCTTTTCTTTACTTTTTTTTTCTTTTTGCAACGTACAGATTTTTATTTTTAATAAAGTCAATGTCAATCTTTAATATCCCACATAAACAGGAAGCTCATTGGGTAGGAGGGGATCCCTTTTTAAAATTCCACAGCCTAAGGTCTGTGAGAACAAAGAGGGAGAAAACCACTGTAATTTATCCCCATCCACGCCTGGTCCACGCCCTGCTCTGACCTCATAGGCGCCAGCCATTGTGATGCAACTGCAGCCCACACTACATATACACGGCCCTGGTGGTGCTGAAATTTTGTCCGTTAGAGCCCAGGAAGCTATTGTGGTGACCTGTTGGACTTGGACTTGCGAGCTTTGTTCTTGCCGTTACTTTGAGAGTGTTTTCTCTTTCTTACTGTATTTATTTCCCCATTTTTTCCATTTTGTTTCTTTCCCTTTATTATTATCCTTTTTTTAATTGTTTATTTTTTTCTTTTTGTTTCATTTTTTTATTTACTTATTTCATCTTTTTCATTTGTTTCTTTTTAGTTTTTGTTCTTATATTGAAGTTAGCATGGCTAATTACCTTGCAGCCGCCGCTGGCCTTCGGGAGCACTTGATTGGTGATTACAGGCTCCTCCGCACCATTGGCAAGGGCTCCTATGCCAAGGTGTGGTTGGCCCTGCACATGCCAACGGGGACAGAGGTCGCTGTCAAAGTTGTTAGTCAGTGCAAGGTAACTGAATATTTTCAAGAAGTTTTTTGTCATAAGCAGTTAAATCACCCAAACATCACGCAGCTATTTGAGGTGATTGCCACCAAAAAGAAATGTTATCTGTTCATGGAGCACGTGAGCGGCGGGAGCTTACAAGACTACCTAGAAAATTGCGGCCCCAGGACCGAGGCAGCAGCCCGACCCATGTTCCGGCAGCTCCTATCGGCGGTCCAGTACTGCCACCAGAAGAAGATTGTCCACCGCGACCTGAAGCCAAAAAACATACTGCTAGACGGTGAGAGAAACCTCAAAATAGCAGATTTTGGCATCGCCAGGTACTATTCAAACTATTCGCTGACAACTGAGTGTGGCACCCCAGGCTATATGGCCCCAGAGGTCATGCAGGAGCGCATCTATGACGGCCGGAAGGTTGATGTCTGGAGCCTGGGGGTAGTTCTGTATAGGATTCTGGTGGGGGATTTGCCATTTAAGGGGAACCTATTTGTGAAGGTGAAGAAGAAGATCCTAAGTGGGAAGTTCCAGGTGCCGTGCTCCCTATCCAAAGAAGGTCAAGATCTTTTACGAAAGTTACTTACCCTCAACCCCTGGAGAAGGCCAACCTTGGAAGAGATACTACAAGACCCATGGGTCACCATGGGCCAGGGGGAGGAACTGAGGCCCTACAGCGAGCCACCCTGGGGCGACCTTGACCCCCAGGTGGCTGACACAATGAATGACTTGGGGTTTACAAAGGAGGAGATTCAAAAGTCGTTGATACAGAAGAAATATGATAGGGTCATGGGAACGTACCTTATCCTCAAATCCGAAACAAGCAAGATGAAGTATCGCATCATCCGGGTGAGACCCTGCCCCACCGCTGTCTCCAACATCGAGGAGAGTCCAGAAGAGCCTGCCCTTCCCTCCAGCAGTCGGGGGTCGTGCACGACCGCTCCCCCACCGGAATCCAGCTTGGCGTCCAGGACCAGCACTTCCGTACCCGGCCCCCAGGCCAGGACGGCCACACCCAGCCCCGCCTTCCAGTGTGACCCCGGTGGCTCCCCCACCACCCCCAGCCACGACAGCACCGCCAACGCTGGAAGAGCCCCAGAAGGACCCCCCGAGGACAACCGCGTCCAGGCTGCAGAGCCTGAAGGTGGGACGCCAGGCTCTCCCTCTGGCCCCAGCCGGGGCTGGCGGGGTGTGGCTCGCCGAACCCTGAGTTTCTTCTTAAAATGCATGTGCTGTGGGCCGTCCACTAGCAAGCGGCGTCACAAAAGGACCAGAGTCGCGCCAACGTAACTTTTGAAGTTGTGGACGGCCTACGGCACCAGAGGTGGACACAGACAGCCGCGGGTGCCAGCGGGGCCGGAAGTACACGCCGCGCGTGCAGGTGGCAGGACCCGGTCCGGTGGACGACGGGCGTGTGCGCGCTGCCGCAGCGTTCTCCACACGGGGTTCCCACCCGGAGGGGATCCCGCATCTCCGTGGACTCTTCTCCTGGGGCCCTTCTCCCTCCCTTGCTCTCCTTTGCTCCCACATTTGTGGGACTTCTTAATAAAGTACTTGGTTTTTCCAAATTTTCTAATAAACTTGATGATTTGATCCAGAAAAAGGTTTTGGATACTTCGTTTCTCATCCTCGCTGCCCAGAACTGGGGCTGAGCACACTGTAGTTTGAGAAGCGTGTACTGATGTAGCACATACTTGGGCTTAACTAGGGGAACTCCCCAAGGTTAGGAATGTGGTTTTACAGGGGAAAGGCCCGTGGTTCAGCATGGGCCGGGGGGGGGGGGGGGGGGGGGGGGCTGGGCGTGCTGGGCAGGTCCAGACACCAGGGCACAGCAAGGGCTGAAGCAGGCAGAGGTCTCTGCTGTCAGGCAGCTGACAGCCTGGGTGCTCTATGACATCAGCAGGGACCACCTCTCCTGACCTGTTGCCTCTGCTTGCTTCCCTCTGGGATGGTGTCATTCTCAGGGGGGGCTTTCCCTTAATACAGTCAGATCCGTAAAGCGCTGGAGGAAGAGCGTTCCGGCCTGAGGAAACCGCCAGGCTCAGGGCAGCCAAAGCTCAGTGAGCTGGGGTGAGGGCAGCGCAGATGTGGCTGCATAGGAAGGGCAGAGCTCGTGAGCCGCGGGAAGGGCGTGGGGTTTACTCTGAGAACAGTCGAACCCATGATCCAATTTACGTTTCAAAGCTAGTGAACTGTGGCATACGTTTTTATCTATTTCTACATATTATCAGATTGTCTACATATAATATGATTCACCAGGCACGGCAGGTTTTCTTAAACTGCTGAAGAAATATGAGTTAGAAAGTATGTCTTTCTCACTTTAATCCTTACCACTCCAGTTCCATGCACACGTAGGAACACAAATTAATTGAATGTTTTACAAGGGAGAGCCCTACCTGCCTGATTCATTGTTTCTCCATCACTGATTAGCTGATCTTCTTGCCCTTGGCACTGAGGAACCTGCCATGGTCCTTTGATTCATCTGTCCCCCTTCCCTGAGAATCCAGCAGCATATGGCATAGACCTGAGTGCAACTCTCATCTCTTTGTGTTGTCATTCAGTGGTCCCCTTGCCCCCTTGCCCTGATCTTTCATTCCTGAGTTCTTGGGGTCTGGCAACTATGTGGCCCACCTTTGTATTTCCCGCCATTATCAGAAAGCCAGGTCCAGAGTCGGTGCTCGGAAAATGATGGATAGGTGAACCATCAACCCTGTGACTATCAGGGGATTGTCCCAAATCAGGACACATTGGGGTGTGAAAGGGACTGTGATGAATGATTATGCTGCAACAACAGTATAAAGTTGAACTGGGCTTGAACTGGGATGTATGCACCTCAGTGAACCTTGTGAAGCACTATGAGCAGAATTGCGAAGCTTCTGATTCTGGGATCTTTTACAAGGCCCTCCTATTCACTCCATCTGCTCGAGCTGCTTTAGCCCAATGGTCCTCACAGCATGGGAGACAGCATAATACACACAACATTTCTAAGGAGCAAGGGCATCATGCTTAAGTCATACAGACTCACACTTTCACAGTGTAATTTCCTTTTCAGTCCTAACTCAATGTTTTTAATTACTACAAAAAGAAGCTCTCAGTTTGGTGCTAGATTATTTTAACCCCCTCAAACTCCCACTAAACTTCATTTTAAAATGAAAAGTAAACAAACCTCAGGATCAGGTCCTTTGAATAAGAAATGGTATTTGCCCAAGGAGCTCTGGTTTCTTTTATTGGATAATGGTATTAGAAATCAAGTTCTGGGTGGTAGGTATGCTAATTGCTACTACGTGACATTGCTTCTAGTTTCGTCTGCCAGAGCAGGAACATATATGTGTGTACAATAACCTGTGTATATGTACATATTTATCAAGAGTCTACAATATATGTATAAATACTATAAAAATAGTGTAACCATCCCTGTACAATACTGAACGTTATAAAATTTTGGGCTGTATTAATCTAATAAACTCATCCATCAAAGAAATAAAACTGACAACATTAAATGCTTGTTGGAAAAAATGTATGGCTGGAGTCAATTCAAAGTGAAAATCTAATCGAGCCAGCAGATAACAGGATGGATGCAATAGTAGAACTGGCTAAGTCTTTAGGAGGGGAAGGTTTTGATGATATGACTGTAGAAGATATCCAAGAATTGCTGGTGGAAGAAGAAACTGATGAGCAATCTTGGTGGAAGTGACATCTGCAATGTGCCAAGGTAACGTAGGGGATGATATCACCGATGGAAACGAAGAAGTTAAACAGTTTACTCTAAAAAGCATAAAGAAAGGCCTAGATTTATCCAAACAGAGTCATATTTCTTTTTTTTAAAATAAATTTATTTTTAAGTATATTTTATTGATTATGTTGTTACAGTTGTCCCAATTTTTTCCCCCTTTGCTTTCCTCTGCCCAGTACCGCCCTCCCTCCAGCAACCCCAACCCCCCTTAGTTCATGTCCATGGGTCGTGCATATAAGTTCTTTGACTTCACACTTTCCTATATTATTCTTAACTTCCCCCTGTCTATTTTGTACCAAACAATTATGCTTCTTGTTCCCTGCACCACTTTCCCATTTGTCCCCCTTCCCCCTTCCAGTTAATAACTCTCCAAATATACCCCATACCTATGATTCTGTTTCTATTCTGGTTTGCTTAGTTGGATTTTGTTTTTATTTTTTAGATTCAGTTGTTGATAGTTGTGAGTTTGTTGTCATTTTAATGTTCATAATTTTGATTTTCTTTTTCTTAAGTCTCTTTGACATTTCATATAATAATAGCTTGGTGGTGATGAGCTCCTTTAGCTTTACCTTGTCTGGGAAACACTTTTATCTGCCCTTCCATTCTAAATGATAGCTTTGCTGGATAGAGTAATCTTGGTTGTAAGACCTTGCTTTTCATCACCTTGAATATTTCTTGCGAGTCTATTCTTGCCTGCAAAGTTTCTTTTGAGAAATCGGCTGACAGTCTTATAGGCACCCCTTTGTGGGTAACTCTCTGCTTTTCTCATTACTTTTAAGATTGTCTCTTTATCTTTCACCTTTGGCATTTTAATTATGTGTCTTGGTGTGGTCCTTTTTGGGTATAGTTTGTTTGGGACTCTCTGTGCTTCCTGAACTTGTATGTCTATTTCCTTTGCCAAATTTGAGAAGTTTTCTTCCTTCATAATTTTTTCACACAAGCTTTCAATTTCTTGCTCTTCCTCTTCTCTTTCTGGCACTCCTATGGTTCAGATGTCGACACACTTAAAGTTGGCCCAGAGGTTCCTAAGCTTCTCATTTTTTTCAATTCTTGTTTTCTCATTCTGTACTGGTTGACAGTTTTTTTCTTCCTTATGTTCCAAATCATTGATTTGAACCCCAGTTTCCTTCCCTTCACCATTGGTTTTGTGTGGATTTTCCTTTGTTTCATTTAGCATAGCCTTTGCTTCTTCCCTATGTGTTTGCCATACTCAAGCATATCTGTCAAGCCTGTGAGCATCTTTATCACCAGTGTTTTGAACTCTGCGTCTCTTAGGTTGGCTATCTCTTCATTTGTTAGGTTGGCTATCTCCCAGTCACTTAGTTCTCCCACTGGAAGCTTGACCTGTTCCCCCTTTTGGGCCATACTTCTCTGTCTCCTCATCTTGACAGGCTCCTGTGTTTGTTTGCCTCTGTGTCCAGAGTCATATTTCTTAAATGAAGATCCTTGCACTGAAAGGAGCACAAAGTTTCAGAGAGAACTGCAAAAGTGCTTAGCACCTTATAATGAAATTTATAAAGATCTTTCAGTTAAAAGCAAGCAATCTAACAGATTTTTTGCAAAAAAGTAGAGCATAGAAATCAAGATAATGCTGAAGAAAGTTCAGAGGATGAGAATATCTTGTGAGAAAGAACACAATTCGGTTAATGGAGCTTAGTAGTGGTGACAAAGAAAAGATTACTTAATTCATCTTAATATGTAATACTTTTGATGAACATTGTTTTAATTAAGATATTTCTCTTAAGTATAAAAATATAATAGTACGTTTTAAAAAAATTTGGAACCTAACCCCTCTTTTTGTACTCGGTCTTTGTTTCATATAACACGGATTTGCATAACATGGCATTTGTTAGGAACCTAATAGCCATGTTATACAGGTGTTACCTGTATATTTAAAAAAATAGAAATTTGTCAATTTTGACATGTTAACCTTTTTGAAGCTTTTTTGTTATATAAAAATAATAAGAGTTTCTTTTGCTAGCTTCCTCTAATTATCTGAAATCATGTATCTGGATCTCTTAACAAAATTGCTAGCATAAAGAGACATGCTCTTACTCTATAAAACAGTGGATATATAATGCTATTATGAATAAGTAGAAATAATATGTACTTATTCAAAATTAATAAATTCTGACTTCTTGATAATCATCAGAACAAAGGCCACCTCAAGGGCAAAATAACTTAATGGTACACAGTGGGCAATGGATTCTACTGAAGAGCAGTGCTAGTAGCAGGCGGTTGTAGAAACAACTTTTGGCACTGCCGTGGAGGAGGTCGATGTGCAGTGAGACAGTCAGTAATGTAGGCAGGTGACCTTAGCCAGAGAGCAGGAGAGCACTGGGATGTGGGTCAACAGGGACCACATGAAGTTTTTACAGAATCCAGTTTAAAAGATAATATTCAAAGCATCCTTCAAATGTTAACTGAAGAATGTCATTCAGTTTCTGGAGAGAACTTATCCTCACCCAGAGAGAGAAGGTTCCTGTTTCCCTAATATGGTGCCCCTGGACAAGATTATCGGAGCAGAGTCTAGACATTCACACTCCTGAGAGAATTCCATGACCACAGCCCTGGTAGAGTCATTTTTGGCCCTTCTTTCTTTCCTCTTCCTTTAGGCTTCTTGCTCAGGGAAGATCAATCTTGGTAAGCCAATCCTGAGCATGTCTGATGTTCACCTCTATTCACTTCCGGGTCCCCTATACTTTTGATATTTGAGTTTTCTTTTTGCTTGCAAGAGATGACTTTACCTATTAAGAAATCTTGAAGGTACTGAAATGTCAACCTCATTTATAATTATTATTTTGGGAAAGAATACAAAGGGATTGTGTGTGGGGTATAAAAATCATAGTTTTCAGGTTTTTGAAAACCCCTTAAGTCTATTAAACAAATAGGATTTCTCTCTTGATAAAAAAATACTTTTTAATGTTTTGGTATATGAATGAATCTCTAGTTTTTATTCCCAGAAAAAAACTTTTAACTGAATTTTCTGGAGCACCCCAAACCCAATTAAACTCTTAGTAGAAGAAATTTAGCCATTATTTTCTACCATTCACTTATATTATTACTATTTTAATTTAAAAGTATGTAAACAATATAACCACATTATATATAAAAAATATGGAAGAAAGAAGAGGAAAAAAATTCATTGTTTCACTGTCTTAAAACATCCATTGTTGTCATTTTATTGCTTGGGGAACCTTCCCCACCATAGGTTTACCCAGCCATGATCCGTGAAAACAGTTTTGTAATTGTGCCCGTTATCAATTTTTTACAACTCAGCTTCAAATTCACTATTTTTGCATGCTCTGTGAAAATGAACCTGGATCCTTTTTAAATGTTTCCTTTGACATCTGGGAGAACATTAAACTGTCAGTGAAGGGCATAGAGGAAGGGGTTTTTCTTCCTGGTTCTGGTGTGCTGCCTTGGTGGCTTGACCAGTGCCTGGGTCTTGCAGTGTGCAGGTGGCTTACCCAGAGTCTGTCTCATACAGTGCCTGAGGCTTCCTCCTCTCAGTGCCCAGCTCCTGAAGCATGGTCAGCTTCCCCGGTGCCAGCTCCTGCGGAGTGCTGCAGTCAGCAGCACCGAGTGGGCAGCAGCCCCCTCCCTCCATGTGTTCGGCTTTCCTTGACACCCAGGAAAAGTAGATTAAGGATACATTCCAAAGGGTGGATTCTCAGAAAAATGTGTAGACATAGTTAGTGGTGCCACAGCAGCTTCTCTGGTGTTTGGTGAGCCGTGGTCATGCCTGTCCAACAAGGCCTGGATTGCAACCCTGGCTGGGACCTCTTTTAGTGTTCTGTCTCCATCTTATGGGTAGTGGCTATTCCATACATCTGCTGTTCCTGTATTCTATAGAGTTCTCTTTACTTCTTACTACCTAATCCTTCATTACGCCAGTTTGCTCTTTATTTCTCTGTCCAACACTCCATTGTTCTCTTACTTCAGAGTCAAAGCCAAGGTCCCCACAATACCCTAGAAGGCTTGAAAACATCTTTCACACTTTCCTCTCTTCCCACATTTCCTGCTAGTTTTGTGCTCACTTCCTCTGCTCCTTGACCTCTCATGCCAGCTCCCACCTGAGGCCTCTGCTCTCCCTGGCCCTACTGCAGGCAATATGTTCTCTGGTTACACATAAGCCTTTCCCTTTCACCTCTTTCAGGATTTTATTGAAGTTAATATTACGAGTGGAGGTAGAAATTTGATTGTTTGCATATAACAATATTTTGTTATTTAAATGAATATTTAATAGATGTAGTTCAAAGCCACAGTTGGCTTATTTTTATCCTGATGACTTCTGCAAAATAACCACTATTTATTCATAGACAAATTAACAGAGTCTGATGATTTCGTAATGCTATCTGGAATTATACTCAGGGCCCTCTTGATAGTGTACTCCTAGGAATAAACTTACAAATCCCTTTTTGTAGTGAAGAATTCACATTAAATTACTCTTCTCTATAAACATAACGATAGAAAATGGAGAGTTCAACTAGCTGATTTGAAGCCTGATTAAGGCAACTCTGCCCCCAATGATCCCTGGGAAGCAGTGTCCTCATTATTACATCATCCCCTTCATGACTTGCCCATTGTCCTTGGGATGGAGGCCAGAATCTTTACCACGGCCCAATAGTCTGGACCCTGCATGTCTCCCAACCCCATGTGTTGCCCTGCTTCCTATTTGCTCCCTGCTTTCCAGACATTCCAGACTTCTTTAGTGAACATTTCTTTCTTCCTCTTGTCTTATAGTCGTGCACATGGTAGTCTTTTGGCCTGGACTGCCCTTATTTCCTCCTACAGGAATTGTGATAACTTCTATCCTTTAAGTCCCACAGCAACCGGCACTTTCTTAAGAACATTTCCCCTGACCTCGCTCAAGAGGTAAAATACTCCATCCCCTCCTGATATACTCTTATAATAACACACTCTTTTCCTTAAAAGTCTCTATCATAGCGGTGACTTTACATGTATTAGTTTGATTCTTTATTTTTTAACTCACTCACTAAACTGGACGAGGACAAAATCTGTGTGCATATTTGCTCTCCAAACCCCAGGATCCAGCATGGTGCCACATCCCTTTAAGATGCTCAATAATTACTTGTTAAATAAGTAAATGGAGGAATAAGTATTAACATAAATAAAGAAACAAAAATCACAATTTGGGTTTCTAAGAGCTTCAGTCACCTTTTAACAGAATATCATCATCTTCCCATATACAGAGCTTTTTAACCTTATTATTTCTTGGTTCCCAATCTGATGACGTGCCCCCCCACCCCCCGCCAAATACTAATGGTGCATAATGCACATGTGATTTTCAGCTTTCAATGAGCTATCTCTTTCATTTCTACATTTCACTCAATTTACTGATGAAGAATCTGGAGCTCAAAATGCCACATAGCTAACAAGACACAAAGTTAAGGCTGAAATTCTAACCACACCAAAGCTACCGCAAAATATTAAAAGGTGAAGAACTGGAAATTGGGTCCAATTCCAAGGCCCAGGGGGAAGTATATTTAAAATAGGGGTTTCTCTCCAACTTCAAACATAAACAAAAATTTAATTTATTAAAAGGGATTACTTTATTAAAAGTGAATGAGATTTGGACCACATTCTATCTTACCAGGGAATATAACTGATATGAAAGTGTAAAAACTCAGTCATTCCAATTCATCACTTAGACAGCAACCTTTATCAATTTCTTCTTTGTATGTTGATTTTGTGCTTATTTGTTATACCGTGTAAGCACCAACTTACCAGAGACTGCTATCCTCTATTTGTCTACAATGCAAGTTAGCACACCGTTTGGTGGCTCTCAATGTTTTCTATGTATACATTTAGCCTCAAGGCTAAAATACAGATAGATAGGAACTATGTCTGAGAACACCTCCGTGCCCTGTACTCAGGGACCTAAAGATCACCTGAGCCAACCACCTCTTTTTACCAAATTCATGGGCACCACTAAACCTCAGAGGAGATGACTGAGAAGATGATGAGCAGAGCTTTTGAAAGTGTTGAGTTAGAAAGACAAATATTGGAGTCCTGAGGACACCAAGAAAAAGGAACCCTGGAAATTCTCTATGCTTTGGCTAGGGGACCTGTAAAAAAGCAATACACCATGAATAAATAAATCTTAACAATAGCAGAAGTCCTGCTTCAGATCATCCCATTCTCAAATTTAGGTTAAGGTTATCCAGGATTTCTAGTGGCCCTAGCTTCCTGCTAGAAGCAAAAATATATCCTCTCTGGAGGAAGTCCATCTTAGGTCTCACTTTACCTGACATTATTTTTCAAATACAGTTTCTGGAAGTCAATAAAAATTCAACCAAGCAGCAGGGAGAATGATGCAAAGGGACCACAAAAAAAAAAAACAAAAACAAACAAAAAAAAACAATGTAAACAAACTCACCCAGGATTCAGATAATAAGGTCTTGAGACACAGAATGTTTAATATGGTTAAAGAGAGAGTACGCATAATTGCAAAGCTGGACAGGGAGCTGGAAGCTGTGACAAAGAACTAAACTGAAAAATACATAACTGAAAAATATAATAATCAAAATGAAGAACCACAAGGTTTTTAATAGTACAGTAAATCCAGTTAAAGGAAGTGTTGATGAACTGGAATATAGGTCTGAACAAAGTTTCCAGAATAAAACATGACGAAACAAAAGCTTTAAAAAAAAATAGAGAGAGAAGAACAGATATTGTGAATGTATGGAGGAAAAAACTTCACGGACGTGGATGGAGGGAAAAGGTGCTGAACTAAGTAACTCTGGAAATGAAGAGAGTCTGTAGGACTGAAAGCAGAAGAAACTATCCTTTGGTTGGTGGTTTGTGTCCTGTGGGGTATAGGTTAACAATTCTGGATTTGCGAACAGGCACACTGGAATTGAGGAATGAAGTAAATGAATGGCATATATTGAATATTATATATTATAAATGTATATAATGTTTTGTATAAGGCATCATGCATAATAGGTTATCATCCTTAGATGGGTCAATAGATGGTTCAATAACTATTACTATTAACATATGCTTATTAAAAAAAGCTACTCTTTCCTGAAGTATTTCCACTATTATCTCCCTCTCTCCACCTTACTATAAGAAAGTCTGTTTTTGTTCACAAAAACTAGCTCACACTTCATCCTACCTGTTGATTTCTTAGCTTCACCATTGCTTCCAATCCACGCTAAATCTATTGCTCTCTTGCAGTCAACCAACTCTTGTGTCTACAGATTATAAGGGAAGGTGCAATTCATTGACTTCCAATGGGCAGGGGTCAAGCATATGTGTATTTTTGAATGAGTGAAAAAGCACAGTATAAAGTTAAAAAGTAGTTATGTTTTTACCCATATAATTTTTTCACCTAGTATTATTTTAAGGTATACATTTTTGAAACAAATAGTAACAAAACAAATCTGGTCTTTTGCAAAGAACAAAACAAAAGCCACTCTTTTACAGTCAACACAATACACCAAAGTTTGTATTTGCTGATCTCTCTGACCTTCGGCCTTCTGCACTCAGCATTATTAATATTTTTCCCTTTTGTGTAGATTAAGCTTTATGAAATGTCTGTAAAGAAGACTGAACAATAAAGTAAAAAAAGTTGATAAACATCATTAGAGCTTTGAATAAAACAGACCAACATCTTTATCTTTGTAGTTTATGTGTATTTTCACAAACGGTCTTGTATTTTAACTTTACTTAAAAAATGTTTGTAGCATTCATTTACATTTTTTAATCATAATAAAGATGTAAATTCAAACCTTGACTACCAGCTGAAATATTCTGTGGCATTCTCATGAATAGATAGATTAGGGGGAAAAGTAGGTCAAAAAGAAGCTAAACTGTGTTATTTGAGTACCTGCTAACAAATAATGCACAGTCAGACGTGCAAGATAGCAACCTCTATACATGAAGTGCTTTACTGAATTTGCACCTTCAAACACACCCACTTTATATGTATTCATAATTAGTGAGCTTGTTTTATCAGGAGACAATTCCTCCTGTAACTCTCGCATTGCTACGGCTCGGCTCTCGTTTTGTGAACAAAGGCATCATCTGCCAGTTGTATCTGGATTTTCTTTTCGGGATGCTTGAAAGGAAGAGCTTTTGCTCTCCTTAGGGCAGATTTAAATTCCAGAGTAATAAAGGTAATGTCTCTCTGTCGAGACGAGGTCGTGCCGGTTTGCCAACAGTACCTGTAGGAGACCAGAGCCTTCCTGATATTGGTGTCCTTCTCCTGTCATTCATTCTGCAGTGTGGGCAGGAAGCGCATGTCCCTCACTGTGCTGCCTCATGGGAACTGGGGCTCAGAGAACAAGTGCCAGATGATCCTCTGGCCTGTGCTGTTGCCGTGTGGAATAAACTGTTGTTTGCTCTGACCCGGAAACGTAATGTCTTTCTGCTAGTACCTTTGAAACTGTGGCTGGCTCACTTGTTAGCTTGCAAGTGAGATAAAATCGGAGACGTTATTCCTAAGGTGACAAGTTTATTTGAACTTTAGGAAATGCCTTAACAGTTTTCCTCAACTAGATTATATTTCATCATTGTTTTTAGAGAGAGATTTGTTCTTTTACATCAAGATACCTTATCTGATTGCATGACTAACATACACACATAGTCGAAAAGTAGAGGAAATCTAAAATATTTAAAAAAAACATTAAAAATATCATTCTGCCACTTAGAGAAAGTCATTGGTAAAATATTTCATATATTCTTAGGTCTGCCCTATTTTGTGGGTATACACACATAGACACACACATTTACATATGGAAATACATTTTTCTAATTTGGGACCATACTGTATATTACTGTTATATTTTGTGCTCTAGTTCTATAACTCCATATGTAATTTCTTATAATTCCCAGTATAATATACTATTAGTATTGGATTATAAAAGATACCATCTGGGTTTTAATTTATTTTTCTTTTATCTCTCATACTTTCTCCTAGTGCCCACAAATTATATTTTAAACTAACACTTAAAGGGTACTAACCTACCTTGCACAACTTACTAAAAGATTTATATGTATTTTTTGATAATCTCAAGAACTTTAAGAAAATATTGTTATCATTTTTTTTCTGTTTTAGCAGTTATTCATATTATCCTTAGAAAGAACCTTCTTCACTCTAAGATAAAACATTGAATTTATTGTCTTAAATATTATATTTACCACAAATTCATCTAGTAAGAGTGATCTGATAATTATGATGTTTAATATTTATTGGACATTTATTAATGGTAATGTGCTTTTTTATGTAGTATGTATATATGATGTTACTAAATTATCTTAATCTCTTCAGCTGCTAGTATTATTTACCTCATTTGCAAGATGAGGTAACTGAAACAGAATGAGTTTAGATAATCCTCCTTGAGAAGCAGGCTGCAAAGTAAGACTCATCCTGTGCAGAGCCTGACTCTAGAAGCCCCTCGGAACAACTGCAATGTTCTGTTTTTGAGTTAGTCAAGTGTCCTATTATTGTTTCTTAAATAATCTGTTACTCTCTAATTTAAAATTTAAAAAAATTATATATGTAGTTTATACAGGGACTTCGGTATGTTTCTGGGCCTTCTCTTCTGCTACACAAATCTGGCTTGTTATCTTGGCCCTTAAAAAACAATACTTGAGGGGAAAGCCAGACCATCCTGATACATGGTCCCTACCAAAGATTATTTAGTGTATATTTGCAAGGGCCATATATGTGTGATATATGAAGAATTATAGTTTATTTAGGAGTTGTCAATAATTCAAGGGAATGAATAGATATAAAAGGGAATGTATCAGACTATTATAGTCATTCTCAAGTGTATCATCTTCAAACCCTGGAATTGTTATGTAGAGAAACTGTATTATAGCCAATCCCAGTGTCAGGAACAATGGCAAGAAGACGTTCTGGGTCTCTGACCAAGGAAGCTCACCAAATTGAAGGCCCATATCTTAGTCTATTTAGCCTATAACAAAACAACTCAGACTAGGTGGCTTATAAATAATAGCTATTTATTTCTCACATTGTGGAGGCTGGAAGTTCAAAGTCAAGGTGCTGGTAAATTTGGTGTCTGGTGAGGTCCCTCTTTCCTGGTCCATAAAAGTCCGTCTTCTCCCTGTGTTATCAAAAGGCAAAAGGAACAAGACAGCTCTCTGGGGTCTCTTTTATATGGGCATTCCTGTTCTTATCCCATTGATGAGAGTTCCACTTTCATGAACTAACATCTGCTAAAGGCCCACTTCTTAACACCATCACGTTGGGTGTTAGGATCTAACATATGAAGTTTGGGGGACATATACACTCAATCCATAGCAGCATAGTCTATAGAAAATGAGGGATACAAATTCCATCCACAGGGGATAACAGGGTGTCTTCCAAGACCATCCTATTTGAGAAATCATTACTAAGAATGATGGAGTGATGGAAATAATTTTGGGGTTTACTTGTTTGTAGAATATTATCTTTAATGAGGACAAATGTTAGGACACTCCTTTCTCCTTTTTCCCCTTTATGATCATTAATTATAGATGTTCCTCTTGCCAACACAACCCTGGCACATACGCATGACTGAAGCTACAGTTTTCTTAACACCCATCCAACATTTGATGCATTGCCAGACTCCCTAAATTTAGATTAGGATGCTGCTTTGGAATTTGGCAAGTATATTGGATTCCTGCCATTATCCTGGAGCCACAACTTTCCCTCTTTATATTCAGAAGTGCTTTTCCCGTTAATTTGTTTATGCAGCACATTCTGAGACTGTGTATCTTTACAGCAGCGTGTATTGTGAAGCTGAAAGTTTTAGGAAAAATACTTAAAAAATATGTAATTGGTCTTTTACTAACTTTGATTAATAATTATTTATTAATTTTTATGCTGATAACTGTAAGAACTATGTCTATCACTGATAAAATGGCAAATGTTCAGATTCTGATGGAGAAATAAATAATATTTTCAAGCATCCGTTCCATACATACTTCTGTTTTATAAATGCATTTTGCTGAGTGTGACAAAATAATTTTTAAAGATTTTCATATGAAGTGGGGCATTGTTAGCTAATTCTTTAGAGTTCAGCTGGAAACCACTCTGTTTTTCTCCATTCTCTAGGACATGTATATTCTCCATAAAATGACATAGGAAATGTGTCTTCAAACAGAACTTTTACGAGTTTTCGGTTGTCGGGCTACTACAATGAACTTATTGCAACGACTTCATTCCTGTGGTGTGCCAGGGAGAATCATGGGAGGATTTCTGAGCTCTGGTTGACAATGCAGTCACATGGACCACTGCTGCGAGCGTTGTGTGCATTGGACTCTACCTTTGCCTGTCAGCAAGCAAAACCAGCACTTACGTGTGGGCACGTAGTGATCATTCGCCTTGCTTCATGCTGTCCTCAGCAAGAGTCAGGTTTTGAAGATTAACTCAAGGGAAAAAAAAGAACGGTAATATTTTTTTTTGTAAAAAGTTTGAAAGTATTTTTTCTTCTTTATAATTTATGTTAATTTTAAGAGCTTAACTGCTTATGGTATAATTGAGAATTAGTCATTTAGTTAAGTATACTGCTGATGAAATTTTTTTCTTCCAAAAGATGTACTTTCTGAAAATTACTGTTTTGAAGATAATTCATTTGGAAATTGTTAGAGGTCATTTTTCTAAGAATCACTTTAAAAATTATATACAGTGTTAATATATACCATTCTTCATAAAAGTTCCTTCTTGGAAAATAAAAATTTTTGAATATGATGATATCATCTGCATTTCTGCTTCGTAAAGGTTAATAGTAAAAGTTATAGCGTTAACTTATTTTTTTTTTCAGATTTAATGTGTTTTATTGATTAAAATATTACATTTGTGCCAATTTCCCTTCCCTCTGCTCCCCTCCACCCGGTGGACCCCTCCCTCCAGTTGTCCCCCCCTTTTAGATTATGTCCATTAGTTGTGCATACAGTTCCTCCCAACCTCTCTCCGTCTATTCCATTCCCTCCTACCTTGATCCCCAATTCCTATATCATCTCCCTCCCTTTCCCCATTTCCCCTCCCTGTTGACCTCCCCCCAATATGTTTCCTGTACCCACAGTTCCTTTTCCACTCTCGTTGCCTGTTTAGTTTGCCTTTGTTTCATCTCCCTAGCTTCTGTTTTTTTAAACCAGTCCCTTTAACATCTCATATAACAGTGGTTTGGATCTAATGAACTCTTTCAGTTTTATTTTGTCCTGGAAACACTTTCTCTGTCCTTCTATTCTGAATGACATTTTCGCTGGATAGAGTATTCGTGGTTGTAGGTTTTGGATTTTCATTACTTTGAATATTTCTTGCCAGTCCCTTCTTGCCTGTAGGGTCTCCCTTGAGAAGTCAGCTGATAGTCTAATTGGGACCCTTTTGTACATAATTCTTTTCTTCTCTCTTGCTGCTTTTAAGATTCTCTCTTTATCTTTAATTTTTGACATTTTGATTATAATGTGTCTTGGAGTGGTTCTCCCTGGGTCCAGTCTCTTGGGAACTCTCCTTGCTTCCTGGACCTGCAAGTCTATTCCCTTCCCCAAGTCTGGGAAGTTCTCCTTTATTATATTTTCACTCAATTTTTCAAGTTCTAGTTCATCTTCCTCATTCTCTGGCAAACCAATGATTCTTATGTTGGGCCTTTTATAGCTGTCCCAGAGGTTTCTGATCCTTTCATTGTTGCTTCCCATTTCCTCTCGCTGCATTGGTTGACTGCTTGTTCCTTCTCCATATTCCAGTTTGTTGAAATGAACTCTGGATTTTATTTCCTTTCCTTCTGTCTCGTATGCGGTTTTGTTCCTTTCGTTATGAAAGTTTTTCGCTTCTTTCATATCTTTTTCCTGCTCTTTTGTGAATTCTGTAAGCCATCTGTTAACAATGGCCCAGAACTGAGCCTCTGACAGGTTTCTTATCTGTTCATCTGTCAGGTTCTCTATCTGCTGCCTGGTGAGCTGTGCCACCGGGATTTCTATAGTTGTCTGCCTCATTTTGACAGATGCGTTTTGTTTTCTTGGGCCGGCTGTCGGGGGCAGTGCCTGTGTACTCCTAATGACCCAGCGACCGGCGGGCGCCGTTTGGCGTCACAAATCAGCGACCGGCGCCTGCCTGTCCGCGACCTATTTCGCAGCCCTGTGGTGCTTTCTTTGGGGGCGGGGGTCCAAGATGGATTCACACAGTTATTCAGCTAGGAGACCGGGATCCGTCCTCCCGTCCCCCTGGGCCTCACTGTTCAAGGCGATGCGGCGGCCGCTCTCCCCAGCGCCGGAGTCGCGCACCGCCAGGGGCTTGCGCAGCCGAGACTCCTCGCCGGGGTCGCGCACCGCCAGGGGCTTGCGCAGCCGGGACTCCTTGCCGGGGTCGCGCACCGCCAGGGGCTTGCGTAGCCGGGACTCCTCGCCGGGGTCGCGCACCGCCAGGGGCTTGCGCAGCCGGGATTCCTCGCCCCCCGCCGCTCCGGGTGCGACCGCAAACAGCACTGCCCTCTTTAACTCTTACCTGCCCAAATGGCACCGCTGGTTTATAACTTCATATGTTGGACTTCCGTGTAGTTTTATTTTCTGGAATTTCTAGTTATCCTTTGTTTTGAAGTAGTTGTATTCCTCTCTAGTTGTAGAGGGAGACCTAGCGTGTCCGTCTAAGCCTCCATCTTGGCCGGAAGTCCAGCGTTAACTTATTTTTAAATGTGTTCCTCTATCTCCTATCTTTCAATCCTTCCAACAAGCTTACTGAAGTGAGTATGTCTAAGATATAGTGCGTTTTGTACATGTGGAGACATTGGCTCAGAGGTGATGGGTGACAATTGAGGCCGCACTGGCTTGCTATGGCTCTAACTCTTGTGATTCTAAAACCAGTGAGCTTTAAAATTATTACTTAACTTATTTCACACACACGGTTTTGACTACCTTTTTACAGACTTTTAGTATAGCTGTTACTAGGCTTTTATGTATTCTCTGAATGGAGAAAAGCAATATATCACATTTTGCTTAATTTTTGTTCGTTCTCTCAGTGATTCTCATCTCTCACCTCAGCCTTTGGCAGCATTCAGGGTACATCTACTGAAATTCAGAGAGTAAATGAGTCATGGCAGGAGCGTAGTACAGCAATAGCTTCCTGACCCTGCATGTCATACAGTCCCTTAGACTCAATAAATCTGAACTGAATAATCTCAGAGCCTTCTCCATTTCAGAAATAATACTAAACTCATCCAGTTGCTCAAGTCAAGAACCTTGGAGATAAGAGAAGGTAGTGTTTTACTGTGGAAAAAAGAGGAGAATTTGGGGATGCTGGTCATATTCTGTACAGTAACCTAGTAGCATATGGTACTCTAACACCCTATAGTGGATACGTGACATTGTGCATTTATTTTTGCCCACATGAAGACCATGGCAGCTTTCCTGATAAAGACATGGCTTTCCTTTATAGTGAATTAGTAACAAAAGTTCCTTTCATTTTTTTATGGTTTAGTCTGCTTCAACAGGTGACTTTTAAATCAAGCCTAGGTGAAGAATGATGTAAGTTATTTTTACGGGTTAAGTGAGGAAATAGTATGAAACATTTATGTGTATGTTTTATTGGTTATATTCAGTCACATGACCCTAACTCATCAGAAAGGAGATTGGGAAATTTAGTACAATAGTGAACCAAAGTAGCAGAGGACCAGGGTGGAGGTCATCAGTCTAAACGATAGTAGTTTCTCCCTTACTTGCCAGTGCTTCCTCTGTCCCACATAAATGGGGCCCTGAGGTTCAGGTTTCTTATGCACCAACCACACTGGAATTCCTTCTTTTTTACAGCATTCCAATGCCATATGCCTCCTCAGATTTTTACACTGTCTGTTTTCTGCATCTATAACATTTTGTGTCCTTCATAAAATCGATTCATCAGATTAAATGTAACCTTCCCAGGGAGATCTTACTTAAACTGGAATTCAAAATACTCTCATTTTTATCTATTTTAGCAAAGCCTTTTATGTCTTTCCAATTCTTACTGCACTCACCTTATTAAATATTTTAAAACTCATTTATTATTTGCCTTCTTATCTCCTTGAAAAACTCCATGGAAGCAGGACCTGACTTTTTGGATCACTTCTCTGTCATCAGTACGAGAAAGCTTGGCACCTAATTTAAAGTAATTCTTTGAATAAATGAATAAATGTACAGAAAGAATTGATTTTTATTTCTCTAAAAGGTCTAGAAGAGAAAAGGCTAATTTTTATTGTGAAAGGAATGAAAAAAAGGAAGCACAAGGTATGATAAAAGAGCATTCAAAAATTTATATAATGAGTGAAAGGTCAACTGGGGACAGAATGTGGAGTTTCAAATTTCTTATCTAGGCTGTTATTAAAGCATAAGGCTTCATTTCAGAATTATGCAGCAACCCTAATTAGAAGTCAAGTATTTCTATATATAATGTGGTATAATTCCCCAAGAGGCATATCTACATAGGTCCTTCAAAGATTTACCAATTCTTCCTCACTATTTTTCTACATTTTTTTCTAAAGTGAAGGACTGTTCATTTAAATGAAGAAAGCAAACAAACTCTAAATATGAATCACATTGTGGGTTTGATCCTGGGTTAAGGCACATACAAGAATCAATCAATGAATGCATCTACAAGTGGAACAATAAATTGATTTTTCTCTCTCATTTTCTCATTCTCTTTCTCCCTCCTCTTCCCTTCTCTGATATAAATTAAATAAAGAAATATGAATCATACTGCTTGTAATGTCCAAATGTTATTTTAATATTTTGGTTTAAATTTCACTCCTTTCTCAACTAATTTCTTGGATACATTTTAGTAAGAATGTTAATAAATAAAAAAATCTTTGTTAGCTGGAATTTTTGAATAAAATATAATTGAATACTGCTTAGTATTTTATTCAGTAAGATAAAAGTGTTATCAACCTAATGAATGGTAAGTTTCAGAAAGTGCTATTTATTTACATGCCTACAAATTAAAACATGTATTTTACATGTGTATTCCTGCTCAGCAGAAATATACACATGAAGCTACCCATTGTTATTTAGCAGTCTGGCATTTCTTGAAGAGTAAAATGAAACTTCTTATAACAAGCTGTGACAGATTAAACTAGCTTTAAGAAACACTTTGCAAGTCAAATCACATTAAAACAATGGTCTTTAACTGTCTTTTCAAGGTCCAGTTAATAACATTTTTTTAATACAGTAAAATTTTGCTCTAATGAAGTAATATGAATTGCCCCAATAGTTTGCCCAGTCCCTTGGACCCATGTAATTGAATCGCAAATCTATTCTAATGGGATTTGCCCTTTGCACATCTGAAACAGCTTCTTCCTGCACTGACTTCTTTTTCAGTTAGTACATCTCGGCAACGGGATTTCAGAGATGTGAAAGATTGTGCAGCCCCTAGAGAGTGGGTTCTTTGTAGGATGAACTTAACTCAATTTTATATCTCAGAGGTTCGGGCACTGTTTTACTTCTAAATATTCCAGTATACTGGGAGTAGGTGATGAAAAATTGTGTTAGAAAATGAGAAAAACACTTGCACCATGGCAAGTGTAAAAATATATATTTGGCTGTAAAAATGTTAAAACATAATAAAGTATGTGCTCAGAAGCATTCCTTAGTGTCAGCTAAGTTGCCATGCAAAGGAGTTCAGAAGCCATACTCTATCCATGCTTGAGAAAAACCACCTTCTTAGGTGGTTAGAAGTATGGCAGAAAGTAAAGTCCACAGAAGCCATTTATATAAGAAAAAAATTGGTGGTTGTGAATAATGCCACTGAAGCCTTTGTGAAGTGAATGCCTAAAAGAAATTGTACAGGACATCACAGTATTTTATGAGATGAGATTTCCTACAAATAGACCTGTGCTTAAATCATGGTGCTTGTTGCTTTTTACCTGTGTGTCCTGAGACAAGTTGCTTAATACTTCTGATTTCCTATATTTATCACTTGTAAAGTTGGGATCGTTAATCCCCCCTTAAAGACACCGTTCATATTAAATTAAGTGTGAATGTGAAGGTACTGGGAAAGCACATTGTAACTATGATCAAGTGGTGACCTCTCAGGTCACACAGAGTGGAATCTTCCTGAGAAATCTGGAAATAAAATTAACTTATCTATTTGGATATTTTAATTTGTAGATTAACCATACAAACATTGAATAATAATATAGCTTCATTTTGAGAGTCAGCATGTTTCCAAGATACTTGTTTAAGCTTTTTATGGAAATAAGTTGGTTTCGGTACTTGTCTTTTTAACTGTAGAATATTCCAATTGCATATCCGATAATGATTTCTTATTATACTGTTTATTTAAAAATTGTCAGCAGTCATCCTTTATTGACCCTAATTTAGTTACATAAGGATGATAAAAACATTAAAGAGAATATAACATGTATCTTGTGCTCATTATTTGGTCAAAACCATTTGCGTTATTAAATTTAAATTAAATCAGTCTATCAGGCTTATTGGCTTAGGAAGAATAAAAAATGAAGACATCTCTGAACAAAAGTCACACTACAAGATAGCATATTTGATTTTATTTACTTTTTGAGATTATTCCCATCATTGATATACTACTGTACAGACAATTAAGAGTTAGTTGGTTTGTGCCTTGTTCATTTCATCAGCCATTTTAAAGATTGATTAGTTTGCTCAGGATTTTCATTTGCTTGGTTCAATTAAAAGTAAACACCAAAAGAGTAAGCACTTTACTTAAGCAAATGCTTCTAAGATTTGTGAGCGTGTTTTATCATTCACACACACGAAAACCTACAAAACACTGGTGTCCTCTGAGAGGCATTACAGAGAGGGATGAGCAGCCTTCTGTTAAGAAAGATGGCAGTTGGTCCACAGATAAGAGAGGAAAAGAGTCCGGAATAAGAGAACAAAGGCCTTGCCATTTGGTAAGGACGACATGGGTACTTTATAGTCAATGTCAGAAATATTGGGCAAACAGAAGAATTCATTTTATATACTCATTACTCATTATATTTTATATTTGACATTGAATATTTATTAGTTCATTCATTAATCTATCAATTCATTCAAGATTAGCAACACTAAAGCCATTTTACATATTTTCTCTTTATATATTTTATATATATGTTTACTTGGGGCAATAATGTGTGGTAAATTAGGATATTTCCATTTCCTAAACATTAAATACTACCTCTAAAACAAACAAACACATTCTAGAATTCAATTCAAATTCTAAAGCTGTTTTCAAAATTTATTTACTATGTCATTGCTTTGTAGGCTTATCTAATTGCAAATTCTACTAATTAATTAGTAAGTGAAGTGGTAAATAGGTGTACAGTAGTCCCTCTCTATATCGCGGTTCACTTATCACGGCCTCACCATATTGCAGGATTTAAAAAAATATTATATTTAATTATTTATGGTGGATTTTTTGTTATATCGTGGGATTTTGTGGTACTGTATATGTATGTTGTTAAAGTTACATAGGTTTAACAGTGTAGGATATGTTTAAGAACATAAGTAGTGTTTATAAAAGTGTGAAAAAGGTTAATAAGGAAGTGGGAAAGGTTAATAAGGGAATGGGAATGGTTTATAAGTGTGTGCGAAGGGTTTATAAAGCCTTAAAATATATATAAATACTAAAATAAGTGTAAAGTTCCTACTTTGCAGATTTTCACTTATTGCAGGTGTGTGTGTGTGTCTAGAACGTACTACCCGCGATAAGTGATAGTGTACAATTTTTATTTTAACTTTGCTCCAACTTTCTATTATATGTAAAATGTGTGGCTCTCGTTAGAGTGGTGTCTATTAAAATTTCAATTCAAGCTAAGTTAATGAGTGCATAAGGAAAGAAATGTTTGCAAAATTATTATAATTAAGTTGCTTTAAATGGCCACATTTTAGGAATACAAGGAAATGAATAGTTAGTTCCCTAAAGAGATATAAACTGGCTGGTAAGACCAAAATGTACTTTAAGGATTGACAGTAATTAGCTGCTTTTTATCACTCCAGCTTCTTTGACTGGAGTTAAGTCCACCTTGAGGTGGACACCTTGAAGATGATACAATCACTATACAATGTCAATAAATGAGGAACAAAATATAACAATTTTTCATAAGAAAGTTCTTTTTACTATGTACTTAAAAATGAGAACAAAAACAAACAAACAAAACTAGAGTAGTCTGTCTTTTTGAAAGTCACTTCTCTCATTATTTTTATCTAATGTGATCCAAGAAAGTACCACAAAAATTGACCTTTTTTAAGAGTTGAATTTTGTTTTAAAGATATAAATATATTAAATAACGTTTTAGTAGATGCTTAAAAAAAAGACAGTGAGAATATATGATTCAGGATAATTATATGTCCAGATCTTTATTTTTCTTCTTCACTTTTTTGTCCTCTCAACAGAGGATAGGAATTTGTGGAATAAAAAATTAATTGCCCTAGAGAGGTAGGACTGTAGGGTAGGGAATACTAGATTGAATTATGAAAAGCTAAAGTATGTAGCCATAGGGTAACAAAGATATTTCAGGAAAAGCATCAGAATATCACTTGCTGCATAGATTGGAGCTAATATTTCAATACAGGCAACACTGTCCCCCTTCGTGTGTCTTTCTAGACTTCTCAATTTCCCCCTTCCTTGTGCTGCTACATTTGCTGTGCTTCATATCTGACTGCCAAGGTCAACCAAAATTTGCTCTATCCAATCACAATTTGCCAGTTTATTTTTCTAATTTCAATAGTGTTAGTTTTGTACTTTGGTAATAATTTGGTTATTTTCAGCAATTACAGCTAAAGTGTAGTCAATGTGTAGACAATTCTTCATCCCTCTTTATCTGGATCTTTGGGGTATTTCCATCTTGAAAGCCTATTGGGGTGTCAATATGCATACCTTGCTCTTCTCTGTAACAAGATTGGGAAGAGATCCAGGCTCATTCAATACGACTCTGCCTCTCCACAATGAAAAGATGATTTAACAGATGGGCACAAACACCTAACGAGGCCACTTAAAGTCTTCCTCTGCGTTTTTCCATGGGAAATCATGGCAAGCGCTACACAAGGTCTGTCTGGAAAAAGTCCAACCATTGTTAATACAAGAATGGCTTGAGCAACATCTACATAACCTGGCAGCCAAGGAGAGTGGGCTGGAATGAGCATGTGTGAACAACGATGACTACACTGTACTAGTCAGTGGTGGTGGTGGGGTAGATGCCATTGGGTGATCATGTGTGCTGTGTGGCCTTCACAATCAAAATGACTGAATAAGTAGAGCAATGAATCTGCATCAAATTTTTGTTTTAAGCTTGAACATTCCTCCATGGAAACTATTCGGACGATTCAGAAGACTGCAGCTATGGGCAACTGGTGATTGGCAGCTTTATCACGACAACACACCCACTCATGCATCACATCTTGAGCAGAATATTTTTGTGAAACAGAAAATCACTCAGGTGACTCAGACCACCTATAACCCAGATTTGGCGCCCTGTGACTTGTGGCTTTTTCCAAAACTAAAATTATCATTAAAAGAAAAGAGATTTCAGACCTTCTATGAGATTCAGAAAAATGTGACAAGGCAGTTAATGGTAATTGGGAGAACTGTCTGAGGTCCCAAGAGCCTACTTTGAAGGGGACTGAGGCATCATTGTCCTGTGTACAATGTTTCTTGTATCTTGTATCTTCTTCAATAGATATCCTTATTTTTCATATTACATGGCTGGATACTTTCTGGATAGACCTTGTATATCTTTACTTGGATGAAACGATAGAATTCAGGGATTTCTGGATGTTATTTTTCTTGATTGTGAGAAAAGTCTACCTGAAACAAAGTTGTGTGAAGTTGATTGATGTAAAAGAGAAGCAGAAATAATCCGGTGAGCAGTGGGGAGGGAGCCATGGCAGCATTACCTGAGCCCACCTCTGTGCCTGAAACAAGCATCCTTCCTGGACCTCTTAGTGATTAGAATCAATAATAACCCCATGTATAAGCTGTTGTGAGCTTAGCTTCTGTCACTTAAGGCAGAAAAAATTCTATTAAATTCATTAGAGTAAATAAGCTTTAACTAAACCCATATTGTTAAAGTGTTAGAATTACTTGGAAGCAATTTTTGTTAATAATAAGTGTAAAATATTTGTAATAATTTATATTAAGATAATATAATTAATATAGAACTTTATATAGTTTTCAAAGAGATTATATAATTATTACCTCATTGAAGTTTTATAATAATACTTTAACTTAGAGAGAAAAGTATTTTTACAGTTTATGAACATGGACAGTTATATGCTGTTGTTAAGAACATGTAACAAATAGTTGAGTTAAGATTGGAACTCAGGATTTTTGATGCTAATTTCAGGATTTTTCTCACCTAACAAACAGCTTTGGTGTTTTGTGTTCCTTGTTCTGATTTTTCCCATCTTCTCACCAGCTCATTTTAATCTCCTGGTGGCTTATCTCTGCAGCCCCACTTCATTTCTCTGCAACTCCCAACTCCTCCCTTCCCAATATCCCCAGTCAAACATTTTTATGTTTGTAAGTGAAGTCATGGTTTAGGCAGAGAGTGTGAATTGCCAGAGATAATAGCGGGAATTGAAAACTTTGAATCATAGTTACATAACTAAATAATGCTTCCTCCACAGACAAATGCCCGATTTTCTTGTACTCCATAAACGTGAAAGGGAGGGTCTAATGGATATTCTTCATGTTAACCTCTCACTCTGCCCACCTGTAGGGGCCATGGACCTGTGTGTATCAATTTAGTGGGCCTGACATATACAGGACCTAAAGGCGTGATTCTCAAGAATTCAAGGGCTTGTTGAAACATTCTTAAGAATTTCTGGTTCATATGCCTGGGATGAGACCTGAGAATGCATTTCTAACAAGTTCCAGGTGCTCTTAATGTTACTGGTCCCAGGATCACATTCTGAGAGCGACTTGCTTAAAGAATAATTCCTCCTAAGGAGCTAGAGGTAGTTAAAGGTTTACAGGATGTACAAGGAATCTAATTTTTTCTTTCTCCCCACTTGTTCAGAATTCATGACAAAAATTACTGGACATTCCACTCTTGCTGGCAGTGCAGTGGTAGCTCAGTTTTGTGGAGTCAGTTATTGGGTCTTAGGTTATTTCTATGCAAAGGAGTGATGGCAGGCAGTATGATATACCGGTTGAGAACACAATACTTAGATGAGACAACCGTGAGTCCAGATTTTGGTGTTGACTTTTACCAATTCTGTGATTTTAATTCCATTAATCAAATTCTTTCTTATGTTCCTTAAAGTAGGGATGATGGTATCATCTACCCCTCTGTGTTGTAGCACCAATAAATAAGATAATTAATGTAATACACCAAACCCTGTATCTAATACATTTTTATTGAATATGATATTCAGAATAATTTATTACATGATTTAAAATGTACTTAAGTAAAGTCAAAATATGATAATTGGCAGTATATGTTGGTATATCCGAATTGACTTCCAAATGAGTTTTGAAGCATAATTGCTTATAATTTGATGAATGTGTAGGTTAATGGTGTTTAAGCAGTCTACAAAACAATCTATAATATTTTCCTCTTAGTTGCTGACATAGGCGGCAGATGCAAATATGTTTGTTGGCTGTTTACTCTGTTCAGAGTCTTTCTTTACAAGAACAAGACTTGTTGATGATATCTACCACATAACAGAATATGCTAAAGACAGACCGAGTCATCAGAGACAGGCTTTAGTCACACGCAAGGCACTGATGTTCCCAAGACTTGGCCATGATTTTCATGGTGTCCTCTGCTGGCCCCTAGCACATTTATTTGAGTTTATATAAAATAATTTTTCTATATAACCCTCTTGCTTGGCCGATTTATATTAATCACTTAGAGTCCACTTTGTTTTTCACTTTAAGCATCTAATATATTTCCTAATAGAAATATAGAGATAAAAGTATAATAAACTTAGTATGTTAAATTTTAATTCAATATTTTGTGTATATCTATTATTCGATTCAAAGTTCCTTGAAAAGAGAGACCATGTATACTTAATTCATTCACATAAACATTTACTGAGGGCATAGAATAGATGCTCGGTGACAGGGATGCATAAAACTATTTTCCCATGCTACCAAGAAAATTTATGAGTAGATTAAACCTAATTTAAAATTAAGATTCAGGAAAAGTCTTCCTTTCCTGTCACTTAATTTGATCTTTGAGGATCATAAAAAATTAGCTAATTGAACAGCATAGTGAAGAATATTTTAGGCAAAGTATCTATCTATGAATAACCTGAGCTGAGAAAAGAACTCAGGGGGCTCCAGAAAAGAAAAAAGCATGATTGATTGAACTGGTGTTGGAAGCAAAGTGAACCCAAAGCTGTACTACCAATAGAAACAAAGTCATGTCAGTCCTCATCATTAATGTCAAAGACTGAATAATAGGAACAAAAACCAGAGGGCATTTTTGTATAGAATAAAATTAAAAGATTTTATTCAATGGTGATTAACTGAGTCGAATGCTGCTGAAGATCAAGAAAGGTAAGGACTGGAAGGGCCCCTTTGGAATGTATCAAAAGCAGTTTTGATGATGTGGAGGGAGTAGAAATCAGCTTTGCGTTACTTGAGGAGTGATTGCAAAATCAGGAAAAACAGACAACATATGAAAAGTTTTGCTGAGAGCCCTGATTCATTACAGAAATAAGATTATAGCTGGATAGGAGTCAATGGTTAAAAAAGGCTATTTTTTAAAAAATAAAAGTGAGCAGTTGGCTATTGTATATAGCGCTACAATGAACATAGGGGAGCATAAGTTTTTTTGAATTGGTGGGTCGGAGTTCTTAGGGTATATTCCCAGCAGCGGAATTGCTGGGTCAAAAGGCAGTTCTATTGTTAGTTTTTTCAGGAAATTCCACACTGTTTTCTGTAATGGCTGCACCAGTCTGCATTCCCACCATCAGTGCACTAGGGTTCTCTTTTCTCCGCATCCTCACCAGTACTTGTTTGTTGCTTTGTTTATGATAGCCATTCTTACTGGTTTGAGGTTGTATCTCATTGTGGTTTTAATTTGCATCTCTCTGATGGCTAGTGATGTTGAGTATCTTTTCATATGTCTATGGGCCATCTGTATGTTCTTCTTGAGAAGTGCCTATTCAGGTCCTTTGCCCATTTCTTAAGTGGGTTGTTTGGTTTTTTTGGTGTTGAGTCTTACGAATTCTTTATATATTTTGGAGATCAATACCTTTTCCAATGTATCATTGGCAAATATATTCGCACATGTAGTAGGTTCCCTTTTCATTTTGATAATGGTTTCTTTAGCAGTGCAAAACTTTTTAGTTTGATGTAGTCTCATTTGTTTATTTTTTCCCCTTGCCCTAAGCGATATATTGGCAAATATATTGCTATATAGGATATCTGAAATTCTTTTGCCTATTTTTTCCCCTAGGACTTTTATGGTGTCATGACTTATAATTTAAGTCTTTTATCCATTTTGAGTTTATTCTGGTGTATCAGTAAATGAGTGGATCAAAAAACTGATTTATTTACACAATGGATTACTACGCAGAAGAAAGAAAGAAGGAATGCCTACTTTTTGTAACAGCATAGATGGAACTGGAGAACATTATGCTAAGTGAAATAAGCCAGGTGGTGAAACACAATATCATATGATCTCACCTAGAAGAGGAATCTAATGTACAAAATAAACTAATGAATAAAATAGAACCATAGGCATGGAAACATGGAACAGACTGAAAGTGACCAGAGAGGAGAGTGGAGGGGTTTAATGGTGGAAAGAAGAGGAAGGGACCAAAGAACATGTATGAATGACTCACAGACATAGACAATGTGTTGGAAATTGACTGTGGGAGTGGGGGGGGGATGGGCAGAGGAGGGCCTAAGGGAAAAATTAGAACAACTGTCATAGAATAATAATAAAAATTATAAAAAAAGAAAAGTGGGAAATACATATCTAGACCATGATTCTGTTCCAGTTAAATATTTTAATATGATTTTTGTTTTATTTAAAATACCAACTTGAAATAACTTGTTCAGTTAAATTGAGAGTCGAGTCAAACATTTATTATAACTTAAAGCCTTTTATTTTATATATTTTATGCTCTAGTCTTAAAACTTCAACTGTAAGCAGATACTTTTTCTAGTTTTCATACTTAATACCTACAGTCTAATCTGTTACAAGTTACTTTAGAAAATCTAAATGTCAAGAAGTATGTTT
Source organism: Furipterus horrens (assembly GCF_987537825.1). Classification (NCBI taxonomy): domain Eukaryota; kingdom Metazoa; phylum Chordata; class Mammalia; order Chiroptera; family Furipteridae; genus Furipterus; species Furipterus horrens. The sequence goes on from NW_028327171.1 coordinate 14,115,116, forward strand.
TTTTCTGTATAAAATTCTGAGTTGTATTTCTTTTTAAGCTTTACAGATGTCAACATTTCCCATAAGTGCAGAAATTACTTCTGCTCCAATGTCAGCATTTCGGTCCTTTAATTCTAAAGATAAACTTTAGTAATATACAGGAGTTTTTTTAACATCAAGAAAAAAGCAAGAATGATAGATTTATAAATTATACATCCATACCATTTAAAATTATAATCCATATGGAAAAGGATTACTTCAATAAGAAAAGAAATGCTATTCTTTTCATAAATTAAAAATACTTGACCATAATTTTTAGCCTCATAGACATATCAATCAGAATGAAATGATGTTTCACAAATAAAAAAAAAGCCTCAGATACTGTGCTGATATTCCTCAGGTGAGAAACACATTTTTTTCTCACAATTTTTTATGTGTTTTCATCATAAGAAAGTCAATTTTATAAACAAAAATTGCTCATTTCAGTAGGAAGAGTTGAGGGTCACAGGGTCACTAAAGTTTGCAGCAAAAGCTCTGGGCTTTTTGGTGGATGGCATATTTACTGAATGAAATAAAGAATTTTTTTTTACCAGTTCTTTCAAATTCACTAATGTTGTCTTTAGTAGAGTAAAATGCAATCATTTCTACTTGTCTCACACAATTTGTTTTTCCCACCTGCCAGATTCTGTGATTTTCCTTTGAAAGTCCAGTCTCTTCCCCCAGTAGAATTTAACAGTCAGTTAATCAGCTTTAGGAGCTACTGAATAATATTTAACGAGGCAGGATGACTGCTTCTATTGTGCCTCTGCTCAAAATATTGTTGCAAATGGAAAGCAAAGAACCTGGAAACTTCAAGTCACATTTCACAGGGCATCAAATGTATTTTTGAGTATACTTGACTCCACATAAACTGCCTACAATCAGTTTCTGTGACTCTAATAATGTATCTTCTCAGTGAGTGAGAAAAACAACCCCATGGGAATTTTAAAAAGGACTCCTCAACCCTAGACAAAGAACTAACAGGAGGACAAAGGAATCTTTTGAGGATGCTGCTGGGTGAAGCAAGATATTCCTGCTGCTCACATCTTTGACCCTTTGGGCTGTGCTCCAGAGAAAGGATATCATGGGTGCTTGCAATTAAGTAAAAACTCCTTAAGCAAGATAGTCTTTCTCTTACAAGATTCTGGAAATATACTTTTTAAGGATTTTAAAAATATGATGGTCATCTCCTCAGATCCTACTGGGTACTTACTTTATCCTGGGTTTTGCAGGTCTTCCCTGATGAAGGACTTTTCCTAACCACCACAGGCAAAACCCAAGGCAGCTTTAAAGGAAATTCTGCCTGAGTAATAAATCCTCCCTTCCCAAAGAACGATTGTTTAATTTTAGGCATATATACATAAAAAACATGTTAGAAAAATGAACACTTTTATTGCTTTCACATAATCAGATCTCCCTTTTTAATCATCTTCTTTTGAGTGGTTATTTCAGGCTAAACCCAGCCATGACTCTTTTCCTTTTATAATCACATTAAATAATAAAGTAATTCAGGCACCCATCTGCTTGTGACATAAAAATGTTCTGATTGGTAGGGAGAAAGAATCTAAGTTATCTATGTTTTATTTTTATTTTCACAGGACACTAATATCTTAGGTTCTTTCCATTTTTTTCTTCCTGTTTTTTTTTTCAGTTTAAGCATTTCAGAATAAATACATAGCTATGAATAAATACTCAAATATATACCACTTATAAAAGTATATTTTTCAATGAAAAAATGAAGTCAAATGCATTCATTTAATTTGACAATCAGTTCCCCACCTAAAAGTGTGTATATGTTTTTGGACTTATTTTTTACTCCCTGGAGGTGAGAAGAGAGACTAGGTATGAAGATGAGGGAGTTATCAATGAGTCAAGCCAACAAGATCAGAGAAGGAAAGAATGTGTAGAAAGCGCTGAGGACAAGCCTATCAAAAGTGTAAAAGGAATTAAGCAGAAGTGATATATTCATTTTCCCTCTGTCTCCTACACTTTTCCATCTGGACTTGAGTTGGAACTTTAGACCCATGATGTTTAAATCCTCATTCATATTACATTCTCTCTTCCTTGCCTTCCTCAAACCCGCCCTTCATTTTGTTTCTCTCCTTCCTTCCTAAACTAACAGTCTCATTATTTGCTTAGCCACCTCGCTAAGACACTGCTGAGTTCTCTCCAACACTTCCCTGGCCCACATCTTGGAGTGCCACTCATAACCATGCCACCACTCTATTGGGTCAGGTATATCCATCTCTTCCACTCCACTGGCTCTGTCCAATTTTTGGTTTAGATGCTCACAAACTTTTCACTGTGCTATAACATAGTTTCTGCCTCCAGCATCTCTGCCTTCTGCTACTTCCATGAAGGTTAATTTCAAAGACTGTAGCAATATCCAATTAAAACACCTACTTAATAAACTGTTTCTTGAATTCTATAGCATAAAAGTTTCATAAACATTTTCATAGCCATAAGAGACTATTCAAATCCCTGTGAAGCTGACAATTTTAATTCACATTTTTATAATGCACACTCCCTTGAATCTTGTAATGTAATATCCACTTTATGTGTTTTTGTGAATTGTTCTTTCTATTCTAATTGCTCTTTGCTAATATCAGATGCATTTGTATCTTCCAAATGATATTTGTCCCTCTTAAAATTGTGAAAGAAATATGTGATTTCCTTTCTTGATTAGTGGTGAAATCTTTTTCTATATTTGTCACATTTTCTCTTAAATTCAAAGAAACCGCAAATATTAAGTATACCCATTAGTTTTTTCTCTCAAATAGAAAAATATCTTTTTTTCCATAATATGTCTGCACCGTGGCACCATATCTTTTTATAATTTCATATTTACAGGAAAACGTTCAGATTTTTAAAGATACCACACAATTTTAAAATATCACATTTTGAAACCAAAGACTTTCTAAAAGATTTTGCTATTTAAAATTTTTCTAACAATATTCCAAATAGAATACAAATTCTTCCTTGTAGCCTAGTTAAATTGTGTACAAGCATTTAAATGTAAGAGTCTGTTAAAAAATAAATATGTTCTTTGGAGACTTGTTAACCTTTCATGAGCTGGGGACCAAACCCACAACCTATGCATGTGCCCTAGTTGGGAATTGAAACAGCGACCTTTTGCTCAGTGAGATGACACTCAACCACTGAGCCACCCCAGCGAGGGCTGAAAACTTTATTTAAAAAAAATCATAGCATGACTCTGCTTCTAATATCAAATTTATTCTATAAAAATTTTAATCTTGAAAATAATTATTTATTTTACTGGGTTGGCCAAAAAGTTTGTTTGATTTTTTTTCCACAAAAAGGATCTAGTAGCTCTTAGTTGTCTTTAACTTCATACAAAACAATTTTGTTAGATTGTATTGTGACAGCTGTCATATCAGCGTGCATTTAAAGAAAACTTAACAAAATTGGTGAATTTTTTTGTAGTCATTTTAATATTGAAGATGGAAGAAAATACAAACCGTTTTCGAATTACTATGTTTTATTATTTCAAGAAAAGTAAAAATTCACTAATCTTCTTACAGTTTAAGCAACCCAGTCTATGGTATTTTGTTACAGCAGCCCAATCAAATTAATACATATGTAAGTAACTTACCTATAAAAAATGAGATAATCATTCATTTTATACATATTAAACCAATGGAATATAAGTATTTTATAATTAATCAGAAAAAAAGACAAGTGAAATGTTCATCCTGGGCATTATTATGTTGTATGGGAACCACTGGGCTTCTGCTTACATTTGTATTGAAACTACATAATTCAAATACATTATGAATTCATCGTTTGTGGAAGCTTATAGTCAATACAGGGATTAGTAGAAAATATAAACTATTGATTTCTGTAGAAAGATTGCAAATGCTCTTCGATTAATTATGTTCATTGAAAGAAAAAAAAGAATGGTTTAAAGAAAAAGGATATTGAAAAGGAGAATTAATATGGTTTCCTTCAATCATTTTAATGCACAGAAAAAAAGATGGAAGTCAGGTTAACATAGCTGGTCTTGAATCACAGCTATGCTACTTTCTCTTTATAAGACACTGGGAAGGTGGCTTGATGTCTCTGCCTGAACCAGTATAAACTGGAGTACCTGTTTCTTTATTCATAAATAAAGTTCTTAATACTTCTCTGGTTGTTGATAAGATTACATGTATCATAGTTTTTAGCATATGTAAACAATCAGTAAATACAACTATCATCATCTTACTAATAAAACTGTAAATAATTGGATTCAAGTGAGTCACTGATTAGTGCCCTCAAAAAGATTCCAAGGAAGCTTAAAGATGGGGGAGCTTTGTCCCCAAATACATAGTCAAAATAAGGTAAGAAAAAGAAATTTAAGGATATATACACAGGTTCAAGATTATGTACTTTAGAAAATTGATAGCTATTTAATATCTGTTTCCTATACTTATGCTCCAGCATGTCACTTATTTATTTGTTTACTTGACAAACTTATTTATTTGGCTGTTTCTTATTAGTGACACTTCTTTTTGTTCTTATATTACTACCTTGTACTTCTCTCAAATTTTAGTGAGAAAGAATACTTTAGAAGCTTCAAGATCCATAATCCCAATTGAGCCAACAGTTAAATGGGTTGTGTGTATTCAAGTGTGAGTATATATTATAGAAAGATAAAGCCATAAAGGTTAATTAAAAATGAATTGTGGTTAGTTAATTAATAAATTTAGGAGAATTTTACCAGATACTGATTGACAGAAAAGAAAGAGATGGACCCAGGTGGGTAGCGGGGAAGGAGAGAAAGAGAGAGAGAGAAAGAAAGAGAGCTAGAGAGCTAGAGAGGGAGAGAGAGAGAGCGAGCGAGCAGAATTATGAAATATTATTATTCTCATTTTTTTGACCACAGAAGAGAATCAAGTTAAAAATACAAGGGAAGTTAACTTAATAAAGGAAAAGTGTCACCAAACACTGAATTTGTGACCACACCACTCTCAGTTTCTCTGGTAGTAGAATCCTCACTTTAAGGTAATTACGGTAAATCAGAAAAATAACTGTAAAGAGAATAAAGAGTAGTCAGAGAGAATGCCACACATAGTCTAATTAAAAGCAGGTGAGTGCATAGAAGTAGACTGTAGCTAATTCACCCCAAATTAAGCAACTGTTCCCCCTTGGTGGCAAGTGGGAAAAGTTCCATTCAAACACAGTATTTTACCCATACATGGTCTCTGTCCCTGTTTTATCTCTGAATATGCCAAATGATTACAGAGAGCAGCATCTTCACAGAAGCTGCAGCTTTCAGACATGGATTCAGCTGCCTCTCATTCATGCTCCTGCGGTGCCACTGTTTGGAGCTCCCTGAGAGAACAGTATGTTACTTCCCTTTGGGGTTCCCGCCCTCTCTTCAAATTCTTTAGGAGAACAATTGCATTGTGGGCAGTTCATATGCTTAATACCATAAATGTTTCCAAAAGTGGCTTCTACCCATAAAGCTTAAACCTAGTCTAGATACATGAAAAAAATTCATTGGGAGATAAAACTATTTAAATGAGCTCCGTCTTGATAAAAACTTATTAACTGAGTTTCATTTTTTCTTTCTTTTGTGGGATGGCTAGAAAGTACGGTGAGACTAAAAATACATTTTCCAAAATAACGTAGATTAAAAAAAACACACACATTTCTTGGCTAAATGTTCAACCTTATAAGATTTTCACATTTATATAAGTTGTCACACATGCCTCAGTTTGATAACTATGCAGAGAGAAAAAAAATATATATTTTTTCTGGTATTGAATCTTAAGTGATTAATGCATTATTTGGTTTCTAATTTTTTTTTTTTCAGGCAAAAGATACACGTCAAGATTAACCATTTTCTCCAAAGGTGGACATTGAGAGGAAATTGTAAACAAATGGCGGCAACAGTAAGAAAATTGCTGATTTTCCTTCTTTTACTGTGTTATCATTCCACCTGTTCCTGTCACTGTCACTTGTCTCCCTCCTGCCTCCTCCCTCTTCTCTCCTTCGAATGCATATTTAAAGGTTCCAGGTAATTAATCACACAGGACTGTTTTTAACACGAATCTGCTGACAGCCCTTTCAAACAATTAGCCTCTTTGCAAATGTTCAAAGATGCAGAGCACATTGTCACTATTGTAAACTCTCTACATTCCTTGCTTCTTGTCACTGATCTATATTAACCTAGTCTTTCAAGACTTTAATTCCAACTGCCGATGAGAGCACAGACAGAAGATGGCACTCTTGACTCGTTATTAAAAGGTCAGCAAGCTCTCCACTTTAAAGAAAACAAGGCTTCCTTTCCAGGAAAACAGGCGGTATTATTTAACATTGGAAGTGAGATTGCATATAGTAGGAACACAGTTTTTGAACCTTACGAGAGGCAATACAAATTTGAAATTGGGTGAGGTAAATTAAACAGGGGAACACAGCCTTAGTGACCACTGAATTCTCAGGAACAGCCAATGTCAAATGGAAAGCAATTGTTACAAATAGTGAAGGGAAGAGACCAGAATCTTAGGTTTGGGTCCCAACTGTGATAATCCACAAGATGTGCTGAATGGATTGATCAGCTTCTCTCCAAGTCTAAGTACTCGAACTGTAAAATCGGGGTAATAACGCTTATTATGTAGGACTGTTTTGTGCATTGAATGAGCGCATAGTAAAATTTCATTAACAATATGGGACAATAAGTCTTTGGTTGTCTTGTTAATAAGACATCTATCATCACCCAATAGCCCAATGCATAACCTAGAAAAGCAGTGTAGAAATTGATTAAATGTCTGAAAGTCACCCAAAAACTTAACTGAATTTTATTTTGGCTACCAGATGATTTTTACTTAAACAGGAAGTAGAGCATGCACAAAACTAATTAATTAGTTACTGATCTTGAACTTTAGAATACTTGGCTATTTCAATCTTTCCTTTTCCCTCTCAGAGAAATTTGATTATTTTCAATTAAATGATTGAAGCTATTTCATTACTAATAATGACAATTTTATCCTAGTTTTCAGAAGCACTAAGACAATAAAGTCTTTTATCTTGACAGGTAGAAATTTACTTTATATTTTATTCTATTTATGACTGTAAATAATTGTAGCTGTTGCTTCATAGCCTACCTTTCCTTTGAGGAATTTAAATGAGAAAATAAGAATAAAAGATGATAGGACAGTCTCCTTTAGCTGTTCTCCTAACATTTAATGCACATTATTTGTGTTTAGTTACACTAATTAAACATGAATATTTTAAATTACCCAATGTAGATAAAACCTTATTGTATCTTGTAATATTTAACTTTGCAGCAAAATTAATTTTAAACATCAGAAGTTTAAATGGTTACTTAGACATTATTAAATGCTTAAATAATTTATGCTCATGGCCCTCGTGTGGTAGAGCTATTCAACAAACTGCTGATTACCTCTTCTTGGGCACACATTGCAGCCAGCCTGCATTCCATGCTCTCTGAAGTTAGATGTGTGGCCATGACCCAGTTCTAGCCAGTGGGATGTGCACAGAAATGATGATGTGGGCCAGTTCTGTGAACTGCTTCTAGGAGGAAGGCATACTTCCAGCTACAAAAAGTTTATTTTTCCTCCGACGGCCTTGATGCCGATGAAAGAGGGGACCTGAGACAGGGCAGAGCCATAAAATGGAAAGCATCTGGGCCCTGAGTCTCCAGGTACAGGAATTCATCCATGTCCCAGTACCTGTTAAGAAAGTGGAACATAAACCTTTCTTTTTTCTAGCAGTTAGCACTGCCCAAACTAATATCTCATCAAAGACAAAAAGTGAGCTATACCTTTCTTTTGAATTCTCTAGGTTGAAATAGAGATACCAAGTAATACGTGCCTCTTGATGGGAGGGCCAGGATGCTTTGCTCGTTCAGGTCCTCAGCAGTTCCCTATAGTCCATACTTACTCTTCCTTAATCTACTTTTAATTAAAATAGCGAATAATGGCTGAGCGATGTTAGTTTTAGAGTATGTTTGACAGATACAAGCCTCATGTTTAGCTCCATTTTCTCTATTAGAAAACACTTAAAACTAAAACTGACAACAGCCACTATACCTTCTAAGGGATGGGGACTGAGTGGCATAATATTTTTTCTCTCTATTTTATTACACTTCCCTTCCTGTCCCAGAGTCTAAAGTGCAGTAACAACGTAGAAATTCTTAAGTCACAGCTATTTCTTTACTGCAGAATAGTGGACCTGGAGAGATGGATGGCCCATTGTGACAGAGCACAATAATCAGTCTTTGGTGGCACAGAAAGCCACCGGGGCCTACAGGCAAGCCAACAATGGAAAGCTGATTTTTTTTCCCAATAAAGACGTGAGAGGAAGTAAGTTGGATGGGTAGTGAGAGATAAGCTACACAGCCGTTAAATGAAGAGGAGCCGGCACTGTTACACAACACTTGCTGTATCCAGCATTTGGGGTGTACTTTACAGTAAGGATCGCATGCTGCTGTTTTGCCACCTCCCTTTGCCCTTTCTGCTCTGTGCCCAGGAGAGTGGTGCACGTAGGTTCTATCTTTCTGGCTTCCAGTTGGACTTGGCCAGTGGGAAGTGCTTGCAGAAAAGTGAGTGGCAGAAGAAGAGAAAAATCAGGATTCTTCTCCCTCTGCCCCCTCCCTCTTTTGCACTCGATCCTGGAAAGCTCTGGTATCACTAATGGCACCTGCAGTTGATACCACAGATTTCCCCCGTTTCTCCTTCAGACCTACAGTGACAATGACTTCCTTGCTTTGCCAGGCCCCGACTGTTGCTGTTCCCGCATTTGTCTCTCAAACCTCTAAATAGTGTATTTATTAAGGTCTTTTCAGTGGAACACTGAAGGGAGTTAATCTCTCACCAAGACTCTGATTAATAGTGGTGGTGGGTAGGGGGGAGTACTAAGTTCATATTTGGTCTGGTTCATATGTTAATTTAAAAATGTTTGAAAGTAAAGTTAATACTGAAATTATACTGCTTTTCTGACATGAAACTTTAATGACCTTCTGTGCCCAGAGACCAGAAAGATACCCTGTGTATACCTTTCCTGTAGCTTGTGTATATGTAAACATTGTAAATGTAATGCCACAGGCATTTTCTCGTGTGTGTGTCTATTAAAATAATTTAAACAAATACAGAACAATCTATTTTTATCCAAGCCTTACCCTCTAGCAATAGCTGAACTTTAAGCGTTTGTGACTTTCAGGTGTTAATGGTATATGCCAGTGGTGGATATGCAGAAGGAAATACTCACAAGAGAGAAGTCAAAATGAGGTTATTCATCAGAAGAGGATGCTTGCAGCTAGAAATAACTGTACAATCCTTAAGCTAATTGGGAATGCTGAGAAATCTTGGGAGAATGTTACATTTCCCAGAAAAACGGGTTTTGTTAATTAATAGAGCCAATTTCTAGTGACAAATGTCAAAGGACAGTCACCCCAGCTAATATGTGGTTAACACAAGTGCAGATAGAAAGCTACACAAAGATTCATGGGTTTGGATTTTTCTCGTAGAATGTATGTATTCCTCTGCCTTATGTTTTTAAACTATTTAGGTTTACAGAGTTCTGGAGATAGCAGAACTGTCTGCTTTTCCCTATCATTAATGCCTTGTTAATTAGTGAATACCATAATTAGTGAACTGATATTGATGCATTATTAACAGCTAAAGTCTATGCTTTATTTAGATTGCCTTAGTGTTTACTCAACGTACTTTTTCTGTTCCAAGATTTTATCCAGGACATCACATTGCATTTAAATATCAGGTCTCCTCAGGCTTCTCTCTGAGACTTGCTTTGTTTTTGATAGCCTTGACAGTTTTGAGAAGTACAGATCAGGTATTTGGTGGAATGTCCCTCAGTTGAAATCTGTCTGAGTTTTTAAACCAGGCTTATGGAATTTTGAGAGGAAGGCTGTAGGGTTGAAATGTCTTTCTCATCATATCGTATTAAAGATATTTATTATCAATGTGACTTGTTACCAATCATGTCAAAGCCTTATTTTTGATGAATATTTTCTAGGTTCATTAGTACATTGTAAACTCATTGGAGAATAGAGCTTTCTTATTCTTTACTATGTACAAACTAACTACATGCTATCATTTCTAGAAATTACTAGTTTATGAATTTCCCAATATTTTAGCATGTGCTACATCGAGTCCGTACAGAATCAGGCAGCCTTGTTTTCCTCCAGCCCAGTTTTGACTTAGTTATAAAAGCTGACTTAAAAATAGGAAGTTTTATAACATAACAAAAGTGAATGCAGGCTACGTGAACTGGAAAAGCATATTTTCCAAGTTGTCAAATGCCTTTTCATCTTGTTGCTGTTGTTATATTTTTCTTTGAACTTTTTTGTTTAAATTTCTTTCACAAAAGTCAGAAAAACATGTGACCCTAGATGTCCAACAACCCCGTTCCTCAACCCCACTACTCTTAGTACCCAGAACCCAGAATCTTTTCCACCAATTTCTCTGCAGAGAGCCTACGTTAGTCCTCACAAATTTTGCTGTAAGAAATAAGCACTTGTCCTGGGATTGTCTGAAAGTTCGTCAGTGAAGAGAATGGGTTGGCTTTTGAGTGTCCTCTGCCTCCTTCAATAGCGGTGGATGTGGAAAATATCAACTGTGTTTTGAGTGCCCTTTCAATGCTCAGAAACTGTTAGAGGAACTCCCGGGACCCAGTTCAAACGTTCTCTCCTGCAGGATCAGACACCTTTCTTATACAAGGGCTGTTTTAAGTTTTTGTTTGTTTGTTTTTCCTGAAACTCAATTTGAATATGCAGAACATTCTTATCATCTGTGAGAGAGAAATAATGAATCATAAGGAAAAGAAAGAAGCCTTGGTGATTTTCTTGACATCTTTTTCTTTTCTCTGTCTTTAAAAAAATTTAGTTCAGACAGCGTCACCTACTTCATAACTTGGTGGTAGGTAGACTTACATTTCTACTTAACTTGGTGACTATTTTCCTAATCGATTTATAGAAATGATTCTTGTTGCATAATTTTTCAGATTAAATCAGGATCCTCTAAGTTATATTAATGGATAAGATTCTAGCTTACAAAATAATGCCAATAATACACAGTACATTTTTTCTAAAAATATAAATAGCACAGGTTTTCACCCAGTGAATGCTCATTAAAAATTATTAAACAGGTACACTCACACCTGTATTTTTTATTACTTTAGCAATAGTTTTATTAATAGAAATTTTTACATTTCAAGCATAGAAGAATTGATATAATGTTGTTTCTTTTGCATTTATTATATATACTCTATATCCATTAACATTGTTACTAAAAACTCAGACTCTATAGTTTGTTGTTTTCTTTCTGAAAAACATATCTATTTCACAAACCTCTAATTATGCATCTTAATCTATCTGATGAAGTAATATAGTTGTAAGTAACACATCTTTTGTAGGTAAAAGTGAATTGCTGATTCTTAGACAATAGATTGACACCAGGTGGAGAGATGGAAAGACACTGTACCATTTGATAAACATAAGAAAATCTTATATACCATAGCTTGAACATATAGTCCTTTTGCCCTTGGTCAATTTGCCAGACATCATTTGGGGCCTTATAAGCTTTATTCACTCTGAATGGTTACAGTCATTAAGAAAACTGTTATTTACTTAGCACTCACTCTCAGATAAGTATTGCATTAGACATTGGGTATATGTGACTAATCAAAACCAGATCAGACACCTGCCTAGTCAGAGAGAAGTTATTTTCAGATGCTTATAAATCAAAGATACAAATGCAACTTCAAAAAGTGCTATAAACCTGAAGTATACTGCACAATTTGTAAATAAACATTAATTAAGATGTAATAAACATGGAATTTACCCCTCTGAAGTGTATAATTCAGTGATTTTTAGAAAATTCACAATGTTGTGCAATGATTATCACTATCCAATTCCAGAACGTCTTCAGCAACCCCCAAGGAAACTGTTTCTGTATTCATTACTAGTTGCCTTTCTTCCCCCTTCCCCTAATCCCTCTTTACAAATTTCCTTTTTCTGGGCATTTCATATAAATGTAATCATACAATATAGAGCCATTGTGCCTGGCTTCTTTCATTTAGCATAAAGTTTTGGAGGTTCATCCATATTGTAGCAGACATATATCAATACTTCACACTTTCATGAATCTAAATAATATTCCATGGTATGGATGTACCATATTTTGTTTATCTCTTTTACCAGGTTATATACATATGGATTATTTCCACTTTTTGGCTCTTATAATAATGCTGCTATAAACATCTGTGTACAAATTATCATGGAAACATATGTTTTTGATTTGGGGGGATATATAACCAGGAGTAGAATTACCGAGTCACATGGTAACCTTATACTTAATTATTCTGAGGCACTACCAAACTTCTTTCCAAAGTGACTATACCATTTTACTTTCACACTAGCTATGTATGATGGTTCCAATTTTCTGTATCCTGTGCAACACTTCTTAATGGCAGTTTTTACTGTAGCCATCCTAGTAGGTATGAACTGTTATTTCATTGTCATTTTGATTTATATTTCCTTAATGGTTAATGATGTTGATATATTTCCATGTATTTATTGGCTATTTATATATTTTTAGAATAATATCTATTCAAATAATTTGCTCATTTTGATTGGGTTGTCAGTAGAATAGTAAATGTTTTTAGATTTTTTTGAGTTATTTTCTTAGTGGTTCTTCTGGACAGTCTAGTTAACATCTTAACTTACAACAGTCTAGTTAGGATTAATGCCAATTCAATTTTAATTATATATAAAAACTTTTATATAACTAATTTTCCTCTCTTCCTCTGTGCTCTTATTGTTATTACAAGTCCCATTATTTTACACTGTGTGCCTACCTACAAAGATTTATAATTAATTATTTCCTCATGCAGTTGTATCTTAAATGAGATAGAAGAAAAGATTTATAATTAAAAAATGAATGCCTTGGGGCAAAGCCTTTTCACACTGGTAAGCTTTGAGTCAAGTTAAATAAAGACGGCCTTGCAAGTGTGTTCCTACAGGGACTGACCAGACAGGTTAAATAATGATAATTCTGTGGAATGAGACATTGAAGGAGCTCCAATCCTGCTCTGCCAACTCCAGGGGCTGCCAAGCTGCAAGTTTTCACCATGCTCCTGGGCTGTTAATTTTTAAGACTATCACAGAACTGGGGAGTGGGCAATGTGACTAGAGCAAATTAAATGATTGTAATGCTTGTTCTTATGAAGATTCAGTTATTTTCTTTGAATAAACACTCCCCAAGTTGTTTTATCTTGTTAATTTTTAGTGTTTTGTGGAAGTTAATTATGAAAATCTTTGTGAGTTTTTTTATTTCTTTTAGAGAGGAAAAAGAAATTTGGAAGTTTTTACTTAGCCATTCTTGCTGATGATCTCCATTATGTCTTTGAATTTAAAATAAAAGGATGGACTAAAAGAAGCCCTGAGATTTGGAATGGGGGAAGAGAGAGAGAGAGAGAGAGAGAGAGAGAGAGAGAGAGAGAGAGAGAGAGAGAGAGAGAGAGAGAGAGAGAGAGAGAGGAAACAGAGAGACTTGAGGGTTTTATGTACAATAGAGGAAAGGCCAGTTTAAACTTAATGAGACCAGTTAGGAAAGGAGGAGAAGATAGCTGCTTGGCTGTGTATATGGAAGGGAGTGAAAATAAAAACAAGTGGAGAGATTTGAGAGACATTTAGGAAATAAAATGGACTGGGATGTTAGGGGATTAAAGGGAAAATTTAAGGAAGAAATTCAAAAGAGACATGGTTTCACTGTTCTTTCATCACCTTATGGTACAGCTGTCCTGGCTGAAGCATCTGGTAACTATTACCAGCATTTCACCTGGGATGAATGCATAACAGATAAAGTAAAATTGCCAGGAAGTGTAGTCACTGTTAGTACAAGTACAGTGATCTCTCTCTCTCTCTCCCATCTGACAAAAAGAAACTTCTTAGAGACAGAAGGGTCGACAGAAGTTCTGGATCCCATGAGGAGACAGACAGACATGGAAGAATGGTTAGTGCTAAGACAAAAACAGAGTCAAACACCTGTCCACCTCCTCCTCTTAGGGTTTTATGGAAATAGAAACACAACATGAAGCTATTCTTAGAAAAAGCAGCCCTGTTTTCCTTGTAATCACTTTTTGATGTCTCATGTGAGATTTGATTAATTCCACTAAGTTCAAAACATTTTTCCTAAGACTAGGATTTCTACTTTTCCTGACATATACAGAAGTTACCTTTTTATACTAGTATTTAATCAGATTCCTGAGCTTTGCAATGATTTTACTTTCAATTACCTTGTATTTTTTTAATGCTGTACCATGCATATGTACTAATTAGCTTAAATTAAAAAGTAGTATATTTAAGCTTATGTTGCTTATCTTTATAGTAGACTTCTTATGATATTTATCTATCTTTTTTTGTATATATGCAGTCAAAATGCATACACACTTTATTTCTCAGGGTTCTCCAGAGAACCAAATATATATACACACACGCACACACACACACATGCATGCACGCACACACACACATATATATATATGTGTATATATATATATATATATATATACACATATATATGAGAAAGAGAGAGAGAGAGGGAGAGAGAGAGAGAGAGAGAGAGAGAGAGAGAGAGAGAGAGAGAGAAAGGGTAGTTGTTTTAAAAAATTGATTTATGTTAAGGGAGGTGGTACATGGTAAGCTCAAAATCTATAAGGTAGAATGCATCCTGGAAATTTAGATGAGAAGATGAGAGTTGATGGTGTGTAGTCCTGAGTCCCAGTCTTCAAGGTAGATGCTGTCTGGAAACTTGGGTGGAGTTTCTTTGTTGCAATCTTGAGGATAATCCTTCTTCTCCAGAAACCTTGAAGTCTTTCTTGTTAAGACCTTCAACTGATTGGCTGAGGCTCACCACATTATAGAGGATAATGATGATATGCTTTCTCCAAGTCTACTGGTTTAAATGTTAAGCACATCTAAAAATTACCTTCAAAGCAATATCTAGACGAGTTTAAGTAACAACTGAGCATCATAGCCTAGCCAAGTAAACACATAAAATTAATTACCACACCTACATGGAGAATCTTAGGTTGAAATATGATGAACCAGTGAAAATGTCTGCATTATCTACAGATAATTTTCCCTAATAATACTATCTGTTCAACAGGGGGATAAAGAAATAAAGATAAGGTCAGCCAATAAGCAGATCCTCCTTAAAGACCTGCCTTTAGATAGAAATTCTTGAGTTAGGGTAACATAACCCTTTTCCTTCCAGATTTCATTTGGCATCCTCAACTGAGTGATGTCCCAGGAAAGATAATAAGAGGAAATCTACAGAAATCTACAACTTACTGAAAGAAACTTTAGTATATGAACCAACACATTGTATACCTTGGACTTCACCAAGTGGTAGACCAAATATAACTTGATAAAGCTGGGTAAAATAAAACAAGAACAAAATAGAATGAAACACTAACTCCTTTGAAGCAGGCTGTGAGTGAGACTTCCCTACCTTCTGGCCCTTATTAGAGGTTTTACGTGTTATAGGCAGCTGGGTCGGTCATGAGAGAAAAGAACAAGAAAACATGAATAGGATGTATGAGACAAGAGAAAATGCCCAGACTCACTTCTTGGAAATATAGGGCCTGAGATTAAGTCAACCTGTAGTTTCGAATTTTTCAATGAAAATGGACATTTTAAATGAACATTTTAGTTTTAGGAGGCACAAAAACAAAACCAAACAAAGCAAAACAACAAAGAAAATTTAGCCTAGGGGTGTTCAGTATTTTGGTGTAAAATTTTCTAACAGCTTTGAAACTTTATGAGAGGCCTGATGATATTCCAGATATTTATAATGTTATTATGCTTGTGGAAAAGAACTATGCAGTCTGTAGAGCTTTAAAGATAAACTAGAGATCAAGATGTCATTGACAGGTAAAGACCTGGGTTCAATTTTAGACAGATTTTTAGAACGAGTGCTCTCTGTAGCAGAATGGGGAGCTATGTGAGGTGATGAATATTTTAGTTTTATGTGTAATCAGACAGAAGGAAGCTGTAAAGCAAATATAGGAATCATGGCTAGACTTGAGGGGGTAAGGCCAGATGACTTTAAGATTTAATTATTTTAAAATTTGTATTTTCCAATACTAAAATATCTTTCATCTTAAAGATACCAGTAAAGCTATGCTTATGAATATCTGCAGGCAGAAATTAACATACACTTCAACATATCACACTATTTCAAATTTTTGATCGTATTTCAAGTAGTGTGTATGTAATGTGCAGGAAGCGTCAAGTTTCAGACAGGTTTATTTTTAACAGCTGTGCTTATTTTCACCTTGTTCTGTGGCATGATTCCTGTGTCAAATTCCAGTCATTTATGTTTTTGCGAAGAACTTGAGCTAGAAACTTTTTGTTTTTCTTTAGCTTCCAGGACACTGTATACAAACCTGAAGACTGAACGATGTGATAAAATTTTGGAAGTTGGGCAATAAACACATGACTTTTAAAAATAAGGAGTTTTACAGAGGTGAGAAAAAGGAGTTTCATATGATTCTATGGTTTTTGGACTTCACTGACTCACAAACCTATTTTTGTACTTCAGAGAGAGAGATGGAGAGGACTGATAGAATGTTGTCAATTTTGTTTTTTGACTAAGACAATATTAAAGAAAAACCAAGAAAAATCACTGAACTCTAATATTTCTGCTGTGTAAGAGAAGAAAGGCATTTTAATATATAAAACATACTTATTTCTTGAGTTATATTCAAACTATTAAGCACCTGGCAAGGTGCTTATACTGACCAGTCAGTACGGAGATTAACTGCTCTAGTCTACAGCACCGAAGGAAAAAGCAGGGTGTTTTATGTTTCATAGTTTATAGTCATGAAAACGGATTACTCTTTCATTATTTTTATCCATTTTCCAAGATGCATAATTTTTGGGTGGACACCTAAAAGTGCCCACAGCTCAGCATCTGCAGTACTGACTTAAGGAAATTTCTCTATGGCAGAAACCCCCAAATTGTTCAGTAACAAGGCTGTGAGGAGTTTAGAATGTTCTTGTTAAGTACATAATCCCAATCTATTCCAGTTATTCTGTCAGTTTTTTAAAGAATAAATTGATCCTTTAGGATTGACTTTCAGTAATAGGAATAGACTATTAAATATAGAGGAAAAATGGACAACATAAGATATGATTCCAACTCTTGAGAAGTTTTCAACCTTGCTTGAAAAAGATAATAAATTTGTGTGAAATGATGGTAAAATTACCTTAATTCAGTTTATCAGTAAGGATATGCTCAGAGCTTTGAATGAAATATATACATGCTAAGATAATTTAAAGAGCTTAAGATATGGAAGTAAATTTAATCTGAGGAGACTTCCCAAAATTTCCAGTGCAAAGTATCTTATTTTTTAATCTATGAGAATAATAATTTGCCCGTGTTTACAAACAAGTGTTAGTGATCTATGATTAGAATTCGTGTTCTAGGCAGGAGCAGTCTAGTTATTTCCACTCGGCCTTTTCCACCATAACAAAACTCAACCCACAGTTCAGAGAAGCAACGTGGGAATTCTGCCAATACGCTGCCTTAAGGTTTGAGCTGCAACATTGACTCTTCCCTACGTCTCCAATTTCTGCAAATTTTGGACTTGTCAGCCTCCACAATTCTGTGAGTCAATTTCTGAAAATAAGCCTCTCTCACTCCCTCTCTCTCCACACACACACAAATTCTGCTGAATGTTATGAGTTGAATTGTTTCCTATGTTGAATTTCTTCAAAATTCATAGATTGAGTTTCCGACTCCTTGTACCCCAGAATGTAATCAGATTTGAGGATTAGGTCTTTAATAAAGTGACTCAAATAAACCTTTAGGTTGGGGGGGTCCTAATTCAATATCACTGGTGTCCTTATAAGAAGGGAAATTTGGACATGAAGAGACGCTAGGAAGGGACACGCTCGGAGGGAAAGCCGTGTGAGGACGCAGGACAAGGCAGCCATCTTCAAGTCATAGAGAGACGTCTGAGGAGAGCCCCACAATGCCAATATCTTGATTGTGGACTTCTAACCTCCCAAACTGTGAGGAAAGAAATTCCTTTTAAATGACTCATCTGTGGTAATTTTTATAGCAGCCCTAACGAACTGAGACACAAGGCCTTGTTCTATTTTTTTTGTATCATTCGCGAAGTAACTGCAACTCCACTCTGAGTTTTTCCCTGGGGTTCGGAACTTACAAGACTTGTCACTCAGAAGCACGTTCTATTTAGGGTCCATTTAAATAGGGTATGCTTTTATCGAACTTTTCATAAGAACAAGGGACACTGTAGCCTGATTTCCTTAATAGTTATTTCACCAACCAGAAAACTCTGCTGTCCTTGTCCCGAGGCTTGTGCCCAGAGAAGCCCTCCTCTCTGGTGAGTGGGCCACACACCTTTTGACAAATATGATAGAGGTGGGTGTGGGGCTAGTTACTGCGGTGCCCTCAGAAAACACCACATCGACAGGATGTATGGAAGAAAGTTGTTATTTGAATGAGAGGAGCAGGACACTGACGTGGCCTTGGCTGACACTGAAACTCCAGAATTATGCCTAAATTAGGGTGATGGCTTAAGAAATGGGGACTCACAATCCTTTAATAATCAGAGGATATTTCTCAAACACGTTGTTTGAGGTGCGATTAACACGTGGGAGGCTGTATATATATATAACGTGGACACCTTGGTGAATCTGGAGGTGCGTATACATGTGTGAAACCATTACCACCATCTATGCCGGCCCAATTCTTCCAGGAGCGCAAAAGTGAGTATGTTCCTTTTTCTCCACTTCATATTGGGATTCAATAGCCAACTCTCTTCTTTCCCCTCTGGAGCCAGGTTGTTTACATGTAACTGCCACCCAAAATTTCAAAAAAAAGTCACTAAAACCTTTTCTGGAGGAAACCTAGCACAATACACAAGTGTACAAATCACACTTAGGTTTTCAGGCTTTTGAACAAAACAAAAAAAAAATCCCTCCTCACTGCCCAGCAAGGTGCAAATCAGATTTGTCTCCTAGACATAATCAAAGGTGAGCGCCGTGAGGAGAGATGCGGAGAGTGTCTGCGCAGGAATGAGTCAGGACGCAGTTTATGGGCTGGTCTTAATGAAATTTCTGAAGAATTGTACTTTTCATAGGCTCTATTGCAGGAAATATCTCAGTGGGGTTTAATAAAATCAGAGGTTAGTAATAGAAGGGGCATTCTGGGAAACTAAAAAATAAAATTTTCTACTTCATAAGATATACCTTACCCACGGAAATTTCCAGCATATTATAGATGAAATTGCACTCCAGTTGAGAAAAGCACATAAAGATGATGATTGTGTTTTAGCCTTTAAAACGGATTGCTTTTTCTATCGACCTGCTAAAATGCGCGTTGAGGAATTAGTTCTTCCCCAAGTGATTATGGCTTCTGAAATGGTCAGAGCGCTGTGATCTTCAGTGCATTGTAGGTATCAGTCAACAGCTGGAGTCAGCGGAAAACCACTGGGGACTGAAGGCCGATATTTTAACTACAAATGACTGGAATGTTATTGAGATGAAATGGCTGGGTTTTCTATTTTGTGACATTTTGGAATTCACTCTGAAAAAGAATCCCTGTTTAAATTACTTTTTATCCCATAAGCAGCTGAGTTTTAACGTGCTAATAATTTTCATAAAGTGTTCTTTTACGTCTCCACGGGTATCATAGATGCCTGTGACTACAAATGTAGAAAAGTGATCATAATGTCGAAACTGAACATTTAGGAATATAAGCATTATTGTGGTTAAATTTTACAACATACACAAAAATAAGCAAAAGTGATATTTTAAGGCTGGCAAAGAAAATTAGAATAAAACAAATAAGGTAATGCATCTAATTAGTAGAATACGTCTTGCTCATTTTTTTATGCCCTCTTTGAGTGGGATAAATGAGACAAAAATAACTGCTGGAAATAAATCACTTTAGGGTGGACACGCATGAAATAATTTTACAGTCAAATATTTTTAAGAGCAATCAGTTCATTGAGGGTAAGAGAAAACTTGAACCAAGACATGATTTTAATAGCTACATGATTAGGATAGCCTAAGCAATCTATTGCATAATCTTCTTTCTGCTGCTGACCATGATTTGGGATTAGCAAAGAGTTTGAGAGTACATGCCTGGGTTGTTCACCAACTGCCAGTGTCTCATGTGTAGGGTGGAAAGGTCTCTTCGAACCTCTAACCACAAGCTATATTCACACTAATTGTGTGTTAAATGGTGTTATGGGTTAAATATTTCTTTCTGCCCCAGATTAATGTTTTGAAGCACTAACACCTAATATGATGGTTTTGGAGGTGGGGCCTTTGGGAGATAATTCAGTTTAGGTGAGGTCTTGAGGGCAGAGTCCCCATCATGGAATTAGTGTCCTTATAAGAAGAGAAAGAGATATCATGTGAGGACACAGCAAAGAGCTGGCTGTCTGAAAGTCAGGAAGAGGATCTCACCAACAACCTATTCTTTTGACACCTTGATCTTGAGCTTCTCAGCCTCCAGAACTGTGAGAAATAAGTGTAACTTGTTTAAATCACCAGCTTTTTATTTTTATTTTTTATTTTTATAGTAACCTGAGCTGGCCAGAACACATGGTGTTAGTGCCCCCATTTCGGGGGTAACCACTGTGGATTAGAGTTGTGGGAGAAGCCATCACAGAGGATCAATTTGGGTAGATAAAGTGAAAAAACTCTCCAAGAGAAGATAAGCATGAGAAACAGAAGAGAAAATGAAAATAAAAGGAAGGATAATAGGGTAATTACAGTGATGATTCCATTTTATACATCTAGGTGTTGACTGATCTATGTACTCAGGCAAGGAGATACACACAGTAACTATATAAATATCTTCTTTTTAAAATTCTTTTAATTAAGTATTCAAACTATATCCAGTAAGGAGTTTACACACACACACACACACACACACACACACACACACACATCCACACACACAAGAAAACTATAGTGTGCTTGTTGTGTTTTGGACCAGAGGAAAAATATAAAGTAAAATGGAAAGGCACAGGGTGAAGAAATTAATTCTACCCGTGAAAGGATTGGTTGGGAAGCCTACTTGGGAAAGTCTTAAACTTTTGATGACATTTTTATTCCTTTAAAAATGTTTTATTTTAAAATGTCATACATGTAACATCATATATAGAAAATATACATGAAACTTAAAGATTACAGAGAATACCTGCATACCCACCACTGATCTTAGGAAAAGGAACAAAATTTTTTTTTTCTTAAATCTAATATGATCAAATTTAGGTTATTATTCTGACTTACATAATGGCTGGAATTAGAAATGACAGTTGTTACTATTATTGGCTTATCTTAATATTCTCACCACTGTTCAATACTCAGTAAGGTGTTTGTTTGGTTGTTTTTTTTAATGTGATTGAATTATGTCTCACGCCAAACTCCTTTTCAGGGGTTGTGAGATGCACTGTCTTGCCAAGACAGATTTCCATACAGATTTTTGGATCTCTTGCTCTGTAGATCCTCTGCCTTTCTGATATCTTGTCTTAACAATTGCGTCTCCTCCCCAAGCTTCTGCTTCTGTCTCCACAGCCTTCTGTGCTTCCCTCTTTGTACTATATGCAATGAATCATCAAGCTACTGGCTGTTAATGAGGAAGTGACTGGTTACTTAAAAAACGTTTTACTGGAGGTGTCAGAATAATCTTATTTCAGGTTTGTAAGTCTGAAGGGGATAGGGATGTAACTAGTTATTGAAAAAATCTCACTGCATGTTCCTGTTGATGTAAGAAAACTGTAGAGATTTTTATGAGTTTATTTGAGTCAAACCGACAACATATGTCAGAGAGCAAGATCTCAAATGTTTCAGAGAATGATAGTTTTGCAATTTCTTTTATATTTTCTAAATTAAGGAGGGATTGTAAGGATGATGACCACAATAACAGAAAAAACAACAAGATAAAACATCGCTAATACTTTTAGTAAGTTATTCAAGTGAAAGCTCATGTATTCAGTGCATAATTTTGTATCATAACTAAATTATTTCCATTGGGTTATGAAAACCTGTCTCTTGGCCTTTTCATTCCATAGTTCTTGAAAGAACTTATCTAAGAATTCTTTAATATTTAGGTAGTATAAATTTTTTTCCCTCAAATAAAGGTTTTTTTTGTACCTTGCTTATTTCAATAGTTAAACTGGAAAACAATAATATTGTTGTTATATAAATGAAAAAAAAAAAAGAGGTCCTAGTTATTTTGGGAAAATATAAGGAAAATAACTTGTTAAAGAGTTAACATTATTTATCATTATTATATAGTATATTATGGTACATTATAGGTAGTATAAGCAAAGCATTGAACGATAGAATTTGCTTTTTGTGTTAGTATTTCAAAAGAAGAAAAAAAGTTGTTCCTGTAAGACAGTTTATAACCAAACACTTCTGTCCTCCATAATTCTGTAGATGTTTTTCAGTATAAAGCAAATCTACCATGTAGGTAAAATAAAATTGAGACAATAAAAATATAATAGACAGTAAGCTGTAGAGAAGAACCTTATAGTTTGATGTGGTTTATAATAATGTGAGGGTCACAAAATGACATAAACTCCTTTTCCAACAGTTTTCATGCTGTCGTGGCATTCCCAGGAGCCTGTCCCCAGGGCTCACTGATGTCTTTGAAAATGCTCTCTGGCAGGGTCATCACTAAATAATGTAGTATGGTAATGCTGATTAGTCTTCGTTGTTGTAAGTAGATTGGCCTTGGTAAAAAATAAGAATAGAAAATTAAAAGCAACACCAACAACGGAAACCAGTAAGTGTCTCACAATCTTAAATCATTGTAACCTGACCCATTTCTGCTATATTTCTCTCTGGCCAACACTACACAATGGCTCTGTCTTGATGATAGGTTGTATTCCACATACATGGCTGGCTTTGCTATTGGAAGCTTGTTGACTCGCAGTAAGTGCAATTCTTAATAGGTGCAACATACTAAAAATGTTCAAAAGCAGACACTATCTCTCAACTCAACTATCCATCAAGACACCAAAACAAAATAATTAATATATTCCAGATTTTTGAAAATGAAAATTGAATTAATATTTCTAGTTAGTGACTTGTGTTTTAATTGGTTTTGGAATTCTTAAAAATTAAGATTTTGAATTTGAAATAAATAGTTTCTTTTCTTTTAAAAAGATTTCTTCTTCCTGGCTGCTGTGGCTCAATGGATTGGGCGTTGGTCTGCGAGCCAAGTGTCGTTGGTTCGATTCCCAGTCAGGGCACATTACTAGGTTGCATATCAGGTCCCCAGTTGGGGGGCAAGTGAGAGGCAACCACACAGTGATTAAAAAAAAAAAAAGATTCATTCTTATTGAAGTTTTAGAGATGGTGGTAGCTCAAATCTGGATAAAAGCCTGATAAACATATATGTTATTTACATGATTCATGGGGAATAGAAACTTTCAAGAAGAAAGGGCATTGCAACAATCTAGAGAAGCTTCAGAACCATATAGCTTGGACTATAGTAGGTATTTAATAAATGTAAGTAATCAGTGATTAGACTTTACAAAAGTAATAATTTTTTTTTTTCAGGAAAACCAAAATGTTAAAATGCCAGAATGGAGGAGGGCAAAGGGGGAAAAATTGGGACAACTGTAATAGAATAAACAAGAACAAAATAAAATTAAAAAAAAAGAAAAAAATATTGTACTTAAAAGTCAATACAAATGGGTCCTTGTGATAACCAAATGACAGAATTTTAAAGAAATTGAAAAGAGTTGAAGAGATCATTTTGACCTATTATTGTGAATAAGAAAATAAAACAAAAACCAACTGAGCTATGAGAGAACTGAAGTAAACAAAGTCTGAAAGAAAAAAGAGAAACTGAGTGGAGAATAAATATTTTGTATAGTAATAAAAAAGATGTTTGCATTTCATATTTTTTATTTTTAAAATTTGTAAATCCTTGCTCACTTTTATAAATCAATACGTGTATTTATTTATTTAATCAACAATTCAATAATTTATTCTATACACCTTTATTATGATATTCCAGACCTTGAGTTAAGTCCTAAAATGTATTCTGTCATGGTTGCCACTATTGAGAAAAAGTGAAGAGAATTATTACTGAAACAAAGAAAAAAGAAACAGAAAAAAAGCATAAAAGATCTGGATTAATTCCAATAGGTAATGTGGATAGTCATGCAGGGTATAAACAAGGCAAATGTGGAAAATTTTGCTTGGACATTTACATTATTTTTATTAAAATCATGTAGTAAAGATCAAATGAATTAACTTTTTAAATACTTTGAAAGATCTAAGAATAAATATACCACAATTTTATTTTAAACTCACTGCAGTTTTGAAGGTAGACTGAATTTTATATGAAATAATTTTATTAAAATGGCCAGAAGGTACACTGGATGTTTAGTGGTCATTGAAAAATGTATATATATTTTTAATGAGAAAATGGAACTGATGAAACATCTACTTTCAAGAAGAAATGGTGTTGTGATGCTATGGGACGAAAACATTCAATGTCTTAAGTATAACTTGGATGTTCAATAAATGCACAGGGTATTTGAAAACTATGTAGCATGGTAGTTAAAAACTAAACTGGTCAAACTGTTCTTACCTACTTAAGTATGAACAAGTCCATAAACTATAGAGGATTACTATGACAATGGTTTATTTATTTCTCCCATTGCACGTTAGGGATTGCAGGAGTTTTCTTCTGCATCTGTGTTCCATTGTGATCCTAGGCTGAGGGCTCGTCCGCCACCTAGGACATGCCATTTTGTGCCAGAGAGAAGGGGAGCTGGTGGAAATACACAGGGCTCTTGAAGTCTCTGCTCACACCGTGCATCCATTACACCTGCTCAATCCATTGACCGAAGTATATAATGAGACCTAACCTAAAGTCACGGCGGCAAGAAAATATACTCAGTCGTTGCCCAGCACTGTGAGTCCGTCCATGGCAGTGTTTGCTGATGGATAGTCCTTTCAGAGGCTGGGAGTCAATAAATGAGACCAATGATGTTACCTCACAACAACAGATTCTGGAGCCTAACTGGCTGCATTTTCCACTTAATAGCTGTGTAAACTAAGGGGAAGTATTCAGTCTCTCTATGCCTTAGATTTCTCATCTATAAAATAGAAAACCATAGCACTTTTCTCCTAGAGTGGAAATGAGGATCATGAGAATTAACATGTGTAACAAACTTAATAATACTGGGCCACAGCAAGGGTAATTTAATTGTGAAATATAACATATGGATAAGGCAAATTAATTACTAATTTATTTTAGTGACACTTTCTAATCACACTGTAGGAGATGCTTGTCAAATGTATGTACTTCGTTGTAAATAAAGAAAGACACAATTTTTACTAGATTTATTTGACCTAAGTTCAACATGCAACAAAGCCTCTAGGGATTATAAGAGCTGTAAATTCATTTTATTTTCCAAGTTAAAATACTTTTACTTGGTGTTTACAATAAACATCACAAAAGATGAAGTAGCATGCAATATGTGGCCTTTTGTGAAATATCCAGAAAAAGCAAGTCTATAGAGACAGAAAGCAGATTGGTGGTTGTACAGTTTGTGAAGAGGGGAGAATAGAATTGTTAAATGTGTCAAAGTTTTTTGAGGAGGTAGGTAATGAAAATATTTTGGAACTAGATAGAAGTGGTGGAATGTATTAAAACCCCTGCAAGTTAAGTGAGAAAACGTACAGAAAAGAAACTAGTGAAGATTTGCAACTGTATTGGTTACTACTCTTGCAATTTGTTGTTGAATCTGATATTCGTGAAGGCATGCATTCACTGCTAGAAGCAAGAGTGGGAACATTATGTGATGAGATGGATAGTAGCAGAATTCTTTTATCTTTCTGAGGCTTCACAACTTAGTTTGCTTGCTATATTGCTCTACAGCAACAGGCTATGGTTTAGGAGAGAAAAAAAATACTGGATCTGGTGGAGACTGGAGCAATCTGTCATCCAAGAGAATGAGCCACAGATATGAGGCATTTAGGAATTAAGTTTTCTCATAATCTCAACCTCTAAAAATATTTAATTTTTTTGGCCTGATAATAATATTGTATTTTAATATCTTCTTTTGGAAACTTAATACTGCCCACATAATTATGAGGCATTTTGTCATCACTGACAAAAATCTATTTTGGTTATATGATAAATCTTATGGAAGCAGTGCATAGTTAATTAATGTTTTCCAATAGCTAATTAATACTCAAAATATTCTCTTCATGTTTATCTGTTTTTCTTTCCCTTCTCTCACTTGTGAGGTAACTAAAAATCCAAATTTTGATGTCCTTTCCTAACCGATTCTTTTCTTCACCTGCCCAAGATCCTCATACAGTTTGCTCTTATTCTGTGTTGTATTTAGCTAATTATAGTTTCTCCAATTTTTTTCCTAAGTGTTTTAAGTGTTACTTTTTAACAAGAAAGCATTGATACTTTATAAGGGTAATAATAAAAAGTATTTGGATAAGAAATAAAAGTTTCAAAATATAGGTTGTTTAACTCAGTAAATGATTTGTGCTTCTATGTTCGTTGGTGATAAAAATATTTGAATGTAGCACTCATAAGTGACTTTTGGAATGTTTTGTACTTTGTACATGTCAGAAAATCAGATAAAAACACAGTACATCTTCATTACTATTAAAAAAGTAACATTATAAGAAACATCTTAATGTGTTGACCTGGATTATGCAATAAGTATATTACAAAAGAAACCCAAGAAAGTTTTGAGTCTCTACAAACTTGGTTCTTGAAATTTGAGCAGTTAATCCTCTTGGGTTGAACGTGATTAATGCATACCTTACAGAATGGTAAACATGTTAAGTGGGAAGATTTATAAGAAGCTTTGAAAACTACAAAAAACTTATCAATAAAAATTACAACTATTTTTATTTATTATAATTGTTTTATATTTTCTACTGTCATTGTGGGAAAAATAGCTAAATGTGTTCTCACTCCACTGACTTTGGGTCAGCAAATTTTATTTTTTTGTGAATAGTGATTTACATGACCAGATGTATGGCTTTGATTTCTAAAAGACTGATATTGTTAATTATGTCATGTTAATAGTAACCAATTCAAGAAAGGGTAAAGATTCTGTAAAGATCTGGAGCTTATTTCACAGTGCCTGGCACACAGTAGGCAATCATTATTAATTCTTATCTTTTCTGTGTCTCTTCTATGTATTCTAAGCAAACAGATAGATTGCAGTTCTCATTATGCAAATCTCCTTTTTAGTTTGGGAAGGAAAATGTGTTGAAGTCCAATAATATCAGTACCTGAGAATTTTGATTAGTTTCATAATTGTACATTTTGTAAAACAATTAAATTAGAGAAATTGCATGATAATATAAAGGACCTTTGTCAGAGTAAATTTTAAGTACAATAAATATAACTCTGTGCAGATATTAAGTTCATTATTATAACTAATAATATATTGCTAGATGGAACAGCCCAGAAAGTTATTGCTTTAAATAGTTACAGCTTGTGTGGGCCGTAGGATGTCCCTATTATGATAAAATTTAATGCATAATGCATATACACACTACTGAATATTGAATGCCTACTAATTTCTAAGAAGAATGTGTTTACTATCCCAAGGAGATAAAGCTCTTTCAGAAGTGTTAGCAAATATCCACTCACCAACCTACACCTGTGAGTGACATTTAAATTTGTTTACCACAATAAATAAAATGGAACTGTGATTAGTGTTCACTTTAGATTATAAGGATGATATGTCAAATTAATAACCAAATAGCAAAAATGAAGTTAAGCTCCTCTTTAGAGATGTCTAAAGTGTAGTATATTCAGATGCTCAGCTCTCGAGTGAAAGACTCTGTATCAGTGGTCTCAAATATTTCTTAAAAATAATATCCCTTCAAATATACTTTATTTATTATATTTTGTTAACAACTATCAACTTTTAAATTATTAGCACTCTGTGATAGGTCCTTGTACCAATTTGTTTGCTATATTAAGTTGCCATATGAAGAAGAAAAATATAGAAGTGAAACTTACAAATTATCTGTTGAAAGTATCCATTATGTTTATTCTATAATCCGATGACCAAAATAATTGTGTGCTTGATAATGACTAAAAAAATATAAAACTAATTTGATTTAAATTAAATAAAAAATGAGAGATATAGTACAGGTTATCTCTGAGCATGCTGCTTATTTGAAAAGATGGTTTATAAATTTCCTCTCTGTAAAGTACTGTAAAAATAATGTAAAAAATGAAATTCTACTTGAAAGTTTTGAACAAAGTATTAAAAATTAAATGGAATTTTGAAAAAAATGATAGCTATGCCTATTTGAACACAATGATTACAAAATTATACTGTGTAGTATTTAGAAAATGAAACCCCCTCTGTGTGCCTTTTAAATTATTTTCACTGAAACTTAAACTTGACTTAGGTGGATTGCTTAATATTATTCAATTGTTTTTCTTGGGATGATGATGAGAAACAAACCTTTTATCCTATAAACCCGCCTATCAGACTGTTGGTGACTTGTGTGTTTCTTCATCTGAGACTGCAGTTTACTCCGTTCATTCTGGCCTTTTTATTCTGAGGGCATACCAAACTTGTCCTGCCTTAGGAGCTTTGCACTTTCGAGTTCATCTTTCTCCAAATCACCTTGTAATTTAGTTAGCAGCTCAAATGTCAACTTCCTCAAGTCATTTTTAAATTGATGTCTTAGTTCAAAGGTCACGTCTTCAAAGACATTTCTTATGGCTTTTAAACTCACGAATAGCATTCAACACTTCGCTTCCTTTTTCTCAGTAGTATGAATCACTATTTGATGTTACATTAGCTTGCTCATAGGGGAAGAAAAAATTTCTCTCTACCCTCTTAATTTCAATTCCTGGGGTCTGCAAGTTAAAATGACAACTGACAGATAACCTGAAAAAAGAAAAAAAGATTTGTATGTATATGGGAACTAGCAAAAGAAATAGCTGGATCGTTAAGTGAGTAAAGTTAGAGGCTTATATACCTTGTTTTTAAAATTACATTTTATTGATTATATTATTACAGTTGTTCCAATTTTCCCCCTTTCCCCCCTCTATCCAGCATCCCCCACTCCCTCAGACAATCCCCAAACCATTGTTCATATCCATCGGTTATGCCTGTAAGTCCTCCGGCTACTCCATTTCCTATCCTGTATTTTACATCCCCATGGCTATTCTGTAACTACCTATTTGTACTTTTTAATCCCCTCACTTCTTCACCCATTTCCCCAGACCCTCCTCCCATTAGGCAACCATAAAAATGCTCTCTGTATCTATGATTCTGTCTCTGTTCTTCTTGTTTGCTTAGTTTGTTTTTTATATTCAATTGTTGATAGATACATATTTATTGCCATTTTATTGTTTATAGTTCTGATCTTCTTTTTCTTAAATAAGTCCCTTTAACATTCATATAATAAGGGTCACTGAGGCTGGCTGTTTGTGTGTGTGAAAGGATTTAGGAAGTTGTGAAACATGAATCAAGACCAACCATTCAAATGGAGAAGCCATTGTTAACATCTGCAAGTTGGGTGGGATGGAGCCTCAGCGGATCTCCAGGGCAGGCAAAACAGTGTTAGTCATGTTGATGGAGTCTTAGATATAGCACCTACCCATTGGCTCTGTGGCTCTGTGAGGAGAGGGTTCAGGAAATGAACAATGACCTCTGTCTATCTTTCTGTTTGGGAGAAAGCTCTCCTCCAGCTCTTGCTTTGATACCAGACACTTCAGCTCATCCTTACATGCCACTGGTGTTTTTCAAGTTGCTACCCTCACGCTGGGGCTCGGAGGGAGTGAATCTGTGTAAGTCTGTGTGTGTGGATTCTTTAAGAGGAACTGCTTGGGACTTTAGACCTTTCTTCCACTGACTCATTCCCCACTGGTTTTTGCAGAAGTTTGAGGGACTTAATTTTCTAGCACTGGAAATCTGGGCTGGGGGACCTGGTGTGGGGTTAGGACTCCTCACTCCTGAGATATCCCTCTTAAATTTTTATCCACCATACATGGATGTGGGATCTGCCCTTCCACGACTCAACTTCTCCTACTAGTCTGGATGGATGTGGTTTCTTTAATTCCATATTTGTCAGCCTTCCATTCAACTCAATTTCTGATGATTCTGAGTAATGGCTGTTCTATTATGTACCTTCTTAGCAGCAAAATGGGAGGGGAAAGAGAATGCGTGCTTCCATGGGAAAACAAATCAGCTTTTTACAAAGACAATTGGTTTTTAGGAGGACAAATAAGAGATAAGAAAGTTTGTGATATATTTTTTCCTATAGGTGTGAGTGGTCTTTTCATTTTGTACATGGCCATGAAACTCTTCCAGGGTGGATGTTTATGATAGATTTACTATTGCTGCTGTCCTGGGAAGACACTCTCCAAAAAGGTGATTTATGGTAACCTAATTTCTCAGTTGTTGCTTTTGGTCAGATTAGGGAAGCTCTGTGATGTCCTCTTTCTGTCTTCTTTTGAATCTCAAGTCTTTAGTTTAAAATAATCTTCATACCATCTACGGAGTTTCAAGTAGATTCTTATAGCTGTCATAATAGAAATTCACCAAATGGGTGGCTCACACAACATAAATTTCTTTTCCGACAGTTCTGAATGCTAGAACTGCAAGATCAAGGTGTTAGCAAACTTGGTTTACTCTGAGACCTCCATTCTTGGCCTGCAGAAGGCCTGCATGCACGTCCCTGGTGTATCTCAATATATTCTAATCTCTTCATCTTATAAAGACACCAGACAGAGTTAGGACTCACCTCAATGGCTTCATTTTAAATGTTATCTCCAAATATAGCCACCTTCTGAGACACTAGGGATTAGGATTTCAATATATAAATTTGGGGGGGCACATTTCATTTCATAAAAAATATTATTTTCTTTCACTATTTACTATCTTTTTTCTCCCCCAGTATAATGTAAGCTTCTTGAGGGCAAAGAAGTCCTTGACTTTATTTCTCTCAACATGTGAAATGGTTAATGGTCATAGTTGACTGTAGTTAGTGGACAAAATATTTGTAAAACATTTAGGTAAAATGTGTCAGTGAATAAATATTGATCTCTTATGTTGTCTAAGAAACTATTCATTAGAATAAACAGAAGTATATTTTGTATAGAGAGTTAATGGGTAAATAGAGTAAACTTTCTTTGCTACATATTTTGAAAATTGTTGTGTTAAAAATAAAAATAAATATATTTTGAGAGACTTTATTTTGAAAACATTACCCATCAAATTACTCTACTGAAAGTCTAGGAAAGTTTAAAAATATCCTCCAGGAAGAAAGAATATGTGTTAAGACTATATTGCTAAATAACTTTTATAAAAAAAACACTTTTTATAAAAAAAATACTTTGCCAGTTTTCTCTCTTTAAAGATATGTAGCATGGTAAGATGGCAAAGTGACTAGAATTAAGCAGAATTAAAAAAAAATACTTGATGAAGAACAAAAGATAAATGGCATTTTGCAGGAATGAGAAAAAATTAAAGGCAGGTTAGTAATAGTGAAATGAAAAATTACAAAGGGATAGCAGACAATAAAAGTTGGCAGGTAAAGGAGTGAGTTGGATTATCTGAAAGCTCATGGTTAACATTTAATTTGAGTTCCATCAACTTTTAAAGGGGAAGTGGTGATGTGAGGCCAATGTATGAAGATTGGAGACTTTAAAATAAGAAAGCGAGTTACTGTGGTTTTTTTTTTTTTTTTTTTTTTTTTTGTGACGTACTAAGATTGTGGATCTTGACTGAGGTTGTTATAACATTTGATATGTCATTACCCACTGAAAGACTGGAAGTGAATAAGTAGCCCTCTTTTCTACTATAAACTTAAAAACTGGTTAAGGAGGTAATTGTGCTGCCATTTATACTATTCTTTACCTATGTGTAGTATTTTTGTAATAGAGGAAGCAATATAAAGTAGGACTTTGAATCAGAGGAAATCTAAATGAACAAAGAAAGGAGTTAGAACAGAACTATAAACTCCAGAGTTATTGGCACAGAAATGCTCTCATCAAGGAAAGCAGAGAAAGAGCAAACTACTTGATACTCAGGTTTGAAGGGTGGTTACATGCAGAACCAGCTACATAATTTTCTAGAGAACGTGCTATCAAAAATATATTGGAGACCTTGGAATACATTGTGTTTTGGTTGAGGTACTTGAAATTATTTTCAGGGTGGGATGTGGTCAGCTTTATAGGAGAAAATGATTTCATGCTTTTTCACCATTTTTTTGTTTTGAAAATTGGGTTTTTAGAACGGCAGTTTGTTCAACTTCTAGTTACCTTTAACTCAATTAAGGGTAGATAATCTATATTTTAAAGAAGTGACAGTGCTTTGTGATTGTGATTTTTATTATGGAATATACAATTTTGAATTCTGCCCTATATCCCTATTATGTCCAATGCCGCCTTCACTGAAACTCATTCCCATCTAAAACATTCTATAATACTAATTACCCATAGGATAGATTTTGTGGAATGTTCAGAGAAACCACTGTAAAATGCAAGGTGAATTTGGGTCATTCTCCATTCAGTATTTTAAAATACAGATACTTTAGGGGGCAGTTAACTTATAAAACAACTTTATATACAAGAGGGGCTCTAGCAGATTACATCTCTAGCCGATAATGTCTTGGATTAATGTTAAAAAGAGGTGAGTGGAAGGAAAACCAAATTAGCTACCTCTTGGTATTTTGTTTGATTTTTTTCCCCAACTTCTCATCACTGATGATGATGATAATTATGAAGAATCAATATTAATACATAAAAGTACCTCTAGAAGAAAGCTTAGCCGAGTCACACCATTTTATATATATTTTTTCTGTGCAGAAGCATTTAACACTATGCATGGCTGGTACTTCCAGCTTTACAAGGAGCTGTGCAAAACATAACTTATTTTTCCCTTAAAAGCTTTTCTCCAGGATCTCACAGTTTTGTAGGCTGAAGAGTTTTCACACATCAAAGCAAACTACTCAACTCCAGTGAACAGGAAAACAAACTTCTGAAAAAACTTGACCAACTTGCCAACTGCACCTCCCCTTTGGATCTCTGAGCCAAGCTCTTCTTTTTTCTCTCCCCATTTTCATCTTCTACTGTAAGAAAATAAGGTGAAAAGCAAACCCCTGAATCCCAAGACACACTGGAAACTCATTCTATTCTGTTTCTTTTCAGCCATAAGATTTCCCTGCTCACTTGCAGGAATAAACAGTTTCTCGGGAAGCAATCTTTGCAGTTTTAATAGCTTCTGGCATTTTCAGTCTCTGAAGTCTTTTTTCTCTCCAGTTTTCTTCTTTAACCACCTGGGGCTTCTGGATATCATCATTCATGCTCTGAGAAAGGTTTTCCTTCTACACTTCTCCTTGATTGTCTTTCTTTATTTTAAAATCAGATACATTGTTTTTCAATCATTGGTATAAAAAAAAACATCAGAAATATTGCAAAAAACTGTTTCTTAATATACCATTGATTTACATAATTCTTAACAAGACTTATTTGCCTCTCTATATATTTGATATAGGAAGCCACAGGTCATGCATGAATTTTCTTTCATACATTGCTTGAAGCTAGAACATTGTATTACTCATGCAAAAGATAATTCTGTAAGGGAAAAATTTGGAGTGGATATAGATGAATTTTTTTCTCAATTCAAACTGTACATCAAAAGAAGGTATTTTCATGAAATAAGTTATCTGAACAATTTGCCTGTGAATGTAAGGATGTGAACACAAAAATCCACGTGTTTAATAACCTTGAAAAGAACAACACCTTCTAGAACTCATACACAGATGGAATTCTCTTTGGAAAAGCAAACTCTTCCCAACTGTGTTGCAATTGTTCTTTTATGTGACGGTGAATATTCTTAATTTTTTCAGATAAAGGAATACGTAAGGAAGTTAATCTGAAAACAAACACTGTTTTTAAAAATGTTTTCTCATCAGTTGATTTGGATGCACTATCCTAAATTCACTTCATTAATCAAAGGGAATTAATTTACTTATTATGTTCTTAGGTCATGGCAATTTCCTGTTCTGGGAATACAGCCAGTCTTTTAGACCTGGTTTATGTGTTTGATAGCATAGCTCTCTAAAGACAGTATTTTTGGTCAGGGAGAGATAATAATCTTGGGGTCCTTGGGACTAATTTTTTGCTGAAGGCCGTCATGATTTTGTTCAGGTTTCCAAAAATGTAACTTTCTTTTTCCTACTGCATATGATAATATTATTTGTGTTTTTCATATCATTTGAACTTCTTGCTCTGCTCTCCTCAGTTATATTCAATTGTATGAAAATTACTGAATAAAGGAATGAAAGAATGGATTAGGGTTGAGAAATATTGGTTTTAATTTTGACATTACCTGAGGTCAGCTGTTTAAGCAAAATATATTAAAAATATCTACCCCATTGACTATGTACTCTTTGAGCTATACATAAAAAATTAATATAAATAGGGAATTTACTTTACAAAGTTATGGGCAATATTAGTTTTAGTATTTGTAGTATGATCATTTTTAATGCAATTATGTGAGGGGCAAAAATCCAAAACATATTCTCAAAGTAACTTTTTTCCCCACAGATAGTTAATCAACTTTCTCTTAATTTATACATGACGAAATATTGAAGGTTCCTATCACCACTGTTTCAACTGGCCATTGCTATGTAAGTCAC
Source organism: Furipterus horrens (assembly GCF_987537825.1). Classification (NCBI taxonomy): domain Eukaryota; kingdom Metazoa; phylum Chordata; class Mammalia; order Chiroptera; family Furipteridae; genus Furipterus; species Furipterus horrens. The sequence goes on from NW_028327171.1 coordinate 14,149,845, forward strand.
TTCCAAACTCAGTGCTTAAAATAGTAATCATTTATTACAATAGTTTTCAAGTTAGGAGTGTGGGCGTTGACTGATCTGCATTGGGCTCGGTCATGCCCTAGATTTGGAGGGCTCTTGGCTGCCATCGGCCGGCCTCACCTGGTGAAACCGGTGCCACTTTGCCCTGCTCTGTGTCTTTCATCCTCTTTCTGGTACCAAGAAGCAAAGCAAGTATGTGTATCTCGTGTCAATAGCTGAAAGAGAGAATGAACAAGCCTGATCTTGCAAGCCTCTTTCAAACTTCTAATTGGGTCACATCATTTCATTAGCCAAAGCAAGTCACTTGCCTAAACCCGTAGTCAGGAAATGGCACTTCTCGCCACCTCCTGGAGGATGCCACAAAGCACATGGCAGAGCATAGAAGCGCGAGGGAGTGACAAATGGGAGCCATCCTGTAATCTACTGCAGTCACTTATGCAAAGTAGTATGTTCCAAAGTGAGACCATTGTATGTATGCCCATGATGGTGTAGATTCACAATATACTCATGTGCACAATTGTAATTTTACAGGAACATATTTCTTTTTAATTATTGTTTTTGATTAGTTTATTTAGAATATCAACTCTAAATATTAGCTGCTACCACAAAAATCATATTGCTAGAGAATACCAGGTAATATAAACATTATAACTGTAGGTAGTCAAATAAACAAACATACACATGCACAAACACACACATGTTCCCTTTTGAATTTAAACTATATTTTAAAATTTGTAACATCAAATTAACATCCTAAATCAAACATTAATATAAAGAACATAAAGTAATATAATTAATATTAACCCTATCTTCTATACATACGTAAGGGTTTTTCTCTGTTCATTTAATTCTTATGTTTGAATATGTGAAAAAACTTAGCTGTTCACATGATTCCCTGATATCTTATCAGAATAAGTGCACTTTATAGCACTCCTTATAAAATTTGATCTGATTTAAATTGTATTTATTTCTGCTAAGCCAGGCACATGTGATTTTTATTAGCTTGGGCTTTTTCAGAGCATTGCATTGCTATTATAAAGTTATTAAAATAATTTAATAGTCTGTTTTAGTAACTATTATTACTTTACTCTAAATGTGTTTTGTCAACATATTTAGCATTTATATTCCAGTTGACTTTGCAGAACTTGATATTGTCTGAAAGGAAGGCTGATAATTATTCTCCAATGAGCACTTTGTCATATTTATGCTTCGTTCAGTTCATTAGGAAATAAAATTGTATTTGGTTTTAGCATGCTCATCATTTTTCTTTGTGTGTTCATTTGTATGTGTGCAGTAGTAATTATAGTATTTCAATTTTGAGCTCATACATTGACAGAGATCATTCAAAACCAAACTATATTTGGTCTACTTGGAGCATAGCAAAGATGCTGACTTAACCATCTAAAGGAGGCTAATAAAATGTAGGTACAATAAATATAGGACAGGTTTGCTCTTTTAGAAAGCAGCAGAGGTCAGGTTTGTTTAAGAATAAGAAAAATGAGAACCTGAGTATACAGGTTCTAGTTGTAATACTTTTCTATCCTGTGACCTTGAGAAAATCATAAGCTCTTGAGTTTTCTGTTTTCTGTTACCAAAGTGATGTCAATCATAATCAACTTCCCAGTCTTATACTTTTTTGGTATAATTAAAAAGCAGTTATGGAATTATTAGGCCAAATGACATAATACATTTAAAACATGGTACAGAGTAAATTAAGAGTTGGTCGTTATTATTGGGAACAATAGAGACAGAGAAGGTGATGGTGATACAAATGGTTTAAGAAAATTAAAGTCTCCCCTCAGTTTAAAGCCTTGGTGGTGAGGGCTATATTCTCTAACTATGTCTGTCACAAAAAAGAGACAATTGACATGGAAATTCATTGAAAATTTGGTAGCTTAGAGTCTATTTGTATGTTGCAGATTCAATGTATTTACTTTATATGTACAAATATAACACACATGTATTACTGGAATAAAGTGGTCCATTTGCCTGTGCACATCAAAGCACAATAAGACATGAACAGGGGTTTGCAACAAAGAAAGGAAGGACTTATTTTTAGGAAGTGGCCCAGCCCAGAGACACAGGTGACCTCATGCTCCAAGATCTGTCTCCTTAATGTTTTCCTGGGGATGGGTTATATAGGAGAAAAATCATTAATCATGGTGCCTAAGGGAGTCATGGTCAAGGTCAGGGTAGTGGTAAGTGCTTGGATAATGGGTCATGAGCCATTGTATCTGGTATGATGTCATCCATGGCATCCCTTGGTCTGGTTTTACCGCATAGCTGGGTCTGGAGCTGAAATAGAACTGAGGCCTAGATGCTATCTCTAATTTGACCAAAACTCTGTCTTCGGTATCAATAGATGGGAGGCTTCGTTCATAGAATTATTTGATGCTGATCAGAATCTCATTGTCTTGAGGGCTTAATGACTGAACGTGTGGATGTGCAAGGGAGGCAGAAGCAGTTGAGTCAGGATGCTGGATGAAGCCAGTTTGACTGAAAAGGAAGAAAGGAGAACAATTCATATTTAAGAAATAAAGTTTATGTGTGGTTATACACAAACACACCCAGATGCACATTTAGTGATTTTAGGGGAGGAAGGCATGTCAGGTTGTGGGAACACCACTGAAAAAGAACAAAGTATATATGCAAAAAAGATGTGCTCAGAGAACCTTTCTGAAGCAGAGATGAAGGTTCAGGAGGTAAAAGGACTGTTAGACAATGTGAGAGGACATAGGCAATCCTTATATGTCTCTGAGCAAGTAATTTCAGTAATAAAAAGATTGTGTGAGTCAAATGTATCTGGCAGTAGTGGTAAGACTGGATTGGGAGGAACAGAACAAGGATGACTAGCATAACATTGACAGAGTTATAAGCTGAGAAGGAACGAAGGGAACCAAGAGGGGAGAGGACGTATCTGAGCAATATTTCCAAGGAAATGACTGGACTTGATGGCTGACTGGATTTAAGATCATGGAGAAGGAAGGATTACACATTTTTAGTTGTATAGTTTAAGTATATGAAATATGTACACACTTATTTAAATTATTCTGGCACAAGTGTTTCTATTTAAAGCAACTTTTTTGAGGTATAATTTACATAGGTACAGATAATAATGTTCTCCTTGAGTAAGGAGACAAAAAAAAGTCACATTGTAAAATGCTATGTAGTAACTAAGAAAGATGAAAAGTGAGAACAGACATTTACATTGAAAGAATTTGGTTTAATATTATCTTAATGGAATTGTGAGAAGCCACTTTTGTAATTTTTTATTGTGTAATTATAATAGCTATAAAATCAATGACAAATTTTCAATGAGGATGAAATTTTTATTCATCTTCTTTCAAGAATAGATTCTGCTGTGCTTAATTCTTTAAAATCTCATACAAAGTCAATTACTCTATATTCATAAAAGAATTGTGAATGCAGATTTTACCACATCTTATTCGTCGTCGTCGTCGTCGTCGGCAGCCGTCCGTCTCGAGAGACGATGGCGTAGCTTCCTGAGAGTCTATCTGCACCGCCGAGAATGGCTGTGCAGTCCGATTCGGGAGTGACAATCCCTGCCGCACTTGGTACAGGTGAAGGCAGATGGCTGTTGTTGCTGCTGCTGACGCTGCTTCCGCCTCGATCTTTTCTGGACCGCCTCCTCGTTGCGCGCAGCCTCCACGCGTGACGTACCTTGCCTGACCGCGAGCCTCCAGGCTAGGCGGTCGTCTGCTTGAACTTCCCATGTGTTGAGATTGATGGAGCATTGTGTCATGTCCTTTTTGCAGATGTCTTTGAACCGCAGTTTTGGGCGCCCTGTCATCCTCTTGCCTTCTGCTAGCTCGCCGTAGAGGAGGTCTTTGGGGATACGGCCTGCATCCATTCTTTTGACATGGCCGAGCCACCTGAGGCGTCTCTCGCTAAGAACTGCATGCAAACTGCTCATATTGGCTCGCTTCAGCACCTCGGTGTTGGGGACCTTATCCTGCCAGGCGACATGCAGGACGCGTCGCAGGCACCTCATGTGGAAGCTGTTGAGTTTCCTTTCGTGCCTTGCGTAGGTGGTCCACGTCTCGCTGCCATAGAGGAGAGTGCTGAGTACGCAGGCTTGGTAGATGCGCAGTCTGGTTTTCTCAGTGAGGCTGGAATTGTTCCACGCTCGCCGGTTCAGTCTGGCCATAACTGTGGCTGCCCTGGCGATTCTCCGGTTGACCTCCAAGTCGACTGACAGAGAGCTCGAGATGGTGGACCCGAGGTAAGTGAAGTCGTTGACAACCTCCAGGGTGTATCCGTCGATGGTGATGCATGGGGGAGTCCCCGTGCCTTGAGCCATAACGTTCGTCTTCGTCAGGCTGATGGCTAGTCCGAACTCCTTGCATGCGTGGGAAAGGCAAGTGACTAGCTGCTGGAGTCCCTCTTCGGAGTGTGATGTCAAAGCTGCGTCGTCGGCGAAGAGCATCTCACGGATGAGCACCTCTTTGACTTTGGTCTTGGCTCGTAGACGGGCCAGGTTGTAGAGCTTGCCATCGGATCTGGTGTGAATGAAGACACCCTCGCTGCAGTCCTTAAAGGCGTATTGGAGGAGCATGGAGAAGAAGATTCCGAACAGCGTAGGCGCAAGGACGCAGCCCTGCTTTACTCCGCTGCTGACTGGGAAGGCCTCAGAGGTTGCGCCGTTGTAGGACACCGTGCTGTGTGTGTTGTCGTGAAAGGACATGACCACAGCAAGCAGATGTGGTGGACAGCCAATCTTCCGTAGCAAGCTGAAGAGTCCGCTTCGACTGACCAGATCAAACGCCTTCGTGAGGTCAATAAAGGCGAGGTAGAGTGGTTTATGCTGCTCGTGACACTTCTCCTGCAGCTGGCGTAGGGAGAAGATCATGTCCACTGTTGATCGGCCAGCTCTGAAGCCACACTGGGACTCTGGGTAGACGCGGGAAGCAAGGGTCTGCAGGCGGGCAAGAGCGACCCGGGCGAATACTTTGCCGACGACGCTGAGGAGAGAGATGCCCCGGTAGTTGTTGCAGTCGCTGCGGTCTCCTTTGTTCTTGTACATGGTGATAATGTTGGCGTCTCTCATATCCTGGGGGATGTAACCCTCCTTCCAGCAGAGACAGAGTAGATGGTGGAGCGGCTGTAGCAGGACTGGTTTCCCGCTCTTTAGGATTTCTGGAGGGATTCCGTCGCTTCCTGGTGCTTTCCCGCAAGCGAGGCGGTCGATGGCTTTGCTGAGCTCTGCCGCAGTAGGTGGGGTGTCTAGCTCCTCCATGACTGGTAGGTCTGGGATGGCTTTAAGAGCAGTGTCTGTTACGGTGTTCTTCGTTGCGTACAGCTCGAGGTAGTGCTCGGTCCACTGCCGCATTTGCTGTTCCTGGTCAGTGAGGACCTCACCTGTCTTGGACTTAAGGGGGGCGATCTTGGAGGGGATTGGGCCTGTTGCCTTCTTGATACCCTCATACATTCCTCGTGCGTTGCCTATATCGGCGGCTTCCTGAATGCTTCTGCACAGGTTTAGCCAATAGGTGTTGGCACAGTGGCGGGCGGTCTTCTGGACTTTGTTCCTGGCAGCCCGTAGAGCTTGAAGTGTACTGGGAGTGGGCGTGACCTTGTAAGCCAGTAGGGCCTTCCTCTTAGCCTCGATCACGGGTTCCATTTCTTCCCAGTGAGCCTCGTACCAGTCAGCGTTCTTCCGCTCTTTCTTCCCGTAAGCAATAATGGCGGAGTTGTATATGGCGTCGCGGAGACGTGGCCAATTGGATTCGATAATGTCATCTGCCGCCACTCCCTCGCCGAGTGCATCTTCCATCTTGTTGATGAATTGCTGGGTCTTAACTGGGTTGCTGGCACAACTGGTGTTGATGCGTGGGCGACCCTTCATCTTGGAGTGGTGCAACCTCTTCGGCATTATGCGCACCTTGCTTACCACGAGGGCATGGTCCGTGTCGCAGTCTGCACTGTGGTAGCTGCGGGTGAGGAGGGTGCTGCCAATATCCGTTCTTCTGGTGATGACGAGGTCAAGCTGGTGCCAATGACGGGAGCGGGGGTGCCTCCATGACACCTGGTGGATCTCTTTGCACTTGAAGAATGTGTTTGTCACGCACAGGCCGTGGTGACACAAAAGCTCAAGCAGTCGCTGACCATTCTCATTGATCTTTCCTCTCCCAAAGTTTCCAAGGCAGGTGGGCCAGGCCATGTGGTCGGCTCCTACTCTTGCGTTGAAGTCTCCAAGGAGATAGAGAGCGTTACTTCTGGGAATCTTGGATAACGCTTCGTCCAGTGCATGGTAGAACTGTTCTTTCTCTTCGGTGGTGGCGCAGAGGGTTGGGGCATACGCGCCATAGGAATGCTGACTGGGCCAAAAGTTGTTGACAATCGGAGGGTAAGTAATCTCTCTGTGCCTCCTGTGGGTGGCTCTATGGAGTTAACAAGCGTGTTCTTCACAGCGAACCCAACACCGTGCTGTCTTGGTTGGTCCGGAGACTTCCCTTGCCAGTAGAAGGTGTAGTTGGTTTCTCTGATAGTTCCGTTGTCGGCCAACCGGGTCTCCTGTAGAGCCGCAATGTCGATGTTTAGTCGTGCCAGTTCCCTATCGATGACAGCGGTTTTCCTGGCACCCTTGATCCATGGAAGGTCTGCAGTAAGTCTGGGGCACATGGTCCTGATGTTCCAGCTAGCAAGGCGAAGAGCCGGAGGCTTCTTTCTTGTTGTTTGCTTGGAATTAACTGGTGCGGGTGTTTTGTGGCCCACTTTTCGAGAGGCGCCTCTCTGATCCCCACGCACCCAGTGGGGCAGGCGAGCCATGGCGAGACATCTTATTATGCAGAAGAATTTTAATAGATGAAGAGATAATATTTATAGAACTTGATTTGTGAACCCATAAAGCAGATGTAAATTAATGTAAAAGCTAAGGTTATGAAGGAAATATACTTTTTAAAATGCTGCTTTTATATATCAATTGAAAGGTTTTGGTAATGTTATTATAAACACTTTCAATTATTTTGAAATGATTAAATTCAAGTTTTAAATAATAAATCTCTGACATTTGTCATCTAATTAATATCAAAACAGTGTTGTAACAAATGTGTTAAAGAAAACATTTTATCAGACCTCAGTAGAAGGAAAATATATCAATTAAAAGGAGAGAGAAATACAAAAATGGAAAGTCCTAATTATTTTTGAAGATGAAAATATTTTTTGCACATGATGAAGTCTCTGCATACAACAAATTAGTGTTTTGGAGGGGAGAAGATTAACTGCCTTTTTGTGTAGGTATCTCCTCAAAACGATATCTTTTTTTGTAATGGAAAATAATATATATCACTGAGAGAACTGTTAGTTTACATGTATTAGTCTTTTGATTCTCTTTTGTGGCAGAGATCATGTCTCCTGTACTTCCTACAGCACCTAGAATAGTAGTACTGGGTCCATAGCAGAGGGTCAAGCATTTGTCTAAAAACTGACTTGGTTAACACTTACTATGTGGGTTCAATTCAGTAACTGCTCATTTTGCACAAAAGAGGATCTTTCAAAACTTCTTGCTCTCTTGGTGCCCCTTCCTAGGTTCTTTGGAAAACATTTACATGCAATGAGTCAATTACATGTAAAATTCAGGCGTTATGATGCACAGTACTATATCTCCATATACCTGTTCTCTTACATATTTTCCAGCTTGAGGATGTACTAGAGAGCAGGGAAGGGAAGCAAATAGTGGTGCATGTAATTTAGAATGGAAATACAAATTTAGGTAGTGTTTTTCAAGTCAAAATAATTAGGGTATCAGAAAAATAGAAGGCAGAATGATTGATGATAGGTCTTATTGACCCAGTAGGTAGTGAGGCTTTTAAAGGAGGAGTTAAGAATAGAGCAGCTATTCATTTATCCCTCTGATCACTTATTTAATTTCCAACAAGCAGCAATTACTTACATTTATTATGGGCTTAGTTATCAGATGATCACAGATCAGAGTATACATTCGCTATGTGTACATGTATATATGTGCGCATGTATATGTGTGTGTGTGTTACTATTAATTTATGGCCAATGGAAACTTTCCTCATAACACCTGTCTGATATGTCTTTCTGAATTTATCGGTCCTTGGGGTAAGGTTAAAAGATGGATGTATCAGGTCTCTGTCCAATTCCTTCTCTAAGAACTTACAAGCTTAGAAATAGAATATGACAAAGACCAGAAAGTAAATTCTTTTTAAAAACCACAGTAATGTGTTGTGAGTAGAAGGCAGATTTCCTCCAAGGATAAGAATTTCAAACCTGCACTTACAATCAAATAATTTTAAAAAACATTTCTTATGTACATAAGTTAAAATATGCTAAGCCATTTGGAGCTTAAGAATTAGAAGAAAAAGAAATTGGAGCTCAGACCCAATGTAGAACTTAGTTCAATGTAGCAGTTGGAGAGACCCCTGAGAAGAGGCTCAAGGGACCCTTAGGGAGAACACTGTTTGTGGTTGAGGAGCTTGACCTGTGGTAGCAGGACACTCTCATCCCATCTGTGAAGGTCACAGGATTGTTGATTGCTATATCCCCCGAAGACCAAAAAGACAACCAGGAAAATGATTAATCAAGCAAAACTAACCATTACTGCAGTAAAGTCGAATACGCCTGAAGTGAGTCTTAATAGTGTCTCAAAACTGAAAGTTAAACAAGAGTAGGTATAGGATCTTAGTGCCTGGACTGAGTTATTTTAAGTTGGGTCTTTCAAATGAGGGAGCTGGGTGGGATTGATGGAATTTATGAATTAATAGCTTGGGTTGGTGGGTCGTCGTCGTCGGCAGCCGTCCGTCTCGAGAGACGATGGCGTAGCTTCCTGAGAGTCTATCTGCACCGCCGAGAATGGCTGTGCAGTCCGATTCGGGAGTGACAATCCCTGCCGCACTTGGTACAGGTGAAGGCCGATGGCTGTTGTTGCTGCTGTTGACGCTGCTTCCGCCTCGATCTTTTCTGGACCGCCTCCTCGTTGCGCGCAGCCTCCGCGCGTGACGTACCTTGCCTGACCGCGAGCCTCCAGGCTAGGCGGTCGTCTGCTTGAACTTCCCATGTGTTGAGATTGATGGAGCATTGTGTCATGTCCTTTTTGCAGATGTCTTTGAACCGCAGTTTTGGGCGCCCTGTCATCCTCTTGCCTTCTGCTAGCTCGCCGTAGAGGAGGTCTTTGGGGATACGGCCTGCATCCATTCTTTTGACATGGCCGAGCCACCTGAGGCGTCTCTCGCTAAGAACTGCATGCAAACTGCTCATATTGGCTCGCTTCAGCACCTCGGTGTTGGGGACCTTATCCTGCCAGGCGACATGCAGGACGCGTCGCAGGCACCTCATGTGGAAGCTGTTGAGTTTCCTTTCGTGCCTTGCGTAGGTGGTCCACGTCTCGCTGCCATAGAGGAGAGTGCTGAGTACACAGGCTTGGTAGATGCGCAGTCTGGTTTTCTCAGTGAGGCTGGAATTGTTCCACGCTCGCCGGTTCAGTCTGGCCATAACTGTGGCTGCCCTGGCGATTCTCCGGTTGACCTCCAAGTCGACTGACAGAGAGCTCGAGATGGTGGACCCGAGGTAAGTGAAGTCGTTGACAACCTCCAGGGTGTATCCGTCGATGGTGATGCATGGGGGAGTCCCCGTGCCTTGAGCCATAACATTCGTCTTCGTCAGGCTGATGGCTAGTCCGAACTCCTTGCATGCGTGGGAAAGGCAAGTGACTAGCTGCTGGAGTCCCTCTTCGGAGTGTGATGTCAAAGCTGCGTCGTCGGCGAAGAGCATCTCACGGATGAGCACCTCTTTGACTTTGGTCTTGGCTCGTAGACGGGCCAGGTTGTAGAGCTTGCCATCGGATCTGGTGTGAATGAAGACACCCTCGCTGCAGTCCTTAAAGGCGTATTGGAGGAGCATGGAGAAGAAGATTCCGAACAGCGTAGGCGCGAGGACGCAGCCCTGCTTTACTCCGCTGCTGACTGGGAAGGCCTCAGAGGTTGCGCCGTTGTAGGACACCGTGCTGTGCATGTTGTCCATATCACCCTGCCCAGGCTCTGTAGCTGTTGGTGGGTACAGGTAAATTAAATCACGATGACTATGTTGCTAACAGTATTAAGTAAATTGTTACAGTTCTTCACTCTTACAATAACTTTTTTTACTTTAGAAATGTTTATTATTCAGAGACATAATTGGAAGAACATTATCTTAAAAGTTATTTGCTGCAGTGTGATTTTCCATATTATTGAGAGTCTCTAAAACAAAATGAAGGTCAGCATTTATGCCAGCTTTTGACTTTTTTTTATTTTCTTTTGGATTGAGTTTATATAATTGTGCACATTATTTTATTATGTGATTTTTTCTGATAATGATATATATATATATCACTATACTATGTCTCTATGTACATATGAATGTACAAGGGTGGGAAAAGGTATGTTTAGGGTTGTTTGAATGGAAAATAATACAATAATTAATAAATAATAATACAAGCATAATCTTCATGTTTCATGTACTCACAACTATAATCCATATATATGTATCATATATCCAACTAAGTGTGATAGGTAGTAATTTCTTAATAAGTAATGCTTTTTTTGCCTTGAATAATTTCCCCTTCATTTTTTTTGCTGGTAAAACTTATTCATTTTCTGGGATCCAGATCAAATGTCATCTACTCAAGCTCTAAAGGCTTCAATTACTCTTTTCTCTGTCCCTGTATTCCATCCACTGCTGTCAAAGAGCTAGAGCATTAAAATTAATAATTAGATTGAATAAATGATTAGGGGACCCTTTTTACAGTTTAGGGAGTTTGACCTGTGGGGGTTCGAGGGGTGGGAAATTGCTTCCAAGGTTTTTAAACACAGGAGTGGTGTGATTGAATATATGCTTTATATAAATTATTGTGGCAAGAGTATCCATCATGCATTGGAAATGGAGAGACAGAGTGAGGTCAGATAAGTTAGATTTGGGCTCTGATACTGATGTTTTTGCTAATGCTTTAGTACATTCTCCTATATAAAGGAAACCCAAATACCTACATCTCAGGTTATGGGAGGAGCAAGTGACAAAGTGCATGTAAATTACTGAGTACTTTGGAAAACAATAACTATTCATTTAATATTAGTTAGTACTATTGTTAAAATATTTGGATATAATCTAAATTAGATCATTATCTGTTTAAGAAAAGGAATGGCTCAAAACCATTCAATGGAAACTATATCTGTGGATCAAAAGAACCAATTTTCTTTTAAAAGAAAATGCTTGTTTATAATAACAAGATATTTCTTAGGAACCTCTGGGGTAAGCAATATAGTATCAATTTTTCCAAATCAGAGTCCTTGAAACTCTATGCAATAGTTATGTATTTAGAATATTTTCAATTTTTAAATATAAACTTAAAAATATTTTAAAGAAGTGGGTCTGCTGCATGGGCAACAGCAGACCCTCCATATCACCCTGCCCAGGCTCTGTAGCTTCAGCTTCACTGGAGAGGACACTCCAGCGTCATCACAAGATGTCGATTCAACACGGGAGGAGACAGATACCGTGTCACTCCCCAGTTGGACTGCACAGCCATTCTCGGCGGTGCAGATAGACTCTTAAGAAGCTACACCATCGTCTCTTGAGACGGACGGCTGCCGACGACGACGATTTTAAAGAAGTAGTATTGAATTAATTCTCTTGTTTTTGGTTGGAATTGAATTATTTTATTAATTGTGTGTAATGTTACTTTAACAAAACTATAAGTACAAATATGTGATTAATTTTAAATATGGGAAATCTCTTAAATGTTATTTATTTTATGTACAGTTTTTTCCAAATATTGAACTCATGGGAAAAATTTACAGGAAAAAAGGAAGATTCATTGTGAAAAAATATTGAAAACCATTTACTTCGCCAGGGTAGTGTCAGGGCCTGGAGTGCTTATATTCTTGACAGCCTGTTTGCTCTTGGAATCTTAGCAACTCTTTGGGAAAATAATTTCAACATGTTACAATAAAGAAACAAAAAAACCCAACTAAAAAATAGATAAGAGATCTGAACAAGCACTGCATTAGAATTTCTCACAGCCTTGTCTACATTTGTCTGTGACAGTTTGGTTAGAAAATAAACTCCTTAAAAACTCATGAACATCAGAATTATGAATTTATCAGGTCCTCAGTGAAAGACAGCTTAAAGAGTTAGATGAAGGCTCAAGGTATGACATGTTCATAAAGAATAGTTGTCTGACCTGATACCAGATTTTCCTTGTTTTGATCTCTCAAAGTCTATGCTTTCTCTGCAACAGACTTCAGCTTCTTCCATGTGTTTACACTGTAACTCAAATGATATGCTTATCCTCTAAATTACATAACTTCTCCAAGGATAATTTAGAATTGCAGTAGACACTTTGAGGAACTTCCAATAGGAACAAAATTATTCATTTGAGAAGGGTCTATGTCCCAAAAGGGAATATGATTTCAAATATCCAATGCTTAGTTATTTTTGATTGCTAGATAAAAATTTCCAAAGGAAATTCAGATTTTTCAGTTGATTCTGGAAAATATTTTGTGTCTAAGTCAAATGAAACATGTGAAAAAGATAAAACAATCTTTCTCTTTTACCTCCCCTAATCACAATTCAAATCAATCAGACTTCATTCCAGGATTCCTTTTCCCTCCATTATAATCCTACATTAAGCCTTGCTCTGACCCTTGCTCTGACCTACTCCCTTTCCCCTCTCTACTCAACAAAAATCCCTCATATTTTAATTGCCTTCTAAATTAAACCTTCTTCAGATTAGAACAAGCTTTTTACAGCTGATTTTAAGCCCTTTCTCATTCTTCTAAAGAGCTTTCCAAAGCCTAGACATGAAAGAGTTAAATTCCCAGAAGAATTTAGAATAATTCTAATAGAATATAGAGCTCCACTCTATATTGTTTTTCTTAAGGTACTAGAGACCCCACATGAAGTTAACTGAATGAAAAAGACAGAATAAGGAGTCTCCTGGTGTTTTGTGAGAGAACCTTCCTCCTCATCCTAGTCACCTATTACACTGAAAGCCAGAGGAGCTTAGAAAAGCTGTTTATGCTAGTTAAAATATTTTGGAGACTTTCTCCAATGCCTTAACTATGAAAAAAGATTGGACTGCAATTTACTTCTATAGCCAAAGAAGGAATTTGTTCTTTGAAATTTCATAAATAAGCTTTTAAACTCCTTTAAATAGCATTAATAATGGTTCCTGTATCATGTGGACTCAATTCTTCCTTTTCTGTGTGTGTGAATGGCCATAGAACAGAAATAGAGAATATAATATGAATCAAATATTGCAATGAGAATTATTATCTCTTTTATCAAATCCCCAAAATCCCTGTGGATGTTCTGAAAGAGGCTTGGGTCAAAAGCATATAAAAAGACCAGAATATGAGTTGTTGGACTTACCATAAAACAATTAGATGTTCCCGTACCAGTTATTAATCATTAGGGTGTGGGAGACTTTTGATAAAGAGAGGTGTAGGTATGCTAAACAAACAATAGAAAAAGAGTAATGTCACACCAGTTAAGGCATTCAAAAAAAAAAAAAAAGGTTCGATGATCAATGATTATGCTTGAGAAGGAACCTAATGACTAAATTATTATTTTACACTTAAACTCACCATGAGAAATTTCATGTATATGCTTAAAGAGACAACTTGAAAATGTGACTTATTTGGGTGCCACAATATCAACCTTACATCCTTAACCAAACACAACTTCTTCCTCAGAGTCAAAAACCTAGTTTCTCCGATAATGATTGAATTTTCCATACCTCTCAACTACAACCATAATTTTCAGACTCTATAACTGAGGGACAGTGTTTCATCCTTTGTAACATCACATCTACCAGTTTAAGAGGAAAAAACCTCTTGGGTAAATAGGGTTTTCAGATTAAATGCTTTTTTGGTGTACTCTCTTAAACTTTTTTGAAAACTCTATGTCTCCATTCATAATCAGACCATAGATACTTTGGACACTGATTTAACAACAACCACGTGTCTAAAGTAGACCCAAATTGAAGATCTCTACAAAATGGTGAATGTTTTCTCAGCCAGAATTTTTGCTAACTTTTGCATAATCATTGGGCTAGAACCCACAAAGGTGCAGATAGTTGCACAATCTTACACAAGCTTGCACAATGCCCTCTAAAACTAAAAATTAAAGACTAGAAATAATATTGGAAAGACACATAGAGTAGGAGCTCATCATGCCTTACACATATCCACGTAATCATCCTGTCTTTCCAGTGAAGAAACCCATCTGGAGAGGATATTGATGTTTAAAGCACCTTTAATTTTTTACTGTATGTTTTGCATTTTAAAGCCTTTTTTTAGGGTTACTTTTTATGCCTTAACTTACCAGAATCACTTTCATAATTAACTTAATTCTAATGATATACAAAGATAATACTTCTGTATAACTGGTTATGTCTTCTTCAAAATTCATATGTGGAAATCTTAAACCCTTATGTGATAGTACGAGGAGATGGAGACTTGTAGAGGTAATTAGGTTTAGATGATGTCATAAGTGGGGCTCATGATAGAATTAATGTCTTTATAGGAAAAAGAAGAAAGAGACTGGAGGAACTTGCTTTTCTCATCACCATGTGAGGACATAAGGAGACGGTAACAAGCCAGGAAAAAGGTTCTTCTCAGAAACCAATCATACTGACACCTTAATAGTGGACTTCCAGCCTCCAGAACTGTGAAAAATAAATGTTATTTATACCACATATCCTGTAGTATTTTCTTATAGCAGCCTCAACTGACTAAAGCATGACCGTAATAATATCTTTATCCTTTCTTTGTGGTATTGCGTGTATATTGTGTGTGGTACATATGCATATATATAGTTATTATGAAACCAATAATCTATTGTTATAATTTTTACTTTATCATCTGTAGTTACTTTGCCAATACACTTCTGCTCTAATCTACCTCATTTATGCTGTAATTGACAAAAATATTACAAGTAGATTACATTTCTATGTTATAGGCCAAGAAATACATTAGATACACATTCTATTATACAATTATTTTATAAATTATTTGAAAGAAGAAAGGAGAAATATACATTTATATTGTCTTTTATAATTCTGTAATTATTTTTACAAGAACTAATTTTTTTTCCATGTGAATTTAAATTATTGTTTGGGATCACCTTTTTTTTAGCCTGAGGAAGTTTTCTTCAGTGTTTTTTATAAGGTAGATCTAATAGCAATACATTAGATTTTTGTTTATCTAGAAATGTCTTTAGTTAACCTTCATTTATGAAAAATGATTTTGCTTGATATAAAATTCTTGGTTGTTATATTTTACCTCCTTTGAACATTTTGAATATGATATTCTATTGCCTCAGCCTACATTGTTTCTGCTGATAATTCAGCTGCTCAGCTTATTGAGGGCCCCTTGTAAGTGAGGAGAAGTGAGGAGTTGATTTTCCCTTGCTGCCTTTAAGACTTCTTTCTTGTGTTTGACTTTTAGCATTTTTACTATGCTGTGTCTGTGGATCTTTTTGTATTTTTCTATTAGGAATTCATTGAACTTTTTGGCTGTGTTTTATAATAAAGTTGGGGAATTTTCAGCCATTATTACCTTGAATATATACGTAATTTTGCTCATTTCTATCCTCATTCTGGTCCTTTGATTATGTGTATTTTGATACACTCAATGAAACATACTGTGAAATTGTACATTATATTTTGCATATTTTAGTAAACTACCTTAAGAATAGTAAAATTGGAAGCAGATATATGGTGGGTGTAATTCTTTACCTACGAAGGACCTCAAAGTGTGAAAATAAGGAATTCAGAGAAACATTAAGAAAAACACAGATATTAAGAGTGTTGTTGCATTTTTCTCCTCTAGAATTTCTATGGTCTATGAAAAATATATATTGCTTGCTTCTTTGTTTTTTTATTTATAATATCCTTATATTCTGTCCATTGTAAGGGAAAATAAATTAAATAGCTCTAGACTTTTTGAAAGTTTTGTTACTAATTAGTTATAATTTGTTGAAATAATGTTATATTATAGTTGAAGATTATGCCAATGTGAGTATATAGAATAAAAATCCTTAGACTTATTGAGCAGGGAGAGATCTGGACATCAGTAACCTGTGATTTTCAACCCTGGATGTAGGTTGGAATCACTTGTTGAAGTCACTTCTTGGCTTCTTCACAGATGATCTGATTCACAGTGCTACTTTAGCAAGGTTAACATAATTCATCTGCCGTATACTATATTTGGAGGGGGGAGAAATTCCCAGAAGTTATGTGTTCACTCTAGGTTATCAAACTAGCAAGTCGTAGTTGTGAAATTATAACCCATAATTCCTAATGTCAAATAAGAATCCTAAATAAACAAATCACAAAACTAAAATTGATACTATAATTCATCCCTTGAGACATTATATATAATTAGTTAATCTTCTAGGTCTTCACTGCAGTACCTAGGTTAACTTGTTAACCTTAAATAATTCTGATTCCTTTATATCAGAGGTCAGGAAACTATAGCCTATGGGCCAAATTGAACCTGCTACATAATTTTGTATGTTCCATGAGATGTGGATTATTTCTGCATTTTTAAATTATTGGAGAAATTATAAGAATAATATGCATAGCACGTGGAAATTATATGTAATTAAAATTCAGTGTACCTAAATAAGGTTTTATTAAAACACATTTATGCTCATTCATTTCTGTATATTCTGTAGTTGTTTTCATGTCACATGGCAGAGCTGAATAGTGACAGAGGCCACAGGGCCTCGATGCAAAGCAGAACACATCTACTATTAGGCCTGTTAAAAAGATTTGTCAATTCTTGTTTTCCAACAAAGTGTTAAAAGTTCTGGGCCTGTGTGCATTAGTGGGTGTATGTAATTATGTAGCATATGGAGTGGCTGACTGCATCCTTGGGCGTGCTCCTCTGTATTCCTTTAATGCCACTCGTTATTCTATTTGACTTTAATTGTGTTCTTGGGTTGATATATTAAAGATTAATGATGCACTTATTCTATATCCAGATTCACAGAGTTGTGAAGATACAACATAGAGTAGGAGACACAGTAAAGATTTTGCTGTTTTCCTCTGGAAAAATCCTGAAGATTTTATGCGTAAGGAATTTAAGTAGTTATAGCAAATCTCTCAGAGGATGCACAGCTCTGTCATATTCTTGTCATAAAACTTAGAGTACACCTGTGCTCTGCTACTTGGAAAAATATGACGCGATGATGTGCAATGCCAGTCATTTAGGGTTTAATGGAGCGATGAGTATACATAATGATTGCATATATTCCTAGCAGAAAAATAACTTCAAAACTCTGTGCTTAATGAGAGTTTAGTGATTATCACAAACCGTGTCCCCAAAAGCAGGATGATTATTTGGGAATAGATATAAAGTATCTATTTTATATCTATTTAGTAGCTACATTTGAATACAAATGTAGCTACTCAATAGTCAACATTTGTAGTGTTTGACATGCTCTGTGATGGTGAGAACATGTTCCTGTTAATTATATGGACAAGAGTCAACTTGTTACCAAAAATGTCAACAATAACAGTAATAACAATGTGGCAGGAACAACAACAAATATATATTAGCTTTCCCTACGTAACCAGACTGTTTAGGTATTTTATGTTTTAATTCACTTAAATATTTACATCACCATACAAGATAAGTATTGCGATATGTACACTGCACATGATACTGTACAGATGAGCAAAATAAAGCACAGAAGAGTTAAGCTGCTTGGCCAAAGTCATGAAAGTAAGAGATGGAAGAATTTGATTTGAAACCTGATAATCTGGTTGCAGTATTTGCTCTTAAGTAATATCTTTTACCGTTTAATCAAGCTATCATTTATGTAGCACTTAAGTTAAATAACAGAATTATGTGTTAGAAAATTATTGAGATTTAATATATATAGTTAGATGTAGATCTATATCTATAGATTTATCTATTTATAGTGAATAGATATATTTATTTTGGATTTCTTAACAGAAAACCATGAATTCTATTTACCAATACCATGAAACAATGGGACTGTGCTGTATTATGTTCTAATCTCCTGATCCTTGAAAAGCACTTTAGTACAGTACACAGTCAGTGCGCCATAAAAGTGCTGAATGAATGGGCGTGGAAAAGACTGCATGGTTTTCATGTTCTAAAATATGAGCAGAAGCTGGAAATTAGGAAGAAGTAATTTTTTTCCTGATTGTTAACTATCATTAGGATTGTCCTCAATAGGTCTGGGATTTCTAGAAGACTTTCTAGACAGGGTCTGAAGCTCATGGTAGGGTAGTTTCATCCACAGCCTTCTAGTTAAGTGTACCTATTTTTTCCTTCTGCTAACATAAAGCTAAGGGTATTGTCCTCTGATCTTAACCTTGATAAACCAGGCTCCTAGAGATAAAACTCAGAAAAGTGTGAGAACCTTCTGGATGGGGTCCCAGTGGTTTTTTTAACTCTCGTTAACACTAAATCTCCAGTGACTTGTTAATTACTATTTAAATCTTTTTATCACTTAACCAGCTCTAGTGGCTTCCGGTAGTAAGCTGTAATCCTCTGTAGTTGCCTGTCTCTCCAGTTGTCCGGGTGACAGTGTGTCTATCACCTCAGTATTCTAATGGATCTAACAAGGGTTGTAAGTTTTTGCTTTGCTTAGTTTTATTTTTTCTTATGGTGAGGACAGAAGTGTTGATTTCCAAGATCTTGCCATGTGACAGCAGAAATCACCTCCTCTTCACTTTAAATCAGCTATGGTAGACTTACCTGTGCCTAAATCCATGTGGCAGTTCTGATAAATATTTTTGATTTATACTTATAAGTTTTCATTTTTAAACATACGTCGTCATCGTCGGCAGCCGTCCGTCTCGAGAGACGATGGTGTAGCTTCTTAAGAGTCTATCTGCACCGCCGAGAATGGCTGTGCAGTCCGACTCGGGAGTGACACGGTATCTGTCTCCTCCCGTGTTGAATCGACATCTTGCGATGACGCTGGAGTGTCCTCTCCAGTGAAGCTGAAGCTACAGAGCCTGGGCAGGGTGATATGGAGGGTCTGCTGTTGCCCATGCAGCAGACCCCCCCTCTCTTCGCAGCTGAAGGGTCCAAGGGAAAGACGGAGTCAATACAGCTTGGCTTCAGGTGCGCCGCAGGAGTTGCCGGTGTTGACTACAATGTCAAACCGCCTTAGGGACTCCGGCTCCGGATTTTCTGTCGGGGTTTACTCCCTTAGCCTTTCCCCTGAAGAGGTATGCCGCAAGGCAGCGGAGGTTTTTTGGAGTCAGAGTTTTCCTTCTCTGATGTGCCCTGACTGGAAGATCGAACCAGCGACACTTAGCTCGCAGGCCGACGCTCAATTCACTGAGCCAAACCAGCCAGGGCTTTAAACATACATATAAATTAGTAAACTATTTCAATATATTTCTAATAAGACCCATTTGTTTTCTAGTTTTGATTTGCAGAAAAATTTTTATTAGCCATCTCACCTGACACGCAGAATCAAACATGAGATCGTTTGTGAAATATTTAAGTTTCTATACCTGATGATCATTAGAAGAAGGTATTTTTTGTTCCTTGAAATATCTTCCACCTTTACTTAATTTCTCGTCGGCAGCCGTCCGTCTCGAGAGACGATGGTGTAGCTTCTTAAGAGTCCATCTGCACCGCCGAGAATGGCTGTGCAGTCCGACTCGGGAGTGACATGGTATCTGTCTCCTCCCGTGTTGAATCGACATCTTGCGATGACGCTGAAGCTACAGAGCCTGGGCAGGGTAATATGGAGGGTCTGCTGTTGCCCATGCAGCAGACCCCCCCTCTCTTCGCAGCTGAAGGGTCCAAGGGAAAGACGGAGTCAATACAGCTTGGCTTCAGGTGCGCCGCAGGAGTTGCTGGTGTTGACTACAACGTCAAACCGCCTTAGGGACTCCGGCTCCGGATTTTCTGTCGGGGTTTACTCCCTTAGCCTTTCCCCTGAAGAGGTATGCCGCAAGGCAGCGGAGGTTTTTTGGAGTCAGAGTTTTCCTTCTCTGATGTGCCCTGACTGGAAGATCGAACCAGCGACACTTAGCTCGCAGGCCGACGCTCAATCCACTGAGCCAAACCAGCCAGGGTAGGATATATACATATAACTACATATATACATAGATGATTATGTATACATATGGTTATCTACATATATATAAGGAATATATATATATACTACTTTTTAAAAACATTCCATTTTCCCAAGAGAACGGACATAGTAAGTCTTAACTATACTCACTAAGAAATGATCTAAGATGTTCGATGGATGTTAAAAAAAATTGCATGTTAAAAACTCTGCCTCTTATATTACTTAACATGTGTTTATAATAGTTGTCATTTACCCAATTCTGAGGTCAAATAAATCATTTTACACACACCAGTCATTTAATATTCACATCGTGATAAGTGGAAGATAGGATTTGCTCAAATTTACAGAATTATGGCGGGGATGAATCCAGATTAAAATCCAGCAGTAGTCCACTGCTTAACTACTCACTAAGCCACTCTGCTTCTGGTGGGCTGTGTTTCCATAAATAAAAGAGTCGCAAACTGCAGATGGACTTGACCTCCAGCCCCAGCCATCTCAGAAAAGGCTCAGGATTTCTCTTTGTGCTATCTTTTATGGTTATATTCTACATAATTAAAAATATAGTTTTTTTTCCCCAACTTAAGTCATAACTACTAAATATATCCATCTATGTTTATATTTCTGGTTTCTTCATTAATTTTTATTTCTTTGCTCTCTCTCCTTTTCAGTCCAAATATAACATAGTAGTATCATCAGTAATTATTCCTAATAAAATATTCTAACTAATGAACTCAACAAGACTCAGTTGCAAATGCTGGTTATCACTCCTTTTTTATCTATCTGGTCTTCAGATTAACTTCTTTGAACTTAGATTTTCTCATTCATAATACAAGAGTATCACATCTACTTGGATGAGCTGTGAGAATTAGAAATAATGTAGGCAGTCACTCTCTACAATCCTGTCATGTTTCTGGAAATAAATAAATGTGCAATAACAATATTTCATTGTACAAGCATATTTAGTTGGTATATCATTAAAGTAGTATCCTTCAAGACTATTAATTGTCAGAAATAAAGGTTCAAGTGAAAAGGCTTCTCTTAAAATGAAATGCATTTATTTTCTTTTTAATGGACCTGCCATGCCTTATGTACAATCTTTCTCTGTCTAGTTTAAATACAGTGTAAATAACATTGACCTCGGGGGTAATGATGGATATTGTTCTATTACCAAAGGGTTTCTCTTCCCTGAAGAAATGTAGGGTATGAAGTCTGTGCCTTATAGTGAGTCTGCTAATGTTTCTCTCTTGGACTAGTTGCAAAACCACAGAAATACCTGAAATAACAAATGAAAAAGAGCTGAGTCTAATTTGAAATAGATTAATGGAAAAGACAAATTAATGTTTTATTTTTCTGGGTGTTATAAATCTTAAGCCTATAACTCATATTTTGTTTTTGCGTATTTGAAAAAAAAGCAGAGTGCAAAGAATCTTTCCAAACTGGTAAAGCTGCCATGTGAAAGGAGACGGGCTAATGGTCTGGAAGATTTGTAAGGTGCTGCGTCCAAATTGTTCTCTCTGAGATGGGCTGAAAGTCCAAAGTTGCACATTTTTCAGGTAAATTGGCAGAGCTATTGTAGCAAGAGGATTTGGCAGAATAGCTCATGCAGGTCTTTGCTGCTTCAGGATGCTCTGTTGAACTCGAATTATTTCATTTTCTCAAACTCTTTCACTGAGTCAGTAAAATTTTTGAGTAATATTTAAACACTACATATTTTTTACACTTTGAAGTGTTAGAACAATGAAGACTCATATAAAATGACTTCTTTCGTATCTCTCAGAACAAGTGTCTATATTCTAAGCTGTATCTATGTTATTGAGCAGTGCAGAAAGGGGTCCATGGGCAGTGTTCCTCCTGCATTATCTTGTTCCCACTCTTACCTCCAGAGTCCACACCATCGTCACGTTCTCTCTTTGTTCAGTCTTTATCTTTCAGATTTCATAGAATCAAGCTTTTTGTCCTTCTTTTTAAAAGTTTGTCTTTCATTACAGTTAATATAAAATATATGAGGTCAGTCCGAAAAATGTCCAGCCATTGTTAATGTAACAAGATCGGTTTACACAACATCGATATAAACTGGCAGCCAAGGAGAATGGACTGGAATAAACATGTGAGAACAATGATGACTTCGCTGTAATATTCAGTGGGGGCAGTAGACTCCACTGAGTGAGCAAATGTACTATGTGACCACCACATTCAAAATTACTGAGTGAGCGGAACAATGAATCTGCATCAAATTTTGTGTTAAGTTAGAACATTTCTCCATGGAAACTATTCAGAAGATTCAGGAGACTTTCAGGGATGACGTAATGAGTGCAGCACAAATAAAATGTGGCATAAATGCCCCAAAGATGGTCATGAATAAGGCATGTCAAAATTGGGAAGGTGGTGTCCATCATGAGTATGCCCTTCTAGGCCAAACAACCAACAAGGAGTACTACTTCAATGTCCCTCATCAGTTGAGAGATGCAATACCATGAAAACAGCCACAGCTACGCGCAACTGGTGATTGGCAGCTTCACAGCAGTGCAGTCCCCACTCATGCACCACGTCTCATGCATAGTTTTTAGTGAAACATCAAATCATCCATGTGACTCAGCCCCACTTCAGCCTAGATTGGGCACCCTGTGACTTCTGGCTTTTCCCAAAGCTAAAATAAACTTTGAGAGGAAAAAGATTTCAGACCATTGATGAGATTCAGGAAAATATGACAAGGTAGTGAATGGCGATTGGGAGAACTGTGTGAGGTCCCAAGGTGCCTGCTTTAAAAGGGACTAAAGTGTCATTGTCCTATGTACAATGTTTCTTGTATCTCGTATCTTCTTCAATAAATGTCTCTATGTTTTCATATTATGTGGCTGGATACTTTCTGGACTGACCTTGTGTATTAGTTTCAAGTGTACAACATAGTGAGTCAACATTTATATAGCTTACAAAAGCGATCACCACAATAACTTTAGTAACCATCTCTCACCTTGTG
Organism: Furipterus horrens; assembly: GCF_987537825.1. Taxonomy (NCBI): domain Eukaryota; kingdom Metazoa; phylum Chordata; class Mammalia; order Chiroptera; family Furipteridae; genus Furipterus; species Furipterus horrens. The sequence continues at coordinate 14,172,937 of NW_028327171.1, forward strand.
CAGTTATTACAACACCATTGACTCTACTTCTTATACTGTACGTTACATGCCTATGACTTACTTTATAATTGGAAATTTCCACTTAATCTCCTCCCTTTCTGACAACCATCACTTGTTCTCTGTATCTATGGATTTGTTATTTCATTTTGTTTGTTATGTTTCTTCGGTTCTACATGTAAGTGAAATCATAATGTTTGCCTTTCTCTGTTTGACTTACTGCACTTAACACAATACCCTCTAGGTCCATTTATCCATGTTAGAATAAAACAGCAAACCCCAAATACAAAGGGAAAGACACTCTTTATTTTAATATCATAGTTTGTAGAGCTTTCAATATCTTTTTATCTTGTTCATGACTCATAAAAGCTTTTCTTTATTAAAGGAAACAGAACTGAGATTCAACCTCTCATTTAATCTGTGAGTCTTCAAATTATTTACAAATTATTTATCTCAATTGTTCATACATTCACTTCAAGAACAATATAGTTGTGATCTGAGCAGATTGCAATATTTTATGTTAAGCACCTAATCTGCCACACTCCAATTATTCCCCGTGACTTTGTTCAACCCATTGGAATGAAGCAGAACATACTGTTCATTTAGTCTTCATTCATGCAACAGGCATCTATCGAACCCCACCAGGTACTGGCCTATGTGTTGATGGTGAGCAGTGAACAATATGCATATATGTTTCTGCTGTCATGGGCTTCACATTTTAGTAGATTTGAGATAATAAATAAGAAAAACATATGTCAGATTAGATGAAAGTAAGTGCTAAGTGGGAAAATACAAGCAGAAAAGGACTAGGAAGTGCGTATTTGTGTGTCTGCAGGAGTTAGCAATTTAACTTTATTTAAATAGAGTTGCCATGGAAGTCCTCACTGAGCAGATGACTTTCAGTGAGCAAGAGAAGGGAAGCCCTACCATATTTGGAGAAAGATTTTCAAGCAAAGAGAATAGAATGTCAAAGGCACCAAAGTGGAGAATTTTATTTCATGGACTTCATGACAGTCTCTGATTATCTAATAATCACCAGCATATCATTCAATACCCCCATTAGTAGAAAATCCCTAGTATCTTCCTTTATTCAGAGATAAAATTATTTAGACCACCTTTAATGACACAATGGCTTGCCTGCTGGAAAGATTCTCTGCTTTGCATTCACTGTCTTCTCCACATTTGTATAGGATACTAATAAATACTCTATTCCACCTGTTAAGGAATGACTAAATAAATGATTATTTATATTCCTAGTGCTTTTTAAAAAAGTGCCTTCTGACATAATAAAAACTTTGTTGGTATTCACTTCTCCTTTATATTAATTCTCTTCATTTCATCTGTGTCCTACCTTTCCATCCCTAAGGAACCACTCTATTTTCAGATTATTACTAAATATTTAATTATCCCATTTTTATCACAGTCAAATCGGAGGAATTAAGAAAGGAGTGGTAAGCATCTGACAAAGTCCACTCCTTCACATAACAATTGTCCTTCAATAGCTGTCTCACTTGTCACCTAGTAGCAGAATTAGAATTGTTAAATGACAATTGATAAATTCTAGGAAATCTTTGTTAAGTGTTATTATTATGTAATTTTTTCTCTAAAAGTCAAAGTAATAAAAATTAGTGAAGCATTGGTAAATTACATTACAGACTTTACTTCCTTTAACTGTTAAATCTCTCCCTAGGTTTTAGATGCCCATTGTAAATCATGTCAGTTAATAATACCTGTTATAAACAGCATGAGCATATGATTTATCACACAAACTGAGAATTTTTATAAGTGATAATTGGTACTATTAAAAATTAAACCATGGTAAAAAGTATGAAGCAGAGCTATGCAAAAAACCTGGACTTCTATTTATTGTACTTATATATTATATTTAATAAAGATAACTCACATAGTGGCTAACAAATCATATTCTAGAATCACAGAGAACTGAGTTTATATCCCTGTGTTGGTGAAACATAGATAAAACCTTGGGGAAATAATTTACTGTCTCTAAGCCTCATTCTCTACATTTGTAGAGTGTAGCTATTTATAGTATGTATCTCATAGAATTGTTAACTTAGGGGTTATGCATATTATTTACTAAAAAAAATAGACACCAAATTAGTGAAATTTTTATTTTGCATGGATATGAAGCAAGTAGAAAGGTAAAATGTTACAGCCAGTTTTGAAACAGTTTGTTAGTTTCTTATAAGATTACATATTCACTTACTTACTATAAGACCCAGCAATTTCATCCTTAAATACCTACCCAAGAAAAATAAAAGCTTATATCTACATAGTTCTGCAGTAGCTTTATTCATAGTAGCCAAATAGGAAAGAACCCAAATGATCTTTGGCTGAAGAATCGATAATGTGTAGTGCATCCATCCAATGGAATACTACTCAGAAATAAAAGGAAGCAAATGACTGATATAAAGAACAACATGGATGAATTTCAAAAGCATTATGCTACATGAAAAAAGCCAAATACAGAAGGCTGTATACTATATGATGCCATTTATGTAAAAATATTCTTTAAAAGCCCAAGATATTATTTTAGAAAGAACCGTAGGTGGGGAGAGAAGACTGACAATAAGGGGGAAGAACAGAAACATCTTTCTATGGGTGGGGTACGTAGGAGTGGGAAAGTATCTTTTGATACAAATATAAATATTTTAAAGCTCATTTTCTGACTCCTGGAACCACAACATTTTAAATTACAAGCTGAGAAAATGGAGCATAAGAGATGAGATTTTGTGGTATCCTCCAGATGGAGAAGTACAAAGGGGGGTACAATGAAGGTTTCCTCAGACCTTCGTATAGTACAGATCTCCATAATTCATTCTAGTTTTTCAAATCATCGATGACTGCATTTTAAATGCAGCACAAAAACATAGAAGCCAGATTTTACTTGATGTTATTTTTTTGTTTACCCATTTGTGATATTTTTATGAGTACTTTGCCTTTTCATCCTCATCTACACACAAACACACATACACCTATATGCAGGCTTTCACTAACATTGAAAAGCAAATGGAGGAACAATAATTAATGGGCAAATTCAAGTGTTGAAATCAAAATCAGTTTTAAATGTAAATAAATACAGCATGAAGCAAAAGTATGTTTCCATTTGTGAGTACACAAAACACAGAGTTTATTCTTTTGTCATTATTTATTAATTATTCTGCTAGTTTCCATATGAACAACTGTGAACCTACTTTTGCCCTACCCTGTATTTATTATAAACTCTGACTACAGTATTACACATAACAATGTTTAATTCTATTTTATTAGTGTTAATTAGTTACAGATTATACTAACATAGATACAATTCCCTATCTTTTATAATATTAATGAGATGCTTTTTCTTACAAAATAAAATCTTGACAGATTTAATTTATAGCTAGAGTATCTTGAAAGAGAAAATTCACTAAGGAGTTTACTAGAGATGATATTCTTCTACCCCTTATAGAACTGGCTGGAGCCTTTCATGAATGTTTACATTAATAATGTTCAGGGTTTGAGGTTAATATTTCTGCTTTGGATTGATTATGACTTCTAGTATAACTGAAGTTAAGGCTATTGTATCATAATGATTTTCACTGTAAAGTAATAAACGCAACTCAAAATTTCTTAAGAAAGAAGAAACATTCTATTGCCTGATCCTTAACTGAGAAATCTAACTGAGGGGAACATTTTTAACATGGATCCAAGCGTTCAGAAAATGCATTTTGACTTCTTCTCCTTTACACTTCCTTTCTCTGCATTTATGGATGTGCTTGTCTTTTCAATTCCTCTCTCCCATCACAGAAATCCTAGATAAGGAGTCAGACTGGTTTGGGAGCATGTGTTTAATTGACAGATCAACCGCGGTGTTCAAGCATGTGGGGTACCATGTTTGGCAGGCATGGTAGGATGGTCTTACCAGAATCATAGTAACTAAATATGTGGATCTTCCTGCTCCCCAAAAGAAAGGGACTGAAAAAACAAAAATAATAGACAACAAGTCTTCTCGTCTGCATTAAACATGTCATGTTATTTTTGTACCTTGACATCTTGGACTCCTGTTGACACTGGAAGGGACTTCTCCTCCCAAGGTTAGCTAATTCCTAAAGATAGAAAATAACTCATTAGGGACCGTGCCTTTCATACGCAAACTAATCAACCCAGAACTCACCCATCCAGCTGGGCTCTTACAGTCCAGGCCACTACTCCTTTGTCCTACTTACAACAGGGTGGGGTACCAGACAATTCTGGATAGTTGCTCAAACCCAGAGTGCACTGAAATCATTCAGACAAGCCAATTCTAAGCCTCCTGAACCTACCTCTTCCTGTCCTTCCTTTGGAAAGGACAATAAAGTTTCTCATCCACATTTTCTGCTCGCTCCATCTGCCTCCTGACTGATCCTGGAGCTGTCACATGTGGCCCTGCTTCATGTGACATGTCTCCTGTTTATATTTTCCCTTGTGACAATCGTGTCCATGTCTGTATGGCTTACTGCACTTGACTAATACAAGTCCTGAGTACATTTAAAAATAAAATCTAATATGCTTACATTATAAAAGTCAAAATAATTAACTTATCTGTTTATTCTGTAAAAAAATAATAAACACAAACCTTATTTAAAATGAACTGGGAATACTCATTAAAATGAATAGAGAGTATTATGTAGAATGAGGTAAGTTGGATGGAGAAAAGCAAATACTGTATAATTTCTTATATATGGAACCTAAAAATCAAAATAGACCATGGTCGCCTAGCTAGCTCAGCTGCTCAGTTGGTTAGGATGTTGTCCTGAATACACCAGGGTTGCTGGTTTGATCCTCGGTCAGGGCACATGCAAGAAACAAGCAATGGATGCATAAATAAGTGGAACAAAAAAGTGATGTCTCTTTCTTTCTATCTCTCTCAAATCAATCAATCAATAATAATAAATAAATAAATAAAAACAACTGAACAAATAAAACAAAAACAAATTTATATAGAGAGAGAATAAATTGATGGTTGCTCTAGGAAAGGAGAATGGGGTGGAGAGGCGAAGGGGATTAAGACGTACAAACTTGCAGGTGGAATTTCAGTCACAGGGATGTAATGTACAGCACGAGGGCTAGAGTCAATAACATTATAAGAGCAATTTATACAGTGACAGACAGTTACAAAATTTACTTCAGTGATCACTTCGTAAAGTGTATAAATGTTGAATCTATATGTGTACACCTGAAACTATATGTCAATTATAATTAAAACCAAATGAATGAAAAAGTAAACCAGGAGGGTCCTTAGAGAAGGAAGATTTTATACCCTACATCTGCTTCCAAGCATAACAGTGAGAACCCTTTATTGGTAATAGCCCTCTAAATTTCCTCTTTCCCTCTATAAGAGTCTCCCCCTTTGTTGTATCAGAGCTTGCACGAGGCCTGCCATGATTGCTTGTTCCAGATTTACAGTTCTTCGTTGTTCCTTAATAAACACATTTTGCTGGAGAAATATCTGGCTGACATTTTGTTTAAGGCCAACAATTCATTATTTAATTATACATTTGGCATTTACTAAGTAGTTAGTTTTTTCAAGATACAAATATTATTTCTGTAACTTAGGTACTGAAAGCCATATATTGGTTCAGTTTCTTTAAATAGCACTTTTCCTCATCATCTCTATTCATGGTGCTCCAGTGATACAAAACCAACAGGACATATACATAGATACATAGGATGAGGTTTGTTATGAGGGATTGGCTCACATGGTCATGGAGGCTAAGAACCCTCACAAGTCTGCTGTTTGCCAGCTGAAGGCCTGAGAACCAGAAGAGCCAATGGCATAAGTCCCAGTCAGTGCCCAACATCCCCAGAACTGGGACCTAATGGTGTAAGTCCAAGTCTGAATCTGAAAGCCCAAGAACCATGCTTGCCAATGTCCAAGGTCAAGAGAAGATAAATATCCCAGTTCCAGCAAAGGGTACATTCATCTTTTTTCCCCCATTTTTGTTCTATTCAGGACCTCAAAGAATTGGATGATGCCTGCCCACATCCCCGAGAACTATCTTCTTTACTCATCTATCAATTTAAATGCTAATCTCTTCCAGAAACATGCTCACAGACACACCCAGAAATAATGTTTAACTAGTTATCTGGGCATCCCTTAGACCAGTAAAGTTGACACAGAAAATTAATGATCACATCCCTAAGTACCCTTTTTAATAGCATCATTTAATTTACATGGTAGAGAGAGAAGACTCAAAGTAAATAGATTCATGAAAGATTTTAGTTTTTGCTTTTAGCTTTACATTTTGGTATTGAGTTTCAACTCAGAAACAAAGAGCCCTCAACCACCTGAGTTTTTTCCATTAAATAAATTTGAAGAATGGAATCAGATTCTTCATTTGGTATTATTTTTTTTTAAAGTTTGTTTTCTTATGATTTGTGAAGAGTTTTAAAACATACAGTCCACATAATCTTTCAAAAAAGTAAAATCCTTATAAAACAATATCAAAATTAGCTTGTGGTAAAGAAGCTAAAACAGAAGGAAAGAATATTTTCAAATGCTGCAGTGAGATTAATTCTGGAAGTATTTCCTTGGAAGTAAGTTTTGAATCTGATTTGAATGACCAAGAAAAAGAGCTAATAAAAAGTTTAAGAAGGTATGTTAATTTGTAGCTAGCTAGAAAGTTAGTGCTCTTTCCGCCTTCCGACTTTAACTCAAATCCCTTCGCTCATAATTAAGAAAGCATGAGACAATGTCAGTGAGTGGAATGACAGTTCTGTAGACATAAATTTGGAGGTGTTTTAGCTTATATTTGAAATAATCACAACCACAAAGTCAAGGAATTTATTAATAGTAAAGAGAGCTTAGGACACATCACAACTGCTTCTATAATATCTTGGAAGGTCATATTTAGAGGAAGAATGAATAACAGGAATATTTGCAGAAATTCTGCAGTGGGATGAGGGCCTGAAACAAAGAGCATATATGGTGACTATGGTCAGGACACTGTTACAGTGAACACCTTTTATGTTTCTCCAAAGAGCAGAGACCTTGGAAGTATGATGGAAAATAAAATCATATTAAACCATTTCCCCTTGAAATAAGGGAGTGTCTAATATGAGATAAAAATACTTGTAGATCTATGCATAAAGTATATCAGATAGAGTTAGTCTTTGCTTCTCAAAGCCATCTAACACTGTGGTCTAACTACGATTGTAAAATTTTTGATGACACTTATCTGGCAATTTCTAAATGCATATCTACATATAAAAAACATGGCAGTAGATATAAAACTCCAATGAACAACTGGAAGCAAAAAGTTAAGGGGAGGCACCTCATCACCCATTTAAATGAATCAGCCCTTTGGGTTGAAATTGTTTTTTTGTAAGAGGACCTTAAAACTCAGTTGCATGCATTATAACAAGGTATAGACACCAAGGATAGGCATTTAGGAAGAAACTTGGCACCACTGTGGCAGGGCATATGTGTGCATTTGGGCTATTGCCAGGACAGTTATTCAGTGAGCCAACACGCAATAAAAGCAATAGAAGCAGCCTTGGCAGCATCACACTGGAAACCAGCAGAGGCTCTGCCAAGTCTGGAAGCAGAGGCAAAGGCCACAACAATAGTAAAGCAGGAGCACAGCTTTGCAGTCCTTCCCTGACAAAGGCAGTTTGAAGGGAAATCACACTTTTCGGAGTCCTAATTGAAGGATTGTTGTCTTTGCCCACCCACTCGATTCATCTGATTTCACAACCATGACTTTCACAACTGGTTTGTAAATGCTATTGGACCCATTGTGCTCCCGCCACTTATGTGGGAGTCAAGTACCCAGAGAGAGACCTTTTGGCAGTTAGAGACTTTGTTGATCTATAGCACATGTGGCAAATGAAACCAATAGCTTTAGAGAATGTGCATAAAATTAGTTCGCTCCTGCAAGGGTTTCAGTTCTTCCAGGTTTATATTGCCCTTTTTTGGCTCAGTCATGTTGCAGAAACCCAGTGTCCATTTAGGATAGTGTGTGCCCTCTGTTCCATTCTGAATAAGGCATGTTTTCCTTCTGATCAGGACTGCCCAGGTTATATGCAATGGAATTGAAATAAGAGGTCTTTTCCTGTTCCTTCTTGTCTTCTTCAGGATTCCACCCAGGCTGTGTTGGATGACCGAGGCTATGAGGCTACTGGTTTTATTGACCAGTAGCTTCACACAGGTGCAAGTGCTGCAGGGAGGACAGAAGAGTGTAGGCCTTCAGGAAGGACAGACCTGAGCTGCCACAAGCATACACCACCCTGCTCTAGCCTCTTCCTGGTGTGTAGATAGGAAGATGGAAGCTTGTCAAACATACAGGTAATCTGTGTAGAATTTCATGCTGAAGGTTTGGGTTTGGTTACACTTTTCACTAATAATTGGTATCTAATTATACTGAATCACTTTCTTTGTTCTTTAGCTCTTCCATCTAATATGTGCACAGAAAAAGCAGAACAGGACTAATATATAAAGGAAACATATTCCTTTACCACAAAAAACCTGGAAACTAAATTTTCCATGATGTAGGAACAGCTATATAAATGGCAATGTTAGAATAATTCATTGATTTATTTAATAAATGAAATTTATTCATTCGACAAATATTTTCTGAGCTTCTACTTTGTACCATGCGTGATTTTTGGGTTCTTGAGATACGACAGTTAACAACAAAGTAATCACCTTGCTTTTATGAATTTTGCATTCTAATATAAGTGGGAGGAAGGGAGGAACATAGCAAAATAAATAAGGACACATTCATAATATGTCAGGAAGTGATAAACGAATAGAAAAATAAAGCAGGGCCAAAGGACAGAGTGACACAAAGAGATACAATGTAATGTTATGCAGAAAACAAAGCAGAGTTTGGCCCAGAGCATAAAAGTTCCAAAAAATTTATATAGACAAGCTTCTCCTGATTATATTAATCTCCCAGTCTCTCTCTCTCTATGATGGTTAATTTTACATATCAACTTGCCTTTGCTGCGTGGTTCCTAGATAGATGGGAAAAACATTACTTCTGGGTGAGTCTGTGTGGGTTTTCTGGAAGAGATTAGCAGTTGCATCGGGAGGCTGACTGAAGACAGTGCCCCTTGCCAATGCAGGTGGACATCATCTGACCCACTGAGGGCCTAAATAGGTCAGAGGAAGGGTGAAGCTGCTTTCTGTCTGAGCCGGAACATCCCTTTCTTCCTGCCTTCAAGCATAGGTGTTTCTGGTTCTCATGCCTTTGGACCTGGATGACTTGTTTTACTCCAGCAGCGCTCCTAGTTCTTTAGCTTAGAGGTGGCAGGTCATGGGCCTTCTCAGCTTCATAATCATGTGAGCCAATTCCTTATAATAAATGTCTTTCTATATCTCTATCTTGGTCTCTCTTCTCTATATCTATCTATGTTATGGTTCTTTATCTCTGGAGAGCTCTGACTGATATGCTCCCAAATTCCATCCACCCATGTAATGAAAACATGCCACAGTGAGTAATAAAGATACAGAATCATTAAGAAAGGAGACAGTAGGGAAGACATCTTATGTTTGCCCGTTTTGTCACTTTTCTCCTTTACAAATAAAATAGTAATAAATTTAAAGTGTACAACATGATGATTCAATATACATACACACTGTGAAAGGATTTTCACCATTGAGTTAATTAACTCATCCATCAACTCACATATTTATTTCTTAAACTTTCAAAGTTAATGCTCTCAATTAAATACTAAGGGCCAATCTTTCCAGACTCAATCACCTATAACTATGATAATTTTTAAAACTGCATGTTTTTTTACTACTTTCAATGGTAAGTTAATAATATTAAATTATCAACATTCACTTAAATCCCAATGTTTTTCTTATAACTCTATTTTCATGAACTGTTTCTTTAAAAAGATTCTGATATCCTACATTCAGGAAATACAACTACATCAATCTTGGGAGACTTAAACTAAAATAATTTTAGAAAGTGGCCTGCTGAAATATTATGAATATTTTATAGAAAAAGATTCAAGTCAGAATTATTTTTGAAATAAATTGTTTTTCATTAAATCTATGTAATGGTAGCCCTGGCTGCTGTGGCTCAGTGAATTGAGTGTCGGCCTGCGAGCCAAGTGTCACTGGTTCGATTCCCAGTCAGGGCACATGACTAGGTTGCACGTCAGTTCCCCAGTTGGGGGCGCGAGTGAGAGGCAACCACACAATGATGTTTCTCTCCCTCTCTTTCTCCTGTCCCCTCTCTCTACAAATAAATAAACAAACAAATTAATGAATTAATTAAAAAAAAGGAGTACAGGATGATACAAAAGAAATGGAAAAACCAGTGATAATTATAAAAAAAAAAACTATGTAATGTTCATAGGCATTGAACAAATGCTCTGTACTTTAATTTCTCCCTTATAGAAGAGGGGTATATTGATACATACGTGGTATGTTAGAAATAAGTTGATAATAGATTTGACTTTATGATTTAATAACATTGGTGGATATATCACCAAGATAAATAAACTTGGCCCCTTAGTTTGAGACAGTAACAAATCAAGGAACAAATAAAGATATATTCATTGAAGATTTTGTTTTTATAAATGGGAATAAGGTTAGCCTGTGGCATTCGCATGGTTACTTTATTGGGACTTTTACTTTCTTGCTATAACCCATGCATTTGGAAATACTTTGGAAAATGTAAATTGTTGCAATATTTCAAAGAGAAGATAAATTGGCTTTTATAGTAAAAGTACATATAGCTTTTGTTGCTTTTCTAAGTCTGCATAGAAAAAAATGTCTTTTTATGACACTTAATAGAAAGTGAGAGACTTGTGAGTTCTGGCACCATTTGTACAGAAATATCACCTGGAAAAAAAAAAATTAAAAGGCAAGCTACAGAGGCTGATAATGCGTCTCAAGAAATGACTGCCTGTGGTAGCGTAAGATGCTCATCATTATGTTGCTCCTGCAGGCAGCTTTCCTGCCATATTGAAAAAGATGACTCCATTAACCTTGACTTTCAGTGCAGAAGTCTTGACAGCCTCCAAGATATCAGATGAGTCTGATGAGCAAAAGGCAGAGATGATCTGTATTATCCTTGTTATGCTCTTGAGTTACTTAGTGATTAGCAAATTGATCTTCAGTTAACACAATAAAAGGAAAGATTGGGTTCTAATTAGTGTGTAATAACTTTTGAGATGATAAGATATAAAAGCTCAAGAGGAAATTTCCTTGCATTGTAAGTCATTCATCAATATCTGTGCTACTGTGGAGATTATTGAGTCAGAGAAATTAATCTAATTAAGCTAAATTAGCCAACACATGCTATTATAGGCTTTAATAAAATGGTAATGTAGGTTTTTTATTATAAAAAGTCTGTTACCGTAGATTTTTTTAAAAAAGTTCCACAAACGTAAATGATACATACTAAATTCAGATTAGTAGGAGTATACCTAGGAAAATGGGCCAATTTTTATGATTGATTTTTAGACAATTTCCACAGGCTATTGTTATAGGTGACCATTTTCCCAACTGTCTTTAGTCACCTGGAAATGAGAGATTCCCCTTATCTTTATGATTACATAATGAATTTCAGGTAAACAAAGTCTTGGCATATTATCCAATATAAAACATTGAATTATGTTTACTACCTTTCTGACTCAAACTTACTATAGAGTGTAGAAATTGATATAGCTTTGCCTAAGAACTCAGGTTCACATTGCCTTTTAGATCAAGCCAAATTCATATTTATAGTACATGTGATCTTTCATAGTACATATGATCTTTCATAGTAGTATAACTTTACCTCGACTCCCACTACTTTTGAAAGCCTGCTGTGTTTACACAGTAATCTACTTCATTACTCTCACCCAATATGCAATGTGTATTTTCTCATCTCTAGATTTTTTTGTGATTTTGTTTGTTTTTCTGATGTCTTTTTTTTTTGCTGTTCCTAAGCCAACCACTCCTCCAAATGCAGATAAATCTTATTTCCATCATGAAATATTCTCAGATGGTTTTAACAATTATTATCATTTTTATTCTAATGAGTCTCAAGAGTATATATTGAATATTTTCTGACTCAGGCACTGTGAAATGCCTTGCTTAGCTTTTACTTTCAAACTCATTTACATTCTCTCCTTTTGCTTTAGATGTAAATCTGTTTGTTGCAAGGTTATTGATACAATGTTCAAATATTATATTTCTACTAACTCAATAATTAACAGAGGTAAGAACTTAGCATCTTTTTATTCTCTACTCCTGGTAGCATAATACTAAGCCTAGGTATGTCTGGGAAAAGTCCAGCCATTGTTAATATAATGAGATTGGTTTTCACGATATTGATATAATCTGGCAGCTAAGGAGAGTGGACTAGAATATGCATGTGCGAACAATGATGACTTCACTGTACTCGTCAGTGGGGACAGTAGACACCATTGAGTGAGCATGTGTACTATGTGGCCATTGCATTAAAAATGACTGAGTAGAACAACAAATCAGCATCAAATTTGGTGTTAAGCTTGAACATTCCTCTGCACAAACTATTCAGATGACTCAGAAGACTTTCAGGGACAATACAATGAGTGCAGAACAAATAAAAGTGAGGCACAAGTGCTTCAAAGATGGTTGAAATCTGTTGAAAGTGATCCACATTCTGGAAGGCCTGCAACAAGCAGAACACCTGAGAATGTTGAACACATACAGGCTGCCATCAACAAAGTTCGGCGACTGACAGTGTGAGAACTGCAAGTTGTTATGGAGATTCCAAAAAGTACCGTGTCTGAAATTTGGATGTAGGATCTTGGCATGAAATGTATCATGGCAAAATTCAGTCCAGTTTCTGCCAACAGAACAGAAAGAACACTGTATTACAGGTGCTAATGACGTGATTCAAACCTCTACCAATGAGCCAGATTTTCTCAAGAAGGTCATAACCAGATATGAATGCTGAGTCTATGGTTACAATCCAGAAAGGAAAGCCAAGTTGTTCCAATGGGAATCACCTGGTTCTCCACACCTGAAGCAGGTGCAGCAAAGTTGCAGCAAGATCAAAACTATGTTAACTGTATCCTTTGACTGGGAACGTGTTGTCCATCGTGGGTATGCCCCTCCAGGCCAAGCAATTAATAAGGAGTACTACCTCCATGTACTTTGTTGGTTGAGAGATGCAATGTGATGAAAATGGCCACAGCTACGGGCCACTGGTGATTGGCAGCTTCATCATGACAATGTGCCTGCTTATACATCATGACTCGTGCAGAGTTTTTTTGGAGAAACATCAAATAACCCAGGTGACTCAGCCCCCCTCAGCCCACATTTGGCACCCTGTGACTTCTGGACTTTCCCAAAACTAAAATAACCTTTAAAAGTGAAGAGATTTCAGACAGTTGATGAGATTCAGGAAAATACAACGGGGCAGCTGATGGTGATTCCAACAAAGGATTTTTCAGAATGTTTTGAACAGTGGAAGAGACACTGGGAGAACTGTGTGAGGTCCCCAGGCACCTACTCTGAAGGTGACTGAGATGTCATTGTCCTATGTACAATATTTCTTGTATCTTGTACCTTCTTCAATAAATGTCTATTTTTCATAGTACATGGTTGGATACTTTCTGGACAGACCTTGTATATTACATGCTTAATAAATTATTGTTGAATTAAACTGAACATTAAAAAATCAGAAGTTTTTGATTATTTGTTTTAGTATTTTTTACTTAATGATGTTACCTTATCAACTTTTCCTATGGCATAATTTTATTGACTTGAGAATCCCTAAATGTTTTATTTCTTGTTGGTGAGGAGACTGTAAAAAAATTTTAATCTCAGTTCAAATATAGAAATGTATTCATGTGAGGAATTAATTTAATTGTAAGATCAGTAGCTACCATATTAGTCATGTGTTATTTGTTAGAAGTTTTAAAAAATTTCCCAATACCCTATAATATAGATGACTGAACAGAATAACAAGCAGGGTTATTAATGGAGGTCAAGAAACATGTTTTTAGTTATATATAGTAAATGACAGAACCAAAATTTGAATCCAGATAAATGCTTGCCACAAATTATTTGTTTGAAATATTATATCTGTTCCTTCAGAGCCTTACTATGCATATTATGAATCTGAATGATTTAATAACACTGGTACACACATGAATATGGAGGAATCCTCTGTCAACAGGAACAACACTGTTACCTTTTTTGCCTACCCACTTATAAGAGAATTTCAGTGGAAAATCTTACATTTAGTGGATGTGACTTTTATTTTTTCCTCATAGTATCCACTGCATATTTTGGAATTAGGCTGCCTTCAAGTTCCCTATTTAATATGCGATTAAAACTATTTTTTCAATAAGAAAATGACCAATATACTTTGGGAAAAATCAGCAAGTTTGGAGAAAATTTAAAATACTCATTTATTCTACATGTGATTAAATTAAATCATACAAATTTATTTAACAAAAGAAAAAGGAAGACTGACTTTAACTCTTTTATTCCCAAGGTACTTGAGATAATAAATTTCCTTTTTGCCAGTGTGGTTTCAGTAACATCCGCCATATTTCTACCTATATCTCAAAACCTAGACCTACATAGCCTCTGGTTGTACTTGAGAATTAGAGCAACTACTCTGTGTATAAGTGGTGATGGACTGAGACTTGACTTGGGATGGTCAACACAGAATACAGTGTATAGATGATGTGTTATAGAATGGTGCACCTGGAACTTGTATAATTTTATTAACCAGTGTCACCCCAATGAATTCAATAAAAAGAAAAACGAATGAAAGTTAATATCAGATGAACTGGAGTAAAAAATCCTTTTCATAGGTATAAGTCACATACTACAATCTTGTGTCTACAATGTACATAAAAAAGAGAAAAAGATTACATTATTTCATGATTATTGTGACAGATATAAAAAGGTTTTCCATTGGTCATGATAATCTCCTAGAAAAATTTAACACTAAGGCCCCATATTGATACATTTGTTAGTCAAAGATAGATCTTCAAGTAATTTCATCTGTTTTCAGGAGGTTTTTATGAAGGATAATTTTATGGTATTCAAATTAGTGAGTATATTAATTTACTAAGATTTAAATTCTTGGCCTTATATAAAAAAGAATACATCATTTTATTTGCAGTAAACTCATGTTAACAATAAAATATTCTTACATTTTGCAAATTTTGCTGTCTTTTATGAAAAAGATTATAACAAGTTATAAAATTATATTTTTCTTTAATATTTTTCTAATTTTTCCAGTAATTGTTTTTATTTTCAATTTTAAAACTACAGATATATCCCTGACATACTTTGATATTTTATTACATTTTTTTGACTTTTTTATCCTTGAGTTCATTATAAAAAGTAAGATCTGAGTTAAATTAAAAAATATATATATCATGTGAAATGTTACAAGTTGAAATAAAGAAAAATAAAATTTCAAATGCTGGTGTACATGAGTTTCTGAAGTCTTTGACAAATATTTTGAAAGGTCATGATATAAGATAACTCCAATGGTAGAAATTTGAATAGAATGCTGAAAATAGTTTACTTTTCTATCAGAAAATGGAATAACCAAATTAAGCTTTCCTAAGCCAGAATTTATAAGATTAATGACCAGTTCAGCTCCATTTTTTCACATCATTTAAACAAGGAAGTCAATTGTGAAATATTAAAAACTGATGAATTAAAGAGTGGCATAAAATAGCAATTAGATAATAATGAGTTCATGGAGTAAGATGGCAATGGAGAAGTCATCAAACGAAAGTAACAGAATCAGTTCATTAATGAGGAGTGACATTGAAGGACAGAAATACTAAATACAACAGCAACTCTGTTCGAGTGCGTATTGGATAGCTTGATACAGATGAAAACAGTTTAAGATTTTTTTTCTACTGTTGATTTAATATAGAGTAGAAAAATGTATCTTATAATCAAGTTACTCTAGAGATGACCTCCAAGTAAATGATATTATATTTAGAAAGTGATCATTTGTGCTTCCTCTTCAAGTTTAGTTAGCTTTTGTTTTAAAATGATCATGGTTTAGGTTTGTTACATAGAAATGCTTATGGTGCCTATAAACCATGTATGAGGATCTCCATCTGCTTCTCCTCAGCTCAGAGCAAGGGACCAATATGGTATATTGTCATGTTGAAGTCAGTAAAACATGACAATAGTAAAATCAATAGCTGATATGATTCCTGTATCCATCAGACAAACACAGAAACAGATGTGTGTGTATGGGTGTGTGTCTCGGTGTGCAAAAATAAATGTTTTCAAGGACTTTATTTTGGCTTACGTGATTGTGCGGTCTGGTTAAGCAAGTCTGAAATCTGTAGGGTAGGCTGGTAGGCTGGAGAGTCTCACAAAAGAATTGAAACTACAGTCCAGAGGTGAAATTCTTTCTTCCTCAGGGAAAACTCAGTTTTCATTTAAGGTCTTTCAATTGATTATGTAAAGCCCACTCAGAGTATGAAAGATAACCTCATTTCATAGAAGCCAACTGACTGTAGATATTAATCACAACTACAAAACCCCTTCACAGCAATGCCTAGATTAGCAACAATCACATTAGTGTTTGATTTAGTAATTGGGGACTCTTTACTAGTCAAGTGGACATATAAAAAATAATCACAATTCCTGGCTATAACTTTTTTTCAGGAGTATCTCTTTTAAATAGAGACAGGTTTCCAAAAGCAAACCCTTTCAAAAGTCATCTAAGTCTTAGCAATTAGCCCTTCTTCTAGGAATAGTCCTTGTGCAAATATAAATATTAAAGAAATGGGGTACAGGAGGAAAATAAAGTTAGAGTTATTGATGTTATTTGACTTCTGACTCATTACAAATTAAGACAGTGGGATATTGACAAAAATACACAAATACAGCAAAGGAACAAAGTAGAGAGCCCAGAAATAAAAGCCATAACTATAGTTAACTGAACTCTGACAAAGGAGCAACAGCAATAAAATGGAATAAAATCTCCTCAATAAAAAGTGATAAAACAATTGGATATTCGCTTGAAAAAAATGAATGTGGATACAAATCTTACACCTGTCACAAAAAAATAACTCAAAATAAATTATTGACATAAATGTAAAATATAAAACTATAAAATTATTAGATGATAACATATAAGAGAATCCAGAAGACTATGTTGATGATTTTTTAGGTGCAATACCAAAGACACAATCCATAGAATAAATAATTGATAAGTTGGATTTCATTAATATTAACACTGCTGTTCTGCAAAAGACAATGTTAATAGAATTAGAAGACAAATCACAGATTGGGAGAAAATGTTTGGAAAAGACATGTCCATTAAAGGACTGTTACACAAAACAGACAAAAAAAAAACTGGTTTAAACCTCAACAATAAGAAAACAACCTTATTAAAAAGTGAACCAAAACCTTTACAGACATCTCACCAGAGAAGATATACAAATGGCATATAAGCATATGAAAAGATGCTCTACAACGTATATTCTCAGAAAAAGAAGGAGTAAAAAACAACAAGACCACTACATACCTACTAAATGACTCAAATCTAGAACACTGACAATACCAAATGCTGGTGAAACTATGGGCAATAAGAACTCTCATACATTGCTGGTGGGAATGCAAAATGGTATGGTTACTTTGGAAGACAGTCTGGTGGTTTCCTATAAAACTAAGCATATGCGTACCATAAAACTTAGCAATCATACCCCTTGGTGTTTATCGAAAGGAGTTGAAACCTTATGTCTCCACAAACCCTGAACATGTTTATAGCAGCTTTATTCAGAAAGCTACAAACTTGGACACAACTAAGATGTCTTTCAGTAGATGAAGGAATAAACAGAGCTGGAGTACACACAGACCATGGAATATTATTCAATGCTAAAAATAAATAAACTATTGAGCCATCAAAAAACATTAAGGAACCTTAAATGTATATTTCTAAGTGAAAGAAACCAAGCTAAAATGGCTAAATACTATATAACTTCAACTATATGACATCATGGAAAAGAAAAATCAACCTATGGACACAACAAAAAATTAAATGATTTTCAATGGGGGGGTGAGAGTCAATGAGGGATGAAAAAAGAGTGTAGAGGTTTTTCAGCACAGTGAAAATACTCTGTATGTAATTTTAATGTTGTACAAGGTCTGAGCAGGAAATATACAACCATGTAATATGAAAAATAAATACATTTATTAAAGATAATGAATGATACTAGGAACATTGTACATAGGACAATGGAGCTTTAGTCCCCTTTGAAGGAGGCACCTTGGGGCCTCACATAGTTCTCCCAATAGCCACCAGGTACCCCATTGTATTTTCCTGAATCTCATTGGCAATCTGAAATCTTTCCCCTTTCAAAAGTGATTTTAGTTTTTGGAAAAGACAGAAGTCACAGGGTGCCAAGTCTGGGCTGCAGGAGGCTGAGTCACCTGGGTGATTTGATGTTTCACTGAAAAACTCTGAATGAGACGTAATGCATGGACAGGCACATTGTCACAATGAAGCTGCCAATCACCAGTTGCCCATAGTTGCAGCCTTCTGAATCATTAGACTAGTTTCCGAAGATGAATGTTCAAGCTTAACACAAAATTCGATGCAGATTTGTTGCTCTACTTGCTCAGTCATTTTGAATGAGATGACCACATAGTACACATGCTCACTCAATGGCGTGTACCACCCCCACTGACTGGTACAGTGAAGTTATCATTGTTCGTGCATGTGCATTACAGTCCCTTTTTCTTGGCTTCTGGGATACGTTGATGTAATGCAAATCATTCTCATTATATTAGCAATGGGTGAACTTTTTCTGGACTGACCTCAAATATATGTCATTATACATTTTTCCAAACCCATAGAATGTACACCACTACGTGTGAACCTTAAGGTAAACTGTGCACTATGAGTGATTATGACATGTTAATGTAGGTTTATCTGCGGCAGTAGATGTACCAATCTAGTGAGTATTTTGTTTTAGTTAAGAAATAATTGACATATAACAAGTGTAAGTTTCAGGTATACAATATATTAATTTGTTATAACAGGGGTTCACAAAAATAGCTTTACAGTTGTAAGTAAGCAAAACACATAATTTATTCTTATATTATTACTTATTAATTATTGTGTTATTTATTAGTATTAGAACTGTAAACTTACTTTTGCACACCCCTGTATTGCAACAGAATCACCACCAAAGCATTAGCTAACACCTCTACTACATCATATAATTTTTTTTTCATTGCGAGAAAAAGTAAGATCTAGTTTCCTAGCAACTTGAAGTTTATAATACATTATTGTTGGTTATAACCAGTATGCTAAGCATGAGATCTCCATGGGATATTTATCTATTAGTTGCTGGTTTGTATTTTAACATCTTTCCATGTTCACCATCTTCAGCCTCTGGTAATCACCATTTTACACTCTGTTTTATTTATTTATTTTTTTTTTGTTTTTTTTTTTTGAGTTTGGCTATTTTTCATTTCATATATAAGTGATAGCATAACAGTATTTGTCTTCTTCTTGTGACTTATTTCACTTGGGTGATGTCTTCAAAGTCCATATGTATACATACATGCCACATATTCTATGATGTTGTAACCAAATAAGAGAATATGCATGAGTGATTGCAGGGGGCTTTTTTGAAATCTCTGTACCTTCCTCTCAATTTTTTGTGAGCACTAAACTGCTCTGAAGTAGTAAAGTCTTTGGGAAAAAAAGAAGAAATGAGGTAGATTGGATCTTTAAGAAGGTTATGGCAATTTCTCTGTACCTTCCTCTCAATTTTTTTGTGAGCACTAAACTGCTCTGAAAGAGTAAAGTCTTTGGGAAAAAAAGAAGAAATGAGGTGGATTGGATCTTTGAGAAGGTTATGGCAATTTCCCTGCCAGTTATTGTTCATTCTGAGTGATTGGTAAACATTTAACTTCTTCCTTCAAGTTCTTTGTTGCCCAAACATATTCTGGAACATGTAGGGTCAACAGAGTCATGTTTTATTACTCCAGATTGCCTTTGCTTGTTTCAAACATACACAAAGGAAAACAGAATGGGAACCTGATAAAACTGGGAAGGTATTATATATGATCTTCTTATTTTAAATATAAGTTAATTGCATAATTATCGTTAAGCTACACATTCTAGAAATTCAAGCCCTTTAAGCACATAGTAATAAATACTCTCACTGTGGAACATCATAAAATTACCAAATGTTATGATTTATGACGGCATAAAATCTACCCCCATCCTCATTCCATGCTATGGTCTGGAACTAAGGAAAAATTTAAAAGGAAGACTAATTTCACTGAAGTTGAAACAGAGAAAACTCGATGGGTCTAATCCTGGTGTGTTCCTATAGAAAAACTAAGTTAAATTACAAAATCAGAGCTAAGATAAAGAAGTCTTGTTAGCAAACAAGACTCCTGATCACAAGATTTTTGGTTGATGATTACACTGGGAAAATTTGTCATTAATGTCTCAGAACATAAAAGTCTCTAGTGGGAAAGGTTTGTGAGAACTCTTTCAAATACAACTGGGGAAATGCCAGAATCACATTGGATAGTTTAAAAATCTCCTAAAATTCAATCAAGGGGTCATATATCTCAAGAGCTGCTTGCTTTGTGTGGACACTATTGCTGTGTCACTACAGCTGGTGGATAACAACTGAATTTTTGGTGATGGGGAGGTAATGCTTTAAATATTTTTGTATTTTGGTATGATTGTAACATAAAAATATGGTTCTGTATTTTGATTGTATTTTACAAAAATAATGTGGGTTGACATGTAAATGAACTGTAATTATTTTTCTTTAAAACAATAGGAAATTGTCTCCTTATTTATACGCTCATGGAGAATGTTTTCAGAAATAAATTACTGACATAAAATGGATGTATATATGATAAAAATAATAAATTGATATTTTATTAATAATAAAACATTATTAATTATTATAAAACACTGGGTTTAAGTATATATTTAAATAAATATTCAATATTCTTATGTTTATGTGAATATATATGTTAAATCTTTAATTACTTTGGGAGCTTGGACAGATGCAATAAGGTAGTTAATACCTGAGGTAAAGTGTCCATAATGGTTATGTGTATAAATTCTGATGAGGAAATTAAAGTTCAAAGGAAAGAATATAAAAGTACAGTCCCTGCATATTTATCTATGTATCTGTATTTTGTTACAATTTTTCATGACATTGAAAACAATAATCTCAATGGACATACGCTTCTTATCACTATGTTTTAGACCTGTGGATAATATTATTTAAATATGTTTTTGTATAGCTATACATAGGTATAAATCAGTGCATTTACAGGTCAGTGAAACCTATATATGCTAGAGAAAAAAGCTGAAGTGCCGGTAAGTCGGTAAGTAAGTAAAAATGGTCTCTGGTCTACAGTGTGTGTTCTGTGAGGTCTTGCGGCTTCCTGGTGGCGTCCGTGTTCTGCCCAGGTGGCGGGGCTGGCAGCGTTCTTGGAGCGAGTACACTCACATATTAAAATACATCAGTTACTGTCCCTTTCACGATGCCCGTGGGCACTTCCTGGCTGAGAAAAATTGTGGAAGTAATGAGTGTTTCTTACTTCTGGAGAAGTTAAATTGTTAATGGTACTTACGTTACTTTCTACTTCGGCTGTTAAAAAATATTGTTTTCTGCCTAATAACACAGCCAAGGCTGTGGCTATTCCTCATTATCAGACTCCTTCCACAGTCTACGTCATCAGCAGAGCGCTCTCCCCTGGTAACTCTTCTGATATTGCCCTTCTCTTGTTAAATGAAGAACAAATAAAAGGAAGGGGAAAGGAAAGGTAAAGACTTGAAGAGTTTCCTCGTTTCACACAGATTAGCTCTGGTGCTCCCCAGATAGTTGCTCAAAATAGCAAAGTATTCATTCCCCATTTCCATAATGCAACTCTTGCCCCAGCGCATGCTACAAAGAGGTCATGGTAGGAAGAGCTGAATATGATTGATGTGTCCCAAAGTTTCTCCAGCAACACCCCACAGTAAAGTTTTATGTCAATGACAGAAGAACTGATTCATTGTCAGTGACACAGACTGTGTGTTTGAGGGTGAGTCTCTCAAAACAAAGAAAGTGACTTATTTCCCTCCCCTTCCTCTTTTGGAGGCTATTAGTAAATATATTCAGGGTCCATTATTCACCTGAAAATCCCTGAGAGTGCTTATGCTATTCAGAATGGATAAAGCGTAACCATGAACAAAAACAAACACAGTGATTATTGGCAGGATTCTTTTGAAATATTTTCATCTGAGGAATGAGCACTTAAAAATACGGGCTCACACTTTACAGTTCTGATGGAAGAGTAGGTTATAATCGCCCTTGAATTCATTAGCACCGTCACTGCCTGCAGCATCTGAAATGTCAAATCAGAAATCCCCAAACATGTTTAAATTCTATGTAGAAAATGGTTTTAAGTGGCCAGATGTTCTGCTTATAGCCCTAGTAAATGTGAGAGCTGCAGAAAAAGAAGAGCTTTGAATTCTCTTGAATGTATGTAAACTGTTCATAAGTGGGCTGGGATATTCATTTGGTGCATCAGGTCAGTTTTGCCTGAGTAGTGTGATGAGACCCGTTTTAAGAAGCCACCTCAGTGTGACCAGGCAGAGCCCAAGGCTTCTTAGAGCATGACCACTCACGTTAGGCCGGGGCAGCCTTGTCTGATAATCCCAGTGCACCACATGGGCATTGTCATCTTCACTGCATGTGGGGACATAACAAAATTTGGGAAGCGCTGTTGCTATGTGATTGTATTTTTCCAAAGTACCAGAGTGTGTCACAGAGTTCCTTTAACAAGACTTGGACAGTGTCAACGCAGTGTCTGGTAAATGGATTCAGAATAAACACTTGCTGCTGAAAACATGGCTAGAACTTCATTGGAAAAGCTTGGCATGGTTTGCTGTCTAATAATGGGTTGGTAAGTGTCAAGATACACTATCTTGGATCTACATCTCCAAAAGATTAATAAGTGATAGCTGTACCTATTAAATAACTTTATGATATTAATTTCTCATTTTCTCCTTAGTAACATGACCAATCACCCTCTCCTCATTTGAATTTCACTCTGGTGGCCAAGAAAACCCTGGTAGCAGCTGATAAACTTTCTCATTTCATCTCTTCTTGTTAACCAGTAAAATTAAATTCTATGTTATGAATTTATTGCCTCATTATTTAAAGATGCTTTAAATGAGTTCTATCCTGTACTATGTGACTACTGATGTCTCCAACAGAAGTGTATTCCTCTTTGTTTGTCAACAGGAGACTATAACTTATTTTCTTTCTCTCTTCCCTCTTCCCTGACATACACATAGGTGGTATTTACCTCATTCTCTAGCCCAGTGGTTTTTCTACCTTTTTAAAAAAATCTCATGACACACATAAACTAATTAGTAAAATTCTGAGGCACACCAAAAATTTTTTTTGTAGATATGAAAAATAGATATAATTTTAATTGATTTGCAAAAAATAACAATAGTAATTACCTACCCTTTTTACTCCAAAGTGACTTTGAAAAATCAGATGGTTATACTTGTATAAAAAGATTTCTGGAACCAAGAATTAACCAATCAGATGCAACCTTTTTATGTGACATGACCAATAAGATGTAACTCTTCTTATATAACCTATAGTTATGATTCAAGACAGGGCATTCACACTGGATGG
Source organism: Furipterus horrens (assembly GCF_987537825.1). Lineage (NCBI taxonomy): Eukaryota > Metazoa > Chordata > Mammalia > Chiroptera > Furipteridae > Furipterus > Furipterus horrens. Next base: position 14,196,586 of record NW_028327171.1, read on the forward strand.
CTATTGTCGTGTTGGCTGTTGTCATTTTTTAATGACAATCTAAAGAAAAAGAGGTCAGTGCCCCTGACTAAGTAATAGGTATTGCATATTTTAAAAATTCTTACAGAACAGAACTGACTTTCTTATCATAAAAGTCTTCTTCCTGAAACAATGCAGGGGCTGAGCAAGGTTTCTTATCCTTTCTTCTCCATGGAAAAAAGCCCATCTAATGACTGCCATCATTGTGCTGGTGAGCAAGCCTCTTGGAAAATGCCAGTTGCTGCACTGTTTGAGCTGAAATTTCTGTTCTGGACTACTGGTTCAGAATTACTAATGAGTGAGAATACCCCACTGAAACAGATAGACATTGCCTATCATTACTGTAAAATTGATTACAAGAGCACAAAGACCTAATGTTAATTCATTATTTCTCTGTGTTAACAACACACAAATAAAACGTAAATGTCTCTAAATGTTGGTTTGCACTTATTGTATGGAGGGGGAAATCTTTAATGTAGGTAACAGTTCCTGGTATGACAGGTTTTTTTTTTTTTAAGATTTTATTTATTTTTTTTCATAAAGAGGAGAAGGGTGGGAGAGAGGAGGAGAAACACCAATGTGTGAGAGAAATATCTGTCAGCTGCCTCTCACACGCCCCTAACTGCAGACCTGGCCTGCAACCCAGGCATGTGTCCTGACTGGGAATCGAACGGGGGACCTTAAGATTTGCAGTCTGGCACGCAAACCACTGAGCAACACCAGCCAGGGCAGTATGACACGTGTGGCAGTGAGACAGCGGGAGTTGAAAATATACTTGAAACTTATCAGTATTATGCAAAAAGTGATATTTCTTACTTCATACTAGTTGGTTAAAATTATTTTACTACACCAAAATTTTACTGTGTTTCTGGAAAATCAGGTTTATAAACAAAATCTAAGCTGTACTAAAAATTCAGCTTTTGTGAGATACAGTGATGTTATGCATTATATGTAAATTATGATAATCTGAAAATGTTTATTTTTATTTGTAGAACCCGGGTCTATCCATGGTTTCTAGGTAATTTGTCTAACTCTTAGGTTAGGGATTGTGGCACTTAGCCATGAATTATCTCTTGACTTTCCTTGTGGGAAAGATCCACACACCCTTGACACACACACACAAAAAAAACCTACAATGATCCCACCACGTGAAGTTTCTGGCTCTGCTGGAGAAACCAAGATCCTAGCTAGCATTTAGGATGTCAGTAAAAATAAGGCGAGTTAATTATAAGGTCAGAGAGGATGGTGACCTCAGAACAACCATTTTATACAATTGCACAAATAGATTTAATTTTAAGCAACAAAAAGAATATGTTACCTTTTAGCAAGAATTTACATGTGCATTTGTGACAAATCAGATCTTATCCAAAGTTTTCAAGACCAATTTGACTGCCCTACCCTCGACCAAAGTGTCCAAATTATACAACACTGAAGTTGAGCTATATTTTTATGGGCTGGTGGCCTTTAAAGAAAATAAGGTGTAAAAGCATATACAAGGTACTTTTAATGCCACTGGGAGTGGCAACGTTTGTCTTTGTGGATAACTAGAAAATGTCGTATAACTTATAGCCATAAAAGGCTGCCTAACAAATGTTCTCACCTGGATAGTTAACAGGTAATGCCCATTATGAATTTAGATGGAACATGAAAGCTGAAGAATAAGAGATACATGTATTATATATTGATAAATTATTAATAAATATAAAAGAGTCTGCACAGTGCAATAAAGAGGGGGCTTTACATTCCCCATGTTCTGCTAAAAATAATGTTCTCAGTACAGTTTCAATCTTGTACGTTTTTTTCCTTCTCAGGCTTCATGTTTTATTTTGATACCAAATGCTGGATTTCCAGTGCTTAGAAACTTTAGAATTACACCTATGAAAAGAGTCTCAGAAAATAATAAGGGAATATAGTATAAAAGTTTCTATATCAATATATCTTCTAGAATACTTGGTATTTTCAAATTTTGATGGCATAGTCTTGTTTTAATTTACACTCTGCTGACTATTAGTCAGGCAAGACATCCCCTCACCAGAAGAAAAATATAGAATATGATAGAATATGGAAGTAACTGTTATTTAATATTATTCTAAAAACATATTACTGAGTAAAATAATTTACTTTCAAGAGTATGAAATATATTATGTGTGTGTCTAATTTTATTATGTGAAATGTAGATGTTAGAGGGATTTGTCTGATCTGTTGTTTAAGGTATAGTGTGCTGTTCTTTGAGAAAAGAAATTTAAAACTTCCTTGAGGCATTAAACAATTCTTACACAGACCTACATTAATATAATAGTTACTTCTTTGTAAAACTACTCATTGAGAGAAACAGCTACTTATTCAAATTAGGTTTAGAGAACAAGCAATGTATAGACATGGTAAGTTTGTGAACTTGCACATTTACATAGACCATTTTTAGAAAATTATCAGTGATCTAGAAAGGCACAGTTCTCCAATCAATTCAACATTGAGGCAATTGAGTAAAACTCTTTTTATCTCAAATCTGTACAATGAGCTGCTCTGGTTATTGAGAGTGTCTGATTAAGGCAATATTACAGCATATTTTTAAACCACACTGTGAGCAATTTAATGTGGTTTAGCAAGCACTCCTATATTTTGTAGTGACCCAGGGACACATAAAGATATAACATGAAAATTAGGCCGCAAAGTAGATACAAAAAAGTACAAGGTTTGTTTCACTACATATTTATCTGACAAATTAAATTTCTTTAGCTAACTGAACTGCTTTTAATTGATTTTCTAAAAAATTTAAAATAAAACCTAACATAGGTGGTGATTTTCCTGGATATACATATGCTGTTTCTAAAATAGCTCTCATTTTGAATATTGCTTGTCTCTTTATAATGGAATAAACTATTTAGTAAAAAAATATCATTTTGCAATGTAAATTCTCTAAGCAAAACCTATTTTGAATATCCATCTAGTTAAATAAATGCATTTATAAATATATAAATACGTATGACTACATATAGTATTTATGTATATATAATTTATTGAGGTTTACTACTGAAAACCGTAAGTGTTTTACACATGAGATATTTAATTCTTACAAATCTCTAAGTGTGATAATAATATTTTTCAAATGAAGGCTTAGAGCAACTAACTGAATTTCTTAAAATGACACGCCTTATAAGTGGGAAAGATTATTCAATTCTAGCATTCACAACTTGAGCTCTGCCAAATCAATTCCATTATATTTTAATTTTTATGATCTACCTATTAAACACAAAAGAAGATTCACAATTCTTCACTTAATTCAATATTTGTAGCAATCACACAGCATTAAGATAGACAGATGCACGTGTGTTAGCTCTCCCTCATGGGTGCAATTATGAACTAAAGCAACAGTGTTATTAGAGAAATGACTTCTAATTTAGTACTGTTGCTAAAGTTTCAACCAAAATCTTCTAATTTTTATTACAGATTTTCACAGCGTATTTTAAAAAACAAATCTGAGTTAATTTTATCATTGCAATCCAAAGAGTAAAGAATGGGAGAGATCATTTTATGTTACATCGAAATTCATCCACCTCCACATGGAAAGTGGAAAAGTATTTAGAGGTAACTGATTTCATCATGTCAAGAAATATCTAAACTTCCCTAGTGAGAACACAAATCTATGGAAATAAACTGAATTTTTAAAATCACTTTCCCAATCTGTAAATGTTTTCTAGCAGTGCTTTATTCAAATATAAAAACTAACCACCGTCTTTCAGCTTAGGATTTCAACAATGTATAGTAAGCAATGAAACCATATTTTTAACTACATATTTTGTTTTAAAATGTTACTAATACTAGCCAATATGTAGGAAGAAACCCAAAGAAAATGAACAATATTTTAAACTATAGGAACTTTGTTCATTCACTTGTTTTAGAGTTTGTACTCTAAGATTGCCTCATCCTACTTTTTGTTCTTTATGCAGATGATGCTCATGCTAGAATGAATAAAAATGTGAGAAGGAAGAAACAGTACAAAAAAACAGAGAGATTTTGAATCAGGAGGCTCTTTCCTTAAAGCTGAAGCATCCCTGATTCACAGATGATAATAAGGGTTTTATGGTCACACATAATTTGAACTTTCTAAAAGTCCTATGCTTACAGCTTTTTCTGTGATAAATTTAATCACCAGCTACTTATCTACCAGACTTGAGACACCAGATGACATGTTTTCTTTTGGCCCAATTCTTGATATTTGATAGTCTTCTCAAAGACATAAAATATCAGTATTTATGTTCCATAAAAAACTCTTAGCAATTTGTTTGCATGTTTTAATTACCTAGCTTGGCAAGGATTCCAAGCTGAAACAATCTTTTCCTGTGTACAACAACTTTGTTAAGAAAAACATTGATTTTTGTCTCTTACTTAAATCAATGAGGCATAGTAAACAATTCTGAATTGTGTGTATTAAAAGCTGTAAATCTATTTAAATGAAGTTGCGTATTGAGATAGAATTGTTCATAAAAACAAAACTAGAATAAAATATATTCTAAGAAAGACTTTGGGACCAAGTTTGCTTTCATAATGGTAATAGTTTGTATATTTTCAGCATTTTTTTTCTAAGGCTTTTAAAGTGCTTTATCATGCTAGGGTTGTAGTAATTATGCTTTAATATATCTAATCTCAAATCTCATGTAATTATTTCTTCATTAGAGATAAAGAGATTGTTTTATTTTACAGCTCTTCAATCAGCAATTGTAGTTTTGTTTACAACCTCAGTTTCTAGATATTCTTTAAAGCTGAATGATTTGACTTACAGGTCCCATAACTCTATGTTGTTAACTCCATGGTAACTTTACCTAATTCAGTGATGGGTTTGTCCTTCTCTCTCTTCCAACACTGGTCTTTAATCCTTGTGTTACTGTCCAACACTGGTCTCTCAGTCCATCTCATCTTCAGTTGTCTTCTTCTACAGCTTGGCGATGTACTGCCATAGCCGCCTTCTAGATTTGTCACCCCCAGATTTTGAGCCACCTTTGAAATTTTATTTTAAAAATTTGCCTCCCAACTACAGCATTCTGGTATCATTGCTCAAGAAGCTCGCTGCCACAATCACTCAATCTTATTGAAAGTGTCAGGTCATTGTCCTCACAATATTTTCCTGATGATTCAGGGTATCTTCTGTCATCACTTTATTCTGTGTGTAATCTAGATTTCATATGTAACATTGTAATTACTCCTTCAAATATCCAGAGCCCTAGAAAGTATTGTCATTACTACAACCATCAGAGCTGCAGTTGTTGATTACTTCTCATAAACTTCCCTACTAGCCTAGTGAAACCCACCGTCAGCTTCCCCCAGCCTATCATAAGCCCTGTCAAGTGCTTCTTCGTTCTGCTGTAACTTTTCAACATCAACATAGCAACTAGAGTGCTCTTCATCTTTTATGTTTACAAAATTGCCAATGTCTCCTTATTTTACTTGAAATAAAATACAAACTCATATCTACATCTCCAACATCATTTAATACTAGCTATTCTCCATTTAGGAATATCTGTTAAGTCTTCACATCAGCTATGGGTTACCCCACTTACTATTTTTATTAAATGTATTGGAGTGACACTGGTTAATAAAATTATATGTTTCAAGTATACAATTCTGATACAGCATCTATATCACCACCCAAAGACAAATTTTCCTTCACCATTTCATCTTCTTTACCCTTTACTACTTCCCTATCCCCCCTTATCTCTGGTAACAATCATGCTGTTGTCTGTGTCTATGAGTTTTTGTTTGTTTGTTACTTAAAGTTTTACATCCCATGTATCGGTGAAATCATATGGTTCTTGACTTTTTTCTGTCTGACTTATTTTGCTTAGCATGATATTCTCAGGATCCATCCACGTTGTCTTAAATGGCAATATTTCACTTTTTCTTATAGCTGACTAGTATTCCATTGTATATATGCACTGCTCTTTTCCCCATGTTTTCTAAAACTATTCTCTTTCCATTTTTAAATTTTCCATTCAATATTACCTCCATAGAGATTCTTTTTTCAATCACCTTCCTAAAGTAGGCACAACTATATTGTACTTTAAATCAATTCTTGTTTGTTTCATATATATCTCTATCTATCTATCTATCTATCTATCTATCTATCTATCTATCTATCTACCTATCTACTATCTATCTATCATCTATTATCTGTCACTTATCAGATATCTATTTGTAACAGAACCCTAGGGTCCAAGACTCTGTGCATCTTTGTCATCATCACATTAACTGTGCATAGCACATAGCCTAAGACACAGTAACATCCCAAACTAATATTAGTTAAAGAACACTAAAGAAATTTTTCAGATGGCTCAGAAATTCTGAAGTATTTAAACTCAAGCTAATATCATTTATCATTTAAGTTAAAAACTTGCTTAATCCAATGAGCAAGAGTATACATAATTATAATATAGAAACTAATCCTTTGAGTGTTTACTATGCGATATTGGGAAACATCCATTTTGAAAAATAAATTTACTGCTTTTCTTTTTCATTCAGACTAATAAAACTGAAAAAGGCAAGATATTATTTTAAGGTTTTCTACTAAGTTTCTGTCCAGGAATTTGGACAACATAAATGTGATTGAGACCTCTATGACCTTTTCATCCAGGTAAGTTTGTCAAGAGACAGTAACAAGAGAAATGTTATCTGATTAGTTAATAATTTCAGTGATCATAAAGATCAGGTCAACTTGTAAGAAGTAAATCCACCAAGGTTTTAAAGATATTTCATTGGTTTTTAAAGAGAAAAAATGTTGATTTTAAACACAATATTACAGATCATGTTTTCTCGTGGAGTCAAAATAAAAGGGAAAATGTAATAATTTTTCTACCTTTCATGTATTTAATAGAACCAATATGATGTTTGCCTGCATTCTGATTCATCATAATTTTTCCTGAAAAATTATCATAATATTTTTACCTGAAATATTAAGTCAGTGGAATACTATAATTTTATCTGCTTATGTATTAATAAAATGAATTATCAACATCTATAGTTATCTCAAATACATTTACCTCTACGTGGCTATAGATTATAAAGCAGCATTTATTAAAATCTATATTCAATGTTTATGCATATTCAAAGCATTTCTACAGAAAATTTTATCAGAACTTCTAATTATAGCAAACTTCTGGTTATAGAAAAATAAATCCATAAAGTTAATATTTTTTAAATTTTTAATTCAAACTATGAATCAGTGATTTATTTTTCTGCTTTTATGAACTTGAGAGTAGAACATATTTCTGTTTTCAACAGTAATTAAAGAAAATCAAAACCATGACTAGAATTTAGCACTGTTGTTAAAAGAACTATATTGAATTATATAAATAGTTCATAAGAATTTTATGCTGCATGCTCATTTGCCTTAAAATGGTAAGCAACCTATGAAATGAAAACAATTATTATAATTGCATATGACATCAATAATTTCTGAAGTCAGTTTTTCCTAATTATACTTTTTCAGGTTTCCATGGGAATAGATTTATATTTTAATGTTTAAATAGGTGGTTATTTATTCATTTATATGTCTACTATAAGAAAAATGGTGATCATTCTACTGCATGAATTTTAGTTTCAAAAAGACATGGCAGCACACTTGGATTTTGGTGTTTGATAAAATCCACGTCTGTATTAATGTTTATGGGATAAAAGGTACCTCACAAAAAAGATAAATCTCCCCTATAACACTTGTTTTCTTAGTTACTGATTAGGGCTAATTTTTAAAAACATTCTAAAACTAAAAGCAAAATAGAAATGTATCATATTTTTAAAAAAGTCCTTCAAAACTAGTTGAAATGCAATTGCCAATGCAATTTAATCCACACAAGTAACTGAGAACTCATTTGAACATGAGGGTCATTTTGGCTTGGATTTCTTTCCATCAGACTCCCTGTATCCTCACATTATTTACAAGAAGTATATTTCCAGATGCACTTGTGACTCTTGACTTCAAGGCTGTGATAACATTCTAAAGTAAGCCATGCAGGGGCAGTTTTGAAGCTTTTTTTCATTATTCTATATTCCAAGATCTTTTTAACTGTAAGAATTATAAATTTATTAACTACTCTGATTGATTAGAAATACAATCTTAACATTATATCTAAGTCATTTTGCCATGTTTTTATTCATTTGTCTTTAACATACAATCCATCTCTCGTGCCGTGCAGGCTCTGCTGCTGTCTTGAGATCCACCTTTAATTGTGATGCTCTGAGAGCCGTAGGTGCCACTGGAGTGTGTAGGGTGGATGCCCTGGGTCTTAACTGTGCCCTTCTTCCTTCTGCCCTTTCTGTGCACACCTGCAGATAGATTGGAGCTGTAGTGGTTTGTACATCTTTGAAGGTAATTTGTTAGATAGAACAATCAGCCACTCTTACTACAAAGCCATGACCAGTTGGCAAATCCCCTTTTTATGAACTCTTCCTCACTTTCGCCTCACTTCCCTCTTATATTCTTCCCTGCTTCCCTGGGACTACACTCCCAGTGAAGTGTTAGCGTGTAAGCACACGGTACATTGTGTATTTGCTTTGTTTTCCTCACAATCAGTTTTTTTATGGAACCTAAGCTAAGACAATTTCTAAGTGAAAGTGGCCTGTTTAAATTATTTTAAAATATACCAATAGGACCATTATAGTGCCATATGCTAGGCTAAAGAACACGATAAAGAAAATGAAAAAGAACATTGTTTAACATGAAAGTAGCCATAGGTGATTTTGGAGGTTACTAAGAAATTAAGGTTTATGCTACCAGGACAAAACAGTTATTTGGCTCTAGGGACTTTAGAATGTCATCTTGCGTTCCCTTAATAGGGGGCTTTCATACTGTAAAGTAGGTGTCAGCAAACTCATTCATGCGACGGTTATTGTCATGATTGCTATTGATTCTGAATTACGAGTATGACTTCCTTCACCATTCAAGTTCTGAAGATGCTGAAATACAGAAGTAAGAGTCAGGGAAATAAAGAAAAAGATATCAGGCTTATTGCAGTAAAGTGTTGCATCAGGGGATGAGGTTCAGACCCATAGGCCATTGGACATGAGTTACATTTATTCTTTCCAAGTCACAGGAGAAGTTTGACGATTAGAATTCCCTGTAGAATTTGCATGCAAGAAGAAAGCAGACTGGAATAAATGGCAGCTTCATGGACGTAAAGACCTCAAGAAGAGAGAAAAAGAATAATTTATCATCCAGTGCCCAGTCAGGCAAGTTTTACTCAAGTAAGATATAAAACTGAAATAAACAAATGAACAAACAAGACAAACAAACAAAAACTCAAACACAGACAACAATATGGTGGTTATCAGAGCAAAAGATGGGTGGGTGGAGGAGAGGTGAAAAGGGTAAATGGTGTCAAATACATGTTGATGGAAAGATCTGTCTTTGGTAAACACACAATGCCATATACTGATTATGTAGTATAGAATTTGTACATTTGAAACCTATCTAATTTTATTAACCAGCGTCACCCAATAAAGTTAATTAAAAAATCAAAAAATGCACAAAAATATGGGAAGAAAATAAAAGTAAACCCTAATGACTATCTTTATACCTTCAAAAAATATCAAGAGTGATCTTTATCTGGTATATTGAATCACCAATTGGCCATAATATTCCCGGTTCCCATGGGCTCATCTCCAGAGGGCAGAGGTAAGAGTTTCCATAACCTGTCTACTATCCTTCTTCCACAGTCCCACTCCCACAGCAGGAAGTGCCTGGCATCCCAGATTTTCTTTGCTTGTCTGCACTTTTCCAACTGCAGGGGTGTTTAAGGAGGTTGGTTAGTAACTTCTCTTCCTCAGCTTCTTCAACACACGTGTAAGGCGTTGATACTCAAGAGAATTCTGTTTCCCTGAATAAATACTGCATCGTGCAAACAATGGTATACTTAGAAGGAAAAAAATACTTAATTCATAACTAGATACATATAGCACATCATCTAATAACATTGTTTCATTCCTCATCATTTTGTTATAAGATTGAAAAGATGCTGTAGTAATTTAACTCTTTTTTAAGTATATTTTATTGATTCTATTGTCACAATAGTTTCAATTTTTTCCCCTTTGCTCCCCTCTGCCCAGCACTCCTGCCCCCCAGCAGTCTTCCACCCCTCAGCCCATGCCCATGGGTCACACAAACAAGCTCTCTGGTTTATTTTTTAAATTAATCAATTAATTAATTATTTTTAAATAACAATAAAAAATAACAATCCCCCCTCTAGACTTAAGATCCTTTATAATCTTATAGAGGACAATGGATGGTGGTCTCATGCTCTTCTAGCTGCTTCAAGTTGGGCATGGTCATCGTCCTACCTACCCTAGGATCCAGAAATCCCTAATAAGAGTGGGGGTGTGGAGGGGAGCGTGGCCTTCCCACATAGAGAAGGATTGGCTGTCCCTGGACAATGGCGTGCTTGGTTTAACAGGCTGGCATCCTTGTTGTATTCTGGGGGAGACAGATTTGGCAACAGGGTTAAAAGAAATCATTCAATCCATAGATGACAAAAGACAGGGATTAATTTTTCAATGTCCCCCGTTGAAAAAAGAAGGGCTTCTTTGGAGGAAGGTGTGCCAGGCACGTCATACTTGTCCAAAACCCTTCTGCCCATTATACTTAGCTTGGGCTGAGGGAAATATTTTAGGTTTCCCCCCTCTCAGACCTCTGGGTCCTTTCTGTCCAAGCCATTAGGATTAAAAAGAGAAACCCATTTTAAGATGAAGTCCATAGACCACCCCATTCTTCAAACCTAGCCACTTAGTACAATCAAACCGTTGAATCTCAGAAGGCAGCAATGCAGACAGGATTAAGTGAAGCTTATACGTACAATCACTCAGGTAATGAGATCAGCTTATGCCCTTTAAAAACAGAAAACACATGTTAATTTATGCAATATAACCAACAAACCAGTCTCTAAATCTGTAAGACTGTCTTATTGGAAAGACATCCAGTTGCAAGGCATTTGACATTCTTCTTGCCTGTAAATTAAGCATCTTTGATGATGCCACAGACCTAGTTTAACTTACAAATGAAAACAAACTTTAAATGAAAAGAAACTTTAAAGACGGTTAGCTGTACTACTTTATAGTCTACCACTAAGCATTGTGATTTTTCTTGGATCATGATTTTTCTCCTTAAGATTACCCTCCTTGTCACTAAAGGGACTGCATTAGGTCCATTTTTTATTTATCCTGTTCATTTGCATAAGCACAACAAGAGCAGCAAATTATCACTTATGATCTTTAGTTCTGCTTTGCTGGAACTTATGCAAGGAACATTTAGGGTGACCTTCAGTCTGCCCTTCAGGGCACAAAAGCTGAGCCACATACCTGCCATTCAGCCTTGCCTGTAAACACCTGTCTTTTTTCAAGTCCTTCAGGTTTTCCATTGTGCCTTAAGGTTGCTTCTAGCCATCTTCCAGGAAAGCAACCTTCATTCCTTCCTTGGAAATATTGCCATGGACTGCACATCCAACCTAGGTACCAGGCCTTTTTTCTCATGGGCTTTTATTACCTTTGAAAGTAAATCTTAGTTCCTCGGGGCTTTTTGGTAACAACCAGAGCCCCAGCATGTCTGCTTTAGGCATGATATTCCAGTCAAAGTCTTGGTCAACAAGACCTCTATTAACAACTGGTCCTATTAGTTTCATGTAAAGAACCTTATGTCATTACTTACTTTTTCAGAATGCCTAGTTTGTATTGACTGGCCTAGGGTTAAACTGATTTTGTTATACGTTGTCATTTCACTTAAAGTTGTGGAACCTACTGACAACATTAAGTGAGGACTTACTGAATACCCATACTTCTCTTGTCAGCCTTTCATACAAGCAAGTCAAACTAGTATGCAGTTGCCAGGTTTAGAAAACAAAAAACACTTATATAAATTTGATGCTTAGATAAATAACAAATAATTTCTAGTAAAGTATACCCTATGCAATATTTGGCATATACTTATATTAAAATAGTCACTTATTTAAAATTTAATTTAACTGGACTTTCTGTATTTTATGTGGAAACTCCAAAATGAAAGAAATCTGATCAGTTCCAGAATTAATAAAGTCTAGGATGTCCTCTTGTCCACATGGAATGAATGTGTCATTGTAACTTGATGTGCCCTTTACTTTGCCCACAGCCTTTCTGCACACTGATAAATATGCCATTACCTATTTATGAGTCAACTTTCCTGCTCTTAAGTAGACCATGGTGGTCAATTACTTTTCTCAAAAAGACTCCTGAAATGTTAATTTGATAATTTGTTTACCTAGTTGATTCATAAAACCTGTCTTGCAGAGTTTCTTGAACTTCTTTGGTTTATACTAACTTTTAAAAAATGATTTTAGAGGTGGTGGGGGAGACAGAGAGAGATAGAGAGAGAGAAAGAGAGATTTGTTGTTCTATTTATTTATGCATTCATTGATTGATTCTTGTATGTGCCCTGACTGAGATCAAACCAACAATCTTTGGTATTCTAACCAACTGAGCTACCCAGCCTGGGCCTTAACTTTGAACTTTTAAAAATTCTCACTCAAGAACATGCCTATTGATTTTAGAAAGGGGAAGGAAGGAAGATAGAGAGGGAAAGAAACATTGATGTGAGAGAGAAACACTTATAGGTTGTCTTTGGTCCGTAACCCAAGCAGGGACCAAACCCATAACATAAGCATATGCTTTGACCAGGAATTGAACCTGCAACCTTTGGTTTATGGGACAATGTTCAAACCCACAGGCCAACACCAGCCAGGGCCTTAACTTTTTTAATGGAGAAATTATTTAATAGAACTGATTTAACTTTCTAAAAAGTGGTAAGTCTTAAACTCTGGGCAAGTGATTATTTCAGCCAAAACTTTTTTTTTTTTATATCATACACACTTGGAAAAATACAATAAAAATATAGGTCAGCAACTTAACATTGAACAGGCAGAGCTGGTCAGCTAATAGATGGTGGCAAGTAGAAAAGCTAAGCCCGTGTATGTATGGCTAGGTTTTTTTTTCTGAAGATGGGAGTGTGTTGTAAATATTCCATGTTACAGCATGATCACTTCTCTCATAGTAGCATAAGTCAATGGCTCTTAAAGTGTGGTGCCTTGAACAGCACTCCTCATCACCTGCGAACTTATTAGGAACACAGATTCTCTAGCTTCACCCTGGAGTACCGGATCAGGAATTCTGGGAGTGTGGCCCAGCAATGTCTTTTTCACAAGCTCTCCAGATGATTCTGATGCAGAGGAAAGTTGACAATCACTGTCCTACATGAATACATGCTTTTACTCATTTACAATCATAATCTTTGAGGCGAGTACTCTTCCTATGAAGGAAGAAGAGTATTACATGGTGAATGTAGGAATTTATTATTTTAACTGGATCCTTTATGTGCATATCTTCATCCAATGATTTGGAGAAGAGAGAAAATTGAAGGTGAGCTTAATCAATATAGATAACTAAATGGGATAATTGCCTCATTCTCTGCATTATGTAGCCTGCATATAAATTGCCTTAAGCTGTGTTCATATGCCAATGGTGCATCAGTTGGGAGAAAAGAGATTAATGAGTCTCAGAGAATTTTGTGTGGTTTGGGGACCAAATCATTATGGGAACATATCATTAAACAAGTACTTGGACATCAATATATCCAAGAAAAAATACATTTTGGTTGATAGGGCAAGGCTTGTAGCATGGCCTAAATAGGTTTATATTAAAATAAGGCTAGAAAATATTTTTAAAAACCTGCAGCTAAAATTCACGTATTTTGGTGATTTTTATATATGACCCATCAAGAATAAAGAAAAAAGATGTTACTCAAGGCACTCATAAATGTGTAAATAGGTAAATAAGAAAACTTAGCTCATTTCAATGCAACAAAAAATACCATAAAATAGTATATAATCACCAGTCAGCTTATCAACGTTCTATAATACAGTGCATCTTAAATTGAAATACATAAAATACAATTTAGGAATTATTAAAAAGAAAAAAACCTTAGAGAATGGCAGGAAGCTTCTATCATCACATACATTTGGAGATACCTGGATTAAATCAAGCTAAATTGGTTTTACTTCAAAAAGTTTTAGAGCTTTTATAATTAATCTACATTTTTAATCTCTAAAAGAGGAGATAAAATATATGGCACTTTCTAAACTTAATTAAAAATAAAATGAATGTATCAAAAATATCTCAAGGATCAGAACGTTCTATGAAGCAAACTTTTGGAAATCATGTCTTTTTTTTCCAGAAGAGGAATGGACACTTTTTAGAAAAATGCTTTTGTAAACTTTATGGAGAATTAGGATTTAACCTGAATTTGGACTAAGTATTAAGATACAGCCTAGATGAAATGTTAGGGAGCTATGTTTAATAAGCTTTATTACTATTATTGATAAACAAATTAGTAACATGATTTATAGATTAGAATCAAAATCATGTAAAATTTAAAAAATATATTTACATTTAAAGGTAGAATTCTTTTTTGAATTACAATAGAAATAAAAGACCTCTGATATTCTTAACAAATAATTGCATGTATTGTGTGTGAGAGAGAATGAGGACCAGGCATCTTTTGGGGTAAATCATGATCGTTAGAGGAGTCTGAGGCTGGAAGATGATTGCAGAAGGAAGTACTAAATGTTTACAAGACATCCAGGACCGTTTTCGTGCCCGCTGGGAGAGAAGGGCATATGAGAGCTATATCCAGGCTGCAGGGAGCACCAAAGATGGCAGCTCTTTGGCTGCCCCTACTTCATGTCTAACAGTCACGTATATAAAAGTCGCAACAAAAATGCAAACCATTCTCATAGTCTCCTCACCCAGGTGACCCATTTTTAGCATTTTACTATATCCATCCATCCCATATATAAAATTAAAAAAAAAATTGTCTATTTCCCAATGGTGTTCTTTAAAGTTTCTGGCCATAATCCGATCTTAGATTATGCAGAGCACGAAATGGAGGATGCTTTGGGGCCTCTGCAGTCGATAGTATACGGCCAACCTGGTCAGTGTGGTCTCCTCCTTTATACTTTAATTGGTTTCTCCAATGATTAACAGTCTTTGCTGAGTGGCTTTGGGGAGGTCTAAGCTAATAAATTTGCCTGAGAAGAAGGCTTCAGGAGGTCCTATAACAACGGTGCTATTACTCGGGTAAACATAACCTCACTGATCTGTGGCTGGTGACTACTGTTTTACAAATTCTGATTCATGCTCTGCAGTAACCTTTGTGGCATTTCACTAGGCTCCCATGCCAGATCAGCATGGCCAGATATCTTCCAGAACAACTGCTGTGCAACACTGTCAGCCAGCAATTACCAGCAGGTCATCCTGTCTTTGCCCCACACTGAGCTTTAATAGATTGGATTTTCTATGCAGCAGATAGGAAAAAGCAGAGAGAGTAAGACAGTGGCATCCAAATTAAAATTCAGTAACCTTGCAAAATCACTTAACATCATCAATAGATAAAATGCTGGCATCGACTAAGCCTTAATTATTCATTGAGATACTAAGATTTATTTCTCTATAAATCTGTGGTGCTCAACAACTTTGGAGTTAGTGTACTGGATATTGAAAATTAAATTATCATTAGCAAATCTTTGTGGAGTAAACAGAGTATTGGACTTTATTATTTTCTTAATGTTAGTTATCTATTGCCCTATAGAAAATTATTCAAATTTCCAAAGCACCCTCAAGTTTTCTCCTGGCCTTGATCTGGGTTGTTAGTATATTTCTATGTCTATGGGTAAACTATTTTTATGAGACTAAATTAGATAAGATTGATACATTGTTCTGAAAAGCAGAATTACTGACTGATAATCTTGGTGAAGACTATAATTATTGCAGAAGGCTGTTTATTATTCCAAGCAAATAAGGTCTGGTTGTTCTGAAAAGCTGCTGAATTGCTGGCTTCTCTCTGTTCCTTCAGTCATAGGCAGGGTCCTGTATCCTTCCTGAGCTTGCCTAATAATCCCTTCTTATTCTTTTGTTCTCACCCTACTCTCCTTTGATCCTTATGTTATACCAGTTAGACTTTTTGAAGAAGCATATGCTCTCCAATATTCTACCTTTCCCCTTACATAGTTTTAGCCAACATTTGTGACCAACTATATATATTCATCTCCCCACTAGAGGCTTAACAATATTTATTGTAATATGTAATTGATTTTTGCCTCGCTAGTGATCACTGTGGAAGAAAAGCTCACACTAACTTTAAGTGTTCTACTAAATGCCCAGGGTCAGGACAGGTGAAAAGGACTGAATGTTAACAATTTAATTGGCTTTTAATGAATTACCAGATGCTTCAAACTCCCAAAGAGGCAGAAGGGAGAGGAAAAAAAGTATGTAAATGGCACATCTATAAGCAAACATCAATATTTTTCTACTTCCTGGAACAATAATTATTTTGATTATTGTGGTGTATGGGTTGTCATGTTGTTACAGATAGATCTCATTGTGGGTTATTTGGAGAAGATAATATAATAGAAGAAGAATAGACCAATTTGTTCTAAAGAGAAACTCCTGTGTTTTTATTGTGTCTGACTTGAGAATAATTCAATAAGCAGATAAACCACTAAATACATCAGAGAAGTATTAGTGTGAAAACTCAGGAATTTCCCGTGTGAAGTTCAAAACTGGCTTCAACCATGAAGGGCAAGAAAAGATTGGGCCACTCTGTATTGGTGGGTGGCAGGTTTAATAACCAAGGGAACTTACTGACATCGGATGCTTGTCTGGGGCATCTGCAAGGTGAGTACATCTCTACACTCGCCTGATGGAATCTTAAAAGTTTATACAAAGGTCTTAACAGTGTTCAGTCATGTATATTGTCCAGATGGTCTGAAGAACTCCTTACTCTCTCCAGGCCATGTCCTTGAAAATGGCTCCCACTGTGGGGTCAGTCAGTGGGCAGAGCATATATTCCAGGGACAGGGGAGAATGTAAGACTCTTCCCGTGGCCTGGGTCCAACTCATTAATCAACTGGCAATCCCAGTCTCTTGATAACATCCTCCCACAGGAAAGAAACAAATTGCAAATAGATTTCAGAGAATGCGTTATACCTCTGTAATATACTCGTGTATCTCTCTAGATAGAAAAGTGATTACCTTGATTCATATCATAGCTTTATGAAAAAGATGTCTTAATATTTTGTTTATACAACTATTGATTCATATTAAGAAGAGGTGGAAGAACAGAGAAACAATGATAGTAGTAGAGGTAGTAGCAACTGTTTATAAAATTTCCACTAAATGTCAAACATTGTTTCAGGTGATTTTTCTACATTATCTTTTAACTTCTATAGGAAAGTTTTGGTTTTCTTTGTTATTATGAAGCAGTAAAGACTTCCAGAGAAGGATTTATTAGTTTAATTTCAAATGCATGAAAGAACAAAAATTTAGATGATAGGACTTCTGAATCTAAAGCCCTTGTTTGATCTGTTTTATAATTGAGTGTTTCTTATTTCTGGAACCTTTGTGTGTCTTGAGAATAAGGCTCTGTACTAGAATTTTGTCTACATTCAAAGTGGAAGACATCATAGTTAAGGAAAATGATCACCTAGATCTTGAAGAATGACCAGGAATTTTACTGGTAAATATGATTATCAATTGTGCATAGGGATAGGAGGGAGGGAGAATATATTTTAGGGCAATCCACAACTTTTACACAAGATCTGATTTATTAAGGAGGGACAATGAGACATTTTCTGTGACTAGATCATAGTGTACACAGCAGGGGGTTTCATCAGCTGAATTTAGAAGCTACAGCAGATAGGCTGATTATGTTTCAGAGGTAAAAATTAATAAAAAAGCCAGAGATATAAGATCTTCACAGAAAAAGTGATGGCAAATAATCCCAAATACTGCAAAGGGACTGAACTGGGTGAGAACTTAGAGTATGTTATACTCAGTAAATAGAAGGTTGTCAGTTATCTTTGAAATGTAATTTGATTGCAGTGGGAGAGAGATGGTGCATGTGCAGGAGTGAGCGGTAAAAAAGAGAGGGCAGGAAAAATGCCTCCAAAATATTAGGGGATTTTAAGTAACTGCTTCTTTTGCAATGCTCTCAAATGATTTGGCCTGTGACCTTTATAAAATTTCGAAGATAAGGGTTCTCAGTAGATTAAAATTTCTTAAATAAATTTTCCTAATGCTGGAATGTTACATTATTTGACCTTTTAATATTTGATGAAATAGCCCCTGATTCCTTCAGATGGATCGTGTTCTTTGAATCTTAACAGGTATTACATTTATATCACTTTCAACTAAAAGGTGAAATTGCGATTTCCAGGTTTTCTCCAACGAACTCCACTCTCTCTACATACACAGATAATGTGGGAACAGTGACTCCCAGAGGATAAAAGTAACAGAAAGAGAATTGGAACTCAGGAATCACTGACAGAAGCTGAGGCCAAAGAATGGGTTGGATCACTGAGCTTCATACAACCAACGTGTTAAAGGATCATTTGCCCAACATTTTAATTTCCTCTACTTCCACTGCCAAGTGATCATCTAGCTTCCACTTGAATTTCTCTGTGGGCATTGTTTGGAACTTAAATCACTAATGTGAGCCACTATATTGGTTAATGATTAGCTCAATAGAGATTCTGTGTAAGAGAAGGTTGGAATATATGTAGACTAATGCTTTTCACAAATTATTTGCTACATGCGGTACATTTATACAGTAGACTCTCTCTGCAGACTCTCACTTAGTATGGTTTGTAAATGGCCACATGGCCTATATTTAGGGAGCATTCCTGAAGAAAAACTGGGAAAGTACCAATGCTCAGAGTTATTATTGACACCTTCTTATCTGAATTAGCATCCTGCATATTGCAATGCATTTCATTTTACCCTACATAATAGATGTGCTTTAATTTGTTCACATATAAGACTTTTATATGGGAGACCTTTAAAAATACAAACTAAGATGGGAGATGAGTATAAAAATATTTTATATTATTGCACATACAGATTCACTAATTGTCTTATGGCAAAATGTTTAAAGCTATCAAACTTTTAAAATTTAAGCAATTTTTATTATATGTTATGAAGCAGAAAGATCGAAGAGTTCACATTCTTTAGTCAATCCAAACTTAGTGATAAAGGGGTTGGATAAAGTATAGATCACCATAATAGTGACTCATTGGAATTTTTTTGAGAGGGGTCCATGATCTTATGTGGCATAAAGGATTCTCTCCGGCATTGAATTGATGAAAGAAATATAATTGATCAATGCTCTATATCATTACTACCTAAAAATATTTCCCAAGTACAGGGACAGACAGGTACTGTGCTACCACAGAAAGCTTTTATTAAAATGGCAGTGGCACCTACTTAACCCTTGTTAATTTAGCTCCTTTGAACCTTTGTCCTTGTGTAGGATCTTAGGTCCTCAACAAAAGCTTTATAGCAATGCTCTGAAGATCATCAAGCTGGATCCCAGAGGTCTGTAGTGTCCTCATGTAGCATTGGGGGCACAGGAGGCTCTGTGCTGAAACAGAGCAGTGGCTGACTGGGATCGTAGGGGCTAGAAAATAACAAGACTTTTCTGCCCAACTTCGCCGTTCTTCTGGCTGGGCTAATAACCAGATTAATAGAGACAGATTAACAGGAGAAAAGCGGAGTTCAATATATGTGCATGGAGAATTCACATAGACAGGACAACTCCATGAGAATTGCACAGATAGCTAGGTGACATTAGGTATGTAAAACATTTTTGTACAAAGAAGAAAGAGGGGGCAGGGATAAGATTTCAGAAGGGAGAATGGGTGAATTGCAGGTAGTTGAGGAGCAGGAACAATGGGACAGAGGGGGTAAAAGACCTCTTGTTTACCACATTTAATTCAAATTAGGCAAAAACAGCATCCTAAAATCTTCTTCCTAAAGCAGGTTTCTGTCTGAATCTCAGGCAAGAAAGGGGGAAGGTCAATGGTTCTGAGTCCTTCGTTTCTTAATCAACAGCTTAAAATTAATATCCCAAAGAGCAGCTTCAGGTGGCAGAATTTTGGTCCCTTCAGGATATAATCTGTGCACTGTAAGTTGCGGTGCTCCGAGGAAAGGAGAATACATTACCAAGCTCCACAAACACTGCTCCTGCCAGAGGTGGGGGAATTGATTCTAAACTACATGTCCTGTTTCTTATAGGGAATTCATTTCCACTATTATCTTGTGGGATCATCATTGTATATGCAGTTCCTTGTTGATGAGACCCATTATGTGGTGCATGACTGTAAATTGTGGAAATGTGACTGTGTGACTGCCAAGGCTAGGGCAGTCAATCAGGGAAAAATGACAAGAAGATAAGAAGTACTTCAACAAGATTTGTTTGTACAGATTTCTTTTGGCTTCAACTCCCCATCCTTGGTGATACGAATGTTTCTTTCCCTTGATACAGGAAGGACATCTTCGATTTGGGAAAGAAAAAGGGAAGTGAGAGTGACCTTCTTACATCTGTTGTTTTTCAAGTGCCTTAAACTCAAATAATCAATACGTCAGATTAGCGTATTTTAAGGTGGTGTGTACTGAATTCCTTCATGAGTTTTTCTTTTTTTTTTTTATCAGATTTAATGTGTTTTATTGATTAAAATATTACATTTGTGCCAATTTCCCTTCCCTCTGCTCCCCTCCACCCGGTGGCCCCCCTCCCTCCAGTTGTCCCCCCCTTTTAGATTATGTCCATTAGTTGTGCATACAGTTCCTCCCAACCTCTCTCCGTCTATTCCATTCCCTCCTACCTTGATCCCCAATTCCTATATCATCTCCCTCCCTTTCCCCATTCCCCCTCCCTGTTGACCTCCCCCCAATATGCTTCCCGTACCCACAGTTCCTTTTCCACTCTCGTTGCCTGTTTAGTTTGCCTTTGTTTCATCTCCTTAGCTTCTGTTTTTTAAACCAGTCCCTTTAACATCTCATATAACAGTGGTTTGGATCTAATGAACTCTTTCAGTTTTATTTTGTCCTGGAAACACTTTCTCTGTCCTTCTATTCTGAATGACAATTTCGCTGGATAGAGTATTCGTGGTTGTAGGTTTTGGATTTTCATTACTTTGAATATTTCTTGCCAGTCCCTTCTTGCCTGTAGGGTTTCCCTTGAGAAGTCTGCTGATAGTCTAATTGGGACCCCTTTGTACATAATTCTTTTCTTCTCTCTTGCTGCTTTTAAGATTCTCTCTTTATCTTTAATTTTTGACATTTTGATTATAATGTGTCTTGGAGTGGTTCTCCCTGGGTCCAGTCTCTTGGGAACTCTCCTTGCTTCCTGGACCTGCAAGTCTATTCCCTTCCCCAAGTCTGGGAAGTTCTCCTTTATTATATTTTCACTCAATTTTTCAAGTTCTAGTTCATCTTCCTCATTCTCTGGCAAACCAATGATTCTTATGTTGGGCCTTTTATAGCTGTCCCAGAGGTTTCTGATCCTCTCATTGTTGCTTCCCATTTCCTCTCGCTGCATTGGTTGACTGCTTGTTCCTTCTCCATATTCCAGTTTGTTGAAATGAACTCTGGATTTTTGTTCCTCACCATCTGTCTCGTATGCGGTTTTGTTCCTTTCGTTATGAAAGTTTTTCGCTTCTTTCTTATCTTTTTCCTGCTCTTTTGTGAATTCTGTAAGCCACCTGATAACAATGGCCCAGAACTGAGCCTCTGACAGGTTTCTTATCTGTTCATCTGTCAGGTTCTCTATCTGCTGCCTGGTGAGCTGTGTCACCGGTATTTCTATAGTTGTCTGCCACATTTTGACAGATGCGTTTTGTTTTCTTGGGCCGGCTGTCCGGGGCAGTGCCTGTGTACTCGTAATGACCCAGCGACCGGCGCCGTTTGGCGTCACAAGTCAGCGACCGGCGCCTGTCTGCGACCTATTTCGCAGCCCTGTGGCGCTTTCTGTGGGGGCGGGGGTCCAAGATGGATTCACACAGTTATTCAGCTAGGAGACCGGGATCCGTCCTCCCGCCCCCCTGGGCCTCACTGTTCAAGGCGATGCGGTGGCCACTTTCCCCAGCGCTGGGGTCGCGCACTGCCAGGGGCTTGACTGCCGCCGGTTTCGCCGCCCCGCCGCTCCGCAAACAGCTTTGCCCTCTTTAACTCTTACCTGCCCGAATGGCACCGCTGGTTTATAACTTCATATGTTGGGCTTCCGTGTAGTTTTATTTTCTGGAATTTCTAGTTATCCTTTGTTTTGAAGTAGTTGTATTCCTCTCTGGTTGTAGAGGGAGACCTAGCGTGTCCGTCTAAGCCTCCATCTTGGCCGGAAGTCTCCGAGTTTTTCTATTTTTTTAAAATAATTTATTTGTTTGTTTATTTATTTTATTTTTTTTTTAAAGAGAGGGGAAAGGAGAAAGAGAGGGAGAGAAACATCACTGTGTGGTTGCCTCTCACTTGCGCCCCCAACCGGGGACCTGACGTGCAACCTAGTCATGTGCCCTGACTGGAAATCAAACCAATGATGCTTGGCTCGCAGGCTGACGCTCAATCCACTGAGCCACAGCAGCCAGGGCTCTTCATGAGTTTTATAATATGTGTAAAAGGTGCTTGTATGTTTTAAATCAACTAATGTGACTGAGAGTGATTCAAACTTCAGGAAGACATGTAAGGCCTTTCTATATTTCCTGTGATTTTATCTGTATGTAGTCATCTTTCCATGTCAGAGATCAACAAATTTATTTGAAAGATTCAGCTAGTAACACTCTAGTCTTTGCCGGCATATAGTCTCTATTTCAGCTATTTGACTTTATGGTTGAAGTGTGAAAAGAACCATGGGCAATGCATAAGTGAATGCTTGTAGGTGGGTTCTAATGAAATTATTTATAAATCTAGGCAATGGGTTGTTTTGTAAGACAATTATCTACAGATTTTTCATATTTCTTACCATCAGGTGGGCAAAAGCTTCAGCAGCTAATTTTCTGCAGAATAACATTTCCATGATGTCAGTATAACTTGGAACCCTTTGATGTTAAAGGTAATGTCTCCCTCTGGAGAAGATTTGCTAACCTTCCAAGGTAATAATGTTTCTGCCTCTCTCCACAGACACGAGTATGCTTGCTAGTAGTCCACTTTATAATATTACCACTTCCTAGTGTCACCGTGCTTTGCCCATAACGAGAGGGCTAGCAGCATCCATCCTTCTCCATGCATAAACTGGGGCTCCGTGGGTCCATGCAATGACGTTACTTTAGCTACCGCTATTGTTGTGAGTAATAAACTCTCGTCTGTCCTGCCAGTGTCTATAAAACTGTGGCAGGTTAATTTGTGAGCATGGTGGTAGAAGAAACTCTCAGAGCCTTCGCAATTCTTGACAAGCCCAATTTGTTCTGAGGGTGAGAGTTGTCTGACCCATGTTTTTAGTAATTCTCTTGGTGCCTCTTTGGTTTCAGGTTCTAAGAGCTGATTTTGCGTTCTTCCAGAATGGATGGCTTACGATTTTTTTTTTTATGGGTGATTCTAATACTTCATGTTTTGGAGGTTTTTTTTACTAAGTTGATTGGGGTGACATTGATTATTAAAATTATTTAAGTTTCAGGGGGGAACAATTCTATATAATGCAATACATCATCTGTATATTGTATTGTGTGTTCAACACCCCAAGTCAACTCTCTTTCCTTACTCTAAATGATGAGGTTAAGATATCAATAAGATTGTGTTGCCAACATATCTAAATTTGCATAATTGACATGAAGGATTTCTTAAGGAAGAATACAAGAATATTGTGATTATGGAAAAATGTTTACATGTTGATCTGCTGCTATAATCACAATGATCACTTTCTTTACCGTAGCTATATTTTAATTTTATCTTTCTTCTTTAACTGTCATTAATGAAAACCTAAAAACTATAAATTTATTTCTACCAGTTCAGATAATATTTGGATATATAGGACCCAAACAAATGGAGACTGGAATTACTGTTGTCCAACAATTTTAATTTCTACACAACATAATCAGAATTGGGCTGTTACTTTCATTTTAATTCTCCATAGCCAACATAGCTTCTTGTGTTATTCTAGTTCTGATTTTTCTAACATTGTCATGTTTACATTCCTAGGGTAAATCCTCATCACTATGCACACACACACGCACATACATACACAGGGGGGCAAATCAGAATTTATTTATTAAATATTGTGTATTTATTTTCACATGTTTAAACTTTAATCATATTTAAAGGACTCTCTATTGGATGCAATATATCTATCGAGATGTTTTTTGCACCTCTCAAAACAGTTTTTCAACTTGTTGATTTTGATGCCTTCTGCCAGTTTTTGTTTCACCTTTTTCACATCGACAAAACATTTCCCTTTGAGGACATTTTTCACTCTGTGGGGGGTGGGGAGTTGCTCATGGAGTGATGGAGTGAATAGGGAAGGTGGGGCCCAGGGATCAAGCCATTTTTAGTCAAAAACTTTTGAACAGTTGGTGCAGTGTGGGCAGGTACGCTGGTAAATTACCCATCATGAAATGGGCAAATGCATTGAAAGAGTCTTCAAAAAAATTCAGTGAAGCTGAACACAGCCTCTCACAACAACGCCAGCTGGTACACTGATACAGATGGATTCCTCGAGCACTCACCTGGTGGGGAAGCCTGTACTACAAAGGGCCACCCTCCAGAAGATAATTTTTGTCTTTTTGAGGAGGGAGTTCCTCCCTCATATATATATAATGAAAACTTGTATTCATCATTCAGCCTCAGTTATTAGCAACTAACCTCTTTTCAAATGTTCCCCCCAGGAACTTTGCTTCTCTCATTTTATTTACATTTTTATTTTTTACTGAGGTAAAAGTTTTATTGAGTCATATTTATGTTTTTAGTGTATAGATCTCTTCTGTAGTGAGGCATCATAGCATTGTGGATAAAAGCAGGCACTTAATCATTGTTGTTGGAAACTAGGTTTTCCACAGGATCATGAACAAAGCATTCCAAGATCCACGCATGGGAGATTATGGTGTAGCAAAGTATATAAGGCTGCTGCAATGTTCCCTATTCATCTATCCCATCATGGAAAACATCTAACTGTGTCCACAACAATGTCAAAATGAAAGTTAGTGTCCAGAGTTTCTGCTTCATATTAAAACTCAGTTTAGTCCAGCCTCTGGCTAGTTTAGCTTGTGTTCCGTGCTACAATCTGTTGTTGTGCTGAGGTATTTAGGCTCCTGGTTAGAGCCTGTGTGTGGAATCCATGAAGCCACCAGCCATGTGACCTTAGTGGGCACTTGGTTATGGAAAGAGGATGCATGAGTGCACAGAGA
Organism: Furipterus horrens; assembly: GCF_987537825.1. NCBI lineage: Eukaryota > Metazoa > Chordata > Mammalia > Chiroptera > Furipteridae > Furipterus > Furipterus horrens. The sequence goes on from NW_028327171.1 coordinate 14,221,827, forward strand.
GCGCGAGCTTCTTTGTTCTCCTGGGATTTTATTAGCTTGGGTTTGGGACAGACCAGGTGCTTTTTCAAAAGAACCCGTCCAAATTCACAGGCTTTCACGGGTGATGGATGAGTCCACACCCCCTAGTTAGACTTACAGCCCTCTATGGTCCAGTACCTCCCCTCTCCCCCCCAATAATCAAGTATGGATGCAGGGAAGGGAAGAGTGCTAATATCATTGGGAAAATGCTGTAATCCCCTGGGGTGTGAAGCTATAGCTTCCCAGTGAAGCAGACAGGTTTATGCTCTCCAGCATATTAAACTCAACATTTAATTTCCTTTGTTCTTTTTCCTTTATTACTAATTAGGTAACTACCTATGGTAACATGATGACTCTACTTCTCCATCATTTACTGGTTTTATAACTGTGAGTCTCTGTGAGATAGTTCAAAAAGTTGCACAGAGTAAGTATGATGGATGCACAAAGGATTTATAGCAAGTTCTTTGTGTAAAGTTGAGTCTCCGCTGCAGCAGACTCTGAGATGGTGTTCAGCAGACAGAATATTAAGTACAGAGTACTTTGGAGAACAACTCTTGCGGAAAAGAGTTGAGGAGATTATCTCCCCAGCTGAGTCTTGTGGAGACTTAATCCAAGCCACAGGCCTACTGGCAAGAAGGAAGGTGGGTTCCTGAAGAGGGCACATGCTGTCCCATCGGGAAGAGCCTTTGCATTGCCTTCAACAAGCAGTGGTTTTAGTGGAGGGGAAGCAGTCCAGGCCAGTGCTGAATGGACAAGGTCAACATGAACAAGGCTTGAGTTACAGACGATCTGAGTCTTGGCGGAACATGTTGTGACCCCCGCGAACACAAGAGTTTGTACATCTAACAAGACAACGCTGCAAAGCCATTTCCTCACTTGGCTTCTTTCTCTACCAAGTAAGCTGTCACGGAAAGATTTTCATTGCCTCTCCGTTTCTAATGAAGTATGAACATTTCTTCCTTCTTTCCTTTGGGGTACAGTCACAGACTACAAAGCCACTTGGATGCAGTCCAGGATGGGCGCTTTGGCAAAATTACATTCTATCACCTTATTGAATTTTTCTCTCCCCTCATCTTTTTTTCCAATGTTGTCTGCGCAAGAACCACGGTGAGCCAGTGCCTTTGAATGCTCTTTCTTTCACTGTGTATATAAGTCAGACAGTGACTGGATCTTAAAAAAAACTTGTTTCTTTATTGGTGTATCTTTCAGAATTTGACCTTGTCAAGGAAGTGCTATCTCTTAATAAAAGTGTACCTCTTCTGCAGGTTCAGAGGATTGGGTGAAATCTAAGGGGCATCAATCAACATGATCCCCGCTCTCACACTAGATTCAGATATTGTAGTATCAGCACAGCCTTGACTGACAATTTAGATTTTTTGGCTACACTGGCATTAAATTCTGGATATATCATCTGCTCTTTCTGCTCTCTGATGACAGGAGGCAATAGACTACTTCTGGCTTGCACACTCAGTGTTCACTTGAATATTAATTGTGTTCTAATGCAGTGACTCAATATAACTTGGTGGGCCTTTCTCAAACACAAATGATAGTCACCCACTTTTAATAGTTTTGTTGACAGTAGATCAAGGGTGAACCATGATTATGGGCATTTACAATAAATTCCTTGCTTTACACTCTAAGAATCACTGTTCTAGGGCTGTTACTGGAGGTGAGCAATAGTCATCCATTTCTTTGCCTTTATAATTATTGGCTTCTTTCCATCCAAATCTCTGAAAGACCTGATATTTCCCCCACTGGTACATTTTTTCCTACAGAACCAACTCAAATCACCATGAGAACAATTGGAAATCCATTATTTTTCCTACATTATTTATCTTCCCCCTGATAGAGTCCTTATTACCATCCAGGCAGACCATGACCCAACTCTAGTAATTCACCTTATTGTCTGTTTTCTGAGGCCACTCTTGGTACTTAATGTTGTAGGTTGGATTCTTTAAGAAGACAGAGATGGTGATTATTGTTCAGGACATTTATTAAGTAATATCCATGGGAGTTGAATAAGTGGAAAGAGGGGAAAGGAAGAACAGAGCAGAAGGAGAAATCAAGCTCTCATGCAGATCCCATACTAGCTTCAGCAAAGTGCATTGGGAACTCTGGAGTTAAAATTCTTCACGATAGTTGTCCTATATTGGTCCAGAATGGTTGAGATTGCCCCTCTCAGTGACTGAATATGGGCCATCCTAAACAGGACATGACTTTTGACAAATTGTTTCTGTGTAGCTGAGGCAGCTGACAGCTGAAGGTGCTTATAGCGTGTCTAACAACTGGGACAAAGGTGTTTTGTTCTGAATGACATACCATCATATCCAGTTCATGCAAAATAATTGGTAGCTACGAGTACATCATTGAGAAGAATATTTGTGTATCTAAACAGATATATTCCTAGATATTTATTGGTCATAATGACATTATGAATTAAATACTTTAATTAACTTTTTGTAATAGGCAATTTCTGATAGATAGTAAGGCAATTTTTTTTTTAAATCAATACTCTATTAGTCATATTGCTAAATTTTCTATTAGTCCTTTCTTTTTATTAATTTGGGAGTTTTCAAGCTTTAAATCATACTTTCTCAAAATAATGAGGGTTTGTTTTTCTCTTTCAATATGCATGTTTGTAGCCTATTGCCTTTATTTATTGTGTTGATTAAGATCCAGTGAAAGATACACATTTGAGATGAAGGGCTCTGATGCTTGTTTCTGTCTTTAATAGGAATGTTTAGCATCTCTCAAAATCATTAAGTTTAATGTAAGATTTTTAATAATATATTTTTCCAAGCATATGTAGATAAAAAGTTCTCCTATTTCTAATTTGTAAGTAATTTTCTCATAACTATGCATCAAATTTCCTTTATGTTTTGCTTCTATTGGATCATGTAACTTTTTTCCTTGAGTCTATTAATATATTGAGTTAGTTTTTAAATTTTGTTCTTATGAAATCACCACTTTACTTGTTTGACAAACCCTAATGGCATATTATTCTTGAAGTGCAATGCTAAATTAAATTTATAAGTATTCTATTTAGGAATTGATATCCCATATGTTTAGTACTGGCCTTTTTTGATTTTCATGTTTGAGTTTTATTAGCATCTTTAAATATATTCTGAGGATCTACATATTTTTATATAAATGTGTTTTCAAAACAAAACTTATTGCAGTTAGATGTTTAAAGAGAGCTGTTTCAGTTTTGCTTGAGTACCGAGATATCAGATAACACATTCTGAAAGATTGCTCTTGTAAGAGCAGCTATTAACAAACCACAGTCGATAAAGTGGGGGAAAATAATCCTTGGAAGCCATAGTTTATTAGATAACATTTTGTACAATTGCATACAATGTATTTTGCATGTAGTGAACCATGGAGTATTTACAAAAGTATTAAAATAGTCAAGGTTAAAACTTATTTGTTTTAAAAAATAAGGGTTATATATAAAATTACTGGAAATCAGGAACTCTATACTTCTTAGTTTAAAAAATAGTTCTATACTAATTGATGTTATCAAAAGAGAAACCTCAGAAATTTGATTGGAATAACATTTCATTTATTTTTAACTAGACACATATTTTTAGTCATTAAATACCAGATATCAATATGAGTGTTTTTTCAAATTGAATTTGCAATTGTTCATAGTATCAACATTCATATCCCACTTCTCAGGAAGTGCTGTTGCTTGTATTACAGAATGCTTGTCCTTTGATTAAAGATAGAGAAAAAAGAGACAATTAACAGTCCCTTCTCATATACTTTACAATAATTACACCTTGAAACCACATTACATTATTTAAAAATTCTAATGCAAATGTTAAGAACATATTTTTTTATAAAAAAGACTGCTTTGGATTATAGTAGGTATTGTACAGTTCAGAGTAACAGGGGAATGTTTTCAGAGGTAGCTTCACTTGTGCTTTGAGTGGGCACTCATGCTTCTCTTTATTTCAGAGGATAATATTATTTCAGGAGATAATATCATCTTCTGTAAGTGACCTGTTACTTAATCCTTTGGCCTTTTTCCTAGAAATGTATGCACACACGGAATTAGGTAAGGTGGTCAGTGGGAGATTGTAGACAAAGAAGTACATAAAATTTATGATATTTTTTTGAGATCCAGGAGAGTCAATGTAGCATATCTGAGGATGGACAACTCGATTGGTTTTCACAGTCTCATATCTCATTTCTATATTTTGACCATCACACTAATTTTAAGAAATATATAATATGCATTTTATAGTGTCTGAATAGTACAGGTAATTCTAAATATTGGATTCATTGAGGTGACAGAGAGTGCTTTTTATGAAATGAGTTTAAGAATTGTTCATTTGAGACTTCCGGCCAAGATGGAGGCTTAGACGGACACGCTAGGTCTCCCTCTACAACTATAGTGGAATACAACTACTTCAAAACAAAGGATAACTAGAAATTCCAGAAAATAAAGCTACACGGAAGCCCAACATATGAAGTTATAAACCAGCGGTGCCATTTGGGCAGGTAAGAGTTAAAGAAGGCAAAGCTGCTTGCGGAGCGGCGGGGCGGGGCGGGGCGGCGAAAAATCCTGGAGGCATTCAAGCCCCTGGCGTGCACGACTCCAATCAAGCCCCTGGCCTGCCCGACTCCGGCGCTGGGGAGCAGCCGCAGCATCGCCTTGAACAGTGAGGCCCAGGGGGGCGGGAGGACGGATCCCGGTCTCCTAGCTGAATAACTGTGTGAATCCATCTTGGACCCCCGCCCCCACAGAAAGCACCACAGGCAGGCGCCGGCGGTCGCTGATTTGTGACGCGTACGCAGGCACTGCCCCCTGCCCCCGACAGCCGGCCCAGGAAAACAAAACGCATCTGTCAAAATGTGGCAGGCAACTATAGAGATCCCGGTGACACAACTCACCAGACAGCAGATAGAGAACCTGACAGATGAACAGATAAGAAACCTGTCAGAGGCTCAGTTCTGGGCCATTGTTATCAGGTGGCTTACAGAATTCACAAAAGAGCAGGAAAAAGATATGAAAGAAGCGAAAAACTTTCATAACGAAAGGAACAAAACCGCATACGAGACAGATGGTGAGGAATCCAGAGTCCATTTCAACAAACTGGAATGTGGAGAAGGAACAAGCAGTCAACCAATGCAGCGAGAGGAAATGGCAAGCAACAATGAGAGGATCAGAAACCTCTGGGACAGCTATAAAAGGCCCAACATAAGAATCATTGGTTTGCCAGAGAATGAGGAAGATGAACTAGAACTTGAAAAATTAAGTGAAGATATAATAAAGGAGAACTTCCCAGACTTGGGGAAGGGAATAGACTTGCAGGTCCAGGAAGCAAGGAAAGTTCCCAAGAGACTGGACCCAGGGAGAACCACTCCAAGACACATTATAATCAAAATGTCAAAAATTAAAGATAAAGAGAGAATCTTAAAAGCAGCAAGAGAGAAGAAAAGAATTATGTACAAAGGGGTCCCAATTAGACTATCAGCTGACTTCTCAAGGGAAACCCTACAGACAAGAAGGGACTGGCAAGAAATATTCAAAGTAATGAAAATCCAAAACCTACAACCACGAATACTCTATCCAGCGAAATTGTCATTCAGAATAGAAGGACAGAGAAAGTGTCTCCAGGACAAAATAAAACTGAAAGAGTTCATTAGATCCAAACCACTGTTATATGAGAAGTTAAAGGGACTGGTTTAAAAAACAGAAGCTAGGGAGATGAAACAAAGGCAAACGAAACAGGCAACGAGAGTGGAAAAGGAACTGTGGGTAAGGGAAACATAGTGGGGGGAGGCCAACAGGGAGGGGGAGTGGGGAGAGGGAGGGAGATGATATAGGAATTGGGGATCATGGTAGGAGGGAATGGAATAGACGGAGAGAGGTTGGGAGGAACTGTAAGCACAACTAATGGACATAATCTAAAAGGGGGGGACAACTGGAGGGAGGGGGCCACCGGGTGGAGGGGAGCAGAGGGAAGGGAAAGTGGCACAAATGTAATATTTTAATCAATAAAACACATTAAATCTAAAAAAAAAAAAAAAGAAAGAAAAAAAAAAAAAGAATTGTTCATTTGAATGCCACTATATAAAAATCATCTGCTTTTAGATAATCAAAGTCGTACTATATAATATTTTTACTAGACTGTTACTCATAAAAATAAATGGAATAAAAGTTTGCACTTAGGAAGCCATGAATATTTATATAGTCTTACAAAAGAATTTTAGCACTTTTGGTTGAAGAAAAAGACTGTTACGTTTCTAGTATTTCCTTGATGTGTTTTGTGTTAAGACTATTTTAAAAATAATATTTTCTTTACCATATGCCAGGATATAGAAAAAGGTAGAGCTGATTATGGTGAACAAATTTTGAAAACAGAATGATAAGCCTAACCATGTTTAGAAATTTCTGAGAATTTTTATTAATACAAAAGCAAGCCAAACAATATACCACTCAATAATTTTTCCTGTGGTTTCTATAAATTATAATTCAGAAATATTTTAGAAAGTTCAAGTCCTTTTGCAAAGTTAGTTAAAAAATTTTTAAATAAGTAAAATGTTAAAATAATAAATATGTAATATATAGCATATATGTTAAAAATAGGTTTTTGTTCTTTCTGGTGGATGCAATAAAATTTAAAAATGCAAAAAAACTGATGAAATGAAATGCAAATATATTTAATAAAATATAATGTGTACTAAAGAAATCATGTACATATTTCAAGATACATCATTTTGGGTTATTAAAAGACATTTAAACACTGACTTTATTTGCTTGTATCTTCCAAAAAACACTAAATAGAATTATACTGCACTGGCATTTTAAAAATGATAAAAATATACTGTATTTGCATGGTACTTAATAGACTCTAGGATGCTTTTTCATTAATTTAATGCATTTACCATTTAACTCCTTTATCAGTCTTCTAGGAAGGTATCAAGAGTCTCAACTTACATATAAATGTTCGAAGAAGCTCAAGTCCGCATAGCAAATATACTCTTAAACTAACGCTTGAAATTTTGTTGTCTGATAGTCCCATTGCTTCCAAAAGTCTCATATATTTCACAATATGTTCATGAATATATTACTTCTTTATTAGTCCATTTGGAAATATGTTCCAAAATGGGAGATTATCTGATATAGTAGATCAGATAGTGAGCTTTGGGGTCCAACAGATGTGTTCAATTTCAGCTCAATTACTTCCAGCTACATACTCCAGCACAAGTAACATAATTGAGGATAATAATGAGATACATTTACAGTTATTCTTATATCATTAATTTTATTGTTTATACATCTCAAGTGACAAACACATAAAATAGAATGATTGGAATAATTGTGATTATGCTAAGACTCATTGTATCAGTCTTCTCAGGCTTGAAAAACAGAAACGTATTTTCTCACAGTTCTGGAGGTTGGACTCTAAGGTCAAAATGCCAGTGGGGTTGGGTTAAGGTGCGACTCTTCTTCTGGCTTACAGACAGCACTCTCATTGTGTCCTCAGCTGGATTTTCCTGTGTGTGCAGGAAGAGACAGAGATTTCTGGTGTCTCATTTCTTATTAGGATACCAGTTCTATTAGATTAGGGTCCCACTCTTAAGACTTCATTTAACATTAATTACTTTATTAAAGGCTTTATCCCCAAATACAGATTAATAATCTAGGCATTAACAGGGTATCAGGGGTGAGGGGGGCACATAATTCAGTCCATAACATTCATAAACATTAGATTAAGAGACCAAACAGGTAACATCATGGATCCAAACAATACAGTGAAGAAATTAGGAAGAAATCATACAACTGTATGTATTATAACCTACTTACTATTTTATTCGTTTAAAAATAAGGTTTCCATGATGCATTTGCTATGTGCTCGTCCCTCTTCTAAGTGCTGGGAATGACACAGATAAAGGTCAGCATTTCTACCCTGCTTCTCCTAGGTGTTCTGTGAAGTCTATTTCAAGGAAAAAGAAAAAAAAAAAAAGGAGAACAGACAGATTCAGGCATTTTTACTTATTTTTATTTTTAACATGATGGTGAAGATTTCTAGGGAAAGAAACAAGGATAAGCCAAATATTATCCTAATATAAAAAGACTTGGGGTTTTCACAGTATAGCCCCTTCAGGATGTTAAATGGTGCAGCTACCAAATGTTTATCCCTGATTCCTGCTGTGAGGAGAAGGATAGAAAGAATCATTTCCACAGGGAAAATTACAATTTTTAATAACTGTCAGGTCTAACTACAAAGAGGGCCACTGTGAGACTGTTACTCTATACTTAATAAAAAGCATAAAGAGAGGTCAAAAATTTAATTATAATAACCATATTCCAAACTGTAGTTCTTGTTGTTATTAACTTTTTATCTTAATGATTAAAAAGGCTTTGAGGTTTAAGTATAAAAATGAGATTTTTAAAATCTTGATCCAGCACTAATAAATTATTGCTCTTTAAATAATGCTAAAATTCATTAATTTTTAAATAACTTAATATCAGATAAATGAGCATATGTTTTGGCTATCTTTATTTATAGTATGAAAAAGAACACTTAGAGGTATTGTACAAATTTAGAGAGCATTAGAAAATGAATTATTGGTTGTGCTTAATTCTAAAAAGTGGCTTGAGCTCCTCAAATGTTAATTTACTGAACATATATTTATTAATCACCTATTATGAATTGGATATGATTACAGGTAGGGTTGCTATAGTGGTGAAGAGGAAAGACAGGGATCCTACTTTCATGGGACTTATATTCTGGTGGTGGCAGAAGGCAGAAAGATAAGAAACAGAAGTAAACAAGAGAACATGGAGAAGTATGTTGAAATGAATGCCACTATTAAACAAGGTGACATAACAGGGCAATAAAAGAAGTGTCTTTGATTGCATATTTGGATTATCTTTGATTGAGGCTTGGATTAGGATGGACCCTAAAAGAATGATCTAAGTGAATAGAAGCAGCTTGCCTTGTACAGATCTTGAGAAAGACTTCTGGGCTATAAATGCCTTAAAGCAGACACAAGCTTGTCATTAGAAGAATTGGAAAAAATGTAAATATATAGTAAAAAAATGGTGGAAATCAAGTAAGACTTTGTAGAATAAAGTAATGAATCTAGAGTTTGTTTTCACTGCAATTAGCAGCCATTGAAGTGTTTTGTCAGGGGATACAAATTATGTACGTTGTGTTTGTGTGCATGTGTGTTTTAAACCTTCTTAAATACTCAGTGGATAGTTGACAATAGAGAGGAAAGAGATAAAGTAGGAATGACCAGTCTAGATGACACTGTAGTGTTCAAGGGAGAAACGATCACATCTTGGGTTAGTGAATTTATTGCGTAGATGGTAAGAAGCCACATAAGAGTGAGTCTGGACAGCTTTGCTCACTGGTCTGAGTGTGTGGGGAAATTATGTCCTTTAATAACTGACTCGGGGCTTATATATTATTTGAATACAAAAGTTGGGTGAGGAACATACATGGGCTAGGGATCTGAACTACAAGTTCGAAGTCGAGAGGTCAGGTCATGTTGGAGAAAGAATTCTAGATGTCATCAAAATTGACAATAGAGATGCTTTTTAAAAACTAACTCACTGGATGATATCACCTAGAGAACAAAAATAGTTGAAGATGAGACCAAGAACCCAGTCTTGGGACGTAACTATTCACAGTTTCATTTTTTAAATGAATTTACTTTCAAATTCAACTTATATTATCTGACTTAGATTCAGCCATTCCAATTCTAGCCGCAAAAGATGGAAAGTCCAAAGGTCAGTCACATTATACTGCAACCTTTTTACATCTGTGAAATCTATGTAGACCTACATACATACTTAGATCTCATTTTTAACATGGAACATCTATTCTCTGCACTGACCCTGCACAGGTTTTGGTAACTGAACTTCTCAAATGGGATTCAAGGCTATAAATTAAAAAAAAAAAATCAGTAAAGGTGGAAGCTGCATAGTCTACTATAACCTAACCTCAAAAATCATTGCTATGGACTGATGTGCTCCCCTACATTCACATAGTGAAGCCTTAACACACCAAGTGACTGTATTTGGACACACGGACATGAAAGAAGTGCTCATGGTTAAATGAGCTCATCAGGATGGGGCCCTACTTCAATATGATGGATGTCTTTTTCAGAAGCGTAAATAACACCAGTGATGCCTGTCCACAGAGGAAAGGCCTTGTGAGGAAGCTGAGAGAAAGCGGCTGTCTGTAGGCTAAGGAGAGAGGCTTCAGGATAAATGAAGCCTTCTAGCACCTTGATCTTGGACTTCCAGCCTCCACAACTGTGGGGAAAAATGTATGTTGCTTAAAACATCAGTTTGTCATAATTTGATATGAGAGCTCTAGAAAACCAATATAGCAATGTGGCGTAACTTCTGATACACTAGTCAACTGGTTGAAGCAGTTCGGAGTCCACTTAGATTTTAGGAAATGGCACTCTTTAGAAGAAGACTTCCAAGTAAATTTCATTTGTGTTTTAAAATTACCACATACTATTATTTTGTTATTGACATTAAATTTCTTTACTCTCTTACTTATATTTAGACTTATGTTGTTGCCTTTATCTGTGAGAACTTTGCCTATAATTTCTTGTGATTTCTTGTGAATATCTAACCCATTTTTAATGGAGATGTAATTGACATAACATTGTGCAAATTTAAAGTATAAAAATGTTGGATGTGTTAAATTGACACATTTACATACTGCAATACGATTACCACCTTAGTGTTAGCTAATACTTCTATCATGTCGCATAATTATCATTTGCTTTTTTGTGGTGAGAACATTTAAGATCTATCTTTTAGCAACTTTGTCTTAACCATCAAATTTGTCCTTACTTTTGTTGTTGCAATAGAATTGAAGTATATCCTGACTCTTCCTAGGACAGGCAGTTAACCACATAAGAAGAATGAAACTAGCTGAAGATTTTAGTAAAATTAAGTTAGTGTTATTTGAAATCTCTATCAATTCCTTTATATCTCAACTCAATTCTTTCCATGATTAGTTTTTATTTCTTTTTAAAGTAACTTGGATACAAGAAGAAACAGATTTTCAAATTATTTTATAAAGCATTTAGAAGTAGGGCAATGCTTCAGTACTATTAACAATCATTTAATATTTTTAGAAACAATTTTCTTGGGTGCTATTAAACTAATGGTAAGCAAATTTAAAAGAGTGGACTGATTTCAATAGAAATGAGGGAGATTCTTCTCCTGGTCTTCAAAGTCTCTTTGTGTATGTCAGTTTCTTTCTTTTGGGGGCAGGTATTGTATTTTTTATTTAATTTTTAAGTCATGACTGGCCTGCTTTTTCTGCTTATATTTTCCTAGTAATGTTATCATTAATGGCCTTGTAAGAAAAAAGAATCAGTTAGCAGAGCATTTTAAAACAAAGTTTATTGAACACTAGTTTTATAAAATTCCTTCTCTGCTAGGGGCCAATCTAGAGAGCAGCCTTTCTAGTTTCTAGATTTACTTTAGAAATTGCATCCAAGTGATGTATCTCTAACACATTATAGAGTCAGCACTAAGAACCTGATACTTGTTCATTTTTGAAAGTCATTGCAGACATGTCCAAACAAGCTGAGAATGAACAGGAATTTGTTCCTTATAACTCTCTTTCACATTAAACTAAGTGGAGCTTTTGTAAATCAAATTAAGTTTATCTATTTGTAAAAATCATCAGACTTTTTTCTCTTTATTTTGGGGTTGGCTATGGGCAAATTAAATGTATCTGAATTTTTTTCACCAATGGGGAAAAAACATCATTCCCATGAACTGATACAATAAAGCATTAGAGAATGAAGGATATTCATTGAAAATGAAGCACCCTGTGAATTAAGTGAAAGAAAAAGCATAATTATAATTGAAAAGGAGGAAAACAGGACCTTTTTTCTACATCAAACAGACTCTCAGTCAAAATACTATTGCATACTTAGCTGGGTTTGGGGCTATTACCTAAATGGAAAAAAACACATTTTTAAAGATGTTTTGTATACAAAAATCTGCATTTACACATTCTGTAGATTACATTCGCTACTTAGATTTCATGGAAACAGATGCTATGCAAGTGCATAATTCAGTAATTGCTTATAGGAGAGGTGAATTTAGAGTTTTTATATCCATAATTAGAGTTTAAAATAAAATAAAATAGCATCTTACATTTTTTGTTGCATAGTGTTATACATCATCCTATGTAGTTTGCCCTTAGATATAATTCCAACAAGTATTTATATTTTTGCCTTAAACATTGGTCTAAACAAAGGTAACTATCCTCACAAAAGGCACATCATGTGAAATTGACCGAGTCAAGTGTCCTCTATTTATTAAGCGGGATGTCACACTTTGTTTCTGATTCTCAAATATGATCATCCTGCCTTGGGGTACAGCTAGAGGAAATAACTGTTCCTGCAGGAAAACTAAGAGGTGAAAAGAGAAGATCATGTTTGTACCTCCCAGTGGGCAATGATAGGCCAAATTGATGAATTAAACATGGACTAAAATGTAGGAATAGAGGACAGAGAAAAGGCCATGAGCAATACCTACATCAGCTAAAGGCTGAAACTAGAAAAAATACACACAAAATGGTCTCAATCCTGGAAAGGACAAAGAAAGCAGAATAAAGGAAGGCATAGGTATCAAGGTGCATAGGACCTGGGAACAGGGACAGAGCTTATAAAATAATAAGACTGGAGATAAGCTTTGAAGGCTCCAAAGAGTCACTTTCTTTTGCTCCCTGGGACTTCTTTTATTGCAGCAGCTCTAGTTACTTGTCAGGTCTATGCGACTCCTGGATGCCTTATTCCTGCTCTTTCAGCCTCTGCCTGATTTCCAACCTCTGTCATGGTGACTGTCAGAACATGGCGGCGGCTGGATTTTTGACATATGCAAATGAGCCATATGCAAATTAACCTGGGTCCCAGCTTCCCCCATAAGAAATAAAAATGCACTTTTCTCATTCCCAGAAGAAATTCTGATGGGCCTAGTGCACCATATTGACTGGGGAAAAGCAGGGAAATGTAAATGACCTATTGAAGTTGTTGATATATGAACTCACCCTAACCAAAATGTATGCCCAGAAAATTGTGGAGCTGGCAGCTGCAAGGGCATATGGAGAAGGCAATTCTTATAGGCTCTTCTGGGCAACAGGGAGTTTTTCCCCTTTTCTCCTTTCCCTTGTCTCCGTTACCCCTCCCTTTCCCCCGTCCTTCTTCCCCTTGCACCAACGGAACCCTTGAGGTGGATGGGGAGTTTCTCTCTTATCTATAATCTCTTTTCCTCCTTTCTCTCAATAAACCTGGTGTAAAATCCTAGGCTGTTCTCTGGGTGACTTCTCAGAGCAAAGGCAGCCTGACAGTGACTTGTGAGAATTGCTGGTTCTGTGTTCCACCTCCACTCACAGGCTCCTTATCTGCTTGGAACCTCTGTAACATTTATTGCTTTTTCTTTGAGTGACCCCCCAGCTCACACAATTTGCAGGGTGTTCATCTTTCCTCTTCCCTAGGTCTGTACCTGCCCCATGTCTGACCCAGGCTCCCAGAACTATATCTTCCCAACACATGTCCTCTCAGGTTCAAGCCACCCTTGCCCTGAACCCACACCCACATCTCTTGATACCTCCTTGCATTTGCACATGCATGCATGCACACACACATGCACACGTGTACACATATGTACACGTACACATACACACACCCCTCTGCACTCGCTGCTACTGTCAGCAGTGCCCTCTCACCCCACTTCCTTCTGTGTCAAAGTCCAGGTTCTGCAAAGAGCTGCTCCCCACACCCTCCTGGATGTGCTTGCCCCTACTGTGGCAGTGGTCTTAATTAAACTGGGGACCCTAGAGCCCAGAACAAGGCCAAGACCCCAGGAGGTGATCAGTCAGTGCTTAACAGATGCATGGAACTAAGTGATCCCTGTATCACATGTTCTTTGCCAAAATTGTCAAAAAATGACAATTTGGTGCTGTGAATTGACTATATAATTTTCCTTTATTGGTTTACATACATGTAACTTTTATGGGTATACAAACGTGTAATTTTTTTTGAAGACATCATATAGATGTCTTCAGCATTAAGATTACTAATTAAGTTACTTGATAGGGTTGATCTTTTTGGCATTGATATTAAAAAAATAAGTAGGACAATCAGTGTTACAACTTATAAATTACATGAATTGAAATAAAAATGCATAGATCTCTTTGAACAATTTTCTTAACTAAATCAAATTTCCAATTAAATTACTTTAATATTGCATTCATTTATAGGAAAAAAGTATGAGCCCTATAAAGGAAATAACACCAAATTCACTCTTTCAATATATAACTGGTATTACTTGTCCAATAGCTTTTAAAATAAAATGATCATATCTCTTATTTTCCCAGTAATAACTATTTAACGTTGGTATCTTCTAGCTAGCAAATGATTCAGGGTATTTAAATGAAAAAAATGGAAAATTGTTTTTAACTATGCTAGAAATTCTTTATTGAACAAGTAATACAAAAGAAGCCATTTCATTTGATGAGCTATTTGTAATATGCTTATGGAAGGAGAATAGTTAAATCAGAGATGTTAATAAGACATGTTACACCCTGGTACCCAAAAGTAAAAATATATTAGGTCTGCCTTCACAGATACATTTCAGAAATTATCTGGTGAGTGAGCCAATTACTGACTTGAAGATATCTTACCTAATTAAATCCAACATAAGGATTTTCCAGGGTATTACTTTTGGGAAATAAAAATGCTTCTTTAGTGAATTGGTCTTTGTTTTTTATATGAAGAAAGTTAGATTCAGAGAACACTTTACTAATGAATCTAGAAAATGAATGCAGTGTACAGACTTGAGTTTGCACTGTTGTTTACCCTCTTACCAGAGTGAGTCTGCTGCCGTAAGCTTACTTGTATCTTACAGAATAAAGCATATTAGGTCACCGAAATTCTCAAATGTACATATAGAAGATGAGTTAGCACTTCAAAGTCATTGTTAATATTTAAGTTAATGATTAACATAAATATTTCTTTATTTTCATCTTGGGAAATGCAGAGAGTTCAGTATAAAAATAATTAATGCTTGGAGCTATCACTAAAGAGGTGGCTGGCTGCCTAGAATATCTGATTCCATTTCAGTATCCTTTGGCAAGTCTTGCCCCAGACTCAACACATGGCATATGAGAGCGGTAGTTAATCATTTTACAGAAGTAATTAGCGAGAGACACAGAAACAACACTGAAATGAGTTAAAGAACAAAAATATATTCATTTGGATAATATACACACACACATATATCATACATATATATATATATATATATCTTTTTATTTAGCTAATTTTAGATCGGCAACTGTGACCCATTTGTTCTGAAAAATACGTTTTGGAATATTATTTTATGAGGTTTTTGAGGATACACATCTACTGATCATATTAATTACTTGTGAAATCATATTATCACATAATAATCACCCCTTAAAGAGCTTAGTAAAAAATGTGGCTCTATTTTGTATATAAACGTGTTCCCTAGAGAATTATTCTTATTTTTAAGTTACGATAGATGCTGTCTTCTCTCTTTCAAACATAAATCTAAGTTTTGTCTCCTAATGCAGAGAATGCTGAGAGAACATTCTGGATAAGCATGTTGATGAGTTCAATCTACAGTGTTCTGTATACTAAGTGGGCACTGATCAAATGTTCCTGGGAAGAGGCATTTTTGAAAAAAAAGCGGACAACTCTTTAGAATGACTGGCTGCCTTTGAAGAGGATGCCAGATAAACTTCTGTACTTTAAAGGAGAGGGACCTCTAAACTACGGGCTATCTCCACTTCTCCAGCTGTAAATGTGAAGACAGGAAAACTGGAAAACTGAATTGCTTATGCTATAAAGCTGCATTTCTCAAAATCTCTGAGTTTCTTTTGTGTTCTACAGGAAAAAAAAGTCTTGTCAATTAGATGCTTATATTATAGTAAACAAAAGTGTTCTTGGATGAGAAGGATCTACAAAAAATATTTGTAGTTAATGGATGTAATGCTTATTTTAATAGATAAACACTTTAATACTCAGTGAAAGCAACGGAGATGCATTTTGCACTTTCTTTAGACTGAGAATGTGCAGCACTATTATAGGTTCTGGAATAGTAACAACCACACGCTGAAAGTGATGAAATGTACAGCTCAGGGTTCATTACTTTATAATTACCTGGTTTTTTTTATTAGCCGTTTACAAAACATTTTATTAGTGCATTATATTTTACAAGTAGATTACACAGAATATTTTCTATTCTTCTTTTGCTCATTAAGAGCTGCTAATATATACGAAGCTCCCAGATAACATTAGTATTTCAGTTCAATTGAATCCAATTTCTGCAACTATATTTTAGCAGGATATGTTACACAGCAAAGAGAAACTTAATATTGGACTTCACTTTGAAATTAAAACCTAACCTTTAACATAAATCATGGTTCACATACTGAATTAATCTGGATATCATGTAGTTATCAAATAATAGTTAATAAAAAAAGCCAATGCAATGCATATTTATTCACTATGTATTTACTGAGAACTTATTATATGGCAGAAATCACCCCAGACACTGGCTATGTAACAGGAACCACAACAGACAAAAGTTTAATTTTTTCACAAGAGTCAGTAAAAGGTTTACTGAAAGAAGAGAGCTTAGCTGAGACCTGACAGAGGTGAACCTTTGAGCCCCATGACCGTGCGGGAGAAGAGTTGTTATGTATAAGGGAAAAGCAAGTGCAAATCCATGACGTCTAAAGTGTGTCTGTTTAGTACAAGCATGGAGTCAGTGCGGTTTCTATGAATATAAGGAATGGAGACAGTATTAAGGGGAAGTATACTTTATAAAAAGGTAACAAGGATCAGATCATTTAAGGGTCACAACTGTAAGATCTTTGTCCTGTAATTGGTTCCCAACCCTTTGGCTGATTTTGAGAGACAGGTGTGTCCTCTGTCTCAACTGAGTAGTGTTTGTTATAGGGAGAGAATACACTGAGTGGAGGAGGATTGGAGCCGAAAGTCACAAGCCCTCTGCCGGGGGGGCCTGCAAGCGGACCCCCCTCCCCAGGTGTCCTGTGCTCTCAGCCTGCAAGAACTTGCAAGCGAGTCTTGCTGACACCAGCAGCTGCACGGGGCTCCTGGTAACTGAGTCACGGAAGCCAGGGAACAAAGCGGGCTGAAGCCCTAAGCCTCTTTCCCATAGCGATAACATCGGATGTGGTGCAGACCCTTGGACCCTTACTCGTACACGATTCTTGCAGGCCGGTTTACAAGTCTCTAGGAACAAAAAAGCTTGAAAATTAGTGTCTCCTCTCCCATAGCGACTATATCAAATATTGGGACAGACACTTGGACTTTTTGTAATTTACCGCTTTGCTCTGTAACCCTATAGGTTAATGTTTGCCCCTCTTAGTGGGATCATGTAAGCCTTTTAGCTTTGTAGCCCTATAGGTTAATGTTTATCCTTCTTAGTGGGATCACGTAAGCTTGTTAGTTTCTGTAGCTCTGTAGGTTAATGTATATCCCTTTTAGTGGAAAGAATGTTTGTTACTATCTAAGCCTTTTTAGTTTCTGTTTAAGTTTTACTTTAAAAAAAATCTTTTCTGCAACTCAATAACGGAATAGTCAGGCTGTGAACAATCGCTGATTACCCGAGAGAGTTACAGCCCTCCATTCGTTGCTGGCCACTCATCCTGCTTGCTAGACTTGATCTCAGCGTCTCTGTCCCCACAAATATTAAATGCAACAGAGGATGGCAAAACAGAGAGACCAGTCGGGAGGCAAGTGAATAAAGGGGATGGTGGTACGGAGCAGACTGGGAGAGGTGAAAGGGATTATATGGGCATGTTTTTAAAAAGGTAATATTGATATGACTTGCATACCTATGCGGCGCACCTGAAGCCAAGCTGTATTGACTTTGTCTTTCCCTTGGACCCTTCAGCTGCGAAGAGAGGGGGGGTCTGCTGCATGGGCAACAGCAGACCCTCCATATCACCCTGCCCAGGCTCTGTAGCTTCAGTTTCACTTGAGAGGACACTCCAGCGTCATCGCAAGATGTCGACTCAACACAGGAGGAGACAGATACCGGTTATAAGCTCATCCGATTGGCGAAGGAAACGAGCGCCAGGGGTCTCCTCTGACGGTGGGAGAGGTCATCGCACCTCACTGGACAGCTACCGTCTCGCCATGGCTCGCCTGCCCCACTGGGTGCGTGGGGATCAGAGAGGCGCCTCTCGAAAAGTGGGCCACAAAACACCCGCACCAGTTAATTCC
Source organism: Furipterus horrens (assembly GCF_987537825.1). Classification (NCBI taxonomy): domain Eukaryota; kingdom Metazoa; phylum Chordata; class Mammalia; order Chiroptera; family Furipteridae; genus Furipterus; species Furipterus horrens. The sequence goes on from NW_028327171.1 coordinate 14,240,130, forward strand.
AAGCAAACAACAAGAAAGAAGCCTCCGGCTCTTCGCCTCGCTAGCTGGAACATCAGGACCATGTGCCCCGGACTTACTGCAGACCTTCCGTGGATCAAGGGTGCCAGGAAAACCGCTGTCATCGATAGGGAACTGGCACGACTAAACATCGACATTGCGGCTCTACAGGAGACCCGGTTGGCCGACAACGGAACTATCAGAGAAACCAACTACACCTTCTACTGGCAAGGGAAGTCTCCGGACCAACCAAGACAGCACGGTGTTGGGTTCGCTGTGAAGAACACGCTTGTTAACTGCATAGAGCCACCCACAGGAGGCACAGAGAGATTACTTACCCTCCGATTGTCAACAACTTTCGGCCCAGTCAGCATTCTTAGCGCGTATGCCCCAACCCTCTGCGCCACCACCGAAGAGAAAGAACAGTTCTACCATGCACTGGACGAAGCGTTATCCAAGATTCCCAGAAGTAACGCTCTCTATCTCCTTGGAGACTTCAACGCAAGAGTAGGAGCCGACCACATGGCCTGGCCCACCTGCCTTGGAAACTTTGGGAGAGGAAAGATCAATGAGAATGGTCAGCGACTGCTTGAGCTCTTGTGTCACCACGGCCTGTGCGTGACAAACACATTCTTCAAGTGCAAAGAGATCCACCAGGTGTCATGGAGGCACCCCCGCTCCCGTCATTGGCACCAGCTTGACCTCGTCATCACCAGAAGAACGGATACTGGCAGCACCCTCCTCACCCGCAGCTACCACAGTGCAGACTGCGACACGGACCATGCCCTCGTGGTAAGCAAGGTGCGCATAATGCCGAAGAGGTTGCACCACTCCAAGATGAAGGGTCGCCCACGCATCAACACCAGTTGTGCCAGCAACCCAGTTAAGACCCAGCAATTCATCAACAAGATGGAAGATGCACTCGGCGAGGGAGTGGCGGCAGATGACATTATCGAATCCAATTGGCCACGTCTTCGCGACGCCATATACAACTCCGCCATTATTGCTTACGGGAAGAAAGAGCGGAAGAACGCTGACTGGTACGAGGCTCACTGGGAAGAAATGGAACCCGTGATCGAGGCTAAGAGGAAGGCCCTACTGGCTTACAAGGTCACGCCCACTCCCAGTACACTTCAAGCTCTACGGGCTGCCAGGAACAAAGTCCAGAAGACCGCCCGCCACTGTGCCAACACCTATTGGCTAAACCTGTGCAGAAGCATTCAGGAAGCCGCCGATACAGGCAACGCACGAGGAATGTATGAGGGTATCAAGAAGGCAACAGGCCCAATCCCCTCCAAGATCGCCCCCCTTAAGTCCAAGACAGGTGAGGTCATCACTGACCAGGAACAGCAAATGCGGCAGTGGACCGAGCACTACCTCGAGCTGTACGCAACGAAGAACACCGTAACAGACACTGCTCTTAACGCCATCCCAGACCTACCAGTCATGGAGAAGCTAGACACCCCACCTACTGCGGCAGAGCTCGGCAAAGCCATCGACCGCCTTGCTTGCGGGAAAGCACCAGGAAGCGACGGAATCCCTCCAGAAATCCTAAAGAGCGGGAAACCAGTCCTGCTACAGCCGCTCCACCATCTACTCTGTCTCTGCTGGAAGGAGGGTTACATCCCCCAGGATATGAGAGACGCCAACATTATCACCATGTACAAGAACAAAGGAGACCGCAGCGACTGCAACAACTACCGGGGCATCTCTCTCCTCAGCGTCGTCGGCAAAGTATTCGCCCGGGTCGCTCTTGCCCGCCTGCAGACCCTTGCTTCCCGCGTCTACCCAGAGTCCCAGTGTGGCTTCAGAGCTGGCCGATCAACAGTGGACATGATCTTCTCCCTACACCAGCTGCAGGAGAAGTGTCACGAGCAGCATAAACCACTCTACCTCGCCTGTATCGACCTCACGAAGGCGTTTGATCTGGTCAGTCGAAGCGGACTCTTCAGCTTGCTACGGAAGATTGGCTGTCCACCACATCTGCTTGCTGTGGTCATGTCCTTTCACGACAACATGCACAGCATGGTGTCCTACAACGGCGCAACCTCTGAGGCCTTCCCAGTCAGCAGCGGAGTAAAGCAGGGCTGCGTCCTTGCGCCTACGCTGTTCGGAATCTTCTTCTCCATGCTCCTCCAATACGCCTTTAAGGACTGCAGCGAGGGTGTCTTCATTCACACCAGATCCGATGGCAAGCTCTACAACCTGGCCCGTCTACGAGCCAAGACCAAAGTCAAAGAGGTGCTCATCCGTGAGATGCTCTTCGCCGACGACGCAGCTTTGACATCACACTCCGAAGAGGGACTCCAGCAGCTAGTCACTTGCCTTTCCCACGCATGCAAGGAGTTCGGACTAGCCATCAGCCTGACGAAGACGAATGTTATGGCTCAAGGCACGGGGACTCCCCCATGCATCACCATCGACGGATACACCCTGGAGGTTGTCAACGACTTCACTTACCTCGGGTCCACCATCTTGAGCTCTCTGTCAGTCGACTTGGAGGTCAACCGGAGAATCGCCAGGGCTGCCACAGTTATGGCCAGACTGAACCGGCGAGCGTGGAACAATTCCAGCCTCACTGAGAAAACCAGACTGCGCATCTACCAAGCCTGCGTACTCAGCACTCTCCTCTATGGCAGCGAGACGTGGACCACCTACGCAAGGCACGAAAGGAAACTCAACAGCTTCCACATGAGGTGCCTGCGACGCATCCTGCATGTCGCCTGGCAGGACAAGGTCCCCAACACCGAGGTGCTGAAGCGAGCCAATATGAGCAGTTTGCATGCAGTTCTTAGCGAGAGACGCCTCAGGTGGCTCGGCCATGTCAAAAGAATGGATGCAGGCCGTATTCCCAAAGACCTCCTCTACGGCGAGCTAGCAGAAGGCAAGAGGATGACAGGGCGCCCAAAACTGCGGTTCAAAGACATCTGCAAAAAGGACATGACACAATGCTCCATCAATCTCAACACATGGGAAGTTCAAGCAGACGACCGCCTAGCCTGGAGGCTCGCGGTCAGGCAAGGTACGTCACGCGCGGAGGCTGCGCGCAACGAGGAGGCGGTTCAGAAAAGATCGAGGTGGAAGCAGCGTCAGCAGCAGCAACAACGGCCATCTGCCTTCACCTGTACCAAGTGCGGCAGGGATTGTCACTCCCGAGTCGGACTGCACAGCCATTCTCGGCGGTGCAGATAGACTCTCAGGAAACTACGCCATCGTCTCTCGAGACGGACGGCTGCCGACGACGACGACGACCTATGAGACAGAGTAAGTGAAAAGGGGAAGAGAAAAGGAAGCTAAAATTTTCTTGTTCATTTTATAAATTTTCAGACCTTTTAATAAATATATCCACAGTCCTTGGAAGTTTTACCCATGTCTCGTTTCTACAAGTTTTCTCAGATCTTATGGTGCTGAGTCCTGGAGAGTGTTAAAGTTTCGTGATTACTTCTTTGGTCACATTCTTTAGGCCAGTATTCTCAGAGTATTATCTTGAAAGCCCATCAGACTTCCCTTTTCTCCAACTTGTATAGGAGGCTGAATAATAAATGCATTTTTTCTTTATCTATTGTATATATTTCTTCTTTATCTATTTTTAACTGAGCACTTACATTTTGCATACGAAATGTCTGGCACAATGTCTGATTTAGATGTGTAGCTTTTTCACTATTTTGGTTCTCCCAGCTCCTTAAGGTAAGCACAGTAATGATCCTCACTTTATAAATTGTAAAGTGAGTACAGAAGACTTGAATGACTCACCAAAATCACTCAGGTAGGATTCAAATGCTCCAGGGAAGTCCACGTTTTAATCTACTCTATAAGCCTTATGCATTTATTGTACCTATTCAAGTTATTTACAAAAGTTTCTGGGTATCCCATATACTTCAAAAAACCATCATAAATAAAACTAACATATGAAATATAGCATATAAATGCATTTTGAAACTAGAAATAAATTTTGAAAGTTTATGGTACAACACCTATAATCCTAGGTTCTTTTCACATTAATTCCAACCAAGGTACTATTTCTGCAATTTTTTGGATGTATGAAATTATTTTAAAATTAAAAATTTAAAAATATGTAAAAAGTAAGATAAATATTATTTCAAAGGAAAGAAACAGAAGTTAAATTTGGGAAAAAATAAATGTGTATCAGCAGAGCTGATATACATTTTATTGCTTGTATTAGAAAAATAGAGAATATAGAAATTATGGACTTAGACAGAGGGGCTATTTGAATAAGTAGAATATTTGACCATCCACACAATACCACTTCCTGAGTATGAGAGTTTGTACCTGTTAGACTATGATCTTACATTCTTCATTGGCTGTTAATCTTCTATTTCAAACTTATATAATATGAATATTTATAAGAAGTTCTCTCTTCTACCACATGTCTATTTTCTATATTTGTTTTACGTGAGGAACAAATTATTTGCCTGCTGCAGAGTCTCGCTCCAGTCCTGACATAAAGCTTTAAATTGATAACTGGCAGTTCCCAGTAGGATTAAGGATATTTTCCTGAGTTTTCACAGAATTGCTTCCAACTTCTATACACTTGCTTTCTGTTGAAATCCTTTATCCTGAGGGAAGGTCATTTATTACTATGAAATTATATTTTCATACACCTTTATTTTTCGGGTAAATTTATCACTTTCCTATATTTTCTTCAACCCTTTTCCACATTTGTGACCCAGTTTATTGCTTTCATTTATCCTGTTTCAAAAATTATAAGAAAATACTTCAAGTGTATTGCCTTTGATATAATATATTTCACAATGTTCATACTTTAAAGTTCAAATTCTTCTTGTCCTGCTCTGCAAATGTCTGGTCAAGTAGAGGCTGATTCATGTGGGAGACCACTACCTTTCAATCCTTCAATCTTCAACTTTATTTATTTATTTATTTATTTATTTATTTATTTATTTTTAGCCAGGGGAGAGCTTGAATACAGCTCCCCACTACCACAAATTATATAGTCGAATTTCCCACATTTGGGGAAATCACAGGGGTCAGCACATCTGGAGTGGAATGGATAGGCCTTACCCTGGGAAAATCGCCTTAGTGATCATGGTATCTCCCCTGGCAGGTAAGTATCAAATATAGATAAAAAAGAACAAAGGAAGCAATTATGCCCCCAAATAAGATGTGCGTCACCACGGATCCGGACTGCAATAGAAAAGCACGTTCGTGTTTGGACCTGGAGCAGCAGGACTGTAGGGCTCTAGGACAGAAACTAGGGAGACACAATTGAAATGTCAAATTATTTGGTTTGAAACCCCGTGAAGCTCTCGAGGTTGCACCTAGGGGTATAATGGATCTTGAAAAAGTTAAACTAGAGCCTCCTGATCCCTGAGAGGCTGATGCATCCACTGAACTGCTTCCAGGGATGGCAGGCGGAGAAGGGCTCTGGGACAGCTGCGCGTGGTCAGACACCTGCCAATGTGAGTTCGAAGTCTGCAGAATTCCCCATGGTAATAGACCCAAGGTGGCAGTGGAAGATTTGGTGCTGAAATAAACAGAGAAAGATGGTTAGAGAGGAAGGAACACGTACATACCCACAAATGCACACAGAGCTACTATTCATTTTTAGCACCACGATAATGCATTTTATGTATTTATGATTATACTCATGCTTGATTTTTGCATTACATTACATAAAAGAAAGCAGTGTAATAAAGGATAAAACTTTCTAATGATATTGGAAACACCTAGGAACATAAAATAGAGTATTAGAGGAAATAATGCTTATACAAATTAATTCTTATTCAGAAAATATTTAAATATTGCTTTTCATTTATTTTTTGATATCTCATCTGCTTAAAAGTGAAAAAAACACAGCCTTTTGCTGTACTAAACTTTTATTTGCTAGGATTTTTAAATTAAATTTCTTATTACTGCTACATACAAACAGAAAATCATTAATATGGTTTACTTTTATGCTGATGAAATCTTAATCTTTAGAGACATAATTCTTAGGCAAACAATTTCTCTTATACCAAAGGGAAATAATTTTTCATATGGTTTTTATTCACTTTCATTGTATAAACAGTTGTAGATAATATATTAATATCTTGTGAAAATAGAAAAAAACACTTTAAAACTTAGGATTGGCTTGCAAATGTTAGCCTAGAACTATACATGTGATAATAAGATTTTTATTTGCTGCACATTTAATTTACTTGGCTAGCACCAAATTTTATTTGCTTTTGTCCAAATGACAAGAATTATTGTCCACAATGTTTCTTTTTCAGTAAATATTTTAACACATATTCAATACTACTGTATTTTTATTTTGATATTTGTCATTTTCTTTTAAATATATTTATTTTTTCCAAATTAGGCACCAAAAACACTCAGGGTAACACAGCAAACACAAGTTTGTTTATTTTTAAAGGATTATTAGTAAACAACGAGCTATTTTGAATTACCGAGGGAACCACAGTAGCATATATTGGAAACTATAAAAACTACAAGTTCAAATTAGTTCATGGTTTATATAGCAGATCACTGAATTTCTTTACATGCTGTCTTATTATGAAATTGGGTTTAAGTGATGACTAAAACATAAAACAAGCATTGTGGGAAATAATGTGAAAAAGAAAATGAAAACGACAGGATCCAAACTACTTTGGAAGTTTGAGATGTTCTGTACTAATAGGTATTAAATTGTTAAGAAATACATACTGATTTAAGTTGCGAGTTTAATGGCCATAAATGCAACTCTTAGGTGTTTCTTTTGGCTTAAAGAATGAAAAAGAGGTTATTAAGATAATTAAAGATACTATAAACAGAGAAATTTGGAACCTGTGAAATACACAGTATGCTGTTCAGAAAGTAAAATTATACTTAATAAATGTTTTCTATCAATTCAATATAAAAACAAAAAAATTTAAAAAAGATTTTACTTATTTATTTTTGGAGAGAGGGGAAGTGAGGAAGAGAGGGAGAGAAACATCTATGTGAGAGGACAACATTGTTTGCTCTCTTAAGCACCTGTGCTCTGACCAGGAATCAAACCAGTGACTTTCGTTTTGCAGAAAGACAGTAAACCAACTGAGCTGCACCAGTCAGGGAAAACGTTTTCTTAATGTCAACTTAGTGAATAGTATTCTCTGCTTAAATCTAATGAATATCCATTTTAAAAGAAATTGGCAGCGTGTATACGCAAAACTATGGTAAGATTTCTATAGGAAGATACTGTGTGATGAGTTACATACCACACACACACACACACACACACAGAGTGATTCTGATACCAGTTGTGGCCTGTTAGACTCTAGTCTATCAAAAAAATAAGGTATGACCAAGGAAACATCAAATTATTTATAAAACTAGGTAGAAAATTATAAACTCAGAAATATATTTCTCTGGTTCTGCCCCCACCTGCTTTGTGGGGATTACAGCCTCCACCACATGCATCTCACATCGTCGTCGGCAGCCGTCCGTCTCGAGAGACGATGGTGTAGCTTCTTAAGAGTCTATCTGCACCACCGAGAATGGCTGTGCAGTCCGACTTGGGAGTGACACGGTATCTGTCTCCTCCCGTGTTAAGATGACGCTGGAGTGTCCTCTCCAGTGAAGCTGAAGCTACAGAGCCTGGACAGGGTGATATGGAGGGTCTGCTGTTGCCCATGCAGCAGTCCACCCCCCTCTTCGCAGCTGAAGGGTCCAAGGGAAAGACGGAGTCAATACAGCTTGGTTTCAGGTGCATCTCACATACATACTGAAAATTTCAGGATTGTTTCGGAAATTCTCAGACTCAGTCTCTTGGGCATTTTGTGGCATGTACGATTTTCTCATCTATTGCATTTGCGCTTTCTGTGCCTGGAGCACCGGCGAAGGTGCTGATACCTGGGAAAGGTGCGGCGCCACGATGGTGCTGCCTGCTGCCATCTGGGCCAGTGTCCCTGGTGCCCGAAACTGGGACGGACATGTGTGCTCAGGGCACTGTTTCTGAAAGCCCTGAAAGCACTTTGTGTTTTACCACATACCCTCTAAGTCCCATGAAGATGTTAATAAAATTAATTTTTTTGTTTCTTGTTTATTAAATGCAAACTAATTTCCCTAAGGCTGAGACATGCGTGCCCTTGGAGCGCGCTAAAAAGAAAGAATAATGAGCACAATGTGGCATTACTCCCAGCTCCAAGTTGTTTCTTTATCTTTGAAGCATATTTTAGTACTCAGCAGCTTTTCCCTCGACTTGAAATGCTTTCTGGAATGACCTCTCTTCCTCTTTCTCTCTCTTCCTTCTCTCTCTCCCCATATATACATATATCTCTTTTTTACTTACAGTATGTTTATACATATATATTTTCTCTGTCTGTCTCTCTCTCTCTACACACACACACACACACGTGCACTATACATAGTCCTTCTGAACAAATACAAAATACCCGCATAACATGTTTGTGTTTCAGAATAAGTTAATTTCAAGCTTGCTTTTAGGCAAATAGGCACACAAGTGTATTACATATACAGATTTAAAAATATATATTTTTAAATTTAAAAATGAATTACTCTTAAGTTTTTAACTGTATGTGAATGTGAATATGTTTCCTGGGGTGGGCCGTGTCTGGTTTCATTAAAGGGGAACTCAACAGACTGCTGTACCTGTCTCTGCACATCTGTCTGAGGACCCTCACAAAACCACAGGTCTTCTGAACACGCATTTGATTTAGTGAAGTGGTAACTATGAAGAGGAAGCATTGCTTATAAATATAAAAAAATAGAATAATATTATTCATAAAAATAAAAATTTAGAAACCAACAGTTTTAAAGAAAAATAATACAAATGTGTTTTCCACCTGACAGTAACATTTGATGGATATTTAAATTCAAATAGAGATTATACACCCTAAGTGGTGTTTGAGACATCTATAAAAGCCAGTGTCACAATGTCATTCAGATATGACTGTACCTTATCTCAGGTGCACATATAAGCTAGAGAGTAGGTAAAAATTCCTTAATTACATTTAACAATGGTCTATGCATAAGACAATTAGACAATAGTAATCTGTGAAACCTACACAGAGAATGATCATTATCATGGTCAAAGATATGTATATACATATATATACACATATGTATATATGTATATGTATATACATGTATATATGTATATATATACACACACACATAAATACACATACATACATATACATGGCTACAGATTATGTCTTTATCTGAGATAAAATAAATAAGAAATTTGTTATTGTTTCAGTATCATGGGTATCATTATGTTATTAAAGGTTGTCTTCAATAAGATTATCTTTGCAGGGATAGAGAATCATAATTAAAATATGAACATTGTGACTTTATAGAGGGTTTTTCTTTAGCACCCTTGAATTTAGGAAAACAAAAAGGAGTCATTTTCCCTCTTACTCAGAAAACTGTTTAATGAAAGCCTAGGTCTGCTCTTTTTACTGTCAGGTTGGTACGTTTTTATGTGTTACTTAATGTTTTGCTATATATACAAAGATTCAATTGAATTATAAAACTAAAATCAATTACCACTGTTGCCTGATGATAAACATATCCGACTGGCTGGATTTATGTAATTCACCTCTGCACCACTCCTTGAATAATTAATAACATTGACTGTGTCACACGTCTGCCTGTTCCATGCGAACATTAATTATTTTTATGAGGCAGCTGGTATTGGAGAGCAAAGCTGTCACAAAGGTCCTAGGTGGCAGTGTCAGCCATTCTGCTTTTCTTCGGACTTCTGCAGCTTGACCTAGGTCAGGGCTCATGTCCTTGGTTCTACCATGTGATCAGCTGTGATGAGGTTTCTGACTGGAGGGCTGGGACTCATTCCTGATGATAAGTTGAATAATGACTCCAGGAACTGTTTTAATGAACTAGTCAAGGTGTTCATCTTAATTCTACCTCAAGTAGTCATATGAATCTGTTCGTCACTCTGATAATCTATTTCTCCATAGCTAAAATGAAGATATGAGAAAAAATACTGGTTTACCTTCTAGTCTGCCAGTTTCTCCCTTTGGAAATGTTTCTCTAAGGTATTTAAACTTAAAACATATTTAATATCTCAGAATCAGAGAAATAGTTTCTACGCTTATATATTGTTGATGCTTTTATTTTTTTCTTTTAAGATTAACTCTTTCATTGAATTTTTGTGGAGTATAATATTAGAATATAAACCGAGGTTGTTTTCAAGAGTATTTAAGATCGACCCTGCACCAGGAAGTGAAAAATGCTCTGTCCCTGCATATGTCCCAGGACCACTATACACAGGAACCTCCCACTTTCACTCATGTTACTCTTTGTTAAATTAGCATGCACCCTCAAGATTTAATTTTACAGCAAATGTGAGTATACAGGAGCACATTTAACTTCCTGATCTGATCAGAAGCTAAGCATGCAATTCCGTCTTGCTCCTGTAAGAGGCAACAAGACAGTGGTTGGTCTCTCTCATTAGGCCAGGCAGCCTGTTTCTTCTTTGGCATAAGAGAACCATAGTTGTGATCCTTAGATACTCACAGGATGACATTTTGGTAAAATGCTATGTTGTGAAGCTTTGATTTATGTTCCCGGATTTTGTAGGTCTCAGAGCATTTTTTTTCAAAAGGTGGTTGGTCAACATTGACACTCTCTGAGACACCTGTAGTGATCTTGGTAAGAATTATGCAGCTGTTAACATACCTTCTCAATGCTTTTCTATACATTGTTTTCATTCCTAGGCCTGTTAAGAGGGCTCAGTTTACTGTAAGCTCAAATTTGCCCAATTCTATGGGAGCAGTCATACCTGACCAGTATGACCAACTGAGTTGTATTCTGTTAAAAGTTTAGGCTGGGGAGGCTTTTTCCCATAATGTACATTTGGAATATGTAAAACAAGAGACTCTAAATTCAGCATTTGGTAATGTAAGAAGTTTGATGTGTCATGTAATTTCTGAGCCCATTTTAGAATTGAATGATATACTATTTGCAAAAAAATCTAGTTATATGTATTTATACAGCAATCCTAAAACTCCAAAGCAAAGCTGTCTGAAAAAAAGTTGATTTGGCATAGGAAAAATAGTCAATAATATTTTAATATTATTATGCCAGATGGGTACTGGATATATCAGAGGGAACGCTTTACAAAGTATATGATTCTTTAATCACTATGCTGTACACATCAAACTAATACAAAATAATATTAAATGTAAACTGTAATTGAAAAAAATTAAAAATTAAAAAGATAATTTGGAAAATGCATTTTGGATTATATTGCCTCTGACTTTGAAATTTTGAAATTTCAACTCTAACATGTCAAGGAGAAAGAGAACAAAAGAAAGATCTGGAAAGAACAACAGACTGCTAAGAAGGTCATAAGGTTGTTCACTCAACCAGCCTCATGATGGGGGCTTCTGCTTCAACAAGCCAAGCACAAGAGGGACCAGAGTAGATGCTGAGGTTAATGACAACTGAGCCAAGGGCAAGGCACAGGGAAAAAGAACAGGCCTTTTCAAAATTGCTTAGTTTATGGAAAGCATTATTTCCAGAAGTCTTGATGCTTTGGAAACAGGACGTGAGAGAGGATGAGTGGAGATGAGTGCTCTGGGTTTAGGCCTCTGTAAGGCTGCCTAGTGCTGAGCTTCTCCCAATAAATTCTCCCATAATTCACTGGTCATCATAGCTTCCTCTCCAACCCTGGGGAAATCCCAGTAAGGAGGTGGGTACCAGTGTGGCACTACCATTCCTAATACCCTCTCACCTGGAAAAAACAGAAGTCAGTTGTGTAAACTAAAATGACTTCATGAGAAGAACATGGAGGTCATACAACTTTAATAGATAAAAGGAAAAACATTTACAGAATTATCAGTTATGATACCATGGTTCCAATCTTCAACATAACTCTAAGAAAATAGAAATCTGATGTGAGACTTTGATGTATGGTCCTCTACAAAATTTCCTCTGTACCCAAAGGTCCCACCACAATTCTCTAGCAAAGACTAGTTATATTTAAGATGCTCCTTGGGAATCTTCTGAGGCTCTGTCTCTAATAGTAGATCAAACTTTCTTATAAGATGTAGTGGAATCTTCACTTCAGGTTAAGTTAATCTTTTTATTATTGTTATCTGTCACATCCTTCTCCTTGTTCACATTCTTAATATTTTGTATTTCCACTCACTTCTTAAGAAAACCCTAAAGAGAATACACATTTAAGTTTCCCCTTTTTCCATAGTCCAAGCAATAAGACATTTTCCTGCTCACTCTTACACTTTGGGCTGCTTCAGAAAAGTTGAAAAACGTGAGCCCCTGACTGATAAAGAAAAAATATACTTCAAAGGAAAATACACGCACATAATTAATTCAAGTTGGAAGATTTGATTATATAGCATTGAAACAGCAAAATCATATTTTTCTGTTATTTTCCAGAAGATAATTAACTTTTTAAAAAATTAAACATTGAAAATAAACAATCTAATCTAGAAGTTGTATTACTTAGGCTCTTTTGATTGAAAATAAACATTTAATCAAACTGACAAACAGAAAGGGAAGTGTATTAGCATCTGGAATTCAAGGGAAGCATTTCAACAAAATACAGAAGGGGTGAGGCAGCTGAGTCTTTTCAGGCAAGTGGCATTCGGTTACTGACGATGGTGATGGAGAAAGCTCACACTAAGTGGTTAGTGAGTGAACAACTAAATAAATGAGGACGCAGTTGTCTGCCCAAGCAAGAGTCAGAAAGCTCTCAATTCCTGGCCAGTATTTCTCTCTGAATATCTGCTTCTCTTTGTCCCAGCACACAGTGGCTTCCTCTATATGGTGGACAATGTGGCTAATCATTCGTAGTGCTCATGTTTTGCAATTCACGATTGATACAATTAAAGAAGACTACGGAAATATGTTTTTGGCTGCCTAATTCAAAAGTTCAGGGAAGAAACAGATGAACTCTGCATGCATTGGTTACTCATCTTCAGACAGCTTAACTGTGTGAATGGGGTAGCGGTCTGATTTGTGTCAGGTGCACATTGTGAGACCAGCTAACTGGGTTCAGTTACATAAGCAAGTGTGAGCTCCCACAGGGGTCATGGGGCTGCAGGATGGGGTGGAAACAGGAAAGCAGGTCCTGCATTAAAGAGATTAGGGTTCTGAAAGGTATTCTTAAATACGTTAATTACAGCTGGATTATAAGAATTATACTATGATCAGTATCATAGTACAAGTTTATCCTCACATATCAGCTATGATCATGCTATGGTTTTCACAGTTTTAATGGCAACAACATGGAATCTATATGGCCGTCTTACAGCTCCTATGGATTTATTGAAATAACCAGATAAAGACTGGATATTAGATAACACATGTTTCTCCTTGTTTTGGAACCATGAATAACCATCAACCATGATAACATTTCCAATGTTCCCTAGCTAAACTAAATTCCAGATAGAAAGTATAAACTTTTCTCACATCTAATTAGAGTGTGAGACTAGCTGGGAGTATGGCACCCATGGTGTTGGTGATTCACACACTAAAAGGGGCTGTTTTGCCTCCAGGTGCTCCCATATTCTCTTTATTCTTTGAAGAACATAGCGTAAGTAAGGATTAGCCTTTCCTCATTAAGAAAGGGACAGAATACTCTTAAGCTTTGGCACATTGTCCCATGTTTATTTATTTAGATATTCATTTGTCAACTCTTTAATGAGCTGTCTTCATCATGAAACACTTAATGTTTAATATAAATTAAATATTTACCATAAAGAGTCATGTAATAGCACTTGAAATGCATGAAATGTTATGCAATGATCTTCAGGATTTAGGCTTACATAAATTATTTGGAGATAATTTTAAAATATTTACAATTTTAAACCTGTTCCTTAGCATTATATTGATAAGTAAGTAGTAAAACTAGAATTTAAGCCTTAGAATAGGTCACTTAAATCAATGAACTTCTCAAACCTTGTGCCAATTGATTTTCTTAAATGCACCCAGGGAAGGCAGGAGCACATTTTCTTTCCGATGTTCTGACTTAACCTGCACAGTCCCAGAGTCAAGAGTTGTTCTTTATAAGCAGCAGCAGCAAGATCTCTCACCACAGCATCTCAGCTCCACAGGATATGCCTGCTCTCTGTTCATGGAGGGAAGAGTGTGAGAATGTTAGAAATTATAAAGTGTAGGCTATAGAGATTTATATGTTTTATTTATGTACCTGTTGAATAGAGATTCGAAAATATTGTCTGACTCATTACAGGATTTAAAATAATTAATTACTATTGATGATATACATTGTAATAATGCTGAGACTGTCCATTCCACAAAGGTTTTATTAAAAGTTAAAGCTAAAACAGTTTCTAAAATAAAGTTACTGAGTCAAACTTAGAGGGTTATAAAGTCACACACAGTGCTACTAAATCATTCTTATTCTATTCAATTTGATATCCAAAAATCTAGTTAAATAAATGTGTGAACATTCCCCAATGTACACTTTAAGTATTTAATTTGCAACCTTATTTTAATTTTTACTTCATTCTTTCATTGCTATGTAGTGGGACTCTCAGCATAAGTATTTGTTCTTTTTTGTTGTTGTTGTTCTAGTAAGGAAGGTTCTAGATGACTTCTTCAATCACTGTTAGCTCAGAAGGAAACTAACCTTTTGGTAATAATAATTGCTTTCCTCCATAAATACTTGGAGGTGTGTTGATGTGATATTAGTTAAACTAATGAAAGAGTCTAGAAATTTCAGATGCCTGGAAAAGAAGTTTATTTAATCAGACAACTGGTGTTATTAAGATTGAAAACCAGTGTTACCTGAAGCCTGGAGTTTGGCTTCAGGTCCACGACGGTTTAAGCAGGGGTTTCTCAACCTCAGCCAGATTGATAGTTTGGGCCACATAACTCTGTTCTGGGGGAGCTGAGCTGTGTATTGCATGTTTATCAGCATTCCTGGTCTCTACACACACACTAGATGCTGATGGCATCTCCTTGTCCCAATTGGGACAACCAAAGAGTTTCAAATTACTGAATATCTTCTGGAGGGGAAAATGATCTCTTGTTGAGAACTACTAATTTAAACCAAGCTTGTACAAGGGACCCGGCAGTGACCCATGATTTGGAACAGGGCTTCACAGAACACAGAACTCTCAGGGCATCAGAAGTTTTGTCCCCAGGAGAACCTCTAATAGTATAAGTGCTGAGAGAACAGCATCACTGTCCCTCCAATATGCACAGTGACCAGCACAGGGAAATTGACCAGCCACAGACCAGCTGTTGGAACTTGCTCTATGTGGCAAAAGGAAGCAATGGTATCACTGGTCACATTTCAGAATCTCTTCAACGAGGGCCTGGAGGTCAGCTGAGTCTTCACCCTACGGGGATTCCCTTTTAGAGATCATGAGAAGTGATACAGATACTATTTTCAATTTTAAAAAGTACATGATTTGGCATTTTGAGTTTATGGATCTAATTTATTCCAGTTGTAATCTGAGATTCCCTATCTCAAGAACAATGAATCTTTATACAACATTTTATAGTCATTGTCTCAAAGTTCTTTAGTCTGTGGCTATAATCTTGGAGGATGATATTCACAAATAATTACACTGAACACCTAGCTAAATTCCGGGATGCTCTAAACTCATTGGCTTATAAAAGAAACAGTTAAGTTCTGCCAAATGACATCAAAGAAATATAATCAAGGTCTAAAATTTGAGGACCACTTAAGTCACAATGCATTTAAAATAATTTTCTATAGAATAAAAAAGAAGATAGTAAGACTATGAAAATATTCTGATGACAAAATTTTATAATAGAAGTGAGATCAGGCCTTGCATATAATATCCCACTCAGTCCTATGAAGGTATTTTCTGACAAATAAACTGCTTTTCTATTTATTCCATGCACATTCTTGGTCAAGTTTTGTAACCTCTTTGTTCCTTAGTTTTCCCAGCAGTAAAACTGTAGTTTTAACACTATTATCATCAACATTAGGAGACTGATACGATGAGATAACTTAATATGTGTAAAATTTTGAATAGTACCTGACATAGAGTAAGTACTCAATAAACGTTAGCTCTTGTGTTAGGGATGAAATCTAATACTATGATTAGAAAAGAAAAGAAAAATAAACTTAAATTTTATGTATACTCTAATAATGCTCTTAAAATGAGTAAGCAGACACTTTTCCAATCATAAATAAATTTGCAGGTAAGAATCAATAGTCATCTGTCAGTTGCTTGAAACTCCATTCTAAATCAAAAGAGATTTCCTGCTTTTGGGTTAAGTAATAGGTTGTTGAATGCTTCGTAGATGCTTCTTGTAGGCGCTTCATATCTGAATAACTTTTGTCATGAGAAAAATAGTCATTTTTTTACCTAAATAAACATTGTCTCAGGTTTTGAGGATTTCCAGCACATGCTGCAAAATGTCTTTCCAAATTGACCTCAGAAGGATTCATGTGGATTTAATCACCTTTAACTCTGATTAGTAGAGTTGGAAAACTATATAAAAATACTTTTCATTTCTTCCTTATGGAATTGCATTTCAAAATATTTGTCAAATGTATTTGTACACTGGGAAAATGTTGTGTGTTGATGAGGATATTTCAAGAACAAGGAAAGAACATGTATGTTGCCTCCAGGTTTCTTTATTTGAATGGTGGGAAAACTTGGAATTCTAAAAGCTTAAAATATACCAACTAGTAAAAAATGAATAATTTCACATCAATACAGCATTACTCTCCTATGGCTGCGGTAACACATTACTACAAACCGGGAAGCTTAAAACAACAGCAATTTTTTTCTTACAGTTCTGGCAGCCCCAGTCTGAAACGAGACCTACAGGATCACACTCAGGCCATCGTCAAGGCAAGGCTCTGCTCCCTCTGGAGGTTCTAGGGCAGTGGTTCTCAACCTTCCTAATGCTGCGACCCTTTAATACAGTTCCTCATGTTGTGGTGACCCCATACCATAAAATTATTTTTTTCATAAAGTAAGCAAAATTGTTAAATATTGAAAAACTAGGAAGTAAGACGGTCATCTGACATGTAGTATATTTGTGCATTACCGGGGGGCCTGGTGTACCCCCGTGCTTCTTTCCTGCCCAGCAGGCATTTTAAGTTAAATGCTATTGCATTATAAGAAACAAAATATTTTAAGCACTGGTTTGGGAGTAAGGAAATTTGAACTAAGTTTATTATTATTACCACCAAAAAAACCAAAAACCAAAACAAAAAAAAAATACTGTAATTTTGCTACTGTTATGAATCGTAATGTAAATATCTGATAGGCAGGATGTATTTTCATTGTTATAAATTGAACATAATTAAAGCATAGTGATTAATCACAAAAACAATATGTAGTTATATATGTGTTTTCTGATGGTCTTAGGTGACACCTGTGAAAGTGTCATTCGACCCCCTAAGGGGACGTGACCCACAGATTGAGAACCGCTGCTCTAGGGGAAAATCTATTTCTTGTCTTTTCAGCACGTGGACTGAGTTTCTTGGCTCCCAGCTCCTTCTTCGATCTTTGAATGCAGCCCTATAGCACTACCTCTGTCCCCCTTTTTATAAAAATAATTGTGATGACATTTAGGACCTGCCTGAAGATAATGCCTTCATCTCAATATTTTTAACTTAATCTCGGGTATGACAATCCCCTTTGCATATAATATAAAACTCATATATTCCAGGATGGGGACCTAAGTTATTATTATTTTTAATGGAGGGGCACTATTCAGCTTACCACTAATATGAAAGTATTATTGGGAAAAAATGTTAATCCTTTCAACATCAGAGTAAAATTGTTAATTTAAATGGTATAAGACCAGGATTTTGAACAAAAGTCCCGCATATAGCAGCTATAGGTTTGCTGTGCAAATTGATAACCAAAAAAAAAAAAAAAAAATCTAATATTTTAAAGACATCAAAACAGCCAATCAATATACATTGGTATAATCAAGTCAAGCTTTTTTCTTCCTGTTTAATTTTATTTTTAAAGTTTATTTATTTTAATAATTTTCTTCTATTTTAATATTTGTAAGGACAACCAGAGCAACATTTTTTTTTCAAATTTGTTATTATATCACTAGTATATGGCTAAACTTTTAGAAAATGAGAATTTATATTTGCCAACATTTTTTTGCTTGACCATCTTTTGTGGTACTTGAGTTGCTCATACATGTAAAATAGTTTCCAGATAATCAAGAATTAGAGCATCAAGCACTTAGGAATAAAAGTTTGCAAATTATTCTTGAATAGGATATTTACAATGAATGTTGTGTTGTCAGTTTTGGGTGCTATGATGAAATTACATAGCCTAGATGGCTTAAACACCAAATATTTATTCTTTACAGTTCTAGAGGCTGGAAGTCTGAGACCAGGGGCCATCATGGTCAGATTCTTGGTGAGGGCACTCTTCCTGGTTGACAGGTGACTGTCTCCTTGCTGTATTCCCATGTGGAGAGAGAGAGAGAGCTCTGTTCTCTTCAACTTCTCCTAAAGGCACTAATCCCACAAAAATGTCTCTACATTAGTGACCTCATCTAACCTAATTATCTCCCCAAGGCCCCACCTCTGTGTATCATCACTTGAAAGCTTGAACATCTGAATTTTGTGGGGGAACCCAGACATTTAGTCCCTAGTAAGTGGCAAGAAATTACCTACTAAGTGTATTTGATTACAGGAAGTATATTTTACCACAAATCACTTAGGATATGTTGTTAACATCAAAAATATTTGAGATCCAATTTCTAATTTTTCAATATTAACATCAAATTTATGCCATTTATTAAATAATAAGAGTAGACTGATTTTTAAGTTCTTTGTAAGAAGTTAATGAGTCAAAAATCAATGACAGAATTCATAATTACATTCTTAAAGTTATGGTACTTAAAATATTAAAAATTTTTTCATCAGGGAAGAATATGTTTAATAATTTTTAAGCTAAAAAATTGAAATTTCACACTACAATTCATCACAAAAATATAATGTTATTCAAGTGATAGAAGCTTAATTAATGGTTTCTGAGTGTATTTAAAATTTTGTAAAAATGCTCTTCTGTTCATAATAAGAGGATTTTGATTAGTTAGTACTTACTAGTGGCTTTTATAATGTTATTAAATTTGCCATGTAGAGTAACTAGAGAATATGACTGAGCAGGTAATTATTATATTAATTATGATGTACAAATGAATCTGTTAATTTAACAAAAGGGTAAATGTATAGTTCTTAACAATTATTTAAATATAGGTAATAACAGTGGAGCTTTTCATAATACTGTATAAATACATAGCCAAACCTCAATTAATTTAATTAACACAGTTGAAGTTAGATGCCCTTCAAAAAATATCCTGCAAATTTATGTAGTCATATTGTAAATAAGAAGCTTAATCAAGTTGCAATATAAAGGAAAATTACTTTTCTTTTATATAATTTCACTTGATTGAAAAAGTAAATAAATACTGTAAAATGTGCAGAGAAACATTAAAAGTATTTATATAGGGCATATATTTTATTTTAATTCATTTTGGGGATGAAGCTTATAAATAAATGTATATGTAAATGAACTATAAAATTTTCACGTTAGGTGATTTTGAAGTTTTCTAGTTACCTAGTCAACGTGGCATGCATGTATATGTGTGTATATATGTATATATGGGTCTGCTGCATGGGCAACAGCAGACCCTCCATATCACCCTGCCCAGACTCTGTAGCTTCAGCTTCACTGGAGAGGACACTCCAGCGTCATCGCAAGATGTCGATTCAACACGGGAGGAGACAGATACCGTGTCACTCCCGAGTCGGACTGCACAGCCATTCTCGGCGGTGCAGATAGACTCTTAAGAAGCTACACCATCGTCTCTCGAGACGGATGGCTGCCGACGACGATGTATATATACATACATACATATAATGTATGTATGTAATGCTAATGTAAACTTATATATATACATATATACAATCTTTGAAATTTAAATAAACTCACCAGTTGTTGATTTATACATCTTTTTTTATGAAGCAATGTTGTAAGACATATTTAAAGACAAGAAGCCTGGATATTGCAATATGGTACCTCTGTGACATGTCTGTCTCTAAAATATAAGCTGTTCTGCCATGAAGGATAGAGACCTTCATCAAGAATAGAGAAATTAAATTTCCAGGTGTTTTAAGATTAATATTATGATGAGTAACTTAGTATGATATTCACACATTAAGATTGAAAAATATCTGGTTGAGTTATTACAATTACAGCAATTACTTTGTCATCTTATCACAAGACAGAGAACAATCCAAGATCTTGCACATCAAAAGGACTGCTACAGAATTTGTGCATAGTACATAAAATTGACTAAGGTTCTGCATCAGTTCATGGAGTATTATTAGTTCAATTTAACCCTTTCACTGAGACTAACTAAAAGTTTTGGTTTGGCAAAATAAACAAGAAATTTTATTGGTGGTATAAGATAGAGAAGAAATACTAGAAAACATTCTAGTATTCTCAGCTGATTCTGCTAAGAAGACACGCATATTCTGACCTAAGAAGGAAGAGCAAAAAAAAAAATTAGTTGTATTTTTGATGTCGTTCCTGGGCCATGGAAACTCACGTCCAAGATGAGGGCACAGCAAAGGAAAAAATTACGATAAACAATTGACTTAAGCTTTTTATCTAAAAAGATTATATGCTAAGATAAAGGTCAACCAGAAGTGAGACAGGTCAAAAGCACAGACCTATTGACCCGTGTGAGATCACCCAAGTGATTTGGAAATCTTCAACTATTAAATTGGAATAATGGAGTTCTAGAGCAATAGTAACCCTAGAAAACTCTGAGAAAAGCAAACGTCTTCTCCTTAGTAAGAAAAGTAAGCCATTCTATCATTGAATATAGAAACGTAGATTGGAAACTGCAATATATTGTTTCTCTAATATTATTTCCAATGTCTGGAAGCCTGAAGGGACGAGCAAGTGAAGCCATATAGAAACATGGCTTAATTTATATTTTGGGTCTCTGTGAGTCAAGATGTTCCTCGGATAAGGAATTTTTGTTGTGTTGCTGGCTAGACTAGAGACAAACAATTGTCAATGACCCAGGATTCTGTAAAAATATTTAAGTTGGCTTAAGTGTTGACCAGTGCACTCAGTGCTAAAATGACTGCCTAGAGCTTGGTCAGATGTGTTGATGCTTGCAACCTGTCCATATCAGTGACACCCTGGCTAAGAGGTGAGGTCTTCCAGATTGGCAGTATTAGAAAGGACCTGAGGAGAGAGGAGGTTTCTCTGTCCTGCATATGAGGGGACGCCAGAAGGTCCAGATGTGGAGCCATCCTCTGTCAAAGTTTCTTCAGTGGCTATACTGAACTCTGAAATGCTTTTTCCATGAGCCATGTTTTAAGCATCTGTGTATGCATGGTCATAGGTCCAGAGCTTGTGAGAACCCCTTTTTCTGAGAGAGCCTAGTCTGTGCCATGCAATTGCGGTTCTAATAGCATCTAGCATGAAGACAAGGGAGACACTTTCTTGCAGCACAAGTCTATGGACAAAGAGCAGCTGTCATGGTGATCCAGACACTCCAAATAATATGAGCAGAGATTATTAAAGCTCCTACAATGAGGAGTTCCTGGAAATATTGATGGCAGTGCCTGTTGTATTACAATTTGGACAGATTTTAGAGACATGTTGCCTAAAGTATAAGTTTGAAATGAAGAATCTATGTTGCATCCAGAGACCCAAAAACCCCACAATATATTGAAATCATTTAAATACTGTGGGGACTGAGGAGATCAATTGCTATTACTTGATGGTATCTGGTACAAAGCAGCTCTTGGTTTACTAAATACTTTTCAGAAGTTTAACTGATGTAGCAAGTCCTTGAACTATATGGGCAGGTAACTGTTATTTTTCTGTGAGCTCCTTTGTATTTATATGTCCTGGATAATTGTGCCAAATGAATGTCCTGGCCAATGTAATGTTGGGGAATGTTGGATGCTGTTAAGATATTGTTTGCAAATATTATGTGTGCTTTCAATGCACTTAAGATACCCATGAGTAGTTAGGTAAAGCTATATTGTGCTTTTTGGAGGTGAAGGCATATTACACCTGAGAGTCTTGAAATAGGCACTGAATAAAATATATGAGTCATAGCTATAATAGGAAACTAATTATTTTATTCTGATTGGATAGTGTTAATTATTTTAACATTGGGTATGGAGCCCAGATGAATGAAGCAGCAGCATTAAGGTTATGATAATTTATTATGAGATGACACTCGTTCTTTCCAAGTATAAGAACAGGCAAAATTATGTTAAATGAAAAAACAGTAGGGAATAATCACTTCTTCTTTAAACAGTTTTTATATAATGGGTTTTAATACTGGAAGGTCCTTTTTTAGTTTACATTGGCCATGTTAACTAATTTAAGTAATGGGGGGGGTGCATCCATGGGGTCCCATTTTGTCAAGTTAATTTTTAAGTGCCAAAGGCTTAATTTAATGTTATTTTATTGCACATGGTATCAGAGCGTCTGTGTTAATTACGGGGTAATTTAAGCAATTCAATAATTTCTGTGGTTAAGGTAAAGCATACTTATGTGTTCTATATTTTATGTGTAAGAACTGCCTTAATATTACAGGGAAAATGTAAAAGTTTAGTGTGATCCCAAGATATAACTGTAAATTGACTCAATAGTAGGGACATGAAGGGTTGCCAATTGATTAATGTCAGCACATATTAAAATTCAGAAGCTTTGCTGTAGAGGTGCAAAATCCATTCAGCTCCTTTTTATCTTTTTGTTGTATGAATCCTTTTAGTAAGTTACGGATTGCAATGAGGTCAAATTCAGGACCCTGTTTCAGTTGTTATTTTCATCCCCCAACCTGGCCCTCTCCAGCCAGTCTCCAGGCTTCTCTCTCTCTTTCTCTCTCTGGTTAGTCAATATGTTTTTGCGTAGGGGCTCTTTATCTTGCTTATATTTCTAAGACATCCTTCAGAGAACTTTAAATTGGTATGGCCACATTTAATGACCTTACCCATGATAATGTTTGCTTTACAGGGTTTAAATATCTGGGTTTTAATGGTTGTGCCCTGAGGGTGCCATTGGTGTGTTTTCCTACAATCCTGAGGATCATGATCTTCGTTGTGACAGAGGTATGAGCAGCTTCAGCCATGGCAAAGTATTTTGTAGGGTCCTATTTAGCCACATGCCTTTAGGAGCATGGGCCTCTGTAATTCAAATCTTTAAACAATGCTGCTGTTCAGATAGTGACTGAATAGTGTCAGAATGTGCCACCGCAGAATACGCTGCTTTATTTGGCATATGAAGCTGAAGGCAAGCAAGACCCAGAAGAGTCAGGTAAACCTTTTACCTCTCCCTTAATTGCGTAAAAGAATTTAGAAAGGGGACTAGGCCCAGGAAGAGAGCTATTATCAGAGATGACTTTTTCTCAGCAGAGACTTACCTGTCCTCAGGGTGAACATGTGCTTACCAAATGTCTCGTATTCCTGTGAGTTACCCTCTTCCCCTTTGAAGTCCAGACCCTGTCTTTGTCCTTATATCAGGAGAGTGTGTAAACCTCAGTTACCTGGCTGTCTTTGATTCTCATATTCCCGTGAATACATAGAAAATAATTTAATCATTATTAGAATTTTGATTTTCTTTCTTTTCAGCCTTAAGCTTAAAAAATTTTTTTTTCATTACCATTTAGTCCCCTTATACTTTCCTCCCCCCAGCTTTTATCCACAAGCATAAAGGGCTACAGAGAAATAATGTTATTCTACACATATTGGTATATTTTTATTTTTCACTGGACTTTGTTAGCAATCAGTCCTCTAATCATGTATATAACAGTTTTGAAGTACTCAAAGTCAGTGACTTCCTCACCTGTGGTTCCTGTACCTTTGTGGGTGTTTATAGTAGCATTAACCTTTGCATAAATCTTGACTTCTTAGCATTCATCTTAAAGTTCTGACTGAACTGGCCTTAGCCTGGAGTGCCTGACAGATCCTTTCCGGCGTGACGTAATAAAAGGAGTAAGAATTCTACCAACATTCTCTAGCAGAGGTCCTGGCTCTCTCCTTTTCTATAGTCAGCACCATATACATAAAATGGCAATTTATGATATGGACATATGGGCTTATTAATAAACTCAAATCTTTCTCTGGGCCAAGACAATAAAGACCTCCTGCACAGTGAGTTCTGCTAATGTGATTTGAGTACATTATCCCTGAGTTATATTTCTAAAGTACTGAATAAATTGTTACAGACATGATTGAGCAAATTAACTACGGTGGTCACCCGGGCTTAGACACTCACTGTATTTCATAATGTCAGAGAAAACTTACTGCCAGTAGAAGAGGGAGGGTGATGTCATGAAACGCTGGGTCATGCCAGGTTTAGTCAATGATCCTTAGTGATGTTTACAGGCAAGGCTACTGTTTTTGTCAGGTTTGGCACTTTTGTAAAGGAAGATGAAAAAGAGAGTGGTCATTCAATTTATTCTATTTTAAATTAAGTATCAACATTAATGCATTTTTCATAACTATTATGCAATATTTTAATTCATGTTTAGGAAGCAAAACCCTCAGCTGAGCATCTTATTTATCCAAATGATTCCCTTTATGGACTGTAAGTTAAATTTGTTTAAACCTATCTGACGGATCACATAGAAGAACTCAATAAACAGTTTTAGTTGAATACTGTTATGTGGGGCCAGTTGAGTACCCTTAGAATCATAGGAAGTATTTCTCAGCAGGAAAATAGAAATTCATTAACCAAACTTTCTATTTTTTAGATAATAAAACTATTTTCATAATACAGAGCTTTCCCAAAACATTGATAATGGAAGTAAGAACTGTGATGTTTTCTAATGTTAAGTTGAATTCTTGTACTCAGTCCTCTGTATATCCAGGTTTATCCTTTATTTGTTCTTTATTAGTAAATGAGCTTCTTTAATTATTTTGAGAATGTGCATATACATGAGAATACATTTGCATATATGTGTTGCAAATTTTGCTTAAATTTTGCTTGCAAGAACTTAAAATTTTACTTTATGCTACATAGAACTCCATTGTGTAAATGTACCACAGTTTTTTGATCCACTCATCTACAGATGGGCAGTTAGGTTGTTTCCAGCACTTGGCTATTGTAAGCAGGGCTGCTATGAACATTGGAGTGCATAGGTTCTTTTGAATTGGTGTTTCAGGATTTTTCGGATATAATCCTAGCAATGGAATTGCTGGTTCAAAAGGCAGTTCTATTTTTAGTTTTTTGAGGAAATTCCAAACTGTTTTCCATAGTGGCTGCACCAGTCTGCATTCCCACCAACAGTGCAGTAGGGTTGCCGTTTCTCCACATCCTCGCCAGCACAAGTTGTTTGTTGATTAAAAAATGGGCAAAGGACCTGAACAAACACTTCTCCAAAGAAGACATACAGAAGGCCCATAGACACATGATAAAATGCTCCACATCACTAGCCATCAGAGAGATGCAAATAAAAACCACAATGAGCTACCACTTCACACCAGTCAGAATGGCCATCATCAACAAATCAACAAACAACAAGTGCTGGCGAGGATGTGGAGAAACGGGAACCCTGCTGCACTGTTGGTGGGAATGCAGACTAGTGCAGCCACTATGGAAAACAGTTTGG
The DNA here is from genome assembly GCF_987537825.1 of Furipterus horrens. Taxonomy (NCBI): domain Eukaryota; kingdom Metazoa; phylum Chordata; class Mammalia; order Chiroptera; family Furipteridae; genus Furipterus; species Furipterus horrens. The sequence goes on from NW_028327171.1 coordinate 14,265,708, forward strand.
AATTTCCTCAAAAAACTAAAAATAGAACTGTCCTTTGAACCAACAATTCCATTGCTAGGATTATACCCAAAGAATCCTGAAACACCAATTCAAAAGAACCTGTGAACCCCTATGTTCATTGCAGCCCTGTTTACAATAGCCCAGTGCTGGAAACGGCCTAAATGCCCATCTGTAGATGAGTGGATCAAAAAACTGTGGTACATTTACACAATGTAGTTCTATGTAGCAGAAAGAAAGAAGGAACTTCTACCATTTGCAACAACATGGATGGAACTAGAGAGAATTATGCTTAGTGAAATAAGCCAGGCAATGAAAGAAAAATAACTTATGCTGTCACCTATTACAGGAAACTAATGAACAACACAAACAAATGAGCAAAATTGAACCAGAGCTATGTAAACAAGAAGTAGACTAACAGTAACAAAGGGGGAGGTGGGAGGGAGAGAAGGGGGTAAGAAGGGGAAGTGTCTAGTCAAAGAACATGTATAAATGACCCACGGACATGGGCAACTGAGTGGGGACTGAATGTGGGGGAAGGGAGGGGCAGGGTACAGGGAAGCAAGAGGGGGAAAATGAGACAACTGTAATGGAAAAACAAACAAAAAATATTTTTTAGTGGGGGAAAAATGAAAATATGAAGAATGGAAATGCCAGTTCAGTGAATATTAGGTCAAAGATTTTCCTTCACGTTGTATATTTTTCTCCCTATTTGATCTCTCCAGAGTTTGGCATTCTAAACAAGTAAGTAATGACTTAAGTTTCTTTGCATAGACCTGATAAGACCAGTTGTTAATAGAGGTTCCTTTTTTTTGACCAAGTCTTTGACTGGAATGTCAAGCCTAAAGGAAACATACTTGGGCTCAAGTTGTTACCAAAAAGCCCTGAGGAACTGGGAATGACTTTCAAAGGTAATAGAAGCCCGTGAGATAAAAGGCCTGCTGCCATGGTTGGTTGTGCGTCCACAGCAATCTCTCCAGGGAAGGAAAAAAAAAAAATTACTTTAATGTTGTTTTTCTCTTTGCTTCTATATATTTAGGCATTCTTTCTTTTTAAAATTTATTTTATAGTAAAGTTTGTGGTCCTAGAAAGCAGTTGGCAACAAATGTTCATGAATTATTTTATTTCAAAGAAAATACACTTTCTGAGATTTTGATTGTGATCTTTATAGAAAATGAACTATCCTTCTTGAATTGCTAAAAATTAAGAGAACACTTTTAATAAAACTAAATAATATTTTTCCACTCCTTCATAAGAGTCTTACCTGGAAACTTCTCTGTGTGAGAAGATGTTTTGTGGAGACGAGAAAATTTTCTGTAGCCGGAGTTCTTGGTGACTTGCTCAAGATTTGAGTTTCTCCCTGTGCATGTACATCAGTGGTTTCTTAATAAAAGAGAAGCTTGCAATTTTTCTGGCTACCAGAGCAAGCTCCATGTGCCAAGAAGACCAAGTTGCTAAGAGGTTAAGTCCCCGTGTGCAAGTCCTTAACTGAAAGGGAGGTGGTGAATATGTGAATCACCCATGAACCACCTCCTCTCCTCTCAGGTGGACAGCTTCCAGTCGTCCCTACAACCTCCCAGAAGCCCCAAGTCAGACTGAGTCCCAGTGCCCACTGGCTAACTTACTTCTGAGCATGCCTTGCATGTCTTTCTTTCCTTCTCTGACTCACTTTCCACTCTGCCCCCCATCAATTTTTTCTAGAATCACATTCAAAATGAACTAGTCAGAAGAAATCCTACCCAGAATAGCCTCACAATAGTCTGACTTAAACATCTTAAAATGTAAAGATGCTTATATACTGAGTTTTGAGATTTGAAGGAAAAAAGATTAGACTCTTTTTTCCTGCTCAAGTTGTGAACCAAGGACAAAATAAGACAATAACAGTTAGAGGTGGAGGCCAAAATACATCGTCATTATTGATGCAAATGATATTGCAGAATATCAGCTAGATCTGGGTGCAAGTAAACTTTCTAATATCTTAACCCAGTATCACATACATTATTCACCCTGTCTTAGGTGTAACTTAGCAACCGCACGCAATTCCCCCAACCCCTGCCTCCAGCTGGTTCGCTTGCCTCTGCCACTCTCAGGGGTAGGGACTCTAAGGCCCAGTGAAAGAAACTGATTTGGGCATGCCCAGTTCCTTCTTTCTAAATGCACCAGTGAGCGTCCAGTTCACTCCTTCCTTTTGTGGACAGCAGTGATTGAAAAGGATGAGAGAGGCCCGCAGTGTTTTTAGTGGGGCTTCTGCTGCTGGGAAGGAAACAGTGATCAGGAGTACAATGGACGCATTCCTCTGCTCTCCAGAACTGCCCCCTCTGGTCCCACGCTGGGTACCTGAGTAATCGCACAGATTTAGGCCAAGGAGAAAGCTATTGTCTAGCTTTTGATTTCTCTTTGATTGACTGTTTTGGACAGGTCATAACCTGGGCAAAGTGGAGGTTTGTTACTGTACCTTTTACTCTATGTGGCTTCTTTTGTTTCTTCTCTATAATTATGCACAAAAAAACTTGATGATCCATATTTCCTCATAAGGCAAACGTAAAACAAACCGCAATTGAAAATTTTGTTAAATTTTCTTCTAAATTTCACCTGTTTAAGGACACATAAAAAGGGGCACATTTGCCTTTGTTAACACATAAAATTAGAGTTTAATTAAATACATTTTTGTATTGTTTTTGAAAGAGTAAAACCCTGTCTTGGGTTGAAAGATGCAAAATCTGTTTGAACTGAAAACAGAAGAAACTAAACCAAACAAACAAACAAGAAAACAATCCCAGTGATAATGACTCAGAGAAATAGACAAAACTCAAGGGCAGGGGGAAAGTTAACAGGAAATATTATTTCTCCCCAGTTATATCACACTTGTAACATGTCATAACGACCTTGTCTTTGAGTGACTGGTACTTTCTAACCAATGATACATTCTGACCTGCTTTTCTGCTCCTATCTGATTGAGATACCCAATTCTTAACCTGCCTTCAACTCCTACGCATTTAATTCTCAAACATTCATTTTTCCCGATCCTGTTTCAAAAACAGCAACCAAGCCAGCACTCTCCTCCACTTCCCTTACATTCTCTTCAGATCTTTTAAGCGACAACCCAAGCCTTACCTAAGTGTTTTCTTCTTCCACCTTGAGCAGCAGTTTTTCACCCTTCTTCTAGGACGCCCTCCCTTGGTGCGTTGTGTCAGTAAAACCCTTCTGCCTGTTGGTCTTTGGCTCATTAAGTGCTTAGATTTTATTATCTACGAGGGCGGACTCATTGCCTCAGAAGATGGAGACCACTGGGGTTTGTTCCATTTTAAATATGGTGGAGTGTGAGCTGATGGTGGCCTCTCAACTTCAGAGTCTACACATGCGAACAACTGCAAATACTTTGCTTTGTTAAAGCTGCAATGAACAAAAATTGGCATTGATTGCCTGTGTATTGCTGTTTTTCATTATTCTATCTTATCAACTTTTAACTTTTTTTGTTGGAAAAACTATACACACGATATTAGATGTTCATTTTTACTACATAAATTCTTCTATACCTGTCCTTATAAATAAGAACTAGGCATGGTCTGCTATTATTTAGTACAATTATCATTTTGTTATAAAGCAAAAAATAGATATGTGTGCATGTGAGAAGCAGTTGAGGAAAAAAATTCTGCCTGTTCACTTTATGGTTTTGTCATCGATGAAATTGTTTTGATGTCTTTTTATGGTTTTATTCACCTTTGTACAATTGGTAACTGATGACATACTAGTTACCTCAAAAATCCCAAGTGAAATCCCAGATCTGACTATGCCTACCTTTCTCTACCCCATCTTCATTTTTATTTCTATGTATATGTGTATCTGCATGTACATCTGTAACGTTATCTTTGCTGTGAATATGAACTTATATAGGTAGACTCCCAAATTACCATATAATCACAAAACTACCGTATGTGCCTAAATTAAAAATAAAAGTGAAGAATTTGATTAGCATTCATTTAATCTGTTTTGGGAGCCAGATTGCTTGATTTATGATACTTGGAAACCCACTTAATTACTATATGACATTGGGTGACTTAATCATTTTGTTCCTTGATTTTCTCATCTGAAGATAAGGATAATAGTAGCTGATTTATATAATTATTGTGAAGAGCAAATTAATTCAGGCAAAAATTACCTGAAGAACAGTATAATATATTTTATACTTTCGAGTCATGTGCCACAAGTAATAACTGGGTTTCTGAGGCTGCCCAGGTGTATGTGTGTGCTCATGCTCATGCACAAATGGCGTCAGGTAATTTATATAATTCAGGGGTCATTACAAAAGGTTTTCAAATATGCATGTAAATAAAAAGACTACATTTTTTTTGTGGGCTATAGATGACCTAACATAAAATGTTTTGTTTTCTTAGAGTTGACTTGAAATATTCAGCTTTCATCAGAAAGTAAATGGTCTGCTGTGTGTTGAAAACCAAGAAGATAAAAAGCCCTCCATGTACATAGACCATCATGAATAATTTGTCCTCTCATGGCTTAAAAAAATAGTTAAAGTTTTCTGAGACGTTTTTAGGAAACTTCACTTATTCTGCTAAAGCTAAAACAATTCTGAATCATTAACAAGTTATTTTACAAAAAACTTTCACTTTTCCAGAATTATTACAATAGGATGACTGGCTATTATTTTTCTTTGACCCTTCAGAACAGCTTAGCATAAAGTGTTGATGTGGCTGGAAATGCTGTAAGGATAAAGACAGGTGGTAAAGAGTAAGCATTAAGGGATGGGTTTCGATATCAGGCTTCTCAGGAGCCTCTGCCCCTGTACTTGGTCATTCTGAGAGAATAGTTTCCAGTTATGAAAAAGTAGCATTGGGAATATTGCTCTACATTCTAGAACTGGTTTCTTTATTTGTTATGTCACAACACTGATGATTTACCATCTCTTTTACATTGTACAAGAAGCAACATAAGCTTTATTCAGTGATATCTTCAACAAAGCATATTGTTTCAACAGAGAACACAAGTGTGCAGCAGGTGTAAGGGATATAATTAATTAGAACATTTCATACATTTCTTAAATTTCCATGGATTATAAATTTTCTTGGTTACTGGAAGGAGAAGGGACTCTAAAGGTTCTAAAGGTAGGACAAAAATAAAAGAAAAAAGAAGAAAACTCTTGATAAATTATTTATTTAGAAAAACTACTTTTTCCCCAAACAATACTTTAGAGAACAGAGCAAGTTTAATGTAGATTCTAAAAAGGAATTTAAAATAAATGAGATTCGATATCTCTATTCAGTGTTACTCTCTGGTTTCCATACAGGTAGGTAACTTTTACTTGGCTATTTTTGTTTAAGCCCTGGGTAAGAAAGGAATACAATGTTTTAAAGATTAATCAAGACAAAGATTTCTTTTGGTATTGTAATTGTAAGAAATGACAAGTGAAATATAAACTTGAAGGACCAGTGAAAACCTAGATTGTAAAAACTAAAACAGTACTTGTCTTTAGAACAAGCAATGAGAGACAAAAATCCCTTTAGGTAGCTCTCTTTGGTCTCTTTTTCTGGCTTTCATTTACCCTTTCTTTTACTTTTTCTCTTTTTACAAAATATTTTTTTATAGTACTAAATTCTACTTCTCTTCAAGTTTTTTTTCTTATAAAATTCATGTGTTATTGGAGGAAAGAAAGAAGGAATAAATTTTTTATAGTCATATAAAGGTCTAAAGAAACTTACATGCATGTATATACTGTCCCGTGATATTGACTTCTTGATTTTATAACTTATTTTTTTAACATCAGTAAAGTAAGGTTAATCTTTCCTTTTCAGATGAAATCATAAGGTTTTTCTCAAGCTTAAGGTTTATTTGGTAAGAAGTTAGCTGTAGCTATTTTTTTAGAGAAATCACTTGCTATAAATAACAGTTTATCACTATTTCAGTTAATAAAGAGTTTACAAACTTCTTGATCTATGTGCAATACATATTTTCAGAATTTCACTTTTAAAATACAGAACTATGATATGTTTTCAAAACCAGACTTATAGACTCATTTTACTTGTAATAACTTTGAAACCTGATGTGTAAACTCAGACAACTGTAACAAAAAACCAACACAGATTTTGTAAGAGATTTCACAAGAGTTATTACGGATCACTGTTTTTCACCAGATACCATTTTCAAAGATGTTTGTAAATATATCTTAATTGTACAGTTCCTCTGTGACAAAAAGATCAGTATTGATGTTGAAAAAACCTTGTTGAAAGTAACATCCTTATATGTTTTTTATATTTGTGCATGCTCTTTTCAGACACCTCTATTTTGTTTTAACTTTTTGAATAAGATAATACATTTTAAAATTAGGATTATGAATTAACATCATTCATTAGCATAATCCATCTTCATTTCCCTGTCAGTGCCTATCATCTGCTGTGCGTCCCACTAAATAAAAATCTCACCTAGTTATTTTGTTGACCTAATTTTATTTAGCTGAAGGATTGTCTTTGGTCCCATTAAGATTGATTTGTCTTATGAGTCTGCGAAACTAAATACTAGCTCACTTTTAAATGTCTTTAGCCGGAATCATTGAGGTAATTAGCCCTTTAAAGTGCCATGTTAGAAAATTGTAAAGAGTAAAGAAGATCCTCGGTAATGTTTTAAAAATAGTTATTACATACTAATGTTTCTAAAAAGCAATAGAAACATATTTTACTATTACATTTTTTTAATGCTTAAAACTTGATGTTTAATGTAAACATGTTAAAGATAGAAACTCTACACATGTGGTTAATTAAATGTCCTCATAAGAGAAGAAATGAGTCAAGGCACATAACTAGGTTGCACGTCAGGTTCCCAGTTGGCGGCGCAAGTGAGAGGCAACCACACAGTGATGTTTCTCTCCCTCTCTTTCTCCTTTCCCCTCTCTCTAAAGAAATAAATAAATAAACAAATAAGCGAACAAAAAAATAAATTATTAGAAAAAAAGAGAAGAAGAAATGACTGAGTACCAGAAGACCCCTATGGAACCAACCATGATGTTTGTGTGCAAAATATAAAATATCTCTAATTATTTACATGCTTATTGATATGTTGTATATAAAATATAAATACAGTGACACCTCGGCTAACGAGTGACGCTGCTAATGAATTTTTCAGCTAACAAAGATTTTTTTGCTTTTTTCGGACTCGGCAAATGAATGTTTCAGTGAGTGCTCACGCTAACATAAAGCTGCAAACATGAACAGTCGGGCCATTGCAGGAGCTCATCTTTTCTGTTTGCATGTGTGTGACAAAAAAAAAAAAAAAAAAAAAAAATTGAGTTGACCACACACATAAGGGAGACCCACCAACACAACTGGGTTGAGATGGTGAGAAGTGAGACGCCTGAAAACATAAGCTGCTTCGGATGTGACGACGATGCACTGTGGCAGTGTAAAGGTCGTCAGGTTTTCATTCTACTTTCCGTTCTCCTTCATCCATTCGGGTAGCTGTTCATCTCAACCTTTGGTGAGTTTTTGCCCTTTTACATAGTGCTTTTTATTATTTTATAAAACTTATATTTAAATAGTGGGCAGCATCCAGAATGAATTAAATGATTTTCTATAGAAACCTACAGGAAATCATGCTTCGGGTACCGAAGATTTCGGCTAACGAATGTGATTCTGGAACAAATTATCTTCATTAGCTGAGGGATCACTGTATATATTTATATACGAATATCAAACTTTTATATGTATACAAATTTTATATTTATTAGATATAGTCAAAAGCGAAATTTAGCCATTGAAAAACACTCTTACACACTAGAATATGCATTTACATGATTTTAGTGAGCCAGGTTATTCTGCTCCTGTAACTAGGTTTCCCATAGTCCCCTTCTCTGTGTGGTTCTGAGTTAGAGTTGATCAAAGAGACATAACCATGACTTTGTAAGTTGGAGGTGGAGCAGGAGCCGTTCCTTTTGAAAAACTTCACGATTACATAATGTGAAAGCCAGATGCACACGGCCCAGTGGAGTCCAGCCTGTCCTGGCTTCTTCCCATTTTATTGCCCAGTCGTTCTTCCCTGTTCCACTGCTAACCCACAGTGGCTCATTTACTCTGAATGTTACAGAAGCAACAGCTTCCGCTAGCTCCCTTTTGTGGGGCCTCTGGGGCATCTGGATCAGTCAGAATGCTCCAACTTGTCTTCAGATGCCAATGATTCCACAGAGCTGATTAGTAACTTTTCTCTGAGCCTTTGGCTCCATTTTGCAGACCTGGCCTTCCCACCTCCACCTACAAATGTGTATAATCTCCTACTTGCAATCCCTTACTCAAAGTATGTATAAACTACCACCTGCAGTTCTTTTTGGTCACATTTAGGGTGGTTCTGCTTCCTTGATGCATAAAATATTAGGCAATACAGCTGTGAAATGTAACAAAATTGTTTATTGTGCCTACCACATAGGTGGCAAAGAGTATGCTGTAAGGAGCACAAGAGCAGACCTATTTCTTTTATGCCAAGCAATACTAGAATCCAAATATATTATCCAATGTTCTAGATTTTTAATGTCAATCATAATTTACGACCAGAATTACCAAATAATGACCATAATAATGTGATAAAGGAAGCCTTCACATGAGGAGGCAATGCCAAGTCTCATTGATCTTTGCCACTAATTAGTATGCATTGAATGGTCTTTCTTTAATTGTTATAATATTGGATTCACCCAGCCAGGTTAACAGTCCAGAGAAAATATCTTTGTAAAGCTATAAGTAATTGGTTTTGTAGGACAAAAAGCAATAGTGCTCATATGTGTGCCTGAATAACATTCTGGAAAATCATAATAAATAGTATATTTAAAAAATTAAGAATGATTAAAAGGAAATAATCTTCTTTGCTTCTTTTCTATATGGATTATTACTTCTTAAAGGGAATATGCATGCAAGGCAACTGTGATTTGCTATAAATCTCAGGTTCATTCTGGCAACATAAAAGTCTCTTTTCTATACAATAGGTTTTGATTAAAAGGAGATTAAAACCACTGTGAGGCATTTTGGACAGGCTGTGTATGATATGTGAAGTTCATCTTATTTCAGAACAATAATAAAAGTGGCTATTTGATCACCAACTATGGACTGAGACCTAGATTTTATAGTGTCAGGTGTATTCTGGATTTGCAGGGCTAGTATTATCTAAGAAGTTGTTATAAATGAAAATATTTGGTCCCACTCTAGACCTCCCTTTGTTAGTGGGATCTAATCATTTACATTTTCACAACACCTCTAGGTGATATTGACCCTGAACCACTTCTTAACAAGAAGAGACATGAATGAATTTTAAATTATTTATAGAACATGTTTATATCTCTGTTTCTTTGCGAATAATGTAAGATGGTAGCTGACTTTTTTTTTTTGTCATATAATGGTCATCTATTGAGGTATCAAAGTAGGGCACTGTCATCTGCTCTGAATTTGTCACAATGACACTAGAGAATAGATGTGACACATTCTTGTCTTTTAAACTCCAATGTACCTGGTTCAATTTGTGAGGAAGAAAAAAATATTTTTAATGTAAGAAGAAAAAATCATTTTGGCTCTCTGATATGAATCCCCTCTCCATCTTATCTTTAATATGACTCTTTCTAATCTGGAGAAGGAGGGAGAGGGAAGATACATAGTAAACTCAGGGCCCTGGGAAAGGTACGAAGAAATTACTCTTAGAATTACATTAGCTATGTCTCTGTTAAAACTACAAGAAAAGAAAAAGTGCTCTCTCATGGCATATTAGAATTGGAATTGAAATTATAAGTATTTCACATTTAAAAGGGAAAATATTGAACTTTTAATAAATATTGAATTTTAGAATGTCATTGTGCACTGGTTTTGCTGGTGAACTTTGTTTAGAATGAAGCCTGTGTGTCCTCACAAGCCAAAAGGCTTTATTACATGTCATTGCAGGAGGTTGTAGAACGCCCCCTGAAGACAACCATACCCAAATGTCTGGAACCTGTGAATGTTACCGCATGAGGCAAAGTTGATTTTGCAAATGTGATTCAATTAAGTATCTTTAATTGGAGAAATTACCTTGGATTATCATAGGAGTCCTAAATATAGTCACAAATGTACTTGTAGGAAAGAAGCTAAAGGAGATTTCATGCAGAAGGAGAAATCAATGTGACAAAGCAAATTATGACCAACTAGCGTGCTGCACTGTTGACTTTGAAGATGCAAAAAGAAGCCTAAAGTCAAGGAATTCAAGGAATGCAGCTCTAGAAGCTGGAAAGTAAGTAAAGGCTTCTCCCCTAGAGCCTCCAGAGGGAGCATGGGGACATGTCAAAAGTCATTGGACATGTCATACTTTTGGCCTCTAGAACTCCAAAAGAATAAAATTGTGTTGTTTTAAGCCACTACAGTTGTGTTAACATCTTAGAGGAATACAAAGAAACTATCACAAACATCCAGCCAGGTGTCTCCCGTATAAGCATATAAACACTTAATCTGTGTTCTGTAATTTTTATTCCCAATCCATTCTTTAAATTTAAGATGTTTCTATAATAAGCATTGTCTTACCTTTACATTAAAATATTATCTTTAGAAAACAATTTTGTTTATCCATGGAGCCTACCAATGGAAGTCGGGATTTGAGGAAGGGTGGAGCTGGATGGCTTGTCTCTGATCGGCCTAGCAGCTGGGACTGCTGGGGTTGCTGAGCTCCATAAAGAAGTGGTGTTTTCATGAACATTCTGAGTACCATGGTGCTCTTCTGCCTCTCTCTCTCTTCATGACAGGTTATCCTTCTCAGTCTCCCCAGGTCTGAAGGCCTCTCTTAGAATAGTGCTCCAAGCTAAAACTCTTGATGGCTGGCTTCTCAAAAGCACAAAATGGAAGCTGCAACGCCAATAGGTGCTATACTTATAACTCTTACAGTGTCACTGTGCAGTGTTCTATTTCACAAAGAAATCATAGGGCCTGCTGAGAAATGAGGGTCTATATGAAGCATCAGCAAATCCAATGAAGAAAGCATAAAATCAAACAATGAAAGCTTAACGTCAAACAAAGAAAGCTGTCTTTGTTTTTATGAAGAAGTGGGTTTCCTGGCTGTTGGATCCCATTATTTCACCACTTAGCATAACCGTATCTAAATTTTATTTTTCTTAAAAATGGAAACATGCCCCAGTCTTATTGTTGAATTTTATTTGTACCTGGCCTAAATTTCTATTTGCTAACACTTATGTCATCTATTTTCTAAATATATATTAATTGACAAATTCAAATTAAAAAGAAACATAGCTTCTTTCTTTACTCCATATTATCAATATTACTTTCAGATACAGACAATAATTTTATGTCCCCAAGTGCTGAAATGGAAATAAATTAATTGAGCATCAGTAGACTTGTTTGCCATAAAAAGCATTTGGAAAATAACATATTTGATTATAACTGGAAAGTGTTTGCTTCCATTTTAGAGAAATGAACGGAGAGAGCTAACTTTAGCTACAAGACTGTGGGGAACAGGTATGAGAATATAAGAACTGTTCAGCTTCCTGCCGAGGAGAGCTTAAATAAGCTGTCTAATGCTTTTCAAACGTTGTAATATGGATCTAGTACATAGAGGGGATCCAGGAGCCTTCCCAAGGAGGAATGCAGAAGAAAAAGAAGTAAATAATGCCTTACAGATTTTATTTTTAAAACCCCTTTAAACTTAACTGGCAATTAAGTGGAACTTTATTTGTCTCCGTGTCAGAGATGGCGTAGAATACCATATTTGAATGCTGTCAGTATGGTCGGATTTGAAATCCAAGGTCTGAGTAAATGTTCTTAAGATTTAAATGATCCAGGATATTTATATAATCTACTTTTTTTATTTCTAAGTGACGATGTTAACAAAATTCATACTGGTCTCTTTCAGTTTATATGTTAGAGTGCTTCAAGAATAGTTGATAGAGATGAAATTTTCCACTGACGTATCTAAATGAAACAATTTTTATCTAGTTAGAACTTTTTTTTATATTGATTGACTAAAAGTATTAATTTATTATACTGCCATATAGACATAGAAAGAGGCTGTTGTAAATACATTTGAAAAATACCTTAAGTTTTTACTAATTTATACATCAATGGGAAGTTTTTGGTTTTTAAAAATTTTTTTGCTTCTACCTCTTTGCTATCAGGATAGTGCTGCTATGAACAGGGGTGTGCAGATATCTCTTTGAGAACTTTCTTTCAATTCCTCTAACTTCATGGACATTATGTTAAGTAAAATAAGTCAATCACAAAAAAGCAAATACTGTATGATTTGATTTATATGAGACATTTGAAGTGGTCAAATTCATAGACATTGAAAGTAAAATGGTAGTTACTAGAGGTTAGGGAGAGGGGGAAAAAGATTGGTATAAAGTTTGAGGTTTACTAGATGAAAAAGTTCAGGAGATCTATTTCACAGCAGTGTGGATAACACTAATGAACTACATACTTAAAAATGAATTAGATAATTTAAAAAATGATTAAGATAGTAAATTTTATATCATATATATATTTCCATAATTAACAAAGTCTCTTAAGTGGCTTATTGAGTAGTCAATCACAAGGTAGAACATGGAGTAACATTTGAGCTGTTGGTTTTTTGTTTCCATATTAAGGATGTCTTCACATAAGAGTGAGACTGCTCTTGGAGAAACTTGACATCCACACCATAAGAGAAACTTGACATCCACACCATACTTTGAGGATCAGCATTGAAATTGTTATTCTATTTACTTTCTGGAAACAATAAATATGAGAAGCTAACTGGAGCAGCCTATAATGGTGCACCTGGCACTTATGCGGCAGAATGTTTGTGTTTTCTGGGGGTGGAATAAATGACAGAATGTCAAGGGTTTTGATGGATAATGTGTTGATATGATAATACTTCAGACAGTTTAGGTTAAATGAAATATATTATTAATTTTTTTCAACTATTTTTACTTATCTAAAATGTGTGTATTAGAAAATTTAAAATGACATTTGTGGCTCACATTATATTTTATTTGGACACTGTTCTTTTTAAAGATAAATTTCACCCAATAATAGTTTTTAAATTATTATCTTCAGCATGTCACATCATATATATAAGTGCCAATATATCCTCATATGACAGTCTTTCTAAAACATCGCGGAATCACATTGTCAAAAACTGGAAAATAGCTTTGACTAATTAAGCGAATGTAAGTGTTGCAGAGATCCAGGTTATTTGGACTTGTTACTGTCATTGTCACCTGCATGCTTTACTCACTTTTTAAAATGTCACTTCCTCATTCATATAACTTTGCTTAAAAGTCTAGCACACTGCAACCCTATTCTCACCCAGCTCTAAACCATTGCACTAACATATTTCACCCGTAGCATTAACCACAACTGAAATGATATACTTTACATATGTCCTTGATTCTTAGCTTACATCTCCCTGATAAATCATCTCTAGGAATCCTCGATATCTGTCTTCCTTTACCTGCAACTCTTAGAATAATACTTGGCACGTAGGATATGCTTACTAAATATTTTTCCAATGAACACGTAAATCTGAAATTTCCACTTAAGCTGAAAGTATTAGATATTTATGTTATATGAAATTTGGTGAAGAAGTTGTAAGACACAGGCACATTAAATTTTATTATTTTATAGACCTTCTTTTGAGGGTTTTCATGCCTGCTACATAGCACTCGTTTGGTTTTTGTCCTTTCTTAATTATATTCCTACTCTGCCCTCTGTAACTAATCCTGCTGAAAGGCAGAGCATTTGCTCCTTCTCTTCTTACTGAAAAATTAGACAATGGAGATTGAGCAAATGAAGTACTTTTCAAAGCAATCAATGCCACAAAGCTCTTTAAAGAATTATATTGAATTTATTTATACGTGATGCAGCAGTAGACATGGTCCATTTAGGATTTCTCTTAAAAGACTGTCAGAGCAGCTAAGCAAAAATTACACAATTTTTTTTCACTGTGAAGTTGATAGCATTTTAAGGACAAAAGTCATTATGTATCTAAATAATTAAATAGGTGAAAATAATTTACATAGTTTGTAGAAAATATTAAAACTTACACTTCACTCAAAGTCTTTGTAAACAAGTTAATATATTACAGTAAGAACCTATGATTATATCAAGTTACTATTTTTGTTTTGTTTTTTATATGTGGACTTCAATAAAAAATTAGCTCTAGTATTAGAAAGTTATTCTCATATTTTAAAAATATTAGATAAGAACTCAGCACTTTTTAACTTGGTTCTACATGTAATTTGATATAAAATATTTTAGTTTTTTAAATTCCAGAGGTCTGTAATTAGCATTCAGAAAGATGGTAATAACATTAAATGTTCACCAAGCTTAACAACAAAGTAAAATTGATCATGCAAAGACACACCTGGTTTTTAGTGTTTATATTTTTCTAAGTGTAACTATATCTGATTTTATTTTGACAAAGATATGACATTTTAAAAAATAATAGTGCTAGTTCCATGGGTGGTGAACAATTATTCACCAGTTAACGTGAGGACACATGGCCTTTAATCATAACTCAATATTGAAATACTGGCTTACCATGTGATATGCTTATAATATTTACTAAAATCTAATGTATCAGCCTAGTAATCAATCAATAAATAATATGTAATGCTTTTCTATGAGGTTTGCAAGTCCTCATATTTTCTCTTCATTTTAGATTTCCTTTACCCTTCTGGGCATGTCATTTTTCATAAAAATATTAGAATAATTTTGTTCATCTTGCAAATACTTTTTCACTGTAAACAATATCAATGTGCTGTCCACATTTAACCAATGTAATTTGATGAACCATCAATAAAAATAGTTTAAAATTATTACTAGTCTATTTTTTCTTTTAAGAATTCTTGAAAGTAAATTACTTAAATGTGGGACTGTATTTGCCAAAAACAATATTATGATTTAAATATCACTTCAATCTTTCTGGATGACAATAAAATTATAACAAATAAGGAAAGTTCTTTTCTCCAAGCTCCACCTGTAACGTGAATAGTGGAGAGAGGGAAGCCGCTATGCAACCAGGACTGGGACCAGTAGGACCAGAGAGGAGAAAGACAGAAGAACCCTAAGTCATAGCTGATATTATGAAAATTCTGCATTGGCCTCTTCTCTTGTGAAAAAATAAAATCAGCCCCCATTGAGTTATCTTACTTTATTACTGTTTTCAGAGTCATTTTATGGGCTGCCAATTATAATATTAACACGTTCAGGGCATGTGATAATAGCATTAAGTGTGTGTGTGTGTGTGTGTGTTACTATATATAGTGCACAATTTTGATTTTGCTGGAAGATAACTGGTCAAGATATCACTGGAACTATATGCTATAAAATCCATTCTTTCTCTTCTCCCCTCTATTGCTGACACCCAGATAATTGTCTTCTAAATACATATGTACCTATTCACAAATATAATACTAATATTCATGGACTCCATGAAGCACAGTAAGAGCTAAAGGTATAGTTCTCCCGGACTTTGGGTCTGGAATCAGGCAGAGGTGGCCAACAATTTGACTACTGCAGGCTCACTAGACCAAAAGACTTCTGAGCATGATAGAGCCCAGAATCTGCCTTCTTTTTTGAAACTAATCACTGTGATAGGATTCACACAAACACAATAAGAGATTAATGAAAGCTGCACTAACTGTATGTGTCTACTGCATATACCTGGTGTTAAGGATAATGACACCTGGCTTTATGAGAATAAACTTCCCTGAGAATAAGCTAGCCATCACTCCACACTTTCAGTATTATGTTACTCTGTGTGTGCCATGGGGATGAGATGGAGGATGCAGGGAGGGCAAGGCTCTTATCTGATAGGTTTCTTTGAAAGGAGCGAATAACTGGTTATCCTTGGCTAGGATGTCCCTGCAGTTTCTTGGAAGGGGGGTGGTCTGCAGAGAAACTAACTGGTTTTGCTCTAGGACTGCCCTTTTCTGCTCTCCTTCCTGAAGATTAAAATTTTCATTGCTCCCCCAGAAGTAACTTTTTCTGGGCAATAGTGTCTTGCCTGTGACCAGCCTCATTTGCAACTAGATGAAGAGTTGTGCCTGATTCCAAGATTCAGTTACATAGCACACTTGGCCAAAGACCCAAAATCTCACCTTGTGCCTAAGGCTCTATCAGCAATAAAAGTGTTAGTTTGTATTCAGAATTTCTTATATTTGTATTATTTCTCAAAATGTTCAGAACCTGATAGGAATGGAGAGAAGCCATTTATCAGAAACCTCCAACCCAAGACCAAAACTAGGTTGGCAAAAGAACTCAGACACCCATAACATACATTGTTTGCATTTGTGATAAAAATTTTTTAGCAAATTATTCAAAATTGTATTAGCAAAATATTTTGCAAAACGTTCAAATTATTTTTGAATAACATTCTATTTCTTTTATTCTGTATTAATGAAACTCCTATTCTTTGTAAGTTTGTACTTCTTAAATACGTATATAACTAGTCTCTGAATATCTTTTTTGCATTTTCAACCTTTTTTTTTTCCTCTAAGTTGTATTTTAGATGCATTTAACAACAATCAATTATAATTCAATAATCATTTTTGGATCTCTAGGATTTGTCTATGTAAAAAATTCATTGTTTCTAGGGCTGAAGGTTTTACTTCTAAGGTGTATATTTGGTTATATCAACTCTTATTGGTTCAATTCACTTGTTACTGTTTTATGACTTTCAAAATTAGCTCAAATATTTTCTATTTTCTATTATTTTAATTTTCTTGAGAGTGATATTATGTACAGTATTTTAATTTGGTGGTTCTCTTTCTCAATATTTGCTTCCTTTGTGTGGTTTGAAATATTAATATAATTATGAATAGAAGATATTTTCTCCTTTGCCCTAAAACCACTTCTCCCTGATTGCCCATTTTACGATGCTCCTACAGAGACTTAAGGGCTCTCATTAGTCTAGGTCAGGACTGGGGTTATATCTCACACTGAGACGTGATATAATAAAGATGGGAAGGATGTATACTAAGGGATATTTGTAGATAGTGGTAAAGTAATTGAAGGGATTGTCATCTGTTGGTACCAGCTTTCTCTTTTGTTTTATTGTGATACATGTCAACGAACTGTATTTCTTTGGCTCTCTCTCCTACCATTACTTTGTAAAACCTTTTCCTTTATCTTCTTCATGGTTTTTTTCTTTATTCACCTTTTCTAATATTGGTGAGTTCCATTCTATTATGATTTTTTTCTTCTCTGTTTTGTTATACACTCTTTTTTGACAACCTTATTTAAAATTATAAATACTATCATGAATATAAAATCATTAATCAAAATTAACGATGCCTGCTGAATTTTGATTTCAAAATACCTACTGGTTAGCTCTTCTGTTACATAAAACACTTTACAGCTTCAAATAAAACCATATTTGTGTAATCCTAATCTTAACCCTAACCCCCAATCCTAACCTTATATATTAGAATTGTCAATAATACAAACAGAGAATTACCTTTGATATTTCTGTCTCATTTGCTCCTGTGTTTAAAAAAAAAAAATAGCCCATACTTATTGGTGGTGGAGAAGAAACTAAAACTTGACTATTTTCAGTTCTCCTCAGTTTTCATACTATTGCTGAGGTTTATCTCTGTTTGTTCCCCAGATGACTCACTGCTAGAGCGAGTCCTGACTACAGATGACCACTGTCCATCACTTTCCACACCATCACTCAGGTGTTTCTTCTAAATACCCTAATCTCACTGGGAGAAGAGTTTCAATATATTATTCTATAGGTACAGAACAGTGTAGGAAGAAGGCAAATGTTCTCAAGATATGAAATTCCAATATGTACATTTTAAAGCTTGAACAATACAAGGTTGTGATGTAAAAGTGGTACCTTATTATATTAACCACTGGATGATGAGAGAGGAAAAAAAGGAAAAACAATGGCTCATGTGTACTAGACGTAGCCATGTGTAAATTACTTTATTTTTACAATTATTCTATGAGAGAAATAGAAGGGTCAACTTGGTTCTAAGTATTTACATTGCTCAAATTTATAATCATAATGACTTGTACATTCATCAAAATTTTATATGAGGAATGAATTTCTACCCTTAATGCTTTTTATAACTAATATAAATGATACAATGTCATAAGATGCCTGAGGATTATATTGCAATTGTACAAAATCTATATACAGTTCAGAAAATTTGAATTATTTAAGCTTTTTAATTAATATTGACTTTATTATTACACAATCTTGTATATTTATTGGCTAATCCTTTTTATTGTATTACATAGATGTAGACTGAATACCATTTATCACAGTGTTTATTTTCATATTTTGATTCTTACTATGAAGTTTTAGGATAGTTTTACAAAAAATATCTCAAATTCAAGCTGTGATTCAATTTATCATCTATTCTGATGGTTTTACCTACATTTTAAAGTCTCTGTGAATAAAATAGGTTCTTTTGCTTGAGGTGAATTTTTCTTGTACTTTTTTCTTGCTTACCATTCACAAGAGCTTAATTGGCCCACTCTGGCAAAAAAAGCCCTCTAGGTAAAGTGCTGACGCTTGAAGAGATATGTGAAAAAGCATCCAAGAAGATCATTTATTATAATAAATCTATATTTTTCAAAAAGGGTGGATAAGAAGATGTAAAATAGACAAATTCGGCGTGCTGGTAAAGAGTGTGTGTACAGGAAGAGAATCTGTATTGGACATTTTTAAAACTTTCTTCCTGCCAAATAATTACTTTTTCTTTTGTATTTTGTTGTTTAAATGTACAAGACACTTGAACAACAAAAAAAGAGAGCCAGATAAAAAGGGAGCAAAAGGGGGCAAATCATCTTTATTCTGTACTTCACTTGATCTGTAGTCTTTATTCAGATTTATTTGATACTAATTCATTATATGAATTGATGGAATGCCCTTCAGTGCAACTTGTGGTTGTGAATATAAACAGTGGTGGAAGCTATACAGAGTACAGGGATGAGCAAAATTAGGTTTACGGTTGTGAGTATGTGAAACAGAATTTATTCTTTATTCTTTATTGTATTATTTATTTGTATTACAAGTGTAAACCTACTCTTGTGCCCCCCATATAACTGTATTTTCTAATTACACTGGGAATGTCAACTAACAGCTTTGTGATGGAAAATAAAGTTGATGAAATGAACACTTCGTACAAAGAAAAAACTGAAAGACATGAGTAAAAACAATAAAAGCAAAATGAATCAAAGGTGCGACCATAAAATTAATTCTGCTGGCTTATTGTAGATATAACCTAGATGCCTTAGGGACAGCAAGAATTTGAGTGTCTGGAATTTAACCTCTGTGGTTTCATTGTAAAAATTAACTATAGTGGAGTCACGTTCAATAATTTTTATTAGTCTAGTTGCCCTTACCACTGAACTTAGAAAAAAAAAGTGAAATCCAGCATAATTGCTGATAAGCTTTCTGTTCATGATAATATCTATTTCAAGAAACTGCTTAAACCCTAGAATATATAATTTCCTGTTTTAGAATGTTGTATGGTATAAAACAATGTTAAAAAATTAATCAAAATTCTCTATAGTCCACCAGTTATTTATACTGTCATGCTTTGGTAATTTTTAAACTATATAGATGCTTTCCATGGTATTTATATTATCATAATAACTACATCTCTGAGAAATCATGTAAGTTAGACATTTCAAGATGCTGAGTATCACCCATTTTTGTCTCTGTGGATAATTATCTCTACTATCTTGCAAGTAACAGGAGATTTGCTGTCACTGTTAACAGGCTACGGATTATACAACCTAAGTGTGAAATGTCATTTCTAGATATAATGATCATGGTGTATTCTCTAATAATGATGCATTATTCACCTGTAAGGACAACTGTATTTTTAAAAAATGACTTATTTTAGGTACCATTCTTGTGTTCGTAATCTTGCCATGGTGATTTTATTTGTTACTGAGTCATATAGAAAATCCTAATTTTATGTTTGAGCACCTCTCAGAGATGTAGAAAGGTTAAAATGAACATGAAGAAGTGTTAAATCATTTAGGTTTGGCTAGGTTATTGAAAGAAGCTATTATTACCTGAATTTTGATATTTGGTGAAAGGTTATAAAAAGGAAAAATTCAACTTGGCATGTTGTAATTTACTCAATATTTTAAAGGTTTGTTTGTATAATTTGGAGGTTTATGATCACTAAATATAAAATAATTTTTGGTGCACAAAATTGTTATCATTTGTACATAAGTAGAAAAATCATTTGAATAGTTGCAAAACTATTTCAAATAATAAACTGCCTGCATCAGTAATAACATTATCACATGCAATCCAATAAGTTTTTAATTATTATTATATTAATTTATTTTTTCAACTGAAAAATATCTAAAACATTGGGTAATGAGTAGTAAGTATATATTTAGACTTAAGAAAGCATTCACTATGTCAAGACAATGCATCAGTTGTCATCAACTCTTTAATCATGTAGGACAATGGGTTAGAGTCATTTGGAGGATTCAGACTTTGCATTATTATCTGAAGAGCAGATTAGGAAGAATATATATTTCATAGACCTAGGGTTTGTGGACTGTTCAATGTTTTATCCCCAGTGCCAAGGACACATAAAAGGAACTCAATAAATACTCTTTGAGTGAATGCATAATGGAAGCAATCTATTGAAACTATAGAATAAATAATGCATTATTTCAAGTAAGGTCATTTCAACATAATGTTGTGAGGTAGGTAAAGCTGGCACTATAATGTCCATTTGAGAACTGAGGAATATGAGTATAAAAAGAGTAATAGTACTTCCTAAATTATAAGCTAGCTTTCTCAAATTCTTTAAACTTGTTATATATGTTAGATCCCCATTACTCTGGTAACAAATATAATCTAGTATAATCTCCCCAATTCAAGATCCTTAACTGAATCATAGCTATAAAGTTCCTCTTGCTAGGTAAGGCAAAATAGCTGTGGTTTGGGGGGATTAGGAAGAGGACCTCTTGGGAAGGCTATCATTCTGTCTATCACACCAGAATATATCCAATGCTCTACATTATATCATAGCTCTATTAAAATTATTTTTATTGTTATTCTATAAGCCAGTCAGTGAAAAACAAATACCATATTATCTCAACTATAAGAGGAATCTAATGAACAAAATAAACTAATGAACAAAATAGAATCACAGGCATGGAAACATGGAACAGACTGAAATTGACCAGAGGAGAACAGATGATGGTGGGAGGGAGGAGGATAATGGTGGGAAAAAAAAGAAGGGACTAGACATAACTAACCATAATGTTAATTACATGTTTATCCTTCTTAGAACTTTTTAAACCTGTAACTTTAATTCATAAACAATGTTGAAAGTTACTAATCTGCATCTTGTAATACAAGATTATTTTCTATTACTAAGCATCTTCTTTTGAAATGTATAATATACACAATTCCTTTTGTCTTTTCTTCTGGTTATAATTATTTAAAGTAATTATACAAATTAATCATTTATTGAAGTAACAACTTCAGTCAAACTCTCTCTTTCACAGATCTCTTTCCCCATATTCATTTAAGTAAGCTTATATGTAAAGTTTCCGAACATTTCTATGTATTTTATTTTCTTACAAGCTATTCATTGAAATTGATTTAAAAATACTTCGTGGCAAGTAAAGGCAAAATACAGACTGATACTATCCTTATATGAGGTATGAAGTATATAAATTACTGTTTCACAAACATTCACAGAGCGATTAATAAGATTGTGAATAAAATACATACAGAGGGATGACATTATCGAATGATTTTTAAGTACCTGACATTGCTCTAAATCTACATATGTAGATTTAACTCACTTATTATGCTAAAGACTGAAAACTGAGTTTTTAACCCCAAATTGTTATTGCCAATCAATTATGTTTAAAAAGGTATTGTTCAATGTTCAAGGTGCAGATCAATGATACTGTCCATTCCATTAAACTTTCAGTTCACATTTGCTTCCTGATGTTGCCAGCCTCCAAATGTTTAAAAGTTGCCTTTAAATTCCGGGTATTTCTTATTCAGGCAGAGAAGAACTTGCCTGCAGGCTTCTGTGAAATAGTTTGAGCTGATCTGCTGATTGTAACAAAAATAATCAGTTTCAGGATTTGATAAGTATAGCATCTACAATTTTTTTTTTTTTTGGTTTAGTACTTATTTGGAGATAAAGTACATGATCTATTATAAGTTTAAGCACTTAGAAGTTTGTTTTTATGAAAAAGGGGAAATAGAAGATTTATTTTTTTGATTACGAATGAATGTTTTAATATTTTTCTAAATTCATATTCAGCTATAGCATAAGATAATTTATTACTGATATGCTGAATATAACTGTGTCTATACATCTTCTTGTCAGAATGCAAATCATTCATTATAGCAGCTTTGAATTTATGCGATTTTAATGAGAAAATCAGCTGTTGAGAGAGTGTCACACAAGGGGCTGTGATGAAGGAGAGGTGAAAAGAGAAGTTTGCTTAGAGATAGTTAACAACACTCCACCTCATTTATTTTAACTCATTTCAGCAAATTATCTTGTCGAATCTGTGCATTTTCACACAAATATGTACTTATATATTTAATGGAAACTAACTTTTATTCTCTGAATTTGATTTGAAAATGTCTGAAGAAAAATACAACATTTGCACATTTTTATATAATTTATTATAAAAACATTACCTGGCAATATAAACTATTTTGATTAAAAATGAGTAACCAGTTAGCTTCCTCAGTTATGCTCTTATAAATATTCAAGATAAATATTCAAAGCTACAGCTATATATTGAAAGAGGCTGCCAAAGGTCCCACCAACATCCACCCTTTATTAGTAGTAAAGTTATTCTTAGCAGGATACACAAATGTTCACTACCAACTCTAATTTCTAGCAGAAGAAATCTGTGCAGTTTCTGGAAAGTGCCTTTAGGAAGAACAATTTGGTGTTCCCTTCTCTTTTCCCATGTCTATGGGCTATAAGGGATTGTGTTGAGTTAACCTCCTCCAATTGGACCAGTAACCCATTCTGCAGGTGGTCTGCCTCCTGCAAAGCATCAAGCTTCCATGCCTGCCTTTCTTTACCCAACATGATTGCTATATAAGAATGAAGGAAATCTATATACATTTCGAGTCACTGTGTTTTGTAGTTCCATGTGAAAGTAGCCTAGCATGTATCCCAAACAATAAACAATTTATTAGAAAGATGTAGAAAAATTGTGGAAAAGTAAATAAAAAAAGCTAACAAACATTTTAAAAGCTACGTGGCTTGTCCTAGTAGAGCAGGAAGGAGGCTGAGCAAGAAAGAACCCAGCCATTGGTGCTGGAGTTGGTGACCTCTGGTACAACATGGAAAAAATGTCTTCTGGGATCTTGTGGAAGAAAGACCACATATACCCACAGACCTTCATCTTGCAGCAGAAATGGTTGGACCCATGTAAAATATTTTCTTTCTCTTTACTTTTAGCACAGTTACCAGAGCAGCACTTAGACTGGTTTATAAGAGGCACTGAGCTAAAGAGGCAGTGTGAGCAGGAGGCAAGACGGTCCTTAAGCTTTTCTCCAGCTCTTCAGTTAGACTTTGGAAACCAGTCCAGCTGCATGTATACAATTAAAGACATTTGTGCCCAGTCTAGCCTATGGTTTCAGATGACCTTACTGCAAGATCGGTGTGAGGCACTGAAAAAGATCGCCAAGGCAAAAGGACCAGTTATAGCTGAATCCAGCTGGGGCTCCATGCAGCACGCGAGGGAGAACATTTTCCCTCCTCCAAAGGCACTTGCTGCCACCCGCTGAGCCGAGCCCTGCGGGAATGAGTGCTGCCATGCTGCGCGGGGCTCTCCTTCTCTTCTCTCCATCCAGCGTGGTGTCTCAGCTCTAACTCCCACTTTGAAGCCCTGATTCAAAGCAAGTTGTTTTTCTGCTGACAGAGAAGGAGGACTGAGTTCTGAAGCCAGTGAATTTCTAAGGCAGAAAAGGGATTGCAGATATTAAAAACAAACACGTGACAAAATATACCAGCTACTTAAAGATACGTGGGTTTTTGTTGTTGTTGTTCTTGTAATGACATGCATGCAGAACGTATTAGAAGCAAGTAAATGGAAATTCTATCACGTCTCTTATGGAAACTGTATTAAATAAATAAATGAACCAACAAACCGTATTATCTGGACTGTAAAAGCCTGTGAAGTATATCCCACAGATATCAGGTGAAAATGTCGGACAGCTCTCAAGGATATAATTCCCCTTTTTCATCACTATCATAGTTGTGGTCACCAGATAAACTGAGCAAAGAAGACCCTCCAGGAGAGCAGAACCCAGAACTCCCATATACACTCATCAAGGGGAATTTTTCGCACTTTAAGGTGGAGACTTTTTCACAGTCACGCCTGATACGTATTGTTAGTGTCTGTGGTATACAGCATTTTTTTTTTCTTGTGTTTTCATTTTTCCAATGGGAATATTATGGTAAGTATTATGACTTTGTTCTATTTTTAAATTTTATATAAAAGGGGATTTAGTTTATTTTGGGGATTAAACACCTGCTGGAAATGATTGCTTATAATGAAGACATTGTGGAATTTTGTCTTGGTACAGTTAGCCTATGGGTCCTTGTGTTGCTATTATGGGATTAGAGACGAGTATATTATATTGTGGGAAGAAGAGCCTACTTGACCTTCGAGGTAAACACTACGTCCTCTGCCTTCATTCGGTGTGACCTAATGCTCTGTTTTGGGTAATGAGATATAAGCAGAGATGATGTGGTCAAATTCTAGATCATTTTCTCAAACGATACGAGAAATCTTTCCTTTTTCTCATTTCTTTTCCCACTGGCTGAAACTCTTGTTCACGTTGTGGACAATGACCTATGGTAATGAATGAACAGAAAATGAAAGAACTCTGGTTCCCTGATCTGATCAAGCTACCATAAAAGCTCTAAATATCTGCCTCATGAGACATACATATTTTTAAGCCACTATATTTTGAGGTCTTTTAATTCATAATAGATAAATAAGTCATAAACCATTCTGAAATTTTACTAAGTTTGAAACTTTGCATGGAGATTAGACATTTTAAATAACAATTGTTTTCTCCTCTTAATTATTTTTGCATTCTAGCTGACTTGCTCTAGCATAAAATGATTTATACATAGCATACGTCTGGTAGACAGAATTAACTCAATATGTTTTTGTTGAGTAAATTCACTTAAAAATTTTCCATCATTTATTAATCATCATTCATTTTTTCCAAAAACAAGAATTGTGCCTAGAGAAAGTTTTGTAATGTCCATAAAGGTGTTAGAATTTTAATACTATTCCAATGCCTTTATCAAAACACAAACATATGAGCTAAATTGGCCTTACAAAGCCAAAACATAATTAATTTTGAAAGAAATAAATTACCCCAAACAGGCTCTTTCTTTCCTTGTAAGCACAAAGCGGTGCTATTGTGCAAATATGTATCTGTGCTTGATAATGAACTCTATGTGGACTGTTCTTCCTTAAGCATTAACTATTACTCTGCTCAGCTAGGTGTGAGGCTCAGTTGCTGAGACATCTCATTAATCACACTCACATTGTGGCTTTCTGGTTACAGTGCCCCTCAGAAGCAGAAGTGAGGGTATGCAGGAGCGAGGGCATGTTGGCCTACTGCAGGGATGAGCCCCAAGATGACCAGTCAACAAGGCAGGAACAGGTGGGGGTATACACCACGCATCCATTATTTGATTCCTCGTCTTACACAATTTTAGGGTATATTATGTGATCTTATTTTTTGACTCTGTGACTTTCTGGAACTCTAAATCGTATTTTAAGCCATTGTAAAAGATAGGATAGAGTTGGTAGAAGCGAATCTGTTAATAAACAAATGTTATTCTCAGCTCTCCTTTTATATCTATATTTTTACATTTTATTTTGATTAGTTTAAAAATAAATTACTTAAGTGTGAACTATAAAATACTTTGGCAAGAAAGAAAAAAGATGATAGGATAAAAAATAAAATTAAAACTAAAGGATAAGAATAGAGTAAATGTGATAAATGCATAAATGCCGATGGTCCCCTGTGTATGATGTCATTACGTTCTGCTTAGTCTTAACTTGACTGTATCTTTATGCATCCATATATACAGATCTCTTCTTGCCATTATTTTCTCTTGGTGCTTCACTGAAGATAATTTGTATTGAACACTTTCAATTCACTGCTCCTTTTCTCTATCAAGTTTATTATTTATTCCCTAGGAAAGTTTATATTATTCCTCTATCAACATATAGAGTTGTGGGAGGTCACCTCAATGTTCCACTAAAAATGGTTGTTTCAGGCTGGGGTGGGCTGCAGCTATACTAAGTCCATCTTTGTTAATATCCTGCAAATGTGAATTGATGTGTATGTGGGACTTTTCAGTGGGATTTGCCTTGTAAGTGTCTAATACTGGTAGATTTCTCATTTCCTTTCAGGTCCAGCATTCCATCACCCCCCATTCCTTAAGTATAGACCTCTCACGACCTGGCTGATCTTTGTCAATTCTTCCTGAAAGTTCTACCTTTTGGAGATTTTGAGCTTCGCTCTTTAGCCTTTCACTAGATGCAGTTTCATAATCTGGTAAATATCTGGATTGGAAGACCAGTCTTACATATGTCGAAGGTTTCTCTCTCTTGTCTTTGTTTCCTATGTGTTGTATAACTGTAGGGCAACACTGGGGCTATAAGCCTATTGTGCTCCCCTGGTGAACACTGTCTACCACTTTCAGCACACAGATCACTTTCCAGATGAGGTTAGAGAATAGCTCCTCCTCTTTCTGACCTGAAATCTGGAAGAAGAGGGTTAATAGATGAACTATAGCTTCTGCCTCTGCAGATGTTCTTCAGGTTGCAGTGGGTACTTCTCCTCCCCCATCTGAGCAGTTTATTTTAAATTTCTGTTACCCAGCTGTCACTTCAGTCATTTTTGGTGACTTACTTATTATTATAACCTAAGTCATCATTACAGAGAAATTTGAGTTTTTGGTAGTTATAATCTCTTCAGGATCAGATTCTTGCTCATATCCACTCACAGCTGAATGAGTCAGTGATGAGCCAGGAGGCAGAATGGTTTTATCAGTTTTGCACACATTCCTCTTCACCCTCTGATAAATAAAAGCCACCGAACAGTCATCTGTTGATTAGGCGAATGTATCTTACATGGCAGAAGAGACTTTAGAGATTACTAAATTAAGGACCTTGAGATGGAAAGATTACTCTAGATTTTTGGTGTGTAAACAATGTGATCTCAAAGGTCTTTTTAAGAGGGTGTTGTGAGTGTCGAAGCTAGAAAGAGATTTGTGATGAAGGACGATGAGTTGGAGTGATGAACTTTGAATGAATGAAAAACCCATAGCCAAAGAATACAGGCAGCCTCTAGAATCTGGAAAATAATTAAGGAAACAGTCTTCCCACAAGCTTCCCCAAAGAAATCTTAATTTTGGCTCATTGAAAAACATTTTGGATTTCTAACCTCAAGAACTATAATACATTTTTGTAATTTTTGTCATTTAATGCCACAAAATTTGTAACGATTTGTTTCAGCAGCAATAAAGAATTAATATAGCATTGTTTCCATGTATTTCTAAAGTCATATTGCCTTACTTAACCCTGTTGTTTTAGACAGATATTGATTTCTTGAGGGGATAGAATGGAGAAAGTGGTGAAGTAGATTAACTAGCTTCTTCACGGGAGGATAATGGCTGCTTGTGGTTATTCGAAACACTAATTTCTGAAAAGGGTAAGTATGCAGTTGTTTTGTCTAAATGGTTGTCTTGTACTCAAATGTTCATTGATTATTGATCAATTTTTCAGGTTTTCTATACTGAAACTGTTTCTCTCTCTTTTGTTTTAGTATTCTTGACTATTTGATTGGAAAGCTGGGAAGAAACAAGCAAGCATCAATACCTTTCATAATTCTTAACACAAAAATTGTCAGGCTAAATTTATGCATTTAATAGTTTGTATAACCAAATTTAATAACACCAGAACAATGAAAACTTTGATGGAAAATAGACACAATTTGAATACAAGTTACCATATTCCAAGAAGCATGATATAAGTGTAAAAGTTCTCACTAGTGGGATTCCTGCGTAATAACACATCTGTGTCGGTCTGGTCTATCAGACAGAATCAACACAGCCATGGAGTGGTGCAAACTGATCTGCCCCATACATCCAGGCTTTTAAACAAAGCAGCTGAGGTAAAGTGTGCAGTCTCAGCAGAAATAGAATTAAAAAAAAAAAAAAAACAGCAAAAGGATATTTCCTTTTGAATAACAAAGAAACGATATTTAACCTAAAAATTCTTAATACAGATATATTCCCAGTCTTTTTGTAATTTATTCTAAGGCATAAATTAATCAAAACAAAACAAAAAGAAATGAAAGTCTATGTGCATTATTTTATTTATAAGGTCTATTTTTTCTGATATTCCAGGAACTGATAAAGGTGTTGAGATAGGATCCTAACTCTTCCAAACAGGATCTGAGCAGTCACCAGGGACCTGAAGGCAGATTAGATTATGAAACAGTTAACTCATCTTCATAAATTTTAACCTGAGGCTGACTTAAATTCAGGGTCAAGCAGAAAACTGATAAAAAAATGAGCAGGTATATTTTCTTTGTGTCTTCCTCTGTCAGAAAAGGATTTCAAAGTCTTTTTCCTTTTCTTTATGTAGACCTTCGTTAAAGCTGAAATATGTAGTATGGTAGCATACATGTAATACTAATTATAAATATTATAAGTTGCTTTAATTATGGTTATAATTACACATATAATTATAAATGTATTTGTTTATTTTTAAGGGTTTTTTTTATCTACCCTAGGCGTGGCTTATACTTTTATTTGTAGCTGGTTCACCAAGTGTGATCATCCATTCGAACCTGTAATAAGTTTACAAGAAGAAAATTTTGGAAAGTGAATACAGTATGGTAAAGTTGTTATATCCATTGAATAATAATCATATTCATATGACATTTAGAGTATCATATAAAAATTCTTATTTGTAATCAAATGCTATATGTTACATATTTCTGTATAAAATTACTTAGAAAATCAGCACATAAGTCACATATTCTTCTTATTTAAAACAGGAAAATATACATTGTGATAGCTAAGAAAGACAAATATTTGTAGCAATAGATGGCAGTATTGTTGCATTTTTTATGAATGACATAAAGCTTTTGCTTGCTTTTACCCTTCACCCAACTGCCATCATTATCTTCTAAAGTTTTATATGTCAATGCAGAAAGATATTTGAAATGCTACTTGAAGCCTTTTTTTTTTATCACCCTAGACAACTTTGATTTGCATTCCCTCTCTGTATAAAAGGCACTACCTGGACAATGGCAAGAGTGGGAAATAAAAAATCTTCATTCTCTCACACTTGGTTTGCATAGCTAACCTGCAAGATCAAACAGGCCCAGTGAACTGCCGTGGACTTGCATTTCCTAGTCTTTACTTTATTGAGTTCAGAGAAGGAAAACTCTGACTCCAAAAAACCTCCGCTGCCTTGCGGCATACCTCTTCAGGGGAAAGGCTAAGGGAGTAAACCCCGACAGAAAATCCGGAGCCGGAGTCCCTAAGGCGGTTTGACGTTGTAGTCAACACCGGCAACTCCTGCGGCGCACCTGAAGCCAAGCTGTATTGACTCCGTCTTTCCCTTGGACCCTTCAGCTGCGAAGAGAGGGGGGGTCTGCTGCATGGGCAACAGCAGACCCTCCATATCACCCTGCCCAGGCTCTGTAGCTTCAGCTCCTCTGGAGAGGACACTCCAGCGTCATCGCAAGATGTCGATTCAACACGGGAGGAGACAGATGCCGTGTCACTCCCGAGTCGGACTGCACAGCCATTCTCGGCGGTGCAGATAGACACTTAAGAAGCTACACCATCGTCTCTCGAGACGGACGGCTGCCGACGACGACTTTATTGAGTTCACGGAGGGCTTTCATAACATACATGTTATAATACTTATTTAGCCTTAAAAGACTCTTTGATTTCAACATTTTCTTTGATACTGGGGTTAAATAAAATTTATCTATTTTTATGTAACTTATTTGTCATTTTATATGTATTTCTATATTTTATTTTATTAAATTTATTGGGATGACATTGGTTAATAAAATTATGTAGGTTTCAAGTGTACAATTTATGATACATCTGTATATTGCATTGTGTATTTGTAAGAAGTTTTTCAATGAATAGTTAGATCTTGTAAAAGACAGGAAAGCATACTGTTCATCTTTTGAACAGCACTAGGAAGATATACACAGAAAGCTGTAATACTGAGGTAAGAATGAAGTAACCTATACATTTGGAAGAAGGGGATAAAAGGGAACATGAGTAATAGGTCATCCAGTTAAGACTGCTTTCTGAAACTTCAGTGTGTAAGTGGAACTATAGAACCAAATCTACTGAGTTTTAATCTGTTGCTGCTCCAGGAACAGTGTTCGACACTAAAAGAAGAAAAAAATATTCCTTGCTTCACCCAAATGTCTTATGCAGTTAGTTGCATAAGACATTTATTTCAAGTGTACTGGTTCTTAAAAAAATAAACGTAGAAGTTGAACTTTGTTTCCTTTTTTTTCCATAAAGAAATGAGACATCAATTGAAGTTGATAACCTGAGTAAAAAGGTACCAATTTAACCTCATCAAATTTTTGTGAGGATTTACAGCTATCAGAAGGCAAATTTAAGGTGTCACAGTTAAGTGATGTGTTATCAATGTTCCTTTTGTATCTTCAACATAATATGACAGAATTCTGTAATGCCTCACAAATAGCAGTAACGGGAGAGCAAACTGAGCTTCCTCTGTACCCTTTACAGCATAATCATGACACTGTAAAGAGTCTTTCTTTTGAAATATCTAAATTTTACCAGGTAATGCAAAATGATCAGGATCAAAATTCTTTTTTTTTGTGGCTTGATGCTGCTTTTTTGGTCTCCAATTTTAATACCCAACCTGAGCAAATAAAGACAGTTCATTTTCCTTAGTGTTAATTTTAAAACTCTTAGAGATTTTCAATAAAACTTTACACATGCTACGTAATTACGGTATATCCTAAGAGAGCTAGCATAGTTATTGTAATTTCGATTGCCATTTGGGTACAACCAGATACAGTTTGACAATCAAAGAGCCTCAGTCAGATAATAAGTAAATGGCAGAGACTGCAACAGACAAGTTCTGAGAATCCGACTCAGCAGCTTTCTGCTAGCATGGGCAGTTTACAATGAGAAAATGAGTCACTGTGATAAAATCATTCCTTTTAAAGATTCAATGATTATAAAGAAACATTAAATAATGTTTAAAACACAGATAAACACAGAAAGAGGTTATTTTACTAGATTTCAGAATATCGTCATATAAAGTAGAAATAACACTGGGAAAATCCAAGACTTTGTTTAGCAACTTATTGGTATCGATAAAGTAATTCATGTATATTGCTTGAAAGTAGATTTATATGATAATGATTTATAAAAATTATAAGCAATTAAAAATTTTATAATAGTGATTTTTAAAATTACAAGGGATAATTTATGCTATTGTTAAACTATACAAAATAGCATATTTTAACAATGAAATTGCTGGATCTGTCATGAAATAATACCAATAAGTTGTAGTAGTAAGAGGTGGGTAACGGCAAAAAGAAGGGGAAAGGACTAGACAAAGAACATGTATGAATAACCCATGAACATGGACAACAGTGTGGGAAGTGGTTCTGGGAACAGGGGGTGGGGTAGGAAGAGGAGGGCAAAGGGGGAAAATTGGGACAACTGTAATAGAATAACAATAAAAAATGATTAAAAAAGAGAAAAAACGATATTCTGTTTTTTTTCAAAATTATAAAAACATGAAGTATGTATATGTGATGTGAGTTTAGCAAAATCTTCCACCAATCACTAGCTAGTCCAGATCAGAACGTTTCTTCTTAAAGAATTTGAGAATGGAGACTAAGGCAGATATTTTGGTTTCACTATAGTGCTGGCAAAGGAGACTACAAAAGAGCTTAAAGGAAATCCGACTTTAAGTGAGTTTTCGCATGTTTTCTACCTTCTTCCTTAAAGAGGCACGTCCCCTGTGAGGGCAGTGAATTCGGCCAACATGGGATGAGCATGCTCCCTTTGGCTGGCTTCATTAGTTAGCATTAGATTGCAGAGAGTCAGAAATCTATTTATTATCATGCAAGGAAATCCTTGCTACACTCTAAATACCTAATTTTTCTCTGTATATTTACTGGATCTTCAAGCCAACCACATTTTAGCTGTTGGGCATTATAGTTGACAAGTACAAATTTACAACTGGAAAAACGAATGTTTTAGAGACCTAATGCACAGCTTAGTGATTATAGTCAATAATACTGTACTACATAATTCAAAATAATAAAGAGACTAGATCTTACCACAAAAAAGAAATGATAATTATGTATCTTGAAGGTGGTATTTGTTGATGCTATATTGCAATATATAAATATACCAAATCAACATGTTATATACCTTAAATTTACACATTGTTTTTTTGTGTGTACATTTTATCTCAATAAAGCAAAAATGTTTGTTCCATTTTGCTGTTGTATGGTGTACAAATACCTATGAGGATACATTAACATTTTTATATGTGTAAAAATAAAATAACTTTTCATTCCTCGGATAAATCACACTTTGACACAATGTTCACCCTTCCTCTTCTTACATTTAATTTGTTAATATTATGTTTAGAATTTCTGAATTTCTGTTTATGAAGAATATTAACTTTTCTTTTCTTTTTTTGTTTTCATTTGTATCTTTCATATAACATATTTTTCTGGTTTTGGTGGATAAATTGAACTTCATAAACTGAGTTGGGTACTGTTCTGCCTCATTTTCTGGAAAACTTTATATAGTACTAATATTGTTCTTTCCTCAAATATTTGAAGGAAAATTCACAACTGAAGGTATGCAATCCTTGAGTTACTTTCTAGGAAGGCTTTATAAGAATTAAATTATTAAATACAAAAATAGAATTATTTTTCTATTCCTTGAATGAGATTTAGTAGTATTTCTTCTAAGACACTTTTGCTTTTTATCTTAGTTGCTGAAAGAAGAACACTAGAAGTATGGGTTTCATTTTTTAATTGATGACATTATTTAATTATTTTATAGATGACATATAGGATGTTATTGTCCATTAATTTTTGTTCCCTATGTGTTTTTACATTTGATATAAAAATATAATATCTCTAGAACCTAATCTTAGTATTTGTTTTCCTTTTTTTCTTGAGTCAGTCTTTTTAGTTACATTTATTAGCTTTTATAAACAATTTATAGTTCGGTGATTGGTCTATTGTACTTTTGTTTTTATGTTTTGTTTTGTCTTGTTTCATTGATAACTGCTATCTCTATTATGTGCCTCCTTTTATTTTTTCTGGATTTAAATTGCTTATAAAATTTTTTAGAAAGTTTATAACATGGATTATTGAATCATTTATTTTTAACATTTTTTTGTGCTAATACAGTAGATGAAGCTATAAATTTTCCTAAAGCATATATAAAGCTTTCTGTAAATTTTGATTTATTTTACTTAAATATAATTAAGTTGAACATATTTTATAAGTTTCTTTGCAAATCTTTACCCACAGATTACTCATAGTTACATCACTTAATTTCTAAATATATATAACTTAATTTTGCTCTGGTCAGAAGATATAAACAAATAATTAGTTCTTTGAAATTAATCAAGCTAATTAATTGATAATTATAATTTTGGTATTTCATGATGATAACATGAAATAATACACAATTAAGTGTTTCTTGAGTGCATTTTCCATAAAATTCATTTAAACTGATTTTGTTAGCTCTGTCATTCAGATTCACTATATTCTTCCTGAGATTTTGCTGGCCTGGTTGGTAATCAGTGTAAGACACTACAACATGATATGCTTAATTTGTTCATAAATAAATCCATACATAAATCAACTGCTTAGACCAGGTTATGGCAGGAATTCTCCATCTCTCTTTTAATTTCTTTTCATCTACATTTAATTATTTTCTGGTGTGTAACCTTGTATTAAGAAAAAATAATACACAATGTTGTATTTTTTATTTTGCTCATTTCAATTATAATTTCTTAATTTGTAAGTTGATGTAGAAATTTAAAACTTATAATAATTTTCAAACCTACATTTATAACTAAATAAATACATGAAAAAGAAACTTTTTAAAAGTACCCATGCACACAGTATTGTTATTCCTAGAGGGGAAGTGGGTTTGGGGGAGGTAGGAAAGGGCAAAGGAGGGATAACTGGGATGGAAATGTACTTGACTTTGGGTGGTGAGCGCATGATGCAGTCGTCGTCGTCGTCGGCAGCCGTCCGTCTCGAGAGACGATGGTGTAGCTTCTTAAGAGTCTATCTGCACCGCCGAGACTGGTTGTGCAGTCCGACTCGGGAGTGACACGGTATCTGTCTCCTCCCGTGTTGAATCGACATCTTGCGATGACGCTGGAGTGTCCTCTCCAGTGGAGCTGAAGCTACAGAGCCTGGGCAGGGTGATATGGAGGGTCTGCTGTTGCCCATGCAGCAAACCCCCCCTCTCTTCGCAGCTGAAGGGTCCAAGGGAAAGACGGAGTCAATACAGCTTGGCTTCAGGTGCGCCGCAGGAGTTGCCGGTGTTGACTACAACATCAAACCGCCTTAGGGACTCCGGCTCCGGATTTTCTGTCGGGGTTTACTCCCTTAGCCTTTCCCCTGAAGAGGTATGCCGCAAGGCAGCGGAGGTTTTTTGGAGTCAGAGTTTTCCTTCTCTGATGTGCCCTGACTGGAAGATCGAACCAGCGACACTTAGCTCGCAGGCTGACGCTCAATCCACTGAGCCAAACCAGCCAGGGAGACATATTGAAGTAGTAATGAATTAACAGGATGAAAATATCTATAAACAAGATTCTTCAAGTGATAAATCACAAAATAACTATCAAAACACTAGAGATAAGCCACTGAAAAAATCAGTATGCAGATGATATATCATAGAATTGTATAATTAAAACCTGCGTTGTTTTATTAACCACCGTTACCCAATAAATTCAATTAAAAAGTACCAATGCATAAAAAAATATATGTTTTAATTTCTTATATGATTTTAGTGTAAAATTATACCACACTGCATAACACTATGATACCATAGTATATATTATTTTGTATGATTAATTATATCATCTTATATTCTAAAATTAATAAAATTATTTCTAGTATATGCATCATCTGGTTTATAATTAAATAAAAGAAAAGACTATAGTTTTGAAGTTCAGGCTGGCAGCAATTAATAGACTTAACATTTAATTCCAGTTTCTAGATAATTATGTTGTCACATCAGTTTCAAAATATGTGACTTGAGAAACAATATAATTAATAACAGCTCAAAAGTAATGAATGATTTAAAATATAAATCTTTGTGAAAAACTGAGAAAGCATTACATTATATTTTCTGACAATTGATAATTTTTAAATGTTTAACAGACCTTCATGAACATCTTTTATTTATGTAATTTAATCAATCTGGCTATATACACCAGATACCAAGATGAGTCAAGAGAATTAAAGACCCTTGTAGATGATCATATTACTTTATAATATATCATATCACATTTTTTAGTTCCATGGACTTATAGTTAAAAACTTCTTTGATTTAATGATTATCAAGAGTCCTCTTTAGTGCTATCAATAGAATGATCAGCCACTAAAATAGCCAAAGCATTTCTTTGACCCAGTGGATAAATTTAATAGTGTTTGGATCACTTCCATTAAAAACTATATTTGGTTATTAAAACAATATATTTTTCTTCTTTTCTGGAACCTTGGGACCTCATTTATTTTCAAAAATTTCTTTTGAATAGATGTTTTATTTCTAATTTCTTTATTCCCGCTTTTAAAAATAGTGACATATGGAATTGTAAAATCTTAAGTGAGGCTTGCTTCTAATTGATCCTGTGTCGTCAATAAAAGTTCTCAAAAATGAATGAGTTCTGAGAATAAGTAGCCCAGATTTTCCATCAGTTAAACTCAGTTTATTTACTGATCAGAGAAATTTCCAGAGTGCTTCACAGGGAGAGGGGACACAGGAGCACAATGATCTGAAAAGAGGTGATCAAGCTGACCTCTAGGGCAACCAAGGTAGCTAGCTTTCTCACAATATCATTCATTATCACACATTCCAGTATAATTTTTCTTATGGCATTTTTACAGAAACTAACAAACAAAAACCCTAAATTTCAGATGGAAGCACATAACCCCGAGACCGAAGAACAAAGCCGAGACCTCACTTTTCCGGATTTCAAACTAAATTATGAAGCTGTAGTAATCAAAACAGTATGGTATTAGGTAGAATCAGACCCATAGATCAATGAAACAGATAAGAGGTTTCAGGAATAACTTCACACATATATGATTAATCTTTGACAAAAGCGCCAAGAACACCTCATGAGTAAAAGATGGTGTCTTCAATAAATGGTTCTGTTAAAACTAAATTTCCACACACAAATGAGAGAAATTGGACCACTATCTTACATGATACACAAAAATTAACTCAAAATTGAAAGGGGGAGAGAGAGGGATATAATGGTGGAAAGAAGGGTGAGGGGCTAGTTAAAAAAGTTGTATGAATGACCCATGGACTTGGACAACAGTGAGGGAATTTACTGTAGCATTCAGGGGTGAGATAGGCAGAGGAGGGCAAAGAGAGAAAATTGGGACAACTGTAATAAAATAACAAAAAATAAAAAAATGTTAAATGTAAGACCTGAAACCTAAATGCCTATAAAAAATATAGGGAAAGTTTCTTTGACATTGGTATAAACAACAAAAGGAAAATGAACAAGTGGGACTATACCAGATTTAAAAACTACTGTACAAAAAAAGAAATCATCAACAAATGAAAAGACAAACTATGGAATGGAAAGAAATATTTGAAAAATGTAATTAATATCTAAAATATATAAGGAAGTCATACAACTGAAATGCAAAAAGAAATAATAATTTGATTAACAAATGAGCAAATGACCAACATAGACAGTTTTTAAATATGTACAAGTAGCCAACAGGTATGTGAAAAGGTGCTCACATCACTATTCATCAGAGAAATGCAAATCAAAACCACAACGATTTAGTTAGGGTGAGTATTATCAAAAGAGCAAGTGATAATTGTTGGATAAGATGTCGAGAAAAGGGAATTCTTTAACCCTCTTGGTGGGAATGTAAATTGATAACAACCATTCTAAAAAATAGAATGGAAGTTCCTCAAAAAATAGCATTATCATATAATTCTGCAATTCCACTTCAGGGTATTTACCCAAAGGAAATTGAATGAATGAATATCTCAGACACATCTGTACTTCCATGTTCATTACAGTTTTACTAACAATAGCTAAGATATGGAAACAAACTAACAATCTGTTGGTGGATGAATGGATTTTAAAAATCTGGTATGTGTGTACACACACACACACACACACACACACAAATGGAATATTATTCAGCCATAACTGAGAAAGAATCATCTGTGACAACATGCTTGAGATTGGAGGACATTATACCAAGTAAAATAAGGCAGATCAAGAAAGAAAAAAGAAAATCTCCCTCACAGATGGTATATCAAAACAATGTTAGTCATAGAAAGAGGTTAGTATGGTGGACATCAGAGACTTGGGGGTGACAGATATGGGAAAATGTTATTCAAAAGGCAAAAACTTTCAGTTATACAATGAATAAGTTTTGAGTGTCTAATGTACAGTATGATGACTATAACTAATAATATGTATTGTATTTGCCAAGAGAGTAAACTTTAGTATTCTCCCCCCACACACACAAAATTGCTATGTGAGGTGACGGATGTGTTAATTAACTCAATATTGGTGTTGGTTGTATTATAACTAATAATAATAGTAGTATGCTTTTATTTGCCCTGGCTGGTTTAGCTCAGTGGATTGAGCGTCGGCCTGCGAGCTAAGTGTCGCTGGTTCGATCTTCCAGTCAGGGTACATCAGAGAAGGAAAACTCTGACTCCAAAAAACCTCCGCTGCCTTGCGGCATACCTCTTCAGGGGAAAGGCTAAGGGAGTAAACCCCGACAGAAAATTCGGAGCCGGAGTCCCTAAGGCGGTTTGACGTTGTAGTCAACACCGGCAACTCCTGCAGCGCACCTGAAGCCAAGCTGTATTGACTCCGTCTTTCCCTTGGATCCTTCAGCTGCGAAGAGAGGGGGGGTCTGCTGCATGGGCAACAGCAGACCCTCCATATTACCCTGCCCAGGCTCTGTAGCTTCAGCGTCATCGCAAGATGTCGATTCAACACGGGAGGAGACAGATACCATGTCACTCCCGAGTCGGACTGCACAGCCATTCTCGGCGGTGCAGATAGACTCTTAAGAAGCTACACCATCGTCTCTCGAGACGGACGGCTGCCGACGACGACGACGACGACGACGGTAGTCATTTCACAATGTACACATATGTCCAATCATCACACTTTACATTTTACATGTGTACAATTCTATTTGTCAATTACCTAAAATAAAGCTACAGAAAAGGTAAAGTCTTGTTAAAAGAAAAAGTTAAACTTCCTATAATTCAATAATGAAAGGCAAATAGCCCAATTTTTAAAATGAGCAAATCATTTTAATAAGCATTTCTCCAAAGAAAATATACAAATTGCCCATAAGCGCATGAAAAGATGCTCAACATTATTAGTCATCAAGGAATTGCAAATCAAAACTACATTAAGACACCACTTCACTTCATAGCCACCAGCATGACTGTAATCAAAAAGACGCGCGATATCAAGCATTGGCAAGGATGTGGAACACAGAACCCTGGCGCGTCGGTCGCGTGAATGCGAAATGACCACTTTGGTAAGCAGATTTGCATTTTGAAAGCTATTATCTTTACACACTGCATCCCAGCCTGTTAGCCCAGCGTCCTCCTTTTGGAGCATTGGTCTTTGTGCCCAGAAGAAAGTGGCTGGTGCTGGGGAGAGAACTAAGCTACAGCGCAAAGGGAGGACTCTTAGTTGTAAGATCTCATCTAAGCTGGGACCAAGAAGACAGTCGTGGATGTGTCCCCATGCAGATTTTATTATTTACCGCCCTCCTCCCCTGCTTAAATGAATGCACCAGTCACAGTGAAACTGTATCAGAATCACATGCCTAGGGGATCATGACAGGCATGTTCAGAGCAGCTGTACATAAAAAATATCTCCTTTGAAAATTTATACGGATGTGTTTCTGTCTAGCAAAAGTGTATTATCACAAGTAGTACAAAATTGGTATGAAAAGAATAACTTAAATTTTGCATGCTATTTTGTTTCAAATAATTGAACACTCAGTCATTATTTATTGGGCGCAGATCATGTACAAGGCCAAGGCAATACTGTGTATAGCCAGATCTTTTAGAAGTTTTTCAACAAATAACTTAAAATCATCATGAGGTAAAATATAGATATACATTTGGGGTATTCATGGACACTTACATAGTACCTGCATTCCTCAGGGATTTAGTTAGTCTTCTTATTAATATTTTGTAGGTGAAAAAAAAGGGGTGATTAATCACAATATAATTAATTTGACCAAGGTCACACAGTGAGCTATTAGTTCTGGTTTCTATTTGAACCCAGGTAATCTGCCTTTAAGTCCATTTTATTAACCAATATATTATCCTACCTCTTGAGAAAATAACATTTTGCATTTCAAAAATGGAATTAAAATATTAAAAAAATTATTCTCACTTATTACTCTTTCATGCAGAGCAATTACCACAGTGCTTTTATTCTTTACAGAGCTAGCTAAAGTTAAGAATAACCAAGATTAAAAACAACTTCATCCTGAGGTACCTTTTTATTTTCAGTCAGTGAAAGCCCTGCATGGAAGGTTATAGGAAGCTGTAGAGTTCTGAATCACACTGAAGCTTTCATAAGCCAGTGGTTAAAATGACAGACAGTTGTTCCACATAGCTAGTCACTCACAGGAGGAAAAATGACACTGATTGGATTAGGAGTAGAAAGACTAATGCATTTTAGTCCTTAAGGGTTAGAAGACAAATAGATCTCTCAGCTCTGCAAGTGAGCACAACAAGCAATCCAAAAGCATTATTTCTGTGAGATAGTTTGTAGAACCCGTTCCATTAGTCACTGAACTAGTGGATGAGACTTGGCAAAAGCTGAGTTAAGGTTCAGGCCCTGGGTCATTGGCCCCGCGTTCAGAGCAACACCTCAGGTTTAAAGGTGAGTCAGTCACATCCCCCAGCACTCGACAGCAACCTGTATCCCAAATTTTCAATTCTTCAAGCTGCAGTGTTGTTTGAAAAAGGAGTTAGGCTTGGCTCCTTGAAGAAATTGAGAAAAAAATAATGGAATTCTATAAATTATTTTCCTTGAAGCATATAGTAAACAATATTATTATATATAAATAATATTAGTCCCTGTGAATTTTTATGTATAGTTATACATTAATCTGGAAAGTGGGGCAAGTCTTTGTCTTTGGTGCTATATAGTTTCTGGATAGAGAGTTTCTCAAAAGATAATTTTGAAACATAAAAAGAGAAGAAGTTTAAAAAAAAAAGAGGAATCATTGCAACTGTAGACTCTATGGCCATTGAAATGCATCAGCAATTAGAAAAGAGTCACTTGAAAAGCATGATTTCTGTGACATTGATATACACTGCAAAATATATACCATATATTTTTTTGCACATTGACAGCATAAAATCTTGGGGACAGAGTATACTTGACGCTGTCAATTCTTAACTATTTATAATAATTACAAAATAACCAGATGACCTTAGTAGAATGAATATCTGTAACACTAACAGTGAGTACATATGAATCAATCTGAATATGAATACTACATACCAATATATATGTAAAATAAGTTCAAGTATTATGCTATATTCAAATCAAAGTTATTTGTTCATCTAAGTGGTGAGCCAAATAAAGTGGATTCATTATTAAGTAGCAAATATATGCTGGCATGATTGAGCATCGGCCTGCGAGCTAAGTGTCACTGGTTCGATCTTCCAGTCAGGGCACATCAGAGAAGGAAAACTCTGACTCCAAAAAACCTCCGCTGCCTTGCGGCATACCTCTTCAGGGGAAAGGCTAAGGGAGTAAACCCCGACAGAAAATTCGGAGCCGGAGTCCCTAAGGCGGTTTGACGTTGTAGTCAACACCGGCAACTCCTGCGGCGCACCTGAAGCCAAGCTGTATTGACTCCGTCTTTCCCTTGGACCCTTCAGCTGCGAAGAGAGGGGGGGTCTGCTGCATGGGCAACAGCAGACCCTCCATATCACCCTGCCCAGGCTCTGTAGCTTCAGCTTCACTGGAGAGGACACTCCAGCGTCATCGCAAGATGTCGATTCAACACGGGAGGAGACAGATACAGTGTCACTCCTGAGTCGGACTGCACAACCATTCTCGGCGGTGCAGATAGACTCTTGAGAAGCTACACCATCGTCTCTCGAGAGGGACGGCTGCCGACAATAACAAGTGACAAGCACAGATCTAGGTTCAGGGCATATAATATTTCTGATCTTATGTTTGTTACATTTAAGTGAA
Source organism: Furipterus horrens (assembly GCF_987537825.1). NCBI lineage: Eukaryota > Metazoa > Chordata > Mammalia > Chiroptera > Furipteridae > Furipterus > Furipterus horrens. The sequence continues at coordinate 14,307,257 of NW_028327171.1, forward strand.
AGAGCCAGAGACTATATACTATCAGACTATGGTCAGTGCCATTGGGCAGACTCTTAGGTACCCTGGTGCAGGAAGGCCTCTCTGAGAAGGTGACTGGGGAATCTATAATGAGAAGGACTGTTCTCACAAAGGATTTCATGTATGTCCTTGCACGGAGGGTCAAGTTTCTGAAGACAGGAGGAGAGAAGGACATGCATTGGAGAAAGAGGTAGATCTGCATCACAAAACAGAATGAACATAGGGAGCATGAGGAGTGGGGAAGAATGGTAGGGAAAACAAATACAATGAGACAGGTAGATAAGGGTCAGATGATAGAAGATTGTGATAGCCATGTATTTTTACATCATGGACTGCTTTAAACAGAACTTCCTGGTGCTTTACAGTGACCTTCAAAGAACACTATGGATTCTATTAACTATATAGAAATGATATTCTGTAACCATAGTTTCGTGAGTTGTTTAATGGCATGATTTACAAGTTCCTCAGTGTTATTTAGTAACAGTAATTGGATTTGTGATTTGCTCTTGCTTCCCCTGAAGCTTTGAGGGTTTTGCTATTTAAAACAGTCTGGGTAACTAAATGTGCCAACATGACCACTTCACTCTGTTAAACTCCCACCAGGAGCCAACTTTGAGTTTCCTGCCAGGCACCTGGTACACACATGCTTTTGGAAGTTTGTGATCTGACAGAATGCACCTGGGGACCCGGTAGTTCAAGGACAAAGGAGCATATTCTTTTTCTGCTGCCGATGCACTATATCCATTACCTACATAGTTGCTCCATGACTATGAATAGTTTTTAACCTGTGTGGGTCTTTCTGCAAACTCTTAAGGTAAGTAATACATAATAAACACAGTTTCCTACTGTAAAAAAAAAAATCTGTAAAATTCTTCGTGTCTGATCCTTTTGGAAAGTTATTTAATAGCTTATTCAATATTTTGATCTTTGTTTATACATTCTGTTATTTTTACACTTACTAATTTATAAGTACATGGTGGCCTGGGTTAATGAATGTATTACTTTAGTAGTAGTTTCAAATGGTTATTTTTGTCCTTACATCATTTCTTTAAAAGAATGCTTAGAAAACATAATAAGTGTAAAACACATAAAACAGGGCTGCTTTGGATACAGGAGAAGAGGAGGAAAATAATTCTATTCACTGTCCTTGAATAATAAAAATTAATGATTATTTTCTGTCCATGACTATTACCATAAATTAAGATTTTAATATTTATCTAATAGTTCAGAAGTTTTAGAAATAGGCATAGGTTCTGTCCACATAAGTTCTGAATAATCCTCAAATGTTTAATTCTTAGTATTATATAGGGTGCATAATAAAACCTTATTTATTTTGAATAGGGAGTGAATGTTTTAAGCACTAGCAATGTTTTTCGTATGATGAACTTCTTGCACATATACATCATATTTAATTATCCTGTTGATATATTGTTTTAAAATATCCCCATAGGAATAATATTAAATATATCGTACAGTGGAACATAGTACATGCTGCAGTAAGAGACACTTTTTGCTTTAAATATTTCTTTGGTCTTAGGACATGAGTGATCAATAGCATTGTATTAGACTATTAGGGCTGCCATAACAAAATACCATGGACTTGGTAGCTTAAACAGCAGAACTTTATTTTCTCACAAGTCTTAAGACTGAGAGTCCAAGATCAAGATGTCAGCAGATGTAGTTTCTCACTGAGGCCCCTTTCCTTGACTTGCAGATGGCTGCCTTCTCTGTGTGTCCTCACATGGCCTTTCCTCTGTGTGTATTTTTGGTATTTTTTCCTTTTTAATAAGAACACCTGTAGAAAGAATCAAACACACAGAGAGGTTAAGGGACAAGAGCCAGAGATAGAGTCAAATATTATTTACATCTTCATATGGCCCCTGTGGTCCAGTTGTATTTTTGCCCGTTTTGCACCTGAATAGTTTTACTATACCTTGAATCCTACAAATCAAAATTATTTACAGCTGACTGTTAAAAAAACATGGGGCACAAAGGTTAAAGGGTGCTGACATCTAACATGGTCAAAAATCCATGTATAACTTTTGACTTCTCTAAAATTTAATAATAGCCTAGTGTTTACTGGAAGCCTCACCAATAACATAGACAGTTGATAACATATTTTGTATGTCACATATATTATATACTGTATTTTTACCACAAAGTAAGCTACATAAAAATCTATTATAAAGAAAATCATAAAAAAGACAAATTGATGTATTTATTGAAAAAATCTACATATAACTGGAACCATGCAGTTCAAACTCATGTTGTCTAAGGGTCACCTGTACTTTTTCAACTAAGTCTACTTGCATTTCTATTCTTGCCTTCAGCAGTCCTAACTGATATTTAATTGATTAGATTTATATAGAGATTTGGATTGAAAAATAATTCTTAACCAAATTACACTCATGTTGGTTGTATTTATATAGTAAATTAAAAAGACTTACTTCCTTATTGCTTCAACTGCTATTATTTCTTTATTGCTCTGAAGTTCTTTTGATCATTATTGTCCAAATTAAAATAAAAATCTGCCCTACTTCTGAACCCTTTCCAAAGACAATTTTAAATTTCAGAAATTAGTTACTCCAAGTATTTACATATTCCTTTTTCTTTATTTAAGAATTTCCTAAACGTCTATCACAGACTCAATTCTTTAAACATTCCCTTGTCTTAATTAACAATAACTGTTTCTTATAGCTTGAATAGATTTTAGCTCAAGAAAAACAAATATTTGCACATTGAATAAACAGATAATAAGATGGGTTTTGCAAGGCCAGAACATACCGCTCACTGGAAAAGCAGAAGCAGAAATCACTTCCTTTTTCTGACGGAGCCAACCTTCTCTTCTGTGCATTGCTGCTTTCTCTGTGTCTGCTGTTCATGCTACACTCTGCAGAATCACTCCCTTTGCTCTCCTGGTAATTTTATTTCCCCAAAATTTTGCTCACATGCGGTTCTGACTGCTCAAAGCCACAACTCCAGCACCATCTCTATAATATTTTTGTTTAAATGGCCACATCACCTGACTCAGTGGCAATGCCCCAGTTCACATATTTAGGAGAAGGTTATTGCCTGGCCCACCTTGGATGGCAAGTTATCCTCTGGCCAATTGGCTAGGTTTCAGACTAGGTGATTATAAGACTTCCCATTCCCATTCTCCAAATCCTGATGTCCACTCCATGTCTACTTTGCAGTATTAATTAATTTCTAAATATAAAAATAATCCCTTCAATGTTTTAGTTTCTTTCTGGCAGCCACCATGTCTTACATCTTTATGTAAATGGAATAGAACAGAATGCCTCACATGTAGTAGGTTCTCTGAGAATGGATTCTGTTGGTCTTGTGATGTACTTATATAGAAGTCTAAGTTAAAACCTACCTCTATATTGATCCAAGGCAAATATCTCATTAATCATTTCTAAATCTTTTTAAGGTAGTTGCCAAAGGGCATATAAAGAATAACTTACAAACCGACACCCATTTTCAAGAGCTCTTTGAGCAGTCAATTCTTTCTCTATTAGTGAGGTTACCATGTTTAAATTATTTGTTCATAGGGAGTAAGGAAAAAAACAAGGAAAGTTTTGTCTTAAAACATTTTGGGTTTTTAAAAATCAGAAGACTTTTCTTAATTCCATATTTTCTATTTTAGGTCTAGAGGCAGTGGCATTTTTGCATTCTGAAAGGTTTCAAATTTCAGTAATCTGAAACCACTTACTTTCACAATGTAGAGTCCTAAATCATTTAGATGCAAAATTCTTTGTTTTCATGTATTCCACAATTTGTTTCTTCAGATTTCTTTCTATTACCCTTTTGGACAACTCAATCTACACATCACTGAAGTATTAATGCTTCTCCATAGTTCTCTCTCACCTCCATATCACTGCCTACAGGCTCCTATTTTCATTTCTGAGTCTGGGAAACACATTTTGGAGGTTGACTACTTCTTAAAACTTCCCTCCTGTATGTTTTCCTATGAACAATTTCCAGTGATTTCTTCCAAACTCAGAGACAGACAGGAGGTGTGATAATGAAGCAGATAATGTTGGCCACAATTTTCCTTAATGTCTTCAAAATTAAGGATATTTTTTATTGAAAACTGACGATTCCATAATAACTACAATTTCTAAGAGGATGAGTAGATACCAAATAATATTGGATATATTGGGAATTATTCTCTAGTGTATGAGTTTTTATATTTTTAGGTGGTAAAACACTAACAAACTATGTTATATACTTAAAACCATATAAATCTGTACCAAAGAAAAGAGTGGGTAAAACTATAAAACTGGCAAATAAAGTAGAATAACATGGGAGGCTCTGGTTGAATTATAATAGGATGGTCCAGAGTCTCTGTAGTTTTTGTCCCTTTCTCAATATCTTCCTTTACTAGGACTCTCAAGTTCCCACGAAATCCCCCAGTCATTTTGAGACCCACTAGTGTAAAACCCAGGTCCAAATTTAGAAAACCAGCATTATCCTCATGCAACTTCTATGTAGCTAACTGTATAACTTTGGTCTCTGTGACTTTCAGTTTTCTCAACTTCAGCTAAAGTGAGAGTAAGAAAGAAGTAAAAGATGTTCAAAGTCCATCTTAGTCAAAACCTTTACAAAGTTTGCTCTACCTTTAATTACTTGAAAAATGGAAAGGCTTAAGAGTTTACTATCAGTATGTATCTAAAGTCCAAAGTGATAAGGACCCCAGAGGAAATGGAGCCATAAGTCATTGTTCAGACAGTTTAAAATAGCAAGCAATCTTTTTCTTTTGTATTTTAGAGCAATTTAACTTTTGTATAGAACCTCTATGACTGTCGATGATCATAAAAATGAATGACTAGAATAGAAGAGATGAACACACAAAAGCTATAATACATATTAATTGAATTATTTTCTAAGTTATTCAAAAATATGAATTTATAATGGTCTATTATGAGAAAAAGAAATTTAATTTTTTATAAGATCTAAAACTTGACAACCCATTTAAAAAACCTAGCACTCTCTTTTTCCTCGATTCACTGTGCAGGAAGTGAAAAGAACAAAAGAACAAAGATTTCTAAGAACAAAATGGAGTATTTTTCAGATTTTGTTGTGTAAGCTTTTTAGTTTTTAGACTATGTGATGTAAAAGTTGTTTATTTTGAATATGCTGATTCAATCATTTGCTTATTCTAGGACACTTCAGTCTAGTAGGTTTAAATCTATGAAAAAAACTCAAAATATTCTTGAAACAATTAGAATTTTAATAAGTCTATAATGCAGGCTTCCAATAAACCATTAGTTTGGCTAAATATGTAATCAAATACCCTAGAGAAAAACAAATAATTTGCATAGAATTATAAATACTCCATGGTTAATAGTTTAATATTATGTCTCTTTACCATCCATTTGATCCTCAACACTACTTTCTGTTCTTCCCATGTAAGGAGAATACCTCACAGGGCATATTAAAATAATTCCTTGTTCTCTTAATACCAATTGAATTTGGCCAGTGGTGAAGGAGAATGAGGTCAGTGTACATATTACTCTGGTTTCCTCAACTGATGCCTATAATGATCTTCAAGAGAAAATTACTGCTTCCATTCAGGTGGCCTTTTCTGCTAGATTCTTTCTGCTGGGTCTCACTAATCACTTTCCCTCTCTTGTCTTATTTAGGGCAACACTCTGATCAATCTGTGGTTGCATTGCTGAATTGTTTCCTGTGGTTTTTCTATAATCTGCCTACATTTTATATGCAGCTCTCCAGTAATCCTGCTATATGTGTGTGCCACCTACTCTTTGTGGGTCAGTGATTAATACTTGTCATATTTTTTTTTGCGGCACATAATAAGAAATACTATCTTAGACCTTGCCCTTTAAATAATTTATTTAACCTTTATTCAAATATTTTATGAGTGCCCATATCATATTCAAGACACTTCGTTGGATAATGAAAAAACAATAATGTGTTATTTGGCTTATTCTATTCTAAAGCTAATACCTCTAAGTGACCACTGACCCTAAGATTTCCTGAGAATCAATATATATTTTTGAAAGTCTGCTTTCAAATATACAATGTCTTTACCTTAACTCGTGCTACAACCAAGAGGGGATTTTTGTCTTTTCTTCTTTAAGTTTTCTTTTCCAATTTTACTGGGCATTCTTATCCTAAGCAGATGCTTACTGAGCATCATTCTTGGCAGGCATTAAAAATAAGACAGCTGCTAGGTTTCTGCAATAACCAAAACTTACAAACACTGCTCTCCAGGGAGCTTACATCTTGGTATCAGATCTTTACAATATGTTACTGGGAGGATAGTGTCTGTCCTTTTATTTATATACTTATTTATTTTATTTTTTTATTTTTCAGTTACAGTTTACATTCAATATTATTCTGTATTAGTTTCAGATATACTGCAAAATGGTTAGAAAATCATGAACTTTACAGAGTGGGAGGACACTCTTCATTAATCTGGCTAGGAAAATATTTGTTTATTTCAGATTTTTCTATTGCAATGCACTTCATTTCTCTGTGCCAGGGGAAACTTCAGTTATCTTTTCACACTATCTGTATATGTTTCCTCAGTCCTTCAACTGTAACAGGGAATAAAAATTTTATACTACTCTGACTAAATATTAAACCTAGCTTGTTAACTTTAACATACTTCTTCTCTTGATACTACAACTTGCATGTTAAAGGTTTTCTTTAGTATATTTTACAGTTCAGCAATTTCTGTCCCTGTGGGAACTTTGGAAGCATCCTGACCTTAAGATTCCAGGAATTCAGCTGATAAAAAACCAGATGGCCACCTCAAGGATGCTGACTAAAAAGATCCATATTAAGGCCTATGGGAAGACATCCTGCCCATCCACAGTCCCCTCCCTCTGATTTCTTTGATCTGCTTTCCCTCTCTTTCTGGATAAAACCCTTGCCTGCACTGGGATGTTAAGGTGGGCTTCAGGATGAGAGTTTCTCTTCTTTTCAGGTGGCTGGCACTTGAATAAACCTCTTTCCTTTTCACAAGCACCTGTCTCATGAGCTTGGCTTTGGTTGTGGCAGGCAGCCAAACCTGGGTTCAGTTACAAAATTTCTTACGTCTACATTGATATCCTCCTGCGGCATTTTATTTATTTATTTTATTTGTTATTTTTTTCTGTAGCATTTCAGAATAACTTTTGTTGACCTTCAGCCTGTGGGTTACATTTATGCATTATCATTTCCACCTTTTTCTATATTAAAATGCAATTTACAAGAAACACTTCTAAAATTATTTTAAAGAGGCTTTTCCTATTGTTTCCTAAAAAATATAAACGTTTGAATGGGTCTGCTGCATGGGCAACAGCAGACCCTCCATATCACCCTGCCCAGGCTCTGTAGCTTCAGCTTCACTGGAGAGGACACTCCAGCGTCATCACAAGATGTCGATTCAACACGGGAGGAGACAGATACCGTGTCACTCCCGAGTCGGACTGCACAACCATTCTCGGCGGTGCAGATAGACTCTTAAGAAGCTACACCATCGTCTCTCGAGACGGACGGCTGCCGACGATAAACGTTTGAATGGAATTGTTCACACTTGTTCAAGATTTAAAGTTGAGCATCTAACAATTGCTTCACATATGCCAAAAGATGTATTAAAGCTTGAGTTTCCAGAGAAAGATGTTTGAAGTAGGCTGGAATCTTTGAAGTTGGCTGGAATTTCCCATCGATATCAACTTTTTCTAGTTATTTTTGCTAAATACTTTAAACAATTAGATGTAACTTTAGAACTATTTAAGTAAAACAAAACAAGATTAAAAAAAAACAAAACTATCTTGTCTGAAGCAAATCACTATTTCCTGCATAAACCCTGGAATCCTTACAGAGATGTTGAGAGTTTCTACAGTATTTAAATTATGAGCGAAATTGCAGCTGCAAGATCTATAAATATTCTGGAGCTACAAAGCTCTTCAGATGTGTGACCTTTTACAGCCAAACACTGTCCACTTGCCAGAAACAGAATTCTCCTGATTTCTTGCCATATATCCTGTTTCTGTTTCTCTGTAAATGTCAGGCATAATACAAGATCAAAATAAATATGGGCTTTGGATTATTTGGTTTTCAGTTTTTTCGCCCAGTAGGTAAATATTTACCAGTTTTCTCACAGTAGGTTTACTTCCAATTTCAAGATACTCGTTATAGCAATTTCTTTAAATTCAGCAGAAAGCAGGAAGTATTCCTACCAGGTCACACAGTGTTTAGATTTGGCTAAAATCCTTTGAACCTTCTGAACATGAAACTGTGGATGACTCTTGCTGTGTCATCATGTCACTGTGGTGTGTATTATACATATATTACTGTTCTGTCTAGTTCAAGAAGTCCCTTTGCCTCTGAGTCTTGGTTTTAAGCTTGGTCAGAAAGAGTATTTTATGTTTTAGACTGATTGATGTTTTGATTAATTTCTACTAGAGTTACACTCCAATATAATTGCACAAGTAATAGAGATGGAATCACCCTATTAAATTCAAATATCCATTCAGGACCAAAATTAATATGTTTTTGGGATTACATTACTCCATAGTTAGTATGTAGAATTAGATGGTGAACAGCACCAAGATTTTATCCTTCTTAGAATTTTGTGTCTCTGAATTGACCTCCTTGCCCCCCCCCCCAACACACATAGATACCAGATATTGATGATCTACAGCTGGAATAAGAATTCATCTGAAGAGCTCCCTCCTTTTATGATTTGTGCTATTTCTAGCTTTCTAGTTAGAAAATGCTAGTGAATTTTTCTAGGTTTGTATTTAAAAACTGTACTTTTTTCTTCTAGGAAGGATTAGAGTGTCTTGTCTTTTAACCCATTATTTCACGTCTCTTCTACATGCAAAAACCTAATCTTCAAAATTTCAAATATTTTAATGATTTCTGGTTGTTAATATTATTCTCCCATATTAGGTGATATTTTCTAATTTGTGTTTACCTTCAGTCATTTTATTTGGTTTTTATAATGAATGTTAGGAAGAGAGCTATTAACATGCCATCCTTTCTAGATGTTACCAGATAGGCTTTGGAGAACTATCAGCTATTCCAGGGTATTTTAAGCACTTTATAGAGTTTCAGATTCCAGGTTTACTCTCATAAATCACAAATAAAATGAATAAATAAAATGCCACAGGAGAATATCCGTTTAGACATAAAGTTTGGTGGAGTCTGTCTGGATTATTGTGTACAAAGGTGTTGTCACAGCTGCTGTGGGCCTCTTAGGCAGGACAAAGAGTGTGTGTACTGAATGTATTCCAATCCAACTGAATCTCAAAGCATATTACAAAAAGACAGAGTTTCATTGAGTTGGAAAATGTTATCAGATGAAGCTAGAAAACTCTTCAGACTATATGGGGCTTCCTAGACCATATTTAACCGTTTAGTCATTAGGCTGAGAGCAAGAAAGTCCACAGAAGGGTTTTTGTTGGATCTGCTAGCTAAACCCCCCTCACTCCCATCCAACATTAACAACATGGCTGCTTTTTCTTTGAAATAGCAACTAACATTTTTTTTTATTAATATTTTCTAAGACTAAAACTCAATCCATTAAAATATCTAATGCAGTCTTGAAAGAAAGGGTAAAGCAAAATGATGATAGAGGAAATTCAGAGGTTAAAGTAATTTCTGTTGGGGCGAGGAGCTTGCTGAGCTCCAAGATCAGGAAATGTCTTGGTGGAGAAGGTCTAGGGAGACCTTGGCAACCTGGGGTTTGTTTATAGCAACTTCCACTTTTCTGAAAACTGCTTAGTACTCTGACTATTGAAAATATATTTTTTCCTGTATTTATAACTAATATTTTGATGTGCTTTTGGTTATCACTTGATGTTATGTATTTATAGCAACAGAAAATTGAATTTAAGAAAATATTTAATACCTATTCTACCGTAACTAATATTATGAACATTTTTCTTTTCAGGGCTTGCACATTTGACACTTTATGGAAGAATGCTATATTTTTATAGAAAATGGTTTTAATTATTATACAGACTATACTTTATAATTTTGATAATCTTGAAAAATAAATATTATTAAACCTAGGCTTGTGACAACCTATTTTCAAAAGCCATAGATTTAGTGTATGTTACACCACACCAGGATATAATTATTCAGGATGAATAGCCATTATCAGTAGTAGCTTCATGGAAGGAAAACCAGATAAATCTCAATACACAAGTGTATTATACATGGGGACAAAGTTTCTGGATAAAATATTTGTTTTATGGGAAACAGTTTTACAGAGCAAAAGGAAGTTCTTTCTCAGTGGCGCCTTGTAGTCAAACCCAACAACTACAGTTGAGGAAAACTGGTCTTCATTTAGGATACTCCAACATGGGGAGGGCTGTGAGCACTCCTGCTCAGAGCTCTGTTCTCCCACGGTAGCCAGCACTTCCCTTGCCAAAGGCTATAAGCCAAAATCATGCCCAGAAGTTCCCCATCCCTTATCTGTCAGCTCTCTCCTTCAGGACCTGGGGTACGATGTCATCAGTCTGTATAAAAGTCCAGGAAAACATGTGCCACGTTACACTGGATCATGCATTGTTCTCTCTCTGCCCTTTCAAAGCTGCATGGATTTCTCTTTCCTTCTAAAACCTCATGGTGAGCTCTGCTTCCTTACAAACCACATGGTTCTCTTCTCTCCCTCCTTGCAAACCACGTGGATCTCTCTACTTCTTCCTTGCAAACTGTGTGGATCTTTCCCCAAAATAGCTGCCACCTTATTTTTAAGTGCCTGACCACAGCCTATGATGCAGTGGGCAGGGTAACCAGCTCTGACCATTCACAGAACCTTGAGAAGGTCCTGTATGCTCTTTCCTCACCATTCTATGGTCAAAACCCCTCTCATCTCCTTGGGGCCTTGGAAGAACCAAAGCCATTTGCATAATGAAGATACTAACTACCTGCCATAGATATGCAAAGGCATCTTGAAAGCTGCCCCCTTCCCTCATCTTCCAACCACAGGCTCTGGGGAATTTTAGGGACCCCACTCTATAACAACATCTTGCAACCCTTAAATTGCCCAGTAATTTTTAACTTGACTTAGGATGGGGAATTTATATTTGGATTAGTTCTGAATATGTAGATCTGAGCCCCAAAAGAATATTTATCCACAAGAATGTGTGGACAAAATAAAGGCCCCATAGTACTTCTAACCAAAAGTAACCTCACAGAGTGATCTGATCATAAATTCTTAACCAGAAAGGACTTGGTGGGTAGTCATGCCCCAGGCATGTAACTTCTTTAGTCAAAGCCTTATCTTTGTTTTAAGCAAGCCCTGTCTATTGTTTTCATGCATCTAGGTTAATACACCTTTGAAATAAATGTAATCACCCTCAACAGTGCATGTAATCTTAACTACTCTGTAATCTGTTCCCTGCCTTGCTTTCTCCCACCCTCATGTAATCTTCCTTGTGTTCTCTGGTTAATATCAAATGCATAAAAGAAACTGCAAACCTGTCATTCTCCAGTTTCCTGGCAACTGCTCAGTTTGGTTCAAATAAGTTCTTATAAAAATTCTCAACAGGTTTAGACATTTCTTATATAGGCTACCTGAAGTTTAATTTTCTCACATTAACTCTTTCTTATGTCATAAATTATTCTCATTATTTTATTCTTATAATTCATAAATAAAACATGCTTTGGAGATAGTGAAATAAAAGCATCGTCGTCGTCGGCAGCCGTCCGTCTCGAGAGACGATGGTGTAGCTTCTTAAGAGTCTATCTGCACCGCCGAGAATGGCTGTGCAGTCCGACTCGGGAGTGACATGGTATCTGTCTCTTCCCGTGTTGAATCGACATCTTGTGATGACGCTGAAGCTACAGAGCCTGGGCAGGGTGATATGGAGGGTCTGCTGTTGCCCATGCAGCAGACCCCCCCTCTCTTCGCAGCTGAAGGGTCCAAGGGAAAGACGGAGTCAATACAGCTTGGCTTCAGGTGCGCCGCAGGAGTTGCCGGTGTTGACTACAGCGTCAAACCGCCTTAGGGACTCCGGCTCCGGATTTTCTGTCGGGGTTTACTCCCTTAGCCTTTCCCCTGAAGAGGTATGCCGCAAGGCAGCGGAGGTTTTTTGGAGTCAGAGTTTTCCTTCTCTGATGTGCCCTGACTGGAAGATCGAAGCAGCGACACTTAGCTCGCAGGCCGACGCTCAATCCACTGAGCTAAACCAGCCAGGGCAAATAAAAGCATACTACTATTATTATTAGTTATAATACAACCAACAAATATCTCTTTAAACAAAACTGATCCTCAATAGAAGACCACAAAATTAAGCAAAACTTTTCCATCATAAGTATTTAATGAACCTTTTTGAAGTGAATGAATAAATAAATGACTTGCTTTTCTACAATATAATTTGTCCTAATTATTATATTGTTTGAATACAATGAAGTATTTTAATAAAATTGAATGTCAAAAGAGATATTTTAAACTAATAAAAGTCATTAAAAATTAAGCTTTCTAAATCATTAAAAGCTAGAGAAAAATAAAATTTTATTTTGCCAGGAACTTTAATGTTTATGGAGCCAAACTACTAATGAGACATATTAAGAAAGGTTTACTAATTATAACATTTGTACCATTAGGATTTTAGTAAATAACATTCTTAAAAGAGGATTTATCTATTTATCTAGCTTATATGAATATTTATTTTACAAATAAAGTGTACATTCACTGAAAATGAAAAGTAAATTGGAGTTTCAAATGTTTTAAAGACACATATTTTATTTAAATAGTTACAATGAGTCACCGAATCACTCTGCAGTTTTGTTTTGTTACATTTTTTCTTTAAAGTTGAACATAGGATGGGACTTTGAGATAATTCAAAAGACTTGTTAAAAAAAAACAAAAGAACAACCAACAACAAAACAACAAAGGGGTTATCTATAGTCTTTTCCTGTATTTGCTTTGATATAAACACACCTACTATGAGAGGTCAATACAAGTACTCTGATCTCCCACCTTCTCCCTTTCTCTGCCCTTTTCTCTATTCTGATGTAAATATGGATCTGTCTGCTATCTCATCTGTGCCTAAGAAATAAAAAATACATAATAAAAATAAAATTTCATGAGGGCTTAGGATAGAATCTCTCCTAGGATGCTTTTTATTGTAAAATGAGAAAAAATAGAAACTGCCTTAAAAAATGGGTACTCGGACTGCAGGCTCACCCTTGCCATCGGCTTCACAGAAGTTACTTGTGAATGGTTTGGTGGGGGTCATCACATCTGCCTGAAGAATGGCTTTTCTCGGGCTATCATGAAGGTCCAAGAGGTCCTCAATTGGATCAGGCTCTCTCTCTCCTAGTTCTTCCAAGACCTGAACAATCTGTGTTGCTTTCTATTTGTACTTTGATGTTTGTTGTGCCTTTTATACTTGTCGTCAAGTAACTGTATATGACATGTGATTTTTGATTTTAATGTCTCATTGACTTATCTTTTATCTTCCCAGAAGACAGGGGCATGGAGGAATCACTTTGTTTTCTATAGCAGTGTTGGCTTGTAGTCAGTGATCAACACGACTCAGCTTTGGTTCTAAACAAATGTTTAATAAATTGTAATTCAGAATTTTTCCCCTAGCAATTTAATATTAAACACCGTTCCCTGCTTTTTAAATAAACATATTTCTTGTACTTTTACTCGGTGGTAAGGCATGTAATTAAGTGAGGATTTTCTTTCACTCTCTGAATGAAAGGTGGATGCCACACAGTTATATTGACAGGGTAAAATTTTTCTTTTTTTTTACAGCTACTGCTGAATAATCCATTAATTGGATTAAGTGAGATTCTCATCCTAGAATATTCTTCTGTAAGTTTTTAATATTTACAATTTGTCATACAATTATTTCCTGTTCATGAAAGCTGTTCATATAAGGTATTTCCTGTTCACCTAAGGACTGTGGATCATAAAAATATCTGAGTACCCTCGGGCCCAATTGACACATAAAATAAATCACTAAAATGGATAAAGCAGCAAAGTGACATTATGCAGACATATAAAAGGAATTTCTAAGTCTTAAGCAGCCTTCTACATTAAACATTTGAAGCAAATTTTCTTGTATTATCAAATAGAGATGATAAAATCTGTGTTAAAGTAATATTCTTTTAATAAGGATTAAAATGTAAACTAGATAAATATAACATGTTTGGACAGATTAGCAGAATGTATGTATATATGTACACACACACATACTATTCTAGGAATTTGAATATTCCTAGAGTTGGGCTTCCAATGGGACTCATGATAATGGAGATGAATTATTTCTCTGTATTAAACTTCATATATAAATATATAGTCATCTAAATAGTAATGGGTTCTTAATTTACTTCTAAGGTAAGTAATTCTAAAAGGAATGTATTTTAATAATGAAGTGAAATTTACATGCTGATATGCATTATTAAAAGAATATTTTCCATTTTCTTAAGTTTTACCAGTAATGTTTACAATCATCCACAAACTAATTTTAAGACTATTTTTAGGATATAAATTAATATCAGGAAGGAAGGGCCTGATTAAGGCCAATTTCTTTAGTGCACATGGAATGGTAATTTTCATCATCTCCTAATGCACTCTGAGGTCTTTTCCAGTTTTGCAAACTGATAGTTTGTTGTTTTAAAGTTTGAACAACAAATGAAACATATTATTTAGTCCAGTGAAATTATATGCTAACAAAATCTTTCTCTTGCATAATCAGCTTCTTAAGCATTTCTAGAGAAAATATTCCTATTCACATCATTCCTTGTACAATATAGAAAACTTTGATTTATTTGATTGCTATGCAAATCATGCTTGTGTAAACAGCATATTGTACACAACATGCTCTCAAAATGATACACATTAGCCTACTTTTCCCCTTTACACTATTAAAAATGGTATCTTTCTTACAGGGAGGAAAGACTTGTCTTTCTCTTGTATATCACATTCCTCTCATGTTTAATCTGAATGACATGTGATTTCTCAGAGTTATAGTCCCATTTAAAACTGCTATTTAAAAATTAATAAAAATAATCTATGACATTTAGTTCATATTATATTGTTATAAAGGGTATTCTTGGAAGTGGATCAAAGGTATGCCATTCTTTATGAGGTCTGGAGATGAGAATGGGCAGCAGCTTCTCCCCACCTTTTAGAATTTTTTAAATCCTGCAAACATTTTTCTACTCAACAGGTCACCTCGAAAATATGGGTTGGGGAAATAGGTATATCAGGACTTGTTCATCAAAGGATAAACATACACCCTATTATGTAGTGTGGTCCAGTGTCTCTCAAACTGTAATGGGTATATGGTTTCCCTGAAAAATCTTGTTTAAAATGTGGATGTAGACTGGGCAATGAAATTTTGCATTTTTAACAGGCTTCCAGGTCAGACCAAGACCAAAGGCTCAGTATACAGATACTATCTATCATTCATCTATCTATCATCTATCTACCTGTCATCAATTCATCATCTAACACATATTCATTTTATTTATTATTATTTACATATAATATATAAAACTTATATTCAGTGCTCTATTAGCTTATATACTTTATACCAAACAACATTTTGATAATGGATCATAAGTTTTTAATATCATAGAATAAGCTGTATCTTTTTTACTTAATCAACTAATAAGAATTTTTTAGAAATAAAAGTTTTAAGATGCATACAAAATTTCATTTACTATTAAAGTCAATTTGAAGTAGCAGTCAGACATGGTATTATGGAACATACATTTCACACTAGGAAGACGCTACTTAGTATAAGAATGGCCACAACCTCTATTACAAGATTTGGAGTAACAAGTTTACATTTCATAATCCAGAACTATTTTTTAACAGTACCAAAGTTATTTCTATGATCCATCCTACATTAGAGAACTTTATGCTTTTGTACTGAAGTATAATTGATATGTAACATTATATTAGTTGCAGATTTACAGCACAATTATGCAATATTTGTATGCACTCCAGAATAATCACCACGGTAAGTCTACTTACCATCTGTTATCATACTAAGTTAAATATTTTCTTGTGATGAGAACTTTTTGATTTTCTCTTCTGGCAATCGTTAAGCATGCTTTTACAATACTGTTGGCTAGAGTCACTGTGCAGTACATTGTATCCCCATGGCTTATTTATTTTATAATTAAGCTCATGCTCTTAGCAGAGACCTGAGTGAAAGATTAATATTGAATGTAAAGTATACTAAATAAATGTCTGAATGGGGGTAAATTTAATAATGATGGCTAAAAGCAAGGTTTTTTTTGTCATGCATTTGAGTAAAATGAATTGGGTGAGATAAAAGTTTTATGTAGGGGAAATATCTATATTTTGGATACACTGATGAGAAGAATATAATATGACTGAGTAAAAATAATGCAAAGGGTGAATATAATCATACATATGTGATATGTGCATCTATTACATGTACACATAGAGACAATAAAAAATCAATATATTGATAACAAACAGTGAACATTCTCTGTGTTCAAAAACCATGCTATGAAGTCTATATGTATCTTACTGAATTATTGAAATCAGTACCATATATGCTCATTTTGTATAAACTGAGACTTAGAGAAATTAATTGACTTGCCTATTGTAACACAACTAATAAAAGCTGTGCTAAAGATGAGATTGGGAGCAATAAAAAACAGCAAATTCATTATACTAGGGTGAAGTTTCACATATCATTTTTCTTGCTTCTCATCACTAAGATAATGCCCTACATTTGAGAATTTTTTAGTGCTACAAAATTCTATAATAGCTATTATGTTAGGTTGTAGTAATGTAGGCATTAATTTTAATTTTTCAGTAAATTACACCAAAATTAAAGTAGACAAATGATTTCCCTAATGCAATGTGAAATACTGGGCCTCCAGCACTGATGTGGTAGAAGAAGAGAATTTTGGAAGAAGCTGATTAGCTCTTAGCTGCCTTGGCCTAATACAGAAACATATTGATTAGCTCTTAGCTGCCTTGGTCTGGAACAGAAATGCACTCTGTAGTAAGAGAAAGCTCTTTGACGAAGAGAAGCAAATACTACTGTTGGAAGCCATGGAAAATGGAGAATACGGTCAGGGCATCTATTATAAATATACATTACATTATGTATTCCATGTAAGATATATTATATATACATACATTCTCCTTATTTTATTTATTTATACTCATATAAAATCTTATTGATGGATATAATTATATAATAAAATATAACATGAAATACATAAGAAGCGATATTTTAATATATGAACCATCATGTTTTCTTTGGACCCCCCCAAAACCTGCAAGTAAGATAAATTCCGTGTCTTTGTTACAACTGAGAGCACAGCCATACTTACTGCTTGCACTCAGTGAAATTTAGGAAATGAGATAATTTGACTTACACACAACAAAACATTTGCTTTACTCAGTGATGGGTGAAGAATGCATTGGTAGTTGTGAATTGAAAAAAATCCTGAATTAAACAGAAGAAAGTTGACAATGTTATGTCTTGAAACCTGGATTTTTATCACAATCTTTTTGGGAACTTAAAAAAAAAGTGTGAATTTCTATTTCTAGTTCTATTTCTGAGAACTACCAGCCTAGAATGGGAAAGCTCTGTGGTATAAATCAATCCACTGCCAAGGGTTCCAGGTTGTTAGAATTATCAGCTGGGGTGGGAACAAGTTTGATCACTGACTTTGATGTTCCCTTCCATTCTGAGATACTCTCATGCTACACTCTCCCTGCGCATTCCCTTCCTCCTGTCCAGTGGCTGTGGCAAGGGTGAAGCAGTTAACTTCCCATTGACACAGATCCCTACATAGGTGTAAATTTTCAGCCTGAAAGACTGATCAATTCTCGACATTCTGTGTTCTGTAGCCGGAGACGGCAAAATATGAAGTTACTTTTTTAATTTGACAAAAACCCAGGCACATGTTACCTGTAGTTTCCTGGCTGAAGATGTGTGGCATTGTTTTAAATTGTGTGTTAGAGTATCTTGAAATGTTTTTGCTGATCCTGCTGCCTTTAGTCTCCTTATTTAACTTCATCTTTTATACATCTCCTTTAATATATCTTACCAATTCAGCCTCAGCTCTGTGATCAGTATCAGTATATGTAACTTGTATGTGACATTGGTAGATAGATTCTGTTCTAAGTCTTAGTATTACTGATTCTGTCTTAATGTTGTATACTTTGCATGGATGTTAATGAAGGTGATAAAGTGGCACCCCCCCACCACACATACAAAAAAAATGGGTTGAAGTAGGTCTGAATCTTAGAGCTTTGATTGGTATTGTCATTTACAAATATACAATGTAATAAATGTAACATGTTAATATATAATATTGTAATAAATGTTCCATATAAATAAAATAAAATTTAATGATACATAATATATAATGTGTGTATATATATACTTGATCTAAATATACATATATACTTGATCTAAGTGCAATACAAGAGCATATTTGTATCACAAAAAGTATCATTCATTTCTCAAAAGATATTGCAGCATTTATGATTTGGTTTGTTTCTGTTAGAGTTAACTATATTTTCATGAGAGAGGGAAAAACACTTGGTGATTATTTTAAGAATGTAATTTCCTGTGAAAATTACATCTCATCGTTCCATTTCCCTCTTGCTGGTTGGTGACATCAGACTTATTTTACATGGTCATCCAAAGCATAGCACTGACTCTGCACATTAATTCAGAGTTATTGTAATTTCCTTGTACAACTGTCTTGTGGTTTTTATATTTTATGTAAATGATCCAGATGGCAACAATTCTTGTGAAATAAATAATTTAACATAATCTGGACAATCATATATGATTATATCTATATCTGATATTGAGAAAATGAAAGGACTATGATATATTGTGGTACAACTTAAGCTTTGGAAAATAAAAGTACTTTTGTCAAGTTTGAATTATTGTTTAGTTTATTGCTTCTTTTCTGTTGTTGAGCAAATTTTTGAATCTAGATTTGGGACCTAGGTTCTCACTGGTAACATGGGGATGATAAGCGCTACCTTTCAAGAGTGTTTTAAAGCCAAAAGAATGTATCTGTAAGTGTGGTCCTCACAATTACACTAAAATAATTCAAGCTATCTTTGCTATTATAGTCTTAAAATCAAAACAATAAAATTATTACAGTATTAACCAAATATATGTACTGATGCTCCTCCACTTACATTGGAATTATCTCCTGATAAACCCATTTTAATTTCAAAATATTGTAAGTCAAAGATGCATTTAGTACACCTAACCCACCAAACATTATAGCTTAGCCTGGCCTGCCTTAATCATGCTCAGACCACTTACATTAACGTATAGTCAAGCAAAATCATCTCACTGCCATTGCCAAGCATCATGGGAAAGTATTGTATTGTGTATTACCAGACTAGGGAAAAATAAAAATTCAAAATTGGAGGAAAAGATTCTACTAAATGTGCCTCACTCTCACCATTGTGAAGTTAAAAAATTGTTAAGTAGAAGACTAATTTATCACAAAGCAACATTTGTATGTTTTTCATTATAATCAAAATTATTTTTTTAAGGTTTTTGAAGGAAAATCAAATGTTCTCTTACGTATTTTCTAGAAACTTGACACATTGCTTCCTCATGACCACAAGTACAATCCTCCTCTTATCCTTGACAGTGTAATTCTAAGATTGTTGCTTTTTATTTCTTAGGCATTTCTATGCCCGTAAGGTAAGTTCCTAATGGACTTTTTGCTTTTAAACAAAATACATTCTGTTCTTTAACATCCCTAATTTATTCCAGGACTTTAGTCTGGAGTTGGATCTTAATCACCCTTATTAAGGACTCGGGTTCTATAAATTACTCCTTTTCTGCCAGATCTCTACCTTTCTCTAGCTATTCAAATGTGTATCTCTTTTCTTAGTAGGAGAAACCTAGATTTCACATAATTCTCCATTGCTTTCCACTCTATGGTTTAGGGTATACACTCTAGGCTGTGAGTTTTTTAGACTCTTGGCATCATTGTGCTAAAATTAATATCCAAAAATAGCCGGGCCTTCATAATAAAATTGTATCTGTGTAGGACTATTATCTCTGCTAAATATGAAAAATAACTTATTTGGAAATATGCTATTCTCCCTGAAGCAATGAATGCCACTGTTTGATTGGTTTGAGGGGCACCAGAAAATATGAAGGTTTCAGGATATATCATTCTCAGACATTATATATGTATATTTGATTATTTTTCCCTGCAAGTAACAAGAATGTTGTCTTAGACCGGTTTAGTCAATAATAAATATGCTCTTCCATGAAGGGAATTGAGAGTGAGGCAGTCTTCAGGTGTGATTCTTTCAGCAACTTAACAGCATTTTTAAGGACTTGGCTCTTTCTAATCTTCTCTTCTGTCAGTTTATTCTCAGGCTGGGAGGAAGATAGATATACTCTTTCCAATTTTCATATTCCCAGGCACAAGCATTGCCTGAGGAAAATGACAATCCTATCTCTTTTTGTAGTCTCTTGAAAGTTAAAAAACTGTTCTGAAGTTTCTGAGTTCACTGCTACCAGTCATGATCATAGGATCCCTTCACCAATCTCTGGCAAGATATCAGAGATTACTCCAAGATACATGATGCCACTGGATTCGGCTTCGCCTGAGGAATAATGGAAGTAGAAGAATAAATTAGGATCTATTAATAAGGAGAATGACATCAATGTTTATTAGGCAGGCAAACAATGTCTGCAACAACCTTATTCTTCAACATCTTCATGCAAGGGATTTCAAGATGTCTTTGTCTATCACATAAAAGATTTATAAATTATCCTGTTGAAAATGGGAACCATCGAGTGCTTTGAGTACGGGCATAAGATGACCAAGATTTTATTGAAAGGACAACCTTTACAATAGTATGAAGAAGTGAATTTACGGTGTTATGTGCGGCATGTGTGTACAGGGTGGGGAAAGCTACAGCAGGAAGAACTTCCAGAAAGTCCTAAAAGTTCTTTTAGAAAATGAAGTTGCTCAAACGTAGATGGAAGAAAAGGGAAGTGCATATATTACCACTGTACTACTGTCCCTTCTTCCAGAAGAAACAGTTTCTACCTGGAGTTTCCTCTTCAGAAATAAGCTTCCAAATGACAAATGGCTGTGCTGCCCTTGTGCCTGGGGACTGGAGAAATGTGAAAATAAAGTGTAAGTTCCACAGACGATGGACATGAGGTGCAAAGAGGTGTTTGGAACACCACATCCACACCGACAGTGAGAAAGCAAAAACTGGATTTAAATAGCATTTTCAGTGATAATTATCATTACCTATTATAATAGGCAAATTGAACGGAGCCTAAGAGAGCTATATTTAGCATTGATAAGGATGCTGTGTTGTCTTGGAGGGTGTTTTCAGCACAGACTTGGGCTCGAACCCTATCACTATGTTGTTAGTATGTTGTACATAGTGATTTAGGCAATGGATAGTGTTTTTTTTTTTTCTTTCCCATTTCATTGCTTAGTGGTTATGATCATGAGCAATATATTCGACTTCTCTTTAAACCTTAATTTTCTGATCTGTAAAATGGAAATGATGACAGTACCCATAACCTAATATTGTGTGGATTTGATACTGGGTATATTTTTACTAGTGTTGCTTCATACTTCATTATTTTTTTTTCTTTTTTCTTTTAAAGTTGTCTCCTAGTTAGTGCAGAAAGACAATGATACATTTAAAGATCTACTTAAAAATTCTGGCAGTTACAAAAATTAAAAAGATTAACATCTCTATGATAATTTAGATATTATGGGTCTTTTGATGCTTTTTTTTTGGTTCATTTATATTCCATATCACCTCATTAAATTACTATGGATGTGTGGCCTTGTCATAAGAGTTTTTATAAAGTATGACAAGAGACTATTGGCTCATTATGTATGTATCGTGAATTGCATTTTGTGATCTATGAGCATGACTGGAAATAATTTGAATGTTTAAATGATATTTAACTTTTTTTGAGGTCTCTTCTTAAAATCTAGTGGAATAAAACAAAAACATTACATAAATACACAGATGTGCTACTTAAAATGTGCTGCATGTTAGCAACATTAGTCCACTATTACCTTAGCAATACTTTTGCATATTTCTTTTTATTGTTTTTTATTGTAGAAAATACAAGCATTTATGTATTTATTTTCATGGTCTATCCATGTTAAAGAGTAAAGGAAAAATAAAGGTCTATGTCCCCATCATTTAAATTAGGAAATAGTTCTTTTGTCACTCCTCATGTGCTCTTCCAGTTTGCCCATGTTTAACTCTCTAGTTGATGCTAAAGAATCCAAGCTGATGGTACCAATTACACTTTCACTACTTTCTGCAATCCTTAGCAATATTCACTATTAATATTTAAATTTATTTATTGTTATTTAAAATGTACAATTGCATTTCTTTTGGCCTCAGTAATTTTTTCCTGATTTTAATAACTTTGATTATATTTTGATATGTTCATGGACAAACTGTGATTTTCTTCTATAAAATGCCTTATCATATCTTTTAACTATTTACTATCTGATTGTTTTATGTATTGTAATGATTGATAGAACTTTATATTCTGTTTAAATATTTTTTGTTGGATATAGTATTATCCTGTCACAGGGAGTTTTTCTCTTTAATGTATGCTTCTTAGGAATTTAATGTAGCCATGTTATAAACCTTTCCATTATAATTTGCATTTCTTTCCTTGTTTGCAGTCCTTCCACATGCAGAATACAAAAGCATTCTTTTCTATTGTATTTGAAAAATTTTATAGTTTTATCTTTTAATTCTTTATGCAAGTTAAATTGAGTTTTCTACATGCTGTGAACTAAGAATCTACTTTTACTTTCTTTCATGTGGAGAACTTACTGTTCCAGAAGTACTTATTGTTTTTATACTGTTTTTCTCTACCGTAAACAATATCACTTTCAAATTATAGAATTAACCAGATGTTAGTGTCATGCCCGTCAGCCCTGGCTGGTTTGGCTCAGTGGATTGAGAGTCGGCCTGCGAGCTAAGTGTCGCTGGTTCGATCTTCCAGTCAGGGCACATCAGAGAAGGAAAACTCTGATTCCAAAAAACCTCCGCTGCCTTGCGGCATACCTCTTCAGGGGAAAGGCTAAGGGAGTAAACCCCGACAGAAAATCCGGAGCCGGAGTCCCTAAGGCGGTTCGACGTTGTAGTCAACACCGGCAACTCCTGCGGCGCACCTGAAGCCAAGCTGTATTGACTCCGTCTTTCCCTTGGACCCTTCAGCTGCGAAGAGAGGGGGGGTCTGCTGCATGGGCAACAGCAGACCCTCCGTATCACCCTGCCCAGGCTCTGTAGCTTCAGCTTCACTGGAGAGGACACTTCAGCATCATCGTAAGATGTCGATTCAACACGGGAGGAGACAGATACCGTGTCACTCCCGAGTCGGACTGCACAACCATTCTCGGCGGTGCAGATAGACTCTTAAGAAGCTACACCATCGTCTCTCAAGACGGACGGCTGCCGACGACGAGTGTCATGCCCGTGTAACTTCATTGATAAACATTTCAGAATGGTCTGAAATACCTGTTCTGGAATAAGACAAATCTCTCAGATGTTCTTTCATATCACATGGTGCACAGAGTGGTTCATTTATCTATACCTACACAAACAGAAAAGAATCTTAATTACTAAATTGTTATCATCTATCTTAATACCTGATAGAGAAACTGGGATTGCACTGTTATTTTTTAGTAGTCTTAGTCTTGGCCATTTTCTTCTGCATTTGTTGCATTCCCTTTTATTTGTGAGTTAAAGAAAATTGTGTTGATCTTACTGGTCATTTAGGAAACATCTTCTTTCCATTACATCTTTTATTTATAAGAATATGTAATACCTCTTCTTGTTTCTCTGTCTCTCTGCATTTATTTACATATTGTAAGTGCCTTTTAATAAATATTGTAATTTTTACCACTTAGTATGGTTCTGCTTTAAAATTTTATGCAAATTTCTCTTATCAGATCAAATAGAGTGATGTTATTACATATTATCAAATTTTATGTATTGATTTATATGCTACTTTCTGTAGTAATACCTTTATTATAAGAAATAACATATCTGTAATAATATCTTTATTATGGGAAATCACATGATATTTATCCAGATGGGTCATGTGTATTAATATTTTTTCATGCATTATTGAACTCAATTAACTAATATTTAGATTAAGATTCTTTAATCAATTGTTACGAGTGAAATAAATGTACAATTATTCTTTTTTCCACTGATTTTGTTTTTATCAAAGTTATATTATGTTTGTTATATTAAACTTGTATAAGTTTAACATTGACCCTTTTCTCTATTATCTAAAGCAGTCTTATAAGCTTGCAATGAACTATTCATTGATATTTTGTGAAACTAAAGCCCTTCTAGACTTGGTGTTATTTCAAGAAAAACTAATTACTGACTAATTAAAAAAAGTTTTAGTACTATTCAAGCATTCAATATCTTTTGAATATAAAACTTAATCAATTTAGATAGATTTTATTTAATAATAATCAGTTTATCTGAATTTTTAATGTTATTGGCATAAAGTTATTAATTGAATTTATATTTTAACAGTTTATGATGTAGCAGTTAATTTATTTCTTTTTTATTCCAATAATGCATTTTCTTTATTAGCAATTAGATATTTATCTAACTTGTTATTTGTTTTCATGGAATCAGTTTTCAGCAGGGTAATTATTAGTACAAAAATGCTTTTTCTATTTCATTAATTTCTGTTCTCATCATTATTATTTTCTTCATTTTCATTAATTTGAATATATTCTGTGGGGTTTTGTTGTTGTTGTTTAAAACCATAATTTGGAAGCTTATGTTCATGCATTTGGAAATGCTTCACTGTACTATATAATAATTCTAAGTATAACTTGAGCACATATTTGTATTTATATCAACACTATGTGCTCAAAATGTTGTAATGCTATTTGACATTGAAAGACATTAATATTAGGTGTCAGTAAGTGTAGTGAAGACTGACTTGCCTGATTTTCTGAGAAAACAATATACTTTTTCCTGAAAAATAACCTTGACTTAATGTTATCTACCCCACAACGTGAAGTATAAGAGAAGAATGGATCATTAGTCTATGTGCAAATGCACATTTTCATTAGATGTACCTTGAGCGGACTGAATAAACTCCACAAACATGTGTCGAATTGTGTGCGCAGCTGCTGGAACAGGCCCATTGAAGGTTTCCAGAGGCACACACAATCTCTGACCTCCTCCGAATGTCCCCATGATGTTATTTAAATGAGGTAAAAAATATACAATTCTATCAAAGCATACTATAACTTATTTACTTAGTTTTAAATTGAATTCATTGGGGTGACATTGGTTTTCTGGTTAAACCATACAGGTTTCAAGTGTACAACTCAATAAAACATAATTTGTACACTGCAACGTGTGCCCAGTGTTCTAGGCAAAGTCTTTTTTCTTTTCCATTCCCCCAGTTTACTGTTGTCTGTGCCTATATGTTATAGATTTTTTATTTGCCACTGAACTGATGATTTCCTATTGTAGAGTCAGGTATTAGGATTAAAATAAAAAACTCATTTGTTTCCAGAAACAAACGAGCCATTTTCCAAAATGAAGCTGTACTCAAGGCTCCTCATAAAAACAAAGGATGTAGAAAAGTTCTATGCAGTTACTCAAAACAATTATGTAATTTTATGTTGCTATGAAGCCACAAGAAGGGGTGAAAATTGAACTAAGGGGTAATTTGTTGACCACTTTTTTAGTTGGGCTTTTTTAAGAAAAATAATATTTTAAAAGATATATCTTCCCACACACCTGGTTAGGAAATTCATTGGCATTCTCCAAACTAATGGAAAAAGTTTCTTCATGAAGGTGTATGTGACCAAAAATGCTGGTAGACCTAGGACTTGTGAGCACTTCTCCATGCAAATTGACCACACTGAGCATTACTCCCTCCAGGTCAATTTCTCATATAACATATGCCTTGTAGGTCTGGACATTGGGCCTGTCTAAAATCTCTCTGCATTAATTGCACTTACTGTTGAAGAAATAAACATTTTATTTCCTATGTTTAGAACATAATTTATGGCCATTGTGTTGAATAAAGGTGGAGACTTTTAAAATAATAAATTGGAGAAATGGGGAAAAAAGTGATATTGCAATTAACGTACTCCAAAATATTTTAGAATGATTGGGACTTAGCTAGTACGAACACATTTGTTTTTGACTAGTAAGTACATTTCCCCCAACACGTTACATTTGTTTCAGAAACATAAAAATGAATAATAACCATTGTTAATGTGCTAGAAGACTATATGAGTGACCTGTATTTGGGTAATACTGGATGTTGTGTTGGGTAGAAGTAAAAAAATAAGCCATCAATATGATAATTCTTTGCTACTTAAAATGTCTTTATTCAAGCACCTTTTTCCATGAATTCTACTTACAATCAGAAGAACTAAAATGAACAGAACCACTGAAAAATCCCCATGTCAAAAACATGAGCGATTTGATAACTCACATGAAGAGACTATAAAGAAATCTGGAGTTTACTTATGCATATCCATCATTTTCTACTTTAGAATTCCAAACTCATAATATCAAATTGTATGCTTTTATAAATTACTGTTTCAAAACTTGCTTTAATTTTAAAAATGAGATTCATTATGGTGGTTTCTCAGTACTCTTATATCTCAAGAGGGTTAAAATGTTCAGCATTCTTATAGTTCATTTAAAAGTAGAGTATGTATTTAGTTCACTGCAATTCTGCCCAATTAAAAAATGTCCTCTGATTACCTCTTACATTTAGCCACCTTGTTATAATATAAGGTATTTATTGTAATGTTTCCAAAAGAATTTTTAAAACAATAGTTTATTCTGTCACTGTGTTTTCTTAGCAAAGAATTGTTTCAGCAATTGGTGTAAGGGTTCATGTGATCATTTTCTAGTTTCATTTGGATATTATATTACAAGAATTTTCTTGTACCCTCTTTCTTACTTATAAGAGAAATTATTTATATTCAGAATTCAAAATGCAAACCTCAAAAATGGTTCTATAAGATGAAAGATAGTCTAGAAAGAAGTGATTTGTCATTCTTCTTAGGCATAAGACCTGTGTTCTGAGGATTTTGGTATAATTTTAGCAAACCCCATTAAATCTGCTGCCCCCCACCCTAAATAGCTGCCGACACCAGTGACTACCTGTGGCCTTCAGAGATATCTGAGCCCACTGGCAAGGTCTATGTCCTTCTGAGATTTCTTAGCCTACTGGCAAGAATTTAGTAACTTCTTTGTTTTAGTAAACACCTCTGTTCTCCAATCCAGCTCCCCCTGAGCCATCTGCAGAGAATGCTTTCAACCCCTTCTCTCCTTATCTTCTCTAAAGACTGCTGCCTTACTTTTGTTGGCAGCTGACCCCTTCCTACCTTCCTGGTCTCAGCCCTCCTGTTGCAGCTGGCCAAATACATCCTTTTAAATCTAGTAATCCTCATGGCCTGTTCTCTGGTCGTTTTTCCTCTCACTCTCCCCTAACAATTCTAAATGTATTTCTATATTTCTAGAGACAAATGAATAGGTCTATTTTTTCAAGTATAAGTTTTCTAATTTTATACAAATTATCCAAATATATCTTTAAAAAGCTGGAGAGTATTATTTTCACCATGCTTGTTATTCACAAACTGACAATTAAAATGTATTTCACTAGGCTCTGTTCTCTTCAGATCGTTGAATTACATGTAAAAACTCTGGAAGAGCAAAGGGGCAATGGAAGGCCAAGTATTGAATATTAAGAAACAATTACTTTAACCAAAATAATCTCAATTAAAAATACACTTGGAAACTCTCTTCCTAAAATCTCTGCTATTAAAGATTTTATATGTGCTGACTTGGTTTAAAAAAGTTGAATAAAATAACATCACTAAAGTTTGAAAGTTTTGATATCTCTATTTAAATGTTTCATTCTTGAAGGTAAGCATGTTTTAAAATAAATATGATTTGGTCCATTTATTTATATAGCAGGTAAAATGAAATAAATACATTTTGGAATTTTCTTTACCAGCAATTATAGTATTTGTTATTTTGTCACAAATATGAGAATATGGGCTCCACAGCCTTGTGTACTTTTGCAGCATATTAGTATTGTTAGATTATTTTCTATTTTTAATGTCTTTATCAGTAATATGCATGTGTGTATATGTATGCCTGTATGGATATACCTATGTGTATATATGTATATGTGCATATGTATATATATACATACATACACACACACACACATATACTTATGAAAGCATATATATGTGAAAATAGAATATTTTAAACTCTAGGTTCTTTATCTTACATCAAAATCTCTGGATGTGTTTCCAGAGACACAAAATAACTCATCAACAGTCAAATGTCTTGTAAATGATAGAGCTGGAGTTAGAACCTCAATGTCCTGAACCTTATTTTTTTTGTCAGAGAGTATGCTTTCACTTTTAAAATTATATTTTATTGATTATACTGTTACAGTTTTCCTAACATTTCCCCCTTTACTCCCCTCCACCCAGCAACCCCTGTTTCATCAGGCAACCCCCCCACCATTGTTCATGTCCATGGGTCATGTGTATACATTTTTTGGCTGCTCCATTTCCTATCTTGTACTTTACGTCCCCATGGCTATTCTGAATTACCTATTTGTACTTCTTAATCCCCTCACCTCTTCACCTATCCCTCCCCCCATCCCATCTGACAACCAGCAAAATGCTCTCTGTATCTGTGATTCTGTCTCTGTTCTTGTTTGCTTGGACTGGTGACATTTGATTACTCCCATGGAAGATGGAAGGAACTTAAAACTGAAGGCAACAGGCTGGGATTCCAGTACCACTCCTGCTACTAAATATATTGTGACTTTAGGCAGGTCTATTATACTTTCTGAACTTCACATTTCTCATCTAGTTTGTGGAGAATAAAATAACTTAGCATTGTCATGCAGATCAGCTGGTATAATAAATGAAATTGACTTTCAATTTCTCTAGAGCTGTTAAGCACCAATCATTTTAATATCACAAACTTTTTTTCATTGTAGATGTTTCTGAGATGAATTTTAAAATATGGAAGTAATGCTAAGTGTCTCATTTGAGTAATAATATGGTATTATCCATCCTGGGCTTAAAACTAAAATTTATATTGAGAACTCTTAACAATGTACCCTACCTAGGCTAGATGAGATAATACCCAGCTTTTACCCCTTTGCTTCACTAGATGAGGGCTCAGCAAATTAGAAAATTTCCTTTAAAGATGGAAACCTCTTGGTGAATCTGTCTGATCAGTATTTCTTACGTGTTCATAGGTCTTAGTGAGGGTTACTGAGCAGTATCAGATGCAAATAAAATTGCCTCAATCTTCTGCGCCTACACCTTTGAACCCTCTGCTCCCAAAGTCCTACCGATGATGTCATGTGTCATGCAGAACAGAAGCCATGGCCAAGTGCAGCGGCTCTCCAGCTGAGCAAGCGAAGCCTTCCACGGAGTTTACTCACTATTGGTTTTACTTGTGTCTTGTGCTGACACTGTTCCTTTATTATAGAACACATAATCAACTGTTAGAAAAATAATGAAGAAAATAGTTGATCTCAAGTGGAAAAATATCTTCTTGCATAAAAAAAGAAATCAAAATTGAAAAATGAGGCAAAATAAAGTTCTGGTAGCAGTCAATGTGGGAAACAGCTGCAGCAAAGATGGTAATAAGAGAGAAAGCATAATTAAAACAGATGTTTTAAAATGCATAATTTTAAATGATATACAACATAGATTTAAAATATAAATTAAAAGTGGATGGATTGGAAGCATAATTAAAACCAAAGAAAACAAAAATAAACTTGGTGAAATCTAAATTAGAATGATAGACAATAATTGGCTTTGCTTAGCCAACAAAGTATTAGCTAGTGAAGGTTTTTCTTGATTTTAGTTTTAGTGTTGCTTAATCAAACATGCATTTAACAGGGTCTCAGTAGGCATTTCAGAAAATGAAACAGGGAAAATGTGTTCTCTCAACAAGTTACTGCATGTAATAACTCTTACAAAATTCTACTATCCTGGGTACTAGGGGACTCTCAGCAATGAGACTAATTTAACGACTTTAATTTTAACCCCAACTTTCCCTACTGTCTCATTTGACCCTAAATTCTCTGCTGACCTGGATGAACAGTTTGTTTTCACCCAGAAGCTAAACCCGGCTGTATTCCATGGGCAACCACAGGCTGTATCTTTCTCTTCCTAACCTTGCCTCTCCCTCACGCTTATTTGAGTGACACCCCCTACTTGTACTTAACTGCTGTCAATTACGGTCATTGTGATACTTCCACAAATACTGATGCTTAAGCTGTCCCTATCAGGGACTGTCACGAAGGCCAGAAGCGGGGACTGAAGTCATTGGAAGAAGAGAAGAGCACTTGGGAGAACAGTGGTCGTTGGAAGGTTGTTTTTGCTTCAAAGGAGACAGCATGAGTGCACCCAGGGGTGGAACTCACATTGTTGTATACCTGGGAAACAGCCAGGGACCTCTCAAAGAAGCACTGGGTTCTTATCTGTATTTTGTTATTGACATATTAGATTTGAATTAGCTGCAATCTTAGAATATACACACTCTCCTCCAAAGCAGCAGTCTTTACTAGGTATAAAATTTTAGAGAAAACTGATTGAGTCTCAATCATATCTCCCAAAGAATGTGATACAATGTTCACTGTAACACAATTTTGAATATTCCAAGTAAATAGAAAGATGAAAATTTTATTATATTGCAAAAACTGAACAAATGTATTACAGAGTGAACTGAGGAAGCCACTTGCAAGCTGTCATTGTAAATATGGGACAATGGAGTGGCACAGTAGAACTATTCTAAAATTACACCCAGAGGTTAATTTTTAGAGGTATAACCAAGTAATGACATAAAGAAACCAAGATCTTTGAAAGAAGAATTCATTGGTGTTTATGGTGTATTTGAAAATTTAAGAGTTCTCATCACAAGGAAAAATAACCTATTTTTTGAATCTACATGAGATGATAGATGTTAACCAAACATATTGTGATATACTGTATACCTTAAACTTATACAGAGCTGTATGTCAATTATATTCTCAATGAAGTTGGTAAAAAAAAAAGAGGAATTTAGTATTTATTACTTATATTTCTCTAGAGAATGACCTGCCACACCACACAGAGGCAGAAGACAAATATCAGGATGGTCAAAGACAGAAGACAGGGGTGAGAGGAAAACCTGAGTGAGAACCTTTATTGGGATTTCCATGGGAACATCAAGGTAAGTCTGAGTTAAAGGAGTCCTTGGGTGATTTAGGGCAAGGAAGGTATTGGCTTCGTGTGTGAGATTGAAACAGAGAAGCTTATATATGAAAGACTTCTTGTAGGCCAGTTGTTATTATCTTTAGGAATTATCTAGCCCAGGGAGGTCCATTTCTCCTTGAATTTTCAGGCTCTTGAATGCCAGGGCATTAAAATAGAGAAAATAAGAAATTATGATTAATATAGTGACCCTGTGATGAATGGATGTCAAACAAAGACAGAGTCTGAATAAATAGAGTTAGGGCAAGAACACTTTTCTTATAGTCTCTACTTCAATAATAACCATGTTCCTGTTTCCCACAGCTGGTCAGAGTTCTCATGAGGTACAGGTATCCAGAGATCTTGTAGCAGAGGTGGTGGGGGGTGGGGGATGGGGAATGAGCACACTCGAGGCCAATGCACATCCAGCATAGTGGACATCTGGAATGTCATCTGAATGGCTGGGACTTCAGCCATTGTTTGACTCTTGGAAAAGAATCAATACTGATGAAGTAGGCAATACATACTGTATTGGCAGTCCCCCTGTGCTCTGAACCTTTCAGGTGCCTTAGAGAAGGAAGGGAACCTGTATGGTCATGCAATCCCCGCTGCTCACTTCACAGAGGATGAAGCCTTCTCCAGGTCAGCAGTGTTCCTCACTGCATTCGATTATGCCCAGCTGTGGTGAGGAAGAATTTAAATAGATGTTAGTGACCTACATTACACCGAAATATATTCCACAATCTGTACATAGTAATCGTACTACAACTTTATCCATTTATTTATTTATCACTCTATCTATTTACTTACTTATTTATGGATGTTTGAGAGCACCGTTTTACTTTTTGCATTCCCTTGACTTATTTATTTATTTTTCAATTACAGATTATATTCAGTACTATTGTGTATTAGTTCTACATCTACAGAATCGTGATTAGACAATCATATACTTTACAAAGTGTGCCCCCCAATATTTCAACTATACGCCTGGCTCTATACATAGTTATTGCAATATTATTCACTATCTTTTCTATGATGTAATTTATTTAATATTTGAGCACATACAAGGAACACGTGATGGGACCAGTGTAAGTAATTTAGAGCAGATGGAACCAAAAAACCAACAGTAAATTTAATAAAAGGAAAATCATTTAAACTAAGCAATTATTTTATTAATAACCATTCTAAGTTTGATTCATATTTGGAAGAAAAATTATTTTAAAAATAAAGTATAATGAAAGAAACAGAGCAAATTCTTTTAATTAAAAAATAACGGTGGTCACAAGTAGCACAACAGGCATAGTCAAAACCTGGATTTGCTCTTTAGAAGGTCAGCTCTTGGGACTAAGAAATTCATTTGCCATCATTTATTAGGGACTGAAAATAAGCCAGAAATTGTTTTTGGTGATTACTGTCATAGGACCACACGGACAGTAGCTTCTGCCTTCCTGAAGTAAACTATTTTTGTGTTATTACAGAAAAGAAAATTCAAGCCATATTAGAAACTTCTCTTTGGTGAGCTTTTCCTTGGCCCAAGATCTGGGGGAGGCAGATTTGCTATAGTGACATTGCATGTAAGCTAACTTTACCTTCTACTAGCAATATGAACTTAGACCAGTTTTTAACTCAACATACCTCAGTTTTCTCAACTAACAATGGCAACAATTGAACTTAAAGCATGGTGATTTTGTGAGAACTAAATGAGTTAAAAATAAGCGTGGGCATCTATTCTCCATTTACACTTTATAGAATATTATATAATTGTGTTTTGGCATATATATATATATATATGATTGGTATACACAAACTATTATTCATTTTGTTAATCTCCATTATTCAGTTAAACAAATCTATTTTCCTAATCATATTCCAGTTTTACTTTTAATTAAACTAATTTAATAATACAGTATTTTCAAAACCATATGGGTAATACTTTTTTTATACAACCAAAACAAACAGAGCTATGAGTTATTTTACTTGAATTGTATATATGTATGTATACACACGCACACACACACACACACACACACACACACACATATATTATTGTATATAAAGAACTGGCATCTTTTTGATAAGTAGTACCACAACATAAATAATTATCTAATTTTGTCTTACGTAATATATTATCATCAGGCGTACTTTAGTTTTAATAACTTCTTATCCGACTTATTTTGTAAATGATAGCACTTAATTATTTACTCCTTATTACAACCTAATTAGGCAAGCACCATTCTTATTTCATAGAAAAGGAACAAAAGAGAGTCACAAGGAATAACAAATACATAGCCCAAGGTTACATGGTCAGTAAATGGGAGATCTAAAATCTGACTCTACCAGGAGACTCTAGACTGTTATTTTTCCTTTTCTTTCTTTTTAAAATCCTCACTTGAGGATATGTTTTTCATTCATGTTAGAGTGAGAGGAAGGGGAAGAGGGAGTCCAGACTGGGGATGGAACCCACAACCAAGGTATTGGCCTCATCCAGGAATCAAACCCATGGCCATTAGGTGTACAACACAACATTGCAGCGAACTGAGCCACCTGGCCAGGGCTATTTTTCTAACATTGTACATTGAGTACCTTATGTATAATGAATCAATTAATTAATTAGTGAGTTTTTTTTTTTAATCCAATACTTCTATAATGTTCACTGAATTCAGGAGTTCACATGTAGTAATCCTACAGTCCTCATAGCAACCTTATTAGTCAGGGCCAAAATCCTATTGGTACTGAATCTGTCTTAAAACTGTCTAGTGGTCCTGTTTATGTATCTAGTCCTTTTATATAAAGTTGGTAAAAATATTCACTAAACGTTTAAAAGTGATAATTTTTTTTTGAGGTTTTGTGATGGGAAGAATAAAATTAGTGCAAAAAGGGAGTCGTTTTTTAACATCTATATTGTATACATACATTCACTATATTTGTAATAGATGATTGATACATTTATAGCCAAATATCTTTGGAAGTACATAACTTTATAAAAATGGTCTATTTAGCAGGGTGATTTAAAAAAAATTACTGCTTACATGCCTTTCTCTGTCTCCTCTGGCTGTAAGCAGATAACCTTGGCCCATAGCACAGAGGTCTCAGTGGGATTTCTGTTATCTCTGACACTCAGAAGCAGACCATTTGTAAGCTGACTATTGACTGCCAGCGTATTGTCTGAAGTGCGTATGGTTAATACTCATTTCCAAGGGAAATAAGGACTCTGATATTTGTTTCTTCCTGTGTATAAATAGGAAATAAGACAAGAATTATGACCAATAAATTGGCAAAAATATTTCTAATCTTCAAAGGATTTGATATTTGCTGTTATTTTCATTTTTCCTTCCTAAATAAATTTAAGCATAGTGTTTCACAGCTGATCCCATAAAACATGAAAAATCTTAAAAGAATATGCTCTCATAAGCTCTTTGAAGTATACTCTAAGTTGAAGACTCAGAGAAAATATACTATATAATATTAATTGTAGTTGTTTTTGCAGAACAAATTGAAACATATATAAACACAACAGGAATGTAAAGAAGAAAATATCTTACATATGAATGAATATCTTTTTAAAAAATTTATCTAAGAAGGGTCAGAAAGAAAGAATGAGGACTGGTTTATATTAGAACAGCTATAACAGAATTCTGCTGTGTTATACAATAATCTAGGGGTGGACACTATTTGCTGAAAATGATCTGAAATCAGCAACAAAGAAATGTTATTTATGTAGAAACTGTTCGAAGTTATAAGAGACCTGGGTAATGCATTTCAAACAGTTAGATATACATACAACATATATTCCACACCACCTGCAACCAGGTAAACAAATGAAATGCTTTTACTGACTTAAAAAATTATTAACCACTTGTAATATTACCAGTAATTGCAAAAGTAGAAATATATCTTGCAGATGGGCATACAATTACTGTTTTAGAGTTTATCCATTGCCCTGTTTTCTGATTTTAAAATCAGAATTAACCCAATGTTCCAAAGTGTATTCTCAAGAATAAAGATACATAAAATATAAAATCTACATATATTGTAAAATGAGGCACGAACCTATAAGATGCCCACTTATTGTAATAATAGCTCTATTTTGATATGCACTGGCAAGTTTATTGACCAGAAAAATATCCTCTCTCGAATCAATGCAACTCTATTTTTTGTTTTAATTTTGTGGGAATATATTATGCATATATTTTGATTTGTCAGAAAAAAAGAAGATTGCCTTCTATGAGAAAGATATTGCTATTTTGGGTGAAAGTTAGAAATTTGGGGATACTTCTGTGTTTAAGAACCACATATTTCCTTCACCTGAAAATTCTCATTGTTTATTCTTTTTTTTTTTTTTTCAATTTTTTTTTTCAGATTTAATGTGTTTTATTGATTAAAATATTACATTTGTGCCAATTTCCCTTCCCTCTGCTCCCCTCCACCTGGTGGCCCCCCCTCCCTCCAGTTGTCCCCCCCTTTTAGATTATGTCCATTAGTTGTGCATACAGTTCCTCCCAACCTCTCTCCGTCTATTCCATTCCCTCCTACCTTGATCCCCAATTCCTATATCATCTCCCTCCCTTTCCCCATTCCCCCTCCCTGTTGACCTCTCCCCAATATGCTTCCCGTACCCACAGTTCCTTTTCCACTCTCGTTGCCTATTTAGTTTGCCTTTGTTTCATCTCCCTAGCTTGTTTTTTTAAACCAGTCCCTTTAACATCTCATATAACAGTGGTTTGGATCTAATGAACTCTTTCAGTTTTATTTTGTCCTGGAAACACTTTCTCTGTCCTTCTATTCTGAATGACAATTTCGCTGGATAGAGTATTCGTGGTTGTAGGTTTTGGATTTTCATTACTTTGAATATTTCTTGCCAGTCCCTTCTTGCCTGCAGGGTCTCCCTTGAGAAGTCAGCTGATAGTCTAATTGGGACCCCTTTGTACATAATTCTTTTCTTCTCTCTTGCTGCTTTTAAGATTCTCTCTTTATCTTTAATTTTTGACATTTTGATTATAATGTGTCTTGGAGTGGTTCTCCCTGGGTCCAGTCTCTTGGGAACTCTCCTTGCTTCCTGGACCTGCAAGTCTATTCCCTTCCCCAAGTCTGGGAAGTTCTCCTTTATTATATTTTCACTCAATTTTTCAAGTTCTAGTTCATCTTCCTCATTCTCTGGCAAACCAATGATTCTTATGTTGGGCCTTTTATAGCTGTCTCAGAGGTTTCTGATCCTCTCATTGTTGCTTCCCATTTCCTCTCGCTGCATTGGTTGACTGCTTGTTCCTTCTCCATATTCCAGTTTGTTGAAATGGACTCTGGATTTTTTCTCACCTTCTATCTCGTATGCGGTTTTGTTCCTTTCGTTATGAAATTTTTTCGCTTCTTTCTTATCTTTTTCCTGCTCTTTTGTGAATTCTGTAAGCCACCTGATAACAATGGCCCAGAACTGAGCCTCTGACAGGTTTCTTATCTGTTCATCTGTCAGGTTCTCTATCTGCTGTCTGGTGAGTTGTGTCACCGGTATTTCTATAGTTGTCTGCCTCATTTTGACAGATGCGTTTTGTTTTCTTGGGCCGGCTGTCGGGGGCAGTGCCTGTGTACTCGTAATGACCCAGCGACCGGCGGGCGCCGTTTGGCGTCACAAATCAGCGACCGGCGCCTGCCTGTCCGCGACCTATTCCGCAGCCCTGTGGTGCTTTCTTTGGGGGCGGGGGTCCAAGATGGATTCACACAGTTATTCAGCTAGGAGACCGGGATCCGTCCTCCCGCCCCCCTGGGCCTCACTGTTCAAGGCGATGCGGCGGCCGCTCTCCCCAGCGCCGGAGTCGCGCACCGCCAGGGGCTTGCGTAGCCGGGACTCCTCGCCGGGGTCGCGCACCGCCAGGGGCTTGCGTAGCCGGGACTCCTCGCCGGGGTCGCGCACCGCCAGGGGCTTGCGCAGCCGGGATTCCTCGCCGCCCGCCGCTCCGGGTGGGACCGCAAACAGCACTGCCCTCTTTAACTCTTACCTGCCCAAATGGCACCGCTGGTTTATAACTTCATATGTTGGACTTCCGTGTAGTTTTATTTTCTGGAGTTTCTAGTTATCCTTTGTTTTGAAGTAGTTGTATTCCTCTCTAGTTGTAGAGGGAGACCTAGCGTGTCTGTCTAAGCCTCCATCTTGGCCGGAAGTCTCATTGTTTATTCTTAAACTCAGTTTTTAAAGTTCCTCTTTTCATTTTATTTTAGTTGTTAATCTGTATTTTGCGATGCCAATATAAGTAGAAACATTGTGCTAACTTAATTAGACATTTCATTATGTTAGTGATATTTAGAGAAATAAAACTGTCCATAATGTTACCAAATTATTACATCTTGTCTTGGAATTCTTAATACAATTGATCAAGGGGCCTTACATTTTCATTCTGAACTGGACCTCACCGGTTACGCAGCCAGCCCTGGACCCAACATTTCAATTATATCACATCAGTGCACTATTCCATTGAGGTAGCAATAATTTAGCAGAGTTCAATGATAAAAAGAAAACGGTATTTATAGGAATAAGTCATTACCTGCGGCTGTAGTGGAAAACATCATGATCCTGATCAGATTTGTATTTGGAACTTACAATAAAAACCCTCAGAAGAGCTGGTATCTTCTATTGCTTAATTATCTAAAATTGGACAATTTTCTCCATCAGTAAAATGAAGCATGTTGATGCAGGTTAGTAAGAAGCCAGGAAAATTCCCTGGCAAATAGGATGGAGAAACAGAGATAAATAGTTAATCAAATGGTCCAGCAATTAGAAACCAGCTAATGAATCACAAGACCAGATCCTCCCCAACCAAAGACACTTAGGAACAGATAGCTTAGATCTCTCCTCCCCAACCAGAGAGCAGGTAGCTTAAGTCACCCTAGTCAGAGAGAGAGCGAACAGAGAAACAATTGGTGCCTTTAGTGCCAGACAATCCCAAGAATGGATGAAGTCAGTGGAATAAATAACAAAAAACCCAATTAGAGGCAGAAAGATCTAAGATAGAGGTGAAACTAACCAGAAAATTATTCCAAACCCCCACTATAAGCTCATTTTGATGCATCAACGTATTAAAGGAAACACCTGGAAAGCTGATTAGTATTCTGACTGAGACTTCTCTTAATATTTCCACCTGCAGAAAACATAAAAACATTCAGACAAAGGACACCAGTGCTGTGCTCTACCTCGAGCGCACCCATGCCCCCCTTTCGTCAGGTCCATACTTTCAGTTTCTTTCTCCAAAGCTCCAAGGGCCCTCCTCTTGCCTAAATTTTCTGAGTCCTAGCAGCCCTGCCTTGGGCCACACTTATTGCTGTGATTTTGCTTCTTCTGTCCTAAGATCCTTCCTTTGTCTCCCTGTCCAAGCAAAGTGGCCCTGCCTTAGCTCACTCCTGTTGCTGTGATCTGGCCTCTTCTGTAACCATAAGTAGTTAACTAGTTATCAATAAGAAAGAGAGCACAGGGAATTAGACATTGAGCTTAATAACTGGGGAGCATAAGAATGCTTGCTTAGCCAAGAAGCTATAGTATTTACAGAATCATTCACACACTCCAGGGAACTGGTGCCAAGGATTCTTAATCTTAGGAGCACAGGAAGTCTTCCCAGGAGTGCTGTCTGCCCTCTTGAAATCTATTGTTGGAGGCACAAAGGAGGTGCTTAACCGTAGAGGTCCTGTCAGTATAACTAGGGAGTATGGGCCTTTCAAAAGCCCATGAAAGCTTGGGGAGTTGATTGGTTATGTTGACAAAGTTCCTGGTTGTAACCTCAGGGGAACAAAGAAGGTCTTTCTTGTCTGGTGACATGAACTTGCCCCATGCACTTGTGTGTTCTCTCCGTAAGCATGTGGCCGTAACAGACTCTAAACACAGATTCTAGGTGGGAGTCTGGATACAGCAACACAGCTGGCGACACCAGCTAAGCTAGGCAGATAATAAGAAGACCAGTCTGAGGTAGCCTTGGCATGATACAGGATCTCTGGACCATGGGTCTGTTTCTGGCTGATTTTCCATGGCAGGAAGGATATAGAGGTGGGACATTGGAAACCCAAGGACAGATTTCTACCGGAATAAACCTTACCACAAGACCACACCTCCCCTATGGGTCCCTGAAATGTTTTCTTTGTGATCCTGTGGAAGAGCCTGATTTCCACTGGCAACACTAGTATCCCAACCCCTTCCTTTGTCCTCAGTGTCCCTAGCTTTAATAAATATACTCTCAAAATCACCTGCATTCATGTCTTGAAATCTTTCCTGCACAAAGTCAAGAACCCACACATCCCAAACCATGCTGGAACAGACCTGCCTCTACCTGGCCCCTTTTCAGTGACGATGACACCTTCTTTAATGAAGGAAGTTCATACATTGAAAGATCTGAGGTTGTTTTTCTGGCATTGACTCTGTAGATGATAAAGTTAAGTAGGCAAGATAAGTTTACACATTGGACAAAGCTGACAATATAGCTAACATATTGGTTTCTTACTATTAATGCAATGCTTGGACATTTATGATTTTATTGCATTGTCAGGCATATGAGCCTTACCTTATCAAATGGTAGGACACTTATGTATGTAAAATGAAATTATGAACATCCTTACTCGAATTACAAGGAAGAGTTAAGTGTGTCATGCTTGTGCCTACTAAAAAAAGCTTGGGTTTTATTCAGAAAAACAAACAAACAAAAAACCTGTTCCTGGGATTAGCTACATGGGAAGGTGTTGTGATCGGTCTTTGAGAATCTAAGTTATGCATCTTTACAAAGAAGAGTGGCAGATTTCCTGGTTGTTCACTAAAGATTTTATTTTGATTTAAAAAAATGTACAGAAGTATAATAGGAAACGAATCATCTAAAGGTGCATTGCATAAAAGTATTCAAGAATAAGGGATGCTTCCCCCTCTACACTGTAAAATAAAAACAGTGAATTACATAGGAGCTTTTAAAGTAGTTCCTGTTGGCTTTAAATGGATCCCAATTTGAATAGGCAACTATTTTACTTTGGGTTTTCATTACCTTGAGAATGAAGACACTGCTGAGAATTCCATTAAATGTGGAAACACATTGTGACATTGTGTCTTAATTTTGTCCTCCAGGCTGTATTTCATCAGACCAGGGTGCATGCACTTTAAAGCTAACAGAGTTGAAAGAACATCATGTGGGTTCATCATATGCTTTATCACCACTGAAGTGCGGGCTTGATTGAGAATTGAAGGGGTATGTAAATATCTAGTAATAAAACCAGAGAGGGGTGATAAGGTAATGAACGGCCTTCTCAATTAGATTGGATAGATGGACACTGTATTTGATTTTGAGTGACAGAAGCAAGCACTGGCACTTACTGTAATATCCCATTAAGCTCGAGCAGTGCAGGAACATAGCATTTGTCCAAGTAACAGTGAGGGAGCTAAGTTACCAGGAAAATAGAAAAGTATAGAAAGGAAGACTTTTTAACTGTATGATCCATGCCTGTTCATTTTTCTTTCATACAAATTCCAAATATGGAATGACTGGGACATTTGAAGCTGGATGGGCTCTTAAATATTGAGATCTTACTCTGCTGTGCAATTACCTGTCCTATATTCTTTTACAAATTTAAGCGAACGTGGTGGTGCGTGAAGTCTACTGTGCTTATGAGTTTATTCAGGTAGTTATTCTGACTCCCAAGTTTGTTGGTGCTGGTTGAATAGAGTAGGTGTGGCAATATACCATGCAATTGTTTTGGGTCTAATGAGATGCCCTATAGGAATTACTTAGTAGAATGGCTGTTTTTTAAATTATTTTTTATTGATTATGCTATTACAGTTGTCTCAATTTTTTTCTCCTTTACCCCCTCCACCCAGACACTCCACATCCCTCAGGCAACCCCACACTGTTGTTCATGTCCATATGTCCATGGGTCATGCATATATGTTCTTTGGCTACTCTATTTCCTATGTTAATACTTGATATCCCCATGACTATTTAAATGTATTATTAATATTAATATTAATTCTTCTGAAATATGTTGACATGAAGATACACATCCCACAAGATACACTAATTTAAACAACTATAATTTGACTAATTGGGGGACAAACTCACAATGTGTGCTTGCTTAGATTTTATTTATTTATTTATTTATTTAAATTTATTGGGGTAACGTTGGTTTTAATAAGATTATATAGGTTTCAAGTGTGTATTTCTGATACCTGATCTGTATACTGCACTGTGTACTTACCACCTAAAGTCGAATTATCTTCCGTCACCACATATTTTGACCCCCATTACTCTTTCGTACTCCCCATCCCTTTTTCCTCTGGTGACCACCATACTGTTGTCTGTATCTAATTTTTTGTTTGTTTGTCTTTGTTCATTTGTTGCTTTCAGTTTTAGATCCCACATGTGAATGAAATCTTATGGTCCTTAAGTTTTTCTATCTGACTTACTTCACTTTGATTTACTTATTATTACTTTACCATTTTTCATAAAACAGACTGCATTAGCAGAAATATGGATGAAATATTTAATACACTCATCTACAATCACAAATATTCACCTTAAATTTTTCTCTACTTAATTTCTAAGCAGTTGTTTTATAATTTAGTCATTTAGAAATTAGCAAAATACCCCTTTGAGAAAGTTTTTTTAATAAACTGTTAAATATTATTCAGTCAAGACTAATTGTCTTGATTCGTTTCTTTTATCACATCCTTGAAATTAATTTTGTCTGTCTTTGTTGCTGTGAGGCCACAGATATAAAGTTGAGAAAGCAATATTTTAAATTATGCTTCTTGTAACCTAGGTCAAATAGTAACACACACTTAAAATGATCTCATAAATAATCACACAGTACATTTTTTGGAGAGGAAAGTTATACATACGTTACATGAAAAATGAGCTAATTTGCCCCAAAATGCAAGAGTGCATTAAATTTTCAAACTGATTAAATAAGAAAAGTTGTTAGCATATTTAAAACTTATTTTTTCAAATAAGTTTTCAATTTCTTGCTCTTCCTCTTTTCCTTCTGGCATCCCTATGATTTGGATGTTGGTACATTTGAATATGTCCCAGAGACTTCTTAAATTATCCTCATTTTTGAATTCTTGTTTTTTTGTTTGTTTGCTTTGCTTTTCTGGCTGAACGTTTGTTTCTTCCTTATGTTTTAAATCATTGATTTTAATTCCAGTTTCCTCCTCTTTCCTGTTGGCTCCCTGTCGAGTTTTCTTTATTTCACTTAGTGTAACCATCATTTCTTCCTTTATGTTGTTGCCATACTCAGTGAATCCTTTGAGCATCCTGATCACCAGTGTTTTGAACTCTGCATCTGATAGTTTGGTTATATCTGTTTCATTTACTTCTTTCTCTGGGGTTTTGTTCTATTCTTGTATATTTGTCTTCTCCATTTGGCAGTCTCCCTGTGTTTGTTTCTGTGTATTAGGTCAAGCTTCTTTGACTCCCTGTCTTAGTAGCATTGCTTATTGTAGAAAAGGTGCCTATAAATTATGTGGGTGGAGCCTTAGGTGGGGGCACCCACTTCACTGCTTTGTGCTGTGTGTGTGCAGGAGGGGTCTAGATGGGGCAGTGCCGCTGCCTGTCTTCTAAGGTTTTCTCAGCACTTTCCCCATGTCCAGACACTTCACTCACTTCCCATATGCAAGTGGCACCCTTCCAACTGTTGCCCTGCTGCTGAATCCCAGAGTGAGTGGGTTTGTATACGTTCTAAGTCTGCATTGGCCCTTTAAGCAGAGTATCCTGAAAATCTGGTGGTTTCTTCCACCACCCCAACCCCCACTGGATTTTATAGCTAGGTGTTATTGGAATTTATCTTCCTGGTGCTGGAACCCGGGGCTGCGTGGTCTTCTGGACTTGGATCACTCACTCCCAAGTTATCCCTCCTGATTTTTATCCATCACACATGAATGTGGGACTGGCCTTTCCATTGTTGCCAGCACCTCTCCACACCATCCTGTTTCCTCCCCTCTCTGCAAGCCTCCAAATTTCTGCCCCTCCTACTGTCTGGATGAATGTGGCTTCTTTAAATCCTTGGTTGTCAGACATCCATATAGTTAAATTTTCTGACAGTTCTGGGTATCATTTGTTTTGAGGTTTAGTTGTAATTCTGTCTGTGGTTGCACAAGGAGGTGAAGTAGTCTAACTATGCCTCCGTCTTGACCAGAAGTCCCTGTAAACTTATATTTAATGTAACAATAGCCAATTCAAAGCCTTCCACATCAGAACACACATATGGGATTATTCTCTCTCTGTAGCCTCATGATCACTTTCAATAATGAAGCCAAGCTTTAGTATCATAAAAAAAAAGTTATCTGCCATTATTCACAATTGTGATTGAAAAGTTAGTTTACTTCCTGAAAAAAAAAGTATGTCTAAACAAACAAGTACACAGACAATATACATATAGATGTATATCAATATTTCTTCATATCATTTTTATTTCATTGACACTATTATAACAGAATGAGCTTCTTTCTGATTATTTTATCAAAAAATTAATTTTGTCTTCATCAGAATCATGTTTGAAATATGATTTGTCATAAACATTTTATTGAAAAAGTGAAAAATAGTGTTATTTCTATTTTATTTAAAAATACATTATGATTGCAAAAGTTTCAAAAATCAGTCACTCTTTCACATTTAATACCACTTCTGCCATTAAAAGTCTACAACATACATCTGCTGAAGGTCTTACGTTAGTTTTTTTTTAATTTTCTTTAGACTTTATGATATACTTCAGTTTCTAAGAGTTTCACTGGTGCATTATGATACCGTCCCATAAAAACTGAATAATTTCAAGGCCTCTGAAATGCTTTGCTGTTCCTTATCAAGAATTCTTCAGTAGTTTATAATAATATAGCTTCTAAAGATTCACTGTGGTATCAAGAACATATATGTATATATAATACATACGAACACATATGTATGTAAGATGATGTGTTTTTTTTAGTAAATATAATTAGCAAAACGTTTTAAAGTTATGTATTTATTGCTAGAAGTTTACTGAATACTATGATATTAAAAGAGACGCATCACGTCCTTCAGGTAGTTTCACGCAGAAAAGGTTGCTAAAAAGAGATATGTTGATTGTGTGAGGTCAGCATTAGCAAGACCACGTGGGAAAGGCCATAACATAGCAACTTCCAGAAAACCAACAGCTACTGCTCTTTGTAAGGGAAATGTATGCATAGTTGTCTTCACACTTCCTTGTTCAATTGGTTAGTATTTATTTCAGAGTTTCTCAGAAGAAGACACATGAAACAACTTTATCAGAAATTACCTGAAAAAGAAAGGTTAAAATTCAGATTTCTAAAGAGACTTAGTAAGTCAACAGCTCTACATATTGAGGTCATATAATACAAAATAAACATTGTAAACCTTTATTCTAATATTTATTAAAGGTTGTTTGTGTAAATTAAAAAAAGAATATTATCACATTTATTCATTTTTATTTTCTTTATAAAGTCATAATGTTGTCCTTAAGAAAAT
Organism: Furipterus horrens; assembly: GCF_987537825.1. Lineage (NCBI taxonomy): Eukaryota > Metazoa > Chordata > Mammalia > Chiroptera > Furipteridae > Furipterus > Furipterus horrens. Next base: position 14,352,016 of record NW_028327171.1, read on the forward strand.
TGACATTTGGTACACTAAAATATATTTTTTCTTACATCAGACAAAATTATCAGACAGAAGACAAATGACCTAAAACCAAGTATACTTGCAGTGGAGATTTTAGTGCCTTTACCTTTATTCTTGAAGAAAGGAAAATTCTCAATGGCAGCAGAGATAGCAAGTAACAGCAAATATGTGTCTACTTTTGTTAATGAACCAAGCTCTGAACAAAATCTGTTTGCTGGTAGTAAGTTTTCATACTGACAGGTTCACCATCTCACTCAGAGTCTGAGAGAAAGCAGAATTGGTGTATTCACCTTGACTTACCTCGCTTTCTCATCAGGTTTAACTGCAGGAAATGTCAGACAAAAGTTGTTTCATAGGTCACCCATAGAGCTTTAGAGAAGAAACTGTTTTTTTTCTTTTCTTCTGCACTGTATATTTATTTTGAAATACTGAAAAATGCAACTTTCAGGGAGATAAACTCTTTAAGGGAAAAAATAACAACATATTCTTTTGACCTTATTCTCTTCCCTTCTCCCTGGTTTTGTTTATTAAAACACTAATTTGAACCTTGGTCTTCTGGTCATATTTAACCTGAATATGGAATTAGGACTGCTTTCCAAGTCCCATTTCTGATTAAATCTCTGTGAATATTAGTGCTGACCAGTAAAGTTTTCCTGACAAGATCGGAACCATCTCCTTGACTCTATCCTGAGCCAGGACCTTTCAGTGTTTAGAAATGATATCTCCCTAAATGTTCTGATGCAGCATTCTTTCTAGAAAATGTGATGTTGAAAAAGTGTGTAAGCCCTTGAACTATGAGGGAATAGATCAAGTTTGTTGGTGTCAGCTACATACCTTTGCTTACTTATAGAGAATGGCTGAGAGACTTTAAAAGTCTTCATCAAGTTTTTATATTTAAAAAATGTTATAGAACGTGCAAAAAAGGACGGCTTCCTGTCAAACTCACAGTTTCTCATTCGAATTCCCTCTGCTTATTCATCAAATTAATTGCCACTCTGAGATGCTGGCAAACTCACTCAAGACCACAAAGCCAATGTATGGCAAAGAGAGCAAAGCGGTCTCAAGGTCCAAGCTCTGCATTTTTCCATCATGTCACTTTAATGTCAATGCCGTCTTTTTCTTGGACAGTCATTCTTTGACATGGCTTCTCTTGTTTTGAAGCAAATATTAAAAGATAAGGCATGCCATTATTTTATTTAAGCTAAACTTAAAAATAACTGAAGTATATTGAATATTAGATATTACATTCTTAATTACTGCAGTATTTCATTGATAGAACTATCAGCCAAGCAAAATACTATTAGGCAGACCCCAGAGCTAACCAGTGAAAACAAATATCTTTTTAATAAATAAAGAAACAACTTACAGGACTTTTGAATGAAATTTGTAATAAGAACTGGACATTTACATTTTAATATGCAGTCTGGTTTTTTCCAATTTAGTGATTCTGTCTAAGGTGATGTTCAATTTGCATTCATGAGAATAAATACTTTTGAGTGGGATCAATTTAAGTTGAAGAAAAACTCACGTAAAAAGTTTCATTTGACTCAGAAATGTGACCAGCTGAAAGAAAATGAATCTAGCTTTAATCACATATTGAGGCAAAGACAAAACAGCACAGATCTTAATTGTTTTGGTTCACAAAGATGCTGATGCTCATTTAAATTCTTTTCTGGAAATGACAATCAGCACACTCCACATGATGTCTTTTGGGGACTTCATAGGACAATCATTCTCATATTATACATTTATATAATTTTTCTTCATGGAAAAATCAAAACATTTGTCTACTAAATAGTGTATGGTGATTATAAGCATAAAGCTGAAAATGTAAGTTTTGGGGAGAGGTGAAATCATCCTATGAAGTCATGTAGAAGCCATTGTTATGGAAAAGTACGTAAAATGAAATTTATGATTTTAATCTTTTAAAAGTATATAGTTGTGTGACAGTAAGTACATTCACATTGTTGGACAGCCGTTACCAGTATCTGTCTTCAGTACTTTTTCATCTTCCCAAACTGAAACTCTTAACTTATTAAACATTAACTCCCCCTTTTCCCCTTCCCCCAGCCCCTGGAAACTACCATGTTACTTTCTGTCTTTATGAATTGGTCACCCTAGGAATCTCCTGTAAGTATAAAAATATAATATTTGTCTTTTTGAGACTAGCTTATTTCACTTAGCATTATGTCTTTACGGTTCATCTCTGTTGGAACATGCATTAGAATTTCTCTTTTCAGACGGAATAATATTCTATATACATATATACAACGTCTTATCTGTGAAAGGGCACTTGGGTTATTTCTACCTGTTGGCTATTGTGAATAATGTTGGTATGAATATTCTTAATATTTTTGAGTCCTTACTTTAGTGGAATTGTTGTATTATATGGTAATTCTATGTTTAATTTTTTGAGGAATCACCACACTCTTTTTAACAGAGATTATCCCACCAAGAATGCAGCAGCGTTCCAGTTTCTGCACATTGTTGTTATCACTTGTCATTTTCTATTTTTGTTTGTTTATGTCTGTTTCTGCTTTTTAAATAATAACCATCTTAATAGTTGTGGACTAGTATCTCTTGATTTTTGTGATGGACACCTTTTCATATGATTATTGGCCATTTTTATATCTTATCTGGCCAAGTGTCTATTCAAGACCATCGCCCATTTTCCAACCAGTGTGTTTGTTTTATTGTTGCCCATGCCTGTATCTTACCAAATAAGTGCTTGGAAAGAGCCCAGTTTTACAAACAGGTAAGGATGGTATCTCGACACCCAAAGTCTGCCTTTGTATTTTCTAAAAATTTCTCTAATATAATCCTGAAGTGTATTACATATGTGGAACTTATAGATGAACACCGAGGGCTTCATCATAATGTCATAATTTTCAATGACCAACTGAAAATATAAATGATGCAACTATTTTGAAGAAATAACTGGAAAAATAAGCAGGAGAAATGAGTTCTAACCCAAGCTCTGCCTCTGACCAATTATAGCATGCTTAGAGAATTTACTGAAAGTATTTTATTTTTAGTTAATTAATATATTTACTTGAAAATGTTTAACTTGCAAAACTGACACCCGTTCCATTGCACCTAGTGCACCCTGGCTTGGTGTCATTTTTAAAACATTTATGACACCTGTTTAGAAGTGCTACACAAAGTCTTTATTCAGGCATGGATTTGACAGGTTTTACACATTTTAACATGTGGAACCTGGAAGTTCTTTCAATATCTTAAAGATTTTTATGGCTTTAAACAAATAGAAGTTTTTGTATTGAATCATTTTCTTTAAAAGTCACCAATAAAACTACATCGTATGCCTTGTTTTAAATACTGCTTGCAAATCTGGAAGCAGCCAAGTAGTTGTGATTGTGATTTTCAGGCTGTAAGGAAAATTCTTACCTAGTTGCCAGCACACTGTTGTAAATTAAATTGTCTCAGTTTCAACTGCAATTAAAAATGTTATTAAGACAATGAGCGGTCAATATGCTAAAGTTTATTTAATGTTTACCTTTAGAATGACACATCTGAGAAATACAAATTCTACTTTTGAGATTAATTATATAGAAGGCTTGTTATTGTCATCATCGTTACTATTGCTGTATTATTCTTCATTTGAAAAGTAGTTTTCACATTGTATAAATCAAAGTCTTAGGCTGAAACTTAGAATCAATTCCCTGCTTGTTATTGTTGTCAGGTCGTTGGAAAGCTACTTAATTGATGAAAGTTGGCTTGTTCATCTACTAACTTGCAAACTTTGAGTATTATATAAACTATTTAGATACAAGCGAAATCTAAACATACATGTTGAGATTACTTTTAGCTGGAATAAGCATATCATGAAAGACCATGTCATGTACAATCCATTTTTACTGATTCGTTTGCCCTTTCATGATCTCCAAATTGCTCATAATGAGCATATTTATTCAGTGATTATAAAACTGAAGAAGAAAAGAGTAATCTGGGTGATCTCTTTTTCTCCAAAATGCAAAGTAAATCATATCCCAAGAACGGCACAGGTGCATGAACCAAGGAATGGTTCTTTTCCCCTGAACGTGACTACTGAACAGTAGATGTTGTCAGGGCTATGCAGACAGCAATATTTTCGTTACAGACACCCAGCCAAGGTAGCTACTACATTATCCTTTGCTTTCAGTTTCTGTGATTAAGATAGAATTTGCTTTTCAACTCAGCTCTGTGGCACAGAAATTCTGCTGTTATTGCTACTTAACACTATGCTGGGATTCTTCCTTAACTGTTAACTCAGACAAGAAATAAAAGACCTGATGATTTAAAAGTGAAACGATGAATATCACAGTTAAAAATAATTTCTGAATATGATACTGTTTTGAGAATGTTGCAATAGAAGTACAGGGAAGGCAGTTAAAAGAAAATGAAGGCAAATTTGGCTCTATTATGGTCAGACCTCTGTGTATTGTAAATGACAACAGAGCAGAGTGATTTTAATGATGCTTTATATGTACTGAATGGTCTTAGTGGGTCAGTTACTGCACTAAGAGTTTTACACATGTTAGTTTATTTAATACTGACTAGAAGTTTGGAGATGAGCAAGCTAGCTTCCATAGATTAAATAACTTTCTAAAAAGATAAATAATAACCATGTATGTAGAAAAGTATATGATATTTCTTCTGGCAAAAAATACTTCAGTAAGTTATACAAAAAGTTCTAATATAATTATTCCAGAAAAGCTAAACTTAAAGTAAATTTCTAGGACTTGGACATTTTCATACTGATTTTCAATTTGTGTTTTAGATCAGTTCAGGTCTGATTGTTGTGTTATAGTTCAAAAAGTATAAAACATTATTACCATCTTTCAAGCTTAATATTTATTTATATAAAAACTGCTAGATGATTGAAATATTAAAATAAATATGAGGGAAATTACATTACTAGGTAAAGATAAAAAGATATATATCATATTCTCTGTTTAAATCATTTCACATATTTTTTAGTTTCTCTTTCAAGAAAAGTAAAAGTTAGTAAGAGTTACTCCAAAGAACTCTACATTCCAAACAAAGACAAAACAAAATAGTTAAGTTAATGACATTGCATTAACATGTAAATTCTTATGTTAACCAATACTGTTGGTTCATAAAATATAATTCTTTTTTTAAATATTGCCATTGTATCGCTTCTCGGCCTTTTGGCTAAGATCAAGTGTAAATATTGCCATTGTATAAATAATATTTTGTGCAAATATTAGCTTCTGTACTCAAATAAAAATTTGCAGTTTTATTTATCATTGAATGTTTTTATTTGCTATATGTTACCAGAATCACTGCTACTAATACCAAGTGTAGGATTTACTTTAAGTACTTGAGATATTTACTTTCTCTAAAATCTTATTTTAATAAATAATCTAGGGACTACATTTTTAATTTGTCACATCTTGTGACTTTGAACAATAACATTACATTTTGTCTATAGCAATTATTAGTTCATGATATCTAGATTTTTTTGGAGATAATGAGATTTAAAAATTAAAGAAAAAAATACAAAAGCCACAAAAAATGAAATGTGTTTTATGATTTAGAATCTTAAAGTAATTAAATAATCACCTCACTGATGTAAAAAAATCAATTTTTTAAAAGCAAATGTTGGCCTTTTGAGAAAATGCTGAGTTCATGTTTTATGATGATTAATTTTTCTGGTATCATAAAAAAGTGCACTAATCATCAACAAAAAGTTTCTTACCTGTATTTCAGAAATAACTCTCCTTAATCCTGCCAACCGCAAATGTGAAATCCTTTTGAAATCTTTCTCAAGGAAGTTCATAAATGGGGAACTCAAAAATATGTCACAAAACTATTGCAGAGTATTATGAAAAAAATATTGACATTACCAGATGAACTTATCTTTTTGAGAATAATAAGGTGAGCTCTGTTCAAAATAGTAGGATCTATTTAGAAAAGTATTATCTGTATTATTCAGAAGAGATTTGGAGAAACTAAAATAATATGAAACTAGTTATTAGCTAAGTAGAATAAATATAAACATATATTTATTAGGTGGAATGAATAAGATACACATTGTTTAATAATTTATTTTATTGGTATTTGAACAAACATACTACTCACCATTTGGACAGAACTTTATTTTTTATTTGCCTGAGATTTAAATAGTAAAATGAGTATAATGTTCCCAAGCTAGGCAAAGGAAGTTTGTAGTTACAAATATTCTTATGGATTATTAGGAAGAAATGCTACACTAAAAGATCCCCTACAAATTGACCATGCCACTTTCTAAAATTTTATATTTTACAGTATTCTCCAGTATTGATACAAGAGTGAAATCAATCAACAACCAGTGAAATTATCATGGCTTTTTGATGGTTTTTGTTATTATTTTGGTGAAAAATGAGCAATAATTTTTGATAAATTGTAGGATAGCACTTTTACTGGAAAGGTACTATTATGTTCCTACTTACATTTATAATATATACATTTTGCCATTGTAAGCTGTAACACACACTTTTTAGTACCTCAGGAACCTGTTAACTTTTTGCAAAAGTGAACTGTAAAGAGCACACATTATCAGCTCAGAAACTTAAGAACTCTTTTAGCACACTTTCCTTATCAAGCTGCTAATAACTTATAAACTGACTAATAAATTGTGTTAGTACCATAGAAGATTATAACCTGGTCTCTTTAAAATGTGGTTATTATGAATTTTTGTGTTAAAGTGTCAAATTTAACTGTATTTCTTCTCAGTAACTATAAAGCCCGTGTTCCTATATTTCAGTTTTTGATATTTCTTTCAACACCTGGGCGGAAACACATATTTTAAAATGATATAAAACTTGGTATCTTTCATTTTTTTGTTTTAAAGAAAATTTAGCATATCAAAGCACCTAAGTTCTATCTGCCTCTTTAGGTTATCTTATTAAATTGAATGTTTGTAGGATGTTATGTTCAAATGCAAAACACATCTTTCATTTTTAGAAAGTATCAGGCTCTACAGCTTTGGTCACAGGACTAATGACAGTAGTTGCAAGTTACCATTTTTCCAGATGACAGAAGCAAATTACTATATCACTTCACAACAACACAATTGCTTGGGAATGGTAATATAAAGCAGGCACTTATTCTTATTTTGTCGTTATAGTCACCCTGAGTTTGCTAAAATCAGTCATCAAAGATTTTGGTAATGTACTAAGTAGTCAATTTATACACTCCTTTCTTTAATGCATTTTTAAAAAACTGGGTAACAAAGGAAATAATAATCTTTGCTACTAGAAACGGAGGGGTGCACAAAGAAGAAAAAACATTTATTGATATTCTTTACACTGTAGTTGCTAGTTTAACAAACAAATAATTTCACGAGACTAGTAACACTCCTCCTCCTCTTCTATTTCTATTTGATAATTGTCCAGAGACTGTCATGTTGATGTGACAAAAATTACATATGAACAACCTTCACAGTTATGATGAAGTTTACAAATTGACCCATAATGCTTTTGCTCTACTTCTGAAAACCAAAGGTTGTAATAAAAAAAAATTTATTACGGCTAGAGCTAATGCTAGTATGAGGTTTGAGAAGGTTTTGATATGCATAATTTTAATACTTTTTTAAAGTAGTAGGTGGTGATGATAGAAAATGAAGCTGAATAGACACAAAGTTGAAGGTGAGATGCATAGTATTAGATGTGTATTTTTCCCTCCATATTGGATAGTTAGAAAAAACAGGAGATATGGTGAATTAAAAAAGTGTTCTAGACTTGTATTGTAACTTAAGCAACTTATCCAATGATCATATGTAAATAGAATTTGGTTTCCAAGGGGCTTTTATATGACTACCACAACATAAAAACTTATATTCTGTAATTATATAATTTTTAACATTTTTTTTCTTTCTATTATTGATCATTAGCTGAACCTATTTAGTTTAAATTATAGGGTGTTTTGTGTTATAATATTATTTTATATAAAAATAAGTCAGCATATGAAATGATAAAATTTAGTGCATTTAACTGGAAGAGAAATCTATATAATTTTTGACATCTGTTATCAGAATTAACTGTGATAATAATAGCCAATAATAATAGTTACTTTTTATTGAGTTTTCTGTACATTGGGTACCCTTGTTAAAACCTTTATGAGAATATTTTATTTAAATTTCTCAACAACATGATGAAGTAAGTAATTATTCCCATGGCATAGGTGAGTAAAATAAAGCATAAATGACTTAAGTCACTGACCTAGCTATGTGTTTGGGCCTTGGCCCCCCAAAATAATGTAGCTATACATATTTGTGATTGCTGGTCATATAGTAAATTATGAGTCCTTAATAAAGAGTGGTGTATAGAGAAGGATTATACTCATGTTAGATAGAGAATCATGAAAAGGTGACATTCGAAATAAGAATAGTGTTTTAGAAAATTATAGCCACAGTGAAGAATAGATCAGAGAGAGACACTAATGCATGCAAGTGTAGATAAAAATAAAGACCACCCAAATGAGAACAGACAGAGGCCATTTATTTATTCAGAACTTCTTATAGCAAGGGAATCAGCCACCATCACTTGCATTTGGCAGAGACTCAAAGGCAAGCAGAGGAGTGGGAAAGCTCTAGAGTAAAAACAAGGGAAAGTTCGGCATTAAGAAGGCTGATGTGAAGTAGGATACCCTATGAGATTAATCTGGGGAGCATATTTGGCTTTCTCTGATTATCCCTGAATTGAAATTAAGAAAGATGACAGACACTGACAAATTCTGATCCTTCCGTCCTGATTGTTACAAAGGCTGATAGTGATGTCAATGTTGTAGGTCAGGGATCAAATCTCATTTGTGGTTTGATCATTTGTCTATTTATATATTCAGGACACCAGTATTTCCTTTTAGTTATTCTTTAATTTGTGAATTGTTTACCAATTAAGGGCATGTTAGATATCCGGAGCTTATTTTCTTGAGAATTGTCCAGTTGCCTCCATAGTAACTGTATCAGTAAATCTTCTTGAGGTTATCGTTAGTGTATTATCATGCTAATTATCTGATCCAAGAACAGCTACACAAAAGCTTTGAAGGTTCTAGATAAAAGACAGTGGACTAGTGTTATCACCACTATGGCAAAAACAGGAATAATTAATAGTACCTCAAAGATAATTTGTAATCAAGAATCCTGCTATGCACTGAAGTTTGGACCCCTCCTCCTAATTCATTGATCTCCATGTACTGGTTTTTGGAGAAGGAATCATATAGTGGTGATTGTTTGTAGGATGGAGCTCTCATGAGGGTAAACAGGTCATGAGAGTGGAGTTCTTATAAGAAGAGAGGAGATAGATGATCTCTCTCTGACATGTGAAAATATGGCAAGAAGGAGGCTGTCTGCAATCAAGGAGGAAGGCTCTTACCTGACACTGAATCTGCTGTGTTATTGATCTAGAACTTCCCAGCTTCCATAACTCTGAGAAATAAATGTTTGTTGTTTTACTCACCCATCTGTGATAGTTTATTATGTCAGCCCAAACTGACTAGGGCAAAACTTACTGTCCAACCGAAGCCAGGATAACAGGTCCCCTAGACAGTGACAATCAATGGTAGAAATTCAAGTAGCTTTTTCTCTTCTGCTTTGCCTGCATCATCACTACTTTCAAGTACAGCAGGGCATGCTAGCAATGGCACAAATGCCACCATGACTGGCCAACAAAAAAATATAGAGTAATAGGATTATCTTTCACTGCTCAAATGAATTAGCTGAAACTAGTGTGTATTCCATGTACTACAGAGTTGGTATTATTTAAATCATCAGTCAGAGTTAATAATAAGTTTCTTATAGACTTTTTTATATATATGATTCCTTCCACTGGGAGCACTGCTTTGATTGTTAACATAAACATCGAGTAAATAATTTCCCCACCTCTAGTGTGTGAATAATGAATGGCAGCTTCAATCTGGAAATTAAAATCTGAGTCAGAATTTCAGCTTTGATGACTTATAGAATTAGGGTCTTTGTAAATAGACAATTCTTGGATTGATATTCCTAGAAGGCATTACTGTTAGTCTGAGGAAAATAGGACCAGGCTTTCTTGCAGGGAAAAAAGTAATATCTGAAAGAGACACATGGGAATGCAGGGGGGAAAAAGCTGATCACAACAGTTGGGCAGATCTAAAGCCTTACATAAACTCGGTTGCCTATTTGGGCCTCTATTAATCTTTTACAAGAGGCAAGATATTGAGTTACTTTTCTACAAAGTTTGTTAAATTAAATTTACAAATTATTTATATTCTGACCAATAAATTATAATAATTTGATGGGTGGCGGTTGAGATGGGGGCCCTAGTAAAGTGCCAAGTTAATTTTTTAAGGCCGCCTGTCTAGGTAGGTGCAAATGAAAATGCCATGGGCTGTAAATATGTATTGTCATTCAATGAAGCCAACGTTTCCAGTGTTTTATGTTGTAGGCCTAGTGAGAAATGATGTATCAGGCAGTCAGGTCAGATTGAGGAATTTGAGATAAAATAAGAATGAGTATCTTCCGATTGAACAATTATAATAAAAATTATTAAAGAAAACCAGGAAAAGGTCACTTTTTAAAAAGAGTTGGTGAAAACCAAGGGTTTACAGAAAATTATAAACAAGCACATAGAAAATAATATAACAGAATTAGACAGGGGTATGGGTCCAACATCTTGGAGTAAAGGTTTTTATTATCTTGCACTTTTGGTTTGTTCCAATGGTCCTGATTTAGCTGCACAGTTCTAAAGATTGGCTGTTTCTAAATCTTTGAGAATCCTCAGCTTGAAAAGCTCTCTTAAAGTAGAATTCCATTTGTATGGGCTTCAGGATCGTAGCTTACATTATGAAATGCACATCCAAGCATGGATTCCTAAGAGTGTCACCAATGTAGTTTTTCTTAGCAGTTCCTAATAAGGTTCCTTTCAGTGGCGTGCAAAAGAAGCTTTTCTTTTATTTATTTTTTCACTAGGTGATTTCTTATGATTGAAGATCATGAGAAAGCAATATAGTAAGATGTTATGGGAAAATAAGCAAAGCTGTTGATGAGATTGGGTATAGTACACGAGTCCCTGGCAATATTTTGTCATGTCTGTCACCAGCAGGGCACAGTCTAGTATCAGAGAAAAAATTGCTGAATACAAAATCAAGCAGTTTTTTATACATGTCTAAAAGCTGCAGCTTTTCAAAAAACAAAGGTTTCAACCCACTGTAAAAAGAGATGTATAATAATTAAAACATATTCATATTCCATAGATGGCATCAACTGGATAAATTGCATCTGGAGATGTTCAAATGGCCATTAGAGATTTGGGTTCTGGACATGTGCCACCTTTCAGTTTTTTCCAGAATTATGTGTTTGATGCATCACACATAACTTAAGTAACTTTAGTTGTCTTTTTAATGTTTTCCCACTGTGCTGATTTACTACTAATGAAGTTGCCTGTACCATGATACGTAGTTTCATGGAGAAATATCCATTTGAAATAATCTGGTGCCAACAGGCAGAAATCTTGGGAACATCAGAGATGATCTGAATTAAGGGCTCAACCGGATTTTTCCCCACATTCCTCCTTTTCAAAGTCAGTGATGAAACATTGCTGTTTTATAATGACTTTTTTGAATCACTGCAGCTATTTATGCTTCAAGTAATTTATTGTGACTTCATATTGATTAAGGTTATTTGTTTGATATAATAACTTGTTAGAGATTTTGTTTTGTTTTGTTTCTTTCTGTTTTTGCATTGGCCTAATTTTTATAATATCTATGTGTCCTGAAAGTAGCAGTAAACTTAGAAGTTTCTTAACTTGTCTATATCTAATGAGGATGCAGCAGAAATTATACACAACTCTCTGATTTCCAAAGCATACCAGAGCCATGTACTACTCAAAAAGCACATCTGCTATTTATATTTATGTTTGCTCTATAGCCATTGTTTAGTTGACAAGTCCTAGCTGTTTAATAATTTCTGCCATTTAGACTGATTTTATCTCACATATAAAACTGTATAATATTGATCACAACACATGCTTTTTATTAACTTTTAGTTCCAGTATCAAGGCATAATCCATCACAAAGTAATATTAGGTCAATGTTCTCATGATTGTCTATAATAAACCTAAACAAAATTAACTTGCCGAAGTGAGAAAGCAAGAGTGTGTAACCTGTTCTCCTGGTGAGGACCAGAGAGTGGCAGGATTCAGGGTGGAAGAGTGGAGAATAGTAATGTGAGAGAGAAAGGACAGTAGAGTCTGTTAACAGGTTAATCTACTAGATTAAAGGTGTTGTGTTCCCTCAGTGAGCAGTGACAGATGCACTGCATGAAGAATCATGAGATCAAATGGGAAGCCTAGATCTTGTTCAGTAAAAGCATCAGTAAGTTCTCTAAGTTCTGCCACGGCAGTTACAGCCCTAAGATTAAGGAGACAGGCCTTTGAAACCTGATCAAGGATAAAGTTATAGCATGCAGTGAGTTTTTATACTTCTTCTGCAGCTGAGTTAAACTTCCAATTATTATAGGCCCCTCATGTATAAAGGATTTTGTAGTAGGAGGCTAGTAGAAGAGTTTTCTTTAGGATCTTAAAGGACTATTTGCATTTAGGCTCTCCAAAGAGGAGATTTAATTAATTAATTAAAGAGAATTTGGAATCTCAAAAAAAAAAAAAAAAAAACATTTGTATCAACAATATCCAGTTAGAATTAGAGCTATGGACTTAATGTGCCCCCCCACATTTATATTTTGTCACCTAGCCCCCGAGGTGGTGGTATTGGTTGTTGGGATTTTTGGGAGGTGATTAGGTCATGAGTGTGGATCCTTTATCAATGATTAATGCCTTATAAAAGGGACTTGCAGAAGAAGCTCCTTTGCTCCTTCCACAATGTGAGGTTACAGTAAAAAGAAAGCCACCTATTAACCAGAGAGCAGGTCCTCACCAGACCTGGAACCTGACTACAGGGACTCCCTGATCTTGTATTTCCAGCTTCCAAACTGTGAGAAATAAATGTTCATTGTTTATAAGTCACCCCGGTTTTGGCATTTTGTTATAGCAGCCTGAATGAAGTAAGACACCCAGGATTTTTTTTTTTTTACATGTCTCTGGTTCAGTTTTGCTCATTTGTTTGTGTTGTTCATTAGTTTTCTGTATTAGGTGATATATATGGTATTTGTCTTTCATTGTTTGACTTATTTCACTAAGGATAATTCTTTCTAGTTGATTCTTTCTAATTCCATCCATGCTGTCACAAACTATAGGAACTCCTTCTTTCTTTCTGCTACATAGTATTCCATTGCGTAAATGTACCACAGTTTTTTGATCCACTCATTTATAGATGGTCATTTATGCTGTTTCCAGCACTTGGCTATTGCAAATAGTGCTGCTATGAACATAGGGGTGCATAGATTCTTTTGAATTAATGTTTCAGGAATCTTTGGTTATAATCCTAACAATGGAATTGCTGGTTCAAAAGACAGTTCCATTTTTAGTTTTTTGAGGAAATTCCATACTGTTTTCCATAGTGGCTGCACCAGTCTGCATTCCCACCAACAGTGCACTAGAGTTCCCGTTTCTCCTCATCCTCGCCAGCACTTGTTGTTTGTTGATTTGTTGGTAATGGCCACTCTGACTGGTGTAAAGTGCTATCTCATTGTGGTTTTTACTTGCATTTCTCTGATGGCTAGTGATGTTGAGTTCTTTCATATGCCTATGAACCCTCTGTATGTCCTCTTTGGAGAAGTATCTGTTCAAGTCCTTTGCTCATTTTTTAATTAAGTTGTCTGTCTTCTTGGTGTTGAGTCATGTAAGTTCTTTATATATTTTGGAGATCTATCCCTTGTCTGAGGTATCATTGGCAAATATGTTTTCCCATATGGTTGGTTCCCTTTTCATGTTGCTGATGTTTTCCTTTGCTGAGCAGAAACTCTTTAGTTTGATGTAGTCCCATTTGTTTATTCTTTTCTTTATTCCCCTTGCCTTAGGAGATATATAGGTGATATCTGAAATTTTTCTGCTTTTGTTTTTCTCTAGGACTCTTACGGTGTCACAGCTTACATTTAGGTTCTTTATCCATCTTGAGTTTATTCTGGTGTATGGTGTAGGTTGGTGGTCTAGTTTCATTTTTTTTTTTTTTTTTTTTTGCATGTCCCTATCCAGTTCTCCCAGCACCATTTGTTAAAGAGGTTTTTTTTCACTCCATTTTATGTTCCATCTCCTTTTGTCAAACATTAGTTGACTGTATAGACCTGGGTTTATTTCTGGGCTCTCTGTTCAGTTCCATTGATCTATACGTCTGTTCTTAGGCCAGTATCAGACTGTTTTGATTATAGTGGCCTTGAAGTATAGTTTGGTATCAAGTATTGTGATTCCTCCAGCTGTGTTCTTCTTCCTCAAGATTGCTGTGGATATTTGGGCTATTTTTTGGTTTCATATAAACTTTCAAAGTATTTGTTCTGTGAAATATGTCATTGATATTTTAATAGGGATTGTGTTGAATCTATAAATTGCTTTGGGTAATATGGACATTTTAATAATGTTGATTCTTCCCATCCATGAACATGGTATATGCTTCTATTTATTTGTATCTCACTTAATTTCTTTTTTCAGTGATATGTAGTTTTCCAAGTACAGGTCTTTTACCTCCTTGGTTAAGTTTATTCCTAAGTACTTTATTTTTCTTGTTGCTATAGTAAGTGGCATTTTTTTCTAGTTTCTATCTCTGATATTTTATTGTTGATGTACGGGAATGCCTCTGATTTCTGAATATTGACTTTGTACTCTGTTATTTTGCCAAATTCACTTATTAGGTTGAATAATTTTTTGGTGAAATCTATAGGGTTTTCTATGTACACTATTATGTCATCTGCAAATAATGACAATTTTACTTCCTCTTTTCAAATTTGGATGCCTTTTATTTCTTTTTCTTGTATGATTGCTGTGACTAGAACTTCCAATACTATGTTGAATAGGAGTGGAAAGAGTGGACATCCATGTCTTCTTCCTGATCTAAGGGGAAATGCTTTGAGTTTTTGTTCATTGAGTATGATGTTTGCTTCAGGTTTCTCGTATATGGCCTTTATTATGTTGAGGTAGGCTCCCTCTGTTCCCATTTTGCTGAGTGTTTTCATCATAAATGGGTGTTGCACTTTATCAAATGCATTTTCACCATTTATTGATATGATCATGTGGTTTTTGTCTTTCATTTTGTTGAGGTGGTGTATTATGTTTATTGCTCTGTGAATACTAAACTATCCTTGCATCCTTGGGATGAAATCCACTTGATCATAGTGTATCATCTTTCTAATGTGTTTCTGGATCCAGTTTGCCAATATTTTGTTGAGGATTTTAGCATCTATGTTCATCAGCAATATTGGCCTGTAGTTTTCTTTCTTTTTTGTGTCTTGACCTGGTTTTGGAATTAGGGTCATACTGGCTTTGTAGAAAGAGTTTGGGAGTCTTCCTTCTTGGATTTTTTGCCATAGTCTGAGGAGGATAGGAGTTAGTTCTTTCCTAAATATTTTGTAAATTTCACACGTGAAGACATCTGGTCCAGAGATTTTGTGTGCCGAGAGTTTTTTGATTACTGCTTGAATTTCACTAGTTGTTAATGGTCTTCTCAGGCTTTCTGCACTTCTTGATTCAGTTTTGGAAGATTATATGTTTCCAGAAATTTGTCCATTTCATCTAGGTTGTCAAATTTCTTGTGATACAGTTTTCTTAGTAATTTCTTACAGTGCTTTGTATTTCTTTGCTATTGGTTGTGATTTCTCCTCTTTTATTTCTGATTTTGTTTATTTGTGTCCTCTCTATATTTTTCTTGATGAGCCTGGTTAAAGGCTTGTCAATTTTCTTTATCTTTTCAAACAACCAGCTCCCACTTTTGTTGATCTTCTGAATTGATTGTTTAGTCTCTATGTCATTTAATTTTGCTCTGATCTTGATGATTTCCTTCTTTCTGCTAGCTCTGGGCTTTGTTTGTTGTTGTTCCTCTAGTTCTTGTAGCTGCAGGGTTCATTTTTTTTTTATTTGAGATTCTCCTATCCCTTTTAGGTGGGCTTGTATTGCTATGAACTTTTCTCAGGACTGTTTTTGCTATATCCCATAGGTTTTGGGTCATTTTGTGTTCATTTTCATTTGTTTCCAGAAACTTTTTTGACCTTTTCCTTAATGAATTTTTCAATCGTCATTTTGTGAGACATCTAATATAAATTGGGTGACTGTTTAGTTTATCAGGAGAGACATTAAGTTTTTGTTTTTGTTAAGTGTTTTGTTTAAGTTTTGTTTTGTATGTCTTAGATATGTGGGTCAAGTGTGCTGAAAATTGTACCGAGGAGAGTCTATTCTACTCTTGAGAGTGGGAGTATAATAAATGACTCAGTTTTTACCCA
The DNA here is from genome assembly GCF_987537825.1 of Furipterus horrens. Taxonomy (NCBI): domain Eukaryota; kingdom Metazoa; phylum Chordata; class Mammalia; order Chiroptera; family Furipteridae; genus Furipterus; species Furipterus horrens. Next base: position 14,368,379 of record NW_028327171.1, read on the forward strand.
GTCTCTATCTGTGTCTTTGAACTCTGATCAGAGAGTCTCTGTGTTCTCATCTTCTCCTCTGTGTCATTCAATTATGTTTGATTGTTACTTTTTTACTTAGTTTCTTTGCTTACTGTATCCTCTTTTTAACAGGAAGGTACTTGAAGTTGATAACTCCTTGGTGGTTCACTTTACGATCCTACCCAGGGAGTAAAGTTACCTATTATTTTTCAATAGAAGTGATGATAATTTATCGGCTACCCAATATTAGTTTTATTCTTATTATCAATGGAACTTATTAATTATTAGCTTTCTTATGAAATTATTCACATTTGACAATAGCAAAGAATGTGTTTGTGTGACTCTCTATCTCAAGGGAGGGCAAAATCAAAAGGTCAGAAGAAAATTCTTTTGCCCACATTTCCCAAAGGCGTATACTTTTGGATCACAGGAAAATGGGGCTTGGTGTGTGCAAATAGAAAACTAATTTTAAAAATTAACTTCAATGAATACTATGTTTAATATAGTAATTGAAATAAATTTATTTATTGCAGTGTTGCCTTATTTATCTACTTCCACTCAAGAATTGGTGAGCAGATAAACCAGTTGTGGGACATTTACAGACTGCAATATGACTTGGCCTTAAAGAGGAAGAAAATTGTACCCTTTGTGACAGTACGGACGGATGAACCTGAAGGCCATTATGCTAAGTGAAGTAAGGTGGTCAGAGAGAGACAAATACCATACACATGATTTCATTCCTATGTGGAATCTAATGAGCAAAGTGAACTAAAGAACAAAATAGAGACAGATTCATAAAGAACAGCCTGACACCTCTGGGGTGGGGGTGGGATGGAGGATAGAGGGATTGAGCAAAAAAAGAAAAGGAGCTCCTGGTCAAGGACAACAGTATGGTGATTGCCAGGGTGGGAGGTGGTTTGCAGAGGAAGAAGAGGGGTTTCAGGGAATCAATGGTAATAAAAAAAAAACAAAAACTATTTAAAAAAATCTATAATGTCAATGTCTAAGGAAAATGAAGTGCTAACTTTCTTTATCATGCTATCTTAGTCTTCCTTTTAAAAAACACAGGGATCTGGACAATTCTGAAATTTCTGCATTAATTTTGTGATTTGTATTTAATCTCTTAATGTAGAATATCCAAACATTACACAATAAAAGAAAACATTAATATAGTTGTAGCGTTCATTGAATATATTTTGAATAGCCTTCTATCATAGAGACATCTTATAAACTTGTATACACACTATGCACCTCACACTGACAAGTTAACTGCAGAGTCTTTGTTTCTGAACTATGGGTACACATCCTTAAGGACAAAGCATTCAGAGAGTTAAACAACAGCAAGTAGGGAAATGGTCATCGCCAACTTCCAACAAACTGTAGAGATTCTACAGGAGTTTACATTACTTACTACAAGTTTTAGATGTAGTTAAGATGAAGCTTTCCTATTGTATAAAAATTTTCTAAACAATGAGCTGTGTTCCAGTGCATTCATGAAAGTAAACAAAAGGGAACGCATATACAATAGAAAGTTTGGCTTTGAGAAATTAAAGTCCAACACAACAATCATTCTTTAACCCATTGTCAAAAAGGGAAAAGGTACCTGGTGTATTTGGCATTCTCTCCCTTTCTCATGCTGTGAGTTCTAATTTTGCTTTGCTTTCCCCCCTGAATTTAAATGCTTTTGTTCAAAGGAGGGCAGTGCATCTTCATAAATGTACAGAAAATTATAGAAATAGATCTACATAAGTTTTAGAATTTCAATCTCTGGGGAATAGTGAGTGGAAATAAATTTGAATATAATGAATATTATAAGAACAAGCTGCTTAATTTAAAAACCTTTACAATGTGAACATTATTTTTACTTAATTTGTTTTACCATCATGTACTTACGAACTTAAAATTGTAACATAGATGATTGGATTTCTACAATGGTCAAAGATTAAATCCCTAGCTAATCAACAGACTTCTCGGTGTAAAATTTAGTAAATGTGGTAAAATACAGCTAAGGCATTTTCATGTTTTAATGTGTTTTAGTAGATATTTGTTTAATTTTAAATGTGGCAATTTACACATTCCTTGTTTTTATTATCACTCCTTTTCCACTCTAAATACTAGAATTTGCACCAAAATTACTGCTTGTAAAACATTATTAACATATTCTGAAAGATTACCTGTAATGAAATAAAGAAATGTGAATGTATAATGATCTAGATAACATCCCCTAATTGTGACCTGCAATTTAGTTCAAATCTTGTTACCAGACCTACCGCATCCAGGTGCTGGATGATGCATATGGAAAGGTGCTTAGCTATATTGAGAGTAGGGTTATTTAAAAAGGTTTTATCAGAATGAAATACTGTAGTGATTGAAAATGTCTGAAATATGATTATGCAGAAGAAAGCTCTGAACTGACTATTAAGTGACCTTAAACTCATATACATTTGCCTTTATGTCTGGTGTAGAATTTTCTTATGAAATATATTCTTCACAAAAATGTATAGAAATTTCTATGTGCAGTGGAAACAACAACAATAAAGTGAATACTAGCGAGTTCACCATCCAATTTAAGAACCAGAATCATGTCATGTTGAAATGTCCTGTCTTGATTCTCGATGATCTCATTATCTCTCTCTCCTAGGACAGCCATTACACTGACTGCTAATCACACAGTTTTATTTCATTCGAGCTCACATTGTGTTCCTAAATTGCATCTTGTTTAATTGTCTAAGTCAGGCATTTATATACATCTTTTTTCTGGTATTCCTGCAACAACACGAAAATTGTTGCAGAAGGATATTGAGTAGAAGGGGTAATAGCATGTCTCCTTGTCTTGTACCTACCCAATCATAACAGCAATGGGTTCAATACTTCAGCATTCATACAGGCTCTTGGTATTTGTAGATGCCTTGTTTAAGATTTAGAGATTTCTATTACTGAAGAGAAACAGATTTATTTTATATTACTTAAATCATAAATGGATGCTTGGTTTTATAGAATTTCTATTTATTAAGATAGCCATATGGCTTTTATTTGCTGCATACCATATTAATTAAATAATTTGTAACATTTTATTAACATTTGACTCCTAACATTCCCAGTCTGGTCATAATGATTTCTCATTTTTATCAATCTGAGATAAAATTTTTGTATCAATGGTCTTAAATGATTGTGACCTCAAATTTTATTTACTCACACAGTCCCTAACAGGTTTTGATGATGGTGTTAAACCAGTTTTACAAAATTACTTGAGGCTCTCCCTTCGTGTTTTCTTTCCTGTGGCATTTTGCATAATTTTCAACTGTCTAGACCTAAAATGTTTGGTAAAATGTATTAGTAAAACAATGCTTCCTACATTTTCTCAGTGTTCTCTCTACCTGGAAGTGGTCATTTACCATTTCTTTTATTTTTTATTCAATATCAGGATATGGGCAGCTGTATGTCTCTATTTATCAGCCCAGACTGGATCTTGGATAAGTCCAGCTGACCTGCAAACTCAGACTTAGTCTCAATGCATTAAATTTTCTTGTATTTTTCCTTCTCCTAAAATATCTCCTTTTTTTCTTCCTTGTGAAGACTCTAATTTTTTATGTTAGTTCTCTTGGATGGCTCTAAGACTATTCTGTTTCTCCTCATAATTTCTCTATCTATATTTTTGTTCCATGTTTGTGGTATGTCTTGCATTTATATTTTCCAAGCTTACAATGTGGTTTACAGGATCGGCTACCTTTTCTTCATCTACTGAACATTTGGTTCAAATTTCGATTTCAGCTCCAGGACACCAGGAGTAATCTCTCTACTTCAGTAAGTCTGTTTTATTTTCTGTGAATTGTAGACATTCTGTCCTAACACTTACAGGTGGCTATTTGTCTTTGTATGCATAGTGAGATCTTACACAGAAAGAGCTATTTTCCTCTGTTCATAAATAGACCTCTGGTTGAGTTGTTGATATAGTTAAACTTCATAAATAATGAAGATGACAGGATCAGAAAGGATTTCCAACCTCTCCAGGGTTCTGTTGAATGTAATCACACACTCGGTCTGTCCCCTGTTGCAGAAATTAACAGAAGCTTAATGCTCTCAATGCACCTATTAAGGTCTCCTTTAGCCTTCAGAGTCCTTCCTCTGGGACTTGAAGTTGTTCTCCAGACACTTCCTCTGTTACTGAGTTGTGCAGGCTAGAGATAATAAACATTTAGATGCCTTTAAACTTTCTCCTGGAGACATTTTTTAATATTCCAGGATTAATAGAACCAAGGGACCTTCCATCCCCTCACAGAGAGGATTTGTTTAAAGGTCTTTCTCTTCTCTTTGGAAGCGAAGAAAGGTCAATGTGTCATCTGCCCTAGATAAAACCTAGTCTCATAATTTCAAGTTTCCACCTCTGTGGGACAAACTCCACTGCACACACAGGTAATATTACCCTCGTTGTTTTACTTTATGAAGAATTTAGTGACAAGGAACTTATGCACTCATAAATATACGTACTTCAAATTATTCATCAATCTCTTAGCCTTGCAGGTATCTCAATGGCATTTGTCCTGAAACATGTATGAGCCCTGTTATCTCTTTTGTCTTCTAATTCACTTTTTCCTCTGCCACCTCATGGAGGATCTTCTGATATTTATTTATTTATTTATTAAATTATTTATTTATTTATTTATTTGTTTGTCTCTTTATTTATTTTTTTTAGAGATAAGGGAAAGGAGAAAGAGAGAGGGAGAGAAACATCACTGTGTGGTTGCCTCTCACTTGCGCCCCCAACTACGGGACCTGACGTGCAACGTAGTCATGTGCCCTGACTGGGAATCGAGTCAGTGACACTTGGCTCGCAGGCTGATGTTCAATCCACTGAGCCACAGCAGCCAGGGATTTCTTCTGATATTTATTAAACCAATTAGCAAGATATGTAAATTGTGGCAAGTGTGAAAATATTCATTGTCCACAGTCACAATGACTTCAAAAACAACTAATATAGAACAAAATGTGTAAGATAGGTGAGATAATTAATGAACTGTTTTCAAGCACTACATCCTACTACCCTGACAAATCTATTTAATTACTGAGAGAAGATTTTTCAGAATGTACTATGGAAAGCAATAAAAAATGAATAATATGTTACCTTTAAAAACAAATCTTAATCTACCAAATTAAAAATAATGTGTTGCAGAATACACAGCATTTTATTTATGTCCCCCTGTTTTATTATCTGCTGTGGACCGAATGTTCGCATCCTCTCAAAGAGCATATGTTATAACCTCACAGTCATGGTATTTTGAGATGAGAGCTTTGGGAGGTTATTAGTGAGGCCCTCATGAATGGGTTCAGTATCCTTAAAAAAGAGATCTCATGGATTCCTTTGCATTTTCTGCTACGTTGGGACAATGCATGAAGATGGCCATCTGTGAACCAAGAAGAGGGTCCTCACCAAATACTGAATCTGCCTGTGCCTTGATTTTGGACTTCCCAGCCTCCAGAATGGTAAGAAATGAATTTGTTGTTTTTAAGCCACCCAGTTTAGAGTACTCAGTTATAGTAGTTCTGAAGGACTAAGACATTGTCAATCTCAAAATTTCAATAAAACCATTTTGTTTCCTTAAATCAAAATTAAATTTTTGTTTTATGGTAAAAGAAAATCAGTTGCTGAATAAAAATGTCCATTTTCTCTCATTCATAAAATGTAATCATTTTAGAATAGATGTTGCCATATTTTTAAAGGGCATCAAGATTTTTTTAAAAATAGAGAACATTGGTTTTTCTAAGAAAAACCTTACTCTATCAACAATATTTTTGAAAAAAATAAGGAAAATAAATTATACATTATCAAATAATCAGCATTAAAGTTATTTGCCTGTTTTCCTCAATAAAGTGAGAAAAAAACAATTTTCATCAGCAAAGAAAGTCCCAGCAAGGAGACACGTGGTATTATTTGGTATAAACCCAAGAAATATTGTAATATTGTACAACGAGGCTCAATACTTAATTTTTAAATGCTTTTTCTTATGAGTAAGAATCTTTGAAGCCACAGTATTGGAAAAGAAAAACAGTGATGTAGCTTAATAGACAATTACAAATGCAGACAGATAAACATGATTAAATGTCTCCAACAATAAATTAAGTAAAACAGAAGTGATTAATACTAAAACTAAGATTACTAGTGTTATGCACTCATATTAAAATATATATAACTCTGTAGCAGCAAATACTAGTTCTACTTACATGATTCACTGAGTTATTTCTTAAAATAAAGTACATATTTTAAGTGTTTATATATTTTCATTACAGTAAGTTTATTGCAGTAGTTTTCACATAGTACTAAATTTGAAAATAAATAGAATACAAGAATTGATTAGCTTGTCACATATGCAGGTTTATTTTATTGTCATTTACAACTTTAACAATATCTCCAGTCACTGAAAAGATACAGAAAATAAATAGTACACTGATTTCTCTAAATTGTTTTCCTGAGACACTAATCATCAGAAACTACAGCCAAGCCACCGAAAACAATCATGCAAGAATAGAATCAATGTTGATTGCGTTTACTCTTGTTTGCATCTGCTTGGCTCATAAACTGTTGCCAAACTTTTATCAGATTTTACAAAAGCACTCATAAAATTATTAATAAAATATTGATTTGTTTGTTTTGATTTAACTGACAAACCTAGTAGAAAAAAAATAGAGCAAAAGAAAAATCGATTACATTTCATATTCTATTTGGTATCTTCTGTACTTTCTCAGGGAAAGAGAATCACGCCTATTGTTATTTTGAAGAACACAGAGAATGCAATACAATTGCTAAAAGAAATCAAAGGTGATTTGTTCTTTCACAATTTTTAGAAATAATTATGAAGTACAGTTGACTGATTTGTTTCAGAATAACATCAAGAACTCCGGTGATAGATATTTGATTTTCCATTCACATATTCAGGTTTCTAAAGCAGCACTGATAAGTTGGAGGGAAGTTTCCTCAAGAAAATACAAGATTTTAAAAGTTGAGATTGTTTACTATTAATTAAGCAGTGCTTATGTATAAGGGCCTCATATAAAACAAAAAGAAACAGTTAAAGTATTGTTTCAAACTCAGGTCATTTATTAAGTTTTTCTATTTTCCATTAATGAAGTTAAATTCCCAGGTACCAATTTCTCTGTAAACAGTGTTTTGCAAGGCAAAGCAAAACACACCACACATCAACCCTTAATAATTTTGCCTAATATTATGAACTAAAGTGTTCCCACCTCCAGGGTCATATGTTGAAGCCCTGTCCTCCAATGTGATTCTATTTGGACATGAGCTTTTAAAGAAATAACCAAGGTTAAATAAGGTCATAAAGACGGGGCCCTAATCTGATAGGACATAACCTTCTAGGAGGAAGAAGGAACACCAGAGCTCTTTGTGTGTGTGTGCACACAGAAGAAGAGCTGTGTGAGGGTGCTGGGAGAAGGTGGCTGGGCAAAAAAAGAAGAGATCTTACCAGACGCTAATCCTCCTGGCACCTTGATCTTGAACTTCTAGCATTCAGAACAGTAAGAAAATGATATAGTTCTGTTGTTTATGCCAGCCAGTCTATGGTATCTTGTTAGGGCAGCCTGAGCTGACTAATACATCTAATGTAATTTCCAAAATAGAAAAAATATCTGTATCTGTGAAAATTGGGATTTTTAGTAAAAGTTAAGGTGATCTGAGTCAGACCTTTTGTCTCTTTCATAAACTGTGCTCATCAGGTAAACCCAGAGACCAGATCTTGACTTCCAGTAAAAGGGAACAGGACTCCTGTGAGAAATGGCCAAATCTAAGATTGAGGAAGGACAATACAAGATAAAACTGCAACATCTTAGAGTGGCAGGTACAAGGAAGTGATCAAAAGTCAGAAGGATGAGGACATGTCAAAGGGACACAGGAGGCAACCTGAAAAGACTTCTAATGCTAAAAGCTGAAGAAATTTGAACAGAACAAATAAGTCATTATGGGATTATAACCAGGTATATACCTTTAAGATAAATGAGTTGGTAATGTTAAAATAAGTGATTGACTACATAAATAAATGAAGGTGAACAGATATTGATTACTTATAGAAAAGTCCAAATAATGTATATAAATACTTAAATTTTCCTCTCTTTATGAATGGACTAGACTTGGTGATTTGCTTCTGGAAAACAAAAACAAAAACAAACAAACAAAAAAACTACAGTAGCTTTATAGTGAGAAAATATTAACACTACTTTAACCAAGTGATTGAGATGATCATATAGTGATGAATCATTTTCATCAAAGGTACACCCTGTAACATGTGATGAAATTGGCATTTCTTTTTCTGTGATATTCTTCCACAAGTTCCATAAATGCAGTGTAATCATAAGAAAAATATTACTCAAACTCAAATTTAAAACATTCCTCAAAATGAATGTCCCAGACTCCTCAAAATTTTGTCTTTGGAAACAAACAGAGACTGAGAAACTTTCACAGTTAGAGGAGACTAAGGAGACAAGATATGATATCCTGGACTGGATAATGGAACAGAGAGAATAATAATTGAAAAACTGGTAAAGCTAATAAAGTCTAAATTTTAGTTAATACAATTTTCTAATGGTTGTCTCTCAGTTGTGACATGTTTCCTACACTAATGCAAAGTGTCGCCTTTGAAGGAGAACAGGGTGATGGGTGCAGAGGAACTCGGTGTATTATCTTTTCAGCTTTTCTGAAAATCTAAAATTAGGGAAAATCATACTAAAAATAAAAATATACACTTAGTCAAGTACCTTAAAATTGTTAATATAGAGTTTGGAAAATTGGTAATGAAAATAATACAATCTGAAAGATGATTTGGACTTCAGAGAGCAGGAAATGTGGGTAAACCTGTAAGCCAAGTCAAAAAAGAAGAAAGTGATTTAAAAGATGGTTAATTTGATTAAATACTAAAAAGAGTTTATAGAAAGTTAAAAACAAAGAAAGATACTTTTAAACACAAATGTTTTTTGAGAGATCAATTCATATTATTAGGATAAAAGATTGCTGAAGAGACTGTTTAACAGATCTAAGGCATTTGAGACATGGAATAGTGGAAACTGTTCATCATACACAGGATGGTTCCGTGATTCTATCTATTGTTAAGATCCCCATTTCTCTTCCAAAATATCTGGAAGCTACTACCACTTTAAACTACATGCTACCAGTTAATCCCTCAATTCCACAGAATGGCAAGAAATATTTCCCTGTGATGATCTTCACGCACTGCACTCTTCCGGATTTCTCAAGTATTTGGGAGTCTTACTTTCTCCTCCATATAAATTTCCCTCAAATACTAAAACTTGAAATTAAATTGTAATAAGCATTCACTATAAATGACATTTCTCATTGTAGTTATTTATTATTAAGTGTTATAATATCTACATTAAAAAATCATTGGCTAACTATCTTCTTGAAATCATCTACTCATAGGCAGTGATATGTGTTACCAAAGATCTCTGGTGCTGAGGTTTCAGCCAGCAAGTCTCCTGCAGTCTATAAGGAAACAAAAGTCTTTCCTTGCATAATGGGACAGTAAATTTAACATTATTAAGATTGATGGTCTACTCTTCTTACAAAATTGAAAAGACAATAACTTGAACTTGTACTGTTCTTACTATAGAGCAAAATGCTGGCCAAATTTGAGCTGACATCAAAAGTCAAATGTAGTATTTTAGACTTCTTGCTAGTCAAATGCTTAGATTATTACAGATACCTGTACTTAGAAATGTTACCATCATCAAGTTGAATTTAATGAAACTAACATATTTATTGAACTAGGTCTTTCAAAGCAAGTTTTATGGGCCTTGACATTTGGTAGCTTAAATGTTAAAGCAGTGAACACTGATAAGTTTGATTATAAAGTGCTGTTATTTGAAATAGAGAAAATTGATTGGGAAGAACAGAAGTGGTGTAGAAAAAGATAATGAAAATGCCATTGCATTTTAGGCTGACTCAAAATAACACCTGTAATCCGAAAAGCGTCCACCTTTTAAATATGTTCTTATATATGTGTGAAAGAAATGGATGGATCAAAGTAAAAAAAAAAAAAAAAAACCCTGCAAGATGGAGCCATGCTCAGACATAATAGATACTCAAAACAACTAAAATTAATTAATGCTTTGGATACAAAAACACATAAGGGAAGCCCTTTGAAAAAATATTAATTTATTTCTCTTTGTTAATGATTAATACTTTGGGCACATGGTTCAGTATTTTTGTTTTTAGTTTTTATAAGTATTAAGGGGAATGGAACTAGCTATTGACACCTATTACATGAAAAGCTAATAAAAATATATGAACTTGGGATTTCTATTTCTAAAATTTTTTTCAAGGAGAAAACAGAGGTCATTGTCAAATTATATAAAAATTTTAAAAAAATAGGAGAGATGAAAATTGACTGTGGGAGTAGGGGGTGGACAGGGCAGGGGAGAGCAATGGGGAAAAATTGGGACAACTGTAATTGAACAACAATAAAATAAAAAAGAAAAATGTATATAAAGAACACACATAAAATTTTCAAAAATTAGAAGAGAAAAAGATTTTAAATCACCAAAACAAAGATATCATTAGACATGGAGTATTCGTATGTAATCTCCTTTATTTTTGTTGTTCTCCTTGAATTGCCATATCTCCACAACTGTAAAGGACAATGAGTGCTCTCAATGAATAGAAAGAAAAATCTCACTGCGTTTTTTGTGTTCCTGCATGTCTGCTGAACAGTGTCATTGATATTACCGATAGCATTTGTCCCACTACATAAGCTAGAAATGTGTCTTCTCTCCAGGGCAAAAGACAAATTTTTTTCTCAGAACCATGGAAAAACAAACAAACAACAAACAAACAAAACAAAAACAAACCAAAAAGCACACATCAGATATGTGTGTTAGCAGCTGCATTGAAAAATTGAGATTTTCTAAACCCAGGGATCTTCATCAGTTATGTAAACATGTTGTGTTTGTAGCATCTGCCTGAGCTGCTTGCCCTTGCACAGTAGGACTTGGAGATGAGAGAAGCCATCGTGAACATAAAACTCATGCTGCCTGCTGGGCCATGAATAAGAAAGGCATTGTGTTTGACCAAGGGAACTTGTGTCCTCTGCCAACATGTATACAATTGTGATAAGCTAACTTGTTTCCTTGAAGTAGTATAGAATCTTTACCCCTTTTCAGTTCTTGAAATCATGGCTCTACTTATTCCATCCATGATTAAATTTGTGGCATAATTGAGGCAAACTAGGATATTCAATAAGGTTGAACTTCCTGTCTCAAAGTTCCTCCACTCATATTTTTTCTTATTTAATTCATCCGCTTTATCTCTCAATCATACTAAAATTCCTTCTACTATTCTAAAGCATTTTCTATAGTCAAGGTCAGATTATCTGCTACTTGCATTTAATTTTTCAAAAAATTACTTTTACTACTTAAGAGATGATTGATATCATCCCATGTCAATCATGCAAGGATGATGCATTTTATGTGTATGATTGAATGTGTTAAGTCTCTGGAGAAATGAAGTATTTGAGATGTGTTTTCGGCTGCCATAATATATACACATGCTAATGCTTGTTTTCAATTTGTGTAAAGAATGTGATTTAAAGGAGACTACAAGTTTAAAAAGCTTGCTGAACAGCCTAACTTGACATAAAGATAGCCATCACTGTTTACAGTGCGATTTTTAGCTTAGGGTTATGACACCCATAAGATAGGTTCAGTCTCTTAAGAACTGAGTAAAACTTATAAACTAATATTACATATATATAGTACATCAGTTTACTGAATTATCATGAGTAGTATAAATCAAAGAGGTTAACCAGTACACTTCTTCATTATAGGAAACGAATATCTTAAGATATATTTTAATTAGATGTTTGTTTTAGGAGCTTTGCATCAGATTAAAGAATATAACATTTAATGACATCCGACTGTCAGAGTGCTGATTGCCTCCATCTCTAAAGTGGAAATATATATCTACTAAGAAGAGTTAATACTAAAATAAAATGATCAAGCTATACATTCACTTGCATCTTGCTAATTGGGGGGATATCATTTTTTTCCTTTAAAATCAAAGTCTTGTATTTTTATTTTGAATTTAGAGATACTCTATACTAATTAATAGTAGTGTTTCTTTTCTGTAAGATTGTATTAAAGACGCAGGCGTATTTCTAGCGCTTAATTTATTCATTTTTAAAGTTTTGTGCATTCCTTAGAATGTTATTTATTAAAACTACTAGGATAACTCTGAATGTCTTTTTCTTTCCAAGCCATCAAAAGATATCTATAGTAGTTATATAAATTATATAAGCTACTCATGCCTAGAAGACTTTTGAATCTTTTGGGTCTATATAATAAAGCTATATAATAACAAATTGTGAATAGAAACTAAGATTATAGAACATTCCTTAGAGGTTCATGACTCAAACATTGACTATTTTATGATGCTTCCTGATCATTTATGCTATCGTAGCACTAAAGTTTTCATTAAGTCTGAAAAGTGGACAGAAGTTTGCCACTCCCAAGAAAGCTGTAAAAAGGAGTGATCCTATTGGTTTTATTTCTAGTTCTCACTCCAAAGAGAGAAGAGCCAAAAGACCTCCCAAAAATGCCACATTCTTTGAAGGAATAATTTTATAAATAATTGAACTCTATACCCTGAGAGAAAATTATTTTTTCCTTCCTTAAATTTTTAACATTTCTTTAAAATTCTCTTTTGACATTAATACTGTTTCCTGTACTTTGAAATCAGTTACATAAATGAACATGATTATGAACAAGTGAGTTAATTGTGCCAAGTATTATGTAACATATAGAAATATTAATTTATTCCTTATATTTAGAAATATATTTATAATAAAAATATATTCTCAATTCTCTAACTGGTTTTACAATAGGTTTTTATATAGTTTTAAGGGAAGAATAGTAGATTATGTTACCCTAAAAAATTTCATGTTGGCATAAGCATTATTTTAGCTCCAGCAAACATAAGAAAAGTTCTTTGCCCTCTGCTATTTACCAAAAAGAAGAATATTTATTTATAAATATGCCCCTCTTTTCCTTTCTACCAGGAAGGACAGAAGGCAATTATTGAAGACAACTCTAGACCACAATGATCAGCTCAGAGGCAGTACCAGAGGGGCCTACAAACAAACCTTGCTAAACTAACCTTAGCTACCATTGTTTCCCATATATTTACTTTCTCACAAATGGCCACCTCTAGATCTCTAGAAGCTCAGAGTACTTTTTTCTTTGTCTTTTCACCTCCCTGAAAACGTGTTATTCTTTCGTTAAATTGCTATGTAAAACCAAGTTCTAACCAGTGTTGGGTGTAGATATGATGCTTACGTACATAAACTTTACTTTTCTTTTGCCATCTGCCTTTTATTAGTATAATTTACTGGGTCTAAGCCACAGACTTTGAAGGGTAGAGAAATAAAAATTATTTCCTCTCCTACATGAGCAGCTGTAGATTTGTGATACATTGACTGATTTCTAGCTTCATAATTAAAAATAATAAGACTTAAAAAATTTGATGCTGTAGTATATAACTATTGTTTATACAATGTTACAATAATATTTTAAAATAATTATATTAATATGGGAAAATTATTGAAAGGATTTTGCCAGTTGATCAAAGAAAGACTTTTATAACTATTGTTAGTTTGTGTTTATTTTAATATAATAAAGCCTTAACTTTAATAGTAAATAATTTCTCTCTCTTGGTAACTGACACATATGATAAATTTGTATAAATGTCAAAGCTTAATTTAAAACTTCACAGCTGTAAAAACAGGCTTTCTGTTTTTCAAAAGAAATAAAGTCAAAATCTGAAAACTATAAATAACAAAAGTAGGTAAACTTTGGAGTAGGACAAAAAATGAAAATAAATTTTTTTATTAGTTATAAATTCCCATTTTTTTTCTGATGAAATATTTTAAGTAACTTCAGTAAGTTTCTGGTCCTGCTCTTTATAATTCAGTTCAATTATCTTCTTCCTTGGAGGTCCCACTCAAATGTATTAAGCATTCCTTTTAGCTATGTGTATCTCTAAAGCACAAGCACAACTATTCTTTGACCAAACATGCATTCATGGATAAACTAACTGTTTTATGACTGGCTTCTCCGAACTGAGATATTCTTGATAGCGTATAATATAGTGCTACCTTATTTATTTTCAAAACTCTAGGATCTGGCAAAATTGACTCAGTAATTTTTATATAAAACTCTGTTTAATGAATTAATATTAACAAGAGATTATCAAGGAGAAATTAAGGTAAAATTGACTTGTATTAGTCATTTTCAACTTCAGCTTTTAAAGGCAGAAATTGTGAGATCTTGAGTAAGAGTGAATATCTCTAAGTTTTAGTTATCTTATTGATAAATTATGATAATTAAACTAATTGTAATGTGTGCACACACATGCTACTGAATGCATACTCAAGTCCATCTTCCTTTGTCCATATTAGTAAAATCTTAGATTTGAGTAAGGGATCACTGTATATCCTGAGTCCAATTATTTAGAAAAATATATTCTGTCCTTAGTCCCTGACAGATTTTTTTCTCTCTGGTTTTAGTTAGATTCCTAAAAGACATCATAGTAATTATGGAAGTTCCAGAATGAAGAGATGAGGAGAAAGAAAAAGAAAGCTTATTAAAAATAGCAACAGGAAAATTTGCAGATTTGAAGAGAAAAGGATCATCTAGATCTATAAATCCCAAAAGACTCTGAAGAGATTGAACATAAAGAGGTCATCATCAAGAAACATTATAATCAAATTGTCAGAAGTCAACAGCAAAGAGAGAATTTTGAAAGCAGGAAGAGGAAGGAAACACCATATACAAGGCCCCTCTCCATAAGACCATCAGCAGATTTCTCATAAGAAACTTAGCAGGCCAGGAGACAGTGGGATACTTTCTTCAAAGTGCTAAAATGAACAAACAAACTAAACACACAAGAAACAAAAATACTCAGCTAGGCAAAGCTATCCTTCAGAAATGAAGATGAGATGAAGACTTTCCCAGACACACAAAAGCTGAGGGTGTTTCTTGCATTAAACCTGCCTTGGAAGAAATGCTAAAGACAATTCTTTAAGTTCAAACAAAAGACACTAATTAGCAACATAAAAAGACAGGTAAAGGTAAGTAAACAGTTAACTCAGAATACTCTAATACCTTAATGACTGTGTGTAAATCAGTTTTAACTGTAGCATAAAAGTTAAAGACAAAAATGTTAAAAGTAACTACAGCTACAATGATTTTAATGAATAGAGGATATATAAAAAGATATAAATTGTGACATTAATAACTTACAGTGTGTAGTGAGAGTACAGAAAGTGCAGAGTTTTTGTATGTTAAGAGGCTATCAGCTTAAAATAGACCATTTTGACTATAAGAAGATTTGTGTAAACCTCATAGTAACCACAAAAATAAATCAGTAGTACATTCACAGAAGATAGAGGAAGAAAGCAAAGCATGCCACTGCAAAAATATACAAACAAACAAAAGCATCAAATCAAAAAGAGGATGACAAGAGATGAAGAATGGGGGAAAAAAGCTACAAGGCAGTCAGAAACAACAAAAAGTCAATAGTAGGCCCTTACGTATCAATAATTACCTTAAATATAGAGTACATTCTTTAATCAAAAGACAAAAAGTGGCTAAATGGACAAAAGAAACAGGAACCATCTATATGCTGCCTACAAGAGACTTACTTTAGCTAGAAAAACAATAAAAGCTGAAAGTCAAATGCTGGAATAAGATATTTTATGCAAATGGAAACCAAAAGAGAGCAGGGGTACCGTACTTATGTATGACAAATAGACTTCAAGTCAAAAATAGTTACATGAGATAAAAAGGTAATCATATTATGATAAAAAGGCCAATTCATCACAAAGATATAAAAAGGAAATATATGTGCACCCAATATTGAAATACATGTGCACTAACTATATAAAGCAAATATTAATCGGACTGAAGATGGAAATAATAGTAAAATAATAATACTAGATTTCAATAAATATCTTATACTTAACAATGGATAGATAATACAGGCAGAAAATTAATAAAAATGAGAGAGGACTTGAACAATACTGTAGATCACATAAGCCTAGCAGATATATCCAGAACATCTGATTTAGTAGCAGCAAACAAACATGGAACTTTCTTCAGGGTAAATCATATGCTAGGCTATGATTTTGTTCATGTCTAAACAAAATTTAAGACAATTGAAATCATACCAGGTATTTTCTGAGCACCACATTATGAAACTAGAAATCAATAATATGAGGAAAACTGGAAAATTTACAAAACTGTGGAAATTATCATTCCTGGGTCAAAAAAGAAATTAAAAGAAAACTCAAAACATATTTTGAGACAAAGGAAAATAGAAACACAATATAGCAAAACTTTTGGGATGCAGCTAAAGCAGTACTGAGAGGAAGGTGTAGTGACAGATGCCTACAAAAAAAAAAAGAATAATCTCCAATAAGCAATATAATCGTACACCTCAGGTAATTAGAAAAAGAACAAACTTAATGTAAAGTTAGCTGTAGGAAGAATTTAATAAAGATCAAAGTGGAAAACAATAAATTAGACACTAGAAAAACACTAACAAAGACAAACAAATCTGAGTTGATTTTTTGAAAAAATAAATAAAACTGATAAAACTTTAGCAAGATTGATTAAGAAAGAAAGGAATAAAACTCAACTAAATACCATTATAATGAAAGAATAGACATTACAATCGATGCCGCAAAAACAAGAAAGATTATGAAATTACTATGAACAACTAAATTACAATTCGACAAATTGGATAACCAAGAATGAATGGATAAATTCCTAGAAACATATATCCTACCATGACTAAATCATGAAGAATTAGAATCTCTGAATACACATAAAAATAATAAAGGAACTGAATATAATGCTGCCTACCTAACAGCCTCCAGAACGGAGGTAGGAGGTGACTCTAGAGGGCAGCGTTATATTTGATATTTACCCCTTCAATTGTGACCATGTACTAGGAAGGATCTAGGCAATGGAGAAGGGGCCATGGTTCAGTCTTTCAGAGAATAATCAGGACTCAGAACCATTACATAAACACAGTAAATACTGAAACCGCAATGGGGAAGAATGGAGTCTGTTTTAATTATCTTGAAAATAGGCTACTCTCTTAATTCACATTGTCTGTGAATAAGATTGTCTGGCCTAAAGCACAAAGGCAGTGTGGACAATATGTTTCAGTAACATACTAAAGACTGTAGAGTGGGACTTTGATTTAATTTTCCCCTAATTAATTCTTTTACCTTAAGATTGTCCAAATTTACTGATAGACTCACTCCTTAGTTAGTGCCTGGTGGCACACATATTTTTCTCCTTGCCAAAATTTAACACACCTTGTTTTCTCTTTCAATATTAGTAACACACAAAAACAAAACAAAACAAAACAAAACTAGATAAATCATAGTAGGGTGCTAAAAGCTGGTAGAAGGCACAAGTGCATAAATCTCACTAGAAAAACCTCTAGAACTAATGATAATAATAATAGTACTAATAATAATAAAACTAAAGAGAGGCTTGAGTGGAGATATAGTCCATATTGTTCAAGCTGTTTGATAGAAAAATTGAGATTCATCATACTATCCTATCGCTTTAAAAATGCTTGAGAATTTCTACAATATATAGTTAAATTTGCCACAGAATGATACAGAAAAATAACATGATTAACTGTTTCATTTAAAATTGGCAATATAAAATGTAGATTAAAATTTAAAAAAGAAACTGGCAAGGCTTTTAAGACTGAAGGCATGTAAAAGTAAACTTGTGTTTCCCAGTAGTCATCCCCCACCAAAAAGTTTCCAGTTTTGCTAGTGTGTTTAATGATTTAAAATCACTTGAGAACTTAAGAACCAAGCCAATTCACGATTCTCTCATTTTATTAAATCATAAGATACTAGTCATCTGTTCAAGTGTCATTTATGTGTATTGCATATTTTTTATTTTTATAGATAATATCTTAGACTAAAATTTACCAAAACAGAGAGGTTTTGTAATGGTCATCTTAACTCCTGGTTCTTTAATTTCCAATCAGCTTTTTGTAATACTAAATGACTGATGTTTCTGAAAATGTAATATCTCCCCTCCCTTCCTACCACAATTTATAAATATTCAGAGTTTACAAAATTATCTGCATGGCTGCTACTCAGATTTTCTTCCTACCTTTCAATGCCCTTAATAGTCTGCCATCATGCAATTCACCCAACTCTCCCATTATGCAAGGAAAGACATTGCCGGACAATTCTATTCATAGACCTTAATTTTCTAAATTTTAGCCCTAAGTCTCAAACAACTCCTTCTGGAGCAAGTGATTCTAAGAGTTTATAACACACCCTGGTTTTTCATATTTTCACACTTTTCCTTCTTTTTCAGCTTCCTGAAATGTCCTGCTGCTCTGTTGCTCCCCTTTTCAATAATATCATCAATTAAAGCTGAACTCAGTGTTAAACTTCATTATATAGTACTTACACACAGGGGTCTTTACACTCTGAATTCTGAATAACATTCTCCTTCAATACAGACATTTGAGCATATAAAGTTTATTAGGTTGTATAGCTAATTACACATATTCAATGCTATTACGGATCTAAAAACCAGAGTCCTAGATTGTAAGAGATAGATAGAACCAGTACACAAATAGCCTCCCCAAATACAAAGGGTGGCAACATAATTAATATCTCATGATTCCTCTTAAAGTATCCAGCATCCTTCAGGATACATATTTTGGACTGTTTTTATGTGTTTGAAATAGTGGGATGTTTTGAACAAATGCAATTCAAAGAAGATTATGGAGGGAATAAAGCATGTCTACTCCATCACATTTAAGCTGTAACCACTCACTGCCTGTCTGTGCGGTATCTGATGGCATGAATCACATCTCCTCCTCAAGGACTATGAGCAGGGAGCAGTTCAGTTTGCAGGCTAATGTGACTGCACTGAAATGTGGTCTTATTAGAGCTAATGTCAGTGAACCTGTCAGATTCAACATGAGTTCCTGTCATTGTCTCCGGAGCAATGAGGTATTACTCTGATTGATCTGCATAGTTGCCAACTGCTTGACATTACTCAGCTTATCCATGGGTTTTGAATAAGTTCAGGGCTATCAATCAACCCATATACATACATATGGGAAACTCTTCATCTGGAAAGTCTCATGCATTAATATTGCCAAATCTCTTGTGAATTAAGTCAAATGTGTTGTTTATGAGTGCATTATTGGTGATATGATCAAGAGATATATGCACTTTAGGTTAAATTTCAAAGCCACAGTGAACTAGCCCATACTTGAACTAACCAAACATAAAACAAAGCTTTTAATATTTAGCTTCCAAAACTGTGGGGTTGGTTTTTTGCTTCCTAAATTAATAAAATGATGAGTATACAAGTAAGTTTTAAATTACAACGTAGTTTACTGAGAACTCATAATTTAATATTAGTGGCTCTACATAAGACAACTGTTTAGAAACAGCTCAATAATTTCTGACTCAAATGTATGCAGTTTTTTGTGAACATGAGATTTTTCTCTTGGATTTACAAAAATAACTGTGAAAGGTGACATTAACTTTCTGAGTGGATGCTGCTATAGGATGAATATTTGTGTCACAAGTTTTCTCCCCAAATTCATATATTGAAATCTTAATCCCCAAGGTAATGGTAGGAGGTAGGACATTGGCAGGTGATTAGGTCACGAGGGTAGAGTCTTCATGATTGGGATTAGTGCCTTCACAGAAAACACCCCATTAGGAACCATCAGCCCTTTGCCCGTATGACCACATAGCAAAAATGCACAATTTACGAATCATAAAGTGAGATTTCACCAGATACTTACTCTGTTTGGCACCAGCCTCCTGAACTGCGAGGAATGAATTTCTGTTGTATATAAACCACCTAGTCTATGGTATTTCTGTTTAAGCAGCCTGAGTGGACTAAGAAACACGATTAAGGAGTTTTAATAACAAGACTTGAGAATGGAAGTTAGAATGAGCTTCCTGTTGCCCTTCTTGGCCTTCTGTGAACCTATAGATGACTACATGGCTGTACAAAACATACAGGAATCTTTGAGTCTACTCAGTTAACCCTAAAGTACCCTCCTGTGGCTTTTATCACCAAATTCCAGCAATTCCTCACAGAATTAAGCAGCTGACCCTGCTTGACCAACTCTGTGCCATAATGCAAGTGACTTTACTAAGATCATCCTGCGTGGGGGCAGGTAATTTTGTAGGCCAGAATTATTTACAGCTGGACTGAGAGATATTTATTCTTATCATTCAGAAGGCCAGGAGCCTGGCTTTTACACTTGGCCAAGTAAGTGTGTTAACTAACTAATTAATTACTCATAATGTGCTAAGGACCAAAATCCCCACCTAAAACCCATGGCTTTCACCTGGCCATTAGAATAAGAAAATAAGCATGACTAAGATGGAAGTTTTTGTCAGACTAACAATGACCACACACATCTTGGCAGCTTATCTCACAAACAAAGCATGTTCTTGAATATATGAGAAAGCTCTGGGTGGCTTGTTCCTGGGTATGTGCCTGCAATGTCTTTTCTTGCTCTTTCATAATTTTGCCTTAATTACAAGTCTTACATGTGTGTGCTCCGCGGAGTCTCTGAGCCTTTCTATTTTGTTTAAATGTGTGTGATCATTATAGTCATCAACTAGAATAGATTTTGAGATACTTGGGCTCTTCTTTTCTCACTGATCTTCTCTCCATATCAGCCAGTTCCTGTGGCTGCAATTCATCTTGAATCTTAATATAGTTTGAAATAGCCCAACTTTTAATATAAAGACCCAATCACAGTTTTTCTATCCCTTTCACTTTCTGGCTGACATCTGTTCTTTTCCTTGTTTATTAAGCAATGGATTATTTATTTATCTATCAAAACAATCCTGAATTTATTCTCTTATATTGCACAAATTTGATGTTTTAGATGCCAGGATACATATTTTCCAAAAAATAATATGATAATACTTGACTCTATTTTCTGTTTTCCTTTCTCAGAACTACCTGGCAAAAAAATACAAGCCCTAGCTTAACCAAAATAAGTACTTTATATTTGTTAAAGAAGGTGGTGGGTTGATACAGAAAAACTGAATAAATTGGAGATATTTATTCTTTTGTTATTTCATGGTCAAACATTTTAGCTGAGTCTCAATTACAATTAGAGCTTTTGTTTATTTATAGCCACTAATACTTATGATTTTTAAAAGATAATAAGACAGAAAATTAATAGGAGTATTTATTAGATGTCTAATCTTTCAGGAAAACTTTCTTATCTTAGGAGAAAATAGAATAAGGCATATTAGTTTTTTTCAATAACATTAGCTTGGTCATAAGAAGGAAGAGACATGTTAGACAATGTGACACCAAGATTTGTCCCAAGACTAACCTTGGTAGATTTTTATCTAGCCTAGAGATAGACTACAGATTTAAAGGCTCCATGAAAAAACATCAAAAATCGGGAAAAAAATTAAATTTAAGATTGAAATGTAAGATTGCTTTGAGAACAAGGTCATAGAGAAACCTACTTAAAATAAAGTGGGATTTCCCCTTACAAGTCCCAAAATAAGGATGATCTCTGCACACGGCAGTTCCAAGAAACCAAGTCAAGTTGGCAAACATGCGCTAGGTTTCATCAGTGCTAATTAAGACTCCAGACCTGCCATACCTGGAGCAGGAGCTTGTAAAGGCTGTGCCTGTGGTCAGATGCAGCTTCAAGAACAGTATGTTTTAGTGCCATGGGCTTTAGCACCAGGGCAAGGCAGTGCTAGGGATATCATCATGGAAGGGCAGACATTTTGGAACCAAAAGGCTTTGGACAGTGAGCAACAGAACTTCTCACAGAGGGTGAATTGAATATAGTGGAAGGTATTTTAGAAGGAGATGATGAGTCTAAAAAGAATAAATGGGACAATATAAAGCAAAATGATTTTTCTGTTGTTTAATACGACTTTCTTTGTATGGCTAGGCTGTTGCATTACTTATTATTTATTCACTCTCTACAATTATGTAAATTAATACGAACAGGGAACACTATATCCCAACATTGTACATTTTTCTTCAGTTCTGATTATTTCTCACGATACAACCATGTGTGATATGAATAATTATTAAAATGTTAATCGGGAGCATAGACAGGGCAGGGGAGAGCAAAGGAGGGAAATTTGGGACAACTGTAAAAGAACAATAATTTAAAAAGGCAAAAAAATAAAAGAAAACATTAATTATTAAACTCATTAAAACATTAAAATGCAAATGTTAAAAACAATCCTTACATTTAAAATGTCAAAACATGATTTAAACATAAAATTTTAGTATTGTAACATCAAGGTATTAATTTAAATAGCTTATATCTTTTCAACACCTGTTGTATGGTTATGATTTTTGACATATTAATATTTAATTTGACTGAGATTACACTAAAATGACTAAATTTATAAAGTAGTGTGTAACAGAATCTATGTATTGGTAGCCGATTTGAACCCATTTAAGTAATGCCATATTTTGATATAGTGGTGTGACTCAAGAACAATTTTTAATATGTACAATGTCTGTCCAGAAGGTATCCAGCCATGTAACTAGAAAAATAGAGGCATTTATTGAAGAAGATACAAGAAACATCGTACAAAAGACAATGATGCCTCAGGCCCCTTTAAAGTAGTTACCATGGGACCTCGCACAGTTCTCCCGGTCACCATCAGCTGCCCCGTCATATTTTCCTGAATCTTATTGACAGTCTGAAATCTCTTCCCTTTCAAAGGTGATCTAGGTTTTGGGAAAAGCCTGAAGTCTCAGGGTGCCAACTCTGGGGTGCAGTGGGGCTAAGTCTCCTGGGTGATTTGATGCTTTGCCAAAAAACTCTGCAGGAGGCATGATGCATGAGCAGGCATGTTATTGTGATGGAGCTTCCAATCACCAGGTGCCCACAGATGTGGCCTTCTGAATCATCCACAGAGTTTCTGCAGAGGAATATTAAAGCTTAAAGCAAAATTTGATGCAAATTTGTTGCTCTACTTACTCAGTCATTTTGAATGCGACGGCCACACAGTACACATCCTCACTCAGTGGAGTCTACCAGCCCCACTGATTAGTACAGTGACGTTGTCATTGTTCACACATGTGTATTCCAGTGCACTCTCCTTGGCTGCCAGCTACATTGATGTTGCGCAAGCCATTCTCACTATATTAACAATAGCTGAACTTTTTCCAGACAGACCTCACATATTTTAAAGAACATGATTTTCACTGCTAGCAAGGGGGATATTCAACGATAGTTCCTGTCATACTGCTTTCCCTGGAATATGCTTTTTGCTTTTCTACATGGTACTGATTTCCTTCACAAACATTGGTTCCCATCTGTGCACTGTTCACTCTTATTCTAGCTACAAATGTAAGACGACTCTATTAAATAGTCAAGGTATTTCAATCCTATAATTTGTGCAAAAAAGGTTATTCACAACCTATAGTAGTAAGTAATGTAGCTGATCACATAGAAGGTCAAGTAGAATAGTAAATTTAATTGAGATCAAAATACCATGACATTTTCCCCAAAATTATTTGTTAGAGCCTGCATCTGTTCATAGTAGCAGAAGATGAAATAATGCTCTATCTCTTCTCTCTTTTCCCTCTTTCCACATTTTGTTTTTTTCTCTCAAGTTCTCCCACTTTAACTGTTCAAAAACTTGATATATTTACTCAACACCAAAAGATGATTGTTATGACCCAATGTCAGAAGAGAGAAAAATTAAGTATACTATCAATCTATTTGCAAAGCACAAATTCTAGTTCTCCTTGCTTTGGTCATTGCACAATATAGCTCTGCTGGAAGTGAGGACCACTTGACTTTACTGAATTTACTAACTACTATAAAGAGTTCCTCACTTACTCCAGTCCCTAAATTGGTCACATTGGCTCTTAGAGGGGCGATGCTTCTACTGCTTCCAACGTTATACTTAGCAAAGTATGTGTGATACATAACATTGCAGATTTTCACTTAATTTTACCAGGTTTTAATATACACTCTTAGACACTCTTTCAAAAAACATTTTAGTTGTTTGGGGTTTGTAACATAAAGAGATTTTTTCAGCCTCCTTTTAAAAGTTGTGCCACAGGCAGATTTAGCTCCACAACAATCTAGACTAGTCCCCCTCTAAATGGATTTGTCATCAGAAGATTACAAAAACTATATAATACTGGTTTTAAAAATATATACATATAGCTATCTCTGTCTACCTCATCTTCACCTTTGACTTTACATACTGTATATTTTTAAGACATTGAGTACAATATCAATTCATGTGACATTTAATAAATTTTAATTGTATTTTCCCATTACCATTTAGTTCCCTTATACTCCCCTGCCCCTGCACAACCACCACACTATGGTCCATGCCCATGAGTCCTGTTTCATTTTCTTCATTCATGTGGCGTGTTTGACTCTGCACATCTACATTCTATCTTTCTAACATCCTTGTATGTTTTCCTCTTGGATAATCAATTTCCAACCATATGGAACTTCTTTATTTTGCATGTCAGCTAAGGCTTAGGTCAACAATAATCACTGGAGTATAAATGAATATCATTTTACTCAACCATAACATTTGTATTTAGTATTGTATATTTTGAATACAAGCAACAACCAAATCCGCAATACCAAATATCCTTTAGATAATACATTTTAAACTATTTTAAGTTAACTTTTAATTTGGAGACCACACAGTGACAAATATATAAGAGCTAAAGAAAAATGCAATTTGCTTCATCATTAAACAAGAAATATTAAAGGAGAAGCCTAGCTAGTTGTTATTCTAATTGAATGTCTTTTCTCAGATGTAAGTTGGCATGATTTTTTCTACTCTAGATAAATCTGCATTGTAAAAGATTACATAATAAAAATTCAGAAGTTACATTTAGAAGTATGAGGTGATCTAAAATATTTTCATAGTGCTTTTTAGTTCTGTAAGTGTCCATGCTTTTATATTAGTTTTCCAAGTGATCCCAATTGTGAGTCTACAAGATGGTGAGACACACAGGCCCTATGGTCCAACTACTTAAATTTGCCTCTTTGCTTTACAACTCGTTAGTTGTTGTGTCCATGAGCATATTAATTATTGTTTCTGAGCCCCAGTCTCTGTATTTGTAAAATATGAAGATACATTCAGATATCTCATGGGTTTTTATAAAGATCATTGAGGTCATCCATGGCAAGCACCTAACAGAGCCTGACGTATAGACACTGTTCTCTAAATGATAGTTATTGTTAATACAATGCAGTTATTAATACTAAGATTAAATTATATCATAGCTTTAGTATTTTTCTACCAAATTAATATGGCAATGCTTTGTATACTTATCTGCTCTAATGTTAACTAAGATAGTGACTTTTAAGCTCAGAGTTTGTGAATTAATATAAATTAAGTAGACAAATTTAATCATGGGTATTACTTGAGTCTGAGGGTGTGTGGCATGTTAAAAAATGGGCACAAGCCCACTGGATTTGAAATATAAAGAGGGATGGAAGAATAGTTGTGTGGCATGACCAAAGGAAGATCTACTAAAACCTTTGGGGCCATGACAGAAATGTTGCTACTTAGCACATGCGGTCTGGAAAGCCAATCTAACAATTTGAAGCTGGGTTCAATCAAAATCAGGTTTTATTTTTAATAAGAAACTCTCTTGTACAATGAATATACAGGATTGAGGGAGAATGGGGTAGAGGGTAAGAGTATGGCCAAGTGAAAGAACCAAGAAATAGTAGCACTAAATTATCCTAATTTCTTTTCTTCTAGATTCTGTGTCTAGATTCTGGATACTAGTACATGATATGAGAATATTCTCTGTTCACATAGACTTATAGATGGCAATCTACTTTTATAACATTTGACACAAAATAAAATGTACTGTAAAAAGAAAGCCATAACTATATAGATATACGGAGATAATTTTATGATACTATTAAACAATAGAGTGAGGAAAACTCAAATAAATGATTTAGATCTCTGGTTCTGCATATCCCCATATAGACATAAATTAGCAACTAAATCAATGAATGATTATATATCTGATTTAATGTAAATAAAATATAATAATGAACTGCACTAAAGTAAATTAAAAATAAGCCAAAAGATGTTGATTCTTATATTAGGAAAAGAGAATAACATTGAACTAATACATGGAAATAACATGATGATGTGAACTAAAAGGACAGGAGAATCAAAACCAAAAGGATATTAAATCCTTATGGATAAAGATTTATATAATTAAAATAATTTTTCATTATTGTTACAGCAAAAGTTTAATCAAGGAGGAAATTAAAGCTCTTCAGCATGAAATGAAAAATGAGATAGCAAGGACAATAAAACTGATGAAGTATTAAATGAGTATTTCCCAATGTATTTATAAAGAACAGCATTAATGGGTCAAGAACTGGAAATTCCTAATTAATATATCTTTTCCTAACTCTTAAAAGGTCAGCATTTTAAGTGAGCTTTCCAATTTGCCTTCAGAAAATTTGATGATACTAATAATTAAAATCCTTATGGTTTTTACTGATCCTACTGGGCTTTCTATTTCATCAAGAAGTGTTAAAATACAATAAGAGATTTAGCAAAAGACGTTTGAAAGGCTCAAGTAATTTGTCTGTTGATGCTAGCAAAGTAATTTCAATAATTGTTTTATTATCTCATTAAATAAAGAAGGCTAAATCATTTTTGTATGTTTTTTCCAGGTCATTTAATATGTTTTCCAATAATATACAACACATTTGCATTGCAGACAATGTGGTAATTAGAGAAGAATATACCAAGGAGATTATATATCTATATAATTAACCTTAATCTCACTATCCAGAGGTATTAATAACACAGCAAATAGGCACACACATATGTGGCACAGAGAAGAAGCCTTCAAGGAAAGTGGTACCTTCTGATTAGGGGCTTGACAATGGCCTCAACAATAAAATAAGGATGTTCATTGAAGAGTTCAAGTTGTAGGGCCACTTTGTTTTTAAAACCTGAGTCTCCAGAGAGAAGTTTGAAACAGCTGGACAAGAAGCGGTTAGGTGAAAAAAATGGGACATTGAGAACAAAAGCACAGAAAAGGAAATAAACTTAGTGTCTGTCTGGTCTGTCAAGTTTCTTCTGTGGCAGGAATGGGCAAAGAAGTTGAAATTTCTGGCTGCTGGTGATTCAGAAATGACTGAGATGAATTGTCTGAGGCTTGGCTAGTGGGCCATCACTGAGGGATTGACTTGGGTTTATGGTTATGAACAAACATTCTATTGAATGGTATTAGTAATGTGATGGAGAACAATGAAAATCCACGTGGAATGTTGAAGGCAGAACACTCTGGGGTATTTAACTACTGCTGTGTGTAACAAGCAACTTCAAAATCCTAGTGACATTTGAAAATAAGAATTGACCTTTCACAGGCAGAAGTCCCCAGCTCAGCTGGTCTGGCTGAGCCCATCTAGGTGTCTCTTCTTGAGCTGGACTTGGATCTAGACTGGCTGTTGAGCTTGTTGGTTTATTGTCCATTTATTCTGGAGCCCAGGCTCAGAACGCAGGCTAGACAAGGCCTACCCTTTACATCTACTTGTATTTCATTGGCAAAAGCGAGTTATATGGCCAAGTCCAGCATCAATTTGGGGGGCAGCATAATCTAACCAAAGTGAGAGGGGATGTTGAGTGAACATTTGCTGAACAGTTCTTCAAAGTACCACACCTTTCCTCAGGCTATCTTCTGCGGACCTGAATGTGGATATGATGGTTTGACTTCAGTGTGTCATCTTGGACTGTGTGGCTAAGGGGATACATTGCTGAGGGTAAGGATGGCAGAACATCAGGGCAGAGGAACGCACTGGCCCTGAGAGGTGTAATTCACACCTCGGTTACCTGAGACAGATGAATTCTCTATATATATTTTAACATACATTACTTAGTCTTTGACATCTTTCTCAGGTGAACCAAATCTTGTCTGAGCCAGATCTCTGAAATAATGTGTAGATACAGAAATTTAAGATGATATTTTTGTGAAGTGCGATTTCAGTTATACAGTGTTAGGAGATTTAAGTCACTTGAAGTGGTGCTTTTGGAATGTGTCTCTATCCCAGTATATGTATAGGACATGACAACAGTATTTAGTGTGGCAACAGAATTAGAGTAAATCAATAACAAAGTAATGGCAGGACAGCAAAAACTGAGAAATCCTGGCGGGATAGCTGACCAAACCCATCCTAAAAGATACCACAGTCAATCTAAGTAGTGATGAGGTGTTGGCATGGAATTCCACACAGGTACTCAAGAATACATTGGTTCTAAAACTGAATTATATATGAAGTTTTCCTCCTTAGATGCATAAAGATAACATAAAACGTTGGGGGATGAGGTGGAATTGAGGTGTTATAGTTTTGAGGATATTAAGCTAGTAATATCTCAGATTAATACTACACAGAAACGTTGGTATTTGGGCTGAGAATCTGAGTTTGCTTTCCTTTTTATGTAGAAAATTTGGAAATTAGTACTCCGTCATCGTCGTCGGCAGCCGTCCGTCTCGAGAGACGATGGCGTAGCTTCTTGAGAGTCTATCTGCACCGCCGAGAATGGCTGTGCAGTCCGATTCGGGAGTGACAATCCCTGCCACACTTGTTACAGGTGAAGGCAGATGGCTGTTGTTGCTGCTGTTGACGCTGCTTCTGCCTCGATCTTTTCTGGACCGCCTCCTCGTTGCGCGCAGCCTCTGCACGTGACGTACCTTGCCTGACCGCGAGCCTCCAGGCTAGGCGGTCGTCTGCTTGAACTTCTCATGTGTTGAGATTGATGGAGCATTGTGTCATGTCCTTTTTGCAGATGTCTTTGTGGAATTGAGGTGTTATAGTTTTGAGGATATTAAGCTAGTAATATCTCAGATTAATACTACACAGAAACGTTGGTATTTGGGCTGAGAATCTGAGTTTGCTTTCCTTTTTATGTAGAAAATTTGGAAATTAGTACTAAACATTTATATTTAAGCTTGGTTCCCTTGAAAAAAGAGCTTGAGGAATAAAGTGTATATTCTGTTGCTTTATTAGAAAACTCAATCACTTGGAATTAGCAAAGGCAAGGAGAGGAGCGAGTTTAGTAGAAAACTATAAACTGTGATTTTTAATTTTCTTAGCCAAACTGTAAAAAGTAGATATTGTTACATAGAGGAGACGAGGTACAGAAGCCTGAAAAACCTGTTCTGAAAGGGAAGCATTATATAGACTAAACTTGGTTCTCTGTTTCCTAATTTACTTAGGTTTCAGTTCATTTGAGCCTTGCAGGGAGTACAAGGAGAAGATATCGTCTTCCTAGGAGATATGCTAGAGAGTCCCGCTAAATATTGCTAAAAGCTTATTTTACTGCAAACATAAAAATAAAAATAATTGATGGTACCTAAAGCACATAACTTCAAGCAAAATTCACAAGCTGGAACATATAAGGAACTTGATGTTCTGTTTATACTCAAAGTCTTTCCCCACCTGGAGCAAAGGCACAAAACTAAACATTAAAAAGGTCAGTGTTTAGAAATATTCTATACTTGGATTATTAGTACTTTGTTGTAATTTTATTTAGTGTAAAATTTCATCGCGTGTTGCATGATAGTAAAAGTTTAAAGAAATAAAAGTGTGAATACTATTGTTAAATGTTTAGAAAAGATAGGTAAACAGAAGTCCTATAATGATCGTCAGCCTGATACAAAGTTTACTTAAAAGTCAAGGTTAAATTGGGTTAGGAATTTTTTTTCAGTAATATATCTAATCCACTGAAGTTAACTATTTAGATTTGGGTTTGCGGGATAAGTCCACCTAATAGACCAATTAAAATCCATGGCATTGATTACCTTTTTCCTGTCTATTGTTATTTCCTGTGTTATCTCCTCAGTAATTCAATTTAAAAGCCATTGGATGGGATAAGTAAGGTAAGAGTCAAGGTCAGTTGTGTGTTTGTATGTAGAGAGTCGGCTTCATCTGAATATAATTAAGAGAACATATATAATAAATCCAAATTTGAGACATTAAAAATATCTGTATCAAATAGATTGAAATCATATGCTACCTATCTTTAGGTGGTTATCAGGTAGATTGATGTACAAAAGCAAAAGAAGAATAGGATCAGTTAAAGGTATAAGGGAAGGGTAATGGTAATTTTTTTCCCTAGAACTTAAGTTTAAGAAAAAATATTAATCTTTCAATAAAGAAAACTAAACAGAACTGGGCTTCTCATAACTCACATTTTATTTATAAAATTATAATCCAAAAAACTTTGTCTTGACGGTACTCTGGAGCACAGGCTTGAATAATGTTATAATAGTTTTTTATACTTTCAATGGAGAAAATATTTTCCAATTTTCATAAAAATTGTATCGATGACTTTGACAATACAACCCATTCTGAAGTTGGAACTAACAGTTCATATTTTTCTATTTATTATAAAATCAATTTAATTTTAGAATTCTAAATTTCATAATTAAAAAAGATGAAGAATGTCTCCATGACCTAAGTCTGGATATACCACCTTAGGTGTCACTTAACAGGCTGGAAGTGGGCCTGTGGAAGACAGTTTTACCTGTCCGGTGAACTGTCAAAATTAAAGAATGCTCTTGGAACTAAAATTTCTTCCTCAGGAGAAGATACGTGTCTCTGTGTTAGAGCCAACAGTTTCTTAGTTATAGCGATGCTGCCATCCATGCCCAGTGGGTAGGCTGCCACACAGACACTCTGAAGGCAGTAGCGTCTGAGGTCCTGTGGGCACACAAAACAACGTGGCTCCCGTGAGTCTGATAGAATGTCGGCATAGCAAAAGGTGTTTGGTGAGAAATTATGTGTGAGGCAGGATTCATATTTTTAAATACTTATAAACTGATAAAAATGTGTTATGTTATTCTAAACTTGGAGTCATTGTAGTAATTAAGGAACCTTCCAGTTAGGTAAAATAAATCCTGGGCCAGTATGAACAGATTTTGTCCAGCAGTAAGCTCACTTCTCTATGGGCTTAAATCTGTATGGTGTAGATAATATATAATGGTATGCCTGGTATGCCAAAGAGCATCTCTTTGCTACTCTATGTTCAGTTACGTCATATTGGTAGCTTAAAGTCAGCTATGGTGAGAGTACGTGCACCATGCAAATTGAGTATAAAGCAGAACTTAATTTAATGCTTGATTAAGTGAGTGGAAAAAATATTAACAATGCATATTAAATTGAAAATTGTTACCATTACATAGTGAAAAACAAAATATTGGAGAAATATACTTTTAATACTCAAAGGCTACTAGCCAATTCAACAAAGGAAAGTCATTCATGTCATTCAAGAATGAAGAAAGTTCTGACATACAGTTTTGTCATTTCACCTGGTCATACTTTTTAATATAAATAAAAATATCAACCAACACAGTCATTAGATGATTAGAGATATAAAATTCCACCGAAAAATCAAAGAAAACATTTGGTGAGATTTCATTAGCTATATAAAATTTATAATAAAATAGAATAAGGAGAAGAATAACAATTATTGGGGGGAGGGGGAGGGAGAGAAGGGAGATAAGTAAGGGAAGGATTTAGTCAAGGAACGTGTATAAATGACTCATGAACATGGACAATGAGGGGGATATGATTGAGGGAGAAAAGGTGGGCTGGGTTGGGGGAAGCAATGGGGGAAAAATGGGACAACTGTAATTGAAAAACCAAAAAATAAAAAAAATAAGAAAATAAAAAAATAAAAAAATAAAAAAATTAAAGAAAGATTTGAGTTAAAAAAGAGTATCATTTGTCTTTGCATTTGCAAATTATATGCTATGCATTATTTATATTACTAAAATTTCTAGTAATTATGTTCCCAAAAATATCTGTCCTTTTTTGTGGGTGGGGCTGATGGTGAAACCTTCATCAGTACACCAACGTCCCTTGTTTTATTATACATAGCTTTCTGGGCTGTGAAAAGGGTACCTAATTATTAATATTGAGATTCTACGATGAGGCAATATAAAAGGAGCAACACCTTACATTATTATTTGTTCACCACTGAAAAGATTCTGATGTCATTTTCTAGCCTATGGATTGACAATAAAACCTAATGTATATAATGAATATAAAATATTAAAAATTTCTAGCACAGGTCCAGTTATAAATAGATGACTAGTAATCTCTTTTCTACACATTTCATTAGGATGAATAATAATAATAATGGTGATACATACTTTTAGAGTTCTCTATCAATATTAGAAGTACTTTACGTATATTTACACATTTAGTGCTATTATTGTCCATACTTTACAGATGACCTCACGAAGGTGTTTGATCTGGTCAGTCGAAGCGGACTCTTCAGCTTGCTACGGAAGATTGGCTGTCCACCACATCTGCTTGCTGTGGTCATGTCCTTTCACGACAACACGCACAGCACGGTGTCCTACAACGGCGCAACCTCTGAGGCCTTCCCAGTCAGCAGCGGAGTAAAGCAGGGCTGCGCCCTCGCGCCTACGCTGTTCGGAATCCTCTTCTCCATGCTCCTCCAATACGCCTTTAAGGACTGCAGCGAGGGTGTCTTCATTCACACCAGATCCGATGGCAAGCTCTACAACCTGGCCCGTCTACGAGCCAAGACCAAAGTCAAAGAGGTGCTCATCCATGAGATGCTCTTCGCCGACGACGCAGCTTTGACATCACACTCCGAAGAGGGACTCCAGCAGCTAGTCACTTGCCTTTCCCACGCATGCAAGGACTTCGGACTAGCCATCAGCCTGACGAAGACGAACGTTATGGCTCAAGGCACGGGGACTCCCCCATGCATCACCATCGACGGATACACCCTGGAGGTTGTCAACGACTTCACTTACCTCGGGTCCACCATCTCGAGCTCTCTGTCAGTCGACCTGGAGGTCAACCGGAGAATCGCCAGGGCAGCCACAGTTATGGCCAGACTGAACCGGCGAGCGTGGAACAATTCCAGCCTCACTGAGAAAACCAGACTGCGCATCTACCAAGCCTGCGTACTCAGCACTCTCCTCTATGGCAGCGAGACGTGGACCACCTACGCAAGGCACGAAAGGAAACTCAACAGCTTCCACATGAGGTGCCTGCGACGCGTCCTGCATGTCGCCTGGCAGGATAAGGTCCCCAACACCGAGGTGCTGAAGCGAGCCAATATGAGCAGTTTGCATGCAGTTCTTAGCGAGAGATGCCTCAGGTGGCTCGGCCATGTCAAAAGAATGGATGCAGGCCGTATCCCCAAAGACCTCCTCTACGGCGAGCTAGCAGAAGGCCAGAGGATGACAGGGCGCCCAAAACTGCGGTTCAAAGACATCTGCAAAAAGGACATGACACAATGCTCCATCAATCTCAACACATGGGAAGTTCGAGCAGACGACCGCCTAGCCTGGAGGCTCGCGGTCAGACAAGGTACGTCACGTGCAGAGGCTGCGCGCAACGAGGAGGTGGTCCAGAAAAGATCGAGGCGGAAGCAGCGTCAACAGCAGCAACAACAGCCATCTGCCTTCACCTGTAACAAGTGCGGCAGGGATTGTCACTCCCAAATCGGACTGCACAGCCATTCTCGGCGGTGCAGATAGACTCTCAAGAAGCTACGCCATCGTCTCTCGAGACGGACGGCTGCCGACGACGACGACGACGTTACAGATGATCATTATATTTTTATATTTAAATATATAAATGTAACTTATAAAGTATTTAATACCTAATTGATAACAAAAATATTCCTCAATTTTACTTACAGTTAATAATGATAAGCTTTCCCATCTCACTGCGGCAAGTAAAGAACGCATTGCACAGCATGAAGTTAAGAATGAACAGAGGTCCCAGTACACAGGCTTAAAAATAATAGACCAGAGAACTGGCTTAACAGTGAGGACTCATTAGGCACTCATTTTACATAGAAAAAAATCCTTGATTTTAAAACTAGACTTTCTTCTAGACTCATTAAAGAAAAACTTCCAGGCAGTACTATAATATTCTCCATTTTAAAGTGAAACAATTTCTACTGTGCGAACAGCAAATATAAAACACATTGGTGTAACATTTTAAATAAGTTTATTGCTGTTACTGCTTGATAACTTTATTAAAATCATACCAAATATGATTTTAATTAGCATTATGCTTAAGCTAGATTTGAGGTTTTATCATGAAGTTGCCTTCATGTTAAATGCAAATTTCATAAAGTTAAAATAGTTTTTGAATAATGTCTGTAAAAATTAAGTTCACAAAAATCTCCCAAATAATTTTCTTATATATAAATTGCATGGTTTGTCCAATCAAAACACAATACTGAATGAATAGTCACAATTACAAGACAGTTTTAAACTTAAGAAATTCTGTCAACACTTCAATAATCAGAATAAATATTAATTTTTTCACAAAATGAAGTGACATATCAATGAAAAGGAAGACATTGTCAGAGTAATTTTAAAAATAAAAAGATTCAACTATATACTGTTTACAATAAAAGCCACCTCTAATATTAAATATTAAATATAAATTTAGTTGTGTTACAACTAAAAAAATGCAAAATTAATCGCATATCTCCATACTAGCAATGAACAACAGAAACTGAAAAAATACATTTACAATAGAGCAACATTATAACATATATAATTATTAATTTGACATAAGATATACACAGTGAAAAAAACTGAAAAACTGAAAACAACAGAATATTGCAAAACATATTAAATCCCTAAATAAGTAGAAAATGGTTATGGGGTAAGAATGCTTGATATCGTCCGAAGTTTTTTTCACAGTGAAATATATAGCTTTAGTGTCTTCCTAATTAATACCTTAGTAGACATCTTTGCAGAAATGTTCAAACTAATTCTAGAATTTACCTGGATAATAGCCATGTAGAACTAGTGAAAATTAGTGGAATCCCCAAACACCAA
Source organism: Furipterus horrens (assembly GCF_987537825.1). Classification (NCBI taxonomy): domain Eukaryota; kingdom Metazoa; phylum Chordata; class Mammalia; order Chiroptera; family Furipteridae; genus Furipterus; species Furipterus horrens. Next base: position 14,403,344 of record NW_028327171.1, read on the forward strand.
CTAAAATGCAAAGAAACTCAAAGTTGAAGGGCTTACCTTCCTGTTTCTGTGTTAATTTGTTCCCCCCACCTAAATATGATGTATGTTTCAAAGTCTCTCTGAGGATTGGATTGGCTCCTCTTTCTTCTCTCTTTCACTATTAATAAGGACCTCCAATTTGTTGCAGATGGGAATAGGGCTGTGGGGAGTGGGTGAAAAAAGGGAAAGTATTAAGTGCAGATTGGTAGTTTCAGTATAGTCATTGGCTATAAAATAGAGCATAAGGTATATAGTCACTAATATTGTTAACTATGTGTGGTGTCAGATGGGTAGTAGACTTATCAGGGTGCTCAATACATAAGCTATATAAATGTCTAATAACTATGTTATACACCTGAAACTAATATAATATTGTATGTCAACTGTAATTGAAAAATTTAAACATATATATTTTAAAAGATCTCTAATCAAATTGGGTAGATCATTTTTCTTCTTACCCCAATTCTACCACAGAATAGTAAGCAGTATTCACTGCAGTGATTCCTCTGTGAAACCATGAGCTTGTTTATATTGTGGGGAAAAAAAAAGGTTTATTTTCCATTTTGAATCTTTTATGTATTTAAGAGTTAATAAATTGATGTAGCAAATCCATTTTCTCATTTAATATCTATATCTATGTAAATCAAATGCTCATATCCTTTATTTTTCCATAACTATGGAAGGCACACAAGTCTAATTCTTAATCATTCCCTCTATTCCTTCACTTTTTAATACCTCAATTGCCTCAGCATCCTGCTCTTTAACCTGAACTCAACCCATGTGGATTCTACTGTTCTTGTAATCTTTCCTGAACATAGATTAAATGAATCTTTTGAAATCAGACACTTTCTTTTCTTTCTATAATTGAAATTTCTGTTCTTTCAGAACTAAATCGTTATAGGAGTTGAAAAGGATGTCTCTCATAGAGTTGAGTTTTCAAAAAGTAAAGATTCTGAATCTTTTTTAGAAGGAAAGAGGTAGGAAAAATACAGAATAAATGTATTATATGATTTATTCATACACACAGTTAACCACTATTTAAATAACATGAAAAAGTAAAATGGAATTTGCAATAAAATATTTGGGCCATATTGTTAGGAAAGCTTTTAAATACACTTTATCTGTAAAGTTGTGTCAAATTTTATTTTAATTTTCCTTTAAGGGAAATGACTTTTAAGATGCCATTAGTACATTTTACCTGAGAAGAGAGATTTTATGGGAAAGAAAATATTCACTTTTTAGGCTGCAGAAAAATAAGTATTGATTTAAAAAAATCATGAGATTCTTAATGAATAATAAATTCTTGATGGACAGTGGAGTGGATTACTGTATTTTCAAGAAGTTTTAATAACACTAAAACTTTTTTAAGACAAGTTCTTCCCATTTGGTGATATGTATTTTATTGGCATAGAGCCATCTTTTATAAATGTGGACTGTATTATGAAATATAAAGCAGCCAAGATCAGGGCTTCAGGTGAAGTTAAAATAAAAAATGAAAATTCATGGGGAAAAATGATAAATATGGGAAGTGAATAATGAAAAAGAAACAACTAAATAGTTGAATTGCTCTGGGATACATGGTAACACTTCAGCTTCTGTGAAATGGTTTTGATTGTTCTGAGCTAGAAATGATTGACAGTTCCATTGTTCCACGATCCCCTGTTGGGGCACTCCTACCACAGAATCCCTGACCCAGGAGCAGCATTTCATAATCCTGTAAAAATTTTGCTCTAAGAACTGGTGCCTGAGATAAAGCAGGGTATGTGTGGTTTTTACATCAAGGTTTTAGTATACAATGTTAAAATATAAAATATGATTTCTCTTAAATTAGTCTTCCTATGCTTTTTGAGAGAAAAATGAGAGTGGATTCTCACTTCATGATCCAGGTAGATAGAACTACAGACCGAAACTAAAGCAATCTTCCTGAATGTCAATGATGAGTGAGAAAACTATCGTGCTTGTAATTTTTTATTCCAGATACAATTTCAATGCAAAAAATAGTTACTTGACATTCTAAAACCAATAATTTATCAAATGTGAAGACATTCCCAAATTCAGAAGGACATGTTAAATGGAAAAACATACTTTCAAAACAAACTTAAGGAAGATAGAACTAAAAACAACTTGTAATATATAACAGTCAGTACACGTCCTCAATGGGCAAGTGACTGATTTTTCTGAGTAGTTACAATGTGAACATATAGTAATTATCAGAATGCATGTTTTTTAATTTGTTTTGTTTTGTTTTGATTTTTGTAATATTTGTCGGGATGCTGCTCTGTCGGCTCCTGAACACATCAAGTTATTTTTCCTATATTACGTGCTATATTTTTCTGGAAAAGTCAGAGGAGCGTTCACATAGTCTGCATAGTACTGTGAGTAAAATACCATAGTCTCTTATTTAAACTAATTTTGAAAGATTTCAACCTGTCAAAGCATATATTGTACCTGACAAAATTAAAAAGTCAAGAAAGTCTTTACTTAAGGCTATTCCAACAAGGAAGCAAGACCAGGACTGACTTGAAACTCTACATAAACAAAGGGTGGAGGAATGTTTGAGGGAGGCCGTGGTGGGATGGGGACCATAGGCCACCTGTATTTTTAACAGGCCTTACTAGAAGAAAAGTAAACTTTCTTTTTCTAGTGAAAAGAGGTTAAGTTTTACATTTTGGAGCAACACCTTACTGAAATTAGGCTTCTACTTTCCGCAGAGACTGGGAGATAGGGACTCTATCTTCTTGGATAATTACATTTCAAAGGGTTGGCTCCCAGGTCCTTGAGCAACATGTTCCCAGGTTGTAAAACTGACAAGAACAAATAAAACACATACAATTGTGACAAAGGAGTCACAGGGATGTAAAGTACAGCGTAGGCAATATAGTCAATAATATCACCATTACTATTTATGGTGCTCGGTAGGTACTGAATAGTTGGGGGAACACTTCGTAGTGGGTGTTATTTTCTAACTACTATACCATACACCTGAAACCAATACAAAATTATATTAAGAGTTAATTGCATTTTGAAACTAAAAATAAGTAATAAAAATAAATTTTGCTAATAGTAAAAAAATTTATAATTACGAGTTATCTGAAGCAAATGCTCTGAGGAACGGGAGGACGAGACTGGAGGCAAGAAGAAGCCTGTCTAAAATGTGGTCAGTTGAGGGAAACATTAAACCCCTTTTAGTCCAGTCCCCCAGTTGATCACCTGCACAATCTTCACATAAATTCATCAAATAACACTTTTCTATGCCTGCCTTATCTGTACTCCATATGTAGTAATATTACTGTTTTGCTGAAAACTTTGTCAATAAATTGCAGCTATTATGACCCTTTTCCTTTTGACAAAATGTCCTCCAAGCCTTTATTTTTTTTCTCATTGAATTTCAAAACCAGGGACTTTCATTACATTTTTTATCACATTTTTTAGCCTCCCTTAATCTGGGAATATTTTTCTCACCATTTTGTGGCCTTTCATGACATCAGTATTATTGAAGATAGAGAACAGTTGAGTTTGTCTGATGTTTTTTTTATGACTCAGTCCAAGCTATATATTATTGTTAGGAGTAATAGCTAAGTACTTTGTTTTTTCAGTATGCCACAATCAGGTGGTGTATGTTGTTGTGTGATTCATTATTTTATTGGTTATGCTAGATTTTTTCAATATAAAGGTATATTGCTTCCTTTCATATTTAAGAAGTAGTTTTCAAGTAGACACATTGATCTTACCTATCAAAATATGTGCACCCATTGCTTAACTTCATTCATGATACTACCTGCCATGATCAATTTTACATGTCAACTTGGATGGTGTTGTTGCCAGGGGTTTGGGTGAGGTGTAACTGGGGAGTTGCTGGTCAGTGGGTATAAAGTTTCAGTTATGCAGGATAAAAAATGTTCTAGAGATCTGCTGTATAGTATTGTGATTATAGCTAATGCTGTACTGTACTGTGTACTTAAAATTAGTTAGTAATGACATATTTCTTTACCACAATAAAAATAGCAATGCTTTTATACTTGAGGAAATCTGTAAGTAATAAATGTAATTTGTTTGCAATAATGTGAACAACTCAAACATACACACACACACACACCAATTTATTGGTTGTATTTATTGCCTGGCATTGTGCCAAACAAAGCACTTTCATGGAGGATGAAGTTTGTTCTGGAGAGAGACAGGTGATACTAGTGAGACATTTCCAGATACTTGTAGCTGGAAACTTAGAATAAAAATGAGGGAGAAAGTATGTAAAAGAGGAAACTTGCCGTGAATTAAAAGTTATTATATATATTTGCATTATTTTAATATATTCTAAAAAACTTGATAAGTAAATCCTTGATTAGAACCATGAACCACTTTTTAGAGTTATAGCACCTATTATTTTAGAAGAATATATCTCCCAAATTGCCAATTTAATGCATTTTCCATAAAATATCATAACCTGCACACCTTCTTTTTGGTGTGTATATTTAAAAAATTCTGAGTAAATATAAAGATTACTATTATAAAATTTTCTGCAATCATAAAAATATTTTGTATGTTGATTATCATATTTAAAAAAATATTTAAACATAAAAGATGAAATGTGATATAAATTGAACTATTTCTGATACTTTGAATAGCACAGAGTATAATATTTTCTTTCAATATTAAAGAAACTTTCTTTAATATGTTTCTTAAAGCTTCACATTAGTATATTTAAGAGTCTAAACATACTACAATTTGTTAAACATTTTTTCTGAAGTAATTATAGATTTAGAGGAAATTGCAAGACTAGTTTAAAGTTTGGTTGTAATTTTGAAGTTTTTACTCTTCAAACAAGAATTCTTAGTCTAAAGAATATTTTTTCTTTTAATGTTAAAAGTAGATTATTTTGTATTTTAATAAATGATTTGGGGAAAGGTTTAACAAAAGGCGGTCTATTGCCCTAAATAATACATTTAAATGTCTTATATGTATTGAGGACAAATAATGTTTATAATATGCTCTTCAAGCAACAAAATATTTTAAAATTTTGGACCTACTACGTTAGCGATGATAATTTTGAAAATTATGCAAATATGAGCACTGTGATAACTTTATATCTTAACAATCACCTTGTGAGCTACATAAAACTAAAACTGCATACAATAAGCACTTGGTATTACTTTAATTCCAATATAGCAGTTGAAGAATAGTAGAGAAAAATGAAACAACAATAAGTTATATGTAGAAATAGTTTTCTGTAGTGTCAACATAAAAATCATTCAAATCTGTAGAGATTTTTTTGTGAGTTTATTTGAGCCAAACTGACGACTTGCCAGGAAGCAAAATCTCAATGGATTGAGAAAAAGCTCCAGAGAATGGCAGTTCTGCACCCTGCTTCATACATTACAATCAAAGGGAGACCCTAAGTGGGTTACATGAAATCCATTGGCCATATATTAGGGAGGCGGGAGAAACTCAAGTGAGGAAATTTCTGGGATTGGATAAAAGGTAAAATGATAAACAAATATTATTATTTTTTACATAGTTGGGCATAGGACAGTTCACAGTCAACAATTAACAGAAAAATAACAATAAAAGTATTGCGGTCTTCCTCTAGTGTGGTGCCTGTGCTTTGAGGAGTCTGGAAAAAGGAAATTTGACATTTCAAAGGTATGTTGCCATATGTCATTTTCAGCTCTCAATGTTATAATTGCTTGTTTGGATTAAGATAATTTAGGCAAAACCCATTAAAAACTGCTGATTTTTACCTTTTCTTATGATAATACAGTCAAATCTTGTTTACTGAGCTTTCAAGAGTTTTTTTTTTTTTTTTTTTTTTTTCGCTTACTGGATTTCTGTTATGTAAAATACTAATGTTTGCCAGTTTTATATCTGCTTTCCTCAAACGGTACCTATTTTACTTGTCAGTTTTTTCTCCGATCTTTTATGCACAAACTCATTTGAATAACATATCTCACTATCAAAAAATACCTAAGTTACATCAGAATGTCTGCAATATAGTACAGAATTGTTTCATGCAAAGAAAAAGGCAGAGTAGCTAAAAAAATACTTTGGATGTTTTTCAGAAAATTATAGCAATTCTGCTTTTACCTTCAAAAATATTTTTCTTATATTGCATTTTACCCCTAATTTCTTCTTAATTTGCTACATACCAATTTGGCTAATAAAGTAGTAGGCATCAAGCAATTTCCTTCAGTTTTCTGTATGTACAACCTTAACTGGATGAAGAGTTACGCATACAGTTGGCCCTTAAATAACGCAGGGATTAGAAGCTCCCTCCCCACATGCAGTTGAAAATCTATGTGTAACTTCCGAATTGCTAAAAATTTAACATCCCTCAATACTGTATGGGGTGGGATTGGTTCCAGGATCCCCGAGATTACCAAAATGTATGGATGCTCAAGTCGTTCCTATAAAATGGCATAGAATCATGCATCCATGAATTTTACCCGTCACCAGAGTCAGTAGGGGCAGAGAAGCGAGTGAAGAGATGTTGACAAATTTGCAGTTCTGTAGGATGAATAAGTTAGGGATCAAGTGTACAGCATGATGACTATAGTTAACAATAATCTATTGAATACTGGAAATCTGTTAAGAGAGTAGATTTCAGGTGATCTCATCACATGTGGTCACAATAAATTTGGTAACTATATGAAGAAATGATATGGTAACTAGTCTGTAGTAATCATTTCAATGTGTATAGGTAAATCATCATTTTGTACACCTAAAAGATAGAATAAATATAAAAATAAATATAACATGAAGCAAATATATTACTAAAATATACATGAAATTACCATAGCATATGTTAAGCATATATTTGTTAAATATAATTACATGTTTACTGTCTGCTAGCTTTTATTCTAGTTATTACTGTGGTCAAAAGTAGTGGGAGAAACTGATTCTATATCTGAAGTTATATAAAAAGAATATTCCAACACTGCAAAAGAATTCTGAAAACTATTGTACTACATTAACTTTTTTTTTAAAAAAGGAGTTAAAAAAATTATCTTTCAAAAAGATTGTTGTTCAAATATAAGAAATATGATAGATATTTTAAATGAAATGTCTTAATGGAGACATTAAAGTCTAAGAATATTCCATTATATAACATGAATAGTATTATGGATTTTTTATTTAAAGAGAAAAATATTATTTAAAAAATAAGAACATGTTTTCACAAATTGTTAACAAGTTTAAGCTATCTCTATCATTGAGATTAAAAAATATTTATGAAATTAATTTACATAACTGACCTTAGAGCTATATTGCATATCTCTATTATAGTTTTTAAATGCAAACTTTACTATCACTTATGTCAGTATAAGACATCTTATATAAGACTAATACTTTTTAAAATTTATTTTCTATGGTTGTGCTGGAATAAATATTAGAGAAAGATATAGAAAAATTTTTATTACAAAAACATTTCTTCTTTGAAGAATCTATTATTTTTCTTGACATACTCTTTCTAGTTTGTTTCCTTCTTGATACACTTGGGCTCTCCTAAAGAATAAATATTGCAAAACATGTTATGTTCTCTGAAGAAACAGGACTATTTTACTATATAATCCCTAGAATATGAATTGAATTAAACATAAAATGTTGTACATGTTATGACTTCTTGGGAAACTTCTAATTAAGGTCTAGGTTTCACGGAGTATTATAGCAAGAACGATTTTGACTTCACAGAACACATGGTTGCCATGGTAACATTATTCCTATATTGCACCTACTGCATTTTCTCATATTGGATATTAAGTTTAGTAATACAATCGAATTACATTCTGCACATCATTTTAACTTGTCATAAGAAAACACTTCTGTATTTGAGAAGAAAATGTGAAATCTTAGAACTGCAATGCCTTTGGCCCATAAGATTGAATAAAAACATAAAATTGAGAATTACATTTTTGAGCATTTTAAATTAGTGAATGTATCTCCTTACAAGAATGCTCCAAATTTTTATATGTAAGTAATTAAACTGATTAAAATTACCACTGTCTAGTATGTTATATAGTTTATCTTTTTATTCTTTTTCATTCAGTATAATATAATCTCCATAAGAGCATAAATTTTATCTATGATGATGAATCTCCAGAGCCTATGATAGTACCTTGTACACAACAGGTACATAATAAATATAGTCCAATAAAAAGTCACAAGATTATGTTATTTACAGATAAAAACTTATAAATATCTTTAATATGATTGTTGAAGTCATAAAGTTGCATATTACTTCTTAATAAGTGTACATTAAAAGGTTTACATTTTGGTATTCCATCAAATTACTAAGAAATTATTAATCTTTTGTTTTTTGTTTTTGGTTCTGCATACTAACAGTTATGTTAAGCAAAATAGATTAAGCTTTATATAGGATGCATACCAAAGTTCATTTTATAAACATAAGTACTCAATTTTCTGGTCATCTGATTGTTAAACTTATGTTTATGTAAAAAAATAAAGGCCATTTACATGAGTTAAAATCACTTCTCCAATTTCAACGAGAGAGGTTAAATAAAAAAAAAACTTCCCTTGGCTCTGGCTGGGTTGCTCAGTTGGTTGGAGTGTGCTCCAGATGCACCAAGTTTGCAGTTCAATCCCTGGTCAGGACATATATGAGAATCAGCTAATGATTGCATGAATAGGTGGGACAACAGATAAATGCTTCTCTTTCTTATTATCAAAAAACATATTGGTATTGTCAGAGTTAATTAGTTAATTTCAAGAGCTCAAACCTGGAAATGAATATGTGTATATATAAATCTATATGCATATACTATAAATACATTTGCATAGTGCATACATATGTAATTTGTCCCCATAAGCGATTTTAGGTAGGATCAACTCCATATCTGAGAACCTATGCCACAAGTTGATTGAGATGGGTATTTATAGTCCAATACAAAGAACAAAAAGACATTTATTTATTTATTTATTTATTTATTTATTTATTTATTTATTTATTTAATCTTTATTGTATTTTCTTCCATTAGCATTTATGTCCCTAATATCTCCCTCCTCACAGCAATCACCACACTGGTGTCCCTGTCCATGAGTGCTTTTTTCTTTTTTGCTTGATTCTTCCACCCTTAACCACCTCCCGCCCACTAGCTGTTATGTGCTTTCCATCTATGAGTCCATCTTTTGCTTGTTAGTTCAGTTTGTTCATTAGATTCCACATATGAGTGAAATCATGTGGTGCTTGTCTTTCTCTGACTGGCTTATTTCACTTCGCATAATGTTCTCCAGGTCTGTCCATGCTGTCGCAAAGGGTAAAATTTTCTTCTCCTGTCTTTTGACCCAGCAATCCCACTTCTGGAAATATATCCAAAGGAATCCAAAACACCAATTCAAAAGAACCCAAGCACCCCTATGTTCATTGCAGTGTTATTTACAATCACCAAGATATGGGAGCAGCCCAAGTGTCCATCAGTAGATGAGTGGATGAAAGAATTATAGGACACTTTCACAGTGGAATATTTAAATACACATAAAAAAAGACATCTTTTTGTTTTTAATAGGAAGAATCCTCTCTACATTTCTTGATTAATTTGAAGATGTTTCCAATTCAATTTCTCTATGTAAATGTAGAAGTAGTACATAAATTGATTATATACTAAAAATGAAAAAATGCGTTTCATATAAATGTTTATTAGAATTTCTTTGAAAATTTGTGTTAATGAGAACTCCATAGCAAAAATCACATCAATTTGTGCACTTTTCTTATAAAGTCTAACTAGAACAGCAGTTGGGTAACATATAAATGATTCTCTTTTTAGAAGACATTTATAAGAGAGAAACAAAATTAAATGTCAAAACGATAGAACTATTTTCAGTTCTCTCTATATAAATCTCTAAAATCAGTTAAGCTCAGGACAAAAATCAGAACAAGTGTTTATGTAAATGCAACCTTAAAAGTTATACATGAGTAAAATGCCCTGATGTTTGTCAATCTTCCCTTGTATATGTAAAATACTTTATTTTCAAAGGGTATTTTATAACTTCTATCTATACTCAAAACATTATCACCTCATAACACCAGATATTAAAAAATAGATTCCAAACACAAAATGCTTATATAAGAAGAAAATTAAATTTACTTTAAAACTGTTATTTTCTCTTACCATAATAATCTCCAGGTCCATTATTGCTGTTATAAAATGTAGATTTCTTTCTTTTTTATTATTGTGTTGTATTCCATTGTGTAAATATACCACAGCTTTGTTAGTGAAGGACAAGTACCGTGTAATCTCACTTATATGTTGGATCTAATAAATAAAATAAACTGATGAACAAAATGGAAACAGAAGCAGGATCCATGGAAGGACTGAAAGCTATCATAAGGAAGGTGGGAGGAGGGGACTAGATGAAAGAATGTAAAAGGATGAGCCTAAGAACATAGTAGCCACAGACACAGACAACAGTGTGGTGATGGCCTGAGGGAAGGAGGGGTGAGGACTGGGTCGAGGTGGGCAAAGGGGGAGAAGGGGACACCTGTAATATTGTAAACAATAGAAATAAAGTTAAATATTAATAAATGTTATTTCCCTTCTATAGTGAAAATGCAAACATTGATTATGACATTTGTAAACATTTATTCAAGAAAGAATGCATGGCCGTTAGTTTTCCCTGATATTAAAGTAATATAGAAGCTTTGGTCATGAAGGACAGTGAAGACACATCTGTCACGGGTGTCATATCAGATTCTATCTCTCACTGGGGCTCCACAGATCCTATAACTAAAGTGTGCAGCAGATTGGTTAATTTCTCTGTGTGTTTCTTAGAACACAATGAGAAAGAAATGAACTCTGGGTATCACGAAGCAGAAGTTTATCTGATAACCATCTGGTTCATAATCACTGCCATATTTAGCTGTTGAAATGAAATGCTCTCTAGTCAGAGCAATGGGTGAATAAACTTTTGAGTGGCTAAGTTGTGCTCTTTAATCATATATTTATATTGCATAGTATAAATTATGTTAATTGTGTCATAGGTCAACTATTTTTGAACATGTAATTTAACTACATAAAAGGTCATGAACATTTATGGCATTCATCATAGAAATTAATCAAACAATTCTACACATATTTATCTTCTTTAAATTTAAGAATGGATTATTTTATCAAATAAATAATTTTCCTGTCTCACAATATAAGTTTATCTGTCTATACAAATGACAATATGTAAATATTGTAAATACCTCTTTTAAAAGCATATACCTACAACCCTGGCCAGGTAAGAGCCCAGATGGTTAGAGTATCATCCTGATATGCCAAGGTTGTGGGTTCTATTTCTGGTTCAGGAACATATAAGAAGCAACCAGTAAGTGCTTAAATAAATGGAACAACAAATCAATGTCTCTCTCTCTCTCTCTCTCTCTCTCTCTCTGTCTACCCTCCTCATTCTTTCTCTAAAAATAAATTTAAAAAATTTACAAATCAAAAGTGTATCCTTACAGAAAAATTATAGTTTTTTAATTTAAATATGCTTTAACATCAGTTTTATTTTTTATTTTTTAATCAGAATGTTACATATATATGTTATAAAACATATATATGTTATAAAACATGTTCTTATATCACTGATTCCATGTGTGGTTCAATATTAAAAATAATAGGCTATCTTAATAGCTCTTATTAACTACAAAATTAACTATTTTAATTTAGACATAAAAATGGAGTAGATGATATGAAGAACCTTTATGTGTGTCAATTAAGTAGGGTAGGTTTCTCTTGACTGTCAATGTATATTTTTTGTTTGTCTTAGGAAATTCAAAATCAGAAGTCTATTATCACATATTCATTTCAATCATGCCTTCGTTTAGTAAATAGTCATTTAAATTCTATTACTTAACATGGATTTGTATGGAAGTGAGAGCTAAACTAGTGAACAAGAACATTGTTCTTGTGTTTTTAGAGCTTATAAATTGTTAGGCATATAAAATAAAAACTCAATAATCCCCCAAGTCATATATTAGATGTTTATCCTGCATTTTCTACATTATTTAATCCCAGAAGTAATCCTTTCTTTATCTTGCCTTATTCCATACACAATATTGTTCTAATAAGCCAAAAGACATTCCATGTTCATGGAACAGACTTAGTATTGTTAAGTTGGTAATCTTCTCCAACTTAATCAATTTATGCATTCAATCCCTATCAAAATCCCAACTGCCTTTGCAGAAGTTGATCCTATAATTCATATGAAAATGTAAAGGGAGAAACTGTCTTGGAAAAGAAGAAAAACTCTAGAGGACTCATACTTAACAATTTCAAAATTTAAGCTACAATAGTCAAGAAAGTGGGGTACTGGCATATGCATAGCATTATAGATCCAAGTAATAAATAGATTTGAGACCCCAAAACTAAAGTCTAATTTCTATCGTGTACTTTTCTTTCTCTCCATAATGAGAACAGAACATCTATTATCCTTACATTTTCCTTCCACTCTATATTTCATATATTATTGTTAATCAGAAGGAAAAAGTCTCCGTCTCTAAGTACTGAGTGTGATTAGCACACTCACTTCAATCAAGTAGGGGAGAGCTTCTCAATTTTCAATGTGCATATAAATCATTAAGGTATCTTACTAAAAAGCATATTCTGAATTGTTAGTTTTTGAGTGGGGCCTGAAATGCTGCATTTCTGAGAAGCCTTCTTCTATTAGGATATTGAGCACAGACTTACTTTGAGTACAATGGGACCACAGGATATTAAAGTATGTATTAGTAAAATGGGAAATTTTATGATAGTAGGGGAAAAAGAAACAGATGGTCTACATGTTTAAGATGTCTAGGAAAACTCAAATACACAAAATTTGCAAGATAAAAATTGTTTTATATTGATAGAATATTTGTAAGTATTCATGACATATATAGAAAAAGAAATATATCCCAAATAAAAATATCAGTAGTATTAATAATCTATAATATTTATTTAGAGCTCATAGTTAGAAGAATCTTCCATGAATACATGTTAAAAAGAAAAAGTCACACAGAACAAGATGAGCATAAAAAAGTTTATTTTATTTCAATGCTATTGTCAGCAATAGAAAGACAGCAGAGACCATGTCTTCATACCAAGCTCCACAGAAAAAAGACAGAAAGGTTTTTAAATGCTGGGGTTGAGCTAGTGGAAAAGTACTGGAGAACATTATGTGGCAGGTTGATCAATGGAATGTCTACCACATTAAGTTATTCCTGAGTTTGCAAATGTTTTTCTCTGTGACTAGGCCATCTGTGTTTGCTAATTGGCTTTACTCAAAGGAAAAGTAAACTTTCTCTTATCTTCATTACTAGAAGTAGTTTGAAAACTTGGAGCAAGGCTCTAAGTCAGGCTGAAGTTACTCTCATACCCTCCCATTGAGACTGGGACACAGGAACGCTATCCTCCTTGAGGATTACATTTCAAAGGAATGGCTCCTAGGTCCTTGAGAAAGATAGTAAGTACTAGGTTAAAAAACTGCCAAGAGACTTTTTAAAAGATTTACATCTCAAAGGGATAAAAAAAGAATTCCAAATTTTGTAAAGTAAACGTTCTAAAAAAAGGAAGATCAGACTGAGGAGAAAATAATTCGGCATACTCTATGTCAAGAAAACACCTGAGTCTTTATACGTCAAGAAACATTAAAAATATCTACCCGTAGCAGAAAAAGAATGTTTTGTTTTGGAAAAGTTGTTTAAAATTTAAGATTAATATGCAAGGACCAAACATACCCATCATTCTGCATTTCTGGTAGTCTTCCTAAATGGTTTTCAATTATTAAAGTGATTTGATATGTTTTGTTATTTTGACAGGGAGATTCTTAGATGCAAAAAATTACACAAATATAGCATCATAGACTCAATGGTTTATTGCCTATATTGTATTGTATTGTATCATGCTATTTGGAGAAGTTTAGCTTGTAGAGCCTTAGACTATTACTTACTCATGTGGTTAACATTATTCAGATTGCAAACATAGTAGTTAGCAAGAAATAAGCAGCTTTGACAAGACTGGCTGTGTAGATTCAAATCTTGATTAAATTTGGACAACAATCTCACAGAAACCAGCAAAAGTGTCTGTCAGTCTAAATAGAGAGCTTGCCTCCAGATCTGAAGAGCATTGAGGTAAACGTGTTTACAAGATGCCTAAAGATATTTCAAATCAGTAAAACGATGAGTTAGAGCTATATTCAATGGGTATACTCAGATGTACACAATGAATGGCATGCTCTTAACTGCAAAGACTTATTTATATGCGTTTAAATCTAGGGTTATAATTTCATGCGCAAGTTCTTCTTCACAAGCATTTCTGAAACCACCAGGTCACACTTCGCTTATTCCATCCTTTCTCCCTTTTTCAGCCTCACCCACTCCTCTCTCTGCTCCAATTCCATCACCCTGATTTAGGCCCTCCTTGTCTCCCCATCCTATGACTGCAATAGACTCCCAGCTCCTTGCCGCCCACGATGTAGTTCCCAGTGGGGATCTCCTGGGTGCTTGTTAACAGGATCTCTGGCCCTACCAGAGACTTCCTGAATCACACTATTGATGTCAACAGTGATATTTGCATGCATTGCAAACTTTGAAGAGCCCTCTTCTAGCCAGCCTCTTCTATTCACGACCTTAGCTTCTCCAGTTCATTATGTACCGTGCTGATTTTATACGGAGTAGCCAAAATGCAGTAATATTACAAAAGCATTTGTAATTGCCATGCGATTTTTAATAACAATGATTTGATTAGGAATTCAGGTTCTGGATAGTCAGATGCAAGCTTTCTTTCTATTTTAGGCTTTCTCTTCTATAGCAATGCACCAAGAGTCCCTCTGAGCCCAACTCCCAGTCAGGATATGAGTTTCACTTCCCCTTTCTTCAAAGTCCTTCTCACTACTTTGTTCTCCTCAGCATAAATACATATGCAACATCTCCCTTCTAAAATGTATTTTTTAAAGTTTTCTGATTAGGAAAAGAAATATTTAAGTGCAACATAATATGGCGAGAACTTTGTGTACCTTCTAATTCAATTTACAACATAGAACTATGACAGATAAAATTTTAACACAGAGCTTTCAGGAAATCAACCTCAAATGCCCTTCAAGAATTGTAGAATTTTACGGGGAATAAAAAGATCCTGAAATAAATAGCTTTCATTTATAAATATCAGAGTTAATGCTAGGAAAAGACTCAAACTCACAAAGTTGTTATGATTAAAATGCAAGTATGTAAAAAATGTTTCAAGTATGTTGTTTATTTTTTAATATTTCATGAAATTATTAGTTTAAAACAGTTTTACTTAGCTTGAAATTCTTTCAATATTGTCACAGCCTCATGTAGTGGTGAAGAAAATGGACTTTGAAATTTAGCAAACTTGAGACTGAGTCACAGCCTGTCCTCTTGTTTAAACCTGATCTTATACCAGTAGTTTAAACTCACTAGCTCTGCCATGCTTGTATTCAATGGGGAATAAATGTTGACTATCTTATAGTTTTGTTGTGGGTATTAAATATAATAATGCATATGAAGCAATACTGCCAGTTCTAAATAAATATTAGCTATTCTGTAATTATCATAATATATTTAAACTTATTTAACCAATATCATCAAAATATGATATCTGATCCAGCAGGCTAATATCTATCTAATCTACTTATACTGGTATATAGTTACTTCTGTATCCATATAGTTATTATATCTGATTTATTGAGCATCTAGCAAATGTTCAGCAAGCTGATAATTCAATGATCCAAACACTAAAATTAAGTTTACAAGAGTATAGATTCATTATGCAGGATTTTTCTTCTACCTTCTTCATTAAAAAGAAATTCCAAATCTAGTTTATGGGATGGCCGTGCTATTTTCCTTTGCTGGAAAATATTCTCTTTTCCCTTCTATTGGTGAATATTTTTATTCTAAAATCTACCTTCTCTAGGCAACTTTCCTAGAGAGAGTTCACATACCCCCTTTATATTCTGAGCTTTTATTAATTTTCTCTCTAAAGCATCATTGTGCATATACTTTTTCATCACAAAAGTGTTAGTTTTGGGTTGTAAACTACAGAAGAACAAAACAATGTAAAATAGTTTTGTTTCCTTCTTGATGCTCAGTCAATTGTGGTTTTATTTAGACCAAAATATAATCATAAAAGATTAATGGTAAATGTAAACTTGGTAAATTATAAAATGGCAATATAAATTGGTATAATGTGAAGTTAGCTTTTTGAAATCTATAAAAACTGGTACAAATCAAGTATCGCTTACCTTCATTTAAACTGCAACATTGTACTGACTTGAAAAAAAAATAATGAAAACTACTTATGTAAGAGATGACCAGACAAACTTGTTCGACCTTTGAAAGACTGGATATAAATATTAAAAAAAATCAAACCCCACTTCTCCTTTAAATTTAAAGATAATTTACCAAAATTCTGTTCATTTATATATACTTATATCTTATTTTTTTTCTGCTGATGTAATTATTTTTTATTATTTGAGAGTAGAGTAACTGCTATTCCACTGAATTCTAATCTACTGATTACAATATACAGATCTCATTGGTATATCCCTATAAGATATGATGAATAGGAAGCCATTTCTCTTAATATTAATTGAGAAAGCTCTGGGAAAATGGCTATTTGACCTACTTAACATGGCGGCTTGCCTTAAACAATCACAACTGATGTACATACATGATCACTTGGCTGTCAATACTCATAACCATCTGTTATGATGGCAACATGCCTGCTCTCAAAATACTGTGATATTTTAGACCACAGGTGCCAACTAAGTAGATTGGCAGCCTGAAATTCTGAAAGCACTTTCTCTTTTTCTGCAAAAAATGATGCCACATTAACACCCACATGTCTTCTTATCACCATACCACCTGTTCATTCTTTTTAGGCCAAAACTGTTTATGAGAAAAAATTGATGAGGATCTGTTGTGAAAAAATTACATCTTATCATAACTTAATCTATTTTTAAAAACAACCTTAAGTATGTAAGAGTATAAAACCAGTATGCCTATAAAAAGTTCTAATACTTTTAGAGAATTGAACACAATGTTGTTGATATATTGAACTTTTTGGTGTGTACAGATTTTAACATGTATATAAAATAAATAATGTATCCAAGACTTAAGTTGGAGGAAATTCTGTGTTAAATAAATATTTGCTTCAGAATTCTACAGCAAGGGGCAAGGAGGGGAGGAAAGTCACTGGATTGTAATTCAAGGACCCTACCATTAGTTGCCTTGTTGATGGAATGACATATGTTTAAAGCTATTCCATTATATCAGCTACTTGACCTCAGTTGGTCCTATCAAAGAACAAGGCTTGCTGTGGGTATCTACATGAGTAACCCATGGGTTTAATAAGCAGGTGCATTATTTTTAAATTCTTCACAGCCCAAGAGAATGACATATTTTTCTAGCTTAATTTTATTAACTTAATTTAATTTTTTATTTTTACTGTTGACACTATTACAGATGTTCCTCCTTCACCCTCACCCTGGTTTGGTCCACTTCCATCTAGACCCCGCTCTCCTCTCCCTCTGGCCCTCACCACATATCTGTTTTTAAATCTGCCAGTTTAGAGTTAGTTTTTCAATTGGCAGGCAAAATAGCCATCAATTCTAATAGAAGAAATTCCATTAAGAGAGTAATTGACCAGTGTATTAGAAAAGTGTTGAGCTCTGCTCACTGGGCAGAATGATTTTGCCCCACTAAGCCTATAATTTAAAGCCACAGCATTAACAATACAGTCCTTCCCAGTAATGCAAATTTTTTTTTTTGCCAACTTTCATGAAAAGGTCATCAAATAATTCAGACCTCCAAAATACAGTGAGGGCATTGGTAAATTAAATGACACTAATGAATTGATCTTCAACCATCATGCACTTTTTCTAGCTTTTTTAAATTTCTTTTTTTTTATTAAATTTATTGGAGTGGCATTGATTAATGAGATTACATAGGTTTCAACTGTACATTTCTGTGATACATAATCTGTATATTGCATTGTATGTCCACTACTCAAAGTTAAATCATCTTCCGTCACTGTTACCACATGTTTGACCCCCTTTACCTTCTTCTACCTCTTCTCACCCCCTTCCTTATGTTAATCACCATACTGTTGTCTGTGTCTATGAGTTTTTGTTTGTTTTTCTCTTGTCTGTTCATTTGTTGCTTTCTGCTTATATCCCACATATGAATGGAATCATATGGATCTTAACTTTTTCTGTACAACTCAACTGTAAAAAATTACTGCCATTTACAACGAAATGGATAGACCATGAAAATATCATGTTAAGCAAAACAAGTCAGACAACTATCATGCCTTTTTCTTACGGAGTAGAATTCATTAATAATGAAGAATGTTGGTCACATATTTTTGGTATGTATGAAATATTACATAATATATACATGCTTCAAATAAAATAAATGAAGTCAACATAATGGAGTATGTGAAACAGAGAAAATTACTTTCTAAAACATTTTGGAGGTTTGCTGTATAGATGTAAGTAATTCTTCTTAATACAAGTCTGGAGAAAATCTAGGCCTGACTACAAATAGAAAGAAAAAATTGAGGCGGTGATGCTATCATTAAAATAACTCAAAAAATGTGGTCCCTGGATGAACATCATCTGAATCAACTTGGGGACTAGCCAGAAATGCAAATTCTTAAGCCCCACTCACAGGAAAAGCCTTGAAGTTAAGGCACAGTAATCTGTCTTTTAACAAGCTCTTCACATGATTTCAATGCATACTAACTTTGAGAACTACTGATACACAATTTCAAATTCTCAAGTTTTATTTTTAAATAGATTATCTAAAGCTTATTTTAAGAATGCGTTTGGGCATTGGTAGAGTCCATGGGGAATTTTCAGCTATATGTGCTAATTATAAATAAAGTAGCATATGGTTATAATTCAGGAACAGAAATTTTATAAGAATTGTGAACCTGAGCTTCTATCTCTCTTTCTCTAAGCCTTTTCATATTTCAGATTTTTAAAATATCTTTATGTTTTGGAACTACTGTGTACTTATAATAATATAGCCTCCAAGAACTGTGCTGAGCAGTATGCACAGAAACTTGTCCAACGCATATGATAACATTATGTTAAATGAGGTATCGATATTAGCATCTCACAGCTGAGGAGGCTGTTTGGTTCAGGGCAGTGCTGATGTCACACACGGACAAGCAGGACTGCTGCTTTGTGTCATGTACCTCATGGAGTCCCATCATTATGGGTGCCTTCTGAGATGAAGAGTTACCCTTTGGGAACTTGGCACAGATTGGTACCAGTGGTATCCTCTGGGTAGGGAGTCCTAAGCCCATCAAGCCTCCCACGTGGGCCCCAGTCTAGTTCTCTTCTTGGGGCACTCTCTGACTCTTGAACGCCCTTTTCTTCCTCATGCTCCTAGAAAGTTTGATGTTCACATGTCTACCGATGTCCGGGGCCTGATTCCAGGAGGGCAGCCTGGCAAGCTAATTACTACCCCTAACCAATATGCCATGTCATTCACGGAACACGATCAGACTAGGCTGTTGGAATGCAGCAGATGTGTGAAGTTGGGGCTACTCTAATTATTTATACAGACACGGTTTTTGTAAAAATCGTTTGTTCTCCACCCACTCTAAGGGTGCCTTAAGCATAGAGAGTTTTTGTGATTGCTTAAGGCCACATAGCTAGGAAGGAGTACAACCAAGATTCCAAACACAATTTGTGCCCTTTTCCTGAGATACTTTTCCATATCTTTTGATAAACATTTGTCTCATGGAGCATGTGAGTTTAGGAAGGCATTGCACTTTTACAAAGTAATAAGAATGAATGGTAGATACAGAGCATATGGCTTAATAAAATAATTTATTTGATAAATACATACTTTTACCCAAATTGAAAATCAATGGTATTTTGCTTGAAAATATTTTAGATTTGTAGAGTAATAATAACAATAATATTAGAAACAAGAGTCACAAATATGCAGAGGGTGTTTTTTACGTATTAAGCAGAGCTCAAATGGCTTCATATGACATGTCATAGGGTCCTGCTGCTATATTCCCATTATTCAGACAAGAAAACCAAGACTAAGAGAGGTTAACCAACTTACCCACACTGATGCGACTACTGAGGACCAAGTCAAGATTCATATCCCCATCTGTTTCCAGGAGTCCATTCTGGTGTTAAGACCTTACTGTTTTGATTGTTGGGGCTACAGAACAAGCAATACTTGAGTAAGTGAATTTACTAAATCTATGAATCTATAATTTCATGTAATTTTTACCAACTTTGATTATATGTTTTAGATAGTTATTTTCATGTTCTAAAGATAATTCAGCTTTAATAATAATTAAGGCTTTTTTAAAAATTGACGTTGGATCTAGTTGACTTTCCATTACTCAGATACTTAAGAATATTTAACATTAACTGAAACATACATTTAATTAGAATGAATCTATGCCTTAATGCAATTTTTAAATTTTTAAAAGTGTCAAAGTAGCTGTGTATTTCTGTGTATGATTACCATTAATCTCATTTCCTAAAAGTTCCTTGACAATATCTGATTCAAAACTGTTGGTAAGCTCCTATCCAAATGGCCTTAAGCATAAAGACAAAGGTTTGAAAACATGATGTTAATTTATTACAGTACTCAACACTTACTCCAAGTGATATACTGAAGAAGTAAAAAGAAATGAGATAATCCATCACATCCAGAAAAGACCTATGATCTTAATGTCTTTACATATTGTTATATTCTGGCAGGATTCAAAGTGAGGATGCTACTGAAAATAAACTTTAAGAAGTTTTAAGTTACAAATATGCCCATAGTGAAGGCACTTCTAAGATCCAAAATAACATATTGTAATAATACTGTTGTTTCTCATTCAGGAACCATTTAAACACTTATGTTTCTTAATATCTGGTCATATCGTGATTAACCTATATTCACCTTGTGACTGAAAAAATGTTAATGATGCTATTCAATATGTTTGTAAGATACAGAAATGATTACTTCCTAATATTTAAAGATACTAAAACAATTGTGTTTCAGCTTTCCCACTATGTTAAGGGCAAAAAAAATTGAGAGAAGAAGGTATAATGGTGAGAAGCAGAATTCTCACCATCAGTGTTCTGGAAAGTATTCCTATGACATATTAAAATGAATTGTAAATGTCTACATAAATTTTTCTAGACTATGAGGTTTTTTTCTTTTTCAGCATATTGAAGAAAACATGAAGTAGGGAACCCACACTAGCATTCTGACAGTTTTATACCATATTTCCTAAAGTCTCGTTGACCAATTGATTATTATTACTATTAATAAGTGTTATTTTCTATAGTATAAGAAGAATTCTAATAAAAAGCCTCCGCATCCCAGACCTGATGCTGACTCAAACATTTTCATCCTATAGGGTCTTCCACTTGGCAATAGCTTTTGTCAATCACCGTCTGCAGCCACTGTTTGGATTCCAATTGTAAATCATTATCGTTGAGTCTACATTATTTATAAACCAGACAGTGAAATTTAATACAGAGTATGATCCATGATAGAAGTTTATTGAAAGTTTTAGACAGTAAAAGTGAGAATAATAAATTTCATAAAATTTTAAGATGAAAAATTAATGAATTTCAGTGATGGTTGGACATAGGACCGGAAAATATAACTGGGGTTTTTCCTCTACAATTTTCCTACATTTACTTCTCTGCCTCTTTTTGTTTGTTGATCTCATACTTACCTATTGCAGAAATATGGGATCACATGATGAGAGAAGGCCAGTGTGTACAACTCATATATGTAGATAATTCATTCTCATTGGTTCATTGTCAGTCATCATTGTGCCCAAGCATGAACCTTTAGTCTTGCATATGGCTCGAAGACATCAATATTTTCCAAAACACATGCAATAGAGAGGATGAGGTTTGAAGGGGGTTTCAAGCATAAAATACAAATTTAACGCAAGTAATGTGTACAATTTTGAGTTGTTATATTTATGTTATGTATTTTTATCAATATGAGTTATCTGATTACATCATAAAGAAGATAATGGCATGGTTGCATGTATATGGGAAACATGAATTACATCTCATCATTCTTAATATAAAAGCAATGCAGCTCAATAGAAGTCAACATCTCTGTACTCCACAGATATTTTTCATAACCTCAAGCTAAAAAGTATTAGAATCTTAAAGTTTCTATTAAAAAAGTAACTGGAATTGAAATATGAATAAGGACATTTTTTATATGTAATCACAGAAAAGATTCACTGAGTAATTTAGGCTTACTTAATTTTTTTCTACTTCATGTCCTTTGATAAAAGTAATGATTATTTAAGTCTAAACTATTAGAGAAATTCTACTGTGAAGGAGGACTACTTATTTCAGTAATTTACAGCTACTTTATATTGAGGGAGATTAATGGCTTATTTTACTAAAATTGAAATAATGATGTCTAGCAATTACTATTTCTCAAATAAAAATAATAGAAAGAAATGCTGTGGAATTTTATATTTTATTTTCTCTAAAAGGATATGTTGAAGAAAAAAATTAGTCTGAAAGCTAATATGAAGCTGATGTAATTTATTCACTATCTGTGTTTTAGAAAAGGGATTTATCTATTTCTGTGTTAACGTTTTCTTAAAATGCCTTGGAGTACTTTTCAATTTATTTCAACATTTTAGTTTCATGTGATTGCTTTTCATTTCTCTCTACTTACTAAAAAAGATAATGATTAAAAATGGCTTAAACACAGCTGTAATATTTGTGTCAGCACTAGAGTATTTCAAAGAATGAAAGGAAGATAACCAAGTTAAATTGCTTTTTTCCATCTACTTTGGAATTTTAGTGGTAAATGAGTTCATATCAATGGAAGAACTGTTTTGAGGTAAGATTATTTACACAGTTGGCTTCAGCTGAAGTAATTTCATGACAGACCAATGTGTCATACAGTAAGGCATAGAATTGACACTATGAACAGTAGCTTTTGTTAAGATGTTTGCCATTACTTAGATTCTGTAAAAATGGGAAAGGAGGATCTTTAATATCATGTTATATTTAGTAAATCTTTAGACTATATATATTTTTAAAAGTCAGTTGTCCAAAGTTAGGCTAGTTTTTATTGGATGTCTGCAATAAATAAATTATACTGTTGTTTTTTTCTGTAGATCTCCATTGATTGGACTAACTGGATTATGCTTGTGGCAGAATCAAATAGACAGGAAATGATACAAAGAACACAGGGTTTGTGTTATACTCAGAGCTGTTTTAAGTAAAACTCATTCATTCAAAATATGAATTTGGGATATGGCGGAATCAGTGTTTACTAGGAGCTTACGAAAGGAAATTGCCCATTCCATTTGGTTTGTGTGCTTATTAAAAAACATAACATATATGTTTTTAAGTTAAACATAAGAACATGAACATGAGCAATTATCTCAAACATGATTTACAATTATACTGTGCATAATTAAAGTTTCTCACATCCTGAGAAGAATTAAATGAAGTGAAGCAAAAATGTTTTAACAGTAGGCGATGCAAATTTAAATATCACTTTTACATATTTGGAGCATAGAAGAGACATCTGGCATATTGACAGCATCATTTTTAAGTAAAATCAGCAAATAGTTATTATTACCAAAAATTCAGTGATTTTTTTGCTTTAAAAGATGCTATAAGGTTTCTTCTCAAGATATGTAAATAATCTGAAAAATTTGCTTCTATTAACAATGAAAACTTTTTCAAATGTGACTTCAAATTGCATTTTTTAAAAGAAATGTGTTATTAATTAATGTTAAGACAGTGAGTTTTTTTTTACAGTTTTTTAGCTCTTCTAAAAGTTTAAATATGTTCCAATATATTACAAACTTTCGCAAGCCAAATTGCATTTGCAAACAAATAAATATCAAGTATTTAAGTGACAAATTTTATGTTTATAGTTACAAACAATATACATCAAGACAAGTTTGAATGGTGTTAATTGTCATCTTGACATTCTCTACTTGAAGAAAAAATGAGTTTGGAATCATATTCTTTTATGTTTATTTTGAAATATTATTTTATATAATAAATACTTGTATTATGAGACCATTATGTTGACCAAAATGTGTGTAGTTTACAAATAATGGATTTTATAGTTTTTTACTCATTGCTCATATATATATATATATATGTGTGTGTGTGTGTGTGTGTGTGTGTGTGTGTGTATGTACACACTATGATGATTTTATGCAATAAATGTATGCATAATGTTTGAGACTAAAATTAATTTAGGACCCAAAACCAGTCACAAATCTTTTTATCACTGGACATATTAGTTGAGCATCCTGGAACAATTTTATATATATCTTCCAGATATCAGGTGCAATGCTAGAGATCTGTGTTTACCTAATGACTGATTATTTATTTATTTATTTAAAAAATGTAATTAGAAATTGAGTGATAAGTGTTCACCAAAATATTCCATCGTTAGAAATAAATATCATCTAAATGCCTGTTTATTCAAAGACATTGCAACACTGAATCTCTCTACAGTCCTCATCGTTCTTCCCTGGCTCGGTGACTTTTATCTTTTATCTCCCTCATATGTGTACAAATTGCCACCATATTATGTTGCTTTGTTTTGAGCATCGCCTCAGGTTTATCTCATGGATTCACAGAAAACATTTGACTACCGGAGGAATGCATCTGTTTTGTGCAAGCTTAAATGTCTGAATAAAATGTCTAATAAAATGCTTTCATTTTATATTTTTGTTTTTAAAAAGTGTAGGCTTCATTCTTACAAATGCTATCTAGCAGTACTTAGTTAAAATAAAAAGCTGAGGGGAATCTATATTTAAAATTTTGCAGGAGCTGGCTTTTTGAAAAAAGAATGACAAAAAGGGAAAAAGAAAAGCACAAATAATATTTGGTGCAAAATCAGTAATGTCAGAAACTTCAAAAGTCTGATATGAGAAAAAACAGAACAGTAAAATATTAAAGGACAGAATTGCTTTAAAGGGTGTTTATAGTAATAGAGGGGAAAAAAGTATCAAAGTTAGTGAGTAGTAACAGAACATGTAAAGCCAGTGAATAGGATAAATGTATAGAGGTCATTAGGATCCAGTGGGAAAAAATAAACCGAATGTGGAGGAGAAGAGAAATTCAGTGTATATATATATGTCTGTATGTATTTCAATATGTATGTGAAAATATAAATAAATATATATTTCAATATGTACATAATATATAGACTGTATATAATGTATATAATATATGTATATAATGAATAAACTCACACAAAAAATATATAATTATATATTTATATATATATTAATTATATATGTATATTTTTGTGTGAGTCTATTCATACGTCTATCATGTATATTTTATTAGTGAGACAGCTTGAGTTATATAAAGTTGGACTAAAGAGTTACCCGGTATAACTGAGTTTCTGGATAAAGCATATCCTGGCATTTCCCCTTTTGTGGCTGGGATCCACATAGAAAATACCATAGTTGTATGTTTATATTATCTAGTTTCTTCTATGCATTGGTAATACTTTATTAGGACTATTTTGCCAAAGTACCAGAGACTGGGGGTTAAACAAAAATTTATTTTCTCAGAATTATGGAGACTAGAAGGCCAAGATTAGGTATTGGCAGGTTTGGTTTCTTCTGAGGTCTCTCTCTTGGTCTGTAAAGCTGTCTTCTCCCTGCGTCTACATAAGGTCTTCCCTCTGAGCCTGCCGGTGTCCTAATACCTTCTTCTTATAACAGCAACAAAAATGCCAGATGAGGGTCCACCCTAATGACCAAATTTTACCTTAATTACCCCTTTATAAAGGCTTTTCCCCAAACTCAGTGAAAATCTGAGATACTGGGGTTTAGGACTTCAACATGGGAATTTGAGAGGTGGGCATATCAATTAGCATTAGGGATGTTAAGGATATTGTACTGGGAGTATCTAGAAATTGCAATCCTGGTGATACACTTTACTTGCTTGGGAATTATAGCAATTTGAAGCTACCTGTCTTTGCATGTCTGTGTCCCTTACTATGCTTGGATTGGGCTCACTAGAAGTAGTATTAGAGTAAAACAATGAATTGACACAAAAGAGATATTTATTTTTATAAGAAAAGATAATTTTAATTTCTAGATTTTTAAACTTTAATGTTTGTTAATATGTGGTTGACATTTACAATTTCTATTTAAAAAAGTCTATTGTGTTCCCACACTTCAACTATCTTCTTTAAAAGAATTAGAGTTAAATTGAATAATGCAATGTATTCAACAGCACTAAGATAAAATTTACATCTATAGAAATACTTTAAAATATTTATATTGATATTTTTGTGACAGATATGGGAAAGTTCTTCTTACTTTTGATCTTAAGGACAAGATAATAAAAAGATATTAAAACATAATTTACAAAAACTACTCTCATCTGAATGCTTATAAAGCTATTTAAAATTAAAACAATTTAACTGAGAAGCACTCATCTACCCTATTACTTTTATAATAAGAGTTATCACTGAATTGTCACTATGAACAGAATAATTATGTGTATTGAATGTTCTTCCCATTTAATTAAATTTAAATTACTTTAAATTACTTATAAATGGTATCTAAATATTTATCACTTAATGTTTGGCATTTTGAATCAGTATGATACAATAAATTAGAAAAACAAAGCACAATTTCTCCCCTGATAATGTACTCAAGTTCATAATTTGAAATCTGTTTTATATCTGCTTTGGGGTCATTGAAATTTCTGTAAACATCTTCTTTAAACGATTTTCTGTTTTTACTCAGCAATTACATCTTTAAAACGCTCTATTCAAAGCAAATACATAACCTTAGTGTGTATGCATGTTGTTCACAAAGGAAATAAGAAATTCTAATAAAAATAAACTAAAAAGGGCATTTCTACTAACTAAGAAGAATGAAATTATATTATATGAAAGCAAGTATTTTTAAAGCTTGATTGTAGATATCCAGAGCTTATAATAATATTTCAATCTAACTTTTTAGTTTGAGGTGCAATAATTCCCTAGAAAATAAGAAAATTCCTAACATGAGTAGAAATTGAGTATTCAGTTCTTTAATTTTATATTTAATTATTGCATTGCTATAATTTTTCCTAAGTTAAAAACATTTTAAGGGATCTAACTCATTACAAAACACAAAATTTGATTATTCCATATTTAAAAAAAATCTAAACTGATATCTAATATTTACAATTTTTTTCAAGTTTTAAGTGACTTGTAACAATATAACCAATAAAATATAATTATATTGTTATAATTATAATTATATAATTATATTGTTACAGTAACAAAGTTAATATTACTAGAGGATTACCGATAGCAGTTATCTTCTCCGTAGCTCAACCAGTTTTTCCTTTATTCTTTCATGTGTCAATCTTACTTACTACATAAGTAAGTGGGAACAGTGAAGAATAGACTGAAGTTTGAACTCAATCACATTAGTTAACTAGCATTCAATTTTAGAGACCTTAACCCTTATGCTTAACTTGAAAAAACAAATGAGAAGTGCTATCTTTGTTAAAATTAGTTATTTCAAACTCATATCATTAACACTAAAAAATATCTAGCAGTTAAAATTTGATTTAAGTACAAAGAAAACACATAAACACACAATTGAGTCTCTTTCATTTTCTTAAGATTTTATTTATTAAATTTTAGAGAGTGGGGAAGGGATGGAGAAAGAGAGGGAGAGAAACATGAATGTGTGGTTGCCTCATGCACATCCCAAACTCGGGACCTGGTCTGCAACCCAGGCCTGTGCCCTGACTGGGAATTGAACATGTGACTATTTGGTTCACAGGTCAGAGCTCAATCCACTGAGTCGCATCAGCCAGGGCTACAGTTGAGTTTCTTTGGAAGGAAGATGATAAAAAATTGTAAAGGATTTTACTCATAGTCCTTAGTCCAAAAAGTACTATATGGAAGATCCTAAGGTAAGCAAGAAACCAAGTACTTGGAGCTATTTCCACTGCAGTGTATTTTTTTAAAATTATATTTTATTGGTTATATTTTTACAATAATTCCAATTTTTTCCCTTTGCTCCCCTCCACCCAGCACCCCCCTTCCCCCAGCAATCCCCCCCAAATCCATGCCCATGGTTCGTACATACAAGCTCTTCTGCTTCACCCTTTCATATATTCTTCTTCTTCTTTTTTTTAATAAATAAATGACTAATTAACTATTTTAACAATAAAAATAACAATCCCTCCCTCTCAGATATTAAGACCCTTTATAATCTTATAAAGGACAATGGGCAAAGGTCTCAAGCTCCTCTAACTGCTTCAAGCTGGACACGGTTGTCCTCCTACCTACCCTTGGGTCCAGAGATCCCTAATAAGAGTGGGGGTGTGGAGGGGAGGGTGGCCTTCCCACATGGGGAAGGATCGTGCAGACTCCAGGTCAGTTGGCTGTCTCCGGACAACGGCGTGCTTGATTTAACAGGCTGGCATCCTTGTTGTGTTCTGGGGGCAACAGATTTGGCGAAAAGGGTTAAAAGACATCATTCAATCCATAACCACTAGATGACAAAAGGCAGAGATTAATTTTTCAATGTCCCACATTAGGGAAAAAAGGGGGCTTCTTTGGAGGAAGGTGTGCCAGGCCACTGCAGTGTATTTGTAGCAGCGGTGAGGCTGCAGTCAAGAACCAACTGCTAATCATTGATGGGTATTTGTGCTCCTTATCAGCAGACTTGCCTTCCACTTATCCCTTCTCCTTCTCCTCCCTTCCATCTATTTTTTTAATTACTTGTCTTGACTAATAGATCACACAAGGGCATGTTCTGAAAGAGAATGATAATTGTTAGCCATCAATCAAAAATAGAAGTTCAGTGAAAAAATATACTCATTCCCCAAATAACCTATGAGACATGGGTTATTAATATATCCAGATGCTTGAACAAAAATGATTATTTACTCCAACAGAACAAACTGAAACTTATAAGTATATAGAATATGAAAGGAAGATAACATGAATTGTTCAATAAGTGGATATGAAATGTGTGAAAACACATATACAATTAATATGGTTAGATAAACATTTTACTTTTATTTCAATGTAAATTACACATTATATAAAACTTTTGTGAGCAATGCAGTATGAGGTTTGCTGCCTAATTTCTGGCATTCGTCTGTTCATAATTTGGGCCCTTAGTTTATAAAGAATGTGTTATTTGCTATGGGAAGATATATAAAACATAGTATAAACTCTACTATCAGCTGGTTTAAAAATATGCTGAGACCTCTTGACATCTGAACTGAATGGAATAGAGCCTGGATCTCACACAACCTTATTCCCCATCTAAAGGTAGAGAATCTGGAATGGGCTCCCAGTTTCCAGACTCACTCCCATGAGAAAACTCTTATAGGAAAAGATAACTTACGCCTTTTAAAAACATACACAAGACAGATAGTCAAAAGGATAGGCACAACCCATGCCGGGGTGTTAGTAACTATGTTCTGCACCCATAAGTCATGCTTTTATCAGTCAGATTACTCACTCCTTGCCTTGGGAAGCAGACACCAAGAGGTGGAGAGGCAGCAATGCACTCTTAGAACTTACCTGAGGAGGTGGAGAGGTGAGAAGGTTCTTCTTCCATGAATTAATATCCCATTTTATTTTTCCTCTTAATCTACTGGATTTATAAACCAAATCCATTCATTAAGGGGAAAAAATCAATACATCGGGTCAATGCTACATCTACCTTCAGAGGGTCTTTTACCTAAGACCTGCTTATGTTTCTTGAGTAAGCTTCTGAAAACAGTAATTTTTTTTTTTTAACCTGAGGCCATGTATAAATTTACTAGCTATTTTCCAGTTGAAGAACTTGGGAATGATGAAGTTTTTTTTTCTTAGCTACCAAGTCCTGGGTTGGAAAATTGTCTTCTATGTTCTGCTTAAAATGTAACCATTTCTTCTTCAGTTCATCTCTGTCTGTTTCTTAACATATGCAAGCAAAAGGAATCCTGTTGCCACTTTCAATATTCTGTTGAGGATCTCTTTATGCATGAGTTCATTTGGTATATTTTCTATATTCTGTGTTACTGTAGGCAACTACCTTGTGCAATATGTGTCTCTCTTTCTCAGCCTTCCAATGGCAACATTTTCCCTCCCATTTCACACATCACCACAAATGAGTTTACTATTTAGCTTCCAGCCCCAACCTTCTAACCATATTTTCTGTTGTTACTTATGAACACCTCCAAAAGCCAATGCCACAAGTTTCAGGTTTTGTTACAATAGTCCCCTATTTCTGGTAATATTTCTGATTATTTTTTTTTTAGTGTTCTATTAAAGTTGTCCCAATTATTTCCCCATTGCTCTCCACTGCCCTGCCCATACCCCATTCATACAGTGAATTCCCATGCTGTTGTCCATGTCTTTGGGTCATTTACACATGTTACTTGACTCAACACTTCTTTTTCTTTCACTCCTTATTCCCCTACCTCTGGTTGCTGTCAGTTTGTTCCTTATTTACATGTCACTGGTCCTATTTTGCTCATTCATTTGTTCGTTGTGTTCATTAGATTCCACTTATTGGTGAGATCATATAGCATTTGTGTTTTGTCGCCTGATTTATTTTATTTAATACTCTCCAGTTCCATCCATGCTGTCGCAAAAGGTAGGAGCTCCTTTTTTTCTTTCTGCTTCATAGTATTCCATTGTGTAAATGTACCACAGTTTTTTGATCCATTCATTTACTAGTGGTCATTTAGGCTGTTTCCATATTTATGATTATTTATTGTGGTCAGTAATTTACTGTGACAGAAGAAATCATACTGAAACATAGTATCTTGAAATAGTAAAGCTTTATTAATTTTCATGCATCTATGTGTTGGCTTGGCAGAGATGGTGCTGGCTGTGGTCACTTATTTGACCTCATCACTTAGGGACTTAGCTGGTCTGGGGTGTAGAAAGAAATTTCACTCACATCTATGCAGTATTAGTGTAGGCTCTTGACTCTACAGTCTCAGATCTATGTAGATTTTCTCATTCCATATGGCCTTTCATCATCTAAAAATTCAATCTGTATTTCTTTACCAGGTTGATGGCTTCCAGAAGAGAGTTACTTTAATATGTATCTGGGATTTTGTTTCTATTCAAGTATATTTAGGCCAACAGATCAGAAGACAGCTGCCTTTGAAAAAATACAGTGCCTAAGTAGATGAGCCCCATAGGGAAGCACAATGTTCAGTCAGGAGACAGAATGACCCATAGGAAAAACAGGTGTTTTTTGGGGCGGGGGGTGGAAAAAATAGGCATGACACTGTAAGCAGGTTTAGGGTTGGATAGTTTGAATAATTTTAGTAAGCACTAGGACACAGGGGTGGCCCCCTAGTTATCTAGTGCCTGTCACTGGCATGATTAGGACAGGGATGTAGTGTCTCTGAACATTGGAGCTTGACAAAAGGAGGCAGGTAGGGGTATAAGCTCAGGTTTGTTTTGTCTGCATAGCAAAGTCTCTTAAGCAAGTTGTTGGCTATATCTAGAAATTAGCTAACCTTGGGAGGGACAGACCTTTCCAGGTCTACATGACTTCAAGATGTCAAAGCATCATAATGTATAGAAAATAAAAACGTGATTAACATAAGAACATTAAAAGGAAGCAGAAAGTGTTCAAAGTGTAGCCTGGAAGCCCCACAATGTAGTGGACGTGGTGGTGTATTATCCAGTTTCCCCCTCAAGAAAGAATTTGTTTCTCAGCTGTTGGGGCATTGTTGACTGAAAGCTTTCTGATGTGAGCCTTTGCAGAAATTTTCTCAGTTACAGAGGCACCTTGCCCAGGATCATACCATTGTCAACAGTGCCACACTCAGTGAATGATGGTCATAGGGACATATAGAAAGGCTTGGCTCTTGTAACCTAATGCAGGACAAATCTGAGGGACATTTTAGTTCCAAGGCTTGCTAAAGCTATTGTCAGAATTTGTTTCCAGGTCAATTTCTCCTCCGTTTCTCCGCTGTTCAGCCTTGCTTCTTTTCTTTATCTACTGCAGGTGTTGATACCAAGGGAATCCTCTAATAACCATCATGCACAATGAACTCTGACTTGGAGTCTCTTTTTTGGAGGATCCTACCTGTAAAAACCAGTATTATTCCCAAAAAAATTCTATTAGTTAAAGCAATTCCCAAAGCATTCCCTAATTCAAAGGGATAAAAAAACTGAATTCATTTCTTGAAAGAAAAAGCATCAACAGAAATTTCTGGTCAGAGTTTACAATGTTCTACAAACACAAAGGTTTTAGTGCAAAGTGATATCTTCTGACACAGAGAACTATTTTCAGATTGAATAGTAGTTTTTGACATGTTTCTCAAAATTACTAGTGTCAAGGAGACTGCCAGTGGGATATTAAGTACCTAAGTGACTGGAGTTGCTCATTATGATGCAGGGTATTGTCAAATACACAAAATAATCAGATCAACAGGGTCACTATTAATCAAACACATGATAAAAATGGTGTAGTCTGAAAAGTTCAAGCAGCTCCTTAGGACACAGATCTACCTCAAGAGGTGGGTCACCCTCCTGTCTCACTTGCATCTTTTGATCATCACCTCTCCTTAGATTTTACCTGTGTTTACATGTGTGGTTACTCATCTATACCTGATGAAGGGAGCTATAAATCCTGAGTATATCATGAAAATTTTGTCTCAATATATTATTTAGAACAGAAAAACAACAGCACTGCTACACTATTGCCTTACTTACTGGTAACTAATGGACAGAAGGGGAAGAAAACCATCACTGTAAGACAAATACTTGTTAATACATTTAGTATAATTGCCTGTTAAAGACATATTGTATGGATTCCTGGAGAGTAGAGAATGAATTATTACAAAAGAAGATGCCTAGAAAGAGCAAGACTAGAAGTATGAAGACAAAACTGTCTAGACAAGGAGAACATTACATTAACAAAAGCAAGATATGTAGATCTTTGAATTTTATATCAATGCTCATGAAAAAAGGAGACTACCATTTGAGTTGAGTTTTTTTTAGATATAACTGGTGGATCTCAGCTACCCTTTCTTCCTGGCTATGTAGAGTTGGTGTGATGGATCCATGAATAGCATTCCCGTGGTGTCATGGATGAATATGATGTCTGGGCAAAGAAGCAAGGCTTCCTTCCCTCTCACCAAAACTAATGCCACTGCTGAATGCCTGGTTTATCAACCACAGAAACCAATGCTGCACTATGCATAGCGAAATCTCTTGAGAATGTTGGCTAGTCACTTGGTGTCATGCCAATTATAGCATAGTCATTCTACTTTTGAGAAATTAATTTTTTTAATTATTATTGGAATTAACACAAATTTCTGAAATGGGTTGACAACTACGTCTCTGCTATCACCATTATAAGAACTCCTGAAAAAATTACGTGAGATCATGCATTACTTTGCATTAGATTAAGGGACTCACTTCATGAAAGAGGTGAAACATGGATGAATGATTATGAGGCCCACTAGTCTTACCAAATAGTACATCCCTCATAAGCATCTAAACTGATAGAATAGAGCAATGGACCATAAAAACCCAAATAAAGACTCATGAAAGGACAATATTAAGCAAATTT
Organism: Furipterus horrens; assembly: GCF_987537825.1. NCBI lineage: Eukaryota > Metazoa > Chordata > Mammalia > Chiroptera > Furipteridae > Furipterus > Furipterus horrens. The sequence continues at coordinate 14,436,913 of NW_028327171.1, forward strand.
AGCTTATTGTTTTCTAATTTCTGTTACAGTTATTGAACCATTGTTGAAGTATGATATTATGTCCCAAACACCTAGAAAACATAATGAATGGGTCCATAATGCAAAGGGTGGAAGTAGGATTGGTCCTTCTTACTAATATTCTCAGTGGCTCACCTGTAGAATTGTACTTCCTACCATGGAAATATAAGATTTGTTGCATTAGAACTCTTATTTCCAGGCAGAGATGGTTTTACTAGATGAAACTAGAGTTAGGTTTTCCACAGAATGACTGTCTCATGGTCATTTTGGAGCTCTGAGAAAAACAGGTAAAAGGAAAAGTTAACATGAGTAGTGAGACTTTCTGGTATAAAATGGAGCATGCCTAGAAAACAAGGAATCAGTGCTGCTTCTCTGCTCTGTGATAACAATGGATTACTTGGCATTTACACTTAACACATCTTTAGGAGAGCAAAGAAATTCAAGGCCCTTCTCCTTTAGGGATTCAGCTCTTGAATGTCCTATCATTCAAACAGACTAGAGTAACTGAAGTGCTAGAGTGGATGGTGGAGGAAAGAGATGATGATCAATTATGACCACTGGTAGAAATACATTCAGTCACCCTCCTGTATTAAACATTCTACTATTTTTAAAACATTTCATTTAACCACTGCCTTGGAAAGTCAATAATAGGGATATTTTAAGAGTGACAGAAAATTTTTGAGAGCAGTGTGTGTTCATTATCTTGTACAAATATAACATATGTTATATCAAATTATAAAATTTAACTGTTTATTTTACTGCACATCAAATAATGTCAGTAAATCTGTTAAAAGGAGAAAATAATTATATATATATAAATGAGTGTATTTAATGCACATATTTAATAAACGTTTATGTATAGATATATGTATGTTTGTAAATATATTAAGTTTTGCTCACCATTATAGGTTGTAGATAAGATATTATATAGTGACAAGGAGTTCATTGTCATTATTATATTATTACGCATTGATTCTGTGTTTAGGATTCCTAACTCTCTAACTTTATGGAAGTTTATAAATACAAGACAAATGGAAACACACTGAGAGAATTGGTCAATGTTGCTTTATTTTGGCTTTATAGTATTGATACAAATAAATATACTCTGCTTCTGGTTTGTTGCTACATGTTAAGTTGCATCCAATAAGGAGTAAAGACAAGTGGATCAAATAAACCTATGACCAAAAAAATGCTAAAGGTCATGAGATCATTCTCATATTTCAGAGAGGAAACTATGCCATAGAAATATTAAATATTTATTAAATGTTTTGCTGTCACTATAAATGTTATGGCATCCAGAATTAAAACTTAGGGTTTAAGATGTTAGACCAGCTGATCCTTCACTACCTCAGGCAGATAATTTGTATTATTTGAAATATTTCAGCTATATAAAACTAAACAGTAGGTCATTCCATTAAAAGGAGATATAACAAAAGGTTAATGGATATTTTGAGAATAAATAACTGAGAGACACAGGAATATTCAGAGAGAAGTAGCTTTGTGATCAAGAGATGTAAGCTTCATTTGCATTCTATTTACTTAGTTCTCTCTAATATAAGTTAATATGTATGTATATTAAAATGATAGGGAAGAATTATTTAGCTAGGATTTTGTTGACATAAATTTAACCCATATGCCTAACATAAAAAAAATTAAGAAATGTGGTTTTAAATTTATTTTTTAATTAGTTGACATACAGTATTACATTAGGTGTAAAACATAGTGATTCAACATTCATATACCTTATAAAAGATCACCACAGTAAATGGAGTAGCCATCTGTCCCCATACAGAGTTATTATAGTTTTATTGAATATACCCCCTATGCTGTAGATGACATCCCCGTGGCTTATTTTACAATGGAGGTTTTTTCTTAATCCCTTTTCCAATTTCCATCCAGAAATGTGTTTTCATATCTGCTTGCAGAGATGGGATATTTCCAGTTGCTTATAATATCAGAAGCACAGTCATAATGTAGACTTTAATTAGAGTACCACTGAGCAAAGAGAATTGCATGTACAGCATCCCAAGAGGGCCCAGATGCAGCGGGCGGATAGGCGACCAGCAGTATGCCAGCGAGAAACAACACCTCACTGAACTCAGCAGCACATATCATGCAAGTGGAAAACGGATACACCAAATATAAGTGTAAAGGTAGGAGCTTCAGTTTTGTTAATTAGGGTACATTTGTGCTTCGGTAATGTGGCAATTTACCACTCCATCCTCCTGGAGCCTATTGTGCAAATGCTCTAGTGCCCCTAGTAACTACAAACCCTGTATACTATGTGCCTCTTACTGAGCTGTCATTACAACATTAAAATAGTGTCCATTTAACAATACTTAAAAAAAATTTATTATTTTCTTTTACAGAAAATATTAGTAAATCTATTACTGCTTTTTAAAAAGTAAAAGCAATTTTTATGTTATTTCTAATACTTGCCACTGAGATGCAGGTTACTTAATTTATCTACTTATTTAATTTAGCAATATTTCTTAATTCTTTCTAAAATATGCACACTTTCTATATATAGAACTTACTATTTTTTTGCAATAAAACACAGCTGTCTCTATACTGATATCTGGAACAATTATTTTTAAAATCACATTTTAAGTATTTAAAAATATCATTTGCTAATATACAATATGACTAAGAGTTAATTTTTGTGCTTTTTATTACACAGTATAGGCATGAAGGTACCTGATGAACGTTTGATATATATTGTTAAAGACCAATAAGATGGCACCATCCAAATGTGTCAGGACAACTGAAATGCAAGACAAAAGGCCTGGAAATACGTGCTCAGTGCGGGTGTTCTTTGTGGCATCGTTGTCAGTTGTGAATCTGTGATATTGAGCTGCCCAAATTCATTTTTTTTATAAGATGGTTCCAGTAGCACCTAGTTGCCTTTAACTTCATTAGAGACAATTTTGTTAGATTGTATTATGACAGCTGTCATAACAGCATGCATTTAAAAATAACTTATCAAAACCGGTGAATTTTTGTGCAGCCAATTTAACATTGAAGAAGAAAGAAAATAAGCAACATTTTTGGCATATTATACTTTATTATTTCAAGAAAGGTAAACACACAACTAAAAAAAATTATTTGTGCAGTGTACGGAGAAGGTGCTTTGAGTGATCAAATGTGTTAAAAGTGGTTTGTGAACTTTCATGTTGGAGATTTCTCCTTGGATGATGCTCCATGGTCAGGTAGACCAGTTGAAGTTGAGAGCAATCAAATCGAGACATTAATTGAGAACAATCAATGCTATATGACACAGGATATAACCAACATACTTAAAATATCCAAATCAAGTGTTGAAAATTGTTTGTACCAGCTTGGTTATGTTAAACGGTTGATCTTTGGGTTCCACATAAATTAAGAAAAATAAAAAATAAAACCTTCTTGATTATATTTTTACATGTGATTCTCTATTTACATGTAACAAAAATGTTCTGTTTTTAAAACAATTTGTGACATGTGATAACAAGTGGATACTTTACAATATTGTGGAACAGAAGAGATTGTGGGGCCAGTGAAATGAACCAAACACCAACCACACCAAAGGCTGCTCTTCATCCAAAGAGGATGATGCTGTGTATATGGTGGGGCTGGAAGGGGGTCCTCTATTATGAGATCCTTTCAGAAAACCAAATGATTAATTCTAACAAGCATTGCTCCCAATAAAACCAACTGTAAGCAGCACTCAACAAAAAGCATCCAGAATTAGTGAAAAATCATTATATTCCATCAGGGTAATGCAAGACTGCATTTTTTTTTTTTTTTTTTTTGATGACCAGGCAAAAGCTGTTACAGGTTGGCTGGGAAATTCTGATTCATCTGCTTTCCCCCCCAGGCACTGCACCTGTGGATTTCAGTCTTTACAAACTTGTCTTAATGGAAGACTTTTTAATTACCTCCCTGGAAGATTGCAAAAGGCACTGTGAACGAACAGTTCTTGGCTTAAAAAGATAAATAAGTTTTGAGAATATGTAATTATGAAGTTTCCTGAAAAATGGCAGAAGGTAGTGGAACAAAACAGTGAACACGTTGTTCAATAAAGTCATTGGTGAAAATGAAACAGGTGTCTTTTATTTTACTTAAAAGCCAAACAAACTTTTTGGTCAACCCAATAATTCTCATCAAGGTAATTCAATGAAAAAATTGCATGTTCAGACATTTACTACAGGGCATGATCAGTGAAAATGGGACCTGCCGTTGTTACTAGCAGTGTGCATAGTTTTGTGCTTAACTTAAATGGTTCCTAATTTGTATTAATGGAAAGGAACATTAATTTATTATATATTGTTAGTTATTAAACTTTAAAGTAAAAAATTAAAAAATAGCAGAGGAACTAATTAGACACTTTCCAAAGAAGACATACAAACAGCCAACAGGTCCAAGAGAACATCACTAATCAGCAGGAAAGCATCAATCAAAACCACAATGAGACATCACCTCACACCTGTTAGAATGGCTGTCAGCAAAAACACATGAAATAACAAAAGTTGGCAGGGATATGGAGAAAAGGAAAACCTTGTGCACTGATGTTAGAAAAGTAATCCATACAAATATTATGAAAAACAGTATGTAGCTTTCTAAAATATGTGAAAATAGAATTACTATATGATTCAACAATTCTACCTTTGGGTATTTATTGGAAAAATAAAAACAGTAGCTCAAAGGATATATGCACACTGTATTCATTGCAGTATTATTTATAATAGCCAAGATATGGAGACAAACTAATTGTCCATTGACAAATGGATGTATAAAAATATTGTCTATATATTTATTTATATAGATATAGGTATACAATAAAATATTAATAAGCCTTAAAATGAGAAAATCCTGTCATGTGTGACAACATGGATAGAACTTGTGGGTATTATGCTGAATGAGATTAGACAGAAATAAATAAGTACTGTATAATCTCATAGGTGGAATATTAAAAAGTCAAACTCAAAGAAACAGAATAGATTAGTAGTTGCCAAAATAGGAGTGGACATGAGTAAAGGTGTCAAAGGTTAAGAATTTCATTTATAAAATATATGTGTTAGGGATATAATGTATATATGTGCACATTATACAATTATATGCCAATTAGATCACATCACATTTTCTTATATATTTTAAGAATTGTTATTGCTATCGAGATATTCTTATACAAATCTTACTAGAAATAGAATTAGAATCACGTTTTCTCAAATTTAACATAAGTGACTGTTTTATTTTTTAACGTTTCTTCCTTTTTAATAAAAAACAATAAACTCAACAAATCAAAATATCAAATGGTAAAAAGAACAACATTAGACACCTCTGAAAATTGACCACTTTATCATTTTTTAGACATTTTGCAAAATTACGAAGACCTATTTCTTTTCCCCTGCCCTCTATAATGCTGGCCACTTTCTCAAATACAGATGCCTATCATTTAACCAAAGCTCTAGGAGCTAATAGCATAGAATTAATGTGTTTTGCTGTTACCTAGAATCATACATGATTTAAAATTAGGCAACACAAAACTTGTTAATTAATTTCTTTGTAAATACCTTTTGAAGTAACATAGGGACTATAATACTTTTTTTAACACTCAGGATTGAATAAGTAATATATTCTTTACTTTTGGGGAAGAAACCGATATTATTTTCTTCTAAGTTCTACCAAAAATGATTGTAGACTGATTGAGCAATGAAAGCACCACCTTCATGTTTAAGTCAGTGAGTGCATTAGTTAAACACAATAGTCACATTTTTAAAACACCCAATTTTTCTACTCTCTTATCATGACTCAAGACAGACTCAGAATATGATTATGTGATTAAGGAATGTGCCCCTGAAGAATAGTCTTACATTATGCCATGATTAGGGGTGTCTCAGGGGCCCTGATTATTCTGATTAAGTAAAAGTACTCTAGCTGTTGAGTTTAAAAATGTATTTGTAAAATGAACAGTAAAGCGCTTGAGCTGCCAAAACAAGGTGGGCAGGGAATAGTCAATAGCTTTTCTGTTCTGATCCTACACTGCAAGATTTGTTGTGAAAGAGCGGCAATTAAGCAGAGATGTTTGACCAAATGACTAATATTTCCTGTCTGAGATTAAGATAAAAGTGATGACCAAGACAGTCTCTTTGCATTTTTCCATGTGTTACATGCCTTCCAATGAGAAGGTCATCTTAATGAGACTGACAATTTATATCATTAGGATGAGGGAAGATTCTTTGTGCACTTGTATTACCATTAAGCAGGATTATTTTCCCAAAGGGCAATGGACTAATGAACAACACAGATAAGAATGAATTGGGTAAAAGTCCAGGAGAATCACTGCAATAATACTGAAGGAGGAATCACTGCCCCATCTTTCTTTCTGACAACTCTACACTGACTATTTACTCTTTATTCTTTCTGGTTCCAGCTCTGCAAACAACTCCTGCTCAAACTATATCTTGCGGGTCAAGGGAGTGCCTATAAAGACTGACTAGACCACATGTCCCTGAGGCCCAGCAAAACTGCTGTGTGGTTCAAGAACGTCACAACTGTCTAGAACAAGTATGCTTATCATTCTTCATGGAGAACCATGAAAAACTTAATTTTATTTATAATATAAGAAGAATAAAATCAAGTATATGTAAAGTTATTTGTATTTTCACCTGGTACTTGTTTTGGAACACACACTAGAAAATAATGTCCCTATTTGGAGTGTTCCATGTTGACTCTTTAGGGTTGTAAAAGTTGTGAGAAAAATGGAAGAAAATAAATTGATGGGTTATAGCCATAATTTTTAATTCAGAATGTAACAATTTAAAAAATGATCTCAATGTATCTTTTAGCTTGGGAGAAATGAGTAAACTGTTCTACAGTGCTTTGCTGAAAGATTCAGCTAGTTTTGGGGAATAGTTGCTCAAATACAAGACTAAGAACAGGGGGGAATTGTTTGGGATTTAACAGATATTTGTTTGGGAATGTAGTCTTACCGAAAGGGCTGAAGAACAGCTGTTCAGGAGTCAAGACCATGCAAATATCGAGATGGGAAAGAAAAGTGTTAGGAGAGAAAGTCATGATTAAGGGATGGGTGTCTAATGGACATTTTCACTCCTTCACAGTCTCTTATAGTTTCTCCTTTCTATAAAAGCAGAGATTGAGTCTCATCATTTGACAAAATATTGTCAATTTTTCCAGATATATACACTGGTATCAATGGAACTACCAGACTCATTGGTGGTGGCTGTCATAAGGGTTCCTCATCATTATTAGTCTTTTTTGTATTAAATTATTTTTATTGGTATTCTATTACAGTTGTCTCAGTTTTTCCCCCTTTGCCCTCCTCTGCCCATCCCACCCCTCATTCTCTCAGCCAGTTTCCACACTCTTGTCCATGTCATGGGCCATTCATACATGTCCTTTGTCTAGTCCTTTCCCTTTCTTTTCACCATTATCCCCCTCTCCAGCCCCCTCAGGTCACTTTCAGTCTGTTTCATGTTTCCATGCTTGTGCTTCTATTTTTTTTTTTTTTTTTTTTTTGGTTTATTTTGTTCATTAGATTCTTCTTATAGGTGAGATCCCATGGTATTTGTCTTTCACTGACTGGTTTATTTCACTTAGCATAATATTCTCCAAGTCCATCCATGTTGTCACAAAAGGTAGGAGTTCCTTCTTTCTTTCTGCTGCATATTATTTCACTGTGTAAATGTACCACAGTTTTCTGATCCACTCATCTACAGATGGGCACTTAGGCTGTTTTTAACACTTGGCTATTGTTAATAATACTGTTATGAGTGTAGTGGTGCATAAGTTCTTTTGAATTGGTAATTTGAAATTTTTAGGGTACTCTTTGTAGCTGAATTTCAATTATTTCTCAAATAAATTGAAATTGGAATATTTTAAAACTCCAGAGAAAGTACATGCAAAAGAAGCCTGTGAATACACCAAGGATGAAAATTATAATTTTTAGGAAGACTTGCACAATGCTTTTAAGCCAAGATTCTTCCCAGCCTGGAGCCATTGAAGAGACTCTATCTTGTCCTAATCCCAAATCTGTAAGGAAACAATCTGGATATCAGCAGGTTTGCATGTAATGGAGTCTATATTTCTGATACACAAAGAAACAAAATTAAGAAGGAAACTTTGAATAGCAGTTTAACAATTAAAAAAAAAACTTGAAACCAACAAAAGGTGGAACAAATAAGCATGAAAAGAAGATGAGAAACAGACAGAGACCAGAGAAGTCAGTAAAGTTTTGGGAAGAAAATGTCCATGTCTTACAACCTTATAATATCTAAGGTTCTTGGGGAAACTGTCTTTTTCATAATGAATTCTGCTTGTGAAGATTCCTGAAAAACTTTATTTTCGATCAATCATCAGCATGAAAATCTGAGAGGTAAGTGTATGAAGTCTTCCTTATAGGAGACTTTTTGGGCCCTGACCAAGTAGCTCAGTTCTTTGGAGCTTTGCCCCAATATGCCAAAACTGTGGGTTTGACCCCCAGTCAGGGTACAACTAATTAGGAGACTTTTCATGGGAGACATAAATTCATTGAAATGTTACTGAAGCGTTTGTGGGAAAGAAGAATGCCCCTCCAGTGAGGTTTAAGAACAGTCTTACATTGCTGTTCTTTCCAGTAAAGTGGGTATCTGTGTGGAAGGGTCATGAAGGAGGTTTCACCTTTTAGCCTTGGTAAAGCCACCGAACCTGTTAGTGATAAGCTTGGGCATGTGGCATTAAGCCTCTGTGTTAATTGGTCTTAAGAGTCTATATAAAAGCAGAATCCAGGCTTGGAGTTGAGATGTCCAGAGGGACAGGGCATCCAGTAGTAAGCTCCTACGGGGTTGTGTGAATTACTGTTGGAGAGGAAGTATGGAGCTGGTGATACAAAGTTCTAGGAATGTAAGCTAAAAAAGTAAACAGCGTATTTGAAAAAATATTTTTAAGCTTATTTATAACTTAATGATGATAACTTTCCTATAAAACTCTTATTTAGTACACTAGCACACTTTGTTGATCAGCTTGGTTTAAAATGATGGTATTGGGACATTGCTCATTTTAGTTTTCTATTTTTGTAAAGATACGGATATAAGTTATATATAAATCGGTGCATAGAAACTTGAGTACTTATGGAACTCACTTGTATTTGTTTCCAAAGATTGCAAATATAATGAATAAAACATATATATTTCAAGGCGTGATTGTTAAATTAATGATGATATCACTGGTTATAAAAGGAAATGTCTCTACTGGGTGCATTCTCAAACTTTGACCACAGCTTAGTCCTGACATCAAGAACTGAAGTCTGCTCAAAGTGCTCCATGTTATCCAGGGTTAGGTGCTCCCCACATAGCAAGAGCAGAAGTAAGATGATCTGATTAACCATCTTTTATTACTTTTTTTTTTTTAACAGTAAAATGTAACACCCAGAACTTAAACACACTTGTAAGTCAATTTACTTTTCTCACATTGATTTCGTTTTTGTAATAATTTATAGTACACAAGCATCCTTACCACGTCTTGCCTTTCATTCTCTCCCAAGATGAGAGAATCACCAGCATATCCTTAGATAATTCCCCTGTGTTAGAGGGCTCATCACTCTAAGAAGACCGATGTAGAAATCAGCAAGGCAGTGTTTGATAACAGATTACCATTAATATAAGAACACCTTTCTAAAATCAAAACATTGGCAAGGGAAAGGCCCCTATACCTGTGACCTTGGCTGACAACAACCCCAATGGGAAGGGATGATTTTATTATCTATGGAACTGGTTGGTCCTATGCTCTTGGGGAATTGCTGATGGCTTCATGGCTCATTCTTTATTCTTAATGTGCTCAAAATGGAGGACTGACTGTTCACTTTAAAAGACTTTCTTGAGGCCAGATTAATGGAGAAAATATGAGAGCCCAGGGACTGCAATCTGACCCACAGGATCTAATTCATCTAAGTACACAATACAAATTGATTGTTTTTGATCTTGAAACATTTTCTCATAGCAATGGTCTTTTTCATTATTTTTCCAGAATTGTATACTTCTTTCATAAATTGCCTTTACATTTTTGACAAGGTTTTGTAACATTATAATAGGATAGTTAAATTCCATATATGTCATTTGTTGTTTATTTTTGAAATCTCAGATATTTTTGATAATTCTTCTAATTGTTCTTCCATGGTTAGTACAAATAAAAAAGAAAATTATATTTAAACATACCATTTCTAAATTGCATATGTTTAATTTATTGGCTTTCAATTTCAGTGATCACTATTTCCAATTAGTTGTTTACATATTTTTGCTGGACTCCTTTCTCAACATTTTTCTCTTTTATCTACTATCGTTTAAATACTTTAAATTATTTTGCTAAATACAAATAATATATTTTCTGCCTGTGCTTAAAATTTATAAGAATACTCTAATTGCCCTGACTTGATGGGTCAATTGGTTGGAGCATCACCCCATACACCAAAAAGTTGTGGGTTCGATTCCTAGTGAGGGCACATACCTAGGTTGTGGATTTGATCCATATTTGGGGAGCACACGGGAGGCAACCAATCAGTGTTTCTCTCTCACATCAATGTTTTTCTGTCCCCCCCAACTCTCCATTTTTCTCTCTCTATAATCAACAAACATATCTCAGGTGAAGAATTTTTAAAAAATAGGCTGGTAACAACATAGTAATAACTAAGTTTTACAGTGTTTGTGTATTTGCATGTGTCTCTACCTGTGAGGTTAGTGTGTTATTCTATACTATACAATTAAAGTGACTTTATTATTTATATAAAAAAGTAACTTTTTTGGCAATCATGCTTTGAGACAGAGTGACAAGGTATTTGCTTAGTTTATATAAATAGATACCCAAAGTTGTTTAGATTTTAAGTAAAATTATCTTCCATTTTAAGTTCTGAGAGTTATAAAAGAAGTCGTAAAATGCCTTTGAAATTATTTCATAAATAGTCAATTACATGGAGTAAATTTTAACATTTATGTCTTTGATGAACTATGCATTTCATACCTTTATTTTTCAAAATTCAGTTAAAAGTCCTTTTATGGGAAAATTTTTATGATTCTCTTGTTTTTTCAGGCTCTTCTTTTGTGTTTTCTTTTTTTCTATAGCTACTTGAAGCGCACAAGATTTTAATGTTTGTCATCTCCACTAAAGGTTAATCTTCTTGACACTAACTTCTTGATTTTACTTAGTGCCCATAAGAGTGAATGAATGATGAAATCTCAATAAATATTTACTTAGTGAATGGATAAGTAAATAAATGAAGATGATCTGGATATCTAGAGCCTATGCATAAGAATGTGGTCATTATCTTTCTTTCTTTAAAGAGTTGCTGTAGGTTACTCACAACAACAACAAAATGATCTTATAGCAGAGTAAACACTTTTATCTTTTCTGCTTGATCCACTGTCTTTGTCTTTTATGCATCACTCAGGTGGTTGACCTACTATATTTGTATACACCAATTACTTCTTTGATACTTTAAGCATTTCTTTATGACCAGAACATGCCATTTATTTTTGCTTCTTTTTTTTGTAATGTTTTGTTTTGTTTTTCTTTAACTGTGTACTAATTCCCTCTGGGTTTTCTAATGTGTTTTTATATTTTTATTTTGTTCACTTTTCATATTTTTGCCTTTTTTAGTAAATCACACTTTTGGTGAGTTCATGATTTGAACCATTTATTAAACTTGGTATGTGCAAATCAAAGTGAAGTTTTTATATAATATACAAAGTTAGTATATAAGATTTTTACTTACATTTGTTTTTTAATCTCATTTTTGTGTTTTTCTGAGGTATTATACATTATTAGATTATCTTCAGTGTAATATTATAGTACATCAATACTGTAAAAGGCATTACATACGAACACCTTTTTATTCTGTCACTTGACTGTCTCTTTCAGTTTATTCAGTAACTTGTTAACTCAAAATAAATCTATGCCCTAAGATATATATATATATATATATATATATATATACACACACACACACACACATATATAATTTCATCATATTTACCTTTAAGAGCTAGTAAACTAAAACTGTATTCACAAATATTTTATAGAATATACATATACTAAAATTTAGAAACCTTCACCCAAAGGATATTTCAATATGCTCTTCAAGAAATGTTTAATTATCAATTACTTGAAATATTAATTTATATACTTTAGCTGGGTCAATGATTCTGCTTTTTCATAAATTATTATGGTTTAAAAGCCAAATCTTTATGTTTTGATAAGTAGTTGGATGAAACTCTAGATAGATATAGAGTTAGATACAATGCATAAATAATGATAAACACATAGATACATAGATAGGTTTGCATCAAATTAATAATGTTTTTTTACCACATATGTATTCTATAAATGCTTCCTTACAATATTTCTCAAAACACTTATTTCAGTCTCTGTCTATTTTAGGTTTTTAATTAAGGTTAACTTTGTGATAATACATAAAATATATTTGTCAGTAGAAAATTATATATATATGTATATATATGTATATATGTATATATATATATATATATATATTAATGGAAAGAATGGATTCAAGAAAAGTTACTCAGAAATTAGACAGAACCTCTAACCAGAACTCCAATGAAAGGCACTATACAAAGTTTTAATGGCATAAGAAAGAGTACAGAGTTAGAAAAACAAAAAGGTTGTTTATTAAGAGTAAATATAAGATATTTTGCTCAACATGAGAATATACCCAAGTTTTCCAAAGTGTGATATTAATGTGAATTCATATACCCAGAGTTATGGGGAAGTTCATATGTCATTTTTGTCTCTAGCTAAAAACAAAATATAACTTGAGGACCTGCATGCTTGCAACTTCAAATTTTAGCTTGCAGTGAATTTCTGTATTATTTCAGGATGGAATTCTAATGTTTAGGTGGATAGAGTCATTCCCATGAAAGTTAAATTTGCATCTTAAAAACTTCCATACTAAGCAATTGTTTTGTCAAGAATACTCATCTTACATTTTATTCTGTTCTTTGCTGTGAAGTGGCATGCATCTCAGCGGCCACACTCAGGCTTCCTGCTGCCATTATGAATGTGTATGAAGCCAATTCCCATGCAGGAAAATAGCTCTAGGACTGACATATTACTAGTAATGTGAGCAGCTAGTGTTCAACACACTGCCACAAAAATGAAATAACTTCTCCCTCAGTCACCACTTCTCTGAGAATGCAAGGTAATGGATATTGAATGCAGCTTAGTTAATATGGATCAATTCAATTTCAAAATGTAAAATTTTGTAAATGCTACATTTAAATGCATTTGCACATACTACATAAAATTTAAAATGTATATTTTATCCTAAGATATACATAGTGATACCTTTAAAAATATATAAGTATACCCATTTGAACAGAGTCCAGAATAGAAAGAGTTTTGAGAGAGTGTAATAAAAATAAGGAGCTTCTGAGAGCTTTGGAACACAGTTTTTTAAAGCACGTCAGTTTATGTTGGCCTAGGTTTTGTTATATTTGTTTTGTTGGTATCTTCCCATAATAAGACATATTTTTAAAAACCATAGGTTATGCATTCTGAATAATTTTTATAATAATGTTATTATAAAATCAAAAAACAATTTCTAACTTTTTAGGTAGTTTTTATGGTAATAATTTATCCACCTGTATAGGCATTCTTGAATGGGTAAAGGCCAAGAGAGTGTAAGTCTTAACAGACATTTAAGTAGATATGTATTTTTACCAATTCTTAGAAACAATAGTAGTGTTAGTATAGATTAAAAGCCGACTTCTAACTAAAGGTTCAAATTGCCTCTTTGCCCTAATTTGAGCTTAAATTGTATGTTGATTTCAATAAAGGATGGTGGAGGGCATAATAGTAGGTGAGGAAGAGAAAGTACTAGAATAGGCAACTCAGACAAATAAATCAGAAAAAAAAATCAATATGAGGCTTCAAGTCATTTCTTAAAATGATATAGATATAATACAATTTTCATATATATTTTTATTTTTCATAGTTTGATTATGGATGTTTTCTTTGTCAGAGTAAGTATTGCTCAACAGGACAATATCCATCAAAGCCCAAAGATCTCTGAATTACATTGTTGGAAATTATCTTTGAATTATATATTTCTTTATAGATTCTATTTTCTGAATTTTCACAGGTGTTAGACATGCTGTATGTTATGAAATATTTACATTAATTGACTGATAAACTAATAAATAATGTTTGTAGTCCAAAGTGTTTATTTGGCCTCTGGATTGAATATTATTTTTATATTTACTTTTTTGTTTGATTACTTATTTACTTTGTTAATTAAGTATTAATTTATTTAATTTTATTTTTATAAATACACTTTTAAATATAGAATATGTAGTTTTTCATCCTGTCATAATTAACTGGTACTATAATTTTATTGTGTCTTTTATAAAAAACCAAGGTTTTGAAACTCAAATTGTATATAACTAAAATGTTTCTTGGCCTCTTTTAAAAGCTGTGTGATGAGACCCCATGTTATCCTTCATACATCACATAAAAAAGCCTATCAATCTATTTTTTAAAGTATAAAACGTGTATATAAATTTAGCTGAAGCCCATTTAGCTGAAGTAATATACTCAGCTATTTATTTAGCCATTTATTTAAAGAAACGGTATTGAGCCCAGAATAAACCAACTCTTACTTTTTCCTTCCCCTAAAATAACAAACTCAAAAGAAAACAACAAACCAAAAACTCCTGAAGTCTTGCAATATTTATCTTTAAATACTATTGATTTTACTTAACTTTATTTTTACTGAAATTAAAGTAGAATATTATAACCTGAAAAGCAACAGCTGTGGATATTTAAATATTTAATATTATGATACTTTGCTTAGAATCTTTAGAAGTTGGAAAGGTAAACATTAAGCAAAGGAAAACTAAATGCAAATCATATGCAAATGAAAAATAACCAAGTTGAAAAATTGTTTGATATATATGATTAAACTGGCATTAGCCAGAGATATTAAACAAATGAAAAAAATGAAATAAAACTTCTAATTAATAGTTTATATTACTTTGAATATTTCTTTGAATAATCACATATTCATCTGCATAATCATTTAATTACATTGCTTATGTGACTGATTAAACTAATATTAAAACATTTTATAATCATAATCATTAGTAAATTTAGTAATTTTGAAGATGACATATTAACCTAGTTAATTTTATCTAAACATATTTTTCTTTGAAATCTATAGTCTTTCTAGTGTACATTTATATCAAATTAACTTCAGCTAATATTCTAGGAGATGGTGTGAGGTCAGTTTTAATATCACTGTTAATAAGATTACAAAATTTATAATCTTATTTGTACATCATTTGCAAGAGTCTGTTGGCATACAAAACTTAAAAAAATGTTATGTATTTACTTCAAAATTAGTTCTGTTAGATTTATAAGTGTTTTATCTTGACCCGAGAAAATATAAATTGTGAGACATTTTAAGACAATCCTGTGCCAATTTTTATATTTTCATGTAAACAAGAAAGCTCTCTCTTCATTGACAATGAAGATATCCTTGAAAACTTCTAAGAATATTATAATTTAATACTTTTTTGGGACTTAATCAATAAACAAATTTGATGATTAAAAACTTAGAAAATATTGTCACCTCTAAAAATAAAGAAAACTATGAGTTATATATTTAAGAACATACTTGTGTGGCTCAGTGTGTTGGACAACCTCCCACAAACTGAAAGTTCTCCTGTTCAATTCCTGGTCAGGGCACATGCCTGGGTTGTGGGCCAGGTCCCTGATTGGAGGTGTGCCAGTAGGCAACCAATTGATCATTCTCTCTCTCTCTTTCTCCCTCCCTTCTCCTCTTTCTAATAACACGTAAAATCTTAAAAAAAGAAAATAGATAAGTGGATATTTTATACTAGAAAATAAATTTATCTTAAAAATCAACTGAAAATACTAGACTTAAAATTAAATATTTTCTATATAGATAACAAACCTGAGTGTTTATCTGTTGTAGTAAGAACATCACAATTGGCAGAGCAGCTGTGTGTGGGGTTAACATTGGGTTAAGTTTGTTGTTCACTACAACACGTCATACGCATTGGGTCTTTTTAGTAGCCAAAAAGATGAAATAAATGGGCATAAAATAAGGATTGCCATGCCCGCAACTTTTCGTGTCCTTCAGAATAACACTGATTTCTTCTATTACACCCGGGAGCTAATATTGATTTTGTTTACTCTCCTGTCAGTAGTGTGGAGGGGAATTTTTTCATGGTCTTCTCCTGAAAGAAAGAACTCAAGACATAACAATTTACCTAGTGTGAATATAAGAACTCACTGGACCTACTAGGAAATGAAAACATGGTTTGACTAAATTTTTACCAAGTTTTCATATGCTCCGTACTCTTGAAGGGGTCTATGATCATAATTGATTTCCCCTTATATCTGCATCAGTTCACACACATTGGTCCCTTGGGTGAAAAAATAAAATACTCTCTACTGTATCGACTTTGGCATCAGTGCTATAACTCAGGAAGACACCTTCTGTTCTTTAATCATTGGACTCAGTCTGAGAATGGCTCAGATTTGGAAACCAGGGGAGGAATTAAGTCTTTGAAATGGAGTGGCCGACATCAACCTTCTTTTCATCCACTCGAGATATTTTAAAAGTATAAGCGCACATACAGAAACACTTGTTGGCAGCCTTCTTATCTTTTCCTGGGAACCATGATGGTCTCTTAGTCATCACCATAGATTAAAATGCATTACGGGGCCCTTAGTTTTTTATGGTGATGCTGCTAACAACTTTGTTCCTTATCTCTGGTAGAGCTTTAAGTGCTACCACCTTGCCTTTGTTGTGCCACAGTTCTGTATCACCACTGACACTAGTTCTAAAACATCATCGTCTGCACAGTGTCCTGGTCCTACAGATGACAGCCACTGTCAAACCTATACCAAGCACATTGCTTATAACCCAGGAAATCTAATGTCCTTTGGACTGTCCTGAGTACATGGTCAAGACCAGTTTCTCAGTCTTTTTGTTGGCTCCACACACTCTATCATGACATATTTGAAAATGTCACTCCATGTCACTTGGCCCATAATATTTCTAAGAGCAATCCCTAGGGCACACTAGGACTAACTAACCCTAGGGGCTCTTTTAATCCATTGAATTCTATGTTTCCAACATATCATCCAACTCCATAATATTAAACTCTCTCTCACCCAGGCTTCTGTACCTGCAAGTTGTGGTCAAAGCACGGCTTTTCTGTTTCTTAGTGGTATATATTAACTCGGTCCAGCAACTGCCATTATGAATACTCTCTCTCTTTACATATTGAGTCCATTGTTTTGCAGGCTCTAATGAGAGTTAATCCTAACTTTTATTTAATTGGCCTTCAGGGAACATGGTAGATGTTGCAGAGGGCAGTTTTCTTTTGCAAGGAATCTGCTTCAGATAAATACACTTCAAAGTCTCCAGGGGTCTGCTGTAGTCTAACCAAAGAAAGCCACCTCTCCAGGTCTTGAGGGGTCAAGAAGATCTGTTTTTTGTTGTTGTTGTTGTTTTTTTTAATGCTCTTAAACACCTTCATTCAGCTGTTCTCATTCCCAGTCTCAGAGTCCTATTCCTGGTATTTCTGACTGTGATTTTGACTTAGTGAAAAAAATGACTTTATTTAAAATGTTCTACTCTTATAGTCAGATCTTGGGCCAGAACATCAGCACCAATTTTCCAATTGCAGGAAATTATGATCTCTTTCAGTAATTCCATGGACACTTTCTACCTTCCCTACAGTGCACTGAATTATTAATTGGCTTATGTGAAGCTATCATTCTCTCTGTTTAGCACAGTAGTAATGTACAGCCACAAACAAATGATTCCACAATCATTGTAATTATCATTCTCCATATCTTTCTAATGCTTTAAATATAACATGATACAGTGAATCTTACATTTGCATTTTAAACCCAGATGGTCACATGTAAAATAATCATTAATTTAATGGTATAATATAAATATTCCAGAGAGTAGTACTATTCCCTTGGCTTATCTGTTGCTATCTGATTGATAGGAGATCAAATTTCAGAATCATATAAATATATTCTGATGCTTAAAACCTCCTCTGTTATGCACTGTCTTAAGTCAGGTTTCCCAGGAGCAGACCTGTGACAAGGTATTGCAGTGTGGGCTCAAATAGCCATAGGGAGTTCCCTGAAAAAAAGCCAAAAATGCTCACTCTTAGAAACAAAAGGAGGACATTTATCAGTAAATCCAATATATGAAGGCATTTGTTACTGAATAATTTTGTAATATCATCAAAAAAAGAAGTACATTGTATGTGAAAAATCAATAAAAATAGAGCTAACAATCTTTGGATTTTATTTTTATGTTTCATATATGTTTTATCTTCAATTATTTTATTATGCACCTTGAGTATCCTTCACTATTTAATCATAGCTTAAAAATAATTATGCTAAAAGAAACTTGATTTATCATTATTAATACTAGCAATATAAGATAATTTTCAAAATGATTTAATTGAATTGACGTGTCAAAACTTGACAGGTTAGGTTAACATGTGTGAAAAGTATACTTATGTGTGTCTAAGCATATAATCAGTTGTTCTGGTAAATTACCAAAGCGTGTAATTCCTTAGATATCACTTTTACTTGAATAATTTTCCAAGGTAGTATTTTTTTTTTTATTCTTGATGTTGAACAATTTTTGTCCCAGCTGACATTCCACATGATGTGATTAAATCATATTTTCATAAAATTGTATATGTTTCAAGTCACAGTCATCTTTAAAATTTATTCATTTCAAAGAAGTGATGTATCCATAGAAATATGTGACTTTACTTCATTATTAAAACATAATGGGAACACTGGAATGTGTTAAATACATAAAGTTGAAGCATGATTTATAAATTTGTATGAAACTACTGATAATGCCATCTCAATATAATGCTTTTCTTCCTTATTTTACAACATATTTTATATTTTAAAGAAAAGTAACATATCCTAACTCGAGTTTTGGAATAATAATTTTGTATTGCTATATGAAGTGTTTTCAACCAATATCATCTAAAAATGTTCACATATTAACTGATCTTCTCTTCAGGAGTAATCTTCCTATATAAAGTAGTACTTAAGCTTAGGACTTATATAGAGAGAAAATAAAATATGAAATTAAAACCTAATGCCATAAAGTATTCCTTTTATGTACATGATAAACAGAGACAAAATCATAGTGATTTAAATAGATTAACAGATGTATTTTGCGGAATAATCCCAAGACACTTATTTATTTGAAATTATTCCAGAATCTATGCATTTGTGAGACAGGTTTTTGTATTCTTTATTGTCTTTGGTTTAATGAGATCTCAGTATCTCCTTCACCATCCCGCTCCTATCTATCCTATTTTCTCATGACATTCAGCTAAAACAACAGGAACAGCTAACTAAATTTTAAGTAAGTTTTTCCAGAATGGGAGTTCTTATGTAATCTAATTAAAAAAGAAGAGATGTTGAAGTAAATTCCAAAGTTATTTCAGAATTTTCAGTGGGACCTATTACATAGGTAAGAGTAGGTGGTCTTGAGGCTGATTGCCAGGCTGCCTCCACATGTGGGACTTAAGAAGGTTCGATGATGAAAAATAATGAGGGTGATTACAATGCATTTTTTAAAAAGAGAGAAATATAATAAATAAATAAATTAATATATATGCAGTGCTTTCAAAACAGTGCTTGGCACCTAGTGAACATCAATAATGATAACTAAAACTATTATTTCTTTATCTTTAGAGATGTGGTATTTATCTGTCTGATAGAACTGTGTTATTCTTCTTGCAAATTTTTCTGAAATAATGCTTACTATTGTCTCCCATACAGAAGTTTTGTGTATTCTATTGATGTTTAAACTGATAACCATTGCTGGTTCATGCACATTGTGGGTGAGAAGAGACAGGATATGTGATGAAGAGTCACTTTGTGTAACTCAAGATGATATCTGCTCTAGGGAAATAGGAGACAAATATAAGGAAGGGTAATTCAGTGCTAATAATAAAGGACTTATGCTTCTAATACTTATTAATTATGGCTATTAGATATATGAATGTGTAAAATATTTTATATTTTAAATTGATTGAAATAAAAAAGATATAGCAAAGCCATTTGTTATCCTTCTATGTGACTTTCTTTTAATTTTTATTCAATATGTCTTATACATTAACTTATTACAGGAACCTGGACAAGAGTTAAGGAGCCAACTGTTTGTTACCTAACTCTGTTTTAATAATATTTGGTAACTAATTTGCCATAATGGATTCACATATTTATTTGCCTTTGATTTTTTAATACTAATTTTAATTTCATATATGCATGATATATATGAATTTACTTATGCTTCTCTGTAGCATTCTTTGTGCATAATGTTAATTATACAATCAAAGTTCTCAACATTTTTCTATAAGGTTTATTGATTTTATATCTTGTTAGAATGATCTTCCCTACTAAAATTTGCTTTCCAATTTTACTTTTTACTTGTAATTTTAACTTAAAGTATATTATTTATTTTGACTCATATTCAGTATAAGAATACATTTAAATATAAATAGGTATATTTTAAGGCAGCAGAGAGAATAATCATTTTCCACTATCTATCACACTCCCACATCTTTGATTTATGTATTTTGAGTATATGATGAATATTTTGGTCTGAGGCTGATGGAGCAGGTTAAGCAGCAGAAAAGATTTAATCAGAACACCTTTAATAACTTGTTTAAATTGCCCATTCTGAAAAAACACATTTATATGTCTACTCTGAAGTGGTGAAATTCAGACTTCATGACTATCATAGGTAAATAGTTTTGAATGAGGCTTACAACAGTGTTCATGCAAACTGTAAGAAAGGATATCCAGAATATATACCATTTAATTTATCTTAAAAACTACTGTAAAGCATATAAGGTTATGAAGATTGTGCTTCCTGTTCTCTGAGGCATTCATTTACTCGCTTCGTTTAGTTTCTCCCTAGATGCTCAAGTATAATGGAAAACACAAGGTGTTAAACACTACATGCTGTCAACAGTGCATTTAAATGCTGACATTTTTGCTTCCTGTTGAATTGATGTTTGCATATGCGGTGGAGCTACCTGCTTTCATGAATATCTTATCTTGATAAAGGTATCACAGAGATGTGTTATAAATTCTGCTTTTCTAGAATCCACAAAATAAAAATAAAATACATAGCTATTATGTTACTTTTGTTTGCTTTAATTTTTAATTGTCTTCACACACACAACAAAATTTCCCTTGTAAATTTGGAGTGAAATTGTAACATGCAGACTTGTAAATATTTGGGGTAAAATTATAGTCACCTAATTATTCCTAATATATTAAATTTGTTATTATAAAATTGTATTTGCTAGTTATGATCTTATTAAAGATTCCATGGACACTTTCTAACCTTTCTATAACGCAGATCAAAGCTTCAGAACTGTAATTCTGAGTATTAGTTGGTATACATTGGGACAAGTTTTTTTTTTTTTAAAGGTTGCATTTTTTTGATTGGTTGTTTCTCACATGCTCCTTACTGGGGACCTGGCCCACAATCTAGGGTTGTGCACTAACTAGGAATGGAACCAGTGACCTTTTGATTGGCAGGCTAGTGTTCAAGCCACTGGGCCACACAAGCCAGGGTGGGGGTAAGCTCCTTTTTTCATGATAGTTGAGGAAGCCTGTGGTAAACCTACTGTTCCTGATCATAAAATATCTATTCTTTGGTTAAATACAAAAGGGAATTTCTTTTTCTCTTAACTTTGCTCTTTCATTTCTGATTACTATATTAAAGGAAGATGGTGATAGTTGATTGTAAGGTCAGTGGGAGTAGAGGGGGCTGAGAGCACTACAAATACTCTTGTTTATTGAACTTTCTGATAGCAATATACTCATGTGTACACTTTGAGTTAAATGTAAACAAGTTTATTTTCTTTGATTTAGTCTTATAGCTCCAAGATGCAAAGTTTTGAAGGATATAGATTTTCCTTATTTATTTTGAAAGACTTATCTTAAGGGGAAGGGTTTTAGACATTAGACCAATTACACTCTTTATTGCTAGCATTCTGAATCAATTGTAGATAAAAGAAGACTTCGGCAAATGTTACTTTTGTATGCGATGAAGCTGTTCCAATACATGTCTTAGAACCACAATCAAATGGCCTTGCCACTTTGGTTCTCTGCCTGTACCCTACTTACAGAGCTCTTAGAGAAGGCTGTGTGAGGAAATATATGATTAAATTATTTCCACTTACTAATTTTTAATAGATTACATTCACCTAAATAAAAAAACCTCACCTAAGTAATTTGTCCATTATTTGTCAAATACCAATCAGTTCTTGCATGTCCCCTGGATAAGCAAAAGTTGGTAAAGAGTAAAGAAGCAGTTTCGGAAGGTTGCTGTGCTATACACCACCTGGAAACCTGAAGATCTGGACCTAGCCTTATCTCAACAAAAGCAGTAACAGACTAGGGGAGACTCAAAAATAAAACAAGATTTATTTATTAAACATTATGTATTTATTCTTAGATGTTTAAACCTCAGTCTCCTTCAAAGTCCTCTCCATTTGACGCAATACACTTATTGAGATGTTTTTTCCACTGTTCACAGCAGTTTTTGGACTCGTTGATTTTGATGCCTTTTAGAGTTTCTGCCATTTTTTGTTTTACCTCTTCCACATCAGCAAAGTGTTTCCCTTGGAGGACTTTTTTCACCCAGGGAAACAAAAAATTGTTGCTCAAGGGTGAGATCAGGTGAATAGGGAGGATGGGTCATTTTTGGTCAAAAACTGCTGAACACTCAGGTGGTGTGGGCAGGTACACTCATAAATCACTGACCTCGAAATGGGCAAACACATTGAAAGAGTCTTCAAAAAATTAACTGAAGCCAAACACAGCCTCTCATAACAGTGCCAGCTGATACACTGATACAGATGGGTTTGTGGAACAATTATCTAGCAGAGTAAGCCTGTAATACAAGAGTCCTACCCCTTCAGAAAATAGTGTCATTTTTTGTGGGGGATCCCCTCATATTTCCAAATTAAATTTATTATAAAACTGGCTGCTAATTTATTGAGGATTCCTTACAAGAAAGAAATTACTTCTCTTTTGGTACTTTCAAGGTTCTCTTTATCCTTAACTTTCAATAGCTTGATTTTAATGTGACTGGTATGGGGTTCTTTTTCACTGAGTTTGTTGAGCTTCCTGGATTTATAGGTTCATGTCTTTTATCAAATTTTGGAGGTCTTCATCCTTTATTGCTTCAAATATTCTCTTCTCTTTTTCTTCACTCCCTGGGTGCATTTCATTCTACTTGCTTCGTGATGTCCCAGAAAACTATTAGATTCTATCTAATTTTCTTTATTAATTGTTCATTCTGCTCCAATAACTTTAATTGTTCTATGGTCAAGGTTATCATTTCTCTCTTAGGTCTGCTCAAATCTATTTTTGAACCCTCCCATAAAATTTTTGTTTGTTTTACTTTTGGCACTAAAATTTCTGTTTGGTTCCTTTTTGTAATTTTTATCTCTCCTTGATGTTCTAAATTATTTTTATTCATCACTCCTCTTATTTCCTTTAGTCCCTTGTCCTTGTTTTCTTAAGTCTTTGAACATATTTAGGATGATTGTTTGAATGTCTTTGTCTGGTAAATATAATTTCTAGTCTTATTCCAGGACAATTTTTGTTCATTAACTTTGTTTATTTGAATAGGTCATACTTTCTTGTTACACAGGGCCAAAAAGCAATCTTAATAGCATTCAACAATATAGAAATATGTGTGACCTTTACTATGACAAGAATAAGTTTATCTTTCTCCAAATGTCATTGAGTTTCTCTCTATTTTTATGTTACTAGATATTTACCACATATAAAGTAGAAATAAAATCCAAAGAAATAAACCATTTGCGAATGGTCACAAACACCACTTTGCTGTAGTAAATTTTG
The DNA here is from genome assembly GCF_987537825.1 of Furipterus horrens. NCBI lineage: Eukaryota > Metazoa > Chordata > Mammalia > Chiroptera > Furipteridae > Furipterus > Furipterus horrens. The sequence goes on from NW_028327171.1 coordinate 14,460,895, forward strand.
GAATTGGTAAAGCATTGCAGTTGTACATATTTTGAATATTGAAATAGTTACCATTTTCCTAGGAAAAAAGACATCTTTATTCATAAGACTATTAATTGTTGTAAAATATTTTGGAGTTTCTGTAATAGGGTCTGATAAATAGTTCTGGTTCAAAACTTGTATTTTAAAGCAGAAAGAAAACCTAGTGTGAGCAGAATGTTCTCTGAATCAGTATAGTCTGGGGAATTATAATGTTTTCATCTATATACAAGTTCATTTACTAAAAATTAATCATCCTTTAGTTCTTGTCTTTTAGACTGTAATAAATTTTATTTTAAACAATGAAGAATTAGTTGTACTGCTTTAATCATCTTAATAAATGAATGTTTCTAACTATTTTTAATTTTAGAGGAAGAAATAAGATAAGCAGGGAATTGGATGAAAGCATTCTTACTGTTTAATGTAAACCTTTCCCTTCCTCAAATCCGCCTTTAATTAACCACCAGAAATCAACAAAATTATTATTGGTTTCTTGGCTAGACAAATTACATACATACTTTCCATATCTCATTAGGTAAACAGAACACAAGAAGGATAGGGAAGGATCTTTAAATCAAAATTATATAAATTGATTGCATTTCAGGGTTTATTGGCTTAACCTAATGCAAATATTTAAATAAATACTCTAACGAGTAAGTCTCCTTAATCACTTAAGACAGTTCCAGGGAGCTATGTAGGTATTTTTGGAACCTAGTTTGCGGATGGGAGCTCTTTTGATATTGAGCTACCCATTTTGATGCCTGTTTTTTCAGTATTTGCGCACCATTATCCTGTTACTAAAGAGTAAATGACCACTTCCTGGCATGAATGTCAAACACGAAAAGCACAACTAGACAATGAATGAACACAGCAGTTGAAGGTCAGAAAGAAACAAATAGCATAGACATGCCAATTACATTTTGTTTGATAAAATTATAGATTCCTGAGCTGATTATATTGTGCATCTGACAGGCACAGGCCTGACTGATCTAAAGTAGAGCTGCCAGCCGGCATGGAGAAAAATAAAGGCTTTCTAAATGCGGAAATGATTAGGGCATCTTTGTAATTCATCTTCAACTGTGACACAAAGAATGCAGGTTAAAATTTTATGCTGCTTTGTAAGGAGTAAGGTAATAATCCTACTTTTGTAAAATCGGTATACAATTTATTCAAACCTCTTTCTCCTTCATTTCCAAAATTGAGTCTTCCTTCATGTCAGATACCCACTCAGGGAAATTTCTGTCCTTTATTCTACTAATCCATTTACTGAGGAGAATTGTGTTTGGACAATACAACTCTCATTTATTTTCCAAATGTCATTCTAATTTTTTATCAAATAATTTTCAATGATTTTTAACTGAGTGCAGCATCATACACTAAATGGATAATGAAATGCAGAACTACAAAATGTTTTTCCCAATCACTATTAAAGAATTTTATAAACAGAAAATAAGGGTCATCAGCATTTATCATTTAGCTAGTTAATTTTGTGGGTAAGTTATTTTACATTCATTATTCATTTCACCTTCAAAAAACCAAGTAAGGTCATTACTATTATTTAGTTCATAGATGACTCTTAAATGTATACAAGGTCTGTCCAGAAAGTATCCAGCCATGTAATATGAAAAATAGAGACATTTATTGAAGAAGATACAAGATACAAAAAAACATTGTACACAGGACAATGATGCCTCAGTCCCCTTCAATGTAAGCACCTTGGGAACTCACACAGTTCTCCCAATCAGCACCAGCTCCTCCACTGTATTGTCGTGAATGCCATTGGCAGTCTGAAATCTATTTCTTGTCAAAGGTAATTTTAGTTTTTGGAAAATCAAAGAAGTTGCTGGACACCAAATCTGGAATATAGGGGAGCTGAGTTTCCTGGGTGATTTGATGTTTCACCAAAACACTCTGCATGAGATGTAATGCATGAGGCGGCACATTGTTGTGATGAAGCTGCCAATCACCAGTTGCTCATAGCTGCGCCTTCTGAGTCATCTGAAAAGTTTCCATGGAGAAATCTTCAAGCTTAGTGCAACAGTTGGTGCAGATTTGTTACTATACTTGCTTGGTCATTTGGAATATGGTGGCCACACAGTATATACACTCACTCAACAGTGTCTACCACCTCCACTGACCAGTACAGTGAAGTTGTCATTGTTCAAGCATGTGTATTCCAGTCCACTCTCCTTGACTTCTAGGTTAGAATGATGTCATGCAGACCGTTGTCATTATGTTAACAATGAACTTTTTCCAGAGAGACCTCATTAAACCTTGGAAATATTCATTCATAAATTTTCAAATATATCAAATATCAAATATTTTAATATTTTTATATTCAAATGCATTTCTTTAATGTAGTGATACATATATAGGTAGACAAGTTTTCTCATTGCATGTTAACATTTAAAGACTATATTAAAATAATATGTAATATTGAATAATTTGAACATTTTTTGTATTTTTATGCTGAATACTAGATGCAGTTTCCTTTGATATAAGAATGTGATTAATTTCACTCTAAATTCATGTCATGATACAAAATTATGCTAAAAAACGGCCCATTAGAAGTGAATTCATTAAGTGACAACATGATGACATCTAACTTAATAATCTGAGGAGGAAAAGTCTGGAAAGTTATGGGAAATGTTGATTGATTGCAATTGATCTGAAATTATCTGTTCATTAAAATATCACATCCTTGACAGCTTAACAAGTCAACCTTCATAATGATAATGAAGCAGATAATACCACACTGTACATAAAGATGTAGTTTTATAAAATGCAATATGTTTAAAAAGATACTAAATCTTGATCATACTCTTGATTAGAGTTTGGAATATTATATTCAACTGTATGCTTTATCAGTTATTAAAGCTGATAGTTTTATTTTAAAATTATAATGTGATCTTTCTCTAAGAGTACATACATTTAAGATTTTACAATATTTTGCATATACATAGGTTTGAATATGTAAGCAACTAGTTTAATACAACTTAATAATATTGCACAATGACTAGGAATGAGTTACTAAGCCAGTCTTGCAGACTTACAGAAAATTCTCTGAGCTGTAGCATTTGAGTAATAATTAAATACAAAAAAAGTTCAAAATCAATAAATACAAAAAATCTTTTAAAAATTTCACAGAAAAAAATGCAAATATAATTGCAGTTTGAGAAGCAGCTGTCATTAATAAGCAACTTATTGGGGTTTAACAGCAACTTTTCTAGGTATTTATAAGAATTCAAGGTGTTTTATTTCTGTAGTAAATCAGATTGGTTAAATTTTAAGGGCAAATTTTACGTTTAGAATTTGAGCACATTTTTATTCACTTGGAAATGTGAAGATTTCTGAAGAAGCCATAGGAGTCCTATTGCAAGTAACAATCATTTAATTTTATGAAGACTTAACAGGCCTTGTTGAAGGTGACATGTCTGAGGGAAACGCCATGGAACACCTGTCGGGATTCACCGTCGCACATTGCAGTTGGATTTTAAATGTGCTCATCAGGGAGGGGTTAAAATGCAGAACAACACGACTCAGCCATCTTAAACATGTTTCAATGTTCTCGAATACACCTTTCTGCAAACTGAAGTTATCTTGGAGGTCATTTTGTTTCCATGATGCTATAACAAAAATAACTATTGATTTAGTATCTAAATAAAAATGATTCAAGACAAGTTTAAAACACTTATAAGCCCTGAGATAGTTAATTTATTTAAAGGACCATGTAGGTTCAAAAAATAGGTAGCGTCTGTAACCAGGAGATTGTAAGAAAACAATGGGTAAAAAACCATAAATTATAATAAAAAACTCAAGCATTCTATGAATTTTTTCATGTAATGTTAATGGATTGAAAGACAGTACATGAAAGAAACTTGGAGAAACTGCAAGTGAATCATCTCAAAATACATATTGAAATTTCCTAATTAAAACATTACTATAAACAAAAAATATATAAATTGCAAACATAATCAGCAAAAAAATAAATTTTCAGTAGACTGTATTTGTACATGAATGTCTCTAGATCCATCAGATTGACAATTCCCAATTTCCTGAGTTTCAATAGATTAAATTAGTTTACTCACTTAAACATGATAATAATTTCCCCCCAAAAGCTATACATGAAGCTGTTTTTCAATGAACTTTCAAAACTAGTTGCTTTATTTTAACCATTAGAAAAAATTGTTACTAACATTGTTGAAAGCTAAGATTTTCAATGGTTAATTAAAATACAACAGAGAGAGAGAGAGAGAGAGAGACAGACAGAGAGAGAGAGAGAGACAGAGAGAGAGAAAGAAAGAGAGAAACAGTTCTCTATCCCTAAACCTAATTCTTTTGAAAGTTTAATAAGATGTGATCACAATTATTCTGTATAACATAAAAAATGCCAAAGTAGTTAATTAGGTAATCGTTAAGAGGGAAATTTGTCTTATATCTACCCCTCACCTGTATCTACTCCGTTAACTCAAAATACAATGCCAGGGAGGAACAGTGGTGAGAGCTCTTGCTCCCAAATTACTCTATCAAGTTAGCACATCGTTCGAGTGTTTACTAGCATCGATCTTGTAATGACAAAGAAGGGGATTTAGATACAGCTGATATTGTAGATGAGAGAACAAATCTTAGTGTCTTTGATTATTTTTGAGCCTATGGATCAGTCAACCTCTAGGTACTTCTAAAAACCAGTATATAGTCACTGTTATTTAAACTTTTTGAAATGTAAACAGTAGCACTTGATTTAAAAGAACAGACTCATTTTTGAAAATCTATGTTCTTCACATTATTACAGTAATAAAAAGGATGTGCTTTATTTTATAGGGTTCACCTTCTAGATTTAGAGAAAGACTATGTAATGAATAAAATATTCTGGGAAATCTGAACTTATGAAATTAATTCATTAACGATATTAACAGTTCTGTGTGGTAGTGCTATGTGGAGGCCATTGCCATGACTCATTGATCAGACAGAGAGAGTTTAAAATTCTCCTATAGAACCTACTAACAAGCTAATAAAAATAGTTGGATCACAGTACATATAAATATAGAAGTCTGTTTACATAGTGGATTTGATTTGAGCTTATGTAAAATTTGTAACCATTATAGGTATCATTAATGCAAAACCTCACATAATTTCTCTGTAGTTGATTTATCATTCCAAATAAAACATATTCATGCAATTCCCTCTGCTTATAATTTTTCACTAATTTTCTTTGCATGGCATCAGGACCACATATTGTTGGACACTTCTTTTAAGACTCATTTCCCAGAACAGTCTGCCAGACAGTACATAATTTATTCCAGAATTTCACAAATGCTTTTGATCACATAATTTTACTTTTAAGTTTTACAGTGATGAAAAACTAATAGGGGCACAAAATAAAAGGCTCTCTTGGATTAAGGATAGAAGTGTAAGTGACTTAATTATAGTAAAATGTTTTTGAAAGTCAATCTATTGTTTTATATAAAAAGTACAAAATATAATTGAAATATTATTACATTAAAATGAAAATACCAAAAATGATTATATTATGTCATATTGTGATACATTATGATTAAAACAAAATATGAAGAACACAAGATTCCATTTTTCATTTTAGCATGCAGCCTACCTTCATCTATCCGTTAATGGCAGAGAAGTTTTAACTTACAGGATTAACTTAACATTGGGAGAGAGCAATAATATAGACCAGTGATCATCAAACATATATTAAATTAATATAAAATTTTAAAAAATTTTATGAAATAAAATGTCTAACTAAATTGTTAATGTTAAATATATAAATGTTTTAAAACTGCTTCTTAGGTAAAGATATGTGATTTTAAGTGATTATAGTAAAAAAAAGTTCCTATTTTTCTCCTAAAATACTCTATTTCCTTTCCTAATACATATCAGCTCTGTGCAGACATCAATTTTTACCCATCTCTTTATTGAGGTTTTCTATTACTAATCCATGTGTATGCATGCATGCAAAAAAATGATATGGCGTATCATCTTTATTATTTTATGTAAAGTAAATTCAGCTTCACTTCTGAGTTACTAGCCAAGGAACAACAAAGATGACTAGAGAGATACACCAATGTCATGTCAAATGCTTTGATATTGCTACAGTGAGATTTTTCTCATATTAAAGAACAGATAATGTGAATGTTTATCTATAACAAGAAGTTTAACAGATCCTATTCACTTTTAACTTTACTCTTTTTATCCTCCCAAGTAAATCTAAATAGTGAATAGGACATACACCTTTCAAATCTAATTTTTAATCTCCAGTTGAGTTCCTTGTATGAGATCAGGGCACGGAGATAAAAGATGGTGTTCCCAGACTTGTATAGTCTTTTTGTGCGTTAAAATAGGTTTGAGCTGTGTAACTAACAAGATATTACTGTGTAAATGATGTTGTGTGACACTTGAGGTTTAATCATAAATGTTATGTCCTTTGCCTTGTTCTTTCCTGGATGAGGCATTCTGGAAAGCCAGTTGCCTTCTCATAGATATACTGAAGCAGAGCTGTAGGGAAGTAATCCTTGGTAGGAACTGAAGCCTCTGCCATCAACAGGCATTGAACTGCAGACATTTGCGTGAGTTTCCTTAGAAATGGATCCTCCAGCCCTGGTCAGAGTTTGATCACTGTACACCCAAACAGCATCTTGAATGCAATGTCATAAAAGGCTGAGAGCCAGAAGCATCCAGTTAAACCACTCTCAAATACTTGACTCTAATAAATTGTGAGATAAATATGTTGGCTTTGAAGTTTTTACATTTCTTTATTTCTTTATTGATTTGAGAGAGAGACAGAGAGAAACATTGACTTGTAGTTCCACTTATTTATGCATTCATCGGCTGACTCTTGTATGTGCCCTCACAGGGGATCAAACCTGCAACTGTATCTGTATTGTATGATGCTTGAACCAGCTGAGCTCCCCAGCCAGGACCTTTAATTGTTTTTTTGAGACACTAATGCTTGAGTTAATTTGTGACATAGCAAGAGATAGCTGATAGAAGTGTGTACTGCCCATCTCAAAAACAAACTTTCATTATCCCTAATCATCAAGAAGGAAAACCCAAGTGGAAGTCTTCCTCTCAATGAGTGAAGCCACTAATGATGAGGTTTATCAAAAATATATGAGACTTCCTTCTGTTCCTCTGGTCATTGTCCGATCCTTATTTCTTATACGTTTTAAAATCAAATATTTCTATATTTCTCCAACTTAATGACACGAAGCTTAAATTAAGTCACTATGCTAATTATCTTATAAGTACCCGCGCGCTAACTGATTGCGCCACTGGAGCTCCTATGCTAATTATCTTAGATTACAACTGCAGTTTATGAATTTTGTCCTGTTTGGCCTGCACTTCTGAACACTTAAATCCATTTTCTACAACGTGGCAAATAGAAGTATAGGCATAACTTCAAAGGTATTGCAAGTTTGGTTCCAGACCACTGCAATAAAGCACATATCACAATAAATTGAATGTTAATTTTTTTGCTGGTGGAGGGTCTTGACTTTAATTTGTAAAAAGTGCAATATCTGTGGATTGCAACTAAGTGTGAAGCACAACGAAGAGGTACGCCTGTATTTATGGATACAAAAATCTTCATTTAAATTGGTTAGTATTTAACTTCTTAAGTCCTTGAAAATACATATCACTTCACATAATTTACAAAGCTTTCCATGTTAAGACTCTGTTTCTTGCTTTGTCGTTATCTGTTATCACTACTGTCATAACTTTAATTAGGTGGCACTCCAGTTTGAATATCTCTTCTATCGATAGATGTCAATATCTAACATGAAATAAATTAATTCAGTGCTTACTTTCTGTTTCTCAGCTATTGGTTTGATGAATTTATTTCATGCATTTTGATAAACAAAAAATCAGAAATTGTTTGCTCATATCACTAGGGCAACAGAATATGTGATTTTTCCCTCTTTTCAAGAAATATAGTTGAAGTATTAAGATTATAATGTCAAAAACTTCTTTCAAATGACTTATAAAAACAATTTTTAAATATATAAGGAGGGAAAATATGGCAAAATATTTTTAAAAAGTAATAATAAAAGTGAAAATTATGTACTGATTGAAAATTTGCTACAAAAGAAAAATTATTAAAATTAAAACTTGAAAGAAATCAAAGTAAATTCTTCTTATGGCATAATAAGAACCAAACTTCTCATCTGAAATAGCTAAACAACATAAATATATTTAAAAAGGGTTTATAAAACATTAGATAAACAGACAAGAAAATCCAGTGATCTCTAAGAGTAAGAGAAAACATTATTTGAGCCCTAAAATGGTCCCAGCTTAATGTTCAGAGAGTTTCTGGTCTGAGTTGAGGCCACTGAGATGGCAATCCAGGGAAGCCAACGTGGCTCGTCGAGGAGTAGGAGAAGGAAGAGCCGCCCAGAGAGAGGCCGTGAGATCTGCGAATTCTTCACCGCACAGTGTAGATTTGAGTACAGATTAGAGCACATGTATGAGAAGCCTATCTCCATGCCACAACACATACAGAGCCTATGGGAAACCTCATGATTTGTGGACTTTGGATAGAGTAATAAGAAGGAACTCAGTCGTGAAAAGTCAGGCAGAGGTTGAACATTATATTAACAGAGCTTAAAAATAAGACCCAAACTGATTAAAAATGATTTTAACTAACTTAACGGCATACAAAAAAGATCCTCAAGGATACCTAGGAGTGCTCATATTCAGCACCCAACAACATAAATTTACATTATCTGGTATCCAATCAAGTTACCAGCATTCTAAGAATCAGAGAAATACAACTCATAGCTAAGAAAAATATACAATTAACCAAAAACTGACCAACAAATGATATAAGTAATAAAATACTTTCAAAATAAAACAAAAACGTCCTTTCATCCAAATTAGATCAACATCATTGAAAACCAAAACAAAATAAAACATAAAACTGTCAACTTATATTTATTTGCCTTGTCAACCTATATTTCAAAAGAAAAATTAAATAAAGACAACATATAAAAGTTTAAAACTTTATAACCACAGATCAGCACTACAAAAATTTTACGAGAGAGTCCTTTAAACGGAAATATCACCAGATAAAAATCTGGATCTACATGTAGGATAAAGAGTACTATGAATGGTAACTATGTAATATAAATATAAATATGAATATAAATGCTCTCACTTATTGTACTTCACAATGTTTAACATAAAAATATTTTGTGGAGTCTATTGATATATAATAAAAATATTACAGTTTTTTTTTTTTTTTAGGGAGAAGTGGAAGTATACTGTTGTAAAAGACATATTATGACAACCTAAAAAATGGATACTATAAACCTTAAAGCAATCATGGAAATAATACAAAGAGCTGAAATATACTAGAAAAAGAGGTAAAATGGATGCATAAATAAAATAATTAAGCCTGCAAATGGTCAACAGAATGATTGCTCTCCAAATGTGTCCACATCCTAACTCTCACCACCAGTGAATACGTTTCATTACACGCGAAAATAAACACTGCAGACATGATAAGTTGAGAATTTTTAAATGAGGAAAGTATCTTGTTTTATCCAGGTGGACCCAAGGTAATCACAAGAGTTCTTAAAATGAGAGACAGAAGCCTCAATGCAGACATAAGGGGGAGGAGAAACTGGGCTATTATTTTTCCCCAAGTCACATCTACAAAAATGTCTGTCTCCCTCTTGTAGAAGTGCTGTAACTGTTAAATAAAATAAAGTGTGTAGCAGTTAAGAACTGAACACATGCACAATCTGGTCAATCACTACACGCTTCATTTAGCCATAACCATTCCACCTGATATTTATTTGCATGAAATATGAAAATATTTTTCCTTGAGCAATACATTTTACCACTAGATGGGAGTATACACTTTAATCTTTATTCAAATGGCATTCAATATTAAACTATAATTTTAATTTATCCATTTTACTTTTGATGAATCAAATAAATCAAATTGTTTTCAATTGTAGTTTTATTTGATTTCTTGACCCTCAATATGTTATGACATAATTTTTTAAATGTTCACTGGAGACTATTAATGATGTCTCAGCTAAATACACTTAGAATGGTTATTGTCATTCAGGTTTGCTAGTATTAAAAGAATGTAGATGCCACTCCCTGAGTTTCTTAATTTCTTGAGATGTCTAAACAAATTTTATTGATAGAGATTGAAAAATTCCACTATGTACCAATTATTTTGATACTTAAGTTATACCCATACCTCAAAGCCTTACCATTGTACACAATATGTGAAAGCAAGATCTAATCATATCCAACTTTCTCCAGGAACATGTACCATATTAAAATTTGAGATGTGTTGTACACACTCCTTCAGGATGTGTAAACATTCACAAAGGGGCTCACCAAAAATGACGGAACACTATTTCACACAAAGTAAAGGGTCCCTCCATCTCAATCACATTTCTGAGTATTATCTTATTAGAGAAGAGGTGCTTCATCCCTGATGCTCCTAAGAAACTGTTGATGATATACATCTTCCACAATGTTAAAACAAAAACTCAACATCTTTTAGGCCTTTTGGGTTCTGGAAACTACATGTTTCTTATTTACACATTTTATTAAGCACATTTATGTTGATTCATGCACTCTTATTGTCCTACTTTGAATGGGGTCTTCTCCAGCAAAGACTCTAGAATGGATGAAAATTGTAATACAGCATGCACTACTATTAGTGTTACCCAGAGACTTCTTCACTGTAGAGTTTATAACAACCTCCTTTCATCTATTTTAGAGTTTCTTGAACCCCACAATGACCACAGCTGTCCATGGATTTCTAATACAAGAAACTGTATTTTTTTGGATCTGTGATACCAGAGTGCATGTAAAACAATACTCTAAGGAACTGATGATTATAGAGAGTCTGGCAAATCTCAAGATCTTCACAGTGAGTCAGCAAACCAGAGACCTAAGAGAGCCAATGATTTAGTTCCAATAGGAGTCCAAGAGCCAGAGAACAGGAAGAGGTGATGATATAGTTTTGGTCTAGAGGTCAGGGAGGTCAAGACCCAGAAGAAACAGTTTTAGTTTGAGTTAGAAAGCAGGAGGAAAAGCCAATGTTCTGGTTTGAAAGTCATCAGGCTGGAAGGATTCTCCTTATTTGGGAAAAATTCATCCTTTTTGTTATTTTCAGACCTTCAAGTGATTGGATGAAGCCCACCTACACTAGGGAGGGCAATATTCTTTACTCAGTCTATAGATTTAAATGTTAATTTGATCTACCAACACCCTCTTAGAAACATCCAAAATGACCTTTGACCAAATATCTCAGAACCGTATGGTTCAGGCAAGTTGACACATAAAATTAAGCATCATGACCATGGTATTCAATGGAATTTTTATTTCTTTAATAGCTTTATATTGCAAGTTTTATAGATCATCATGATGACTTACTTTAACAATTTTTATTACAATTTTAAAAATTCACAGCACATTTTAGTTCAGTCAGACATGGAGATGAGTTGTAAGAGTCTGACTCTTTTGTTTTATTGTTAACAATTTTCATGCCCCATCACTCCTCCTTTGTCTTCTACCTCATATCTTGACAAGGCCAATAATACTACTTAGCTCCCTACTTTGGTGCCAGTGTAAAGTTCAAACCATGCAAACTCCATCCCCAATGCATAAAACCCCTCAACATGGCCATAACCGTAAGCAATATAAAAAGCAGGCTAACAATCTCTGCATGTTTTCTCAAGCCATTTTCAGACCTATTTAGTAGCCTGCCATCCTCTCCCCAGAATCCTCATTATGTGAGAAATAAGACTTTTCATACCAGTTTGATGCATGTGTGGCATCATCAGTTTCAATGTCTGAACTAATTTTGGGGGCACAGTTATTCTTCTTTCACAGGTTGATCACAAAATCTCTCTTGCTTCAATGTCCCTGTAATATCGCAAAACACTTCTTTTTAACCTAGCAATCCATCCTTTGCATCAATTGCTTGAGGTATGACCTTATAAAACTGACATGACTATGCTATATGTACCTGAAATCTGTAATACTCAGAGACAAGATTACCTAAAAAGTAAAATAAATATGAAGCATATCTAATAACATATATTTGAGACATATCAGAAAAGGAATTCTGTATGTTGCTTATGTATATAACATTTATGCAATCAGTAAATCAAACTCACACAATCTTCTTGCTGGAAATTGTGTGCCATTGTGTGATAATCTAATTATGATTAGTATTTTCCTTATTCCACCTTTCTACCATATTATTAGGCTGTATCAAGAAAAAATAAAACATACAATGGAGCTTTTAAAATGGTATATGTAATAGTTATATTTAAAGATTAAACTGCAAAATGGCTCCAGATTAGACCCTTAATTTATAAAATAATATAAAATTATAGAGCAGTCTTGTTGTTCACATTATCAAGTTAAAATGTGTTCCACTGTAGACTTCTTATTTTCCTCTTTAATAAGTGCAGACTATATAGGTCAGGTCATCAAGCAAAATCTCCACAGCGGGATATACAAATTTGAAAACTTTCAAAAGGCAATGTTTTTATTCACTGTAATTATGCAATTAATTCTACTGGCATTTATAGGCTGCATGCAGTGAGATTAAAAAGAAATAAAGAAAAGCAGTCAAGTCAAAAATTTCAATTTTACTTTAAAGGTCACTGAATTATATGACCTACCTTAGAAATATTTAACTTGAAATAAAGAAGTCAGGAAACAAATGAGTTGAGCAACTCCAGTTGTGAAATCTGTAATTAGAACATAAACTCACTGAGTTTTTAAAGAACTCACTGGTATGTTTTAATAAATGATCTCTCTGTAAGTGCCTTGAATTAAAGCCTTTTTTTTGCCTGCAATCATTTTATTTTATATATATCTTTTATATTCATATTTAGTTTTTTTATGAAAAAAAGTTAAATTAAATAAATTTTTTTCTTCTTGTATAACAAGAAAATATTTTATTAAAATGTAAATAGGCATATGCAAGCTTAATAAAATGATCTTGGAGAATACATTTATCTATTAAAAATCCTCAATATTTACTAACACTTATTTATTAACTTTATGTACAAATTTCAGATAATATTAATTTTTGTCCTCGTTAATGATTACTGCCTGGATGGAAGAAATAATGGAATATTAAAAAATAATCTTTTATATATAAAATAATTCAAAAGACAACATATACAGGTTTTGAATATCATACTGAAATAGTCATTATGTGCAACGTGTTTTGTAGAAAGGAGAATATATTTTCTTTGAAAGTACTAATAGGACACATAGAAACCATACATTCGTTACATATTAGGCCTACTGAAGCCCTGGCTGGTTTGGCTCAGTGGATTGAGCGTCGGTCTGCGAGCTAAGTGTCGCTGGTTCGATCTTCCAGTCAGGGCACATCAGAGAAGGAAAACTCTGACTCCAAAAAACCTCTGCTGCCTTGCGGCATACCTCTTCAGGGGAAAGGCTAAGGGAGTAAACCCCGACAGGAAATCCGGAGCCGGAGTCCCTAAGGCGGTTTGACGTTGTAGTCAACACCGGCAACTCCTGCGGCGCACCTGAAGCCAAGCTGTATTGACTCCGTCTTTCCCTTGGACCCTTCAGCTGCGAAGAGAGGGGGGGTCTGCTGAATGGGCAACAGCAGACCCTCCAAATCACCCTGCCCAGGCTCTGTAGCTTCAGCTTCACTGGAGAGGACACTCCAGCGTCATCGCAAGATGTCGATTCAACACGGGAGGAGACAGATACCGTGTCACTCCCGAGTCGGACTGCACAGCCATTCTCGGCGGTGCAGATAGACTCTTAAGAAGCTACACCATCGTCTCTCGAGACGGACGGCTGCCGACGACGGAGGCCTACTGAAATTCTGAACAACTTCTGAAAAATGAAAAAACATACAACATATAATAAAACAACGAAAGAAAAGCAAGGTGTTCGGAAAAACAAACTTCCTTTAAGTAATACTACTTATTTTAAGTGATAATTACAAATTAGCCTATATTTTTAAAATGTAGGTTATAACGACGATTACTATGTCATAGACTGATATTGGTCTCCTTATATTGATTCTAAAAGAATTTATAATGAAAGTTTTGGATGAACCCCTGATCAATAACTGAAGACTGTATTTGTAATTCTCTATTCCAGCTACATATGGAATTACACCTAAACTTTGACCCATCAAAAGAAGGTAGAAGTGATGTGTACAACTGCTGGGTTCTGCCATTCAAGGAGAGAAAACATGACCGCTAAATTTCTCGTTCTCCTCCCAGCTGATTGCCGTGGGCATGTGGTGGTGAGAACATCCGCAACCCCGGGACCCTCTGCCAAATACGGCAGGGCAACAACAGAGAAAGAGCCTGGGGCCGTGACTTGTAAGCTCTATTTCCAGCACGGGAAGTAACGTCAATTAATATGGAAGAGAAAGCAAATTTCCGTATCATTTACTTTGTGTTACTAAAATACATAAAATACCCAAAGCACTACATTTTTGTTTCTTTTTAAAAGTTCCTTAACTCATATCCCAGCTAGGAGATCTTCAATTTTTCTTTTTTACAACTCCTGAGAAATGTTTTTCTATTTGCAACACTGACTTGTTGCTGATAAGAAGAAGGGATAGAATGCATTAAGATAACCAATGAAGTTTATTTCTTGCCAAATGATTACATAAACCAAAAAAAAAATGACAATCAATTTTTTAACTTTTTAAACATTCATTATTTACAAAATTATTTAACTAGAAAATAAAAGAATAAGAACATAATTGAAGACTTAGGAGGATTCTTTCAAACATACTATCACAAAGCAGTTAAATACTGAGGTATAAGAATAGACTAACAACAACTCATAAACTGTAGTAACAGATCTGATAACATATGAAAATTTACTGATGACATTAGAACAATTGACAACATACGAAAAACATTCAGAATAAAATTTTTAATAAACAAGATTTTTTAAAATCACTTCTCAGCTTTTTGGCTAAGATTAAGTGTAGTATCTGTTCTTATCAGTTTAATAAACGATTTTTTTAAAAAGGAAAATAACAAGGAATTGACAAAATGTTTAAAAATACATAAACCCACAGATCACAAAGTGCAAGTCAAATGTTCGATTTTTCTAATTACAAAACAATATAAGCTTACGCATTGAATGAATACCATCCAAGCTACAAGTTTTCTAACACCCTATTAGAGAGCACCCAGGAGGGGAATTTATGTAAGTCACAGCTTTTTAGTGTAGTTCATAGCCACTCAGATTGATAAAAATAATCGTCTCAAATGAATAGGAAGCTCTGGAGAAGTTTACCTATCTTATATTGCATCAACTAACTATTTCATGCATTAGAAATGCATTAGAGACTGCAAGTTTAAACTGCTATTTTAAAATTTAATTTTGTGAAAAATGGATTTGTTATTTAGTTTTTGTACTTAATTTGTTCCAATGCATGGTTCTTTTGATAGTCTTAAATTTTACTGATAACTATACTAAGTAGGTAACATCATTAGTTTCTGCAGAGTTACTTTATATGGAACTGAATTAGGATTGTGTTTATTTTCCTTTCTTTAATTAAAAACTATAAAATTATTTTTAAATTACTAAAGAACAATGTGGCAACCATTAGTCTTTATGATCTGGGGTTATCACTTTTACCATTTAAAGGTAAAATAGATAAGACATTTAAAACAAAATAGAAAAGAAGAACAGTATAAATAAGGAGTTGATAAAAACATGTCTTTGGTCCTTTCTTTTGGAAGGTAATTGAACTACTGGAATAAAATGAGACTAAAAAAGGAAAAGTAAATAGAAAGTGACTCAGTGCAGAATATAAAAGGGTTAGGGAAGAGATACTTAAAAGGATTGAGAAGCAACATTTAGAGCTCTGTTTGATCTAAACCGCACTATTTTGCGGAGGATACAAGTGCAATATCTAAAAAAAAACAGAGGCAGGAGAGATTTAAAAAACAGTGGTTGTTTCTCACAGTTTTCCTACAAACAGTAACAGAAAATCCACAGGATGATGACTTTTCTAATGATCTTAAGTGTTTTCTTATAGTTATTAACAGGTCAATCTATAAGAAAGAAAAAATAAATAAGCAGTCCTTTGGGGGGACAGCTTTATGACCTTAAATGTTCTATCACAGAAAAAAATCTATCTGAATCTTAATAGATATTAAATATCATAACCACATAAAATAATGTTCTCTGTGGCATAAAGAGAAAATTATTTCTTAAAAATCTACCACCCAGCTTCAATATGTTTAGGTTTCTGATTTTAAATTTTAAAACTCAACAGAGTTTGGAAAAGTTAAGAACTGAAGTTTTCATAGTAGTTAAATTCTTTCTTAGTGTTTGTTTACATGAATCATTTTATTTTATCTGCAGAATAGAATCCCGCAGGCTTAGATATTATTGAAAATATTCAATAATATAAATACTTAAATGTCAAAATCTACAATGCATGTATGCACTATATATCCTGTGTTTATTATATGTTACTTTAGCATAGACCATTAAATATTTAGTGTGTAACAGGCTTTGAAAAATAATCACAGAGTACTAGTCTGTTTTTTGTTCATTGATATGAAATATTTAAAACATAAAATGATTTGTCTCTATACATTCAGTTGATAACTAAATTAAATATTGAGAAAATAATGAGAAATTAAGATAAAAAAGCCATCCATTTTAAAACATTAAGACATTTAAAAATTACTTTCAATTATAATTTTAATAGATGAAATTCTAAATTATTCATTATTATTTAATCAAGTTTATGTATTTATTAGTTCATTAATAATTGCTATTTTTATTTAAATTATGCATATGAATTCTTAGTATTTTTAAAGTCAAGTATTTTTTGTGAATCTTTGAACATTTGTATTTTTTCTTATTTATTCCTTTTGACTTAATAATCAGTTCTTCAACAAGAAAAATTATATAATCATATATTTGAGGGAAATTGTATAGTCTTAATGATATACAATATGCAACAATTCCGCTATTCATTAAAATAACTCTGATTAAGAAATATGATACTTGTTCAGGAAGAATAAAATAAAGGTAGTTTGAAGAGTGGATATTTAGAGTATGTCATAATGTTATGCAAGAAGGATAATGTAGCTCAGTGAACACATTTAGATTTAAAGAAAAGTATATCAGAGAAGTGTTTTAATAACCTTCCCTAACCCCTAGCCCCCTAAATTATCCTTTACCTGAACAAATATGAAAGAGCTTCCTCCAACTCTTTCTCCTTCAACTCTTCCCTGTACCTCCTGGTCATGATACATATCTCTAATAAACACAGATATTACTATACTGAGTTTATGAATTAAATAGCTTCATTGATTTCCTTAAGAGGTCACCATGGTGGCTTTGGAGATAATGTCCAAGTGCCAATAATGAACCTTTAAAGCAGAATATACATGTGTGTGTGTATGTGTGTGTGTGTGTGTGTGTGTGTGCAAAAATCATTTCAAAGATGATAAATTGCTATTTTTAATGTGAGTTTGTGTTTGTATGTGAATGACAAAATAACATTTGCTTTTGTCTAATAAGCTGAACAATACGAATTTTTGTTGAAGACAAGAATATAGGATAATGATAGGCACTTCTATTGGATTTGGAGCTGTATCAGATACTGATACTCACTGAATTTGTGGTTAACTATTTCATCAAAGTAGGCACTATAAGCCTCTCTAACTTTCTTTTATAGTCATATAGAATTTATTCACTCTTATCACTTGTCAATGTGCATATGCTTAAATGAAAACAAAATACAGCATGTTGACTACAAATTTATCAAATTACAGAAAATTGTTCAATAGCTTAGATGAAGATGTTGATGCTAAATGAAATGTAATGGTAAATGACTTTGTGCTGACAAATAATTTTCTGCTTAACTCTGCACACACACACAAATGATGTGTGTACATGTTCAGGTTTCCTTTCTCAGATTGTTCCTGTCACATTTTTGTATTCAGGTTTTGCTAACCACAGAATTTTCTTTTTTGTATACTTGAATAGCCTGTATAAGATTGGAGCTATTTATCAATCTACTGATGAAAATTTCCTATAAATTAATTGATTCTATTTACATTCAAGGTGTTCATTCTACCATTGGTAATTGGTATCTTGTATGAAAAAATTTTGCTAAGGAGACAAGGAAGTTGAGTAAATATGCAATAAATGTTTAAAATTAGAAATGGGAAAAATTAACTGAATAAATGAAGAAGAAAGGCCACTCCATTAAAATAAAGGGGTTCAGGAACTCATAAGTGCAGGAATAGTGATAAAATCATAATGAGGAAACCAAAAATATATTTTATAAACAATTAATAGTATATTTCAGCATAATAGTACAAAGGTTGAATCTTTAAAATTGTTGGAAAGTTCTTGAGGTGTGTGTGTACAGATCTCAAAATTTGAAATAGAGTTGAAATTAAAGCCTGTAAAAATGGTGAGGTAAAGAACTAATCTATAGCAGTGTTTTTTAAAGTTCTTAAAAAACTATAGAGAAGTGTTTTGATTCATTTCAAATTTGTTGCAGAAAAGTGCTTTTGAAAAAATAAGATAAATAATTCTACACATGGAAGACATTATAAGGTCTCCAATGTCTTACTTCCAATTTCTGATCATATCTCATTGTGGATCAATTACAGTTTTTTACTGGAAATCACAATTTTAGTAACACAAATCTAAATAGATTATCGACATTACAATAATCAGGAGGATGGGATAAATTGGGGTGGGAAAACAGCCACCCATACACACAATTGGCCCCTAAATAAACAGGACCTCATTGCAAAGGTGTCATTTGAGTCGATTTCAAGGAAATGGGATTTAACTCTGAGAAGAGCCAGTGCAAATGGTATAAGGTGGAATGGTTTTGCATTGAATGAAGGACCAGGAAGGGACCAACGTGGCTCTAACACTGTGTGAGGGGAAAAGTGATACAGAGAGAAGCTCTTCAAGGGAGTGAGTGGTAGGCAAGTCAAGGGTGAGTAAATGGGGAGCTGTTTTTGGATTTTGTGCAGAGTATTGACATGATCAGATAGCCATTTGAAAAGGACCTTTCCAATGATTGTGCTAAGAATAGCATATAGGGGAGCAAGAGACAGGCACTCTAAGGTATTTTTTGCAGAAATACCAGGGAGAGGGTATGGCTCATGATGGAAGCAATGCATGTTGTCTGAAACATTCAGATGTTTGGATGTATTTGGAAGGAAACACTACAGGATATCCCATTCTTCAGTCATTAATAAAAACCTGAAGTGCTTCCTAGTTTCAGAGCTGTGTCCATTGTGGATGAATAAGAGTTCCCAGGGTAACAAAAGGCCTGCTTACTCTGCATCCTTTCTATAGTTCACTGACCTTACTCATATCTTCCTTTGAGAACATTTTAAGTAACTTAATTCACCCAAAACTTCAATAAATTGACATTTAGATAGCTTTTGATAGCAGCTTTGCTGGGTATTTATCTTTTCCAATATCTAAAATAAAGGTTAACTGTACATACAAATATATAAACTATAGCTTCGGGAATGTGAATAATATACCTCAGAGAACACATTTAATGAAATATTTAGATTCTCAATTTATTATTTGTATTAATGAACTAATATAGACAATATTATCTTATGACTCACTATGATTATATTTATGATTAATTATGATTAATTTAAAAAGTCAAACACATTCTGTTGTTTATACAAAGTAAAATAATGGTTAATAAAAATGAGTGTTGTATACAAAATATAATAGAAAAATTTGAGCACGAGACTTTTCCAATTACAATATATCATACTTTATATTTCAAATACTAAATTTATAAATTTTAGAGAGGATTTAAATAAGCCAGGCAAATTATATTAATAGTTTAACATATTCCACCTAAGAGGAAGATTAACATAAAGATTTAATAATTTTATGCACAAAACATAAACTAGTAGAAATAAATGTTTCATTTAAGATCATTATAAAAAATGAGGCTTATAGTGAATCTCATTTTGTGACCTTATTCACACTAATGAGAAAACATTTTTAATGGTATTTTATAAGTTGAACTGCTTGCATGAACAGCAGCTTTATTTATTCTTTCAAGTAGATGGGGTCATCTAAAGTAAAATGAAAAAAGACTATGCAGCACAACAGCTCATTTGGTTTAACACTGTGTATCTACATCCAATGATAATACTTTCTATTATCCTTCCAAGTTAAGAAATGGAACATACTTATATAATTTTCTTCCATAAATTTTGAAGCATTTGATCATATCTGTTAGTCCTCAGAGTGCAAAATGAACAATAAAGTGCAACTGTGACAAATCACATAAGAAACACACGTGCATACACTCACACCATATCGTCGTCGGCAGCCGTCCGTCTCGAGAGACGATGGTGTAGCTTCTTAAGAGTCTATCTGCACCGCCGAGAATGGCTGTGCAGTCCGACTCGGGAGTGACACGGTATCTGTCTCCTCCCGTGTTGAATCGACATCTTGCGATGACGCTGGAGTGTCCTCTCCAGTGAAGCTGAAGCTACAGAGCCTGGGCAGGGTGATATGGAGGGTCTGCTGTTGCCCATGCAGCAGACCCCCCCTCTCTTCGCAGCTGAAGGGTCCAAGGGAAAGACGGAGTCAATACAGCTTGGCTTCAGGTGCGCCGCAGGAGTTGCCGGTGTTGACTACAACGTCAAACCGCCTTAGGGACTCCGGCTCCGGATTTTCTGTCGGGGTTTACTCCCTTAGCCTTTCCCCTGAAGAGGTATGCCGCAAGGCAGCGGAGGTTTTTTGGAATCAGAGTTTTCCTTCTCTGAGGTAAAATATAGTCCCCAAGTAAAATAAGTGCAATCCAGGGTAAAAGTTCTATTGCCCTCATAAGCTACTTGGGAAAAGCAAAAAACAAAAAAAGTAAAAAAGCATTAAAAGTGACTGCCCAAGAAAACAAAAACAAAAAAGTGAATGCCCAAAACACAAACAAAATGCTGCCCACCGCAAGGCACCTTGACGTGCCATCAAGAAGACACACCATATACACTCATGTATAAAATGTATTTAGTAAAATATTCAAATTTTACAAACACAGTATAAGCATATATAAAATAGATAGGTAGATACAGATATAAATATAGATATATAGATATTTTTAGGGAAAAATGTTTCCTTAAGTCCTGAATACAAAAGGTTCAGCCAAGTTTATCCAAGGCATCAGTACCTCTTCTACTCAAGGCCAAGATGATTTGGTCCAGCATAAAATTTCCATTACAGAATAAGATCTTATACATTCTCTAATATTACACAATAGGGGCAATACTGAAAACAGGTTACTGGCTGATTCTAAATGTCATAGTTACCATGGCATTATTATTACATTAAAAAAAATAACCAAGGAAATAAACTGAGCAGAATACAGAAATGTAAATAACCAAAGCAAATACAATGCTTGGAAAAAATTGCATATCTTTAAATTCCAAGGCACCATTCAAGATAAAGTGATAAAATTACTTAAACTAAGTAAAGCACATGGTAAGTAGGAGGAATTTTCACGGCATGCGTTTTTATGCAGCAGTACATGGAAAGCTGAAGGCCACTGTATCCCCAAGACCTGATAAAGCTGGTCCATCATTTGGAATAATTCAAACTCTATATCATGCCAAATGATATTAGGTAGAGATGCAGTGTTGATGTAGAAGCTGAAAAACAAGTCAACCTCAGGTCATGTGGAAAGAGAACTGTTAAAGGAATAAATGGATGGTAGAATAAGCTGTGGGTTCAATATGATATATATATATTTTGCATTCTCTGAAATTTTCCATGAAGTTTTATTTTTTTTCCAAGTTTGCCCTGAGATTCTAAGCAGCTCTCTAAGGGCCTGTATGTGAATGTAAAATGGGTGAAGTACTGAATCTCCTTGTGCCAGTACTAACCATAGAAGCCTAGGGTTTGGGCTGGTATACAACTACGTATTTTATAATATTGCACTTGCTATAGGGTCTTATTAGGTGGAACAAAAATTCATAAGAAGACATCTACCTGTAAATAATAGAAGAGATAAGTCTAAGTCTCATATTCCAACCCAGCAGACACAATGAATAAAAAATAAAGTTTTGTTGGGGAATTTCACTATAGAAAGAAGAGAGTTGCACGATGAGATTCTAACGAGTTAGTACGTCAAATTGGTCTTCCTTTCACACTCTCTTCCCATCTCACCTTAAGCTGAATCTCTTTCAGGACCGTTTTGGTAGCTATGTCTGTACCATCAGTTTGGTGTCAGAGGAGCGGCCATGCACTTTTATTCATTTGATTCTGATTATGACTAATTTTGTCCAGATAAAACCAAATATCTCTCAAAGAACTCCATTATGTAGAAGAAAGAGCATTGACCTAAAACTCTAGACACCCAAATTATCAAATATTTGACTTTTATTAATCTTTTAGCATATCTTGCTTTTTTATTTTTTCACTTTTATTATAAAAAGGGAAGACCAAATGGCCTTCTTGAATGTTACCTGTCAATCAGAAAGTGTACAATTCCATGCAGAGGTCTAAAACATGCCTAGCATTTTATGAAAGCTCAATTGCTTTTTATTCAGTGGAAGATGCTCTGAGCTGACTAACTAAAAACTTTGATTAGTGATTAACTTTAGATATGCATTTTAGACATCACCTATAATCACTTTTTTGGTAGATTATAATTGACAAAATTATATGAATTACAAAATATAAGATAAACTAATCATATTGTTATCATTAGGAAATAAATCAGGGTATATTCAAGATAAATTAAAATAATTTATCAACTATGTGTCGGCAACCATCCTAGCAGTGTTTTTATTAACCAAACTTTTAACAATTCTAAGTGTTGATGTAGCAGCATTGAGAATACATCTGCCAAGGATCCTGGTGCCCTACTAAACTCATTTATCTTGAAAGAAAATCTTGTTTTCTTGTGAATTCTGAATAAAATGTTGTTATTGTGAAGTAAAAAGCAGTGAAAGACTTTAAACTTTTATATGGTAAAAATTACTACATAACTTGCAGTAATAAAGTGAAAATGTTTCATTTATATTATGTAGTAAAAACCTAGGTATGTGTTTCTAAAGCTAAAAACTCTCAAGTTTTATATTCTACAGACACCTACAATTAATTGATTTAAAATTTTATTCCCACTAAAGCAATTTCCATTTAAAGGAGAACTGAACATCTTCACATTTGCCAAGAACGAGCAGATCATTTTATGTTTTCTAACTTTCCACTAGATTCCTTTCACTGCGCCCTAGTAATATACTAAAGGCTAAAATGAACGTTTAATCTCAGTAATTTCTAAACTTGTTGTTAAATTATATATATTATAGGTCTCTTTATTTTTATCTTTGCTCTGAGGCAGAGAAATAGTAAATAATTTTAAGAGCCTAGGTACATAAATGGCAAACTTTCTCCCCATTTGAGGTCCAAAACAGTGAAGAAATAAGATATGGAATTAAAATAGCTCTTTTAATACTGCCAAACACTATGGTTAAAGATAAGCTTGTTTAAGAACCAAATAAAGATTGTTGATGCTTTACTCTGGCAAATCTTGAAACATTCTACCAGATGAAAAGCTTGTCTCTAAATAAAAAAAAAAATATATTGATTCAGGTAACTGCTTCCCAGTATCCTATGAAGAGAAGACAAAATATTCTTTATTCAGTCTGGGAAAGATTAATTCCAGCAATAAGATTGATAGATATGACATAACAAAGCTTTAAATCTCTCCCCATCCATGGGAAGGTTTATGAGATTAAGAAGGAAGGAGGTGCTACTTGGGAAGGGTTCTTTATGATGGAAAACAAGAATGTAGAAGAGATATTTCCTTCTATGAGTAGTTATTAACTAACTATTCGCCACTATAATGGCAAAATTATTTTCACATTTCTGTGAACTTATCTTTCATATTTTTCCCATATCATAACTGTCCTCAATTTTAAAATTTTACTTTATATATTACTTTAAGATAATTTTAATTGTATGTTTATTCCTTTTTAGGACTGTGAACATTAAAGACATGTTTTTACAATGGGTATCAGTAAGATTGGTTTATATTATTGCTCATCTTCAATCTCATTTAAATACTATTTGGGAACATCTTTTCATGCTTTGGTGAAAGTAAATTTGAAAATATTTTTATAATTAAATGACTTAAACATAATGGAATACGGATTAGCCCAGTGAAATTATGACTCTCATTAAGCCATTTCCCACCATGACGGCAGGATTGAAGCTGGGGTTGAAAGCTCTGATACCTAGGAGGATGACGTCAGAGTGGGGATGAGTTGGTGGCTGAATTATTGGAGGTTATATACATAAAATCAAATAAATTGCTAAAAATAGTTGTTTATTATTTCTGAAATAGTTACTGTTCTATTATTGGGCTGAATTGTGTCTCCTCAAAACTCATAAGTTGAAACTCTAACCCTGAGTACGTGAGAATGGAATTGTATTTGAAAATAAAGTCTTTGAAGAGCTAATTAAAGTAAAATGAGTTCAAAAACATGGGTCCTAATTAAAAATGAAACCCATATGCTTATAAGGAGAGGAGAATAAGCCGCAGACACACGCTGAGGGGAAAACCAGGTGGAGACACAGAGAGCACTTCCGTTTACAACCCAAGGAAAGAGACGTCACAAGGAATCAAACCTGCTGATGGCTTTGACCTTCTGGAGGATTTCTAGCCTCCAGAACTGTGAAAAGATAAATTTCTTCTGTCTAAGACACCTAGTCTTTAGCAATTTTTTAATGCAGCCCGAGAAAACTGACATATGTTTTCACTCCACCTTTAATTTTCATCCTTTATTTTTCTACTCTTCCTTCTTCCTTTAAAGCTATAAAAGAAAAAAAAAAGAAGAAGAAAAACCAGCTTACAAGTCTGTTCTGCTGCTGCTCACCAGTTCAACTGATAAAGGACTGAGAACTCTGAGTGGCCTCCTGTATCAGTTATCAATTTATTGGCTCTCAGCTCTGAGTGTGCCTATCAAATATGCTCTGTGATAAACAAAGACATTCCTTTAAGTATTGATCCTTTAAAGTGAGCAGGATGTTAAGCATTCTCAGAGAAAACCCCAGAGGGACATTGCAGGGAAAAGAGGATAGCCTGACATTTTAAGAACGAGAGACTCAGTTTGTGTGGGTGTGAGGCATCCTGGTAAAGCCTGTCCAAATTAAGGCAATAATCTGCTGTCTCTGACCTTGGTTCCTCAGCCTGGCTATAGCTTTGCAGACCTCACCACTCAGAAACTAGAGCCCCTGACCAGCCTGAGGGGTCTATAGACCTCAGTAGAGACCACAAACAGCTACTGGTGGCCTGGAGGGTCACATATGGAGCTGCCACTCCTGCAGCCCTGCACAGCGCTGTGCTCTGAGGGCCTCCTGCCCTTTTCTGGACTCCTACTACACACCCACACCACACTACTGGAGGCTGACTGCCTTTCCTACCACCTGCGCTATGTAGACCACAAATTGCTGTCCTACAAATTTGACCATCTTTGACTTGACCAACCAAGTGAGGATCTGCAGTATAGGATGTGGTGAACCATAGCTTCTCTTAACAGAACTGTACGTCCTCCAAGTTTGTCCTTCTTTGTGCATCTTTCTCAGCTCTGGGGTGTCATATACATTTTCTATATACTTACCCTGACTTCACTTACAATTAAATAAAATGACACCCAGAGCAATAAGATTTGCTTGGAGTATGTGATTTTGCGTGTGTGTATGTGAGATATATACTTATGTCCCAAACAAATGGAGCTGTTAGTCATTTAAGAGATGGTTGAATGTCCTGCCTTCTGTCATTGCAGTGTTCTCTTGACATTATGAATACTTAAAAAAAATCTCTTCTCTCATTAGGCTGAGTTACAGAAGGGAAGAAATAAGAAGAAATCAGAATTAAAATAAGTAAAGGTACTTTACATCTTAGCCAACACTTGATATTTTGTGGCTATTTGGATATTGTTTTTAAATATTCTAATTATTTATTTTTAGAGAGAGGGGCAAGGCAGGGAGAAAGAGAGGGAGAGAAACATTAATTGATTGCCTCTCACATGCCCCAGCTGGGAACCTGGCTGGTGCTCCATCCACTGAGTCACTCCAGCCAGGGCTGAATAGTTAGATTTTTTTGGAGGGCATTCTGGTAAGTATGTAGTGGTATCACATTGTGGTTTTTTATTTATTTATTTTTTTAATCCTCATCCAAGGACATCCTTTTCATTGCTTTTAGAGAGAGGGGAAGGGAGAGAGAGAAACATTGAAGCAGGAGAGAAAAGCACGAATCGGTTGCCTCCCTCACACACGCAGACCAGGGATCCTATGTGCCCTGACAGGGAATTGAACCTGCAACTCTTCAGCTATAGGCTGATGCTTACTAAGCCACACTAGCCAGGGCTCACGTTTGTGGTTTCAATTTACATCTTCTGGCTGGCATTTAGCACCTTTGTATATGTTTTCTGGTCATTTGGAGATCTGATTTAGTGACATCTATAAAAGTCTTAGGAACTTTTTAAATGGAGCAAAACATAGATTTTTAAACCAGAAATTTACTATATTGATTGCAATCAAAATATTATTTTTACTATCAAGTAAATGTATATAAGTTAAAACTTAAAACATATGTTCACTTCTAATTTTATTCTAAAACAGGTGCTTCTAGGAGGACTGGAGCAGCGGTTGGGAAACGTAAGATTATCAAAGGAGTGACAGCATGAAGAAGACAGTGTGTTTAAAGAGACTCCCACCCAATAAACAGGTAGTCATGAAAACAGAAAAGAATAACATAATCTTTCTAAATGAAAGTTGAACTTCTTGACTGTCCTACTTATCTTGGAACTTTCTAATACAAATAATAAACTAAAATATATATTTTTACAAGTAATATGTTTTCTTATATTTCATTCTGTTATTTATTTTATATATTTTATATTTTCCCACAAAATCATTTCCAAAAATATTATCACGTTTCTGTTCAAATTTATTTATTATACCGATTGGCCAAATTACTTAATTCACTGTGGATATACGATTTCACAGTCTATTACTCTATATCATTCCTGCAAGAAAAATTGCATAAATAAATTGGGTTATCTGGAGATAGTTTAATAAATAAAAGTATGAGATTTATTAAACCAAAAATAGTATGACAGTTCGCTGAGACGAGTAACCACGAAATTACATTACTTCCGTAAAGTTAAGAGGACAAAAACCAGAAGCCACTACTGGATTTGGAACGTGTGGGTGCAGTGGGGAGGGCCTGATTGACAGGACTACGGCACGGAGAATGAACAGAGGGATAAAACAGAAGATTAAATGGAGCCACTGTGCAGGTAATTGGACAATTTGTCATTCTATCAACTCAATTACATTTTAACTTTATCTAAACCCTAACCCACCTAATCCTATCATAGGAATCTTCATTCACTCTCAATCAGCAAAATTAGCATTGATAAAAATTATTAAGGAATTTATTACTTTCCCTCCTCACAGTAACCTTGTCTTCTTATTCCCAGCACTCTGCCAAGGTCATGCCAGTATTCTGTTTCCAGAACATTGTGGACGTATAGATAATATACACACAAACACACTTATTCAGAATTTTTTATTACTTCTTCAGATTTCAGATTTAATTAACTACACACTACAACTACGTATTTGTGTTGTAAAATTACAAAGCGTCTGTACCTGTAGAATTATGGGTAATAAATTACATCTTTGGAATTGTGAGTAAGTAGTGATTGTTTTAGTATGCCTCATGACATTTTTCCTTTTATACAGTCTAAAATTCCCCTGATTTTTAAAATTCATACAACTTTATGCTTGTTAAGCTTTTTCATTGTCAGAAATTTAAAACAAATGTGCAATTTTACTCAGCGATATAAGCAACACAGAAGGAGCAATAAAAAGACCATAAAGAATTTGCAAAACACTGTATCCTTATGTCATATGCTATGTCATCATACAGAAGCGGAATAGCCTTCAGGATGTAACACACATTTGCATCTAGTTTCTCTCTTCACAAAAGAGAGCAATTCAATTGTCTTCCTCCCACTGTTTCTCTTATAGAGCATTTATTTCTTAGGCCCTAACAAACTAGAGCAATTAACTGTTCATGTAGATCATAGTTCATGAATTGTGCTGTACCGTTGCCTTTATATGGAGTTCTGTTTTGTTTACTATTTTCTCTGTCCGTGACCCCAAAGAGGAGGAGTAGCTTACAGAGAGCTCTGGAACCATACCGTCTCTTAGGAGTGTACTAACCATCTGATATGACTTAGCATCAGATATCTGTCTCCATTAGTTATTGAGAGTGACATTCTTTTACAATGACAAGAAATCATAGTAAGCATTTACCACAGGGAAAACAGAGGTTGATAACCCCTTCCCCAAATTTAATAAAGCATGATGATATTTTGAGAAAGCAGGGGTTCAGGCATTACTGGATGTGTGGAGAGTAGATAGAATTACATCAAGGGCTAAAGTGAATGAGCCCCACCAATTAGGGAGTCTTGGCAAGAGATTTCCAGTTGTGCATTTTCTTTCCCATCAGATTGCCTTGATAGAGTAGCCCATTGTCAGTTTGGGACAAAAAACATACCAATATATCAATGCCAGCCTTTCCCCGTTTAAATCAGCTAGGTGACATCATAAGTACTTAAATTGTGCTGGTAGGCATTGATGAAATACCAACTGGTCATTCTCGTTGATTTTGTTGGAGAATTTAAGTGGTGTGTGTGTGTGTGTGTGTGTGTGTATTTGTGTGTGTGTATTGGAGGAAAGCAGTTGATTTTTTCTCCTTAAATATTAAAACTTCCAAGTTCTGTAGCATTTTGTATAGCACTACAAAAGCAGAACATATTTATCTCTTTATATGTTCCTAGACTGAATTTAGATAGTTTTTAAGTTTTTAAATCTTCCAGTTTTCACTGTCTTCCTGACTTCTCCATTTCCAAATGTATAGAGAATTTATTATCTTAGCATGTCTAAAGGTATCTCAGTTACAAAATTTTCCAGTTAAAGTTCTTTTCCTGTAAACCTAGTGAAAAATTCAACAAACTTCCAATCTTATTTTATGGCATTGCTATTTTTCATGTGTCACTTTCAAGTTGTTGATTGTCTTCGAGAGTTTTTAAATGTGTTAAAATTGTTAATTTTAAAAATTTATTATATATATATTTCCATTTTATAAGGATTTATTTGAAGTGAAATTGGTTAACATTCCCCAAGCTGCATTTACAGAAAATAGTCTTAAATTTGTTACATAAGCTTTCTTTGTTATAACAATGCTATGTCCCAAATAATGATAACATGCCCCTGGCATGATACTGATTAAGAGATCTAGTGGGAAATTACACTAAAATACCAAATAAATTGATTGTTTTCATTGACATGAACATTTTCAAATATATTAAAATCCAACCATTTTCTTTCAGATTTTCTGGAATTATCTTACTAGAACATAAAAAATCAACTGCCAGTTGTAGTGTGAAGTAATAATTTTATTTAATTATGCAGTAAAAAATGATGTGTCTTATTTTTATCACTCATAGATCTTTTCTTACTAAGGAAGATTAATGGCCTATTTTGATGTCAGTATGAAAACCAGGATAAAATTAAAGAGATAAGGGATTTCAATGGCAAAGACAGCTATTTGTAGTCACTTTTTTTGAAAACTGAAATTAATTTTGCTTAGTGCTACGATACCTCAAAAGCTAATCAGGCTTTCTCAAGGTATATGTTACATGGTAGTTCAAAGTTTGAATTATTGTTGAAAATGAAAACATAATTTTAATAATTCTTTTTGGTCTGGAGGTTGGAGTGTCCCAGTTTTTCATATCTGTACCCATAAGTATCCATTTGACAAATGTGTGTTGACAAAGGGGAAAAATTCCCTGCTGTTTGAGTTGAGCAAATGAATTTGGTTAAGCTGTAGCAAATGTTTCTTGTTTATTTTTAAAAGTAAGAAAACTTGAACTGAAAAAAATAAGACTTGAACTAGAAAAATACTCATATGCTTTGAATGTCTATAGTATTACACGTTTATGTGGGGTTATCAACATTTTTATTTATTTTTCATTTTTTATTGTTGTTCTGTTACAGTTGTCCCATTTGTTCCCCATTGCTCTCTCCTGCCCTGCCTAACATTTTTATTTACAGTTGAATTCTGTTTCATTTGTTAAACAGATATAATGTTTATTATTCTAATATTTTGAGAAAAAATTAAATAAAAGTCTTAGTTAAAAAATAAGGTTATTGAAAACAAAGTATGTGTTGTTTACTATATTTGTGATAACCCATCAGTTTGCTGAGTTCTGGGATTTAAGCCAGGAAGATATTCAAATAATATTCTTTTTCTATTGTGATAATTATTATTCAATTAATTTTTTCAATGCTTTCATCTCCTGGTTTTAATAGTAATAAGAATGTCCTTAATTACTTTGCATTGTCCTTAGAGATGTATACAATGTTCTCAGAAAGCAAATTCTAATAAGAAAAATATTTTTAAACTTAGAAATTAATTTTACCTTCTGAATTTTGAACCATCACTGAAATTAGGTGTCAACAGAATAGTAGTCATGATTAAAAAACAAAAACAAAAATATGTACAACTTTTTGTATAACTTTTTATAATTTATAGGCTCTTTAATGTACCTATTGCATTTATTATTTAGATTAAGTATAGATAATGAAATATAACATTTAAAATTCCATACAACAAATACATATTCAATGAGTATTTTATAGGCAACTTGTTTAACAAGTAGGACCAATGTTTAGAGACTTAACTTAGTTAAACATTTATCTCTTCCTGATTTATGACAACTGTGTTAAATGTTTGCATGTTGATCACTGTGCATCTAATCAGGATTCTACATGATTGTTCTAATTTTGTTATAAATATGAATAAATAATAAGGTCACAAATGTTGACATCATTATTCTGAAGTCTTAATACCACTTCAGTGATATAGGCCCCTTTAGAGAGGGTGGCATAATAAATAAACGGTAGCTTTTGCTTCTCTCTCTTTAGTATTCTTTTTATATAAAATACAATTAATCATATCTCTTTTTTCATAGAATTTAAATATTAAATTATTTAAGAAATAAACTGTTTTAGTCCTAATGCATAGAAATAATTCTTGCTATTAATATTACTGGTTACACAAATGTGAACATAAGTCTTCCTCTCTGACCACAAAATTTTAATCTAAAAAATGAGAGGATAAACTGAGTAAGAATAGAACAGCTGTGATGATATGATTTATAACATATATACATATATAATATACATATACATATATACATATGTATATGACCTTCTTTCTGATACAGAGCTCCATTTTAAAACCCTTAGAATTACCTCAGTGGTGAGAAAAATAAAGGTGTCTTTTGTTATGTTGATGAGTGAACTGGGAGCTGGTTGTCAGTTGACCCAAACGCATTATTGGATGTTTGTAACTTTCCATCCCACGCTCCCCAGCCTCTGACCTCCAAGAAGCAGGAGATTGAGTTTAAATGCCAACGGCCAATGATTTAATTAATCGTCCCTATATAATGTCGCCTCCATAAAAAACAAAAAGGGTGGGGTTTGGAGAGATTCCAGGTGAGTGAACAGGGGGAGATGCTGAGAAAGTGATGCCCTAGAGAGGGCACAGAAGCTGTGTCCTTTCTCATACTTCACCCTATGCATCTCTTCCCTCTGGCTGTTTCTAGGTTATAGCCTCTTATAATAAACCAGTAATCTGCATTCACGCTTCCTGAGTTCTGTGGGCTGCTTTAGCAAATTCATTAAGCCTCAGGAAGTCATGGGAAACTCTGCAGGTCAGAAGTACAAGTAACAGGTAATAACCTGGACTTGAGACTGGCACCTGAAGTCTGGCAAGGGGCTGTTGGGACCTTCCCTTTGATCTGGAACCGGTCAGTCACAACATCTGAAGTTGTGGGGTGGGTTGTCTTTTAACTCTTTGCCTGTGGAATCTAATACTATAGATAGTGCCCCAACTGAGTTGAAGTGTAAGACACCCAGCTGAGTGTGTGGGAAGCCTTTCACCCATATCCACACTTTGGAAATTGGGTTCAAGAACCCAAAATAACAACTACATTTTATTTTTAAACTAATAGTTTCTTTATTATTATTTCAAAATTGTACAGAATTACCCTCCTACCTTATCTCATTTTCCTTACGTTAGGCCCTCTTCACAATATTGTATTTAATGGCCTTGTCCAATGCATAATCCCTACTATTTTTTCCTCTTTCTTACCACTAAATGCCCTAACTTTGTATCTTATTAAGCTTAGATTCCAAGGTCCATCACTTTAATCATAACCTTGCCTATCTTCCTGAATCATGTGAACATTCTCATTTTATCAAAATAGTAAAAATGCAGGTTAAAACACGTTCTTTGCTTGTTCATATATTCTCATCTTGTAGACATGAGACACTGAGGAATGACAAAGAAAAAATAATTTTGAATGACCTATTTTAATTTCATGACCATTAACCTTTAGTGGGTCCTTACAGTTGAAGGGAATTCTATAACATTTTCCTAGACTAGTCAGTCTTCCACTATCTAGAAAGAATATTTAATGTCTTTTCTTTCTTAAAACTTCCAACATGTGGTATTGTCTTCAGATATATTGAGACGTTTAAAGGATTCAGTGATTTTAAAATCATTGAGAGGGGGCAAATGGCTTCCCAAACACGACAGACACTTCAGTAGAAACACAAAGTTCAATTCCACGATGGGAACCATACTGCAATCATGAGTCCTCTGCCACCTCTGCTTGGCCCAATGATATTATTTTTACCTGAGAGCAAAGAACATGATGAATGGCATTTGTTAATCACAGAAAATCTAAAGTTTTCATGATTTTTCAGGCCAGCACAAACAGTTATTAAGCACTAGGCAGATGACTTCCTCTTTACTTCACTTTTCCAAATTTATTTAAACTCTGTCTAATGAACAGACCCACATTTAAATTCACAATTCTAGCACTTTTTCCACCGTTTCTCTATCCCTACTTCCCTTCTCACACTGAATGATCTGCTGTGTGCCTCCATTCGTGTATCCCAGTGCCTAGAATGGTGTGACCTGAGACCTGTCCCATTTTCTGTCCTCACTGTGTACTCATTTCTTGCTCTCTCCTTTCCTTGTTCACAGTGATGTGAGGGCATGCAAACAGGATATTTGGAGAAATTAACATTTCATACTGTGAACTTTTACTGGTAAAAACAGGTAGCCTCTCCTGGAATCATACTTCGGATTCTCACCAACCTTGCATTGCATGGAAAGTATGTCATCAATATTATTTTCTCTTTCTTCACATATATGTA
The DNA here is from genome assembly GCF_987537825.1 of Furipterus horrens. Taxonomy (NCBI): domain Eukaryota; kingdom Metazoa; phylum Chordata; class Mammalia; order Chiroptera; family Furipteridae; genus Furipterus; species Furipterus horrens. The sequence goes on from NW_028327171.1 coordinate 14,494,261, forward strand.
TACATAGTTTTATTTTCTTCGCCGTTATTCTCATGGGCTCATATATCATTGTGGTATTTAACAAAATACATTTGTGAGCAGTAGAATTTACTTCCTCCTTTCTTTTTATCCTTTCTCATAAACCTCAAGAAATGGCAGAGGCAATTTTCCCGAGTCACCTCTGATGAAGTATTTATCAGTTGTGCCACCATGCTGTTTCTGGAGTTATCTGCACCCAATGTGTTACTTGAGATGCAAATTTGATTGATATCCAGTTGGTGGGTGACCTACTTAACTTATCTTATCCCCTGAGTTTTTCAGGCCACGTTTGGTGCTAATTGTGCCAATCCATGTCCTCTGGGAAGCTGCTCCAGGACAGAATTAGAAGAGCGAATGATTTGAACAGGAAAATTACAGTAAAGTTTAAAGAAAAGAGACTGCAAACATATTCAGTTCAAGCCTAGGATACAGGTCTGACACTGTAAAGAGAGGGCGAAAAGGAAAATTGAGTAGGAACTGTCTCTGCAGCTTTAAAGAGGCCAAGAGCAGCGTATTTCATTAGATGGTCCCACAGTGGGCAAAAGTATTCCTGTTCTAATACCCTTGCTGGGCTCAGGCATTGGCTAACAGGGCCCCCGTTGTTTAACAGCATGTTCTTGACATGAATGCTATAGTAAACTCCCAAAGGACAGCAGCTAAAGGCCCTCAGAAGGTGTTCTCTTGAAGGCAGACCTAAGCAGCATGCCTTCATGGCTGCCACAGCATTAATGATATATGATTTTCTCCTTGGGGTTTTCACAGCTAAGTTTTACACCTTTGATACACAGTTATTAAAATGTCACTTTTGTTCAAATATTTCTCGTTATAAACCACTTCACTTCAGATCTTGTGTTTCCTGAAAGTAAGCACTCTTATTTCTATCTATGCTCTCTCCACTGCACATGCAAATACCTACCATAACAAATTGGATATAATTCAGATAATAGCCTATCAGTAGAAGGATGGAAGGAAGGAAAGAACACTAGGGGAGAAAAAGAAAGAAGAAAAGAAAAAAAGGCAAGAAGGTAGGCTCGTATGTTTTAAAGAACTCATAATTTACCTTGAAAGATGACAAAGACTGATTATTGTATTTCCTATTCAACAATGAGCATCAAACAAATGATATATATATATCATATAAGGCAGCATGTCCAGGAATTACTGGACATCTGGATGAATGATGTACTGGCTCCAATGGAAGCACGGTCAAGTCTATGATGCCCAGACTTTACATCAGAGGAACTCCAATCAGAGGGCTCAGGTTCAGTCTAGAATGAAACAAGGGAGCTTGCAGAGATGCTGACCACTTTCTTGTGTATGTTTTATCATTAGGCTGTGGGGCTGGGACCAGGTTTTGAGAGGTCTGGAGTTTGACTGGCTTGCTTTGAATTTGCCTGCAGGCACTGTGGGAAGGAGTTGGGCTTTCTTTTTGGCCTCCCAATCTATGGGACCAAAAAGTAGAAAGGGTAATTTTCCTCCTGGTTCCTCTGTGGTATCTGCTCAGGAGTCTTTCAGATAAGCCAAGCCTCTCTCCATCCCCCGATCTGTCTCTCCCATCTTGAGGGTGGAGGTTTGTCCTGTGTCCCCCTCTCTCCTGTGGGTACCAGAAAAGTGGTTGATTTTGACTCTGCTCAGCTTTGTACTTGCTCAGAGTAGTGACTCCCAAGCTCCTTACAGTGCAGGGGGAAACTGGAAGTCACTAACATTCTCTTAGTGGCATTTCCTTTTAAGTTGATCTTGTGTTTGATACAGCAGGAAAAATCCATTACTTGAAAACGATGCTGATCTTGATGAGCACTGTGCAGTCATTCCTGTGTAAATATAAGAAAACTATCACAAGTTATGCTCCAGAGAATTCAAACATAACATTTTGGTTGCAAATATTAATCTTGTATTTTTAAAAAAAGACTGTATGTTAAACTAAATATTAAGGGGATATTCTAAAATGAGATCACTGCTTTGTTGGCAAATATGGCTGTTGGAATGGTTACCATTTTGTTAATGACTGAATATATTCACTGATGGAATTATCTGAAAACATTAACATAAGTATTTTAGAGTGACTGATTTACTCTTGTATGTGTTTAAAATATTATTAATTGTTCGGTTGTTTTAGATTACATGTACCCGTACCTACAAAGGTATTTTAAACTTTCAAAATAAAGTTTAGAAAAATTTTTAGAAGGGCAGAATAATGAGAAATACATATGTTAGACTAGGAAAATTGCTTAGAAATTTTCTTGTTCAGTTGTCTCTTGTTGTTTTAAAATGTACTCGATAAAAGGTGAACAATTATTTCATCACAATAAGCACAGAGATTCATGAGAAATACTATTTCACTTACTCACCAAGCCATTACTAGTTGTGTCTTAACTATTTGCAATCACTAGGCAAACTACATTACAGAACCCAATTCTTCCTTTGTAAGATCAAGGCACTTTGATATTTCCATATGCATCAAATTTTTTAACATAATAAAACATCCGTATTTAATAATATTCTTTTGTATCTTAAAATAACCCAGTGACAAAAATATTATAGAGTTAGGACAGAGAAATTCATTTTGCTTATTATCAAATTACGTATCATATTACCATGGTTAATTTTAACACATTTTTACATTAACCTTTATTTCACATGAATAAAAATTTTTGTGCACATATTTAGATATATCAACCCAGTTGTTTTAGTCTCTAGCATGACATTAAAAAAAATTTCTATCCAAAAAAGTTGAACAGAAATAGACTCACAAAATATGACTATATAGAATTAGGAATCTTTTTCTCTTCCATTAATCTAATTTAGTTTTATTGGGCAAAGTTCTGTTATAAATTCATCTGTGCACTGTCGAAATGTCAATGACAATGATAAAGGACCTTTGGAGATTTATCATAGGATGTAATTCCTCTCTTTTACATTTTGTTTCATTGTGCAGTGTCACAAGATAAAAAAATGCTTTGATATTGGTGTTTCTTCAATGATCTTGAAAAACTCGAAAGGTCATGCATCTCTGTGACAATTTGATAACAAGCCTGGTAATACTTTCAAAGAATAATTAAACTAAGACATAAGATTATCTCTAATATTAATTCACATTCTGTTTTATTTTCCCCAAAGATGTTTAAAATTATAAGGCTTATTACATATACATGTATATTTAAAAGCATATCTTACAAGATAAAAGGAGTGTGAATAGCCGATAGGTTTAATCTAAATAATAAGCTTTTGATTAATAAAACATGAGCTTGCTGAATAAAGATTTCTAGTGAAACAAAAGAAAAGCCAGCCAACTGCTCTGAGGTACCTTGCTTTTTAATTGAGGACAGTGAATAAACACACATAAACATTATGAATAGCATCCAGGTTAGCAAAAATATAGATTTGCGTATAGTTACTATTAAATGTAATTCAATTGTCTGACCATAGACACACAAGTCTAAATAAAAAAGACTAGGACACTTTCTCTTAGTTTTTGTTAATACTTTTTACTGGCACAACTTTTACATGACGCAGCCAACAATACTGATAATACTTAACCTCAAGTTCAAATAGATTTTGATTCTGGATATGTGAAATGGACAAGCAACAGAGGCTTTCAGGGACCAGGGTCCACTTTCACAAACTGAGTAAATAATGGGGCCTCAGAAAGAATTAGCTTAAACTGTTGCCATACAAATGTCAACCAAGAAAGGAACAGCACACTTCGAATGGTGTTCCAAAGAGAACCGATTTTATCCCAAAGATGGTAAAGAAGCTGAAAATTAAAACTTACAGGAGCTGAGTGATATTTTGAAATGTTTTTATGAAACAAATTTTATGTTTTCTTTAATTCTTAAAAGTTGTAATATATTTATAAACATTAAGCTGTTTTTAATTCATATTTAGTTTCAGTACTTAATTCACCCTTTAAATTGGAGAGACATCACTAATTTTACAGAAGAGGAAGAAGTATAAGACAAAAACATTATAAAAGAGACAAAATGCAGACACTATCAGGCAATGGGAAGTGAAGTTGGATGCTCTACAGTAGTGCATCCTTTTTCTGTCCGTATACGGTGACACCTCTTATGATATTCTCAGTTTCTAGAATCTCTTAGCTGTGGAATGATCAGAAATAACAGTGAACAAAGTGAATAGAGTGTCCAATGCCAAAAGATAAAACAGAATGCATTATTATTTAAAGTAGTTCTGGGTTGTGGCATATTTCTCCTTATTAGTCTAAAGAATTTGAGAGGGTCTGAGATTTTATCTCACTGACAAACTAATACCAAATTAGTTGGAAATAGTTTCATGGATGCTGGCAGAGAGCATGAGACCGATGGGCCAGCAAAAGTGATGGCTTGTTACTCATCGCAGTAGCTATAGCAAGAACCTGAGCATGTTCTTGTGACATTTCTCAAGCCCCCGTTGACACAGGGAGACTAAAGAGGGTCAGGGGACACCTAGACACACTTGGGTTGCATTACTTACAGGAAAAGAATCTGGATTTTAGGAAATCCTAATTTTTTTAAAGTGGACTTCAAGAAAGCCTGCCTGACTTTCAGAACTGAAGTAGATGATATTATACTGGACAAGAGATTAGCTAAAGAACATATATGCATAAATCATAGACATAGGCAACAGTGTGGGCCCAGCCAGAGGAAAGGGGAACAGGGGTGGGTACAGGTGGACAAAGAGGGGGGAGGGGGACATCTGTAATAAAAATAAAGAAAAAATATGTTCTTTCTTCTGGAAGGAGATACTATGTCTGTCAAAGCTGTTCACTATAAAAACATCCTTGGAAATATAGCCTGGAACCAAGGGGCACTGCCTTTTCTTGCAACATGTGTCAAAATGTAACAAATCCTCAGAGAATTCCTCCAAAATCTACACCTTGTCATTGGGCCATGAATATGCCACTCCACTGGCCACTTGGATTAATCTGACTAAAAGGGACTACAAGTTTATTTTTATATATGTCATTTAATTAATTAAAGCTATCCTCAGCGTGACTCCTGCTAGCAGAATGTGGCAACCTGAAATGTTCCACAGAATCTCAAACCACCGACTAAACAAATCTAACCTTCAAGGCACACCTTAAAAATCTTGATAAGTTTCTTTTTAGGATTCTATATTGATCTTTGCAATTCTTCTGAGACATTAATCCAGCAATTGCATAGAATCTGCCTTTGCACAGAAGGAGCATGTCTAGGACAATTCTGTCATCCATAACAACCCTGGGCAAGCAGTTGACATTGAACTGAATGCTTTCCAGAGCTGAAAGGTATTATTGATTACTTCAGCTAGAGTCAGGAACAATGTCATTCCCACCTTCTAATTGAATAACTCCCATAGCTATGATAACTTTTCACAGTTCATGCATAAATTAGGATTCAATTATCTCTTGGGAAGCTCCACATAATGGATGGTGGCCTACCCTGAGAAAAACCTTCACATTTGTCTGAAGGGTGCTATTTCTTTAAGTGCTTTCAGGTTGTCTTAGGACAGTTTTATAGGATAAGGCAAGTTATAGTGTTTTGGGAAGGGGATCAATTAGTGCCTGGCTTCCACCAAACACTGCCCCTGAAAAACAAATGTTTAAAATTGTTGGAATCCCTTAAGTGGGACCTATATTGGATGAGGAACAAAAGTTTTTACTGCCTCCAAAGTTGTACTTTGGCCGCTTTTGTTTGGGGAGAAGCTACTCAGAGAATTTACTTTAATCTGTCTTTTGTACCATGACACCAACTGGGTAGCAATTTACCACAGACAATGATGAGTGATGACATTCAGAGTGGGAATATAATGGAAAATTGTAAATACTGTTGTTTTGCATGGATGATGCAGTATCTTAGTCTAATTCCGATAGACCGCTTTGGTTAACTTCACAGAAAAGGAAAGCAGAGCAGTGATCACATTGTGTTCAAAGCTTTTTGTTGAGGAACAGAATTCCAGATAGTTAAAATTACTTCACTTTTAATAGTTTTGAAGAGGCATACCAAAGTATTTCTTTGGAGAGGAAGACTAGTAATGTTTGTCTCAATTTCCCCATACTTCTCATAATCTAAGATGCCTTCTCTCCAGGCAATGACTTGGTACTCTCTAAAAACATTATTTTACCTGGAAACTGCAATGGAAATAATTATTCTCTCCTCTTTCAATTTCAAGGATTTAAAGTTTCTGCTTTAACCTTGGAAATTCCCATGTTCCACTGTGTCCCACTTATAATCTCATTTTTCTAAATGTACTACTTTTCCATTCTCCTTCTCGGCTTATGACTTAGCTGAAATAGTACTAAGACCAAAAACTTGGACAGAATTCAAGTACTAGCATGATATTCAAGTTTGGTATTCATTTATGACAATATTATGAGCAGCAGAACTAACTGAATAATGGTTGCTAAAGGCAAGTCACAGCAAATAGAAAAAAAGGACATAGAGACATCTTCTCTGTGGCTAGAAATTACACATGTTGCAATTAAATGTTGTATCAAACAGCAATATACACTCACACATTTCTAATGTGATATGTATAACAATACAAGTCTTCTTTTTTTTGTTTTGAAGATTGCTAGCAAGGTATAATTTCACGATTTAAAGACTCAGAATTTAGAATAGTATGACTTTTAGAATATAATTCAAGGCCATGTTTTAGAGATGAAGCAACTGAGGCTGAAGGACATTATGTGATTTTTTCTGAGGTTGTATGATTAGTAATAAGGCTACCTTAATCCCCTTTCCAAGGCCCATTCTTATATTTCCGAACAATAAAATTGCAGTCTATATTACCAGCATTATTATAAGTACTTTATAAATATTAACCAATTTTATCCTCCCACGGCATTAAAAATAATTATTAATTGCTCGCATTTATCCAATGAGAAAACTGTGAGCTAGAAACTTTGAATGATTTCCCCAGGGTCATTTCATAACCCAGAAAGCAAGAATTTCAACCATTCAGTTATGTTGCTTTATATTTGCTGATAGTGTTTACTGGAAAGCTGGGATTTTATCTAGACAATGAAAATACCTTATTTACTGACAAAATGACTGGCTGTGTATACTTTTTCTTTGGCAGAATTTAAATATTTTTATTCAAATGTTACCAAATCAAGAGAGCGTAAGTCATCACTGATATTGTTTTTATCTTATACCAGGGGTTCTCACCTGGGGGCAGTTGTGTCCTTCCTCTCCACAGTGGACATTTGGAAACGTCTGCAGATTTTGGATGTGACGACTGGAAGCACTGTAGGGGGGGAGTTTATTGGTTCTATTGTGTTAGAGGCCAGTGGTGCTGCTTCACATTTTACAAGGTATACGACAGCCCCTCCAACAAAGAATTATCTGGCTGAGAATGTCCACAGTTCTGAGGTTGAGAACCCATGTCCCGGACCCGGTTTTGCAGGGCTGGTTCTGGTCGCACTAAGACTCAGTCACACTCTCTGATGAGTATTCTGGTCAGAAGCATCTTTGCTAAGATAGACTCCATGTGTATTTTGGAGGGAGGGATAGAATAAAGAGGGGTAAAGGGGCATGAACCACACCCACCCACACCCACATTCACACACACACCCAATCAGAGCAGAGTCTCAAGACTAATTTCCCTAATCTTCTCATTCTTAAATCAAACTTAACATTTATCCTTATGTTTAGTGCCTCAAAATCAATACAAATGTCTATGAAGTCACTATTTTTTCTGTCAATCCCTGAATCATGAGACTCAATTAGATAAAAGCCTGTTTTTTCATTCATGTCCAAGTTTGCCAAATTGTTTTTCTTACATGTCACTAGATTATTTGAGAAGCACATTTTTTTTATTGTGCATGTACTTATGTACCACAGACCCGACCCTCTCCCCACATTCACGCACCCTCCAACTACAAGCATGTAGCCAGAAACTGTTTCCTAAGAACGCTCAAAGATTAGAGGGAAGTTGCCGTAAGTCAATGACTTTATGTGTATTTTTAAAAGCTAAATTACTTAAAAGCCATATTATTAGTATTGTAGAGTGGGGGGATGAAACCGGAAAGTACTTTTGAGAAAAATGGTGGTAAAAATAAAGCTTCTTCTGGCCTGGGGAGCAGACAGAAATCTTTCCAGCTCTGTGCTTTGGATGTCAGGACACTGGAGAAAACTATTGCTAATTATTCATTTGAATTAATTTTTTAAATATTGATATTATGGAGGGTTTGTAAGTGTTTGTGTCTACCTATTTATTCATGCTGACCGCACATAAGTTCAAAAGTGTGGTCTTTATGAGGCTTTAATCTGACTAGTTATATAAATTTCTTCTCAACTTGAATATTATGTGAAAGAGCACCTGTGGTTCGTGACCAGAGAATGGGGGGCCAGAAGCAATGACAAAGACATGGAAATAGAGCTGCAAAGATGCCAAGTGCAAACTTACTTATCAGGGAGTGCAAGTAACAGGGCAAGTGGAGGAGAAAAGTTTTTACAGTTGATGTACGGTACTTAAAAATAGTAATGCTTGTAAATATTGCAGTCAGAATATTTAGATAACCCCCCAAAGTTATATTCTCATCTGACTTAGTTTCGAAAGTGCAGAGTTTTTCATCCTGTCATATAATGATTACAATGTGATGTTAAAATAAAACACTTTCAATCAAACAGTAAATGTTGGACTAGAGACTGGGAAAGGCATTTCCATTCTCTTCTAGAAGAACTAAAACAAGTAATTTTGATTTTTATTTTGCACTTTGTGCATTGAAATTGCATTAATTTACTATTATTTTATGTTTTTTTTTAATAAAACAAATTTCACCAGGTCATTTCCTATTTTGTATATACAGAAACAATGTTTTTGAATAGAATCACATCTCACTTGGAGATGTGACCTTGCACAGCTTAGGGTAAGTTGTGCTCCCTTCACAAAGAGCAGGACTAATTCAGTTTTCATAATTGATTCCCCTTTGAGAAATAATGAGATGTAAAAATGTTACAATTATTTGTGAAACATAGGGAGACATTGTTGTCACACCCATGGGCCTTTCTCTCTGTCATTAATATTTCCCTCTTACTTCCCTTTCTGAATTAAAGACGGCTGGCTTATGTTAGGGAGATATTGGAGAGACCAAAACAATAAAGTTCTCAGTCTCTAATTTCTCATGTCCTGGCAGAAATAAGACTGTGGTCTCGAGTTGGGATGATTTGAAAGTGTTTTTAATAAAGGAATTATTTACAAAGATGTCAAAAGAATATAGGAACACCTGAGCATCTGGAGAGTGTGTGTATAGACAGGACGTGTGGTGTCAGTGGGTGGCTTACAGCATTTACACTTGATGGGACAAGAATAATAAAGGGCTGGCTATCAGAACCTGCAAAACGTGGGCCTGCATGGAGAGGCTGACCTTTATTAGCCAGTGCCTTAATCAGTTCAGGCTGCTATAACAAAGGTACCATACTGGGTGGCTTAAACAGCATTTTTCAGAGTTCTGGAGGCTGAGATTCCAAGATCGAGGTACCAGCATGGTAAAGTTCTCAGTGGGGGCCTTCTTCCTACTTAGGTCTTCACAAGGCTTCCGTGGTGCAGACACTCAGATCTCCAATCTCTTCCCTTTTATAAGGGCATTATTCCTACCATGAAGGCGCCACCTTGATGACATAATTACCTCCCGAAGGACCCATCCCATTACATTGAGGATCAAGGTGTCAGCATATACATTTTTGGGAGACAAACATTCAGTCCATTGCAGCTAGTTAATGTCAATTCCACAGGAAGCGAGGCTCCTCATTTTCCTCCCCCATTTTGATTTCTTACTGTGGACTGAAATTGATCAGAGGGCTAAGGGTCCATTGATAAATTCGTGAGCACAGTACAGACTAACTAAGAATGGATTAGATCTGGTGGAACAAATGAGAGCTGTCTAACAGAACCTCAAAGATAGGTCATTACTGAAGAAAAATGAGCTTCGCAGTTGTGATTTGTGGTTTTGGCACTCAGTTATGAGAAATCTACGGAAGGCATAGTTCATGTAGCAGAAGAGGCAAATTTTTGTGGCACGTAAAATTAAAAGTGACTAATAAACTTCCATGCTTGCATGTCTGTAAATCCCCGAGCCCTGTCTGAAACTCAATTGATCTTACTCCCCCCAAATACTTGCTTATTATATTAAATTGTATTTTTCATCAAATAACATTTCTGTCTATAAAGTGACCCAAGTCAGAGACTTGAAATTATCTATCCTCAACTCTGCTTTTTCTCATCTAATTGATTATTAAATATAAAGAAATCTGCCACCTCGGTATTCATTTCATCTTCTGCTTTCTTTCAGCACACTATCAATCATCTCTCAAATGGATTGTATTAACTTGACCTAGAGCCTTGTTATGATTTCAATGAATTCTTTCAATAAAACCAGGGCCACCAGTTTAAAACGGGAATCTAAGCAATCATTTGTCTAATTAAAGCCCTTCAATATCTTTCCTTCGCCAAGAGCAACACATTCAAAAGTAATTAAATGTGTGTCTCTGCCACCTTCCTGCTTCTCTCTCCTGGCTCCGTTTCTACATTTCACTTCCAGTCTTCTAACCTTCAGTTTTTTTAAACTGGACTTCCGCATACTCATCCTAAAATCTTCCTGACTGTAAAGGTCTGCTCCTGTTGGAAAGGCTGTCTGTCATTCATCTTTCTTCCCTCTAACGACCTGTTTCTTGAGTGCTGTTTCTGCATTTTCCTTGAGTTATAGTTGGAATGGATTATCAGGCTCAGGCTGGTGAGCTGTCAAGAACATTGAGCATGCATGGCGGTAATAAGGCTAAAGTAGTGAAATAATGAAGATTTGCCTGAGAAGCTTTATGTATTCAGGGGATCTAAGAAAACTAAATTATGCTTCAAAATGAAAACTAGAGTTAGGTTAGAAATATAAAATTTATGATTTTTAACTAGTGTATAGCATTTAGACTTTCAGTGGGGAAATGTGGAGGTTTCAGATAATAAAAAATTTGTTTATGATTAAAAAGTGTGATTATTTCTCTACATGATATACGTTTTATTTAAAAACCTGGAAACACAACTAAGTATTTTGATGACTGAGATTAAGTAATTCTTCCTATATTATTGGTTATATTTCTTTTTTTGGAAGAATATTTTATTGGTTATGCTATTACAGTTGTCCCAATTTTTTCCCCTTTGTGCCCATCTGCCTGGTGCTCCCCTTTCCTCCAACAATGCCCCCCCCCCTTAGTTCATGTCCATGGGTCATGCATATTATTCTTAATATAACCCTGTCTATTTTGTACCTACCAATTATGCTTTTTAATCCCTGTACCTTTCCTCCATTTCTCTGTTTCCCCTACTAATAACCCTCCAAATGATCTCCATATCTATGATTGTGTTCCTGTTCTAGTTGTTTGTTTATTTTATTGTTGTTTTTAGATCAGTCTTTGATAGTTGTGAGTTTGTTGTCATTTTAATATTCATACTTTTGATTTTTTTCTTAAATATGTCCCTTTTACATTTCATATAATAAGGGCTTTGTGATGATGAACTCCTTTAGCTTTACCTTGTCTGGGAAGCACTTTATCCGCCCTTCCATTTTAAAGGATAGCTTTGCTGGATAGAGTAATCTTGGTTGTAAGTCCTTGCTTTTCTTCACCCAGAATACTTCTTGGCAGTCCCTTCTAACTTGCAAAATTCCTTTTGATAAATTGGCTGATAGCCTTATGGGAACTTTTTGTAGTAACTCTGTGTTTTTCTCTTCCCGCTTGTAAGATTCTTTGTCTTTAACCTTTGGCATTTTAATTTTGATGCATAACTTATGGGTCCAACTTGTTTGGGAATCTCTGTGCATCCTGGATTTGTATATTTATTTCCCTTGCCAAATTGAGGAAGTTTTATTTCATTATTTATTTCAAGTAAGTTTTAAATTTCTTCCTCTTTCTCTTCTCCTTCTCACATCCCTAGGATTCAGATGTTGGCATTTTTGGTGATGTTTCAGAGTCTTCACTCATTGTTTTTAAAATTCTTATTTCCTCATTCTGTTCTGGTTGAATGTTTATTCTTCCTTATGTTCTAAATCATTGACCACTGGCTTCCTTTCCTTCAGTGTTGGTTCCCTGGAAATTTTTCTTTCTTTCACCTGTGTAGCCTTCATTTCCTCTCTTACGTTTTTGCCATACTCCGTGAGTTTTTTGAGCATTCTTGTCACCGGTGTTTTGAACCCTGCACGTGATAGATTGGTTATCTCCATTTTGTTTAGTTCTTTATCCTGGGTTTTGTTTTGTTCTTTCCTTTGGGCCATATTTCTTTGTCTTCAATTTGGCAGCCTCCCTGTGTTTGTTTCTGTGTATTAAGTTGTATGGGGAGGAACTTTAGGTATTTGCCAGCACGGGGCAACCTGCTGCACTGCCCTGTGGCTCTGTATATGGGGGATGAGTTAGAGAGGGGATAATGTCATTGCCTGGCTGTTGGCAGCTTGCACGACACTCACCCTGTTTGCAGCCACTTCACCCCCTCCTCCTGTGCACTGGCAGCCTTCTACTTGTTGCCCTGGTGGTGGTTCCCAGCGTGGGTGGGTTTGCATATGTTTTAGGACTGTGTAGGCCCTTTAAACAGACTCTCCTGGGAGACGGGCAGTTTCTTCTGCCGCCCCAACTCCCACTGCTTTTTACAGGCAGAAGTTCTGAGGCGTTATTTTCCCAGCACTAGAACCCTGAGCTCTATGGTGTTTGTATTGCTCTCTTCCAAGGTACACCCCTCAATTTTTATCTACCACATGTGAGTGTGGGGCCCTCAGTTCCACCAGCTGCTGTTGCCACCTTGCTGCCACCACTACGCTGTGTCCTCTCTGGCCTGAGACCCCGTCTCCACTCCTTCTACCCATCTGGATGAATATGGCTTCTTTACATCCTTGGTTGTCAGACTTTCATACAGTTCAATTTCTTTGCCAGTTCTGGGTGTTTTTTGTTTTGAGATTAGTTGTGATCCTTCTTATGGTTGTGCAAGGAGGAAAACTGTGTCTACCTATGCCTCCCTCTTGACGAGAAGCCCCTCCCTCTGACATTATTTGTTACATTTCATTTGGTAATTTAATACTTAGTTATTTTTAATCCTGTTACATAAGAAATCTAGATTATTCAAAGTTATGTTTCTGGTTAAAACAATAAATTTGATTTAAATGTATATTATAATTCATAAATGTTACACATTGCAGAGTATATTTATATACTTGAGATCTCCTCAGAGAAACGATCATGTGCATTTTAGTGGTTACTCTGTTAAGACCCCAACTTTTGCTGTAAAAATAAATTCAAGGAGTTTTATTTGTTAAGTACTCACATATATTTCTCAAAATAAGCACCAATAAAAATCAAAGAACTCTGTTTATAAATTTTATAGACTATGCTAGTGAAAATAGTGCACTTAATTTATAGTCATGCATTGAATAAAATACATACTTCTATTCATGAAAGGAACTCATGAATATTGATGTTCCAAAAAAGAAGTGGACCTTTTGTCACTATGGACCCCAAAGGCTATAAATCTAGAATTGAAATCAACTGAAACAATCCATTAGAAATCAACTACAGTATTCGCTACTGATGTATTGTATTTTGCAATTCTAGCTCAACACTGCATTTCGAATAGGCAATCTAACCTTGTTCTCAGTGGACAAGAATAAGCCCCGAAGAACTATTTTTTAAACCTTGTATTTCTCTCCAGAAACTGGACTTCAAAGATATTCTGAACACACCATAAAGTTTCAAACTTCAGTACCAACAAAAGCGACACATGGCTCCCACTGACACCAATCGGAATTTTATGTGCATGGACTGAGGGTGAAGGATGACCATTTGTACAATCAACAGTATGTGCGATGCCTAAAAGATCAGTGTGACATTCGCTGTGCTGACTTTGACCCTGCAAAGGCACTTAGTTTCAAAAAGTCATGAGGTGTTTAAATATGATGGGCAATACTAGTTTATCTGAATAATGTATTCTTGGGTATTTTTATAGTTATTTTTTTCTCTCTCTCATCTCTACCTCTCTATTTATCTCAGAGTCTGATATTTTAAAGCACATGTTTGAAAAGTGATTTTCCACTATATCCCCAATTTTGTTACATGATACCACAAATGTCTTTTGCTTCCTAGTATTTGCTCATGTCTTAAAGTTATTTTTCAATAATATCTTTCATAATTACAAATATCCCACATGTGACAACACTTTAAAGTTTAAATTCACTTAAAATAAGGAGATTATCCTTAGTTATTCAGTGGTGTCCAGTACAGCCATTCATGCCTTAAAAAGTAGTTAATTTTTCTCCTGCTAGATGTGTCATAATGTGACAACAGAAGAAAGGCTGCAGAAAGGAAGGTGTCAAAAGTATAAGTGTATTGTAACACGGATATTACCCAGAGAAGTGTTATCTACATAAGACACATAATCTGCATTGAAATACACAAAGAATGAGTGATATGCTATTATGTCTTCTGTTAAACCACTGAGATGTTTTAATTATCTTGTGTATGTGCATGGGATAGATATAGAAAAAAATCATATGAGCAACACATGCAACTTTCTAGGTGCAGGGCATCTGAAAGGCTCTTCACACATCTTGAGTGAATACATCCCATGTCAAAGGTATGCAAGAAAAAATTTTGACTTACAGTAATTTTGACTTTTTTTTTTTAACATGATAGAAGTCAACATGGGAGGTCTAATCAGAAGTAGGCACCATGGATTCTTTCAAGTTTAAGTATATATCTCTGTGATATACATAACCAGGTTCAATAATGGCTGAGACTTCAGCAATATCAACAGTAGCAGGGTTGAAACAAAATGCTATATGATGACTGAGGAGGTGATACTAATGAAAGATATAAAAACAAAACAAAAAAAGCAAGAAAACCACTGAATTCTAAGCAAAGAGGAGATACTTAAAAGGCCAGAAACAAACAAACAAATAAATAAATAAATAACTCTAAGGTTTATAAAAAATGGAGCAAGAGGCGAATGACTCATGTACTAAAAAACATTACCAGCAATCATAATATCCTTTTGTAATTAAGGTAAAATAATTATATTTGAAAGTCAGAAGAGAGAAGAGAGAGGAGGGGAGAGAGGAACAGGAAAGAAAAAAATAAGAGGGAGAAGAAGAGGTTAGGGAGGAGAGAAACAGACAGAGAGAGAATCTGTAACTGCCTGGAAGAAAATACTGGACTGTGTTTTTTAGGCAGGAGAAAATGGAAGGTAAATATATTACACTTAAATAAATATTAACTCTATAAAACAATAGCACTGCCATGGATAATGTGAAATATAGACTTAATTACAACACTGAGAAGTAGTAGAATATTATTTTGGAGGAGGGAATGAAAGGTCAGCGCACTGCCTGAGAAGAGAGTAAAAGGTTGCAATCACTCTAAGACTCTGTTAAGTCTAAGATACTTTACTATGTTGTAATTTCTAATACAACCATTACTATAAAATAATAGCAAAAGGTTATGTATAAGAGCCAAACAAATAGAGGGAATGAGAGTAGAAAAACAAAAAACAACACAAAATAAAGAAAGAAAAGAGAGAAAAATATGTCACAAAAGAAGCAAATATCTATCTGTATTTCACAATTTCTTCTCCTCCTATTCACCTCCCCCCCAACCTCTCAAAAAAGGATTGGCTTGATATTTTATGAAGTGATTTCCAGGACTAAAGTTCCAGGAAATAAGCTAAGCCCGCTTAAAAATGTGTACAGCATGCGCATGTTTGAATGTTCTCAAATTACTAGTTACATTACTGTGGTCAATTATACTTGGCAATGGTGCTTAATTGAAGATGAAAGCAAATTAGATTTTTAATTTAAAAGTCATAGGTAAAACCATTCAAAAAATCCTTTTTGAATCACAGACCTGGTGCTGGTTTCCTTTGGATGCTGGGATTTTATGGCACATTAAGCTGTTCACTCATGTAATTAGAACAATAACAAGATGAGATGTTGCACCAGGTGATATGTGATGGCACTTCTCATTTATCTCTACTATGATAGAGATTATGGACATAAAATTGCCTTTGCGAACACTCAAGATAAAATGTTTTTTAAAAATATATGAATGAGGAAATATTCCTCTCCTCTTAAACATTCTTGCTGGTTACATAAGTCACCAAATTGCCAAAGACAGGAATTATTAATTTCTGAAGACCCTACTTACCTTCTTTTATCCAAAATTCTATACTTATGTAAATTACCACAATATGTTCCTAAAGTAGTTCTTGCATCTGACACTTCCTTTTCAAGCCTTTTGGTCTGTTGAGGATCAGATTCTGTTCTTAGTCATCTCCCGCATTACCGATTAAACCATCTCCACCATGCCATACTGATGTAAAGCATTTCTAATAACCTCTTGATGTTGGGCTTCCTTCAAATGCTTAGCATCACCTCTGAGCCTTCATTTATTCTTTTTTCTCAGTCCCATTTCTCACAAGCATTTTGTTTCAGGCATGTTATTGTTGATATTGCTGAGGACTCAGCCCTTATTGGCTCTGATTCTTCATATAACACAGAATACATGAGAAGACAACAATACCCTGCATTAAAATATTTACCTAATTACCTGATTCTCAGAGAAATAACTCATAGACGTGGACAACAGTGTGGTGATTGTGAGAAAGTTAGGGGTGGCGAGTGGAGGTGGAAAAATGTAAGGGGGATGAATGGTAATGGAAAAATACAATGAAAATGATGTATACATATGTAAATAAATAATTTTAAAGAATATTTACCTAATAAGATTGTAGGATCCAGGAGAAATTTATATTCATACACTCAATTCAACATTGAAAGAGTCCATGATGCCTTCTTCTTTTGACCTTCTCAGGTCAAGTGTGTCTTAACTAACATTATATTCCCTTCAGTGATTTTTGCTTTGGTTACAGTGCAGAGAATGGAGAGTTATAATCCAATAAAGATTATAGGGAAGTATGTAATTATAATCTTTGCATGTTATTAATCAGTGTAACTAAAATCTATAGAAATATACTAAAGGGACAAAGCAGTGATGATGGGATTTATCAATTCAATAGGCATATGAAGCATGTATAATATATATGCATATATTTTAATGACATTTGAACACAAACTCTAAACACTGTACCTTTGGCAGTATTTATAATTATTGTATTTTGGTCAGGTTATATCCATTTCAAAAAATATTAAAATTTACCATCAGTGTATTTTAAATTAATTATATTTTACATTAGCACTTTAGTTTATGCTACCACTTTTCATGATAATACAACTATACTAGGAAATGCCATTTATAACAGTTTGTACACTCTCATTTGACACTCTGATCGTTTCATATGTGGAACAATGATATATTTGTCCCAGTGTGAATAACAACACAGTATGTCATTGTATGGTCACCTGCACTGTGGTAAATATAACACTGTTCTTTGCATGGTATGCTCATATCTAACAGAATACTATTTTAATGACGTAATTTAAAATAAATGCTTTATTTAAAAGCAATAACTTGATTATAGAGATATAATAGTTGAAAATGTTCTGAAACTGGAAAACCACACAACTCAGAGTCTTGGATTAAATATATATTAAAATTTTTTAAAAAGCTTTTATCATTTTCATGGTTGATTTTGCGTAATAGATTTCATTATAAAAAAATCAATGAAACCTGTTGTTTTGATAACTGTTTTAATAAACATAATAAAATTAACACTGGTTGTACATCCCAATATAATTGTATAGTCACCCTAAAGATTATAATCTGATGGTAACAAAGAACTAGTCTCCTGATTATTTGGTAATTTTTTACTTTTTATTTTTAATTTTTAATTTATTTACTTATTTGTTTGTTTGTTTGTTTATTTATTTTTAGAGAGAGGGGAAAAGAGAAAGAGAGGGAGAGAAGCATCACTGTGTGGTTGCCTCTCACTCACGCCCCCAACTGGGGACCTGACGTGCAACCTAGTCATGTGCCCTGACTGGGAATTGAACCAGTGACTCTTGGTTTGCAGGCCGATGCTCAAACCACTGAGCCACAGCAGCCAGGGCTTATTTGATAATTTTTTAAAGGTGTTTTCATATATCTCTTCCTTAGGTTTTTATGAGGGGTTGTAAAACCACAAGTTGATATTTTTAATAGTCTTTTTCTCAGCAAGAAAATGGCCTATTTAAAAATTATGTTTTGTGTGTTTCAGTTCCACTTTGAAAAATTGGAAGACCTAAATTCAAAGCTCAGTGTAATCAGGAACCTAGTAGACAAATCTCCTCATATCTTCATTTTTTAGCTTTTGAAACCCATATTTCTCAGCATGATTGTGAGCTATTCTAAAAGTGCTTCTCAGATTATTTCTGCCCTCAGCCCCTGAAACTGGGAAAGACATACTTATGGCTAGTAAGAGGTTTCACATTTCTACACACCTGAAATTTCTTTTTGCACCTATAACTCCTTGAGGCATATTTCTCTGGGGTTCCCCCTCTCAGACCTGCCTTTTTCTTGGAGGATTGATTTTCCACCTTTTAAGGAGTTAGTTACTCTTTTCCCAAGTATTTTTTATTTCTCCAAAAACCTTAGCTTTTCCAAGATTTCCAGGCTTTTCTGATACGTACTGTTGACCATGTTAGGTCTGCTGTTCTAGTTTTGAACAGTATTAAGATATAAAGTATACAAATTCTGTCTGGAAGAAGTCCAACCATTGTTAATATAATCATAACAGTTTGTGTGACATCGATGTAACCTGACAACCAAGGAGAGGGGGCAGAAATGTGCATGAATGAACGATGTACTTGTCAGTGGGGACAGCAGATGCCATTGAGTGAGCATGTGTGCTGTGTGGCCGTCACACTCATAATGACTGAGCAAGTAAAGCAACAAATGCATCAAATTTTTCATTAAGCTTGATAGTTCAGAAGGGTTGCGGAGATGATGCAATGAGTGCAGTGCAAATAAAAGTGCGGCCCGAATGCTTCAAAGGTGGTCGAGGCTCTGTTGCAAGTGGTCCATGTTCTGGAAGGCCTGCAATAAGCAAACACCTGAGAATGTTGAACCTGTATGGGCTGCAATCACCAAAGATCGGCAACGGACAGTGTGAGAACTAAAAGCTAATCTGGAGATTCCAAAAAACTATTGGCTTAGTTTCCCAAAACTAAAATCACCTTTGAAAGGAAAGAGATTTCAGACCTTTGATGAGATTCAAGAAAATACAATCGGGCAGCTGATGGCGATTCCAACCAAGAATTTTGTAGAGTATTTTGAACAGTGGCAGAGATGCTGGGAGCACCGTGTGAGGTGCCAAGGGGCCGACTTTGAAGGGACCAGAGGCGTCATCCTCCTCTGTACAATTCTTCTTGTATCTTCTTCAGTAAATGTCTCTAATTTTCATATTGTGTGGCTGAATATTGTCTACACATACCTCATATACATAAACCGTGCATCTCTGAAGGTGATGTTTTCCTTTTGGTGCTCAGAAACATGGTGTTTCATGGCATTTACTGACACTAAGTTTTCCACTTGATTATTTTCAATGTTGGTGTCCCCTGGAGTTATTCTAAAACACTGGATGTGTCACTTTAATTCAGAAAAAACTGTATCATTATATCTGATCATCATTCAGTTTCTGAAGAGCTGTTTTAAATGTTAACCAATTTCCTCATATATATGCCAACTTTATTTAATGTAAGGCTAGATCTCGGTGATTTTTTAACATTTTAATTACAATTTGGTAAAGTATGATCTTTCTGTTTTTATTTAAATAAGAAGTATAATGTGTCACTACTTCTGTTTGTTTGGTTTTTTTTTAATGGCCATCTTTACCCAAATGGTAATATAATTTGATGGGATCTTTAAGGACTAAAAGTTCTCAGTACCACAATAGCTCTTTTCCATTGGCAAATCTTGATATTAAGAATGGACTACATAAGGAATCACCTTTCAATTTACCGTTTTGCTTCTGAATTACAATTAATGTGGATTTGCTGTTATAACTATATCAATAAGTTTCATGGCTGTTTCTTCAATATAAGTGATGTGAGAAGATCTATAGGCTACATATTTATCACTGCAAATTTATAATACTGCTTTCATAGAAACGTTGATCAGTAGTCATTGTTTCTCAATGAGTGAACAATTCCTTGGAATACTTTTTCTTTTTCCTGAACAAATAATGTGAATGGCTATGGGATTATCCTCATCAGTGATCCTGGAATCGGGACGTGGAAGTTGACAACTCTTGATTACAAATTGTTTAGGTGATACCTCAACTAGATGCCAGAACTTTTATTGCTTTCTGCTAATGTCCTTTGTACAGAGTCCTTACCATCCTTTGAAGGTATTTGAGCTTGCAGATAGCTGTCAGTTCAAAAATCATTGAATTGTATACTTTAAAAGGGGAACCTTTATGATATGTGAATTATATATCAAAATATCTAAAATATGTTACAAAATTTTTCTAAAAATAAAAAAGGACACCTCCTTAAAAGTGTCTGTTAGTTCCTTTGTGTTCTGTCCTGTATTTACCTCTCCATTTGTAATTGTTCCCTTCATTCACAGTACTTTTTCACACACTGAGTTTCTTCAGTTCTTCTAATGCTCTTTATAATCCTTAGGCAGACAGCCTTTGTACATGCCATTCCTTCTTTTTGGATAGTTTTTTTTCTACACATTGCTTTGAACTTTTAAGTTCTTAGTGCATCACTACATCCCCAGAAACACTTTTATGTTGCATCTGCTATAGTTAATTAATTAATAATTAAAAATATCCAAAACTTAAATTTATTAAGCCCTTATTATGTACTGTAGAATGTAGTAAACATTTCCCATAAACTTTACAATGTGTAAAATTATCCATAATCACAGGTGGTTGCATTTGTTGAGAACTTACTGTCTGCAAAGTTTTAAGTGGAGTGCTCTGTTCATGTTCTATTCAAACAGAAACTGAAACTGTCAATGTTTATGTAACTTACCTAAGTTTAAACAACTATGGAGTTAAAGTGGTAGAATTCTTAAATAATATGCTATAGTGACATCTTTCTCTTATTACTATTTATACTTCTCTTTCATTACTAGTTGCCAAAGTTGTCGTATAATATCTATATCTACATTTTTTTTTGTTATGACTTAGGCATATATGTGATTATAAGATTCATGAGTGGTAGGGCAGATTATGGTTTGACTTATAATTAAACCTTGGGTAGTTAGTAAACTGCTCAGCATATACAAGTAAATAAATAATTTGTGAAAAAAAAGTAAACAAGAGTGGAGGAAGGAAGTAAAGAATGGAAAGAGTACATAACAGAGGGGGAAAGGGAAAAGGGAGGAGGGGAGCAAGCAAAGAAGCCCTTGCAGGTTGGTTTTAGATGCAAGATGATGGGAAGAAGTGAGAAATGGTACATCGCTTATGACTCAAGGTTTATGTAATAGCCATAAACCTGCATTTTTAATGATAATTTAGTTACATGACCATATTGATTATACAAGAGCATGGGAATATAATCTGTTTGATCACCCAAGTGCCCAAATATAACTATTTCTGCTTAAGAAGTGGAGAATCAACTTCGGTCATCACTTAGAGGTCTTGACGACAAAACCCCTACTTGGATTGCTTTGCAATCTCTACTCTCAGTATTTAAAATTTGCATATTTTTATAGAAAAAGTTTTGTTAATAACTCATCCATGACACATTTTCCATGCAATATGTTAGCATTCAATTATAGATGAAATAAAATTGTCGAGTGACATTGTTACTATAGGTAGTTAATTAGTTATTAGTAAGAAAGAGAGCAAAAGGAATTATGCATTGAGTTTAATAAACTGGAGATCATAAGTCTGCTTGCTTCACCAGGAAGCTACAGCATTTACAGACTCATTCAGACACTCCAGGGGACTGCCACCAAGGAGACCTAATCCTTGGAGCAAGGGAAATCTCCCCAGGAGCACTGCTCACCCTCCGGTACTAGATTGTTGTGAGGAACAGGGAGAGGTACGTGACCATAGAGGCCAGTCAGCCTAACGAAGGGGTGAACCCATCAAAAAACTGCAAAAGCTTAAGAAATTGATTGGTTATTTTGAAAAAGCACCTGGATATAACTCCAGGGGAGCACAGATGCTCTCTCTGTCTCGGTGACATCTAATTGCCCTGGTCATTTGCGTACTCTTTAGCCCTGGAATGGATGACCATGTGGAGCTAGTAGCCTTGTGGGACTGTGGCCCACGTCTTTAATATGAGGCAGAAAGTCTGGGCCCTGGCCTTGGTTTTGTCCTTGCTGAAGACATGGTTGGACCCTTCCATGGCAGAACAGATGAAGATAGGACATTGGGAACCCGGGGCCAGTTTCCATGTGAAGAAACCACCTTACCACACCACAGTCTCCTGTGAGTGAGTCCTTGGAATGCTTTCCTCCTGATCTTGTGGAAGAGCCTGATTTCCACTGGCAACAACATAACCACAAATCAAATTCATCAAAGCCAATGTGGCTTTATCTGTATTCATACCACTTGCCCTGTCTGAGTGATATTATTGTCCTTGTTGGTCCTCCAATAGGTCAAACACGACCCCCACCTTGAGGCTTTTGTTCTTCCTGGTCTGGCTACCTGATCCTCTTCCCTCTGCCCTCCTCAGTGTTGATTCCCTCACCTTTAGATTCTTTTCTTCTCCCGCCCTCTTTTTAGTGAGGTGACATTCTCTGTGCCCCCTTTCTAAAACTCCCCCAGTCCTCACAGTTTCCAGGTTCTTCTCTGATTATTTTCTCATCTTTGCATCTGTCACTAACAAAATATTTGTTGTACATGTCTTCTCAGTTCTGTTTTCCCTAGTATGCCATGAAGGCAGACATTTTTTTCTCTCTTGTTCATTGCTTTCTTTCTTGTGTCCTCATATGGTACCTAGTACCATCATTAGCACAGAAATTCATCTGTGTTAGGAAAGAATGTGAATGTTTTCATTGTTTTGTATGGTTATTATGTCCTGGGTAAGAAGTGCTGGCAACCCGGGTTAAAAAAAATGAATAAGTGGTAAACAAAACTTGGAAAGTAAAGATAGTGGAGTACCCTGGGGAAGTATATAAATTAATCCTTCCTAAAGCCATTCATTTACATGAAAAGTAATAAATCCCTGACTTAACTATTTATATTCCAACAAGTTGTAGCAACCTAGGGACCTTTCACTTCACTTCTTAGAGAGAATTTGCTTATGTTAAAGAGCAGAGATTTGTCTCTCTGTCTCTCAAGATGGGGAGAAGAAAAATGTACAAGCTGCCCTTGAATGTTTTGAGAGTCATAATTATGGAGACCCTTTCTGGACCACAGACTCCTTTAATATAAACAGGGTGACTTTTCCCTCTTCATATTGCCCCAAGGGAGAACGGAGGCATGGAAAGCCTGTGTGAAGATGTTCTGTAAGTAGATAATCTTTTGGTCTCTGATACAGAAACCTAGTGTTTACTGTCAGGATAATATAAATAAGTATAGACATAAAAACTTAGCTTGATGATAAAGGTGCAATCTTTTGAGAAACGAAGTGACTGGAAAAGAAAGATGAGGGTCCCACAGGTCAGTTGAAACTCGTCACAAATACTGTATATTAACCAAACTTATTTGGCTGATTGGCAGTATATGGTTTTCCTCGTTTGTTAAAGAAGCATCAGTAAATGGTAGTTAGCTGGGTACAAGGAGTAAGGTTTTGCTCTAATCTTCACAAGGAAAGAACAAATTTAATTGATTCCTAAATCTGCAACAAATCTTCGGGTAGAGTCCCTGGTGTTCTTTGTGAGCCTGAAGGAAATGTGAATAATTTTCTGGCGAGGGGATAAAATTTTCTCTGTTTCCCTGATGCCTTGCTACTTCTCTGCGAAGACCTCAGCTGCTTTAAAGATTAGGGGTGATGGCCAAGGCTTTACAATAAATGTAGCCTATCTGAACATACATAAGAACAGCAGGAAAAGAAGGGTTTGAATTTTTATAGCTCTATTGGCTTGAGGCATCCCCGTGCCTAGTCCCTTGTGAATGCCTGATGCAAAGGTGGGGAATTTACCAAGAAACAGAAGGTGAAGTGTGAGGGGCCAAGCATTGGTCCTCTGAGCTGTGCGCTTGCCAGGTGTTGAGGCATGCACAATGCAAAATCAAACTCTGGGGCGAGGAAACAAAGGAAAAGGAAAATATAAACCAAGTCTCTCTTGCTGCCATAGCGATTCCTTACATAACCTTTGCCACCTCGGTTCTACTTTTGATTCTCAGTCTTTCAGCCAGAAGATAACAGGGTCTCTTGGCCACCATAACTTAACCCTTGAAACGATAAATTTAACTGCTAGGCCTTGGAGCAAAACTTGTAATGAAGAAAGATAAAGCTAAAATATCTTATTGCATCATTTCATTGCGACTGCAGCTTACTCTGTATTATTTGCTGAACCTGCATAGATCTGACTTGATGTTATTTGCTTGTCACTTCCTTCTCCTAAGTGCCAGAGAGGGCCATTCCTATTCCTCGGTAGGGGAAAGCTACAATTAAAGCTACAATTAATTTTCACTTACAACCAGCAAATGAGTTCAGATTTAATAGAAGTGCTTCTAATCTCTCAGCTCTGGCAGTCAAGAAAAACTTGCTGTTATTTTGGTCCCTTGCCATGAAAAAGGAGCTCAGCATGTAAACAGTGGCAGCTGAAGACAGCGTCTTTTTGTACTTGGCTTTGACAGAACTACTATACATAGCCTTTTTTAAAAATTACTTGTGGTACATGTACACAATGGAATGCTCCTCAGCCAAAGAAGAAATACTGCCACTTGTGACCACATGGATGGCTCCTGAGAATATCATATTATGCAAAGTAAGTCTAAAAGGAAGAGTCAAGAACCATATGATTTTACTCATATGTGAGATAGAAAACTGAGAGCAATAAATGCACAAGTAAGAAAAGCAAACAAAAACTCATAGACACAGACTACAGTTATGTTGGTTACCAGAGGAAAGGGGGTGGGGGTAGTAAAGGGTAAAGGGGGTCCAATATATGGTGACAGAAGAAAACTTGACTTTGGATGGTGGGCATGTAATGAAACATAGAAATAATGCATCATGGAATTGAACACTTGAAACCTATATTATTTTATTAACCAACTTCACCCCAATAAGCTTAATTTTGAAAACCAAAACAAAGCCTTTTAAGAAAGTATCTATTGTTTTGATAATGAGCTCTTATGGAAATCTATCACCTAATCTGCCTAACCTTAGAGATTTAATGATGCTGCAGCCTCAGATACCCATTTTGGACTCTGTAACTTACAAGATTGAAGAAGGTCCAAAATGTCTCCCACATCAATAAGATAAGCTGCCATAAAACATGCAGCTGACTGAACATCTGCTGTACATTAAAACATGGCAGCTAGCTCTCATCTTTCTCCTTCCTGGATTAACTTGGTCTTTTGATTTTAATATCATGTGCCAAATGATTAGGAACATAAAATCATCACCTAGCAAATAGAATAAAATACATATTATAAAATAACTTCATATTGCAACTGTCCTCAAAGGCAGTGATATTTTTCAGTTTTCTCTTTTTCCACTTAGAATAGAAACTGGGCATGCCAAGTAAAGGTGGCTCTCTGAACATGTCCTAAATTATTCTAAAATAAGTACAATTTGAATTATTATTTGTAAGAGAAGAAAAAAAATTACCTGACAAGATAAATATTGACCAAACATTTTAAAGGCTTCTTACTGGACAAAATGCCATGGAAAGAACTTTATTGATTGACAATCATTCATATATTCATCTACTCATCCATTCAGCGACAATCTGTAATAGGTAATGTTAGAATGTAATATGTAAGACATGATAACTTTAT
Source organism: Furipterus horrens (assembly GCF_987537825.1). Lineage (NCBI taxonomy): Eukaryota > Metazoa > Chordata > Mammalia > Chiroptera > Furipteridae > Furipterus > Furipterus horrens. Next base: position 14,520,067 of record NW_028327171.1, read on the forward strand.
CGATTGGCAATCTTTCATAAATTTATGCACTCATCCATTCAGCAAATGTCTATAACGTGCAACATCATATATAATATGTAAGCTCTGGTGAACATGGAGATGGATAAGTTATAGGTCTTTTTTCAAGCAACTTTTAGTCAAATGTGAAATAGTATTGAAAGAAGTATTGAATAATTGAACATAAACAAATGTTAAATTCACTTTGACATATATATGACAATCTTAATCAAATTAATAATACAAAATACAGCAAGGGAAATTTACTTACTTGTGTCTAAAAGAGAGAGGAGAAAAATAACACATCATTTAGGCTCAATCTGTTTATTGAGAGGGTTATTCGAAGTACTGGTTGTTGTTTCCTGAGTTGTGGAGAATGAGTGAATTTGCTACTCGTATCCCCTTATTATTTCACTGCTATGACTTGCTAAGGAGAAGTTATGTCTGACTGCATTCTTTATTACTTTGAAAGTTATAGTTAACTACAGATACAAATAAGGAGTTCATCAATTTGCAATGAGTGATAGAAAAAATAATTGTTTCCCCCAGATATTCAATTAATTTTTATTTCCAGACCATGGATACATTAGATTACATGACAAAAGGTAAACTAAGTTTGCAGATGGAATGAAGGGTGTCACTTATTAACTGGTCTCGTAGAGAGAGATCACATTGGATTTATGGGTGGGTGCAATGTGGTTACAAGAGTCCTTACAAGTGGAAGCAAGTGGCAGAAGAAAGAGTCAGACGGTGTTGTGACTACAGAAGAATGAACAGAGAAATGCAACATTGGTAGCTTTTGGAATAAAGCAGCATCAAAAACATGGGTGAGAGAGGGCTCTAGATGCTGGAACACACAAAGAAGTGCATTCTCTTCTAGAGCTTCCGGAAGGAGTGCATTCCTCCCAAAACCTGATTTTAGCCTAGTGAGACTGGACAAAACTGTAAAACAATGCATTTGTATTTTTAAGTGACTAAATTTCTGGCAAATTGCTATAGCAGCCATAGAAAACTCACAAGGGAAAAGTTTCATAAGGTTTGTATAAACAATAATTTCAGTCCTGGTAGCAGGTAAATATCGAACAATACAGCCAGTTCCTGCTAATCTTGTTCTGCTTGTTTGTTTGTTCATTTTGTATTTTCAAAGACTATTGGAGAAGAGAATCCTTTGTGAGAAGTTTACTTAATAAAATAATATATTCTTCTCTAAATGGCACATTGGTTTTATTCAAAGCTGATTGTACTGACCAGGCAATGATAATGAAAATGAATTTTGTACAAAGAAATACAAACACAGAAGCTTTTAAAGTATGATGAATATAAGTGATCTGTTAAATAGGGTCTGCAATTCTCAATGCTGCCCATTATGACTGGGTAAAACAGAATCTTCATCAGCACCTCAGGAATAGAAATAATAGATTTAGGGATTGATACCCAAGAAGACATTTTCCATTTATATTGATTTTTGTTTGTTATAAAGAACCACATTTTTTGGCTATCAAAAATACTAAAACTAACTGTTGAAAACATTTTTTTCCTTTTGTTATAAGGCGAATGCCTTGCTTTTTAACCGTGAATCTCACTGGCTTCTAAACTTCCTCCCCCAACCCGAATTTTTTTATAATGTGTTTCTGGACAATTTAATCTTTTTAGGAACACAACGACTGTTATTATAGCAAATGAGACTATGCTATTAAAGTAATACATATTTGCTGCAATATTATCGTTATGAGTATTATGGCAAAGGAGAGCAGCGGAGCTATTTCAATTTTAAATGCACCTGGGAAAAAGGACTCAAACTCTTGGAAACCAGGTTGCAGCTGTTGCTTTGTTGTGACGTTCAAAGCTGATGACCTGGAATCCCAGTGTTGTTAGATCTGGAAGTTGAAGTTATTATCTCAGAGATAAATAAATATATATCTCCTGTCACTTCCCTGCAGAGCCACAAACTGTAACAATATATATCAAAGACCTAGAGTTCTATCTTGGAGTGCATGAGAATAGAGCATCTTCAGTCTTTGCTTTTATCAGGTGACCATTTCCACGGCGACTTTTAAAAGATCCGTGGATAACCTTTGAATGTCAGTGAATATTGATATTTCAGTGTTTTCCAAGTTAATCAATAAAGAGGTTACATGTGGCTTTTGAGTCACCTGAACCTGGAACTGATCCTCCCACTGACATTGTTTCCAAACAGCCAAGTTCATCAGGAATGAGGCAGCAGCAGAGAAAGGAAGAACGCTAATGAATTTGCTAGCAGTGGGAGAAGAGACAAATACATATAGCTATTGGTCCTTGATTTTATTGATTGTCCCCAGACCACCAAATAAAGGGTAGCTTCCAGACAACTAATTTTTCTCTCTCTCATATAACTTATGGTACTATTATTTTGTGTGTTTACATTCTCATTTACTTATTGTCCATTTTTTAGAACAATATTAGGTTAATGAGAGCAGTGACCTTTTCTGCGATGGACACTGTTGTAATGAAACCACAACACTGAAAAAATTCAGGACACCTGGTTGTGTTCACGACAACCTAATGAATGAGCAGCTTTATTAATGATTCAGACTAATTAGTCTTATTTTGTTGTATTTCGAATTAAGTAGTTCAAATAGTTTCACGTTGAACCTAAAATTGAAGGATCTTCATGGTTACATGTATCTATAGCAGACGTGGCAAAGGCCCAGGGACAAAGTCAAATAAATGTCATGTAACCTACATGAATTATTTTCTTACAATGTAAGGTATACCTTCATTTGTTCTACAAGCTGATATGTTCTTCAAGTCTCATGCACCTGTGTATGACAAATCTGATCTCAATCTTTTTGTTCTATATTCCTATTTTCTCCTTTAAATCACAGTGCCCTCTTTTAATTAAAATTATTTTATCTTTTTAAATAAAATCTGCATGCTTAAAAAGTGAGAAGTCTCATCTCACATGTTATCATATCACAGTTGCTTCACATATTGAAAGTAGAGACTTTTGTACGGTTATGATGCAAAGTACCCTCCAATAATCGCCTTTTGAAAATAGAGAAAAGAGGATTTTACAACATTTATTTGAGGCAGAAAGCCTTACAACACAGAAAATACACATAATCTTATGTTTCTTGAGGAAAGTTTTCTGATATGTAATATTTCTTTTAAAAGTAATCACTTTTCCTACAACTGAAAAGGCATACATATCTGGCTAGCACTCACCTCCTCAACTTTAAACCTGGACTAGGTCACATTCTCTCTTCTGTAACCACATTGCTTCTTTCACTTCCCCGGAGGCATCACGCTAGCATTTCTGCTTTTGCCCTGCTGTAGTCTCCCTCTGCAAACCTTCGCTGCCCCGCCACCCACACACTCACATGGCTGTCAATATTAAATACAGCTACTCAGTTTCAGTTTCTTATTCAGTGTCCTGTAGATTAGACAGGCACCCTGGCCACCAAACTAGTCAAACCCTCATGGATCTTTCTTCACGTACACGTACTGCTTTGTAATGTGTGCGATATTTTATTGGTATTTCATAAATATTTTACTGAAAATAAATTGTCAAAAGTTTTATTTAAACTCATTTGTCTTTTGAAGGCTATAATGGGAAAATAATGTGATTTTAAGCAAAGAATACATGTATTCAGTGAACTCCAATTCATCTTATTGTAAAAATAAATATTTTTGTACTCCATCCATTTTTAGAGACGTACAGAGAGCTAGAGGTGGGTAAAGCTAAAATCACAAATAATATGCCAGTATTCCTGAGTATTTAACAGAGGAATATAAATTATATCTCCTTTGTTTGGTAGAGTTTTGGGGATTCTTCATTCAACAAATATTTATTGAAAAACTACTCTGTACCGAACTCTTGTTTAGGGACTGATGATACCGTTTGGATGAAGCTTGGAAGACTAACTGTGATACAGATTTGTAAATCATACTGAGGGCATTTTCATCTCAGTTCCCACCTGGGAATTCACTTTTATGTGAAGAGGAAAAATACTTGCTTTTCCTTCATGTTCCCTTTCCACTCTCACAGTTATTCTATAATTAATCAATGAAGTCCATTGTTTTCATAAGTTGTAATGTCAAAACAAAGTTAAACTTTACAGAATAGTGGTTTTGATTAAGTTTAATTACTGTTAGAATTACAGAACTTAAAAATAATGTTAAATAAAAATCTCTGCGACCACCATGAAGATGTCAAGTACAGCACAGGGAAGAGTCATTAATGTTGTAATAACTATGTAAAGTGTCGGGTACTAGACTTAGGGGGAAAACACTTTGTAAGTTGTGTAAATATCTAACCACTATGCTGTACACTCCAAACCAATTTAATGTTGAATACCAACTCTAATTAAAATTTTCTTTAAAAATTAAAAGAAGAATCTTGGAGGCCAAAAGTTTTTTTTTTATGTAAATGATTAAGGGAGCCACATGCTAGCCAGAAAAATGACCTGGTCCAGGCATATGCTTTATAAAACACCAGCATCAGGGCTAGATGAAGAAGACAAACAAGTCTACTGTCATGGGAATGATTGGACGTTTTTAAGCAATAGGTTTGAGAAAGAAAGATGTAAGTTGTTCTGAAATAATTTACATTGGCTGTCGATGAAAGGAGTGGGAACAAATGATGTGGGAAAGTTCTGGGCTAAGCACAAGTTTTAGGCAACAATCCAAAAGTTCTTGTGTAAGCAGGATGCCATGGCCTCTGGTGGTTGGCTAGTCTCAGCAGGTCGGAGCTGAAATAGCCACCTGGAAGTTGATTCAAAGTTTCGACCTCCATTCATAAATATGAACACTGTTTTGTTGGTTTCATTACATAGAGCTCTGTTAACTGATTAACCCTATTTCCACCCTTCCGCTGAAATAGAATTGAGGACATTTCAATTGTGCTCTTGTCAAACACAACAACAACAAAACATACATCATACAGAATATCATCTTATTTGGTTTTATTTCTGTCTACATATACCGTATTCTCTCTAGTGGATACACAATAGAATTACAGCCCATTGTGGAAAAAAAATCATTGCTGTCCAACCACCATGTAAAACTCTGCATAATATGGGCTTGAAAAAAAACAAGCTCTGCTCTCCAGGATTTTATAATCTAGTAAAGAGATAATGCGTGTGCACAGTTAAGACTAATTATATATATATATATGTATACATGCATGCATATATGTTATGTATACATATGTTTACATACATGTATACATACACACATTACAGTGTTATAAAGGAAAAGTGACAACTGGTGAGGATTGTGATTGAAAAAATATTTTAAATATTAAAGGACAGGTTGTTTCGGTACCTGTTGAAATTTTATGAGACTGTACAAAACTGTGCTTAATTTTTCGAAAAGTTAAAGAAATTAGAATAGTTTTTTTATTTCTTTCTGTAAAATTATTGCAAGTGATATGCTTATAAACTTTTTTTCCTACTGACCATTCAATAAAACAGCTACTAAATTATGTTGAATTTCTACTCTCTTAATCCAGTCTTTGTTTTTGTGCAATTACAAGGTTTTCATCATTAAAATAGTAAAGATGTTTTTTCAGTCTTGGACATACATACTTATGAGGCAAAATTAATATCAAACTTTTACTTTTTTAATTGAGCAGATCTTTAGGAATACATGTTTTTCACATATTAAATATATGTATAAGAAAGTCAAAATTGTGGCATTTTACTCTTGCCACAAATGACTTTTTAATAAGCAAACACTGACTTGAATGGATCCTGTATTTTGTGAGATAACTAACCATACTAATTGGTTAAAAGAAATCTATTCACTTTGGATATTTCTGTACAGTGTGGAAGATCCTTTATACTCTGCAGGTTTATGGCATTTTAAAATACCAGCCTTAACAAATGCAGTTAGCTGGAGATATTTGCCATGTTCACAAAATAAAAATAAGAGTTAAACAAAGACTTTCCTCTGAAGTCCCCACATTGTTACTGTCAGGCTAGGACAAAGAAGAAAGTGTGACACCAGCATGTGCCACTATGCCACTATGACTTCAGATTTAGATGAACAATCTTCAAAAGGATCTGAGCATGAAACCATGTGTCCTATGACCCAGACTCAATTCTCAGTCTTGGGTGGACAGGGCTTGTGAGATTGAGGTGATCACCCAGCAAAAAAAAAAAATAATTTTTTTGAAGAAACAATAAAGAAGCTCTGAAAGGTATAATCAGAAATCTCCTCTTTTACTTTAAAGTTGTTTGTCTTTCAAGAAATATTGTGTTGTTTTGGTTTCTGATTTAAGTACAGTATATAATCATTTTTCATAGCTTGAAGAAAATAAATAATATTAGAAAGATAAAACACTCATCTGTAAGTCTATAGTACAATAAATGACACTATATTTTGCTCATCTATTTCTTTCAGTTAAATCTATTGACAGTGAATATTAGTGAAACTCTTCTATTTTGGTTAAAATTTATGTATGGTACAAACTTATGTTCTGCAGATTGAGTTGAGAAAGGGCATTGTGGTAAAATGAGTAATAGATTTTTAGGACAGGAGAACATTAAGACCATCTGTTTTTATATCAAATGTACTTGTAACAAAGGTTTTGTTAACAATTAGCAGTAAAACTGCATTATCAAAAAATGTTTGTGAAATAGTAGGCTAGAACCGCTGCACCTGAAATGCAGAGGGCAGAGCAAAACCTCCGAAGGCTGAGCTGCGCTGTTCCGGACACGTCAGAAGAGTGAGAGGCATGAGAAACACATATAGACAAGTGATTGGTATTGTGGTGATATTCTTGTTATAGTTTTTTATTGCTTCCTAACAATTGCCAACAAATTAACAGCTTCAAACAACATATTTTTATTTTGCCAACATTTGTCATGTCCTAATTTCAGGTGTGGATTTCCTGGGTCCTCTGCTCAGGCTCTCCGAGGCTATAATTAAGGTGACAGTTGGGACAGTAGTCTCATCTGAAATTGGTAGTACTCTTGCAAACTCATGTGGTTGCTGGTCAAATATATTTCCTCCTAGTTCTAGAACTCACGGCAACGTGCTTCTTTCAAGCAAACAGAAAAACAGGTGAGAGCGAGAGATCGGAAGGATGGGGGAAGGGCATGGAGAGAGTATCTGCTGCTTTCGGACTCTCACCTTTAGGCTCAACTGAAAGGGCTCCCCTGAGCAGGTCAGACCCACCAAGGTAATCTCCCTGTTGATTATGGGTGTTAGTTACATGTGCAAAATCCTTTTCTTATAAAATGCAACATACTCATAGGAGTGACATCCCACCATACTCAGAGGTTCTCCTCACATTCTTCGAGAAGGGGATTATAAGCAGTGTGTACATCAGGGGGGCAGAAATTTGGGGATTCATCCAAAATTCTGTCTCCCACAGCCTGCTTTCTGTTTGCCAGCAGTTCAATTGTTTTACTTATAATTATTGATAAAAAGCTGATAATCTGTGTCCTCTAGGTTTTGCTTCTAAAAGTGAATTTTATATAACCTCAGGGGTGCATGATTTCTAGTAAGAAGTACTAAAAGCCATAAAATAAAATCAGTGTCTCTTATTTAAGTTGAAATATTAGAAGAAATTTTGGGAAAATGTTAACTATTTTTACATGAAAACAAATAATTTTAATATAAAATATGTTAATATAAAATATATTTAATGTATAAGAGATGTATTATAACACGGAGCATTTTGTCACATGAACTCTAAGCAGGGAGGTGACTAAAAATTCTTTGTGTCCTACGGGAGCTTTAGTAATGCCTCCCCTTTAAGTGGCTTCTGCTGCTCTGAGCTTTTATATCTACATTGGTGAAGTGTCAGGCTCATTACGTGATGTGTGTAGAATAGCCTGTGAGAAATATAAGGCTCTGGTATCTGAGAATCATCTATTGGAAAGGTTTAATTAGGAAGCACTTTCATTAGAAAAAATATGCATAATGTTATCTATAATCTTCAAGAAAAGCAAGAAGTAAAATCATCCAGGTAATGTTTTTCTGAAATATTTAACTTTCAAAACTAACAAGACAATTATGTTACAACAAAGAAATTGAGATAGTAAGAAAATAAAAGAATAAATAATAGTCATCTCTTGTAATAAAATGTGAATTATTCAAATTGATGATAAAAGTTTCTAATCCTAATGCTTATTTCATTCTTAGGTTTCATGGGCCTTCCAAAAATTATTTCAGAAAGTCTCCTGAGATAGTATCAAGGCAAAGCAATAATGTTTGAGCTTGAATCTTGAGCATTGCCATGTTCTGTAATCCTGTTGTTGGTACTAATGGATATCCCTTTAAATATGAGTATTTACACAACAAATATAATTAGAAATAGCTTTATTCTCAATGTTTATGTTTACAGGTAGAAACATTTATTTTAAAAATCATAAAAAATCCTGAAACCCCCCTGCTAACTCATGTTTCTGAATTTATAGTTGTTAAGTTTCTAGGCTTCTTAAGTTGCATTTGATTTGACATCTGTGCTTCTCAGAGATAAATTCATTGTTTGTTTTGTTTTGTTTTTTAACTAGCAGGTTTTGTTTGTTTTTGCAGCTCCACAATATATCAACAAATGATTTCAGGCAATTTCTGAATGAAAAGTTTACTATAAATTGATGAGTTGAAATATATTATTGCTTAAGCGTTGAATGCAATCAATCATCAAAATTTAACCCAAAGGAATAATATAAACTTTACAACATAAAATTGATGGTCTTCTAGGCTTAGCTTATTCTCATTCATCTAGAACTTAAGAATATAAAGTTGAGAAAAGTTGTCATTTTTATTCTCATTAAACCAATAAAAATACTATAACCTCAGATACACACTACTATATTTCTTACATAATGTCAATATTTTATAAATAACATGGTTTATTAATTATTTCAAATAAAATAGATATTAATATGAAAATATATATTATTAATTTAAATGGCAGTTTAATATTTTATTTTAAATGTGACTTTTAAATTATGCATATTTTAACTATCAGAAAATAGATAAAAGGATATATTTAATAGAAAACTCAAATTCTGAAAATTAATATTTAAAACATTATTAATTACTTAAGTCATATAATAGCTTTAATTTATTACTTTATTAAAGAAAATATAAAAAGATTTCCATAGTGTATATCATTACAGGTTATAGTGGATATTGTCAATTATTTCAAGGCTGAATGAATCACCACTTTAAAAAAATCATAATATAGACTTACTTTTTGCATCGATCTGAAAATAAAGAATGTATATGTTTAATTAAAACTTTTTTGTTATCAACAGTTTCTGGATCTGAATTAACAAAAACTAAATAGGAGATAAGTAGATTTGAATTGAACCTTTTATATAAAATTATACTTCTTGATCTAGGCTTATTTTATATATGGGATTGAAATTTTATATATTTAAGAAAAAATAATGATGACTAGATATATTGTTAAATTATATATTGCCAATACATTTTTCAATAATAACCTTAAGTAATAATGGTGAAATTTTGCAAAAATTTCTATTAGAAATATTTTCCTTATGTTAAACATATTTTTTACAATCTAACTGAATGTATTTAGATAGTTTGTACTTTGTTGCATTCTTTATATTTACAGAGTACTTCCCTCCGTGAATGTTTATCATAAGCTGCAATAAGTAGTGAGGAAACAAATCATAATATTTATATCTATTAAGTTACCAGGCTAATAAAAATGACCTTGCCATCTCTGCTTTAATTAAAGTGTTTAGTTCCTCCATACTTAATATGATTATTGATAAAGTATAGATTGAGTGTATTATTTTATAATTTGTTTTCAATTTGTTTGCTCTCTTAAATCTTTTCTTTCTTTCCTAAATTTTTTTGCATTATTTTAATATTTTTAGCTTTACTCCTCTAAAGTTATACTGTATTCAAATCTTTAGACCTCTGTAGGGATTTACATTATTTTATGGTTATTTCTACTCTATAAAAAGAGAAAGTGAACTAGATACTACTAGCCTGTAAGCACATTAATTTATAACTCATTTCTACATATCTCAGTAAAACTACAAATAGAAATGTTTTCCCAATGTGTACATAAATAAATGACAGTTGAATCTCTTAAAACCGTATGTTAACACATTTATTATTTGAACAGTTTTAGATTTATAGGTTATTTGCACTACAGAGAGTTCTCATATACCCAAAGTCAGTTTTCTGTCTTATCAATATTTAACATTAGTATAGTATACTTGTTACAATGAATGAACAAATATTGGTAAAATATTATTCACTAAAACACATACTTCAGTCATATTTCCTTAGTGTTTATCTAATCTACCTTTCTGTTCCAGGATCCCACTCTGGCAACACCACATTGCATTTAATTGTCAAATCTCCCTCTTTTTAAAAAGATTTTACTTATGTATTTTTTAGAGAGAGGGGAAGGGAGGGAGAAAGAAACATCAGTGTGGTTGCCTATGAAAACCCCCGACTGGAGACCTGGCCCACAAACCAAGCATGTGCCCTGACTGGGAATTGAACCAGTGACCCTTTGGTTTGCAGGCTGGTGTTTAATCCATTGAACCACACAAGTCAGGGCTGTCTTGTTTCTTTACGCTCCTCTTATCTGGGGCTGTTTCTCAGACTGTTTCTGATGAGCATGACAGTTGTAAAGGGTACTGGTTAGGTAGTTAGTAAAATGCCCCACTGTGGGCATTTGTCTGTGGTTTTCTCATAATTAGACTGGGGTTACGAAAGCTGAAACAAAGACAACTAAGGTGAAGTGCCATTTTACTCACGTTCTGTCAAGGAGACATGGTATCCACATAACTTACTATTGGCAATGACGCTTTCGATCACCTGCTTAAGGTAAAGTTTGTTAGGTCACTCTTTTCTTCATCTTTCCTTACTGTACTCTTTGGAAGGAAGTCACTGTGCATAGCCTCCACCTAAGGAATGAGAAGTTATGTTCCATCTCTTTGAGGACAAAGCATCTCCATAAATTATTTTGACATTTTTCCACATGGGAGATTTTCTCTTTCCTCCCATATATTGATTTATTCAGTCATTAATAGCTATGAGCCTGAGCTCCTGGAGATGTATTATATCCTTTGGATAATAATTCAATATTACTCAATCTATCTATTAATCTATCTATCTATCTATCATCATCTATCTATCATCTATCTATTTATTTATTTTTGTTGCCCAAATTTTTTCCAGATTTGGCCCTTAGGAGCTCTTTCACTTGGTTCTCCTGTGCCTTTTTTGAAAAGTAGCATTTTTAAAAAAATTTTCTGGCCCTACAAGATGCTGCAGGTCCATCTTGTATATTCCTTGTCAGTTTCTCCAAGAATCTTTGGTTCCTTTTATTGGTGAATGGTATGAGAAACCAAGAGCTGGTGCCAGGTATATTTGTAGCTTCTAGGGTATCTTGCTTCTAAGCTGTCTCAGGTGACAGAACAAAGAATTTTTGTATGTATACTCATCAAAGGTTATGCAAACATCTAGAAATATTGATGTATATATAACTATTGTAGTCTATATTAAGATAAACATTAGTTCATATTGATATATCTAAGTCTCGTTCATTACCACATGGATCATTTCAGCTTCCTTCCCTGTTTTTCTGTAAATTCCTGTTCCAACAGTGAGAAACTTGGCACCCACCATCTGCTATCCATTTTTTAATTGTTCTATTCCAGAATTTTTAAACCATACTTCTAGAATACAAGTTCAGCAGCTAGCAAACAGTGCTCACATATAATTTCTTTGCACTTTAGTTTATAGAATTCACTCATTTCCCAAGTAATGTAGATCAAAACATTATTCCTACCTCCTTTAGTGATATTGTTTCATATATTTACAATACTATATATAATTTCACACTCAATCCTGTGATTTCCCCAAGCTTCTAAAATTTGTGCTTTTATCTTTCAGCTTTATTGAGATATATAACATTCTACACATTTAAGGTGTAAATAAGTCAAGTCATCATGTTGTAATTTAGTTTTAAATGTGCATGTGTTAAGGATTGCTCTTTTTGGTGCAGTAAATTTCAGTGTGTTTTGACAAATACACAGTGTGACATATCTACCTTTATGGTTTAATGCAGAGTAGAATCACATAAAATATTTCCTCTGTTTTGCATATTCAACTCCTTCGCTCTCCCCCAAACCCCTGGCAGCCACTTACTGCTTGATGTCTCTGTAATTTTGTTTTTTCCAGAACATGATATAATTGGAGTCATAGAGTATCTTTTCACATTGACTTTTTTTTTCATTTCACAACATGCATTTAAGATGCACTCATATCATTTTATGCTTGATAGTTTTACTTTATCTCTGAATAATATTCCATTGCATGGGTGTACCACAGTTTGTTTATGCAATCATCTATTATAATAAATCTTGGTAGCTTCTAGTAGTTTGAGTGATTATCAATAAAGATATATAAATTTTCAAGAGCAGGTTTTTATGTGGACATAGTTTTCAAATGAGTTGGTAAATGCCTGGCAACACAGTGCTGGATTATATGCTAAAGCCATGTTTAGTTTTGTAAGAAACCGCCAAAATATCTTCCCAAGTTGCTGTACCATTTTAAATTCCCACCTGCAGTGAAGGAGGGTTCTTATTAATCCTCAACTTTTCTGGCAATTGGCATTGTCAAGTTTTTTGTTTTAGTTTCGTTTTAATTGTTAGCTTTCCTTAATCGTGTGCATGGAATCATGTTGTTTTGATTCTGATAATCTTTTCATGTGTTTCTTTTCCAATTGTATTTTCTTTGGTGTGGTGTTTGTTAAAATCTTTTGCCATTGTTTTTTGGTTGCTTACTATTTTTAAAGACATTTTTGGAGCAATTTTAGATTTACAGCAAAATTGAGTGAAAAGTCCAGGGAGTTCCTATATTTTCAAAGTTCCACACACTCCTTGTCTACTTGTTTTTGCCCTTTGATGATTAGGCTGTTTTTGGGGTTTTTTTTTTGGATTTTAAGGATTCTTTGTATATTTTAGATATAAGTTCTTATTTGCTATGTTTTTTGCAAATGTTTTATTTGAATCATGGCTTGTCATTTTATTAGTATCATAGTGTCTTTCACAGAGCAGTTTTAATTTTAAAGTAGTCCAAAGTGTGTAATTGTTTTTTCTTAAATCACACTTTTGGTGTCATATCTAAAATTAACTGTCAAATGCAAGGTTAGCTAGATTATCTCTAATGATTTATTCTAGAAGCTTTATTTTTAGGTTTGTGATTTACATTTAGGTCACTGATCTATTTTGAGTTTTTGTATGTGAAATTTGTAAGGAGTCCCTAAGGCGGTTTGACGTAGTAGTCAACACCGGCAACTCCTGCGGCGCACCTGAACCCAAGCTGTATCGACTCCGTCTTTCCCTTGGACCCTTCAGCTGCGAAGAGAGGGGGGGTCTGCTGCATGGGCAACAGCAGACCCTCCATATTACCCTGCCCAGGCTCTGTAGCTTCAGCGTCATCGCAAGATGTCGATTCAACACGGGAGGAGACAGATACCGTGTCACTCCCGAGTCGGACTGCACAGCCATTCTCGGCGGTGCAGATAGACTCTTAAGAAGCTACACCATCGTCTCTCGAGACGGACGGCTGCCGACGACGATGTTTCTTGAATCAAGAGATCCAGTTGAGAATGATTGTATACATATTAACAATATTTAGTCATATCAATAAACATCAACTATTACTCTATTTGTTTTTATTCTCCTTTATTTATTTCATCAGAGTTTTGTAGTTTTTTGCACATGGATCCTGAACATATTTTGTCTGATTTACACCTAAAAATTTCACTTTTTGGTGTATAATAGGTTTTGATTTTTAACTTTAAATCCCAATTGTTCATTGCTCTTTTAGAGAAAAATAATCGACTTTTGTATTTAAACCATGTGCATTGGTTCCTCAGTCTGCTGTAATAAAGTTACATTAACTGGGTGGCTTAAGATGATGGAGATTTATTGTCTCACAGTTCTGGTGACTAGAGATCTAGATTCAAGGTGTCAACAGAGCTTGGTTCTCTCTGAGACTCTGGGCCAAATCCTTCCTTGCCTCTTTTAAAATTCAAATGTTAGCTTTTGTGCCTTGTTGTGCCTTGGCTTAGAGTTGCATTGCTTCAATCTATGTCTCTGTTGCCATACGTTCTTCCTATTTGTCTCTGTCAAAATTTCCCTCTCCTTGTAAGAACACAAGTCACCCTAATAACCTAATCTCTACTTGGTTACATTCTGCAAAGACCCCCATTCCCAAATAAAATCACATTCACAGGTACTTGTATTAAGATATATATTTTGGAGATACAAATTAATCCATAGCACTGTGTGCTCTATAATATTGCTCTACTTATCTGGTTTCCTACAAAAGTTTTGGGTTGATTCTTTGGAATTTTCTACATAAATAATTATGTAACCTATAAACAAAGACTATATTTTCTTTACCTTTTTAATAAGTATATGTTTTATGTCCTTTTCTTGTTTTGTTGTGCTATCTAGGACTTTCAATAGGATGTTCAATAGTTAAATAGGAATAGTGAGGGAACTTTATTGCCTTGTTCCCAACCTTACAAAGAGATTACTTTTCACTTTTCAGTTTGATGTTAGCTGTGGGTTGTTTGTAGATTTTTTTATTATCAGTTTGAGGAAGCCACCCCCCCATTCCTAGTTTTAATAGAGTTTACATTATGACTAGGTGTTACATTTTGTAAAATACAACAATATAGTTTCTTTTTATTGCAATTTTTCTGACTTTGGTATGAGGGTACTTTCTGCCTTATAAAATTCATTAGCAAGTTCATTCTGCTTCTACTTTATGAAGGAGTTTGTGAAGAACACAAAGTAAACTCATTTTTTTTTTTTTAGATATTGGGTAGACTTCACCAGTGAATACTTTAGCGCTTTCTTCTGGGAAGGTTATTAACTATTAATTAGAACTGTTCAGTAAATATAGGCCTATTTGAATCATCTCTTTCCCCTCATGTGAATTTTGGAGTTTTGTGTTTTTGCAGGAATTGGTCTGTTTCATCTAAGTTATAAAAGTTGTTGTCTATGATAAAATTTGTTGCTCATAAGATACCTTCATTATTATGGTTAACTTGTATCATATCAAGCTTTTTCATTATTTTTTAATTCTGTACAGACTTTTAATTTTAGACCATTTCTCACATTTTAAGCAAAGCATAAAATAAGGGGAATATTATACCAACCGTCTATATTTGGTTGTTTAAAAAAAGCAAAAGCCCTGGTCAAGTGGCTTGGTTGAACCCATACATCAAAAGGTTATGAGTTAAATCCCTGATTTCTCTCTCACATCAATGTTTCTCTATTTCTCTTTGCCTCCTTTCTCTCTCTCTAAAATCAATAAACATAATCTCAGATGAGGATTAGAAAAAAAAAGAAGTAGGAGATATAAAAGTTAACTCCATCCAAAATCTTTGTTTCAATTGTCCATGACTAGATGCATTATTATTGCCATGATGTTACAATAATTTGAAATAGAACATTTTCTTCTATGAAAAAAAAAATTGGAATACATCATTGCTTCAAACACTGAAGATTAATGCACACAATTTATATTATGCATTGCCACTAATACTCTGTAAATGTAAGAAAAACAATAGCATAATAAAAAGTAATGATATTTTATATTGATGAAATAATTTATACATTTATATATTTTCACATACATTGTCTCATTTAATGTAATTGATTTATATTTAGAATAATATTCTATGTGAGATAAGATTGTCAGATAAACATTTAAATTAAAAGTTGCCATATTATGGGCTCAAAATTTTCTTATAAAACACAATTATAACTGGTTAAGAGTATCTTAATAGACTGATTTTCTTTTAAAATTAGTTTCAAGTATTAGTTTTCATAGAATTATAGAGAGCCTATAAAGATTCATTAGCCTGAAGTGAATTTATCAGGTTATATCGTTCTGAATTTCTATGAAGGAATTTGCATTCTTAAATATTTTACAATTAATGCTTTTTGTTGTGTATAATGCAATTGTGCTTACCAAATGCAGAAAATCCTAGGGCACATGCCGAATGTTTAAATGTATATTGCTAATTATGGAATAATTTAAAAAAATAAAATAGCTTCACCTTCATAAGTATGAATAATAATATTTTGTAAATTATACTCTAAATATAAAAGCTTTTCATGGCTTCATTTGGAAATATAAACTCAAAGCTTTGAGGTCATGATAAATGAAAATTATAGCATCAATAATAATTTTGAGCATATTAAAACATTGAGGAAAAAAAGCATTTAAAAAGAAATAGGTCATATTTTAATTAACTTAAAATTGCCAAGTGGTTAATTTTATGTGCTCATATATGTTACCATTCTCCAGCCAATCCTTAGCAGAAAGTCAAATTCTTACGGTGAGTTAGATGCATTCAGTCACTCGTTTAATAAACATTTAGAGAAAACAAGAGTTATTAGATGTTCGTTGTGCATTATTGTTGCCAGTGGGAATCAGGATCATGAGAAAAGATTTTCGTGGACCTACACATGGGAGATTACGGTGTCTCAAGGTTTATTGGGCTGGAAATTTTGCCCCTAGGTTTTCAATGTCCCATCTCTGTCCATCCCACCATGGAAAATATCCAACCATGTTTTCAGCAAAGTCAGAACAAAGGCCAGTGTCCAGAGTTTCTGTTTCATATTAAAGTTTAGTCCCTCGAAGCCCATGTGGTCTGCCGTGGGTCCATACGGCTGCTAGACCCCCGTGGTTCGTGTGTTCCCAGACGTGGAAGAGAATGCGTGAATAAATGAGGAAAGTTCCCCTGGGATTACATACTGTGGGCTTGGGAAAGACCAGAAGCTTTTTCTGAACAACCAATCAACTCCTGCAGCTTTTGTGAGCTTTCGATGTGTCTAACCCGTAGTTAGACTGACAGGTCTCTAAGGTCAAGCACCGCCCCCATTGCCATTTTGATTTCCACTGTGCATGTGCTTACCTCTCCCTGGTTTCCCCAGCCATCCAGTACCAGAGGGGAGAAGGGAGAAGTGTCAATCCATTTGGCAGAGAAATACTGTAACCTCTTGAAGTGTGTGAAACTGTAACTTCTTGTCTCAGCAAACAAGCTTACACTCTAGTTTATTAAGTGCAATGTTTAGTTCTGTTTACATCCCTTCTTTCTAATAACTACTTAACTACCTACCATCACATTGCTCCCTGAAGATCTTGAACCTCACAAGGGTAATCTTGTAATGTTACAAGGGTAAATTGATGAATGGTTCATCTTCTGTAGCTGTTCCTTGTTGTCAAAGGACATAGTCTTATTCCCAGGCCGAGAGGGTTTTCCTATCTGCTCAAAGAAGAAAAAAAGCAAAAATGAAGTGGGGTCTTTAAACAGGGAAGAGGGATTTTACAGAGTCCAAGTTAGTCTGTTTCTGTCCTTAGGAGGTGGCATATATAATGTTTAGAGGATGGTGTTGTCTAAAAAAGATGGTGTGTTGGACAAGCTGACAGCTTCGTTTTATTCTAGAGGTGACAAATTTGACAGAAAGGTTACAAGGAACTGACCAAAAATGAGAATTATAGAAACTAAATGTCAGATGAGAGGTAAGAACTAGGTAACAGAGATGTGGAATAACTCTAGAGTGTCCCAGATTAAATTGTTACGGTAACTTTAGTTCTAAGGAACAAAGATTAACTGAAGGCTAATGCAATATCCATGTAAATTAGTTAAAATGGATTCTTATGATAATAATGTTGATGATTTTTCCTTTTAATGCCTTATTTCTCAATATCTTTGGTAAAATAAAAACAGATCAACTTTTAAATCAACAAATCTTCTGTAGACCTAAAATTCTATGTCATTATATACATATATGAGAATAAAAAATACTTGCTTATTGACCAGCCAATGATCACTTATTCCTCTAGCATGATACTGTGTTCTTTTTTATGTTTTAGCCATTCTCAAAATTTGATATCTGGACTAGCAGGATCAACATTACCTGAAATTTGTTAGAAATATAAATGTTTGCACACTCCCCTAGATTAACTGAAAAGTTAACTATGGGGGGTGGGGTAACTGATATCTGTTTTAGCAAGTCCTCCAGGGGATTCCAATGCACACTACATTTTGAGCATCTTTGCTCTAAAACACTAAATTATCATTACTAGTACAGATTAGTACTATTATTAGTGCACAAAGAATGAGCTAGGGTTGTAGTAACTTATATGAGTGTTGTATAGAATGTCAACATTGATTAATAGTAAAAGCTGAGCTCCTAGAACATCAATCATTGCTTGAAAAAGAGCATTATTGGTTATGCTAATAAGTAGTGTAAGTATGGGCAATTGAGCTTAGTGTTATTTTCCTCATTAGTACAATGGGGAAATAACCTGTAACTTAGTGAGTTAGTGTAAGTCCTAATGGAATTAATAGATTCACTACCTTTTGAAAAGGTAGTGGTGTATATAGCAGAGTATCAGGAAATGAAAACAGACCAGTTTTGAGAATCAAACACCAAGTTCTATAAGTCTTCATCTAAATTCACCCTTTTCCTGATCAGTTGGTAACATTTGTTATTAGGATTAGAGTATTTTTAATGTTTTCTGAAATACTTTAACATAAAAAAGTTAAAAAACAATGTAATATCAAAAACTCACACTGCATAAGAAACATAATATGAAAATAAAGCCCCTGGGGATCTTTCCAAACCACATTCTTATTTCCCTTTCCCCAAATTAATGAATATTTTATAATATTCTTTATAATCCTTATTCATTTCTGAATATACCTCTGATCAATATCTTTGTAGTATCTTTATGTATATTTGTTTAATTTTTGCTTTTTCAAAAGTAGCCTATCTTTTTTCTCTGGCTGATTTTATTATCTTCACTGTCTTCTCTGGTATTATAAATTTTCAGTACATTTCATCTAGTTAAACTTTTTAAAATATACTTTTCTTGATTTTAGTGTGGGATATTTTGATTTATAAGAAATATATAATTGATCTTTGTCCTTTTTTGTTTTTGGGTCAGTGCTCTTAAACGACTTTAGAATTTCCTAAGGCAAGAGAAACTTTTAAATCTTTTGCTATGTAAATGAGGTGATTTTAAGGACTTCCCTTAGGTAACCTAAGGATGAGGATTTGTTGACAGGGAAACCAACCTTGTAATTTATTGAAAGTCTGGAACTTTCAGTCCTACTTTTCTGACTTCTAGGGAGCAGAAGGAGACTGGAAGTAGGACTGATCACTGGTGGCCTGTGACAGAGTTGTGATAGCTGGTTTGGTGAATAATTGGTGATTCTGGGAGAATGGTGGAAGAGCTTCTGTCCGTTTCCACAAACATTGCCCTATGCATCTCTTCCATCTGGCTGTCCCTGAGTTATATCCTTTTATAACCAACCAGTAACTCAGTAAGTAATATGCTTCTCTGACTTCTGTAAGTCACTCGAAGAAGCTAATGAAACACTGGGTGGAGGAGGTTGTCTGTGGAACGTTCCATTCATATCTGTAAACCAGAAGCCCAGATGACAACCGGTGCTGCTGTTCCCAGCTACAGAGTGTGGGGTTGCAAGGAGGCAGTCTTGAGAGATTGAATCTTTAACCTGTGATATTTGATGCTTTCTCCAAGTAGCTAACTGTCAGAATTGAGTTAAATTGTAAACGCCCAGTTGGTGTCAGAGAATTTCGTGGTGGTATGGGTAAAAAGAAAAAACAAAGAAACAAAAAGAAACCCACACTCTGGAATTGGAATCAGAAACGTACAGCAGGATTCTTACAAGTAAATATTCATTTATTTTCAATTTGTGGAAGTTATCAGCATTTATAAATATTGCTTCCTCCCTCTTCCCTTTTCTGACCTGTCCTTCTTCAGAATGCCAACTGAATATGTGTTAGACATTATTCAATCCTCTGTACCTCTTAACTCTTTTCTACTTTCAGGAACCTCATCTTTTATCTTTCTTTGACATGGAATAATGTACTGAAATCTGTCTTCCAGGAACTGACCATCTCAGCTGATTAAACTATCAATTGAAATTTTAAATGTAGTAAACAAATTTTTAATTTCTTTAAGTTCTAATTGTTTAATTTAAAAATCATCTTACATGTTTTATTAGTTCTTGCTCATATCTTGAATTATGTCTAATTAAGAAATTAATTGTATTTATTTTATAGTCTATATATATCTTAATTTAAATATCTGAAATATTTGTCTGATTTTGCTTTTATAGAGACTCATTTGTGATCTTCTTTCTCATATTCTGAAATTTGGGCTTCTTAGGACATATTTCAATAACCTTAAACAGCAGTAATTCTTAGGGCCTGATTGATAGGGGTTATCCTTATGGAACCTTTATGTTTGCTGTTTCTAGGTGCCCCAAGGTGCTGACAACCTGAAAATATTTTGAAAGTATTACTTGAGTTAGCTTTCCAGTAAAAAATTCAAAGCCCGGATATGTATGAGATCATGGCTATAGTTTCATATTCTTTTGGGAAGGTATTTTCCCTCACTTGGAGCTAAGACGAACAAATATCTTATTTTACCTTCTCAGTAGTAGGTAGATTTTTAGGGTTTATCCTTTCATTGAGTGTGTCTCCTGTTGTGGTCCATGAATTCTGAAGGGCTGTTAGACTTCTCCCCTTATGACACTGTCATAGGAGACTTATGGGATGACAAGGACTTGTCTTCCTTACTCTGGGTTGTTGTTAAGACACTAATATTGGCAAACTTCACCAGGAGAGTCCCTGCTTTAGAAGGAACAACTTTTCTTTGGGTCTCTTTTCCCTTTTGCTCCTGAGGCTTTCTTTGATTTTATCGTAAGCTTCAGAGAATGTTTGCTGCATTTTGTCCAGCCTGTACAGTAGTATAAGGATAAATTTGTTTAGATTATGTAACTATCCATGAAATCAGAAGCAAAATTTATTGAAAATTTTTTCTCTATCTGAAATAGAGAAAATAAAAATGTCCTCAAAATAAAAATTTCGTTACCCAATATTAAGGTTGAAAATATACTATGCAGATTCTAGTCATCAAACTACTTTTTCTAATTAAAATTAGTCTCAATTATAAAGTTTATTTGTTTAAAAATATATTAAAATATTTTTATCAAAAGTTACACCTCATTATAATACTCTGTAAGGGAGTGCAAAATATTAGTTTATTGCTAAAACATTAACAAAAAATGGCAAAATAGAGCAATAAAATGAATTAAAGAAATAATTTGACAACATTTAGGTTTTATTATAAAATATGTCATTTAATAAGGTGACGTATGCACATTTAAAAAAATTCTCTGCATAGCGAATCAATAACTTTGAATCCTTTTCGATTTAGCATTTAGCAGTTAGGCTTTGTTTTATTTTATCCAGTTTTAAATATTACAGTAAATTAAAAAAATGCTTTGAATTTACATAATTATTTAAATTTATAAAGCGTATCTTTTATTTTTAATTGCATCTTCATAATCTCCAAGACAGACAAAACATATCACCTCTATATCCATTTTTTTGGAAAGATCTATCTGAGACTCAGAAATTATGTGCCTTATATGATATCTCCTGATTTTAAACAAAAGAGCTCAGATTTAAACCAGATATTTTTGCTCTGGCCCACCATTCTTACAGTTCTAATTTGTATTTTTAAATGGTAGTCCAATTTGTATTTTTATGGGGTCCAATTATAATACAAATGCTAACTTTAAAAGAAATATTGTATATTTCAATAAATTGCCAGGCAGTGGCAGTGTCGCCTGCCTGAAGTAAAAGAGCTCCTTTTATCATTAATAATACAGCCTATTTATAGAACCGAATCTGTTCTGATAATGGATATTTCATCAAAACAATAATGCACTATTTCAGTGTGCTTTGCTTGTGAAGATATTAGGGGCACTTTATCTTTTCTATGGACATGATTCTGATAAAAAGAAATTATTCTCATCATAAATAAAATGGCAGTGTGTTTGATATTTCTTTTGTCTTCTTTAACTGTGTCATATGTTTCAATAACAAACTGTAAAAGATGGGAAATTTGGATTGAGTTTTCTTGATCTTACTTTTTATTTCAATACAGAAATCTTGTGCACCTGCTCACACAGTACCCACCTCAGGCAGTGACAGAGCAGCTTCCTGTTGAGGAAAAATTTCAAAGAACATTCATCTTACTTCAGAAAGACATCTGGGCAAATGAACTCCTTTAAAGCCATAACCAAATGCCTTAACCACAGATATATGCTCACTGGACAGAGCCACCCAACTATTATTTTAAAGGTATCAAACAAGGACATTTATGTTTTAGGAAAAGTAACTCTGTGAAGAAAACTTGTTAATAGTGATTAGCATGTATATAATGCAAACCTATTGTCAATCAAAGGGTGATTTAACAGCATTATTATAACCTGAAAACTTGTTGGAAATGTATTATCTAATCCAAATCTTTATTTCAGCCTATGCAGATTAAAGGTTCAGTGCATTGCTACAAGATGACTTGCGCATGAATTTTATTATTAGTAAGTAATTTTGAATCACTTATATATATATTAAATAAGTTAATTTGCTCTAGGAAAAAAGTTTATTATTTCGCTTTATACCCTTTTAAATTAAATAATTTTTTTCTGATAATAGGTTGTAATAATCACTTCTAAATATTCCCTTTGCTCTGTGCAATCTCTGTCCCTGTAGTTGAACAACAATGTACCACTTTATAGACATTAAATGTTATGAATGATTAAATAGGAAGGAAGGGACAGTATATCCATGGAGACATGCAGTAGGGTGAATGATCCTAAGAAATCAATAACAGGTTTAAGGTAAATGAGCTCAAGGAACAGGTTTTATGTTAGTGTTTTGCTTAAGTGTGCTCTAAACTCTTTCTGTCTAAAGTATGATTTACAGAATAGCAGCGTCAACATCACCTGGAAATCTCAGACCTTACCCCAGAACTTCTAAATTAGAAGATAATCTCTGAGTGTAGTGTTGCATATAGACAGGAAGATAGGTTGATTTGGAAGCAGGAAGGTCAGCTTGTCGTCCATTGTAATAAGCAGATAAGAGTTGATAGTTTTTTGGACTAAAATAATAATATGGAAGATGGTGAGAAGCAGGGATGAAGTACGGAATCTTCATGCCTAGTATAGCATGGATAATGGAAATTAACAACGGATGCCATAGCAGTTAGAGTTGTCAAGCAACCCACCATATGGGAAATTAGAGGATGAATAGAAGAGTCTAATGTTAGGATATATTTGAAATGATATCACATGCATTTTGCTTATAGATTGGATAAGGGATGTGTTTTCATGTTAAATGATATTTAAAGGCCAATTTTAGCAAGCAAGTCCTGTTAAGGGCAAGGCAACTCAAAATAAAATTTCAGGTAACTCCACTAGAAAATGCATTTTACTAGCTCAAGTTAGAAATCTAAAATAGATGATAGAGGAGGGAATTGACAAGTGTTAGCACCATACTATGCTGAAAGAATATTGCAGAGATTCCTTTTTTTTTTTGGATTCACACACCTTCTTCTTAGAGCAGAATTGTAAATTCATGAAATAAAATATTGGGTTGGCCAAAAAGTCCATTTAGGTTTTCCTTTAAAATAAAACACATTTTTCATTTTCACCAGTAACTTTATAGATTTGTGTATTTTGAATATGTTGGCTATCTCCTGCAATTGGCTTCTAGTGGATTGAGGCCTGGGATGCTGCTAATCATTTTCCAATACATATCACAGCCCCACAGCAAATAATTATTTGGCCAAAATGTAAAAAGTACCAAGAGACCTATCAAACCACTTTTCACACGTTCAGTCAGTTGCAGCACATTCTTCATACACTGCACCAATCTTTTCTTCTATTTCAGCTATGTTTTCTCCTTTCTTGAAATACTAAAACATAATACACCAAATACAGTTGCATATTTTTTTCCATCTTCCATTCACCAATTTTGGTAATTTTTTTTAATGCACTTTGATATGACAACTGTCACATACAATCTAACAAAATTGTTTCAAATGAAGTTAAAGACCACTAAGCACTACTGGAGCCATTGTATGAGGGAAAAAAAAAAAAAACTAAACTAAATGAAACTTTTTGGCCAACCCAGTACATTTCATTAGAAATCTAAAATTACACTAATATTTAATGTACATTAGTATAATTGTATCTCTCCATTAACATATTAAATAATAAGAAATAGTAGCAGTTCTAAAACCAATTATAATATCAAAGTAGTAATTAGTTTTTTTTTAGATATCTGCAACAACTGTAAGTTTATATGAAAATATGTGTTTTATATTGGTGACAAGTAATAGTTACATTTTTATAGTTTGTTGCCTACATTATGAAATATGAAAATTTGATTAGTGGACTTTTGTTCCTATCTAAAATGTCCACAGAGACATTGGTCCACATCAAAAGTTCTTGATATTTCTTTCTGTCTAAAATGTTAATGGAGACATTTCATCCATGCCAAATATATCTGTGAATAGGCTGCCAAGGCAAGCAGGGTTATTATTATTGGCAATACAGCCACAAGATTATTATTGAATGATAAAACATGATGCTAATTTTATGTATTCTGGAAATCCAAAATATAAATACATATAATGAACATTTTCTAAGTGTGGATTCTTTGACATGATGGAATTTCAGAACCATTTTGGTATAGACCATATGTCTTCATGAACATTTGGGTCAGGGCCAAATCTCAAGAACCATGTTTCTCAGTGTATGTTTAGGCTAGGACCAAATGTCCTGCAAGGGACATATCAATTAGAAATTCATGAACAAAGAGATGATTTTTTTCTGCAGCCAAATTTATGATCCCTCTGAGTTTCAACCAGTGCTTGGTTGGTATCCTGTCCACTTTTATGCTGTCTGGCTGCCTTTCTCACAGCATTGTACTTCCAAAGATTTTATATTGAAGATTGTGGAAAGGAAGCCGCACACACCAATTACCTAACGGTGTTGGCACAGGTATGGAGACAGGACTAAAGGAACATGATGGAGGAACCCACTTTTCCAAATAACACAATCTGAGTGTTATTCATTAAAGTCTACATGTTTTAATCAAGTCTTCTCTAAATCATCACTAAAACATTCAACTGAAAATGCTTTTATTTACAAAAGACAAAAGAACTTTGCAATATTTCCTTTGTTGTTGATTTTACTTCAAGAGATATTAATTTAAGAGCATTGATAATGTGCACAATAGGCATACATTTGAACTTGTCTCAAAATAAAAACATTGGATATTTTATAAAATTATATTAATGTAATAATATTCGCAGTGCAGTTATAACTTAATTGCATATCTCATTCCGTGGGAACTTATTTAATCAGTGTTCCAATATAAATATTAAGTAAAATTGATGTTTTCATAGTTTATGAACCAGTAAAATGGAGTGAATTAAATACAAAACCTTAGGAACTACTTCTATTGAATACAGAAGCAAGAATCCTTAGTTGGTCAGTTGCCTTAATGTTTATGGTTTATTGATTTAATTAGAACCTACCAAAATTATTTCATCATAAAAGAAAATGTTTGAAGGGCAAAAGACACCTATGAGAATGTATGTTTTTATGCTTTTAAGAGCATGAAGAACAATATTTTAAAGAGCTTTATAAAAATATAAGAAAAAGTTAATATTAAGTAAACATGCAAAAATGGAAAATTGAATTGCTCTTTATCTACTGAAGTAATTAAGAGGTTCTTTAATTTATAAATTTTGCTTTTGTGTTTTTCAAATTAAAATGTTAACATTCATAATTTCAACTTTATTGTTTTGTTTATAAGTGAATTTTAAAAATTACAAAAGTCAGAAGCAGCTGTAATTATAAACATAAACACATAACTTTTATAAATTTTTATTTAAAAAATTTGCCCTTGATGCCAAATTTCCAAAAGCCAACATATCGGTGGAACACAAGTAGGACACTTCTAAATATATTTAATGACATTAAGCCAAATAACTTTCAGGTTGCCACATAAGAGAAATCAAGGAAGAATAGATAAAAAAATTGTGCTGGGTTTTGAAAATTATTCCCCAGAGAATTTGCCCCAAACACCTCCTCTCTACTGCATATACATTTTGTACCTTGTTTCAATAGATAAAGCTTCCTTTTACTTAGTTTTTATAGATTATCTGGAACACCTGAGAGATACAAAACACTGAACAGTTGTTGAACAATTAACTTGAAAGATATGTTATTTTTGCTTACTTTTTGTTTTCACATAGATTCATGTTTTACTTAAACTGAGACATATGTATTTTTACAATTTAAGAAGTAACTAATCACTTTAAATTATACTTTCATAATTAGTTTGTTTTTTCCATTTTAATACTGTCTTTTTTCTGTGAAGACCATATTTCTGTTCTGCCATCATGGGAAAACTCAAGATGTAGGCATTGCTATGGTTGGATAAAATGGGCTTTACTCATTTTTCCTCTTCTAGTTGTATAGTCTTTATTTGCCCTTATATGGCAATCAAAGAATTACATTAATTGCTTGTATATGCAGTGTAAAATATTCATTGTTTGACCCTGTTATAAATAACAGTAGAAGAAATTTAAATAAGTTAAATGTGATACGTAACACGACACCTTTTTATGAAGTGATATTGTAACTATTTTGTCAATATAACTAAGAGTAATATTTATTAACTTAAATCTGAATTTGAAATTTATTCTCTAGGGATTTTCATACAGTAATATAATAATTGCTTGTTTTTGTCAAGATAACTGAAAAGGTAAGTTTTATTAGTTGAACTCTAAATTTAAAATTTACTATTCTACAAAGTCTATTGTCATGGGCCATTACAGGTGTGAATTTTGTCAAACAAATGGTACTAATTTGATCCATAAAAATTTATTTATTCATATATTGTAAATTGATGGAATGTTCTTCATTTCCACATTCTAGATGGTTTCCAGGATTACAGGGGTGTAATCATGTTCTTATGCAGTTCTTTGGAGCTTCCTATAGTAGAGATTGTTAAACACATGTATGAGTGAAGGAAACAAGCAATGGCTTCTGGGATTATAGGCCTGATATATATGAGATTCTAAGCACCGTTAACTTTCTTGTCAGCTATTAGCCACATAACATAACTGAGGATCTGAGAAGAAAGTGCTAATCTGTTATCTAATTGTCATTGAAGAGAAGGAGGCAGACAGTCCTTTGTCTGAAAGTTTTTATTGTGCTCTAATGACTTCAATTGCAATTCAGTTCAATATCAATTATTTCAAATATTGGCCTCAAAGCCTGAGAAAAAATTATTTTAGATTAATTTTTTAATTGAAAACACAATTACAAATAAGCAGATAGTACATTACTCTATACTCTTTCTTTTGGTCAAAGAATGTGCATTGCAATTTTTAAATTGGTTCAAAAGAGAAACCTAGTATTTATTAAAGAATTATTTTACCTTGTATCATGACAAATGTTATAAAAACTTTGGATACTGTATGATTTGATTATAAAACAATAACATTTTAGATTATTTTAGACTACAAAGAAAACACATGTTCTAATATATTTGGATGCATGTATGTAATGCTGTAATAAGTTGTCATGGATTCTCATGATTTGTATTCCAATATTGTCTCCAAATTTTGTAGAAAAAAATGTATCAAACATTCAGACTATGAAAGTTCCTTACTACCTTTGAGAAAGCATAGAAATGTTCAGTATTTAGCTTATGTTCTGTGAGATATGTTTTTAAAACTTAGAAAACTTAAATATTATGAAAACTAATTTTAAACATTTCTATTAAATAGATCACATGTAAGTATGTAAAATAACTTTTTAAAATTAAGACATATGAAGAACCTTTGATAAGGACTTAAGTAACTAAAGCATAAACATTTTGATAATATTTTTAGATTCATATTTAGGATATAAATATAGTCACATAGTACACTATTATTATAAAATGACTTCTGAATGTTTTAAAGCTCCAGAAAATAATTATTTCATGAATGATTATGTGTTTCCCCAACCAAAAATACTGCATCACTTTTCAAAGTAAAATTTTGGACTTTGGACTTAAAATATTGTATTTGTATTTAAAATGACTTAGATTTAATTTTATGCTTTTTGTTCTTTACCAAAGTTTTTGATATTATTTTATTATGGGGACAGATCTATTTACCTCTCCATTGTACATTGAGAATCACTGCCTAAAAGATCTCCATTAGTGAAAAAGAATAAAATATTCATGTAGAGTGAATTTGATCCTGCTGAGTTATAGTTTCCTCATCCTTGGGAGCTTAGAATTATTTTACTTTTCCCTGTTTACCAATCGCTCCTCTTTTCATTATCTTTTCTTCTTGGAGAATTGCTCTTGTGTCTCATGCTTCCTGATGTATTCTAGATTTCAGACACACCCTGCCATTAAGGTGAAGATAGGCCATGGCAGAGTGAATGTCTTAAGACATAGACAGCAACAAAAGATAATTCACCACATCCTCGCCAGCACTTGTTGCTTGTTGATTTGTTGATGATGGCCATTCTGACTGGTGTAAAATGGTATCTCATTGTGGTTTTTATTTGCATCTCCCTGATGGCTAATGATGTTGAGCATTTTTTCATGTGTCTATGGACCTTCTGTATGTCCTCTTCGGAGAAGTGTTGGTGGGAATGCAGACTGGTGCAGCCACTATGGAGAACAGTATGGAATTACCTCAAAAGATTAAAAATGGAACTGCCTTTTGAACCAGCGACTCCACTACTAGGATTATACCTGAAGAATCTTGAAACACCAATTCAAAAGAACTTATGCACCCCTATGTTCATTGCAGCCCTGTTTACAGTAGCTAAGTGCTGGAAACAACCTAAGTGCCCATCAGTAGATGAGTGGATCAAAAAACTGTGGTACATTTACACAATGGAATACTATGTAGCAGAAAGAAAGAAGGAACTCCTGCCATTTGCAACAACATGGATGGAACTAGAGAGAATTATGCTTAGTGAAATAAGCCAGGCAAAGAAAGAAAAATACCATATGATATCACCTAATACAGGAAACTAAAGAACAACACAAACAAAGGAACTAAATAGAACAAAGAGCAGAATAGCAGTCAATAGGGGGGAGGGGAGAGGGAGAGAAGGGGGATAAGTAAGGGAAGGGTTTAATTAAAGAGCCTGTATGAAAGACTCATGGACATGGACAACGGGGAGGGATATGATTGTGGGAGAGGGGGTGGGTTGGGTGGGGGAGAGAAATTGGGGGAAAAGGGGACAACTGTAATTGAAAAACCAAAATAAAAAAAATTAAAAAAAAAAAAAGATAATTCAATTTCAGGACAAAGATTCTTGAGAAAGCAGTTTGTTTGGATGCTGAGAAGGATGATGGGTTCTTATTATCCAGACTTGGTCTTAATAATACATGTTTGATATCTTGCATCAATGACCATGGCTTATGATATGTCATTAACATGCCTTTGCCAATGCCTGTTCTTTTCAGGAACGACACAAACACTGACTGAAGGCAAGAAATGCGCTATTCATGATCATAATGGGCTATCCATCATTGTTAACTTGAACACCTTATTACATTCATGTGCTACAATATGAGTTTTGCAACTTAAGATTTTCTAATGTATTATTACTAGTAATAAAATTACATTTCTTTTTTAGTAATTTAAAACCATTTTAAAAGATGTCCCAAAAACCAAACAGCAATTATTTAGAGATATATAAAGAACTAAATATCTGTATTAAAATAGAAAGAAGCAATCCAGTATTTGAAAAGTACTTTTATTAAGAAAGATAAGTTTTTGTGTACTCCATCATTTGCCAACTCTCTTATATTACTTTCAACCCAATGAATTAATAGTTACATACAGAGAGCAAGGAAGTGATCTTTAATTGACTGAAAAATACTTGATCTTGAAAATGTCAAACTTTCATCTCAGATGTGAAAGGATTAGCCACATTAGATCTAAGAAAGAAATGAAATAGAGCAGAATGTTAACTTTACAACAACACTTTTATTAAAACAATAAGTATTATTTATAATCAATTGAGCAAATATCATTACTAATAAGCTCTCTCATAGTCAACAGAAGCCTTAACCTTATCCATTCTTGCCTGTCAATTTTCATTGGAATTAGGTGATAACTTAATTTCTTCAGACTTTCAGTGTTTTAAATGGAAAACCACTTTTGAGGAACAGTGTTGTCATTTGGTTTGGTTTAGTTTCTTATATATGAAAGTTATTTAAAGAGCCAGTTGCAATGAGGTGCTATATTAAAGAACAGTAAAATAAAAGTTTTTTAATTATCAAAAGCAATATTAATCAAGAATACAACTAACATTGAAATAATAGAATGTTTTTACAATGATTTATTTTTATAAAAAGGATGATTTCTTAAAGTAAGTTTTATATATTGTTATATAAGTTGACCTTTATCTCACTATCTATAAAATTAGTTTTTGTTTGCTTTTAACTAATGGAACACTCATGAATTTATCTGTAAAGTGGATTTTACTTATTTGATTTGGTTAGTGAAGTGATTTCAAATGCAGTTTTCTAAATAAAGTTTTTCTGTTATAAAGTTTCCTTTTAAAAAATAATGAAAGTTTCTAATAATGCATTAGGTATTTTTCCACTATGCACTAAATGTATCTGGGACTTTGGGATTTAAAATTCCAAATTGGAAGCCCATATATTTTTAATGACCTCAAAATTTATCACATATCTTAACAAAAAATACTGAAATAATAAGAATATAATAATTTCTTCCATCTCCTAAATTCCTCTTATCCAGCTATCCATTAATAATCCCTTTCATAACCAAAGCAATTATACATGCAGTCCACCCACTTTTTCCCCCAGGACTCTCTCTATTGCCTCCAATTTTTGTTCTGTTATTAATATTATGTTAAGCATTTTCATATTTCAGACAGACACTAACCCTTTAATGGAGGATTTTCAATGATTAAATTTCATGTTCTTTGTGAGGACTAATCAGCATCCATAATGATTTTTTATCTGTTCTTCTTATGTAACCAATAGGCCACTAGATTTCTTGGTTTAGTCAAAGTTAATTATTAATTACTCTTTCATAAGCTCCATTTTTTTCTCTCATCCAATTGTAAAGTCAGGGTCAGTCTATCTGTCTGTCTGTCTGTCTATCCTTTAGCAATGGAGATATTTATTGTTTAGTCTACAATGGTTGATCTACAATTATAACTGTAATTACATTTTCTCATTTCTCTCCACTATATCCATATGTTTTGTATTTTAGGAAAAAAAACCTTTTCCCTAGTTTCTTTCATGACTATGAATAACATTTTAAAAACTCCTTGAACTGTAGATTCATCTATAAAATGAAAATAACAACATTTCAAAAGATTGTTAAGCTCATTTGACAAGATAAAGACAGAGAGACTGTCATAATTTGTGATCAATAAAAGGCAGTTTAACCAAATTTTGGTATTATACATAATAAATACATTTATTTTACTAGGACACTGGGATTTTATTTTAGATCAATTCTGTATGTTAAAAATTGTCTTTATATACATAGAGTAAAACAACTTGAATTTCTAGTGGTGCTTAGCATGTCCAGTTAGGGAAATAAATGCTTTCTAACTTTTAAGTGTAAATTTTGATATATAGCTGCCAGGAGCAATGATGCCTAACCTAGATGAGCCTTCAGATGGCAGAGCCAACTGTTCTCCCCTCATCTCAAATCATTTCTCTCTCACTCTAAGATTCTGCCATGTCTACCTTATGTTTTCTAGAATGTTCCAATCTGATTCCTGCCTTAGAGTGTTGGCTCTTCATGTTCCCATCTGGAATGTTCATCTACCATGTTCCTTTATATAACTGTGTTGCCCATTATGGTAGTACGTAGCCATATGTGTGTATCTAAATTTAAACTCAAGTTTCTCAACATTAATTAATTAAAGCTAACTAATTAATTAAAGCAAATTAATTAATGTCTCTCCATGGAAGAACATAAGAATAACTGTGTCCTTTTCTGTCTTGTTGGCTGAAATGTATCCAGTGGCATGCTAGAAAATATTGAGAAACTGGCTCTCTGGTAGAAGCAAAAAAGCCCAGCGTTGCCCGTTTTTATGGTGTAATATTTCCACCATGGCTACTGGCACGCTGCAAAACACTGAACATGGAGTTGGAAAGAGATGCACACATTTGGCCCCCACAAGCCAGTGTGAACTGGCTGTAGCATGCTACTTTGTGTCCAATGACAAGGGAGGAGCTTAATATGACACTTAAGAAAGACTCAGTGTTTTTGAAAAAAAGGTAAATATATAAATGTAAGTTTTAAAGTTTTAAAGGTCTTAATTCACTCTCTCTCAATTTTACCTGTAGTTTTTTTTAGATAAGAAGATGCATCCCAATTTTATATGTTGACAAATTTTACACCATGTTTAACTGTCATTTTTTTTCCATTAGTGTATAATAATTTCTCCGTATGATATTTATTAGTCCCCTGAGGCTTAAAGCAAATTAACCACTTTCAAAGATATCAAAGATAAGATTTGTCTAGTTACACATTTTTAAAGGAAAAAATAAAACTGTCATTTTGATATTTTCATTATAGTTTGAAAAGATTGGAAAATTACCAGGTATTAAAATTTGTTGGGTATTTTATCAAATATCTTCATTTTTAATTTAAGCTTTGTTTTTTCCATTACCATTTGGTGTTCTCATACCCACCTTCTCCCAGCGGTCACCACACTGTTGCCCATAGCCATGAGTCTTTTTTCCTTTTTGCTCATTCTTATAGAGAACAGCACGTTGCCATCTGCAAACTTGGGTAGGACTCCCAATTCAGAGCAATCACCTCTTGTTTTCGTTAGCACTGTGGATGAGCTACCCTGTAATTCCCAGACCCACCTCTTAGTGCCCTCCTCCTGGGCACAGTATTTGGTCACTATTATATCCTCTACCTGAAATGTTTTTCTGCAATCCATTCCAACAAGCTCCCAGCTTATTCTTTAGATATGTATCATTGATTAATTTAACTTCTTTTAGTATCCCTTTTTATTAATTTAAATTTCTTTTAAAACTCCAATTTAAAATTTTACACACACACACATACACATTCATGTATACACACTTAATGCATTTAGTTATTTAATATTTTTTCCTTTTTGAGAAAAGGACTGGTGTCTACATAATCAATTTTATCGACCAACACTTAACGTAGTTATTGACCTAGAATTTTTACTTCATAAATTTATTTTTAAAATAACAATAAAAAACATTGAATAAAAATGTAGAAAACAAATTATTTTTAAATGTATATGTAATCACAATTGAAATAAACTTTCATCTGTTTTCAAAGTCAAAACATTTCCTTTAATATACAAAACACTTTGCTAACCCAGAAGAGGACGGTCTCTTTTACACGCTCTATAATGTCCTGAGAACATCCAAGTATGACTGTAATCCCACCTTTTCCAGCTGGGTGAAACAGGCAGCTCTCACTCGAGAGATGTATTTGTGTGAAAAGATGTAAAAACTGACTGAAAATAATATTTGCCAACAATGCTTGAATTACTTTGAGCGGGATAGGAGAGAAATTGGGTAGTTCATGCCACTTCTTGAACCCTTATTTTCCCAAAGTTGGAGGGAGGATTATCCTGGTTTTCAGCCACATTCAGGGACACAAAAGAAGGCCATCCATGATTCACACTGGCCATTGGGACACCCTGCAGTCCAGTAGCCAATCTTAGAATTTAAAGCAGTTTTCCCAAACTAGACAACTATTTCTTTTTAAGTTGCCATAGTGATGCTAGGCTGCTCTAAAAACGCTTCTAAGCTCTCCTTTTCCTTCAGGATGTTCTTGTCCAGAATTATCTTTTTATTATGTCCTCATGTTATCTCTCTCTCTCCTCCATCACTTCTCTCGCTTATTTTATGTTGGTGATTCTGTTGGACTTCTGGAGGCTTCTGGATCTACCACTGGGCTTTATCCTTGATACCATCCTCTCTCAACACACTCCAATCTTGTAAATTTGTTCTCCCTGATTACTATCTATAACTTCTTGCCGTGAAAATGAAAATGGAATAAGAACACAGGCATGGATTGAGTTACCGGACATCATTTTAAATCTTTACAAAACAAATAATTTTCTTTTTACTAATATACTTAAGATTGTTACTTAGTTATTTAATTGATAAAATTACATTTTTAAGGCAAACAATTCTATCAAGTTCTAGGATTTGCTCAAATGTGTTGTAGGTAGGATTTAAAAAATTAACCACCCAATTTTCTACACTCTTGAGAAATTGAATGACAAGTAGGTGTGTGATACAATCTCGTCTGAAATCAACTTATCATTTTCTTGAAAAAAAAAAGAACAGAAAATTTGTCCTAAGATAAATATGTAGCATCCTGACACTGCCGGCTGGCTTTCCCCTGTGCGGGACATGTATTTGTTTATTATAGGATGTTCACAGGCATCAGTACATTTCCTTTTCTATACTAACCAACCACTTTGTTGAAAAATGAAGTAGAATAACAGCACAATCCATACAGTCTTCAGATTCGTGAGGTATCTGAAAGTTATTTTTCTCTCACAGTAGAGGAGCACGCCTTCATTTCCGAGTCCTGCTGTGGCATAAACGTATCTGCACACCATTTGCTTCTTTCTTCGGTCATCAAGAGAAAAAGAAGTCTCTTAGATGATTAAATTCTTTTTTTTTTCTGCTGCTCTGTGACGTTCAAAAAGCTTATCGAAGTTCTTCAGCATCTCTTCTGCATGTTTGCGAGAACATGACACAAATGACGAATCAGGGAGTTGTTTACTGGCACCTCGTATCCTCTACAAGCTTGTTTTAAATTGTATTATATGTGGGATCTAATGAACAAAATATGCTAACAAACAGAAACAGACATGTAGATGCAAAGAACAGACTGATAGCTGTTAGAGGGGGAGGAGTTGGAGGCTGTGTGAAAAAGGTGAGGGGATTAATTAAAAAAAAACAAAACAAAAACAAAAAAAAGACACCCTCGTAGACACAGACACCAGTATGGTGAGTACCAGAGGGAAGGGAGTAGAAGGAGGTAGACGAGGGTAAAGCGGGGATAAACGGTGATGGAAGGAGACTTGACTTTGGGCAGTGACCACACAAAGCGATATACAGGTGATGTGTTATAGAATTGTACACCTGAACCTATGTAAGGATAACCAACGCCACTCCCAACATTCGATAAAATAAAATAAAATAAATGATTATATGAAGTTGATATTTAAAAATTTGTATGAAATGAATGAGTCTTTTCTACTTTTACTCTAGAGGGAATTTCTATATTTTCCTTTGGTAATTTTATTAATTTAAGTGCAGTTAGAAGGACGAGTTTTGGACACAGAAAATAGTTACTTACCTTCCCAAATGATATCTCAGTGCATTCTATATATATTACAGACTGGTGGCAGTGGAACATCACTTCTTTTGCCTTAGAATATAAACTTTCTAGTAATGTCGAGTCTTTAGGTATAACTGAGAGATATTTAATACATTTTTCCCATGGAAATAGAAGATTTTTCTAAGGATTAGTGTTTTTTAACAGCAGAGAAGTATAAAAATTATTCTGGCAAGGAAAGCAAGGTTTCCCCCAGGACTGGGTAACGTGAGACTGCTGTTGTCAAAAAGTCAAGTGTATCTGTGATCTAAAAGCATTCGGAGACTGAGCAGGGCCGGGGTGTGCCGCCCCAAAATTGGCCTTTATCAAGATTGATTGTCTTAAGCTGGTCTTTTTTTTTTAAGCTAAAGACAGATAAAACCTTTGACCCTTCCCCTCAGTTGCAGATAGAAAAATCTGCCTAAAGAAAGGGAGCTATTAACCTTAAGCATATTCAGCTTAGCGTGTATGAATTAAGGATGCCAGCCAGGGAGGATTCAAGCAAGTCTGTTTGTTAGACTTACTTCTCTGTCTCTTGTTCCTTGGGGATCTAGCAAGAATTTGTTTATTATGTGTTTGCTTTTCTTGATCTACCTGTGAATTGCGTATTTTCCCTTTGAAATCCTAGACCCCTGCGTTCCTCTCCTTCATCCAGGATGGCATGTACACCTCAACTGCACAATCTTTCCTGGTGTCTCATATTCTTCAGGAACCCTCATATATATATATATATTTATATTTATTTATATTATATAATATAAATCTATTTAAATTATATATAAATATATTTATATTTGATATTAATATATTAAATAATAACATTAATATTATATATATATATATATATATAATGTGGTCCTCTCCTTTTAGTCTGTCTCATGATAATTGGATTATTAAGAGAATTTAGAAAGGTGGGAGAAAAATTATTTTCTGTCCCCACAAGACCCATGTGATTTTCTCATCTTGCTAAGTAACCTTCCAGGCACATCTTTGTTTTTCCTAACTGTCGATTGTAATGAAGAAGAACTATGCTGAGTAGGACCCGGAGAAGTAAACTGACCACCTATGTTATATCAAAGGAATGCATATAAAAGAGCTGTTCCTAGAGACGCATCTGTGATGGCAAATGAAACGTGGAGAAACCAAGTGCCACACTGAGAAGATATATTGTGAACCAGGATGCTCAGGCGCATGCTCATACACTTTTCTTGAGACAAGCACAAGAAGTCCAGGAGCGGCTTCACAGCTCAGACCCTTGTTGGCTGCCCAGCCTCGCTTTCCTTTCTCCTTCATCACTATTGTTTCCCCTTCTCTGTGTGCCCCTAGCAGAACAGACGGCAGGTACAGAACTGGCATGCAACCTTTACAGGACCTTCTCTGATGACATATAAGTGTCTTCCACTGATATGTGTGATATAAAGAATATACTAATCAGAAAACAATTGTCAGCAAACCCAAACTTTCCATTAAGTGACATTTTTACCCAAATGTCAAAACTTAAGTTTTGCCCCCTCCCAAAGCAATGTTTGACTCTTCTGCACACACTTAGGCCAGACTTAGTGCCTGTGAATAATATTTCTGCTTTTCAGCTCTGAGCTTATTGCTTATGCTCCAGCCACTACATTTACTCACAGAAATAAGAACCTTCCATGAAAAATAAATCGCTATTCAATCAAGAAATGCCATGCACCTTGTTAAGAGGACTTAAGCTTTTCTCATAGCTTCTTTGTGTGTGCTTGTGTGTGTGTGTGTGTAAAAATAATGTTATTACTCAAACAGTTAAAAGTTTCAAAATTTAAAATTTTTGCATAAATGTAACTCATGTTTATGTGAGAAAATTTTGAAATTGGATGAAGATATAAAGAAAAATATCATAAACCATTTTATCAAAGTGAGATAACACTTCTAATAAATTCTTGTTACTTACTTATCCACTCTCCCTTGTTTTCTATAATCTCTCCTCTGTTCCCTGCATAGATATTAGGCATATATTAAATTCTGAATGTTAATTATTCTTCTCAAATTTATCTTAATTTAATGACTTCATATTTTGTATGGCACAATAAAGCACGAATTTTCTTGAAGCCCTCAGTTTTGAATACTTGTCTTTTTAAAGCTATTTTTGTGTAAAAATAATTTTTCAAAGATTAACTTAACAGTCACACTGGGTATAGACAAATCGTGTTGTGAGTGCACGGACTTGAAGGGGTTCAGAACAGGCCTCTCCAAGATGTACCACTTTGGAGTGGGAATTATTTTGAGCTGAATGCAATTGAGAGAGACCCTGAGTGCTCACAAGAAACTTTTACTTCTTCCTTAAATAATTTTAATTAAAGGGTTTGCCTAACATAACAGTTATTACCAGAAATACATTTTATGATCTATCTGTAAGGCAGGACAAACTTCTAATTACTGAATATCTGTTCTTACAATTCAAAGAATAACCTTCCTCCTTTCTGAAGTCCCAAAGTGTGTTACCTCATCCTTAGCTCAGAATGTCATATATACTCATTTTCCCTTTCTAGCTCTGAACCTCTCCTGTATGTATGATCTCTGATTCTCACATGTATGTGAGATTTCCATATGTATGTGTGTAATTAAATTTGCTTATTTTCTATTGTTAATCCATTTCATGTTTATTTGATTATTAAGATGGGAAAAATAATTAACAGGGTAGAGGAAAGTCTCTTTCTCCCATACAAACTCAATGTGTAGCAGTTCAACTCAATTCTCTCTGGTTTATCTTGAATGTTGATCAAAACAATGTCAATTAATTATTTAAATAAAAAGTTGATTAAATATATCTGATTAAAATAAATAAAGTTAAATATATAATATGTCAATATTAAATCTTGTGTTAATACTCTTTAGATTAAAGATACATTAGGAAAATTAAAATGTCACAAGAAGGAATTACATGCAATACTGCATCAAACTCAATTTAATTTCAGATTACTGTGCTTTATAAAGAAAGTTAACTATCCTTCTGTAGCTCTTGGATTTCAATGAATTTCTAAGTAAACTGCATCAGTGAGACAAATGCAAAATTTTTATTGTGGCAGAAATGATCATGGATTGCAGCGTTATACTTTTCATTTGGTAATTTGATTGAATTTCTTAGATTCTTTAAGGATCCCATTTCTTATCTGGATACCTAGTTGAATATGTTTTTTATGAGGATAAAATTGGAACAAATTTGAACACTTAAGAGAAAATTTCGTCCTTGACTATCTGGTTTATTTACTCAAAGAGAAAAGTTTATGACATACAAAAACAAAACAAAACAAAACAAATTCAGTTTCAGCAACTTATACTCTTAGGTATTTCATATAAAAAACTCTTGTGGACTGAATTATCCAGATCAATCTGGGACGATTTCCTTTTGGATTTATGTGTTTATGCCTGGCCTCTAAAGATGTGTTCCTCCAAAAATAATTTATCATATTTGTTGACTCAAGGACTAATTGGTGTTATAAATAACATATGCACTCACAATATTTTCCGCTTGGATGAGTACATTTATTTTTTATGTGGCTTCAGATTGTGTTCTGCTTGTACACTCCTGGGAAAACAGTACTGCCAGCTGCTTATGTCTAGGAAAGGACACAATTTTGATAAATGAGAAGAAATGGAGTTCATAGTAAGTGGTTTTTATGTACCACGTTTTAGGAAGTAATTTATTTTGATGTGTTTTTATACATGATATTAGTAAGAGTCAATATACTTTGAAATGCGATACTGAGTATAATTTTTTTCAGAAAAAGGTTTCCTTTTTAAGAAATTTTAATTGTTATTTTTCCATTACCGTTTATCCCCCTCATACTCCCTCCCACCTCTATCTACCCTCTCCCTCCCCCACAATCAGCATTCTGCTGTCCACATCCATGAGTCCTTTTTCCTTTTTGCTGGATCCCTCCATCCTCCAAGCCCCCGACCCCCCCCCCCCCCAGAGCTGTCATCCTGTTCTCTATGAGACTGCCTTTATTTTGCTAGTTAGTTTAGTTTGTTCATTAGATTCCATATACGAGTGAAATCATTCAATTACTATTTGTCTTCGGGTGGGGGTATTACCACAATAAAGGATGTAAGAAATAGAAAGCATTTCCAGCATTACAGTGTTCTAATTGTGCCGACACTAAGCTCACACATCATTGTGTTGCTGCTCACCCTTATGTCATAAATGGAACACGTGTCTGCAGAATATAAACACCTTGGTCCTGGGACAACTAAACAGGTACCAGGCCGGGCACATTTGCTTTTTGTGTTTATGTAGTCCATACCCATTATTTTTAGTAGTGATGCTCCATAAAGTCTTCCTGTAGTATAATCCTTGATTTTTTTTAAATTTCCCCTTTTTGGGGAAGGGTGGGTAATGCTGGTGCCCAACTGAAGCTTGATAGCCTCGGCCTCCACTGCAAAGACTCTTCTGTGGAATAAAACACATTTCCAACTGTGAAGATAAAAAGTTAGGCCTCATCACTCTGAGGATGCTTTGCTTTAAAGATATTGGTTGATTTCAACAACTGACAGGTTGGGCTACCTTTTGTTTTCTCTTTCAGTGCTTCAAATTCCTGCTTTTATGTTTCAAATTCACCAGTCAAGGGTGAGCCTAATAAACTCTAGGCCCCCACCCTTGACCTCAATAAAAGCAGCACTCCAGGCTCCCACACTCTCACTCTTTACCCGACTTCACTCTATGGTCCTGGGGATGCTGTGTAATTCTCAGGTCTTGTAAGTAATAAGCTTCTATCTTTTCAATCTTTCCTCATGGTTATTCTTGCAGGCATAATAAGAACTACAGGGCTGATCCAGCCACAACAATGGTGATCGAGAGGCTGAGACCAATACAAAATACTCTATGAACACTGAATTAGTGAATAGTGAACCAGGGCTCCCAGAGGAAAAACAGAGTTAAGCCTCTGTGAGCCTCTGGTGACATTTTATCAATTGTTTAATACATAATTTTGTTTTATGAGTGTTTCTGTTTAAAGGTATTTTAGTTTACCACTTAGAGGATGCCTGGTTTGTGTCTTCGTTTGGACTGCTATAGCAAAGTACCATTGACCGAGTGGCTGATGAAAAAAAACAAAATTGATTATCACAGTTATGCAGGCTGAAGTCCAAGATCAAGGTGCCGGTATAGTCATGTTCTGGTGACAGCTGTTTTTATAGTTTATTGCCTTTACCTTAAGTGGTCGAAGGTGTTAAGGGTCTTTCTGGACCCTCTTTTGTAAGGAACTAATCTCATTCATGAAGGCTCCACCCTCACGTCTTAAGCACTTTCCAAAGACCTTACTTACTAATACCTTCATATCTGTCATTAGGTTTTCAACATATGTATTCTGGGGAAACACAAACATTCAGAACATAGCAGCTTGTATTTCAAATTCCATTTAATAAACGTTGGTTGTCAGGGTGTTATTAACATGTTATAGAGAATGTGAATTTAAAACATATCTTTAGGGTGTATCTGATTTATTGACCATCATTTCTAATGTAAATATTTTGAAAGAATGAGACAGATACTGATGAAGAAAATCTCAGCATATGCTTTGTTGATAATTCTAGAGAATTACTTTTGCTTGTGACATTATTAATTTTCCTTTTGTTTAAAAATGTTCAAGAACAGATGAATTATAGATCTTCTTGGCTCTCTTGAGTTTCTGTTGGAAGATCCTTAAATGTAAGCTCGGAGAAACAAAATGCAGCTGAAGGAATATCACTTTGACATCATTTTGGCTTTAGGATCTGTTAAAAAACTTAAATTTTTCCACCATCATGGAAGTTCAGCTCCCAGTATTTTAAGAGCTTTATATTTTATTTATAAATGTTATGCCAAACTAAGGACATAATTTGCTTACAGTGTGTTTATAAGCAAATTATTTCAATTTTTAAAGTATATTTTTAAACAATAACTGAAAGATTGGAAACAAACTGCGGAAAAAAAACTGATTAGATACACACACTTGTGGGCATGCACATACATACACACGTAGCTATGTTTACAAAGTATCCAGTCATGTAATGTGAAAAATGGAGACATTTTTAAAGAATATAGAAGACAAAAGAAACATTGTACATAGGACAATGACACCTCCATCCCCTTCAAAGTGGGCACCTAGAAACCTCGCACAGTTCTCCCAGTCACCATCAACTACCCAAAGTATTTTCCTGAATCTCTTCCCTTTCAATGGTGATTTTAGTTTTAGGAAAAGGCAGAAGATACAGGGTGTCAAATCTGGGCTGTAAGGAACTGAGTCACCTGGGTAATTTTGCCAAAAAACTCTTCACAAGACATGATGCATGCATGGGCAGGTACATTGTCATGATGAAGCTGCCAATCACCAGTTGCCCGTAGCTGGGGCCTTCTGAATCATCCAAGTAATTCCCATGGAGGAATGTTCAAGCTTAATGTGAAATTTGATGCAGATTTTACTTGTTCAGTCATTGTGAATGAGATGACCAGAGGTACACATGCTCACTCAATGGCATCTATCTCCCCCACTGACTAGTACAGTGAAGTCATCATTGTTCATGCATACACATTCCAGTCCAGTCTCCTTGGCCACCAGGTTACATTGATGTTGTGCAAAACATTCTCATTATATTAACAATGGTTGGGTTTCTTTTTTCTGAATATATATATAAACATATGTACACATACACACACACACAGAGCATATAGATATTGCTCTGAGATTTAAAAATACCCAGCTCAAGGAAGAGATGTTCAAATTAAAAAAGATATATTAATATAAGCTATGCTATTCCTTAGATTTTATTTGTTTTATTTCTTTATCTTTATTAAGGGCTGTGAAAATATTCATATGGCATGGTAGAAAAAGCAATATATCTTTATCTTTTTGGAAGAAAACTTAGAACTTTACAAAATATTGTATTTATTTTGGGAAAGAAAACACGCATTATGTAATACCAGCTCTTCTTGGGTTTACTCTTTTTCTGTTATGTTTTGGAAATGTTACCTTTTTAGTGGTTTCATAAAAATGTATATGTAAGTGCATGATAATCCTTAAGTTCTTGTTTATAGCTAAATTATATGCTATGCAGTGGTTTATTAAAAACACAATTTTTTTCAATTAAATATTTTCATACACTAACCCTTGCCCCTGGAAGGATCATAGTGCGTTGCACAAAATTGACTTCCCCTCTACTAAATTCCACATTCTTTGGAGGAAAACTTGATGAACAAGTCCATGTTTTGCCTTCACCCCTTACACTGAATTCACTGTTGCTGACTGTTTTCTATGCAACTTTTTAGATATTTCCTTCTATGGTAGATCAGGTAAAAAGCATGGACTTAAAATAAAATATGCATGTACCTGGATCTCAACTCCTACAACTATTAGCTAAGTGACAATTGTAACCTGTTTACTTTTCTTTTATGTATAGTTATTATGGTGCCTAGTTTATATTGTAAAGTAGAAGTATTGATATTTTATTATACAGTAATTCCACTTGTATCTCTGTCTTTTTGTTAAAAAATTTTTTCTTGGCATCTACTAAGCA
This sequence comes from Furipterus horrens, assembly GCF_987537825.1. Classification (NCBI taxonomy): domain Eukaryota; kingdom Metazoa; phylum Chordata; class Mammalia; order Chiroptera; family Furipteridae; genus Furipterus; species Furipterus horrens. The sequence goes on from NW_028327171.1 coordinate 14,562,913, forward strand.
CCTTAGTTTTTCAAATTTGATTATTCTTTGGGAAACCAAGAGAATAATGTGACTAAAAAGTGGGACAATTTAAATTTATCGGGCTACCTTCTTACAATCTGTCTGGTCTGTACAAGAAAACAGTAGTTTCATTGAAATTCTAATTCTAATAGAACAAATTATATCATTCATGATCACATATGATAGTTCCTTGATTGCTCAGGTGTGTTGAGCAGATGTCATATACCTGTATGAATTTCAAAAACTGATCTTAGTAAGTCTATTACTGTATTACTAAATATAGTCAACAGCACCTTATTGGAAAGTAATTTCATAAATAAACAAACAGAGGTCATTACTGGAAAATCTGTACTTCAACTCAGATAAGCTGTATGTTGGGAAAAGCAACTTAAGCAAATATTTTATTTTTAACCTAAGTATCAGTTTTCACATATATAAAATGATATAAAAATGCCTTTGGATAGACTTGTGAGGATTAAATGTGATAATACAAATAAACACCTGACACTGTCTTTATTTTGCTTGTTAGTTCAAGAACTCTTATAATGGCCATGCAATTATCTATACATTCCTAATTTTGGAAATTCTTCTAGTTAAATAAGCATAGATATTTACAAAGATCTTTATACAGGTTTTTACTACAATATTGTAATGTTACATGACACACAGATTCAAATGTCTCAAATTCTGCAATCATTAAATTAAAAAATAATAGTTTATATTCTCTAAATGATTAGTGCTATATATTTAGTAACTTGTATATAGTCAGATATATTATATGAATATTTTATAAAGATTATTTTATCCAAGACAATTATCATATTATAATCATGAATAAATAAGAATAAAAATATATATAATATGATACTCTGTGTGTGTGAGTATATGTATATAAATGTTTTAAAAGGAAATATACTATATTACTGGTGTTATTATAATTGGTTAAATCATGGATATTTTTTATTTTCTATATATTGATGAAATTAATAATCTACAAACATTTTATATAAACAGAAAAAATAAAGTTTTTTTTCTGAATATGCATCAGAGATTCCCTTTTGGTTTTAATCATATTATAATCATTCTTTATTACATAGTTAGAAAGAATTTGACTTATTACCCATAATTTAGAGCTTTATAGACATATTTTTTGGGGAGGGGTGTGAGGAGCAAAATGATCTCTAGCAGGAGAGGTCAAGTTCCCAAATAAAATGTTTATATTATATACTTATTCTACTACACTCTTTAAAACTATATGAGTATAAGTACCTCTTTTTTATTTAAAATGGCTAAAGAAATATAATTATGACTATTGTGGTTCCATTTAATATTTCAAGTAAACTTATTGTTTGAGGAGATGTGGACTTTTAAAATAGAGTAATCTTGACCGTAGGTTTTACCTTTCATCACTTTGAATATTTGGTGCCATTCTCTTCTGGACTAGAAAGTTTCTGTTGAAGAATCAGTTGATAGTTTCATGGGAGTCCCCTTGTACATAACTAAACACTTTTTTTCTTGCTACTTTCAAGATTATCTCTTTGTCTTTAATTTTGGGAATTTTAAATGTGATGTGTCTTGCTGTGAGCCTCTTGGGTTTATCTAGTTTGGGATGCTCTGTACTTTCTGAAATTCTATATTTATTTCCTTCACCTGGTTAGAGAAGTTTTCAGTCATTATTTCTTCTAAACTTATCAAAAATAAGTGCAGTGAAGGAACAATCTATTTTCATATGTATTATATGAGAAACATAGCCTTTAAGCTATGTTTCTACCCATACCATCTGCTCTTATTTAATGAGAGTCTGTTTTATATGAATAATGTGGATAATTGCTTCAATCTTTCATTTTGCTTGTCATTTTGCAAGCATAGTTCTAAAAAAAGTGAAATTAAATTGGCCTTATTAAAAAAATCGGAGCCAGTTTTTTTCTTCAACATTCAACTTAACAACATTTTCTTTCATTAATCAATGTTTGTTTTATGAAGAAACACATATCCATTTTTCATATTCAAAATGCAACAAGTTACAATTGTTGACATTTCATTTTTTAATTTAGGATATTTTTTATGTCTTTTTAAAGTTAAATTAAAGCTTAAAATGGAGAATTATTGGCTTTAAGTATGAAAATATCATACATATGTTGTTATCAGGAAATAAAGATAAAAATCATCAAAGAAAATGAAACAAAGTTTAGGTTGAAGTTTCCCAAACCAAGAGTGAGTCCTCAGGCCCTGGCCAGGTGGCTCAGTTAGTTGGAGCATTGTCCCACACACCAAAAAATTTCAAGTGTGATTCCCACTCAGTTCACATACCTAGGTTTGCGGGTTTGATTCCCAGGGTGCATCTGCAAGGAAACCAGTCAGTGTTTCTCTTTTTCCCTCCCACTTTCTCCAAAATCAATAAACATACCTTTGAGTGAGGATTTTTTTTTTAAAGTGTATCCTGAAGTAAAAACGAAGGAAGATCTACAATGACAAGGTAGGTCTTGGATCGATCAAGTTTCAGATATGTTTTGTAGTAATTTCAACATGGCTGAGAATAGGGTTGAAAAAGCCTACTTCCTGAAACTTACAGGTCATCCCTAATTCATTACATTTACAGTGAATTTGTAAACAGGAACGCGTCCTGAAGCTTAAAGCTCTTGTTACAAACTGAATGTTTGTGTTCCCAAAAATTGACTGTGAAAGGCCTAACCCACAATGTGAGGATATTTGGAAATGGGGCCTTTGGGAGATAAGTAGGTTAGATGAGGTCATGAGAATGGAGCCCCCATCATAGAATTAGTACTCTAACAAGAACTGACATGAAGAGTTTGCTCTCTGTCTCTCTGCCATGTGAGCACAGACTGAGAAGGTGGCCATCTGTAAGTCAAAAGTAAACCTCCTACCAGTGCCCAACCATCCTGCCTCTCTACCTCCTACTTTCACCCTCCAGAGTAATTTTAGAAATTTCAGTGTTAAAATGTATTTAACAATAATTATTTATCATGAAGTTTATGGTACAAGTTATTTCATAGTGTTTGACAATATATACTACAACTTAACTGATATATATATAGAGAGAGAACTTTTCACCCCAAAGAAGCAAAATATACATTATTTTCAAAAGTACATGGGACATTTTCAAAAATAGACCACATGATAGGACACAAAACAAGCCTCAACAAATTCAAGAAAATTGAAATTATATTGAGCATCTTATCAGACCACAATGCCTTGAAACTAGAAATCAACCACAAAGAAAAAAATCAAAGACATCCAAACTCATGGAGAATGAATAACATGCTATTAAATAATGAATGGGTTAACAATGACATCAAAGAAGAAATCAAGAAGTTTCTAGAAACTAATGATAATGAACACACAACAGCCCAAAACCTATGAGACACAGCAAAAGCAGTCCTGTGAGGAAAGTTCATAGCAATGCAGGCATATCTAAAAAGGATAAAAGAATCTCAAATAAAACATCTAACCCTAAAGTTACAAGAACTAAAACAACAACAACAAACCAAGCCTAGAGCAAGAAGAAGTAAGGAAATCATCAAGATCAGAGCAGAATTAAATGACATAGAGACTAAACAAACAATTCAAAAGATCAACATAAGTAGGAGCTGGTTCTTTGAAACAATAAACAAAATTGACAAGCCTTTAGCCAGGTTCATCAAGAAAAAAAGAGAGAAGACCCAAATAAACAAAATCAGAAATGAAAAAGGAGAACTCACGACTGATACCACAGAAATACAAAGGATTGTAAGAAATCACTACAAACAACTGTATGACAAGAAATTTGACAACCTAGAGGAAATAGACAAATTTCTAGAAACTGAATCAAGAAGAAGTAGAAAGTCTCAACAGACCAATAACAAAGAAGGAAATTGAAACAGTAATCAATAATCTCCTGGCACACAAAAGCCCTGGATGTCTTCATAGGCGAATTTTACAAAACATTTAGGGAAGAACTAACTTCTGCCCTCCTCAAACTATTCCAAAAAATTCAAGAAGAGGGAACACTCCCAAACTCTTACTATGAAGCCAGTATTACCCTAATTCCAAAACCAGGTCAAGACACAACAAAGAAAGAAAACTATAGGCCAATATCACTGATGAACATAGATGCTAAAATCCTCAACAAAATATTGGCAAACAGGATACAGCAATACATTAAAAAGATCATACACCATGACCAAGTGGAATTCATCCCAGGGATGCAAGGATAGTTTAATATTTGCAAATCAATAACTATAATACATCGCCTAAACAAAATGAAAGACAAAAATCACATGATCAAATCAATAGATGCAGAAAAAGCATTTGTTAAAGTACAACACCCATTTATGATGAAAACACTCAGCAAAATGGGAATAGAGGGAGCATACCTTAACATAATTAAAGCTATATATGATAAACCTGAAGCCAACATCATATTTAACGAACAAGAACTAAAAGCATTCCCCCTGAAATCAGGAACAAAACAAGGATGTCCACTCCCTCCACTCCTATTCATTATAGTGTTGAAAGTCTTAGCCACAGCACTCAGACAAGAAAAAGAATAAAAGGCATCCAAATTGGGAAAGAAGAAGTAAAACTATCATTATATACAGATGACATGATAGTACATAGAAAACCCTATAAGCTCCACTAAAAAACTACTCGATATAATAAGTGAATTTGGCAAAATCACAGGGTACAAAATAAATATACAGAAACCTAAGGCATTTCTGTAAACCAACAATAAAATATCAGAGACAGAAACAAAAAAGAAAATACGATTTACTATAGCAACAAGAAAAATAAAGTACCTAGGAATAAACTTAACCAAAGAGATAAAAGACCTGTACTCTGAAAATTATGTAACATTGAAGAAAGAAATTAAGGAAGATACAAATAAATGGAAGCAAATACCATGTTCGTGGATGGGAAGAATCAACATCATCAAAATGGCCATACTACCCAAAGCAATTTACAGATTCAATGCAATCCTTTTTAAAATACCAATGACATATTTCACAGACCTAGAACAAATACTTCAAAAATTCATATGGAACCAAAAAAGACCCTGAATAGCCAAAGCAATCTTGAGACAGAAGAACACAGCAGGAGGAATCACAACACCAGACATCAAACAATACTACAAAGCCACTGTGATTAAAACAGTCTGGTACTGGCGTAAAAACAGGCATATAGATAAATGGAACAGAATAAAGAGTCCAGAAATAAATCTAGGACTATACAGTCAACTAACATTTGATAAAGGAGGAAGGAACATAAAATAGAGTCAGAAGAGTCTCTTTAACAAATGGTGCTGGGAGAACTGGACAGGGACATGCAAAGAAATGAAACTAGACCACGAACTTACACTACACATGAGAATAAACTCAAGATGGATCAAAGACTTAAATGTAAGCTGTGACACCATAAAAGTTCTAGAGGAAAGCATAGGCAGGAAAATTTTGGATATTCCGCATAACAGTATTTTCACAGATACATCTCCTAAGGCAAGAGAAATAAAGGAAAAAATAAACAAATGGGATTACATCAAACTAAAGAGTTTCTGCTCAGCAAAGGAAAACATCAGCAAGATGAAAAGAAAACCAACCATATGGGAAAACATATTTGCCAATGATATCACAGACAGGGAACTGATCTCCAAAATATATAAAGAGTTTATATGACTCAACACCAAGAAAACAGACAACCCAATTAAAAAATGGGCAAAGGACCTGAACAAACACGTCTCCAAAGAGGACATACAGAAGGTCCATAGACACATGATAAAATGCTCCACATAACTAGCCATCAGAGAGATGCAAATAAAACCCACAATATGATACCATTTTACACTTGTCAGAATGGTCATCATCAACAAATCAGCAAACAGCAAGTGCTGGTGAGGATGCGGAGAAACGGGAACCCTGCTGCACTGTTGGTGGGAATGCAGACTGGTGCAGCCACTATGGAAAACAGTATGGAATTACCTCAAAAAGCTAAAAATGGAACTGCCTTTTGAACCAGTGATTACACTGTTAGAATTATACCTGAAAAACCCTAAAACCCTAATTCAAAAGAACTTATGCACCCCTATGCTCGTAGCAACACTATTTACAATAGCCAAGTGCTGTAAACAGCCTAAATGCCCATCTGTAGATGAGTGGATCAAAAAACTGTGGTACATTTACACAATGGAGTACTATGTAGCAGAAAGAAAGAAGGAACTCCTGCCATTTGCAACAACATGGATGGAACTAGAGAGAATAATGCTAAGTGAAATAAGCCAGGCAAAGAAAGAAAAATACCATATGATATCAGCTAATACAGGAAACTAAAGAACAACATAAACAAATGAACTAAATAGAACAAGGAGCAGAATAACATTCAATAGGGGGGAGGGAGAGAAGGGGGATAAGTAAGGGAAGGGTTTAGTCAAAGAACGTGTATGAATGACTCATGGACATGGACAACGGGGAGGGATATGATTGTGGGAGAAGGGGTGGGCTGGGTGCGGGGGAGCAATGGGGAAAAAATGGGACAGCTGTAATAGAAAAACCAAAAAATAAAATTAAAAAAAAGAAAGAAAATATATACTACAACCTAAGTGTGTGTTTATCACATAAACAGATGTTGCTTCAACTTAAAATTTTTAAGCCAACTGATATTTTTGAGAGTCTAAAATCATGAAGTTCCACCCTTCCATTAGTTTTAAAATACAATTCTAATAGTTAATTAAAAACTAATTTTTTAAAAGTATGTTAGCATTACACTGGCAGGGCAGCTCAGTTGGTTGGAATATTGTCTCATAAACCAAGAGCCTGCAGTTTCAATTTCCATTTAGGGCACATACCTAGAGTGTGGGTTTGAACTCCATTTAGGGCACATATAGTAGGCAATTGATGATACTTCTCTCTCTCTCTCTCATAAGTAAGTAAGTAAATAAATAAATAACAATATATCCTCAGGTAAGTATAAAAAAAATTTTTAAAGTGTATTAACATTCTATGTAATTCAAACTAAAGTTATGCAAATAAGCAATAATAGAGTTTATAGCACATTGTAGCTTCTACATTTTGTGAAAATATTTAAAAACTTACAAAACGGGCTCCAGGATTTTGAGATCCAGTTTGATGCATTGATTAGTATATAGACTATGAAATCAGATTGCCAAGGTGTACATGCTGGCCTCTGATACACTGAAGATTTTGTTGGATTTAAGAGTTTAGTTACTTAACTGTCGAATTTCTCAACTATTTTTTTTTTCTTTAAATCGGGACAATAATAGGTACTTTCTCAAAGGGTTGTTTTTGTGGATAAAATAGGGTAAAGCACTTATAATAGTGATTCATACATATTAGCATCTATTTTACTCTTTTAAATTATTTTTTGTGTGAATATAATTTATGAATTTTAGTAAACTCAATTTTATCCAATTGTGCATGAGGTTAGATTGAATATGATGATCCTCGACCTGAACAACTTTGTTACATACCTTGGTAATTAATTTTGCACAAAATGATGAATAAATTTAAGAAAGAATGACAGAGCAGATATTTTGTTATTGTTCTTGTTTCTATGTGTTCATCTATAAAGCTGTGAAATAGACCACATATTCTGAGGATACTAAAAGTATAAAAACTAAAAATGCATGCAGCCATTTGATAAAACTGATAAATTTGGGAGATATTGCAAATATCCACTCAGACTTATTTTTGAAACCAATCTTTAAATGTTCTCTTTTACCTTTAATTCTGTATTAAATTACTGACAAACCTCTACATGATGCATACAACCTTTAATTTAAAAGGAATATAAAAATAGTTTAGAATAATTCCATTTTTTATAATACATAATACCTTATTTCTTTAGAAATATGCAGCAGGGTACACAAATTTCTTACATTTGCAGATTATCTCTATTTACCCACAACTCTTTCAATTGATAATAACTCATCATTACCAACAATGACTGAATGTTTATTGTAATGTTGGAGAAGATTTTGTAAAACAAATTTTTTAATAAGATGGCTATTTTGATTGAGGTTAGGCATTGTGATGGATGGAGTGTTGTACACTGAAAATTGTTTGGCCTTTTAGTTGTAAAAAGAGCCTCTATATTTTTGGAACTGAAGCACTAAAATAGTAAAAGTAAATTGAGCTCAAGGAATCTCCAGTATTCATGCCAAATCATTTAGAAGCACATTAAATCATCATTTGAATAATTTAGACATGGTAATTGTCATGATGTGATGTATGGCTTATAATTATGGGAAGCTCTTTAAAACTTATGTTTCCAGGCTTAGGTTTAGAAAATAAATACAAAGTTAAAGCTTGGGGCTTCTTAAGGCTATGACAAACCTTAAGCCAATGGATGCTTTTAGTAGAGTCAAGTACAGCTGGCCTGAGTCAGCATTTTACAACCACAGGTCCTAATTCTAAATGTTCTCACTCCTTACAGATGATATGAATACTCCGAGTGTATAAACACACTTTTCATTACATATTTCTCACTCTGTTTAATCTGAAACAAACACACATATAAGTTAACTTTTCAGATACAAGCAAAGATTTTTAACAAGATAATTTCCAGAAGACTAAAGATAAAATCTTGACTCTCACGCAGATACAAAAATAATCATTAAATATTTTATTTAATTCATTTAATGAGGAAGCCAGGAAGTTATTATAATTGAGCAGGAGGAAATGAGAAGAGCAGACTTATTTATACAGCTTTGTCAAATAAATCAAAGACAATAAAAGAATTTAATTCAGATAGTGCAGTTGGTTGTGCTACAGGTAGACAGTGCATAGCCGCAAACAGCGCAAAGACAATGGAAGACTAGAACTGGGTTACCTGGAAAGGGGTATCTTCATGGCAATGCATAATTTTTATTGAATCACATTGTTTCCTATAATTCTTCTGTCATTTATACTAATATAAGCCTGTGACTTTTAGCCTCCCAGTGGAGGCACTCTGGATATTCAGATTAAAGTATCCTTGATATCTAGTGTTATGATTGTTGAGGTGATTGATTAGAATAGATGTTAATCAGTTTAGATCAGCATCCTCCTGAGAGACTGCATATACAGAAAAAAATGCCCTGCTACATGTCACAATGGAATTCACAACCATTATTGTAACCAATCCAGGAAGGATACCACAACCTGTGAAGTAATCAGACCAGAAGAGTTCGAATTAATCAATGATTGTCCTTGTTTTTCAACTCCAATTCCAACTCAGGACGAAATATTCTAAGAAAGCTCAATATGGTCCCCAAAGCAATTGCATCGGATGACCTCTTTCTAGCTGACAGGGCTCAGGGTTCCGTAGGGCATGAGGGAATGATAGAGACCAGAATTGGCCTTTAGAGGCAAAGTGGACATAATTAGACTGGGTTCTGAGTCTATTGTAGCCATCTGCAGGGATCTCTGACCATGGCTGATACATAATCAAGTTCTCATAGGGTGAGGAAGATGAACCATTGACTAGAGTGTTTAACTTGTGAAGCTGGTAAAGATGGTGTTAACCACAGCAATGCAAATTTATAATTCATGTTTTTAGACTGAATATTCATGGCTTGAATATATTTTATTTAATTTTAAGTTTACATAATTTGTTTCAAATAATGCTGCATTTGACAGCTGATATTCTGAATTCCTAAAACTTTGATATTTGACACATATATAGTTCAAAGACACTCATGGATCCAGGAGGTCAAGCCAGTCCTTGAAAACAGATAGGGACAGATAGCCCTTAGTAGGTAAAATTTTGCTGTCATTTTCCATGGCTAGGGACCTGCTAGAGAATTTTTAACCCAGAGAAGAGACATGATCTACTATTTAAAAAAATTATTCTGATTTCTCTCTTGATAATAATTTGGATTATGGCTAATGAAGAATCAGAACATTAATGGAAGATATTTCAGTAACACAGGGAAAATGTGATGTGTCTTAGACTAGGTTAGTAGAAGAAATTGAAACAAGTGGCCAGATTCAGGGTACCTTTTGGAAGTAAAGAAAATAAAAGGATTGAAGGTGGAATATGAGAATAAGAAAATGATTGAGGATTTTGACTTTCCTAGAAGGGTGAAGTTGTCATTAACTGAGATGGGGAGGCAGGGAGTAGAACATGATAATGTCACATTAACTTTTGAACATGCTAAATTAAAAATGGCCATTATACATGTAGAAATATTGAGCATGGTCAGGTATGAGTCTGGAGTTTAAGTATTTGAATAACTAACTATAATGGAAAACTTTACCCCCAAATGGCTGTAATAATAAGGTTTAATAGTAATTTAATTACTTAACAGATAAGACAAGCAGTGCCTTTCATTAAGTAGGAAACATGTAAATGATTTCCCATGTACACACATAATAAATGTAATCATTGTGTTTGGGCCTGTATTGGGTTATAATTAATGATGCTGATGAGTGGTATAGAAAATCTCTTCTGCTTCAAATGCTGGTCTTTCAGCATTTATGGCTGGCTAAGGTCAGTCACTCAAGCAAATTTTGTGCTTTTTAATGTGCTTCAATCGTACCTCCTTATTGTTCTCAAAAAGGAATAAAAAGAGACCCGTTATCTCATTTCTCCACACAGTTACAAACTGAAATAACAGCAAAAATGTTTTGTTATGATTGTGTGTATATATATATATACATATATATATATATGGGCCCTGGCTGGTTTAGCTCAGTGGATTGAGCGTCGGCCTGCGAGCTAAGTGTCGCTGGTTCGATCTTCCAGTCAGGGTACATCAGAGAAGGAAAACTCTGACTCCAAAAAACCTCCGCTGCCTTGCGGCATACCTCTTCAGGGGAAAGGCTAAGGGAGTAAACCCCGACAGAAAATCCGGAGCCGGAGTCCCTAAGGCGGTTTGATGTTGTGGTCAACACCGGCAACTCCTGCGGCGCACCTGAAGCCAAGCTGTATCGACTCCGTCTTTCCCTTGGACCCTTCAGCTGCGAAGAGAGGGGGGGTCTGCTGCATGGGCAACAGCAGACCCTCCATATTACCCTGCCCAGGCTCTGTAGCTTCAGTGTCATCGCAAGATGTCGATTCAACACGGGGAGAGACAGATACCATGTCACTCCCGAGTCGGACTGCACAGCCATTCTCGGCGGTGCAGATGGACTCTTAAGAAGCTACACCATCGTCTCTCGAGACGGACGGCTGCCGCCGCCGCCATACATATATATGTATATATGTTTGTTTTAAAAATTCTGTGTTCATCAATGTTATTTCAGAGTCTTAACAACAAAAGTCTAGCTCTTTTCAAAACTAGAGACAAAAAAGTACATTTATATTCTGGTAATAATTTTATAGCCATTATATAATTTAATATTTAGAATAATTGCATGAGGTAAATATCACTGTCCTTAGCAGTATCAGTTACAGCTTTGGAGGACGGAACACAAAGATATTTTGCTGAATGCCATCCTTCTTGTTTGGTCTTAGCTGCATAAGTCACTCCCACTTGGCTGCCATCACTGAGTGCTAGCCGGAGGTAAGGAACCTGAGGTCTGATTTACAGAACCAGTGTCCACGGTTCTGGGCATACAGCTAGACCTCATTTCTACTTAGTCTTGAGCAGTTATCTTTACTCCCTGTCACATGCCATCTAGTTTAGGGAATATAATGCTACCTAATCATTTATGTTCAAAATCATATAAGTGGAATACCTTTAAAAATAAAAATAAAATACTGTAATCTGTTATTAGCTAAAGTTATCCCAGTGGATGTACTTTTTAAAATCCTGACTCAAGGACATTTTTTTTTCATTGCCTTTAGAGAGAGAGAGAAAGGAAGAGAGGAAGAGAGAGAGAGAGAGAGAAACATTGGTGTGAGGGAGAAACAAAGATCAATTGCTTCCCATGCCCACCTGGACTTAGGATAGCGTGCTGGACCAGGAATTGAACTTGCAATCTAGGTATGTGTCCTGACCGGGTATCAAACTTGCAACCTTTTAGTTACAGGATAATGTTCCACCAATTGAGCCACAATGGCCAGGACCCCATGAATGTAATTTTTTAAATGTTCTGGAAAAGCAAAGGGAAGGAGAAATCATGGCTAACTGGCTACATCAGGAAAACCTTTCATAAAGAAAGTAGAATTAAGTTTGAATTTGAAGAATAAATAAAATATCAACAGGTAGAAATAACAGAGAGAATTCAATAGGCAGAAGGGTATAATGTGAACAAAGTTCAGATGTTGGAAAAAGAGGTTATATTTGGAAAACACTCAAGCATGCCTGGAATGACTTCACTATAAGGGACAATGCACATTAAAGCTGGAAAATATTTTGGAGTGATAGTGGGTGGCTAAAAGCTAGTGTGAGGTGTTTTCAGTTTAGTAGAAATTTTTCTTTATTCCATGTTTTTTTTAATTAAATAACTAATATGATTGCAATTAAATTTTGGAAATAATAGTTGGGTAATGAACATGGCAGAACCTCAGGCAGGATAGTGATAGTGAGAACTGAAGAGTGGGTTACAGAGCAAACTATAGGTAGAAACCACAGGAGTTGGGAAAGAGTGTGATGTGTGAGGTGAAAAGAAAGTTGAATCAACATGAGCTGAGGAGTGTTAAACCACAGTGACAGAATGGTCCTGTAATTACGGAGAATGGGGGTTCTGAAAACAGACACAGGTGTGGGGAGAAGTCCACTGCTTTACATGATTGCATATGACATAGATGGCATCTGGGCATCAGGCATCCGCATCTTTTGAATAATGAGTGAACAAGAGAGACTTACAAGTATGTGCCCTGAGTGTTTTCAGAAGAGAAATGTTTATTGAAGTGAGTAAGATTCTGGTGGTCCTAAAAGAAAGGTTCAACATACGTCTTACTTTTGTCTGTTCTAGCCAGGCCATCTCATATTTAAAAAAAAATATCCTTAATTTTGAACTTTATCTACCCATGTATATTATTCTTTCCTTATAAGAATTAAACTGGTTATGAAAATATGATTCTTTCACACTAATAAATGTAGCAAGTCTGCTAAGTGCCCATCCAATATCCCATTCTTTCTTACCACAAAATTCTATTTTCACTTACAGTTCAATAAGTCAGCTTAAAACTTTTTAATAATATTATTTTGTCATGTAAAACATTTTGGCCAAAGTTATGAAAGAAGTCCCAGAGAAACTTCCAGGGGCTATGTCAACCAGCATGCTTCACTCTTGGCTGGAGATCAGGTAGCCATCTGGACCACATGAAAATGAGGCTTCCACCAAATTCAAGGACAGGAAAGACATTAAGGAACGTGTCTTCATCGATAGCATTGTGACCTTCTCTAATCCTACGTGCTGTACTCTGAATGTCCTGTACTTGAGAAAACATTATGGTTATAATTTCAGGCAATGTTTTTCGTTTTTTGTTCTTAGCTAAATATAATGCTGAACTCATTAAATGAAAACGATTATGTGGGTTTTCTTATCACCGCCATGAACAATGTATCAATTTTAAGGGAAAACAATATAAACATTCCATGCTATGTTACATGATTGAAGTGATGCAATTGTTCGCGTTAAATGAAACATAGGTTTTCTGTGTGTCTGCGTTCTTTTTAAAGGACAGGGCTGTTCGTCACCTTTAAGTGACTTCAGTTTCCTATTGCAATCGTCTTTGTTAATGAGTAGGAACAAACAGTTTTTATATACATAATATCCCACCACTCACAGATACCAACTGAGAAGGCATAGCATTTGACTCTTTTGATTTCATATTGCTAGAGTGATTGCTTGGTCCAGCGTTAAACGCACAGAGATACCTGAGGGGGAGGTAAAAAGAGCTTTGGCCAACTCGCGCTTTGCTTCCTTTGAGAGAGGCAGCATTTAGAAAATAGTGACAAACTGAAAAAAATGGGAAGCAAAAGAAAACGTATTTACAGCAGGAAGACTGAAAACCTTATTTTGCGTAATTTCCCATTTCTTTCCTCATTTTTTTTCATTTTAATCCTCCCCCAAGGATATTTTTTCATTGCTTTCAGAAAGGGGAGGGAAAAAGAGAAAAACATCAATGTGAGAGAGGAACATCAGTGTGTTGCCTTCTCGGACACCTCAATCCAGAATCAAACCCACGACCTCCATAGGTGTCCTCACTGGGGACCCAACCCGTGACCTTTTGGCTTATGGGACGATGCTCCAACCCACTGAACCACATGAGCCAGGAAACTTATCTCATCTTTTATCTCTTCTGTAAAGTAATAGGGGACATTAAAAAAATACTGAATATAGTAAAAGAAAGAAAGAAAAAAGCAAAGCACAAATCCAAGTTTAAATATTAAAGACACTCTGAAGCTTCCAAAATAATGATTAGTGGTCTCCAATTTGATCAATGAACAGAAAAAATATTGTCCGTATTTTCTAAATCTTTGCTTTATATTTTAATATACTTTTATTTTTCATGTAATTTATATTTTATTGTTATAAAATTAAAAGAAAAAATAGAGAAAATCCAAAATTATAACCATATTTGTTTTAATCATTCAAAAATACAAAGCAAGACTATTCTATTTTTATGCTTCATACATCTCCAGGGGAAAAAAGTATATAGCCACATAAATATTTTGTAAGACACTTAATAAACACTAGTAGAAACTTTTGATGACTTTCTCATAAGCTATTCCATTGCTCGTCACTCCCGGAGGAATCTACTTTTTGTATAGGTGTTCATCCCTTCACCATAGGACAAAGGTAAGGTCACCTCATTTTCAGTTCTAGTTATCAAACCTGATCAGTTTAAACCAATTATTGGGGTTTACTGTTCTTCTCAGTGACTGAGTCAGTCATGAATATCTAAATATGTTTTAAGTAATAAAAATATTAGGGGCATTTGCTAGAAAGTTTTACTTTATTCCAGAAGCAAAGAAAGAAAGAAAGAAAGAAAGAAAGAAAGAAAGAAAGAAAGAAAGAAAAAGAAGAGGGAAGAAAAGAAAAGGGAAGGAAAAGAAAGAAAATAATATTAGAGACCGCTTTATTTATGCTCATTAAGCCAAATCTTGTTGTAGGCTTAGCACTGCTATAGCTTTATTTTTTAAATATTTTTTTCAATTACAGTTTACACTCAATATTATTTTGTGTTCATTTGAGAAAAAGATAATAGGTATGGAAAGCAAAGCAAAAATTGAAAAGAATCTAAGTCCTTCATTATCTCATATCTGCTGCATTTCAAGTCTGAAGTTTCTCTACTTGCATTCTTTGTTTAAGGGGTATGATAATTTAAGGTAGATAAGGAGTCTTATGTTACTTGCATCCAAAGCACATTGATCTGCAAAGTATGTATTAACTAAGCCAATATCTACTCAATGAATACACTTAGTTTAGGAAAAGTATTAGAATATTTCTTATTATCAATGTAACAGTCTTTTTTTCTGCAGAATGAACATATTTTTTTATTCTATGATTTTAATGGGCAGGTAGGGTGATATGAAGCGTACGTCGCATCAATGTTGCATTGAGATCAAATTAAGTATCATTTGCATAATAATCATCTCAGGCTCAAAAATGCACACCTTGGGATTCCTTCTCTGATCTACTGTACTGAATCAGAATCTCTGGGGTTTGGTGACATAGCACATTAAAATTTAATGGACCATTCAGTTGGATCTTAAGTATACTACTAAAAGGCACATAATGAAGTGTTTGTTATTTAAAACACCTTACTTCTTTGCTTTTTATAATAAGATATGTAATCCCAATTAGTTTAACATTATCAAAATTGGTAGTTCACCAAAATTCAAAATCTTGTTTGTAATCAAGTTTAGATATTTTCCAATAATTAGCTCTTGCCAACCACACACAAGTTGTCTAGTATACTTAAAATTATGAAGATAATGTGCATCAGCAAATGTGATTCCTAAGAATTCATAAAACTATACTTTTAATAACTTTGATTAATTTGAACATATTGCAGAAGAAAATTTGGCATATATTCACTTTATCTCAATAAATAAATGTTATTAAAAATTGGGGATAGTAATTAGATTGTTGCAAGTCAGTGCAGATTCTGTAGTTTGTAGAATCGTTTCAGAAGCATGAGCAAATCAACTTAATTCTAATGCCGTTAACTTAGTGTAGATTTTAATGACCATAACTGTTTCACCAAGTCTGTTGCCTTAATGACTATCACAGCAGATGCTCCATCTTTGCTTTGGAGATTCTCATGGAGATCACTGTTAGATTCAGCACAGACCAAAAGAATGTGTTCTCTGCTGGGAGATGTTTCCAATACTGGGACTGCAGCACCTGCCTGCAGATGGTAGGAACAAACAACAGTGGGTTACAGAAACTAATGTCTATGCCTGTGAGTTTACTTGCATTCTGTGAAAATACACCTGCAGAGTGAGTTTGGAAATACACCACTGGTAACGTGATGTCATTTGTACTGGTGATTAAACCGTGTTCATTGCTGAAGAAACTCACTGAAATATAATTGTTAAAGGTGCAAATAAGTGGAAATTTAAAATAACAGTCACATTCTCTGTCAAGATATTCTGAAAATATGACTTATTTGAACCAATTCTAAAAGACACAGAATATGCAAGTAAGCCAGAATCATTGGGAATAATTCACAAAATTAACATTAAATATTCATGCAATATAATGGGTCCATGTTTAACTTCATTATGATTCAAGTTATATTTGCACATACATAATTTACATTTTTCCTTTTTTATTAACAAAGACACAAGAGAAATTCTCAAAGGTTCAATAATTTAGGCTTCCTGATTGAAGGAAATACATTTTCCCTGACAAAACAGAAAAAGTTATTTTCAGTAGGACTAGAGGAACAGATTTTCTATTAATAAAAATTGAGTCCAAAACTCCCAGAGCACAATGTATCTAAAATATTTGTATCAAAATGTTTTATACCTAATACATATTTAGCAACTTATCATGAAAACTAAGAATCTAAACAGAATGTTTTTCATAAACACATAAAGTTTTTCAAATTATTTTCATTAACAATTTTGTTTAAAGTTTGGGAAAGAGAATTTTCATGTAGTCAGAAAAATAGCTCTAGTTTCTAATGGCTCTCCCAGAGAAACCTCTGGTAATTAACACTTATAAGGAAAATTATTTTAACTGAAAATATAAAACAAGAGCTTTTACTTTTTAATGAATATTCTTATTTGCCTCACATCTTATGACTGGAATGTAATTTGCGTTCTGTATTGTATGTTACACATTTCTTGATTAAAATTACTAAGATCAACTTATACATGTTCACTAGGGATAGGTAGATCGTCACATGCTGACATAGAGTTGAATAAAACGTAAGTGAAAAAATTAAAGAAGTAGTTAAATTATATATTTTTTCTCCCTCCTAGTTAAATTATCTTTTGATGGTAAAAACTAGCCTCAATTTCTAGGTTAATAGCATGCAAATATTATTTTTTTTTGTAGCTGTAATTCAGGAAGTTTTATATTTCAAGGATTTTAAGTTGTCATCTGAAATGTTTAGACTTAAAGTTACTTGATATTTAAATCACTCTTCTTCTACGCCAAAAATCATATTATTGTAAGACATGTTCACTTGTTACACAGCTAACATTCACAGACCAATAAACAATCAAAATTGACAGTGATTACCAGGAACATGAGCATTATTAGACAGCTGAACAGTAACTCATTTGAAGCACAACTCGGAACCTCTGTTCTTGTTTTCACTACCTTTCTTCTTTCACTTCCATTCAAGTCTCTCTTTTTTTCCTCCCTTTTATGTGATTCCTCATACCTGGTTTCTTTCTTATATCTGCCCTTTATTTTGGTAGTTAGATAATTTACATAGAGCAGAAAGATCTTAAAGTTCTTTCTCAGTTAAAGCCACTTTTCTTGTTTAATATCTCCTTTGGTTTCCTGCAAACTCTTGTCTCCTATGTCTCAAAAGAAAAAAATGAAAAGTAAATGCTTTGTATGATTTCAAAATAATGTATTATCTTGAACACTGACCTTGAATTTGGCAGGATAGCAAATGGTGATCATTAATATTTTCTTTAGCCAAGTCTGGGGCAAAGCCGTCACTGCTCTGTTTTTATTTTACACTCCCTGGTACAGATTCAGAAGCATGAATTTTATTAGTGAATTACAAGAATTTCTCCATCTTCCTTAAGGGCTCAGTGAACAATGTTTGACAAAGTTTCTAGTTCAAAAAATGGGAAACAGCAGTAATAACATAAACATTGCATTTAACACTTGACAGATATTGGGTTTTCCTCGGTTTACAGAACTGTTAATTATACTAACTCAAACTTATATGGCAGAGAAAAGAGTCATTTTCCCTTGACACGAAAGGCATCTCTAGTTAGTTGCTCGTTGGTTACTCTGGGGAACTTAGAACATTCTAAAATCTGGTTCTTTGTTCTGCAAACTCAGAAACCAGATATGATTTTCAAGTAAAATAAATCCATATCCAAATTTGAGCAGAAAAAATTAACCAAAAAGATAAAACTGACAAATAGTTTTTAAGCATTTCAAATAAAAAACAAGTTACATTTAACAATGTAACTTTTTATTTTAGCTTAAAATTTTCAGTTTTTTCAATACATAAGTATCCAAGTCATCTCAGTAGACTCTTTAAAACACTGTATAACCAGAAGAAGAAAAGATTATTCAATGTTTATGGTTGAACTAAAATAGGTTGAGTTCTCCATTTCTGCATAAAGTAGGTCATTGCTAATGTGACAATTATATTTAAATTTTTTGTTAATTTTTACCTCTCCGGATGTATTAGCCACAGTTTCGGATACTGTATTTGTTATCTTCAACTGCAAAAATGCTATTTAAAAGTAAGCTATAATCTATGTAAAAATAAGCGATTTCTAACAATATTTATTTCCAAATATTGGATTGTGGATAGCTCTGGAGGTTCTGCTCCAGGCTATGAGTTAGATGCAGCTCAGTCCCCATGCCTTCTCACTCGGACTCAGTGTGACAGGCCCATGACAGCTAAGGGCATGCTCTTTCAGGGCAGATGGCAGAAAGTAAAGGAACTAAGCCCGCTATCAGTGGGGTCAGGAGGAATCCGTGCAGGAAGACAAAGAAAAGTGGATACTTCCTTTACAATTATATAATCAATAACAGATAGTGCCTGAACGTATTTGCCCTTGGGAAACTTCATTTTCTACATTTGATAACTAAATTATCAATTTTCCTTTGACTATTGCTTTTTCTTTTAATATTTTTCTATATTGGTCTATTCAAACCTTCAGGCCTTGGGATCATTTTATTTCCTTAATAGAATTTCACTCACTACTCTGATGGAATTTATATCAAACTTATTTTTCTTAACTCAGTTCTTAGTTTATTGATGCCTCACTGTAGATCTCAAGAAATATTGAATAAAACATGGTTTATGGCAAAAGAAGCTATCCACAAAACAAAAAGGCACAAACTGAATGGGAGAAGATATTTGCAAACAATTTTGACCAGTAGTTAATATGCAAAATATATTAAGAACTCATACAACTCAACAATAATAACCAAAAACCCCACAGACAACAAAAATTCATAAACAGAGTGACTGAACAGACATTTCTCCCAAGAAGACATACAAATGGCCAACAGATACGTGAATAGATGATTGACTCCAAGAGCTGTTTGGGAAATGCACATCAATACTGCAGTGAGGTACCACACACACCTGTATAAAGAGGCATTATCAAAAAGACAAGTAATGGCAAGGGCTGAAGAGGTTTGGAGGAAAAGGTAGCCTCATTCACCACTGGTGGGAATGTAATCTGGTACAGCCACTGTGGAAAAGAGTGTGGAGGTTCCTCAAAAGTAATAGTTACCATAGGACTCAGCAATCCCTCTTCTGGGTATCTACCTGAAAAATTTGATAACATTTACAGTAGTCCATCTCTATATTGTGGTTCACTTAGCATGGCCTCACTGTATCGCGGGATATTTAAAAATATTATATTTAATTATTTATCGCGGATTTTTTCACCATATTGCGGGATTTTGCGTTACTGAATATGTATGTTGTTAAAGTTACTTAGGTTTAAGAGTGTAGAATATGCTTAAGAATATAAGTAGTGTTTATAAAAGTGTGGAAAAGGTTAATAAGGGACTGGGAATGGTTTATAAGTGCGTGGGAAGGGTTTATAAAGCCTTAAAATGTATATAAATACTAAAATAAATGTAAGGTTCCTACTTCGCTAATTTTCACCTATTGTGGGGGAAGTCTAGAATGTAATACCCATGATAAGTTAGGGAATACAGTATTTGTGAATTTAGCATTCACATACAGAATGGTATGGCGGTTACCAGAGGAAAAGAGGAGGATACAGGCACAGTGAAGTGTAGAGGTGGTCAAGTGTATTGTGATGAAAAGAGATTTAACTTTGGGTGGTGGGCACTCAATGCAATATGCAGAGGATATATTATAGAATTATACAACTAAAACCTATATAATTTTATTAACCAGTGTTACACCACTAAATTAAATTTAAAAACATGGTATAGCCATCACATTTTCAAAAATAGATACATATGCTTATACAAAGTGAAGACTAATGTTGAATTCTGTGTAAAATAATTTAAGAATTATACATCTATGAAATAATAAAATTTAGAGGGTAAATAAAGACAAGTCCAGTGATCATAATTTTGTTAATATTTACCTACTGGATCTTGGTGTCCAAAGCCAAAGAGTTGTTGAATAACTGTGTTCTAACAAATAGTTCCCTTTGTGCAGTTAATCATGGAGACCTTGCCGTTTATCCCTCCCGGATTTTTCTAAACAGTACTTTTGAAGTTATTCTCAAATCAGACAGCCTGAAATCCTTGACTCGTGAAATTTGCCTTATAATAAATACATTATTATTGCTATTTAATGAATTTTTATTACAAGCAGAAACTCCAAGTCAATACATTATATAGTATAGTATGATATTATGTGACATTTGGAATGCACAAATCCCCCCTCTGTGTTTCTGGTTTGGACAGCTGTTTTATAGTGCCATATTTCCAAATATTTGGGGAAAATCTTCACTGGATGTCCAAACAGTACTCACAAAGTAAAACTGTAAAATCACAGATTCAAACTCACAAGAAAATTGTCATATTTTATTTTAGTTCATTTCTGTTGTGTTCTTACATCTGTTTTGCATCTTCATTTTTCCAACTACAAGGAATGAATTAAATAGAAAATTACATAGAACTAATGAACATGTTTGTCAACAGTAAGATGAAGATAAAAGTTATAAAATTAAAGTCTAAATTTACAAGATTATACAACAAATGTAAACCTCCTCAAAATAATATTCTGAAAATACAATTTTGAATGGAAAAATAAGACAACAATAACTGTTTAAAAATTAATGTATAACAAATCTTTCTCATATTTGAAAGTTAATGAATGTGTACAGAGAGAATATAGTTAATAGTGAGTGAGAATTCCATAAATGCTTAAGAATATAATTAAAATTGTGGAAACCCAGATTAAACTACTACATACAAAAATGCAAAGCATAGGAGCAGATTATCTTGGATATATTTAGAGGGGAAGAAAAAAAGAGCAATTCATTCTTAGGCCTATTGTTTGAAATCAAGGGTAAAATGTTAATAGAAGATAGAGCAAGAAATTCCTAAATCTATTTTATCTTCTTTTGGTTATGTTAATTATATTGACATAAAAATTGCTAGAACAAAATTAAGAAAAACTATTCAAAAGCAATTGAGGTGAACTCTAGAAGAACAAGAAGCTTTCTAAATCAGCTAAGTAAAATGTCCCAGATCATTTACATTATAAGAACTTAAGATGATATTAACCCAATGTCAATTGTAGGGTAGAATTTATGAAACTTTGGTGGAGATAAATATATATAAACCGTATTTCCCGCCAAAAGAAGAGTAAGTCTAGCAATTCTAGTAAGTGGTTAATATTGGTCATCTTTAAGCTTCCTTATCGCAATATTAGCTGGTTGATTTGTGGACATCTAGAAAAGGAAATACAGTTGGCCCTTGAACAATATAGGGGTAAGGGACACTGGCCTCTGCCTAGTCAAAAGTTCACATATAACTTCTGAGTCTCTCAGAACTTAACTGCTAATAGTCTGCTGTTGACCAGAAACTTTACCAATAATATCAGTTAGTTAATTTATACATATTTTGTTTGTGATATGTATTATATACTATATTCTTGAATAAAATAAGCTAGATAAAGATGGAATTAAGAAAATTATAAGGAAGAGCAAGAATATTTATAGTACTGTATGTATTTATTTTTTAAAAATTGTGACTAAGAGGACCCATAAAGTTCAAACCCAAGTTGTTCAAGGGTTAATGTAACTAACACTAAGTATTCAATAATGGAAAATTGTTGAGACATTCATGAATTAAGTTTATTTTAAAAAGAGAGATGATAGTTGCACTAGTCTTTATGCTGATCATATGCCCCTGGAAAGCTAAAATGGTGTAAGGGTGAAATAAACCACTGGAGCCATATAATTTAGAAAAAATGGCAAGAATAGAAGAGGAGATATGCAAAAGACTATGATATTTGGACAAATAAATTAGAAATATGTAAATGATGCTAATGTAAAAGGAAAATAAATACAAATATATCAGGTAGAAAAAATCAGGATATCGTCTCTCTGGGTGTAAAAGTTAATCTTCAAAAAAGTTAAAGTTGATGCTGTATTGAGAATGTTTAGAGGATGCAAGAAATACTAAAATGTTAGAACTTGTGATCTAATCCAAATACGGTGTTAACAGAATTATAGATGGCCTACTAATGGTGACATTTATTGCGCTAACCTCTGCAACATTGAGATAGAAAAGTATAACTCATTTTTGCTATTATTCACATTAGTAGTATCACTTTAAAATATTGTACTTGGCTGTGAAGTAATTTAACAAGACTACAGTTAGTATAATTTAAAACTGATGGCTTTCTGGAAAATATACTACAGGGAATAGCTCTGCATGGCAAAGCGAAGCCCCAGTTGACCCGATAGGTCTTACCTGCTAGTAATTTCTTTGGAACTGTGTAAGGTAATACTCAAGGCAATTATAGTATATAGTAAATTATTCTACAATACATGTCTGTTATAAGCATTCTGTTGCCAGTGAAATACATTTTCTCCCATTTGTCTCTAAATCACCATAATTAACATCATATACACTGTAGCTGCTACATCACATATATCTTCTAATTCACAGAACTTAGTAGCAAGATTATTACACTATATTTCTATAAAAAACACAGGAAACATGCCATTTCCATACAAAAGGTTTTTCTTCAATAGATGGATAAATCTATTTAATAGCAAGCATATTTTTAATATGAAAATTCTGGTCAGTTAATATGCCAAACATAATGGCATGATTTGACTTTCCTGACCACCTCTCCCACTCAAACACAAAGTCATCAAAAACAAAATACTAAAAGAGAAAATATAAAAAGAACAAGCTTAGTGTAAGACACACAAAACAATGAGCAAAATATGAGGTCTGTCCAGAACATATCTGGACATGTAACTGAAAAATACAGACATTTATTGAAGAAGATAAGATACAAGAAACATGGTACTTACGGAAATGATGCCTACCCTTGTATCTTATCAAGATCACCAGGTCATTTGAGATACAGCGAAGTTTAAGAAGTGCCACTGAGGCTGAGTTGCCTCCAATGCCCCGGCTTGGCTGGAAACTTCCTGTCCAGCAGAGGTTTCAGGACCACGGCAAAGATGCAAATTTATCCAGGACACTGTATTTTGTCTGGAGGGATGGGAGGTGGCTAATCTCTCTAGGGGAGAAGAGCACAAGATCTTCGTTCCCAGTACCTTTTATTGAGAAAGGTATGCATGGGAGATACAAGGTCAAAATTCATAAATCATCAATTAGCTTTTAGGTGCCTGGAATACAGCTGACAGTTACTGATGCTAGATATCAACATAGAGGGCACAGTGACCAGTCTGTGTTGGGCTTTATTAAACATATCGATGCCACAGTGGCCTTAGGTGCAAGGTTTCATACTCTCTTTGCTACAGAATGTTTATAGTTAACTAAGAGATAAGCAAAGCAGAGCAAGCTCCAAAGCATAATATGCATTCTTTAAACCCAGTTCCCATGGGAACCTTCTGAATGGTTTTTGGTCTTGTCTGCCACACAGCCTTCTGGTATTCTGCTGAGAATTAGAGGCCTTCCCGGGAGATGGGGGGATGGCTCACGGCTTGGGCTACAGTTCCTGAAACCACAAGGAGCGGTTCCCCACATTCCACCTTGGCTGGTGCAGCTCAGTGGATTGAGCACCGACCTGCAGATGGAAAAGTTGCTGGTTTGCTTCCCGGTCAGGGCACATGCCTGGGTTGCGGGCGGGGTCCCCAGTTGGGGGCATGTGAGAAGCAATTGATGGATGTTTTTCTCTCACATCCATGTTTTTCTCCCTCTCTTCCTCTCTCCTTTCCCTTTTCTTTAAAAATAAATAAATAAAATCTTAAAAAAATAATTTAAGGAAGAGAAAATAAACTATAATAATCTGGTTAAATAGCTGTATTTAAAAGAAGGAAAAGATTATTGCTGGTTGAAGCTTTCAAAATCCACTATTTGCATTCTCTCCAGTGCCAAAACTGTTCCAAAAGGAACATATTTTCATATGCTGAAAATTGCAATTAAGTCAGTCCAAGCCCTTATTTTCCTTAGGCAAATGTGTCCTCATTTTTCTAACTTAATATATGCAATACTTTCCATATTTCGTCTTATTACAAAAGTGTTTAGTCTCTCGTGAAACATCTCCAGTTTCTTTACACTCTTTCTAAGATGGCATGGTTTACAATAAAAGTCATTAAAAAGCACTGGTTCATGTAGCATTATCTCATTTCTGTTCTCTATTCCTGCAGATTTCCCCCTATGTAATCACTTTTATGTCTCTAAATCCCAAGGAACATAAAAATATTTACATAAAAATGATATTTGAGAGTCGTTTAATGTAAGTTGGGTTGTTCTTCAGGAAATTTAATAAGGATGCCCCAGTGCAAAATAATGGGTATAGATGCTCTATCCCGGGCTACAGATAGTATGATCCTTGTTTGCTATTGCTCCCCATCACATAGCTTAGTTACATTAAATGTATTAATTTACTTCTATGAGACTCATTTACTCCATCTTAAAAGTGGGACTAATTATATTAAACATGGAGCAGGGGTCAGCAAACTAGTACCTACAGGCCAAATCTGTCCTGCTGTCTGTTTTTGTAAATAGTTTCATTAGAACAGTAAAATTCATTTAGTTGTCCTTAACTGTTTTGGAGCAATTGATGCAAAGTAAATAGTTGTGACAGAGACCATATGGCCTACAAAGCCTAAAATATTTACTATATGAATCTTTATAGAAAGTTTGTCAACACTAGGATTCCTAGATTTGAAATAACAATAATAATGAGTTAAATATTTAGACATAATAGTTAAAAACTTCCTGGCACATAAACTTCCTAGCATATAAACTTCATGGTAGTAAATGGTAATGTGCCATACGAAATTTGTATTAGCCCACAAACTCAATGCAAGTACTTTAATCAAGCAATGCAAAATTGATGAGACTCTTAATTTTTTAAAATTCCTTACAGAAAGGTAACTCATAAAGTATAAAACTATATACATTCTTAAAATTATTTTATAATATTTATATATTCCTGCAATAAGAATGTTTAACAATGACATTATCTGTTTGAAAGGATGCTGAATACCCAATTTATAATACAAATAAAGTCAAATATGCCTTTATTTAAGCACAAGAAGTATTTTAGTATCTTACCTTCCACTCCAGATATTCCTCTACTATAAATCTTGATGAGGTTCTAGAGAATAAAGTTATTTTTTTAAGTAATATATAGGTGAAAGTTATAAAAAGAGAACATGTAACATTAAATTTTGTTATATAAATGGCATGTTTCATAATATTTTTAAGTTTTGAATATAAATATACACACAAGCACAGACAAAATAATCTAAGCATAAAATATAATAAATAACATCATCGCCCCTGAATTAAAACTTCTTTCATTGTTCAACATAAAAATCACAATTCTTTTATATAAAAATTTTATCTAATTAAAGAAAGTTTTAACTCAAAGGAAACCATTAAACTTATATCATAAGGAAACTTTGTAAAGGAAAACTTGCAGTCTTTGTCTCCTCTAAGTCTAAGGAACTTGAACACTTGTACAGTGTTTCATTGAAATAACAAATTCCAAAATCTCATTTACTTATGGATTTTTTTTATGTTTATTTACTCATTTCTAAAATTACTTTAGAGTTTATTTACTGATGAGCCATTGGAGAACTTCAATAAATATTATAACTTATATTGCCCATGCACACTGCCTTGCCCAATTACTTAGTTCTTGAATGTAGACTGTAATATGTCATTAATGAATAGGCTGTGAATCTATGCATTTTCCCTTCAAATACATAGACGCATATTGTTACCTACACCTCCATGCCATTCCTGGTATCAATTAAATGAAAGCTCAACACAGTGTGTCTTGATAACTTAAGAACCTAAATTTCATTAAATATACAATGTAATTGAATGTTTCACAAATAATAGTTGTTTTGGGAATCCAATTCTTCTGTTTTTATTAAAACTCTTAATTCATAGTTTCCATTGACAACTTGTGGCCAATATACACACCCCAGCACACACATCTTATATGTATCAGAAATAAAGTCTTTTTAATACAATTGCTAATTAATTGTTTCTAAGTTAGATTAATTTTTGCACAATTAATTTTAAATCTATGTCAGAAATTTAGAGTTACCCTACATAAGCCCTCGTACACACTCTCAACATTTAAAAAATATATGTTCTATAAATATTATCTTTATAAGTCGCCTTTGTTTTCAGTTGTTACTCCCAGGCCTTGGTTAATACTGATCACTTTGTGCCCAGTCAAGTATGTCAATTAGGTTAATTAAAATGACCTCTTATTTGGACTTCTGGCCTTTGATCTTGATACTCCTACCACACATTGTTGATAAGGTAGCAAAATGAGCTTCCTAAAATGAACATCTAATTATGCTACTCCCTTGATATAAAATCTTTAAATAATATGCTTCTTAGCCAGCAGTTCCAGTCATGACCACTTGTAAAGATTATTAAAATAATAATTATAATAAAAATATTGATTTGCAAATACTACATATTTCAGACTTACTAAATTAGAATCTCAAGTTTTAAGTCTCTAGGCTCTATATTTTTTTAACCTTTGAAGGAAAATCAATTTATATCCCAGATTCGGAGCCGCTGGTTTAATGGCCTGCTATTACCTACAAGATAAAATGTGGTTTGACATACAAAGCTGTTTAAAAATATGACTCCATTTAGCTCTCTAACACCATGCACTGCACCAGAGTAATATCACACATGCACAAATGCCCATAGTCCTCTGAACACTCAATGATCTTTAATTCTTTTGTGTTTGATCTACTTGGAATGGTCTTTACCACTTTGCCCACTGGCCTATGTCTATTATTCCATTAGCAGTAATTCCTGAGATATAGGTCCACATTTCTTTCAGGGAGCATTCGGGCCACTGCAGTCACAGTCTTCTTAGCACTAAGAGTGCTGTGCTTTACCTATTGGTATATAATTTTGTCCATTTACTAGGCGGTGGTTTTCATGAGCTTAGGGACAGTGATTCATTCCTCTCTATATGGACGGGTGTTATCAACTTTCAACGGCTGGCACATAGTAGAAACTCAATACTTTTCAATCATGATTTCACAGAATCAGTATTTTTATTCATAAAAAAGGCATTTTATTTAATATTAATTACTACAAAGAAATCAATCAATGGTTCCTACTACCTGTACTTTTCTGAAAAGTATAATTTTACAAAGAGAAAAGGAAAAAGTCATTGAGCTTTCAGTATTTTGCATCTTAAACTATATTTGCTATTTTTACTTTCAGAAATATTCGCTTGCCACTGAAGGTCAGGTAAAAATGGGAAGTTTCTCTTCCCATAAGTGGCCTGAGGTGACATCTGACAGTGGCTCACTATTCACTTGACCCAACGAAATCATGTAAATAAAGAGGTTCAACTCTTCATGTTTACTTTAAGAACACTTGTGAAACTGTTCAGGTTTTAGGGTATGCATATTTGAAAACCTGCCAAGTATCTGAAG
Organism: Furipterus horrens; assembly: GCF_987537825.1. Taxonomy (NCBI): domain Eukaryota; kingdom Metazoa; phylum Chordata; class Mammalia; order Chiroptera; family Furipteridae; genus Furipterus; species Furipterus horrens. The sequence continues at coordinate 14,591,036 of NW_028327171.1, forward strand.
GATGTCACTTTGCAGAAGCAACATGTAGTGTTCCATCATTACAATAGTGAGTTCATCCATACAGTGTAGCTGGATGCAGGTTTGGTGGCCCCCAAAGAGTACTTAAGTTTTGCTACATGTGCCTAAAACTGCAGAGAGTAATGCTGTACTTACCTATAGATTCTCTGATCATTCAGCACATCCAGATGAACAAACCTCTCAAGATATGTTGCAGAACTTACAGAGCTCATTGTGAATTAACCCACACATGAGCTCTCCCAAGACAGTAAAATAATCCTTACTATAAAAGAGCGGATTGTTCCTAAACCAGAAGAGGAGGTTGCACAGAAGAAAATTATATCCCAGAAGAAACTGAAGAAACAAAACTAATGGCCCTGGAGTAAATGCAGCATAAAATAAATGCTAAGAAAAATTTTTTAAATGGTAGGTTTATAAGATGTTTAATCATTAAGAGAAGACTATAAACTGAAGATATAGCTTGCTACTGACCATATTTTTTTAAGGATTTTTTAACTAATAAAGCTAAGTTACCTTTCTAGTGAAGGATTAATTTGAGAATGCCATAAGATAAATTGATTTTAAACAGAAAATTTTAATTTTAAAATTAAAATAATTTTAAATTTTAGTTGCCATCTAGATTGGAATGCCTTTTATAATATCTCTTGTGGCATAGTTCCTCTGTGGAATAGCTGACATACTATGATTTTAACAGACAAATATGTATGATATGATACAAAACACTAAATAACATTGAAAATAAGTTATGTTATATGAATGCTATAGATTGAATATTTATGTCCCTGAAAATTCATATGCTGAAATTTCACCTCCAGTGTGATGGAATTTGGGTGTGGGGTCTTTGGGAAGTAATCAAGTCATGATGGCAAAGCCATCGTAAATGGCATCAGTGCCCTCGTAAAAGAGACCCCATAGGCCTGGATCGTGACTTCCCACCATGAGCTGCCCAGTTAGGAATGTATGATCAGATCACTCTGTGGCAATATTTTCCATAGAACAACTTTTTCATCCACAAGTCTAAAGATACATTCATTTGGTTTCTCTAAAAACAACCTCTACTTAAGCGCTTCGGAGAAATTTTAGGTTATTCTCTTCATTTGGCTTTCTCACAATATTTGTAAAAAATTTTTCCATTCTACATATAAGTTTGGAAATTAATGCTCTCAGTCAGAGAACATAAAATGCCATGAAACAAAAGGATACAAACTTTTGAAAAGATTTTTTTGTCTTTCACAGTGTATTTAATATTGCCAATTTAGACATGAAGAGGCTGTGAAGTTTCACTTCTGGCTTCTTTTGGAAAAAGAAAAAAGAAAAGAAAGAAATACTGAGGCAGCAAGGCTGCTCTGCACTCCCCTTATGCAGTAACTAGGTGGAATTAATTAACTATTGTCACCATAGAAAGAATCTGCATGCTTAGGTCCCACCTTCACACATAAGTATGAACATCACTTCACATTCTCCCTGGCCTGCCAAGTTTCACTTATTTGTGCCAATTAAGCTCTTACATACAATTGAATTTGTTAATTGCTAGGTTACTATTTTTTCAATAAACAGTGAATCAAGGATGAAAATATGTAGCATCTAAAATGGGAGAATGAGAAGAAGATTACTATTTGAGGGTCTTTCTTTTTCTTTTGCAATGGGTAAAAGACTAGGCATAAATTGAGGTATTTAAGATAAATAAAATTTTTATAAATCAATATATAATTACAACCTCCATTCTTCTAGGGTTATAGAAGGTTAATCTCAGTCAAGTTGGGGTTAATCTCAGTCAAGTTGGGGTCCTTTTTAAATTCAAAATTTTCAATAGTTTGGGAGATGATTAGGATATCAGAGGCTCACATATCTTTCAAATAATCTGGCTACATGGTCATCCTCCATCTCTGATCTGTGCAGGTAGTCACTAATTTGAACCTCTTTTATGTCTGCTGCTCCTTTCCGGAGAAACACTCAGTAATTTTCATGCCAGGCTTTAAGACATGAGTGACATTGGGTGGATTCTTTGTCACCGTGAAGCATGGGTAACAGTTGAGGTTATTGAGGGCCCATATTTCATTTCTCCTGAGTCAAACCCATTTCCAGAAGCAGTGAACACAAAATGGCCTATGTGATTAAATGGGACAGATAGAAAATTACTAAGAGAAGAAAAAAAATCTTGTCTTATGTACAAACAGAACCTACAATCCATAAAATTGCATTGATTAAATCACATGTTTTTCTTAATTTCCTTTAGGTAACACCCCGTGTCATGAGCCCAAATATAGTTACCGAGGCTCCGAGATACAAAGGGATAATAAGTAAACTAACCAGGTGAAACCTAATTAAATTCACTGGGCATGAAATATACACATGTCTAATACCTGTAATGGGCTAGGCAAACAAATGAAAACTTGGAGTGTACTGGCACAAGAAAAGAGGAGAGACATAGTTCACTGTGTTAATGAATGGATCTCATGCATGCATGAAGAGAACATCAGGAGAACACAAAAGATGGAAGAGAATAATATAAACAACAGGGAATTAGGAAAAATGTTTAAAACAAATTTCAGATTGTTAACTATAGTATAGACACTTGACAAAATTCAAAAGACCATCTTTCTAATCTCTTAACTTCTAGAACCTGTTTATTTTATTTTTGTTTTTTATTTTGACAGTTGTATTGTGCACACATTGTACAGGAGCACACACACACTTTATTATATTGATATATAAATGCAATTAATTTTAAGTCATAGTAGCTTTGATTACTTAAGTGTATTAATTATATGTGATAATCAGATGTCAGATTTATCTCTGTAGCGAAGTTATTTTCTCACAGGGTGGTCTAGACTAATTTCTTCAGAGTAGAGGTGGAGAAATCTCTTGCTGTCTATGGCATCGCTATTTCCCCCTGTATTTTGTTTAAATATGAAAGCTATTTTTAATACTTCATTCTTCTTTGACAACAGTTTCCATTAGGTCTTTATGACCTGTCAATAATTTCTTCAGAGAAATCCATTTCTTTTAAACACATGCTCTCACCACCATAGCTAGATTGATACAATTTTTTTTTCTTCAAGGTTTTTCCATGCTTTATTTTAACATAGTTTCCAAATGGAGCATTTAAGCCTAAATCCCCCAGAAACAAAGTCAGGGACCATGAATTACCTTGGACAAGGGAGTTCTAACAGCATGGAATGAATCTAGCAGATGGGTAGTCAAAGAATTTAAGTAACAGCCAGGAAAGGAAACTGCCACAAATCCTACCTTTGGGATTTGATAATTTGCCTGAATCAATAACAACACTATGTTTTTTATACTTTCTTTTTCCCAATGGGAGTTTTAGTTTTGGGTTTCCAGCTCCTTTCTGCCTATTATATATATGATGTTCTCCCTAGATAGGTTAACTTGAATTTTAGTTTTATTGGTTGTTAGGCTGCAAGGAAATTATACAGACCTGATGAGAAGACCGATTTTGAATTTGAAGGTGGAAACGTAACTGAATAGGTAGCTTTGGGTTGTCTTCCTCGAGGAGTAGATATTTGGATTCAATATGTGGAAGGCAAGCTTAATGCTTTTACACTAACATAAATATCCCAACAAGTATACCCAACAACCAGATCCAAAAGGCCTTGTTTTACTTAAAGGCCTTATAACTGAGTTTCTGCTTACTACATGCATTCATGTTTTTATTTATTTTTTTTACCAGAATAATTAAGAAAATAATAATGCCTCTTTATCATTTTGTAGGAAGGATAATTTAAGATAATGTCCATGGAATATGAGAATGTCTTAGCTATTACCTTTGTAATTATTATTATCATTATAGTTATTCCTGTTCCTATCAGGCCTGGACCCTCACTGTGCAGTTCAGGATGATTATATGGTTCATCTCCCTTCTTGGGACCAGATACTCTTTCCAATTTATCATCTACTCTCTGAAGTCTTGTTTCAAACACACTGGAATCCCGGGAACCATACAACTACCTTTGCCTGGCTACACATGCACTTCTGTCTCCCAGGAGGCATCTGGCCACTTATACTAATTGGTTACCTTTCTCATGTATTGGATGGAGGCTCTAAGGCTTCACAGCAATTGCTTTGTGATTCCTGAGTGCTCTCTCCTGTTCATTATTGCACATTTTTCAGACTTCTTCTTAGCAGTTCACTATCCAGATCTCTCTTTGCCTTCACCTTCATTTTACAGAAAACATATTTATTTCATCAATAACATAAAGGCCATTAGAAGGAGAAATACTTCAATTTCCTGCTGTTGAATCTACAAACCTATTTGTATCCATTCCTGTTTCCTACCTTCTCTTGTCTCATAACGATAGAGGTATATCTTGTCCTCTCCAAAGTTAATCCTTTGTGTAATCTTTGCATTCTATGGTGTCTTAATCTGTTCAGGCTGCTATAACAGAGTATTGTAAACTGGAGTCTTATTTTTTCTCACAGTTCTGCAGGATGCAAATCCAAGATCTAGAGGTCAGGTTCTGATGAGAACCTTCTTCCAGGTTGCAGATACCCTGAAAGAAAGCAAGCCAGTTCCCTGGCCTCTGCTTAGAAGGGCCCTGACCCCATTCATGAGGGATCCATCTTCACAACCAAATTATCTCCCCATGGCTGCAAAAACATCCTAACCACTCCCTCTCTCTTCACACTCGTCTGCATTAGAAGCCGTTTCTATGGGCTCTATCTAAATGTGCTATCTCCCTTGGTGAATATATCACATTTTTATTTAGTTGAATTTCCAAGTATTTACCTATAAAATATGGTATTTGTAACATCATCATTTATTCCATATTGTTTATCAACGACTCTGCAGTCCATTACACAATGTATTAGTGAATCTAAAATAAAACTATAAATAATATAAATGGTCCTCTTTCTACTCAAACCAGTTTTCTCTCTTTCGTTACCCACATGCCACAGTGGAGTCTTCATTCTTATAACGAATATTTACAAGGTATAAAAACAATGCAAGATAAATCTCACAAGGCATTAGAAGCAAATAACACTGTTGCATATTTGAGCATGCAGATTAAACTCAATGTGTTAATAAACGGAAAGTGAACAGAAAGTTTTAAGCAGTCATCACTGAAAAGACACCCAAACCATAAGCTTATTTTCCATGCTCAGTCTTGTCAACTAAAGAAAACTGAAATGACCACCCACTGCTTTAATAGGATTCTTAGCAGAAATATGTGGTTGCTGCCAATCACTAAATTATTTAACAGTAAACCCTATGAAACTGGATGAAGGAATATTCTCTGCACTCATTGACATGGCAGATAACATTAAATAAGAGAATAAAGGGAGGTAGCTAAAAATATAGAAGATGAAATCACCATTCAAAGTGACTTCGTTGAATGAAAAACAAGGAAAAATGTGGTCAAAATAAGATGAGGGTAGTATATATAAAGAGAAAAATAACTTCTTTTTTGTTGTTTTAAGAGTTTATTTTTTATTTTTAGAGAGAGGGGAATGGAGGGAGGAAGAGAGGGAGAGAAACATCCATGTGTGGCTGCCTGTCATGCACTCCCAACTGGGCACCTTGGCCAGCAACCCAAGCATGTGCCCTGACCGGGAATCTAACCAGTGACCCTTTGGTTTGCTGGCTGGCACTCAATCCTCTGAGCCACACCAGCCAGTGTGAGAAAAATAACTTTTCACTGTACAAATACAAGTAATGCAAGTGTGGCAGAAAAATAGCTAAGTGTCGTAACAGATAATAAACCAACCATGATCAGTAGTGATGCAGCCCCGGAGAAAGCAAGCACAGTGCTGAATTCTTAAACAGGAGCCATGCACTGAGAAATGGTGAGGTAATTCTCATATTAGATTCAGCAGTGACTTGACTTGTTTTCATAATCAAAATGAATGCTGTTGTGGGAAATGTAAGGAGAGTTCAGAAGAAGGCACTGGAGTTAGTTTCAGGTTTAAAATTAGTTATAAAGAAGAGGCAAAGAAAGGATTACACGCTCGTGACGACGGCACCGAGGAGACAAACGGCGATATATTACACATCACAGCTCCCCCGTAAGGGGTGGAGCCCAGGTGATGCTACCAAAACCGATCAGGCAGCAAGAATAGTGAAGAGCAATACATAAATGTGGGCCAGGTGTGGTGAGGAGTTCGAAGAGCTGATAAAATATTAGCAGGCAATACTACAAGGATAGAGACTAAAATTGATTTTTCTTTGAATGGCTTAAATAAAATCCTGTCTACCTGAGAATAGGCTAAATTGCTTTCAATTTCTTCCTTATCTTCATAGAAATGTGGATGCGGTTATTTGAAATTGATTCTGACAAATTTAAAGAAAAAACAGTAATCTCCAGGACAGATCTTTATCAAACTCACAAATGATAAAGGTGTAGACGAAGCCAGAGAGTGGCAAACAGTAAGTCAGGTGCGTATGAGCACCAGCTGTGGAGAGCTAACACCTCATGATAACAATGAACAGTGATGAATGTGTACTTCGCCAGGTGCCAGGCTGAGCACATTGCCTGCACTGTCATTGTTAATTTTATTAGTGACTCTGCGGGGAGATAACATTATCCTCTCTAGTTTACAATGTGGATATTGAGGTTTATTAGATGAATCACCAGGCACAGAGCCATAAAACTAAAGCGTGTTCCTTGAGCTCATGCTTGTTTAATACTATACCTCATGTTTTTAACTGTAAGCAATATTAACATCTAAGTAGAGATTTATTTAATTTCTATCTATTTTCCCCACTGTTTCTCCAGAGCCATGCACATAGTAGTTGTGTGAGCAACACTAATTTAAAGACTATATTGCACATATTACATTTTTGGAAGTATTAAGAGACAAGTTTCAAAATGCAAAGATATCTAAATAGAGGAATACAATTTTAAAGGATTTTAAATTCATGGTTAGACTGATATTATTTATTTGGGCATTTTATCACATCAAATATCTTAGTATTAGATTATATTTTCTGTGTCCTAATAATCTTTGCTGTTTTAATAATTTACTTTTAACATACATTTTTATGATTATGATAGTGTCTGAATGGTAAGGGAAGGAGAACAAACATTTGTTATTCTGTGAATTCAATACAATTTCATCCAAGTAATAAAAAAGAAATATCTCTTAAGCTGGAAATAAATATATAATTTAGAATATGTGATGTCTGTATTTTCAAAATAACTAAAACATAAATCTGTTAAATCTAGAAATATACAATGTCTTCAAAAAATGTAGAATGCAGCAATGTAACATTGTTCATAGAATGTCTGGGATTTGTTTCTTTATCTCTGGCTCTCTTTTTGTAATTTAAAAGTAGTGCACTAAGAATCATAGAGGTTCAGCCTTTACCACTTGGGTAAATAGCACAAAAGATCAAAAACAGACTTTAGCCATGAAAATAATACATAAAAAAGTTATGAGAACTGTAATATTCAAGTATTTGAGGTTCTCCAGAGAGACAGAACAAATACATAGGATCCGTAATTATATATTTGTATATATGAGAGGAGGAAGGGAAGAGAGACAGGGAGTTTTAAGGAAGTGGCCCACATGCTGAATGTGAAATGCTCGGTGAGTGCAAAATCTGCTGAGAGGTAGGGGTGTTGGAGGCTCAGAGGAGCTGCAGCTCTTGTCCAAAGCCAGACAGCTGGCAGGACGGGAAAAGCCAACGTTCCAATGTTGTGGATGAATCCCAAAGGCCTTCTGTGCACCGAGTTTCCTCCTGCTTGAGTGAAGTCAGATGTTTGTTCTCTGTAGGCCTTCAACTGATCGGAGGCCTAAACTTGACTTTATAAAGGGCAATTTGATTCACTCAAGGGTTGCCAATGTAAATATAAATCTCATTCAAAAACAACCTTATAGAAACTTCCAGAATAGTGGTTGACCAAATAACTGGGACTGTCGCCCTGCCAAATTGAGACATAAAATCCACCATCATAGGAGCACCATTTATTCTTGAAAGAAATCTAATTTTCCTAAGACATTACCTCCTTAATAATTCCCTGTTAAAAATAAGAAGGGTGGGTTTGTTTATTTGTCACTTTTCGTGCCCACACCCCCTGCAGTACCAGATTGTTGGGAGGCATAAGGGTGGCGCTTGACCACAGAGGCTTGTCAGTCTGACTAGGGTGTGTAAACCTAACAATAGCTCATGAAAACTTGGAAAACTGATTGGTTCTTTTGAAAAAACATGGCGTCCATCCTAAACCCCAGGCACTTGGATATCTTCTGTCCATATCGTAGTGATATTAGCAGCCGAGTCTCTGAAGGCCAGGTGGACTCCCCATGCAGATTCCAAGCAGGAGCCTGAGTACCTCCTCACAGCAGCAGATTACAGCTGGGAACACAAGCCAAACTAGCTGAATGCCCAACTAAACTAGGCTTTAATATGGCACAGGGTCTCTGGACATGGGCTCTATTTCTGCCCTCGATTTTCTACAGTGGGATGCATAGAGGGGACTCAAAGGCAGCCTTTCACACAAAAATACCCCCCCACCCCCCACCCCACAGTCTCCCATACATGGGTCCTTGGAATGCTTTCCCTGTGCTCCCATGGAAGACCCTGATTTTAACTGACAACATGACTATACAATATGACTAATGAATATTTAGATCTTTTTCAGTTCTAAGTAATTAGAAAAAAAACAACGTGAATAAAAAAATATACAGAAAAATAATGAGGTTATAGGGTGATATTAAAATAAAAACAATATAGAGAAGCTTCATTTTTCTTCATAACATAAATTTATAGTTTGTTTTTATATTCTAAATCATAACTATATTTTCTGGTGTCTCCTCCATAATTTATTTTTAGGGGAGACATATTTCTGTTGTGATCCTGTGATATTTCATCAGTAGTTTCCAAATGATTTTCCTGATATCAGTTTGAGAAAAAGTTTATGATATTTATAATGACTTTTACTAATAAATAATAGTGGGCTCTGATATTTAAAAAATATGCAAAGTGTTTCACAACATATTATCTAGAATAATTCTTTCATTTAAGAAATATTCAGTGATAGTAGAAAAATCTGATTATATCTGCCTTTAACTGTAAACCTAAACCTTATATCTTCTTTCATGCTTCAAAAGGAAGCTTTAACCATATGGCATACTGAACTAATATGAATAGGTACCCTTGCAGCTTAAACATACAAAAATTTACACAATATATTTTATATTGTAGAACAAAGTTTTTAATACAAAGCAAAATAAAGGTAATATCTAGGTGTCAAAATTGAAAACCCTCAAAATCAATGCCATGGAAGGGTACTAGGACATTTAATCTTTGGATATTCCAACTGGATATTAGCCTTGAGAGTGGGTACTGGGATTCTAATGTTCACACGGGCGTGGAGATGACATCAGGGCAGGCCTGGTGGAGAGCTCTTTTCTTGACAAATCTATGAAGTTCACCCCATCTATGAAGAGGAGATTATATATCCTGCTCAGCAGAGAAATAATCCATGAAATATATATGTGTGACAGGTTAAAACCCAAGCAGTAAAGGATGAGAAATGGCACATACACCTAGTAGTAATATTACATGTAGAGGCATGTTGATCAACTACTGCAGAGCTTCATCATTCAGAAGAAAAGTCAAGTTTACTACATTCGTTTGCTAGAGCTGTCATAACAAAGTACCACAGACTGGGTGGCTTCAACAACATAAATTTATTTTTTCTAGTTTTAGAGGCTAGAATTCTAAGATCAAGGTGTTGTCTGGCGTGGTTTCCTTCTGGGGCCTTTCTACTTAGACTGAAGATGACTACCCTCCCACTGTCTCCTCACGTGGTCTCTCCTCTGGGTGCAGGTACCCTTGGCATCGCTTTGTGAGCCACATTTCCTTCTTCTAAGGACATCAGTCAGATTGGATTAGGGTTCACATGACAGCCTCCCTGTAAAGTAGTCACGTCTTTAAAGGCTCATCTCCAGAGATAGCCACATTTTGAGGTCCTAGGTGTTAGGGCTTCAACATACAAATTATTTTGCTGCTATGGGTGTGGACACATTCATACTACAGCACAAGAGAACAAAAACAACTTTCTTAAAAAAGCACTGACACTCAGACTACTTACTGTAAAATAGATGCCGGGAGGAAAGAGACCGATGCCACCCAAATACTAATGGAAAATAATGTCAATCTGTATATCCATAGCCACAGAGAACATTTTTAAGAAACAGAAATAGATCTTTTAAGAAATAAAAACCAGAATTGCTGTTTATATACTTTCACTAAAAAAATTTACTGCTGGGTTGGATTTAAAAAAGAAAAAACTTTGAGGGAGTTACGATATAAAACTCAATGTTTAGCAAAAAATTCAAACATTTTGGTATATATAAAATGTTATTTATTATAATAGTAGTGACGATTATGAATATAGGGGTAGAAAATGTAGGTTTACAATTGTGAGTACACAAAATAGAGTTTTTCCTTATATTATTATTTATTATTATATATTTTCCATATGAAAAACTGTAAACCTACTTTGACCACTCCTGTATTTACACAGATATGCCATTTTCACAAAAGCTTATTTACACACCCCTTTTTCGTGCAAGGGAAATACAGTAGTCCCTCTCCATGTAGCGGTTCACTTATCGTGGCCTCACTGTAATGCAGGATTTAAAAAATTTATTACATTTAATTATTTATCGCACATTTTTCACTATATTGTGGGATATTGCTGTACCGTATACATATGTTGTTGAAGTTAAGTAGGTTTAAGAGTGTAGAATAAATGTAAGGTTCCTACTTCGCGGGGGGAGAGTCTACCACGTAATACTCGAGATAACTGAGGAAATACTGTATATCACCTTTGCAATGCCAAGTAGGCAAATGTGTTTCTGAAGTTTTGATGTTAGCTTTACTCTGGTTTTGACATGTGTTCCTGCTCATAAAGGTGACATGAGTAATTTCACAACATCAGTACACCAATCCATCCGTCCAAACAAAAAACATGCAGCACTATGAACAAATATTAAGATGGTCTTTAATTGTTCAGATACTTGTATGCATCTCTGAAACTTGAAAGACCTTACTATTTTATACGTTTCATTTCCATGACTGTGACTTTTTGGAATAATGGTACCATTTCAGAGTAAGCGGTGTTTTGAACTGCTTTTTTTGTACTTGGAAGAGAGTTATATCTTTTCAAAAGCACAACGTATTAGAAAAAATCTTGAGATGTAAAGTCTTGCTGAACAGGATTTTTTTTTTTCTGTTTTGCTGTTTACTATTTTACATGGTGTTGATTAAGTTGCATAACACTATGGGGGGGTATCAGTTTCCACTTCAATCTAATAAATAATCCATTTCTCATAGGCTTATTGAGAAAATCAAAAGATAGTGTGTGCAAAGCAAATAGCACACTAGAAAATAATGAGTTCAATCAATATAACTTTATTCTCCCACAACTCCCTTATAAAATAAAAGTAATTAAATAAATATCATTGCACTTATAAACCCTTTAAAGCAATTGTAATTGAAATAAAAGGTCTCAGATGCCTCTTATTGAATAGAGGGTGATAGACCAAGCTAAAGAAAGCAGTGATGTCTCTAAACATTTGTGATTATTAGTTCCATTTTTATATATTTTTCCCTATTTTCTTTTTAAAATAATTTTTCTAATTTAGAAAATAGTTATGTTTATGATTAGGTACTTATGCCAACACACTTTATTTAAATTACCCTGGCTGTCATTGAGCTTTCTGCCTCAGTGGTGGTGAACTGCTAGTTTGATAGTCTCTTTCTGCAGATTATAGTGCAACTTCATAAGCAATTACTTTCCAAACGGTGAGTCCTGATGTTAAAGATGGTAAGCAATAAACTCCCATTTACTTGGGTTTCAAACAACAATAGAACTTAAGTGGCCAGAATTTATTTCTATCTTTTATTAATGGTAACTAGGTTCTATCACAGTTCTAATCAAACAGGGAAAATGCTCATATCATCTCTCAGTATCTCCAGTGTATCCCAGGATTTTCTGCCAATCAGTACATATTAATAACACAAAAAATCCCCAAGAGTTCCAATTAATATAAAGCAAGTGCTCTAAGCCACACCAGTTTACTAATCCTAAATAAGCTCACTTTCCTACTATGATTGTAGGAAGATCCATTACTAGCACAGGTAAATTATATACATAATGTTTTCTGAATGTTCTTAATCATTATCATTTCACTCCTGGTCTTGCTTTGTGTATACATATAGACATACATATGCATACACAAAGACTCAGATAGACAATATGTTTTGAATAATTCTGTGGTGTTTAATATACGTATGCTTATTGTATGTTCAGACAGACAAATCTTAGGCATGTGTATGTGTATGTTCCTATGGTTCTTGGTTGTTGGTTAGAAAATATTGGACTAAAAGACAAGAGTCCCAAATATGAATACTTTTACTCTATTTCATACATATATAAAAGCAGAGAAATCACTTTATCTGTATTCAGAGTTTTAGTTGCAAAATAAGAGGACTAAAAATAATCTCTAATGTCATTTTTAGCTCTGTCTTTTTTTTCTGATTCTATTCTATAATTTCTTAGGGTAGAGCCTCAAATATTTATCTAAGAGAATTTTAAATATATTGAACTATTAGAGTTCTCATGTTGGTGTAAAATTCAATTGAAATCAAAAGTTCTTTCATTTATTTTTAAAAACCTCAATATATTTTATTAATAAAGGTGGCAATAAAGTATGTGTTACCTAATTTCTACATTTCACATATTTAAAGACAAAGAGGTGGCCCTTCTCTAAAACAATCTACTTTTATAAACAGGAATTAATATGGCAAATATGTAGGACCATTTATTGGTACTTGTGCAGTGCTAAATACTATAAGACCCATTTCATAAATATTACCTCAATCAATTATCTAGTAGGCTATAGGGATAAGTTTTATTTTTCCAATTATCAAAATGGCTTTATAGATGAGAAATCTAGGTTCGAATTTTACATAACTTACTTATATTCATAAGGCTAGTAATAAGTCATGAAATTAAGTTGCAGCCCAGCTTTTTCTAACCTCAATTCCCAAATTTTTATACAAACTTGATTTCAAAGGTATCAACTCTGTCCCATCATAACTTAATGGAAAAGTAGTCCTTCGTTTTCAAGACTTTAACCCCAGGTCCAGGTGTTGAATTTGTGCTTCGATCCTACTCCCCATTCACACCAGGACACTGTTTTATGAACAGGAAGCTTGGCATTTATATTCAGTGAGTGTCCCTGAGAGCTAGGTAAACTGCACCTTCCCTGAAAACTCAGCGATTCATAAACTGACTCTTTCTGGGGAAGGTGCTAACTTCTGGACCTCTAGCTTCATCTGTATTATGATGTTTTTTTTTTTAGTATATTTTATTGGTTATATTGTTATTGTATTATGATATTTTGGACAAACTTTGTAACTTTTATTTTCTATTTATCTCATCCTTCCCAGATTGATTTCAGATATTATTCAGAATTGCAACACAGTGGAAGAAATAGATGAGTAGGGAGTGCTCTGGGTAAAGAGTAAGACAATGATTTAGTTTAAAATATCATATATATATGATTAATATATATATATATTAATCAAGATCCTAGAAGCTTGGAAATATTAGGAGCATCTGCCTCTGTCACTCCCTGTACTGATGAGCAAGAAGAGTATTTTTATGTTTTATTGAATCTTATAGGGTATTAATATATTGATATTTTGGCTTTGCTTTGATTTGGTTTGTTCCAGAAGTTTTGTCTGAAAAGTTAACTTAATCTGGAGATTTAATATACACAAGTATGGGTATCTGGATATCACATCTTCTTTTCTCATTTTATAGACAGTTGTTTTCAATTCTAATGTTCAAATCATTAAGGACCTCCCTCCCTTAATAAGAAGTTATAGTTTTGACAAATTTAATCAAGCTTTGACTCGGTCTTTATTTCACCATTAATTTAAGTTGCTGGAGTCATTGGGTGGAAAATAATTCATTATACAGTATAACTACTACTTCTTTCCACTCTGAAATAGACTTATATCTAAAATTTTAAATCTTCTTAATGACTGTCAATTCACAATTTCATTTAGAGGATATTATACTGTCTGGCTTCAGAATTCTACTTGCAATTCTTGTTTACACTTTGAAATAGTAAGTATAAGCCAATGTACTCTGGAAATTTTAAGACTACCATATGAAAACTAGGCATTTCAAAAGGAAGATAGTAAATTACTTTGCTGGAAGTCAGGTAATGGAAATGCATCTACCAAAGTAGGCTTTTCTATACATGCTATAGAATATTTATTATATAGTGCTTCATATCATCTATCCTAGATTCAAGACATCTGATAATGTGAGAAAAAATCAATAAATAAATAATGACATAAAAATGTAGTGAAAATCAGAATTTAGATAAACTATTATCTTGATGTTCAATACACTTTTCATTCACAGAAATGGCTTATGTTTTTTAATGTATAAATCTTTGAACATAATAGCCCTTTTGTGGTTCACCTTTGCAAAAATAATATCTCACTATTTATGCTCATGTAAAAGTATAAGGATATTAATGTTTTCTATTCTATTTGTATGTTATTTTCTTTCATGTGTTTGAGAATTTCATTGGTTAATAATTCACCACTCTTTTGTTTTAACACAGCTGTATCAGCTAACTTTATAAAAGTAAACTTTACCTAGTAGGTTCTAAACACAAATATACAAAATCCTATTGGTTATTTAATAGATTAGAAAATATTATTTGTTGATATGCAAATGGTTATTGTTTTAGAAATGGAGGAAATACAGCATTTATATGGATCTGACTATATTCAATAAGTAATTCCAACCTTAAAGTAGTCTGTTAAAGTTAATAATTTAAAAGATACCTCAAAATGTACCTTATTTTCAATCTGTATAGTGATGCTTTGTATACACCTAAATAATTCATTACTTCAAACTCTTGAAAATAGTCAGAAGGTGAATTCTTCAAGTTTTAAAATACCAAGCCTCTGATTTTGGCTGAAAAACCTAGAGATTTAGGGTTTTTATGAAATGGAATGTTAGTTACTGATGAATTAATGGCTTTTATTTTGACACAAAGTAAAAGTGAGAAGTTTTTGGGTTGAGGAAAGATAGTTTAATTAGATCTCCAACAGTTTTGTTAGAAGTAGATATATTCAATAGTTCTTCCTACCAATATCCTTGATTGAATCAATTTGAAATGTCCATTCTATTATAGAAACACAGACCAATGCATATGTTATCAACTTTGTGGGTTTCATTTAATTGACTACAACAATTATATACAAACTGTGAAGGATAAAATAATGAAACTGGAAATGAGATCTCATTGCATAAGTATAGAAGATTTCATTCGGGACTTGTTACATCTCTTGTCATTAAAGAAAAAGGAATAATGTGAACAATCCTATAAGGTATAATACACACAAATATACATTACAGAAGGACAGTAAGAGACATGTTTTTTGCAGTCATACTGCTTTGCTTTTGGGAACATGGATAGATACACTGCATCTTTTTCTATGTAAAAGATAAAAGCCATAGGCAGTGTAAGATTATCTTTTACACTTTTACAAACTTTCTTTATTAAAAAAAAATGTCTTGGACATATTACAGAATTTATATTTGTATTCTACACTTGGGTATTTGTACTGCCTTCATGATTCAATATTTATTTTGGTAAGTTAACTGGATTTTTAAGTGCCAATTTCATTAGACTTAAGATTAGTGTTAAAAATTAAATTCCATATACCATATGATCTCACTTGTATGTAAAATCTAATCTATGAAATAATATAACAGACAAAATAAAAATAGAAGCCTAGATCCATGGAAGAAGCTGATAGCTGTCAGAGGGGAAGGAGTTTGCAAGGCTGGGTGAAAAAAAGGTGAAGGGATTAAGCATAAAAACATTATGTATATGACAATATGACACATAGACATATAGACAACAGCACAGTGATAGCTAAAAAGAAAGCCAGAAAGGGGGATGGGAGGAGGTGGAATAGGCAAAGGGGAGATAAACAGGGTTGCAAAGAGACTTGACTTTGAATAGTAAGCATGTCATGCAGTATGTGAATGATGTTTTATTGTGTTGTACACTTGAGAACTGTATGGGTTCATTAACCAATATCACCCCAATAAATTCAACAAAAATTCAATTCTGACACATATTTGCCTCTGACATTTCCAAATAAAGTTAGAAATACAAGGTCTGTATTTCCATTGGTAATGTAATGAGAACGGTATGCATGACACCGATGTAACCTGGCAGCCAAGCAGAGTGAACTGGAATGCGCGTGCATGAACAATGACGCCTTCCCTGTACTAGTCAGTGGGGGCGGTAGATGTCATTGAGCGAGCAAGTGTACTGTGTGGCCGTCACATTCAAAATGACTGAGTAGAGGAATGAATTTACATCATACTCTGCATTTTTCTTGAACACATTCTTCTGTGGAAACTATTCAGACGATTAAGAAGGCTGCAGCTATGGCAACTGGTGATTGGCAGCTTCGTCACAACAACGTGGTCACTCATGCGTCACATCTTGCACAGTTTTTTTGTGAAATATTAAATCATTCAGATGATTCAGCTCCTCTACAGTCCAGATTTGGTGCCCTGAGAATTCAGGCTTTTCCCAGAACTAAAATTACCTTTGGAAGGGAAGAGATTTCAAAACATTGATGAGATTCAAGGAAATACAATTAGGCAGCTGATGGCAATTGGGAGAACTGTGTGAGGTCCCAAGGTGCCTGCTTTAAAGGAGACTGAGGCATCATTGTCTTATGTACAATGTATTTTGTATCTTCTTCAATAAACTTCTATAATTTTTATATTACATAACTGGATTCCTTCTGGAAAGACCTCATATATATATGTATAAATATATTTTTTTCTGGCATTGGTCAACAGTTATATAATACATTTCAACAGAATATGGATTTTAGACAATCACTTCTATCATAGTTTGAGAAAAGCTGACAAACTTACAAACTAAGGTGGATTATTATGTATACTCAAGAATAAATATATATTTCTTTTAAAAAAAGCTGCATTACCAAGGCATTTGATGACACATAATATAATATTGTTTTGAGATAATCTCCATGACAAGTATGAGAAAAAAGTTATCAGTTCTACAATTAATTTGTATATTTCAGAGATTGACAAAATACTTCTCATTATTTTTTTTCTGTTTGCCTTTATCTATCTGTTTTTTCCACTATTGGATCAACAACGTCTTTCATATCACATAAGTGGGGAAATTAACACATTATACACAGTGAAGATTTAATATATCAATATAAAAAATTGTGAAAAGCCTTTTGGAAACATTTATTGAGGAAAGAAACAATATAAAGTGACTTGTAAAGAAATACTGGACATTGTTTATAAACAACTGTTTATCAATTTAAAATACAAAAATATATTTATCTTATCATTATGATAAAAAATAAAAATGCATTTAAACTAGTGTTAATCGTATAATTTTCTCTTCACTAATCTTCACTGAATTGCTTATAATCTAACAGCATTAAAGTAAAATGCATTACCAGTCAGCAGGCCTTTAATTAGACATTATAGCACTCAGTTCCAAATAACTACCTGATTGTTTTATACAACAACTTCTTTGACAAAATCTTTAAATTGCTATTCATATAAAATTTACTTTTTTGATTACCCTCCCAAATAAGCACTGATTCTCTAATCAGTTAATTAATACCTAAATTATTATGAATTATTAATCAGTTAAGAATGAACTGAATCAAAGTTATTGCTAATTGTGTAAATTAGGTAATTTTGTAACCTCTCTTTGTCATTTTTCTCATCTCTAAAATAAGAAACATGATTGGACTTACCTTTGAAGGCTTTCGTAAGTTTTTAATATGTTAACCCAGTTAGCCTGTCAATTTTAAGTTCAGACCTATAGAAATCACTTAATAGATAGCAACTATAATTTTGAAGCAACTACTTCCATAATAAATGTGTGGACATAAAACTATTTTATGTTTGGTATGCTGTATCTAATAACCTACCATTAAGATATGGCACCTACAAAAAATTTTTCAGATAATACACTAAGACAGAGAGAAGCAAGTAGCTACTATGATGTTGATGTCATAATATCCTCTGTCTCTATTTTTCTGCAACAGAAAGCTTTTATAACTAGGTATATGAACAAAACTTTAATAACTTTTAAGTTCCTTTATTACAACTAAAACAGGTTAGTAATACCCCGATAAGGTACAGTTTTTGAAGAAATACAATATTAAAATAAACATATGACATTCATTTTTATTTTGAACTTATAAACAGATGCCTCTGTTAGATTGGCATGTTGATGTAGCAATTTTTAGTGTGACTATAGCAACATCTACAGTGTCATGAGGTTTAGTGGTAAAACAGAGAAAAGTTGGAGTGGAGAGGTGACGGCTTGTCCATGATGTTAAATAAGAAGTTGAATTAGGAAATAGCACGTGGTAAGCTAAGTATCAAATGAACAAAACAGCTGTCCCAAATAATAAATTTCCCTCTAATATATTACTTTCATTTTATTCATCTGTCATTCATTTATTAATATTTAGTCATTTAGCAAACATTTACTAGCTCTTGTTGGGTGCCCGTCATATGCTAGGAACAAGAAACAAAATGGTAAACAAAATACTTGCAACATACTCCTCTAAAATTAAAAAGTAGTAGAGAACAAAGCAAAAGAACAAGGCTGAGGGTCCTATGAGAACCAGAAAGTTCCAAGGGAGCATGGAGCAGGGAGGCCTGATGGAATCTGTGGGGCCTGGGAAAGTGCTCCAATTTTTCTAAACCTCAGTTTGCTAATCTGAATATGAGAGAGGTAACTCTCTGAGATAATTTTTTAATGAAATTATTATTAACCTTGATAATTATTAAAATATGAAAGAAACCACGAGACATTTCATTTACTTCTGAGATTTAGAAGAAGCATGGGAATTGGATGTTCCTAATATTACTGCAAATTCTAATTTATTTTTTAAAAATTATTCTAACTTATTTAAGTGATTCTTGCTCCATGCCAAGATTTTTTGTTAATGTTTATTAAAGTCTATTAATAAAGTTTAAATATTGGACTCATCCTTATCTCAGCTACCCGTGGCCTTTATCTTCCATACAGTTTTTTAAAAGAAAGATGTTTTTTAACTGGGGCAATTTTATCACCCCCTCCCAGGGGGTATTTGGCAATATCTGGAGATATCTTTCATTGTTACAAATTGCAGGGTGATATTATTAGCACCCAGTGGGTAAAGGGCAGTGATGCTGCTGAGCATCCTCAAATGTACAGTATATCCTCCTAAAACAAACAAACAAAAAACTATCTGATCACAAATGTCAAAAGTGCCAAGGTTGAAAAAAAAACCTATTTGGGGCAAGATAATACTCCCTCTTCCCTTACTTCACCCTCTTATGTTTTCATGCTCTTAAACAAAATACATGCTGTAAGGAGATTTGTTTTTAATAAATTAATAATTGAATTTACTAATCTATTTCTTTACACAAGTTACACAATTGTACAACTGACAGATTTATGTATTTACGTATAAATTCAAAAAGTAGTAATCGAAGTTCTCTGTAGAAAGTATTATGCTCAATAAAAAGATGACTAAACCTCAAACTCTCCCATTAAAACAGAAACAGATCATTATTGAAAGGTTTAACAATATGTGACATTGGAACCATTTCTTGATGTTGGGTGGTGAATGCACAATGCAAAATACAGATGACATGTTACAGAATTATACATTCAATTAACCAATGCCACCCCAATACATTCAATACAAATTTAAAAAGTATTTCTTCCTCGAATATATTTCAAAGCCTAGGGTGAGGACATTAAGTAAATTTCTGTATATATATATATACACATATATATATGTGTATATATATATATACACGGACATAAGCAACAAGGAAATAAGTTATTTCAAAAATTACATGTAATTTTATTTATCTTAAAATTATTTAAAAGGAAATTTCCATTTTCACTAGCATTGTACAATGTGAAGCTTCCACGCTGCAAGTAACTTATGAAGGTCAATTAAGCTCTAGAAACTTTGCCACAAGCACAATCCCCAATCCCTGTGGTACTTCTTTCTTAATTGATTTTAAACTACCAATTTTCTTTAGTTCCCCTTAGCTCAGAAAACTTACTTAATGTGCCAAGGCTAATATAATAATAGAGCTATCATCAAATTAAATAGAATTTACTTTTTATTAAAATATAGGGAACTATGTTCCAAACTATTGATTAAAATATATGTGGCTATATGGACAGTACAAGAACAAAAGAGGTAAAAACAATCTGTCTTTAAAATAACTTCATGCATTTTTCCATACATAATGTGACATTTTACACTCAATTTGATTTTCTTTTTCTCCAAGTTCTTGTTTAATTTCATTGATTTTGTTACCTTCATTTCCACTAAAGTACTACAGAGACCTGCAATTTACTATCTCTACTGTCTCGTAAGTGTGGTTTTCTGATGTGTGCATAAATGAAGTCATGTACCAAACCTAGAAAATAGTCAATAAAATATACTTACATTTCTATTAATATAGAATATTTTTATAAAATATCATCAGTTCCTGTCTAATTGTTAATTAAATACAGGTCCTAATTATTACTGTCAGCTCTGCCAGATATCCATGTGAGCATGGAAAATACATTATTTTAATTTTATATTCCTGATATGCATAACACATAATTGTACTCTAACAAAAATACATGTACACAGGAAAAGATGAAGGATATAATTTTTAAAAAGTACAGTCAAATATAAGCTTTAACATTTTAATATATTTTGCATCCACTTAATTTTTTTCCAAATGTGTAAAGTGTGTAAATTCATTCAGCATAGAATAGGAAAATGTGAATATATGGGATCAGATAACAAATACCAAATGGTCAAGTATTTTTTAATTGTTTTTAAAACATTAAGTTTAACATGAAGACCATTGCTGCATAACTATATTGTAGCAAATTAAAAATGGAAAATGTGAAAATGTAACCTCTTCAGAAAAAATGTGAGGAGAAATATTCTAATTTTGGTTGGACTAACATGTGACCTCATTAATGTAAGTTTTTATTTGATTATAGACATCTTTCACTGACCTGTGGAGAGACAGACTGGAACAGAAAAATTGATGGAATAGGTCTTCAGAAAAAGAAAATGATTCAGAGATTCAAGTGCCAAGTCATTGGCATTCTGGGAAATTTTCCTCAGCTAAAAAAAAAAAAAAAAAAAAATTAAATCCTGCAAAGCAGAAAATCCAAAGAGTAAATAGACTTCTGGACAGCATTTTAATAATTTGAGGTAGATGGCAGAACACTGGCTATGGAAAAAAGAGAACAAACATGATTATTGTTTTCTGAAAACAGGGTAGTGGATTAGGCAGTTAAGATAAGATGGGAAATATTTTAGAGGTGGGCCTAAAGTTTAAGAGACAAATTTTTGTTTAGTCATTGTCACAGCAAAATAGTGTTAAGACTAGTTATACTTTCTGAGACGTGTGAAGATGTAAGAAATGGTCTCATTATTTTTTTGTGGTTAATAACAAGCAATTGTCCAATACCTAGCAGACTTTTCTTTCTTTGGGTATTCTTAGAACCCAAAGGATAGCAAGGTAATCTTATACACATGTTATTCTTGCTTCTAATGGCTAAAATGGCCCAATTAGAATTTATTTATTTGAATATGCACATGGCCATGTTAATATGTTAGTAGCCTAGAGAGACGTAACATTATGACTCGTTTTTAAAGAAAGTAATATATTATGAACTAAGAAAAATCATTTGCAGTGTGACATTGCAGAGAGAAAAAGTTCTAGAAACTGTTAATGAAGGGTGGAGATGGAAGAAGAAAAGTGAAGATGGGTGAGATAAGAAAAGAAAAAGAGCTTTGGGAAGGAACTAAGTTCTAGTATTTGGAGAGCAGATTCTGGTATTGAGTAAACGAGAGTCAATGTTAAAACACTTCCAAAGTCTAGTTGTGGGGAGAAGAAAAATAACAATAGAAAAAGGGATAAAAGTTCATTTAAGATAACCATGGTCTACTTCAAAATTCTAATTAAGATTCAGTTGTGTTTTAGATTATTATATATCTGTTAAGTACTAAGGGAAAATTTAGTGACCAACTTTATATGAACCTAAGTCTTACTAAATTTATCATGCTAATTACCTCCGTTTTGATGTTTATTATTATATTTCTTTCCCAAATACAGGTGCAATATTAAATAATCCTAGGCAATTTTACAAAAAGAAATGTTAATAACCACTTTGTGTATGTGACATGTTATTTTACAATCAGTTCTAAAATGAAATGTCCTTTTAGCTCTATGTAGAATTAATCAATATACTCAGTCTCATTATATGAAATTAATTAAGTGCACATCGATGTAGAAGATAGTATCCTAAGGAATATTTGAAAATGTATGAAGACTCTTTTGTTGTCAGTGACAGAAAGGCACATCCAGAACAGAAGGAGTGGGTGTGAGGGACGCTAAATGACCAGCAATGGGTGGTAAGTTTTCACATAACAAAAATCTTTCCATTCAACATGCCAAAATTTCTTCCATTAAATTATGCTAAATTTGCAACAGATAATCTTTCAGGTAATATAAACAATTAGAAAATGACTGACATCATTTACTCACCGGGCTAATCTTCTAGCACAATCCTGCTTTCCTTGCGCACACCCCATGGAGGTCAGACAATGTTGGAAATGCGCCCTGTGAGGCTTCTGGAATGTTGCGCTTTCTTTATGAAAGGGAGACAAACGCGTAAGGTAGAGGTTGTAGGTTCTTACATAGTATCTATTGTACCATCTTCATGCCTTGAATGTGGATATGAGGCATCCATTTTAGAAAAACAAGGTCATGACTCTAAGGGAAAAACCATGTGTTGAAAGGCAGAAGATGAAGACAATACATGATGTGAAGGCAGTGAGCACTGTTAAACCCCTTTCCCCTGCTGGACTTCCCGACTCCAAACTTCTGTTTTAAGAAGAAAAAAAAATTCTATATATTTGAATCACTGGATCTTTGAGTTCTATATTTCAGTACAGCAGGTCTTCATATAATGTCCTTATATTCAACAATGTTTCCTTATAATATAGATGAAAAAAGAATCTATCCCCAGCTGGGGTCATTGTCTGTGTGGCTTTCCTTCCACACACCGCAGATGTGCCAGTGAGGTGCAATGATGTGTTTATATTGTCCCAGTCTGAGTGAGTGTAAGAGCTGGTGTGACTACGCCTGTGATAGAACGTTGTCCTGGCCAGAGTGGGGTTTCACCTTGCGCCCTGAACTACTGGGAGAGAGTCTGGCCCCTTCTGATGCTGAACTGGAATGAGGAGGTGGGAAATAATTATCATGCTTGCTTTTATTAATCTTTCTAAGAACCTATTGACAGCTTCAAGTGAGAACTTACTATATTCTCTTCTTGTGTGTTTATTCCGTTTAGATCAAATGGTAGTTGTAATTTGTTAAAAAGTATGGAAAATATCCTGGCAACACGAAGGCATATTCCATAACAACCTTATACTGTTACCCTTCAAATTCTTTCTTTAAGGAAGATTCATATGAGTTATGATATGAGCAGTCATATTCTTGTTCATTATTGAAATCCACTCCTAGAACATTGTAGCTAGAAACAAAATTGCAAAAAAAGGAGCAAAACTTCTAAAATATATGATTTTATTAATAAATCTCACTGATAATTTTACAGATAAGTAAAAATATATTAGGATATAGAGTCTATGCTTTATTAATCATTCATGTCCATAACGATTATTGATTTGAATATAGCATTTGTATCACTTCAGTATACAATACCATCTCTTTAGAAATACCAAGTTAAGAAATATCTTTCTGCTGTAGGGAAAAGCTTTGTAGGAAAATAAGTTAAAATAATCAAAGAATTAGTCATCACATTTTTGTGTAAGTTATATTTTCACATTAAAATTTTAAAGGTTTCCTGCAAACTCTGTCTCACCTATTTTAGACATTAATAATGTTGTATGCAAAATGCTTAAAGTATGTATTTTCATGAAATCATTTCTGTGTGTATGCAGCTCAAAATTCTAAAGAGTTTAAGCCTCTGTATCTCAGAGATTCTGTCTTTACATAGAACTTTCAGATGGGCTTTAGAGAATTTCTAAGACTCCTGACTTGAGAAAAATGGAACTCTCAGGTCTTTTGGAAGCATCTTAGAGTCCATCATTGTCAGTGTAAGCCCCGGGAGAATAATGAGTTTTCCAGGGGATAGTAATCAAAAGGATAAGGTGATGACAACTCTACTGATGGAAATCAAATATTCAAAATCATTTTCTGTTTTTAGTACCTTTCAAAAGTTAGCTATCTGAACTTGGAAGCCTTAAAATGGAAGTTTAGAAAATTGTGGAAGGCGGTTTTACAGATCAGTCACTTCAACTTATTTAAAAATCTTTCTGCTTAAAAAGTTATCGTGAACAGAATTTTTAAAATTTAGTCACCATAAATATAAAACTGATTCTGTTAAAAGGCTGTTTATAAACGTAAAAAGTAAATATTATATAACTTCTATTTAACATGTGTTTTATTTTTAAGATTTTACAGTAAATGATATGCAGTGGTACTTGGATAGCTCAAAAGAAAGTGGCAAATTCAGTGAAACCACCTCTACATTACTTTACAATCTGCTAACTCCTTTCACCGCTCACCACACAAAAGGCCTAATGCATCTCTGGTCCTTTGCACTTGCTCTATGGCTGCCTAAACCCCCTTGCTATATAGCTGCTGTTCCAGTGAGTGCTGCTAAAACTCCAAGAATACTATGTTTTCTTTCTCAAGTCCAGCTGAGATCCTTATATTCTAAATGTGACTGTTCTCTCTTTAGTGTTAAAGACTAAACCATCTACTTCATTTATTAAAGTAATTCATTCTGAGGTATAATTTACCAATAATGCTAACTGAATAGCTGCACCTTACATATACTATTGTATCCAATGTTTCATTGAATCATATTGCAATTAATTTATTTTCTTGTTTGTTATGTATCTTTCCCACTAAAATAGAAACTTTATGGGAATAGACATCCCTGGTTATCATGATTCTTCTGTAGTATCTAGTTCAGACTCAGTGGCATTCATTCATGTTTCTTAAAGAGAAGTGAATTTTAGAAAGTCAGAAAACAAGCATGGCATTGTGGGTGATTATAGTTGAGTGAGAATGAATGGAAGGACCATCAGGCTGAATTTTGAAAACTAGTTAGGATTTGTATAAACCATGTCCTAGGTGCTAAAACAGTCCCTAGTTCCTACACATCACTATCTCTCAATCGGTACAAAGAACTGTTAATGACAGTTAGATGTCTGATATGTGAGTAGTGCATAAGATTCTATGGGTACTTGTATCATCCAAGGGCTGAAGGAGGAAGTGGGAAATGAAGTACAGGTTCGGGACATGGACTGAATTTAGAACAGAGAGCTAATGGTACAGCGAGGTACTGGCTGAGGGGAGCAAATATGGAGAGTTTATGTTGGGAAATCCAAAGAAATTAGTTTACTAAATGCATCTTTCCCATTTGTGGTCAATGTCAGGGTTGAAATTACTAAAATAAAATAGGAATGAATATCGATAGATTGTATAATAGCAGCTATATATTTATAGTTATTAAATTTTTGTTTTTCATAATATGTTTTATTTAAAAATTCTTCACTTATTTTTGAAGTATATTCTGACATTCTTAACTAAGTTTAATTTGCTGAACAATATCTCAAAGCAAGAATGTTACAAGGTTAAAGCTAAAATAGTTATTATTCTCAAGTAGTTATTATTTTAATAGATTAATTTATTGGTTCCATTTTCTCCTATTTAGTAACTGTCTAATTTATCAGATAAAAAAAATAGCCATGCCAAATTAAAGTAATCAAATACTAGGCATGTTACATAGATGATTTTCCATTATCACACAGAATGAAGCATCAACACTGTAATCCAATAAATCAGAATATAAATAAGACACCATCATTACTGAAACAGTTTCTGGAGAGAAACTTTTCTCTAAGTGTTTTAATACATCTTTTTTCTTATTTCAAAATAAATTACTTGTTGTACTCTGAGATGTCACTGTCGTCTAAAACCACTTCAAGATAGATAAAAGTCACTTATCAAAAGCATCGAATGTATCTACCCACATGTTAAAATCCTTTAAAAATTTTCAAGAAAACAGCAAATACAAAACATGATAATACTTTTTAAAATCTTGCATTAGCAGAATATGACATGATTGTTTACATGATTGTGTTTGGAAAAATTATTTTACTCATTTCCCTGCCATTTTTCATTTATAGCTGCAACTCTGATTTTATGGTTGAATGAGATTCTACATTGCTCAAAGCAAAACTTTCATAAAATGTATGTAAAATTTATAACTTATACCCAAGAAATTGTATTAAGAAAAGCAATATCAAAAGACAACATAATTCTGAAAAAATAATTTTACCATAAAACTTTTTAGAAAATGCCTTGTATCTGAAGAAAGTAAACAGATTGTTCTCACAAAATCTATAAACATAGAGCAGAAAGTAAAATATTTCCTTCATATTTATGGTTTCAAAAAAATGAAAGATGAGAATAAAACACTTTTCCTTACTTTCTGTTTACACTAACTGAATTTTTTCTTTAACATTTAATGGCTAGGACTTTGAATATAATAGAACACTGACCTGTAATTAGATGTATGTCAGACATATCAGAAGGGGGCAGCAAATAAGTATCTGCAGCCAAAGTAGATTATTTATATCATAATCACAAATTAAATAAAAGTATTTTTTAATTATCAGCACTTAGGTTAACTGACCTGGATTTAACATGGAATAAGTATGATTTGTTAAAAGAAAAGATATAGTCATGTTAACAATCACAGGAGTTTGAAGGTCAATAAAAAAAAAATTTACAAATGTTCTGTAAATCCTCTTGCAACATTTTAGAGCTGTGCACTACAAAAGAAACAGAATGTGGTCCTTAAATGTGAGTCATTTAAATTTCTCTAATAAAAAGAAACAAGAAGTTAATTTTAATAGTAAATATACTGAAAATACCACTACTTCTCTATTTTGTCAATATAAAACATTAATGAGATTAATTTGCAGCCTTTTTTTAATATGGTCTTTGAAATCTGTGTGTATTTTTACAACTTAACAACACTTTCCAATCTCTACTAACCACATTTCAAGTTTTTATTAGCTACATGTTCTAGTCCATACCATTTTGGACAATGAAGGTCTAGTGTACTTCAATGTACAAGTACGGCTTTCAAATTTTTTCATATTCACAATTACTCTCATAGCCATCTCAGTTCTGTTGCTTTTTATGTCCTTTCTACTTTGTCTAAGAAAAACAGTATACAGTTTCCTAGTGGTAATGCCCCCGGTCTTTGTTGAAACAGGTATAAGAAAGTAATTGGTTTTTATTGAACAATCAATTTTAAGTAATCATTTCATATTAGAGTATTAGAAGTAGAAGTCATAATCAACCCATATATATGTATATATATAATGTATTATACATTTATATGTAATCAAATTATAGGCCAAATTTATTTACAGAGGCTTCATTTTGCATTAACAACAAAGCATAACATATTCAATATATTCAACATGTTAAAATGAGTTTTATTTTATTTAAAAAATATTTCTAAGTACATTAATAGTTTTAAATAAATAATTAATTTTATTATTTCTTTTGTTGTACTTGCTTTCAAATATTCATATTTGTGACATTTATTTAACCTGTATTATTTATCTTTTACAAAATAAAAATATGCTGAATAGAGTGTAAGCTGTTTTCTTTAGAGTGCAGAATTCAGAAGAGCTAAATCATTCAACATTATATAAATATTAATGTTAATAATACAAAATCTAAAATCCTAGATGCCATGATAACATCTAAACTTTACTGAATTAAGTACAGGTGCTTAAGATCAGCAGTAAGAATAAGGTTTTGATGCACAAAATTCCTTCTTAGATTTCTCAGTTTGATTCTGTACTTTTTAAGAAACCTTAACTTTATTTTTAAGAATGTAATGCATCAGCTTCTAACATACACCGTGAGAGGTAAGGAAGAGAAAGAGACCGGAGAAAGCTTGATTGGCAGAGAAAAGTGACTGGTTAGAACCTGCAGGATTAATGGAAGAACTGAGGCTTCAATTCAGGGATTTCTGACAGGATAAAAACCTGGGATCTTTTTCGGAAGAATCAGACCAAGTTGCTGACCTGGAATAAACGACTAGGTGACATCATTCTAACTTAATCACAGGTATCAGCATAGAACTTAAGAGCTATGTAGATCATCTGTAAAGTGAACGGGCTAGCACAGGACAGTTGAGAGTTTGTCATATGTGCCTGGAGCACTTTATGCTCACTTCATGCTTGCACTGAAATAGCTTGCATTGCTGCAAATGATGAGATAAACACTGTTCATGACCACAACTGATTTTTCCTGTTTTGAAACGAGGTAAGTATATAAAGAAAAGAATGAGCAGTAACATTTTATTTATTTGCTGTCCCTGTTGTAATTCAAAATTAAAAATAATACATTTAAAGCAATACATTTGACATTTCGCAGATATTAGGGTAAATAAAATCATTCACAAGACAGAGGTGGGAGAGATCACTGTTTAAGTATACTTTCTTAATACTTTTAGTTAATAAAAACTATATATTTCTAGTCATAGACAAGAGTATTAGAAGCATATCTGAATAATAATATGGAATATTACAATTGCATAATATGTTTATGTAAAAATTAAAGGTAAAGGAAAAAACACATTTTACCTGAATTATTCAAATATTTTAGGCAGTAGCATTTTTAAACATTTCTGTTAAGTTAGATCTAATCTAAAATGTCAAAGACTGACTCTAAGGAGCTCTACAGCTTGCTCCCTTTCTGCCAAAGGAAAACCCACTTCCTTTGTTACGTTATGATTCATTCAGGAGAATGGAAGTTGGGTTAAGTTTCTTCATATTTTTTTGTCCTTACCATCAAGACCTTTCCGTAGAAAAGTCCACATCAAGACAGTTTGTGGGGGGAAAGAGCAAAAATCACATTGAGTTTAGTAAGAAAGTTTCTGTAACCTCAGCTAAAATAGTATTAACATACTAGAGAAGAGGTACACAAATAGGGAAAATAAGCATTTGTATAAAATAAAAAGTTAAATTATAGAAAAGGAAAATAAAATTGAATTAAGATAGTTATATATAAACAGATTTTGTAATTTATAAAAAATATCTTAGTACTGAAATATATTTCTAATTTGGATAACTATTTAAAGCAGGATGCTTTATAAAGCAGTTTCCATAACCTTGGTCTTTCTATTCCTTTGTAGTCAATTGGGTTAAACCGTTTCATATTCACTGTGTTTCAAATACTATTCTAGGTGACGGGGATACACTGTGAAAATTAAAAAAAATAAAAATTCCTTCACAGAGATTACATATTTTATGTTTCTAAATATACTGGAATTCTCATTCTTTCTTTTTTCTCTTTCTCTTATTTCTTTTTATTTTCTTCTTTCCATCTTATTATACTTCAAGATTCCTCAATTTATAAATCAAATTAATAAACATGAGCATCATTGGTAATACACCAATGATAGCATTCTATATAACATACACTGCGTTCAGAAAGTGCAAAATTTTCTTACGTATTATGTGCTCATCTCAAAAATTGAAAATTTAACTTAATGCAGAATTGAATGATTTTATGATAGAAAATTATTCAACAGTTCAAAATTTGTGTAGTACAAATGAATCTTGATTCACTATATGTAATCGTCTATTTAATTATTGAACATAGCATGTTTAATTCCAGGGCTTATGGAAAAAAAATGTTCTAACTTTTATTTTGGTGGAAGATATTCAATAATTAAAGCTCATAATCCATAGAAATTTATTACAGAAACAGTATTTTGGAACTTACTCATTAACAAATTTTGGAAAGTTGCTTTTGTCATTAAGCAAGAGACTGGCACTATTCTGTGTTTTCATAGGTATAATATGCATTTTCCTTCTCCAGATACTGTAAGAAATTATTATAAATAGTCCTGGAGAGAGCAATTAGGAACAGTAATTTATTCTCCATGGTATTTTATTAAGCTTTACTAAACTAAAATGAATCTCATAAGAAAATTATTACAATATTTTAACTCATAATTTCTAACTAATTGGATTCCATGATGAATTTCTCAAAATTCTTACATTAGAATAGGTAATACTTCATTCAGTAAAATTTTAAACATAAACTTACTGCCCTTCAAATTTTATTTATTTTATTTTTCATTGCTGGTAATTAAGCATAGTCAGAAAGTCCTAATTTAAGAGGAACAGAATGTGTCCATTTCATATTTCTTATATACAACCTACAGTACTTGTCAGTTAGTCATTAAAATTTGAGTTTACAGTTAGTCTGTTGTTAGGGACTTAAAACTCAAGATTCTAGAGATTTTCACTTCAAGATTAATTTTATTAGTAATTCTGAAATGAAAACTTAAATAGTTTTAGGAAAATTTTATAATGAACCTAGATAATTTTAAAATGCATTTTCGGCCATTTGGTTTTACTTATTAAAATAACGAATTTCCAAAGTTATTTTTGGTGAGAAAATTTATAAATGTTCAGAGTAGTAATTTAAGATGCACAATGTATTCATCCTATAAAAGTTGTAAATTTAAAAAATCACGGGCAACTACCTTTTTGTTCACCACAATATTCTGGGAATGAATATCTTGGAAACAGTTTATATGAATTCATTGTAAGTGTGTGAATGTCAATGAAATGATGTAAGAGAAACAAACAAGATATTAAAAAATAAATATCACAAATGTGCAAAGAGAGAGCACTTTCCTCTTTCCCAAAACTTTGTTAAAAATAAAAGCCTCTGTTTTAAACAAATGAAGATATTTTTACTTATCTATGGAAAAGAATTATTTCTCTAAAGAATCTTTCACATGCATTCTAAAATTACAAATGATATTAGTGTCATCTCTTCCAAAGATGAAATTGTTCATGTCCCCCTCAGTCAAGTGGACCAGAATGCAGCATAATCATTAATGGTATCTCCAGGTAATCTGCGTAACTCAGGTGTTGTACCACAAAGTAGATGTACAAAAGGACAGGACCTGCTTATTCCTCATTATTTGAAGATATGTTTGCAAATCTTGAATGGAGTATATGAAATAAACTAGTTTTGATATTAGCTTTTTGTTTCTTTTAATTTAAGTGAAAAATTAGTTTGGCTAGAAATACAGGTGGATGTGTCTAGTAAGAGTCTCTCTTCTGGAATGAAAAACATAATATCTAAAACCTTATCAATCTGTAGATAAGTGGATCAAAAAACTGTGGTACATTTACACAATGGAATACTGTGCAGCAGAGAGAAAGAAGGAACTCCTGCCATTTGCAACAACATGGATGGAACTAGAGAGAATTATGCTTAGTGAAATAAGCCAGGCAAAGAAAGAAAAATACCATATGATATCACCTAATACAGGAAACTAAAGAACAACATAAACAAATGAACTAAATAGGACAGGGAGCAGAATAACAGTCAATATGGGGGAGGGGGAGGGAGAGAAGGGGGATAAGTAAGGGAAGGATTTAGTCAAAGAACGTGTATAAATGACTCATGGACATGGACAACGGGGAGGGATATGATTGCAGGAGAAGGGGTGGGCTGGGTGGGGGGAGCAATGGGGGAAAAATGGGACAACTATAATTAAAAAACCAAAAAATAAAATTTAAAAATAAAAATAAAAGGTATTGTCAGAGAGAAGTATGTTCAAATGCAAGATCTGGCCCATAGTGTTTTTTAGTATATATATTAATCTTCAATATATAAAATGAAAAAAGTAGAACTCAGGATTAGTATAAAGATAAATTACCTCATATGTGACATGAACAGTGGATGTTTTCCTTAGAAAAAAGTTTTATTTAGATTAATAAATGTGCTTTACATATTCATAGCAGAACTACAGAGCAACTAGGTGATAAAGGGTAACATGACATTTTTCCAAGTTTCTACTACATGTCAGGTTTATTAAAAATGGTATTCTGTTAAGCATATTCTTAAAATAGAAACTCATCAGTATTCTTGTGATTAATAATTTGAATTCAGAAATGAACTAGTTTCTGTGGGTGCAGGTTATTGTGTATGATTAGCTTCTTACTCAAAGGAAAATCGATCAGATTGAGCATATAAATTATACTCATATACCAAAGGGCATATATGAAAGAACACGTTCAACTTAAAAACAAGGGCATGACCAATAACTGCCATTACTGTGATGAAAAGGAGAAGTCATTATGAATTTAAGTAGTTTAAATGATGCTTAGAGTTTCTGAGACAAAATAGAATCATTTGGCTTTCAAATGTTGAATGGAATAGGGCTTTAATCAGAATAAGTATTTATAAATGTATCCCTTTGAATTTCTTGAAAGTTAACAATTTTCTGAGTAAAAAATAAAATAGTAGCTATTTTAATCAACAACAGGTTTCATGACTAAGCTTAGAATCTACAGTTTTAGACGTAAAATAACTTGGTAATTATACTTGTGTCCTACTTTATATAATTGATATCTTTCTTAAAAAGGGCATCAGTAGAAGTGTTCTTAGGTAAAAAATAGTTTATATGTAATAAAATATTCTATATTTGAAATGAGATATAGTGTGCACTGTTTATTAGGTAAATAATTTGGTTTTGAGCAAGAATGACTTCCCCTTTGTATTTTAAATACGGATTTTCAATACTAAGTACATTTCAAACTTGTTTAAAAGCATAATGATATGTAGTTTTGAAAAAAATCCTAAGTCATTTAAAACACATATTTGCCAAACATTAACAGTGTTTTGTACTCATGAAAGGAAGGAACATTTCAAATAATATTGGTTAGAAAAAGTGACCAGAGACCAAAGTGATGAATATTTCTTAAAGAGTATTGTCAACACAAGATTTTTAAAAGACCCACAGAAACAAATGAAGACACTCATTAAAGATTAGAATACTTATTTATTTTTATTATTTAGCTACCTATGTACTCATACAAATTATTTATTTAATTTGTGATTAATGTCTCTCATTACTAAGGTTTAAAATGTGAGATATTTTTTAAGCCACAAATATGTTTGAAAAATAATATACTTTATATTAAAATAAAAATTTAATTTATGACATAAGCATAATTGAATTGAGACTATCATATATAAACCTCTTAAGATAATTTAAGAACATTTAGTTAGATTAATACTTGGATTAACTATTTAGTTATCCTTATATATGTGTAGAATAAGCAAATTTTAACATTTCAGCATGATGAAGAGATTTAGAAACAGTCACTATTATTACTCTAGCTTGTCATATACTGTCCATAAAGGAGTCAAAGAATTCTTTCAGTTTTTTAGATAGCAAAGACTAAGTTTTGCTTTAGGTAAGAAACTTCAGTAACTGTACTGTATTTTCAGATTTATCTAGTGAGATTTTATAGAAAGTCATTAAAACAAATTAGAAAAATAAAGACCCTCCAAAATTAAAAATTAAAAAAAAAATCCTGTTGACTGAAAATGAGACCAAACACCAACTCGAGGTATGCAGTTAATAACTGGTACACTTCATTCTTTAAAGATGCACTTAATGCAACAGCAGACCCTCCATATCACCCTGCCAGGCTCTGTAGCTTCAGCTTCACTGGAGAGGACACTCCAGCGTCATCGCAAGATGTCGATTCAACACGGGAGGAGACAGATACCGTGTCACTCCCGAGTCGGACTGCACAACCATTCTCGGCGGTGCAGATAGACTCTTAAGAAGCTACACCATCGTCTCTCGAGACGGACGGCTGCCGACGACGAATGAATTATAGTTGTTTTTATTTTATGATTATACCCCTAGTAATACAAATGTTGTGTGAGTCACCAAACTCGGTTTCAACAATTCTGTGTAGAGCCCTGACTGATGTGGCTCAGTGGGTTGAGCATCAATATGTGAATTGAAGGATTGCTGGTTCTGTTCTTGGTCAGGGCACAAGCCTGGGTTGCAATCCAGGTCTCCAGATGGGGGTGTGCGAGAGACAACTGATTGATGTTTCACACATCGATCTTTCTCTCCCTCTCTTTCTCCCTCCCTTCCCCTCTCTCTAAAAATAAATAAAAAATAAAACCTTAAAAAAATAATTCCGTGTAGAAAAAATAGAAAAATAGTTTAAGTCAATGTATTAATAGCAGAAACTACTGAGTTAATTATTTCCACATGTATTTGCACACTTAGAGTCTGCCGTATTTGGAAAAAATAAAAAGCTCTGGGATTTTGATAAGTTTCTCAAAATAGATTTTGCAAAAGTAAATCTTTAAAACTGTTTACAGGATAAAGTCTATATAACTGGTTAATGTGTTTTGGTTTTAAATATTTATGCTAATAAAACCAAACACACTAAATAAACCAATATGTGAAACTCTAAAACAAGGAAGAAGTATACCTAATTGAAAGCAACTCCTTTTTAAGGAAGTGAAAAATGTTTATTTTAACTAATTTTTTTTGGAACCACATTTTAAACATTCCTTTCAGTTTGTCTGATTATTTTATACAAGGCTAAGGTCAATAGTTAGTAAAAACTCTCCCTTCATTACATAACAGCTGTGACGGTTAATTTTATGTGTCCACTTGACTGGGCCATGACGTGTCCAGTTATTTCACCAAATGTTATTGAGTAAAGCAGATATCCTTCCCTAACTTGGAGGGCCTCAGCCAACTAGTTGAAGGCCTGAATAGAACAAAAAGGTTGGCTCATGTTCTCATAAGAGAGAATTTCTCCTGCCCAACTGCCTTCAAGCTTGGACATCTGTTGTTTTCCTGCCTTTGGGCTCAAACAGAAACATGATTTTTTCCCTGGGTCTGCAGCTTGCTGGCCTTTTGACCGGTTCTCAGACCTTTCGTTTCAGACTGAAACTATGACTGCAGCTCTTCTGGGTCTCCAGCTGGCCAGCTGCAGATCTTGGGACTTGCTAGCTCTCCTAATCATGTGAGCCAATTCCTAATAATAAATATTTTTCTCTCTCTTGAGAAAGATAGACAAAGGCATAGACCTAGAGCTCTCCAACTGGTTATGCCTCTTGAAGAATTCTAATATATCGGCATTATATACTACTTGGATATTGTCTCTCTATATTAATTTCCATATTTATATTAACTGAATGGTAGGAGTGGACTTACTGTCTCTGTCAACTATACAGAAAAATAAGGTAGAAGCTATCGATTACACAATACAACTCCGTGTCTTTAGTCACTCAGCACCAAACCCAATGCATAAGATGTATATAATTCTGACTTAACATGACTTTCTTAATTATTTTATTATGGCTTTAAAATAGTAACATCAAGAGAGTATAGACTTCAGTGTATTTAGTTATTTAGTATTCATGAGCAGAAATGAATAAATAATTATTCCAATGTTCTGATGCATATTCTATGGATTAGAGAGTGCTGGAGTATACAGAGGCTCCAATATCCTGCTGCCACAACTTCCCTGTTTTATATATAAGAGAATTAAGATTCCAGGGAAGAAAATGACTTATCTTAAGGTGGCAGGTCTAATTAAATTAATGTCATAGGAAGGAATAGAATAAAATGTTTTACATGTGGGAGGTAGGGTCACCCCAGCAGGAAAGACTAATTTATCACAGGCCTTGTTTAAAATCTACAGTGTATTTGAAAGATAAAAAGAACTTTTAGTCCGTTTTGTTATTGTTTTACCCTTTTAATACCTGGCTCCAGGGCAGGCAGCTTAAAAGGCCACTCCTCTCTTGAAGCCTCATTGCTCAAATCCTGTTCTTATTCTGTTAAGGTAAAAACAAAAACATGGGTCGTGTCTCATGACTGCCTGCTTCCTAAGTGTTTCAACTTATTATTTGTTTTATATATCAGAAACCAGAAAGTACTTAAAATATGAGAGGAAAATGTAACAAAATTAGTAAGTTTTGTAAGATGCAGCAATATCACTAGATTCTGGAAGGTACTCGGGTATAACTTGAATAAAGGTAAAGAACATGCTATAGCAGAAGACAGGAGGAAAAGAAGTACCTGCAGACATCAGCGAGACCCAAGACTTCCAAATAACATTTCCAGGGCCTGTTTTCACTTGCAGAAGATGTCATTGGGTTATGAATCCCCATGATATACTCTAGGCATCTGCTCTCAAGGGAGCCAAACCATAAACTTACTGAAGGACTATTTACTCCCTCATTTAATTTTTTTTTTTACACCGCTGAAACCAGGCTCTGTAAAACTAAAAGTCAGTTGTAACCTATGACTAGGACCTCCCCCAAATAGAATTATCCTCTGGAGGGTGGGCTCCCTTTATTACAGGCTTCCCCTGCTAAGTGACTATTCTAGGAATCCATCTATAGCAGTGTACCAGCTGGCATTGTTGTGAGAGGTTGCATTCAGCTTCCGTGGAGTTTTTTGAAGACTCTTTCAATATTTTTGTCCATTTCATGATGGGGGATTTACAAATGGATCTTCCCACACCATGCTGACTGTTCTGTAGTTTTTGACCAAAACCAGAATGACCCCCATACCCCACCCTACCTGTTGACTCAATCTCAACGCTAGTGATATATATCGTTCTTTGTTTCTCTTGATGTAAAAAAGTCCTCAAAGGGAAATATTTTGCCAGTGTGGAAAGAGTGAAACAAAAAAAAATAGCAGGAACACTAAAAGACATCAAAATCAGTGATTTCAAAAACTGTTTTGAGCAGTGAGAAAAAGTCTTGATAGGTATATTGCATCAAATGGAGAGTACTTCAAAGATGACTAAAGTTTAAACATGTAAGAATCAATACACAATTTTTTATAAATAAATTCCATTTTTAGTGTCCACCTTCATATGTCTGCATATTTTAAAAACAAAAGTGGCCAAACTTACATAATGTTTCCAATGAATTTTTGGACAAAGTCCAGTATTTTAAATCACCAAAAAGAAAATTTCTCTAGCCAAACCCATTGGAAGAATATTTAGAAAAGTTACCAAATCACTCTCCCAATATATCTAGTCATCAATACCAGTATTGGATAGATTATTAAATCATTCAAACAACCAGCTCTCAATTCTAGATTCCCGGTTTCATATTTCTTATTTCAGGTTATAAGTTTACATTGACATAGGGCCCCAAAATATTCTTTCATTATATAATTCTTACTTTATCTCCTTTGATAAAAACCCTAGATAAGATTAAAAGGTTTCAGGGCTAATCAACTGCACTATTAGATAAGTTTATTTTTTAATTTATTCATGGTACCTTCATAGTTACAGAGTACTTACGCAAAATATACTCTTGATAGATGTATTGCCATAGCCTATCAGGGCCAAAAGTTTCCCACAACTTTATTCTTGTGCTTTTTACTGCCAAAGTCAAACACAATTTCCCTAGTCTTTGCCACGTCCATCTAGAGGAGCATACATGAATAGCCCTTTCTGGAACAGGAATGGCTATGTCTCCTGGAATGCTAACAGCTTATTGAGTTTTGTAAATCCATTTTTCCAAAACCATATCCTGTATACAGGCTACTTGTCTGTCATCTTTTACCTTCCTCCTAAAATAACATTCACTGTAAATGGCTCTATAAATCCATAAGTCTTTTTCCTTCATAAAGTGCTCTTCATTAGAGACAAGTTTGGTTTACACTATGGCTCCTAGACTTGAGCCAGTTTCACTCAAGGCTTGCTTAGAATGTTTGAGGAACTTTTGTCTAATCTCCCAAATATGTTGTTGCCAGTGAGCTTCCTGACTGAGTATAGATTAAGAATATGTGTCTGAACCAGAAATGTTGAACCCCATAACAGAATGTTATAAGGCCAGTTGTCACTTCCAAATACAGTTTACTTGGGACATTCCAAAGAACACCTTATAGGTCTACACAAAAGTATTGGGACTGCTGTGAGCCCACCAAGTCTTCCCTAAACTAACATTGATTTTAGTTTGCTAAGTGCTCTTTATCTTGATTGCGGCCTCTATTCTCAGAAAGGCTTGGAACAGAGAATACTACAGTAAGTTGGTCACAGAAGATATTTTAAGTTCATTGTATCTGGGCACTTTTCTCAACATATTGTAATTTAAGTAAATAATTACACATACAAACACACCTATACACACAGTTTATTATGTACAACTTTGCTCTTTTTCTTTCCAAAATTATAATTGTTTTTCATAACAATAGTACTCCATACTGGGATTTCTTTTATCTTCTAGTTATTTAAGAATCATTTTCTGCCAATCCACTAGCTTCTGCCTAAAGATTGGTACAAGATTCTATTGTTTTATTATTTGTATCTGGTTCCTCTGATGCCATGAGAAACACTGCTCCTAATTCTAACTTATTGATTTTATTTTTTAAACTGTTCTTTGATATCCCAGCCATTGGCCAGATACAACACAGATGCATTTCATATTGAGCCTCCTACGAAGTGCCGTATGTATACATGGCTGTTAGTTCAGCATTTTCTATTAACGGACCTTGGGGACATGCCCATT
Source organism: Furipterus horrens (assembly GCF_987537825.1). NCBI lineage: Eukaryota > Metazoa > Chordata > Mammalia > Chiroptera > Furipteridae > Furipterus > Furipterus horrens. Next base: position 14,629,618 of record NW_028327171.1, read on the forward strand.
TAGATAGAATGAGGTAACATCTCTGGTGAGTCTAACACAGAATCCAAAGTTATAGCAGCCACTTGTTCATGTACGAGATGAGTACTGCTGTGGCATATTTGCTAATACATCATTTCCAGGTCCTCTGCTTGTGTATCCCCCTCATATTGAAAGGTTGTTTTGATATAACTCATGACCTGAGGGCATCTCATGTCTCAACATAATTTTATGTCCTTTCATAACAAGAATAGTTTCATTTGAAGCCCAGTAATGGACCAAAAGTTGTCTTTCAAAAGGACTTTATATGGCAACAGCTTCTGGCAAATTTCTGCTCAGAAGTCCCAGTGGTTAATGCTGGCTGGCAGAACTGAGCTTTCACAAAAGGCTCTCGACAGCCTACGAGCACGTGGCTGTTGCTTCTCATATCATTTGAGCTCTGGGGTTATACCACCCAAAGGATTAGGCTGAGTAAACAGTTAGACTGAATTTTTTGAAACTCCAAGAGTGGCTTTTGTTTACATAACATCATTAAAATTTATCTTTTTCTTTGGTACTTTTGTGAAATGAGACTAATAAAACTCTCAGATGTGGTATGTAATTTCTCCACAAACCAACAACCCAATCAATCTTCATTTTATTTTCATTTTGGAGTACCTAGAGGAAATGACTTATTTTTGGTTGTTTGAGGTATATCTCTAGTGTCTCCACTTTACGTAACTTTTAAGAATCTTGCCATCTGTGCTTGATTCTGTAGATTTGCAAGGTTAATCTCTGACCCTCTGTTGGTCATATAATTAACCAGCACTTAGTTCAGCCCACTTGATTGTTAGATTAAAATTTCAGCATTGTATCATCACCATGAGGATTAACAGTATTTTCAAATTAATCAAATATAAGTCTCTTTATATTAGATTTTGTCAATAAGTAGCAAGGCATATATAGCTGTGTGAGAATACAGTATTTTTTCAGTTTCATTTCCCAATAATACGAATTAGTTTAGCTCCCTTTTGAAATAAGAATTGAAAAAAATGTTCACCAAATTCTGATTTTCTTTAGCATGTTGCACAATTTGAATTGCTAACATTATATTTGATTCATCACACTATAGAGGCAACAATTTATTTAATTCCTTATAGCCTTCCATTAAATTCCAGGATCCATCAGCTTTCTTTAGAGATAACACTGGAATAGTGAACAGATTTTTGGGGTACTAATATAGGTGAAACTTAAGTATTCTTAAATAACCTAAAATTTCCTGATGGCATTCAAGTATATTATACTTCTTTAATAAATAATCACCCAAGTGATTTTAGGTAATTCCAAAGATTTCCATCTAGTAGACAGCATTTAAACAAGTGAAGAGCAGATTGGCATGACTTTCTTCTTCTTAATGGTTTGGGTATGGGAAAAATTCTCTCATTCAGACATCCATCTATTCCTGTAATACTTTCTGGTAGGGGTAATGCATTCATGCATAATATTTCTATTCATACATTTTTACTTTGAGTTGTGTTTTTACATATAAGCCTTTCTGAGTTGCATTTCCTTAGCCCCTATCATAAGCAAATCATCCTTTAACTTTGCATTAGCAATTTTATGAGCAAATTTGAGTATAAAGGTACATTGTGCACAAATTTCAGACAGTTTTCTCATCACCTTCAGGTGATTTAATCCATATCAATGCAAATGTTCTTAGCTACCTCCTACTGTGTCAAGCCACACTGACCAACCCATCACTCAGAATCATAATGTTCTCTTTAACTTCACACCATTAATCAGCACATGTTCAGAAGAGGTGGTAGTTTTCATATTTATATCATTATCACATTTTACAAATTCATTTAGGCTAGGAAAAGTTGAGTGAATCCTTTCATAATCTAAGAAACTGATGGACCAGCCATCCATCTAATATTTATTGTAATCAATTAAAATTTTCATAGCTACTTCCTCTATCTCCTATTTTATTTCACTGTAAATGAGCTATCCAAGTTCTTTCACTGATTTAATTGTCCTGAAGTTATTCAGTGTTTTAACCTCTTTGTCTCTTTTCAAAATAATTTAAAATATTTTCCCACAATTCATTTACACTTCATCTGCCCCTTCAGGATGTCCACAAAAGTGGTAGTGTTGCTAATGTCCTTGTGGGTCAAGTGCAGGCTGGTGTCCTTAAGCCAAGCATGGCGGTCTCCTTTGCTTTACTCAATGTTACAACGGAAGTAACGTCTATTGAAATGCATCATGAAATTGTAAGTAAAGCTCTTCCTGGGGAAAATGTGAGCTTTGATGTCAAGAACATGTCTGTCAAAGATATTCGTTGTGGCAATGTGGCTGGTCGCAGTAAAAATGACCCACCAATGGAAACAGTTGATTTCATGGCTCAGGGGATTGTCCTGATCCAGCTATGCAAAACTAATGCTTGCTATGTACCTGTGCAGGATTGTAAAATAGCTCCCACTGCATGCAAGTTTGCTGACCTAAAGAAGATTGGTCAATCTTCTGGTAAGAAACAGGAAGATAAAGCCAAATTCTTGAAATCTGGTCATGTTGCCATTACTAAAATGGTTCCTGGTAAGTCCATTTGTGCATTGAGAGCTTCTCTGACTCTCCTCCTTTGGGATTTCTTTCTGTGAGAGTTTGGGAAAAGTCATCAGAATACTGTCTTCAGGTAGGTTATAAATGTCGGTTGCTTATTAACAAAATTATCTAGACCAGTGCCAGTACAAGTCCTCAAAATATTTCTTATTGCTCAGTGACCAAACAGAAAAGATTACAATGAATTGCAAAGCCTAAGTGTTGGAACTGGAAAACTTTTACTTATCTCTCTAACTAGTTCTCGGTTGACTGACATGTGGGAAATAATAAACACAGAGAATAATTTTAGCTGCTTATCTTTGGACATGATCATGACAGATTAAATCTTTTAGTAGTTAATCATACAGAAAAAAATCCTGTATAATTGTTATTTGATTTAGTTATCATATATAATAATAAATCAAGTCATATATTAAATGAGGCATGTCGTTTAAAGTGGCACAGTAAGTACTTCTTTTTCTTCTTCCCTCCTCTCCTACTTTGTTTGTTTACAGAATCTTAAAGAGGATTTCAATTTCATGTATTCAGTGTAATGATTCTATACAGGGTTTTTTTGTTACATTAGAGAAGAGAGTTTAGACCTTTTTTATTACTGTATAGCTTATCATATTTACCCCAGATTTAAATAAATCTTTTAAATTAGTTTAGAATAAATATATCCTTAAGCTCAATCACTGAATACTATTTTTAACTCTATGACATTTCCTAAGTCATAGGATATTTTGTGTAGAAGTCACCAACCTCCCATTTATTTTTCCAAAGACACTTATAAACTCCCCTGAGAACTTACTATTGTTTAATAGGAGGTGCCCGAGAAATTGCTAATTCATATTGCCTGAGTTTTGTGAACTCTGGATACATCCTCCCAGTGTTCTGAAAAACTGAAGCATTATTTCTCATGGCAATGTTCCTCTTTTCCAGGCAAGCATTTTGATGAATAGCATGGACAACTAAGCCTCTACACTTATTCTCTCGGGTTCAATTCTGGTTATACCAGTGAGTAGAGATAAAGATATAAAGGACTTGTTGGCAATTTGTACTATGATCCGTGAATAGTGTGAGAGAAAAAAAACAACCCAATGTCTTTATTTATAGTTATATTGCATATAAGAGCATTTACAAAAAGAAGGCAAAGCATTTGATCTCTGAGACCAGCTCTTGTCCAAGAGAAATATCGTAGAAGCTTCCACCATCCCTCAACTGTTTGAAACCTTGACAATTTCCAGGAAGCTAGATTATTTTTATGAGTGACAAGTTGCAAAACGTGACTATAGGACCTTAAAACACAGTTAAAATAGCACCCAGAGAACAATTTAGTCCCTTCTGAAGAATATGAAAGCATTTTTCAGGTTGCAATACTATGACTGCATTGACCTGCCTCTCCGCTGACTACCAAGGTGGGTGTGAGCATGGTGAGTCGCTGCCGCAGGTTTTCTTACATGAGCTTATAAGTGTGTGGTCCTCTTTGCCATGGCCTGGGCAAAGTGTGACCACCTCAACGCTTTGGATTATTTATGGTCAGCTTTTTAATCTTCATTAACAGGGGTTGTGTCTAATGAGCAGACCAAGTTTCAGGGTGCAGTGACTCTTAACATCATATAATTAATTTTACAGTTTTCAAATGGCTTCTTTGAAAATACAAGATTAAGACTAGAAGAGGTTAAAATGCTCTGATATTTCCCTTATGAGAGATAACCTAGCTATGGGTAGAAAACTATGGAAATTAAGTCCCTAAAATTAGTTTTGAGGACAAACCTCAGTGGGACCTGAATTCAATGACAGAAAGTTTATATACTTGTTAGGTTTTGGGAAACTCTTAAGTAGTCATAAGAAGAAGATGACATTAAACACTTCATTAAAAAGGTTTGAACAAGCAGATGCATGAAAGATGCCATGATTGGCGGAATACTAGGGCCAAAGAGGTCAGTTAAAAGTCTTTTAGTTGTAAAGGTTTTACCAAAAGTCTAGGTTTTGGAACTCAGTTTCTAAATATGAGAAAGGTTGAAACTGAAGGAAATCATATTAAAATGAATTTAAAAAAAAAGACAAAAAACTAAACACTAAAGAGAATTATAATCTATTTAGAACCAGAAGAAGATACTATAATAATGCAATTAGACCGCAATTAGACCAGTAGATATCCACAAAAATGAAATCTGTTTGTGTGAAAATAATAAAAAATATATTTAGGTGGGTAATTCTCGTTTGGGAGACTGAGGAATTGAAAAATGTTTTGTTTCAAGAATTAATAGCCTAAATATTCCAACATCTACCAGAAAAATGACCTAATCAGACTCTTGTTCAAGGCATAAAACCACTGGTAGTAAACTGTGGTGCCTTCTTAGACACAGCTTCAGGTTTTGGCATTAGTTCAGATCACAGCACTTGTTCATGAGCACATTTCACCAACTAAGCCTTAATAAGAAGGAGAGAGAGAAGAAGGAGGAGGAGGAGCAGAAGGAGAAGAAAAAGAGGGAGAGGGGGTTAGGGAGAAAGAGAAGAAAGAAGAGGAGGAAGAAGAAGGAGGAAGTGGAGGAGAGAGGAAGAAGAAGGAGGAAGAAAGAATCAAAAGAAGGTGAGTGGGAAGGACAAAAGATACTTGAACATTTGAACATGTTACACTGTTGGCAATAAGGATGGAGAGAGAGATGTAAGCAGTTTCTAGAAGCTGGGAAAGGCAAGCAAATGAATTCTCCCCTAGAACCTCTGGAAGAAACACATATTGATTTTAAAACTGGCCTCTAAAAAGGTAAGATAATAAATGTGTTCTGTTATATTGTAAAACACAAAGCTATTCATAATTTATTACAAGAAGAAATTAACACAACTAGGAAGATGCATGAGCTACTTTGCTCCCAGTCTCAGATTGTTTTCTTGAAATTCACTAGCAGAGTCTCTTTCTCTTGTCTTGTATCTGAAAGGTTGCAGCCATAGCACAGGGGGAGACCCAAGAGTATGGCCCAAATTGGGGACAGGGTAAAGGTAGATAAGTATTGAGAGGTACTGGAGAGATTGAACTGACAGAATTTGGAAATAAGCAGAAGAAAGAAAAGTAGTGAGGAAAAGTGAAAAGGACAAGTCTATGTCGTTGGTTTTAACAATTTTGCACAAAAAAACTAGTAATCTACTCCTGGTGAAAATCTATAAATACACAACTTTTCTTACACTTGCTGAGTTCACAGAGACATTTGGAAGAGCTCAAATTTATATAGAGTAAATTGAAGCATCCTGAGAGATGGCTTGGATGATCTTTAACAATTCTTCCAGTTGCACCATTCTATAATAATTATAAGACCAAAGGATGAAGATACTAAATGGAGCCAAAGATGGAAATGTGGAAGGCAGAAAGAGGTTATATTTTTTGCCGGGCGACAGGCAAAGGGGTAAGGTACATGGGTAAAAAGTTTTCTTTCAAACATGACTCATATGAGGTGCTGGTGGAGCACTCATGAGAAGATACTGACGAGATCATGAAACCACAGAAGTGGCATTTGGACAAGCACTTAAGGCTCCAGATGTTATCTGTGGTTTTTAACAACACCTTGGGAGCAGTTGAGATCTCTACGGGAAAGGTACTGAAGGAAAAGTGTAGGCAGTGGAATCAGGACTGGGGAGAATATGCCTTCTGTAATTATAGCTCTAAGGCCAGGAGGCCGAGGAGGAGCTAGAGAATAAAGAGAAGTAGGCAGCACGACAGGCATCAGATGAAAAGGAGAATTTATGAAATGTTTCACAAATAACTCATGTGAAGTAATGTTACCTTTAGCCTATGGATTTTACAGAGTCATGGGGTTGAGCTCTAGAAAGTGAAATAATCTAATTCATATAAAGGTAGCTTTGACATTGTTAGAGGGTAAGCTGAATTTGAAAAGAAATTGAAGCCGAGGAGGCCAGAAAGTCAGGGAAAAATGGAGAAGTATTTGGCAACTAAAAAGCCTAGCAGAAAAACTAACTTTAAATTAAACTCTCGACTATACATTCTTCCAGTGATGAATGATATGTTTTTGAAAAATTATGTTTTACTTCATTTTTAGTAATAATGCATATGTTATCTGTTGGTAGAATTCCGGAAAATGGGTTGCAATGAAAATTAATGTCACATACAGATGACGAAAGATGTTTTGTGTGTAAAGAATAGACATGAAAAAATTAAGGAAGTAAAATTTATAGGACTTATAAGAAACAAAGATTGTTTCTTTGTTCCTGGTAAGAAAACAAGAGAGTACGTTATTCTTCATCTTTCAAGACACAGCAGTAGAAAGAATAACTTCTAAAAAAGAGTTTTCCTTGAGACTCCGTAACTTACGATCATTTCAGATACTTTTAAGTGTTTGCCAACTTAACATACAACTTTATAGAATATCTTTTACAGCAGAAATGTTGATACTTAAAATGATGTATTTGGCATCCTGTTTAGAGCGAAGAATACATGAAAATTTATGAAACTACACTTTTAGGATATCCAAAAAGATAAATTGATAGTTTTGAGAGTATTTGGGTTACCTTTGTCAGTTTAAGAAGGAAGGGAAAAGGCAAACTGAAAGAAAAAGAAAACTGATGTTCAGATTTAACATGATTGTAATATAGAAACTTACGACAAAAAAAACCTTACATCAAACGTGTCATACGGAGGCTGAACAAGAAGTGAACAGTGACACTTCGGTAGTGAAGCTGACCCTGGGCTGACAATTTCTTCACCTGAACTCAGCTCTTCATTTCAGATGGCCTGGAATCACTCCTGCCCCAGCATTGCTACAATCTGCTCCTTTGTGTAAATATCAGGTCTTGGCCTTGGCTAGCAAGCTCCAGGAGACAGGTCTGAGGTTAGGCCTGGGTGCAGCTGCAGACAGGATGATTTCTTGATTTCAAATAGAAATATTTTATTTAATTCTATTTGAAAAATCAATGTAAATATCCCTACGAAAAAATATAAATGTTAGTTTGACAAACATTCTGTTGCTTTGGGAAGTCAAATCACTTTTTTAAACTGGCTGAGTGAAGTGTATTTGTGTAGTTCTGCAATAAATGCTATTTATGTGAAAAATGCAGCACATGTAATAAAAACTAAGAATAAATCTGTAAAAAGTTAATTGCTATAAACAAAGCTCTACTGAATTCTAGCAAGTATGAGGAGCATTGCATCTCTATTGGAAGATGCTTATATAATTCTCAAAGGGAGGCAAGTAGCCTCCAAAACCTGGAGACCAGGTTGATGCCAAGTTCTCAGGCTGAACGAGGCAGCTGCAGAGTTTGAGGGACTAAGGCATAAGAAAATTCTTGGACTGAGCTGATTGTTTAGTGGAAGGGATTAGAAAGGAAAGATGAATCCTTGGAATGATTTCAATAGAATTTTTTTTTTATACGAAGACAGAAGTGTTGACTGAGCTTTTATTAGATTGTGTAATTGAGATAATTATTATTATTTAAAAAAATACTTTCATCTCTCTTAATTTTTTTTGTGATATCTAACACACATACACACACACACACACGCACACCCTCAAAATGTTGAAAGTGATTGAAGTTGTTCTCTTTAACAGTGACTGAGATAAAGAACATCAGGGAAAGCAAAGCAGCAAAAACCCTAATACCTGAACCAAGGAGGAGGCCATAAACAGTGCTTCCCTAACGTGTTTCCTTAGGTCAAAGCCGCTTGTCTGACAATAGGCAATGCATCGCCTTCTTTTTACTGTTAAAGGATAACTTAAAAAAGAGAGCATAATCATGAATCTCACACAAATATAAAATAAACATATCTATGATTTTATGTAATTCACGAACTAATAAGGAAACGTATTAAGATGTCACTGCTAACTCAAAAAAAAATGATTCATACATTTGTACGCAGCGAGAGAATGATGAAATGAGTTTACAAATGAAGCAAAAACTGGGCTACCCACAAAGCAATAATCAATTACATTCTACCAGACACAATAGCTTAGCGCTTCTGAGGATGAAACTCGTTTTTATTAGTTTTCTATGATTTTCAGAGTTGTGTGACACGAAACACACAAATAACCTGGATGTGTGACACAGACAGAGCACTAATCCATCTTGTTTTTTTAATGGCTTTGTGCATTTTAAAGTTCTCCTTATATTTCAAATCTGTAAGTGGCAGAAATAAAGAAAAACTTGTGAAATCAGGCCTCCAAGGTGATAAGTGATAAGTCGTAGGAGTAAAAGCTCTCACCTTCGGGTCTAAACATGGTACTATAAAAATAAGTAGATAAGACCTTTTCTTGTATATTCCTTCTCTACCTACATCAGCAACAAACTAACTTTACTGTCTTTACACACTACTACATCTTTATTCCACTTTGCCCTTTCTGGAAAACAATATAAAATTAATTTATAGCCAATAACAAGTTAATAAATAAATCACAATAAAAAATAATAGAGAAAGCCAGAGGAGAAGACATTTAGGTGATTAATATCTTAAAGGACAATGAAATAATAAATGGGAAATTATTTGGACACTTACAATGTTATAGACTTATTATAAAATGAAAAATTTAATTTTGGGTTGTGAATGCACTGGTACAATAGTGTATTCTACAATACGAAGAAATCATCCACTTCAGAGAATCTGAGCATGAAAACCAGATAGTTGAATGAAAGTGTGCTATAGAGGAAATTGAAATTATAAGGCTATCAAAATAAGTTCAGAGAGAGCTATATAAATGAAATATTTTAAAAAATAATCCCAGTGGTTTTTATATTGAAGATGGATGAAGAAGTAAGAGAGGGAGGAGAAAGTAGGAAAACAATATCTGAAGTACTCAATTTTTAGCTGTCAATGGCATTTTATACAGACTCCATGGACTTCCTGGTTTTTACAAAATTATCACCAGTAATTTCATGATAATACTTTTGAAAATTCACTTCTATATGATCATATTTATTATGTGCCAAATTTAAAAATGAAGGGAAGGGAAAAAATTTATTTTCCTCAGCATAGCTACAGGTAGTCTAACACCTTTTAGATTTCATGTACAGGTTATAGAATGTGGGGCTGAATTATTTTCATTTCTATAAATAATAATGTATTTCAATTTCAGAATTTTCTTTAAAAATAATTTTAAGTAAGATTAACTTTAGGTATTGTAACTTCGTCAAATGAACACTTGTTAAGTACATCCCAGAGGTGTTCCACAGTGAGCCATCATTCACAAAGGCTGCCAGGGATAATGAAGTGAAAAAGCTCATCCCTCAGAGAATCTGGAGGAGGTACACAGCCCACCTCAATGGGCCACACAGGGAGGTCAAGGCAAGGTGCAGGCAGAGAGCATGCAGGGCCTGGGGCACCCTCCTTTATTAGGTTTGCAGTTGGGGTGCTTTGGGGCTCCCAGGCTAAAAACAGAATGGTCAATCTAAACCAAAACAGCAGGCTTTTGGTCACCTGCACAGGGGTCTTATCTAAGGGGCACCCAAGAGGAAGGCCCTGGGAGGCAGGAGAAAGTATTGAGTGCAGGTTGGCTGGAGAGACATATCAGGAGCCTGTATTTACTTAGACTTGGAACTATTATTTAGACCATGTGCTCGGGAGAAGCTTTAAATTTTGGGAGAAAAATATCATCTTAACATGCACATTTTTTTTTTTTTTTTGTAGCATATGGATATTCTTTTAATCAACTATACAATAAATGTACAGTTGCTTATTTAAATTCCAATCATCAGAAAAGACAACTTGGACAATTCTTTTTAAAAAGGAGTCAGTCACTTATTACAGGCATATTTACTGCTCAATTTCAGTAAGCCAGTGGCTATTTGAGACTGACCATGAAGTCCTTGCCCACAGAAAACTTACCTCTTAAATGGGCGAATAGTTACAAACAAAAATGCACATAAACATGTAGTCTGTCTTGGAGTTTTATGAGGGGAGAAATTAGCACAAGCAAGATACAGAGTGCCTGGGCTGTATGGTCTAGTGGTCCTAAATGTAAACTCTGGCACCACAGAGATGATGTTTGAGAAAAGATCTAGAAAGAGTGCATTCACGCAAATCTTTAGGGAAAGATAATTTTGGAAAGAGTACAAGGAGTCTTAAAACAGAAGCAGGAACATGTTTATACATTTGAAGAACAGCGAGGCAGCTGGAACAAAGGAATCTAGGTGTCTGGGGTCAAGACCTGGAACAGAGGTATGGAGGGGTAAAGATTTTAAGTACTCACATAGGTAATTGGAGACTGGATGTGCTGGGGAAGAGAGCTGGGGAGATGATTGTATCATAAAGGGCTTTGCAGCCTTTTGTGAAGACTTTGCTGCTTCCTAAGTGAACCATTGAAGATATTGACTAGAGTAGTGAGCTGCTATGTCTTTCTATTTAAAGTAATTGCTCTGGATACTCTGCTGAGAATAAATTCCAGAAAAGCTAGAATGGAGATTAGGAGACCAGTTAGAAGGCTGGTCTTGAATTAATACAAGGCAGGGTGGTTACATCAGAAAGATTGCCAAGTCAATCTTGAGAAATCAAGAATCTGGATTATGTTTTGATCTTAGAAAAAATAAGGCTTGCTGATAGATGACATGCTTTGTAAGAAAAAGAGAAAGGCGATATATATGCAGGAGATTTGGTCAGATAGGGTAATGGAGTTCCATTAATTAGATGGGAAAATGATTGGCAGAGTTGGTTTAAAAAGAAAGATCAGAAGTCTAGTTTTAATTATTAATTATTTTAAGTTTGAGCTAATATTTTAAGTAAATAAAGGTAAATAAATGCAAACAATGAGTATAGACAATAACTAGAGAGAGAGGGAGAATATTGAGAGTTTTTTCAAACTTAGTAGAGGAATAAAATCCAATGATGTGGAGGGAGAGGAGGTAGTAATTGATGGAGAAGTGTTGATAGAGAGAAGTTATTAATTTGTAAATAATTTGAAACTTAAATAAAAAAATGCAAGAATAAAAAATATTACCCAGATTCATCTATTATCATTTGGCTCACATTTTTAATTATTATTTATTATTTTCTCTTTTTCTTGAAAGTATAGGTATTAGCATAAAAGTAAATATAGGTATAATTATAGCTACATATTATACATATAGGTATAGATATTGATAAAATTTATTAACTATTTGAATGTAAATTATATTTTGTTATTTATTTGTTTGCTGCTTTCTTATTATGTTAGGTTTAAGTACACTATAGATGCCAAAAATTTCAAAATATTGTTTCAAAAATTTTTATAATTCCCTTTAAGAAATGCTAAATTAGGTCTATGGACAACACAGAACACCCACACAATGGAGGGGTAGCATGTATATGTACGTTTTTTGATTATTTTTATTATTTTAATTACTTGCACTTCTTTATCTGATGTAAGTTTATATTTAGTGTTTTGTTAGTTTGAAATATGTATAACTCAAGAAACTTGAAGGGAGATGGTGACATAAATAGGTAAAAATACTAAATATAAAACAAATAACAAAGAATCATATCCAGAGAATCATAATAGTGAACTGTTGAAAATTAAGCTTTAATTTAACCTCATTAAATATATCTTGTAGTTAGTATGAGGAAAAGCACGTTTACTGGATAAGACTGCATATCAGGAAATTGTAAGAACTGTATGTTTTAGTGCATAATAAGCGAAGTTTCTACTAGTTAAACTTATAAGGCATAGTTACAAAGACATAATATAAACATGAATGTGTCTATATGTAATCTATACTATAATATATAATTATGTAGTAATACATAGTATTTTATAAAATAGGTAAGTTATATGTACACATGTACATATATATTAATATTATGTCTATGAAACCTATGCCTCAGGATTATAACTTTTGGAAACCTTGGTGATTTATATGAAATCCCCAAAGAATACCTGCATTTTGCTTTCAAAAAGATGAAAACCACAATGGTAATTTTATTTGCATTTTAAAGACACAAAGAGCTTTGGTTTTTACAGACTTTGTTTGAATACAGGTCCCACTTATTACTTGATGAGTCACTTTGCAGTTCTAAGTTTCAGCTGTAAAATAGAATAATTATGCCATCCCCCTAAGGTTTGTTATAAATGGAACCACAAATAAAACTCCTTATGTGTAATTGCAGGAACACATTTCTCCTGCCATTCACAGTTATTTAATATTGTTGCTGGTTGAGTTTCCCTGCAGGACATGGGGCTTTGTGCACTGTTTTGAAATATCTCTCCCTTTCCGTTATAAAACATGTGTCCTTTGCAAAGGCTCATTTTTAGCCTCATGTGCTTAATTGTGTATTTATTATATTAGGCATATGATGACTTATGCCCATAGTGTTATCCAGTATATTGTAAGAAAAAAGAGAATAAAAAAATGTGTTTCATCAGAAAGCAAGATGTCCTCCTTATCCTTGCATGTAATTTACTGAAGAGCGGACAAAGTCACTGCACAGGCAACCTCTCACTATATTCCTCTGTAGACAGTGAAAAGACTCCGACTAAGACCTGAGTGAGAAATCTGGTGAGGTTTGGACAGATTACTTGTTAGTGCAGCAAGAAGAAATGAGGTTGCCTTTATGGAAGAGGGTCAATGAAATGTGTGCCCTGGAGAAAGGCGGGGGGCAAAGATGTTAAAAGAAGGCTTGATAACCAAATACATGAACACCATAATGGCTTCAGATTTATCTTACATTTGATTTCAGAAAAAAAATGCGTTGAAGCACACATCAAAGAAGGTATAAGAAAAATGGCAGGAGTAAGATGGAAATAGAATGTAATAAAGACAAATGAATATCATAGTAAAAATATGTTGTTGGTACATAAGGATTATGAAAAAATATTTTAAGGAGATAATATGTATCGTGCTCAAATGGAAATATCTTTAATGAAGGCAAAAGAGCATTAAGTAGAAAAAGAAAAAAGATTCAGAGTATATGTTGAAGAGAAAGCTGTCTGCATGTGTTAAATCATAATGACAGTACTATAATGATTTTATTATAAGTACATTTTATAAGGAACATCTTTGATCATATGGGTAAGAAACCACGAGAGGACTTCAGCATTGTTAAATTGGTTTTAGTAACCCAAAAGACTTGAAGATTTTAAGACTCTTTAATCTCATTGATTAATTCAGTTTCCTTATACTCAATCAGCTTATAAGTATAGACATTTATGTAGGATGATAATGGTATAGATGTTTTTCAGAAATATCAGCTTGCTATACAAATTGATTTTAGAACTTATGAAGAATGGTACTTTTCATCTTCAAAGCCCTTGAATATCAATAATGGATTGAAAAAATATGACTTTTGATGTTCTGTTTTTTACTTTCAGCTCAGTACAGTTGATTGGGTAGTCAGCCTGTTCTACTTAAACACTTCAGGTTAAGGTGTACCATGTGACTTGTGCCACCTGCACGGAGCATGTAAAAGAAAGGGGACTGAGCTTAAGGTGTGGGAAGGAATTAAAGAAGTGGAAGGGAGAATTTAGAGTTGGGAAGCCTTTGAGAGGGCCATCAGTTAGAGACCAAGGATTCAGCATATCCAGTTCAGATGTTAAGAACTGATAGCTAATCTGGAAAGTAGTTCAGACATGGGCCTTCAGCTATAAATATTAGGGGAGGTGTAATTTCCAGGTAAAGTATCAGCTACTATCAGGTTATTCTAGCAACTTCATATAAGCAAGAACAAACAAAAATGAAGATTCATAGAAATAAGATGGAGAGCCAAAGAGTTGAAATGGACAACCAAGTCCAAGCCCTAAGCAATAGTCCAGGGTACTGGATGAAACCGCCCTTCGGCAAAAACAAGAGTCAGAATTATTAAATAAGTTATCTGTATTCCAGATGTTTCAGAGACCCAGACAGGGGTTATGTTGGGCAAACTCGAACATCCTGAAGTGGAAGAGACCCCAGTACAAACACACACACACACACACACACACACTGTATTTTCTCCCATACTTATAACATTATGCAAATATCTTAAATCTAAGGGACTATCATTTCTTTGGCTTTAGGATGGGAATTGGGTTGCCCAGCTATGACTCAGATCATTATCTAAATGGATGGATGAGGTCAGATGGAGAAGCATTGATAAAGCTTCTGTGACACTATTCCTGCCCATAGTTTATGATGCCTTTAAGAAAGCACAGACCAAGCAATAATTTGTATCTTTACTTGCTTTTCTTAAAAGTGTTGGGACATAAGTACTTAGTTCATGTAAAATTGTATTAAAATCTTTCCTCTTTTCCATTTCCAGATGCTCATAAGATACAACAAAAATCCATTGTACATTGGATTCATAATTGGGCCTGAAAATATCCAAAAGGTACAAGTACATTACATATACAAGGGCCAAGACTACAATGTTGTCTCTATATTTGCAGCTGTGTCTCTCCATCTGCTCACACCTATGGCTTGGTCCACAAGGAACTACATTTATGCTAATGATAAATTCAATGCCACCTCACTCCAGCCCCACTCAGGAGTAGCCCTAGAAGACATGGTGAAGGGAAATCCACCCAGAGGGCACAGAAGAATGCTACATCTGATGTGCCTACCAAATACAAGCATTTCTTGAGTTTTGGTTTTTGTTTATTATGACCATTAAACATTAATTTTGTGACACAATGTAGTGCTAAGTACACACATCTTGTTAAATAGTAAGGATTAAGTATTAAGGCATTTTAATTGAATTGATTTCTAGGCCAGGGTGCCTACAGTTGTTTTCTGAGGTAACTGCGAAAAGAAAGCAAAGGGCCATTTCATTAGTATTGCATTTTCAGCCTATTGATTTCCTGCAACCACACCTTGATTAGGTAGTTTGTGAGTGAAGACCCAAGGATGTTTTCTTCTCTTTACTTATTCATTTACTTTAGGACCCAGTGTCTAGGAGGCATGTCACAATCTTGAAATGTCACATTAGGTTGTGCAATACAATCAAAGCTGTGTGACTTTGGGTAATTTTTATCATCTTTTGAACCTCAGTTTTTCACATCTCTAAAGTGAGCATTAAGTTAATGCCATGTCAGAGTGTTGACGTGAATATTAAATCACATATGCGAAGTTGTAACTGGAGAAGTACCATCTACCTGTTGGTCACAGTATTAGTTCTACTTCTGGAGAAAACTTGGGGATCTCCACAGCGTGAAGTGCCTCTAACCTATTGGAAAGTCACCTTGACTATGCTCATCTTTTTGTCTGCTTTGTTTATCTTTGTCCCACTCAGAGGGCCTAATGCCATTCAACTGTGCATGGATCTACACCTCAAAAACAACTCCACGGACATTGAACTTAATATAAGCTGCAACATGTGCTGGGAAACAAATGGAATGTGACAGGGAAAATGCCAGTCCGGCCTCGCTCCCAGTGAAATCAAGATGAGACAGTGATGCTTGTACAAGAGGCCAAATGAAGGGTTAACATGAAGGAGAGTCCTGGTAACTGGGAACTTCACTGGGACTCCTTGCAGTCCATACTCTGGAGATTCACAAAAGTACTAAAGGAGGTGGGAAGAATATTCAAAATTCAAGACCTGTAAAGGGAATTAGTTTTCCTTTATAGTTAAGCACTGTTAGATCTAAAGCCTGTTAAGCTCTACCGATGTTTAAATTGTATATTTAATGACATACACCAAAAGTTTGTAGAATATCAAAGCAAAGCAGGATAAAATACAGAATAATCATGCTGGTGTTTCTACTGGGTAAAAATGCAAGTGGGGGGAAAAAGGAAAACATTTGGTAATCAAAATTAATAAGAAAGAATTTTTCATCATGTTTGACACTAACTTGGAAGTTTACATAACAAATTGGTCAACCTTTAGTTCACTTCCACAAAAGACATCTCTCCCACCCAAATATATTTTCCCTCATTCATCAATCCATTAAAATTTGCAGAGGAGGTCCTTCTATGTATGGGCATGTATAACACTAGAAACTTGTGCACACGCTACCAATTTAATTTTCACATTAATTATTTTCAACCAATATAATATTTCTATTTTACTGCTGTGGAATCTGAAAATTGTGATATAGTCACTAAGGGACAGAACTGAGATTTGAACCTATTTCTTTTTTCACTTGAACATCAATTTCCTGGTCACTGACTGTCATGTACATAATTTGTTTGTTACAATGAATTGAATTTAAATAAAAAAAAATATTAGCAATTTCTTAATAGCCTCTGAAATTTGGAGGTTATCTTAATGTAGAGATTGTATAGGCTGAGTGAGAGGAGGTTGTAACAGTGAATTCTGTCTTCTTATTTTGCCCTCAAGAAGTATTTTATTAGGTTATTATTTTTTATGGCTCTTCTTGCCAGGTTGGATATAATCTCTGTAACTTCTTTCAATTCATATTTATCTCCTAAACCATGCTTATTCATTATAATCGCCATTAAAATTACTTTCAACTTTTGTTAAAACAAAGGTCCCTGGCACTCCAGACTGAATTAGAATCTCCAGGATTGGGTTAAGAACGCTATATTTTAAAGAAGCAGACCTGATTATTGTGATGCAAGCTTAAGGTTGAGAATCACTGTCCCAGAAGACTCTCTACACAAAGCTCACTCACAATGATTGGTGGCAGCAGAGCTGGCTTTCTCAGAGTCTAATTCAGCTACCAACTTCCGAGCTTCCAGCACTGGGCTGGGTCCTTCTACCACCCACATCACACGAAGCTATACTGCACCGAAGGCCATGCATCCTGACAGCATTCCATGATGATTTTTCGACTCCTCATTCACCTAAGTTCCTGCAATGAGTCCTGAGATGGGGCGTCCATGGAGAATGAACTAGGGCACACTTCTTAGCATAAACTCAGGTAGGCCTGAGCTCTCTTCTTTCTTCCTCACTACTCAGTCCTGTGCTATGATCCAGATGCCAGGCCTAGAATTCCCTGATGGACCTCACTCCACTTCTCCACAGGAAATCTTTTATTCCACAATGAACAACCATCTCTTTATCTTGATTCAGGGACTGAAATTACAGACATAAAATGTTTCTTTATTTGGTTAATGATGACTTAAGGCCTTGCAGAGGTCAGGACAAATTATGCATCACTAGACGTGGTTATCATAGTGACTCTGCTAACAGAAAGTATGAACAAGTGAAATCAGCAGTTGAGTTGAAATTTGTTTATTTTAGGTTTCTAAATTTTTTATTTAAATGGCATACTGCCAGTCCATAAGAAAAAGAAAAACACTTGGATTCTTCAATGACACACATAGAATGAGTCAAAAAATAACTTGTACGAACTAAACAAAGGATAATAAACTTTCTCTTAAAGCAAACATTTCATGAGATTTAAAACAACATTAAAAATTGCCCATTAGGCATCAAAAGTTTTACTACTGTATTTATAAAATAGACAATATTAACTGAAATGTTTCTCTGTTGTTTGTATCCTTGAAATGGTAAACAGTCTGTGAGCAGCATGAAAATTGAAGCACAATGAAACCTTCTAGAAGATCTTCCCTGTGTTAGAAAATGTCTTTACTTCCAAGTAGCTTTTAGGGGAAATTCAACTACAGTTGAAAAGAGCTTTTATCCCCGTCTGTAGGTAAGGGGTTGTTTTTGGTCATCTGTTTTTGTTTCAGTGTGTATTGTATTCCCAACATAAACCGTAAGACTAGTTAACTATGTCCTGGAGAGTCAAAGCGATCAGCCTGACTCTAGGCTTGCTAATGAAAGATGGGAAAGCACCTTTCATCAATCAACCATCAATTTCAGTATGGCACTCTGATAACAAACACAAACTTTGTGGTTAAAGTTGGGTTTGAACCTTCACTCAAATGTTACAAGTTGTCATAATTTCGAAAAAAAGGGATTAAACTCTTGGTAGAGTAAAAAATGGCCTAGAAACATTAGAAGACAACACAACATTTAATAACCCAGATAAATGTGAATGATTCTGCAAAGAGATAAAACCAAAAAGAGCTAGGTTGGTAGGTTATTAGAGAATCCAGAGAGAAAAAAACAGTTCTTAGAAAGAACAAACCTCTAGTACTACATGCTACTAAAACATTCATCGACTTTATCAAAATGGTAACTTTGGATACCTTAGAAAAAATTGTTTTGGTTGAGTAATGTGAAGAGAATCGAGTGACCTGAGCTGAGGCATTAGGTTTAAGTAAAGATATAGAAGGAGAAAACACATTTTCAAGAAGTTTGGTCATAAAGGGGAGAAAGAAATGGGGTGATAGGTGAGAAATAAGTGGTTTAGGGCAACTTTATTATGTAAAATGAGCAATATGTGAATAAGTAAAAAGGAAAAACAGCGAGACGGATGTAATTGATTATGACAAGTTAAAGATTTAGGGACAAATGGTTGATAGTGTAAGATTCCTTGGAAGGTACAGAAGGATGGGCTCCAAAATAGGTGAAGAGCTTGATCATTCCCAGTGAAATGTCTGCCAGTTCTTTTTGGCAGCAGAGGGAAAAACCAGTCATCTGGTATTGGAATTCACCAGATGAATGAACAAATAAAAAACAATGAACAGTAAAAAGAAGTGAATGTAATCCCATTCAAACTGTGATTCGTGCATTGGCGTCGGTTCACAAAGAGTTTGTTTCCAGTTTATGGCAAGAAAAATACAGAAAATGGGAGTCATTATTTATAAAACATTATTGTAAATTGATGATATTTCATCTGTTGAAACTAATGATAACAAGTTAGTGCCATGTGCCTTCTATGTATGTCTTTGGAGATTTTTAAATTTAATTTTTACTAATTCACTTTTATCTTGTTTTATAAAAACATTGGCCCATAATGAATTATAAACCATAGCATCACCATCATTGGAAATAACTACAATGTCTTGTACCACGCCATTTGATAAACACTAGTTATTGTGCATATTTAGGAATGTTATTGAAAATTATGAACCATAAAATCAGAGTTAGTTTATTGTAGAATGGTGGAGTCAGTGGTGACAGGAAAGTGGAACGGGGGTTCTTATGAGAGTGAGGGGTCATAGTATGCATGGTACAGTCAGAGAGCAAAGGGTTTTTGAAAGTGATTTTTGAGGGGTAGTGGTTATGGCCATGGCTGCAGTGGAATCAGGTGAAGTAGCTGAGAAAGTCATTAGAAATAATGAGATGAAGATGCTATTGTAGGTAATTAGCTAATAATTAATTAACAGGGAGCAATGGTATTAGACATTAAGCTTAATAACTTAGGAAGCATCAGCCTGTTTCCTTAGCAAGGAAGCTACAACTTTACACTCCAAGGGATCACAGCTCCGCCAAGGGAATTACTACTCCTTTCTTCTCCCCTCCATTGCTGGGTTACTGTGGGGTGCAAAGGAAGGTGTTGGACCATCAAGGTCTGTCAGTCTAACTAGGGAGTGTAAACCTAGTAAAAGCCTATAAAGGCTTGGGAATTGGTTCTTTTGAAAAAGCACCTGGTCCATCTCAAACCCAAGCTAATATAATCCCAGGGGACAAAGAATACACACACACACACACACACACACACACACACTCTCTCTCTCTCTCTCTCTCTCTCTCTCTCCTCTCCTCTCCTCTCCTCTCCTCCTCCTCCCTCCTCCTTCTCTCTCCTACCTGTGAATGCACCCACCCCGTGCATTTGCCTGTCATCTCTCCATAGTCATGTGGCTTTAGCAGCCTTGCAGCCAATTGCCACACATACTCTACATGCAAGCTTCAGATGGGAGCCTGAATGCCACAGCACAGAAACTGATTGCAGCTGGGAACCCAAGCTAAACTCAGAAGATACTAGACTAACTGAGCTATACTATGGCACAGAATCTCTGGACACTGACTTTACTGCTGGCCCTGATTTTCCATGGCAGGAATGGTGAGGGGACAATGGAACAATTTTCCACACTAGTAAGGCACACTTCTGTACCACAGTCTCTCATGCGTGGGTCCTTGGAAGGCTTTCCTCGCTATCCCATGAAAGACCCTAATTTTCAGTGACAAGGAGACTGAGGAAAACTTCTATAAAAATGTTCAGATAACCAAGGATGACCACATTACCCTGTTCTTCAGGTGAATGGCTTTAGGAAGAGGCAGTGGTGGTGCTCTGGGATAAGCTCTAGACACCTTGAAGCTGCTGGAAAGAACTCCTGGGCCCTGGGGTATATATCAGTGCCAAAGTTGTTTCTTTTCTTTTTTTTCATGTGTGTGTGTCTGTGCATTTGAAAAATTTTTGTTTTCAAGTTTTGCATGAACTAGACTAATTTGACTAAGTGTCTAGCTCTTCCTTGAGAGCTGTGTTCAGGATGGGGAGGTCAATGTGCCTTAAGACCAGCTGCAGACTGTGTGTGTGTTAGTATATCCTGGGTTCAGCGAGTAGGGGCCATTTTTTCCCCATGGACCCAAGTTGTACTGAGAAAGCCATTTCATTCAGTGGGATAGCCACCCACACTTAGTTGTGGGGACTTTTACCCTGCCATAATTCCAGAATGGCATTGGAGAGAAAATGGGAATTCTGTAGAGAGAAAAAGCAGGAAAAGAAAAGAAGCAAGTTTTGATTATAACTACAATTTCCTCAACTCCATAGTTGGAGAGAAATATTGAGAACTTCACTACTGGGTCAAGAAGTAAAGCTACATAATATTTTTAGTATCCTTGAGGAAAATATATTCTATAAAATATCTTTGAGTTTTGTTTAAAAAGTAATTATTTTCTTGAAGGAAGAAAATGACATGCATATCAATATATGTGAGTTCCATACATTCAAACAGACCTCTGGATATTTATGAAGAGTTTCTTTTAAAATGGCATGTGTATTTAACCCTTTTAGCAAGATATTTCTAGTTATTTTCTTTTCCATATAAAGAGTAAAATATCCTGTGTGGAATTATATAAAAATATGATGTAGAAAACTTGTATCATTTAAAAATATCTGATTGCAAACTTATGAAAATAGAGTCAAATGAATGGATGCATATTCCAGGTATTCATATATAATGCAATTCTGAGTCCTGAATTTCTGGCAAGGAAGAGATCAAAAGTTTTCATGTGATTCAGACATTTTAATATTCATACACCTTCTTTCCATTTTTTTTCCCCTAGGCAAGAACACATTTTAAAATACAATTGTCTGTTTAATAATTTCCTTTCTTTCTATAATCCTTCAGAAAAATTTTAAAGTGTCTCTCACAAGATTAGCTAGTTTTTCAGCAAACATAATAAACGCAGAGTTTAAGGAGCCATGCACTTTTATAGTGCATATAAAGACTTACCCTGAATTTAGAGATTTTCTATTTTATGCAATACTTAGGAGCTAACAAAAAATTTTTCCTTTTCATCACAATGTGTGATGGAAATTATACTAGGATAAGCTAGGCAAATGTTTTTTTGAGGGAGTTAAAAGTATTAGTTACTTAATGTGAGGTGACATACTCCGGTATGTACAAAATTATCCGTTAAGGTATGGAGAGAAAATGATAGCACTTTTAATTATATTTTTATTTTTTAATTAAGGAAGAGGTTATGCTTGCAAACGCAAAATACAAGAAATTATTGGCCTCATATGCAATAGTCAGGTTGTGTTGGGACGATGTCTGAGGACCACACGAGATATTCTTAATTACAGAGTTCCACGGAGTCTCTTCCTCTTTTCTTTTGCTTTCACAGTAGGGCTACAAACTACAGTTTCTCTTAGACTATTCAACTAAAAATAACCAGCTTTAACTGAAATATTCTTCCCAAAATGAACAAGTGTTAATAAATCTTTCCCCATAAAAATCGTTGTTCAAAGGTAATACTAAAATGCAAGAAGTGAACAGTAAAAAAATGGCAGAACTAATTTCTCTCCTGTTATTAGTAGATCTTTTGAACACCATTATAACAGAAGCAATGATGACCTAATGAGACATGACAATAAATTGAAATTGATATTATCATTTTATAGAAATATGAACTTATACCCACTGTCATAACAATACATCATCTCTTAAGTGTATGTGTGTGTGTGTGTCAATATGTGTATAATAAATATTGTAACTTTATAAGGTATCTTTCTAAGTGTTCACATCCCCTTGCAATTATATAAAACTAAACTAATTTAGAATCAGACTTCTGAATAACAGAATCTTAAAGTATTGCCATTTTTTAAAGAAGGAATCAAAATCAATAGCATAATTTCCAAATTATTATTATATGGATATATTTATAAAGAACTTATTAATTAAAACAGTGCAAATAATTTATGCAACATTAATAATAATCTATTATCTAATAAAAAACTGTTTTAACATTATGTTAGTGAGAACAAAGTCTTTTCCCTAATGAAATAAATATTTTAAAACAATTTATTACATCTGTTTAAACATTTTATTTCTTATTAAACATATAGAATATACTGTAATATGTAAAAATGCTACATATACATAGTTCTTGATATATGCATATACCCACACACACATACTGTAAACTTAGAATATTTTACTTACAGAGATATTCTGTCGTAAATGTTTTAAAATGTTGCTGTAAAAATAAAAATATAATATGTTCTTTTCCTTTAAAGACTTATACATTTAAAAAATCAATATTTATTATTCTTTAGTTATAAAAAGAGGAGAGAGATTTTGATAATGAAACAACTATTTTTAGAAATAATTAAGTTAACATTTTAAATTATCTATTCAATAAATAATGTGTAATTTAACTTTTTTTAGAATTTTAAAGATAATCATTAAAAAGAACAGTATTTTATGCAATGCCTTAAATGAGTGATCCCCTCACATTGCCGAGTGCTTTCCCAGACTTTATTTTGCGTTAATATTGACAAGTGAAGCAATTTTTTTATCCACAGCAGACCGTGGATTAACTTCACTTGCCTCAAGGTCATTTTTCTGTCTCTGTGCGGAGCTACATGCTCTCCTCATGTCAACATGGGCTTTCTCTGG
This sequence comes from Furipterus horrens, assembly GCF_987537825.1. Taxonomy (NCBI): domain Eukaryota; kingdom Metazoa; phylum Chordata; class Mammalia; order Chiroptera; family Furipteridae; genus Furipterus; species Furipterus horrens. The sequence goes on from NW_028327171.1 coordinate 14,652,994, forward strand.
GGACTCTGGCCTCCCTCCACACCCTAGAGTTGTGCACGTTGGGAGCATCCAAACCAGCCCAGTCTGCGTGGGTGGCCCGTGGTTGTGAGTGGGCCCATGGGTGTGAGTGCGCCCGTGGGTGTGAGTGCGCCCAGCGGCGGAAGGGCGTCCGTCCTCTCCCGCGCTGAGCTGCCAGACGGGCTCTGGCCACCTACAGCTTTGAACTGGAATAAGCTAGTTGAAAAAGTATAACCTTATTTGTTTTTATTCACCTTTCTTAAATGTATGTACACTTCCCATTCATTTCATTGTTTAATATTAGAAGCGTTGAGCAAAATGGATCCAGAGGCATGGACTCATGGGATAGACTGGCAGCTGTTAGGAGGGGAGGGGGCAGGTGGAAACTGAGTGAAAGAAGGTGAAGGGATTAGTCCAAGAACATACGTGAAGGAACCATGGACATAGTCAATGTGTGGGATTGATTATGGAAGTAAGAGGCCAGCTGGGTGAAGGGGGGAAGGGAAAAATTAGGACATCTGTAATAGCACTAACGATTAAAATAATAATATTAGAAGTGTTTTGGGGTTGTGGTTTAGAAGTTTGATAATGTTTCTGTGACTGGAAATATGCCAGAGGAACTTAACTCTTGTTTCTCTCAGTCAGCCTAGGTAAAATTGGTTTCACTATAAGTTGTTTCACTACCAGTCATAGTTTCCAAGAACCTATTGAAGGCATTGAGGACTTACTGTTCTTCGATTGGGTGTGTTCTGTTCCATTCTAGAGAAGAGAAATCTGAGGTTCAGAGAGGTCACTCTGAGGCACACAGCTAAGTGAAGGGACTTGAAGGCATGGCTGTATCTCTCCCACCTCTTTATTAAACCTTTAAGCTTTCCTGGTTCACACTGATGCCGTATTTGTAAGTATTCTCCAAGTTTAGGAGGTCGATATGCTGACATTTCAGTTACTGTAGCTTCTCCTGCCCATTGAAAGGCATATTTGATGACAAACAACTGACAATAATTGTTTTGATTACTCATTTATTTATTTTTAGTTAGGGATCCTGGTCCCTTTCGCTTCTCTTTTATGAACTCATACTTGTTAGAAACGTAATAATTTGTCATGATATCATCAATATTAATGTGTTGGTGCATGCAGCAGAGATGACTGTTAACTGAAATTGTCCTCCTGGACAAATGACAAGATCACATTTCCGGTCTCCCCTGCCATAGGGTGATTGTTTGGGGCTCTTTCTCTAATGGAGCAGGAGTGGAATGTGTGCTGCTTTTATGTTTAAACCTTTACTGGAATGGGCGCGCCTCCTCCAGCGTCTCTTCTCCATCCTGCCACAGAGCCATGGAAAGGACAGGGCAACCTTTAGGATGCAGACAATGATGGGGCCCTGAAGAGCCGCAGGGTCCTAGAAGGAAGGAGCCGGAGGTCTGGATCCCCGCACGGAAGAGTGCTGACTACCAGCCGGGAACATCTGCCTGGACTATCACAGGGGACAGATGCAGAGTCTCTTTCGTGTCCTTTTGTTACAGCAACTTATTCTACACAGACATTAAGTTGTAATACAATACCTCAAACTCAGTTTTTAAATATTCTTTAACTTTTCAGTCTGTTGTTTAAACACATGGATGTTTTTCTGTACTTCTTGACTTCCTACATTCCTTTAGGTCCAATCATCATTTAAACCCTATCTCTCATTACATTTGATATAAAAGCCTCTTGCAGGTTTTCTGTTCACCTCTCAGGCTTTTCTACTAGGCTTGCTGAAAGCACTGATTTGCTCAGCATGGTGAAGGTTAGCTCGTATTTTACACCTGAAAGCTTATATTGTTATGAACACAGCAAACATTGTGAGAAAACGCTAAAAGGCCCCAAATAGATCAATTTCCCACACTCCTGCATTGTAAAAGTTCTTGTTAATATGTCAAAAATGCCAGAATGAAGATGGTATTCATGAAAATTATCTTCCCATGGACAACATACACGTAGTACATTTGACCCTTTCATCTGAAGGAATGACGTGCTGCACAGGAGTCATTTAAGGAAACTGTCGTGTACAGTTGGCTACATTAATAACTCTTTTATACTTTGCTTTAAGAATTGTTGGTTATTATGGAGTCTTATGTAACAGTTGAAAATGCTAGAAGTGAGGTTTATTCCAGGACACCCCCTGTATTGCTGTCTTCTTCCGCTCTCAGGGATGTAATCTGGGGCTCATTTGCAAGGTTTTGAAACTCTTACCTCTTAAATTATAGAATAATTAGTCTGGAAATTCCTCCTTTTCCGGACCAAAATCTACTGAGTAACTTCCTCAAAATCACATGATGACCTATCATTTGTTTGGAATTACAAATAACACTCAAGTAGATGCTAGAAATCTAATACTCTGTACAACCAGGTTTCTGCTCACTTCTCTAGACTTCACTTAATTAAAATTATTTTCATGATAAATTACTGTGCAATTTGATACAACTATAGGGACAAAGACAGGTTGGAAAAAGGTATTCTGAATAACTGGAAGGCGAAATAGTACTGTATATAAACTTAAATATCCTTAATAATCATCTATAACTAAATAAATAAATAAGAAATAAACTTTTATATATATAATTTTAATTCTAAAAATGTGCAAGCTTTTACCAATATTACTTCAAAATTGTTCAAACTTACATTTGCCTGATCATGTTTCCTCCTTGTCTTCCCTCATAGATGTATCAGAAAACATTAGCATTTTCTTAAAACTTCTTTTCTTTACACTAATTACTTTAATGATGTGATTTAAAGTAATGTAATGAAGATGTAATCTAGATTGTTTCAACGCATACAGAAGTCAGTGAGGTAGTTGCATTATTTTTAAAAATATGCATATGATAAAACGAAGCAAAACAAAAGAACAAACAAACATACAAAAAACAGCTTACTTCTCAGGTTAGTCTTATGCCCTGGGAATAAGCACCTGTACCTCATTGATTATATAGAAACATATACATGTATATGTTTCATTTTGGTTTTGTGTATGCATTTGAGGATAGGAAACGATTTTCAACTTCAAAAAGAACACAGATAAAATTTTTACTCGTAATACACTTATTCTTAAATAGTTTAAACTCTACTGTGTTTTATTTAGCACTTTGTGGCATGGAGTGATGGATGGTAGAGAAACTTAAAAATCTACTTCAGGGGAGCTCATACATTCTCTATTCTTTTTCATTGAGAATATTAAAATCTTTTCAATTTTGTTCCATATGTTTTGGGTAAAAATTCAATAAAATTGGAGACCTTGAGCCCTCAAGAATCTCTGTCATTTGCTCAGCAGTGCATAAAAAGCAGAGCTGGACTATTGGAAGTCTTACTCTGGCCCAGATGCCTATCCTGCTTGGCATAAGCACATCCTTTCCCTCCTTCTTGGCATTGTTTTACCTCCCGTGTCCTCTTTTTGGTAATTAGAATAACACAACTTAAGCTAGGTATTGCTTACCAGAGATATTTTCTAGTGGAGCAGTTTAGCACTTTTGCAAGACTAATTCTTCTGCCTTTAGGGTAGTTGGAAGGTCTCTAGTTCCAATGAACTTGTAGAATGATCCAATCTTATAATGGGGGGCCTCTGTATATCTGTGTAGGCAGGCATGGAGCATTTCGCTAGTAAGTCTGGTTATGTGAAAGTAGTTTCCTGGGAAACAAGTCTTACTTTTTATTCTCAGCAACCTCTTAATACTGAGAACTATGGTTCTTGATAAAATAATAACTAAAATATGGCATTGCACTTACTCAAACAACAATGAGGTAGAGATTAAATTTTTTAAAAAAGATAACTCTATCTTTCATATTTAATACAAAATAATATTAATAGACTTTTACTTCAGATCAGGGCCTTGTTCTATTGAGCTTTTAGTTAATTAAATTATTTTAATTTAGTCTTAATATAAGAATATAAAGCATTATCTAAGATCTGCCTTCCACGAAGTCAGGAAGTCTCAGTAGCATTCTCAGATTCACAATGAAGTAATTGTCATGGATTAGGAAAATTTGAAGTCTGCATAAATATTAAAGCATACCTAGGGTACTTAGTGTTGTCTTTCTCAAAGAATTATGTTACTTGGGGTCAAAGGTTTATTCTGTTATTTGCTCTAGAACAGGCGTCCCAAACCCCCGGGGTGCGGACTGGTATCGGTCTGGTCCACGGCCCGTTAGAAACTGGGCAGCAAGGAAAGTTTGCCTGAGCTCCGCCTCTTCAGCCCCTCACCCCCACCAAAGGTTGGAGACAGCTGCTCTAGAGTACTTCTCAAAGTTAGGCACTTGGTGGATTTTGATAAATACTTGTTAACTAAAAATGAGAGACTTAATATCATTTATAGTAGACAGTTCATTTAAAACCCTTTATTAATTAGTTATTTCTGTATAACCAATACCCGTAACTTGGTGTTTTAAAACTGCAATAATTTTATTCTTTCTCATGAAGCTGGGTTTTTGGAAGGTTCTTCAAACCTAGGTCCTACTTGGTTGATTTTGACATAGGCAGGGGGTGAGTCAGTTGGGTGTTGGCTGGTCTTGGGTGGCCTTACTTAGGCTGCCTCAGCGCTGATCACTGGAGTCTCACATCGTACAGCCAGTCAGTCCACATTACACTCCAGGTAAACGAGCACAGTTCCAAGAGAGTGGCAGCATGAAAAGCCTCTAGAGTCCTAGGTTCAGAATGTCATGCCACGACTGCCCTGCGAGTCCACTTCTAGCTGGGGAACGCTGTGATGCCACCTACTAACAGCATGCACATGGGGAGGGGCGGTGAGCAGGGCCGTTTTTGTAACCGCTGTCTGAAACATTGAAGCAAACGTGAAAGAAAACAAAATATGCTTGTCTCAAATTCTACCTGATAAATTTGTTAGTAACCACACTTGCTCCTGCCAGAAACTCAAAAAGGGAAAGAAATCCATGGTTGGTGTCAGCAGAATGAGCTTTTAAAATGACTTACGTAATTTGTCAAAACAGAGTATTTATTCACACAAACAATCTTGCTGTGAATTTGTGAAAGCTCTATTTTTTTTATGAACTGGAAATTGTTACAAATAGTACAATGTTTCTACCAGGAAGGCTTTCAGTTCCTCTGTTTTATTTTTTTAGCTTTTTGCATTATTTCCTCTTTAAGTTTATCACAGTTGCTACGAAAATCCCTCTGCACCACAAAGAATTATTATTTTAGTAACTCTGATAGTCTTTCTTTTTATTTGATGTGCTAAACAAAAACTTAAAAATTTTTATCAATTGTGGAGCATTATTCACTTTTTAAAATATTGTTTTTAGCATTGTGAGTTTAGAGCAAATGTGAACTGAAGGTATAGATTTCCCACACACCCTCTGTCTCCACACATGTATTTCCTTCCCCAGTATCTGTAGTCCCCACCTGAGTAGTAAGTGTGTTACAGCTGATGAACCTACATTGAGACTTCATCACCCAGAATCCACAGTTTACATTAGGGTTTCCTCCTGATGTTTTACATTAATCACATGTAAAAACCTATTTTATCTTCCCAGAGTCAAATTTTATTTTTATAAAAATATTCTTCTAACAAATATTAATCTGAAAGGAAACACTGTTAGAATAAAGGAGTCCATGATCAAAAATGACAATCTGTTGTTTTATTTTATGGGGTTCCCAGGTTCAAGAGTGAAGCCAGGCCTTGGGGAAGAGTTGGGAAAGGGCTGTGTCACCCAATATCCTGCTGTAGTTGGGGGTTGACCTACCCAAAAAAGTAAGGACCTCATTCATTCTCTCAGGATTCTACCTCCTACTCTGCTTCTGGAATGGAGCATCCAAAACCATTACAGGGAACTCACTCTCTGACCTACAGTGGCCCATAGTAATTTGTTAAAATCAATGCCAATGACATATGTCCTTTGTCTGCTCCTTTCCTTGCCTCTCTTCCTCCTTCTTCTTTTTCCTCTTCCATTTCTTGTCCTCCTCCTCCTCGTTTTCTTCTTCTGATTAATAACCACTTTGTTTGCAATAATCTTGGGGACAGCACCACTTCCCTAAGCTTATTTCACTTTATCATGGTCATGATGAAAGATAAGGACCAGAACCTAAGCAGATTAAACTACATTTAATTCATACCAAGTCAGATCTGTACTGAGACCAGATCAGTGCATATTACACACCCTAGAGCAAAATAGGTGCCGATATATCAGGAATGTCATTGTTTTTATACTTTATTATTTGTTGTGAGATATTTTTAAACATCCTTTTTAGAAATTTGGGTGATTAGAAAAATGTCAATTGCTAAAAAGTTAATCATTATTGTTATGTGTCTTGAGCTATAATGAAGTGAATTATTAAAATTAAAGCATACATGTAATGTAGAGTATTAAGAGAGAATAAAAGCTCAAATTTAGTTCATTCTAGGAGACTTAATATAAGCCTGTCTCCTATAAGCAAATTATGTATCTACCACCCTTGCTCAAAAACAAAACAAAACAATTCCTTTGGTATAAGGGAAGAGCCTCTTCCAAAACACTAAAATGGACTTAGACCTTCCAGATGAGAAAGATTTTACAAGTCATACCTTTTAACGTTGCAGCATCTCAGGCTCTTGTATTTATATTTGTTTAGCCTTTATAAGAAAGCAAAAGTTCTAGTAAACACATGTGAATAAATACTAGTAAATCTAGTTTAAATAGAAGGTTTCCAGATGAAGGTATCATTATTTTTGTTTTCAATTCTAAGCAAAAATAATTTAAAACCCTGATGTCACTATAGAGTAAGAGTTGATTTTTATTTTGCTTTTTATTATCATGTTAATAGTCTATAATTAAAGAATGTTAAACTCTTTATATCAGAAATTATGTCTCTGTGTGAGTGAATTTGTATATTCACATTACTTAATATAATCCTGGCATTTAGTAGGCATCACACAAATATATTTGTGGAATAAACCAATAAATAAATAAGAAATAATGTGTTAAGAATTTATGCACCCTGTATAAGAATACATAAATGTTAAGTCTGAGAATGAAGATTAAACTGCTTGTTTGTCCAAAGAAGAAATATTTATAAACAAGGAAATCTTAGTATATTCACAATCTATTAGAAATTTAAATGAAACATTTTGTTGTTTTTGTTTCTGTTATTATTTATGTATTCTCTACAACTTTGATCAACATTCAATACTGTATAAGATAAACAACCTAATGTATTGGAATATCTGGGTGTAGGTGATCTTGAGATTCTAAAGGAACAAGATCACTTAAATAATTTTCTCCAATACAATGAAAAGCAACATAGCCTACAATTTTCAGCAACAAAGATCCTATCTGTCAATAAGGGAGCATCTAACATACTTCTTTGGTTTTGCTTATAGCTTCACTGAAGTCCTTGACAAAGGAACCATGTGTTTTAAAAGGGTGATAGTACTGCCTTAAGATAACTAGGGAAGATGATAGGTTCAACATTGGACTTGGTGAAAAGACTGCATGGTTTAATTTGTTTTTTTTTTTATACTTGTCAAGTTTCTCCTGTGTATCATGATGGTAAAACATCTTACTATAAGCCACAACTAAATGCTCTATTTTGGTAAATCATAAGTGTCCTTATATGTCCTTTGTACAAAAATTAACTTGAAACGAAAATTGTTAAGCCTCTCTACTTTCCACACTGTGTATTCCTAATCACCTGCATGATATTTAAAACAAATACATAAAAAATTGATGCTAGAGAAAGAGTCAGATTTTGGTTGTAATTATTCAGATAATCCAATTATTGAGTATCCAAATCAAAATCACTTGATTTTCGTTCAGACTTCTGGTTCTGTTTCCCTCTGTAAACATTGTGCATTATCTCAGATACATTGTTATGAGAAACAATTGCTAGAGCTCCAGAGGATAGCTTAAGCATTTTATCTGTGTTTGTACAAAACCTAGTCTTGGATTTAAGGCCTCACTATTTATATATTTTGCTAAAGAAATTTAGTAGGCCTGAGCTCTGTCAAGAGACACTTTGTGTATTTCTCAAAAAACCACCTGTCTTTAGAAGAAGAAACGATGATTTAACAATGCTTTGCGACGAGCAACACTTTTTGCGTAATAAATTTAAGCATTCTAGCAGTCTATTTTGCAAACGCCTTCCAACACTCCAATTAGTGCCTCTTTTTTGTTGTTTCTACAACTTTTATAAGGGATACTTGTGAGAGTAAAATAAAGTCTACTTTTTTTCTTCACCATTTTTCATTTTCTTGCATGTAGAAGTGAAATTTTTCTTAAGACTATCTGTAACTTGTCTTTTAATATCAGTGGTACTCCTATGTCATTCTGCCTTTCAAGTTAAGAGGTCGAAGTAAAAGACAGTCAGGAAATTTATTTGTACACATTCAGATTTGTTCTGGTCCAAGACCAACCTCCATTGCTGGCCAAGAGAGCAAGAGAGAGGTGTTATGTTGATAGGTCTATTTCTCATAGTGCAACTCATCCTGCATTGTGTTTTCCACTTATGAATACTTATATGAAACATTTTTTCTCATAATGTGTATTTTATCATTAAAATTAAATTTTTACTATGATGTTTGTATCCTATAGCATAGTAGCAGGAAACAAAGAGCTGATTCAAACTTGGCACTTAAAAGATAACTGAATTAATGAGATCATTGTTTTTAGGGTAGTCAGAATTTAGGTAAGTCAGCAGGGAACAGTAGAAGGATTCAGAACATGAAACAGCAGGAGACTTCACCAAGCCTAGGCTGGAAGAACTAGAGTCTGTTACAGGGATCCAGAGAGAGTACCTGTGCGGTGAGAGGCCACCCCAGGATGATTCAGTACAGAAGTGACGGGGGTTAATAAATACCAGAACCTCTTCTTCTTCGTTTCCTCCGGATCTCCTCCTAGAGTTGCCAGTTGGCCAAATGCACCCGGAGAACAGAGCGTAAATCAACCCACTGTGGCGGCTTCCATAGTTTATTCTTCTACGTGCACAGAACAGGCAAGAGAGGATAGAAAATTAACTTAGAGGGATAGTTTAAGCCATCCACACAGTCTGCCAGGTCCCATGTGATCTCCCCATGCCTAGCGTCTACATTTCTATCGCATTCTGCCCGGCTGCTTTCCCTATTACTTACTTTGCTCTGATTACCGCAGCCTTCCTTCTCTTCTTAATGAAAGAAACAGCTACATCTTTGGCCTTTGCCCATTATGTTCCCTCCACCAGGAGAGGCCTTTCCAGATCCTAAGTAGGCTGATGCGGACAATGTAGGGACAGTACAGCTGTGACCTTCTTATTGAGGCGTTTCCCAGCCATCCATCTGGAAATGTCTGCATCATCCTTTGCATTTTCTTCATAGCAGATACCACACCGCAGAATTGGCTTGTTCATGTATTTGCTGTCTTATTCATTGCAAGAACTTAGGAACGATATTTGGAACAAAAGCTTTTAGGCCCCACACCTACCTTTCTCTTTTAATAGATAAGGGATCTGTGACACAGGTATGTCCAAACTAGTAAATAGAGGGATACAGAAGCACAAACTCAGTTAGCCCTAACTTTCCTAAGTATCAACGCTAAGTTATACTGCTTCCTAACATTGTAATTTGAAAGATAGTAGGGTTTTGCTTATGACCTGTTTGAGTTAATGAAACATTAAAATTTGATTCACTGGAGAACAAGCGTTTAATTAATGGGTGTAGAAAATTCCAGATCAGCATTAGTTGTAGAGTGGAGAAGAGAACTAAAAATATTAACTAAGTCTATATAATGATTTTTCAAGTATCTGTCTGTAGAGTTTTAATATTTTTCAATCTCCTGCATCATATAGAAAGCAAGTTCTGCCCTGCATGGCTATTCAGAATGCTTGGGCAAAAACAGAAATGGCTTGTTTGATGAAATGCTTCCTGTTTTGTTAAAAAAAAAAAAAAAAATCTGTTCTCAGTCTTTGTTGAACAGAAACTACTCAAGCTACATTCCTCCCTGGTTTACATTTCAATTAAGTCTCATTTCTCTCCTTCCTTCCTCTGCCTTCTGAATCCTACCCAATTGGAACATGGAGAGTGTTGTCACCGCTGGTCAAACATAGCCTTTTCTTTAGTCACATCGTCATTCCCACTATTCTTCCATAGCTTTTGTTGCACATAATGGCAACAAAAGCTAATAAAGATGTTTTATGTGAGGTGAAATGGGTGACAGTAGAAAATGGGGAAAGAAGAATGGAAAAGAAAAATAGCACAATGTTCTTAAGTATTTACAAAAACAGTGTTTCCATGATTTCTTTTCTTGTATATTCCACTGGGAACAGTGCGTCTCTGGCATCCTCTCTTCCCTTGCTGCACACAATTCCCTTTCACTTCCACTGCTCCTTAGTTCACAAAATAAAACTATGTGCAGAGGGAAAGATAAGCCCTAGCTTAATTTTTATTACTTTGTCACATTTTCTCACATTTCATTTAGTGTATAATTTTTGACTTTGTTGGCATTGAAAATGAAGCTATTGTTTTCTCTATAATTATTTCATTCTATTTGTTTTTTGTTTCCCAAGCTTCCAAGTTTATTGTATTTTCCAGCCTTATTCCTTTACCAGTTAAGCTAGACACCAGGGTCAAGATACCAAAAACTCAGAGATTTTATCCTGATGAGGAACTTTGTTAAAAGCTCTAAAAAGCTTTCTTAGTTTACTCTGCTCTGGCACCCACCAACTGCTCATGTTTTTTGCATTAAACTACTATCTCACATTAAACTTCAGCTTCCCTTTACTTTTATTTTGAATTATTAAATAAAATATGACTTAAATAATGTCTATGATTTTCAGACAATGTAGCAATGTTGAAAACAGTGTAAAGCCAAAAACAGTTTAAATTTTAAAACACAAGAAATTAAAACATAGTCTCTTAGTAAGAAAGGAGACTGAGAGAGTCTCTTCTTCCACTGTATTACCCATTAATTTGCTCTACTGAGATATCCACATTTATAATCTTTCAAAGGTTGAATCCTCTTATATTTTGGTTATATACAAAATAGATCAGCTAGTGGTAAGCTATGAAAGTAGAAGTCTTGTTGCACTGAAGGTACATATAGCATGAAGGAAATTTTGATCCATCTTGCCTTCAATGTCTGGCAAATGTTAACTAACTTGAATTGTGCTCAAAAGTGATTTAGTCCTTTGCTTGGTTGTGAGGTGTTTTTTATTGTTTTATTTTCAAGGTTAAGAAACTTTTAATTAAGAAAAGTTTGAATTTGCAAAGCTTAAGGAAATTTGAAATAATAACAAATGAAGTATAAAAAATATGAAGCTCTATACCAGTGGTTCTCAACCTGTGGGTCACAACCCCTTTGGGGGTCGAACGATCCTTTCACAAGGGCCACCTAAGACCATTGGAAAACACATATACAATTACATATTGTTTTTGTGATTAATCACTATACTTTAGTTATGGTTGGTGGTCACCACAACATGAGGAACTGTATTAAAGGACCGCAGCATTAGGAAGGTTGAGAACCACTGTTCTATACAAATATAAGAAATTGTTATTCTCATAGTTGAGTCTTCTTTTGTTGGAACATGTGATACATAACTTTCCTAGAGTTCTCTAGCTTTTTATTTTTAACTGTGAACTATGTTGACATTGACATAATAATTGTATACATTTTTAATTGGCACTGCATTTGCTAGACTTATTTTTGTCTTGGTATTTGAAATATTTCATCTGGCTGACTGGTACCTTTTGCATTTTTCCTCTGTAACTCTCTGAGGCCCCATGACTGGAAACTTCTTTTCATGGTTGGAAAATGAGATTCACATGCATCATGGGCTTGGTAGAATTCTGAAGATGGCTCCCCTGAAGATTTTCTTATTTAATCGAATCGTCATCTAGGTACAGCTTTGAAGGGATTTTACACTTATAATTAAATTTGCAAGTCAGTTGACCTTTCAACACTTCAGAAGCAGTGAGTTTTCTCCTGCAGCTAGAAGTAGAAGTCAGAGAAGTTCAAAGTATGATAAAGATAAAGATTTAACATTGTTAACTGGCTTAAAGATAGAAGGTCCAGGGAGGGCAGGCAACCTCTAGGTTGCTCCTGGATCACAGTGAAGAAAGTGTATTGGGATATCAAGTAAGGTTATATTTTATCTATACATTATTTTAGGAGAATAAATAATTTACAATTAAAATCTATGTATATGGTATACCTCTCCCATTTGTTTCTATTTTTACTGGAAGCTAGGACCTCCAGAGGAATATTTAAAAGAATTGATGACAGTATACATCTTTGCTTTTTTTCCTTTTATCTTAGAAAGGGTGGGAGTGTGGGGAGTATGTACTATTTCATAATTGAATGGGATATCGTTATGTTTTTGTTGATTTTACTTATCAAAAGGAACAAATTTCCTTCAATGCTTAGTTTTCTGATAACAGTATTTACTGTTTTTATTCAATAACATTTACATCCATTAAGATCATTATTATGTCATTTTTTGGTTTTATTCTGCTAATATGGCAAATTGTATTGTTTGATTTTTAAATGTTACGTCAATATTTTATTCCTGTAGAAAACACATTAGTTTATAAATATCATTATATTTTGCTAACATTGTTGTTAATACTATTATTAACATTAATTTATATGTATTTTTGAAACTATTAAAATGTTAATATGGCTTTTTCCCCCCATTAGCCTACAAATATACATTAAGCTACATTGTTTTATTATCAAACATTGAACCAAACATGCATTTCTGAGATAAACCTCATTGATCACTAAGTCATTATGCTTATTTTTAATAGAGTAATGAGTTCAACTTACTAATGTATTTTTAAGAATTTTTCTATCATCATAAATAATATTGATATATAATTTTCTCTTCTTATAATGTGTTTGTCATGTTGATGTAGCAGTTGAAAATTATTCTTTTTTTCCATGAATTTCTGAAATAGCTTTTCTAAGATTTCGATATTTCTTAAGTGTTTGTGTGTTTACGGGTGTTTAATGTCCAAATATTTTTCTCTTTTGTAATTGATTTATTTTGTTAATTCTCAATTAATTCCATGTATTTAGTCATTATTAATTTTTGTCCTTAAATTCTTGAAATACATATTTAATATTTTTTTATTTTTTATTTTTGGTTTTTCAATTACAGTTGTCCCCTTTTCCCCCAATTTCTCTCCCCCATATTTAATATTTTTATTGTTTTGTTTTAATGAACAGCCTAGGGATTGGAGACCAAGGAAAAGGGGCAGAAAGAAAGGGAGAACTCAGCCTCCTGACTCACCTCTTTCACCCTTATATATTTATAATTTACATATAAGCCCTAAGGTGTGAGGGGGGAAGGGAACTCCCTGAAAGGGGTGGAGGCAACACACGCTCCTTTGCGCATTACGATTCAGGTTCCTCTGCCCCGTGGGAGGGCCAATTTTGAGAAGGTTGTCCTGTTGTTTCCAAGGTTTCTGCATTTAGCACAGGGCATCTGTTGGGGATAAATAGGGAGATAGATAGAAGGATGGATGGATAGATGATAGATGGGCTACATTGAGCAGTGAGTGATCTTCCTCTAATCTTGTTTTTTTTTTTTTTAATTCTTTTTGAGCAGTGCTGACCCAGAAGGGACAATGAGGCAGTGATATTCTTTATGAGTCTGCTATGGCATAAGTAGCCTCGGATTAGAAACCTATGATTGAAACAATTTTTTCATGGCTCTGTATAATGTGGCTTCTTGCTGGACTTTTATGTTTTCCTCTGTCACTAGTCTCAGTATATCAGTATCTTTCAACTTTCATGCCACATTGATTTTTTTTTTCAAGATGTTTAACTCCAGTTTCCAACCAAGTCATATTGCTGACTAATCTCTGTGGTTGTCACAACAGTAGCAGTACAGACATACAGGGAGACATAGTAGCATATCAGACATACTATTCAGCATTCCCCCAATTTCTTATTTACCTGCATTTCTATTTAAAATTTCTATGAAATAGATGTCATCATTATTCCCATTTTTCAAAAGAGGAATATAAGTAATATAACAATCATGTATTTGTCCCAAATGTCTAAGTGATTAGTCTGAATTAGAAACTTCAATCTTAATTGAAGTAATATATCTTCTGTAATACTAATAATAGTCTAATAACCAACACCTTGGAGGTGGTCCCAAGGTTAGTGGAAATGAGCAATGTCCACTTCTCTTTCATGATTCAGCATTATCCAAGGACATTGCTGGAAGAAGTTATCTTGCAAAAAGGGAGATAATCATTCTCACAGAATGACTCCAGCCTTCTGAGGGATGATAGAAAGTAGAGATTGAAATATGTCAGAAACAGTTCAACTATCCAAGCAGACCTGCCTGCCAGCTTGAGGAGTTTGGGTATTCATTTGGAACCAGTGATCTGATTGGTTCCTTATTTATTTCCCTATGAATAAAATGGAAGTGAATTGATTTTTGCTTGAACTCTCACATTTCCAACTTTCAGAGTAAATGATGAGTAACGTATGAGTTTCATATACTTATATTTTGTCAGAAAAGTCTCTGTTATTGAAATTATCAATGTAGTGACAAGATCTTAAAATCCCCTGAAGTCTGACCACAACTATTAGCATTCTATTATAGTTATTTAAAAAAAAAACTGTTCAGTGACCAGAATATGTGATATTATAGTTATAAAAAAGTCAATTACTAAAAAAATCGACATTTTAGCCATATTTATAACAATTGCCTTTCAACTATATATCACATTAACTATAGGTTATATAGTAATATAATAAATAATTAAGGGAGGTCTGTGTATTTTCAATTCCCTAATTTCTCTGTTGATAATAGCTTTGATGCATTTTACAACAACTTTATTAAAGCACTATATTTTATTCCCAGTTTAATATAATAAAACCAATGGAATGTCTACTTTCAGAAATGTTTGATATAAGATCTCTCTAGGTGAGCTGAGAGAAAAATCAATGTACATTTTTCATTTCAGGAGCTGTATGATGCAAAATCCCAAGGTATAGTTCACTGTTCTTCATAAGGTTTTCTGACCACATACTCTTTTCTCTCTTATTGTTACTTCACAGTTTTTGGCAGTTTTTCAAATCAGTGTATCCTCTGTCATCCAGGATAGAATAAATATTCTATTGAAACAGTGACATTATAAAGATCTTAATTTTAAGTAATACAGACACGGCTCACTATCTGACACTGTTTAAATTTCATTTAGCAAGATTCTTACTAAATTATATCTTTCCCTAGGTTAATAAAATTCATATTCAGATGCTTTAAAGTTTAAAAGAATTTGCCTTGCTTGAGATTTATGATATAATAGTTTTTTTAAAAAGATTTTGTTAAGAAATGTGAGCACCCAATTGAAAATACTTAGTCTCTAAAGCTGGACAAGTCCTGATTGCAACATTTAGGCATTTTTCTATGGAATATTTTGACAGCGTGGTCCTAACTCCCCTTCAAAAGTCAATTCAATTAGGAGATACATGCTATCAACTCATATAGAGCTTGAAAACCCTCTTTTTGGTTGTATATATTAACTTCTTTGTTTCTCTCCCCCAAAAGTCTAAGTCTTGGAAGACATTTCAAACCAGAAAATACCTAAAAGGAAAAATTAAGAATTCTGGAAAGAAAGCTCCAAAGGTCAAAATCAATCTGCTCAATATTCCTGGAAAAGAAAATAAAAATGATCTGAAAGTATTGAGAAAAACTGTGATTGAATATGTACATATCAAAGAAAGTTTTCCAGATCAAATACATTTCATATCCAAGTGCTGTTGACGTTGGTGTATTCAGCTGGGTAGACCTCACTAACTGAAGAGGATAAACCTCCCAAGACTAGCTTTCTTAAAGGTTCCTTGAAATTATTACCAAGTGGATTTATTTACATTTGTGTCTGTTTCTTTAAATAGTTTATGCCAACTAGGTTTCTGTTTAAAATAACAATATAACTATAATGAATACCTATAATTTATTGATGTTAAACCCTGTGAGATTTATCTGTATTTTTATAGGAGAATCATAGGGTACTAAGTAACACTCCCAAGGTTGTGTTTGAGAAAGAATCAAGGCTAAATTTGAGCCAAATCTCTCTGACCCACATAGGAGTTTTCATTCATAGTTTCTTACTACAGTAAGTTTAAGAGTTGATTGTTCTTTTTTTATTGTGATGGACAATATGCTTCAAATATTTTTGACATATTAAATGTGAAAGATAGAGTGTATCAGTATATTTAGACTAAAAAAATAAAAACTAACAAAACTAGATGCTGTTCCTTGAAGAAATAATTCTGGCAACAAGAAAAATTAAATATCTATTCCATAGTGCTTTCATAATATAGAACCCAGTTCTGATACATTTTAAAAATTTAACTTTAACAAAAATCATCAATAATAATAAAATATTCCTCATTATATGACTAATGTTTAACAGACAAAAGGTGCACCTAATTCTAATAAGAAAAATTAAAATATGATTTTGTAATTGTATTTTGTTTAACCTGATAACTTAAACTACTCATGGCATTAGAGAGGCATCTTCTTGGGGTGTATTTTACATAATATAGAGGTAGGCAACCCTCTCCCTACTTTTGTTTATTAATCTCAGTCTGTATATGGTACATAGTTATTATCTGCAATTGGATTCTCTTTGTCTCATTATTCAGAGATGTATTTTACAGAAACTTTGAGACTAAAGACCTTGAATGTTTTTTAATGGAATATATAAAATGCCAGGGCAACCAGAATCAGGGCTGGTTGTCATAACTTCATGTTGGCGGCAAGTCTCACTCTTTCGTGTAACCATTCAGAAAGCAGTATGACATTCCTAGTATACCAGCTTAACTTCTCTCTCCTCCTATTTCTGGATACTAAAAAAAGGATGCCTCTTAACACCCAGAAATCTTTCAGATCTGAGATGTGCGTAGATTTTTAGCTTAAGGTATGCATCTTTCCTTTTGTTGGTTAAACACAGAAGTTAAGATCTGAAACATAAATTGGAACACTTTTTATAATTTTAACTCCATTTACATAGTAGACATAAAAAAAGAACACTACCGAATTAACTACATATTTTTAGTGACAAAAGTATTCACAGCAGATGACATGATAGTATACCTAGAAAATCCTATAAACGCCACTAAAAGACTACTCAATATAATAAGTGAATTTGGCAAAATCGCAGGGTACAAAATAAATATACAGAAATCTAAGGCATTTCTGTATACCAACAATAAAATTTCAGAGACAGAAGCAAAAAAGAAAATACCATTTACTATAGCAACAAGAAAAATAAAGTACCTAGGAGTAAACTTAACAAAAGAGATAAAAGACCTGTACTCTGAAAATTACATAACATTGAAGAAAGAAATTAAGGAAGAAACAAATAAATGGAAGCAAATACCATGTTCTTGGATGGGAAGAATCAACATCATCAAAATGGCCATACTACCCAAAGCAATTTACAAATTCAATGCAATCCCTATTAAAATACCAATGACATATTTCACAGACCTAGAACAAATACTCCATAAATTCATATGGAACCAAAAAAGACCCCGAATAGCAAAAGCAATCTTGAGACAGAAGAACACAGCAGGAGGAATCACAACACCAGATATCAAACAATACTACAAAGCCACTGTAATCAAAACAGTATGGTACTGGCATAAGAACAGACGTATAGATCAGTGGAACAGAATAGAGAGTCCAGAAATAAACCCAGACCTCTATGGTCACCTAATCTTTGATAAAGGAGGAAGGAACATAAAATGGAGTGAGAAGAGCCTCTTTAACAAATGGTGCTGGGAGAACTGGATAGGGACCTGCAAAAAAATGAAACTAGACCACCAACTTACACCACACACGAGAATAAACTCAAGATGGATCAAAGACTTAAATGTAAGCCGTGACACCATAAAAGTCCTAGAGGAAAACATAGGCAAGAAAATATCAGATATCTCACGTAACAATCTCTTCACGGATACATCTCCTAAAGCAAGAGAAATAAAGGAAAAAATAAATAAATGGGATTACATCAAACTGAAGAGTTTCTGCTCAGCAAAAGAAAACATCAGCAAGATGAAAAGGAAACCAACCATATGGGAAAACATATTTGCCAATGACATCACAGACAGGGGACTGATTTCCAAAATATATAAAGAGCTGATACGACTCAACATCAAGAAAACAAACAACCCAATTAAAAAATGGGCAAGGGACCTGAACAAACACTTCTCCGAAGAGGACATACAGAAGGTCCATAGACACATGAAAAAATGCTCAACATCATTAGCCATCAGGGAGATGCAAATAAAAACCACAATGAGATACCATTTTACACCAGTCAGAATGGCCATCATCAACAAATCAACAAGCAACAAGTGCTGGCGAGGATGTGGAGAAACGGGAACCCTACTGCACTGTTGGTGGGAATGCAGACTGGTGCAGCCACTATGGAGAACAGTATGGAATTACCTCAAAAGATTAAAAATGGAACTGCCTTTTGAACCAATGACTCCACTACTAGGATTATACCCGAAGAATCTTGAAACCCCAATTCAAAAGAACTTATGCACCCCTATGTTAATTGCAGCACTGTTTACAATAGCTAAGTGCTGGAAACAACCTAAGTGCCCATCTGTAGATGAGTGGATCAAAAAACTGTGGTACATCTACACAATGGAATACTATGTAGCAGAAAGAAAGAAGGAACTCCTGCCATTTGCAACAACATGGATGGAACTAGAGAGAATTATGCTTAGTGAAATAAGCCAGGCAAAGAAAGAAAAATACCATATGATATCACCTAATACAGGAAACTAAAGAACAACACAAACAAAGGAACTAAATAGAACAAAGAGCAGAATAGCAGTCAATAGGGGGGAGGGTAGAGGGATAGAAGGGGGATAAGTAAGGGAAGGGATTAATTAAAGAGCCTGTATGAAAGACTCATGGACATGGACAACGGGGAGGGATATGATTGTGGGAGAGGGGGTGGGTTGGGTGGTGGAGAGAAATTGGGGGAAAAGGGGACAACTGTAATTGAAAAACCAAAATAAAAAAATTAAAAAAAAAAAAAAAGAGTATTCACAGCAGTAAATTGTAAAACCTTAAAGTGCACATCAATGTTTTGTTGTAAAGCTATTGACAATTTTAGTTTTACAAAATTTTTATTGTTTTCTTCTACCAAATCCATTTATTTATACCTTCATGAATACACAAACGATACATGAAGAAAACAACATATGATAAAATGTAAATCTTCCACATGGAGAATCTCCTCTTCAGACATTTAAAAGGACAGAAACCAGAACAAACCCCAGATTTAAAAAGTCTGGTTCTTTTTAAGGGAGAGGGATTACTTTATAAGGATCCACAGTTCATTTTGGTTGTCACAGTTATTGAGAATTAATATATTAGAAAGCCATTTTCATCTTGGGAGACAAATAAAATTAAAAGGACAAACATTTGCAAGCTCATATTTGAGTCTGCACTGGGCCACTACTGAACTGTGGGACTAGAAGAAGTTCAAGTTGGGTCAGAAAACACCTCTATCTTCATTCCATTAATTTCAGAGTGACCCAGTGTCTGAGATATGATAAGTACTTATTATGTGTTTATTAAATCAACTCATTAATAAAGAAACATGTTGCTTTCTCTTTCTTCAAGAGAAGAAACTTTAAGATGTAATGAAAGCTATTTGTTATCGATTTTTCTTGGGGAGGAAACATTGTATTTGGTCAATCTAATCAGGACCGCTTTTGAAGGTCAGACTGTCTATTAAATTCTGTATGAAGAGAGGTTCAGATAGGAGTTTGCTCAAGTCTCTAGTGAGCATTAAAAAGATGGTGGTGGTATGATTTGTAAGAAGATGATTACTTCTCCTTGATATTTAGAAGGAGAGTTCAAAAAGAAATTGACTTTGATTTTCTTGAAGAAATGGTGTAAGCCTTTTGTCCACTCTGGTGTAGAGAAATGAGGTTGCAGAGGTCAACGACAATGATTCATGGATGTGATCTTAGAACTAGGTGTGTTGAGTTAAAAAAAAAAAAAGTACTGCATTTCATGGGTTTTGTGATAAACTATAGAAAAAAAGTGTTACTGATTCAACCAGTGCTTTCTGATGGAATACTGTTGGGTTCAATTGTTCAAGGAAAGCTATATTCTAACAGACTTAACTATGATCTAAAAGTTACCAGGATTTTTTGGGTTTATTTTTGGTTTGGGGGTCACTTCCTTAGGATGAGATCATTTTTATAAGAATATGTTTCTTAGGTATCCTTTCCAGAAATATCTTACTTTGTAGTCAGATTTGGTAATCAAGTGTTAATGTTAAATACAGTTTATTTCTCAAATACATGTAATTTTTGCAGTAGGGCTTGAAAGGAATTAAGATATTGCACTTTTTAGTAAAAACAAGTAATGATTTTAGTTTAAGATTCTTTGCAAGTAATTTAAACACACTTTGCTAACTATGAATTCACCCCTTTTTGAGATAAATCCATTGCTTAGATAAAAAGCTCAGTAAGGTGGTGATTTGTTAATAAGTGGATATCTTGTGGTAATTAAATACAGACCTAAATTTTTTGTTATAGTTTTTCCCTTTTTGGTGACTTGAATCTTATTAATAATCTTGAATAGAATGGTTGCCATTGCTTTGAAAGAAAATATTCACACATAATCAATTAAATTCTACAAGGATAACATTGACTGGTGAAATCTCAATATCTTAAGTTAAAGTCCTTATTGGTAAATGGGAGCTGTGTGTCAGAGGTTATGGTGGCCTCCTCATTGGGGGTGTGCTCCCTGCGGGTGTCCAGCTGAGAGTTCCTCTCAGAGTTCCTCATAAGTTGTTAGAAGAGCAGCAAAGGCTGTCCTTAGAACTACTAAAGTAGCATCAACATCTTAACAATGACTTTGGGTGAATAATTGGATGCAGGTTTGGGAGCATTCTCCTAGGCTTTCAGAATGTAAAACAAAGCACTAGCTTCATAGAAAGAGTCCAAGTCATAGGAGACCATATTTTCACTGTTGTGAAATGGATTTTCACATTTTCTTTAATTCTGGTTCCTTTCAGTATTAAGAATACATAAAAATTCCAAGTAGGATATTTAACAAGTATATTGCCAAAGGGTGTTTAAGATAAAATTTTGGACCTGGCCTATATATTTGTCCTGTATACTTATTTGTATTCATAACCACAAATAAAAAAAATAAAAATAAAAAACCAAAGGAAAACAAACCATAAGTTAAAATGTAAGTTTCAGTTTTGGCCATATTAACCATTGTTCTAATATATGAATTTCTAATAAACGACATGAGGAATGTCGTTCCTAATATTCTTATGCTGATTTTGCTTTGCAAGTCTAAAAAGCCAGGCTGAGATCATAGAATTGTGAGGCTATGAAGAATTCATCCTCATCCGTTTTATTTCACAACTGAGAAGTCTTTAATTACAGAAAGGTCACTCAGAAACCTTTATAATCAGGAGTGAATGATTTGCCATGGTAGCATAACCAACAGAGAGTTCCAGGTCTCCTGACTGCCATCAGGGTTACTTCTCCAGCCACGCTGCCCTTCTGTGTGAAGTATAAATTGATCTGCTCTTAGTGTAATAGATTTCCTCAACAACGATTGAAAAAACAACTTGTGCCCCAAGGAAAACAAATGAGTGTTGATCGCATCTGCATCTGGATAAGTAACATTGCACTTAGAGGTGGAGGACACTCTACAATGATACAAATAAATGTAATTCTAGGACCATTAAGGAATTACCTAAAGTAATGAGCATACCACTTACTGGATTCCTTTATTGGTTTTCCCTTTTTTGAAGTACTGTTTCAAAGAAGCCATATCAGAAATGAGGCAAGCTATCCAGCAAGGACAGATACTTTTAAATAAAAATGATACGGCTTACTGTGCCTTAGGACTCCTGAGAATAGCACAAAGATGAAAATCTCAACTCTACACCTAAGGTGTATTACCCTTCCATGGGTAATACAGTTTGAATTGTGTATCTTGTTTGCATTTGCTGACTGTGCTGGTTCAGTCCGTTTTGGTCATTTTTTTTCTCTTCACTACAATAAAATGAAGTTTTTATGCTGAGTCTGTGATGACTCAGTGTGGCTTTGTTAGCTGCCAGTAAAATGTTTTGCTCTCTACATTTCATGCCAGTTCTCTTTCTATTAACAAAAATGGAAATTTCAGGCTTCATTACAAGATTAAACTCCTGATAGAATTAAAGATTGTCGATACTTTCTTACACATTCCAAAGCAATTTTCCTCTTGTAAACTACTGCCTTGCTAACAAAAACCAAATCACAATTTCTGCAGGAATGAATGTTTTCTGCTCATCAAGGAAGAGTTCAGTAATGCATCATCAAACTTGGCAAAGGAGTTAAACAATATAAAATTGAATTATTTGAAATGAATGGAAGAATCTTGCAAAATGGTATATATAACCCAATTTAAAATACTTCTGAGATATGTTATACTGCATTATCTGCAACACAATTGTTGACGATTTTATAAAATAACGATACTAACCAACCTTCTAAAACAATGATTTTTAAAAATTCTTCTGCCTTCTGATATTTTAAGAGGGCAAAAGATTAGTTTCTTTCTCCCTCATAACAAATATATTAAAACAGTGTTAACTTCCTTGTTTACATTTAACTTAAGTTTTATAGGATGAAACTAAAAGCCATTGATGCTAATACAAGCAATAAACAAACAAAAAAATAAACAAGCAAAAACTGTTTAGTCTTTCTTTTGTTATTTTGTTTTTTTGAGACAGATTTAATGTTTCAGTTTCCTGTTTATATGAATTGGAAAATACTGTCATCTGATCACTTTTTCAATAGAATATATATGTCATGGATAAGAAGAGAGAGGCCCGAGTCAGGAGGCCTTCCCTCCCCACCTCGGTTCTTGCTTGTCTCACTGCAAAAGATGAATTCAAGAGAGACAACACATAGAATGGAAATGAGATACTGAGTTTATGTATGAAGCACACATGAGCACAAAGCTGCAAGCAGATACCTGGTCAGTCTAAATATTCTATGTATAGAGGAAAGAAAGTTATTAGGAAGTTTGTTAGTAAGTAAGTGACTGTTCTATACACTTGAGCTGAGGCTAAAAGAGGGTGATTAGCTAATATAGTATGCCGACTATTGGGTTCAGGGGTTATATACCTTAGCTGGGTGCTTGGTTCCTTCTCCTTGGGAATAATGTAGTGGCAAAGACTTTATTTCTCAGTAAAGATCTGTCTTAGTTAGTGAAATTGTTATAGGAGCTTCCTTTCCAGGGATAGAATCTCAAGGACTGACTCCCTTCTTGTACAATTCTTACTTGTGATGTTCAGAACACCCAGCAATCTTAGTGAGATTGTAACAGAAGCTCCTTTTCTCAGCACAGTCTCAAGGACGCTTCACCTTTTCTGTGCTATTTTTGCTTGTGATGCTTTGGACTCCTGGTGATGTTATCAAACTGAGCTCAGGACTGCTGAGTTAACTGGTGAGACATGTCTTCCTTTTGCTTCTCACCTCCTGTATTAAGTTCTTTGTTAGATTGTAATGGCGAGGGCCCTGCCTTTATTTCCCCCCTCTGGCTGCTCATTCCTAGCTCCTACCATATAGAAGCCAAATTGCCAATATTTTCCCTGGCTCTTCAATTAAAATGGAAGCTGTTTATTTTATAGCTTCTTTTTTATCACGTAGTCTTATTACAATAATTATAGGTTTTCTGGCGTTGTTTACTATTTTTTAGTCAGTTATTAAAAATCCCAGAACTTACAGGACCAATCTCCTGTCTTTATTCCTTTCTGTTCCTTATTATTTTACCACAAGTCCTCATTTGACCCATGAACACCCGAGGGCATGCTTATTGATTTCTAGAGAAAAGGGAAAGGAGACAGAGAGGGGAGGAGAGAAATATCAATGTGTAAGAGAGAGAGAGTGATCTGGGAAACATCATAGGCCACCTCTTGTACACACCTCAACTAGGGATCAAACCCACAACCTAAGCATGTGCCTTGACTAGGAATTGAACCCATGGCCTTTCAGTTTATAGGACACCACTCAAACCAATACACACTGGCCAGGGCATGAATATGTTTTTCAAGTTTATGTTTAAAACCATCTTTGAAGAAGGTGTTCTATCTTACATGATATGAGAAACAACAGTTTGCTAATCTAAATTGAGAATATTTATTTCTTATTATGTTATTTTAACTGGGTCTTTTTTTCTCAAAGAACAAAGTTGGGCCTAAAAGTTTCCATTAGATCAGAGAGCTCTCTGCAGATAACCAAGGAGGTTTCTCTCTAGCCTTCTTCATTTAGGCTCACTCCTATCAAAGTATAAAGTAGTCTATTAGGAAAGGAAAGGAACCAATTTAGATTCTCTGGTATATGTACTCACTGTAGTTAGAATGCTTTGTTAATATCCACAATTGGAAGTAAAACTATCTCTATGTGCAGATGACATAATTTTTCGTATTAAAAAATCCTCTAAAATTCATGCAAAAACTAGTTGAGATAATAAAGCAGTTAAACAAGGTTGTAGGATACAAGATCAATGTAAAAGAAAACACACAATTTACATGTAAGGTAAGAAAAAACTAAGCTTGCTGTAGGCAGGAGGTTAAGCTAAGGCCATATATGGAACACTGAATTGCAGAACTAAGCTTGGAACTCAAATTTGACTCCGAAGCCTGTTTTATTTTTACCTTTTGTTTAACTACCTCACCATCTTCTTGTGTTTGATTCAAGGGTCCAATGAAGTATGCCTCTTAAAATAGGTATTTGCCATCATTGTAAAAAATATTCCCATTTTTTTCATGGTCCGGCTATAAAAAATTGAAACTCACTTGCAGGCTAATAACACTGGAGAACACAATTTTTGTTGAGTTAGGTCTGACACTTGTTTTTGACTAACTTTTGGCATCTGAATCCAAAAATGACCCCAGTTTTTCCTTATCACGTCAACTTTTTAAGGTACATACTATCCTCCTTTTGTCCCCAAAATCATACAAAATGTACATACAAAGGAAAATAACGGAAAAATTACCTGAGTATACTGTTTATCTAGAATTATTTTATTGATATAAAAGCTATATATTGTTACTGTAAGTCAAATTGTGTACAAATAGTAAAGTTCTGCTACCAAAATATACATATTAAGGTATTTTATCTTTTCAAACGACAGACTAGGAAATGCCAAAATGAGATACTTGAAACAGTCTCCTTCAGTTGGCAAAGCTTTCACAAATTGCTTCATGAGACCCAGTTTTATGTGCAGAGGTGGGAATAGAATGTTCTTTCTGCCAACAAGTGGCTCATGTAGAACATTTGGATCACCAGGTTTGAGTTCAGATCTTGGAGGCCAATTCGACTCCACCCAGTGCTTCTCACCAGCTCTGCTGTCCCACGTACACAGAAAACAGGGATACTTGGTGTATCTGTGTTGCTGACCAAGAAGGAAGCAGACCATTTTAAGGTCAACACAGATGATCCAAATGTGCTTGTGATATTGCAACAAATTAATGACTCTGTATGTCTTCTTATTCTTCACAAAAACAAACTGAATGGCCAATTGGGACTGCACCAAATAAACCAAATAAATTGTCATAGTGGAGGAGGACACACTTCAAGCTCCACTTTGAGCTATCGATGAACAGTTGCCATTCAGTTGTGTTATAGATTGGAATTCCCAATTCCTCCATTAAACCATGTATGTTATGGCAATACATAAAGCCACCTTCACTTAGAAAGTCCTGCAGAAATGCACTTTCTCTTGATCGAAAGTAGGATACCTTCGCTCTTTTTTCAAGCAAGTTTTTCTCATACAGTATTGATCCTAGGAGTTCTGAAGCCTCTTTGGATAGTCCCAAATCTCATGCCAAATCACTCAACTCATGCTGATGAAATATCTTACAAACTGAGTCACCTTCAATTTCAAAATCTTCATCATTGCTGTCACTTATTTCTTCAGCGTATTCCTCTTTTTTGAAAGAGGGTAGTTCAATGAAAACTGGCACTGGGATTTCAGCTGAATGAGGCTCTGGGCATATAGCTGATGGTAGACTAGGGTACTCTATTTTAGATTTATTTTCCTTGTTATATCCTGACGTTTTCACTATACAAAAGTAACAGTCACTTGAATGATCTCTGGGCTCTTGCCAAACCATAGGTATACCAAATGGCAATTTATCACGTGTTCCTTTTGTCCACACCCATAAACTCTCGGCATACTGCTTGTACACCTTGTGAGGGGCCCAAGACTTATCTTGATCACCAAGTTTTACTTTAAAATATGCAAAATAGGCTTGCCTGACTAATGCACTGATGTTTTTCCTTTTCTTCAGGAATGGTGAAACTGCCACAGGTAGAACAAAACGAATCAGGGTTGTTTAGGCACTTAGGATGAGAAATAGCAGAGGCCGACATGATCTGAAGGAAAGGAAATAAGTACATATGTAATTAAAAAAATAAATTCTGCTACTCCTTGTATGCAGACAAGAACTCAGACTACTCGTCGGAATACGATTCACTATATAGAGTGACACACAACCTCTCACCACATTGTCTCATGTGTAATTGAACAGCCTAGACAAGTAGGAACCTGTCACTGGTCTCCAAGGTCATCCCCTACCCCTCCCCACTTGAGGGAGGTTTGCTCTCAGCCAATAGGAAAGCACTAGTGCTTCCCTCGATCCAGGCTCAATCCAGCCTAGAGTGGTCGCATTAAGATAAGCTGTACAGAAAAACCTTGATATAATAGAAAAAAATGAAGTGCAGTTTTGAAATCAGCATGCCTGTTTAAGTAGAAAACAACTGAAAAATTGAACTCAACGGGAATTATGTTAAAAATTGTTCCCTTGTGTAATATGGTAAGAGCTGCCCTTTGACCTTTTTTGGACACTGAAGAGTTACAGCAAATTTTCTATCCCATTTCACAGCCCGGGGACTCTGGAAGTGCTAGCTGCATCACCTGTAAGATTGGACAGGACTTCTAGCAGTTTCCTTCTAGCACAGAGTCTCACTGCTGTGCCTTGTCCTTGGTTTCTGACCTTGTTTTCCCCTAATGGTCTGTGTGTCAGGAGATGAACCTTACTGGATTAGAGTGGAGATACTGAACCTGTTTGGAAGAAAGTTAGATTGCAAACATTCTTGGAATCATGAGGAGTTCAGTAGCAAAGCCCTAAAGATAATATTGAGGAAAAGTCATGAGAAAGTGAAACTAGTCTCTGAGAAGTATCGTGAGAGGACAGGCAGGTGGGGGAGGGAATCCAAAATTGTCAGCCTGGGTGTTGGTGAAATGGAAACTTAGCTCAGCTACTAGCTGTCTGCATAGCTCTGCTTCTGAACGCTAGGAATATCAAAATAAATTTCGTTGACATTATCAATGCATATTATTATCAAGGGAAATGGTAGTTTCTATTGCTTTTTTAAAAAAATTATATTTCACTCCTTGTATATCATTGGAACCTAGAAGGCCTAATCTCTCTACCTCCAGGCATTAATTTTTTAAATTGACTTAATAAAGAAAATTATTTTTCTTTTAGCTTATTCTCTTTATGTGTTTACTCTTCTTTTAGCTAAATGACCAATGGAATTTGAATTCTAAAAGCATGCACATCTTTTCCACACAGCAAGTTAATTTTCAAGTTCATCAGATGTGTATTTATATAGTGATTGTATCTGTCACATAAATATTTTGTCAATCACTGCCTTCTGTCTGCTCTGATATGCTATGAGTTCCATCTAAAATGTGATGAATGTTTTTCTTCTTCTAAGTAAAAATTAATTTTGTCAATGACAAGTGTTTTGCCAAACCACACATACTTTATTATAATGTTGCATTACCAAAAGCAGTTATTGAAGTTTTAAATTAAAATATAAACATCTACACAAATATTTTTGCTTGTTCTCCTTAAATTCACTTATATTTTGAATAAAAATTTGCCTAAAAGTAGTATGAAGATTTAAACTATCCTGGGACCTTAAGTTATAAAATCAATCAGGATGTGTGAAATGACAATAGAGTCCAATGAATAAATGAATTTCATTCTGCTTTTTTGCTGTATAGATATTTTGTTCATTTATACTACAAATGAAGAAGACTTCCTTTTTTTCCCTTTAAAAGATAATGATGTTTCACTTTTGCTTTGAGCAAAACTCACTAATGAATAATAAGATTAGTGAACAAAAGTTTAAGTAAAATTAGGATATTTACATGGTCTCAAAGTATCACTGCTTAAGTATTTATTAATTGCAAGAGTAAAACTATTAACTTGACAGTGGAGAAACCTGGCAGGCACCACCTTAACCACGTGGTCAAAGTTAACATCAACAATAATAGGAAAAATTGATATTATGTGCCTCTTGACATGATTCACAAAGAAAAACACACATTATTTCCTTGATATCATTACCAAAAGTATATAACCTGAATCTATGAAAACATCAGACTCCACACTAACAGACATTCTACAAAGTAACTAGCCTTTACTCTTCATGAGTTTCAAGAAAAGTTAAGACTGAGGACCCATTCCATATTTAAGAGATATAACAATTCAATGCCACCTTGGATTGTGAACATAAAACAACATCAATATGTAATTTTCTGATTTTGACCTTCACATTTTTTATATAAGAGCATCTTTGTTTTAGAAAATATACAATGGTTACAGAGAGCTAAAAGGGAATCATCTGTGGATCTGATGCTCAATATTTTCAGAAAAACTGCATAGAGATAAAGGAGAAAATAAAGCAAATGTGTGAAATGCAAATATGTAAGGATTTGAGAAAGATCTAAGATCTATAAGAATTATATTATCTGTATTATTTTTGCATCTTTCCTTATAAGTCAGATATTACAAAAAATGTTTAAAATGTAGAATAATGATGAAATGATTGAGTAGGAAGTTTGGTGTGGTGCCAAAAGGAGCTGAACTAAGCCTATAGCTTTGATTCCTTTTGAATTTAAGTACTACAAATGATGTATCAGGATATAAGATATTCTTAAAGTATGATATTTGTCAAAAGCAATTATATCTAAATCTCTAAAATTCCTTCTGAATTATAGTCTACAGAATTTATATATCCCTAGAGGATATTATTATAAAGATGTTTTAAAAAATGTATCTGGCTATAAATATATTAGAATAAGTATCTTGGAAATGTTAAATAAATATTCAAACCTAGCATTTTAAAAACAACCTATAAATAATAATGGAAGATATAACCTTATTTTTAATACAGTTTATTGATTATGCTATTATAGTTGTCACAAATTTTTCCCCTCTTTGGCCCGCTCCACCTGCTACCCCCATTCCTCTAGCAAAAGCCCCTTTAGTTCATATCAATGAGCCATATAATGGAGTAGATATGCCCTTCTTTTTGTAATTAAATGCAGAGAAGAACATTATCAAACACATAAGAAAGAATGCCAGTGAATTTAATATATGATGGCCATTCTTTTAAGTATTAGCAAAATTAAAAGAGAAGAATCTTTGAGACAGTACATCAGACCCTACTCGGAGACAACAATGTGATATTTCAAACACCAACAACATGTATTGAATCTTTAATTTCTAAGCATCTTATACCCATTTAGAGTGTAAAAATCCAAACAACACAATAGATTCTGGGATCTTAAGTGAATTAATTTTTTGTTTTTTAATTTTCAGAATTGGGCATATACTTCTACATTCTTATCATTTGACCTTGTGTTGTTTAACGTTAGATTAAACACATATTGTTAGAAACCCAATATTAAAGTGGTTTAAAATAAGATAGAGGATACCATCAGAAATCTGCAAAAGTTTCCTCCATAAAAGCAACTAGAACAGTGAACAAATTGTCAGAATCAACTTATCTGTAGCTCTGAAGATTAACCAAAGGTTTGTAGAAATTTAGGAAATGTTCATTTTTTTAAAAAATAGCTGAAATTTGATAAGAACAGGGAGATTGATGATGTTTTAACTTGGTCAGCTCCCCTGCTCTGCTCCCCTGCTCTGCAGTCACCTTGAAAACCAACAACCCACAATCACAGGATAAACCAGTAGCCTAGGTGAGACTGGAGGGAGCATCCTGCCGGCTGCAAGAAAGATCTCATTCACTGGGCTAGTCTTGATTCAAAGCTTGCCCTTTGTGAATGGCCTTTTGCAGGACAAAAATTTTATAAACATACGGAGTCAAACATTTATCATAAGTCTCTGTGGTGCTTTATAACAGGTAGGGGAAAATATAGGCTAAATGAAGGGTTTAAAAGAAAACCTAGAAATAAAATATCTATAAATGTTTGGAAAGTTCTAATATGTTCTGGGTATCTGGAAGGCCATGCACCTATATAGGCTCTGCACATGCCCGGGGTGGTACGCATGTTCTCAGAAGATCTAGGAGGTCTTCTTGTTGTTGGCTAACCTTTAGGCTCTGTAAAGGCAGAAAGTTAGGGATGAGATAGAGATGTGAACTGCCTGGCTTAGTGCTGCACGCGCAAAGAGCCTCTCAGTGAAAACTGGGTTCCAGACGCTTAAGGAAATTTCTATCCAGCCATCAGGTGACTGCTACTGAGTGAAGAATTCAGTGGCTACATGTCACAAAGAATGCAAAGCTTATTAAATTAGTTCAAAAAAGTTGCTAAATAAATAAATATAAGATAAAACAACAACAGAGGACAATAACAATAAATGCTGGGGAGAGAAAAGTATTTAACTCCCACAGTTGCCACATTCAGTTATTTAAAATCTTTAGTTTTAAGAAACGCAAACAAAAAAATAGTGGACATAAAAAGAAAAAAGAAAGTATGCCCCACACATAAACAAAAAAGGCAGTCAACAAAAAATTCCCCTTGGAAGTTGACATTGGAGGTACAACCTGAAGACTTGAAGTCAACTCCTTTAAATATGTTCTAAGAATTGAATGATACTAGGTTTAAAGACCTAACAAAAATATAAAGATGATGTCTAACAAAATGGAGGATTTTAAAAAAGATTTTACTCATTTATTTATTTTTAGAGAGAGGGGAAGGGAGGAAGAAACAGAGGTAAAGAAACATCACTGTGTGGTTGTCTCTCACGTGCTCTCAACTGGGGACCTGGCCTGCAACCCAGGCATGCGCCCTGACTGGGAATCGAACTGGTAGCCCTTTGGTTTGCATGCCAGTCCTCAATACACAGAGCCACAACAGCCAGGCATAAATAGAGGATTTCAATAAGGAGGCATATGTTATTTTTTAAAACAACAACAGCTCAATAGTAGATTTGAGTAACCTGAAAAAGAATAAATTAACTTGGGACATAAAAGGAGCATATAAACCTTGAAAACATTCTAAGTGAAAGAAGATAAACACAAATTCTATTTATATTAGTTCATTTATTTGAAAAGTTCAGAGTAAAATACATGAAGACAAAAATGTATTAGTGTTGTAAGGGTGTGGAAAGAAGAGGAAATGGGGAATAAATGCTATCAGTTCTGTTGTTGGCAACCTTGGTATTTCACTGGCCCATACAAGGAGGGCAAAAAGGCAGACTATTCCAGGTTGGTAGATGGCAGGTCTAATAAGCTAGGCAACTTACACAGAGATTTTTCTGGAGATAACTGCTAGATAACTAGATCTTTAAACCCACCCACCAAAATCTTAAAAATTTGTTTAGAGGCTTTAACTAAGTTCAGTCACAGATACAACCAGATGATCTAAACAACACCTTGATCTCTCAAGGTTGTATCCTTGGAACTGGTTCTTGGTGTGGTAATGGTGGGTAGAATGGACATTCCAAAGACAAGGGAAAAGTGAGAAGCCTCTGGTTGCCTAGGACCAGCTCTGGGGTGAAATGGAGTCATCTTCTCTTAATGGCTTCCTCCGACAATATGATGGACAAATGAGTAATAAATTTATAGCATTTAATCTTTCAAGATGTTAATGAGTTTCCCAGGATATGACAAAAGTAGGGTTATCAAGGTAACATATTTGGTGTAGAAATTGGTAGGCAAGATTATCTTCTGACCATGCCATCTGGAGGTAAAACTGTTAAAATCACCTCCAAGCACTAGTGATGCTTATAGCTGTCCACGGGGTTGATAAAAGTGAGAAGAGCAAAGATTCTAGGCTAGAATGTTCCCATTTAAAATATACCTTTAGTTTATAGCCTCTGTTACACATGTGCAATTTACTCAATGTGTCTGTCTGTGTAGTGGACAAATATCTAGTCTTTCTACTTATTTCAAAGTGTAAATCATGGAAAACATAGAGAATTCATAGAAATAATTGTACTTTGGGAATATAATTGTGAAACTTGATCTCTTAAAGCAATATTCTAACTGTTTCCTGGGTTCAGGTGGGGGGAAAAGGATGTATAGATAGAGGGTTCTATGTTCTTGACTTCAGATGGTCTAACCATTACTCTATAAGTGCATTTTAGTTAGTATTTTGTGTATATAAAAGACAAACAGATTCTAACTGCCAAAAGTATGTGAAGGGTATAGGTAATAGAATAACTCTTATACAATTGTTATTTTGTTAATTTATAAAGGGAGCTGTCTTCTGGGATTGACCTTTGTGTATCCACCTCTGGGAGCCAGATGCATTTTGGTTAGTCATTGGGTTGGTGGAGGAGGGAAAAGAGCATAAGCCGAGGGAAGTACCCTATAGTATTACTTCCATATGTAGAAGACTGTGCCTATGCTTATTGTAGTCCAAGTTCTTTCTTTATTTTAGAACTTTGAAAGTTTTGCAGTTGTCTCAAGGTGACAATAGATAAATAAAGAGTAGAGCTAATGAATTAACCAATTTGTAAATCAATTTTATATGTATTTTTTTAAAAGATGCATCTTCGGCATGTAACCCTCTGCATACATCTGAACAGTATACAACAGCCTTTTTTGTGGGATTGATGGCAGAAAGGTGGGTTGTTCATATGAATGTTTCGATGATTATGATTCATGTGTGTGCGAATCTGCTTTGGTTGTAGGAATGTATCTTCATGTTTCCATGACAAAAATTTTAATAGTATAGACCTGGTAATGTATTCTCTTCGAAGTATTTTACTTATGCTCTCGCTTTATGTCTTGGAGAGTGCTCTATACTGAGCCTTCAACAATGTGTTAATTATACTTTATGTTTTCCTACAATGGCACTGGTTCCCAAGGAGCTTTCTGCTTGTGTGCCTCAGCATCAGTAAGCCATGGCCCTCTGTATCTGCCTGTCTCTTTCTCCAATCTTGGGTCAACTGCTGACCCTTTGTCCTCACCTCTCTTATGGATCTAAGGAGAGTTGTTGAATTTTCAGTCTGTTCAGGTTTTTCATTGTTAGGATGAAATGGTGACTTACAAGTTCCTTACGTGTGGAACCGGAAACCCCAAGTCCTTGATCTTTTGTTAATACTTTCAAGAAATGATGTGAACTGAATGCTTTGAGCTTTAGCATTCAAAACTTTATAAAATAATGGCCTAGATCAACTATTCTGTAAAAAGTAATTACTTTACTCCGACTGACCTAAAATCTTCTGGCCCATAAAAATAATCTTTCATCAACAATGTTGTACATAAAAATTTTTAGAACTGGTCTCTAAATTTTCTCAGTGCTGGAGAAATCTATCCTTGTTCCATGTTGTGATACACAGGTAGAGGAACTACAATCTTTGCAACAAGTAACACAACATATTATACCTCATCTAGAAAACTTGGAAAGTAATTAATTGACTTATTTGTGGAAGTCTCCATCTATCAGTTAGATCTTTTTGAGGCCTTATTGATAGAGAAGTGAAATAATTTCTCCCAACTTCCAACTGATAACAGGCATAATTTTTGTGGCAAGAAGTGGAGAAATAGGACTTTTCTTAAAGTTATGTTGTAAGAGAATGATGCACACTCTTTAAGACCTAACAGAAATAGAATTGCCTCAAAAATAAATGACAGAGTCAGTCTCTGTGAATTGTGCAAATGTCTTTACATTTAGCAATTTGACTCTGGAAGAAACAGTAGGTAAAGAAGTAATAGCCACCTGATGATGTTAGTGAGATGAACGTATTCAAAATAAACTCGGGTGTAAGTAAGTAATCCGTGCACAAGTCAATGAGGAATATTATGTAAAAACAATAAAATTTGCATAATGATCTCTAAAAATAGTATATAATTCTCTCTCATTGCCTCTTCATGCCATAGCATTACCAAATTTTTATGGTACTTCTAATTTTAATGTAATTTTAGGAAGAAATACACATATATTATTGATTCAGTTAAATGAGGTACCTGAGAAGTGCTTTGAAAAATAGATGCGATGATTTTTTTTATTATTCATAAGAAACACATTCAAATATGCCAAGATATCTTAATAAAATAAAATAGAGGAAAATTCTAGAGTAATAAATAATAAGGTACTCTATATATATACACATACCCTGGCTGGTTTGGCTCAGTGGATTGAGCGTCGGCCTGCGAGCTAAGTGTCGCTGGTTCGATCTTCCAGTCAGGGCACATCAGAGAAGGAAAACTCTGACTCCAAAAAACCTCCGCTGCCTTGCGGCATACCTCTTCAGGGGAAAGGCTAAGGGAGTAAACCCCGACAGAAAATCCGGAGCCGGAGTCCCTAAGGCGGTTTGACGTTGTAGTCAACACCGGCAACTCCTGCGGCGCACCTGAAGCCAAGCTGTATTGACTCCGTCTTTCCCTTGGACCCTTCAGCTGCGAAGAGAGGGGGGGTCTGCTGCATGGGCAACAGCAGACCCTCCATATCACCCTGCCCAGGCTCTGTAGCTTCAGCTTCACTGGAGAGGACACTCCAGCGTCATCGCAAGATGTCGATTCAACACGGGAGGAGACAGATACCGTGTCACTCCCGAGTCGGACTGCACAGCCATTCTCGGCGGTGCAGATAGACTCTTGGGAAGCTACACCATCGTCTCTCGAGACGGACGGCTGCCGACGACGACTCTGAACTTGAAGTCAAGTTTAACATCTAGAGGAGACTTCAGTTAAATAAACCTATAATGTGGAAATTCAGGTGGCAAGACAAGAAGCAAAATCCCCTATCTGGGCCCCAAGTTACCCGGATATCAACAGTTGCCTTTCTCATGAGAAATAAATGTGTTTAATTAGCTCATGGTTTTTATAGTTAAGAAAGGTGTCTCAACGCCTCTGTGGCATTTTTTAAAAGCAAATAAGCTGTGTACCTGCAAGAAGGGAGAACAAAAAATCATGCCTGCAGACTGCTGATAATACCACTTTCTTAAAGAAATAACATTTGACATTTTTCAGTAGAGTATATTGAAATCAGCACCATCCCTTCCTCCCAACCTCTTTCCAATTAGAGACCCAAAGGAGGCAAGAAAAGTTCATGGCCAATTGTTGCTGCTTTAAATAGAGTAAGAAAAGGATACTATCAATCTGTGCCCTTGCTGGAAGCTACAGATACAAACTTATGTTATTTGTCCTCATCCTCATCATGAACAAAGTAGCTCTGTAACTTAATGATGCTATTTGCATTAGGTTGAGATCCAGGCATCAGCTGACATGGCATTTGATATAGAATTATGTATCTGAAACCTTTAGTTCTGTGTTTCATGGTTTTAAAATCTCTGATTTATTTTACATTTAATAAGTACCACAAAACTAAAATATGTTCTGGTTCTGGAAGTTAAACAACCCCTAAGAGCTTATTCTTAACTCATGGAACATGAATTAAATTTCAAGTTCTCCATCAATGATTTTAAAGGACATGGAACATCTGTATGTATGTAACATGTTTGTTATTCTAGAGAAAAGGCCAATAAAATTTTCAAACTAAAATGAAGGATGTACTTCAATGGTGACAGGAAATTTATAAAGTGAATAAATAAAAATGCAATCAAGTGTGCTGTTCTATGTATAAAGTAAATTTGTGATCCTGTTCTTGGAAGTAGAATGAAGCAATGCATAACTGGTCAATAGCTGTCTTGCAAGTCCAGGAGAAAGAGTCTAGTCTAGAAACTTAAAATCTATCTATAAATAGTGGCATAAAGCTCTTTTTGTGATGATTCAAGCATATAGATCATCTACCTATTTTTTTTCTCTTCTGTGTCCAAGCAATCTTCTCATTGAATTTTGACTTCCTATGTATATAGACCTATAACTAGATGATATATTATTCAGTGGATATAAACAACTAGTAAGTAAAGTGTTCAACATCTAATAATTACCATTCTAAAAGCCAACCTAAAATTCTTCTGTATGTTCCATTTGATCGTGGTGAAATAATTCAAAGAAGTAATGAAAATAGCAATAAGCTTAACATAAAGTTTAGAATATGTATAAAACGTGTAAGTCATATACTATATTTTTACTATACTTGACTATATATGAACACAGTTTTCAGTCAGCCCTGAAGAAGTTATGGCCTCAGACATTGAAAGAGTCTTGGTATATTAATCTACAATTAATTTAATAAGTATTTGGAAAGTACTTTTTTTCCTACTCTGAAATTTCTCAAAATTCAATAGCTGGTATTTATGGTGAATAGTTAGAAACAACTAAAGCTTTATAAAATCCTGATTATATGTGTATATATATAACACTAACTTCAGCTTACTATCCTGAGTTTTCTGTCATTTGAATGGGAAAAAGGTCCATGTGGTTGTAAAATTTAGTAACTAATTTTATCATGTGCCAACTTGAGCTTTACTTGTACTTTGCGATTTGCACATGATAAAATCAGTTCCTAAATTCTATAATAAAAAGATCAGTATGTACTATATCTGTTTGATGTCACCTTACAGTACATAAAATGTTTGAGAAAAGAGTAAATTCCTATTTTTATTGTGGTAGTGATAGAACATGTATCACTCTACTTTCTCTTTCACCCATTTCCTAGGATTTCTTTACGATCTTCCTGTTGCCCAGACTGTGATTACGTCAGTCTGGTTAATATAAAGAGCTGTAAAAATTAAAAACAAAAACAAAGACTATTATGATAATATGCAAATAAATATTCAATATCAATTTCTTATTAAATATTTAAAATCTATTTTGTTGATAAATACCCATTTTTATTTTTATTTTTCATTTGCTTAAATTCGAAGAGGTGTAATATTAACATAAAGAATGTCAACTTAGATAAAAAGTTATGTAGTGAATAAGAAAACCCATTACAACTCTGGCATAAGTTGAGAAAATCAATTACTTACTATTCTCCATATGTTTACATGGTAGCAGAAAGAGAGATGTGTGTGTGTTGGAGAATGTATAAATGAAATCACGCTATAGGGTATGATTTATTATGACTGGGGTTAGAAACAAATATTGGCTATGCCCACTGCCTGGAAATTTTCTGCTTGCTTTTTTCATTCAGACATTGGGCGTTATCTTCTGTTTTGGATTCAGTAATAATAAGACCTCCAGCAGTGTTGGTGAATGGTTATTTTTTAAAATAATAGGTGAGTGAAATGTGGGTGGGAAATGAGAATTTAGCCTGGACTTATTTACTAAGTCACTTCCACTGTACTAGTCCAGTTTACTAACTCAGTCTCAACAAACACCTGTTGAAATCTTACTATATGGAAAGTTTGCATATGCTGAAATCAATTTTAGTAGGAAAGTTCAAGAAAATTTCACTTTCCAATGCCTGATGTATTATCTCATGCAGTTTTGTTGATTTTAATGGCAGAAATAGGGGTAATAATTGCAAACATTAAGAACAGAATTTTCTTTCAAACACAGTATAGAATAAAGCAGAAATAAAATAAAAATATCAATTATATATAATCTTGCAAGAAAAAAATATGAACAACTAATAGGTTATTTATAAGTGTAGAAATACTTCATATCATCATTCAGGAGTCTTCCAATGTCCCAACATAGCTGCCTGGTATGGCCACCACACATAGATGATTTTGTGATCTTCTAAGCATTTGGGCTTAATTTACTTGTAGATGTTGAGGATTATCCTCCTTGCACCAGCTTCTCTTCCATCCTGAATCCAGCTTCTGAGTTCTTAACTTGGATAAGCTAGTTATTTTAGCACAACTTCACATTCACATTCTACAATTAAAAAGAGATATCTTGCCATGTCTTATTACTATAAGCAAACATTAGGAGACACTGATTTTTTTATTAAATATTCAGTTAAGAGCTCATGGCTGTGCATTAAATTATTGCTTAGTCAATTTCATTGTGGTTTCAAAAATTAAACTTGCAAATCTCTAGAATATCTTTTATTATTAAATATTCTTCTTCAAAATTTCATACAGCGTGACTTTAAACGGATGCATACTTGATCTTATTTTTGTACTTAAGCTTCTATCTCATGCTCAGGCTTACTGAGATGGAGTCAGAAATTAATATTTGAAATTGACATAATTTTGGAAAGAAAAATGGAAATAAATGACTAAAGTATTTTTCATATGATATAGAACATTGTTAAGTATATTTGTTTCAGGCTGGCTCAGGAAGTAGCAGAGTTTGGGTTTAATATATTGATAAGAAAAATGGAAGATATCATTCACAATGCAAATCACTGTCAACAAAAGCTTTTAAATTATTTTTTATATTTTTCAAATCACAGATGCAGATCTGCAGAAGCTATACAGACATAAATCAGAATCCAAGTATATAATTTTAATCTCGTTTTGGAGAGCCAGAACTCCAAAATATTTTCAGTGGCATTTCACATAAATACATCCCATCAAAGAGAAAGCAGGCAGCACTGACTTCTGACCTTTCACATCATGTCACACTCGAGCGTGGAGAATTTGAAGGCCACTGAGCACCGAATTTTCCCATTGTACTTCAATTACAGGAGCACCTGTGCTGCCTAGCTGTGCACTGAGCCCCATGAAATGCAGTGTTTCAGAGCTGTCAGAATGTCTCAGTTCCTGCCTTTGAGGCCGAGGTCTAATTGTGTTGGATCTGGCTGTTGTGTTGTGCTGTGTTTTTATTATAAGCATGAAGCAGGTCTAATAATTTTTAATTTAACTAAAGAAACCGTTGTAAACACCCAGCTTTGTGCCTATATTATACAAATAACACTTCTGGCATATTTATAGGGAAAATGTGAGAGTGACAGAAATATAAAAATAATCCTTATACCATGAGATGTGTTAACAGGATTACTGACTTGTACTTATTGAGTGCATCTTAGCTCTAACACTGTAGTTAGATACGTAGTTGATCTCTGTATTTACAAAATGTCTGGTGGCTTAGATATTGAACTCTCTTTACTATCAGATACTTAATATTGATGCATCAGTGACCAATTACTTACTTGAACCACTTAAAAAGTGTAGATATAATTATATTAAGTAATTAATATTTCATTACTGTATTTCACATTTAAGCAATTAAGTTTTCCACAAGGAAAAAAATGATATTGATTGAGGATAGACACTTCTCTAGAACGTTGCCTAATATTTTAATTGAATGTGTGCTTTCTGAGTTTGATAGGTCAGTCTCTTGAAGAGGATTAAAATAAGTAAATGATATGGGTTGGTGCGTGTGTCAATAACTTTGTTCTGCAAACTGAAAAAAAAGAATTCATTTTAGAGAGGTAAATTGTGTAAGGAATTGAGCTCTCATTATTAGAATTGTATAACACAAGTTCTGCCTTTCTAACATAGTCTTACGCTTAATATAAAAATTTACTTGCATTTGTTCATCTTAGTTATAAACTGTACCTTCGTTGTAACTATGATGGGTGTGCTTCTGAGTATCTGCCACATAATAGGTTCTCAAATGTAGACTAGTGTTTTGTGACTTGAAATAAACTTGTATTTAAGTTTTTAAATATTTCCAATGAACACATTTACTTCTGAATTTGTTGGTACCTAACTTTAGCAATATTAAAAATGTTTTCAATATTTATTAAAACAAATGTTGAAAAGCGGGGAGTTGACAAGATTTGTATTTCGTGAACTGTATAATGTGAACTTAATCATCCATTAGATTAAGAACCCTCATGAATGAGATGAGTGCCCTTATAAAAGAAGTTCCAGAGAGCTCAACTCTTCTTGCCATGTGAGGCTACAACTAGGTCATGGTTCTCTGCAGCATACAAGAGAATCATCTCTGAGACCTGACAATACCAGCACCCTGCTCTTGGACTTTCAGCCTTCAGAAACTTAAAATCAATGAGGACGATAAGTAAAATAGATCAATCCACATCATATATATTTAAATTCAAGAGTTCAAAAGTATCAAATTGCTTACTTTTGAGGATTCTAGAAAATCAACCCGTTGTTTTGAAAGTTGGTAAATAAGGAAAAGAATCTAATATTTATTCTGTCTTTTTTATATTAACTATGTCACTAGATAGTTCAGATGTAGGAACTGAAATCTATAGTGAAGGTATATTCTAGTTCTTTAATTACATTTAGAGAGGAGGAAATTTTAGAATTAGGATAAATTCATTTTGCAGCTCCTACTAAATGAACTGAAAATTCATAGATGTTAATATCACAGCCTAAGGGATGACCAGATATTGTAATTTTCTTAAATTGAAGTGAACATGATATCCATGGGGCAGTCTCACCAAAACATTGATCTTAAATTTCTTTACCAATTAACAAAAATTCAAAATGAGAGGGAAGCCTATTAAATTACAACACAATAATCCAATCAGGAAAATCCAGACTGTGGATTTTGTCAAATGTTTAGTTTCTTAGACAAAAGGTTGCATGTTAGAAAAGAAAAAAATATCAAAAGGGAACACATGGATTTTTTTAAAAAAATTGAAGAATGAAAAAGTAAAAAAAAAAGAAAAAAAAGTAAAATAGAGTTTTCTATAAAAGCCAGGATCATTGGGACGGGCTAGTGGAGAGCATCGAGAAATTTCTACTTTTTCACCTAATAGCTGTTAAAAGTGTGTGTAGGAATGTACTGGAAATTGGAGGACCTGAGCCACCGCCCCTACTGAAACAAAGAGGGTTACTACCCCATTGCCCCTTCCCCTCTCCCTTGAGCATTTCCCAGAAATAAGGACCATGAATCTCCCGGCAGCCATCCCTAATCAGAGGACTTTGTTGTTTTGCAAACACCTGTACCCTGGAGGTCTGGAACAGACCAGCAGAGGAACTCACGCCCCCTGGGTACTCCAAGCCCTTAAAAGTCCCTCTACCCTTTCCTTAGGTTCGGCAGTCACTCCACACTCAGCCCGCTTGCTTGGACCCCCCGAATAAAGGCTTTGAATTGGTTTACACGTTTCCTCCTTTCTTCGTCCACAAATTTAACAGTGTGCTTACATTTTAATAATGTGTGAAGTTCTAAACTTCTAATCATGTTTAATTTAAATACTAAAATGTTCAAAAATAATAGTTAATAAACTGCTTAGGAAGCAGACAGTTATCCAATTTACTTCTTTTACTGGGAAACAGTATTCTGTTACCTCAAAAGGTATTCAGACTATTTATTGTTTTTAGGTATTTCCAGAGAATGAAGCTAAGGAATATGAATATAAATATTAATCATCATATTGACTGAAAATTTCCTTTACTGCTTGATTTTTTAAATCTCAAGATGATTTTCTTGACTTGGTAGTTTTTTGTATTTGTTATTTTACTCTTTAACCGGTGTCTTCGGGACCACCCGTTTTACCTAGGCTGCATCTTCCTTGACTACTTTCTATATTTATCACACTCTCTAAATGGATTTTCATCCCTTTCTTTATTTTTTATTCTGTTTTTTTTTATTACCTATTTTCATTAGGCAGTATCTATTTTATTTTCTCTTGTATTTATTTTTATCTCCTTATTTTATCTCCAATTCTGAAATATTTTCTTTATTTTCTGTAAGTTCTATTCTTTCATTTTCTGAGTTATGTCTTTTTTATATATCTTGAATATATTATTTATGTAATTTGTTTAGCTCATTTAAGTATATTAAGCATTGCATTTATTTTGTAGGTATTTCTTTCTAGCATGTTTTTGTTGTCTATAACAGCAGTCCCCAACTTTTCTGGCACCTGGGACCGGTTTCATGAAAGACTGGGTGGGCTGGTGACAGGGGATAGCATGGAGCTCAGATGAGCTTCTCTCCCTGGTTTGCCCACCTGCCTTGGAAAGGGTGGGGAGGAGACCGGAGGGGGAGCTCAAGCAGCCTTCCTTCTAGGCCTGCCCAGGGGTTGGGGACCTCTGGTCTCTAGGAATGTTATCTTTCTTTTTCTTCTTTTCTTTCCTGCAATTATTTTATAGGAGATTTGTTCTTATTCCTTATTCTAGTACTCATTCTGATATAAAATTATTTTCTAGAATCTTTAAAAGATAAAAAAAAATTAGTTTTTTTTAATTGTCATTTTAAAAAGAGAGAATTGTGGTTCAAGTTTGTTTTCATATCTTTTCATCTTAAGATATCCTTAGCTTATTTTTAAGAAATGGTCAAGTATGGCTTCTGCTTCTGAATTTTCTTATATTGCTTTTCTACCTTTTTTTGGACTTTTTTTCTTTCTTTCTACTTTTCTTGTTCTGCTCAATTTAGCTTCCTTTTGTAGATGTTTACCCTGTGTGTGAGGCTTCAATCTGAAAGGCAGTTTGGCTGGTTAGTTTTGAAAGTTCAGAGAGCTCAGAATTCCTAACCATTTAGATGTCAATACAGAACATTTTTCCCACCTACCTTTGTAGTGTTCAGAGCCCTTTCAGATGCTCTTCTCAAATAATCCTGCTGAGCTTTCAAGAGAATATCTATTGGCCCTATTAAGTTTCTTAGACATGTGTAGCTGTCTTTATTTGCTTCTGCTACCTCCCGAGTAGTTGCCAAGGATATTCAGATCATGTAGCTGACAATAGTTACCTAGATCTACAGTACTCCTACTTAAGGACCTTAAGGGAAGACTGTGTCACCTACTCTTATTATACAAGCTATTCAGGGGTTTTTGTTTTGTTGCTTTAGTTGTACTGTTAGATTTGATTCAGAGAAGGGAGGTTTGGGAAACATTTAACTCTATTTCACTGTAGATTTTCCCATGATCCCTCTGCAATGCTTTTTGGCTATAGACATCTTGCCTTCCAATCATGCAGAGTATTTATTTATTTACACAAGGCAGCCAGTGACCACAGTATAAGCATCCTAAACAGATTCATTATTTCATTAGTTTTAGTGTAATATGAATTTATTTATTTAATGTAGAATAACCTACATGGACTGATTTGTAAATCTAAGAGACTAAATAAATGCTAAAGGAATTAAACCCTTTGCACTACATGAACACAAGTAATAGAATAAAGAATAGTGTGTCTGTCTCAATGGTGTGCGATTCAAATAAATAAATATTGGAGATTTACACAGTATACAACCTAACAGACTCATATTAAATCCAAAGCTTTTTCTGCCCCCGTGTCCATAATTTTATGACAGTTTAGCTATGTTTAACCTTCCTGATTTTTGAACATCAGATGACTCCCACAAGACAAGTCAGCAAATAGCACTTCCTAATGTATTGTTCAGAAACCTTACTTTTAGGATTGGTAAAATAGCATTAATATTCTTTCCGACTTAAAAACTTCTTTCATCAGCTCTATTCAGGTTTCATTTGTAACTGCATTCTCACTTAAGTCACTTTGACAAATCTAAACATAAATGTGTTAGAAGTGGGTTAAAATTGTTATTTTTGTTGCTTTCTTGAAATCAATTTGGTGTTTCGTTCACTTTAGACATGCTATTCAGGCAGGAATACAATTCACAATAATGAGAACCTGATATAAATGGTCTAAAACAACAACAAAGCAATGTCTAGCAAGCTAGCAAATGTATGTTATCAAGAAGAAAAATAAAAATAACAAAATCATAGTGAGCAGGAGCTAATTTAATGTAAGTCAATACTCAGAATTGGGTTTCTGAGCCCTTAGGGCTATAACTCAAATTTGTTGGCATCTCCAACATTTTGTAACTATATTCTTTATATGTTTAGGTGGTGAAAATTGACAAATAATTGTTAGCAGGTGTGATTAACTTTAAGGAACTTTA
The DNA here is from genome assembly GCF_987537825.1 of Furipterus horrens. NCBI lineage: Eukaryota > Metazoa > Chordata > Mammalia > Chiroptera > Furipteridae > Furipterus > Furipterus horrens. The sequence continues at coordinate 14,696,851 of NW_028327171.1, forward strand.
TGGTAATGCAGTAATCCCCCCTTATTGTGGGATATACAATCCAAGACCACCAGTGGATGTCTGAATCCTCAGCACTGAACCATATATGTACTATGATTTTTCCTATATGTACATGCCTATGATAAAGTTTAATTTGTAAATTAGGTACAATAGGATATTAACAACAGTAGTACTTGTGACTTAACACATTTTTATCAAAACACTTTTCCTGTTCATGCCTTCCACCCACAAATATAATGCCTTTCTGTCTTAACTAAACACTTATCACACACTGTGGCCATAACTTTTGCTGTTTAAGGTGTGACAGCAAATCAGCACAAATTTATTCCTTCTTTGTGATTTAAAGGGTAGAAGGTTTGTTCTGTCCCTAGAGCTTAGCAACCTTAGAGTATGATTTTTTTCTTTCCTTATTGAGTAAAGAACTTTCACCTTTTAACTTAAAAGAAACACTTTACTGCTTCATTTTGGTATATCCAAATTGACAGTATCATTACTTTTGTGCGTTTGGGCCCTTATTAAGTAAGGTAAGGATAACTGGGGCACAAGGATTGTGGTACCTATGACAGTTGACAAGATGAGCAGGACAGCTACTAAGTGACTAACGGTACAGTGTGGATGCTCTAGACACAGGGATGATTCACTTCCTGGGCAGGATGGAGTTGGATGGCTGAGATTTCATCATGCTACTCAAAACAGTGTGCATTAAAAACTCATTAATTGTTTATTTCTGGAATTTTCCATTTAATATTTTTGGACCTCAGTGGATGGCTGGCAACTGAAACCATGGAAAGTAGAACTGCAGATTAGGGGAACTAATGTATACCAATAATTTTAGTTCCCATAAACAGAATATTAAACAATAAAATTGTTATCTCCATGGGTATTAATTCCTCTTCAAATCAATTAATTTTAGGGAAATCTTTAATATCTTTGTTGATGCTTCTTCTGGATGTTACCTACAGCATTTCAATGTGGTAAGCATTTAGATTGCAAAGTCAAATTTAACAGCATTAAAAGTCTATAAATATAAATAAAATCTCTGGTGTTGGCTTCCAAAATAATAGGAGTTGTTTTATCTAGGCATTTTATTGCTTGTAGAAGATGCCAATCAGATACAAATAATCTAGCAAAAATGTCATTTTGAAGTATTTATAAAATTTTTGTTCTTCCCCCACCTCCAAGGCTGCTATTATATATGCTCCAGTTTTACACAAATTTAGACTATACTATTTCTAATTTATGTAGTAGGGGAATTTGGGAAGATTGCCTTGGACATGTATTCCACACTAACTTGCAAAGTGATGCTTTTAATTACTCAGTTGAGGTATAAAGCAAGGAAAGTGAAATCAAAACGTTTTTCTAGTGTTTTGATTTAAGTCTTTAAAAACTATTTTAAGCTTTTATAGTGTATTTACTAGAAAAATTAAACCACCTACATTAAATACAAACATGAGAATACAGCACCATAATATACTAACTTTTGGATTACCTTCTCCTCTGAAAACTAGCAGTACGGAAGTGGATTCTGAATTATTGACTAACATGAAAATAATAACTGATGAATTAAGATCTAAATACCTTAATAGTTATTCTATTGATTAAATTAACAAAAAATTGATCTCATTGGCTTATAGGTTTAAAGTCAGCCATTCTATAATTCTTAGGATTATGGGTGAACTAAAATGTTATGTTTTCTAAAGCATATCCATAAAACCATTTTTAATAGAAATTTTAGCAAGCAATAAATGCTCATATTTAAAAATAAACCATTGCTGGGATGAAATTGTTTTTATTGCCTTTCCAGAAAATAAATTGAATATCCTTTTGAAATAGTGATGATGAAATAAGTCCATAAAACCTATATTCTAATTCATTATTTAACATGAACATACTTTTTCTATGAGCAAGATGTGATGCTTATTTTAAAGATAGTGCAACCCAAATGCTTAAAGGGACAAAATGATTTACAATATAGCCTATGTTCTTGAGATTGAAATGTTTTGGTTGAATTCATTTTACCCAGGGGCTCAGTTCTAGGAAATTGTAATTTGTGAGTGACCTAAATGTAATGGCAGACACGTTCTGTTGGGAGACATTAAAATGATTCCTTTATATAAAACTTACTTCAGAGATGAACAAAGAGATACAACCTGAAAACTTATAATTATTCTACTGCTTTTATCTGCCCACTCATTATGATACATTCACAGCATAAGAGTCTCAACTATAGACCACTTTGAATAGATATTGCACCTTTTACAAACCAACTTCTTCCTTGAGCAAATTTTTTCAAAAAGTTCTTTGCTCAAAAGCTTATTCACATTTCTAGTTAATTAATTCCATTGAGATAAACATACCTAGCACTTTATTTTAAAAAATAATTAAGTTCTCCATGTAACTTTTACTTTTTGAAAGTTTTCTTTTTCTTTTTAATATTTTAATTGTTAAAATTGGAGAGGAAACTTTCTGTACCCTTGTTCCCAGTTTCACATGGAACATTTGCACAACTAAATGTAGATTCTGCATTTCTATATAATTCATCACCATTAAACTTATGGTGGGCATGGTAAGAGCAACAGTAGAACAACATTTATTATATAAGGTTTTAACCATGGGTCAGGGAGTGGGTTCCGTTCTTTGCCTCTCTTAATTACCACTAACTCCCATGAGTGAGTTTTTATTACTACCATTTTAGAGAAGAGAAACTTGAAGTTCAGGGTTCAATTTAACAAGGTTGTGAACCACTACATAATGGAGTCATAAACAAACCTATGTTTAAATGACCAAAGCTCATGTCCTTAAGTTCTACTACCTTCCTGGGAGGAATATTTATGGAAGTCATAGCTAATAAGCATTATGAAATGAAATACATTGTAGAACCTAGTAAATAAAAGTAGGAAACAGAAGGAAAACATCAGACACATTGGTAATGTGAAGTTGGGTCCACTGCTGGCAATATTATTAACAACTTCTGATGCACTGATGAAGGAGCACCATCTCTAGCAATGTTGATTCACTGATTTAGTTATTTCAAATAAATTAATTTAAAATAACTTCCTACAGAGCCTTGATAGAACCAATACAAAATGACCGAGGTAAAAACATGTGAATTTAAGTATGAACGAGAAGAAAATACAGAACAATAGTGCATCCCAAAAATTGTTTAGAAAAATGAAAAATACAGTGAATGTCTTTTATTTTCTGCCTTAGCCCTATAAATTAAATCATTACTAGCTTCATTTTATTTTTCTTTAGTATTTTAGAAATCCTTCTAAGCTGAAGAAAACAAATTGCTTTCATATATAATCATAGAGTCAAAAATTAAAGGTTATTTTTAATGCATGAATAATGCAATTAAAATACCTTTTAAGAAATGAATAAAATGATGTTAGAAGCAACATGGCCTGGAGAAGAAATGTCAAGATGGCATGGTGCCGATAATAATGATACAGTGATAGAATGAGTGACAGGTACAGGTTTATTGGCAGGTGTAGTTATCTCAATTGGAGAGCTAACAAACTTAATTACTACCGAGGTTGCAAACGTGTTACTTCACCCCTAGAAGCTGCACAGTTCTGTATTTTGTGAAACATTAAAGAGGCATGCCATGTAATTTTTGATAATGTGAGGGAATGAGTCACATACACACACAATTTTATGTATATGATTATGGTTTGAATTTATTTATATTGAGAAAAATCAAAGGAGGGGAACTTAAGTTCAACATCAAATCTGAAAAAATTGAACAAGGGTAAAATGACATGTTCCAATTTCTACGTGTTTTGGGTCAAACACATATAAGAATGATGAAAATACTGATAGAATTAATAACACAAGTGTATCATATTTTCTCTATGTTAAGAATTGACATCTATTTTGATGGTTCCGGCTACAGGATGAATGCTTGTGCACCCTTAAAGTCTATGTTGAAGCCCTCATCCCCAATGTGTTGGCATTTGGAGGTGAGACCTTTGGGAGGTAATTAGGTTTAGATGATCTCAGGAGGGTGGAGTCCTCATGATGGGATTAGTGTTCATATAGGAAGAAGAAATCAGAACCCTCACTGTATCTGTCATGTGAAGATCCAGCAAGAAGGTAGCTATTACAAGCCAAGACAAGGGCTTTCATCAGACATCAAATCAGTTGGCACCTTCACCTTGAACTCTAGAACTATACATTCTTTTGTTTAAACCACCCAGTCTAAGGTTTTGTTTTGCGGTACCTCAAGCTAAGAGAGTTTTCTTCTTTATTCTCCAATAATATTATGGTTAGTTCTCTATGTAAATTAATCTATAACTAGATTTGTAAGTACCTTGAAGTCATAAGCCACTAATATATTACTGAATGAAGTCTGCTGGAAATACCCGTACACATAGTCTATTAGATGGAAAAAAATCAAACATTTATGCAGATTTTAAAATTTTCCAGGATGTTTTTAACCTGTTACCACATTTAGCACATACACACTCACCCTGTAAAAATGTTTATTATATCCAAGTTCCAGAAAAAAATAATGGAATTTAGACAATAAAATTTTAAGTCATAAAGCTAGTACAATTACATTTTGCACACACCAATATTCATTACAATTTTACAATTGTTTTACTATTTGCTTCACTCCTTTAATGGAATTTTTCCTCTATGATACCATTGCTAGGACATCCTCCTCTTAAGTCATATAAAGAGAGAGAAATGGAAAATAGCATTTGAAAGCTAAAGAGGCAGGTGGAAGACTCCTGACAATGGTGCAATTCTTAAATACGCATCTGAAATGTAGAGAAAGGCTTAAAAATCCCCAGGAAATACAAACAACGTTGTTTGTAAAGGAGCAGGAGTGTAACGTGCAAAATTATCATCTTCTTTAATCGTCACGATGTATATTCTTTCAACAATCATTGCCTCGGTTATTATTAGCTGTGGATCCAGTTATCGGAATTGAAATACAGTGTGATATTACATAATTTTTAGATGTCAATTAAAATATGAAATTATAGAACATCTAACATTAAGTAAACATTTCAACATCATTCCAACAATAAAAATTATTTTTATAACTTTATAAATGTGAAGTGTATCATTCATTCTTCATAAAAGATATAAAATTGAATCCTCAGAATCTTTCTTAATGATAATAGAAATAACAATGATAATAATAGTAATTTGTAACCTTAAGGAGGGATAATTTTAGAATGCTATCATTTATAAATTCAATCTAAATTTGCTCCTGAATTATTTGCTCATAACACAGGCATTTTAGAATTCAAATATTGAATACTCAATTCTGCCAGCCACAAATACCCATTGACAATAATGGTTTACAGTGCTGATTGTTTATGACAGAGACAGCTGCTAAGTCCTTGTACATTGAATGCTGAACACCTGTTACCATCATTTTTGAAAAGTTTCCTAAGGTATTTGGCAGTTTTGCTAAATGGTCATGATGAGACCAGTTCAGACAGCTGACAGACCACTGTAATGTAGTTTTATCAATTTACTTTTGATCATAGAACAATCCAAAGTAACCAATGAAAGCCATTAATACGTCTTAACAGCAGAAAATAAATTCTTTGATTGTTAATGGTTGTAAATGCTGTGCAGGGGCTAACTTTGTTGGAAGAAATCAAGCAATTACAATTGCATGTTATCAACAAAGTAATAGGTTTTCTGCAAACCGTGGTATATCTGACTGTGTTGCAAATTCTTAATGACCATATAAAAGTGAAGTAAAGATGATCATAAGAAACACACTATTAACTTATGGAAAATCAAGTGTTATACTGACTCTTTTATTATGTAAAGTTAATTAGCCATATGAGTGTGTGCTAGTGTGTTTGTGAAGGTGTGAATGTGTAACTGGCAGGCATAAAAGCCTTAGTGAATTTTGAGTGTTTCTTTGTTTGATTTTTAAAAAATACAAAAAAAAAAAGAGAAAAAAACAACAACCAAAAAATCATTATATGTAAATTCAGCAAAATCGTCATTCTGATTTTAAAAAATAAAAAAAAAACCATGTTTTATCTGTAATCACTTTTCTCTTTTATTTATTTATCTATTTATTTATTTGCAATGTTAGTGAAATGGATCATCAGAAAACCAAAATTTATTTCAGAAAATCTTTTTTCACTTTCATTTACTACCTATTCTAGTTATGTGATATTACATAATCAGTATCTCAATATTTTAATTGTTTAAAAAACTTGTTAAGTGCCTGATTCCATGCTACAAATTTTGATAGATGTAGAAGGTATGAAAATATAAATATCTAGTCCTTGAATATTAGACTTTCAACATCAGAAAAAAATGATGATGTAAATGTAATATACACATAATGGTGACATAAATGCTCTAATTACAGTATGTACTTGCAGCATGACGGGTGAAATTACCTTTGTGAAACTAGAGAGGGGTTCACAAGAGAAGGTTCAGTTAAATTAGGCTTTGAGTTTAGTAGAATTCTGAGAAGACTTTTGGAAAAAATATTTCCAGGCATTGATAATATAATACGCAAACATTGATTTCCTCCCTCACCTATTTCATAAGCTTAAAATAATATCAACATTGAAAGGTTGTTTTAGCATTAAATGTAATACTTTATGTGAAGACAATTTATAAGCTATAAAGCTTTATGTTATGCTTACAGTATTAATTATTTCTCTTTGTTGATTAAATGTTAGTGTTTTATAAGTTTTCTGTTTCAGATTATGATGATATAAGTTATTTCAAAGTTACGAAAGGAATTATTGAAGCCTGATGATCACATACAAACAAATAGTTGGATCCATCTGGTAGGGCACACAATTTTTCATGTTTTTAATTTTTAGAACAATCTATTCACATTATGTATTATAAAGTATGCTATGTCATTTATATTTCAGAAAATTTTAAAGGGTAAGAATTATAATCAGGAGGAAAGCCTAAAATAGTAATAAGAAGCATGAGTTCTCCAGATAAATTGCCTAACTTTGGGAATATGTCTTAACATCTATTACTAATTTATTTATTAATAAAGTAAGGATAATAATCATATCTAACATGTTGCTCTAAAGATCAGGTGAGATAATGTATTCAAAATTATAAAAATAATATATGCTTTAAAAGAACACTTAATAAGTGTTAGTTATTATTACTGAGAAATAAGTATAAATGTAACTTTTTCAGTATGGAAAAGTGAATTTAAGGCCCAGCATAAGAATCATTGGTTTGCCAGAGAATGAGGAAGATGAACTAGAACTTGAAAAATTGAGTGAAAATATAATAAAGGAGAACTTCCCAGACTTGGGGAAGGGAATAGACTTGCAGGTCCAGGAAGCAAGGAGAGTTCCCAAGAGACTGGACCCAGGGAGAACCACTCCAAGACACATTATAATCAAAATGTCAAAAATTAAAGATAAAGAGAGAATCTTAAAAGCAGCAAGAGAGAAGAAAAGAATTATGTACAAAGGGGTCCCAATTAGACTATCAGCTGACTTCTCAAGGGAGACCCTACAGGCAAGAAGGGACTGGCAAGAAATATTCAAAGTAATGAAAATCCAAAACCTACAACCACGAATACTCTATCCAGCGAAATTGTCATTCAGAATAGAAGGACAGAGAAAGTGTTTCCAGGACAAAATAAAACTGAAAGAGTTCATTAGATCCAAACCACTGTTATATGAGATGTTAAAGGGACTGGTTTTAAAAAACAGAAGCTAGGGAGATGAAACAAAGGCAAACTAAATAGGCAACGAGAGTGGAAAAGGAACTGTGGGTACGGGAAGCATATTGGGGGGAGGTCAACAGGGAGGGGGAATGGGGAAAGGGAGGGAGATGATATAGGAATTGGGGATCAAGGTAGGAGGGAATGGAATAGATGGAGAGAGGTTGGGAGGAACTGTATGCACAACTAATGGACATAATCTAAAAGGGGGGGACAACTGGAGGGAGGGGGGCCACCGGGTGGAGGGGAGCAGAGGGAAGGGAAATTGGCACAAATGTAATATTTTAATCAATAAAACACATTAAATCTGAAAAAAAAAAAAGAAAAGTGAATTTACACATGAATCAATTTAATCAGAAGCTTCTGATATAGAACACAAACTTTAGGAGTGAAAAAGACCCACAAAATTCTTCCTGCTTGCTTTTGTCTACATGTGTGGGGGCTACAGAGAGATGTGATTGAACAAAAGACTTGTTTCCACATTAACTCACTGAATGGTTTAGAGAAAAAATATATTTAAAAAACACATTTGAATTATAGTTATTTGGTCTGGAAGGTTTTAGATAAAATATGCATACCAACAAAAACAGTGAATTGAAATGAAAAACACAATGCCACTTACATTAGCACTCTGAAAAACAAAATGTTATGTATATAAATCTAAAAAATGAGATACTTATGTGTAAATGTTAAAAATAATCTATATCAGAAAAACTACATAAATCTAATACACAGAGTCAAAGAAGAACTAAATAAAAAAATACTCTGTGTACATGGATAAGAAGACTCGATATTGTCAAGATATCAGTTCTTCCCAACTTGATCTATAGATTCACCTGTAGGAGATCATTCTGTGTGGTTTTGAGAATCGTAGCTCGAACTGCGGACCAGGATCCTGAGAGTCTTGTAAGACGCAACCGGAACACCAGAAAGGTAAGAGGCAGATATGACTTGAAGGCCACTCAGGAGATTTTCATGGGAATCGGATTTGAATAATGCATATTATGCTTTAGAGCTTGCTCTGCTTTTCTTATCTCTTAGTTAACTATAAACAGTGTGTAGCTAAACATGTATGAAACCTTGCACCTGATGTCAGTGTAGCATCAGGATGTTAAACAGACCCTGACACAGACTGGTTACTCTGTTCTTTGTATTGATATTTGTAATCAGTAACTGTCAACTGTAACCCAAGCATCTGAAAGCTAATTGATGATTTATGAATTTTGACCTTGTATCTCCTGAATCCCCTCCTCAAAAAAAAAGATCAGAAGAAAGCATTCAAGGCTCTTCTCCACTGGAGAGATTTGTCACCTTTTCTCCCTCCAGACAAAAGACAGTGTCCTGAGTAAATTTGTTCTCTCATTCGTGATCCTGAAAACTCTGCTGGACAGGGAGTTTTCACCAAGCTGCAGCATTTGAGGCAGACTGCCTTATTCACCAAACCCCAAATCTCAGTGGGTTGTTTTGTGAATATTGACAAATGGATTCAAAATTTTATATTGAAAGGTAAAAGGCTTAGACTGGGCAACACAATATTGAAGGAGAAAAACAAAGTTGGGGCACTAATCCTACCCAACTTCAAGGCTTGCTATGAAGCTACATTAATTGAGACAGTGTGGTATTGGCAAGAGAATAGACAGATCAATGGAACAGAACATAAGGCTCAGAAGTAGAGCCTCAAGAATATATCACTCTGGTGGGGGATATTGATAATAGGGAAGACTATGCATGTGTAGGAACAAAGGATATTTGAGAAATCACCTCAGTCTTGTACCTTTCCCTTAGTTTTGCTGTGAACAAAAAAACTGTTTTTAAAAATGTTTTAAGAGAAGTAATATTAGCAAGACAGGCCTATCAATAAATTTAAAATATTAAAAACAAAACCTCATACCACCAAATACCTTAGAACAAAGAAGAAAATGTCCTTTATTGAGCCATCTCTGAACAACGTTTGCTGGTGAATTTTGCTACAACTCTGCTTGATTTTGACCTGAAGCTTTGATTCCCTGTTTTGTGATGTAACTGTGCCTTAACCACATAAGTGCTATAACAGGACGTGTCTCTGGTTTTTTGGGTCTTCTGGATCCACAAAGGTAAGACAAATTCAATAACTTGCCAGCATCCCTTTATCCTTAAATGAGGAGCTTTAGCCCTTCCGGGTCATACTAAAAGACTGTACATTTGTTTTTGTCAGCGTTAGTTGATGTTTGCAGTCACCAGCATTTTAAATCTGGAGCTTGATTGATGGATTCTTTGGCTGAGGTTTAGAAGTGTACTGTGTTCCCTTACTCATGCTGTTCTACTGCTTACCTTAAAAAAGAGGAAAGGAGTCCTGCCTTCTCACCTTAGGCTATAGAGAAGGAGTTTAAGGGGGCCACTAGGGGTAGATAACATGTATTCTTTTACTTTGTTTGCTTAAGGTTCAGTATGAGGGAGTGTGATTTAGTCTGTCTGTAAGAGCAAATGAGAGAGAGAGAAACAGAAATCAGTGTCTAAGGGGTAGAGTGACCCAGCAGTAAAGTGAATGGCCAGAAACTCAAGGACTGAAGAGAAACAGATCACTGTCAACAGAGAGGGTACCATCTACTGTCTAAGAATTGCAATGGAAAATTGCCAATAATAAAACCTAGGAGAAACTCAAAAAGACAGATCTGAATCAGTACACTGTAGTAAACTCCAAGGTGATGTTGATGCTCTGGTCCATGGATTACATTTTGAATCAGATATCCATGGAGAGAGAGAGAGTTGTCATTGAGTATTTACAAAACTTGGCAGATATCCACACCAGAGCCTGCCAGTCAGACTCTCACAAAGGCTGTCCTCTCTCCCCCAATGCTTGATCCCTAAAAAGTGATGGATTCAAATTGAGTAGAAAAAAGTGGAAAGGCAAGATGAGGAGAGAGAAAAGAAGACCATACAAAGAGACAAGTCAGACCACATTATACACAATTGAATGCTGACCCACAATAGAAGCTCAGGAAACCAACCCATAACTTCTGCAGGAACCAGTCCAAGAAGCTAAACCAGAGCTGAAGCAATGTGTTCAAATGGTCAAGACTTGGTCATTGACTGTCAGCTTCTCTTCTTTGTCCCACTTCTAACTCAAGACCAACCAGAGAAAGCCCAAGATGCTTCCTAAGTCAATCATATGATATGATCTGCTTTCATTTGACTTCTTCAAGCTGTCTCGGGACAGCGACATTGAATCAGAGAATACCTAAAGACATATTTGTATCAAGTATCGTGATAAAGTAATAAGGATAAAAAGGAAAAGAAGATATTGTAGCTGCTATACATCTTAGGTTTTGGAGACACTATGATAAAATAATATTCAAACTTCAGGTAACATTTAAATATTAATATATGAGGACATCTGGGCTATTGTTCTAACAATTTCAGAAACATTTTTAAAAGAATAACAACTTCCTAAAACTTTTATAATAAAATAATTTTCTAGAATTAGTATTCGAAAGATAGATATATGATCAAGTCCCTCAAATGATAATTAAACTTGTTTATATTTTGTCTACAGTGGATAGCTATGGTAATGAATATTTATTCAGATTCTTAACTTTATTACTTTAAAACATGAAATTTTAAGTATTACATGAGTCAATGTTACTTATAAGATGTTTTGTTTTTTGAGATAAATATTTCTATTACATAAAGATATTACAGGTGCTGGACTAGAAATTTCTTCTAGGTTTAAAATTCTCATGACACCTCAACCTCATAACTGACTTGAAGAGGAGAATGGGAAACTGCAGAGATTTTAAAGTCAGTGTGCCTGGGGCAAAGACGGAACATAGCTGGCCCGATTACTAAAGATATACAAAGGTAAAAATTGAAGTTGTATGTTTATTGTAGTGCACTAACTTTTCCAAATAGAAAAGTTCTAACTGGGAAAACAAACTTTATCCATCTGAGACTAAAAAATATTAACGATAAATCAAATCTTAAACAAAAATACATTGTTTTCAGTTTTAAATAAAAATTTTAAATGTATATTTTACTTTTAATGACCCCTGAATATGAGCAGTAAAATATGGATCGCAAACTCACAATTATTTCAGTAAAACAGAGATTATCCATATTTAAAAACTAAAAGGAGATAATTTTCAAGACATTGAATGATAGAATTCAATTAAATAATAGGAAAGTCAAGTGAAACATTATATTTATATCTTTATGAAGCCTTAGAACTTCAGAGTTCTAAGACAATGGCATTAGAAAACAACTGCCTTCAAAAAGCCACCAAGAACTGTCAAGAAATATACTTGCATTCTCAATTTTCTCAGTTATCAACATGTAAGCAGAAACACAGTACCCTTAGAAGTGATTAATTTGTTCCTTTCTTTATGATGATGAGTTACTGAATGGTACCAGAACCTTAAATTCTCAAGTCAGCTTGTTCGACTCCATCTGTGCCTCCACCCCATCCACAATCGCTGTCAATACACGATTCTCTGTACAGGTGAACTCTGCAATTCCAAGCCAACAGTTTAAAACCTTGGTTTTCAGTTCCATTTTTAATCTTTATCTTCTTCGTTAAGCCCAGCACACTACTTATCAGTGCATTTCAGGAGCACTGTGACCACCAAACCTCTGATAGGGTTCTTACTGATACATCATTCGCTTCTCAAGAAACACACAACTGGCCTGAAGGTATGTGACCTTGAATTCCATCAGCAATACTTTACCATGTAATCCGCATGTGTTATAGTTTGAGCTGGTTCCTAAACTGTGTCTATTTAAGAAGTTTTTCTTCCAAGAGGGAAGTTGTGTTTTTCTTCCTCAATTACATATAAAGATAAGATATGATTTATTTTCCCAGGGTAGTATTACATCTCTTTTAGAGAGTAGACTTTTGCAATTGATCTACTGTATACCTGGATCTATAAAAAATAATGGCCTTCCATAGGAAAATACATATATCACAGAATAAATATCTCCAAAATTATATTTATTTGTATCTTTATTTTCATTACAATAGTGAAATTATACTTATTCTTTCATCTTTGGTAAACACTTCTTGAGCTTTATCAAACACTGACATGCAGGAAAATACAAAAATTATGATTGAACACCTACCTTAAGGAACCAAAATCTATTGATCTCATTAATGGTGTTTCCTTCAATATTGACTTTCTGTAGAAAATAACCAGAGGTTAAATGAATGATGATATATTAAACCATTTTGTGGCTTGGCATTTATTCCTTTGTGAATTTAAGAAAGTACTATCCATGGGACTCCTTTAAGTCACATATTTATGTATTCATGTATTTATTCATTTATATATTCAAAAAAAAATTTAAACACTTACTAAGTGCTAGACCCTGTTGAGCCCATGACTATGTCATTGAATATTGAACAAAACAAATGAAATCTTCCCTTTTGGGAGGGTGAGTTGATAGGAAGTGAGTTGATAAGAAAATAATTTGAGCAGAGAGAGTTTGTATTGCACATTATCATTTGGTGAGTATTTATGTGTTGTAATTATAATGCAGTGTGATCACAAGTCATATTTTAATTTGTTAAGAAGTCATTGGTGGCACTTTGAGGACATTTTTGGTGATAATAGTGAGGGGAAAATCCTGTTTGTGATATATAGGAATGAATGCAAATAGAGGGGAAGAGTCAGTTAGGATAGAACCACTTTTTGTAGGCATGCTGCTGCAAAGGAGGAAGAGCAGTCAAAAATCTCCTGGATGGAAAATGGGGTGAAGGTTGCTCTCTTTTTCATGGTGATAGAAAGTAATAGCTTATGTTATGATGATGGGAAAGCTATAATAGAGAAAAAATGATGATTAAAAGGCGTTTTGGAAATTTGAGGGGCAATTTTCCTGAGAAATAGAAAGAATAGGATCTGGTGTATAACAGAAGATCATTTTACCCCTGGTATGTAGGTTAGTGCATAGCAGGAATCATTATAATTTCTCTTCAATTATTTTAGTGAAGTATGCAGTTTCTTTTTCTTGAAAATTTAAACATATTGTACATACTCTCTGTTCCCAAAATATATTTTTCAATTTAATGATCACTTGATTAACATTGTCTTTATTCTTGCTCTTATAACACATAGAATAGTATAATAGAAAAGTACATGGATTCTAGATTTAGGCTACTTGTACTTGGTTTTGAAAAGTAATTCTTCTGTTACGGTGTGATTTTGAACAAGTTATTTAAACTCTCTAAGCTACCATTGTTTTTTCTGTAAAATGGCAAAAAATAACTAAACAGTAAATAAAAAGCAATCCTCCGAAAAGCTGCTGTAGGGACTTGCTGGGTCCTGACTGTAAAAAGTTATTTACCCAGAAGCTAACAATAACATAGCAGCCCATTCGTCGTCGGCAGCCGTCCGTCTCAAGAGACGATGGTGTAGCTTCTTAAGAGTCTATCTGCACCGCCGAGAATGGCTGTGCAGTCCGACTCGGGAGTGTCATGGTATCTGTCTCCTTCCGTGTTGAATCGACATCTTGCGATGATGCTGGAGTGTCCTCTCCAGTGAAGCTGAAGCTACAGAGCCCGGGCAGGGTGATATGGAGGGTCTGCTGTTGCCCATGCAGCAGACCCCCCCTGTCTTCGCAGCTGAAGGGTCCAAGGGAAAGACGGAGTCAATACAGCTTGGCTTCAGGTGCGCCGCAGGAGTTGCCGGTGTTGACTACAACGTCAAATCGCCTTAGGGACTCCGGCTCCGGATTTTCTGTCGGGGTTTACTCCCTTAGCCTTTCCCCTGAAGAGGTATGCCGCAAGGCAGCGGAGGTTTTTTTTTTTTGGAATCAGAGTTTTCCTTCTCTGATGTGCCCTGACTGGAAGATCGAACCAGCGACACTTAGCTCGCAGGCCGACGCTCAATCCACTGAGCCAAACCAGCCAGGGTATAGCAGCCCATTACTGTTGACCAAAGTGCAAGGATATTTATATGGACTTATATAGAGACCATTGGCTAAATTAACAGAAACAATAACAACTGTACTACCTTCAGCTTTTCAGCGTTTTAGCTCATTTACCCATGCCTTTTTTTTTTAGGTGACAAAATTACACTGCAGGATTAAAGCCTACAGGTTCGGCACCTGACATTCCACCTTCTTTCTTTGCTCTACATGGTTTGATGTGGTCACACCGCATGAAAAGCCAAATATTTTTCTTCATTGACAGTCTTCAAGATATTGCTTTTTTGCTTAAGTTAATAAACTATACTTCTAAATTATACGTATGCATATTTAAAATATATGTGTACTTAACTCTGAAGAATTAAATTTTACCTTCTATCCAATAGATATCTTTAAAATTAAGCATTCAAAGAAAGCCAGTGATAGAACTCTCTCTCTTAGCCATTGAGTTTTACAGTCCTAATAATTAAGTTCAAAAATATTAGGTTCAGTTGTCATCTTAATGTTTAGATTATGCTTAATGTGCTTAAGGTCAAAGTCCTCTCCCTTGCTAATGCTTCTCACTGCAAAAGGCTTTTCTTTAATAAGCTTTTCTTCTTCCAGGCAGCAAGATGAACTAAGTAAGAGAAGAGGAAAGAGTGTGGCATCTCTTTCTCAATTTCCTGGCTCTAAAATTTACCTTTTTCTCTCTCTTCACGTGGGTAGATTTAAAAAGAGCCCGTTACTTAACAATAAAAGGACCTACTACCGAAGTCTCTTTCAATTATAAAAGGTTTTCCTGATGTATATTATCTTAGTATTATGTTTCTTCTCAAGAAACTACTTTGTTGTACTTGGAATATTTGATTTAAAATTGCTTTCCAGTTTGAAATGATTTCTTAGCCAACTTCTCATTGTTTTAGTGATACCCCTGTGAATTTCAGATAAAACCTGCCTTGCCTTTTTCTAGATTCTTCCAAACCTCATTTAACAGCACAAAATGCACGTGTGAAATGATTTGAACAACAAGATAATATCCAATTAAGCAGTTATGACTGTAGCAGGAATAAATAATGATGTGTTTACATTAAGTATGTGTCCAATGTAAGAGCTGATTACTATATTGCATGGTTAAATAGACTTTTGAAGGTAGAAAGTAGGAAACTATTATAAGCTTTATATTTGAACTCAGAGTTGTGTAGGGAGGCAGCAAGCTCTTCACAAACCAGTTCACAAAGACTCAATCATAAAAGAATATTTTCATGAGCATTTGCAATAATCACGGAAGTAGAGCTGACAGACAGGCAGTGAACTTGGGGAAGAATGCAGTATTGATACAAAATCTCAAAGATTAGAATGAAATGAGCTGCAACCAGGATTTTGCATTGTGTTGTTTACAATGAACAGTTTCTAATGAAGGAGCAAAGTTGATAGAGAAATCTAAACTATTATATATATATATATATATATATATATATATACACACACACACACACACACACATATATATGTGTATATATATATATTACATAGACACACATATATATCATATTCATACACATATACATCAGTATATACTGGAAATAAGATTTAAGATATGCACATTCATGAGTGCATACAAAAAGCTGTACGCACACAGAAACATGCATAGCAAAAAATAAGCACTGTTGTTATATTATTTTGTAGGTTAGGACTAATGTACTATATTGTGAATCATTCTCAACTTTCTGGCAGTTCAGTTAAAATGCATCTCTGAGAAGGAGTTGAATAATAAATGGATCATGTGTTGTCTTACAGAGAAATAGAGAAGAAAATATGTACTAAAACAAATGATACTATAAAAATCACAAAGATTGTTTTTTGCCCTATCTTGGAACAGTAGTAGAAAAATGCTAGACTAGATGTGCTGCATGTCCAACACCAACATGTGTGAAAATGGAAACCAAGGCTGAGACTAAAGGAGGAAGCCCAGGCGATTTCAATGCACTTTATTATGCTTAGTGAAATAAGCCAGGCAAAGAAAGAAAAATACTATATGATATCACCAAATACAGGAAACTAAGGAACAACACAAACAAATGAACTAAGTAGAACAAGGAACAGAATAACAGTTATTAGGGGGAAGGGGAGAGGGGGGAGAGAGAGAAGGGGAATAAGTAAGGGAAGGGTTTAATCAAAGAACATGTATAAATGACTCATGCACATGGACAGAGAGGGGTATGATTGTGGGAGAAGAGGTGGCCTGGGTGGGGGGGAGCAATGGAGGAAAAAATGGGACAACTGTAATTGAAAAACCAAAAAATAAAATTAAAAAGAAAAGTGCATAAACCATCAACAAACTTGGCAACTCTAGAACTTTCTTTTTGGAAAAGCCTGTTATAGCAGGCTTCAGAGGTCAAGCAATGTACCTCTTTCCCTGACACAGAGCACTGCTCTCTGGTTGGATGAGAAAATACTATTCTTACCCCTGGACTCCCACCTCCAGTCAGTTCATTGCTCTCTGATGTATTGTTTTGTAGGGACCCTGAGTGAAAAACATGGCACGAGTGATGGATTTGCAGCAGACAGAGGCATTGCCAAGCTCCCAAAGCTTTGTTGCCTCTGTGTTAACAGCTGAAGACAGAGGAACAGATGCCAGAAACAATCAGACAGCTCTCAGGGAAGGAAAAAATGAACACTGAAAGAAAACTTTATCTTGCCAGAGCATACGATCAAGAAATTAAAACATCTGATGATAAAATGTTATGTCCAGATGGCGTTTATTTCTGACTTCTCAAGGAAAAAGAATAATGATGGGTAGGAAAAATTACCGTGTCAAGAGAAAATATAATTCTCTATGAAACCATTGGAGGCAGACATGCAGAAAAATCAAAACAAACAAGCAAACAAAAACTTAAGTATACACACACACACACACATATACATATATATACATACTTTTAATATATATAAACCTAAAGTGTATACATGTATACTATAGTGTATATAAGTATATATATATATAAAGTGTATATAAAATATATAAAGTATATATGTAAAGTATACATATAATGTATATATAAAGTATATACATAAAGTATGTATATAAAGTATATACATAATATATATGGAAATAAGAAATAATATGAAAATCTTCTAGATTATAGACCTTTTTGCCTAAATCACGAAAATATTATTTAACATATTAACAGCAGTGCTTCCTTATCCTCACAGGTTCTAGTCCAAGGCCCCCAGCGGATGCTTGAAACTATAGATAGTACCAGGTTTTATATGTTTACTCTGTACTTTCTTGTCTGTACAAATCTATGATAAAGTTTAATTTATAAATTAGGCACAGTGAGAGATTAACAATAGTAACTAATATTAAACTAGAACAATTACAACAATAATCTGTAGTAAAAGCTATGTGAATGTTGCCTCCATCTCTCTTTCTCCAGTAGTTTCTGTATTTCTCCGTTCACGCCTGCTTCTAAATCTGTGCGACCGTCCCTCACTTGCGGCAGACAGCTTGGTGTCACTTGTTTCAGAGGATCCCTCACTGGTGACTTCCTACAGACTCAGTGTTCTGTGCTGCAATTTCTTCTCCTGTGCACGCCTTCCACCCACAACTTTAATGCCTTTCTAGCTCAACTGAGCACTCAATGCTCGCTGTGGCCGTCACTTTTGCCGCTGGAGGGGCAACAGCAAAACCAGCTGTCCTTCTGCGCAATTTCACAGATAGAAACATCGTTCTGACCATAGATCTTAACAATCTCAACTTACATTGTTTTCTTTTGTAAATCAGAAACATTTACCTTTTCACTTAAAGGAAGTATTTTATAGCTTCTCTGTGGCATATCCGATTTGCCAATATCACTGCTCTTGCACTTTGGGGCCATTATTTAGTAATATAAGGGCAACTTGTATACAAGCACCGCGAGACTACAACAGTTGAACTCATAACCAGCCAAGACAGCTACTAGTGACCAACAGGTGGGACATGTATACACTCTGGAGACACTGAACAAAGGCATGACTCACATTCTGGGTGGGACAGAGTAGGATAGTATGAGATTTCATCATGGCACTCAGAATTGTGAAATTTAAAAACTTATGAATTGTTTATTTCTGAAAATTTCCATTTAATATTTTCAGACCGTAGTTGACCATGAGTAATTGAAATCATGCAAAGTCAAACTGGAGTAAGGAGCCACTACTGTGCTATGTATTTCTAACAGATGTAATAAGGAGCAAATTTAATCATGTCCATTTAATTTTATTTATTCCATAATGAAATATTTAGCAGTATGATAATGATTACCAGTTTTCCAACTATTTTTGGTTCTGTTCCCAGACACAAAGCAGAGATGTCTTTCTCTATTTTATCCCTTTGAACTGAAGAGTTTTCCTGGCATAGAATAATTCACCTGCATCACAAACTTATTGATGGAGTAATCAGTGCATCACGTATGACTCTACCAGTAGAAGACACATGGACGTGTGTTTCTGATTTCCTCTGGGTTTTGACCCAGGTGCCTTTTCTTTGGCTGGTTCTATTTTGTATCCTTTGCTGTAATAAATTGTAGCCATGGGCGCTACTATATGCTGAGTCCTGCGGGTCCTCCTCGCAAATCGCTGAACGTTGATGGTGGTCTTATGTTACCTGACACAAGGTATTCCACGTTGGGAGCTTCAAAAGCCAGTTCATGATTTGGTATGTCTCTTTTTCTGTTATAATAATTATGAATGCAAGTGTTGTGGCCTCCTTCAGTCTGAGAATCTAAAGGAGGGTGATACAGAGCAGAATGACACTCTTGCAAAGTGTGAAGAAACTTCTGTTTTATGTCATTGAAAGTTTGGTGTTATGAACTAGTATCATGTCTGATTCAGGTATTAAACAATACAGTCAGGATGCTCATGGTACACCTGCTAATTTATTCACATTAATTGGTTTTAGGATGCAGTTAGTAATCTAATTGCGGAGACTATTGTATAAAAGGCTTTGGGTAGTTGTAAAAGAAGTTGAAGTAATATGTTTTATTTGAAAAGACTAACTATACACACTAACAAAAGCTGGGGAATCTAATTTTCAATTCCAGGATCATTCGAAATGACTTTCATTATAAAGTCCAACAATTTTCAGAGGATCAATGCATCCTACATCATAACTTGATACCTAATATGCATTTTAGTTCAAGATTATGAGTACGGGGAATCAAGTGGATTCACAGAAGGGAATAAAGCCAGTGTGTAGATAAGTTGGTCAGGTATACACACATATAGGGATATGAGGCCAGTGATTTGATTCTAGGCCAGGACGTTAATCAATGAGGCTGTGAAGGAGAAAGGAGAGATCTTTCAGAAAGTAGCTTTTATGACGTTCTCAACTAAGCTTAAAAACCTCACCCAATGGTAATAAAAATGACAGGAAAGAAAAATAAAGACCTTCAGCTGGCATCCTGGAACCCTGGGGTCGTTGTCAGAGGCATAGCCCGGGAAGGTTAGGAAAACCACCTGCTATGGGGTTAAGAGCAGGAATTGTCAATAGTGCCACTGACATCTTAGGTCACATCATTTCTTGTCAGAGTGGAATGTCCTCTCCATTGCCATAGGTTTGCAGCATCTCTGACTTTTATTCACTAGATGCCAGTAGCATCCCAAGTTGTATCAACCAATACTATGCCAGATATTGCCAGATGTCTTCCACTTGGCAAAATCTGCACCATCCCTTCCAGTTGGAAACTATTGGACTAGCTTATAAGGTAGAAATCTCAAATTTGAAGAGAAAATAATGATAAAAAACTGCTTAGAACTTTGGAAACCTAAGAACAAAGATGTTAAACTAGTATAAAGGAAGTGAATAGTGGGAAAACCCTAGTCCTTGGAGTAGAAATCTGAAGACTGGGATACTAGATGTGGTTTAACTGATACAGAGACAAATTCAGAAACCACTAACTTACCATACTGTCCTGAGCCAGGAATTAAGTCAATACCAAAGGAGTGTAAATATTTATGTCAACGTGTGGGAGGTATTTAAGTATACCATTACGGTTATGGATCCCAAGAAGTCTCATGATCTGCCATTTTGGGGGAGAGAACCAGGAAAGGCAGTGATGTAATTTGGTACCAGTCTGGAGGTTTGAGAACCAGGGGAGCCTATGGTCTAAGTCTGGAAATACAAAAGTCCTACAATGAGGACATTTTATGTTCATGGGCAAGGGGAATGGATGCCCCAGTTCAAGAAGAGAGCAAGAATTTACACTACTCCCACCTTTCTGCTCTATTCAGGCCCCAAATAGATTGGGGGCAATGCCTCCTATGTTGCGGAGGGTAATCTTCAAATGCTTCAAATGCTAATGTCTTTTAGAAACACTCAGGCACACCCAGACATGTTTTACCAGCCATTTGGGCATCTCTTACCCCAAGTCAGATTGACAGAAAATGAACCATCACATTTTCCGTCCCTGACTTCATTATTTCTGCCTTTGACTTTACTTAGGTTTTCTGTTCTTCTTTCTCTAATTTTCTATTTGAATGATTGACTCATTAATTACCACTTCTTTCTTCTAATATTTATTATGTTGTAGTACATATGTATTGATAATATATACAAATTTTATTTTCATTCAAGTATGTTATATATATTTAAGTCGTCGTCGGCAGCCGTCCGTCTCGAGAGACGATGGTGTAGCTTCCTAAGAGTCTATCTGCACCGCCGAGAATGGCTGTGCAGTCCGACTCGGGAGTGACACGGTATCTGTCTCCTCCCGTGTTGAATCGACATCTTGTGATGACGCTGAAGCTACAGAGCCTGGGCAGGGTAATATGGAGGGTCTGCTGTTGCCCATGCAGCAGACCCCCCCTCTCTTCGCAGCTGAAGGGTCCAAGGGAAAGACGGAGTCGATACAGCTTGGCTTCAGGTGCGCCGCAGGAGTTGCCGGTGTTGACTACAACGTCAAACCGCCTTAGGGACTCCGGCTCCGGATTTTCTGTCGGGGTTTACTCCCTTAGCCTTTCCCCTGAAGAGGTATGCCGCAAGGCAGCGGAGGTTTTTTGGAGTCAGAGTTTTCCTTCTCTGATGTACTCTGACTGGAAGATCGAACCAGCGACACTTAGCTCGCAGGCCGACGCTCAATCCACTGAGCTAAACCAGCCAGGGCATATATTTAAGTATGTGTATATATATGCACATAATTTCTACAAAGGTTGTTCTCTGTACAAGCATCTTTACCTTAAAAGGGTAGTCAGTGTTTTTGCCTGCAAGATGTACAGAAATATGAGAGACCCATAGAGACTTTTCCCTCAACCTTAGCTCGATACAGAAAAGTGTTTTTGGAAGGCCTACCGTGCCTTAGATTTCAAACCCTCCTGTGACAATCTTGATCTGCCTTTTCTTATTTCTTATTATCACCAATCTACCTCTAGTGTGCCATATAATATCTTCTTGTTTATCATAAAATGCAAGGTCCTTAACTTCAGGTACTTGTTCTTGTTGTTTTTTGCAGAATTCAGATCTTCAATTTAAAGATCTTTTTTTCTGCTGGACTGGTAAAAATCCAACTCCTGTTTTTCAAGAGTTGCTGGTCTTGCTAAGCTGTTGAGAGTGAAAGAGAGGGAGAAAAAAAAAAAAAAACATGTGCAGGGTCCAAGGTTAGACTCTAGTCACTCAACAGAGACAGCTCCGACTGCTATTTTTTCTCCATTGCCTATAGAGTGTGTCAAAGAATAGGAAACTTTCAAAAGGAAATTATTTTTCTCAAAATAATTTTCCTCCTTTCTTGGAAATCCCTGTGGGCATTAGAATCTGAATGAGGCACCTGAGGAAGTTCTATTTTGCAGGGCAGTAATTGACTTAGACTACTGTTAAAGAATTATCTTTTGTTCATGCTTTTCTCCCCTTGGTGACACATAGCTTTCTGAAATTACTTGAAGCATCATGTGAATTTTATCTCTGGGGCTTTTCCCTTATTATATAAAACTTCCTGCCTTGAATTCTGTGTCAACGGTGAATATCCTGTGCCTATGGCTGAGAAACTTGGTTTTCAAATATTGTATGAAGAGCAGCTGGTATAATAATTCAAACTTAATGAGGGTAATTTTTTTCCAATTTTTTTTAGAAATCATATGAATGTTTTTTTTTTTGTTGTTGTTGTTGTTCTTGAAGACAATAGGTAAAATTATAGAAGTAGTGAATTAATTTACCAAGCAGTTAAGCTAAGTACTTTTTGAATGGATGAGGGTATATTAAGCAAAGTATTATTTTGAAAAAAAACTCTTAGTGTATAAGTTAATTTTGAAGGTTATAAACTTGACATTATAATAACATTTTACCACTTACGCGATTTCAGTAAGATGATGTAAATCACTCATATTTTTGTTTGAGATGACAGAAATAATATGTATGTATTGCTTCAAAAGACTTATTACATGATGTTTGTTTAGAAGAACTTATAGCTTTTATATTTATAGACAAATTTTTCAAATTACAATCTCAGGTCATACAAACATGACCATAGATTTATTTTTTATTAAACTAGAAAATTTAATTTAACAAAGATAGATCTAAAGGTAAAACCATTGAATTCAATATAAGCAAACTCTTTTAGTTCATAAGTGATTGGAATGTACTGTTTTTTCAAGAAAAAAAAAATTGAGTTTAAACTTTACCCATATGAAATTCATTTGTTTTTGTGTGTGTTTATAACAATGCAGTGGGAAATTTTAAGTACAAGAGACTTGGCGATTCATAGATGTTTTGTTTGTTTACTACAAAATAACAATGATTTTTGAGAGAGTGGTGTTTTGGCAACAAGAAAAGCTACATTTAATGTTCTGTTCAAAGAGAGGAGATCTGAGTGGCCTATTTATCACTGACTGATTGATTGATTAATTCACCCAACATAGAACTTCCTATGTACTGCTCACTACAACTGGATTTGGGGGATTTTAATATAAACAAAGAAAAACCCCTAAACTCAAAAAAGCATCCATTTGAGTAGTGAAGCATGTATGATTAAGGCAGTCAACATGTATGTATTTTGTCCAGCTTGCTATGCTCTTGTAAACAAAGAATATTGATATCACACTCACTTTTCTGATTACATAGAACAGCAATGACAAACTACCCTCAGAAAACCTCGTGTTTTAGTACAGACTGTGGCGTAAGAATGTTATTTACATTTAAAAATGATAACTTCAAGCTGCATGAGCTAATACATTACATATAGAACTTCTGATATATTTCCATATAAATATATTCATATCAATCTAGTGCATGATCAGTTCCATCCTTCTTAATCTAAATCTTTGGAAATCTATTTTCTTATGTATTCTCAGGCTTATAACAATATAAGCACACAAAAACCTTGCAATTCTTTTGAAGGATGATCTATTTTCTCTAGGGTCAAACTGACACCTGACCCTGGTGAGAGATCTAGAAGTAATAAGGGGGTTCTGAAAGGTCTTGAGAACAATAAGCATGTCCTTTGTAGGCAACTGCTTGAGGTAAGTTTATTTCAACTTCTTAAAACCAGTAAAGGCTAGTGTCTTTGATCATGAGAGGGTAAATAAGTTTCGGATAACTCCAGGGTTCAAATATTCATGTTCTTTTGGGTATGGCTAAATAGCTACATTTCTAGTCTCAAAACCTGTGATGGTCACTTTTATTTGTCAATTTGCATAGGCTAGAATCCTTGTTTATTCAATCCAATATTGATCTAGGTATTGCATTAAGTTATTTTGTACATATGAGTTAAATTCATAATAAATTGACTTTAAGGGAGATTTTCCTAGATTACCTGGGTGGGCCTGAGCCAATCAGTTGAAGGGCTTTAATATTGAAGATGAAAGAAAATACACAACATTTTCAACATGTTATCCTTTATTATTTCAAGAAATGTAAAAACACCTGAAACTCAAAAATAAAAAGAAAATATATGTACAGTATATGGAGAAAGTGCTGCGACCGATCAAAAATGTCAAAAGTGGTTTATGAAGTTTTATCCTGAAGATTTCTCACTGGAGGAGGTTTTACAGTTGGGCAGACCAGTTGAAGTTGTTAGCGACCAAATCAAGACATTAATTGAGAAAAGTCAATGTTACACCACCTGAGAGATTGTTGACATACTCAAAATAGCCAACTCAATAACGTTATTGGTGAAAATGAAAAATGAGTCTTTTATGGGGGGAAAAAAAAAGGACTTTTTGGCCGATGCAATGCATACTATTTTTATTAGTGACCATCACTGCTACAGTTTCCCTGCAGGTTCAGTTCAATTTATTAAATATGCACAGTTAATTTTGGAACTTTCATTCAGCTGCATTTTTTTACAGCAAAAAGAAACTCTCAAAACTTGAGACTCTGTCACCTATGATGTTCAACTATAGCCATCCTATAGATGAAAGTATAAATGTATGCTTTCCTCATAAAAGCTGCCACATAGAAAATATTGCTGAAATTTTGAGGCAAAAAGCCAAGGTTCATAATTTCAAGATAAGAATACATTAGAAATTGCACTACGTCCCTAACTATGTTTTTAATATTGGTTAAAATAGTCAATATACATGAGGCTTTTGCTGCATTTACTTTGAAAAACATAAAAGACTATGGATGTAACTCTGTAAGAACATAATGAACACTCAATTCAGGGTGAATTTAAGAAAGGAACTCGATACTTGATTTAAGAGATGAAAGTGAAATATAATTTCAAAACTACCAAAGGGCATGTTTCTGGAGACATGTTTCAGGTGAATCAGGACGTTCTGCACTTATTCAATAGAATTGAAAATGTAAAGACATAAATTGTGAGATGTATTTGTACTCTTATCAGATTTGAAGTACCCAGGTCTCATTAATCGCAGTGATAGTTTGTTATAATGAAATAAAATATTTCATTTTAAAGTAATACTATGGGAACCTCAGCACACCAGAGTTCTGTCCAGGAGGCTCCTGGTAGAGGCAGATGCGGCCACACAGCAAGTGTGCTGTATCGAACATTGCTGTCATTACCGCTGGGCCTCATAATGAGCTGGCGCTTGTCAGCAGCACATGCTGATTGCTTCCCTTTATTTTGCAGCAGCTTTTCTCGAGGTGAATATTATTTACCTTCAGACTGAATTCCAAGTATTCTCCTTCCCAAACTATTCCCTGGAAAAGTTTCCATTTGCCCATCAGACAGCAAGCACACCTAACTCAATGTTTTTACATCCAAGTTACATATTCAATGACACTTTAGATATGTAGTATATTTCTCTACATGAGAGAATGGAAATAAATATCTTAGTTTAATTTATGCCTTTTAATCAGGAGAATTGTTTTTGTATTTCCCTAATTAATTTTATCATCTTCTTCTTTGTAGAAGCATTATATCTAAATGCAATAAGAAATTAGTTAATAACCCAGATATGCTCTAAATCAATACGGTATTTATATTTTTGTTTTTAATAATTAATAATTATTTACCTTTTTAAAAAGAGTTATCATTCTTCTTCTAGGTTTTCTGTCCCTTATGTATTTTCTATTTTATGCATAATTGTCAAAATTAGGCTAACTACATCTTCTAACCAGGAACTAGTAAAACTGTAAAAGAACATG
Source organism: Furipterus horrens (assembly GCF_987537825.1). NCBI lineage: Eukaryota > Metazoa > Chordata > Mammalia > Chiroptera > Furipteridae > Furipterus > Furipterus horrens. The sequence continues at coordinate 14,722,992 of NW_028327171.1, forward strand.
CCAAAAAGCCATTCTTTTTCTTTTCTTTTTTTATTTTTTTTTGTAGCAAATATTATTTCCCTTTAATTCCACATTGAGGAATATTGGAAGTAAGTAGGAAAGGATAAAACTAAACAAAAACATAGTTCAACTGTACCATCAACAGCAATTTATTTCAGAATAAGTGAAATTTATATAGAAGGGAAGTTAGGTTTTAGAAGAAAGCCTAGTGGCTCCCGAAAGAATGATAGAAAAATAAAGGCGGTGAATTCAAATCATCTTCTTTAATAGAAACCATTATTTCTTTTTCCATCTAAAGCATTTTTAGTACCCTATAGCACTGGCCTATGTTGTACACAGAGTTAGAATGACCTTTGTTTAAATCACGGCTTTCCCACACAAACTGTGTGATTTTGAAAATCTATACAAAATCTCTGAGCTTGACTCTCTCATCAGTAGGAAAATGGGATAATGACAAATAAAACACAGTTAATTTAAGAATTAAGTGATCTAGCACATGTGAATTTGCATATTATAATAGTTTCAATAACTACTGGTTCTCTTACTCAGATATTTCAGCTAGATATACATATGACCTCAGTTTATGTTTTATCTTCATTTAAGAGAGAGAAGAAGGAGGGGAGGGGAGAGAGAGAGAAAAGAAGGAGAAGGAGTAGAAGGGAGGGACAGAGGATGGAGGTACGGAGGATGGGAGGAAGGGAGGGAGTCATGAAGCAATGAACCATGGGAACATGACAGCCCTTTATTTGTGCACTATGAACACTCATATATGCCTATACACATGTCAAGGAGTTTGGGTTTGTTTTGAATCACTTCTCTCCCACATTTTGGCTTATTCCTATTTTAGAAAATCATGAAAAAAATTTTTACGTCTTAAAGTCAATATGTAAATTACTTTCAGTTCCTTATATTTTTCAACCAGCTTTTTCTTTGCTACTTCCAAGCTCCTAAGGGCAAAAAATAAAACAGAGAAGTGAATGCAGGGACTTTCAGGCTTGTGGAGTCATGAGCACTCCTACAGCGATCCAGATGCATTTCATATGTATTTCACTGTTTCATATCCTTGGGGCAAGATAAGTTTGAGCTTCTGGAGAAAGGTTAAATTATTGTCAACATTTTGAAGAACATAACACTTGAGATGAAACAGAGCATTGTTTTCAGAGGTACACAGAGCAAAAATGTCTTTCTACTTGTTCTTTAATTCAGGTGTGTAAGAGGGGAAAAAAGGAAGTTAATGAAGAAAAGACATAGCAGTGGTTGGTCTTCTGTTTGCAAAACATCATGTGAATGACTATGAACATCTGAATTAAAAATTGCTTGAACTGGAGTCACAAGTGTCAGCATCCAAGAAGCCAGGGAGTTAAGGGGCTTGCTGTACATAATTGCCAACATGCCTAAGCATTCTGCTCTGCCATTTTCCAACCCACACAAGCAACTCTGTATTCTAATGGAAAAATGCAGGTGTATCTTTGTACGTGCCTGAACTCAATCTCAGGTTGACTTTAGATGCTCAGATGAGCATCTATAAAAATAATTTTCATTCTTTCTCTTTTCATTCACCACATATAAAAGTCAGACAGTGATATCAATGCATATTATCATAGAGACTTTGGAGAAAGAAGCCTCAAAATTAGCTGTAATTCCACAGCAAGTAATAAGTTAATGATGCATTGTACACATAACAAAATATGATTAAATATTTTTTAAATAAAATGCAACCTCTTTTTTAAGCTTATTCTGAAACTTATTTCAAAATAAAACATTTTATCATTTTGTTCATCAGAGAAAAAGATTTGAATAAATTTATTTAAACTGTTGGTGGTTAGACTTGATTACTTTCCCCCTTATGTCTTATCCTCAAAAGACCATTTAAAAATTACGAGAAGGTAAGGTAGTTATATTTTATTTTGATTATCTAATCAGTATACTTAGAGTAATAACACAGAAATTTAATTCAGAATCAGATCCCCATTCCTCCATTCTCATTTCATGCAGCTTGGTGGGGTTTCATCTCTACATCAGGAACATTGCCAAAGATCCAGGCAAATGCCACTTTGGTTCAGCACTGAGCATATGACCTTAACATGCATCACATGACATATTCAGAAGCTACCAGAAAATATGATTTCTGATTACTTTTTTGGACGGAAATTGGTGGGCATTCACATTAACACTACAAAAGAGAGATCTGTTTAGCAATAAGGAGAAGGGGTGAACTGAGCCAGGAGATGACAAAGAAATGGATGCTGATTGCATTGCTTCAGCTTTTATATCCAAACATACCTGAAAGCAGGTCTGAGGACCCTGAGCTCATCAGTCACACAAATCAATACAATTCATTTTTGCTCCAGCCAGCTTCATTTATATTTTCTGTCACTGGCAACTAAATAAGCTCAACTCCATGTACAGAAAGATAAGAGTTCATTTTGTACTATTTTAAATATTACTATATGTATATTAATAATAGTTTATAATAGTTAAAATAATCACAGTCTATTGACGTACAAAATATAATCCTAAATAAATTACTACTGGTATTGTAGCTTAATAAATCTCATAATTATAAGTTGACATATTTATCTTAGGAAGTAGTATTGTTTCCTTCCAATATGTAAGACAGAGTTTACATATTTTCAGTAGGACCTGGAAATCATGGGAGAGTAGATTAAAATAAAAATTTATAAAGTGACTCTTTTATAATGCATCTTAGATTTATTCTGTTGTTCCTAAGTAGAGCATTGAATAGTCCTGATCTTTAGGACTTCAAAAAGAATAAATAAAAAGTACTAATTTTTAGAGAATTAAATTCTCAAAGGATTCATTCTTAAAGAATGAAATGTAAAAATTAAATTATAACCTTATATCTTGACTTACAGATGATGAAGTTTTAATCAAGTTCTTACTTTGAGAAATCTATAAATATTAATTTACTTTTGCTTCTTAAAAAAAAAAAAAACCTTTAATCAAAGAACTAGAAGTGTTAACATTGGTATTTTTAGCCTTACCCCAGTAGTCAGACCATCTTAGGCTAGAGGTAAGAAGCCTTGTGCAACTCAAGTTTCATTTTCTCAGTGATGTTTGGAATCATCCACCCCCTTGGTCAGGTGTAAGCTGTCATCACAGGGCTCCAGGTTTGTACTTTGATTCATCATTGCTTGAAACTGATTCAGGACTTGGGGTTGCTGTGTTAGTTCTCCAGTAGAAGCTCAGTCTCTAACCACTTATTTTTTCCAACCCTATTAGATCTCATTTTCCCATATTCTCAAGTGTAAAAAATCCAAAGTCACAGTCCCTAATTCCCATTGTGATTACTTATATAATGTACCAGACCCTGTCAAAGTACTAGGTGTATTCCTTATTTCTAGTATCTATTTTGGGGAATGAAACTGACCTCCCGATCTCTCGAGTTTACTTCTTGATGCCAACAGATCTGAAAATCTTATTGCTGAGTTTTAATAACTTGTTTCAGACATCTTGTTGCTAGGTGGACTGCTTACAACTGAATGAAGGTTTGGAATACTCGCTGAAACTCTTAGATAGTATTCTTTCTCATTCCAGGTGGTTCCTTACAACCCATAGAGCTTTCCACCAATGGCTGCCTGATTCTAGAGAATGTGATCCTTTTCAATTTACCTTTTTCTCCTATTTTACTTTAATCATCAATCAGTTCTTCATTTAAATGTCAAAAGAAACAACAAAAGAAAATTTCATGTTAAGAAATCATATACTGTATTTTTGCAGTAAAGTCTGGAAGTTTTATGTTAATTTTAGGAATTAAATGCTGCTTATTCCAAGGAGGGAAGGCATTGAACATTATTTACCTGGGCCATTTCACAGGTTGTTTCCAGTGACCAGTCATGAGAGAATAAGTAATTAATATCTACTACTCCAATAAACTGCAGGCTTACTTACTTCTGTAAAGTGGCAGATGCCCCAAATGAAATGTTCCTTTCCAACCATGCTTCCACTGTATTTGTAGCTGTCTAGACTGACCTGTCTTCTTCCTGTGGAAACTGAGTCTCAAGAAATCAATGTCACAGTAATTCTTTGCTCACCACTGAACATGATTATGCTAACATACCAGCTATTGTTTTTTTTTGAGTAATAAAGTTGTTTGTCTCAGACCTAGGAGTCCTATGTTTGTAACAGGATTACTTGTTATTTTGTGAGAGTGATGAACATATATCTTTCAGAGTTGTTCACTAGAGTCAGGGGACACTTTAGATTGGGAAAAAAACCTATAAATTCTGATTGTTTTTTATACATTTTTAAAATATAAAAATCCTCAATATAACATAACCAATAATTCCATGAAACCGTTGTCTTTACAGACTAGCTTATAAACATAAACTAGTATGTACTTTTCATTATTATTGCTAATGAAAAACCCTGTTAATTTTATTTATTCTCAGGGAATTACATAGAAACCCATGTTATGCAACTAATAAGAAATGTGGCGATTATTAGTAATAAATTATGGTTCTTAGTTTTTTAACTATACTTTTTATCTTGAAGCTTGGAGGACCACATTTTCCTTAGTGTGTTTGACTCCCAGAAATTATATTATTCAAACATATTTTGGCTGAATATCCATATACTGAAATGTTTAATCTCTATCCTTCCACCTTATCAACTACAATGTGATACAGTTAGTTAATCAAAATTCAAGGTGATAGATAAAAGTACAACTTTTATTTATCTGTTATAATTATAAAAAAAATAATAAGAATGGTGGGATTGTGATAAATATTTTTTAGCCATGGAGCTGTATTGACTGAGGATACAGGGTAATCAGACTAAGAGAGATGAAGGCAAACCCACATAGATGAAGAAATGAGAATTGAGCTGTGCAATAGGTCAAATGTTTCTTCTGTTCTGAAAGCAAAGTAAATGAACCACTGGCAAAAATCACATCTGTATGTAGGTCTATAGCTATATTTATCTACATTTACACAGACCTATTCAATTACATCTATATCTAAAAACTGAAGGTAACATTTAAAAATACCTTCCATCCTTCCTCCCTGCTATCCATTTTTTTGCCTTCCTACCTTCTTTTTGGTCTTTCTTTACCTTCCTCTTCCCCTTCTTTCTTTCTTTCTTTCTTTTTTATTTATTTTCAAACAGTTTTATGAAGTAATGTGCTTTCTGTTTTACTTTTGCTTCTAAATAAACTGATGTTTTTATTACTATGTTTACAAGTCATTTAACTTTCCTTGAAGAAGTTTGAGCTTAAAGTTTAAGAAAACATTAAAGGCATACATTAAATTTTAAGGTAACTTAGAGCAAAAAATTTCAAATTGAGAACAGAGGTGTGAGCTGATTCTGCATCAAAACTTACAAACCACGCAGACCCAACCATTCTGGGGATGATGGACAGGGCAACAGTTAGAGAAGCATCAGTCCCATACAAAAGTGGGAGAGTGCCTAGAAAAGGGACAAGTGTTGAGCAAGCAACATTGTTCCCTCTCTGACCCTTCCCCTACATACAGCATCACAGCATGGTGAAACTGGTCACCCTGTACTGATGAATACCTAAGGTTCTGCTTCTTACAACATAACAGGTGTGACAGCTCTACCTAAGACACAGAAGCAAACAAACACAAGAGCCTGTCAAGGTGAGGAGATAGAGAAGTGTGCCCCAAAAGAAGAAATGAATCAAGGTTCCAGTGGGAGAACTAAGTGACAAGGAGATAGCCAACCTAACAGAGCCAGAATTCAAAACACTGGTGATAAAGAAGTTCACAGGCTTGACAGATATGCTTGAGTATGAAAAATGCACAAGGAAAGAAGTAAAGGCTATGCTAAGTGAAATGAAGAAAAATCCACACAAAACCAGTGGTGAAGGGAAGGAAACCGGGGTTCAAATCACTGATTTGGAATATAAGGAAGAAAAAAACAGTCAACCAGTACAGAATGAGGAAACAAGAACTAAAAAAAGTGAGAAGAGGCTTAGGAACCTCTGGAACAACTTTAAATGTGCCAACATCTGGACCATAGGGGTGCCAGAAGGATAAGAGGAAGAACAAGAAATTGAAAGCTTATGTGAAAAAATAAGGAAGGAAAACTTCCCAAATTTGGTCAAGGAAATAGACATGCAAGTCCAGGAAGCACAGAGAGTCCCAAACAAGCTAGTCCCAAAGAGGACCACACCAAGACACATCATCATTAAAATGACAATGGTGGAAGGTAAAGAGAGAATCTTAAAAGCAGCGAGAGAAAAGCAGAGAGTTACCCACAAAGGGGTGCCTATAAGTCTGTCAGCTGACTTCTCAAAAGAAACTGGCAGACAAGAAGGGACTAGCAAGAAATATTCAATGTGATGAAAAGCAAGGACATACAACCAAGATTACTCTATCCAGCAAAGCTATCATTTAGAATGGAAGGGCAGATGAAGTGTTTCCCAGACCAAGTAAAGCTAAAAGAGATTATTATCACCAAACCATTATTATATGAAATATTAAAGGGACTTATTTAAGAAAAAGAAGATCAAAACTATGAACACTAAAGTGACAAAAAACTCACAACTATCAACAACTGAATCTAAAAAAATAAAAACAAAATCCAACTAAGCAAACCAGAATAGGAACAGAATCATAGATATGGGGATCATTTGGAAGGTTATCAGCTGGGAAGGGGGAGGGGAAGAAATGGGGAAATACTGCAGGGATTAAGAAGCATAATTGATTGGTACAAAATAGACAGGGAAAAGTCAAGAATAATATAGGAAAAGTTGAAGCCAAAGAACTTATAGGCATGACCCATGGACATGAACTGAGGGGAGTGGGATTGCTAGGGGAAGGGGGGTACTGGGCAGAGGGGAGCAAAGGGAAAAAATTGTACTACTGTAACAACATAATCAGTAAAATATACTTAAAAAAAAGAAACAGCTTAAAACATCCACATCTGTACTAACATTCTGGGGTGAGGTGTTCCTTTCTATTGTTTCATTTCTTGTGCATGGTTTAATGTAATTTCTATTTTATTAAGTGATATTTAATAGAACATGGGAGTTGTACAAATGGCTAGGATGAAAATAAAAAAATTCAAAAAACTTATAAACTGTATTTAGAAAAATATTTAAAAAATGAGATTTAGATTAAAAATGGATTCTTTTGCAAATACAAATGGTGCTTGAATAATTTCAACTTTATTTGATTTTTAATTGAGATATAATTGACACGTAACTTTGTGTAAGTTTAACGTGTACAATATGTTTATTTGATACATTTTTATTGCAACACTGTTACCAGCATACAGTTAGCTAACACTTCCATCATGTTAATAACTATTACTTTTTTGCAAGATAAGAAAATGATAGCCATTCATTATGTCAAAGAAACTATACTAAATGATCTTAAAGTCCCTTTAATGAGAAAAATGATTAAATGCATTTAAAATTTTAAGTCTAAATTAGCAATTCTTTGCTCACCAATGAGCACAATAACCTTTTTCAGAAAAAAACACTTTAAGTGACATGACTAGAAATGGCTATTCTATATGAACTAGTGGATTTAGGTTTAGCTTACCTATAGGATGGTAAAGCAATTGCAAAAACTTCGGTTTTATTTCTTGCATTAATGCATGAGTAAGGTAAAAGTTCACTAGAGCTGTTGACTTATCTGCATATAAAATGTTGAGTGCAATCCAGGAGAGAGTGCTAAGTGTTCCACAGTGATGCAAATTTGCATAATGAAGAAGGAAGTGCATTTAATTTACCATTAACTTGTTAAACTTCTCTGTAATATTTTCTCTCTGTAATATATTTTTATATGCATTACAAGGTAATTGAAATCAAAACCGCAATAGGTTAATGTGCTAAAAAGAAAAAAAGAGAAACTATGAACTGGATTTGCCCTTAGAATATTATCATAAAGAGCCAAGGTATTATAGTCTATAACTGTGGAAGGCTGTTCATTGAAGCCCAATATTAGCTTCCATATGGCAGGTAAGGCATTTCTAATCAACTTTTATTTATACCTTCTGTAGAAATTGTGCATTAGCAAGCAAAGTATACAATACACTATGGGCACTATTTTACATTTTGCATGATGCCTGTAATAACAAAATTCTGAAAAGATAGGATGAACCAGACAAATTGGAAATAAGCTGTGGGCAACTGCTTACCATCTTCAGCAGTCCAACTTGGCTGATTTAAAAGTATCAAGAAAGCAGGTTTCTAATAAGCATGGAAATGACTTAGAGATATTATAATGGTAATAGTATACAAAGTGATATGTTTGAACATAATCGTCATCGTTAACATAACTCTCATCGAATCTGTCCCTGTAAATGGGATGGATCTAACACTTTATGCTCTTTACATGACATTAAAAATAATCTTTAAAAATATACCTCTCAGAAAGTGCATTTAAACAGTAGATCAACAGAGATCAGAAATATATTCATTCTTTTTATTGGAAGGATAAAGCTTTTCAAAGTTCAGCTGAAAAGGTGGGCGGGCATTCAACTTTACTTATTTCCAAATGGTCTCTTCCACACTTAACGGATTATATGTTTTAGTATTTGCAGGTATTATCTGGAAAAAATAAACCTTTCGACAGGTTCATCTTATAAATGCATTATGCACTGATTATTAAATGAATCAAAACTGGCAATCACTGTTAAATACTGTACTGTGGGCTCTTCTATCCATTCCAAAGCATAAATCTCTTCTGTGTCTAAACTCAGCATTTGAAAATTAAAATGATTTTTTAACACTTTTTAACTTTGTAATTTTAGGAGACATCTTTTCTTTCCCATGTGGCAATTGCCCCTCAGCCTTTCGCCCATCTTCTTACTTCCCACCCCTATTTCCCAATGACTTTTCACCAGCTAGATTTCAAACTCCCAAAGCAAATTAGGTATTTGTGTATGGAAATGGGTTTCTAAATCACAGAAACAATTTTATGTAAGGTGCTTTAAAAATAAACATTGATATAAAAATCTTACTTGTTCCCAAGACCTGTGCTAATCCATACTATGCCTTTGAACAAATTATCAAAAGCGATCCATCCTTTTCTCCCCACTCCCTGAATGGATACAGGCTTGTGGCTGCAGAGGGAGATGGTGGGCTTGGTGCTTTTTATCAAACGAACAATATTTTAAGATGCACATAGCCACTCTGCTAGTCCATTCAGTACAAAACTAATTTAGGAACCATGTAGGGGTAATTTAATTCCTAAAAGAATATATGTCTCGTCTCGGCAGCCGTCCGTCTCGAGAGACGATGGTGTAGCTTCTTAAGAGTCTATCTGCACCGCCGAGAATGGCTGTGCAGTCTGACTCGGGAGTGAAACGGTATCTGTCTCCTCCCGTGTTGAATCGACATCTTGCGATGACGCTGGAGTGTCCTCTCCAGTGAAGCTGAAGCTACAGAGCCTGGGCAGGGTAATATGGAGGGTCTGCTGTTGCCCATGCAGCAGACCCCCCCTCTCTTCGCAGCTGAAGGATCCAAGGGAAAGACGGAGTCAATACAGCTTGGCTTCAGGTGTGCCGCAGGAGTTGCCGGTGTTGACTATAGCGTCAAACCGCCTTAGGGTCTCCGGCTCCGGATTTTCTGTCGGGGTTTACTCCCTTAGCATTTCCCCTGAAGAGGTATGCCGCAAGGCAGCGGAGGTTTTTTGGAATCAGAGTTTTCCTTCTCTGATGTGCCCTGACTGGAAGATCGAACCAGCGACACTTAGCTCGCAGGCCGACGCTCAATCCACTGAGCCAAACCAGCCAGGACAGAAAAGAATATATGAAAATATTTGCAAAACTAAGCTGGAAATAAGTCTATATTTTAAATGTCTAATTTATTTCAAAATTTAAATTTATAGTTAAATTTTTAATATAGCAAATGTGAGGTTATCATTTTTATATAGTAATCCATAAATGCATCATAGTAAAATTGGAAAATATAGAAAAATAGAAAGAAAAAAAGAAGAAAGGAGCAATCCTGTGTATTCTTACAGTTAGCTGTTGCTAACATGTCATTTGCTTTTTTTCACTTAACATAAAGTAATAACCATGTCTCATGTCACTCAATATTTAATACTTTTAAATTATAATTTTAATACTCACTTTAGTTTGCTAATTATTAATTATTATATATACTTGATTTGCAAAAATAAAATATTTTTTCAATAATCTGAATAGTGACTTACATCCTTTGTACTGACATAACCTCTTTCCAAAACAAAGGGGATAATAGCCTGAAGGCACAACCTCTGTAGGTCAACACTGCTTTGCTACAACTATTTTTATTATGCCACACTGCAACCAGGATCGCAATTTTATCAGAACGCTCAGTGTCTAATCTCAAGGACTTAACTTAAAAAATATTTTATAGTACAAATTTAATGACATGCTATATCAATGTTATACTTCCTACTCTAAATAAACACCACTAATTTAAAAAAATAACAGAATCTCAGTCAAAGACTGTAGAACTGAGACTAACCGACAAAGGTGTGCTGAAGTATCAAATCTAACCAGGACTTACTTTAAACTGATACTCAGAGGAGGGTATAAAATATTACTTGATTGAACATATTCCTATATAGCAATCCGTAAGCGCGGAGCACATTGCCAATGCTACTTTTACTGTGGTGCCTCCTTGGGAAAAAAAATTAGTTTCTGAATTATTTATACCACTAAGTTTTGTGTTCGCAGCATATTTAAAAAGACGGAATCACTTCATCAGAGATGAAACCAAATCCATTCCTTGCTGACTAGCACGTACTGTGTTGGAAGTATAATTTACAATCTTTTTAGATTTAGATAGAACTTGTTTTTAAATAAGACCTTCTTTCATTTTACTAAGATCATTCTACCAGAATTCAGCTTCAGCAGGTATTGTCAATGAAAATTCTCTTTCACAGTAACCAGGTGGAATTATTTCCTAACAGAAACTTTCTAACAAATAAACAGGTTGTTTGAAACTGGGCTGACCTATTTCCACAAAATCAGAGAATCGCAGTGTCTAATGAAGTCCAATTTACTCACAGGCCGTAGGGACTAATAAACACTAATGTCAGTCGGGTTCCAGCAAGGTCACTAGTGATTACACACGTGTCTAAGAACTCCAAACTTGGATTTGACCATCAAGGGTCCAGCCTTTCATAAAGAACCAAGCATCCACTTCTGTGTTACGGTCTTCCTCTCCAGTGACGAACTGAGACACATTCGTTACTCTTCAGAACATCAGGACGTTCTTAAATGATCTAAGCTGCAGCTTTTCTTTTTGCTCTGAAGAGATGAGGCAAGTGTGTGAGTTCAGGAAACGTTTTTCCCTTTAGACATTGCTGCTGACCTCCTTCATGGGCAGTTCCCATCCACGTAGTCGATCAGAACACCAGCTGAAGCAGCTTTCTGCCTGAAAATGGAGTCACAATGATGCGATATCTTTGCCATTTGAGAACTGTGCCAAACAACTGGGCACTTTTCATGATCCTACTCTTGACTCCAACATTATTATCGCAGTATTTCACTGAAAGACAGTTTATGAAAAAATCATACACTGGGATTTTTTGGTGAAATTGAGAAAAAGAAAACACAGCATTTTTAAGACCAAGTTTTTTTAATCAACCATATTATTGATTATTTTGATCAATGTTCTCAGTGTTTCACTTCCACTCAGGGTACAATATCATAAATAATTGCTTCTTTCACTGAGCTATTATATCTTTTATTGACAGTTAATATATACCATTCGAATGACTTGTTTTTCTCTGTATTGTGATGGCAGAGACAGTCATAATTCATCTTACTGCTCTTTTTAGCTAAGTGACCCTAGTATCGCTGCCTACTTCTCTTCAAATGCCTTTTATTTTGTGGTTTTGACATAACCTCTACTGGGAGTATGGGTCTTATTTATCTGAGATTTCATTGCAAGCTAACTCAAAATTTATTTTGCAATGTATATATTTTCTCCCATAGGCTTTCCCTTCTGTTTTCTGTATCTTTGTATATGAAATTAAAAGTGCTATGAAGAATAAACATTCATATACTAACTGCAGTCACTTTGATCTAATAAAATAGCATTGTCTTCATATGGAAGAACTTCATTAGACTAGAAACATAATATAATAACACATAGGAATTCTCATAACATTCAGTTTCCGGAAACTCACTCTTATTTAATCATAGCAACACTGAACTGAGTCAGCTAGAATTTCAACTAAAGTTAGGACCTTGGGAGCTTTCTATCTTCTCTGTGTGAAATGATGAAATCCAACTTCATGATCTGTCATTAAGATTATGAAAAGGCTTTGTGTTTCTATGACAATCCTGACCTTGACAATGCAGCTTAAATTCATTTATCCTATAAGTTCAAAAATGCTAAATCAAAAGCTCATTCAAATTCTTCCAATCTTTAAAGATTTACATACATTAAAATGCAGACATTTACTGATTCATTGGACCTGACTGGTTCAGCAGCCACATCAAGTCTTCTTGACACTCAGACACATCCTCAGATGCCTGTAAAAAATGCTTGTTGTTATCTGGAACTAGGTTTCTAAAGCCAGCATCTAGAATGGGTGCTGTCAGGAATCTGGTTCATGTCTATACAGGCTCTCAGATCGCATCCTGAAGACAGGGTGTTTTAGTAACTGCGTGTAGGTAATCCAGAGCTTCAGTTTCAGGAGAAGGAGGACTAAATGTGGCAAGAAAAATTTATTTATTTTATATGAGCCATATAAAAACTTTAAACGATTGGTATCAATGCATACAGAGGAATCAAACCAATAATAAGTATTGACCTAAAAAAAATAATGATGGTGTCAGAATAAGAGTGATTCATGTAAGCACGGTAATGACCAGATTTAAGATAAACTTCACTTTGGAGTCTGAATAAAGGATGCAAGACAAGAGAGAAAAGCTCAGAGTCACAAAAGTGGGAGGAAAAACACTTTAAAAAATGACACAATGTCACTGTCACACGCGGAAAGACAAAGGACAAGGGAAGTTAGGCAAATCCACTTGCGAGGGAACATGTGCACACACTTTTTTTCTCCTGAGTTTAAAAAAGTGCCTACGAGTTTATTTAAACACAAGTCGTATTTCAAGGTGTTAAGGGATTTGAAGGTGAAGGAAGGCAAATGAGCTATGCTTTTGAAAAATAGGATGGTTAAATGTTAGCTGGAGAGGAAGCAAGCTGGGGAAATATTCTTAGTGTGGATAGACTTGAGGATATTAGTCATCTGAGTGAGACTGAAAGCTAGTGATAGCTATAAAGAGTATTACTGAGATACATGATAGAAATTGTCAACTAAGGGAGTAAGATCAAGGAATAAATAAGAAAAATGGAGGCTAGATGTTAGTTTCTTTTTATTTTTGTGGGGCAATCCTAGAGGGCATCATGAACGAGGCAGTCCTACTAACTGTCATTGAGAACTTGGGATATGTAGCTTATGGATAGAGTGGAGAAACACAGTGTTCTGAAGATGGGAAGATGGAAAGGTGGGGAATTATACTCAGCATGTCTGGAATAGGTAAAGGAGGCAGGAGGCTGGAGGGTAAGTATAACACGGTAGTCAGGGGGCACAGTTGAGCAGGGTGAAGTGTATCATCAGAGAATTGTCTTTCATCAAATGGTTTGGTTTGGCTTGATGTGGTGATGTCTGAAATCCTGTGTGTCAAACTGCCAATAGTACGGTGTACTGGCTAGAGCATGGCTGTTGAAAATTTTATTAATGATACCATCGTTCAACATACTCTGTGCCACCCGCTCTTACGACTTCCTTGCCTGGGTTTCTTTAATACTCAAAAAGAACCTTAAAAGGAGACTATTACTATTTCCAGAGGTACAGAGAAATGAAGAAAACTGACCAGATTTTTCCAGGAAGTCAGTGGCAGAATAAAGATTCCAGCACAGTGGGTCCACTCCTGGAGCTCACGCTCTTAACCAGCTCATAAAATAAATACGTTTTAAACTAATAAGGAGCTCTAACATTTTGGGGGCAGCTGTTGAAGGGAAGTTTCTGTTTCTCCGAGAGGCCATGTCTGTCCTTTAAAAATGACCATATCTCAACACTGGATTTTAGCAGTTCAGAGTACACCCTGTGAATTCTGTGAGTAATGTCTCTCCCTGCCTCCATGGTACGCAGTCCACTCTTTTACCACATGTTAACTTGGGTGAGCATTTTGCATCTTTTCTGTCAGAAACAATCACTCCCAAGAATTCTATGAGTTCATGGAACTCACTGGAGAAGATGGTGTACACGAGGCAAAGATCCAATAACATAACACGAAGCCTTCTGTTATCCAACTCGCTTTGTCTTCATGTCCTCCCTCTTACCCCCTCTCTCTTTTTTTCTTTCTGGGAGAACAAACTTTTTAATTCCTTCTTGTGCAGAGCTGTCCTGTTCATATTCCTAACTTAGGAAGGACCTTACAGTCTGTGTCAAACATCGGACATCTTTAAAAATAGGTAATGAAACACATTTTCCTTGTTTCCTTGCATTTGTTTCGCTGCTTTCTCTGTGGGTGACTTCTTGAATTTATATACAGTGACCTTTTTCTCCTCCTATTTGAATGTGAAGGCATTAAGAATCTATTTTAGCCTTTTGTTTTTGGAGTTTATAAAATATTATGAAACGGATTCAAAATCCAAGTAGTACACATTCTGAAACTGACAGTCACTGTACAACTTAGTTTGCATACCCACATTGTAAATCATAAGAAACTTTGGGATGTGTCTGAATTTAGATTGGGACTTCATGTTTGAACACTGACATGTGAAGATGTACTCAGCAAACCATTTTAAAGGCAATTATATATTGTCTATGAATGTTAGTGAGGGGAGAAAAGCTTAGGGAGTAAGGAGAAACCCACAGAGGTAACCGGAAGTGAATACTTTACTTAGGGTTTCCACTGACTAATCCTACCTGAGGATTGCTCTCTGGGCATTTAGAAAAGAAATAACATGCTTGCTATAGAAATAGAAAACTATTCCAGAAAGAGAAAGGAAAGAATAAATGAAGGTAAAGAATGAAGACTTAAGTAGATAGATAGTGCTTGTATTTTAACTTTGCTTCTGCTACTAAGTTGGTAGGGGACCTTGGATAAGTTTCTCAGCCCCTCTGGATCTCTGTTTCCTATCTTATGACATAACATGTTAAGAATCATGTCATGCTTTAAGTTTTGCCTAGTCTAAATATTAAGATTTAAGAGGAATTTCACAATATGAAACTCACATTAATCCTTAAATTTGAACTGTATTTTGCATCTCTAGTAGATTCAGGGTTCCATATCTGTGAAAGTTGCCTTTGAGAAATAAGAAACCTCATCAGGGTTCAGATACCTCTATTTCTCAGATCTAATTTTGGGCAAGTTACTTAACCTTCTTAAATATTACTTCTTTACTTGATAAATAGTGACGATGTACACCCGACAGGGTTGTTCTGAGCATCAACTATAAAAACTAAATGTACAGGGCATAATGCTTGGGACTCAGGAAATAATAGCTACTGCTATTATTGTTGCTAGCACCACTACTAATTCACAATAAGGTATTAACACTTGCTGGTGGCTTGGACCCCATGAATCAAAAATATGAAACTGTGTAGACCCTAACAGATTGGCTTTGCTATGCAAGCTAGATCAGCATGATATCCTGGAAAGAGAATTGGAAAAAATGTGAAGATAGTTAGACTTGGTCTTATTTCCACTATTGAGTAGCTATGTTCACTCTGCCAAATTACAGTAACTTAAATTCTCTGAGAATAAATTTCTTAAGTTGGTCAGTGGAGGTCAATACACGAGATACATTTTTCATAGTTTTGTAATAATTTGATCACTGGTGTGTGCAAGGTGCTTTGAAAAGGGTAAAGCGCCAAACCAACAATATCTAATATTTATGAAATCATTCTTACTCTGGTCTCTTTTGAAATGTTTTATATGTATGAAATCATCTGTGAGGACAGTGTTATTATAATTCCTATTCTGCCACTGGGGACTCTTGAGATGTAGAGAAGGTAAGTAACTTGAATTAAGCCAGGTTGCTCATAAATGGCAGAGTGAAGAGCCAATGAGAGAAGAGTTCAGTCCTGACAAAGCGGGTCCTAGGAAATTCTGTGTAATTTCATTAGGTGCCACTGTGAGAACAGGGAATGAGGCTGTGGGTGAGATCGAAGTCTGCACCAGGCTGAGGATGAGTAGCTGAACACTGTCTTGTTTCATTACAGCTCCTCTTCCTTCTGGGACATTGAATGTAGCATAGAAAGTTCATTTCGCCTAAGGCTTTCTCTCAAGAGGCTTCTCACCAGTCCTTCAGCAAACTCCACCCCAAGGCTAAACCCAGCTTCTTCCCTCAGGAGCTCGGGGCTCTAGGCATGCGCTTTATCGTCCTTTTGGGTTTTAGACAAAGAAACTGGCTCCGTCTTTGATAATACTGTGTATTTTATTAGAATTTATATATGACAATATTCCTTTTATTCTATTTTTCATTCTGTAAAACAGGAACAAATCTAAGATATGACTATGAGCCTCAGGTACAGTCCAGGCCCCCAGTATTTATTCTTTCCTCCCTGGGTCTGAGGAGGCCTTTACTGAGCATTTAAATAGCTGCCTGCACTCACTGCCAAGTCATATGGTTCCTAGATCTCTGGGGAATAAAAGAAGCACATCAGTAGAATTACTTCTTCAAGAAAATCTGACAGTGAAAATGCAGAAGAGAAATTCACCACAAGGGTATGTCCATCCAGCTTCCCAAGTGGCTTAGAGAGACTTGGGGAAAACCACTGTTTTCTTAAACTTGAACATTTCTTATCTCTATAAAAGACATCTATAAATTTAAAACTATTAGTTTAAATTTCACCAGGAGCTCAGATCTTGGACAAAAATAGAATTATCAGAAAACAGTGAATAATTAACCTTGCTTACTCATTTCTATACCTCTTTCTCTGTTTCAGAAGTTCAAAGGCAACAAAGAGATGATCTCATCTCTTCAGGAGTTTTGAGAAAGGAGACTGTCTGCTAAGTAAGTAATTACAACAAGGAAGGATGTGCTAGCTCAGAGGAGCCTGCCTCACTATTAAAGAGCCAGAGAAATTAGAGTTGCCGTCTGGGGCGCTAGCTGTCAAAGGAGTAACCAAGAGGCAGTGCCTAGCAACAGGCTAAAGTGGAGAACGGGATAAGCCATTTTCTCATATGTCAGGATACAAAATCTGCACTTTGGCAGCCAAAGAGAGTTTCAGAATAAACACAGAGAATGTGCTATCTCAATCTAAATCAGCTGGAATTGAAAATTAATGGTTTCATGGCCAAGATGTGGATGCTGGTCATCTGGGTAAAATCTAAGACCAAGGCTGCAACATTTGGCTGGATGTTCTTGGCTTCTTTTGTAGCACTCATCTTGGGCAACCCCTTTACATCCTAGAGTTCCCTCCAGCGCTACTCCCTGGCCAGCCCACGTTCAGAGCACACACTGAGAAACAGTGGTCTGACAAGTTTAGTAGAAAATAGCATATCAGCTTGTAAACCTATTCCTATGGTTTGGGGATAAATAAAGATAGTGTTCTCTACTGGAGAATGCGTGGAGAGAAATGCCTACCAAATTAAGTTGTGGAAGGTTAAGGCTTAGAATAAGGTCATTAACTAACTTTTCTGGAGGCTTTGGATCATGCACTAACAGAGCCATGGTTTTTGGTTGATCATCTAACAGTGAAGGAGAATAATCATCAATGTTATACTAACATACTTTTGTTCAAAGATATCCTGGAGTCCCGACCACTGTTACTCTGCTGTTTGGAGTGTCATCCCATAAACTGAAAGGTCACAGGTTCAATTCTTATCCAGGGCACATGCCTAGGTTGTGGG
This sequence comes from Furipterus horrens, assembly GCF_987537825.1. NCBI lineage: Eukaryota > Metazoa > Chordata > Mammalia > Chiroptera > Furipteridae > Furipterus > Furipterus horrens. Next base: position 14,740,797 of record NW_028327171.1, read on the forward strand.
TAAAATCTCAGTTCTGGGCCTACTAAAGGCAACCAATCAATGTTTCTCTCCCACATTGATGTTTTTCTCCCTCTCTCTCTCTCTACGTCCCTTTCCCCTGTCTCTAAAGTCAATAAGCATGTCCTTGGATGAGGATAAAAAGGATACCTTGGAAACCATATGTGTATGTGGAATGAGACTTTGGGGAAAAGAATCAAAACCCAACAGAAATGACATTAAGCTGAAAAAGCCTTTCTATTTGAAGGCATAATCTGTTCACTGAGTAAAGAAACTTGTCAACACCTTGTTCATTTGAATTCAGCTTGGATAACGGCAATGCTTTACAAAAAACTCTAAGTCAAGGAAAGGGTGATAGTAAGTTTTTGAGGAGGCGTTATGCTTGGAACCCCACACATGTGGTGGTGATGGACAGGGCTTAAAATAGTCACCCAAATTCAGAGGTGAACTTGGCTCTCATATTTCTCCAGAAAGGAATAACTAAAGTTTGTTACATTTTTTAGCAATGGAAGCTAGTTAATTTTCTACTTATATTTTTAACTTCAGGTTTAAACCCACCTTTAATTTGTAGCCACACCCCACAAAAGAGGCTAATTGATCTTAGATTGTGCAAATTGTGCCTAATTAAGTGATTCATCATGAAGTTTAGATATCGAGTGATATTCAGTCAGTTGTTTAAAAATGTTGTGGGCCTTATTGACAAATTGATAAACAAGCAGTTCTTAATGGGAAAAAAAAAACCCTTTGTACTGTTTAGTAAGCTTGATAACAGTGGCGAAATTTTTTGCTGTTTCTGCAGCTGCATAGCTTGTATCAAAGCTTGAGAGACAGTTAGAAACTCATAAGAATGCACGTGCTTTTCTACCTGAATGAGAGCTAGGTGAACATGTCAGAATTTATATTACCTTGTTTCTGATTTGCTGTATATTTGGTAATTTTGACTAATATTTTCTATTTATAACAAGTTTCTGCAGGAATTTTTAAACACAAAACACATTATACTGTTTTCTCCTTTCATACTTCGATCTGTAAACTTCTGGGGAGACATAATAGCTTTTTAGACTATAGATTGGGTAATACAAACTCTATCCTAAATACCTTGCGGCAATCCCGTTCACACACACACACACACAAAGGGAGCCTCGTGTTTTATTTGACAAGTAGGCAACTCAGCACTGGAAACTCATGTGCCTTAGGTGTTCAGATAATCAAAGTTCAATGGATTTCAGATCCTTGTTTTGATAGATTTTTCACTGTGAGTTTTGATTAAATGTCTGGCTGATTGATTGATGGGCCATTTCTCATTGAGCTCAATTGATTATGAAGGTGTCTGCAGTAGAACTACGATGTTGGGTATTTTGTGAATGGATTTAGCTGCCAGCTCTTTTTTGTGTTTATAATAGATGAAAAGTCACTTTTTCATTGAGATTTCAAGTTTATGTTTCAGTTCCTTATTATTATAATAGCAGTTTATTAATATTTAAAATAAATACTGTACATCAAGTTGGAAGTTAGGTTTTTGAATGTGAAAATTGAATTAGTATTTAAAAAACATAAGCTAATTATTTAACTATATCAATACATGTTTTATAAAATATAACAGCCATTAATTTAACATTTTCTCAGCCATTAAATAATTTTTTATTTAAATAAATAAAGAATAATTCAGCAGGTTTCCAGTTCTGATTGTTTGATAACAAATGTATTCTGGATTGTTAGAACAATACTGTTGATTATGTGAAGTAGAATCTTCATAGAGTCTGGAGCCAGTGTGCTGAGTTTAAATCTATGCTCTACTATTTAGCAACCAAATGACCTTGGACAGTTTAGAAAACCATTTTGTGTTTCAATTTCCTCATTTGTGGGAGGAGGATGGCAATAGTGCTTACATTATATTGATGTTGTTAGATAAAATGAGTGATTAAATGATCTGAGCGTAATAAATACTGGGTACTTGTTTTTCATGTGCATTAATACCTGGGGAGAAGAGGAATATTGGCAATGTAATAGAAGAAATCCTTAAGGCTCAATTTTTATAATACTTACCTATGGGAATCAAGTTATTTTATGTAATAATCACTTAACAGAATGTTATTTTACATAACATGGATCAAGCTAAAGATAAAACTATAGAGACAAAATTATTTTCCTAATAACTCAGTTAAATCAAAACAGTATGAGATACTACAGAATTTATAAAAAAGTATATGACTAGAGAAGGTTTGAAGGTCAGACCTATTGAATCAGTTTAGGATACACACACACACACACACACACCTCATTCATAAAAGCTGCCCAGTGTTAAACTATCATATGCCCTTTGGAATATCATTAAAGAAAAAAAAACTAATTGAATTTTAATAATGTTAAAAGAACAACAGTGAATTTCACAGCCCCTTACACCCGCATGCACCAGACAGAATGCTCAAGAAACAGACTTAACCAAGACATAGATCTGCTTATTTATAAACAGTTGTAATTAAATAAATTTTATGTTTGTTGATTCAGTGTTTTTGAGAGGAGTGGGAATCCATGGGGTTTCTTCAGTTTTGTAAAAAGCATCTATGCCACTCCTAAAACATCTAGGTTGAAACATCAACGAGCAAATAGCTACAGTACAGTAGAATTTGGCCTTTAGATATTTTATGATGATCAGATGGGAAATGAAGAGTTTTGACAATAAACCACCCAAACATAGCATATAATTTAATAGAAATACCAGGAATCGTGTCTGTACAAGTATTCTGAATAAACTTTAAGTTGTGTTTTTAGACTTTAATAAGCTTTTCATAAATAGAAGTCCCTGAAACCTGCAGAAAAAAAAATGTAGGTTTGGGAAAGGAGGGGGTAACAACACAGCAGCTGAGCTCTCATATGTGTTAGCTGTAAACTTCTTTGGGAATTGCAATAGCAGTCCTTGAGTGCTTGTCATTGGAAAGGGTCAAAATAAATGAATGTTATTATTTTATTTGCTAGATTTAACGAGTCAACAAATTCTACCTACAATGGAAAGGGAATTTTATTCTTCCACACTATATTTTTTCAGAAGTAATTCTTGGACTTCCATTCTTGGCTAGGTGTCCATTTGCTTGTGTCTTCTCCTCTGGAATGCAGGCTTCTTCAAGATGTGGATTACAACTTAGTCTAAAGGTTTTGAAACTTTAGCTTTTCTCAGATGCCTTTGTAGGGACTGTTGAAGCACACACTCTTGGTCCCATCTCCAGAACTTATGTTTCAGTTGGTTTAGGGGAGTGTCAGAGATCTGGCATTTAAACACCCAGGCAATGTTGATGATGCCAGGTACTAGGTCATGATAAATACAGATGTTTGAAGGATAGAAATCCTCAACCAATATTATTACTTAACTATAATGGGCTGAAATAATAAACATAATTTTTAAATTTTACCAAATATTACATCTTTGGCTTTTTTTCTGAAGAAGTACATGTTTGATGGTTATCGTATAAAAGCTAATTTGTAATGAATCTAATTTTTGGTATAATTGTTTAAGTTTTCAGGTCAAAAGAAAAACTCATTGAAGACAATGTTTTTTTTTTTAAGAGAAAATAGATTCATTATTTTATTGCTGATTGGGCCTTTGGATATCATTTAGTCTAATCTCCTGGCTATTGAAAGGCAGCTTGGAAAGATGGCTATCCACTCTTTACAACTAATTGCAATTTATAAGTAACTAATAATTAAATGAGCTTATAATAACAACAAACACAGCAAGCCTCTAAAAGATTGCAATTAGTCATTTAAATGATATTGGAAATAATCATTAGTAACAAATAGGAGAAAATCCAATAAGTCAGCATGCTTTCTCCACACAATTCAATCCAAGTCACACTTAGAAAAAGAAATCTATTTTTAATTGAGCTACAAAATATGAATTTGCTACATGTTTAACCTTGAGGCACACAACAAATGCTTCATTCACTTACCTCAGCATCCTTTGATGATTTACTCAATAAGAACACATTGGCCACCAACCTATTAGCAGTGGTAATGTGTTTAGGAGTGTCAGTAAAAATGGTAATAGGGGTACAAACCAGAGAAAAGGCTCTTGCAGGTGACTTTGTGTCTGCTTTTCCTTGAATTGTTATTTTATTCTTTGGTATTTAATCAAAGTAAGAATAAGAAACTAGCAAACTATGGCATATAAGCATGTGGACATATATGTATTCACGGAGCAGATAGATTTAAACTCCTTGCAGTCTTTTGCATATAATAACATGTAATTGATAGGAAGGCACTTGAGATAATATTAGGTAAATGATGTAGAAAAGAATAAATCAGCTGTGTGTGCTTGTACAATTCTCTGCCGTTAGTGACATCTAGTAAATGTACTCCCCTCAAATAATCGATTTGTAAATGATGAGTTTGTAACAAAATGCCTTGATAATTAGAGATTTATTAAAATTCAATTGGTTAATCAAGGTTTCCACCAAAATGACATTAATTTACTGTTCTATTTTGTTTCCCATTAAAATTCCTATTTGCTTATTCAGGCTATTTATTTTTTGAAGTTTTGTTATTTTCATGTAATATCGACAAAGATATAAACTAGCAGTATTAAAAGTATAAATTAGTTTAGCCAAGAAGTCATATACAAAATCAATGCACAAAACATTTGAGTGTTCCAATACAAAGTCATAACTCACTGTATATTTTCTTTAAAAAAAGAGCCAACTCATAGGAAAATCTATCAAGTTTTTAAAAATAAACTTAACATAAAATACATTTAACATAGGTTGTATGTGCAGAGATCAGAAAAAAAATCCTGAAAGGCAAAAATGAACTAACTGTTGGAGGGAAAGCTGTGATGGTTAATTCTATGCATTAATATGACTGGACTAAGGGGTGTCAGATAACAGGTAAAACATTATTACCGGGTGTGTGTGAGAGATGAGCATTTGATTCAGTGCACTGAAATAAGATCTGTCCTCACCAATGTGTCTCAACTTTAGATATATTCTACTAATGTAATTATACAATAATATGCAACATACATAACATTTATTATATAATATACTGTATAATATCTATAATATCTATTATAGTCATCTGTAATGACTTGATATGTGGGTGTTAAGCAAGGTAAATTCACCATGGTTTATAAGATAATCATAGATACCTTTCTGTTTTAGATATTTTTCTTTTAAATAATGTGTCATTTTGTGCTACAATTTCTTGACAACACAAGGATATATAAAATTTCAGAGCTAAACAATAGATACTGAATTATATCTTACAGAGCAAAATGTATTTGATAGCTGAAAATTTGGGAGCTTTCTTGAGTGTCATGCATATAATCATTCTCCTAAAAAGGAGATTATGTCTGGCATATTTAATAAACAGGATATTCTGGAGTTCACGGAGGTGACTGTGAAGAATGAACTCATCTTACCCAAAACAAGTGTCTGACAAGGGTTTAGTCTGTGGGGCTGATACTCTAGAGTATGCTCCTCAGGCTAAGCTATGGTTACAGGCACACTGTCTTCTGGAATTGCTGTTTTAAAAGAAAACCTGACTCTCTGCATTTGCTGACTTAGGCCAACACACATGCAAAATTACTCTAAACTTACTTTTGATTGCCAAGAGTTTATCTGGTCCATATCAATGTAGCTTTGATTTGATGTGAAAAGATCAAAAACATCTTTGAAGTTTTCATTTTAGTACAAAGAAACTCATTTTCTGCCTCTTTTTATTTTTGTCAAGTAAAAAATATTAAAAAGATGATGCTGAGATTAAAACATGTAATGTGTTTATTTGGCAACTCTGATTAAAAGGATCTTATATAATCATTTAAACTATATCTTTGAGATGGTTTTAGAATTTGATTTTTCTTTACTACACTTGAATTCTGGCACCTAAATATTTTTTTTCACACCTTTCTGCATGAAATGGTAATTTGGTTAATACTTGTAAGAAATATAATTACTGAGAAAACAAATCACAGAAAAATAGTCTCATTATTGTAGCTCAGTTGGTTGTAACAGCATCCCAATGTCCAATCCCTGGTCAGGGCACATACAGGAATCAACCAGTGAATGCATACATAGGTAAAACAACAAATATCTCTCTCTTTATTTCTCTCTATCTCTCCATTTTTCTCTCTCTCACCAATAAAAATTTTTAAAAGTATAACCTCATTAAAAATTGTATAGAAATTGGATATGGATCTCTAGGTTTTCCAAAGACTTCACTAAACCTGTATTTTATGGAGTTATGAGGTGATCTCCAGTTTATTTATAAATACATTAATAAATGCCATATAAAGTGGACTTTATCAACAGACATTATTGGGAGTAAAATTTGAATTAGAAATTAAATGGACAGTGCAACTGAATTTGAAATCTATGCTTTAAAACTTGGTAAATCATACTTATCACACAATAAAACGAAGCAACATATTTTATAAAAAGTTTTATTTAAGAACATGGGAAATAAGCTCTAAAGTTGAATGTGTTTGTATGTAGTATATATGCATTAAATATTTACAGTGTTTATATACATATGCATGCATATACAGATATTTGCACTTGCTACATACTTATTTTGCATTTTGTGTGTAATACATATATATTTATATTGAGTAAAAACACACACTCATACACACATCTAAAACAAATAAAGGTGTCTCCTTGTGTCTTAAATTAAGTTCCTGTCGACTGAATTTATTGGCGAGTGCTTTTGAAAGATGCAAGTATAAGAAAGTGAGGAAGACAGGCGACATTGGGCAAAAGAAACAGGCATTTGTAATGTGAGTGCAGATGAATACTCAATCTATCTTCCCGGGTTTTTGGGAGCCATCATGGTCCTTCAGATTTGTTCCAAACGGAAGCAAAACAGTTGGGCCCTTGTAGCGTCACATCAGACAGACAGTGACTGAGGGACACCCTTGGAGCAGATGCAATTTTGGTCAGGTTAGTTTCCTATGACTGAGAATAATTACAATGATAAATGCAACAGAGAATTTTCATCAGCTGATCTTAACAGCTAAGGAATGGAGACATTGACCTTGAAAGCAATATGTGGGCAGAGAACCAGATTATTCATACAGTTCACCCTTGTACCACTTAAATCTAGCCAGATATCTTTTAATAAATTTGTCTTATCTAGGCATCTCCCAGTTTCACTTTTCTGTTTCGTGGAAAGAACTAAAATTCATGCTACTGCCATTGACCTTGAGGCAATTTTTGATACTTGTTACTTAACTTCAAGTTTTCCCTTGTCCTGAGTTAGTATCACCACTCATGTACTTGGCTTGCCTGGCGTAGAAAAGCAAGCCCACATCACTGAGGGGTTTGAACTCCTGGAAGTTTAATAGGGAGCATGCTCTCTCTTGGGATGAGACAATATGAATTTGCAAGGGTTAAGTGGTTATTTCCCCTCCACCTTTTTTTCCTATTAATAATTCTATGTATGAAGAACACAGTCATGTATATTGGTCCATGATTTAGGCTGTATATTTTATCTTGGAAGATACCCAGTTTTCATTAGTTATTGTTTTTAAGTTGATATCTCAGCTTCCCTTACAAGAGATCATTCTAATGTTTTAACAGACCAGCGGCTTCTGCATGGTGTGGAATGTGAGAAGATAAAAGTATCCCATGTTTTTTCCCTGATCAACTACCCCACCCTTCCCTCTGCTTTTGAATGCATCTCAGAGTCTTAGTGTTACGTAGCATCCTGTGCTGTTGATCAAATACTCTGTAAGTTCTCAAATCTTGATCCCAAAGCCATACAGGGAAGAAAGACAAACCTGTTTCTGGAATATGTGTTGATGCCAGTAAACACGATTCATGCACCCTTTTGGGGGACTGAAAGGGGTCAATGTAATAAACTTTGTGTTGTGTTCCACTTACTTTTCACTAGAGAATTCAGTCTGTTTTCTAAAAGTATTTATTAGCCACATCCTGTAGTTTCTCCACCTTACAGTCCATCTTTTTCCTTAGCAGGCCCAACATATCTCCCTCTAACTTTAACAACTTAAAAGCAAAGAGTGAATGCCTAGTTTTCACACCTTTTCTTTAGGATAATATAGAACACAGCTGCTGTCTTTTCTCTGTACGATAGCTTTAGGACCCTGATTTTTTAGCGTCTTAGCCTGGGTAATTGTGTGTATTTCCAGGGATGATTATATCTCGAACAAATTCGTCCTAAGTACTTGTCATCTCTTTCTTGACACTCCTACTCTGAGCATCTCTGATGATTACTTTTTACTCTTTGAAAACCACATCCCCAGGCAGTGGCCTTGTGCACATGTCATTACATGACAAGCAAAGTCATACTTTGAATCCTCCTCCCCTAACACTCCTGCATGTACACACACACACACGCACACATGCTATTCATTATAGAAAAACCAGGGTGAGACTATAGGATACAAGAAAACAAAACAAAACAAAAATAACTTGCTGAACAACTGGAAAATGTAGAATGAAGAAAATTAGAATGAAATTCACATGAAAAAATAAACAGAAGCCCACACAGACACACACACAAACTGGTTACTAGGTTTCCTTGTCCTTCTCCACCAGGTTTTCTGATAATCTTGGTTCCATGGCTCCATCCTATCCTTTCAGCTGCATGCCATTCCTCAAGGTTTAACTTTTACTTTTCAGGAGTCTGGGTCCCTCTGTGGCGTGCAGGCTCCAACTCTGGCCTCAGAGGGAGGAATGAGTCCTCTCAATTCCCAGACGAAAGCCTACTGCCTTGATTTGTCCCTGAATGATCTTTGCAACAGCCCTTCCTTCAGGGGAAGTGGCCACTCTGACTCCAAAATGTTTTATGTGGCCCGGGGCCAGGTGCAGCCATCAGAATACAGGATCTGTCTTTCCAGGGTAGCAGTTAAATCTGCCCCGAGAATTACACTGGCTGCTTAAATAAGACTCCTAAGTGCGTCACCCTTTACTTGAGGGAGGGTCTGTCTAGAGATAAATTCAGTTTTAACCCAGGAAGGCAGAAGGCGTATCCAACCAACCACTGTTTTGTTTTTGAATTGTTTGTTTTTGTATCTACATAATGTAAAGTCAACGATCTAACAACAGAAATAAATTGCTGATACTTTAAGATAACATTATGTCCCTGACACATAAATAGATTGAATACTAATGGTGCATTTTGTTTTGGTAGTTGATCAATCAATATATTGTCTGTCTTAAAATATTATACTTAAAAAAAAATGTATGTTATAAAGTTTTCCAAAGTCAATGATTCTCTTAATTCTGCATTGTTAATGTTTGGTTTTTATTTTACATATATTTTGAGGATATTGTAATACAAGTGGCAGCTGATTTTGTGATAGAATAATTAATAATGCATGAAATCGATGGGCAAGTGAATATTTTTATAGATTGGAAGATTAAAACAAATATATATGCAAATATTCTTTAGTGAGATCAAGTAAAGAATTAACTAGCAAGCACTGTTAAGAAGATTTCACATTCTAAGCTTAGGCTTAAGTTACATGCTATGGGTGAAATACTACTTAAATTTAACAGAACCTTTTAGTATCTAAAAGCTTCAGTCATTCTTTTTGGAGATACTACAACTCAGTGTGGGTTTTTGAGAATTCTAAATTTATTAAGCTTAATAAAGATATGCTTATTTCTTTATAGCTGACTTCCTAAATGACACATAACTACTAGCAAGTTATTGGTAAACAAGTGTTATTTTATTTGCTTTTTTCAGTGAAAAAATATATATGTGATGTGTTTGATAAAACACATTTAAAGCCTTCTTGTGTCATAGTCATCTTATTTATTTAATTACAGTAGTCTCATGTTGACAGCATACTCATTTTAGTTACTTAATTTTATTTTAGAAGACCATGAAATCATACTCAATTATTTATTTTCATATTCTACCCATATGACCTGACCATTTTTGCCAAACTTGAGTCATTGTACATTTCTCCTCCTCCAAATTTGCTACAGTTACACATTTTCCTTTAGATTGTTCTTCCTGGAGGAATAGCTGCTCTCTGTCTTCATAACAGAATCAATCAGAGTGGCTGTGCATCATGGCCTATCCAGTGAGAGTTATTCAAGAAAAATTGCTGATTGAAAGTAATGTGTAGAACCGCCACTTATTATTGCTCTGGTAAATCTTTCTTTTTAGTAGCGAAGGGCCACTTGGAAACAGTGTAAAAGTGCCCATACCCATATAACTGTAGTTTGAAATATAACTTTCACCAAATTGTTCCTTTGAGGTCTCACACCATGTTTTAAAAGTATTTCTTAAGAGAACATGGAACTCTGATAATAAATATATTCACGATTGTGTAGAAATGATGACATGCATGAACTATTTTATGATGCCTCTCTGGGGCCTTTTAAACACTGTATTTTCAAAATAATTTTTAGCTGAACTTTAAAAATGGAACTTTATCTTTCAACTCTAGAGATCAAGAGCTCTTGGTTTTGATGCTATTGTAAATAAGATTGTTCTCTTTACTTCTTTTTCAGACGGCTTGTTCTTAGTGTATAGAAATATAACTGATTTTTGTGCGTTGGTTCTGTAGTCCTAAACCTTACAGAATTCACTTATTAGTTCTAACAGTTTTTTTTTTTGTTGTTGTTGTTTTTCTTTTGGTAGAGCCTTTTGGTTTTTCTGTATATAATATCATGCCACCTGCAAATAGTGACAGTTTTACTTCCTTGTTTTGAATCTGGAGGTCTTTTATTTATTTTCTTGCCTGACATCTCTGGGTAAAACTTCCAGTGCTATGTTGAACACGGGTGCTGAGGCTGTGGACTCTTGTTTCTGATATCAGAGAAAAAGTTTTCTGTTTTACACTCTTGAGTATGTTAGCTGGTTGTCACATAGGGGCTTCATTATGTTGACATACATTCCTTCTATACCCAACTTGCTGCGAGTTTTTCTTGTGAAAGAATGTTGAATTGTGTCAAATACTTTTTCTACATCTATTAGATAATTGTATGCTTTTTATCTTAATTGTTATTCACATGATGCATTACACTTACCAAATTGCATATGCTGAAACATCGTTGCACCCCAGGGATGAATCTTACTTGATCGTGGTAAATAATCATTACACTGTGCTGCTGAATTTCATTTGCTAGTATTTTATTGATAATTTTTACATCTATAGTTATTTATTTTCTCTGGTGTTCTTATATTGTCTTTATATGGCTTGAGTGTCAGTGTAACACTTGCTTCATAAAATGTTTGCAGATGAACGTTCTCTTCAATTTTAGAAAAATTGTAACTAATTCTTCTCTAAATATGTGGTAGAACTCACCCATGGAACCATCTGGTCCCGAGCTTTTATTTTTTGAGATGTTATTATTATTATTATTATTAATTAATTAAATCTCCTTATTCACATTTTCTATTTCTTCATGACTTGGTCTTGTCATGTCATATGCTTTTAGAAATTTCTTCCAGTTCATATTATTCTGTTTGATCATTTGCATTTTTGTGACATTGGTTGCATTGTCTCCTTTTTCACTGGTAATTTTCTTTGTCCAAGTCCTATATCTCTTTTGTTAATCTTGCTTCCTCCTGTAAATGTTCCACAATGCTTTGGAAGCTGGATGTCCGGATTGTGCTCACTTTTCCCGCTGGAGAAACTAGGTCCTTGAGGCCTTCTTAGTGCAGCACTGTGTCAGCCTCAGGGAGGGACAGGGGGAAGAAGTTAAACTGTTCCTTTTTGTTCCTCTTACCTTTTTAACGTAGTCCGTCTGGGTCTTTGTGTTCCAGCAGGATGCATCAGACTCATCCCCATGTTCTGGGGTTTTCACATTGATGTCTTGTCTATGAATAGTTGTTAATTCATTCCCTAGTGGAAGAGGTGGCAAAATGAGAAATGACATAAGCTGCCATCTTAGTGATGTCACTTATTTTGCTTTTGTCTAAACTTTGATGTATATTCACATGCAAGAAAATAATTTTTTAATGAATGAAGTGAAGTAATGTTTATGTTATAATTGAGACTGAGATTTTATTCTACAAATCTTACATTGAAGTCTTTATCATTTAGCAAATCAAATAAAAGTGTAAAATGCAGGTATACCCTTTAGAGAAGTGCTTATGTTGTTCCTTGATACATGTGGACATAAGAAATTAAATTAGACAAAACATTTTATGCCATAACATTTTTTTGGCTTATGAGTTTCTGTGATAATATGACTTTGAGGGCAGTTATTCTAAATCTGCAGATGTGCGACCCGTAAGTGTTTCAGCTTATGTCCACTCTTCTCATTCTTTCTCCGAGTGCCAGAAGGTTTCTCTCTTTCTCGCTTTCTTTTTCTTTTGATTAAATGCACAGTGGTCTAAAGAACGGTTAAGAAGCAAAGCCAGAGGCTATGGGAACCAGGGATGAAATTAACCAAGACAGCAGAGGAAATCAGCATTGACTTTTCAAGTAACGGGGAAGAGTTTCTAAAATAGCACTCAATGTGGAAGTTATTCTTTTTGTGTCTCTATTTAATACACAATCATAAGCACCTCTTCTGTAACACCTTTCTACTCACAACCCAGCCTTTACCAATATCTTTATCACCCTCTCAGTGCAAAAAAAAAAAAAAAAAAAAAGGCATTGGTGAGAATTGAGATGTGGTTCTAGTTGGTACACACGGGAGAGAGTGAACATTCTTATATACTTTCACAGGTATACTGGAACACAAAGTCCACAAAGTCAAAGTATTTTGTTTTGTTTTGTACACTCATGTGTCTCCAGTACATTGTACAGAGATGATGCATAAGGGAAACTCAATAAATATTTACTAGTAAAAATAAACAGTTACAGAAAATGAAAATAAACATAGTTGATCAAAATGTTCTATTTAAAATTCTAAACCTTAAGAAATAGAGACAGTGAGCCAAAGTTATCCACTGATAATTTTTTTTTCTGACACAGGTAAAGGATCAATAGATTTCTAAGTTCTTAGCTCAAAAATTCAAAACAGAACAACACCGAACCAAGTGCATAACACAGAATAAAGTATAAAATAAGAAGTGGATTGGTTTCAGAGAAAGTTCATAAATTTTCTAAACCATAGATGATACACACACACACACTCCAACAACAAAAAACAAATAAGCAAACAAAAAACAAATAAACAGTGGCTCTCAAATAATCAATTTTGCTCCGCAAGAGATATTTAGAAAAGTATTGAGACACTTTTGTTATACCAAGAAGGGAATGTTATTATGGTCACCTAGTGGATAGAGTCCAAGAATGTTACTAATTATCCAATAATGTATAGAACAGTCACTCACAACAAATAATTACATAGTCTAAGAATTAATAGCTCTGAGGTTAAGGGATTGCTATAAACGAACATTTATCATACTTTTGTAGACAACTGTTGACTGAAACAGAACAGATGTTGTTAAAATAAGACTCAGATACTCAGATTAAGTAGTCCAGGTAGGGGGAAGCTTAATAGGTTCCTCTTATTTAAGCATACCATTTTTATACCTGAATGAGTCAAATATACAAATACAAATAAACAATGAAGTAAATTTAAAATTATCTTGGGAATTTTTCTTTGAATACAGATACCTTTAACTGTCATAAAAATCAGAGTTGAAAATTCTCACCGAAGTAGTTGACCCCTGAGCAACATGGGTTTGAACTGCATGAGTCCGCTTATCCACGGGTATTTTTCAGTAAATATACAGTCAACCCTCCAGAGTCCCCAAGTATCAAATCTGCAGTGTGTACCAACTGGAACCACACCCCAGTTCTAAGTAATGCCTTCTTCTTTTGCATTGATGGGGTGATAGGGGTGGTGGCAAAGGCTGAATCAACTCACGGCCATTTTATACATGGGACTAGAGTATCTGCATATTTTGATATCATCAGTGGGTTCTGGAACCTATTACCAGCAGGTACTGAGGGATGATCGAAGTATTGGAAGATTCAAAGTTGTAACTGTACACCAATTTTACACTGCATATGGATCAGCATCCCTAACCTTCACGTTGCTCAAAGGTCATCTGTAATTCTGACTGAGACTCTGTGAGTTATGTGAAGGTGCCCTTTGAGAGACGAGGTTGTGTCCACATCTACATGTAGCAGGGCCACAGAAATTATTCAGTGTATGAATGATTGAATATATTAAATGCAACACTTGGTTTTCTTTACATCACCTTGAATAATATTAAGATAATATAATCTCTCATCTAGCTGTATTAGTTATCAAGACTGATTTATCAAAAATGATGTGTTAGTTTACTTTCCTCTAGAAGCAAAATCCAAAATGGACTTGGAAGTGCACAGGATGTATTGGGAAAATGCCTATTCCCAAGGGAGTCAGGGATGGTGGGAAGAGCAGCCAGACTGAGCTGCAGTTCTGACAACAGTGAGGGGGAAGAGAACACAGGAGGGTTAAGTAAAATGTCTTGAGTTTTGGCACAGTTTCAGGTTTTATTCGGCCAAGAAGGAGTTCTCATTCTGGGAGTTCCCTCTCTTGCAGGAACAGGGTGCATTAGTATTCCCACCAGGCAGAGTCATGAAATAGGAGCAGCTCACAAAAAATATGACCTCCTCAGGAATGCAGGCACAGATCCAGAAAAGCAACAGATGAGCTGAGGGTCAGTCTATTTCCTATAGCAGGAGATGAGGATGGTGAATTTCTGTAGTTACTTCATTATTGAAGACAATCGTGTGTAATGTTCTCCAGTCTCTTTCCACACATGAGACATAAGAAACATTAAAAATCTCTACCAAGAATGTTAAATGAAGATGGAAATTACAATCTGTGTCCTCTACTCTCATTTTAGTAAACTTTTATAACTATTAAATTTTAACAGAATTATGCTCCAGATTTCATATCAATTATACATAATTGAATTATAAATTAATATTAGGACCCAGTATGCACTGGTAAATGTAGAATCCTGAATAAAGGTTCTGACAAAATAACTGAACAGAGTACTTGACAACTGTAACTGATAGAAAATCTAGTCATGCAATAATTACCTGATATGTGAAAATCTTCTCATACTCACAGTTTCTGATTGAATGTTTTAAAAGTTCTCTTTTTTAAAAACTGGACACAGTGTTAGAAATGGTTTTAATGTAATAATGTTTGGATTTCTATCTCTTAGGTTTATAATAATCCAATATTTTTACTGATAAAGCTAGATACACAGCTACACATTTTATATGTTGGTTCTGACAGATTTCGGCTTAGGCTTTAACTTTCCAGTAGATACTAGTTCTCACACTTCACATTTTTCTATTATGTGCCTCTCAGTGCCTTCCAGGATCATCCCTTTCAATGACATTTTACAAAAGTTCAGGAATGCCACATCTGTGCTAATCTGAATCAAAAATGCATCATCCATTAGATTAATTGAGGTTTACATAATGAGTTCACCCCTTTTGGTATTCATCCCTAGAGCATTCTAATTTTGCTTTATCTTCGGAAGCAAGTGCTTCTTACCTTTGCAGTGGACTTACTCCTACTCCTACGGAGAAGGAGATTTATGCTGGAGCAAAATGAAGTGGACCAGCAGTTTAGAACACATTGAAAACAGCACCCCTGAGACCAGCCAGGAAGATGGATTCTCGTCTCTACCATTTACAGTAGATTGCCATCGTTTGCACTCTTGAACTTGTGCCGTTTCAAAGGCCACATTCTGTCAGCCTTTATTCTCACTTACTTAATAACTAATAGGCATATTATAAAAGAGGAATTTAAAAAGCTCAAAAATTCAGTGTGCACTATTTTGAGACTGCAGCCGCATGTATTACCTTATTTCTCAAAGGTGTTCAAGCTATTTATATATATATATATATCTTTTTTCCAAAAAGGTGTTAACCTCATGTGCTTTCTCACTTCGCTTTATTCCTAACATGTTACTTCCACCAAAATGTGGAAGGAAAAAAAGATAATCAAAGCGCAGTTGAGAAAAAGAAATCCGAGTCATCCGAATTTATTTCCACAATCTATAAACATCCAGGATGCAGTCATTGCTGCCTCTGCCTTAGCTCTGCGATGTTCGTCGCGACTTGTCGTGGGAATCTCTTCAACTCACTTCACACCCTGTGAAAAGCATTCTGCCTGTCGTTTTTATAATACTTTCCTTCTACCTGTCTTCTATGTGTTATCCTTTTTTTCCCTTTCCTTCTTATGTACAACTTTTTATTTTACCTTATGCTATCTTTGCTGCAAAAGAAGGAGGCTACTCACCCAAAATGGAAACTTTAACATTCGCTCCAGGTGATAGAGTCAAATATCCGTTTAAGTGTTTTCTATATATTATCTTATTTAATCCTCACAAAAATTCTCTGATATAAGAACCATGTTATCTTCACTTGGCAGATGGAAAATCTAATAGGCAGATAAATTAAGACACCTGCCTGAGGTCACATAGCCAGTAAATGACAGAGTTAGAACTTGGACTCAAGTAAGTCAAGGGTAAAGTTTATGACTCAATTTTGTCACAAAATATTACCTCCCTGATGTGAAAGTCTGTGAGGGGTGTGGACTAATACAGTCAATGCATCTATGGAAAGGGAAAGTGACATTACCTCAAGATAAAAGCAACATATATTATTAATAAGTTCTATTGGATACTAAAATGTAAAATGTTATCCACAGAGACAACATTGAATATTTAGGTAGTGCTGAAGAATTATTCACATGGTTCACATGGCTTCCCCTCCATATGATCATGATTATCAGAACCAACATAATAATACAACATATCATAATAATGTAGAGGCTAACTAACAGCTGAAGACTTCACAGTTCAATTTAAATCAAAGTGGGTTTTGAAATACCTTAAGAAATGGAAGATTGACCTGTGACTATTTTCTAATGTAAAATATTTCTAAGCAAGGTGCTTACAAGTCCTTGGAATCAGCTATATTAAATTAAGTTACTGAAGGCACATGATATCTTGATGGAGAATAACAAATATTCTTTGGATTTCAAACCTGCAAATGTTAAGATGGATATTCTCTTCTTGGATAACTTAGCTGTATCGTTACAGCAATGGCAGAACGTGCATCTTTATAAAGGGGTCAGCAAGACATTTTTAGTATTTCTTCACACAGTCGTTTTGCATTTCTCTTGAATCTTCAGAAGCGTTTGTTTGAAACATAAGTATCCTGTGCTATAGAACAAGAAATAAGATGATTTGGGCCAGATATTTTAAAATTCCATGATTCTGGTCAAAATATTTAATCACGGAAAACTTAATGCTGCTGTGTAAAACCTTATGTAAATGTATTGTATTGGTTTCAAAGGTCAGTTTCATCATTCAAATAATCAAAGGATATGGCAGTAAAAGGAAACCACACTCATAAATGACATCACAGTGAACTAACATGGTATCCAGTATATTATATGAGAATTATAAGGATATAATACAATTCAAGGGGTAGCATGATCATGCTGTTACCCCAGTGGATGGAGTTCATTTATCTTCATTCTGCTGTTTTGTCATAAATGTGACTTAGCTCTTCTCTGTCTCAATTTCTCTTTGCATCTAAACATGAAGATCTTATTTTTTTTCTATTTCACCTTCAGTCTCTCAGAGATAATCTAATTGATGTAAGTTAGCCATTATTATCTCTGATGGCTTGAGGATTCAGGGCTTTAAACCACTGGGGAACTTATAGATTGAATGTTCTTAGTACAGGTGTCCACCCATATTCCAGATACCAGCTAGACAGGGCTGCTGTCATGACAGAACATCTCAGAGACATTGCAGTCACATAGAAGTAAGGATAGAAACAGTTGCTATAATCTTGGGATGCACCATGCTTGTCTTAATAAATAGAGCTCTAAGATATGCTTAAAAGAATCAGTTAGTTGTATATTTCATTTTCAGCTTTTTAATCAAACTTGCACTTGAAGTGATACAGATTTTTTTTTTACTATCGACTATCCTATTTGAAAAGAAATCCACCAAAATGTGGCCAAACTTAATAGTGTCACTTTCTTTAATTAGACTAATTAGGAAATGAGAAGATTTGCATCTTAAAGCCACTCTTTTTTGCTGAGAGCAAAGCTGTGTTATTGATGCAAGTAGGGGTCCATATCTGCTTTGACAAAAAGCCAGGCCTCTAGTTTATTGAAAATGTGCATTGATGTATTTAGACACAAGTTAACAGTGCGGTCAAGGATGAGGAAAAGCCCACCCTTTATGCCACCTGAGGCAAACTGGTGGTTTTGTCCATGTTTAGTTATCTACTCGCATTCTGTCCGGAAAAGACATCGTCTGGAAGTGTCATTATGAGCTTGGAATGTTGAAGTTGTGCAGCTCAACCTGGGCATCAATTCCAAAAAAAATTCAAAAGGTGCTGGCTTCAGAGCAAGTGCTATAAAATGCTTCATAGACCAGAGAGAAGACATGGGTAAAGCAGAACTTAATACATCTCTGCATATTTATTTTGGATTCTGCAGTAACAGTCTTTGGCTAAAATTACCAAGCTGTTTGCTTGTTTTTGTATATTTCTGAGCAGCCTTAATTGAATGAGTCATCAGAAAGTCCAGTCTTTGAATTTACTTTAGTGGAAGAGAAAGGGTCATCTAATATAAACACTTTAGAGAAAAAAGAAACATCTTTTAAAAATCAGCTTGAACACTCCCTGCTTTGATGGGTGAGTGATATTTACCAATCCCACCGAGGAGCACTAAAAAAGAATGGGGGTTAGTTTTACAGAGGAGAAACAAGACCAAGTGATCAAGGTCAATATCATCAGTGATAAGTCATGTCAACAACAAGTACAGATGATATGTTGTGACAAGAGGGCACTTCACCTCTGTGGTCTTTGTTATAAAGCCTGTAACAGCAGCCTGTTCATGAGAGACATTGGAAGAATCCAAACTGAGAGACATTTTAATAAAACACCTGACCAGGACTCCTCAAAACTGGTCAAGTCATGGAAATCCAGAAAAGTCTGAGAAACAGTCACAAACTACAGGAGAATAATGACATGACACCTAAGCATGATGTGTTATTCTGGATAGAATCCTAGAACAGAAAACAGTCATTAGACCAAAACATGTAAAATGGTGCAATTCAGGTTAGGTATAGACTTTAGTTAATAACATTTTTACTAAAGTGTTTTTTTTTGTGATAACGAATGTTCTGTACTATTCATGTAACATGTTATTAATATGAGAATCTGGGTGAGAAGTATAGGAGAGCTATCCATATTATCTTTGCACATTTTTGTAACTTTAAACAGCTCTAAAATTTATTTTTGTTCTTCTAGATATTTTACTATAGATATTCTACTTCATACCTTCTTGCTCAATTTTAACATTCTTAACCATCTAATCTTAGCATAATCATCATTAAAACAAAATAAAACCAAACAAGAGAGCTATTTTGCATGCCAAGATGGCAAATTAGAAGGAGGGGGGAGTGCAGTAATATAGTTTTTAACCTTTGAATCATTAGATTATATTTGACTTCTGCTTAGCATAAAGTATGCTCTTCACTCTCAATAAAAAAGGATGAGAAATTCAAGTCCATGTTATTAGTATCATAAATTTAAAACTATAAATGCTATTAGGAGCTGAATTGTACCCTCTCAAATTCATATGTTGAAATATTAGCTCCCAATACTTGAGAATGTGACCTTATTTAGAGATAGAGTTGTTACACAGTTAATTAATTAAAGTGAGATCATCCTTGTGGACCCTAATCCAATATGACTGGCATTCTTATAAAATGGGGAAATTTGGACACAGAGACGACAGACATAAAGGAAGAGTTATGTGAAGAGACATAGGGAGAAAACAGCCATTAACAACCCAAGTGATCAGGCCTGGAACTGATTCTTCCCTCAGAAGGAACCTACTCTGCCACTATCTTGATTTTGGATTTTTAGCTTCCAGAATTGTGAGACCATGCATTCCTGTTGTTTAAACTGCACAGTCTGTGATACTTCAAAACTAGCTAGGAAAGAATACAGCCAGTGACTAATAAGTGAAAAGAACATGTTTGTGTCCCAGTGGGGACAGGTTCAAGTGCTATGCAGGGTGTTAAGGCACAGCCAAGGAAGTCACATTGGAGGAAGAACTCCAGGATCACTGAGGGAACACTAAGCAGGGGAAAAAGTCAACGTTAAGTTGAATGGGTACAGGGATTTGTTAGGCTTGTAATTCCACAGCTACACAGAAAAGACAAAAAATGTATCAAACCCATGGCAGAAGAATCAAAACTCAACCCAATCTTGGGTGTTCACAGAGCTCATCAACGGGTGCTGAAACATACCTGGCTGGGCCCCTGAGTAGTAGACCATCGGTGTGTGCCTCGAGAAAACCCAAAGTAACCAGGAATGGAACCAATCGGAAAGAATTTTAGCTATCAATATTAAAGTGAAGGAAGAACAGACTCAAACTTTTAAATACAACCAAGGGTTGTATTGGTTTAGAAGAAGAGTGAAAGTAAAGAAATACAGATTTAAGGTGGCTGGGAGAGGCACACCCCCATTATCTTCACCATCAAAGGGACCAATGCTAATAAACTGCTCATAGTTCTTGCTTGCATGACTATTCTTGTAAGCCATTCTATCATCTCTCATGTTTTTGATATTCAAGAAACAAATCTTATTCAATTTTTATTGCATTCCCAGTGTTGATGAATTATGTGGAGAATAAATGCAGAAGACAAATCATAGTCCTTTTCTCGGTTGAGACCATTGGGTATGGGTATTATTTTCAACTCACTTTCTTGAGACTTTTTGTACCTTACTTTGATATACAGGTTTTGCTTATCATACTTCTGGAATCCGCCCTGGCTGGTTTGGCTCAGTGGATTGAGCGTCGGCCTGCGAGCTAAGTGTCGCTGGTTCGATCTTCCAGTCAGGGCACATCAGAGAAGGAAAACTCTGACTCCAAAAAACCTCCGCTGCCTTGCGGCATACCTCTTCAGGGGAAAGGCTAAGGGAGTAAACCCCGACAGAAAATCCGGAGCCGGAGTCCCCAAGGCGGTTTGACGTTGTAGTCAACACCGGCAACTCCTGCGGCGCACCTGAAGCCAAGCTGTATTGACTCCGTCTTTCCCTTGGACCCTTCAGCTGCGAAGAGAGGGGGGGTCTGCTGCTTGGGCAACAGCAGACCCTCCATATCACCCTGCCCAGGCTCTGTAGCTTCAGCTTCACTGGAGAGGACACTCCAGCGTCATCGCAAGATGTCGATTCAACACGGGAGGAGACAGATACCGTGTCACTCCCGAGTCGGACTGCACAGCCATTCTCGGCGGTGCAGATAGACTCTTAAGAAGCTACACCATCGTCTCTTGAGACGGACGGCTGCCGGCGGCGACTCTAGAATTAAACACATTTCTGTATTTATTGTTCCATCAAGGACACATGTGCTTTACACTAAAATATTTTTATATAACTTGAAAAAATAAAATGTATAAAATATATAAGCACAATGTATAGTTACAAAAGAGGCATACAGCAGTTCTAAATTTTCAAGCAAAAGATCTACGACAGCAATTTTTTTTTTTTTAAATCTGCAAAGCTCAGCATACTTGTTGACATTTTTTGGAGCTTGAATTCAAATCCATGGCTTTCTAGCACCCAAACCTATGCTATTTTTGCTCTGTCATATTGCACTGAGTTAGGCTTAGGTTAACTCTCTTGACTTAGAAATTCAGCTTGAGGACAGATCACCATCTTTCCTTAGACACAGAGAGTGAAACGTTCTAATTTTGTAGAAGAGACTTGTTTAGCTCAATGTACTGGGCACTCGGGATGTTGACTTCTGATACTACAGCATTTCCTCAAATTAAAAGACCCCTGATAGAAGCCTGCCAATCTTCAATAAACATTTCCACAAGAATGTTCATTTCATGGTATTCAGATGTGCCACAGACCTTGACCGTTTTTACCTCCTACTTATATGACCTTGCTTTATTTAAACTCTGGCATTGTTTTCCAGATTATTTAGCTCTCAACTCACACTTTTATGATTTTGTTTGATCCACAGTCTTTCTATCCAAATTCACTGTTTAGACTTATTCTGATCTCATGGCTTTCGTTATTATTATTATGGTCCCAAGACACAGATTATCTGATACTAGGACTTAACCTTGATAAGCTGTCAATTGGAATGGTGTGCTTTGTTGAAATTATTCGTACATCAATATTATCAGAAATGATTCAGATATTGGGCAAAAGAATTAAGTAATAGTACAATGCTAGATAGACTATATATTTATGTTCATTTTATTCTGGTTATGTTTTTCTCAGTCACTGGGGCACTTAGGCTTTGAAGCTTGCTCTCCTTTTCTTATCTCTTAGTTAACTATAAGGAGTGTGTAGCTAAAAATGTATGAAGCCTTGCACCTCATGCCAGTGTGGAGTCAAGATGTTTAACGGGCTCTGACACAGACTGGCCACTGTGTTCCTTATATTGATATCTGTAATCAGTAACTGTCAACTGTAACCCAAATGTCTGAAAGCTTATTGATGATTATGTATTTGACCTTGTATCTCCCATACATAGCTTTCTCATTAAAAGGCACAGGAAAAGGGAGTTCTGGGCTCTTCTCCACTAGAGTGATTTGCTGCCACGTTTTCTCCCTCCAGACAAAAGACAGTGTCCTGGGTAAATTTGTTCTCTCATCTGTGATCCTGAAACCTCTGCTGGACAGGGAGTTTCCTATCGAGCTGGGGCGTTGGAGGCAGACATTCTTACCTCTGCCCAACAACCCCCTCTATAGAGCAATCCGAACCCTCATTAATTTATGTCCATGGGTCATGCATATAAGCTCTTTGATTTACCCTTTCCTTTACTATTATTAATATCCCCTTGTTTATTCTGCACTTTCCTACTATGCCTCTTAATCCCTGCACAATTTTCCCATTTCTTCTCCTTCTCCCTCCCAGCTGACACCTCCCACATGCTTCCCATACCTATGATTCTGTTCCCACTCTGGTTGTCTGCTTAGTTTGTCTTTGTTTTTATTTTTTTAGATTCTGTTGTTGATAGTTGTGATTTTGTTGTCATGTTAATGTTCATCGTTTTGATCTTTTTGAAAAATAGGTCCCTTTAACAGTTCATATAATAATGGCTTGGTGATAATGAACTCTTTTAGCTTTTCCTTGTCTGGGAAGCACTTTATCTGCCCTTCTGTTCTAAATGATAGCTTTGCTGGATAACGTAGCCTTGGTTGTAAGTTCAAGGACCACAGTTAATGGAGGGTTAACTTTGATTCATGCTTGCAAATCTTACAGCTCGTGAAAGAAAGGTACGGCAAGCTACGCACTGGCTCTTCACTATTTGACAGAAGCATTATTCATCATTTTAGCTCATATTTCAGCAGTCATGCATGACATATGGCCAGAACTGTGGCTAGGGAGAAGGAAAGTGCAATTATTCCCTCAGAGATGGGAAGTCAATATATAGAAACAAAAATGCAATCTTCGCAGGCTACCACATGTCTACCCTCCTTGTCTCCAATGCTCTGTTTACTCTCTCTTACAATTGAAAAATACAGTCTCTCCTACTCACCTTCCTTCATCTCTCAAGGAACGCAGTTCAGTTACAGCACTAAGCTCATAACCTAAGATTTTGTGATAATCTCTACAGCAGATCTTTGTTTCTAGAAAATCAACAAATAAAATTATCATATAATTTGTTCCCTAGTCATATGCCCCGGCTACCTCCTAACCTTACACACCCAAGCATACATTGGTAGAACAGGGTCCCCATAATGGCAGTAAACACTCCTATTAAAAATGAAGAAAATAAGATTTACACAGTATTCATTGGCCCACAATGTTTCTAAAATCTTGCTGGGCAGACATTTTGAGGGTCTCCTTCTTCAACACATCATTAAAGATATTAATAATGCCAAATAAATATTACAACATAAGTTTGACTACTGCACAGATCAGTAGCACAATACGCATGTTATACCACAAGTCGAAGCAACATAATATCCTTGAATCTGTGTCTAAATCAATTGATGAGTTACATAAGTGAACTGGCCTAGAAGATGTTTAATCCTCTTCTGGGCTTTTCAGCGCCCTTTTTTCAGAAAATTTATTGGAGTTACACTATTTTAAAGAATCTTGTTATTTTTATTTTCAACCCTGGCTCCTGCTTCTCTTTGCCTAAATGGCGGCTTTGTTTCCTTCCCTGATCTGTGGATCCCCAGAGGCTGCCTTCTATCTGACAGGGACCTCTCCCTTGAGCCTGAACTTGAAGCTGTTTTCACCTTCGCTCTTTTGCAGTCAATCCATAAATGTGCTGTTCACTCACATCCTTGTTTACATGGAGACTTTTATCATTCACCTCACACCCGCACAGTGCACATCTCCACTGGCAGCCTTTTTTGAATCTAAAACCACGTTCTTTTATTGTCCTGCTCCAATTTTGATGTATTCATTTTCTGATTTTTGTATTCAAGTGTTTTTTTTTTTTTTCTCCCAGTGTTTCTCATGTTTTACTGACAAATGATCCTGTCTAATTTGCTGGCGCTGGTATTCCGTGGGTGTGAAGAAATATGGCTAGAAAAGGCTTGTCTCTGTTTTTAGCAGGCATCTTTGAATTGGAAAAATCAGCCTTGATCTCAAAGGCTATTTGAGACATTGACTGTTTGAAGCCGCCCTGGGAAGACTTAAAGGCACTATTATTGCAGCGCACAACCTTGAAAAGTGCAGAGGCCTGAGTGTCTTGTCATTGGTAGAGGGATCTCTATGCTCTCTTCTCCCCTTCATATGCACGCTTTTATTTTTATATAAATGAATCTTAACCTATAAAAATCTAAATGACTCTCCCAACTGCATTGTGTTCTGCATCCAGGAAAGTCACAGGTATTCCCACACACTGTTTTTGGCTACTCTCTGAAACAACTTTAAAAGGCTATTCACATACGAAGCCTCCTGCATCAGCTTCCTGATCACATCACTCTGTTGATATGTCTAAATTACTACACAGTCCCTTCAGCACAATTACTTTTGGGAACGGGGAGCCCACTGTGTTTATTTGAAATCTGGACTTGAAATATTTGTCAGTACCTTTTCGTCTTATTCTACAAATTCAAGAATGGGCCAGGGGCAACCAGACATAAAGAAGGGCACCAACTCATCGTTTTCTTTCTCTCTTTAATTATTCATTGAATTACTTAAATCGAAAAGACTTATCTAAACGCAGCAATGTATCATCTCCTCTACTTAGTTGTGTCTCTCCCCTCATCTCTTTGCTCTCTTCCTCTTTCTCATTAACAGTGAAGAAGATTTCAGAGAAATTAAAAGCCATTTCTTCTTAAGGAGATGTTGAAGACACATGCTGCGGGGTTGAAACAATAGATGCGGGTTAATTTTCTGGTCAGAGTAATACAGGGAGGACAAGTTTTCAGAAGTTTCAGATTCACTCAGCAGAAGTCAGCAATTTAATTGAGACTGGACAACATTTTGCATATGAATATTATCCCTTTAACTTCTGTTACTTTAAAAGCCCAAGTTGCATGAAAATGGAGTGTTGTGAAGCTACCTCTATTAAATAGAAAGTATAAAGTTTTTTTTTAATTGCTCTTTAGGCACAGATTATTAATGCTGTAATGACACTAAAGAGTATTAAATGCAAATTTGCAAGGCTCGAAAGAGCTTTATTAAGGTAAGCAGCATTTTATTGAGTCAATTCAGTAGCTATTTTAATGAAAATCTGGCTAAATGAATCTCTGTAGAAGCCACCACAGATGTTTTATCATGTATTTTGGGGAAGAAGCAACTTAATTTGGCGGAGTGGTGAGGAAGATAAACCTGTAAGGGAAAGGAGACAGTGGAAAGGGGTGAAGTATAAAAGTGTCACCTGGACTTTAGAACACTGTCTTCCATTTTATTTATGGAAATTACAATCGGGTATTATACAAACCAACTCC
The DNA here is from genome assembly GCF_987537825.1 of Furipterus horrens. NCBI lineage: Eukaryota > Metazoa > Chordata > Mammalia > Chiroptera > Furipteridae > Furipterus > Furipterus horrens. The sequence continues at coordinate 14,766,642 of NW_028327171.1, forward strand.
CTGTCTTTTGATACTAAATGACAATTTATTTTCTAAGGAAATGAATGCCATTTCTTATCTTTTCTAAGTAACACAAAGTGTATGTGTACATATGTAAATTTTAAAGTCAAGAGAGGAAGGAAGGAAAGAAAGATAAAAAGGCAAAAGAGAAATTTTAAAGGAAAAAAGAACAAAAAAGAGCTAAGGAAATGAGTCATAGGAAGGAGTCTGGGAGGAAGGAAGGAAAGGAGGGAGGAAAGGAGGGAAGAAATAAAAAGGAAGAAAGGAAGGAAGAATTGAAGGAAGGAAAAAGGGGAGGGAAGGGAAAAATAAGAAGGTTGGTTTTTGAATAGTGGTACTGACATGTTCTCCTTAGCTTAACTGTATTTTGCTAGGCTTCTTTCTAACTACGGAGGACTGACCTCCCTTTGCTTAGAGCATTTAATTTAGAAGACTTACAACTGTGATGTCTTTTTTTTTTTGCTCCTGTGAGATATAAATCTTCTATGACCCAGAAATGTCTTCTTCAAGGAACTGAGAGCCATCCTTTCTGTATGTAATAAGAGAGATAAGGTCCCAATATCCCAGCCTCTGTGGGAAAGAAGGAGCCTAACTTCCATAAACCATAGTTAGAATACGCAGATGTGAAGGGATTAGTCAAAGAACATATATAAAGGACCCAAGGACATCGACAACAGTGAGGGGACTGATAGTAGAAGTAGGGGGAAAGCTGGGTGGAGGGAGGTGAAGGGGGAAAAACTGGGACAACTGTAATAGCATAAACAATAAAATATTTAAAAAAGAATACACAGATGGCCTCGTCGCATTGACCAACCTCCCCTCTAACATTTCCCAACATGAAAATCAAATTTCCATTAGCCTACTCCATCATTTAAGTCTTTCCACATTTTGCTTCACTAGGGTTAAACTCAGTCTCCCTCCCCTGTAATAAGTCTTGACACCTATTGCAATTATGTAGAATAAAGTCTCCCTTGTGTGTGTGTGTTTTATTTCCCCAATGGTTCTGATGCCATTTTTATTTTACAGAAAGATCACTCATGTGGAAAACAAGAGCCCTAAGTTCTGGTCTTGGAGAGTGCAACTGAGTCAGCTTGTAACCTTGAACAAATAACTGAATGTTTCTGGGTATCAGCTTTGTCATCTTTCTGTTGAGATTGCCAGCCTGTAAGTGTGTCTCAACGGGTATACTATTAGCGTTTTGAATGGAACAATTTGTCACTGCTTGGTTCTGACACCACGCAGTGTATGAAGACCAGTATTCATGGTTCCTTTCCACCAAGGGCTAATAGTTCTCCAGGGATTAGATACTAAAAACTCTTATCACCTTGCTACTGAAAGTGTGGCCTTCAAACCAGAAAATAATTACTATGGAACTTGTTAGAAATGCAAAATCTCAAACCGCACCAAAAACCTACTGAATAAAAATAAAATTTTAACAATGTCCCCAGGTGTTTCATATGCAAGTTAGAGTTTAAGAAGCGTGTCTCTAGTATACATTTTCCAAAGAGTCAGACTGTGTGTGTGTGTGTGTGTGTGCGTGCGTGAGTGTGTGTGTGTGTATGTGTTTAGAGATAGAAGTGCAGTTATCAGATTGAGAACTATTAGGTCCTAGGTGATTTTTAAGGTTCCTTTCATTTTTGATGTTGTTCTCTTTCAATCTCTTTTCATAATATTTTATAGTTTTCTGTCTAAAAGTTTTGCATAGTATTGTTAGACTTTTCCATAGTTACTTTGCATATTATTGTATTTTAAAAATTGTATTTATAACCCTTTACTGCTAGTTTTTATCAGTTTGTTTGGCTTATGAATATCTTTACCAACGAAATTATCATGCTTAATTAAGAATTTTAATAATGTGGTTGATAATTATTTAAACTTTTTTCTGTATTTTCTAAAAATAATATTTTAATCATTTCTTTTCAAATCTTTCTACCCCTGTCTACATTTCCCCCCTAGTACTGTTTTCAAGTGATCATAATGGGGATCCTTGCTTCACTTCTGGTGTTTTTAATTTTTTCATTTTGCCATTAAGTGAGCTTATAAAGTAAAATAGAAGTACTTTTTATTACAGCGAGGAAGTTTTCTTAAGTTTCTAGTTTGCTAACTGTTTATCATTATCATGTTTGATAGATGTTCAATTATATTTTCTGCATCAATTGAAAGAAATAGAAAATGTGGCCTTCATTTTAAGTTTGTGAATTAAATTGATTTATCCACAAGTATTAATAAGTGCTGCATTTCCATAATAAATTTAATCTGGCTGCGATCTATTTTTCTTTATACATATTGCTGAATTGGTTTGCTAATATTTTGCTTGGAATTTCTAATCAAAGTAGTCTCTGATTTTTCCTTATTGTCAAGTCCTTATGTTTTAGTTTCAAGAAGATGCTGGAATCATAAAACTAGTTGTGGAGTGGTCCCTTTTTTATAGTCTATGGAAAAACTTTTAAAAAATTGGCATTTTAAAATTGTTTTAGATTTCTTTCAGAAGAAACCATCTATAAAGCTAACTGTACCTAATATTTTCTTGATGAACAAATTTTATTGCATAATAAATTTATTTAATATATATGAAAATGTTAAGATTTTCATATTTATTCTTTTTTAATTTGAAACATTTTATTTTTATTTTATATCAATATGTCTATGTCTATTTTTAAAATTTGTCATAACGTTATATAATACTGTTTAATTTTTTTCATACTTTATTTTGTACTATTTTATAGATTTTACTTAAAATATTTTGTGTATTATATTTAATTAAGACTGAGATGACTGCCACAAGTTTCTTGTTTTTATTATTGAGAAGGGTTACTTCTTTTTCTTTTTTTTTTATTTTCACAAATTTCAGAATAATCTCTTATTTACAGTTATTTTTTAAAAAACTCCAAAGTTTGGTTTTATTTCCTCTTTGGTGTGCTTATTTTCTATTTTGTTAATTTGTGCTCTAACCCTTACATTTTCCTTATTTATTATTTATTTTTTAATCATCACTCGAGAGCATGCTTATTGATTATAAAGAGAGGGGAAGGGAAGGATACAGAGAGGGAAACATCAATGTGAGGGATAAACATTGGTTGGTTTCCTCCCTCCCTGATTGGGTATAGAACATGCAACCTAGACATGTGCCCTCATTGGGAATTGAACTCATGCCCTTTTGGTTTATGGGATGACACTCCAACTAATTGAGCCAACCAGGCCAGGGCCTTACTTTTTCTTTTGTATAATTTTTAAATTCATTTTGCTAGCTTTGTACTTTTTCTGGCTTCTTGAGATAGATGTTAGCTCATAATTTCAACATTTTTTCCTTTTAAAGTATTGCATATTAGCTATATATTTTCTTCTAAGCACAGTTTTTAATATTATCATTCAGTTCAAACAACTTTCTAATGTTAATTGTAATTATTATTTTTTTGATATACAGTTTACTTAGAAGTATATATATTTTTAAAATTTCAAACATACATATATCTTAGCTTTCTATTAAATTCTATATTTGTTATTAAATTGTGAAGAACTTACTTTGTATGCTGCACATTCTTTGAAATTAACAGAGATTTCCTGTGCTCCCTTAAATGGAAGCAACTTTTATGAATATGCCATATTTTCTTATAACTAATACATGCCCTACCTTTGGGAATTAACAAACAGAAGTTTTTCAATATTCTCTGGGCAGTTGTAGGTAACGAGGTAAATATTTAGGTAAAAAGTTTGCTATGGTATCTCATCTCCATTAGCAGCATCTATGAGTTATTATTTAAATAATAATAAAAGGTCACTTTTCATAATACAGGTAAGAATATAACATTATATTAAATTTCTAGACAAATATTGCCAAATTATTTCTCGCAGTGATTGACCAATTTATGTTACTATTAGCAATGTATGAAAATTCCCACCTCCCAGTTTACTCCCTAAACCACCTCTTCCCCTGAACAACACAATACATCCTCAGACTGTTTCTGATTTTTGCCATTTAAGAGGTGACATACTAGTACCTTATTATAGATTCCATTTAAAACATATATGAGAAATTTGCCTGTTTAAAAGCCATCTGCATTTTCTTCATTATGAACTATTTGTATACTTTGTCTATATTCTGTTATGAATTTTGTTCTTTTGATACAGAGATGCTCTTATGTGTTAAATAAATGATGACTCTTTCTGTGACATTATTGCCAAGATTTATGCCAGTTTGTTGTTGACCCTTTATTTTTGCTTATGATATTTTCTGCCAGGGTAATTTTTTTTATGTAGTCTTTTCTTTTGCAACTTTAAATTTTTCTTTAAATTTTGGAATTATTCTCCACTCTGATATAATACTAAGTTACATATGCTTTGTTCTTGAATTTGAAAATCTTTTTTTTTCTGTAATTTAAATAACTTGTGTCTGAAATTAATATGGTACAAAATATAAATACAATAAGATTTTTGCAAATAACTTTCCAATTGTTCTAATGTCATTGAACGTATAATTAATCTTTTCCTCATCTATTTGAAATGAGTAGGCCACCATTGTTTTCAATGGCCTCTTCACTTAAGATTCTCTATGATTCTGTCTTTTAAAGCAGCAGTACATATCCACAATATCTCTCAGGGTAGCCACCAAAACCCATTCTCAAAAAAAAAAAATAAATAAATAAAATAAAATAAAATAAAGAAACCCACCCATTCAAATCACACTATTATTTCCTTTCTTTCAGATAACTTAGTTATGAGAGATTTTTTTCTACTATTATTATTTAACACCTGCCTAATCACTTAATCAATGAAATTTTATTCATTAGCTATATGTTAAGTTAGAATTTGGTTGAGGTAAACCAACCACTTCTATTTTTCTAAACCCTCAATACACCTAAAGATCTCCCACATAAATATAGTTATTGTTCTATTATTAGCTACAAGATCACCACATTTGTCTCTCGTTCTCCTAACAGGTTTTTGGTTCTGCAAGATAAAACAGCATTACATGGCAATATAGGCTCAAAATGGAAAAGGTTCTATTTCTTTCAGAGCATTCTTGTTCTTTATATACACCTCGAGACCATTCCTAAAAGCCAAACAGAGAAATATGGAGGCAGAGGTTTCTAATTCGTCTCATTTTAAAATGTATCATGGTGAAGGGAAAGCTGAGGTGGAAAGTCAGACTAGGACCTCAGTCTCTCACTGATGACTGCATAAACTTGGATTGCTTTTCTCAATGGTAGTTGACAGTAGTTTTAGAATTATAAATGTTAATTATACATATTTCTTACATTGACCTATTGCACTCAGAAAGGTATCCTTAAGACTTACTGAGAAAAATAGATTCATATTAATGAGGCATTATAGGCTTATTGTGAATCGCTGCTTAGTTTTTACAGGTGTTATTACAATTGTGTTCACATTGTTGTTCAAGAGACATATTCTAGAGTCTTTAGAAGGAGAAGGTTGAGTCTAATTATTCCTTTATATCTTGTGTTTTTAACCTGGGCAGGTTCACTTGGAAGGGATGCTTTGTTGAGGTCATGGATGTATTTGTAGGTAAATTTATATTCACGAGTTTCATATTAGGTTATGAACCCAAAGAGAAGCGTTGCATGTTTGAGTCTAAACCCAAGAGACTATTCTTATTTTCCTCTTGGTATTTGTCATGTTAGTGAAACCTGGAAGATGGAAACACAGTTTTTGCTGCTGTTAAAGTAAATTCAGAGAAATCAGATTGTAGCTGATGTAATTTAGATGTTTAGAGTGGGGAATCTCCTGATAGCAAAATCTAATATATGTAGCTCCCCAAATGGAAAGTCACTGCCAGGGGGATGGTCTGTGTAATGAAATTTTTTGTTCAATGTGGTGATGTTGACACCAATTTTAAATTAATTTGTGTGTGTGTGTGTGTGTGTGTGTGTGGACATTTTTGATTGGAGAAAACTGTGATTTTAAACTTAGCCTTAACTGGGAGTGAGAGTTAGGGAAGGAGACACCCTTTCTTCCTGTACCCCACTGTTATCTTCAACACTCTTATACAATGTTTCCATTTCTATTTGTTAATGATTAATATGTGATTGACACCATAATAAGCACCTTGACTATTTATTGGTATTCCACATGGTGAAGTCAATGTTACCCTCTTAATTCTGTAGAAAAAAATACCTGAGGCTTATATAATATAAATAATTTACCCCCAGCCACAAGGTTTACAGAAGGTGAAACTAACTAGATATATCTAACTCTAGAGTTCAATTTTTAAATCACTATATTGGAGCTCAAATTATACAATAGTAGTCACTGTGTGTTATTTACACGTTGCTATCTCTGGAAATAGGTGGTTTGGTCTTTGAGTTTCCAGAGCACCAAGCTGGTGTCTAAATGTTTGCTAAACTCAGTTTGCAAGAGCTAGAAAAACCTAAGCTCTCCTTGAGAAAAAAAATGAGGATTTCCATTTTAGACTGTGACTTCCCAAAGAAAATAAACCATTGAAAGAGCAGCTCTTTTGTCAGAACCTTGCATGAATGCCCTTCTGAGGAGTGCTGAGCTTTCAATTCTTCACTCATCTTGAGCACATCCTAAAGAGTTAGTCATGAGACTGGAGGGATAATAACTCTGTTCCTGTTAAATTTTACGTAAAATTGTAAGCCTTTTGAAAACATTAAATTCATTGGTCAGTTTTGTGCAGAATTCATCAAACTTGCTACGTACAACGTGACTACTACAAAGTTAGTTTGGATATTCATTTTCCTTCCCTTTGAAATGTGCCATGAAAACCACCAGCCATAACAGGGACAGCCTGAGAGAAGAATCAACCCATAAATTGGAATAATCATGAGCCTAGATATATGATATGTGGTTTCAAAGAAGCTTCAAACTTTTTGCATTTGAAGTGAACAGCTTTATATTTTGTCAGTTTTTAGACTTTATCCTGAGGAAGTGCCTTTCAGCTCTATCCTATATTCGTCATTACCCATGGCCATTCTTGTAAAACTGTATAATCTTTTCCACCAAGTTATCATGAGAAGCTCTTATGCACTGTTTCCTTTGAAACCGTATGTTCTCAGTACACTTATCTTGATTATTTAAGAGACAGAAAAAGCTTATAATAAAATTTTAAGTGCAACCACAGCACGTTTTTAGATAATTTCTCACCTCACCCTTTTTAGAACATTTTTTTCAGTAACGGGCTCTCTCTTCAAATCACCATATAGCTATTTCCAACCCTCTGAATTCTTCTTAAAGTTCACATCTTTTCTTCTCCCACCTTATTCTTACCAGATGAGCTCATTTACTTCTTAGGAAAAATAATAATAAAATAGAAATCATGAGAAGACATTTCCCTCAGCCTCTTCTCCCCAAAGTCACAAATATACATGGATGCTCACTTGATTTTTTGTTCCTTATTTTCTGTTAGAAAGAATCATTGTCCCCTTGAGCCAAAGAAAATTTATTTTTCTGTCTGTGCTCTTTATTCCTTGCTTCCCACATTTCCAGGGAAATAAATTAAGTATTCCCTCCACATATGTGTGTGTCTATATATACATACATGTATATATAGACACCTGGCTGGTTTGGCTCAGTGGATTGAGAGTCGGCCTGCAAGCTAAGTGTCGCTGGTTCGATCTTCCAGTCAGGGCACATCAGAGAAGGAAAACTCTGACCCCAAAAAACCTCCGCTGCCTTGCGGCATACCTCTTCAGGGGAAAGGCTAAGGGAGTAAACCCCGACAGAAAATCCGGAGCCGGAGTCCCTAAGGCGGTTTGACGTTGTAGTCAACACCGGCAACTCCTGCGGCGCACCTGAAGCCAAGCTGTATTGACTCCGTCTTTCCCTTGGACCCTTCAGCTGCGAAGAGAGGGGGGGTCTGCTGCATGGGCAACAGCAGACCCTCCATATCACCCTGCCCAGGCTCTGTAGCTTCAGCTTCACTGGAGAGGACACTCCAGCGTCATCGCAAGATGTTGATTCAACACGGGAGGAGACAGATACCGTGTCACTCCCAAGTCGGACTGCACAGCCATTCTTGGCGGTGCAGATAGACTCTTAAGAAGCTACACCATCGTCTCTCGAGACGGACGGCTGCCGACGGATATATAGACACACCCATACATTGTTTTTCTACAGTTTACAACTCAATCAAACATCATCTGCACACTGCATCGTGTGCCTATTGACTCAAGCAGAGTCTCTTTCGATCCTCATTCCCCTCTCTGCCCACCTTCACCAATCCCCTACCCCCTTTTCCTCTATCACCACACTGTTCTCCATGTATATTTAACCTACCACTTTGCACAAGCATTTTCTTTACATTAAGTTGTATACATACATACATCTTTGTCTTCTAAACAAATAAAAATAGTACATTTGAATTGGGGTGATGGGTACTTAATGCAATATACAAATGATATATCATATAATTATACAATTGAAACCTATATAATTTTATTAACCAATATAATCTCAATAAAAAAAAATAAAAGTTAACAAGGATACAAAGTAAAAAATACATTTCAAAAATTTTTCCAGACATGGCAGGTCTTTGGGCCAAGTCCCTCCCCTTGCTGACGGAGCTAGAATTTCTATGTTGAAAAAGCCCAAGTTCCTTGTTTCTACTTTCTACTTTCCCAGTGAGAAATCAGATTCTGCATAATTCCAGTAAAGGATGGCTTTCATGAGTTAAAATGTGGTTAGTTCATACATTAATTCTAAAGGAAATAAGAAAATATATAAATTGAATTACAAAGTTAAAAAGCTTTGGAAATTCATCAGTATAAACATACTGAACACAAAGTCAATATGCAATAAATAAAGTTTCATGGAAGCTTGTAGAACTACTGAGAAGAGAAAGTCTTTATGACATTTTTATCACTAAATCTCAAGAAAGTAAAGGAAAATGGTTGGTAAACAAACCAGTAATCATGTGACCTCGTGGAGCAAAACAGAGCTAGTACTAAAAAGAAAGAAATGAAAATAAGGCAAAATTTGGGTGGGAAATAAAATGTCAGTCACTGCTAGGTTTACAAAGTCACAAACAGATCATGTTCTTCATTATCCTCTCACTACTCAAATTTTAAAAATCATTAAATGCCCTTGCAGGCAGATGCGTGTTTTGAATTGCTGATAAGCTTCAACATTATTTAGTAGTTGGTAATGGGGTAGAGAAAGAGATGAAATGATACATAAATGAGGAAAGATCATATCAGGAACAATTTGGGAACCCATGGATGACGTGCAAGTTGCAGCAACAGGTCATGAGGTAGAAGACTGCCCTATTGGTCACTCTGTAATTAATTGTATTTAATTACCAAAATTAATACTTACTTTTTTTGGAATTAAACTTTCAACAATGTTCCAGTGGAGGTTCAGAGACCATCCTGGGCCTCTAAAGGTCACATGGAAGGAGCTGATTTATTTTTCCAATAAAACTGACAGAGTGCCTCTGTGTGCCAGACCTGGTGTTGGGCCTAGGACTATATTGGTGAAAAATGCAGAGCTATTTCTCCTCCTTCACAGAACTTTAAGACAAGTAGCAGGGATATGTATTATTCAAAGAGTTACAGAAACATGTAACATGATAGCTGTGCTGCGTTCTACACAGGAAAAGTACATGGTGCATTGAGATCTACTAACAGAACGGGAGAATCTGAATTCTTCTGGGAGTGGGTGTTAGATGTCTTTCTTGAAGGTGAGACATTTGAGCTGAATTCAGAAAGATAAATATGAATTAATTACAGAAGCAGTCAGAGTCTAATGAGGAAACAAAAACTACATAGGCATTTGAACTAGAGAAATAAATATAAAGAACTGTTGACAATCACAAAGGGACTGGAGTAAGGAAGAATTGGCTAAGGAAAAATTTTAAAAATCTCTAAAAATATAGAAATATATGAAATAATGTACAGCCACTCTCCCTAAGATAGAGCACCCAGGTAAGGCTCTCCCCTCTCTAAAAGCACTGAGAACCAAACCTTGCTACAGAGTATACAACTATAGCTGGATGGCAGAGACATAGCTGAGGGACCACACAGTGGAACTTACCAGAAAACTGTCCTCTAGAGTGTCAAGAAGCTGTTTATGGAAGGTGTCTTCCTGGGGGCACTTATACAAACCCATCTGTGGGAACTGTCAAGCTAAATAGTTGGTCCTGAGCTGCTGACCTCTGCACCATGCAGGAACCGTGTGTTGAGAAGTTGTACATGTTGGAGGTACCTGGCACTGGAGAAGTTATCCTCACCACATGAGCCAGACACTGGGTGTCACCTGTGTACTGCAGGAACCTGCTAGGAAGAGTAGCTCAGACCATGAAAGAAAACTTTTTCTGTAAAATCTCTTCACCATCATTTACCGATAAAGCTTAGCATTATGCCAGCAGGTTAAGGAATACTATTTGGTGATCTCAGCTTCATTCCCAGAGCAGGCAAAGAAGAGTAGATATGGACCTAAGAGATGATAAATTGATAATTGGCCGGAGAGTGATTGGGCAGAGGCTCTGGGCCAGAAAACAAGATACATTGGAGAAAATCATTCATGGTATAGTACATACTGTTTTCCTCTTTAATCCAAATATGAATACAAGCCAACCTTCCATAGCTTGCAAGGAAGTTAAGATACTGAAGTGCACATGTCCATGTATCACCTCTCATCATAACTTTAGTGCAAGTAATTCCCTACGATAGTGATGTGGCTCCCACTGAAAGCCTTAAAAGTGCCCTCGGCATGTCACATGGCCAGAAATGTCATTGTAGCCAAAGACTGATGAATACTTTCATAGACTTGGATTTGTGTTTGAAACTGGAGTTCAACCAATACTTTCAATTGACCACCATTGGCAAAGCAACTGATTCGGACAAGAAGTATCCTTTCCTTTCAGCGCATGTTCCAGAAAGTAAATTTGAGTATCCTATCCCACATAAAAAGGAGAATTTAACCCCAAATATTGGCTTGTAATAGCTTTAGTTAAAGATGCAGTCCTTATGGGGTTAAGTGACATTCACAAGGGGCATTTTGCACCTCTGATTTCATGATCTTTAGACTGTGTCATTTGCCAATGTCATTTGACTGTGAAGACTATGATTAGCATTCAAAAACACCATCAGCATGCAAGCTTATCTTTAATGATATCTTTTTCTATATCTGATTAGTGAGAGATAATGAATCTGAACAGTTTTTTAAAAAAATGTACTGAGGTATCTCTTTATATACCATGAAGGTGCATCTGGAAAAAGTCTAGCAATTGTTAATATAACAAGAACAGTTTGCATGATGTCCATGTAACCTGGCACCCAAGGAGACTAGACTGGAATGCACATGTGTGAACAATGATGACTTCACTGTACTAGTTAGTGGGGCAGTAGATGCCATTGAGATGCCAGAGAAGGAAAACTCTGACTCCAAAAAACCTCCGCTGCCTTGCGGCATACCTCTTCAGGGGAAAGGCTAAGGGAGTAAACCCCGACAGAAAATCCGGAGCCGGAGTCCCTAAGGCGGTTTGACGTTGTAGTCAACACCGGCAACTCCTGCGGCGCACCTGAAGCCAAGCTGTATAGACTCCGTCTTTCCCTTGGACCCTTCAGCTGCGAAGAGAGGGGGGGTCTGCTGCATGGGCAACAGCAGACCCTCCATATCACCCTGCCCAGGCTCTGTAGCTTCAGCTCCACTGGAGAGGACACTCCAGCGTCATCGCAAGATGTCAATTCAACACGGGAGGAGACAGATGCCGTGTCACTCCCGAGTCGGACTGCACAGCCATTCTCGGCGGTGCAGATAGACACTTAAGAAGCTACACCATCGTCTCTCGAGACGGACGGCTGCCGACGACGACGACGACGACGACGACGAGATGCCATTGAGTGAGCATGTGTACTGTGTGGCCATCACATTCAAAATTAGTGAGCAAGTGGAGCAACAAATCTGCATCAAATTTTGCATTAAGCTTGAACATTCCTCTGTGGAAACTATTCAGATGATTCTGAAGGCCAAAGCTATGGGCAACTGGTGATTGGCTGCTTCATCATGACAACGCACATGCTCATGCATCACATACCGTGCAGAACTTTTTGGTGAAACATCAAACCACCTAGGTGACTCAGCCCCCCTGCAGCCCAGATTTGGTGCCCTTTGAAAGAGAAGAGATTAGATTCAGGAAAAGCTGATGGCGATTGGGAGAACTGTGTGAGGTCCCAGTTTGCCTACATTGAAATAACTGAGGTGTCATTGTCCTATGTACAATATTTCTTGTATCTTTTTCAATAAATGTCTCTATTTTTTGTATCACATGGCTGGATACCTTCTGGACAGACTTCATAAGTCCACTGATAGTGATGGAAGATTTTTTAAAATTAAGGATTAATATTCATGCAAATCATTAACTTCTTAAAGCTGTTATTTAGTACAATTCTTCTTAACCATATTTTCCCCTAATCCTTGTTATTTCCTGGATTTCTAATGACCTGAGAGAATGATGCCAATAGACTGATTTCTGACTCATAGATTTTGAGGAGCACACAGAAAACTCTTTCAACAGATTTTAAGTCATAGATTCACCACATATGAAGATGCTAATCCTTCTATGTTGGATTTTTTAGGGAAATTAAAAGGGAGAAACACTTTTCTATGCTTCAGTAAATACTTTCAATGCCAACTACTTCTGCTAAAAGGGCACGTAATGTCCATTTAATTGAGTTTTAGTTGCTCTTTCTTGTCACTGTGCTGATGGAAGTAACCTCATAATTAAATGAAAATAGAGAACTATTTTTAAGGATGTTAAAAACTACTCTCTGAAAATCCAGTTGCATATAGATTACATTTTTAAATTTGAACATATTATTCTAAGTAACAATTTTCTGTTAAAATTTAAAGTACATTACCCTTTGCATGTATTTATTTGCCTGTTTTTCTCCTCAAATGACTCAAATGACTTTATAAGGACACTCCATTATGAGCATCTACATCCCAGAAATTATTTATGAGCAACTTACTATATGAGTATATCTTGTGTTGCATAGTGTGTAAATAACATCATTCACTCAATATATATTTAGCACATGCTAACTTTACCAGATTCTGGATTCACAGCAGAAATCTGAGTATACAATATCATGAAGCCTCTGATCCAATAGACATTTTTTATTGCTTAGTCTTTAATAGAATTGTGGTAAAAATAAGTGCAAGATGACTGATATTGGAAAAGAATCTTTAGAAAGTTATAACAGTGATTAGGTTTTAACCAAGTTACACAGTCAGAACCCAAGAAAAAAGAATAATGCATTGTATAATGTCGTAATGCAGAACATTATATATTAATGAAATGCAGGAAAGGTAATAAATTACAGAGTCAGAACATTATATTATGACAAGCCAGAGAAATAAGCCTGAGCTTATATGATGAAACTTAGCTCAATTTAATGCAACATTCTCAAATCAAAAACATGAAAATAATAAGCATTTAATAGAATAACTACACAAGTACAGAGGAAGAAAAGCAGTCTTGATTAAACAATTCTTGACAGTTTATTGACAGTAAATGTAATGAAAGGCAACCATGAGTCATGTTAATAATGTGAGTCATCATACGTCATACTGCCAAGAAAAGCCATCTTGATCTTGGCTACACTGTTAGGGATGTCGAAGGAAGAAGGTGGTAGGAGCCCAGAACAAGAAAAATGATGCGCTCTGCCTGTCACTTGGTTAAGTCTAAGTTTGTTCAGTCCTAATCACCAGACTTTAAAAGAGAGATTGACAAAGTGGAAGACATTCAGAGCCGAAGAGAGAACTATGATGGGAACTGACTTAAGAGGGAAGCCTCCTTACAGGAAGAGGGAACTTTGAATCTGCAGAAGAGAAGGCTTGTAGGAAATTTGAAGGCTCCTCTTAAATAGACCAAGAGCTTTTGTGTGCAAGAGTCATTTATTTTATTCCTTGTGGTCACACAGGTTCCAACTGGAATGAAAAAGTAGGAACTCCAGGGAGCATTAATTTGCTAAATGTAAAGAGGACTTTTGTAACACCAACAGATGTCCAAAGATGCCTCTGAACTCCTCTGGAGAGGCAAGACCTCAGGCGATAATATTTTCAGCACCACTGAAGTGTTCTGGCTCAGACTGCACAAGTGCTCATCTGGGAGGATGTTAGATGGGGGTTCAACACGTCTGCGAACCGATCTTAGCTGCCTCTAGAGAACTCGATCGCTTACCACTCTGATTCTCTACACAGCATACATTGTTATTCCTCTGGACATTGAGAATGTCCATTCATTCACTCAGCTTCATTTCTCCTAGAGTGAAATCTGACTTTTTGTTCTCTTTAGACGTTCAGATCTTTTTATTTAGCAAAGTTACCTAAGGAAAACTTTGATACGTATCTATCTACCTACTTATGTAGCTGCCCATCTCTCTCTCTCTCTCTCTCTCTCTCTCTCTCTCGCATCAATGCATTTATCTATGTATATAAACATAACCATAATTTATCCCATGAAAATTAATGAATTTTAAATATAGTTATCTAGATATCAAAAATTTTATTTTTAGCGATATTAGCAAAAAGGAGTGATCAAAATTATTTTAATAATGCAATAAAATATGTTATTCCTTATAAAACTAAATATATAGTAAAGTAATACCTTAGTGGCTGACTGACAGATTTTTAGACCTCAGAACTTGGGGGCCTAGGCTCCACCATGACAGAAAGGCCTTCAGAGGGACCTGGGCCAGCCCTGGGAATGTCATCATTGCTATCACTTCTTTTGCCATCGCGCAACGCTGCTGATTGGGTTCCTCTTGCGTTTTAGGGACCTCAGACATGGGCCCCACTGCCATAGCTTTCCTCTGACCCTGGATATGCCTTCAGAGACCCTGGTCATATTACTCAAAGATGTTATATACTTTGTATCTTCTTTTCACAGCAACACTCCTGCACTGCCAGCAAACTCACCATTCTTCCAGCATGTATGTCTCAAGAAATTCCCATTCTCCTGCTTGGCTTCAGACTTTTCCATTAGCCTCAATCCTTTCTAACTATGGACCCAGTCAGCTTAATTTGCATCAGTGGGCTTGAAAATGAATGAATCTTTTATTAACTCTTTGGAGATGAAAATAAGTTCAGGGGCTAATGCATATCACTAGTTTTAGGGCAAAATATACTCAATTCTATTCTTCATTTCCTTTTGTGTTGACAAAGATGCTCTCTTTGACCTAACCAGCCAAGCGCCACAGAGGCCTGTTCTGGAAAGGCCTCAACCTGGGCCTAAAAAGATTTGAACGAACATTAACATAGTTCTAACAGTTCACAGCTGCATCTCTGAGATGACCTTGGCTCTCCTTAAAGCTTTTGCCTGAGAAAATTCATGGCTGCCAAAATGTTTTCCTGTTTGTTCCTGCCCACACCTGAAAACAAGGCCTATCTCCCAGATTGAGATGAGAGGAGCCTCGCCTTTATAAGCACCAGCAAACCCATTCCCAGTCTCTCTCTATCTCTCTTTTGTGTCCTTTCCTAGAACCCCAACGAGCCTTTATACATTCTGTCAACACCTACCAGTTACTTGGCTGTCCTATTTCTTCACTTTAAATTGCATATTGTGTCATCAATGTTGACTTCTAAAGCCCGAGGAGACCTTAGCCACCCATTCTCCTCACCTGAGCTCTATTAAACGCTATCTGTGTCCTTTTCAGTTGATTCAGTTGTGAGATATATTGTCCTGAAATTGATCACTTATATTAGTAACATAATCTCCACTACGAGCTACATATAATTTTTATGTTCTTCATCTGTAAAGTCTGTTCCTAAGATAGCTAAACATTTCTGTTTCCATTCTGCCTTCAAGTCATGATAAACTTTTTTATTTTTATAAGTGGTCATCATTTAGGTTCACTTAGATGTTAACTGAGTAATTTAATTAAACATTTTATGTGTACTACCTCCCTGCTTAGTTTTTTTATCTTTCTAACTTTTAATGCTACAAATTGTAAGACTACAATCAGTACCTCTCTTTATCTGATCTCTTGAAACACCATAACAGAAAACTAGAAACCAGAGGAAAAAGAAAAGGTCATGCTGGGAGGTATACAGAAAATCAGCTCTTTTAAAATACCTAGGAACTGAAGTTTCCACTTGGTTTCAGGTGGAAGATTCCATTAATTCTAAGAATATAATGGTCCCCTAAAGCAGTGATGTTCAACCTTTCTCATCTCATGGCACACATAAACTACTAAAATTCTGCAGCATACCAAAAATGTATTATATTTTTTGCCAATCTGACAAAAAAGGTATAATTTGGATTCATTCACACTGAACAGCTATTGCTGTGTTGGCTGTTGTCATTATTTTAATTAAATAATCTAAGAGAAAAGAGGTCAGTATCACTGACTAAATAGTCAGGTACTGCATGTTTAAAAGATCTTGCGGGCACAGAACTGTGCCGTGGCGCACTGGATGAAAATCGCTGCCTGAAGTAATCTTTTGACCAGTTTTTAGCAGGCTTGCTTTCTGTTAGGTGAGCTGTGAGTATGCTCCTACCCGCAGGCTGTTTCTGACCACACTGTAGTCTCCTAACAGCCCAGTGACTGCATGGCCTTTGCTCACCTTTGCCTGATCAGTCAGCAATACGTGTACGTTCTCAGATTTTAGCACCATAACTTTGATTAAATTTGTGAATAAATAACCTATAGAACCATCTTGAATTTCACTTGGTCGCGTTAATTAGATAATTGGATCAGAGCGTCTAGTACTGAACTCACAATTCAAATTTTTAGCACCACAATTATCTACCACGTTCGTCTCCTTCTTCTCAGACTATAACTGTGGGGTATACACACAAAACCTTATAAAATAAACGTGGTGAGGGTATCAATGGGTAAATTTAGAGAATAATAAAATATTTAACCATAGGACTTGCAATGAAGTTTTAGACAAATAGCTGAATATCCAGGAGAAATTAATATTATTATTGCAGCATCTATATATCTGAAGATATATAGAAAATCAGTTTTAGGAAATTCTCCTGAAACAAATATTTATTTGACTGTTGCTGTAAATCTTTATAATTAGAGTTGCATGACATCCTTGTCAAATGGTCATTAAGGTGTTATAAAACACTTGAAATGGCTAAAACAATTGCAATAACTTGAAAGGAAATCAATATATGCAAGACTACATTTTACCCAGTAGAAAAAGTCTTTTAATAGTTAATTTTGTATTAATCACAGATCTGAAAAAGAATTAAAACATTAAGAGGCTTCAATTATTTAAGCTAATTTTTTAAAATAGAAAAACAGAAACACGCAACAAAACTGACTTTACTCCAGGACTTCCATCTGTCCGAATGGTGAACAGTCACCACCTGGCTTCTGTGTAAGATCATTGCTCCCACAATAAACGTTACAATTTCCATTTCAAAACCCCCTTTCATGTGTGTCTCCCTCTCTAGCTGCAAAATAAAAATTGCCTGTTACCGTGACCAAAATAAATCTCCTATCTACGTAATAACGACCGGAGAAAACACGCCAAGAGCGATCACCATAGACTGGCTGCTCTCGCCTGTGTTTTTCCTGTGGGACACCACAGAGACTGGGTGTGCTCCAAAACAGAGAATTAGCAACATTTACTTTGTGTTCACATCTAAGACCTGTTGACACCAATTCTGCTGCTGCAACAGCAGCTCATCTTCAACAGTTGCTGATGCAATATTGCTCTCAAAGACGGCCAGATCTTAGACTTTTCTACTAGGTTTGTGTATGGCTAATGTGTGCTGAGAAAAATCACTTCGTTAATCAAGAATCACAAATACCTGCTTTTAGTCTAACGGGCTCCACTTATTAACAAAGTTACTTAGGTCAGCACCTTTGCCTACAATTCTTTTTTTGTGATATTATTCCAGATACTTTTTTATAAAGTTAGATTTTCTTACGACAGTCTGCATACTTTCCTTGTCCCTATCCTTATCATAAATGAGTTTCAGATTTACATACAATAAGGTACTTCTATGTACTTGAAAAATGCATTGTGCCTATACTCATCTCTACAGTATCTGACAGAATAGTTTCACCTTATGTTTCACCTGTGTCACTTCCTCCCTCCCACTGGACTACTGGGAACCCCTGGCTCTTTCACTCTATGTCTGTCTTTCCCTAAACATCATGCACCTGGAAGCATGCAGGATGCAGCATGTTCAGACTGGCATCATTCATTAGCAATTTGTATTTAAAAATTCCATAATGTCTTTTCATAAAGTAACAGCCCATCTCTTTTTGTTGCTGAAAATATTACTTCATATATGTGTGTGTGTGTGTGTGTGTGTGTGTGTGTGTGACTATGCTTATCATTTACCCGTGCAAGTCTTGGTTGGTTGTAGTTTCGGCCATTATAAATAAAGTTTTATAAACATTCATGTACAAATATCTGTGTGGTCACATGTTTCAGAATCAAATGGCTGAATACCTACAGGCACCATTAAAGACCATACAGTATGCTGTTTCACTTCATATAAGTCCTTCCACGTGGCCTTGAAAAGTGGCTGTACCATTCTTCAATCCAAAGAACAATGCATAAGAATTCCCGTTTCTCCACATCCTCACCAATATTTGGTATTGTCAGTTGTTTTTTTTTAAGATTTTATTCATGATAATTGGTATGTAGTGGAACCTCATTGTTTTAATTTTCAATTCAATTTCCTAATTACAAATAATATGTACCATCCTTTAATATGTTTATTTGACATCTTTATATTTTATTTAGTGAGGCATCTGTTCCTGTATTTTGCTCATTTTTATTTGAGCTTTCTATTTTCTTACTGCTAGAAATTAAAGATTTTTTGTAAGTGTGTGCTACAAGGCCTTTATCAGATATGTATCCTGCAAATAGTTCATTTAAGTCTGTGACTTGACTTTTATTTCTCTGATAGTGTCTTTTACTAAGAAGATGTTACTTTAAATCAAGTTTATCAGTATTAACTTTCATGTATTGTGCTTGTGGGTTTTGTATGTAAATACTCATCTTCAAATACAAGGTCATATAAATTTCCTCTTATATTATCTTTTATTTGATTTGTAGTTTTGCGTGTTTCATGATCCTAGCCGATGGCTGGGCATGAAAGGGTTAATAAATCTGAGTCAGTCCTGTTCAACAAAGGACTCTTCCTTCTAACGTTTTTTATTTTTGTTTTTTTTGCTCTGAGTCTCCCCATATGTTTAGCTGAAACGTTTTTAAAGCTGTACTACAGTCAGGATCATTCTCTACTCAATCTTTCTTTTTATTCCCCTCCTCTCCTGTGTCTTCCTCCTTGGGCTTTCTCTCTGGTCTTAAGGCTCTCCCTAACTGCTCTTATTTCCTCTCCTCTTTATCCTTCATACTTCTGTGTGTTTCTTCTTTCTGCAGTTCTAATCCATCTTGGCATATGTCAAGAACTCAAACTGCTTCAATGTCAATACGGAGAAAGCAGCTTAGAATCTTTTCTCAGGCTTATATTTGAGTTACTTGGATAGAAGGATACTATTAAGAAGATATGTATTATCACATTAGTTCTGTTTTTATTTTTATTTTTATTGGCTTTTCCTCAATAATCTTAATTAACCATAGCTACACGGTTTAAATAAACTAAGAATAATATATCAATTATATCCACTAAGATAGGTAAAATTTTAAAAAATACAATAACAAGTTGTGAGAATAAGGGGAAATTAGAACCCCATTCATCATTAGTGAGATTGTAAAATTATGGACCTACTTTGGAAAACAGTTTTGGAGTTCCTCAAAAAGATAAACATGGAATTACTGCATGACTCAGCAATTCTGATCCTAAAAATATACTTCAGAGAAATAGATAAACAATATATAGTGTATTTATACAACAGACTATTATTCACTAATAAAAAGGAATTAAGCAATGATACATGCTAGAGCATAGGTGAACCATGAAAGCATTATGTTAACTGAAAAAGGTCAGTCATAATAGGCCACATATTGTACTATTGTATTCATTTGAAACATTCAAAATAGGCAAAATCAGAGAGATAGAAAGTAGATAAGTAGTTTTCAGGAGGGAGAACACAGAGTGGTTGCCTAAAGGGTTTTTATTTTTTTTAAGTGAGGTGATAAAAGTAATTCAAAATTAGATAAAGATGATAAGAGAACAACTGTGACTGTACTGAAATACTATTGAATTGTACACTTTAAATGGTGCATTTTATGATATATGAAGATTTGATTAGATACTTCATCAAAGACAATTATACAAGTGAACAATAAACACTAAAGGTGCCCCACACTGTAAATCTTCAGCTCCCTCCGGTATGTAGGACATTGAATAAGGGCCCTCCTCAAAGGTTCTCCTTTTTAGAAACAGCACTTCAAGGTCAAATCTGTTTCTAACAACCTGCCCTGGAAGTCAGGGACAGTCTAATACATATTGATAAATTTTTACAACAAGTATAAAAACATACTCCCTAAATTATACTACTATCTTATATTTTATTGGAAATTGAGTTTTGCTATTAGAATTACATGCATTTGTTTTTTTGTTTTTGAAAAATCTTAATAATAATATCTGAGACAGAGCTGTATAGGAGAGGAGGGTCATAAGATCAAAAGTGCTCTATCTGGTTACATTCAAAATATTGTTTGTAGGGGACCATTCTGTGTGGTTTCGAGAAGTGTAGCCCAACTGGGAGCCAGGCTCCTGAGAACACCAGGAAGGCTGGAGGCAGACATGACTCAAAGGCCACTCAGGAGATTTTCATGGGAATTGGATTTGAAGAATGCATATTATGCTTTAGAGCTTGCTTTCCTTATCTCTTAGTTAAATATAAACAGTGTGTAGCAAAAAATGTATGAAGCCTTGCACCTGATGTCAGTATGGTACTGGGATGTTTAACAGACCCTGACACAGACTGGTCACTGTGTTCTTTATATTGATATCTGTAATCTGTAACTGTCAACTGTAACCCAAACATCTGAAAGCTAATTGATGACTTATGAATCTTGACCTTGTGTCTCCCGAATCCCCTCCTCAATAAAAGGAACCAGGATAAAGCATTCAAGGCTCTTCTCCACTAGAGAGGTTTGCTACCTTTCCTTCCCCCAGACAAAAGACAGTGTCCTGGGTAATTTTGTTCTCCCTCATCCATTATCCCGAAACCTCTGATGGACAGGGAGTTTCCCACTGAGCCAGGGCATTGGAGGCAGTCCACCTCAATTGTTTACTTAAATGTCACTGAATGCCTATTTTGAAATAATATTTTTAAGATGGATATAGTCAAATTCTTACAGTATAAAATGATCCTAAGCTATAAAATAATTCCAAAATTTTTAGTTTGAAGGTATTTACAGATGTAGACACCATTTTAAAAAACACAGATAATTAGTTTTCTTAAATTAGTTTACACAATTGAAATCATCCTGTATTTGTAGCTCAGGGAAAATTTTGAAGGGAATAACTAATGTTTGACACTACGTATGTCTCTAGGTTGCACATGAACTTCAGAGTGAGGAAGGCCAGGCACAGATTAAGCCAAACTCCAGCCTTGCCTCACAAATATTCCTAGTTTTTATCCATGTCTTCCAGGCATTCAACTTTGGAAGAAATTGAAGGCACTCTGTGGGTTCTTTCTGCTCTGCCCCATGGGGTCTTTCTTCTCTGGTCTGTAAAACCAGAGCTCACCCAGGTAGAAATGCCAATAAGGGACCTTCTCATCCCTTCCCTAGGAACTGCATTCCAAGAAAAAGCTCATTTCTGATCGCCACGGGATGAGAGAGGCCACTCTCACTGACACGCAAGAGCTGCTGCAGGTAAAGGCCGCGACGTGGGTCACCTGCACTCTAGCCAGACAGATGGCCACGCTGGCTCACCTGAGCTTCCTATTTTGCTGTCCCTGCCACTCCAACCACACTTCCTGCAGGCCACCACATAACTCTGCTGTCCCCCAAAGCTACATGTCTTTCTCTGGAAATGACTGCTGGGTCTCAGTAAACATGCTGACAACTCCGTTGCTCTCTGAGGAGCAAAGCTGATCCAGCAGTGCCAAGCCACCTCTCTGGTCATAGTGTCACAGAAGCCCTTTTTCATGGTTCACATGCCTCCCTCAGTATTCTGCACCCCACACGGAGATTGAAGACACATATCTGATACTGATTTTAATTCTTCTCCCAGGGTTTGGACATCCAAAGTCCTCTCTTAAGGAATCTGTTCTTGTATCTCTCCGTCTCTGCCTATACATTTGTGAGCATCAAGGGTAGTACAATTCTCCATAAACAGGGCAAACAAATGTTGATATTAATATTGATGAATATCTGTTTAGAACAAAATACACAATGGAAATAATGTATACATTTAATAAAACAAAGAAAAGATAATGTGGTTAGCAAATATGCAATAAATTTTAACAATTAGGGTTTTATAAAAAAGAAAAAATATGCTACTTTGAGTAAGTTTCTAATAAGTACATTTAAGATTTATTGTTTATTTGAGCTCTTTTATGAGTGGGATGGTCCATTGTAGGCTAGGACTGGTGGGATTTATATTATACAATTCCTCTTCATTCATCAACTAACAGTGGGAATTCCAGTAGTCAGATGATAAAAATCAGGTGTCATAAATAGCATATAAACTGTCCTTTATTGTCCTTTTTTAACTCAAGGAAATGCATCTAAAAAACACTTAGCTTGATTTTCTTGAAATGGTCTTAAGGACTCAGAGAAGTTAAAATTATCAATTCTATGAGATCTGCAGTGAGATCCGATTTCACTCTTCCTGTGAGCCAGTTGGTCTACTAAGAAAGCTTCAGCAATTCAGGAGCATGGCAATGCTTTGATGTGGGGAACCGCTCCTTGTAGTTTAGGGAATTGTAGCCCCAGCCTGAGCCTGACTTGCCCTGCCGCCCCCGCTTGTCTTTAAATCTCAACAAAAGGCTGCATGGGAGACATACCTGAAAACCATTCAGAGGGTTTCCATGGGAATTGGATTTAAAGAATGTTTATTATGCTTTAGAACTTGCTCTGCTTTTCTTTATCTCTTAATTAAGTATAAACAATCTCTAGCAAGGAATATATGAAACCTTTCACCTAGTGCCAGTGTGGGGCCAAGATATTTAAGAGACCCCAGGACTGACTAGTCATTGTACCCGCTGTACTAGTACTGATAATCTGTTATTATCAGTTGTAATCCAGGCACCTGAAAGCTATTGATGATTTATTAATTTTGACCTTATATCTACCATGTGTATCTTTCTCAATAAAAAACATGAGGGATGGAAGTCTGGCTGCTGTTCTCCCCAAGAGAGAGCAGCCAACTCCCTACCCTCTCCCTCCCCAGACATAATATACTGTCCTGGATAGATTTGTTCCACCGTGGTCGTGAGACCTCTGCTGGACAGAGCAGTTTCCAACCGAGCCTATGGCACTGGAGGCAACTCCGCCTTACTTCAGGAAAACAAAATCTATAATAAATGGAATCATAAATAAGTTAAGGCAAGTAATTATAATAGATTCACAAAAGTAAAAATTAAAAGAAAGGAAATAAAAAATATTGATTAAACTTGACTTCTGAAACAAAATATCACTCTAGTGCTCTTGTGGCTTTCTTGAATATTTTATAATGCAATTATTCATATATATTAGAAGTTAATGTTCTAATAGTTCTGTTGGCTATGCATAATTAATATGATTTTATAGAAAAATAAAATTTGCAAAATAATAGAAAAGATAACCATTTATGTAGTTCTTTTCAGTTTCTTTATTTTATATTTTATGTATTACTAGACTTCATTATCAAAAATAACATACCTGCTGTTCACAGCAGCTGCCATCCATTAGACTAATGGATTAGAACTACAGATTGTCCTAGAAATTGTCTATTGTGTGGAAAAATCAAATATAAACCCTAGAGTGAAAAGTCTTGACATTATTAAATAAAATAAATACAGTGTGTTCAGGGAGATGTTAATCAAGATTAGAATATTTGAGTAACCCACCACCTGAAAAGTTATATAATACTTAGACCAAAAATAGAAGCAGTTGTGTTTGTCGTTGTTATTTTTAGTAGAATAATTGTACACTGTCAGTCATCTAAATTTACAACTAACAGTCTTAGAGGTAAAATGATACTAATTGATTAATTATCCTCTTAACCTATCAAACACTATGCATATGCTGTGTGCACCTATGTTTTATTATTAGTCAAATTGTGTATTTGCTTTTATTCATGCATTTGGAAACAACAGCTACAATACCAACAAAATATTGGATGCCTGCTTGGTACCTAATATCAGAGAGATACATTATTCATAGACAAGACAAGATGGTACAAATAACTTTCCAATAAATGATACTATGTTTACATTGTCATAACTAACAAGGAACTATTCCTTCTTTTTGTTCACATTCTCATAATTCCTCAGCCATGTGTTTCACTTTCATCACACGACATTAAGAAAATATCTGAATTGAAGGGGTTCCCTGATCAGGATCAGGTGCACAGGTAGCAGCTTCAGAAGTCTGGGCTTTGACATTCTGGGGTAGAGTTTTGAAACAAAGGAGATGTGAGGAGGGAAAGGTTTAGTTTTCCTTCTAGGGGCTACCAGTGTTGACATAAAGAACATTTGTCCAGGGAGTAAGCCACCTGCTGATGGGAGGAATCAGTGAAACAAGAACACTCAGAGGAGGGCTTGTGTGGGGTCAAACTATCAAGAGAAAAGAAAAGGTAATCATTAACACTACTACAGAAGAGTTGAGGTACCTTGACCCACCTCTTCAAAACTACACAGATAGAGCTCTAACAGGTCATTTGTGACTGAGCTAATAATAATATCAATTCTTAGAGACATCTTACCCTTTAAATAGTTGACTTTCCTCTGTGCAATTTAGTTATTATTATATATTTTTAATGAAGAGTTTTCTACCCTGTAAACAAATCTGTCATTGTTCTGGATGGAATAATTGTGCCTTCACAAAATTTATATGTTGAAGCCCTAACTCCCAATGCAATGACAATATTAAGAGGTAGAACCTTTGGATGATTACTTTAAATTAAGTTATGAAGGAGGAACCCTCATGGTGGGATTAGTGTCCTTGTAATAAGAGGGGATCAGAGCTCTCGGCTCTCTTTGCCATATGGGGAGACAGAAAGAAGATGGTCATCTATAAGCCAGACAGAGGGCTCTCATTAGACTGGGAAACTGCTCACTCCTTGGTCTTGGACCTTCCAGCCTCCAGAACTGTGAGAAATAAATGTCTGTTGTTTAAGTTGCCCAGTGTATGGAATTCTGTTGCAGTAGCTTAAGCTAATTATGATAAGCATTCATATTTAGAAACTAAAACAAATGTTAAAAAATGCTTAGCTACTTAAAGGTTAATGTTCAGACATAATGTTAACAAGATCAAACTTTGGAAACAAGAAATAAGTATATTCTGAAATACAAATCCTGTAAAGGGGCAGGGAAATAAGAAAGAATTTCTGATAAATTAGACATAAAAGTCATCAGAAAATGATAGTTAACATTTCAAATGGTAGTAATCAAAGGACTAAAGCTTTTATATATGAATATTTTCTTATCTAAATGTCTTGGAAAAGGTAAAAGATGAACCATGCTATGCTACTGTCTGATGTTTTTTTCTAGGAGAAAACCAGTCATTTAGAAATTTAGTTTACCTCTACGGAGTCACAAGAACAGATTTCTTTCTCTTTGCTCTCTCTCTCTCTCTCTTTCTCTCTCTTGTCTCTCTCACACATACACACACATGCACAAACTATTTACTTATTTATTTATTTACTTATATTTAGTCTAGCAACATTCCATGTTGTCTGACCATAAAATTACATCTTAGTTTGGGAGACAAAATGTCTATCAATTCACTCATTCATTCAACAGACATTTATACAATATTATTATACCCATTATTTATCCACATACTACATAAATATTCAAAGTAATCAAGGCAATAAAACATGGCATAAGGTCCCAAAGAGAATAGGAGAATTATAGAATAACTTGAGATCAGCAGTATTGGGATTTAAATGTATGTAAAACTTGGAAGAATTAGATTTACCATATTTTTTGCTCCATAAGATGCACTTCTTTTCTCCCCAAAAGTGGAGGGGAAATGTCTGAACCTTCTGGAGCAAATGTTGTACGGTCATTCAAAAAATATGGCTTTAGCCATGCCTTAGATGGAACTGAAGACAGTATCATACATGAAGAGAGTGAAGAAAGTAATATCAGTGATTGTGAGCAACTGAGCTTCATAAATTCTGACACTAGCAATAATGTTCTTGGGATTTCCAGGAAACTAGAAGAGTACTTGAACTTCAAAGTCTCTCCTCATTTGTTAATGACAGTGATGATGGTTAATACCACTGTTGGCTGCTGTTCACTTTACATGGTTGAAATATTATTCTGTTATATTTTATTAAATAGTTTAGTACACCATTTGGTTCAGTTTGTTTTGTTTTTCTCTTGTTTTCATCCTCTAAACCTAGGTGTGTCTTATGGTCAGGTGCATCTTATAGTATGCAAAATACAGTATATATGGATGGAAAATAGGCAAACCAATTCAACTAGTATGTTTGGGTAAAAAGTGGGTATACATTTTGAAAGAAAAATTAACATTGACATAAAAAGGCAAGAAAGAGTCTAGAAAAAATATGCTCATAATGGAAGCACGTCATTAGTTATGTGTTAACTCACTGAAATTACTCAGCAAAGATATTTTCTGTGGACTTACATCCAAGCAAAATGCATATGTGTATCATTCCATACAATTTCAGATACTTAATAGGACCTACCATTCTATGAAATCAGCTTAAGATAATCTTATTTAGAAAAAATTTTATTCAAGTGTTTTTGGGGAGGGAACTCTGAGTGGGGGTGCCTCAGTATGGCAGGCACCTTGTATAAGCACTCTTTTCTTTGTTCACTTCTTATCTTATCTCTAAAAAAGCTGAGCTGGGAATAGGGATGAGGATCTTATTTTAAGTACAGTGTCCTGGAAATGTAAAACAAGGGTGAAGCATTTTAGAATTTGTTCAAATGTATAATTATTTGCTGGCCATTTTTGTTTTTATTATGGAGTATACCTCTTTGAGATCCTTAACTATTGCCAAACTCTCTCGACTAACTTGACAATTTGTGGAGTAATGTGAAACTATTTCATGTAGCCCATGTTAGGCTACTCAGCCGATGTCATGTGAAACAGAATCAATCTGTTTCCACTTAGATAACCCCAAATTCCATATTCATAAACAAAATAAATAACTGTTGGTTTTGAAGTCTGCCATGTTTGCTGGTGTCATTTTATACAAAAATAGATAAATGAAACAGATTTTAGTGTAAGAAGTGGGGTGATACCATGCAGAACACTAAACTTGTGTTATTGACTTGGGAACAGGCAGTAGACATCTACTGAAAGAATGTTTTAAAAGTTAGAAAAGCATTATTGAAGGCTGGAAAAAATAGCTAATGATATACAACAGCAGATACTTAGCAAAACTGTTGCCTGTGCTGTGGTATATAGAAAGTTTACCTGACAAATTATTGAACGTTACTATGGATATTTTATGTAAACTAACTCCAAATTATTATTATTAACCACATATTACAAAATACTAAAAACAGAGAGATTAACTAAGATAGGAACTGATATATTCTTAAGAAAAATTTAGAGAAAAGGTAAAAGAAAAATGACTAGTTGATTTCAAGTAAAAGGTTAGTTCTATCCCCAATCTCTTCTGGCAAACAAAGAATAGTCTCTAGGGATCTTAAGGACCTTTATTTAA
The DNA here is from genome assembly GCF_987537825.1 of Furipterus horrens. NCBI lineage: Eukaryota > Metazoa > Chordata > Mammalia > Chiroptera > Furipteridae > Furipterus > Furipterus horrens. Next base: position 14,794,366 of record NW_028327171.1, read on the forward strand.
CATCACCCTTATCAGTAAGCCAAGTAGAAAAGCCCTGGAAAGCAAAGTGGTTGTGAATTTAAAAAATTTAATCTTTGTTGTATTTTTTTCCATTATCCTCCCTCCTCCCAGCAATCCCCACACTGCTGTCCATGCCCATGAGTCCTTTTTCCTTTTTTGCTCATTCCCTCCACCCTTTAACCTGCCACCCCCAATAGCTGTCATCTGCTCTCAATTATGAGTCGTCCCCATTTTCCTTGTTAGTTCAGTTGATTCATTAGATTCCACATATGAGTGAAATCATATGGTATTTGTCTGTCTCTGACTGGCTTATTTCAGTTAGCATAATGTTCTCCAGGTCCATCCGTGCTGTAAATTGTTCTTCTTTTTTATGGTTGAGTAGTATTCCTTTGGGGAAATGTCCCATAGTTGTTTTAGTCCCTCACTTGTTGATAAATCCTTGGGCTGATTCCATATCATGGTGATAGTAAATAACGCTGCAATGAACATAGGGTGCTTATGTTTTTTTTTTTCAAATTAGTGTTTTGGGTTTCTTTGGATATATTTCAAGGAATGGGATCTTTCAAAATGCAGATCTATTTAAACTTTTTTGACAATGGATTTAATTTTAAATTGGTGCATAGGTTACCCAGGGAGATTTTTACTATTGCATGTTTGGATTAAAAAGGCAGAAATAAATAAAAGATTGTTGGTTCCCAAATTACTATGGCAGGAAGAAAGTGAGAAAGCTCCATAGCTATAAAGAGACTATTTATCATACAAATGCAAGAATAATTCAGAGAGAGAGAGAGAGAGAGACATAGAAAGACATAGACTGTAGAGAATCATTTATAATACTTAGGTCCTAATCAAGGAACTGGCATTATGTTTTTGCCTTGACTTCAAAATTGCTATAACCCTGTGAATTCTTGCTGTCTCATACCCCTCCCTTACCATCATGTGAATGGTAGTGTCTTCTGTGGTGACATTATGCCTGTTGTGTTGTATGTTGAAACTGTGGTTTAATAGATAACTTTTTCCTGGAGGTCATGGGTCTTCATGTGATAAGGCACAGGATTTGGAGGGTTGGTACATGTGTGTGGGCATAATTAAGGAGCCTCATTCTCACTTGAACTTGATTAGAAGATGACATCCTGGAAATCAACCCAGTATTTAATAGGAAGAGGGTTTCCATGACTTGGGATAGGGAGATTTTTCATTTATTTTTCTCATGGAGATACCATAACTGACTTGTGATCAGAGGACTTTTTTTTTTTTTTTTAAGACCTATATCATAGGGTGGTTATGAAGCAATAGATACTAAGAACAGAATCAACTGAGGTTATGGAGGAGTGATATTGTGGAGGTTTGTGGATAGAAAAAAGTAAAAGATTGTAATCTGGAAGAAATGGACTATAAGATTTTGTGTGGTTGTCAGTCAGCATTAAAGGCCTGACTATGAATAATTATTGTGAATCATAATTTGTCTAATGCATTATAAGTCATAAATTTAAATCTTCTGTTATTTTTAATTTAGGACATTTTTCCTTTAATATGCACTTTTAGAATTCTAGTTCATGTGCAGAATTTTATAACAAGAGTTCTCAGAGCATCAGCTCACCACACATATTGCAGTCTGGCTTATGACTACTATTTTAGTCTCAACTTTGGGCCAAATAGAGGGGACAGAAAACAGAACTCCTGAGGTGTATGAAAACTGAGAGGCATACAGAAAGAAGGCATCAGGTAGGATCTATCAAAGTTATGAATTGTAAATCAGTACGTAGGAGCCATGAGGAAGAGAGGGATTTATATATGTCAACAATATATATAATTGAAGCTCTAATTCCTAATGTAATGGTATTTGAAAATGGGGCCTTTGGGAAGCAATTAGGTTGAGATGAGGTTATGAAAATGTAGTCCCCATGAGGGGTTAGTACCCTTTAAGAAGACAGTAGAGTTCTCTCTCTCTCTCTCTCTCTCTCTCTCTCTCTCTCTCTCTCTCTCTCTCTCTGTCTGTCTCTTTCTCACATGGGAAATTACAATAAGAAAGTGGCCATCTGGCAAAGCAGAAAGAATTTCCTCAGAAGAGATAGTTTAAATTTGGGTGATGGGCACACAATGCAATGTACAGACCATGTATCAGAAATGCACACTTGAAACCTATATGATCCTGTTAACCAATATAACTACAATAAATGTAATAATTAAAAAAAGACAACGGATTTGCTGGAACATTATTCTTGGAAATACCAGCTTCCAGAAGTGTGAGAAATAAATGTTTGTTAGTCAAGCCACTCAGTTTATGGTATTTTGTTATAGCAGCCTGGACTAAGAAAAAAAAATTAATAACTGTATGTTTTATACATATATTTATAATTGTACAGCTTATTACTCCACTGATGCATGTATTTTATAAATATATTGATAATTGTACAGCTTGTCACAAGTTATACATCAATATATTTATAAAATCTATTTTATCTATGTATGTAAAACAAAAAATCAAAGATGAAGAAATTAATGTTGTTTCAGAGAGAAGCCTTACTTTTGGGGTAGCTCATTCATTCATTTATTCATTTATTCATTCATTCACAAAAATACACTGAGTGCTCAAAATGAATAGGCACTGTTGTAGGTACTAGAGATGAGCACACTGAGAAAATATAATAACAAACTAATGAAGACCATTTGTAGACCTTAAATTTAAAAAGTGCATACATATATGTAAACATACATAACAAAATTTTAAAAATTAAATGCATAAGTATATAAAAATGCACATAAAATTCATCAAAATAAATAAAAAATATATTCTATAGCAAAAAAGTAAAAGAAAGGTAATGAAACACAAAATGATGTAGCTTGATATTCTCCATAAAATATTTAAACAATCCCTATTTATGGAGAGATTTTTCTGCAGAGACCTGAAAGAAGGAAGGAAGGCAGCCTGGAAGAGCATTCCAGGCAGAAGAAATATGGAATCACTAGTCCCAAAAGGGGAAGGGGAACTTGCAAGTTCTTCAACAGCAAATGACAGGAACAGTTATAAAACTCTTTATCATCCAAATATAGAAAACTCTATATTTAATCAATATCACTCTTCCCTTCTTTACACTAAAGGATCCTAAAAACTTTTATTGTGTTCATCCTTGCTCTGATGTACCATTTATTTACCAGTATTTTTTACTTGTTTTAATTTGAAAGATTAACCAATGATATTTTTATGAAGATATTATTATTATAATAAAGTTAATATGATGGTATTTTTATTCTTATATCAACTCATGCTTTTATATTGCCCTACCTGCTTACATTTTCATCCACCTCACTTGTATTCCTTACATTTCTTACTTCTTAAAATTTTCTTCTGAAATACTTTTTATTATATCTTAATTTCCTGTGTCAAAGTTGTATTGAATAGCTACCTTAGCTTTTTGAACTATTTAATATTAAAGTAGCAATATTCAAAGGCTATTCCTTCTCTGATTTTCCCTCTCACTCTGAAACATCTCCCATCTATTTTTACCTCTTTTTCTTAAAATAACATCTTGTCTGAGTCTCAGAACTCTGAGCGAAGCAATGAATAAAGGACTGAAACACTGAACATGCTCTATTTTGCTATCTCTGCTTAAGAAAAATGGGTTTTTCTAAGAATTATCTACATAGCCTGTTTCCCAACTTTAAGCTAATATTAAAGTACTTTAAATGATTTTTAAAAAGATTTCTATTTTGGCATCCTGTTGTTATTGTCTATGAAATAAAATGGAGTATCTTTATTTCTTTATAGAGAAAATTCTGAGAGTATTGATTTCTAATTATTTCCCTTGAGCATCAGGAGAATTACATTTTATCTAATACACATAATGTAATGGGTAAAAATCATGACATGAATGTTTCACATCATAGTTACAATCATGGCATTTAAGTCTAATGTATATAGAATATATTATTTAAGAAATTTTCTATAAATTATACTTTGCATCTAGCTATTCAGCAAAAATAAAATAACACAAGATCTTTGGAAGGAAGAAAATTTTCTTTTTTTGTACCACTTATGAATCATCAGTTCTTAAAGTGCCTTTAGAAATAGAATATGGCCCGAATGCATTATTGTTTGCCATTGATCCCATGTTCATTGTGCAACAAACTCATTTCAAAGTTTAATTTGAAAAATTTCTTACATATTTACTATAATTTATTTTGTATTGTGTATTACCAAAGGATCTTATAAACTGTTAGTGAATCAAATAAACCTAATTGATTCGATGCTCACTCATTTTGTAAGTCTGATTAAGCGATGAGCATTTTACATACAAATAGTTTTAGGAGGCTTGGGTCCATTTAAAACATCACAGTGCATTTTATAAATCAATATTGACATTTCAATATTGTAGCATTCTGTAAACACGTTATCTGATAACAACAAAAATAAGCAAAAAAGTTTTTTGAAAGAAGGCAATTTAATTTCACGGATAGAACAGCTCAGTGTCTGTTCACCGTGAGCTGTGAAAAAGGACGCTGTGTGGCTGGGTTGTGGTTTGGCACTTCAAAGGACAGAAGGGTAATTCACCTGGCGATAAAAAGCAAATGTTTGATAAGTAAATGGTGGGCACACCAAGAGGAGTTTGATCAAAGGGGACTCACTACGTTCCTCCCTATCACATCTAGTTCATATTAAACTATACTTACCCATGATAATGGCTCCCTTCCTGGAGCAAGTCCTCTATCTAAATTTCTTTTAGGCAATGAGGGGGAAGATCAGAGGGCTTTTTTTTTTTTTTCCTGAGTCTTTTGTTTCTTGAGAATAAACAATGTAAAAAACTAATATCCTAGAAAGGCATGTTTGGGGATGAACTCTGCTCCCCCTCATATGCAATCACGAGGCAAAAAACAAATAGCTGTCTTGCCATCAAAAAGATATTTTTTCTTACACAAGTATTTCCTCTTAAAGGGTTAGTTTGCCTCAAGTATACTTTAGAGTGCTCTTATTACAACTCCTTCTGTCATATTCTTCTTCTCTCTTCTCTCATCTCTGCCTTAGACATCCTTTGCTTTTTTATTCATCACTGTTCCTAGGGGATCCCTGTCCATCTGATAGGATGGCCATGGTAAAAGTGATGCAAGAACACCTGAACTTCCTTTTACAACTCTCTTGGTTAATTATACAAAATTGTATTAACACTAAGTTTACACATACATACACTGAATAAATATAAAGAAAATTTTGAAAACGGGAGATATAATTAGAAAGCCAATGATAGACATATTGATTCAGTAGTTCATATTTCCACACCCACCAAACCTAACCCTTCTTCAGAAATGCCCCTGTATTTACTACCTGGGCTCATGATTTGTCCTTTTCTTCTGTATTTCTGGAAGTCCCATTTTTCTATTATACCAAAGCATATTTCTGAACTTTTGAAGACACATTCACTACCATGAGAATTGTTCTCATTTTATGATTCATTTCTTTTTGCTAACGAGACAATCCAAAGATAAAAAAGCTCACGTCAGTAAATTTTAGAAGTAAGAATTATTCAATTAGCAATAAATCCCAGGTAGGGCTGGTCAGCTTTTCTCTTCTTCTTGTTGTAATTTGTGGACTGATGCCTGTGTTTTACAGACACAGACACACACACACACACACACACACACAAAAACACACCCCTGCAAATTTTAAAGAAAAAAAGTATTACTATAAGTCAGCATGCTAGAAGTAGTTTAATTTTATATTAAGAAAAAATGTTTTAAAATTAATATTACTTTAAATTTATGTATTTCCTTAGCTTTAAGTAACCTTATGTTTATCTCTTTTCTCCTGTTTTCCAAAAGTATTAAAAATTATTCCTCATGCATGAGAAAGGCAAGCTTCTTAAAATTCCTCACCAGACATTAGTACGGACAGACAGATCAAATTTGGGGGAAGACCAGCGTCCTTACTGACCTCAAAAAAGTGAAAAACAGATATGGTATCTCTTTTTGACCTCTTTTTTCAGTAAATTTCTGGCTAGGGAATTTAACGTTTAAGTCATGAAAGGACTGATGGTGATACTTTTCCCATAACTACGTTGCAGTGGAAAAGAAAATGACAAAAATGATCTCTTACAGTGAACATACTGTTGGATTGACAGGATATGTCAGGAAGAAGCAACGCGTTAAGGAATCATAGTCATCTCTTAACGGAGCTGACCATATGCTAGGTACGCTACTAGAGAGCTCCAAGGGTCAGAACAAAGTTGTTCACAGCACAGCCTTGGATTTAGTACGAGCTGCAACTCTATAATAGCAACCCAGATATTCTCATATTTGTATTTCTGGCAACAGGGGACTTGGTTCAGAATTAATAAAAGTTTTCATTGCATCAGCAAGAGCAAATTAAATAGCACATTCAAATGTCAGTCTGGGCGAGGAACTGCTCACTCATAAGAATCACAACTAATGCCTCATTAGAAAGAAAATATTTTGTCTCGTGCTAGATAATGCTGGTTTCCTTTCCCTATGAGCTAATTATATCATTCATCCAGATCTGAATTTTATGTTTGAATAGTTTGTTTACATAAAGGTGAAACCCATTTTTTAAAGTAAAAAAAGGAAGGAAAATACACACCTTTAAAACAGTATTTTTGGCATTGGTGTAGCTGAGACCATGGTTTAATTAAATTTCTTCTTGGCTATCAAAAATTCAGTCATGATCAAAGTAGTATTAAGTACACTGGAAGAGTGGAACTTATAAAAATAACTGAAATGATTTGCTAGCCCAGGAGAATTTAACCATCCATTTGAAAATATAATCTGAATAAGAAAATACTAATAGTTGATTTCGACAATATGCACAAAACAGGTAACAATTTGTTGATCTTTTGATACAATTAACAACATAATAAAAGAGTAAAGAGAAAGAAGCCTGAAGGACTTCCTTCTGCTGTCTGTCTTGGTCAAATTTACATGGACAATGTCACTCTCCTTACTCTCTGCCTGGTTAGCGGGCAGCTCAGCAGAGTGAAGATTACTCAATCAGTGATTGAAAATGTCATTTTTCAAAATCTTTCCACACTTTGCTATTTATTTTCCCTATGAAACAAATGAACACCAAGAACTTTTGTAAAGAAACCTGTAATTGAAATATTTGTTATCTGTATGTCTATTTCAGGATATCTGTTATATTATTATTAAATAAAACCAAATGTATTTAAATTGATTTATTTTCAAAAACACATGTACAGTCGTCGTCGGCAGCCGTCCGTCTCGAGAGACGATGGTGTAGCTTCCCAAGAGTCTATCTGCACCGCCGAGAATGGCTGTGCAGTCCGACTCGGGAGTGACACGGTATCTGTCTCCTCCCGTGTTGAATCGACATCTTGCGATGACGCTGAAGCTACAGAGCCTGGGCAGGGTAATATGGAGGGTCTGCTGTTGCCCATGCAGCAGACCCCCCCTCTCTTCGCAGCTGAAGGGTCCAAGGGAAAGACGGAGTCGATACAGCTTGGTTTCAGGTGCGCCGCAGGAGTTGCCGGTGTTGACTACAACGTCAAACCGCCTTAGGGACTCCGGCTCCGGATTTTCTGTCGGGGTTTACTCCCCTAGCCTTTCCCCTGAAGAGGTATGCCGCAAGGCAGCGGAGGTTTTTTGGAGTCAGAGTTTTCCTTCTCTGACATGTACAGTAATATATGTTATACATACATTCTTCAGTGTTAATGGAGCTTAATTTAGAAACAAACTCATGGCCTATTACAGTTTATAGCCTCTCTGTGTTGGTTGCCAAAACAATTAAACAAAACTGCTTTATATAATCAGTAAACAGTAACAAACCTTTACATGGCTGGACAAACTGGGAGATGGTACATTATGATTTTGTTGATAGTTACAAGTGATAAAACTACATCTAGCCAACAAAATGTATTTGGAACTTGGGATATAAAGACATGTAAAATCAATGTCATGAGTTTGTTTCTCAAGCTTAAATTCTCATTTGCAACAAAATTAAGGAAATTTCTGTGAGATCAGCGCCATAAAAGAGACACAGCTGAAGTACTAAAACCTTTAAAAACACTATAGAACTTTATAAACACGTCATTAAGAATTCTAAATACTGCATTATAAATATATTTTTTATTTTGCTTTTTGTTATCTTGTCAATATGTATTGGTGATCATTCTTAAGTAGTATTTATAGAGATATTCTTACTGCATTTGTTAGCTGTACAGCACTCCATTGTGTATTTCCCATAATTTAACAACCAGTTTTATATTTATCAAAATGATGTTATTTTCAATCTTTTGCTGTAACAGTCATTCCTTAAATGTCTACATTTGTCCTTTTGTATTTTGGTGATTGTTTCCTAGAAGTGGCATTGCCACATCAAATGAAAAAAAAAAAATATGTAATTTTGCTACATATCAAATTCATACAATAGGGATTAAACTATTTTGAATTAGGCTTCATATTCCCATTCTGTAAATCCATATGCTTTTCTAAAAGTCACACCTTTAGAACTTTAGGCATTTTTATTTTGCTCTCTGTGTTCGTCTTTCTTAAAACTTATTAAAAACAGAATAAAACAACAGAATATAAAAAAATAATAATTCAGGCAGACATGGATACTTAACATAAACACAGACCATCTCTGCTTTTTTTTATGTTAAAATGGAGCTACATATGCAAATGGTGGTGTTCAAGGCACAGTGTTTTGATATAAGAGCCATATGGCTGTTTCTTTCCTACAACAAATATGGCAGATTGGAATGCAAGCAGCACACAGCATTGTTCTCCAGCATCCAAACTCAAATACTTCTGAGGATATATATGCAACTTTTGGGTGTGATCAGCACTTTCCAAGTCTATACAAGCCATAGATAATTCAAGGACATTTAAAGCTTTCATTCTGAATGATGACTTTAGAAGCTTCTTACAACCACTTCGTTACTCCAGTTACATAATTTAGAACAGTGGTTTTCTCCCTAATGTGTGATTGCTTCATGGGAAATTGCTATTTTATTTTGAGTTGATAATAAGAATTCCTACTGCCAAGAAACTCATTTCTCTTCGAGCCAGAGATCTTTATTGTTTTCTACCAACTAAAATATGCAAAACAAATGGAGGTATTATATTTACATTGTATATAGGGCAAATAGAGCTTTACCCAGAGTGGTCATAAAGTCTTCACATAGTGCTTTCAATAGATCGGTGTTGTTTTCCTTGGGGTCTAATATAATTCAAAATGTGCTGAGAACGTGAAGGCATATTTTCTGTTTGGGGCTCTTTGTTTCCCTTTCTCCATTATGAGAATCTTTAACTTTCTAACTATTTTATATGATCTCTTCCAGGGAGAGCCCACAGTAGATAATCTACCCTGTTGTCAAAAAGCTAATGCTAGAAACTAAAATCCCCATTTCCAAAGTGGCATTATTCCCATTTTAAAAGGAGGACAAAAACAAATTCCGTTGGTTACTTTTCATTGACATGAATATTCATCAGTGTTTGTCTAATACATGCTACTTGTTTTAAAAATATTATTTCTATCTCATCAAATATTGTATGATGGATATTATTACATATTTTTTAGGTACAAAATGAGAACTTAGAAAGTAAAGTAACATTGTTACAGTGCTACCTCGCGGGTGGACTACAAAGCTCTTTCACTGCCACCTTTCCCAATGAAGTTATGATTCTTGGACAATGTTACATCTATTTCCTTGGGAGATAGGAGGATTTTTATGAGCAGATGATTTTATTGTGACCATGTTATTTATAATTATACTCTTAAGATTATATTTATGTAAAAGTAAGTAATTTTCTTAAAAGGAAATGTTTATATACTTGCAGGCAAAAACATGTTGTTCTTTTAGGATGTCTTTTATAATTTTAAAATTCATAAACATTGAAGTTAAATTGCTTGGCTTCATATCCTTACAAGTCAAACATGACTGTGTAGTCTTGGGTAAATAATTTAATTTCTACATCAGTTTAATTATTAAATAATATTATATAACTCATTGGGCTGTGATTAAGATTAAAAATATATTAATATGTTCACACACACATATATATACACACATTAGAATATGTATGTACTTGTAATTAATGAGCACATACATTAAAATGATAAGTAATACATAATTGATCTTCTTAATAAATGTCAGGTATTTTAAGTATTTCTTTTTTTAAAAATTAGTTAAATATTTTTACTAGAGATTTTTTAGTCAATTGGCTGGTAATTTGTTGCTTCTGATCCTATTTATAGAGAAAAATGTTTTTTCTTTACTATGGCTAGTTCAAGATTTTATTCTACCTACTGGCTGCCCTTACGAAAATTGTGAAGTAGGCAAAGATCAAACTTAATTCATTCGCTCTCCAGTATTTTAGCACTTTTGTCTGACTTCAGTGTATTTTTTCTTTCATCTTTCAGAGACAATATTTTAAAAATATGATGTTTTTCTTATGTGTTCATACATTTATTCACAATAAAATTTTTGAGCTTAACATGATCGTTTTATAGTTGTACTTAAATTGAAACAGTGGACTGCAGAATAGGCAATGATAGCTACAAATATGTAAATATCTAACTGTGGAGTTTTAGGAATTCTGGAGCAAAGTTCTTAGAGAATTTGGCCAAGTATGGGCCAACCTTCTGCCTGTGTTGTTGTTTCTGCTTAGTACTCTGTTCTTTCTTTATACAAGTAAGGATATACTTAACCTTAGAGTTTAACCTAGATATCTGCTCCCTCACTGTCTGTCCTCAACTTTCTTTCAGCATGGTTCTCTACCAGAATAGTATCTTTTTCCCCTTAGCGTTTATCACAGTGGTATACTTTTTGTCTATTTTTTAATTCAGATTTTGCTTTTTAATATTGTTTCTTCCTCCCACTGAGTTATGGATTAAATTGTATCCCCCAAAGAGATATTTTGAAATACTAACTCTTGGTACCTCAAAATACAACCTTATTTGGAAACAAAATATTTATAGACATAATAAAGTTTAAATGAGGCCATTAGGGTGGACTCTTCCAATATTACTCGGGTCTTCATAAGGTGGAGAAATATGAACACAGAGACAGAGATGCAGATGAAAGTTGATGTGAAGTAATGCCTGAGGCCGGCAAAAGCTGGAGAGAGACCTGGACCAAATCCTTCTCTAGCAACCTTCAGAGGAGTAAGACTCTGCCAACATCTTGATTTTGAAAACCTGGTCTCCAAAACAGTGAGATAACACATTTTCTGTTATCCCAAGTCACTTGGTTTGGGCTACTTTGTTACAGCAACCCTAAGAAATTAATGTATGCCATTACATAAATTCTGTGTGGAACGGGAGCTTGTTTGACTTGATTACAGCTGTTCCCTCAGCTTTATGTGCAACACAGTTCTCTTAAGTGACAATGCTGAATAAGCAAATGAATGCATATGTCAATCAATAGGAAATGAAATCAGAAACAAGGAGAACACCAACCTCAGTATGTAGCCTTAAATTATGCAATGGATCTTTAGAAACAAGTACTCACAAAAATACAAAAGAAGCAACTTTCGTGGTGGAAGGTGATTAGGAAATCAGATTCCTGGGGAATGAACAGATTTCAGGAGCTACCATTCTAAAATAATTTAAATACACTAGCTAATAAAATCTACAGTTGATGATTTAAAACATACACATTTTTGCAGATATTTCATATCCAAAGGCAAATTGCTTGAGCTAAGTGATTCATTAGATACATTTTCCAAAGATTGGTTTTAAATTCAGGAAAGCTTGTCATGTTGACAAAAGCTACACAGCAATAAGATTCCACTTTAATAACTTCTCATTGTTTATTAAGTGACCTTGTTAAACACTAAAAATAAAATGGCATACCACACTCATTCGAGAAATTGTATTCAGTCTTAGTGAAAGTCATTGCAAAGTATTATATTCATGTTGTAGGTGATGGGCAACAGTGCCAGGCAACTGTCGTGACCGTTTCTGACTAAGTTAATTTATTGATCAGTAGGCCAATCAGGGTTGGTGTTTCCTGGATATGGGACAACATAGCAAGTCCACATATACATGGCTCATGTCTCTTTCCATGAGTCAGAAATTCTGCCAAAACATTCTTCATGTGTTTATATAATATTTCAGGGACTGAATGTATTTGTAGTCTATTCTTAAGAATACATTTAGAATTAGGCATTTAATAATTTCAAATCCTAGAATAAATCATCCCTCCCCAAACAAGAACCAAAGAATGAGAACTACTAGCTTCTAGAAAAATCCAAAGCAACAACAAAACCAAAAAATATACATGTATTTTCTAACCATTGCACTCTAAAAGTAGAGTAAATATTTTTGTTGAAACAAAGCAATTTTAAAGGCAGACAACTGTTGAACTAAGGAGTATTACTGTCTCAGGTACATTAAGATAAAATGTATTACATAATAGACTGGAATAAATGGTTAGTCTGATTTGGATTTGGGCTAGACTTTTTTTGGTTAAATTGTTAATCTATTTTAGATTAGATTTTTTTTTTTTTTTTGTCTGTAACAATGGATAGAAAATTATACTTTATAATGACTTAGGGATATGGATGGGATGGATACACCACGAAAAGAATTCAGTGCATTCTTGGCACACTCTAATGTACCAACTCTTTCTCTGCTCTGGGGGTCTCCTGAGGCACCATCTACAGACAGACCCTGTCACAGGGCACTGGTAGCATATCGACCGATGGTCACTGGTGCCAATTCAACAGCAAAAGAAGTCCCAATTTCAGGGTGTGTTGAAGAGGATAACCATTAGTGCAAAACAGCTCAATTGAGATACTACACAGTGGTGAGCTGGCCCAGAACCAAGAGCCTTCCTTTCCCACTGGATAGCTCTGCTTTGATCCTCCATGATCTGCTCCACTTCACTTTCGTCTGCTCAGTTCTATGCCGCTCTCCTCTGCCTTACTCTGCTCTGTTCCATCAACACATCTTCAGTGTTTCAACTCAGCCAGGTAAAGGCAGTCGTCAGTGGAGAGGGCAAGTGTGCTCTCAGAGCCAGAGGGGCTTATATAGACAGAAGTCCCTGATCCTCATCCCTGATTGGTCTGTCCTCATGCAAATGAGGACTCTAAATCTTTGTAGTTTGATGGGTCCAAGGGTACTGTCCTGACTGATCAGAATAGAGATGCTCTGTATACTGCAGATGCTCAAGGCCTGGCAGGTTTAATCCGGATTCTGGCAGCCAGAAGAAAAGATGCACTAGATGAGGCGAATGTGCCTCACACACCCTAGGCTTGGTTGGAAGCTGCTCTGTCTAGCAGAGACTTCGTGACCACGGCGGAACAAAGTTTTGCCCAGGACATTTCATTATGTCTGGGCGAAGGAAGGTGGCTGCCTCTCTAGTGGAGAACGGTGATTAGACCTTTTTTCCTCATGCCTTTTATTGAGAAGGATACACATGAGAGATACAAGGTCAAGATCCATGAATCATCAAGTTTGGAGGTGTTAGGGTTACAGCTAACAATAATAGATTACATGTACGAGTACAGAGGGTACAGTGACCAGTCTGTGTCAGGATTTATCAAACATGCCTTTACTCTGGGTACTGGGGCACTCTGCACTCGCAATTGTTTGCTCCCCTTAGCAGGGATCCCACCCTCCCTATATACTATGCATAGACAAAGCCAGCTGCTTGCCAAAATATGACATAATTGGTTAGATAACGGTGAGTTCTCTGTGCATGCAAGTCTCTAATTTTTATCTCTAAGCTGCTCATGCCCAGACATCCAGGTGAGGGAGCCTGACTGACTCCATTTTCCTCACACTGTTTGGTCAGAGCTGAACTGCTTTGATTGGATGGTGCAAACCTCAGTTGTATTGGTTGAAATAGGTTTCTAGGAGCTCCTATGTAAGTGTTAGCTCGCATGGCAGAAACAGTAATGGTAGGGAATTCAGTACAGGCTTCTCCCTGAAGCGTAGTTTGCAAAAAGGTCCTATGTAGAAATTCCTACTAGGCTTCTCCCTCTCTCATTTCTTTTAAAGATTTTATTTATTTATTTTTAGAGGCAAGGGAAGGGAGAGAGAAAGGGAGGGAGAAATAAAGGGAGAGAAACATTGATGTGCAAGAGTACATCTATCAGTTGCCTTTTGCACACCCCCAACTGGGGACCTGGCCTGCAATCCAGGCATGTGCTCTGACTGGGAATCAAACTGGTAACCCTTTGGTTTACAGGTCAGCACTCAATCCACTGAGCCACACCAGCCAGGGCTGTACATCTATTTTTTAAAAATAAACCCTGACACACCACGTATAATTAAAAAATATAAAGTCTCTAATTTTTTGCTATGGAAATAAAATAACCAACCTATTATTTGACATAATTTAATACCCAGAATATAAGCATGATAAAATCGTATTTTAATCTTGAAAAGATAAAACCATACTAAAGCACTACACCAATATAATATAATTAAAAAGTAATTTCATGAGAGCTTTTCTTTCTTATTGTCAGTTTTCTCCAAATAACTAGACCATCTTAATAGCTAACTTGATAACACTGTGCTAAACACTTTTACTGCCAAGAACAATTATTTTTAATAAGCCTTTTAATATTGTATTTTTAAAAGGACACATTAAAATTTTTTTAGTACATATAATTAAATAGACGTTATTGAAAATAATCTGACTTCAGTGGTGGTGAAATGAAAATTGCATCCAGCTCATGTCATAATTGTAGTCCAGTATTAGAGTGTTTCTAAACTCAATGAATTCTTTTTCTCTACAGCAAAAAATATATCTCAATTCTGAATACAGACCATAGGTAATTGTTAATTTTCACTGGTATAGAAGTCCAACTCAAATATTTTTTGCATTCTCTCATTACTCTTGTTCACAAATGAAATTTAATTTGTCTTGGCAAGTTTTTACAGTCATCTGTTAGGTTATTAATTATAAACTGTTACCATTTTTTTAAGAAAGATATTTTAATAATGTTTAATGCTTTTTCCACATTCTTGTGTCCTTCATAATCACATCTGTTTTTCTCCTTGCTTTTATTTTATTTGCAAACAAACCCAGCAGTGCAGGTTATAATTCTAAATTGGCTGTTATTTCTAGATTGGACACATTCCTTCTAAACAATTTTAAATTTTCAGAAAATAAAAAGAGAGTGAAACTCAACTTTAATTCAAATGCCAGCTGCAATCTTAAATTTACAATCTTAACCCTTACTTGATGTTTGATCTTTCACAATTACTGAGTGGTTCTTTAAGCATTGGGTAATTGATTTATAGGTTTTTCAGGTGGAAATTACTTTGTATATCACAAGATGCATAATTTCCTTGGTGAGTTATCCTTTGAGAGACTTCTCCACAAGGACCTGTATCTCTTTGAGTCCTGGTAACACATCTTTAAGCATTGGATAACTTGATTTCTTAAGGGGTATGTTTATCAGCAATGTTAGAGCTATGTCATTTTGTTAGGCAGAAGTTAAAGAGAAGGAGGAGGGATGGGAGGGGAAGGGGTCCATAGTATTTGCAGAGAAAGCTCATAAATAAGTCTGATTAAATGCCTCAAGCCAGAAGTCAGCTTTTAACAGGATAACAAGAGGTGGTCTGGAGAAAGATAAAAATCTGAGTTAACAGACTTCCATCCATACTTAAGAGATCAACATCCTCCCTTGGAAGAGTATGCACCACCTCCCTCCTTCAGATTTATATGTAATTCCCTCATCCCACCTCACAAATTATATAAATCTTCAGGATAAAGAGCCCTCATGCCTATGCCTTTCTCACCCCCTCTGGTAGGCCTGTTCTCTTCCATGAGATCTTATCGCTAATACATTTGCTTATTAGGTTTGCTGATCTATAATTCTTCACTGCAATGGCAAGAAGAACCAAGCCTCTCACAACAATTTTACTGTTTTTTTTCCCTTAAATTGGAAGGACTTGGGGTCAAATTTACCTTGTCTAGTGTCTTTTTCCTATTTATATGTATCCCAGAATTACTCATTTGCATTTTTTTGATGTTACATTTTTTATGTAATAAAGCAGGGCTAAGCAAATATACTCTTTTTACCTTTTAATCCCTGTCTTCAAGTAAAAATATTTTATTTCTAATTTGATTTATCATATACATAAGTTTACTAATTTAATTGGTGTTGGACATGGGAGAGAACCTAAACAATAAATACCCTTGGGGCCAGTGTGCTGGGAGTATCAGATTCTTTAAGACTTTGTCACAGCTCTCAGGCTGTGTTATACTTCACACTCAAGATGGCAATAGATGGATCTTATGACCGGCTGTCTGTAAAGAGAAGAAATAAAAATCTGTAGTTCAAAAATATTTATTGATTAGACACTCGCCAACTTGTCAAACACAAAAATGCTGTTGCCTCAAAAGTCCCCAATCATGTCATTGAGAAAGGTAGTAGGTTATTTATTACAAGGACTTAGGCTAAACACTGTGAGTAACTAGAGAATGAGGGAAAGAGGTGATCTGGAGCTCGTGGCTTTTACCTGAGGGACACATGGGCAAAAGTTAGGGGCCTGTGATCTTGAAGGGAAATGTATCCATTAATATTTTCACTAACCTCTTAAAAATACCATTTCCTTCAACTTATTAATAGATCACAGTAGTATTAACAGTGTTTCTACTTTGTCACTAACATAAATTATATTTACTTCCCTATTATGATATATTTTCTGCAGAATTTTGAATCATTAGTGCTTCTACTTGTTTGAAAATAATAGTATGTATTATACCTGCCTCTAGATATTTTAATTTTTCTCAACAAAGTATTTTAAAATATATTTGGAACTGTAGGTGAATGATTTCCTTTATTATTATTTGTATTTTATACATTAAAAAGATCATACTCAAAATGGGCTCAGAGGCTACACAAGACAGCCAAAAAGGTTCATGAAAGAAAATAAAAATATATCAAAAGTTTTTGGTCTATAGATATCTTTGAGTTGGGGAATAGAAGAAAACTAAGAAAAAACTTTAAGGAATACCTACATTTAAGAAATATACCATGACATTGTAACAGAACCCCTGGGCTGCTCCAATTGAAACAGAACCCATGGGTTATTTACTTAGGGGCCCGATCGCCCGCCGCCAGAATTATAACTCTCAACACCAGAGTTTGGTGAAAAGAAAAAGAATTGTTTATTTACACAAAGTCTTGCCTCCCCCTCCCAGACCTGGCCAGTCTTAGGAAGGTCAGAAACACCGTTTCCCTACTTCCTAGGCACAGTTCGGCTTTACCAGTAGCTGCCAATCACTCAGTTCTGATTGGGGAGGTCCTTTCTGTGCTGTGGTGCCCTCCAGCTCTCAATGCAGGACCGCCTTGATTCTCAGCCTCCTTGTAAACTGTCTCAGCCTCCTGTAAACTGTATGGATCTCCTCTCCTTCTTAAAGCAGCCTGGAGACACCTGTCCCTCCAAGCCACATGTAGGGAGTCCACCAGAGCGAGAGCCAGATAGTGAGAGCCAGAGAGAGAGCCTCCTAGAGCCAGAGCCAGCCCAAAACGTCCGCTGCTCCTTCTCTCTTCCTCCCTGCCTCCTCTCTTCCCCCTGCATCCTCCCACGCAGTGGGTGTTGCAAACAGTTCTGACCATTCACAGAACCCTACCTAGGCTCTGTCTGCTTCTTCCGTACCAGCCCACAGTCCAAGATCCCTCCCATCTTCCTGAGTCTTGGAAGTAAAGCCGATCTTTGCAACAACGTTTCCAGCCACTAGCTCCAGACATGCTAGGGCATCCTGAAAGCTGCTTCCTGCTCCTTATCTCCCAGCCGCAAACTCTGGGGTTTGTTTTTGGACTCCCCTGTTTCTGTAACAACATGAGAAAAAATGTTAAAGGTCAAAAGAGAAATAAGAGAATCTACAAACAAGAGAAACACTAAGTTTCCAGGAAGAGGGGCTGATCAACAAAGCAATCATGCAGTGAGATCCAAGCTGTGTGAGAATAGAGGAGCACTTATTAGATTTGGTAATTTGCAGAGAAGTGAGGGAACTGATGGTCAGGTACTTCATACTAGTTGCCCAGAGTTAGTTTGCATTAAGTGACAGGGCCCAAATCCTACTTAAAATTTCCCGAGTTCATGATGCATCATAAGGAATAAAACTGGAAAAATCTGTTGGGCCAGATTGACTTAGATGATTATATGTCTACACGAAGTAAGTCTTGTTTCTTAAAACATAACTGACCGCACACATCAAATTATTTCCTTCTGGAATTGAGTCACGTTGGTAGGAAGCCAGGAAAATACTTTGGCAAATGGAATGGGGAAACTGAGTCAAGAGAATAAAACAAGGCCAGAGAGTTTAAGCTACTTACAATTACAGCCAGCTGGTGAATTGCAAGAACTTATCTTCCCTAACCAAAGTCATTTAAAAATGAATGGTTTATACCCTCCCCGCTTACCAAAAATTACATAGCTTAAGTCTCCCTGGTCTGGGAGATAAAGAGGAAAGACCCAATTTAATGTCATTTGTGCCCACTAAACCCAAGGACAGATGAAGCCAGGAACAAATAACAAAAATTGCTTGAACATCCAGACAGACCCAAAATGAAAGTAAAACAATATAGCACACCAAAGCATATTCCCCAAATACCCCTACACACTCATTTGATGCATCAGCATATTAAAAATGCACCTGGAAAGCTGATGAATATTCTGCTGAAACCTTCCCCTAAGATTCTCACTGCTGAGAAAAAATAAAATGCTCGCTCTAGACCACGCCCCTGCCCTTTCCTGGGCATGAACTTTTTATTGCTTCAGAGCTCTAACGGTCCCCAGAAGACGTACAGCTGGAGAAGTGTGACAAAGACAGCTCAACCCGAGCTTTCCCCCATCCTGTGCCCAGGTCCCTCTTTTTCTTTGACTTCCTGGTAAGTTAAAAGCAGCCTTTTCTGTGACCTTGGCTCCCTCCTTCCCTATAACTTTTCTAGCAAGCCAAAGCAGAGCACCTTCTAGGCTCTCCCTGGTTATTTCTTCCACCCTAAGTTTTTTCTTTGTTTCACTGTCCCCAACCTTAATAACTGTACTTTTAAAATCACCTGAACTTGTGTTGTGAAATCTTTCCTACATGAAGTGAAAAACGCACGCATTATAGG
Source organism: Furipterus horrens (assembly GCF_987537825.1). Classification (NCBI taxonomy): domain Eukaryota; kingdom Metazoa; phylum Chordata; class Mammalia; order Chiroptera; family Furipteridae; genus Furipterus; species Furipterus horrens. Next base: position 14,813,416 of record NW_028327171.1, read on the forward strand.
CAGGCCTAAGGCAGACCCACTCTGGGCTGGTGCCTGTTCAATAACAGAATCATTTGCTTTTACACAAACAAAACCTCACCGACATTGACTTTGATGAGGGGCAGTTTCTTATGACAATTGAAGTTCAGGCCACTCTATACAATATCTTCAGTCAAAAGATTCCACATGTGTGACAGTGTATATTGACCTTGAGGACATATCCTAAGTGAAATAAGTTAGACAGAGAGATAAATACTCTATTAACTCACTTATATGTGGAATTTTTTTTTCCTTAGAAAAAAAAACAAACAAAAAAAAACCTCATAGATACTTAGAACAGATTGATGGCTGCAAAAAGTGGGCAGCGAGGAATGGAAAAAATGGGTAATGATTGATCAAAAGTTATAAACTGCTGGTTGTTAAATAAATAAATAAGTCATGGTGACCGCTTTGAAGATACTCTATTGTATATTTGAAAGTTGCTGAGAGAGTAAATCTTAAAATTGTCATCATAAGAAAAAAATGTAACTGTGTGGTGATGAATATATTGGACATATTTTAGTGACCATTTTGTAATATTATATTGTTATGCAGTACACCTGAAACTAATATAACGTTTCATATCAATCATATATTTTTAATTTAAAAAAGATGCCACAGAATCTGACACACTTTCTTTATGGGTCCTCCTTAAGATTAATAATACTTCCACAAAGAATTTCTTTTTAAAATACAGATATCACTGCACATTAAATTTATTATTATTAAGCCTTATTTTTTAAAAGTATATTTTATTTATTTATTTTTAGAGAGTGGGCAAGGGAAGAAGACAGAGGGAAACATAGTTGTGCAAGAGAGAAACAGTTAGTTTCCTCTCACACGCCTCCAACTGGAGACCAGGCCTGCAACCTAGGCCTGTGCCCTGACTGGGGATTGAACCGCTGACCTTTTAGTTCACAAACTGGTGATCAATCTAGAGTCACAGCAGCCAGGGCTATTAAGCCTTACTTTAAATTATTCCATTGTGTTCAATACATGTGAGCATAAATTATTCTGATGATTTTTTAGATATAAGGAGAATCTGAAAGTGGATGATCTGAAGGCAAGATAGAGTAGAGAAAATTTTTACACACCTGATGAATTCATTTAACATCAGGATCAAATGGGTTCAGAGTTACTAAGAACATATATTAAATATAATACTGTTTAGACACTTGTGTTTAATTCTGTAAACATTTACTGTTAAGTAACATATTTAGATATGTTCAGTTTGTTTTATACTAAAATTAAAAATATAGTTGAGTTTAAGATTATTATGATAAACTTCACCTATCTCTTCAAATAATTTACACTAATTACATTAGCTAAAATCACATTTAGTGAATAATAAAAGTGGTCAGTCTTGTCAAATGTTAAAGGAGGCCATTATTTCAATGGTAGCATTTGTAGTGATAGAACTACATATAGTATCTGTAGGCATGTATGTAGGTAGGTATGTATCCAAAGATGATGAAAGACTAAATTCTGATAGATTTAAAGAAAATATGTAGCCGAAGAAGTCTTCAGAGCTGCAGGCCTTTTGTTCCATGACAACATCAGGCATGAAACCATGGTATTTCCTACCATGGCAAAAGAAATAAAAGAAACTTGCTGGTTTAAGTGACGCTTTGCTGCTGACTGAACAATATGACGCAGCAGTGATCCCCAGTAGGGTTTCACCTTACAGCATCTTCTGGATGAAAATCAACAGAGCCCTCCAGTTCTGCAGCATTTTCCAAATTATTACTCATCTTGAGAAGATTGACTGTTCACTGTGAAAGAAAATTGTATTCACCAGATTTGATGAAAAAGGGAGAGAATTATAATACTGGAGTTCATGGAAATAAATGCAGTAGCATTCCCTTACCTGCATGGGACACGTTCCAAGGCATCAGTAGATGCCTGAAATCATGGAGAGTACTGAACCTTTTATTATATGTTATATTTTTATATGTTATACTTTTCTATACATATATACATAAAGCGAAATTTATAAATCAGGCACATTAGGAGATTAACAACAGTAACTACAAATAAAATAGAATAATTATAATGATATACTATAACAAAAGGTATGTGAATGTGTTGTCTTTCTTTCTTTCTCCAGTAATTTTTAAAATATTTTTCAGGCCACACTTATTCCTAAACTCGAGTGACTATTCTTTACTTGCAGTAAATGACTCACTGTCACTCATTTCAAGGGGATACCTTGATGAAGTCTTCCAATGAGCTCAGTGTTTTCTGACGCAACATGTTGTCATCAATCAAACTACATTTTCTGTTCATGTCTTCCACCCACAAACTGAATACCTCCTTCTTCTTAACTAAGCACGTATCAGGTACCATGGCCATGACTTTGCAGTTCGAGGGGGAACAGCAAAACAAGTACACATTTCTTTTTCATTCTTCACAATTTTATGGATAAAAGATTTAGTAGATACAGAGAGCAGACTGACAACTGTCAGAGGGGAGGGAGTTAGGAGGCTGGGTGGAAAATGTGAAGAGATTAAACAAAGGAAAAAATGTAAACACAGAGAACAGCATGGTGATTACCAGAGGAAAAGGGGGGTTGGGGGAAAGGAAAGGGTAAAGGGGAGATAAACAGTGATAGAAGGACACTTGACCCAAAATCAAAGTAAAACAATACAGCACACCAAAGCATATTCCTAAAACCCTCCTAGGGCGGTGATCACATAATACAATATATGAGTGACATACATATGTACACTGAACCTGTGTAACTTATTAACTAATGTCACCCCAATAAATTAAGTAAAAAATTTTATGGTTTTTTTCTTACTGTAGATCTTTGCAATCTCAGCATACAATTTTTTCTTTCCGTATTTAGTTGAGAACTTTCACCTTGCATATAAAAGGACCTCTTTATGGGTTCTCTTTGGCATATCCAAATTGCCAGCATCACTACTTTTGTACTTGGAGGCATTATTCAGTAAAATCACCCAGAATGGTGCATATTTTAAAAGTTATGAATTGTTTATTTCTGGAATTTTTTATGTAGACTTTTTGAACCACAATTGACTTCAGATAACTGACACTGCAGAAATAAAATCTATGGATAAGGGGAGATTATAGTAAATCTAAATACGTAAAAATAATCAATACACTTAAATTTTAGTAAATATGTGTATCATTGTAATGGAGTTCTGGTTAGATTAATAGTCTAATCTTTGTTATAAATAACTCATTTATATATATATATATATATTTTTTTTTTTTTCTGAAATAGAAAAACAAAAACAAAAAAACCTTAAGATCCCTTGGAGTTTGGGCCAAATCAATACTTTCAAGCTTGCCCCAAATTGATCTTTTTGGAGCTCAAAGCTATTTGTTTGAGATGCAAATTTCTTCTGAATGCGTATGATTTGCTGATGCGCTTTCTCTATTTCCTTCTACTGTACCTTGACTGCAAAGAGAACAGTGCTGAAAAATATCAATATTTGAGTTAGCTTAAGGAATTAACAGAACTTCACTGCTGGAAGCAAAAGAGATGAGCAGGGCTTGCTGGGTAAGCAAACCTCCACCATACAGTGGTTCAGCATCAACTTCTGCTCGCAAACTAGTTTTGAATATGTGTAACTTTGTATAAGTGAGGAATGAAGAAAATCCAGAGGTAGAATAAAATAGCTAACTTTTCAATTCTTTATCTAAATCATTGATGATAGCAGTATATCTATTTTTGTGGTAAACTCAAAAATAACACTGACACTAGCATTAATAGAAAAAACTGAAGTTGAAACTGGAAGAAACAATGTGCATATCTTTTAGAGGAAGTGGATTGCTGAATTACATCCTACTGTTACCATTGGATGGTCGTTTGGAGCCTGGGGAGTCTCTCCCAGCTGCCCTGATGGCAGCCAGGAAAGGTTCTTACACCGAGCATGTGGAAAGCTAGAAATACTAATAGCTAGGGCCCAAACACACAATAAGCCCAAGTTAGTTGGATAAGAAAAAGCCCTCACTGCCCTTCAGTACCAGATTGGGGGTGAAACTAGGGGAGGGCAGACACATGCATAATAGAAGTCAAAATGTCACAGGGGTAAGTGTTGGGCCAAAAAGGCTTGTCAGTCTAACCTGGGAAAAGAAGGGATTGGTGGGGAGGTGGACCCACGGGAAGCACGCCGAACTTTGGGAAGTTGATGGGTCCTTTTGAGAAAGCCCCTGATCTGCCCCATACCCGAGCTGACCTAATCCCAGGGGAACAAAGAAACTCTGGCTTGTGGCTCATGATTGCTTGTGAACTGCACTTGCAAGGTGACCTTGCCTGTTCTCTCCATGAGCCGTGTGCCAGCAGGAGGGAGTCCTCCTCTCTCTCTTGCCCTCCTGATGACACTCGGCCTATGTGTTTGCCTGTTCTCTCCGCTGGGGGTCTGGTACCCTGTGGCCCCAGCAGCTGCATGGCCCATGGTTGTGCCTGCTGCCAACTCAGGCTCAGGGAGGGGACCTGACACAGCCAGGATCTAGCTAGGGACCTGGATGGAGACTAAGCTCGGTTAACAGCCACTTGCAGGCTCCAAAGTCTGGACTTTACAATGGAGCAGACACTCTAGATTATAGCTTTTGTCTTGGTTTTGCAAAGGAGATGAACTTCGAGACAGGAATCCACCATTCTCCCACGACATGCAGAACCTGAGTAAAACCTCTTTTCTTTTACACCAGCATCTGCCTCACGAGTCTGTCTTTTGTGGTGACAGGCAGCTGATCCCCTGTTCTATTTGTTTGTTTGTTTGGTTGGTTAAAAATACCATTGCCCTAGACTTTAAGGTTTGATATTGTTGCTCAAAATTAAAATCTGTGCCAGATGAGTAACTTCATCTGCTTCACCTACCAACCTAAAATGATAGAACAGAAATGGACTAACACTATTCACATGTTTTCAAATCCAATTCATTGCCAGATAATTGTTTTAATAAATTATGTGCCTCCTATATAGTAACAGCTTAATAAATACAAACTACCATCATCATTATCACTATAACTATCATCACTATTAAGTAACTATTCTGTCTTGTCTGGGTATGCAAATGACTCATTAATATAAAGGGATTTAATAATCTATGGGATATTTCTATTGACATGACATCTTTCTTGTATAGGTGACCACATTCTTCTTAAACTAGTTAGTTTCACAAAACTAAATTTAGTGTTGCTGTATATTTTGTCCAGATAAAATTGAAATAAAAGAGTAGCAGTAGAAAAAAAAATGTGTGTGGAAATGTGCCATGAATGGAACACTGTAGGAAACATACTTTCAAATGAAGTCCTCTTAAAGATAATTTGAAACTCAAAGTTCCTGCCAAAATGTACTTTGTATGACTTAAGATAAAACACTTTAAAGAGGTTATAATAGCCAATATATTTTTTTTGTCAACTGCTGTATCTAATTCCTGTTATTTTAGGCAAGATGATTAGGTGGTAAACAACATTAGCTATTCATTAGTTGTAACCATTCTTGCTGATTTTTTTCTCAGATGTAAAGATTTAATTTAGTGACAGGAAAAATAGCAAATCAACTTTGTCATGTGAACTAAGTAAATAAAAAGATAAATAAGTACAAAGACTACCTATACTTCTGAAAATGACCCACTCTAAAGAACTGCAGTATCTAAAATTAAGTTGCCACTGAGGTGATGTTCTTCATTACTTACATTTGTAGATTAGTAAGTAATGTCATTAATACCCAATGCAATATTTTTGGAAAGAACAATCAGTGTATATGTCAGGGTCCATAGAGAATCGGCAACACATTAATTAAATAGCATCATGCTTCCTTATGCATTCTTAACACTAGCATCTTTAACTTAATCAAGATCTTCTTACTTCGCTACTGCCTTAAAATACTTGTTAATAGTGAAATAGAGATTGAGTTTCACACGGATGTGTGAAGTTTATCTGTTCCACTCTTAACCGTAACTCATATTCATTCAAAAATTTTATATAATTTCTTTAGTTGATCCATTAGTTTATTTCCTTCACAGATGTCAATTAAACAGAGACTTTCAGGTGATATTGTTGTTGTTGTTGTTATTATTATTATTATTATTATGTATTTGCTTTTCATATATAATTTATAAAAATATATCTTTTAAATAATCACCTTTATCACCTATCTTTTCATAAAATATTGTCCTCAAAACAAGATCAGTTTTATACAGAAAAAATATATACCTGCAATGTATGAATGATTATTTTGTGTTCATATAAGCTAATTCACATATCTTTAAAAAATATGCTTGAGTTTATTTTCTATTTTGAAAAAAAAAATGTCACATTTGATAATCCTGTATATTTTGCCATCACATTTGGAAACTTTTGGGAATATAAATGCAGGAACAGAGAAGGAAAGTCATTATTAACTTAGAAAAGAGAAATCTAAGAGAAGCAACAATATGATGACTGTCATAGCTAAGTATTTATAAAATTATTATGTTCATCATAGACTTAAGTTTTCTGTGCTATTTGAGAGGACTGGTAAATGAGATTTTAAGAGGAAAATTTCAATTTAGTACAGAAATGTGCTTCCTAACGCCCTTGCTCCTTCCTTCTCCCTTCTTCCTCATTTTCTGCTTTCCTTCCTTTCTTCCTCCTTTCCTTCCTTCCTTCCTCCTTTCTCTTTCTTCTATGACACCTTTAGTTCTCTTTGTTTAACTTACTTTCATTCTTTCTTTAGTCATTTTTTTTTTTTGGAAAACGAACTCACTTGAAAATTATAAAACTTTAAAACATAAAGAAAACAATAATTAGTTATAATCCCTACATACAGAGATATTAATAGTACATAATTTTAATTTCCTTACTATTTTTCTAATCACAAATATAACAGCATGAATATTGATTTTCAAAGAAAATGATATTAACAATGGAATAAATGACTAGCAATAGAAAATTGTTCCATTTCTCAATGCATTTTTCAAACTACATTTGGATGACTCTGTGTCAAGACAGTTAGAAAGGTAATTCCAGTACCCATAGGCCACTAGACACTTATCCTTGAAGGTCCTTTTAACTTTAAGATCTCATGTGTTAAGAATTCAAGTGGTATTTGTTCTAGGTCTGTGAAATATGTCACTGACATTTTAATAGGAATTGCAGACTGGTGCAGCCACAATGGAAAATAGTATGGAATTTTCTCAAAAACTAAAAATGGAATTGCCTTTTGATCCAGTGATTCCATTGCTAGGATTATACCGGAAGGATCTTGACACACCAATTCAAAATAACTTATGCACCCCTATGTTCATAGCAGAGCTATTTACAGTAACCAAATGCTAAAAACAGCCTAAATGCCCTTCTGCATCTGTAGATGAGTGGATCAAAACCTGTGGTACATTTACACAATGGAATACTATGCAGCAGAAAGAAAGAAGGAGCTCCTACCATTTGTGACAACATGGATGGAACTAGAGAGAATTATGTTTAGCAAAATAAGCCAGACAACAAAAGACAAATTCCATACGATCTCACCTAATACAGGAGACTAATGAATAGCACAAACAAATGAGCATAATTGAACCAGAGTCATGTAAACAAGGAGCAGAATAACAGTTACTGGGATGGGGGGTAAGTAAAGGGAGGGTCTAGTCAAAGAACTAGTATGAATGACCCATGGACATGGACAATGGGGTGGGGATTGACTGTGGGAGAAGCAGTGGGCTGGGCAGGGGGGAGCAATGGGGGAAAAAGTGGGACAACTGTAATTGAAAACAGTAAGTAAATTTTTTTAAAAAGTGAAAATAAAATGAATGCAAGTTGTACCACAATAAAATATTCCTAACTTGGTCAAAAGTGGAATGAACAAATAACTCCTAAATAAAATCATTCTCTTTTATGTCTTTTTGAACCCTATTGGTTTTTTTTCTATAGATAATGTCTAATAATTTGGGGAACACACAGTCTTACAATTTTGTTTTTGGTTGTTTTAATTATTCTTGCACTTTGCATTTAAACTTACTGGTTTTCTAATAGTCTAACCTGATGGGATATATTTAATACAAATATATAAACCTGTTTATTAAAAAAACACATCAATTAACATGCTTTATTATTTTTAATGTTCATCATCTTAAAAAACATTCTTAACACCTAAGGATCAGAGCCTGGCTTGACAGCTTGTATTAGAGCTAAGATAATTTGCCAGATCCCAACTATATGATGTTCACATATCAGTGGAAAAAAGTAGAAAAAGATACATAATTTTGAGAGTGGAAAAAAAGGCACAAAGGCAATTTCAGAAAGAAAAAGTAAATCACATTGATACAACTAAATTGGTACATTTACATTAAAGTAAACAAAACCATTTCAACAAGAGACAATCATCGACTTTAATTTTGGAATAAAAGAGAAAAGAACATTTTCAGCAGAGAGAATAATATAAAAAGAGATAATGAGGACTTTATAAGTAGATCTAAATTGGGAATTAAAGAGCATGCAAAGGATGGGGCTAGAATGTATACAGGCATCATATTATGCATTAGTTTATCATGCAAAAGGCTGTGATATTTATTCAAATAGATGAATAATTACTAAGACTCTTCAGTAAAGCAAAGACATGATTATAGTCTAATATATATTAGTATATTGTGGTGAAACACTGATAACGAATAGGATAATCAAAGGACTATTGCGGTAATTCAAGTGAGAGATAATAAAGTCTAGCATGAGAAAGAAGTAGCCATAAGAGACATGGGGTTTTGGAACAGTAATTGACTGAGCATGAAGAGTGAAAGATAGGGAGAAATTCATGAAACTTTTTTCAAGTTCCTAATGGGGGAAATGAACAAATGATGACATCATTCTCAGAAAATGCCCTTCTTAGGGAGTGAGATGGATGAGGAGGGAAGTGTTCAGCTTTTTTCAAGGTAGGTCTTAGATGCTCGTGGGTCACCTGTGGTAGTGGAGGAAGGATGTTCAACTTGCCATTGGACATTAGTGTTTGGAATTTAGGAGGAGGACCATGCTTAGGGGAAGAGTTGGTGTTTAAAACTGTGGATGTGAAGGGGATATTTCAAGGAAAAAGTGGAGAGAAAGAGGGATGGGGAAGTTTCCAAGAGAGAACACTAAACAGTGACACCTACCAATGAGCAGATGCAGAAGTGATGGGCAAGAGGTGGAGAAACTTTTAGAAGGCTGTGGGAAAAATATGAAGTGTTTTAATAATAACATTTTGCAGATGATCACCGCCACCCTCCGTTCCGTTTAAGTGATAAGAATTCTACATGCCTTAATGTATTGCATACGTTCTAATTCCTGTAGGCATGGTTAGGGAGACAGCTTTCTAGATTTCAGGAAAAAAAATTTGGGTTCCTGAACACGTCTTTTGAAAAATTATTTTACTTTATGGTGGTAGTAGTTGGAAAGAAAAAAAAAAAAAAAAAAAACACTCTTCACAAAAAGACAGACAATAAGTGACCTAGATAGTAGAAGAAGTGACCTAGATAATGGAAGAATAGATCAGAATAACCTCTCATACTTCATATACTTTCAAAGAGATTATTAATGGTATTATTAATAATAATGAAAATAGCAATGTTAATGATAGAGAAGATACTTACATAGTGCCTATTATGAGCTAGGTCCCATCATAAGCACTTTATATATTTCAATGCATATAATTTTACAGTAATTCCATGAGAGATGAACTATTATTTTCAATTATTTGATGGGAAAAACAAAGTAGAAGAGTATAAAAAATGTTAGCAAGTTCACATTGTAAGTTAGCAAGTGACATGGGATTTAAATCCAGGCAATTTACCCTGAAAGACCATACTTTTGACCATTAAACATATAGCCTCACATGGTAATTGATTTATAAATTAACCATTTTTCTTTGGTGTGTGGAATTTTTATTACTTTATTAATTATATAATCATAATAAAGTATTAGGCATATATAAATAAAATGAATGTAATAACAAAATCCATGTTGGCAGCACTGCTACAACTTCTATATTTTACTACCATTGAATGAGTAGCATATACAAAATTCAAACGCGGCCAAAACGTGGGTGAGCCCATAATCTAAAGATTCAGCTTCTTAGGGCTGCTTTCTGCTGCACAATGACGGGGAAATGCCCCACACAATGGTTTGCCGTAGTTCTGAAGTGTAAAACACAGACATAAAAAAGCAGAAGTTGATGGAGAACACTGGGCTCCCCAAAAGGGAAGTATTCGGCAGTTTTTTGGAGTAAACAACAACTGGTGCATGGGTGACACCATACAAACACTTCAACAGATGGCACCATACCTACCTTCTGGAAAAGATCAGTGTACTCTTCGTCATTTGAGCTGTATCTGTGTCTAACTCTGTCTTTGCACTTACATCTCATCGTGCTGTCATTACCGGTTTGCCTGTCTAGCCATTGATTGAGCCTGCAAATTCTAGACATCGGAAATTATATCATGGGTGTTTTTTTCTAAAGCTTAGGTGTGGGTCCAGAACATAGTTGGGGCTTAGTAATGGTTTGAAAAACACTAAATATGTGCATTTGCTGTATTATTTTATTTTGCCGTAAATTTCAAGGAAAAAAATTACTCAAGTCACTTAAAATTGCATCTTTCATTAAAAAGTCAAGAAAGATAGTAGGTAATATATTTTATGATCATTTATTTCTTAGTGATATAAACAAAATTTTTTCTTTTACACATTTTATTGTTTATCCTAGTACAGTTGTCCCAATTTTCCCCCTTTGCTTCCCTCTACCCAGCCTACCCGTCATTCCCACAGTCAATTCCCACACCATTGTCCGTGTCCATGGGCCGTACATATATGTTCTTTCACTAATCCCTTCTCCTTTCCAACTAACCCTGTTTTAAATAATTTCATTAAAGTTACTTACCTAACACACTCCCCTTATATTTGATGTTTTCCTTTCTTTATTTTCATATCCTTTATGTTTTGTATAGTATGTTAAGCACAATTATGTTGAAGTAAAAATTATTAGTTAATACCTACACAGAATTCAACTTCATACATTTTTCAATGACTACCTTAACTGGCAAAAGCAATGAAATGAAATGATACTAAGAAGAAAAAAAGAAATACAACAATATCCAGTCAATATTTGCATTTCTCTATAGTAGAATCTGAGTTTTATTAACACTTTATATGGAGTACATACCACAGTCCATTATTGTGAAATGAATAAATACAGTATAATATTTGAACTGGATTTTGAATAGGTTCATTTATTTTTAATTTGTAAGACCAAGTGAGACTGATTACATAATTATCAGCTCCATTTATACCTTCTATGCACATCAGAAATTACAGTTCCAAGTTCCCCCTCAACTAGATTGGGGCTCTATAATAGAATCAGAATTCAATAGGATGAGAACAAAAGTGATATATACCATATTCTTAACTTTCCTTTAAGAATCCCCCTTTCCTGTGACCATCTTATTGTCTCAAGCTTGGAAGCCAATAATAAAAGATGGTGGATTCCCCCATTGTAAAGAGGCAGAAACTATTAATTGGAAAAGGGCAACTTAAAAGAGCTATTAAATCAGGATATGAAAAAATATGTTTGTAATATTCATTGATATTGGATATTCTATATTATAATATTGAGGATAGACTGAGGTCTTTGTGTGGATGTGAGGTGAATAAGAGGAAAAAGAATTAGAGCTGGAAAAAGATGGGTAGAAAAAAATATCTCTTACTCAATAGGAATCACTCTGTATTGCTTATCAAACCACTGAGTTTTTGATTTCTCCTCCTAAGGATGTCTCTCAAATGTAAAATGTGTCTTGTGAAAATATGGAAATACTTAAAAGATAAAAAATGAGAGAATAAATGTGAAACGAAGAGAAAGAAGACTATGTGGCTCAATTGTACTGGAAGGGAATGATATTGGGTCTTTTACTCAACTTTTGCTTGGTTCCAAATTTCTGGATGAATTGCATATAAAGGTGGGTCAACTCCACATATGTAAAACCACCATGTAGGAAACATATATATCAATAAATTAGTTATTCTGCAATTCTGTTTCTAGAATGAACTACTTAATCATTTAGCAAATCATGCAATCACTTGACCATGAAGTGGAAAATAATGTTTTCTTTATAGCGTGGTCTTGCAAGTCACATGGCAAGTGCTAAAATGTGTAAATGCTCTTACTGGAAGTTTTTAAATTTTTAATTTAAAACTATATTATGATTATTAGTATGATCTCATGTGAATAAGTTTCTCTCAAAAAAATAATGTGAAATCAACAAAGAACATGCCATGTGATCAGTAACACTTCTAAAACTAGTTTAAGAGACAAGTTATTTTGTTTTGTTTTATTTATCATCTTTCAGAATGAAGATCCCAGACTACTTTTGTGGGTTTTATAACAAAACACTTTGTTGAGTAAAAAGACTAATCTATTGAGAGAATGTGAGCACTCCAGTAAAACTGAAAGACATAAATTGCTAGACTAGTTTACAGCACTTGATCTTCTGGGTGTCTCATAGGCACACTCAAGAAACTGATATAGAAGACCTCCTGTGATCCCACAGAATATTTCATCTAATTTAAATTCACACTGCCATCGGCTACTACTGCTTTTGTCACTGTGCACTGTAATGACTAGATATAGCATTTTCCAGAGCTTGATGTCACGCTGGGGAAAAAAATAAATGTTTTCTCTGTAACTGCTTTTGTTATTTTTTTCTCATGCAAAGAATAATATCCATCAAAGTTCCTGACGGATAAGTATTTTCTATGAACTGAGAATGTAAAGAGGGGAGAAAACAACTTTGTGAGAATATAAACTGTAGTTTCTTTAAATATTTTCATTGCTAGACTTGGAAATCAGCAAAAGAAATGTGTTGGTGTACTTTTGGTGGATTGCCGGCAATGTCTACAGGACCTTCTGATATTACTGATTCTATAGAGTTGTGCAACTTTGATAGACTTTCAGTTGCTTAAAATATTTAATAACTATGATCAGAACTTAAGGTACAATAATACAAATAGTAATATAAAATATCACTGTTGATAGCACTGTATTTAAATTTTGTGCAGTAGAGGGCATTTGGATTTTCTATTATAAAAAGTATAATCCCTTAACTTTTTCAACCAGCTTTCTTTCTGATAAGAGAAACACGTATCGGCCTTTTACAATACCAATGCCTAGCCAAACTTCTAATGGGTTTCTTCTTATACTTAATAAAAATTTGTTCATTTGCTGGTGAAGTAGCTATAGTATCTCTGACAATCAATTTTTATCTGTTTTTCTTAAGTTTACTTCTTCTCAGTTTATTCTTAAGCATGTGTTTATTTGTTTATTATTTATTATTGTGCTTCTTGTTCCTTTATATCCACTGACACTGAGAAAAGTTCCTTAAAAAATAAAATATAGCCCCAAACATACCATTTTATTAACCTATAAGGTATTAATCAGTTTTACTTTTCTGAACAAATTCATCTGAGCACTCTTGTTTCATACATATGTGTATTGGTGTGCATGGGTGTGTATAAGTAATTACACATTTTAATGTCAGCATATGTACATAATAATGAAGAAATTAAAATTACGTTCTAATTTAGGTTTTACTACATTATGAAAGTTGGATGTTTACAAAGCAAGAAGAACTTGGAAGAAAACATTGCTGAGCAAACATTGCTAATAAAGGTGTTACTTTAACTTATTACTTTATAAAATTATGATATGCATTTTCCATTATTTAAAAATGATATAAAATATTTCTCCATGTGTTTTTAAGTAAACAAAGTGGTAGATGGACATTTTTTAAATTAACTTAGTGTTTGACCACTTTGTCCATCTTATGCTTGGCTTAGCTTCTGTATCAATAATGTTGCTTGTGTGCAATTCTTATTAACTTTGAGTTTTCCAGATACCTTGACAGGAGATTATTAAAAATATAATTTTCTAAATGTTAATTAATCACATACTTTTTTTGTTTTGCAATTTTAAACTCCCCAAACAATTAAATATTTCAACAACCCATCCTGAGCATGACTGATACATAAAAGCTTACCTTTGATTTACAGTGTTAAATTGTTCATCAGACTGAAGGTTATTTGATTACAAATAATGCATATACAAAGATATATATTTTTTATCTTTTCTATCTGAAGACTAGGCATCTAATTTTAGTATTTTGAAGTTTCTCTTTAGAACTTTGATACAAAGAGCAAATACATATGCTTTTACCCTGAAATTTCAATGCTTAAAGTAAGACTCAGGAGTAAATTCGACATTCTGGGAATTTTTGTTAACTCATTTATTTCGTAAGCTTTTTATTTGTTATCTAGAGGAATTGACTCAATTTGTTTCATACTAATTGTTATTATATTTCTTCTAACATAAAAAAGCTAAAAACACTAATAAGATACATATAAGCCACATTAAGTTCCATATGTACTAGAGATATTTAATAAAAATATTTTTCTTTTCTTCTATCCATCTAAAAGGATCAAAGTTAATTCTTTCCTTATTTCTTTCTCTTTTCTCTTATCCATGCCTATCCTCATTGATTCCCTTCTGATCTAATTCTAAAGGAGATTACAGATAACGTATTACGAAGCCAGATTATTAAAATGACAAACAAAAACAAATAAATTCAAAGAAATAAGGAAAGTAATAAAAACACTAAACACCTAGGTACCCATGATCTAAACATTGTAATCTAATATTAAATTCAAGCTGCGTCTCCCCCAGAATCACACAACTACACTTGGGACAAGGATTAAAAAATAATAATAAAATTTCAATTTATATGCATATCTGGTAGAAAATAAACATTATAGAATAATTATCAAAAATAACTACAATTATGAAATAGTTTACATTAAATTCTCTGAAAGAAATAAAATAGAAATGTGAGCTCAAGAAGCAAAAGTGTTAATGTAAAAATTCTCATTTTAAAGATGACCTTTTTTAATGTATGTAAAATTGATTTTGGTGGTATATTGACATATGTTGGCATTTGTAATTATTGATAATGAATGGTGTGAATATTTTTATTTTCTAAAGTTACTATTTCAATGTGCTAAAATTATAACATTTATTTACAGATTTGAGGCTTAGAACAGTTCATTTTAGGTATAACCTTAAAATATACAAGAAGGTACAGTTTTCAAAAAATGTTAAGTGAAATGTATGAGCAAAAAATGTTAAAACCATTAATCTTATGATTAGGTTCTTAGAAGTAACCATCCTGTTTTCAATTAATCTATTGTAGTTTTTAATTTTAAAATTACTCTTTTAAATTTTCAAGAAGGCTTTGCCATATCATAATTTTTAACTCCTTAGACATTCTTAATTAAGTTAGCTTGAAGTAAAGTCTTTTTTTTTCCCTGTCGTTTACACTCATAAAGGAAAACACCTATTTTGGTTTTCTCTCAGATTCCTGAATTTTCTGGAGTTAGTTGTGAAGTTCTTTATCTGCTCATAAGTTTTCATTCCTGTGATTTTCAAATAACTAGGATCTCTCATACAATGAAAAAGCAGATGAAGGTGACAGAAACACAGATTCGGGCACTGAGGGTTGAACAGACAGGCAAAAGCTTGATTTCTGAGTTGAAGTTCTGGCAAGAAATGTCCATTGTCCATGCTCCACCCCCACACCCCTAACTTCCTGGCCGCTCCCTAATCACCCCCAACCCTGCCAGTGCAAGGAAATGTTCTCTCTCAACTGTGCAGACACGGAGGCAGAGCAGAAGCCAGTTCTGCGTTCATTTATGCCAGGCTGACAGAAGGAGCGCTCACGTAACTCTCAGGGTTGCAACCGCTTATTAAGCAAGATCTTAGGCCACTGTCTACTAAATTCTCTGAGTAACAGTGAAATCTCAGACTTCTTTCCTGGCAGTAAGTGGAGGCAAGACTTCTGCACTGTCATGGAGGCCTAGAGTCTGACATTGTGTTATAAAGAAAACATTTACGATACCTGTAATTTATGGAGAGTCCCCTGCACGACCTATTGACGTTGACAAACAAAATGGAACCTAATTGCTATATGACTTTAAGTATGAAGTTAATGGTGAGAAGAAATAATAGATATATGCTCAATTTTCTAACCTCTTATATTAGTTTAACTACACTTAAAAAAGTATGAAATGTTTCTCAATTCTTTTTATGAAAGTAATATACATTTTACCTAAATTTTATAAAGATCATATAAAAGTTAAAATTACAAATCAACTTAACTATGACTTGAGATAGTAAAATTCTTACTAACATATCACAAAATCTATTTTTGGAAAGTATTTCACTAGTAGGACACTGAGTGAACACAAGGCTCAGTCTGTCTAATTAGAATCACATGAATCAGAGAATATTTTTCCAGTAGCAAGCTTTACTAACAATTACAAGTTACAAACAAAGATGCAGAGAGAGGACATCCCACTGGCTCCACGAATTGTTCTTTCCAATGCCTGGTCCAAAATCAATGAGGTTTTTAATGAAGGTGGTAAGCTACCGCACACAGCAGGAATCTGTACATTATTAAACAGATTTACTTTTTTTTTTTTTAAGCCCAGTTACTATATAGTACTCTCAAAGGAGCTCTGACTAAGAATTTAGCTCTTTGTGTTAATAGAATAAAATATTATCTTGTGCATATTAAAACATATAAAAACTCAGTTTCTGTTTGACCAACACCCACAATTCCATTCTCTGCTCCTAGTAACTGTAATAGTAAGTATGGTATGTATATTTGTTCTATGGTAAAAAGTGTAGAGGCTTTGAGGAAAATTACTAAGGAGAATTCTAATTAATACAATTTGGAGAAAATATAATTTTAATGAGAAAAAAATGAATTTTACTTTGAAGCATAAATTATTCCTTTGAAGAGTCACATTTAAAAAGTTCTATATTTAACAAAACTTTAAAAATTAAGTATTCTCTGGTTCAAATAACTAATAGAATCAAGGAGTATCCTAAAACGGGCTCCATTCTCACAGTTTGTGAGGTGCATAGAAATCTGAGGTCAGAGAAGGACTGATGGTATGATTCCATCTCATGAGAAAAAGGGAAGGGAAGAATATAAAAATTAGAAGTACTTCTAAGGAGAAATGAATTTTGAAAAGTGATATACCTAGTTTCCAAACCTTCTTTCTGACATCTTGCTTCAGAATGTTTAAAGCTGCAGCCTAAACAATAGTAACAATAAAGTCACAACAACCACACACAAAAAAGCTTAAATATAAGTACTTTATTATTTGTTCTAGAACCTATATCTTTAGTTATCTGATCTCTCTTTTGAATTTTTGTTCTATTTTATTTTAAAGTGTACATTATCTATCCTTAAATACATGAAAACTATTATTAAAAGTAAGTCTTAAGGAAAAGGTCTATTACCTCCAGGAAGTTTACTACATATTTTTTTTTATTGATTAGCTAAATACTTTTTGGTATCTTTCTTTCCCTAGTGAATGCTGTGCAAAAATGTTATTAAAATTCTAATACACAATGTAACCAAACAGAAATCTTAATTTTAAATTATATGAAGGAAATACTCAGAGTCTCAGGAGTAATGTTCTGATCTTCATTATGTGTGTGTGCCCATCAGTCTACACAGTGATTCACTAGATAAAACCTTTGAGTGTTACAATGCCCACACTTTTCTTTTTCTTTTTTAGTTACTGTTGAAATACAATGAAATCATATTGATTTAGCTAAATTAGTTTGGTAGGTGTCCTTTATCTATATAGACACTTTGTCTTCCAGGACAGATCTTGTAACTTGTAACCCAACTGACCCAAGTATAGAAATAAACATCTGTATAAAAGCTCATACACTCGGAGTATTTATTTTAAACAAATTTATCTGGAAAAATGAAGGAAAAGGGAAATACAAAGTACTACTAGTAGAAAAGAATGCATACTATTATGGTAAAGAAATAGTTCACAATATCTGTTTCAATGAAGAGGGGAAAATGGAACACACTTTTGGTAGAAAAAATATGATAGCATTTTCTACTTGTAGGCATTAACTCAAATGTAAGAGTGTTTTTCATCACTGTCTTAAATGCAATTACATCACGTAGAAATAGTATAAAAACCTTGGCTTCTGGTCATGAAAGATTTATTTAAATATAGACTTATTGAGAATCAAATATAAGTTTAAATATCTATTTGTACAAATTATAATTCTTTTCACCTTTAATTTTTTTCAAAAGAAGGCAATGTTAACTGTGCATTAAAGAAAGGTGAATATAATATGTTTTTTTAGACCCTCTTGTGGAAAAAGGAAGAGGTGAATATGTTAATGCAAACAAATAAAACATTGAGAAACCCCTCAAATCATCTGCATAACAATGATATTATACACACCAAAATGCTGATGTAAAAGTATAATTTACCTATTGTCCACCTATTATTGTATTTTTTAACAGCACTTTCACAGAAATGGCAATACTTGATTATATTCAATGGAGTTTTAGCAGCGTAAGAGAATATCAGTGTAATAAAGGAATTGAGTGAACTTGTGCTTCTGGTTTGTTGCGTGTAAAACTGGCATCACGTGGTCATTAATAAAATGATGACAAAGGGAGAAGTTCTCTGTTATCCCCTGAGGTGTAATGGTTGTTGACATGTTAAAAGTATAACACATTCTCTTCTTCAGACCTATATGATGATGATGATGATGATGATTTGCTTGGAATTTTGGATATTGATATTAGATTTATTTTATAGTGGTCTGCTAAGTTTATTTAAAAGAGTACTATGCGACAAATATTGGTAAACATAATCTTTATTTTTAATATATTTTTATTATACCTAAAAATATCTAAAATAATTTTAGCCTGTTATAGGTGAGGTGAATTGTAATCAGAGAATGTGTATATAGATGCAATTGCACAGAAAGTAAAATATTTTTAATAAGTAAACATTTCAAAAATTTACATACAAATTTATTATTTTTCCTTCCTGATGTTTTGAATATAGCTGTTCAATTATAAGTTTCTGTTTGTTTCTTCATATTGTTGTTTATGTAATGGAATGTGTGATTTTTGATAACTTATCAATATATTGCAACCTTCGATAAGTAACAATATGTGGAGTCCTCCTCCTCAGTTATCATTGTAACTATACATAATTAGAAAAGTATGAATTGTACTTCTTATCCAGAAACTGTAATATTTCAGATTATGCCCCCAAATAAAATCTTCTAGATTATTTAATAGGTCTGAATCACATCTTAATTTATCTGCATTTTCTGAAAATCATTACATGTTTTTGAGGACTAAAAAATAACCACATACATAGTGCTTATGACATTTAAAGCCCTCTTCTAAGTTTTTTTTAATATTTGTGCTAATTTAATACACCCAATAGTACTTATTCCATGTAACAGTTTGCTAAGGCTGCCATAACAAAGTACCTCAAACTAGGTGGCTTAAAAAATCAGAAATTTATTCTCTCACAGTTCTGGAGATTAGAGGTCTTAAATCAAGATTTTAGGAAGGCTGTGCTCTCTCTGAGAAGGCCTACACATTCCTGGCCTCTTCCTAGCTGTTGGTGATGGTCATCACTCCATGCCATTCCAGGGCTTGGAAATGCATCCCTTCAATCTCTGCCTCTGTCATCATGTGGCATCTCCCTGTGTTTCCCCTTTGACATTTTATTCTGCTTATATGGACATCAGACATATTGATTGCATCTATAAAGGCCCTAATCCAATTAATGCAATACTCTCAGATACTGGGAATTTGAACATGAACAAATCCTTTGAGGGATCACAATTCAACTCATAACAGTTAGTGAGGTAAATACTGGTATTATCTTCAGATGACATTAGAAATGGGCCCACCAACATATTCATAGCTTTTGTAGATGACACCTGCTAGAAAGGGGAAAATTGAGATTAAAATGCAGGAAATCTGTCCTGTCAATCCATGCTCTACCCACTGCACAATAATTGCACTTCTTATTACATGAAATTAGGTAAATGTCTTTTAAAATTTGACACCTTGTAAGTGCTCCACAAATGCTAACTTTTTCTTCCCCACTTTATCTTATTTTTTTCTTTAATAAATTTTCCTGTTATATTTCAAGCTTCTTACACCTTTTTTTTTTAATGCAGTAAACAATAGAAGTAGGTACAACCTTCCACAGACTACTCTAATATGTACATTACATGTGGTCTTAATAATAAGGGTACCATTGATAGCATTGCACAATTTCTTTATTCACATTCATAATCTATGACATCTTAATTAAGACTTTGATATTTAATCTTCTTTCTTTAGCTGCTTTTATGAACTTTCAAAATTCTTTTATAGTTCATCTAATTTTATACTTAATGTTCATATGGTAACCAATTATGTCTTGACAAAATAAATGTACTTTTCTTATTGATTACGATATCATCATATCTTTGGTTATATTTTTCAGACAGGCCTACATTATCTAAAACAGGCATAGAAATATTTGAGAAAAATTTCAGAGGTTAAAACTACAAATTTATATGTAAAGTTAAAAAATTCTCTGTCATCACACTAGAGATCACAATATGATTGTGGTTTTTGCAGTCTTTTACTGTTACAGTATTCCCTCACTTATCACGGGTATTACATTCTAGACACCCCTGCAAAGTAGGAATCTTACATTTATTCTACATTCTTAAACCTATGTAACTTTAACAACATATGTATACAGTACTGCAAAATCCCACGATATAGCAAAAAGTCTGCTATAAGTAATTAAATATAATATTTTTAAAAATCCCGCAATACAGTGAGTCCGCGAAAAGTGAACCGTGATATAGAGAGGGACTACTGTGTTGACATTTCTGTTATTTCCTTGTAGATATCATGACAGAGAAGAGAATAAACAGCTGTGTGGTGAGGAATTTAAACTTGTCCAGAGGGAATTCTGGCCTTTGTTCTGGCTTCCAGGAGGTGAGCTCTAAACACACGGACTTTTCTAAGTAATAAGGGTATGTATCTTTATTACTTATGGTGGGTTCCTTGGACCACACCTAGTAGTTTATGCTACCTAGATCGCTTGAGGTAGGGCTGGCCATTTAAGAAAGAACCATTTGCTTAGAGGGTGGAAACTTTCTAATCATGAATTCAATCTACAGACTGAGTTTAACCACTTGAGCAACTAATCACTCAATCATGCCTACATAATAAAACCTGAATATAAACTCTGGATGCCAAGACTCAAGTGAGCTTTCTTGACTGGCAATATTCTGTGCATATTCTCATACATCATAGTCAGAAGTAGGTAATGCTATCCATGACTACAAAAGAAAAGGACAATTGAGTCAGAAGCTCCACATTTGGACCCTTCCCAGATTTGGCTTTATACATGTCTTCCATTGGCTGGATTTCACTGGTAGCTGTTCTCTATAATGAAATGTATATGTGAATATATTAGTTCTCACTGAGTTCTGTGAGTCTTTCCAGTAAATTATTGAACTTGGATAATTAGGGAAACTTCTGAACTTTCCTTTTTTTGTCAGAACTCTTGGGAAAAATTTGGCAGGCAAAAGGACTGGACATTAATTCCAGGTAACAGCTAATATAACAAATTCAATTTGCTGTACTAAATTATTCATAGAAATTGTTTACTAGAGTAAAGTGGCAATTCCTAAGGTGCCAATGAAAGTCAATGCCAGTATGCAAATTTCCTGTATTAACTGCATCATGTGTATCAAATAAAATGTATTTTATAAGGCTGTAGGGTCCTCTTAAATAAATTAGATCAGTTAAGCTAATAAAACATTGGCACAATAAAATAATCTATTTCACAGGTTTCTGGTGTATTTTGCTAAATTTGCAATCACAGAGCTCAGAATTTCATAAAGTGTAATGATTAGAAGCATCATCAGGAATATTTAAAATTGAAGTTTCTTATTAAATACAGACTCTCCAAATGTAACTCTTTTTGGAAATGTTTTTGTTTTGTTTTATTTTGTTTTGAAGTGAAAGTTTCATCAGAATTTCACTATTCAAAGTTGCCTTAGAAACTGAGAACTGGATATTTCTATACCATACTTAGAAACTTGTCAGATCGAATATCTACGTAAGAAATTTTTTATTAAATGGAAAGATGATCTCACAAACAAAGTTATTAATTTTATGTGTTACAATTCAGGTATAAAATTGAAAACTGATAATTATATTAGGACTTGTTTTCAGTATGACATTAACTGTGATGCAAACACATATTGGCAACTAAAGGCTTATGTGTGATTTCTTCTAAGATTTCCAAAAAAGTAATTTTGTACATTGTGTTTTTGAGTTCTTTTCCCAAAACCACTATGTTTTGAAAGATAATAATTTCATCAAATGACAACATTAGAGTTTCTAAAAACTACAACATGCAAATGAGCATTCACATGTTATTAAAGCAAAATATCCAAGGACAATACTTAATTTATGATAATATTTTGAATTAATTCATAATCAATTACTTTTATTATTTGATTATCATGAATTTGGAAGAAGGAATTATACAAAAGTCTTTTAAAAGATCTGCAACAGAAGAATTATATTATGCACCCCAAAGACTTTGGTCTATTTGATTCATTTCATAGCGAGAGTCGGTTTTGTTTGTGACAGCATGGATGGAACTGGCGAGTATTATGCTAAGTGAAATAAGCCAGACAGTAAAAGACAAATAACATATGATCTCACCTATAAAAGGGACCTAGTGAACAAAACAAACAAATAAGCAAAACAGAACCAGTGACATGGAAACAAGGAACAAACTGACAGTAACCAGAGGGGAAGGGAAGGGAGATCATGAGGGAAAGAAAGGGAAGGGTCTAGTCATGGAACTAGTATAAAGGACTCATGGACCAGACCAACAAGGTAGGGATTGACTGTGAGAACAGGGGCGTGGGTGGAACAGGGGAGAGCAATGGGGGAAAATTGGGACAGCTGTAATTGAACAACAATAACTTTTTAAAACTGAAAAAAATATTATTTTGAACTATTGCTCTTTCTCAGATGCTTTGTTTAGAAGAATTAAGCAGGGGTTAAATACTAATTATCCTTAGTTTCTATATTTATTTTCTCTAATCTCGAGAAGTTTATTAGAATAGACTTTCTTCTCTTTAATGTTATCTTTTATCCCTACAAATGTGATCAAAAGTTGTTGAATCTTAGGAACTTTTGGATATACATGGTAGATTAAAAACATGTTAATTATGCTCAAATGACATGAAAAGGAATAAAAGAAAGCTATAAACTCAGAGGATTAATGAGTTTAGGATAAGAAAAAAGGAGTTAAAATTTTAGAATATTTTTTAATGATGGAAAATTAGGTTATTGATTTATTTGTCTAATGAAAGCATATAAGCTGCTCTGTATTATTTTCTCTGACCTCAAGTTTGCTTAATGAGGAGGGATTACTTAAACTAAGGAATTTATAGGAATAACACACCAAGATAAGTGAGAATTTTGCTGAAGTTATATTACAAATAAAGCATCTATAATTGTTTGATAATTTTTTTTGTACTGAATAATCAGCAATTAATGAATAAGTCGTGGAAGCACTTTCACTAGAGAACAGTAAAAGTCACATGAACCTGAAGGAGATACATGATACATAATTAAAATATACATAAAAATTGAAGATATTTGAGAACCAATGACTTACTTGAGTTGAGTTTGTCTATACTACTCAGGCTTATCTCCCATGACTATGTATACCAAAGTTCAGAATAATTTTGGTACATCAGTAGCTGAACACAGAAAGAATGAGCTTTCCATTATGATATGTTGCTTTTATTGTATTTTCCAAAACAAACAAAAAAACAAACTAAATAAATATGAAATGAAATAAAGCCTACTGTTTCTTGATATTTTCTATCAATGTAAACATAAAATCACAGCTGCTGAGTAGAATATATAATGTGCCTGATAACCAGCTCAGAAGAGAAAGATGCAACATATAAGCTAGCAGAAAAAGAAAAAACAGAGAAAAATTGATTTGATTTGCTACAAAAGAATGGAAGGCTCGACCCTGGCTGCTGTGGTTCAGTGGATTGAGCGTCGGCCTGCAAACCAAGTGTCGTTGGTTCGATTCCCAGTCAGGGCACATAACTAGGTTGCACATCAGGTCCCCAGTTGGGGGCGCAAGTGAGAAGCAAGCACACAGTGATGTTTCTCTCCTTCTCTTTCTCCTTTCCCCTCTTTTTAAAAATAAAATAAATAAACAAACAAATCAATCAATCAATTTAAAAAAGAAAAGAATGGAAGGCTCAAGCCAGTTGTAATAATACACATGGAAGACGGATATGGTGGTGTTGAATAATGGAGCTAAAGATACAAAGATAGAAAGATAGAAAAAATAATATGATTTCCAGGTTTTCTCATTTAATCCACACAGCTAGGCAACTGTTTCTTCCTTTATGCTCTCTCCTATGTGTTCAGAATTGAAGCTCCTATTGTGAAGAAATGAAATCAGTGAGTACCTGCACATGAGGACTTGAGGCACCATAAGATCAAAGATGTGACCTCTGAGAACTTAAAGTACGTAATTTAACTGGAAACTTGTCTACTGAGCAGGAAAATTTTCTAGCAACCTGCTCCTACTTGCTTTAGAGCTGATGCATCCAGAGTATACATCCCCTACTCCTACTTCCATCATATTAAAGAAAATAAGATTTTTTTAATAGAAAAACACTTGCCCCAAAGAAAATATATGTATTATACTAAAATTTCATTCATGAATGAAGCACATTTGACTCTTTAAAGTCTATTGACAATTTTTGTCTTTATTCATAGAGTTTACAGTGACTTCATTCTAACGTGAATGGACTGTGTAGGTTCCCCAGAAAGTTGACTAAGAATAAAACATGAAAAGAAAAGCAAAGGAGCATGCAAGTATGCTGAGGGAATTGGAGAAAAATGAGACAATGCAGTTAAAATGGTTAATGCAGGACATTATTTCAAAACAAAACAAAAATGCTAACTAGTTGATATTCTCCATAAAGAAAGAAAAGCTATTCCAGCCACAAAATCAAAATAGGGTCTAAAAACTATGCTGAAAAAACAAATAGCAACAATAGCTTTAATATTTGAAATAAAGTAAGAAAAAAAACTGAAGTTGCTGAAATTTACTAGAAATAAAAACAAAAATATTAAAAGGGAAATAAAAAATAAAAGCTGAAATAATTCATGAGACTCATTATTAGACTATCAGAGTTCCAGAATTAAACTATTCAGTAGTTCCAAAAAATAAAATAAAGTGGAGAAAATTGTCAAATAGAAGAACATTGCCCTAGATTTCAATGGCTGAACAGATGACCAGGACAATCAGTTCAATCCCCAGCCTTCCTAAACATTCATTCACCTAAGTGTATATCTATGAAATTATGAATATCAGAGATAAGGAGGGAATTCAAATTATTTGAGTGAAAATAATAAACATCTAACAAATAAAAGATCACACAAAATAATCAAGAAAACAATGCCTGTGCTTTCTAAAGAGTAACATCAAGAGCTTACATGCAATATAGCAATGTATTATGAATCCTGGGAGAAAATGATTTCCAGCCTAGAAACTTATATAAAGCCACATTTTAAATCAAGAGTTGGGGAGATTAAAAATATTTTGAAATATGCAAAGAGGAAAAAATTAACCTCTCCTACACTCAAGAAATTCTAGAGAATATGCTTCATCAAAACAAAGAAAATAAGAAAAGAAAGGAGAAGACAGAATTTAAAAGGAGATGGGGAATCTGGAATAAGAGAAGAAGGGAAAAGAGCTTTACATGACCCTTGGAGAGCAAATGTTCCAAACTGGAGCCAGAGGGCACCAGTAGGATGTTCCATGATTAGGGATTGGTTTTGATAAATGATCTGATGGAATTGAATATGTAGAAAATAATGCTAGGAGGTGTTTAAAAATACATACATACAATAATTATAGAAAATTGAACTGGAAAAGTAGCAGTTATTAACATTGGGGAAAAGATGAAAAGAATAGAAACATTCTGTCATGGAAACCAAGGCAGGCTTTTCTTGTCCGGCAATTGGAAGAACATGCAAGGCAAGGCTGAAATTTCTCACATTTCCTTTATTGAAGGCATTACAGTATTCATGCATACCCTCCCTAGCTTGGGCATGTTCTGGGTCATCAGCCAGACACTAAAAACATTCCTGCTGCTCCCCAAACCTCCACTGCTAGCTGCCGCTTATATACTATGCATAGACAAAGCCGGCTATTAGCCAAAACATGACATCAATGCTTATACAACTGTGAGTGTACTGCACATGCTAATCTAAGTATTCTCTAAGCAACTCATGCCTAGGCATCCAGGGTGAGGGATCCTGACACTCTATTGTCCTTACACATTCATAAATATGTTACTTGTGTATATTCATGAGTGCGTAAACCTACATTTTCTAGAATCTCCTTACTCACATAACAAAAAATTGGAGGTCTTAATGCCAGTACCTGATTGAAGTCAACCACTTTTCCAGCGACAATATAGAGAATTGTCAGTTCTGGTGCTGCAGGCTGAAGAAGACAGATGGAAGCTTCCCAGAGGTGCTTGAGGTTAGCAGTGGCTTTATTAAGATCCCTTGAATATCACTAACTTCCATGTTGCCAGTCAAGATATTTTGGATCCACTTCCCACAATCTAACAATTATTTAAACATTGGAATCCCTATTAAAAGATTCCTATGGCATATGTTGACAGGATTCTGGTGTTCTTGACCAAAATCAGTGGACATAAGTATGAAGTAAAACTACTGAAAGTGTTATACCTTGGAGAGAAAGATTGAAGTAGAGAATTGATATCTGTTGTTTAATAACTACTGAAGGATTATTTGACTGATACATTTATGTGCATGTATCATTATTTACCAGTATTGATTTTGAAAGAATAATAAGACTTTAGGATTGGGATTCAAGTGGTTACAGTTGTAGAGAAAGCAATATCAGGAAGCCAAGGCCATTGTATAATTATCATGTATTACTTTGCTACAGAAATTAGCATGCATGATGTTGAGCTTTCACTGAAAGGTCCACATGTCTATTAAGAACAGTAGACTAAAGTTCACACTCAAGCTTGTCTCAAAGGTCAAGTCCTAATACTTGTCTGAAAAATATTTTGTTGTTTGTGTAACTTCTATTATTTTTGATAGTACAATGTTCTTACCAAATGCTTTGTTTGGAAAGAGATATTTCTTTTTGTAAAAGTACATCAATTGTATTTCTTCTCAAGATGGTAGGCATTAGCAGACTTGATTTTCACTGAAGTTGATAGGAAAATTCCACTCTAGCTTCTAAGGAATTAAAAAAGAAGCCTCATCAACTTATGATTGAAGCCTCAGCTGTAAAAATAAGGGAAGACAAGCTCTTAGACTGTGTAGGGGTATTTGCATGCAGTTTATGTTGTAATTCTTAGTAGTATATTTGATTCTTTGCACTTTCTGATGGTGTAAATTTTATTCCCACTGACAGCACAAGTAATTGCCTTGAACATCATAACATGGTTTGTTGAAAATTTTAACAAGATTTTCTTATACCATTTCTGCAGTCTCTGCATTTCTCTTTACATAAATAAAAAGATAAAGGCAGAATCAACCATGATAGTTGAAAAATGAGATATCAGTATGGGTAACATTGCTATTTTATATGAGCATAAATTTCATCATTTTCCTCTTCTTTTGCAATATGAAAAATTTAGGCAAGTTTTATAAGAGTATGTAGATCACATTTCAGTCACTAATTCATCCTATTTGAAAGTCTGCCCTGGAGTATTAAAATTATGTACAAATTCACCACAAAAATACAAAAAAAAAAAAAATGAACAAACAGAGCAGTGATTGTAATACTAACAACTTTTATCTCTGATTTTCACCACATGCATTCTTCCTTTCTGTGCACCATAGACACTTACCTTCCACTTGTAGCTTCAGCCATATTTTCATCTCTAAATTTCAATCTTAATTAGACTGAGTCTAGGTCAATACCTTGAGTCATAAGCTAGTTAATCTACATCTGTGAATTTGTATTATCTTTGCTATTAACAGAGCCCTCCTTCACTATCTCCACCAAATAACTCATTTTCTTTCAGATTAATTCATTCCAGACTTTCTGGGAAATATTTCAGATTAATTCATTCCAGACTTTCTGGGAAATTGTCCTTGATCTTCCTTCTTACTGAGTTATGTGCTCTTCTGTTACCTGATATCTCTAATGTGCTATGGAATATACATACTTGTACAAATCTGTGAAATGTTTAAAGGTAAAAGCCATTGACTTCTGCTTTGCATTTCCAATACCTAGAAACACATTAGCACATCCTAGAAAGAATAATAGCTGTTGGTAAACAAATATAAGATAGAAAAAATTCTCTGCTGGTTCAGTGAAAGAAGATGGGGAGTGGCGAATGTTTTCAGAGTTTAAAGGCAATACAAACTTCATGTTTTCCTACCCACGTGGCTCTTATAGAAAGACATGGGAAGGTCTAAGAGAGCTTGATCAAAGACCACTATGCTATATCCCTTCTGTTTCAGTGTTTTTTAATTTGAATTTGAAATATTTTAGACATTTCTCTACACAGTGCAATTTTGTTCAGTAAATTTTGTTGAAATTGTGTTAGAAAAACACCAGAAAAGTGCAATCAACTCTTCAACATTAAAGACAGAACAATATATACTTTTTTTTTTAATTTGAAACTTTGCTTTGCCAAGTGGTATTGGAGAAATTTCACATAGGCTATAAAAGTAATTGAGTGTATTCTCTTGTCTTATTAATGCTTGAAGGAAGTAAACTGAGCTATTGGATTTGTTAAATTTTTGAACTTTGCAAATAGCTTCATTGATAGATTTTATTTGTCCCTTCATCTCACAGCATTATAGTCAAGCACTAGTAGCTAATTTGGAACTGAATGCAAATAAGAAAAACAAATGTGTTTAATGTTGTAATGAATGAATTATCTAATGTCAAAGTACTCAGTTCTTTTAGAAAGTAGTTTGCACCCGAAGGAAAGAAAAATATTGCATTTATAACTAAAGTAATTCTTAAAAATAAATTTCATGCTAGTCCAGTGCCTAAACCCTTACATGCTTCCCTATTTTTTCACTTTTTAAAAATCCCACAAAGTTCTGCCTTATTTCCAAACTGCAATTATCTTCTATGGTAACTCTGGGTTTTCACAGACCTTTGTCCTCTGAAAAACTCTACTTCTTCAACCAGCACCACCTAGATAAGTTTCCATGAATATATAGGAATAAAGATTATTAACTTGTTCTCCTAAAGACTATGTGACTATTTATACTGAATCAATGGTACAATGATTTATAGTAAGAACCCACAAAACATTTATTGACAGAACAGTTACTCTAATTTGTATAAATATAGAGCTCAGACCCAACCAATATTCCAAACATCACCTGAAAAATAGAGTGCATAAAAGAGCTTTTGATTCTTTTCTTACAGATATTATATTTCTATTAATAGTGCCTAAAATATTCCACTAAACTAATCTGACAGGAGTCATACTGTTGGCTTTCATTGAAAACACTATTGATTAAATCTTTAACTTCATTTTTTGTTCTCTTTCCCACATGTGGCATTGCTAAGATTTACCTTGTAATCTTTATGCTTGTATAGTTGTGTGTTTTGGGATCAAGTTTTAGGAACTATTTATGGCTATGAAATGGCTCAAGGGTATCAGAACTCTTTGGATCTTAAATCTGTCTTTTATAGTAGGCACTATACTCCCATCCTTGTGTGCTTGTAGTGAATTGAGTAGCATTTCCTTTATATCCTCCTTGTGATTATTGATGAACACATTGAACTGGACAGGTCTAAGGAGAGAACCCTGTGTCCTTGCATGCAAGACTTCCAGCTAGCTGACATCTTCCTCTGTGACAGAATAATAAATCAGACAGTTCAATCCAGTGTGTCTGATTTGCTTCCATCTAAACACTGCTCAGATAAATGAGGAAAATTGCATAATCTGGAGAGATGGCTCAAGACCCTGCCTATGTCTGAGAATGTGTAAAGACAGAATCAATGTTTTTGAAATGACTTCACATGAGACACAGCAATCCATACAGCCGTAGTTCTGAGGCCAATTTGACTGATAGGGTGCTGAATCATCCTCCATGCCTCCTCTCAGAAGTGATTTTTTTTCTGGGAGTTCTTCTCAGCCATTCCTTACTTGAAAATTTGGTTACGTGCTCCACCTATGCATTCTCTACGACACTCTTCTAATATTAGAGGCTTCCTACTTTATTTTAATATCATACTTGTATTGTCTATGTTTCCTGCTTCAGTGTGAGATCCATGAAAGACAAGCCTTTATTTATCTAGTCTACCAATTGTATTTCCAGTTGCTAGAGCTATGCCTGTACATATTCAAAAATGTAAAGTGATATGACAGAATTCAGTCACTCTACCTTTAGATCAATAAAATGAAGTGTATATTTTTCATTATTTTTCTTACTCTTCACACAGTGATATGTATATTGAGAGAGAACAGGGAGAGAGAGAGAGAGATTGATTGATACCTCCCATACTTTCCCATACTTGCTCCAGCTTGGGATCAAACCCATAGCCTAGGTATGTGCCCTGACCATCAATTGAACCTGCAACATTTTTGGTGTATGGAGTGACACTCTACCCACCTGAGTCATCTAGACAGGGTGGCTTCTTTATTCTTTATGACTGACCTGATTTCACTTAAAAGCTACTTTTCTACTGGTTGACAGGCAAATATAAGTCTGAATTTGAAAAATTTCTCTATCACTTTTAAGTGTAAATTTTCAGCCTGTTTGATACCCAATGCTCTATTAAGGCTGGTTTGAATAAGGTTTGTCCAATGACACATTTCCTTCATTCAACACACATTCCATTGTACCATCTCCTGCCTGTAGTGGTGGTTAAGTGTATAAAGAGTTCGAGTACTTACTGGCACTTGAGAAAGGGCAGTCTTCTGGACCATAAAGGCGACTTTCGGTTCCCATCATTCTCAGTGGGTGGGCTGATCCGGTACATTTCTTGTACTGATTAATACAGGGTGTACAGTATTCTAACTGAGCGTGAGAACTGATATGCCTGCTCCCACATCTGAAACCCATGGTCTGAGCTATTTTCTTCTTCATGGGAAGGACTTGTCAATGATGTATTCTTCCTCATGACCCCAGGCCTCTCAGAATTTTCTTGTCTTTAGAAAACGGTTTACCTTCACTTTAATATTTGGGTACCTCTCTAGATTTTATGAAAGCCCCAGGGAGCCCAGAGTACTTCCAGAGGCTCCTCTATCTGTCTCTACAAGCTTCTATTCTAGCATTCTATTTTGCCTTATTTTCACATTAAAATCTGACAGTTATTTTTCCTCTTAATCTCCATTAGGCATACATAACTCAGATGTTCCCTCCCTAATACCTTTGACCCAGCTTCCTACACACACCCATAAGGATATTTCAAATGGTTCTCATCCTGGACTTAACCCCAGATGTGTCTGTAGGGGAAGGGTACATGAGAATTAATGTCTTTCACCTTATTTCTGTCCCATCATCCTTTACTTCCTACTGTACTGGGTATATAGCAGCATCATTATTTAGTTTCTTGACCTTGCTATTAACATAGTAACTGAAGTAAATCTTTCTATGAACTTGACTTTCAATATCACCATCTTTTCGAAAAGTTCAGAAATATCTTCTTTGAAACTCAAAACTGAACAATGACAGCTATTTTGATTCAGACCATCTTTTTCCTTTCATCTGGAGAAAAATAAGCCTCAAGCCTCAGGCTTAGAAATAGGGCATTGCAAAAAATATAACTAAAGAAGAAAGTTAAACTGTATTGGGTAATAACTTTCATTAACATGAATGGATAAATATGATGAGTTTTGAAACTCATGTCACTTCCTTTGGGAAGGCCTCCAGGCATTTTAAAATAGAAGTGGTTCTTCCATTTTTGTGCTTCAGTATCCTTGCAACTCACACCTCTGTCATAGAGCATAGTACTTTGTTGTATTGGCTTATATATCTACCTCCTCCAATAATTGGAAAACATTGGAAAATAGTAAACTAATTTATTTCATCTGAGAATACATAAAAGCACAGAGAAAATATTAATGATTAATAGATATTTTATAATAAATATGTGAATTTGAACGTTTAAAAGCACTTTTTTTTCCTGATTTGATCATGACGATATAAAATTTCACTTCTGAAGACATTTGGCCAGTTAATAAACTGATATTAGACATCTGGAGATGTAGAGCTCAAACCAACATAATTAGATTGAAATAATAACATTAATATATTAATATATATTTATTGGTGGTGGTGGTCAGAGAAGGGTTCTTTCTTTGTCTACAATTATTTATATGTAATTTGAAAAAGTAAGTAATTCTATCTAACCTAGTGATAATGCTGGAATGCTGTCAAAACCTAACCCTAGAGACCAAATGCATTATCTCCACAAAACACATGTGCTCAGGCTGCCAATTTACAGTTTAAGGGTAGCACCCAATTACAGCAGAGATGCGTACCTCTAAGTGAGGTGAAGCCAATCAGCCACTTAAAAGTCGCTTAAGTATAATTTATTGGCATCCAATTCAGGAAATACAACAGTGTTACCAAGATCCAATTGCCCAGAACAGTGGTGAACGTTCATGTTGCTCAGCTCCAAATGATAGATTGATGCTCTTGGAAGCTGTGATAAAAGGGAATTAAAATATACTGCTGCATGATAAAGAGAACACTCAGTCCTATTGCAGAAAATTCATGGGAGTATGGATTCAGCTGATGCTATTTACAGATCAGAAACATATATTTTCATGCTACACCTACTCTGTTCCAAGTAGAGCATATGGTAACAAAGTGATCTCCAGAGATGTTCTCAAAACAGAGACATGAAAGAAGGAGGAATTGCATTTTACTGCTTCCTTCCCAATGTTATTTTCAGAGGATCAAAGAATGGCTGCTATCATATACAACAAAACAACCAGTTTAGATGAAGTGACTTTTGAGACAGAAAAATGAGTGATGTGTTCAGTTGTGGCCCTGAGCACTGGGAAAATACTGATGATACCCTGTTCTGGGTTTAGAAATGTTCTTTCTGATAGATCTCATATATACTTGAATCACGCAGGAAAGAGAAAAACTATGTGAAGTCTGTGGTATATGTCACATTTAGATTGTCAAATTGGAATTTGTATGAATATGCTTCTTACTTGGAAATAGAATAAAAACAAAAGAAGAATACCCTGCAGGTTCATCTCCTAGACTGTATCTACCTATATTGAAAACACTCAACACTTTTTTGATAAATACAATATATTATTCAATCCCCCACTTGTCCGTTTTGCTACACAGTGAGTCTCTCAACAGAAACTGCTCTTAGCAGATGATGACAAATTCACTGCATTGAGAATATCATCACGCAGGGCAACCCAAGACCAGCTTCATAAATCTGATAAAAATGAATAGTGCATAAATTCTGTGTCCTTAGGTCTTAGCAAAGTGTCTTGTGAACCTAGTTAATGCTTATGATATTCTCTGAGTTAAAATATAAACAAAATGATTCTAGTAAATTAAAAGTTACAATTTGTTTCCCTCCAAAATAATGAAAGAGAAATTATTGTTGGAAATTTATATTACTTTCTTAAGGAGGCTACTTCATGCATTACACGCTTATATTTTCCAATACTGATTGCACTTATTAATTATTTTATTAAACACTTGCAAAATGAGTTTTTTAAAACATAGGGATCTTCTTATGTCCCCAGTTGGTCTAAACCGTTAGTAACTAACTCACTATTATGTGACCTCAGCTGCATAGTTTTATTTCTATATGATAAGTCCCCTCAAATAACCATCATAGTGTGTCTTAACAATTCAGCTGAATAATAGAATATCCATTAGGATGATACATTGCCTTTATCATTCAGTACCATGAAAAATGAGTTCTCCTAAATAATGAGTGTAAGCTCCTTTTATCAGATAATGTGAATTTCATAATCTATCATGTTTCTATTTTTATTCTGGCTTCCAGAAAGCAATTAACTAAGTTTAATGGCCAAGTATGCTAACTAAACATATTGAGATATTTTATTTGTATTCTTTAATATGATTAATTTTCTATCTAATATCTTCATAGCAAACTTAGAGTCCTAGGGCATATATTTTAAGTATGTAGTGAATAGCCAGTTAAATATTGTTAGGATTTTTTTGTGTGAGAACAGGAAATCAGTATTCTTGAGTTCTAATAAACCTTGAAGGAAGTCTTAGTCATTAGTATCAAAGAGAGATTATCTACATAAACCAGACTAGTAGAGGTTCTTACCTTGACTGATTTGTGAAAACATCTAAGTAACATAAGTGGAACCATGAATAACAAAGTTAAAATAAATAATATGGCAAGAAATCAAAAGAGTTTGTTGGTCACATCCCTATATGGTTCACTTTGCCCTTTTAATGAAACACAGATTATATTAAAAATAATATTTAAAATAATCAGAACAGGAAATTGCCAAAACTTTCCATATTTAGGTTCATAAGGAGACTTAAACCAAAAATTTATCAAGATAAATGAGGTAGATGTATAAAATTAATTCATATTAATATTTTTTCTCATCACAAAAATTAGATATTGGATGCCATATGACATTCATTTATCTAACCATTTGTGAATATTCAAAATTATATGTAAGGTACTTTGGTAAAATAAAAAAAGGAATGTCAGACTATGAAATTTTGGTATACCTTCATATTTTTAATAATAAAGTTTTTTGTGTATCATTTGTATAATATATTTTTTTTAAACAGTAGAATATAATTTTACATAAATATATTAGAAAGCACATTGTCCTTTTCAATAAAAAACAATACAAACTACGGTTACTGCTATGTTAAAGGTAATGTCAAATGAGGTTGCTGAATGCATAGTGTTTTGGAATTATACTCTGTTTACATATTGGACAAAGATAATGTTTAAATTAAATCTCTGTAAGAGAATGCATTTAGGAAAAAAGCTATTATTATCCATTAAATTCTATGGGTAGAGAATGCGCTAAGAAGCTTCATATTACCCAAAGATCTTAAAATTAGTTATGCTGACTTATTATGCAAGAATAAAATATGAGACCTATGTATAGAAAGGAAATAAGAAAAGGTAAACACTGAGTTACATTTTTTAGGTTGGGCCCTCTTTTTCAAGGTTCTGTCACTATCATAAATTCTGAAAAACCTGAGCCCTAGAATCAGCAAACCAAACAAATAAAAATTATTCTTTCCTGGCATACTAGAAAAATGGGTAGAGCAATTGAACACAGACTTAGATTTTATACATACATCATTTTACAATTAGTTCCAGTCTTCCAATGCGCTGCTGCTCCACCTCTCTATAAACCAGATAATAACTCTAAGACTCTTTATGTGTGGCAACATGGGAAATGAGTAGCTGTCAAATGCTCTACAGTCTCATGCGACTCCTTGGGGCCCATTATTTAGCAGCGATTTTTCTGATGATTGGTGAATATGAAATCTTTATCCCCGTATTTGAGATACTTTACAAACATCATGAGTGATTTTGAATAGTGAAATTCACCTCTCCCTCCCTTAACAGCTTTAACTCATTTCGAAGAACTAATGTCTGTTCACAATTGACCCCAAACCACCCCACTCATCACGTTTTATACTAAATCTACAAAGTGTGTAACTGGTATTTTTGCTTCTGCACCTTTGCTTATTCTTTTTAAGGTGTATGTATCTGTTCCCTCTCCCAAGTTGTTTAAAATGCTATTGCGTTGCAAAATGTCTGTCTTTAAGATCGGCACCTACCCATCCATATGTCCGTGCTCCATTAAGGAACTTTGTATTTCTATGTCTTCATATATCATTTTTTGTTGTAAACTTTTGTTTCAGAAACAAATATATCCCAATAGAATATATTTGTGACAACATCAAGAGTACAGTACATATATTTTTATTTTATCTTCTTATTTCTGGAGAACATTATAGAATGTTAATTCATTTGGATAAAAAAAGACGTCACTATTAACTTGAGAGATCTGGAAAGATTTCACAGCAGGAGTAGTATTTTAACTGCCCTTAACAGTTAAGGATGAGAAGACTTGGGGTTGAAAAATGTGTGATGTGAGGACATTTTAGGCAGAGAAAATAGTATAAGCCAGTGGTTCTCATAGGATTCTCTATGGACCCCAGTGTGATCCTTGAGATTCTTCCAGGAAGTTTGCAGAGTGAAAATTGTGTTTACAATAACACTAAGCTCTTACATACTTTCTTTTCTTTCACAGTGCTGACTTTTGACATGATGGCACAAAAGCTATGGTGGGTATAACTGCTGTGACATAGCTCAAACCAAGGCAGTGGCACAAACCTGTACTCATTGACATTGCATTTTTCACTGCTACACAGTTAAAACTGAAACACGATAATGGGAGACTTACAAAGGAACTAGCTATAGCACTAAAGATAAAAAAGTATATTTGCAAATCTCTAATTCTGAGCATCTGACTTTTAAATAATTTGTTTGACTAGTGGGGAGTAAACATAAATCAGTTTTAACGCATAATGAAATCTTTCTTTGTTTAGAATGAAAGCATTTACATGGTTGTTTGACTTGGGAGATGAACTAGACACTTTGCTCAGGAAACAACACTTTTATTTGGAAGAATCGTCGGCAGCCGTCCGTCTCGAGAGACGATGGTGTAGCTTCTTAAGTGTCTATCTGCACGGCCGAGAATGGTTGTGCAGTCCGACTCGGGAGTGACACGGTATCTGTCTCCTCCCGTGTTGAATCGACATCTTACGATGACGCTGGAGTGTCCTCTCCAGCGAAGCTGAAGCTACAGAGCCTGGGCAGGGTGATATGGAGGGTCTGCTGTTGCCCATGCAGCAGACCCCCCCTCTCTTCGCAGCTGAGGGATCCAAGGGAAAGACGGAGTCAATACAGCTTGGCTTCAGGTGCGCCGCAGGAGTTGCCAGTGTTGACTACAACGTCAAACCGCCTTAGGGACTCCGGCTCCGGATTTTCTGTCGGGGTTTACTCCCTTAGCCTTTCCCCTGAAGAGGTATGCCGCAAGGCAGCGGAGGTTTTTTGGAATCAGAGTTTTCCTTCTCTGATGTGCCCTGACTGGAAGATCGAACCAGCGACACTTAGCTCGCAGGCCGACGCTCAATCCACTGAGCCAAACCAGCCAGGGCTTTGGAAGAATAATAGATACATAAACTATGGTGTGGGTATTATAATGTACTTTCTTAAAAATGAATGAAGTGCTCTGAAAAAAATGCATTTATAAAATATTAGTCTATATATGCCTTTTAGAGCAATAGAGTCGGCAATGCCACTTCCAGAGTGAGGACAGATAAAGAAAGAGGCCAAAAACTGATATACGAGGCTCTCCCAGATGCGGTACTCACTGTCTCTTCATAATTTAGGCTGGGTACAGTGTGTGTCTCCAGGAATTTATTTATTTCTTCTAGGTTATTTAGTTTGTTGACATCTATTAGTATTCTGTTATGATACTTTTTAGGTCTATGGCATCAGTTATATCTTCTTTTATTTCTAGTTTTATTTATTTGAGTCTTCTCTCTCTTTTTCTTTTCTTTTTTAAAATTAATTTATTGTTGTTCTATTACAGTTGTCCCATTTTCCCCCATCACTGTCCCTTACCCCACTCAGCCCATCCCTTCCCCCACAGTCAGTCCCCATCCTGCTGTCCATGTCCATGGACCATTCATACTAGTTCCTTGACAAAACTCTTCCCATCTCTTTTTTCTTAGTTTAGATAACAGTTTGTCAATACGGGAAAACCTCCATGACACTGGTCTTTGCAATGATCTCATGGATATGACTCTGAAAACACAAACAACAAAAGGAAACTAGGCAGGTGGAATTCCATCAAACTAGAAAGCTTTGCTAAGCAAAAGAAATGATCAATGGAATCAAAAGGCAAACTACAAAGTGAGAGAAAATATTTGCAATTCCTGTTCAAGAGAAAGAGCTAATTTCTAAAATATATAAATAACTCTTACAAACTAATAGCAAAAAAATAAAACCCCAAATAACACACTTAATAAATGAGTGAAGAATTTGAGCAGACATTTCTCTAAAAAAGACATACAAATAGCTAAAAAGTTCATGAAAAAGTGTTCAATATTACTCACAACTGAGTAATGCAAATCAAAAAGACAATGGAATATCACATTAGAATATATTAGAAATATTAGATGTTAAGATATCTATTATCAAACAAGCAAATGACAAGTGTTGGTGAGAATGTGGAGAAAGTGAAACCTTTGTAAACTCTTGATAGAAATGTAAAATGATGCAGGCTGTATGAAAAACAATATGGAGATTCTTCCAAAAATAAAAATAAAACTAGAACTACCATGTTATCCAGCAATTGCACTCCTGGGCATGTATCCAAAAAAAAAAAAAAAAAAAAATTGAGATCAGAATTACAAAGAAATATCTACACTCCCATGATTGTTGCAGCATGATTCTCAAAGCCAAGCTATGTAAACAACTTAATTGTCCATCAGCAGGTGAATTGATAAATTGACAAAGTAAATGTGGTATGTTCATGCAATGAAACATATTTATCCTCAGAAAAGAAGGATACTTTACCATTTGTAACAACATGACTACATCTGAAAGATTCTATGCTAAGTAAAACAAGTCACATCCCAAAAATGAATACTGCATGATTCCACTAATTTAAGGTATGCATCTAAAACAGTCAGATTCATAGAAGCGGTGAATGTAATGGTGGATGTCAGAAAATGAGAAAAGAAAGACTTGCGGAATTTTTATTCAGGGAGTATAAAGTTACTTACAGAAGATTAATAACTTCAAGATATATTCTGTACAATATAGTGTTTTTAGATAACAACATGGCATTGTGCACTTCCATACTTAAGTGAGTAGATCTCATGTTATATTCTTACACACGCACACTCATGAAAGCACAGGGACACAAGAAATCTTTTGGAGGTGATGAATACAGTTTTCATTTTGATTGTGGGATGTATGCATAGTACCATGGTATCATGGATATGTGTATGTATTTAAACTTGCCAAATGTATACATTAAATATGTGCATTTTTTTGGTACATTAAGTATACCTCAGTGGAACTAAAGGAAATTATTAAAAAACTATATAGTGCCAAGTTCCAGTTTCCTAGTCAGAGCTCACTAAGTATGTCCTTATTACTACAACTTCCTTTCCCGTTTCTCTTTGCTCTTGTACCATTTGACCCCCAATACACCCTTTCCTCTTCTTTAT
Organism: Furipterus horrens; assembly: GCF_987537825.1. NCBI lineage: Eukaryota > Metazoa > Chordata > Mammalia > Chiroptera > Furipteridae > Furipterus > Furipterus horrens. The sequence goes on from NW_028327171.1 coordinate 14,852,646, forward strand.
TCTTCCCAAACAGTTAATTTATAACCATACTCTAACCACCGGTAGGCACAGTATCTATGTGTTTATGTAAGTACGTATGTGTGAGCCCTTGTGTTTGCATGTAATAGTTGCTTTTGTAGTTTTATGGGAAAAAGACTAAAACACTCATCTTGTGCCATCATACTGTGAATAAGTAATAAGATCTCCAGAAAAAAAAAAAAAGCCAATGACAAGTCATTGAGATACTTATGCAAATTCTGATATATAGTTTTCTAGTGCTCTGTTAATGTTAAAATACTGTCGCATATTTCACTTGCATAGTTTTTGCTGATGACATCTGAAGACTCTACTCTCTTTCTTTTGATTATTTGTGTCATGTATTTTAATACCTAGGACAATTTAATTCTGCAGAAACTAAAGATAATGAAAATCACCCATAAATTTGAGAGATGCTTAATCACAATGGAATTAAGGGTGACAAAGAAAGAAATTAATGATCAACAATGGATATCCTGAAATAAATAAAAGTGAGTGGAGAACCAAGTAGCTAGTTTTCAGACTATTGCAGTCATACAGAGAAAGATAAACAGCTCACAACACAAAGCAGTCCTTGTTGATCTAACAGGTAATGCATATGTAATTTTTATTTTTCTAAAATATTTTATTAATTTATCTTTAGAGAGAGGATAAGGGAGGGAGGGAAACATTGATATGAAAAAAGAAACATTGAATGATTGCCTATTGTGCACGCCCTGACCAGGGACTGAACTCGCAGCTCAGGCACATGCCCTGACTGGGAATTGAAACTGCGACCTTTGGCTGAGTGGGACAGTGCCCAATCAGCTGAGCCACTGCTTCAAAGCAGTGCATATATAATTTTTAAATTGACTTGTACATTACAACTTGTTTTTGTTATTTCTTACTACTTCTGAATGCTATTTTTAAATTAAATCTATTGGTTCACAAAACCATATAGGTTTCAAGTGCACAACTAAACAAAACATCATCTGCACACTGTATCGTGGGCCCATCATCTTGAGCAGGTCTCTTTCTGTCCCCATTCTCCCCTCCTTTGCCCACCTCCACCTTCACCTACCTCCCTTTCCCACTGGCCAACCCCACTGCAATTGTCTATGTTTTATGTATACGTTTTTTTGCTTAATCCCTTCACCATTTTTCATCTAGCTCCCAGCACCCCTACCCTCTAACAATGTCAATCTGTTCCATGTACGCATGCTTCTGTTTCTAATTTGTTAGTTTATTTTGTTCATTATATTCTACATATAACAGATCATACGGTATTCGTCTTACTCTGACTGACTTATTTCACTTAACATCGTAGGTCCAGGTCCATCCATGTTGTCATAAAAAGATAAGATTTTCTTTGTTTTTAATGGGTGAGTAGTATTCCATGGTGTAAGTGTATCACGGCTTCTTTGTTCATTCATCTTCTGCTGGGCCCTCGGGCTGTTTCCAGACCTTGGCTATCATAAATAAGGTTGCAATGGACATAGGAATGTTTTTTTGAATTAGTTTTGGCTTTCTTTGAATACATTACCAGAAGTGGGACTGCTGGGCCAAAAGACAGATCTATTTTTGACTTTTGGAGGAAACTCCATGCTATTTTTTTATGATGGCTGCACCAGTCTGCATTCCCAGTAACAGAGCAAGAGGGTTCTCCTTTCTCCACATCCTCACCAGCACGTGTTGTTTGTTGGTTTACTGATGATAGTCATATTTTTGAATATTTTATTAATTACTATCTAGGTCTAAGTTTATTTTGAATATGTAACTTATATGTGATAATAAATGAGTAATTAGACACTTAGTTCCACCCTCAAGGAAGAACTTGCTGCCCAGATGCAGAAAGTGTGATCATCAGGCACCATGGCTATCATATCCTTTAAGGTATGTGACAGCTTTAGTCACCTTGCATGAGGTGACAGTCTCCCAGGTCATTCTGTAGCCAGTAGCTGGGAAACATGAAGAATAAAGGATGAACATTTCAGGCCAGTGTGTGCCACACTAATGGGTAATATTTATTCCAGAGCTACCCACAAATTGGCCAAGACTTTGCCATTGTGCAACACAGTTTAATTTATTTTTCTGGCCAGTTTTACTTCTTTCATCTTCCATTTGCATGTGCTGGTCCCTGAAATATATTTCCTCCCAGCATGTGTTACTCAATTTCTCAAGCTGCAACAAATATCTCATACTTAAGAGGTACTTGCTAAATATTAATTGAATAGAAAAGTAAACCACTGTTTTTAATTATAGTTCTTATTGAGTATCTAGTCTGTTCTATTCATGATGTAAATAATTTCTGGTTGGAAAGCATCCTTGTGCAAGAGGACCCTAGACCAGTTGGCAATGGTATATGACAATACCAACTATGATTCATTTCAGAAATATTAAACTACCTTCTCTTTTAAAAATATTTTTCTTTTGTTCTGTGGTCAATGTGTATGATCTTTCAGACTGAAATAAAAATAAGTTCATTTCACAGTAATAGTTTTAAATACAAATGTCTCAGCAGATGTAAAATTTTGAATTTCACTGTAAGATCGCCATCCTGAGTACACATATAGCTGAGCTAAGTTTGGTTTATTAGCTCTTTTCATTGAGGTAGAAGACACACCATGGGGTCCTGAAGCATCTCAGGCAGTGATATCAGGAGGGTTTTGCTGTATGATTTGAGCATGTGACGGAATATTGAGGGAAGATTTCAGAGAAGTGAGTTTTGTCCTATATGTGATGCTTTCAGAAAATAACAGTAGTTATATGATTGTGTGCCTTAATAATTTTCAGCTGGGAGTGAAGAGGAATGGAAGGTGGCAAGAGCTGAAGAGCCAATTAGCAAATAAGGAGCAATTTCTCATGCTAACCACAAGAGGGAAATATTTGGCCACTTTAGTGATTTGTGATTTAGACTGTGTGTGAGTGTGTGTGTGTGTGTGTGTGTGTGTGTGTGTGTGTGTGTGTTCACATATAATTACAGCTTGGCCTTCTGTCTCAATCCTCACCAACAAATAGTGGCTCTGTCTGACATTTGTACTCCATGATATCGCTTATGTTCAAAAGGAAAGCATACAGTCCTTGTATTAGCCTGTTGTCAGACCTGTTTCAAACTGACAACCATCAAAGGCAGTGTTATTTCCTTTCTCCTTCTATGCATGATTGAGATCAATTCTTTGCCTGATAATAAATAGTTCTATTAAAGGGAATGACTAGAGGACAGAGTTGCTGGGCACATAATAAAAGTAGCACAGGTACCTGAACTGGAATACTTGGGATCATACAAAAAATAACGTAGACTGATATTCACTCACCTATTTTTAAGGCAGATTCTACTGAATAATTCTCTACATAAAAATAATTACCACTTGTCTACATTTAATATTCACCATTTTGAAAGATGAATGCAACTATCAACATAAATGGCCACATTATGTCAGTGGAATAATTCTAGAAAAATTGAATTAGACTGAAATCACATGACCTATTTTGTAGTCATACTTTTAGTAGTAATAATAATGTATATGACTGACAACAAGTGGCTTAAGATATCCCATTCTCTGGAAGGAAACAATTGAACTTGGGGAACTCTAAGGTCTATTAGGGCTCATAAAACTTAGGGTCCTGTTTGTGATAACCGGCAACTTACCAAAAAATTATACCACTTAAGTACAATCACGGTCATGAAGGACTGAACCCTGAATAAACTGATTTTGCTCATACCAAGGGCTGAATGAGAGGACTGGAAGAAAAGCCTATATAGCCAAGAAGCAACCATTTCAGAACTTGGGAAACACAGAGGCAGACTTGGCAGAGATCTAGCCAGGAGGCTTTCCAGAAAGAGCTACTGCCAGCCACAGAAACAGGGAGCCAAAATGGTGAAGCCAAGATTAAACAAACATGGTTATTGGTCTATTCAAGCCCTGATGAATAACTCTTGACATTGAGGTGAAGCCAAAGCAATGAACATAAATTACTCATTTCAAGGCTTGGCAGAATCATGGAATGAAGGGAGAAATAAACAGTTTAGGCCAAGGTAGAAAGAAAGAGGAATCCAAGACATGGGACCAAGAAATTTAAATGTCCTGGATATTTATTTCTAGTAGCCTAATTTTTGTGGTGTCTTCACTAGAAAATTTACAAGCAAACCCATATGATTTCTGACAACCTCACCCTACTTTGTGCCTCAAGGAATTTTCAAAGGGAAAAGAGTCTTCTAACAAGGAATTGAAAGTATACTAGTAAATTAGTAATCATATACCTTAATTTAAGGTCATCTCTACTTAGAGATATTGAATTTAACTATGATTTTGAAAATATGTTACCTCAATATATATAAACACTCTTAAAATTTATAAATGCCAAAGATATGTATTATCTGAAAAGCGACTACCACACTTTACCTGATAGAGCTAATCAAATTTAGAATAATGGTTCTTTGAAAGTAAGCCAAATTCCAGAGAAATTGGCAAGAGAAAGGCTGAGAGGTAATTATCGCCACTAAGAACAGAACCACAGAAACACGTTTCTGTCAGTTTACAAGCAGGTTATTGAGAAACACATCCCTTTAGCTGTAGTCACAACAGTTACACCTCAGAAGATATTCACTGGGCATTTAAATGCTCCTTACTTATATAAACTCTCAAAGTTAGAGGGGAAAAGTGATGAGATCTTAATTTGTAGAATGGATATCAAAACTTCAAGTTCTGCCAAAAAAAAAAAAAATCTGTTAAAGATCCAATTTCATGTTTCAGAGTTGCCCCAGGGATAAAAAACAAAACAAAACAAAACAAAATCATCTCGTCTTGCTGAACGTGGAAACCCTAAGAATCTTCTGAACTCATAGTCATAGCTTCCAGGTTTTGGCGTCAACCCAGTTGGCTCTCTGGTCTTGCAGGTGCTCAGATGAATATTACGGTCCAAACTCTCGGAGTCTCAGCTGTGCTCTTGCAGATTACTGAGAAGTCCGCTCCTGATGTGGGTGGCAGACAGCTTATTCCTGCACACGGCCATCGTTTACTCCTTCTCTGCTCTCATTAACCAGGAGCCAACCCCTTATCTCTTCACAAAAACAGGCTTATTCATTCTCCTTATTGAAAAACAAACAAACAAACAAACTGAGCATCATTCTGGTTCCCATTTCAAAATATGTATTCTTATCCCTGAAGCTTTAAGGGGTAAACACCGCAGTCAACCACTTCTTAAGTCTTCAAACAGCTTTCTGTACAGTGCTCATTATACAATTGACACTCAAATATTTTTATTGAATAAAAGAATTACCTCAGATGTAAATAAAAATGTCTCCCTCATATCTGTATATCATTTTAAATTATTCTAGAGTGAGCCTGGTGGTACTAAAGAGCCACAAACCAGAGCAACCGCATTTTCTCACACAGTGCGATGCACTGTGAGCGTTCAGTCTCTTTCCTCTCCCGCCTTTGGCTTCATTGAGCTCTGCAGCAAGATTCTGGCTATTGGTGTCATCTTCGTTATTTTATCCAAGTAGAGCTTTAGGAAATGCCCATGGCAAAACAATAACATGAAGGAGGCTCCTAAACACGTAAAGATTTTTAAAATCGTTTTTCATTGTTGTCTATTACAGTCGTCCCAATTTTTCCTCCTTTGCCCTCCTCCACTCATCCCAGCCCCCACTCCCACAGTCAATTCCCACACTGCTGTCCATGTTTGTGGGTCATTCATACATGTTCTTTGTCTAGTATCCTTCCCCTCCTGTCCCCCTGCCCGCCTCCCTCTTCCCCTCTGGTCATGTTCAGTCTGTTCCAGGTTTTCATGCCTGTGGTTCTATTTTGTTCATTAGGTTCCTCTTACATGTGAGATTGTATGGTATTTGTCTTCCACTGACTGGTTTATTTCACTTAGCATAATATTCTCCAGTTCCATTAATGCTGTCGCAAAAGGGGAATTCCTTCCTTTTCTGCTGAGTAGTATTCCATTGTGTAAATATACCACAGTTTCTTGATCTACTCATTTACTGATGGACACTGGCTAATATCCTCATTTTTTCTATTTGCATGAATTCCTTCAATCTCTATTACAGTATTTTATCACATGCAAAACCTTGGAACACTGTCTTTTCAATGTTTTAAACATAATAGAGATACAATTTTAAACCTGAACTACTGCTTATTATTGAATAGTAATTTAAACCACTTGGAGGCTGTCATTACTGAATAAAAGAATAAATAAATAAATAAATAAATACTGAAAAAACCTTAAGAGATAATTTTAAGAATATATTCAAGAACAATTTTATAAAGGAAAGATTACAGAGTTCCACACAAGAGCTCAAAGCTCTAAATAAGAAATGTTCAATAGGGGAATTTTATATTATATTATTATTTTATTTTCAGAAATTTATAAGCTTCTTTGAATTTTAGAAACTACTAACGTGGTTTTCCATGGTTATATTTTACTTATATATTTATTTAGAGAGAGATATTTTTAAAATATATGCACTTTTACATTTACAATACCACTTTCCTATCATATAAATAATGCTCATTTATTGTAGAAAATCAGAAAACATCTAAATTGTAAAGAAAGTAATTGTTGTTTTGAATGGTGTTGCCTTTAGGTTATTCATTTCCAGAATTTGAATTTTAACTTCCATATGAAGCTTCTTTACACCATCTATTTATTTACTTGCCTTTCCCTTGCTCTGTCCCAAGCCCTCTGCATACACAAACATACACATACAATAATGTTATATTGTTTTAAAAATATACTAACATAAAATTATATTTGTGCAGAAATATTATCTCTTACTTTTACATGCAATATTCTCAGGTTAATGTGTCACCATGTGGCCATGCATAATTCTACCTACAATTTGTTTTATAACTTGCTTTTAATAAATTTAACATAATAATTCTAAAAAGCATGTTACATTACCAGTAATTCATCAGGTGTTCATAGGTGATATTGAAACAGTTTGATTATTATGATGCCAAATATGCTGAGGAAGCAATGCTTTGCTTTGCTTTCTTCCACTGCATGATTTTTCAGAGCCTTTAATAAACTGATGTGTATTGTAACTATTCAAAGAATGGTGCTTTATATTTAATATAATTTCTCAATATTTAGTTTTAGAAACATCAACTCTACAAAATACTGTAAAGAATTTTCTGTTTCTACATGTCTATTTGCTTGTGATACATTTCATTATACATTATTTAAATAAAATGTGCCTTCTTCCAATAACTTTACTTTCATAAATTTTATTTTATTTAATGCTGTTATGTATCAATATTTGTGTACATCTGTGATTTCCCTTCCGTTAGGTAAGATTTGTAGTATAGGTTTGATAGTAGAAATAATTCCAGTGGATTTTGAATTACAGTGTAAAAATGATTACTAAAAACTTTGCACTTGTTTAGACCCCATCCAGAAAGATCTGAGTGGCTGTTTCTCCATATTTTCTGTTGGACTTTCTTTCTTTCTTTTTTTTTTTTCTTTTTCTTTTGCTTTAATCTTTATTGTTTTAAATTGAAATATGGCAACTTCATTTGAATTTCGTGAAAAAATTTATTTTATTTGTCTTTATTTTGCTTAAGCATTAAGTTAACACTGATATTTATTTCCTACCTTACACAAGGTGCTTACAAAGACCTATCTCTTGGTGATAAGTAGATTACATTGTTGTAACTAATGCTTCCTTCTTCCCTCTGTTCTTAGCCTTTGCTGTGTGACTTTACAGTCTCCCACCAACAGGGCAGATTATCTCCACCCTTTTGTTTTGGGTTCAGTCATATGACCTGTTCTAAACAATAGATTGAGGCAGCAAGAACTGTGCAATCCCATGCCTAGGGCTTTGAAGACCTTCCTGATTTTTCTTGCTCACTTTCGCCTTGGACACCGCCAGGAGAAGAACATACTTAAGCTACCGCGAGGGCTCCAGGGGGAAGATGAAAGAGTCATATGGAACAGAGCCAGGTTGGTTGTGCTCAGCTTCCATCTGCTAGATTGGTGTTTAGGCCACCTGCGGCTGACATTGTACTGTCAGAACAAGTACGTTCATTTACTTCCACTGTGTATTTGTGATTCTGTCTTTACCAGACACTGAGAAAAATTAGTAGATACGCCACCTGCAGTTGCTCTAAGTTCAGCCTGGACCAGTTGAACTCCTAACTGTATAACCTGTAGACATGAGTTAAGATAAATGATGTATATTTTAAACCACTGGTTTAAGTGTTTTGATGTGCAGCAATTGTTCAAGTATATTTATCTTGAAATAAAACACATTTTTGCATTTCCTTTCCTTCAGAATATCATAAATTAATGTATATATTAAACAGTATTCTGAGTTTATTCTGTTAACACATAATATTTGAAATTGGTTGAGTACTTATTATGGAACAGCCTCTCTTATAAACAGTTTATATATATTACATGATAAAATATTTTAACAACTTTTTGGATAAGTAATATTATTATTTTCGTATTTCAAATGAGGTAACTAAGACAGAAAGAGTTTAATTTCTCCAAAGAGAGAGGACTAGTGAGTTGTACAGACAAGTGTCAAAATTAAGCTGTCTGAATGAAGAACGTTTTCTTAATTACTGTAAAATTCTGCCTCCTAATACTTAACAAAAATATCACTGTTTATTGAATAATAACCCTCTCTTTTCATATAACAGCCATGTTTATCATACATTTAATTCAGACTTGGTTTGGGGTCTGTTCTTGGGCATTCTATTTTACTATATTAACCTAGTAGTCATCTGTCTACTTTTGTCTTTTCAAGATAGGAATCAAGAGGAAAAGCTAGCCCATACCTCTTACCATACTCATTCTTCCCATGAAAGTTTGTGTGTATATGTGTGTGTGTGTGTGTATATATATATATATATATATATATATATATATATATATATATATATATGAATGAATGATAGAGAGGAAGAGAGAGAGAAGAGAAGAGTTAATGAAAGGGAAAACAATGGGTGAGACCAAAGAACTATCCTTCCATGGTTCAATTTAGACCACTGAAATTATCATACACCAAAACTGTTTTTACACCATATTTCAGGATTTATGTTAAAATGTCTTCCTAGGTCTGTGTTTACGGAATTAAGCTAATGGAAGGCATTGTACCCAGATAATACAGGAAAAATTCAGAGTTTCTTTTAAGAATACTTTTGTCTGGAAATCATCATTGAATTACTTACAAAATATTTGTTTGGAATTACTTGTTTGTAACCTAAATTTGTTTTCTTCTCGGGATTTGATGGTTTTGCCTGGAAGGTAATCTTGCCAACAGGACCCTAACCCATATGTGTGGCTAAGCAATTGTTTTCTCAAATTACCATTTACTCTTTGATGCACTGCCAGCCTCCTTAAACTTAGGTCAGACGGCTGCTTTAGAATTTGGCAAGTACATCAACCACCGCTGTTATCCTGTAGTCACAACTCTGTCCATTTTACATTTCAAAGCTCTGGTAATAGTCACATATTGATACTTTGGCTTCAGAAATAATATGATGTTCACAGACTTATGTGGTGTGAAACTGAAAGGTTTAAAAAAAAACTTTATCTCTAAAAAATAACTTAAAAATCTTAAACAGATAACTGTAGTCATGGAATATTACCACTAGTTGCATAGGAATTTTTCTTTCATATAGGATGAGATTTTTTTGTTTTACTTTCACACACAAAAAATAATGGTTTTAGTTTTCTGATTTCGACAAAAATAAAAAAATAGTGGTATAAACTAGATTTTATATATACTAATGATTTTTCTTACACATTTTTGTGAAGAAAATAAAACAAAAAAATATTTACAATAAATGGGACGTTTAAAGTGGGTTGATGGTAAATAGTTCTACCAAATGTTTATTGAAAATGCCCTGAATTAGTTATCTCTTGTTATGTAATATATTACCCAAAATATAGTGGCTTAAAAACAACAATTACAAATTATTTCCTTGGGGTTCTGGGGTCAGGAAGCCAGATTGAGCTTTACTGGGTGCCTGTGATTTAAGATCTTTCTGACGGCTGCAATAGAGCTGTGGGGCAATAAATGCAGCCATTTCCAGGTTGAGGTAGGGAAGGGCCATGGGCCTCTGGGAGGAGGATGGCTTCTCAGGTCATTCATGGGACTGTTGGTGGCTCTGAGATCTGTGCTTATCGGTGGTTGAAGACATCAGTTCCTTGCCACGTGGGCTTCTCACAGCATAACATCTGGCTTCTCCCAGAGGCCACTGTGGGGAGGGAGGAGTGGACCAGAATTATTTTTGTAACCTCCGATGTAACATATCATCACTTTTGATGTGTTTTATTTGTTAGCAATAAATCACTAGGTCCAGCCAATACTCAAGGAGAAAGGTTTACTGAAGGATGTGAACAGAGCAGGGTTTTGATGCTAAGGTAGGTCAATTATTTTGTAATGTTTGCTTTTGTTCACTTCTCCTCCCTTTCTAGTAAGTGCAGTCTTCACAGTTCAACTTGGAGATTCTTGAAATATGCTTTGATGTCAAACTGTAAACTTATGACACCTTTTTCTTTCTTCAAAAAAATGTTTATTGCAAGAGTGTCATTCCCACAGCATGCCAAAGTGTCAGTTTTGAAATCTATTTAGGAAGCCAGCCTACCATTGCCTGTCCCAACAATCATAATCATTTACCTCCATTGCGTATGTGTGACTCTGCCTTTCACAGTGAGCAAAATTAGCATTTCCATTGTTCCTTACCAGCACGTGTGCCACTGTTCACACTGCGTAGTCATCTCAATAGGATTAGGCAGTTTTTGAAAATTTAATCAAAGGTAACTTGTCCCCACCCCAAGTAGTGTAAAAATAGATTGTATAATTTTTCCTGTGTTTTATTTCTTTAGGTTACATATATTATTCATGTAACTTATAAGACATGAATTGCTCCTTGATAAATTATGATTTAGGCCTAGAATTAGTTATCTTTCTGAAGCTTTTTTCAGTGTTTGAAAAGTATTAATTCTGAAAACGTCTACTTCAATGAAAATTTACTTGGGAAATGGTGTTGTTAAATTTTCATCTTTAGAAATGAACTTGAGGTTTATATTCATTCTTCATGCATTGTTTTCTACACAATCTATTCATGACAAAAATGTCATTTTAGTAAAAAAAAATACAACGCATTATTTTTAAAGTACAGAAGTTGTTTTGACAAATAGTAGTTATGTTAAAAATAATAGTCATAGAAAATTTGACCTGCATTTTATAGAGTTTTGTAATTTACATAGTGGTTTCTCTTGAATTATTTTTATTATTATAATAAGCTTATTAGTGGAAATAAGACCATTATATTTCGTTCTATTTACAGATGAATAAACTTGATCAGAAAAGATAAGTGATTTAAGGATTAAAAACTACTGGAGATTATAGGTAGGCTTGGAAGTGATTCTAAAATTAATGTTTGGACCAGTGCCTACTTTAGTCAGTTTTTAAATAATTATACTTTCTAATTTTTAAGTCCTTGTTAAGGGCAATGTATACAACTATTTTGGGGGTTCACTATATTCACTAAATTAAGAAGAAAATTAGGTACCATTTTACTTAATCCCTAGTGGTTTCTCTCTCAATAATTTTCCCCTCAGCACCTATCCCGAATGACAGAGTTCTCAGAAGTGTCTGGATGGAGCACAATACAGAAATGTATTTATCTACTCTAAATTTCTGGCATTAGATGTCACAAAAGCCCCTCAAATCATAATTATTTTTCTGGAATCTTTTACAGTTTTCCCATTTAAAAATTAATACTAACATTCATCTCACTACTCAAAACATAAACATTAGTGTCAAGAGATCTTATATTACTCTCTGTCCATCACAGCCACATTCTGTACATTTTTCAGGTCTTCTGTATTTACCTTCAAAAATACCTATAATGTGTTCATTTCCTGTCATATCTATGACTATCACCATATTCCAAACCACCACCAGGTTTTGTTTGTTCTACTCCTAATTCACTTGTTGCCTTTACACTGTCAAAAACTATTCTCCAAAAGTAGATGGAGTGGTAGTTCGACAGCATAAACCAAAATACATCACTGTCACTGCTTGAAATCTGTTAACATATTCCTGTAGCATAAAACCTTAATCTTTGTTGGATCAATTTAGGTAATTCTGACACATGTAACTGACACTTCTTAAAATTGCAGTAGTGTAATGCAGTAAATGTTTATTTCTGGTTCAAGTAAAGTCCAAAACTAATCTTCCGGATTATCTTGTATCTCCCTCCCAATGTTGATTATGTAGCGCATACCCTTGGAAGTTCTGGCTCTGCCAGCTTCATTGGGCAACGTTCAAAGTTACCACTGCTTGCTTATGCTAGCCTGTGGAAAGAACATAGAGGATTATGTGAGAGAATTTTTGTTGGCCATGCTTGAAGCGGCTGGGATGTGTTTCTCGAACATTCTAAGCTTATCACTTCCTTGTTTTTTTTGTTTGACTTTGGCTCCCATTTAAAGCATAGCTGTCTTTTTTCTAAAATGCATACATTTTCTCTATTTTTAATTACTTAGAAAAACCTGTGCTAACAATGAAATACAATGACTCTCAGTCATTCTGTTTCAGAGCCCTGATTTCTTTCAAACCCTTTTCACAATCTGATATCATCGGATGCATTTATTTTCTACTTTTATTGTTTCTCTCTCTCTGGCCTTCCCTAAGTTTTTCTAAGAATATAATTCTTTACCCTCACGTTCACTGCAATACATTAGAAGTTAGATGAAGGACTGGCATCTCACGGGCACTTAGAAACATTTTGAATGAATGGATCAGTGTGCATATGAAACTGATGATAATTTCCACTAAAATATAATTTTAAAAGTTTATTATTTTGTGTAGGTTAAAACAGAAAAAGGAATCATAAGAAAACATTAACAAGAATCCCGGCATTTGTGTAGTGAGTCAGAAGTTGACTGAGACTAGAAACTGGAGTTCCAGACACTTTATAGGCTTATTTCAGAGCTGAGCAGCAGTTCTGATTAGCAGCCATGTATTTTCATCTATATAATATGTTTTAATTTCTCAAGAGGCATGTCTACACAACTTTCTAAAAGATTTTAACTATCCTTTCTCTTCAGCTCCTCCATCTCCTTTATTTTTGCTAAATTGGAGGACTATTAGTTTAAATGAAAGTGAAACTCTGAAGTTTAAAATAATTTTTTACAAAACCATTTTGTAATTTCCAAAGTTTTTCTTAATCTTTTTTTCCTATCATGTAGTTTATAGTCAGAACTGCTGTGATAAGAGGAGCTTAGTTGGTTAATAATTTACAGTAAACTTATAAGTTGAGTGCTTCATTATTCAGTGTTTTATTCAGTAAAATGATAGCTAATTACAAAATATATTCTGGAGAGTTATACTTATTTAGAGTATGTTAATCATTAAAACAATTAAAAATAAAAAATACATGGTACCTTCACTCAGTGAAACTACTAACATTAACCACATTTGTATTTATTCAGAAGTCTAGTTTAGGACTTGATTTTTCAAAACAAAAAAGAAAGGGGAGAGTACATTATGATAACAAATCATGACAATTGTAACTAGCTTTAGGAAGCGCTATAAATAAGTCAAATCATATTAGAACAACGATCTCCAACCATTCTTTCAAGGTCTAGCTAATAATTATTTTACTAAGGACAGAGAAATTCTGCATTAGTAAAATAATATGAAGAGCTTCAATAATTTGCCCAGTCTCTTAGAACTTACATAATTGGGTTGTAAATCCTTCTAATGAGATTTGTCCTTTGTACATCTTGAACCAACTTTTGCCTGATTTTGCCTGTCTTCCCGTTCATATATTTTAGTAACAGGATCTAAGTGATCATGGCCATTAGAGAATGGGAACCGGGTAGGGCAAATCTAAATGAATTTTATATCTCCAAGTCACAGGCAGTATTTTTTTTCTAAATCTGCCAATACATTGGATTTCAGTGATGATAATTGCAGAAGGTAAGGAATAAAAAAAAAATTTATAATGTGGCAAGAAAAACACTTTAGAAAACCATCATCATCGGCAGCCGTCCGTCTCGAGAGACGATGGCGTAGCTTCCTGAGAGTCTATCTGCACCGCCGAGAATGGCTGTGCAGTCCGACTCGGGAGTGACACGGTATCTGTCTCCTCCCGTGTTGAATCGACATCTTGCGATGACGCTGGACTGTCCTCTCCAGTGAAGCTGAAGCTACAGAGCCTCGAGAGACGATGGCGTAGCTTCCTGAGAGTCTATCTGCACCGCCGAGAATGGCTGTGCAGTCCGACTCGGGAGTGACAATCCCTGCCGCACTTGGAACAGGTGAAGGCAGATGGCTGTTGTTGCTGCTGTTGACGCTGCTTCCGCCTCGATCTTTTCTGGACCGCCTCCTCGTTGCGCGCAGCCTCCGCGCGTGACGTACCTTGCCTGACCGCGAGCCTCCAGGCTAGGCGGTCGTCTGCTTGAACTTCCCATGTGTTGAGATTGATGGAGCATTGTGTCATGTCCTTTTTGCAGATGTCTTTGAACCGCAGTTTTGGGCGCCCTGTCATCCTCTTGCCTCCTGCTAGCTCGCCGTAGAGGAGGTCTTTGGGGATACGGCCTGCATCCATTCTTTTGACATGGCCGAGCCACCTGAGGCGTCTCTCGCTAAGAACTGCATGCAAACTGCTCATATTGGCTCGCTTCAGCACCTCGGTGTTGGGGACCTTATCCTACCAGGCGACATGCAGGACGCGTCGCAGGCACCTCATGTGGAAGCTGTTGAGTTTCCTTTCGTGCCTTGCGTAGGTGGTCCACGTCTCGCTGCCATAGAGGAGAGTGCTGAGTACGCAGGCTTGGTAGATGCGCAGTCTGGTTTTCTCAGTGAGGCTGGAATTGTTCCACGCTCGCCGGTTCAGTCTGGCCATAACTGTGGCTGCCCTGGCGATTCTCCGGTTGACCTCCAAGTCGACTGACAGAGAGCTCGAGATGGTGGACCCGAGGTAAGTGAAGTCGTTGACAACCTCTAGGGTGTATCCGTTGATGGTGATGCATGGGGGAGTCCCCGTGCCTTGAGCCATAACGTTCGTCTTCGTCAGGCTGATGGCTAGTCCGAACTCCTTGCATGCGTGGGAAAGGCAAGTGACTAGCTGCTGGAGTCCCTCTTCGGAGTGTGATGTCAAGGCTGCGTCGTCGGCGAAGAGCATCTCACGGATGAGCACCTCTTTGACTTTGGTCTTGGCTCGTAGACGGGCCTTTAGAAAACCACTTTACTAGAAATAGTAACACTTACGTGCCAAGAATCTGCTGTCAGCTTCAGCTAAGTTGACCGACTGAGAAATTTTATTTTCTATTTTAGCCTGTAAATGTTGCCCTCAAGACTGTAAAGGAGGAAAGAGGAAGGACATCTCTAAAATCAGAGAAGGAAAACTCTGACTCCAAAAAACCTCCGCTGCCTTGCGGCATACCTCTTCAGGGGAAAGGCTAAGGGAGTAAACCCCGACAGAAAATCCGGAGCCGGAGTCCCTAAGGCGGTTTGACATTGTAGTCAACACCGGCAACTCCTGCGGCGCACCTGAAGCCAAGCTGTATTGACTTTGTCTTTCCCTTGGACCCTTCAGCTGCGAAGAGAGGGGGGGTCTGCTGCATGGGCAACAGCAGACCCTCCATATCACCCTGCCCAGGCTCTGTAGCTTCAGTTTCACTTGAGAGGACACTCCAGCGTCATCGCAAGATGTCGACTCAACACGGGAGGAGACAGATACCGGTTATAAGCTCATCCGATTGGCGAAGGAAACGAGCGCCAGGGGTCTCCTCTGACGGTGGGAGAGGTCATCGCACCTCACTGGACAGCTACCGTCTCGCCATGGCTCGCCTGCCCCACTGGGTGCGTGGGGATCAGAGAGGCGCCTCTCGAAAAGTGGGCCACAAAACACCCGCACCAGTTAATTCCAAGCAAACAACAAGAAAGAAGCCTCCGGCTCTTCGCCTCGCTAGCTGGAACATCAGGACCATGTGCCCCGGACTTACTGCAGACCTTCCGTGGATCAAGGGTGCCAGGAAATCCGCTGTCATCGATAGGGAACTGGCACGACTAAACATCGACATTGCGGCTCTACAGGAGACCCGGTTGGCCGACAATGGAACTATCAGAGAAACCAACTACACCTTCTACTGGCAAGGGAAGCCTCCGGACCAACCAAGACAGCACGGTGTTGGGTTCGCTGTGAAGAACACGCTTGTTAACTCCATAGAGCCACCCACAGGAGGCACAGAGAGATTACTTACCCTCCGATTGTCAACAACTTTCGGCCCAGTCAGCATTCTTAGCGCGTATGCCCCAACCCTCTGCGCCACCACCGAAGAGAAAGAACAGTTCTACCATGCACTGGACGAAGCGTTATCCAAGATTCCCAGAAGTAACGCTCTCTATCTCCTTGGAGACTTCAACGCAAGAGTAGGAGCCGACCACATGGCCTGGCCCACCTGCCTTGGAAACTTTGGGAGAGGAAACATCAATGAGAATGGTCAGCGACTGCTTGAGCTTTTGTGTCACCACGGCCTGTGCGTGACAAACACATTCTTCAAGTGCAAAGAGATCCACCAGGTGTCATGGAGGCACCCCCGCTCCCGCCATTGGCACCAGCTTGACCTCGTCATCACCAGAAGAACGGATATTGGCAGCACCCTCCTCACCCGCAGCTACCACAGTGCAGACTGCGACACGGACCATGCCCTCGTGGTAAGCAAGGTGCGCATAATGCCGAAGAGGTTGCACCACTCCAAGATGAAGGGTCACCCACGCATCAACACCAGTTGTGCCAGCAACCCAGTTAAGACCCAGCAATTCATCAACAAGATGGAAGATGCACTCGGCGAGGGAGTGGCGGCAGATGACATTATCGAATCCAATTGGCCACGTCTCCGCGACGCCATATACAACTCCGCCATTATTGCTTACGGGAAGAAAGAGCGGAAGAACGCTGACTGGTACGAGGCTCACTGGGAAGAAATGGAACCCGTGATCGAGGCTAAGAGGAAGGCCCTACTGGCTTACAAGGTCACGCCCACTCCCAGTACACTTCAAGCTCTACGGGCTGCCAGGAACAAAGTCCAGAAGACCGCCCGCCACTGTGCCAACACCTATTGGCTAAACCTGTGCAGAAGCATTCAGGAAGCCGCCGATATAGGCAACGCACGAGGAATGTATGAGGGTATCAAGAAGGCAACAGGCCCAATCCCCTCCAAGATCGCCCCCCTTAAGTCCAAGACAGGTGAGGTCATCACTGACCAGGAACAGCAAATGCGGCGGTGGACCGAGCACTACCTCGAGCTGTACGCAACGAAGAACACCGTAACAGACACTGCTCTTAAAGCCATCCCAGACCTACCAGTCATGGAGGAGCTAGACACCCCACCTACTGCGGCAGAGCTCGGCAAAGCCATCGACCGCCTCGCTTGCGGGAAAGCACCAGGAAGCGACGGAATCCCTCCAGAAATCCTAAAGAGCGGGAAACCAGTCCTGCTACAGCCGCTCCACCATCTACTCTGTCTCTGCTGGAAGGAGGGTTACATCCCCCAGGATATGAGAGACGCCAACATTATCACCATGTACAAGAACAAAGGAGACCGCAGCGACTGCAACAACTACCGGGGCATCTCTCTCCTCAGCGTCGTCGGCAAAGTATTCGCCCAGGTCGCTCTTGCCCGCCTGCAGACCCTTGCTTCCCGCGTCTACCCAGAGTCCCAGTGTGGCTTCAGAGCTGGCCGCTCAACAGTGGACATGATCTTCTCCCTACGCCAGCTGCAGGAGAAGTGTCACGAGCAGCATAAACCACTCTACCTCGCCTTTATTGACCTCACGAAGGCGTTTGATCTGGTCAGTCGAAGCGGACTCTTCAGCTTGCTACGGAAGATTGGCTGTCCACCACATCTGCTTGCTGTGGTCATGTCCTTTCACGACAACATGCACAGCACGGTGTCCTACAACGGCGCAACCTCTGAGGCCTTCCCAGTCAGCAGCGGAGTAAAGCAGGGCTGCGTCCTCGCGCCTACGCTGTTCGGAATCTTCTTCTCCATGCTCCTCCAATACGCCTTTAAGGACTGCAGCGAGGGTGTCTTCATTCACACCAGATCCGATGGCAAGCTCTACAACCTGGCCCGTCTACGAGCCAAGACCAAAGTCAAAGAGGTGCTCATCCGTGAGATGCTCTTCGCCGATGACGCAGCTTTGACATCACACTCCGAAGAGGGACTCCAGCAGCTAGTCACTTGCCTTTCCCACGCATGCAAGGAGTTCGGACTAGCCATCAGCCTGACGAAGACGAATGTTATGGCTCAAGGCACGGGGACTCCCCCATGCATCACCATCGACGGATACACCCTGGAGGTTGTCAACGACTTCACTTACCTCGGGTCCACCATCTCGAGCTCTCTGTCAGTCGACTTGGAGGTCAACCGGAGAATCGCCAGGGCAGCCACAGTTATGGCCAGACTGAACCGGCGAGCGTGGAACAATTCCAGCCTCACTGAGAAAACCAGACTGCGCATCTACCAAGCCTGCATACTCAGCACTCTCCTCTATGGCAGCGAGACGTGGACCACCTACGCAAGGCACGAAAGGAAACTCAACAGCTTCCACATGAGGTGCCTGCGACGCGTCCTGCATGTCGCCTGGCAGGATAAGGTCCCCAACACCGAGGTGCTGAAGCGAGCCAATATGAGCAGTTTGCATGCAGTTCTTAGCGAGAGACGCCTCAGGTGGCTCGGCCATGTCAAAAGAATGGATGCAGGCCGTATCCCCAAAGACCTCCTCTACGGCGAGCTAGCAGAAGGCAAGAGGATGACAGGGCGCCCAAAACTGCGGTTCAAAGACATCTGCAAAAAGGACATGACACAATGCTCCATCAATCTCAACACATGGGAAGTCAAGCAGACGACCGCCTAGCCTGGAGGCTCGCGGTCAGGCAAGGTACGTCACGCGCGGAGGCTGCGCGCAACGAGGAGGCGGTCCAGAAAAGATCGAGGCGGAAGCAGCGTCAGCAGCAGCAACAACAGCCATCTGCCTTCACCTGTACCAAGTGCGGCAGGGATTGTCACTCTCGAGTCGGACTGCACAGCCATTCTCGGCGGTGCAGATAGACTCTTGAGAAGCTACGCCATCGTCTCTCGAGACGGACGGCTGCCGACGACGGCGACATTTTGTATATAATTGGAAATATACAGTAGACTATAGAAGGGAGAGTTAGAGAATTTTCATGGAGGACATCTGTGCAAGAAAAACCACAGGGTCATGTGACAGGTGTCAGTAAACTCAAGTGGAAGTTGTGACTGATAAGTGAACACCGAAGAGGAATTGTGGACTGTGTGGTAACTGTTGATGGCAAGAACTATGGAACAACAGAGGCCTGAATTCAATTCCTGGCTTATGCCATTTTTTAGCTGTAGGTCTTGAGACAAATTAATCTCTCTTTTCTCTTTTTTACCTGTGTGTCTTGAGACAAATTACTTAATCTCTCTGATTTCTATTTTCTTCTGCTTATATGGGATTAATCAAACATAAGTCAAGAAGTCATTGATAATATTAAATGAAACACAGTAATATATGTTTTGAGTTAGAAATAATAACTATAATGTGTTGTTGCTGCTGCTGCTGATGAAGTCTAGGGTACAGTAATACATAGTCAACTAATTTAGGTTTATCACTTTATATGTCATCAATAACAAATATTGAAATAAACTTCTGCTGTCAGACATGTATCTAGACTACATGTAATTATATAACATTTTATAGAATTTATACTATTCCTAAATATATAACATCAATTATGGAATATAAATGTTCTCTATTATCTTCTATGCACAATCACATACCCCCAAAAAAACCCTTATTACAATCTTTTTATTTAATATTGCTAAAATTATCTTTCATATGTCTTCATATATGCAGCAAGATGGACTAAATATTAAATCACAGTTAAAGAATGCCTTATGCTCTTTAGCTAACATCTCATTTGTTCAAATTCAATTGCCTTCCTAAAAATCAGGTGAAAATGAATTATTCTATGCAGCCAATTAGCACAGGAAGACTATAATAAAAGTACATTTTCTGGAGAATGACCAGATTATAAGATACAACGGCACCTCAGTGCTCATTGTTAATTTGTTCCTCTCATAACGAGTGCCGAAACAGACGAGTCCTGAGCAAGCAACGAGTAATGAAGCATTTCCTCTTGTGAGGGGGCATCGTAACTCACACAAGTTCTAGCAAGTGTGACAAATCCTGAGCAAGTGCCAAGTGTTGAAACTTCCTTTTCTCATCAAAATGCAACAAGTATAGGGTCTGACAAGTTCTGAAGCTGACGAGTACTGAGGTATGTATGACGAGTGCAAAATTTGATTTTATCTACTGTTTAGATTATACCCACAGCCCAAACAATTGCGATTTGTATATGCATCATGTTCATGAAAGTGGCCATAATAATGATGCATCAATTTGCTTTAATGAAAGCTGGCTCAATGAAATGTAAAAATGAACCCAATGAATCATGCACTTTGCTTAGTTCCTTGTTACCAGGGTTTAAGGGCTATTCAACTTCGATGTGAAAACCTCTAGTGCCTGTCCTTTGTGCTCTCTTGAGTCAGGACAGAGTGAGATTTGCAGACTTCACCTGCTGAGAAGAATGAGAACCGGACCCAAGGTGGATAATGAGTCTGGAGAAGGTATCAATAAAGCCTGGTATTTGATAAAGATGTCACAAGTGGCATGGTGTATAATAGCCAAAAGGACCCTGTGGCAGCAAGACGGATGATTTGTCTCATCAAGCCATTGACTCACTCATCCATCTGTTCTTCAGCATATACCTCACTCAAGTCATTTAATCTCTTTTCCCCTTTATTAATATTTTAGGCTGCCTTTGAGATCAAATCCTAAGGCTCTGATGTCATTGCCCTAACATTAAATGCTTGTTTCCAAATGCTTGAATAATATTTTGAAAGCTGAAAATAAATTTTCTTTTATTTAGCAAATACAGCTTTTCTCAGCAGTCTGACACTACTCAAAATCTCCAGTAATTAATCTTCAAATGAAGTGGTAAATAGGTGAGGTATTTCTATTTTAAACTTTGATGATTACTTACATTTAAAATGCACAAGTCTCCTTATATGGGAGTCTATAAGCATTTCACTTCAAGCTACGGTAATGAGTACCTTAGAAAGAAAAATGTGCGTAAAATGATTATAATTTAGTCACTTTAAAAGGGCACATTTGAGCAATACAACAAAAGGAGCAGTTAGTTCCTTGAGTAGATTAGAGAGCTGGCTGTAAGGACTGACATGCACTTAAAATTTACTGTAATTCCTTCCTTAGTTCACCCCCGCTTCTTTGATTAGAGTTAAAACTGCCTTGGGGTATATAATACATTCATGACTATAGGAATGAAGTCTGGGCTCTGTAGAATCAAGAGGGGACAAAATAAGAGTCTGTCAAAAGAAAGCAGTGCTATCTACCATCACACTTGAGAAAGCACTGAGTAGTCTTTCTACTAGACAGTTGTGCCCCTCATTATTTTTATTGGTTTACATATTTAAAAAAATTTGATCACTGAAAAATGAAATGCAACTTTAAATATGGTATAAATAGAGATTTAAAAGAAAAATATTTTGGAAAGTACCAAAGGAACAGTAAGTCAGATAGAACAAGGGGTTTGACATTGATTGTATCTCTATTTCTTCTTGATTTGTCTTTGTTCCTCTTTATATCATCCCACATAGGAGTAGATTTGATAAGAAATATGCCACCTGACTTGGGGAGGTAGGAATGCCTGAGATAGGAAAACTAGGGTGGATTTTTTTTAGCATCCTGGTTTAGTGAAACATCAGATATCAATTCGTACAAGTAGGTAAGATCAAAGGCAAAATTTCATTATAAGTCGGGCCCACTTGCACCCTCCCCAAAGCCTCCCGAATTCCTTTCTGTTCTCTTTGCTCCTAGATTCCCTATTCTTTGTATAGATCTGTCAGAACTTGCTCTACTAACCAAATTTCCAATTTCCCCCCAATTCCAGCACTAGAAATATCATAGTTTGGTATTTATTTTCTTATTTTCAGCAAGCCCTACTAAGCTATAAATTTCTCAGCTTTCTTTCACACCTTCTTTGGATTTTATCTCAGTTTTAGTCCTGCGGGATGGTCATTCTTTGCATTTTGTTCTATATGGCAACAGGGAAGAACATTTAAGCCAGGACAGGCCAGTTATAACACCGCATCCCTGTGGGCAGGGTTATTGATTCAAAATGGGCTCTAGATCACTGAGGATCAGCCTCTGAACTCTTTTTGATCATTAGTTGTAAACAAATGGGGTATGATTTTCAGAGGTCATCCTTCTTGGGCAGCCAGAATAAAAGGGTCTGTGCAAAAAAATGGCAAATAAGCTGGACTGAAAAATGGAGGCAGACGTGACAACATTATTTTAACCTTCATTCTACCTGTTCCTGAATCAATGTAGGAATATAAATTTATAGATAATAATATGTGTATATACTTATTATTATGTGATGAATTTGTAATACATCTTAAAATTTATGTAGAGTTTATAGTTCTCAGGTATTGTACAGCTATTGTATGCCACAATCATTTTCTCCATTATTTAACAAAAGTATTAAATAGTTTAATTTTTTTTAAATCACATCCAAACAGCTTATAAATATTCAAGGTGGATGAAAACTCAGATGTTTTAATGCTTATTTTGGGACTTTGCCTTGATACTAAATCTGTTTTCCCTTTCTGTCACCTCATTTGTACTCTGACTTTTCTCTACCTATGCCCACTCCTCTTACTGATCTGTTGGATATTCAGAAATGTGATTACACATTGATTCTGTCATGTTTCCCAATCCCTTTCAAAACCTTTCTTTACCCAAACAAAATTGTTGTTCTTTGTAGAATCACTTCTATTGTAAAAGTATAAATTAACAATGGGGTAGAGAAAGTACAAACTCAGGAATGATAAGGACATGTAACATATGGCTTACAGTGTATACAATTTACAAACACTTGATTTACAGATGTCTCACACATATAAAAAGAATAAGGGTGTATAGAAGTCAAATCTTTATGTTAAACCTTTATATTTACCACACACAGACCAAGAGTATTTGCTACTCAGTTAAAACCACTTTCTCTATTCTACTAATCCCAAAGCCATGCCAGAATTTAGGGAATGTTCTGTTTTCGCTGGTGGCAAAAAAGGGAATAATTCCTGGCATCAAAGATTGGAATATGCAATATACTTTATCTTGGAAAGTGAGTAAAAAAGATAGAATGTAATTGAATAGGAATAAAAGGTCAAAAAGATTTGTATGTATTTATTTTTTCATTGGAAACATCAGAACAGGTTTCAAAGTTGAGTAGGTTCTGTAAAGGCACTATATTCTCTTGTTGACTCTTATTTGTTTTTCCATAGCACATCCAGAATATTTTGATGGCCAATGGGAATCAACTCCTGTTATAAAAGCATAATTGACATTGAGCCTTAGCAGTTTTGCTTTGAAGTATATCTTTGTATGTGTGGCAAGGCATTTTCTCTCACAGATTGCTCCTTGTTAATAACTGAGTGCAGCAAGAAAACTAAGGCAGACCCTTTCCTGAGAAATATGGGATTCCATTATCAAATGATCTTGGCTCTAAAAAATCTTTGATGTGTTTTCCAGATACTCATTAGACTGCATGGCAGTCCAGGGTGTTTCTACCTGAGTTTCTCTTTCTCTTTTCTTCACTTACAGTCACACTTGCTTTGGGGTCTGATAGTTCTCCCAGCTCTCCCTGAGTGTCTCCCTACTCTCTTTGACCCAGTTATTTCCTTAAAAAAAATCCTTACTCACTTAAGACAATATTAATACCTGCTTCAAAGAGGACTGGTATAACACAGTTGCCTAGAGTGTGTGCTCGGTAAATATTTGCTCCCGATTTTAATATGTCTAAAAATGTCAAGATAGAGCTCATCACACATTTAGGTTCAGAATGTTGAAGTCAGAGTCATTTATTGTTTTATGACTGTGGCCTCTAATTTCTAATACAATTGGTAAATTATTTTTTATTTCTCAACTTGAGGAAACAATATTTTTTAACTCTTGTACCTGAAGACTGATTCAATGGAAGTGGTTTTTGATGATACAAATGTCAGAACATATTATTTCTTTCCTTAAAAACCTCTATAAGTGTATATGTTTTTATTTTATTTTATGGAAATGCAAACACTTCCCATGCTGGCAAAAATTTTGTCTACACATAATGCCAGCTTTTTTAAGCTCTCTTTTTTATTATTAAAGATTTGTCAGTTAGCCACCAAAGAATGCTGCTACATTTCTGCTTTTTTTGTCGTTGTTACCTGATTGAAATAAAAAGAAAAAAATGTATATCAGTATTACCCCAAAGCACATCTGTACCAGAGACAACACAGCCATGTCTATGGGTTTTATGCACGTGTTTATCCCATCTGTCAATGTCTACTTGATTTCTCTTTTTGAAGCAGTCCTATCTCCCAATGTGGTTGACAACAAGATAATCAGGTTCAGAGACCATGGAGTTATATGTGCAATGGGGCAAGATAGTGGGTCTCACTTAGGCTTTTTCCTCTGCTCAGAATGCTGTCTCAAATGTAAAGACAAGGTCCCTGAAGCTTCACCAAGTCCCACTTCACAGAGCGACTAATATATACATTTTAAAACATAATTGCACATAAACAATAAAAATAAATTCTTGTAACTCATGTTATTTGTTGGTGAGTGAGGAAAGACCCCATGGGGATTTAGAAAATGATCCTTCACCCTGGAAAACAATTCTAATAGGAAGACAAAGCAATCTTCAGAGGCAGCTGTCAGGTATTGCCAAATACATCTACTGCTCAAACAGCCCCTTTTGACTCTGTTCAGAAAGGACTCAGGCATAGTTAGAGTTAATTAAAAGGTATTTAAACAAGATGATTTTCTTCTTCTAGTAGTGTGGAAATTTTCTTTTCAGGGCTATTATAGGAGTAAAATAGTCTCTTTGGGCTCTCTTCGGTATGTTATGCTGGGTTTTGCATTATTTCTCTGCTGAAGGTCCCTTCCTAATAGTCCCAGGCAAATCTCATAGCGGCTTTTATAGGGCTTCTGTCTTGAGTAATAAAAATCCTCCTTGTTTCTGAAGAGCCACTGTTTAATTTCAGGCAGTCCCTGTGTAACGTAAGTCACATTTATACAAATGTGGGAAGGTGGTAATGAACACTTTATGGCTAATATAATCAAATCTCTCTCATCATTGTCTCTTAATCTGCTTATCTCAAGCTGAAGTCACCCCAGTCCCCTTTATTTCCTCTATCCCACTAAACTATAAAGCTAGCCAGCCATTATGCTGTTCACCTGTGATATGGAAATGTACTGTCAAGAGAAAATTAAACTTTGCTATTATTCCAACAGGTCACTAAGTTTCTACACACTATTCTTTTAGTTATTTTTTCATTATTTGTTTCTGCCCTTCCTTAGTTCAAGAATTATACAATATAATACCCATACTCTTTTCTCAAATATAATTAAATGAATAAATATGATTCAATTATCAGGTTCATGCAACTTATAAAATATATGTTTAAATAAAAATAAAATTCTAATTAGATAACTTGGGGCGATATTGGTTAATAAAATTATATAGTTTTCAAGTGTACAATTCTATAATACATCATCTGTACAATACATTGTGCATTTACCACCCAAAGTCCATTTTCCCTCTATATTCACATATTTGTTCCCCTTTACCTTTCATTACCTCCTCCCACTCGCTTTCCCTATGGTAGCCACTGTACCGTTATCTATGTCTATGAGTTTTTGTTTATCCTATTTGTTCATTTTTTGCTTTCAGTTTTATATCCCACATATGGATAAAATCATATGGCTCTTGAAATTTTTCATCTGACTTATTTTTCTTAGCATGATATTCGCAAGGTATAGCCATGTTGTCCAAACAAGTGGCAATATGTTATCTCTTCTTGTGGGTGAGCAGTATTCTATTGTATGTACGTACCACTTTGTTCTTCATCCAATCCTCTGTGAAAGGACATTTCAGTTGTTTCTGTCTCAGTCACCATGAATAATGCTGCAGTAAACATAGGGCGTACACGTATCTTTAAAAAATAAATGCTTTCAGAAGTTTTTAAGTAGATACCCAAAAGAGAAGTTGCTGAGTTGTGGGATAACTCTATCCTTAATATTTTGAGGAAGCTTGTACTGTTTTCTGTAGTGGCTGTCTGTACCAGTTTACACTCCCACCAGCAGTGAATGAAGGTTTCTTTTTCTCCACAGCTTCTCCAACACTTGTTATTATTTTTTGTAGCATTTTCAATTTTTTCTTACTTAGATCAGTAAAAGACATTTTTGTACTTATTTATATTGGCCTGCAATAATTTTGTTATATAAGCACAAGGTGGAAAAACTGAAGTACCCCATTCATGAGTACATAAAGGCAACTTTATTATCTACAGTATATGTGATTTTATTTATTTATTAATGCTAATTAAAACTGTTATTCAACCTGATTCTGATGCGCTCATTAAGGAAGGAAACTAATTGTCCATATTCTCACCCTTGCAAGTTACTGTTATGGGAAATAGAATACTGACTCTTCATTCATTCATTTCTTTACCTCTTTATCAGTCATTTACTCTCTTCCATATCCATATTTTGTTTGCATGTGATTCACTTTTCCATAAAGATCTAAATAATTTGCATGCCGATATCCATCATCATTCTCTGAGCTAAATGCCTGTGCCCTGTCTCAACCATCCCAGTCATCTTCTAGGAAATGCCTTCTTGAGTGTCCTCTCCAAGTAATCTACCTGAAAATATGATGATACGTTCTCTAGTAAATGAATGTGTTGGTATTTTACTGCATGAGCAGTTATGTATGTGTTCAGATATTTTATTGTTTTGGTTTCAGAGAAGTAAACTTTGATAGCAATTTTTAAAATTACCTGACAACGTTTAAGATAAATAATGTTGTATCTGCTTCTCTTACTGGTCCTTAACTTCCCATCTTCTTCCTCCTCGTCTACTTCTTCCTCCTCCCCCTCCTTTCTTAAAGATATCCCTGGAAGATCACTCCCTCATCTTACAGGGATGAGAGAGTGTTTATAAAAGTGTGGAAAAGGTTAATAAGGGAGTGGGAAAGGTTAATAACGGACTGGGAATGGTTTATAAGTCTGTGGGATGGGTTTGTAAAGCATTGAAATGTATATAAATACTAAAATAAATATAAGGTTCCTACTTGGTGGATTTTCACCTATCGTGGTGGTGTCTAGAACGTAATACCTATGATAATGGACACTGATGGCTATGCTGTCAAAAATCTGTGTATATCATTTGACTTCCCCAAAATCTAAGGTACTGATATCTTACTCTTTATTGTGTGTCATATGTATTATATGTTCTTACAATAAAGTAAACCAGAGAAGAGAAAATCTTAAGAAGAAAATCATAATGAAGAGAAAAATAAAAAAAAACATTTATAGCACTGTAACATATGTATCAATGCATCATATTGTCTAGTTTAGGCTATATGGTTTGTCTTCATGTCTGTGAGGTTTTTCATAATTGTGCATAGATTGAAAAGGTCCACATATAATTGGACCCACAGTTCAAACCTGTGTTGTTCAAGGGCACAAAATGATCATCACAATAAATCTAGTTAACATTCATAACAATACGAAGTACACAACGGTTTCTTTTCTTTTTTCCCTTTCTTTTCCTCCTCCTCCTCCCCTTCTCTTCCTCCTTCCTCCTTCCCCCTCCTTCACCTTTCTTCTTTTCCTTTATTTCTTTCTCTTTTTCCTTCTATATATGGTCCAAAGAAAAATTTAATTAGATGTCCTAACAATACTGTACCAACAACACCAAACTTGGGCAATAATCCATGGCTACATCTATAATACCCAATTTTCCTACATCCTGAAAGAGAGGGAGGGATTTCGCCAAGCACACTGTGCTCTGAAGTGGCATAGTGGAAGGCAGGAAAATGTCTTGCTCAGAGACGTAGTTGATAGAGTTAGAAGGAAGAACCAGTAATATCTTAGAGGATAGGGCCACGAATCAAGGTGAAGATAAGTAAGAATCAAGATTTCAGGTGCAACAATTAGAATTATAAGATAGGAAGTCAGGAGCAATAAAAATGATTAGTAATGTAGGCAGAATTCTAAGATGGTATCCAAGACATCCAATCCCCTGTATACACATCCTGTATAATCTTTGAATTCTGAGTGTGATAACTTTATTTTCATGCTTAATCTATATCAAGCTATATTTTATGCCACTATTGACCTTAAGATATGGATATTATTTAAGTTGGTCTTAATCGCATAGCTCTTTAAAAGCATACTTTTCTCCTGAAGGTTGCAGAAGAAAGTCAGAGATTAAAAGCAGGAGGAGGATTTAATATGTTGTTGATGTCTTGAAGATGAAAGAAACCATGTGGCAAGAGATGTGACTGGTCTTTAGGACCCGAGAGCAGCATTCAGTTGACAGCAAGCACAGAAATGGAGGCCGTACTCCTATAATTGATTGCACATGGATCCTACCAACAAGAATGACCTGGGACACAATTGTTTAAAATATGTCCTACAAATAAGAACTCAGTCTGGCTGACACTTTCATTTTAGCCCCATGATACCCTGGGCAGAGAACAAAACCACATAGTGCTAGACTTCTGACCAAGCCATGAGTAGATAGTGAGTATTAGTTTAAGGTGCTTAGTTTATGGTAAATTTTTTGCTGCAACAGAAAAGTAATATACAGAGGCCAGAGAGTAAAAAACGGCTAACTCTCAAAGCTGGACACTTGTGTAATTGCAGCAGTATCTAGACATCGGTAGGACACGCTTATTTAACGAGTTAAAGGAAATCATATGCTGAGTGTATCCAAGTTTCTTAGTACTCCTAGACCTTTTATTGTAGTTATAGAACCAGAATCTTAGACAGAAGTATGTTTAAAATCTCTCTCTCCCTCTCTTTCTCTCTCCCCTTTTACAGCCAATATAATTTCCCTGTGTTACTCAGAAAAATAGACTTTCTTCCCAAAGATATTCATATCCTAATGCCTGGAACTTTTGAAAATGTTATGTTATATTATAAGAGAGGATTAAAGTTGCAAATGTAATTAGGGTTATTGTTTCATTTATCTTAAAATAAGGAGATTTTCCTGGATTATTTCAGCTAACCCCATGTAATGCGAAGGGTACTAAAAGAGGTAAGAGGAACACATAAGAGTCAGAATGAGAAAGATGTCACTAAGAGAAACACCTTATTTGCCATTGTTGGCTTTGAAGATGAGAAAGAGTTATGGGTTATGGAATGAGAACAGACTCTAGAAGCTGGAAAACACAAGGAAACAGATTTCCCCCCAGAAGAAAAGCAGTTCTGTTGACACCTTGATTTTAGCCCAGTGAAACCACTTTTGGACATATGACCTCCAGAACTATAATATAATAAACTGTGTTGCTTTAAACACACCACATGTTTAAGTTGTTACTGTGGAAATAGAAAACTAATTCATGACCTTTCATTTTATAATATTTCTTGCTCAGCCATCCAAGTTAGAAATCTCAAATCATTTCTGATTCTTCCCTCTCCCATATCCCTTTTATTATATATGGTCAAGTCCAAAGGGTATTCTACCATGTCTCTTGCATCTATTATTTCCACTCCATTGACTAACTAACATCACTGTGGTAGGTGTTCATAATTTCTTGACTGGGTTATTGTTTCTGTCATCAGAGGTCACTCTATCCATAAAGCTGATATTAGTGTTATTTTCTAAAGCATCAAGGCATGCTCTGGGTCAAAAACAATGACAATAATAGCCTCTCAGGGACATTCAAATCATGCAAGTTTAATACAATTTCTTATACTATGCAGAAAACTATCCAAATCTCTGAAAAACTTTAGAAAAATCTAAATGAGCTTTTCTATAAATCTTACTATTTACAATTTGAAATATAGTGATCCCATTTACTTATCAATGATTTTGAATTGTTTTCATTATTCTGACTTCTTGTAACACAGTATTATTTCTGTTCCTATTTTTGTGCAATTCTTCCTCAGTCATATTTTGCTGTTTCTTGAAACTCAAGGAATAAACACTAAATATTAGTCTCACTAAATACATAGCCTACTCTCACTTTGATTATTTTTCCACAAATAGAAAAATTCTCCATACAGCACTAATTAGTAACATGTGATTTTTTATATCAAATATTACTATTACATCAGTGAACTATCACATTTTAAAAACTTTGCAATAATATTTTTATTTTAACCCCTACATTTTATGTTAATTGCACTTTACTAAATTATTCCATATGAGCTTATAAAGTTTTCCTGGAGATATGGATAATTTTATATATTTTTCACCAGTTTTGATGTATTGAAGCCATAAGAGGACTGAAGGAGCCTTACTCACACTTTATCCTGTGGATATCAAATATGTAAGTACTCTACAGAAGATGGTTATGATGTTCTGTCAATGGTCTGGAGTATCCCTCACCTTTTACCTTCACCAATACCTTGATTTAGTTCATAGTTTCTTTTATAAATTATTACTCTTGGCTCCTGTAAATTAACATTGTTTTACTTTAATAATCTGGGCTATATTGCTCACATCTACTGATTGTATATTAAAATGTTTGGAGTAAAAGCTCGTGTTATTTCTCTTTCCAGTGATTTACTTGAGTTATTTGAAATTGTCAATATTTAACTATTTTACCTGACAAAATTTTCTGTTTCATCAGGTTGAATATAACAGTTATTTTAATAACTTGAACTTTTCAATCTCCTCAAGTCTATTCATCTTAGTCTTCACAACCTTTCTGTATATTGTTGACTTTTTGAACTAAAAATGCTAAATTAATATAAAATTATGGTCAACACTAAATACTCTGAGATAACATGGAATATAGCATGGATATTAGCACATGGAAATAGTTAGAAGAGTCTTACCTTCAAATCTAGTGACCTTTCAGACCTCAGATACCCAGCATGTTTAGAGTCATGGTACACAGTTGCCTCATTTATTTCATGCAACTCCAGTGATTTCTGTCCAACACTGACTGCTCTTATCTCATGCAAAATCAATTTAAATGAATTAAAATATGTTGTGAGGACTTGCTGAAACTTTGAAGATATTTTTTTGTAGAACAGAAATTAAGCTAGGAGAGAATGGGTAACAAAACCTACTTTAAATTATTAAAGTCTTAAAAATAGAATTTTATTAGAAGTACACTGTAAGCAATTTAACTATGAACTAACGGCTTTTTTCCTCTCTAAGGTATGTGAAGGTTGCTGGTCACATATTGTCACTTTGAATTTCACCCATGCATATGTTTTTCTGAATATGAAAAATGACCATATATAACAAGCAACCTGAAAAAAGGTTTTTTAAACCATGGGATGAAGCTACCTTTAATTTATATTTTTGTTTTTATCTCTTTGGAGTCTTAAGGATAAAAGCACTTCAATCCTCTAATTCTCAGCGATTTGCCATTGATTACTTCAAATTCCTTAGAAGAAAAATACGTGGCCTGGGTGTTCAAATATGATTTCTAATGTGTTTCTGAAAATTCTACTACTCACATCATTTAAATATTATCTAGAAAAATTATTTTAAAAATTCTTTAAAAGTGACTCAAATGTCTTCATGCAATCCTGGTCACATTTATGGACTTTTCTTATATATTTTATGTTTTTTCCTTTTAAAAAATAGCAAGGATGAAAGTTGTACTGAAAAGTATATTTTTACAAATAGCAAAGCTTTTAAGAATTGTGTTTTTGTTAGTAAGTAATAAATCTAAACTACATTATATGTTAGTCATTTCTCTTTTCTTAAGTGTGAAATCTAGAACCACATTCAGATTCAAAATAAATAGTTATCAACATCAAACTTTTAAAACTTATTTAAAAATTTATCCCTGTTTCCAATCTTTCTTTTCTAGCAGATAAGTAGAATTTTCCACTATCAGGAATGTATTTGTAAAGATATAGAAGAATCAGGGTTCAATTAATTGTATACTTATTTTTATTCTTACAACATGCTAACGCCAAATTGTTACAGTTGCCACCTGCCACCTGTTTCTGTCTTTACTTCCCTCTGCATCTTTCCCCTTCCCTCCATTGTTTAAATGGATATTCCAAGGTTTTGCATAATTAATCACATGGAACTGTTTTAAACATGTCTTTGCCCTAAGAGGCCTTTCTGATAATTAGCTTCTTTGCAAGTCCTCAAGTATTTAGTACATTATGCCAAAGATAGTAAATTTTACAAATTGTTTTCTTTTTTGCTGATCTATGTTAACCTAATCTTTTGATATATTATTCTCAATTTTGAGTAAAACATCAATAGAAGTGGTACTATTTATTTATTGTTTTAAAAATCAATAAATAATCTCTCCACTTGGAACAAAAAATTTTTTTACTGGTAAAATTTATTTATTTTTTAGTATTTTATTGTAGATTGTTGTTCTATTACAGTTGTCCCAATTTTTTCCTCATTGCTTTCCACTACCCTGCCTACCCCTCAGCTCCCACAGTCAATCCCCACCCTGTTGTCCTTGTCCTTGGGTCATTCATAAATGTTCCTTGACTAGTCCTTTCCCCTCTTCTTCCCTCTTATCCCTCTCTCTCCTCCCTCTGGTCACTTTCAGACTGTTCCTTGTTTCCATGCCACTGGTTCTATTTTGCTCATCTCCCTGTTTTGTTCATTAGATCCCTCTTATAGGTGAGATCACATGGTATTTGTCTTTCACTACCTGGTTTATTTCACTCAGCACAATATTCTTCAGTTCCATTCAGGCTGTCACAAAAGGTAGGAGCTCCTTCTTCATAATGTATAGTATTCCATTGTGTAAGTGTACCACAGTTTCTTGATCCACTCACTTACTGATAGGCACTTAGGTTGTATCTAGCACTTGGCTATTGTAAATAATGCTGCTATGAACATAGGAGTACATAGTTTCTTTTGAATTGATGTTTCAGGAATTGTACTGTATAATCCCAGTAGTGGAATCTCTGGGTCAAAAGGACAGATACCTAAATCAGTGGAACATAATAGAGAGCTCAGAAACAAACCCATGTTTCTATGGCCAATTAATGTTTGACAAAGGGAAAGGAGCATAAAATGGAGTAAAAATAGCCTCTTTAATAAATTGTGTTGGGAGAACTGGACAGGAATATGCAAAAAAGTGAAACTAGACAACCAACTTACACCACACATCAAAATAAACTCAAGATGGATAAAAGACTTAAATGTAAGCCATGGCACCATAAAAGTACTAGAGGAAAACACAAACAGTAAAATCTCAGATATCCCACATAGCAATATTTTCACTGATATATCTCCTAGGGCAAAGGAAATAAAGGCGAGAGTAAACAAATGGGACTACACCAAATTTAAAACTTATGAACAGCAAATATATATATATATATATATATATATATATATATATATATATATATATATATATATATATATATATTTAAAGCTGCCTGGCTGGTTTGGCTCAGTGGATTGAGCGTCGGCCTGCGAGCTAAGTGTCGCTGGTTCGATCTTCCAGTCAGGGCACATCAGAGAAGGAAAACTCTGACTCCAAAAAACCTCCGCTGCCTTGCGGCATACCTCTTCAGGGGAAAGGCTAAGGGAGTAAACCCCGACAGAAAATCCGGAGCCGGAGTCCCTAAGGCGGTTTGACGTTGTAGTCAACACCGGCAACTCCTGCGGCGCACCTGAAGCCAAGCTGTATTGACTCCGTCTTTCCCTTGGATCCTTCAGCTGCGAAGAGAGGGGGGTCTGCTGCATGGGCAACAGCAGACCCTCCATATCACCCTGCCCAGGCTCTGTAGCTTCAGTTCCACTGGAGAGGACACTCCAGCGTCATCGCAAGATGTCGATTCAACACGGGAGCAGACAGATACCGTGTCACTCCCGAGTCGGACTGCACAGCCATTCTCGGCGGTGCAGATAGACTCTTAAGAAGCTACACCATCGTCTCTCGAGACGGACGGCTGCCGATACGATACGATTCCCGATATTTAAAGCTATGTATGAGGAAAATAAATAATTTTATTTACACATAGTGGTAAAATACATGGCATAAAGCATAATTTATTTGAAAATTTGAGTATGAAATAACAAGGTGAAACATGGGAAAATAGATTGTGAAACATACTTTCCACTAAAATGCAAAAATATATCATAGGTCATTTTATAATTCAGTGTTAGTTGTATACAAAAGTAATTACACCTATATGTGATATGAAGGGATTGGAGGCGTATCAACATTGACATTAGGGATTGTGTCTCATTTCCTCTTTTACAGTAAGATATTGAGACTTTGGATAAGGTACTCTCTGTGAACCTAATGACCTTATTTATATAGTAGAAATAATAATACTTATTCAATTTTTCACACTTAAGAACATAAACTTGGTGTTCAACTGATAATTATATTTTCACCATACTAGAATATAAACATTAGGTAGGGCAAAAAAAAAGTCTTTAATCTTTACATTAGGAACATGGATTATCATGTCTGACATGTAGTAGAAGCATGATAAGTACTGCTTTAGTGGAAGAAATAACAAAACTTTAATAGATTGTACATTGGCTTTATGTAGCTTTCCAAAGAGAGATTGTTAAAATAATATTAATGTTTTAGAAGCAATAACATATAAAACCAAGTTATAAAAACAAGTATAAAGAAATTGTATAATTGTACCTCTTAATACTTAACAAAAATAGATTATGTATGAAAATAAAATAAAGAAACTATTGCTCTTTTGTTATTACCCAATTTACAAGCCAGACAAGTTGCCTGGATCCAATTTACACTGATTAAACATGTACCATTAAAATTATCACACATAGAAAAGAGAAGCTCATATTTTTATCTTAGAATTTATCTCTTAAGCAACCTAAACCTTAAAGCCAAATTTCAAATCCAGGTTTGGAAAAGTTACATATTTAAATATTTATCTGCATAACTTTCACGTAATAGAAATTGCTGATATTTATTTTATCATCCATTTTCTCTGTTCATTTGGTAAACGTTACCTCATCTGCTTCTTCACCTGTATCATAATCATCAGCATCATCTTTGATAGCTTCTCCAGTGAAGTACAACGCTAATCCTGGGATTACCTCTCAGGAGTTGGAAGCAACTGAAAGGGCTATGATGAACTTTCCAGAGCAAAGCAAATATTGTGTACTTTATTTGGTTGGTATGCTCATGTAAAAAGTGATCGATTATAAAGTCTGCAGCAAGGATAGCTTCAGCATAATCATCCAGATCTCCACTCTCAAAAACTTCAAGAGGGTTGGGAGGAATGAAAGAAAGAACCATTTGAAACCATTTTGGTCATAGTACAAACTTCTCAGATATGGAGTAAAAACATTATTGGAAAAAGTAAAATTTTAGACTCTATATCCAAACAATGTACGTATAAGATTTCAATAAATAAATTGCAAAACTCAGAAACAATCCATTTTGTTTTCTTCTTGGGTAGATAGTAAGCCTGTATTTCCTAACTCTCCTTTGCAATTAGATTTAGTCACATAAACTAGTTGTAGTCAATGGGCAGTAAAGCAAAGTCCTGTGTGCTATCATTATTTGAAGGGTTTTAAGAAGTGGCTGAGCCCCCAGGGTACCTAATGCAGGGTGGCGATTGGCCTCCACACAGCAGGAAAAATGTTTTATCACTGACCTGTTTACGTTTTCCCCCCTATCTACATATCTTAATCACTGCCAAAATAGCTTGAGTGTTTCTTCTCTTCCTGACAGATGTCAAACTGTTATCTCTTTTCTCTAATTCATGCTGACAGAAAGCAGATCAGAGATTGCCTCTCAGGAGTGAGAAGTGACAGAAAGTGCTATGAAGGAACTTTCCAGAACAAAGCAAACATTCTGTATCTTATTTGGTTGGTGTTTGTACGAGGCATGCAAGTCAAAAGTAATCATACTATATGTTTAAGATCTGAGCATTTTTGTATATAATATTGTCTTTAATTAAAATGGATAAAGTAAACATTTTCTCAGTTCTTTGTGTGTTTGAATGTTAAAGATTAAATTTTATTACTGAAAGTAGCACAATTGGACATTATAACTTTCCCTAAAGAGAACTAAAGAGACCTGATGATGTTGAAAGTATTTAAGATTTTATTATGTTTTGAAAAGAGGTTAGACAGCCTTTCTGCTTTAGAGAGAAAACAAGAGCAAGAAGCAAAATCTATAAATGAAGAGACATATTCCATTTCAGCCACACCTCTGGAACTCTTGATACTTTCCAGACCAACAATAGGGTCAGGCAGAATGCTTTCCGATTATGAAGGTTCTAAGCAGAATTAAAATAAATAGCGGTCATGGACATTAGGGGATTTTTTTCTAAGGTAAGGAGATTTTTACAAATTTTAAGGTTCTAATTTATAATTTAATATACCAAAAACTATAACTTAAATGACCTTATTGCAACTATTTTTGCATCTGAAAGCTGAATTTAATACCACCTTTAAGGTGTTATGTTTATAAATACGTATGGAATAATATATTATTTTATATTGAGTTTCTTTGAATTATATGAGTCTATTTTAATCTTGCTCTATGGCTTATTTCTGCTTCAAATTCTGTGCATCATATACTTTACAAATAAAGTGAACTAAACTACTTTTTAATTTATATCTAAGGTAAATTGCAATAAAATGTATATGTTAATAACATTTTGGTGTTGGTCAAAATCATCCTTTAAGAAGTCCTCCATTGATAAAATAAACTGTTTTATCCAGTGAATGGAAACATCAGTTTAAACCCTTGTCAAGGAGGATCTCTTTCTTAAGTAATGAAATAATGTTAGCAGATTTTTGGATTTTCTGAACTATAAAATTTCAATAAATGATAAGAAATGCAGAATATATAAATAATTAAAATAAAACTGACCTAAGGTTTTCAAATGTTTTTCTTGGTATTTATGGTGATATTAAAAACCTGCAGAAAATAGCTAAAATCTACTCTTATCATAATTTTATAGAACACAAAAGGACTTTTAAAGACCCCTCCCCCAAAATTACCAAAACAAGGAATGGCATTCACAATATTTACAGGTATGGCATAAGCAACTGGCCAGTCAAGATAGACATTGGTTAAACATGCATTACTATTTAAACTAAAATCAAAGTTGTATGAACATAGTTAAAATTAAAACAACAAAATCATATATCAAAGACATTTTGTTTATGAAAAAATCATTACGTTGTCCTTACACTATTATTTGACTCAGATTATAATAGTTTTGTTACACAAGTAACTGTCATCAGAGAAAAAGTTGGGTAATGCTGACCTAAACTATCCTTGAAACCTGTAAACCCCAAGTCAGCATCAATAAAAGCATGTAGGTGAATTCTGTGTGTTATTCAACAGAAAATAGTAAATACAAATCCAGGAGACTCCACTCTCAGCCCTGGTGGGGAATGGTGTGTTCATAAAGGATTGACTGGATATAGGCTATTCTAGTTGCAGAATACCTGTGGAGTGGATGAAATACCTGGTCTCATTCTTTAAGGAGTTTTCAATCAATCTAGAGAAACAAGAGGATATATAAAGCCACCAGGAAGTCATTTTAAACTGATACATCTAAGGATGTGATAGAATAGCACCAACTAGAAACCTACCTAATAAGATAACCCATAGGAGAGGATTTATTACATGGAAGCAATTTATTCTGAAAAAGATTTTCAAATGTAATACATTCTATTTATATTTGGGGAACCATAAGAATTTTAAACATGCTCCTGAATAAGCTGCAAGACATGGAACTCCGTGAATAGACGTTGGATTCTTCAAGTGTGAAAAAGGACTGATCTGAGTGATAAAGAGCTATATGCATATCCCTGCTTCCTTCTCCATAGGAAGTCCAGGGCTTCAACAGTTAATTACATGGACCTTTCATTTGACTCATTCACGTCTCCCCAAAGCCTATGTTAAATACACTGCAGGTTTGCTAAGTACTCCCTGAAGTCACAGTCAAGAAACTGAAGGATATGTAAGCTGTGGCAGGCTGAATAATGACCTCCAAAGATATCCCTACCCTAATTCCTGGGATCTGGAAGTGTCACCTGATGTGGTAAAAGGGAATCTGCTGATGTGATAAAGTGAAGGATTCTTAGAAGAAAAGATTATCTTGAATTATCCATGTGGACCCTAAATAAAAATATAAAAAGAGAGAGCAGAGGAATATTTGACTAGAGAAGTGGAAGCAGGCCATGTGAGGAAGGCAGCGGGGACTGGAGTGATGGGGCCATGAGCTGAGATATGCCGCCAGCTGCCTCTAAAACTTAGCAAAGGATGATTTCTCCTTGGGAACTTCCAGAAAGAACCAGCCCTGCTGACACCTTGATTTTGGTTTCTTAAGACTCATTTTGGAGTTCTGACCTCCCGAATCAAAGAAAATAAGTTGCATTGTTTAAGCCACCAAGTTTATGGTAATCTAACTTTATATTTGAATTGGACTGTCTCAGTGTCTTTTAATAGGCATCCTGCATCTTACTCGGTCTTTACTGGTCTGTGTTCTTGTTCCATACCTCTTTTTCTGTTTTAATAGTATTGTCCTCATTGCCATATTACCTATATTAAAAGGTAGCTATATTAATATTCTTTCTGAAAGAGCTTATTGGAAACCAATTAAATAAATTGATTTATTACTTCCCTTGCCGGAATCTACATAGCTCATGAAATTCCTCATAAGATAGGACCTCTTTGACAATACAATTTTTTCTTTCAACTAAATAAATTAAGCAATCATAAAATGCCATATAATGGGGAAACGTACATTCTCTCCAGAATTTAAATGTGAAAAACATAATATTTTATAATATGTAATATTATGTTCACTCTAGGTTTTTATTAATGAAAAGTCACAAAGACATGAAATTAAATTATTTTAAAAGTCCTAAGCCATAAATTGTAAGGTAAACCTCTCATGTCCCTTACCCAGAGAATCAAATGTCTTATGAGCTGTTTATGAAGAGGGGGCAATCCTGGCATAAATGGGAAATCAGATATGGGAAAACTGTAATCTCAGGTGAGTCGAAAATTAATCATGAATAGAACAGCAGAAGATTTTGTAGGGAAGTCAATCCAGAATAGCATTGGACTCTATTATTGGCTTAATTGTATCCCCACGAAATTCATATGATGAAGTCCTAACACCTAATACCTTGGAATATGACTGTATTCAGTGATAGGATTTTTTTAAAAAGTAATCAAGTTAGAATGAGGTATTTACAGAAGGCTCTAATCCAATATAATGGGTGTTCTCATAGAAGAGGAAACCTGGGCACTGACATGTACAGAGGGAAGACCATGTGAAGAAGACACAGTGAAAAGAAAACCATCCACAGCCAAGGAGTGAGGTGTCAGAAGCAACCAACTTCTAACCTCTTAATCTCACATCTAGTCTCCCAATTGTGAGAAAGCATATTTCTCTTAAGCCAGTACCACTCAGTTTGTGGTACTTTGTTATGACAGACTAATAAAACAAACTGATAAATAGTATGGTAAACTAATAGTCGAAGACAGCACACCTATTAGAGGGCAGAGACTCTCACAGGTTCTCTGTTGCCCAAGAGTCATGGAGACAAAGTGGTCTGTGAACTGGGTTGAATTCCAACCAAGTAGGTAAGTGGGCTAGCCTAGGGGAAGTTGAACATTGGGAGTAGTCACAAAAGTTCCCTCAGGAAATAAATCATAATGAAAGAAGACATGAAAGGAAATTTTTATTTTGAATATAGCACATAAGCAGGAACTTTGGGTATCCATGACCCAGATTTTAAAAGGTCTGGCATCAGATAATAATAAATAGAAAAATTGTGGGGTGGTAGTTTGGATAAAGGAAACTTAAAACATTATGTTTAAATATTAATACCAGAACTTTATTTCCTATATATTTTAAAACCAAAAGTGACCCTGAGTATTTTGTAAAAGTGGAGAAAAAAAGTGAATACAGTCTTTATTTCTCGATTTCCTTATGGAACATAGCAGCCATGACAGGTCTATATTTTTTAATGTAAGAAATTGTTTATTACTCCCCATGGTCATAAAACACTTTAAAATTTTATCAGCTGGTAACTTATATTAATTCAATCTTGTGTAAATAATACTTAGGATTCTAGGTTCTTGAAAAATGGAAATCTGCTTTTCACTGCCCAGATCATTGCAAATCTGATATCTCTCTCTCTTCAAGCATAATGGAGGGTGAGCGCCGTGAGAAGGAGGATGAAAGCAACGCTGTTCATGCAGAAATACACCAGGAAGCAGTTCACGCACTGGTCTTAATGACATTTCTAAAGATTGTACTTTCATAGGTTCTACTGCAAAGAAAAAAAAATTATGACCGAGAGATTTAATAACATCAGAGGTTAGTAATAGAAGGAACGTTATAGGGAAATATAAAAATAATAAAATCTTCCACTCCATAAAGTGTGCCCTTCTCAATGAAATTTGTAGCGTCTAATATCTGAAAGTTGTAGTAAAAGAGAAAAAGCATATATAATTATATTTTTCAGTCTTTAAAGATGAACAGATTGCTTTTCTCTCTTTACCAGCTCAGATGTGAGTTAAGGGTTCTGTTCTGCAAGTCATTATTCTTCCTGAAATGATCAGAGGGCTATTTTCTCCACTGTGCTTTAGATATTAGACTGAAGCTGGAAGAAAAGGCGAAAAAGCTTCTCAGAATAGGAAGACTAACTTTCAACTATAAATTAGTGTGAAGTAGTGGTCATATTCTTCTATTTAATGATTAGAAACAGTGGAAAACTTTTTAGGCCTCTTGTTAAAAAATCATGTCTGTTTACATTATTGCTTCTTCTATCAACAAACAAAATAACTAAATATCCAGTAAGCATAGAATAATGAACATAAATTTGGAATAAACATTTAAAAATAAAATAAAACAATTATTATTGGATGAAATGCAATTAACACCATATAAAATATTACAGAAGAGTATTTTTAAAGGCTTAAAAGATAAGATAGATGTAAAGAACATTAGATAATGAATAAAACAATAAAATACATTCTACCTTATTTTTTATGTATTTATATGGCCATATTTTTTCAGGATGTTTCCAAATCCCATCCTATAGATTGTTTGTGTTATCTTAATTGGGTATGAATTAACAGTGTTGGCTTGAAACTTCCTCTTAATTCTTAATGAATAGATTGGTTAGAAGCATATAGTTCACTGCAATATTATTTGGAAAATATTCATTTTTTTTCGTGGAGAAACTGTGCCTCATGAAAGTCTACTATAATTGTCTTGATCCTCATCCTTTCCCAAACACTCAGATGCAATTTTCTGTCTTTTTAAATTTTATTTTAGAGAGAGATAAATGAAAGAGAAAAAGAAAGCGAAAAATATCAGTTTGTTGTTACACTTACTTAGGCATTCATTGGTTGATAACTTGTTTGTGCCCTGACTGGGGATCCAATCCTTGGCTTATCATGATGACATGAAGGCAGATTAAAATGAAAAATATGAAGCTACTAAGAACTTCTTCTGATAGAAATGGGGCATGAAAAGTTTCCTAGACCTAGAAGTTTATTGTACTTTTGGTCTCCTGCATTGCATGTGCCTGTGTGTGTGTGTGTGTGTGTGTGTGTGTTTACAAGTAGTTTGAATGTTTAAAATACTTTTTAATAGAAATTTTTTTACACTGAAAAAATGAAATAGGTCACTGTCTAAATAACTTATATTTACCCTTAATTTTGTAAGTGTTTTACTGTGAATTGCTGTACATACAGAAGAGTGATACATATGTAACATGAGTGTTTATATGTGACTATATATACTTAAATGATAACAAAAATAAAACTGGCACCTGTGTACAAACCACCCACTTAAAAATATAACATTTTAAAAATCTGAACAAAACATATGATTATGTATATATGTGACTATGAAATGCGTTTACCAGGATGATCTAGTAGAATGTGGAAATTTGGTGATAACGGAGAAAGGAATAAGTATTCTAAATCTGATAAGAGCAGATGACATCTGATGTTCAAATGGATGTCTGGATATGGGTGAGAGGCTGGATAGTTTGTCTGTGGTAACAGGAGAACAGACAATGGGAGACAAACAGTGGTGTGTATATGCGCGTGTATGTGGTGGTGGAAATTTGTGGCATTTTCTACTGATTGCTTAACCTTTTCAGAGAAATAAAAACCCAGATAATCAGCTGAAAGTGAAAATGGGCGGGGGAGTCTAAGAAGGGAGGAAAGGCCTGAAGGTGACCTGGCAGAGTGAAAAGTGAAGGGGCTGAGGTTTGTGACTGTAAATTTATAGAGCCCAATCAGCACAGTTGTACCTCCAGCCTTGCTGGCCTTCAAAAGACATACAAAGTTGTTTAGTGAGGATCAAATAGAAGAACTGTCAGACTTGTAATTTTAAAATAAACACACATCAGCACTAAGAAGAAAACTAATGAATGACCATAAGAATGAAGAGTGGGATATACTTTGAGATTAAGATAACTCTCAGAGAAAAATTGAAAGATTTCAGCATATTTGATACACACCTTTTGAAGTCATTACAATTAAAACCAGTTATATTAGGGAGGGTATAAATTGAAAGTTGAAATTGTCATAAATGAAGGAAAACAACCTAGAGTCAGCAAAGGATGGAAGTAATGAAGTGTTGTGGTGATATATTCTGATAACACAAGACTTCAAGGAGTGTGATGTAAGAATAATGATGTCTTTTGCTCCAGGCCCAGTGGGAAGAGGATCACAAAAGAAGAAAAAGGAGACAGCTCTGAGCGGACTACAGGGAAATCAGTGTCTTCAGGGGAGAGTCAGAGTTTGTCAAAAACAAACCAGTTAAAGAAATAGTTGGAGAAGAAGCTGAAAGTATAGGGCATTTTGGTGAAGACTGATTATGGATCCCATAGGATAAAATGAAGGGTTCTCA
This sequence comes from Furipterus horrens, assembly GCF_987537825.1. Taxonomy (NCBI): domain Eukaryota; kingdom Metazoa; phylum Chordata; class Mammalia; order Chiroptera; family Furipteridae; genus Furipterus; species Furipterus horrens. The sequence goes on from NW_028327171.1 coordinate 14,895,618, forward strand.
GGTACTGGGGTACTTAAGCAATACAATTAGCACAGACTATATAAGCATTGATAACTTATAAATTCAAGGGATAAATTATGTAAGAGAACTAATAGTAAAAACGAGGTTAGAAGAAAACACTACAACTTGATAAATACTTATTTGAGAAATAAGGGGAATATAGTTATGTATGCCTTTGGAGGAGCAGGAATGGAACAAAATTTATATAGTATAAAATAAGCTAAAACAAGAGAAAGTTTAAGAAGTCAATTCTGGTCAACACTGGAAAATGCATAATAATTTACATTGTGCTAAGTGAAATAAACCAGTCAGAGAAAGATAAATGACAAATGATTTCACTCCTATGTGGAATCTAATGAACAAACTGAACTAACAAGCAAAGTAGAGACAGACCCATAGATAAAGAGCAGGATGATAGCTAAAGTGGGGTGGAGGGGGGGTTAGTAATGGGGGGAAGGATTGTGCAGAAAGGTAAACAGACTCGTGAACATGGTCAACAGTGTGGTAATCGTGGGAGGTAGGGAGGTATAAGGGGCACTAAATGGAAATGGAAAAATGCAATAAAAATAAATTGATGTAAAAAACTATGCACGATGTATCATTCAGCTCTGGGATTTTTTACTGAGGGAGTGCTGGTGATATTGAAGAGAATAGCTCCCATGGAGGAGGATTCTGAATACATCTGCCACAGGTGATCTAGGGATTATGGAGGCAAATGCTGGAGAAGTCAGGGTCATTGCAATTTTTACTTCATGTTCCCAGGAACAGGAGAGAACGTAAAAGAGATGGAAGCCATTGGGTTTCTCAAGAATAAGAAGCATAGGTGGCCACCAATTATAAAGTTGGTGCTGATAAGGCAACTAGACAGCAATTTGCAAAATTTGCAAAATTTCCTTCCTTCAGAAGGAAAAAAGAACTTAAAGATTTCTGCCCTTTTTTTCTTTTTCTACATATAATTTGATTAAGGGCTACTAAAATATTTAATGCAGATTATTCTGAGTATTTTAATTACATTTTCTGATCTACAGATAAACAACCTCTTTGTTGTTTTTATCACATAGTCCATAATGTGGTACTGTTATAATTGTTTAACCTATGGGTGGTATGTTTTTCCCAACTTAATTAATTAGTATTGATTATTATGTTTGCTTTGATAGATGACAATGCAACAATATTTAAAATATTACTTTATAAATACAGAAAACTGATATCATTCTATGCTAGTGAAATATAAAAGAATTATGAATTGTTAAAGAGTTATATAACTTAGCAGGTTTTATTGTAGGTTAGATTTTCTGTCTTGCTATTATTATTCAAAAGGAGCAAGAGTGAATTCATTTAAGACAGTTCAAGTACCTGATGCTTTTAGTCCTCCATAATTTTCAGATCTGTTTCAATGTAAAACAAATCTACCATGCAGGTGAAGTCAAATTGTAGAAGAAAAATGTAGAAGACAATATGCTGCAGAACAGAAACCCGTAGTTTCAAATTCTGCTTTACACTGGTGAGTGCTGCAAAGGAGCAGATGAACCATTTCTCAAATATGTTTTCTGCGGTTATGAATCACTCTGGGATGGATCCCCGGGACACAGATAGATGTTAGGAAATGGTTGAGTGCTTTTGCCTACACTACTCTACAGATTATTTAGCCCTTAAATAATATGGTAGCTTTGATTGTGTTGCTCTAACTAAATTGGTTTGATAAAAATAGGTTCTGCTTTACAATATTAGATTACTGTGGCCTGACAAACTTCTTCCTTGCTATGTATGCACTATGGTTCTTTCCTGTTTATAGGTCTTGCTTTAGGTAGGTGGCTGGCTTTAGTTGTGTATTGGAAGCTTGCTGATTTTCAGGGTAACCAGTGTTTAAACTAATTACTGAGGAAGAATATGCTAATGGTTTTAGGAAAAGAAAATCAACAAACAGCTGGAAGTTCTAGTATTTTCTCAAATTGATTTGAAAGAGACTCCTAATTCAAGTGTTTTTTAACAATTGCTGAGGAATGGATTTGTAGTAAAAAATAAATGAAGAAGAAAAGAGAAAGAAAGAAAAGAAAATTTGACTTCTCTGTTTTTCTTTCATATTTATTTAAATATAGAGTTATTTTTTATTTATATTTTCTTTATATGCAAAGATTTGAGGTATTAACAAGGTCGTTAAAATAATTGTTTTTTATCTCCTGTAAAAGCAAAGTACTAAGAAGTGATTATCCTTTCTATGGATTTTCTTTCAAGAAAAAGAGATTATGTGAAGAATCCGGAATGAGTGACTATAGTTAGCCCCTCTTTTAACTGTTCAAAGAGATGTCAAAATTACTGCTGTCTTAAGTTGGTCCTCATCTACTTTTCAAAAAGAATAAGAAAAATATTTAAGCCATGATCATAAAAGGGACTGTAGAAGAGGTCATCAGTTTTTCAAAAATTCACCCAAATATTCTAGTAGTATGGATTTCCTTCTTCCACTTAAAGGATTATTAGGCAAAGTTATTTATGAATAAAAGACATTTAATAAAATAATTTTACTTTGCAATTTAGCACGAATGAGGGATATGAACATTTAAAGGATGAATTTCCTAAGGATGTACCTACTCTGTTGGAATTGCCAGGCACAATCACTCATTACTCTGTGCCTCTGACTGGACTTTTTGTTCATTTGCAATTTGTTCATTATTAGACTAGGTGCTGAATACAAAGTAATAAACAGAACCAGATGTCCCCTTAATTACTAAAAACAACGTTTTTCAGAATTACAGATTTAAAAATTATTAATGTTCATATGATAATGTTTCTTTACCAAATACATGGTGTTTAATATAAATCTCAATTATTCTTGTTTGTGAATTACATTTTCTCTGTTTACCTATTAAATATTCATTATTAAAATTTGAAGTATTTCATCAATTTTGTTTGTTGATGATGATGGTGATAATTAACAGTGATAAAATTCAAGGTATTTAATTTTTTAAAGCAAAACAAAATTGTCCATATGTTAACTGAGCAACAAGAAAATGATATTCTAACTTGCAAGCCAAGTGTCGCTGGTTCTATTCCCAGTCAGGGCACATGACTAGGTTGCACGTCAGGTCCCCAGTTGGGGGCGCAAGTGAGAGGCAACCACACAGTGATGTTTCTCTCCCTCTCTTTCTCCTTTCCCCTTTGTCTAAAAGTAAATAAATAAACAAGCAAGCAAATAAATAAATTATTTTAAAAAAAGAAAATGATATTTTAGCAATCTTTAAAAGTTCTAGAAAATATGATTTTGATAATAACTAAACACTGCTTGGCCTGTAGTAGGAATTAAATAAGTATCTATGAAAGTAACATTAATATTAATAAAACCAATATAAATTTAAAAAACAATAAATTTATTTAAACACATAACTCTTTGAAAATCAAAATACAGAAAAGCAAAAATTTAAGTAGAATCAAAATAGAGCATTTATTAGAAAGAAAATGAAAACAAGAATTAGATAGATGACAGACCAAAAGATAAAGGTTTGAAGTTTTATAGAAAGTTATATGTAGTATTATAAATACAAAAGGATTAATGCATAATATACTTTCCAATTAATGCCAAATCTCCCAAATTCCTGTTCATGATTATAAGTAGGCTAATAAATTACTGCATTTAATCAGCCATAAATTTATTCTTTAGCAATTATTAAATTCTTGCCTGTGCTAGATTCAAAGAACTAATTAGACATGTACCCAGGCATTGAAAACACAATTATTTCCGAGTACAAAGGAAAACATCTAACATAAAAAAAAGAGGGCAGGGATAAATTGGGCAAGAGTGATATATTTCACAAAGAATGGTCATATATTCTTTCCTTCTCTGATTATAAACCCTACTTTTCAATGTGATAGTGCAGCTTTTCCCATTAAAAGACAAGTTATATGATTTTTTTTTATCAATATGACATTAACAAATATGATTTAAGAAAAGGATTGAGTGACCTTTGAGCACTAGAACTTGTCCTCTTTTGGGTCTTAGAACCTTGAGACCAACATGTGGAACGTGCTTGAGTTAGCTTGCTGGAGGATGAGAGGCCACTTGGAAGCACACTGAGATGCCCAACTATAAAATTCATCATCCAGCTGTTAGATAACCCTCCAGCTGACATGAGAAAGCCCAAAGAAAGGTTAGCTATGCAGGTCCAGACAACCACCAATGGATCCTAAGACTTTTTAAAAATACGAAGTTTAAGGCAGTACATTTTGGATGACTTGTTTTGGAATAATATTAGAATGTTTGGTGAAAATATCCAGATCTTGTTTATTAAATTTTATAGCACTAAGAAAAAAATTCAGCTGCTATAAAACAATTTTTTATTTTAAAATAAGTTCAGATTCATAGAAAATGTGCAAAAGTAGATCACAGTGTGTATACTTCACCCAGCTTTACCTTATAGCTAGCTTACCATAATCGTAGTAAAATTGATAAAACCACAAAATTAGAATTGAAACAGTACTATTAACTATAATACTGATCCTTTTATAATTTTATCAATTTTTCTGTTAATTTCTTTTTTATTTTTTTATTTTTCAGGATTCAGGCTTCCACACTGCAATCAGGTGTTGTTTCTTTAGACTTCGATCTCTGATAGTTTCTAGTCTTTGCTTGCCCTGATACTCTGAAGAGTGCTGTTCAGCAGGCTGTATCACAATTTGGTTTTGTCTGATGCTTTTTTTAAAGAATTATATAACCCTTAGATCTCAATTCCATTAATGCTTCTGGAGGTCCCTTCTAAGACCTGCATGATTAGTTCAAATTCTTTATTATCAGCTCTCTTATTATGATTAACTTCTTTTCATAGTATTTATAAGAATGATTATTTTATTTTATTATCTATTTAACAACTGTTTCTACTACCAATTCTAATCTCTTTGATAAAGAAGTTTGTTTTTTATTGTTGCTGTTGACCTTTATTTCCCTAGCATCAAGAAGAATGACTGACACATAGTAGGCACTTGATAAATATATAATGAGTCATTAATAACCAAAATCTCAAGAGTACTGTTTAAATTAGAATATATATACAAAAATAATCAGTAAAGGGCTATATGTAAGTTAGCCATTATTATTGCAATTTATAACAGAGGCTACTTTCATTTCATTAAACCACTCATTCAGTTGTACAAGAGAATATACGTGGATTTCATAAAGTGAACAGGCAGCAACAGGAGACTTAGACCTATCTGAGCTACCGCATTTATTATTTCTTGCTATATTGATCTGAAGGTGAGAAAGAAAATTGGTGGAACTGATAGACTCAATAAATCTGCTACTTATGAAGATGAACATAAGTTATAAAGGGATTTAAGGTTTCTAGTATTAGGCTTTAAAAAGTATGGTGAGATTAGTCTATAAGGAATTTTGTTCTTTGCCATAAATTATACCAAACTAGCTTTCATATATTTTCTTTGAAGGATCTGTACATTTACCTAGATATTTGTGAAACATTTAAGCATAAAGGAAAATATTTCTGCTCTAAAGTTTATAATAGTAAATAGTGTACAGTTACTTTATTAGCATAACTTTTTAAATACTTAATAATATGTTCTTGACTTTGAACTGGCTTTCACACCCTTGGATCTATAATAAGCTTATTAAAGTCTGTTTTTAGGTTTCTCCTCCCAAAGAACATTTTTCAACTGTAGAAAATCCCATACATTATGCTACTCCCTTGAATTATATTTTTGGGTTATTTATTCTCCACGGGCACTTATAATGTACTCAAGTTTGACTGCTTGTCAGAATACTTGAATTTTATTCTAACATTATGACATAGGTATTTTCTAATGAATCTGTGGAAAAATATACTGGAATAATTATTAGAAGCTATAGACTGAAATTGCTTAACAGTTAATGTACTGTATCTCTATGTTATTTAATAATAGAAATAGTCAAAAGCAGTAATAATACATCAGTTTTGGAAGGTTATGTATTGCCAAATATGTCTAGAAGAGCAAATAATGTGCATGGTGAGATGTATGCATTTTATTATTATTTAAAGACTAAAATTACAGCAAATATATTAATATGTATGGCACTGAATAAATGGGATATGCAGTTTTTAGAAAGGATTACCCCATGAAGGTTTTCAGATATTAAATAATTAGGAGGTGTGGCTGAGCAATTTACCTATGTCAAAGAGAATGTGCTATGAATAATACCAAATAAACTAAAAATCTTATAATAGTGAGCTATCTTTTCTTGAAGAGCAATAACTGCCTCTTTATATCTCCAGAATTGCATTCTAATTTTAGCTAAATGGCTTTTCACAAGCATGTTGCTAATCATTTAGGGACCTGCACGTGGGATGTATCAGTGTAGTTCCAGCACAATGCCCAGCATTTTAAAATATGGAGTACATGGCATGCAAAGAGATAGTCTTAAGGTTAAACCCTCACTTTGCTAGTTCTTTCAAGTGTTGCTTTGGAGAATTTAACTTTGTCATTTTTTGCATGTAAAATAAAAATATATATTCAGAGTATAATATACAGAACTATGAAAAGCAAAGGTGATGGATATGAATACTTTATAGAAATTGTGAAAATTTTTGTAAATTGTAACGAGTAGTTATTGCTTAATTTTCACCATCTTTATTTTGTTTTATAATCATTCCGGGATAAATAAATACATATACAGGGTGGGGGAAAAGTAGATTTATAGTTGTTCATATGGAAAATAATACAATAGCTAATAAATAATAATACAAGAATAAACTTCTTTGCATACTCACAACTGTACTATTTTTGCCCCACCCAGTATACAACCTAATGACTGTGAACATCAACAATTATTTTATTATAGATGGTTTTTATATGACTGTCTATGGCTTCCATTTTTAAAGAACTGGTGTCATAAAACATGTCATGTTGTTAATACAAAGAAGTGTTGTGAAGATTATATAAAGTTACAGAACAAACAGTCCACAGTGAACCGTCAAGGTCAATTTATCCCTAGCTTGTTTTCCCTCTGTGTTTTCTACATGAATAGTTAAATTATAGTTCTCAGGGGTAAAGAAACTAATTTGCTAAGGGATTTAGTGGTAAGTCTGAGCCCAAGATTCCCTGGATTTGACAACTTTAATTGATTTTATAATTGCACATTTTGCAAAATAATTAAGTTGAAATTACAATTCTATACATAGAACTATGCTGGAGCAAAAATAATAAGTAAAATTATTATTATAAGTGAAAATATTAAATTAATTGTTTAAGAACCTATTATTAGCCTGAACAACTTAGAAAATGAATTGTTGTTAATAATCACAGCTTCCTTAGGGAAGTGTATTGTCCATAATGTAAAAATTAATGAATCTGACATATACATAGTACTGAATACTGATACCAACTGGATTTTTATAAAAGAGGAATTTAGTACACTGAAAAGCATATAATGGCCTAATTTTTTCCTGCAGAACTATTAGCAAATACTCATTTACCAACTCATAACTGTATGTGACATTTTAATTTTTAATGCTATAAATCTAATAGAAATATAATTAGTGTCCACTTTCAGGTTTGGTTATTCTTCATAAAATTAGACCACAAAATGACCTTTGACTTGATTTATCATGGGCTTGCAATATTGGTCTGATATTTTAATATATTAAAAGGTCAGTCACCATTATTTTAACTGAGAAATGATAAAGAATAGCAATGTGGCCACTTCTAATTTATTTTATAAACAAAACATTCATCATTGTTGACTTATATTTTTCTTTCTTACATCCTTTATATAAATAAGTCAGCATGAATGACTGGTATGTATTGGACTTTTGCCCACTTTGCTCTGTTGTGTAATTGCTTCTGAGTCATCAAAATTGCTCGGATATCTTATATGTGAATTTTTACAGACTGAGTACTTAGATAACTGGGTATATGCATCCCCACACTTGTTAAATTTTACAGCAGCTTATCCACTATTCTTTTCTAATCATCAAGAAAGATTGCTGTTGTTCAATTTACATTGGAATTGACACTGTTGGTCATTATTTTTCAACCCTTTCAGTCATTTGGTTCCTAATTTACCTTTCTCAATCTCTTCCTTGGCCATTTTATTTATGAAGACTAGAATTTATTATATGGATAAATAAGACACTGACATTTATGAAATAATTAATCAATAAAATTAAATTGTTTTCCTAATTATACATTAATCAAGTAGAATTAACTTTCTATAGAGTATCATGGCAGGAGAACAGACAGCTTAAAAACATGCTCAATAAATAAATTTCCAACTTATGATTAAGAATAGAATCCCTTAGTAATATTTACAGTTGATAATATTAACAGGGATAAACTGGTTTGAGAACTCTTTGGAGATGTCTAAAAGCACTGTCCTAATGCTTAGTTCTCTGTTAGGAAATCTTACATCTAAACTTTATATTCTAAATATGTCCACCAAATTTAATATTTTTTACTTTTGTTTTCTTACTCCAAACAATACATTTTTGACATTTTTGTATTAACAAATATTCATGAGAGGTGCTTTCTCTCATTTGGTTTCTATAGTATAGAATTCTTGACACAGAAAACTGGCAGAGAGTTTGTCAGGCATGTATGAATTAGTAAGTCATTTTACCCCCCTTCAGCATCATATCACATCCCCACTCCTCATGCACATCAGAACTGCCTTTATTGCTGCAGATATTAATCAAGGCTTAGATCTTCAAAAGATGATATTTTGTATGTTATCCAGATTTTATAATTTTTCTCAGAAGCAGGCTTCCTCAGAGCCAAGCTCCCATTTTATATCCAGTACTGGAATTCAGACTTGTACTTAAATGAAAGATGATTACTCTCTGTTGGAAATAAGCTTTAGACCGTAAGCATGTGGATTAGTTCTAAAAAGGAATCTTGTCATTTTTTTATTCCACCAAAAAATGCAGTAGAACAATAAAAATGGGAGATATTGTTTTCAGGGTAAGTCAGAGGTGTGACCTCCCTCTGAAGCACTAGTTGGAATTACACATCTCTCAAGAGTTCTATGTCCTTTTTTACAAGACTTAACTATATCAAAAAGAATTTTAGGAAGGTATGTGACTTCATATTTTTTCTATATATTAGAAATGAACAATTCTGTGCCATACACTTTCCCAGTTTGCACAATTACTTTGTTAAATCGTATGGAATAAAAGTTCATTAAATATTAAAATAATGAATTGTGAATAATCTTCATTGAAGTAGTATCATGCTTATAATTTTTACATTATCATCAAATGAAAACTATAATTTTTCACACTGTGTGGAAAAGAAATAAAACCCATTTATCAATGAAGTTGCAATGTCCATAATTTCATAGACATGTACATTAGTAACAGAGTTAAGCTTTTTTTCTTCCCCTCTTGTTTATAGCTGCCTGGAAAATATACATTTCTATACTTTTTCCATGTAAAATTGTCATAACTTTAGACCAAAGTGAAAATCATCCCACTGTTCTCTTTTTTCTTATTGTCCCAAATCATTTTATTTTTACATAAAACACATTGTTTTATATAACTGAATAAGTATGATTTTTTTAGATTGATACTTAAAATTATTTTTCCTCTTGTCCTTATGTGTTACTTTCCATTTTTTAACTTTCTTTGCCAATATTCCTCACCCAGCCAAGTAACTCAGATTGAAAGGTATGTTTCTCCATGTGTATATATTAATAAATAAATATATCTAAAGGTATACATAGGAATATATCCTCATCCCTAAGTATATCCTTCATGTTTATTTTTGAAAAAATTACATACCCTTATAAACATATTTTTAGTATTCTCGACAATACAGGTTAGATGGGGTTAGAAATTTTATCAGCTTTGTTTCCTAGTTTATCTCCAGAACCTAGGACAGTGTCTCAACAGCTCTTTCCAATACACTTTCTGCACTGATAGAACATCTGCCCTGTCCAATATGGTAGCACTAGCTACATGTGGTTATTGAACAGCTGAAAGTTGCGTAAGCAAACGAAAGGGCTAAATTTATAATTTTACGTAATTAAAAAATGATTAACCTAAAATGCCAACTATTTATAGGCTACATTATTGGACAGTGAGGGTCTAGAACATGTGTTTAGTAAATATGTACTAAATATGGACATAGATTTAATTATTTTGTTTAAGAGTCAGCTATAATTTAAAAAAGTTTAAGTGGATTTTTTGCATTTCTTTTTAAAAGCTATATAACATTCTATGTTCTAATTCTTTCACAACTTTATATATTTATTCATTTTGTGCTTTGCCTAATTATTTTTGAGATAATAAACTATGTTTTAATAAATATCTGTGCATGTATAGCTTTAAGTACTGGAGCTTTTGTGTTTATGAACTAGATTTCTCAGAGTGAGGTTATTAGATAAAACTTTTTTATTTTAATAACTATAAATAAGGACAGTTGTGAGATTATTTTTTAAATCATATTTTAGGAATATGCATTTATCCTAACAATGATAGATGTTCTACTTCTAAGTTTTTATGTACTTGTCAAGAATACAGTGATAACTAATTGTGGTTTTACTTTCATTTCCATAACTACTAGAAGGATTGGAGAACTTCACATTTTTTATACACATCAATTTACTCATATGTAGATAATGTTTTCACACCCTCTGCCCATTTCTCTGTTGTGCTGCTTACTAACTTCTTGCCAATGTATAGTGTGTGTGTGTGTGTGTGTGTGTGTGTAATACTCATATAAATGCAATCTATTTCTAAATAATCTCTGCTCAATCACTGATCTAATTATTTCTATTCCCTCAAAATATGGACTTGATTGTGATGTCTTTGTAAAGGGTCTGAATATGAAAGTCATTTAAACAATAGTCTTCATTTTAAAACAGTTATAGGTATCTCTTTTCCTATATAATTTTAAGTAATTTTGTCCCCCAGAAAATTCTTGTGTAATTTTAATTAAGTTTCATTCTTTTTATATCTGAGATAGTTATTAATTATATAGAATGAATATTTTATCATATTAAATCTTTACATTTAAAAATCAAGTTTCTATTTCTCATAAACTTTTTTTTATCCCATTTTCACATATAGGATCACTCTCATTTTTCATAGTTTGTTCACCCCTTAATCAGCTTAAAAACCATCGCTAATTGTTTTAATCACCCTAATGCATTTGATTTTTGTTCTGTCTCTACCTACTCTACCATTATCTCATTTCATTATTTCCCCTTGGCACAGCCTTAAGCCTGGCTACATCCACCTGTCCACCTGCTCTGCTCTGACCCTATATCATCACTGTTAACTGAGTTCTCTGTGTAAATGTTATGACCTCTCATTGACAACTAGAAGGGTTTTGACCACCTCAAGTATTTATACAACCTATTTTTATTTTCTTAACTCAGCACTTTATTGCCTGAGTAAAATGTCTCCCTCATTTAATCTACGATAGCCTCCAAGATCCTGTTTTATTTCTGAACTCAGCTGCTGACGTGCTTCCTCTTACATGCTCTGCTCCAGAACGTGCACCTCGCTGATATTCCTGAAACAAAACAAACCATGCATGCTTGAATAATATTTACCACAATAAAATTTGTTTAACACCCTTAGCTACTTGAATGTTGGCAAACATCTCAGTCTGATCAGGCTATTGAGTTTTTGAAAGCCTTCACTACACGGGTAGGCGAAATTCTGAGATGTTTCCCAGGATTCTTGTTTCTTATTGTCCACTGTCTCTATTACATCATCCCCTTGAATGTGATCCAAACTTTTTATCTGGGATCTTTTCAATACTTTTGCTTGCTTCTCTCCCTTGGTCTGTGTAAGAGATATTGCTAAGGTGTGTGGGATGTTTAGCTTTCTATCACCATTTGAATTTTTTTTTTTTTGTATTTTGTCTCTTCTATTTGAGGTTTTTAGCATTGATTAATAAGTGATATTTACAAAATATTTATAATTATTTATTACCTTAGATACACACTTTGCATATATATACACATAGATTTGTATTTTTATCTACACTTGACTATAGAGAGAGAGGTATAAGTAGAGGAAGAATAAGAACTACAGAGAAAAAAAAAAGAGAATATGAATTACTAATTTAAATAAAGAAGCCAGGTCTGGAATTACAGATGTGAGTCAATTTTATGTCAGTGTGGAATCATGAATACATACATTACCTCATCGTGGATTTAAGTATACAAAGACACACTGATGTCAGACATTGTTGGAAGCAAATTGCAGTGACTACTTAGCAGTTAAATATTTACTATGTTTAAAAATTATTACACAGAAAAATAAATCTACATTTTTAAGAAGATGTAATCCTAAGGCTTTTCCCCTAACAGATAAAATAAAACATTAGAATAGGAGTGGTTAAGATTTCTTCTCTTTGATTGAATTTTAAGACAATGCAAACCAAAAAGTGATGCCTTGGAGGAGATCGGCCACCCTGAGATGTTTTTGCCATCATTCATAAGATAGGAAGGGTTAAAAATGTACATTTAGAGGTCTAAGTTCCAGGAAAATAATCTGCATCAATGACCTTCATTTATTGCTTTATTTTTGTAGTATTGGGTTTATGAAGATAGATTGTCAGGATTCCAACTTTATTATCACCATATATTAAATGTGCAACCTCAGAAGAGTTCCTTAACCTGAGTTCCCATTTCTTCATCTGTAAAATGGGATACTAAAGAAATTTTTGCTAAGATTCCTGTGCTCAAACAAGATACATTGTGTGGACTTGATAGAGCTGATTTGCATACCTCAGTCTCAAAGCATTCTGTAACCGAGTCCAGGGCAGCTAGGTTGCCAGGAGAGAAGTGAGTGGCTGGGGACTGAGAGCAGGTGTGATTTGTAGGACAGCTGGGTGGAAACTGGGACATAAACACACTTCACCTACTTAATTGTTTGTCTTTGAAAGAGTCAGAAAAAAAAGAGGACAGCATTGTAAAGTGGCATGCAGTGGATAAAAATACACACCAATGATGGAAATAGTCTTTAATTTTGAATTTAATAGATATTCTAGGAAGAATGTGGAGAAGTCACCTTGGTATTTTTGAATGAAAAAAGATCTCCATCTGCATCTTGAAGTGGTTATTACTATGCTTTAATGCTATGGAAACTTTTATTGAAAATCAGTTCATGTTTTTATTAAAGAAAGAATGACTAATACAGATTTTTTACATGCCAATATACACAGGTCATTTGAATGAACAAGATAATATTTCAAGTACCTTGATTTGTGAGACCATGAGACATATGTACATTACAATTAAAACCTCGCGTCTCAAAAGAAATACATTTTCTAAAATGTTGCAGTTTTTGTAAATTATTTAAAACATTTTGATAATTACTACTAATAAACTCTATTTTTGATCATTTGGGTTAATTAGACTCAAGTTTTGAGTGGTATATTTCTTATACTTTGCCATTTAATTTTAACCAGAACACTACTGTAACCAAAATGTTATTGAAAACACATTTTGAATCAACCTTCAGAGAAAGAAAACATATATTAACTTAAAAAGTGACAAAGGCATAAATCAATAAGCTATAACAGTTTTGAACAACATACTTTTTCTTTTACATGTGAAATGTCTTATGTATTTAAAAAAAGGCTGTTAGTAACTAATTTTTTTTAGGAGTGTGGAAAACTGCCTTTGAAGTTTTTCAGCGGAAGAGAAGCATGGTAACACAGATGCTATATAAAAAATCACTATGGAAGCTGAAGGGATTCAACTATTCCATATGTTGCATAATTACACACACTCACTAAATTGCACAGTGCCAAACCAAGAAAAAAAGTAACTCTTTAATGAAACAGAGTTGAATCCATTATTAAGTGTGCTACTTTGTATTCATTGTAATGCCACTGATGATTCTATTTGACTTTGTGTTCTTAAGTGGGTATGGTAAAGGTTAATGACGCATTTAGCCAAAATCAAGACTTACAGAGATGTGAAGATTGAAAAAACAAACAAACAAACAAAAATAGTGGAAGCTATAACAGTTAAAGATTTTGCCTTTTCCTTTTGGAGGGACTATATCCTGAGGATTTTATGTGAAAAATGTAAGTGGTTATAGCCATTCTCTTAGTGGTGTGTTATTATCCCATATCTTTGCCATAAAGCTGATGTTATAATTCTGTCATCCTACTTAGAAATATGTAGTGAGCGGTGTGCTATGAGACCCATTATCTGGCTCAATATGTTGGATTTAATTGAGCAGGGTGTGTACATACTATTTGCATTGACTTAAAAGGAAAAATATAACTTCCCATTCTATATAAAATAAGATATCTTCCCACAAAAAACTGTGAGTCTAAGTTTCAAGACTAGACCTGATTTAAAAAAATACTGATAGTCTCTTCTGGTCAAGATGGCTGTATAGGTACAAACAGTACTTGCTTTCTCCCATGACCTCATTAAAATTACAACTGAACTACAGCATAACCATCACTGAGACCCAGCTGGAGTCTAGTTCAACAGAAGTCCTATAACTACGGCTTTAAAGAAGTCACACTGAGACTGGTTGGAGAAACAAAGGCACGGAATGGGGTGATCCTCCACACACACACATGGCAGTTAAAAATAGCGATGTTTATCTCGACTGTGGAGGTCCCCGCTGAGGATCCAGGGGTCCCAGCCTCACACCAGGGTTCCAATGCTGGGAAGAGGATGTTCCACAATTTCTGGCTCTGAAAACCAGCGGAGGTTGTGGCTAAGTGAGACAGGGTTTTCCATAGTCCCAACTGTTTCTCTTAAAGGACCCATGCACAGACTCACTGATCTGAGCCCCAGAGCTGGAGCAGCAGCTAGAAAGGCACCAGGGACATATCAGGAGTAACTAAGTTGTCTGTCTTTAAAGCAAGGGCTGGAGGGGTATCTTTCTCCTAGAGGGAAGGGCTGATAGAAGCCATTTTTCCTTTGCTGAAGCCTTCTATCTGCAGACACATGCTGGTACCATATCTGAGTCCCCATCAATCTGGCTAACGCTGTTTGCTTTGCCACAGCCGAACTGTGGTTCCACCCAAGCTGCTTCCACTGGCTGTTCCATAAAAATGGCCTGTCTTGGTTCATTCTTCAGACTTCCTTAAAATCTTTCAAGGATTCGGAAACCCCAAACAAGCATCATCTGGCCTTTGTGTGGCCCAAAACTCTTGCCAAGTAGCCCCAAGCCTGGCTATAGCAGCAGACAGCCTTGACTTTCAGCTTGGGCTCTTGAGAACATATCCAAGCCCAGCACAAGTAGTAGCCATCTGAAGATTGCTCTGTAGTTCATGCCAGAGGGCTCAAGGCAGGGAATAGGCAGTGGCTGCCCTTTGGCTGTACCTCCTGGAAGACCTCAGAGACAATGCACCCAGTGGACAGCTTCAGACCATGCCAGAGTACCACCCAGCCACCTCCGTGAGAGACACACCCAAGGGAAAGACTCAGCAGGCACTAGGGACTTGCTAACAAAAGTCCCTTCCTGGAGAGTTGGCCCCTGTGCAACAGCTCTTCTGCTGTAATTGCAACCGATTCTTGAAGCCAATGGGCATGGGAGTAAGTCCCTCCCATTGACATGCCAGCAGCTTCAAAGCTCAAGTACAACAGGAGGGTTGTTCAAAGCCTACAGATGGGAAATGCTTGCAATGTGCAGCTCAAGTGACAGGGGATATATATTATTTATATATACACAGATATAAGGAAAATGCATTTACGTACTAGCAGTGGTCTACATTCACCAAGAACAACAACAACAACGAAATGGCTTTAATTTTATTCTCTTCTGAATGATTGGTCTTTTTGGAGGGGTTGCCTTACACAAGACTCCAAAAGATTCTAGACTAGCTGTGAAACTATTTCCATCATATACAAATAATGTTATTTTTCTATGATGTTATTTTCCTCAAGTAAGTGCTTTGTTAGCTCTCTGAGGACATAGATCTGAATTCCTTCAGTTTTTTGGGGGTAAAATTTGATCTTGTGCTTTTCACTGAGAAGGTTTGTAATGTTCCAGACAGTCCCCCGAATGGGTATTAAGACTCAACAGAGTAATCCACGTCCTTAACAAATTATTATTGTCAGACAAATTATTAGAAACCCCAGTTGAACCTGGGATTCATTAAAGTATCCAAAAATCCAGTGTCTTGTGTTTATGAGTGGCTTTTTTACTCTTATGGTCACTGAGGTTTAGTTTTTTTAATCTATAACCCACAATTCTGTCCTTATAAGAGGAAACATCATTTTGGTTCTTGATTTGTATTTCAGTTTTCTGTTACAACCTTCTCTGTCTCTTTTTTTTTTTTTTTGATAAACCCGATCTCTGGGGTCTGTGATAATCTACTAGACTTTAGTCTACACATAATATGTTTTCTGTCACATTACATTTGTCTTCATCTCTGAACAAAGTTGTTACACACCTTGCTACCTCTGCTTTGGAAGGGTATAGTCTATGCTTGTATTAACTTCTTTTTAAATCTGGTGCCACACATACCTGGATGAATTGCTTTGCCCTAGTGTTACATGACTGAAATTCCACCATGCTTCTCAGAAGAATCAGTAAAAATAAAACTTAATTTTTTTCCTATATTTTCAAATAGAATTGATGGAAAGAAGACTTATTTATGTTCACGAGTCTGTTTCAAAATATATTTTATATTTCATATATGCATAAGTAGGCATTTCTCAAAAATAACTAAGTGGAATTTTAGGCTAATTTACTATATCACCAATAAACATGCTTAGTTGTAGATTTGACATTTTAGAAAATAAACTAGTGTACATCAAGAAAATATCAAAAAGGCATTAATTAAAAAAAGAAAACTATTTGAGATTAATGTGAGAATTTAAGTAAATGCATGCAAATAATTACCTCAATTTCTGAAAATAAACTAATTGACAAATGACATATTGTTATTATACAGGTATATTTTATTAAAATATAATCATGTTGTTTCATTCTGACAGCATTACTCAATATAAAAAATGTCAAAGACTCCACTAGCTTGTAAGGCCATACCACCCTGAACATGTCTGATCTCAGAAACTAAGAATGTCAAGTGATTATACTTTACCTCCAACTCTTGTTTTATTTATTTTTATTAACATCTACTCATCACCCCTTATGTGCAGACCCTTTCTTGGTTCAAGTAAGAAAAATATAAACAATGTTTATTTTTGTGATTTGGCAATGATGTTCATGGTGGTGTGGCTTTCTGGTTTACTTTCCTGCAATCTGTAAGGTATAGAGCCTACCCTCTTCAGCAAATTTTTATTTAAGGACTAATTTACTCACTCTGTTCAAAGTTCTGGGAGTCACACACATATTCAATAAAGTTTAAGTCTATTTGGTGATACTATGTTAATGCAATCTTGATGAAATTATAGATGAGGAAAATCTAAGGGAAACAGGAAGGAGTTCTGTGGAAAAGAAACTAAAAACAGTTTCTAAGCACTGATAGCTTTCAGAATACATCTCACAGATTTTGTTGTTGTTTTGAAGCAACATGGTGCCAAAATATGCTGCCAATTTTTGAAAAGCTGCTATGCAGAAATATGTCAAACTAATGGTATAGAAGATTTGTATTTCACTGCGCACACTTTGTTCTCCTTGGCTGTTGAGTGGTGCCAAAACTCCAGGGTTGTACATTTTTCAAATAAATTGACGGTTATTGTGGCAATGGGATTTGACAAAAGAAAACATTCATTTCTTTGTTGATTTGAGCTGTATTGTTGTGCTATATTTATTTTATTTTCTGGAACTCTTTCACGGAGTCAGTAAAATTATAAAGTCAATATAAATAACTAAATAAAGATGTTTTTTTTTTTTTTCTTTCTTTCAAGGCACAGATGACTGTGTTCAAAACAAAGTCCCCAACATTTAAGAGAAAAGCTTTAAAACATTTTTATTTTTTTTATTCAGTACTTTGAGATTTTCCCCTTTTCTTTTTTTAAAATTATTTATTTTAGAGAGAAGTGGACTCAACTTCTTATACATTCTCTGAGTCTTAAGAAAATATTTTGCCAAGTGATTATAAAGTCACTTTAAGAATAATACTTTCATAATCTGAAAGCCTAACATCTCATAAGGAAGGAGAATTTAGTGTTTTTTGTATGATGAGTTAAAACTTATACTTTGACCTTCAGATCTATGCTCAAAGCTGTGAGAAAGCTAAGCAAATTCATTTATTTATAATTTATAGTTGAATGTCAGATACTGTTTCAAGTACTGGAGATTAATCAGTGAACAAATCAGACAAACAAAATCCTATTCTTAAGGAACCGAAATCTCGTTCTAAAGGAAGATAGAACATCAATAAGGAATTAAGTTCATGAATGTCATTTGGTATGATGTGCTCAGTAGAAAACAGAGATCAGGACTAAGGAGCATGTGTATGTTAGTAAAGGTAATTTTGATAACTCTGCCATGGAATGTCACACTAAATTGATGAGATTTGACTTGAGAACTTAAGGAGGTGAGGGACAGAGCCATGCAAATATCTCAAAGAAGATTTTGGGACATAGGAAATAACAAAGGTAAAAACTTTGCAGGAGGGAAATGACTCCCTATACTTCCTGCTAGTCCTTCTGAATATTTAACAGCCCTCTAGCTTACCTATGCTTTTTCTCAGTTGAACTACCTTTATTTGCCTAGAACATGATTTACACATTCTTTAAGCATGATAAAACATCTTTCCCGAGAATATTGTCTACTTTGTGTTCACTATCTTTCTTCACATTTTCATGTGATGAGTTTTAGACCAATTTAGAAATAACTGAAATAAATTAGTGCAAGTTTCAAATGTCATGTGTGTGTTTGTGTGTGTAAGTACACTCTGTCATTGCTGAAATCTGTTGCATATTTATATTCTCGTTTTCTCTTTCTATCACTCATCCTTTAGCTCCTTGATTCTCCCTCTGCAACTTCAAATGGAGCCACTCCACTTTTAGTTCTCCCAAGCTTCCTGTTCTTCCCAGAGGGGTCGAGGAGATGAGAGTGTGCACTTGGTGACAAGATGCATCCTGCCTTTAGCCTTTACTCTTCACTATCTCACATCATCTGACACCTAATTTGGAATTGCTGAACTGTTAACTTCATGTGTGAGTTCTTTGTTTGTGGTTTCTATAAGAGTTAACACAATTCATTAAGGCATAGATTAATGAAATGCAATCTTTGTTTCTTTCAAGCAAAAAAACAAACAAACTTATGTTTGTCCCAATAGTCAATAACATATATTCTAAATATAATATATTAAACAAGCTGAGAAATGTGAACATAAAGTGGTACTATTAATTAAGCCAGGGTAAGAGATGCAAGCAAAGAGTCTTCCAGAAAAAGCAAAACTTAAGATCATGCTAATTATAAACAGGGTTTAAACAAAGCTATACAGCAGAGTGGCTGAGATCTGAAGCTCAGCATTCAGGGAAAATTCACTTCTACTCCAGGTTTCCACCGACTCGATGTGTGATATTGAGGATTTCTTTATATCTGCTGAGCCTGGGTCTCTTCATCTGTAATTATGATGAATACTAATGATTATTGTAGGGATCAGTAAAACTATGTTAATAGTTCAGCTCAGTGCTTTATAAATATTGTGTAATAAAATAAGGTAATAAATTCAATGTTCCATGACCCTGTTTATGTTTAAAATAACAAATAAATGTTTTAAAATTACTAAACTCTTAAATAAAAATGTTTATAACACTTTCAATAAAATAAGTTTTAATTGGTGATTAAAATAGGTTTATATGTTAGTAAAATACAAGGTTATCTTGATGTTTAAAATGTGTTTAAAAGCTCAGCTTTTCAAGAATGATTAATAATAGAAAATATTTCTATCATGCTTCATCTGTGCCAGACAATGTTTAAAGTGCTTTATATGTAGCTGTTCCTTTAATTTTTTTTGGCTGATCTTAGGAAACTGAGAAACAGTGTTTACCCAACGTGTCATAATATTAAGTGGCAAAACATATCAGAACCCAGGCAACCTGGTGTCGGAGTGTGTGTTCTTAGCAGGCAAGAGTACTGCTCAATATAGAGGGAATATAATTAATTACAATTTTTACTTAAGAAATACAAAATCTAAATTGTTGAAAATAAAATATTTGGGTAAAAATTATATTGATTGTCTGGAGATAAATAAGGAAAATTCCCACCAGAATAATACCATCAAGTTCCAAGATAAGCATATATTCAACTGTGCTATTATTTGCTGAAATTATTAAAAAACTTAAACTTTGAAATAAGAACTTGAAAGGTAAATATTAGTTTAAAATCTATTAATGCAAACTATAAAATCAATGATTACTAAAACATATTGAAAAACTAAAAATTACAATTATATTATTCCAAATAGGAACATTAAGTTCAGATTATGAATATCAATATTTTAAATGCCAGTAAGGCAGATGAAGTATGAGACATTGATTAAACTGAGCAATCCAAACTTGAGATGCAATAATTAATTCATTTTTAAAAAGAATATAATGGGTGCTATCATTATTTACATAAAATAATTTAAATTCTGTCATTGTGATCTCTACATTTAATATATGTGCCAATACATATGTCATAAAGTTGTAGAACAACTCTTTGGATTCTACTCAATACCGACATAAGTGACAGAATTTATTACAAATAAAAACTATGCTATCAGCATGTTTTTACTAATAAGTTCCCTGAAATAATGTGTAGGGTGTAGGTAGTGCTTTGATTTGAAAAGCTGTTTCTGGGGAGTTACTAATCAAGGGACACGATGTTTCAGTCAAGCAAGGTAAATAAGCTCTAGAGATGTTCTGTACAATATTGTGCTTAGAGTCATATATGGTACAGTTAAAACAAAACACTTAAAACTAAAAAAACAATTTTCCCCTCTCTTACTTTAAAAATCCAGATTGGAAAATTTGTTCTGGCATAGGATAAGGATATGTACAAGGTCTGTCTGGAAGAAGTCCCACCACTGTTAATATGACAAGAACTGTTTTTGTGACATTGATGTAACCAGGCAGCCAAGGCAAGTGGACTGGAATGCACATGCATGAACAATAAGAACTTCACTGTACTAGTCAGTGCGGGCGGTAGACACTGTTGAGTGAGCATGTGTACTCATGCTCATGTGTCTGTTACATTCAAAATGACTGACCTAGTAGAGCAATGAATCTGCATCAAGCTATTTGGATGATTCAGAAGGTCACGGCTGTGAGCAACTGGTGATGGGCAGCTTCATCACAACAACACACCTGCTCATGCATTATGTTTCATGTAGAGTTTATTTTATTTATTTATTTATTTTTTGGTGAAACATCAAATCACCCAGATAACTCAGCCCCCTTGTAACCTATATTTGGAGCCCTGCAACTCCTGCCTTTTCCCAAAACTAAAAGCACCTTTGAAAGGGAAGAGATTTCAGACTGTCAATGAGATTCATGAAAATACAATGGGGCAGCTGATGACAATTGGGAGAAATGTGTGAGGTCCCAAGTTGCCTACCTTGAAGGGGACTGAGACATCATTGTACCGTGTACATTGTTTCTTGTATCTTTTATCTTCTTCAGTAAATATCTCTATTTTTTTATTACATGGCTGGATACCTTCTGGACATATCTGGTATATATTAGAATATATGATTGCAGAGATCATAGTAATACTATCTAAATATTTATGATGTACAACACGCTTTTATTTTCTATGTTCAGTTATTAAAACCATGACTGCTGAAAGGAGGTGTTGCTACTACTAGCTTGTGCCAGGAGAATGCCAGTTGCAGCGCAGATTCTAATATAAAAGCCAATGACATAATCATACCTTACAAAAAAATGGTTAATGTAATACAATAATATAATAAGTATTTCAAAAAAAATTATTAGTTAACTTTTTCACTAGATATAATTAAATGCATGTTAGGAACTGCTTCATACGATAGGAAAATGGAGCTTGGCTATCCATAGGATAACACGATAACTCAGTTACAAAATAGCATAATAAGAGCTCCGGAGGTTGTATAATGCCTAAGAGGTGCCTACCCCTCTTTAAGTGTGTAACAATGCACACACGAATCAAAGCTAATCTCTGAGCCATGCCAGTGGCAGTGCAAACACTTTATTTTTTATTATATTCCTTTTTTATGGTCTAGCATTCATTTATAGGAATTATTCTGATCAGCAAATCTTGTAAGAGATGTAACAAAATTGGCATTCAGTGATATTAACATGAGTAAATTGGATCTACAAGTACAGACAATACTAATGCCCTTTAAAGATATATAGGATTTATCAATGGGATCCCCAGATAGCTTAAATTTGTCTGATGGTTTAAAAACAAAACTGCAAATATTAATAAAAACTCTCAGTTTGCACTCATGGAAAACAATAAAGATAAATAAAAGAGATGACTCTATCAAACTTACAACAAAGGAGACTCTGTTTAACATATTATAAGTATTTGCTTTTAGATTTTTTTCAGGTTGAGACACTTGATATTGAGTGGTAGAGACGGTTTGTTAAAACCCTGTTTGAGCCCTATATGAATAATGACGAAGAAAGATAGAGATATTGTACAGACAAGGTCTGTGGTATCATTTAGTCTTTATTTCTCCAGGTAATAATTATCAATGCTATGGCATTTGTAATTAAATTCAAAGACCACTGGGAGTCATAATTCACTTAATTACAAACTGGGGAAATGGAGCATACGAGAGGAAATCATCTAGATCACCGAGATAAGGTTAAGTAGACAGGAGACTAAGACCAAAGCTTCCCACACTTCTCATTCTCTGCTCTCATTTTCTTTTCCTCCTTCTCACAAATTGAGCAAGGATTCTGAAACCACTGGGGACCAAACTTAAAAGTTTGTCTTACATCATATTAGAGAACAATTTGATATTCTTTTTTAAATGTTTTCACTAATGGAAAATATTAAAAATAATCCTTTAAACTGACTGCCACTGGAATTGAAAATTAAAGTACTCATTGAGAAATGCAGGTAAAAAAAACTAAAGTTTTTTTATAACAAGAAATAAATAGCCCTGGCTGGTGCGGCTCAGTGGATTGAGCGCCAGCCTACAAACCAAAGGGTGGCCAGTTCAATTCCCAGTCAGGGCACAGGCCTGGGTTACAGGCCGGGTCCCCAGTTGGGAGTACACAAGAGGCAACCACACATTGATGTTTCCCTCCCTCTCTTTCCCCTTCCCTTCCCCTATCTCTAACAATAAATAAATAAAATATTTTTTAAAAAGAAATAAATATTTATTATGCTGTCAACCCACACTTAATGTTTTTGATAAATTTGTTTTTATTCAATTACTTTCCATTAAATTTCATTGGTCCTGAAATATGTAAAATTTATACAACATTATGTTCTACAATATGTATGAAATTGCCCCATAAAACTGCCTTTTTGGTGCTAGAATTATTTTCACACAGCTGCTTTAGAATGCCCGCATAAAAACCTCCTCATTAAATTATATTTCAATAGTTGCAAATATGGCTAAAGCCTTCCCAAACTGCTTGATCTTAATTAGAGGACAGAAATATTTCTAATAATAACATCAGCATTTTCCCACACAGAAAATTAAATAATTGTAATAGAACTTTATTGTTGTTGTCACTACAGTGACTGAAGCCCAGTGGGATTTATGTTAAAGAAAAAAAGTATTTTATTGCCTTGCATAGCTGAAAGGTGAAGGGATGATACTGATTTTAGGCACCAATGGAGCCACTTGCTCAGGCTTATTTCTCAATTAATCACACCCTCTCTCTCTCTCATGGTTCATCTTTAGGATTTGGTTTCTTTTTCAGATAATCATTTTCAAGGTGATAACTAGATAGCCCCAGTTTACCTAGCTACATGATCTCAGGGAATGAGAAATATCTTCTATTATTAATCTGAGAACTGATCACTTCATGCACACAAACAAGTCGCCTGGAGCTAGTGAAAGGAGTCTTAAAAAGTGTTAGAATGGGCAGTGATTGGGGATCACACAAGGCTGAGAATAGTGACTTTTGCCATCAAGCTGATTGTAAAAACATTACGATGGGAAACAAGATGAAACACATAAAAAAAGATCTTGTCTCAGTAGCATAATTAGCCCTGGATTTTGGTCCTGTCCCCTGAATAGCAAATATTAAAAGCAAGACCAGAAAGTATAATAAAACTATTTCTAAGGAATTTAAGTACTTTCCAAAAAAAAAAGATTAAAAATATTTATAAGAAAATTGAAGTACACAATTCCAACATAGTAACACTCACTATATCTTGGAACAAATAAGACATTATTAGCCTCTGGTTTTAACTCTTATGTATAATAAGCAAATACTTTATCACTCTTGTCCCTATGACAAGAAAAAGATAAACTGGAAATCAACAAATGTCTTGGGCTCGTCATAGAACTGAGGTCAAAGGGTAAATCATCTTCAAAATCTGGAGATGGGCACATCTAGAGGAACGCAGCAACTGAGATCTACTTACTTAAGGAAGAAGCCAATGGACCAATATATTGGTAGGAACACTTAAATGGCAATTCTGATGAATTGCTTCTTTGGATTATTAAGGAAGTGAAATGTATTTGTGGCCATAGTCCTCAGGGACCTCAAATTTTAATTGGCTACACCCCCCAAAGCCTCTTCAGATTCTCAGGATGAGGATTCAAGAAAGAATGCCTCACAGATCTGATAGTAGAAAGAGCAATCTTTGTGAAATACACTCAGAACCTCCAGCAGAGCAAAAGCCTGATATACTGGAAAGATAAATTTATTTGAGTACAATTCTGAAATCAGATTTCATCTGGATTACAAATTCATTAATTAGAGAGCAAAGATTTTTAAGACACATGCTCTCTGAGAAGTATATAAAAAGCCCCCAAACCAAGAGGGAAGGATAATAGGTGAATTTTAAGTGTTTGAGGACTATCGTTAAACATTGCACACAGTCCAATCCTTAATGAGATTCACATAAATCATGTGCAATGTGATAATATAACTAAGATAACTAACATAATGGAGGCCTGCTTATGTGAGTTTCTGTTAGCAGATGCATCACATGCAATTAAATAAAATTACAACACAATCCTACATTCATGAAGTAGCACAATCTAAAGGTATATAGCAAGAGTCACATTCATACTTAATATGAAACAGATGCTTCTATTACCAAACAAAGAAATTAAAAAGACTATGATTAATGTGTTTATGATTCTAATGGGTAAAAAAATGAACAACATACAAGAACAGATGAGTATGGTAAGAAGGAAGACGGAAACTCTAAGTAAAAATCATTGGATATTATAGAAACCAAAGAGTACAAAAATAAAGAATATCTCAGAAGGACTGTTGGTAGACTTAATATAGCCAAAGGAAAAATCCGTGACCAGAAATGTCAACAGAACTTTCACAAGCTGAAATAATAAGAAAAAATTGAGAATGTACAGGAAATGTGAGGCAATATCAAAATGTGTAACATACTTATGATTGGAATACTAGAATCAAAATAAAAGAAATGGGGAATCTAGCAGAAGAAATATTTGAAATAATAATGGCCATGAACTTTGCACAACTAGGAACAGATACCAAACCGCAGATCCCAAAAAAAGTTAGAACGTTCAAAGCAAGATAAAGACAAATAAATAAATTAATTAAATAACCTAGGCATATGATATTCAAACTTTAGAAAAATAACAAGAAAACCTTGAAAGATGCAATCAATCAGAGGTAGAAAATAAAATCTTCTTCATACGAGAACGAGGAAAATATTTGCAGCAGATGTCTCATCAAAAATTAAGCAAGCAAAGAAAAAAGTGAGGTCAAATAATAATTAAGTGTCAAAAGGAAAAAAAAGGATACTCTATACACTAAAATAGCTCTTTAAAATGTAGGGAAAATGAAGTACTGGCACAGAGGAAACTATAGATAGATAAATCTCAAAATAACTAACTGAGTGAAAGAAGCCAGACAGCCCCCCCCCCCACATGCACCAGCCAAACAAAGGAGTGCATATGTATGATTCAATTGATAATCTGTTCCAGGTAATGTAAACCAGTATATATGCAGTGACATAAAGCAGATAATTGGGTTTGGGAGTGGGGTGGAGATTGGAAAGAGGCATGAAGGAAGAATTTCAAAAGGGCAGAAGGGAAATTTGGGGGATGCTCGATTAGATCATCAACTTGATTTTTTTATTATATAGAATTTTATTTTTTTAAATTTATTTTCATAGAGTACATTTCCCACAGTGGGAAAATAACAATTTATTACTTAAAGTTTTATATTTGTGGACATATTATTTGAGGACAAGTAAAACAAACACATTTTAAGTCTCACTCAGTTTAGAATCTGTAATATTTTGATACATCTACAGTGTAACCTCTCTATATTCAGAAATTCTCCAGGCACTCTTTACCAGGAATAAGAATTTCTAATGTGAGGTATCAGCATTTCCTAACTTTAAAGTTTCCCAAAGATATAACCATCAGTGATAATGATGGCTGCATGGGTATATATTTACATCAGATCTTGTCAAATTATACATTTCAAGTATAGCAGTTTATTTCATCTCTATTATATTCTAAGGGAACTGTTTTCAATAACACAGAGACTCATTTTTACTAAAAGCAAAGCAGTTCCTAACATCTGGTAGTTGGTCTAGCAATGCCAGTGAAGCTTTGCTGTTACTCTGAGCCAGCCTGGCCCTGACAATGAGCTAGTCCTTGGTGTTCACTTGTTGGACATAAAAAATTTCAGAGAACATCAACATCAAACAAAGTCACTATGATAGTAATTGATCAAGACACAAATAAGAATACTTTCATAATCCTATTTGATCATAGACAAAATCGAAACATTGTCCAAACAAAAAATTTCAAACACCTTTCTTGCTGGCTAACATAAATGACTGCTACTTCTTTATTAATTTAGCTTCACTCTATCCTCTCTCCTTCTATAAAAAAAAAAAAAAAAATCATTAAAACAACCAATCACAGAAGAATCACCACTTTCTGATACCATGTGACACACAACAAAATCATCTTCCTAAAAATCACTCCCAAACGGTCTAACTAGATCTAATCCTTATAAGTCCTTTGTAACATTCTCTTAGTGAAATATCACCCTCGGTTTCACAATGTGTGTAGTTGTAACCAAACGCAGGTCAGCTGCCTGATGGTTCAGAAGCCAATACTTGAGATAGGTGCTGGTGTAAAGGAAAGTGGTTTATTCAGGTGTGGCCACTTGGAAGATGGGGGCCTCAAGCCTCAAAGCCCATCTTAACATCTCTGCTCAAGTCAGTGATTCCTATAGGGGGTTGGTGGAAATTCAGGTGGACTCAGATGGGGGAAAATTCCTAGGGAAAACATGGACGTGTTGTTTCTCCTGGCAATAAGAGGAGAGGCAAATGAAAGGGGAGTTGTGCACCTTATTTCCAAGCTCACTTCTTTCATTCTGGTGTTATCTCTCTCTATTTGCATTAGCACTTCTTACTTCCCAGGACTCCTGTAGTTTATGGCTGGCATAAGGATATCTCGCAGCTGCAACAAGATCCGAAGCACAGAGTTGACATAACTTTGATTACTAGCTGAGAGATTTACAACTTAACATCTTCATTCAAGCAGAGGTTTTTATGAGGAGGGAAGAGAGGGAAAGCAGAACAAAGAGATCAGCAGAAGACCTTGTACGCACGCAGGCAGTGATCTTGCTAGTCTAGATATGGATCTTCATGGTCAGGGTCCTGGAGTCAGCAGGACCCCAAGATCAGACTGTTTCTTAGATTTACACAGGAACTGAACCTGTTACTAATAAAATAGTCTTAGAAAAGAAAACTTTAATATTTAAACTCTAGTTTTGCAAGAAAAATTAGGTTAGAGTGACAAGCAGAGTTTAATATTTAGTAAGATTAATATGCGTAGCTTTATGTAAGTATAGTGCCTTCATTCCCTGTTACATAGTTAGCATTATTGCACGGAGCAATGGACCCAATTTGTTTCCCATAGGTTTATTCTTGGTTGTCTTTGGCAGAAGGACATTGACATTAGTAAAAAAGTACTTGGGACACACCTCACAGTTCATTGTATGTTACTCTTGGAATTTACATGAGAAAAGGACAAACAAAACAAGGATGGTAAAAATCTAGAAATGGAACAATGAAACTGAACAACAACAAAACACATGTGTAAGTCGAAGTAATGGTAAGGACCATGTCGTTGCCTATACAGATGAATCTTTGAAAAAAATAGAGATTATATCATATTAAATCTTTTCATGAAGCAAGGACATGAAATAGGTCAAGTATATTTGTAAATTACACCATGCCCAGTTAGGGGAAAATACATATAGTAGGTAACATTAGATTGCTTCTCAAACTTTGTAGTCTAGTCAACATTATCAAATTTCTGGAGTCAGTCTGGGAACTTCTAAATGCCTATCAATATATAGAGAATACATAGGTAGAAATTAAAGTCAAATGGACTGTTCAAGTGAGAAAATAAAGAGGAGGTAATTCTCAAACCAATAAAATAACCTCTTTGGGTTGAAACTTTTTTTTTTTTTTAAACTGTATTTTAGAACTCCGTTGCACAAATTATAACAATGTAAAGACATCCAAGGAAAGACATTTAGGAAGACATTTGGCACCTTTGTGGCAGAGAATATGTGTGCCCTCGTACTTTTGCCAGGAGAGTTTTCAATGAGCCAAGGAAAAATGAAAGGAGAGGAAGCAACCTTGGCAGAGCTTCTGTGGAAGCCAGCGAAGGGGATGCAATCTGGCAGCAGAGGTAAGAGCTGCAACAGGTAATTAAGTAGGAGCACAGCTTTGTAATCCTTCTCAAACAAAGGGGAGTTAGAGAAAAACAGCTCTTTTTGGGATTCTAACTGAAGGGATTCTCTTTCTGCCCACCCACTTATTCATTAAATCTCACACCCGTGACTTTCACGATTAGCTTGTAAACAACTCT
Organism: Furipterus horrens; assembly: GCF_987537825.1. NCBI lineage: Eukaryota > Metazoa > Chordata > Mammalia > Chiroptera > Furipteridae > Furipterus > Furipterus horrens. The sequence goes on from NW_028327171.1 coordinate 14,924,490, forward strand.
ATTGGACACAACCCATTCTCTTTCTCTTTTGCTGGAAAAAACATCCACAGAGAGTCCTTCCAACAATTACAGACCCCGTTGATCTGCAGCACAGGTGGAGATTGAATTTAATAGCCTTAGATGATTGTGTCCTAAAATTACTTTGCTGCTGCGGGGCTTCCTATTATTATTTCTTTCCATATGGACCTTATTTGCTCAGCTCGTGTTGCAGTGATTCTAGTGACATTTAGGATGTGTGCGCCCGATGCCTCATGCTCAGAGCCTCCATCTGTATGCTTTGTGGTTAAACGAGCTATAATTGGTCAACAAAGAGAGACGTTGTATACACTTCCTGGGTCTTTCCATCTCCGCGTTTACATGCGAGGCAGGGAGACAACAGCCGCGAATAGCACTCTCTCTACAGATGTGATTTCTACACGCAGGAGAACGAGTGAGAGAGCAAAGGTTGCCAAGGGTATACTCTGTGAGTGTCCATTTGTATATTTTATAGTCTACAAGCCCATATGTATCGGAGTCTGATACCCTTCCTATGTTTGGCACGTGATGAAAGGACAACTTGGCAGACTCTTAGAGAAATAGAAACTATCTAATGCTACAGACTCGGTTGTAAGTACGTATTTTCTCATTGGTAACTGAGTCGTTTGATATATCTTCTCTTTATTTCACTTTTTTGAGCTGTGTTGACGATGATCATATCTGATCAATATATGAAGTATACATTTTTCTTTTGCCATGAAATGCTGTCAAAGCTTTGCAGATTCAGAGAGTCACTGACTCTCTGCCATAGTATTTACAATTTTCACTTTGTTTTTAAAGACTCAACCACTAATCTGAATATATCCTCTTTAGGTATTTTACCTTTTCTTCTAATTCCACCTTCCTATGTGTACCCTAAGGGAAGGGTAGAGCGTTTAGTGATTATCTTAATCCGTTTGAGCTGCTATTATAAATGACCTTAGACTGACTATCTTCAGTAACAAACAATTATTTTTCATAATTCTGGAGCCTGGCAGTTGAAGATGAGGATGGCAGTGTGGCTGGGTTCTGGTGAGAATACCCTTCCAGGTTATAGACTGCTGACTTTCCATCCTCACACATTGGAAAGAAAACCAGAGAGCTTTCTGGGGTCCCTTGTAAGTGTACTCATCTCATGCAGGAGGGCTCCACCCTCATTATCTAGTAACATTTTCTCAATGGCCCACCTCCCACAACTATTACACTGGAAGTTAGGATTTTGAAAGGATACAGTTAGCCCATTATAATGATATAAATGGTGAGTAAGTTCAACTGAATTTATTTATTTTTGACTACTTATACAAATGCTTCTCAGTGCTAATATGTAGTTTAATCTAACCAGTATTTTCACTTCATTTCTTAATGAGATAAAGTTAGTTGCTAGATATGCTTTCAAAGATAAATTGCAGGGCATATTGCAAACAATACAGATTGGGAATGGCATCATTTATAACTTGCAGAAGATAATGAATAGTTTCTATAACTTATTTTATAAGCCACTATAAGATAGTAAATAGGGAAATTGCTATGTAAAAAAGGTGATACACATATATGCTAGTATCTGTAAGGGTTGTTTCGTGTCCCTGGGTTGTCTATACTGAAAGCAAACTAGGGTGACCTCTCTGTATCTCTGAGCCCCAGATCGTTGTCAGTTTTCAGGGAAATGAGGAGCGGAACTGTTAGGTTTGTGCTCGGAAGAAAACGGGAGTAGGGTGGACCAGTTCAAAACCTTTATTGAAGGATGTTCAGGCAGTTCGTTGAATCCAAGAAGACCTCAGCAGCAAGGGAAGGAGTAGAGGGATTTTTAAGGGCCTGGAGAAGGCCCCCAGCGGGAAGCTGAGGCATACTGCTAGGCAGCTCCAAAGTCCAGGATGTAGGTGAAATAACAATGCCCTTCGGTTAGGGACGGTTGCTGTGGGAACAGGAAGTCCAGGAGATTTATGGCCCTTGTTCCTAAGAAATACTCAAAGGGAGAGAAACCAGGTCTCAGCAGGATGCTGGTAGCTGTACCTCAGTCGTCGTCGGCGGCGGCAGCCGTCCATCTCGAGAGACGATGGTGTAGCTTCTTAAGAGTCTATCTGCACCGCCGAGAATGGCTGTGCAGTCCGACTCGGGAGTGACACGGTATCTGTCTCCTCCCGTGTTGAATCGACATCTTGCGATGACGCTGGAGTGTCCTCGCCAGTGAAGCTGAAGCTACAGAGCCTGGGCAGGGTGATATGGAGGGTCTGCTGTTGCCCATGCAGCAGACCCAGCTGTGCCTCAGTTGCCTCTGACAATAGGGAACTTCGTGATCAGGTACCTGGCTGGTGACGCAAACCCTCTTTGTTTTAGCACTGGTGTTAGCTCAGGTCCTGAGAGACTGCAGGCTACAGTTCTCAGGAACACAGTGACTACTGACCATAGCCTATTTTGCAAGTCCTGACACAGGTGACAGGTTTTGGGGCAGACAACATGGGGTCTCTGGCCTTAACAGTAACTTTCCTTTAATATTCTTCAACTAAGATCTATAGGACAAGCAGGAAAAGTCAGTCAAGGCAGCAACGAACTTCTGAAATCATGCTGTTTACAATGTGTTTAACTGTCAATCTATGTGATTTTAGTAAACATATTTTAGATTTTATTTAGAAAACCTATCTAAATGTAAAAAAAAAAATGCATAGAGTACATAGATATATAGGTAAGCATATAGACGGTTTTACTCATTCAATTTCAGTACTTACATTCACTATTAAACTCTATACACTTTATATATTTATTATTCAAAACTACTAATTAAAATAATAATTATAGTATTTTACTTTTTTATTTTATTATACTTATTATTAGGATCTGAGGAAGACCAATATATGTTAATGTCTGTATACAAACTCATTATCTAAACTAATAAAAATATGATTTGTTTTATTTAATTTAATTCATGTATATATACATATATATTTACACACAACATACAAATACACATATTTGCTTTATATAAATAAGAGGTGATTTTATCTATATTTGCAGCAATTACAAAGGTCAGATAATTGAGGGAGCTCAGGAGACTACATAGGGTACATGCAAGGCTTTCATAGAGATACATAGCAAAGCAGGAAAAGTAAGTCAAGCAAAGGTTACAGAATTCTATGGCTTTCAAACCCATATCTCAGAGTCTTTTTTTCAGTCACACAAGAGATGCTTCATCTTCCTAAGTGATTTACCAAGATAAATGAGAGACATCTTAGTGTTAGGTGAACAAAAGCACACATTAACTAAAGCCTTTATGCCTCGCTGGTCACCTAGCTAAAACCAGGTGCATACTGTCACTACACACAGTGAATAAATGATGTAAGCAAGCTGATACAAAAGTGAGTTTTCGACTTTAAACATCACATCATAAATCACAAACTAATATACTTCGTTCTTATCTTGCAAGAGTCAGTACCATGTTTCTAGGCAATCTGGCAGAAAAATATTAACCACAGAACAGCTGTAGATTAGTCGCATTTTCACACAGTAGTACATTATAGCATTCCATGGATTTCTTTTCCATAACACATTGATCTACTTTGTGGTAATTATGTTTTCTGGTTTCTGAATTTGATGCCTTGACAATTTGAAGACTTGTGGACTCTGACAGGAGAGCCCAACTCAGGGTGAGCTATTTGCTAGGGAGCAAAATAAATGGTCTGTAACAAAGTTTTTCATATGCAAAACAAACAATGCGGAGTTCATACACCCTGTCCCTTCCCTTAAGAAGCTCACACACTCAGGACCACTATTCTCTTCCTGAATGATCTCAGGACATGGTTCCAGACAAGCAGGGAAAACCTCTATGATACAGAGCCTGTGGAAATTATTTCAACTAGCCAATTCTAAACCTACTTACCCTGCCTTACCCATTTCATCCTTCAGAAACCACAATAAAGACTCATGTTCATGCTTTCTTTTTATCCCCTCTGCCTTTCATGGACACTGAGGCTTCGCTGGAAGTGGCTCCCCCTCAATCTCACCAACATGACTTCTCCTCTTAGGATCTCTGAGTACAACAAGTTAACATTTTAGTGGCAGTCATCTTTGATCTGATGACCTAACCATATATAAGTAGTAATAAAAACCTGTATTTTAAAAGATTCTTCTATTTAATAACTCTTAGATTTTTTTTTTTTTTTTTTTTTTGGCTGAATGTACCATGTCTTATTTAGTCAATTCTTTATCAATGACACTTATATTGACTCAATTCTGTTTTTATTTTCACAAGCACTTCAATGGTAGCTTTCATTTTTCTTAATATCTGGGGCAATAAATCTTAAAGATTTATTCTCAGAATTATATTGAATTTTATGTTAGACACTGTTTGAAGAATAAGTTTAATTTAACAATAGCTGCTAAGATCTTTCTATGGGTATAGTGATAGGATCAACATAGCACAGCAATTTGTATGATAGTTTCTAAATTCAAATTATTTATACCAAAGTCAGAAGTGTTTTCCAGGGAGACTAAACTATCAAGGAAGTAAATAATATAAATACATGATTATGGTAATAACAATAGCATTTATCAAGAACGAATGCAATGTCAGAAGCTGCATGATACTCATAAGGAAAATCTTTACAGTATTGTCTATGTACCGAGCACCACGCTAAGTGTTTGGCTTATATTGATCTATTTAATCCTCAACAAAAACCTGTTGGGTAGGTGTCATTATTATCTACATTTTACATATGTGTAAACTTAAGCAGTGTTTTCTTAAAAGCACATAGTTTATAAAGGCAGAACTGGAATTTAATTTTTATAAGCATTAAGCAATAAAGTTTCATTATTTTTTAAATGAGTAACTTCAAAATAAGGGAGATTTTAAAAATCTCTTAAAATAACATAATTCCTAAGTAGGAGAGCAAACCTGCAAACTCACGTCTGTGGAAATATGAAACTACTTTCTGCCAACACTAACAGATGTCTCATAGGGTTCAAAGCTCTGAGTGCATAATGTTTTTGAGATGAAAAGGTTATATCTGGTTAAGGAAGTAAAAGGAAGCTTGCTAATGCCTCTTGCTTAAACTGAGACTTAGTGCACAGAAATGCTTTTGGTTAAGTGCATACGTAAATGGCCTAAGTGAAAATGTGTGTGTCCAGATGGAACAACACCAACTAGCCTGACTTGAAAGGCAGAATAAACATAGAAGATTTATGAGTTCACTGGTTACAACACTTTGCCTTGCAAGAAATAGAAAACCCAACCAACGGTGGCTTAGCAGATTAGGAGAGCCAATGTCTCCAGAGTTGGTTCAGTGGTTCAACATGATCAAAGGTGTAGTTTTTCTAGTTTTGGCTCGGTCATTCTCTTTGTGTCAGCAAATTCTTCTCAGGGACACAGCTTGTTTACCAGCCCCAGGTGTGACATATAAACATGAACGATTCCTGTTACTGAAAAAGAAAATGGCATTTTAATCCATGTGTGCACATACATGTATGTGTTTAAGGGGGGGGGGGACTACCCAGGAATCCCAGCTTCCCTCCTCCATCTCTCATGAAGAAGGATTAAGCTATAATCCTGCCTTATTTACACGTCAGAGCCTGCAAGTTCCTTGAATTTTCAGCTTGAAACGTTAGAAGATATGTTTGCTATTGAGAAAAATAATGAAAGTAAGGAGAGTATTGGACAAAAAAAAAAAAACCACAATGATTTCATGATAAGCTAAAGACCAATTAAAAGACCATTGCAATAAACTAAGTAAAAGGAGCTAACTAAGTGTCTGAGCTAGGCTGGTAGGGGTAAGTTGAACATCAGAGAATACAAAAGTTTTATAGTAGCATTGCACAGAAATTAGATGGCTGGTTCAGCAAAACAAGAGAGATGAAGAGCTGTAAGTTGATTCCAAGAATACAACTGTGAGTAATCAGAAGGCATACATTAATGCCACTAATGAAATGAAGAGGTCAGCATCTGGGTCAGTCCAGTAGACTCATGCCTCACAGCCCAGTCCATGGCTGATAGACTGTGATCAGAAATGTCACATGATGCTCTGGGTTAAATCAGGGTGTCTTCTTTATTCTTGGCTTTCATTTTGGTGGTAATCATGGCGGTCATGTGTTGAAATGACAGATCCCAAAGATGAATGAATGCACATTGGATTTTGCATCATAATTTGTATGCAAGAGCATGTAACCATTGCTTATGTTTCAGGGTTTATTTATTACTACATACTAACTAACTTATTCTGACTAACATGGAGAAGGGGAAGAAAATAAGACAATGCCATTATATGCAAGACAAGGGAGAAAAATTGAAAAATAAACTGGGAAAATATTATAAAATGACCATTGTGGAAATAAATGCGGATGAAGACAAACATTTACGGAAAGACACGAAAAGCTGCTAATGCTGATTTTAAGTGGGGCCCAGAACAAGAGAAAGGTACGCAATAGGTTTAGGCTGCCATGCAAATTGTTCTGCTATTTGGACCATATAATCTAGAAGATCTAATGATGCTTGAAGTGGCAGTAGTAAATAGGAATATTGTTTGGAGATTTGGGTAGGCACTATAGGGGAATCGCAATGACATTGCAGACTTTAGGATTTTGGAACAAATATCCTGCTGTCCTTCGCTGATAGCAGCTCTCCTTTGGAGACATAGCTCTTGGCCTGTTCCTAAGCCTTGTTGAAACTGAACTCTTCACCATGGGTTTTTAAGTCACCATGTAGTTGCGCATTATGAACTGAGTGCTATTCTGTGCACCAAGCCAGAATGTCCAGCATGCACGGCAACACTCCATCATCAAAGGATGTGGCTTATAGGAGATCAAGTTCAAACAGTCCCTGAAGCACAAGTAAATTCTGTGAACAAATGGCTCCAATGCTCATGGTTCCAATCCTGCCACATTATTCTCTTTCTCTCACCTGCACCTCTGTCCTTCTGGTGAGTTCCCTATGATCAGTTGACAGAGGAAAAGGAAAGTAGGACCTGGATTATAGACAGTTCTGCACAATATGCAGGAGCAAGCCCAATGTGGACAGTTTCCTGGGATGTCTGTGAAGGATGACAGTAAAGGAAAATCCTCTTGGTGAGCAGAACCTTGGGCAGTGCACCTAGTTGCTCACTTTGCTTGGAAGGAGAAATGGCCAGATGTGCGATTACATACTGACCGATGAGCTGTGGCTAGTGAATTGGCTGGCGGTCACAGACTTGGAAGGAATAGATTGAAAAGTTGGTGAAAAGAAAGTCTGAGAAAGGGTTAAATGAACAACCTTCAGATTAGTTTGCATATCTGAGAGACTTGGAAGCAACTTTTCCCATCAGAGAAGTTTCACTTTGGGCAGGAACACCCAGGCATTAGGATCCCGACAGTGCACAGCCTCCGCCTGGAAGATGCCCAGAGTAAAGCATGGCCGTGACTCAAAAGCCTAGGTGGACCCTGGAAACAGCAAAGCCGCTGCTCTCAGCTAAGTCTATGCAGATGGACGGCCACTTATTTCTTGCAGGAAGACACGTTGGCACACCTTCATGGATATCACAGGCCTAGTAAGATCAATCAACATCTAAATAAGTTATCATGTGAGATTTTAATTTTATTTACAAGGAAGAAGATTTGCACATACTATTTCTATTGACAGTTCAGTGAACATTTTACTCTGCTGTTTATCAGTTGATATATGACAATAAAGTAAGGACTTTCTGTTTTGTCAAAGTAAAAATTAATGGGCTTCTAGAGGAAGCAAAAATTACCCCCTCTCCAATTACAGTAACAAAAATAGACAAAAAATTATGTTTTGTCCATGACATCCGAAAAGATTAAGGAGCTCGGAGCAATGCCAATAGCTAGGCAGAAATACTCTCTCTGTGTTTGAGTGTGTTATAAAGAGGAAATTTGCAGAATGATATAGTGTTCTTTAAGATCTATGAGTAGAGGTGTCAAAGATACTCATCATTAAAAAGTGTCAGCTGTCAGATCTCCTCACAGATGAAAGATGATCTACTGCATTAACAACTATTCTAAATTTAGATGTACTGACACATCAGAAAAATCTAGGAAATCGAAGACAGAGATAATATGTATTGTTCGTCTCAGGACTTCATGTAATTCAATGGTTGAGACAACAATCTTTAGTTAAAGCCATAACAATGCAGGTTGTGCTCAAATTAAAGAACAATAATGTTAGAGATGATAATTGTGATGTTTCAAGATTACTTCTATTGCACAATTGTAAATCATGCATTATCTGAGCTACTGAGAAGATTATTGATTTAGAGGCTTGAGTCTCTAAATTTTAAATTAGTTTGGCCAATACATATTACCACAGGCATTAACACATTAAAAAGGAAGAAATAGAGTAAGGTAAGATGGCGGAGGAGTGAGGAGAGGTTGCGGTTTTAGGCTCCGGAGACCCGTCTACAGTTTGGTCTAATTGCAGACAGAACATCTCAGTGAGCAGCTGGACATTGGCGGGAGTTGAGCCAAGGCACTGCTGGATTAGAGAAAATCCATCTGGGAACAACCTGTTTAGTGAGGATAGCGGAGAAAAAGGGGACGAAACGGGATTCCTGACTGGGGCGGCTGCCCGAGCTGTGGCGGGAAGCACACAAAGGATTTTTGGCGACCACAGGCTACCCCAGAGAGGAGTCAGGCGGAGAGCGGATCTCTGCCCGCTGGCAGAGACGGGACTCGACCAAGTGGCATTGGCGCTGAAGGACAGGAGACAGCGTGCTGCCGGGCAAGTGAGAACATAATTCTCCTTTATATTTTTCTCTAGTGGATGGTGGAGACAGGAGGAAAGTTGGGGTGTGGTAGGCCGTTCTGGAGGAGCCCAGGCGCAGGGGCGCGCTAATCCACTCCTCAACCCTACCATTGGGTCGCGGGGGCGCACATAGGGAAGTGCTCTCATTCACTGGCCCAGGTGCGCGGGGCCGTGAGTCCAGGCGTCCCTCGGACATTCCCCAACGGACATAAGATCAGTGCCCCAACGGGCACAGGGAGGGCCCACTGAACACGCAGAGGACTGTGCACAGACACCCCTAGACAGCTCCCGTGGGCGCAGGGCCCCAGGCCGGAAAGCAGACCACTAGCGCAGGCTCTGTTTGTGCCCGCCCAGACGGGTGAGGGAAGGCGGGCGGCTGCAGCACGGGAACAGGGAGAGGCGGCGACCCACGGACGCTCGATTCCACTGAGCGCAAGTGTCCCTGGCCCTGCCCTAAGAGGCGAGAGACCAACTCCCGGAGCTCGGCTCAGCGGGACTGAGGGCACGGGGCAGCGTGCGAGCGTGAAAGCACCTCAGCCCGGGGTCAGTGGGAGCTCTCGGGCCGCCTGTGCGGGCAGGGTCACCTTGGCGCAAACGGGGAACCGCCGCGGCCCAGCGAAAGCAGGTGCCAATCCCGGGGAAAGCGCTCAGGCCGTCCGCGCGGGCAGGGTCACCTCGGCGCGAACGGGGAACTGCCGCGCCCCAGCAAAAGAAGGAGCCAATCCCGGGGAAAGTGCTCGGGCCGTCCGCGCGGGCAGGGTCACCTCGGCACGAACGGGGAACTGCCGCGCCCCAGCGAAAGAAGGAGCCAATCCCGGGGAAAGCGCTCGGGCCGCCCGCGCGGACAGAGACACCTTGGCACAAACGGGGAACCACCGCGGCCCGGCAGCAGTGGGCTCCAACCGCGGGGCAAACTCTCGGGCCGTCAGAGCGCGCAGGGGCTTGCGCGCAAGGGCACCTCAACTGGCTACAGCGGGCAGCAAGGTAGCGCGCCGTGCCGGCAACCGCGGGCGCGCACCATAGCGGCAACCGGGTGCGCACACCAGTCCGGCAAAAGAACAAGAACCTCTGACCTGCCACACTAGACCAGCTGCGGACCCAGAAAAAGAAGGCAACACACCAAGGCTAAAACGGAGTAAAAACATCGTTTTTTTTTTTTTTTTTTTCTCCAAATTTTTTCTCCCAAATTTTTTCTCCCTTGTTCTTTCTTTCTTCTTAATAATTTCTTTTCTTTCCTTCTTTCTTTATTCTTTTCCTGGGGTTTTTTTTGGGGGGGGGTTTGGGGGGTATATATATATATATATATATATATATATTTATTTTTTTGGTTCAATTTTTTTTTTCTCTCTCTTTTTTCTTTCTTCTGTATTCTTTCTTTTCTATCTTTCTTTGTTCCTTTCTTGCTAACCTTTTGGGGTTTTTTGGGGGGGTTGTGGTAAATTTTTTATTTTCTTCTCTTTCTCTCTTTCTTCTTTTCTTTCTTCTATTTTCTTGGGGATTTTTTGGGGGAGTGTTTTTCCTCCACCTCTTCCAATAATAACAAACTTTATCTCTAACGTGTTGCATATAACCTCTCCTTCTCATCCTTTCTCTTTAATAGTGGTTTATTCGTTTGTGTGTCTAGCTTAGCCCCCCTATTACTTTAAATAATACAATATAATTACTATATAAACCCAAATACAATACAATCCCACTTTCTTACTATACTAAGTATTTTTCTATCCTTTTCTTCTATTTTTCTTAACATACAATGTAAATATTACTAACTGGCTTGCACAGTCTCAACTATTATTAATCTATCAACCCCTCTATCAAAAATTATATTTTTCCTCCCCAAAAACAACTCGTATCTATTCTTCTTATAGTATAAAAGCTCAAATCTCTTTACATTTATATTAATACGGGCTAGTTGGCTAACGATAGCAGGATAGAGTGGGGGATACTTTCTGAGGGTGTGGGTCTCCTGCCTGGGCTGTGTGTTTATGTCTTTAACAGCATATCCACAAAAGAACTCAAGACAAAGCAGATAGAGTGACTCTCAACCAAGTAGCCAGAAGGAAGATCCTATCAAAGAACATCTGAAATATAACCGAACAGCATAAACAAACGACATAAAGGGTAACTCAAGACCATCAGGCTCAGGATATCAAAGAGACTGCACCACTGAAACTCCCAGACCTTCGATAAAGAATATTACACCACAAAGGAGGGAAGTCAAAGCAGACTACCCCCCCAATAAATAAATAAATAAATAAATAAATAAATAAATAAAAACAAAAAGAATCCAACATGGTAAGACGCAAAAATAACCCCTCAATGAAAAGAAAAGAGGAATCCTCAGAAAGAGAGATAGACGAAATAGACATAGCCCAAATGTCAGACATGGAATTCAAAACAATGGTGGTAAAGAAGCTCAATATACTCGACATCCTTAAAATCAACTATGACAACCTTCAAGGAAGTTACCAGCAGCTCCAAGAAAATTACAGGGAACTGGCAGAGAACTACACCAGCATAAAAAAAGACATAGAAATCGTTAACAAGAACCAGGAAGAACTTAAGAATACAATCTCTGAACTGAAAAACACAGTAGAATCAGTCAAAAGCAGACTAAACGAAGCAGAAGATCGGATTAGTGAGTTAGAAGATAATGTAGAGAAAAACTCCCAGACAATACAGCAAAATGAAAAACGATTGAAAAAATATGAACAAGATGTAAGGGAATTACAGGATAGCATTAGGAAAATTAATTTAAGGATCATTGGAATACGAGAGGAAGAAGAAAAGGAACATGGAATTGAAAATCTGATAGGAGAAATAGTGACAGAAAATTTTCCGAACCTGATGAGAGGAAAAGCTATGCAAGTCCAAGAAGCACTGAGAGGTCCAATCAAGAGGAACCCCCAAAAACCCACTCCAAGGCACATCATAGTTAAAATGGCAACATTCCAAGACAAAGAGAGAATCCTAAAAGCAGCAAGAGAAAAGCAGCAAATAACATACAAGGGAGCTCCGATAAGGCTATCAACTGATTTCTCAACAGAAACATTACAAGCCAGAAGGGAATGGTCAAAAATATTTCAAGCAATGAAAAACAAAGGCCTACAACCAAGAATACTCTACCCAGCAAGGCTCTCATTCAAAATAGAAGGTGAAATAAGGAGTTTCTCAGACAAAGGAAGACTGAAAGAATACATCTCCACCAAACCAGCATTGCAAGAGATGCTAAAGGGACTGTTCTAAGAAAAAAGAAGGAAAAAACAAGAGAGGAGAGGAACAGAGGTACAAAGGGAAATGAATAAATACACGTCAATAATAACCTTAAATGTAAATGGATTAAATGCTCCAATTAAAAGACATAGGGTAACGGAATGGATAAGAAAACAGGACCCACATATTTGCTGTCTACAAGAAACACACCTCAAAACAAAAGATTTACACAGACTGAAAGTAAAGGGATATAAAAAAATATTCCAAGCAAACGGACCGGAAAAAAAAGCCGGGGTAGCAGTTCTCATATCAGACAAAATGGATTTCAAAGCAAGGACAATAAAAAGAGACAAAGAAGGACATTTCATAATACTTAAAGGAACAATCCATCAAGAAGATATGACTTTGATAAACATATATGCACCCAACATAGGAGCACCCAAATACATAAAGCAAATACTAGAAGACCACAAAAAGGATATCAACAACAACACACTCATAGTAGGGGACTTCAACACTCCATTATCAACAATAGACAGATCATCAAAGCAAAGAAACACCAAGGATATACAGGCATTGAACAACACACTAAACCACATGGATCTAACTGATATATATAGAACTTTTCACCCCAAAGAAGCAAAATATACATTCTTTTCAAGTGCACATGGGACATTTTCAAAGATAGAACACATGATAGGTCACAAAACAAGCCTCAACAAATTCAAGAAAATTGAAGTCATATCAAGCATCTTTTCAGATCACAATGCCTTGAAACTAGAAATCAACCTCAGAGGAAAAAATCAAAGACACCCAAACTCATGGAGATTGAATAACATGCTATTAAATAATGAATGGGTTAACAATGACATCAAAGAAGCAATCAAGAAATTTCTAGAAACTAATGATAATGAGCACACAACAACCCAAAACCTGTGGGACACAGCAAAAGCAGTCCTGAGAGGGAAGTTTATAGCAATACAGGCATATCTGAAAAGGCTAGAAGAATCTCAAATAAAAAACCTAACCACAATGCTACAAGAACTAGAACAACAACAACAAACAAAGCCTAGGGCAAGAAGAAGGAATGAAATCATCAAGATCAGAGCAGAACTAAATGACATAGAGACTAAACAAACAATCCAAAAGATCAACGAAACTAGGAGCTGGTTCTTCGAAAAAATCAACAAAATCGACAAGCCTCTAGCCAGTCTAATCAAGAAAAAAAGAGAGAAGACACAAATAAACAAAATGAGAAATGAAAGAGGAGAAATCACGACTGATACCTCAGAAATACAAATGATAGTTAGAAATTACTTCAGACAACTGTATGACAAGAAATTTGACAATCTAGAAGAAATGGACAAATTTCTAGAAACATACAACCTTCCAAAACTGAATCAAGAAGAAGTGGAAAGTCTCAACAGACCAATAACAAAGAAGGAAATTGAAACAGTAATCCAAAATCTCCCGGCACACAAAAGCCCTGGACCGGATGGCTTCACAGGCGAATTCTACAAAACATTCAGGGAAGAACTAACTCCTATCCTCCTCAAACTGTTCCAAAAAATCCAAGAAGAAGGGAAAATCCCAAACTCTTTCTATGAAGCCAGTATTATCCTAATCCCCAAACCAGGTCAAGACACAACAAAGAAAGAAAACTACAGGCCAATATCACTGATGAACATCGATGCTAAAATCCTCAATAAAATATTGGCAAACAGGATCCAGCAACACATCAAAAAGATCATACATCATGATCAAGTGGGCTTCATTCCAGGGATGCAAGGATGGTTTAATATTCGCAAATCAATAAATATAATACATCACCTAAACAGAATGAAAGACAAAAATCACATGATCATATCAATAGATGCAGAAAAAGCATTTGATAAAGTTCAACACCCATTTATGATGAAAACACTCAGCAAAATGGGAATAAAGGGAGCATATCTTAACATAATTAAGGCTATATATGAGAAGCCTGAGGCCAACATCATACTCAATGGACAAAAACTGAAAGCATTCCCCCTGAACTCAGGAACGAGACAAGGTTGTCCACTCTCTCCACTCCTTTTCAACATAGTGTTGGAAGTCCTAGCCACAGCAATCAGACAAGAAAAAGAAATAAAAGGAATCCAAATTGGGAAAGAGGAAGTGAAACTTTCATTATATGCAGATGATATGATAGTATACCTAGAAAATCCTATAAACTACACTAAAAGACTACTCAATATAATAAGTGAATTTGGCAAAATCGCAGGGTACAAAATAAATATACAGAAATCCAAGGCATTTCTGTACACCAACAATAAAATAGCAGAGACAGAGACAAAAAAGAAAATACCATTTACTATAGCAACAAGAAAAATAAAGTACCTAGGAGTAAACTTAACCAAAGAGATAAAAGACCTGTACTCTGAAAATTACATAACATTGAAGAAAGAAATTAAGGAAGAAACAAATAAATGGAAGCAAATACCATGTTCTTGGATGGGAAGAATCAACATCATCAAAATGGCCATACTACCCAAAGCAATTTTCAAATTCAATGCAATCCCTATTAAAATACCAATGACATATTTCACAGACCTAGAACAAATACTCCATAAATTCATATGGAACCAAAAAAGACCCCGAATAGCAAAAGCAATCTTGAGACAGAAGAACACAGCAGGAGGAGTCACAACACCAGATATCAAACAATACTACAAAGCCACTGTAATCAAAACAGTATGGTACTGGCATAAGAACAGACATATAGATCAGTGGAACAGAATAGAGAGTCCAGAAATAAATCCAGGCCTCTATGGTCAACTAATCTTTGATAAAGGAGGAAGGAACATAAAATGGAGTGAGAAGAGCCTCTTTAACAAATGGTGCTGGGAGAACTGGATAGGGACCTGCAAAAAAATGAAACTAGACCACCAACTTACACCACACACGAGAATAAACTCAAGATGGATCAAAGACTTAAATGTAAGCCGTGACACCATAAGAGTCCTAGAGGAAAACATAGGCAAGAAAATATCAGATATCTCAAGTAACAATCTCTTCACGGATACATCTCCTAAAGCAAGAGAAATAAAGGAAAAAATAAATAAATGGGATTACATCAAACTGAAGAGTTTCTGCTCAGCAAAAGAAAACAACAGCAAATTGAAAAGGAAACCAACCATATGGGAAAACATATTTGCCAATGACATCACAGACAGGGGACTGATTTCCAAAATATATAAAGAGCTGATACGACTCAACATCAAGAAAACAAACAACCCAATTAAAAAATGGGCAAGGGACCTGAACAAACACTTCTCCGAAGAGGACATACAGAAGGTCCATAGACACATGAAAAAATGCTCAACATCATTAGCCATCAGGGAGATGCAAATAAAAACCACAATGAGATACCACCTTACACCAGTCAGAATGGCCATCATCAACAAATCAACAAGCAACAAGTGCTGGCGAGGATGTGGAGAAACGGGAACCCTACTGCACTGTTGGTGGGAATGCAGACTGGTGCAGCCACTATGGAGAACAGTATGGAATTACCTCAAAAGATTAAAAATGGAACTGCCTTTTGAACCAGCGACTCCACTACTAGGATTATACCCGAAGAATCTTGAAACACCAATTCAAAAGAACTTATGCACCCCTATGTTCATAGCAGCACTGTTTACAATAGCTAAGTGCTGGAAACAACCTAAGTGCCCATCTGTAGATGAGTGGATCAAAAAACTGTGGTACATTTACACAATGGAATACTATGTAGCAGAAAGAAAGAAGGAACTCCTACCATTTGCAACAACATGGATGGAACTAGAGAGAATTATGCTTAGTGAAATAAGCCAGGCAAAGAAAGAAAAATACCATATGATATCACCTAATACAGGAAACTAAAGAACAACACAAACAAAGGAACTAAATAGAACAAAGATCAGAATAGCAGTCAATAGTGGGGAGGGGAGAGGGAGAGAAGGGGGATAAGTAAGGGAAGGGTTTAATTAAAGAGCCTGTATGGAAGACTCATGGACATGGACAACGGGGAGGGATATGATTGTGGGAGAGGGGGTGGGTTGGGTGGGGGAGAGAAATTGGGGGAAGAGGGGACAACTGTAATTGAAAAACCAAAATTAAAAAAAAATAAATAAATAAAAAATAAAAAGGAAGAAATAATATACATTGGCTTTTTTACTAATTTGAGTATGCCAAGGACATTTGAAAATATTTATGATATCAGACTAAATAAAAATTCCCAGGGGCCATTATTTTAAAGGGGCAAAAGTACAGATGAATGGTTTCAAATTATTACTCCTACAGTGCTTTAAATTAAGATCCCTTAAGAAGTAGGAAATAGTGGGGGAACAAAGATTCTCATTCATCGTTTGCTTGTCTTTAAATGATAAACTAAATGTTGAAAAATGATTTCATCTAATGTACATAATAGATGAATTAATTATATCCATTAATTACTTGAAATATCTCAACTCTAGACTTAATGTGGAATGCAGAAATGTAAAAGCCTTGACTCAACAACTATTTATAATTCACACTCTCCTTCATGCCATTTCAAAAATAATATTCATGGCACATCTTGACTTTCATATTCCCACATTTTTCTCATTTCCCACAATTTTTTAATCCTTCTTTGTCATTATAGTCTTTTTTTGTTTACTATTATTCAATACCTACCATGTATTTTGCACCTTAAATGACATCCCAAGTATGAGTTTATATTTTTGAATCAAATATTACTATGCCACTTTTTAAACTATTATTTTAAAATTCATTTATTTCACACTTCTTGGTTTAGAGGGAAACTTATCTTTGCTACAAAATTACTTATCTAATGCAGAGATATCATATTTCTACTAATTCTAGAATGAATAATAATATATAAACTTTTCAATGTTGCACAATAAAAATATGATGCAAGCCACATAGGTAATTTAACATTTTTAATAATCATAATTAAAAGTTTAAAATACAGGACAAATTAAGTGTATAGTTACATATTTTATTAAGCCTAATATATAAAAACAGCATAACCTTAATATGTAATAAATATAAAATTATTAATGGGTGATTTTACATTATTCCTGGCCATTTTATTTTGTATCTTTTTGTTATATTTTCAAAAATGAAGTACAATAATATGTTGGAAAATTTTTAGAAAAACCATGAGGCTTAACATGACTATCTTGTTCTAGAGAGAATTATCTCTTTGGAGACATAGGCTAGAGACATTTCATCTGAATCCAATTTGGAACTGAGCTGGTGTCTAGCTTGAATTTAAATATTTGAGAAGGCTTATCTACTTCCATTTCATTCTTACTTCCAAAGAACAATCAATCCTTCAGGTCTCCTAACAGAAAAATATAAATGTTTACCATGGTTCCTTCTGGGTAAACCCTGAAGTACAGTTACTGTTTTCCTGTCTAGAGAGACAGCTGAAAACTTTCACTTTCTCAATGTCTAGACAGCTACCTAAAAACTAGAACATGAAAAAGAGTTGATTTAAAGTCCCTTGTTTGCATTCTTTTTCTATCTAAAATATTTTATCTTTTAGTTTTTATTGTCTAATTAGTTCTCTGATGCCTTCAAAGAGATATACATTTCTGGTTTTTCTTGGTGGGAGACCTGCTCTCAGAGAATCTAGTCTGTGATAGCTGAAAACTGAAGTCAAGCATGCACTATTTTATCCGCACATTTGTGTCTGTAACTGGGAAAACACTCTTCAGGTTTTGTGACCTTTGGTTTTTATAAAAGGCCACATTCCAGAAACAGCTGGTTAACATTTCCACCATCTTTACTTCTAATAAACGCTTAGAAATAATGGCTTAGAGTTTTGTTGTTGGTGTTTTTTTTTTCATAGAAATAAAATTTGCAAGGGTTCTTCATGTTAAAATCGATACCATGTTAATTAGATTGTGATATTTACTATTATTATTTTTAATCATGAAAATGGTTAAACTACATGGATTGTCTATAATATTGTAGAGATATACTACTACACATTGGATGAACAGAATATAAGCCATCTAGCAAGATCTTTATTGTTCACTCTTCAGAATGCTCTTTGCTACTTGATCAGAAATATAGTCCTATATACAGTTACAGAATTGAAGGTATCTTGTTACATATTGTTGCTCTATATGAATATCCAGTCTTACCTCTGGAAAATGCTTTTTTGCCTTGAAGAAACTTTTCTTCTGTAGACAGACATCCTAAAAGAACACGAGTGAGACTATATTGGGCAATCAGAACCGGTTTCACAGTCATTGCCTTTCTATATGGAAGAGGCATACAAACCTCACCTCCCTCTAATTAGTGTTGATTTCAAATGTTCATAAAAATATTTAACAAATATGCATGCTCAGTTTGATTAGATCAGATTTTGAGACACACCCTAGCGACATAGGTTTTACATATAAAATATAATTTAAGCCTTTAAAATAGGACTACAAAAAGGCAGAACTTTGGCTGAACTAAGATACTATTATGTGTCTATGTATGTGTGTGTGTGCTTGTCTGTATATACACATACACATACGTGTATAACTGCTATCTTGGTTTAGTCAGAATACTAGTTGTATTAGTTTTCTAGTACTGCTATAACAAAGTACCACCTGCTGGCTTGCTTAAAACAAAATAAACTTATTCTCTCACAGTTCTGAAAACCAGAAGGCTGGAATCAAGAACTCAGCAGGCTTGGTTCTTTTCGAGAGCGCTGAGGAAGAATCTTTTCCAGGCCTGTCTCCTAGCATCTGGAGACAGCCAGCATTTCCTGGCATTGTTTGACTTTTAGATGTATTACTCTACTCTGTGTCCCCATCTTCATGTGGCAGTCTCCCTGTGGCTCTATATCTTTTTATGACTGTTTTATAAAGACATCATTTATGTTGGAGTAGGGTCTCACTCTACTGTAGTATGTCCTCATCTTAAGTAATTACACCTGCAGTGACTCTACTTCCAAATAAGGTTACATTCTGAGGCATTGAAAGGTTAGGGCTCCCACATATCTTTCTGGAAAAAGAAATAATTCAAATCATAATAGACACTATGGTATGGTTAAAAATAAGTTATTATAAAATTTGAAGAACATCAGGCATATTGTCTATATGTTCCTACATGTTCCTTAAGATGTCAATAAATTTAACTGGTATCTATTTCTCAAATTAAATTAATAACATTCTAACAAATTTAATTTATTGACATTAGAGTCGTAGCCATAGAATAATATACTAAACATTACTAAATAACAGTACCTAATTATATGCTACATTTTAAATCAAAGTGTGATTAAATTGCTTGGCTATTGGATGTTTCAACAATGTAGGACACATGAAATTCTCAGTTCAGACATCGATTTAAAAAGTAAACACATTTTCTAAAAAACTGCATTTTATTTTAGTCTTTAAAAAGTAACATCTTGATTCATATTATCATTGTTGATGATATTTTCAAATGAATTAATTTTTTGTTTGTTTTTTTGCTGAATAGATGCAAAAAATCCCTTTGTTATCAACCTCATGTTGTCCTCTATTATAGTAATGACATTACATGAATAAAAACACATTTAATACAGTAAAACTTCAAAGTAAAAAAAGAGGAAATAAATTTTTGCCTTTGCAAATAAATGCTCTGAAAACACCCCTTCTAGTTTCAAATAGAAATAAATTTACTTCTGCATGATGTTTATGTAATCTTTGATTCATTAAAACTTCCAGAGGCTAAATAATTTAACAGATGGAAGTTGCTTTAAAATGAAAATATTATATGATATTCTATTATAAACAAGTATAGGGCATATTCTCACATAGAATTTAACTGTAAGTATAGGATCATGAAATTAAATGAAAGGCTTAATATGCCAGTTAAATTTGCTTGGTGTTTATATTAACATTATTCTTTTCTTTCAGTTATGGAGGATAAAACTCACTGAGTCTAATTTTCAAATAAACCTCAAAAATTGTAATCAGTCTCCCTAAGGAGTAAAAGATAAAAGTATCTCCTTTTGTTGGCTTTTTTGTTTGCCTGTGATGATATGCAATTAAAATAGATCATATTTATGGAGAAAGTCATATAACAGTATTATAGCAGCTAGTTCATTTTTTATTTCTCAAGATCAGAAAAAACAAACAAACAACTTGTTCTACTGTGACCATTCTCATTGGTTCTGATAAGTAAGAGAAACAGATTAATTATAGCAAAGCCTGGTTTATAAACAAGCAATAATTTATCATCAAGTCAAAATTAATATGTCATTAAAATAATAAAATATGCCATTTGTGATGGTTAATTTTACATGTCAACTTGACTGGTCATGGGGTACCCAGATCAAACTTTCTTTCTGGATGTGTCAGAGGGATTAGCATTTTAATCAGTGGACTCAGTAAAGTAAATTGCTCTTCCCATTGGGAGTGGGTATCACCTAATTTGTTGAGGCCTTAATATATTGAACAAAATGCTGCTTGAGCTGGTGGGTCATCACATCTCATCTTAGCCCCCTACCCCAAACACACACATGCACGCAGACTGGAGTTAACACCATTGGATCCCCTCCTTTTCAGGCCTTCAGACTTGAAGTAAATTACACCATCCACATATTTTCTCTCTCTCTCTTCTCCATCTCTCTCTCTCTCTCTCTCTCTTTCTCCCTCTCTCTCTGTCTCTCTCTCTCTGTGTGGGTCTCTCTTACTCCCTCCAACATGATAATAGTTGGTGAGTGATGTTCTTGGAATGTGGCAAACAAAACCCAGATTAGAATTTATTGAGAAACAAGTAGATGGATGGAAATAGAAGACAAGCAGATAGCTTTAAATGATATTTAGAAGGTAAAAATTTCAACGTCTACGTTTTATGTTCTTAGGGGATAAGGACAAGAATATACTCACAGATAACTTCTAGTCTCAGACTTGATGGTATTAACATTTTCAGAGAGAGAGCAAGGTTTGGGGGGCATTATGAATCTGGTTTTACACATGTTTAAATCTTCCAAGTGGTGATCGCATTCATAAACCATTGGATATGCTGACTGACGCTTAGAAAATAAGTCAGGTTGGGGATATTTTCAGAATACTTGGTACACAGATGACAGAACCAAAGTTTTGAGAGGAAAGAGGACTGTGTGGGTCAGGACAATGTGGCCTGGAAGCAGACATCCTATTTTAAGCTGACGAGAGGCAATCAGTTGTGGAAAATATAAATATTAAAGAATAAATGTGATAATTCATAGCTTTGAAGATGAATGGACGAGAACCACAGCATAAGAGGAGTCATGGCCTTAAGTAAAATAAGGGCTACAGCTTTTTTTTTTTTTTTTTTTAATTTGCATGTTTTGTAGCAAGCAGATAACTGAAGAGCCTTCTGGTAACTTCCATTTTCTTGATTTGAGTTGTAAATTTATCTGCTGAGAATGAATAGAGCATGGGAGAATGGGAAACTGGGAAGGCAGACTGTGGACTCTAGGATAAGGACTGCAGTAGACATTATGAAAAATTACAAATAATTAAAACATATCACCCTTTATTCCTAAGGACTAGAGAAATATAAACATTTGTTGAACTGAAAAGAAATATATACTGGTTAAGCAAACTAATAAACCAGTATGTTTTGGATGAAAAGAACACTGCAGAATAAGAATAATGGCATTCGTTGCTCAGAAAACTTAGGAGCAAATGGGTGTAATAGATAAATATATGACATTGCTTATAGTTAAGGCTGCCATAGCAAATCACCATAGATTGGATAGCTTAAAAAATAAAAATTTATTTGCTATAGTTCTTGAGACTGGGGAGTCTAAATTCAAGGCACTGACTGGTGTTAGGTGAGAGGTCTTTCCGGTTTGCAAATAGCAGTGTCCTTCTGTCCTCCCATGGCTGAGGTCAAAGAGTGAATTGAGAGTCCTGCATCTCCTCATAAGGGCACTAATCCTATTTAAGGATGCTTCACCTTCGTGACTTAATGCTCTCCAAAGGCCCACATCCTAACACCATCGCATTGGAGGTTAGCGTTACAACATACGAGTTTGGGAGGGAAGCATGCAGAAGCTTTTTTATTTATAGCACAAAGATAGTGAACGTTAACTGTGACCTGAGTGAAACAGTGACTTACTTTAGAGAATAAATAAAAGAACTTGGATGATATATGAATGTAAAAGTCATTAAAACCTGACACTACATTTTACTTGAAATAAATAATCCATTTTGACTTTTGAACATAAGAAAATATTATTTTCAGTATGATGTTAAATGAATATTGGTCTACAAATAGTTTGAAAGATATTTTGGAATGTGGAAGACCAGATATTAAAGCAATACTTGGAAAGTTGACTATTGACTATTCCAATAATCAATATGTGAGGAAAGTGATACATGTTTTAGAGTGGTAGTAGTGAGGAAAATAGTCTGGGCTTAAGCTTGAAAAATATTAGCAAGCACATACCAAGTTTTGAAATTCATTATGGGAAATTTTACTGTTGGGGTAAATCATTCTGTTTTCTTCTTGGGTCAGTCCAGAAAGTATCTAGAACGGGAATCTGACCTTCATGAGGAAGGTCACTAAACCACCTGTCTAACCAAGCTGCTATTTCTTACTGCTCAAACTCATGGCCATGAACTCTGTTTTACTTACTAAAAAATTGATGCCAGAAAACATTAGGTTCTGCTCTATAGAAAGAATATTCAGGAAAATTTAGTAGTTGTTTCTTTCAGCACATCCTTCATTAGTTACACAACAGTAAAGCATTTCTTAAAAGATGAGAAGTTGTTTTGTTGAGAAATATCTAAATAATGATTGTCTTCATCAAAATGTACTCCCCTTAGTTTAGGCTTCTCATCTGTTTACACTGCAGACCTTAAGGGTGATAATCAACTTGGCATAAAAACAAAACAAACAAAAATATTCTAAAACATCTGTTTCTAGAAGTTAGGCTGACAGTCGTGGCTAATTCTAATTTGTGTTATATTGAGCTATATTTCTTCTCTGTATTTAATGGATTGTGTGTTCTTAGGCTAAGGGTTGAGTTACTCAACGTTGGAATATCTGAAATTGCATAGCAGGCTTTCTCACATGTATTTCCTCAGTTATATTAAAAATAAAACTGTTTATAATTATCAAAAGCATTTTAAATATTTGACATATTTGAAACAAAAATATTCCACATTATTCAAAATGTTTGTATTTCATTTTTTGAAATCTTATAAATTAAATAAATAATTTAAATAATCTATTAGAATGGCAATGAATTTAGGAGAAATAAGGAAAAGTATCTTACTTTGGAAAAGAGCATTTGTTATGTTAGTTTTAAAGAGAAATTTTTCCTTATTAAATGTATATGCAACCACAATATAACAGTGTTAAACTAAATTGGCATCTAAACAATTGGTATTGCCAGTCTTAAACCAATAAATATTGTAAAAAACTGGAAACGACACACATCAATTTAGAATCTTTAAAAAGATTTTGTTGAGAAATCTGTATTTATATTTTCTCCAGATTTTTCTAAGAACCTACCAAGTCCTTAAGAACTCGCAAAGACCCAGAAAATATTAAGAACTTGTCTTTATCTAGAGTGGACAAAAATGTAGGTCTTCAGTTGTGAGTACACAAAACAGTTTATTCTTGTATTTTTATTTATTAATTATTGTATTATTATTTTCCATACAAACAACTGTAAACCTACTTTTGTCCCACCTTGGATATTACAGCACAACCGAAAACCTTGATAAAATATGTTTTGGCAAATAAAAATTTCATCATTTTTACTTGAAATACTCTGAAATACAATTTTTCTAAATGAATCACAGTTTTAATTCATTTAAAATGGAATTACAGAGAGAGCTGAGAAGGGAAGCAAGCTCTCCCTTGACTCTTTTAGGGACACTGATCTTATTCATAAGGGCTTCATCCTCATTATCTTGTCTAATCCCAGTTAACTCCCAAAGACCTCACCTCCTAATATCATCAGATTGGAGGGTATGGTTTCAACACACGAATTAGAAGGGACACAAACATTAGGGACGTGACAATGTCAGTGTGAAAAGGCGGCATGCACACCTGTTCCTGGCTGGATCAGCCCTGATGCTGCAGCTGCTGCTAAGCCTCTAGCCCACCTTCCTGCTGCTCAGTTCACATCACTTCCATTGGCATTGCTGTTATTAAAGACCACAGAGGGGCATAGGGCTCACTTTCCATGTATTTTGCAGGCTGTTTTTAGGAACACAACTTCTCACTCCGTTGCCTAAATATATTCTTAATCATTCTTAACAAATCCAGATTGTGTGTGGGGGGGTATGTATATTTGGGGGTAAGAAATATGTGGTAAATCTCTGTACCTTCTCTCAATCATGTTGTGAACCTTAAAACTACCGTGAAAAATAAAATCTTAAATTAGAAACAATTCAGCTTAAATGTCATGATGACCTCTCCTCAAATAAACAGTTCTCAAGATTTTTTTTTTTTTTGGTGCTTATTATACACTTATCATTGCAGCATGTATAATGTTGTATGGTAATTACTTTTTTTTTTTAACAAAAGAGTCATTTAATAAATAATTAGAATTTCTCAAAATATTTTTCTCTCTTCAGCTCAAACTGAATCAAATTGCCCAACATTATCTTTTTCCGATGCTTTGCTTAGGCATTTTAAAACTTATGCTAATTGCAGACATATTTAAAAAAAAAAAAAACAAGAGGGAGAGACAACTTTTGACATTAAGAGGTAAGACAAAGAATTTTCACACTTCGAATAAGAGAGACAGCCTAGTGGGTCATGTGAGAATAGGAACCGTGTAGCCTTCCAAATAGTGGTGAGAATCCAAAGCAAGACATACTTGCTATGCCTGAGTTTTTACCCTGCACTGGGTTCTCAACTTAGGCTTAGTAATAGCAGAAAATTTTCAGATTTCCTAAGGTTTTGTCTACATTGGTATCAGAAATGGTCATGATGGAGTGAGGAGTTAACAGTCCTCTCTTTTCTCAGCATTGTATATAGCGCCTGACTTCTGCTTTCACACCATTTACTGCCTGAGAGTATAGATAGAGCTGAGACTTTTGTGCTTTGCACAGATTGATCTGAACTTCAAGTCTGTGACTTATTTGCAGTATGAATTGGTCATGTTAACTCTCTGTGGCCCAGATCCCGCCTCAGTAAGAACTCCTGTAAGAAAATGTTAAACATCACCACTGTACTGTAACCTGAAACTAATATAAAATAATACTGGATGTCAACAGCATTTAAAAGTAAATAAAGGAACTGTCATTCATAAAAAGAAAAATGTTAAACATAAATATCAATTGAACTTTAACATTTTAATAATGACTATTCTAATTTTTTCTTTAAATTACTATTTGGTAGACTTAAGATGGCTGATAAATGCCTCAAAACAATCTTTAATTAACAATTTACTTAATCCGTAGGTTTCTGATTTATTTTTTTCCTAAATATATGCAATACAATTTGAGTTAAATTTTAAAATCCTATTAAGTGATATAGACCAAAATAAGAGATAATATAACTTATCAAATCAGCCAAATGTAGTATATACTTCGGTGTCTTTGAAGCTATTTGACTTTTAAAAGAAATTAAAAAAAAAAAACTTGGAGTAAGAGGAGTTTTAATGAAGGATGTTTAAATGGACAACAGATATATTTCCTTACTTTTGCTATCTAGAAAATGGAACAATCAAAATAAGCTCCCACTGTATCAGAATTCAGAAGTTAAATGATTAATTATATGACATTTTTCTCACATCATTTAGATAAAGAAGTCAATTAAGTGGAACATTAAAAGTTGATGAATCAAAGAGTGGCATAAAACAGCAATTAGAAAATAATCAGTTAATGAAGTAAAATGACAATGGAGAAGTCATCAAATGACAGTCACAGAACCAGTGTGTTAATGAGAACTGACATTGAAGAATAGAAATGCCTAATACAACAGCTACGATGACTGAAAATATATTAGGTAGATTCATACAGATAATTGGGTTAAAGTGCCTCTGGGGCTTAGGATATTTTTCTAGTGTTGACTTGGTATTGTCACACACACACACAAAAAAAAATCTTAAATTTAGCTTGCTTTAGTGATGACCTCCAAGTAAACCCTCTTACAGTTATAAAATGCTATCCTCTAAACCTCTTGTCCAAACCATCTATTTATAGTTTAAAAAATAGGCATAACTAGATTTTATGAATATGAATACAAAGGATGCATATGCATAAGGCATTAGGACATTTCTCTTATTTTCATTATTACAGGGTCTGCATGAGTGGAAAACGATTGGACCACCACCAAATGGCTCAGAATGAGGGAAGGCACTAATGTATTTTCAGGATGAAATGAAGAATGTTGAGAGTGAATTGACTTAGTTTCCAATATTTCTCTCTTCTTATAAGACTATTCTACTAACAGGTACAGGTTTTTAAAGGACAAAACTCTAGATAAAGCTTGACCTAGGCATCAGGAATTAGTCCCAAATCAAGAGAATTCCTGTGAGAATGTAAACAGTGTACAAACATAAATAATGCATTTTCTTACTTGAAATTACTACCTTTATGGTCTTCATAATGAAGATTCTTTTCATAAATAGATTAATTTCAAGAGAAGTTTTAGGTTCACAGCTAAACTGAGCAGACATTAAATTGGCTTTCCAGTAAAAGCCAATTTTACTGGCGAGTCTTTGGAACTGGAATAGTAAAAATGCACCTACGAAATAAATTATAGTGAAAATTTTGCTTTTTATGGGAATGAATATCAGTAGTGTGCGGGGGTTAGGAAGAACAAGATGTTGAGGGGTAATAATGGACTAGCTATGTTTTTGTATGTGACTAATGTTAAACCATAATGTTTAAGCTTCCTCCACAAGCAGAAAATGAAAAAGATGTGTTAAGTTCTATGCATCCAAAGTGACATGCTTATCAAAATATTTTTGCAAGTGTTGTGAAAAGTATGCCAAAAGCATAGCAATATTGCTTGTGATGACTGTTATAAATGTTTTGCAAAGCCAAATACTGACTATTCTGATTAATGTTAAAGATTGCTTTTGGTTGTATTTTTAAACAATATCCATGTTTCTGTTATTTGAAGAGAAAAATCTTTATTCTTTATGTTTTTAATATTTCTTTGTTTAATATTTCTAGATTGCAACTAAAAATAAATAAAACAATCATGCATTTTATTATATAAATATAAGAAATGCAAATTTTTAGTATTTTTTATTTTTCTCACATTTCAGCACATACTAATAATGACTGTATCTCTGCTACCTGTGCTGTCATTTTTTTGACCATGACGTCCACAGGATTAAATGGAAGAAGGAACCGTGAGCACAGCCTGGGACTGGTCTGGCCTGGCAGAGGGTGGCAGGGTGATTCTTCTTTGGGTGTTCTAGAGGGGACAGGCTCTGAGGCAGAAGATTGCTTTCTTCCAAAGTTGTGTAGCTGTGGTATCTTATGTTGTTTTAGTTTGTAAACTAATCCTATAGAAATAAGATAATTAAAAACTAGCAAGGGGAACAATAGGGGAACTCAAGAGTTAAAGATTTTAATTTTAATTGATAGGCTTAAGTGACTAATGCATGTGGAAGGCTGTTATTCCAAAACTGTGTAGCTTTTGAATAAAGACTCCTTTCCTTTCTCACCAAACCTCCTCCTCTGGAACTTTGCCTGGAAGGTGGCGGCAGGCAGCAGGACTCCACTTGCTGGTTAGCAACATTTTGGAAATTACCTAAAAAATTTGAAAACACTAATTGTAAAGATATATGAGGTCTGTCCAGAATATATCCAGCCATGAAATCTGAAAAAATAAAAACATTTCTTGAAAAAGATACAAGGTACATAAATATTATACATAGTATAATGATACCTCAGTTCCCTTCAAAGTAGGCACTTTGGGACCTCACACAGTTCCCGCACTCAGCATCAGCTGCCCTGAATCTCATTGATGGTCTCAAATCTTTTACCTTTCAATGGTTATTTTAGTTTTAGGAAAAGTCAGAAGTCACAGGGAGCCCAGTCTCAGCTATAGGAGGGCTGAGTCACCTGGGTGAGTTGATGTTTTGCCAAAAAACTGCACGAGACATGATGCATGAGCAGGTGTGTTGTCATGGTGAAGCTGCCAATCACCAGCTGCCCATAGCTGCGACCTTCTGAATCACCTGAATAGTTTCCACAAAGGACTGTTCAAGCTGAATGCAAAATTTTATGCAGATTCATTTCTCTACTTGCTCAGTCATTTTGAATATGAGGGCTACACTGTACACATGCTCGCTCAATGGTGTCTACCACCCCCACTGACTAGTACAGTGAAGTCATCATTGTTCACACATGTGCATTCCAGTCCACCCTCACTTGTTACCAGGTTACATTGATGCCTCACAAACTGTTCTTGTTATATTAGCAATGGTTGGAATTTTTCTGGACTGACATAACTTTATGTTCATCACATCATTACTTATAGTAATAAAGACATAAAAACCACCTAAGTGTTCTTCAGCGGATGATTGAGTCAAGATGTGGCACATGTATACACAATGGGTTACTTAATCATAAAAAAGATGAAATATTGCCATTTACAACAATAAGAACGGACCTTGAGAAAATTTTGTTAAGTGAAATAAGTCAACTGAAAAGGACAGGAATGTGATTTCACTGATATGCTTTATAAAAAATTTAAAACACACACACACACACACACACACACACACAAACTTGTAGATATAGGCAACAGAATCGTGGTTAGCAAATGTTACTTTGGTGCATAATTTTTTCTCTGAATTTTTAGTATTTTTATTAATCATCTTTACAACTCTTGCTATTAGGAAGATTTGCCCACTATTCTTTTGTTCGTTGTTGTTCACTTCCTTTTTTTCACCTTTGGGAATTGATAGCATGTTTGCCACATAAAGTGAACAAGAAAATTCTACTCTTTCTAAATCATGAAAGATTAATTAAGCAGTTTTCTTGGTTCTATGACCATGAAATTATTATCTATAAGCACTAATAACTTTAGAGATAATCTAGAAGATACTGTTAAGAAATAAGTATAATAAGAACCTTATAGTTTAGTGAATTGGTTACTTCTCCTCCCTATATTAACGCATGCCTTATTTGAATTTCTAGACAAAGTTTCTCTAAAAACACACAAGGTTGTATGTTCTTCATCTACATGCTTTTCAGAGCTTAACATACCGCAACCGTTTAGAGCAGTGGACACAGATATATTAAATTGAATTAAAACAAAACTAAGGTAAAAGCTTATTGCTTTCTCCTCCACACATATACATGTGAAATTCTCTTATATCCTTTCTATAATTTCTTAAGATTATTCATACTGTAAGATAATTTGGGAATATTTATTCATATTTATAATGTTGTTTCCATATACCTAATCATAAGTTACTCAATCCCTGCCATAATTGATCTTTTGATGTATCATTTTATCATTTATATTTAGTAATATAATTTGGACAATTGGCTGTCCATCATGGGAAGATAATAGCAAGGCATTCATTCTACCTACAGGTTACTGAGAAGAAAGAATCATGAAGAAAACACTGTTCATGGCCTCATTCTAATACTGGATTGAAAATATTTTCTTCACAGGTATACCTCATGATAAAAATAAAAAGTGACATATCCAACCATTCAGCTGAAACCAAATATTTGAAAATTAATGGCTCTCAATGACCTTGTCAACCAGCAACATTTGATGTTAATCATTTTAAGCATATCATATTTTATTACAAATTGTCAAATTTCAATCATTTACAGATGATTCATAAGATTCATTCAAATTCACCAGAAGTCCCAGGAGATACTGATTAAAATACTAAGTAGCATGATGAAATGTATGTTTCTTATATTTGAATAAGTTATACAATTTTATAAATTAGCATGGTGTTCCTTTTCTTCTTCAATGCATTTTAGCCAAATGTTTATTTATCAATTAAACACAAATTATGATAATAATATATTTTTAAATATTATATTATGCTTTTCCTAAATTGGCACTTGTAGTTTCAGTTAATATTACTTTAAACTATTAGGGGATTTATTTTTAATTCCATTTTAATAAAACAAATCCACCTAATTCAATTAAAATCACATCCAGAATATATGCCTTTGTATTATACTAAAAAGGGTTTAGCATACAGAAATATGATTATGCATCTCTATGTAATTACATATGTGTGTATGTATATATTGAGAAGGGAGTAATGAATAGATGCAGCACAGAGGATTTTAAGGCAGTGATAATACTCTGATGTTATTATAATGTTGGTAGGGGTCATTGTACCTTTGTCCAAATCCACATCATTTATAGCACCAAGAGCGAATAGTAATATGAACTGTAGACTTTGCGCAATTATGATGTGTCAATATAAGTTCATCAACTGTAACAAATACCATTTGATAGGAGATGTTAATAAAATATGGGAGGCTATGTATCTGTAGAGACAGGAAGTATATGGGACAGCCCTGTGTTTTCCTCTGTATTTTTCTATGTATCTACAATTACTTTCCAAAAAGAAAGTCTTAAAATAATTCAAATCTCAGAGATGGCAGGATTTATATTCTGCAGCAACTAAAATTATTTAAACCAATAAAGGAACTAATATTTTTAAGTAACTTACTGTTGCTTAAAGAACCCTTAAATACATGGCATTGGTGTAGTGGCCAGACAGTGAGTGGTTAGGTAGCATACTGATGGCTAGATCACTTGGTGTCTATGTTATGTAAAAGCAAAACTTCTGGCAAGTGTTTTGGTAAACTTGGGGTAAGTTGGAAGGGAAACCATGTCTTTTAGGTCCACAGTTACAGTGAAAGTGTTTAAAAAATGGAGTATTAGAGTTACTTTTTACTGATTGTGCTAGACAAAGAATTACAGAAAAAATATAAGAAATCATTGTCCTAAAATCCAGGGTGTTTCAAAGCTGAAAATGATAATTGATTAGTCTCCAGAAACCAAAATATGACCCAGCAATTTCATTTCTGCCAAAAATACCCCCAAAAATTAAAAGCAAGAATTCACAGATATTTGTACACACATTCTCCTGTTATAGTTCTCCATGGCTACTTGGAGAAACTTATTTTTATATTAATATAATTTTTTAAAATTCCCTTCAGTAACCCATCTGGCCCCATGCATAGTTATTACAGTATTATTGACTATATCCCCTATGCTGTACTTTATAACCCTATGACTATTCTATAACTACCAATCTGTACTTCTCAGTCCCTTCACTTTTTACCCATCCCCCACTCCTTTCCCTCAGGCAATGACCTGTCTGTTCCCTGTATCTATGAGTGTGTCTGTTTTGTCTGCTTTGTTTGTTTGTTTATATTGTTCTTTAGATTGCACATATAACTGTAATGATATGGTGTTTGTCTTTCTCTGAATGACTTATTTCACTGAGCATAATGCCGTCTAGGTTCATCCACGCTGTCATAAATGGTTAAGAATTTATTCCTTTTTTATGGCTGAACAATATTCCATTGTATATATGTACCACAGTTTAACCACTTTCCAATCCCCTTTGGCTCATCTTAGAACTATATGATCTTTGAAGCCTGTCTCCAGCTCTGGGAAGAAAAGGGTCCTGATTTTAACCATCTAAAGACTTTTTGTTCAAATTTTTCTTATTGAGCGATATAATTTCCTCAAATCGAAAATGTTTGTGAGCCATTTATTTGCCTTCGGTCAGTTTTATGCGTCACTAAACACATTGAACCTTTACATAAATACAATTCTCAAAGCAGCTGTGCTCATCTGCTTCCTTGATCCTCTTTCTCCTGCTCTCTCTCTCTCTCTCTCTCTCTCTCTCTCTCTCTCTCTCTCTCTCCTCTCTCCCTCTCTCTCTCTCGCCCTATCAAGAAGCTTCCATGAGTATATCAAAGTTAAACGAGAAAGCTGCGCTCTTAAAATGACCTTTACCCTAAGCAAGTTTATTAAACTTGAAAGACTTATTAGTCAAAGTATTTTATACATTTCACATTACATATGGCAATTCTACTTTTAATTCTTGATGCACCACCACACTATTTTTCATAGTGGCTGCAATTTTTACATTCCCACCAACATTGCACAATTATTCCAAATTCTCTACCTCCTTACCAACACTTATTATTTTTTTATCTTTTTAATAGTAACCATCCTAATGTATGCGAGGTAGTAGCTCACTGAAGTTTGGGTGAGTATCTTTTCATGTGTCCAGAGAAATGTTTATGCATATTCATAAGGGCAAAGTGTAAAATTATTAATTATGGATTCTAATAGCAAAGTACTGGATGCAACTGATGTTTGCATTATTGTGAATTTGAATATGTAAAATATGGCAGATGCGTGTTATGACATAACCACAGCATTTGGTAGAAGTGTGAAAACAGGAGCATGAATGGATTTTTAAGAGTAGTGACTAAAAGTAGTAAGATGCAAAATTAAGACTTTATCATGTCATTCATAAACGTGTGTAATAGATGCATGTTTGAATACAAGTAAATATCTACATGAAGAAATTATATCAAACACATGATATTTTTCCTGTTTAAGGGAAATGGAAAAGGATTGGTCAATTAAATCTAATAAAAACACTGAAGAAAAAGAAAGGACTGAAGAAATAGGTAAAAAAAAAAAAAGTAAATATTCTAGATAGATGCATGTTAAAGCCCTCATCTTCAAATAGCGATAAGACTATATTACTTTTTATTACAAAATCTATCTCTACTAATAGAATAGATTTATGCCTGTATAGTAAATGTAGAAAATTTTAAATGAGCTTTGCCTAATTTGAAAAACGTAAAATGTGATTCAAGAATTATATATTGATATTCAATTTAGAACACTATGGTTTAAAATTTAGAAGTGTATATAGAATATTAAGTTACAGATTTGCTCATTTGTCTTCCCTGATTTCAAATTATTAATGATAGGTAGCAGTGGGTACACATTTTTACCAGTGACATTTACAATAACTGACACGCACTTAGTCTAGCAGAGAAGCGGTGCCTCTCACAAAGGAATTGTACAAATAGATACAGATACAAGAAATCTGGGGAGTCCCAGAATAATTAAAATCCCTGCTTCGCTTTCTCTCCTTCTTTGAAGGCAACAGGCTTCCTCTGGGGTCACAGCGTGGGAATCCTTCACCCAAAATCTCTTCCCTCAGCCTCCTTCCATCACATACATAGGACACCACCAATTTACATGTATCAGCTTCCCTCCATTTAAGTGAACAAAGACTCTGGCTTTCAATTATTTCTATCAGGAACACAATTACAGGTTTTGGTTTGGTGTTTGGACTTATTGATCAATGAAGCAATTGACCTACAAAAACTATTTTACAGAGTTTCAAGAACCCTTTTGGTTTATAGTAATTCTCTTAGAAGGGCTCACTATTTAATATGACTGAGTCAGTAGTCTTAATAATTGCCTCTTGGAAAGCAATTATTTAATTTCATCAATAACTTATTTTTCAATAAAATTGGGGAAATTAGGAAGTGAGCTCATCAGCTTCACTAGCTGTAAGAAAGCAGAGCTTCTGATCCAGCAGCTAGCAGCAATGAGAAAGGCTAAGTTACGCATGGATGTGATTTTGTGCTAAAGATGAAGAGTAGAACCTGCCTAATATGCCCTGGGTGGGGTAACATGGCGGTATGAGCAGTGCTGTAACAATAGCTCAGGCAAATGACAGGTGTACTCATTCCCAATCACTTCCTTTTAGATGCCTCTTCCCTCCAGACAGGAAGAAAGTCGTTACATAATCTTTGAGGCAATCATACTTTTAACTGTATTATTTTCCTGCCTAAAAAAAGCAAATTATTAGAAGAGAATAGATTTTCTATGAATGCAATAAATGTAGACAACGAGCTGAGCCAATTGCCTTACCACCTAATGCATAACAATTGCTTTTAGCTATGTCAATATGTCAATAAGTGTAGTGACCTGGGATTGAGAAAGTATTGAATCGAGCAGCATTTTGAAAACTATAGGATGATTGGGTAGAATTATTATGAACACATCACTAAGCAAGTGAATCAAAATCAACATGGAAAACCAATGAAAGAAGCAAATAATGAGAGTCAGATATTCAGAAATCAGCCAATGAATGCATAAGTAAGTGCAACAACAAATTGATTGCTCTCTCTCCCTCTCTCTCTCTCCCTCTCCATCTCTCTCTCTCTTCTGTCTCTTTCTTTCAAACCAATAAATTTTTAAAAAGTTAAAAAATGATTTGCACACCCTAAGCTTTCACATACAATTATTGTGTGGAAACTTACAAGAAATGCAAGAGAAGATTTAAGCTCAGTGCTGCAAATAACCCAAGTGTTCCTCAATGGAAGAATACATTTTAAAAATTGGAGTTATTGGTGAAATAAGCCCTACTTATCAATAAAAGTGGTCAACCACTAATGCATGCAACAATATCAATGAATTTCAAAAGCATCACCAAAAAATTTATTTATGATTCAATGTATATTAATACCAAAGACAGATAAGATGGACTTGTGTTGAAAGCTTATTTCCAATTGGAGAATTGACTGAAAGGGTCATGAGGTAACTTTGTAGGGTTAAATAATTGTTTTAAATCTTGTTTGGGTTGATAGTAATATGGGTTTATGCAATTGCTTAAACTGGTCAAATAGATTATTTAGAGTATATGTATTTTGTTCTATAAAAATTATACTTCAATAAAAATAATTTATTTTATGAGTGAAACATGAATTTCCCTTAGGATGAGACATTATTTAAACTTTAAAATTTCATGGGTTACTGTTATCTATATAATTATTTTCACAAATGTATTACTTTAGTTAACAATGATCTATCTGAAGATAATGTGTATTTTATACTGGTGCTTCTGTTTTCTTATTGAAAATTGTTATTTCTATTGCTGACATCCAATGTAAATATTTTCACTGCTATGACTGTTGGCTTAGCAACATAGAAATAGTACATTTTCATGTATTAGTCAAATGATATTTTGAAACATCTTTGGCTATTGTTTTCCATATAAAACTGAAATTTTACAGTAATTATGCAAATACAATTTTCTAATGGAAATTTATTTTTGTTTATTGTTTTAAGAATTTTATTAAAATTTTTAAGTCATGGTAAGCCTTTTAATAGACAAAAACTGGATGCATTACCTCCTTGAAGGTTAAAATACATAGAAAATGTAGTTCTACATTGCTACTGTGTTTACCTCTGCAAATTTTTCCCCCAAATCTGCTTAATTATATATGATATGCTTTTTTTTTTATTTTAGTTCTAAATCACATACACACATATTGAAATTATATATTTACAAAAGGGAATTTTGTGTTCAATCACTTTATTTTGCCAGTTTGTATTGTGAGTAACAGAATCTATAATTACTGCTCTCAACATAGGAAATTTTACCTTATTAATGCAGTGTATGGAATTCATAAAATGCTTTTGAAAATTGCATAGCATTGTTTTTAGCAATATTAGCTTCTGCTATTCTAAAGAAAATATCATTTTAAAAATTGGAATACTAAGAAAGAAACAAAACAAGCACAGCCTAAAGCATGGACTGCTCTGGAGGGCTTACCAAATTTAGTAAGAAAAGTCTTGTGTTGTAGTAAAACAAAGTTCTAGGTTTAGGGATATTAGAACTGAGACTAGCTAACATATGTATAAAAATATCTCAAATATATGAGAAGATTGGTAAAAAAAAGAAGTCAGCAAATACTATTAGTTACTTTATTCCAGGCAGAATTAGAGAAAATAATTTAATATTAAATTTATATTCTGAAATGAACAAATAGTATATATACTAAGTTTTAATTCTTTTGGAGTACAAAATGTTTTCCATCATGATTTTTGTACAAAAAATATTTCCTATAATTTCTATTATAAAAATAAATTATAAATTTCAAATACATTTAGAAAAATTAAATATGAATATAATCCAAATTATGTATTATGAGAACAGAGTTCAAACTTTCCAGCCACATCAAAAATGGATAACAAATAAAATTGTCAGGTAATTAACAATTTTGTGAGATTATATTTCAAAAGTAAATTCTTTGCAGTTTACAATAGACCTGCCTAAAATATAAAACCAAGTTAAAAATATTTTAAATTTAAAGTAAATTTACCGTTGGCAAAGACTAACACTGACTCAAAGCTATATTGGGCAAAACAGACATTGGGGCAAATATATTATTAGCATTTAAAGAGATTGTACACAACAAAAATATTTTAATTCACTAACCAAAATATAGGAATGCTAACCTTATATGAAGAAATAACATAGTTCCAAATTGCATACGGCAAATAACTGATAGAATTGTAATAGCCATTGACATTTCTAAAATCAATCTCATAATTGTAAGAAGTCCCTTTTAGTAGTTCTAGGTCAAGGAGATAAACATATGAAGATGTTTAGTAATGATTTAAATGGAAAAATTAAGCATTTTTATCTAAAATACATGCCTGGCTCCTTAGCTTGTTTTCTCTCAATAACACCAGCTGCCCCACAAGGAACTATGTATACATGCGTAGCCCTGGTACTATCAATTCCCACTGTCCACTCCTAACACTGACCAAATTTTAGGACAGAAAAAAATATGTAAAAGACATTAAAATTTAGAATAAAAATATAATTTTAAAATTTGATAACTATATGAAAATGTAGTCTATATTTATGCACTAAAGGACTAAATATAATATTTCTTCCAAAACAAACCACAGATATATGTAACACCCACCACAATTATAACAGGGTTTTTCGCTGGATGTGAAAAATGGGTTCTCTTTTGTTTGGAAAAGACAGTTTTCAAAAAATAATAAACTTTTTAAATTAAAGAATATGAAAAAGAAAAGAAAGTTCTGTTGGAGGTAAAGGAGAAGGAAGAAGGAAAAGAAGAGGAAAATGAATTGGAAGAAGTGGAGGATGAGGAGGAGGTGGTGCAGAGGAGAAAAAAGGGGAGAAAGATATAAAAAAAATAGGAAGAGGAGAAGACACTGAAAACATGTGTCCAGAAACTTGAATAGGCTAGTTGTTCCTAATAGCTAATAATCAGAAGTAGTTTAAATGCTCCACTGCAACCGACTGATCACTTATGTTGTGAAGGGTGGAGAATGCACAAGGAGCATTATTGAAAGCAGGATGGGAGGACAAGTCAAGGAGGAAGAACAATAGTGGCAAGTCAGGAGTAATGTCCTCCCAGATAACAAACTTACTGTAATTAAGAACTGTGGTGTAGATACAGAATAACAAATAAACTATAAAAACAAATAAATAATGGAGTAGAACAGAGTCAAGAAGCAGAATCGCAAACATTTTTTAAAGGCGGATATGAAGAAAAGTAGAAAAAATATATGCATTATTATTACTTAGGCAGTTCTCAATTTGAAAAAATTTTAAATATCTCATAATTTTTATAAAAAGTAATATTATTGCTCTGGTAATAAATTAATTTTCTGCTGTTTAAATTAATTAAAAAACCTGATGTACACACACATCCTTATTAATAAATTAAAGACAAAAAGTTTAAAAGCTTTTTCATCAGAGGAAATATATATGAAAAGACAATTGACAAAACAGGACACAGTTATACATAAACACATAAAATAATGTGAAAATATCAAGTTTGTAAAATGTCTGACACCTGGTATAGTATCAACAATAAAAAAATAAAAATTAAATTAGGTAAGAAAGAAATCAAAATGAAGGCAATAAAATTAAAAATATATTTAATAAAAATACAGCCAGATGAAATTTCACAAACTTCAAATGAACAAAAGTTTTTACATCTGACAATATAAATAGAAAGGTTGAGAGTAATAGAATATATTGTGTATTAATATGCACCCATACTATTTCCTAGTACTCAATATGAAAAGTGTTTAAAGTATAATGCAGTTAATCTATGATAAACATACACTCATGTGAAATTTATTCACATATGCTCATGGATTCATGTCCAAGATTATTAATCGATATAATGCTTGCAATAGCCATGAATTAGAAACAAGTTAAATGCTAATGGCAAGGTATTGAACAGGTACATTTTGGAAGTAAATGGTATAGATACACTATTGAAATCAGAAATACTGGATTTATCTAAGATATTAAAACATCAAACATAACACTATATATTGTTTATACATATGCAAGGATGTAATCAGAATTTAAATTGATACATGAAAATATAAGTAACAAATCTAAGACAGAGAATTCTTCTGCAAGAAATCCTATGAGGAAATGAAACACGTCTTTTAATATTCAATTTTTACTTATTATGTCCTTACTGTAAGCTTACTGCATTATAAATAATTTAGTAAATTTTAGGTTGATAAACATTGGTTTTGTTCTCATTCTCAGCTTCTTTAATTTTCTCATTAAAAATTACTTATATACTTTCCACTTCAAATTTTGATAAAAGTAATTTCACTAAATCAAACTAAATCAGAACATTTACTGAACACTTACCATGTTTCTTTTCTCATATATTCTGAGTGAAATAAGAAAAATATAGTAATACAATAATCAAGATAAATTTATAGTCTGGTGTGATACAATACACACTGGACTGAAAACAGTAATATTATAAAAACAAATTTTAAAATGGAACATTAAACACTAATAAATTTTTCTTAATTGCTTTGAATACTAAAATTAAAATGCTTATTTCAAGGCTAAGATGGTTTATATCATTCAGGAAATTACAGAGTTTTAAAAAACCATATACTTCATGCTTAATCTCCAAATGGAGATAGAAGTAAGGGAATGGCATTTTCCAAATTTACCCAAAATATTTGGTGGGTGGTATGAATTAACTGGGGATTTATTTCAAACACACTCTTGGAATAAAGTTGCTGGATTCCAGAAGAAGAAAAAGAAAAAGTTTGGGAGAGGCTTCATGAAAATGGTACCTTTTTTGGAGGGCAAAGTGGGAAAGAGGGGTTCTATGTAACAATTGTTTATGACCAGTTCTACTAGTCTGATAAACAAAGCATTACATAAATGACAGGGATTACAAACTTTCAGGTTATTAAATATATCCATCAATTTTCCTATAGTAAATTAAGTTGAAAATATGTGACTTCTTGTAATTATACATTTTTACAAAATGCTTTAATTTTTTTAGATACAGAGATTAGATTGACAGTCATCAGAGGGAAGGGGTTTAAGTCTTGGGTGAAAAAGGCAAAGGGATTAGACAAAAAACAAACAAAGGGAAAGAAAACTTATTAACCCAAACAACAGTATGGTGATTACCAGAGGAAAAGGAAGGGGGAAGGAAAGGGTCAAGAGGGGATACATGGTGACAGAAGGGGACTATGGTGCTTGTCTTTCTCTGAATGGCTTATCTCACTTAGCACAATACTCTCCAGTTCCATCCGTGTTGTCAGAAAAGGTAAGATTCCCTACTTTTTTACCGCTGAGTAGTACTCCATTGTGGAAATGTACCACTGCTTTCTTTTTTCTCTTCTAGTAATTCTGAACTTGGAAAACAATCTGAGAGTAAAGCACCAACTGCTCATAAGACATTCAGGCCTGTTTGGATACCCTCTGGAACACGAGGGCAGGTGAGGGTGTTACCAGGCTGCAAATAAGCAAGTTGAGAGTTGCTGATGTTCTTTACATCACTACTAAAGATCACTAACCTGAAAAGATGCCAGTCTACACTTTCTCTAATGGGCTCACAGGGACATGAAAAATAGAACAAGAAAACTTTCAGTCTCTAATGTAAATGACCTAGAAAGTACATAAGGCAAGATATTAAAAACAGGTTACCTTTTTCTTAATATAAAATATGTCATAAACTGCTGAATACATCATGTAAAGAGTTTATTTTTGGATTATCTATTCAATGAGTATTCATGATTGATTGACTTTACTGAGACGTATGGGCATATCAAAAATATATGCATCATTTCCATATTTATGATTCTGTTTTACCATTCACTTCTTCCCTTATTTTATTAGTTAATTTTAATGCATTTAAATAATAGCTTTTAATACAATTAAATGAAGAACATTATTTGAAACAGAAGTTGTAATAAGGTGCAATCCATTTTTTTAATATACAATGAGCGTTTGATAAAGATTAAATTAAAAATTTTTAATGAATATTTAGTTTATTTATAGTTATGACCAAGACTATTATTACTAATATTACTCTTTGGGAACTATAGCAGACACATTTTAAAACCATAAGTCAAAAGGCTACTAATTAATTCAGTGGTATGCTACATACAACCGCATCTTATGTAGGACGTTTTTAAAGAAATAATTTTGTATATTTGAAAGAAAAATAGGAATATATTTCATGGAAAGCTGCCCAGTGACATTTTCAATTATTTTAAAATTAAGTGTCTCTTTCTAGATGATGGCACAATGTTATACTTATGTAACATTTCTATAATTTATAAGTTCTTTCAAAATTTGTTAAACTCTTACTTAAATTTTGTAACACTCCTGAGAGTTGAAGGATAGGTGTTATTATCCTCCTTTTTAATGATGAGAAAAATTAGACATAGGTGAATGAGGTGATGATTTAAAGTTGCTTGTGTGGTTGCTATGGAAAAAAAAAGATCATCTTCTAACCTCACACCATCTTTATGAGATTATGATTTAATATCTTCTCATATACTTAATAATTGACACAGGTTACTTGTTTCTTTCAGAAACTACCTTTTAAGGAATATAATAAAGTGAAAATTAATTGTCAAGAATAGAATATTGAAAAATTCGAGTAGAAACTACTGTGTTTCCTATCAGTTAATTCAATAAAATAACTCACAGTTGCTAAAGGAAAAAGTGTTCAACTGCAATTGTGGGCCTAATATACAAGAAATTACCATTATTTTTTATATTTTTCTTACTATGTTTTATTGTAGTACTCCATTATATTCATATTAATTATTGCATTTGTTTCCAGATGTTAAAGAATAAATTAAACTCAGTAAAATCAGGAATTGTGATTCTTGCATTGGTAGTGTTACCCATATTATTAATGATTTTAAAAGATTATTTTTTTAAAAGAGAATTTGTTTTCCTCTTTATATTTAATGGACTATACACTTATGTTCCAAGTTCATTTTGTGGTATTATATCTCTATATACATGTAATATTTAAAATGTAGATGACTCTTATGTAGTTTATAATAATTAAACAGAAATTTGAAGAAAATAATTCATTTACTTAATGATGCTATTATAGTCAATGTTCTTTAAACATCAAGAACGACAATAACAATACATTAAAAAATAAATAAAAATGAAGTTAATATTTTCATTAACATACTACTTATATCAGTAAAAATATCACACAAATCCTGAAAATCTGAACACATTTTCTGACTGTAATTATTGAGGTGGATCATGAAGTTTGTATTGGTTGCTGTCTCTGAAGATGAAGGAATAGGTCCATGAACCAATTAATTCAGGTAGCGTTTAGAAGTTGGAAAATACAAGTCACAGAACTCTCTCATAGAGCCTCCAAAAAAGAAAGCTGCCCTCTCTATTTGGACTTTGGTCCAGTGAGACCCAACTTGAACTTTTAACCTATAGAACCATAGGACAATACATTTGTGTTCTTTTTAAGCCACTGTGTTTGTGGTAAGATGGTACAGCAGCAAAAGAAGACAAGTGCACATTCAAAGAGATCTTAAAAAAATACATTTAGGGAAAAATAGCTTTTAACAAGGAAACGTGATCAAAATGACATTTGACTTAGAAGCATCAATGAAATTCAGAAGTATGTGAAATAATATATTAAAAGATGTGAAAGAAAGCATCTGTCAACCTAGAATTGTGAATCAAGTGAAAGCATCATTCAAGAGTGAGAGCAAAGCAGAGATGTTTTTAGGCAAACCAAACCCAAGCAAGTTTACCACCAAAACAAAAACAAAAACAATGTAAAAACCTTCACCAAAGTCAAATCTAAGCAATGGTATGAAAAGTGTAATCCTTGGACCAGCAATGAGAGCATCGTCTGAGAGCTTTCTAGAACACAAAAAATGGAACAATTAAATAATAAAAAATAAAATGATGGTAAAAAAAGATACAGGGAATATATGAATATATGATAAAATTGAACTGTCCATTTATGATAACAGCTCTTAGCAAACTAGGAATTGAAAGATGCCACAAATTTAAAGTAATCTACAGGAAATCTACAGCAACTGTTGTGTATAATAATATAACTTTCCTTCCCCTTTAAAATGAGGAACCAGATAGGTATACTAACTAGCATATTTCATATAAAACAGTAAATTAGAGGTCTTAGCTAGCACAATGAAACATAATAAACCTATAAATAGAAGAACAAAAATGAAAACAAAAATGGTATATGCTGGTAGATGATATGATTAGATCATTGCATAAAGTAAATTGCTTTTTTGTTCAGAGCATTTACCAAATTAATTTCTAATTTGTAATAAGTGCTTATACTATATCTCAAAAATAGCTTGCAGAACTAGAAACTATTCCCTGTACTTATTAAGACCTATGAAATAGAGACATCTAGAAAAGAATAACTCTCCATAACTACCCTAAATATCCCCTTAGTATTACAACTATTTGACACAGTGGTTATAATAGACCCCTTTCCCCATTATAATTAAATGACAAGGCATAACATATTTACAACCAAATTAAGTTACTCTTAAAGTTGGTTAGGCAACACTATCGTAAATGCAAAACTGGGTGCCTCGTAGTCAACCTTCATTGAATAAGCAAAACATCTGAATATTGTGGGTGGTGAGTGTGAATATTCAGTTGAATATTCCCTTTATAAACAGTACTGTATTACATGGAATCAGTATAGATTTTTAAAAAGTCCTATTCCTTCAAAATTTGTGTGTGTGTGTGTGTGTGTGTGCGCGCGACATAATGAGAATTACAGTATTATCAAGATAAAGGAAACACAACTATTTCATCACAAAAGTTTCTCTCTAGGTTAAAAAACACATTACAGGAAAGATCTGGAAACAGTCCAAGTGCCCATCAGTAGATAAGTAGATAGGAAAGCTATTGTAGCAGCACAGGAGTTTGACTCTGCCTAAGTTTAATTTGGATTCGCAGAGACAAAAATGACAGTGGAGAGTTGGAGGGGAAACCATACCAGCTTAATCTCGCTCCTGCAGGTGAGGTCGGGAACGACAGGATTTGCCTTACAATTCTCATGACAAAGAGTGATAACAGGGGAGTCATGAGACACAAAATTATCTGCCTTTAGTCTTGTCCTGTGGTGGTGGGCAAGGACTCGGGGAGGCAATATCATTCACACCCCTTGAACAGCAGGGGCCCATATATACATGAAGTTAACAAAGGTGGCACCCAGCCAGTCTGAGCTCTGTGATGGCATAACACTTATGCACTAAGAAATTATCTTTAGATAAGGGTGACCTAGGAAAATGAAAATATATGCATGCAGAGGTGAGGATACTGGCTACCGCCACCCGGACATACCAGCTATGGTACCTTTACACAATGGAATACTACACATCTGTAAAAATAAGTAAATCTTACTTTTGGATGGAACTGGAGATTATTATGCTATGTGAAAGAAGTCAGTCAGAGAAAAACAAATGCCATATGATCTCACTTATATGTGGAATCTAATGGGCAAAATAAACTGATGAACAAAATAGAAACAGAGTTATTGGCACAAGAAAGAAACTGATCATTGTCAGCAAGGAGGGGTGACAAGATAAGAGAAGGTAAAGAGACTAGCCAAATAACATATGGAATGGACAGGTGGTGATGATCTGGCGGTGGGGTGGTAAGGTGTGCTGGCTGGATGGAGGTGACCAAAGGGTGGAAAATGGGGATGTCTGTAATAGTATCAACAATAAACATGAGTAAATAAATAAATACATACATACCTACATACATAAAGTAAATAATTCTGTAAAAGTTCTACTTATAATAAAGTGAAAAATACTAATGTACAGTTGTCCTCTCTGCAAGTGAAATAAACATTTGATATGTGGCATGCTTCATTCACAGAGAACTATAAGTGGTATCTGAGGATACAGAACAACGATTGCAGAAATATAGTTCTACATTAAATTCACAAAACATACAAGGACACCATCTTTCACAGTGAAAACATCAGGATTTGGAATATTGATAAAATCTCAAGATAAACAAAGGCTCATGTCTCAAATGCTAGTGTGCAAATAAAAATCACAAGAATCCTTTTCTATGTGCAGTGCACAAAATCTAGAACTCTGAAATGAAATGAAATGTGTAATTTCTTTTCTTCACTGTGGGAAATTTGAAATTAGAATAAAGACTTTCATTATTTTAGGAAGACATCAGATTAAGCTCAAGTTATAAATGACTAGTTATTCACAATGTAATTAAGTTTGCTTTGTTGGCCTGGTTAATTTGAGAAGTGTCAAGTTAATATCTCGGTGATACAATATCTACTTGGTGATAGGAATATATAGGTCTATCTCAGTAACCAGAACAATAAATGCAGGAATGAAATTAATTAATATAATTATTTAAAATACATTTTAGGGGGAAAAATCTCTATAAAGATAGTAAGAAAAATTCACTCCTAGAAATATGCTTAATGACATTTATTTAGTTGTTTTAAAGTAAATTTATATTTCCAAGTTGTCGTCGTCGGCAGCCGTCCGTCTCGAGAGACGATGGCGTAGCCTCCTGAGAGTCTATCTGCACCGCCGAGAATGGCTGTGCAGTCCGACTCGGGAGTGACAATCCCTGCCGCACTTGTTACAGGTGAAGGCAGATGGCTGTTGTTGCTGCTG
This sequence comes from Furipterus horrens, assembly GCF_987537825.1. Classification (NCBI taxonomy): domain Eukaryota; kingdom Metazoa; phylum Chordata; class Mammalia; order Chiroptera; family Furipteridae; genus Furipterus; species Furipterus horrens. The sequence goes on from NW_028327171.1 coordinate 14,969,203, forward strand.
TTGACGCTGCTTCCGCCTCGATCTTTTCTGGACCGCCTCCTCGTTGCGCGCAGCCTCCGCGCGTGACGCACCTTGCCTGACCACGAGCCTCCAGGCTAGGCGGTCGTCTGCTTGAACTTCCCATGTGTTGAGATCGATGGAGCATTGTGTCATGTCCTTTTTGCAGATGTCTTTGAACCGCAGTTTTGGGCGCCCTGTCATCCTCTGGCCTTCTGCTAGCTCGCCGTAGAGGAGGTCTTTGGGGATACGGCCTGCATCCATTCTTTTGACATGGCCGAGCCACCTGAGGCGTCTCTCGCTAAGAACTGCATGCAAACTGCTCATGTTGGCTCGCTTCAGCACCTCGGTGTTGGGGACCTTATCCTGCCAGGCGACATGCAGGACGCGTCGCAGGTACCTCATGTGGAAGCTGTTGAGTTTCCTTTCGTGCCTTGCGTAGGTGGTCCACGTCTCGCTGCCATAGATTTCCAAGTAATAGCTACTTATATGTGGTATCTTTTATTAAAAATAAATCTTTTTATAAGATTTCCAATAATGTATAAAATGTTTTATTGAAGCATAGACTTATGATAACAGATGATACATTTTATCTAATAAACAGTTTATTTGGAATTGCACCAATGGAAGTAGAAAATTTTAATTAATATTTATTTTAAAATATTTATCCTGGTTCCTGAAGGTTAAAATATAATGAAATGACTAATCATTTTTATAGAGAAAAGCTATCCAGGGGAACAAAGCACCAAAACATATAGGAGGCAAAAAAAAATCAATATATTTCAAAATAGGTAAAAATTAGTGGATTTATATAGACAGGTCTCCTTCCTCCCTACATTTAATAGATGAAGGCAGGGTATTAACTAAGTGTACTTGGAAAGTTTTCTAGAAAGATAAAATTAATGTCCTTTGGAGAAGTTCCTCAGGAAAAGACCTGTCCTTAGGCAGAAGGACACAGTCTCTCTCTCTCTCTCTCCCTCACTCTCCCATATATATGTAATATATATAAATATCTTTCATATCTATCTATTTATCTATCTTCCTATGTCTATATCTGTGTCTATGTCTATTTCTATATCTATATCTCTTGTCCCCATCAGCAGGTGCTTAGCAAGCAAGAAGATTCTTGCATGAGAAAGGTTGGTGGATTAAAAAAAAGATTGAAATGAATGTAATTAATATGATATTTTAACAGACAACTGTTTTCATACTCAGTGAACACAGTGAAACTGTGTTTTGTACCTGCTTTACAGATTGAGACTGTGCAGTGCCATTACAGATACTGAGATTGTAACAATCAGCTTCTGGAATGAAAGCAGTAAAATTTGCAACTCAGTGGTTCTCACTTTATAATTAACTGCTTGTTTTTCATTAGCAGTTAACAAAGCATGGTACTAGTGAAGAACTGATGGAGACACATTGAACATCCTCAGATTATTTTTATGATAATTAGCTTAGGAAGAACTACTAATATATATATATATATATATATATATATTAAATTCCATGATAATATTAGCTTTTCTGTCCTCTTTTTTCTGTTTCTATGATTATGTTTTAGCATCATACATTCCAAGGTGAAAGCAGACTTGATATTGGAAATCAGTTAGAACTGAAAACCTGAATTATGATAATTCGTTACTGAAATTCCTAATATATGTGGTTGTATTTATATATTAAAATATATAATTATTTTAATATAAAATATGAGTAGAGATTAATAAGGTATAGAATGGGTACAATTTAAAATAGAATGGACAAGGAGTTTTTGAGCAAATGCCTAAAGTATGTTAACTGTTTGAGGAAAGAGCTTTCATTCACTCAGAGGGAAAAAATAGTGCAAAAGCTTGTTGGCTTCATGGAATGACAGGAAAGCAAAAATAGTTTCAGTGGAACCAAAGAGAAATTGAATATTAGTCAGTCAAACAAGTTCTGGAGTTCAGATCAGGCAGGGCCTTGCAGGTTATGATAACAACTGTGGCTTTTACTTTAAATAAAGTGGAAAATTATTGGAGTGATTCAAGTGATACATTGACCTTATGTTTTAACTGGATTACTCTTGCTGCTGGGAGAGAAAAAAAGATAAAGAGGGAAAAGTCAGAATAATGAATCAATTTGGAAGGTTATTGAAATAACTCAGGCAAGAGCTGATAAAGTCTTGGGTTAGAGTGTTAGAAGTTAAAAGATGTGAGAAGTGGTAAAACTCGATATTATTTTCAGTGAAACACTAGCAGGATTTGCAAATAGATATGCCATGAGGTAAGTGAAAGAAAGAAAATACAAAGATGGCACCCTGTTGTTTAGCCTCAGGTGACTGACAGCAGAGAGTGGCTAACTGCTGAAATAAAATTTAAAAAAACTGAGGTAGAAACGATAGGTGGTGAGAATGATCAAGTGATATTTAGCAAGAGATATAAACTTGGAAGTTAGAATCAGAAGAATTAGAAGAAGAAGAAGAAGAAAAAAGATATAGAATCTTAAATAACACGAAGCATCATACAGCCTTATTACTAGGTGAAAAGACTAAAGGGAGTATATTCAGGTAAAGAGTTCCAAGAACTGAACCCAGTGGCAGCACAACATTAGGAATCAGAGAAGAAGATGAGGGCGTTTGTGAAAGGAACCCACGTAAAAAAAAATGTTACAAAGAAGAAAACGTTTCCAGCTTTGTTACTGATGCTGGTGTTAAGGCAAGCCTGTGGAATTAGTTCTACTGGTTTGCTTAGCTGAGCAACTTACCTTGATCTTGGTCTGCTCTCAGGGAGTATGAGGTCATACATAACTCCCTGCAGATCCTACAGAGGAGAATACCCCAAAATGTAAGATATTAAAAACACAGGTGAAATAAATTATATATAGCGACATAATAGATGAAATAACAGAGGAGAGTATCTTACTAAATTACAATAAATTGTTTATAAAATTCTGAGAATACATACATTTAAAAAAAGTGTAAGATATTAGAGTGGATTAACAGGTGAGAACTTCACATTCATTCTTCCCTGCCCCTGCATATTTGAAGAGGGCCCAAAGGACAGGTCCTTTACTAAATCATTAACACCTACATTAACTAAGTAAGGGATGGTGATGGTTGGCCAGTGAGGGAAGATTTTGGAATAGGAATATGGTTAGCCAAAACGTGCTACCAGCTTAAAGCCTTATAACCATACATAACTGTTCCAGTAGCCCTCTCATCTGTGTAGAGGGGCCTGATAATCACATTCCTATTAAATGCCTTTGCCTTCTGCTATGTTTTTAGTTCAGAAGACATTGCAGCATGTTTGAGAACCCAGCAGCATCTATTTCTTCCTCTCAGCAATTTATACTTGGTAGGAAGGCTTGACGATAAATATATATAATAAAAATGTAAACATTTTCTTTATCTTCTAGAGAGAAGAGTATCTTCTAACAGTAGAAGATTACATAGTTTTGACATGTGCCAAGAATTATTTGATAACATCATAACTATTCACTCAGTTAATCTCTGCATAAGCCATTTGGTCTCATTTTGCAGATAATAAGACTGAAGACCTCTAGAGGTTAAGCGACCTACCCAAGGTTATTTAGATAGTGTTTGTCAGAACTGTTGCTGGTGGAAGTGGGGTTCTTGCAGACTGGCAAGAAAATCATTCCAAGAGACCCATGTCTTAGAGATTGTGGACTGACAAGACTTATTGGTGTGAAAATAGAAGGATGCCCCCAGATTCTCAATGTCTCATTTTCATCCATCTCGCTCTGAAAAAAAGTCCAGTTTTTTCCTCAACAGGACCAGAAATTGGGTCAGTGTTAGGTCATTTTGTTCCATGCCATAGTTCAGCCCATATCAAAGCTGAGTCCAGCTCCTGGCCCGCTGGCACTGCTGTATTCGGTACCCAGCCTCCGCTGGCAGCCTGCTTGAAATCTGTATGGCTGTGAGCAGTGTGGCTACTAAGGCCACATGGTTGCTATAAAGAAAAATGTGCCAGAGAAGATGGAGCAAGATGTGTTGAGAGAGAGAGAGAGAGGGAGGGAGGGAGAAAGGAAGGGAAGGAGAGAGAGGGAAAATAGAGAAGAGAGAGAAGAGAGGAGAAAAGAGAAGGGAAGAGAAGAGGAGAGAGAGAGAGGAAAGGGGAGAGAGAGAGAGAGGAGAGAAGAGAGAGGAGAGAGAAGACAGAGAGCATGCTTCATTGTTTAAAGGTTGATTATATTATCTGCAGCTTGGAAAGGACCAGGAGCTTCTTTAACCAATCGTCTTCCCAAGCCTTGCCGGCTTCTGATGGGTCCACCTCCAAACCAAACTGTTTCCTAGATCTTCCTAGGTCCTGTCTATCCTACCCAATCCGATTCCTTTCCCAGGCTAGACACATAGGACTTAGGGTTTCCACCTTGGCTCCTATTGCACACGTGCTTACTTCCCCCTTTCTGTCCTGTCCCTCGCCCTATCCCCAGTGTTCTTCTGGGAAATAAACTGGTGGTTCCCTGAGGGGTGTGTGAAGCTATAACTTCCTGGTTAAGCAAGCTTATGCTCTCTGGTTTATTATGCTTAACAATGTCTGATTTCCTTTGCTCCCTTCCTTTCTTAATATCTTGCTGCCTACACAGACAGAACCAGAGTTCAAACCCAGCAGCCTTGCTCCCGATTCCGTAGACTTAACTATACTGAACGGGCAGTGGTTCTGCTCTTCGAATGATCATGCCTACTATTCTCCAGCATCCTCTATAGCCTCAATGTAGGCAAGTAAAACTATTAAGAGGACCTTATATCATATGTGAATTGTGTGAAATAACAAAGAGAAACTTAAAAGTTATTGTGTGAAAACCAATATATAAATATCTTTTATTGGAATTAATATTCTAGAAACATCTAACTGTCTCTCCTATGGCACATTAATTGAACAATTTCTTTCACACTCCATCAAGGGCAGTGTTGAGAGTGATAGTGTGTATAGTATTTGTAATTAAGCCAGGAAAATAGGCATAAAATAGAATTGCCCCTCAGTAAACCGGGACTTTTCATCATCCTGATATTAAGTTCTCAATATATTCAACAGAATTATCTTATTTCCTTGGAACAAACTAAAAATTCTAAGTTAAAGAATTCACTCAGGTTTTCCTGAAGCAAGAACTCATTTTCAGCAATACACCATTCACTTATTTATACAGGTAAATAACTGTCACTCTTTTCAACTAATATCTGTAATCGTGAACTTGTTTCTGATTGTCTTGTCAGATTCCCTACTGCTTTAATTATATTCATTATTCAACCTTTGTGGTGGGAATGCAAGCAAACTTATAGAACAATACACTGTGAAATAAGATAATGATCTCCAGCTTTGAAAACCATGGTTTCAGGATCTCCTTAAGGTTTGTTTTCAGAAACTCCCTCAGCTTTGTTCTGATGTGTAAGTTATAGCTTGGGGCTATTCCTAGGGCACTGTGGCTGTCGGTAATGTTTTCTGGAGGCCTGAATACCTGAAAAGTAATTGGGCAAAATAATGCAGATTACCTAAATAAATATTTTAAATTATTTACTGTCTAAGCAACATGATCCCAAACCCAACTCATCTTTTGCACTCACTTTCCATTCCTGGGGGAAAATACATTGTAATACCTAAGTACAGGTCAGTTGTGATATAATCATTCCCCTGCTCAAAGATACTCAGTCAATTTCAATCCTCTACAAAAGAAATCTAACGTTTCAACTAGGCTTTTAAGATCTTTCACAGTTTAAATCCAGTCCTGTTTAAGATTCTTTCATAAAATGTAACAAATACATTTTCCCCTACATTTTAACAGTTATGAACCTGGGAAGAATCACACAATCATCATTCCTTTAACATGAGTCTTTACAGTTTGCCTAAGTTTCTCTTCTTAGGTTCCCAAGTTCACAGATTTTTCTTCTGCTTTATCTAATCTGCTATTAAAAATCATGTAATATTATTTTCATTTGAGAATTATTGTTTTTCAATCACAAAGTGCCACTTGATTCTTTTTCATATCTACCTTTTCTCATCTCGTGATATTCATATGTTTCTTTAAATCCTTGTTTATAATATAATAGTTTTTTCTTTAAAGTTCTTGTTTTCTAACTATACCATCTGTCATTTCTAGGTTTATTGATAATATTCTTCCTCATTTTGCATCTCATTTTCCTGATTCTTTGGATTTATGGTAATTTTTATTTATACTAAGCATTTTTATTTTTATATTTTTTAATGTCTAAACTAGTTTTTTTAAGTCTCTTAAGATAAACTTGGTATAATTATTATTATTATCATCATTATTATTATTATTTAGTATGCAATTGATTTACTTGCAAGGATCAACTTCAAGTTGATCTTTTAGGGACTTTCTTTTTAAGCTTTATTAGGCAGGTATACTTTACCACTTACTCTTCAAACAGGATACATGTGGAGTCCTTCCTTAATGTCCAAGATATTCAGTAAAGTTCCTTCACTCTCACCAGGTGCAACTTAGCATTCTGCAAAAACTTAAGAAGCCTTATACAGATCCTTGTATCTCTTAATCTGCATATTTTGTCTCTAGCCATCTCAACCTGACATTTATCACTTTCTCCTCAAACCAGTGAGACTGCCGTGATCTTTTGGGGCTCCCCTTCTTGGTTTTCATTCTGGAAAGTGCTTCCCATTTGAAATCCTGGGCGAACATAACACTCAACTCACTTGTTTCTTTTCTCTATTGATCATTTTCCAACACAGTCTGAAAACAATTGATTTATATATTGTTCCAGGTTTCTAGTGTTAAGGGGTGAGGGCAAGTTTGGTATGATACTCTGTCACAGGTGAAAGTAGAGTCCTCAGTATGGTCTTAATGGATTAGAATCTTTCAATTTAATATAATTCCCCATCAAGATTTTGATATTGTATCCTTTTTTCTTTTTGCATCCAGTGTTGTTGATGTCAGTCTGAATTTTGATTCTTTGTAAATAACTTTCTTTTTTTTCTCAACACTGTACTTAATACATTTTAAGTTATTATTTTCAATGTTCTAACATTACCCTCTAATTTTAAAATTTTATTTATTATTACTTCTGCTCTAATTATTTACCCTTTAGCTTTCAGATGTTTTCATGCCTTCTCTTACCCTTCTCTTTTTTTTCTTAATCCTTTTCTTCAGCAGACTTCTGATAAAACTTGGCCATTGGGAGACCTTTTGGGGAAACTGAACGGGAAACCACTAAATTCACCTCTTACTGTTTAAAAATTGCCCCAGATAATGATGACATCTTCTCTTTGACTCCAGATCTTCTGAGAAAGACATCGATTCTGTGCTTCTTGCTCTAGTTCATCACTATATTTTCCTCACTCTACTACCTTGAAAACATCGGTGGCACTAATGTTTTTCAACCTTGTCAATCAAAGATGCATTTATGCCTGTCTTGTTCGATCATCTGATATGACATGGACCATTTAATTAGAGTATCAGACTAATTTTATATTAATATGAAAAATAATTTATGATTTTAAAGTATATTTTATTAATTTGTGTTTAGATTTTAAACGGGATAAAGTTAGATATTATTTATTAAAAGTTTGAACAACTTCTCACTAACCTTAAGAGAGCTGATTCCTCTGTAACATTTTAAATTAAAAAGAATTATTCTGTACTTTATCAATATATTCTTTTTTCTGTGGTCATTCATCCCTTTATTGACTACCAATAATTCCTTTCAATTTTAATAAAACATTTTGTCAGTGACACATTTAAAATGAAAACAATACTGTCGATTCTGAATATTTAAAAATTATTTTAAATGGTTCCACTATATAATCTAATTTATATAGTTATCCCAGGAATTCTATTAAAGTTAATGAATATTATACTCTTATTCAAAGGTAAATAGAGCAAATAGAAGAGTGCAGAGTAATAAAAATCACTTAACCATCTGAGAAACATAATTGTTAATGTTATATTTGCAAGCAACTCTTTCTGAAATAAAATAAATCCAACATTTTATATACTGTTTTGACTCCTTTGACCTCTATTTTGAATGCCATTCCTCTTGCTGAGTCTCTATAATTAACCACTGTCATGAAGATGATGGATATATTTTATATAGGGAACTTTCCATATTTTTATAAACGTATGTACTATATGTGACTGCTATCAATATTTTTGCATTTTTAATAAATCACATCAGAGTACAGATAATTATGCAATGTGCTTTTCATGTAACATTATGCTTTCACAGTATAAATATATTTATACAAATAGATCTACTTTAGTTCTTTAGTTTACAATATATTTTCTCTATTTGATGTTTGTTAGGGTTGTCCATAAATTTAAAGAGATATTCATATTACTCCAGCACATCTTTGATTTATTACTAAACACATTATATATCTGTTGGTATAAGGGTGATTTTGTTGTTATATTGCTTATTTCTGATTTATAGGAACAATATTGATTTTTTAATATTAATATTCTATGAAGAATCTGTCTAATCCCTCTTATCTTTCACTTTAGTTTTACTATTATATATTATCTTGGATTTAGTTCTAAAATAAACAACTAATGAAATGATATGACAGGATTATTTTTTCTATTCAATTTCTTTCATTTATAGTTTTGTTTTGTTTTGCTTTTGGTTTATTGTTTTGCCAAAGGCCACCAGTATGATATTCAATTTTGAGTTTCATAGACTACATCAGATTTTTATTGAAAAGGACAATAATTCAGGCAGTCTTCATTAAGGTTGACATTTAATAAAGTTTGTAAATATCATTTGAAATTTCATATGTGTTAACATTTAATATTATTAATCACATTCATCCATTGATTATTATAGGTATATATTTTATCTCTCTTAATACATTAGACACACTGAGGGAGCAGGTTGCATATACTTCAGGGCTGTGATTAATCCAGTAGTACTCTATAAAATAGGTTGCATGGATGCTTTGGTCCGAGGACAACATTAAAATGAGTTCTTGAATTTTTCCAATCTATAAAGTCAATATTGAAGTAACACCAACTAGTAAGAAATGTGATGTCAACCAAAAAGATATACTTAAAACTTTATAATCTATGATGTAATATGGCTTGACCAGAGTTCACAGGAGGAATAAATTGGCATGGTATTCCCAAACATAAAAATGTGTCTTCACATATATATATATATATATACATAATACAAAAATAACCTTAAAATTTTTTTGCTGTTCACTCAGAGATCTAGAATTACTTCCCTTGGGGTGATCTCACTATGCCACTTACCACAGAGCCATTTTAGGTGGAAATTTTAATTGTTTCATGGCTTCTTCTTTAAACATTACTGATGATGATTGATATAATTGGAACAGCCTTCTTTTTACTACCCTTATTTTATGATAAGAGGAGCTTGTTTTATGTTGCATTTTAAATTAAAAATAAACAATTTAAACCGACTTCTATTTCCCTCTTTCATAATACTTGATAATATAATATTAACTTTCTATTTAAATTATTTTATATTTAATTTTGCGTTTAAGTGATATTGTATTCTGGTTTCATTTACAAAATTATACTATCTTCAACTATTACCAAAACTAGTCTTGAGGATGTCTTTTTTTCTTCATTTTTAATAGTTTATTTTTGTTGTTCTTTTTCCATTACCATTGATCCCTCTTCTATTCTCTTCTTCCTCCACCCACGCCCTCCCCACCACAGTCACTACACTGTTGTCCACGTTTATGAGTCTTTTTTATTTTTTTGCTTGATTCTTCCATCACCCAAAACCCCCAGAGCTGTCAGCCTGCTCTCGATCTATGAGTTTGTCTCTATTTTGCATTAGATTCCACATAGGAGTGAATTCATATGGTATTTGTCTTTCTCTGACTGGCTCATTTCACTTAGCATAATGTTCTCCAGGTCCATCTATGCTGAAACGAAGGATAAATATTTTACTTCTTTTTAATGACTGAGTAGTGTCTCTTCATAATTTAACAAAATTTTTCTGTGATACTGAGACTGTTTAATTTTGAGTAGAATAACTTTTACTACCAAGTAACTTTCTTTAGTGAATATTATATTTTAAAATACATTTCTTTGAGTTTTTAAAATGTATTTTCCCCAATTTTCATTTTATCTTTAAAATAAATTTAAATAAATTTATTGATAATGTAATTAGGGTATTTCAAATTCTTTTTCTTTTTTAGAGTATTGATAAGTATTTTAATTGTCTTGTTTTCTTGATCATTAATTTCTGCCTTCTTTATTATGATTTTTTGACTCCTGTCTCTTGGCTGCTTGATCTAAATTATTATCATGCTCCTGAACAAATTATTTAATTTCTTATATTTACTAGCTTTATTTTATATTTTCTTGTTATTTGTTTCTTTTAAAATTTAAATTACTTCCTACTTATGAATATAAATATATGCCATAAGTTTCATTACTTCTTTTATTAGCCTTCATTTTTATTCATGGAGACAGAGTAGTAGTAGAGGAGAGGTTTCCTTGTCAACAATACCATTGGGAACATCATACAAGTATAAAGGGGTTGATTTGCTATAAGCATTTTATAAACTGCTTTTCAGGAGACACATAGGTCCCTCTGCATATTAATAAAAACATAGTGTATAGTAAATAAAATAATTATTAAATTATATTCAAAATTTCTAATAATACTGCATGACTTTGAAATTCTCTCTTGGTGTGTTTATACATCTTAGAATACTATTCAGTAAATGATTTTATATATTGTGATTAACTAACAAACAAAAAAATGTCAGACATTTCTTAACAGTATTAAAAATTATCATTGCTTTCAGTAATTCCCCATATCCACTATTTAAAAAAGTCAAAAAGGTTATATACAATGCAAATTCATTGTTTTAAATCTAGGGTACCTAAATACTTCAATAGAGAAAACTCTACAAAAATTAATATTTTATTACCTTATAGACTTTTATCTGAATTTTAGAAACAAACAAAAAAATCCAGAAGCAACTGCTTATCTAATTATTAAATACTTGAATGCGTTTAGTATGAATTAGTTTCTTAAGAGAGATTAGTATACAGAATAGATTACAAAACAATATTTTTGCTTTGAGCTTAAATTCTGTTGGGAAAGACAGACCATAAGCGTTTGAAATAATACATTAACAAATTATACAGTATATCAGGTGGTAGCATATACCATGAGAAAGTAAGGCTAGGTACTACTTAGCCTTATGAAGCCATAGGAAATGTCAAAATTCGGAGGAATGGCAGGTTGCAATTTCAAATAGTGTGGTCAGGTAAGCCACGCTAATAAGTGACTTAAGCATAAATACAAAGGGCAGACCATAATTAACCCTGAGGATGTCGTTATTGACAGAGGTAATAGCCAATTTAAATACCTCATGGCAAGAGAATATGCGAAAGGGTATGAAGGAAAATGCATCTAGAAAGAGTGAGCATGGGACAGTGTGCTTAGTGAGTTCAGGGAGGTGTTTGAAATCTACCCTGTAGGGTATGTAACTTTGCTTTTACTTGAAAAGAAATATCAAGCTGTTGCATGGCTTTGAGCAAAGGAGTGACATACATCAGCGTAGGTTCAAACAAAACACATGGACAGTGGGGTGGGGATTGACGGTGAGAGAAAGGGTGGACTGGGGGGAGGCAATCGGGGACAAAGTGGAACAACTGTTACAGAAAAACAATGAAAACAAACTTTGAAAATGCAGTACTGACATAGAGAAGATAAATAATTCAATGGGAGAGAATAAAATATCTTGAAATATTTTCACATGTGTATGGGTAAGTAAGTTTTGATGCAAAAATGATACACAGACAATTTAGTGGTGGCAAGATAGTCTTTTCTACAAATAATAATGGAACGATGAGATCTATGTGCATAAAATAAATTTTAATACGTTATCTATCACAATATAAAAAAACTTAAAATGGTTCATAGACCTAATGCAATACCTATGCAAATAAACTTTCTAGAAGAAGATATAAGATAAATACATGGTTCCTTGTGTAAGGCAATTATTTTATTCATAAGATACTAAAATAATTATTTTTAAAGGAAAAAAATAACGGTTAAAATTTGAACATCATTTATTCAAAAAACAGTATTAGATAATGATAAGCCACAGATCAGGAAATAATTTTTTTTAAAGCAAACATTAGGTAAAGAATATATATGCAGAATTGAAAAAAAAATCCTTCAAAATTCAGTAATAACAAAATAATCTAATTAAAAAACAAGCAATGTTTTAAGGTCATTGTACCAAAGAAAGACATTAATAGCAAGTGATTATGTGATATTATACTTAATCATGAATAACTTGAATCATTAGGCCAATGCTAATTAAAAACTCAATTAGCATCACGCGACTGTTAGAATGTCTGAAGTTAAAAAGACTGGCCATATCAAGTATTGAAGATGAGATAAAGAAATTGAAATTCTTACACACTGCTGGTAAGAATGCCAAAAGTACAACTCCCAGGCAAGATAAATGGGCCATTTCTTTAGTAGTTGAACATACACCTACCACATGACCCAGCCATTCCACTCTAAGGTATTTAACTAAGGGGACTACATTTATATTTTAAAGTCAATACGTATGCCTGACTGTTTATAGTAGCTTTATTCGTGTTAGGCAAAAATTGGAAATAACCAAACAGTTGTTAATATAATTGAACAAATTGTGACATATTCATACAATGAAACTATTCAGCAATAAAAGGAAACTACTCTCATATATACATATATGTGTGTGTATATATATATATATATATATAATATCACAATCCATAAGCAAAAATAAAAAATAAAAACAGACTACATTTTGTAAGATTCAATTTCTATGACATTCTTGGAAAGGCAGAGAGGGACTAAACATAGATCTATTATTTCCCGGGAGTGATAGCAGAGGATGGGGAGGTGTAATAAAAAGGCTACATGGAAATTTTATGAAATAATGGATTAATTCTGCATCTTGATTGAGGAGAACTTATAGAACTTACCTGTGAACAGTTATTAAATGTTAACAATACCTCACTTCAAAATAAATATGCTAATTTTGAACACTTTTACTGAACTACTTTTTGTTGCATTGTGCTTTCGTACTTCTTTCTTCTTTATTTTATTATTATATACACTCTTTTAACCCTCCTCCTTTTCAAACAAAGAATGAAATAATATTTTAATCAGAAGCAGTCATAACTTTCAATACTCTTTTTTACACACCAATTTTCTGCAGACTCTGTCTTCTGTTAGTATACATGTCAGACTTTGCATTCAGGAAAAGGAGGTATTTCTCATTGTTTTAATTCTCTGTAAGACATTTTTTATGATACTTTACATAAACCTTCAGTAAAAAAAAAATTGAATTGATCTTGTTATACCTCGATCAAAGCAGAATTGATTATGAAAGAATTTTGCCTGAGAAGATAATAAGCGAGCACTTATGTAGGCATCACTATTTTCAAAATGGTGCGTGGAGATTGTTCTTTGAAAAATATGAATATAAAACATATTATATTGCTGTTCTACTTGGGAAGTACAACAATTTAGATCTCTCATTATAATTTTTTTCTCACATTATCTTCTACCTCAAAACTAATAAAGATTAAAAATTAAAATTCTAAATAAAAGTTGTACATAAATAGTCCTTCACTCTTTTTTTCTATATTAAAGGGGAAACTTGGAAAGGAGATTTTTTTTAAATGTATTAACCAAACATTAGTTCTATCACATTATACTTCTATAGTCAATGACTTCTTTCCAGAGATTATCATGTGTAGTGTGTCCTTTACATCATGATTTTCATAAGAAAAAGAAAATGTAAGTCTCATGCAGCTCTAAAATAAACTCTTTATAATTTATTTTTCAAGAGATCTGCTTGTATATCAACATTAGAGTAGCATCATTTTACTTGGTGATTATACATTTAGAGTAAAATATTTGTAGAAGTGGTTTTCAGTAAATACATGCATTATGCTTAGGAGATTTGAAGTTTTTATTGCTAATAAGCTTTTTAGAGAAAATTGTAAATTCACATTTAGTTATAATAAATAATACAGAGTGATACTATTTATTCTTCACCTTGTTGAAGAACCTGATATTTTAGAATCAGTGTTGGTGTGTATTATTTTGTGTGTGGTTTTTAAAAATTTATTTGTGCACCCAGTGATTGGGAAACTATTTCCTGGTGCTTTGTGAGACCCTTTGGTGGTTGAAACATTGTTCTGTAATATTTTATTACTATGTAGTACCTTTCACATTTTTCAAGAATACTTTCTGTTTCAGGCGATTAATAACCCAACTAAATCTGATTTAAAAACAAATGTGGATTCACTGCCACACATTTAAATAAGAAGAAAACCAGCTTCTGATTTAACTGGCTTTGTCAAACCTCTTGTGTTGTATCATCACTCAGTCAGTTTTCCGTTGCATAAATTGTTAGGTAGCCTAAGACTTCCACATTCATTTCCTTGCACAACAAGTGAAATATTCATATATTCTTTTCCTCCTAAAGGCTCTGCATTTCAAAGTAGAAACTCATCTGAGTTTTCTAATGTTTGAGCAATTTTGTGATATAAAGACCATACCACCATACACAGATTACACAATATTTGCCAATCAAATTTATTTTATGTTATTGATTTTATTGAGGTGACATTGGTCCACAAAATCATACAGGCTTCAAATATCAACTCAACCAAATGTCACTGTGAGCCCATCGTCCCAAGTAAAGTCTTTTCTGCCCCCACTACAACCCCTTCTGTCTACCCCACAACTTCCCTTTCTCTTTGGCTATCACCACACTGTTGTCTGTGTAATACTATATATATACACACACACACACACATATCTATACACACACACATATATGTGTTTTTTGCTTAATCTCTTCACCTTCTTTCATCCAGTCCCCCTCCCTACTCCCCTCTGACAGCTGTCAGTCTGTTCCATGCACCCATGCCTCTGTTTCTATTTTGTTTATCAGTTTACTTTGGTTATTAGATTCCACATGAGATTTCTCTGACTGCCTTATTTCACTTAGCAGTATTCTCCAGGTTCATCCACGCTGTTGCAAAAGGTAAGGTTCCTTTTTCTTACAGTTGAGCAATATACCATTTAATAATAACTAACATTTATGTATAATTAACAATGTAACTAGTGTAGCTTTAAGCATTTTTATCTCCCGTAATAATTACAACAGTTCAACTATCTGCATGACAGGTCAGAATTATAGAGTTTGTAAGTGGTAAATCCAATGCTGTTAACAGGGAGTAGGTGATATCTTTTATTATTTATTAGAGCTTTCCGTATGATTTTCCTGGGATTATCTGTTACATTTTAATACATATAATTAATTTACTGTTCTACATAATGTTATCTGTGCTTTTAGGGAGGATAATTCTAAAATTCTTTCTTCCCTCACTAAATAACATATCTGTGTATTTTTTAGATCATTAACATAAAGGAACAACAAGTTGTTTGCCTGTGTGCGGACTCAATTTCTCAGACCAGGCTTGTGTCTGTTTAAAGACAGGCAGTTCTTAATTGGATTATTGACCTTTTCCTAAAGTTCTCAATTTCTCTCTTCTTACTTTCTATTGAAAACCATTACTTTTAAGAAGAGGAATTTCTATTATGAATGACCTTCTTATTTTATTTTTTGTCACATATTCAACTTATGTTTATCAGTTTCATCTTTATCTTTGTTATTCTCTTTCATATTTGAGACATAGTTTATTTCTTTCTTATCAGAACTCCTTGCTCCTACTTTCTCATTCTGTTAGTGCTTGAAATCCAGATTGTTTATATGAAGAATGCTGACAAAAAATTAAGTAAATGTAAACCTCTGATCATATAAATACTGTGATTTCATAAGTTAAACTTTCAACTTTTAATCCTTAAATGTGGTATTCTTTAATAAAATATAAAATAATTTAAAATAAAAAAGAGACCTACTACTCTCAAAAAAGAGGATGAAATTTACTATAAGGTGAAATACATGGTTAAAACTGGTTCAGAATCTGTCATCCTAAAAGAGCACCCAGACAAACATATGAAGATTCAATAATTAATAGAAATAACTTTGAAGAGGAAGCTGGCTTCATTGGTCTATTTCTCATGTGTTCCCTCTCTTTAGTATAAATCTGTGATTTTGGTGAATTTAAGCTCAAAAGATACGACCATCAACAAGGCTGAGGCATCCATTCTGGTCCTTTCTTGAGGGATCTGGAGGACCTAACTACCTGCCAGTTTGGGGATGGTTCTGTAAAATTTTCTGTGACAATTATCTTCAAAACACAGGATTCAGTCCTCATTCTAAAATAAAGAGACTGGGGATTCACATAGGGATAGACACAGAATGATGGTTGTCAAAGAAAACCAACTTGCTACTTGCACTCAGAATAAATAAATAAATAAATAAATTAAATAATTAACAAAAGAATGATGGTTGTCAGGGTAATAAATGTAAATTTTCATCCACAACCTTTCAACCTTCCACATATATGAACATGTGTGAAACATCTAACAGGGAACCTTAAGTATCTATAGCATGATATTTTTCCATACTAGAATTCCCTCAAAAGATTAAAAATGGAGCTAACTGCATTTTGATTCAGTTACCTCACTTCTCGGAATATGTCCTAAGACTCTGAAACACCTGTTTGAAAGAATATATATAGACTCCCAAGTTCATAGAGATATTGTTTACAATAGTCAAGATCTGGAAACAATCCAAGTGTCCATTAAAGCTGTGGTACATATGCACAATGGAATATTATGTGGCCCTAAAAATGAAGGAAATCTTACCTTTTCTCATAGCATGCATGAACCTGGAAATTACATTATGCTATGTGGAATAAGCCAGTCAGAGAAAGATCTCACTTATATCTGGAATATAATGGAAAAAAAAAACCCTGATGAACAAAATAAAGATAGATGCATGAATACATGGAACAGACTAACAGCTGTCAGGGGTGGGGATTTGAGGGATTGGATGAAAGAGAGTCAAGATATTAGCCAAATAATACATGTATAACCCATGTACACAAATAGCTATGTGGTGAAGGTTAGAGGGAAGGGGGAGCAGGGGCTGGAAGGAAAATGGGGACATCTGCAATAGTTCCAACAATAAAAATAAAGAAAATGTAAATAATATAAATAAATAGAAAAATATGTTTTAATTTTAGGCATTAGCATATTTGTAAATGTTCTTTGGGAACACCATGGAGATATAAATTATGTTTTTAGCAAAATCAGATATTCATACAAAGTAGTTTTATTTTCCATATATTTTTTGATGTAACATATACAGATTTGTGGATTTTGTTCTTGACTACTATTAGTTAGGGCTTTTAATTAATTTATTATTGTAGCTATATAAAATACTTATTGCACATAACTGTATCATAGTTCTATATTTTAAAATGTTAATCTTTAGAAAATAATTGTTGAATAAATATTTCCTCATAAAACATACTTTTAATTTGTATTATTTTCATTCCATTTTACTTTATAATCAGTTATGAATAATATATTGCAGCCTTTTCAAATATCAGATAAATAAAAAAGTAAATATTTATTGATGATGTCAGCCCAATATGTATTTGCTTGTATTTGTGGACTAAATTTTAATTTACCTATTTTTGATAACCTCCTCTTATGTTTTCTCTTGTCTATAATAATAAAACAAATAATCATCAGTGTCTATAGTAAGCTAATTTAGCACATATCTCTCAAAGTATATCCTTCTCTGTTCTTTGCTTATTATTTTGAAAATATATTACAGTTAAGATAAAGTAATTTTATAGTGAACACTTGCTTTCTCATTTCAAGTAAAATAATAAATACTTTTAGTTTTTACTTGGTAACTGATATGATACTTTAAAATTGATGACTCATCATTTTCTAAAAATAGTAGTTAAAATTCCAAAGAAACTGCACTATTAGAACTATGTATTCATAAGCACACTAACACATACACAGTCACTGAGACCGATAACCCTCCATTTAGTTGCCCCTTGTCACGCTCCTAGGAAAATGCAGTGGGCAACATGGGATCTTTGAGTGTGACTTGAGAGCCATCAGACTATAAGATACCTAGAACAGCTGTGAACATCAGGCATAAAGTAAAATCTGCTGGCTTGGCTCATATTTGTTTTATTGTCATTTCCACTCCAATCAAAAACATCTCACATAAATTGAAAACATTTCTGAGTCTCCTTCCCATGACTGCATCAACAACTCATCTGTCTTTCGCATATGCTGCATCAAATAGAATTCTTTGCAAGCAGGAAGGATTTCTGATATGACATTTATCACAAGTGAGTATTTAATACAAAAAAGAGATGCAAAAACAACAGATCTTCAAAGCTCCTACTAATTTAGTAGAAACGTAAGTCTGAAGAAGAAACTATTCATTTTAATTATTTCTCTTTAGAGATCCTATCTGGCTGAAGCAAGCTAAAATAGAGTCAGTTATACAGATAAATAAAACCAATTTTCATTCTATCAAGTACACATGCTAGGTCAAATTTACTCTTAAAGGAAATTATCTAATATTGGCAATGTTTAAAAGACATCTATACAATCCAGAATCACTCTAAACAACATGACTGCGCATAAAAATTTGCAGTCTCTCAGGAAAAGCATTTTGGGAGTATCTTTGCTTAAATGAGGACTATATCCCTTTAGAAATATGTAAAGGACTTCTATAAAAGCCAATGCCACTCAGAACAATGTCTGTGCTCAATTCCAGTTCTGGGAGTTGGACTGGGCCCCACATCACTATAATTAACAGATTATTTTAAAATATTAACTGTTGAAACCAGAATGGGGTAAATGACAAGATCAATGCATACATGAGCAGTTATGTTGATGATGTGTATACATGCTTGCAGACACATACACACATATTTAATATAAGTTCAGACCACAGATATGCACATCAGTTCTGCAGGAACTGTTTCATGAAATTTGTTCCTGTGCATACTATTTGCTTTGGTACTTCAGAAATTTAGAAAGAGAAACAGAAAAATAAAAAGAAAATAAGCAACAAGAAAATGAAAGCAAAGAAAGACATTCCCCTTTCAGAAACTGGTTATGGGAACTTATAGTCTCTTTATTAAATTTAGGGATGTTTTTTCCTATCAGGTTGATAATTTTTGTAGTGTATGACACTCAACATTTTATTCTGTGTAGAAAGGTCAGTTTTTGTTCATTATAAAAATTCTTTTATTTACTAGAGTTCTTGATGATCTACATACCCAACATGTCTTACACCGCCAACTTCTCCACTGCCTACTAAATAGTTAATAACACTGATTTTTCACAGCATCTATATGGTCCATGCAAAATGTAATTACATTGGATAGGTGGCTTATATTGTATAAGCACAGCTGTCATAAATGTGCCTGCCTGCAGCTCAGCCAGTATGTTCAGTTAGGATTTTCTACAGCTTGATCTACAGTGTTGCTCCTGGTTCTAAAGTTTTCTCATTTGAAAAGCTATGTCAAAGCAATTTAAGGCTGAGAGGTGTGAGGTCATGGTAGCTGCTTTTTGAACTGCTAATTCCTGCTGATAAATTTATAAATCTCATGGGTTACTCAGAAACACGATCACTGGGCAGAATGCTCAACTTAAAATTTCCTCAAGGTACTGACAGGATTTTGATCCTATTTCTGTCTTTTATATTATTTACAGCTAAAAATAGTAGATATTACTATAAATAAACATATAATAATATTACTCTTTACTATCTAATGTATGATTTCTTTTACAAAGTCCCTAAAGTGAGAAAGCCTTTTTATAACTCAGAATAAGATATTCACTTAAATATTCACACTGATTTACCTATTCACATTGAACTCCTATCTTTCATGACAGCATGGATGGAACTGGTGGGTGTTATGCTAAGTGAAATAAGCAAGGTGTCGTGGAAGACAAATACCATATGATCTTACCTACAAAAGGAACTTAGTGAACAAAACAAACAAACGAGCAAAATAGGACCATAGATATGGAAACAAGGAACAGACTGACAGAGACCAGAGGGGATGGTGGATGGGGATAAGGGGGGAAATAAGAGGAAGGGTCTAGTAAAGAAACAGTATGAATGATCCATCAACATGCGCAACCAGGTGGGGATTGAATGTGAGGGGGATGGATGAGGGGGGAAAGGGCAGGGCAGGGGAGAGCCTTCTATATATCTTATTTGATATATTCATGCCATCCATTCCTTCAATCGGAATATAGAAAATATAGAATAAATAAAGCAAAATAATTAAAGCAGAGAATTTTTACCTTTACTCTTCCTCAAATTGAAGTATCATCATCATCATTCAATTACTTATTATATTAACTATGTATTTTATGCACTTTTATTATCAAATGGCATTTATATGTGTTCTTGTGCTAATAGATAATATGTATTTAATTATAGTCCCTGACATTGTTATTTATTTATTTTCTTATAAGAGGAATACAAACTAAATTTTAATTTATAGAAAAGGCAAATATTGTTTAGTATTTGACACTTGTAAATACATATTTCATTATTTCTTATTAAAAATGGAGGAAATGGACTTATTTAAATTTTTTCATAATGTTTAGTCCTCAAGTAGATAAAACCATAGATAAACTGTCTTAGTTTATACATAATTTTAAAAACTTTGAACTATATTTTTGGGGTTTAGGTTATTTTGCAATTAACCCTCCATTTTTTATTTGCTTGGTTTCTAAGTCACTTGACTCACTAACTTCTGACTTTACATTTTTGTAAATACTTTCATATTTTATATTAATGTTAGCATGAACACTAATTTCTTAATTTCTGACCTAATATTTGTTTAGATTTCCTGCCAAAATAACTTGGAAAGAATAGACAAAAGAATTATAATTTTTTACTCTTCCCCCTTAGCAAATATTTAACGCTTCCACTTAATCATAATCAGTATCACATAGCATGAAATAGCCATTTAAGATGTAAACATATGGGATGGTTAATAAAGCTGGCCTTCCTCTTGGCAAGGGCAATGATATTCTTTTGTACAAACAGTTAGATTTGGCAATGAGATTAGAAAACAAGTCTAGTAAAAATATCCCTGGATCATTTTGCTGAAGTACAGAATGTCCACAGGGATTTGCTAATTGAATTGTTACAGGCATGGTTGAGCAAGTTAACTACGGGGATTCCACGTGTTCAGGGATTCACTGTATCTCATTATGTCAGCCAAGACTGATTGTCAAAAGCGGGGTTTGTGTCACCATTTAAAACAGTTTGTCTCCCTGGAGGTGGATTCAATGTTGGTGTAGTAATCATTGAAGTTTACAGTCAAGGCCACTGTGATATTCTCTTAGTGGATACATTTTATGATGGGAAACAAAAATGTTGCCACTTATTTCCCTTACTGTTTGTTTAATTTCAAATTAACACAACTAATCATGAATAATATGTAATATTTTTGGTTCATGTTTTTAAAGTAAACCAAGGTCTTGGGGAATTTATTTTATTAAATAATTTTCTGGATGAAATATCGGTTATTTTGGGTTAATCCTGAACATAATTCAGGCATTCAAGAGTTATTAGTTTAGTATTATTTGGATAATTAGATATAGACAAGCTCCTATACAATCACAATAAATATTTTGAGAAAAGCAATAAAAATTTGCCAACCTGTTCTCATGATACCCTATTTTTCCAAAATTTTTTAGGCATGAGTTCAAGTTTACAATGCCTACTCTTCTTATAATGCCATCTATTATACCCAGTTCTCTGTTATAATGGAGTTATATTTTTATGAGTTTAATACTGCTGTGGGACGAATGTGAATTTAGGTGTATTTATAATTCTTGAGGGTTTATTTGTTATTTAATTAGGATTCTCTGTTGTTTCACTTATTTTTAATGTCTTTTTCTTCTTTTAACTCATCAAATAGCAACGTTTTTGATTCCCTAAAAATGATTTGTGCAACAGTGGTCAAGTAACTTTTCAAATACAGTTTGTTTATATTTTATATGATGAAATAAATGAGTAGAAACTTACTCATGTAGACTGTTTCTTCATTTGCATTTAAAATTAGGTTATTCTTTCCCATTATATCACTAAACCTATTCCCAACTGGAGATTAGAAGATGTGAAGGCTTTCGAGGAGGAGAGAAGAAAAGAGCGGCCCTCTCTGTAGTAGATGCTGTTGGAGTCCTGTCTGTATTGACTTGCTACTCACTATTCTATTGCACAGTGAAAATGTAAATAAAAATATTGGCCAACTAATATTTTGGAAAAAATTAAACAGAATTCTGTGTGTAAATTACCTATTTTTTCCCCTAAAAATGTTGCTTGTCCAATCATGAACCATTGTATTGTTTTTAGGAGTTGATATATGGCTAGTAAAGTTACTGCTCTTTGCTAAATTGAAAATAAGAGTGATGAGACACTTCCATTGCTTCCCTTAAAACATATCCTAAAAAGAAGTTGCATGCATAATAAGTAATTGGTCATTTAATAATTTAAATAGTAAGTTTTAGTTTTTTGAGGAGCTTTTAGGGGATTTTGTAAGCAATGAAGTAGGTTAAAACGTGGAATAGCTATATGTGATGAATGGAAAGGATGAATGATGAGTTTTGAAGACCGACTTTGGGTATGTCTTCCATATTGGGTTTGGTTATTGCTAAAAAAATTACAATCAATTCTGTTTCTGTGAAATCACATTGAGACCCTTCATTCTAAAAGTAGTTTTTCTATTATATTTCCACAGTCCCTTTGCATATAAGAAGCAGGACAAGTATTGGACATCAACATTTTCCAACATATATCACAGATATATGACAAATGCTAAGAAAATATATAATAAGAAATTTCTTAAATTTCTGAGGGTTACAAATTTTCTAATTTAGCATACTTAGAAAACTAACCTACTGTCTACTTTTCCTTAAGAATGCACAGGTTTACTTTAAATTCTAAAGAGAAATACAAATGGGATTTTAAAGATAATAAGGTACTTTGTGGTTGCCATGGAGATAACCTCTACCTGCCTTCTTTGTTCAAAACCCTTAGAGAAGGAAAAATAGCCACTATAATATTTGAAGATATCAGGAAAAAGATAACTTTTGGCATTGCTCTTAGGTTAATAGCTTTTAGAAAACTGAGGACTGGATCATGAAGTTCATGGGTCAGTCCAGACATTAAATTCCATTGCTAAAATCGTTCTTGTTATTTGGATGAGCAAGCAGAGTCTCAAATCCCTTTAATTAACTCTCTCTGTCTTTCTCCCTGCTTTCTGGAAAGTGTGTCTCTGTTTCACTCTGTCCATCTTTGTCTTCAATTTTTTTCAGTGCTTAAGTTTCCTCTAATTAAATAGAAATATAAAAATACACATTACAGTGGAGAACATGGTAGAAGCTCATATATTTATATAGAAGTATTTTATTTGAAGGGTAACACAATAGCCAGTAATGCTTTATTTACTGGTTTTAAAGTTTTTTATTATTTTTATGCTTTTAAAAAATTAATTAATTTATTTATTTTAAGAGTAGGGGATCCCTGCTCTGTAACAATTCCTCCCTCTCAGACTTAAGACCCTTTATAATCTTATAAAGGACAATGGGCGAAGGCCTCATGCTCCTCTAATTGCTTCAAGCTAGACATGGTCTTCATCCTACCTACTCTTAGGTCTAGAAATCCCTAATAAGAGTTGGCAGTGGAGGGGACGGTAGCCTTTCCACATGGGGAAGGATCTTGCAGACTCCAGGTCAGTTAGATGCCCCCGGACAATGGCATGCTTGGTTTAACAGGCTGGCATCCTTGTTGTATTCTGAGGGCAACAGATTTGGTGACAGGGTTAAAAGGCATCATTAAATTCATAACCACTAGATGACAAAAGGCATGGATTAATTTTTCAATGTCCCATATTAGGAAAAAAAAAGTTTCTTTGGAAGAAGGTGTTCAAGGCATGTCACACCTGTCCAAAGTCATTTTGCCCACTATACTTCGTTTGGGCTAAAGTTTTATTTTTTAATGTTAATAAAAATAACACAGTCTTTTCTTATAGAATTAATAGATGATTTTTTTCTAGAACTTATTTTGTAATGACATTTTTAAAAAGAAATAATATATTATAAAAACTAAGTTGCAATACATTTTTTAATGAAAAGTTTATTTTATTATTTATTTATTTATTTATTTTAATGTATTTTATTGATTATATTGTTACATTATTTTAGACCATTTTATTTTGGTAAATAATGTATATTTTCTGAATCACATTTATAAATATTAAAATGCTTATAACTTTTATATCTGCTTATTAATATACATCTTGAGTAGATTTTTTTGAATAGGTTTAAGAGTATAATAATCAAAGCACAGCACCAAAACCCAACAAAAAATCTGACTAGACTAGATAAACACAAAAATAATCATCTTAATTTACTGTTTTTGTTCTCACAAACTTTCTTATTTTTCTCTCTACTCTTTCTCAAATAGATCTGTGATTATGTTTATATTGTTCAGTTGTTACATGACAATGGAAAACATATGGTTTGAAGAAATATTTGTCGACGCAATTATTTATGTATGCTATTTAAAAGCATGTCTATTTTAGTTTGAAGGAAACATGTTTATGTTTCTTCATTAGAATTAACTAAAAATGTCCCACAATTAGATTTCTGCCTCTTTCCTATGAAACCTTCCTTCAGTGAATAACACTACAATAAATCCTACCAATAATTTAAACACACACACACACACACACACACACACATTAAGAATGGGACAAAAGAAATTATCTTAACAACTTGTTAGTTGGCTGTCATAATATTATTTTGGTTAGTTGAAATGTTTTTGTTGGTCTTTTTTTTTTTTTTTAAACTGTACCCAGCTTTATTAAAGATACTTTTCATAAACAATCATGGTATTTCAGGCAGGCCATGGGCAGACAATTGTTAACAGTATACAACAACTTCCAAACTCCCTTCTTCAATGGACTACCAAAATCAGAAAGCCACTATAAAACCCAATGAAGTCTTCATCTGATGCTCTGAACAGGGAAAGTTTAGAGTGAGGGTTGACATTTCACATTAGGCATGTTGTTTAACAACTTTTCACAAGCCAACCCTGACTTTCAGGAAATGAAATGAAAATGGCAGAATTATCAATCCGTAGATCCACAATCTAAAAAAAGGAACTGCCACTCTTTTGAAGGATGCAATCTCAATGGTGACACTGAAAAGTCCAGATTGCCCAACATACTGGTAACCAATTTTGGAGGGTTGGGGGGAAGGGTGGCCAGGTCCCAACAGGTCTCTGGGCTTAAGGGAGTCAAGTCTATGCTTAAAGTGGAGAGGGAGAAAAGGACATAAAAATGAAATTTAGTTTTTCCATGCCACAAGGTGTTTGTGCCAAGGTGGCTAATGTGTGTCAACATCCAAGGGATTCTTCCTCTTAGGAACCAAGAAGAAGTCTCTCAAAACTAGAAGGGAAAGGTGTTTTTTCCCCCATGTCAGTCCAGCTTTGGAGACATTCTATTAGTACTATATGTCCTTCCCCCCCCCCAAAAAAAAACAATGAAGTGTTCTGTGTGCTAACAACATAGCTTAAAAAAAAAGTAAAACAAAATTCTGCATTTTTATAAAACTTGATAAAAAATAGTATTTCAAACTGTACAGTCACCAGAAATACACAGTTATCAAAAATGCACACGCTTCACTTGGCATCTCCAGCACCTTCAGCTTTCTGTGCCTGGTCTGTTTTGGCATCTCCATTTTCTGCAGGGTTATTCCCATCCTTGCCAGCATCAACTTTCCCCTTTTTCCCTTTGGGTACCTTCTCTCCCTTCTTTGCACGGGCATTTTTAGGCTTGGGCTCTGGCTTTGGAGGAGCAGGTTTAGCCGATAACCTGGCGGATCTTCACTGTGCTTCGTCCTTCACCTTGGCTTTATCTCCTTTAGCATCCCCTTCAGCCTTTCTCTTGGGCATGATGGCGACAGTGGCGGGACGTTCGGGCTGGACGCGGGGATGCAGCAGCACGTAGGCTTTGGCCGATCCAGGGGTCGTTCTCGCTTCCTCTTCACACTGCTCATTTTTGTTGGTCTTATTTAAGCTTGATTTATGTTACAAAGCTAGAGACCTTAGCACACTTATTTTTTTCTTCTTTCCTTTCCTTTCCTTCCTTCTTTCCTTCCATCCTTCCTTCCTTCCTTCCTTCTTTCCTTCCATCCTTCCTTACTTTTGTCCTTCCTTCCTTCCTTCCTTCCTTCCTTCCTTCCTTCCTTCCTTCCTTCCTTCCTTCCTTCCTTCCTTCCTCCTCCCTTCCTCCCTTTCTCCCTTCCCTCCTTCCTTCTACCAATACTATAATTGAAAATGAGAAAGAGTCAAAATGACCTTCAAGAATGTCTCAAGACGCCTGCTACCCAGGTGTTATTCCTTGATCACTTGACTCTGGTGGCCACTAGGGACTTGAGTTCTTGGTCCAACAGGACGGTAACAACCATAAAAACAATTCTTGGCAGGCTAAGGGTGATATGGAGATGTCCCCTTGGTGTACAGACAACACACTGAAAAACGCCCCTGGTGTTTTTCTGAAAGAGTCCTAGTTGCTTGTTCTTAGGGGCAGAGGCAGGGGCAGGTTCGGAACACAGAGGAGCTCTCAGGAAACATAGAGTGCAGGATGCCATCTTTGCACGCCCCCTCTACTCCCTTCAGCTCACAAATATCTCACGGAAAGCAGCTTATACACTCATCTGGGGCCCTGATACTTATGACTCCCCGCCCCCTCCAGGGGGCATCTCCATATCACCAAACTCCAGAGGCCAGAGGGGCTTATGTTTCCAGTTCCAGAGGACTGTATATATTTGCATTCTCTGAAAGTTGCTGCCTAAGGGTCTGGTTTCTGACAAGCTTGAATCCAGGTTCTGACTGAGACCCTCTCCTTTGTGACACTAACTGGTCTAGGCACATCCTCAACTACTGAGATTCATTAATAAAAAATAGACTGATTGGACAATCACAGATTTGAAAGGTAACCTCTAGAGAGGGATTGATCACTGTCATACCCTACTCAAGGTCAATCCTTCAAGACAGAGAAACATGACTATTTCAAGGAAAATGAAATGATCAAGAATGTGTTCCAAACCAAAGAATAAAATAAAACCTCAGAAAAACTTAAGGAAATAGACATAAAGGTTCAATGTGATGGCCATCAGAACCAGGACAAGCATGGATGAATACAATGAGAGCTTCAACAAAGATGTAGAAAACATGAGAAAGAATCAAACAGAAGTCAGATAACTGAAGAATACAATAACTGAGATACAGGAATAGACTAGAGGGGTTCAAGACTAGATTAGATGAAACATAAGAAAAAATTACTGTTTCCAACACTGTCAGCAAAACTTGCATAATCAGAGCAGCAAAAAGAAAAATGAATTTAAAAATGTGAATATAGCTTTAGGAGCTATGGGCAACATCAAACAAAATAACGTTCACATTATAGGAGTCTTAGAAGGAGAAAAGAGGGAGAGAGAGGCAGTAAATATATGTTAAGAAATAACTTCAAACTTTCCAATATGGGGAAGTAAACATATACATACCCATGAAGCCCAGAGAGTTTTGCCAAAAAACTCTGCACAAGACATGATGTGTGAGCAGGTGTGTTGTCATGATGAAGCTGCCAATCCCGTGTTGCCCATGGCTGTGGCCTTCTGAATTATCTGAATAGTTTCTATGGAGGAATGTTCAAGCTTAATGCATAATTTGATGCAGAATTGCTGTTCTACTCACTCAGTCATTTTGAATGCTATGGCCACACAGTACACATGCTCACTCAATGGCATCTACCTCCCTCACTGACTAGTATAGTGTAGGCATCATTGTTCACAAGTGTGCATTCCAGTCCACTATTCTTGGCTGCCAGGTTACATCAATGTTGTGCAAACCATTCTCTTTACATTAACAATGGCTGGACCTTTTCTGAACAGACCTCACATACAATTTATACCATAAGGTCATATAAAGAAAAAGGTACATTCTATAATTCACTATCTGAGATACTATACATTGGATTTTTTTTCTACCTTCTGCAACTAGAAGTTAAGATCCATGATGATAGAACTTTTTGCATCTCTTTTTCCTGGCACATAGCAAACTTAAAAGAAAACATTTCATATTTATTTGAACAAATGAATGTTAATATAAAACTAATAGGATAGTTCAATGTTTGGATTAATTGTAAGTAACTAAATTCACCACATTGGGAAATGGATAGTCAATATGTGTTAGTTAAGATTATGCTTAAACATGAGTGACAAAAAGAATGAAGTATTTCAGGAAAATAGAATCTTTACAGGATTTACTTATTGAAGTCAGAAAGTGGTGGTATATTGCTGAACTGCACAAAAAGGAAATACATCTTCCTTATGTGTCATTGTTTCTTTGTGCCATGTTTTTGTCCTCAAGGCCAACTCATAATTGAAGAAGGCTCCTTCACTGTCAGCAATCACAAAATAGTTCAGCCAGCACAAAGGAGGTAACAGTGAAGGTAAGATTATCTTCTCTTTGAAATAGACAGGAAAATCAGGAGGAATATGTGTGTCAGAAAAGAAGATGATCAGTTTCACTTGGGGCCTGTTAAGTTCAGGGCTCTGGCATAATATTTAGGTGACATAATCACGGTCATTTAAGAGCCAGTTTTATTTTGGAGTAATTGATTTTTGAGTATCTGTATTTAACACTAAGAGTAGAAAAAGTACCACAGAATTTCCCATATTTTAAAGCTTTTAGTTGAAGTTAGAATATCATTTAACTTTCTGTTACTCATAGTACATGCTGCATTGTATTTAATACATTCTAAAGATATATGCAAATGCAATTATATACCTATAGTAAATACATAAAATATTTTAAAAT
This sequence comes from Furipterus horrens, assembly GCF_987537825.1. NCBI lineage: Eukaryota > Metazoa > Chordata > Mammalia > Chiroptera > Furipteridae > Furipterus > Furipterus horrens. The sequence goes on from NW_028327171.1 coordinate 14,998,038, forward strand.
AAAGAAACAATAATTAATACTAAGCAGCACAGTGAATTTTACTCTCATTGCATGTTAAATAAACCACAGAGCATATGAAATATAACAAACCCTGGATCACTCCCCAGTAACCCAAAAATCTTGGAAATAGACATAGAGGAAATTAGAAAAATCTCTATTATTTCACCAATACAAATAAAATACAAGTTTTGGTGAGTATTTTAAATAGTAGGATTTATTTTGACATTGAGGATTACTAAGAGACACTTTGTTTCTTTGATATGAGACCAAAATTTACCTGATTAGTAAAATGGCTGAATCACCATATTATAAAGTAGGATTTTTCTGCATCTATTGATTTGATCATGTGGTTTTTATACTATAATTTGTTTATGTAGTTAATCACATTGCAAATGTTTTACCAACCTTGCATTCCCAGAATAAACCCCACTTGACCATGGTGTATGATCTTTTTGATTCATTGCTGTATTCAGTTTGCTAATATTTTGTTGAGGACTTTAGCATTTATGTTCATCAGAGATATTGGCTTATAATTTTCTTTCTTTTTAGTGTTTTTATCTGGTTTTAGAATTAGGATAATGCTGGTCTCATAAAATGAGCTTGGGAGCTTTTTCTCCTCTTGAATTTTTTGAAATAGTTTAATAAGAAGAGGTGTTAGTTCCTCTTGGAATGTTTGGTAAAATTTACTTGTGAAGCTATCCAATCAAGGACTTTTGTTTGTTGAGAGTTTTTTTCATTACTGCTTTAATTTCATTAGGTGTAATCTGTCTATTCAGGTTTTCTGATTCTTCCTGATTTAGTTTTCAAAGATTGTACATTGCTAAGAATTTATCCATTTCATTTAGGTTGTCCAGTTTGTTGGCATATAAGTGTTCATAATATTTTCTTACAATCCTTTGTATTTCTTTTGTGTCAATTATTTCTCCTCTTTCATTTCAGATTTTATTTTTTGACTCCTCTCTCTTTTTTTCCTGATGAGTCTGATTAAAGGTTTGTCAATTTTTATCTTTTCAAAGAATCAGCTCTTGGATTCATTGATCTTTAATATTGTTTTTTTAGACTCTATTTTATTTATTTCTGTTCTAATTTTTATTATTTTCCTCATTCTACTCACTTTGGGCTTAATTTCTTCTTCTTTTTCAAGTTCCTTTAAGTGTGAAGTTACATTGTTTATTTGAGCTTTTTCTTTTTCTTTTCTTCTTTTTTTTCTTTTTGATATAGCCCTGAAATGCTATGAATTTCACTCTTTATATTGCTTTACCTAAACAGATTTTGGGTTGTAATGTTCTCATTTTCACTTAGTTCAAGGTACTCTTTAATTTATTCCTTGACCTCATTGTAGACTCATTCACTGTTTAATAACATGTTATGTAGCTTCCATGCCTTTGTGTATTTTTCAATGTTCATCTTGAAATTGATTTCTAGTTCCATTGCATTGTGGTCAGAGAAGATGCTTGATTTGATAAAATCCAACTCCCATTTATGATAAAAAACTTTCAGAAATATGGGAATAGAAGGAACATACCTAAACATAATGAAGGCCCACTGCCAGCATCATTCTCAATGGACAAAAACTATAAGAATTCTCCTTAAGAAGATGAACAAGACAGGAGTGTCTGCTTTCACCTCTTTTATTAAACAGTACTGGAATTCCTAGCCACAGCAATCAGACAAGAAGAGAAAAAAAAAAGTCATCCAAATTGGAAAGAAAAAGGTAAGACTGTCTTTATTTGCAGATTACATGATACTGTATATACAGAATCCTACAGATTCCACCAAGAAACTACTAAGAACAACAAATGAATTCACCAAAGTAGGAGAAAGCAAAATTAATATCCAGAAATCATTTGCATTTTTATGTTAATGATGCTCTAACAGAAAAGAAAATTTAAAAACAGTTAAACTTATAATTAAAAAAAAATAAAATAACCTAGGAATATATCTATCCAAAGGTGTAAAAAATTTTTACTCTGAAAATTATAAGACAGCGAAGAAAGAAATTGAAGAAGATACAAATAAGTGGAAACATATACTGTGTCCATAGATAGAAAAATTAGCATAATTAAAATGTCCATATTACCCAAAACAACTTATAGATTTAACATAATTCCTATCAAGATTCCAAAGAAATGTTTCATAGAACTAGAACAAATATTTCCAAAAATTATATGGAACCACAAAAGGCCCTGCATAGCAACAGCAATCCTAATAAAGAAAAACAAATTTGGAGAAATCACATTAATTAATATCAAACTATACTATAAGTTAATAGTAATCAAAGCAACATAATACTGGCATAAGAACAGACTCATAGATCAATGGAATAGAATAGAGACCCCAGAAACAAACCCACACCTTTATAGTAAATTAATATTTGACAGAGGAAGTAAGCACATACAATGGGCTAAAGATAGTTTATTCAATAAATGGAGTTAGGAAAATTGGACAGATACATGCAGAAAAAATGAAACTAGACCACCTTCTTATACCACAGAGAAGAATATATTCAAAACAAGTTAAAAACTTAAATGTTAGACCTAAAACCATGAAAATCATAGAAGAAAGCATAGGTGGCAAAATCTTGATCATTGCTCTTAGCAATATTTTATCATATATATCTCCCCAGGTAAGAGAAACAAATTAAAAATAAGCCAAGGGGACAATATCAAACTAAAATATTTTTGCACAGCAAAGGAAAACATCAACAAATAAAAGGACAACACAGAGAATGAACGGACATATTTGCTGATATATCTGATAAAGAGTTAATATCCAAAACTTATAAAGAACTTACAAAACTCAACACCAAAAAAAACAAGGAACCCAATTAAAGAATGGACAAAAGACTTGAGTTGACACTTCTCCAAAGAAGACATACAGATGGCCAATAGACATATGAAAAGATGCCCAACATCACTAATCGTCAGAGAAATGCAAATTAAAACCACAGTGAGATGCCATCTCACACCTGTCAAAATGGCTGTCATCAATATATCAACAAATAAGTGCTGGAGAGTTGGAGAAAGGGGAACCCTTTTGCACTCTTGGTGGGAATGCAAATTGGTACATCCACTGTGGAAAGCAGTATGGAGATACCTCAAAATATTAAAAGTAGATCTGCTTTTTGACCCAGTGATCCCACTTCCGGGAACATATCTGAAGGAATCCAAAACACTAACTGAAAGGAACATAAGCACCCCTGTGCTCTTTGCAATATTATTTGAAATCACCAAGTTATGGAAGCAGCCCAAGTGCCCATCAGTAGATGAGTGAATAAACAACTATGAGACATTTACACAATGGAATACTACTAGGCTGTAAAAAAAGAAGAAAGTTTTACTCTTTGCAACAGTAAGGATGGACCTGGAGAACATTATACCAAGTGAAATAAGCCAGGCAGAGAAAGACAAATACCATATGATTTCACTTATATGTGGAATCTAATGAACAAACTGAACCAATAAGGAATACAAAGACAGACTTATACATAGTAGGGTGACAGCTAAGGGATGATTAAGCAAAAAAGGTAAAGTGACACATTACGTGGAAAACAGTGTGGTGATTGCGGGGAGGAGGAGAGAGAGTATAAGGGGACCAAATGGTAATGAAAAAAATACAATAAAATTATTAAATAAAAAATAAGTAAAATAGGATTTTATTGTGCTTTTATTGTGGTTGTGCTACCCAGGTTCTATTTTCTTTAGGAAAAAGCTATTACTCATAAAATATATTCAAACATTGAATTATTACTGAAAATCAGTTTTCTCATAGGAAAGAAAAATCAAACTTGCTATTATTGTACGATGCTTTTCTAATATTTAAATTTAATAATGACCATGCTATGACCTGCATCATGGCATAGTTTAACTAAATAGGTAGTTATCTTTAAAATTAAGACCTATTAAATTGCCTCTGTGAAAAATTTTTTCTTAGCAAACAGATTTTCTTAAATGAGATTTTAAAAAATATTTTCTTATTTTAACTGAGACACCTTTATATATGCCATTCTATTATTTGGTGATTTAACTGAGGTATTAATTATGTTTTTTTTTTCTATTTTTATTTTCTGTTTGTTGTTTATAATTATGTTTTTAGATAGAAGAATTACAATCTTTCAAAAGCTAAAATTGGAACATGGTTATATTCTCAAAATAACTTAGCCTTCTAAAATTATATTATTTTGGAAGTTGAAATAATCTCTGTGGTTTAGCATACATTGTCAGAAACTGTTATGACACATTTTATGAGGTTCTTTTTGCATTTTTTCCCCGTTCACTTAATGATTAGCTACATCTGGCAACTCATTTATGTCAATGACATTTATTAATCACTTCCCATTATTTCAGTTATGATTTATGAAAGCTTTTACACTTGTGAGATTTCAAAAGTATCTAAAACTGATGATTCCCGTTTCCTCATTTAAAACCTATTATGAAGTGCTCCCCTGAGAAAACTGCCACCTGTGACCAGTTAGCAGCTACGGTCACCTAGAATTCCTGATTGCAGAGCTGAAATATGCTTACTTCTTAAACCCACTTTTCCATTACAATGCCCTTCAACTAAATTGATCTCATTCGATTGTTACTAATATATACTTTATTGTAATGAATCAACTATCAAATTAAAAATCCATTTCCTTTACATGTTATTTTTGCCACTTTTTGAGCTTCTTGAGATCAGGTTACCCAGTGATATGCATATATTACAAACAGAATGTAGATATCAAAGCATCCATAAGTAAACAACAGAGCTGACATCAATTGTTTCTTGATCATTTAATATAGAATTTACTTGCATAACATAAGTATATAATAGGTAAAGCAAATAAATACTGTATCATAGAAGAATCAGTTTATATTGTTTTTAATATTTTTAACAAAAATAAAGAATATAAAATGTGAATGGACACAAAAGATCATTTAGTTAATACTTTCACCCTGTACTCCAGAAATTCATGAATATTCTTTGAAATATTTTTTTCTCTCTCTCTATTCAGGTTTACATATAAGTAGAAAAGATTCATGATATATAGATAGATAGATGGCAGACAATCTTACAAAGTGACACTATTCTATGTAATTAATCTTCAAAAATGTCAACACATAACTATCAAATCTTTAGTTGTTGGTAACTGGAGGAAGCAACATAAGTTTCACATACACAAAGTAACATTTAGTGATTTTGAAATACTTGTAATGACAAATATGAGGAATGAAAACTAAATAGAAATTAAAACATTCTTAAAATATGGAAAATGTCTAAACACAAGAAAACTAAAAATATATGTAAAGTAACTATAGGGTTTAAATAAGTCTATGTATTGCATCAAAATTAAGAATGATCAAATCAGAATACTTATTGTTGACTAATGTATTTCACATTTACCAAGTTGATCTGGCCATATTAATTTTGCCAAATAATATGAATTAAATTTTGTGTTTACACTGCAATAAATTAGTTTGAACATATTGATTATCTTGAGCTTATAGATAGCTGTATTCTCAGAATACTTCAAGTAGAGAATACACAAATTATAATGCTTAAGTTTCAGAAAGCTCAAAAAGCACCCATGTCTAAAATTCAGCTAATTATACAAGATAATTGGGTATGGTTAGCCATCTGAGCAAGAGATTGTTTGCAAATGAGATGGGAGCTTTCATGTATATGTTGACAGGGACCATGACATTTTTAGAAAGGCATCAATAGCTGTAATGAAAAAGTACACAGTAAACTGGGATCTATGTATTTGTAACCTGCGTAGCATGAAATAAGAGCATTTTTAGTGATAGGTAAGAACAAAGATTAAAAAATCACATTTTCAGTAATAATTTTGCCATTGGTTTAAAAATATAGAAAAAAAATTTTGTAGGTGAGATTAACAAATCATATCACTTCCCCTGTTCAAGTGATATCTCTGAAGACACTTGAATTGCTTGAGGAATGATATAAGAAATTTTTTATATTAATGCTCAGCAAAGTTCAAAAACAAAATGAAAAACTTTGGACATGATCTAATCTAGTCCAAAAGTTTAAAAAACTATATGGCAGATAGAAGAGAAACTAAAAGTGGTTGTACTAGACTCTAGCCAGGAGGAAAAGAGAATGATTAGAAGTCTTAGAAGGCTTTTTTTATTCAAACTGTTTGCCATTCCAACAGGTGAAACTAAAGGGTGATAGTTATTTTATATGCCAGAGTTGACTTAGAAATGCTACATTCAAATGTTGCAGGAGTCAAGGGATTTAAAAACCACTATTCAAGTGAAATGCGGTTAAAGAATTAAAAATGCAAAAGATTCTATACCCCGATTACATGATATTTGAAAAGATTGTGTTACTGCCATTTGAAATGAGCTTGAAAAATGAATACGTGTTTTCCGTGAAATCTAGTAGGGCATGTCTTGTCAATGAATCAGTAGCTATGACATTGTGGTTCAGGATACTCTTCTGAAGGCAGATTGTCCTAGATCAAATGCCACTCCTGCTTCTGGTTAGTTGTGTGACCAACATATAAGTTTTAGCGAGCCTTTGTTTACTCCACTAAAAAATTGGGGTAATCATATACCTACTTTATAAGTACTAACTAGTATATATTACATTGAGGCACCTGGTATACACAGTAAGCACTGAATAAATGTCAGTTACTACAACTAAATGTACAAAAGTTTATCTGCAACATTAATATTCTAATGTCACATTAGTTATTTAACTTATTTTTTAAATATTGTTTTAAGGTACATTTTATAACTAATAATGGACCACCCATATTATTCTTGTTTTGTTTTAATATGTCTTGCTATTCTAATTTTTTCATCTTTCATGGAATTTAGAATCATTAATTAAACCCCCTACAGATTCAATTGGCATATTGATTGATATTTTATTAATTTGATAAAATCTGTTCTCCTTATGATACACCTTCTTAATCAGGGAATAGCATCTTTTGTTTTATCCAACTAAAATATTGCAAAACACATACATATTTAAGTTGAATTTTTATGTCACATTATTATAGCCTTCTAAGTAATAAGTGCTAGATTTTTTTTTCTTTTGGCAAGTGGAAAGTAGAACTAAATCACACTCTTCCATATTTAAATTTAGACACATATATTGTGATAAAAATTTTTAGTATTAAAAGATGTAATAAATGAAAGGGAATTTTTATTCATTACTCTATTACTTCTTTTCCTATATTTTAAGTCCCTCTTGCTATTTTCATAAAATTATTCAAAATTTATGCTTTTAGTATAGTCTTTCAAAATAAATTGTTCTCAGTTCTTTCATTTAAGTTGCAATGGTATCAATTTGTATATAAAAAGACTTTGTTATATATAAAAATATTTTATATTTTAGACTAGCCCTCAGTTTTTCCTATTTTGAACTATCATTATTTTTACTACCTATTTGTTATCTATAGTGTTACTGTAAATGGGTCCATTCTTAGCAAGAACTGTAAAAGAAACACTCAGTTGCACCAACTGCCCTACTAAGTGCATTTCATGATTAAATTTTCTCCCCAACTCTACCCCATCAATACTGTTAAAAGAGATTGTGTTTATTTGACCTTATTTCAGACTCTGATATAAAGAATAGTTATAGTTTTCAAATATTTTAGTAGAAATCCAAGTGTCTCAACACTTAAAAATTCTAAACATTGATATAAACCATAGTCAAAGGAAGAGTGTGCTGTAAGAATACTATTTATAAATTGCTTGTTAGCTAAAGAAGCAATTATCTCTTATGTTGTATTATTATAAGCCCTGATATAAATAATTAAATAGTATTATTATTCCCTGAGAAAGTGATAGAAAAATATATGGTTTAATTATGTGTTATTTATTTATATATTTATTTATTTATTTGTTATTTTTTAACGCTTATATTATAGGATTTTTATTAACTTCTGATTTCAAATATCATGTAGTGGTTAAGGGAAGAGATTCTAGAAATACACACCCACACACACCCCTGAATTCAATACCTTACTCATTCAGTTAGTACCTTTGTTCTGTTTGCCTTTACACACTGATTTTGTCTATAAAACATTACTTTCCTTTTGAGGAAAGTCATATTAGTTCTTAACCACAGAGGGTGGTTGTTACGGTCAAAAGGCTTACTGCAGCATCAAGCACATGTTAAATAATTCATATTCATCATTGTCTGTTTAAGATTTACATTTTATTTTTATTTTTGTAATCAAATATTTTATTGTATTTTTTCTTTGCCATTTACTGCCCCCCCCATACCTCTTCCACCCTGGTCCGGCCTGTACTCACTGCAGTGTTGTCTGTCTGTGACTGTGAGTTCCTTCTCTTTTGCTCAGTCTCTCCAAGCCCTTGCGTCTGTTGTGTGTAATTCTCCTTTTTCCTCTGGGAATGGATCTCCTTTTATAACTGGATGAATGGTTTTTCTACCTTACAAATATTTAGAGACAATAATAGTGATTGCATGTTTATCAGACACCTAATGGTCAAAGTGTTTTTATATAAGGGACATAAATTTTAACAATATATACATGTTTCCAAAACATTATCATCATTATTTCCCTATTTGCTGTAGATTATTTAATTATTTTTGTACATTTATGTATGAGTTCCTTTACTTATTTTTGTTCTAATTCCATTGTTTCAGAATACATTTTTAAAACTATACATAAAATTCAAATTGTAATTTTAAAATAGTAATCTATTGGCCTGTTTTAATCCATGCCAATAAATTGGGGGGTGGGGAGGCAAACCATCCCCATCTTTTCTTCTAGCATCTGTAATTGGCTCTTTCTTTAAAAGCAACCTACTAGGTAAAGTGCTCAAGCTTGAATAAGCTTCTTTAAAGCATTCCCAAGAAGTACTATTATAAGCAATCTACAGAACTCAACAGGAGTGAATAAGAGAATATTAAATAAACACTAGCTTGCTTCCGAATAGAATGTGTATGAAGAGAACATCTGTAGTTGATTGTATTTTCCTCTCTTCTTTTTCCTGCCTAGTAATTAGTTATTTGTTTCTTCAATAATTTTCACCTGGAAAACATATACCAGGAAAGAAGAATGGAAACAAATCATAGATAAGAGAGTGCCAAAACAATAGACATCATTGTCATTTTGTATTCTGCTTGTCTGTTGTCTATAATCAGGTTTATTTTACATTGACTTCTTACATATTAGAGGATACCGTTGAATGTAAAATGTGGCTTTGAATGTAAACAGCAACTAATGCAGATGAACTGTCTTTCCTAATCATTCTGACATGCTCCACTAACAGCCTTATGACAGAAGATAAATCTAATGCCATAAACATAAGACAACAAAAAGAAAGAAGATGAAGGGGAAGGAAAGGGGGTGAGAGAGAGAGAGAAGAAAGAGAGAAAGAGAAGGAGGGAGGGAAGGAAGGAAAGAAGGAAGGAAGAAAGGAAGGAAGGAAGGAAGGAAGGAAGGAAGGAAGGAAGGATGGAAGGAAGGAAGGAAGGAAGGAAAGAGGGAAGGAAGGAAAGAAGGAAACAAGGAAAAAAATAAAGCTCAGAAGTAATGTATTCATAAAGTGCTTCCTGGCAATTTTATTACCTGTCATAAAAATAGCTTGGGAACAGCAAAAAAAAACGGGTGTTGAGATTCTTGTTTTTGTGACTTCACTATGAAAATGAACTGCAGCCAAACCAAACTTAATCATTTTCTTCATCCTGCTCTAACCAGTCAGATTTTTTAAGAAATCAAACCCAATATAAAATCAGCAATATTGCTAATTTATGAAAAAAACAGAAATTCATTTGTTTATTGTAATGTCCATCTTACATTATTTAAACTCTAAATAAATACAAATAATTTAGAGTGATATATACAGTAAAATGTAAAATGGATTAATAAAAATTTAATGTATTCAGCAATCACTCAAAACAAAATGCAATAGTATATATACATTAAATGTTAATTGAAAATATTGTATCATTACGGTTATTGGAACATCAATCATTGTATTAATACATCATTATATGTATTAGATACTTCATTGATAATTTTAGGGTAATTAGTTTTTTTAACATGAATACAAAAATAATTAGATAAATATTTTCTTCATAATGTAATAAACAGTATCATCTTCCAATTCTGAATGTTGTCATTAATGATATTTTTAAATGTTTTAAATATATAACCCATATAATAAAGCAAAATAATTGTATCAAACTTCTGAAAAGTTTTCTAGATTCTACATGATTTAAAAATTTATGTGGAAGAAAGCTCTCTTTTCTCATATTTAACTATCACTGCATGCATAATATCACACACACAATCCAGGATGGGCAAAAATAGGTTTACAGTTGTGAGACCATAAACCAGAGTTTATTCTTATGTTATTTCTTAATAATTCATAGTATTCATTTGTATTATAACTGCAGACCTCCTTTTGCCCACCCCTGATTCATAATGTAGAAAGCTGTGACTTTGCTGCCTCTTGCCTTGATTTACTGCTTTTGCTAAATGTTTGGTTCTCTTATGCAAATTACTCCACTGCTCAATACAGAACCCCAGTCCCAGCAGACTTGCTATTTTATGTTCTCACTCTCAGCTGTTTCCTTATATTTAATTCACCCCTACTGTTAACCTTAAAATAGCAAAACAAAAACAAAGTGAGAGGCCACAAGTATTTGAGATCAGAAAGAATCATGGTTGGGGGCTTAGATTCAGGAAGAAACAAAAATTATGACCTGATAAGGGGGTGGAGGCAAAGGGATTTTGTGAGAAAGGGAAAGGAAATAATTACATGAACAGTAGAAAGGATTTCTATTGGTGCTAAAGGCTAAGTTACTCCTTAGCTGTACATGACTGGTTACTGATTCTACAGAATATTCAAAGTCATCGGTCCTTGTGGTCCCAAGGTCTGCTTTCCTGTTCAAGTTACAAATAGTTGTTTGTAAGGTAATATTGGTCTCTCCTAGTCCAAAGGCTATTTTCCCAGTTTTGGTGTCCCATTGGTTCAAGAAACAGGACATGCAAGGCCTTGCCCCTGGGATTGCGGTTCCAACTTCGTTTTGAAAAGAGTTCAATTTCTCACTAGTATATTAATATGGGGGGGGGTGTATAAAAGCTTATTGTTTTTTGTTATATACACTTTTTTTGTATCTTGTAAAATCTGTGACCTTAATGCAACTATATGAAGAATTAAAGTGAATAATAGATAACATCTACTGAAGATCCAAGCGGTATATGTCAATACTTTTTGAAATCATAATAAATATGATGAACATACCAAATGCTTTCTACAAAATCAAGTAGTAACTGACTCGTTTAGTTAGTACTGCCTGCCAAGTTCTTAGTGCTTGTATGTTACTCATAGAACATTCTCTTGCTTTCTAATCTCACTTTAAACTGGGAATAAAAAATACAAATGGAAGTTTTATTAGAAGTCTGGAGGTTGTTGCTGATCAGTGCAAGACCACTTGCAAAGTAGTTGTCGAGGAAAAAATAGAAATATTCAAATACAGGTAAAAAGTAGTAGACAACTCCTTTTAACAGTTTGGATTAAAAGAAGGGGAAGATGCTCTGGCTGGTCTGGCTCAGTGGATTGAGCACCAACCTGTGAACCAAAAGTTCGCCAGTTCGATTCCCAGTCAGGTCACACGCCTGGGTTGCAGGACAGGCCCACACACAGGTGGGAGCATGCAGGAGGCAACCAATCGATGTGTCTCTTCACACATTGATGTTTCTCTCCCTCTCTTTTTCCCTTCGTTCCTCCCTCTAAAAATGAATAAGTAAAATCTTTTTAAATAAGTTTTTTAAAGAGAAGGGCAAGAGTTTGATAGCTACGATCAGACAAGAGTTTGAAAAATATCTTTTCTTATCCATTCTGGGACTTGTTAATAGTATGACCTTCTTTCCACCACCTAATATTTTCTCTGATTTGAGGCCTTTGAGAGAAAATAAATGCTTCTACAGTTCCTCTCTGACTCTATTGCGTTCTCTCCTGTAAAATACTTTTCTCATCTCCCACAAACTGTGTTGCTAGTAGAACATCGTCGTCGTCGTCGGCAGCCGTCCGTCTCGAGAGACGATGGTGTAGCTTCTTAAGAGTCTTATCTGCACCGCCGAGAATGGCTGTGCAGTCCGACTCGGGAGTGACACGGTATCTGTCTCCTCCCGTGTTGAATCGACATCTTGCGATGACACTGGGGTGTCCTCTCCAGTGAAGCTGAAGCTACAGAGCCTGGGCAGGGTGATATGGAGGGTCTGCTGTTGCCCATGCAGCAGACCGCCCCTCTCTTCGCAGCTGAAGGGTCCAAGGGAAAGACGGAGTCGATACAGCTTGGCTTCAGGTGCGCCGCAGGAGTTGCCGGTGTTGACTACAACGTCAAACCGCCTTAGGGACTCCGGCTCCGGATTTTCTGTCGGGGTTTACTCCCTTAGCCTTTCCCCTGAAGAGGTATGCCGCAAGGCAGCGGAGGTTTTTTGGAGTCAGAGTTTTCCTTCTCTGATGTACCCTGACTGGAAGATCGAACCAGCGACACTTAGCTCGCAGGCCGACGCTCAATCCACTGAGCTAAACCAGCCAGTAGAACGTATGAAAGTGCTATTTACAACTACTTTTAGAACTGTATTGGTTTCTAATTGGTGCAGAAAAAAAAATGATTACAGATTTAGTATTTAAAACTACACAAACGCATTAGCTACAGTTCTATAGATCAGAAGTTCAATGGGGTTTCACACTGTTAAAATCAAGATGTTGATAGGGGCGTGCTTCCGCCAGCCACTCAGGGGTGAATCTGTTTCTCTGTGTTTTCCAGCTTTTAGAGATTTCCTTCTAGCCAGTAATCACTTCTGTTCTCACATCTTTTCTGAAATCCCTATTTCCTTCTTTCCCTTATAAAGATCTTCATGATTATATTGGGCCCACCCAGATAGTTCATAATATCTCATCTTAAAATCCTTAACTTAGCTCTGGCTGGTGTGGTTCAGTGGATTCAGTGCTGGCCTGAGAACCAAAGGGTTGCTGGTTCAATTCCCAAGTCAAGGAACATGCCTATGTTGCAGGCCAGGTCCCCAGTTGGGGGCATGTGAGAGGCAACCCCATATTAATGTTTCTCTCTTTCTCCCTCCTTTCCCTCTGTCTAGAAACAAATGAATAAAATCTTTAAGAAAAATCCTTAACTTAATCACCTCTGCAAAATTTCTTTTGTATGGATTAGGTCATCAGCATCTTTGGGAGCGGGCATTATTACTCTGCTTACCACATGATTTATATGCTTAACTTCACTCACTCCATTAATTGTGGTCTCAAAGTTTTTCAATTGCTCTACTCAACAGATCATACCTGCCTTTTCTTTTGCTTCCCCTGGGTTAAAAAAATATATATATTTTATGAACTTAAGACCTTCTTCTAAATTCCTAAATCCTTATTTTAGGCTCAGAGGTTAGGTAGAGTTGTTTCAGTTCAGCTCTTCTTCAGGGTTACAAAAAAAAATGTTAATAATAATTAATATTTTTTTAACTTTAGGGAGCTGGCAATGCTCACTCATCAAGATTATATTAGAATGATCCCTCAATTTTCTCTCTGCCTTCCCTCTCTCTCCTTAAAAAATTGGCTTATATAAAATCTTGTAATACAGAAATAGTACATATAATTAGAATCAATGTTATCATTATTCATGATTACCTAAATCACCTGTACTGTTAGTTGTGAGTCAAAGCATTACATTGGTAAAGTAATAACATGAACCTAAATAAGGAAATCCAAAATTCTCAAAATACAATGTTCTTCCTAATTGCCTGAAGAGAGTAACTGATTCTCAGCAAGATCGATCTCTTTCATTTCTTTGCCCTTTCAGTGTTTCTCTCTTTACTAGCTCTGCTTTTAGCATCTCAGTAATAATCATTGGTAGAAGCACAAGCAATTCTAAATTCAGCAGGGTAAACATCCTCATTCTGGGTATGTTGTATTTAAGTAACCCCAATTTTTCTCATGGTAATTACCTGACAGTAAGAGAACCGCCTCAATGTTCCACATTGTAGAAGATCGATACAAGTCATATTTCCTTGATAAAAAACCTTCCACAAACCTTGTGAATTACATCAATCTTCTCTTTCTTGGTTTCTTTTCAAAAACATTTTATTTTTTCTACTTAGTTTTACAAGGTCTGTCCAGAAAAAGTTCATTCATTGTTAATATAACAAGAACAGTTTGTGCGACATCTATGTCAACTGGCAGCCAGGGAGAGTGGACTTGGATGTGTGTGCATGAACAATGACAACTTCACTGTACTAGTCGGTGAGGGTGGTGGACACCATTCAGTGCGCATGTGTACTGTGTGGCTGTCACATAAAAAATTAGCAAGCAGAGCAATGGATCTGCATCAAATTTTTCATTAAGCTTGAAAGTTTGTGGAAACTATTCAGACAATTCAGAAGGCCACAGCTACAGGCAACTGATGACTGGAAGCTTCATCATGACAATGTGCCTGCTCATGCATCACGTCTCGTGCAGAGGTTTTTGGCCAAACATCAAATCACCCAGGTGACTCAGCCCCTCTAAAACCCTGATTTGGTGCCCTGTGACTTCCGGCTTTTCCCAAAACTAAAATCAATTTTGAAAGGGAAGAGATTTCAGACCATTGATGAGATTCAGGAAAATACTATGGGAGAGCTGATGGTGATTGAGAGAACTTTGTGAGGTCCCAAGGTGCCTGCTTCAAAGGGGACTGAGGTATCATTGTCCTTCGTAAAATGTTTCTTGTATCTTGTATCTTCTTTAATAATGTCTCTATTTTTCGCATTACATGGCTGGATACCTTCTGGACAGACCTCATATTCTCTCCCATTTTGTATTATTTTAGGGGTGACTTTCCCTTAAGCTCTCTGATGCCAGAAGTCTTAACTAGCACTTTTTATCCACTGTAATCGTCGTCGTCGTCAGCAGCCGTCCGTCTCGAGAGACGATGGTGTAGCTTCTTAAGAGCTGAAGCTACAGAGCCTGGGCAGGGTGATATGGAGGGTCTGCTGTTGCCCATGCAGCAGACCCCCCCTCTCTTCGCAGCTGAAGGGTCCAAGGGAAAGACGGAGTCAATACAGCTTGGCTTCAGGTGCGCCGCAGGAGTTGCCAGTGTTGACTACAACGTCAAACCGCCTTAGGGACTCCGGCTCCGGATTTTCTGTCGGGGTTTACTCCCTTAGCCTTTCCCCTGAAGAGGTATGCCGCAAGGCAGCGGAGATCCACTGTAATATTACTCAGAATATTAAGTAGATCTTGCAATACCTAATTAACTAAAGCTCATTATTTTATAATAATAGATATTTAATATTCTTTGCTTTCTGAATATTTTCATATGGTCATGAGTAACAAAAAAAGAAACTTTTGTAGAAATAATTTAATTAATTTTTATTGGATAATATTTATTATAATTTATGTATTAACACATTCTGGAAATAAAAACATTCAATATACTCATAATTCTACCAATAGCTATAAAAAAACAGAATCTTTCTGACTGTATTAAAATTGCCATTCCAAAAGTTGCTATGAATGTTTTGAAAAATATTATTTTATTTAAATGTAAAGCTAATATTTATTTAGATAAATGTAATATGAAACATTCCCTATCAATGTTTGAAAATGTTGACTGCCACTTCTTTAGAAACATATTTCATATGTTGGCTTAGGAGAATCTCCATCAACTTCAATAAAATCCTCCTTATGTACTTCTTCTATTGCTCTGTTCAGATTGTGAAAGTTAAATACATGTAAATCTAATGCTAATATATTAAATTATCATTCACTTAAGAAATTCCTTGTTTTAGATTTTATTTTTATCAAAGTATTTACTTATATTAACATTTATTATAGTCATATATGAAACAGCACTCAGCTTGAAAAGTTTAAATTAATAGTTTATTGTTAGGGATTGTTCAATCACTTAATACATTTCAAAAGATAATCTAAATGCAAGGATAATGTCAGCCTAATTACTTAAAGAAAATTTACTAATTATCCAAAGAAGATTTAGTCTGGCCTGACTTTTCCCAATAATACAGTCAGGGCACCTCTGAATTTAGTAAGACAAGAACACAGAAACATTTCTCTAACTTCCATTCTGTTGAACCAATCTTTAAGATAGGAAAATTTTTTGCTTATCACTTGCCCTTATATTCTGAAATGATTGCAGCCAGGGTATTTTCAGGAGCAAATTTAATGAAAGGTAGTAAATTTAAAATGCTTATATTTTTGTGAATGTTGATAAGTTTCTGTTATTTAGAAATATTAACATATCCAAAAAATAAAAATATCTTTAGATGAGATTTATATGACATATGACAATTATCATTACAATGTGCTTTCTACCTGTTTAATATTATTTACCTTCTGGTTTTATTCTCAGAAGCCCACCTAATTTAAATGGTGCTTATAAAATGCCTTACCACTTACAAAATTACTGTTTTTGCTTAAGTTACCACGACATTTTGCTAACATAGTTGCGAAAGCTTTTATAACTTCTCTCTGCCTCTGCTATTGCATCTTTGCAGTCTGTTCTCAACGAAGCAACCAGGGTGATGCATATTAAACATAAAATCCCATCATATCACTTCACTACTCCTGAGCTCCAGTGGTTTTTATCTTATCAAGAAAGAAGTCAAGAATTTGTAAAATACCATCAAGGACCCTGTGATTGTTACCAGACTAAAGGGGTCCCTTTGACTGCATGCATCAAAGTCCAATCAAATGCAAATAAGGGTTTTCTGCCAAAAAAGTAAGAGTCTGTTAGTTGAGGAAATGACAACAATCCTGGAGTCACAGGTAAGCCATTGCTCAAAGACCTGACACTTGGATGGCTTCCAGAGGATGGGTTTTATAAGTGAAAAATCATTGATCACAGTGGCTAAAGGAGTTTAGATGTTGGTGTCTACTGATTGGTTGGAACCTAGGTAAGGAGTAGTTCATCATTGTATTGTGTTAGGTCTTGATGTCAGCCAATGCATTGCTGTCTGGTTTCATCACAGCATGGGCCTCAGGGTCCTTCCACTTTCAAGGGCCTGGAACTGAAACACAACTGAAGTCAAGATGTTCTCTTTAGCTTGACTGAAACTCTGCTCCCATGATCAACACACCTGAGGCTTTGTTCTTAACACAATTTGATGCTGACCAGAATCTAATGTCCTAAGGGCTTAATGATTAAAAAAGGAAGTGGGCAGAGAGAAAAGGAAAAAGACTAAGTTGAAGAAATGGAGTTTCTGCATGGTTACATGATGCCCTCTGCTACTGTCTCCTCAACACACACTATACTGGCTTCACAATATACTTTACTACTTAATCAAGGGATTAAAATCAGATTTTGGTAATTTGTGGGAATAAAGATTTATACTGGATCAGGAAAGTGGTTTTGAATCACAATTTCACTTAAACATTGATGACTAGGCGAAAAGAAGTTTAACATTTTGTGAGAATACCCTAGGAATAGTCCCTAAGAATATCTGATAAGATTGAAACAAAACAATGCAAGCTAGTCAGTTAATCAAAGGAGTTAAGAAATATTGAAGAATAAAAAGAAAGTAATTTGGATGTAAGACATGCCATTTCACTGAGATTTGTTGTTTTATCTTTCATCTCTCAGAACTTGTGTCCAGAACATGTGATGTTTAGTTCTATTGAGCAATTAAATATTTAATGAGAAAGAGCACTAATTGGTTGGAAATGCTTTCATTGATTGTTTCTTAACCAGTTAGTAATTGCATATAAAAGTCATATATTAGGGACTTAATGAGCAATACAGATTACTCTGCCAAAAATGGCATATCATTAACACAGAATTTATGTTGTAGCCAACCTCATTTCCCCCGGTGGTTTTGAGACCTTAGTAGAGGAAAGAACACAAATTTATGTTGACAATTTGCATTCTCTTTCTAAATCAGTGTAATCTTTTGATTGTCAGTCATGTATTCCCTAAGAATTCTGTTCTTGTATGTTGGATATTATTATTTGTTTATTCCCCCAATTCCCTGGAAAGTAAATAACATGACAAATAAAGTAACACAACGTTCATGAATGGGAAGTGAATTAGTCAGTGTTTTAAAATTTATTCTTAGGAATTGATGCCATGATTAAACAAGTTTAACAAACAAAAGAATGCAATGAAATCACTTTTATTTAAAACTTGTTTGTCATAATTATATCAAATTAATTTTCTTTATTTGGCTTAGTGAATTATTACAAGTTAAATATACTTATACCCATGGCCTAAGTTAAGAATATAGTATCCCCAGCCAGACCCTCCATCACAGCTTCATTCCTCTTTCTAATTATTGCTATAAGTATCAGAATAAATAACCATTATCATGATATTTATAACAATCAGTTCTTTGAACATTTTTTATGTTTTATCAAACATATATATATATATATCATTAGACATCAGATTTTAGTTTTCCATTTTTTTTAGCTTACTGTGTCTGCTACTCTACAGTACAGATCTCTATCACTTTATTTTCATTACAGTTTATCTGTTTAGAATCTGTGAATTTTTATTTAGAAGGGTTTCCTGAATCTGAATCAGGCTGATTGCAAACTCATGGTATAGTTTAACATGTTTTAGACAAAAATTTGATAAACTCTTAGATGATAATGGATTCTTTTAACAAGAGGCATAACATATATGCCTCCTGACTTTTTTCTTTTCTTTTCTTTCTTTCTTTTTTTTTTTTTTTTTTTTTGGTTCCAGTCATTTATACCCAGTTTCTTATAGCATCTGCTATTAGAAGTTTAAAAAAATTATGATAATTTAATTATGTCATTATCTTCTAACTTTTTAGCTGAAATAATTTTGCAAAGAAATGCTACCCTCTGTTTACTATTCGGTTACCCAGTGGTGTATAGTTCATATAGTAAAGGAGAGATGATCACCTGGATCTTTTCTATTATTTACTCAGTTTTCAAAAAATGAAGAAGTTCACTGTTATTCCCAGAAGTTGATCAATTATTGTTTTTCACATTAATGTGAACTCATGGATTTATAATAGATTTTGTTCCATTAAAACTCTTATTCATATCAAATCTCTCTCTTTTTTTTCATATTTGACAGGTGGGAAACCTCAGCAGGTTGGCTCTTGAATCCTGGAGCATGGCCCTTAATGGTTCTTAATAGCTTTCTTGCTATCGGGTATGTCAACATAATCTATGCTATTTCTTCAAGACACCAGTCTTTATTTTAATTAGATATTTTAATTTTAACTTTCATCTGAGCTTATAACTTTTTCTTGGCCTTTTCAGAAGATTGAGACAATAAATATAGATATAATTATAGAGATAAAGTGGTGTGTGAGGTCACACTAACATTTCCATTATCACAACTTAAAATTATTATGTGATTTTATCTGTATTGTCTCATTTATACACATTGAAAATTCTGGTTTGTCAGAACAGTGGTGATAATAGAATGATAATTATCCTATATTTATTCATTTGCTTAATTTCACATGATAACACAGCTGTCTCAGAATAACAACACTAACGCTACCATCTTTCATTGTGATTACTATTTTGTTTCTTTTTTGCTTTGTTTTGCATTTTCTCTAGTCTCCAATTTTTATAATTTCTCCCTTGGCAGTGTGTATTTTTTATCCCTGCTCCTGATCAGTATGATTAGAACATCATCAATTGTATTGATCTTTTCAAAGCATTGGTTTTGCTTTCATTTATTTATTTGAGAGATTATGCAGCCTAAATATGTCCATTGGATCAGTGTGGCTTCTTTCCATATCCTTCTGTTAGCCTTGCAAACTTCCCTTTCCATCTTTGCCTGGCTTTCTTATGTCATTCTTCAGATGTCAAATCAGATATAATTTTCTCCCCAAAGCCTCTCAAAGAATAGGTAAATTCATTTTAAACTGAAGCATATTCATCATGGCAGATAATACTGGATTTTATCGTACTCACTTTCAAAACTACCAGAAAAACATATTATTTCCAATTACTGTTTTATTTTTGTATTAATTATAGTCTTTATAATTAACCTGTTTAGTTTTACAGCACTTTTACATTAATTGGTTTCAAGTGCAACATTCTAAAGGGTGAAGCTTAAATATAAATATTATTTCATGCTATAAGGATTTTTCCTTTAATTTCCTAAAAGGATTAATGTAATCCCTACAATTAATGACAATTTCTACTACTAATTAATGGATTTAGAAACATAATTATATAGTTTTGGCAAACAACATACGAGTATGTGAGAAACTAGGTCAGAAGAGAAACATAGATTAATAAGGAAAATACTTTATGAATAAACAGGTTCATTACATTTTCCTATTCAGTTTGTAGCTATAGCTATTATCTATATCAGGAGTTGGCAAACTACACCTGCTTTCCAAATCTATCCTGCTGCTTGACTTTATAAATAAAGTTTTATTGAAGTTCTGCCATGCTCTTTTGTTTACACATCGTCTATGGCTGCTTATGTATTACAGTATTACTATAGTGGCACAGTTGAGTAATAGTGACAGGGACTGTAAGGCCTGTAAGTCCAACATGTGTTTTAATAAGCATAAAGTTTAATGACCACAAAGGAATAAAACAACAACAAAAATAACAAAAAAGAAGAGCAATATTTTTCATCTGGGAAATTATTCATTTAGGTACTAGTTATCTCTGAGATTTCTGGCACATATGACAATAAATATAAAATATTGAGCTACATTGTTCTTTTTGCAAGAATATATAATAAATTAAAGCAAGTTCAAGGGAACAATGGAGTATGTCCCTTCTTATTCTCTTCTGTAGACTTAGAGAAAGCAGCCAAGGTAACCTTGGAAATATAATCTCTTTTTGTAAAGACTTTATATTTTAAATACAGAGTACCTCATAAAGTTAATTTCTGAGAGCTATACAAATAAAGAGTATACAATAAATTCATATTCACTTTAGACACTTGAAATTAAGTTATGGTAATATAAGGAGACATAACTGAATTATAAAAATTGATAATTTTACATTTTATTAAAAAGAAAATATATGTAGTCACCTATGTACATAAAATACACATATTTATATTTTTGAGAGCATATATGTAAATATATATTTGAGTGTATATATCTGTATTTGAGATTTTTTTTATTTTGAATTTTTTACACATAAGTAAAGTTTAAAACACATACATTTTTAAAATGTAATAAGGATTTACACGAATGATTTTGGTAATATTTTTCTTCAAAGACATCAAAATGTTTACATTTAATTTAGTGTCTTTATCCCTATGTAAGTACGGACATGGCACGTGGTATGGGCTCCATTTAGATCAGAGAAATATGAGACTTAAAAAATTAAGGAAGTGAAAATAATATAATAACTAAGAACCCTTGACTGATAGTGCCATTCTTTTTCTTTATATGAAGGAAAACAGTGAATTTATAATATCTTATTCAGTTGCAATATCCTATGACAACATATTTATATAGTTTTGACCATGTTGACACCTCATGAATTATAGTTGATTCTGATGGAAGTATTACAAATGCATTGTACTTATTTGCTTAATATTGTACTGGATAATCTGTGCACTAAGTAGGATAAATATAAAATATGTTTGTGTATTTTATATAGAAATAAGTAGGTTTTATAAGCTGTATTAGTTTTTAAATAAATGTATAAAGGTTGCATAAAGTGAAGAGAATATAATCTCTTCCCTTGCAGAAACTATTACTACTATTAAAATACTTTTCTGGTTAAGTATGATAATACACCAGAAAGGTTTTTATAATATACTACTAATTATTAAGGGGTAAAATATAAAGATATTTTTTTGCCTCACTGCTTGAGAATTTCAGCAACTATTTCCCAATTGTTGTTTAAAATTCTATTGGGCTAATTTGTTACGACAACTGTGTCCACCATTCTGATCTGTGATGTTACAGGGACCCAAATGTCGGTTTCCAGGAATGAGAATAGAGACTCAGAGCGACGTATTGTATATTCGATAAAGAAATATTTTTTCTTATAATTTCTGTTGCCCTTTTATGATACCCATTACCCTTTTTCTTTTTGAAGGGAAAGTTACTTTTTCATTTTACTGCCCTTTGGGGACATTACATGGTCAATGAATGTCTTGCTTTCTCATTCTGTCACATTTACATACTCAATTAACCAGAAAAACAACTACAAAATGGAACAAATAACACTGGGGAACACAATTTTCAATGAGTTAGATCTAACACTTGTTTTTTACTAACTTTTGGCATCTGAATCCAAAACAGACTCTAGTTTTTCCTTATCATGTCAACTTTTCAAGGTACAGGATATGCTCCCTTTGTCCCCAAAATTATACAAAATGTACATACAAAGAAAAAGAAAGAAAATATTACCTGAATATACTATTTTTTTAATTATTTTATTCATATTAAGGATATATATTTTTATTGTAAATCAAACTGTGTACAAGTAGTAAAGTTCTGCTACAAAACATACATATTAAGGTATTTTATTTTTTCAAATGACAGGCCAGGAAATGCCAAAATGAGATACTTGAAACAGTCTCCTTCAGTTGGCAAAGCTTTAACAAGTTGTTTCATGACACCCAGTTTTATGTGCGGAGGTGGGAATATAATGTTCTTTCTGTCAACAAGTGGATCATGTAGAATGCTTGGATCACCAGGTTTGAGGTCAGACCTTGGAGGCCAATTTGACTCCACCGAATGCCTCTCACCAGCTCTGCTGTCCCACATACACAGAAAACAGGGATACTTGTTGTATCCACATTGCTGACCACGAAGGAAGCAGACCATTTTAAGGTCCACACAGATGATCCAATTGTGCTTATGATATTGCAACAGATCAATGACTCCTTATGTCTGCATATTCTTCATGAAAACAAACTGAATGGCCAGTTGGGACTGCACCAAATAAATTGTCATTGTGGAGCAGGACACACTTCAAGCTCCACTTTGAGCAATCAATGAAGTTGCCATTCAGTTGCATTATAGATTGGAATTCCCAATTCTTCCATTAAACCATGTATGTCATGGCAATACACAAAGCCACCATCACTTCAAAAGTCCTGAAGAAATGCAGTTCCTCTTGATCAAAGGTAGGATACCTTTGCTCCTTTTTCAAGCAAGCTTTTTTCATGCAGTCTTGATGCTAGGAGTTCTGAAGCCTTTTTGGATAGTCCCAAATCTCATGCCAAGTCCAACTCATGCTGATCAAATCCCTCACGAACTGAGTCATCTTCAATTTCAAAATCTTCATTGTTACTGTCACTTAGTTCTTCACCATACTCCTGCTTTTCAAAAGAGAGTAGGTCAATGAAAACTGGCACTGGGATTTCAGCTGAATGAAGCACTGGGTGTATAGCTGATGGTAGACTAGGATACTCTATTTTACATTTATTTACTTTTTTTGTTATATACTGATGTTTTCACTATAAAAAAGTAACAGTCACTTGAATGATCTCTGGGCTCTCGTCAAACCATAGGTATACCAAATGGCAATTTATCAAGTGTTCCCTTCATCGACATCTGTAAATTCTCGACACACTGCTTGCACACCTTGTGAGGGGCCCAAGACTTACCTTAATCAATAAGTTTTACTTTAAAATATGCAAAATAGGCTTGCCTGACTAATGTGTTGATGTTTGTCCCTTGGGAATGGTGAAACTGCCACGGATATAAGAAAACAAATCAGGGTTGTTTAGACACTTACGGTGAGAAATAGCAGAGGCAGACATGATGTGAAGGAAAGGAAATAAGTATGTATGTAAATAAAAAAATAAATTCTGCTAACTCTTTGTATACAGACAAGAACTTGGACTACACTTGGGAATACGATTTACTGTATAGAGTGGCACACAACTTCTCACCACACTGTCTCATGTGTAACTGAATAACCTAGACAAGTATGAACCTGTCGCTGGTCTCCAAGGTCATCCCCCACCCCACCCCACTTGAGGGAGGTTTGCTCTCAGCCAATAGGAGAGCACTAGTGCTTCCCTTGATCCAGGCTCAATCCAGCTTAGAGTGGTCGCATTAAGATAAGCTGTGCAGAAAAACTTGGTGAGATAAAAGAAAACTGAGTGCAGTTTTGAAATCAGCATGCCTGTTTAAGTTTAAAACAGCTGGAAAATTGAACTCAAAAGAAATTATGTTAAAAATTGTTCCCTTGTGTAAGATGTACATAAGAGGAAACTATAATCTCAGGTTTACCAAGATTTTTATTTCAAACAGATAACCACTGACTACTAGGACTTACATTTAAAAACAATAGTTTCTTCTTTTGAAAACAAAAATGATAAGATTATTATTAAACTCAAAGAAGTATGTTTCTATTATTTAATTTTTATTACTTAGCAATACTTAAGAAAACAACAGTAAAATATCAATAAATAAAAATATTTACTGATGCTACTTAATTGAGCTCTGATTCTCTACCACTTTCTTCTAATGCCCCTTTATATCTCGCCCCTCGGAAGTATTTCCTATTAGTGCTCCTATTTTATAAGTATAGTTCATTGATTATGCTGTTACAGTTGTACCAATTTTTTCCTCCTTTGCCTTCCTCAACCTGGTATCTCCCTTCCCTCCAGCAACACCCCCTCCCTTAGTTCAGATCCATGGATCATGCATGTAAGTTCTTTGTCTTCTCCATTAATTTATTATTCTTAATGTCTCCCTGCCTATTTTGTACCTACCAGTTATGCTTCTTAATCACTGCACCTTTTCTTCCATTCTCCCCCTCTCCCCTCCCCGCTGATAACTTTCTGTATGATCTCCATATCTATGGTCTGCCAGACAAGGTAAAGCTAAACGAGTTCATCACCACACCAAGCCCTTATTATATGAAATGTTAAAGGGGCTTAATTAAGAAGAAGATCAAAACCATGAACATTAAAATGACAACAAACTCACAACTATCAACAAATGAATCTAAAAAACAAAAACAAACTAAGCAAATAACTAGAACAAGAACAAAACCATAGTGTGCCCATTTTGCTAATAAGAAAGTCAAGTCCTTGAGAAGTTAATTAACTTGCCTGAGGTCACACCATTCCTGAAAGGATGAGCCACAATTCCTACCTAGGTAGTCAGGTTCTGGATCTGGATTACTTCTCACAAGAGGAAATGTCTTTTTTTTTTTTTTTTTTTAATTTTTTTATTTTGGTTTTTCAATTACAGTTGTCCCCTTTTCCCCCAATTTCTCTCCCCCACCCAACCCACCCCCTCTCCCACAATCATATCCCTCCCCGTTGTCCATGTCCATGAGTCTTTCATACAGGCTCTTTTTTTGAAAATTAAATATTCACTACTGTGATGCAGTAAATAGATGAATCACTAAAAGTCACGGGTAGTAGATGATGAGCTTTTATTCCTTAAATTTCATTAATAAAAAATAATTTGCAGCATTTGCAAGATGGACATTAAAATTATTTTCAAAGAAAATTATGGCAATTAAGAAGAAAATATATGTTAATTCTGTCTTAAGTAGTTATCTAATTCTGTTCAAGCAAGTTATATAACAGCTAATGTTTATAGAATGTTTACTACATTTTAAGAAATTGTGTGTCTCATCTGTATTACCTCATTAGGTTAATCTGTAATAGATATTAAATTTTTGTATTTATTATGATTGTATGCAAATAAGTTGCATTATTATTACATATTAAAAATATAGTTTGATACCCTCTCTTAACTTACACTCTCAAGTGTCTTCAAGCATTTAAAATGATCATTCAGAAGACTCTTATTCTGAGAGTGAGGTTTCCCTGTGACATTTTTTTGAGCTTATTTTGTTGATTGAATCATAAGACTACTCTGTTTCAATATGTGAGAAGTGCAACAGTCTCTTGATTTTGTTATTGTTTTATCAAGCAGGTATAACCTTACATAGAAAATTAAAAGAAACACATTTTGATGTATGAAAAAATCTTTTTGAAGTAGTCAAAAAGGAAAGTTTTTTGTTTTGAATGCTTTCATAGATAAACCTGAATTCAAGGCTAGCAAAAGATAATTGATAGCTAGTATGTCACATATATTATTGTCTAAAATTATTCCTGCCAAAGTTCAGGTTATTCATCAGGCATTAATCAGGCCATCAGCTGTTGTGGTACACTGAAAAGTGTCTCGGTAAAGAGAAGTGAATGGGAGATTTCTTAGGAAAACTCAGTTGTAGATACAACAGTTTGTTTATTTCAGCTGGCCAAATATCATCAACCCTGTGGGTAATGGCATGTAGAACTCTAAATAGGTGGATACTGGATCCTTCACATCATCAAGCTACCAGATAGTGATATTGTTAGGTGAGCAATAAACTTATTTTTCAACCATATATCTAATAAGAGACCTGCATTAAGAATACATAAAGAAAAGTTCAAACACACCAGTAAGAAAACAAATAATCCAATTAAAAAGTGAATAAGAGATCTGAAGAGATCCTTCACGAAATAAGATATACAAATGACAAAGAAGCACAACAAACATGTTAACATCATGTGTCATTTGTGTGTTATGGATTAAAAGCTACACTGAGGTATCAAAAAATATCGATTGGAACACCTAAACAGACAAACTGACAATACCAAACGCTGACCAGAACACAGAGTAAAGGAACTCTCACTCATTGCTGGTGGACACGCAAAATTCTGTGAAATAAAATTCTTTGTTTACACAGACACTTATATAAGAATGTCTGTAGCAGCTTTATTCATAATATGCCCAAGCTGGAGACAACACAAATGCATATTAAGTGAGAAATTGATAAACTCTGTATCCATATATGCACACAATAGAATATTACTAAAGAGGAGGGATATGATTGTGGGAGAAGGGATGGGCTGGGTGGGGGGAGCAATGGGGGGAAAATGGGACAACTGTAATTGAAAAACCAAAAAATAAAAGAAAAAAAAAAAGAATATTACTAAAGGATACAAATGGTCATTGATACATGCAATGGCATAACAATTTCATATTTTCTATGCTAAGTGAAAAAGTCAAACTCATAAAGCTATCACCATGTAGTTGTATTTGTATGTCTTTCTGGGCTGTGAAAAACTATGGGGACCTGAAACAGATCTGTGCTGAATAAATAAAGAAACTAGCTATAGCTACAAAGGACATTTAAGGGAAATATGTCAGGTAATGTAGAACTACTGTATGTGTTGATTATTGTGGTGATTATATCATTGCATTTATTTGTCAAAATTAGTAAATTTTATTGCATGTAAATTATAGCTTAGTAGTGATAGTGGAAAAAAAATTTAACACGATGTAGTACTTGCAATTTAAACAATCAATATTTGTTGAACTTTTCCTTGCTGGTGGGCACTTTATTCCTTCCTATAGTAACTACTTCAATATGGGATCCTTTTTCTTCTTTGGTACTCCTTGTAGAACATGTTTTCTAACATTAAATCAGCTAAGCTTAATTCACTTTTTTTTTTTGAGAACATTTTTGGTGGGGTTGGGCTTGAAATTAGTATTTTTATTGCTTTCAATTGTGTGTGTGTGTATACATATATATATATATATATATATATATATATATATATATTTCTTTAACACATTTAGAACTTTATTCTCTTATTTTCTAACATCAATGATTTTATTGGAGTAGATCTAAACAGATGACTAGAACTCTGGAAACCAACCTAGCTTTAAGTATAGTCAGTTATTTCTCTTTGAATAAAACATGAGGCCAAATGAAATCTAGGACAGTACCATAAATTGGAGCATTGCTGCAAGAAAATCTCTACAGAAAGATTTTGGAGGATGCTCCTTTCTCTTCCCTTCTTCAGGCATGTTTTGCATAAAATCAAGCAAATTTTGCATAAAACTGAAAATTTCTTAGATTGGCTGTATAATATATGTTTATAACATATGTGTATATTTTAGATTAATTTGTTTGATTTCTAACTACATGCAACTTACATGCAGCATCCATAGTTTTTACTCTGTATTCATAGTGTTTTCTACAATTCTTATGGTCCTTCACTAACTTTTTGTATAGAAGATATAAAATTCCTTAGAAAAAAACATGCATTTTTATTACCTGAAGCCAATTCTTAAAATAATAAATATAATAAACTTAACATGCAATGATAAATGTTTCTTACACATAATATACAATAACATTTGAAGTATAATTGAAGCCTATTAATATTAGTTATTAGCAAGTACGAACAACTCTTAAAGGCATAGAAACATATCATCATTATTTTGTTACATACAAAATATATATATTGGACTTGAATTTGAAGCAATAGATGGCACTATTGGTCCATTATTGTGGTGTTATAATTGATTTTATATTGTTTACCCCTCACCCACCTAACTCTAATTATTTTCCTAGTTTTATGGGTCACTGTATGAAGAAATTAAAAAGTTAATTTGAAGAGAGCTTTTTTTCTTAAATTTGGCAACTTTGACTTGCATTCTTCTCTGTATGGAGTGTACTAACTGAAGAATGACAGGAGTAAGGGACAAAGGGCTTCAGTTCTTTCATGAGTGGCTCAGGACAGATTACTCACAAAATCAGCTGGAAATTGTCACAGTGTGCTGCTCTGGGACCATTTGCCTCTGTATCTTTAGTTTATCAAGAGCATTTATTCTTAAAAAGTTTTCAGCAATACTTCTCAAAATGCTTATTTAGCTTTTGAAATTTTTTGGAAGATAATATATTCTCTAATTCGAAGGCTAAATTAAATGCAATGAAAAAATACCTACTTTACTAAACATGTGTTCTATTGCTCTGTAAAACTATAACAATTAAAATTTAAATGAATAACTGGATCATATATAAACAAGGAAGAAAACTAAATTTTGAATAAAGTCAGGGATATGACTAAGGGAGATGCATAATCAAATGATGACAATGCTACTGTTATAATTAAGTCTTACACTGTGAAAGAAAAAAAACAAAACAAAATAAACAGTATTTCATGGGTCACCAATTCATTTTCTTCCTAAAACTTTCTAATGCTATTGGGACAATTCTACTGGCCTGAAAAGCTTCTTCTCCTCACCCATATCTTCAGATGATCATTAGTATAGTTTGATAACTAACCGGTGCACATTCTGTTGAATACACTGACTTTTGCTGGTGATCTTTTCAATGACTATATTAGATTTCAAAACAATGTAAGAATTAAAAGTTGAACTTCCTGTTTTTTAATAGAGAAATCAAATATCAATTGAAGTTACCAATTAACATCATCAAATTTTTATGATGGCTTTCAGATATAAGAATACATCATTATGGAGCCACGATACAGTGGCGCATTACCAATTTTTTTCTCTGCCTGTTAAAATAATATGGCACCCCTTTGTACTGCACCATAAACAGCAACTGACATGGAATAAGCTGAGCTGCTCTGTATCAGTTATAGCATAATCAACATATCATGGCACATCTTCCCTCTGGATTAACCAAAATTTAATATGCTTTTATGTTTTAATAACGAGGGCAAAATTTTCTTTGTTTTTTAACACCTAGTTTTTACCTCATGCTATTTCAATATCCAAGCCCATGCAAATGACTATAAAACTTCAGTTAGTTAATGTGTTCATATTATAAAGATTCTATAAATTTTTTTAGTCTGAAAAAACTGTTTAAGATAATTAGGTCAGATATTGCAATATCTAGATACCAACTGTCATTTGAAAAAAATGATACTGAACAGGTAACTTGCTTGATGCCAAACAGCAAGTAAATGACAAAGGCTTTAAATACAGAACTCTAAAATTCTGTTCCTGAATCTTCCTGCTGCCTGGTGCATCTTCCAACTTGAAAATCAGATTTACTTCTCAATCATTCCTTTAAAGAGTTTTTTTGAAAACATGTTAAAGTAATTTTGAAAACCACAGGATGATGGTGTAAAGGGATTATTTTGTTTGCCAGAGTGTTATTGTTAACATAAAGTAGCCATAATATTTAGTGAGCAGAATAATTTATCAAATAATTTGTTTCCATCCATAAAACTTACCAAATGCTGTGTTTAAAACTGACCACAACAAATTTATAATATATACAAATTATAAAATTATAACAGCTAATATGACATTATACATTAAAATATATCAAACTTTTATTTATGTCAGTAAAGAAAGAAGAGAATTTCTTAGAAGAGTTCTTTCAGATTACAGCTCAGACACCGAAAGCCTGACCAACAAAAGAAAATAAAGATAAATGTGACTTCAGATTTAAAAGCCTTTGTGCACCTAAGAATACTTCAGAAAGTGAAAGGACAGTCTGCAGAAGGAAAATAAATATATGCAAATTTTATGTCTGATAGGGTCTGTATCTAGCCTATATAACTCAACAAAACACACACACACATACACACACACAAAAAAACCAGCTCAATTTTTAAAATGAGCTAGGGACTTCAATAGTAGTATCTCCAGTACACAAGTGGCAAAGAAGCACATGAAAAAAATGCTAAATATTATTAGTCATTAAAGGAGTGCAAGTCATAAAAATATATTTCAGCCCAACCGGGATAGCTATAAGCAAAATAAAACAAAATCAGAATATAGCAAATGTAGGAGAGGATATGGGGAAATTACAACCCTAATGAATTGTTGATGTGAATGTAAAATATTGCAACCACTGTGGAAAACATTTTGATAGTTCCACAAAAATTTAAACACAGAATTACCAACACACAAATGTTCCTAAAATTACTATTCACAATACCCAAAAGATAGAATCAGCCCAAATGTCCATCAACAGAAAGATGAATAAATAGTGGCATATACATACAATAGATATCATTCCATCATGAAAGAAAATTAAGTATCCATACAGGCCATGATATAGATGAACATATCAAAGTCATGCTAAGTAAAAAGAAGCCAAAGGCAAAAGGCCACATATTCTGTACATTAAAAAAATATGTATTTCTAGGTATATAAAATTTGCAGAGTAGGTAAACCCATAGAGATAAAGTGCAGATCGGTGGTTTCCCTGAGCTAGTGTGGGGGATGAGGGTGTAGGGGGAAACCTCTGCCTAGTGTATACGGGAATTCCTTTTGCGGTGATGAAGATGTTTCAGACTAGGAAGAGATGGTGGTTGCTTAACATCCTGAGTGTACCAAGTGGCACTAAATTATTCATTTCAAAATTGTTAATTTTATGTCAATTTCTACCTCAATAAAAAATACAAAATAAAATTACAGCTCAGGATTTTTTTTAACTGGAATGTGCCTTTAGCTAAATCTTTCCATATAGACAGCCAAGCCAGATCACAACATTGGGTCTAAATTTAAAGCTTGTCACAAAAGACCACAAAGAAATGGTTCAGGTTACTATCATTTTGGTTTATAGTTTCATTAGTCAAAAAACTGCAAAAAAAATAAAAAATAAAAACCATGTAGCACAATAGAATACAGTGACTTCACCTGACTGTGTGATGCCATTCTTGTTTCTTGTAGAAACCTGCCCAGACTTGAACAGCATCAGTTTAACCAGCCAAAAGTGCTCAATCTGGCTCATAGTTACTGCCTTTTCATTGCAGTAGACTGCCTGCAAACCCCGTTAGCCCTCAGTTACCCTTCTACCGGCCCACTTACAACTACCAAGTAAGAAAATGCTTGCTACATCACACTTGTATACTTCTTCACCTTAATTTTTACTGGAATGTTGATCCAATAGCAGTCTTAGCTATTGAATCATAAAGCCAATAACCTTATTTATATGTATATACTTTGTGTTAACAGTGCTTGGTTAGCCATGCTGCATTTAATAAAGCAAATAAAAATGTATATATGGCACATGAAGTATATAAAATATTAAAACAACCATGAACAATGAGTTCAAAAATAGAATATTACAAAGCTTTAGAACATAACGTTCTTTTTGTTCCTGTTCTCAGACGTTCTGTCCTGATTTATGTGTTCAAAGTTATTTTTCTCTTTCTTACTTTTTAATGCAATTGTATGAATCATACAGTGAAAATTATTATTACATTGTTATAGGTACAATTTAATAATCTTGTTAAAGTAACATTTTTGTCCTTTGGCATATGTGAGTAGTTTAGACAAATATTATTCTATGATATGAGTTATTTTTACCAGGATTAGAAGAATGAAGAATTACAAGGAAAATAAGAAATCACTAAGCCTATACAAATTAAATAAAAATCAACCTTGAAATATTGATCAAGCTGCAAATGTAAATTCATATTTTAATAAACTCAATTGAAAATACTTTAGGGACGGGTCAATACATATAAGGGCGGGTCAAAAACAAGTTTACAGTTGTGAGTACTTGAAACACAGAGTTTATCCTTGTATTATTATTTATTAGTTATTGTATTATTTTCTATACAAACAACTGTAAACGTGCATTTGATAAGCTCTATATATGTTGAGCAGATAGGAGTAGATAAAAGGTATGAAGGCTTGATTAAAAGAAGACTTTATCATTCAAAGCCTTTCTGTTTTTAGTTCAGTTGTTCTTATGCTTGTATCTGCCCCCCTAAAAATGTTAGGGGTCAGCGTTAAACAACAACTACAGCAAATGTTCCCACCTTTCCTGTATAGATTCTTGTCTCATGCCTTTGGGGTTTTCATGGTAATTTTTAAATTCCTTTATAAAATTATTCTGTAATGACAATAATTTATTTTCAAAAGTGGAGACTTGGTATTTTTTGTGAGTGTGTTCCAATTCCCCTTGTACTATGTCTAAATTAAATCTCCCACAAATTTGTAATATACAGTGGTCATATTTCACATGCTGGCACTAATCAAAATATCTTCTTTTTTTAAAATTTCCTTTAGTCTCTTCAACAAAACCTGTTATTAAGAAAAATTCTATTTCGTAAATTTTATCTGGAATTCTAGAGAAATTTTGTGAAGTTCTTTTTGTAAAAAGATTTTATTTATTTATATTTAGAGAGAGGGACAAAGGGAGGGATAAAGTGAAGGAGGAAAACATCAATGTGTGGTTGCCTCTCATGCACCCCCAACTGGAGATCTGGCCCACAACCCAGGTATATGCCCTGACTGGGAATCGAACCGGCAACCTTTTGGTTCACAGGCTGGTGCTCAAACCACTGAACCACAACAGCCAGGGCAATGCCTTGTTTTAAAATAACTTTTATGCAGATCACTAACATACAGTTTAAGGAAATAGAACAAATAGTCCTCATGCTAATTAAAAAGAAAATAAAAATAAAGACTACATATAAATCCCAATGTTGAATTATTTTTACTTCTCAGAAGCCTGGGCATCTCAACTTATATTTTTTCAGTCATGTAGTTATACTCTATTTTATTCTTGCTTATTTAAAAAAAAAAAGTTTTACTATTTGTGACAATAGAAAACTAGCAGTGCTTATAAATTTATATAGATTTTTCCCTTTATTTCTATTTTTGTTTTAGTCTCTGTAGGTCTTTACTGTTTAATGCTGGAAACACTGACTACTTCCTTTCACATTATGTAAGTCTACAAGCATTTGCAATGAAGCCTTAAACTTCTGAGCCCTGGCTGGTATGGCTCAGTGGATTGAGTGCCAGTCTGTAAACCAAAGGGTTGCTGGTTCGATTCCCAGTCAAGGCACATGCCTGGGTTGCAGGCCAGGTTCTCAGTTGGGGGCACACAAGAGGCAATCACACATTGTTGTTTATCTCCCTCTTTTTCTCCCTCCTTTCCCATCTGTCTAAAATTAAATAAATAAAATATTAAAAAAAAACACTTCTGAAAATGTTGTCATTAAAATCAGGAATTTTGATTCTTAAAATATTTATTTTATTTATTTTAAAAATAACTATCATGACCTTGTACAACTATATTATCTTCTATACATAATCCTCACTATTTTTCAACTTCAGTTTTGCATGGTATCGTCCAACATAATAATACTGGTTCAGGTCAGGTCATGTGATAGGCAATGCCTGTTGTCCTGGTGTTTTTGATCCAAAAGACTATGAAGAAAATAGACAATGTAACATACATATATATTAGACTTTTGAAGGAAAGTAAGAAAGACTATTCTACTTTTATTAAACTATATACCAACTCAGTACTTATGACTGACTCAGTTAAATAAATGAATCTGAACTTTGTAATTACCTTGTCTCCTGGTAATTTCCACATAACATTAAATAATTTTAAGATTTACTTGTGACAGTAGCACAAGTAATGGCTGATTACATGTATTTTGGTCACTAGAACTATGATTAGAATCCATGGGGAATAAAACTGAGAAAGAGATATCTGTCACACTGTAATTTTTTAGAAGTGCAGTTTAATGTAAAATACTTTATAATAATGAAGAAATATAGTATCTCTGTGGGTGTGGAGTGAAAGAAAAGCAGAAAGAATAAAATTAGGGGCATATACCAAGAGACCAGCATGCCCTTAATCAAGAAGACTTATCTGAAACACTATTTAACACTACCTAGTAGGTGTTCAAATTAGATATTCACTTTAGTAACTTGTATTCTATATTCAGAGAACATGAATTCTGAGCTGACATTCTTTGCTACACTTCAGTTATATTGTTTTTCTTACTGAACCACAATCTTCCATTTGTCATTCAAAAAATAGGAGGAAGGGATGCTTTTTACATATTATCACCTGCATAATATAGGAGATAAGAAAAGGGAGAAGGTAGTGGCACAAATTTCAAATTAATATGCAACTGAGAGTAAACCTTATTAATTATAGTAGAAAACTTATGAGGCAATAGACAGTGTACCAAATTAGATGCTATCCACAGGACACATTTACTTCATGTAAAGAGAGTGAGGTTAGTTATATATATTCAGAAAAATCTGGTTTTACTTTTATTTAAAAGGACAGATGATTCACTGGAAAAAAAAACTTAGTTGACAAAATAATGGAGAAAAAAAACAGTCTGTGTTTCATCTGAATTATTTATGTATTTATTTATCTTACCCTTTGGAGTTCAAAACCAGATGTTATTGATTCAAAGGTGATGGTCTGTAATGAAAGATGCAGCGCAGTATGAAAATAAGGTATCAGAATGAGCCGATTAATGTGACTAAGTTGCAAATCACTTTATCTGGTTTCTGCTTTCCTTAGAAGAGTTTGATTTGGCTAATTAATGTTACTCCATTTTTGGAGAAGACTGAAGCAAAAAAGAGTTGAATATTCCAAAGATATCACATAGCACTTTTAAATAATAACATTGGATAAAATATTGGACATTAATATACAAGTACTTTTCAACTAAGAAGTTCTATTAAGGCAAACACCTTGTCTGCATTTTCAGATTCCATCAGTACCCACGTTCTTTACCTCTCATTCATGTTCTTCCCTGTCATTTATGCCTCCCCATGTTCAAACTGCAATGAAACCACATTCAATATGATTTAGGATGCTCATGCAGGGACATCTGGGTGGCTCGGTTCTGTTCTTGTCTCTCATCCTCCAGCAGGCTGGCTGAAGAACACATACTAACATGCATCAGGTGATCTGTCACATCTCTGCATTGATCACACCACCTACTAACTTGTCAAACAAAGCAAGTCACTTGGTTCAACTAAGAATCAAGGGCAAAAAGTTAGACTCTACTTTTTTAATAAGATGGACTGCCAAGTCAAATGACAAAGGATGTTCAAACAGTGAAGGATGAGAACTATAGGCCTGAAATGCTTCCTGCTGTTTACTTTGGCCCTTAGACATAAGGGAAGTAATGAATTAGAACTGGTGTTTGTCCTTGAGTGTCTGATCATCTGTCGTTGGTTGTCTTAAGAGTGACATATTTATAGTAAATACTACCTTCATTGGATTCTTTTCAAATACATTTATTTGACTATGTTAAAAAATTCTTCCCCAAGAGCACAGATATATATATATATATATATATATATATATATATATATATATATATATGATAATAAATCAATCTTACACATATCCCATTGATCTGGGATTTTAGAGTGTTATCCATTCCTCTTTAGAGCCACACGTAGTTGATAACATCAGGGCTTCCTCCCACTGGGTTTAAGTTCTCTATTCTTAAGAAGTTCATAGCTCTGTGTGTGCATATGTGTGTAGGGGTGTACATTCTTACTGCCCAGTTTGAAACATTAGTAACATTTTAACTCAGGATTTCTATCCAGTAATTCAGCTCACTGTGTGTTCAGGTATCAACTCACCCTCTTCACACTGAGCGCTACATTGTTAAGAGGATGGCCTAGCAGTCCCTTCTTAAACAATGTAGTATATTGCTTATTATCAACATTACAATATTTATTTACATATAATAAATTATATTAACTATTTAGCATTCTGATTTTTCTATACAGAGCTATTCATGTATCACATTTATTTTTAAATAGCTTATAAAGTTAAAATTAAAACAGCTTTATCCTGAACTAACTTGTTATTTACAGCCAGCCAAAGTGTTGTGCTGAAG
This sequence comes from Furipterus horrens, assembly GCF_987537825.1. NCBI lineage: Eukaryota > Metazoa > Chordata > Mammalia > Chiroptera > Furipteridae > Furipterus > Furipterus horrens. The sequence continues at coordinate 15,034,371 of NW_028327171.1, forward strand.
GTTACAGGAAAACAGACGTTCTGAATTGAACTGAAGCTTTCATAAGCCAGTGCTTATAATGATCAGCAGAGACCCCCACAAACCCATTTACTCACAAGAGGAAAAATGACGCTGATTGGATTAGAAGTGGAAAAACGAATGCACTTTTGTCTTATGGATTAGAAAAATAATGGTTCTCTCAATGCGACAAGTGAGCACAACAAGCAATCCAGAAGCATTATTTGTGTGAAGCAGTTTGTAGAATCTGTTCCATTTGTCACTGGATCTAGTAGTAGAGGCTCAGGAAAATCTGAATTATAGTTCAGCCCCAGGGTCAGTAACCACATATTCAGAGAAGCACCTTCAGTTAAAAGGTGATTCACAGCCTCAGAAAACACTCAGTAGTATCATCAACCCCAAACTATCAATCCTTACCTTTCGGTGCTTTTAACAGAGGACAGAAGATTGCCTGACCAGATAAAATTATATATAGTGCATGGGTATGTGTGTGTGTATCATATACATGGAATCTTTTTTATGTATGTCAGCTATTAAACATTTTTAGTGAATGGTTAAATGGTATTTATTGCTGAAGATTTTCCACTTATTTATACTTATTTGTTAACCTTGAACTTGAGAATGTAATGCATGCAAAAGCTTTTTCAGTTGCAGGTATAAATGGTATCTCATGAGCTATTTGACATGCCTTAAAGGGAAAACAAAAATAGCTCACACCCAACCAGTGACTTTCTGAGGACTTTCAAGTACAACAACTAGGAAAGGAGAATTTATAAAAGTACTGGCTACTTCTACATGATATCTCCCTTTCCCTGTGGTTACAAGGTTACAGCTTATAGAAACAAAGCATGTTTCAAGTCATCAACTATAAGCTTTTATAATGATTATGAAATAACTAGGTGATTCTTTGGTCACCTTTGTGGAACCAGAACCTAAAATCTAACATAAGGCAAGAGAGCATTGACCTGAGTGTAGATAATCAATACCTATTTATATTATGTCATTAAAATGGTTTCGCTGTTTTGCCTACTTTCATGTAAAATTGTCTTGCTTATATAAACAATAAGCCTAGTGAAAAAACAATCATGGTCAATAAGCAAATCTATACTGCACTATTTACATGTGTCAAGCATTGTTTTAGACTATGCTGTATGGGTAGGAGTAAATCATCTCAGATGTGGCTGGAATAATTCTATGATGGCTTCTAATTCCCTTCCCTTACTGTACATGCCCTGTAAGATCCAGTTCTCTTGAGATGTGGATGGGACCTGTCAATATCACAAAATATTCAGTCATTTGATTAGATCAGATAAGATTAGGTGGTAAAGGTGATGAGAGTGTTTGGTGATCTCCATACAACAACTGAGTCTCCAATTCTCTAACACCAACTGGGTGTATTATAATTCAAATCAATCCTGACACTGACTCTCTGGAATTAGCACAATTAAGGACAGAATTCCAAAAGACTACCTCCACTTCAGAGCCAGCTACCAGGGGGGGTGGGTCTTCTGATGACCTACACTTCTGTCCAGGCTACTACAAATTCAGGGTTTCCACAAACCCACTTTAGGTTTGATAATTGATTAGAGTGACTCACAGAACTCAGAAAAGCACTGTATTTATGGCCAAAGCTTTATTATAAATGATTAAAATGAACAGTCAAATAAAGAGGTACATAAGGGAAAGCCCAGAGTGTCCTGTGGTGTCGGGGTACACTATCCTCCCAGCAGGCGGATGTGTCCACCAATCCAGAAGCTTCTCAAATCATATCATTCTGAGTTGTTTTGTTTTTATTCAAAGTTTCATTTGGTGGGCATGATTGATTTAATTAGTGGCTGTTGGGGATTGAACTCAATCTCTAATCATTCTCTATCCCAAGGGTTGGGGAATGGGATTGAAAAGTTCTGACCTTCTAATTGTGGGCTTAGATTTCCTGGTAACCTGCTCCCATTTGGAAACTACCTAACCTTCTTTACCCTCCCACACATGAATCTTGACATTAACATACATAACTCAGTGAATTCCAAGGATTTTGGAGTACTGTACCAAAAAACAGAGAAACAGAATATATAGTTTCATTATGTTACAGATGGTCATTTCAATGAATATGTTACTTTACATGAGTCTGCCTTAGCCTTGGGTGGTGTGACTCAATGGATTGAGTGCCAGCCCATAAACCAAAGGGCCATTGGTTCGATTCTCAGCCAGGGCACATGCCTGAGTTGCGGATCATGTCTCCAGTTGGGGGCACGTGAGAGACAGCCACACATTGATGTTTCTTTCCTCCTTTTTCTCCATCCCTTCTCCTCTCTCTCAAAGTAAATGAATAAAATTCTGTCTTAGCAGACTGAAGGACGAGTTCTCCAGATGGCCTTGAAATGGTGGGTGAGTTTTAGGAGCAAAGAATGGCCCCAGCTGACAATCAGGTAAGAAAGCAGTAACCTCAGTCCTATAGCTCAAAGGAAGTGCATTAAGCTAATACTGAGTGAATGTAGAAGAGGATCCTGGGTCCCTATGATGAAATCATGGCCCTGGTTGATACCTTAATTTTCATCTTGTTGATACCCAGACCAGAGAATTTAGATGATCCCTGCTCAGAATGCTGACCCAAAGAAACTTTGAGATAACACAGTTGTGTTAATTTAATTCACTGTGTGTGATGATTTTTTACAGAGCAATGAAAATGAATTCACTTGTCCTCCAGGAAGAAAGATAATAAATATCTGAACAAGAGCTAAATAATGCAATTTCAGAAGTGAAGGGCTTTGAAGTACATTAATACAGGCTGTGTGTAAGAGAAGGTGTATAGTAGTGTCTCAATGATGATATGATGATGAAAGAGGGTACCAGGCAATCACTCACTACAAGAAGCCTTGTTGTGCTGAAATGGAGGGGGTGGGGGATGGCTCTTCAAACTATAAAAAGAATGAAAAGTTTGCACAGCCGGGCAGAATAAAGTTGAAGGTGCAGAAAAGAATCTAGTAATAGAGGAGTCTAGACAAGAAAGAGGGAATCAGATCATGAAAACACGGGACAATCATTGATTTCTACTTTTTGAAACTTTCAAGAGATTTAATAAAATATCCTCCGTAGAATTTAAAAACTATTTGAGCATTTGCAAGAAAAAGAGTTTTGATAGCTGATCAATGTTTTCAAATGCTGCTGATGTATTTGTTTTTCTTCTTTAGTCAAGGTTGATGACGTAATTTTATTTTCACACAGTGGTCTATTTAATTGTTATATCCACCTTTACTCAGAATTGTACTGAGAACTCCTATCATTTGTGTATGCACTGGGAGTCAATGACAATTGGTGACATTTTGTTTTTTCAGTGAGCTTTGGAATTGATTAACAATGGTACTGTAGTTCTCTTTTGTTATGCATTAATTTTATAATTGAATCATTAGGGATTCATTCTTATTTTATGTTTTGGTTGCTGTGTATTAATTTAGCAACTTTATGAGCATAATTTCTATAGCTGTTTTAACTGTTATCATTCGATAATAATACAATTTCCTCTGTGACTGTGGTGTGCTTAAACTGGCTTGTACCAGCTCATATAAGTCTATTTTGAGGATCTCTCCACCTCCCCATTCAGTGATGTCATATCGAAAGTCTGAAGTCTGTGGTGAGAGTAGTTTCATTGCAAAATCAGCAAACACTACATTATATATTATTTGTTTCCTCAGAGAACTGATGGTAAACTTTACCTACATACAAGTGATCAGCTTTATCATTAACACGGGTTAATCTGAATTTCAACAAGAGGCATTCCTTGTAAGTTATTAACTTACTTTGACTTTCCATTATTTATGAAGGTGATTTTTGAAACAGAAATATACTTTGTTCCAATTGCAATTTATGCATGCAAAGTTATTTGTATGTATATCTCTAGTACTCACATTTAACTATAGTAAAATTTAATTTCAACATCCAGAATAAACTATTGTTAAATTAACTAAATGATTAAACAGTTTACTCTGGATGCTGAAATTAATATAGATTTATCACATTCAATTATTTTTACTAATTAAAAAATCTCTTCATATCAATGTCTTAGTAAATCCCAATTCAATTATCATTCAGTGACAAAGTGTAGTTTTTTGCTGCTAGGTAATTACTGATGGCAAAATAAAAAGTCTACACTGCCATAAAATTTTCTTACCATATTAATTGGAAAGGAAAATGTGCTAGTTCCACATCTGAATGCAAGGAAAACTTAGATAACAAAAAAATATTTCCTTCCCTGCAATATTTAATTATTGAGAGAAGAAAGCTGAATATCAAAATAGAAAAATACATTTGAAATAACTTGCTAACAGAAAAAGAAATATGAATTTGTATATCAGTGAAAAGCAATAACAAAAGGAAAGAGTAATATGATAGATTTTTTGTATCTTGGATATATTTTATGTATGGAGTGTCAGAAAAAAAAGAATAAAAAATTACAGACTGTGATATGTATCATGTGGCTTTTTCTAAATACTGTCTTGTTTGAATTTTATTTTTCTCTCTAAGTAACTAGGTATTACACCCATTTATATGTTTCATTCCAAAAATTTTATATCCAATTCATTCTAGAAATTAGGATTTAGAATGCTAGTCACTTGTACCAATTTCTGCCAAGGAAAACATTGAAAAGAATCAGATTGTAATTTTTGTTGTGTAGCAGGCTCTATCATCAGGGGCACCATTTTCTTCCCTGGTTTTGTCAACTTCTATTACTTCTGATATGAAAGAAAACTATTCAATGCCTTTGGAATAAACAGTGCAACATAGTTGGCTGACATTTAAAGTACAAAACCAATTCATAAGCCATTTTACACACATCCATTCCATTTCTCAGTCTGTCAAAATACACATTGGTTATTTACTGTCCAGATGATAAAATATTTTATCAGCTTCTTTGATAATCATGAAAATTTATTCAATAATGCCACTAATTCTTATATGTGCCCTAATAATATCACTAACATGTGCACTAATGAATGTCACTTATTAGTTGCAAAAATATAATGTTCTTTAGTATTTTATGATTCAAATTAAATGTTCTATAAAATGAAATTTTTACTGTTTTCATTTTAAAAATTCTTAATCCTTTCATTCATTGAGTAGAGAATATTCTAGGATAATGCTAGCTATAATTTTTCCTTCTTTTTCATACCTGAAGTAAGAAAAGAACAAAGCAAAATAATAGTTATTTCTGAAGAATATGTTAAACATTTTGTTTTTAGGGAAGAATAGAGCAATGAGACCAGAGAGAAACAAACACTTCATGATTATAGAAATAGCAGGTTCATGTACATTTTACTTAGAATTTATTGATGCATATAAACAATGTTGAAGGTTAGAAATAGCCAAATAAAATCAACAAAACAATGAGGCGGTAATTAGTAAAAGTTTATTGTGTACACAACAAAAAAAATAATTTGCAAGTCAGGAGCATTTGAACTAAAAATGGAATAAGGCTCACATATATTTATATAAAGCAGCTTATATAGTAAGAAGGCAGTGACTACTTATTTGTCTTAGTGATTGGTTATAATTTTATAATTTTCAGTGGTTACCTCATATCAACCTTCAGGAACATAATGATAGTTCAAGTTCTGCCTATGATTTCCAGAGGTATAAATAAAAAATGAACTAGGCCAAGTTAATCTCACAAAATAAGCTAAATTAAGCTTTGTCTGTATTGCTAAATTGGTTCTGGCTGCTCCAGGAACCTTCAAGTTTGTACTCCATTTGATTTATATTTTTATTTTAACAACAATAAAACTATAAATTAAAAAATGAATCACCTAAGAAGACAATATATAACTGATGAATTTAAAAGCAATCTATTATTTTTCCAAATGACATCTGTGGTCTTCAATACGATTGTCAATAATTTAAAATATTTCAGGACTAAACATTAAGATAGAAGATAACATATCATTATCACAGGACAAATTTGAAAGTTAAAAAGGGTGATAATATAAAAAATGAATATATTTTTGTTATATTTATTAATGGAATGACCATGTAATTTAAATTTTTTGGTTTCTAGCTCATATTGAGTTTTATTTCTGACATTCAGTTTAACGAAGTTATTATCTTATAATTTTTATTATGTCTTATTAATGATTTATATAATTTGAGAATTATTTTTGGTGAATGCTGTATTATAGTGCATTACATGTCTTTTAGGTAAAATCTATAGTTATTTACTACCACAACATATACTAAAATCTATGTCATTTGCACAGAGTTTTGAAATGCTTCTTTAAGCTTCATATACACAAATAATCAGCTCCACATACTCAGGAACAGAGAAGAGTTTGTCACGTGCTCAATATAGTTATTGAATAAGTAAGTACAAATTTCAATTTTAGGATTTTCTGTTTCATCTATTGGTCAAATTTCCCATTCCTAGTTGGTGTTACGTGTTTTACAAAAGTTTACTATAGGCCAAAAATAATTATGGAATGATGTAGGAAATGACTGAGATGGAACTTTGATTAACAAAATACCTCATGCCACTTTATTGCATAATTCAATATAGTAAGATATCAATTTTTAAATTAAAAAAAATTTGCAAGAGGCTACCAATCAAAATCTCAGAATTTTTATTTTTATTTTTAGAACTTGATGATTTACCCTGGTCAGTTACCTCAACTGGTTAGAATGTTGTCCATATATGCCAAGTTGCAGGTTCCATCCCTAGCCAGGGCACATGCAAGAATGAACCAATGCGTGCATAAATAAGTGGAGCAACAAAGTGAAGTCTCTCTCTCTCTCTCTTCCTCTAAAAATTAATAAATTAAAGAAAAAAATAACTGAATTTTTAAAAAATTTACTCTGTAAGACAAAGTATACAAAAATAATATAAAATTTTTGACATTTTCTGACATATAAACTCCTCTGGAAGTTTGAAAAATTTACTCTTTGTCATATTGTTTCCCATAATTTTATTATGTATTAATTTTTACTTTAATGTTTTTGCACTTAACATGTATAGATTTATTTCATAACATTTAAAATGTTGGTATCTTTTTTAAACTTATTTCTTATTCAACCAGTTGTATATTAGTCTGTTCCATTAGTGCTATATAATTTTTTCCTATTGATTCTCTTGGGTTTTCTGAGTAGAAACTACTTGGGAATAATTGTAATGCACTCTTGTAACTATCCAATACTTGTATATCATAAAAATAATTTTTTGGTACATTCTCATTAATCATACACTTATCCCCAAACTATATTAAATAGTATTTTTGATAGTTGATAACTTTGTCTTTTTCTGAGTCTGATGTAAAGCTTTTAATTGTTCATCCAGCTAATGTTCTTATTGTCAGTTTCTGCAATAGTCAAGTTAAGAAATTTATCTGTTTCAGTTAAGTAAAATATTTTTGGTTTTCCTTAACATGAATGTAGAATTTTATGAAATACATATATCAATATGACAAAGGTTTTCTCTTTTACTTCATTAATTTAGCATGCTATATTAATATATTTTCTAATTTTAAAACAGTGTTTATTCCCCAAAAGTCTTCCTAGTATCTTATTTTTCAAAATGATGATATACATGCTTGCTAATATTTTATTTAAAAGTTTAGCTTCTAATGCCAAATAAGGTTAATGTACAATTTTTGTGATGCCTTTATTTCATTTTGATATCACAGTTATGATACTTATTTTTCAAAACATTATTAAGACCTATAGACAGGGGTTCTCACTGCGCAGAAAGCATCAAACAAGAGGCCCAGCGCTCAGAGGGGAGGAATAAAAAGGGAAAGGTTAGGTGTGGAAAAGCCCTGGGTCAAAGTAGAAAAATGTGCTTTCAAGTTTTCTCCAACTTCTCGCCAAACCATAGAGAGATGCCCGCTGGGACACCTGGGAAAGGTCTTGTCAGAGAGCTCCCAAATACAGGGGCCTCCAAATAGCGGTGAATGGCTACGCTGGGGCTAGAACTGGGGACGAAAAGAGCACGGCAGACCAGAGGCCTGACGGCTTGCCTGGAGCTCCCTTCAGAGGCTGCGGCACGTGAGCAGAGCAGCAGGTCTGGTGAGGAGGACACTCTGCCCCTGAGAACCGCCAGGCAAAGCCTTTGAAATGGCCTGTGTTCAGGCCTGAAAAGTCACACATAAGAGTTTATCCTGGAACCAGATTCTTTTTTTCTAAGTTTTTGATTTATTTATTGCTTTTCTATTACAGTTGTCCCACTTTTTCAAAACCTCATTGCCCCCCCCCCCCCACCCAGCCCACCCCTTCTCCCACGGTCAGTCCCCACCCAGTTGTCCATGTCCATGGGTCATTAATACTAGTTCCTTTACTAAACCCTTCCCTTCCTTCCCGCCTTCTCTCCCTCCCCTCCACCCCCGATTACTGTTAGTTTGTTCCTTGTCTACATGCCTCTGGTTCAACTTTGCTCGTTTGTGTTCATTAGTTTCCTGTATCAGGTGATGTCATATGGTATTTTTCTTTCTTTGCCTGGCTTATTTCACTAAGCATAATTCTCTCTAGTTCCATCCATGTTGTCGCAAATGGCAGGAGTTCCTTCTTTCTTTCTGCTACATAGTATTCCATTGTGTAAATGTACCACAGTTTTTTGATCCACTCATCCACAGATGGGCACTTAGGCTGTTTCCAGCGCTTGGCGATTGTAAATAGCACCACTATGAACATAGGGGTGCATAAGTCCTTCTGAATTGGTGTTTCAGGATTCTTCAGGTATAATCCTAGCAATGGAATTTCTGGGTCAAAAGGCAGTTCCACTTTTAGTTTTTTGAGGAAACCCCATACTGTTTTCCATAGTGGCTGCACCAGTCTGCATTCTTCAATAAGGGTATTAAAAATGCAGTTCTTTAGGCCCCAACAATTCAAAAACTGTGTGTATAAAATATACACTGTCTGTGTGTGTAAAAAAAATACAGCAATTGTATTAGTTTTAGACTAAGTCATTAGCTACTTTTGTTGATACAAAGCAGGACTATCAAATAATATAAGCATTATGCACAGAAACACGTAGATATGTAAAAAATAACATTTGTATGTGCAATTATATGTGATTATTTTATTTCAAAGTAATGGTATAATTTAAAATAGTTTGAAGGGCAAGTAGTGGTAATTGCCTTCAGCATGTGTGGTCCATTTTGGGTAAAATGTCTTCCCTTAGTTGGAGTCAGATTATTATTCCTTTAAAAAATTCAGAAAAATGTATGTCAAATATAGTCTGCTTTGCAGAACTATTATATTGGTAGTTTTTAAATTATATTGTAGTCCAGAATCTTTTCTTCAAAAATGTGAACTATGAATCTTTCAAATAGCATGAAGGACTGCTTGAAATAACAAATTTACTTCAGAATACAAGTATTGATCTGATTTTAAATCACATTTCTATTTAGCTGTACTACATTACTGTAAATATACTACACAGCGCATCATGGCATATCTCATAGTAGGAGAGATACTGACATTTTAAATTTTATTTTTCTCTTAAGAACGAGCTGCCATTACAGCAATAGTGATCAACCTCGGAATGCAATGAGATTTTGTATCTAACTGGCCGTGTGGATTTAAGTCACATAACTATTTTTACCTTTGCCATTTACCTGCAATTATGAAGAGGTAAATATAAATTAGGTAATTAGAAACAAGGATACAGTTTGTGACAATGAGGCTGTATACTTGGAGAGAATAACACTGATTATTTGATGTTATTTTTAACTGAGATGAAATTTATATTGTATATCCTAGGTTACATAAATACACAAATGTATATCTATATGATTACTTGATTCCAAAACATAAATATGTACATATGTATTTTTTACCTGTTGACATAACTATGTCCAAATATCTTTAAATGTTTGTTATTACATGCATGTGTGTTAGTGTTCACATTTTTTAAAAAAAATTTTATTGAGGCAAAACTCAGATAACATACAATTATCAATGAACCGTTTTAAAGTGTACTATTCCATGGCATTTAGTACATTTACAACGGTGTGAAATCATCACCGCTATGTGGTTCCCAGAGATTTACATCATCCCAAAAGGAAACCCAGAACGGGTATCTCCTGCTTTTTGAAAGTTCTTGCTTCGCCACTTCACTTTTATGAAAGACTTCCATTAGTAACCTGTTTGCACTAATGAAAGAAAATAAAGCGAAAGAAGTGAAAATAGTGTTCAGCTTTTGTTCTGCGCAGCTGCGCCAGAGGCAGCACACACCGGAGCAGCAAGTGGCCCACCTGGCTCCTCCCCCAGGGTTACACTCAGCATCTCAGCATCAAGCCGCCATCACTTTGAACGGAATCTGTGAGCATCTGTGCTTTATCTTGATTCATTCTGTGCACCTGTTAGCAAGAAGTGTCTTCATATATCAGAAAATTACATGAGGACACCTCAGGGTGTTATGCTTAGTGTAAAACTGGATGTAATTAAGTGTTTCAATCGTGGTGAATGTAATAGCCATTGTGTGTGCATTGAATTTGAGGTCTGGGAAAGCTCAAAAATGTTTCCATATAAATTAACAGTGATTGCTTCTTCCTGTTTCACCATTTCAGTTTAGGAAAGGTTTCACAGGAACTCTTTTCTTTCAGGTAGCCTGTACCTACTATGCAGTCGTTACTCATTTCTCCTTCCCCCATACCCTGGATACCATTAGTCTGCCTTCTGTCTCAATGGATTTACCTCTTTTGGGAGTTTCATATAAGTGGAATCCTACAATAATAGGACATTTTGTAATTTCTTTTATTTTGCATGTTTTCAAATCTTATCCACATTGTAGTATAGCAGCACTTTATTTTAAGAATGAATAATATGTCATTGTACATGTACACCACTATTGTTTATCCATTCATCAGCTGGTGGACATTTGACTTGATATCACCTTTTGGCTATTGTGACTACTGTCGCTATGAAAATTTATATGATAGTATTTGTTTAAATACATATTTTCAATTATTTTGGATATTGGGTTGGCCAAAAAGTTTATTTATTTTTTTTCCATAAAATAAAGGACCCATTTGTTTATTAAAATCTTTGTATAGTGTGTGCGTTTCAGTTGTGTTTTTACCTTTCTGGAAATAATAAAGCATAATATGCCAAAAATGTTGCATGCTTTTCCATCTTCAATATTAAAATGTCTACACAAAAATTCACCGGTTTTGATATTATTTTAAATGCATGCTGATCTGAATACAATCAAACAAAAAAAAATTTGAGTGAAGTTAAAAACAACTAAGCCCTACTAGAACCATCTTACAGAAAAAAAAACAAATGAGCTTTTTGGCCAATCCAGTACATATTTAGGAGTGAAATTAGTGGGTCATATAGCAATTTTACATTTAAGTTATAGAGAAACTGCCAAATGTTTAAAACAGTGGCTGCACAATTTTATCTTTCAACCAACAAAGCACAGTGTTCCAAATTTTCACATCATATCAACACTAGTTGTTTGTTGATGGTGGTGATGATGATGATGATATGTGCCACCCTATTGTAAAGTAGTATCTCATTGTGATTTTTATTAACATTTGTCTAATGCTTTATGGAGCTGAGCATTTTTTCATGTGCATGTTAACCATTTGTATATTCTTCCTTGGAAGACTGTTTATTCTAGTAATTTTTAATTTGGTCATTTGCCTTTTTTGCTGTTGAGTTTGAAGTGTTCATTATAAATTTTATATACTAGATCCTTATCATTATATGATTTACAAATATTTTCTCCCATTCTGTAGACTGTCTTTCACTTTCTTGATCATTTCCTTTAATATACAAAAGTTTAAATCCTGATGAAATCCAATTCATCTACTTTGTTCCTCTGTTGCTTTGGCAGTTAATGTTACTTCTCAAACAGAATTGCTGTTTTATATGATCTCTCATATGCTCCATCTCTATGGCTACCATTAGTGTGTGTTCATACAATGTGACTGAGATTGCTCCAAGTGTGCACACCTCACTCACTCTGATCAATGAGTACCTGCCATGGGACTCTAGTTTGAGTTTGCACATGCGAGACACTGTCAATGACGGTGCTGGAAGCTGTGGAATATAAAATTATATCTTGCTGGTAGTCATACTTCCTGCCCCAAGGAGAAAGTCTGCAGTCAGAGAGGATCACACTAGCACAACAGGGGTATCAGAGACAAATGTGTGAGACACAGTCCTGATTATTCAAGCCTTGGGCTATAGTGGCCCCTGAAGCCCAACTCTTTCCCTCATTTTTCTTCCAGTAAAATCGTTTATCACAAATTAAATCTCTATAGAAATTCTTATTCCCTTATTTTTTTAACTAAGTCAATTTGAGGTTTCTTGTTATGCATATGAATGAATCTAACTAATAATGACTTATGTGAGCTACATAGAGCATTGAAATGAAAGTGTTACTTAATCAACTAAATTACCACTGCCTTGATTTTATTTATCCTGTAAGTTAAATAATTAGAATTGCTTCCTATTCCCTCAACAAGTACCATCCCTTCATCACTCTGATTTTCATTTGTTTATTAAAATCTTCTTTTCCCTTAAATCTGACTTCTGCTTCTGACCTTTCTACAAACTTACCTCTTAACCCTTAAAAATAATCCATCACAAATACAGGTTCTCTCTTCTTTCCCTTAGTTAATTACTCACACATTGTCTATATTTCGATTATATAAATATGCACAATGTCTTAGTCCATGTTTGTTTTCAGTAAATTATAATCTACTAAAATTAGCTCAAAGAAGCAGGTATTTATGTGTCAGAACAACAGAAAATGTCATTGGGATGCAAGACCAAGGAATAAAGTCACCTAACACAAAGAAATGGCTAATGAAAAGGGGACGTTATCTCACTTTTTACACAAAACCATCACTCTCTTCCATGTTCCCTTTTCTGTATGCATCCGCACTGCCACGCTTTTCTCTGCATAATAGTGAAACTTGCTCCCTTGAAGATTCTCCAACAGCCAAAATCTGTCTCTGTTATCTCTAACCGCGCCTCAAGACTTAGAAGCTTAAAACTATACACGTTTTATTATTTCAGTTTCTGTGCATCATAAATCTAGGTATGGGTTAAATAGGTCCTCAGCTTCAGGTCTCTCATAGGCTGTGATCAAGGTGAGGGTTGGGACTGGGATTGCTTCTGATCATTCAACTGGGGAGTAAGCAACTCCTAAGCTCATTCATGTGCCTGTTGGTAAGATTTATTTACTTGGGTGGTGTTGTATTGAGGGCACCCATTCCTTCTTGGTGGCTAGATAGAGGCTAAGTTTAGTCGCCTTTTACCTTAGCATCTTGTTTTAACATGCCAACTTGTTTCAGCAAAAGCAACAACACTGAGGTGGTTTTTTTTTTTTTGTTTGTTTGTTTTTTCTGAACATGAATGTAATACTCCATCATCTTTACCATGTTCCATTGGTTAGAAGTAAGTTACCAGGTCCAGTTTTCACTCAAGGGGAGAGGTATTTACACATGGCCATGAATACCAAAGGGCAGGAATCACTGGGCTGTCTTAGAAGACTATCACTACAGTATTATTAATATTATTTATGCATTTTTAGTTGTTCATTCATGTATTTGTGAAATCGACTGATATCTACTGAGTCCCTATGATATACCAAACAATGTTAGGATTTAGGGAATCAAAAGTTAATTTTATTGATTTCTCTATATATTTTTCCCGCTTGTTCTCTTTAAAAGAATTTTTGAACCACAAAAATAAACTCTGCACCTGCCATATTGTTGATGCAGATAAATGATAATTGTTGTGGGAAGTCTGCATCATTGATCCTTTTTATTTCATTACTAAAGATGTTTTCCATTCACATGAGCTAAAAGCTGCTGTCCCAGAGGAACAGATGTGTATTTTCTTACAATAAAACTCTGGTAGCAGAGTTGAATAACAAGGAAATAGCGTTTTGAACTTTTAAAGAAAGTAATTGTACTTCAACTCTCCATGAGTGTACTTCCCTGTGCTCACTCAGTGAACCTGAAGTTTATCTGTCCTTCAGGGGTATTCTTTTCAGCAAGTCCAGTGTAATCTTCAAGTCCTATTTCTATGTTAAATGCTACCATTAAAAAAATTAATTTAAGAAAATCATTTTAATAGAAAAAATGTAAAATGTGTCTCCATGTCACTTACATTCTTATCTGGAAATAAAAATTATAAAAAAGGTAATGATAAAAAGTTGAAATAAGATTTAAACAGAAATCCTAGAGACTGACATAGCTACATCTGGGAGCAGTGGCAGCTTCTCTAGGAAAATGGAATACAATTAGTCACCTAAAGACCCTTTGAAGAATTGTAGCCAAAATACAGTTTGGCTGTCTGCCACGATGAAAGTGATATTTGGTAGACATGCTGGTGCCTGAGAGAATGGTGGCCTCCCACCTGGGGGAATGATGGACTCCTACCTGGGAGAATGGTGGACTCCCACCTGGCGGAATGGTGGACTCCCATTTGGGGGAATGGTGGCCTTCCAGCTTCTTGCTCAAGCCCTCAGTTATTGCAGAAATAAGGAGGGCAGGGTTTTTTTTTTTTTTTTTTTTTTTCCTAACCAATCTTCTTGTTAGCTTTGGGCTGCTCCGGTCTTGTCCATTCATCTTTCTAGTTTTTGACATGTTTAGGCCCTGTCCATTTACCTTTCTAGCCTTTGGGGCACTTGGTGTAAGAACTTTTCCCTGTGCCATCCTGGCCGATCTAAGAGACTCCAGGGTAATTCCTGTCTCTGGTATCAGCGTTGGTGGGGAGAAAGGCAGCAGGACTTGCCCTCAGGAAGGCTGCAGAGGCTGGACGTGGTGCCTGCACATCCAGAGGAGCTGGTTATAGCGGAAGAGCCACCCCTCGATCCCAGTGCACTGGGATGTCTGCACAGCTCCTCTCAAGTAGCAGCCAGGCTGTATTCACCTTAGCAGTAGCTGTCCACCCTCTGACGGTCTATGACAACAAAATGAGAAGATAAAAAGAAGATGGGAAAGTGTTCCTTGCAACTTGAACGATATGTTCAAACTCTAGAAGCAAGATACAGATGACACTTTTATAGACATGAAAGATCTCTGTTACTGAAGCTCAGTAAGCAAGACAGGCAACGAGGGAGGAGAGACTGACCCACTGGGCTTATATGGGCACTGTGTGCTCTACTAAGAAGGGTGGATCTTATTCTAAGTACCTCTGCATGCCATTAAACAGAGACGGCGCAAACACCGTTTCTTGTCTTAAGAAGATTAACCTTTTATAACATAGCTTTTATAGCACAGCATGATTCATGTCATACTTTCCCAAAACTATAGATCAGTTTCCTTGAACTTGATATGTACACTCCTTAGCCCATTATCATGTGCAGAGAGATTTTAAAGGTGTTTTCTAACACATTCAGCCCTTCAACCACCTCCAGGACCTCTGCATTGCATTCTAATATCTGTAAGTTACATTTACAGGTGGCATTAAAAATACAGAAAAAAAAATTAATGTGTTTTTTGTGCACATGTACATTTTTAATGCTGAGTTTAACTTCTAAAGTGAATGTGTGGTTGAGCTTAGAGATTTTTGTTTCATTAGTGAAATACTTCAAACATCTACTCTTATGTATGATTTGCCATGATTTTATGGAGTAAATGGACTGAGTGACTCTCACTATCTGTTTGTAAGTACTGTCATCACAAGCTAGCAACAAGACTGAGGTGGTTGGCTCCTTGGCGATGAATGCCTTGCAAGTGAGTTATTTATTCTGTTGTCCTCCCACAAAATTTGAATTTTGTCTTATTAACACAGCAAAATGCAGAACATATTTCACTGCTCTAAAATTGTTGTATCTAATCTTTAACTGTCAGAGGTAGTCTATCTTTGGCTTGAAATAACAATAGGTTTGTTGTCTTAATTGTGAACCTTGAAATGCTTTAATTATTCAGACTTATTGTTAGGACCAAAAAATCTCAATAAAATAAAATCTATTTTTTGATTGAGTTTTTATATTATATTTTTGGCAGGTAGCTATAAATGGCCATTAGAACACATCATTTATGAGAACACTATTTATATTTTATAAATTTCACCTTTACTGAATTCATTTTAACTACCAGTATTCTAAAAAAACTTCTAAAAGAATACATGAATCTCCTCACTCTTGTTAACTTTAAAATATAACTATTCTTAAATATTAACAGTTTTCCTTCCTGTTAGTGAGAGTCATCATGCTGAGAATATGCCTGATTTAGAAAGTAAATGGTGGCCGTAATAATTTAGTTTAAGAAACTATAGGCTGAGTTCAGTTTGCATGTCTATTAATTAATTTGATAAGATGGTCACAATTACACTACTTCATCTTTGAAAAAGTCTTTAGTAGAAGGTAAGATTCAACTAATTTGTATTTAGAATTAATCATATCACTGGAACTACCTATAATTAAGGTCAACTTCAGGGCCCTGAAAAAAAGTTTGTATTAGTTCCTATCTAACAAGTTTCTCTCTTTCTGTTTTCTCTCTTCTCATGAAGCTACAAATGTTTTCTCATATCATGCATATAGAGTTAATTATAGAAAAGTTAATAATATTATGATAGTGATAGTAATGATACAAGTAAACTTAAAAAAATCCAGAGATTTTAAGTGCTAGGTAAAGTATCAGGTTGGTGCAAAAGTAATTGTTCAACTTTTTAAAAAGTTAGTGTCAGACAGTATTTATTAAATTTGTGCCTCTTGTAACTTTTTGATGTCACAGTGACTCATTCATACCCTATTTTTTCAAATTATCAAAGTATTGTTCATAATCACCCGCAATATTTGCACCCATATTCATCCCATCTAAAGACCACATTAGAAATGTTTTACTCTATGAGTTTCATAAAGGCGCCAATGCAAGTACAGCAGCAAAGTCTATTCAGAGCGCTTATGGGGACAATTCGGTGACTGAAAGAAGTTGCAGGAGGTGGTTTTCCCATTTCTGAAGTGGGGATTTCAGTTTGAAAAACAAGCCAAAAGAGGGTCGTCCAAAAAAAGTTGATTCCAAAGTGTTGGAAGCTGTTGTCACAAAGAACTCCACTACCTCTCAGGAACTTGCAGAACAATGTAACATAGCCCATACAACCATGCTACACCAACTGAAAAGGACCGGAAAGGTTTCAGTAGTTGGAAAATGAGTCGCACACGAACGGTCTCCAGATAATCTGTAACAGCATGTTGCTTGTTGTGAATCATTGCTTTCACAACACCTTCAGGCACCATTTTTATGTAAGCTTGTTACAGGTGCTAGAAGTGGATCCTTTACCATAACATTAAATGCCACCGATCATGGATTAGTCAGGGAGGAGGAAGAGTTCAACACCAAGAGGAGGACTTCATCCAAAGAAGATCATGTGGGATATGGAAGGAATTGTCCATTACAAACTGTTAGACAACAATCAAACAATTACTCCTAATCTTTACTGTGAACAACATTGTCATCTGAATGCAATTTTGAACCAAAAGCAACCTTCCTTAGTCAACAGAAAGAGTGTCATCTTCCGTCACGATAATGCTCATCCCCACACAGCTCGACTCACCAAAAATTTCTTGAAAGAGCTTGGTTGGGAAATATTGCTCCATCCTCCATATTCTCCTGACCTTGCTCCTTCTGATTATCACTTGTTTCGGGAACTACAGAACCATTTTGATGGCCTTATGTTGACATCAAGAATAGAGGTTGTAAATGAGTTGGATTCATATTTTGCTTCAAAACCTAAAGAATTTTACAAGTGTGGCATTTATAAGCTAGTTGACAGATGGAATGAGGTTCTAGAAAGCAAAGGAGGCTGTGTTAACAAATAAATGTTTTCATAATCATGGGCTTTTTTATTTTTAAAAAGTTGGTATAAAAATAACATCTGATTTTGAGGTTTATTTTAAAAATGAAAAAGCCCATGGTGGGGTTTTCTGTGACAACAGCTTCCAACACTTCAGAATCAAGTATTTTTTGGACGACCCTCTTTTGGATCACTTTTCAAACTGAAATCCCCACTTCAGAAATGGGAAAACCACCTCCTGCAACTTCTTTCAGTCACCGAATTGTCCCCATAAGCGCTCTGAATAGACTTTGCTGCTGTACTTGCATTGGCACCTTTATGAAACTCACAGAGTAAAACATTTCTAATGTGGTCTTTAGATAGGATGAACATGGGTGCAAGTATTGTGGATGATTATGAACAATACTTTGATAATCTGAAAAAATAAGGTATAAATTAGTCACTGTGGCATCAAAAAATTATAAGAAGAGGCACAAATTTAATAAACATTATCTAAAACTTTATTTTTAAAAAGTTGGAGATTACTTTTTCACATCAATAACCTGTTTCCTTTTCATGCAGCAAAGTTGTCATTCAGTTTTCATTAAGATGTATAGTAACAAGAATAAATTATAAATCTATCATTTCATTATGTATCTTTCTTTAGAGAAATCACATTTTCCAGAGTATGAGAATAGTTTTTGCTGATTAATTTAAGGTATTATTGTGCTGAAAGAGAAGTACGTTTAGCCCTGGGTTTGTGTAAATTAAAAAGTTCCCTCTAAACACAACAAATTTATTTTATCTTCTCATAACTACACATAAACAAGTATTTGTACTGTAGCTGAAGGTAACTATGCATTGCTGGAAATAAAGCTCAAGAACATTTATGACTCATGGCTTAATGGAGAATATAAACAAACAAACAAACCAAACATTAAACATAGTTCCAGTATGTCTCAAAAAATAAGGAGAACTCTTATAACTGGACCTTAATACTTTTATATATTTAAAGATTAAAAAAAAAAACAGGTGATCGTTCTGGTGTCTTTCAGATCCAGTTCTATGAATCCATAGAATTAGTAGCCTCTTAGTTTCTGTTTATCTTCACTAAAAATGATTCTACTCATATATTGCTTTTAAATATGAAAATTATAAATATGTAAATAAAAATATAGAAAATATTTTACATATTCAAAAAGATCAACTCATTAATTCTGTTAATTTTCTCTGTTTTATACACATGACAATTTTACTTGTACGCTAATTGTATTATTTTATGTTTTAGTCTTTTTTGATACTGTAAAGTATTTAAGATAAAAATAGATGATAAGTAAATTAGTGTATATGACATTGAAGGCTTTATCTACATCTGATCAATTATATTCTTTTTCTCTTATTATCCTCAAAAACTAATCACAATCATGTGTTGAAATTATATATCATTCCTATTCATACCTTTGATTTCTTCTAATTACATATTTTAGTTAAATGGTATACAATTCAGTTTTGCATATTTTGAACCATAAATAAATTTACATGGCATTATATATAATTTTGCAATATACTTTTAATTTTTAAATATTTTAAATTTTTTATATTTTAAAATATTTTATTTGTTTATTTTTAGAGAGAGAGGAGGAGAGGGAGAAAGAGAAGGAGAGAAACATCAATGTGTGGTTGTCTCTCGCACACCCCCAACTGGGGACCTGGTCTGCAACCTAGGCACGTGCCTTGACTGGGAATTGAATTGGTGACCTTTTGGTTAGCAGACCAGTGCTCAATGCACTGAACAACACCTGCCAGAGCTACTTTTTTATTTACTTGGTTTTATGTCACTTTGGTCCTAATTTATTTATCCATTGGCCTGTGTTAACATAAATTTAGTTATTTTTCCACTTTCAATATTATGTAAAGTTCTGAAATTACTGTTAGCAATGTGACCTTGTGCATATAAAAACAAGTGTTTATTCCAAGGCATATATCTAATAGTAACATTATTTTGTTGCAAAATCAACTATTCATTAGAATTATGCCTGTATCATTTTATCTGGTATATTAAATGTGTTTTCACTGGAGTGTTGTTCAAGATCAGATATCAAAATATATCCTTTTAAATATTTAAAATATAAGGTAATAGGTTTGCCTCTAACCCTAATTTGTTTATTACAATAGTTTCCTAAGAAGTCTCAGTAATGTTCTCAACTTTGATTTTTTCTAAATCATTGGTGATTATTTTTATTTAACTTCATTCAATATTTTTGTTATTGTTTATTTTATTTCATGCCATTGTTAGCTGTCAGTTTGTTCTATATATCTATGAGTCTGTTACTATCATGTTTGTATATTTTGTTTACTAGATTTCACATATAAATGAAATCATATGGTATTTATCTTTCTCTGAATGGCTTATTTTCACTTAGCATGATACTCTCCATGTCCATCCTTAGTGGTCCAAAAGGTAAGAGTTCCTTCTTTTATGTACAACAGAGCTAAAACCAGGTTTTATTAGTAATCCCTGACAAGATTTTTCAATGATTATCATATAGGTCTCCCCAACATAATCATCCAAGCTCACTGGTTTTAATTTTGTTGTAGAAGATTTCCCATGCTTTGAGGGGAAAAAATCATATCCTATGTGTACACTTATTTTTCTCTCCTTTGTTACTGCCTTCCTCATGACCTTATTTCTTCTTGCCTAGATTGGATTCTAGAGAGAACTTAGTTTATGGGAATAAAGTCTAGATAATCACAGGCATAACTTAAATTAGACCTTATGTCTTTTGAAGAAAATTGCTTTGGTGGAGAAATCATTACATATAATGGTCTACTGTGAAGGTTTTTCCAGAAGAATGTAACTAGTGTTCAGGTGGAAAATATTTTATTTTTTGTCCTTCTCCCAATGTAGAATTGGAAAGATTCAATTCTCTGAGTATAAAACACCCTAACCTGAATTGTTCTTTGAGGTCAGTATATCCGTCATAATTTCCTGGCTTCTGGAAATAATAAAAACACTTTTATTTTATTCCTGAAGATGAAGGATAGTAAATTATATATTGAATCTTCTAAAGAACTACCGTCTTCTCACCACACTTAACTATATTTATAAAACAAAAAATAATAATATTTACATAAATAAAAGTTCATGTTCTTTAACCAAAATAATCTTATTTACATAATGAATTTAAACTGTAATTATATTCACTGGAAATATTTATAAGCATTGCGGCTACTAAAATTTTTTTTTGCGTAAAACTCTACCTCAAGGATATCAGGAAAGAGAAATATTTATCAGCTTCTCTGGGAATATTTTTTGAACCATGTGTTAAAATTAATATTGGCTATGTTAATTTCATTGTTAACAGTTACTTTTAAAATAAAAATGCAAGTAATTTTGACGGACTTTTTGAACATGCATTCAAATTAGAACTAAATGGTTAAAAATCACTGTTGTCTACTGGGAAATGCCATTTTATATTCTGGGAGAGTGAAAATGCAGCATGCTTGGACTGCTCTCCTAGATCAGCGGCTGATTTCCTGGGATCACAGTAGGAAATGGGCGAGGGAGTGGAGAGTGTCATGTATTCAGTTGGATGTGACTTCTAAGAGAATAATCACTAACTATGACATTTTCTCAAGGATTAGAATGATTCCATTTATTTGGAATATAATTGTTTCTCTAGTTTTAGACATTTGCAAATTATATTTCAGTGGGTGTTTGCCATTGGAATTCTCCCAAACCTGATATGTGTTAATGGGAGCAGCATCCTGCTGCTGACTAAAATAAAATCGTTAGTTTTTATGTTATTTTTCTGTGAATTTCTATGTTGGTGCCTTAAAAGAACAAAGTTCTGTTCTGTTTTTGTTTTTTAACTCATACACAATCCACAGGAGATGTTGGAAATTCTCCAGACAACCACCTTCTGAAGGTCAATTTAGGTATACAACTTTAGGATGGTTATAGCATGCCGTAAGGATACATATATATTCAGGTGTAGGCTTTCCTGGATAACACACATACACATATTCACTCACACACATACAGGCTGGGGAATCTCACACCAGTAATATAGTTCTTCAGACTTGAAGAGATGCAGGTTGCTTGCACTTGCAGTTAATTGGTTGTGTAAAACTTGCTACATATTCCTTACATAGACAGAGCAGTTGTCATGGAAAACTTCTGGAGCCAAGGAGAAGAGAATTGATTCTAGCTGTGTCTGCTGTCCTGGGCATTCTGGGTGATCAGAATCTTGGTTGAAAATAAATGTCAGATACACAGTTGTGGTTAGAATAATGCTCATCTATGAGAGAAAGTTTAAGATTCTAAAACATTGCAACCTTTAATTTTTTGCATTATAGTTTGTAAAAAACACAATAAAATACTGAATAATTGATGTTAATTTTTCATAAATAAGACATATTAGCTTCAGAGTGATTATGTGAACTCACCATATTCATACACCAATTTATCTTACTGGGGTTTGTACTCCCGTCAGTTGTAAATCTAAGTATATTTTCCATAAATCCATATATAGCCTATAAAATCTTCTCATGGAATAGTTCCATAGGCACTTGACATCTTAAACTAACCCAATGCCTTCCTTTCCTGGGTTCCTTATTCTTGGTTCCCTAGAGCATTGACTGACATCACCCACAAAGCTACTGAGTATATATCAAATGTCTGGGTAACTTCTTTTACTTTCTTCTCCCTTTGCTATAACTAGTAAATCAGCAAGTTCTTGATTCTGCTTCTATCCATGGTGGGGGGGCATTATCATCACTCCCCTGGGTATCTACTATACATTCCCAACTGACCTACCTTACCCAGACAGATGGCATCTTCTCAGATTCATGCCCCTCCCTGAACCCAGGGTGCTACATAGCCTATTCTCAAAGTTGTTAATGTTCTGCCAGATTTCTTTCTCACTTTCCCTCCTCCCTCCACCATCCCTGTGCATATATATTTTTCATACTATTTGTTCTGAAGATATTTAGAGCACACTGTCTGCATTAGACATCATTACCCCTTAGTGCGTTTCTCTGTGAATGTCCTAAGATTAAGGACATTTTTTGTATGACTACAGTATAAATGTAAAAGTCAGAAAAATTTATACTTGATTTAATATTAGCATCGATCCTGTATAGACATATTGTACATGCCATTTGCCCTAATAATGTCCTTTGAAGTAATTGTTTTTGCCGTTATGTATTTGCATCTAAAATCCTTTACTGCATTTAGTTGTCATTCACTTTAGTCTTTTGTAATCTGGAAAATTTCTGCAACATCTCTTTGTGTTTCATAAAATTGACATTTTTGAAAACTTTAAACTAGTTTTTTAAAAATAATTTTCATTTCATTTTGGATTTTCTGATATTTTTCTCATGATAAAATTTAAGTTATTACTTTTTGGCTGAAATATTATTAAAGTGATACTGTGTTCTCTTCAGAGTAATATAGCCAGAAGCACATGACTCCATCAGTCTTATTTGTCATGTTAATTTTGACCATGTAGTTAAAGGGTTATGGAGTTACACTACTCTGTAATTAACAAATAATTTTAGGGGAGATATTTGAGACAAAATTAATATTGTATTACTCATTAAACTTTGGTTTTCTATGTGGAGTATTCTTCAATTGTTCTTGCCTGAATCATATTTTATTCCTATATTGTTTATATCATAAAGTTCAAACATCTTTAATGGCATCTAAGACCTTGTGTGATTCAGCTTCTGCTTATTTACCCAGTTCATTGCCCTGTCAGCCTCCCTCTGTGTCTATTCCCTTATGATTTTGGAGACATGGACTCTATTTTGTTTCCTATTTCAAGTCATTACTATTTTTGCTAATATATGTGTTTCTGTGGATGAAAGTGACCTATACTTTAATACAGTGGATGGTCCTCCATTCTAATACACCTTCTTTTAAAACCATAAAGGGCATTCATAAGACTCATAAAACTTTTTTTCCCAAGTTTATATAAAGTCATTCAATGTACTAATTAAACAAAAATGCACTAATAAAATAATACCACTGTCTCATGTTTATTCATGTGCTAGTCTTCTGTATCCTGGATTAAAATATAAGATCTTAATAACCAAGTATCTTCTACTTTCCATTAAATATTCTTCCATATTCTTTCTTCAATGCTTGGTGTATGCTCAAGGAATGTACACTTAATGGCACATTATTAAATAAATAAAAGCTACAAATATGCAAGAGCAAAATAAGATAACATATCACCAAGCAATAAAATAAACCATTGAATGACATGTTATATATCTAGATCACTACCTTGTCCCATTAAGAAAGGTAGTAAAGAGTTAACTGCCCCTGAAACTAATACAAAATAATATTGAATGTAAACTGTAATTGAAAAATAGAATTTAAAAAGTCAGCTGTTAATCTGATTTTCACAGTATGCAATATTAACTTTTAATTTTTCTTTCTTTCTAATTTAGGTAAATGCAACCTTGTTTATATTTTTGGCTGTAATTAAAAATATTTTTTAGTTAAAATTTTAACTATTAGAGAATTATTTTTAAATGAAGTGTTATGTTAAGTAAATAATATTTAAAACCATAAAACATTCATTTATTTAGTTGTTGTTTCTGATTTTCATTACACAGAGGAAGAGAAAAAATATTATTTCTAAGCATAAACCTCAGCAGCTGTTTTCTCCAATGAAAAATTGTACACAAAAATTAGGACATATAAGCTCAGTGCTTCCATTTCTTATGAGATGTTCTGATAGTTTGAGGTGCTGAGGGCACATAGAGAAAAAGTCAATATAGAGTTTGAAAAGCAATTTGAACTTGTTCTGAAGCCAAAACTTGTAATCTGAAATGTTTCAGCTGATAACCATTTTATAGTCTGTCTTGCTCATATCTTTCCCTGTCAGTACTGCTAAAAATTTTGAAACTTTTAGGAAAAGCATTCTCTATAATTAACAGGAAGCATTTCACATTCATCATTTAATTAGAATTTTATTTCACAAATAAAGTATTTCCTACATACATATGCATATGTATATATATGAAGGTAGCTATCCATTCCTTTTTATGGAAGTTAAAATTATAATGCACATGTTGCTGTTGCACTGGAATATTGTTAAACATCGCAAAGGTACAATTTGAAGACTTGGGTATGTGGTGATGTAATTCTGACTTACAGGTTTTCCAAAGAGAGAAAAAAGAGAAAGAGCATACATACTTACATCTTGATGAAACAATGGTTTACTCTATGCATTTATTGAGGTCATTATGTATGGTAGCATTGAAGAGTTATAAAAACTATATTCTATAATGTTTTGCAGATAAAATTTGAATATGCCTTCAAATTTTTGTAACTTTCATGTTAACATGAGAAGGTATCCTTGATGCTTATTACAATGATTTGATATTATGTGCTAAATATGTGTAATATTTTCAACTATGGGGTTTGGTTACAATTGTTTTAAAGAAATACAATTAACTAATGACCATTGTTCTTCTCCCCTGCCCATAGTGTGAGAGAGAGAGTGTGTATATCTCATTGTGGCAAAACAAGGATAGGCAGGATCTCTACGCTTTTCTTCAGCATATTTGGAACCTAGTCTACAGGTCCAGGCTCTGGTAGGTAATCTGTAGAAGAAACATGATAATCAAAGATCAAAATTCCTAGCACACAGCATCTTATGCCTCTGCTTCTACTTCAAGAGACTGCAAGTTACAGATACCTGCTGCAGCTGCAATCCACCTATCGGCAAACAATCACCAGCCCATGGGAAACCTTACAAGGAGGGAGCAAAATTCCAGGCCAGGAGAAAATAACATTTGTTCTAGAGTAAGTGACCACAATCTCTTTTACCATCTTGTTAATGCCCACATGGACAAGATAGAAGTTTTTATCTCTATCAGTGTGAGTACTGGGCCCTGTCTAGGCTTTGCTCTCTGAAAGATTTTGGAATATATTGTCCACACTTAATTTCTTGTCATCTTTACTTGTCTTTCTTCCAATATTCCCAGGTCCCCAGCAAGGATACCTACACTGCTTTTTTTTTGGTTCTTGGCCTGTAATATTTATATTGATTACTCTTAATTGTTTACATATGACTGTGATTAACATCTTCTCATGTCATATTTATTTGAGTACCTGAGACTTGGTACTGTGGCCTCTGAATTAATATTTATTTACCTATCTTAACAATACCTTATATGCTACTAGGACCGCAATATATATGTTTTTCAATATTTGGGTCTTTTTAAAAAGTTAATCTGATCAGTGAAAATAACATCTTATGATTTGTTTAACTTATATTTCTTTAGTTATTGTCTTAGCCCATTTGTGCTGCTATAGCAAAACATCATAGAGTGGGTGACTATTAAACAACATTGATTTCTCATGGTCTGAAGGCTGGGAAACCCAAGATCAGAGTGTCAGCAAATTAGATGTCTGCTGAAAACGCTCTTCTGGGTGGAAGACACTGAGCTTTGAGTTCTCCCATGGAAGGGACAAGCTAGCTCTTCGGAGACTTTTATAAGGGCACTAATCCCATTCCTGATGGCTCCACCATCATGGCCTACCATCTCCGGAAAGCCCACCTCCTAGGGCCATCATTTTGGGCAGTATGTGTGCAATATACAAACTTTGAGGGTACTAATATTTGTACCATACCATTTATAATTTTTATTCTAAACTTCTACTTATGTTTTTTACCACTTTTTCCTAGTAGATTGTGAGTCTTTCTTATAAATTATTTGTTGGAATTTTTTCACATCAAGGTATATTTTTTCTGTTATCTGTGATGTAAATATTTTCTTAGCATGACCTGGGTTTTTGAATGTGTTTCTACAGATATATGAAATACTTGTAAAGTTAAAATTTAATATACTTAAATAATTCTTATGGATCACATATAATTCCAATGAATATTTCATTTTACTCAATAAAACTCAAGTAATACATTTTCTGTACATGTTAGAAAATTTTAACATTGCATAATGATTAGATGACACCCTCATGTCCATAGTATGGATCTGCCCTGATGTAAGAAATAATTAGCCAGGGTACCAAAGTCTCCTCGTGAAAGAACATTTGCCCCAGAGCACTGTCTGACTCACACCAGAATTTGCGTGACTCAGGGATCTACCTTTGTTATCTTCAGGCACTGAAATTTGGGGTTAGATTATTAATATGATATAACTCTGACTTTCCTGGTTATTAAACTTCTGTTCTTCAGCTATTGAAAAATTTCTCTCATAAATGATTGTTAATTTAGATGAAAAGATACCTGGGGCATCTGTAAGGATAAAGCATTTAATTGGCTAACATAATAGATTACATTAATGAATTGCCTTAGGTGCTTTAGGTCTTAATAAACTGCTGCCTTGTAATATTTCTTTTTCCTTTCTTTTAATGCTCTCCTGGCATGAATTTATTATTTGGGGTCTGTGAAGCTTATATTAATAGTTGGACAGCTTTTCACCTTCAATCTGTGTTATAATTTTTCTTTGCTGTGTAACAAATTATGACAAATTCAGTGACTTAAAGCAACACAAATTTATTAGTGCTTAGATCAGCTGGGTCCTCTGTTAGGCATCTCACCAGGCTGAAATAAAATGTCAGCCAAATCTGCAATTTCATTGGAGGGTCTGCGTCCTCTTTCAACCTAACTGAATATTGGCAGAAAGAAGTTCTTTGCAAGTATAGAACTAGGCACACAGCTGCTAGAGTTCGCCTGCTGTGCCCTGCCACATGGCTCCCTCCAAATTATGGAAGTTCATTCCTTGAGATCAACAGAAGAGTTTTATGCTGTTTCCAGTCTCTCTGATTTCTGTCTTTTAAGTACTCAGCTGATTTGGTCTGGCTCACACAAAATAATATCTGGTGAACTGAAAATCAGCAGTTTGGATCCCTTGATTACATTTGCAAAATTCCTTCACTTTTGCCACCTAATCCAATCATATCCTGTTAAATTCACAACCCCCACCACACTCAAGGGGAAGGATTATACAGTGTAACACAGCCAGTTGGATAAACCTTGGAGTCACCTTAGAATTCTACCTACCTCTATCTAGAATATTATACAGAACTTTAAAATCACCCTTTTGTTGTAGGATCTGCACTGTGGCATATTTCTGTCTATTGTTATTTTTATTTCCCCAAAATTAATTTATTTTATCCTAGGTTGTCTTTCACAAATTTTGATAGATTTTTATTAATTGATTTTAGAAAGAAAGGAAGAGAAAAAGAGAGGAAGAGAGGGAGAGAGGGAGGGAGGGAGAGATCAATTTGTTGTTCAACTTATGTATGCATTCATTTGTTAATTATTGTATGCGCCCTGACCTGGGATCAAACCTGCAAGCTTGGCAAATCCAGACAGTTCTCTAACTAACTGACCTACTTGGCCAAGGCCTAACCATATTGTTTTAATATTCTGATGTATTGTTATCTATTTCTAAATAATTTTAGTTGTTTTATATTTACTTACATGGTTTATTCCTGCTTTCTTTTTTTTTTTTTTACTTATTCATGCACTTGCTTTCTATTCTTTGTATTGATCAGATTATTCTTGTGTATTTATAATATAACAACAATTCATTGATTCATCCTTTGTCAACCATTTTGTCTCATGGTTGTGCTGAAGCTTCTGGGTGTAACTATATACTTGTGCTTCCTTTATAATGAGACATTTGAATTCCACTGGATGTAACCTTGAAAGAAACTCCAGCATACCAACAGGCTTTCATTGTCTTATACTCTGCAGGTGTAACTCAGACTTTAATCAAGAGGTCTCCCTTTACCAATTCCATCAGCTTTACCTTCCTGCTAAGTTCTGTGAGGTGGATATCACACTTGGGATTTATCTTCTGTTCCAGCTCCAGAAGGGTTGCAGGGATAATTGCAGTTTTACTAAGGAGTGACCTTGGAGCTCATCTCATGCAATTATTTTTGGAAAAGGATACAGTTCAGCCAAACCATTGTTCAATCACTAAAAATAGTTGTCTCTTATATTTTATACATTTTTGTAGTTGACTTTTGCTAGACAGTAAATCTGATGTCAATTTTTCTGTTATGGCTGGAAGAAGAATTTTCTATAATAATATATAGTCAGAAAATAGTAATTGTAAGGAAATACTTAATAAAATATCTGAAGTTTTATAAATTAGTGTCATAAATGGAATGAAATATATCATCATTGATCATCGATTTGCCATGATCCTGAGAATTTCTGAACCTCTAACCAGAGATTGGGAAATTTAAACTATTACAGAAGTCTCTAAATAGATGGATATCAATCAAAATAATTCCTAAAGGAGGTAAACTTTACTTAATCTGGCTCAAAAATAACAAGTGAGACTTCCGGTCAAATTGGAGGCATAGGTATACATGGCTCACCTTCTCACATAGTTTACAACTAAACTACAAAACAACTATCACCCAGAATCATCAGAAAATCAAGCTGTATGGAATTCTGACAACCAAGGAATTAAAGGAGTCACATTGATCCAGATGGGTAGGAGGGATGGAGATGCGGAGACGCAGAGATGCCCTTCCCCATCTAACATACCAGAGCATTTTTCTACAATAGGCCACAATACAAGACAAGGAGTCAAAGCAGCTCTACCTAATACATAGAAACAAACACAGGGAGGCTGCCAACATGAGGAGACAAAGAAATATGGCCCCAATTAAAGAACAGAACAAAACTCTATAAAAAGAACTAAACAAAATGAAGATAAGCAATCTATCCAATGCAAAGTTCAAAACACTAGTTATTAGAATACTCAAGAAAATCATTCAGTACTTCAACAACATAAAAAAGACGAAGAAGAAATGTGGGTTCCACTAAGTGAAATAAAGAAAAAAATTACAGGCAACCAACAGTGAAGTGGATGAAGCCAAGAATCAATTCAATGATTTGGAACATAAGGAAGAAAAAGCATTCAATCAAAACAACAAAAGAAAAACAAACAAACAAACAAAAAAAGAAAAAACAAGGATAGGCTGAAGAGCCTCTGGGACAATTCCAAACATACCAACATCTGAATCATAGGGGTGCTGGAAGAAGAGAAAGAGCAATAAATTGAAAACTTATTTGAAAAACTAATGAAAGAATACTTCCTTAATTTGATGGAGGAAATGGCCATACAAGTGCAGAAAGCACAGAGAGTCCCCAGCAAGATGGACCCAAAGAAGACCACACCAGAACACATAATTTAAAATGCCAATGATTAAAGGTAAAAAGAAAATCTTAAAAATAATGAGGGAAAAGCAGATAGTTACCTACAAAATAGTTCCCATAAAACTTCCTGCTTTTTTTCTCAAAAGAAAGTTTACAGGCTAGAAGGGACTGGCAAGCAGTATTTAAAGTGATGAAAAGCAAGGACCTACAACCAAGATTACTCTATTCAGCAAAGCTTTCATTTAGAATTGAAGGGCAGATAAAATGTTTCCCAGACAAGATAAAGCTAAAGGAGTGCATCATCACCAAGCCATTATTACAAGAAATGTTAAAGGGGCTTATTTCAGAAAAGGAAGAAAATCAAAACTATGAACATTAAAATGGCAATAAATTCACAACTAGTGACAACTGAATCTAAAAAACAAAAAGAAAAAAGAAAGAAAGAAAAACTAAGCAAACAAGCAGAACAGAAACAGAATCAGAGTTATTGAGATAATTTAAAGTGTTATTAATTGGGAGGATGTAGGTGGAGAATAGCGGAAAAGGTACCAGGATTCTGAAGTACAAATCGGTAGGTAAAGAATAGACAGTGGGATGTTAAGAATAGTATAGGAAATGGAGTAGACAAAGAACTTAATATGCATGACCCATGGACAGGAACTAACGGGGAAGGATTGTTGGAAGGAACAGTGGGTACTGGGTACAAGGGGGCTAAGAGGGCAAATTGAGACAACTGTAATAGCATAATCAAAAAATATATTTTTAAAAAGAAAATAAAAAGTGAGTGCATTTAGGTGGGTATCAAGTCACTGGGAGTAAATTATCCTTTCCGTAGAGTTTGTAGAGCTCAACTATCTATTAACTTAAAACAAAAGTCTAGATGAACATCTGGTGGGCTAGAGCACAGTGTAAGAATCTGGTCTGGAGATTTGAGGAATGCGCAAACCAAACCATGTAGAATGAGAAGATATAATTCTTTATGCATTCCTTACCGATCCTAGCCCCAATGAAACACTCTGAGGACACACAAAATTTCTCAGCACACCGCATACCTCCCCTCAGCTACATCCACAGTATCTTGCTCTGATCAATTCTACATTTTCTCTTTTGTTTAAATTTTATTCCATTTTATTTGATTTTTAATTGAATTTATTGGGTTGACATTGGTTCACAGAACCTTATGGTTTTTAAGTGTACACCTCAATAAAACATCATGTGCACATTGCATTGTGTACCCACCAACCCAAACAAAATCTCTTTCCATCCTCATTTCCCCACCTTTGCTTGCCTCCACTTAACTCCCACCCCTTTCTCTCTGGGTATCACCACACTGTTGTCTCTACCTGCGTGTTATGTACATACATTTTGCGTTTAATCCTGTTGAACTGGGGCCACAATGTTCGGTAACTTCAGAGTCCTTATCCAAATAATTTTTCTTTCTGGTGATCACAGAAAACCACTGATAGGGCAAATAAGACATGGCCCAAATATAGAAAGTATGTGCTGTAATCATGACAGAGTCCCTTCAACTATGTGCCTTTTGTCAAATTAGTTGAAACAAATTGGTGAGAATAAGAAGGATGTAGATGATTTATTTATTCTTCCTGAGCTATTAAGTTGTGCCAGAATGATCTCTCTCTATATATATATATAATTTAAAAAATGGAAATATTGAAGACTTTGGCAATTAATGATTTTTTTTAAAATCTGAAATAATAAAGTACCTAGAGGAAATACAGCCATAATTCATTATGAAGACATGTTTGAAACAATAACTAAGGTCATTTTCTTTGTATTGCAGAACAAATTTTAAATGCAGTTAGAACCCTATGACATTCTGTCATCATAAAAATGAATGATCAGTTTGATGCAGATAAATGGTCAATGACCATAATATATAGTAACTGAATTATTTCCTAAAAAATTTCTCCGTGTGAATTTATAATAGCTTATTACAGGAAAAACATTTCAATCTTCACATGGTACAGAACTTGACATTTTAAGCTGTGACTCTTTTTTGTCCCATTATACAGGCTGAAAATAATCTCAAGAGAATGGGGAACTTATATCACTATCACTATTAATGTAACATCAATTTTTTATAAGAAACTGTGGATATGACTTGAGTTTAATAATACAATATGGAAATAACTAGAGGATCCTCTTTTAATATGATTTTATAAGCATCTTCCTAGAAGGCTGGATATGGTTGTATCCTCCATTTTGGTTTTGGAAGTTTGAAGATCTCTAAATATTTAAATCTACTTGTATATCTATATCTATATTTATATCTCTATCTACATCTATATCTATATTCTATATCATATATAAATATGTATCTACTTATTTCACATATAAACACACACCATGAAGACCTAACTTACAGTTTTTTCAGTTGGTCATATCAACATAGAAATAAAGGATTTATCTAACTAGCTAAAATGTTAACTCATCTTTAGGTGAATAAAATAAAGTTAAGAGGAACATAAAATCTTGAATTTTAGAGACTGTAAAAAGGCAGGTAGAATGCAGGAAACCATGGGCACAGGGAAACTGTGAACTCTGTCAGAGAACTGAGTGGTGGGAAATTTAAGGGCCCCTCAAACAAACCTTAGATATTTCACCTAGTCTCCTCACACTCAACTTGGCATTCACTTTAAATTCACTTTCAAAACGTGAGGCTTTTGTCATTGTAACAAATTGTATTTTTTTTCCTCCTTTACTTTTAGCTTCCATAAAACTCTATTTCCAGCTTTATTCTTTTATTCAAACCTGTAAGTATGGGGTGAGCACCATATAAGCCACATGCTATTTTAGTGTCACTGACACAGCAGTGAGCAAAACCAACAAAGTGACGTGAGCATGTGGAATTTATATTCTGACACATTCTTAAGTGTCAATGCTTAGTTATGGCTGCTGAGTGAGATATTTCTCTTAGGTCAAGAAAAACACATATATCCCCTTTTATTTTCTGTGCTTCGTTGTTCTTGTACTTCATACAGTTTTGGAAGACTCTGCTTCTGTACCATGTGAACCCCCCCCCCCATTTTGGATCATATTTATTTTCATTGCTTGAGGCGTGATAACTGTGTCCATATTCAGTGCACACCATCTATCTGCAGCACATATCAGACATGTAACTTCTTGCTCTACAATCTGTTGGCTACCTTCCTATCGAAAGCTGTTTGGCCTTGTTTTTTGTAACATTCTAAAAGAGGTTTTCCTTCTAAGCTTGACTTTGTGGCAATGCAATTGAACTGAGTTAAGTTATAATAAACAGAAATTACCAAATTTCTCATGACATATACCAAGAGGTTTCCGATAAACTTGGAGCTCCCTATTATACTTGAAGCCACACGACTCACTAGGCCTGTAATAGTCCAAAAATCTTTTTATTTTTCTTTCCAAACATCTTTTTGTGAAGGTCTTAGTGCTTGAATCTTACTTTAAAGTGGATTAAATCTGCAGATGTCTCCTTTAGCCAGTTCTTATTTGAATTCCTGAAATACAGAGATGTGAAGTTTCACTCCAGTATTTTAGCTACAAACCACGCTGCAGCTTCAGGGTATACAAATACCCGGAGTAACCTCGTTTTGCATATGCAGGAGATTTTTGGCCGTAACGCCATCTCTGCTTGCCAGCACTGAGTTCCTTTGAGTGTGGCTGCCTTGTGATACCTTTCCATATAGCTGGTTTCCAGTTGCTGCGTAATCATCAGGCATAATACAAGATCAAAACAAATATGTCCTTAGGTTGGCATTTTTCAATTTTTCCACCCAGCAGGTAAGCAAACATTTGTCTATTTTCTCACAGTGGGCTCACTTCCAATTTTGAGGAATTGGTTATAGAAATGTCTTTGAACCCACTAGAAAGGGAAGGTGTAGGTCCAGGTTACAACTGGTTGTTGCTCATTTGCTGAGCTCCTGTGAGATTTCTCCTGGAAAGGAGACTGCAGATGAGCTCCACTGTGTCAGTCTGTCACTGGAGGCGAGCACACACTCTACTGTTCTCCAGTGTTCCAGGGCCTTTGCCCCTGAACTTGATCTTAGGACGTCGAATACAATGGTACGCATGTGTTCAACTGGTTATTCGATGCTTTTATTCATTCCTCTAAAATAATTTTCTTATACAAAGAATAAGAGTAATAAGATTAAAACTCCTGCAGCATATTCACCCATCAATGGGCAGAGGTAAAATTTTATCCATTTTCATGTACACTGTACATAAGTGGTTTTAATACATAAAATAGTTTACCAATATTTCCATAAACCCCTAAATATTCTTATCACTATATTTAGGATATGGATATTGTTAGTTAAAGATGTGCTACTTCTGGTACATTGCAGGATTTTCAAAGGCAGAAAATATGTTTTGGACATCTTTGATCTAAAAAATCAACAACCATATATAGCTCATAGTAAATATTGCATCAATATTTCTTAGTTACTTTAAAACTTAAGAAAAGTTACTAATCAGATATATTTTGTGCATAGGATAATCTATATACATCCTTATTTTTTCATATGTGTATATAATAACTTTCCATGCTACCATTAATACATTTTTGAACATTTATTTCCTTTATTATGGCTTTATATTTTAAAACTCATAGTGACTTCGACAATGTTTTTTTTTGTTAATATTGTTAAGTCCTAAAACAGTTCTCAGAAAAATATATTAACTATAGCTAATATTTTACCTGCCTAGCTTGAGCCAGGCCTTGATTCACTCAGGGTATTATTAACCATCACTGTGGGTATACAAGTCAAGTGAACACAATAATAATGTGAAATGCAACTGGAAGCCAATGTACTTATCTGTGTTTTAGAAGATCTTTTCTGATAGCTACTGAGTGGCCTCGTACCCATGAAGTATCCATTATCATTTCATATCTACTGCTCTGTTCATCAGAAAGAAAGAGTGATTTTTAAAACTTTGCGAATAACAGTTGAATATATTATTCTTGAAAAAATATTTAAAACAAGTTTAAGTTTGCTTTGATTAGCATTCCCTAAAATCCCCCCAAATAACCATTGTATCCCAGGGAACAGTCCTCCCCCCTTATGCTTTTCTTATCCACTCACTACCGTGTGATATCATCCAGCCTTTTGTTTTAAATAATGTCAATATGTGAACGATATACAAGTGCATGCTTCAATTGTGAATACTTGTCAGAACTACAAACTCATAAAAACAACTGCATACTCATCATCACTAACTAGAGGTCAAAAGGCAACTTAAACTTGTTATGCAAAAGTAAATTGCTATTCCTCCCTCAGAACCTACCTTCTCCCCCACATTGTTCCTTTATTTATCAATCTCTACTTCATTCTTCATTGCTCAGCTCCCAAAATTGTACTTTCCTTGAGTATTCACTTTCTCTTGCAACATAAATTTATCTAAATTTAATTCCACCTGCTCTACTTTCAAATATATCACTAATGAACACTAACCATGAACTCTAATGCTATCATCCAAGGTACGCAGACCATCATTTCTCACTTGATTTCTGCCATAAGTTCTTAACTGACTGAATTTTCTACACTTCACTTTCTACTGCATAATCTCAAAACAAGAGATAGATTATTTTAAGACAGGTGGTTATAGTCATCTTATCAAAGTTCTATAAGTTTTACACACTTCGTGTAATATAAAATTAAAGTTTTTACAATTGCCCTCAGGCTCTTACAAAGTCTATTCCTGTATTTTATATACATATGCACACACACACACACAAACATACATATATATATATATATATATATATATATATAATATGTATCTTAAATATGTTACAAACTCTTTTCATTGGTATAATCTAAAGAATATTCTTGGCCTTGGCTGGTGTGGCTCAGTGGAGTGAGTGCCGACCTGTGAACCAAAGGGCTGCCGGTTCGATTCCCAGTCAGGGCAAATGCCTGGGTTGCAGGCCAGGTCTCCAGTTGGGGTTGCACCAGAGAAAACTACACATTGATGTTTCTCTCCTTCTCTTTCTCCTTCCATTCCTCTCTTTCTAGAAATAAATAAATAAAACCTTTAAAACAATAAAGAATATTCTTGGACAATTTTCTCTTGGTATTGTCCTCACAATAATTTTCCAACCATGAAATGTGATTTTGACCTGAAGTTTTATTATTCAAATAAAACAAGCTTCATTTAAAAGCTCAGTGTTGGCTCTCCTATGCAGGCCACAACTACCTACTGGAGATGTGATTTCAGAACTGGAATCCCTGAGAGAAAAGGATGATACAATCTTGAGATGGTAGAGGTCACATATTGATAGTTAAATAATAAGAAAAAGGTAGACACATTATTTTTGAAAAAGGGTTTGACAAATCAACAAATGGGAGGGTAAGTACAACTGCCGAAGCAATAGGAATACTATTTAAAACATTATTCTGAGTGTCAAGACACACTGGCAATCAGCAGTGTATTGTTTAAACTATGCAAACAAAATATATTAAGAATGAATGAATGATTGGGTGCCTGGGAAAGTCATTCTAATAAATTGCCATCACCCTGTGCCCTGGTGCTGAAGTTGAATCAGAGTTCAGATGCAGCACTACTTTACTGACTGAAAGGCCCAATTCATGAAAAAGAAATCAACCACACAAAGGCAAATCTACCCTGAAATGATTCTGCCAGTTTTTCTCCAATTAATCCAAAGCCATTTAAACTGCTTGAAAACATGACCTTTCTGTGGCTCTTAGACATACAATCTAAATAGTCACTGATCCTGAGCTATCACAGCATCTTTTAGAACTGGAACTTATGAGTGACACATTGTAAATGAATCCAGTATTCATCACAAACACATGCATACACACAGAGAGATAAGTAGACACATACATATGCACACAATGTATAATTGCAATGATAGTCTTGATCACTAGCAGATCCCCATAGACTTTGAGGTCTGTAGAGAGGTAGCAAAAATGACCAAGGAAAGCCAGTAACTTGCCTTTCTCCAATTGTGGCCAAGAGAGTAAATTGAAAGTAAGATGATATACCAGGGAACTGTCAAAGATAAGGACAACTGATCTAAAGATGCAAGAGTGATTGTTTCCAAAATAGTGTCATTTAAATAAAGATTGTTTTGTAGCTCTAGGGTCTGATGTATAATTTTGCTAGTCCAGATTAACAGCCTCAGAACACAGTATGTGGGCCTTAATCCAGAAAATGCATGATTTTCTATTTCTATCAAGAAGGAAGACCACTACAAGTGTCACCTTCATGTGTGATAGATAAAAGTACATGCTAACACTTCTACCAGAGGCAATGATAATTTTCTAGTCCTCTGTCATGCCATACCCCAAAGGGATCTAAACCATCTGAACATTCCACAAAACATCATATTGACACATTCTATTTTTGACATCATTATAATTGGGCCAGAAAAGCAAGATGTGACAAACATATTAGAGACCTTTGTAAGATACATGTTCCCTAAAGGCTGAAGATAATCTTGCAACTATTCAGGTGACCGAAACATCACTGACATTTTTCAGAATCCAGTTGTCAAGGAGATGTTGTTTTATGCTTTGCAAAGTAGAAAAAAATCCTTGCATTACAAGCCTCCACCCCTAAGTGAAAACCACAACATGTGATAGGCCTTATAAAGATTTAGAGATAGCATAACACACATCTCAGGCTAGTTCTCAGATGTACGTACTGAATAGTAAGGAGGCTGTCAGATTTATTGGGACCCAGAGAAAGAAAAGGCTCTGCAGAGTATATCCATGGTGTGGTGTATGTAGCCTTGGATTTGGGTCATATAACCCAGGAAATCCTATAATCTTAGAATCATCTGTGGTGGAGTTTCTGACAAAACTTATTGGTAGTTACAAAATAGTCATGGGGATTTAAAGTAAAGTGTAGCAAATACAAAGGGAGACTAAAAAACTGGAATTTAGTTAGAAAAAATATTGTGTATTTATTCTTACTTGTTTAAACTTCAGTCACCTTCAAAGTACTCCCCCTTCGATGCAATACACCTATCGAGACAGTTTTTCCACTGGTCTAAACAGTTTTGAACTCATTGATTTTGACGCATTTTAGTGCTTCTGCTGTTTTCTGTTTCACCTCTTCCATATCAACAAAAACGTTTCCCTTTGAGGACTTTTTTATTCAGGGAAATAAACAAACAAAAAAAATGTTGCTTGAGGGAAGATCCGTTAAATAGAAAGAGTAGGGAATGGGGATCATGCCGTTTTGTATCAAAAACTACTTAACACTCAGTGCAGTGTGGGCAGGTGCACTCTTAAATCACATGGCAAACGCATTAAAAGAATCTTCAAAAGAAAATACTAAAGCTGAATACAGTCTCTCACAACTATGACAGTTGGTACACTGATATGATGGGTTCCTAAAACACTCACCTAGTGAGGGAAGCCTGTACTACAAGAGAAGAAGATAATTCCCTTTTTTTGAGGGCTCCTCCCTATTATAGTCAATCATATTATAAAAAAACTATGCCTGGTACCAGTTGGGTACTATAAATATCAGGATGAACACTTTGTAAAGTATATGATTATCTAACCATTATGCTGTACATATGAAACTAATATAAAATAGTATTGAATGTAAACTGTATTTGAAAACTTTTGAAAATTTATTTTTAAAAAACTTAAAAGGAGCTTTATAATGTAGATCTCCAGTTCTGAAACAAGGTCACACCTTTTAGAGCAGAGAAATATATTGAATAAATAGGGTCAGTTTTGTTATAGTGTCCTGGTGGAGATGTGATATCTGACAACAGGATATAACTGACAGTGTAGTATGGAATGCCCATCATCAATTGAGTGTAGTCAGCACTGCTAGGTCATAAACTGGGCTGGCCCATCTTAAGATGGTATTATATCCAAGACACTAGCTGGCCAGATTTACAATTAAGCTGTATAAACAGATTGTCCAGACAACCATGTCATCCATATTTCTGATCATTGTCTCTCCCTGTTCTCAAACCTAAAACTGCATTGGTGAAAGTGAATGGGGTGAATAAATTTCTATTGGCTTTTATGACTAAGAGAAGGACAAAAGTCAGGCTTGTTTCATTGACATGTGAATTCAGTGTGTGGATGCAAGTCAGAAATGGACTGCTGCTTGCGGTGGCCTTATAAAGTAACAGTAAAGAAGAAGTCCCAATGGGTAGTCTTTATTTCATTCTCTTTTTGTGGGAGGAACTGTGACTACAGCTTAACATATATACAAACTCATGGACAATTTTCAATAACTTCATCTGGATGATTACAGGCATGGGAGAAGAAAGATGGAAAACCACCAGGGATAAGGATGTCCATGAAAGAGACATGCAGATTGAGCTACGCATGTAGGAATGAAGTGCAAAATCATTTTATTTCCTCTAAAGAGACAGAGAAAGTTATATCAGCCAGACATTGACTAGTACAGTGAGGGCATGCAGGAATCAACTCTGGAGAAAACATGTTAAATATTGAGGCTTTGAATGAGGATTGTACTCAAGGCTGCCACTGTTGGATGTCAAATTTGCCAGTGACAGTCATCGACATTGAGCCATTGCAGGATATCATTCTTCAAAGAGAGTAACCAGAACTTTGAATCACTGAAATAATCAACCAGAATAGCATTCACCAAAACAGAGCAGTGATTCATCTTGCCCAAAATTGACATGTATTTAGGGTTAGGTTTGCCTTCCCTGATCCACTCCGTGAGTTTACGGTGTTTATGTATCAATACAATGTCTCCACAATACTGCATTGGCCAAAAGAAGCACAGTAGAGACAAAGGAATGCAGAAGTAGTCACGTGCTCTTGACATCCATTCAGTGGCATGTGAAGATGGCCCATGCTCACTTATTACAAGGGTATAGGGGGGATAAGAAGTAATGGAAAATAAAAATAAAAAATGAAAGTTTAGTAAAATTGCAAACTAGCTGATGTCACATTAATTACTTGAAATTGGCTATAGCGGAAATATTTGTAACATGGAGACTGAAAAAAATGCTACCAATGAAGACTTTTATCAATCACAAATTGTCCATTGTAGCATATATTTACTAGCACAGTACTGGATCTTCCAATCTTATCGCATACCTTGCGACTCAGAGACTTCTGGTCTAATGGGGAAATACAAACACCTGTTAAAGGTGTAACTGATGTGTCATCATAAAAGTAATATACTATATGATTAGGAGGCATCCTCCAGAGGCAACCTCACAGCCTAAATAGATGCCCATTGCATGGTGCTCTGTACCCAATCAGTTGAGTCAACGGGTCAGAAAAACAAGGAATAGAAGTGCAAGTGGCTCAATGTATCAAAACCCTTGGTGACGCACTTGGAGAATGTGTACTTCCCAAGACTAAAATTTTAGGTTTTCTGATCCTAGACACCTTCTTTTCCAGCAGTGAAACACTTTCATCAGGGGCATTTCCATTAAGCTTAAGGTATGTTTACTGACTCTTAACATCCTTCTGTGCCAAGAGGAAAACAAAGAGAAATTAAAACATCCAGGAAGGGACAATTTACCTTGTCATTAAGAAGTTGGCTTTCTCTTACATAGTGGAGCCATGAAAAATTACATTTAGCACTAAGGTGATCTGATAATATATCTTTTCTTAACAAATCTGCTGAATCTTGATAGTTAACGGAGTGGTACAGCAGCAAAAAGGCTGAGAAGCACAGGGTATTCAGAGGCTCAGAATACTCAAACATGAATCTAAACCTTCTCTCTAATTAAGCCTTTAATACCAACAGAAGTTCTAGTGAAGGAGGTCAATCTTACAGAAGAAGCAACACTCGTGACCTTAAGACAAGACCCAGGAGCAGAGGTGAGATTTCATTCTATTCATCATTCTCTTGCAAGTTTCTTCATCAAAGAGACCACCCAGAGAGCTGGAACAGAGGTTGAACTCAACATAAAGCTAGATGTCCTGAGAAGGACACGTGTTGTTAACAATGATATGCTGCCTCCAGGTACATCTTGGTTTTAGCTGAAATTCTAGACTCTTTTCCAGTAATAATATAACAAAGAATTAAATTAAGCTTAACTTACATTTGGAAAAAAATACTCTGAAAAAAGACCTAAGCAACTTTAGTGATCAGGTTGCTTGCATTGAAGTCCTGTTCAACTTTTACCTGATAAACGGCCTTTAGTAAATTATTTAACCTCCATATGCTTTGATTTCTTCACCTAAAATAAGCACAATAGAATACTATTTAACAGAATTCTTGTGAGATTTTACACAAAAAAACACATTGAATTGGCAGCCATTTTATTAATGCTAAGAAAATGTTTGCATTTATGTTTATAATATACATTTTGGGGGACTTGGATAGACTCAAAATTCCATTTTCAGCATCCATTTCCCCTTTCCTGATATCCAGGCTCCTCTCTCACCATTATTTTCCTGATCTCCCTTATCCCTATACGAACATGAGTGGATCTCGTATTTTCTTCTTTTTCAACAGAATGCTATTGTGCTATTAACATACAATAAAATGACAGTTGGTAAGGACTTAAGATGTAGTTTCTCCTGGAATTGGTTCACTTGAAGAGGAGAAGAGACAGGCTGTTCTAGAAGGGTATGTTTGGATCAATTACCTAGCCATTACACAGTTATTTAATCCAGAATCTCATCCTTTGTCAAGTGCTCTCACAGAAATCACAGGTAAGCGATTACATGGAAAATTGTGGGGTTTTTTTTTTTTACCCCTGTAAGTAAAAACACTTCACTCAAGCTCTCATGCAATTTCTAAAGGTCTTGATTATATCAGGCATTTATCTATTTTCAAATATGTTTCTTCAAAGAAGAGACATCATCTATTTTGCTTTTTCTTTGTTCTTCAATGCCAGCATATCTTTTCTTTATCTTCTTTATATCTGACTTGTGATATTTTATTTTTTCACATCTTTTTATTTGCCTATTACTCCTATAAAACAATACCAAAACATAATCACCTGTTCTCATTAGCACAGTGCTCAGTCAATAATGGGTACTTTGCAATGTTTACCTGAATTTAATTTAGAATATCTTACTTTATTAAACATTTTCTGACATATTCTACATTTACACTAGACTCACTATTTTTCTCTTTATTTTTTCCTTTCTTATATAAAAAAAGCAGTATTTACTAAGGTTGACAAGAAACAAAAATATTATCTTTCTTATTAACATGAAAAGCTTATCATAAATTAATAGCTAATTGCTTGCTTACCATAACACATTTCAAAGAACATCAGAGTTTATATGATGTTTAGTTTGTGTATCAACTACTTCTGTGAACAAATTAGTGTAATTTCTTATCACTGTTTATGTCCTTATATAACAATGCATGAAAGCATCACATCTACACTGGCGTGTGGGTGCTAAGTGGGGTTGCGCGGTCACGTCCGCGCTGGCGTGTGGGTTAGCGGGGCCCCGCTGTCACATCCACGCTGGCGCCTGGGTGAGAGGGGCTGCCGGGTCAAGTTCGCGCTTGCTTGTGGTAAGCGGGGTTGCGCGGTCACGTCCGCGCTGGCGTGTGTGTTAGCGGGGCCCTGCAGACATCCACTCTGGCGCCTGGGTGAGCAGGGCTACCCGGTCGCGTCCGAGCTGGCGTGTGGGTGATCGGGGCCGTTCTGTCAGATCCGCGCTTCCTGTGGGTGAACCAGGCTGCCCAGTCACATCGGCACTGGTGTGTGGGTGGTAAGTGGGGTTGCGCGGTCACGTCAGCGCTGACGTTTGGGTTAGCGGGACCCCGCTGTCACATCCGCGCTGGCGCCTGGGTGAGCAGGGTTACCCGGTCGCGTCCGAGCTGGCGTGTGGGTGATCGGGGCCGCTCTGTCAGATCCGCGCTTCCTGTGGGTGAACCAGGCTGCACAGTCACATCAACACTGGCGTGTGGGTGGTAAGTGGGGTTGCGTGGTCACGTCCGCGCTGGCGTGTGGGTTAGCGGGGCCCCGCTGTCACATCCGCGCTGGCGCCTGAGTGAGAAGGGCTACCCGGTCACATCCGCGCTGGTGTGTGTGTTATCGGG
Source organism: Furipterus horrens (assembly GCF_987537825.1). NCBI lineage: Eukaryota > Metazoa > Chordata > Mammalia > Chiroptera > Furipteridae > Furipterus > Furipterus horrens. The sequence continues at coordinate 15,077,243 of NW_028327171.1, forward strand.
GCTCCGCTGTCACATCTGCGATGGCGCCTGGGTGAGCAGGGATACACGGTTATGTCAGCGCTGGCGTGTGGGGCACCGGTGCCGGGGAATCACGTCCAGGCTGGCGCCTGGGTGAGCGGTGCTGTGCGGTCACGTCTGCGCTGGCGTGTGGGTGAGCGGGGCCCTGCTGTCATATCAGCTCTGGCGCCAGAGTGATCGGGGCGGTGCGGTCACGTTCGTGCTGGCATTTGGGTGAGCGGGGTCCCGCTGTCACGTCCGCGATGGCGTGTGTGTGAGCGGGTCTGGGGAATCACGACCGCGGTGGCATTTCCGTTAGCAAGGCGCGCGGACACATCCGGGCTGGCGTCCTCGTGCGCGGGTCTGGCGCTCACCCAAACGCCAGCGCAGACTTGACCGCATAGCACCACTCACCCAGGCGCCAGCGCGGACGTGATTCCCAGGCACCGCTGCCCAACACGCCAGCGCTGACATAACCGGGTATCCCTGCTCACCCAGGCACCAGCTCGGATGTGACAGCGGGGCCTCGCTAACACACACGCCAGCACGGACGTGACCGCACATCCCCACTTACCACCTACACGCCAGTGCAGATGTGACCGGGCTGCCCGGTTCACCCACAGGAAGAGCGGATCTGACAGAGCAGCCCCGGTCACCCACACGCCAGCTCGGACGTGACCGTGAGGCCCCGCTCATGCGGACATGAGCGCGCGGCCAGACCCGCTCACGACGACGCCAGCGAGGATGTGGCCGCGCGGCTTTGCTAACGGTAATGCCACCGTGGACGTGATTCCCCAGACCCGCTCACACACACTCCAGCGCGGACGTGACAGCGGGTCCCCGCTCACCCAAATGCCAGCACAAACGTGACCGCACCGCCCCGATCACTCTGGCGCCAGCGCTTATATGACATCGGGGCCCCGCTCACCCACACGCCAGCGCAAACGTGACCGCACAGCACCGCTCACCCAGGCCCCAGCGCGGACGTGATTCCGCGGCACCGCTGCCCCACACGCCAGCGCTGACATGACCGGGTAGCCCTGCTCACCTAGGTGCCAGCGCGGATGTGACAGCGGGGCTCCGCTAACACACACGCCAGCGCGGATGTGCGATCACGTCTGCGCTGGCGTGGGTGTGAGCAGGGACCCGCTGTCATATCAGCGCTGGCGCCTGGGTAAGCGGGGCTGCCTGGTCAAGTTCGCGCTTGCTTGTGGTAAGCGGGGGTAGCGAGGTCACGTCCGCGCTGGTGTGTGTGTTAGCGGGGCCCCGCTGTCACATCAGCGCTGGCGGCACGGTGAGCAGGGCTACCCGGTCACGTCCGCGCTGTCGTGTGGGTGAGCGGGGCTGCTCTGTAAGATCCGCGCTTGCCGGTGGGTGAACCGGGCTGCCCAGTCACATCTGCACTGGCGTGTGGGTGGTAAGAGGGGTTGCACGGTCACGTCCGCGCTGGCGTGTGGGTTAGCAGGGCCCCGCTGTCACATCCACGCTGGCGCCTGGGTGAGCAGGGCTACCCGGTCGCGACCGAGCTGGCGTGTGGGTGAGCGGGGCCGCTCTGTCAGATCCGCACTTCCTGTTGGTGAACCAGGTTGCCCAGTCACATCTGCACTGGTGTGTGGGTGGTAAGTGGGGTTGCGCGGTCACGTCCGCGCTGACGTGTGGGTGAGCGGGGCCCCGCTGTCACATCCGCGCTGGCGCCTGAGTGAGAAGGGCTACCCGGTCACATCCGCGCTGGCGTGTGTGTTAGCGGGGCCCCGCTGTCACATCCGCGCTGGCGCCTGGGTAAGTAGGGCTACCCGGTCATGTCAGCGCTGGCGGTCACCTCTGCGCTGGGGTGTGGGTGAGCGGGTCTGGGGAATCACGTCCGCGGTGGCATTTCCGTTAGCAAGGCCGCGCGGACACATCCGGGCTGGCGTCGTCGTGCGCGGGTCTGGCGGCGCGCTCATGTCCGCGCTCGTGTCCGCAAGAGAGGTGTCTCAAGGTCACGTCCGAGCTGGCGTGTGGGTGAGCGGGGCTGCTCTGTCATTTCCGCGCTTGCCGGTGGGTGAGCCGGGCTGCCCAGTCACATCTGCACTGGCGTGTGGGTGGTAAGAGGGGTTGCGCGGTCACGTCCGCGCTGGCGTGTGGGTTAGCGGGGCCCCGCTGTCACATCCACGCTGGCGCCTGGGTGAGCAGGGCTACCGGGTCGCGTCCGAGCTGGCGTGTGGGTGAGCGGGGCCGCTCTGTCAGATCCGCGCTTCCTGTTGGTGAACCAGGTTGCCCAGTCACATCTGCACTGGCGTGTGGGTGGTAAGAGGGGTTGCGCGGTCACGTCCGCGCTGGCGTGTGGGTTAGCGGGGCCCCGCTGTCACATCCGCGCTGGCGCCTGAGTGAGAAGGGCTACCCGGTCACATCCGCGCTGGCGTGTGTGTTAGCGGGGCCCCGCTGTCACATCCGCGCTGGCGCCTGGGTAAGCAGGGCTACCCGGTCATGTCAGCGCTGGCGGTCACCTCTGCGCTGGGGTGTGGGTGAGCGGGTCTGGGGAATCACGTCCACGGTGGCATTTCCGTTAGCAAGACCGCGCGGACACATCCGCGCTGGCGTCGTCGTGCGCGGGTCTCGCGGCGCGCTCATGTCCGCGCTCGCGTCCGCAAGAGAGGTGTCTCAAGGTCACGTCCGAGCTGGCGTGTGGGTGAGCGGGGCTGCTCTGTCATTTCCGCGCTTGCCGGTGGGTGAACCGGGCTGCCCAGTCACATCTGCACTGGCGTGTGGGTAGTAAGAGGGGTTGCGCGGTCACATCCATGCTGGCGCCTGGGTGAGCGGGGCTGCCGGGTCAAGTTCGCGCTTGCTTGTGGTAAGCGGGGTTGCGCGGTCACGTCCGCGCCGGCGTGTGTGTTAGCGGGGCCCCGTTGTCACATCCACGCTGGCGCCTGGGTGAGCAGGGCTACCCGGTCGCGTCCGAGCTGGCGTGTGGGTGAGCGGGGCCTCTCTGTCAGATCCGCGCTTCCTGTTGGTGAACCAGGTTGCCCAGTCACATCGGCACTGGTGTGTGGGTGGTAAGTGGGGTTGCGCGGTCACGTCCGCGCTGGCGTGTGGGTTAGCGGGGCCCCGCTGTCACATCCGCGCTGGCGCCTGAGTGAGAAGGGCTACCCGGTCACATCCACGCTGGCGTGTGTGTTAGCGGGGCCCCGATGTCACATCCGCGCTGGCGCCTGGGTAAGCAGGGCAACCCGGTCATGTCAGCGCTGGCAGTCACCTCTGCGCTGGGGTGTGGGTGAGCGGGCCTGGGGAATCACGTCCGCGGTGGCATTTCCGTTAGCAAGGCCGCGCGGACATATCCGCGCTGGCGTCGTCGTGCGCGCGTCTGGCGGCGCGCTCATGTCCGCGCTCGCGTCCGCAAGAGCCGGGCCTCAAGGTCACGTCCGAGCTGGCGTTTGGGTGAGTGGGGCGGTTCTGTCAGATCCGCGCTTCCCGTGGGTGAGCCGGGCTGCCCAGTCACATCTGCACTGGCGTGTGGGTGGTAAGAGAGGTTGCGCGGTCACGTCCGCGCTGGCGTGTGGGTTAGCGGGGCCCCGCTGTCACATCCACGCTGGCGCCTGGGTGAGCAGGGCTACCTGGTCGCGTCCGAGCTGGCGTGTGGGTGAGCGGGGCCGCTCTGTCAGATCCGCGCTTCCTGTGGGTGAACCAGGCTGCCCAGTCACATCGGCACTGGTGTGTGGGTGGTAAGTGGGGTTGCGCGGTCAGGTCAGCGCTGACGTGTGGGTTAGCGGGACCCCGCTGTCACATCCGCGCTGGCGCCTGGGTGAGCAGGGCTACCCGGTCGCGTCCGAGCTGGCGTGTGGGTGATCGGGGCCGCTCTGTCAGATCCGCGCTTCCTGTGGGTGAACCAGGCTGCCCAGTCACATCGGCACTGGTGTGTGGGTGGTAAGTGGGGTTGCGTGGTCACGTCAGCGCTGGCGTGTGGGTTAGCGGGGCCCCGCTGTCACATCCGCGCTGGCACCTGAGTGAGAAGGGCTACCCGGTCACATCCGCGCTGGTGTGTGTGTTATCGTGGCTCCGCTGTCACATCTGCGATGGCGCCTGGGTGAGCAGGGATACCCGGTTATGTCAGCGCTGGCGTGTGGGGCACCGGTGCCGGGGAATCACGTCCAGGCTGGCGCCTGGGTGAGCGGTGCTGTGCGGTCACGTCTGCGCTGGCGTGTGGGTGAGCGGGGCCCTGCTGTCATATCAGCTCTGGCGCCATAGTGATCGGGGCGGTGCGGTCACGTTCGTGCTGGCATTTGGGTGTGCGGGGACCCGCTGTCATGTCCGCGCTGGCGTGTGTGTGAGCGGGTCTGGGGAATCATGACCGCGGTGGCATTTCCGTTAGCAAGGCGCGCGGACACATCCGGGCTGGCGTCCTCGTGCGCGGGTCTGGCGCTCACCCAAACACCAGCGCAGACTTGACCGCATAGCACCGCTCACCCAGGCGCCAGCGCGGACGTGATTCCCAGGCACCGCTGCCCAACACGCCAGCGCTGACATAACCGGGTATCCCTGCTCACCCAGGCACCAGCTCGGATGTGACAGCGGGGCCTCGCTAACACACACGCCAGCGCGGACGTGACCGCACATCCCCACTTACCACCTACACGCCAGTGCAGATGTGACCGGGCTGCCCGGTTCACCCACAGGAAGAGCGGATCTGACAGAGCAGCCCCGGTCACCCACACGCCAGCTCAGACGTGACCGTGAGGCCCCGCTCATGCGGACATGAGCGCGCGGCCAGACCCGCTCACGACGACGCCAGCGAGTATGTGGCCGCGCGGCTTTGCTAACGGTAATGCCACCGCGGACGTGATTCCCCAGACCCGCTCACACACACTCCAGCGCGGACGTGACAGCGGGTCCCCGCTCACCCAAATGCCAGCACAAACGTGACCGCACCGCCCCGATCACTCTGGCGCCAGCGCTTATATGACATCGGGGCCCCGCTCACCCACACGCCAGCGCAAACGTGACCGCACAGCACCGCTCACCCAGGCCCCAGCGCGGACGTGATTCCGCGGCACCGCTGCCCCACACGCCAGCGCTGACATGACCGGGTAGCCCTGCTCACCTAGGTGCCAGCGCGGATGTGACAGCGGGGCTCCGCTAACACACACGCCAGCGCGGATGTGCGATCACGTCTGCGCTGGCGTGGGCGTGAGCAGGGACCCGCTGTCATATCAGCGCTGGCGCCTGGGTAAGCGGGGCTGCCCGGTCAAGTTCGCGCTTGCTTGTGGTAAGCGGGGTAGCGAGGTCACGTCCGCGCTGGTGTGTGTGTTAGCGGGGCCCCGCTGTCACATCAGCGCTGGCGGCACGGTGAGCAGGGCTACCCGGTCACGTCCGCGCTGTCGTGTGGGTGAGCGGGGCTGCTCTGTCAGATCCGCGCTTGCCGGTGGGTGAACCGGGCTGCCCAGTCACATCTGCAGTGGCGTGTGGGTGGTAAGAGGGGTTGCGCGGTCACGTCCACGCTGGCGTGTGGGTTAGCGGGGCCCCGCTGTCACATCCGCGCTGGCGCCTGAGTGAGAAGGGCTACCCGGTCACATCCGCGCTGGCGTGTGTGTTAGCGGGGCCCCGCTGTCACATCCGCGCTGGCGCCTGGGTAAGCAGGGCTACCCGGTCATGTCAGCGCTGGCGGTCACCTCTGCGCTGGGGTGTGGGTGAGCGGGCCTGGGGAATCACGTCCGCGGTGGCATTTCCGTTAGCAAGGCCGCGCGGACATATCCGCGCTGGCGTCGTCGTGCGCGCGTCTGGCGGCGCGCTCATGTCCGCGCTCGCGTCCGCAAGAGCCGGGCCTCAAGGTCACGTCCGAGCTGGCGTTTGGGTGAGTGGGGCGGTTCTGTCAGATCCGCGCTTCCCGTGGGTGAGCCGGGCTGCCCAGTCACATCTGCACTGGCGTGTGGGTGGTAAGAGGGGTTGCGCGGTCACGTCCGCGCTGGCGTGTGGGTTAGCGGGGCCCCGCTGTCACATCCACGCTGGCGCCTGGGTGAGCAGGGCTACCGGGTCGCGTCCGAGCTGGCGTGTGGGTGAGCGGGGCCGCTCTGTCAGATCCGCGCTTCCTGTTGGTGAACCAGGTTGCCCAGTCACATCTGCACTGGCGTGTGGGTGGTAAGAGGGGTTGCGCGGTCACGTCCGCGCTGGCGTGTGGGTTAGCGGGGCCCCGCTGTCACATCCGCGCTGGCGCCTGAGTGAGAAGGGCTACCCGGTCACATCCGCGCTGGCGTGTGTGTTAGCGGGGCCCCGCTGTCACATCCGCGCTGGCGCCTGGGTAAGCAGGGCTACCCGGTCATGTCAGCGCTGGCGGTCACCTCTGCGCTGGGGTGTGGGTGAGCGGGTCTGGGGAATCACGTCCACGGTGGCATTTCCGTTAGCAAGACCGCGCGGACACATCCGCGCTGGCGTCGTCGTGCGCGGGTCTCGCGGCGCGCTCATGTCCGCGCTCGCGTCCGCAAGAGAGGTGTCTCAAGGTCACGTCCGAGCTGGCGTGTGGGTGAGCGGGGCTGCTCTGTCATTTCCGCGCTTGCCGGTGGGTGAACCGGGCTGCCCAGTCACATCTGCACTGGCGTGTGGGTAGTAAGAGGGGTTGCGCGGTCACATCCATGCTGGCGCCTGGGTGAGCGGGGCTGCCGGGTCAAGTTCGCGCTTGCTTGTGGTAAGCGGGGTTGCGCGGTCACGTCCGCGCCGGCGTGTGTGTTAGCGGGGCCCCGTTGTCACATCCACGCTGGCGCCTGGGTGAGCAGGGCTACCCGGTCGCGTCCGAGCTGGCGTGTGGGTGAGCGGGGCCTCTCTGTCAGATCCGCGCTTCCTGTTGGTGAACCAGGTTGCCCAGTCACATCGGCACTGGTGTGTGGGTGGTAAGTGGGGTTGCGCGGTCACGTCCGCGCTGGCGTGTGGGTTAGCGGGGCCCCGCTGTCACATCCGCGCTGGCGCCTGAGTGAGAAGGGCTACCCGGTCACATCCACGCTGGCGTGTGTGTTAGCGGGGCCCCGATGTCACATCCGCGCTGGCGCCTGGGTAAGCAGGGCAACCCGGTCATGTCAGCGCTGGCAGTCACCTCTGCGCTGGGGTGTGGGTGAGCGGGTCTGGGGAATCACGTCCGCGGTGGCATTTCCGTTAGCAAGGCCGCGCGGACACATCCGGGCTGGCGTCGTCGTGCGCGGGTCTGGCGGCGCGCTCATGTCCGCGCTCGTGTCCGCAAGAGAGGTGTCTCAAGGTCACGTCCGAGCTGGCGTGTGGGTGAGCGGGGCTGCTCTGTCATTTCCGCGCTTGCCGGTGGGTGAGCCGGGCTGCCCAGTCACATCTGCACTGGCGTGTGGGTGGTAAAAGGGGTTGCGCGGTCACGTCCGCGCTGGCGTGTGGGTTAGCGGGGCCCCGCTGTCACATCCACGCTGGCGCCTGGGTGAGCAGGGCTACCGGGTCGCGTCCGAGCTGGCGTGTGGGTGAGCGGGGCCGCTCTGTCAGATCCGCGCTTCCTGTTGGTGAACCAGGTTGCCCAGTCACATCTGCACTGGCGTGTGGGTGGTAAGAGGGGTTGCGCGGTCACGTCCGCGCTGGCGTGTGGGTTAGCGGGGCCCCGCTGTCACATCCGCGCTGGCGCCTGAGTGAGAAGGGCTACCCGGTCACATCCGCGCTGGCGTGTGTGTTAGCGGGGCCCCGCTGTCACATCCGCGCTGGCGCCTGGGTAAGCAGGGCTACCCGGTCATGTCAGCGCTGGCGGTCACCTCTGCGCTGGGGTGTGGGTGAGCGGGTCTGGGGAATCACGTCCACGGTGGCATTTCCGTTAGCAAGACCGCGCGGACACATCCGCGCTGGCGTCGTCGTGCGCGGGTCTCGCGGCGCGCTCATGTCCGCGCTCGCGTCCGCAAGAGAGGTGTCTCAAGGTCACGTCCGAGCTGGCGTGTGGGTGAGCGGGGCTGCTCTGTCATTTCCGCGCTTGCCGGTGGGTGAACCGGGCTGCCCAGTCACATCTGCACTGGCGTGTGGGTGGTAAGAGGGGTTGCGCGGTCACGTCCGCGCTGGCGTGTGGGTTAGCGGGGCCCCGCTGTCACATCCACGCTGGCGCCTGGGTGAGCAGGGCTACCCGGTCGCGTCCGAGCTGGCGTGTGGGTGAGCGGGGCCGCTCTGTCAGATCCGCACTTCCTGTTGGTGAACCAGGTTGCCCAGTCACATCTGCACTGGTGTGTGGGTGGTAAGTGGGGTTGCGCGGTCACGTCCGCGCTGACGTGTGGGTGAGCGGGGCCCCGCTGTCACATCCGCGCTGGCGCCTGAGTGAGAAGGGCTACCCGGTCACATCCGCGCTGGCGTGTGTGTTAGCGGGGCCCCGCTGTCACATCCGCGCTGGCGCCTGGGTAAGTAGGGCTACCCGGTCATGTCAGCGCTGGCGGTCACCTCTGCGCTGGGGTGTGGGTGAGCGGGTCTGGGGAATCACGTCCGCGGTGGCATTTCCGTTAGCAAGGCCGCGCGGACACATCCGGGCTGGCGTCGTCGTGCGCGGGTCTGGCGGCGCGCTCATGTCCGCGCTCGTGTCCGCAAGAGAGGTGTCTCAAGGTCACGTCCGAGCTGGCGTGTGGGTGAGCGGGGCTGCTCTGTCATTTCCGCGCTTGCCGGTGGGTGAGCCGGGCTGCCCAGTCACATCTGCACTGGCGTGTGGGTGGTAAGAGGGGTTGCGCGGTCACGTCCGCGCTGGCGTGTGGGTTAGCGGGGCCCCGCTGTCACATCCACGCTGGCGCCTGGGTGAGCAGGGCTACCGGGTCGCGTCCGAGCTGGCGTGTGGGTGAGCGGGGCCGCTCTGTCAGATCCGCGCTTCCTGTTGGTGAACCAGGTTGCCCAGTCACATCTGCACTGGCGTGTGGGTGGTAAGAGGGGTTGCGCGGTCACGTCCGCGCTGGCGTGTGGGTTAGCGGGGCCCCGCTGTCACATCCGCGCTGGCGCCTGAGTGAGAAGGGCTACCCGGTCACATCCGCGCTGGCGTGTGTGTTAGCGGGGCCCCGCTGTCACATCCGCGCTGGCGCCTGGGTAAGCAGGGCTACCCGGTCATGTCAGCGCTGGCGGTCACCTCTGCGCTGGGGTGTGGGTGAGCGGGTCTGGGGAATCACGTCCACGGTGGCATTTCCGTTAGCAAGACCGCGCGGACACATCCGCGCTGGCGTCGTCGTGCGCGGGTCTCGCGGCGCGCTCATGTCCGCGCTCGCGTCCGCAAGAGAGGTGTCTCAAGGTCACGTCCGAGCTGGCGTGTGGGTGAGCGGGGCTGCTCTGTCATTTCCGCGCTTGCCGGTGGGTGAACCGGGCTGCCCAGTCACATCTGCACTGGCGTGTGGGTAGTAAGAGGGGTTGCGCGGTCACATCCATGCTGGCGCCTGGGTGAGCGGGGCTGCCGGGTCAAGTTCGCGCTTGCTTGTGGTAAGCGGGGTTGCGCGGTCATGTCCGCGCCGGCGTGTGTGTTAGCGGGGCCCCGTTGTCACATCCACGCTGGCGCCTGGGTGAGCAGGGCTACCCGGTCGCGTCCGAGCTGGCGTGTGGGTGAGCGGGGCCTCTCTGTCAGATCCGCGCTTCCTGTTGGTGAACCAGGTTGCCCAGTCACATCGGCACTGGTGTGTGGGTGGTAAGTGGGGTTGCGCGGTCACGTCCGCGCTGGCGTGTGGGTTAGCGGGGCCCCGCTGTCACATCCGCGCTGGCGCCTGAGTGAGAAGGGCTACCCGGTCACATCCACGCTGGCGTGTGTGTTAGCGGGGCCCCGATGTCACATCCGCGCTGGCGCCTGGGTAAGCAGGGCAACCCGGTCATGTCAGCGCTGGCAGTCACCTCTGCGCTGGGGTGTGGGTGAGCGGGCCTGGGGAATCACGTCCGCGGTGGCATTTCCGTTAGCAAGGCCGCGCGGACATATCCGCGCTGGCGTCGTCGTGCGCGCGTCTGGCGGCGCGCTCATGTCCGCGCTCGCGTCCGCAAGAGCCGGGCCTCAAGGTCACGTCCGAGCTGGCGTTTGGGTGAGTGGGGCGGTTCTGTCAGATCCGCGCTTCCCGTGGGTGAGCCGGGCTGCCCAGTCACATCTGCACTGGCGTGTGGGTGGTAAGAGGGGTTGCGCGGTCACGTCCGCGCTGGCGTGTGGGTTAGCGGGGCCCCGCTGTCACATCCACGCTGGCGCCTGGGTGAGCAGGGCTACCGGGTCGCGTCCGAGCTGGCGTGTGGGTGAGCGGGGCCGCTCTGTCAGATCCGCGCTTCCTGTTGGTGAACCAGGTTGCCCAGTCACATCTGCACTGGCGTGTGGGTGGTAAGAGGGGTTGCGCGGTCACGTCCGCGCTGGCGTGTGGGTTAGCGGGGCCCCGCTGTCACATCCGCGCTGGCGCCTGAGTGAGAAGGGCTACCCGGTCACATCCGCGCTGGCGTGTGTGTTAGCGGGGCCCCGCTGTCACATCCGCGCTGGCGCCTGGGTAAGCAGGGCTACCCGGTCATGTCAGCGCTGGCGGTCACCTCTGCGCTGGGGTGTGGGTGAGCGGGTCTGGGGAATCACGTCCACGGTGGCATTTCCGTTAGCAAGACCGCGCGGACACATCCGCGCTGGCGTCGTCGTGCGCGGGTCTCGCGGCGCGCTCATGTCCGCGCTCGCGTCCGCAAGAGAGGTGTCTCAAGGTCACGTCCGAGCTGGCGTGTGGGTGAGCGGGGCTGCTCTGTCATTTCCGCGCTTGCCGGTGGGTGAACCGGGCTGCCCAGTCACATCTGCACTGGCGTGTGGGTAGTAAGAGGGGTTGCGCGGTCACATCCATGCTGGCGCCTGGGTGAGCGGGGCTGCCGGGTCAAGTTCGCGCTTGCTTGTGGTAAGCGGGGTTGCGCGGTCACGTCCGCGCCGGCGTGTGTGTTAGCGGGGCCCCGTTGTCACATCCACGCTGGCGCCTGGGTGAGCAGGGCTACCCGGTCGCGTCCGAGCTGGCGTGTGGGTGAGCGGGGCCTCTCTGTCAGATCCGCGCTTCCTGTTGGTGAACCAGGTTGCCCAGTCACATCGGCACTGGTGTGTGGGTGGTAAGTGGGGTTGCGCGGTCACGTCCGCGCTGGCGTGTGGGTTAGCGGGGCCCCGCTGTCACATCCGCGCTGGCGCCTGAGTGAGAAGGGCTACCCGGTCACATCCACGCTGGCGTGTGTGTTAGCGGGGCCCCGATGTCACATCCGCGCTGGCGCCTGGGTAAGCAGGGCAACCCGGTCATGTCAGCGCTGGCGGTCACCTCTGCGCTGGGGTGTGGGTGAGCGGAGCCCCACTGTCATATCAGCGCTGGCGCCAGAGTGAGCGGGGCGGTGCGGTCACGTTTGTGCTGGCATTTGGGTGAGCGGGGACCCGCTGTCACCTCTGCGCTGGGGTGTGGGTGAGCGGGCCTGGGGAATCACGTCCGCGGTGGCATTTCCGTTAGCAAGGCCGCGCGGACATATCCGCGCTGGCGTCGTCGTGCGCGCGTCTGGCGGCGCGCTCATGTCCGCGCTCGCGTCCGCAAGAGCCGGGCCTCAAGGTCACGTCCGAGCTGGCGTTTGGGTGAGTGGGGGCGGTTCTGTCAGATCCGCGCTTCCCGTGGGTGAGCCGGGCTGCCCAGTCACATCTGCACTGGCGTGTGGGTGGTAAGAGGGGTTGCGCGGTCACGTCCGCGCTGGCGTGTGGGTTAGCGGGGCCCCGCTGTCACATCCACGCTGGCGCCTGGGCGTGAGCAGGGCTACCGGGTCGCGTCCGAGCTGGCGTGTGGGGTGAGCGGGGCCGCTCTGTCAGATCCGCGCTTCCTGTGGGTGAACCAGGCTGCCCAGTCACATCGGCACTGGTGTGTGAGTGGTAAGTGGGGTTGCGCGGTCAGGTCAGCGCTGACGTGTGGGTTAGCGGGACCCCCGCTGTCACATCCGCGCTGGCGCTGGGTGAGCAGGGCTACCCGGTCGCGTCCGAGCTGGCGTGTGGGTGATCGGGGCCGCTCTGTCAGATCCGCGCTTCCTGTGGGTGAACCAGGCTGCCCAGTCACATCGGCACTGGTGTGTGGGTGGTAAGTGGGGTTGCGTGGGTCACGTCCGCGCTGGCGTGTGGGTTAGCGGGGCCCCGCTGTCACATCCGCGCTGGCACCTGAGTGAGAAGGGCTACCCGGTCACATCCGCGCTGGTGTGTGTGTTATCGTGGCTCCGCTGTCACATCTGCGATGGCGCCCTGGGTGAGCAGGGATACCCGGTTATGTCAGCGCTGGCGTGTGGGGCACCGGTGCCGGGGAATCACGTCCAGGCTGGCGCCTGGGGTGAGCGGTGCTGTGCGGTCACGTCTGCGCTGGCGTGTGGGTGAGCGGGGCCCTGCTGTCATATCAGCTCTGGCGCCAGAGTGATCGGGGCGGTGCGGTCACGTTCGTGCTGGCATTTGGGTGAGCGGGGACCCGCTGTCACGTCCGCGCTGGCGTGTGTGTGAGCGGTCTGGGGAATCATGACCGCGGGTGGCATTTCCGTTAGCAAGGCGCGCGGACACATCCGGGCTGGCGTCCTCGTGCGCGGGTCTGGCGCTCACCCAAACACCAGCGCAGGACTTGACCGCATAGCACCGCTCACCCAGGCGCCAGCGCGGACGTGATTCCCAGGCACCGCTGCCCAACACGCCAGCGCTGACATAACCGGGTATCCCTGCTCACCCAGGCACCAGCTCGGATGTGACAGCGGGGCCTCGCTAACACACACGCCAGCGCGGACGTGACCGCACATCCCCACTTACCACCTACACGCCAGTGCAGATGTGACCGGGCTGCCCGGTTCACCCACAGGAAGAGCGGATCTGACAGAGCAGCCCCGGTCACCCACACGCCAGCTCAGACGTGACCGTGAGGCCCCGCTCATGCGGACATGAGGCGCGCGGCCAGACCCGCTCACGACGACGCAGCGAGTATGTGGCCGCGCGGCTTTGCTAACGGTAATGCCACCGCGGACGTGATTCCCCAGACCCGCTCACACACACTCCAGCGCGGACGTGACAGCGGGTCCCCGCTCACCCAAAATGCCAGCACAAACGTGACCGCACCGCCCCGATCACTCTGGCGCCAGCGCTTATATGACATCGGGGCCCCGCTCACCCACACGCCAGCGCAAACGTGACCGCACAGCACCGCTCACCCAGGCCCCAGCGCGGACGTGATTCCGCGGCACCGCTGCCCCACACGCCAGCGCTGACATGACCGGGTAGCCCTGCTCACCTAGGTGCCAGCGCGGATGTGACAGCGGGGCTCCGCTAACACACACGCCAGCGCGGATGTGCGATCACGTCTGCGCTGGCGTGGGCGTGAGCAGGGACCCGCTGTCATATCAGCGCTGGCGCCTGGGTAAGCGGGGCTGCCCGGTCAAGTTCGCGCTTGCTTGTGGTAAGCGGGGGTAGCGAGGTCACGTCCGCGCTGGTGTGTGTGTTAGCGGGGCCCCGCTGTCACATCAGCGCTGGCGGCACGGTGAGCAGGGCTACCCGGTCACGTCCGCGCTGTCGTGTGGGTGAGCGGGGCTGCTCTGTCAGATCCGCGCTTGCCGGTGGGTGAACCGGGCTGCCCAGTCACATCTGCAGTGGCGTGTGGGTGGTAAGAGGGGTTGCGCGGTCACGTCCACGCTGGCGTGTGGGTTAGCGGGGCCCCGCTGTCACATCCGCGCTGGCGCCTGACTGAGAAGGGCTACCCGGTCACATCCGCGCTGGCGTGTGTGTTAGCGGGGCCCCGCTGTCACATCCGCGCTGGCGCCTGGGTAAGCAGGGCTACCCGGTCATGTCAGCGCTGGCGGTCACCTCTGCGCTGGGGTGTGGGTGAGCGGGTCTGGGGAATCACGTCCGCGGTGGCATTTCCGTTAGCAAGGCCGCGCGGACATATCCGCGCTGGCGTCGTCGTGCGCGCGTCTGGCGGCGCGCTCATGTCCGCGCTCGCGTCCGCAAGAGCCGGGCCTCAAGGTCACGTCCGAGCTGGCGTTTGGGTGAGTGGGGCGGTTCTGTCAGATCCGCGCTTCCCGTGGGTGAGCCGGGCTGCCCAGTCACATCTGCACTGGCGTGTGGGTGGTAAGAGGGGTTGCGCGGTCACGTCCGCGCTGGCGTGTGGGTTAGCGGGGCCCCGCTGTCACATCCACGCTGGCGCCTGGGTGAGCAGGGCTACCGGGTCGCGTCCGAGCTGGCGTGTGGGTGAGCGGGGCCGCTCTGTCAGATCCGCGCTTCCTGTTGGTGAACCAGGTTGCCCAGTCACATCTGCACTGGCGTGTGGGTGGTAAGAGGGGTTGCGCGGTCACGTCCGCGCTGGCGTGTGGGTTAGCGGGGCCCCGCTGTCACATCCGCGCTGGCGCCTGAGTGAGAAGGGCTACCCGGTCACATCCGCGCTGGCGTGTGTGTTAGCGGGGCCCCGCTGTCACATCCGCGCTGGCGCCTGGGTAAGCAGGGCTACCCGGTCATGTCAGCGCTGGCGGTCACCTCTGCGCTGGGGTGTGGGTGAGCGGGTCTGGGGAATCACGTCCACGGTGGCATTTCCGTTAGCAAGACCGCGCGGACACATCCGCGCTGGCGTCGTCGTGCGCGGGTCTCGCGGCGCGCTCATGTCCGCGCTCGCGTCCGCAAGAGAGGTGTCTCAAGGTCACGTCCGAGCTGGCGTGTGGGTGAGCGGGGCTGCTCTGTCATTTCCGCGCTTGCCGGTGGGTGAACCGGGCTGCCCAGTCACATCTGCACTGGCGTGTGGGTAGTAAGAGGGGTTGCGCGGTCACATCCATGCTGGCGCCTGGGTGAGCGGGGCTGCCGGGTCAAGTTCGCGCTTGCTTGTGGTAAGCGGGGTTGCGCGGTCACGTCCGCGCCGGCGTGTGTGTTAGCGGGGCCCCGTTGTCACATCCACGCTGGCGCCTGGGTGAGCAGGGCTACCCGGTCGCGTCCCAGCTGGCGTGTGGGTGAGCGGGGCCTCTCTGTCAGATCCGCGCTTCCTGTTGGTGAACCAGGTTGCCCAGTCACATCGGCACTGGTGTGTGGGTGGTAAGTGGGGTTGCGCGGTCACGTCCGCGCTGGCGTGTGGGTTAGCGGGGCCCCGCTGTCACATCCGCGCTGGCGCCTGAGTGAGAAGGGCTACCCGGTCACATCCACGCTGGCGTGTGTGTTAGCGGGGCCCCGATGTCACATCCGCGCTGGCGCCTGGGTAAGCAGGGCAACCCGGTCATGTCAGCGCTGGCAGTCACCTCTGCGCTGGGGTGTGGGTGAGCGGGCCTGGGGAATCACGTCCGCGGTGGCATTTCCGTTAGCAAGGCCGCGCGGACATATCCGCGCTGGCGTCGTCGTGCGCGCGTCTGGCGGCGCGCTCATGTCCGCGCTCGCGTCCGCAAGAGCCGGGCCTCAAGGTCACGTCCGAGCTGGCGTTTGGGTGAGTGGGGCGGTTCTGTCAGATCCGCGCTTCCCGTGGGTGAGCCGGGCTGCCCAGTCACATCTGCACTGGCGTGTGGGTGGTAAGAGAGGTTGCGCGGTCACGTCCGCGCTGGCGTGTGGGTTAGCGGGGCCCCGCTGTCACATCCACGCTGGCGCCTGGGTGAGCAGGGCTACCCGGTCGCGTCCGAGCTGGCGTGTGGGTGAGCGGGGCCACTCTGTCAGATCCGCGCTTCCTGTGGGTGAACCAGGCTGCCCAGTCACATCGGCACTGGTGTGTGGGTGGTAAGTGGGGTTGCGCGGTCAGGTCAGCGCTGACGTGTGGGTTAGCGGGACCCCGCTGTCACATCCGCGCTGGCGCCTGGGTGAGCAGGGCTACCCGGTCGCGTCCGAGCTGGCGTGTGGGTGATCGGGGCCGCTCTGTCAGATCCGCGCTTCCTGTGGGTGAACCAGGCTGCCCAGTCACATCGGCACTGGTGTGTGGGTGGTAAGTGGGGTTGCGTGGTCACGTCCGCGCTGGCGTGTGGGTTAGCGGGGCCCCGCTGTCACATCCGCGCTGGCACCTGAGTGAGAAGGGCTACCCGGTCACATCCGCGCTGGTGTGTGTGTTATCGTGGCTCCGCTGTCACATCTGCGATGGCGCCTGGGTGAGCAGGGATACCCGGTTATGTCAGCGCTGGCGTGTGGGGCACCGGTGCCGGGGAATCACGTCCAGGCTGGCGCCTGGGTGAGCGGTGCTGTGCGGTCACGTCTGCGCTGGCGTGTGGGTGAGCGGGGCCCTGCTGTCATATCAGCTCTGGCGCCAGAGTGATCGGGGCGGTGCGGTCACGTTCGTGCTGGCATTTGGGTGAGCGGGGACCCGCTGTCACGTCCGCGCTGGCGTGTGTGTGAGCGGGTCTGGGGAATCATGACCGCGGTGGCATTTCCGTTAGCAAGGCGCGCGGACACATCCGGGCTGGCGTCCTCGTGCGCGGGTCTGGCGCTCACCCAAACACCAGCGCAGACTTGACCGCATAGCACCGCTCACCCAGGCGCCAGCGCGGACGTGATTCCCAGGCACCGCTGCCCAACACGCCAGCGCTGACATAACCGGGTATCCCTGCTCACCCAGGCACCAGCTCGGATGTGACAGCGGGGCCTCGCTAACACACACGCCAGCGCGGACGTGACCGCACATCCCCACTTACCACCTACACGCCAGTGCAGATGTGACCGGGCTGCCCGGTTCACCCACAGGAAGAGCGGATCTGACAGAGCAGCCCCGGTCACCCACACGCCAGCTCAGACGTGACCGTGAGGCCCCGCTCATGCGGACATGAGCGCGCGGCCAGACCCGCTCACGACGACGCCAGCGAGTATGTGGCCGCGCGGCTTTGCTAACGGTAATGCCACCGCGGACGTGATTCCCCAGACCCGCTCACACACACTCCAGCGCGGACGTGACAGCGGGTCCCCGCTCACCCAAATGCCAGCACAAACGTGACCGCACCGCCCCGATCACTCTGGCGCCAGCGCTTATATGACATCGGGGCCCCGCTCACCCACACGCCAGCGCAAACGTGACCGCACAGCACCGCTCACCCAGGCCCCAGCGCGGACGTGATTCCGCGGCACCGCTGCCCCACACGCCAGCGCTGACATGACCGGGTAGCCCTGCTCACCTAGGTGCCAGCGCGGATGTGACAGCGGGGCTCCGCTAACACACACGCCAGCGCGGATGTGCGATCACGTCTGCGCTGGCGTGGGCGTGAGCAGGGACCCGCTGTCATATCAGCGCTGGCGCCTGGGTAAGCGGGGCTGCCCGGTCAAGTTCGCGCTTGCTTGTGGTAAGCGGGGTAGCGAGGTCACGTCCGCGCTGGTGTGTGTGTTAGCGGGGCCCCGCTGTCACATCAGCGCTGGCGGCACGGTGAGCAGGGCTACCCGGTCACGTCCGCGCTGTCGTGTGGGGTGAGCGGGGCTGCTCTGTCAGATCCGCGCTTGCCGGTGGGTGAACCGGGCTGCCCAGTCACATCTGCAGTGGCGTGTGGGTGGTAAGAGGGGTTGCGCGGTCACGTCCACGCTGGCGTGTGGGTTAGCGGGGCCCCGCTGTCACATCCGCGCTGGCGCCTGACTGAGAAGGGCTACCCGGTCACATCCGCGCTGGCGTGTGTGTTAGCGGGGCCCCGCTGTCACATCCGCGCTGGCGCCTGGGTAAGCAGGGCTACCCGGTCATGTCAGCGCTGGCGGTCACCTCTGCGCTGGGGTGTGGGTGAGCGGGTCTGGGGAATCACGTCCGCGGTGGCATTTCCGTTAGCAAGGCCGCGCGGACATATCCGCGCTGGCGTCGTCGTGCGCGCGTCTGGCGGCGCGCTCATGTCCGCGCTCGCGTCCGCAAGAGCCGGGCCTCAAGGTCACGTCCGAGCTGGCGTTTGGGTGAGTGGGGCGGTTCTGTCAGATCCGCGCTTCCCGTGGGTGAGCCGGGCTGCCCAGTCACATCTGCACTGGCGTGTGGGTGGTAAGAGGGGTTGCGCGGTCACGTCCGCGCTGGCGTGTGGGTTAGCGGGGCCCCGCTGTCACATCCACGCTGGCGCCTGGGTGAGCAGGGCTACCGGGTCGCGTCCGAGCTGGCGTGTGGGTGAGCGGGGCCGCTCTGTCAGATCCGCGCTTCCTGTTGGTGAACCAGGTTGCCCAGTCACATCTGCACTGGCGTGTGGGTGGTAAGAGGGGTTGCGCGGTCACGTCCGCGCTGGCGTGTGGGTTAGCGGGGCCCCGCTGTCACATCCGCGCTGGCGCCTGAGTGAGAAGGGCTACCCGGTCACATCCGCGCTGGCGTGTGTGTTAGCGGGGCCCCGCTGTCACATCCGCGCTGGCGCCTGGGTAAGCAGGGCTACCCGGTCATGTCAGCGCTGGCGGTCACCTCTGCGCTGGGGTGTGGGTGAGCGGGTCTGGGGAATCACGTCCACGGTGGCATTTCCGTTAGCAAGACCGCGCGGACACATCCGCGCTGGCGTCGTCGTGCGCGGGTCTCGCGGCGCGCTCATGTCCGCGCTCGCGTCCGCAAGAGAGGTGTCTCAAGGTCACGTCCGAGCTGCGTGTGGGTGAGCGGGGCTGCTCTGTCATTTCCGCGCTTGCCGGTGGGTGAACCGGGCTGCCCAGTCACATCTGCACTGGCGTGTGGGTAGTAAGAGGGGTTGCGCGGTCACATCCATGCTGGCGCCTGGGTGAGCGGGGCTGCCGGGTCAAGTTCGCGCTTGCTTGTGGTAAGCGGGGTTGCGCGGTCACGTCCGCGCCGGCGTGTGTGTTAGCGGGGCCCCGTTGTCACATCCACGCTGGCGCCTGGGTGAGCAGGGCTACCCGGTCGCGTCCGAGCTGGCGTGTGGGTGAGCGGGGCCTCTCTGTCAGATCCGCGCTTCCTGTTGGTGAACCAGGTTGCCCAGTCACATCGGCACTGGTGTGTGGGTGGTAAGTGGGGTTGCGCGGTCACGTCCGCGCTGGCGTGTGGGTTAGCGGGGCCCCGCTGTCACATCCGCGCTGGCGCCTGAGTGAGAAGGGCTACCCGGTCACATCCACGCTGGCGTGTGTGTTAGCGGGGCCCCGATGTCACATCCGCGCTGGCGCCTGGGTAAGCAGGGCAACCCGGTCATGTCAGCGCTGGCAGTCACCTCTGCGCTGGGGTGTGGGTGAGCGGGCCTGGGGAATCACGTCCGCGGTGGCATTTCCGTTAGCAAGGCCGCGCGGACATATCCGCGCTGGCGTCGTCGTGCGCGCGTCTGGCGGCGCGCTCATGTCCGCGCTCGCGTCCGCAAGAGCCGGGCCTCAAGGTCACGTCCGAGCTGGCGTTTGGGTGAGTGGGGCGGTTCTGTCAGATCCGCGCTTCCCGTGGGTGAGCCGGGCTGCCCAGTCACATCTGCACTGGCGTGTGGGTGGTAAGAGAGGTTGCGCGGTCACGTCCGCGCTGGCGTGTGGGTTAGCGGGGCCCCGCTGTCACATCCACGCTGGCGCCTGGGTGAGCAGGGCTACCTGGTCGCGTCCGAGCTGGCGTGTGGGTGAGCGGGGCCGCTCTGTCAGATCCGCGCTTCCTGTGGGTGAACCAGGCTGCCCAGTCACATCGGCACTGGTGTGTGGGTGGTAAGTGGGGTTGCGCGGTCAGGTCAGCGCTGACGTGTGGGTTAGCGGGACCCCGCTGTCACATCCGCGCTGGCGCCTGGGTGAGCAGGGCTACCCGGTCGCGTCCGAGCTGGCGTGTGGGTGATCGGGGCCGCTCTGTCAGATCCGCGCTTCCTGTGGGTGAACCAGGCTGCCCAGTCACATCGGCACTGGTGTGTGGGTGGTAAGAGGGGTTGCGCGGTCACGTCCGCGCTGGCGTGTGGGTTAGCGGGGCCCCGCTGTCACATCCGCGCTGGCACCTGAGTGAGAAGGGCTACCCGGTCACATCCGCGCTGGTGTGTGTGTTATCGTGGCTCCGCTGTCACATCTGCGATGGCGCCTGGGTGAGCAGGGATACCCGGTTATGTCAGCGCTGGCGTGTGGGGCACCGGTGCCGGGGAATCACGTTCAGGCTGGCGCCTGGGTGAGCGGTGCTGTGCGGTCACGTCTGCGCTGGCGTGTGGGTGAGCGGGGCCCTGCTGTCATATCAGCTCTGGCGCCAGAGTGATCGGGGCGGTGCGGTCACGTTCGTGCTGGCATTTGGGTGAGCGGGGACCCGCTGTCACGTCCGCGCTGGCGTGTGTGTGAGCGGGTCTGGGGAATCATGACCGCGGTGGCATTTCCGTTAGCAAGGCGCGCGGACACATCCGGGCTGGCGTCCTCGTGCGCGGGTCTGGCGCTCACCCAAACACCAGCGCAGACTTGACCGCATAGCACCGCTCACCCAGGCGCCAGCGCGGACGTGATTCCCAGGCACCGCTGCCCAACACGCCAGCGCTGACATAACCGGGTATCCCTGCTCACCCAGGCACCAGCTCGGATGTGACAGCGGGGCCTCGCTAACACACACGCCAGCGCGGACGTGACCGCACATCCCCACTTACCACCTACACGCCAGTGCAGATGTGACCGGGCTGCCCGGTTCACCCACAGGAAGAGCGGATCTGACAGAGCAGCCCCGGTCACCCACACGCCAGCTCAGACGTGACCGTGAGGCCCCGCTCATGCGGACATGAGCGCGCGGCCAGACCCGCTCACGACGACGCCAGCGAGTATGTGGCCGCGCGGCTTTGCTAACGGTAATGCCACCGCGGACGTGATTCCCCAGACCCGCTCACACACACTCCAGCGCGGACGTGACAGCGGGTCCCCGCTCACCCAAATGCCAGCACAAACGTGACCGCACCGCCCCGATCACTCTGGCGCCAGCGCTTATATGACATCGGGGCCCCGCTCACCCACACGCCAGCGCAAACGTGACCGCACAGCACCGCTCACCCAGGCCCCAGCGCGGACGTGATTCCGCGGCACCGCTGCCCCACACGCCAGCGCTGACATGACCGGGTAGCCCTGCTCACCTAGGTGCCAGCGCGGATGTGACAGCGGGGCTCCGCTAACACACACGCCAGCGCGGATGTGCGATCACGTCTGCGCTGGCGTGGGCGTGAGCAGGGACCCGCTGTCATATCAGCGCTGGCGCCTGGGTAAGCGGGGCTGCCCGGTCAAGTTCGCGCTTGCTTGTGGTAAGCGGGGGTAGCGAGGTCACGTCCGCGCTGGTGTGTGTGTTAGCGGGGCCCCGCTGTCACATCAGCGCTGGCGGCACGGTGAGCAGGGCTACCCGGTCACGTCCGCGCTGTCGTGTGGGTGAGCGGGGCTGCTCTGTCAGATCCGCGCTTGCCGGTGGGTGAACCGGGCTGCCCAGTCACATCTGCAGTGGCGTGTGGGTGGTAAGAGGGGTTGCGCGGTCACGTCCACGCTGGCGTGTGGGTTAGCGGGGCCCCGCTGTCACATCCGCGCTGGCGCCTGAGTGAGAAGGGCTACCCGGTCACATCCGCGCTGGCGTGTGTGTTAGCGGGGCCCCGCTGTCACATCCGCGCTGGCGCCTGGGTAAGCAGGGCTACCCGGTCATGTCAGCGCTGGCGGTCACCTCTGCGCTGGGGTGTGGGTGAGCGGGTCTGGGGAATCACGTCCGCGGTGGCATTTCCGTTAGCAAGGCCGCGCGGACACATCCGCGCTGGCGTCGTCGTGCTCGGGTCTGGCGGCGCGCTCATGTCCGCGCTCGCGTCCGCAAGAGAGGTGTCTCAAGGTCACGTCCGAGCTGGCGTTTGGGTGAGTGGGGCGGTTCTGTCAGATCCGCGCTTCCCGTGGGTGAACCGGGCTGCCCAGTCACATCTGCACTGGCGTGTGGGTGGTAAGAGGGGTTGCGCGGTCACGTCCGCGCTGGCGTGTGGGTTAGCGGGGCCCCGCTGTCACATTCACGCTGGCGCCTGGGTGAGCGGGGCTGCCGGGTCAAGTTCCCTCTTGCTTGTGGTAAGCGGGGTTGCGCCGTCACGTCCGCGCTGGCGTGTGGGTTAGCGGGGCCCCGCTGTCACATCCACGCTGGCGCCTGGGTGAGCAGGGCTACCCGGTCACGTCTGAGCTGGCGTGTGGGTTAGCGGGTCTGCTCTGTCAGATCCTCGCTTGCCGGTGGGTGAACCGTGCTGCCCAGTCACATCTTCACTGGTGTGTGGGTGGTAAGTGGGGTTTCACGGTCACGTCCGCGCTGGCGTGTGAGTTAGCAGGGCCCCGCTGTCACATCCACGCTGGCGCCTGGGTGAGCAGGGATACACGGTCGCGTCCGAGCTGGCGTGTGGGTGAGCGGGGGCCGCTCTGTCAGATCCGCGCTTCCTGTTGGTGAACCAGGTTGCCCAGTCACATCGGCACTGGTGTGTGGGTGGTAAGTGGGGTTGCGCGGTCACGTCCGCGCTGGCGTGTGGATTAGCGAGGCCCCGCTGTCACATCCGCGCTGGCGCCTGAGTGACAAGGGCTACCCGGTCATGTCAGCGCTGGCGGTCAACTCTGCGCTGGGGTGTGGGTGAGCGGGTCTGGGGAATCACGTCCGCGGTGGCATTTCCGTTAGCAAGGCCGCGCGGACATATCCGCGCTGGCGTCGTCGTGCGCGGGTCTGGCGGCGCGCTCAAGTCCGCGCTCGCGTCCGCAAGAGCGGGGCCTCACGGTCACGTCCGAGCTGGCGTGTGGGTTAGCGGGGCCCCGCTGTCACATCCACGCTGGCGCCTGGGTGAGCAGGGCTACCTGGTCGCGTCCGAGCTGGCGTGTGGGTGAGCGGTGCCGCTCTGTCAGATCCGCACTTCCTGTGGGTGAACCAGGCTGCCCAGTCACATCGGCACTGGTGTGTGGGTGGTAAGTGGGGTTGCGTGGTCATGTCCGCGCTGGCGTGTGGGTTAGCGGGGCCCCTCTGTCACATCCGCTCTGGCGCCTGAGTGAGAAGGACTACCCGGTCACATCCGCGCTGGTGTGTGTGTTATCGTGGCTCCGCTGTCACATCTGCGATGGCGCCTGGGTGAGCAGGGATACCCGGTTATGTCAGCGCTGGCGTGTGGGGCACCGGTGCCGGGGAATCACGTCCAGGCTGGCGCCTGGGTGAGCGGTGCTGTGCGGTCACGTCTGCGCTGGCGTGTGGGTGAGCGGGGCCCTGCTGTCATATCAGCTCTGGCGCCAGAGTGATCGGGGCGGTGCGGTCACGTTCGTGCTGGCATTTGGGTGAGCGGGGACCCGCTGTCACGTCCGCGCTGGCGTGTGTGTGAGCGGGTCTGGGGAATCACGATCGCGGTGGCATTTCCGTTAGCAAGGCCGCGCGGACACATCCGGGCTGGCGTCCTCGTGCGCGGGTCTAGCGCTCACCCAAACGCCAGCGCAGACTTGACCGCATAGCACCGCTCACCCAGGCGCCAGCGCGGACGTGATTCCCAGGCACCGCTGCCCAACACGCCAGCGCTGACATAACCGGGTATCCCTGCTCACCCAGGCACCAGCTCGGATGTGACAGCGGGGCCTCGCTAACACACACGCCAGCGCGGACGTGACCGCACATCCCCACTTACCACCTACACGCCAGTGCAGATGTGACCGGGCTGCCCGGTTCACCCACAGGAAGAGCGGATCTGACAGAGCAGCCCCGGTCACCCACACGCCAGGTCGGACGTGACCGTGAGGCCCCGCTCATGCGGACATGAGCGCGCGGCCACACCCGCTCACGACGACGCCAGCGAGTATGTGGCCGCGCGGCTTTGCTAACGGTAATGCCACCGCGGACGTGATTCCCCAGACCCGCTCACACACACTCCAGCGCGGACGTGACAGCGGGTCCCCGCTCACCCAAATGCCAGCACAAACGTGACCGCACCGCCCCGATCACTCTGGCGCCAGCGCTTATATGACATCGGGGCCCCGCTCACCCACACGCCAGCGCTGACATGACCGGGTAGCCCTGCTCACCTAGGTGCCAGCGCGGATGTGACAGCGGGGCTCCGCTAACACACACGCCAGCGCGGATGTGCGATCACGTCTGCGCTGGCGTGGGCGTGAGCAGGGACCCGCTATCATATCAGCGCTGGCGTCTGGGTAAGCGGGGCTGCCCGGTCAAGTTCGCGCTTGCTTGTGGTAAGCGGGGGTAGCGAGGTCACGTCCGCGCTGGTGTGTGTGTTAGCGGGGCCCCGCTGTCACATCAGCGCTGGCGGCAGGGTGAGCAGGGCTACCCGGTCACGTCCGCGCTGTCGTGTGGGTGAGCGGGGCTGCTCTTTTAGATCCGCGCTTGCCGGTGGGTGAACTGGGCTGCCCAGTCACATATGCACTGGCGTGTGGATGAGCGGGGTTGCGCGGTCACGTCCGCGCTAGCGTGTAGGTTAGCGGGGCCCCGCTGTCACATCCACGCTGGCGCCTGGGTGAGCAGGGCTACCCGGTCGAGTCCGAGCTGGCGTGTGTGTTAGCGGGGCCCCGCTGTCACATCCGAGCTGGCGCCTGGGTGAGCAGGGCTACCCGGTCGCGTCCGAGCTGGCGTGTGGGTGATTGGGGCTGCTCTGTCAGATCCGCGCTTGCCGGTGGGTGAACCGGGCTGCCCAGTCACATCTGCACTGGTGTGTGGGTGGTAAGAGGGGTTGCGCGGTCACGTCCTCGCTGGCGTGTGGGTTAGCGGGGCCCCGCTGTCACATCCACGCTGGCGCCTGGGTGAGCAGGGCTACCCGGTCGCGTCCGAGCTGGCGTGTGGGTGAGCGGGGCCGCTCTGTTAGATCCGCGCTTCCTGTTGGTGAACCAGGTTGCCCAGTCACATCGGCACTGGTGTGTGGGTGGTAAGTGGGGTTGCGCGGTCACGTCCGCGCTGGCGTGTGGGTTAGCGGGGCCCCGCTGTCACATCCGCGCTGGCGCCTGAGTGAGAAGGGCTACCCGGTCACATCCGTGCTGGCGTGTGTGTTAGCGGGGCCCCGCTGTCACGTCCGCGCTGGCGTGTGTGTGAGCGGGTCTGGGGAATCACGTCCGCGGTGGCATTTCCGTTAGCAAGGCCCCGCGGACACATCCAGGCTGGCGTCCTCGTGCGCGGGTCTGGCGTTCACCCAAACGCCAGCGCAGACTTGACCGCATAGCACCGCTCACCCAGGCGCCAGCGCGGACGTGATTCCGCGGCACCGCTGCCCCATACGCCAGCGCTGACATGACCGGGTAGCCCTGCTCACCCAGGCGCCAGCGCGGATGTGATAGCGGGGCTCCGCTAACACACACGCCAGCGCCGATGTGACCGAGTAGCCCTGCTCACCCGGGCGCCAGCGCAGATGTGACAGCGGGGCCCCGCTATCCCACACGCCAGCCCGGACGTGACTGCGCAACCCCTCATACCACCCACACGCCAGTGCAGATGTGACTGGGCAGCCCGGTTCACCCACAGGAAGCGCGGATCTGACAGAACAGCCCCGCTCATCCACACGCCAGCTCGGACGTGACCGTGAGGCCCCGCTCATGCGGACGCTAGCGCGGACTTGAGCGCGCGGCCCGACCCGCTCACGACGACGCCAGCGCGGATGTGCGATCACGTCTGCGCTGGCGTGGGCGTGAGCAGGGACCCGCTGTCATATCAGCGCTGGCGCCTGGGTAAGCGGGGCTGCCCGGTCAAGTTCGCGCTTGCTTGTGGTAAGCGGGGTAGCGAGGTCACGTCCGCGCTGGCGTGTGTGTTAGCGGGGCCCCGCTGTCACATCAGCGCTGGCGGTAGGGTGAGCAGGGCTACCCGGTCACGTCCGCGCTGGCGTGTGGGTGAGCGGGGCTGCTCTGTCAGTTCCGCGCTTGCCGGTGGGTGAACTGGGCTGCCCAGTCACATCTGCACTGGCGTGTGGGTGGTAAGAGGGGTTGCGCGGTCACGTCCGCGCTGGCGTGTGGGTTAGCGGGGCCCCGCTGTCACATCCGCGCTGGCGCCTGGGTGAGCAGGGCTACCTGGTCGCGTCCGAGCTGGCGTGTGTGTTATTGGGGCCCCGCTGTCACATCCGAGCTGGCGCCTGGGTGAGCAGGGATACCCGGTTATGTCAGCGCTGGTGTGTGGTGCAGCGGTGCCGGGGAATTACGTCCAGGCTGGCTCCTGGGTGAGCGGGGCTGCCAGGTCGAGTTCGCGCTTGCTTTTGGTAAGCGGGGTAGCGCGGTCTCGTCCGCGCTGGCGTGTGTGTTATTGGGGCATCTCAAAATCAGCTTGCCCATAACAATGTGTTTGTATGGATACTTCTCTGAACTTCTCCCCCTGTACTTTCCATGTCTGTCATTGATACCAGCATTTAACTCAGTGCATTAAACCTAAAACCAAAGCAGCATGCTTGAAAATTCTCTTTCCCTGATTCTATTCATATTACAGTATCAATCTATCTGAAAGTCTTTCTGCTCTAACTTGAAATTCATATCTCCAACCCATAACATTTCTCCCGCTTCCAATAGCATCCCACTAGTCTGAGTGAAAGTAACTTTGCCTCTTACCTACCATAGTTGACTTCTAGCAGCTCTCCCAAATTCTTCTCTTACTCCTTCCCAGTCAATGTCCACAGGGTGGAGAGACATCACATCCACAAATTGAAAATCAATCAAACTATTTTCTTACTTTCCAAATAGCTCTTAAAGTCATTCTGGTTTATACCTTTCTATTATCAGCCAGTTTACCCACTTTAACATCATCTCCACTCCAGTACTCTTTATTTGTTTAACTTAGCATATTTTAAAACCGCTAACACATTATGATGACACTTGTTTTGAATTTAAACTCTGCACTGTATGCAAAAATGCTGTTGTTTCAAGCACTTAATATTTCCATGACTCTGTGCCCATTGTCATGTTATTTTTTTTCTTGTTTATTCTGTTACCATTGTCCCAACTTTTCTCCTTTGCCCTCCTCTTCCCAGCCCACCCCCCACTCCCACAGTCAATCTCCACCCAGTTGTCCATGCCCGTAGGTCATTCGTACATGCTCTTTTACTAGTCCCTTCCCCTTCTTTCCACCCTTCCTCCCCTCCCCTCTTTCTTCTGGTAGCTGTCAGTCTATTCCAAGTGATGCTTTCTTTTTGTGGCTACCATGTATGTATGTTAGTATTGATCACCGTTTGACATCTAAAAACGATTCATGCAGGAGACAAACTGCTATTTTAACTTTGTCTTTCATTAAAAAAAAAAAGCATTGTATTGTAGCTACATATCATTGACATCATTTTTAGAATGTTATTTATTTATTGTTAATATCACTGGAAGTAGAAACAGATAGATACTTACATTTCAGTGTCAATACACTTTTATAAGTTTGGGGCACCGGATATTAGATTTGCAAAGACCTTTTTATGTGACTGTTTGAATTTAGCATTAACTAGCATGATGCTGAGAAGTGACCACTCTGATAACATGCATGTCATGGCATTAAAATTACTGGTGTGAGATGAATATTTACTGAACAAGTATTTCAAATTTTAAAATAAATGTTGTGTATTTATGAGAGAAAATCGATGTAGAAGAATAAATATGACAGCTGCTTTTTAATCATATGTAGAAGTTATGTTTCTCATCTGTGACATTTAATAGCACAATGCATTTGAAAGAATGAACCACTAAGTATTCATGTTACTAAGCATCTTTGCACAATAAGCATTACTAAAATAACTCACATTCTGTGTTTTTGAAAAAGATTGAAGCCCCTCCCCTAGTGCTACATGTTGGGCTACTTCTTTGCCTAACACACGGCACTAGCAAATACCTTAAGTTTGGCTTGAGAAAACATTTTTAACCTCTGTTTTCTTAGCTCATCAAATTATCCATCCATGACTTTATCATGTGGGTGGAAGGCTCGACTCCAGACAGGTGACACACCTAGGGTAAAAATCAAGGATTAATTACTTCTTTCTTCATAATTGCTGTTACTACACTAAATGCTAAAACAGTTTTGGGAATGATGGCACTATTGACAATAGCACCATCCATTCAGACACTTGTACTTATGGTATTAATATGTATTATTTTAAAATGTTAATTAACCTTCCAAATTCCAGGATAGTCATTCCTATTCACTATTTGAGTCACATAAAAACATATTTGAAAATGTTAAGTTATATATACTAGTAATATATCTAAAAAGAAGATTAAAGAGATATCAGAAATCAAAATTATTGGGAATTTTACAACAATTTAAACATAGTAAACACAAATTCTATTGCAAATATTTCTAATTTTAAAGACATATTGAAATGTGGTAAAGAAGTTGGCCTTTCACGTAACTAAAAATAATAATAAAACTAAAGAAAAATGATGTCCAAAGCAACTGCTTTATGGTTATGAAAATTAATGAAGACATTCACTAAATTGGGAAGCAGATATTTAGGAAAAACTACTAAACTTTGGGTAAGAATATTTGAACTCTATCATGTTATTGCCTAGAATAGTTCTTATTATCTACCTAGCTCTATAATATTGTTGTTTATCCAGAGAAGACTGGTCATGAAAATCAACAGCTTCTTTAAGATATGGATGTCCTTAGTTTAGAACAGAGTGGAAAATACCTTATGTCCAAAAGAATTAATAGTAATAGTAGCAACTTTATTAGTAAATTATAAGTGAAAAGAGAGATTCAAAGAGCCTCAGATTGTGGCCCCAATTGGGGCAAGCAATAGCCAAATAGCCAGTTATTTACTGTATAGAGCAAGGTCAATAAAATGTCATTGGTCCAGTCA
Source organism: Furipterus horrens (assembly GCF_987537825.1). NCBI lineage: Eukaryota > Metazoa > Chordata > Mammalia > Chiroptera > Furipteridae > Furipterus > Furipterus horrens. The sequence goes on from NW_028327171.1 coordinate 15,105,722, forward strand.
AAATAGCGTAAAGTATATACAACATAATGGAGTCCCTCATGTTAACAAAGATGGCTGCCAGTTAGCCATGACACTTTGGTTAAAGAGGGAAACTACCTAAGTAAGTCACACTATACACATCTGGCAAGGAGACACACACAAGATATCTTTACATGTGACCAGAACAGCTATGTCTGCAGAGTGGGACCAAGCATAGATTGGTTTTTGGGGAAATCCCTTACTTGCCATCAGAGGTGTCGAGACATTTATCAATAGACCCAGGAGGATGGAGTACACCATCTCAAGGTATACCTGAGGCAGGCTTCAGACCACTGCTGAGGTGCCTGAACTCCACACACCAGAGTACTGCTCCAGGCCACCTTGACCTCCCTTGGCATAGGCCCCCAGGGTCTCTGCCCTGCTGGACTGAAGACTTCATCTGCCCTGCTTCCCAGCTGGCTCCAAAATCCTTCCTTTTAAGACACTGTGCTGTCTCTCAGACCTGCAGACTGAGACTCTGGGGCTCAGGTGTGTTATCACCCAATTCTCTCATGTGATGTTATTACTCATTGTTTCTGAGTGATTAGTATTGTTCTTAGGTTGGTGTAGATTTGGATTAATCTGCATTAATAAAAGTTGAGTGAACCTGCCTTAATAAAATCCATGTGAACAGCATCATCATGTATGTTGGGTCATTATTTCTTGGTGTTGGTGTCACTTGTAGGACTGGTGATCATACAGGTGACTTGGCAGTTTGGGTTCTTAAGACCAGGATTAGATAATCTGAGCAGGGACTGAAGGCTGATTTATAGGAAAGACTGTCTCATGAGCATATGCTCGCAACCTTTACCAGGAAGATCCAGAATATATGACAAGGAAAGGGAGGGTTTGCTACCTTTCACAGACATCTCTAACTGATTGAAGAGCTTTATGTGCAGTAGGCACAGGAGAGCCTGGAGAGGGCAGTTATCAACACATCAGACACATCACCGATGTCCAGGCGACTGGGGACATAGCAGAGAGAATATGAGACAGTGATGTGTAAAGGAAAATCCAAGGAAGACTTGAAAATGACCTGAAATTTGAAACTAGTTTGCAACCCAAACATAAATTATTAGCAAAGGGTGAAAGTCTTAACCAGCTCAAAGTTTTGAAAACAACTTCTGAACAATCATTGGCTGACCGGTAAGGTATGTTTACATCAGAACGACTCTTATAAAACTACCATAATTAATAATAATAAAGTGATATCAGGAGTCACACACAACAGGTGAGGTTATAGATACAATGGCAATTGCTTAAAAAACACGTTTTCAAAAACCACCATCACCACCACACACACACAAAAAAGTATGAGACATAGAAAGAAACAGAAAACAGTATGTTCCTGAGGGGGGAAGGTGCAGATATTAATCTTTGCAGAGAAGACATATCTAAAACATTAAAGGAAACCATACAAAAATAATTTGCAAAAAAACATGATTTAAATGACTCGACAATAGAGAACAACAATAAAGATATAGAAATTATATGTAGAATTAAATGGAATTTATGGATTTGAAGATTACAAAATTCTGTTGAGTCCAACAGTAAAATTAGTCTAGCAAAAGTGATAATCAGTGAACTCAAAGGTATATAAAACCAAAACTTTTGTTGGTAGCGTAGAGAGAACAAAGAAGAGAAATTATCTGAGCCTCAGAGTTCAGTGGGCCACGTCTACACATGTGCATACTGGATGGAAGTCCTTGCTGGTGAAAGAAGAAAAGACAGGGAAAAATATTTGAGAAAGTACTGCTGGGATTCCAAAATTTGTCTAAGTATTATATATGGACCAAGAAGCTTAATGAATACTGGGTAGGAAAAATACAAAAATATCCACATCTAAACATATAATCAAACAGCTGAAAGGCAAAGAAAAATACAAAAATCTTAAAATCACCAAAATAAAAATAACTTATTACACATAGGGGAGCAATAACACAATTAATGACTAACTTCTCATCAGAAATAATAGTCCAGAGGCATTAGAGAAAAACATTTCCAGATAAGGAAAACTGAAATAATTTATTGCTGGCAAGCTGTCTTACCCGAAATATTAAAGTAATACTTAGAGTCCCAGAGGAAATGTAACCAGATAATAACCCAAATACACATAAATACATGAAAAGCACCAAAATTGTAAACGTGTGGGAAAACGTGCAAGTCCACATATGTTGTTTTCTCCTTTTTCTCTTAAATTTTTTATAAGTATTATAATTACATAAAGTAATACTACATTGTATTCATTGGGCTATAACACATGTAGATGTAATGTACAGGACAATTACAGAATAAAGGAGATGCAATTATACTGTAACAAAGTAAACTCTTCATAGTTTAAAGAAATAAAGCTATTATTAATTTTAAATTGAATGTGCTAGAGTGTGCATTATTGTTCCCAGAGCAACTACTAAGAAAATAACTGCAAAAAGTATAGTAGATTTTAATAAACCTTTCTCCAAATAAGACTTATGAATGATCAATAGCTCATAAAAAGCTGCTCAATATCATCATCTATTATGAAAATACTTATGAAAACAAGACACTACTTCCTTCCTAATAGAATGGTTATAATAAAATTATATCATTTCTTGAGGACATTGATAACAACTTAGTTATATCAGAATGCTTGCGTATTTATTTCCTCAAGCTACTATACAAATTAACACAAACTGGGGAGCTTAAGAGAAAAATAGTTTTATTCTATCACAGTTCTAAAGTCCAGACGTTCCAAAGCAAGGTGTCAGCAAAGAAGAATCCTTTCTTTTCCAGTTTCTGGTGGTTCCAGGCGCTCCTTGAAGGGTAGAGATATGATTCCGATTGCTGTCTCTGTTTTCACACGGCCTTCTCTTTCTGCTTCTGTGTCCTCTTCTCTTCTTATAAGAATATAAGTTATTGGATTCAGGCCTACTATAATCCAGTGTGATCTCAATCTAATCTTTAATTACATCCACCAAGACCATATATCCAAATAAAATTATATTCTAGGTAGCTTCAGGCAGGCATAAATTCTGGGAAACACTTCAGCCCATTTTATCTTGCAACATGTAATGGCAGCAATTTATCCTTCTTGGAATTGGACCCATGAGCACTGCACATGCTTGTATGGAATACCTAGCATAACGATAGGGGATCCTGTATAATATTGTCTCAGAACCAAGGCACCATTTGTTTGGAAAAATGGTAACATTGGCTCATGACCACAGTACCCGCTTGTATAAGTATATGCCACATTATTAGGAGGCAGCCAGATTAACAGAAAACTGGAGTATCCTTTTGCTGACAGAGTTAACTTATCTGCTAAGAGGCAGTAGAAATCAATGGCCATAATATATGTACCCAATAACAAATAAAGGGTGAAAACAGGATAGGCTTTTCTCACTGGGTTCTAGTATCCCAATAAGCGGACTTAATCTTCCTGCTCTTGAGGTCATGAGATTAGATGTCCTGGCTTCCAGAGAGGAAAGTTACAGCTAACAGCTAAAAACTGTGGGAAGAGAAAAGTATGTCGGCAACATTTCTGCTAGGTATTTCTGGGCTCCATAAAAACTACTTATAATAAATTTTTAATGAACTGTGGCCTGTCAAGGAAAATACAAAAGTCTGGTTCATACCACCTAGCAACAGCCAATAATGGGAAACTACAGTATGCTGGGGACACAGTCATGAGCATCAGTTATGACCTCAGGATCAGTTACAACATCAAGAACTGATTCAACAATCATCTTGTACTGAGCCTCTTGGTGAATTTAGAGTTTTTCACCTTCTTGTAGACTCACGGAAGGGACAGACTTAATATGGGACCTGAGTTAGAGTTTTACAAGGGATGGGTACTAGCAGAAATGTCTGGCACCCCACACTGCCTCTATTTTGATTCAATAAACAGCTCTGTCCTAGCTGTGACTCTCATCAAGCTGATGAAATATCACTTCAGGTGTGTGCCACTTGCTTTTTATTTCATTTTTTGCTGTGGTATTTCTTTATTAGTGTAGAAACCCGCTCATTATCAGCATATATGCAGACTGGTCATGTGAGATAGTTCATATGTCACAAACATCAACAATGGGGAAGAAAACGGTGATTGAATGATTTACTTCTTTATTTTAGTTTTTGATTCAAGAAGGTGGGCTATATATCACTAAGGAAGTCCCAGTGGAAACAGAGTTTGAATATGTGGGCATCGGCCTCCATAACAGACATTTAAGTTGGCTGTTCTCCCTTCCTGTCTCACTCTACCTGTATCTTACTTTTGCTTTCTGAAATCCATGCCCAAATTTCTACTTCCAGCAGGAATATGAGCAAAGTCATAAAGGCATAACATTTCATCGACCACAATAATTAGTAGCACGGGTTAAGACAATTTATGCTTAAACATTCTTTTCCAAAAATAAATCCACTATTTGATTTGGTAAGCAGTTTCTTTTAATAATCACTGCTATATAAAAGTATCACTAAAACATAAAATTGAAAGGCCAGATTCAATTTAATACTTCACTTCAACTGCTAGTGCCATTCTTTTGGGAAGTTCTATAAATATAAGTGATTGTATGTGAATTCATCAGGTTAAAATTTTAGTTTTACAACCAGTTGAGTACCTTATATTTAAAGGGCTTCCAATGTAAATCACCATTACCGTTAATTATCATTAATATTAGTTCTATGGGAATATGGAGATAATTGCTATCAGTCTGCCCTGAATTGCAAGTTATTACTTATATCTGAGATGGAACTTAGACACTTTCCTTTCAATCTGTGCTTTCTTTAGAACCAAGAAAGGAGCAGAAGATAAAAAGTGTTATAGAGTACAGGAGGATGGTAAGTCTTGGTTTATTCAAACATGCAGCTACAAAATTTCAGAACATAATATGCATTAAGACATATTATTATATAAAAATTACTACATTTATTATCCATTCACCCACTGATGGACATTTTTGTTGCTTTCACGTTTTGGTTACTGTGAATAATGCTGCTAAGGACATAGGTGTGCACATGTCTCTTTGAGTTTTATTTCAATTACTTTGAATATATGCCCGGAAGTGTGACTGCTAGTACTTTTTTTTTTTTTTTTGAGACATTGCCATACTCTTTTTTACAGTAGTTGCCTATTTTACAATCAAACCAAAAAAATAAAAAAGAAAGAAAGAAAGGAAAGAAAAGAAAAGCACAAAGTTCTAACTTCTCTACATCCCAAATGACATATTATTTTTTGTTTCCTTAATAGTAGTCATATGAATAGATGGGAAATGGTATCTGCAGTTTTCATTTGCATTTTCTGATGATTAGTGACACTGAATATCTTTTGATATACTTGTTGTCTACTTGTATACCACCTTTGGAGAAACGTCTATTTATTGACTTTGTTATTGTTGAACTGTTCCTTATATATTCTGGATACTAACCGCATATCAGATATATGATTTGTAAATATTTTCTCCCATTTTGTAGGTTGCCTTTTCACCCTGTTAATTGTATCCTTTGCTGAACAAAAGTTTTTAAGTTTGATGTAGCCTCATTTGCCAATTTTTGCTTTTGTTGTCTGTGCACTCACTATAATTTTTGTAAGTTTGTAAAATATTTGGATTAAAAAGAATACAATTATATTGAAATGCATTATATACAAATACTAAAATTATGAAAAGAGCAATTATATGTGTTCATATATAATATAAAATTATGAATTTTTGAGACATAATAAAAATAGTTAAATGTCATAATACATTATAGTATGAATATTATATATGATATATAAAAATATAACAAATATCATATTATATAATATTATAAATATTATAATAATAAAATGATAGTGGTTGTGATGATTGTAATGGTGCAGTTTTTTTTGTTCTCCATCTAAGTTCAGGGACTGAGTCCCATTATGAACGGCAAGATAAAGAACTGCTTCTCTAGCACTTGAGTACTTCATTTAATAACTGTTATTAATAGCTGTACATCTACGGGCTGCCAGGAACAAAGTCCAGAAGACCGCCCGCCACTGTGCAAACACCTATTGGCTAAACCTGTGCAGAAGCATTCAGGAAGCCGCCGATATAGGCAACGCACGAGGAATGTATGAGGGTATCAAGAAGGCAACAGGCCCAATCCCCTCCAAGATCGCCCCCCTTAAGTCCAAGACAGGTGAGGTCATCACTGACCAGGAACAGCAAATGCGGCGGTGGACCGAGCACTACCTCGAGCTGTATGCAACGAAGAACACCGTAACAGACACTGCTCTTAACGCCATCCCAGACCTACCAGTCATGGAGGAGCTAGACACCCCACCTACTGCGGCAGAGCTCAGCAAAGCCATCGACCGCCTCGCTTGCGGGAAAGCACCAGAAAGCGACGGAATCCCTCCAGAAATCCTAAAGAGCGGGAAACCAGTCCTGCTACAGCCGCTCCACCATCTACTCTGTCTCTGCTGGAAGGAGGGTTACATCCCCCAGGATATGAGAGACGCCAACATTATCACCATGTACAAGAACAAAGGAGACCGCAGCGACTGCAACAACTACCGGGGCATCTCTCTCCTCAGCGTCGTCGGCAAAGTATTCGCCTGGGTCACTCTTGCCCACCTGCAGACCCTTGCTTCCCGCGTCTACCCAGAGTCCCAGTGTGGCTTCAGAGCTGGCCGCTCAACAGTGGACATGATCTTCTCCCTACGCCAGCTGCAGGAGAAGTGTCACGAGCAGCATAAACCACTCTACTTCGCCTTTATCGACCTTACGAAGGCGTTTGATCTGGTCAGTCGAAGCGGACTCTTCAGCTTGCTACGGAAGATTGGCTGTCCACCACATCTGCTTGCTGTGGTCATGTCCTTTCACGACAACATGCACAGCACGGTGTCCTACAACGGCGCAACCTCTGAGGCCTTCCCAGTCAGCAGCGGAGTAAAGCAGGGCTGCGTCCTCGTGCCTACGCTGTTCGGAATCTTCTTCTCCATGCTCCTCCAATACGCCTTTAAGGACTGCAGCGAGGGTGTCTTCATTCACACCAGATCCGATGGCAAGCTCTACAACCTGGCCCGTCTACGATCCAAGACGAAAGTCAAAGAGGTGCTCATCTGTGAGATGCTCTTCGCCGACGACGCAGCCTTGACATCACACTCCGAAGAGGGACTCCAGCAGCTAGTCACTTGCCTTTCCCACGCATGCAAGGAGTTCGGACTAGCCATCAGCCTGACGAAGACGAATGTTATGGCTCAAGGCACGGGGACTCCCCCATGCATCACCATCGACGGATACACCCTGGAGGTTGTCAACGACTTCACTTACCTCGGGTCCACCATCTCGAGCTCTCTGTCAGTCGACTTGGAGGTCAACCGGAGAATCGCCAGGGCAGCCACAGTTATGGCCAGACTGAACCGGCGAGCGTGGAACAATTCCAGCCTCACTGAGAAAACCAGACTGCGCATCTACCAAGCCTGTGTACTCAGCACTCTCCTCTATGGCAGCGAGACGTGGACCACCTACGCAAGGCAGGAAAGGAAACTCAACAACTTCCACATGAGGTGCCTGCCACGCGTCCTGCATGTCACCTGGCAGGATAAGGTTCCCAACACCGAGGTGCTGAAGCGAGCCAACATGAGCAGTTTGCATGCAGTTCTTAGTGAGAGACGCCTCAGGTGGCTCGGCCATGTCAAAAGAATGGATGCAGGCCGTATCCCCAAAGACCTCCTCTACGGCGAGCTAGCAGAAGGCCAGAGGATGACAGGGCGCCCAAAACTGCGGTTCAAAGACATCTGCAAAAAGGACATGACACAATGCTCCATCAATCTCAACACATGGGAAGTTCAAGCAGACGACCGCCTAGCCTGGAGGCTCGCGGTCAGGCAAGGTACGTCACGTGCAGAGGCTGCGCGCAACGAGGAGGCGGTCCAGAAAAGATCGAGGCGGAAGCAGCGTCAACAGCAGCAACAACAGCCATCTGCCTTCACCTGTACCAAGTGCGGCAGGGATTGTCACTCCCGAATCGGACTGCACAGCCATTCTCGGCGGTGCAGATAGACTCTCAGGAAGCTACTCCATCGGCTCTCGAGACGGACGGCTGCCGATGATGACGATGATGATGATGGTTATTCCAGCTTTAAAAATATCAATAACTGAAAGGAAAAAGAATTACAATAAATGATGACCAGAAGGTTTCAACTGATTGAGTAAATCAATCATCTCAGTAGACAGATAAACATTGGGTAAAATTAAACACATTTTTATGATAAAAATACAAACAAAAACCATTTAACTAAGCCAAACAAATAATAGATGAAACTGTCTAAGTGTGATAAAAGACATCTACAAAATTATCGGCTAATATTTATACAAAATTGTACAAGGCTAAATATGCTTCCTGTGAGATTAGGAGCAAGAACAGATGTTCAATCTTGGCACTTATATTCAACATAGAGTTCTAATTAGGAGAAACTAGACAAGGAAATAAAATAAAAGGCATCCAGATTAAAAAAGTAAGACTATTCATGCTTGCAGAAGTCATAATCTTGTAAATAGAAAATCCTATAGAATCCACAAACATACAAAAATCTAAAATCAGTCTATGAAAAGAAACTATATTTCTACAAATTAACAATAGACAAGTGAAAATAAAATTAGGAAAGTAATGTAATTTGCAATAGCATCCAAAAAAGTAAATTACTTTTACACTGACAACTACACAATATTTTAAGTATGTTTTATTGATTATGCTGTTACAGTTGTCCCAATTTTCTTCCTTTGCCTTTGATACCTCCCTTCCCTCCAGCAATCCCCCCCTTAGTTCATGTCCATGGCTTGTGCATGTAAGTTCTTTGGCTTCTGCCTTTCCTATATTATTCTTAACATGCCCGATCTATTTTGTCCCTACCAATTATGCTTCTTAAGCCCTACACCATTTCTCCCATTGTCTCCTTTTCCCCTTCCAGCTGCTAACCCTCCATATAATCTTCATACTTATGACTCCATTTCTGCTCTAGTTGTTTGTTTAGTTTGTTTTTGTTTTTTTAGATTCAGTTGTTGATAGTTGTGAGTTTGTTGTCATTTTAATGTTCATAGTTTTTATCTTTTTCTTAAATAATCCCCTTTAACAATTCATGTGTTAATGGCTTGATGATGATGAATTCCTTTAGCTTTACCTTGTCTGGGAAGCACTTTATATGCCGTTCCATTCTAAATGATAGCTTTGCTGGATGGAGTAATCTTAATTGTAGGTCATTGCTCTTCATCACTTTGAATACTTCTTGCCGATCCCTTCTTGTCTACAAAGTTTCTTTTGAGAAATCAGCTGATAGTCTTATAGTATTTGTAGGTAATTCTCTGCTTTTCTCTTGCTCCTTTTAAGATTCTTTCTTTATCTTTAACCTTTGGCATTTTAATTATGATGTGTCTTAGTGTGGTCCTTTTTAGGTCCAACTTGTTTGGGACTCTCTGTGCTTCCTGGACTTGTATGTCTATTTTCTTTGCCACATTAGGGAAGTTTTGTTTTGTTTTTTTCCATTACTTTTTCAGATAATTTTTCAGTTTCTCACTCTTTCTCTTCTTTTCCTGGCCCTCTTATGATTTGGATGTTAGTATGTACAAAGTTGTCCCAGAAGTTTCTAAGACTCTCCTCACTTTTTTTTTTTAATTCTTGTTTTTTCTTTTTGCTCTGGTTGAATATTTATTTCTTCCTTTTGTTCCAAATTGTTGATTTGAACCCTCGTTTCCTTGTATATTTTTATTTATTTCACTTTGTGTAACTTTCATTTCTTCCTTTATTTTTTGCCCATGCTCTTCAGGTTTGAGTTCATAGTTCAGATTTTAAGTCACCGCTAACTAATTTCTCTATTGAGAATGACACCAGTTTACTGACATCCATGATTCATTCATTCTTTTCATTTAAGAATTCTAATAGATTATGTTAAAGGCACTAGGGTTAGAGTTAAGACTGAATTAAAACTGGAGACAATTATATGTGTTTATTTGAAAATAAAATAGACACAGATTATGATATTGTTTCTAATGAAACAACCTAGACAATTTATATTGTGATTATTGGAGTTAATCTAACTAGTTTATAACATGTTCAACAATTGCATTTTCTAACATAAACATAGTCTGTAGATGAAATTTTCTTAAAAGTTATATTTCAAGGAAACTAAAAATGGATTTTATGTTCAATTATTGAGTAAAATAACAAGGAATGACATGAAATATGCTAAGAGTTTCTTATATCTCCTTCATAAGATAGACCCATCTATCCTGGGTCTCTGTGCTAGGCTCCTGCATCTAACAACATGAAAGGGTTCTTCTGTACCCTCGCTTGCTTACTAAGGAAGTTAGTGATCAAAATCAGGAGTCTGAACATGAAAAATTCTTGCTATAGAAGAGTATTTATTCCTAAGACATATTAAATAATATGATTCAGTTTTATTTAAAATAAAATTGAACAAATATTATACATTTAAAACTCCTTGTTTCATATCTACTCTTTTTAAAAAATTTATTTATTTGTCTGTAATTTTGTTTATTTATTTATTGTTAGAAAGAGGGGAAAGGAGAAAGAGAGGGAGAGAAACATCATTGTGTGGTTGCCTCTCACTTGCACCCCCAACTGGGGACATGACATGCAACTGAGTCATGTGCCCTGACTGGGAATTGAACCAGCGACACTTGGCTACCAGGCCGACACTCAATCCACTGAGCCACAGCAGCCAGGCATATCTACTCTTGATCAAAGACTGTGAGAGAGAGTGCAGACAGAAGACTCAATCACGGCCCTTGTACATGGTGTAGTGAAGGGAAAAGGCCAAAACTGAATTCTAAATACTGTGATTGAACTATGTGGATTTTCCATCTTTTTACTTCAATTTTTTGTGTTTTCTTACAGCTACATTTTGACTTACAAGCTGAAAATAAAGGTTGGTACCAACCTCCCCACCTCTACTCACTCAGCAATGACTCTGTCTTTATATCAGGGTTTCCCTGCACACGTAATGTACAGAATATTCATGCTAAATTTGACCCTGATTATATACATATATATACACACACTGTATATTTTAAAGCACTTATTAGGCCCAAGACAATTGGCTGAATTGCATAATCCATCATTCCTTATAATTTAATTATCCTAATTGACCCTATTTGCACCAGAAGGAACTCCAGTTCATACCATAAACAAAGTATCCCTCCAACTGCAAGCAAGTATTTCTAAGAGCCCCTAAGGGACATTTCACATGCACAGAGGAATATGAACTTTCCCATTCTGCTGCTGAGCGTGGCTGTTACAGCCCAGTCGGACATCGTTCTTCTGCTCTCTACTTGATGGCAACTGGCAGGCATCATTCACTGTCTCTAACAGTGGACGCCGCCAGTTAAGAATTCTTTTTCTGTTCACCTGACCGTGAGTGGCTAATTCTTCTATGATATATTCTGTATTAGAAAAAATTCATCCCCATGCTCAAATTTATATCTATCAGGCTTAGACACCAACTTAAATCTCTTAGAATGCCAGGAATAAGACTGACTTCTTAACTTCCATGAATCCAGATATGTCATATGGCTTTTCTCCAGATTGCCAAGTGAGTTCACACAAGTGGTAGCTTTCATCACTGGGCAGAAGAAAGTTATGTCAAGCTGTGAGTTACATGCGTATCCATCCCAGGTGCAGAGAACCAGAGATGATAGAGTGAAAATGATTGTCCTTGTCATTGCTGGCTTTAAAAATGAAGGAGTGGGGACATGAATCAAGGAATGCAGGTGGTTGCTAGAAGCTGGGAAAGACAAGGGGATGATTTCTCCCCTATAACTTTCAGAAAAGAATAAGCCTTAACGATGCTCAATTTTAGCCCACTGAGACCTGGGTCATATTTCTCAGCAACAAAACTATAAGGTAATATATTTTTTATTGTTTTAAGTTACTGAGTTTATGGCAAATTGCTGTGACAGCATGGAATACAAATACAATACCTGAATTATCCCACAAAATGGCCAGAAAACAAACAAATATTTGAACCAAAGCCAATTTGACTTTAAAGTTTACACCCAAATAATTATTAATCACATATTATATCTCTTGGATGTTTTGAGTCTAATTAATGTCTATATAGCTAATCTTGTGTTATGTACTATAAGAAGTAGACTTAATATTAAAAGTTGGGATGGGGTCAACAATTTATATTACATAATGGGATAATGAGAGAAAATTGGCTGTAGAGGATTTAAAATATTAACATAGTATTATGTTTCTATTTATTAATAATTTAACCTGGACTAACTACTTTATTTACCTAAGAGATAATTTTAGCAACTATGCAATAGAATAATAATATTAAATAGCATTGTAGTATGTACATAAAATAATGATGCATCATATGTGTGTATTATTGAAAATGCAAAACACAAGTACATGCTGAAAGAAATTAGTAGATAAAATATTAACCAGAACTCCTGGTTCTTAGAAGGTACTCAATAACTAATATTTATGATAGTACTAAAATTACATGTTATTATTGCCTCCTGTACAGTCTCTTGTCTCTTCTTTGTCATTTTCAATTTTCACTAATTTCTTATTCATTTAATGTTTTTTTTATTCAAGGTAAATTTATTAGTGTATATGATGTACTAAATATTATCTTAGGTACTCAAAGCATAATATTAAAGTTGATCAAGTAATGGAACTCCAGGATTATAGATGTTAGAAAAGACTGACAATAAATATACAAACACATACATGTATAAATTTATATGTCACTCCTTTTTTCCATGACTTGTGTTTTGTGTTTCTATTTGCCTCTTATCTAATATTCTGTTAATATTGTCCTCTCAATTTAATATAGAAAATTATAGCATAAAAATCTATCTAGTATTTATTAGAGAAGAGGTGATTTGACTGGAGGAAAAAAAACAAGTATTTTTCTGTATGTGTAGAAATGTGTATGTTTAAATTGGGAAATAAACAGTTTACTAAATATAATTTTAGTGTTGACTAATTGGGTAAAACCTAGTCATTCAGAAATGTGAATTTGATTTCATATGTCTTCTAAAAGAAGGCATGACACCAATTGGGACTGTTGAAATATCAGTGTTTTTTTTTTTCCCCTTAATTGATAATTGGGGACATGAATCACTTTATAATTTTAATTATCTGTAGTTAATTTGAGTTGCTAATGTTTCCAATGCATATTTTTTGAACAGCAAATTTTAAGAAAATATATCCCATTTAAGTAAGCTAAGAATTATCAATCAGACATTTTTTATATGAATATAATAGATGAAATGAAGTATGTAAAATGCCAAGCTGGAAAAATAAGCTATTTAAAATCAGTGTTCTAATGAAATGGATAAGAAATTAATAGTAAAGTACAGTACATTAGATGTAACACATTTCACTGTTATGTCTCACAAACCTATCAAGAATATTTGTGATTTAATGTCAAGGAACAAAGGTTGTGAATGGCAATCGTCGGCAGCCGTCCGTCTCGAGAGACGATGGTGTAGCTTCTTAAGAGTCTATCTGCACCGCCGAGAATGGCTGTGCAGTCCGACTTGGGAGTGACACGGTATCTGTCTCCTCCCGTGTTGAATCGACATCTTGCGATGACGCTGAAGTGTCCTCTCCAGTGAAGCTGAAGCTACAGAGCCTGGGCAGGGTGATATGGAGGGTCTGCTGTTGCCCATGCAGCAGACCCCCCCTCTCTTCGCAGCTGAAGGGCCCAAGGGAAAGACGGAGTCAATACAGCTTGGCTTCAGGTGCGCCGCAGGAGTTGCCGGTGTTGACTACAACGTCAAACCGCCTTAGGGACTCCGGCTCCAGATTTTCTGTTGGGGTTTACTCCCTTAGCCTTTCCCCTGAAGAGGTATGCCGCAAGGCAGCGGAGGTTTTTTGGAGTCAGAGTTTTCCTTCTCTGATGTACCCTGACTGGAAGATCGAACCAGCGACACTTAGCTCGCAGGCCGACGCTCAATCCACTGAGCCAAACCAGCCAGGGGGTGAATGGCAATAATATACTTATTATTTATGTATGACTCCATCATTTGATTGAAAATATGTGTGTTTTAAAGCAGCATATTTTGTAACATCAGTATATTGCTTTAGGCAATAAACAGGTTTAGAAAGAGCAACTACTGGGTAAAATACAAGGCATTCTATCTGTTTTGGGACACACAGACTGTATGCTACACTGTTCCTATTACATAAATGTTATTTTCCATTTATAAGATAGTTTAAACTGTGATGATCCAAAATGAAATATAATATGTAGCTGAAATATTATGGCTTCTTATTGTCTTTCTCCATGATTCTTTCTCTCTCTCTCTCTCTTTCTTTCTTTTTTTTTTTTTTCAGACACGGACAACAGAGTGGTTAGTGATTGCCAGGGGACCAAGGGTGGAGGGAGGTGGAGGAGGTTATAGGGGGGATAAATGGTGGTGGACAAATACTTGACTTGGGGTGGTGAACACAGAGCACAGTATTCAGATGATGTGTTATAGAATTGTGCGCCTAAAACCTGTATAATTTTGTTAACCAGCATCACCCAATATATTCAATAGAAAAGGAAAGAAAATTATGACTTGTTAAAATTAAAATATACTTGTCCTCTTAGAAACCTGTAGAAAATGAAATTGGATTTCTCCATATAGTTAAAAATTCAATGTTCTAAAACTAAGTGTACTTAAACAGAGTTGTTTATTGGAAGATTAATAATGAGATATATAGAATCAAGGTAAATAGTTTAGTCCCTCATTTTAACATAAACAGGAAGAAAAAGCATTAATTTACCTACAAAAAATTCAAGATTCTTCATTGTACCTTAATGAAATTAATAGCTACCTGGGATTAATAGTCTACTCCAGAATTTAATGTCTTCCCAAATTTCTTGTTTTGCAAGTGGAAAAAATAGTAGACAAAATTAAGTTTTAATGGTTTTTAGGTTTCCTAGTTTTGGTGTAGATATTGTGTATTTCAGTTGAAATATTGTCTATTTAGAAGAGAATGGTACAGATAATATTAACTTAAAACATTATGTAATTTAAGAAAAGTTATAAAGTGATAGCCTATGATTTTACAAAAACATAGAATTTGCAAATGTAATATTTTTGATACATTTAAGAGTAACATCCTTTCAACTCATGTCTGTGTTATTGTTTCACAGTTAAGGAATCTAAAATTATCTTAGTCATGCATCAAAAATTGAAAAAAAACTCTATGTATTTTATATGTAGCTAAAGAAAGTGGTAAAATAAGTAAAATGTAAATCTATTTTTATTTACTTTATATATATATAATTTATATATAAGATTATATATTTTTATATATATGCACACATAATAAGGACTGGTTTTTATCAGATGTGTATAAAATACCAAATATGTATCTATTATCATTGATATCAAGGAAAAATATGAGCATTTTTTGTTTCTTGTTGGAAGTTCCATATTCATTATATTTATTTGTCTAATTAACTTTGATGTATTTGAATATACATTTTAATATAAAATGATAAGCAAATGAATATTGTATGGTTTAGTCATTCAATGATAATAAAATTAATAACTCAACTATATTAGATAGTCATGCTCTATTGAGTTAAGAAAACATGATTTCACATAATTAAAATGTTTTGAATTAAATAAAATAATTTATATTTAAATTATCTATCATATTTTAAATACCAGCACAATTGTTATAAGTAATTAAACAGTATGGAGATACCTCAAAAATTAAAAAAATGGATCTGCCTTTTGACACAGTGATGTTACTTCTGGAACATATCTGAAGGAACCCAAAACACTAATTTGAAAAAACATAAGCACTTCTATGTTCATTGCAGTGTTATTTATAATCACCAAGCTTTAGAAGCAGCTCATGTGTTCATCAGTAGATGAGTGGATAAAACAACTATGGGACATTTTCACAATGGAATACTACTCAGCTGTGAAAAAAAATAATAAAATAATAAAATTTTATCCTGTGTGACAGTATGGATGGATCTGGTGAACATTATGCTAAGTAAAATAAGCCAGTCATAAAAAGACAAATACCATGTGATTTCACACATATGTGGAATCTAATGATCTGAATTAACAAGCAAAATGAAGACAGACTCATAGATGTAGAGCAGGATGATTGTTAGGGGGGTGGGGGAGGTTAGGAGGTTGAGGGATTGAGCAAAAGAAAAAAGGACTCATGAACATGGACAACAGTGTGGTGATTGTGGAGGGGGTGGGCATATAAATGGATCAAATGATAATGGGAAAAAATAAACTTTCAGAAACAAAAGTAAGCAGAACATAAAACAAAATCTTCTTGAGTGTCTATTTCTAATTCTGTGGTAAACTAATTTCCAATTAAAAGAACACAATTTAATAAAATGTGCAAACAATTCTATTAAGGATTTCTGAGATGGAATTAAACTTATAAGGTCTTAAAAATAAATTAAAAATATCTTATAACATTAATCTTAAGCTGACTTTTACTCTTAGAGGTTCTGTTGAACTCTGGAAAAAGTAATTTTGATGATGTCGCTATGTGTAAGATATTGGAGAATTATCTAGGATTTACAATATAAATGATATAACAGAAGGACCTATAAACATTTCTGGAATTCATTATGATTGAGGTTTTAGTATACATATATTTTCTCATCACATATCTTGAAGGAAATGCAAATTAAAGGAAATAGAATGGCTAATTTCCAGAACACTGAAAACACCAAATGCTGATGGAAATACAGAAAAATGGGAACCCTCATTCATGTCTGGTGGAAATGCAAAATGGTACAGCCACTTTCAAAAACAGTTTGGCTGTTAATTACAAAACTAAATATATTCTTACCAAGCAATCTCACTCCTTGTTATTTATCCGAAGAAACTGAAAGCTTATGACCATACAAAACCTACACACTGATGTTTATAGCAGCTTTATTCATAATTGCCAACATTCGGAAGTAACAACGATGTCCTTCAGTAGTGAATCTACACATAAACTCTGGTGCACCCATACAATGAAATATTATTCTGCATTAAAAACTAATGAGCTATAAATCCATGAAAATAAATGTAGAAAACTGAAATGTCTATTGTAATATTAAATGAAAGTATTTGATCTAAAAATGATCCATACTGTATAATTCTAACTCAATGATATTCTGAGAAAGACATGGAGACATTAAAAATATCAGTGATTGCCTGGGTTTGAGAAAGAGGGAGGGATGGATAAGCAAAACAAAGAGGTTTCTTAGGGTATTGAAAATAGTCTATATAAAATTATAATCATGAATACATGTCATTATACATTTGTCCAAGCCCATAGAATGTACAATACCAAGAGTGAATCCTAAAATGAATTATGGACTTTGGATGATTGTGATGTGTTAATGTGGGTTCATCAATTGTAACAGAACTACTGTGGTAGGGATATTGATAATGGAGGAACTTATGCAAAGGGTATATAGGAAATCTCCATATCTTACTCTCAATTTTATTGTAAACCTAAAGCTACAATAAAAAAATAAGCAATTTAAAAAGTTAAAACAAACAAAAATTTGCCTACTATAATCATGGAATGGCAATCAAGTCACAAGAGAAAAAAAATATTCGCTTAGACACATTTTAAAAATCAAATTGCAAAAGAGGTTTTATAAACAAAGTTACTCTTACAGTTTTAATGGAAGTGTAAGTTGAGAAAATTTTCTAAAAATAAGCATAACCACATGTATTATTAGATATGGAAATATGCCTTCTAAAGAATGTGTGTGTATATATGTATCAATGTACATATATATGCAATGATCAAGTAATTATAGAGATACATATATAAAAGTAGTTAAGATATCAAGGGTATCAAAAACTATTCATACAAGCTGGGTACATATGTAATAAGAAATTAACATATTATTTCAGCAGAGTTTTCAGTATATCAACTTCCAACCAACTGAATAAGATTTTAAAAGATTAACTCATTTTCAATAATTGAAAATTAAAGACATGATAATGCACTTTAGTTAAGTAAATTATGCCACCTTTCTCATGTATAATGTCGAGTCATTATGTGTCTGTCATAATGGTCAGCACTATGCGTGACCTACATGAATGTATTTGTTACGGCCTCATTATCTCCTCCAGCTTCACTAATATATGACCCTCATTCCCACTCCCAAACATGCCCTTCTTGCCTGCCTAAAATTCCTCTTAATTCTTAATCTTTATCCAGATTCTGAGGCATAACATTGATGTTATTCTTGCCCAGAAAATCTTTAATTGTTTTTTCTTTTGGCTAAATTTTCTGGTCATCTAGAAAGTTCAAATGTTCAACCATAATGAATGGTTCTAGTAGCAACTACTAATGAGGAGATATATTTAATTACTTATTACAATCTCTGGTACTTGAAATACTCATTATATATTCAAGTGTAATTGGATAATTAAAGACATTTGTTTCACATTATGTATTTATAGCAGTTTGAGTTCAACTCCTAATGTCAAGGACCACAGGAACTACATATGCTTAACATAATTTAATACAGAGGAAATTGATAATGTGATGACTTGCAAAATAGTATGGTCAGCCTGACATTTTTGGAAAACTAAAAAGGGATTATTGTATTATTTGGAGCCATCTAATAATGCATTTGAGTCCCACAAAATCTACATGAACTTTGACATGTACTTAATGTCACTGTCATTATACTCACCTAGTGTAGAAGAACATTGTCCTCCTACAATGAGTTCGTATTTTATTTTTTTTATTTTTACCATAGAAATATCTTTATTGAAAAGCATAGGGGTCATTCTGAGTTACAGGACATGAAAAGAAGGGGCAGTCCTGAGCTGTCCTTGATAGTGAGGCTCCCAGATCCACCCTGGACTCCTTGGGCCCCCAGGGTCTCCCTCAGGCTGTTGGTCTGGCCTGGGTGCTATGAGGTCCTTTCGGGCCAGTGATTTAGATTTGGTGTTTTGGAACTATGACCAGAACATAGATTAAATGGGGACTGCAGGATTTAAGCTCTGTCCACAATATACTATTTTTAATGAAGATTTGTTTAGAGTGGATTTTGCCTACTATGACATATTCAATAACATATGTTTAAAATCATTGTCAATTGTGTCTTGGACTTGTAAAACATTCATTTGAGAATTTGACATTGATAGGTACAATGATTCTTAGTAATAAAAGCATAGGTCAGTACAAACAGAAAATATAATAAAAAATTGATTTATATATGTGGATTCTTAAGTGATTTGATTAATAAAATTATAAAACTTAATTTAATTTCTTCTGACTTCCCATAAGTAATTTGCCATGCACTAATGTAAGCATAGTATAATAATATTAATTGATGTTCTTCCATAGATGTATATTTCTAATAATGTAAGATATGGTACAGATTGATAGCTTTTATGACAGCACACTTAAACATAAATCGGGGCATACTTTACTGGATGTTTTCAATATTTAGCAAGCAGTTGTTTTCTGCAGTAAACATGCTGACTGATTTTAGTGGCCTTCTGGGTATATATCTCTACCTCATTTTATTGCTGTGATAAAATGTCAGCAAAAATGTATGCATGCTTTAATAGCCTCTAGAGTAAGCTGGACCTAAATCAGGTAATAACAACCATGACAATAACAGATATATGTTTTGGTATTTAGAGTACAATCGCATGTATTTGCTGAGGAGATTTTTTGTACTGAGGAACCCAATGCTTATGAGTAAGTAATACATATCTCTAGGTGAATATTTAAGATGATAAAAATAAGTTTATTAAATGAACTGGTCTTTCATCTATGACCTTCAGTAAATCATCACTGTAAAGCTAGCCTGATATATCATGAGTTTATCCTGCAATTTATAGCAATATTTTAAAGAGTAAGACTGTACAAATGAAAATGTGCCTTCTCAGCTGTTTACTTTTGGCAGTGTTTTTACAAAGTTGTACACACGTAAAGGTGTCTGATTGATGAAGTAAATAATTCTAAAAAGTAAGTATGAAGTAGCTCTGAGTTTATTTATGTGAGAATTAAAACCTAATGGGCATTTCAAAAATAAAAGAAAATTGTTATTTCAATGCTTATTAATATATTTTCTAGCAAAGATTTAGATGAAAATATAGCCACCTCTAGAATGTGAATTCTCAGTTATGAGGATTGAAATTCTACAAATAAGTGAACACACTGGAGTGTGGATTTCTTACTAACACCTACCAATGCTGATTATTTGTCTTTGCAATATAGATTTCATTCAACTTATATATATCAGTGTCTTTATAATGAATTTATCATAATACTGAAGTCTCATAGTGATTAATTAATTCATAACTTTGAAAAATTATCACTGGACAGATGAGAAAATCTAGTAACATAGGTGAATACAGTATTTTTAAGAAGATCTATTTAGAGAAAGTACAAACGGGTAAAAGTAAGAGGGTTATCACAGAAAGTTAAGAAGTTTTGTAAACAGAATCTATGAAAGATAACAATCTCAGCAACAGATACTTGATAATTAAAATATTGTTTCTGAAAATAAATAAACTTTAAAATAGTAAAGGGTAAAGAGGATGAAATATATAATGATGGAATAAGATTTGCTTTTAGGTGTGGGCACACTGCGATATGTAGATGTTGTATCATAGAATTGTACACTTGAAACTTAAATTATTGTATTAACCAACGTCACCCCAATAAATTTCATACAAATATTTAAAATAAAAATATATAATTGAAGATATCATTCTGAATATTAAATACATTAAAGAGAAATTTTGAGAAGATTAATTCCCAAAGTGTCTATATCTAAACAAAAAATTCAGTTGATTTTGAATGCTTTCAGTCCTAAAACAAAATTGGATACAATTTATCACCAATTTGTATTTTAGTATCTTCCAAATACTGTGTCTTTTATGTTTTATATGAAATCTCAGAGAGCTTTTATTATCTTTAAGTAATATTTACAGTAATGTGTTAAAACTTAAGCTTTCAAAATTCCTTATTGAGAATTTTATCAGTTTGCTATTAATATATAATAGTTCCCTCCAAACTTAGTAGCAAAGTCCAATTTTCAGTTCATGGGTATGCCAGCGAGCAATTAAGGCTGAACACAGCTGGCTGGTTCTTCAGGTCTCAGCAGGACTGTATACGGCTGATCGGCCGTGAGTCAGCTAACATACTCAATGTTTGAAGGTTGGCTGGGGCATGTAAGTTCTTCTCCACATGTCTCAAACCATGATGTGTTTATGTGTGTTTTTGTACTGGTGTGGTTCTGAGCAAGACTGGGAAAATGCTGCATTCCATGGACCACGACAAGTCACAATGCCAACTTATATTAAAGGAATTGTGAAAAAGATTCAACTCCTGAGAAGAGGGGCTTAAGGTAACCTTGCAAGTGGCAATGAAAGAGGGAAGAATAGAGAATTGCAGCCATTTGTGCAGTCCATCCCCACGCAAATAAAATCTCATTTTTATCATGTCACTCTATTTAGAGACATTAAAGATAGCCTTATAAAAGTGTGAGAGAGTTCAATTATTTGATTTTTTCTCTCTCTAATTTGGAGACCATCTACTCCAAACTGAATTAAATATTGCTTTATTTTCTTCTGCAACGTTGGTGTATATGTTTATATGTGTGTAGATAAATGTTCAACATCCATATCAGTTTATGTTTCTAATTATCAGGGATACAACTACATAGCCTTTAGAATTTGGACCCATTATTTTTTTACAGATATCTATTTGTTAAATATTTGACATCGTGTTTCTAAGTGAACATGATATCCAAATTTTCTTACATTATAAGTTCTTATTAATTTTATGGAATAATGTAGTTTAGTTAATTTAATTTCTAAAAAGAGCCAAAATTGCATAATGTTTTAAATTAACATTACAATTCATTTTTTTAAAGAAATGAGACTTGTTGATAGTTAAGGGTTAATCTACATCCAGAAAGATAAGTTCAGCTTCTTTGGTATTCATGACACAAAACAAATCATGTAGTTTCTTGAGTCTCTGCCAAGTTGTAAAATCATACTAATAAATAAAACCAATTACAATGAACCGAGTTTGGGTTTATTTAATTTGACTAAATAAACCTTAAATAAAATCTTTTAAAAATATGAAACTGTTCTTATGTAGGCTTGACATTTAGTTTCACAAATATTATTTTCTTTTTTGTATTAAGAAGCAAATAATAATTAGGAAAAAGTTACATTTTTATAGGGTTAAAATGAATGGAAAGGAAAATGTTAAATTTTCTCTGATTACATGGCCATTAAATTGCTAGTATAGTGCTTTCATTTTCCAAATGTACCCTTTATGTACATAAACTCTGAAGCAAAACATATGAAATTTCTGGATTGAAGAAAATCCAATCTAAGCAATGAGGGACACCAACTCTTAAATTTTGATTGGGTTATAAAAGTAATCATCCCATCTATAAAAGCTGTTACCCATATTATGACCATACATTAATATAGTACATATGATTAATTATGTCCCTCTTTTTTAGCCTTATGATTTCAAAATGAAACACAAATTGAGAAAAAAATGCACGAGGTATATAAGATTACATAGTTTGCATTTTCTATTTTATTTAATCACCAACAACATGCATCTGATAAACTTTATTTGCTCTACACTGCTAATAAATGTCATAAATAATTCCTCTTTAACTGCTGAACCAAGATGTTCAATTACAGTACTAAATTAAGAAATGTCTTAAAATACAACATTGAAATAATTATGATACTAAAACAAATGAAGAGGGCAATGATTTCACCTCTTTTGCCATTAATTGTCAATCTACATCCTAAATTTCAGAACTGATTGCTAAAGAATAAACATGGTTTATTTCCTCCCAGATGCCACCATATTTACCATTAAGTAATCCCATAAAATTATAATGTGAACAAACCTATATGCATGACAGACTGAGGCATCAGAAGTAAACCTCTCAGAGTAATGCATTACAAAAATGTTGTTGTTCATTTAACTCTTAAGAGTGGAAAATAAAAACAGTTGGAACCCTGCTTTGCACTTTTACTCACCCAAAACTTTCTGCTATTTCCATTATTTTGCTTCTGGGGGATTGTACTTTAAGTTTTCCATGTTCTTCCACCCAAATGTGGATGATACTGTTTAATTTGGTCATCACAACTTACGGACCGTCAGTCTCAAATGAAAATATGTCATTTTTGATGGGGATGGAATCAAGGGTTTTTCACAATGTTGCAGAAGCTGTCGGAGAACTATTCCAAACAGACTTTGGCCACATTTATTCTCTTTTATTGATTGCCTCTATTGTTTTCCTGTTCACAGTTTAATTGATGTTTGCACTGACCTTTATTTATTTATCACACTTGCTTCGGGTTATTTTACTCTTATTCTAGTTTTTTTGTTTGTTTGTTTTGTTTTGTTTTTGAGGTAGAAAATTAGATTATTGACTTAAGATATTTCCCCTTTTCTAGTGTAAGGCTTTAGAGCTATACATTTTCCTCTCAGCACTACTTTAGGTTCTTCCAACATATTTTAAAGTTTTATTTCCATCTTTCTTCAATTCTATGCATTTTTTAGTTTTCATGGAAATTTCTTCTTTGATACCTGGATTATTTAGAAATGTGCTGTTGATTTTCAGGCATCCAGGGATTTTATTGCTGCTTTTGTCATTTCTAGTTTGAGTCCATTATCAGCAGAAAATACAAACTGTGTGATTTAAATTTTTTAGAATCTGTTAAGGTTTGTTTTATGACTGAGGATATGGTCTATTTTAATGTCCTATGAGTGCTTAAAAAATGGGACTTCTGCTATTGATGGGCAGAGTATTTTATAAATGTTAGTTAGATTGTTGACTGTATGGTTCAGTTCTCCTACATCTCTGTTGGTTTTCTGTCTAGTAGTTCTAACAATTACTCAGAGAAAACAGTTGATGTCTCCAACTATTATTGTGGATCTATCTATTTCTTCTTTCAGCTCCATTAGTTTCTGCTTATATATTTGGGTTTTCGTGTCTTCCTGGTGGTATTGTTATTTTATCATTAATAATTTGTTGCTTTGTTCTACAAACTACTTAATCTGATATGTATATAGCCTTCATGCTTTTATTTTTTCAAAATTAATGTTGGCATGCTATATCATTATGTGTCCTTCTACTGTCAGCCTATCTATACTGTCATGTTTGAATTTATTTTCTTATAAACAGCATATACTTAAAACATTTTTCTACTTAGTTAATCTCTGTTTTAACTGGTATCTTTACACAGGGGAATACTATTCAGCTAATAAAAAGATAGAAACCTTACCTTCTTGAGACAACATGTATAGACATGGAGACTATTAACCTAAGTAAAATAAACCAGCTCATGAAAGGCAAACACTGTATGATTTCACTTGTATGTGGAATCTAATGAACAAAATAAGCTAACATAATAGAAACAGATTTATAGGTATAGAGGATAGACTGACAGCTGTTAGATGGCTGTCGAGGGCTGAGTGAAAAAGGTGATGGGACTAAGCAGAACAATAGCTCATAGACACAGACAATACTGTGGCAATTGCCATAGGAAAAGGGGAGGTAGAAGAGGGGGAAGAAGGAATAGATGGTGACGAGAAGATTACTTGATTTTGTGTGGTGAACACCCAGTGAAATATGCAGATCATGTGTTATAGAATTGTACTCCTGAAACTTATGCCATTTTATCAACCAAGGTCACCCCAATAAATTTAGTAAAAATAAATAAATAAGTAACTAGTAATAATAAACTAGTGCCTTTCAACCATTACATTTAAAGTACTCATTGATATGTTGGGGCTTAAGTCAGCCATTTTATTTGTTTACCTTCCTGTGAAGAACTAAAACTTTTCTTTCCAGAATTTTGTCTTGATTTATTTAAAAGTTCATTGTTGGGCCCTGACTGATGTCGCTCAGTGGGTTGGGTGTGATGTTGCAAATGAAAAAGTTGCCAGTTAGATTCCAATAGGCTGCCTAGGGCCAGTCTGGTACATGATCTGACGCTACCAGAGGCAGATCCAGGAAGAGCAGATCATTCTAAGAAGCACCAACAAATAATAGGAATCACAAAAATGGGGATACAGAGAAACAACCCCCCATCAAAAGGAAAGGTAGAATCCCCAGAGAGAGTGCTAAGTGAAATAGAGGGGAGCAAAATATCAGATACAGAATTCAAAACATGGATTATGGAGAAGCTGAATGAGCTCAGTGGAAACTACAAAGAACTCCAGGAAAACTACAAGGAACTCACAAAGAATTACACGAGCATGAAAAAGGACATAGAAGCTATCAATAAGAGCCAGGAGGAAATGAAGGATACGATCTCTGAATTGAAGGACACAGTAGAAGGAATTAAAAGCAGGCTAGAGGAAGCAGAAGATCGGATCAGTGAGCTGGAGGAAAACGTACACAAAAACTCCCAGACAATGCAAGAAAATGAAAAAAGACTGAACAAGAATGAAGAGGTTCTAAGACAGCTGCAGGACAACATGAAACGTAATAATATCCGTATCATAGGAATTGCAGAAGGAGAAGAAGAAGAGTAAGGGACAGAAAACCTCTTTGAAAAACTAATGACAGAAAACTTCCCTCACACGAGGAGAGAAAGAGTCACGCAAATCCAGGAAGCACAGAGGGTCCCAATGAAGATGAACCCCAAAAGGCCCACCTCAAGACACAACATAATTAAAATGGCAACATTAAAAGACAAAGAGAGAATCCTAAAAGCAGGAAGAGAGAAACAACTAATAACATACAAGGGAGCTCCAATAAGGCTATCCTCAGATTTCTCAGCAGAAACACTACAAGCCAGAAGGGAATGGCAAAAAATATTCCAAGCAATGAAAAAAAAAGAGCCTACAACCTAGAATACTATACCCAGCAAAGCTCTCATTCAAAATGGAGGGTGAAATAAGGAGCTTCCAAGACAAAAGAAGGCTAAAAGAATACATCTCCACCAAACCAGCAATGCAAGAGATGCTAAAGGGTCTGCTTTAAGAAGATAAAGAAACAGAGAGAGACAGAGAAGAACACGAGTACAAAGGGGAAAAATGATAATGAATAAGTACTTATCAGTAATCACCTTAAATGTAAATGGATTAAATGCTCCAATTAAAAGACATAGGGTAGCTGAATGGATTAGAAAGAATGACCCACACATATGCTGTCTACAAGAGACCCACCTTAGAACAAAAGATCTACACAGACTGAAAGTAAAGGGATGGAAAAAAGTATTTCAAGCAAATGGACATGAAAAAAAAAAAGCCGGGGTAGCAATACTTATATCAGGCAAAACAGATTTCAAAGCAAAGTCCATAAAAAGAGACAAACAAGGGCATTTCATAATACTTAAGGGAAAAATCCATCAAGAAGATATAACCCTTATAAATATATATGCACCCAACTTAGGAGCACCCAAATATATAAGGAAAATTTTGAAAGACTCCAAGAAAGATATAGACAGAAACACACTCATAGTAGGGGACTTTAACACCCCATTGTCAACAATGGACAGATCTTCGAAGCAAAGAAAGACCAAAGATATTGAGGCACTGAACAGCACTCTAGATCAAATGGACTTCTATATATAGAAGTTTTCACCCCAAAGAAGCAAAATATACATACTTCTCAAGTGCACATGGAACATTTTCAAAGATAGACCACATGGTAGGACACAAAACAAGCCTCAATAAATTCAAAAAAATTGAAATTATATCAAGCATCTTCTCAGATCACAATGGCTTAAAATTGGAAATCAACCTGAAGGAAAAAACTCAAAAACATTCAAACTCATGGAGAATGAATAACATGCTATTAAATAATGAATGGGTTAACAATGACATCAAGGAAGAAATCAAAAAGTTTCTGGAAACTAATGATAATGAACACACAACAACCCAAAACCTATGGGATACAGTGAAAGCAGTCCTAAGAGGAAAGTTCATAGCAATACAGGCCTACATAAAAGAGCTAGAAGAATCTCTAATAAAAAATTTAACCCTACAGCTACAAGAACTAGAGGAAGAACAACAAGCAAAACCCAGATCAAGTAGAAGGAAGGAAATCATCAAGATCAGAGCACAATTAAATGACATATAGTCTAAACTAACAATTCAAAAGATCAACAAAAGTAAGAGCTGGTTCTTTGAAAAGATAAACAAAATTGGCAAGCCTTTAACCAGGCTCATCAAGAAAAAAAGAGAGAGGACTCAAATAAATAAAATCAGAAACGAAAGAGGAGAAATCACAACTGATACAACAGAAATACAAAGGATTGTAAGAAATTATTATGAACAACTGTATGACAAGAAATTTGACAACCTAGAGGAAATCGACAAATTCCTGGAAACCTATAGTCTTCCCAAACTGAATCAAGAAGAAGCAGAAAGTCTGAATAGACCAATAACAGCTAGTGAAATTGAAGCAGTAATCAAAAAACTCCCAGCACACAAAAGCCCTGGACGGGATGGCTTCACAAGTGAATTCTACAAAACATTTAGGAAAGAACTAACTCCTGTCCTCCTCAGACTATTCCAAAAGATACAAGAAAAGGGAAGACTCCCAAACTCGTTATATGAAGCCAGTATAACCCTATTTCCAAAACCAGGTCAAGACACAACAAAGAAAGAAAACTACAGGCCAATATTGCTGATGAACATAGATGCTAAAATCCTCAACAAAATATTGGCAAACTGGATCCACATTAGAAAGATCATACACCACAATCAAGTAGGATTCATCCCAGGGATGCAAGGATGGTTTAATATTCACAAGTCAATAAACGTAATACAACACATAAACAAAATGAAAGACAAAAACCACATGATCATATCAATAGATGCAGAAAAAGTATTTGATAAAGTACAACACCCATTTATGATAAAAAACTCTCAGCAAAATGGGAATAGAGGGAGCATACCTCAACATAATAAAGGCCATATATGAGAAACCTGAAGCCAACCTCATGCTCAATGGACAAAAACTGAGAGCGTTCCTCCTGAGATCAGGAACAAGACAAGGATGTCCGCTCTCTCCACTCCTATTCAACATAGTATTGGAAGTTCTAGCCACAGCAATCAGACAAGAAAGAGAAATAAAAGGCATCCAAATTGAAAAAGAGGAAGTAAAACTGTCATTATTTGCATATGACATGGTAGCGTACATAGAAAACCCTATAGACTCCACAAAAAAACTACTCAACCTAATAAGTGAATTTGGCAAAATAGCAGGTTACAAAGTCAATATTAAGAAATCGAAGGCATTTTTATACACCAACAATAAAAACTCAGAGATGGAAACTGAAAGAAAAATTCAATTTACCATAGCAACAAGAGAAATAAAATACCTAGGAATAAACTTAACCAAGGAGGTAAAAGATCTGTACTCAGAAAACTACATAACACTGAAGAAAGAAATTAAAGAAGATACAAATAAATGGAAGCATATACCATGCTCATGGATGGGAAGAATCAACATCATCAAAATGGCCATACTACCCAAAACAATTTACAGATTCAATGCAATCCCTATTAAAATACCAGCAACATATTTCACAGACCTAGAACAAATACTTCAAAAATTTATATGGAACCAAAAAAGAGCCCGAATAGCCACAGCAATTTTGAGGAAGAACACAGTAGGAGGAATCACAATACCTGATATCAAACTATACTACAAGGCCACGGTAATCAAAACAGTCTGGTACTGGCATTAAAACAGACATATAGATCAATGGAACAGAATAGAGAGCCCAGAAATAAACCCAAGTTCATATGGTCAACTAATATTTGACAAAGGGGGAAAGAACATCAAATGGAGTGAAAAGAACTTCTTCAACAAATGGTGTTGGGAGAACTGGACAGGGACATGCAAAAAAATGAAACTAGACAACCAACTTACACCATACACCAGAATAAACTCAAAATAAATCAAAGACTTAAATGTAAGCCGTGATACCATAAAAGTCCTAGAGGAAAAAATAGGCAGGAAAATTTCAGGTATCCCACATAGCAACATTTTCACTGATATGTCTCCTAAGGCAAGGGAAATAAAGGAAAGAATAAACAAATGGGACTACATCAAACTAAAAAGTTTCTGCTCAGCTAAAGAAAACATCAAGATGAAAAGGAAACCAACCATATGGGAAAATATATTTGCCAGTGACATCTCAGACAAGGGATTGATCTCCAAAATATATAAAGAACTCATACGACTCAACAACAAGAAGACAGACAACCCAATTAAAAAATGGGCAAAGGACCTGAACAAACACTTCTCCAAAGAAGACATACAGAGGGCCCATAGACATATGAAAGTATGTTCAACATCACTAGCCATCAGAGAGATGCAAATAAAAACCACAATGAGATACCACCTCACACCAGTCAGAACGGTCATCATCAACAAATCAACAAACAACAAGTGCTGGCGAGGATGTGGAGAAACGGGAACCCTGGTGCATTGCTGGTGGGAATGCAGACTGGTGCAGCCACTGTGGAAAACAGTTTGGAATTTCCTCAAAAAACTAAAAATGAACTGCCTTTTGAACCAGCAATTCCATTGCTAGGATTATACCCGAAAAATCCCGAAACACCAATTCAAAAGAACTTATGCACTCCTATGTTCATAGTAGCACTATTTACAATAGCCAAGTGCTGGAAACAACCTAAATGCCCATCTGGTTCCAACATTGATGGAACTAGAGAGAATAATGCTTAGTGAAATAAGCCAGGCAATGAAAGAAAAATATCTTATGCTGTCACCTATTACAGGAAACTATGAACAACACAAACAAATGAGCAAAATTGAACCAGAGCTATGTAAACAAGAAGTAGACTAACAGTAACAAGGGGGAAAAAAAAAAGAAAAAGAAAAAAGGAAAAAGTTGCCAGTTAGATTCCTGGATGGGGGACTGGCGAGTTGCAACTGATAAAATTTCTCTTGTATATCAATGTTTCTCTCCCTTTCTTTTTCTCCTCGTTCGTCTCAATAAATAAGTAAATAAATAATCTTTAAAGTATTGTTGTTGAGATTTTAGAGTAAGCTTTGCAACCTCTCCTAGTGATTGCATCACACCATGTATGCATAAATTATCACAGTATATTGAAACTTTACCACATGCAAAGTATAGAAATCTTACTTGTATTAGTTGTGTTTTTCTTCCAGTTATTACATATCATTATCTTAAGATGAAGTGATCTACATACACTGTCACATCAGATGATATATTAAACAGTTTTACTTAAATTTTAAAACATGATTTAGAAATTCACAAGATGGAGAATCTAATACAGTTCAACCTTATTTTTGCCCATGCCGATGTTCTTGTTTCCCTTCTCTTTATAACTTTATTTATTTGCTTAAACATTATCTCTTCTCATTCATGTTATGGCAATTTTTGTTCTTAGTGTGATGGGTGATTTTTAAATATATCCTGTACTTTGTCTACTATGTTAGAAGTTGATAGTTTCTATAAAATACTTCATGAGATGGTCATTCTATGTGGGTTTAGTAGACAGAGCCTGTCCTATTTTTATGGGGCGTGGTTCCAATACTAGTTTTATTTTCGTAGGCTTTAAAGTGTTATTTCGGTCCTCTTGGTTTCCCTGGAGCGACTGAAACTGATCCAGTCACGTACTGGGGCTGATGTGATCAGATGTTAGAACTGGCCAAGGCCAGACTCCCCGATGTCTCACCAAGGGAGAAGGCAGTCACAAGACTTGGAGGTGAGGAAGTACTGGTTCTGGTGGTATCCTCATCTGTTTGGAATGCATGTAAAGTGTTTTCTGGGCTAGGTGTTTATCAGATTAGGATTACCACTGCAGGTACCCTCCCCCACTTACTCCAGAGTCTCAGGGCGGGGCGGAGGGGGTGTGTGTGTGTTTCAGACTTAAAAGAAAAGGATAACTGTTTCTCCATTGGCTTTTGTAAGCAGAGTTTTGTGACTGACAGCCCTTGCCAGTGATTCCAGGCTTGCCTAATCCTGTCAGGGAGAATCATGTTTGGTGTTGCTGGAAATATAAGCCTATCTGGTTGTCTTCTGTTGCTAACTTGAAGACACAAAATGTACGTTCTGAGCACCTTCTTATGATGGCGGAAGGAAACGTACGGTACCATGCTGCTTTGCTTTTCCTCTAGTCATGTGGTCTCACACCATTTCTCCCTCCTTTTACTACCTGTCAGAGCTCTCCTTCGGTTGTCTCCCATTGTTTTAAGGCTTCATGGCTTACTTAATGAAGAAGAGGAGGAAGAAACTGCCCATTTCATGTATTCCAGAACAGAAGTCCTTTTCTGAAGTTTCAGATATTATCTTTCTGTTTTTTATTAGCATCTGTTTTGAGAACTTCCTTCAGCTCTTCTTTACAATTATATTTGCTAGCCATACATTTCCTTAGTTTTCTTTGAGAATATCCTTATTTCTCTTTAATTCCTGAAAGATATTTTAACCAGATATGCAATTTGCAGCTGACAATTCTTTTCTTCTCACACTTGAAAAATTTGAATGGCTCCTGTGGTTTCAGATCAGAACACCACTGTCATTCAGAATACCTTGTTAAATTTCATTCATGCTCAGTGGTATTGAAGGCTCAGTTTGCCATCATACCCCACAGAAACTACCATGGCTGAGAAAAGAGAATACCCTGTGTTTCTTTCAGACAAGAAATGGTATCAGCTTTTATCTCAGACCTACCAACACTACTTCTGTAGAAAAATCAGAACACCACCTGTTTCCATGGGCAAGGAATAGGAGATACATTCTCTAGTGGGTCTCCATCCAAACAACTAAGTAAGGAAATCAGAGTGGTACTCACTGACTCTGCAGAGCAGGGGTGCATGATAAGTTGGAAGGATAGGTCCTTGGCTAACTTTTTGGAACCCATGGTATAATGGTGGTGGTGGAAGAAATGTGGAAAGTATCAAGCCCTTCCAAAGATATACATATCCTAGTCTTTGGATCTGTAAATATGTTATGTTCTGTTGTAAAAGGAACTTTGCAAGTGTAATAAAAGTTATGGGCTTACATTAAAAAGATTACCTCAGATTATACAGGTGAAGAGTTTTCCAATATCACATGAGCCTTTAACAATAAAGAATTATCCCTGGCTAAAGTGAGAGAGATTCAGTGGAAGCAGAGAAAAAGAAGTATTACAGATAAGGAAGTCTGCTTTATTCCAGTTGAGAGAAGAATTTAATATATCATTGCTGGCTCTCAAAAGCTGGTTTTCTTATCTGCCCTTATAGGTCTATACACATAATAATATAACACCCAACCTTACCTCATAGAACCATTAGGAGGGATAAGTAAGTTAAGTCATGTAAGGTGCTTAGAAGAATGCCTGGCACATACTAACATCTCAATAAATAAAGTTACATGTATTATTATGTACCATAATCCATTGACTCTATCGCTTTAATGTATGCTAAATATTTTCATAAGGATGGAAATAACGTGTATAAATCACATACTAATATTTTTACATCATAGTTACAAACACATATTTGTCATTCTATATACATAAATCATTGATAATAGTCTATGCTTAGGTAAAGTACATAATTGTGATAGGTAGACCAATTAGGTGTGCTCTTTTACAGAAATATTTACTTTATTTTTGAAAGTAAAGAGATTTGGTTTATTTACATAAAATATAATGTAAGAGTCATCTTTAAAGCTGAATTAGCTTATTCTTATATACAGTAAAAATATGATGATTCGTCACACCATGAGATCTTTATTTACAAGCACCAAGCCAAATACATTGCAAATAACATGATCATGGTTGAAGCAATACACTCTTAGGGAGCTGCAATTTTTTTAAAGTGATGCTGACCTTTCCAAGCCATTAGGGTATCATCTGGTCTAATGAGTGCTAATTTCATAAGTGGTATCCCAGTGACCCAAAAGAGTTTGCACAACTTCTAAAAGTGATTCGTAGTTCCCATAATGTAGTTTACACAGTGGGAAAAATATGGTTCATTATTTCAGAAACATAAATTACAGGCAAAAAATGTAATTCTTGCAATGATATTTTTGATCAATTTAACTGGGTAACCATAAAAAGAATATTTCTAAAAATGCAGTGAAATTCACCAGCAGAAAGACAAGTATTATCTTCCAATATTTTCTTTTTTCCTGAATTAAAAAAAAAGTATTGATCTACAGCTTAATTTTAGGATGACTTTTTAATGTAAATGAGTATTACAAAGGAGGGGTTACCTCAGAGCTAATTTTTTGAGTACTCTCAGATGATGATTTTCATCTTCTCCTATTGCTCTCTAAGGCCCTTTTCTGGTTCTGCAAACTGATGTTTTGCTGTTTTCAAGCTTGAATGACAATCAGAACATATTTTTTAGTTCAATGAATTTATATCTAGGCAACTTCCTAATTGCCTTACTTCTTCAGTATTTTTCCATAAAAATATTCTTATACAAATCATTGCTCCTACAAAGAATAAAATTTAGATTTCTCTGAATGATAGAGAAAAGGGGGTAATAGAATGAATAGCATATTACGCACAATATATCCCCATAACATCGAGTACATATTATTCTTGGCTTTCGGTTGTGCAGCATAAAAATGAATACTTAACATGAGAGAGAGACTCACTTCTTTCTCATTTTCATTCCTAATATGAATCATAAATCTATTCTCAGAGTTGTGGTGAACTCTGAAATCACTATTTTAGAGATGGGAGGTTAGTTATTATGTCAGGAACTTCATGTGCAGTATATTTTCACAAAGGATATTCAAGGTGATGAAACAGCAATGCGTTAGTCTTTGTAAGCAGCAAAGAAAAGAGTGGGGGGGTCGTGGGTGGAGCGTCATTTGTCACTGAAGTCCCATAAACATTGCATTTTTCCTCTTTACAAATTTGCATAGGAAATGTTAGTTGTAGAATGAAGTTCATTATGACCGTTTATTTTTCAGTTACATCAAAAATATGCATTATGTAGAATAAAGTGTATATTATTTCCAGCTTTAATGCACTTACATTAATCTTATTGACTTGAGAATCTTCCTGGAACATGTAAAACTTGACCATGTCTCAGATTCACTACTGTTAATAATTCTTCTTATTCACTTTACTTTCTAAAGACAAGGAAATTACTTCCTCATTCCATAAAATCTCTGCTTACTGATCAAGTCATCAGAAAGGCCTTTGGGGACCACCCACCCTCTGATGCATCTCCACCTTTCTCTTTGACTAAAATATCTCAGTTTTCAGTACCACTTTAATAGTACTTAGTAATAAAGGATATTTTTAATTGTCCTTCCTGCTAGAATTTTAAATCCATTAATGCAAGTATTTTTGGTATAATTGATATATCTCCAATTACTAGAAGAACTCCCTACATACTGAATATTCAAGACTTGTTTATATCTCCAGTAACTTTAAAAGAGACTGCTGTGTAACATATATTCACTTATATGTTTATTTACTGATCCAGTGAATTTATTAAACTAAATAATTTGAAAAGAAAGATATTTGAAGTAATATCTACTCTATGAGCATAATCAGTACAAAATCATGCAAAATAATACAATTTTCATTGCTTTATTTAACTTAGTTCCATCTTATATGAATAACATGCAAACATGATTATTCTCCATGCTCTATATTGTGAGAACTAAAGCTTATAGCCCCCAGCACAGACCAGGAAAGTGCCTTCATTACCACATTAGCTAAGATAAGATAGATTGGTAATTAATTATGTAGGTAGGTACAAAGTTATGTTGTTGGCAGAAATCAGGGTCTTTTATAGGATCACAAGGAAGATAGTCCAAAGATCCACACACAGGAGACTGTGGTGTGGCAACATGGTTTATTTGTGTGGAAGACTGCCTCTAAGGTTCCAATTACCGATCTCCTTCCATCCCACCCTGGAGAAAATCCCACTGTGTCCTCAACAATGCCAAAGCAAAAGCCTGTGTCCAGAGTTTCTGTTTCATGTTAAAGCGTAGTCCTTTTGCAGCCCACAAAGTCTACTGTGAGCCCTGGTAACTGCTAAACTCACATGGTCACATGCTCCCAGGTGAGAAAGTGCACAAACGAACAATGTGAGTGTGGGTCACCAGCAAAAACAAAAGAGAAAGAGTTTCCTGGTTGCCCTAGGATTATATTACCCAGGGTTTAAGATGGAAAAGGTGCTTTTCCAAAATAACTAATGAGCTTTTCAAGCTTTTTTGAGCTTTTGATAGGTCCACTCCCCCTAGTTAGACTGACAGGCCTCTATGGTCAAGCACCTCCTCCTGTGCCCCCCCCCCAACTCTGCTATGAGAGGGGGGAAGGGAGAGGCCTTGATTCTCTTGGCAGAACAATGTTATGACTCTTCCTGGGTATAAAGCTGTAGCTTGCTGGTGAAGCAAACAAGCTCGTGCTCCCCATTTTGTGAAACTCAATGTCTAATTCCCTTTATGCCACCTTTCTTATTAACAGCTAGTCAACTACCTATGATAACATTCTCCCCTGGATATTTAATCTTGTAATCTTATAAGGGTAGATGGATAAACGTCTCATCTTCTGTAATTGCTTTTTGGTATCAAACGGATATAGTCCTGCTTTTCTGCAAACTTTTTACTTATTAGGTATACATGTAAAAGTATAAATGAGGACTAAGAATTTGGTGCCCTAGAAACATAGACAAGAAGCTGTGTTTGCAGGAGAAGTTGGGATTTACTGGGTTTCAGGCTGCATAGCTGTGGCTACAAGCAAAACACAGCAGTGGGTCCTGGATCTAAGTCACATGGCAGCGATGGAGGTGACAGAACACAGAGAAAGGGAAGTGGAAAACCCACACAGGCAGCTATAGTGGGGAGAGGGAGAAAGAAATGATGAATGGTACTCCCAGTTCAGTGAGGCAAAGTTCCACTTCTCACCAAGATCCCTGTCCATATCATCTCCCTCCTCCAGTTGGCACACTAAATATTGTGGGTGGAAACTAGGCTCTTCCATAGAATCACAAAAAATGCATCTTGAAGACCCACACATGGAAGATTGCGGTGTGGCCAGATGGTTTATTCATGTGGAAGGCTGCCCCAGGGTTTCCAATTTTCCATTTTCCTACATCCTGAAAAGCCAAACCATGTCCTCAGCAAGGCCATAAAAATAGCCAGTGTCCAGAGTTTCTGCTTTATATTAAGAGAGAGAGAGAGAGAGAGAGAAGGAGAGAGAAAGAGAGAGAGCTTCTTTATTTTATTGGGATTATATTAGTGATGTTAGCGGTGGTTTGGGACAGACCAGTTGCTTTTTTTCAGAATAACCAATGAACTTCCCAAGCTTTTGTGGGCTTTTGGAAATTCCACACCCCTTTGTTAGATTGACAAGCCTCTATGGTTAAGCTCCTCCCCTGGCACCACCCAACAACCAAGTAAAAGAAAAGGAAAGGGAGGAGTGTTAATCCCCTTGGTGGAGCAATGCTATGATCCCCAAGTGATATGAAGCGGAAGCTTTCTGACTAAGCAAACTGGTTCATGCTACCCAGTATGTTAAACTCAATATCTAATTCCTTTTGCTCATTTAGTTAACTACCTATGCTAACAGATAGACTTGTCTAGACTTAACAAATTAATAAAGGAAAGTAGAGAGGCATAAATTGAAATATGTCAAAGAATGACTAGGCCATCATGATGAATATTCAGAACTGGCAGGTACTCAAAACAATCTTCTTTATATTTTTCCTCTAATTATGATATCCCATGATTCTAAATTTTTCCTACTTAGTCTTCTATTCTCCGATGTCACCAGGGAGAATGATATAGCACCTTCTATTGGCAGTGATTCTTTGCTATGTGTACAGTCAGAGGGCTGATATGTTTCTAACATTCTCAATTTCCTAATCTGGGTCTGCAGCTGGTTTCACG
Organism: Furipterus horrens; assembly: GCF_987537825.1. NCBI lineage: Eukaryota > Metazoa > Chordata > Mammalia > Chiroptera > Furipteridae > Furipterus > Furipterus horrens. Next base: position 15,142,570 of record NW_028327171.1, read on the forward strand.
GAGAATATTATTATTGCCTTTGTTCAGAGTCACCTTAACATAGTTAAAAACCACACAGAAGCATTCTTCTAGCAGTTTCTGAGCCAGCCTATATAATGTGCTTTGTTCTGAGTTGTATTTCAGGACATTAGAACATGCCTGTACATCAATCATTTACGTTTAGGCTTTCCACCTGACTTCATCGTATGACACCTGCTTTTTATAACACTGTCACCAATTACACATGTGTTAGTGCTATTTGACGTTGGTATATTGGTTCCATTTTAATCTGTGTTGCCATCCTTGTCTTGTGTTTTAATTACACAGGTCATGTTGATGATAAAGTCACACCAAAGGTGCTAGTTTTTCAGCCTTTAAAATACAGCCAGTTATTTCATTAATGTAATTACTTGACAAATGGAAGTTGATAGTATATTTCAAGCATATTATTTACTCACCTTTCAAAATATTTGATACCCTTATGGCTTTTGTTTGCCTCTTTCAGAGTTAAATATATAATCATAAGATGGGACAAAGCATTCAATACATATTTTCAGACATTTATTACCTCTGGAAATTACAGGCTTAATGATCTGTTTCTTTCATGCTGGCTGGTTGGTGATATCAGACTCATTTTACTTGGTCATCTATTCAAACTACTGTGCCGACTCTGGAAATTAATTAAACACTATCGAACATCCTTATCTGCAGATGACTATTTATTCTTTATTGTAAACAACAGTAGAGGTGAAACAAATATTTTCCAAGTAAATATTTTTACATATTGTGAACAAAATGATGCATACACAATGACTGCTAACAGTTGAGGTTTAGGAAAGCAAAAGTAATATAATATATTGTAATACCATGCACAGCTTTTGAAAGGCAGAGACATTCTCGGTAACACAGAAAATAAAAGGCAGAAAATATGAGGGTACCCTAAACAACCAGGTTGCCTGAATGTGTGGACCTCAAACATACAACTTTCACTGTTTACGTGTCATCTGGCTGGAGTTACTGAGTGTGTTTCTGCATCATAGCTGATATATAGTAAATAACTATATAACCTTATGTTCTTTGGAAACCTCAACCATGTTATCTAAATAGGACCATGGTTGTAGGTTGAATTGTGCCACTCCAATATCCATATATTGGACCTAACCCCCAGTACCTCAGGACAGGATCTTATTTGGAGACAGGGTCTTTATGGAATTTATCAAGTGAAAGTGTGGCAAAGGGAGTCCTGATATCAAACAGAATTTCAGAGAGGGACATGCACACAAGGATAATGCCATGTGCAGAGATGCGGGGAGAAGATGGTCTTGTACAGGACAGTGAAAAAGGTCTGGAATGAATCTATATCATTCACAGACCTCAGAAGAAATCTCCTTCTGACAACATAATTTCACACTTCTAGACTCCAGAACTGGGAGACAATATATTTCAGTTGTTTAAAACCACATAAACCACATCATTGTGATTCTTTGTTATGAAAGCCCTAGAAGACTAATACCACCACTGTCATCATACAGGATTCTGCCGACCTGATGACAGTGTTTGGATTAGGGTTGGCACCTGTCCCATGCAGGACAACACGGAAAGTCTCACTCTCCTAACACAGGGTTAGGGATTGGGTGAACGGCCCAAACCAAAGGCCAGAATCCTTCCGTGGAGATATTTTAATTAGAACACAGAGAAAAATTCCCATAGTCTCTACTAGGAAAACTGGAAAATATGAGTTCAGGAGCTGTTGATTGGCCCTCTTTCTCTCATTGGAGAAAAACAATGAGCAGAAATAGAAAATGAAGCCCTGGCTGCTGTGGCTCAGTGGATTGAGCGTCGGCCTGCGAGCCAAGTGTCGCTGGTTCGATTCCCAGTCAGGGCACATTACTAAGTTGCACGTCAGGTCCCCAGTTGGGGGCGCAAGTAAGAGGCAACCACACAGAAAAAAAAAAAAAAAGAAGAAATAGAAAATGGATTTAACACATAGAAAGGGATAATGACAAAGGGCAGGAAAAGACAAGGATCACTGGTTGTAGTCCTCAGATATACACTACTCTGCTCTTTCCTGATTCCATGAAGCATTACAGGGATAATTTTTGTTAGTTTCTATTGCTAATTACTTGGTTTTCTGTTGTGCAAATGTCTTAAACCGTTTGGTCCTAAATTCTCACTAATATCATTATATTAATGGTAGTGACCTTCAGAGGTGATCAAAAGATTAAGGTAAATATTTTTAAGGTTTCTGGCACATAGTATGTATTGAGCTAAATAAACATGTTTCTAATATTATGTTCATCAACGTCTAAGCATATATTATAAATGATTAATATTCATGGTGTGCCCTAAGAAGAAAGTTGAGAATCTTGACTTATTTTATTACCATAACGTCAGATAAAATATCTGCTTCATGGTTACCGTGCCTGTCTGCCATGTCTAGGTCCTATCTGGTGGCGGTACTTTTCCCTTGATTTTATCTAGGCTTCTCCCTGCCCCAGTTAAGTCCTTGCTGGCTTCAACACTCACTGCCTGTCACCCATCCAGCTCCCTGCTGCTTGAATTATTTCTCATACTGCCCTGCCTTAATTCTGCTTGTTTGTGATTCATATCATAATGGGCACTGCCAAGATACACGGTCATTGTCTGGCAAGCCATCAACAAAATCACCTGAATTGAAATCTCATTTTCTTTTTGGAGTTGTTGGCTCTCGTGCAAGTACATTCACCCCCTGACAAGAGGAAAAATAAACGTGATGGCAGTAGTTTAGCACCTAATTTATTTCTGTTCAGAAAAGCAGCTGTTTAAGTGAGTATAATTACAAAAATGAAAAATAAAACTGCTTGATAATAGACTATCCTAAAATGTTCTAGAATTGGCTTTATAATATTTTGCGTCCTTATCTACATAATACTATTCTTGCATTAAAATTGCTTACGGAAGCTTCTAAGGTAATTTTATGTTCAATTTCTACACGAGGTCAATTTGCTTTTTATGCATGATTTTTCACAATCATGTTTCACCTCAGCTAAACCTATAGTTGTTTACACATCACTGCTCTTTGGCCATAATTAGAGGCCACATAATATAGATGTTTTTGTTAAGAGGTAATAAAAATGAATCATTAAGTGAAATGTGCACTTTAGAATGGAAAATAAGCCAAATAATTTCTAGGGGACAAATTTAATATAACCTGTTTTTTAAAAGAAATCTTTCACATCATCTACATTGTCAAAGGACAGATTTTATTAATGTTTTAGATAGAAATAAGCTTTGACAAGATGCAAAAGAGTGCACGTCATATTGATGTTTACAGACTTTGAGTCTGTAATGTAATAAATGTAATAAAATTAAACTTTACATATCTTGGTAACTTGTAACAAAATTATAGTGTAAGTTGATTTTTTTCAAATTTTATTATTTTGTTGACACAGGTTATGTTTAAAGATACTTCTTCATAAATCAACTTCCTCTTTAATAACTATTTAGTTACTCATTAGTATTATCCCAACAAATGCTATTCTGTGGTAGGCACTATAAATAAAATAATAAATAAACTAAAATCAATAACATAAACAAGACAAGTATGGCTTTACAACAGAAAATTAAATTATTGTATGAGAGATTTCAGGGCACTATAGGAACACACAGAACAGGGAACTAATTGAGTCTCCTGGGATAAATCACATCTTATTCTCTAGGAAAAGAAAAACCCAAAACTTGCACCTTCTAAACTTTTAAAACACACACAGACATGCACATGCTCACACACACACACACACACACACACACACATCACCAGCAAAGACTTAAAATTTATATATAGGAAAAGCACACAGAAAAATATTCTATCTCTGAAATTAGAAAAAAATAGGTAATCATATTGGGGATTGATTATTTCAGCAAGATGTAGATAAGTAAAATAAATGAGACTAACTTAGGAGCAGTGACTTAAATTCTTCATAATCTTCTATTTCAAAAGAAAGGTTAACTTCTTAAATCTTGCTCCAGGTCACAAGAAGCACAAACACAAAAGCACACACACACACACACACACACACACACACACACGTTTTGGATCTTACCGTACCGTTATATTTTTTAATTGTGAAGCATGTCAAAGTGACAATTTCAAAGCCTCAAATAAAGATATTAATTCACTTAGCTGTCTCAATCTAAGACCCTGCCTCACATACAACTTGAGTCATTAATCAGAGGTCAAAAATTGACCCCCATAACATACATTTCAGGGCTGAAAATTAAGTGGCAAAGACAATTTAAATGAAATAACTGTGGACCACATGGACCAAAGCAGAAGCTATGGATGAAGAAACACAGAGCTGGGGTGCGAGAAATTTCAAAGCAAGGATATACTACCAAGCCTGAAAAAGATTCCATGATCATACATGATCATACTAGTGATCAGAGAAAGTTCAAAACGCACTCTAAGTGTTCTAGAGTAGATTGACTTAAAGTTTATGAATAAAAAAGTAAATAGCTCTATGCAAGTATTGGAGAGTACGTTTGTTACAATCAAAATTTTCTACTGGCACCCTATAAATATGTCTTAATTAACTCTAAAGTGGGCTAAATAACTTTTGTGTCATATAAAAAACAATTCAGAAAATTGAAATTAGCAAATGAGAATGTTATACAACCACTACAAAGGTTTTAAGGACATAGAGCAAAATACCAACATAAGAGCTGAAATTATGGGGAAACTCAGCACAAAAGTAAAAACTATATAATAGGACAGAATGGAAATTCTAAGCTGCAAAGGACAATATCTAAATTAAAATGTTCACTGTGTGTGTGTGGCAAGCAGAGTAATGACCCTTGCCAAAAAAATACAACATCCTATTCTGTAGAATCTGTCAATGTTAGATTACATTGAAACAGGGAATTAGGTTACAGATAGAATTAAATTCCTAATACCATGACCTTGACATAGAAAGATAATCCCGTATTAGCCAAGGGGGCCCAATGTAATAATAAGAATTCTTGAAATAAGAATAAGAATGGAAGAGAAGTTTTAAGTGATGTGATAGGAAGATTCAACTTGCCTTTCTGTGACCTGTCTCAGTGAGCTGCCCTAGTTGGAGGAAGAGGGCCATGAACCAAGAAATGGGACACTTTATAGAAGCTGGAAAAGGCAATCAAATGGATTCTTCATAGAAATGAATGCAGCCCTGCAGACACCTTCATTTCAGCCCAGTGAGACCTGTGATATACTCCTGACACACAGATCTGTAAGATACAGATTTGTACAATTTTAAGTAATCTGTGGTAATTTCTGAAGGCAATACTATCAAGAAATATATATATGAATTTCAAGAATTGAAATGAGCAGATAAGAGCTTCAACACAACTATTACAACAAATGTTTTAAGGACTTAGAAGAAAAAGCTTGATATAATAATAGAAAACCTGGGAACCTCAGTAGAAAAATGAAAACTATAAAAGAGAAACAAATGGCAATTATAGAATTGAAAAGGGTGGTATCTGAAATGAAAATGTTGCTGAGTAAACAGCAGCACGTTATACACAGCCAATAAAAAGACCAGTGAATTTGTAGACATATTAAGAGTATTTAACTGAAGAAATGTTGATTGCTGGATATGATAAATATGAGGCTAATGTAAAGATTTTTATTTTTATTTTTATTTTTTTATTTTTTATTTTTTATTTTTTGGTAAATCTCTATAGATTGCATTTAATTTCTTCTCTGCTTATATATGAATTCCATTCTTTATTGAGAGATTAAGTTTATTAGGAGGTAGCAAAAGAGACATTCTGGGGCTTTCCCAAGCTTTGAAAGGCCTGGCATCTTCTATATTTTCCTTTTAAATGCAGTCACAATGCACTGAGAAGCCCAAACTTCATGGAAAGGCCATGTGTATCATTCAATGAACTGCCACAGATGAAGTCCCAGCCCAAAGTGACACTAAATGTTAGCCAAGTGAGTGACCCATTGTGGACACATAAATCAGGACTAGTGAAGACATCCATAGCCCTGGTTGACATCATAATTTGCAGAACTATTTATTGGAGTCCATCGAAAACACTTTCCTCTTTGTGTAACCAACTAGAGCCAATGTTAAATAAAGCCAGTTTACTGGCCTAATTAATTACTCTAATTCCTTACTTTAGACTGCTTCTTACACTTCTAAGCAGTTCAATGACACAGAACTTAGACTTCAAGCACTGGTCACCCATCTTTCCAAGGCTGTCAAAGAACATACAGTAGCTAATTCTGTGTTCTTAAGCTTTTTCTTTCTAGTCATCATATCTAATAATGTAACAATACCCTGTGATGTATGTTACTTTAATGAAGTTAAAGAAACTTCATTTATTTGTCAAAATTGTAAATATCTCACATTCAGCATCTATAGAGCAGTCCCCATTCCAGATGATATTGCTTTCAAAACAATTTCTTGGTCATCCAGTAGACTTTGCTGTCATTTCTTCTGTACATACTCTCTATCAGGACATACCATCTTTAGGTTAATAAGGTACACATCCAAGTTCACTCTATTTTTAAGGTCTGGAGCTGAACCAAATAAAAGTGTTAGCTTGAAAATTGCCTGAGATGAAAAACACATTAACTACAAAAGACAATCTATCTTCTGAGCTTGCAAAGGTCAGATGACCCCAGAGATGTAGGGAAATAGTTTTAATCACCTAAACTCTATGTGTAAAACTCTGTTTTATAGGATTTTTTTAAACAGAAAAACTAGTAGCCATAATGGTCATGAACTGTCTATGTGACAACGATGAGTCAGAGCTAATGTCATGCCTCTTACTCATTTACTTCATTTTCTCTATCTCAGAGGGAAAACTATAGAGAAACAAACAAAACTGATATAAAACCAAAAAAAAAAAAAAAACCAACCTAAAAAATTAAAATTAAAAACACCCTAACTTCCAGTAGGTAATGAGGCAATAATGACAAAAAGTGAGTAGAAAGGAATTCACAGAAGCTCAGGGGATCTTAATATACTTGGAACTTGTAGTTGTAGTTCAGTGAACAAGACCGGAGATGGAAGGAATTAAGGAAAAAAACAAAACAAAACAAAAAACTAATAGACAACATAATGGTGATTACCAAAGGAAAGGGGGGGTAGAGGAAGGTAGAAGAGCTTAAAGGGGAGGTAAATGGTGATGGAAGGAGACTTGATGTTGGATGGTGAGCACACAATACAATATACAGAGGATGTATTATAAAATTGTACCCCTGAAACTTATATGATGTTATTAAACAATGTCACCCCAATTAATTAAATTTTAAAAATTATATTAAAAAATACTGGAGATAGGAGGAATGCCAAAGTTAATGCCAAGAGCTGTAAAAAGAACAACAGCACAAAGGCGCTCAAGTTTCTAGAGCAATCAGAGAAACTGGGTACTCAGACAAGAGGACCTCCACCTTCAAGACACTCTTGTGCATTATTGATTGGAGCATATATTTCAGCCATATTTCTAGATATTATTTTGTCAAAATGTATATTGAACTTTAAATATATCTCAAAAACTTCCAAAGAAATAGATCATACATAAAGGATTGAGATATGAAAAATTAAAACAAAATTTCCAGTATAGAAAAATGGTTGTTATCTCTCTTAATCATGAAACACAGCTCTTTAAACTTTGTTTTAAAAGCATATCCAATAATACAAATAAACATTTAAATTTAATGGTAATTTGAAATTGCACTTAAGAAAGTACTTGACCTATCTGGTGTCTCATTTTCTTCCACTGGGTAAAGAGAACGCTATTAATAAAATGTAATACTATTGTCTTGAGAATTAAATGGAAAACACTTAGAAGTGAAACTGTTTAATTATAATGGCTAAATAACTTTTGAATCTTTTATATTTTTATAAAAAGACATTTACAATGTCTTGGTGGCTTCCAAACTTTTTGACCTGGATCAATGGTAAGAAATGCAATACACAAACAAGTAAATATTCATAGGCATGCCATTTCACATACACTTAATCCACAAAAGAACTAAGAACATAAATTTTTTCTATGTGTAGAGCACCTGGTTTTTCATGCTATGCTGTTATGCTATGCTATGCTAGCCAGGCTGCTATTTAATTCTATATTTTTAAATGTTGGCCCTGACCTACTAAATCAATTTTATAATAGGCTAAAACTTCCCTGAAATACTCTTACATATGTTAAATGACCTCTCAGTCAAGTTATCATTTACTACCTAATCTATGTAATCATCACAACTTAATCTATTTAATCTACCTGTTTAATCTTGAATGTCTTCTTGTTTATTAGATGTATTTCTGTCTGCTCCCATTAGAATGCAAGATTGATGGAAGCAAGAAGTTGCTCCTTCTACAATACTCATAACAGTGCACAACAAATATATTTTAATAAGTGATCAATTAAGTATTATAGTTTCAATGAAAGATTAAAAATAGAAACAATGTTACAAAATCAAAATGTTATACTTAAGTGAAATAATATAAAGATAGATGAGTAGAAAAAAGCACATAACTTACGTAGTTCAGGATTATGTAAAAAAATTATGTATTTAGGTAAAAAAATGTATGAACCAGGCACCAGGAGTAACACACTGGTGCTGTAGAATATTAAAAATATTATTTTAGACAATCTTTTAAAGAGTAAACAGAGTTCAAGAAATCACCAATACAAAAATATACATTAGACTTGATGAATATTTAAAAGTTATAATTTTATAACTTGAAATGTAAGATTGATATGAAGATCCTCTGCCAATATCCCTAAGGATATTGGATATCTTTGTATTTATTCTCAGTTTTACTAAATAGTTCTTTATTCTTTGAGTTTGGTATCACTTTGGTTTATGTAAAAATGTAGTTAAACATGTAATTACCTAGTCAAAAATCATGGCAGTTACCACAAATGAGAGTACTGATATGATAGCTATTATTGAGTTTCTAATGCATTATTCTCTAGTTCACTTAATTTGCATATCACTGTATTAGTTACTATGGATATGAGGCCTTGTCACAACTCTTTTATAAAATATGTCAGCAGACTAGTGGCAGACTTTCTTTACCCAAGTGAATTAAACTCAGTGAACTGTCAGTAAACTTGATATTAGTTTAATATTTAAATTGGATTTATAACTTTGTTTGAGTAGGATGTCTTATAACCCACTACATTCACATAACTGGAACACAGACATGGAATATTTAAAAGGTATTGCCTGTTAACAAAACAGTAAACCCCAGCAATTTCATTAGCAATATTCTTTGCATATTATTTTTGAACACTTTTATTATGAAATGTAGTAAAAATAAAATTAAGTAAAAGAAATATCTTTAAGAAATAATAATTATATATAATGTTTACATTAAAGGATATCTATATCTTTTGAATCTCAGGGCGTGGCCTTCCTTATGATCACAAAAAATATCTGCCAATGTGCACAACCATATTAATTGGAATTGAAAAAAAATTACCGTATGTGAATGTGCCAATTATAGTCTCATAAGGGACAGATGGAAACTTCACGTGTCTCACATTCTTACACCTTTAACATAGATGGAATTTAATATAATTTCAATTATAAAATTTGTGAATGTAAAATTGTATTTTACTATGGATTTAAATTTTTTCTCTCTGATAGTCACGGTTTTGAGCTTTTTTACTTGTATTTCTCTTGTGAAATACTTGTTGATGTTCTTCAACAACTTTCATTCAGCAATTGTTTTTATTGCTTCATAGATACTGTTTGTATATTTAGAATAGAAATCCCTGTTTTATTTTGCGCATTATTATTACAGTGTTTGGCTTACATTTTCACTCTAATTATACTTCTTTAAGTGAATAAGATTTGTTATTAAGTCAACTTTCTAAGTTATCTCCAAATGGTTTGTAATTTTTGTCTTCTATAATTTCCAACCCAATTCATAAAATATTATATTATTTTTTAAGCTTTTATAATTTTGCCTTTTACATCAATTTCTCTATTCAACTGTAATTGATTTTTTTTCAGGTCATAGGAGATAAAGTTTTAGTTTTCTCCATACAACTAATTGTTTCATGAGTAATTATTAAGTAACTCATCCGATTACTATAAAGGTAGTACTATACACATTCTTAATCTCTAAAATTTAGCATTACAACCTATTATGTGGTAGGACAATTCCTCCCACTGTTTTTTATTCAAGAATCTTGCCTATTTTCACTTATTTATTTCTTTTTATCAGTGGTTTTCAATGGTGGTTTTTTTCTCACAATGGAATGTTTGGTAATGTCTAGAGACATGTTTGATTGCCATGGATGACATCTTGGAGGTAGATACCAGGGATTCTGTTAAATATCAAAGGATCCAAAGGACAGCATCCCACACCAAAGCATGAACTAGCCCTCAATATCAATGGCACCAAAGCTGAGACCCCTGTACTAGACAGATGGCAGAACCAGCTTGTCTGTAAATAGAACTCAGTGATACTTTTGGAGGTGTTCTTCATACTCATGATATATGGATTCCTGTCCACAAGTGAGCATGTGTCTCTACATTTCTGAGAGATTTTTAAATATTTTGTTAAATTTCCTTTAATAACAGGCACACATTTTTTATTAGACTCTCTCATGGACTTTCATTAATTGTTAAAACTTTAAAAGTTATTTATTTAAGCTATATTTACTATGTTAATTTTTACAAAAATGCACTTTAATTTATAATTTTAAAGACAAATATAAATAATATACCTGGATATTCTAGTAAATTTTCTGTAAATGTTTTTCCCTTTCCAGATACATAACTTTTGACTTAGTTTTGTATGGTTATAAGCATTTTTAATTTATATGTTTCTTAATAAAAGTAGTAATAGATTGAATCTTCATTTTCTCCTAATTATAAGGTATGTTTTTAACAATTCATCATATATCATGTTGCATTTTTTATGCCTGCTTTTATTAAAATTAAAAAGTGTCCTATTGTTTGGGTTTGATAAAGTTGTGAACATTAAATAATTTTAAATATACATACTTTCTACATTTAATGAAATATTTCTTTTAATATGTTAATGTGAGACATCCATGTTTAATTTGTTAATATTAAACATTTGGATTATTTATTGGCTAAATGAAACTATACCATAAAGTATTAATTTTTATACATTGCCCATATATTAATTTATGATACTACTACACTTGCAATGAAATTAATGTTATTTTTTTACCCTTTATTTAATTTCAGTTGTATTGGTATCAAGCCTATGTATGCCTTCATAAAATGAAATAACAAATGCCCAGTGTTTATAATTTTTGTGTTTCTGGACTAAAAGAATTAGGTTAATTACTATATGGTAGAACTTACTTGCAAAAAATAACTCACTGCATGAAGGGTTTCTTTAATATCTAATTTGATTGCATTAATGGTATTGGGACCATTTAGTTAATTCCATTTCTTCTTGAGTCATTTTTTATGTAATTTTATTTTTAGGAAGCAAGTCCTCTATATCTTCCTTTTTACTGGTATGAATTTATTGACAGTTACAGTTATGTGTTGATTTCTACCATGTGATTATAAATGTGTTGTGTGGGTGTGAGTGTGTGTGCGTGTGTGTGTTTGATGTTCTACTCAGTGTCACAATCAGGTGGTTTCTTTTTCTGCCAATTTCTGTATAGTTAGGTGCTTTTTCCAATCATTTTCTTGCTGTGATCATAGTTCTCACGAGTTAATGCCAAATGTGGGATTCTCCTATTTATTCCAAACTTTTATGGGAGTCATTGGATTTCTTTCCTGTCTTCTCTCCTCAGCGAAATTTTCATTTCAGAATTTCAATTTTACAGTTCGGCAGAAACCCTTATTTTGAAAGTAGGTCTGAAGCTTATTTCTGACCCATGGATTTTGCTTCATCTTCGTGGGTTTCAAAGCATCTTTATCCATTGGCTAGTTCAGTGTTAAATATAATAAAAGCTATTTATTACATCCAGGGTTATACTCTCTTCCCAGCAAACCGAACTGTTTTCCTGTATATGTTTATACTATCCTCCATAGTATCTGAAACAGAAAGTCTGCCATTTTGGTGTACATTTCCAGCTGAACCTCACATACTGCCACGATATTTAGCAAATACCATGATGTAACACATGAAGATTACTATAGACGTGCTGAATGACAAGAATGGAAAAAATATCGTCAAATACTCTACCCTCCTAACTGTTACTCTAAATAGCATTCATTAAATTATATCTGATAACCACCTACTTCCTCCTATTTCTTCCAGTTTTCAGTAAGATAAATCCATACAGTGTAAATTGTGTGGTGAGTACTGTTCAAGATATTGAATACATAATAATTTTTTCTGACAAAATTTACCTGATGATCATCCCGTTATATGTTCTCACCAAACACCAAACATAATTCATTTCACTCTCATTTTTAAACTATATCTTTCAATGCTTCACATAAAAAAGTAAAATAATAATGATAAAAATATAGACCATTAAATCATTCATTTGTATTAGGTTCAGGACTTAAGTTTTTTGAACTTTTCACCAGCCTAATAAAATCAATGAAATATTTGGTGTCACACATATAGTCTTCTTGTAAATTTAAGAATTTTAAAGAATTACATATTGATAGAACACTACTCCTAGTTTCTTGAATGAAGTAATTTAATGTTTGGAATAATAATGGGTCAAAAAAATGGGTGTGGTAAAATTCTATGTGTTTAGAGAAACATAAGCAGTTTAATTGGATAACCTTCCTGAGAATTTAGTCTTTCAAAAACCAGCAAATTAAATGATTTAAAAAGAATATAAAGTGTTGCATCAGAACAAATATCACATAACTCTTTCTTATGTTCCAAAATATCAGTTGACTTAGAAAGCCATTTAATCATTGTAAGACTTACTTTCTTCATAAGTAAAATGCGAATAGCAGGATCTAAGTGCATGGGATCAATCACAAAACTATCATTAATAGTGAAACTGTAATAGAATATACAGGTGTGACCACAGTGCCCCAAAAGCACTAAGTATTTTGGAACACTAATATGATGTCAGTTTATAGTACATTTTCATGGTTGGATACAATAAAAGACAGGAAACAAAGGAAACAATTAACTGGAAAGTCAGCATCTCTTATTACCTTTATTTATACTTTCTGTCATTTTGGTTACCTATGGTCAATTGCAGTCTGACAATATTCAGTAAAAATTTCTAGAGAAAAACTATTTGTAAAGTTTAAACCATGGGCCATTCTGAATTCCATAATGAAATCTCCAGCTATCCTGCTCTGCCCTGCATGGAAGGTGATTCATCTTTTTGTTCAGCATGTTCCCATTGCATACACTACCTGCCCATTAGTTACTTAGATGCTGTCTCATTTATCAAAAAAGCTGTTCCGATATCACAGTGCTTCTGTTCAAATAACCTTTATTTTATTTAGCAATGGCCCTAAAGCACGAGAGTAGTGACTCTGGCAATTCAGATATAACAAAGAAAAACCTTAAACTTAATCATAGATATGTATGCACAGGAGAAAAAACATAGTCTATAGAAGTTTCTGTACTATCAGCAGTTTCAGGGGGGTTTTAGAATATATCAGCTGCAGATAAGAGAGGATTACTGTATTACTAAAGGTGGCCATAATCCAGAAAGAGAAAACTCAATGTAAATTTGAGAAGTTAGTCAGAGGCACTTGTCCAGTTCTACTCTTAACATTGAAAGAACGGCAGTGTTTAGGTAGTTCATGTCTAGTGGACTAACACAAGGTCTGGCATATACTTGGTGCCCAGAAAAATATTTACTAGTTGCTTTCTGGGAAATGAAAGGTTTTATCAGAAGCAGGTTAATGTAAATGTGTGTTCACTTTATGAGGGAAAATAAGAAAATTGTTCTGTTATGAAAAATGTATCAGAAAGTAAGGTGGATGAAATAAGAATTAAATCTGACCAAGTTAACTTTTATAAAGTCAAGGTCATGGAGTTTATTTCTGAATTTTCAGTTTCCTCACAGTTCTGTTACCTTGCTATAAATTTCTTGTTCTCTACTTTCAATCTGAAATATAATTGCTAGATATCTTCTCAAATTTGAGTAGGCATTATTGATTTAGAATAATCTGATATTATTTTAGAAATGACCATATTGTTAACCATATTTTTTAATTACATTGTTCCTCCCTGTTACCATCCATTTCAGTGAGAAAATGAATTTCCTGAATCTAAGTTTGGATAGTGAAAAGTTATAATAGCATCCTTGACTTTTAAGGTTGGGAGTAAATGTATGGTTTACAAATATTGATGATTGAAAAACAAAGCAAAAAAAAATAGATGAATTCAGTTATTCATTTGTAGCAAAGTAAATGGCTGCTCAAAGGGAATTAAAAAATATTTGCACATGGATTGATCAAAACTAACTGCCTAGATAAATAAATAAAAAGAATAAGAATCAAAGGAGGTTTATTGCAAACCTAACAATAAATTCCATTAGTGTGTTAAAGGCTTCATTGTGGAAAACGGGATAGAAAGTGAAAGATGCCACAGGCATATGTCCAGTTTTTGTTGATGTTGTTGTTTTCTGATTCTTCCTTAATCAGTGCAATACAATCCTTAAGGATTGTGCAACTTGGCTTTCCTTTGGAGTAAATGTGTTCATTTTCTGTTTTATTTCTAGGAAGATAATTGACCAAAGCCCTACTCATAGGAATTTGTGAGGTTTCTTTCATCTGGTACCCACTGGATAGTCAGCAATATTAGTTGACACTACTTTTTCCTTTTTAGTTATGTGGATAAACTTTAATTTATATCACATTATTATAGCATGATATTATTTTATGTTAAACATGTTAAAAACCTTCTGTTTAAAGTATCCAAGAAAAAGATACAGATAATTTTATTTAAAAATGCTAAAAATTGAAATTATGGAATTGAGAGTTCTTTATATCCAAGAAGGGCGTAAAAATACATTTCACGTTAAATGAATAAGAAATGAATAAATAGGCATATGTCTGAGGAATGTGCACATGTAAATATATGCATAAATATCCTCAGCTTCTGAATGCTACTTCATATAATAAGGCATAATCACATAATCTAAAAATTATATTTGACTATATATCAAATAAATAGCCTGCCCAGAGTAATAGAAAACAATTAACCTAAGAGGATTCAGTAATGCTGACATCATCTAGTTCATTTAAAATGCTTCATTCTACCACAGCATAAACCTAAGTATACATAGGCCAATGCCCACTTATTAAATTGTCTATTTAAAAAAGTATTTTGTATTATGAAATTCACCAAAATAAAAAAATGTATGTCAACAAATTCTCTAAACATTGATAGTAAGTCTGATTTGGGGTGAAGTCACAATACTTTTTGTCCACAAATAACACAGAGATAAACATTTTTACTAGGTGATACAAAGTAAGAGAGAGGAGTAGACCAGTATCTTTTCTCCCAGACAAAGCCACTTTGAACTTTCATTGTACAGACGGAGAAATCTTCCAAAAATGTATGTTAAAATATATCAGCTACTACTGAGCTATTTCAATGAGTGTTGCAGAAAGTGTTTTATCAGGGACACAAACAAAATCTTCCCCTTGTAGCCTACATCTGCATAATGTGAACAAACCTAATTAAATGTTGTACAGTTTAACATATAATTAAAATTAGATCAATTATTTGACATATATTATTTTTTACTTACCAGAGAAAAGATACCACTTACAGTAGGCTAAGGGAGTAAACCCCGACAGAAAATCCGGAGCCGGAGTCCCTAAGGCGGTTTGACGTTGTAGTCAACAACGGCAACTCCTGCGGCGCACCTGAAGCCAAGCTGTATTGACTCTGTCTTTCCCTTGGACCCTTCAGCTGCGAAGACAGGGGGGGTCTGCTGCATGGGCAACAGCAGACCCTCCATATCACCCTGCCCAGGCTCTGTAGCTTCAGTTTCACTGGAGAGGACACTCCAGCGTCATCGCAAGATGTCGATTCAACATGGGAGGAGACAGATACCGTGTCACTCCTGAGTCGGACTGCACAGCCATTCTCGGCGGTGCAGATAGACTCTTAAGAAGCTACACCATCGTCTCTCGAGACGGACGGCTGCCGACGACGACATTTATTTTAGCCTAATATATAGCTGTAGACAATAGCTGAGCCATTATTCCCTAATTAGGGTGAATTTCACTCCCACCTCACAAGGCAGACTTACAAAAAGGCTCTTGGATCCAGACTCCTAAAAACCCTAAGCTTGAAGTAGAGAAATGAGGCATGCAGATTCTGGAGGCATTTATAATCCTGTATTAAAGGAGGATAAATTGTTCTGTAAACTAATGACTAATAGAGCAGAATACATGTCAACGTTCTCCCCAGTGGTAAAGCAATAATTTTCAGCTCTCAAGTCCCCATGAAGGTTTCCTGTTGCCACCTGACACTGTTAATACTTAGAAAGATCTTATCAGAACTTCAGGAAATTTCCTTTCTGATTCACATGGACAAATGGCAGGTTATACCTTCTGAGACTCTCTCAACTATTCTGAAAACCTGATCAACATGTCTTTCCATCCACTATGTCAAAGTAACATAACAGCCCCAACCCTTCCCTGAGTATTTTCTGCTAGGGTTACTTGAACATGAGTCATCCAAGAGGTTTCCAGGGATTGCATATCCCTGGCCTGCCTATCCAGGGGTTAGTGTGCTTGAAACTTTGTTTTAGATTCTCTTTTACATGGGTTAGCAAAGTACTTGCTGTAGGAAAAAATACGACCACCTCTTTTCATGAATACGTTTCAGTAGAATTCAGTTATATTGACTCATTTAGCAGTCTGTGGCTGTTCCTCTGCTACAACAATTGCCCCTTGAGCAGTTCCTAGAGACTTGTGACCCTGAAAATCTACAATATTTAGAACCTGGCCATTTGTAAAAATTGTTTGCAGGTTTCTGCTCAAGTAAATGCAAGAAAAATAAACAAATTGCTTCAGGTTCATTAGTTGATTCCTAACCATGTTGATGGGGAGCAAAAATGGGAATCACTATGATAAGATTATGAAAATGATGCAAAGAAGTAATATTGGAAGTGGCTTGCCAAAGAACAAATTTCAAGATACTCAGGATTTTGTATAAACATTGAAGTCATTTTCCACAATGCAATTATTTCTTCCCACTACATTCTATCAATTCCAGAAACATAATCTTACTAATCATGCTGGTAGACAGTTTATGAGCAACAGAGTACATTTTTATGTAAAATAAAATAAAAACTAACCAAAACAAGAGGAGTAATTTTTCATATTTATGAAAATATTCTGTTCCAAGTAGTCTTAGATGAGTACCGCTCAGATCATCAGGAAGCAAAAAGACTGAACTCACTTCATAACCTGATAGCGTTAACAATTTGAGAACTAAAGAGCTCACACAATAAAGAGAAAATAAGATGTTCTGTTCTTTAACTACCAGCATTCATCGTTTTTCCTTCTATAGAACTTCAATCTCATAAAACTAAAATCCCATCCTTCTGTGAATTACACATTTAAACTAACTCTAAAACTCCTTCCTGCTATATATTATGAAGATTTCTCACGATCCTAAAACTTAATCATTCCAATCATTCATTTAAAGGTATTGTGCATATTTAGTTCACTAAAATCCTACCCAATTCATAAAGAAAAAATTTTTTTCTGAATTTATAATGCAGTACTTTTGCATGTAGCCATCTGTGCACAATGTGAATCATTTATTTTAATATCTTCAAGAAGACTTTATAAACCATAGCCTATATTTATCATTCTGTCTTTGATAAATAGCTATGTGAGCAAGGAATGGCCCTAGCAATTAGTGTAGCTATTCATGTAAAATTTTTCAAGTATCATTTTAATATCTTAGTATGATGAATTTCCTTTACTCTCTTTCTTAGTTTTATAAGAGGAATTTTTCATTTCATATTTCAGGAATAATCTTAAACATGTTGCTATGGGAATTATAAACTATCTTAAAGGAAGCAATTATCTCATTCCTAACAAGACTCTTAAACTGTTAAGAAAAATGAGAGGCTAAATGTATCAAATACTTTTTTCCCTATTTTATATTAACTCACTCAGTCAAAAGTATTTGAAAGTATTTTTATGCGTTTTCATAATTTACAATCTAACAATCGAAATTTAAAAAATTCTACATTTCTAAGTTTTATTAACAATATCACTACCAGGATAAAAATAAAGTGACAGTTTTAATTGTGAGAGAAAAGGTAAGAAAAAAATATGTTTAACATTAAAGATCCATCACTGTATACAAGATAATCCCCACTAAAATACATCCGATAACTACACAGAAAGAATATATACTTGTAAAATATCCATTATTAAAAGGGCTAATAGTTTCTAATCATTTTAAAATAATTGCACAAGTGAAATTTTACCACTTCATATTTGAAATGTCTTAATATATAAATAATTCACACTTCATGAATTAATATTGTTTAATAAAAAAATTGGGTGATATATTAAATAAATATTTTTTAGCAATACGAATTATTGTAGAAGATACTAAGATTTTTATATTAGCTATTTTCTCATAAGTATCAAGTAACACACACAAGCACACACATATGCAAAAAGATATATATTTTATAGACTATATTAATATTTACATATATAAGTATGTGCGAAAATATTTAATATAATAGGTTAATATTTTATTCTTACCATCATTTTTAGAAAACTTAGAATTACATAAAATAATATGTAAACCAAAAATTGTTAAAACTAGAAGGACTTTAGGAAATTATTGATACAAAATTCTTCACTTTGTATCTGACATACGCATATACTAATGAATATAATGGCATAATATATACAAGAAATGTTAGCACAAGTGGGCTTAAAATCCCATTATGGGTTGGAAAGATGTGAGTGATGTAACTAAGTATCCAAACTTTGGGATATATTTAGCCTGACATGTTGATTTATTTGCTTGTCCTTTAGGTTTAAATTGACACAATGATTCAAACTAAAAACTCTGTGGATTAAAATGGCAACATCTATACTTATCTGTTTACCATGTCTTTCTTTCTTTTATTTTTATTATTTTTCTATTACAGTTGTCCCATTTTCCCCATTGCTCCCCCCCACCCCCATTCAGCCCACCCCCTTCTCCCACAGTCATTCCCCACCCCGTTGTCTATGTCCATGGGTTATTTATACTAGTTCCTTTACTAAACCCTTCCCCTACTTACGCCCCTTCTCTCCCTCCTCCCCTTCCTCCTGATAACTCTTATTCTGTTCCTTGTTCAATTTTGTTTATGTGCTTGTATTGTTCATTAGTCTCCTGTATCATCTCTTTCTTTATACTCTTACAGAAAATAAAAATTAAGGAGGTCCGGTAGAGAGTACGAGTATTGTCAGATGAAGATTACTGCTTGCAACCTCAGTTCGCCCTCTC
Source organism: Furipterus horrens (assembly GCF_987537825.1). NCBI lineage: Eukaryota > Metazoa > Chordata > Mammalia > Chiroptera > Furipteridae > Furipterus > Furipterus horrens. Next base: position 15,161,949 of record NW_028327171.1, read on the forward strand.
TCAGATGCCTGTTTGCCGAGCTCCTCCCCAGTGTCAGATGACTTAGCCAGGTGCGCTGCTCACAGTTGAGCCTGCGAAACGTTACCAGATGGCTGTCCTCATCGTTGGCGTCCCCATATGGATTAGTGTAAATACCGCTGATTGACTTCCTTTGGAGCAAAGATGAGTTACTATACAGAAACAGGAAGAAAATAATGAGAAAATTGTTGCCCAAATCTAAATTTTTTGAAGCACTTCCTCCTAAAATAAGAGAACAAAATGGAAAAATCAAGCAAAATAAACTGGTATCAGACAGTCTGTGGCAGAAACAGCTGCAGCAAATATGATAATAAGAAAGAAAAAAAGCTTAATTGAAACAGATGTTTTAAAATGTGAAATTTTAAATGATATACAAACATGGATGTAAAGTAAATCTTAAGTAAAATTGAATGGATTGGAAGTATAATTAAAACCCAAAAGGAACAAAAATAATCTTGATGAAAGTGAATTAGAATGATAAACAATAATTGGTTATGCTTAGACAACAAAGTATTAGATAGTGGAGAACCGTTCTCTCTTACTTTAACTTCAGTGCTATTTAGGCAAACACATATTTAACAAGGTCTCACTAGATGAGAAACTTCTCAACATTTTAAAACACAATTTGATAAACTTTCACAACACAAATTTCTGAGGAATTTTTAAAAAACTTTACTATGCTAATTTGGAAAAAAGACTTAGTTTATTACAATTATCTAAATTTCTCCTCACTCTGGACTACCAGTTGTCAAGAATAGTGAAGGGTCTGAGGTTTCACTCTACTTTCAAGCCATCAAGACAGGTTTCCGGTTTCATGGAAGGTGGCAGAAGACAAGAGCCCTTCATCAGAGAAAAGACTTGCACTATCCACAGTACAACGGGCAGAATACATACAAAATAATTCCGTCAGTTCTCCTTGCCCCAACTTTCACAGGGTCTATGTGGATAAACCCAGGTGTAAGTAAGACTAAAAAATAAATGGGACCTCAAGGGATTTAGAGAACCTAAATATTTTATAATAAACAGTAAGCAAATAGCCCTTTGTTCTGGAGAGAGATACAATCTTTATCTTTCAAGATGTTTTTCTATACAAACATCTTTGAAAAGATAGACCACAACAAAATGCAAATAATACCTTGCTTTGCAATATGTGTACATATACGAGAGTCCATAAAGTGCATTCTTCCAGTACAAGTGCTTGTCACTCTGACACCAGATTCAGTCCCAAAACATGGGAAAACCAAAGTGGTTCCCTGAAAAGTAGGTCCATCTCTTTCTTTTCTAACTTTTATCTCATTTTTACCTTGGTACCACTGTTGTTTTTAATTTTATTGGAGTGGCATTGGTGCACAGAATCATACAGGTTTCAAATACAACTCAATACAACATCATCTGCATACTGCATCATGTGCCTATCACCCAAAGCCTCTTTCCGTCTCCTTTTCCCCACTTTGCCCACCTCCATTTACCACGGCATCCCTTTGCCTCTGGTTAGCACTGCCACGCTTTTGTCTGTGTCTATGTGTTATGTATATATCTTTTGTGGTTGATCCCTTCATCTTCTTTCATGCAGTGTAGGGGACTGCCCTGCGTGGTTTAGGGAATGGTAGCCCAGCCACAAGCAAGGCCCCCCAGCGAGGCCTATAAGTCTTGACTGGAAGACCAGGAAGGCTGAAGATGGGCAGAACCTGAAAGCCCATTCAGGGGGTTCCCGCGGGAATTGGAGTTAAAGAATGCATGTTCTGCTTTGAAGCTGGCTTTGTTTTCTCATCTCTTAAGTTAGCTATAGATTCTGTGTGACACCAAATACCTGGAAGGTGTATAAAGCGTTGCACCAGATGTCCACATAGTGCCAGGATGCCTAATAGGGCATGTCCCAGAATGCTCACGGTGTTCCTTATATTGTTATTGGTAATCAGTGATGGTTAACAGTAATCCAAGCATTTGACATTGATTGATGATTTGTGTATCCTGACTCTGTATCCCCTGGATACCCTCATCAATAAAAGGAGCTTGGAAGGCATGATTGGAACTCTTCTCCACTAGAGAGATCAGCTACCTTTCCTCCTTCCAGACAAAATACAGTGTTTGGGTTACTTATTGTCTCTCATCTGCTATCCTGAAACCACTGCTGGACAGTGAGTTTCTCCTAAGCCGAGGGTATTGGGGGTGACCTGCCTCAATCCAGTCCTCCAACTACCCTCCTCTCTGACAGATGTCAGTCTGTTTCATAGGACTTTGTTTCTATTTTGTTCCTCAGTTAGATGCCACATATAAGTAAGATCATACGGTACTTGTCTTTCTCTGGCTGGCTTATTTCACTTAGCGTAATACTCTCCAAGTCCATCCATGCTGTCCCTGAAGGTAAGATTTCCTTTTTTTTTTTTTTTTTTTTTTACAGCCAAATAGTATTCCATTGTACAAATGTACCACAACTTTTTATCCGCTCATCTGCTGGTGAGAACTATAACTTTTTAATTTCACTTAACTCTCCTAACTGCTGTCAATTCACACTTGTTACCCATATCCACATCTTCTGGATTGGTCATATAAGAAATGTTACTAGGAAAGAAACACAGATGATGCCTCCTTGGAACAGAACGAGTGCGCACTGGGGAGAACAGAGGCACGGCGAGGCTGCTGAGAGAGCTCTGCCGTACTCAGACACGGACGTTATAAGGATGGCCAGGCGTGGGACCCACATGTGCTGCGTGTCTCATAAAAGCTGAAGGTTCCTAAAGTATAAGAGTAGTTACTGCACAAACCTGGATATTAGCTAAAATGTATTTGAATTTGGTACAACTCAAGTGGATTTCAATTTTCCTTGAAAATAATAAGGCTATTCTAAGTTGTTGCTGCTGGGCTTTTTTTTTTTTTTTTTTCTCAAAGCCTAAGTGGATTTGATGCCTGAGGGCTGAAATCACACAAAAGCTCCTTTACTCACATGACTGTTGGTAGATGCGCTCAGCTGGGAAGTCTGCTGAGACTTCTGGTGAGAACACAAACATGTAGCCTTTCCCTGTGGCTGCCTGGGCTTCTTCACCATGTGGTCCTTGCTTTTCAAGAGCAAGAACACAAAAGATCCTGGAAGGAGATGAATTGCCTTTATAGCCTGGCCTCAGATGTCACATAGCATTACTTCTGGAGTCATGAGCCCACAGATAAAAGGGCTCCTTCATCTTCAAAGGGAAGACTAGCAAAGCTACATCATAAAAATAACATGTGGAAGAAGTTATATTATCTTGGCAATCTTTAGAGGATATACCCTGCAAAGATCCACATACACTATTGTATTGGATATGCCTTGCATTGACTCACGAGAGTTAATATTGCTCATCTCTTGCCAATTCTGCATTCATTTGCATCACACTGAAAATTGAAATAAAAGTATTGATATCATGTAAATCCAGAAAAAGTCACAAATGCCTTCTCTTCTTTTAAATCATAGCAGATTGTTAAATATTTACCAGCACATAATTGCCTATATGTCAGTTTATCCACTTTTGAGATATTTTCATTCCTCTTCAAAGTCACCTTCTCTTTTTTATTTCCTATTATTTAGATACTAAGATACAAGATGAACTGCTAACACATTTGTAACTCCTTAGATAGTAAGAGAATGAAATAGGAAAAAAAACAAAACATTGGTAGATGATAGACATAAAATGATATCACATTAAAGAAGAATGGTATATAACTATTGAATTCTTCATATTTGCATTAGATCACATAGTCTTTACTGGTATTTATAGATTTCTTCTTCTACCGTCCAATTCATATTCACTTTGCCCTACCTAGGCAAGTGCTTTCTGTTGGTCATGGTTACTTGCTGGCTGGGGTAACCTAAACGTTCTTCCCGGAATTGTCTGAGCAATAAATAGTTCTTTCTGTTTTAAGTATTTGATGTGATTTCTCATAAAGCCATATCAAATTACAATGATACCTCGACTAACGAGTGACCCTGCTAACACATTTTTAGGCGAACAAATATTTTTTTCGCTGTTTTCAGACTTGGCTAACGAATGTTTTAGTAGATGTATGCGCTAACATAAAGCAGCAAACATGAACGGTCGGGCCATTCCAGGAGCTTATCTTTTCCGTCTGTATGTGTGTGACAAAGAAATGAGCTGACCACACACATAGGGGAGACCCACCAACCGAGCTGGGATGTTTACATTCAAGACAGTGAGAAGTGAGACTCCTGATAACATAAGCTGCTTCGGATGTGACGACGATGCACTGTGATAGTGTCAAGATCGTCAGTTTTTCATTCTACTTTCTATTCTGTCATCCATTCGGGTAGCTGTTCATCTCAACCTTTGGTGGGTTTTTGCCCTTTTATAGTGTGCTTTTTACTATAAAACTTATCCTTAAATAGTGAGCTGCATTCAGAACAAATTAAATGACTTTCTGTGGAAACCTATGGGAAATCACGTTTCAGCTAACAAAGATTTCGGCTAACGAAGATTTCAGCTAATGAAGATTTCGGCTAATGAATGTGATTCCAGAATGAATTATCTCTGTTAAGCAAGATACCACTGTAAATAGGAGTAAAATTAAGTGCCCCACAAAATCTTTCTCGTACCCAATTTGGGGCTGAGAATTAATCAGCCTAGCCAGTATGGTAACTCTCTTTTTTGTTCATGTTTCCTATTCACTCCAAAACGGCCATGTGGCACTCTCAGCTAAGGTCTCTATGATGGCAGAGCCCATTAGTGTAGATAAGGGAAGAACAATTTTATTGGTAGATCATACGAGTTAGTAAAGAGAGGAGCTGTTCATATTTTCTCCCTTTGGTTGCCAGATACATGAATCTTGGTGCTGGGAGAAAAGCAACTTACAGTGATTCAAAACAAGTGCTGTATTATGAGTGCCAAATACTGTACAGACAACGTGGTTACTGATTCTCAACACATGCTGTTCTATTAGCTATAAGTCATGCTGTTTTAGAGTGATGCAGAATAAGACCAGTGGATTCCAAAAGTAGGAGCTGATTGTTGCATTTCACTAATTAGAAGCAATATTGTTGCTTCTGGGTTGGTCCTCAGTTTTGGTTCCAATAAACTTTTATAAAACTTTTTCTATAGGTTTGAACTTTCATTGTTAATGACTTTGAATAATGTACAGTCATGTAACCATGACCACATAGGTATATAGAATATATTCATCATTGTTAAAGTTTGTTCATGATCTATTGCAGAAAATCTGTTCACCCACCCTCAGTCCCTGTAAACCGCAGGTCTTTTGTGCTCTATTATTTTTCCCTGTGACCTTGATGACAAGGCTATCCTGCAGCATTCTGGGTTCTTTCAGATGAAAGTTAGTGCTAACATATAACCCATGATCACAGAAACTAAAAGACATCTAGGAGAAAGAGAAAAAAATCAGGCACAGTTCTTGCTTCATGATGATGCATTTACTCAGCAGATCAAAAACAAGATTTTTTTTTTTAAATGGTAGCTGCCTTCCTTCTGCTTCCAGCTCTCCACAGAAAATCTCCCTGTAGCCACACTAACTAAATGTACAGGAAAGGGAATTGTGGGTAATGTAGTTCATTCTAGCCAAGTAGGTACATAGCAAAGTCTTCAAAGGAACATGATTTATACTTTGCTTTTTTGTGAATATAATTAAAAACTGTTGCAAATCACTGATTAAAATTTTAATCAGGAACAAACATACAAATGAATGGTTTATTTTTAAATTTAAATTAGATAAAAAACGGTGTCAATGTAGACTCAGGAATAAATTCTTGACCTGAATATATTGACCTACTATTAAAACTACAATAATAAAACAAGCAATTATTTAGCCCCAATAAATCAGACAATTTAATTGTATATTCAGAAATATACATTTTTTTAAATGTGGTATTTACTTAAGTGTATTAAATATATGTTGTTAAACTATTGATTGCTTCAAACTAGTAACTCCACATCCTCTCCCATATGTGTCATTTTCCTTTCATTACCTCTATTGTGTTTCTCTAGATAAATAAGCTTCTTTCTCATTATCTGCCTCAATATACACAGCTTATTTCTAATCTAAAATCACGTATAAAAGTCTGTCATGTTTTAATACTATTGCTCATTAAAAAATATGCAAACATACAAATCAACGGTCAGCCTTTGGCATTTAAATATTTATTAAGCCATTAAAGAACTATGGAAAACCTTTGTCAAACAGAGGCTCTTCATGTTAGTCTTCCAATTTTCCTTAGACTTTTAGGTTATGATTGAAAAACCTTCATCATCCCAACTTCCAAGAGTGCTAAGTGTTAGCTTCACTGTCCAAATTTAACGGAGATGAAAGAAATATTTCATCCTTGAAAATATATTTTGTACTTATAATATTATATGCAATTCAATATTTTATTACTTGGTTATCATGAAAAGGTTCACCTTCCATTCAGAACTAATCAAAATTTTATAGTGCTTGTGTGTATATTTGTATTTAATTTGCCTGTATACAGTCTGTAGGAAGAAACCTGGAAACAGTGAAAGAGTCACTTTAAATTATCTACATTTTCTACTAAAATTATGTGCATACCTTGACAATTTTATTATAATTTACACCTGAGATTCCATAGCTTGAAACAGTATGCATACTATTATTTTAATTGCAATTACTTCACTAGAACAGATAGCAATATCATAGCCAAAGTCAAGGTAATATCTCAACATATATTATATCATTTATCCATGATATTATTTCAAATTTATGAGGAGACATAAATAACCAAATCTCTTAATTTGTAAACCCAGTATCATATTGAAATTTATGTTGGTAGAGATTTATATTTAATTCAATTTTTGTATCTTAATACATGCAAACATGTACTAAAGAAATGACATACAATACATATATGTAATATGAATATCATAAATTGTTGAGTTAATATTATTTCCAAATTGACTACTAACTAATGTTGTGTGAGGGCAATTACATCAAAGGATGTTAAATGAGTGAGGTCTTCCAGCTTCCTATATGGTTAGTTATCATGCAGAATATTTTCTCAAGGGAATTCTATATGTTTTCATGGCAGAGAAATAAAAGAACAACATAAAACATAAATCACCTAAAATCAAACATATACACACACGTACACACACACACACACACACACACACACACACATATATATATATAAAAGTTTGTCTAGTTTGGGATATAATCTAATTTTTTTTCTATAAAGGATAGCAGAAATGCACAATGCTAAAGCTAAAATTTTTATAAAGGCAACAATGTTTATGCTTTTCATGGTAAGTTTAGTATGCTTTTGAAGATATTTTTCTTCCGTTGCTGGTAGCAAGTTTTTGTACCAATTGCTGCACAATGCGACTGATTCTCAGGTAGTGAGGAAAAGCATTCACCTTGACTTTGATCTGTTTCCTATAAGATTTAGCTGCAGGAAATGTCGGACCGAAATTGTTTCAAGTTTGCTCTAATGCTTCAGGGAAGGGCCCTTTTTTTCCCCCTCACTGTATAATTCACTTTGTAATACCAGGAAATGTAGGTTTCAGGAGACTAATCTGTTTGAGTGGGGGTAGGGAGAAGCAATATATATATATATTTGGCCTTTTTTACTCTTTCTGGCTTTATTTAGTTTTTATTTGTTTATTTATTATAACAGTAATTCCAAAATCAGATCTCAAGTAATATTCAACAATCCAATAAACTCCCTAGTCCCGTTTCTGATTAAATCTCAGAGAATAGTAATGCTGACTTTAAGTTTTTCTTAGCAAGTTTTGTTTCATTTCCTTGACTCTAGCAAGTGAACCTTCCTTCTATTTCAGTGATTAGACCATAGTCTTTAAAATCCTGCCAGAGTATCTTTTCAATGTCTCTACTCAACACAGTTTAGGTTTTGCCTATTGTTGCAAAGAATATCATCCAAACAGTCATTACTAAATTTAGCTGATTTTTCCAAGAACATCAAAAAGTTATGACCATTGAGATCAAATGAGGGAATGAAAGACATATTTTTATCTCATCTTTAATGTGTTTGCTTAGTTGGAACACAGAGACATATGGTCACTCTGTCTTGAAGAGGATTCTTCACAGGCCTATAATCCCTTCCCAGGAACTGAAATCTAATAAAACAATGAATTGTCACATTTTGGAAATATAACTTAATTCATTATATCATGCTCTTCAATCATACATGCATATTCAAGTATCTCTTCTGTAAGTTAATGCACGTCTAATTTACTCATTGCCAAGTGTTGAGCCGTACTGATATGTTCTTATAAATACCACATAACACAAGATATAATAATATGTCTCATCTGAAATGGTGAAGTATAGAAATTGTATGCAAACAAATGAGATAGTGATTTAAGATTTGACATTTTCAAACTAAGTATATGTGCCTAGTTTAAATGTCTCTATATACACACATTTAAGTTTTATATAGCATAGGTAATGTTCATATTACTTAAGTTATATACACAATATAAATACATATTCATTTTTATAATACGCAACATAAATACGTACTTATTTATATAATATGTGATATCAACACATAATTATTTATATATTATAGATTTATATTTGTGACTTTGTTTAAACCTCACAGAGAGCAGTGAATGAGCAACCAATAAATATGTAAAATAAATAACAATCCCAAAATAAGAAAGGTTAAAAATTGCTTATAAATTATAAATCATTAAAACATGACTCTTATAGAAAAGTATGATGAACAAATAAACGAAATTACATGGAATAAACTTGACAGAGCGATGACACATAGGTGGGCCTGGTCTCCATCCTGAGCACAGGGCCCTACCTGGAGTCCTTAGCTCTGCGACTCAGAAACGTCCATATGTCTTCCAGGATGCAGACCAGGTCACCCCAGCAGCCGCGGTCTCAACTTCTCAGCCTGCTGAGCAGGAGCTTTCGTGTGCTGACCTGACAACTTGAAGATTTTTCTGATTGACATCCCCAGCAGCACTGGGCAGAGCTGGGTGCTGCCCTTTTGTCCAGTAGATTGGGTTGCACCTGGTCTTCAGGCGGCGACCATTGGCATGGCGCCTCAAACAGATGCACCTCTGGGGCAAGGCTCCCTGGAATGGCATGAAACTCCTAAGACCTGACCTCCGTACAATGTCTGGGGTGCATCTTCTGGACTGTGAGCTCCTAGGATCATCGCGCCCGAAACCACGCAATGCCCCTTCCCACTAGGCTTGTGCACCTGGGTGGTAGCTGGAACAGTGAAACTGACGTCGCTTAACAACAGAGTGAATTTCTAACAAGTGAAATTTTAACTTGCCCTTGTAAGTTGTCCCCAAGTCTTCAAACCTTACACTGTACATTTGAGAGAACAACTCAAGAAGTTTATTTCTTGTCATTATGATTTTGTTACAAAAGTATTGTTACCATAGATAGTTAATTATTAATAAGAAAGAGAGTAAAGGGCCATAGAGACTTTAATAAACTAAGGTGCAAACCTGCGTGCTTAGCCAGGAAGCTATAGCATTTAAAGACTCATTCACACACTCCAGGGGACTGCCACCAAGGAGGCTTAATCCTAAGAACACAGGAAATCTCCTCAGGAGCACTGTTTCCCCTCTGGTACCAGATTGTTGTGGGGGTACATGACCCCCCCATAGAGGATGGTGCTTGACCATAGAACCTTGCCAGTCTAACGAAAAGGCGGGCCTATCATAAACCTATGAAAGCTTGGAAAGTTAATTGTTTATTTTGAGAGGCTCCTGGTTGTAGTCCCAGGAGACAAAAGGAGCTCTGTGACCCACACTCACCCTGTTCATTCGTGTACTCTTTCACCTGAGAGCCAGTGACCTTGTAGGTCTAGCTGCCACCAGGGCCCGCAGCAGAAGGTGTGAGCTCCAAAGGACTAGGCTTCAATATGAAGCAGAAACTCTGGACACTGGTCTTTGTTTTGGCCTTGCTGAGGACACGGTTGGGTTTTTTCCATTGCAGGGCAAAGGGAGATGGGATACTGGAAAACCAGGGGTTAATTCCCACCGAAATAAAACCATCCTGCCACACCATAATCTCCCTTGTGTAGGCCCTTAGAATGTTTTCCTCTTGATCCATGGAAGAACCTGATGTACACTGACTGGGGTATTGTTTACAGAATGCATAAAAATAAACACCACAAAATCTAACATTTATAAATAATGACCAGGGCATTTAATGAGACAACTAATCTATAATATTCAGAGATCTTTATCATATTAAGATTGTTGTATTATTTGATTTTTATGACAATACTATTTTAACTGTGAAATAAAAGTAAGGTCTTAAAGTGTAACTAGAGTGTTGTATAATGAAAACTAAGCAGATTAATGTAATCACAGTCGCAAATTCAAGCTCTTACCTTTGCACCTAAATTTGTCAGTTATGTGGGGGGAAATGAGAAATGAATACAACATTTGATGAATGAGTCAAAATGTTGATTTTAAAGCATGTATTAAGTAGTCATGTAAATTGATCCAGCAGGTATATTAACTGCATATTAAGGGTTCAGTATTGAGGTTAGATATAATGACATAAGTTGAAAAATAAAATAAATTCTTGATGAAAGATAAGTTAATCAGGCAAGAGAAATTCTCATGGTACTAAATTAATGTGAGAGTAAGCTATGTCATGCCTTCTGCCTACGTTATGTCCACCTTCATATCATTCCATAATACTAAGTTATTCTAATAGAGCTAAAATATTTCAGTTCTGTTGTTAGCAGAAAGATTCCAAAAGAAGAGCAAAATATTGTTGTAAAATAACATTACATTAGATACATTGATACCTAAAATCTCAGATTAACCAAGCCTGGTCTTTCTGAGTCAATCTTCATTCTCCTGTTAATCTGTAAAGAAAAGAAACTGTAAAGGCACCAGAAAACAAACATCATTGTTTTAACAATCTTGTTGTTCTGATTTAGTGCAACTTTGAGAGGTCATGTGATGACTAACCATGTTATAGGCTTATGATTTTGTATAGTTAGTTGCGTGATCTTTTTTCCCTATTGGTCTGAGTCAATCCACCAGAACTGAAAAAAAAGACTAAGTAAGCTACTGTGAAAATATTATAGCATTATAGCAAAATTACTTCATTAGGAAATAAAGTGAAGAAAATTCCCTTTCCCAGAACTCTCTAGAAGAGAAAATACTGAATTGTACATATTAATAAAAAATAAACTACTATAACCATCAATAGTGTCATCAAAAGTGCATTTGTACTGGGCAAAAATCAAGATTTCAATAGGCAGCCATTAAATATAAAAAAAGGTTAAGATCTTCCAGTAATAGTAAGACTTATTTTGAGAATATATTCATTAGTTTAATTATTTTTCTTAAAAACTAAACAAATATTGTGTTCACATTAAATACGTTGTATTATTTTTATTGCATATCTATTTATGGCTCCTGTAACAAAATTATCATAGAAAACAATTTTTATAAAATCATAAAGTTTTATAAACATTGTTGGTGATTACACAACTTGTTAAACTTATTTATAGTTTAAAATTACAATTCACAAATACATATGAATGAAGGCATTATTGAAATGACTATTAATCATTCCCGAAAATTCAGTATCCAAGAACTTAATGAATAGAAAACATGTTTTTTACAAGTAATACCTTATATTATTATGATTTTAATATAGAACTTTTCAGACAGGCATATCTGAGAATAGTTAGGTTCTATTTAAATTAGGAGGCAAATTATATAAATTTCAAATTAGTATAAATAGTCATTAAGAATACATTGGAGCAATTCAAGTACTAAATTATTTTTACTTTGAACTACTGAGAATAAATGTACTAATGGATCTATTGCTGAATATTTGAAATATAATTGGTTTATGATTTATTTTATTGAAATTTAAACAAAAATTTACTAATTACCATTTAGACAAAGAGTCACTTATTTTCTTCTATCCTGAGAAATTACACATTGGCTCTTTTTTGTTTCACTCATAAATATAATTACTCAAGTGACCCTAAGTTTAGTGAGAAAAGTTTTGTTTATAAATATTGTTAAGCATGATTGAAAAATGGCAGAGGACTCTGTTACCGTTCCTGAAGCAAATTTAAACTGTCCTTTCTTATGATCATATAGTGCATTATTTTTTCTCTATTTATAGTAACGAAATAACAAAATTCATGTGAGAGACGCTGTGTTATTTTATGTAAAATAGCATCCACATGTCTGTGTAATAAGATTTGGAAAATTATAAAACAGTAGAAATAGAAAGGTACTGTTATTTTCTTACTTGAATCCACAGGATGTTATTTTTCTTAATGAAAGATGTAATATTCTTTTCAATGTATTTTATTATTATAACTATTATTATTACCACAAGAAATCTCTTATTTTGTAGCTATTATAAAATACATGATGGGCACAATATATGGCTTACAGCACCTTCAAAATGCTTTTAGCACACCTATCCATGTCAAACCCTTAATGGTCTATAAATGATGGATAATAAATTATATTTGAACCAGAGAATATTATACTTGACTCTTGAAAACATAGTTATTATTATTTCCAGTAGTTAAAATTCTAATAGAAAATTGTTTATACTAACTAAAATGGAGATACTGTTGCATAATGCTTCCCTTTTTAATTGAAATATGCATGTACTTGTAAATTTAAAGGACATACATAATAAAAATAAGTAGTATCTATTTCTCTTTTTAGATTAAAAACTGTTTTACCTCGAATTGTATGAATTAAACCTAGTTTATGATATATCTCACAGTTTGAAAACTTCATGAATTCCAGCTCATTGGAACTAGATAATATTAGTTGGAAATGATCATTTATTATCCTTGCAAAGGTGTTATTTCAAAATATAGGAAATGATGAGGATAGTAATTATCCAGTGCCAATATTTTATTTTAGAGATTGTGTTACCCTGCGTTTTTCATTTAAGCAAGTACTGCCAAAAGTTTTCACAGTGTCCTAGGATTTTCATGTTTCTTATTCTTTCTTTAACACTCTTGGTTACCATGAGGTAAAGCAAAAATAGGGCATAATAATATAAAAAAGTGGAATAAAATAGAAAAATGAGGCCTTAACTTTTTGCAGTTAATGTAGAACCTGAAATTTTAGCTTAGCCACCAAGAATATTTATTAATTCATTGCATGTAGTCAACCTAGACATATTTAGGAGTGTACATGCAGTAGATATTAGTAACCAAATAAACAAATAAAAATATGAATATACTTATAACTCTTGATTTCTATGTGTTAAGGACCAAAAGACTGCTTTATATGAATATAATAAAAATTATTTATAAAAATCTTCAATAATATGAGGAATGATAGACAAAATTGTTTTTATCTTGCTTTTAGAGGAGAAAGTTTTAATCAAGGAAACATAGTGGAGTGATGGCCAATATTTAATATGTGAAAACTAAAATAATTTTCCAAAAGCATTTAGATATAAGTTGTTTCAAAGATTTTAAAGAAAAAATGTAGATTTTGCAAAGAATGAAATTAAAAAGACATGGATTAAAAGTAACATATATTAAAACATCAGCAAGATGAAAAGGAAACCAACAATATGAGAAAACATATTTGCCAATGACATCACAAACAGGGGACTGATCTCTAAAACATATAAAGAGCTTATACAACTCAACATCAAGAAAACAAACAACCCAATTAAAAAATGGGCAAAGGACCTGAACAAACACTTCTCCGAAGAGTACATACAAAAGGTCCATAGACACATGAAAAAATGCTCAACGTCATTAGCCATCAGAGAGATGCAAATAAAAACCACAATGAGATACCACTTTACACCGGTCAGAACGGCCATCATCAACAAATCAACAAACAACAAGTGCTGGTGAGGATGTGGAGAAACGGGAACCCTACTGCACTGTTGGTGGGAATGCAGACTGGTGCAGCCACCATGGAAAACAGTGTGGAATTTCCTCCAAAAACTAAAAATGGAACTGCCTTTTGAACCAGCGATTCCACTGCTAAAATTATACCCGAAGAATCTTGAAACCCCAATTCAAAAGAACTTATGCACCCCCATGTTCATAGCAGCACTGTTTACAATAGCCAAGTGCTGGAAACAGCCTAAATGCCCATCTGTAGATGAGTGGATCAAAAAACGGTGGTACATCTACACAATGGAATACTATGCAGCAGAGAGAAAGAAGGAACTCTTGCCATTTGCAACAACATGGATGGAACTAGAGAGAATTATGCTTAGTGAAATAAGCCAGGCAAAGAAAGAAAAATACCATATGATATCACCTAATACAGGAAACTAAAGAACAACACAAACAAACGAACTAAATAGAACAAAGAACAGAATAGGGGAGTGGGGAGGGAGAGAAGGGGATAAGTAAGGGAAGGGTTTAGTCAAAGAACCTGTATAAAAGACTCATGGACACGGAGAATGGGGAGGGATATGATTGCGGGAGAAGGGGTCGGCTGGGTAGGGGAGAGAAATAGGGGGAATATGGGACACCTGTAATTGAAAAACCAAAAAGTAAAAATAATAATAAAAATAATAATAAAAAATAAAAGTAACATATATTGCATTATAATCTATTTCATTTTACTTTATTGATTAGTTAAGAGGAAAAAGCAAGGAATGAATTTAGCATTAAAAACAAAACAAAACAAAAATTAAATAAGCTGAAAACTTAATTTTTGAACAAGATTTTCCTAGCTCTGCTGAAACATTGCTAATTGAGTCAAGTACTATATAAAAAATATCTTTGGTTAAAAGTACATTTTTTGTAACTAGTAAAATATGTAAGCTTTCATTTCTTAAAATATAACTTAGATCATTTTTTTCTCTTTTTTGATAATTATTTATGTTGAGTAAATATAGAGAAAATGTGAACTATAATATCTATTAAGTGATGGTATCATTTATGTACATAAATTAATTTCTTTTTAAAAAATTTATTGAATTTATAAAGGAGACATTGGTTAACCAAATTACACAGGTTTCAAATGTATAACTCTAGAATAATACTTCATCTATCTATTGCATAATGTGTTCACCACCCAAAGTCGCCTTCTTTCATCACTGTTTATTCCCCCCTTTACCCTCTTCTACCCCCACCCCCTTTCCCTATGGCTATGTCTTAAAACATTGATAAATAATGAGTGTAACTAGAAAAACTTAAGGTTAAATATCCAATGTTAGATCTCCAGTTTAGATAATAATGACTACCAATATTTATAGATTACAGGGAACTTACTATGGACTAGGAACTTCTTAAAAGTTTTTCAGCTTTTTACAGATACATGATTTTTGCCCCCATTTTCCAGATGAGTAAATTCAGTTACAGATGGGTAAACTCAACACCCAAGACTACTAAGTTAGGAAATGCGGAAACCTTGATCTCAATGCACTCCTGGAGTAATCATCCATTATTCAACTAACTTTCATCAAATTAAAAAACATGGTTTTTATTAGTCATTGGGCAGACTTCCAATTTCTTCTCAAGACATAAAGCACTAGAGAGAATGTTTCTCTTCTCCATATTAAAAAATAAATAAATAAAAGTCTGAACAGGCTGTAAATGTATGACCTTTCTTGATCCTATTTGGCAAAGTGAGGTTGCAGGGCAAAAACTATGTACATTGACTTCATCCATAGTGGAAGATGAGTAACTTACAGAGTGAGGTAAGGCATAAGTGTTGGCTTACATGGGGTACACACGGCTATACATAGTTAATATAAATCAGCAAGGGCATTTTGATCAATACATGTAAAATGAATCTGCACTGGCAAAAACACATGTAATCCCTATGGACAACTGATATTTGGGGAATCTATACCAATTCATAAGTTTTCCTTCCTTTCGTTTCTTCCTTTCTTCCTTCCTTCCTTTCTTTCTTTCTCTTTCTTTCTTTCTTTCTTTCTTTCTTTCTTTCTTTCTTTCTTTCTTTCTTTCTTCTTTCTTTCTTTCTTTCTTTCTTTCTTTCTTTCTTTCTTTCTTTCTTTCTTTCCTTCCTTCCTTATTTCTTTCTTTCTTCTTCTTTTTAGTAAAATCAAACATATGCTAGCAAAAAAGACTGGTAAATGCCACAAAAAGTGTCACTCATAGTTCAGACGTAGGGAAGAGCAGCTGCAAGAAGGGAATTATACCACAACTGGATGTTTTTCTTACACTAATCTGTGAAACAGAAGGCTTCATCTATAGTTCATCTATAGAAAAAGGACAAGAACATTCTGTTGAAATTAAAAATTATTGAAGTTGGGGGAAGGAAATCAGGGACACAAACACATTTATTCTCTCTCTCTCTCTCTCTCTCTCTCTCTCTCTCTCCCCCACCCTCCCTCCATGCCCCAGAGGAGGAGCCACACCAGCAAGACCCAAGAACATGGTGCTTATGCAACATGGAATTTTAACCAGAGCAAGAAAATCACTTTGTACTGCTTCCCTCACTGGCTGACTAACTAGTATCAACAAGTAACAGCAAAATACTTTAGGGCAAGGGAAAAAGAAGGATGTGAGTGAGGAAGAGATCTACTCTGAGGCCCAACCTGAAGCTGAGGATGGTGCAGACAGTGAAATACACCTTCTAGAAAACCCATAATAGATATGTTAAAGGCTCTAGTGGAAAATATAGAACAAATGTAAGATAATATAGGTAATTTCATCAGAGATACACAAAAACACTGTCAGAGTGAGTCAAATACAAATGTTAGAAAAGTGTAACAGAGATGAAGAATGCCCCTGAGGAAATCAATCAGTGAACTAATGATAAAATAGCAAAAATTAATCAAACTAAAACACACAAAAAAAGAACAATAAGCACTGAAGTACTGTCAGGCACTATCATATGTTCTAATGCATCTATAAGTGGAATTTCATAGAGATAACTAAACAGCAGGAAATCATGTTTAAATAAATGGTGGACAAGGCTCTTTCAAAATTAACTCTCAACTACATATCCAAGGAACTCAGAGAACAGCAGATAGGAAGAACACACACACACACACACACACACACACACACACACAAACTATCTAAACAAAGCACAACAATTAATTATAAAAATATCACCTAGACATAGTGTATGTATTCTGGGGTGGTGGGCTTATGATGATAAAGTGTAGCTTGAAGACAAAGAAAAGATATCTTCCATACTGAAGAACTAGAGTAAAATTTACAGATTGCTCATCAAATTTCATGCAAGTTAGAAGACAAGGGAAACAAAACTTTAAAGTGATGGAAGTTAAAAAATTATATTTTCTTATTTTTTATTGCTGTTAGGAAAGCTAATTGGCTAAAGCAAAAATGAGAGCAATGTATTATATGCGAGGTAGGACAAAGGTTGGTTTATGGTTGTTTGTATAAAAACAATGCAATAATCAATAAACAACAATACAAGAATAAATTGTGTTTCACATACAACTGTAAGCCTCACTCAGAATGTATAGTTTATATAAAAGTAAAATAAGGCAAAAATAGAACAAATAATGAGATAATGCAATTAATAATAGACTGCTGTAATGCTCTTGTGGTATACTGTTATTTGAAGGTAGACCCTAGTTATGTATTATAACTTTAAGGAACCACTAAAATTATTTCCCAGATGGCCTAAATACAGAATGGAGTATGGGAAAATGTTATGCATACAATCAGTTAAAATTGCATATTAAAACAGATCATGCATTTAGGTTTAAATAGGCACTACTTCATGGAATTTTTCAAGGAAAATCCAGTGACTAAAGGTAAAAGAAAGAAAAGTTATCTACCCCTTAAATTATGAAAGTCTGCAGAGAAAAGAAATTGGACTTTGCTCATGCCTTAATAAATTCTTGCCTATAAAGACTGATAATTTTTAATTCTTATATAAAAAGTAGAGAAAATTAAGTTAGCAAAAGTTCTTTTGAGTTATGTTAGTAAAAATTGCACACTATTAGCCCAGGTTGGGTAACCTAGTTGGTTAGAGCATCATCCCCACATGCCAAGGCTTCAGAAAACCTTTTGTTTCACGTTATTCCTTGATATCATTTAGGCCAGCCAGTGACCAAAAACTTATTTTAGGGATTCATTGTTGCTGTTCCATTAAATCATATCTATAATAACAAATATGGGCAAAGTTACTAGTTAAGGATATGAGTTCTAATGATACCCCAAATTGTCTGTTTTTCTTGTATGGTATTTCCCTGCTACTTAATGTCTTTTTTTTCTCTCTCTCACATATACACAAAAACTATGCACACACACATGAATACATACATTCACATTGCTTTTCATGCAGTGCATCAGGTCATTAGGTTTGTCTTATTAATTAAATTATGCTACATTAAACAATGAATAATATATATGCCATAATGTAGAAAGATATGCAAGATATATATGAGCTAAAAGAGTCTGCAAAAAATGACTTATTTTGGAAAGAAAATATTTTCATTGTTATACTTTTTTTTCTTTCACAAATAAGTTAATATTTGGATGACAAACTTGGATGGAAATAACCATGTATCTTTCTACAAAAATAAAGCAAAACAAACAAACAAAGACATACATACTTGCACTGTAAACCATGGTGCCATTAGATGAAGGAACTCATTTAACATTTTTAAATTACCCTTTTAAATGGTTATTATACTGACAAAAATTCTACCATGCAGTTTTAACCCTTAATACTGTGGACACTGTATCTACAGTTATCAAGAGGAACTACTGCTGTTTACCTCTATTGATCTTTCTTGTCTTAAAATAGGGGACTACAAACTGTAAACTATGACCTGCTATATGTCTTTATGAAGAAAGTTTAATGGGAACACAACTCATGTACATATTGTTTATCTGACTTAAGCTCTATAATATTTGAATAATTAACACAGGCGCCCTTTTTCCCTCCTACCTAAAATATTCAGCATGTGGCCCTTTAAGGAAAAAGTTTGGTGACCCCTTCCTTAAAGTCTACTCTCTTATATTTACATAAGCATTAAGTCTTCTTTTGAATAACTTTTGTTTGGTATATTTTTATAATTTAATTTTAAGATTTTTATGTCTTTATTTTTAAGTAACCTCTTATAAGCCATGTATAAATATATGCTCTTAAAAATAGTTTGTTTTCTTTGTATTTACTGATACAGTTTGGTTTCTATTTGTTAACTTACTGTTTTATATATATATATTTATTAATTTATTAATTAATTTATTTTTGTTACATTTTTTGCTCATTTGCCTTATTTTGAATTAATCAAACATTTTTATTACTCATTTTCTTTTATTAACTTGGTTATTTATTTGAAAACAGTCTCCTACATGCTATGTTGAATCTATCAGCACATATCTTTGTTGAATAACAATTGAATAGAAATTATTACATATACCATCTCTAATCCATTTAGAAACTTAGAATACTGTAAGTCTATTTTATATAAAATATGCAATTCGTATGGTGAAAACTTTACCCCTAATAGGACTGTATTTGGAAGTGTGGGTTTTAAAGAATTAATTAAGGGTAAGTGAAACCATGAGTGTAGGGCCCTAATGCAGTAAATACTGTGTTTTTATAAGAGGAGGAAGATACCAGGAGTGCACATGCAAGAGGAAAGTCCGTATCAGGACGCAGTGAGAAGGTGTCAGCCACAGAGAGATGCCTCAGGACAAAACAAACCTGCTGACCTTTGACTTGGGCTTCCAGCCTCCAAAACTGAGAAATACTTTTCTGTTACTTAAGCCACCCAGTCTGTGGTACTTTATTATGGTAACCCTAGTAGTCTGATACATAAATGTATGCATACCTAAATGAAAAAGTATTTGTTCATGATGCTATGTAAGAAAAAGAAGTAGTTTATTAACCTGGGGTGATTCACAGAGTTTCAGGGATGAGTCTCATGTAAATAAGACGGAGAAAGAAAGATAGCCATATAAGAAGAATGCTAACTTTGCAATAAAAGTGAGATATATAAATGGTGGCATCTCCATCCATTTCCTTCAGTAATAACAACCTATAGTATAATAATCTACAAGATAATTAGTTTAGTTGAGTTATTTCTGAGCCGTTAGTAATGTTTCACTACACCGTATTTACTAAAATAGTAGCAGAGAAAATGTCAAATTAAATATTAAAGATATGTAAAATATCAAAACATTTTTTTCTGGCAAACTCAGAGATCATGAAAAATTATGTTTTGAGTTATGGAGTCATATAATGGTTTATCTATTTTAATTCTTTCAAAAAATTGTTTCTATACGTGTACTTTTAAATTTTGCATTAGAGTGGAAAGATAAAATCATTATTAAATAATAAGTCAATATTTTTCAATAATTGAATACTCTAAACATTCAAATAGAATGTAGCCATATTTCTAAGATACAACATGGCTTTTTCTAAAACATATAAATAATCATATTTATCACAAAGAAAAGCCAACTCAGTCAGCAATTCTATTGCATTTCATGTATATTAGTTTCTGGAGGAAAAAAGAAGTAAAGAATTCCATAACAACAAAATATAGTTTAAATGACTCTTCTGGTTTCCTTTGGAGTGTGAAGAAAAATAATATTTCATCAATAAAGACTATCTTAGAAAGTAGAAATATTGCTTGCATAGTAAAGCTCTATGAAATATTGCAACCATCTTACTATGAACATCAATATTTAATTTTTCTCATATGTTTTTGTCATGAGTAAGTGTCCAACAAACATAATACATCAAAAGTCACTGTATTAAAAATAGATACAGAATTTAGAGACTTAAATAGTGAAGACACAGAGCTTTGTTTTCATTTTCAAATACATTGATATCAGTTATTGCTTTGCAATTTGTCTCTATCATCAATTGCAAATGTAGATAACTAAAGACATAAATTTTCCATCCACACACAGTTAAACAGAAGCAGATTAAACAGTTCCACATTTGTCACAAAGATGAGTTTTGGATCATATATACTTTTGGAACACTGAGTAAAAATGAAATTGACATACAAATAAGTGGATTATTTCTGGCAATATAATACCTATTTAAAATATTTACTTATCTTCAATTAATTTACTCTAGCAAATTGAAAATAACATTATACATTATACATTATATATATATATATATATATATATATATAATCTTGATTCATTGAAATCAACAATAAACTTAAGAAACAGTAGAACACCTTATAATCATTCAACTGTTTTGTTCTTGGTGCAATAAAATATAACATGCTACAGTTTTGCTTTTTAAATAGTCCATGTTGTTTTATATTAATCAGTCATTTGTTTTTTCCACTAATTTTTTATTTCTTATTGGAGTTTCAGGTTCTTTGTTAAATATTTCTTTCAGAACAAAGAATATTACCTAGTGCTTTTTATAAAAATCTGTCAGGCAATGAGTTTATTATTTGAATGTCTGAAAATAATTTTATTTTGCTTTAATTTTTGAAGAATATTTCTCTGGTTTCAGAATTTTGTTTTTCATTTTTTTAATTTTTGCATTAAAAAAATCATTCTATTGTCTCTGGATTGCATAATTTCTCTTTGGCAGTCCTGAGCCTTGTTACCTTTCAAAAAACATGTGCCTTTCCACCTGGCTATTTTGGAGATTTTGTTTCTTTGTATTTTTTTTTATTTGTTTGTTTTTATGAATTTGATCATGATGTATATACCTAGATTTGATTTTCCCCTGCCTGCCATTAGGTGAACTTCTGGAATATCTCGTCTGATCTTTTTCATCAGTTTTGGAAAATTCTTTGTCTTTATCTCTTCAAGTATTGATCCTGTCCCCAGTCTGTACCCTATCCAGTGAGGGCTATACTTGCCGTATATCATGGACTGTTGCTTGTGCATGCCATGTGGCTCTTACACTCTGTTTTGTTTGATATTGATAGAGGTATAGATATCCTCTCTCTTACAGCGTATTTATTTTCTACTGACATGTTCCCACGTTCCCCCTACTAATCCAATCTTCTTTCATGCTCAGTTGACTATTAACTCATTTTATTTTTTTATTGCAGCATATTCTCATTCATTTTAGTGTATATGTCCATGAATTGTGACAATGTGTAACTACTATCATAAACAGGATATAAAACTTTTCTCTCATCCCCAAAAGTCCCATTGTGTCCTTTGGGAGAACAGCTCCTGTTCCTACTTCAGCCTTTAGAAACCACCTACATGCCTTCCCTACCTACAACTTTGCTTTAACAGGTTGCTGTTAAAATGGAACAATATTGTTTATACCCTTTTCAGTCTTTTTTCACCTTTATACATTAGAGCTTCGTTCACGTTCTTGCCTTTGTCCATTGTCTTGCCTTATTTGAGATCGTTAAAGAATATTAATATGAGGTCAGTGAAAACAGATACTGGAAGTGACATCCATGTGGTTGAACTCTTTATAAACAAGTGATTGCAGAAGTAGATAACATGTTTAAAGTATCGTTATTGTTTATTTTTTTCTTGAAGAAGTCTTTATAAATTATTGTATTTGAAATCCATATTTAAACAAAAAAAAATTCATTTAAGTGCAATAAAATACTGCCTTTCTGGTATAATTTCACAACTTTCCTTAAAAGGCAGAAGGAATTTTAGAACTTTTCCTGGGTTTAATACATATGTTGCTTAGTTATTGTCTTTTAAATAAGCAATTTCTAAAGAAAGTCAAAGTGACAATATGTATTTCAGTAGACCTTATTTAAGATCATGAGTTTCTAATACTGAGTTGGATATCTTTTCCCTTTCTGAGAAGTTTCCACTTCCCAAAGCTACCTGCTATATGGGAAAGTTACGCTACCACCATTATCATTCCAAACCTATTCAGATACAACACCCTCATATACAATAAAAAGACAAAAAAACAAAAAGAATGAGTGTAGTTTGAGGAATACATTATGCTCTTCATGAAGACAAACTGCTGTGCTTTAGCTGAATACAAAACATAGAGCAGTATTTGAACTAATGTTGCACTTAATCTGTAGACATAGTGGTTGTAAAGCTAAGAAGAGATTTCCACCAATAGAGGTAATGAATAGAGAGAAGGCAAAAAAGAAAACCATATTGAATGTTCAAAAAACACAGTCTGAAAAAAATCACAGGTTATACAAAAAATAAAACGTGATTTGGAGACTATAATTTCAGAGGAAAGCAGGGTATAACTAACACCATGCCAAGCAACGAACACACTAGTGAAAAAGATCAACCACACCAACAATGAAATAGTAATAGGAATTTAGACTTCATCTGCATTATGTTCCTTCTTAAACTGTATCACAGGGAAATTGATGTTTAACATAGTATTATTTTATATATTTTTCATAGAAAATATATAACTAGTATTCCTTCCTTGTAGATAAAAAAGGTTCATTGAACATGCAGAGAAAAGACATGAGTGTTGAAATAAGTTTTTGTAATTGCTCTTATGAAGAAATAAAGATAAAATAAGAAATACTTTGAAATTCTGAAAGTAAACAACTGAACTAAAAATGAAAATATGACATTTAAAAATAACAAAACTAATATGAGTCGACAGACAAAATTAAAGAATATATTCAATGGCAATAAATAAAATAGGAGGAAAGGGTAAGTAAATTCATTACTGAAGTAAAAATTGAAATAATGAAATTTTAAAATTCACATCGAAATCAGTAAAATTACAGTATTATGGAAGATCTAACAATTAGTGATAGAAAACATATTTATAGTTATCAATAGAAGAAAAATAATAACATTAAAACACATGTTAATAAAGAGATGTTATTAACGTGCAAAAAAAAGTGTATATTTAGATAGGTGATAGGTTGATGGATAGGTAGGTAGATAGATAGATATAGATGGGTAGAGATATAAAGATACAGTATTAGAAACAGAGATATACTTATAGAGCTAGATACACATGTCTAACTGGTAAATTTGGGAGAAGAAGCTACCTCAGAACATATACCAGATATATTTCAGAAAAATTAAATACTTATGTAGTTCTTATATATATAAACTAAATTGGCCAAAGTGTTAGGTATGCATGTGAGGATGTGGATTTGTGTGGTTGTGTCTATGTTTATATTTTTATTTTTTATTGATACCATAGAAATTTATCATGAAGAAAAAGACATGTTGATAACATAAATATGAGTAACTAGGGCTTGTGAGAAAGCAGGAGAATTAAAAGATAAATAACATGTTTTAAAACACATTTACATTATATTATATTTTAAAAGACCATTACTTTTTTATTGCTTTTCTATTACAATTGTTCCATTTCCTCCCGTTGCTCTCCTCTGTCCCACCCACAATCTGTTCCCGCAGTCAATGCCCACAGTCTTGTTCATGTCAAAACAATTTCTTAACATACGTGCTTTTAAAAGTAGTATTGCTTTGAATTATTTGATGACCATTTTTATGAGGGGATGAAAAACACTATGATACATTATTTCATTAGTTGAAAGACACAATTTGTCACATTTCAACATCTCTGAAATCAAATTCATTTTACAATCACAATTGACTATTGACAGGCATTATGTAGAAGTTATAATTTGTTTGTGGGCCCAAAAACTTGTAAAAGGGTTGTGAATATTGATAAGGACCCCCAAAACAATAAGTAATCCCTTTTTTAAGAATGTTGCATCAACAGTACTTTTGAAGGCAGAGGAGAAAATGTTATATGAAAGCTACAAATATTAGTAACTCTGAGTTAAAAAGTTAAATCCAGCGTGAATTCTAACATGAAGAAGTTTAGGAATATATTAGCTAATTAATTTCACTCATCATTTCCTTCTTTAAAATTTCAGGAGTAAAATATGTTAAAATTTTGCTAATTAAGACTGAGCTGGATATTTCAACAAGTATACAATCTTTAGAACGTTATTAACATGCTATTTTGTTCCATTGGAAACATTTATTTTTTCTTCATTTGTGATGCATAAAATAACTCTTAAAATGACTGAAATCATAGATTTGAAGAAATATTATTTTAAATAATAATTGATTTTAAATGACTATTACTCCTATGAGAGACTTTAAAAAATGCAATCAAATCAATTGAACTAACTTCCCCCGGACAACACTTAAAATTGTTTTATTTTTACAAAAAGTTTTTTATCATATTGAGTTAGGAACAACCAAGACAGTCCAAAATGTCTTGTATATATAGAATCACTGTTATTGTTCACTAGGCATTATCAGGAAAACCTTCTATGCTGCCATGAACTCACAATTGCCACCCTTTTTTTATAATTTGAAATTAAATTTCAAGAATTTTATAGTAAGGCATGAAAATATTGTTATTTAAAGTTTTGTTGCTTAACTCATGAGTCTCTACTAAATTTTGAAATGTAACTCAAAGTGCAAATATTCTTTGTACTATCACAGATATTCAATTCCAAGCCAATACATTTGGCTCAAATCACAAGGAATTCAGTAACATTAATGTCACAAGGGTTTCCAGATAAATAATTTTCCATATATATTTTGATTGATAGCCATGAACTCATTCAAAACCCATGGATAAGCTGAGTAATGTCAAGCAGTTGGCAACTATGCAGATCAATCAGAGTAATACCTCATTGCTCCAGAGACAATGACAGGAACTCATGTTGAATCTGACAGGTTCACTGACATTAGCTCTAATAAGACCACATTTCAGTGCAGTCACATTAGCCTGCAAACTGAACTGCTCCTTGCTCGTAGTCCTTGAGGAGGAGATGTGATTCATGCCATCA
Source organism: Furipterus horrens (assembly GCF_987537825.1). NCBI lineage: Eukaryota > Metazoa > Chordata > Mammalia > Chiroptera > Furipteridae > Furipterus > Furipterus horrens. The sequence goes on from NW_028327171.1 coordinate 15,187,596, forward strand.
GACACCGCACAGACAGGCAGTGAGTGGTTACAGCTTAAATGTGATGGAGTAGACATGCTTTATTCCCTCCATAATCTTTTTTAAATTACATTTTGTCTAAAACATCCTTCTCTTTCAAGGAAATAAAAACAGATTCCAAAATATGTTTTCTACACTGGGACGGATGCTACAAGGGAAATAAAGCATGTGTGTGTAATTCCCCTGCTGTCATGGAGCTTGGGGAAATACATATACACCGGTTCTTTCTTACTCCTGCCACAGTCTTGGCCTCTGTTCCTACGGTCTTCCTTAGGAAACAAGATGCGCACAAGAAACCATATAGCCGTATACAGTTTATATGCTTAAATGAGGGATGCTGACAAGAGCTACAGTATGGATTTTATTGAATGAATATTCCAATGCAGATGTTGTAAAAAGGCTTGACTTTGAGTTCAGACATAATTGATATGATGGTTGGAAGGAGAATAATAAGGGAGGACTTCAGCAACAGGAAGTGAAATAGTTGTGAAGATATGGAAAGCCATTGTATGATATATTGCATGTTCCAAGAGGTGACTCCTATAAATGAGGTTGTTTGTAAGCTAGGACTGACTGCATGTCAAAAAATTCAGAGGCTAATTATAATATTTGGTGAACAGAGTGATAAGAGCCATCCAAGGTCTTACATGCAGGGCATGTTAAGGCACAATGCGGTCTGCTCTCTTGCTGGCAGAGTGTTGATGTTAATTGTAGGGGAAAATTACCCTTTGAAATTTTATCGTTGACATGGAGGATTTATTAAACACTGATAGAGTTTGGAGCTAGGTCCTCTCCGAAGAAGGTTTACAAGCCCTGGCATTTATAAGCTAAGATTTTAAACTGGGCCATATTGATAAAGTTGATTGTAAAATGCTGGTGCTTGAAAATAAGAAATTAAAGAAATGGATGAGGGAAGGGATGTAACATTGAGGGCAGAGGCAGGGAAAAAATAACCTCTGCAGTTTTTCTCCAGGAGAGATAAAGATAAATTAAACAAGAATTTTGTGTCCAAAAAATATCTAAACCTTATCGGTGTACTCTCATTTGCTAGGCAATAAAAATCAAAGAATAGTTTGTAGGAAAAGATAATGAATTTAGGTTAAGATAAAACATGGTATGCAAAGTACAGGCACTATCTGGCATTAAGTTATTCTATGAAGAACTAAAATTGTATAACTCTTTCTATATGAAAATTAGTTTGCAGAAAGTCCTCAGACTTACCTGGAATTGTACTCCTTTGATCATTAGTGTCACTGATCAGTATTTTAATTAAGGCTTCAATACATTTTTTCATTCACAAGAATCTAAGCTCTTCTGCCTCTCAGCAGGTAATCTTCATAATGGCACGATGGAGTAGAAAGCAAATAAAAATGTAAAATTAACCAAGGCTGTCTGACTAATCCATTTAAAATCACATCCAATTTAAGAAGTTTGTATTCTTTCACATACCAAATTAGGAAAAAAGCATGTCACCTCTAACTAAGATCAGTGAGCCCAGGAGGAATAGAGTGTGTGCCTTTCTTTTTAACTTTCCCACTCAATGAGGTCTTTTACTGCCACCACCCCTGCCTAGAAACTGAAGCGATTCATGAAACTTCTTTAAAATAGGTCAGGTAACCTGGGATTCTCTTTTCCTAACCATTGCCTCCCTTTTTCCCTCTTTTTTCATTCATCAAGTCTCTTGACTGTGGTCTTGGGCAACATTCCATCCCTAAAATATATGATTTAGAGTATTGTTCATTTTAGCATGTTACTACACTGACTCTCCCTCATTTAATGATTTCTTCTTTATCACCTTTTCCCTACATTTTGTCTTCTTCTCCCTCTGCTACTGACTTTCTCCTTTCTTCCACTCCAAAATGTAGACGTGCCCCCTTTTTGAGGCTTTCTTTTTCCTTTCTCCTTCCTCCACTAGTGTGGGGGACTGCTCTTTGTGGTTTCGATATTGTGGCCCAAACTGTGAGTCAGGCCCCCCAGAAGGTCTCTAAGTATGAAAGGAAAACTGGAAGGCTGTGAGGCAGACAAGACCAAAGGCCACGCAGAGGGTTCCCGTGGGAATTGGATTTAAAGAAGGCATATTATGCTTAGAGCTTGGTCTGCTTTTCTTAACTCTTAGTTAACTATAAAGAATCTGTAGCTAAAAATGTATGAAGCCTTGCACCTAATGACAGTGTGGTGTCAAGATATTTAATAGACACTGACACAGACTGGCCACTGTGTTCTCTATATTAATATCTGTAATCAGTAACTTTCAACTGTAACCAAAGCATCTGAAAGCTTATTTGATGATTCATGAGTCTTGACCTTGTGTCTCACAAATTTCCTCCTCAATAAAAGGCATGGGAGACAGAAGTTCTGTGCTCTTCTCCTCTAGACAGATTAGCCACCTACCATCCCTCCAGACAAAATACAGTGTCCTGGATAAATTTGTTCTGCTGTGGCAATGAAACTTCTGCGGGACAGGGAGTTTGGAGACAAGACAGCCTCACATTAGTGATTTAAGAAGCTTCTCAATTCAGCTATTCTAAACTGATGACATCCAAATCTGTTTATTTCTTTTCCCACTCCAAGAGGGATATAAAATATGATGTTTCTGTAAGTAAGTGAAACAGACCTGGTGAGTGTCTCTGGCGATGATCAGGGTGTGTCTTTGAAAGGAGTGGAAATTCTCCTTTGAGTTCTTTCTCAATGATATGTAGTAGTCCAAAACCATTTTAAAGTCTCTAGCAGAGTGTGTATCGGTAATACAAGACATACTTTTAATTGTGTTGACCCTATGATACAGAATAATGACCTTTTAGGAAGTTTCTAAAGAAATTACTAATGTGAACACCTGATTTAAAAAAAAATATTGTGTTTGAGACTAATTAAATATAATATACATATGATAGATATGTTTATTTGTATAAGTAATTTGTGGTTTTTTTTCCTGCCTTTTAAAAGATTCTTGATCTTTAAGTCTAATACTTTCTAAGAATAAGTTTCAATGTTACATAATGGATCACTTTTCATAACCATTTTTATATGTATATCATCGCCTTCATTAATTTTCATTTCAGAATACTTTAAAATATGTCTTAAATATTTACTTTTTAACATGGCTGTGCTTTTTTCTCCTTCTGGGATGCGTGCATTCTAGGTATGCTTTCTATGTCTCCTATAGTCAATGTTTTGTTTTTAATCTTTGTGTCTACCATAATAAGCTAGGTGATACTATAGAAATAAAACTAAAATTTTCAGTAGGTAAAAAAAATTGTACTCCTTATTGTGTTCTAGTACTTCTGATTTAATGTCTTTAACAGCTTGCCTTATCTTTCTTGAATTCTTGAATACTGTATCTGTAATATTTAATATATCTGATGGAAGCTTTATCATGAATATTTTGTGCTTATATTTTTATTATAACATCTACTAAACAAAATCACTTATTCTAGAAAAATAGATAGACTTGGCTAAGAAGAGGGTTTTTAGCATTTTGCCTTAAAGTACCCCCACCCCCAGGTTCTGTGATAGCCTTGAAAACCAACAGCTGCACAACCACAGTAGCTGTGAAAAAACAGAAGCCTTGCTGCCACTAGAGAGGAACAGAGCTAGGGTGGAGCTTTTCAGAATGCTCCATTCCAATAGCATTGTACCTCCTTGACCTACTTGGAAGCTCTCTGGAAAAACCTTAATTTGCAAGCATTGTCCCATTTTTTATCAGGCTCAGAACTCTCTCCTTAGGAAAAGGCTAATCCTCAGGGTGTTCATTGAAAATAGTCAGAAACAATTGTTGAGCATTGGAAGCTAAGGCTGCAGTATGAGTATGGACAATCAAGATACAAGCCAAAATTTTAAAAGTCAGATTTGAAGATGGAGATGTTGATAGAGAATTTTGGAAAGCTCTGAAATATTTCTGGTGATGTGGTAGACTTTGTGCATGACCAGGTAGGACCTGAGAAGGCATCAGCTACTCCATTCTTGCTAGCACTGAAGGTCTGCACAAGCAGAAATGCTGGCTCTGAAATATGCTTAAGCAGCCTGGGTGTTTAAAGCGTAATTCAATTTTATTCATTTGGCAAAGAATTAAAGATGTACTGGCTCAAACCATTAAAAAAATTACTTGAACCATTGAACTGTCACTGGCTGGCCATTAAAGTATGCTGAATCAACGGTAGGTTCTGAAAATCCAGCTTGAGAGAGGGACAGAGAGGAAGAGACTGAGAGACAGAGAGATGGACATACGAGAGAGCGTGTGAGCAGAGACTAGCATCAAAGAAGAGCAATGGTAAAGAGAAAAAAATGGTGGAAGATATAATTTAAAACTTGCTGTATTCTATTATCCAAAATAAATTAGTTTTCTCTGTCCAATACTCAATATGAAGCATGTCTTTACACACACACACACACACACACACACACATACAATCTCTGCCAAAAGGTGGTATTTTATTGTGTTGACTTAGAAAATTTCAACACTAATTGAAGTTTTAGCATTTAAATGAATGGGTACCTGGAAATCATATTTTTCATTAGTAAACCAGTAAATCATGTGTTCATAAGGTCACATTATGAAAAATATGGATTTCTGCAAAGATGTACAAGTTGTAAAATGATCAACCCCCCTGTCTATGTTCTAACATACAGAAGGAAAAAAAGGCTGAAAAACAATAAATTTTAGAGGTGCATGTAAATAAGGATTGCAGAATTCCATGTTTCCATTGATTACATTTTATTTAAAATAAAATATTTTTCATAATTCTTAGCATCTTAAGACATTTGTCTATTAATTTATTGGTTAAAATAAGTTATTAATGCTATAAATAGACTAAAAGTGAATATATGTATTTGAGCTTTAAGCGTATTTAAAGTCTTAAATTCTGTACTCCACCCAATTGCTACATTATTACTTTTATTTTCTAGTTGGATGAAAAATCCATAAGTATGCCATTTGGTTAGTCATGGCATGGAAATATGGATTGCTTATAAGCACCTGGGATGTGTATAATTTTTAATAATTTGACAGAATAAATAGAAAAAATTTATTTTTCTTGAAATATTTTAGAACAAATAAGAGATGAGAAGCATTAAAGAAAAATAATGAAAAACTTTCCTAGGTGAACAAATGCTCTACTTGTCAGCTAAATAATTTAACATTTTTTTAAATATGAAGAATTGATTCATAAAAATACTCATACCTAAGAAAGACTTCATTTGGTACAGTTCTCAAGAATGACAACATGCTGTAATATCCAAGTGCTGTTGTGTATAATAAAATGAGGCCATGTGGCACATTTGCTGGGTAGCACATTCCCCATGTGTCAAGTATGTAGAAAGTACTATTAATTTTTCTATTAACTCATATATATTTATATGTTTATAGATATAATAGAATACATTATAGACCTGTTATACTTGATGAGCAAAATACTTGTAACCAACAGAGATAAGTTTAGGTAAATCATATGCCCTTTGGTTCTCCACAATCCAATCACTTCTGTTGTTTGGCTTGATCTAGCATATGTACATAGATTTGAGGTACATAACCCTTGACATAACTTTTTGACCCCAATTCTGATATCCCTGTTGTGAGATTGGTTCCATTTCAAAATGCCAAACATGAAATATAGCCTCTTAGTACTCTTCCTTTCAGAAAAGGCACTGTTTTACCTATTTTTATTTCTTCTTGAAAAAGTGGTCTTATGAGAATTGTGTGTGTGTGTGTGTGTGTGTGTGTGTGTGTGTGTATATACACACATTTAATCAGCCAGAATCAATTTACATGTGATTTTAATAATGCATTATAAGTAAAATTACTTGCATGTGTTCTCTTAGTATGTTAAAGAGTTATGAACATTAAATCAGATTTTATTTAAAATCAAATCTAGCATCAAGGCCTCACATTCATATTAAAAGCCTAGTGCAAATTAGATCAGGCTTTTGTTTTAAAGTGTAATTGAAAGTAATAGACTGTCATCTATTTGCTGTCTCCTTACATGGTGGAACAGATGAGTGAGTTCTCTGAGGTCTTTCTCATAAGAACATTAACCCCATTCACAAAAGCCTCACCTTCATAACCTAATTACCTCCTAAAAACCTCTCCTCTAAATTCCATTGCGTTGGGGAATAGGTTTCAACATATGAATTGGTGTAGGAGGAGACACGAATACTCAGTACATCAAAGCCACAATAAAATTATCCAGTTAGTTAAAACGCGTTATGGGTCAGCAGTGATTTCTGAGGCTACAATTTCCCAAGCCGCAGTGTCCAGTGAATGCCGTTGCAAAAGGTGCAACAGTTGTCCGACGCAATTCCAAGACCATTATTCCCAGCGCCAGGAGTTTCAACATTAGGGTGAAGCAGAGCCCGCTCCGACAAACAGGCCAGGCCAGCTATCGTGAGAGAAATGAAAGGTGAGAAGGCACATTTATCACGACTTTGACAGCAAGCATTACAATATTCACGGAGTTATCTGAAAATAATGGAAAACAATGGTTAGTAGAGTATAAACTATAAGGGACAAGATGGAGCTTTTCTTTTGGTTTACAAACCTAGGTTGGTTATGCCTGGTGGAGGGCTATATGAAGTAAGTATATTTTATATTGATATTACAAATATCTATTCATCATAAAATTATACAAATCACTATTTGAAATGAGGACATTACTGTCCCATATTATACATTGTTGGTTCTCACAATACAACTACTTTAGTCATGAGATGATAATTACTTTACCTTAAAATTCACAAATTTAAAAAGCTTTCCCTATCACTAAAATATTGCCATGTTATTTAAAATACTTTGGATTTTAGATTCTGTTAAAATATTCCTTTCATACAAAGCTCCACAATTTATCAACCCTTGCTTTAATAGACAAGGTATTAAAATATTGCCTTCTCTTGATTATTTTGAACATCATTAGAACTGGTTGCTGGCTCAGATGAACTGACTGATGACAGGTTTTGATCTATTAATCTGACTCAAACTTTAATGTTGTCTAATCAGAATTGTCTGTGACGCCAGCACTGAGAAGTGCAAGTGTACTAATCCTTTTACGGGGCCCCTTCCGGTCTGTCCGCTGTCCTCTGACTGTGTCATTAGATTGTTTCATACCATTCTCACCCGGTCACGGTGCTATTCTGTCTTCCCACCGGACCCCTGAAGCACATATTCCTGCTACTACAGTGGATTCCATTCCTTTGAAATATTGAGTTTGACTTTGGAAAGAAGGAATTAGAAATTGAGCAAAGCCAGTGAAATAAAACAAGTGATTTGGTCATAAAAGTGGATTAGAAGAAAAGAGTAACAAACAAAAAAAGTAAGATTACATCATGATGATTGTCAGGCAAAGGACGTACAGTATATCGTGTTTTAGGGCAAAGTGTGTGTGTGTGTGTTGTTTTTTTTTTTTTTTTTTTTTTCTTTACTTTTTTTCTTTAATGTAGTTTAAGGAGCCTTTAAGCTTCTAGAGAGAAGCATCCATAGCAAAGGTAATTGTCCATTTGATAGAGTTCTGCTCCAGGTAAATAGTCTGGTTCCTAAAACTAGTTTTGGAAGGATGAATCTCTACCTCTCAGAAGAGGTTTCTGGGTATGAAAGAATGTATTTTCCTAGGGGTTTTAGAGTTTTGAAAACATGGGCCAGAAGCATCTCAACTATATTTGGAAAAAGTGGAGCACCTGTATATTGGTGTGGTATCCACTCTGATACTTTTTTTCTGGGGAATTGAAATAACTAATGCAGAATAATGATGTCATTTTGTCTGCTTACTCATTTACAGTGACTCATAGTTGAGTCCCAGCGATTTGTGATTTTTGAGACTGATGACATAATAGCAGGATGAAGGTTGGTTTATTTGTATTTACTTATTTATTTTTATTTAAATGGAACGACAGCACTTGTTGTCCTAAATGTCTTGAGAGAAAGGATCGACTAATCTACTTGGTGGTTTCTTGTCCTCTGTAAACCTGTCTTGACATTATCTGCCTAGTATTTCCATATTCCAATCGCAGTATTGGGCTGATAAAAGAGCTCAATGAAGGTGTGAATTGTTTAATGCATTTGTCACAGCTCACAGTACGAAATAATAGCTTTTCTTTGGCTAGCAGTGAAAATCATCTGACCTTTATATGTTAAGGCTTTAACAGCCTTTTAGCAAGAATCTATGAAACTGTTTTCATGGATAAGGACATGCAACATTACTTCTCTCTAAAAACTTGCAGAATATTTCCGTTAAAAGTATTGAAGATGGTAACCATTTGGACACTCTTTACTCTTATTTTCAAGATAAATTATAAAAAGAAAAATGAAATTTTGTGTGTTCACTATCAGATTTTCTTGAAATTTTCATAGGTATTAGGAATGTATTATTTATCTTAATTGCAGACTTGTAACTGGAAGATTCCATGTTGTTATGTCATTGTGCTCCACTGGGGACAGAAGAGGGTTGTTTACAGCTTCTGGGCCAAAGTTATTATGTTTTTATAAAAAAAGTAGAAACACATTGATACAAAGACACAGGGCCATGTTGAACTGTCATTAAAATAATACAACTATATGCACATAAAAGCCTAATTTAAGGCAGTGTACCAAATTCTAATAAAGTTGAAAGAAAAGTATAACTGACATTCATATGTATATGTAACATGCAATAAAAATATAAATTATGTATTGTAAGTTGTATGTATCAATTATTGATCCCATCTAAATTTGCATTTACATTAATAAAAATGAGATAAAATAGACATGAATGAGGTCTATTTTACTTTGAACACTACTTACCTTACACACTTACCTTACACTACTTACCTTACACGCTTACCTTGCACTACTTACACTACTTACCTTACTACTTTTAGTTGAAAATTAAGGTCCAACCACACTGCTCTAATTTTGTTGCACAGTATTGTTAAAGTCATACACCAAAGGACTGCTTGGATGACAATTATAGTTTTTTAAAATGGGTTTATTAACTTGCTGTAAATAAAATTGTGAATGTGTCCGAAGGAGGTCTTTTCCTAGGACTTGGGTTGTGTTATATAATTTTGGAGTGTGTTCATGGACTCAACAGTTTATTTTAAATTCCATGCTACCAAGAAAGAGGAATGATTCAAGAATTGGCTATCTAAATAATTCTCCTCTAGAAGGAGAGAGGAATAAACCAAGATTAGAGCTGTCTTTGGTAAAGAGGCAGCTGTTATTCAGCCTACCTAGAGAGAAATGCTTTTGGTTATTTTTAGTGGCATAGCTTGTTCTCATTTTCCTGTGTGTAGACATGATTCCAGAGTGGTCTTATTTTCATTTCCAGTGTGGCACAGAGTGCTCTTTTCTGCTGTTAACATTATATAGCATTTTATGTCAATAGGAGACACTAAAGCCTAAGTGTCAGCTGCCCATTTCCAAGGTCACGTTTTATTTTTTCTTTTTGTTCTTATTATCTGATGCATTATAATTACTTGATATATATAATTCTGGTGCAGCATAATGCGATATATAGTAGTAAATAATTCCAGGAATGAGAAAATCTTCAATTTTATTTTTTTCTATCATGAACAATATTGAATGTAATTTGAATGTAAAGATACCAAAATCACTAGTGCTATATAAAAGTTAAAGGAAAACTGTACTTTATTTCATTCAGCAATGAGAAATGTTAAAATAAAAATGAAAACATCATTTCCTGAGGTAGTAATTTTTAAGCTAAGAGCTGAGAAATTAACTAGTTGAAACAAAGGTAGCATTACTAATCTGAAAAATAAATCAAAGCCTACTGGTGTTAAAGTTTAAAAAATGAGAAAAATATAGGAAAAAAAATGAGTCTTAAAGTTCAACTGGGACTTTCAAAACCAGGTTAGGGAAGTTTGTCAGGAAAATAACACATAATCTAGTTTTTATTGAATTAGAAAACTCTGTCATCAGTGAAGATAAAGAATTGGAAAAAGTACAGTTAATAAGTAGTAGTAGTAGAGATTAAGTGGGAATCTTAGAAGGTAGTTAAATTCAAACAAATTTAGAACATGCAATTTAAAAAATGTTATGGATTGAAAGAAGTCAAGAAGGAGAAATGTTTAACAATGAGTTAAGATTTTGCATCTTGTACAAAGAGATGGTGGTGCCCTTGATTAATATTATCACCACTAAATAGGAATAAGTGCAGAAAAAAGGAGAATATATAAGCTATGTTTTATAAATGTTGAGTTAAAGGAATTGTTGGGATTGCTAAGCAGGGAGCAAAGATCAGGTAGCAAAAATACATATGGATAAGAATAAGCAGGAGTTTGGGGAAGGTACAAATTAGAGAATCATTGACATATAATAATTGAAGTCAGAGATGCGGATGGCATTACCTACAGCAAGACTAGAGTATAAAGTGTGCAGCCAAGAAGAGAAGTGTTATAGGGCATATAAAGGAAATCAACGCTAATGTTTACCTTTTGGGAAGGAGTCAGGGGACACTGCCCTGATATGTGTAAAGAACAGGGTAGGAAAAACTTCTAAGTAGATAGATTAAAATATGAAAAACCTTGAATAAAATTAATAATATGCTAACACAATAAAATGGAAACAAGACCTGATGACATTTCCCAGCAAAGAAGTTGAGAGTGGTCAAAGACCCTGCACAGGTAATGCTGTCGAACTTCATCCTAAGGGCCATGGAGAGTCATTGGCTAGTTGTGTACTAGGTCATTCTGGTGTATTCCAAGGTAGTGTGTAGGTGGTATAAAGGAGGCCTGAAATGATTTGCCAAGCACACTGGTGCTGTTTTATAGTTCTCCCAATGACAAGATAGGTAACTTAAAAAAGACCCTGGCAGTGGGAGGGATATTTAGTACTTAGAATCTAGATAAGTTGAATAATATGAAAATAATAAAAAGAGAAAGGAATAGACAGAATATAGATGGAACAGTATAGGTATGATAAGTACAAAAAATATCTGTAAATAATCTGTAATACATATGTCTTTGAAGATTTTTTTCTTTGTCTTTGAAATGCCAGAAGTTTACCTGCATCTATCTAGCTTTCCATGACTTTTCTTTTCTAAAGTTTTATTTATTGATTTTTTTCAGAAAGAGAGAGAGAGAGAGAGAGAGAGAGAGAGAGAGAGAGAAGAAGCGAGGTACAGGGAGAAAGAGAAAGAAATAACTATTTGTTGTTGCACTTATTATTCATGCATTCATTGGTTACTTCTTGTATGTGCCCTGACAGGGGATCAAACCTGCAACCTTGGCATATCAAGATAATTCTGTAACTGACTGAGCCACCTGGCCAGAGCTAGCTTTCCATTTCTGTTTTCATAGCTTGGTTTGCAATAACTACTTCTAATACACAAATTTAGATCTCCTCCACAGCTTATAAATACTTTTTTGTCTCCGTTTATAGCTTTTGTCCACTTTATTCTGGGATCTCCTTCAGAAAGGATACACATCTGTATATCATCTGTTCTCTGTATCTACCATCTTTCCTGTACTCATTTTCTTTCTTTGTCTCTTATGTCTGCATTCTTGAAGTTTGTACTCACTGACTTGATTCAATTTTCCATAATATTTGTGCCATAATATACCACTCCATCAATTTATAATCTTATACCACTCCATCAATTTATAATCTTATAATCTCAATTTCAATGCTTTGTTTTTTCTCACTTTTACTTACTAGAAATAATGGGTTTTGAATTATTATTGAAGTCATATAACCAATGAATTTTGCTGAAGGTGAATAGTTTTCTAAACTATGTTTTTCTGTGTCTTAATGACATTTTTTCCCTTGCTGAAAACTTTTCATAAGTTCATAATTGATTTTGTCAGAGTAAGTATATTTCATCTCTCTTCTGTTAATACGGGCAGCCCTATTTAGAATACAGGAATCAAAACTGTGAGATTTCTCTCTTACTGAAGCTGAGCCTGTAGCTGAGGCTGGTTGTGTATTAGCAATGTCCAAGGGATGCCACTAGAGTCACCAATAGAATTACAAATTCAGCAGTTTCTTTTAGCATAAAAGACACATGCACATACACCTCACCACTTTCTATCAGTCTTTGTTCTAGAATAATTTCTTTTTGTGATTTTACTTACTTATATATAATTTCATTTAATTACACTATATAATTTTTCTGTATCATAAATTCCATCTGCAATTTATTTTGGAGTAGAACACAATTATCCTAAAATCATTGATTAACTATGTCCAATAACACTACAGTTTTTAATATCATCTTTATTAGAACAGGGATCAAAAATGTCTGACATGTTATTTACAAACTTATTCTGCATAGCCCCTTTTTAAAGCTACGCATAAATAGTACATTTTTATTCAATTGGGGGAAATTACAGGAATTGCATTGGTGGAATTTCATGACTAATAGGTGTCCCAGGTATAATATAATAAATTAGAGGTGAATATCTACCTGGATTTTTTGTTTGTGTTTCATTTATTCATCTCTAACAACTCAAGTGCTAACATTTAACATTATTATAGCTTTGTAAGTAACTTTAATGTTTTCAAATGCAATGCCTCTTCTCCACTGATATTTTATTATGTGTCACCCACTAACTTTTTGAATAATATAATAACTTCCTCATTTCTGACAAAAATAATTTCATGGTTTGATTGTGAGTTTATCTTTATATTTATATATAAATCTGTAGAAAACTAACATATTTTAAATATTTAGTACTTCCTGTGAGAAACATTCCATTTTCTCATATATTTAAAATTTATCTTTCCCTATAGTTAAAGTTTTATTGTCTCTTTTAAGGAGCTTACACAGGTTTTGTAAAATAGTTATACACCGTTACTTTAATTTTAATGAAATCAAGTCATATTTTCTAACATTTATTTATTTGCTATGGAATTTAATGACACTTGTAAACTTCTACCTATATTCAACATGAAATAATATGTAACAAACATCACACTTGAATAAAATAATTTTAAATTAATTTTTACATTTTTTACTCCTCTCACACAAATACTCTAAAATGCACTGTATTCCATTAAGATAAGCAAATGAGATATGTATTAATATGAAAGCAGTTGACTTAAAAACCATATTCATTCATTAACAAATAACAATAAAAAATAAGATAACTTTGAAACTAATTTCTCCTACTAAAACAGCACAAACTTTTATCATGTTGTAAACAAGTGTTTTCACTATATTGATATTTTTAGGTAAATATGTTTTATTTCATTGTATGTGGGAAAAAGGATAGGACTGATTATATGCAAGAGTCCATAAAAAATTACTTTTCAACTACAAGAGGATGTACCAGAGATTAAAATCAATCTGTCTTCATTAAAAAACAACTAAGATAATTATTTTTCTCATACAACGCTATGAAATAAAAAATATTGGATCCAGTTAAAGGATATGTGCTATGCTTCTGAATTTTTCTTTCAGTAATTGTATGAATTGATTAAGGAAAAGTGTCATATTCTGTCCAGTTTTGTATTTCCAAAGTAACACATATTAGGCCTCAAAGTGCTCAATATTGGTTGAAAAAATTGACATGTTCCTTATCATTTGCTTTGCTTGTATTTTGCAGTATTTTAACAAGATAATTCATCTTTAAGAACTTTTTGAGCCCTGTTTGGTGTCTCTCAGTGGATTGAGCTCTGTTCTGCAAACCAAAGGGTTGCCAGTTCGATTCCCAGTCAAGGCACATGCCTGCGTTGCAGGCCAGGTACCTCCGTTGGAGGCACACAAGAGGCAACCACGCATTGATGTTTCTCTTCCTCTCTTTTTCCCTTCTCTTTTTTCTAAAAATAAATAAATAAATTTTAAAATGATCCCTTTGAGTTAAAAGACCATGTTTCTATTCTACAAAGTCAATACATATATTAATGATAATATTTTGGAACTGGTGAGAGATTTGAAGACTTTACCTCATGGCTATTTTAAAGGAATCTTATAACTGATGATCTTCTATATTCTACTCTAACAGACAATCTCCAGTCTAATCTCTACAAGCTTAAAATAATGATAAGCTTATATGCAAAGTTGTATAACAATAAAAGTTATAGTTATAATTTTTTAATGAGTATTATGGATAAGGAACTATGACAGGCTTTCAAAATACATGATTTAATTTTATTATGCTCATTTTACCAAATGCGAAACATGAGATTCAACCAAATCAAAAAGTTGGGATTTTTTCCATGTTATCTGACCTTGCTTTAGAGATTCTGACATGGAGAGGCTCTTTGTTACCTACCCATTTTCTGTGATAGTCTATAGCAAGGAGGCAGCGGGCACGGACAGTGAGCTTCCCTGAAGAAGAGCCCTCTGGGAAATCATTAAACCTGTCCTAAGTGGGGTGTTCAGGCTATTTCAGTGCTCCATTTAAAATTTGTTTTGTACTTTGGAAAAATAGAGGAACTTCAGCTTAATAGAATTAATCTTATACCTTTTTGCTCTGAGTGCATATTTGCATAAATAGATTCTCCTCTTTCAGACCAGAAGTGTGAATGAACATCTCGTGGAGTCTTACCAACTTCTTTATCTTAACACGAGAACTACGAAGGTATTTAGATGGTGATTATCTGCAACACGTGTTTGCATGGACATTATTGTTATGTATGCATATATGTTGAGAGACGCTTTCTTTTTCCCAGCAAAGGCAAAAGGGGAACTCTACACACCTTTATATTATGGAACAGTTTATTATAGCTAACTATACAAGATAGAGCTTATCACAAGAAGTCTGTTCACTACAAGATCATTTAGGACATTATCTTATCTTTTCATTCACACATTTCTATGGAAAAGCAACATTTCTTCTTGTGTGCATTGGGCGCTGCAGAAGTAACTGCAAAGGGAGTGCCTTGAAATCCAAGTATAGCGTTTGCTTCCCTAATCAAAACGTTTTTCAGTAACTGAACTTCCCAGAGATTGTATCTATCTTTGTCGGCACCATACGAGTGTTTACCCTACAAATATCTGTGCTTTCCTTTTAATTCAGGTTCACTCGATAGTTGTGGTCAGGGACAAGTGCTCATAAGTTTTACTCTGTTATCTTAGGTGGCTTAGAATTCCTTTGAGAATTTCCTCTTTCAAAACTGAAAATGCCTGATCTCTGTCACTGCTCCACTGAAAAGAAATTTGTGCGGGGATGGAACTCAGTCATGCAAATGAACAATGAAAAATAAATGCACCCTTGTTAAATATCAATTAATTGCATGTGGCATTACCTTCAGAGCTGAATGACTTTTTATCTGCAATTTTTGGAAAGCTTACAAGCTTGGCCCAACTTCGGTTATATAAATGCAGCACCACGTCACTGCAGTTACAAATATTAGGGAATACCAATATATGTGGTAGAAAATAAATCAAAGTGTTTTATCTAAACCGCCTATTTCCAGCCCTGGACTGAATTTTCTTTGTAAATGTAAGATAAAAATACGTTTTAATCTTACTGAAGACATATTATTTGCAGTTTCTATTGGTGAACCTAATCTTGATTCATACAGAACACTTTAGTGAGTTGAGGAAGAAATGAGAGAAACCATTTTTTTTGAGCAGGGCGTTTTTCTGCATATGCGTGGATTAGAACAGCATTATGCCACATGTTAACAGTGCCAATGACCCAGCAACACAGTATGAATAGAAAAGCACAGTGCCCGTGATTGTACCAAGCAGTAGGGTGAACACATTAACACATTCTGACACATCCAAGATTCTCAGTGGTGTTAGCAAGACATTTTTTTTTTAAGTTGGGGAAAGTGGAAGCACTTTGAAGTCTTGTAATTTTCAAAATGATAAATAATAAGCTAATGAAATTCTGATACTGATATTACGTGCCATGGGATGGTAGATCTCTTCATAATGAAACAAATCGGGACATTAATAACAAATTCCATGTATCTTAGATTCAGTTCTCAGAAAGCAGAGCCTAAAGGAGGAAAATAATCTTACTTAGAGAAGTAGAAAGATTGGGAAGTAAAAGTGAGGGGAAAGGCAGAGTGAGAATTACTAGTTTATATGTACACTTTAAACTCAATGTGATTTTTTATTTTGTTCATCAGCCTAAAACATGATCATAGGTGTCATAAATGGAGACAGAGATACAGAAGCCAGAGTGACACTTTTTAGTTGGAGATAAGGTGAACACAGGGTAGGTAACATTG
Source organism: Furipterus horrens (assembly GCF_987537825.1). Lineage (NCBI taxonomy): Eukaryota > Metazoa > Chordata > Mammalia > Chiroptera > Furipteridae > Furipterus > Furipterus horrens. The sequence continues at coordinate 15,203,719 of NW_028327171.1, forward strand.
CATGCACTAGAGTTAAATTCTGGTTCATTTGGTCCTTTCAGGGAGTGAAAGGACATTATTTTGTTGATTCAATATACATACAAAAATAGTAACACTACAGCCTAATCTTATTAGTGTATAAAATTTATCTCAACATCTAAAACAGGTGACTTCAATTAACATCTTAAGTTCAAAATGTACTAAACAGGTGATACTTTATAAATAAAGCCTGTCTTCATAAGGAATAAACACACTAAACTAAAGATGAAAGTTTTAATGATAAATGTTTGGCACTATTACAGGCTTGGCATCTTAGCATTTTGTAAAACAATTGTCCTTTACTATAAAAACCCATCTTTTAAGATGAAGGACTCAGTTTAGAGAAATGTTTGCATCCATGCACTATTTTGATTTGTTTACCAAACTCAGTCCAGACAGAGGCAGCTATTGGAATGACATAGTTTGAATTCACCACCGCTTTGTAGCAATATTCCCTTTAGAGCCAAAATAACATTGACTAACAAAAAAATAAAATTAAATTAAAAAAGCACCACATCTCACATCCCAACAGCTTGTAAACTATGATTTGTACCCATTTAAAGAAGGGACTGCATCTGGGTTTGCTAAGGATTCCCGCCAAGGAGGGTCTGCATAGTGGGCCAACTTAAACTCTTGGAATCGTAGTCAGTTTATTTTGACAGATGGCTAGCGCCCTATTGGAAATGGTTGACTGCAGATCCGAGAGTGGAATTTTAACTCACTGTTCATTTCCTGAATTGCAATGGATGGTGACGAGACCACTTTTGAAAAATAACTTCACAATGTTTTTAAACACTCTCTGTTCAGCAAAAGGAAGGTAAGTGTTTGAGAATGTAACCGGTTTTGCCCTAGGGGTGGTATTATAATCCCTATTCACGCTAAGATACTTCTTAGAAAGGGTAGACAAGAATAACACTTTTACGTGCCTGTATTAGACTCCGACTAGCCTCAAGCAAAACAAAACAAAATCAACCATTCACAAAAACTGACCTTATTTCAGGAAAAGAGATTCCGCATAGCTCTAAACACAACATAGCCTTGGACATGCTTGTCAAGGCGTCAGCATGTCAGTGACCTGAGGAAGAAAGTTTCACAGAAAGTAAGTGCTGACTCGTCATGAGCAAAAGATGAAAAGTTATTTTTTAAATATATGTTACTTTATTTTATTGTTGTTCAATTACAGTTGTCCCATCCCCCGACCCCCATTGAAAGTTTTTTTTTGTTTGTTTGTTTTTTTTTTTTAAGATGCAGTTCTTCTTTCCCAAGGGAAAAAAAGATTTGTATCTCAGCCAGATCAAAGTGTGTGATTGTTTTAGAAAACATTGTAGCAATGGCAAGTACCTGATTCCAAGAATCTGGATTGCCAAATGAACACTAAAAAATATATAAAATAACCTCTGACTCCATTTGGACTCAAAACCAACAAGGTTTCACTGACTCTGGCTGAATGTCTGTGTCTTTGAAACATGTTTTTGGCAACATTAGACATCCTTGAAAAATCAGGATACATTTCTTAAAGTTACATTGGGAGATCAATGAAAGTATTCTGAAATTTATGTTAAAATTAGAGGTTTTATTTCTCAGGGCACTGACCCACGGACATTTACAGTTAGGAAGCTGGGAAAGAAGCATTTAGAGCTGGCTGTATCAGACAGTGTCCCTCATAGCTCCAGGCTTCATTCTACTCCAATTATTTGCCATCCACTGAAACTCTATAATTTAGTGGGTGGGAGTATTAGTTTCTTATTGCTGCTGTAAAAAATTAGTACACATTTAGTGGCTTAAAACAGCATGCAGTTATTATACGATAGTTGTGTGAGGTCAGAAGCCTGAAGTGAGTTGGCTGGCTTGCATTCTTTCTGAAGTTTCTAGGAGAGGATCCTTTCCCTTGTCTTGCCTGAATCTAGAAGCCACTTGCATTAATTGGTGTATGTGCATATAATAAGTAACATATATTGCATATTACATATACACATGGGTGCCTATACATATATACACAAATACACAAAAGTCTATCTCTAATATCTATCATGTATCATCTCTGATTTCATTGTCAGATTTCCTCTTGACTCTGCTCCTTCTACCTACCTTTTATAAAGACCCTTGTCATTATGTTGGAGCCACAGAGATAATCCAGGAAAATCTTACCATCTCAAGATCCTCGATTTAATCACATCTCCAAAGGCCTTCCCCCCCCCAATAAAGTAACAGATTAACGGGTTTCCGTGGATTATATAGTGTATATCTTTGAGGGGTCACGGCTCTGTCACAAGTGCAGAGAGTGAACTTACTGTGGTTCCAACATGAGATAGAAGAAAACAGAGTATTAGCAGAGAGGTTTAACCCTCCAAGAAATATTGTAAAATCTATCTAGGAAACTTCATCAGGCTCATGAAAATCACCAGTTAAAGGGTAGATTGGAATCTGGATAATCAGCAATGCCCCTTGTGAACAAAAAAATGCCTCTGACCCCCTCAAATGGCCATACTCTAATCTCGAAAACCTCTGAATGTTTTAGGGTACAAGGAAAATGGGAAATTATGATTTCAGATGAAAGTGGAATTAAGATTGCTCATCAGCAGGCTGATGATAGGGAGATTAGCCTGGACCATCTGGGGGAGCCCCAGGTAATCAGAAATGACCTAAACGTGGAAGAGGGCAGCAAAAGAAGTCTTTCAAGGTGGTTTAGTGTGAGAAGGAATTGAGCCACTGTTACTGTCTTTGAAGGTTTAAAAAGGGCCACAAATCACAAAATAGGAGACTTCTACAAGTGGGAAAATCCAGAAAATGGATTCTCTTCTAGTCTTCAGAAAGGAACATTATCTTGCTGGTACCTTTATTGTAGCCTACTTAGATGAATTTTGGACTTTGACCTCTGGAACTGGGAATAATAAACTTGTGTTATTTAAGCCAGTGGCTTTTTTAGCACTTTAGCACTGCAGCAGTGGAAAACGAATACAGATTTTGATACTGTATAATTTTTCACAGGTGTTTGTGTTTATCAATAATAAAACATCCGAACAATTTTAATGTTTGTTTTTTTTTGTCAAATTCATAAATTGGGTACTGTTCTTAATTTAAAAAAAAATTCTAAAACACTGGGAAGATAATTAAAATACAATTTAAAGCTCAACAAGACCATTGCTCAGGGGTTTAATGACCACTGCTTATGATTGGTGAGGTGATTATTCTGTACATATCTGAATTTTCCCACACTTATCCACTTTGCTTGTAGAATTCTTTACTCTTCTCATCAAGCCAAAATTTTAGCAAATCATCGGCAGCCGTCCGTCTCGAGAGACGATGGTGTAGCTTCTTAAGAGTCTATCTGCACCGCCGAGAATGGCTGTGCAGTCCGACTCGGGAGTGACACGGTATCTGTCTCCTCCCGTGTTGAATCGACATCTTGCGATGACGCTGGAGTGTCCTCTCCAGTGGAGCTGAAGCTACAGAGCCTGGGCAGGGTGATATGGAGGGTCTGCTGTTGCCCATGCAGCAGACCCCCCCTCTCTTCGCAGCTGAAGGGTCCAAGGGAAAGACGGAGTCAATACAGCTTGGCTTCAGGTGCGCCGCAGGAGTTGCCGGTGTTGACTACAACGTCAAACCGCCTTAGGGACTCCGGCTCCGGATTTTCTGTCGGGGTTTACTCCCTTAGCCTTTCCCCTGAAGAGGTATGCCGCAAGGCAGCGGAGGTTTTTTGGAGTCAGAGTTTTCCTTCTCTGATGTGCCCTGACTGGAAGATCGAACCAGCGACACTTAGCTCGCAGGCCGACGCTCAATCCACTGAGCCAAACCAGCCAGGGGTACACGTGCACATACACACATACATATATAGCCTTAAAATATTTTACATGAAATGGTAAGCTCCATGAGCTGGAATAGTGGCTTATTCTTCTGTTTATATTTAATTTCGGAATTACATGAAATTCTACACTAAGCACAGAGCCTCTTGGTACAGAATAGCATTAAATAAATGGTTGCCGAAAGAACAAGTGAGCCTGACATACCAGGATTGGTGTTTACCCAACCTTCCTATGCTAATGCACAAAGGGCCCGGGGTGTACTTGTGTTTCAGAAGAAATAACAGCAAAATGATATTGTTGGCCTCCAAAATAACTAGTGATCTTATCAAAGATTTTCAAACCAATTCTTTCTGGTAGAGTGACTTGAAAACAGGTCCAGATCTAATAAATTGCTTTCTCATTTGATTAAAGGTGAGAACCTTTCGTAAGTCCTTCTTTAATTTGGTACCAAGAAAGCCAACTGAAGAGGAACCCTAGGTCTATTTTTTCCATATGACTTCCCCACACTACAGTGTAAAGTAGGTTTCCTAAGCATTCATCATCTGGCTGGAAACTCAGTACATACCTATGTCTGGGGGCTGGGAGTGGGGTGGCGATAAAAAAGAGGCAGCACTGAAACCTTTATAAGCTACATTACCTTCACCCACCACCAATTAATGATGTAACAGAGACCAGGTAAAACCAACATTAAGAATGTATAAGAATAAGGTTATCATCTAAGACAAAGCCCTAAAGATAGTATTTAATCCTTATAAGAACCTGATTGGCTTCTGGAGGTGCTAATGGAAGAGACTGGGCAATAAGCCTGCCTCGGTGTTGGCATGTATGTGTATGCAGAGAAGGGCACACATTTCCATCCATGACCAGAGAAAAGAGAAGCAGGGGGTAGCTGACAAATCAGTCCATGTATAAAAAGAAGGACTGGGTGGAGGACAGAAAAGTCAATATATTCAAGAAGCCAAACCTTTCTTAATTGTGCCTGCTTCCTGAGTTCACTTGCTGTCTATTCAGAGTTTACTCAGCACCCTGTGCTTTGTCAAAGGAACCGTCTGAAGAAATCAGTTCCACCTATACACACTGCAGAATCAATTCTGTACAACTTCCTCCTTTGTGTAAATCCTCACGATGCCGCCTTAATTTGTAGTGAATATATCCTTAAGTTGAATTGCTGGTCCTTGGTGCTGCGCGTCTTGGCCAGGAAGCGCTCTGCCAGCTTTTCCAAGTTGCGGGAGTAGTCCATCTCAATCTCAGCCTTCATTCGGAAGAAGTCCCGGAGGTCCTGCAACAGTTGCACCCGGAGCTCACACTGCTGGTCCAGGCATTTCATCTGCTCTGTGAGCTGAACGCGGATCTCTGGCTCTGACGCGACGGGTCCCAGGCCCCCGGCTCCGCTTTCTACTTAGAGTTCTCCTCCCCTCTCTTCCCCGCCACCCGCTCCTACGCAGATTGGTCCCTAGATAAATAAATAAATATGCAAAACTTTTTTATCCAGTGTGATTTGGTAAAATCCAACCTTTATCAATTTTATTTTTTAACCCCGCATCTTCAACTAATCTGGCTTAAAGAATACTTTCATCTTGATGTGCACAGTATTGGTGATGTGCAAATATGGCTGTGTTTATAACTCTGCCTGTGGAAAGGAATTTGGGAAAATGAAGTCTTATGTGCTAAATTGAACCCATTTTATATATACAAGGAAAAAAAATGCTGGTAGGTGAACCAAAAATAAACAACTTCAAAAGCTGATATTCAATTATAAAACTAATTATGTTGATTGGAAAAGACAGCTTAAGCTCTCTGTTTAAAAAAAAAAAAATTATTGATTCCTAGGGTTATGCAGTTACCTCTAGGAAATTTTATATTCCTTGTGGAGAGAAAGAATCCATTGACAAAATTTAATTTATAATAAGACTCATTTTAAAAACACTATAATTTTTAAATTCTTCTAGCATAGTGCAGAATTTTCTCTTCAATATTCATTTCATTTATAATTAAGTATATTTACAAGTAACATGATTGGCAAATAATTAGGTATAGAGACAAGATTGTGGGAGTGAGTTAGAAAGCCTGATTTGATTCTTGACTTTAGAATGTATAACTTGTGAAAATTTGCTAAATCGTTTACTTCATCTATGACTCCCTGAAGTTCACCAGTGCTAAAGTAATACCCAGCTCTCAGCACCTGCTTTACATGGAATCACAAAGGTACTGGCCCCACCACAGCCTTACTGAATTTCATCTTTGGGGAGTGAGGTTCAGCAGTTTGTGTTTTTGAAACCCCTAAAAGGGATGTTAATGCATACTTACTCTGAAAATCACTTGTGTAGTGTCTACTTTCATGTTCTCCCAAAATCCTTAATTCAGGGTCTGAACATGCATCCCTCAGTTCTTGAGACCATTTGATGTTAAAGGTATAATTCACTAGGCTTTACCTTCCACTGGAGAGAAGCAATGGATGACAGTTTTTTTTGCTACCTTGAGGGCACCGCACTGGCCTAGCTCTAGAGGACAGAAGTCTGGTTTTTGAATGATTATTGAAATATAAATTAATAATTTGAATGGAATGTTTTATATCCTAAGTACTCTGTACTCTTAGACACTAGTTTCCTGTTGTCCTCTCCAGTCACCCTCTGGGAGCCACTATGGCTGTTTATGTCTCTATGAATTTGTGTATTCTGAATACCTTATAAGAGTGGAACTGACATATTTCCTTTTTGCAACTGACTTATTTCACTTAGTATCATGTCTCCAAGGTTCATTGACATTGTAGCATGTATCAGACTTTCTTTCATTTTCTTTTTAATTTTTGATTTATTTATTGTTTTTCTACCACAGTTGTCCCACTTTTTCCCCCATTGCTCCCCACCCACCCAGCCCACCCTTTTTCCCACAGCCAGTCTCTACCTTGTTGTACATGTCCATGGGTTATTTATACTAGTTCCTTTACTAAACCCTTCCTCTACTTACCTCCTTCTCTTCTTCCCCCTGTGCCTTCTGCTAATTATTAGTCTGTTCCTTGTTTACATGACTGTGGTTCAACTTTGCTCATTTGTTTGTGTTGATCATTAGTTTCTTGTATTAGATGATACCATAAGGTAGTTTTCTTTTGTTGCCTGGATTATTTCACTAAGCACAATTCTCTCTAGTTCCATCCATTTAGTCACAATTAGCAGGAGTCCCTTCTTTTTTTCTGCTGCATAGTATTTTATTGTGTAAATGTACCACAGTTTTTTTATCCACTCATCTGCGGATGGGCACTTAGGTTGTTTCCAGCACTTGGCTATTGTAAATAGCACTGCTATTTACATAGGGGTGCATAAGTTCTTTTGAATTGGTGTTTCATGATTCTTCGGGTAGAATCTTAGCAATGCAATTACTGGTTCAAAAGACAGTTCCATTTTTCATTTTTTGAGGAAATCCCATATGGTTTTCCATAGTGGCAGGCTGAGTGATATCTTATAGGAAGTACATACCATATTTTGTTCAGCTACTCATCCATTGCCGGACACTTAGGTTGCTTCCACTTAAAGCTATTGTGAAGAATGTTTTCATCAACATAGATGCATCCTTATCTATTTAAATCCCTGTTTTCAAATATTTGGGATATATGAAGTCTGTTCAGAAAAAGTCCAGCCATTGTTAATATAACGGGAATGCTTTGCAAGACATCAGTGTAACCGGGCAGCCAAGGAGAGTGGACTGGAATGCGCATGTGTGAACAATGATGACTTCACTGTATTAGTCAGTGGGGGTGGTAGGTGCCATTGAGTGAGCATGTGTACTATGTGACCATCACATTCAAAATGACTGAGCTCTAGGGCAATAAATTTGCATCCGATTTTGTGTTAAGTTTGAACATTTCTCTGTGGAAACTGTGGAAACTATTTGGACTATACAGAAGGCCACAGCTATGGACAATGGGTGATTTGCAGCTTCATCATGCCGATGCATCTACTCACACATCACATCTCTTGCAGATTTTTTTGGTAAAACATCACATCACCCAGGTGACTCAGCCCCCATTAGTCTATATTTGGCACCCTGCGACTTCTGGTTTTTCTCCAAACTAAAATGACTTTTGAAAGGGATGGGATCTCAGATCACCAATGAGATTCAGGAAAATAGAAAGGGTCACCTGATGGTGACTAGGAGAACTAACCGTGTGAAGTCTCAATGTGCCTACTTTGAAGGGGACTGAGGCATCGTCCTATGTACAATGTTTCTTGTATCTTGTATCTTCTTCAATAAAAATCTCTATTTTTCATATTACATGGTTGGATATCTTCTGGACAGACTTCATATACCCAGAGGTAAAATTTCTGAATCATATGATAGTTCTATGTTTAATTTTTGAGGAACCACCATACCATTCTTGGGTGCATTTTTTTTTTTCATTATTCTAAAAATAACCATTTTAGTGTGTATGAAATAGCATTTTATTCTGGGTTTGATTTGCATTTTCCTTTTATTGGAGAAGACAGATTATTAAAATTTTTGTACTACCAACTATAAAGAAAGTTCTAATTATGCATTTATTATTAAATATACAGTGTATTTATCTCATTTATTTGTTTTAATGATCATTGTTGAATGTGGTACCTATTTCCTGTCACCACTTTCCTCCATCATTGATACAATGTTAAACACTTTATGATTTGATTGGTTATAACTGATAACAACTGTGTTGCAGTGGGTCCTCTTGAATCAGGTATTAACTGTTCTGTGCTATCACCATCACTACCATCCTAACTCTATAACATATATTCTTGTACATGGAAAAAGTTTTGCCTTTCTTTGATCCCTTTCACCAACCCGTTTTATTAAAAATTGTGCTATGTTTCCTTTAAGCTCTTTTACTTCTAAGAAACACAATGAGAAAAGGATGGGATGGATCAATGACTTTTGATTCAAGTATTTTATTTTGCATACAAACTGTATTTAATAAATAGAAACAACCAGTTTCAATGCTCAGAGCTCAGTGAGTATTAAAATATTATCCTTGATGCATATATTGAATACAATATGTGCTCTTCCTAAACATCCAGACACATGTTCTCATTGTTTATCTTACTTTTTATTATGAGAAATTCATAAACTGTGTTCCCTAAGTGATTTCTATATGCAGCCTGATATTTAGTTATATTTTCTAGTCCAATGTGAAGTATTTACCAGAAGAATATTCATAAATATGCTTAAAATCTTTTCAGAGTCAAACTAATTGAGTAGAATGGCACAGAAGTACTATAGGTAAAAAAGTTCAACGCAACTAAAATTGCCTCACTCATATTAATTTTAATTAGTTTTTCTCAATTATTTCTCTAGAATTAAATGGTATAACTTTTTATTTTCGTTTTGAAAAGGGAAGTATGTTACTTTTTATGATAAGGTAATGCAAAGTCATCTTGGGGTAGAAGCAGAGAAAGCAAATCAAATAGAAAATAATCAAGTAGAAATAAAAATTTGTATTACATATAACTTTATAATTTAGAGAAAATTTTTATTTATTCTGACAATTTATGTTTTTATATAATGTATTCTTAAAATTTAAATTCAAATTTAGACTAATTAGAAAATACTTTATTATAAACATAATAAAATTTATGTCAGGGTTTTTTTTTACATTTACATAACAGATTATTGATATGGTTGTATTATCTGACTGAGAAGTTACAAGATATGATATATATGGCATGTGGTAAATCCAAGGAAAACTAAATTAAGTTCATGTATCCTTTTATAATCTGTTGACTGCCTCATGTTTTGATTTGGAGGTCACTGAGTTCTATTTCCATACTTGAAGCAATGGAAGGTTTTAGAGATGCCTGAACAATATGAAAGGAGTATGTGAATGACTGAGCTATCAATTTTTAAGTATCATAAATTTGGGAACTGACCAAGGAATATTGTTTTTAGATTTAGCATTTTGTTTTAAAACCATTTAAAAGAATGTATAGAAAAACATGCTGCACATATAAGTTGAGAATTTCTGGTTAATTTTTAAATAGTTCCCTATGAAGAATTTTATTGTATAAAATAGAACTTTGTAGTTTTGCATATATATAGATAAAGATGATATTTAATATCTAACTATAGCTTTATTATGTGTGTGATTTGACATTGTTTGAAACTCTCCTTTTTTGACTGATTAAAAACAAAAAGCCCTATATTAAAAACAAAGTTTTACAATTGGTTATATAAAAGTTTGATTCAAAGTGATAATTGTTCAACTCTCATTCTTCATTTGTGCTAATTTATTAACATTAAATTTGTATTTTGTTTCCATGAAAGCATAAGGAAAAGTAGTTTTCAATATTATGATGCATATTTATCAAAGCAGGCAAAACATAAGATTTTTAACATGGACATTCTAGGGCAGGTTAGTACCATTATTATTACTCATTGCTATGTGTTTATCACAGGTAAGTCACTCTTGTTTCTTAATTTGTAAAATAAGAGCAATGGATATTCTACAGCATCACTGTGATTAACATATCACATAAAAATTATGTAGAATACGACCTGTATTATTAGAAAGAGTCAGTAATAATAAATCTGCACTGTTGCCGTAATTGGCTCACCCAAATATAACGATTAATATTTTTACAATATTAATTATATAAAATGATCTGATTTGGGGGGGCACTTACATTATTCCCTATACTTTATTTTTTCATCAATCTCATCAATTACTCTCTAAAGTAATATAATTGTCTACATTATGCCCATGTTTGGTGTAACAGCTGTTTTATTACATGATTTGCAAAGCAAGATATTCACTACCAAACTTGTAGTTTTGCTTTTTACTTAAGATCTGTGTTAATGTGTTCTCCATTCTCACCGATGAAGCAAAGTTCCTGTCACAACATGGAGCTGACACTGCGTGTGGGCTCTAACAGTTGGTTACGCTTAAAATAATGGGCCTCTATCCTCTGTCAAGGTTAAAGGCACATTTGGAATTTTTAAGAAACTGTCTTCCAGTTTCTAATTAGGTCAAGATAGCAGGGGATGTTATTAGAAGTTCTGCTTGAAAGATAATCCCATTGTATAAACTACAAATATAAAAGACCACAAAAGAACGAATTAATGAGGCATTTTCACGGATTTTATTTTTGCTACAGCATGACCTCTTCTTTAAAGTTGCCTCAAAAATGGGATGTTATAACTTAGAATTATGGCTTTAAAAGGATACCTTTATGTAAAACACCAACTTTATAAAATTAAAAATTCTGCTTTTAAAAAATTCTGATGAGAAAATTCATGATGAAAAATGTTCATACTGAAATTGTTTTCAATATATAAATGTAAGCAGAATATGTGTAAATGTAAATGCATTTCTGGCAATTTATCAATATAATAATACTGTAATGTAAATGCAAGCAATGGCATATCAATTTCTCAATGTTATGGTGTACGTTATTTTAAAATATAATACAAATTCTATACAAATATTAAAAATAGTGTTAATAACTAAAGCAAAGTAAGAAATATTCTTTAGAAAGTCCACACACAGCTGTGACTTGGTGTCCCTCATTTAGTTGGGTGTCGTCTAGCAAAGCAAAATATTTTCATTTAGATTATTAGTCGGGGCAAATGCCTGGGTTTGGTCCCCAGTGAAAAGGCACATATGAAAAGCAACCAATAGATGTTTCTCTTACATTGATGTTTCTCTCCCTCTCTTTCTTCCTATTTTCCCCTCTCTCTAAAAATAAATAAGTAAAATATTTTTTACAAGTCCACATACATTATTATAAGCAAGTTTCCAAAACTTACACAATTAAACAAAATTTAATTAGAGATCTACCGATTACTGCACTGCATACAAAACCATGGTCCCAAGTTCAGGTCAGATATATACTTATATTTTATTTTATTGAGTTACATCTACATTTAAGAAGTTACTATTATTTAAATTTTAACATGCACTACTAGACACTGACATAAATTTAATTAATATGTTATTCATTTGAAAATTTAGAAAACCTTATATCATTCCTTATTTAGAAAAGCTAACTAAAGCCTAGAGGACAATTTGGTTTTAGGAATAAAAGACAGATTAGCTATGTGCTCAGAACTGACAGATTTCAGTGCGTGTCTTATCATTACGGTTCTTTATCTCTGTTATTTCCCTGATGTATTAAAAACTAATAAATAAGATATTAAATTAGTTTATGAAGAAGACATTTTAAATGTTAAGTATTTAGTAATTTTTATTTGACACATCATAAATTTATATATGAATACCAAATGAACAGAAAGTCTGCATGCACTTTGAGACAGTTGCTAAATTTTGATATCATGTTGGATAAGTAAGATTACATGACTGAAAACGTCATGCAAAACCAGAAATTATTTTATATATTATAAACTGATTTATAAATTATATCTATTGGCAGATATAAAGGTATCGATCAGCTAAATATCTAAGTAATGTTCCCATATAGCCCTGGCTGGTTTGGCTCAGTGGATTGAGCGTCGGCCTGCGAGCTAAGTGTCGCTGGTTCGATCTTCCAGTCAGGGCACATCAGAGAAGGAAAACTCTGACTCCAAAAAACCTCCGCTGCCTTGCGGCATACCTCTTCAGGGGAAAGGCTAAGGGAGTAAACCCCGACAGAAAATCCGGAGCCGGAGTCCCTAAGGCGGTTTGACGTTGTAGTCAACACCGGCAACTCCTGCGGCGCACCTGAAGCCAAGCTGTATTGACTCCGTCTTTCCCTTGGACCCTTCAGCTGCAAAGAGAGGGGGGGTCTGCTGCATGGGCAACAGCAGACCCTCCATATCACCCTGCCCAGGCTCTGTAGCTTCAGCTTCACTGGAGAGGACACTCCAGCGTCATCGCAAGATGTCGATTCAACACGGGAGGAGACAGATACCGTGTCACTTCCGAGTTGGACTGCACAGCCATTCTCGGCAGTGCAGATAGACTCTTAAGAAGCTACACCATCGTCTCTCGAGACGGACGGCTGCCGCCGCCGCCGCCGACGGTTCCCATATAAAGATCCAAAAAGCATATAAAATATGAAAAACCTTATATACAACTATACAAAAAGGAGTTTTAAATATAAAAAACACTATAATGAAGAATTAAAATTAAAATTAAAGAGATTATTTTTAATATTGTTTTTAAATTTATTTCTTTTATTTTTAGACTTAATATACTTATTTTTCTCTCCTGTGACCTATCAATACTTTTTGTCTATTTTTCTTCAGTTACTTATTTTTTTTCTTGTTGGCTTTATAAGTTTCTTAAATATTTTAACTGTAATATCAAGATGATTTGGGTGGTGGATTTTTACCATCTTTATAGAGAGAAAATTTATATCCAAAAACTCATTTTTCAGTGTTAATATCATAGTGCTCTTGGAGGATTTTTTTCCATATAACTGTGCGTGCGGTGGTATCTTCTTATCCATGCACATGATGCAGAGACTTGTTTTGTTATGATGATGAGTGTTTATTAGAGTGACAGGGTTTCATTTTTCTTCAAAACTTTAACATTTCCATCTTGAGGAAGCTGGTGTTTGAGTGAAAAATAACATTAAAATATTTTAGGCACAATTGTTTAAGTTACAAACCATTTTACTGAAGTGTGTTTTATATCTCACACAACCATACAACCATTTTTATGAGCAATTCAAGAATTTATAGTTAATTTACTGAGTAATTAAACCATTATCATAAATCAGTTTCAGAACATTTTTATTTATCTTGGCCATTTACAGTTAATTCTGGCACCCAGCTCAGACCTAGACAAATACTAATCTACTTTTGCCTCTTCCTTGCTTTTTGTGGACACTTCTTATAAATGTATTTATAGAATATATAGTCTCTTGTCTAGCTTCCTTTAGTTAGTATAATGTGTTTTGATGTTCATCCATGAGGCAGCATGTGTCAATAGCTTTTTTTTTTAATAGTGTTCTATGCTGTGAATATCTATACATTATCTAAACATAAATCAGATGATAGACATTTACAGTTTTTCTTGTTGTGTTTACAATTTTTCTCTATTACGAATAATGCTGATGGAAACATTTCCATGCAAGTCTTTTTGTAGACATATATTTTCATCTATCTCTGAGAAATATCTTAGAATGGAATTACTGGATCATATAGTAGTTTTATTTTTAGGTTTTGTAGAAACTATTTTCTAGAGTAGTTACATCATTTTACACTCTCATCAACAATGGATAAGCATTCTGGTTTCTCCAAATCTTCAACAGCATATGTTACTATTTGTCTTTTTGATTAGAGCTGTACTTGTGGATATGAAGTATCTTGTGGTTTAATTTGCATTTTCTTAATGACTAACAGTGTTGAATAACATTGTATGATCAGTTGATAATGTTTTATGCATAAAGCATATTATTCATTTAACACCTTAATTGAGTAATTTACCAGGACAATCATTTTGAACCATAATGGTCAATGGATATAACCAATAATGTGTATAATATTAATCTAGATCACTTCAAAGTGAATCTGTGACATTTTAAATATGCTTAAAATTAATTAAAATAGCACAACTTTATAATTAAATATTAAATATTATGGACATTTCAGAAAGTACAGTCCTAAATTAAAATAACAATCTGAATTTGAATGAAAATAAAAATATGTAGATTTTTAAGAATTATATAAAGTTAAATTAATTACTGTTCAGAGTATCAAATTATAGAAGTCAGAAAAATATTCTACAAAATCTTCTTAACTAATGGGTTCTAGGTTAGAATTGGTTGAAAGATAAACTTTGTAAAATACTTGGAAGGCAAAGTGAAGTATCAGCCATGACTTTTTAAGGTTACATGATCATATCAAATTCTAATTTATAAGACATAATTTATAGTAGCATAAACCATAACCTTTTGAAATATTGTTCCACCAGGAAAAAAAATTGCATCTGCAGTGATCAAACACTTACACATTAACTCTTTACCTTATGGAGTAATATAATAACATTAAGGTTAGGGTTAGGGTTTGAGTTAGGGTTAGGATTAGGGTCAGGGTTAGGGGTTATGGTAGGATATTAAACAGAAAGTTTAGCCTAGCATTATCTTAAAAGAGAACCAGTGACCTTTTTGCCTATAACACTAAAATAAATTTGAGTTCAATATCTAAATATCCTTGGCAAACAGGAAAGCACACCATTTCTTTATCATACATGTAATTTCTTTGTCTTCCACTCCCGGACTTTACCCAATTGTTAGTATTATGTGGCATTTTCAATTTTATGGACAAATTCACCCTCTCTCTTATTTATCTGTCTCCTATTTTCTCTTATTATCTTATCAAGTAATCATACACTTAAGAAAAAACAGTTTTCTTACTTTCCATATTGCATTCTTTCCCAGATTTATATGCTCTTTTACTTAAATATTTCCTCTGAAGTTCTCTCAATAAAAAAATTTTTATGCAAATTTTCTAAACATTTTTTTATTTTAAATTTTTCACTGTCGTAAGTAATTCTAAGATTAATTGTATCTTCTGTAATATACGTAAAATAATTCTCTCCTTTGTTTTGGCATTCGACATTACCGTATTTATTCCTCATACTGCTTTTTAGGTGTTCAGCATTTTTTCCTCTGGAAAAGTTTAAGATGTTCTCTTTTTCACTGATGTGTTAGAACCCACCATAATATGTGTAGCTCCCTTAAGCATTGTGATCATCGCTCACATTAGAGAAAATAAAAAAAAAACTAAATAAACACACCAACAACTAACTAAATAAATAAATAAAAGTAGAAGATTGTTTACAAATAATGATTATGATTTCCCAAATTAAACAGTGGTGTAAATGTTGATTGGGAATGTCTCATGGAATGTTAAACCAAATCATCTAGATCAGTAAACACAGATACACACCTACATACACATGCTGACCCACTAGTCCACCAGTTATAAAATATGTCCATTTTAAATAAAGATCCTCCCTTCCATTAAACTAATTAATTCATTAATACCACTAGTGATAAGAAAAAATCACAGGGAGGGTAAAAGAACGTGACTTTGGCAATGCACAAAATATCCTGGGAACAAATTGGTTCAGTAGAATTTTTAAAAATATATCATGATGATATGATAACATTAAATGAGAGAGTGAGACATTTCAGAACTGAGGTTCCCAGGTAAAAGTGAAAGGTCCTTTATACCTTTAGGGAATGCTAATTTCAGTCTTCTTAGTTTAATATTTGACAAGTTAACTAGGTAGTAAATTGATTTAATAAATCCTTTCTTTTCCCAACAATATCTATATTTAGCGCTATATAAATCATATCCTCTTTGTGCCGTCCTGTGGAAGAAAACAGCATGGAGGTCACTGGGCTGAATCTGCTTTACATAGAGAAATAAAACAGATCGGTTTAATAATGGCAGAAACACTCACATTTCAGTCATTTAGAAACTTCTCAAGTCATTGGTTGTATTTCTCTGAAAAAATGAAAAAAATGTCATTATTCTACTGAGTTAAAGATCCCGTCATCTCTTCTTACCCTCTGCTCACAAACGTCCTTTTCTAGCATCTTTCTACCACAATCCTGGCAAATTTTCTGAACTCCAAACAGTGTAGCTTTTACATTTTTCTTCTCCTCCTTCCTCCTAGACTTTTGTCATATGGCTAGATTTGATTTTTTTTTAAATTCAATCCTTCCTTTAATATTTTGGATTTCAAGATTCTATTATTTTCCTTTTTTATGAGCAGATGGTTGATTCATACTATATACTGAAGTATGACTTAACATTTTTACATTAAGTAAATACAAAATTGCAAATATATTTACACTAAGTTATTTCTACTCTGCTGTAGTGTAAATATGCTTCAGATAAATTTGGTTACTAGCATTTGTTAAACTTGGACTATAATCTTTAAAGGGAAAGGCCTGTAATAATAGAGCAATTCAACATTCTATCTGTAACTTTATTTTGTCAGATAATTTTACATTTTACTGGATAGGCTCTTGCTATAGTAAAATAAATAGCTAACAATCATTGTGAGACTAGATGCAGTAAAAAAATACAAAAACCAAAGACTCACGAGATTCTTAATTGGTTGCCCAGGCTTAATCTCATTAACATATATATTTTTAAATATAGTGAGAATCATATCAAGTTCTATGTAAGAAAATGATTGGACAAAGTTTTTAAAAATAATTCATATTGTGAAACATAAATTAAGAGAGGTCAGGTCTTTGTACAGTTAAATGCAAAAGGAGAATCCAATGAAAGAAACGAAAGAACACAGAAAACAGAGTAGAAACAGTAATGGACAAAAAACCTGCAAAGAACAGAAAAGCGTAGTTGGTCTGCTTTGGTCAAAGTCTAGCTTTTGTGTAAACAGGTTTGACAATTTAGAAGCAGAACAGACTGACAGCTGCGTTTAAGCTTCCTGTGTCTTTGATAACACTATTGCCGTGCTCCTGACCCTGGAATATGAGGACAGGTTTGTTCTTCTCAAAGACCTTTGCCTCTTTACAGCTCATTAGAATTTCAAAGTCCTTTGAAAGTTTTGCCCTAGGGATACTTAACGGAAATGAATACTTTGCCCCAAGAACACTTTATTAAAAGGGATCAGTATGTGATTTCCGGACGTCTGAATTTCAATACTCAGTGAGGAAAAAATATGAAACATTATTTTGATCAAAAAAGAAAAGCTGGAGAAGCAATTGCCACCTGCCCTCTTTCCGGGATTCAACAAGCTACAGGCAGACAGCGCCACTAGCCTCACCGAAGTTTTCAGGAACGTCAATGGTGAGGTAAAAGGACCATCTAAGTGGGAATTTCATATCCCCAGAAATTAGTTCGGTGCATATCAAAGGAAAAAGCCACTTGGTAGCCTGATATCAATTCCCTGAGCCTTCATATCTGTTGTACTTAGCTACGTGAAGAAAGATTATATAAAAAAATACTTCAAATAAAATAAATTGACAGTCAGAGAAGGGGTGGAGGGCGAAGGAGGAAGGAGGAAGAGAGACAAAATTTATACTAAGTTAGTCAGTAAATTTCTTCAGGAAGCGAACTGAATTTTAGTGTAGGTAAAATGGGAAGCACATCAAGAAGCAACCAAGGAATGCATAACTAAGTAGAACAACAAATTGATGTTTCTTTCTCTCTCTCTCTCAAAAAAATCATAAAATTTAAAAAAAAGAAAAACAATGCCTGCTTCTATGTTGAAATGATTGTTACAAAAATTATGTAAATGAGGTTTGAGCTCACATGTGGCATTCCTGTTTTAATTGCAGAACACTTAGAAGAACTGATTCCGCTCATGTATGGCATGGGCCTTCTGAGAGAAGTCAAGCATCAATTAGACTCAATTATGCCCTGATAAAATAGAGCTTAATTCATTTTTCATACACAGTCAAAAGACCAGGCTACAGTTGTGCACCCATATACGTGTCAATGGGGTAATTGTGTTACATTTTTAATCTCAATAAGGAGTAAGATTTTATTTTTATTCAGTTTTTAAAATGAAACAGCATTATCTGTATGGTGTTCACAGAGTCCCTAATTTGGTCAATTGAAACCTCAAGCTGCCTTATGTATGGTTTTGACATTTTATATATGTATATATTTATATATTGTCATATCTGTATATACATTCATGTACATACATGGTCATACATATATACACATATATGTGCATATTTTATTTTATTAAATTATACCTTTATTTTTATACATCTAATTTCACTATAAAGTTCCATCATTTCATATGTGTTCCTCTTCTTTCACAGTGAAAAACTTGTCTCCAAAAACATTAACATATATACCTGTTTGCTAAAAATTGATTCAGAAGTGTACACCGATACTACTACAACTAATATTTGGATCAAAATATGTACAGGGTTCTTTCTTTCTTTCTTTTTTTTTGGTGGGGGAAAAGCAACTGACACATCAGTGTAATTTGTTTTAATTAATTAACTTTTCCCTGTGTTTTTGCTACCATTTGAAATACATTTAATTTATTTGTTTCTTTCCGCATTCAGTTTTAAATTGTCTCTTTTATTTCTTACTAATTTGTATTATGTTAAAATCTGTAAATTAATAACATGACTTCAAAATTAGAAGCTCCTTCGTCTCATTATATCTCTCACATTACTGTCCACCATTCCCTTTAGATATCTGATGTCATAGCTTCTGGTTTATCATTCCTGTGTTTATTTTTGCCAAAACAGTTCTTTAAAATAAAAGACAGCACACTGCTTACACTGCTATGCACTTTTCTCTTTGTTATCTAAAATACACATTTTGTAAATTTTACTTTTCAGTTCTAGTTTTACATTCAATATTATTTTGTATTAGTTTCAGGTGTATAGCATAGCAGTCAGACAATTATATTGTACGAAGTGATCCCACTGATATTTCCAGTACCCACCTGGCAACATACATAGTTGTTACGGTACTATTGACTATATTCTCTATGCTGCAACTTACATCTCTGTGACTATTTTGTAACTATAAATTTGTTCTCTTTAACCACATCACCTCTTTTACCAGTCTCCCGATACCCTTCCCACCTAGCAACCATCTCTCTCTTCTATGTATCCATGATTCCATTTCAATTTTGTTTATTTTATTATTTAGATTCCACATATAAGTAAAATCTGATGGCATTTGTCTTTTTCTTACTGGTTTATTTCACTTACCATAATACCCTCTAGATCCATTCATCGTCATCGTCATCGGCAGCCGTCCGACTCGAGAGACGATGGCGTAGTTTCCTGAGAGTCTATCTGCACCGCCGAGAATGGCTGTGCAGTCCGACTCGGGAGTGACAATCCCTGCCGCACTTGTTACAGGTGAAGGCAGATGGCTGTTGTTGCTGTTGTTGACGCTGCTTCCGCCTCGATCTTTTCTGGACCGTCTCAGACGACCGCCTAGCCTGGAGGCTCAAGGTCAGACAAGGTACGTCACGCGCAGAGGCTGCGCGCAACGAGGAGGAGATCCATTCATACTGTCACAAATAGTACCACATTAGTATTATTCACTCCTTTATTGATTTGCACTTGGTTTGCTTCCATATCTTTGCTACTGTAGGTAACTGCAATGAACACAGAGGTACATATATTCTTTTGAATTATTGTTGTGGGTTCTTTTAGATGTATATACAGAAGAGCAATTATTGATTACATTTTTTAACAGTTATGAAAACTTTTTTTCATTTTTTAATAACTACATTGTATTAAGTTATATGGATATGCCTTACTTTATTTAGCTAATTTTGTATGTAAACATTATGACTATTTCCAATAGTTAGACATTATATATGATATTACAATTAATAAGTGTGGTTTTATTCTATGTTGTTGAAGATATATTTCCAGAGAGTTCCTCAAAGTGGGCTTGCTGTGTCAATTTGATACCTACTGCCGTGTTCCCAACCATAGAATTGCATTATTTCTTATTTCCATCAGCAATATATGAGTGCCTATTTATTTTAACCTAACCTATACAGTATTCTATCAAAATTTCGGACTTTCATAAATCTAGGAATTTTTTTCCTGATTCTGTTTCTTATCTGACATAAGATATGATAACTAAATACTTGAAAAACAGATTTATCTTTTTTCATCCTTAGATAGCACAAAGAATAGGAATTTTATTAAGATGCATTTTTTACATTGTTTATTTTACCTCCTTGCTTGAAAAAATTCAACACTCCAATATTCACCATTTTCCTGCCACCTGTTCAGAGTTGGTATCACCAATTGAAAGAAGTAATTACAAGGGTCCTGTCATTTTCAACCCATTCAGCCTCTCATTATGTTTTTTTTTTTTTTTTTTTTTTTGTATTAAGAAAGTAGCCCATGGTAGATGTTTCAGGGTATGTCCTTCACCAGATATTAAAAAACAAAAACAAAAAAAACAGTATATCTTTTTTAAAAGGCCATCTAAACTAGTTCTTATTAATAATATTTTTTCCTACATATTCATCAGAGATAGTCTTAGTAATACCTTGAGAGTTCATGATTAACATTTGCCTGTCATCATCTATCTTTGGATCATATCATTTAGTTGAAAAGGTTAATTGACTATGAGGCATGCATGATTTTGATAAAGTATATAATTTTAATCACTGGGTTTTCTGCTATAGTTAGTTTTCTAAATCATATTACCTTTCATTTGTGTAGTTTGTGTGATTCTAATTTATTAAGAGTAAATTGACTAGATGTAGGCAAGTTAACTTCACACAGAGCAGTTATCATTAATTTAATAATATATTTATACATTGATAAATCAAGCTCTCTACAAAGTATTTAAGTATTCAAATGTATGCTTTAGTGTGATTTTTATATGTCACTGTCCCAGAATAAGTTATGAATAATTGAATATCTCAGATATTTAAAGGATACCTCTTTACATATAAGAACATTTTACTATTTTAAGGATTTGTGATAAAATAACTCTAAAATATACTCCATACATTAAAATTTATCAAAAACAATACAGACACCACAGCATTTTTTCTTACTGAATAAGGTCTTCCTTTTGCTTATGTACTGCACTTGGTCCCACACAGAGATTTCTCTTCTTTCTCTCCTACTAATGGAAAACTAAAATTTAATGTCAATTTAATGTCTAAATTCTTCAGGTGATTGTTTCTTTCACATCTATGCTTCTCTCTCCTGCAAAAACTAATGCTCATATATGATACCTAAGACCTAACAGGAAATCCTGGATGAGCAAAACAAAGCTCTGGAAATAAAGGGATTAAATATGTGTTAGAGCACTGATCTCACTCTGTGATATGGGATAAACGTAGGCTGCTGTGTGTTGATGACTGAACAGGAATATTTGTGGAAGCACATGCAGAAAGGACATTTTGAGGCATAAAGAGTTCTTAATCATGATAAAAATTAAATCAAATTTTTGTTAATAATCTCTATAGCTATGTACCTTTTGAAATGTAGAGTTCAATGGGTTTGGGCAAATAGAAGTATCCATGTAACCATCACCTTAAATTTTTCTACCTACTAACTGAAGGAAATCACTCCCATCCTACACCCTAAACAATAACCTATCTGCTTTTATGCCCTTAAAATTTCATATAAATAGTCTGTCTTCTTTCATTTAACATGACGTTTATGAGATTCACTTATGTTTTTTAGTATATCAGTATTTTTCTTTGATATTGTTGAGTAGATTTTCAACAATATTAATAGAGCATATGTATTTTTAAAAGTTCTAATCCCTTGTCATTTCTTCCAGGTTCTTATGTCTTCTTATTATTGAGGTTAAAGAGCTCTTTTCACATTCTAAATAAATATAACAAACTACTTTTTTGACTTGCCATTGCATTTCCTTAACAGTATTTGTAAAAAAAAAAAAAAAAAAAAAAAAAAAGTCATCATCTGATTTTGACATTCATTAATTAATTTTGTCCTGTCTGAGAAATATTTGTTTACCTCAAGTTTGTGAGGATTTTTCTCATGGGTATTATCTAGAAACCATAGCATTCGAGTTAGCTTGTGTTTACAGCATAGGGTAAGGATCAAAGTTTTTCTAGTTTGTTTCTGTTTTTGTTTATTTGAATATATAGTTTTTCTAACATCATTTCTTGAAAAGACTATTTTTTCTTTTTCTCAGTTTTCTTTTCTATTCTGATAACTTATCTGTGTATTCTTCAACAAAAGTGAACTGCATTAATTGCTATTTTATAATAGATCATGAAATTAAGTTGTGTAAATCCTGCTGTTTTCATATTTTTTTCATAATTATTTTGTTGCCGAAGGTCATTTACATTTTTATGAATATTAGAATTAGCCTTATAACTTTTACAAAATTATGTTAAAATTGTGGGTGTGATTGCATTGAATCTATAGGATAATTGGGAGAATTATATCATAAAATATTATCTGTTACAATGCACCAATATACTGTATCTCTCTACTTATGTCTTTAATTTAACTGAAAAATATTTTAAACTCATAAGTATAGTAGTATTTGAATAGACTGTATTAAATTTCTCCTACTTTTTTTTTTAATCTGGCAAAATGGATCTGGGCAACGCAAATATTTTCACTTGCCAGCTGTTATGTTCTTAAGCTTGGTCAGTAAAAACTACTGGCAGACGTTGAACAAGAAAATGACTTTTGCGTCCCGGGTCCTGTGTTCTCCATCACTCATCTCCAGATGTATAGGTTTAGCTTCTCCAGTGTGAGCACTTGCAGTCTGGAATGCATCCCCCAGCAACAGGTGCATGGACAGCTCCTCCAGCATACATGTTATAGTGTAGGACCTTGGTCTTAGAAATACAATTCTCACTGCGGGACCCTGGAACAAGAGAAGCTTCGTATGTACCAGGTTTCTGCAACATGTGGTATTTTCAGTAACGATTTTCTTACAGGTACATTTCCCTAGCATCTGGGGTCTGCAGAGGTAACGTTTCCAGCACCAAACTTCAACAACAAGTTCAGCTTCTGTTACACCAGGGTCTGGGAGAAACGTCTGATTATCCTACAGCACTTGCATTTCCTGTTGCCCTGTATCACTGATGGAGTTCCCAGTACTAAATTCCTGTAGATGATGCAGGCCTTCTTCTGGTATCAGGTTCCTAAGGTAAGAGGTGACTTTCCAGCACTAAGTCCCTGGCATGTGCCTTCTCTAGAGCCACCAGAGAGTATGGATTTTCAACACACTCCTCAGGTACAATGCCACACCCTTCTCTGCTATGTAATCCTTGGCAGTGCCCTGCAAAGTCTACATCTCAGCACTAGAATGTGAGGGCAGAACTTTCATGGGTGCCTTATTTTAGCGCTGGAGCTAGTGGCTGCTTTACATGTAAATTAGTTAGTGATAACATATTATCATATGCATGTAGTGCTCAGTTTGATTTTATTAATATTTGAAAAGAGTTTCTGTGTTTATGTTTTTACAGTGACTTACTCTGTTGTTTGGCCTCTTATAGTCTCTGGTTTTGGAGTCAGGATCATCCTTGATTCATACATGAACTGTGATTTAATTCCTTATCTTCTCTGTTCTAGGAGTGTCTGTTTAGATTTGGTAGTGTTTCTTCCCTTAAATATGTGGAACAATTTGCCATTGATGCTTCTTGAGCTTGAATTTCTTTGTTGTAAGATTTTTTTAACTAAAAATTCAATTTCATCAACATACATAAAACTGTATATGTCTTTTCTTCTTGAGAAATTTTGGTAGCTTGTATCTCTTAAGGCATGTGTCCATTTCATCCAAGCTGCTCAATTTATTGCAATAAAGTTGTTTATTATGTTTCATTATTGTCCTCTTAATGTCTTCAGAATCTATAGAGATGTTCTTCCTTTCATTACAGATATTTTTAGTTTGTACTACCCTTTAGTTTTCTTGATCCATTTGTCTAAAAATGTATACCTTTTATTTATCTTTAAACAACCATGATTTGATTTGATAGATTTCTCCTATTTTCTTTTTTAATAATCTATTTATTTCTTTGTTTGTTTGTTTACTTATTTATTTTTAGCGAGAGGGGAAAGGAGAAAGAGAGGGAGAGAAACATCACTGTGTGGTTGCCTCCTACTCACACCCCCAAATGGGGACCTGACGTGCAACCTAGTCATGTGCCCTGATTGGGAATCGAACCAGCGACACTTGGCTCGCAGGCTGACATTCAATCCACTGAGCCACAGCAGCCAGGGCTGCAACTCAGAAACTTTTGTTGATGCACTTATCACTTTGTGAACCATAAGCCAGACATGAATTTCTTTTTATTTCTGGAAAATGCAAATTTGCAACAAATAGTAACAAAGCTCTCTCTCACTGCAAGTAGCAGGAGTGTAATCACGTGCCATCTCTATCTCATGACACTGGAGGAAGACTAGCATTGTGTCTGGGAAGCACTCAAAGTCTCTTTTACACAGATTTCTAGGTTATCTTACTTTCAACTCAAAAGGTATTCCAAAGGTAAATGGGAAGAGAAAACAGAGAACTTTCTACGAAAGACTTCTAAGACACTAACAAAGACATGGCGCAGATCTATACAATGCCAAAATGAAACTTTTTTAAAAAGATCATACTTAATTCTAAAATTTGCATTTGAAACAGGCATTGACAAGGGGGTAAGACACTAACACAAATAAAGATATGGTTATATATAGGGCTTTACAATAGGATACAGTTGTTATTTTAGAGCAGGGAGGAAATTATATATTATTTAATATATGCAGGTGAACATGCATTAAAATTTGGAGAAAAGTTAGAATTACAGTGCAATAGATTTCTCATTACTTAATTACTAAATAAGAAACACATAAGAAACAGAAATATATATCAATATCTTACTTTTGCTAAATAGAGAACTCATCTGAGATACAATCAAAAGAAGAAATTACAGTATTGGCCCATCTATATAGAAACTTAACTATGGAAAACAAAGAAAAAATGTTAAATTATAATGATTTAATAATTTTATTATTTTAATTACTTTCTTATTTGTGTGCTTACTACATGTATTCATTATACAACATATGAGTACCATTGTTTAAGATATAGAGAACTCCAAAGCAATGACCACCTATTTAAAGCACCTATGACTTATTAAAGTGGATTTCTAAAAAATTGAGTATGCATGAAGTTTATAAGTTTCTCAATAATTAAAAAATAAGAAATCATAACATTTCCCTCTGACACAAAATAGCACATATATCCTGGCAATTCACTGAACTATCTCATATGTTTCCTTCTTAAAGAGGGTAATTAAATTACCTGGTAGCAAATTTAAAATGAAATTAAAACAACTTTAATAAAATTATGACATCTAATAGAAAAATTAACTGATAACTGGTAGCAAAAATAAAATAATATTGCTTAAGAATTATCAAGAGCTTTTCAAGAATCAGTAGAAATGGGCACTTTGCAATTCTTACTAAACTGCAAATGTAGAAAGTTATAGCTAAGCATTAGAAATGTTCAAAAATTATTGCCAACAGAAAAAGCATCCTTTTAAAATTAAAATTCTTGCTTTACTCTCTCTGTATAACTGCTTTATAAACTGTGATAAAATAGTCATTTATTATTATGTTCTAGGCTGATTTTAAAAAACCGTTCATCTATTTTTCATATGCTCATTTATTTCATGTAAATTTATCTTTATTTTCCCTAAAATTCAAATTATGAATTCAAAAAAAATTTTAGAAAACTTTACATGTGTATTTCCACTTTTCTCTGAAGTGAGGACAAGAATATGTCACATTGTAATGTTTCATGCTCAGCAGTTTAGTGTTTATTTGCTTTGTAGTCTGAGGAATAGCAACATCAGCAGTTCCAAAAAATGGCTGCAAATAAAAGGTAAAAATAATAAATATTCAATGCTATTTCAAATAATTTTATAGTGTTCTATTTTTAATAAGCTGTATGATTGAGTTTTGCCATGAATAGTTATAATTATATTTTTATTGGTCTGACATTTACTATAATATTTTCTGTTACCATTCAAAAAGAGATCTTGAATTTTCACATTTTCTATAACTCCAAGAATATCTGTCCCTTAAAGTGATAACTGTTGTTTTGAAGTAAGGTAATTTGGAAAAACAAAAGCTAAAGTGAATACCTCATTTACTGCTGCATAACACATTATAATGAAAAAGCTGTAGCTTAAAACAGCAAATCTTGACTACTGCCCACAGTTTCTGATGGTCAGGAATCTAGCAGAAAACAAGCTGGTGTTGTTGTCACTGAACTTGTGATAAGGTTGAGTTAAGCTCTCATTTGGGCAGGAACCATCTCAAGCCTTCTCTGGACCTTTAGAATCTACTTGCAAACCCACTCACCTTATTGTTGGCAAATTTGAGCTACTCATTGGCTCTGCCTGGAGATTTCAGTTCCTTAACACATGGGCTTTTCATGTATTTGCACAGGTATGACCATCTGTTTCTGCCAGAGAGAGACAGGGAGAAACAAAAGGGGTAAGGGGGGATGGCAGGGGACAGATGAGTAGAGACAGTAGAGAGAGGCAGAGACAGAGCAAGCAATATTCTGCCATATGCTATTTGGGGTATTGATAAGCCATGGTAAAATATGGGAGGAGGCTATATAAGGGTGTGAGGCCAAGGGGCAAAGATTATTGGAGGCCATGTTGGAAAATGGCTACCACAGTCCTGCCTAGCCCTCCATGACTTATGTTCTTTCAATAAGCAAAACACCTCACCTCCTCAGAATGCCCCCCCCAACACACACACTAAAGTCTTATCTCAGTGATTTAGCTCAGTTAAGACTTATACCTAAATCA
This sequence comes from Furipterus horrens, assembly GCF_987537825.1. NCBI lineage: Eukaryota > Metazoa > Chordata > Mammalia > Chiroptera > Furipteridae > Furipterus > Furipterus horrens. The sequence continues at coordinate 15,230,749 of NW_028327171.1, forward strand.
GGTCCAATTATGGCTGCTGCTGCTTGGGTATCGTTCCTTAAGTACAGCCACTCAAATACAGTTCTTCACGTGTGAACCTGAAGTGACAAGTTGTCTGCCACCACTGGATCCCATGTATAATGATGGAATTAGCATAGATAACATCTTCAGAAAAGGGAGAAAAATAAAAATGAAAAGTAGACATTGTCACAAAACAGTTCCAAAATCAAGCCAGTAATTGTTTTTGGCGATTGGTTCCACCTTCAGCCCTCCTTCCTTTTTCATAAAAGAAAGAATACATTGCTTCTCAGTCTGCTTACTGTCAGGAGAATTTTGAGTTGAGACCTCTTTGTTCCTTTGTACTTACTTCCTCTGGCCTTTTCGGCCAAAGTTGTAATGTATTTGAATACAGAATTCTTTTTTAAAGGGGTGAATTTTAATAAAGTCTATACCATTACATAGTACCTACATTTACAGTCTCTTGGAAATAAAACTCTTCCTAACCTTCATTTCATCTGGGAGGGCTGAGACATGACTTTGAGCTTCTTAAAGACTTGAACATCTGACTGAAAAAAATAAAAGAAATATGGGTTTTATAACTTTAGAGCACGTTTCATCTGAAATAACCATTGAACTTTCTGAGATATCAACAAAACATTTTCAGTCACATCTTCAACTTTACTTTTGTCCTATGTGGCCTCAGCAGCATCATGAATTTGATTTTTCCTAAGAATCTTGGCATACTTTTCCATCGGAAATGCTTGGGAATATCACAGTCATCAAATGTTAATGTTTTAACAATCCTATTATTTTATATCACTTTGCTCACATGTTACTATAAGCAATACAATAAGAAGAAGCCAGGCAGCACTTTCAACACTATGATTGGAAATCTCCTCCTCGGAAGACAATTCTCCAAGGTTGTCTAGTGTTTCTGTACCTCTGACATCTTTTTTTAAGTTTGCATAGCAAACGGACTTAGAAGGCAAAGATAGTATCTCCCTTTAGGATTTGTAGTGCAGAATAGTAAAGATTATGTTCCCCTTTGTGGCTCAGAATTTGTAGATTTATGCTTTAGCTTTTTATTGCTGCTGTAACCAACTTAACTCATAGACCAGTCTATCTTTTTTCTATATGCCAAATAGCACTTAATTTTCTGTACTAGCACATCATATATGGAATTATTGGAAAATAAACACACTTACAATATTAGACAGAAAAAGCTGTTATTCAAAGGTGGCATGACTAGGGGCACCATGGAATATTCCAAACTTGCCATTTGCTGGGTAACTATGAGCACGTAACTTCATATTCATGACCTGTCCTCTTGTCATCTCTCTGACCTCATCTACTATCATCTGCCTTCCAGCACAGAGATAGTTCACTCTGGCCACTCAGGGCTCCTGTTCTGGTTAGTAGCACTGCCTGTAATGCTCGTCCCCAGACATCTCCATAGCTCATCCTTTTACTTTTTTCAAATGTTCGCTCAAATGAGATCCCCCCCTGTTGGAATTTTAATTAGCTCATTTGGTGCAACAAATTCCCAATTCCAGAATCTTCTTTTTTTAAAAAAATTCACTTCATGACTCTATAATACTATACAATTGGTTTGTTATTTTTATTGTCTGACTCCAATACAGAAATATAGTTTCCATGAGGAAGAGATTTTTGTCTGTCTTCCCTCAGGTGTCTCTGAGAGAAGTGTTGAAAATATTGACAGGAACCTAACAAAAACTCAAAGAATATGTGCTGAATGAATGAAAATATGAATTATTTTTGAAATAGCAGGCTAAAATAATCTGAAGTATACTAGATGCATTCCTAGAGCTGAAAAATAAATTGTTATTTAAAAAAAAAGGGATTAGTTAGAAATTAACATCATCACTGCACATTTATTTGGAAAACTGCTAATCTTTTCGGCTATTGTCACATCGGGAACTAATAAGGGATATGACTGTTTTTGATGAACTATCATTGTCATTCCAAAACTTATTATCCATTGATGTCAAGTGATGTTGATAAACTACATAAAATATTATTGATTATTTCAGTTTTAAAAAGTGATTCCATGAATATTTTAGCACAACTTTCAAGCAATTGGAAAAGAGAAGTTACATTCTTCAGTGAATTGAAAGACTGTATATTCAAGTTAATTTTAGCTTCCCTGTAGAGCTTGAATTGTTATTAAGGTTATATGATAATAAATTCTATTTTTCCTATTGAGCCTCATGCCAATGTATATATTTTTTCATTTAATGGGATTGCTGTTGTATTTTATAGTAACATTTCCAATTCTATATCTCCTTTACTCAGAGAAAGATCAAAGGGCTTTTTGCTCTCTAATTTCTAGTTCTTCAAACATCCTTGAATGACATTTCTCATTACTTTCTGAAAATACCCAAGGTAAAGGAGAATGCCTACAATATAATACAGAACCACTTCATAACATAAAAGACATAAGAGCTAAAATTATTAATTTTATGTTTGTAGGAACTGTTGTCAACAATTCTGTTACTACTTTAAAAGAAAGTCTCAGTTTATACAATATTTTAGAATTATTTTTCTCTGCCTTCTCAGATATATTTATTATTAATCCAATTAACAATCTATCTGGCTTTCAAGCAAAGTGTTTTATTTTCTACCACCTATGATACAAGCTAAGTATTATTCTGTCTGTTTCAAGTTTAGATTAAATGAAACTATTTTACGGTGATAGAAACAATATCAGTGGTTTTCTGAACTTGTGTGAACACTCACAGATGATTGCTGATAATTCATAATGAAAGCTGAAGGGGCATGATATCTGGATCCTATGATTTCTCTATAAGCCAAAGCTTTCTTCAGAGAAAGGCTGTCAGTGATAAATAACCGAGAAAGAAATCAAAATTCAGCAGAGAGTTGTTAATGGAACAAAAATATAAAGGAGGCCAGATAAAATTGGGGAAAAACAAGTTCAAGACAATTCAAAAAATTAAACTAATATTTTCAGCTCCTCACAAAGTTAGAAATGGAGGAAATCATGGAATTCTGAAGTTAGAATGACTACTTTAACTTGCTTGTCTTCTAGAATTTAAGAAAGCCAATTTCAGGTAAAATATTTAAAAAACAGGTCCTGGCCAGTGTGGCTCCGTTAGTTGAAACATCATCCTGTAAACTGAAAAGTCACAGGCTCAATTTCTGGTGAAGGCATATGCAGGTTTGCTCCCCAGTGTGGGTGCATATGAGAGGCAGCCTATCGATGTGTCTCTCTCATATGGATGTTTCTCTCCCTCTCTCTCTCCTTCCCTTCTCCTCTCTCAAAAGTCAGTGGTCATGTCCTTGGGTGAGGATAAGAAAATGGATGGGTGGGGTGTTAAAAATATCAAAGTGACTCTTGTAAACAGCATATATATGGGTCATGTTTTCATATCAATTCAGCAATCCTCTGTCTTATGATTGAAGCATTTAATCCACTTACATTTAAGGTTATTATGAATAGGTACTTATTCACTGCTTTTTTTTTTCTTTATTCTTATGTTCCCCTTGCTCTCTATTTCTTCTTCCTCTTAAAGCCATCCCTTTAACATATCTTGCAACATAGGTTTTGTGGTAATAAACCCATTTAGATTTGGTTGCTTGTGTGTGTGTGTGTGTGTGTGTGTGTGTGTGTGTGAGTGTCTAAGAAGGTCTTTATCTCACCTTCAATTTTAAGTGATAGCCTTGCTGGATAGACTAGCCTTGGTTGTAGGTCCTTGCTTTTCATTACTTTGAATATTTCAGGCCAATCTCTTCTGGCTTGAAGTGTTTCTGTTGAGAATTCAGCTGACAGACTTATGGGGGCTTCTTTGTAGGTAACTAACTGTTTCTCTCCTGCTGCCATTGAAATCCTTTGTCTTTAAGCTTTGTTGTTTTAATTGATGTGTCTTAATGTGGGTCTATTTGGGTTCATCTTGATTGGGAGTCTCTGTGTTTCCTGTACTTGTGTGATTTTTTCCTTCATATTTTCTTACTTATATGTGAAATCTAATGAACAAATTAGTGAGCAAAATAGAATCAGAGAGATAGAAACATGGAACAGACTGACAGCTGTACGAGGGTATGGAGGAGGTGGAGACTGGTTGAAAAAGTGAAGGGGTCAGCCAAAAGATATATACACATAGATAACAATGTGGAGGTTGCCTGAGGGTGTGGTTAGGGGGGCTTGGTGGAGGAGAGAGCAAAGAGGAAAAAATTGAGACAACTATAATAGCATAAACAATAAAATTAAAAATAAATAAATAAATATATATATATATATATATATATATATATATATATATATCAAGGTGAAATCCTAGCAAAGTTGATATTAAAAAAGGAAATAAACATAAAAATAACATTCTTATAAAAAATAAAAACATATCTTAAATGTATGACTATAAAACAGATTAAAACTATAATATAATATTACAAAATGCCTTTTAAAGATTTTAAAAATTGATGCTGGGTTTTGAAAAGCAACAGATATGAAAAAGAATGCTAGAAAAAATTGAAAAGTTATTTCAGGAATGAAAATATTACTAAAAGTATCATAAACAAATTAACAAATATTTTAATAAAGAATAAAGAAAAGTTTATTATTTGATAAAATTTTTAAACATATATGTAGTAAATGAAATGCTAGATATATAATTTTCAATAACACACTCAAAAATAATGCATGTAAAGTATTATGTTCATTTTGTAAAGTGTCATGTGTATACTGAAAATAAAATACTTAAGAGAATTTAAAAATATACACAGTGAATAAAATATAATGGGAGATTTTGAAAGATATTTGTTCTGAAGTCCTTACTGTGGAACTCCATACCGATCTAACTACTCCTTCTCTAGTTCTGATCTGTCATATACTCTTTCTTCATTTGTTCTTGTTAACAATTACCTTCATCTTATTGATGTTCAGTATGCTTATTTCTCTTAATTAAAGATGTCCACTGATGAATCCTCACTGTAGAGCTGAGTAAGTATTTGTTGAAGTGATAAATCATGATTGAACCTGTTTTAGTTTTGTAATGTGAAAATAGTAAGTAGTGTTTTTTAAATGTTTATATAAACCCAGTGATGTAATCTTTAAAGACATTACAAATATGCTTAAACTTACATTAAACATTACTAAGTTGACTATAGAAAGGATTGCCTTTGGCTCTCCTCTCAACTTTATTTTCTTGTTGACTTCTTTTCTTATTTCAACATAAAAGCCACTACATTGAAAAAGTTTGAAGTGAGGTCTTTGTTAAGGTATTGTCCTCCCCTACCACAGCTTTATTTCTCAAATGAACTTTACTTTCTGGCCATCTGATTTTAAAACATTTTCCTCATATAGAAAATTTATCATTGACATATATACTTTTCACTTATTTTCAACAAAACTGAATCATGTACAACAAAAGCTCATAGTTCCAGCTTCTTGTAGCAAGGGAACAGACTAAGAGCCACTTGTCTAAAATGCTCCCTGCTTGTATTGTCCAACTAAATACATCAAAGTTGAAATCACAACAGTTTTTAACAGGGCAAATAAGAACTTGGCATTTTGTATTATTTCACAAGGGCATAACATTATGTGTTCAGAGAAAGTTGGTGAATAGCGTATTTTAAAATGAGTATATTTTATAGTGATTGCAATTCCCTTTCAAATATGTTTTTACTACTTGAATAATGTAACTACTGATATAGAAAATCAGTTATTTTAGTAAAGAAAACTCAGCTATTGTACAAGGATAGAGAAACACACTCCATTAACCTTTCTGTCTTTGGAAATCAGACTGACTTATTGTGTGATTTCAATTAGCTTGTCAAAGAAATGTGCTGCCACTACCATTCTTTTCTTTAGATTAGTTTTAGGAAACGAGGTGTGCCAAGAAGTGAATAGGCATTATAATTTTCTTCTTGGGAAGCATGTTGAACTAATGTGTAAAACTGAGCGTTTTTTTTAAACTAATGGGACCTGAATAGTAATAGACATGGCTTCCAGTTTGATGTTCCAATTTCTTTTCCTTTAAGTGATGGAGATCATTCAGCCCACTTATAGTTGGATGGAGATGGTATTTCATGATGTTAGCTATATATGAAGTAAAAACTTTACTGGCTTTTGTCGCCAAATCACATATATTATTGGCACTATATGTGCATACAGTACAACAAACAAAAACAGAAAAAATGTGAAATGAAATTATTGTTTATATCACACTGAGAGGAGGATCAATGAGACTCAATTCTTCAAATGGCCACGGGTATTTAATTGGCTGACCATCTTTAAAAAGTATCTAATTCTATAGAGGAAAATGATTTTATTCTTTTTTCTTAATATTTATTGTATTTATTGGGGTGTCATTATTAATACAATTATTTAGGTTTCAGGTATACAGTTCTAGAAGACATTATCTGTGCAATATATTGTATGTTCACCAGCCCTAATCAACCCTCCTTCCATCACTATTTATCTCTCTTTCTGCTCCTCTACCTCGACCACCCTCCCACACCTTTCCCTCTGGTTATCACTATACTGTGAGCTCTGTCTATGAGCTTTTTTCCTTTGTTTAATAACTTCACCTTTTTCACCCAGACCCCAATTCTCCTCCCTTCTGACAGCTGTCAGTCAGTCTCTTCTCTATATCTATGAGTCTCTGTCAATGCTGTGAGTTTATTTTGTTCTCTAGATTCCACGTATAAGTGAAATCATATGGTATCTTTCAGGCCTATCCATAATGTGAAAGAAGACAAGGTTTTCTTTTTTTTTACAGCCAAACAGTATTCCATTGTGCAAATGTACCACAGCTTTTTTATCTACTGATCTACTGATGAGCACTTGGGCTGTTTCCAAATCTTGGCTATTGCACATAATGCTACAATGGACATAAAGGTGCATATATTCTTTCAAGATGGTGTTTTAGGTTTCTTATTGTCATAAGGCAATTCTATTTTTAATTTTTTTGAGGTAAATTTTCACAGTGGCTGCACCAGTATACATTCCCACCAACAGTGTACTAAGGTTCCCTTTTCTCTACATGCTTGCCAGAACTTTTTTGTTGATTTATGGATCAACAGGTGTGAGGTGATATCTCATTGTGTTTTAATTTGCATTTCTCTGATAATTAGTGACACAGCGTCTTTTCACATCCTCCTTTGAGAAATGTCTATTCAGGTCCTTTGTCCATTTTTTAATCGGAATGTTTATTTTTGTGTGTGTGTTGAGTTGCATAAGTTCTTTACAAATTTAGGATATTAACCTTTTATCAGATGTGTAAGCAAATATGTTCTCCTGTTCAGTGGGTTGTCTTTCATTTTGTTGATGGTTCCCTTTGATACTAAAAAAAAATTTTAGTTTGATGTAGTTTTATTTGTTTATATTTTCTTTTATTTTCCTCTCCATAGATAATATATCAGAAAATATATTGCTATGAGAAATATTTGAGATTTTACTGTCTGCGTTTTCTTCTAGGATTTTTATGATTTTGAGTCTAACACTTAAGTATTTAATCCATTTTGAGTTTACTCTTGTGTATGATGAAAGAAAATGGTATAGTTTAATTTTTTTACATGTGTCCAACTTCTCCAACACAAATGACTGAGTAGACTCTCCTTACCCCATTGTATGTTTTTTGCCTTCTTTGTCAAATATAATTGACATTAAAAGTGTAGGTTTCTTTCTGGGCTCTCTATTCTGCCCCATTTTCCTATGTGTCAATTATTATGTCTGTACATTGCCTTTTTGATTACTATGGTCTTGTAATATAGTTTGATATCCAATGACATGATTGCTCCAACTTTAATCTTCTTTCCCAAGATTGCTCTGGTTATTTGAGGTCTTTTGTGGCTCCATGTAAATTTTTGAAATATTTGTTCTAGTTCTGTAAAATATGCCATTTGTATTTTGATAAAATTAGTTTTGAATCTATAGATTGTTTGGGGTAGTATAGATATTTTAATAATGTTAATATTTTTATCAATGAACATAGTATATGTCATGTTCATGGAGATGATTTCATTCTTATTGTGAATTTACATAGAATACAAATAATTATACATATTTTCTTCTGTCTTTGTAACAAGCTTGAAATTTTTATTACTACTATCAAGAATATATATGATAAAAAGAAAGAAAGATTTTATAATTTTGCAAGAAAGAAGGAGATAAATTATTTTAATAAATATTTTTCAAAAAAATATATATATATTTAAGCCATACCAGAAGATGGTTATTAATTATATTGCAATAATCATTTATAATAGTGAAAAATATTTTTAATTTGAAAATATGTATAAACAAGCAATACTGTTTAGAATATGGACAAAATGTTCATAGTTTAATAAATAAAAAGTGTACAAGTTCAGGTTTCAACACATAGCTACTACTTTGACATTTTTTCTTTTGTAGTAAATGTACACTTCTTTTCAAACTCAGAGAATAATCCTCTTCATCTGCTGAAGTTCAGCAGTTTATTTTCTTACTTTCTTTAATATATCAATTACTTCAGTTAGTTTTTCCATTTTTATTATTTACAACATTATACTCCACTTACTCCTTTTGACATGATCCATTACTTTTGTATAATTCTCAACTTTTAGTTTAATTATACTAAACTTGTACAATTTCTATTCTGTAGAACAAACAAATATTCAGATTGAACTTGAGCATAAGGGAGAAAGGACTCATGGACAAGTGTGGTGACTGCTGGGGGAAGGGAGGTGTAAGGTTCTAAATGGTAATGGAAAAAAATTACAATAAAGATTAAATTAAAAAATAAATCAGACTATAACACATGTTAGGAAAAAATGACAGAATGCAGAATTGTTATAGGCATACAGACATATTGATATCTTTGATATTTTTGCTCATACTTTTTAGGTTTACCTTATAAAGTAAATAAAGGCTCATGTGAAGAGAAACATCTTTTTCAAAATATTGTAACTCTATCATATTTAATGTATGCTTCTAAATTTTCTTGAGAAACTCAGGACACTGGGGTAAAATGGGAAAAAGGACAACTTCTGAAAACACTGTCAGAAAAATAAATGCATTTTCTTGGTAATCAAAGGAGAATTTCCAATGCTTGATAATGCACATACTTTTCTTACTTTAGTAAGGAATATCCCCTTCATTAATTTCCCAACTGTCTTCTACATTGTGTTTTATTGCCAACAAAAATTCTACACAAACAACACTGAAAAAGAAACAAATCCTCTCTATCCTCATAAAAATCATCCATCACATTCAGTAAAGTCAAGACATGTCATTTGCAATAATTTAGAAACTTAAAGATGCATTAATATATAAGACAAAATAGAAGTTGGTTTTTTTGTTTGTTTATTTGTTTTATTACAAAGAAATAGCAAAGTCTTTAGAAGACTTAAAATTATTTGATTAAAAGGGAATTCTCATTCATGGGAAAAGATTAAAAAATTGTTAGCACAGTTATTATTACTCAAGTATTTTAAAAAATGTTAGTAGGCGAAAACTTTACTTAGATACTCACAATTATTATTATGCATATAACCAAAATGTTTTGTGAAACTATGGCTGCAAAAATAAGGGTTGGTCAGAGAAACAATTTTCCAATTTTGAGAGAAATATTCCTTTAGTCATATCAAAACTATGTTTTTTTTTCCCTTTCACATTAAGCAGAAATCACCAGATGCTGGAAACTCTACTACATTATTTAATTAAATTTTGGTGAAGAGAGCATTACATTTAAAATATGAATTTATAATACTTTTTCTTGCTCCTCTAGACAGTAATTATAAAGTATATAATAGTGAATATAATTGTATTTAAGGGCAAAGAAAATGAGTAATATGAATTAAAAATTAAAAGGTTGCAATAGCCAGGTGGTACTTCACAGTTCTTTTCTCATGTTTTAAAGCAACCTAACAAATTTGTTACCTAGAGTTCCCAGACTTTTATATTTCTTTTTTAGTCTGAAAAAGTCTTTATTTCTCCTGTTTTTTAAAAAATTTTTAATAGACTTTTGGAGCAGGTTTAGATCAAAAGCAAAATACAGCTGAAGATAGAGAGAGATCCCATAGATCCCCTGCCCACACAGATGCAGAGCTTCCCTCATCATCAACATCCCCACCACGGAGCCAGGTAGCCTTGCCCTGAGAAATCCTCTGCAGAACAGTCTAGGATTTTACACCAGGTTTATGGAGGGAAAAAGGGGAAGGGGGTTGGAGGGAAGAAGAAACTCCAGTACCAACTCAAGGGCCCACAGGAGCAAGGGAAGTGGGAATGGAGGACTCCTGGTCTACCTCAGGGGCCTGTAAGAGTCCCCTGCCTGTGCACCTGCAGGCGCAGTCTCCACACTTTTCCAAACATACATTTCAGTTAGGGTGACTTTACCCATCAATGCATTCGGTCGGTTAATTTACATATGGCTCATTTGCATACATCAAAAATCTAAGCGGGCAGTCCAGCTGCAGCCATGTTCTGTCACACAGTAGTACATTTGTTACAAGCATGAACCTACAATGGCACATCATAATTACCTCAAGTCCATACTTCACATTAGGGTTCACTCTTAATGTTGTGTATTCCATGTGTTTTGGACAAATGTGTAATGAAACTAATGTTCTGTATGTTAAGAGCAAGCTTAACCTTGAAATAAATTAAGGGGGTTAGTTGGACTAATTTCACTTTGTCCTGTGTTTTCTGTAAGTTCTGATTAATAATTGAGTAAAAGTACATATTTTTTTTTTTATATTTGAACATAAGAAATCCTAAATGTTAATGCTATGAAATACATTTCATGAAAAAACTTGTTTGTATAAGTTTGAGTCAACTTTGTTAGGGAATTATTATATTTTATTAATAGTGTTAAATATGACAAAATCAGTATTTATCTGTCTGTATAAGGCTTCATCATTCATGCCCAATATTTCTTTATTCATAAACAATATTTCAAAATAATGTCTTTTAACTTATAAATAAAATATTATGAGTCACTTTTCATTATAACACTGGTAACATTTGCATTTTAAAACATTGTTAACGTATGTTCTGAACCAATTAGGAATGGGTAAATGTATTTTATTATTAAGCATGATTATTTCACTCTATAAATCTATAAGTAAATCAGGTCCAAAATAGAATTAGTTTCAATACATATAAAAACATTATCAAAAACTACTTATTTTACAATTAAAAACAGGTCAAAGATATGTATGCTCTATGATAAACAGTAACATAAATTTTACACTAAATACGGTACTGTGTCTTTTAATTTTCATTTTTAGTTTTGTTATTTTTCAGAGGCAATACCTGTTGCATAGAACATGGTGATTTTAATTGAACAGTTTAATATTGCATTAAATATATGTAATACCATTATTATCATTATGGTTTTAAAATGTTTTATCATTTGAAAAATATTCTGAACAATATGTATGTCCTCATGAATAACAAGGGCATTTTGACTGCAGGGCCTTTCCATTTCTGTTAGTTGTATGTAGAGAGCATTTTCACAGATTCTTTAGGACTCATTTCCAAACTTCAATTAAATCTTTTGAAATCGTCGTCGTCGTCGTCGTCGGCAGCCGTCCGTCTCGAGAGACGATGGCGTAGCTTCCCGAGAGTCTATCTGCACCGCCGAGAATGGCTGTGCAGTCCGATTCGGGAGTGACAATCCCTGCCGCACTTGGTACAGGTGAAGGCAGATGGCTGTTGTTGCTGCTGCTGACGCTGCTTCCGCCTCGATCTTTTCTGGACCGCCTCCTCGTTGCGCGCAGCCTCCGCGCGTGACGTACCTTGCCTGACCGCGAGCCTCCAGGCTAGGCGGTCGTCTGCTTGAACTTCCCATGTGTTGAGATTGATGGAGCATTGTGTCATGTCCTTTTTGCAGATGTCTTTGAACCGCAGTTTTGGGCGCCCTGTCATCCTCTTGCCTTCTGCTAGCTCGCCGTAGAGGAGGTCTTTGGGGATACGGCCTGCATCCATTCTTTTGACATGGCCGAGCCACCTGAGGCGTCTCTCGCTAAGAACTGCATGCAAACTGCTCATGTTGGCTCGCTTCAGCACCTCGGTGTTGGGGACCTTATCCTGCCAGGTGACATGCAGGACGCGTCGCAGGCACCTCATGTGGAAGCTGTTGAGTTTCCTTTCGTGCCTTGCGTAGGTGGTCCACGTCTCGCTGCCATAGAGGAGAGTGCTGAGTACGCAGGCTTGGTAGATGCGCAGTCTGGTTTTCTCAGTGAGGCTGGAATTGTTCCACGCTCGCCGGTTCAGTCTGGCCATAACTGTGGCTGCCCTGGCGATTCTCCGGTTGACCTCCAGGTCGACTGACAGAGAGCTCGAGATGGTGGACCCGAGGTAAGTGAAGTCGTTGACAACCTCCAGGGTGTATCCGTCAATGGTGATGCATGGGGGAGTCCCCGTGCCTTGAGCCATAACGTTCGTCTTCGTCAGGCTGATGGCTAGTCCGAACTCCTTGCATGCGTGGGAAAGGCAAGTGACTAGCTGCTGGAGTCCCTCTTCGGAGTGTGATGTCAAAGCTGCGTCGTCGGCGAAGAGCATCTCACGGATGAGCACCTCTTTGACTTTGGTCTTGGCTCGTAGACGGGCCAGGTTGTAGAGCTTGCCATCGGATCTGGTGTGAATGAAGACACCCTCGCTGCAGTCCTTAAAGGCGTATTGGAGAAGCATGGAGAAGAAGATTCCGAACAGCGTAGGCGCGAGGACGCAGCCCTGCTTTACTCCGCTGCTGACTGGGAAGGCCTCAGAGGTTGCGCCGTTGTAGGACACCGTGCTGTGCATGTTGTCGTGAAAGGACATGACCACAGCAAGCAGATGTGGTGGACAGCCAATCTTCCGTAGCAAGCTGAAGAGTCCGCTTCGACTGACCAGATCAAACGCCTTCGTGAGGTCAATAAAGGCGAGGTAGAGTGGTTTATGCTGCTCGTGACACTTCTCCTGCAGCTGGCGTAGGGAGAAGATCATGTCCACTGTTGATCGGCCAGCTCTGAAGCCACACTGGGACTCTGGGTAGACGCGGGAAGCAAGGGTCTGCAGGCGGGCAAGAGCGACCCGGGCGAATACTTTGCCGACGACGCTGAGGAGAGAGATGCCCCGGTAGTTGTTGCAGTCTTTTGAAATACTGCCTTCTATTTCAAATTGAAGCAATAGAAACATGAATGAAAATTTCTAGGTCTGACCTGCTCTGAAAACCTATTTGAAAGTGTAGTCCTCATCAATTTCTTTTTCCTGATATATTTCCTTTTTTTAAGTATATTTTATTGATTATGCTATGATTGCTGTCTTATTTTTTTTTCATAACACCTATAAGCACCTGACAATACATTACCTATCTATTTGTTCATTATTTCCCACATATTCCTCAGGAATTGAATGCTTTAGTTGTAGCCAAAGGTTGTGGTTCTGCTAATCAAGCAGAAAAAAATGTTCATTAAAAGAAAGCAGTTCCCAAAATTGTTTATTGGGCCAGAGAACCAGCCTCAGAGCTCAACGACATGATGGGGAAAAACAATTGCCTAGGAAGGAAGCATTGTGGGTACCTTTATCTCACTGAGAACTAGAGGGACCGCTGCTGTTATAGCGGCTGCTGCTGGCTTCATGGATGCTCCTTCTGTGCAGAACTGAAATCACAGCTGCTCCTGAAATTTACATGCAGTCCCTTCTCCTTAGAGCTTTCTTCATAATTTGCTCACTTCCAATCAGGGTCTCATATAAATAAGTCTGAATGAAGGAGCTCAGATCATTGTAAATGTTTGGCTTAATAAAAGTTAAATGCACTTCATAGATTGTGATTTTTTTTTGAGAACCTTACTTAGGAAAGAAGTTAGTCTGATGGTTTCACACTTTTAAATGTGTCTATCTAAATTTTACAGCATGATCCTTATCTTGGAGTTAAAACTAACCACTGCTAAAATATGTGCAATTTCATTTTTTTCAAAAGGAAGATTTCTTAAAATCGACTAAAATCTCTAAATAATTTCTCTATGTAGATTCAGAATTTTTGTGTAGATCAATCACATACAGGGAGGGACAAAACTGGGTTTACAGTTGTTCATATAAAAAATAATACAATAATAACAAGTAACAATGCAAGACTACACTGTGTTTTATGTACTCACAACTATAAACCTACTTTTGCCCCACCTGTATATTTTACTACCAAAAGGAATATTTTATCTCTATCTCTAATTCTGTATGTAATGACAAAGATAATATTTCTTTTTATATTACAGAATACTTTCCTAAGAACATATAATATTAAGAAGTTCACCTGAAAAATTGAATCAATCTGTGACTTAAGAAGTATATACATTTTGTTACAGTGGGTAACTGAGACAGATGTTGGTAGATAACAAAGATTCTAAATGATTCTCTTTTTACAAGACATTTATAAAAGAGAAACAAAATTAAATGTCAAAATGATAGAACTACTCTCAGTTCAGAGATATAAACCTCGCCAAACTCATTAAACTGGAAACAACAGCCAGAACAGGTGTTATGTAAGTGGGAACTTAAAACTTTTATGTAAAAAAATATATATTCTTACTAAATTAAGTTATAGTTAGATATGCTAATTTTCCTTTTTATATTTAAAATGTTTTTACAGGGATATTTTGACAGAGGCTACTTTATGATTTCTATCTGTAGGTGAATAAATGAATACAATTTCAACATCACACAATGCAAAACTAAAGAAAAGATGGGTTATGGATAAAGCATACATAGAAATAGAGCTGTCAAAGAGAAAAATACATTATCATTTTGTGGGTTTTTTTGAATTTAATCTTTATTGTATTTTTCTATTACCATTTAGTCCCCTTATACCTGCCTCCCAGCAATCCCCACACTGCTATCCATGTTCATGAGCCCTTTGTCTTTTTTGCTCAATCCCTGCACCCTCTAACCCCCTACCCCTCACGAGCTGTCATCTGCTCTCCATCTAAGATTCTGTCTCGATTTTGCTTCTTGGTACAGTTTGTTCATTAGATTCCACATGTGAGTGACATAGTATGTCATTTGTCTTTCTCTGCCTGGATTATTTTACTTAGCATAATGTTCTCCAGGGGCCGTCCATGCTGCCTCAAAAGGTAAACTTTTCTTCATTTTTATGGCTGGATAGAATTCCACTGTGTAAATGTCCCCTGTTTGTTTCATCCACTCATTTATTGATAGACACTAAAGTTGCTTCCATATCTTGGTGACTGTAAGCAATGCTGCAATGAACATAGGGGTGCCCATGTTAGTGTTTTGGGTTCCTTTGGATATATTCCCAGAAGTGGGATTGCTGGGTCAAAAGGCAGATACATTTTTAACTTAAAAAAGTAACACCACTTTCTTCAAAACAGCAAAACACATACATTTAATTATGACATTTAGAAACCAGCTTAAAGAAAACAATATTTCATAGAACAGAGAAAGATATAGTATTGTATTATGATGCAAAGTGACTACTAGGGAAGTTAAACACTAAACAGAAAGATCATTTCATTTTCAGGGACTTTTCTCGGCTGCAATAATTAGGCAAGTTGATAAAAATTACTTGAGCTTAAAGTGGTCTTCCAGCAAGATCAATCCCTTAGTTTACTTTTACACTGACTCATTGCGTGGCAGAAAAGTCTAGAGACCTGAGTATCACAATTCCTTCATCAAATATCAATAAAACTAAGATGTTTTGAAAGAAATCCCAATGCATTTAGATTCTAGTACAGTGTTTGAAGGGAAATATAATATTTGCTCAGCATCGTTTCTATTAACTACCAAGTGCCTTTGGTCTAGCAATGGGCATTGATAACCTTGAGACTAAGAGAAGTCAACCTGCTGTAGGACCCTCAGCAGGAGCACAGATGTGTCCTGAGACTTCACCAGTCTGCAAGGTGTATTCATTTACATATGGCCTCCATGCTTGCAAAACTTGATTCTCAAAGGCCTTATAAAGTAAACACACAGACTTTAAGCGATGTGCTGAGATTATAAGCCCACTAAAGGATGGTGCTTTACACATATTCTAGGATATTTTCATGTCTTTCACATTATATCTCACTTTAATTCTTCTGATCCCAAGTACATTTACTTTTGGGGACACGTAATACCCAATTGGTAAGACAAAATCAGACAAAATTGGTTTTTTAAACTCAGGCAATAGGAGACAGATTAATTTTTGTTTCTAAAATATAACTTTTAAAAGTCTCTCACTCACTTTCTTGACATATTGACAGTCAATGAATTATGTTGTTTCTTAATCTAGTGATACATTTAAGGTATTGTTGTGATCCGGTCCTTATAGATGATGAAAGATTACGTAGCATAACCATTGAAATTGTACTGGAATAAGCATGATACTCTCTGTAGAAAAATAAATTAAACTGCAGTAATTGAGGTTCAATATTCATAGTAACCCTGTAAACTAAAATCCTTTAAGAAATCAATAACAGCATTTAAAATCAGGAGTGTTAAGAGGAAATAGACTTTCTCATTTACTTCATTCAAATAAAAACACTGCTTCTCTGCACACACATTTATTGGAGTGTAGGTGTAGGGTCATTTTGTCTTTAAAATATAAGTTATAGCACAAAAGTACCCAGATACATAATTAATGATATGGATACAATGTATAAAAGTGTGAAAATTTGACTTGTTGGATAGTAACAAAGTACTACACAGTTTAGACAGGTTAGGAAGGAGAAGAGTTTTTATTAAAGCAAATCATAGAAAACTAAATATACCATAAAATGACTCTACTACTAACATTAAATAAGCAAAGATAATTTCTATGTTTAAAAAATAATGAAGTTAAAGAGTATGATGTATAAATAAAAACTAGGAATATCACAACACAAACCTCCGTACAAGTTATCACCAAGGAAAACTTATTTCCTAAAACACGTACAAAACAAAAGGGATTTTTTTTTCTATTTTTCTCAAATAAAATTAGCCTTTCACATGTTTAAGATTTTCCTCACTTCATTGGATGTTTAGAACTGCTCAAATGGGACACTGGAAGGTCTTCTGCAAGGTGACCCTCTTCCATCTGTAGACTAACTCCCAAAAGCCACCTGTAGTCTTACATTGTGGAGGTCTGTGTCTGGAGAATAAGTCACTCTCACCAAAGTCAGTTGGAACAGAATCCATCATCGTTGTACTCCACAATCTTACCATGGTGTGATGACCACTTTCTTACATAGTCTAGCTCCCTGCCTAGAAACGTGGGTATACACTGTTCTCTACTCCCATGTAAATAGGGGTGAAGGCCAGCAAAAAAGATGCAAAACCCACATACTCTATTCTACTTTTCTTGAGTTTCTTTGAAACTCCTCATTGACCATAAACAGGTGTGTGTTGGCTGTGTGTGTATGTGCAGGTGTATGTGTTGAAAATATACTTGTTAGCCCTGGCTGCTGTGGCTCAGTGGATTGAGCGTCAGCCTGTGAGCCAAGTGTCGGTGGTTCGATTCCCAGTCAGAGCACATTACTAGGTTGCATGTCAGGTCCCCAGTTGGGGGCGCGAGTGAGAGACAATCACACAGAGATGTTTCTCTCCCTCTCTTTCTCCTACCCCCCCTCTCTAAAAATAAATAAATAAACAAACAAATTAATTAATTAATAAAAAAAAGAAAATATGGTTGTTGCAGAAAAGCTGTAAAACTCCATATTTTCGCCCAAATTTACAGTATATATCAAGTCCTGGACCTCTTGAAACCTAAACAATATGAACTTAGCTTTCTGGAGGTGTCTTCCTTCCTAGTTGGCATTGATAATGTTAGCTAAGTTTGGAGAAGGAAGGCTGTAAATGGAGAAGTTTTTAGAGGAAAAAATAACATGCATGTGCATATTAAATAACCTTTAATGTCACACACCATCTGTAAAACATAAAATGAAGTATTAACTCCTCATATTTAGAAGGTGTACTCAATCATATGAATAAATTAACATTAACATTTTACATAATTAAAACAAGCCATTCTAAACACATTTTAAAACATATTATGAATTTTATTTTATTGAAAAAATGAGCTATGTTTTGTTTTAATAACTTTGTGTTCTTTTTCTCTTATTCTTAACTTTTTTAATTTTGAGCATAACAAAATACTTTTGAGTTATTATTATTACACTTTTTATTTTCTTTACCTGGGGGAAATTTATTTTAGCAGAAACTTATTTTTCAGATCAATGCATATGGGGGTGGGGGGACTGTGCATACACAAACATCATTAAAAACATTCTGCTTAACAACAAAAATGTTAACTTAATTATGGCCAGATATATTCATCATTCAATTAAAATCAAACTTTCATTTTAATAGTTATTTGGCACATGCATGATGTGGTGATTTGTAGCCATAAACTAAAATATGGTGATTATATTTAGTTATATAGTGGTTTTGCAAAGATGTGTATATGTATAATATACTTTCACATACACAAATATATTTAATATATTGAAAAACTATATTTTTAACAGGGAAATCACTGATTTCCAAAACTGTTATTCCTTATTTGCTTTGCTGATATTGTATTAAGTTGACATAATATATCAAAACAAACCCTAGACTTATGAAAAGATACAACTATCCAGGAGAAAGTGTTTACTCAACTAATTATATTTTTGGCAGGTACTTTACTCAGCGCTGGAAAAAACAATGTGCAAACCTATTCCTTTTGCTGCTTCATTAGCAATCTCTTATCTGGAACTTTTCATTAGGCATCAAGAGGATTAACATCCTACAAATCTCTTCTTACCTGTAGGACTTTGTAGCAGGCTGGAAATCAAGTTAAGAAATCATATGCATGGAAAAGTAGAGATGGTGGAGCAGGAAGAAGAGATATGCTTATGGGCTAATAACTACTTAGTAACAGTAGACATTAATGCATTGGTATCATAACATAAGACCATGTTTGTTTGTTTTTTACCTTTTTAAACTTAATTGCAAAGCTTTGTTCTAGGTTCTTAAAAAAACTAGTTAGTCTTGTAAATATACTAATTAAAGTTTTAGTCATTTGTGTGCATTTAAATAAAGTACTTAAATTTTAATTTATAAAATATTAGATTGTGAGTTGTTTGAGTAACAGACCATTTCAATACTGGGAGCACAGTGGTTCACTGAGAAATTATTATAACACCTTCAATGAAACACGATAAAGGCAAGGCCAAGATAGTGAGGTAGAGATAACAATAATATAAATTATACATGCCTTGCTATATTCTAGGTTCTAAATGCTTTGCACATATTATTTTATCCATTCCTCATAATAATACAATGACATTGTATTATCCTGCTTTCGAATTTTGTTCTTGAGATGAAAAAAAAAAGCAAGGAAGATTTATTTGAGTGATTTGAGCAAGAGTCACAGGCAGGAGTTCAAGCTATTCCAGCTGGAGACTATGAAGTCTGAACAAAACACAAAGGTCACTTTCTAGATGCAAGAAAAGAGGTATATATAGACTGAGACACTGCCAGATATACAGTCTGGTAATGGCATGAGACCTACTATCAAAATTTTCTAAAAGAATCTATTCCTTCCAAATAAGAAAAGTAGAGCATGTAACAGGAGATGGCTATTTTGACTTAGAAAAAGGATCACTTTATTTGTAAGGTTCATCTGTCATGCAAATGCTTCAACTGCATGTTTCTACAAATCATAATTATTTCTCTGATTTCACTCCTATGTGGTGTCTAATGAAGAAACTGAACTAACAAGTTAAACAGGGACACACTCACAGATGGAGAGCAGATGACAGCTAGTGGGCCGGATGGTCAGGGGGTGGAGGGACTGAGTGCAAAGGAAAAAGGACTCATGGACGTGGACGACAGTGTGGGGATTTCTGGGGGAAGGAGTCAGAGAGGACTAAATGGTAATGGGAAAAATACAGTGAAGATTAAATAAAAATAAAAATACAATAAAATATAATAAAAATTAAAACTGGTGTACTAAGATATTGATTAACATCTTAATGTTTTAAATATTTGTTAGTTTGATATTAATTACCCACAAAATGAGTGGACTGTGAAAATTTGGCAATAAATTTAAACATATTCTACTGATATATTTTAAGTGTTTACTATTACAAATTCTACAAAAACAACGCAAACATATTTTGGTGACATATTTTTGGCTTTACAAAACAATTTGTATTAAAGTACCAGAGGTATTTTATATAGGTGACTCTTTAAACAAATTCAAGATTTGCTAAATATTCATATTTTATTTCAAAGTTTTAAAAAATAAGATACAGAAAAAAATCAATTTTCAGTAAAATATCCTTCCATAAAGTTGTTTTCTAACTGACACTTAAAATATCCAAACCATTATAAATATAGGTTCAACCCAGACCAAGAAAATTTGATTTGATTTAACACATTTATTCTGCCAACATAATCTATGCTTCATTATAATCTGCTTGTCTGATTTTCATGAAGTTAATACTTATAGAATCAAATAATAAATCTTTAATTATGGGGATATAAAATAATATAGTCTAAGAACTCCAAACTACCAATTAAAAAAAAAAGGAATAAAGAGCAATGTCACTGTTGGAGAAAATCATTTTATATGTTGATTTCTTTTTTGTCATTAAGTTTCTAACACAATTATTACCCATTTATTCATTTATTCATTGATGAATATACTTACTTATTTACAACTCTTCTTTAGTGACAATTATGTTTTTAAAATATGCTTGATACTGCTAATATGGTATAGTAAGAGAGACTTTGTCCAGGTTTCCATGTTTAATACCCATGAGTCATTCAATTTTATACACTGACAATTTAGAAATATTTAATTTTAAGAGTTTTAAATTCTCTTTAAACCAACATGTGATATATGTTTATATTTTCTACCTGTATTTACTACATTATATATTATATAATAAGGGTAAACAGAAGCCTTTATTCATATGAATAAACTGATATTATCTGCTAAAAGTAAGTAACTTAAGGGTTTTGATCAATGGGGTAAGATTTCTTAAAGTCCTAGACATAAATCTAATAATTTTCTTGGTAAATTAAATGAGACAAATTCTTTGGGATTGAAGGAGTAAAAATAAACAGTAAAAACAAGTCTCTAGGTTTTCTTATCTCTTTCCCCTTGCTAAATCCTTAGGTATAAATGATAGGTTTCTTAACAAAGTAGATACTGTCACATAGTCAGGATAGAACTCAATGTGATTTCCCACAAGGAAGTAAGGGATGTATAGAGCTAAGGCCTTTGGTCTTTGGACCCCAGAGAATAAAATACCCTGAGAGACCATGAAGGAAGTTATAAGAGATTGTCCATACCACTGAAGCCAAAGTGCTGAGGGTAAAGCAGATACAAATGAATTGTTAAGTCAGATGGGGAGGGGCTGTTAGTTTCATATGCTATATATTTGCAACTTAGTTTTTAATACATTTATAATTTTAAATTATTTTATTAAAAGAAGTAGCTAAAAGATTTAAATGATTTAATTTTTTTATATTTCTATATCCTCAGAAGTGATAAAAGATTGATCCAATGGAGACAATAGTCTATAAAATCTATTATCTAATATATGTATTAACATGTTTACTATGGTCACATTTTTAGTAATTATTATTGATATGAGAAAGGGAGAGAAACACACACACACACACACACACACACACACACAGAGAGAACATTAGTTTTGGTTGTTCCATTCACTTATGCATTCATTGGTTGATTATTGTATGTGCTCTGACTGGGACTCAAACCCATAACCTTTGCATATTGGGAAGACATGTTAACCAACTGAACTACTTGGCTTGTGTAGACTATGGTCACTTTTCTGAGAAGAGAAAGAGAAGGTAGATAGAAAACTAATTGGGAAACTGTTGAATTAATATAGACATTTTGAAAACTTGGACTTTACTGATAGCAGATGAAGTAGGAAAATACAGAAAACCTCAGATGAGTTATCACACTAACATGAAATAAGAGATGTGAAAACCTTTTCAACGGTGTCTTTGAAATTTTGAGGAGTAACAATAAAAGTAAAACTTATAAGAGATAAGGAAGATTTCAGAATAAGATAGGCTTGAAAGAGAGTTCATAGTGCAATTTTGTCATTTTAATTTGGTATGTCTATTATGCACTTAAGTACAAAAGCAGAAGAAGCAATTGGTTGTGCCAGTCTGAGTTCTAAGTAAGTTCCATACAAGAGGTATTTGTTTGGGATCACCTAAGTATGTTATTTTTAAGAAATATGAAGCTGTTTGATTTTACAAAAATAGTATACATGGAATGATAAAGGATCCAAAGACTCAGCCTTGGAGACTTTCAATGTAAAAAGATCAAAACAATGAGTTGAAGCTAAAAATAAGTGACCAAAAGGAGTTGCTGCTTAAAAAGTAGTGTGGTCCTCATGAGAGGAGGGAAGAAAATGCATAGGTGAAGAGAGACTGGTGATGTATGTTAATATCTGCTAATAGAATACAAATGAAGGGGGGTTGTGGGTGGAGGGGAGCAAAGGGAAAAAATTGGGACTATTATAACAACATAATCAATAAAATATACTTAAAAAATAGAACACAAATGAAGAGGAGGGAGCACTGACCATTAAGTGTTAGAAACAGATGGTCATTGGTCACATCAACATGAACGGACAGTTTTAGTGGAGTGCTGCAGCCCAAAGCCCAAATGTAGTTGCGCCAGGAGAGAAGTGGAATAAAGCAATTGTGAACAGCAAGCAAAGCAGCCTATGTTCTGTACAGAGATGTAGATAAATAGGTTAGTAATTAAAGGGGGAAATGAAGTCAATTGAATGTTGTTGTCTTAAGGTAGAAAAAAGGAATAACATGCTTGCAGTTGAGAAAGAGCAATTGAGATAGGAAGTTGTTGCTGCAACTATAGTGAAATGTTAGCTATAGCAATGGTCTTAATGATATGAGATGGTCTGAGATCTAACCTGTGAGCATGAGAATATGGATAACCATCCCAAGGTAGCAGAAGAAAAGTTGGAGTACATAAGGACAGATATGTGTGTGGGGGTAACTGGACTAATAGGAGCTTATAATAATGCCCTCTGTTCACTTTATTTTCATAATAAAATTTTAAAAATAAAGTTGCTTGCAAGGAATGAAGACAGGTGAGGAAATGTTGAAGGCCTGAGGAAAGAGCAGAAACTGTTAGGCACAAATGTTACCTGGTATTTATTTTTTACCTTCTGAGGGCTCAGAAAGTGTATTTGTAGTTGTGGTTTATTGTTGTATTCTATAAGATTATTTATATCAGACTTCCGGCCAAGATGGAGGCTTAGACAGACGCGCTAGGTCTCCCTCTACAACTAGAGAGGAATACAACTACTTCAAAACAAAGGATAACTAGAAATTCCAGAAAATAAAACTACACGGAAGCCCAACATATGAAGTTATAAACCAGCGGCGCTCTTTGGGCAGGTAAGAGTTAAAGAGGGCAGTGCTGTTTGCGGTCGCACCTGGGACAGCGGCAGGGAGAGCAGTCCCGGCTGCAGTCAAACCCCAGCAGCTCCCGATCCCAACGCTGGGGAGAGCAGCCACCACATCGCCTTGAACAGTGAGGCCCAGGGGGGCGGGAGGACGGATCCCGGTCTCCTAGCTGAATAACTGTGTGAATCCATCTTGGACCCCCGCCCCCAAAGAAAGAGCCACAGGGCTGCGAAATAGGTCGCGGACAGGCGCCGGTCGCTGAATTGTGACGCGTACACAGGCACTGCCCCCTACAGCCGGCCCAAGAAAACAAAACGCATCTGTCAAAATGAGGCAGGCAACTTTAGAAATACCGGTAACACAACTCACCAGGCAGCAGATAGAGAACCTGACAGATGAACAGATAAGAAACCTGTCAGATGATCAGTTCTGGGCCATTGTTATCAGGTGGCTTACAGAATTCACAAAAGAGCAGGAAAAAGATGAGAAAGAAGCGAAAAACACTCATAACGAAAGGAACAAAACCACATACGAGACAGATGGTGAGGAAATAAAATCCAGAGTTCATTTCAACAAACCGGAATATGGAGAAGGAACAAGCAGTCAACCAATGCAGCGAGAGGAAATGGGAAGCAACGATGAGAGGATCAGAAACCTCTGGGACAGCTATAAAAGGTCCAACATAAGAATCATTGGTTTGGCAGAGAGCGAGGAAGATGAACTAGAACTTGAAAAATTGAGTGAAAATATAATAAAGGAGAACTTCCCAGACTTGGGGAAGGAAGTGGACTTACAGGTCCAGGAAGCACAGAGAGTTCCAAAAAAACTGGACCCAGGGAGAACCACTCCAAGACACATTATAATCAAAATGTCAAAAAATAAAGATAAAGAGAGAATCTTAAAAGCAGCAAGAGAGAAGAAAAGAATTATGTACAAAGGGGTCCCAATTAGACTATCAGCTGACTTCTCAAGGGAGACCCTGCAGGCAAGAAGGGACTGGCAAGAAATATTCAAAGTAATGAAAATCCAAAACCTACAACCACAAATACTCTATCCAGCGAAATTGTCATTCAGAATAGAAGGACAGAGAAAGTGTTTCCAGGACAAAATAAAACTGAAAGAGTTCATTAGATCCAAACCACTATTATATGAGATGTTAAAGGGACTGGTTTAGAAAAAGGAGGATCAAGACAATGAAATCTAAAATGAAAACTGCATCACAAGAAACAACAGAAGCTAGGGAATTGAAACAAAGGCAAACTAAACAGGCAACAAGACTGGAAAAAGAACTATAGATACGGGGAACATATTGGGGGGAGGTCAACAGGGAGGGGGAATGGGGAGAGGGAGGGAGATGATATAGGCATTAAGGATCATGGTAGGAGGGAATGGAATAGACAGAGAGAGGTTGAGAAGAACTGTATGCACAACTAATGGACATGATCTAAAAGGGGGGGACAACTGGAGGGAGGGGGGCCACCGGGTGGAGGGGAGCAGAGGGAAGGGAAATTGGCACAAATGTAATATTATAATCAATAAAACACATTAAAAAAAAGATTATTTATATCAACAAAAATAATCAAATTATAAAAACTGTCTTTTTAATAATTTGATGATAAAATTAACTGTTTGTTTAGTGTCATAATTTTAGGGATAAAATTATCTTTCACTTTCCCACCAGCTTTCTTTATAATCTGATTTTATGCCTGAGGCAAGACAGTACATTGATTTCCCCAAGCAAATTGCTTATACAGAACTACAATGACAATTCTTTTAACAGTTTTTAAATCAATGAAAACTAATAATCAGTGTCTGTGTTTTTGGTTTTTTTTTTTAAATTATTTGTTTACAAGCTACAGAAACATATCAGGCAATCTCTAGCAAAATAACTTAATGGAATGTTTTGGGATAATGATTGGAAATACAAAGCAAAGGCTACATAAGCATTTCTTGAGCAAGACTAAAGTAAGGGAATCCTTGTAGTTTTTGTAAATCAATGGACACTCTATAGAAAACAAAACCAGGATGAGTTAACCTAAATAAATGACTCAAAACATCAGTGTCTTTTTTGGAAACTACAAAGCCAATGGAGAACTTGCCCAGTTTCTCCTTCTAGTCAAGGCTACAGCACCGTAATGCCTTATTATGTCAAAGGTTATGCAAGTTCTAAACAACGAAAGATGGCTTTGATGGAAAAGCGGGAAATAAACTGCACATTTTGGCTTCATAGAATTACATGTTATAATGAAACGTGGTGGTGGATTATGCTTAGGATAATTAGTGAAATTTAATTATTTAAATAGTTTGTTTTTCTTTATGCCCTACTCTTATTATGCTCATTATTCAAAGGTAATATGTTACTCTAAGTAATTCACTCATTCTTTCAAAATTATACTATCAAGACATTGTAATTAAAACAGTCTGGTACAGTCATAAGAACAGACACATAGATCAATGGAACAAAATAGAGGGCTCAGAAATATACCCACATCTTCATGGTCAATTCGTCGGCAGCCGTCCGTCTCGAGAGACGATGGTGTAGCTTCTTAAGAGTCTATCTGCACCGCCGAGAATGGCTGTGCAGTCCGACTCGGGAGTGACACGGTATCTGTCTCCTCCCGTGTTGAATAGACATCTTGCGATGACGCTGAAGCTACAGAGCCTGGGCAGGGTAATATGGAGGGTCTGCTGTTGCCCATGCAGCAAACCCCCCCTCTCTTCGCAGCTGAAGGGTCCAAGGGAAAGACGGAGTCAATACAGCTTGGCTTCAGGTGCGCCGCAGGAGTTGCCGGTGTTGACTACAACGTCAAACCGCCTTAGGGACTCCGGCTCCGGATTTTCTGTCGGGGTTTACTCCCTTAGCCTTTCCCCTGAAGAGGTATGCCGCAAGGCAGCGGAGGTTTTTTGGAGTCAGAGTTTTCCTTCTCTGATGTACCCTGACTGGAAGATCGAACCAGCGACACTTAGCTCGCAGGCCGACGCTCAATCCACTGAGCTAAACCAGCCAGGGCATATGGTCAATTAATATATGATGAAAGAGGCAAGAATATACAATGGAGTAAAGATAGCCTCTTCAATAAATGCTTTTGGTAGAACTGGACTGGTACATCCAAACAAAGTGAATGTAGACCACTATCTTACACCATACACCAGAATAAACTCAAAATGGATAAAATACTTAAATATAAGTATGTGCTACCATAAAAAGTCATAGAGGAAAGCAGAAGCAGTAAAATTTCAGATATCTCACATAGCAAAATTTTTTTGCTGATATATCTTCTAAGGCAAGAAAAACAAAGAAAAAATAAACAAATGAGACTATGTCAAATTAAAAAAGCTTCTGTACAGCTAAAGAAACCCTTATCAAAATGAAAAGAGAACTCACTGTATAGGACAACATATCTGCCAATGACACATCAGACTAGGGTCTAATCTCCAAAATATATAAAGAACTCATATGATTCAATACCAGGAAGACAATACAATTAACAAATGGGCAAAGGATCTGAATAGACATTCCTCTAAGGAGGACATACAGAAGGCCTATAGACATATGGAAAGATGCTCAACATCGCTAGCCATCAGAGAGATGCAAATAAAAACCACAATGAGATACCACCTCACACCAGTCAGAATGGCCGTCAGTAACAAATCAACAAACAGCAAATGCTGACGAGGATGCAGAGAAAAGGGAACCTTAGTGCACTGCTGATGGGAATGCAGGCTGGTGCAGCCACTATGGAAAACAGTATGGAATTTCCTTTAAAAAATGAAAATGGAACTGCCTTTTGACCCAGTGATTCTGCTGCTGGGAATATATCCTAAGAATCCCAACTCACCAATTCAAAAGAACGTATGCACCCCTATGTTCATAGTGGCATTATTTACAATAACCAAGTGCTGGAAGCAGCCTCAGTGCCCATCAGTAAAGGTGTGGATACAAATACTGTGGTATATTCACACAATGGAATACTACGCAGCAGAAAGAAAGAAGAAACTCCTACCCTTAACAACAGCAAGGATGGAACTGGAGAATAAAATGCTAAGTGAAGTAAACTAGTCAGTGAAAGACATTTTATATGAACTTACTTATAAGAGGTCTCTGGTGAACAAAACAAACCAAGGGACAGAGCCACAGGCCGTAAACATGCAACAAGCTGACAGTGTCCAGAGGGGATGGGGAAGGGGATAATGGTGGAAAGAAAGGGAAGAGACTAGACAAAGAACATGTATGAATGACCCATGACATGGACAGCAGTGTGGGAATTGACTTTGGGAACAGGGGGTGGGATGGGCAGAAGAGAACAGAGGAGGGAAACTGGGGCAAAAGTAATCTAATAACAAAAAAAATTCCTACAAATATAATTAATAAAACTGAGAATCTATGAGTCTCCTTCCATTATTTTAGTTTTATAAAACCATATATTTTCTCATTTATTTGTTTTATTTTTAACTTGCATATTTTGGCTCATTTTCAACACTATATCATATATCATTTAATTATATTTAAAATATTCCTTCATACAAAATTTAAATATTTTGATATATATATATATATATATACATACTTATTTATAGACATATTAGTTCTCTACTTTTTTTATTTACTCTTTAGCTTTCTCCTCTTTATTTATTTTTTCTCATTTTTATCTTCCCATTTTCCTTCTTAGCTGTTCTTTCTTTTCTTTGTCTTTTTCATTTAGTTATTCTTTAAGAGGCTCTCATAAGGGCAAGAGAGATAAATCTTTCAAACATATTCTTCACCAATAACATGAAATATACCTTCATATGACACTGGATTATAGCAGCAAAATAATCTGGAGAGAAGATGAAGGATCACATTTCCTATTGTCACTGTTTATGATGACGGCCTTGCCAAAGTTGTTTGTTGGAGCTGGTATCTAAGGCAAACTACACACAGGCAAGGCCCTTTTTATTTTAATATCAGAGAGTGGGAAGAACGTCAATCTTCCGGTCTGCTTTGGAAATGCACTTCTTTTAAAGCTCTACCCACTTCTCTTTGATTAATGGTTAGGAAGGTAAAGGAACTCTTCTATTTAAAAATAACTGCTCAGGGTCAATGATTTAATTTCTCCCACTGGGCTTTTTATGGGTAGAAAATGTTCAAATGCTTACTGCTGAGAATAAATTGTCACATGCAGCCTTGATTTTTTTTTCAATATATTTAGAACTTTACTTTCGACAGTTTTGTTTGTTTTAGTGAAGAGAGGTAGCTGCATAAGAAGCTATGTGGGCTATCACACATGACCGAAATGTTTGACTCGTAATTCTGAATAATAAGAGAATATTGTTTATTTACCAAAATTTCTACAGATTTGTTTAAAATACTGTGACCTGTATGTCACAGCCATGAAGTAGTGAAACTAACAGAGACATTAGAGAGCAGAAATTTTGAGACAACAGAAATCCAGTTATTTTTCTAAAAAAAAAATCAATTTACTAATATACCTCTGTTTAGTCTTGTTCATTACTTCCATTTTCAATTTCTTTTAAAAAATGTAATATAATGGACCTAAGACATTTAATCACATTATAAATTTAGGAAATGAATCAAATCAGCTTTATTTAGTTCCTTTTCTGAAAGTTACATGTTCCTATAACTTAGGTTTCTAGAACCAGGCTCCTTTTTCCTGGAGCCTAGGATAGCAAGATTTCTAAGAGTTACAGGTAGAATTGTATCCCAGGAAGGAGCCAACCCCACCCTCAGCATGTGTCTTGGAAATAACATTTTGATAATAGAGATGTTCTTCTTCAGAGAACTGTGGAGAAGAAAGTCTTATACTTGGTTTCAGCAGTTACATTAACACTCTTCATTCAAGATCTCAATGACTTCACATCAGGCTTGCGGTAGTTTAAGGTTCTAAGGTTCTGTTCTGACATAAAAGCACAAAGATAAACATGATTTTAGGTGATTCCAAGTGCAGGGAACACACACAGAGCAATGAGTATTAGGAACTAGTTAGTGTATTCACCCAGGAGACAAGAGCTGGACCAATATTGAGTACGAGAAACTCCACGGGACAGTTTTAAAATCTATCACAAGTTCATAACTCACTCAGAATAAAATAAGTACAAAGTCTTTACTAAGGCCAAAGACCCTGTACTTTCTGAATAGCAGAAGATTGAATGATCGGTCTAATTCTGTTGTATAATAGAATAATATAGACATCTGCATGTCTGCTTTCTCGTTTTAATTAGAAACATTTTCACAAATAATACCTCTATTTTCTCCCACATTTAAACCATTTTCTTTGTCTTTTTTAGCACGTAAACATCTAATTGCATATTTGTTTTTAATTTATTTTAATTGCCTCATTCCCTCTTTCAAGCATGCAGATTATTGAAAGCAGGGAATATGCTTTTGTCTTTTTGTCTGTTCACAGTATTGAGAACATTGTCTGTTTCTTATTGAAATTTAAATATATTGAATAGGTAAATGAAATATGTAGTACTCCACAGTGTGTTAATTAGATGTGAGCTTCCACCTGTGTTTCTGTTCAGATTGACCAATGTACATCTGAAAAATATTGACCTATGTAAAGTAAAAGAATAATAGGGACCTAACGATTGATGGTTTATTCTCCAATGATGTGATTTCTGTGGTCGATGAAACAAGTGGTAACAAGCGATGCAATATAGTGAGTATTTCTGCATAAGATCAATTTATCCTGTGACTCTCCAGGGAGGATTAGCTCCAGAAACTATCAAAGGACATCATTATAGTTTATTTTCACCTACTTGGTAAATCCATGAAGTAAACTTTAAAAACAGGATTTTTATAAAGGTCCAGTTTATAAAATATTGTTTTTATTACATTCCCTAATAAATATTAAAACCAAGTAAAAGGAGTTTTGAGCATTTTAAAAGGTTATTGATTTAATAAAAACCAAAAATTATATATAACTATTACAGGGAAATATGATTACATTATAATTTTTTATAATACAATGCAGAGCAGTTTCATTACTTTTATTAAATTAATCTCTCTGCTATCTGAGATTCTATTTTTCTACTCAACAAAATTTAAAGGTAAAATATGCCTTTTAAAGATTTCTGTTCAGAAAAAAGTTCAGCTTATGTTTATATAATAAGATTGGTTTGTGAGACATCGATGTAACGTGGCAGCCAAGAAGAGTGACCTGGAATGCGCATGTGTGAACAATGATGACTTCACTGTACTAGTCAGTTGGGGGTGGAAATGCCATTGAGTGAGCATGTGTATTGCGTGCCCATCACATTCAAAATGACTGAACAAGTAGAACAATTAATCTGCATCAAATTTTGTGCTAAGCTTGAACATTCCTCCACAGAAACTATTCGGATGATTCAGAAGGCCACGGCAATGGACAGCTGGTGATTGGCAGATCCATCATAACAGAGCACTGCTAAAGCATCACATCTCGTGCAGAGATTTTTGATGAAACATCAAAACACTCAGGTGACTCAGGCCCGTTACAACCCAGATGTGTCACCCTGGGACTTCTGGCTTTGCCTTAAACTAAAATCACCTTTAAAAGGGAAGAGATTTCTGACCACCAACGAGATTCAGGGAAATATGATGGGGCAGCTGATGGCTTTGGGAGAACTGTGTGAGGTCCCAAAGTGCCTACTTTGAAGGGGAGCGAGGCACCATTATCCTATGTACAATGTTTCTTGTATCTTGTATCTTCTTCAATAATTTTCTCTATTTTTCATATTACATATCTGGATACCTCTGGACTAATTATATATATACTATATATACTTCTATTTGGGTATTATGATACTGTGGTACCTTGGGATATTTGAGAAAATGAGAACTCTTCTGACAATGAGCATCACATGAGGTGTATTTTGATTAGCAATGCCAGAAAACATGAGCCGGTTGTTCAATTCCATTTAGTATTGGTGACAATATTCTTGTTATAATATTTTTGTTATAAAAATACAACTTAATGTAGTGTTACACAATAATAATGCTTTATTGCATTGTTTTTAAAAATGTGTTTACTATTTGTTTTCATAAATAAAATTTAAATTATTTTGTATAATTAAATTGAATTTGAGTGTCACAAAGGAATTATTCTGAACATTGTTTCAAATATTTTATGAAATATAATAACATATATAATATTATTCAAGAGTGTCTGCGACTTTTAAAATATTATTAAATTAAATCTATATAATGAGATAAATTCTTTACTTATACCACTATGTGTTTTCCCTCCTTGAAATTAATTATTGTATTAAAGTTTTATTTACTAAAGCATAATGAATAGATTTTTGTGTAAAGTTGGATGACTTTTGGGGTATATATAAAAATTTATCATTAGGATGCATAACATTTCACCGTAAAAATGTCCTCTTTTTTTTCCCAAACAAGCACCATCGGAAAAGGTACCTTGATTTGGTGATAACTTTTATTTAATGCCTTAGAATTTTTAGCATGAGTATTGCAGGCATCTTCTTTCTGCTTTGGTAAAGAATCACACCGTGTTACATGTGCATGTTTATTATATTACTTCCTCTAGTCAAGAAATGAAATCACAACTTTAGTATAAAACTGATTAATAAATTCATTATATAAAATTTATTTTAGACTTTATTTTGATGTTTTACTGCAGTTATATTAAAACATAACTACATTTTGTAATGCTTCATTTGATAATTAATTATACTCTAGCTATTTTTTAGTTATTAGTTTAGAAAAAATTATCAATTTGATACTCTTTCATAATGAGTCATTTTGTCACCTAGAACACCATATTCGTTGAATTTTCCAGGCACATTAGGACTACTTTCAATATTTTGATTGAAAGAAAAATACTTAACGGTTCCTAAGTAGAGTAAGCCACTACTTGATATTAATTTTGTAAAATGTATATTTATTACATGTAGTTTATTTTTCTGTTTTTTGTGGTTGTGGTCTCAAAGATTGTTAATTTTTCCTCATTTTTAGTTTTCTCTCTTTTTGCTCCTTATATTGAGACTTATGGTTTTTTGTTTGTTATTTTATTTTTGTTTATGCTTTCTTTTGTATTATTGTATTTTTATTTAGATTTGGAGTTGGGAGGCACTGTTGTTTGGAAAAGTAAGACTCTGCTCCACACTATACCTTTCATTAGATATTAGATGTGACAATGGACCAGGACTTGGCCAGTGATATTGAGAGAATGTACTGTGGTTAACTTTCTGACATTTCCCTGAGGGATGATCAGGGCTTCCCTCAACTTTCTATACCTTACTACATGAGACATGCAAGTGAGGTCTCCTGGACTAGGCAGATGAAGGAAACATGCTAAGGATGACAGCAAAACCGTAATAGGAGTATGGGTCCCTGGCCAACCCTGTGAATTGTAACCTTCATAAAATCTTGGTCCCTCTATCTCTAGATTAATGAGATAACTTAAGTATCATGGCTCAGCCACTTTTATTTTGGGTTTCTGTATCATTCTACAAAAAATATGTCGTAATTAATAAAATGATTTTATCAATCCCAAACTATCTCATTCAGTAACTTGTTTTAAAAAATAATAATGTGTAATTAAAATGTTTCCTTTTTTATTGGGTGTCATTATTTGTGATTCCCCTTGGTAAATTAATTGATTTAATCATTACTGGTTATCAGGGTTACAGTCTATGTGATCAGTTTATTATTTTATCAGAAGTGATTTGTTGCAAGTTTTTTTTACTTACAATATTGTAAATGTTCACAAAATAAAATTTAGAAATGCATTCCTGCCATGTGTAGTTTCAACAAATAACAATTAACATTGGTCTCATTAAGAACATTAGTGACCTACAAAATATAGACATTAATAACAATGTCTTAGGTGATAAATATATTTAGCAAATAAGAGTTCTTGAAAAAAAGTATAAATATATACTTAACTATATCAACCATATATGCAACATTTTTAAAGGCTGTGAGGAAAGATGCCCATTAAAATCTCTGTCCTTGAATCTGGATAATTTTTTTGATTAACTCGTTTAAAGATAAAGGGAGAGATTTGGAGGGAGAGAACTGTCATTCAACATGTTGCTACTACAAACGCAATTTCTTACAGAGAAAATAGTGAAATCAATCATATTAATTTTTAACATTCTAGCTATTTAATAAAGTAAAATGTGTTTTTCTATATAACATATATTCCATGAAAAATAATGTCGGTTATTTGCATATATATTATTGACTTTTATGTATATAATTCAGAAGCTTAATCTGTATCATTGGGAAGTATTTTTAATCCTTGCAGTTCTAATTATGAAATTACCAAATTCTTAAATCTATGATCATAACAAAATGTGTTTAGACTTTATAATTAATTACTATCCAAAACCCTGTCATTTCAGTCCTTTTTTCTTCTGTTTAAAAACAATTCTAATTTTTATTGTCACTATGGTTCCTAGCCCTTTGTCTGTGAACACTCGTTTTAAACATTCATAATATTATCTCAAACATAATAATAAAATGACAAATAGTTACAATGGAAAGTCATGTCTCATGTGATTTCACTTTGTCTTTTAGAAGAGAATCACATCTGATGCCTTGGTTAACTGTACACATTATGATTAACAATGATACAGAAAACAAATGCAAATTCAGAAAAAAATATTAAAATGCATCACTATTATCTAGCTATTAATAAAAAATAATATATTCTTAGAGGTCCTGATGTAACCTTGGAGCAAGGGGTTTGGCCACCCATTGCCTACGTACACATGATCCAAATATCTGTGAGGAAGGAAATAGATTTTTATTAACAGGGTTCCAAATCTGGGAGTGCTGAGAATACTCCTGCTTTGAGCCCTTCTCTCCCATGAGATCCAGACTTTGTTTGCTCCCCAAAAGGCTGCAAGCCAAACTCATGCCCCCAAATTCCCCATTTCCTTATTAGTCCTTAAGCCAGCCAGGCAAACAGATCCCCACCCTCTCTGGAATGTGCACTTGTGGGTTTCAGAGTCGCCATCCTCTCGCAGCAGGTCTCTCTTTCAGGATCAGGGTTGGGCTGTTCTCAGTCTCCATGTCGCAGTCCAGGATCCCTGTGCTGTGCTGCACCAGACCCTAGTGCTCCAGAGGCTAGAGCCCAGCATGGCACACGTCCCAGCGAGGGACCCTGTTTCCAGGAGCGGGTTTCCAACCATGTAGGGCCTAAGCACCTGGTGGGCGGGCATCTGCCTGGTCTAACAAGTGCTCCCAACTGAGCAGGTAGCAAGGACCAGAGACTCAGAGTGTCCAAGCACACCTATGACCTAAAGTTCCAAGCCTAAGGACCATGAACCAAGAGCCAAAGCAAGGGCCAGAGTCAAGAGAGAGCTCCTCCCTACCTTCTGTTTAAAAAGACTTCTCACCCAAAGTCCCATGCACTCTGGAAACAAGTGGGATGTCCAGCTTTCCAACCAATGAAGACCAGTGTCCATCATATTTGCCTTTGCCCCTCCTCCAACTGAGCAAGTCAATCTCTTCCTCTAAATTGCTAATAATAGCATTAACTATCTTGTGAGGTTGTGAGGGATGGATGGGTTAATATACATCTAGTACTTAGCACAATTATTTTTAGCAATAACAAAAGAAAGATAAGGAAAAGGATAAAGAAGAATGTCATGCTGCAAGTTTATATGAATAATAAACTTTCAGTTAGTGTTTCAAGTTACTTAGAATGGTGTCACTTTTTCTAATTTATTTTAATATGCTAATGTAAAATTATATTATGAGTTATCATTAGATTACCTAAGGGAATATTTTATTTTTAGAAAATACTTTTTCAAATAATTTTATAATCTCCAAAGAAAATTAATAATTAGTTAACTTACCTAGTATTAATTAAATAAATGCATGCTAATTTGAAATAAGATTAATATAAATTTTATGTTTGATCTTGTAGAAGTTATACTAAAATATTATAGACAGAATTTCTTTGAAACTATTTTATATCCCACTAAAATACTGGCTTTTTGTTTTATAAAATTATGCTGAAGCATTATATTTTAATAAGTAAATGGTAAAATAACCATTAATATATGACTCATACTCCCACCACCAGTTGGATTGTAGTCAAATATTAACATTAATTCTTGAAATGTTGAATATTAGTAAAGATTAGAACTGAAGCAAAAAATATGTAATGAGGTTTAGATTTAGCAAATATCATTTAATGTTTAAACCTAATTGGGCAGGTATCGAAATATTCACATCGTTCTATATTTCTGTAAATTCTGTTGTATGTATTACTCTCAATCAATCTGTATCACATTACTACTCATTTATTAATCAGCTCTCATATTCATGTTGAGACTTTCCTTCCATAAAAATATCTTGACTCAGTTATGCACTATGCTTCCATTGTCTCTTAATTATCATAGCATTAGGATTTCTAAGCTTATATATTCATTAACTTGTTACCCATTTATGTAGTACATATTACCCAGTTGCTACCTACAATTTCTCAAGAAATAACTAGCTCCAAGAAAAGTAGTTGTACAGAATCCGTCCTCAGGTAAGCATGGGTGGGAATCTCAGAGGACCCAGCAAAAAGTGTCCTGTGACTCTAAATCAAGTGGGTAAACACTGTTCTGAACAGAAATCAGCCAGGGACTGATGGTGTGAGACCATACCACGAGAAGAGAGCCTAGCTGCCACAGGTATATCCATATCCTGTGAGGAAACATATTTTCAAAAATAAACAATATTGATATGTACAGCTATTTATTTGTAATCTACTGGAGGATATTTCCAATTCAGTGAAACAGTGTTTCAAATTCCATTAAACAACAGTTTAAAGCTTGTCTCTTATATAGACATTCAAATGCATGTAGTGAATGTCATTGCTAATAACAGTATGTGGACTAAAATTTAGGGTTCTAATCTGGCTTTGCATAATTCTCCTAAAGCATATTTTTCATATCAGTAGGTTACAAATGTCAGTTCTGTGTTTGTTATGTATCTCAATTAACCTACAATCATGTGATGGAATATTTTGCACTCATGAATTCTTCGAAGTATGGTAAATAGAAGAAAGAATAAATATGATAATAATAAAAATTACCAATATTTATGTGGCAGGACAAATGCTAAGCTAATTAAAAATATTTATTTATTTATTACAATGATCCCCTGATGTATGTGCTATTATAATTCCATTTTTTTATTGATGAATAAATGAATGCATGGAAGAAAATAAGGTGTATTATTTTTTTAACTTAAAAACATTTTTTCTGTCATTTGTAGGGATAAATTAGGGGATTATTATTTTTTTTTGCTTTTTTCATGACCTTCTTTTAAAGAAAGTTCCATTTTTAATAAAAAAATTATCAGTGTTTGATATCAGGCTAGGTACTGTTTTAAGCATGTGTTGCTTCTTTTGTGCCAAATGATTTTGTTAAGTCTCCATTTTTGGTTAGTCAGTAAGAACCAAATCTGCAGCACTTCCTCAACAGTAGAAGCATATGGTATACACATCTTTCTTCAGCCTTAGAATTTTCCCATGTATTTATTGCAATTCTCTGTGACACACTACAATAATTATTATTGTTATTATTTTACAGAATGCAAAATTTTTAATCACTGTTGCATCTCTTGCAAATAAGGCATTACCTTGACAAATGGCAAACCAGGTGAACCAATATATTCAAGGTGGCAGAGTGCTGCCCCAACAAGGCCATCCTGAGTAATGGCTAGATGGAGCCACAGTCTGCTCCCACCTGCAAGATATTTGTATCTTGGTGACATCCTACACTGCGCTAACTCAGGAAAAGTAATACCCAGCACCATGCCATAACTTCTGGGCTGTCCCATCCAAGTTTCTGCTGTATTTCATTAGATGTAAATTTCTCTCTTTGTGCAAGAAAATATTAAAACAAATCAATTGTACAACTTATCGCTATTGGTTTTGGTCAGTGCTGAGCATGTGTTTCTTGAAGCGTATGTTAGTAGTTTATTTTTATCTCTTTAGCAATCCTCTAAGTTTCCTTTGACTAATGAGGTTTCTCCTCCATTTCCCCATCCTTTAATGCTGTTGCTGTGAATAATGTGTCTTCTGTTCCAATGTCAATATCTTAAATTGCAATCTTAATTTTTCTTGTCTGAAAGTTTCTTCTGATTCTATTTCTTAACTGAGCACATTATTTCCTTTTCAATCCCCTCAAATAGAGGCTTTTTATTATTTCATGTTCCCTTATAACTTATGATGAAATACAAGATTACTCTGTTCCTTATTTTGAAACTTTCTCTCCTATCCCCTTGCAAAATTCATTACTGATTGTGCCATCTTGATATAGTTCTCTCTACAGTTCTTTATTCTGCAATTGTCCCTTTTATGGATATTATCTTAATTTATCTAACATCTTATGTGATCTACAAAATTATTCTTCAATTTATCAGAATGTCTTCTTGTTCTTGATAAAAATTATTATCTTCTATAAATAATTTTATTTTTGACATTTATCTTCTATCACATGCTGGATCATTGGGAAGCAAAACATCTTTGAAGTTTCAGTGTTAAATATCCTAATTTCTGAACAGATCTTTTTATTCATAGGCTATGTCTTGCTTTATACACAACTGAGATTTAAGGACAATTTCTTTTTATTTTAACTTCCTTGCCCTTCTATCATTTTGTAACTTATCAAGCAACACTTATTCACACACATAATTTCTCTATGTAGCTTCCCTAAACCTGTGCCCATACAATTAAATGCTAATAAGTAAAATCAAATAGGTATTAATATACTATACATTTATAATCAATAATGACAACTAGTTAATAATATCAGATTGTTTATTTTTAAAATCAAGGAACTTTAAACTAAAGTACTTACTTTGTATACTAGAGTAAATAAAACCCATGAGATAGTAACTTCCCAAGCACTCAATTTGATCATTTCAACTCTCTTTACTTCTCTTCCACAAAAAAAGGAGGAAAGTGTTCCTCTGATTAAGATACAATATTTCTATCTGCATTATGACCCACCTTTACCATCTTATTTTAGAAAACATTTAGTCTTTTCTCCTTACTTTCCTAGAACATAAAATACTTTACTTTTACTGAACTCAAAAAAAAGTTAAAATTAACCTTCTTATAATAAAATGAAATAATAAAGTAGAATATAAAATGATGGAACCACCAATGTATACTTTAATTCAAAATCTACAAAAGTAGAAATTTTATATGTATTAATTTCTAACCCATAGACTTCAAAATGAACCTCACATGCTCTTCTGTAATTATGGACTTTTAATGTGGAAACACATTATTTATTGAACAGTTATTGTTTTAGAAGTGAAAGTATTTTTTAAACTTCATAATTCTATAGTGATAGAGCTATGATCATAAGCCAAGTATATATTTTTTGTTTTGTTATTTTGTTGGTAATTTAAAACTGTATTATCCAGTTTGTCTCTCATTTTTTGTCTAGCCTATTGTAGTGGTTAAGAACATGGTCTTTGAAATCAGATAACCCTGAGATTAAAACGTAGCTCATCATCTTATGAGAGCTGGAGGCATGGTACATTTAGCTTACCATAACTATGCTTTACCATGTTAATATATACATTGCAATAAAACATTGGCTAACTGATCATCTTGTTGTAAATATTAAATGTAATACTGCATATTAAATACTTGCTTATTCCACACCAATAAGCAATACAAAGTAAATGTCAGCTATTATTGTACTAAATATTACCCAAAACATTCTTAGTTAACCAATTATTCATCAAATAATCTGCTATCCAGTAACTCAGTATGATTATTTCCTATTACATACTCACTTATACTACTGATTTCCAATCATTTAGAAGTCATTCATAAAATTTAGTGAGACTACTACATACCAATCACTTTGCAAATTTATGTGAATTCAAAGATAAAGAAAAAATTATAAAGCATGGGGTCCTTTGGGGCAGAGATTTTAATTTTACCCCTGTATCAGCATTCTTTGTAACATTCATGATATTTTCTTTAGGAACCAAACTTCCTAGATTACAAAAAATACCTACTCTGTCATTTTAAAGGCAATCTTTTTAATGCAACTCTCTTTGCATTGTTATCCAATACATATTCTTTCCTTACTTTAATTTTTCATTAATTTATCGATAAGCATATTATATTAGTTATTAATTTCTGTATAACAGGTTACCACAAATTGAGTGGCTTACGTCAACACACATTTGTTACTGCAGTCTCTGAAGTCTGGAATCCAAGCATGAATTAGTTTGGTAATTTGCTTCAGGACCTCTGATAACTCTGGAATCAAGGAAGTAGCCAGAGTAGGAGTCTATCAAAGGTTAGACTGGAAAAGGATCAGCTTCCAAGTTCACATGGTTGGTAGGATTCAGTCGTACACAATTGCAATGTATATATTTATTATTTTGCTAGCTATTAGCCAGAGGTCTCCCTAACCTTCTAGCTGGTGGTTGGACAATGGTGAACCTTGATTCCTTACCACACGGACCTGTACACCATTGTCATTTGATTGCTCAAAAACAGGCAGAACCAAAAGGCAATCAAGTTGAGTCCACTAGCAGTATAGAAGTTACAATGTTATATAGTGCAACAGTGGAAATGAAATGACGTTTCCTTTATCATATTCTATTGGTCAGAATAAGTTATAGGTGCTTCCAGTACTCAAAGAGAGAAAATTCCACAAGGCCGTAGGTGCAAGAGGGTGGTAACAATGGCAATGAAGGCAACTGAAAATCTCTCTGCCACACATACTGGTATGCATTCATCTATTTGTTTATAAGAATATTATTGATATACAAAACTTGAATGTAAGTTATTAAAGGGCATATTTTTAACATATTTTGTGATATTTTTGATAATCAATTTGAAATTGAATGATGAACATACAATAGTAGATTGGTAGTATATGAATGTAGCTTATTTAAGGAAAAATTTATAGAATCAATGCTCTATAGACTTTGCATAGTGTTGCAATAATGTGCTTATTTTCCAAAATTAATAAACCATAAGCCAAGCTAGTTTAGTATAACTTTGAGAGCTGCTTGTGAGTAAATTTACTAGGCCAAAAATCCTACTTAAAAATAATATACTATATAAATGGGGAAAACCTGGGACAATTGTAATTGAAAAACAATAAAATTAAAAAATATATACTACATGTAATTTACCCATAATTTTCATTCTTTTTGTGTGACATATAAGCCTTTTTGATTGTTTTTTTCTTACAAAAGTTAATTGTTTTACTTATTCCAGATTCAGGTCTTCTGCCATGAATTCTATGATTGAAATAAAATTCTCAGCCTGAGTTATTTAAGTAATTGTATGAAAGAATAAAAACATAATATTACAATAGGAGAAATAGACAGCTACCCCTCTTAATATTATTTGTGGACTCTCTGGACAGCCTGATGTTTGACCTTCTTAAATGAGCATCTTGCTTTCAACACCCACAACTGATGTACATACATGATCACTTGGCTGTCAATATTCATAACCATCTGTTATGATGGCAACATGCCTGCTCTCAAAACGGTGTTCCAACTTATACCACAAGTGCCAACAAAGTAGATTGGCAGCCCACAATTCTGAAAATGCTCCCTCTTGTTCTGCATAAATTGATGCCACATTAACATCCACATGACTTCTTACCTCCACACCACCTGTTCATTCATTTTAAGCCAAAATTATCCATGAATCAGGCCAATAATGAGCAATTGATGAAACAACACAGGACACCAATGGGATATTCCAATGTACTGCATGTTGCTCTGTTTTTGAAAGGGACAGTTTGGATTCAAAAAGCACAATTATGTGGGTGTAAAAATTTATAGGTCATTTTAAGAATAATGATTCTGTTTTAAGTTTTTAAGGAAAGTCCATAGTGTTTTCCACAGTGGCTGAGTGAGCCTGCATTCCCACCAACAGTGCACTAGGGTTCCCTTTTCTCCACATCCTTGCCAGCACTTGTTGTTTGTTGATTTATTAATGATAGCCAATCTGACAGGTGTAAGGTGTTAGCTCATTGCGATTTTAATTTGCATCTCTGATGGCTAATAATGTAGAGCATTTTTTCATACATCTATGGGCCATCTGTATGTCCTCCATGGAGAAGTGTCTATACAGATCCTTTGCCCATTTTTTAATTGGATTTTTTGTCTTCCTGGTGTTGAATCATATGAGTTCTTTATATACTTGGAGATCAAACCCTCATCTGAGGTATCATTGACAAATACGTTCTCCCATAAAGTTAGTTACCTTTTCATTTTGATGATGGTTTCTTTAACCAAGCAGATGCTTTTTAGTTTGATGTAGTCCCATTTGTTTACTTCTTCCTTTATTTCCCTTGCCCTAGGAGATATATCAACAAAAATGTTGCTAGGTGGGACATCTGAAATTTTCTTGCCTATGTTTTCCTCTAGGATTTTTGTGGTGCCATGACTTCTATTTAAGTCTTTTATACATTTTGAGTTTATTCTGGTGTATGGTGTAGGTCAATTGTCTAGTTTCTTTCTTCCTTTCTTCTTTCTTTCTTTTTTCTTTTTTGCATATACCTGTTCAGTTCTCCCAGCACCATTTATTGAAGATGCTATCTTTACTCCACTGTATACTCATGTCTTCTTTGTCAAATATTAATTAACCATAGAGAATTTGGTATATTTCTGGGTTCTTTATTCTGTTTCATTGATCTATGTGTCTATTCTTATGCCAGTATCAGGCTGTTATGATTATAGTGGCCTTGTAGTATAGCTTTGAATCAGGTGTTGTGATCTCTCCTAAGTTGTTCTTTCTCAGGATTGCTGAGGCTATTCAGGGTCTTTTTTTGGTTCCATATAAGTTTTAGAAATATTTGTTTTATATATGTGAAATACATCATTGGTATTTTAATAAGAATTGCATTGAATCTATAAATTGCTTTGGGTAGTATGGAAATTTTAAGATATTAGCTCTTCCAATCCATAAACATGGTGTATGCTTCCAATTATTTGTATCTTTCTTAATTTCTTTCTTCAGTGTTCTAGTTTTCCAAGTACAGGTATTTTACCTGCTTGGTTAAGTTTACTCCTAGGTACTTTATTTTCCTGGTGCTATAGTAAATGAGATTTTTTTCTAGTTTCTGTCCCTGATATTTCATTATTGGTGTACAAAAATGTCATTGATTTCTGAATATTGACTTTTTATCTCGCTATTT
This sequence comes from Furipterus horrens, assembly GCF_987537825.1. NCBI lineage: Eukaryota > Metazoa > Chordata > Mammalia > Chiroptera > Furipteridae > Furipterus > Furipterus horrens. The sequence goes on from NW_028327171.1 coordinate 15,273,260, forward strand.
TGCTAAATTCACTTATTAGGTCAAGTAGGCTTTTTTATAGAGACTATAAGGTTTTCTATGTACACTATCATGTTTTCTGAAAGTAATGACAGTTTTACTTCTTCATTTTCAATTTGGATGCCTTTTATTTCTTTTTCTTGTCTGATTTTTGTGGCTAGAACTTTAAGTACTATTTCGAATAAGAGTGGTGAATACAGGCACACTTGTCTTATTCCTGACCTCAAGGGGAAAGCTTTTAGTTTTTGCACATTGAGTTTAATGTTGGCTTTAGGTTTCTTGTATTTGGTTTTTATTATGTTGAGTTAAGCTGCCTCTGTTTTTATTTTGCTGAGTGTTTTTATCATAAATGGGTGATGGATTTCACTAAATGCTTTTTCAACATCTATTGATACCATTATGTGATTTTTATCCTTCATTCTGTTTATGTGCTGTGTTATGTTTATTGATTTGCAAATATAGTACCATCCTTGCATCCTTGGGATGAATCCCACTTGATCATGGTGTATGATGTTTTTAATGTGTTTCTGAATCTGGATTGCCAGTATTTTTTGAGGATTTTAGTATCTATGTTCATCAGAGTTATTGACCTGTAGTTTTCTTTCTTTGTAGTGTCTTTACCTGGTTTTGGAATTAGAATGATATTTGTCTCAAAGAAAGAGTTTAGAAGTCTTCCTTCTTCTTGAATTTTTGGGGTAGTTTGAGAAGGACAGGAGTTAGTTATTTGACCCAGCAATTCTGCTGTTGGGAATATACCTTAAGAATCCCAAATCACCAATTCAAAAGAAATTAGGCACCCCTATGTTCATAACGGCACCATTTACAATAGCCACGTGCTGGAAAAAGCCTAGATGTCCATAAGTAAATGAGTGGACAAAAAAACTGTGGTACATTTGTACATTGGAATAGTACACCGCGGAAAGAAGAAGGGACTCCTTTCTTTTGTGACAGCATGGATGGAACTGGAAAATATTATACTAAGTAAAATAAAGTAATCAGTGAAAGACAAATACCATATGATCTTACTTATAAGAGGACCCTAATGAACAAAACAAACTATGGAACACTATAGAACCATAGGCATGAAAATAAAATACAGACTGCCAGTGACAAGGGGGGGTGAGTGGGAAGGGAGGGATAATGGTGGAAAGAAAGGGAAGGGACTAGACAGAGAACATGTATGAATGACCCATGACATGGACAGCAGTGTGAAAACTGACTGCGGGGCAGAGAAGGGCAAAGGGGGAAAGATTTGTACAACTGTAATAAAATGACAATAAAAATGACGTAATAAAAAAGTTAGCAAGTTTTAAAAAAATTATTTGAAGAGTATAAGGTATTCAACACAACATTATCATTATAATTTTTTCCATTGATGAGGGATAACTAGCTGCCCGGTTCTGCGGAACAGCACTAGTCATGCACAACCTCTTGCTGTGTGCCATGGCCCTGCGTTTCGTGTGTGTACCTGCACATACATCTTTGCCGCAGAAATCCAAAGGAACTAGCGAAAAAGGAGGAGTAAGACTCAAGTTATCAGATTGGCATTGAATGATTCTGGCATGATTTGGCTTTGGGAAGGAGATACGTATCTAAAGATAACCCCTACATTCTTTTTAGTTTCTTCCTTCTCATACACCATATTCAAGGCCAAATTATAATGGGCTGTTATTAATGTATGAAACATAAAAGTCCCAGGTTTTAACAGAGCTGAAGAAAAAAAACAAAACTTCTCTACAGCTGTTCCGTACCTTCTCAACAAAAATTGTCAAATCTACTTGTCAGCTAATGACCTTGTCTCATGTTTCACACTGTAAATACCATTCATCAAGCAAATCTACAACCTTGCCTTAATTCATCATTACTTTCTTCCTCCTCTTACACATGTTGAAAACCCCCACTTGCTCTGTTTCCCCGCTTTTCAGAGATGACTTTCATTAATTATCCTCTCCTACTTCTAAACATTCCTCCTTTGCTCGGGACTGATCTGTCAGTGTTGAGACATGTCAGAGTCTCTCTCCTCTTAAAGAAAATTAAAACTGTTCCGATATTATATCCAGCATTTGCCACCAGTTTATTTCCCCAACATATGAACTGCCTGGCAGAGTCCTGTCCTTCTGTAATGTATCTACTTTGTCACTTTGTTTTTATTTCGGTCTAATCTTGATGTGGCACAGATCACTTAAACAAAACCATTCCTTTACCATGATGTAGAAATTCAAGTTTGTAAGTATAATATGTATTCCACAGAGTTATTCACTTTTAGTTTTTAAAGCTATACTTCTGTTCTTCTTTTATTTCCCTTTCACACTGCGACTACAGGCTTTTCTCCTGTAGCAGCCACTGCCACTCCTTTTCAGATGCCCTTACTCACTCCATCTGTCCTCTAACTGGTAAATCTCCTTAGAATTCAGGACTGGGTGTTGTTTGTTTCACATGCTAAAATCTCATGTTTTAAGCAGCCCCATCATATCTGTGGTTCCCAATACAAATTAGAGGTTAATCTCCAAATTTATGCATTTTTTACTAAGAATCTTCTCTACCTTCCAGATATGCATGTGTTTCTGTGCTTATCATTTCCATACGTATGCCCACTTTTCTGGGAGAAGTATTGTGTCCTTGACCATGTAGTTGACATTTCTGAAGGTGTACGTTTGAAGAAAGCCACTACCTGGAATGTACTTATGATAAGTAAGAGCAAAGTACAAATATACATTTTATTATTTACCTATTCTTTTTAAGTGAAGAGTCAAATTTAACAAAGAACCCATTGTCTGATCCATTTTAAAATCATGTAAACAAAAAACAGGTATCCTTTGCCAAGTTAAAGATATGTGACTTTTTTTATGAAAATGGATTAGTGGCTGTTCTTATAGCATCACTAAAGAAAAGATTCACGTTAATCATGGGTAGCTCTAAATATTACACAATTCAAGTTGGTGGAATTAAAATGTTTCGAAATAATATTTGAAATCTCAGCCTCTATTGAAATGTATATTCAGTATATTAAAATTTTTCTTAAAAATATAAATTAGAGAAAGGATAGCTTTACTCTATTTCCCAAATAATCAGTATAACATATGGAGAAATCATTATTTTAAAAACTTTATTGTATTGTGTTGAGGAATTGGAAGAATTAGCTGTTAACGCTGACTTTGATTCTGACCAGTCACAGAATTGCAGCCAGCCACTGAAACATGGGGTGTCTTCACATCCTCATCTGTAAGATGAAACCGATGAATAATAACAATTGCCAGCTAAGCCTCTTTACTAGGTGAGAAATCACAAACTCACAAACACAACAAGCAAATGAAATGCTAACACAGGCAAAACTAATGTAGACTAGCGATTTTTTTCAACCGGTGTGTTGCAAGAATTTTAAAACATGCAATATCTGATTTTTGAGTCAGGGGCACTGACCTCTTTTCCCTCATAGTGCCAAATAAAATAAATGACGGCAGCCAAAACAACAATAGCTACGTGGTGTGAAGGACTCAAAATTATACTTACTTTTTTTGTCAGATAAGGAAAAATGCATATTTTTAAATGTACCACAAAAGTTTAGTGATTAGTTCATGTGTGCCATGAGATAGAAAGATTGAAAATTGCTGATCTAGATTGATGGAAAATAGATCAGTGGTTGCCTAGGGCAGGGATGGGAGAGATATTGGCTATAAGTAGAGCAAGAGATAATTTTAAATCTATTAAGTATTCTGAAAAATTATAGGAATATTCATAAAAATGAATGTATTTGTCAAAGCTTAATGAACTAATCGCCTAAAAAGACGTATCTTATTATATATGTATTATACCTTGATAAAGTCGATTCTAAACAGGCTGTGTTAGTGGATCTGTAAGTAGTATGTAAAGTACCCAAAATAGTAAATACCAAGAATTTCATAAATGTGACTTCTTCATAGGAACATTTTAGTAAGCTAGCATAGTTCTGTAAATTGTTATATTCAAAATGTATAGATGCAGCTTTTAAACTGAAATTATTACAAATGTTGTCATTCTTTTATAAATCTAAAGTGGTATATTATTTGATTTTTACATGTCAAACGAATTCAGCAAAGATTGAGTTTATTGTCCATAACAGATTTTTTTCCCATTCGCTTAGTACTTCTCTCAAAGTTAATTAATTCTGCTTTATTATAATATTCTTTATAATTAAATGGATGTTTCAAATGTTTAAGATAAAGCTATGTGTTATAGAATTATAAAGAAAATATACATATGGAACATGATAAAAGATCACATTGATTCATTGAACCCACCCTTTAAGAGTACTATATACTGAAAGAGGCTATATAAATCTAAGCCAAATAAGATTGCCCTCAGATTTAATTACTTCAAAGTCTACATGTATGAGAACAAAATATCAGTTTTCCTGAACTCAGCATGTTTGTTGTAGTCAGATATAATCCAATGTGTTTCTGGCTGGGGTTCTAGTGTGAAAGGAAACAAGTCTTAGATATTATTAAAAAGAAAAGACAAAGACATAAGAATTGAAATCCAACATTGGATGAAAACAACTAAAGAACTATGAATTTAACAATCCATCTTCAAGTATGTAACAAGATATATATTGAATGCATAGAAAATGGTGTTTAAACTACAATAAAAATAACAAACTATATAATTTAATAAATTTATTGTTAATGATTAAAGAGTGCAGGAAATCATTTTATTGATTTTTTTAATTTAAATTTTAAAATAGGTACCTCTTGCCTGGGACTCCAGCCATAGTCGGCATTAAATCTGACATGTTTTGACTAGTGGTTCATGTTGTAGTACTTTTTGAGGTTAAAAGTATTAGTATGCCCTCATGTTCTCTTTCAGACCATATCATCCGTGAATCTGTGATTTTCCTTGTGTATTACGCTGTACTGTGTTGACATGTTTATCAAAGTGTCTAGGTGCAACAGTGATCTTTTCTGTAAAAACACGAAGACATAGATAAATTTGCCAAAGTCATTCAGCCGGCTTGTGACAGAACCAGGATTAAAACTCTCAGAGTTTCTGACCTGTTATAGAAATCTTGTAACAGTTTTGTAAGTTTGTAGCCTGGATTTGTTAGCTAATTTGTATTTGAACTGACTCTCTTAGAATCTATGTGACTCAGGGCCATGTTAAACCTGAAAAAAAATAGAATTTTTCAATTGAAAAAATATTAGATATGATGTTTTAATGGAGCAAAATGTACTAAAACACTACATTATAAACTACTTTTAGAAATCATAATCTAAATTTTATAATGTGCCCATAAAAAAACTTTAGGATTTGCCTAAATATAAGAAAGCAACATATATATTTTTAGTCTGTTTTAACAGAGTATTATAGGCTGACAGCTTATAATTAACAGAAATTTATTTTTCAGACTTATGGAGGGTTGGGAGTCCAAGATTTAGGCACCCACAGGTTCAATGTCTGCTGAGGGACTGCTTCCTCATTCATAGACAACTATCTTTGCTCTGTGTCCTGCATTGTGGAAGAAATTAGAGAGCTCCTCTCTGGGGGGTTGGTTGTTTTTGTTTAATAAGGACATTAATTCCATTCACAAGGGCTTTTCCCTCATGACCTCATTACTTTCCAAAGAATCCACCTCCAAATATCATCACACTGAGGGTTAAGTTTCAATATATGCACTTGGGGGAGCACAGATATTCAGCCTATTACATATGTGAAAAGCACTACTTATTGTAAATAAGTAAGTAGTTCCATATGGCTTAGACTCAATGATTACCATAAGGTAAAGAACATGCATTTGTAAGCTCTTGAGAAATATACTTCACACATAGGCAGTATTAATTTAGCCCAACAGAGAAATGACTTGCATTAGAAATTCAATCTGTACTTCACAGGCAATAGAAATTTTAAATATGTAAGTGAGCTAATTGGGTTTGCCAGCAGTACTAAGAATAAACTAGCAAGATTAATTTTCATGGATATTGCAAAAACCATTAGGACATTATTGAAATTATCTTAGTGAGGAGTGCTGAGGACATTCACAGAGTTTGCAATATTTGTAGTAGGGGCTGTAAGGAGCTTGGAATTAACTGTGACATTTCAGAGACAGACTAAGATAACTGTGATTGAGAAAATAATAATGTTAAAGAGGAGAAATGACTAGAAAATTATATCAAATTTTTTTGCTTGAATGTTTTGAAAAATAGTAACATAAAGAGCCAATGACATTGCATTGAAAAATGAAAAGACAAATTTATTTAAAGAAGGCAATGTACTCAGTATTTAATGAGTTGAATTATAGTTTAGCAGCATATTTGTGTTAAATTTGGCAGCATTTGATATTTGGATTAATAGGTTCAGAATAATGTGGAGCTGAAATAGGAATCATCCATATATTCTAAATAAATGTGTAGTAATAGGTTATATAACTAAGGCATATATTATAAAATGAGAGAGATAAAATGGTAGAAAGAGAAGAAGAAGAAGAGGAAGAAGAAGAGAAGTGAGAAAGAAAAGGAAGAGAAGGAAGAAGAAGAGGAAAGAAGAAAGTGGAGCAGAAGAAGGAGGAGGAGGACAAAGAGGAGAAGAAGGAGGACAAAGAAGAGGAGGAGAAGAAGGAAGAAGGAGAAAAAGAAAAAGAAGAAAACAGAATGGAAACTGGATTTAAAGTATATATGCCAAATATTTAATAAAGAAGGTTTTGCTTAGTTGTTAAAGTAAGACAAACTGAAGTGGAGCTGATCGTACAACTGAAAATTGTCAGAAGCATCATTTCTTACTCAATCAAAACTGAAAAGCCAGTATAAAAGGGTTTCTTCTCTCTCTCCCTCTCCCTCTCTCTCTCCCTCTCCCTCTCTCTCTCCCTCTCCCTCTCCCTCTCTCCCTCTCCCTCTCCCTCTCTCCCTCTCTGTCTTTCCGTGTGTGTGTGTGTGTGTGTGTGTGTGTGTGTGTTCATGTATTACAGGGTACACTAGGGAGCAGGATAAATGTGACTCTTAGAGTTTGTATAGATATCCCAACATACAAAAACTAAATGACATGTACAAAGAATAAGAAAGACAAGTGATATGTGTGTGTGCATATATATATGTATGTATGTGTATATATATATATAGTTATCATTCATTTACAGCCATGACATTGCTTTCTTTGTTCTCTCATCCTTCAAACTACTTATTTTCACCACCTGAACATTCATTATCACAACCACCAGTAGAACTATAGTAGCTTTCAAAAAGATATAGATGTCATTTTTTTGGAGAATTGCATTTAGAGTTTTTGTCAAGCCAAGCCTGCCTTAAGTATAGCTATGAAGCTACCCAAGGCAGAGCCCTCAAATTAACAGGTTATTAGATGTATGGCTATGATACAGATATGAATAATGCATTACAATAAAAATCTAAACCAGATTAAAATCAGAATTCCACCTATTTTATTTTAGATTATTTTAGATTTAGTGTTTCCATTCCACCACCCATGCTTCTAGTCCTGAACTATTTTGCTGACACCTCTTAAAAAGAAAGCAGTTTAAATGTGATCCATTCATTTCATAATCCACCAACTCACCATTCTTCTATTCTTTTATAAATTACATCTGTAAATATTTTCTGAATTCTAATAATTAATTGCAAAGACCTATCATGGAACAGGGGAATGCCTAGATTTAAAAATAAAGAAGGCTGATTTTGAGTGCTAGCAGGAAGTTGAACAATGAGTTATAAATGTGAGACTCTTTCTTCAATTGGTTTGCAATCTAACAATAGTTCCTTGGAAAATTTAAAACTGTCATTTCCTTTAATCAGTTCCAAGGTACTCCAAAAATATTCTATATTTCACTAGTAAAATATCTGTATTTCTAGATGTACATCTGATACCAATAAAAAATACAGCTTCAGAGTACAACATATTTTTTTTTTGTTAATTAAAAGGTATAGATGGGATTAGATTGCATGTAAAATAAATCTCACTAACAGTTTTAAAATGTAGATTTTATCATTTCACATAATACAAGTCCAGAGAGGCAGCTGCTGACATATGTTTCAAGTTTCCCTAATATTGAGTCAAATAATTTTGTAATTTCTTTCTTTTTCTCTTCATGTTTCTTGTCTTATAGTAACATACCTTTGGCTCTTGGATGTGTCCAAACATTACATCATTACATTCAAGTCACAGGTATGAAGTATTTTATTCTGATAAGATATAGATAGATATTTGTTTTCAAGTATAGATGTTTCCACTGAGTAAAAATTTAATTGGCATTCCTAAATTGCAAGAAAGTCTGAAAAATAGGGTTTTATTTATTTATTTATTTTAAATTTTTACTCAGACAATAAAGAAGAAAGTGATTGGAGTGGCCATTTCATGAAACAATCAAAGGACACAGCCACATAAGGCATCCATGTATATATAAACACCTCCTGTTTAACATCACCAAATAAATTCAATAAAAATAAGTGTTTATGAAAACCAGACATATGGTGGGAAAGACACTTCACAAAGTTTATGAATAGAAATCATAAGGCATTAACAATTTATTAATTCCTGTTTATTCTGGATGGATGGATAGATAGATAAGCATTTACTGGGGAACAGTATTATATACTATGTTCTAATTTTATTAAATGTTATTTGAGTGTCATGTTAGGACATAAAAACCTAGAAACATTGCTTCCTCATATTTGAATAATAGCCAAAAACATGACTTTCCCTAGAAATAGTGATATCCTTTGTAGAAAATTAGCATGATTTTTAAAATGACTACCTATGATTCTAATGTGCTTCCAAATACATTTAAAATGTAAGTAAAGATATTTTATACATCATTTTGATAAAAATGCATCATTTGATAGATGAGTTTTTAATAACATACATATAAGTGTATACACACTAGTATATGTATACACAAAAAGATTGGAAAATTGCAATCAAAGAATTGTTCTAAATAAGTATTTATTAAATTGGTACATGCATTAAATGAAGATACAAAGAGCTCATCGAAAAGAAAACTTCAGAAATCTCCAAATTATAAAAATATGTATTTGATAAATAAAGTTTAACTACTAAAACTTTTTTATATAGTCCAATACAACAAGAATTCAGAAGCCCTGGGCACCAGGAAATGATCATATAGTATTTCATATGTATAAAATATTATTATTAAAAATATTTTTAGAATTAAAAGAAGATAGATTTAAAATAATTGTAAGACATAATAGAAGAGATACATCCTAAAACACCTATAAAAATCTGTCACAATCTAAAGAAAAATTGCATGCTTAATTAACAGATCAATTTATAGAAAACTTTTTGCAACTTTTCTCTTGGTTAAAATTCAAAGATCTTGTTTATTTTCTTTTTTGTTTTAAACAAAAATGTCTGTCTCTGATATGGGTCACTGTGTTTCCCATGAACTGACTCATCATGGGGCAAGTATCATCATTAGTAGTTGGTTGGGTTCCGTAGAAACACCTTTGATCAGAAATAAGGGTGTGCATCTCTGATATTTTTCTCCTTGAAATATTTTTTCTAAAATTATTTACTAGCTAACAGGATATTGACATTTTTAAACTTTATTTTTGAAGCATCACTTGCTGATTATACAATCAACACATACCAATTTTAGAAAATTTGGAAAATTCAGAAAAATATTACCTATTAACTTAGTGCATTTGAGCCTTGTAGCTAGTTATCTGTGGTTGTTTTTATGATTCTGGTTGATGAGGCAATATCCCACAAGGTAAACTTTAATAAAAAATATAAAATTTCACTGATCTTTGACTAAATAAGAGGACATGAGCTAATTTTACAAGAGAAACATTATATTGAAGGTCAGTGATATGTCCTCTTTGGTGTAGAGGTGTATGAAAATGTGTCCAGAGTGCCTGGAAGAGAAAGGACAGAAAAAATAAGTAAATAAAAATAAAACTATGTATGTGAACAAAGGAGAAGGTTTAAGGGGGGTACACGAATGTGAGGCTTCTAGGAACTATGGCATGTGAGCAGGAACAACAGAAATTTTTAATAAGGCAATGCATTTGTTTAGTTGGAAAGTCTTTATAATTTTTGAAAGTTATAAACACTAACTTCCTATATGCCTGATTTCTCATTGACTGAGACACTTCCTTGTGTCTGAACTATGTGGATCCCAAGCATTATTACTAGTAGGAAGTATTAGTATTCTTTATTTTTAAACATTTATAATTCCCCAAATTTCCAGTTTTTATCAGTAGATATATTTTAAAAATATAAATATATAGATTTAGAAATGCATAGTTTGTGTGGCATGTTTTATCATAAAGACAGATTTGCAATAATTATGGCTGTACTGAATAGGCTTTTGATTTAGCAGAGGTACGTACATACCTAGTAGCAGGGACAGAACTTCCGTCAGATCTGACAAAACTCCAAAACTTTTTGTCATAAATACTATTCTACATGGCTATATATAAAGAAAGGTGTATCCATGAATATTAAAACTTCACATGGGCATTAAACCTTAATTTCACAGAGCAACATAAATGTGCAACCCGTACACTATAGAAGACTTTAATAAATTATTGATTAGTAAACATCTAACTTTGCTATAATTGAAAACCACTAGCCACATCCTTGGAATTTATAGATTTTTGGCTGAATAACTAAGTGATATTCAATAATAACAATAAAGAGAATTAGAATGGTAGCAATACAACCAACAAACAATTATGGGTGTTTGTTAGATAATCAATGTTTTCTCCAACAGTTTTGAATAATTTATCCCAATTATTACTTACATTAAACTATTATATTTTTATTATTTAGATGAAGAAAGTGAGGTTTATGGAAGTTCCATAGCTTGTCCACGGACCTAGAGCTGTTTGTTGGCACAGTCACGGTTCAAAGCCCATTGTGATTGCAGAGCTTGCTTCTGTAATGCGGTCATACTGTTCTGGGTTTGCAGACAGGCAGAATTGTACCAGCAAAATACTTCCAGAATGAAAGACTGGAACACTTACGGTTTTGTTCATATCTTCTCTATCTCTATCACCTATTTCTATATATCTGTATCTATATTCATATCTATATTTTGGTAGTAATAAAGTGGTACATAATGTTTAACAGGATAGGATCTCAATTATTATTTACTGCAGTAACAGTTAAAGAACCTTTCACTTTAGAGTAAACGAAGTGGGGTTTTTCTTGCTATGCTGAAAGCTTTTAAAGAAAAGAAATCATGACAATTATTAATGCATTCTTTCTAATGCAGTAATTCTTAATTTACTTTTTAAACTAGACATGAAAGTTAACATCTATTTCTGGGCAAAATTAACATTAATCTGACTTCTAGACAAGCTGTTTGACAAATTTTACTTTAATTGACACTGCCAGTGGAGTTTTATTGGAAAGTACTGGCAAGCTCATATCCAAACAACCTTCAGTATAAAGGAGAGTTTCTGGAAATATAATGAGGATTTATTATAGTCTTCAACATTTACTCAAAGAGATATACTGAACAATAAAACAGAAAGAAATAAGACCATCCATCACTTCCTCACAAAAGGACCCAAATCCTTATGTCCATTAATAATGCTACATTCTGTTATAAGTCAATGGGAGGACATCGCTGAAAAATTCTTGCAAAAATATTGTTATAAATGTGTCCATAACAAAGGCATTTCCTGGGTTCTGGCTGAATTTAGTCAAATACCATTTTACTTTGTGTTAAATAAATTTAAATTAAGTTTTCATTGTTATTACTATCTGGTCATTTAACTGGATTCTCCCTGTGAGGTAAAGATACATTTTTATATACATCAATAAATGAATTTTACATTTTTAATAATTAAAGAAGTTAATTTTGTCATGTTATACTTAAAGACATACACACTTTCTGAATATTAATTTTCAAGGCTCTGAAATAATAATTACATTTGAGTCTTCCCATGTCATGTTGAAAGGAGGGGAAGTTTAGACCAGTGGCGGCTGTGACATGGTGATAAGCATGTTTCCCACCTGGACTGTGTGACATAAATGCAATTTATTGTCTGTTGTAAATGTTGGCATGACCAACTACTGCTTTGTACAATCAAATTTGACCTTTTAATCTTATATAGAAAGTCACAAAAATTAGACAAAACGTGCAAACGTGGACAGTTTTGTATCATATTCCTTAAATTCCTAGTTGAGTGAATCTGAATCCCAAGGTACAGCAATGAAATGATTTATAAAATTGATTTGGTGAGACCTACCCAGTTCACACAGAAGTTCCTATTCTAGTTGTTTGCTTATTTTGTTTTTATTTTTTTGTTTTTTATTCAGTTGTTGGTAGTTGTGATTTGTTGTCATTTTACTGTTCATAGTTTTTATCATCTTCTTTTTCTTAAATGTGTTCCTTTAACATTTCATATTATAAGGGCTTGGTTATGATGAACTCTTTTAGCTTTACCTTGTTTGGGAAGCACTTCACCTGCCCTTCCATTCCAAATGACAGCTTTGCTGGATAGAGTAGCCTTGGTTGTAGGTCCTTGATTTTCATCACTTTGAATACGTCTTGCCAGTCCCTTCTTGCCTGCAAAGTTTCTTTTGAGAAATCTGCTGATAGTCTTATCAAAACTCCTTGTAGGTAATTCTTTTATTTTCCCAGGTACTGGTATGCTCACATTTTCAAACAGAAATTAAATAAGTGTTGTCAAATGTCACACAAGATTTTATAGTGCCAACTCTACAGAACTTAAAAGTAATTTCAGGCAGAATTGTCATTTCATAGCTAATATAAAAAGACCAATAGTAGTCTACCTAAAGAGAATGATAAGTGGTTTATCCAATTTACTTCATGTTTTTAATCAAACTGAAAAGATAGCATACGCTTTATGAAATGTAATATGTTTAAGAAGATGGAAAATGTTATTTCTAGTTAAATTAAACTTTTCTTCAAAAAAAATAGAGAAGCTGAAATATGACAGCTGTGTATATTTTTCCTCTCAGAGGCTGTACCTCTAAACTCTCCAAGATGTTTTAAGATGTAGTATTTCCTTTACCCTGTTATTTTCATTTATCGTCTTAAAAATATTCTCTGTAGTCAAAGTCTCTAGTATCTTTTATTAATTAAAATTATTAGATATTTTTAATTATGTCATTACAAGGGAAAATAAATGACAGAACATGATTGTAGGTGAGAGATTTTTTCATGAGCCATTGAGGGGAATTCTGAACTTCCCCTTCAATTCCAAAGCAACATTATTTTTTCTTAAAGGCAAGAACCTTCAGAGGAAGAGGGTGCCTTAGGGAAGATCAAGATCTAATATACAGTCACTCAGTCCTCGCAAACTTTCTGTGTTAAAAGTATGGAATGGAAATGAGCAGAATCATCAAATTTCAAACCAGAGGCCATTAAGAAAGTGAGTAATAACCACAGTGTTCAGATGACAGAACACCCGTGGGCTTTTGCACACCAGAACTCATTGAGACATACTCAAATTCCAGATGAGAAATTAGAAGTTTAGAGTTAAAGTTGATCTGGAGTCCAGGTTCAACAAATAAAAACAATTCAGAAAAATTAGTTTGCTGATTTTGACCATACTTATTTTATTTTATTTGTAGTGCGAATGCCTGTTTATTCACCTATAGTTCCACTGAGCATTGGTTAATATTAGTGTTCTAACTCTCTGTGGCCGCATGCCCACTAGCACAGTTAAACACGTGTCTAGAACTCCACAAATAGTAGCCAAAATTAATCAATTATTATCACGTGGTGCTTCTGTGAACAGTTCTGAAAACACACACACTTAAAACAAAAACGTAATTGTGAAGACCTGTAGTTTTCCTATGATTTTAGAATTGCACAAATTTGGGAAAATCTCATTTAAAAACAAACTGGTAAACCAGAATGATATACCCACATTTTACTGGCATTGTAGAAAAAGAACCGGGTAATAATGACATAATAACTTAAAAAGTGCTATGTGACAATTATAGTGTAAATCCTCGTTCACTATTTTATATTTTATTGGACATATATTATATAGGTTTACCATGATGTTATATTTTATTCTTGAAGAAAATTTTGGTTTTAGTGCTCCATTTTTTTTCTCATGATTTTTCTCTCTTTGTTATTACAGTTTTTATAATCTACTTTCTTCAATTTATTTTCTTTCCTGCCTGAATTCTTGAAGCCATCCCACTGACCTATAAACCTTATTAAACTGCACATATCTTTTTATAATAAACAACAATTTTGCCGATATACTATCTTTTCAGGAGCATAAATTACTCTTAGGTAGTTTAAAAAACAGCTTTCACCAACAGTGTTTGCTTTTACATTTTTTCAAATGTAAACTTTAGATGGCTGATCAGTGTCACAGCAGAAATCCACATCATCAGCCCAGATTTAATGCTCTTACAAAAGAGCCAGAGGAATGAGTAAGAAAAATTCCCCAGTTCCACTTGTCCTTTGTTCTTAAATGACTCATATTCAAATAAACTTGCGTTGTTTTAGGTGTTGAACACCTGCCAATATACAAGTAATATGGGACATCATCCAAATTCTAACATCTATCTTCAGTCCTGGAACTCAGAAAACTTCAAAATGGCTTCTTGAGGATTTAGATTAAGGCAGTTTCATCCAATGATGAAAATGGGCTACTCTGATTTTTGAACCCTGCAGTGGGGTGAGGGGACAATGACATCTCAAAGGTTGGTGCCCAGATACAACCATCCGCTGGTGTATGAACTTCTGACTTAACTAAAAAATGCCCAGTGGACAACAATCTAATATCCTAGTATGTCTTTGTATCTATGTCTATAGCATATGCACAAACTCTAAAACTACATGCAGGTGAAACTTCGTTCAAGGAGTGATTAAGTGTTTTTTGAATTATCTCTGCCCTTTCTAGGTTTCATTGTTGTTACACACACACACACACACACACACACACACACACACACACACACACATATTTACAACCATTAGCAGTTGAGTAGGAAAAATTCAATGGGGAAAGTAAGTAGGTAGATTTCCCTCATACAATAGAAGATTTGGTAAGATTTTTGGAGGCTCAAACCACTGGCTATAAAATAAACTGAGTAGGTTGTACTTTCATATGTTCTAGTGCTATTGAACACCACTACTATATATGTTAACTCTGAAAGTTTACCAAAGTAGAATAAATATTTATGTGTTGACTCTATTGCATTAGAAACATTAATTCTAAACTGTTAAATAATTAAGGACTTAAAGTGTGTAGCACAAGGACTCTTCATTATGCTTCTGTTATACTTTAGTGAAAACAGACATTCTTAAATAAGTGAGAAAATTTTGAGAAAATTGCATGAGTGAGTGCATAAAATAGCATTTTCAACAATTTATGTAGCATTTACTTCTTCTTTATACATATTATAATATTTTAATATTAATTTTTGAATTTATAAACTATGTAACATTTCTAAATTGGGTAAAAACTACTCATGTGCACTAAAAAAGTATAATATGCATTCCTATTCCACTGTTGCCCCATGGGGTTTTATTGCACAGCCAAAGTTGAGAATCACTGCTTTAAGGAGAGAATCAAACAAGGTAGAAGATCTAGTCTGCAACTTCACTAGGTTATTTTATTCTAACAGTTTTTGGATCTTTAGGATTTTCTATATATATATGGTAATATCATATCATCTCTAAATAATAATTTTATTTCTCTTTTTCCAATTTGGACATCTTTTATTTATTTATTTATTTTTGTTCTCTGGTTAGGACATTCAATATAATATTGAATAGAAGTGTTAAGAGGGTTCATCCTTGACCTGCTCTTGCTCTTAAAGAAAAAACGGTCATCTTCCCACCTTTGAGCATGATGTTGGTTTTGTCATATATGACCTTTATTAAGTTAAAATAAGTCCCTCTATATACATTTTTTAGACTTTTGTCATAAATGGCTATTGTGTTTTACCTATTCTTTTTTTGTATTTATTAATATGATCATGTGATACTTTTATATTTAATTTTGTAAATGTGGTGCATCACTTTGACTGATGTGTAGTTGGTGAGCCACCCTTGCATTCATGGAATAATTTCTACTTGATCGTGGTGTATGATCCTTTAATGTATTGTTGACTTCAGTTTGCTAATATTTTACTGATGACGTCTACAGTTGTGTTCATCAGTGATATTCTAGTGTCTTTTTTAAAATTATTACTTATAATGGTGTCCTTTTCTGGTTTTTGGAATCAACACAATGCTCACCTCATATAATGAGTTCAGAGAGCCCCTTCTTTTTTAGAAGAGTTTAAGATGGATTTATTTCATTGTTCTTTGAGTATTTAGTGGACCTCAATAGTGAAGTCATCTGATCCTCACTTCTATGTTGGTGGTGGGTGGTTGATTACTAATTTAATTTTCTTAGTATTAAACTGTCTGTTCACCTTTTCTATTTCATCATAATTCATTTTTGGTAAGTTTTGTGTCTCTAGGAATTCATTCATTTCTTTTAATCAAACTTTTTGTGACATTCAGAATTACATTGTAGTACTTCTGTTTTCTGCTTGATGCATCTTTACAATACGTCACAAATAATAATGTTATAATATCTTAAAATATTATTTCCATACAACAAAGCAGCTGTTTGGCCTTTTTTAGATAGCATGAAAAATATAAGCAAAGTCGAGCTGATATCCTAAAGAAGACAAAATGACTGATATATTTAAAAGACATAGCATTGACTATTATTAAGGCAGAAAAAATCCAATTATCTCCATCTCCATTAATTTATTTTTGTTCTAAATTTATTTTCTTTAAATATTACCAAATGGTAGCAAAAGTAAGACAGACATTTATTAAAGTGAATGGAAGTTTTATCTATATAAATAAGTTATATTGTCAGAATAGAACACATAACTCAAAGGCAATTGGCACATGCATTTTTATAACCGTTTCCACTTACTTATTAGAGCAGGGGGATGGAACATTTTAAATTGCTTTTTAGAGCAGAATTTCACTTAGATAATACACTTTAATTATAATATTCTTGAACATAAAAGAGTATGGCACTCACAACACCCTGATATGGCAGTCAAGACCCAGCAGGTGGATAAGAAACACAACAGCATGCCAATAAGAAACAGCACTCTTGTGGCCAGGAAAGCATTCAGAAAGTAAGCAAATCAGATAAATACAATAATAGTGGGAGTGTAGCAGTCTCCATGCTGTTAATTAGCTGCATTCATGCGTAAGTGATGCAGAATTATATCACAGCATTCTTTCTTAACAAGTTGTGAAAATGCTGCCGAGATGTTCCGGGTGGAAGTAAAATGGTATATGCTGTGTGCCACTAACTCAGAAATCATTACAGTACTGTCCACTTGATAGTAAAACTATATATATATTTGCTTTCCTTAAAAACACATTAGTGAAATTATTACTAGTCTTTTAAAAGTTAATCTAGTAATTCTCACATTATTTCTGCCATTGAAGATCATGTGCCTGAAATTATTTAGTAACAATATTTTATTTTTTCAAATGAAGACACATGATTTTTATATACAATCCATTTTTTACGTTTCACTTTTTAATACATTAATGTTAGTGAGAAAATAAATACAAGAGGAAGAGAGAGATACATTACTTTGTTGTTTCATTTATTTCTGCATTCATTGGTTGTTTCTTATACAACTATGTATCCTGACCAGAGACTGAACATAAAACCTTGGTGTATCAGGATGATGCTCTAACTATCTGAGCCTGCTGGCCAGATCCTAGATACAGTCCAATTTAACTTTGATCTTGATGGTTTCTTCTACATTAGTGATGATTCAAATAAATTTATTCCCAGGGAATTATAATATTTTATATCTTACCAAAAGAAAGATACTATAATAAATGAATAAAAGTGAGCTATTATGTTCTATATTGTACAATAGATGCACACAAAGAACCAATTGTTTTATATAATCTTTCAACAATTTGATGATGAACAATTGCCTTCAATGTACACACACAAATAACATACATCTATTTATCTATATCATATAAAAAGATTATGTATCAGCTATATTACATTGTTTTAAGTGTCTAAAATTGCTCTCTATTGTTATTAAGCCATTCTAACAAGGATTAAAGTTAAACTATAATTGAAATCATGCCATTTTAATTTTAAATCAAAGTAATTTTAAAACAAAGTCAGTCTTTTACTTGATGTTTGATTTTTCTTGCCATTACACTAAGTATTGAATTATCAATAATAATTCATCCCCAGTGAAAGGGATACTATTATTAGTCACCTCTGAAAAGTGGCCTCTCATTCAGTCTGATGCCATTTTTACAGAATTATCAAGGCCTATTTGTTTCTTCCTCAATAAAAATTGGCCACTTTCTCAAACTTTAATGCCTACCATTTAGCAAAAACAATATTAGCTAATAGCACAACTCTATTTGTTTCCCTGCTTTTTGGGATTAATAATTTTAAATTAGTTATTAATGTTTTATATCTTCTATTTTCTTTCCTGCATTCCCTAAGTGCCAGGAGTGAATAATCAATGTACCCTCTAGTTTAGTAGGAGAACAGAAGACCTTTCCTTCTCATTCCCTTGACCTCAGAAAACTCTCCTGGGCTGACTGAGCAGTGACAGTCTATGACTTCACATGTTCTGGTCGGGAGTGTGATGACTGAACACACTTCTAAAACCTTTACTACAATTTATTTTTCTTCTCTCCTCTTATAGTGCAGAACTCCTGGACAGGCTCAGAAAATGGTTAAGTGATAATGGACTAGGCTTTTATAGTGTTTCTGTGTTGTAATGGGATTAGCACAGCTCCAAGGGTGTGGATTCATCTGGTTTTACAATGGAATTTAGCTGATACATTGAAATAAAATTGTAGTCATTGCTTTACTTAAAAGTGCTCAGAGTACACACTTCTACAGTTTCCTGGAATGAAAATAGCATAGGATTATTCAGATAAAATAAAATCAACAGGGAATAGTTCATTGCTTTTTTTTTCTGATCCCAGCCAGGGACATTTTAGCACAAAGGAGCAGCTGTAAGCCTTAGAACGTTTGTAACAGTGGAATTTGTTTAAAATGTGGAACTAAAATATTATTAAAACAAGAGTCTGTTTAGTTTTCTAGAGTTAATGGCATTTGGGAAGACCAAAGGTTTTTGAAGTGTTCCAATGAAATAAAAAATAAAATAACAAAAAACCTGATAATAGTAACATATAAAACCAATACATTTTTTTTTTGGAGGAGTAGAATTTTCCATTTGGAAATTGAGGGCAATTTTAATATTTTATTACTTCTCTGACATACATTAGGTTAAACAAAAACAAAGAGCATCACAGTAGTAAGAGTGATATTAAAATCACTGCCTCTCCTCCATCGCAAAACCTCTTGCAACTTCTGCAAATCATCCCTGCTTCCAATCCACATTCGTGCATCAAGGGTTTCACTTCAAGCATTTATTTGGCAATGTGTGACAAAGGATCATCAAGAATATCTGTGGTGTAAGAAGGCCAAAATTGTTTAGTATGCGTCTGTGTGGATTTGTGAATATTGTCTTAGTTATAACTTGAAAAAACTAACACTCAGTTGTGAGGGCAAGGATACCTTTCTCTTTGCACATTACAGTATTGATATGGCCCAGATGTGGTGGAGTTAAATGTAAAATAGAGACAATAATTTTATTAGTTGTGTAGTGGCACTATTAATGCACAGTACTTTAACGGAAGAACTTGAAGAACAGACTTAGGAATAGAATATAAGCAGCAGAAAAAAATTATAGGAAAAGGACTAAGCTGAATACATGGCAAATAAAAACACTTAAAATTGTTTTTTAACATTATGGCTGAAAATAGTATAAGAGAATATTTGATCTGTACATTTAGTAAGAAGTTCAAACAAAGAGTATATCCACAAGGTTGAAATTAAAAAAAAAAAAAAAGACTTTAGGACAATGTATAAGGTACATTATAAGTAATCATTCAAAATGTACTGAGAGATTCTCTGCATCTTGAAATATATGCAGAATAGTCATTTTGTTTTGGGTACATCCACTTCTGTAACATGCACTTAAGAAAGGCAGTGATCTCCTAGAAGACAGACTTGAGGTATTGGCATTTTATAGTTTATTATAAAGAATTAAATAACAAGAATCATTGTTCTTTTTGTGACATTGTGGAAAGAAATCACAATTGAGCTTCTTTTTATGGAAGATTTGGGCATTTAGAAAGACATGTGAGAGGTAAGAGGATATTGAGTAGAAATGCTGCTTGAAAGAAAATCAATTATGTTGAAGAAAGTATAATTGCCAATGCGTTTGGCTTGTAGCAAAGGGAAAACAACAAGATCCATAGGACATTGTAGGGTCTAATGTTGGGGTAAAGAGTTCCAGAAGAAAAAAATGTAAGGACACTCTGGCATGTCTTCATTAGTTTAGTCAAAAGAATAATTATTTAGTTTATCGTCAATTTAATGAAATAAAGAATATGCAATATTCAATGATGTAAACAGTAATGAAGGCAGGGAAATATTCTAAGAAATGTTAGAAAAATACATACAGATACAAACATATATTTATGAAAGGAAAAATGAAGATTAGTAAGTATAAATATATTCAGTTGACAGTTGTGAATGCAAGTAAGCTATTTTTTATCTACAAATATTAATCGTCGTCGTCGGCAGCCGTCCGTCTCGAGAGACGATGGCGTAGCTTCTTGAGAGTCTATCTGCACTGCCGAGAATGGCTGTGCAGTCCAATTCGGGAGTGACAATCCCTGCCGCACTTGGTACAGGTGAAGGCAGATGGCTGTTGTTGCTGCTGCTGACGTTGCTTCCGCCTCGATCTTTTCTGGACTGCCTCCTCGTTGCGCGCAGCCTCCGCGCGTGATGTACCTTGTCTGACCGCGAGCCTCCAGGCTAGGCGGTCGTCTGCTTGAACTTCCCATGTGTTGAGATTGATGGAGCATTGTGTCATGTCCTTTTTGCAGATGTCTTTGAACCGCAGTTTTGGGCGCCCTGTCATCCTCTTGCCTTCTGCTAGCTCGGCGTAGAGGAGGTCTTTGGGGATACGGCCTGCATCCATTCTTTTGACATGGCCGAGCCACCTGAGGCGTCTCTCACTAAGAACTGCATGCAAACTGCTCATATTGGCTCGCTTCAGCACCTCGGTGTTGGGGACCTTATCCTGCCAGGCGACATGCAGGATGCGTCGCAGGCACCTCATGTGGAAGCTGTTGAGTTTCCTTTCGTGCCTTGCGTAGGTGGTCCACGTCTCGCTGCCATAGAGGAGAGTGCTGAGTACGCAGGCTTGGTAGATGCGCAGTCTGGTTTTCTCAGTGAGGCTGGAATTGTTCCACACTCGCCGGTTCAGTCTGGCCATAACTGTGGCTGCCCTGGCGATTCTCCGGTTGACCTCCAAGTCGACTGACAGAGAGCTCGAGATGGTGGACCCGAGGTAAGTGAAGTCGTTGACAACCTCCAGGGTGTATCCGTCGATGGTGATGCATGGGGGAGTCCCCGTGCCTTGAGCCATAACATTCGTCTTCGTCAGGCTGATGGCTAGTCCGAACTCCTTGCATGCGTGGGAAAGGCAAGTGACTAGCTGCTGGAGTCCCTCTTCGGAGTGTGATGTCAAAGCTGCGTCGTCGGCGAAGAGCATCTCACGGATGAGCACCTCTTTGACTTTGGTCTTGGCTCGTAGACGGGCCAGGTTGTAGAGCTTGCCATCGGATCTGGTGTGAATGAAGACACCCTCGCTGCAGTCCTTAAAGGCGTATTGGAGGAGCATGGAGAAGAAGATTCCGAACAGCGTAGGCGCGAGGACGCAGCCCTGCTTTACTCCGCTGCTGACTGGGAAGGCCTCAGAGGTTGCGCCGTTGTAGGACACCGTGCTGTGCATGTTGTCGTGAAAGGACATGACCACAGCAAGCAGATGTGGTGGACAGTCAATCTTCCGTAGCAAGCTGAAGAGTCCGCTTCGACTGACCAGATCAAACGCCTTCGTAAGGTCAATAAAGGCGAGGTAGAGTGGTTTATGCTGCTCGTGACACTTCTCCTGCAGTTGGCGTAGGGAGAAGATCATGTCCACTGTTGAGCGGCCAGCTCTGAAGCCACACTGGGACTCTGGGTAGACGCAGGAAGCAAGGGTCTGCAGGCGGGCAAGAGCGACCCGGGCGAATACTTTGCCGACGACGCTGAGGAGAGAGATGCCCCGGTAGTTGTTGCAGTCGCTGCGGTCTCCTTTGTTCATGTACATGGTGATAATGTTGGCATCTCTCATATCCTGGGGGATGTAACCCTCCTTCCAGCAGCGACAGAGTAGATGGTGGAGCGGCTGTAGCAGGACTGGTTTCCCGCTCTTTAGGATTTCTGGAGGGATTCCGTCGCTTCCTGGCGCTTTCCCACAAGCGAGGCGGTCGATGGCTTTGCCGAGCTCTGCCGCAGTAGGTGGGGTGTCTAGCTCCTCCATGACTGGTAGGTCTGGGATGGCGTTAAGAGCAGTGTCTGTTACGGTGTTCTTCGTTGCGTACAGCTCGAGGTAGTGCTCGGTCCACCGCCGCATTTGCTGTTCCTGGTCAGTGATGACCTCACCTGTCTTGGACTTAAGGGGGGCGATCTTGGAGGGGATTGGGCCTGTTGCCTTCTTGATACCCTCATACATTCCTCGTGTGATGCCTATATCGGCGCCTTCCTGAATGCTTCTGCACAGGTTTAGCCAATAGGTGTTGGCACAGTGGCGGGCGGTCTTCTGGACTTTGTTCCTGGCAGCCCGTAGAGCTTGAAGTGTACTGGGAGTGGGCGTGACCTTGTAAGCCAGTAGGGCCTTCCTCTTAGCCTCGATCACAGGTTCCATTTCTTCCCAGTGAGCCTCGTACCAGTCAGCGTTCTTCCGCTCTTTCTTCCCGTAAGCAATAATTGCGGAGTTGTATATGGCGTCGCGGAGACGTGGCCAATTGGATTCGATAATGTCATCTGCCGCCACTCCCTCGCCGAGTGCATCTTCCATCTTGTTGATGAACTGCTGGGTCTTAACTGGGTTGCTGGCACAACTGGTGTTGATGCGTGGGCGACCCTTCATCTTGGAGTGGTGCAACCTCTTTGGCATTATGCGCACCTTGCTTACCACGAGGGCATGGTCCGTGTCGCAGTCTGCACTGTGGTAGCTGCGGGTGAGGAGGGTGCTGCCAATATCCGTTCTTCTGGTGATGACGAGGTCAAGCTGGTGCCAATGGCGGGAGCGGGGGTGCCTCCATGACACCTGGTGGATCTCTTTGCACTTGAAGAATGTGTTTGTCACGCACAGGCCGTGGTGACACAAAAGCTCAAGCAGTCGCTGACCATTCTCATTGATCTTTCCTCTCCCAAAGTTTCCAAGGCAGGTGGGCCAGGCCATGTGGTCGGCTCCTACTCTTGCGTTGAAGTCTCCAAGGAGATAGAGAGCGTTACTTCTGGGAATCTTGGATAACGCTTCGTCCAGTGCATGGTATTAATAATAATATTAATATTATTATTATTATTTTGCTAGACCTTGGCAGTAACCAATGATATTGTGGGTTGTATATTCTGTTATACCTTGCTTGTTACCAGGGTAAAATAACCCTATATCTGCCATGTTTATGGACATTTATTAACAAGTGGGCACAAAACTGTCCTGTGATCGCTTCTATATACTTGGTAAATATCCATCTCTCTGTTCTTTAGGGTCTTCTGGAAAAACAACAACAAACAACAACAACTCAAGTCATTTTACTGGAGTTACGTTATCATATTAATTGTAGGCATGGGGATTGGTTTACTATCTTTTAGAGATTAGACCATTTAGGGACCAATTTGAAAGCACAACTCTTTAAAGCTACCTATAGAAGCCTTCTGGTTCCATATCCTTCTTTTATGTAAGGGCAGTGAACATACCTAAAATAGTTCAATCAGTCCAGATAGCTTTGCTGTCATCAATTTCACTCTAAAAAAAAAAAACAGGTCTGAATTTAATTTTACAAATCCAAAAAACAATGGAGTTTATCATTAAAAAAAAAAGAAAGAAAGAAAAGACATATGACACTCTTGTAGCCACCTCTCAGTAAGTGACTTTTTAATTAAATACGAGCTGATCACCCTTGGAATGTAACTTCCTGAATAAGAAAAATGATTTATCTAGGTTGTAAATCTAATCAGCACAAACTTGCCATATTGCCCGTGCTGAAGAATTCTAAATCACTGACACCCAAATATTAAACCATGGGTTCTAGGGTATTACTCGTTACTATTGACTTGTCTCTTCTATTGACCATGCAAATTAATAAGTGTCATTAATCATGCCATTTCTTATTTGTAGTTTTTTCAAGTCTACCTGCATGAATTACTGCTTGAAAGGAAATCCCAATAGACAGGACACTGTATTAAAAAAATAATGAATGTTTGCTTACCTACTGTCCTGTTTAATTTCCCATGCAACACAGGTGACCTGAATCTGGGGTACTCTCCTTTTCTTTACCTAACTCCAGATAGTTAGGTCTTTAAATAGTGAAATTTAACAATGCACTCTACAATGTTATGTAAAACATGATAACCACTACATTTACAACTACTATCTTTACAAAGACATGTATTTCTGTGAGTCAGTATTAGTCATAAATTTCCTTGCTTACAGTTAGTTTCAAATTTTACACTCTGGATTTAAAACTTCCTGTTAGTCAGTTCTAAAATCAGATTTCTGGTTGCTTTTATTGTAGAATGGTATTTAGCAACCACATTATAAGATTTGAGTGTGTTCAATGTTACACATTTGTCAGTGCTAATAAACCTACTCAGATAAGAAATTTATGTTTTTGAAATAAAAATGTATACTACTAAATATATTATTAATTCTTTATCTGTATGTTCATATACGTAAACATAATGTTTGTGTGTATGTAGGCGACATTTTGTCCTCTAAACTTCTAGGTTCTTTTTCATGATCATATAATCACATTAACATAAGACAGATTAATGGGAGAAAATCAAATATAATTTCATACATACAGGTACTCCATAGGAATGAGGCTCCCTAACATTCAGCCAATTTAGGTTTATATGCCAACCTGAGATAGGGAGAGGGTAGTAGAGGAGTGTGACTGCAACAAGAAAGAAACTAATTTACAGGAAAAAGGAAAGAGCAAATGTTTAGTAAACAAATGTTTGTATGCCATGCAAAAACACAGGAACACAGAAAAAGAAATGAACGAACAGGCCTTGCTGAGTTCCACCATCTGACTCAGCTCCCTAGTTTAGTATGCTTGATGTTTCATTCCTTTTGCACCTTTCCTTTTTCAGTATCTAGCTACCTGTGCTAACACTACTACCAATGAATTATGAGGTTTTTCAGCATAGCAGGGAGAAAAGTGTTTGGGTGCTGTTTATTTTAAAACTTTGGGTGGTCATTTCCCAAAATATTCAAGTAAAACAATGAGGAAAATATATATATCAATGATTATAACAAAATGGCATGAATAAATTATTTCCAGAAGGCAGAGACAGCTGTTTGTGCCCAGGCAATGACCTTCTCCTTTGTTTTTAATATAGTCAACTGTCGCCCTTGACACCCTGAATCCCTGCCGAGTTGCCTGGTGTTGGCAATTCTACCCCCTGCATCCACACTGAAGGGGAACAACACAAGCTTTCAATACTCTAATCAAAGTCACTTCCAAGCTCCCTAGGAGGGAGGATTGAGTTGATTATTCTCATTGCTCAAATGCAAATGCTGTTGCACTAAAAATTAAAGATATGCAATGCATAGATTGTATTCAGTGTTAGCATTTTAATGTACTCTTGTAGAAAACAGCACATAGGTGCTTTTAAATTTACACATAATTATAGAAAATTATATCATTAACTTTAGTGTAGAAATATTATGGAAAAAAGTGTGTTAGGGAAATATAGACAACTCTTTTTATATTTTAAAATGGTTTCAGACATTTTTAAAACTGTTTATATTATTCTTTATAGTATTTTAAACACACAAATGAAAGTCAGTAGAAAAGCACATAATTTTAAATAGAAATATTACAATTTTATTTACAATAAATATTCCTTCAGTATATAAGTAAATCAGACACATCCATGTGACATAAAGCAAATATTACAAATGATATAGATCTACATTATCATACATTACAATTGCACTTCACAAACCTTTATACTAAAAGTTAACACCCCTTTAATAAAGGAGATTTAAAGATACACATAGTGTAAAGTTCATAGAAGGAAAGGAAACATCATACTTAAATGTTTTATTTGTAATGTTTACAACAGTGAAGTACAGAGGGATCCTTTACAAAGCTATTATTGAGAGATATAGTGGAAATATGAACGGAATTGCTAACCATGTGCTTGGTATGTTCAAAATTATACCCCAGGATTATATTTGTGTTCTAAAAGAAAAAAAATCAACAAATAAATGATATAAATAAGTCTGATTATTTCCCTTAAAGAAAAAAAATGATCTGCTATATTGTTTCTTAAAACATCATTAACTATATGTGTATTTATGCATGTATACATCCACACACATATACATACACATATATACAGACATATACACATACATACATACAGTGGGTCCCAGTATACAACATGAGAAAAATAATGTTACAGGGAGAGGACTTGGATAGGAAGGTAAACAAGGGGAACATTCTTATGCAAATTGAAGTCTGTGTCTTTTTCATTGGTAAGATTCTCTTGTGGTTTAGAACTATCTTTCTTTTTCTGTTTCAGAGACAGAAACACCCTTACAAGTGGCCATTTCTCTATAATGTAAGTTTTCCTCACAAAAGGGTGACTTCTATTCTCTTTCCAGATCATCTCTTTCAAAACAAGTCAGCTCAAAATACCTCTTAAGCCTAAGAAGCACATTCTGCTTCTCTTCATGATATTAACACTTCAGGAAATCCCTCATTATTTTTATTATTTAGACTGGTCAACGCCCTAAATTGCTTGATAAACAATGGATATTATTTGAGAAAAGTCTTTTGGAAAGGCCGATGTATATGTTATGAAAGGCACCTTCTAATCCCAGAGTCCTGGCCACACGGGACGTCCCTGCACATGCACCTACTAGTTGGACTTGAGCCTTTCTCCTCATTTTGTTGTCATCAGTATCAATACATATAATCCAATATCTCAGCTTAAAATTTAGTATATCAAATATGTCAGAAGTCTTTTACATGAACATCTTTAATCTGTAATTTGGCTGTCTTTTCTATTTCACTGTGCAATACAGTGTGTCAAAGTAAATCCATATAATTATACTGTATATTATCTATCACAAGAAACACCTTTAATAGTGTTAAGAATAAGATTATTTATACCTGTCCTTGACAGTCATTCTCTGTATCTCTCTCTCTCGTTGTAAAGTCTTTGTATAAAGAAAATTTTCACAGTCTTTTTAATGGGTGTTTTATTCTCAATATTTGAAACTGTCATTGAAACTCTTCACAGTGCCTGAAAATGTACCTTGTCTAACTAATTAACATAATTATCAAAATTATTGAATTTATTTTAGATAGATTAGTAGATACCAAAGTGTGAAGTACAAATCAGAACTTGTTTTCCTATTATTTTAATCAACAGTTACTTGGAATATCCTCACTTTTAATGTTTTATTTTGCAGATCAGGGTCCCTAGGTTTAACTTTGTTTTGTTGCATAAGATATATTTGTAAAGACAAAGAAACAAAGCTAATATTGGAATTCTTAAACAGCAGGTGTCCCCCACAAAAATCCCCAGAGTCTGTGATTGGGAGATAGAGAGAAGGCAAAAGTTTTCAAGTTGACTTTGCATATCTATAGCTGGTAGCTAGTGTCTCAGTTATGCAAATATCTTTGGTTCTTCCAAGGCTCCAAGGACACGGGAGGGGCTTTGACCATGGAATGGTGAGGAAAGAGCACACAGGGCCTGCACAAGGTTCTGTGAATGTCAGAACCGGTTACCACACCCACTGTGTCACAAGCTGGGTCAGGGATTTAAGAATAAGGTGGCAGCTATTTTTTGGAGAGAGAATAGAAGGAGAACACCTGGTTCGCAGAGAGGAGAGATCCATGCGGTTTTACAAGGAGGCTGGGAAATCCACATTGTTCTGCACTAAGAGCTGGAGGGCACCGCGATGCAGGCAAGACCTCCTCAATCAGGCTCGAATGATTGGCAGCTGCTGGTAAAACTGAACTGTGTCTGGGAAGTAGGAAAACTAAGTCTGACTTTTCTAAAACTAGCCTGCTTTGGCAGGGGGAGGCAGAACTATGTGTTCGTGGTGTTTTAAAGAAAATAAGACAACAGCAGAAATCCGTCAATAATCTAAATCTGTATAACTTTTAAATAAATAATTTCTTTTCACCAAACTCTGGTATTGAGAGTTATGCTTCTGGCAGCGGGCAATCGGGCCCCTCATAACCAAAAAACCCGTGGGTTCTGTTTCAATCAAGGCAGCACATGGGTTCTGTCACAGAAAGAATAAATAATTAACATACACTCATACAACAAGGGGACAGCCACGACTGTGCATAACCCATGAGAAAACCTATATGACATTAAATATCACTATATAATTTTGCAAAACTACAAGCGACCATAAAAACTATGAAATAAGAAAACCCAAAGGTGATGTTTATTTAATTATTTTTTTGCTCAATTGAATGTGAAGTCACGCTGAAAAAATTATGAAAATGCATGTGCTGTTAAATTTCCAAGGTCATGTAAAATTGTATTTGTTCTTTCAAGCTCTAACTGTAGAAGCAACATATAACAAGCTGCTTGTGTACAGTTTCCACGTTAACCCAGTGAAACAGCATGCCTCGAATTTAAAATTTTGGCTTTCCATGAATTTCTAAACTGTTTCAGGTTAGAATGCCAGTTTTAGAAAAATAAGGTCCTTCCCAAAGGAAATTAAATCTATATCTTAAAAAAATTCAGTAGGAAGCAGTCATTTTGCAGCATCCTGCATCTTACTTAAATAGTGGCATGTGTCTCAATGGCCACATTTGGGTTCCCTGCTGCCTTTGAACATGGATATAAAGCCATTACTGTGGTGGAAACTGCTCTAGGACTGACATTTCTTTATAATGAAGGGAACTGGTATTCCTCCAAATACAACAAATCTAAATGCTTTCACCCTGTTCCTCAGTCCTTCTATTAAGGCTCTCGAGGGAGATAAGTGAAATGCAGACTAGGTTAGTTTAGAACCATTTCATTCTAATTGTAATTTTTTTTAGCTATCATATATAATAGCATCTAGGTACCTAATGGCCTTCAGACCTAATGTTCTCCAACATTATGATATCAGTCAAAGGTCCAAAATATTTCTGGATTTTAAGTAAAAAATCTAATCCAAACTAATATTTTTCTTCTTAGATACAATTTACTTATCTTTCACTCATATTAGACAAAGTACATATATAGGCATTGAAAATTAATTTGTTGATAAGTTAAGAAAAATATGTTTCTCTTCAATCAAGACTCAGTTTCTGTTGTTATTTGACTTTACAAGCTAAAATAACTAATTATTCATATTCTACTCTAAGCATGAATGAATCTGTCTTCTTGTCGGTTATCAATGCAATGTTGCTTTCATAGATGTATTATTTCACACGCAATGCTGCAATGATCAGGAAAATGCTACCTTTTTTTTTTTTTTTCTGAATGCCAGGAATTTAAAATTCCACATTATGGAAAGCATAAATTATTTTCTTGGTCTTATTTTGCTGCCAGCTCATAAAACAGAGCATGGCTTACCCAGTAGGTCTCATCTTTTTATTTTTTATTTTAATCAATATTTTTTCAATGTATTAAAAATAATTTATTGCTCAATTTAACTAAAAGTTATTATAAGCCTATATTGCTATTTGTTACACAAAATAATCCACAGAAACTTGTGAACTTTAGAAAGCCTATTAGTTACTTTTCATTGCTTGTCAATTTATCCAAATGAAGAATGATAGGAAGTATATTTGAATAGGATAAGCAAGTGAGTTTCAATGGTAGATATCTAATCATTTTAGTAAAGCTTTTCTGGTAAAACATTTCATCAGACTAGATATTGTCTCATTTAAAACCCTGTAACATTTATTACACAAAGGGAAATTTGGCGGGGGGATTCCATGTAATGAAAACAACTTATTTGTAGTTGTCTTCTATTTTAAGTCCATATACCTTAAATTAAAAGTAGCCATGTTCATAAAGTTTTGAAAAAAAATTAAACAAATTAACAACAACAACAAAAAAGCATTGATAGACTTCCCTCATTAAACAGGATTTCTCTTCAGTTTAAAAAAGTTATACAATTTAAAATTGGTTATGTAATGCTGTTTGGAGATTACATTGCAAAAATCCATAGGTTGTTTGTATGGCCATATTCTGTTTATCCCTTTATATTTAATGTGACTTAGTGTCTAATTTTTCCTGCCTTTACCTGATTCTCAGTTTCTCACCCTGCATGTGCATCAAGGGGGTGACATAAGATCAAATTTCTTTCTATCTTATAGTGTTATTGAAAAAGAAAAACTACACATTTATTGTGTTAGATTAAACTCTATAAAACTCTCTATAAACATTGATAATTAAAATGTATTTATTTATTAAATATATACAAATATGTTTATTACCAGATATAAAAGAGTAGTTTAACAGCCTTGCCTCTTCTCATTGTGTAATTTATACTCTAAAGTGAGCATCTTTTCTTTGCTTTTGCAACTTGTCATAATCCTTTCTAAAACTTTTGATATTTTATCTTCTGAGTTTTTATATTTGTCAAAAAGCTTTGAGAATTTCTTTAATAAAATTTTGGCTGGCCTCACTTCCTCTGAGACATCTTCTTTCTTTCCCCCACTCTCCCATTCCTCATTTTGCTTGATAAGTTTACCTTCACTAAAAACCTCTAACTGCTTATCCTGAGTCCCTAAAACAGTGGCTATGTCAATATTCCCATTGTTAGTTATTTCTTTTAAACACTATTTATGTTCCATTTGAATTTCCTTCCAATATTGTGGCTTCCCTTTTCTTGGCTGAACATTCATCTTTGTTGACCGATTTGTTTTTTAAGTGATTGATATTTGTAAAATGTCACCTGGGTTTATTGTTGGAGGTCAAGAAAGCAGGATGACTAATATTCGCTGGTTGCATGGACTGAGCAAAAATGGCCAGTGCCAATCACTATCGGACGTTGGAGTACACCATTGTCACAGATCTTGATGAACAGGATACTTAGGTAGTGATTTGTGCACATACTAGTTCTGAAGTTTGCACTTTATGCAATTAATCAGAGTCGATACACATAGGTAACAAATTTGAAACATAAACTGTTTGCGGTGGTACTGATTTTAGTTAACTAACAATGGTAATTGGAATTTGTAAATATTAGCAGCGGGCAAATTGAGAACCGACTATATATAGTTTCAGATGGAAACAATATTAAAGACCTGAATATACATGAGATTTTGTTCTGGGTACTGCAGCATGACCCCTAAATAATAATGAAATATGCATTTTCTCTATTTAAACAAAAGGAGATTTTATGGACAGTTAATATGTTGTTAACACCTAATCCTTTAATTTTCAAGAAAATGTTATTTTATAGTAATCTTCATTATGCTTATGCATATTTGAAATAAGTTTATTTTTGATTATTTCTTTTAAATTCACACAGGTCCCTTTTTCAGAGTAGCAATGCAACAGATGCATCCAATTTTGCTACACATCTTCTGCAATGTCTAATGAATCTTACTTCATTACATTAGTTAAAATTGATACATGTATACCAGAGCTATATAATTTAGTGTGTATCATAGGCCCCCTTGACAGGGTCAAAATGAAAACAGAGAAAATTAGCCTTCCACTCTCACATCACTGTACTTCGTTCTTAAATCATTGTAGCCAATCACCAGGAAGTATAACTTAGAAACAAAATGTTTCCTGCTGGTAGAAACAGACTTTTTGATACATAGGGCTCCTTTAGTTATTAAGTTAAAGTACTCCCCTGAGGTTTGGTTTATTCAGTTTCCTAGCAGGGTCCACTCACACAAAGTGTGTATGGTAGTGGGTTACCAGCTAATGTTTGGTTAGAAAAAGTTTGACAGTAACTTAGTGGCAGGCTTATGTCAAATGTAGAAACAAACAAGGCAAGGATTAACGAGACAGAGAAGTCAGGAAACCAACTGTCAGGTCTCAAGTACAGGCAAGGTGGTGAGCAAGTGAACAAACACTGGTTCTCAGTTACCAAAGCTCCCACTTCCATTGTATAACCTGCATTTCACTCAGATGTTAATATTCTCTTCCTTAAAGTTCCTATGGATAAATTCACTGATAATACACCTAATACTTTAGGAATATTGGAAATAAAACACCAGTCAATAACAGGTTGTTAAGCTTCTATTACTCTGTAACTTAAGGAATTATTTTCTAAGAGCGAAAGCTACAGAAAGTTGCTGGCACGTACCTCCTATTATAAGTGAGCTGTAAACAACTGGGACAAGTGAAAACTAAGGATTTATTAAAAGTTAGAAAAATAGAAATGTCATTGTTACTACCATCTACTGCATCAACACCCTACATCTTCCCAAAATGTATAAAGTGACTTGAGAGGAAGAAGAGAGAAAAGACCTTGGGATATTATTATTTTATTGTCCTTAAGAAAAGCGTTGTGGTTCTTCAGAGCCATGAAAGGAATAGAAGTTCTCTCCTACCTTTCCTGGTTCAGCTGAGGAGAAGCTTATAAAAATAGATAGTTTTAGCCCTGATTTGTGTGGCTCAGTGGGTTGAGCTCCAGTTTGTGAACTGAAAGGTCACTGGTTTGATTCCCAGTCAGGGCACATGCCTGGGCTGTGGGCCAGGTCCCCAGTCAGGGATGAGAGGTGACCAAGCAATGGTTTTCTCCTTCCCTTTCCATCTTTCTAAAAAATAAATAAAATTTTTTTAAAAAGTAAATAAAAACAGATGTTTTAGAGAAGATAACACTAATATCTCGGTTCCTGGTTGGTTTTCCATTAGGGTCCTCCATATAAGAGACTAACATTCTTTGGAGTTCTAGATATGTGACCCTACATCTGAGAAAGATTTCAAACAAGACTGATATACACTTATTCCCAAGGAGCAATAGTTGAAGAAATAATTCATCTGCTCTTTTCCTAGCTTGGGCTCTTGACCTTGGGTGCAGTCAACAATCCCAACTCTCATTCTTGGACTCTCTCCTAAGCACAGACATGTTCCCCATTTGGGCTCTGACACCCAAGGCCAGCACTGGGATACCTGTCCTCCTCTCTCTGGGTGACCAGGGCTCCTCAAAATGACTTATATGACCTCCCAAACAATAAGTCCTGCATCAGATGGCTTCAGAGGTAAATGTTACCAAACATTAAAATAACTAATGCCTATCCGTCTCAAACTAGTCCTAAAAAATTCAAGAGGAGGGAACACTTCCAATCTCACTTTATGAGGCCAGAATTATCCTAATTCCAAAACCAGATAAAGGCACTACAGAGAAAAAAAAAAAATATATATACACACACACACACACACACACACACACACACTCACTCACCCAATATCCCTGATGAACGTAGATGTAAAAATCCTCAACAAAATATTAGCAAACCAAATTTTGCAATATATTAAAAATATTATGCAGCATGAGTAAGTGGAATTTAATCCAAAGATGCAAATCAATAACAAATCAATAAATGTGATACAACACATAAAGAAAACTGAAGATATGATAACTGAATAAGAAAAAAATTAACATTTAAATGTCCATACTACCCAAACTTATAAAATGTATTCACAGAAGAATATGTAAATTTACCAATGAAATTTCATTAACAGTTTACCTCACTTGTGATTCAGGAAAGAAAGATTAAATTAAACTTGAAAATATAGAATTCAAAAACAAAGAAAATATTAATATTTTGTAATATTAAAATATTTAGGATTTTTAAAAATAATTTTATTTTTAAATAAAAGTATTGTACAACTACAATTGTATGAGATTCAGGTTAAATAAATTATAATTCAGGTCTATGGTCAAATATAGGACCACTTGGGATAATCATGGCTTTAATTATACAGGCTCAGGATTCAGACTGTCTAGCTTTAAATTCTCATTTTCACATTTACTATGAGTACAAGATCAAGTTATTTTTTTGCATGAAATTTATTGGGGTAACATTGGTTAATAAAATTATGTAACTTTCAGCTATACAATTCTATAATATATGTCTGTGTACTCTGTTGTCTTCACACCACCCAAAGTCTAGTCTCCTTCTGTCACCATATTTTAGAAGGGGTTCAGGGTGAGTGAAGGGAGTATAAAGAGGGCCAAGGGGATCAAATATATGGTGACAGAAGAACAAGTTCTTAATGTGTCTGCAACTCTGTGTCTTCCTTAGTAAAAGGCAATAAATGATGAAAATATCAATATCCAACTCTCTCATAAGGTGGCTATAAATATTAAATGTGATAGCACAAGTCATGGCTGAGAACAGTTTCTGACTCAGCCTCAACATTCAATATAGAATATTTATAGTGGAAATTATGCTACAGAAATTTCTGCAAAAGGAAAATATGTATTTCTAATTTTTCAGTAAAAAACAGTATAAAGAGTATTGTAGTTCTTTTTTAATTCCAGAAGAAACAAAATATTATAGATGTTTATAATTAAGATATGAAATTAAAGGTTAATTATATTAACTTTTATAAAGTAAATTTGCAGTAAAATTATAAATATGGTGCAAACACACCCAAAAATAATTTTAAAAGTAACAACCTAGTTACTATTGCTTTGAGAAATGTGAACAATAAAGTGCAAATATAAATTAAATATTCAAGTAATAATAAGACCCTTTTAAAAATCAAATAATTAGCTTAATCTGTAATATTCCAATTATACTCTTTATAATATCAGAATTATTTAGTACAGCTATCAGTAATAAACAGATTTGTTCTATGAATCTCTGAAGCTTAAGACTTAGAAGGAAAATATTTTTTAAAAGGATCTTAATAAGAGAACAAAAATAACTTGTTAGATACTCAGAACCTGGGCTGGGGTTGCCAGATTGCAGAAAACACCTTTTTGTAAGTTTCATATGTCAATTTTTTAATACATAACTCTTTTCAATAAATAAAGACCAGAATTATTCATTCTAATAAGACCAAAATGCAAATTACGACCAAGTTTTTTTAATTCCCAGTACCACAGCATGAGGTGAAACATGTGTTATCTTACGTTCACACTATTCTCTGCAGAATAACTCTAGTTAACTCACAAATAAAATCCAGAAGGAAGCAAATAATGCAATGCACAATGAGTTTCTTGAGAGGTGGTAATCAGCGCTCAGCTCAGTATACGGGAGTTCAGTCAGGACGAAAAAAGTAAAAAACTATTCAAAACACTTCTGCCTACTTCACTGGTCAGAACGGAGAAAATATTAACAAGCAGGTATATAATGTATTATAATTGCATTTCCAAAATCTGTTACACTATTAGATATGATTTTGAATTATTTCTCAAGATAGTATTTCAGTATATTTTTTATTTAAATTGTGCACCTTAATAATATTTCTCTTATTTTCTCTATTGTGGCTCTTTTCCATCTAGCTTTTTCATGTAAATTTGTGGCTGCCTGTTATTTGTTGTTACAGCTACTTCTCATTTTTCTTATGCTTGTGTATGGCTTGTTGAGCATCTTCGGAGAAAGAACTTTAATTGCTTTTATTTTAACCATGTTCTTTATTTATATTTTGTGTTAAGAATTTGCATATTTTTAATATATTATCATAGTTTATGCTGGAATATTTTGATTTTAATACTTATTTTTCCACTGTACAATCTATTTTTACAGAATTTTGGAGATAAAGCATTTGCCTTGAAGTTGTCATTTTTAAAAGGTAATTGATTTATATTAATCTTGTCACTCCACTGAACAACATAATTCAAAATCAAGGTCAAGTAAAAATTTTATGAATATCTGTATTGTTTTTCTTTTTATGGAAAAAAGACAAACATTTTTAGATGCTACTTTTTTCTCTCAGAATAAAAATTAATTTAATTATTTATGAAAGTATGTATACATATATATTTATACATATATACACAATTGTATTGCTAATGACAATAAATGACTTTTTGAAAATATATTAATGGTGATGAAATGTATACTCTAAATTGCTTACCAAATGTGATTCTAAAAGAAAAGCAACAATAAACCCATTAAAGACCCGATAAATGTTAGATGAGTACTTGAAATAAAAATGTATATTTCAATGTTGCTAAGAAAAAAAATCTATATAAAATTTCCAGTTTTTGTGAACAAATGCAAACTAAAAAAATAACATTTTATAAATGGAACTTCTATGCACCTAGTAATTATATTATCTACAAGTGGGAATGTCATTTTAATGACTAGAAAATTCAAATGAAATGGTATTCTAACTGTTGATATAAAAGTATATTTGCTGAAATTATCCCTTGCTCTTACTATCCTATTCTTTTCTTTCAACAAAATTTAGTATTTTATTGTTTAATTTTGGAGTGTATGGCATTACAATGTTATAAAAATATCAGGAGTTAGGGATAAGTTTGTGTATGTAAAACTTATTTAATTTCAACAATGTTTTCGACTCTTCCTAAGAAAATATGTTAAACACCTTTACTTTTTAATGATCCCTCTGCCTTTTTTAGCATCAATAGTTAGAAATACTATTAATCTGATTTAAAAAGAAGAAAAATTGCCTCTACCATGACAAATCTGAATCTTTAAACTAAAATTAAATTTTGATTCTCTATCATTCTTACATGACTGTACATGTCTATGGTTTTTATTCATTCTGCATTTAAAAATGATTTTTATCTTATAATTTTTGTTGTTTAAATTTACTAAAGTTTAAATCTTTTTTATGTATGTTCATTTTAATCATATTAGTCATTTTATAAAGGGTTGAAAAAGTACAGAGATTTTTCTCAGTATGAAGTACCAAATTTTTCTCAATATTAAAATAGTCAACTAGTTTATTTTCACATAGCATACTCTATTAGTCATTATGCAAACTCACTCACAAGGAGAAAATTATAAAATCATTAAAATACATATTTTGCAACTTAAAATTTTTTCTTTTTCCTAGAGGAAATAATCACTTTGTGAACATCTTTAGTTTTGTGTGTTAAGATAGTGATAAATCTAAATATAAACTGCTTTACAAGAAAGGTGGTTGAAATATATTTGTATTTAGCAATTCAGTTTATTTTAATATTTTATTTTTAATCTTTCAGCCATGAAATATCTATTGTGTTTCATGCAGTATAGTATATTGCTCAATTCTAGGCATTTTGGAAAGCAGAAATTATTAAGAACATTGTGATTTATCTCAAAAAATTATGAAAGACTTTTTTTAGTTTTCATCTAAAATATTTCTTGTTAGTAGGATTGTAGATTGATGCAGCCACTGTGGAAAACAGTATGGAGATACCTCAAAAAATTAAAAATGGATCTGCCTTTTGACCCAGCGATCCCACTTCTGGGAATATATCTAAAAGAACCCATAACACTAATTCAAAAGAACAAAAGCACCCCTACATTTACTGCAGAGTTGTTTATAAATGCCAAGATATGAAAACAGACCAAGTGCCCATTGTAAATTAGTTGATAAAAAGAACTGAGGAATATTTACACAGTGGAATGTTACTTGACCATAAAAATAAGAAAAATTTTACACTTTGAGACAGTATGGATGGACCTGAAGAACATTATGCTAAGTGAAATAAGCCAGTCAGAGAAAGATAAATACCATATGATTTCACTCATATGTGGAATCTAATGAACAAACCGAACTAACAAGGAAAACGGGGACAGACTCACAGATGGAGAGCAGATGACAGCTAGTTGGGGGGGAAAGTCAGGGGGTGGAGGGATCGAGCAAAAAAGACAAAGCACTCATGGATATAGACACCAGTGTGAGCATTGCTGGGAGGATGGCGGTATAAGGGGACTAAATGGTAATGGGAAAAATACAATAACAATTAATTTAAAAATCACCACCTTATTTTAGCAAAAAAAAAAGAAAAAAAAATCACAACTTGATAAACAAGCTTCTATGGAAATATCAGTGATTACATTTAGTAGATTTTGTAGATGTCTTTTAAACAAAATTCATTTATTTGGAAAATAACACAAGAGTCAATTTTGAACAAATTCAAATACATATATACATATATATATATTCTGTTGTATTCTCTATAAAAAGATGTTTCATTTAAAAAAACCCAATGTATTTCCTGAATTAAAAAATTGTAGCATAGTTACATTGTGTAGAATAACTTTTATATTTCTATTTATTTTCAAAGATTATTTATGGAAGTACAAATTCTGGATATTAATATATATTATATAATATTTTATAAGATTAACTTATTTATGTAAAGTAGGTTTATATATTGTTATAATAAAATTCATTATCAAGATCTTCTAACTCATGTCTGGGGACTTACATATTTTAAGATTACGTACATTTTACTTATTATTGCAAAACTATAAAATTAAGCCAGCCCAAAACATTCTATCCCCATAAATTTGTTGCAATGAAAAATATGTCAAAGACTCTCATTAGTATTTTGTCCTGTAAAAGGCCAGAAATTACACATTTACATAATTATTCTGTATTGCTGCCCTAAGCAAATCTCTATTATAAATTCTCATATCTGTGAGTTTTGCAATAAAACATTTTGAATTCCATTTCAACATTGTAAACCTGTTGACCTTGAAAATGTAACAGGAAATATCTATTTTATCAAATGAGAATCTTAGACTAAAACTCAAGAAGCTAAAATTTTACTTTTTTCTGTTTTTTAATCTATGTTTAATAATCAAATTCCAAGTTAAACATGATGACTATTTTTCTTTTAACTTCCAAGTATATCTAAAAATATATATTAATAAGATTTTTACCCTGCTTACCACTTTGCATCACCTGATACTGTGATATGTTTCATACTTGTGTGTATTGCATTTACAAAAAGCAAAATAATTTCAGAATTTAGAAAATGCATTATTAGATCAAAAGCAAGAGATATTAAAATAAGAGCTTTCTTCTCCTAGAATTTTACATTGAAATAGAAATATAACATATTTCACTTATGCATCTGTGTATATAAAAAGGGGACTGCTGGATGTATTTATATTAAAAACCCAGTTAGTAAATATGCTAGCTTTGTTTTATAAGTAGGAAAAATAGTGGGGATAGGTGAATGGTGGAAGGATAGAGCAAAAAGTTTTTTAAAAAGGGGGGATAGACAAAAAACTCTAATGGAAATGGACAACAGCATGGTGCTTGCTGGGGAGAAGGAGGGTGGAAAAAGTTGGAGGGGAATATAGGGGGGATAAAAGGTGATGGAAGGAGACTTAACTTTGGTGGTGAACACCAATACAGTGTACAGATGTCGTGTTGCAGAATTGTGCAACTGAAACCTGTATAATTTCGTTAATAAGTGTCTCTCTAATACATTCAATAAAAAGAAGGAAAAAAAAAAAGAAAAAGATGAAGTCAAGGAATTAGAAGATAACAAAGGCATCAGGAAAACAGAGAAAAAGTTCTTTGGCTTCACCCTTTCCTATATTATTCTTAACATCACCCTGCCTATTTTGTTCCTACCAATTATGCTTAATCCCTACACCATTTTCCCCCTTCTTTCCCTTCCGCCTCCCAGCTGATACCCCTCTAAATGATCCCCATTCCTATGTTTCTGTTCCTCTTCTGGTTGTTTGCTTAGTTTGTTGTTGTTTTTACTTTTTAGATTCTGTTGTTGAAAGTTGTGAGTTTGTTGTCATTTTAACGTATATGCATGACCCATGGATATGAACTAAAGGAGGTGGGATTGCTGGAGGGAAGGGGAGAAAATAAGTGGAGGGGAGCAAAGAGAGAAGAAATTGGGACAACTGTAACAGCATAATCAGTAAAATATACTTTAAAAAAAGGAAGTAGAGAAAAATAAGAGGCACACATATATTGAAATGCAAAATAAACACACCCAACACATGGAAGGACCAAGTGTGGATAAGTGA
This sequence comes from Furipterus horrens, assembly GCF_987537825.1. Taxonomy (NCBI): domain Eukaryota; kingdom Metazoa; phylum Chordata; class Mammalia; order Chiroptera; family Furipteridae; genus Furipterus; species Furipterus horrens. The sequence continues at coordinate 15,313,251 of NW_028327171.1, forward strand.
TAATGGTAAATGCTGCTGACTTAATGATGCTCTAATAATAGTTGTTAGTTTCTCTTATAAATCTGTCCTTCTTGGTTAGAAATTTAGATTCTCCAAATAACAATAGTTCCATATGGTGGAAGGTGAGCATTAATTTGAATATTTTAGGTGAACGGGTATTAAATGAAAGTTAGGACTTGACTTGGAATTACTGGCCCTGTATTTTAAGAAAAAAAAAAAAAGCTCAAGCTACAGAATAGTGTCAGACGTGAGTCCTGACTATAGCCTGGAATGTACTGACAGTCCTTCTTCTCCTAAGACGCCAGCAGTGTAGTTATGGACATTGGTTGAAAGCCACAGTGAAGCGAGCAACAACGGTCTTCGAAGTCAAAGCTGGGATTCCTTGCTACTAAGTAAAGGTCCCACAGATTCAGCTGATATCCTGGCTAAAACCACAGGAAATACGGGGTGGGTTATCACAGTAGAGTTTATGAAAAAGAGTCCCAGGTGGTATGTAAGTATACAAAGACCATAGTCTGTACTCACATTCCCTTCTTTATAGGTAATGTACATGTATGTCTAAGCATGTGCATAAAATTTCTATTTTTTTTTTATTTTCACACCCTACCATTTTATATAGTGAGTCTTATCAGTAAATTTTCTTTTTTTTCCCCTATCAATACAGTATTTATTTTTCTTCCCTCTGTCAAACCCCGAGCCAACCACTTTACGCAGGCTGCCTGAGGAGGTTAAGGATGAGGAACATATAAGGCAGACAAGACATGGGAGAAAGAACTATGGAGACAGCTCCTTCACAGGGTGAACAGGATGAGAAAGGCCACCATCAAGCAAAAGAGCCAATGGGTTCTGAGAAGGCAATGCCCAGAGTGGCCTAGGGGAAGAGCTATTGCTTCAGAGAAAGGTTCCTGGCATCTCCAAGGACAAGGCTCCCAAACAGAGTCCCAGTTCCAGCCCCAGAACCTACCACCCTACCGTGGCAGTCCCAGCCCAATGACCATGGCTGCTGTGTCGCTGTCCCTTGAAACGGCGCTGGATTGGAAGCTGCGGCTTGAATAAGTGAGGACAGGGGACATGGGGCTGCCAAACTGCTGAGGCTCTCATCTGTCGGTGTCTCCAGGCGGTTTCAGCGCCACTGTGGACAGGGACCACAGCTGAGAGGTGCTCCTGACCAAGGAGGAGGTGGAGGAAGATTCAGCGCAAGTATACATTTTAGGGGTGAGGGGATGCGGCAGGAGAGCTGCTCCCAGAGCAGAGAAGCCCTGTGAATATGTTTTCCACTTAGTTTACCTCAATAGAGAACAGAGGCAGAATAGGAGAGGGCAGACGCATAGGCGCGTGTCCTAAAATGCACTGAATAAAACACAGGGAATTATATCTCAGCAGGCAGGAGGTGAACGGGGGTTCAGTCAAGGACACATTGTTTGGCGGGTGGAATTTTGAAATACACGAATGTGAACAATGGTGTGTAGATGCTGGACAACCAAGAACAATGGCATATGGCAGACATTATATTTTTCCTGCCCTTCATGTCTTTTTCCTTTCTGACAAGAAAAGCCTAAAGCCTAATTTTTCTGTTGTTGGAACAATCTCTTTGCACAATAATGTTGGTGGAAATGTCATTAAAGGCTTTTTTTGTTCTTGTTACTGATACATGACCCACTTCAGACCTCATAAATGGCCTCTTGCTGCCACTGTTTGCGCATCGCAAGAAATGAAAATTATAGACTTCTTCCACTGTGAAATAACTTTCTCACCTTCATTATTCAGAGAAAATTTGCCCTTTGTATAACCAAAAAATAAGGTCATGTTTGTGGTTTTCTTTTCCATCAGTGCTTACTGTGTTTATGCTTGTTTGAAAACAACGGATCCATAAAAAATAATAACTTTATAGGGAATGAAGTGTCCAGTTTTTCTTACCACGAGCAAAAGCATGTGTTCCTATATTCCCCTTTAAAGTTGATCGCCATATAGTTCTGCTTTCAGATTTTCCAAATTAGATTTTGATTTGCATATCGTGGGTATATTTACCCTCCTCCAGAGGGTTTAACTTAATAAGTGCCTAGAAGCATAGGCTGGTAAATTTGAAAGCTTTTAAAGCTTTCCTTTAAAATAACATTTCTTAGAAATGAATCCAACATTAAAAATTTTTAAGTTAAATCAGTACAACATCTGAGATGGTATCATTTGATCACAAATAGATTTGCGGTGGATCCTTTTAGAACCCCACCAGACAGACATTTCATTTTTCTTAGTTTTCAGAAGTCTGATGGTGTTTCTGCAGCTAAGTGCCTACTCCAGGCATATTGCTACAATTGTATTCCTTTTTGTTTAATCATTGTTCTAGAGACTCTGTATGAACACCTCTGGCCAATGCAAAATAAGTGTAAATTTGTTAGCAGTGCTTGGGCAGAAAATGTCATTCTCCTATTTAAAGAACAAGGCAATTGACGGGAGAAAGAAACTTGGACCACCCCCTTCCCTTTCTGCTTTGGCTATTGTGTGGGGTAGTAGTGAGGTACTGTGGTCTCCTTCAGCTACTCAGGGGGAACACACTGGGAGGATGTTAGTGACCAGAAGGATGAGAGGGCTTGAGCATGCATACCCTGTTGTTACTGAGCAGTAGGAACGTGCACCTGCCTAGTTCATGATCACTACTAAGATGTCCATGTCGTTTGTGCAGCTTGCAACTGCACAAACTTATTAAGTACATTGTTTGCAAGATCTGCATGTGAATACTGTCAAACTACGTATTCCTTGTACTGTGCGTGGTGCAACGTATGCTTTTGGCCTGTGTATGCTCTGGTCCAAATAAGAGCGATAACTACCTTCATTGTGCAAGTCACTCTTACTGGATAATATCATATTTTCAGCAAAAACCATACTGATACAAAAAATCTGACAAGTAATTAAAGAATATATGATTGAACAGCTCTATTTTTGAATGACTCCTCTGCTGAAAATAGGAAATTTTCCAATAAGAGTGATTAAATTATTGATATGTGTTGAAAACAGAGTGGACAGAATTTACTGAGAGACCTAATACAGGAGGTACAGAAAAGAATGGCGACTCCAGTAATTTTTGGTGTAAGTAACTTAAAAAAAACCTAACTTTATTTGTGAAGATAGGGGAGAATATGGAAGAAGGGTTTTGGGGAAAAAGGAAAAATTAGGAGTTCAATTTGGGATGTTAATTTCCATAGAACTGAGAAACATCCAGGAATCACATAGGCTGAATTGGCAGTTGGATAGATGGAGCATTGTTCAGATTAGAATTCAAGTATTGGAGTCTTCTGCTATAAATTATATTTAATATATTTAAACCTATGAGATTGAATGCTATATCCTGGGAAATGGATGGATATGGAGAGAGAAGAAGTTTGATGACTGAGCCCAAGTGCTTGGCAACATTTAGATGTCCAGGAAGCGAAAAGGAATCAGCCAAAGAAGGCAGACCAGGGCTTCTCAGTATCAGCACTATGAACAATTCAGGCCAGGCAACCCAATGTTGCGGGGAATGACCCTGTACATTATAAGATGTTTACCAGTGTCATTAGCCTTTATGTACTAAATACCAGTAACATTTTTTTCCCAGGTGAGACAACCAAAGAATTCTCCAGATATTGACAATGTCCTGAGCCAGGGAAGGGGAGAGGCAGCAAAACAACCCCAAGCTGAGAACCACTTGGCTAGACTTTTGGAGAAGAAACATGGAAGCATAGCAGTTAAGTATTATAATTAAAAAAAAATTATATGGAATAGCGAGTCATCAGCTGTGCCTAAGAGTAAAGTAAAACGAAGACTAAAAGGGAATTAGCAACATGGCGGTCATTGATATCCCCATACCTTCCTCCCTGAACTATTGCAACAGCATCATACCTCTTCTGCTTTTTTTGTACTTTTGTCCTTCCATATTCTATTCTCAAAACAACATCCTGTGTGACCCTTCGAATTTATAAGTTTGGTCATGTTGAAAACTCTTCATTGTCTTAATCAGTGTTAAAATCTTTGTAAGGCCAACAGTGCCCCATACATTTAGACCCATACTACCAGTCTAATCTTATATCTTACTCTTCTCTTGCTTTCTTCTTAAAAGCTCTCTCTGCAATACTTGGGGAAGGTTTCATTACAGGCCCTGTGCATGTTCCTCCGCTATGCTTGGGCTCCTCTTCCCCCAAGTGGCCAGGTGGTTCATTCCTTTATTCACTTCCAATCTTTGCCCAAATGTCAGCTTCTCAGAAAGTGTTCACTTATGATTGTATTTAAAATTGCAAATACCCTTCCACATGCCTACATGATCATTGCTGTTTATTATAATTAACCTTAGCATCTTCTAGCATATTACATATTTTTAAAACTTTTCTATATCCACTAAACTTTATATTAACAAGGAAATAAATAGAAATTGAAAAAATTAACATAATTGAAACTACTAGTCTTTATTTGTATGTTTCAAATAAAGGTATTTTAGATGGAATTGTCTAGATTCTCACCACTTTAGTTTGCATAGTCATGGATCAGAAAAAGTAAAGTAGGTATATCGAGGCAATTTTAAAAATATTATTAATATGAGATTGATTAGACTCTTAATTTGATAGTCTTGTGCTAAAATGTAACAGTTAGGTAAATGTGCATGAGAAGCAAACATTATAATGTTTAAATTCATAAGTATAATGGATTAATAAAAAATGAAATGGCTCACTTATCACTTTCCTTTGAGCACCTCTGCAATGCAGCATCCTCAATGACATTTTCTATTGAACTATTTTTGATTCAGTTGACAGTATATCCTATAAGACTAAATTATATATTTGCATAAAATTGTGCGTATGATGCACCAGTGTAATCTCTCAAGTTTGTCACCTTCCAAAAGAGAAATAAATCAGTGAATATATGTGATTTTACTCCATTATTCAAACATAATGGGAGCACTGGAATATGTTAAATACATTTAAGTGACACATGATTTATAGCTTTTGGATAAAAACCTACTGATAATGCCACCTCAATATTATACTTCTTTATCAGTGTTATTTATTTTTAAGTGTATTTCATATTTCAAAGAGAAGTAGCATATTCTAACTTCAATGATGAAACATTAATTATACACCCAAGCATGAAATATAGTCTCAAAAATATTACTGGTAGAAATTTTTGAGTAAATTTATTTTCTCTATCTGAATAGTGATCCACGTTAAGATAGTGTACAGTTTTATCACTGGTAAAATTAAAGGGTATAAATAAGTATTATAAAACTCTCTTTCATGCTTTATAAACAGAAAGATACTTTAAAACATTAATATGCTTAACAAAAGTGATTTTAGCAAGGGTCTAGAAAGTAATATGTTATTGGACATTTTCCCCAAATATATGAAGTAGTGGAGGAGGAATATTTTGTTTTCCCAATTGTCTCTGTTCCCACACAGTCCCAGTATCTTTTAAATTTCCATGGCAATCATTTCTATTTTTTCAAAGCCATTCACCTTAAAGAATATCAGCATCAAAATAATTTATGAACATTATTTCTCACACAACTTAAGAGGAAAGAAAAAATTAAGCAGCTGCTAAATTTTTGGATATTTCTGTTGTTTGGAATAAGCAGAACTTAGTAAATAGCAGTTGTAATCTCTTCCAGAACCTACTAACTCTGTGAACCTGGACAAGTTTATATACAAGAAGGTTGACAAAAGTATTTACTGTATAAGCTTACAGTATAAGTAGAAATAAATTAGTGCATGTTACATGTGTATGATAATACTTAAACATCGCATATGTATACATGCATCATTTTATGTATTTAGTAGCACTCTTTCTCTCTTTTAAAATACTCTATTTTGCCCTGTTTTAAGAAATAAGATATTTGTTCTGTTAAAAGTTTTATTAATTGCCATTGTTGTGTTTTGCAGAAATGTGGTCATTACAATGGTTAACAGAAATTCCACTCAACGTTCTTGGTTCTCAGATAGGAGAAGAAAAACATAAACGAAGGGAAAGAATTATTAATAAAAACTGAAAATTTTAAGGGATATTTCCAATTCATCTACAATGGTGGTAGAAGGATAGGTTGCTACAATTCCAAACTGCAATGCTAATCTGCAAGAAAATTACCCTCTTTGCATAAAGAATATATAATTTAATTGAGCCTAATTATCTTCTTAAATTTCCAAAGGGAGACTTTCTTCATGTGAGAAAATTTGCTCTTGGGAATTTTTCTTTTTCACTCAAAGTACCCCCTTGATGGTGGAAATTTCCTTGCCTGTACAAATCTTGTTTATTTTCCAAACATCATGTTAAAATGTTCAGTAATTTTTTTTCTACCAGTTACTCCATGAGTGTGTTATTCTCCCAAATTTCAGATAAAAAAATTCAAAATTTAATTTTCAATTTATTTTAATCTTTAATTACAGAGCAGATTAAAGCATGCATGTGCACACATGCACAAATAAGTGAAACACACAAAGAAGAACTTTGCCACCAGACTTTTAAAGAGAAAGCATAAGAAAGATATTCACCTTTTATTTTCTCAGTTTCCTTATCATATAAAAAAAAGTATATAAATGTGTTGGAGTTTAAGATCCATGCATGTATATATCAGTTGCAGATTTTTGTGATACAGATAAATGAAAATAAAAAAAGTTATCAACTAGTTATATCTCCATTTTGTTTTTTATTCAAAATATATAGTAATATTCTTTGTTTCTAAAAAGCTATATGTTTAAAAGTGACTTTAACGTAATTGTTTGGAGAACTCAAATAACTGGCAATTACAGAATAGTTCAATAGAAAGCTGCTCTGCCTATGATATTAATATACATATTGGCTAAGAAACTAGCTTCTCCCCATCTTTTTTTCCATAAATTTTACTGCAATAAACGCTCAGTGTGTAAAACTTGAACAATACAGTACGAGGTGAAGAAGTAGCTCACAAACACTCATTATTCTAGTCTGCTTAATGAGAGGCTATTTTTTATTTGTCTATATATGATTCTATTGTTCAATGTGTTTTAAAAACGGAATATAATTCTTGGGAAAATACGGGGGAAAACTCGAGCACAGTCTTTCATTGTGTCACAGGGGACCTGCGTGTCAAAACTTCTACTCTGTAGGGGAAGTGCTTGCTAGAGAACGTCAGTTCATTTCTTCAACTTTTCCTCCTTCCACCCAAAGGAAAGTGATGTAAAAGATGGAGAGGGTGATGAGAGTCTGATGTTCATGGGCTGCATTTTCTTATTGAGCGCAAAGAAGGTGACAAAATAGCCTACAATAAACATTTGCCATTGGCTTGATAGTGCATATTGAGGCACCGTGTACACTTTACTCATGACTTCCATGGGGAAAGTACACGAGCTTTCCAAGTCTGTCATCTTCCAGTCTCTTTGCTCGTGACTTGCTGATGGTCAGTTGCTTGGGAATGCAAGCAGTACCTGCTGGGAGTGGTAAATGACCACGAGATCTGAACTCATTAGTTATAGTTGGGCAACTGTTTTTTCACAGTAAAAAAAAAGAAACAGCTATTTATTATTATTTATAGACTGGTATTCCTTGTGAAAACTTTCAAGGAAAACATCCTGGTGTAATGGGAAGATCAATTAAAACTCCCAAAACATCATTAAAACAAGGAACTCCTACCATTTGTGATAGCATGGATGGAAGTGGAGAAAATTATGCTTAGTGAAATAACCCCAGTAACGGAAGACAAATACCATATTATATCATCTGATACAAGAAACTAATGAACAACACAAACAAACAAGCAAAATGAACCAGAGGCATGCAAACAAGGAGCAGACTGACAGTGACCAGCGGGGACGGGAGAGGGAGAATGAAAGAAAGAAGGGGAAGAGTCTAGTCACAGAACTAGTATGAATGACCCATGGACATGAACAACAGGGGAGGGGGGTGATTGTGTGAGAAGATGTGGGCGGGGTTGGGGGGAGCAATGGGGGGAAAAAAGTGAAGCAACTGTAATAGAAAAACAATAAATAATTTTTTTAAAAAAGGAACCTCAGGTAAAATGTACTCTGGTGTTGTATCACATCATAGTGTAGCCTTAGCAATTATCCATGCTATTAAAATATATCGAAGAACTTAACTTTATTAACTATATAATACAACATCTTGGACTAACCATTTTTTCCATTTTCCTCCATGATCACATACTCTGTGATAAACTGTTTACATTCAAATTGCCCCAATGGCTGAGTCGCACTTATGGTATAATTGTGTTGAATGATGTGATAGAAACATATAGTCTCTTCAACACATTGTTTTCCAAAATGTTTACTAATGTGCACAAAATTGGCAAAATTAGTAATTCTTTTTTAAAAAGTACCTGCACTTCTGTGCATGCTAATTGTTTTGAAATGATCAGTTCAAGGGTTGCAACTATGCCAATCAAGCTGTGTGTCCAAATGGGTACAAGCATTGCCCTTCTAAGGTGGAACTGCCAGCAAGACATGTTTCTAGGAGTGTTGTAGAAATATAATAAATCTTTGTTTTTCTAAACATGTTCCATACGTAGATTTTCTTTTAATAAGTGAAATAGATTCATTTGCATATGGATCATATACTTTTTCATCACTGGTTCTGGATTTCTTAACTTTCTTAGTTTGTATAATGAGAGCAATTTTCTCTATTGTATTTTATAAATGTTTATTGCTACTATGAAAAAGCATTACTAATTTTTGTTTTTGTATTTTGTTTCTACTCACTTGACTAGTAATTAATTTTAAATATTTTTAAAAATTTTACCAGAATGAATGCTTAAATGTTATGCTCGTTGACATGAGCAGTATAAGTCTCTTTATATATGAATTCATTGTTTCTTATAAACAATATTGTTTCTATTGTTCCTTTGATAAGGGCACAAGAATTAAAGTACCAAATGTAACAAAAACATTCTGGTAAATCATTATGTAGATTGAATACCATGCATTTTGTAAATCAGAGAGGAAAATTTTCAGTTCTTAGATTGCAGTCAACATTTATTTAATAAGAAGATGTAATTACATGTGCTGAAAATTGTAAATAGAAAACAATATGCTCATCAAATATTTATTGAGCACTTAGTATGTATTTGAAAATGTTCTAGGTTTGTAGTGAATGGAATATTTTAATAGTATACAGTTCATAATATAGGAGAGATGACTGATTTAACTATTCCAACTCTATACCCCAAATTAGAAAGCTATTATGCATCATAAATATAAGTATAAATACAAATATTAACAAATAACCAGGCTTTTAAGAAAAGAAACATGCTCTGTTTGCAAGTTTGGTCAGCAGGGAGACAGGAAGCTAACCTGTCTCCCAGATTCAAAGTTTGGGATGGCGTTTTAAGGGGTTTCAGCCGTGGATCTTCCTGGACAATGGATCCTTGCTTCTGCTGGGGTGTTCAGATTCTGGTTATTTGTGGGTATTTGGTTCCATGGTGGGGAGCAGTTAAGGGTTCACAAATATTCCTCATAAATGGTGTCTACAAGTATTACCAGTAAGTGGTGCATCTGATGTTTAAACTTTGGTTCTTGGTCTTGTTAGCAACAGGATAGAACCACTTTTAGCTTGTTCTGTGCTTAACCATTTCTCTTCTAATCTATCTACCAGCTGTCAAATGACAAAAACATAACAGCAGTTTTAGGTTCACCACAAAATTCAACATATGTTACTGAGATTTCCCATATACATCTAGCTTCACACATGCACAGCCTTCCCTTTCTCCACATCCCCCACCAGAGTGGTGTACTTCTTACAATTATCCATTATGAATCCCCTAAAAATCCTCAGTCCTCTTGTCAGTGGGGGGCTTGATGTATTTTTGGCCTACTATCACTATTACTAGTTTAAGGCAATGAATCATTGCTAAGTAAATGTCTTGCATAAATTAGTAAAATCCTGAGCTGGGTTTATCATTCATGTAATTAAAAAAAGTTTTTTTTTAAATTTATTTTTAGGAAAGGTAAAAGGGAGAAACAAAGAGAAATAAAGAAACATCGACCCAACCTACAACCCAGGCATGTGCCCTGACTGGGAATTGAATTGGTGACCTTTTGGTTCACAGGCTGGCACTCAATCCGCTGAGCCACATGAGCCAAGGCTTATTTTTTCTCTTAAAACCGTATCTCAGTTCAGCTATATCCATGGAACTTTAAATTCATGTTTTCAATTCCTGAATGGATATAAATATATACATACAAAATATCTTCAACTTGAGCATAGTTTACAAGCAGGAAGTTAAAATAAATAAATACCCAAATTAACTTTATCCTGCTTCATGGATTCATCCTCTTTTACAGTATTGGATTGTCTTCTAGTGCAAACTCTGAAGAATAATGATTGCTAAATTTTATCAATGTCTACAGTACTGACTTGTTTTAAAATTTTTTGCTTATAACTCTCTCCTCCAATAGATAATAAGCTACTTGAGAATAGGTACTTTATGAATTCTTCTGAGTCTCCAACTCTAAGCACAGTGTCTGGAAAATATATATGGTAATATTTGTGGGAAGAGAGAATACATTAACATATGTGAAGCTGGCTTTGATATCAATTTACTCTCCCAAAATGAGAGGTTATTTAATATTTCATACATTAGTCAGTCTTTATGGACTTGCAAATAGTGTAATGACAAACAATTTATTAGAAAATGTTGGCTATAAAACAGTATTAAATTTCAGATACTATCAGCCTCTGGACATAACTGTATTTTAACATTCTCAATATTATTTCTCAAGACTAACTTACTTTCAGAAAAATAGCAATTTAGTCATACCTAGGAAATAATTAACTACTTTATGGAAGGATGACAAATTATGATGTAAGAAAACAAAAACAAAAGTAATACTTTGTTTATACAGATTGAATAAAGAAGGATTTTCTCTCCTATGTACAATAAAATATTATATATTACATATATATAATATTCAAAAATCATTTCTTCTAACAGAATAATACCTAAAGAAGATTAGAGGATTTTATAATTAATAACTTACGGAGTTTTCAGATATGTTTCCCTGAAGTTCAATGATACAATGCTTGACAATCAAGTTGGTGTTTTTCATATATTGATTGTTTCAGGAATTTGATTGAAACGATAAATGATGTTTGATAATTTTAAGGTAATTAAGTGAATGGGTTCTGTATCTTGATTTTCAGTGTATTACTTTCTCATACAAGTACCGTTGTGGTAATGACAAAGTGATAAATCTCACTGCAAATTCTTCTCAAGCTACATAATTATATCATCAGAGAAATTTACCTCATACTTCAATATATTCAATAATTCCACTATATTGTCTAGCTTAATATTCTGAGGAGAAAAGATCTGAAATGTTAGGTGAATTGTTGACTGACTTCACTTGATCTGAAGTTGCCTGCTTATTCTTATGTAAATCATTGGTAGTTTGTCAAGTTAACTCCTGTGATGGAAACAAAGCTCATGTCATTGAACTGTACGTGTAGATGTTCTTTACAAATATAACTTCTGCACACAAAAGATATTAAGACAATGTTTTTAAATTGTAGTTTAGAAAATTAAGTTCAAAGTTAATGTTCTCTCACCCACTAAAATTGGCTGTATTTTTTCATTAGTCCATGATTTGAGTGTTACTTGAGGGCATATATGCATTTCTGCTTTCCCAACACTTTTAATTTAATAAATATTTGATAACAATTTAGTGGTAATCTGCAATATTATGAGAGAGTAGTATCAGAAACACATAAAATATAAGGCACAATTGCAATGAAATAGCCAGTATAAAAGAGTAAAGTTAATAAAAATAATTAACATGAAATTTATCAAATAACATAATAAATAAAGCAAGGTTAATGCACTTAGTATCAAGGATAAAACAACAAAGAATATCAAGAAGAATGTTTGATTTCGGGGTATTTTGGCATGTGGCATTGCCTGCTAATGCAATGCCTTGTCTTCCCACAGTAATCAAGCTTTTTTAGAGTGCTTTGGCGTTTGTTGTTTGGCATATAAGAACTTCTGTGGCTCATTCAAAAATCATGGGAGAAAGCAATCAATGAATAACTAAAACAAAAAAATAATTGTTTTCTTTAAATGATTGTATTCAGAATTTAGAGGACCCTTAATTTGATAAAATAACACAATTCAGAGAGAGGGATTTGGTTTCCAGAAGATTGTGTTGTTAGAACTTCTTTTGAAGAAAAGGAGTACCCCTTCTCTAGACTTATTTGTCTCTAATTATAGTGCAAAAAAACTAAAATAAAAGAAAGAAAGAAAGAGAAAGAAAGAGAGAAAAAAAGAAAGAAAGAAAGAAAGAAAGAAAGGAAGAAAGAAAGAAAGAAGGAAAAAAAAATAGTGTATGGCTTTCATTTTCCAGAATGCTAAAGGATAGTAAATGTTTTATATTGTTACTCTGATGTCAAAGAGGTTCAGCTGCAAATATTTATTGCGTATGCTGCACCATTCAGTTATTTGCAAATGTTTGTTTAAACAAAAGAGATGGAGTGTTACTTTAGGAGATTGTTTCAACAGAAGTGCATTCCTTACCTCATGAACATAGTCGAGTGGACTGAAATTAATAACATTGAAAATGCATCGCAGAAAATACTTTTAGTGGATTCTATGCAGGATCAAGGACTGCGTGAAATGATTTAGGCTTACTGGTATCGCTACCTCTAAAGCATAGACAAATTAATGATCTATATAACTAGATTTTACCATTTACAGATATGGATCTGAGGATTTTTAGAAGGTAGTAAGTCAAAAACCTTTATACACAAGTTCTGTAGATTGAATAACCATAAATCTATATATTTTATATAGAAGAATCTTAAGATAAAACTACCAAGGGATTATTTTAGTGACCGCGAAGTGGCACAGATGCAAGCTGTCTTAAGTGCTGTGAATTTCACATTGATTGAAAAGAGTATTGCTCTTCAATTCTAGAATAATGAAAGACATGACACTTACTTAAATAAGTAAGAAATTATCTGGTAGATGATTAGGAGAATGTCTGAAGACTTTGCATTTTAATGAGGTTATAATTATTAATCTAAGTTTTTCCAAATGAGAGTTTTTGCTTATGTTATTTAGAGCTCATTAAAGAATGACAGTATTTTGAAGAAAACGTAATGATATTGTAAATTAAAGGTTAAGTAATACTACAGTAAAAGAAAGACAAACTTTGAAAATCCTAATAACTGACAAGTGGTAATACTTTTGATCTACTATTAGGAAAAAAGTATTATATAATATATACAAAGTGATTATAAAGTAGTGGTTCCAAGAAAAATATTTTTCTGTCGTATAAACAACTTAGTAAATATAAAAAGTATATTACATAAACTCAATTTTAACATACTTATTCTTTAACATAAGTATTTAGAATATCATTGCATTGACTTCACTCTCTGATATCAACCTTCTTGTCACAAGGATTATAATAAACTTGTGTTAATTCTTATAGAAAAGTTGATAAAATGCAGTGTATTTTAAAGTATATATTTATTTTAATAATATTTATTTTTATTATTATTTTGGAAAAAAGCATAAAATGTTGTATCAGCAGTGAAAATTAGCATATACACCTTCCCAAGGATCAAAAAGATCCTAAGCATAAAGCAGAAAACCTTGGAGAAATTTCACATGCTTCATCATTTTCTTCATTTAACAGGAAAAAAAAAAAAATACCTGTGAGGAAATGACAGAAAGAAGTATTGAAAGTTCAGTAAAAAAGCCATTAAGCTCATATGCCACCTGATTAGAACCCTTGTTTGCTGTCTTTCTGTGTTTTTAAAACCTGTCATAATGTCTGCATGTGGAGCAGGAACAGAAGTCTGGGATTAATTGGAAGTGTCATTGGGCTATTCCTCAGACACCCCGTGTCTTGAGTTCTATAGACACCTAGGAAGAAGAGTTTGGGAGAAGCTGAGTTCCTTTCTTCTAAACAAAAGTATAATCTTTGAAACTAACCAATTATGTGGCATGCACATGCTTTTAATAAAGCTCTTGAACTGTGAGCTCATTACGATGTGAAAGAAAATGGGCATCAATGTCATTTAACATACATTAAATGTTAAAAAGATGACAATTGTTTTGTCAAATTTCCAGTCACCATTTCCTTGTCCACTAGACTCTATAACAGTTGTTTTGCATAATATTTGGGATACTTAGTTTGTTCTACTGCACATAATAACTATTCCACAAAGATATATTGAGGCTTACTGTTTCTTAAGTTTAACTACAATATGAATGTACTCCTCTGCTCTCTACTTCCCTTCATATTTTATAACCCATAAAGTTTTTTCTTTAATCATCATATTCCATTATGTAGAGATTGGTATCATTGACTACATCTTCTTATACCAAATTTTGCTCTGAAAAAAAAATGACTTAGTTGCAAAATGATGAGGGAATGGAATGTATGAGCATAATATATTCCTTTAATTACCAATTAATCTATGGCAACATGGCTAAGAAACAAAAGTTTGTCAAGCACACTATTTTGCCACCATCGCTTGTAAGACTACAGCAAGTAATTTATTTCTAATGACAAGCAGAGTAATGCAATTTATGTGAAGCTTATTAATAAAATAGAACATTCAAAAATTTTCCAAATGTTATTCTTAATTGCTTTCTGATGCATTTTATTAAAATGAAGAAAAACTGATACTCACTGGGACTTTGATGACAACCAGCATTTATCTTTTTGATATCATAGCTGTACAGAGTGACTTAAAAATATAATAAATGGTTTCTTGTACTATGAAATTCTATAGTGATCTGTTTTTCTGATATAATCTCACTTTGAGCATCAGTGTGTTTTATATCTGAAACTCATAATCCTATTAAAGGAAAGTAAATGAAACTCACCGGGTTTATGGTGTTAGTCTTATTTTCAGTTTTATTTGTGTTCATAAGGATGGTTATCTGAATATTTATGAAATAAATTTAACAGCTCACAGTGGTACCTGTGAAATTTGTGTATCCAAATAGCTACAAATTGCCTGAACTTGCGATTGTATCTCTCACTTAAATAATTATTTACTGCCAACTAATTTATCAAATCAATGTAAGGAATGCATGAACATTTCTGAAACATTATAGTAAATGAAGAGTGAGAAAAACATTTTACATTAACTCATTAAAATATCAGAGTTTAGTTCTTAAAATTCTTAATTCTTCATATAGTTATACTAAGTTTAACGTCAGAGCTTTAATAAGTAAGTAAAAATAATGTAAATAAGGTACTGGGGGAAAAGGCATCCCATTCAACACAAACATATTGGAACCTACTTTGTGCAGCTAATTGTCCAGGTGCCAGTGAGCAAGCAAGTTCCCATCTCTCTTGGAGCTTATGGCACTGAATACGTTATTTCAGGTGTTTCTGGTGTTATAACAAAGTCTCTTCATGTGTATTTTAGAGCATCCCAAGTGGAAAGTGGTTTAAATTAACGTGATGGATGGACAACAGGAGAGGAGTATTCCACACACATGGAACAACATGTCTGTAGGGCTTGTTGGAGAGACAGCATGGTGCACATGGTGACTGGGCAAGAGGGGGAATGATGGATAATGAGACAGAATGGCAGGAGCAAAGTCGGAGGGCCAAGACAAGCTATGCTAAGGAGTTTGAAGGTTATTCAGGGGAAATTATAATTCACAGGATTATTATTCATGGAAGATTCAGAATATACCTGGGCATCTCACAGATGGACAAGAGCCAAATAAGGGTATGATTTTGGAATGATCATTTTGACTTAGATTAGAAAGATGGTAGATTAATTATAAAAGTAGCTGTATTGCCTATGTATTTGGAGCTACAACTAATAAAATTGAGGCTTAGATTTTAGATATTAAAAGAATTAGAAATGGTATGGTGTTGCTTTAAATAAATATATCAAATGCTTCTAGAAAGTCAACTTAGTAATGGACAAGAAAGCTCATTGATTTTTCTAAACAGAAATATCTTTGGCAACCTTAGTATATCTAAAATACATATATTCCCAGCTTCCACTATTCTGATTTAACATTTCTGTTACAGAATGAGGGTGTTCAAAAACCCCCAGAGCTTGCAGCTGGGGGATGGGGAAAAGGAAGCAGCTTTCTGGATGCCTTTGCATGCCTGGGCCTAGTGGCTGGTGTCTTTGTTACACAAATGGCTTTAATGTTTCCAAGGCCTCAAGAAGATGGGAGGGGCCTCAGACCTGGGGATGGTATGCAAAAAGCACACAGAGCCTTCATGAGGTTCTGTGAATGGTCAGAACTGGGTACCATGCCCACTGTGTCACAGGATGCAGTCAGGGATTTAAAAATAAGCGGCAGACATTTTAACTGGGTACACCATGTGGTTTTGAGAAGGATACACCATGCGGCTTTGAGAACACCTTGCGGCTTGGAGAAGGGGGAATACCTTTGTATTTTGGAAAGGAAAGGCTGGGAATCCGTGAGGTTCTGGATTAAAAGCTGGCGGGCACCACAACACAGAAAGGCTTCCCCAATCAGGATCAAATGATTGGCAGCTACAGGTAAAGCTGAACTGTGTCTAGGAAGTAAGGGAATGGTATCTCTAACTTTTCTAAAACTAGCCTGGTTTGGTAAGGGGAGGCTGAACTATGTGTTTGTGGGTGTTTTAAAGGAAATAAGACTTAAGGACAGAAATCCGTAAATAATCTAAATCTATATAACTATTAAATAAACAATTATTTTTCTTTTCACTAAACTCTGGTATTGAGAGTTATAATTCTGGTGGCGGGAAATCGGGTCCCTAACAAAACAGCCTGTGGGTTCTGTTTCAATTGGAGAGCTCAGGGGTTCTGTTACATTTTTATGGTAAAATAAAGACATACGAGTTTTTTCAAAAGAGCCATGTGTGGTCATTATGATAACTTTGAGAAGACCAAAGGCCATTTGTCGATTAGTGCTTATTAGCTTGCTGAACTATTGAGTATGTTATTCACAATTATGCCAATCTAGTTTTAGGTGGTTAAATACTTCCAATTAGAGTTACCATAGTAGGATTCTCTCATCCTCATGGAATCCAGGGAGATTTTTTTCTTTTTTAAATTTTGTTTTGAGTTGATTTTGAACTCTATCATTTTCAAACAATATTGCCTGTGATATTCACCAAAATATGACTTGATGGATACTGAACAGGACAAACACATGAATCTTTCACATGTGGAGTATCATGTGTGTGTGTTGGTGCTGGTAGTGTCAGAGTCATTATCGAAGATGAGGAACATGCAATGACATCGATACCTCTGTGACCTGACTGTAGTTTTCTTTCAGATATCTTTTGCTAACTGAATCAAAGCAAATCAATCAACTGGCCACTGGTATCAGGTATCTAGCAATTGATTTCGGATGCCTCTTTTTTCCTGTTCTGATAAATAGAGAATATCAAAAGTTTGCTTTTGTGTGACAGGGACAAAAACATGCAGTCTTGGGTATATGATGATTTTCTAGATGTGCATCATATTTTAGTCCACAAAGACTCCAAGTTGCTGAATGTAGAAGACTGTTATTTCCATTGCATTCACGTCATGCTGAGAAGATCTGTAGAACAGCAAATTGTGGGTAACCATGAAGTAGATGATTTGAAACATGTGTGTTGACCTGGGCCCTGAGTGGATAATGCTCTCTTCAATGTTCTTCTCTGCCATTTTTCTCCTTTGACTCAGTAGGGTAACCTAAGTCTCTGTGGCATATCTAGGTCTTTTATAGAGGCAAAGAATTTCTAATAGGAGATTTTGGAGCAATGCCAAGAAAACCTCAGACAATCACCTGAGAAAAGTTATTTTAATGCCAGAGGGCTCTCGTTAAACCTGGATATCAGTCTTTGAGACTCAGGTGGCTGTGGGATTCATGGTGACCTTAAGGAGGCTGATGCTATCCAATCTTACTAGTCACAAAATAAGGCTCCCTCTTCAGCATTCCAGTATGAACTGAGTGTAGTTTGGATGTCACAAACACTGAGAATGCACTAAGTTCTATTAACATGTGTCTGACATGCCTGGTGTTCTTTATTACTATGAGTTATCCTAGTTCAAAACTGATTCTCTCAAGGTCTACTATGTTGACTCAAAATGAAATTAAAAAATAAAACCAACCTGAATTATGGATGGTCTGAGTGACATACTGGCAATCAGCAAAAGTAGATAATTTTGGAATTGTTCCGAAAAGAGAAATTTTACTTAGATCAATTTTTGTTCACTCTTTTTGGAAATGTTCCACATTTTTTCCATCAAATTAATTTTTTGGAATAGCCCCTCAACTAATATAGAACCATGTTTTTTTTGAATCACATATAGTAGTTCAGTCTATAGTGATGGCATACTCTAAATAACATATCCAACTAGGACATAAAAATAAACCATAAACACACAATGCAATATCCAAGTGATGCATCATAGAATTGTACACTTGAAAACTATATAATTTTATTAACCAATGTCACCCCAGTAAATGTAATAAACACTTTAAAAACTCAAAACTTGTAGCTAAAGCACTAACAAAAACAATAACAATTATAATAAAAGTACCAACAAAAAAGTAAACCAAGAAAAATAGGGTCAAATATGAAGCAATAGTCTAGAGTGCCTCCTGTTTTTCTTTTTAAAACATTTTGCAAATTGTGTATGTGGGTGAAGGAAATAAAGATGAAAGAAAGGAAACACCAAATGATTTGTAGTATCTTTAATGTTTTTTCCCCAATTGGTAAAAATATATGGGTCTTTATGTTGTTGTTTTTTCTTTTTCTTTTCATTGCTTATTGTTAGGAGTTCTTGCTAAAGTTGACAATATAGTTGAATCAAGAAGAACTGAGGTGAACCACCTGTAAGTTATTCAATATAATGTAGGAGTCATTGATAGATAAAAATTTTGTTTTTGTAGTCAAGAGTTATTTGAGATGTTCCCTTCTCTGAGTGCCTTTGAGTTGCTGATTGCTAACTTCTGCACGTTATTTTCCTCCGAAAGAGGCATACATATGATTTGAAGAATTGGCTGTAGAACAGTCCAAGTATTTCATACACTGACTATCAGAGACTAGATGATATCATGGCTCCTTGACAGCAAATAATTGCTAGAAAAATATTGTAATGCAGCACAGTGTATGTTCTTAATTCTAGTGTTCTTATTTGCTGATGTTTCAACACATTCTAAAATCATTTAAGGTTCTTATAAGCAACAACACCACATTTTTAAAACTGCAAACTTCTCACAGTTCGAAACACAAATAATTAAATAACAAAGGACTATCTATCTATCTATCTATCTATCTATCTATCTACATAATATATCCCCCAAAATCCAGAGAAAATAGTTTTTAAAAATTAGTATTATCTATTGAGAAAGTACACGTGTTCATATAACTAAGAATAAAAATCATAATTTTATTTTGAAAAATACAAAATTATAGAGCCTGCCTATAATTTTACTGCCTAATAGAGGATCGTGCATACTTGTAAGGAGATATAAGATAAAGCATTAATTGCGGTTAGGGCCAGTATATTTCTCAGAAGAGCTCCTCCAGAACTCTTTCCCAAATTCAATGGTCCTGTAAATATGACAGTGACTGTTGTTAAAAGAGTTTAATTCTGTTTGCAGCCCTAGCATTGGATGGGATTGTGTTCAGAAAGAGTACTTAATATAAGAGAGTCATGTATAAAGTGTAATTGAGAAGTGAATCCTGGGATAATTTAGGAGAAAGATAGAAGAATGAAGAAGTGAGAGAGTGAAGGCAAAAAAAAAAAAAAAAAAAAAAAAAGTAAAGAAGGTATTGATGAACAGTTTATTGCTATAGCTAGCTGGGCCTTTTTCCCACCAATAAGATCCGGGAGACAGGCATAGAGCTGTCTTAGCCAGAATCCAGGAAGCAAAGGTATTTATCTTCCAACTCAGATCCATCCCTGGTTGGCTGCTAAACCCAGGGGTGTTGATTACTGACAGTGCCTATTCATCCCACCTCTGCTCCTGCTAACGATACAAAAACATATTTGAGTTTGATTCTAAGATTTTTGTTTTCACTTTTCTTTTTTTTTAACACTTTAAATTTATTTTTATTGTTTTTCTATTACAGTTGTCCCACATTTTCCCCCATTGCTCCCCCTCCCACCCAGCCCACCCCTTCTCCCACAGTCAATCTCCACCCCGTTGTCCATGTCCGTGGGTCATTTATACTAGTTCCTTTACTAAACCTTTCCCCTACTTACCCATTTCTCTTCCCCACCCCCCTCCCAATAACCGTTACTCTGTTCCTTGTTCACATGTCTCTGGTTCTAAATTCTGTTTTTCTTAGTACCTCCAAAGGTATAAATCTTATTTGTAAAGACACTTTTTTTTTTCATCTGAAGTCAATTTCCAAGATATTTAATTTGATCCATGTCATCTTGGGGAGAAATATATGGCATTTCTTTCTCCAAATTTTATTTTGCAAAATGGAGCTGGAATATATTAGCCATAAAATGCTTTTCAAAAATATGTTGACATGCCCAGGTCAGTTTCATTGTAGAACAGGGTACATTATGATTTTTCTGCTTAATGGCATGCAGAATCAATATTTTAGGGAATTGAGTGGAGAGTGGGTTGTAAGAACGCCACTTACTTAATTGATGTGTGTTTATATTTGTGTCATATTAGGAAACACAATGTGAAAATATCTCACTTGTTATGATATGATGATAAATTTTATCATTTGATTAAGGCACTGACTGTCCATTGTAGAGGTATATCTATACTTTATTTATACCAATAGACAGCCTGTAGTGTCATGCTTTCAGATTATTACAGACGATGTTTTTATTTTTGATTGTGACTTCCTGCCTCTCATTAGAGTGACACTGTAACAGACAAAAGGTCTTCATTTGTCCCCTGCAGCTACCGAAGTGCAATTGCTTGTTATGCTTCTCAGCCATTCTCCCTTCCCTTAACATGATGTACAGAGACATCTTTATCCTCAACTTATATACACTAAAATGTTTTTCTTTCCTTCCATCCAAATATGATCTTATTTGTATATTTCTTTTTTATCCCAAAATTTATTTTACCATCCTTTATGCAAGATTATTTAAAGGCAATCCTTCCAATAAAATTTAACTTCATACCAGGCATGTATGGCCCTGTACAGTCTAGACTCTGCATCTTTCTTCTCCTTAAGTTCCCACCTCTTGGCGTCTGCTCCCTCACCTGCGCTATGCTTGGTTCTCTCTCCACAGCACCCGCAGCAGGGCAAACCTTTCTCTCTGAACTTGCATGCTTTCTCTGTGGCTAGGAGTCGTATGGCCTGGCTAGTTCATAATTACCTCTTTTTCAATTCAAAGTCTTTCCATTTTTATCTTACGTCTTTTAAAGTGTGAGTATGGGTTTCAAAAAGAAATAATTCCATAAAACAGACACTGTGCCAGTTAAATTCTGTTTTCATCACAATGGTGCCACTGGATGGCCCTTAGAATATAGTCATGATTGATTATTTGGTGAATTAATGAATAAATGACTGAATGTGTTTTTGATTTCCTATTTTCTTATACTGATTTTCTGGTAGTGATTAAAAGTTATAGTTTGCTAAAGAACAAAAACTTCTTCTGATTTCCAATATTTTTTTTAACACAATACTGATTTTTGGTACTACAGTTTTTATAACAAATTTTAATATAAAAAATTAATCATCTCTGGCCTACATTACTATAGGATTTAAATTCAATAAACATGGATATTTGAATGGAACTCAAGAATAAATAATAAAACTGTAATTCTATTATTTAATTAAATTAATAATTTAATTTAATAATTTGATTATAATTTTATTTGAGGAAGGATAATTACTCTACCTGTTATTTCTTACATACAAATGGCTTGGTAATTTTGAATTGAAGATAGTCTATAATAAAACAATTGTGCAAAAATATATTTATTGTTATATAACACAAACAAAAGGAACATGTGCACACATACACACATCATGCATCCACTAAGCAAAAGAGAAGAGATGGAAAAGGTGAGTAATTGAACAAAGAACTCAATATAGATGTAAATTGATTTTTTGAAAGTATTTTCTTATTTGTTTCTTTTTCACAAAATATTTTCTCAATTATCTTTAAAATATGTTTTGTAAGAAATTAATTAAATCTATCTTTTATTTGATTATCTGTTACTATAACGTAGTTATTTTTTTATTTATATCAACTAATAGGTAAAATTTTTAGTTTATTTTTTTACTCAAAGTAATGTTATTTAAATTTAGCATTTATAAGGTTAATGACATTTAAAAATTGGTCACTACCTTTCCCCACAGTATTATTTTAATCTTCACTGATGCCTTAAGAGACTAAAGTATTGAGATATTAGTTTATTATTTTTATAACAGTATCTATGCTCTTCACTATGCATGTTCTTTTACTAAAAGGTTCACTGTAATAAAACAAAAGCGATAAAGTAAAAATGGTCAATATTTATTAACAATCAGGTAATTTTGGATAATATTTTAGTAAAGTAGTGTAATTGCATGATGTTCAACCATCAGCCTCCAGTTTCTAAGGCTACTTGTAGGTGAAATATTGCCCTTGAGGAACCCTATCAACCACTAGGTGGTAGCATATCCTTTTAAATTTTATTTTAAAATATCACAATTTCAGTTTACTCTTTAATCTTTTTAGTTGTAAATAACAAAATTGCTTCATTTGTGAAAACAAATTTAGTGCTGTTATATATTTGTATTTTTATTCAATTTTTTGACATTTTACATTTATATAAGGTTTTTTAAAATTTCTATTTTATGTTTCCTGGTTATGGATAGAGTATTAAAAATTGTATTATAGGGAAATAATTTTATCGTTCAGGGTTTTGTTGTTCAGATGATATAGATATATAGAAATATATGTAGGTATATAGAGATATAATGTGTTTCTTAACTGATAAAATATTTAAGCACATTTAACATTAAATATTTAAATTATCTTTGTTTCCATCTATATTTTCAACATTTAAGTTTATTTTATAAGACAAAGTATCATCCAAAAATTATGAGTACAATTACTTTACTGTATATATTGTTCTTAATAAGAAGGACAGTATTTAATACTTCAGTACTCAGAGGAGAATAAAAAAGTCAGTTAAAAATAATTCATTGTTCCAAAGATGATATCACTAATTAATTATTTGCTCTTGACTGTTTTCCACAAGTGAGTTGCTATAATCTTATGAAAGAACAGATTAATTGCATGGTGTTTATAATGTTTTTACTATTTAGGGAAATACATTTTATATAAACATCTGCTTTGTGATTGTTAGATTTATTCATCAAATAAAATAATTTTATCATGAAGTATTGTAAAGAAACAAGGTCTTAGAACTTCTCAAATAATATTACTGAACATTAAAGTTGGAATAATATTTCTGGAGGGTTATTTTAAAATGACATGTAATGCAGATAATCATTGGCATGGAGTCAAATTTCTAAAAATTTATTCCAATATTTATTTACAAAAGTGGGCTACAATTTAACAACAAAAGTGTTTGTCACAATATTATTCATAGTAGTGAAGAATTTCATACTGCCTTTGGACACAATAGAATTTTTTAAATGATTAATAATAAGCCATATAAGGAAAAACTAAATAGCCAATAAACATGTTTACATATTCTCTCATGGAAATATGTGGGATATTTAGTCACATAAAAATGATGAATTTTAGTCAAAAGACATAAAATATTATTAGATTATGAGCTCACTATATTAAAAGCAATATATTTATCTTAATTTATATAAATTTATACACTTTGTATGTATATTTTATAACCCCTTTTGTTTATATTTTTATCTTAATAAAAACATTGTACAAAAGCAAATCATGCGTATTTCTGCATAGTAGGAATGGGAACTCCGTCGGCAGCCGTCCGTCTCGAGAGACGATGGTGTAGCTTCTTAAGTGTCTATCTGCACCGCCGAGAATGGCTGTGCAGTCCGACTCGGGAGTGACACGGCATCTGTCTCCTCCCGTGTTGAATTGACATCTTGCGATGACGCTGGAGTGTCCTCTCCAGTGGAGCTGAAGCTACAGAGCCTGGGCAGGGTGATATGGAGGGTCTGCTGTTGCCCATGCAGCAGACCCCCCCTCTCTTCGCAGCTGAAGGGTCCAAGGGAAAGACGGAGTCAATACAGCTTGGCTTCAGGTGCGCCGCAGGAGTTGCCGGTGTTGACTACAACGTCAAACCGCCTTAGGGACTCCGGCTCCGGATTTTCTGTCGGGGTTTACTCCCTTAGCCTTTCCCCAGAAGAGGTATGCCGCAAGGCAGCGGAGGTTTTTTGGAGTCAGAGTTTTCCTTCTCTGATGTACCCTGACTGGAAGATCGAACCAGCGACACTTAGCTCGCAGGCCGACGCTCAATCCACTGAGCTAAACCAGCCAGGGCCTAAGGAATGGGAACTAGATCCATATTTATTATATAGTAAATATAGTTCTATATTTACTGATTTTTTGCATTAAACCTATAAACTTGCATAAGAAAGATTAATAATATACTCAAATTGTACTTTGCTGCACATGTCTACCAATACATATCAATTGTTATGAAAGCATAATTGAACGAAAATGTAAGTTTTAAGTGCATTTTGCTATTTCTTTCACATAGAATGAGTTTAACTATATAAATAAATGTTCATCAAATTTTAGTTATAGAATAGTTTACAAAGTTTTTCACATGAACTTAATCATGTAAACAATGTGAGACATGACTTAATGTGGTCATTGTGGTAACTTGTTTGGTATATGAGGACCTCCTTGGCAAGTGAGTAGGGATTGGCTACCTTATGAATTATATAAAAAAATGTGTCCCATTATTATTTCATATGACAAAGTATTGAACAAAAACCATATTTGAATAAATCTAATAATACTGAAACTTGTATAGTGAGTCAATATATACACATATTAATTTAATTAATATTATATAAGAAACAATACATTTCTTCAGATCTTTATCAATGCCATTGCATTTGCACTTTAATTCTTCAAAAAGATCAGACTTTTAATAAATAAAAATATGTAGCAAATTAGAAATGCAAATGAAGTCTATTAATTTGAACAGTTAAATCTATTATATACAGAAGCAGTGATTTAAAGATGTGAATCATTGTGTTTTACTTGTCTTCTTTTTAATTATATTACAGAGTTCTAACTGAGCTCCTTTTTGGGATAAAGCATGGAAAAATTCTAATTTGTTATTCACTTATTATATATGTAATACAAGGTTCTTAAATTATACAGATTTCTGTAGACTCTTTAGATGTCACGAGAACAAGGTTATAGCTCAGGGAAGGTACACAAAATACTTTGAATTTCTGTGGATACAAGAGGAAATGACATTAGAAAGGAATAGAGAAAATAATAAATTTCAATAGTATTTACATTTTTAAAAGTTCACTATTTAATCTGGCTTCGTGTTGATGAATATACATTGTGTATTCATGCTCAATTGTTTCCTTAGAAAAACAAGTAATATTTCATAAGATAAACACACATATAATAAATAAATATATATATATACATCCATATTTATCTAATCAAGAGGTAAATTGAAGAAGAATCCATAATAAGACAACATCTTTCAATCCATGAACATGGCAGTACTCTCCATTACTTGTGTGTGTGTTTAAATTTTATTTAACAAAATATTCAAAATATCATATTTTAACATGAAAAAATTCTTATATTTTACATTCTTATTTTTATAAAGTCTTTTAAATGTGCATGTGTTAATTATACTTACAGTACATCTCAATTTGGATGCTGAATTTTCATCAAACATTATAGATTAGTGTTTAAATTCTATAAAATTTACAGTTGAGAAAAGATTTACTAAGCCAAGTCAGACCAAGAACAAAAATCTGTAAAACTGATTTTTTTAAATACCTATAACATTAATGTCACTATAAATTAGTATTAAAACCATTTACTGACTGAAGAGTTTCTTCTGTTCTTTTCTTTCTTTTTTATGCCCTTGGCTTCCCAAAATTTTAAGTGCAAAATGCAGTATTGTTAACTACAAGCATAATGCTGAACAGCAGATCTCCAGAACATATTTGTTATGGGGTGACTGTGTCTATCCAATATTCGTAAGTTCAAGTTCTAATTCTATATGTGATGGTATTTCGAGAGGGATCTTTGGGGAGGTAATCAGGTCATGAAGGTGAAGCCCTTTTTGTACAGAATTAGTGCCCTTATATTAAAAGACGAGAGTGATCTCTCTCTGTCATCACAGGACACAGCAAGAAGCATTTGGCAAACTCTCATCAGACACTAAATCAGCTGTCAGGCACCTTGACTTTCTAGGGTTCAGAACTCTGAGAAATAAATCTCTGTTGTTTAAGCCACCAAATGCATGGTACTGTATTTTGTTATAGCAATGGGAGCGAAGACATTCTTCTTACATAATTGAAACTATACCTATTGAACAGCAACCCTACATTTTACATTCCTCCAATTTTGACCAACCACCACTGTCCTATACTATGTGTTTTAATGTATTTCATCGGAGCTGTATTAAATATTTACATTTTAGTTGAAATACTTATTTAAATTTATTTCTAAAAATGTCATGTTTTTGATTGCTATACTAAGTTATATACACTTAAATATAGAAATATAATTGATATGGTCTATTTACCTTGTATTTGCAAGTTACTAAACTTGTTAATTCTAATACTGTTTTTGACACTGTCTTGCAGTTTTTATATAAATAATCAGGCTCTCTGCAAATTAAAGCAGTTCTGTTCCTTTCTTTTCATTCTCTTTGTCTTTCACTTCTCTTTATTGTTTCATGTAAAGGTCCAGTACAATGTTAAATAGAATGTGCATCTTGTCCTCACCCCAAGAAAAACGACCTGTCACACTTGATTAATTATAATTTGTGTTAATATTGGTCTGCCAGTAATAGTTCCTCTCAGTTTTATCTAATTGGGAAAAAAATACAGCTTATATTTTTGAAACTATTTTTATGTATATAAACTTTTAAGTTCACCGTGATTTTCTTTTGCCATTCTAAAAGTAGCATTACATCCTCTTTGCCCATATCATTTCAGACAAGAAGCATGCTTTCTTCCTTATATTTACTTCTCTGTGCACAATGTACCTTTTACCTCTGGTTGTTTTAAGATTTTATTTATTTTTATGATTGCTTTCAGTAATCTGGTTTTGTATGCTTTGTTGTGATGTTCTGTGTTTATCTTGCTCTGGGTGTGTTGAGGTTCTTGGCTCTGTACATTTAGAATTATCATTTTATTTGGAATTTTTTCAGTACTTTTGCTTCACTATTCTGTGCACCTCCTTCTCTTTCTTGTAGTCACCTGATTTGCCTCGTTTCTCCACCTGCTTCCTGTTCTGTTGTACAATGTCAAGAACTGATGCTTGCTGTATTGCATCTATTTTTCTAGTTTATCTGGGGTGGGTAACTTAGGACAATGTTTCTCATGAATAAAAGCAGTGTCAGGAAACAATACCATATACATATTTTTTATGTTTCTTCATGGTCTTGACTTTCTGAACAAAAGTCACCGGCAACCAAGTGATGAGTAAGTGACTTAGAAGTTGGAGGTTAGGTGGCTCTCTGGAGTGGTTTACAGTTTTATCTCCCCTGGAGCCAGGCTTACACTCCAAATGGCAATGAATTTAAAGATCTTCCCCTCTTATCCACAGAAAGGATTTGTTTATCTTGGTAAGATAAGGTCTCTCTTTCCTGAGGGGCAGAAAGAGAGAACTCCTGCAAACAGCTCTACATAAGCTTTGAGATTCATTGTTTCAGAGCTTCTCTGCTGTGAGGCAAACCCACATTTGGCCTGTACAGGTGACATAGAAATCTTGCTGTGTTCTCTCATGGAGAAGTTAGGACATGTGCACCTGTCACTAGATCTTACGCAAGTAGACAATTGATCTACCTTTGATCCAGAAACCCCATGTGTACTGTCAAGATAAAATAATTAAATATTTAAAACATCAAGCAAACGCAGCAATGTGTTATTAAATGATGCTATCGTCTTCAAAGTATAGTTTTAATAAAGGCAATATAGATGTCATTGGATTGTTAAGGGAATGTATGTAGAGGAGAAATTGCACAGTTAAAGGTCAGATACAATGTAAAAGATTTCATAATTTATTTCAAGGTGGTATTTGCTACAATTGAGTCCATGGTTTTATCTTCTGTCATAACTTACTAATTTGCTTCTCTACTATATGATAAATGTGCCTTCATAAATAAAATTTTATAAACTTTTACAACCTTATATTAATCATTAAATAAATTCTGTGATCATGGACTATATATAAATAGTATAGTGAGCAAGTGTAATAATTAAATATTTTAATTTATAGTTTTAAACAAAGTTTATTATTGTGTGATTTACTGCCTGTTTATGGCATATGAAAAATAGTATTTAAGTTTTTATTAAATAATGCGTTATTTTTTTAATAAGTATTGCTGCCACAGGAAGGACACTCCCATCCCCAGCCCCCAACTGTACTGAGGTAAATTGGTATACAAAAGACAGCACATTATTAATATACAGAATATGGCAGTTTTGGAAATGTGTATGCATGTTATTATCACCACGATTTAGAGGGGAAAAATACCTGTTACCATCAAAAGTTTAACTTTCCTCTTTTGTTGTTCTTTCTACTCCCTTCTTCCCAAAAAGACATGTTGCATACTACATATCTCATAGATTTAGAATGTTAATAGTTTTAAGATATACTTCTCAAAATAAGTGCTCTGGAGGTGACATTGGATCTTAGCTGGACTGTGATTACTAAAGGTGTTAGAAGCTGTTTCTTATGAGGTATTTATGCAATGTTGATTGTTTTAATCCAGATTTTCATGTATTTTAAGGGTCTTTTTAAATTAAAAGGCCTTAATTCTATAAATGAGAGTTTTGTTTTCTGATATCTTAACAACCAGAAATAGTTTGAAGAAGAATTTTGTATAATATTCCCCAATAAAGTCATTTTATTGTGAAGCACAAGAAAGTACAAGTACCATTTAAAACCCAATTGTTCTGGAAGGTAAGCCAATTTGTATATGTCTGCCTTATTAAGATGTTTGCATTCTCAAACTTAGTTTAAAACTCAAATAATCTATTATGTCTGTGCCAAATTAAAACCACAGCTGCAAGTATCCTGTATCACTGTCAAATGATAAATTGTGGGAAGGGGAAAACACTTTGAAATATGATCATCCTGCGTCGAACAGAAATTTTGCACATAATACATACCCAAAAGTGATTGTAATTGACTTCTTTATTAAATGAGGAAAAATCCTGAGATTCTTTTAGGTATCTAACACTAGAACATGCCACGATTGTGTATTTGGGCTTGAATTATCCACCCTGATGATCTCCTAAGGTTGATCCCTTTGCAATAGTGATGAATTACCAGAATGGCCATGACCACAAGTCCTGATCTTCATGGTAAAAGAGTCACAATGTGTCTTCAAGGACATCACTGACTTTC
Organism: Furipterus horrens; assembly: GCF_987537825.1. Classification (NCBI taxonomy): domain Eukaryota; kingdom Metazoa; phylum Chordata; class Mammalia; order Chiroptera; family Furipteridae; genus Furipterus; species Furipterus horrens. Next base: position 15,342,714 of record NW_028327171.1, read on the forward strand.
AGGAATGAATGTCACCGGCAGCTTCACCAATTCTCTTTCCAGAACAAGCTAACCTTTCATTATCTAATAGTCTCCCTTCTATCACTGACAGTTTTCTTACAGCCTTCATTCATTTAAAGCTTCCTCAAGCTCCTAAGTGTCTGTTTTTCAAAGACATCTGATCACCCTTTTCAAGACTTCATTCTTTTTCTGTCACATTTTACCTTATTGCTAAAAGTTCTGAGGTAGTTAGTAATTTATGATCAAATATATAGGAAAACAAGATGAGTATGACATATAGTATTGATGACACTGAGTACTTGTTCTTATTATAAAATTTGTTAGACATTATATCCCACTAAATTTAAAAAAAAACCTTAATTTTAATAGATTTTAACAATAAAGTAAGGTTTCCTCTTAAATATTTATTTAATTATATTTTGCTTCTTTTATAAGTTTAAAAAACAAGTAATTTTTATAGCATCAGACTTTCTACCATAAAGTAAGAATATTTGTAATAAATTTCTCCTTAAGAACAGGTTTTTCAGTGGCCATAATATTTGTATTTTTTATGACAGCTCGGATAATTTAAATTAAAATGACTCATTATTTTTCTGCCTCTTTTTTTTTTTCCAGAATAACTTCGAATAGCTCAGAAATAGATCAGGTAATGTAGTAGTTCAATCAGACTAAAAGAACCTTATTTATTGTTTTATGAGTCCTTTATTTTAGTTTCATTCTGTTAAGTGGCCCCTTACACCCCAAATTTATTATTCAAAATAAAATGACAAAGGAATTATTTTGAATATTTATATATAGATCTTATATCTGTTTTCTATAATTTCCAAGGATAAAACATAGCATGGGCATTATGAATAGTCTTGTCGCCCATGAAATATATACATATAATATAGTTTTCTTGAAATCAATCTTAAAATATTTTATCTAATATGTAAATATATATATATAAATACATATTCTCTACCAAAATACCTATCCTTGAAGAAAAGCATTTAAAAAGTGTATATATGACTATTTTTGCAAAGTTTTAAAAAGAAGAACAACCATCATAATATGGCGGCAAGTGCTCTGCAGGAGTTTAAAAAAAAGAGGAGAGTATAGAGTAAGAGACATGTGCATATGTGCATAAAACACCCCAGGCTATTTTTCATCATTCTGTGACAGAAACTAGAATCTAGAACTTAGAACCTTGTCCAAAGAGTTTCAAAGTGACACATAGTCCCATATATACACAGGAGGTTATTCTATTTTTATGAAAAAAAATCAAGATATATGTATATATTACCCAAGTATAAAGATAAGTGTGTAAACAGAGTATGTTGGAAAAGCACATCAAAAAGACGTGATCACTGGTTTGATGTGATGACTGGACATGAGTGAGTAATTATAGGGTTCCCACCTTTCCCCTGGCTTTAGAATGTGCACTCCGCCTGCCTTCCCCATTCTCAGGAGTTGGCCCAATGATACAGCCTTAAGATAGTAATACAGTGATGAGACTAACTAAACTGGGTACATGACTAAACTAGTTAAGGCTCTGAACTAGCTTAAGGCACCCCCTTATATAAACTTTTACTATTTCGTGGGTGGGTGTGAAAAAGCCTGCAGTTTTTGTCTGTCTGTATTACAGGGTGTTGATTTTGTCTACAAGATGGAGCATGATGGAATCCAGAGAAGAGATAACTACCCACAGAAATCCAGAGATTTTCACATTGGCCCCCTCAAATACTGCTTTGAGGACTCTTTAATGTAGCCATGTGAGGGAAGTTCCTGAGTTTATACCACCATGCATTTTAATCCTGCGTGCATTTTAATGTACAGGTTAATTTTATTCAAAGTAAGCCCCTCCTCTGGCAGTTCATTATTCTTTAAATGAGTAAATCGAAAGAAAGATTAATTGCTTAGTATTAACATAAAATATTCTCTAGTAGGAGTACAAAATAAACTAACTTTATCCACAAGGCAGAATATAGCATAATGTCAGATTCCCAAAGGTAACGGTTCAAATACAGACGCTCTAATTCATGCTAAAGAGAATGACCCCCACCAAAGTATGTGTTATTTTATGTGACGAGAGTGTGACGAGAATTCAAGAGATTATTCTTATTTATTAATCATGTTGTAAAAAATGCCATAGATAATTCAGCACCTTGATCAAGATGTATCATACACTTATCTAGAAATGGAAGAAAACAAGGACATGAAGATGGAATGATTGGATCAATATTTCATTATTATTTTCAACCACAGTCAACTATGTTTGAACTGTGGTTTGCTGATATCTTCCTGGGTGGACTTCTTTATTATCACTCATTCTCTAATGTGGCATAAAGGAATAACTCTGGGGTGAGACAATTAAGCTCATGGACAATTATTCTGGGTTTTCTTCCCCTGCAGATCTTACAGAATGCTGAACTCATCCTAATGGGTCCAGAATAATTATTTACTTGTTAAGTGAGATTACTGGAAGAAAACTTATTTCATATGGAAATTCTAACAAGAAGGAATTTATATTAAGAAAAGGTTTGTAATCATCTATACAAGTTGATATTATACAATCATAAAATTCTGTTTTACTTACTAAAAATGTACACTCTTGTTTTTCATTTAACTATTTCATGTGTTGTATGTTTTACATTCTACTTTGTTGCTTCCTCGTTACAGAAATATTTGCACAATCTTAGATATTTTTAAGGCATTAGATAAACCTGTACTTATCTAATTAAGTGCCTTCCTTACAAAGCTTTAATGTCCCACGTGCACTAAGCCATTTCCCGGCTACCGTCTGTTTAGTAGCTGCAATGTCCTGTAAATCTCTGCATTGCTCCGTGGAGTCGTTCCACAGTAAATGCTCTTCTCCCCTTATTATTTCCTTAGGAAAATTTCCTTCTCATTCTGCAACACAGCTTACACGGAATTTTTACTGTTGAAAGTTTGAGATATTACCACTGTGTTGTGTCATTCTGTAACGACTGGTGGGAATGTCCATTTATTCCATAATACCTAACTATAACATAATAGATTAGACAAGTGATTTTCTCATAGCTAGTAGTTTTTTGTTGTTGTTGTTTTCTTTTCTTTTTTTTTTTTTTGTCTATGAAGATTATAATTTTGGGTTAGGAATAAAGCATATATACATAAACAGATTTTTAAGAAAATATTTTAATAGGTAGCATATGGCATGGCATTTTATACAACATACTATATCCACCAATTGTGTTCTGGGTGATTACTTGAGTGATGATAGAAACAAAATTATTTATTTTGTCTCAATATCTCAGCCAAAAAACAAAGAGCTGAAAGCTCAAATCCCTTTATCATTACTCCATGCACAAATTAAAATCTCTCCCATATCATCACGAAATGTCTATAGCTCACTTTTCCTTTGCCACTTTAACTTTTCATAATGTTACTGGACTGAGTGTTCAAATCCCAGGCACTCTCATGTCTCTGAAACTAATATGAATCATAGGACTGCTTGTCAAGGTTTTGACCCAATTGGGGAAAGAAAAAAAAATAACACTCACCCCAATTTGTGTTACATCATGACTGTCCAGTCCTTCCAGCCTGCTGTAACAAAACACCAGAGACTGAGAAGCTTAGGGATGACAAACTCACCCCTTCAGCTCTGGAGGCTGGACCTCAGACTTGAGGGTGTGGGCACAGTAAGGCAAGAGATTTTTTTCTGAGTTACAGACTTCTCCTAGCATCCTCACATGGTGGAAAGGACGGGGGGTCTCTCTGGAGTCTTTTTAATGTCACAAATCCAATTCATGAGGTTTCCACTTTCATATATATGCACCTCCCAAAGTTCCCACTTACTGATTACAATTATCTTGGGGGATTAGATTTCAGTATATGAATTGTGAGGAGATGTAAACATTCAAACTATAGCAATGCCAATGATTGGAACTGATTTGTTTATCCCAAGCTCTGACATTTATTTACAAGTATTTTTATGACAGAGTCATAATTAAAGGTACAGGCACACTATATAAATCTTCGGTTCTGACACCTGACTCTAACACACAGTTTCTAACACATCTAAACAGTCAAAATGATACACTGCTTATTGGGTATGAAGATTGTGCAGGTTACATAAACTAATGTAGATAAAGTGCTTATCTTAGTGCTGGATAAATAGCATGCATTCAATAAACTGTGGGTAATGGGATTATTATAAGTATTAAATAATAATATCATTTCTGCATGTATTGACTAGCCTCTCAAAATTAAATAATAGTTGAACACTTAGATACAAAGAAGAACTAAAGACCTGCGATTACCAGAAATAAGATGAACTGAGAGTCTTTTGAGTTTCCCTCTGTACAAAACATCAGAGAACATCAGCAGATATTCACTTTTTCTCTCCACGGGCTAAATACAATATAATTTCATACCCTTTTTATGGAGAATCTCTAATAATTTGAAAAGGTTAACAAGCAAGGTCAAGACCACATCAGAAGACAAAGGACTAGAAAAATACTATTTCAGTTCTTTAAAGAGATCTTAAAAATAGAATGAGCGAATTGCTTGTATGAATGTCTGTGTGAATAATAAATTATAGTAGCTTTTAAAAACTACATAAAACAAGTTTGTTGTTTTTGTTAACCCTAAAATTTTGGCACCAATGAAAATCATTGAAGGAACTAGATACTAAAAAACACAAACTAGACAAACAGTGGGAGACTAAGGATAGGAGACTGAATGGAGATGTCAGGAAGAGGTGACTGTTGTTGTAATTCTAATTAAATAATTATACTTAATAATTTCATTACCTTCATGAAAGATCTTCTCTACATCTCAACTGCACATAATAAAGACACCAAACTATAAATGAGCATAAGTTTAAGTGAGAAATATTTACAATTTTTATTCAGTTTCATTTTTAACTGAAATATCTCCTTTCTCCATCCCTACAGTAGAGGTTATTTGAAGAATTTAACTGTGCAACCTCAAGTACGTATCTACAGAAGAAGAAAAAAAATGCATAATATGTGTTATTAGAGAAACACAATTAAAAACAAAATCTCTCCCCGACTCAGAAAACCTCTCTACAAAGATAGAAGAAAAAAGAAAACAGTTTCATTATTAAATAAGCATTAGGCCAGAATGTGAGGTTTATCACAGGCAAACTGCTAAAAGATTGCAGCCAGAAAGAAATATCACCCTCTTATAAAAGTAGCTAACCAGATACAATCTACTCCCTATATGTTCTCAAGACAAATAATAACTAGTCCTCAAGTAAGAGGTATTGACAGCACCATTTTTAATTAGACTTATTAGGGTTGCAATGGTTAACAAGATTATTTAGATTTCACGCGTGCGATTCTATAATTCATCATCTGTATATTGCATTGTGTGACCACCACCCAAATCAAATCATCTTCTATCACCATATAGTTGATTTCTTTATCTTTTTTCTATCCCCCAAACCCCTTTCCTTCCAGTAACAATAATATTGTTGTCTGTGTCTATGAGTTTTTGTTTTCCTTCTTTTTTCATTTGTTGCTTTCAGTTTTATATCCCACATGTGACTAACATCATATGTTTCTTGACTTTTTGTGTCTGACTTACTTCGCTTAGCATGATATTCTCAAGATCCAGCCATGCTTTTAGCCATAAAAAAAGATAAAAGCACCATTTCTTTTCACATGCAGTACATCCAGAATTCACTAGGTAATTGGGGTGACCATCTGTGTTAGATTTTTTTTTTTATTCAAAGAAAAAGTTAACTTCTCATTTCTTTATGGCAAGAAGTAGTTTAGCAACTTGGAGGGAAATACTTGCCTAAGTTAGGAACTTACCCTTCCACAAAAACCGGGAGATTACTTAAGAAATTTATAGAAAAATAAGATGTTAATTCAATATTTTGTGTATCTAATTTGTTTTATTTGAAATTATTTCTTCAGAAATCAGAGTTGCATGGTGACAGATGATTACTAGAATTACTGGGATGATCACAGTAAGTTATAAATATGTCAAAACACTATGTTGTACACCTAAAACAAATGTAGTTTATATAATACTGTATACCAACTATACTTAAATAATAAATGAATGGATAAATAAATCAATAAAATTTACTTAAGAAATAAATAAAAGAAATCGTGATCGGGACTCTGAGCATTTAACATTTCAAACCTTACACTACTTTTATATTATTTGCAAAAATTATTCAGTTAAGACAGATTAAAAAGACAACAGATTAAAAAGCAGTGAGTTTGTATAAGAGACTGATCGCTTTAATGGCCACAAACTGATGTAATAGTTAAACAGTCAATGAGAGACTCTACATAACTAAAAACCATGAGAAGATAAAGGCAGAAGAAAGTGCCAGTGCACAGATTTATTTCTTGCTCAATTTCTGACTGCTATGCTCTTAAACAATATTTTTTGCTATATTCTGTTACAGAACTGTCATGTTAATCTCTCACAACCTTGGCATACCTCTGTTTATTTTAAATTAAAATGTACTATTTCTTACCATAGGGCAATAATATAAAACACTTGAATAATGCCGTGAATGGTCTTAATATAACACTTCCTTGTGCCTGATTTTCTTCTACCCAGGTTTTAAAAACCTCGCTTTAGAATCCATTAGCATCTTTTTTGAACCAGGAGCCCTCTCTTTTGTGCTTCTTTTCTAATGTCTTTTCTCCCCCACCCAATCTCAATCTTCGTCTCATTACAATCTTCTGACACACTTTCACTTTAAAAGCCTTTTGAGCCACTTTGAAATGCACGTACAGGTATTTCTTAACCCTCACTTGTCCGAGCTATCGGCTGGCCTCTTTGTACCGCTCTCACATTTTCAACTATTACTGGGTTTGCGTAACGAATAGCGTAAGGCGGCATGACTCCAAGGGCCATCATTTCTTTGCCGCAGAATTTCTTCAGTGCGGCTCGGTAATCCACTGGCTCCGCCATTCTCCAGTCACCACAGTGGACAACGTCACGCTTAATTCCATTGCTCTCCGCTGCCACTAGAGTTAATCAATGACCAAATGCTTGATTTCCTTTAAAAAAAAAAAAAGTTTAATGTGTAGGTATTCATCTATATCACAGACTCTTATCCCCTTATACTATTAGACCCTTCGCATCTCAAAATTGTGCCAACGTATAAAACTATATTTCTTAAATTCTACTTCCCTCTCTCACGTCTCCCTGCCAGATTTCTACCACTGATACCGCCAGATTAACCATCTTTAAACATTGTTTCTGATGAACTGTTGAAAACTCAGACGCTTCTCCAGGGAAGGAAGTCTCATCTCTGTAGTCTGACGTCAGTGGGCTTCCGCAACCTGCTTCTCCACTAGCTGTCCAACCCCACCTCTCTAAAAGAATTTATGTGTGTAGATATTTGTGGACAAGTTAAATGTGAAGTAAATGTTTTGTTTTGTATGGAATATGCTTCCCTCTCACTATTTTTAATAACAATATAATTTATACTTCAATATTCAATTTATATGCCATCAGAGAGTGAAAAGAATGGGGATCAGTTTGGGGTTTCCAATCGGGGAAAACAATGTATCGCCAGTGTAAGAGTCCATGGGGGTGGGGGGTGGGGGTGGTAGATGTAATCCTTGATGACAACTGTCACCACAGACACGTTTATGCTTCTGACTGATCTTCAGGGTTTTTTCCCCCACAGCAGTTGCTGCTGAAATCTCCCTGGTTTCCGTGCACATGCCTCTTTCTGTCTTATTGTGATTCTATGTCGCACATTTTGATACAAGTGAATCATAGCTTGATTCAGAGTTCCTGCGATATCACAGAGAACAGTTTAAATAGTCTCACATATTTGCCTTGACATTCTTTGCCTTTGGATACTGCTTGCATGCATGTCTATGTACAACTAACATGACTATACCACATGTACCCTGAAGCTATGGGTGCCAGAAGACACAAAAGTAGCCCACAGATAAAACAGATATGAAGCCTATATTAAAATGTATTCCTTCATCAGAGGGAATATACATCTCTCTCAGGTATATTTACATGAACTTTATTTGTGACTGGTGTTTATAAAATTCATCACATTGTATGGCTAAGAAATGTCCTCCAGAGTGCTACAAACCCAGCTATACTTTCCTGATTGCCTTATTTTCTATTATATATTTAAATTGCAGCAAGAAAACAATTAAGACAATAAAGGTGGAGCTTATTTCCAAGAAGATAAATGGTTATGGAGAAGGATTAACTATTACAGTGGTTGCAGGCTTTGTTGTTAGAATATAAAATGAGTTCCCAGAATATAAAATGACAACATTATGGAGCATTTGATATATACTTATTATCAGGTTAAAATTGTGTTCCCAAGTAGATGCTTATTTTCGTTCTTTAATGAGTTCAAACTGTGTAGACCAGGGAGTAAGGTAAAATCTCCACTGCAGGAAATACAGATTTTAAATCTTTCAAAGGCATCTCATTTTTCCCCCTCAAATTAGACAACTAATTCTACTGGGATTTATAGACTACATGCAGTGAGGAAGAGAAAGGAAGAGAACAGTTGTAAATCAAATATTTTAATTTTACTTTTAAGGTCACTGAAACATATAACTTACCTCAAAAGTATTTAACTGGAAATAAAGAACTCAGGAAACAAATAAGCTAAGTAACTCAAATTATAAATTTAGTTACTTTAATTATTATGTAGAAGGCTTTTCTTCTTAAAAGTTCACTAGTGTGGTTGGATAAATAATTTTGAACAATTTTGTAAATGCTTTGCACTATATTTTATTTACTTTTCATTGATTTCAGATAAATATGTGACATATACAGAACTTAAAATTGCTTCCATCATGAAAAATAAAAACAGAAGAGTAGAGGATTATTTGTCTTTCATGTTATAACATTGAAACATATTTTGAAAGTTATAAACAAAAAAATTAATTTGTAGAGTTGGAATTTTGGTGACAAAACTGGATTCAACTACTAAAATATTAACAATATCTATTACAAAATATATTTATGAAATTTATGTGCAAACTAGTATTTTATGAAGTACTAGTTTGCCCTAGGTTTATGATGATAATGGGATAATGGTAAAAATATTATTTTATATTACTTCTTCCACACTTGATCAATGTAATTATTTCAAATTAATAATAGTAGCCCATAGTACCATTTTTTTTACCTCAAATGTGGGAGAAAACATTATAATAGTTTATTTTAATATATAATATTTAAAATATATTGAAATATTATCGATTAAATAATTTTATTTATATAATTGTCTATAAATATATTACAGAAGTATAGTAGATATTCTGTTACTTAAACATAAAAATATATCTGAAATTTCATCATTTCTTAGCAAGTTATCATTATCATCTTGATCTCATTTACCATTATTTTCACCTGTATTAGTATAATAACTTTCTTATTTGCTACTTCTAAGTTGATTTCTTTAATGCCCATTGGTCTTGCCCAATCCTATTCCCATTTCAGGAATACTTTTCTCAGAATATTTCCTCTGTCTGAAATTATCTTGCTTTGCTATATGTCATTTGTGTTCTCTTATTTTAAGTTTACATGTATATTTTACATATTTAGTTAGCTTTCCCTTGATTACCCATTATAGCAGAAAATTCTCTCCTTCCTCCTCAATACTTACACATTTTACTCCGCTTTAATTTTATCCATAGTATTTATTAAAATATGATATTTACTCACATAGCTTTACATATCTGTTTTCCTCACACTGAAGATGGACGAACATTCTGTTTCATCATTGCTGTATTGTTCTACACTTAGCATAGGTAGTGAAAATGCTCAAAATTTAATGAATAAATGAAAGAAGAATGAAAGGGAGAAGGACAGAAATGAGAATTTATAAAATAGATTAAAATAAAATTGAAAATAAGAAAAGAAAGAATATTAGGCCTGCGATTCAATAAGATAAACTTACTTGAAATGGCATCTAAGTACAGGAACAAAAGGGACTGAAATCCAGTATATAAGTAATACCAAGAAATCCAGATTGACAAGCACAGGGTGAAGAGATAGATAATAGAAATGTGTTGGGTTAGGAGCAGCACTTGGGAAGAATATATATTTATGTTGCTTTGTTTGCTGATTGGTTGGTTTTATGTTGTTGGTGGTGATTAGTACTTACAATTATGAAATTAAATATAATGCTGTAGAGTTTGCAACATCATGTGCTGAAGATTGAAAAGTTAACATAATCACTAAAGCAGAAATACAGGCAGAAAAGTCAGAACAAAATTTGATAAATGATACAATAACAATAATGAAAAAAAGGGCATCAGCAAACAAAACAAAGTTAGGAATACATTAGAGCATGAAAAATATAACAGTGATTATATGCTATGATGGAAAACGAGAAAAATTAATGGGGGCAAATCTTTGTTAGTCTTTCCCACTGGCATTTCATCAAGACTTAGCAAAGAGCTAGAAATAAGAATGTTAAGTTTAAATCCATGAACATAGCTGAATCAGTAAAATCTTTGTAAAAGCCTTCAAGTAGGTATATTAAACCAATAAAATGTATTTTATGATTCATGGCAATTTAAAAGGAAAATTGTGTAGATAAAATCACAGCAATAAATGACGATATATTTTCAAGACAATAAGGGAATAGAAAAGAGACCTGAAGAAAAAAGAACAAATCATGTAGTGTGTTTAAAGGCTGTAATTATATATCTATAAGTTGACACACTACCAGAAGTGACAATATGGAAAACGTGAGGCTTTATATGGCTAAATATCAAATTAGAGTTAATAAATTATTACTGCATTGTTAATTCGTGAGAAAAGTCATGCAGTATTTGTTCTATAATTGCATATGAGGACATTTTAAAGTTTTTAAAGTTAAGCCCTAATGGTCTCATAGAAATAATTCCTACAGTGTGTTAAGGGGATGAGTGACTTTCATAGCTGTGCAGACATTCCCTACGACACATGAAGTATGCCTCATATGGGAAATTTACCTGTATCACAGGTTTCAATTCAATGAAGACATATTTAACTTTAATAAAATGGCATTGTATCAATAGCAAGATGAGAAGTCCATTTTCTATATTAAAGGCTTCCAAGATGCTATGGCTGGTGTGGCTCAGTGGATGGAGTGCCAGCCTGCAAACCAAAGGGTCGGCAGTTTGATTCCCAATCAGGGCACATGCCTGGGTTGTAGGCCAGGTCTTAGACCCAGGCACACAAGAGGCAGCCACAGGTTGTTTTTCTCCCTTCCTTCCCTTCTCTCTCTCTCTCAAAAAAAAAAAATATATATATATATATATATATATTTTTTTTTAATAAAAGTCTTATAAAACTAGCTGCTTCTCCTTTGGAATGTATATATATCCAAGGTCTTCAGGCCTCAGCTGTTTTTTCCAGTTATATTTTTAGGAGAAATGGACTTGAGTTACAGTCTTTTGCCACAAAACATGTTCTGATCCATGATATCCATGCCATTCTTAGAAATTCTTAACCTTGTAACTAAGTCAGCAACTAAATTAAATTTTAAAGAACTGTTTTATTAAGTTAACTCTGGATAATTAAATTTCAACTTTTTAAATAACTTACCTTAAAGATAATCTACAGCACTTTGTTGACTACAAAGTTATTATCTTTTTCTTCTAGAGTGAATATTTTCCTTAATGTTCAACAAAAATGAACAATAGAAAATATAGAATAGTTAGAGGAGAAATTTAAGGCAGCCAATAAACTAGTGAGAAGGCCTTAATATTTTTCAAATAAATATATCAAAGACTTGGAATGAGAAGAAAAATGAAGGTAGTCTACCACAGTGGAAAATATAATGGAGTTCTCAAGAAAAGATGTACCAAGGATTGGTGTTTGGCAATAAAACCTCTACTGACACAAGACCAATAACATTTTAGAGGATACAACCTACACAGTCCAGTAAATTAGAGGATGACTAGAAAGAATTTCAAACAACAGTGACAGAAAGTCCAGTGGTCATATTTGAATGGCATTAGATATGTCACTGAGCCATATAGGTAAGGCACAAAAGTATCATGACACAATATTTTTGAGAAACAGATGTAAATCTTTACATTTCCTGTCAGAAAAATAAAGGTCTTAATACTCCTATTAAAAACATCATGGTCACATAATTGCTACTTCTGTATTGTTTTAAGTGAAATCTGATTCATAAGAACAAGATACCAATTTGTATTAATTTCATATTTCTGGGTCTGAAAAATCAAAAGCTCCAAAGAAGTTAATATCACAAATCTGGAGGTAAGCTAAATTCTGAATCTCTCCCTCTGTGTGTATACATGTGCATGTGTGTGCATATGTGTCTGATTTCCCTTTATTTAGTAAACAGGAGATGGCAGTATCTGACTGTTATTTAAAATACTAGGTAATTGAACTGATCTAGCATTGAAGTCTCAAAATGTGCCTTATACACATGCACAATGCCCTCTATCATTTTGCAATTAGAGTAGATCATTGCATATTTAATTTGATGAAAGCATTAGAAAGAAAAACTAAGATCTGGTTTGCTTTTGTTCTTTGACATGAAGTAGCATGTGACCAAAAAATGATGTCTTTTGATAATGAATGATTTTAAATTTAGCAACTAATAAAAATAAAAAAGGTTAACTTACGAGTGCCTCAACTTTTAGAGAGGTTGGCCTCTTTATGCATTGCCTGTATTTGTAAAATTTATGGATAAAGTTCTAATTTATTTTTCTATGGAAACTATTTAACAATGGTTTTCAACTACGGAAATAGTTAGACCTAGGGATACTGGTTAATGGTGGGCAAAGAAGGGAAGGTAAACTGAAAGTGTGAACAGCTTTGCCAACCTGCTATTTTAGTCTGTGTAAGTTAATGGGTATTCATAGCTGTGGCACACATCACTGATAGCCTCTCAAAATAATTTGTCCTTGCTCTTCCTTGCTCTTCGAGTCTCCTTCTAAAGAAATTAACAATGCCAGGTCCTCAAGCCATTGTCCCCTTTTAACTAGAACATGAATTGCCTTTTAGGAGCAGCGGGTGAGTAACCTGAGGACATCTGAGACTGAGTTTTCTTCCTATTAAAGAGAGAGTCATATGCAAGAAGCCAGACTTCTTTTCCCGTGTTTTGTCAATACTTTATAAGGACAAATTCTTGGAGCTTTCATGATCACGTTATGAACATGGGAAAGAGGGATGCCTCACAATTCACAAAAAAGTTAATTTAGACAGTGTGTATTTTTATAACAGCAGAGACAAAAATGTTGGAAGCCCAGCACAAAATTAAAATATAAACTTGGGATATCTTCTTAAAAGAGAAGAAAGTGTTGTTAAAGTGTTGTTAAAGTCTTTTTCTATGGTCTCTCTCTTAACTTGTCATGATATTTTCCATTGCTGTTTAATGGATTTCTAACTATAAAAGCTATAATTTCACATTTTAGATAAATTTTCCATTTATCTTTATATAGTACAATTCCAGTTTCAATTGCAATTATAACAACAGTTAGAATGTACATGGAACCACTAAAACTACAGTTTATGATCTGTAACTGGAGTGTGCATATGCATTTTTTTCTTAAAACAGTGAAAACATTTCACAAAACTAACTCAACTGTTTTTATTTCATTTCTTGATCTGGACCCATTTTACCAACACCTGCTCCCGTTAGTTTACAAATGAGTAAGACAGGACTGGAAAAAAGGAGAACTATGGGTCACCCTGACTTTCCCTTTTCTTGTGTGTCATTTCAGTGCATGTAATTGGTTAACACATGGGAGTTACATGAGTAAGAATATATGATTGGTTTCCTTAGGCACATGTTTCCCAGAACTCTATTGCCTTTTTCTTTTTCTTTTTTCTTTTGAAGCAAGTTATTGCTTCAACAGAAAATGTGGCCTTTCGGGGATGTTAATATCCATGCTTTTTTTTGTAGATGTAACATGCTTACCTATCTGTGCTTGCTTTGAATCTCACTGACGATCTCACATTGTAGAGCTGCTGAAATGTTGTGTTTATGGTATATGTATCTTCACTGTCCACTAGTGTACTTCATTGCTTCACAAGTCTTCACCTTTAAGACACAGAGAATAAACTGTAGGATGGTGATGGTTTAGCATTAAATCTGGTGCTTCTCTCAGTGCGATGCCTTATGTGACTGTGCAGGTAGCAACCCATGAAAGCAGACCTGCTGCTCAATTTTATCGCCAAATTATACATAGGTGAAAAAATAATGACTCATTTTTGTTTCAGCCTCTTATAATTGGTCTATTGGGCAGTCTCCACTTACACTCCAGACCCAGTCTTCACAAGAGTTTACCTTTTCCAAACTTCTATATGCCCCAGATAGTTAATGATTTATATACTAAATCACCCAGAATCCCTTGCTTTTGTCTTCACATTGGGTTTGGTCAAAGAAAGTTACTGTTAATAGATTACAGGATGTGAGGAAAAGGAAATCCAGGGTTATTTTACCTTTCTTATTTATGACCAACAATGTTTTGGCAATGGCTATATTTCTCTACTGAAGACCACAGCTTGGGATGGGCAGTTCCTATATCCCTGGCACTGCATCCCAGTCATAGCTTCCTCGGCCCTTTCTGTTGCTACTATTACTGGGTGCTTCCCAATCCCTTATCTGTTCTCTTCACCCTTTCCACTTCTTAGTAAATGATCTTTTTATTAACTTTTTCTAACCTTTAACTGTCTAATCCCTTTTGATTTGGAATCCTCAGTAATGCAGTGAGTGATATCATGCTCTTCTCAAGCCAAAATTCATCCTATTACAGTATTATTACCCAGGCACTGCCCATGCCTTCCAACCAGAAGGGCATTGGAAATGCAGCTGGATTGAAACAGTTGAGTGCAGTAGCTGGCTCGTTGTAAGAGAGAAGAGAGAACATACAACACAGATAATTTTGAGGAGGGGGAGGGGAAGAGGGAGGGGGAATGGGGTTTGTTATCCTTGGTGTTTGAACAAGTAGTAATTTGTTTTTGTCTGTGGTCTTAACTTTGATTTCACACTGAGAACTTGTCTTACAGTGTTCTGCGAGATTGTCCACATTCAAGGAGACAACACCAAAGTCTCCTTTTGAGCGCTAGGTACCAAGTTCTCGGGCTAAGGGTGAGGTCAGCTGCCAGATATCAGAAGCTGTTTTTCCTCACCACTTAATTGATTAACCACGTCCTTATTTGTGCATCGTTGTTCAACTGAAGCACTGAAAACTCTATTAATACATTTACAGTTATTATTCTCGTTCCCAGGCAGAGTATGTCTTCTCTTACCCTTGTAACTACTTACACCTCAAGTTTATTTTATTTTATCTTACTTTATTTTATTAACTCCAACTACTTATGATGCTTGATTGTGCGCTCCTCATTTAGATGACTAATTTATACAAATTAGTAAATTATCATGTTTTTATTTTTCAAACTGCACAAAAAATGAATTGAGATAGCTTCAAAAAAAAGGGACTCTGACTATAGTGATACATATTTTTCACAAACCTTATCTTAGTAACCAGAAAAATATGTATATATACATATACACATACAAATATACATCCATATATGTGTATGTATATTCATCACACACTAAATTTATTAGTAAATTTATGAATAAAAATATTCTTTGTTTGATTACTACTTTCTTAAAAAATTAATCTGTCAAATTAAAACTTGTTTCATGGAACCCTGACCAATGTGGCTCAGTTGGTTGTGTATCTTCCTGCAAAGCAAAAAGTCACAGGTTCGATTCCTGGTCAGGGCTTACGCTTAGGTTGTAGGTTCAGTACCTAGCTAGGGCACTTACAAGAGGCAATTGATCAATGATTCTCTCCGTCTCTTTCTCCCTCATTTTCTTTCTTTTTAAAAAATAAATAAATAGATAAATAACTTTAAAACAACCATAAGTGAGCACAGGATGCAGACTGGTGAGAAACTGACATAGAGAAGTTGGTTATTCACAGGCTTTGGAGGAGCCTCAAGGGGAGGTCAGGATCATGTGCAGAGAGAGCAGAACCTTAGGCACATACTTGCCTTTATTAGTGTCCATGTGCAGGTGGATTGCTTTTGGGTTCCTGAGCTAGGACCAGATTGGGGTCTTATCCTGAGGAACAAACATGGAGAAGGTGCTGAGAAGCAGTGGAGATTGTGATCACTACGTTTTTCGGGGACATCATATCAGGAACCTACATTTGCTGTGATTTAAGGTATGAGGGGCTAGAGTCAAACAAAATGACTCTATGAGAGGCAATACCATGGGGTACCTGAGCTAACCTCTCAACAATGTTCCACTATATATGGAATTTCTGAAAATATGATTCTCAATGGGAAACATAAACAAAAAATATCTGGAGTGGTATTGCTTAACCAACATGTTAAGATTTTGATTTTAACAAGATGAAGGCTTAGAACTTCTCATGGACAATATTGTTGTTCTCTGTGAAATTGTTAAGATAATGAGCCTGAACTAATAAAAATTATATTTAACATTATGGTGATACTTTCTGCAAGCGAGTGAGTTAATGTTTGCTATTTATAAATGTGTGCATATGGTTCACAGCATCCGCTCCATGTTAAAACCCAAAGGGAAGACACAAAAGCGTTGATCCTCATGTCTAAATAAGTGCTTAATTATATTTACATGGGTTCTTGATAATGAAAAATATATCATTTATTTCTTTCCATTTTCATGCATAAACCATGTTCTGTAGTTATCCACTTTCACTAAGGTTTCCCTTACTACAAAAGTTTCTAATCTGTACTATACTATTCAAATATTTTATTCTTTCATTCTTTTTCATTTTGTCCAATGTTAAAATAACATGTATTTATTTATAAATTTAAGACTTGAGACTCAGTTTTTCCTTTTTTTGTATCAACTAAATTCATCTAACATCAATAAAAGAAGAAAAATCTTTATAATTTATAAATATATAAGGTGATATTGTACCTCATAGTGCTCTACATTAAGTAGTTAGAGCAAGTGAGAGTGCAGGATATTAAGATAAATTTTCCTGTTGATCACTCTGGTATAGGAGATATAATGGGATATTTGAAAGAGAGAAAAAAGAGCCCTATATGCAAACAAGACCTATAGGTACCTTCCAAAGATTTCTTCCCAATCTTATTTGCACTTCCAGGCAACAGGAAAATTAAAAGCAACCTCATTCCCCAAAGTGTGTATCTTGAAGGTGTAGAAATAAAGTAGTTAAACATGGGAAATGTTAACACATCTATATTACATTATAGTAAATAGACTATCTGATCATGTTCTATTAAAATTTCTGGATTAAATCTGAAGAGACTATAAAGAAATAATATGGCAACTGCAAAAACTTACTACAGAAGAAAAGTACATATATTTTGCAAAAAAAAAAAGGACTAATAATGTATATTTTTGGAAGAGACAAGTGACAGAAAAAAAAGTTCCCTGAAGTTCCTTCTGTGATAAAATTAAAACCTTATACTAACATGAGCTTAAGATCTCAAGGACATAATGAGAAAACAGCCAAATATGATGGAAATAGAGATTTTGTTGCAATTAAAAACCACACGAAACACAGAAGCCACTGATAAAAATCGAATGGAAGGCATGGAGGGGTATCTTTATGTTATTATAGTTAACATGGAGGGAAAATTAGGAAAAAATAAATGTTATGAAAAGTGATATGAAGACTGACAACATTCAGTATAATAACAGACAGAAAATTATACATAATCTAAAAACATCTAAAACAAAAAACAAGTACATCATATAGCACATCAGAAATTAAATATAACCCTCAAAGTAAATATGTATCCTGGTTAAATTTTAGAAAGCAGTTGATAAACAGATTTAGAAAACGTCATGTAAAAAGTGCCCATAATCCACAGGATAGAGACCAGCACTATTTTTAACTCTCCACAGCTACATTCAGTGACTGAAGAGAATGAAACTGCCTAAATCACAGATGATCCAAGTGTCTTATAACCAGTAAACTTTTCCTTAGGGAACAGCAATTCTCACATGTGACAGAATTGAATGTGTCTTTCTAGCTGTAGAGAATAGGTTTTTACTTGGCCTGGTGTTTCAGGCATTGTGCCTTCAGATCTTTGCAGGTGATTCTTTCCTGGATTTAGCTGGATTTAGGTAGTTTCCTATACACCATGCACTGGTTTTTATTCAACTAAATACTCTGAGTAAATCCTTTAGAGACCTCTGGAATTTTCCATCATTGAAGGGATTCCCCCGCCCCCTTTTCTCTCTTTCTTGTACTCCTGTTTGTAAAACTCCCACTGCACTAATTTACTTGGTCTTGTAACTCTGTCTCCTCACATAAGATAGACTTCTTGGATTTTACCTTCTTGTACCATCGCCTATAAATTTTCTATAGGCAATAAAGCGAGGTATTTATTAGGCATACCTCATCTGCTTCCTTTCTCTCATGATTCAATATCGTTGGTTGCATGAAATCCAATGACAAGAGAGCTAGCATTCATATTTTTGTCTTTTTTTTTTTTTGTTTGTTTGTTTTAGGCGGATGAGTAAATCTGGTCCCTGTTACTACAAGAAACTATATATTCTTAATCTTTGAATCAAGGATGCCTTACATGTTGTGTCTTCACCATCTCCATTTTAATTCTTTTCAGAGTAAGAATGAAAGGAAAATGGGTAGAAGGGAATTCATTTCCTTAATTCCACCCAATTCCTGATATCCAGTGGCTGTAGACATTCCAGCTGTAAAACTTGTGGAATGTAAACTGAAATATGTTATACTTCTGTTATGTGTATTTCCTACAAAGCCCATTGGTAACAAGTCTTTACCAGTAAGAAAATAAGTACTGTCTGTACCTCTCTCAACAAGTTCAGAAAAGATAACTCATCCTACCCACTTTATAATTACTAAAGTGACTTTCTGATTATTTTGAGAATTTTAAAAACAGTCTACTTTAAGAAGGTCAAAGAATTGTAAAAATTCTCCACTTATATTTTTACCATAATTGTCTTTTACCACAATTTTATGCCTGTCCTTGTGGAAACCAAAGAGCACATGACATCCACAGGCTATCTTATGGATTGTGCATTCATACAAATTTTTCCTGTTATCTTTGACAGCTACATATCACACATGGGATAACCACAAACTTTAAAAAGCGACATTTTTGCTGTTGATTATTTCTTTTTCTGTAGTCAATATTATCACTTTTCTTTCTGTGTCAATGTCTACAATACTGCCTCTTGTTTCACCAACTTTACAGCCAGCCAAACTGCATTTTTCCTTCAAATGCATACAGTGTTGTAATTATTGGTATGGATAACCTTAACCTTAGTTGGTTAATTAAAATCTTGATACAATGGTGGCTAAGACTCAATGAAATATCATTGCTAAACTTTTAATAATAGACAGGAGGAATCAGTTGCTGAAATTGGTAGCAATGCAGGATGTTTCCCATGCGAATCATTCATTCACTAAGATGTGTGGCCCAAAAAACATCTGGGCACTAGGTGTATATTGATGAGGAAAACATTTGTTAAAAATACTGAAGCAAATCAATAGCAGTTCCGATACGTGAAATGCTCTCATTATATTACTAAATATTTTTTCACAATTTCTCTTAATAAGCCTATCAGAAGCCCCTTGCTTTCTCTTGAACAGGTCTCAATACAATCCCAGGAGTATACATACTAGCTATACATTTACTATGACCTGGTTTACGGAGACCTCTTTCATTTTACCATTCCGGTCCATTATGTGAATCATGATGTGGAATGGGTGTTCTATCAGAAGTAATAACATACAAGGTACACATTGGAGACATCATGCTGGTCCACTACAAGGATGATATTATGCTGATGAGACTTAGAGAAAAGAAAGTAGCAAATAACACAGACACCTTTAACTCCACCTTAAAAATTTAAGTCCATGTCAAATCCTTCTCTGTTATGAAAGTAATCACATCTTATCTGGGCTCCCAGAGTCTTCCCTTGCCCCATTCAATGCCTTCTCAACAAAGAAGTCTTGACTATTGAAAGAAGTGTGAGCATGACAAACATCTGCTAAAAACCTCTAATGTCTTCCACCTCATTTTGAAAACAAGAGGGTCTTATTCCTTTTGCCTTATCTACTGATCTCCCTCTCAGGAAGGACCACTTGGCCTCCTCACTTGTTTGACCAGAAACTGCTGACGCAGGGTGTTTGCCCTTACTCTTCCTTCAGCAAGGAGGGAGGGCTGCACTCTTTACTTTTAGGTCTTTACTAAAATCTGCTTTTTGGAGTAACCCCTCTCAGAACCCCATGCAAAAATTTAAATATTTACATGGTATAATCCCAGGTAAAAACCCACACTCTATAACATCTATTATTATCTCTCATAATATGTGTTTTATGTATTAATCTTATTTGTTTTCTCACTCTCCCACTAAAATGTAAATCCCAACGGCAAGGATGTTAGCATCTTTTGTTCACTGACAATTTAATAACACTACTATTTAAGAAACACTCACACACACACACACACATGCATATATATATACTGAATTAGGTAGCCTATTTTAAAAATGAATTTTAGATGTACCTGAAATCGAATAGAAACAAAATAAATCATTGAATGAAATATAAATGAATGAACAAATTAAAAGCATAAAGAGATCTTTCTTCAACCGTTTTATATAAGTTTGACTTACTAAAAAATTTTTCTCCTTGCCTTTGGTCTTCTATAAAAATATATTTAACTTCATGTGGGCCAAGCAGTTTTTACTAGTAGTTTAATAGTTCTTGTTAAAAAGAGATCAGTAAGACAAAGGCTCTACTTCACCTGAAATGCGCTGTATCATAATAGTACCTGAGATCTCCTAGAAAAGTAACTTAATGATAATTTGACCTTAAAAATACTTCAGATTCAGTATTGTAAAAAATATGTTTTACAGAGGCTGTAAGATTTACTCACATTAAATTATTCTGAATATATCCAGCCAAGACTGGGACAGAATTAACACCTCTACTATTATTAGTTATCTCATGTATTTGTAATTACTAATTTACATTTTGTTATTTTTAATACTAAGATCACAAGTTTATAATATCATTTTACAGATCACTTGTGGCAATTTTCTAAATTTTGGGTCTCTTTATTTGATTTGTGTTATTTATTATAAACAAGTCTGGTTATAACAAAATATTTTGATACACAAAAGAACAATGTAAAATATTTCACATGGCAATATACATCTTCTAATGGCAATTTATTTGTAAAATTAAAAGTCCTTCAGATTTTCTTATAGAGTAAAATATTCTATGTATCCAAGGTACTGCAATTTGCACATTTATGCACTGCAGATCACTAAAAATTTATGAAGTGAAAAATTAATATTTTTAGCTATTTAAAATTCTGTAAAGTATCAGTTTAAATAATATTAGATTTTTCATATAATTTTTGGAAAATATGGACCTGCTGTTGTCATATACATAATTTTTTTAACCAAAAGGTGTAAACTATGTAAAGTAATTAATGAAAGAAATGATGTCTAGTAAACCAAGCACATGCACACTGTTTTATATATATATTATATATTATAATTAGTCAACAAAGCATATAACAGCAATTTTAATAATTAAAGGCAATTGCAACACATGATTGTATATTTTATTGAAAGTATGAGTATATATGTGGCAAGCAATGTCAGGAAAAAGTCCAATTTTTAACAACCATGAAAGTTAATTTTTAATAATAATTATACCAGATAGATTATATTTAACTTCATTTGAGAAAAATCTCATTGTGTTAAAAGTAAACTGACAACCAAATATCTAAAATATTATTACTCGCTTTCACTGTCTTTGACTTTTCCTTTGTGGTTTAATAGGTTTGCGTAAATGTAGATGGTAGCATCAACTAATACTAGAGTGGCAGTTACTCCTTTTTCCTTTGAACTCTCAGGTTAGCCAGTAATAGTATTAACTACTAATGTCCAACTGCCCTTGTATCTTTGTGTCAGTTTCTCGAAATCAGCTATCAGTTGGCATGTTCATTGTTCAAGCCTCAGTTACATGCTTATAGGCTAAGTTATTAAAGAAGGGAAAGAGAAAATATACATTTCATTTAACAGATATGGTTGGAAGAACATCCCTACCCCACACACTCCTGACCAATCATAAAGGTGTTCAGAAGTCACTTATCAGGTATTTCTAATCAATACTAAGGTTTACTACCTGGGCTGCTCAGAAAATGTGCATGTATTTCCCATCACATCTGCACTTAGAGGAACTGGTCCCATTTCCAGTGTTCGAGAAGGTGTTGGACAGGAAATAACTTTATTCCTTTGAATATAGCAGTATATTTTAAGACAAAAAACATTTCCTTGAGTTAGATATAACAGTAAGTTAACTATTTATTGAACTGCCACTACAGAATTAATCTTTCAAGACAGCTGAGTCAGCATTCGTTATTTTAAATCAGTACAAGATTGATCACCTTTACTACATGAATATTTAAATTTGTACCAAAATAAAATCAGAAAATGTTATAGAGATTAAATTAATTATAATAAATTTTTATGGCATGTTTCATTCTTTTTTATGGAATGTATTATTCTTATAAAAGTGTATATTTCAATAATATGTTTTGTTCAGTCAATAGGTAGTATTTATTTTTTCACAATCTGAAACTATTTTAACATGGTAGGTATATTTCATCAGTATGCAGAGAGTACATGACTTTCTGAAAGATTTCTCAGATACTGTATAGAGGTTCTTATTTCAAATTTACCTGAATGGCAGTTATCATTGATAGGATAAATAATATCAGGAACACCATGTAAAGAGAAAATAAATTATCTTCAAAATTTACCTGAATTTAAGAAATAGGTTAAACATATCTGTATGTTTACAATTTATATTATAGAGTCAGTATATAATCTTGTTTCAAAGAAATTATAATTCAATAGAAACATGGATGTTTAAACTTTCTTATGATAAAATATGGTATGTATAAATAAAAATGTATGAAACACAAATGCACAGTTTATGTAGTCATTATAAAGCACAGTCATGCACCTAAGGCAATAAAAATATTGCCAGAATCCTGGAGGACCATTATATTTCTCTTCCTAATCACCATTCTCCCTAAAGGTAACTACTGTCCAAATTTTTACGGTGAATGCTTTGTTTATGTGTATGTATACACACACACACAGACACACACACACACACGTATATTTGTATCATAGACTGTATATTTTAGACTCAAAATTGAGTATGGGATGACTTTAAAGTAAGAGCTTAAGAAAATGTAACTAAAATTAAAATAATGAAAAGGAATATGTTGAAGAAAACAACAATTTTCTGCAACTCACTGACGAAAGAGGTAAAGTTCAGAGTTCTAGTTGGGGTTTTAAAGAAAATTCCTCATCAGCAAGGTGACAAATAAGCAGAAGATTACAGGTTTTTTTCTTTCTACATTTAGTTGTCAGGAATTGAGTAGGAGTATTTGTTTTGTCTTCTTCTTTGATTTTGCATGCTAACTTTGTGCTAGATTTTAAACAAAACGCTAAGAGTAGAGTTAAATATTTTAAGTTATATTCAATGCAAAGTAACAAATATGCATGAGTCTAAAAATGGGAATGAATGGTTATTTGAGAAAATCAGATAAAAACAGTCTAGAATAAAAGCTTACATTTTACACACACTGAAGTATTATTTACATTAAGCTGGAAGTAGTAAAAATGTACGTTCTCTTTCACATCTTTACCTGTTGACTTTAACCTTATTTCAGACTCTGGAATCCAATGGATTTCAGTGTTTAGTCAAGTGGCCTGGCTAGTAACCATTCATCTTTGACTTGACTTCTTTCTCAGTTTGGAGAATATTTAATTGGGTGCTCTATTTCTTCTTCTCATACTATTGCATAAATTCATGTATTGAAAATTTCCTCTTTGACCTGTTTTACTTCCCCATTTCTTGTCCTTATATTGAAAGGGGCGTTCTTATTCTCTTGTTTAATTCCAAGGTGGTATGATAAACTCAGATTTATGACTTTAATCTGCTTACACAGGAATTGTGAGATCGCATTTCAACCATATTGAAAAATTGAGTTAATAAAAGCATTTGTTTGTGTATAGCCCTTTGACCCTATGATCTGATAGACCTTTAAAAGCATTACTTAAAGGGACATGCAAGCTTTAGATAATCTTGCCAGAGGGAATTATACAATGATTAAAATTCAAAAATATATGCTTAGAACAAAGCTGGTTCTCTTCTTTCTCTTTTTTGAAGGGTGAAAAGGAAAGCTGTGAAGCCAAACAAAAGGAAATAAACACCATGGCAGATAATGTTTTCTCATAGTTTTAAGAAACTTTGGCCCAGATAATAGAAACTTTAAAACCTCTTTAAAACTTATGATCTGGCATTGTGAAACCCAGGAATGCTCCCCGTCATCTCGATTCTCTCCTCAAGGAACATTCTAGTAGTATTGCATCTGTTTAGATGAATCTAGCATATACACTTAGACTATATATTTTAATTTATCTATTTTATATTTATTCATCTAAGATTAATCTTTCTATTCTGAAAAAATAGTAACCTCGCTAACTACTTTAGGTTAGAGTTAAATATTTTTGATTAAACACTCATTTACTATTTACAAGAATTCAATTAGGGTTTATAGATTAATATGGAGCAAGAGTTTATTGGAGACTTGTGTTTTATATTTTTAATATGCAAAAGTTATAAAACAAGCAACAAAAACTCATATTTTGTCCAGCTTTCTTGACAAGTATATTTCATGATGACTGTAATGCTGGATTCAAATTTTGACTTTTGATGTCTCGGAGTTCCTGGCCCATCATATGCGGTATATCCTTCCTCCCTGCCCTGGTGAGGCCTAGGTGGTTGAACTCCTGCCTGCACATCCAGCTCTACATATACCTCGGGTCCACCATCTCGAGCTCTCTGTCAGTCGACTTGGAGGTCAATCGGAGAATCGCCAGGGCAGCCACAGTTACGGCCAAACTGAACCGGCGAGCGTGGAACAATTCCAGCCTCACTGAGAAAACCAGACTGCGCATCTACCAAGCCTGCGTACTCAGCACTCTCCTCTATGGCAGCGAGACGTGGACCACCTATGCAAGGCACGAAAGGAAACTCAACAGCTTCCACATGAGGTGCCTGCGACGCGTCCTGCACGTCGCCTGGCAGGATAAGGTCCCCAACACCGAGGTGCTGAAGCGAGCCAATATGAGCAGTTTGCATGCAGTTCTTAGCGAGAGACGCCTCAGGTGGCTCGGCCATGTCAAAAGAATGGATGCAGGCCGTATCCCCAAAGACCTCCTCTACGGCGAGCTAGCAGAAGGCCAGAGGATGACAGGGCGTCCAAAACTGCGGTTCAAAGACATCTGCCAAAAGGACATGACACAATGCTCCATCAATCTCAACGCATGGGAAGTTCAAGCAGACGACCGCCTAGCCTGGAGGCTCGCGGTCAGGCAAGGTACGTCACGCGCGGAGGCTGCGCGCAACGAGGAGGCGGTCCAGAAAAGATCGAGGCGGAAGCAGCGTCAACAGCAGCAACAACGGCCATCTGCCTTCACCTGTAACAAGTGCGGCAGGGATTGTCACTCCTGAATCGGACTGCACAGCCATTCTCGGCAGTGCAGATAGACTCTCAAGAAGCTACGCCATCGTCTCTCGAGACGGACGGCTGCCGATGACGATGATGACATATGCCATTGATAAAGAATTGTCTCTCAGCCACTTTCCAGGCCTTGTGGGTTCACATTGATAGTATAATTTGCTCTCTGGAGAACAGACACAAGTAGAGAATTATTCATGCCCTACATTTAATTTCAGGGATGTTGGGAAAAAAAAATTTCTGGAATCACTGGTACTCAATGCTTTAGAAGGGAAGATATTCAAAGGAACATGTATCATTGGTCCAGCTGGTACCTGGACATAGGAGTGAGGTGTTGATTGATAGAGCCAAAGTAAATAGGCTCGAGCTTCTCTTGCCTAGGTCTAAAGATAGTATACCATTCTATTTTCTCTCTGAAGGTAAAGTCAATGTTTTATTCATTTTTATATCCCCAGTGCTATTTGATGCTCAAGTAGTTTTTTTGTTTGTTTATTTTAGTTATCATCATTAAATGAAGACATTCAAACCCAGAGATGTGACATAATTCTGACTAAGCCCAGGTAGTTAATGAATATCAAAAACAGACTAAAAATTCAGACTTTAAAATCAGAGTGTTCTGCTAGCAAAGTCCTTAGTCATTGTTTCACAACAATTCCTTTATCATAAAGCATATAAAACTAGAACCATAAGAATTGTTATGCAATCACAGCCCAGATGTGTTAAAGGATCTCAACTGAAGAAAAGATTACAGTAACCTATGTTAAAGAGATAGAATTTTATTGAGAAAATCTGCTGGAGATAGATTCATTTAAGTCTAATTATTATTTATTTAAAGCTATACAAAGGATTGTTAAAGGGGATAAGAGCAATCAGATCCTTGTATATTTACCTCCTTTACCCATAAAATGTTTTTAAAAAGGACATTTTAAAATTTCAACTCAAAGGAAAAGGAGTCAGCATTTAATTGAGATAATAAAGGTCATGAAATTTTTCTTAATTACATTGTATCTCCAAACTGTTTCAGCATTAGGACCACACTTAAATTGAAATCTTTACAAGTTATTTTGTAGACATAGTCTCAGGTGAGCTTATTCAAACCAATACATTTAAAATATACCTCCTTCCGGAAAATCTAGATTTACATAATCTAGCACAATAAATATTTTTAGATAGTATCCTCATGCTAAGGAAAATACTTGCAATATATATATGCATTAGGGTTAAAAACTCTCTTTAGCTCTTGGCTATTTGGAAAAAGGCCACAGGCAAATTATGGTTCCAACCACGTAAGAACTTTTTCTTTCAAGATATTGTGAGAAAACAACACTTCTGTGGCACCTGGGAGACTGCCTACGTATTTAACAAAGCAGGATTTAATGGGAGAGAGAAAGGATGACTCTTCTTTCCCGTAATAACAACACCTATGTGTCCCAACTGACAAAAGCATGGGAGGGAAAGATGTCCCTAATATGCAAATAAACTGTCCTGGTGCTGAGCCTGCATGCAAAAAGATAAGCAGGGTAGTGGCTGAGTAATTACAGTAATTTAAGATATGTAAATACGCCCCGTGGACTAAAGAAACATAAATCGGTGCAATCGGAGTGGTGCAGTTAAGAAAATATACCTTAGCGTTAAATGGCACTATACATTCCCAACAAAGGACTTTGCTTACAGGACAAAATCAAGGAAAATGTGCTCATTTAAATGACAACTTTTAAACCATATTTCGAAGTCAAGTGTAAACTAAAGCCTAGTTAGGTACAGCTGATTATTGAAGGTGGAGAAATTATATGATGCTCCATTCAAAGAATGCCTTCTTGAGAACAAATAACAATTTAAACAATTGTTGCATATTTCCTAAATTCCTTTGGGAGATAGGTGAACTGCTCAAGCAGACTTGATGAGAATAAATTTCAGAAACAATGGTGTAAAGTGGGAGCATCTCATTTTCAGGACTTTTAACTTTACTCCTGCAAAGTTCATGTTAAGGTGGCAGGGTAATCGGACAATTAGTCCTCTTGTTTTTCCAAAAATCTTCAGTTGTGCACCTAAATTTAAAGGTTATATATAGGCAATTGTTAGAATACATTTTATTTTCTAAACACTTGTAATTTAAACCAAATGCATATTCTAACATGGATCCCCTATTAATATTCCTGTTAAGCATTTTTAAAACATTTTACACATTTAAAATATATATTTTTTTAATTAGAGCCTTGAGATTACACATATTCAGATTCCTCCCACGTACAAAGAAATAGATTATATTCCTCTCAGAACATTCTGATATAGGCTCTTGCAAATGCCCAAACAATGCATACTTCAAGCCTTCTGGAGCAGCACACATAGAAAGAATTCCCCATGCGTGTTCAGGATCCCTTTTGTGCCATCAGACTGGGAGACTGTGACATGGCGAGGCAGGGCCTCTGAATCAGGGAGAAAGACAACAAGCATAAGTCTGAGAGACATTTAACCTGAATTATTAACAAAGCAGTGGCATCTCTCCTGCTGGGATCAGTGTCTAGGTTGTAATACTAACATGATGTGGTAGAAGCTACACACTAACCTTCTTTTTTCCAGTTTTGTTTGTGTTATTGGGAAAGCATCAGCTCTTCTCCAAGAATAATCAGCATATTCATGCCTAATCCTGATTGTAGACTGGAATTGATTATTGCAAACACTGGGGCGGTGGTCAGTTTTTATGAAAACTGGAGAGCAACTCACTTGATGGGAGTTCAGTCTATAGATTTTTAATCTTGAACATGTACATCCTTATTCTCATATGGTCATTATCACCAACTGCATTTGTGATGTTGAAACTCTCTACATGTATAGTAGTAACCATAGTGAAAATATACTTCTTCAAAATGTCAAACATATGGTCATTTTCTTCAAGGACACCTAACATTGTATAGAGATAAAACACACAGGAAACGATTTAGCATTGACAATCAGAAACAGTTCATGGGAATGCACAACAGATAAAGAAAATGTGAACATCCTTTAGTTTATGTGTATGGGATTAGAGGAATAAGCAAATGAATTAATGTAGTCTCTTCATTTTGTAGAAAGAATATAAACAATGGTGTGTTAGATTCAGCTAATGTGGGCTCATGGGAACTGATTGCTAAATTTTCAGGTAACTTATAATCAACTATGATGGCAGTATTTATACCATGCAGATTAATAAATCATAAAAGTCAGAGTTTCCCCTCTCTTCCAACTCCCAAAGGACTAATTGTTAAACATATAACACATTCATGAGTACTAGTCAGAGAGGGG
This sequence comes from Furipterus horrens, assembly GCF_987537825.1. Taxonomy (NCBI): domain Eukaryota; kingdom Metazoa; phylum Chordata; class Mammalia; order Chiroptera; family Furipteridae; genus Furipterus; species Furipterus horrens. Next base: position 15,371,550 of record NW_028327171.1, read on the forward strand.
ACTGTCTGAAATTGATGCTGAAATTTATCAGTTTCTTTATAGTTCTCTTTATTCCAGAAATTAGAGAACTTTATTTAAATGATCTTTGTAAATTTCATAGAGTGATGAGTAACTAGGGCTTTCCTTAATAAGTCTAAGATATTCTTTGATTAAAATTTATATGTATCCCAAACTGTACGATGAAGTGTGATATTTGCATGAAAAATAAACATACTTCATAGCACACTTAATAGAAATATCACTTTTTTTTTACACACAAATACTGATGATCATTAGACAAGATTGAGTTTTTGGCGTCTTATATAGTAATGGTAGATGTGATGTGCTTTCCAGCCAAGATGCAGTATTGACAAATTGTATCAAATGTTGCATCCCACTTCATTGAACTGATTTTGCAAAAATTTCCTTAAAATTCTCTGACACTGCCAGTCCCCACATCAGGGGTAGATAGGAATCCTGGAAGTTTATATCCAACAAAACTCTTTATTTAACAATTCTTCCGGGCACACCAGACTGTGAGTGCTAGCCTGCATCAGGTAATGTCACTGCCAACCTTGCCAAGGGGCACAGCCACTGAGACAGGGAGAGGCCGGTGGCTGAGTCTGCAGGTGTCAGACCCTGGCTTGGTCACCTCAGCAGGGCAGAAGTTAAGGCAGGACAAGGCTAACCACTGTTGCCAACTCGTTGTAGTTCAGGTCTCTCAGATGTGAAAAGTGGGCTTGCATTTTCACTGACCATAATTTTCTTAAAGGGACTTTTAGAATTTTGTCTACTTTCAGTAAATTTCTCAAATGTGTGACTTTTATATAGTACTAACTACACTGCAATTTTTACATAGTTCTAACTACATTGTCTATTTAATATTTATAATGATCATGTTTTGAGCTATCAATTGTATTCTGGTTACTTATTGTGGAAAATATTCTAGGCTACATGTCAATTATGATAAACAAGAAGAAAAATTTTGCTTTTAAAATCCACTAAATACTTACAATGTGTTACTGATTTATATTAAGCTATAATAAAGTGTCCATTATGATCACACTAATGTCTCTTTTATCTTTCTTGAATATGCATTACTCTACAGAATTATCTTGGGTAATTTGATGCTACATGCTGCTAAAATTAGAACAAAGCAAATAACAAAAAAACAAGAGTAACCAAAAATTATTTAATTGAAGCTCTCTGCATTGTGATAAGCTGCAAGTTTTGAATTCATCATTGTGATATCCCTACATTAAAAACTTAGACTTTTAAAATTTAGCATAAAGGACATCTATAAAAAAATTGCAGCTAACTTTATACTTGATGAGAAACTAGGTGCTTTCACACTAAGATCAAGAACAAGGCAAGGATGGCTCTTATTACTCCTTTTCAATGATGTGTTAGAAGTCCTAGATAATACAACAAGATAAGAAAAAAATAAGCCCTGGCTGCTGTGGTTCAGTGGATTGAGCGTCATCCTGCGAGTGTTGGTTCGATTCCCTGTCAGGGCACATGACTAGGTTGCACGTCAGGTCCCCAGTTGGGGGCGCAAGTGAGAGGCAACCACACAGTGATGTTTCTCTCCCTCTCTTTCTCCTTTCTAAAAATAAATAAATAAACAAACAAATAAATAAATGCATTTAAAAAAAATACCTTTGCTTGCAGGTGACACGATTGTCTACACAGAAAATCCTGAAGAATCAACAAGAAACACACTGTACCAATAGCTGATTATATAGTAAGGTTGCAGGATTCAAGATTAATATATAAAAGTCACCTACCTTCCCGTATAGTAACATTAACAGAGCTGAAACTTAAAAACACAATGTAATTTATATTAGCACAAAAACATAAAATATTTTCTGTGTAACATTGCGAAGATATGCACAAGAATCACATAAAGAAAATTATTAAAATCTGATGAAAGAAAGCAAATATCTAAATAAATGAAGAAATATTTTATGTTCTTAGACAGAAAAACTTAATATTGTAAGATGGTAGCTTTCTCAACTTACATAGATTCAACATAATCCCCAGCAAAATGTCAATGTTATTTTGTGTATTTTAAGAACTGAATCTAATAGATGAAAAAGTCAAAATAATCACAAAAGCTAATGGAATACTGAGGAACAGTCAGAGGAATGACACTATCTGACTTCGAGACATGCTGTTAAGTTACAATGACAATCAAAACATAGTGTTACTAAAGAAATGACATGTTTTGCATATATTTGTTTTTACACATTTTCTAACATATTTAATCTTACCTTAATATAATGAAAATGGTTAATTATTATTTCAATAGTTTGATTTTCCAGTTCCGTGATATTAAATGTGTAGATATGTGTTTACATATATGTAATGTTTCTTTTATGCATTAAAATAAACATTTAAATAGAAAATTAATTTATTATGGATAAACTTTAAATCACTCTTAAAAAGATATCCTTCCCACTATATTGATCTACTGTGTGAGTGGTTTATTTGTCCCAGCTTTTCCTAAAATCTCCTCAATCTAATATTTTTAAGTTATGTTATGTGAACTAGTACTTTTTAAAAATGGATTGGTTTATAATTAATTATTTTGCTTTCTAAATATTGATTTTCCCTAATATCTCCCTATTTGTTTTCTTGTGAACATAATTTCTTTTTCTCATGAGCAGATGTTAAGTAGGTTAGATGTGATCATATGAACATTTGTAAAAGTTTGAAAATTCAAGAGATTTTAAATCCTTGATAAAATTCAAATTTATTTACCAACAGTTATTAATATTTTAACTAAAAATGTGTGGCAGTCATTGATAGTAAATAATTCGTACATATGAGAGAGGTTAAAATGAAAGAAGGCAAAGTTAGACAGCTTCGTAAAAGCCCTTTATACCTGGGTGATCTTTCAGGTCATGCGGTAGAGCCTGCTTCACCTGTATTTTGAGATTTATTTACACTAATTCTGTGGTTGAACAGAATAACCCCTGAATGACAAATCTGAACCTTGACCATATTTGCTATCTGCCTAATAGAGTATTGATCAGAGCTCTCTAAGATTTTATGGATGTGGGAATGATCCTTAGCACTCCGAGACTCACATTCAATATTACAATACCTGAAATTTCTTGTGTTGTTATTTTTGTTTTTAATAAATTTAACATCAGTTCAGAATTACTAAGGGATATAAAAAGAAGTTTTAAAAAAATCACTTGACTTAAATGAAAATGAAGAAGGCAGTCCAAGGAACAGGAGGTCAGAGTGTAAAGGAAGGAAAGAAAGAAGGAAGGTGTTGTTTACCTTAATTGTTTTGATTTAGTCGCTGAGAGAGTTGGTCAGGCCTTTCCTCTGGACCATCCCACTGTCTTCTGCTTTGCCCTTTACCTGTTCTGGGAAGGTGCCTGGATTCCTGAATTATTATATTCTCTATAAAATCTAGGGACCTGTGACTTAGGTAGAGTTGCCATAACAATGACAAAAAACAGATTGAATGGCTTCAACAACAGAAATTCATCGTCTTACAGTTCTGAGAGCTAAATATCTGAGATCAAGATGTCAGCAAGTTTGGTTCCCTCTGAGGCCTCTCTCCCTGGCTTGCAGATGGCCGCCCTCTCACTGTGTACACACACGGTCACCTCTCTGTGCGCGCACGTGTCTGGCGCTTTCCCTCCGGGTCCTGATGTCTTATAAAAACAAAAGATATTGGATGAAGCCTCACCCTAATGATCCATTTTAAGTTAATTACTTCTCTAAAGACCCAATATCTAAATAAATTCAACTATGAGGAACTGGATGTGAGGGCTTTAACGCGAATTTTGAGTGAACACAATTCAGCCCATAACAAGAGGTGTTTCTGAAATGTACCAGCCGTCTTGTTTGCCACCTTTGTTTCCGACCATCTGTCCCTCTCTTTGCTGCTGCCTTGGAATCTGTTACAGTATCGGAAAATCAAGCAGGGCACATTTTCAAAAGCTCATTTTCCTGCACGGCCACACTTCTGGCATCCTCCCGTATTCCTGTAGCTTAGCAATCTCTGCAGAGAGTCATTTCTTCCCCACTAAGCCTAATTATCAAGGCTTTTAAAAATCATCAGATAGAGTAAATCAGACTGCATCTGAGCCTCTCTATGAGGGAAAACATTTCTTCATTTGAAGTTTAGAAGAGATAATGTAGGAAACACATTAATCTATTAATTTTTTGATCCTGATTTTGTTGTAAATGACTTAACGGTTCTTGCCCTGTAGGACACGCGCATTACCATGACATATGAAAAAGAGAGACAGGGTGTAATGGAACATAGGGCTCAAGACAGTATGACAAATGTATTAAAAATATTCAAAATGCATTGTTTCCATAAAAACTGCTTTATATCCAGGTTGGCCCTTGAAGTTTACAAATGGGTAAACAGTGTTATTCGTGGGTAATACATAATTAATTAAACCCAAGACAATAATGGGAGATCTCTAACTTTTCAAAGAAGTAAAAGTGAAGGAGAGAGTAATTAGAAAACTCAGTAAGCTGTGATTCAAACTAGCTGTATCTTTGAAATGGAGCCGGCATCTTAAATTGCACCTTAAACCAATGTTTTAAGTAAATGATCTGCTGTGGTTTACAGATTTTTTTTTTTCATTCTTAAGTTCCTTTTCTTTCTTTTCTTTACTCTGATCTATTTTTAATTTCCAAATCCTTTATAAAGGTAATTTTTCTTAATCTCTGAGGAATCTGTATTCTGTTTCTTAGCGCTCACCTACAGCAAGAAATAAATTGGTGACTCACCTTGATAATAAGATTAGACAATAACACTACCAATAGTGGATTTTTTAGCTAGTTTCAGAAGTGCTGATAAGGCATCTGGCAAAACTTTGTCATGACCTTGGAAGATAATGTGCCAGTCTCATGACCCATATGTGTACAAATACAAATAGTTAACAAAAGTGGTTTTATTCTCTAGGGGGAGAAAGCAATAAAAATATATACACTAAATTACTTGTATTCTATTTGTTAGTCTCCACCTATACTTAGTGCTGTTTCTGTGAAAATTATTTTCTTTATATATGCTCCTTATAATATAAAACAGTCCTTACCACCTCTATGAAGATGGACCATCCCGCCATCCAACAGAAGAAAACAAATCTGCTTATACTTTGATCTTAGATATCTAGCTTGCAAAATTGTAGACGAACTTCTGTTGTTTAAGCCCCCCAATCAGTGGTATTTTATTATGGCATCCTTGCTAAAGTCATCATGCTGATTTTTAACCTCTGAAAATCAAAAAGTCAACATATCATTGCAAGGCAAACTAGTTATTATCAAAGTTTAGCTGATTCTTTTTTTTTTTTTTTATATCTTCAAATACAGCGATTGCTTTGCCTTGAGATTGCCAGGAAGATGTTACACTCACTGAGCATAACCGTTCGGAAAATATTCCGTCATAAAGAGCAGACTGATTCTGTGTGCTGCTGGGAACCCGATCTCCTCAATGTGCATTCGCTCCTATTGTAACATTTAATGGGGAGTTTATCTTCAGTTGCTTTTTCTTCGTTTGTTTTCCTATGGTAATCATCTTTGTCTTATTCTGGATGTCCCTATGGCTTTCTGTATAAAAAATCAATTGTGTTTGTTTGTTTGTTTGTTTGTTTATTTTAGCATACAGGCTTGGCTGCAGTACCAAACAATCAAAGTATAGAGGTAAATTAAATAATTCAGAAATGTTTCTTTATTTTACAACAATCTAATATTCAACAGTCCTAAAAAGGTATGGTGGTATCATTGTGTTTAGAATAAAGTTTCCTTCTATCTTATTGCTTTGTTATTCTCAAAGGCACTTTTATAGTTTGCAAAATAGAGCATAAATAAAAGGAATAAGGGAAGACTAAATGGGCACACTCTTCCATCCAGGAGCATTCCTGCACCTCACCCTTCCCCCTCTTCTTCCCCCATAGGCAGGCATCTCTCAAACTCTAAGGCAGCGGTTCTCAACCTGTGGGTCATGACCCCTTTGGGGGTCAAACGACCCTTTCACAGGGCTCTCCTAAGACCATTGGAAAACACATATATAATTACATATTGTTTTTGTGATTAATCACTATGCTCTAATTATGTTCAATTTGTAACAATGAAAATACATCCTGCATATCAGATATTTACATTATGATTCATAACAGTAGCAAAATTACAGTTATGAAGTAGCAACGAAAATAATTTTATGTTTGGGGGTCACCACAACATGAGGAACTGTATTAAAGGGTCCCGGCATTAGGAAGGTTGAGAACCACTGCTCTAAGGGACCCCACGAGACTTGCAACCAGGGGAGCAGTGGGCAGCAGCAGATTGTTCTGGGCTAACTCCTTGATTCTTTTCCCTAAGCCCCCTTTTCTCTGACTCTCCAGTGAGCTGAGAGCTGCTTGGTTCACTTCTTTCCTATAACATTTCTAGAGAGCCAAAGTAGCTCCGCTTAGTATCTCTCCTATTTCTTCTTCTATCCTAAGCCTTTTCTTATTTTACTGTTTCCAGCTTTAATATATATACTCTCAAAATTAAAAAAAAAAGAGAGAGAGAATAAACAAAGACCACTCTGTGTCCTTGCCACTCTCTTCCTTCACATGGGACAGTGTCCACCCCAAAGAAGGGGGATCTTTTCCTCCTTCCTTCTTGGTCCAACAATAAAAAATGTCCACATTGTTTCTTGGTGCTCAGAACACTGGTGAACTTACTTCATTCACGTTTAATGTCTAATTCAAAAGCCTGGAAGACAGGCTTTCATGAGAGACTAAAATTGAAGAACTGTGCTTGCAGCAACTGCTTTAGAAATGTAAGTTCTAGATTGGGGTGGGGAGGAAGAGATGGGGAGGCAAATGATAATGGAAAACATTAAAATGTGTACTTTAAATTTACACAATGTTATATTTATATCTCAATAAAGCTGGAAAAAATAAAATAAATAAAATAATTATAAATTACTATGGTGAATAGTAGTCACATCCACTCATTTCCTTTTTCTCTTTTATTTTTATATAGTTAAAAAAACTACTAAAATATTTATATATTTGTATATTACATATTAATATATCAGTATATTAATATATTTGTATATTAAAATATTTATATATTTGTATATTAAAGAAAATAACGAAGCTTTTTGGTATCATGGTGAATTGGAAGACTATCACAATATATGCATATAAATAATCTTATAAATGAATAAAATGAACACAATTATAAATGTTGTGAATATTTTGGGGAGCATGTCATTTTTGCATATATACCATTTCTAGGTGGTGAAAATATTGTCATCTCTTTTTATACATCACATAGATATACGAATATGGCTAATATACTAGAAATTGCAATATGATATGTGAAGGGAAATAAATAAATAAATAAATAAAATCTACCAAAGCTATAGAACCTGGAAAAGCATTTAATAATTGAGTTAAACCCTGGAAAAAAAAAACAAAAGCATAAAAGTTGATGGGTTGGGACATATTATGCAAAGCTAATGGGGATTCCAAAGTAGAGAAAAACTAGCAAAGAAGAGATTAATTAAAAGCTACTACATTTTGAAGCCAATTCAAGAGAACTCAAGTGAAATTCATTGCTTGATATCATTGAAGTGCATGAGAAATAATTGTGAGACTGTTAAGAGACACAGTATTCAGCACAGTCAAATATAATGCATTCTTACAAATGGTACTAATTTTCATTTTGTATTTTCTATGAGAAATGCAAAAAAATTAGAACAAAATTGTAAGTATATGTAAAAATGCCCATAGATACATTAAGAAACAATGTGGTGCAAATGATAAAAATCACAGTTCTTGGCTCTCAGGAAACCTGGCTGTAATCATCAGGTACTCTGCATAAGTACTAGGTGAGCCTGGCTCCTCAGTTACTGCATCTGTAAAAGTATGTCCATAATTTTCCCACTGTTCAAAGTAGTTAATATAAGCAAGGTATTGTTTGTAAAATGTTTGGCAAATGATGTGTTATGCCTATAAATAGTAGGACACACGATTGTATAAAATGTAAAGAATAAAATCCAAAGGAAAACTGATGGTGGATGACTCCTTTTTAGATGACAAGTTCTAAAACATATAGACTCTCTTTGTTCTTATTTGAATGATCTTCATTTCCACACTTGCTAAAATTTCTATTTAATGCATACCTGATACATTTATTTTCTCATTGTATAAGGCATCCATCCCCACACCCTGCCTGTCTGTGATTTTCTGGCAACACAAGTGATGGCGGCTGATTCCTTTGCAATGCAACATCTGAATAAATACCTTGTATTTGTTCTTATTTTAAGAGTTCTTTGTTCATTTCAATGTTGTTGTTTTTTTTCCCTGGGGACGCCAACAATGGTCTGCACTTCTCTTAAAGATGACAGTACACTGAGTTCTCTTTCCACCTAATAAAATCATTTCTGCTTATGGCTGATGGTCATGGGGTAGAGGAGAGCAGAAAAGAAAGGATAAAGGGAAAGAAAGGTTTCTCTTTGTTAACATTTCACGACAGGCTTTCAAGCATTGCCCCAACAAGGCACTTCCCAGTATTATTGCATGATAAATCTACCCATTAAATCATTACTTAAGCTATTGTTCCTGATGCCTTTGTTCCAAAAGTGGAAAGTCTTGAGTCGTGAGCTCTATTACCTTGCTTTATTTTGAGAATAACTCATAGAAGAGACGCTTCAAAAGATAAAATGTCATAGTAAAAAAATAAGAGAAAATTTAGAATTAAAATTGACTTAAAATAATTTGTAGGTAAAAAACACTTTTTAAGAAATTATATGCCACATATTAAGAATCACAATAAATTATGTTCCCTAAAATCTTATAAATAATAGAAAAAATTGAAATAAATTGAAATTTAAAATATATTTTTTATAAAATTCATATTTTTATAGGTCATAAATAAAATTTTGTTAACTTAAATTCCTATGCCACTCTTTATTTCTGAGACTTTTAAAATTCATATCAAGAAATAAAATGTGAACTTAGTTTCACAGGTAATTATACTTAGCTTAACATGATCCAAGTGTTGCTACAGAATATATGGTGAAACCAATCACCACACACACCCTCTCACCTCTGCCACCATTATCCCAACAATCACGGCAATGTCTTCTTTCCACTGTCTTTACATACAGTTATGTACCATAAAGAAACAATACTAATTTTTTTTGTTTTTCATCATTTGATTGAGGTGAAAGTAAACAAAAAAATTGTCAAATCAGGTGATAAATTTCCTTAAAAAGTGTACACCTACATAGCCACCATCTATATAAATAGTCAATATTCCAGGACCAGAAAATTACCGATGTCTATAAGCATATGTTGATTTTGCCTGAGTTTGAAATTTGCATAAACAGAAGCCAGACTGTAAATTTGGGTGTTTCTACTTTCATTCAACCTCATGTTTATGAGAGTCATCAAAATGTGTTGAATATACTTACAGTTTGTTCATTTTCATTGTATTACTGTATCATAATCAGAGAAGGAAAACTCTGATTCCAAAAAACCTCCGCTGCCTTGCGGCATACCTCTTCAGGGGAAAGGCTAGGGGAGTAAACCCCGACAGAAAATCCGGAGCCGGAGTCCCTAAGGCGGTTTGACGTTGTAGTCAACACCGGCAACTCCTGCGGCGCACCTGAAGCCAAGCTGTATTGACTCCGTCTTTCCCTTGGACCCTTCAGCTGCGAAGAGAGGGGGGTCTGCTGCATGGGCAACAGCAGACCCTCCATATCGCCCTGCCCAGGCTCTGTAGCTTCAGCTTCGCTGGAGAGGACACTCCAGCATCATCGCAAGATGACAGATACCGTGTCACTCCTGAGTCGGACTGCACAACCATTCTCGGCGGTGCAAATAGACTCTTAAGAAGCTACACCATCGTCTCTCGAGACGGACGGCTGCCGAAACGAACGAAACTGTATCATAATGTAGGTAGGCATCTGTTTTCTGTTTATGGACATTGTGGTAGTTTCTAGGTAAAGACCATTATGAATAGGGCTGTTTTGAGCATATGATATGACTATGTCAACTGGTGTATGTATATGTGTGTTTCTGTTGAGTGTCATTCAGGTGTAGTATTTTGCAAAGGAATAGATTATGCAAATGTACAATTTTAATGTTTACCAATAGTTTTACAAATTGTACATATTTACAATCCAATGTGCCATGTGTCTGAATACAGGTCATGCCACATTCACCAGAATTTGTATCTTCTTAGTGACTAATATAACTGTTCAGCTTTTCATAATTTATCAACCATTTGAATAGATCTGACTATTTAATTCATTTGAGAATTGTTTCCTCTTCCTCTATTGTCTGAAAGACTTTTTTTCTTTCTCTCAAAATTAGAGCAAGAGAACTATCTTCATAAATTCCAAATCATACACCTCAACCCTGATTTTTTTTAAAGTAATAAAATAAATATTTCAGTAATTATGTCTCTGCTCAATTGTCATGTAACAAGAGCTGCTTTACCTGATGAAACTAGCATTCCTTGACTTTGTTTTGCAGAGGTTCATTAACATTTTAATTTCTTCAGTGCATTTATCACTAACTGAAATCATCTTATTTTTAAATCTCCCTCTTCAACATTGTGTTAACAACATCTAAATCTGTATCATGCGCATAATAACTACTTGACACATTTTAATAAGTAAATGACAAATATACAAGGAAAAATTAAAATCAGTTGTTTTTGCTGACCATTTATTTTAGTTATTACATTCTAAAAATAATGATCAGTCCAACTTCTGAAATATTAATTGTACTAATACTTTAATCTATCATTAATTTAAGATTAAGGCCTGGCAAATTTGCTGTTACAATTGAAGTGTTAGTGAGAGGAGAAAGCTGTGCTATTGAAGTGAGAAATGTCTCATGTAAGTACCTGTACATAAAGTTAATTAAGGAATGCACAAGATGATCTTTGTAAAATATGGGATGCTGTATCAAAATGCTGATAATCATTTATTTGTTATTAATTACCTCTGAGATTTTAAATATATATTTGGTTTTGTGTGTCTGCTATAATTGTTTATGCACTTTGTAGTCCTGCAATATCATAACTTAATGATCTATGCCCTCATGTCTTAATTTGTTATGCAGAGAATGGGGAACCATTAAAGAAAAGATAAGTCTTACATCAATTATTAGGATCTGTTTATTGCAGTTCCTTATTCCATACTAAAATAAGCCAGCCCTTATTAGCCCTCAGTAGGTTATTTATTTCAAGTATCAAAATATGGTTTTATTAAGCAATAGCAAACCATTCAGTGATTCTTGTTCTAGTACCTATCATGTGTAGGCTGATTTGAGTTTTTATCATTCAACTAAGGTCAAAGTCTCTGCCAAATTCATTCTTTTAATCCCAGTGCTCTGCAGGCTGGAAGATTAATCTCAAGTTTAATGCTGTGTGCTTCTCTTTCATCTTCAGTTCTCAGAGATATTTGCTTTGTCTTTTTTCCCCAGTCTATGACTATTTATTTGTTTTTTTTTCTTTGTTGTTTATCGATGTGTTTATTATTTTATGTATCTAACTTTAGAACAGATTGTGTAGTTTATATCATGAGCTTATCATTATGTACTGAATGAGTATCACAATATTTATTTTATTTGCTCTGTAGGTAAGAGGAGAGTAAATATGTCTGGACTTCATGGTTGGGTCTACAAATGCCTGAAAATTGCATAAAACATTGGATATAAAGTATAGGTGTGAAGAAGAAAAAGGTAGGTTGGGAAAGAAGAGAAATATTAATGAATAGGTTTTGAACCAAATTAGTATTTTAGAAACAAAAGATAATGTTCTCTTTTTAAACAAAATAGGTACTTCAGAGATATGTTTAGATTTTAAATGGTATTTATAATACAGATAAAAATTACAACAAAAGTGTTTTATGGAAATCTCAAGCTTTCTTGTATTGTCTATAGAACCCAACATTCTTAAATAGTTTTGACCTTTGAATTTTGGTATTATGTCTTTAAGCAAAAACTGCAATGTTATTGTAGAATTGTAACTAAAAAGCTCCAGATCTTGTGCCAAAGAGTCTATCATGAAGTAAATAGTTAAGAAAAATATGTTCAGAAAGTCTAATGTACTGTGTGGTGACTATAGTTAATAACACAAAGATGAACACATCACACACACGCACTGAAAAGAGTTAATTATGCAGGGCAATCAATGAATTATCTTGATCGTCTTAGTAATCATTTAACTATATATTTATATTAGTCATATAATTGTGTTGTACACTTTATATATATACAATTATACTTCTCAATTATTCCAATAAAATTGTGGAAACCAGAATTTTGAGGAAAGAAATTAATAATGGGACTGTTTACAGACATGTGGATTGAATGAGAGATAACTAAAACAGAAAACACAAAATTCTAAGGCCATTTACAGCACAAATCTATCATATCTTTAGTCTGGAGGGTGAAAGTCAAAGAATGGTTAATGAACTCAAGATGTGAATGGATGCGAAGATCTTCCCTGACAAGGGTAGTGACACATGCTGCTCCAGTGGTTAATACTCCCATTCTTTTCTTCTTCTGATTTTTTCCAAGGTTCCCCATTGGCCCCAACCAGCACAAAGTCAGAAGAAAGGAGATCCTGTTGATAAAGTTCATACCGGTCAGTCTTCAGGACACAATGAAAGCTGAAGAAGGAAGAATAATGAATCAGAGTGGGCAAGAAAGAAAAGTCAAAATAGAGCCATAGGCCAGTTAATAAGTCATTTTAAAAGCTCAAGTATATTGTGTTTTGATGTGAACTTATTCAACCCAAGGCCACCAGAACAAACTTTATTTATTTTCAGTTAACAAAATTAGTATAAATTGACACAGTCACATACTATCATCATTCTCCTCTCTCCCTGTTTTTCTCCTTCTGTCCTCATTCATCATTCCTTCAAAGCTGAGGAAATGCTGGTGTTTTTTAATGTGTTAATTTGTTCTGTTTTCTTCTAGAAAAATAGGTATAAAGTATGAATTCCACATTAATGTTTGTATTTCCTTTATTTCCAACATATAACTATATTTATTTTTAGACTCTGTCTTCAATTCTACTTATTCAACTAATCCATTGGTATTTTGATAGAACTTTAGTTGTTTTGCTAAAACTTATTACCTCTTCATGGATTTATATTTACTCTTTTTATTCAATTTAAAATTGCCCTGCTTCCCCAAATTTTGACCGCTGCTTCCAACTACATTGTTGTTAGGAGTCACATATGCTGACTAACTGAATTTTCATATAAGAAAGAGAAACAATAACTAAGTAACTAATACAGAAACTAGAGTAATACATTTGAGTTTTTGCATTGTGTTTTATCCCTAAGATTAATCACAAATTTATGTTCCTTACTCCAGTGACCTTCCCTAAGTGATTTACCATCTGTGTCTTACCTTCTTAATTCTTCTTTCCCCGTTGTTTCATTGGCCTCTACACTATTTACTATTCAAGCTTGTTCTTTCTTTCAATCTATCAAAACTGGGCCCCTGTTACAGAGAATGTTGAAGATAAAACTTATCTTTAGAGCTTTCCAGTTCTTAATGATTAACTTTGGGTCAGGCACCAACCCCTAGTCTAGCAGATTGTTATTATAAACTAAATGCACAAGGTACAATATTTGTATATTCTGAGTATATTACTTCTGTCCAATTGTTTCAGAAGAGGGATGTATTTTAAGAGTAATTTCTTTCTTTACAATGATGTCATCTAAGAGCATGTGTTTATTTTTCTTTATAGAAACTATTATAATTCTCTATAAAAATAAAATAAATAAATAACTAAATCAAATACTACATCCATCCCTAGGCTACCTTAATATTATGAATAATTTGATCAAACAACATTTGGCTTTTTTTATTACACTACATATATAGTTCATAAGCCATTGAGTAAGCATGTGTAATATGTGGCTGTCACATTTAAAATGACTGAGCAAGTAGAGCAATGATCTGCATCAAATTTTGCATTAAGTTTGAACATTCCTCTGAGGAAACTATTCAGATGACTCAAAGGCCACAGCTGTGGGCAATTGGTGATTGGCAGCTTCACCATGACAACATGCCTGCTCATGCATCACATCTTGTGCAGTTTCTTGGTGAAACACCAAATCACCCAGGTGACTCAGCCCCCTTACAGTCCAGATTTGGTGTCCTGCAACTTCTGTCTTTTCCAAAAACTAAAATCAACTTTGAAAGGGAAGAAATTCAGACTGTTGATGAGGATCAGAAAAATATGATAGAGGAGCTGATGGCGATTGGGAGAACTGTGTGAGGTCCCAAGGTGCCTGCTTTGAAGGGGACTGAGGCGTCATTGTTCTATATACAAGGTATCTTGTATTTTCTTCAATAAATGTCTCTATTTTTTATGTTACATGGCTGGATAACTTCTGACAGACCATATACATATTCATATGTGTGTGTGTGCGTATGTATATATACACACATATATGTCCTTGTATTCATTGCTTACCACTTAATAAGCAACACTAAATAAATTATTTCTATAATAATTTCAATAATTATATGTCGCAGTATAGACCTTCTGCATTTTTTATGTTTCTTTTATTTATTTATTTTTCTTGTGACAGTTGGCTACAACTTACTGAAGGATTATGAAGAAAGGAATGTCTTGCTTCATCCAAACTGAATTCCTTATACAATTCTTCCTTATTATTTTCCCTAACTCATCTTTCTTTGTTTTCTAAATGCATAGCTCATTGGATAGCATATTTCAGTCAAAAATAACAAAGTAAAAAGATTTAAAAAGTCAAAATGTGTAAGGTGAGGCTAAAATGAATGAGTTCCACTGCATTATATCAAAATGCGTCATCATAAGACAAACATTGCTAGTTAATATTTGAAAGTTTAACTTCTATAAAGATTTGATTTTGTTGTTTTAGATAATATGTACATTTATTACACATAGTTCATATCCACTTTCTTCCAAAACTTAGAAGCTATATTCTCTGAATTCGGATGACATGATTTTCATTACCTTTTACAGTGGCAATCACACTGACCCAGCAATCTATATAGCAATTGGTTCTAACTTGCTTGACAGGCGTTATGCAAATGTGGAACTTTCTTTAGTTATGGCATATCATTATGGTAATAGACTTTATTTTCAATTCACTTTGCAGCCTATAATATACTGTCACTTGTATTACCTTATTTTATTTGTCTATTTACAATTATATGTAATATTTCTTGTCCATTCTAAAGGACACTAAGCTTTTCTTTCAGATATTTGAAGCTATTGCCATCAGAGAGTTAAATCCAAATGGAGGAAGAAATGCTCAATCTTAAATATATCAGGCTACATAAAAAAATGACAATCTTAAGTGTACCAGCCTACATAGTAAATCACAAATGTGTGATTATTTTTTGGGAGGGAAGATTAACTTCGATCTATGCTAGAATGGAGAATTTTGATATAAAATGTTAGAAAGCACATTAAAAAGGGAAAGAAAAACTTAAAAGAAAAATTTAGAGGAAGGTACAGTTCACTAAAGTAATGAATCTTAAAATATAATGTTTAATATTTAATTTAAATTTATATTTGAAAATGAAAATTCTACTCAAATTTGTTTTACTCTAATATCATTGCTACAGGACAAGACATAAATGATACTTATGATAAATTTTTAAATGATATTCACTAAATGTCAGGTATTAGTCTAAATGCTTACATTAACATATTTAAATTTCACATGGTCCATGAAACAGTTATGCTGCATTTTCCATTTTAATGGGCTAGAATCCAAATCATAAAGGGCTTAGTAACTTTCACAGGGCCACATTTTACTAAATTTTAGAGCACAGTTACAAACATAGGCAGTGAAGTTAAGGAGCTCATGCTCTTTTGACACTTTGCTATACTAGATAGAATTCTAATTTTTAAATAACAATTTGATGGTACAAACCTACTCATAAGTGTTTTACTCTGTGAGTTTCATAAAGGCGCCAATACAAGTACAGCAGCAAAGTCTATTCAGAGCGCTTATGGGGATGATGCAGTGACTGAAAGAAGTTGCAGGAGATGGTTTTCCCATTTCTAAAGTGGAGATTTCAGTTTGAAAAATGAGCCAAAGAGGGTCATCCAAAAAAACTTGATTCCGAAGTGTTGGAAGCTGCTGTCACAGAAAACCCCACAATTACCTCTAAGAAACTTGCAGAACAATGTAATGTTGCCCATACAACCGTGCTACACCAACTGAAAAGGATTGGAAAGATTTCAGTAGTTGGAAAATGGGTCCCACACGAACTGTCTCCAGAGAACCTACAAGAGCTTGTTGCTTGTTTTGAATCACCATTTTTCAGTAGGCTTATTACAGGTGCTGAGAACTGGGTCCTTTACCATAATATTAAACACCACTGATTATGGATCAGTCAAGGAGGAGGAAGAGTTCAACAACCAAGAGGAGGACTTCATCCAAAGAAGATCATGTTGAGTGTATGTTGGGATATGGAAGGAATTGTCCATTATAGACTGTTAGACAACAATCTAACAATTACTGCTAATCTTTACTGTGAACAACTTCATTCTTTGAAAGCAGCTTTGAACCAAAAACGACCCTCCTTAGTCAACAGAAAGGGTGTCATCTTCCATCACGATAATGCTCGTCCTCACATAGCTCGACTCACCAAAAATTTCTTGAAAGAGCTTGGTTGGGAAATATTGCTTCACTCTCCATATTCTCCTGACCTTGCTCCTTCTGATTATCACTTGTTTTGGGAACTACAGAACCATTTTGGTGGTCTCAGGTTGACATCAATGAAAAGGTTGAAAATGAGTTGGATTCATATTTTGCTTCAAAACCTGAAGAATTTTATAAGTGTGGCATTTATAAGCTAGTTGACAGATGGGATAAGGTTCTAGAAAGCAAAGGAGGTTATGTTAACAAATAAATATTGTCATAATCATGGGCTTTTTCATTTTTAAAATAGACCTCGAAATCAGACATTATTTTTGCACCGTCGTCGTCGGCGGCGGCGGCGGCGGCGGCGGCAGCCGTCCGTCTCGAGAGATGATGGTGTAGCTTCTTAAGAGTCTATCTGCACCGCCGAGAATGGCTGTGCAGTCCGACTCAGGAGTGACACGGTATCTGTCTCCTCCCGTGTTGAATCGACATCTTGCGATGACGCTGGAGTGTCCTCTCCAGTGGAGCTGAAGCTACAGAGCCTGGGCAGGGTGATATGGAGGGTCTGCTGTTGCCCATGCAGCAGACCCCCCCTCTCTTCGCAGCTGAAGGGTCCAAGGGAAAGACGGAGTCAATACAGCTTGGCTTCAGGTGCGCCGCAGGAGTTGCCGGTGTTGACTACAACGTCAAACCGCCTTAGGGACTCCGGCTCCGGATTTTCTGTCGGGGTTTACTCCCTTAGCCCTTCCCCTGAAGAGGTATGCCGCAAGGCAGCGGAGGTTTTTTGGAGTCAGAGTTTTCCTTCTCTGATGTGCCCTGACTGGAAGATCGAACCAGCGACACTTAGCTCACAGGCCGACGCTCAATCCACTGAGCCAAACCAGCCAGGGTCCCACATTATAGGACACAAAACAAGCCTCAACAAATTCAAGAAAATTAAAATCATATCAAGCATCTTTTCAGACCCCAATGCCTTGAAACGAAAAATCAACCTCAGAGAAAACAAATCAATGACACCCAAACTCATGGAGAATGAATAACATGCTATTAAATAATGAACGGGTTAACAACGACATCAAAGAAGAAATCAAGAAATTTCTAGAAACTAATGATAATGAGCACACAACAGCCCAAAACCTATGGGACACAGCAAAAACAGTCCTAAGAAGGAAGTTTATAGCAATACAGGCATATCTGAAAAGAATAGAAGGATCACAAATAAAAATATCTAACCCTAAAGCTACAAGAACTAGAACAACAACAACAAACATAGCCTAGGGCAAGAAGAAGGAAAGATATCATAAAGATTAGAGCAGTATTAAATGACATAGAGACCAAACAAACAATTCAAAGGATAAATGAAACCAGGAGCTGGTTCTTCCAAAAAATAAACAAAATCGACAAACCCCTAGCCAGGCTCATCAAGAAAAAGAGAGGGAAGACCCAAATAAACAAAATCAGAAATGAAAGAGGAGAAATCACGACTGATACTACAGAAATACAAACGATAGTAAAAAATTACTACAAACAACTGTATGGCAAGAAATTTGACAACCTAGAAGAAATAGACAAATTTCTAGAAACATATAACCTTCCAAAACTGAATCAAGAAGAAGTAGAAAGTCTCAACAGACCAATAACAAAGAAGGAAATTGAAATAGTAATCAAAAATCTCCTGGCATACAAAAGCCCTGAACCGGATACCTTCACAGGTGAATTTTACAAAACATTTAGGAAAGAACTAACTTCTACCTTCCTCAAACTATTCCAAAAAATTCTAGAAGAGGAAAAAATTCCAAACTCTTTCTATGAAGCCAGTATTACCAAAATCCCAAAACCAGGTCAAGACACAGCAAAGAAATAAAACTACAGGCCAATATCACTGATGAACATAGATGCTAAAATCCTCAATAAAATATCAGCAAACAGGATCCAGAAATACATCAAAAAAATCATACACCACGATCAAGTGGGATTCATCCCAGGATTGCAAGGATGGTTTAATATTCACGAATCAATGAATAAAATACATCACCTAAACAAAATGAAAGACAAAAATCACATGATCATATCAATAGAGGCAAAAAAAAAAAAAAAACCATTTGATAAAGTACAACACCAATTTATGATGAAAACATTCAGCAAAATGGGAATAAACGGAGCATACCTTAACATAATTAAGGCTATATATGAGAAACCTGAAGCCAACATAATGCTCAATGGACAAAAACTGAAAGCATTCCCCCTAAAATCAGGAACTAGACAAGGATGTCTACTCTCTCCACTCCTATTCAACATAGTGTTGGAAGTCCTAGCCAAGGCAATCAGACAAGAAAAAAGTAATAAAAGGCATCCAAATTGGGAAAGAAGAAGTAAAATTATCATTATATGCAGATGACATAATCGTTGGCAGCCGTGCGTCTCGAGAGACGATGGTATAGCTTCTTAAGAGTCTATCTGCACCGCCGAGAATGGTTGTGCAGTCCAACTCGGGAGTGACACGGTATCTGTCTCCTCCCATGTTGAATCGACATCTTGCGATGACGCTGGAGTGTCCTCTCCAGTGAAGTTGAAGCTACAGAGCCTGGGCAGGGTGATATGGAGGGTCTGCTGTTGCCCATGCAGCAGACCCCCCCTCTCTTCGCAGCTGAAGGGTCCAAGGGAAAGACGGAGTCAATACAGCTTGGCTTCAGGTGCGCCGCAGGAGTTGCCGGTGTTGACTACAACGTCAAACCGCCTTAGGGACTCCGACTCCGGATTTTCTGTCGGGGTTTACTCCCTTAGCCTTTCCCCTGAAGAGGTATGCCGCAAGGCAGCGGAGGTTTTTTGGAGTCAGAGTTTCCTTCTCTGATGACATAATAGTATACCTAGAAAACCCTATAAACTCCACTAAAAGACTACTTGATATAATAAGTGAATTTGGCAAAGTAGCAGGGTACAAAATAAATATACAGAAATCTAAGGCATTTCTGTACACCAACAATAAAATATCAGAGACAGAGACAAAAAAGAAAATACCATTTACTATAGCAAGAAGAAAAATAAAGTACCTAGGAATAAACTTAACCAAAGAGAAAAAAGACCTGTACTCTGAAAATTATGTAACACGGAAGAAATAAACTAAGGAAGATACAAATAAATGGAAGCTAATACCATGTTCTTGGATGGGAAGAATCAACATCATCAAAATGGCCATACTATGCAAAGCAATTTACAGATTCAATGCAATCTCTATTAAAATACCAATGACATATTTCACTGACCTAGAACAAATCCTCCAAAAATTCATATGGAACCAAAAAGACCCCAAATAACAAAAGCAATCTTGAGACAGAAGAGCACAGCAGGAGGAATCACGATACCAGACATCAAACAATACTACAAAGCCACTGTGATCAAAACAGCCTGGTGCTGGCATAAGAACAGACATATAGATCAGTGGAATAGAATAGAGAGCCCAGAAATAAACCCAGGCCTCTATGGTCAACTAATATTTGATAAAAGAGGAAGGAACATAAAATGGAGTGAGAAGAGCCTCTTTAACAAATGGTGCTGTGAGAACTGGATAGGGACGTGCAAAAACATGAAACTAGACCACCAACTTACACCACATACAAGAATAAACTCAAGATAATCAAAGACTTAAATGTACGCCATGACACCGTAAAAATCCTAGAGGAAAACATAGGCAGAAAAATTTCAGATATCCCACGTAACAATATCTTCACGGATACATCTCCTAAGGCAAGAGAAATAAAGGAAAAAATAAACAAATGGGACTACATCAACCTAAAGAATTTCTGCTCATCAAAAGAAAACATCAGCAAGATGAAAAGGAACCCAACCATATGGGAAAACATATTTCCAATGATATCTCAGACAGGGGACTGATCTCCAAAATATATAAAGAGCTTATATGACTCAACATCAAGAAAACAAACAACCCAATTAAAAAATGGGCAAAGGACCTGAACAAACACTTCTCCAAAGAGGACATACAGAGGGCCCATAGACATATGAAGGAAAGCTGAACATCATTAGCCATAAGAGAGATGCAAATAAAAACCATAATGAGATACCACTTTACACTGTCGGTATGGCCATCATCAACAAATCAACAAACAACAAGTGCTGGTGAGGATGTGGAAAAACGGGAACCCTACTGCACTGTTGGTGGGAATGCAGACTGATGCAGCACCCACTATGGAAAACAGTATGGAATTTCCACAAAAATCTAAAAATGGAACTGCCTTTTTAACCAGCAATTCCACTTCTAGGATTATATCTGAAGAATCCTGAAACACCAATTCAAAAAACCTATGCACCCCTATGTTTGTAGCAGCACTATTTACAATAGCCAAGTGCTGGAAACAGCCTAAGTGCCCTTCTGTAGATGAGTGGATCAAAAAACAGTGGTACAGTTACACAATTGAGCACTGTGTAGCAGGAAAAAAGAAGGAATTCTACCATTTGCAACAACATGTATGGATTAGAGAGAATTATGTTTAGCAAAATAAGCCAGGCAACAAAAGAAAAATACACTATGCTATCACCTATTACAGGAGACTAATGAATGACACAAACAAATGAGCAAAATTGAACCAGAAGCACGTAAACAAGAAGTAGACTAACAGTGACAAGGGAGGAGGGGGGGGAGAGGAGGGGATAAGAAGGGGAAGGGTCTAGTCAAAGAACATGTATAAATGACCCAGGGATATGGACAACTGGGTGGGGACTCACAGTGGGAAAATGGGTTGGCATGGTTCGGGGAAGGAATGGGGAAAAAAGTGGGACAACTGTAATAGAAAAACAAACAAACAAAAACTTTTAGTTGGGGAGGGAATGAAAGTAAAATAAATTAACAAATGAGCCAGCAAACCCCCTCCCACCCCAAAATTAAAAACTTCACATGTACGACAGTGAACAAAAGAAAATGTAAAGTATGAAAATGCAATTTTAGTGAATATTAGAAGAACAAGGATTTTCCTTCACATTGTATATTTTTCTCCCTACCTGATCCCTCCAGAATTTGGCATTCTGAAGAAGTAAGCAATGACATAAGATTCTTTGCATAAAACTAATAAGACCAGTTGTTAACATGACTTTGACTGGAATGTCATGCCTAAAGGAGACATGCTTGAGCTCTGGTTGTTACCAAAAAGCCCTGAGGGAAGGGGATTGACTTTAAAAGGTAATAAAAGCCCATGAGAAAAAAGGCCTAGTACCTCGGTTGGTTGTGCAGCCCACAGCAATCTTTCCAGGGAAGGAATGAGGGTTGCTTTCCTTAAAGATGGCTAGAAGGGACCTTAAAGCACAATTGAAAACCCGAAGGATGTGGAAAAGACAGGTGTTTATAGGCAAGGCTGAATGGCAGGTATGTGGCTCAGCTCCTGTGCCCTGAAGGGCAGACTGAAAGTCATCCTGAAGTTTCCTTGTGTAAGTTCCAGCAAAGCAGATGTAGAGGTCATATGTGATCATTTGCTGCTCTTGTTGTGTTTATGCAAATGATGAGGATAAATTAAAACTGGACTTAATGCTGTCTCTTTAATGACAAGGAGAGTAATCTTAAGGAGAAAAATTATGATTCAAGGAAAACCAAAATGCTCAGTGGTAGACTATACAGTAGTGCAACTAACTGTCTTTAAAGTTTATTTTCATTTAAAGTTTGTTTTCACTTGATACTTAAACTAGGTCTGTGCCATCATCAAAGATGCTTAATTTACAGACGAGAAGAATGTCAAATGCCTTGCAACTGGATGTCTTTCCAATAAGATAGTCCTGCAGATTTAGAGACTGGTTTGTGGGTTACATTGCATAAATTAACATGTGTGTTCTGTCTTCATATGACATAAGCCTATTATCTCATTGCCTAAGTGATTATCCATATGTACAGGCCTCACTTAATCCTGTCTGCATTGCCGCACCAACCTTATATTAACTGTTGGGCCATTAGAGAAAGTTTGGTGACAACTGTCCTAGAGCAAGGGATTCTGTCACTTTAGAATTTCCACAATCATGAACTCTGTTTACAATTCCAAAAAGTTTCTAAAGTGTTTCCTGGCATTAAACATATTAACCAGAATGATACTGACCAGAAAAAATACTTTTCATGGAGTGTGTATGAGTATGTGTATATATGTGTGTTTTGGGAAAGAATAACCTTCCTTTTTTTAATCAACTAAGAATTTAATAACTTTGGCCTTGAAAATCAGAGCATAAGACTAACATAAAAACAAATGGAAAGTTAGAAATATACGTAGTTGTATAGTCTAAATAACATTTAACAAATAAGTATTCAACTTTATATCAGTTAGTAGTTGAAATTTTATGTTAAATTTATAAACTTAATAATATATATTTGCATGCAGGCAACTATGTATATTTCATATTTATTAAGATCATGCTATCTCATAAGTACAATTAATAAATCAATTGCCAGATTCTGACTCCAAACGTGATTTTTTGCCTTTGAGTGTAGTGACATTTTGTCACTACCATGCGCTGATTCATTGCTATGGAGTAATGTTCAGTCTGGCATGTGTAAGCCATATCTTAATTTGTTCTATTTTAATGGTGTGAGTTAAATTGCTCTAGTGTGCCCTGAGTTCTTATAATCAATAAACATGATTAATATATCTAAAATGGGAGTATGTTTTAAAAATAGCGCTATAAGTCACTACTAAGATCAAATACATCTTTTTAAATTAATAGTTGAATATCTTCTGTGGGTGATGATTAAGGTTACCATTATGAGAAAATTATAATGTATAATATATCTCAGGGAAGAAGGCATAGGTATTTTTTCCAATTAATGTAAGCACAACATGACCCTTCTATTTACATGACAAATAACCAACATAAGTCTTATTTGTAAGGATGACCTATTTTAACAGAGGGCATGACTAAAGAAAGCTCATCAAAGACCAGTCTTGGTGGTTGTCCTTCTATTTGTTCACAATGCACAGACAGGCCTTATGTCAAGAAATATCCTCCTAAAAAATTTCATTTGGTAATATTGCAACCTTATTGTTACTGTTTTTGTTTACTCAAAGTAAATCCCAACTAACTTCACTTCTCCAACTATTATTCCTCTTTTAACAATAATGCAATAACAAACATAGATAGTGTCTGCCAATTTTTATATGTGACAAGTTTTAATGACACAAATATTATATTTTCTTCATAACTGTAAATAATAAACCTAAAAAAACATTAAAAATAGCACAGCTGCTCTGCCATTTCCCTAAGATTACATTTGTATATGATATTGAGGAAGTTTTAAATTCTCATCAGAAGAATCAGTTTCAGTTTTTATTATATGCAGTGTATCCAGTTATTCACTGAATACTATTGAAGGTTCACCAAGTCCAAATTATTCATACATAATTCCTGTTACTACACATTTTGAATACTAAATTAAAAGGCCTAAGTGAATAATATACTATATGATAGTAAAAAGAAGTTGAGAAACATTTCTTAAGCATCTACTATAGGAAAAGCAACAAGGGAATAATTGGATGGAGAATAAGAAATTTGTTGTTGTTGATGATTTGCTCCTATTTATCTCCTCACTGTGTGCTAAGTTGTTTGACCAGTTTCCAGTCAAAAATTTCTATTAACCTAAATATTAAAATACACTGAGTTGTTTATCAGGGTGGTAGCAAATTACTTTATAAGAAAATTTCAAAAATAAAAATAGAAAGGGCACATAACAAATTTATTAATTCAGAGATCACTTATTATTAGTTCTAATACAAATAAAATAAATACAATGTTTAAAAACTATGGTTACTTGTTTTCTTTTTTTCTTCTAAAGATTTTGTTTTTGAGTATAAACAGAGTTAGGAGTTTTCTGAAAAGCAAGGCTTAATCAACCTTTTTTTTTAAGTGATGAAATAAAACATTTATGTATGCTAATAAATATTCTACTAATAAAAATTAGAACCATGATTTAAAAAGAGTTTTGATGGCTCAGATAATGATGCTACATCAAAATTCAGTATGGATCAAGGTTAGGTCCCATATTTCAGTCAAAAACTGATGACCTATGCAGGACTGAAATCTTAATCATTGCACAAATATTGTGGCAATTGTAAAGTCAATGCTGTCTAGGCTGCAAAATAAAAGCCTAGGATTCACAACAACTGAGCTTCTGTTTCTGGAATCTTATCTTGACTATGCATTTATTTATGAAGCTACTTTGCAAAATTGGATATTGTCAGATAAATGTATCCCAGAATTAGAAATCTAAAGCTGTTTGCATTAGGTGTGGTGCAATGAAACCACCTGCAGCATTAGGGGGAAAAATAATACCTGAAAGTTTCTATCATTAAATGAGATTGTTGGTTCACAACCTGGAGTGTTCGTGGGGTGAAATACAAAAGTTCCTCCCTACATGAAGGAAGGCAAGGAGCAATCAAAGAAAGAGGGAGACCATTCGAGATTGGTAGGTGGTTGTTGTAATAAGCAAGGGAACTCACATACGAGACTTGTCTTGTGTAATCCCAAGGTAAGTACATCTCCACACCTGCCCAGCAGATTTTAAATGTTTACGTAGAGACTTTACTGTGGTTCAATTATGTCTACAGTCTCCCTGGTCTCAACAACTCCTTACTCTCTCAGACTGCATACTTGGAAGTGCTTGTGTGGAAATAGTATGGAGAATATACGTTCCAAGAACAGTGGAGGGGTAAGGAGCCTCCAGCTGGAGGGTCAACTGGTAAGCAATAAAGTCTTCTCCATGATGTCCTCCAGCAGACATCTTTATATATTTAAATGAGTGCTCTATGAGAATAGAGGATGGCTACTATCTGGAAGTGTACTAGGTCCAAAGGGAGGAAATTATTGCTTAAGGCAGGAACATTTTTGCAATAATATAAAAAAAAAATCACCAATTGAGTTAGATCATCTTGTTAGAAAATCCTTTCAATTATGTCCCATAGGCAATTCTTAACACACTATATATTGTACTGAATCCCCTCTGACATTCCATTAAATCTATAAACCTATAAAAAAAATTGGGTTTGAATGCTAGATTAATTAATATAAGTATATTGTGAATATTTTTTTGTTTATTCTTCATCAGAAAAAAATGAAATTCTGCATTTTTCCTTTTTTTCAAAATAGCCATGGATAAAAGTATTTTTAATTTATAAATTGGAATGAGGAATAATTAGAGACAACCCATTCATAATTATTTTAAACTAAAAAAAGTGTTACATTTCACAATAATCTTTCAAGCTCCAGATGTTTATTATATAGCTGTTTCTCACATTTAAATGGGTTGTGCTATGATTTGAAAATTGCCTTTTACAGCCTCTTGTTTCAAGCTGAGCAACAAGATGCCTTTGCACACACCATGACATGCAACCTGTATGCTTATATTTGTTATTATGTATTGAACTGTCATGAGTCTTGACAAAGACAACTGCATACATTGACAAAAATCTTGACAATGGTTTTTGCCTGACAAAACTATGATTTATACAATCACTATTTTTATGATATTGTATTGTACCATTGGTAGATATGGTCACATAGTTATAAAATAAATAGGAGGACATATTTATGTAAGGATTTCTGTCTTAGTTAGCTCTTTAATGCCTCATCAATATACATTTGTGATGTTTAAATTGCCAAAAATGATGACTGGATTTGGTAATTTTATTTATTCATCAATTAAAATTTCCTGAGAAATGTGATTTAGGGGAAATAATGTAGCTTTTTTACCACTGAATGTGCAGGGCCTGGTTTGGCCATAGGAGTGGCTGAGCAATATCCCTCTTGGTTAGGGTGATATGTTTCCCACATCAAAAAGTAGAAGCCCCTGCACTTGATTAGCAATGTGTGGGGATTATTCAGAAATATATGGCTGCCAGAGTTTTACTAATCCCAAGAGAAATCCTGTATCATAAAAGGGAAAAATAAGTGCTGCAGAGGTTCTTCTTACCCAGAGAGCTTAGGCTTGCTTCTAGCAGTGTTCTTTCTGTTTGGGCGGAACCCTGAATTAAATGGAAAGAATGTCTTAGGTTCTGTATTTGGCAAAATGATCTGCAGATTCATGTGACTCTGATTTACTTCTAAAGTGGTCTTTGTACCTTCCAATCACTGTAAAACTTCTCAGGGTCCAAGTGACAGTTATATATCCCTAAGTCCCTGAGGAAATAAAAAATGGTAAAAATTATTAATGAAACCATTTATTTATTTATTATTAAAAAGTTTTGTTTGTTTTCTCACCTTTATAAATTGTATAAATTGTCCTATAAAAGTTTATTATAAATAAGATTTTATAGCCCAAATATGAGTAAGATAGAAAAGAAGACATATAAAACAAGAAAAATATAAATAATCTGTAATTTATTGCTTTTTGCATTGGGGGAATCTGCAAGTATATAAATATTTGAAAGTGTGTAAGAACAGTATTTTTGTGCTATATTAGGTTAATGGGAATTAAATATTTCAGACAATATTAAATCTCTACCTTGCAAGTAGAAAATCTATTATATATTATACATAACTAGCATTTATATTATATATTATATAAATTGGGGAGTAAATTCTGAAAAATAAAATGAATTTTTAAGTAACCATTAGAGGAAAGTAAAAATATTTAAATTTTTAAAAAAATAAATACCTATTGCATACTTGCTTAAAACTAGCCATTGTGCTAGACATTATTTGTACAAAATTAATAAAATTATTATTTTCACCTCACTCAGGAAGATTTCAATCTTAGGTAAAATGAGCAAATAGAAAAGCAAATGCTAAAATATTTGGTTCATGCAATGATTGAAAGCAGGAGCTCTGAATATGGACATTTGACTAAAATGAAGAAGGTAAAAGGGTAGTCACTGATACATTTTCAAATACTACTACTAATCTGTGACATAAAGATCACATCAGCTTTGATCTTCTTTTTCTCAGGTAAGTCCCTTTGACATTTCATATAATAATGGCTTGGCGGTGATGAACTCCTTTAGCTTTACCTTGTCTGGGTAGCATTTTATCTGCTCTTCCATTCTGAATGATAGCTTCGCTGGATAAAGTAGTCTTGGTTGTGGGTCCTTTCTCTTCATCACCTTGAATACTGCTTGCCAGTCCCTTCTTGCCTCCCAAGTTTCTTTTGAGAAATCAGCTGATAGTCTTACAGACACCCCTTTGTGGGCAGCTCTCCACTTATCTCTTGATGCTTTAGGATTCTCTGTTTATCTTTCACCTTTGGCTTTTTAATAAGAAAAACAAGATAAAAAATATGAACATTAAAATGAGAACAAATTTTCAACTATCAACAGCTGAATCTGAAAAATACAAACAAAATCCAACTAAGCAAACCAGAATAGGAACAGAATCATAGGTATGGGTATCATTTGGAGGGTTATCAGCTGGGAGGGGGGAAAGGGGAGAAATGGGGAAATGGTACTGGGATTAGGAAGCATAATCGGTTGGTACAAAATAGACAGGGGGGAGTTAAGAATAATATAGGAAAGGGTGAAGCCAAAGACTTATATACACGACCCATGGACATGAACTAAGGGGGGTGGGATTGCTGGTGGGAATGGAGGTACTAGGCAAAGGGGATCAAAGGGGGAAAAATTGGAACTACTGTAACAACATAATTAATAAAATATACTTTAAAAAGACTCAAAGTGGATTAAACCATAAAATAAAAATGAAAAAGATCACATTGGGCTGAACATGAATGCTAGGGGGTTGGTGATACTTTACAGAATGGCTGAGACTGAGTGAATATGAAAGGGAAACCAGAAGAAAACTGGACATGAGAGCCCTTTGAAAGAACAGGATTATTCCTTGTGGCTGAACAGTGGGCTTTGTGAAGGCGGTTGTGAGTTTATAAAGAACGGTTTAAGGTAAGGCTTACAGAGAAGAACAGAATCTGTATCCCATAGATAAAGACGTTTCTTTCCTAAGGGGAGAAATTCTATCTTTGCTACACACTGTGATTATACTTAAATATTGGTTCTTACTAACTTCACTCCTATGACTTTAGTCTCAGTACTTGTCTCTTCAGTTCTAATTGATTTCTCATCCTCTTCTCAAGCAAAAATTTCAAATCTCTGTTTTCAAAAAGAAATGGTGTCTGCAAGTGAAATCAGTATGCTTTTATATTGTTCATTTTATTGATGAAAATAATAAACAACAGTATGTCTTTCATAAGATCTATAGAATATTCTTATCCTTTTTGGACCAGCTAAAGAAATATTAATGGTGAAGGGATGACGAAGCAATAGAAATAAATGCCATAATATGGTTTTATAAAAACATGTGCAATATAAGTTATTATTGCCCTATAGAGTCATTATTTCAAAAATCTTACACAGCATTTTTATCTTATCAGTGCTATATAAATGCAAATCACATTATTTTCCTTTTTTATAAGACTTTTGGTTATGTTAAAACTTAGCACTGATAATTTAGGAAAATATATGTATTCTTTACATGCAGGATTAAAAGAGAACCTATGACTTATTTTTCAGTCTTTGATAAACCATGACTTCACTTTCTTCTGGGACTCCAGCCAGGAGAATGGTGATATTCAAAAAATGTTGTTTCCCTGTTGTGATATTTATTATTCAATTAATTTTGTGATGCTTTCATCTCCTATGGGCAGAAGTAGTAAGAAAGCTCTTAATTACTTTCTATTTTACATAGAGCTGCTTTGGGTAATCTTAGAAAACAAATTCTAATTAAGAAACTTTAGAAAAAAAGAAGACTGGATTCCACTTCTGTTCTTTAGACACTGCTGTAAATATGGGTCAGCCAAACACTAATGATAATAACATTATTTAAGATTTTGTATCAAATTTCTTATAGTTTAATAATTTTTAAAGTTTTTTCTGGATATATTTTAAGATTATGATATTGAAAATTTGAATTTCTTCCAAGGGATTTAATTACTATGACATTTCCTTGGTATCCTGGTACATTTCTGATGTCAGTGGATAGAGAAACAGGTTAATTAGAATGTTTCCTTTTTAAATATAAAAACATTTTAATATAAAGCAACAGTGGGAAAATGAGACAACTCTAATAGAACAACAATAAAAAAAATTTTGATAACAGCAAAATTGATATGCATCTGACTAGATCTCTGCAGAGTTCATTTGATGAATTATTAATATGATCAATATTAGGTCACAAGTGTTTAGTGCTTTTATTTCAAAAGTTTTAATATTGAGTTTAATTGTTTATTTGTAATATAAGTGTAAAGGTCATTGAGGCTTATTTACTTGAAAGAATTCACAATAATACCCAGAAAGGAATCACATAAAGATTTACCAAATGCCAATAAACACATTAGAGCAATAGGAGAGTTCAGGAAAATTTGGGGAGGTCAGGAGCCTTATAGATATAAAGCCCCAGGAGCCTTTTAATTCTCACAAGGACTCTAATCTTAAAATTAAACCAACATTGCGTCGAGAATGTTGCTTGGAGACAACTCAAGGCAGATGTGCTCTGTGAGGGCTTCAGTGCACCTCCGATGATGTAGCCTATCCAAGCTAGAAACTTAAAGCATAAATGGCACAGTTTGTTGGGACTCCCCAAGAATACCCTCAGGCTCAATCATTATTTAGAGCTCACACATCAAGAGAAGCTGTTATATTCATGGTACCAACACAGTATTCTTACAGTAAAGGTATACAGATTAAAATAAGCAAAGATAAAAGGTACATGGGGCAAAGTCTGGGAGAAACTGGCACACCTTCTCCCGTGTCCTCTCCCAGTGGCAATGCCTAGATGTTGTTAATTTCTCTCATAAATGATGTGTGACATGAACAAACTGCTGCCAACAAGGGAAGTTCTTTCGAGGCTACCTGTCAAAGGTATTTATAGGGAGTTAGTCACTTATGTGCACATTGTCTGCATGTTTGGCTTCAGCTGGTTAGAGAGCCCACAGAGCAAAAATAGGCATTTACCTCAGATAACATCAGCATAAACTACATGATCAAATTAGTACCGTGTGCCCAAAGGCAGGAGGCATTCAAGAACAAAAATGCTCTCATCAAGCACAATGTTTCAAGGACTTAAAGCTCACCTCACAGAAACCAGGCAAGGACCAGTTGAAAGGATAGGGCTTTTCTGGAAATATGGAGGTTTTGAGCAACCCAGGCTTTCTGGGTTAAATATTTTTATACCTATTCAATTTACAATAAAGAGCTAGGAAAGAAACTAAAAACGAATAAGACAAATCAAACTATTTCAGTTTGAAGATTTAATTAAAATAATCAACAATAACAGCGTGTGTGGCACTGGTGCGCCAATAGAACAGCATTACTAGAGAAGCTTGAGGACTGCTGGAGGGCACCGCAGGACAAGTGCAGCTCACAGCAGATAGTTACAGCAGGCCCCTGGGTGAGAGAAAAGCAGCCGCAGAAACCAGCCAGAGTTCCTCAGAGCCAGCCAACTAGGAAAAAATTTGAAACTCATGGAATTTTGGCCAGGTGTGGATCCAGAAAAAGAAGACTGCACACAAAGGCTGAACTGAGTAAAAACTTCCTTTTCAATTTTAAATTTAATTGAAAGAAGGAAGGAAAAAATTTTTTAAAGAGAAGAAAGAAAAGAGGGGAATGGGGAAAAAGGGAAAAAAATTTTTTTTTCTTTAAACTGTTTTATACCATCTCTCTCTCCCATCCTTCTTTAATTGTTGTTTGTTTGTTAGTTTTGTTTAGCCTCCCTTTCACACTAAATATATAGCATACAACTACTATATAAATCTAATACTATATACTACCACTTTCTTACTTTATCCTGAATTCTTCCCTCTCTTTCTTTTTTATTTTTATTTTATTTTATTTTATTAACATACAAGGTAAATATTACTGTCTTACATAGTCTTGACCCTACCTCCTACTATTACAACTCTATCTTCCCTCCTCTCAAAAATAATCTCTTTCTTCATTTAAAAAAAACTCTTACTTATTTCTCCTATAATATAATAGTCCTAGCCTCTCTACATTTATATTAATATTGGCTCATTTGCTGACGATAGTGAGATACAGGGTGGGGGATATTTCTGAGGGCGTGGGGTTCTTGCCTGGGCTGTGTGTTTATGTTTTTAACAGCATCTCCACAAAAACACTCAAGACAAGGTGGGCAGAGTGACTCTCAATCAACTAGCCAGATGGAAGTTCTCAACAAAGAGTAATGGAAATATAACCAGACAGCATAAACAAATGACATAAAGGGTACCCCAAGAACATCAGGCTCAGAGATCAAAGAGACTGCACCACCAAAACCCCCAGATCTCCTATAAAAAATCTCATACCGCAAAGGTGGGAAGTCAAAGCAAACAAATTCAAAAAACAAAAACAAACAAGAAGAATACAACATGGGAAGATGCAGAAACAACCTCCCCATGAAAGGAAAAGAGGAATCCCCAGAAAGAGAGGTAGATGGATGAGACATAACCCAAATGTCAGACATGGAATTCAAAATAATGGTGGTGAAGAAGCTCAATGTACTCTAAAACCTCAAAAATAACTATGACAACCTCCAAGGAAGTTATTACCAACAGCTCCAAGAAAATTACAGGGAACTTATGGAGAACTACACCAGCATAAAAAAAGACATAGAAACTATTAATGAGAACCAGGAAGAAATGAAGAATACAATCTATGAACTAAAAAACACAGTAGAATCAATCAAAAGCAGGCTAAACTAAGCAGAGGATCAGATCAGTGAGTTAGAGGACAATATAGAAAAAAATTCCCAGACAATACAACAAAATGAAAAAAGATTGAAAAAGAGTGAAGATGGTCTAAGGGAATTATAGGACAGCATGAGACAAAATAATATCCGGATCATTGGAATACAAGAGGGGAAGAGGAAGAACAAAGAACAGAGGGCCTGATAGAAAGAATAATGACAGAAAATTTTCCTACCCTGATGACAGGAAGGATCATGCAGGTCCAGGAAGCACAGAGAGTCCCAATGAAGAGGACCCCCAAAAGGCCCACTCCAAGGCACATCATAATTAAAATGGTAACATTCAAAGACAAAGAGAGAATCTTAAAAGCAGCAAGAGAATAAAAGCAAATAACATACAAGGGAGCTCCGATAAAGCTATTGACCGATTTCACAACAGAAACACTACAAGCCAGAAGGGAATGGTCAAAAATATTTCAAGCAATGAAAAACAAAGGCCTACAACCAAGAATACTCTACCCAGCAAGGCTCTCATTCAAAATGGAAGGTGAAGTAAAGAGTTTCTCAGACAAAGGAAGACTAAAAGAATACATATCCACCAAACCAGCATTGCAAGAGATGCTAAAGAGAATGCTTTAAGAAAAAGAAGAAAAAAAAGAGAGGGAAAGGAACACAGGTACAAAGGGAAATGAAAAAATACATGTCAATAATAACCTTAAATGTAAATGGATTAAATGCTCCAATTAAAAGACATGGGGTAACGGAATGGATAAGAAAACAAGACCCACATATTTTCTGTCTACAAAAAATACACCTCAAAACAAAAGATTTACACAGACTGAAAGTTAAGGGATTTAAAAAAATATTCCAAGCAAGCAGAGATTTAAAAAAAAAGCTGAAGTAGCAATACTCATATCAGACAAAACAGATTTCAAAGCAAAGGCCATAAAAAGAGACAAAGAAGGACATTTTATATATAACACTGATAAACATATATGCACCCAACATAGGAGTACCCAAATATATAAATACTAGAAGATCACAAGAAGGATATTGACAGCAACACATTCATAGTAGGGGACTTTAACACTCCAATATCAACAATAGACAGATCCTTGAAGCAAAGAAACACCAAGGATATACAGGCATTGAACAACACACTAAACCACATGGACTTAACTGATATATATATATATATATATATATAGAATCTTTCACCCCAAAGAAGCAAAATATACATTCTTTTCAAATGCACATGGGACATTTTCAAAGATAGACCACATGATAGGACACAAAACAAGCCTCAACAAATTCAAGAAAATTAAAATTACATCAAGCATCTTTTCAGACCACAGGGCCCTGAAACTAGAAATCAACCTCAAAGAAAAAAATCAAAGACATCCAAACTCATGGAGAATGAATAACGTGCTATTAAATAATGAATGGATTAAAAATGACATCAAAGAAGAAATCAAGAATTTTATGGAAACTAATAATAATGAACACACAACAGCACAAAACCTATGGGATACAGCAAAAGCAGTCTTGAGAGGGAAGTTCGTTGCAATATCCGTAAAGGATAGAAGAATCTCAAATAAAAAATCTAACCCTAAAGTTACAAGCACTGGAACAACAACAACAAACAAAGCCTAGGGCAAGTAGAAGGAAGGGAATAATCAAGATTAGAGCAGAATTAAACGACATAGAGACTAAACAAACAATTCAAAAAATCAACAAAAGTAGGAGCTGGTTCTTGGAAAAAATAAAGAAAACTGACAAGCCTTTAGCCAGGATCATCAAGAAATAAAGAGAGAAGACCCAAATAAACAAAATCAGAAATAAAAAAGGAGAAATCATGACTGATACCACAGAAATACAAATGATTGTAAGAAATTACTACAAACAACTGTATGGCAAGAAATTCGAAAACCCATAAGAAATGGACAAATTTCTATAAACATATAATCTTCCAAAACTGAATCAAGAAGAAGTAGAAAGTCTCAACAGACCAATAACAAAGAAAGAAATTGAAACAGTAATCAAAAATCTCCCAGCACACAGAAGCCCTGGACCGAATGGCTTCACAGGCAAATTTTACAAAACATTTAGGGAAGAACTAACTCCTACCCTCATCAAACTATTCCAAAAAATCCAAGAAGAGGGAAAAATCCCAAACTCATTCCATGAAGCCAGTATTACCCTAATTCCAAAACCAGGTCAAGACACAACAAAGAAAGAAAACTACAGGCCAATATCACTGATGAACATAGATGCTAATATCCTCA
Organism: Furipterus horrens; assembly: GCF_987537825.1. Classification (NCBI taxonomy): domain Eukaryota; kingdom Metazoa; phylum Chordata; class Mammalia; order Chiroptera; family Furipteridae; genus Furipterus; species Furipterus horrens. The sequence continues at coordinate 15,406,131 of NW_028327171.1, forward strand.
ACAAAATATTGGCAAACCGGATCCAGCAACACATTAAAAAGATCATACACCATGATCAAGTGGGATTCATCCCAGGGATGGAAGGATGGTTTAATATTTGCACATCAATAAATATAATACATCACCTAAACAAAATGAAAGACAAAAATTGCATAATCATATCAATAGATGCAGAAAAAGCATTTGATAAAGTACAACACCCATTTATGATGAAAACACTCAGCAAAATGGGAATAGAGGGAGCATACCTTAACATAATTAAGGTTATATACGAGAAACCGGAAATCAACATCATATTCAATAAACAAAAACTGAAAGCATTTCCCCTGAAATCAGGACTAAGACAAGGATGACCACTCTCTCCACTCCTATTCAACATAGTGTTGGAAGTCCTAGCCACAGCAATCAGACAAGACAAAGAAATAAAAGGCATCCAGATTGGGAAAGAAGTAAAACTATCATTACATGCAGATGACATCATAATATACATAGAAAACCCTATAGACTCCACTAAAAAACAACTCAATATAATGAGCGAATTTGTCAAAATAGCAGGGTACAAAATAAAGATACAGAAATCGAAGGCATTTCTGTACACCAAAAAATAAAATATCAGAGACAGAAAAAAAAAGAAAATACGATTTACTATAGCAACAAGAAAAATAAAGTACCTAGGAATAAACTTAACCAAAGAGATAAAAGACCTGTAAACTGAAAATTATGCAACATTGAAGAAAGAAATTAAGGAAGATACAAATAAATGGAAGCAAATACCATGTTTTTGGATGGGAAGAATCAACATCATCAAAATGGCCATACTACCCAAAGCAATCTACAGATTCAATGCAATCCCTATTAAAATACCAATGACATATCTCACAGACCTAGAACAAATACTTCAAAAATTCATATGGAACCAAAAAGACCCTGAATAGCCAAAGCAATCTTGAGACAGAAGAACACAGCGGGAGGAATCACAATACCAGACATCAAACTATACTACAAAGCCACTGTGATCAAAACAGTCTAGTCATCGTCGGCAGCCGTCCGTCTCGAGAGACGATGGTGTAGCTTCTTAAGAGTCTATCTGCACCGCCAAGAATGGCTGTGCAGTCCAACTCGGGAGTGACACGGTATCTGTCTCCTCCCGTGTTGAATTGACATCTTGTGATGACGCTGGAGTGTCCTCTCCAGTGAAGCTGAAGCTACAGAGTCTCGAGAGATGATGGTGTAGCTTCTTAAGAGTCTATCTGCACCGCCGAGAATGGCTGTGCAGTCCGACTCGGGAGTGACACGGTATCTGTCTCCTCCCGTGTTGAATCGACATCTTGCGATGACGCTGGAGTGTCCTCTCCACTGAAGCTGAAGCTACAGAGCCTGGGCAGGGTGATATGGAGGGTCTGCTGTTGCCCATGCAGCAGACCCCCCCTCTCTTCGCAGCTGAAGGGTCCAAGGGAAAGACGGAGTCAATACAGCTTGGCTTCAGGTGCGCCGCAGGAGTTGCCGATGTTGACTACAACGTCAAACCGCCTTAGGGACTCCGGCTCCGGATTTTCTGTCGGGGTTTACTCCCTTAGCCTTTCCCCTGAAGAGGTATGCCGCAAGGCAGAGGAGGTTTTTTGGAGTCAGAGTTTTCCTTCTCTGATGTGCCTTGACTGGAAGATCGAACCAGCGACACTTAGCTCGCAGGCCGACGCTCAATCCACTGAGCCAAACCAGCCAGGGGTAAAACAGTCTAGTACTGGCATAAGAACAGACATATAGATCAATGAAACAGAATAGAGAGTCCAGAAATAAACCCAGGACTATATGGTCAACTAATATTTGATAAAGGGGGAAGGAACATAAAATGGAGTGAGAAGAGCCTCTTCAACAAATGGTGCTGGGAGAAGTGAACAGGGTCGTGCAAAAAAAATGAAACTAGACCACCAACTTATACCACATACGAGAATAAACTCGAGATGGATCAAAGACTTAAATGTAAGCCGTGAAACCATAAAAGTCCTAAAGGAAAACATAGGTAAGAAAATTTCAGATATACCATGTAAGAATATCTTCATGGATATATCTCCTAAGACAAAAGAAACAAAGAAAAAAATAAACAAATGGGACTACATCAAACTAAAGAGTTTCTGCTCAGCAAAAGAAAACATAAGCAAGTTGAAAAGGAAACCAACCACATGGGAAAACATATTTGCCAATGATACCTCAGACAAGGCAGTGATCTCCAAAATATACAAAGAGCTTATATGACTCAACATTAAGAAAACAGGCAACCCAATTAAAAAATGGGCAAAAGACCTGAACAAACAGTTCTCTAAATAGGACATACAGGAGGTCCATATATACATGAGAAAATGCTCAACATCACTAGCCATCAGAGAGATGCAAGTAAAAACCACAATGAGATACTACTTTACCTGTCAGAATGGCCATCATCAACAAATCAACAAACAACAAGTGCTGATGAGGATGTGGAGAAACGGGAACCCTACTGCACTGTTGGTGGGAATGCAGACTGGTGCAGCCACTATGGAAAACAGTATGGAATTACCTCAAAAACTGAAAATGGAACTGCCTTTTGAACCAACAATTCCACTGCTAAGATTATAACTGAAAAATTGTAAAACCCTAATTCAAAATAACTTATGCACCCCTGTGTTCATAGCAGCCCTGTTTACAGTAGCTAAGTGCTGGAAACAGGCTAAGTGTCCATCAGTAGATGAGTGGATCAAAAAACTGTGGCACATTTACACAATGGAATACTATTCAGCAGAGAGAAAGAAGAAACTCCTGCCATTTGCGACAGCATGGATGGAACTAGAGAGAATTATGCTTAGTGAAATAAGCCAGGCAAAGAAAGAAAAATACCATATGATATCACCTAATACAGGAAACTAAATAACAACATAAACAAATGAACTAAATAGAACAAGGAGCAGAATTACAGTTACTAAGGGGTCAGGGGGAGTGAGAGAACAGGGATAAGTAAGGGAAGGGTTTAGTCAAGGAACGTGTATGAATGACTCACGGACATGGACAACAGGGAGGGATATGACTGTGGGAGAAGGGGTGGGCTGGTTGAAGGGAGCAATGGGAAAAAAATGGGACAACTGTAATTGAAAAACCAAAAAAGAAAATTAAAAAAAAAAAACAGTGTGTGTGTGTGTGTGTGTGTGTGTGTGTGTGTGATATTTGTAAAGAAATTAACAATTGGATTACTGACTCAATCTTTAATAATAATGTTATGCAACATGAGACCTTATTTTGTAGACATGTACTAAGATACATTTAGACATTCAATTATATTAGATCTGAGAGCTTCTTTATTTTGTATAAATATTTTATTGATTATGCTATTACAATTGTCCCAATTTTTCCCCTTTTGCCCCCCCCCCCACCTGGTATCTGTATTACCTCTGGCAATTTCTCCCTTAGGTCATATCCATGAGCCATGCATATGAGTTCTTTGGCTACTCCATGTCCTATAATGTTGTTAACATCCCTCTATCTATTTTGTACCTACCAATTTGTACTTCTGAATCTCTGCACTTTTCCTCTCTTTCTCCATTTCTGCCCCCAATAACTAACCCCCCATATGATCTCCAGATGTATGATTCTGTTTTGCTTGTTTGCTTAGTTTGTTTTTAAGAGTTAACTGTTGATAGTTGTGAATTTATTGTCATTTAAACGTTTTTATCTTCTTTTTCTTAAATAAGTCCCTTTAACATTTCATATATGGCTTGGTGATCATGAACTTCTTTAGACTGACTTTGTCTGGGAAGCACTTTATCTGCCCTTTGATTCTAAATGGTAGTTTACCTGCATAGAGTAATCTCAATTCTTAGTCCTTAATTTTCATCACTTTGAATACTTCTTCAAGTCTCTTCTCACTTGCAAATTTTCTTTTTAGAAATAAGATGACAGTCTTATGGGAACTCCCCTGTAGATAACTTAGCTGCTTTTCTCTTGCTGCTTTTATAATTCTCTCTTTATTTTTAATCTTTGGCATTTTAATTACGATGTATCTTGGTGTGGTCCTCTTTGGGTCCATCTTGTTTGGGACTTTCTGTGCTTCCTGCACCTGTACGTCTATTTCCTCCACTGAATTAGAGAAGTTTTCTTTCATTATTTTTTCAAATAAATTTTCAAGTTCTTTCTCTTTCTCTTTTCCTTCCAGCACTGCTATGATTTGAATGTTGTGGTATGTTTGAAATTGTCCCCAAGCCTCCTTAGCTAACCCATTTTTTAAAATTCCTTTTCTCCTCTTGCTGTCCTTATGTTCAAAATCATTGATTTGATTCTCAGTTTCATCCACTCCACTGTCACACCTTCTAAATTTTTCTTTATTTTATTTGGTGTAACCTTAATTTCTGCCTGAGTCTTTTTGATGTTGAAATATGCAAATTTATGGTCAAGATGGAGGCAGAAGTAAACATGGCTCACCTCCTCCCACAATCGTAGCAAACATTACAACTAAAACACACACACACAAAAAAAAAACTATCACCAGAATCATCAGAAAATTTAGCTGTATGGAAATCTGATAACTGAGGAATTAAAGAAGTCACATTCATACACATGGGTAGGAAAGGCGGAGACCCAGAGATGTGGAGACATAAAATGGGCCATCCCACACCTACTTGTGGTGGATAAAAATTGGGAGGGATACCTCAGGAGTAAGGGATGACAGCCCCACACCAGAAGACCCATGCCAGGGTTCCAGTGCCAAGAAGACAACTCTCAGTAACTTCTGGCTGCAAAACCAGTGGGGGTTGGAGCAGCAGAAGAAACTGTGGGATTCTCAGACATTTCCTCTTAAAGGATCAGAAAGAGACTTAGGTCTTACACAGACTCACTCCTTATAGACTCCAGCATCAGGACAGCAGCTGAAAGGGTACCAGTGGCACACAAGGAGAAACTGAAGTGACAGGCATCAGGGTGAATGTTGGGGGAACGCTTTCTCCTGAACAAAATCCCAGAGGCCAGGCAGCAGCCATTATCCCTTTTCAGAGCCTTCCCCACACAGAGCCACAGAGCAGAGACATCATATCTGAGACTCTACCAACTTGGTTCACACGGGTTTTCCCACCCTGGAGATTACCCAACGCTCCACCTCATCCAAATTACTGGTGTGCATTTCTACAATACACCACACAACTAAGGCAAGGAGTTAAAGCAGCTCTACCTAATACACAGAAACAATCACAGAGAGGCTGCCAAAATGAGAAGACAAAGAAATATGGCCCAAATGAAATAATAGAACAAGACTCCAGAAAAAGAACTAAACAAAATGGAGATAAGCAATCTATCAGATACAGAATTCAAAACGTTGATTATTAGGAGGTTCAAAAGGGTTTTAAAAAATATTTTGTAGAGAGTGTGTGAACACAAATGAAACAAATTTTGCCACGAGATGATAAATCTTATAGTTGAATGACACATGAAGGTTTATTATACTCTACTATAATAATGTGTCTAAAAATTGACATATAAAAATATTTTAAAAATTAATAAGAAAATGGATAATTAAAAATAATTATAACAATTTGGAAGTGTACTGAGTAGACATAATCTAGTTCATGTGTTTTTGTAAGAAAATGTATTTGAAGACCCAGTCCAAAGTATTTAGACTTAAAATAATATATCTTTAAAATGTTTAGAAAATAAAAAAAGAATAAAATTAGATGAAATTAACTTTGTAAAATATTAGTAGGTATGGATACTGGCATAGAACTAAAATTCTACTCATAATTCAATTGTATATATTTTAAATAGTTAAAATCAAAGTTGACATTAAAAATAGAATGAGCATCAATTTTTTTGATACACAATGTAAAAACAATTCATAGTCATATTTCAGATTTTCTTTTTATTTCTAACATTTCAAGAGAATGATTAATAATTTACATTATGGCACATTTCACAAGAAGTTGGCATTTCTTAAAAGCAGTTGGTGCTAATTTGAAAATGAATATTTTAACATAACAGTAAATATAACCTGGCTGATTTTGCTCAGTGGATTGAGCGTCGGCCTGCGAGCTAAGTGTCGCTGGTTCGATCTTCCAGTCAGGGCACATCAGAGAAGGAAAACTCTGATTCCAAAAAACCTCCGCTGCCTTGCGGCATACCTCTTCAGGGGAAAGGCTAAGGGAGTAAACCCCGACAGAAAATCCGGAGCCGGAGTCCCTAAGGCGGTTTGACGTTGTAGTCAACACCGGCAACTCCTGCGGCGCACCTGAAGCCAAGCTGTATTGACTCCGTCTTTCCCTTGGACCCTTCAGCTGTGAAGAGAGGGGGGGTCTGCTGCATGGGCAACAGCAGACCCTCCATATCACCCTGCCCAGGCTCTGTAGCTTCAGCTTCACTGGACAGGACACTCCAGCGTCATCGCAAGATGTCGATTCAACACGGGAGGAGACAGATACCGTGTCACTCCCGAGTTGGACTGCACAGCCATTCTCGGCGGTGCAGATAGACTCTTAAGAAGCTACACCATCGTCTCTCGAGACGGACGGCTGCCGACGACTAAATATAACTTTCCCCTGTGCTATTTATAACATACAATGCAATTATTATGTTTAATTGATGTTTGGGGTCTATGCTTTTTTATTCTCTTTCATTTCTGTCAGGAGCATTTGGAGCAATGAAACAGTTTCTTCCAGAAATTCCTTCCTCTTCTTCTATATGCAGGCTTATTTAATACATGTATTTTTGTGTTTTCTTATATTTGTTTATTACTTTTCTGTATTTCCATTATTTTTCTGTATCCCACAAGTTTTGTTCTCTCAAGGGGATATTTCTAAAAAATTTATAATCACTTATATTCTGAATATCTTCCTTCAAAATTTTCCTTTCTATCACAGACTTCCTTTCTGTGATCTTTCTTCAGTTTTTCAAATTTCCTTGGACTGTTCTTATCACTTATTATCCAGTATTAATTTGAGTTTAATGTTATGTAACTGACCTAACCACATTACATTTTTAAATAGAGACTACTATACTATCCTTAGCTTTCATAATGATGGTACATGTCTCCAGGTATTCTAGTTTCTAAAATATAGTTATAATTTGACTCATTTTTCTTCCTCATGCACCATGTTTAATTAATTAGTAATTAATATTGTTTTTTAACTTTTATTTTTCTCCTTTGTCTCTTACTTTTCTTCATTCCATTTATCTGTCTTACCTACAATTTTAGCTCATTAGACCATTTTAGTTACTTATTAATTAAGAGCTTTATTTATAGGCTTTGTGTCATACATACTAATCTACTTTTTAAACAGCTGTTTTACCCCTGTAGTGAAACTAATGTTACTACTGGTGCTATCCTTCAGTAAAAGATGCAAATGTCATGTAATATGATCATGACATATCTTTGCATGTCATGTAATATGGTCAACAGCTTGTGCCTGTTCTGCTTTTACCATAGCACTAACTACTCCCAATCCTTCCAAATGTAATTTAATATTGTTTCTTCCAAATGTACCTTCACTACTTTTTTCCTAGTCTCTAAACTTGAATATATGTAAAGGTAAAAAAAAGTGAAAACAAGATTATAACATACCAGCAGATTTATATTCATGTCCAAGAAAGATTATACTTCAATGTCTTTGATATTCCATTTTGCTTTTGTGAGAGCAGTAAATGAGTGTTATTAAAATAGAATTTGGAATCTACGCCACTGCCCTCTGCCAGATAAACATTTTTTGTCCTTTTTCTTTTAGTTCAATGATTAGCTTCCCCTTGTCTTTCTCCTCTTGTGGGAAATTAGTCCCCAACTTCCAATTAACAGGACTCAGATGAACACATCTCAGAAATTCTGGCTAGTTTTCCCTTTCATAGTCTTATTATTTACACACTTTTGGTCACTTCTTGCTTATTCTATTTTTGAAAAAGAAATTAGAAGATAACAAATTTAATAAATAAATAGAAAACAAGAACAACATCTAAAATAGTTTAGACTATTTTCCTGATTCCATTGCTATTGTTAATAGTAAATCTCAATTGTGTATCAACATTTTTACTACACTGTTTTGTTTTCTACTTATATTTTACCTTTAATAAGTCGAAATAAAGACTCACATGCAGAAATTCTTAATACTGAGTATCCTCCCTCAACCCCGGTCTCCTGATATAAACAGGATAGTAGGGCATTCAAAAATTTAAACTTTAAACAACTTAAAAAGGCATAAATGCATGCAGTTTTTTTCTTTGACTTTTTATTTAAATAGTGCACTCATATTTTATTAGAAAAATTATAAAATGAAAGAATCCTATTGTCTGTAAAATGGTATTTACTTGTTTCTAATTTGTCCTTTTGTAGAAATTGTATGAAGTGACCCACACTAAAAATTATTTTCTGATGATAAAGCCAGTGGCAGCAAATAAAATTCTCCCAATATATAAACTATGGTCTAATTCTTTATGTTTTATCTTATTCCTTTGAGGTTACGTAGCTGTAGAGCAAAATAAAATACAATTTATTTTACAATCTTAGTATTTTCTAATTCAGTTTGTAAATTTATTTAGCATAATTGGATAACATGTGTCATATAGTTAGCTAGTCTTAGGAAGTTAGCTAGCCTTAGGAAATATAAATTTGTGGTCTAAGAAAAAATTCTAATTGTAACTCTCAAAATCCATATAGCTAGGCAATAATTAGAAATGTGATCATCACATTAAATGCTTTCCACAGTAAGTTGCCTTTTTTCAACAATTTACTTAGTACAATAATTTTTACAGTTCTTTTATTCTATTTTAGCTATTAGCTTCTGGTTTTAATGAAATTATTGAACACTGGTATTTTAAAAAATATCTAGTTTAAAGATCCCTCTGGAGAAAAGAAAATACTTAGATAATGGATGATAACCACTTGGGATAAGCATGCTTTATGCTTTTCTTTATCTTCTTTGCTTACTCATTTTAAAAATGAGTTCAAGTATTTAAGAGACTATACCAATATATATGAGAGAAAGAAACTGATGGACCAATTAAATAAACTATAATCAAATTTTTCTCTTAGCAGGTTTTAATTTTTTCTCCAAAGTTAAAAGTGATTAATAATGTGGTTACAATAAAATATAATTTGTAATCATTGATATAATATACTGATTTTAGTTTTTATATTTACACAAATGCAAAGTAGAATATAAAAATGTAAAAATGTGTTATTGACAACACCTTTATTTTAACTTAACTTTCAATTACTTTTCTGGTTAAGCTGACAAACAAAAAGATGATCACGTTGTAGATAATAAAAGTTATTGCTGTAAATATGTTAATTAGGTTTCTAAGTTGCATAATAACAAGTTAATTAGATATATCATTCACTCTATAATCTTACGCAGGTTTTGCTGGTACTGAACATTGTTAATTAAAATAAAATAAAATGTAACCCAGGTGATATACTCATGGATATTTTAATAAATATTGTAAATATATCCCCAACCCCCAAATGATTAAAAATAATAGTACTTTGAACAAAGTGAACTAATGTCCAAAAGAGAATCTGAGGCATAGAAACATGGAACGGACTGACAGATGGCAAGAGAGGAGTGGGGAAGTGGGGACTGATTGAAAGAAGGTGAAGGGAATAGTCAAAAAACATATATGCATGGCCCATGGACATGGACATGGTGAGGAGATTGACTGTGGGAATGGGGGCGGGATGGGTGGAAGGGTGGCAGAGGGGGAAAAATTGGGACAACTGTAATGACATAAACAATAAAATATTTTAAAGTATTCCCTTTATGAATATACAATAAAAATAGTACTTTGAAATATTTGTCAGAAATGCTTGAAAAGCATCTTTTAAATCTTAAGTAGAATTTATTCTTCTGATTATGCCTTTAAACTCTTTACACTCTTCTGATTGCACTCATTCCAAACATTTTTTAAAATATACCTTGTGGAAAATCTTTTATAAAACTAAGGTTTGTACTCCAAGAAACTCTCGTAAGTAAGAGGTATAGAAGGAAAAATAAAAGATAAAACAGACTACACTTACACGAAGGTACATAATATATACTATATTTCCAGAATTTAAAAAAGGTTATTGGAAGAATTATTCTGCTTATTTGTGTTTATTCAATAAATACACAATTGTTGTTAGTATCAAATTCTCATCAGAGTCAAAAATTAAAACTCTTTTTTTTAGTAAAGCCAGTGGGCAAGTAGTAGAATATTAAATAACAATTACAAAAAATGTCTACCTTTGTAGATATATGAGGTCTATCCAGAAAAACGCCACCCATTGTTAATATAGTGAGAACACTTTATGTGACATTCATGTAACCTGGCAGCCAAGGGAAGTAGAGTGGAAAGTGCATGCATGAACAATGACACCTTCACTGTATTACTCAGTGGGAGTTGCAAACACCATTGAGTAAGCATGTGTATTGAGTGGCCATGGGATTCAAAATGACTGAGTGAGTAGAACAATGCTTCTGCATCAAATTTTGCAATATGCTTGTACATGGAAACTATTAGGATGATTCCAAAGGCTTTTAGGAATAATGCAATGAGTGCAGTGCAAATAAAAGTGTGGCACAAATGTTTCAAAGATGGTCAAGAATCTGTTGAAAGTGATCCATGTTCTTGAAGGTCAGCTAAAAGCAGAACACCTGAGAATGTTGAACGTGTATGGATTGCAATTCACATTGATGGGCAACTGACACTGTGAGCACTAGAAGTTGATCCGGAGACTCCAAAAACTACTCTGTCTGAGATTTTGATGCAGGATGTTGGCATGAAACATGTCATGGAGAAATTTATTCTGTGGCTTTTGCTACCAGAGCAGAAGAAACATTGTGTTGTGGTTGTTAATGACTTGATTCAAACCTCTACCAATGAACCAGATTCCCTCAAGAAGATCATAACTGAAGATGAATCATGGGTCTATGGCTGCGATCCAGAAATGAAAGCCTGGTTGTCCCAACGGAAGTCTCCTGGTTCTCCACATCCAAAGAAGGCACAGCAAAGTGGTGCATCAAGATCAAGACAATGTTAACTGTATTTTTGCTTGGGAAGGTGTTGTCCATCACAAATACACTCCTCCAGGCCAAACAATTAATAACTTAACTACTTCAATGTTCTGTTCTTCATTGGTTGAGCAATGCAATACCACAAAAATGGCCACAGCTATGGGCAACTGGTGATTGGCAGCTTCATCACGACAACACACCCACTCATGCATCAAGTCGTGTATAGACTTTTTTGGAAAAACATCAAATCACCCAGGTGATTCAGTTCATCTAGAGCCTGGATTTGGTACCCTGGGACTTCTGGCTTTTCCCAAAATGAAAATCACCTTAAAAGGGAAGAGATTTCAGATAGTTGATGAGATTCAGGAAACTATGATGGGGCAGCTGATGGTAATTTTAACAAAGGATTTTTCAGAGTGTTTTGTACCATGGAAGACACTGGGAGGTCTGTGTGCAGTCCCAAGGTGCCTACTTTGAAGGGGACTGAGGCATCATTGTCTATGTACAATATTTCTTGTATCCTGTATCTTCCTCAGTAAATGTCTCTATTTTGGGTACTACATGGGTGGATATTTTCTGGACAGATCTTGTTTATTATGTACATTGGTATTTATAACTAGTGTGCATATTATTGCTATGCAGATGTACTCTCAACTAATTCTAAATCACATTTCAAATGCCTTTTGATGAAAGTATTTATAAATAAAAGAGGAATGTGTTCAGTGTAATGTATAAAGCAAATAAGATAGATTTTGATTTAGTGTGCTTTTCTAGCATATTTCTTAAATTTGACATCACACAAAAAGAATTTAAGGCACAAAACTAGATAATTAAATGTTTTCAAAGATCAGATGACTAAAGTGTGCTTATGAGCACACTTAGAATTATGACACGTCTGTTTTATATAGTTTTTATGATGACATTTAAAGAAGAATTCTTTCTGTCAAAAGGAACTTGTACAGAAATAGATGAACAAAATGCCTGCATGGAATTAGAACTACTCTTCTCTTCTATTAATCTAATTCATTTTATTGTACAAAGTTCTCTTATAAATGCATCTTTGCACTGTGGAAATGTCAGCGAATGTAAGAGAGAAAATTCCTGGGAGATTTATCATGGGATATAATTTTTGAAGTACCCATATTGTTGTGCTGGGCAGGATCACAGATGAAACTTATTTGAAATCACAGTTTCTTAGATGATCTTGAAAAGCTTTAAAGGTCATCAGTCTTCCCATTATGGCTGAAAGTTAAAACACAAGTTAAAATGTAACAGCAGAAAATTGAACCCAGATATAACCATCCCCACCCCAGTAAGAGAGTCTGCTGTCTCTAAGTCAGGCTAATAGGAAGTCATAGTGCTATTTCTAGTTACCAGATTAGACAACCTCTGCAACAGTCAACCCCAAATTGCCAGGACTTGATTAATAATAACTGGCAGCTCCTCTAATTTTTGTTCCTATTTCTAACTCAGGATGAAGTAAAGAAAGCTAAATATGTCCCCCTCGCCAATCAGATAGGATGCCACTCTTCTAATTAACCTGCCTACCACTTTTCCAAGACAAAAGGCTTTAATCAGGGTGTACCTGAAGCCTTCCCTTTTTCCCAGGAAAAGGCTTTCCTACTCCACTGCCTGTCTTTGAGTTTCTGCCCAAACCAAGTGATGATGGTCAACTCACCTCTTATGACAAATTCTGGATAAATAGCCTAGTTTGTTCTCATTGTTTTGATGCCTGTTTGTTTCTCCTATCTTATAATATTTTGAACTGGACTTGATCTTACTTGTTTTAGATAATGTTGGTCTAAATCATACTACAATTTAATTACTCTATATGGCAACATATGCCAGACTGCATCTGATAAGACAGTCTTCGGAATATGTGGTTGTTTTATTTTATAGGGCTGGAAAAACAGGATTGGTGTATATGTGTGTGTCTGAGGGGATGTCACTAAACTTATATTTAGATAACTTAAAATGTCAGGAAGTAGTGGAAAATCACAAAAATTGTCCACTTCTATGATCTGTGATACCTATTTCTGTGTGTATTTTAAAAATTACATCTTCATAATTATTTTCACTTTCACAACATAACTCCTGTTACCAACACCATGTGAGATTGCAAACATATGTACTGCAAGATTCAAAAATTAGATGAGCTACCAGTTATTATTAATTAAATTCTGCTTATCTGAGATAGAGAGGCTGTTCTCCTTTCCATGTCTGAATTTGATCACAAAAAGTAGTTGATCAATTACTTATGTTGTATGTGGATAGATTATTTGAGGTCAAATTTTGATTTTCTTTTCTGTTTTTCTCCAATGATCCCAAAATGATAAGAATACAATCAAGATATTGTATTTCTTTGATTCTTGTAATGTTTATGGAACAGTAATCAAAAAATAGCTTAAAGTCAATGTCTCTAAATTATTTAAAGAAAATATATATTTTATATATAGACATTTGAAAATATCTTAATTGATATTTTGGAGAGGAGATGAAAAAGAAGAATGTCTCTATGAATAGTGACAGTGATAAAATGGTTCGTTATGGTCTTAGGAGCTGATACATTTCAAGGTTCTCATGAGTTGAGGAAATTGATCATCCACTCCAGATCAGTGTCCTGTGTGTGGAAGCAATTAGAGCATGGAAGGGAAGACAGACCCGTCTTCTGTAAATCTGTGGTGGCTATTACAGAGGGTTTGCTCTACACAGGCAGAATCAAAGAAAACACCAAGATATGCAACCTTATGCACTAGTTTTGTTACTCATTTTATCAATAACCAATTCAATACAGAATTAAGACAGCAGAAAATCAGATGTTTTGCGATACACAAAATAACTCCTTACTTTCTTGTTTAGCTTTCTTTCCATTCTCTGCTTTTCAATTGTTTTAATACCAAACTCTCGTCAGCCTATAATCCCCCACACAGTGAAGTTTTGTTTCCTAGTTGAAGAGTTTCCTCTGCTTTCTTTCTTTCTTCTCTTTTTTCAGAAATAATCACTATTCTTTAGTGCTACTTCAGCATTTTCCTTTCGTTACTGTGGTTACTATGAGATTATCAGGCTCATGTTAGATGAACTGTCAAGAACATTGATCTTAAGTACAAAAATGATAAAGATTGTTCCAGAAAAACCTCATAGATTCAGGAGTTTTAGAAACAAATTATATTATAAAATAAAAACCATAGTTACCTGAGAAACACACAATTTAGGGCATTTCATTTTGGAAAATGACAGTTGTAACTTGAAGAGGGAGACTATATTGGATAATTTTTATAACATCAACAATTTCTTTGGGGAAAATTGTGATAACGTTGACATTCTTTAACTCAGTCTTAGTTTGCTCTTGACTATGTTTATAAAAATAAACTCCAATGAGTTCTTAATGCTCTTAGCCATACTGTAAATATCAAACTTTTTACTGGATTTGTCAAAGGTGATCCCACTTGTTTTGTTGAAGATGCTTATACATAAAATTAATGATAGCAATAAATCTACTTTAACATTCAGATAAACAGCAGTGTATACCTTTCACTCTTGCAGCAGAAACAAACCTACAATCAAAAGATAAGTTACCAGGCTGTCGTTTGCTACTGTTGTCTATAAGTCTAGCACTTGAACACAATGAAAATAATCCCTGTAATCAGCCACTCCATACACATATTACAGTTATGAAATTCCAGCTGAGGTCTGCATTTAAAATAGGGAAACTAAACATGTTCTCAGTGGATAAGAATAAGCCCCGAAGAGCTACTCTTTAAACTTTATATTTTTCCACAGAAACTAGACTTCAAAGATATTCTGAAAAACCATAAAGTTTCAAACTACAATGCCCACAAACTTTGCACTTGGTTCCCATTGACATCAATCAGAATTCTATTGCATGGACTGAGGGTAAAGGATAACCTTTTATATGGTCGACAGTGTATTTGAAATGACTACAAAACTGTCTGAAACTTCAAACTCTGTGCTGACTTCACACTTTGACAAGAGATTAAATTTTAAGTACTCAACAAATGAATATTCTACATTTTACTAGTTGAATTTTAAATGTTTAAAACTTAAGGAGACTTTTCTTTACAATTTGAAGGTTAAAATGAACTGAAAACATCAAGAATGTTGATGTATATAGTGGCTTTTAAATATCTTCCTACCGAGTTATTTATTCTCATGCAAAGTATTGATTTATTAAGTATCTAATAATAGCAAAAAGAAATTGCTATGCAGTCATTTGGGAAAACTGATCCCACCAAATAAAAATTCAATGGTAATCAAAATTGTAAAAACATAAAAAAACATATAATATTGTTGGGGAAAATATATGCAGAAGTCTCCACCCCCCCCCTTATATATGTATGGTTTTGCTTTCTGAGATTTCAGTTACCTGCTGTTAACCATGGTCCAAAAATATTGCATGGATATAAAAACATATAGACATTTCATGCTGGACTGGATTCTATTAACAACTCAACATAGGATTCAGGAAACAGGTTAAATAGTCAAATGTGAATGAAAGTTAAATTTGTAGAAAAGCTTATCAAGATAGCTTTTGTGGAAGAAGAAAAATTTAAATAAAGATGCCAGTGGACAGTTATTTTGGGGATTAAGGAATAAAAGAGCAAAGAAATCATCTCAGGGTCAGTAGAAAATTACATAACAGTAAGTACAGCACAGTCACTCCACTCTGAAAAGATTCATGACCCCTGACATCAGCTAAAGCAGCCTCCATGAATCCCTGGTATGCAATGTTTTTTAACCTTTTTAATAACTGGAATTCAGGAGCTCCTGGGAGAGAGGTTTAGCAGCTGGGTCAGGAGGGATTTAGAGTAAGATTGATAAACCAGTTATCTGCCCACGAGACTAAAGTACTTCAATTTTTTACAAATATTTCCACCTTTGTTGTATACGATGATGAATAATATCAAGGCTCCATCACACATTTAACAGTTTTCCCTGGTATAAAACTGCTACCTACAAATCAAGAATGCATATGTAAAGAGATCCCCTTTTCTTACTACTATGTTCTCACACTACCCTTCAGGTGAGCCATGTTCTATCACACATGGTATGGACTGAAGGTTTTTGTCTCCCTACAATTCATATGTAGTAGCCCAATTGTGATAGTACTTCAATGTGAGGCTTTAGGGAGATAATTAGGTCATGAGGGTGGAGCCTGACTCTGAAAGGATAGTTTTTATAAACATTAGGCCAGGATTGAGGCTTAGTAGAAATAAACACCCTAGGATGTGGTTACCAAGAGAGAGCTTCTGTCAATATGCACTGCTCTCAATGCTAAACTTAGTCTTACTCTTATATGATGAATGTAAATCTTAATTTTCACAAATCTTATCAACACACACTGCTCCAAAAAATTCTAAGATTACCTACCATAGCTTCATAACAAATAAGGCAGGGTGTGTTATAAAGATACAATTTTTCTTTCTCTTTTTAAAAATATTATCATTATGTGAGATTTATAATTTACTCTTTATCATTGTTTAGTTTGTTTATATAAGAGGGGTTTTCAATATGTTCTTTTGGGTTTTATACTGTGGAAAAATTTCTATGAATAAGTGAATAATGAAATGGTCACAAAGTGCTTTAAAACAGTATATCTTGTATTTTAAATTAATCAGTCAAATTTGAATATAACTGTATCAAAAATTTATAATAATCATGGCATTCTGGAGCTTTCATTGTCTTACATAGTACAGTCTAGTTTAGATGTCCCCAAAGGCAGGCCCTGCTATAAATAGTGTATTTATAAGATATTCTCAATAAACACAGGTCTGATAAGCAAGTGATCCAAACAGAAGGAAGCCAACAAGAATGCACACATAAGTATATCTCCCCAGAAGATCTCGGGGCTCAATCTACTGAGAATTTTCTGAAAACTGACAGAATACACCTTAAAATTATGGCTCCTGGGTGGAGGATGCTGGGATATTTATTCAACAGCTATTTTTCCTTATTAATATGGATCACCCTGGGGTCACTGCTTCTCTGGCACATCTGTATCACCCAGTCTAAGGACCAAAGAATTCCCCTGTGGCCAAAGGTGATCTTAGGCTGAGAGAGAGACATAAGTGCATTTGTGTGGATATTGATAGAATCTTCTCCAGTATCATAAAATCAGAATTATTTTGAAGAGTCCACATTTTGTTCATATTATATATAACATTTTCACTATGCAAAATTTGTAAGGAGAAAATATGGCCAGGGAATCATCATATATATGGGCTAATCTATTTTTAGATCTCTTTATATTAAATTGTGTTTTATTGTTATTCCATTACAGTTGTCCCAATTTTTTTCTCTTTGCCCTCCTCTACCCAACCCATTCCCCACTCCCACGGTCGATCTCCACACTGTTGTCCATATATGTAGCTCATGTATAGAGGTTCTTGTCTAGTCCCTTCCCCGTATTTCCACCATTATCTCCCTCCCCCATCTCCTGTGGTCAATTTCAGTTTGTTGCATGTTTCCATGTTCCTGGGTCTATTTTGTTCATTAGTTTTTGTTCACTAGATTCCTCTTATAAGTGAGATAATGTGGTATTTGTTTTTCACTGATTGGCTTCTTTCACTTGGCATAATATTCTCCAGGTCCATCCATGCTGTCACAAAAGGGAGGAGTTCCTTCTTTCTTTCTGCTGCGTAGTATTCCTTTGTGTAAATGTACCACAGTTTGGTAAAGCACTTAGGCTGTTTCCAGCACTTGGCTATTGTAAATAATGTCTCTATGAACGTAGGGGTGCATAAGTTCCTTTGCATTGGTGATTTGGGATTCTTAGGGTATATTATCAGCAGTGAAATTGCTGGGTCAAAAAGCAATTCCATTTTTAGTTTTTTAAGGAACTCCCATACCGTTTTCCACAGTGGCTGCATCAGTCCACATTCCCACTAACAGTGCATTAGGGTTCTCTTTTCTCCACATCCTTGCCAGCACTTGCTGTTTGATTTATTAATGATAATCATTCTGATATACGTGAAGTGATATCTCATTGTGGTTTTAATTTGCATCTCTTTGTGGCTAGTGAGGGTGACCATCTTTTCCTATGTCTGTGGACCCTCTGTATGTCCTCTTTGAAGAAGTGTCTATTTAGGTCCTTTGCCCATTTTTTAAATTGGATTGTTTGTCTTCCTGGTGTTGAGTTGTATGAGTTCTTTATATATCTTGGAGATCAAACTCTTGTCTGTTGGCAGATATGTTCTCCCACACAGTCAGTTGGTTCCCTTTTCATTTTGGTGATAGTTTCTTTAACAGTGCAGAAGTTTTCTAGTTTGATGCAGTCACATTTGTTTATTTTTTCCTTTATTTCCCTTGCCCTAGGAGATATATCGGCAAAAATATTGCTACTTAGGACATCTGAAATTTTTCTGCCTGTGTTTTCCCCTAGGACTTCTAAGGCATCAGGACTTATATTTATGTCTTTTACCCATTTTGAGTTTATTCTGGTGTATAGTGTAAATTGGTGGTGCAGTTCAATTTTTTTTTTGCATGTACCATTCCAGTTCTCCCACCATTTATTAAAGAGGTTATTTTTACTCTAGTGCATGTTTATGTACCCTTTGTCAAATATTGACCATAGAGACTTGCTTTTATTTCTGGGTTCTCTATTCTGTTTTATTGATCTATGTGTCTGTTTTTATGCCAGTACCAAACTCCTGACTACAGTGGCCTTGTAGTATAGTTTGATATCTGGTTGTGATCCTTATTACTTTGTTCTTCTTTCTCACGATAGCAGAAGTTATTGGGATCTTTTTTTGTTCCATATAAATTTTTGATTAATTCTAGACCTGTGAAATATGCCATTGGTATTTTAATAGGAATTGTGTTAAACTTATAGATTGCTTTGGGTATATATGGGCCAATGTTAAGGCTGATTAAGACTGATTTACTGACTGGCCTTGCCCCCTTTTTGTTTCCTACTGGCCTTACACAAAGTGGTATTTTACAAAATAAGTCCTTTGAAGTCAAAAAGTGACAGTTACAATAATTTAATATATTCTCCCTAAACAAAAATCTTAGAGTATCAGAAATAATAATGTAGCTGAAAAAGGAAAATGGAATGTTGAAATTGTTAAATTCAATTAGGTGATGGTTATTGGAATAAAACCTAGCATTGTTGTAATTGAATGTTACCAGGCAGCAAGGACTAGATAATTCCATTATGAAAATGAACCCATTAACCTTCAAAATCTTTTTTAAGTAGAGATTGTACCACTAAATGGGATGAAATGGAAACAAACATAAAGATATTAGCTTTCAATATATTTATTAATGTCAAATATCATTGCTGTTAATGTCCTTGCAAATTTTTATTAATTATTGTATGTGCATACCTGGTCATTATTCTGCATATTCTTATAATAAGGAAACACTGTCAAAAACTTAAAATTGTTTTCAAACCAAGTTTTTAAAAGTGCCTTTTTTATGTTATTCAGTCATACAATATAAATTCCCCAGGCTAATTATGTGCAATTGCTTACTACAGGGTTCATTTAGTACTGTAAACACCTGGCTTAATATCTTGATTCAACTTAAAGAAAATTGTTTATCCACAAATTGGATGTTTACTTGTTTAAGATTTTGTTTGTTTTCCTTGAAGAATGATGTTTATATTACACACTATGGTCATAAAGTATGAAAATACATGTAAATGTTATACACTAATATAAACATTATATCTTATATTAACTATACCTTGATCAACTTCAGAACTCTGGTTTTAATAAAATCTATATATAAATACATGTTAGTATTTGTGGAAATTTATGTTTAACAATGTAAATACTTAATAATTAAAATATTGAGGTTTTTTGTTAAGACACCGGCCAAGATGGAGGCATAGACAGACATGCTGCATCTCCCTCCACAACTAAGAAAGAATACAGCTACCTCAAAACTGCAGACAACCAGAAGTTACAGAAAACTGAGCTGCATGAAAGTCCAGCAAACAAAGATATAAAGAAGAAATACTCATCCAGACAGGTAGGAGGGGTGGAGCCGGGGTGGAGAGGATGTGGTGTGGTGGTGGCAGCAGCGGTAGCAGTGGCAGGCCAGTGAAAGTGCAATCATATGCTTAAAAAAGTCAGGGGGGACACCTGGTGAGCACTCCCAGCTCCTGACTAGACTGCACAGCTCACGGTTCCAGTGTCAAGGAAAATAAAGCCTCATTGCTTTTCACTGTGAAAACCCATGGGGGTTGGGGTGGATGAAGAAACTGGTCTCTCAGCAGAGTCCCCTTGTTTAAAGGACCCCCACAGTCCTAGAACGTCTGCAGACCCACCCACTCTGTCAATGATAAGCAGGGCAACAGCTAGAGACGTTCCAGTCCCATACAGAAGTGGGAGAAGTGCCTGAAAAAGGGGCGAGTGCTGAGCAGGTGGCATTGTTCCCTCTCAGACCCCTCCCCCACACACATTGACACAACATGGGGAAACGAGTCGCCCTGTACTGATGAATACTTAAGTCTATTACCATAACAATATGCCACAACAAAAGAAAGTTCTACATCTGCATAACACCTGTCAAGCGACAGCTCTACCTAAGACACAGAGGCAAACAAGCACAGGAGCCTGTCAAGGTGAGGGGACAGAGAAGTATGGCCCAAAAAAGGGAATGGATCAAGGTTCCAGTGGAAGAACTAAGCGACAAAGAGATAGCCAACCTAACAGATGCAGAGTTCCAACCACATGATAAAGATGCTCACAGGCTTGAGAGATATGCTTAAGTACAGCAAACACATCAGGGAAGAAGTGAAGGCTATGCTAAATGAAATCAAGGAAAACTTACACAAAACCAATGGGGAGGAGAAGAAAACTGGAGTTCAAATCAATGATTTGAAACATAAGGAAGAAAAAAAAACCATCAATCAGTACAGAATGAGGAAACAAGAATTGAAAAAAATGAGGAGAGGCTCAGGAACCTCTCAGACAACTTTAAATGTACCAACATCCAAATCATAGGGGTGTCAGAAAGAGAAGAGGAAGAGCACGAAATCAAAAACTTATATGAGAAAA
Organism: Furipterus horrens; assembly: GCF_987537825.1. Lineage (NCBI taxonomy): Eukaryota > Metazoa > Chordata > Mammalia > Chiroptera > Furipteridae > Furipterus > Furipterus horrens. Next base: position 15,427,141 of record NW_028327171.1, read on the forward strand.
TAATGAAGGAAAACTCCCCAAATTTGGTGAAGGAAATAGACATACAAGCCCAAGAAGCACAGAGAGTCCCAAACAAGTTAGATCCAAAAAAGGACAACATCAAGACACATTATAATTAAAATGCCAAAGGTGAAAGATAAAGAGAGAATCTTAAAAGCAGCAAGAGAATAGCAGAGAGTTACCTACAATGTGGTGCCTATAAGACGGTCAGCTGACTTCTCAAAAGGAACTTTGCAGACAAGAAGGAACTGGCAAGAAGAATTCAAGGTGATGAAAAGCAAGGACTTACAACTAAGATTACTCTATCCAGCAAAGCTATCATTTAGCGTGGAAGGGCAGATAAAGTGCTTCCAAGACAAGGTCAAGCTAAAAGAGTTCATTATCACCAAACTATTATTATATAAAATGTCAAAGGAACTTTCTTAAGAAAAAGAAGATCAAAATTATGAACATTAAAATGGTAACAAACCCACAACTATCAACAACTAAATCTAAAAAATAAAAATAAAATTTAACTAAGCAAACCAGAATAGGAACAGAATCATAGGTGTGGTGATCATTTGGAGGATTATTAACTGGGAGGGGGAAGGGGGAGAAATGGGGAAGTGTTGCAGGGACTAAGAAGCATAATTGGTAGGTACAAAACAGACAGGGGGAAGTTAAGAATAATATAGGAAAGGGTGAAGCCAAAGAACTTATATGCATGACCCATGGACATGAACTAAGGGGGGGGATTGCTGGAGGGAAGGGGGATACTGTGCAGAGGGGGGCAAAGGGGGAAAAATTGGTACTACTGTAACAACATAATCAATAAAATACACTTAAAAATAAAAAAAAATAATTAAAATATTGAATAAGTTTTCTACCTCATTTATAATGCTGAACTCATGCTTGGTAGGTACTCAAAAATATTCTTGAAATAAAATGTTTTATATATATATATATGTATAATTTCTAATTTCAGATTAAGAGACAGTATTTTTTAATAATATTTTTCTGTAAATTTTATTGAGAGCTATCAAATTATAATAGTCTTCACATTAGTAGCCTTTATATTTCAATAGTGGCATCTCATTATTAAATAACTAATTTTTTTAATGTTTAAGACTATAATGCATGGCATTTAAAAAATATCTATGGTGTTTTGAAGGAAAGCTCTTCATCTTTCTTTACAGTTTTCAGTTTGTTTGCTTTTCATTGCTGCTTTTTTTTTTTCTGGCTAGGATCTTCATTACAATGTTGAAGAGAAGTGGTAAAAGTGACCATTTTTGTCTTGGCCTTGATCTTACCAGTAACCTTGTTGGTTTGCAATTTTGAGAGTTTCCCTGGTGAAATCTCAAACTGACCCAGTACACAGAGGGTAGGGAGAGATTTAAAAAGAGGTAGACTATATTAGTTTGTAGGTGGCATGTTTAATAAGCAAGCGAACTTATGAGACACGACTTGGTCAGTCAATAGCTATCCTTACCTGCCCTACCAGAATCTGAAAAGCATTAACTGTTTCAGTAACATATACCATCTAGATGACCTCAGCAACACACTGCTCTCTTAAGGTTGTGTCTTTAAAATAGCTCCTATGTGGGGACAATGGGCAGAACATACAGTCCAAGGACAAGGGAATTGGGGAGGTGCCTCGGATTGCCTGGATTCGGCTGCGGGTCACCCTGCTGTCAAGTGTTCTCATTAACCTTCTGCAAAAAACCCTTAATTCTTTCACCCTTAACCATTTTGTTAGTCCTTGAGCTGTGATAGATTCTCTCCCATGTTGAGGAAGTCCCTTGTATTCCTAATTGCTAAAACATTTTAAAAGAAATAGCTGGTGGATTTTGCCAAATGCTCTGTCTGATTTTTTTTTTAAGTAATTAATTTTTTCTCCTCTCCTGTTAATTTGATAAATTACATGGATTGATTTTATAATCAACCTTGAATTTCTTGGATAAACTTCACTTGATCGTGTTGCATTATTATTTTTATCTTGTTGAGCTCATTTTGTTAAAATGTTGAGAATTTCTGCACCTATTTTCATAGGAGATATTATTGTAGTTTTGTTTTTGTTTCTTATAATTTTGTAATCTGGTTTAGTGTCATGATAATAATGGCTTTACTGACTCAGTTAAAACTATTTTATTTTTTTAATTTCTGGAGAACTTCGTGTAGAATTGGTATCATCTCTACCTTAGATGCTTTATAAAATTCACTACTGCACTAGTGCAAACATCTGGGCTTGGAATTTCCGTTATGAGAGGGATTTTAACTACAAAATTAATAAATTTTATACATATAGGGCTATTCATTTGTATATTTCTTTTTGAGGTAGCTTCTGCATCTTGTGTTTTTCAAGAAGCAAATGCATTCATATGAATTGTGAAATTCATTAGAATAAAGTTGTTTACAACATTCTCTTTATCTTTTTGATGTCTGGGTAATCTATAAAGAAAACACCTCTCTTATTTCTGATATGGGTCGTCTTTGCTGTCTCTTCTCTTTATCTTCCATTTTTTTATCCTCTGAGCAGGCCAATTAGAGGTTAATTAAAACTGTGATCTTTTGAAAGAACCAGCTTTTGATTTCATTTATGTCATCTATTGTTTTTATGGTTACTATTACCCATATTTTCACTTTGATTGTTATTACTTCTTTTCTTTTACTTACTTTGTGTTTAATATGCTGCTTTTGCTGGGAGATTTGCTGAGTTGGAGAGTGCTAAGATGCAAGGTGTCAGAGTAGTCAATTAAAATAAGACAAATGCAAGTTATTTTTTTTATTTGTTAGTACAAGTACAGAGGCATAAAGCTGCGATTCAACCTGTTCCTTCTTTCCAGTTTCGACCTAGGCTCTGGAACATGGTCAGGTGGTTGGGCACACTGGTGGTGGTCACATCACTGCTAAGTAGACCCAAACATAAGCTTGCTACAGTTTCAATTCAATTTGAATTTAAGGGGTGTGGATAGGCGAGGGGAAAGTACTAGGAATGAAAAGTTCTAAGTACTGAGTCAGAGCAGAGAAAATTATTGATAGAGGAGAAAGTAATGTGGATTATCACTGCTAAGAAAGTCACTTAAAACAGAGGAGGCCACCCTAGGAAGTGGGGCCTATACAAGCCTCATGCCCCAGTTCTCAGAAGGGCTATTAAGTTCTAACCTGTTGCTAAACTCAGCTCAAGTCTGAGCCATAAACATCCTAGAACAATAACTGCAGCTGCGAACATGGATGGACATGACTTCTTCCTTGCAGCTGTCACCTCCCTTGGGTGTATATTGGAACTAAGCCACCCCTGTTAACCTAGCTGACAATCGGTTGTTTGGTTATTGACATGGAAGGCCTAAGAAAAACTCACCTGGGGTTTTTGCCTTTATGAACCCTGCTTCTTTTTGTTCTCTTTAGAGCACGATTTCGGTCGTAGCCCTTTTTGCCCAAATAGATGCTTTTATTATTTATTACAGCCTCATCATCTTCTTTGGTTAACGTTACAAGTTTCTGTCTCCTTCCACCATAAAGAGTTTTTTCACAGAGCTTCTTGTGGAAGTCCTCAGGAGAACACTCCAGGTAGAGAGAACTCTAGATGAACACACCTGACTAGCAATTCACTATACTCGTATATAAGAGCACCAACCCCCTGAAAAGCCTGAACCTTTGACCGAAACTCTCTTCAGAGACTGAGGTGTGCTGATTTGTGCCCCAAGACAGCTCTAAGGTGAGTAGCTTTTCCCCATGATTCCTGTTAAGTAAAGTCTTTGCAATTGTCTGAAAAATCACGCTAGTTTTAACAAAAAGACAGACTTATTAGGTTTCCCTTCCCTTATGAGTTTTTAGGTAGAAGCTGAAATCATTTATTTGCAAGCTTTCTTCTTTCTAATATGGCTACTTATTGCTATTAATTTCTCTCCAATTACCTCGTTAGTGGCTCTCCACCATTTTCAATATATTGTCTATATTTTTATTCAATACCAAGTACTCTCTTATTTTCCCTTTGAATTGTTTTTTGAACAAATATATTTCTGTTCTGGTTTTTGGCTGCTATTTCATGGGTAGAGAAAACAGACTCTGAATGACTTGAGTAATGTTAAATTTATGAGACTTGTTTCAAGGCCCAGAATATAGTTGACCTTGGTAAGTGTTCTATATACACGTTTGAAACAAATTTGTCTTAACTATTGTTAGTTTCATGTGCAATAACCATCTTCATTAGGTCTGGCTGGTTGATAATTGTGAACACAATTTACATATTCTGACTTTTAATCTATTTGTACTATCAGTTGTTGAAGGCATATCTTGGAGCCTTCAACTATTTTAGTGAGTTTTAGCTGTTATTTTATGAAACTTATCCGGGATGTAAACATACAGAGTTGTTAATTGCTTTTGATGAATTGACAGCTTTTATATGATGCTATTTTAAATTTAAAATGTATTTAATTACTTATTTTTAAATAATGCTTTTAAATAATATATAAAAATATATGAAGAATCCAAAGCTGGATAGTATTGAAAGCTTAAATAGTTTTTGTTGTTGTTCGGAAGAATATTGTCCTTGATTTCAACAATTTAATCCTGAATTTTAAGATAATTATATTAGATAATAAAGGCTTGTGTTTCTATTACTTTGATCCTCTTTTATGTTAGATTAATTTGATTTTTTTGCTTTTGCTTGAATGTAGTTGTTTCAAACTCCTTGACTTTTTTTTTCACTGTGATTATCACCATTCTTTTCTGTAGATCTGTATTTTGATATTCAGTGGTGGTTATTTGTTGATATTCTATCTGATATTGGTTTACTTCCTTGTCTAGTTAGTTTTTGAGAACTGGTACTTTTTGCTATGTATTTTTGTTGTTGATCACTGAGTTGAAACATCAGTAAGTGAAGGAAGAAGACTATAATAAGGCAATATGCTGTATTTACTAGAAAATTCAGTCTTTGTTCCTTCTCTGAAATTTGATCAAGTGTTCTTAAAATAAACTATAAGATGACAGTTAGAGATTTAGATATTATTCTTAAACTCATTGAGTGGTCATGGACCTTTGCCTATGTAATTTGGAGTCAGATCTATTGTTCACATCTTTAATTCACTGCTTTCCTCCTAGAAGCTATTTTACTTTTATTTTATTTTTAATTTTATTTTTTTTGTTTTTCAATTACTGTTGTCCCATTTTTCCCCCATTTCTCCCCCTGACCCAGCCCACCCCTTCTCCCACAATCATACCCTCCCCGTTGTCTATATTCTAATGACTTATCAATCTGAAAGTGAAAACAATAGATACCCAGTTTGTTTGTTTGTTTGTTTTTGTGAAGAAATTTGGGAATATGGCCAAGAATTCTCAGAATCTGGCTGACCTACCTTTCCGGCTTCTGTGAGTTGCACTGTGGTGGGATGTTAGGCCCCACCGTTTTGTGCTACTCTTTTTTTGATCCAACCACTAACTGTTCTTTTGTTTAAATTTTCAAAGAATTTTGTGTAAGATTATGTCTCCTATTTATTCAGTTGATGATGATATTTTCCAACTGCTTCATTTTACATCACTCATAATTGTATCAGAAAAAAACAATTTTTGCTGGACAAATATACCCATTTCAAACTCTGAATTTCAAACTAAGACATAACTTTTCAATATTTCAAGTAACCTAACATTGCCAAGTATCACTACTGATTAGTTTAATGCATGTAAGAATTGTGCTCAAGCTTTAATATCTGTGTATTAGCATAGTAAATAAAAAATTCAATTCTTCTATAGGCATATCTTTGGATATTCATAAATCCAAGAGTAAAGTTGTGACTATTATTTTCTCACTCTAACATAATTAATATAATGCTTCACTTACTGATATAGTAAACAATTGTTTTTATAATCATCAGAGACGAGAATACACTATCACTTAATTTACCTTCTAAATGGAAAGAGATCTTTCCACACACAAATCTTCAATGTTTACTTTTAATAACCTATCACTCATCTTTATACACTAAATAATTTAAAATCAAATTAGATATGTGACATTTGTATCAACATAATTCATTTGTTCTTTGATTTAATTCTTAAATGTTTAGACAAAATGTTTCATTTCAGCAAAATATGTATATATACATATATTTTTTAACTTTCATAAATGTGCCATTCACCAAGTAAGATTTTTTGTATTCATACATAATGTTTTTAGATGAAAGCAAAACACAAATAACAAAAACACCTCATGGATGGTTGGGAAAAATAACCTGGGAGGAGACAGTGTTGATCTAGCCATATGCTCAGTGTCTATTATGTATACCCACAATGGAGTGTGAGTTTGCTGATGGCTGGCTGCCTATTTTCCATGGTAGCCATAAATCCTGCTGCTCTGAAGTCTTGGCCCTAGAAGCAACAGTCTGATCCCAGGGAATATCTCAACTGGTAGAAGCGAGCATTTCCCTCTCCTTTTGCACCCAAGATGGTGTCCTTCTAATGTATTTATGGCTCCAAAAGAGAGGGATACCCTGATCAAAATTCATCTTGATATTTCCTCTCTACTTTCAACACAGAAGAGCTTATTACACTGTAGAAAATACAATGTATTATGTAAAAACTAAAGAAATCTGAGCTCAGTTTTTGGAAGCTCAAGCAAAAAATACAGGCACTCCACTCCCATAAACGAAAAGAAAAACTATTCTGTATGTGGGGGAAAAAAATGAACAAAAGAGATAGAACCTGGATACAGTGGTCTAATCAATTAAATTACATGCAATTATTCAATTGGGAAACAGGGTTTGCAATAAGAACTAACTTAATTTATACTATATGCTAGTCTGTAATTATCCTAGGTTTCATTTTTGTGTATGAAGTGAGGTAAGGATTCATGGAGTTTTAGAAGTACAAATATATCAGAGCACTATTTTCCTCTGAACTGCAATATCAGCTCAGATACTTATACTATATATCTGTCCTGGGTTCTCTCTTATGGTCATTTGATTTGTTTTGATTTATCTGAACTTTCACTAACATAATCTTTGTTAGGGGAAGACTCACAGACTTTTTGTTTATGAACAATTGTAATGTTTATTATTGTTCTTATTATAACTTAAGAAAAATTGGCTTTTATAAGGATCTTAATGAACATCTATGGAACAGTTTGTTAGTATTTGTTGTACTTATAATATTGATTTGTTTTATTCAAAAACATAGTGTATCATTATTTTCTCCAATGAAGGATTCCATATATTTTGTAGACTTATTTTTTGTATCTTTATATTTTTTAATTACTGGCTTCAATTTCATTTGTTAGCTTTAATTTTTATCAACTTTAATAAGTTATATATTTAACATTCTGTTGCTATTGTGAAGAACATTTATGTTAAATATTAAGTGTATGTGGTTTATGTGTTTTATGTTTATATGTGTATATATGTGAATGTAAATGTTTTATTCACCTCACTAATAAATTATCTTACATATTCTGTTTTTTATTAGTAGATGAGATGGGGTCGTATAGCTATCTATCTAGAAAATTTTAATTTATTTTAAATTCTCTAAGTATATACATTTTTAGTATAAAATAGAATAACTAAGCACACTATTTTCTCTTGATATACAAATGCAGTTATTTTAATATTTTTACAGAAGATGTATAACAGATATATAAGAGATATAAAGTCTATGATAGTTAAAAACTCTAAAAATGTTTGAATTTTCAAAAAGAGCTTCATGATATTCACAGAAATTCAGTCTAACTTTAAATGTTTGATTTAATATGTATATTTGACAGCAACTTTAGTAAAATGACCTGACATAGTATACCAGAATGTGCAATAATAAATTATGAAAACTTAACTAAGTATACGAAAGCATTTGGATCTGAAAATAAACTTCAAATAGTGAGTGTTATTTATTTTCTTTGTTGAGGGCAAAAAGTATCCCTAAAGTCAATAAAATTTCTTGGTGATTTGGGTAAGAAAAAAAGATATAAATAAAGTAAAATAATATAATAAAATGTAGATTTTAGAAAATTATACAAACCATCTGATCTTTGGGAATTATGCCAAACCAAACCATTTGAATTTTTTTTTGCTGCTATCCTGCAATTAATATGCTAATGTACATCAATAACTATGTACTTTAGGATTTAGTGGGCTCTACCTGCTCATTTTGTGCCCAGCCAGATGTACAAACAGCTGAATATTATACTGTTTGAGAAGCAATTGGAAATTGATGTTATGTTTGTAAGCAAATCTAACTGAAGACATTTTTCCTCAATACAAAAGATATATAAATAATAGAAAAGTCACTTTTTTGTGCTTTTTTCTAAACAGTTATTTTATAACATACTATAGTCATGCATATGATCTTATATGTGTTATAAACAATATTATAAATAATCATACATGTAATATCACCAAGACATTTTTCTGATAGAATGCAAACAAGTTGTTAACATGACATTTTATTTTATTTTGTTGCTGTGTATGTGTTTGTGTACATATGAATATTGAGGGATTTGTCTGAGTGTCAGATAAGATTGAGTAAGGAGAGGGACAAAAATGAATTATACAAAACCTTAATAAAACTAACTGTTATAGCTAATATGTATTACATTAGTCCAGTTGTGTGCAGGTAAATAGAGTACTTTTATATTTTTTTATTATTTTTGTATATGATCTGTATAAGTATATATGTATGTGAGGTAGATATATGGCTTAATTGAAATGAATTTTCATGAAGAAATAGCTTAAGTAACAAGTAAACTATAGAAAAACATAAAGCAAAATAACACAATGTGAAGGGTATACAGAGAAAGGTCATGGTGTCCCATGCAGGAACTAAGACACATGCAGCAGATGGACACTTAAAATTACGTAAATCGATAATGAATGAGTAATGTGAAGGAAGATGTCATGGTGCAGGGGGATGAGTAATGAGCAGACAATACTACTGAAAAATTCCAGCCGTGGCTCATGTATCAGTCACCAAATCCATGTACAATGCTAACTGAATTTAGACAAAAATGACTTCATAAACATATAATTTAAATAGCTAATCACTTCAATTATCCATTTTCCCAGTGGTAATTTAGCTTCATGAACTTCCCTAGGTATAGTAGGAATAAAGATATCTTGAGCCATTTTTTAATGTGATTGTTCAGACTGTATTAGGAGCCTATACTCCTCATACAAGGAAGTAAAATGACATTTAGATAAATACTGTTCTTAATCCCACCAATAAAAAATACAAATAAACCAAAAGAGTATATACAAGGCCTTTCCAGAAGGCATCAAATCATGTAATATAAAAATAGAGACATTTATTAAAGAAGATACAAGATACAAGAAACATTGTACACAGGACAATGACACCTCAGTCCCCTTCAAGGTAGGCACCCTGGGGCCTCATACAATTCTTCCAACCGCCCTCAGCTGCCCCATGAAATTTTCCTGAATCTCTTCAACTGTCTAAAATCTCTTCTCTTTCAAAGGTGATTTTAGTTTGGGGAAAAGCCAGAAGCTGCAGGATGCCAAATCTGGGCTGTAGGGCAGCTCAGTCACCTGGGTGATTTGATCTTTCACCAAAAAATCTGCATGAGATATGATGCATGAGTGAGTATGTTGTCATGATGAAGCTGCCCATCACCAGTTGCCCATGGCTGAGGCCTTCTGAATCATTCAAACAATTTCTGCGGAGGAATGTTCAAGCTTAATGCCAAATCTGATGCAGATTTGTTGCTCTCCTCGCTCAGTCATTTTGAATGCGACAACCACACAGTACACGTGCTCACTCAATGGCATCTACCAACCCCACTGACTAGTACAGCGAAGTTGTCATTGTTCACACATGCAGATTCCAGTTCACTCTCCTTGGCTGTCAAGGTACATTGATGTTATGAAAACATCCCTCATTATATTAAGAATAGTCGGACATTTTCTGGACAGGCCTGGCAGGTGAAAACGTAAATACTTGAAATAGATTTCTCGGTTGAATGTATTTATAATATAATCTATTTGTTTATTTCACTGAATTGTTCACCTGAGTGTTAAAAGCAAAACTTTCACATGAAAAAAATTGATACATTATTTTACAAAACAAATTATATTCCCCATGTTCTAATCAGTTCTCCCAGATTCATCTTTGACTTTATAATATATGTTTCTTATTTGAGACATCTGTTGAAAATTTGTAAATTCTCAGTTGTCTGCCAAACAACATAACCGAGGAGGAACGCACCTGCTGTATGAAACTGGAAACAATACAGATATGTAAACTATGCCCGAACTACTAGAAATCTCAATCCCCATGCCCATGGTATGTATATAAAAATTGGCTGAAACTATAGCATTGTAGCCTGAAGTTTGTCAATTACTGACACATCATGTGTTTTAATATTCAGGACCAATGCCAAGAAGAAACTTATTTTTAACTTGCTTCTATATGAGACTTTGTGAACATAAAGTGGATTATTTTAATTTATCCTAAGTATATAGAAATGGTGATTCCACTGGGAAACAAGATTCTGATCAGTTATGAAGCCCTAGACAGCCTTCCAGCACTTATCTGCTCATATTAGCAAGACTGGGGGGGTACCATGCTTCCAAAATCATACACACACTTGTGCAATATGTTTACTTAGATCTGTGAGGTGAGATTGTGTAGCACAATGAGCACTTGGCTTAATATATCTCATACAGTGAGCTAAATATTAATAGACAATTAAAATTTATCAAGGTTTTTGGGAGCTACATTAATATCAGTTTTCTTATTTTATATTTAACAATTGAGAAAGATATAATATACTTATTGGACATGAAAAACACACATACATCAAATCAAATTCTTCTCTCATTGAAAGAGATAAAAGAATAGTCCTGACTTTTTTTTCCCCACTGTTGCACGACTTAGTTTATTAAAGCAATATTTTGTGGGATTATCATGTCATGTTACTACCCACGTGGGAAGTACTACTTTTTATATGTATAAAAGCCATTGTGTTGTTGTGTGGTGGTTATTGTATAATTAAAGTTAATTCATTGAAAGAGGCAGAAGAAAAGTCTCTGAGTATAAAATATTTTTATTCACAATCAGAAAAACCTTTGGTGCCTTTATGCATATAGCAGTTAAGATGTAAGCTGTTGGTCCATTGCTTCTTAGAAATGTATTAAATGGAGAAATAGAACTCATCATTTAGGAGGAAAAGAGAAACTACCAGCAGATAAAAGCTGTAGCCATGAAATCACCCTTTATACCAGGAATTGCTTTTGCACTATTAAAGTAACATTAAGAAGCCATTTATGAGGGAGAATAAAAATTTGAGGTAAGAAGAAAAACCAGTAATAGTAAAAAACAGTATTTGAGAAACTATAAGAATAAAACAACTCATCTCAAATATTAATATTATTGCAGATCATGAGAAAACATTTAGCTTTGTGAATATGTTTTATAATAACTTGAAGAAATATCTGCTTATCTTACATTCCTTTAAACCCAAACTTCAAATGCAATGTCATTAATAATTAATACTAAATGCTATCAAATGTTCTATTTATCATGTGGGACATGGAGGTTGAATGAGAAAACAATATTATTTTCTTACATCTGTTCCTGCAGCCTAGTTCTTACCCATTGGACGATATCTATAGCAGGCTCTGTGAGATTTATCATCAATTAAAGTTAATAAAATTTTCTTCAGCCACTTAATTTCAAGAAACAGTCAGTTTAGTAATTATGATGTCCACTTTTGGGTAACAATCAGCATTCTAAACTTTATTAAGTTTTGAGTTTTTCTTCTTTCCTTCGGTTTGAACAGATCGCCACAAATGGTTGTTCTTCATCTTTAACTTGTCAGTGCTTCTTCACCCCAACACACCTTTCCTAGCTCCAACCTTTGACTTCCTTAATTTTTGGACCATGGAGAGAGTAGGGAGGTAAGAAGACAGGAAAAAAAAATCTTTGAACATTGGCACTGACTGGGCACTGGATTTCTGTGGAGTTGACAGATACTTAAAGTTGACTGTCATGGGAACATTGGTCATTGTTAAGAACCCCATTTCCAAATACCCAACAGTTATTTTTATTAAAAATATTTTTGAGCATGCAGTATGAATCAGCACTATTCTAGGATCTAGAAATACTGCAGTTAAAAAAAAAAAAAAGAAACAAAGTATAAAACACCAGAGTCTAAAGCATGCTTAAGAGTTCCAAGCATAGCAAAGGACCTGGTGTGGTTGGAGCAGAGTGAGCCTGAGTGGAGTGATGTAAAGCTCTAACTGGGCTAAGATTGCATATGGGTTGCGCAGAAAAAAAATATAGTGACTAGCCACATTCCCCCCAAAATTCTGACTTTATTATGGATGGAGCTTCTCAACTGACAACATTTAAAACTTCCACTTACTTTTTTCTTTTAAAGATTTTTTAATAAAAGTGTAGTTGGGATAAAATATTACATTACTTCCAGATGTATAACATAATGATTTGCATCTATTCACCTTACTCTGGGATCACCACTATGTAGTAACCATCTGAGACAATGCAAAGTTTTATATTACTCACTGTTAAAGCCCTGCATTTACTGTACAGCCAAATCTGCGTACCACTGTCGAAGGATGCTGCCAGATATGTTTTTCTCTTAGCAAATTGGAAATCAATAATCTAATCTAACCTATTTTAAAATGTTCCTTCTGTTTGTGTTTGGATGAAAAGCATTTTATCAGGGACAGAATAGTGGGACCGGTTAAGTGGCTCTGGCAAAATTCCACACAGAGATGATGGTGTTTGGATGAGATGATGGTGGAGAAGCAGGAAGAAGTGTTGAGCATGCTCTAATGGTAGACCTGATGGGATAGTTTGGAGAATCTGATATGTGACATGAGTAAAAGAAATGAGTCTGGCTGGCTTTTAGGGTTTGGGACTAAATGAAGTTGCTGTTAACTAAAGTGTATACAAATCGTAAAGGGAGCGAAATAGAGAGTGGTCCTGATATTCTCATGTCAGAGGATGGGCATGTTTTTAGGTTGGGGGGCATTATTCTTAGAAGGAACACAGAGTCATAGGAACTGACCCTAACTTCTAGAATGGCATTGGTGGAAGCCAAGGCAGGCATTTCACTGGGAAAACTAAAGAAATTTATGGCTCCTTATTGAATGTGGCTGAAGAAGCTGGGAAGTTTGAGGAGTCGTTGAACAGAAGCACTTTCTTGATTATTGCTAATGAAGTGATGTTGGCCAACATAGCTAAGGCTCCATAAACCCTGTGGAATCTCTTCTTTTTAATTTTATTCAATTTATTAGGGTGACATTGATACATTTCTAATGTGCAATTCTGAAATATATTATCTGTATATTCCATTGTGTATTCAACACCCAAAGTCACTTTATTTCAAAAAATTCTCAAATTTGGGTATGACAATTGTGAAAAAATGAACATTAGGTTATTCCTTCATGAGAAATTTAGTTTTCCTGAGCAGAGTTATCAATTTATATTCCGCTAAAAGCAAGATTTTTCTATCCACAATGTTTAGATTTATTCTTTTGAAGAATGAGCTGCAACATTTTTGGTTTTGCTCCCACAGTCTTTAGAAGACACAAATAAAACTCTCCACATTGTCTCCCTGAAGTCTGATTCAGTTTTGTGAAATAATAATAAAAAACACTCAATAATGCCCAACCTTATTAGATAGTGTGGGGTACACATAGCTGATTTATAAAAACATTTATGCACCTACTGTCACCAAGGACTCTGTTACATTCAGCTTTTTGCAGGTCAGGTGTGGTGGTTTCGTGACTGAATTTGGAAACTTGGAGGAGTTGACACATTGATTTAGGTGTTCTTCCCAAACTAAAATTGCACTAAATTTACTTTAATGTTGCTAGATGCATATAGTTTTTATTTTACTTAACTTATTTGACCTTTATAATAACTTATAAGTCAAATGTGTCAGATATTTATTATTCTCATTTACAGAGCTGAAAATTGAACTTAGAAGTTCAATAACTTGCTTTAGGTAATGTAACCAGAAAATGAAGAAATCATATTTGAACTCAGATTTTTGTGATTTTGAAAAGATTCATTTAACAACAATAGAAGTATGCTTCTGTTCCCCCTTTTTTTCTCTCAGAAGTGAATCATATAACCAAGTATTTTAAAATAAAACTATCAAATTCTCTGTGTCACTATGTATCTTTTTCAGGTAATGCTCTTCAAGCATATACATATATTCTAAGTGACATAAATTTCTGAAGATCATTTCTAATACTTATATAATAAAATTATAAAAGTCAAACTGATAGTTTTCATCTTGTAATGGGAGAGCAACTTTTGACTAATTTTCTGGAAATCATTAATAATCTGAATAACATAATAAAATAAAAATTTTAAGGCACATAGCAATAATAAAATATGGTCATAACCTGTAACGAAGTCAATACTGGAAAAAAAAAAAGCTATACTGTATAAAATTCATGTGTATGAACGGGGTATGCAGCACTCAAAAAGGAAATCAGTGTTATTTGCTTCAGAAGTGAAATGATAAATTCTGAGGCAAAGTGGGGAATAAGAAAATTAAAAGTGACTTTCCATAAACAAGGGAATCATAAAGGAAGAGCTCCAGAATCTGCTCATGAGCTCTCTCTAAATTGCTTTGACCTCTATAATATGGACCTTTGAAGAAGACTCCTAAGTTCCCCTGAGTGACAACAACTGGGAGAATAAAAAACTGAATAGTTTCTGCTGTTGACAGTTTCATGGGACTGAGTTTGGCATTTGAATATAGTTAATCACCTGCTAGAATAAAAACAACAACAACAACCTTATTTAAAGGAAGATAGCAGAGGCAAATGATCTACAGTATATTATATACAATATTTAGTATAGAACCAAAGATTTCTACGCACATAAAAGTAGGAAAAGGTGACCAATTGACAATAATAAAAACATTCAACAGAAACTAATAACAGGATGACCAAGTGGTAATTGGGAGACAAATTTTAAAATACTTTTAATATATTCAATAACTCAAATTATGATTACTATATACAAACAGACTTAAAGAAACAACCTTGTGATAGGGGAAAAAAAACAAAATTATATAAACTCAACAAAACTAGAAAAAAATTAACTATAAGCTATCAGTTTTAGGATTGAAAATGAAAACAGTAAAGATTGTATAAACATTAAAACATTAGTATAAAGCACAAATCTGAAATATAGAAGAAGTAGACAAGTTACTTAAAAAAAAACAGAACATAACCAAACCGATTTAGGTATAATCTACCTATTAAAAAGATATTATACTTCATTAAAAACATTTCATACAGATACCGCCAATCTTATGTGGCTTCACTGATACATCTTACCTGTTTACAAAGCAAAAACATAATCTTATGCAGAATTATTTAAAAATTGACAAAAATTATTAATAATGTAAGCTTTAAAAGTTTTCAAAATTAAAGATCAATATAACAAAATCAACTGCATTTCCGTATATTAACAATTAGAACATGTAGGGAATTATCCTTTTACAGTAGAAATAAAAATAACATTTTAGGCATAATCTCAATAGGTGTAAGGTATCTTAATTGTAAAATAAAAATATTGCTGAAAATTAAAATAACGTATGAAATGATCTCTGAGGGGCATTGGTGGTCCTGATGGTGGCAGTGGTGATGGCTGTGGGGGACCAGTGAGTTGTCGTCCTTACGCACTGGGATATTATTACACCTCCCGGTCCTTGCTTCCTGGACTCGAATGCTGCTGTTTCCAGCACATGTTCACCAGCGTCACAGTGGACGATAAGCACACAGTCTTTCCTCTAAGGCCGTTTGTTCCCCTTACACAGTCATTGGTGGTTTAACTCCATGGATACGTGGCATCATAATTGTGACTTCATCTCCTTTGTTAACCGGAAGCTCTACTTCAGGGGCAGTATCTATAGGCACTGGCTTAAAATTATAGTGAATAGTGTGGAAGGAGTCTCTGGGTCCCTTCCCAAAGCTCTCGTGGGCCTCGGAGCTGCAGGCAGTGTTCCCCGCTACAGCACGGGCCTCCCGCCCAGTCCATGCGGCCGGCCACATGAGGTAGGATGAATTCTTAAGTTTTTACATCACATAATATGTTCATTAAGCCCTGTAGTAGATGCTGCCTTTAAAAGGATAAGAGGTTTTCATTAAGTGTTATATCAAAGTGTTTTCTATATCTGTTAGGAATAGCATGTTATTTTTCTTTACATTTGTGAATGATTATATTATTGACCTTTATGATGTCAAACCATCTATTGATTATCATGAAATGTGCGTTATTACTGAAGGTTTTGTGAAGTAGATTCTTTAAGCCACCTTCTATTGTGTTCTATAATATGATTTTTGTTTTTTTTACTACGGCTCAAATGTTCCCCTGTATATTTTATAGTGTTTTAAACCTAAAACACTATAGCCTTCTAAAAAAATCTTTTAAAAATGTATTACGATTTACAATAGTTTTAGTTATTTAAGAAACTTAAACATACCTTCTGTTTTTTAAAAAATGTACTACCACTTATCTGTGCCTCTGCCATGCTTTTCAATCGGGCTTCTGTCTCATTTTTTGGATCTGTGAATGCAGTTAAGTCACAATTTGCAGTGAGACTGTAGAAAGGAGTTGTGAAATCTAGGAGTCAGAACCATTATAAGGAAGATTAAATTACAATGACTAGTGAAGTGGAGGGATTACACACGTATCTTTTGTTTAGAACATGACTAGAAGATTAATATAAACATAGCCCTCGGTGTTCTCTTGGAGTGTTCTATTCCCGTTCCCACTGTTTTGTTGCCAAATAACAGAAACCTATTCCAACTTCACTGGTAAATTCAGAGAAGCCCCAAAGATTTGAATATCACTGATAGGATATTTCACTTAAGCAGGAGCTGAGAACAGGGTTTCCATATAAATTAAAAGGAAGCTCAGTGTGTATTAGTTGTCTATTGTTTTATATAGTTCTTTTATATGGAAGCAGTAAATTATAATTTATAAGTTGAAAATTGTGGCCTTAAATGCTTGTGAATGAAAGCTCATAATAATTGAAAGTTGCCTCGGAGTTTAGAAACTGTCAGCCCCTAGCCTGCTTCTCAAATTTGTTTAGCAGCAGGACCCACACATCTGCAGTCATGGCCAAGAGAGAGACAAACCCAGAGATGGACACCCTGATGCCATGAGCCCCTTAGAGAAAGAGTCTTAAATGTAAGCATCTCCCCTTTAGTTTTAGTTTCTGGAGGCAATCCACAGGAAATTTGGAAGTAAATTTCAGTGACATACGCTAGATATATATTACATGGTCATTACTTAATATTGATTCTGATGAAACTATGCTGGAGGGAAGAAAGATTGGCTGTACCCAGAAAATCTCTCTGTTGTGTACTTAGACTTAAGTCACCTGATTTGTACCTGTTATATTCATCCCTTCCAGGCTTCATTCTTGTTTTATGTGGTAAACTGGTGCAAAAATCTTCCACACACTTTCCTCCAAAGTGGTGGCAACTGATTTTTTCCAGTTTCTTTTTCTAAGAAATCATTAATCTCACATGCATTCAATACTGACACTAAAATCTGGAAGGAAATTGGAATGAAACCGTGTATGGTTATAACTTTGACCTAGGCACTTATCTCCAAGTAGTCAGAGTAATAAGGTGCTTTTGACTGCATTGATCCCTGTGATTAAAAGAATATGAATTATTTCAAACGTATACTAGATTTCCTGTTCATTCTCCTTTCCTTGGCAAGGTCGAGTTGCTCTGGGTTTTTCTACTTAATTTACTAATTCAACATCTATTTCAATTAGCTAACATTAATGCTTTGCCCTTCTTCTGTTCATTAAGTATACTCTTTGATCAATATTAACTTCATCACAATCTTCCACTATTAGAGTTTCCTGAGAGTCTTTTTATTTGGACAATTCTGAAAATAAAATTGGCCTCCGTAGTTCAAAAAAGTGTGCAGAATTGATGCATATATACAAGTTAGAGACTAAAATATGAAAGATATGTCCAGTTTTTTTTTTCCTGTTTTCAATTTTAGCCACCTTTCCAAAGGCAGGTGTGATTTATTAACAGTATAAATAAATAAAACTAATTGAATCGTTTCAGTACAATTGAAAAGATAACATAAGAGTCTCTGGCTTTTAACAACTGCTCTTATATGTATATAGTGAGTTAAAACCTGGGGTGATATGCAGGGGGATGCATGTATGGATTAGCAAAGGAATATTCTTTGCCTACATCTACAGAGTTTAGTTTCTGGAACTGTTTCAGTCTTTAGCCTTCTACAGGGAATTGCTGATAAGATTCAGTGCAGCTAATGTTTGAATTCTTCTAGAGAAGAAAAAAAGGAGTCAAAATCCATTTTTATTTCCCAGTCTGCCTCTTTTATTTTCAATATAAAATCAAAATAATGTTAGTATCTCCAGGGAAAGAGAGTGACAGGAAAATGATAACATTCCCGGTGAGTGAATAGTGCAGAAAAGTAAGAATATATTCTCCCCTACTATTCAAAGTCTAATTGGTAAGAGTTTAAGTTAGTAAGTTCTAGTGAATTTGTAAAATAGGTTATTTTAGTCCTTTGGATGATGAAGCAATGCATAGCTGTGCTATTCCCCATACCATTTATTGTAAAATATATACCTAACAGAACAAGAATGAACATGTTTTCTTTTTATGTGCATTGATAAAAATTATAGAAATAAATATAATCATTTAAAACATTTTGAATTGTTTTAAGCCCTTCTTAAATATGGCATATAATGATGCTACAAATCCTTAATATGTTCATTATTTTCTTAGATAAGATTTATCTTTACTAAGAAGAGAGACTGAGAATGTGGAAGAAATGAAACCTTTATGTAGATAATTATTATGTGTATAATCAGATCTTAGAAGCTTATATATACTTAAAAAAATTTCCACACAAAATATAACATTATAATAAAAAAAAGAGAGCTGGAATAGATTTGGTTCTTTTATTTTTCTGGTAAGTTTAACAACAGCTATGTAATTGTTTTATGTTTAACTTTTTAATGTACATAATCATGGTAGATTAAAATAGTATTAATGCATTACCATATTATGATAATGTTCTTATGATTATGGAAAAATTAAATACTGTGGTGGTTTCAAAGCCCACTGCCTGCAGAGTGTTTCCTAGAGATGAAAGATGTTTTATCTTTCACTATCTATGGAAGAATCCCAGACTTTAGTGATTTAGGCATTAACCTGTTAGTCAGCTCACAGCTGTGAGTCTACTGGCTGAATCTTCTGGTCTGAGGGAGCTCGTAGGATAACTGCTGGATGTACCCATACAGTGATTGTCAGCGGGTGGGTTGGCTCATGTCCAAGTGATCAACGGTGTCCTAATTCTCACTATGACTTTTCAAGTCTGTTGTACGGGGTGATGGAAGCACCTGAGTTTATTTCTCTTAGTACCCAGCAAGTCACACAAGCCCTTAGTAAGCCTTTGCTTATGCCACATTTTCTAGTAAAGTCTATTGGCTGATGAAAGTCCCATGGCCATTTTAGGTTCTAGAGAAAATGCAATAAGCAGCCCCCACCATCACCACCACCCAGAAATACTATGGGCCTTTGGTAATTAATCATAGACATCCTCTGGCTGAAACTTATTCATATTCCTGTCACATGGAAAATATTCTCATTCTTATTCCGGGGACCCAAAATGTCTCCTATGATTTTTAGGGTTGAAACCCAAAATTTTGTGATCTAAAGTCATGTCTAAAAGGCAGCTGTGGGTGTGCTTCTTTTAAGCTAAAGAGATTAATTACTGTCCCACTGTCTCCCTGAAACAGCATATACGAAATGTGCTAGAAATGTACATTAAACACATACCTCAGCCTTCCAATTAGAGCAAATGATAGTGTACCAGCTGTTCTAATACAAAATAAGAGGTCACCTTTTATCGAGCTTGCCATATAGTTTCCTCATTGATTTTCCTAGCTCTCATGAATAGATTATTCACCATTTTCCAGCTTCCCTTAATAGTTTCTTCACTGCTTTTCCCGGTCCTTGCTACCTCCCATTCCCAAGATTAATGGTACATATAAGTACACTATCTCCATTAATTATCTATCAGTGTATAACAAACTACCCCCAAAATGTCAGTGGCTTAAACCAATAACCATGTATTTGGCTCCTAATTCTGTGTGTTGGCAGGAAAGTCTTTCCTGACTGGGTCAACCTCGCTGTTCTCTGCTAGGCTAGCTTATGCATCAGCTGGCACATCAGCTAAGAGATGGATGATCTGTGGGTGATTTGTGGTGGACTAGCTCATGTGACTGGTCCTTGGCAGGCTGTCGCCAAACTGAAGGAACATGGGTCACGTGTCTCTTTTATCCAGCAATATAATCTGTGCTTCCTCGCATGGTAGTTGAAGATTTAAAAAAACTGCAAGATAGAATAACCTCAAAGCTCAAGCTCTTTCCAAGTCCGCTTCTGTCATATTTGCTCTTGTCCCATTGGCCAAAAAATTTACTTAAGTATTACACGTGTAAATATTGGAGAAATAGACTCCTCTTCTTGATAAGAGTGAAATGATGCAATCTATCACACAGAGTTAAATAAAGGAGGAAGAATATCTTCTTGGTTGTATAAACATGAAAAAAAAATTGAGACAATGAAGAAATTCAGGTAGGTAGTTGTCAGTGAGAACAATGACAGGATCTATCGGAAAGATGAAGATGAAGAACCTCATGGAAAAACATTATCCCTGTATTTCTCAGTGTTGCTGCATTGCCTGGGCCTTCCGAGAAAGGAAATAGACACGCTGTAATGTAAAGGATGTCTCTTACCTGCCCTGTCTGCTTCCATCTTCTCACCATAGAGATGTTGGCTCACATTTCAAAGTAGTAAACCTAGAGATTCTTTTTTTGTTTTCTTTCTCTTCTTACTTTCCAGAGCAAAAGATAAGGTCTCTCTCTTTCTTGAAGGGAAGATGGCCAGTTGTGCTAGCAGCTCTATGTAAGTACTCAGTCTCGTAATTACGGGGCTCCTCTACTATTGTGCACCCTATTGCACAAAGGTGAACATCTGACTCCTAAGCAGGCTGAGGAGTAATGAGCATGGGAAACCAACATGCAATGCCTGTAGACTGTCTGCTCTCTTGTCCAGAGACCTGTGTTTTCTGTCAGAATATAAATGTATAGAGCTTAATACTGCAGATCTATACTATGCAGTAGCATAATGTCTGCTAACATTTTCCCTTTGGGTAATCAACTAAGGCTTTATTGAGATTGTGGACCTAAGAATGAGGTTGGAAAATAGAATATTAGAAATACTTGTATAAATTGTTTATTACTGTCTGCTTTTAACTAAAGTAGAGATGAGCTTAAACAATAAGAATAGGCTTATTTGCAAACTGAAAGGCATGATAATAGAGTATGTTAAGATATTTGAAGCCTCCCAAATATGAAACGCATCTATTGTTTCTGGAACCCAGTGAGTAGGAAAGAATTGGCTCTTTGTAATACAAAACAAAACAAAACAAAACAAAAATGACAATGTAAAGAAATTTGATGAAAAGAGTTGGTAAAGTTTACTTCTTTCAGGCTTTAAATCGAAATGGCATTTTAAATGTTTTTTGAATGGCAGAGATCATTTATATTCGGCCTTCCCCAAAAGATAAAACTAAAATTGTAGCCTTTCTATTCCACTGACGTGGCTTTAAGATTATCATCACTAGTCTAATTGTGTGTGTGTGTGTGTGGGGGGGGTTCTTAGTCCATTCAGATTCACTGCACCTGCAGTTTCGGGGTCTGGTGAGGGCCTGCTTTTTAACTCAGAGACAGCTGTCTTTTCTCTGTGTCTTCGTGTGGCAGAAGGACAAGGGAGCTCTTTCTCTGGGGTCCCTTTATAAGGGCACTGATCCCATTGATGAGGGCTCTCCCATCATGACCTAATCATCCCTGAAAGGCCCCACCCTCAAACACCATCACATTGAGGATTAGGTTTCAGCATATGAGTTCTGGGGGGACACAGGTATTCAGTCTACAGCAGGGGGAATACAAAACAAAAATGAATTGAGACTGAATATATTTTTGATGTCTAGGAAATAACTCTTGTGTGTAGTTATAGGTATCTAGATTAAGTAGACATGAATTTGATCAGAAGTATAATACATTTTATGGGGCTCATTTGGCCAAAAAAAGTGCAAAAGGCAGAATTAACATGCTTTGTTTGAAATTTAGAACATCCTTTAAGCTACAAATGTACATAAGGATAAAACAAACTTATTGATTGAGAAAATTATATTTCCAGTGATTTTTTAATCTTAAAATTTAAGAATCTGTTATTGGATTTATTATTAATTATAAAAAGTACAATTCTTTTAGTAATGTATTAATCTTATGTACTTGTCAATTTGATACCAAACACCTCCCCATTTTAGTTGATTCTGTAACTTATTTTTTTAGCTACTTAAACTGCCTGCTTGCTTTCTTTGTATTATTCTTGGATTTTAAAATATTTCATGCATTAACATCAGTAATTTTTGTTTCTGAGAAGATGTTTAGAACTTCTGGAGCTTTCTGAAGATTTTTTTCATCAAAAAATGGTTAATTAATCTATTTTATATTATCTTACCTTCATTAATAACTTTGTATTGCTTAAACTTTATCGTTTAATTTCCCCTTTCAGAATAGTGTAATCTGATAACTCAGCTCCTGAATCATTCTTCTTGATTTTTAAGATTATAGAGTCTTTCACATGACAATTTATCTCAGGTTTTTATTGACTGAGTGAGAGCACGTGTTGTGTTTGTAGATTTCTACTGACAGCACTTAAATCAACCTTATTGATAATACCATTCCATTCTTGATATAATTATTGATTACTTAATTTAAATTATGCCAGGAAGACCACACAGTAATATGTCTGTCAATTCTTCCTTGCTTGTCTTGGGTTTTGCTTATTTAGCTACTATAGTGTTTATCAAATAAATGCTTATGTCTATAAGTATTCTGGGAGCCCTAAAAAGGCTGCTTTTGAAATTTGGTCAAAATACTATTTTGAATCTTATTAGCATTGTTACATGTGTTTTTATTTTAATTAATTAATACCATTATTAACTTTCTGCCAGGTACACATTTGTAAACACTTAGTTTTTAAAGTTTAAAAAGGGTTAAGTGGTAATGGAAAAAATGCAATAAAATTTTTAAAAAGAAATTCAAATTAAAGGCACTGTATATCCACTAAAAATTATATAAAATAAAATAACTGTGTCTTTTTTGTTATTATTCAGAGGCTTACATATCAAAAATATACAAGCAGTCCTTACATTATAAAGAACCATATTAACTGAAATTTGGGGCTATCTGAAGTATACAATTCCAGTATACTTGAGTTCCAGTTAACTTGTTCTGTGCATAATAGGGCCTGCTGGCAGTTAAATCTTGTAGTTTGTCAAACAGTGGAACATAAACTTTTTTATGAGGGAAGACAGTTGAATGTATTTTATTTTTATATTTATATATTTGAAATAATTCCTTTCATCTGTACGATATGTTCACTTCCTATACTTTCTTTTTACTTTTATTTTTAATTTTATGGTTAATGAAATGAAACTGTGTCTTTTCAAGTTAATAATTGTATTGGTTTAAAGATGTCTGTGATATTTCTAATTCTACAATAGAGAATGATTGCATTAGTAGTTATTTTTGAAGATATATATACATATATGCATATATATTCCTAAATACTTTAAACAAATTTTACTTCCTTCAAATCGCATAAAATATTTAACTGTATTTTTGTCTCACACTCTTTACTCTTTCTCTAAAATTCTGATAATGGCTACTCTGAGCTTGGATGGTTAGCTTAAATCAGCTTTTGAGTACTACCTGAGAGAAAATTGATATATTTACTCAGATACTGAGCAATTATGTGCTTATTTATAAGTGCAAAGGTGATTATTTATGACACATGACCTGAAAGCAAACAAACCAGACAAATAACAAACAAATATTCACAGACCCTGTCGGCTACCAAATAATGTTAAAGCAAAGACCTGAAGGACATTTAAAGGAAAATGTGAATCTGACTGCTCACTTATTCTTTAAGAATAAATATGAATTGATTTTGGGAGGTGAACACAAAATACAGTAAGAAAATGATGTGTTATAGAACTGTACATCTGAAACATATAATTTTGTTAACCAATGTTACCCTAATAAATGCAATAAAAATAAAAAACAGTTTTGAATTTGAAGTATATAATGAGAAAACTGGTACCGGGATTAATATAAAAGTAGGTGTAGTTTATTTTGCAAAGTTAAATAACACATGTTGGATATGATGATTAATGTTGTCAACCATTATTTTAATGTTTTAATTAAAATTCTACTATTTAAAAAATGAAAAACTATGAAGTCAGCATTTACCTGTTTAGAATACAAACATTTGACATGTAAACTCTGGAAGTTAATAATATATATTTTAAAGAAGTACATGAATAGTAATACATAATTATTGTCAGAAAAAAATTTATACTCTCATCCTCTGTCATATACATCTAGGTTTTGAAAAAGTTCACCTATTTTTAAAAGCTTACACTCTATAGTACTTTTAAGCTTAGCTTCTTATAAATATATAAAATTTATGCACTTTCTCTCTAATTTTTATACACTTTAATTCACAGTATCTTCCCCTGCTGGTAATAAATGAAGGTGCAAAGAAAATCGGTTTCTGTGGATCTGTTTTTGATTTGTTCTGTTTTGTTTTCACAATTTGATATCATGCTATCTTGCAATATATTTCTCAACGAAGGATTATGCATGTACTGCTAACTGTAGATTTTATCAACAGCAACACGAGAAAGCATTATTTTCTTTCAGGATGATTTTTGGTAGGGGGCCACGTGTGTCTGCTAGCCTGAATTTTTTTTAAATTAATTTTTTACCACTAGAGTGTAAATTGAAAGGGGACAGTGTGTAGAAAAAATTAAAGGGATCTAAAAGTCCATTGTTAATTTTTACATATAGATTCCCGATCATCAGAAAATTATAAGGAAAGGAAAGAACTTTTCATTTCCGCTAGAGTAAATGGATACTTTCCCTTGTGTCAGTTAAGGAGTCAAAAACAAAAGGGGAGAAAAAAAAAAGAAGAAAAAAAACAGGCACAGTTTACTTGAGAGTAAAGAATAATTCAGTTTGAGTGTTCTATGTGTGGGAGTTGAGTTACAATGCCTCCCTGGGGACTTGTAAAGTTATTAGTGGACTATAATAGTCTCTAAAGTCTTCTATTCTAATAGGATCCCATGGGTCAGCCCTGCCAACCCTCCACAAAAGAAATGCCATCTCTTGAGAATAGAAATCAGAGAAAGATTTCATGTTCTGCAGGAGCTAGGATGTTACCACGGCTGATCCTTTGGACACAGAGTAAAGACTGACATGCAAAAGTGTCATATCCCAGCCTCTGCCAGTTCAAACTTGAGTTGGACTTCTTTGAAATACTAATATGAATTCATCTCTACTATCAAGTAATTTTCAAATTAGAAGAACTGTCTAAAAGGGAAAGTTTCAGTGTGTGCTGATATTGTAACTGTGGGCTGTACCCTTGCAAATTGCACACTTCATTGTCAGATGAGCTTCCTTCACTGCATAGTCTGGCTTCAGTACTCTCAGTAGGAGCCCAGCTGCATTGGCCCTGTTAAAAAATTCCTTGGCCAGAAGTAATATCATACCTTAATAACATTCCTACATGGAACCCCAAATCTCTCCAAGATAATAATGAAAAATATACCCTTAAAACCTGTGGTGAAAACAAAAATTGCAAGATTCAATATATAGTCTGCACACAGATCACCCTTGACTCAAGCACATACGTATTCTCTGCTGTCAGATAACTAGACAATAGAATGACTGAAATCTTAGTAACAATGCTAATAACAGCCCTACCTGAGAACTCTTAAAGGGTATTCTGAGAAGTCTATGCTCTAAAGAAGTCTGTGAGTCTAGACTTTACACACACGCACACACACACAAACACACAATTTGTGGACTGCAACAGAACCTTCTAATAAGCTATATATATATATATATATATATATATATATATATATATATGAATTTATATAAACATCTATTCATATATATTATGTATGCATATATACATACAGATGTATATGTGTACATATGTGTATATATACATAATATACATATCGGCATCATCAGCAGCCATCCATCTCGAGAGAGACGATGGTGTAGCTTCTTAAGAGTCTATCTGAGCAGAATTAAATGACATAGAGTCTAAAGTAACAATTCAAAAGATCAGCAAGAGTAGGAGCTGGTTCTTTGAAAAGATAAACAAAATTGACAAGCCTTTAGCCAGGCTCATCAAGAAAAAAAGAGAGAGAACCCAAATAAATAAAATCAGAAATGAAAGAGGAGAAATCACAACTGATACCACAGAAATACAAAGAATTATAAGAAATTATTACGAACAACTGTATGGCAAGAAATTTGACAACCTAGAGGAAATGGACAGATTCCTGGAAAACTATAGTCTGCCCAAACTGAATCAAGAAGAAGCAGAAATTCTGAATAGACCAATAACAGCTAGCGAAATTGAAGCAGTAATCAAAAAACTCCCAGCACACAAAAGCCCAGGACCAGATGGCTTCACAAGTGAATTCTACAAAATATTTAGGAAAGAACTAACTCCTATCCTCCTCAGACTATTCCAAAAGATACAAGAAGAGGGAAGACTCCCAAACTCGTTCTATGAAGCCAGTATAACCCTAATTCCAAAACCAGGTCAAGACACAACAAAGAAAGAAAACTACAGACCAATATCGCTGATGAACATAGATGCTAAAATCCTCAACAAAATATTGGCAAACCGGATCCAGCAACACATTAGAAAGATCATACACCACGATCAAGTAGGATTCATCCCAGGGATGCAAGGATGGTTTAATATTCGCAAATCAATAAACGTGATACACCACATAAACAAAATGAAAGACAAAAACCACATGATCATATCAATAGATGCGGAAAAAGCATTTGATAAAGTACAACACCCATTTATGATAAAAACTCTCAGCAAAATGGGAATAGAGGGAGCATACCTCAACATAATAAAGGCCATATATGAGAAACCTGAAGCCAACATCATACTCAATGGGCAAAAACTGAGAGCATTCCCCCTGAGATCAGGAACAAGACAAGGATGTCCGCTCTCTCCACTCCTATTCAACATAGTCTTGGAAGTTCTAGCCACAGCAATCAGACAAGAAAAAGAAATAAAAGGCATCCAAATTGGAAAAGAGGAAGTAAAACTGTCATTATTTGCAGATGACATGATAGTGTACATAGAAAATCCTTTAGACTCCACAAAAAAACTACTCAATCTAATAAGTGAATTCGGCAAAATAGCAGGATACAAAGTCAATATTAAGAAATCGAAGGCATTTTTATACACCAACAATAAAAACTCAGAGATAGAAACTGAAAGAAAAATCCCATTTACCATAGCAACAAGAAAAATAAAATACCTAGGAATAAACTTAACCAAAGAGGTAAAAGACCTGTACACAGAAAACTATATAACACTGAAGAAAGAAATTAAAGAAGATACAAATAAATGGAAGCGTATACCATGCTCATGGATGGGAAGAATCAACATCATTAAAATGTCCATACTACCCAAAGCAATTTATAGATTCAATGCAATCCCTATTAAAATACCAGCAACATATCTCACAGACCTAGAACAAATACTTCAAAAATTTATATGGAACCAAAAAAGAGCCCGAATAGCCACAACAATTTTGAGGCAGAACACAGTAGGAGGAATCACAATACCCAATATCAAACTATACTACAAGGCCACGGTAATCAAAACAGTCTGGTACTGGCATAAAAACAGACATATAGATCAATGGAACAGAATAGAGAGCCCAGAAATAAGCCCAGGTTCATATGGTCAACTAATATTTGACAAAGGGGGAAAGAACATCAAATGGAATGAAAAGAGCCTCTTCAACAAATGGTGTTGGGAGAACTGGACAGGGACATGCAAAAAAATGAAACTAGACCACCAGCTCACACCATACACCAGAATAAACTCAAAATGGATCAAAGACTTAAATGTAAGCCGTGATACCATAAAAGTCCTAGAGGAAAAAATAGGCAGGAAAATTTCAGATATCCCACGTAGCAACATTTTCACTGATATATCTCCTAAGGCAAGGGAAATAAAGGAAAGAATAAACAAATGGGACTACATCAAACTAAAAAGTTTCTGCTCAGCTAAAGAAAACATCAGCAAGATGCAAAGGAAACCAACCATATGGGAAAATATATTCGCCAATGACATCTCAGACAAGGGATTGATCTCCAAAATATATAAAGAACTCATACGACTCAACACCAAGAAGACAGACAACCCAATTAAAAAATGGGCAAAGGACCTGAACAAACGCTTCTCCAAAGAAGACATACAGAGGGCCCATAGACATATGAAAGTATGCTCAACATCACTAGCCATCAGAGAGATGCAAATTAAAACCACAATGAGATACCACCTCACACCAGTCAAAATGGCAATCATCAACAAATCAACAAACAACTTGTGCTGGAGAGGATGCGGAGAAACGGGAACCCTGGTGCATTGCTGGTGGGAATGCAGATTGGTGCAGCCACTGTGGAAAACAGTTTGGAATTTCCTTAAAAAACTAAAAATGGAACTGCCTTTTGAACCAGCAATTCCATTGCTAGGATTATATCCAAAAAATCCCGAAACACCAATTCAAAAGAACCTATGCACTCCAATGTTCCTAGCAGCACTATTTGCAATAGCCAAGTGCTGGAAACAACCTAAGTGCCCATCTGTAGATGAGTGGATCAAAAAACTGTGGTACATTTACACAATGGAATTCTATGTAGCAGAAAGAAAGAAGGAACTTCTACCATTTGCAACAACATGGATGGAACTAGAGAAAATTATGCTTAGTGAAATAAGCCAGGCAACAAAAGAAAAATACCTTATGCTGTCACCTATTACAGGAAACTAATGAACAACACAAACAAATGAGCAAAATTGAACCAGAGGTATGTAAACAAGAAGTAGACTAACAGTAACAAGGGGGGCGGGGGGGAGGAAAAGAAAGGTGTAAGGGGATGGGTCAAGTTAAAAAATATATATATATATGAATGACCCACAGACAGGTGCAACTGAGTGGGGACTAAATGTGGGGGAGGGGAGGGACAGGGTGCAGGGAAACAAGAGGGCTAAAAAAGTGAGACAACTGTAATGGAAAAACAAACCAAAATTTTTTAGTGGGGGAAAAATGAAAATATGAAGAATGGAAATGCCAGTTCAGTGAATATTAGGACAAAGATTTTCCTTCACGTTGTATATTTTTCTCCCTATTTGATCCCTCCAGAATTTGGCATTCTAAACAAGTAAGTAATGACATAAGTTCCTTTGCATAGAACTAATAAGACCAGTTGTCAACAGAGGTTCTTTTTTTTTTTTTGACCAAGTCTTTGACTGGAATGTCAAGCCTAAAGGAAACATACTTGGGCTCAGATTGTTACCAGAAAGCCCTGAGGAACTGGGAATGACTTTCAAAGGTAATAAAAGCCCGTGAGATAAAAGGCCTGGTACCATGGTTGGTTGTGCGGTCCACAGCAATCTTTCCAGGGAAGGAACGAAGGTTGTTTTCCTGAAAGATGGCTAGAAGGGACCTTAAGGCACAAGGAAAGACCAGAAAGACTTGGAAAAAACAGGTGTGTACAGGCAAGGATGAATGCCAGATATGTGGCACAGCTTCTGTGCCCTGAAGAACAGACTGAAGGTCACCCCAAATATTCCTTGGGTAAGTTCCAGCAAAGCAGAACTAAAGATCATAAGTGATCATTTGCTGCTCTTGTTATGTTTATGCAAACGAACAGGATAAATTAAAAATGGATTTAATGTAGTCCCTTTAAAGACAAGGAGGGTAACCTTAGGGAGAAAAATTATTATTCAAGGAAAATCACAATGATCAGTAGTAGAGTATAAAACAGGGCAACTAACCGTCTTAAAAGTTTCTTCTCCAGATTTAGAGACTTGTTTGCGGGTTATGTTACATAAATTAACACGTGTTTTTTGTTTTCAAAGGACATAAGCCTATGATCGCATTACCTGAGTGATTATCTGTACGCATAAGCCTCACTTAATCCTCTCTGCAGCGCTGCCTCCTGAGACTCAATGGTTTGGCTGAACCAAATGGCTGGGTTGGGGAAGAATGGGGTGGTCTGTGGGCTTCACTTTAAAACTGGTTTCTCTTTTCTATCCTAATGGCTTGGACAGAAAAGACCCAGAGGTCTGAAAGGGGGAAAAACCTAAACTATTTACCTCAGCCCAAACTAAGTATAGTGGGCAAAAGGGTTTTGGACAGGCGAGATGTGCCTAGCACACCTTCTTACAAAGAAACTTTTTTTTTTTTCCCTAATATGGAACATTGAAAAATTAATCCCTGCCTTTTGTCATCTAGTAGTTATGGATTGAATGATGTCTTTTAACCCTTTTCACCAAATCTGTTGCCCTCAGAACACAACAAGGACACCAGCCTGTTGAACCAAGCACGCCGTTGACCGGAGGCAGCCAACTGACCTGGAGTCTGCACGATCCTTCCCCATGTGGGAAGGCCACCCTCCCCTCCACACCCCCACTCTTATTAGGGTTTTCTGGACCCAAGGGTAGGTAGGACGATGACCATGTCCAGCTTGAAGCAGCTAGAGGAGCTTGAGACCTTCGCCCATTGTCCTTTACAAGATTACAAAGGGTCCTAATATTTGAGGGGGGGGGATAGTTAATTTTTACGAACCAGGGGTATGGACTTGGGGGGGATTGCTGGGGGAGGGGGGAGCTGGGGGGAGGGGAACAAGGGGGAGAAAATTGGAACTGTTGTAACAATATAATCAATAAAAAACATTAAAAAAAAAAAAAAAAAAGAGTCTATCTGCACCGCCGAGAATGGCTGTGCAGTCCGACTCGGGAGTGACACGGTATCTGTCTCCTCCCGTGTTGAATCGACATCTTGCGATGACGCTGGAGTGTCCTCTCCAGTGAAGCTGAAGCTACAGAGCCTGGGCAGGGTGATATGGAGGGTCTGCTGTTGCCCATGCAGCAGACCCCCCCTCTCTTCGCAGCTGAAGGGTCCAAGGGAAAGACGGAGTCAATACAGCTTGGCTTCAGGTGCGCCGCAGGAGTTGCCGGTGTTGACTACAACGTCAAACCGCTTTAGGGACTCCGGCTCCGGATTTTCTGTCGGGGTTTACTCCCTTAGCCTTTCCCCTGAAGAGGTATGCCGCAAGGCAGCGGAGGTTTTTGGGAGTCAGAGTTTTCCTTCTGTGATGTGCCCTGACTGGAAGATCGAACCAGCGACACTTAGCTCGCAGGCCGATGCTCAATCCACTGAGCCAAACCAGCCAGGGAAAGAGGAGTAACATCCAACAGCAGCAGGCTACCAAAGATGCTGGAACTATTTCTGGTCTCGACGTACTTAAAATCATCAGTGAGCCAACTGCTGCTGCTATTGCTTACGGCTTAGACAAAAAGGTTGGAGCTGAAAGACATGTACTGATCTTTGACTTGGCAGGTGGTACTTTGATATGTCAATTCTCACAATTGAAGATAGAATATATGAGGTCAAACCTACAGCTGGTGACACCCACTTAGGTGAAGAAGACCTTGACAACCAAATGGTCAACTGTTTCATTGCAGAGTTCAAGCACAAAGATATCAATGAGAATAAGAGGGATGTTCATTTCCTTTGTACTGCTTGTGAACATGCTAAGTGTACTCTCTCTTCCAGCACCCAGACCAGTGTTGAAACGGATTCATTCTATGAAGAAATCAACTTCTATACTTCTATCACACATGCTGAATTTGAAGAGCTGAATGCTGACTTTTCCATGGTACCCTGGACCCTGTAGTGTAAGCCCTTTAGGATGCCAAGCTTGACAAGTCCCATATCCATGATATTGTCCTGGTGGGGACACATATCCCCAAAACTCAGAAACTCCTTCAGGACTTCTCCAATAGAAAAGAGCTGAATAAGAGCATCAATCCTGATGAGGCTGTTACTTATGGTGCAGCTGTCCAGGCAGCCATCCTCTCCAGGGACAAATCTGAAAATGTTCAAGATTTGCTGCTGTTGAATGTCACCCCTCCTTCCCTCAGCATTGAGACGGCCGGTGGAGTCATAACCGTCCTCATCAAGCACAATACTACCATTCTTACCAAGCAGACACAGACCTTCACCACCTACTCTGACAACTGGCTTGGAGTGCTCATTCAGGTTTATGAAGATGAGAATGCCATGGCCAAGGAAAACAACCTGCCTGGGAAGTATGAAATCACAGGCATACCTTCTGTACCTCAAGATGTCCCTCAGATTGAAGTCACTTTTTATATCAATGCCAATGGCATCCTTAATGTCTCTGCTGTGGGTAAGAGTACAGGAAAAGAGGACAAGATTACCATCACTAATGACAAGGGTCGCCTGAGCAAGGAAGGCATTGAGCACATGGTCCAGGAAGCTGAGAAGTATGAAGCTGAAGATGAGAAGCAGCAGGACAAGGTGTCTTCCAAGAACTCACTTGAATCCTGTGCATTCAACATGAAAGCAACTGTCGAAGATGAAGAACTTCAAGGCAGGATCAATGATGGGAACAAACAGAAGATTCTTGACAAATGCAATGAAATCATCAACTGGCTTGATAAGAATCTGACAGTGGAGGCTTCATATGTGTATACATATATACACATGCATATATAGGGACTGACAAAAAACAGCTTTATTTATAAAAATTCTGTATTCCTTACAGATTTAAACTCAAGTCACCCTCAAAATACCCTCCGTTTGATGCAATACACCTATAGAGATGTCTTTTCCACTCACCAATTCAAATAGGGAATTGGGCCCTGTACATTAGGAGTCAGAGGAAAGATATGTGTTTGGTATTCAGGGTAGGGCCCAACTTTCTCTTTTGTCTTTAAGATCATATTTTGGATCTTATCAGTAGAGAAATTTGATGGATATTTATTTCCATCTGTATTTAGACTCATTTCCTTCTGGAATTACACCACTTTGATGATAGAGCCAGGTGTCTTTTCTAGGGGGCTCTAGGACCAACCGTTGAGCCTACTACAATTCATAGTCATCCATCTTTGCATTCATTGACCCTTCATACTGTAGACTGAGACTGTTGCCTCTAGAGCCTACTAGACTTTCAGACAGCAATGAGATGATGAAACCTCACCCCTGTCAAACTGCTGCTGCCAGGATACTGAGAAATGGTTGAAACAGAGGAGCTTAGAGGTCATCCCCTATAGGCACCAACAAAATTTTTGTTTTTGTGCATATCTTCTCCAAAATAAAATTCAATGTTCCAGCACACAAGTTTATCTAAAATTGTACAACTTCTCCTTACCGGAGCAAAGACTGCCCTCCTCTGATAGGCTTATTCTATCTACTACCTGCCCTGCCTGACACTTCAGCAAGTGGCACCAGGTAATAAAATATCTTTCATAACTTGTTCATTTAGGAGGGTTGCAGAATCTCAGACTTCAGTCATTTGATCTGGGTAGCAAATAAATGACAGACATTCTCTGCAGTAAGAAAAGGAAGATGGATTCTGTTCACTAATCTTGTCCCACCTCGCACCTCTGTACCCCTTATTCCCTGTCTGAAACCCTGTGGTCAGGGCATTAGGGAGAAAGGATGAGTGCCAGCTACAACATTCTGACACCATTTGGTGCTGCTGAATGAATTTCACATATGTGCATATCTCTAATTGACTTGAGTCAAAATTGAGCTCCTGATATCCCTTTTCCCAAATCATGCACATTCAGTCACATTTGATCTATTCACATGCCTCCTTCTCTAAGTTATTAATTTAATTTTATTTTTGGTTAATGGGTTAAACATTCTAGAATTAAATTTGTCTTTAACTCTCCCTCTCCTCCCACACATATTTCACCCCCTCACTCCATGTCAAATCACAAAATCCTGCTAATCCTGTCTTCAAAATATCAGGCAGAAATGTACTGCTTCTCACCACCTATTCTAGTGGACCAATCGACTGTCATTATTTTCAATAATGATTTCAGTAGTATCTGATGAGTTTCTGGGCTTCCTTTTTCATACACATTACAATCAATTCTCCTCATAATAATCAAAATTACACTTTTTTTCAACAAGAGGCAGTGTGTGCCGCCATCCCCCTACCAAGGGTCTATGACACCCTATAATTCCTGTGTCTATTAACTCTAGTTTTCTTTTATCCTTCTCTCCCTCTTACTTCTCCCCCCTATAGCCTCTTTCCTGTCTTTCATGTGTGCCATAAACTCCTGCTTGGGACTGTTTACTCTAGCTGGTCATTCTGGGTGGGCCGTTCTTGCCTTAGGTCTCCATTTGGCTGATTGTCTAACCCTTTATACATTTGCTCAAATTTTATCTGCACAGTCAGATCTACACTATTTACTGTCTTTAATAGTCTCACCTGCTCCTGTCTTATTTGGAACTTTTAATTCCCCTTTACCTTGATCTAATTCCATTATTGATTTTCCGTTTAAGTCAGCCACATGTTTAGATGAAAAATATTCTATGAATAAATCTTCCTTTCAAGTTAAGATTGGCTTTGAGTCTATTTTCCCAGCCAACACATTCCAAAAGGAGTCTTTGATTTATGAATACATAGCCTTCCTCAGAAAGGTATCTTTTTCTCTATGAACATCATATTAAATTCTGTTAAAATGACACAAACAAAATAGCCAAAGAGAACAAGTATATTAAATATGAATTATTGTGAGAATAATTTTATGTTTGCAAACTTGGAAAACAATCAACTTATAAGCAATCCAAGACCAGATTTATTTTCTGTTTCTTTCATCAAGTAAATTGAAGGCCCATGAAATAGATGTTTCATTTGTCATTAAGAAATGTGCTATAAAATTGTAAATTTGATATAGTGGTTTTTCTCACTGTTCTGTCACTTTCCATTTGGTGAGCAGTTTGGAGGATTCTTTAAAACTTCTCTTCATATGCAAAACAAAAGGACTTACAGTCACTGTGCCGTTTTTATTTAGAATTTAGCTATTTCATTATCCATCAAAGACACAAGGACACATGACAGCAGAGATGACAAAACCTGCCTTTTTCTAAGGCATTTGTTTCTCCAATCAGTTTGTTTTCTCAGTTCAATGGAGTGTTTTATTTTTTAATGGTTCACTTCACTGTTGCTTCAAAAGAGCTTATCAAAGCAGGAAGAATGTTTTGTTATTTTTTCCAGCAACTGTTGATAGAAAGAGCCACAAGTTTACTTTCTATAATATTTAACATAAACTTGTGTACATTACAGCTTAATAAATTACAATGGAATCATGTTCAGATATTTTTCTGTCTATAGTAGTTAATATTGTATGATTCAAAACAAAAAACAAACAAACAAAAAATCTCTTCTACATAACAATACAGTGGTAACTATAGCATTTTTACAGTTGTTTGGAGGCTTCTCAGGTTTTTAAATCAGTGCATAGAGCGTATAAATTGAAGATAGAAAAGATTTGGTATTGGCTGGGATGGGAATTGTTTCTTAAAATAGAAAGTGTTATGGATTGACTTGTGAACCAAGGAATATCCTGGAGTTCTAATCCTTGGTACTTATGAATGTGATCTTATTTGACAACAGGGAGTTTGGAGTTATCATCAATTTAAAATGACATCATTAGGATGAGCCCTAATCCATAATAACTGGTGCTTTCGAGAGGGAGAAGACCATGTGAAAACCAGAGACAGGCACAGAGTGAAAATGGCCACGTGAAGATCTAAATAGAGACTGGAATTATTTAGCTTCACATCAAAGAATGCCAAGAAGGTCCAGTGATGCTAGAAGCCAAGAGATAGGCATGAAACCATACTTTCCCTAGAAGCAGTGGAGGGAGTAAGGTCATGTCAACAGTTTGATTTTGAATTTCTACCTTCCAGAACTTGGAGAGTATAGTTTTTACTTGTTTTAAGCTAGCCAGCTTGTAGTGCTTTGGCACAGCAGTCTAGGAAACTAACACAGTACAGGAAATTAATTTTCACTGCTCTTTGAGCAAGAGAAGAAAAGGTTTGCCACCTTGTATCTGGAAAGTAATAAATAAGAAGACTTTTTTTTAAAAGCACACTAAATACCAAATTTTTAATATGCATCTCACTTAACATAATTTAGCAAGCAAAATACAACTTCACTTTACAATTTAATAAACTGATAACTATATCATAGAGCTAATAAATGGCAAAGAAAACATTTGGACACATCTTAAAAACTGAAAAGCCTAAATGCCTTCCTATACCAAATCTACTATAAATTCTTACTGCACAGAACATGTAGCCTATTATGACATGCCAAATATTATGGCAGAAAGATACTATCTTTCTCGCCTATGATAGAGTCATTGCTGGACAATTATTATATTTTACTTAAAAGAGAAACATTTAGCCCTATAAAGCTTTAAATACCAAACTAAGATATTTCAAGTATTTAAACAAAACCTTTTTTATATTAATCTAAAATGAGATAATAAATTTTCACTAATGATGGAACGTTTAGCAACTGGAGAAAGTGCAAGTACTTTCCTTTACATGATTCATGAATGCATTCGATTGCCCCATAAAGAATACCATTTAGCCAGACTCAGCAGAATAACAAATTTTGTTTGAATTCTAAAGATTGCTTAAAAGCTGAATCAATTTGCCAAGTAAAAATGCATTACTGCCATGTCTGAACATCATTAGTGATTAAAAGTATTTGGAAAAGTTGAAAAAAGTTTTAGAACATAGAAAATAAACACTCCATAGGAGAAAACAGTTCATATTATTGTCTTTTTTTGAAAGTTTCAGACATTTCATCACATTTTATGAAATATCCAGAGCTAAAATTTCATGTAGTCACTAACAATATTCTGTTTTAAATAAAATGACATTGAGTGCAACTCTGTGCATACCATGTGTATGTTTGTAGCAATTATGTTTTGCTAATCTTCCCTTTAACTTCCCATCATCCAATAAATATGTATTGAGAATGCAACATAGAACCAAATTGAAAGCAGTAGCAGTAACAGAAATATTAGGCCTCTTCATAAAAATCTGATCATCTCGCTAAGTCTTTTAAAAATTCAGAAATGCTAAGGTTAATTATGGCAAAAGAATGGCTAATAAGATCAGAAGTTTAAAAGAAGAATTGTTGAATACATATGACTTATTTGACATGGGTTTATAAATGGTAGCATGATTTTAGAAAACCCAGTAACAAGAATGACCCGAAACACAAATATTTTATGATTAATGAATTTGTGAAATAAAGATGGCACAGTGTCTTTTACAAATTTTTTTTTAATTTTTAAGAAAAATATGCTGTATTCACAGAGGACATACTAGTATGACCATTCTCAACTACTGTTGAAAGGCTAAAGCTGTTTACCCTACAAAATATATTTGAAGTCTGAAGAGAATGACATAAACATCACAACTGAGAAGTCAAGAAGTATTTATGAAAGAATTCAGTAAGACATTACTTCACTATTTTAAGTGATGTTTTCAAAGCAAAATTAACTTCTAGTTTATCAAATACCTTGCACACGTGACTGTGGGATGCCTCTTTGTAATATATTATAAATTGAGGAGAATGGCAGAGCTAGTCAAAATATAAAGTGGGGAATGCTTCACAGAGGGTAGAAATTAACAGATTATTTAAATAACTCAATGTAAGAGATCTTTATATATGATAAAATATATTATTTATTTATTAATGCTTTTGATATAATCTTCATTGTATTTTTTTCATTAACACCAGGATTCGGCAAAGATTTCCTAAAATGCACATGTAGTTTTATCACATAGTATTATAAAATGCTTACATTTGTGAAGTTTTATGGGAAGAAATGGAACCCGTGATCGAGGCTAAGAGGAAGGCCCTACTGGCTTACAAGGTCACGCCCACTCCCAGTACACTTCAAGCTCTACGGGCTGCCAGGAACAAAGTCCAGAAGACCGCCCGCCACTGTGCCAACACCTATTGGCTAAACCTGTGCAGAAGCATTCAGGAAGCCGCCGATATAGGCAACGCACGAGGAATGTATGAGGGTATCAAGAAGGCAACAGGCCCAATACCCTCCAAGACCGCCCCCCTTAAGTCCAAGACAGGTGAGGTCATCACTGACCAGGAACAGCAAATGCGGCGGTGGACCGAGCACTACCTCGAGCTGTACGCGACGAGGAACACCGTAACAGACACTGCTCTTAACGCCATCCCAGACCTACCAGTCATGGAGGAGCTAGACACCCCACCTACTGCGGCAGAGCTCGGCAAAGCCATCGACAGCCTCGCTTGCGGGAAAGCACCAGGAAGCGACGGAATCCCTCCAGAAATCCTAAAGAGCGGGAAACCAGTCCTGCTACAGCCGCTCCACCATCTACTCTGTCTCTGCTGGAAGGAGGGTTACATCCCCCAGGATATGAGAGACGCCAACATTATCACCATGTACAAGAACAAAGGAGACCGCAGCGACTGCAACAACTACCGGGGCATCTCTCTCCTCAGCGTCGTCGGCAAAGTATTCGCCCGGGTCGCTCTTGCCCGCCTGCAGACCCTTGCTTCCCGCGTCTACCCAGAGTCCCAGTGTGGCTTCAGAGCTGGCCGATCAACAGTGGACATGATCTTCTCCCTACGCCAGCTGCAGGAGAAGTGTCACGAGCAGCATAAACCACTCTACCTCGCCTTTATCGACCTCACGAAGGCGTTTGATCTGGTCAGTCGAAGCGGTCTCTTCAGCTTGCTACGGAAGATTGGCTGTCCACCACATCTGCTTGCTGTGGTCATGTCCTTTCACGACAACATGCACAGCACGGTGTCCTACAACGGCGCAACCTCTGAGGCCTTCCCAGTCAGCAGCGGAGTAAAGCAGGGCTGCGTCCTCGCGCCTACGCTGTTCGGAATCTTCTTCTCCATGCTCCTCCAATACGCCTTTAAGGACTGCAGCGAGGGTGTCTTCAT
Organism: Furipterus horrens; assembly: GCF_987537825.1. Classification (NCBI taxonomy): domain Eukaryota; kingdom Metazoa; phylum Chordata; class Mammalia; order Chiroptera; family Furipteridae; genus Furipterus; species Furipterus horrens. Next base: position 15,466,148 of record NW_028327171.1, read on the forward strand.
TCACACCAGATCCGATGGCAAGCTCTACAACCTGGCCCGTCTACGAGCCAAGACCAAAGTCAAAGAGGTGCTCATCCGTGAGATGCTCTTCGCCGACGACGCAGCTTTGACATCACACTCCGAAGAGGGACTCCAGCAGCTAGTCACTTGCCTTTCCCACGCATGCAAGGAGTTCAGACTAGCCATCAGCCTGACGAAGACGAATGTTATGGCTCAAGGCACGGGGACTCCCCCATGCATCACCATCGACGGGTACACCCTGGAGGTTGTCAACGACTTCACTTACCTCGGGTCCACCATCTCGAGCTCTCTGTCAGTCGACTTGGAGGTCAACCGGAGAATCGCCAGGGCAGCCACAGTTATGGCCAGACTGAACCGGCGGACGTGGAACAATTCCAGCCTCACTGAGAAAACCAGACTGCGCATCTACCAAGCCTGCGTACTCAGCACTCTCCTCTATGGCAGCGAGACGTGGACCACCTACGCAAGGCACGAAAGGAAACTCAACAGCTTCCACATGAGGTGCCTGCGACGCGTCCTGCATGTCGCCTGGCAGGATAAGGTCCCCAACACCGAGGTGCTGAAGCGAGCCAATATGAGCAGTTTGCATGCAGTTCTTAGCGAGAGACGCCTCAGGTGGCTCGGCCATGTCAAAAGAATGGATGCAGGCCGTATCCCCAAAGACCTCCTCTACGGCGAGCTAGCAGAAGGCAAGAGGATGACAGGGCGCCCAAAACTGCGGTTCAAAGACATCTGCAAAAAGGACATGACACAATGCTCCATCAATCTCAACACATGGGAAGTTCAAGCAGACGACCGCCTAGCCTGGAGGCTCGCGGTCAGGCAAGGTACGTCACGCACGGAGGCTGCGCGCAACGAGGAGGTGGCCCAGAAAAGATCGAGGCGGAAGCAGCGTCAGCAGCAGCAACAACAGCCATCTGCCTTCACCTGTAACAAGTGAGGCAGGGATTGTCACTCCCGAATCGGACTGCACAGCCATTCTCGGCGGTGCAGATAGACTCTCGGGAAGCTACGCCATCGTCTCTCGAGACGGACGGCTGCCGACGACGATACACACATACAAAATGTATAACTTTAGTATATGTTTAATGTGCTATAAAAGATAAAACTGAGTTAAATAAGTTACATTTTATTCACAGTAATACTACTATGTAGAAGAATATGAACCTGAAATATAGAGTTTGGCCACACTCACAAATGTGATTTCACAGAATTTTTACTCATAAAATATAAAGTAAAAAGATAAGAAGGAAATGTTAAATAATAAAATAAAATATAAATATATAAAAACTTCCAAAAATTGGAGTAATAAATTCAAATAATTAAAATGAGTTAATGCAAAATTCTTTGCCTGAGGAAAAATACGTCCAAGTAACTATGTAGATTTATCTTCATAGTATTTCACATAATAAGTTTAAATAATGTATTTTGATATATGGATATGTGCTAATTTAACACAACTTCAAACATGAAAACCGACATAGCTCCAAGATAAGTGGAAATTCAAGCTATTAAAAAGGTAATGTCATTTGAGATGCATTGGATTCATTCTTCCATTCTAATTCATATTTACTTTCCATAGCTCGAAGATTTTGTTCAACTCTGGATGCTGATTTAAATGCATACAATATCAAGCCAGAGTGAACTCAGGATGAAAATAAGCAGGGTATTGAGGTGTAAATGCAAAAACAAACAAAAAAAATATATGGTTTGTAATGTGGAATACATTTTCAGATGTTTGAAGATATATTAGTTGTAATGTAATGGAAAATTGCTTGGCATAGCTCATGATTTCGGAACTCAGACTAATTGGTGGGTTTTTCCTTAAAATTAAAATGTACTTTAGCCATATAAAGTTAGTAAATGTTCATAAATGAGTTAAACATTGTTCGGGGGCCATGGTGGAAGACATCCATAGTACCCCAAACAAGTGGTGTAAATGGGACGCAGCACTTTCATAACGACACAGATGGACTTAATCTCTGCTAGCATTTGCTTACAGAGCCTGCCACAAACCAGTGCTTCTGTGTGAGTTTTAAATCATATAATCCAACAGATTTGTCTTTTTTTTCCATTGGAATATTTTTTTTATTGTGAATAACAATATCATCAAATCATTCTATGCTATTAGAAATTAAACGGTTCAGTTGGATACCGGTTGTTTGTTATATGACCCAGGATATTGAGGAGTGACTATGCCTTAGAAAAGAATGAAGTCAGAATATCTGTAGCACAGAGGAGAGATTAAGCCCACTGAAGTACACTTTATTCACTTCTTTAGAAGTCTTGCTGTTTTCCTGCAGGTAATTAATATGACTTGTTCAAATTCTTTCTTTAATTGCTTTGGTTACACCTTTAGCATTTCAGTAAAGTATCCTTTAATCACTAAGCTAGTTTGAGTAGTTTTTTTTTTTTTTCCTGTGTTTTTCTTCCAAAGGGTATTGTGTAAATTACATGTCCATTGCAGATGAACTAAAGTAATATTTCTCAACCACATTATAGCAACTAGAATAATAATGTGAGATATCTTGGACATTTGAAGATCATACTAGTTTGTAACAAAACTTTCTTTCTTTGAATTCCATCCAAGATTAAATCTCAGCAAGTAGCTTTCTATATAAAATCACCTTCCTGTTTCTCAGTATGGCTCAATTTTAGTTCAAATTTGTTTCTGTAAATGTAAGAATGCTAATATGTAATTAAATATATAGATTTGATATATTTTTTAAGTTACTGTCTTCAAATTGTTTTGAAAATAGTACAGTCACAATTTGCAATAATTAGATGATTTTTTTTTTTTAAATAACTAATTTGTAGACATTTTGAAAGGTCTTTGCTTGACCAAACTTTGGTCAGGATTTTGCACCCTCTAGGCCCAACTATGCACTCTCTTAGAATTCTACTTTTAGGAGGACACTGCTAAATCAGTTTAAGGAGAGCCCCTCCCCTTGATATCTGATCACCCTAGACATCCGATTCTGTTCTTCATCCTCCAATATCCCCAGGGTGACATTTGATCACCTTGGCCTGTCTTCAGCCAAGAATCCTGTAAGGTTGGTTTAGCCAGAATTGCCTGTACCTCTACTACTTCCTCTTAGTAATTTTCTGTCTCCTGACTCCCCCCGCTCCCCCTTGCTCTTTGACTGTAAATTCCTACTTCTCCGTGCTGTATTCAGAACTGATCCAGGCTGTATACAGAGGCCTGTTTTCCTCAATTGCAATAGTTCTAAGTAAAATCTGCTTTATCTGCTTTAATATCCAGATTTGGATGTTCTTTGACACATTCTTGGCTTTTATCAGTTGTACTCAAGTTCCAACATTTAAATGCATGAGCTCCAAAACACAAGAATGCACTTGCATAATTTTAAGAGATACACAGACAAGACCGTATTTGTAGCTGACAGAGGTACACAGTGCTCCCCATCAGAGCTGCAACTGATCCCAGCCCTTTCCAAACTCTCCAGGCATTTCCAACAGTCTGAGCAGGTAAATTGTATGTGCAGACACTGTGGCAACCAAGCTTGGAATAGTGGACGCTCAATGACAAGGTCACACATGCCTTTGTATTTTAAAAAGGTAAAAGCCACAGTGGCTCACTAGAGCGTAGATTCACACTGTGACCAGCAGTGCATAGGGCTCAGCTCCTGTTCACAGGGGGCAGAAGAGCAGGGACCTCCATCTGCTCACCCTTCTGCCCTTGAAATTGGGCAGTGTGTGAAATTCAGAGGAAAAAAATTAATGACTCTTAAAGGAAGATTGTCTCTTACAAGTAATCCAGCCTAATCTCATTCTCCTTTGGCCAAACCCATTGCTCCTCCTACTTTTCTCTTTTGTTTATTAAGTCTTCACTTTGAAACATGCTCACAAGATTCATCTGAGATTTTTTTAAAAAGTTAGAAGACTTGCTCCAGAAATTTGTATCATGTCCTTCACCATCCATTTAATTAATTGTTTTATCACTCACACTTTATCTCTTCAAGATGAAAAAAATTAAACCAAAACTGAAGATAAAATAAAATCTTTAGCCTCAAGGCATTTATCTTCTGTCCTGGACATCTAAGTACCAAAACACATGGTCTGGATATTTTTATTCAAGTCATATTGGCGATGTGAATAGGAACTGATGAATGTAACAGCTCTTGGCTTTGTCTCTATCACAATTTGGAGAAAACATTCCAGAAAATTTGAATATTCTGAGTGATTGTGTCATCTTCTTCACTGATAAAAATATACTTTTTTAAGTGATATGTACCAAATAAAAGAAATTATCCTTTTGCTTAAATGCTATCTCCTCTGAGGAGTTATTTATACAAATATATAAACTATAAAGTAGTACTCCTGAATGTTCCCTTTTTCCTACTTTATTTTTTTTTCATCACATCTATGCACTAGCTGATATAACATTTAATTGACATTATCTGTCTCCCTCACTGTGTATAAACTCCACTGGAGCAGAGACTTGTTCAATTTCAGTTACCTCTTTGTTTTTAGTGTTAGGACAAAGCCTCATATACAGGGGGCCCTTGGTAAACATTGTTCTATGAAAGCAGCTTATGCTTTAAAAAAGCACTCCTGGAAATCTAGACTAGCACTGCACTTTCAAATGTTTTGCCTTAAATAGAAGTGATGAAACCTAAAAAGGACAGTTTTGAACAGCTATAGAAAGTACCCTATATTATTAATGAAAAGAATCTCTTCAATAATTTTTTCACTCTTCGTAAAATACACTCATATTCAGTGCTTTAACTTTTCATATGCATCTTGTTTTGTGCTAAACTCCATTATCACTGTACGAGGCTGATAGGGCTGCCATAACAAATCACCATAGACTGGGTGGCTTAAAGAGCAGACATTTGTTTCTCACAGTTCCAGAGTTCAAATGTCCAAGGGAAGGTCCTAGCCAGTTCAGTTTCCTCCTGAGGCCTCTCTCCTTGGCCTGTGAATGGTCACATCATCGCATGATCTTTTCTTTATGCACAGGCATCCCTGGTGTTTCTTCCTCCTCTTACAAGGACACAAGTCATATTGGATGTAGGCACTACATATACAACCTCATTTAACATTAGTTACCTCTTTAATAGTCTTGTCTCCGAATATAATCACATCAGGGGTTTGGCTTCAACATGCAAATTTGAGGAAATAATTTATACAAACCGATGGAAAGTTCTTAATTTTCACAAAAGGTAATTAGTTCTGGCTTTACAAACAATAAACTAAGAAATTACTAACTTTTTTCCTAATACTTGGTAGAGGTTAAAAAGAAGTTGTCCTCGTAATCTTCAACTATAATAATATGATTTTGTGTGACCAGCATTTTCTTGTGTAGCTTTTAACAGATTACACGTGAGTATTGATATTAGAACTCGGGAAGAATGTTGCTATTGAATTCTGATGTTTGTTACATTTGTACTTGTTTTATTTCAATGCCATCTATAATGTCAGGTCACATATTAATAGATGGTTTCTTTTGAGAAAGATTATATTTTAGACTATCAGTCAATATAAAGGAATATAAAGAAGTCACTATCATGAATATTGAATAGACCCTATTTTCTATTATAAATGTGCTATGCTCCAACAAGAAATTTAAAAAGTTAGATAAAGATTACTAATCTGGTGTCCTAACAATAATTAAATTCTAATTTTGATAATTTATCAAGACATATTGGACTTAAAATCCCAAATAGATTATTTGAAGAAAATATATTTTGATCTTAATATACTACTCAATGAATCAAGGGGAAGAAAAGTTTCTAAAGAGGTTATTTCTTTGAGTTAATTTAACATTATATCCTATAAATTCCAAAGATATCAGAGCCCACTACTTTGGAGGAAAAGATGGAGGGTCTCCGGACCCTTACCTCAGCTTTTGAAAGGTGGATGGGATTATTTTTAAATATTAGTCATTCACATATATTATGGTGAAGAAAAGTTAACAAGCATAATGATGTTTCAAAATGGATAAACAATCTCTATTCAAATAGACCTTGGATGATATTGTTACTTTACTTAAAACTAATTATTTGGCGGTGGTTTGCCGGTTTTCAGGTAATGGGTGACTTTCACTCAACTTTTTTTATACCTTTCACTGGTTGGTTGGGAGAAGCTATAGAAAACACAGTTAAGGACATAGGTTTTGATACATAAATTCTGCCAGTGGATAAGGATAGAGAAGGCCACTTAACTATTCGGAACTCCAGTTGTGAGACAATTGTCTTGCAATGACAATGGAGAAAGCAATAGTGTTTTTCCATACGGATGTGTTGACCATTTTACAAAATAATCCTTGAAATATTCTCAGCATAGGCTTTAGTACGTAAAAACAGCTTTCATTACATGTTACCTATTCTTATTTTTGATTCATTGTCAAATTAATGTAAAAACAGAATAGTTTTTGTATACACTGCCAACTTTGGAATAAGTCTTAATATAAAATGTTCAACACCATCTGTATAAAGGATATAAAGTGCAATTTAAATATAATTAGTAAAAAATTTGGGGTTTATAGGTTGTATATCCCCCACCTTCCAAATTCATATGTTCAAGTCCTAATTCTCAGTACCTCAGAATATGTTTGCCCTTAATTTGACAATAGGTAGTGGCAGATATAATTGGTTAAGATGGAATCACACTATATAATAGGAAGTGGCCTTCATCCAAAATGAAGGTTGTCCTTTTTTTATAGAAAGGAGAAATTCAGACACATACCAGACACTCCCACAGGGGGAAAGTCTCGTGCAAGTAAAGGCAGAGATTGGTGTGATACTGTTACAAGCCAAGGAATGCCAACTCCCTAAAACCTGGGGGAGAGACATGGAACAGAATCTCATGCACAGCCTTCGGAAGGAACTAACCCTGCCAACACCTTTATCTCAGACTTCTAGACTCCAGAACTACAAGTCAAGACATTCGTGTAATTTAAGCTACGCAGTGTGTGGTATATACCTTGTTACAGAAGCCATAATAAACTAATATTGGGTTAGATAAAATCTTGGATGCTAATCCTCAAAAATGTGATGTAAGCAGTAATCACATTGGTTTCTTAATATTTTCAAGGAAAAAGAACTACTAATCCATGTAAGAATCTAGGAGAGTCCTCTTCCTTGACTGAATGAACTGTTCTGGAGGTGATATATTTGCACAACTGTGGAAGAAAGAATTTTTGGACACTACTCCAGATAAATTAATTAATAAGATCGCCTATTTCACAGCTATATCATCACCACATGCAAAAAATGAACAAAGTTGCACATAAATTTACCAAATTAATATTCAACCAATATGTAATTGAAAAATGTGACAGGCTAATTGTAAATAATTCTTACAGTGATGACCCAGGAAATCCCAAAGTAAGAAACAACAAATAAATAGTCATAGGCTAATCTAAAAAAAATGATACTTAATAGTCCAGTCCTACCTATAAAATAAGGTGATAAGGAGAATTAAAAAACATTTTATTCTTATTTTATTTTGAAAAAATCAATTATTCTTCACAGATACAGCTATGATCAAACATTGGTAATCACTTAATTATTTTATAATTAAATACTACAAAATTTAGCACTTTAAGTTAAACAATTGTGTTCATTTTTATTTTTGCATTTGTATATTCCCAGAGTTATGCAGTCATCATCACCATCAAATTTCAGAACTATCTTATTAACTTAAAAAGGAAACTTGTATCCATTCAAATTTTCTCTTAATATCTCTCTCGACTCATTCTCTGGAAACCAATAATCTGTTTTCTCTTTTTTAGTTCATAAAATAATCTGTTTCGTGTGTTTTCTAGACCTTCTATTCAATGTATTTTTTTAGAAACTTATTTCACTTAACATGTTTTTATCCATGTTGTAACACATACAATTAAACTTTTTTATTTTGGAATAATTTATTATATGAATCTATGTATTATAATTACCCATTTATAAGTTGATGCATATTTGTGTTGTTTCTTTTGGTTATCATGAGTAATGGCTCTATGAACACTTGTGTGCACCTTGTTATTTTGATAATTTTAATTTTTTGATTATATACAAAAGGGTGGTATTCCTATGTTATATAGTATCAGGAACTGCAAAATGTTTTCAAAATCAGCTGCACAATTTTGAAATACCAATGGCTATCTATGACTGTTCCACTTCTCCATCTCTAATGCAGCTCTTATACCTATTATAGCCATCGTAGTTGGTGTGAAGTGCTATCTTGTGATTTTGATTTGCATTTCTCTAGTGATTAACATAAAGTATGTTTTCATGTCCTTATTGGCCACTTACATATTTTTCTGTAAAAATGGCTATTCAAAACCTTTGCCCAATTTTTCTTGTTGAGTTGTAAAAGTTCTTTGTACAATGAATTCTGGATGCAAGTCCTTTGAATGACATTTAATTTCCAACTATTTTCTTTCATTCCATGAGTTGTATTTTTTGATGACATCCCTTTCTAGCACGAGAGTTGTTAATTTCGATGAATTCCACTTTATATGCTTGTGCTTCTGTCACTTATATTTTTGACTTCAAATGTTTCCAAGATCATACCTGGGTACTTTTATGTTTCCCTCCAAGAGTTGTTTCAAAACCATATGTTTAAAAGACTATTCTTTTCTTGTTGAACCATATCCTCAAGGAAATTAGTTGACCATATAATGTGAGAATTTGTTTCTGGACTCTCAGTTTTATTATATTGACATATAAACCTAGCCTTAATCTAATCCTCAAAGTTTTTTTACAGATTCCTCAGTATCCTGATATAAAAGATTATGTTATCTGCAAATAGAGATTTACTTTCTTTCTTTCTTTGCAATCTAATGTCTTGTGTTTTTACTTGCTAATTGCTCTGGATAGAATCTTTTGCTCAGGGTTGAATAGCACTGGTACAACACTTTCTTCTCTTGTCCCTGATTTTAAGGGGAAAGTTTAAAATTTTATACCATTAAGTCTGGTTTCAACGATGGGTATTTCATAAATGCCCTTTTACAGACTGAGGAAGCTATCTTCTTTTCCATGTTTGTTGGGTGTTTTTATCATAAAAAGGTATTGGTTTTTTTTCAAATTGTTTTTTCTGACATCTATTGAATAAAATGTGTCCCTTTGTTCTTTATGATATTAATATGATTTATTTATTGGTTGATTGTTCCAAGTTTAATTATTCTTGCCTTCTTTTCTTTATTCCACTTGGTCATAGTGTATAATACATGTATGCATATGAGGCTGGACTCAGTTGACTAGTATTATCCTAATGTATTTTTCTAGTGTCTTAAGGTATAAGGATATGATATTGACTTGATATCTCTCCCTTTTTAACACAGTCATGTATGGCTATATATTTCTCCTTAACCATTCTTTCAGCTTCATCTTATAATCTTTGGTTTGGGATTTTGTTTTCAAAGTTTATTTAACTACCTTTGTGATTTATCTTTAACTCATTGGATATTAAAATACTGTTATTTAATTTCCACATTCTTGTGGCTTTTTTGTTGATTTCCAACTTAATTATTTAGTATTAAAGAACATACTTTGTATGATTGAAATATTTTTAAGTGTATTGAAACATGTTAAAAGAAAGGAGAGAGGGATGGAGAGAAAGAAGGAGAAAGGGAATCACTAATGATGGTCCTAAGCACCGAGTCCTTACCAGTATGCTTTGTATTCTCTTAAGTAGCTGCTGAATATTATCATGTTCTCCACCTTTCTTCCACTTCTATAGTTTATATCAGAATCACGTTTCTTTTCCTGTCACCTCATATATATATATATATATATATATATATATATATATATATATATATATATATATATATATACATATACACACACACACACATATATATACTCTGCCTCACAGACATAATTCTGAATAAATTAGTTACTACTGACGTCACTGCTTAAAACATAAAATCAAGGCAACTCTTTACCTAACTACTAACACTTTCTGGCCCTAAACCCTGAAAACTCTCTTCTCTCTTAATGTTGCACAACTATTGTTGGTTCCCTGAACTCATCAAGTGCTTTCTTGACTACATTTCAGTGCCTGCAACACTCCACTTCTCCATCAGCACATGGAGAGTACCATCTGATTATCCATGTCCAGGCTCTAGCAGTTACTTTCAAAAGCTTCCCTTACCTAGGAAAGCCTTGCCAACCACCAGTTTCTTTACAGGCTCCAAGTTAGGCAGCATCTAGCAACGTAGTTCCAAACCCCACAGGTTTAGTCAAAAGTAAAGTATTACAGGATATTTTGTGGAGAATAGCTGCCAGGCTTGGGGATGCTTCATTCTGTTTTCTCAGTTCAAGAACCAATTCGGAACTTAGCTGAAATCCTCTATTTTACTGGACTTCCTCAGTCATAATTTCTTTTTTATTGAACTAAGATTTTGCAATATCTGACCTGCAAATAATATCAAATAAGGGATTAAAATAAAGTTTATTGTAGGCTTCTTTATTTCAACATATGTTTTATGTTAATTAGCTATTTTTGATATCTGGAGTTTTAAATAAAAGTCCACCTAAGAAGAAGTAGAAATAAAGTTATTTAGCTTCCTCATCCCCCTTTTCCCCACTCATCACTCCTCACTTCACAGGTATGTTCAAGACTTATTACTCAGCTTCAAAGCCTTATAAGTCCTCTGATGAAATGTCAGGTGTCTGTTTAAGTATTAATATTGCATGCTTGATTTCAGCCACGTCCTTCCTACTGAATGTGGGAAATGTGTCTCTTAATAAGATAGATGATATAATTTGGAATGCCCTTTGCCTCTACATTTGGCACAGAAAATACATGTTTTTGTATATAGTTTGTTGATGTTAGAGTTGGGGATAATTTTGTAGCTAACCACCAAAATTTTGAAGTTATTTCAAGTTAATGGATAATAATTAGGTATTCCAAAGAGAAATCTCTTCTTAAAGGTCACGATGAAGAATCAGGTATTATTGAATCATATTTTTTCAGGACCACAGAAATAATATAATTACTTATTAGTCACACCTGATAATATAATTCCTTCCCTATGGGGCTCCCAAATGACTAGTAAATGGAGAAATAATGATATCTACCAGACTCATGCTAAAATTCCCAAAGCAATGCTTATTTGCTAGAAACTAGGCCTGGATTCGAGTGTGCATTGAAGAAGCAAGAAAACCTCTTCCTTCACCTTGAATCATAATCTTAAGATCAAACAGAAACTGGAGGTTTGAGGAAAAGTTATAATGGATCTACTTTTAGAGGTCTGATATAACAACTAAATATTTGAAGCACATTATATATTTAAAAAAAAAACCAAAAACTACTATGGGTTGAATTATATTCCCAACAGATGCTAAAGTCCTACACCCCGGTATCTGTGAGTGTGAGCTTTTCTGGAAATCGTGTCTTTGCAGATGATCAAGTTAAGATGCTGTCAATAGTGTGGGCCCATAACCAATGTCACTGGTGCCCTAATAAATAGGGGACATTTGAGACGCATAGTGAAGATTTAAGGGAGGCTGCCACATCCAAGGAACACCAACATTTTCCGGCAAACCATCAGATAGATGCTGGGGAGCGGCATGGAACAAGTTCTCCTTCATAGACTTTGGAAGGAACCAGCACTCTAGGTACCTTGATTTCTTACCTCCAGAACTGTAAGACAATAATTTCTAAGTCGTACAGTTTGTGAAACTTTATTATGGCAGTCCTAACAAACTAGCACAGGAGCTATCCATAATTTTAATTAATAAAATGGACTTATTCAAGGGTAATATAGTTAATTTATATGTGGACAATCTCCTGTTTTAGTTAAAGAATTTATTCCAAAATCAAAGTTGTAGAAAGATTCTGTGACAGATGTATACTAGTCCTGTTGAATTTATGTGACAAATCAGCAGAAATTCAATGTGTCTTGATTATTTGAACATATATTACATCAAACTAATTTCCTTCAGAACATGCTAATAGTTTAGATTTATTTTAGAACATGATTGTTTAATACATTCAACCTTTGGGTGATTTTAAAATAAGCACCAAGACAAAAAACAAATAAAATAACAAATGTTCTATCATTTTGCCCATGGCATAAGAGATTCAAAATCGAGTGAAACACAGTAAAAGGTAATATAAAAACTTGTTGCCCTGAGGTTAAAAACTGTTTGCCTAATATGTCACGTAGAATTGTTCTAAAATAGATTTATATGATTGATAAAGTGTATAAATCTGTCATAATATCATAAACCATTGGTACTCAACAAGTTTAAAGATATTATATAATAATAACACTGATTAAGTAATTAATTTACTAAAAATAATGAAACACTCCATTATACATGATGTTGAAAATCAATGTAATCGATTATTTTCCTGTTCTTACTGACATAAATTATTATTTACTTTCAAAACATAGTTTTTTATCAACAAAAATAAAAATGCTAGTTTAGTGAGTATAACATTTTTAAAAAACAAAACCTCAAATATGCATGGCAAGGAAGGTTGTTTTCTATATTATAAATTAATGAACATCGATTTTACCAGGAGAAAGAAAATGTAATTATAAAGTCTCAGTAAAAACCTCAGCCATTTTAAGCATCTTTTCTACCTGTAGTTTAGGATTAGTTCTAAACACTGAAGGGTTATCAAGCCATGTGACGTCTTTGGAGAGGAGGTGCCTATCTCTGTGTCTTTTTAAATTAAATTTATTAGGGTGACATTGGTAATAAGATGATATGTTTTAAGTGTGTAATTCTATGAGGCATGATCTGTATATCGCATTGTGCGCCACCACCCAAAGTTACCCAGAGTTAAATCTGTACCATATACTTGACCCCTTTTACCCTTTACTTCCCTACCCCCTTTCCTCTGGTAACCACCATACTGTTGACTGTGTCCACTTCTATGTCTTGATGTGCCCTGTAGGGGTTGCTAAAGAGGCACCAGCCTCCTTGTCTTTCTCAGGTACCATCCTATCTCCATGAGGGTAGCTCTAAAAGGACTGCCTAATGGGATGGCTATGTGAATAATGGTTGAAAGAGTTTCAGCTTCAGTTTCCCATCTCCTAAAGGAAAAGGCCTCACAGACAGCTCAGTAGCTCTCACACTGTTTAATGGGCTTGGGAAGCTTCACTCATCCTCCTTGTGTTTTCCCTTAGGCTGATGGATGAATTTGAGGGTCTCTTCACTTCTTTTATTCCACAAGAGACTCTCCTTGGCCAGTTTTCACCCTTGTGGTTTAGAGAACTTGTGCTGCATTGTGGCCTCTCAGAGGGGAGCCATGACATTGGTCTCATCTCTACCCAGTCCCCTAAATTTGTCTCCTGGACATGCATCTTTATTATTGATGCTACATTGCCACGCGCTGCCAGGTTTTCTGCTTAAAGATGCTCGACAGCGGCCATCTTCTCGCTTCCTTTCTGCTTACATTTTCTTCCACTCTTCCTACAACAGGGCTTCTTTATTTGACATGGTCAATTGGGGGAAGTTATGGCTCAAGATATGAAAGATATTTAGCAGTAAATTTATCTGCTTTTCCCCTTTCTGTCCTGTTTCTATCATTCTGCCATGGTAACTTTCTGGCTAAGCAGAGGTGGCTAATGTTAGATGCCTGGACTAAGGACATAGCTTTAGTATCTTTAAAAACAAACAAACTCACTGAAGCATCAAAACTACAAAACTTGATGTAGGTTATTTCAAATATTTGTCTTGACACCAGGCTGTCTTCCTATGCATGCCACTTGTATATAAGGTCCTGTGACAGAAAGACTCTACACTTGATATAATGTTCTACTACCACTGTCTTAAAATTCTTAATAATTTTTGAGTAAGTGGTTTTATATTTTCTCTTGGACTAGACACCACAATTATGCAGCTTCTCCTGTTTGGCATACTAGGGATTACAAAATACATCAATTTTCAAGCCAAACAAGGATAAGATAAACCATGGAAAATTACTATTATAAGTTAAATAAATAGCTTTTTCAATAAACATGTAGTTATTTTCTAGAACTGTAAATTGAACCCATCTAAGACATTGGAAATAAAAAATACAGTAAACACAACATAATACCAGCCAAAGTATATCCAAAAATAATAATGACTTTTATGTTTAAACTGCCAGGTTTACCAGCTCAGCTGCTCAAGACCTCGCATTTGTATTGTCCTTTTATGCAGTGACACCTAACTCAAGATCTTGTTCCTGTGCTCAGTGTTTCATTGTTCCTGGGAGACTTTGATGTCCATGAAGATAAACAAATGATTACATTGCATCCTCAGTTTCTTGACTTCTTTATGTCCAGTCACATTTTTCTCTGTATCATCTTAGTGGCCTTTAAACCAAACCCTAGACCGTATGATTTCCTGACACTTCTGTTCTCAGTAAGATATTTCAGAAACCGAAATCCATATCTGAATGCCTTTATTTCCATCTTGTTTGTTCAGTTATTCTCTAAAGATTTTTAAATAATTAACCGAGGCACCACCAAAATATACCCATCAATATATTAAATGCTGTCAAATTAAAATATAAATTTAAATGCAGCTTTTCAAGTAGATAAAAAACGAATCTCAAGTCTATTTTGCATGTAAGATACATACTTAAAGGAAAGTGGTTAATAAAGTATGTAAAATCATGGGCAGAACATATCAAGACAAGCAAAAGAAAAAACAACCTGGGTTAATATTTTCTTGAATGACACAAGGTAGAAAGTTGGAAAAAAATACTTAACAATTGTAAAGACTGAAATTTCATAGTGATAAAATGTATAATAATGAAAAATAAAATATGAGCAACACATCTCTTTGTACCAAACCTTCAGAATTTAAATAATAGTGACAAAAATGACTAAATAGTAAAAGTAATTAACATTATTTCAAGTTGTTGTTTTTCTGTCCAAAAGGAGTAGTATCAAAATAAAAATAGTCAGAATTAATAAAGTTAGAGTTATTATAGAAACTATTTGATAATGATTAAGTATCTTCTTTTACCTTACCTTTAAAGAATTGAGCATTGTTTATTTAAAAAATTTCAACCCATAGTTTTAGAAAAATGCTAATATTGCTTATGTCAACTAAAAAAGATAGGAATAAAGTGAATTATTAAATATTAAAGGTATTTTAGTGATATTAATGGGCAATAATTAACAAAAAAGCAAAATATTAAAAAGATGTCCATGAAAATCAGGAATGAGAGGACAATGGCTATTGTGATCATTTGAGTATTGTCGAGATAATACAACAATGGGATAAACTAGGTAAAATTGAAATGACCATAAGAAATAGCAACAAAATACTTTTAATACTGGAAAATATTTAAGCATTTTCAGTTTTAAAAAATACTAAAATTAATAAAGGGTTTTGGTGACATGGTTAGATAAAAGATAAATATTTAAAAAGTAACATTTTCTTCTTATTATATGTAGTTAAATGTCATAATGGAAACACTACCTTTTCACAATCAAAATAACATCTCTATAATCTTGCATATAAATATAGAAGACAAGGACACCCATATTAATAAAAATCAAAACTTATTAAATATTACGATAATTAATGCATGACAGATAAAATAGAAACATAGTGACATTGGGAAGATTTAATACCATCACACATTACTTCTCCCCAAATTTATCTTTCTCTATTTAATTATAACAACATTCTATTAATGTAGTACACATTGGCCTAACCATAAAGGGTGTAAAAAGATACATGCAAAGGCAATCAAACCCACTCACTACAATGTGAAAATATGTGTAGTCTACCAATCAACCCAAGAATCTTCTGCAAGTAGAGAGATCTGGGAAGAGGTTGTAACCACTCTGGTAGTACTAGGTCACATGTTCTAAAACTTTCAGATTCAAGAACCTTCAATCTCTTAAAAATTATTGACTCCAAGGTGACCTTCTTTATGTAAGGCATATCTATCAATATATGCCATATTAGAATTTAAAGCTAATAATAAAAATATTTATTTTTAAATAATAAAATCACATAATTTATTAAAGTGAATTATATATTTTCTACAATAAAAATTTAGTGTGAAATAAAAGAAACCAGCTGGATTTTCATAATCTGCTTAATCTGCTTTGTATTCAAACTGTTGCAACATACTATTTATTTGAAGTATATGGATAAATATACTCACACATGACATGAATAAGCAAGGAGTATTTAAACCACTTTCTGAAGTAATTATAAATATCCCTTTTTAATTGTAGACCAAAACTTGACTAGTTGTAGTTTCTTAACGGTTAGTTACAATGTGATTAGTCTAAAACCATATCCGATAACTTTGTGTACTCTGTTTCTTTAAAATCTATTGATTAATTTTGCTCCATGAAATTTTATTTTGTGTGTGCATTATTTTGTAATATGTATTCATAATTTGAAAAATTTTGTTCCAATGATTCTATAGATCTTGCAAATGCTGGCATATTTTATTAAACACCATCAAGATAACATTACTTAATCATGATCAATGACATTAGAAAAATCTTTAAATTTTGAAAATATAGTAAGCTTAAGATGGCAGATGCAAGTTTTCCAAAATGCAATTTGTACTTGAGAGCTCACATTTTATTATTGGCAACAATTTAAAAATTTTGCTTGGAATGACAGCCTCATTTGTTTCATTTTAAGAATATGTCTGCCAAATATCCAAATCTGAATAATCACAGTTTGTCTTTTAGTGATTCTTTCAAAAGTGCTTTCCTTTGATACAACTATCATACATTGGTATGAAGCAGAAGTGTTTTATGTGTATTTCTCATTTCAGCACATGGGGTATTAAAAAGCATCAAGATTTAAGAAAACTAATATTTACTGCTTCATCAGGGACATTTGTTAGTGAAAGAGGCTTTTTCTTCCTTTTTCTTATTATATAAATTTCAAGTGTACATTTCCATTATATGTCACTTGTAATTGCATTCTGTACCGACCACCCAGTTAAATCTTCTGTAGCCATGTATGTGGCTTACGCTCTGTTACCCCCCCACCCCTCTTCCCTCTGTAACCACTATAATATATCTGTACCTGTGGGGTTTTGTTTTTTATTTTCTTGTTTGTGCATTTGTTATTTTCAGTTTTATAGCCCACAAGAGTGAAATAATATATTTATTAATATTTTCTGACTTATTTTGCTAACCATAATGTTCTCAAGATCTATCCATGCTGTTGGAAATGGTAGAATTTTATCTTTTCTTATGAAACAGACCTTTAAATTTTATTTTTTCCTGTATCTAGTATTGAAGATCATAACTACTTGGTCCACTTGCTATTACTGCCTTCCTTCATTGCTCTTCATTGCTTTTGCACCATCAAAGCAAATGTCAATCAGTGATGAAGGCAAATATTACAAATGTCAACTCAGTATAATTATAAAATAGTTAAGGTCTCTTAGACCCCTGCTGATCTAGACATTTAAGAAGAGTCACTTTTCCCCCCTCTTCTCTCAGTCCCATGATCTTCCTGGTCACAGTCTGACAACTTGGACTACTAAACCTTGAACACTAATTATTTTAAAGGCCTGCCTTCACCAACAGTATCCCAAAGCAGCTATAGAATGCTCAAACTTTTTCCCAACTAGGAGTGGATCAAAGGGACAGCCTGTCAAGCTAAGATACAGTTTCTCAAGTAAGGTATGGCAATAAGTCATAACTAGTGTGCAGAAGGACAATCTATCCCTTCATTTTTAACAGCAATGTTCAAAAACTTCACCTTGAACACAATGGAAGATAAAGTTGAGTGAGCACCTGTAATAAGAGGTGTCAAGACACAGTGTGCTAGCAATCAGTTGTTGTGTGGTTGTACCAAAGTGCTTCGTCGGCAGACGTCCGTCTCGAGAGATGATGGTGTAGCTTGCTGTGCAGTCCGACTCGGGAGTGACACGGTATCTGTCTCCTCCCGTGTTAAATCGACATCTTGCGATGACACTGGAGTGTCCTCTCCAGTGAAGCTGAAGCTACAGAGCCTGGGCAGGGTGATATGGAGGGTCTGCTGTTGCCCATGCAGCAGACCCCACCTCTCTTCGCAGCTGAAGGGTCCAAGGGAAAGACGGAGTCAATACAGCTTGGCTTCAGGTGCGCCGCAGGAGTTGCCGGTGTTGACTACAACGTCAAACCGCCTTAGGGACTCCGGCTCCGGATTTTCTGTCGGGGTTTACTCCCTAAGCCTTTCCCCTGAAGAGGTATGCCGCAAGGCAGCGGAGGTTTTTTGGAGTCAGAGTTTTCCTTCTCTGATGTGCCCTGACTGGAAGATCGAACCAGCGACACTTAGCTCGCAGGCCGACGCTCAATCCACTGAGCCAAACCAGCCAGGGCCAACCAAAGTGCTTAAGTACGTGTTAATCAAGGGTAATACAGTTTTCATTTCTGACCTGACAATAGCAAGAAAACATAATAGATATTTATATTGTTCCTAGGGAAATTTGCCTTCATCATTATATTTTATCTCTTAGGCTGTCTTACATTTATTTTTCAGTTTCTCAACAGTGTCTGGAGGGTAATGGCCACCTTCATTAGTTACTTTAGTCTTCAATCTGCTACAAAGAAAATGAGATAAAAATGCTAAACTATTGTACAGTAGTGTCAATGTTAAAGACTAGCTCTGGCTGGTGTGGCTTAGTGGAGTGCGTGCTGGCCTGAAAACCAGAAGGTCACGGCTTCAATTCCCAATCAGGGTGCATGCCTGGGTTGTGGACTAAGTCCCCAGTTAGGGTGCTCAAGGGGCAACCACACATTGATGTTTCTCTCCCTCTCTGTCTCCCTCCTTTCCCCTCTCTCTAAAAGCAAACAAAATCTTTTTTAAAAGACTAATAATTTATGTGAACAAAATTATTTTATATCAAAGAATATTACTTTTGAATGATTTTAAAATAGTTTTGTTGCCTAATTTTAATATATTTAAAGAGAAATAACTTTTATCTTAGCATATTTCACACAGCAAATACATTCCAGCAATATCTATTTAGTGAGGATAAATTACTTTGCCATATCATCGTCATCATCATCGGCAGCCGTCCATCTCGAGAGACGATGGCGTAGCTTCTTGAGAGTCTATCTGCACCGCCGAGAATGGCTGTGCAGTCCGACTCGGGAGTGACAATCCCTGCCGCACTTGTTACAGGTGAAGGCAGATGGCTGTTGTTGCTGCTGTTGACGCTGCTTCCGCCTCGATCTTTTCTGGGCTGCCTCCTCGTTGCGCGCAGCCTCTGCGCGGGACGTACCTTGCCTGACCGCGAGCCTCCAGGCTAGGCGGTCGTCTGCTTGAACTTCCCATGAGTTGAGATCGATGGAGCATTGTGTCATGTCCTTTTTGCAGATGTCTTTGAACCGCAGTTTTGGGCGCCCTGTCATCCTCTGGCCTTCTGCTAGCTCGCCGTAGAGGAGGTCTTTGGGAATATGGCCTGCATCCATTCTTTTGACATGGCCGAGCCACCTGAGGCATCTCTCGCTAAGAACTGCATGCAAACTGCTCATGTTGGCTCGCTTCAGCACCTCGGTGTTGGGGACCTTATCCTGCCAGGCGACATGCACGACGCGTCGCAGGCACCTCATGTGGAAGCTGTTGAGTTTCCTTTCGTGCCTTGCGTAGGTGGTCCACGTCTCGCTGCCATAGAGGAGAGTGCTGAGTACGCAGGCTTGGTAGATGCGCAGTCTGGTTTTCTCAGTGAGGCTGGAATTGTTCCACACTCGCCGGTTCAGTTTGGCCATAACTGTGGCTGCCCTGGTGATTCTCCGGTTGACCTCCAAGTCAACTGACAGAGAGCTCGAGATGGTGGACCCGAGGTAAGTGAAGTCATTGACAACCTCCAGGGTATATCCGTCGATGGTGATGCATGGGGGAGTCCCCGTGCCTTGAGCCATAACATTCGTCTTCGTCAGGCTGATGGCTAGTCCGAACTCCTTGCATGCATGGGAAAGGCAAGTGACTAGCTGCTGGAGTCCCTCTTCGGAGTGTGATGTCAAGGCTGCGTCGTCGGCGAAGAGCATCTCACGGATGAGCACCTCTTTGACTTTGGTCTTGGCTCGTAGACGGGCCAGGTTGTAGAGCTTGCCATCGGATCTGGTGTGAATGAAGACACCCTCGCTGCAGTCCTTAAAGGCGTATTGGAGGAGCATGGAGAAGAAGATTCTGAACAGCGTAGGCGCGAGGACGCAGCCCTGCTTTACTCCGCTGCTGACTGGGAAGGCCTCAGAGGTTGCGCCGTTGTAGGACACCGTGCTGTGCATGTTGTCGTGAAAGGACATGACCACAGCAAGCAGATGTGGTGGACAGCCAATCTTCCGTAGCAAGCTGAAGAGTCCGCTTCGACTGACCAGATCAAACGCCTTCGTGAGGTCAATAAAGGCGAGGTAGAGTGGTTTATGCTGCTCGTGACACTTCTCCTGCAGCTGGCGTAGGGAGAAGATCATGTCCACTGTTGATCGGCCAGCTCTGAAGCCACACTGGGACTCTGGGTAGACGCGGGAAGCAAGGGTCTGCAGGCGGGCAAGGGCGACCCGGGCGAATACTTTGCCGACGACGCTGAGGAGAGAGATGCCCCGGTAGTTGTTGCAGTCGCTGCGGTCTCCTTTGTTCTTGTACATGGTGATAATGTTGGCGTCTCTCATATCCTGGGGGATGTAACCCTCCTTCCAGCAGAGACAGAGTAGATGGTGGAGCGGCTGTAGCAGGACTGGTTTCCCGCTCTTTAGGATTTCTGGAGGGATTCCGTCGCTTCCTGGTGCTTTCCCGCAAGCAGGGCGGTCGATGGCTTTGCCGAGCTCTGCCGCAGTAGGTGGGGTGTCTAGCTCCTCCATGACTAGTAGGTCTGGGATGGCTTTAAGAGCAGTGTCTGTTACGGTGTTCCTCGTCGCGTACAGCTCGAGGTAGTGCTCGGTCCACCGCCGCATTTGCTGTTCCTGGTCAGTGATGACCTCACCTGTCTTGGACTTAAGGGGGGCGATCTTGGAGGGGATTGGGCCTGTTGCCTTCTTGATACCCTCATACATTCCTCGTGCGTTGCCTATATCGGCGGCTTCCTGAATGCTTCTGCACAGGTTTAGCCAATAGGTGTTGGCACAGTGGCGGGCGGTCTTCTGGACTTTGTTCCTGGCAGCCCGTAGGGCTTGAAGTGTACTGGGAGTGGGCGTGGCCTTGTAAGCCAGTAGGGCCTTCCTCTTAGCCTCGATCACGGGTTCCATTTCTTCCCAGTGAGCCTCGTACCAGTCAGCGTTCTTCCGCTCTTTCTTCCCGTAAGCAATAATGGCGGAGTTGTATATGGCGTCGCGGAGACGTGGCCAATTGGATTCGATAATGTCATCTGCCGCCATTCCCTCGCCGAGTGCATCTTTCATCCTGTTGATGAATTGCTGGGTCTTAACTGGGTTGCTGGCACAACTGGTGTTGATGCGTGGGCGACCCTTCATCTTGGAGTGGTGCAACCTCTTCGGCATTATGCGCACCTTGCTTACCACGAGGGCATGGTCCGTGTCGCAGTCTGCACTGTGGTAGCTGCGGGTGAGGAGGGTGCTGCCAATATCCGTTCTTCTGGTGATGACGAGGTCAAGCTGGTGCCAGTGGCGGGAGCAGGGGTGCCTCCATGACACCTGGTGGATCTCTTTGCACTTGAAGAATGTGTTTGTCACGCACAGGCCGTGGTGACACAAAAGCTCAAGCAGTCGCTGACCATTCTCATTGATCTTTCCTCTCCCAAAGTTTCCGAGGCAGGTGGGCCAGGCCATGTGGTCGGTTCCTACTCTTGCGTTGAAGTCTCCAAGGAGATAAAGAGCGTTACTTCTGGGGATCTTGGATAACGCTTCGTCCAGTGCATGGTAGAACTGTTCTTTCTCTTCGGTGGTGGCGCAGAGGGTTGGGGCGTACGCGCTAAGAATGCTGACTGGGCCGAAAGTTGTTGACAATCGGAGGGTAAGTAATCTCTCTGTGCCTCCTGTGGGTGGCTCTATGGAGTTAACAAGCGTGTTCTTCACAGCGAACCCAACACCGTGCTGTCTTGGTTGGTCCGGAGACTTCCCTTGCCAGTAGAAGGTGTAGTTGGTTTCTCTGATAGTTCCGTTGTCGGCCAACCGGGTCTCCTGTAGAGCCGCAATGTCGATGTTTAGTCGTGCCAGTTCCCTGTTGATGACGGCGGTTTTCCTTGCACCATTGATCCACGGAAGGTCTGCAGTAAGTCCGGGACACATGGTCCTGATGTTCCAGCTAGCGAGGCGAAGAGCTGGAGGCTTCTTTCTTGTTGTTTGCTTGGAATTGCCTGGTGCGAGTGTTTTGTGGCCCACTTTTCAAGAGATGCCTCTCTGATCCCCATGCACCCAGTGGGGCAGGTGAGCCATGGCGAGACGGCACCTAATTGGCTGGGGGCTGCCCAGCTTGAGGTGGGCGGTAGCTGTCCAGTGAGGTGCGATGACCTCTCCCACCGTCAGAGGAGACCCCTGGCGCTCGTTTCCTTCGCCAATCGGGTGAGCTTATAACCGGTAACTGTCTCCTCCCGTGTTAAATCGACATCTTGCGATGACGCTGGAGTGTCCTCTCCAGTGAAGCTGAAGCTACAGAGCCTGGGCAGGGTGATATGGAGGGTCTGCTGTTGCCCATGCAGCAGACCCCCCCTCTCTTCGCAGCTGAAGGGTCCAAGGGAAAGACGGAGTCAATACAGCTTGGCTTCAGGTGCGCCGCAGGAGTTGCCGGTGTTGACTACAACGTCAAACCGCCTTAGGGACTCCGGCTCTGGATTTTCTGTCGGGGATTACTCCCTTAGCCTTTCCCCTGAGGAGGTATGCTGCAAGGCAGCGGAGGTTTGGAGTCAGAGTTTCCCTTCTCCTTAGCCTCTCCCCTGAAGAGGTATGCCGCAAGGCAGCGGAGGTTTTTTGGAGTCAGAGTTTTCCTTCTCTGGTACTTTGCCACTTTGCCATATATTCCTACTTTATTAAGCTTAAATATCACATTGGCTATTCTATTCTCTTTCCTTTATAACTTATAAGAAACATGTTTATTTATAAATAATAATAAATCCCTTAATTTTATTAAAATGTGTATTTTAGACCAATATATTTTTCTTTTATCCCTACTGTGTTCAAACCAACTCATTTTAATTAGATTTTTTAAAAAAAGTCTTCATTCTGCAAGTGGCTAACTTTAAATGGGTTGAGCTGATTAAAATATCTTTTTATCCCCTTTGCTGTATAATTATCATATATTTTCCATTTATCTACCTCTGCATGAAAAGCAACTAGGATGTTATTCTGTAATATACACTTCCCGATGCAATTTAATTTACACATTATTGCCATGTTTTAAGACAAAACAGCAGGCTTCACAATAGCAATCACTTTTGATAGCTACTAAAATTTTCATATATCTTTAATTTTTTTTGCACTCATCTGCAGGGGTTCAAATACTCATTTTCTTCACGTTCTTTTAAGATTTGAGATCTACATTCACCTCATCCACAGCATCAGCAATTTGACACTCTATTCAGATATTATGTATATTTTTATTTTGCTACATAGAAGTTCCCTTCCCAATCTCCACCCTCAAATCAAAATGGAACTTCGTTTCCAATAGAGTAAGATTATAAGGCCATTTTATAAAATAATTATGCTAAACAAAAATCAGTTCTTATTGCAATCAATAGCTGTCAATATGGTGCCGTTCAACCTAAATATGCCTTCTTTTCAATAGAAATTATTTTCATATGTATTTATGTCTTACCTTCATCCTGCCACAAATTTATTTACATAATGATAAATCTACAAATAAAATATATTGTTAACTTTTATTTTTATGTGTATGGGCTGAGTTGATATACATTGCTGACTTGTGCTGATCTATTGTTCAGCTTTTCACTTATTTTACTCAACGTTTCTTATCATTCAAAATTGCTCTGTGAAAAGCTAATCAATTTATTTTGAAAGCTGTAATATTACACAGTGTGCTTATGCCACATTTTATCTATCCTTTCAAGAACTGATGAACACTTATGTTCTTGCAAGGCTTTGCTATCGCACATAATACTGTAATGAATATTCTTGCACATGTCCCTTTTCATGACTGTGCTTGAGTTTTATGAAGTATATCCCCAAGAGTAGAAGTGTGGAGTTAAAGTTCACTAAATAATGACAAACTGCACTCCAAAATGGCTATATCACTTCATGCTCTTAGGATCAGTTTCTGAACATTTCCATTTAAAATTCTTGCCAATATATATTTTATCTATATTTATTTTTTAAATGTAAGTTATTTAACTAAAAATATAAAATAAACAGACCTTACACTCCCCCCACCCCACATCTCTTCCAACCACTGATCTGTCCTCTGTACCTATGAGGTTTTTTTTTTTTTAATTTTTTTAAATTTCACATATTAGAAAACCAAAGGTTATTTGTCTTGCTTTTATTGATTTCACTTAACCTGATGATGATGAGGTTTCAATGTAACTTAATACCACATTCTTTTAATTTTCTTTTTGCTGCAAAATAAGTTTGTTTTTTTAAATAAGTAGCTTAGTTTATATTCTAAAAGTATCACTTCCATAATTTTCTTAACTTATTTTTGTCCATTGGGTTAATTATATTTGCATTTTTAGTATTCCAGACACATGAGTTAAATACAGCCTTTGTCAGTCCATTCCCTGCCAACCTTCTTTATACCATCTAATGTTGTTCATATTTTAAACAATTGTTTAGAATATTCTGTTGGATTCAGAATTGATTAGAAAATCCAGTTGCATTTAGTAATTATTGTCTGAGTTATCATTTCTAAAAGATATTTTCAAAGCTTTTCTTCTGCTATAGTTCATATTTTAGAAATTGGATATATTTGGAACATTTACCTAGTTCTCTCACATCTTTTCTTATGTAAAACATCTAAAAACCTGTGTAGATTTGCCACATTTGCTTCTATCTAGTGATTATTCTACTCCATGATTTTGGTTTTTTTTTAGTGATTTATTGATTGTATATAGATAATATTTTAATGTACTTTTTCAATATATTGCTTTTGTCTGTATTAAATTGCAAGCATTCAACTTTTCAATCTTGAAGAGCAAAGATTTATAATTTTGTTTCTATCTTGTTTTTCTATAATTTTTATTTATAGATTGGATCTACTGGTTTGGTCCTGCATATGATTTTAGTCTATCTTTAAATTGAGATAATGTTGTAAAAGACATTTTACTTAACTATTGTATACATTGGTTATTTAAAATATAATGTATATTGCTCAGAAGGAAATAATTTCAATCTTTTTAAATATAATTAAAATGAATAACATCACCAAAGTTGGGAACCTGTGTTAAAATCACCAAGACCTCAAGGTAAAAACACAATCAAAACAGCTAATAGGCATAGGAAACCAAATTTAGAATGTTGTATTCTGTCAAAAACAAACAAAAAATGGAGCATAAGAATAATGTAGATGCCCCCTTTCAAGTCGTAATTACTTCATAATTACAAAAGTAGTGCAAGGATAAATATAATTAAGGAAGATCAAAGGATGATTCGTTTTTCCTACAAAACAAATAGGAAAGAATGTGAAAGAGGACTGTGCCCATTTAAGGATATGAGAAATAAGTTATGTATAAAAAAAACTTCTAAGTACAGCATAATCATATTTTTGTGCAGACTTGATGAGAACTTTACCAAATAAATCCATGATTTCACCTCTGTACTACCTTGTATCTAGGATTCATTGATCTCCCAGGCTGTGAAGGGCTTTGATAGTAAACTCTGGAATCTTTGGCTTTATCTAATGGGGCTTGGTTATTTTAATTTTCATGTAATTAACTAGTGAATCTTGTTTTTAATAAAAGGAGGAACTATTGATGCTAAAAGCTGAGTTCAAGATTTTCCAGATTTTGAATTTCTAAGTAGTTTCTAGAGGAAACAAATGCGGCTTGATGGTCCAGCGCCACACTTGTAACCAAAACTTTAAATTACTGAGGGATACTTTCTATTTCCAGGAGTGAAAGCGAACTCCAGAGGGTATCATTGATAGTTTAAGATTAGGCAGTGCTAACTTTTTTTGTCATTACCTCCTCCATCAAAATTAGAAAATTGGAAATCAAACCATATATATATATATATTCATTTATTTTTCTGTACATATTCCTCATCTGATTATTGTTTTTAAAGTTTAATCCTTATTGTATTTTTTCCATTACCATTTAGTCCCCTTATACCCCCTACCCCCAACAATTACCACATTCCTGTCAGTATGCATGAGTCCTGTTTCCTTTTTACTCCATCCCCCCACCCTCTAACCCCTAACCCCCACCCCCACTAACTGTCATCTGCTCTCCGTCTATGAGTCTTTCTCTGTTTTGCTTGTTGGTTCAGTTTGTTCATTAGATTCCACTTATGAGTGAAATCATATGGTATTTGTCTTTCTCCAACTGGCTATTTCACTTAGCATGATGTTCTCCAGGTCCATCCATACTGTACCAAAAAGCTTTTTTTTTTTTTTCCCTTTTTTACAGCCGAGTAGAATTCCATTGCATAAATGTCCCACAGTTGTTTTATCCACTCATCCACTGATGAACATTTGGGCTGCTTCCATATCTTGATGATTGTAAATAACACTGCAATGAACATAGGGGTGCTTATGTTCTTTTGAATTAGTGTTTTGGGTTCCTTCAGATATATTCCCAGAAGTGGGATTGCTGGGTCCAAAGGCAGATCCATTTTTAATTTTTTCATGTATCTCCATATTGCTTTAATGTTAGACCTGAAACCATAAAAATCTTAGAAGAAAACATAGGCAATAAGATCTCGGATATTGCTCATAGAAATTGTTTATTGGATATACTTCCCCAGGCAAGGAAAACAAACAAAAAATAAATGAGACTACATTAAAATAAAAAAAAAAATTCACAGCAAAGGAAAATATCAACAAAATAAAAAGGCAACCCACAGAATAGGAGAACATATTCACTGATACATCTGATAAAGGGTTAATATCCAAATTTAAAAAAGTACTTACAAAAGTCAAAACTAAGCCAAAACAAAACAAAAACACAAACAACCCAGTTAAAAAATGGGCAAAGGACCTGAATGGACACTTCTCCAAAGAGGGCATACAGAGGGTCCATAGACATGAAAAGATGCTCAATGTCACTAATCATCAGAGAAATACAAATTAAAACCACAATGAGATATCACCTCACACCTGTCAGAATGGCCATCATCAATAAATCAACAAACAACAAGGGCTGGCGAGAATATGGAGAAAGGGAAACCCTTCTGCACTGTTGTGGGAATGCAGACTGGTGCAGCCACTATAATTATTTTTTCATAAATATTTGCTCTCATTTCATATATACAAGATCTCCCTTCATCTTACTGGAAGTATGACTCGAACATTTCAAAACGAGTTAGTTTTGTTACCATTAAATTCCTTTCTTAGTAAAGTGTATGTGTTTTATTTCACTTTTAATGACATATTCAATTTTGTCACTTTCTTCTAATTTACTGACATTTTGAGGAAATCTATACACTTAAAATTGGTCCATATTAATGTAAATTGGACATGAGACCAATTAGAACTCATTATGGGTACTACTTGAAAGTTCAGAATTTCTGTATACAACCAATTTAAGAAAAATAAATCTTATTTATACACACAATAAATTTAGTTTATATTTAAAGTCCAGCAGTTTGGAATGGAAGAGGGAGTTTATAATACATTTTCAACAAGTAAGATTTTGTTTATACTATTGATTTATTCACCTCCCCCTTTCCTCACCTGTATTATATGATTTTGTTTTCTTGATTTGAATACTGCAACCTGATACTTACTCCCACTTCATAATCTCATTGGTAAATTTAAATGTTTATTTGATATGTGACATAGGTTTGTTCTTCCAGATCTTTATAGTCTATCTTGCATGAGATCCACAAAATCCATGGTGAATATTAGATTTAAATTCCCTGTAGGTCATCTTTCTTCATTTTTTGTTTGTACAGTGAGCTTGTGCTTTGTATTTAAATAGTTCAATCCTCAATGTTAATAGTAAAAGTTCCTCATATATGGGATCTTTCTGAATTTTATAAAACATTTCCAGGATGCATGCACATTTTTCCAGGTTTTTACATAATTTTTTTTAATTTCAAAAATAATATATGATGGGGAGAGTTTGCCAGATATCTGTTAACTTTCCCAATTAGATTTTGTTCCATATTCATCTTATTGGAGTGATTCTGAAGACAGCCGAATGCCTGAGGGTGGAGTTAATTATAATGAAATCTTATTGTTATATTGAGCATACCTACTAGCCATCTATATTTTGAACAACAGATATTTCCATTTTCAATATCAGAAATAACTTGCTGCGCTACTATATTTTATACACTTAATCACTGATAGTTCTTTTTAAATATTTTAATTGCAGTTTTTAAATTTTCCTTACTGCATTATTCTCCTAATTATAGACTATTACTGTCCATGATTTATATGCTCTTTCACTGAGACTCTTTGCAGAGACTTCCATTCCCTACTGTCACCATGATTAATTAAATACCTACCCTAAGGAGGTGATTACCACTCCTTGGCTTTTCTTGAACTATTCATGTTTGCTAGTGTGATTAGGGAATAATTGTTTGATTTATTTACTTATCTATGAAGCTTATGGGAAATCCTGTGCATTTGGCCATAACATCTTTCTTAATTCATTCATGTGAAAATGTAGACCATCGCATAATTAAATAATCTCTACGAATGACAGTGGTAAATGTAATCATTTTATGTCTTTTGCCAGTCACAGGTAAAACAAATATGCAGGTTAAGAAAATTACAGTTTATCATTATGATATTAATGGCTGTACCTCAGATGTTTTTTTCTTTTTTTCTTTTTTGGTTTAAATATTTTCATGGATATTCTGTAAGCATGTGAAAAAGATTTCTGTAATTGTGGTTTTCAGAGATTGTCATGCGGAGAATGTAAAATAAAGCAAGCGTTTCTGTGTTTGATTAAGCAAATTGGTATATAGAGAAAAATATATGATCGGTAGAACAGCATGGACTACTAAAAAGGTTTCTAGAAAAGCACATGAAAGATAAATTACTATAGTTTGCTAATCTTTTAATTATATATTACTGACATAACACTTTTAAGCTATTTAAAGCAATTATTTAATTTTCTTTCTTAGATTTGGCTATTCATCGTTATTACTATACACCAATATTGCATTTGAGGGAAACTAGTTTGAAATGTAAAGGATTTGCTCTTCAATTTCATGTAGATAGAGATATAAACTTTTTAAAGTTAATAAAAACTTTCACCTTTAATAAGTTCAGTGATTTTCATTTTTAATTAATTTTATTTCAAATTTAAAAACCCACATTAGTACTTTAAAAAATTTTAAATGTATGCATTTAGGAATTATGAATATAATTCACATAATTGTTGACAAACTTAATATTAACTAATTGTTTAGTTATATTTAGAATGATAATATTAAGTTGAATATTTTCCTTAGGCCTTTCAAAGTACTGGTATTCAATGTTTCATGTAAACTTCTAAATATTCTGTCACCCCCACAGACAGCCTTCTCTGGTTAACATAAATTGCTCTAAACCATTTCTTCAAAACAGTTTATTTGCATATTCAACTTGCATGAAACCGCTTTCTCATTCTTCTTCATGTTCCCTCAAGTGCCATATTTTCTCTCAATAATTCTGCAGTTTAAACAGGTAATGAGTCATTCAATATATATGTCTTATGTTTGCCATTTATGTAATTTATAGCTTTCTTGGACAGTTTTGTGTGTTTTAAGCAGAAATTACCTTGAATACAGTGCGCATAGTTTCTTTCCTTGGGATGAATTAGCCATTTTCAAATCAGTTAAAAACAGTGTCTTCAAATAATCAATAAGCAAAGTTACAAATGGCCAACATCAATCAGAATTAAAGAATTTCACTTAGAGTTATTCTTTATCAAATTGGCAATGTTTAAAAAAGAATTATTCATATTAATTGATGCATATGTCAATTTACTAAAGTATGAGACAGTTGGCAGTGATACACTGCAGGCGGAAATGTATATCAGTATAAATTTCCTGGGTTTCAATTTAGAAGATTTTATTTTAAGTTATAAAGCATTAATAACCTTAATATCTCTGAAGATGGATAATCATTTACTTTTCCCTTTTGGAATAATCTTTAAAATGAACAGTAACAAAAGATCACACCACCACTAAAAACTAAAAAGCAAGGTATCATCTACACATTAATCATGTTTGGGGATATTCTGGTAGATACAATATACATGAAATAATAGTAAAAGTTGACATGTATTTTTTCCAATTTTATAAAATATCAGACAAAAGGAGAGTTGTTATGAAAAAAATCTGAAGTCATTAAAGGAAATTATAGTTTACTCTGATTTCCAATAGAATATATTATATACATTAATATCCCCTCACATCATCATCATCACCACCACCGCCTAGTACTAGTTTATTACTGCTGCTTAAGAAGTTACTATAAAGAGCAGATTAAAATGATATAATTAAGTTGGAAGAAAGGATGGTTACAGAGCGCAGATGATTTTTAGGGCAGTGAAATGCTCTGTATGATACTATAATGATAGAAACATCTCATTATACATTTTTACAAACTCATAACATGTACAACCAATAGTCAGTTATAATGTAAACTGTGGACTCTGAGTGATAATGATATGTCAGCGTAGGTTCATCAATTATAACAAATGTATGGCTTTGTTGCAAATGTGACAACAGGGCAAAATATGTGTTCCTGTGGGGACAGGAGGTGTATAGGAAATCTCTCCACCTCTCTCTTAACTTCGCTGCCAGCCTAACACTGCTATAAAAGAATAAAGTCTTTAAGGCAGACAAAAACAAAAAAAAACAAAAATGTGTGAATATATTATCTTCTGTATGTGAGAAGTCTAGAAAGGAACTCATTGAGTTAAAATCAAAGTGTTGGCAAGACTGTGTTTCTAGCAAAAAAGCTCCAGGGGACAGTCCATTTCCTTCCCTTTTTCAGGTTCTGCAGGTCACCCACCCTACTGGAATCATTACCCCCTTTTTCCATCTTCATCGTAAATATGATCACCTAGTAGCATTCCATCATCTGTATATACCATATTTTGTTTATCTAACCATCTACTGAAGAACACCTCAGTTGTTCCCACGTTGTGGCCACCATGAATAATGCTGCAGTGAACATGAATAACTATTTTCAAACTATCAGCTGTAAGAAAAAATAAAAAACTTCCACTTGGAACAACGTGAATGGATCTTGAGAATATTGCACTGAGATAAGTAAGTCAGAAAAAAAAATTCAAGAACCATATGATTTCACTCTAATGGGATATAAAACTGAAACTCATAGACACAGACAACATTATGGTGGGTACCAGAGGGGAAGAGGGTGAAGGGAGATAGTTAAGGAAAAGTGGGGTCAAATATGAGATTACAGAAAAATATTTGACTTTGGGTGGTGGGCACACAAGGCAATATGCAGATGATGTATCATAGAATTGTACACTTGAAACCTATGTAATTTATTAATGAATGACACCCCAATAAACTTAACTTAAAAATAATAAAATATATGCATATAGGAAAGGAAAAACAATTCTAGTGTTATAATCTATTAGATATCATAAGCACATAAATGCTGGCTATTTTGATATATAAAACTCATAAAAGAAAAGATACTCTATCTACTCTATCTACTTCAGTTTTTGAATTTTTTTTATCTGGAAATATTTTTGGAAGAAAATGTATTTAGACATTACTTTTTTATTGAGAATAATGTTTGACTTTTTTAAATCAAACATCATGCTTTCTATATTGGTGGTATGTTAAGATTATCAAATGTTGTGTTTTAAATTAGAATTTGATAGCCTTTCCTGGTGTTTTATCTATATGTGGATTTCACAAAAAGACTTATTGACAAAGGCATTCACTATTTTGATGGTCAAAAAAATTATATTGCTAATTATTCAAAAGCCCACTACACTACTGTTTCATATATTGATAATTTTGTTCTCTAACAACACATTTTATTAATTGGATTCATTGATCCATGGTAATTCTGATAGTATTCTTACTACCAGTAATATGGCAAGACCTTTTTTGAAACTATCCTTGACAAACTGAATGTAGCATGATTAACGTTATCTGTTTGTAAATATATTCAGTTATATCTTTTTCCACTATTGTGACCATAACTTTAATTTATGTCCTTATGAACCTTGGGCTTTAGGTTCTTATTGATCTCCTTGCCTCCAATTTTGAGAATGGTGAATTTATTCTTCAAGGTCTCAGTGAAATGTTAATATATCCACATCAGACCAGTTTTTAAAGTCTTTTTGAGGTTCCATATGTCCATTGTTATGGCAAACAAAATGGACTCTTCTATGAGCCCTGTATAATTTTGTATTCCATCTTTTTCTAATTCCCTTACCAGTGTACATTTTAGAAATGTAAAGTGAATTATCATCCTTTTCATCACCAGGGTCCTGGCACAAGCAAATAGTTCATTCAAATAAAGTAATTGAAGAGAGTGCCCCCCCTCCCCCGGGATTATAAACAATTGTGTGAGCAAGCTTAAGGAGAGACTGATGGGGGGTGGGGAGGGGATATTGAAACCTGCTGCAGCTAGCAACCACGGGAGGGAGCAGAGCATTACTCCCCTTAAAAAGTTCAAAGGACAAGGGACAAGGACAAGGGTTTTGGAACCAGAACCTGCAAAGCAGACAGAGCCTGTATCCATTTTCTTTATGAGGACCCGCAGACGAGCCCCTTCTAGGTCACCTTTGTTAGAACTCTGACAAGTATCAGGACAGTGATAGCCTCTGAGGGCTCAGATCTGTAAGGGAAAACAAGGTCTGGGGAGAGAAACAGAATATCCAGTTCATTCCATGTAGGCATGGAGTCTTCTAGAGTCTTCTAGATGCTTTCACATGCTTCTCTCTTTTTATGGAAGTGCTTCTTGTCCCTCCACACTCTACCTCTCTGATTGGTCACCTCATTTAGAACTTTGAAGCAGTTGTAGGGACACCTGGTAGAAAAACAAAGATTAAAATTGAATTTTCCTCAATCTTAAAATCATGTAATATGTTTAAATATCTGTCTTTCACTTTATTAATTTTATACATTTTATCAAAGTTATCAGTAAATTCAGTTATCCCATGTACATAATGATGAACTTAGTAGAAACTGTATAAATACTGATTCTAAATTTGAGTAAAAAAAATACTTCTTATCTAGATTAAACAATTTTTTTTCTTTTTCTTTGCAACTATACATATATGTTCTTTTTTTTTTTTTTTTTTAAGATATAGGATTAGGTTGTTTATTTGAGATTCTTCTATCCTTTTCAGGTAGGCCTACATTGCTATGAACTTCCCTCTCAGGACTGCCTTTACTGTGTCCCATAGGTTGTGGGCTATTGTGTGTTCATTTTCATTTGTTTCCAGAAACTTTTTGATTTCTTTCTTGAAATAATTTTTAATCCATTCATTATTTAATAGCATGTTATTCAGTCTCCATGAATTTAAATGTTTGTGATTTTTTTCCTTGAGGTTCGTTTCTGGTTTCAAGCCATTGTGATCTGAGAAGGTGCTTGATATTATTTCAATTTTCATGAATTTGTTGAAGCTTGTTTTGTGTCCTACCATGTGGTCTATCTTTGAAAATGTTCCATGTGCACTTGAAAAGAATGTATATTTTGCTTCTTTTGGGTGAAAAGTTCTGTATATATTAATTAAGTTCATTTGATCTAGAGTGTTTTTCAATCCCTCAATATCCTTGGTGTTTTTTGCTTCGAGGATCTTTCCATTGTTGACAATGGGGTGTTAAAGTCCCCTACTATGAGTGTGTTGCTGTCTATATCCTTCCTGAAGTGCTCCAAGATTTTTCTTATATATTTGGGTGCTCTTATGTTGGGTACATATATGTTTATGAGGGTTATATCTCCTTGATGGATTGTTCCCTGAAGTATTATGAAATGTATTTTTGTCTCTTTTTACGACCTTTGCTCTGAAATCTGTTTTGTCTGATATAAGTATTGCTACCCTAGGTTTTTTTGTTTTTTTTTTTAATGTCCATTTTCTTGCAATAGTTTTTTCCATCCCTTCACTTTTGGTCTGTGTAGATAGTTTGTTCTAAGGTGGGTCGCTTGCAGACAGCATATATGTGGGTCATGCTTTCTAATCCATTCAGCTACCCTGTGTATTTTCATTGGACCTTTTAATTGATTTACATTTAAGGTTATTATTGATAGGCAGTTATTCATTGTCAATTTTCCCCTGTGTCCCTCTCTGTCTCTCTTTGTTTCTTCCTCTTCTTAAAGCAGACCTTTTACCAACTCTTGCATTGATGGTTTGGTGGAGATAAAGTGTTGTATCTGTCAAGCATAAACTTTATTTAGGTAGTTATCAATTTCCTCAAGGTGTAAATTGCTACTTAAGGGCTATTCATAAAATGATATGTCTAACAGTGTGAGTCAAATATCATTATGGCGTCTCCATCATGAGTATATATCACTGCAGCAATTTGTCTGAAACTTATACCACTTTTAATTTTTCTAAACTTGATCTGCAGATGAAGAAAGTGTATTCCTTTTTAAATAATAATCTGACAATATTATTCACTTTCAAAAATATAACATTTGGTCTAGCACTGTAATAAATAGTTAGAACAATATACCATGAGGGGGATTTAAAAGGTGCTTAAAGGGCACATTTAAGTGGGGATAGTGCATGTAGAAATAAGATCTCCCTGAATTGAAGCATATCCTATTTTTCTTTCATATTAATAATACTAACTAAGTACTATCCTTTTCTATAGTAGCTTCGATTGAATACTGCTTAATGATCATAAGTAGATTAGCAAAGAAAGATAAATGTGACTGTGCCAACTTCTAATTTAATTCAATTAGAAGCAAATCCAAATGTAAACTTGATGCTAACAAAACCAAAGGAGTTGTAAAATAATCCAATTAATTCTCAGTGTTTCCCATGAGATCTACCCTCTTCACCAAATAATTTCAATCTGTTTGAAAACCACCCAAGCTTTAGTTCCTGGCTGCTATATTTCATTGCAGGAGACAGCTGTAGAGTAAATCAAGCATCAAATAGACCGTAATTCACCCACCTTTACATTGGTGTGCTTTTTACTGCAAGGTTATATAGATGTCATAGAATTACTTGATTAGCACTCTTTTAGGGTGGGCAGTATTTCAGTGTTGAGCCATGAAGTTGAACTGAATCAATGTAGTTTGGTTGACATAAAAGTGAACTTTATTGAACCCTATAGAGTAGTGCCTATGACAAAAGTCAGAAAAGGAAAGAAATAGAAGATATATTTCTTATTTGAGAATAAATTCATGATAACAGTCCTGGCATAGACTCTAGGAGGTGGTAGTGACTATAGGTCTGTAGTATTTATGGAATTTTAGATGCTCAAACCCTTAAGAAATTTGGAAAGCCAGCAAGTGGCAGTGTCATTTAGAATAAGAGACTCTGATTCCAGTATTTTCTTCTTTATCTTATATGCTTACTTTTGATTGCATCTGGGCTTCATTCTATCTCACTGCCAACCATATTTGGTGACTGATGGGACTCAATGCTCCCAATAATTTCTAAATTTGACATACTCGAAATTTCAACAGAATAGCAGGCAACCTCAGCTTCAGTTTACCGGTTTCCAGGAAAAGACTCCCACCTCTTTCTATAATCAACTTTGCCCAATAAACAGCAAGTTATATCAGAAGTTAGCAGGACATGTAGGAAACGTGCAGTTATCACACTAAAAAGAGTACCGTTCCTCCAGAAAAACAAGGGGATTTTTAAGGATGAGTAAAAAAAGTCATTTTTCTGAAAGGGGAACAAAAAAAAATCTTAAATGACTGTGTTCATTGGTGCTACTACAAGCTGAATCCACAGCCCATATGTACTTGTCAATTCTGTCTATTCACTTTGAAGTGTTTTAGTCAACTTTCCCCCCCATTCTCCTCATAGAATAAAGTTTAAATCTTCCTTACACTCATCCTAGCTTTACCATTACTTTATAAAAAATGAGTAAATGAAATAGAACAGTGTTAAAAGTGTAAATGTGCCCTGGCTGAGTAGCTCAGTAGATTAGAATGGTGCCCCCAATACACCAAGGTTGCAGGGTCAATCCTGGTCATGGCACATACAAGAAGCAACCAAGCACTAAATAAATTAGTAGAACAACAAACAAACCCACCCCCATGCCATTTGTCCCGTAAGTCGTTTCTCTCCTTCCAATACACATCTCAATGTTCACATGTTAACCTGTTCTTTTTCAGTTTTATAAATTAATGGTCACTTAATTTTCCTTTTTTTTAATCCTCACCAGAGGATATGTTTATTGATTTGAAAGAGAGAGAGAGAGAGAGAGAGAGAGAGAGAGAGAGAGAGAGAGAGAGAGAGAGAGAGAGAGGGGCATTGATCAGTTGCTAACCAACTGAGCAATCAAGCCAGGGCCGGACATTTAATTTTCTTGAACCAAAAGTCTAGCAGGTAGGAAAATCAGTGTCACATTATTGAAGTTACCTTAAAATCATCTTACAGCTGATAAGAGCACTCTGAGAATCTTCCTCTCCGGATACAAATCACTATCATCACTATCAACCTCCCTTTTTGGTGGTTCACATATACCTTTAGCTACTTAAATTATTCACTTTACTTACAAGTGGGTGTGTGGGTGTTTAAGTGTATGTCTTCCATAAATAACTCCGGCATTTTCTAATCATAAAATGTTTTGTAATTTAATCCTGGGTTACTGAAAATATGATTTCAGCGTAAGCACCATTTGGGAGTATATGAGAAATGCAGACTATCAGGCCCTACTCCAGACCTATGAAATCAGATTTTAATAAAATGTACACAAGAATTTGACGTACATTAACTTGTGGTTAAGAAAGGAGAAATGTCTACACCAATCTATCTTCCTTTCAAATAAAAAGCTATCAATCAACAGAGCACACTTTCTGAATATATTTCTTATGAGATTCCTTGTATATTTCCAGAAACATCTCCTTTTAATCTTCAAAACTTCTTACTGGGATAATTATAGCTGGCCCTTAAATATGGGCTGATAATAGTCTAAACTCCAGAAATTATTTCACCCATCAATTAATTCCAGCATGATATTTTTAAATAGTACAATGAATAAATTGAATGATTCACTATATTATGCAAGTACAATTAACATAATTAGAAATAAGATATTCAGTAACTTTCAGATAAAAAGATTAGATGATTTCTTTTTGCAGACACATCCCTTCAGGAACTGGTCCCCTCCTAACTTTTAAAACCCACCCCTTGCTTTAGCCCAGTGACTTGCAATTTCAGGAAGGTTTAAAGTTATTTCATACCTCTGTGAATCTGATTCTACCAATCCCATTACCTGACAATCTTCATCTTTCAAATACACTTTTAACCTCACTAATGCTCCCCAGTTCTCAGGATTTCATTCTAGCATCACCTTGGCAATTACCTTAGTTAACTTGATACACGATTTCCCGATGTACCCACAGCAAGTTATTCTAATCCCTAATGGAAAATATTTACCTTTGCCCTTCATCTAGGATGTTCAGATTTATTTAGAACAGGAGGTAATTTCATAGTTGTGTTTTTATCCTAATTCATATCATAAAGCCAGCATATCACAAAGTCAATGATCAGAAAATGCATGCATGAGTGAAAACATGCTGTTTATAATAAGTCAGTTTTGTTTTTTCTATGCTTGGGAGTCTAGACAAGATATGTTAAGTTTACTTCAACTGGCTCTCAATGATCCATGTCTGTTGGTATCCTGACTTTTGTGAAATCTCTCCTGTTGAGATGACTTGGTTTGGCTGTTCTCGTGACTTGTTCTAAGCAATGAAATTTGGCCAAAATGAGGAGAGGCTACTCTGTGGTTAGGCTACATAGGATGTCAATGGGCATGGACAATGGAGAGGAGATTGACTGTGGGCGAGAGCAGAAGACTGGGTGGGGGGAGGTAAAAAGGAAAAAAGAAATTGGGACAGCCGTTATAGAATAAACAATAAAAATAAAATAATGTAAAATAAAAAGA
The DNA here is from genome assembly GCF_987537825.1 of Furipterus horrens. NCBI lineage: Eukaryota > Metazoa > Chordata > Mammalia > Chiroptera > Furipteridae > Furipterus > Furipterus horrens. The sequence continues at coordinate 15,504,192 of NW_028327171.1, forward strand.
TGTGCCTTCCGTCTTTCTAGCAGACCCTCTCCATTGCTTTTTGGTTAGTGCACTTCGAGAAGCCAGCCGCCATGTTAGAAGTTCCCACGTGGCAGGGAACTGAGCGCAGTGCTCAAGCCAAGAGTCAGCTAGAAACTGGGCCAACGGCCCAACGGTCCAGAGGAACTGAATTCAGTCTGCAACACATAAACTTAGAAGTGGATCCTTTCCCAGTCTGAACCTTCAGTTTAGATCCCAGCCCTGGGTGACAAAGTGATTGAAGCCTGCATGCAGCTAAACTGTCCCCAGAGTCCTGAAGATTCCGGACCCAAAGAAGCTGTAGATAATAAATGTGTATTTTGTGCTAATGTGTTATGTAAGCATAGATGAGTAATACAAAGTTACTGAAGCATTGACTTTCCTAAAAATTGTGAGACCCTCAATAATTCAAAGGTGACACTGATGGCATGCAATATTTCAGATGTATTTGGAGCCCAAGGAAACTGTTAGTTATTTTAGTTCCACTCTTGGATGCCTTGGAAGCTGAGAGGTAGTATGTATTTAAGCATGGAGTCTTGTGACTGTGGATGGCAAGTATATTGTCACAACGTCCTCTGATCTTCTACATGTATGAGACTCTATCATTGCCTTCATGCATTACTGATATTTTGCCATTATTCTTCCTTTGACACTATGTAACACAAATTCTAAATCTAATGATCTAATTTATTTATTCTCAAACATTTTCAGATTTTTAAAAATATATAAATATGAATTTCATAAAATGAGACTCTATTTAAAAATTCTCACTCTTCAAAATTGTCTTAATCTCAGATTATTTTTCAGTTATTACCAGGAATAGTTTTATTTTGAAGGTCTGGCTAAATTCTTAGTATAGGATATGAAGGGAATCTGACTATGCTTTTTATTATTCTAAAGAGTAAGTCTAAACTAAAAGGAAATAAAAATAACTTTTATTCTAATTTTCTTTTCACATATATTGACCTGCTATTACTATTATTGATGTTATTACTGTACACAGTTAAAGGACAACATACTCTTTTCTGAAGATTGTATAAACTGAATCCACAAGTCTGATAAAACCAAAATGCAAAGCTAAGCTATCATATATTTAGCATATCATAGCCTGCTATAATTATTTATAGGGATCTAATTTGTTCTTAAGTATGTTCACTTAACTCATATTCAAACAATTTGGGAAAAATTCATTTATATAGCTCCTTACTTCTCCATCAGTTTTTATACATTAGACTGAAAAGTTTGCTTTTAACAGAAGTCATAGAATCTACGTCTATTATTTTAACAAAGAACTTTTACTTTAATTCTTAATTTTTTCACCTCTAAAAGCTCTATATGTTCTCTCTGTATAAAGTAATTAATAAGGTAAGTTAATATCTCAGGACTTGTAGACAGGTAAAATAAGACAGTTATGAAAATATTAAAAATATAATTATGACAACATTAACTAAGAAAACAGAAATGATTGTCCAAGCAACCCAGACACTTGTCAAATATTTATCAATTTAATGTTAATTACTACTCAAAATTCAACATACACGTTTAGATATATTTCTTATAGAAATAATTCATAAACTTAAAGTAAACACATATTAACAAAAATAAAACATGAATGACAGCAAATAAAAGACAAAATTAAATGCATGGAAAGAGGCTTAATAAAATAATTTCTTAAATATTGAAGTTGAAATTGCACTATAATCTTTAAATGTGATACAAAGGGTATTTGCATCTAAAATAATAATGCATTTTACATTTAGAATATGAGTTTAATTTGTAATTAGGGCATCCTTCGATTGTCTCCACATATAAAAGTATGAAAATTTATGCTCAGTTTCTAATATCAAGTGTGAATGTGTTATTTATTGCCTGAGATTGTCATTACTTCTGACATTGTTAGCAAACATGTTCTAATTATGTTTGATTTTGAGTGTACTTTAAGTTTTTTAATTATAACTTGAAATAAAGGATAAAAATAAGTGATTACCAAATGAATCATAAGTTAATAAAGAACATTTGAAAGGAAAATAACCATGTGAAAATTTTTGCTTATTTAATCATAAACCATAAATTTAATGAGAGTATATTTTCAACATTTATGTTGTGAAAATTAAAAATCTGATTCAATTTCTATGAAAAATATACTTTTATACCATCTTATATGCTGTAAATCTATTTATATAATGTAGTGAGAGATGTAATATTTTTATATGTCTTCTGTCCTTTTTTCTCTAGCTTCCATCTCAGACTCTGCATAAAAATTACATGTTTTCATGGTATATAGCACTCAGTAAGTCTCCTTATATTATAATAGTTATATAATAATGGTAGTTAAAAAAGAAGGTGCAAGAATAACCTCTTATTGCTATTACTATGTGTATTTGAGTCTAAATACGTGTTAGTCCTGCTATATATTGTTAAGAGTTTTCAAAACTTGGAAATTTGACATACAAATACTGCACATAGAGAAGAGTAACCTGGAATGAATATTATATCGATGCTGAGAATCTGGAAATATCAAGGCATTTGGAAATTGCATTGATATTGCAGTTAGATATCTGAGCACCACCTGCATTGCCCATCAAGAATGGGTGCTTCTTAGTATAAACTCATTGAAACATTCAGGGTCAGAAGATCACAAAAGGTGACATTTGGCCCAGTCTACTCAAAAAGATGTAGAGTGGGAACCTGCGCATGCCAGGAGGGCCATGTCGGGTGTCCTCTTAGTGGGATGTTATAGAATTTCTTGTGGCAATCTATAAAGCCATGGTGAGTTCTCTTTTGAGAAACAGCCCAGGTGTAAGGAGATAAAAAACACAGTCCAATGGTGTGGAAATCACCGTTGATTAAAAAGCCTCTTGTCCCACAGGAGACAGATGCTTTTGCACGAACTCCGTAGAGACCTTACATGGACCTCATAAAATACCTGCCCAATTGTGACAGCTTCTGCACTAGGGAACCTCACAATAGGGCTTACTAACAAGGATTTAATATACCCTGGTTTAATCCAGCCTACAACTAATAATCATTTTACCATGAGCAATGTTGCTTACTAACTTAGTTGACAAATAACATCCTTACCTGTTTCATGGGACATCAATCTATGGAATCGAACTGAACTTAAAATTCTTATGCAGAAGAGAAACTATTATGTTAACCCTTTGCCTACACTTTTAAAATGCAAAAACAAATGTCTAGCTGAGTTTCTTAACTATTCATTATCTTGATACACAAAAGGGGCCGAACTGGAAGGCCATTTACAAATAGTACATGGTAATCATGAGCTGAGACCTACATAACATTATATGTAGGGTTTCCCCTGATGGATTCATATACATCAAGCTGTAACCCTAAGAACCTCTATCAACAAAAGACTTGTTTTCGTTGACGTGAAAACTACAGAACAGACTATTTGAAGATGAAAAGATATGCTCACTGTGCAGCATCTACTTGAAATTCAAATAAATATTGGAAACCTGACATTTATTAGCTATCTTTGTGAGACCTAGTTCAGTGGCATATCATGAGAAGAATGGGGTTACAATTGGTATTGTAAGTACAGATATGTGAAGATGATAATGAAGCATAGCAAGCTTAAATTCAATATTTTCCAAGACATGAAATCTGATGTTATTTAAAAATATCAATGAGAAGATATGTTAGAACAAAGTTTTAAAAAATAACTCTGTTAAGAGTAGAAAATTATACTTAAAAGTTTGTATTTGTTATAAATCCTCAATTTCAAAAATAGCTATAGGAAATTGTATAGGTGTCGAGCAAAGAGCTCAGGTTTGATAGAAAGTAAATGTTTTCTGGTTGATTAGGAAATTCATATATCATTTAACTTATTAAAGAATGAAAACTTTGGAATATAAATTTTATATTTGGTTCCAAGAAATGTTAAGAATGCTACAGATTTTAAATATTTTAAATTATCTAGAAATACACAAATACTCAGTGTGAAAATATATATACATTAAAATAATCAAAACCCATTAAATTCTGAACATATATATGTATATAGTCCTAATGAAAAATATAATCGTTACTATACTTATTTTAATACTCTATCTCAGTAAAGCTATTATAATCAACTTTAAGTACATCCACTTTGACTGTAATAATCACCCAACTTTGTAAATTTTATTCCTATAATGTATAATAGGTATTATTTAGTGTCTAAATTATTATAACCATATTTCTCTCAAATCATTGAGGAACATTTGTCTAGTTTTTTATATTATTTTAAAGCACTGAGTAGTTTATAAAAATGATAAAAATCAATAAATAGTGGGGGAATCTATTCTGTGGGGGGTATTCAGGTCTATGAGAACTGAACATTCTTCTGTGAATCTAAAACTGCTCTAAAAAACAAAAAAAATATTAATTTAAAACAGCAATAAACTAAGGTAATACCAACATGCTCTCATAGTCAAAGATAAAAATATTATATGCTGTTAAAGGACTTATAAAACAAAATGAATAATTTTCCACATTATTAGACATAGTGCTGAGTATCATGTAAACCAGTATTTCAGAAGGAAAACTTTAAGCACCTGTCACAAAGTGTAAAACTGAAATGAAACACTAGCTCATGAAGGCCATTAAGAATGCTTTTATATGCATTCTGTGTTCAATATTTCTACAAAATTCTATATATTCAAATTTTATACACAATTTTAAATGCATATTTAATGTTAACAAATTACTATTTGTATAAATCTACTAATGAATTTATGAAGTATTTGCACAAAGTCTATCAATTTTATATTACCCAAATGACTTTGAACAGATCAAACATTTAGCCTTTTAACTTTATTGATGAATAAAAAGCATGGTAACAATAAACTTAAATAACACCTCCTATTGGAAGCCTACCCTGAATTCTTTAAGCAAACTTAAATGCATCCCTATTGATTTTCTTGTCTGCCCACATAGATCCTTCCCTTTATATTTTTATTAAGGAATTTATGTTCTCTGAAACTTATATAATCTATGTTCTTATCATTAACATATACCCAGCCCGTTTTTTAACATGCAATATATTAGATGATTAATAAAATAGTTTGAAAAATTAAATGCAAGACTAATGACCACAAATCCGATTCAAAATGGTTCTTTTGTTGGTACCAGGGTAATATAATTAGAACTGGTTATTTTAGGTTCCAAGAGAATGATGATTCTGAGACTAGTCATTATTTTGATTTTAAATGAATTAATTAAATATAAAATTAATAATGATTTAAAAATTACCTAAAGATACAAATTAATATATAACTTAAAATTCTAATTTTTAAATGTGCATATATTTTAATTGTTTACACTTGCTTTCAGTATATTTACAGCTTTTGTTTTATTAAATATTCTTTATTATTCTATTCAAGTCTATCACAACTATATTTTATATCACAAAAATACTATTATAAGAATTTTTATGCTCGATAAACACTCTTATTTTCACTAATTTAATCTATGTAATGGATTAGATATTGGTATCTTTTTTGAATAAAGCATGTTCTTTATTTTAGTTTTATTTGGAATAATATTAGAGAAACATTATATAGTTGAAAGAATGGAAAAATAATTGATGTGATTTATTTTGAAATTATTAAATGTTATGCTCCATATATTAGTTGTATCATTAGGCTGGTTTCTGCTTCTGAATTCATGGTATTTTAAACAAATGATTAAAGAGGTTATTAGTAAATCTTCAAAGAACAGGGCGCATAGTGATTAAACATTACCTTATCATCTGAGCTACAAATGTTCAGCATCATTATGTTCCCACAATAGCAATTTACTGTAACACTGAAAAGTAAGTAATCAATATAGGTAGGTAGTGCTTGTTATATTTACAGAAGAGAGTACAGCCTCTTCTGTTCCAACCTTTGCAAAATCAATAAGCAGTCCTCTTCATGAGGCAGCCTGTTAGTCTCAGTTGCAGGAGAGGCAATAATAACTATAGTGATCAAGCTAAAACTGTTCCAGTGTTCACATTACTGTTTGCAAAATGTGATTTGATTTGTGACTCAATAGAAATAAAATAAGATGCATCACTGTAAAAGAAACACCATTCAAATCATGACGATTGCAAGAACATTATAATGCTGAACATGTAAGTGCCTAAACCAATACTGGAAATGGTGTGTATGTGTGTGTGATGTTGTAGGCATTAAAACCAGAAAGAAATGAGCAAGCCTAAAATACATATTCTTTACTGAAAAATTCTAGTTTAGACTATGCCATATCCTTCAATAAACAGAGTTGTTGGTTTTCAATTTGGAATATTTCAACAGGATAACTATATCACTAACACTGATAAATAACACTGTTGCATAATAAATATATTGGGTCTAAAAGTCACTGCTCTGAAGTTTAAAACATGTGATTTTTTTAAAGACCTTATAGGTAATCAAGAACATATCTTCATTGTATAGACAGAAAACCTAAGGCCCTGCAAACCTAAGCATTTGGGGCAGAATTGATATTAAGTTTGTCCTGACTGTAAGCTGTATAATTTGATTTCTTATGTTTTTCCAATATTCTCATGTGTTGTGGTGATGTCTTTCAAATTATATTGCCATGACTGAAGCTTAGTTGTACTGGTTAGGGCTACTCAAGCACTATCTTATTGCCATTAAAATAAATAAACATTAATTAATATGCTAGAACTATACCATGGTAAAATCTGGTAACCCCAGATCCTTTAGATATTTATATAGGGTGATTCCTGTCAAGAAGTTATGGCTTGTGAAAGATAAAACTCTCTTTGAATAAAATGGTGATAATATTGAATTCTCTGTCTATAATACCAGAACTCCAGTGTTCATTATTAATCTTATTATTATAATGAATTAATTCACTCTTGCACTCTAATTATGCAGGTAATTGTAGCTACTGTGGAATAAAAGATGAATTATGTCACTGGTGAAATTTTTCTGTTGTCTTAGAAACAAACAAACGTTGACAAGTCTATCAGCAAAGGAATATCAGATAAAACTTGTATATCAGGATCTCCCCAAATGGATGCACAGTGGCTAGAATTCATGAGAAACTTTTGCAGACATGCTGAATGATCAGGGAAGATTATATTCAAGGAAACTGATAGAGGACCATAAGCTTTGATTGAGAAGTGTGTATATGTATAATGTAAACAGAAAACTTAGTCTGTTGAATAATAGTCTATTTTTGTTTGTAAGATAAGTTTTAAAAAATGTCTTGGTAGTAAAGGGAGGAGTGAACAGCAGACTAAATGATCCATGGTATTTAAGCTTATTTTCTGGAAATGAAATTTGAGTTTCAATCTTTCACTTCAATTATGTTAAGTACTAATTAATTTATGATTCTTATAGAGCAATTTTGTCTTCAACTGAATACAAATTTGTATAATGAAGCTCATTAATTATGTGTGCAAAGCTACCCAATGTTTTCTATATAGGTTTTAATGTAATCAGTATTAATAATTACCAAAGTTGCAAGGTTTCTTCACAAATTCCATTAAGCTTTCACTGTTAATGATTTTCTTTGCAGAGAAAATCAAATATCTGATTCTTAGTACATTTCTACTTATAACAATATTTCTAATTGACATCTTATGAATTAATAAGGTCACATATTTGATAGCAGATGGGATTTTTCTAAGGTATTCATCATGAATCCATTGACACAGTTTTATATCTAGACCTGTAGATTTATGTCAATAAGCACAATTCTGGTGCTTTAATGTATCCTGCTAGGCACATAATTAAAAATGAATGTAAAGTGTTCATTGTGCTTCTACAGTTTCATGTTTTTCGTTTAAGTCCAGTTTGCTATGATGGATTTTGAGTTGACTTGGGTATAAGGTATCAGGTTTAAGTGAAAGTTGTTCCTTTCTTTTAACCTACGACTATCCAACTGCTCCAGTACCATCTTGAAAAGGCTAACGTTTCCTCCTGGAATTTCTTTGCGAGTACCTCTCTCATTAAACAGTTGAGCATATTTGTGTGGGTCTGTTTCTGAGCCCTCTTTTCAATTTTCTGTGTGTGATCTAAGTGTCTATCTCCACACCAATATCACGGTAACTAAATGGTAGACACTAATATAATGTCTTTTTCCCCCTCTTTGTTCTTTTTCAAGATTGTTTTAGCTGTTCTTGAGACTGTGACTTTTTATATCTAAAGAAATGAGTTCTCTAACTTGTTTATATGTACAGAAGTCCTTGCTGGGATTTTGTTTGGAAGTCATTAAACTTATCAATAAATTTTAAGATAATTGATGTATTATTATGTTAAACTTTCAATTCATTAATGTAACATGCCTCTATTTACTTATATCTTTTTTTAAAATTTCTAATTGTGCAGATTTCTAGCATGAATCCCAACCCAAGGAAAATATCAAATAAATGTATTGATGCTGACAAATACACATGTAGAAGCATTCAGATAAATATGTTTATGCTTGTGTATATCTATGACTGATGAATAGTTGATATCACTTTTCCTTTTTCAAATTCAGTCTCATTGAGGAATAAAAAATATGTATGTGCCAGTTATATTAGTTTCCTAGAGCTGCAGTAACAAATTGGGTGACTTACAACACTAAAAAACTTATTGCCTCACAGTGCTGGATGCTTGAATTCTAGAATCAAGCCGTCATCAAGGTTGTGTCCCTGCTGAACTCTACTGAAGGACCCGTTCTTGCCTCTTCCTAGCTAGCTTCTGCTGGTTTGATGGACATCTTTGGCATTTTTTGGCTTGTCACTGTCTAATCTCAGGTTTTGCTATCACACAGTATCCTCCCTGAGTGTGTGTTTTTATAAGCCATTTTCTTAGGAAGACACCAGTCAGATTAGATTAGAGTTCCACCCTATTCCAGTATGACCTCATATACTTAACTAATTACACCTGCAATTATCTGTTTCCAAATCAGGTCACATTCTGAGGTTCTAAAGGTTAGAAATTCAACATGTCTTTTCTTGGAAGACACAATTAGAACCCATAAGACTAGTCACATTTGAACTGAGATACAGTTATTTTTGTTCAATAAAATGTGAAAACAGGTATGAGAAAAATGTTTTATTTTTGTATTAATTTTCAACAACCATTTCAGAAATCCTCCTGGCAGTTTGAAGATTTAGACTGTTTTGATGGTTGCACAATACATCTGCTACAGAGCCTTTACTCTTTTATTAGAGATAGAAAATTAAAATAACTTAATGACTGACTGCTTGTAAAATCATTTTTATTATGCCACGAATTGCAGCAATGTCCCTGAGTGCAAGAAAAACTATAATGCAATTTTCATATTTCTGTTCAGTATATGCATAATTTAGTGTCTCAACTAAATTAAGGATTTACTATTAGAGAAAATAAATACTTCAAAATGATTCATTGGTGATCACAGCAAACATGCTGATATTTTAAACTTTTATTCATAGTCAGTCCTTTCCAAACTGACTCTTGATTCTGTGATGAGGTTAGTTATTTTCATTATTTTGATAAATTAGTTATTACAGTAGATAGCATAATAATGACCTTTATCAAATTGACTTTCACTATCCAAAGATTTAATTCCATTTAACTTGATGTACATTTTATCTATAGAGTTCTAATTTATGGTTGATATTTTTGAAAAAGAAAATGAATAGAACTGTACACTACATAAAATAAACATCCTGTGTAATGAGATAATAAGTGTGCTAAACTTTAGACATTTAGACTAAAATTGTTTAATAACAAAGTAATGGTTTGTATCCAAGTTTGCTATAGATATGCTATGTGTTTTCAAGGAACTATAGTAAAGATAGTCTTCATCATCACTAAATTTATTTTTCTCTAAGAATAGTCAGGCAATTGTACTATATAATCTAATGATGCTAATCTTTATCTGTATCATTATTATAAAGATGCTGTTAGTTCAGAAATCAATGTTTGCAGCTTCAACAATCCTAAGAAAAATCTGCTGAACTAATTTTATTTTAGTCAATTACATTTGGGCAATGAGGAATAAAACAGAGATGAGAAAGATTATGCAGTTTATCTTGAGTGTAAAATACTGAATCTATTTCATTAAACCCAAATGATTTAAAGGCTTAAAAAGAAAGTCATTCTTCAGGTAAGTTTTTTTTTTCTTTAAAAATGGAATACGTAAATGAGAAAGTTACCTTCCAGAAACATAGTTTTATGATTTGCATTTCCCGTAGGTTAAACATGCACTTTGTTATTCAGCTTAACTCAGGCAGTATTGAAAACCATTTTCACAGGTGTTTTAAAAAGAAAGATGAATTAGAATTAGGTATTATAAATTTTAATTCTCTTTCACTAAACAGAGAGAATATAATTCAAATATCTGTTCCATATTTTATCAATGGATAAAAGGGGTAGGATTAGGTAAGATTATATTCCTTCAAGTGTCATCGCCCATCTAAAATTCTATGATTTGCTGATCAAAGATGTTCAGAGCATTTTAGGTCTTAAAATAGATTCATGCTTTAATGTCTTCTTTTAAATCAAATTAACCACCCATTAATTAGAACTACTACCACCAGCTACAGAGTAATCACATTTTGTTAATTTTAGAATATGTATTTTCTCCAATGAGATTTTCAAACATTCGTAAATATCTTGGTGATTATTGGTGATTTCTTAGCTTGAGGTCTTAAAATATTTCCTCTAAGGTTTTATTTAAACAGTAGCTAAGTGATCTGTTGCTCTATGTTAGCCTCCTCTATGGTAAAGGGGTACAGTAAGTAACTGGGAACTAATTATGTAGCGATCATCATCTTATTCATTGTTCAATAAAATAAAAGACAATCACACGTATAAAAACTACAGAAGAACATTTTAGGTAAAATTTAACCGTTCAAGAGTTGATTTTGCACATTAAGCAACGAGATATGGAAATTTACAAATGTTGAATCTGAGGACAACTTTCAATACATAATTTAACTGGCCAATACAGTTAATTTTTTAAACAATTTTGCTAAGCTAGTGGCATACACTTTAAATAATGTTCAAAGATTCCTATCAAATAAATGAGTGTCTTCATTTAAGAGAATTTTGCTGCAGAATGCTGAGTTAACTTATTCCATACAAATTTAATGAGATGGAAAATTGCCACGTGAAAAATTCCAGTGACTTGATATTAACCCATCATGACAATACCATTCCATGACTTATGAATGATACATAGGTAATTGATGCCAAAATTATTTTAATGATCGCTCTTTTGAAATAATGTAAATTAATTAGACACTTGATTTATTTTGTAACTAATGCATGTTTAAAAGTTATTTAACAATGTGATCTCTTTGAATACAGCACAATTTTTCTATATCACAAAACTTTTTTTGGCCTTTGAGAGAAGGTCCACCTGTTGGCTGTGCTTTAATTTGGTTCAGCATCTAACACAGTTCTTTTGATTTCCTTCCCCTCCCCTCAAGATGGTCTTAACGAATTTAAGATGCACATTTAGCAGTTGTGCCTTACCACCTGCTCACTAGCTTTCTGTCTTCCATGGCTATTAGAATGTGATGTGAATTCTTCAGGACCTGTCACTACTGATATTGTCAATCTTTTCACAGAAGCCATGTGAATTGACAAGCTGTTTAGATGCAGATGTTACTATGCATCAGTTAAAGGCTTAGAGAAGAAAGTAGATAAGGTAAATGCTTTTGTTTCAATTTCAAATATGAGGCACAATTTCTTTTTTTTCTTAATTATCTAATATTTTTTAATATGGCTATAATTATATTGTATTCTTTCATTACCATTTATCTCCCTTATACCCTTTAAGAGATAATATGCAATTAACCTATATGCAATATAAATATTTCCAGAAGAGGGAAAATTATCATAAGTTGTAAAAATTATAATTGTTGAGCTGAAAAAAATCACAAGATTAATTGAAAAATAGTAGGTGCAAAGCTATTTAAGAAAGATGGTATGTTTAAAATATACTAAAATCAATGTCATTTTAATATGCCAGATACGATGTGAAAGTTTATGAGTACTAAAATCTTCAGCCAGATGGGAGTATATAGAAGATAATCATGTCACAGTGAGTGAGGTTAACATTACTTTTGAAAACATAACTGCTCTTACCCCTTTGTTCTCTATGTCTCTCTCTCTCTCTCTCTCTCTCTCACACACACACACACACACACACACATCTATATTTGAGCCAAATTGACTGCATCGCTTTCAGTGTTATGGAAAAAGCTATGACAGAAGAATGCATTATGATGTGGTGTGCTGAGGCATGACGACCACCTTTGTTAATTATCCATGCTAACACACTTTGTGTGTGTGCTTTCCTGAACTTTAAAATGCAGAAACTATATAACGGTCACTAACAAGAAAACCTTGGAGAAGATTGTTCAAGGCCCTTTTGACTGGTCTGTGGTTTATTATGGCTGTTTCTTTGTTTAATAACATCGCTCAGTAATTCAGTGGTTTATGAGTTAAAAGGGCTTCATAGAGAATTCTTCTATGAATGACATTCTTTAATGAAAAGTACAAAGAAAATGGTTACTTCTAAATAAATAATTTGGTGAAAAGATGTATAGAAAACTACTTTTGTTGAGAGAAGGGTGTGAATATTACTTATGCTATAAAGGGAGAGGAGAGATATAGCAGAGGGCAGAGGGAAAGGAGAGTCATATGACTATATGTATGCTGCAAACCACTTTTCAATTTCCTGATAGATATTAGTTGATAAAAAAAGGGAAGAAGCAAGATGATAATCTATTATACTTGATACATTTGACATCACACAGACATAAGTTGTTTTTTAGGAAATATTTTCAAAAGTTCATTGCGTTTTCCTTCTGTGAGCTAAAGTAATTATCCACAAACAATTTTAAAGTTCTTGCTCCACAAAATGATTGATCTAATGTAAACACTTCTTAACACCAGGCAATATACAATAAAAATAAATGTTTAAAATACCATTTTTTAAAAGATTTTATTTATTTATTTTTAGAGAGCTGGTTAAAGAGGGAGACAGAGAGGGAGCAAAACATCCATGTGAGATTGCCTCTCACATGCCCCCAGCTGGGGACCTGGCCTACAACCCAGGCATGTGCCCTCACTGGGAATCAAACTGGCGACCCTTTAATTCATAGGCCAGTGCTCAGTCCACTGAACCACACCAGCCAGGGCTAAAATACCATTTTTAAAGGCAATCATGTTAAATGGATCTTATCACACTATCCTCTATCTAATGATTCACAGATAGGAAATTCTCATCATCTGAACATTCTTTCTCTGGGAGCATGATCTCACTTCAACCCAGAATTATCTAGTCATTGATTCCAGCTCGGATTGTTTTGCTTGTTCTCTGTGGAACTGGAAGTGTGTAATAGCTGGAGCTGTTCAGTGTATCAAATAATCACTGAAAATCTTTTACATGGAGCTGAGCTTTCTTAGTAGTTTTCTTTCTCTCAATCACAGGCAAACTCACTGTATAATATTCTGTAAGGTTTTAAGAGTGGTATTTTAAATCAAAGTACAGATTTGAAAACCAATATTTTTATTCTCCCATTTTATAATGCTAAATATTCTGGATCTCCTTTTTAATCCAGAATATATTACTAACAAAATCTTCAAATGAAAAGAGCCAATTTTCTAAGGAGAGGGAGGCAATAACAAAATCCAACATTTACGTATCTTCATCCCCTTTCTTAGATTTCCTTAATGATCTAACCTATATCTAATTGTATCATTCTTAAAATTTCTTCATTACTTTTGATCACAGCCAAACATAGGGTACAGGGAGATTGTACCCCTAAAATCTTTCTTGTTCATCTTCTTTCTCTACAAACACAAATGCGCACATGCACACACACACACAACACACGCTAGCTTTTCTAGATTATGATGTATGAGAATTTATTGAACTTGGAATATGCCAGATAGCATAATTGCTGCTGGAAACAAAGATAAAAACTTAATACCCAAGACCTCTAGAAGCTTTATTTAATAGTGTAGACACAATAATCTCTGAACACCACTGTCTCACTTAGATGAGGACAATTTTTTTCTTAGAAAATGTTGTTATTTTTTAAATACAGGCCTCACTCCTTATTTACCTTTTTGTATCTCTTCCTCTCTCTATTCCTTTGATCCTGTGAATTGAGGATAACCAGAAAGAGAGCTGAGGTCAGTATAGTTTAACCGATATTCCAAGAATGAATCATAAGAATTCCTTTCACTTAAACCAAAATTGTCTCTGTGGGGTCCATTTTTTTTAAGTGCTCTCTAAATAAAAATAGCAACTTTCAATCATTTTGAAAAGTATTTGTCTTTTTCCCTTACATTCTCAAATTAACATGTATGTTCCTTATAAAACAGAAAACAAATTTTAACTAACTTTTTATCATTGGAAAGTATGCATAACATAGGAGGGAGATTGAATGCTGGGTACATAAAACATTCGTACAATTCTAATTCAAAAGCTATCTGCATGTGTGCCCTTACATTTAAGTAAGAGAAGATACTACTCTGTGTGATTTTACTTATGTAAAATAAAAGTCTACTTATTTTAACAGACACACTTAGGTGTTTATGAATCTAAATTTGGCAGAACAACTCCTTCTAGGACTACCTATACATATTAATGTATAAACAAAAAACCTTCTACAAACTGGCATAGGAAGTTGTCCTTTAAGCAAGATTTAACTTTTATAACTCTTCCAAATCTATTGTTTGCTAATATTGATTATAAATATTTAATACATAAAGATATACTTAAATTTTCCTCAAAAGTTGCCTTTTCTGAGAAATCTCCTTTGTATTATGAAACCATGTGACGTTAACTTTTTGAAGGCAACAATTCAGTGAAGGAAGAGAGACAGATTAGATCAATGGATAGACATGATAGCTAGATACACACAAAGATGTAAAGATATAATTTTAGAAAGTATATTCCCATATGCATCAAATTATGTTTTGTTCCCTACAACTATGAATCAAATGTGGTATGTTGCTTACCCCCATATAGCTGATATTCTAAAAAAGTCAAAACACACATGCTTAACCATTTTGGGTTACTTCAACAGAATATATAGTAAAGTGTTTGTCTTTTGAATAGGCAATTAGATAAGCAATAAATAATGTGATAATTATATGTTTCTGAAGCGTTAATGAGAAGATCACAGTGTGGCACAAGTAGTTGTGATTTAACAGAAAAGGAAAAGAAATCCAGCTGAGGAAGCAAATGACATGTAATTGGGATTAACAAATATCAAAAATCACCTTTTATAGTGACAGCAATTTCACTATTAAATCTGTTCATGAAGACATATGGTCCATTTAAATTCTTAATAATTATATAATAATTTGAGGTATAAAATTCTTTACATGCAAAAATCTTTACAAAGTAAAACATTGTATTTTTTAAAAGTTAATAACAAACCCAGTATACCAATTTGGGGAGGGGGTAGAACTACAACGGAAGATTACCTCAATAGTAAAGTTATTTAAAATCTTAGGTTAAGAATCTTTTCACTATTGATTTTACTTCATTCCCTCACCCCTTCTCATAATTAATGCTACCTCAAATCAACAAATTCACTCATTCCAGCACATATTTAACACTTCTAGAAACCTCAATGATACTAAACCAATTTGGCTTTCACTAAATTATCGTGTTTATAAAATTGTCTGCTCTTGTTTTCAAATCATTGTTAGTAAAGATTTTATTTATTGGTAAGATTTAGATTTCTAATTAATTTTTCTCATCTATCATCCCAGGAACTTACGTATTTCAGAACTATTGGAAATTTAACTAATGGTAGATGAATTTGCCAATAAGACCCAGGTTTATATCACTTTGGACAATGAGGAAGGTCTATAGAGACTCTAGTTTCTTTTATTAATTCTTCTTTCCCCTTGCTTTCAATTTTTTTTTTCTGTCTTATGCTCTCCAGTCTTTCTTGTTCAAAGCTGTTTACCATCCATCTTGTCCCCACAGACTAAATTGTTTTGGTAATAGTGGCATCTTCATGTTAAAACCATGATATATTAAATCTTCCAAGTTACACAGAAGTGTATAAAATGAAACTAAAATTAATATCTTCATCTCCATGCCCCAGCTGCCCTTGAGCCTTGCAGATAGAGACACTACTTAGATTTGTATTCTTCATCTAATTTCAAATTTAGCATTATATAATATGCTTATGCTTCAGTTTTTGGTGTTTTAAATAGCATCTATTGATATTCAATTTGGAGACTTTAATGACTTAATGGCATAGATTCTGAAGCCAGACTGCCTGGGTCTCTTATTTGTTGGCTTTGTGGCCTTTAGAAATTCCTTAATCTCTCTGAGCCTCTGCTTGCTAATCAGTAAAAATGGAGATAATAATTGTACCTTCCTCACAGTGTTGTTGTGTAGATTATATGAGTTGATACATGTAAGATGTTTAGAATAGTGTTTAGCTGATATCAAGAGTTCGGTGAATGTTTTTATATCTTGAAAAATGAATATTTTATCTCACTTTCATGCTTTTCTACCTCCAGTTTATTCCGTCATATTTGTTATATTACTTAGTGTTTTGCTTGAAAATAATATAACAAACTTAATTTAAATAATAAATTAAATCTATATTTCTCATTTTAACTTAAGAAAGTGTCAATTGATCTTGAAAGCTGAGTTATAAAAATTAATAAAATTATCTCCACCCTTCTACCTTCTCCCATTTTCCAACTTGTGTTTATACCTTTACATTCATATGAATAATTGCAACCTCTTTTGAAATTGTAACTCTTTTGTGATTCTTTTAGGTCCTTGGAATTTGGGAGCCTGGGGGCTTTTTAGAAATGTATTATTTCAGGCCTGTCCCTGGCTGGTTTGGCTCAGTGGATTGAGCGTCGGCCTGCGAGCTAAGTGTCGCTGGTTCGATCTTCCAGTCAGGGCACATCAGAGAAGGAAAACTCTGACTCCAAAAAACCTCCGCTGCCTTGCGGCATACCTCTTCAGGGGAAAGGCTAAGGGAGTAAACCCCAACAGAAAATCCGGAGCCGGAGTCCCTAAGGCGGTTTGACGTTGTAGTCAACACCGGCAACTCCTGCGGCGCACCTGAAGCCAAGCTGTATTGACTCTGTCTTTCCCTTGGACCCTTCAGCTGCGAAGAGAGGGGGGGTCTGCTGCATGGGCAACAGCAGACCCTCCATATCACCCTGCCCAGGCTCTGTAGCTTCAGCTTCACTGGAGAGGACACTCCAGCGTCATCGTAAGATGTCGATTCAACACGGGAGGAGACACATACCGTGTCCCTCCCGAGTCGGACTGCACAGCCATTCTCGGCGGTGCAGATAGACTCTTAAGAAGCTACACCATCGTCTCTCGAGACGGCGGCTGCCGACGATATTAAATCTAAGTGAACAAAGCTTTTCTATAGAAATTCAGATCTCTGGCAGAACGTGAAGAAACATGGGAGGGATTTAACATGTGTAGGATAGTCATAAGGACCCCCCCACCCATTTTTTTTTAATAAGAATTGACTTGTTCTACTTAAAAGGAAGCCTTCCGGTGATTGCTATGGAAACTACACTCGGTTGGCTACTGGTTACAAAAGCACTCCTGTCCTTGTCAGCCTGTGTTTTATATCTAAGCACCGATTACAAGGGAAACTTGTAGAGGAGTGAGAAAATAAGCACATATAAATCCACACTCGCAACTGGAAATTATGTTTCAATATATACCAACTAATAAAAAAAATCAGTAGGTGTTTTGGGAAGAATACTATTTGTAGACTTAATCATCAGAAATAATGTCTACTTTTAATTATGATATATTACCTTAAGAAATACATTATAAGACTCTAAGGTGTTTTCCTTATAATGTTACTTAACTAATTATCATTATTTAATTACTGAATAATTTGAAAATATTCTGAATGCATACATCTTAAAAACAAATATGTTGGGAGAATGATTAAAATCCCTATCAATAGAAGACCAAGGCATTCTTAATATTCCATGCCCCTAAAAATGAACAATAATATTAACAGTGTTAAAAAGAGACATCTGAAAATCAAAACACATTAATTCAATATTTGAACCTACACTTTTCAATGCCTGATAAAACAGGCAGAAACTATATTAAAAATATACATTGTTCGAATGCATGACTGATAAGTTTACTTAGTTTAAATGTTTTAAATATTCAAAATCTGCAAAAAACTCTACTTAGTAAAACTGATAATTTGTGGATATGGAAAAAATGAAAACCTCAACAAATTGTCACCATGCAGCACATTCTTTGACCAAAGTGGATCTCAACTAGGAATAAAATAAAGATAACTGAAAATCATCAAATATAGCAAATATTTGTAAATTAAACAAGATCTTTTAAGTAATTCCTATGTCAAAGACAATATGATGCACATTAAAAAATATGAGATTTTTTAAAAATCCCAATAAATATACCATGATTAAGGATTGAAAGGCATTATATGGTCAAGTAGTTAGTTATATAAAAGGCTCTTGGTTAACTATCAAACATTTTATTGAGCTACATATGTAATGAAATCTAAAACAGATGATCAGAAGGCTCTTTATTTGGGGGAGTATTTACAATCTGATTTTAAAGTTTATAATGAAAATTAAAGAACTGAGATAGTACCTAATTTAAAACTTTAATAAAACTAAAGTTATTGGAATTGAGTGGCAACTACCAAAGACAGATAAATTGACCAAAAGGACAGAACAGATACATACACCATCACTTTATTTATACCTGTGTGGCCACTGCAATTTAGTTTGAAATGATTGATTTTTTAAATCAAAACTGCTTGGAGTAATTGAATATCATTACAGAAAACATAAATAACTTTGACCACCAATATATCATTTATAAAAAATATTCAGGGTGCATCATAGAGTTAAATGTGCAATATTTTTGTGCTCTTGATTCTAGGTTACGTAATCAAACTTACTTTAAATTTACAGTCATATATTTAATGCTAGGTTCTAGAGGTCAATGATAGCACACTTGGTAACATATTTTTTTCTGTTGGAAGTAAAACACTTGTCCTATTTACTTCTCTTTAATGAGAACTTTTTGGAAGTAACTGACAGAAACTGAAGTTTTAAAAGCTTCACACAAAATATTGCCTCACTTATAGAAATATGAAGATTGCATGTTGAACAGACCTTTAGCAATGTAATATTTCTTTTTTTCTGATAAATATGATATATCAAAGACTAAAAATAGTATATTTGTAAGTACATATACTCATTATCCTGGAAAATGGTACTTTAAGGCTTTCAAATATATTGAACTGTGTTTCAACAAAAGTAGTCATAAAAATAATTTTAAGGATTTGGTATGGAGAGAAGTCTCCAAATCCTTTGTTTTACAGAATTAGGAATAGATGGGAAAAATATCATCCTCTTGTTCATATAAAATCTTCTCCTTCCCCCACCCAAATATAAATAAATTGAAGTAATTTCTTGTTATATGCACACACTCTCAGTAACATAGTCTCACTTAAAATAGGCAAACACATTTTAGAGCTACTTTTGACACACTAAGTCTGATTTCATTAGAATAGAAATGTTATCACATTGCCAAATATCCTCTAAAAAGCTTCATCTGTCATGACATGGTTCTGAATATATTCTTTGATTTTGATATCAATTCATCTTCTAGAACTATGGTACCTTTTATCTGCAAATAAGAAATCAAATAGGACACTTTCATGATCGATGAGATTCATCTTTCTTACTTTTTGACCTTGCCTTCTGTTGTCAAATATGTGATTGTTTTCCATGGGAAAAATTTTGTAAACTACAATGTGCTATGCCACTAAACTTACTAGTTTAGTAGTCATTTTCTAAATTTTATAGCATTTGTATACCAACTTATTGTTTATTAGCAAGTCACTTAAAATTCTCTGATGGTGTTTTCTAAATTGGCATATGAAGCTAATTATCCTAGCTTAATAATAGAAGTAAAAAGGCTAGTAAAATAAAGTATATAAAAGTATTCAGAATACTTTGGTCCAAAATGGATTAATATTAAATTTATAATTATTAGTAATATTAAATATGTTGTTTTAATGTTAATAGTTTTATTACATTTTAACACTCTTCTTAAGGGTATATACTTGAATATATTTATATTGATCATACCGATGCATCTAAATGATACTGTTTTATGTCAGTCCTTAGTGTATTAAAGACATATTCTGGCCGGGTGGGGTGTACTAATACCTCTTATATGTACTTTGGAATAAAAGACCATTTTTCATGTCCTGAATATGTGCATCTCTATAATTAAAGTTTAAAGAACATAATTTTTAGAGGAAATGCATAATGAAAACAAATCTCCACCTTGGTTCCCATTCTTCACAATGACACCGCCCTATACACATTTGCTTTGGCCAAAACCCTAAGGCTGGTCCTTCTTCCACCTGTATTTCTTAACACCTCTTACACCCCACAGGGGTACATACCTCTGTGAAACCTCCACATACAGCTTAGAGACTTCACTTTTTCACTGTTTTCCACCCTAAAAAGCTATTTGGTGTCAACAGCCTTTTATACATTGCACTTACTGTAGGGACCTAATTGTTCTTCTTCCTTCCATTTTTGCTTAGCCAAAGTTTATTTTTAACAGTGTACCACATAACTTCCTCAACCTGTAGATGCGATCAAATCACTGCTCTGTTCGTAGTACTGTTTTGATAAATTGCTGCTGCAATGATCTTCCCATGCATGCTCTTCAATGCCCTACATAACTGGTCCCACCTTTCTCCCCGAAATAATTTCAGGCTTTCCTCTCTACCATCTTACTCTACATGGAACATTGTTCTATCCCCTCAATTTAAATAATGATTTTTATTGTAAAAAAATGTTTTCTTACATCTAAGATGCATTTTCTGCAGATTGTCATGTTGTTCTTTCTTTAGGTTTACCTTCTTAGTTCAAAAGTCACTCTTTCAGACACCTACTGTTCTTGTCCCATACTATTGCTTCATTTTAATTATTTCGTAGTACTTATATGTCATTGAAAATTACATAAAATCATTTATTTTTTTGTATTTGTGGCTTTAACCCCTGTAGCACGAAGTATGTTGGTTTTGTTTAGTGGTGCATTTACTGTGCCTAGAACAGTGCGAGTCATACAGATAGGTGGTCCTTTAAAACAGTTATTAATTTATTTCAGGTATCAGCTTAGGTTGCAATGAGGTAGACATACAATCCCAGAAATAAAATGATCTTAAACATCAAGGATTAATTTCTCACTTTTGTTATCCTCATTAAGGCAAATTATTGATCACCTCCCTTTAATAAAACTATATAACTCTTTTGAATTCTTTTCTTTACAGTCTGCCATGGGATCAAGATTATGAAAAAGTCTACCTTTACATAAATAAGTAGTCATTATTTTATATGTTAATTTGTCTAATTTCATGAGAAGGTTAAATGTAGGGCAGATAAACAAAGGAAATATTTGAGGTTGAGTCCATTTTTAAAAACATCCTAATTATAATGCTGATGAAAATCAATGCTCATTTGAATGTAATGAAATTAATCCAGATTGCCAAGGTAATTAAGTTCCTTGTCAGTAGCTATTGAAATTAGAGAAATGTTACTTTTCCAGGATCAGTGAAGTATGATGGGTCAGGAAATATTAGTTTTAGAAAACTAAAAATGAGAGGGTGAACATGCGCTGAAAAAAACAAAACAAAACTGGAAATTAACTCTGCTTAATACTTGCAACTAAATCTAATCATTTAGCATTATATAATTTATTTAAAGGTAACCAATGTTGTGTTTACCTTTGTGTAAACCAACAGATCATTGCTCTAGCAGAACCTGATACTAATGAGTGTGCCCTGACTACAATATGACAGAAGGACAAAAATAAACTATTATAGAAGATAAAAAATATATATCTAAACTAGCTGGATTAAGTGTTGGATAACTCCTTGTCTACCTTCTTGGTTAAATTAGCAGCAAATCATAAGAAAAAATTGGTTTGCTAGTAGGAAATACAATTTATTGATTAGTCCCTTGTCAGTAGTTATTGAGATTAGAGAAACTTTACCTTCACAAGATCGATGAAGTATGATGGGTAGGAAACATTTTAGAAAACTAAAAATGAGAGGTTTAACATGCACTGGGACAAAAAACAAACAAACAAAAACCTTGGAGATTAACTGTGGCTAATACTTTCAACTAAAGCTAAGTCATTTAGCATTACATAATTTAGTTTAAAGATGTCTAATTTCAAACAATAATGAACTAATTTGTTTTGTAGTAAGTCACTTATTCATGAATCAAGAGATGTCAGAAGTCTAGTTGTCCAGTCGTGTAGACCAGAACTAAGTGAAATCTTAAGGCTTTGTGAAGTGGCCATCCTAACTGGTGATGGAACATTTAAAATTTCACTACTATTCTTAAGAAGACATAGGGGGTATTATAAACTACATTCTGTTCCTAATGCTTAATCTCATTATAAAGCTAAAACGTTTTAATTCAGTGTCACAGAGGATGTGCTCTTTTGATCCACATTCCTAACCAAAATTATTCAAATAAAATAAGACTTAAGTTTAGGACACTGCATTCAGGTTTTTGCTTTGGTCGTTTACATTCGAGGTCATTGGAAAGTGAATTTTAAATTGTGGTGTTTCAGTTTTGGCACAGAAAAAGAATAAATTATTGTCTTTGGACAGAGTTTCTTTCATATTCTTCTGACTCTTGTCTCTGACAATACACTTCTTTTTTTATTAAATAATATTTTTATTGTTATTCTATTAGAGTTGTCCCAGTTTTCCCCCTTTGCACTACTCCGCCATTCCAATCCCCTATCCCAGAGTCAGTTCCCACACTGCTGTCCATGTCTGTGGGTCATTCATACATGTTCTTTGTCGAGTCCCTTTCCCTTCTTTCCACCATTATCCCCCTCCCATCTCCCCTCTGGTCACTTTCAGTCTATTCTGTGTTTCCTTGCTTGTCGTTCTATTTTGTTTGTTAGTTTATTTTGTTCATTAGGTCTCACTTATAGATGAGATCATATGGTATTTGTCTTTCGCTGACTGGCTAATTTCATTTAGCATAATATACTCTAGTCCCATCCGTGCTGTCACAAAAGGTAGGAGTTCCTTCTTTCTTTCTTCTGTGGAATATTCTATTGAGTGAATATACCACAGTTTTTTGATCCACTCATCTACAGATGGGCGCTTAGGCTGTTTCTAGCACTTGGTTACTGTAACAGCGCTGCTATGAACATAGGGGTGCATAAGTTCTTTTGAGTTGATGTTTCAGGATTCTTTGGGTATATTCCCAGCAGTGAAATTGCTAGGTCAAAAGGCAGTTAGTTCCATTTATAGTTTATTGAGGAAATTCCATACTGTTTTCCACAGTGGCTGCACCAGTCTGCATTCCCACCAACAGTGCACATCCTCTCTAGCACTTGTTTGTTGACTTATTAATGACGGCCTTTCTGGCAGGTGTGAGATGATATCTCACTGTGATTTTAGTTTTCCGTCTCCAATGGCTAATTATGTTCAGCATTTTTTTTTTCATATGCCTGTGGGCCCTGTGTATGTCCTCCATGGAGGAGTGTCTAATCATATCCTTTGCCTATTTTTTAATTGGATTGTTTGTCTTTCTGGTGTTGAATTGTATGACTTCTTTATATATCTTGGAGATCACACTCTTGCTATAATTAATCACACATGCTGCAATTCTGTTTCATACATACATGTTTTTGAACCTACTACTGTTTTACCTCAAATAATTTTCTGTAATTGTCCAAAACTCCTGTCATATTTATAAATGTCTTAGATGAGTGCTGTAGATAGTTTTATTAGTTCCAAAAGGAATTAAATAAGTTTACTGACAAAACTCCTCCTTTACACTGAGACAGATAGTTTTGTCTTCAATTCATACATGTCTTTATATTAAAAATGTGGCCAGTAAAGAATTTTACCTGCATGTAATTAAGGCTAATCAAAACAACAATGATAATGATTTTTCCTGTGGCACTAATGAACTGTATTTTTTTGCTCCTAATTCTTAGTGATTTTCCTTTCTTCATTATTTATTTAACAGAGTAGAATACCTACTCTGATGCTAGTACTACATTAAGATCATGGGGTATATCAGAGAAAAAACAGCCAAAATAATTTCACCTCATGATCTTTACATTTTAGTGGATATAATGACTAACATGAATGTGAACTATCTAGTACAATAGGTGGAAGTATTTATATTTATAAAGTAGAGAATATAAAGGTTATGAAGGGAAATTCTACATTTTAAATAAGATTACCAAGGTCAACTTCATCTATTGAGGGTGACATTTGAACAAATTCAAAGTTGAAAAGGGAGTTGACACAGATTAAATGCCAGGTTGAGAGAATAGTTATCATGCATAGACTGTGAAATTAATTTTAAGAGTATTTATGTCACAGTGAACTTGGAAATAACCAAATTCCAACATTTAAAATTATAAGACAAATGCTTCAAAGTAAATATTTTAATAGAAAACAATTTTCTGTAAACCTAGTTCCTTTCTAAGTAATGGAATAGTCACTGAATATAAATATAATAATTTTATTAGAAAATGATAAAATGATCCTTGTATGTTCAACTCACTTCTTATAAAATAAGAAGGCAGACTAAGACTAAATGCATAATTATTTTCAAAAAGAACATGCATTTTTTTCCTTGTAAATGCACTTCTATTGATGTTTCCCTATCTTAGTCGACAGTGTCAGAATCCTTACAATCTTTTATAGATCCAACATTGAAGTGATTATTTCGAACAGCCCACTGAATATCCATCCTAATACAAGCATCGGTTATAAAATTTCTAGATTTAAAACCTGAAAACTTACAATTTTTTGCCCTTTCTGTCTATTTTGTCTGAAATAATCTTGCTCTGGAAAACAGGTTAAACAAAAATACATAGTGAGTCTTGTATTTGATCCAAATGGGGTTACTGAATGGTAATATTTTACTGCATTGTTTTAAAATAAAACCCATTTGTTTTTCATTTGTGCAAGAAGGGAAAAACAGGGAGAAATTAGAGTGCTTTTGAAGAAATCTTTTCTGTGTGCTAAGAAAGTTTACTTCTACCCTCTTAACAAATACTTAAGTACAAAATTCAGTACTGTTAACTGTAGGCATAATGTTGTAAAGAAGATCTTTAGAGCATAAATGAAACTTCATGTGCTTGAAAAATAAACTTGGCGTTTTCCCTTCTATCTGTACTTAAGAATAGAGTATTTTTAGATTTCTCATGCAGGTCAGATCTTACAGTATGCAAATGGCAAGGTTTTCTTTTTTATGGCTGAATAATATTCATTTGTGTGTGTGTGTGTGTGTGTGATTTCATTTTCTCTATCCATTGATGGAAACTTAGATTATTTCTATGTGTTGGCTATTGTGATTAATGCTGCAATAAACAGGGGAGTGCAGATATATATTTGATCATTTTTATCAATATTTTATAATTTTCAGTTTACAAGTTTTTTTACATTCTTGTTTAAGTGATGTTTAAGTATTTTATTATTCTAAATGTTTTTTTTTTTTTTTTTTTTGCAGTGTATTTGTCTGCCTTTAGTAACTGGGAATGATGGTCTCATGAAATATTTGACATGTCATCTCCTCTTTATTTTATGAGTTTGAGAAAGACAGGTCTTAATTCAAATTGAAATACTTGTAAAATCCATCAGTGAAGTGATGTGGTCCCAGGCTTTTCTTTGCTGGGAAAATTTAGATTACTGATTCCATCTTTATACTATTTGGTGGTCTATTCAGACATTCAATTCTTTATGATTTTGTCTTAATAAGGATGTTTCTGAAAATGCATATATTCTATATAGGTTATCCATTTTATTGGCATGTAATTAACTATTCATACCAGTCTCTTATGTTGCTTAGTGTTTCTATGTTATCAGTTGTAATGTTTCCAGTTTTGTTACTGGTTTTATTTAAGTCCTTGCTCTCTCTCTCTCTCTCTCTCTCTCTCTCTCTCTCTTTCTCTCTCTGTCTCTTTTTAACTTAACTCGTCTAAGTGTTTGTTGATTTTGTGTATGTTTCAAAAAACTCAGATTTGTTTATATTTTCTATTGATTCCTGTTATTTATTTCATTTATTTATCACTTAACCTTTTTTAAAGTATATTTTATTATGTTGTTACAGTAATTTCATTTTTTTTCCCCTTCGCTCTCCTCTGACCAGTACCCTGCTTCCCTCCAGCAATCCCACCCCCCTTAGTTCATGTCCATGGATCATGGTAATAAGTTCTATGGCTTCACCCTTTCCTATATTATTCTTAATTTCCTTCTGTCTAGTTTGTATTTACCAATTATGCTTCTTCATCCCTGTACCATTTCCTCATTTCTCCCCCTTCTCCTTCCCAGCTGATAACTCTCCTAATGATCCCCACACTTATGATTCTGTTTCTATTCTGGTTTGCTTAGTTGGCTTTTGTTTTTATTTTTTAGATTCAGTTTTTGATAGTTGTGAGTTTGTTTTCATTTTAATGTTCATAAGTTTGATCTTCTTTTTCTTAAGTAAGTCTCTTTGACATTTCATATAATAATAGCTTGGTGATGATGAGCTCTTTTAGCTTTACCTTGTCTGGGAAGCACTTTATCTGCCCTTCCATTCTAAATGAGAGCTTTGCTGGATAGAGTAATCTTGGTTGTAAGTCCTTGCTTTTCATCACCTTGAATTCTTCTTACCAGTCTTTTCTTGCCTGCAAAGTTCCTTTTGAGATATCATATGATAGTCTTATAGGCACCCCCTTGTAGGTAACTCTGTGTTTCGCTTGTTGCTTTTAAGATTCTCTCTTTATCTTTAACCTTTGGTGTTTTAATTATGATGTGTCTTGGTGTGGTCCTTTTTGGGTCTAGCTTGTTTGGGACTCTCTGTGCTTCCTGGACTTGTATGTCTATTTCCTTCACCAAATATGGGGAGTTTTCCTTTATTATTTTTTCACATAAGTTCTCGATTTCTTGCTCTTCCTCTTCTTCTGGCACCCCTATGGTTTGGTTTTTGGCATGTTTAAAGTTGTCCCAGAGGTCCCTAAGCCTCTCTCATTTTTTTCAATTCTTGGTTTCTCATTCTGTGCTGGTTGATTGTTGTTTTCCTCGTTATGTTCCAAATTATTGACTTGAACCCTGGTTACATTTCCTTCACCATTGGTTTTGTGGGGATTTTCCTTTGTTTCATTTAGGATAGCCTTAACTTCTTCCCTTATGCATTTGCCATACTTAAGCATATCTGTCAAGCCTGTGAGCATCTTTATCACTAGTGTTTTGAACTCTGCCTCTGTTAGGTTAGCTATTTCTCTTCGCTTACTTCCCCCACTGGAACTTTGATCCATTCCCGTCTTTGGGCCATACTTTTCTGTCTCCTCATCTTGATAGGCTCCTGTGTTTGTTTGCCTCTGTGTCTTAGGTAGAGCTGTCACTCCTGTTACATTGTAAGGGGCAGAGCCTTAGGTTTCCTCATCAGTACAGGGCGACCTTTTTCACTACATTGAGGCACTGTATGTGGGGGAGGGGTCTGAGAGAGAACAATGTCACTTGCTCAGCACTTGTCCCTTTTCCAGGAAATTCTCCCACTTTGTATGGGACTGGCACCCCTTCTAGCTATTGCCCTGGCTGTCGTTCCCAGAGTGGGTGGGTCTGAAGATGTTCTAGGATCATGGGGGCCCTTCAAACAAATGGACTCTGCTGAGAGATCAGCTGTTTCTTCCTCCACCCCAACCCCCACTGGTTTGCACAGTCAGAAGCAATGAGGCTTTATTTCCCCAGTGCTGGGACTGTGAGCCTCATGGTCTGGTCTGGTTCTGGGAGTCCTCTCCAGGTGTCCTTCTTGACTTTTTAAATCATGTGACTGCACTTTCTGGCAGCCTGCTGCTGCCACCACTGCTTCCGCCACTACACCTGTCCTCTCTGCCCTGGCTCCACCCCTTCTACCTGTCTGGATGAGTACTTCTTCTTTATATCTTTGTTTGTTGGACTTTCATGCAGTTCAATTTTCTGGAACTTCTGGTTGTGTCTAGTTTTGAGGTAGTTGTATTCCTTCTTAGTTATGGAGGGAGATGCAATGTGTCTGTTTAGGCCTCCATCTTGGCCGGAAGTCATCATTTAACCTTTATTATATCCTTTGTTCTCCTAAATTTGGCCTTAATTAGTTATATATTTCTACTTCCTTGAAATGTAGACTTAATTGTTTGAGGACTTTCTTTCTAAGAAAAATAATGAGAACATTAAGTGCAATAAACATTCTTCTTAGTACAGTTTTTTTTTTATCCATATAGTAAGTTTTGATATTTTATGTATTTTATTTGTATCAAATTACAATGTTTTTTAATTTATTTTTTATTTCTTCTTTGACTCATTGGTTGTTCAAGAGTATATTGCTTAATTTCCACCAAATATGAATGTAATATTTTTTTGTCTGCTATTGATTTTTAGTTTTGATCTGTTGTGATTGGCAAAGATACTTGGTGTAATATGAATCTCCTTAGAATTGTTAACATTTATTTTGTGACCTAATATATAATTTATCCTAGATAATGTTCTGTGTGCACTTGAGAAGAATGTGTATTCTGCTATTCTGGATTGGAATGGTCTGTATGTCTGTTAGGTGTAATGGTTCTATAGTTTTATTCAAATCCATTGTGTCATTGATTTTTGTGTTTGAAAGTTCTACCCATTTAGAAGATGGGGAATCAAAGTCTATTATTGTATTTCTTTCTCTGTCTCTCCAGTTTTGTCAGTGTTTGCTTTATATGTTTCAGTATTGTGATGTTGGATACATATGTAGTTATAATTGTTATAACCTTTTGATAAAAAGACCCTTTTTAATTATATACTGATCTATGTCTCTTGTGATAGTTTTTGACATAAAGTCTATTTTTTGTTTTATAAGTATAACCACGCCTCCTACCCTCTTTTGTTTACTACTTACATGGAATATCTTTATCTATTCCTTAACTTTCAGCTTATATATATCATTAAATCAAGTCTCTTATAGACAATGTATATTTCTAACATTTATTTTTACTAATCCACTCAGCCTCTTTATGTTTTTTAATTGAGGAATTTTATTTATATTTAAATTAATTACTTATAAGGAAAGCCTACCATTGTCATTTTGTTCATTGTTTTCTGTCTATCTTGTACTTCTTTTGTACCTTTTTTTCTATTCTATAGCAATTTGTAATTCATTGATTTATTTGTAGCAATATGCTTTTATTCCTTTCTTGTTTTCTTTTGTGTATCATCTTTAAGCCTATTTTACCATGGGGCCTTACATAAAATACTTTATGGTTATGGAAATCTGGGTCAATTTGATTAAAACAACTGCAATCATACACAAAATATTCTTCATAGAAAAATCTGAACATTAGGCACACGGTCTAGTTCTTTGCTTCCCTCCCAAGGGAGAAACTAGAAACTAGAAGTTTCTATCATTAAATGGCACTGTGCCAGGAGTAGGGCTTACAGAAAGAGGGATCTCAGATTTTTTAACTGGCTTCTTTGTGCCCATTTTCTGATTGCTGAGAATTCAGGAACACCTGAAATAATTCTAGTTGTCTTACAAATAAAATTTGTCTGTGGATGATTGTTGAATAAGCATGTCTATGGTGGAAGGAGAGTCTAGGGCTTTCTATTTCACCATCTTGCTGAGGTCACATTCAGGCTGTTTCTTAGTAATAACTAATATATGGTTGTTAAAGTAAATTTTAAAATATACACTGAGTTTTAGTAACTGTTGGACAGTGCATTAAAACCCTAAGGCTAAAGGCACAATGTAATTTATTTACGTAAAAATGAATAAAACCTACGTTATTTATAAATATAGGGTCAATCAGCTCAATTCTTCAGGTTCATTCACACTTTTCATATTGGTTCCAAAGTTCATCATAGGAACTGCGTTTTACTCATCAAGTATAATTCTCAATTATAAACTTGAATGTGGGCGTTTGCTTCTATGGTTTTTCCTACACTCATTATATTAAATCTGGAAAGATATAGTAATCAAAATACATAATATAGATAACGTGCAAAATTTACAGTCACAAGATATGAGTCCTCAAAGAATATCACTATAACATATTTTAGCAGAGCTTTGTATTTTTTTTTAACCAAAGGTTCTCAAAAGTGTCTTTGAATTAATTGAACTCAATGTAACAAGATTTACTAGTATTTCTTTAGAAGGTAGGCTCAATACTGAAAGAAAGACATGGAGGTAAATAAAGTTCCTTTGATAAATATTAAAAAAAACACAAATAAACAAATATAAACTTATGGCATAATTGTCTCACAACTAGTGAAAAGAAGTATTACTATGCATTCAACAGGAGAAGGCAATGCCAACCTAATGCAGAAGCAATGAGTTAATATCAGGATAATTGTAATATATGTAAAGAACTCTGTTTATGTCAGCCAATTTGTGTTAACAAGTGGTTTTTAGATCTTTTATAATTTTATATCATATCTAGTTTAGCAGCTGTTACTGTTATGAAAAAAGTGAGCAATTAAGATATTATTCATACTGAGAATTTAAGCGTTATCTTCCTAAAAGCAAACTTATTGTTTTATAGTGCATAGTATAGTTTTCCATATTGTCTTACATCTTAGTATAAAATAATTTAAGCATGATAAATGTAGAAAATTTAATTTATTTCAAGTAACACTCAAGTAATAAGATCCTGAGAAATGTAATCCAGCCATGTAATATGAAAAGTAGAGACATTTGTTGAAAAAGATACAATAAACATTGTACATAGGACAATGACGCCTTAGTCCTCTTCAAAGTAGACACCTTGGGACCTCACACAGTTCTTCCAATCACTATCAGCTGCCCCATCATATTTTCCTAAATCTCATTGATGGTCTGAAATCTCTTCCTTTTCAAAGGTAATTTTAATTTTTGGAAAAGGCAGAAGCTGCAGGGTGCCAAATCTATGCTGAATGGGGGCTGAGTCATCTGGGTGATTTGTAATTTGATGTTTTTCCAAAAAACTCTGCATGAGACCTGATGCATGAATGAGCTCATCATGATGAAGCTGCCAATCACCAGTTGCCCATAACTGCGACCTTCTGAACCATCAGAATAGTTTCTGTGGAGGGATGTTTAAGCTTAATGCAAAATTTGATGCAGATTTGTTGCTCTGCTCACTCAGTCATTTTGAATGCGACAGCCACACAGTATACCTGGTTACTCAACAGCATCTACGGCCCCTCTGATCAGTACAGTGAAGTCATCATTGTTCACACATGCACATTCCAGTACACTCTCCTCAGCAGCCAGGTTACATCAATGTTGCACAAACTGTTTCCTTTATATTAACAATGGCTGGACCTTTTCCAGACAGACCATATCTACACAGCACACACACACACACACACCGATAGCTACATTTTACTATAGTTTTGAAGATAGGGACATTTATTTTATCTGCTTTATTCTTTAGTTTTTTTTTTTTTTACCAACTATATATTTTTAAGAATATATTCGAGAAGCATATTTTAGATGATATATGCAACTTTAAGACAGTATAATTTTAATAATTATATTATTTTGCTGGAGAATGCTTTGGTCTTGTCTTATAGGAACCTAAGCCAAGACTAGACTTGTGCAGGTGGGAGACGTTAATCAGAAGGAGACACAGATCTAGTTATGTGCCAAGATAGAACTCACAATGTTTGGGATGTGAGATGTCTAGTACCTTTTAAAAGTTATTATATTGCTGAATTATCTAGTGCTTCTCTTTACCACTCACCCATCGTCTGGATATTACAAATGAAAGAGATCATCTGTGGAGATCCCAGACACTCTAGGGAGCTGAAAACTTAAATGAGATGGTGGAGGTAGTCTCCAAACTGTCTGGGAAAATATGGCTGTAGTATAGAGGAATAACTATGTTTCAGTGACCATCCTAGAATGTCTAAACAACATTCCAGGTAGAGAAAATATATGTAAATGCTTGCATGTATTTAAAAACTCATAACCAAAATTGAATGTCACTTTCTTGTTTTATTTGGCAAAATAATTGATACTTGCATGAGCAAAGAATGTAATTGCAGAAACACTTTTGAAAACTTGACTTTTCTTTAATCTATTAATGATGTTCATTTGTCTGATGACAAGACTGCTGACATAACTCAGTGTGACCATAATTTTAGGCATTTCAGATATGGCTACATGACATCTGGTTACCAGGTGAATGCCCATGACATCAATCTTCCATGCTTTCTTTAAACCACTAATGCTAGTTCTCACTTTATAAAACTATAATTTTTGTATTCATTTGTGTCCTGAATAAAATACAGTCAGTTCTTGAGTAGTTCTTAGTTTTCAATTACAACAGTCTCTTGATATTCAACCTATTCACTAAACATACTGATAAAGAATGTTTGTTTTCCTCCTCTTTTTTTATATCAGCTTTTCTGGACCAATACTGTATAATTATTATAAAAGAAAATATCTTTAAAGAGCTCTGAAAGGTAGTAAGTAATGGAACATCTTGAATCTGGAAATGTGCTCTATAAAATACCTTACTCTTAGAACTTATTGTAAGAACTTACATATGAAGATTGTTTAGAAGTATGCCTAGGAATCAATAAGTGCCACATAATAGTTAGTAAATAGTACATTTGTTCACCAATGATGGTGATTCAAAGTTGCTTTGCATTGGTATATCCACTTTCAGAGGATTACATGGAGTAATATTTTTCAGAATGCAGGTCATGGCCTGTTATTGGATCATGAAGGTAATTCTGTGAGTTACAATTTCCATTTAAAATATATATGAAACAGGATATACTATAATGGAATAGAATTGTAAAAAGTTTGTTGCATAAAATATAGATATTAATCCTTAAATACTTTCTTTCAGATTATGTCTCTACCTGCATCATAGACATCATGACAGATGTAGATGCTGTAACAATATTTTTCTCTCTATGTTCTAGTATAGATAAAATTTACAGAAACTTTATTTCCAAGAAATAGTTTAAGTGAGTTTAAAAAAAAAAAAGTTAGAAAACATTGGGTTATTTTATTCCCTGCTATTGACAGAATAAAATGTATTATTTAAATACAAAATTCACATGAAATTCTAGTTCATTTATGTGTTTAAACTTATAAGTATGATCTCTACTGAGAATGTTATAATGTTTATAAATTTATTGCTCTCTATACATTAAATGCACCTTTTTTCTTTTGATCCACTTACCTTAAAATACACTGTGCTATTGGGTAGCAAACACATATATACATATGTATACTGATTGAATTCAATGTACAAAATAAGTTAAATTAAACTCATTTGAACTGTACAGTGACATTTGACTACTCAATAAGGGATGAAAAAATGTCTAAAATTTTTCAATTTCGTTTGTCCTTAACAGAGAAAATAACCTAAAAAACTAATGTCTTAGTATCCTAAACATATTTTGTATAATACATTAATATTACTGTGACAATAGCAGTGGTTAATAGAAACAAAATAATTGATAACCTTTCACATAGTCATATTTTAACTGCTCGTTTGATATGAGAAATATGATAACATATCTTTGAATCCAGATTCAAATTAATGAAAATTACATCAAATATAACATTTCATTGTACTGAGGATGTCTATCCCTTTCAAACTATCCATTAAAAATATTATGCTTAATAAGTAAGGGTTTCTTTTATTAATTTGTAAAGCTTGTTAAAAGCCTTGAAACAAAACTTAAAACATAATAATGTGTCTGTATAGAATAATCTAGATCGCTAGGTACTGTGCATTGCTTCTGAATTGCTTCAGCTGAACCTGGGTAAGCAAGCACTCCTTAAAATTGTAAGAACATCTGTTAAAGCTATTGTGACCTCATCTGTCAAAGTGATATCTCAGTTACACAAAAACTTCCATCTACCTCAGAAATCCATTAACCACTGATCCTAAATAACAGAGCTCATAGCATAATGGATGTCTGAGTCTCTGCTTGGAATTGGTGTTGGCTTATAAAGCTGAATAAGCAAGCACAGTAAACTGAATGGAATCAAAATAAGATAAAGTTTATAACTTATGCAAAATCACCATTAGAATAATAAATGAAATATCACTTCACCTTTAAGATGATTGCAATTTTATCTCAGAATATACAAACATATTGGGTTATGTATGTGTTAAACTATTACTTAAGAGTAATATCACCAAACACTTGTATAATGTTTATGACTTGTCAGGCTGTGTTTTCTAAGAGCTTGACAAAATGAACTTATATAAACCCCACAGAAACCCTCCACAATGAACCCTTTTACCATCTCCATTTTTAGTCAGGGAGGAACTAAGACCCAGATCTCTGAGTGACTTGACCTAGTTAACACAGCGAGACAGGGGAGGAGCTAAGATTTATTCCCAGACATCCTGGCTCTGATGACTACTCCCATACCTTCTTGCAGTACATTTTTTTTCAAATCACTCATTAGTAAAAAGGTGTTTGGTAATATAATGTAAGATCATGTTTCATCCAAAATAAAGCATCAAACAGGACAGTATGTGCATGCTCTTTATGATAATGAGCTGAAATTATAACACATTGAAAATGCAAGATGCTGATATCATATATGCTATAGCATGGCAAAGTCTGAGGAACATAGCAATAGTAAATTTGACAGATAGATGTTCTAGCACAATTGAACATGAAAATGGTAGTCGGATATTTATAAATATATTGAAGTGAACCAAGGATTTAAATGAACTGGTGATGCTGAATGATGATTAAGGAACCATTTACTCTAAATAAGTTACATAGGCTAAGAGTCAAGGAGTAGAGAGCACTGGCCCTGGGTCTCTGCAGTGAGGCAGACCTGGGTTTGCTTTCCAGTCCAGTCACTTAGGACAAGTCTAGGGAATTTAGTTTTCCTCCCTTGGCCGGTCTCCACATACATATTTTACCAATAGTATTTACCTCACAGGCTGGTTTTTATTGCTAAAAGTGTGAATGTAAAATACATAGCTTAAGGCCTGGTACACCATTAACAATCAATAAATGCTGGACATTATCATTAATCGCAAGTACTATTAATCAACTCATAAGTGCAATAAAACTATAAAATTTAGCGATTACTAATCTTTCTTGGTTTGACTATGTAATCTTATGTGTTTGAATTTAAAATCTTGTATACATTTAGCCAACCCTTTTTATATAACAGATATAGTTTAATGATAATGTATTTAGTCAAATTTCTACAAAAATCTGATGCAATAAAAACACACCTGACAATGGTACCAGCTAGGTTAGAACGTATTGTTTGTTTCAAATATTGGCCTCTTTCTTTTTGCTGTTGTTTTATTTTTATTGTTTATGCTGTTACTGCTGTTCCCACTTTTTCTCTCTTTCCTCACCTCCACCCAGTTCCACCCTATCCCCATCCCCACCCAATCCCCATAATACTGGCCTCTTTCTTGGAAGACTGTTTTACTATAGCTTTCTAGTAGCTCAGTCTACACACATAACCAATTTACTCCCAAATCCTTGTATTAGTCAAGGTTCTCCAGAAAAAGAAAAAACAATATGTTTATATAGATAGAGATTTATTTTGAAGAACTGGGTCAGCCCTGACCAAGTAGCTCAATTTGTTAGAGGGGCGTCCAGATATGCCAAGGTTGCAAATTCCATCCCTGATCAGAGTACATACAGGAAGCAACCATTGAATGCATAAATAAGTGGAACAACAAGCTGATGTTTCTTTCTGTCTCCCCTTTACATTCTCTCTCTCTCTAAAATCTATAAACTAAAATTAAAAAAAAAACTTTCTTTCTTAACAAAAAGATTGGGTTATTCACTTGTGGGGACTTCGTAAACCTATAATGTGCAGGATGGGTCACTACCCCGGAGACCCTGGGAAGAGTTGGAGTTTAATCCTCAAGGCAGTATGCTGGGAGAATTCTTTCTTGATCTGAGCAGGTAACTCTTTCAACTAATTGAACGAGGTCCACACATATTATGGAGAATAATCTGCTTTCTTAAGGTTAACTTATTTAAATGTTAATCTTATCCAAAAAATGCTTTCACAGAAACATCCAGCATAACATTCGACCTGATTTTTGGAGCACGTGGTCCAGTCAGGTTGACACATAAAATTACTTATAGTCCCCTGCCCCGCTTAGAGCACATAATATCCTAGCCATCATTTTTAATGCCATAATGTTAAATTGTATAGCATGGCTGATCATTTATTCAGGTAACATTATTTTTCTTCACATGGCTATTTTGGAACCACATCTTCTTTCTCAAAAACTCACCTTAATATTTCCTCATGAAGTAAATATATATATATATATATATTTAATAATATAGTTGAATAACATTAATTAATATTTTAAATGATATCACATTCATATTTGAATTTACATATAAGTACAGAATTTCAATAAGTGTTATTGAGACTATACTTTTTACTTAAATAACTTACAATAATAAATCACAGATAAACTCTGAGTTTTAGTGAATTAGCCCTTATTATAGTTGTTAGTAACAAGGATTCATATGTTATTCTTTCTGTTATGGCTTTGCTTGAGGTTGATTTTCAGTGAAAGCAGTGTGCTTTCTTTGTACTAAAAAGTACATAAAGCACATTAGGTAATAACCTAGATATCAGTTTGCATGTGTTTGTGTGTGTGTGTAACCAAAAAGCAGCAAAGAATAGCTAAACACACACAAAAAGATGTTGGACAAGGAGAACCAGTTATGGGACATTATCAAGCAAAATAAACATGCATATGGTAGTTATGCAGATTTAAGGCCCTGCCTTCCCCATTTCCAAAGTTCTAAAGACTTAGTCACCCTTCTCCTTCTGGTACAGAAAGGGAGAGAAACTTGCAAATGGAATGTTCCTTATAAATGTAAATTCCTCTTACAAAATGGTAACTTCTCCTATATCAGCTTCTTCTTAAAAATAATTATCCTAAAAACTCCAAAGGCCAAAAGGACATATTTTGATGTTACAAATTCTCCTCTCTTTTGGTGGAACAAAACTTCCTTTATAATATTCAAGTAATTTTGTAAATTCTATAAACATTATGTTCCCCACTTCTGTTTTAAGGGGCAAAATTATGTACAAAACCTAAGATTGCTTTGCCAGTATTTTATTAAACACAGATTCACTGAGGTAATTATAATGATTTCACAGATCAATAGCATGCAGGATAATGTCTCTTAATAAGCCAATAAAACATAACATATTCCAAAGCAATGATGAATATTGTTCTAGGCAAGGGGATGTACAAAAGAA
Organism: Furipterus horrens; assembly: GCF_987537825.1. Classification (NCBI taxonomy): domain Eukaryota; kingdom Metazoa; phylum Chordata; class Mammalia; order Chiroptera; family Furipteridae; genus Furipterus; species Furipterus horrens. The sequence goes on from NW_028327171.1 coordinate 15,541,466, forward strand.
TGAAGTCTGAATTTAATTGAGGTACAGCCTTATACCAGTCGGTGATCCTCGGGAGAGAAACTTGGTCAACCAAGAGCTCAGGCCCCGCTGCCAGCACACGACGTAAAATTTCGTGGTTGCCCTGCTAGGATTATACCTGAAAAATCCTAAAACCATAATTCAAAAAAACCTATGCACCCCTATGTTCATAGCAGCCCTGTTTACAATAGCCAAGTGCTGGAAACAGCCTAACTGCCCATCTGTAGATGAGTGGATCAAAAAACTGTGGTACATTTACACAATGGAATACTATGCAGCAGAGAGAAAGAAGGAACTCCTGCCATTTGCAACAACATGGATGGAACTAGAGAGAATTACGCTTAGTGAAATAAGCCAGGCAAAGAAAAAAAAAAAACCATATGATATCACCTAATACAGGAAACTAAAGAGCAACACAAACAAACGAACTAAATAGGCAAAGACTAGAATAGTAGTCAGTAGGAGGGAGGGGGGAGGTAGAGAAGGGGGTTAAGTAAGGGAAGGGTCTAGTCAAGGAACATGTATGAATGACTCATGGACATGGACAACGGGGAGGGATATGATTATGGGAGAAGGGATGGGCTGGGTGGGGCGAGCAATGGGGGAAAAATGGGACAACTGTAATTGAAAAATCAAAAAAAATAAAATTTCATGGTTGCCATGGAGCACCTCGCTAGGGAATGATGCAGCATCAGCATGGATGGCCTAACTGATGTCATCCATAGGGCTGCTGCGAGGCTTTCACCACTGCAGGTAAAACAGTGTCCTTACCATGGCAGGAACTAATGCCCCAGAAGCCTTAAGGCAGCCATTTAGGTCAGCAAGAGTCACCTTGCTCGTACTGAGTCTATCCAACAGTCGAAACAAACTCTCAGTATTTAGAGTCTAACGTCCTCTTTCCAGGGTTGCTCCTTCGGACATTTTTGATTGGTAAGCCCCTAACTTATCCCTCAGCAGCTGAGCTGCTGTGTGTTTATCAAGAATCAAGGATGAAATGATGACATCTTGATATGTCTTTGCTTTTCTATCAAAACAACTTTAACTCTTAAAAAGTATTTAATTTTTGTTTTAACAAGTGGATTTGAAAGCATTTCAAAACAATATACTGCCTTTATTTTTTTCATGTTAGGTAGAACTCTGATGCAATAAGAAAATCTATTTGTAAAAGTGTTAATTGTATAACTTGTATTCATATTTGCTAAGATAATACAACTTGCACTGTTTAGAATCCCAATGAGATGCTTTACTAATGTATGGTCATTGAGTGTTATTCTTGAATACAAGAATCTAAAGCTTCAACCATACCACATGTCATTGATAATGTAATAAGTTTGGTAATGGATATGAGAAAGCACATTGATTTTCATTTGAGAAACTTCCCATTCACTTGTATGCAAAGCAATTAATTGTCAAATACTCAGTGTGCCCTGAATAAATACTTTCTATTTCATTATTAATGAAGCCTTTCTTTTGAGACCAAGTAAATAGGGTAGCAGAACCATAAGTGAATTTGAAATCATCATAGATCTGTTTTACATGTATATAAAAGATAATACATTATTTTTTAACATCCCATGAGATTTCTTGAAGTTTATGTTATATTTTATACATTCTTTGATTTTTTCATATTTCTTTTTTTAACTTTTTAACTTTATTTTTATTGTTTACACTATTACAGATATCTCCACTGGGTAGGAGACTCTACATTTAGGAGAGAATAAAAAAAAGAAAGAAAAAATGAACTATATGCCACATTCTGAGCTAAGGATGAGGTAAAGTACCTTGGGGCTTCACAGGGGAGGAGGGTTATTTGCAGGACAGTAAGAGCAGATGTTTAGTAGTTAGTAATTTTCCCTGTTCTATATATGTCATAAAATGTTATTTCTCATTATTACTCTTATTATCGACAAGGTCCCTAATTTAAATTCTTTAGAGAGAAGTAAAAGTGTTTCATGACTCTACAGGTTTTAATTGCTTTTAGCTCAAAATGATTCACCTACCACAAAAGCACATCTTTGGGTGACTTCTTCTGAAACCCTACAAGATAAAAAGACAAAATTAAAGAAACATTTAGTTGAAATATCTGTCAATACTTAGTAATTAAATGAAGAAAAAATAAGAGAAATTTAAAGATTGATGTGCTACATATCAGCCTCTTTCTGTCCTCTAAATTTCTTGTTTATTTTTATGATTTTCAATTCAATGTTAGTTAAGAAATAAGAAACTTATTTTTGATGATTTCATTCAATATATTTTACATATTTACTATTTTGTGAAAAATATTTTTAGAAAAATGCACACACACATTTATTTACACTTTTCTTGACAATTGATATGTAATTATTTTGTATGAAAGGAGTTAATTTTTAAATTACATTCTGCCCAATATTTTTATTCTCATTAATAAATATTTTAAAGTGATACAGGGAAAACAGTGTTTTTTAGTCAAAACTGTATCAACTTGAACAAGTGTGTGTTCTTTTTGATTCTTTTTATTGTATTTTTTACCCATTACCATTTAGTCCCCTTTACACCTTCCTCCCCCCTACAATCACCGCGTTGTTTGTCCATATCCATGAATTCTTTTCCTTTTTACTCAATCTCTCTACCTTCTAACCCTTTCCCCCTAAACTTAGCTTTTGTCCTGCTTTCTATTTATGAGTCTGTCTCTATTACAGCTTAAGGCTACTTTCTTAGATAATGTAATGAAGTAAGTCATAACTAAATCTATTTGAGGTAACTAATATCATACTCATTAAATGTTTACATCATAAAATATACAGAGTAAAAAATTCTACAAAATATAGGGCTAGAGCTTAAAATAAATATTTAGAGATAAATATTTATAAATAAATGAAATACAATTTAGAATTGAAAATATAGGCTGGATGATACCAATGTTATTTACAGTTACCAAACAAAAGAGTTAAGGAACTACTATTTCTAAGCTCTTGAAACATGAGAAACAAATCATTTCCTTGGTAAAATTTGCTCATTCCGTCATTTAAGACATATGAATAAATCACTTCTATAGGACAGTCAGGTAACATGATAAAAAATCTAGTGATGTTAATGACTTTTGATATTTAATATAGATATAAGGAAATCAAATATAAAAGTTTTTTTTTTTTTTCTTGTCATACAAGGTCATGCAGAAGAACATAGGCTTTTAATTAGGGCACAGAGCACTAAAAGTATTTGAAGTGGAAGGCAAGGAGTAACTTCCATCAAAATCTTAATGGCCTACATCAAACAAAAGTTGACTAACTCCAAAAAATAAATTATAAGTGTAAGGCAGAACTTTTACTAATACTTGAAGAACTCATCTGTTTTAGGGAGGACTTTTAAGAATCTCACAGAATGGAAAGAAGTTTTATGATTACCTGGGCTCCAGGAATGGAGCTATGCACCTCATCTGCCAGTCTTTCTTGGTGACTTGATTAGCTCATCCCTGCCTCATTCTGTCCCCTGTTTTCTACCTTCTAAACAAGCATTCTCTGCAGCGTAGAGCATCAAATTCCTTCCGTATTTGTATAGCAAACTTAGCGAATAACTGATTAACACTGGGACTTTAATCCACTGTTTGAGCCAATTACTTTGTCCAGAAGGCTGCATAGCCACATTTATAAACAAGTCATTTCTCCAGAGACGGACTGAGAGGGAAAGAGGACTCATGCAGGTAAGAAGCATCCCCCAAAGTATAAGAAATAAACTAAGGATGAAAAGATAAAAACAATGAGGGTCTATGCGGTACACGAAAACGATTTTACAGCAATGAGCACCAGATAACAACAGTAACAATAACCTTGATGGGTCCAATGGTTAGGGTTAAGTGGCAAGCGATACGATCCAACATAGCTAGGTGACACAGAGTGAGTGTGCATTGGGCATTGAATCACTCAAACAATTAGTAAGAGTGATAAACAGATTCCACGTGACTTCTGGCAATCACTCCCTCAGCCATATTTGCTGCTCTTACTTTTAAAATGGAAACCAGCCAATGCATTTATAATTTCTGATACTACCTTTCCTGGTAGAGTCCCCACACTCAAGATAGATTTCCGCCCTGCTTCTCTCCTGGACTTCCACCAATGAATTCAAGTTTCACACTCACTGCAGAGCTCAATTCATATTCGACACCCTAGCTGTAAGAGATCTTTGAAATGCAGTTTATATTTCCAAACTTGGCAACATCATTGTCTTCTCTTAGCATAGTTCTGTTAAGAAGGCACCCTTTGGAAGCCACATAAAAAGAGAACTTGGCCTAGATGCTGAATGAGCCCATCCACAAGACCATCTGTATTGGGCAAGTTCATTCTACCTTAACAAAATAGCTTAAAAAAAAAAAAAAACATAATTTACAAAATAAATGATCTTTTCTTTAGAAAACGCCAGTTGTCATAGCCTGTTTTTTTTTGTTGTTGTTGTTGTTGCTGTTGATGATTTGTTTTATTATATGTAATTTAGAAATGGTAAAATGGCTTTCAATGACTCTTTTGTAGAGTCTATGTTTATGGCTAACATAAATCCTTCTGGCTTAGACAGGATACCCTATGATCAATTATTTTTCTTCGCAGTTATGACCATATTAAATAAAATACCTGTGGCCATTTAAAAAAATATATTGATGCTCTATCACAATAATGGAAAGACTACTTCAGAATATTTTGATAGGATACAGCATAATAATTCTATGAGGGATTTTGAGAAAAAATTAAATATAAAATATATTTATGTATATATTTGTTGTCTAAGGATAGAGTTCAGAATTTTCATGAGATTGGGGTCTAAGACTACCATAAATATTTTTAAAATCACTGATAAACAATGTGTTTCTTATAAGAAATTATTCTATGTGTATACAAGTCATGAAGATTTATTAGTATGAAATGTGAAAGAAATTTTTCTTGTTCAGTTGTTACAAATAAAAATACAAAAAGAACATAAATATTTTGATTTGAAAAATAAACTTGAAAATACATTTAGAATAATTTAATTTTAAAAACAATCACACAAAGTTATATTTTACCAAGGGTTGTGGGAGGAAATCCTTACCATAATTCTAATAATTCCATCTAACATATAATTTTAAATTATACATTTCTAAGTTTTCAAAGCAAAAGAAACAGTATCATTATATCATTGAATGAAGATAATCTTCATCTTTCATGTTGAGAAAGTGGTCATACATATCGCTTCTAAATAAATTTTTGCCAAGAAACTATGCAGATAATTGAGTTCTTGTTTCTTTTTACAAAACATTGGTATATACACAGTGTAAAAAAAAAGAATATTGTAATTACATTAGTGTTACAGTTATCTTCTTATATATTAACATTTATTATAATGATCGTCGGCAGCCGTCCGTCTCGAGAGACGATGGTGTAGCTTCTTAAGAGTCTATCTGCACCGCCGAGAATGGTTGTGCAGTCCGACTTGGGAGTGACACGGTATCTGTCTCCTCCTGTGTTGAATCGACATCTTGTGATGACGCTGAAGCTACAGAGCCTGGGCAGGGTAATATGGAGGGTCTGCTGTTGCCCATGCAGCAGACCCCCCCTCTCTTCGCAGCTGAAGGGTCCAAGGGAAAGGTGCGCCGCAGGAGTTGCCGGTGTTGACTACAACGTCAAACCGCCTTAGGGACTCCGGCTCCGGATTTTCTGTCGGGGTTTACTCCCTTAGCCTTTCCCCTGAAGAGGTATGCCGCAAGGCAGCGGAGGTTTTTTGGAGTCAGAGTTTTCCTTCTCTGATGTACCCTGACTGGAAGATCGAACCAGCGACACTTAGCTCGCAGGCCGACGCTCAATCCACTGAGCTAAACCAGCCAGGGCATTATTATAATGATATGTCAAATAAAATATGCATGAATTTATTGCACATTTATTAAAAACATGATGAAATTTATATAAAAAGCAAAGATAACCAATTTTTTAAATCACTAAATTAAAATGAGTTTACATTCTGAAATCTAAATCGAATAAAACAGCTAATTTTTCCTACTCAAATAGATACAGCTTTTAACAATAATGAAATTACATTTTAAAGTACACAGATAACTTTCTTATTTTATAAAATATCATATGCAATATTTCAAACTATTGACATATCTAAGCAATATTTCATTTTGTGTCAAGTGGTTTTTGTATTTTGTTAATCCTGTTGATTTTTTAATAAACTGTCTTCTAGGTCTAGATGACAATGCTCTCACTTTACTTGGTATACATTATAAAAATGTAAAAATCTGACATTTAATGTGAAGTGTAATTTCCAAGGTAACTCTGTGATGATCTGCTGAAATGAAAGAAACAGCAACCTTGAAAACTGAAATTGAAAAGTTAATAGAAATTTTGAACTTTAAATGTTTCCATATTTCTAGTTGGCACATCCTGTAATCTTTGGTTCATCTGTTTATGTAGCATTTCTAAGTATAAAGACATAATGGGAAATAAGATATCACTGATAAAATGCATATTACTTTTAGCTATAAAGCAATCTTTAATCTTTTATATGATATCAATACACTCAGATACTTTGTCTTATCTCTATAATTTTATTTAATTTTTAAATATCAAGATGATTGTTAATTTATTTTTAAAATCGGATGTTAGGCATTATGTAATTTAGCACCACTCAGATAATACACATTTTGTTGTTAAATTTAAAACTTTAGACATTGTGTATAATGCTTAATAAAATTAAAAGGGGACCATGTGTTTTTATGCTCTGTGTTAACTATATTATGGCATGTGGTTTGTTATAAATATTTGAGAACATGATTAAAACATGCCAAGTGTATTATATAAATGCAATTTTATCAGAGATTTATGTTTTTATATAAATGTTGTAAAATTCTAAAATGACTAATACGTAAATACATCAATATAATATGAGATGTAACATTAAGACTGTTACGTTCTTTAAAAAAGATTGACGTCCAAATTCTGAATGAAAGACTATTCTTTAGACCTAAGTCACAACCTTTCCCTATTTCTTAGAAAATTATGAGACCATTAAAATTATGCTTTTATATATTTTAACTACATGAATATTTATGAGTTCCAACACATAAATATATAATTCATTTGTCATCTTCTTTATCAAAGTATTTTTTTCCTTCGGTAAGTGCACTCAGTGCCGAGGCAATTGTATAAAGACTCCTTTTGACCTTTGGCATGGCATATGTATAGCCCTTTGGAAAGAAAAACAGAAGAGGAAATGTAGAAGCCAGGGTGATTCTGGAGGTTAAATCAGATGATATAACAGAGATTGAATGTCTGTCATGTTGTAAGCATCTCATTCAGTCTTTGGTGCATCCATTTGAATGCTGCTTTGTACTATCTAGATCTCAGGAAATGCAAAACGACAGTAAGGAGCTATTTATAGTTACTTAAATATATATAAAGATTATTTGAGGAAACTGACCAAACCTATGAAGCTAATTGTACTGGTAAATTACAAAGACTGAAATCTTATTTATGTGAACTTTTAGAGAAGGAATAGTCCTAATCCGGTATCATATGTTAAGAATGAGGTTGTAATGCTCCATTAAATTTTATAAAATTGCTTCATCTTAATTAAGACACAGCTTTCATTGGTAAATGTTCTATTTAAATGGCTTTATCACTATGATAGTTTTCCCACAATGGACTAGCTTAGATTCTTTTCAGTGGCCAGCAATATTACCCATTTTTGCAATAATAATAATTATGATATATTGTCACTGCAGGTCAGATACTATGTTAGATATTTTATCTTTTATGTTTATTATTTCTAACCACTCTGAAAGGAAGGATTATTATCAATATTTTTAAAAATAGATGCTTATGGTCAGGCAGGTTGCTTAAAATCTTACATATTGGTCTCCATAATGGAGAAACTAAAACTCAATCCAAGTGTATCTGGTCATAACATTGTGCCTTTTTCCCTGTACATTTGTAGATGAAATCTATGAAAATGCTTTGAAGGAAACTAAGATATCACAGATGCATTTTACTGTACAACTTTAGTTAAGTTGACCCGGAACAAAAATTGTTAGACAAAAAAAAAAATCAAAATGATTATTGCAAATTACATATGGTGAAACATTAGTGAAAATATTACATCTTATATTTAAAGACTTTTAACCTTATCTATTTTATTACCTTGTTAATGTCTCATTTTTTCTATAAGGAAAGATAATATTAATAATGTTTTCATTATAAGCTAACTATTCAACCTCCCTTTAAATGTATTTTTATAGAGTTTGTGTTAAACATATACAAAGGATTAACTTGTGTTAGATTACATTTCATACATAGTCCCACTTTTCAATATATCTAATGGAATAATTACTTTTAAAAAGTGCTATGAAATGAGATTAATATCACATTGTATTAGAAGGAAAACAAAAAATGACAACTATAAAATACTTTAATATATTAAAATTTACATGTGGATCAAAAACTACTTATATCACTAGAAAAGTAGCAAGAGCTAAATCAGGTTCAAAAATGCAAATCACTTATATAGGTGCTCAAAATTATAAATAATGCCAGATCATTCATAGCAGTGATTGCAAAATAGAACAAACTTAAAATAGCTACTTTGTGTAGTCTGTTTTAATAATTTTGCACCCATTTATCTATTTTAACAATTTTATTGAGATATAATTAATATACAATACTAAACACACATGTAGCCCTGGCTGGTTTAGCTCAGTGGATTGAGCGTCGGCCTGCGAGCTAAGTGTCGCTGGTTCGATCTTCCAGTCAGGGCACATCAGAGAAGGAAAACTCTGACTCCAAAAAACCTCCGCTGCCTTGCGGCATACCTCTTCAGGGGAAAGGCTAAGGGAGTAAACCCCGACAGAAAATCCGGAGCCGGAGTCCCTAAGGCGGTTTGACGTTGTAGTCAACACCGGCAACTCCTGCGGCGCACCTGAAGCCAAGCTGTATTGACTCCGTCTTTCCCTTGGGCCCTTCAGCTGCGAAGAGAGAGGGGGTCTGCTGCATGGGCAACAGCAGACCCTCCATATCACCCTGCCCAGGCTCTGTAGCTTCAACACGGGAGGAGACAGATACCGTGTCACTCCCGAGTCGGACTGCACAACCATTCTCGGCGGTGCAGATAGACTCTTAAGAAGCTACACCATCGTCTCTCGAGACGGACGGCTGCCGATGACGATGAAACACACATGGAAAGTCTACAATTAATGGTTTTTAGTATGCTAATATAGTTGTGCAGCCGTCACCATAGTTGATTTTAGAATATTATCATCACCAAAAAATGAAATCTTGTACTCAGTGGCAATTACTTCCCATTCCTCATTACCTCATCCCTAGGCTACAACAAATCTATTCACGTCTCTACACACTTGTCTATTCTAGGAATTTCTTATCAGTGAAAACAAAGTAAGTGTTCTTTTATGGCTGGCTTACTTCACTAAGTGTAGTGTTTTCAAATTTCAGGTTGTAGCATTGTATCAATATTTAATATAGTTTTATTATTGAATAATATTCCATTGTATGCCTTTGCCACCATTTGTAAACCCATTAAGTACTTAATGAGCATTTTGCACTGTTTTTGCTATTTGGATAATATAAATAATGGCATTAACATTTATAAACAAGTTTTTGAGTGGACATATGGTTGTATTATCGTGAAATATATACCTAGGAGTGGAAATGCTGTCATATTATAACTGCACTTAACATTAGGATGAACTGTGAAATTGTTTTCCAAAGCAGTTGTATCATTTTGTATTTCAATTATAAGGGTTCTTTTTTTTTTTTTTTTCAAATTCTTGCCACCACTTGCTTTTATTTGTCTTTGATTATAACCATTCTATGTAGTAATATCACATTGCGGCTCTGATTTGTATTTCTCTAATATCTAACGACACTGTGTATCTTTGTATGTGCCTATTGGTCATTTGTAAATCTCTTTTAGACAAGTGTCTATTCCTTTACTAATCTATTAACTGGATTTTTAATCTTTTTATTTTTGAGTTAGGAGTATTTTTTATATATTCTGGACACAGGTCCTTTATTTGATATATGATTTGCAAATATGTTCACTCGTTCTGTGAGTTTCCTTCTCACTCAGTCTTTTTTTTTTATGTTTTTATTTTTATTTTTATTTATTTATTTTTTTTTTTTTTTGGTTTTTCAATTACAGTTGTCCCCTTTTCTCCTCACTCAGTCTTAATGACAATATTTGAGGAACACAATTATTACATTTTGATGAAATGTATTAATTTTTCTTTTTTAAATATTATTCTTTTGTAGCTTGTGCTTTTGGAACAATCTAAGAAGCCTTTAGTATTCCTCATCCAAGGTCATGGATACTCGCTCATTTTTTTCTATGAGTCTCAAAGTAACAGTTTTTGCATTTAGTTGTATGTCCATTATGAGTTAATCTTTATGTTAGGTAGTAGTTCAGCTTTATTCTTTTGGCTATGTATCATATCATCAGTTATTTCATCATTATTTGTTCAGAACATTACTCTTTGGCAACTGAATTGTTTTTGTAGCCATGTTGAAAATAATATATTTATGTGTTAGAATATTTATTGAAAATTTCCTGAAAAGATATGAAGACATTTCTAGGATTGTATAGTTTGTGTGTGTGTGTGTGTGTGTGTGTGTGTGTATGAAATCATAGGTTAAGCAGAAAAATAAATGGTCAATTTGCTAACTTTAAAATAATTATACAAAAAACAGTATTGCATATAAATTTCTTTACAAAAATAATTCTAGAAGCAACTAGAAAAAAATACCATGTACGAATACGTGAATGTGTGGCAGAGTGTGTCACATTCATAAACAAGAAGGTGTAACGTGTTGCTGAAAGATAGGCCTGCATTTCTGGAGGGAAAATTCTAAGAAACAGATAAATAAAATATGAGGCTTTTCGTGTGCCATTCTAAGGGATTCGGTTTCGTCCTGTAGATAATGGGAAAGCACTATAAGCACTAGCAGCCATGTGACATGGGCTGAACGTCATAGAAAGATCATCGTAAGTTGGATAAGAGGACTGTGAGGTCAAAATAGAGGAAGTGGTGAGGCAGACTGCAACAGCAATTGCGAGAGACGAAGGGGGCCAGTGAAGGGACAGCAGCGAATGGGACAAGAATAATAAAGTGTGTCTGATAAAGACATTAAAGATACAGAACAAATTGAATTCCGTAATGCATTGGATATGGTATACTATTGCATGGGTAGGAAAAATGGCATCATACTTTTGTCAGATTTCTCATTTTATATGATCTGGCGCTATATTGGTTCTATGTAGACCATTATAAACGAGGGAAGGATGTTTTAATTTCTTTAAAATCTACCATACCAATAACAAACACATGCATAGTACAAATAAAGACTTAAACTACTGAAAACACTATTGAAAAAAGTTCCTATTTTTCTTAGCGCCATTGACTTCTCAATAGCTGCCTTTTTGTTATTATATTTCTTTCAGACCTCTTCCATGTGAAATACCAAAGGATTTTTCTTCAGAACATTCCTGAGTTTAATCCAAATTCCCCCAAGCACTATGTATTCTTTATTTGTTGTCCTTATTTTTGTAAGAATACATTATTAATGAATTCTGTGAAAATAAATTATAACCAAGTCAAAATCTGTCAATATTTAGGAGGATAAAAATAAGTTTATTTCTGGTTTGGTTTCATTATTTAGTTGGAAAAAAATCTATGTTAAAAATATACTCAGCCCCATTTGCAGTGGTGCTGATGGGACATATCATGACACATTTCATTAGAACTACTTTATGGTTTTTTACTATATATAACTCTTTATCTCCCTTTTCATCTCCCATTAATACATGGGTTCACTGCCACTCATCTGTGAGTTCAGTGCTCCAGAGAACAGGAATGTCAGAAAGAGCATTCCAAATAGCAGGTAGAAGAAATAGTCTCAATTTCAGAACAACTCACACAGGCAATGGTGGGAAGGGGTTTCTGCGTTTTTCCTAATCCCTAATTTACACTATACTTAACGGACAAAATAACCTGCCTAAATCCAATGACAGAAACATCAAATCCCATATCTCGTGGAAGATCTCAAGAAATCTGGCCTTCATTTATACACATCCTATAAATATATTTTTGTTCTTTCTCCTACTGTAGCCAGTATTCCTCCTGTTGTTATAGCTCTGGATGCAGTGAGCAGTGAGCTATTTATTTCTGGATCCTATAGGCCTTGTATATATACATCATTTTTATTAATGTAGGAAGGGGAATGTTTTGGTCCTCTTTTGAATATCATTTGCCTCTGTTCAGTTTTTGTAACTGATAATTCTATGATTTAATTCCATCTTGTCTTTTGTGATTAAATATATTTCAAGAACTAAACTTTTACTTTCTAGGAATGTGTTAAACCAGTTGATCTAATTTTCTCCCACTCTTTACAAATTGTTTAGTGCAAGATTTGTTCCTTTATATTGTGGGTTTTCTTTAAAGCATTTGTATCTAAACATTTAAATATACATATGCTTTTTTATTCCAGCTCTCTTCATTTTATGCCCTACCATTCCTTGATAATGCTCTGTGCTTTGTTTTCTTTGTTCTGTCTCTGAATATTGTAATAGATGCTGAATTTCTCTGTTCTCTAAGTCTCCTTTTATCTTTCTTTTATTTGGTGTTTTATTTCACATTGAGGTATATCTATCACTTGATATTTCAAATCTTTAATTGATTTATGGCCATTGATATTTTATTCATTTTTTTCTATTAGAATCCCTGTAGTATCACTTCAGTAGTGTCTTGAGAATTGATAAACACAGGAGGTCAATAGTCCTACATAAGTAAAATCCTGTTGTAAAAAATAGGGTACACAACTCTGTTGGGTAAAAGAAAGATGGATATATATTGTACATTGAAGTGGAAAAGGAAATCAGAATTAAGGGTCATAAAATGATAGCCATATACTTTACTGCATTTGAGTCTAGAATAGGTCATCTGAAAGTCAAAGATGAAATGCCTACAATAATGACTTTAAAAAAATTATATCTTTTCTGTTTCTCATGAAACCTTATAGCAAATACAGACTATTTTAAATACCTTGATATTTAATCGGTGAATTAAGTTTTCATTTTATTTTTTAATATTTAAAAAGCCCAATATCAACTTGTTAGGCATCTAATAAATGGAACTATATCACATTGATTATATTAAGGTATAATAATATTTTAATAACGCATAGTATCTTATTCAATTTAAAAAGTGAAGTGTTTATAAATATAGGATATATAAAGCAAAACTAATAATTAATAACATTTTGTTGAATCTCCTTTATATAATGATTTTTGTGCCCAGTATTACTTGTGATGTTATGAAAATTTTCCAAAGTCAATAAATTTGTTTTAACATATGATTTTTAATAACTGTATATAATTTTGTCATCAATATTAACCTTATTTTGCCAATACATTTTCATGTTTTAAGTCACTTTTGTCACCTTTAATTTTGCTATTATAAATAGGAATCAAAATTACACAAATTATTAAAACATATTCTGCTGTATTCATAAATATTGGGTAAACATTTTCCATGCATATTGGTATATTTGCCAAAGACATATAGAACAAAAGAAGTATGTTATCTCATGTTAAATTGCTTGGTTTATACACAAAGCACTAGTTCATGCATGTGTCTATAGTACCACACCATTATCCAAATAGAATACAGGCACATGTAATTGTTTTTGTATAGGGAAATTACTCTTATCTTAATTAATTTCATTACATTTTAAATGCATATGGATTTAAAATATACTTTGATAAAAAATAAATATGCAAAATATCTAACAGAGACAATATAAAAATAATTATCATTGATTTTCCTTACCTAAGTAATCATGCATTTACTGCAGAGCACAGTAAAGCTTATCATGGTACACTTCTGTATGCAAAGCTTTTTAAAATACTTCGGTATGAAGCTTTCTGGTTTGTAAACATTTGTTGTAGAAACACAAATTTTCCTCCTTAAAATTCTACCAGACAAATAACTCTCACATCTCTCACCTCTCTAATTCTCATTTTCCAGAAACAATGGCTTTATAATATTTAGCTAATCTCTTTTTGAATTTGTCTCCATTTCTGAAAAAATATACCTAGCTTTTTGTTTTTCTTTTTGCAACATTTCTACTAAGGGAAACTAACAGTATACACACCAAAGAAAAATAAAACTTGCTCTCTTGTACCTGCATACTATTCCCCATATATTTTTAATATAATGTATATAATTTTGCTATTTCAACATTATCTGATGACATTATAATGACCAGCTAATTATTACGTATAGGTGTTTATCTAACATATTATGATGTTATTCTATTACATGTGCAGTTTGTTTCCTCTAAAATTAATAATAGAGTCACTTGCTATTTGCTTGATTTTCTATGTGTCTGTAATAAAATATGCCTTACCTTTCCACCAGGAGTATAACTCATCTCTCAATATATCCATCTAGTTTAGTAATTGTTTCTTTATTTGCTCTACTGATGTTTCACACAGATAAACTAAATAATGTCCTTTTTTCAGGATATGAATAATATATAATTCAGTATTATTTTGCTTCTTTTCTTTTTCCTCAATTTTCTCTCTCTTTGCTTTTATGCGTCTGCTTGCTCCAGCACCTGTGTTTTAGTTTGAGTTTTTCTGCAAATGCCTGCTTAGCTGGGATACTCTCAATAGGAAGACGGCATTAAAGCTAATTGGAAGTTTCTTGTCATTTGATGGGGTCTATTGATTTTTTTACTTTGTTTTGCAGTGATCTTTCCAGATCCTTACAGAAAAGGCAAAAAGGGCATATCTGTAAGCTTTTTGTCTTAGATTTATTATGAGAGAAGAATTCTTCACTCTCCCATGTGAGATTTTAAGCCTGGCTACCATGTTCTCCTAGCTAGTAGGAGAAAGTGTCTTGGGAGGTGTTCTCACGTCTACTCTGAAGATAGACTTTATTACTACTTCCACGTTTAAATTATAGTGCCTTTCATCTCAGCTGTGTCTTAGGACTCCTTCAGAGTCTCTTCAGTTCTGTGTCTTCAGAGAGGAAATTTATAGTTGTCTGTCAAAGGACGAAGGGCAATTTGCTCGTGTAAAGTTATGGTGAAGACTATCAGGGGTCTGCTTTCTGCTTTTATGGATTTCTTATGACAGCTCCTCTTGTAAGCTTCACAGGCACCCCGCAATTTCAGAGGTACTTGGCTTCTCTGATTCCTGAGCTGTTCTGAGAATCTCAGCATTATTCACAGTGTTCCAGAGCGTTTGTTTATTCTCTTTCATTATCCCTCTGCTTTCTGTTTCCAAAGCTCGGGTGTTGTTTTCATTTGTTTGTTCATTCGTTTTTCCTTTTCATTGCCTTGGTTGTTTGGGTATAATTATTGTTAAAGCCCGCTTTTTTTCATTTTTAAAATAGTGACTATAAACTGTTCATTCCAGAATGCTTAACTAGTGCTCTTGTATATACTCATAGTGTTGTAATGATTTTTTAAAACTATGATGAACTACCTTGTTCTAAGATCTTAACAGCATGCAAGAAATGGAGATTTTTATGGAATAAAAGTACTTCTCATATAAAGGACAGTTATTAATTCATTAGGGGGATTAGCATCGATTGAATTTTTCACATCTTCTAAAAATCAAGTGAATTATAAGACAAGACTTATCATTTATAAGTTTTAGAAAAATGTAAAAGGCAGAATACTATGAGTTCATCACTCTGGCCACTCAATCGATTTTAGAAGTCATTAAACGTTTAATTATAAGGTAACATTTCAGCAGATACTTAAATGACTAATTAGTTATCCAAAATAAAAATAAGGAAGAACTATTTTAAGATAGTAAGTAAAGCATACCCTCAATCCAGAAAGGACATAGTATATTTTATCCTGAGGAATTCTTGTAAGACTAAATCATGGGATACAAATGTGTGAGAAGTGTGAAATCATGCTGGGCAAGTACATGGGAAAATCATGGTATGATATTATAGCCATATGATAGATTATTAAATATATCATTATGGTGATAGAAATGATCATTTTAATGATGTTTCAAATGTGAAGCCCTTTCACTCCTATAGGCACAAAAATGATAAAAATAAATTTTATTCAATGAATATTCATCATACATGGTTAGGAGCCATAAGTTCACAGCTGGAAGCCAGTAAAAAACAATGACAATGTCCAGACAATAGATTTTGGTGATTTGAGGCAAAATAGTGAAATAACAATTAGTTAGAACTCTAGATTATTATGAAATAAAATCTACAAAGATATGTGTCTCTTGGGTAGGAGGATAAAGGAGAAAATGGCATCAAAGATAGCAGCTTTCTAGTTTTGCAGAGATGAAGGCAGAGAGGATGAGGAAGGAGCATCGGCAGAGGCAGAAGTACAGTCACTAGAGTGCAAGGACATTGCCCCAAGGGAAGAGTGTGTTCCAAGAAGCAGGAAGTGATCTGCTGCAAGGTCAGCTTAAACCAGGCCTGAAAAATATTCATCTGACTAGCTAAGAGCTAGTGACCCTGACCTCTGACAATGAAGTGGCCAACCCTTAATTCATTTTCTGCTTCCTACATTTTCTTTTTCTCTAGTACTTTTATATCAACAAATGAAATACGTAATTAAGAAAATTCAGTATTATGAGGACAAAGTCAGTGTTGGAACACTATTGTGTACATGCATAGTAGGTGAGTGTGGAAAATATTAATGTATTTTGGCTTTAGTGAAATTAATTTGATGTGCACATTAATGAAAGTCCTGGCTAGTTGTTTTCTAATGACCTACTCCTGTTAACTGATCAGGACTGATGTGAATAATAAAGTGCTACAGTTTTAGTTTAATGTTAATATTCCTTCAGACAGTTGAAACACCATTTCAATGATCATTTCTATTTGTGTAGAATGATGACAAATAACCAGCCCATTCTTGAGCATAAAGGAACATTGATTTTTATTTCTCCAAAGTAGACACAGATTCCTTGTTAGAAAAAAATAAAACCCTTCTTGAGACATCACTTTAAAATATGAAAAATCAGAAATGCATTATGAGATTTTGTTATTGTTTGCAACAACAAAACGGGCCAAAATCATTTGTCACACAATAAGGGATTGCAGACAGATAAAAACATGGGCATCTGTAACATCAGTTTTTCCAAATTTGATTCTTTCCTAACCAGCCACTCCTTGCCTCAAAATCTAAAAGTGACATTTATCAACAGATGAAGTATGAGCATATTATATTATATTGTAAGGCGATACTAACCTCTCAGTAAGCAAGTGCCTTCACCTGTCGCAGGCTCAGAACTTAAAATATTAATCAAATTGCATCATAGCAAGGAAAAACAAATTCTAAATATATTTAACAGCCAAGAAAGGCTTAGAAAAATCTGAGTGCACATTGCATGCATTCAAAAGTTAACCTTAATTTTAAAAATTAACCTCAGAAAAAGAGAAGACCCCTCAAGAACACGAGCAATAGTATGGCATTGTCTGAAGGATGGGCTTGCTGGGTGGAAGTGGCAAAGGGGGGAACAGTGGGGACAATTGTGTTAGCATAAACAATAAAATACAATTAAATAAAAAACAGAGAGAAGACTCAGTGAAGGCAAAGAACAATATTCAGATCCTGGTTCATTGATATTGAGTGATAAAATAGGAAAGAAATAAAATAGAAACAAAATGCAATCAAAACTTATACTGACTGACACACGACTGACAGATACACTAACTAAATCATGTAGTTTTTGTTTTCTTCTTCTGTAACCCTAATGGAATTAAATGCTGAGCTCTTGCCTTCTAAGAATGAGGTTAATTTCTCGGATCTCCCCTAAGGTGGGGGGTGGGGAGGTTGGGGTGGGGGCGGCAGTAAGAATCATGGAGTGTCAGAAAACCATACACTTTTTCTTGTCAGAGTCACTGTTTCTATTGGATTCAAGACTTTTAAGAATTGATTTTGATGTTGTTCCCAAAAGCTTATGATATGAGTTAAAGGAAAGTCATGAATAAATTAATGCTAAAGCCTATTTTAGCCAAGATAAGCATCTTCTCTATAGAGTTATATAATGTAAGTCAGAAAAAAACAGAGCCAAATCCTTGTACCCACAAAGAAACAAAAGTCCTAAAAAGTTTCTTTCTTTCCTTATACCATAAAAGTCTCCATTTTTTAGTCTATCTTAATATTCTGCTTCAATAATAAGTCAGCATTTGCAAAGTTATATTATTTCAAATTTGTCTCCTGTTTTATCTTAGTTTTTCAAAGTGCCAAGAATTAATGAAGGAGTTGTCTGACCTGACCTCGGAGTTCTTTAGAGTTTTTTAATTACTTCCATTTTTTTCACCTCTCATTCTCTTCTCAAGATACTGCATTTTAAGATTAATTTTCCCTTTTTATCTAGATTATTATATCTCAATTACCAATAAATCTCACATTAAATACCAGTGACTTCCTTTCTCATAAAATATTAGTCAAATCCCCACCATTATTTGATGCTAAAGACAAATCATATGCTCTTGAAGTAGTTTAATGTTTGTTTCAAATCCCCCAAATTGTGCCTTTCCTTGCTCTTCTTTATCACTGTTTTCTTTATTTCTAAGCACTTTATTTAAGAAAATTTGGAAGATCTACAAGCATCACTAAATATTACTTTGTCGTAACAGCTGAGCATACTTTGAGCATACTTTACAACTCTTAACACTATTCTTTATGGAATACGAAATACCATTATCTGAATTAATATACATTAAAAAAACATTTAATATATTTGAGAGTAGGGGCCTTATAAATCAGTAGGAAAGAACTTAAGGTAGAAGTACTCATTTTCTGCTTGGTATTTGTAGACATAGTCCATATTTGTTTTCTACCTTTGTGGAAGTATAACCTGTGAATAGTCTTAAGAAAATTGTTAAAGTTGTGTGTTTTTTCCTTGATGCTATCAGTAACAATGCCAGGAGATAAGTAATTGCTACAAAGTTAACCTCCCTTTCCAATTGCAAGGAAACACTGACATTAATTCAGTTTCCTACTCAGTTTATAATTAGATTGTAGGGATCTAGAATTGTCATTGGAGTTATTTGAGGTTTGTTTTTTTTTTAACTTTAAGTTATCTTGACATTATTGCAGATGTTCCCATTTTCTTTCCCTTTGCCAGTCTCCACCCATCCCTGCCCCCCTTGCTGTGGGCCGTCACCACACTGTTGTCTGTGTCTATAGGTGATGCATATATGTCCTTTGGTTAATCCCTTCACCTTCTTTCATCCACTCTGCCCCTCCCCTTCCCCCTGACACCTGCCAATTTGTAACCTATGGTGATAGAAATAAAAGTAGTCATAAATTGCCGGTGTCATAGAGGCAACATGGCATAGGATTCCTAAATGCTGAAAATATTCTAAATTTTCATGGGGAAGGAGATATTACATAGGTTTACGAGTACATCAAGCATCAAACCATATCATTAAGATTTGTACACTCTCCACCTGTGTCTCATATCAACTTACAGACAAACACACAAACAGAAAGCCATGCAAATCTTCTAGTTCCCTGGGATTAGATAGACTACAATCATTAAGTGAATGAAATATAGCTAGATAGACTGGTATATTCATCCTTTCATCACGTACAAAGATGCCACTAAACCCTGAGTCCCAGGAGAGTAGGATGTATTCCAATTATTTAGCAGTGACATGTATCAAGTATTGTCTAATGATGAGTATTTCTGTGTATGACTCAGTCTTTGGGGCACATTAGTCTTTCTGCCTATTAAACCCCCATTTCACTTTGCATAGTGTAGATATGAATGACCTTGAAAATATTTTAAATAACACATATCTCAACAGTTCTTATTTATCCATTTATTAAGTTGTGAATTTAAAGACACACAGGGAAATCTTAACAGTTATCTTAATTCTGGTTAAGTAACTGTCACATTATCTATCTACCCATTTGATAAATTGCCCTCCAATGTCAAAGTTAGTATCTTTTCATTTTGGGGGTAGATTGTCTATTATAGTAAAAATGAATATGTTTGCATAATCTGTAAAATCTAGTGCCATAAACTTTGTTCTTATGGAGTGTGTAACTTGTATAAAATTTAAGGCTGCCAATAATCAAAGGTGTGGAGTATAACATATGGAAAATGAAGGCAGGAAGGAATTCCCCAAATCTCCCTAATCCAAAAGTTTCCCACAAAGCAGAAACCCCAGACTACAGCTCACAGATCTATGAGAATGACTAGACAACCTAGGTTTCTGTCTTTTATATTGAATGCATCCCTTAAGACTTCCCTGAACTATAAAGAAGTTGTCTTGCAATGTGAACTCTGAAACACACACCAGGGTAACAATCCCATATTTACTTTCCTCCGTAATGAGCTACAAAAAGAATATAATAGAAATGTAGAAGCCTACATGTGGGTATGACTAAATTGCACCTTAATAAGTGGGGAAAAAAGTAATCTTCTCTCTGAGCTGTATAGATGCTATTTTTCTTTACTAAATCTTAAGAGTTTAATTTTCTACTATAACTATTCAGGGACTGGATTTAACATTATCTAGCAAATTAGGCAAATTGTATGTTATTTCCAATCATTCATTTCCAACTCAAACATTTTTTAATAATTTATTTGTTTATTTATTTATTTTTAGAGAGAGGGGAAAGGAGAAAGAGAGGGAGAGAAACATCACTGTGTGGTTGCCTCTCACTCGTGCCGCCAACTGGGGACCTGACGTGCAACCTAGTCATGTGCCCTGACTGGGAATTGAACCAGCGGCACTTGACTCGGAGGTCAATGCTCAATCCACTGAGCCACAGCAGCCAGGGCTGCAACTCTGAAGCTTTTGTTGATGCACTTATCACTAGATGTGTCTCTGAACTCCTCTCATACAAGTATTATTTTACTTCATGCTCAATGTCTTCCTCTCATGCTTTGACAGTAAATATATATATCCTTACAAACTCATACTCGGAATTAATATAATTTTTGACATAAAGGATACTGACCCGGCAAAAACTAAATTTTCATCTTTCTTACCTTCGTCTGTGTTTCCTTACCTGCAATGCCTGGTTGACAACTTTTATCAGGAACAAAATGTTTACCGTGTGTTCCTGTAGTCTGCATTGGGATTCAACTTAAATTAAAGGTCACATAAGGCTTCCCAGAGTACCAATTTGGCAAGTGACTGAGGATGGGGATTACAAATTATACTTGGATTTGACCTATCCTGCCTCCCAAATTTCTTCACTTAATCATCTCACATCACTATAGGGCACTAAAACTCCCCATGTACTATTAGTATTAATCACATTGCCAAATCTACAGTTACGGTGCCTCTCATTTCTATAACTCTAATTCTCTCTAATTCGACTTGTCTAGAACAGGGACTGTCTTTAGCTATCTCAGTCCTAAACATTATGCCTTTTCCCCCAGTGCCATTTTGTATGTCTTAAGGAGTGTGACTATCGGTTCTTCATGCCTCCTTGGAGAGTTTGGGGGGCAGTAGGAAATTTTATCTCTCAGACACGCTCAATTAGTCTCATAAGGTAACAATCTCTCCTGGGGAAGATTTTCAAAACCCTTGTGAAGTGTTCCATTCTAGTTCCAGTCCTTACCTCTGCTCACTCCCAAGCTGCAGTCAGACGTTCTCATAACTGAAACCGCCTTTCATTTGTTTCTTACTTCCACAATGGTGTATTCTTGTAAAACTCCTCTTAGATATTTTTTAATAATTATGTTTAAAATGACTATTTAAAAATTTAACTTTTTTAAAAACAGTTGAGCTCTTAAAATTAACTATAACTTTAAGCACTCAAAACTCCCAGAACATATTCCATTTTTAGTAAATGTTTCTTATTTTATTTACTGTTGTCTCTTTCCGTTGTCTTTCTGTGACTAGAAAGGGTAGAGAGCGGGAGAGGGGAAGGACAGAGGGAAGGAGACAAATGAGGAGAAAGAAGGAGAAAAGGAGAGAAAGAAGGAAGGAGGAAAGGGGAGAGAGAGGACGGGAAAGAAACAGTTGAAGCAAACAGATGTTCGTACTACAGTGCGCGTGGCTGTCGGGGTCCTTAGATGGTTGTGACATACATGAGATTGTGGTCTCTGACAGCATTGGTTTTCAAAGGACTTTAGAAAATAAGTGGTGCACAGAGTTACAGGCATCCTGTGGTTCTAATTTACATATTTAAATAACTTGAATGAATAAAATGTTAATATGCAGTTTCTACCTTTGCTACAATACAATTTAATATTTGTCTGACCCTTATAAAGCATGGATTTCCAAACAATAAAAATAAGCACAGCTACTTAGTATAGACTAACTATTACATATTTTGCTGTCTTAATTTCAAAATTAGTTCATTTCATTAAAAAAAAAAACACTGATACTTTGGAAAAGAAAACGAAATTAGTAACTCAGTGTCTGCCCATAGAAATGACTTCAGTTGGAAGATTCTAGCCTATTTAAACTTCATGCTAAGCAATTACCCCATTAATTTGATTAATATAGACAGTAATTTGTGATGATTTAAGCTTCAAAGTTCTATTTATCTCTCAGATGCATAGCCTTTGTTTTATTTTTAATTATTTGGGTCATTGCCTTAATTCCCCATTTAACATTACTTATAAAAAGACCTTCCTATTTCTAAAATGTGGCCTTTTAATGAGGTGCTTACTACTACTGACTTTTAATGAAGTTCCTCCTACTACCCATTCCAACCTTCAAGCTCACCACGTCAGGACACTGGATGTAAATAGCCACCTTAGTGACGACTTCTGGCAGGACTCTGAAAGGAGGAGTAGCAAGGAAGACGTGAACGGAGCCTTCGTTCCTTCCGTTTTAAATGCATATTGTACTGTAGCAGCATTTCTTCTGAAAGTGAAAACAAAAATTATTCCTGGATGTTTTTCTTTTAACTTCTCTCTTTCTGTGTGTCTCTCTGTCTCTCTCCCCTTCCCCCTACCTCTTTCCGTTCCTTTCTTCCCCCTTCTCTCTCTCATTTCATCCTGTAATATTTTAGAGTGCAATTTTTTAAATATTTAATTGTATAAAAATTTGGATTTCAATTTGCTCTTGTGTTAATAATTATTTCCTAAGCAATGTTTTAGTAATTATACAAATTGCTATTAATATAACGTTTACATTTACTTCTTTATTAAATGTGATTAAATATGATATTGAATATTTTGTTGTAAATTAAAAAACCTGTATATTTGCATTATCAGAATAGAGAAAGATATAAAATCGAGTTTAGTAATTTACTGAAATATGAAATTTGGGTCAATTAAAATTCCTCAAAAAACAAACTGTTGCCTTATATTAAACTCTGTTTTAAACTGGCACAGTTATGTGCCATTATTTTTTAATCCTATTCAGTTTCAATTTTTCACCTTAGGAAATTCTTATTGTTCTCACTTTTTGCCTTCTGACTGATAGACATTCATGCAGTGAGTACCCCTTCTGTCAACAGCAAAGACCAATGCTGAGCCATGTACATGTCATCTTTCCATGAGAGAAGCTAACTCTCTGGTGGCAGGTTGATTGCCAGAAGAAATAGAACAAACTGATCAGTCAACTTTGTTGGTCAGAGGTAATGTTGTTCATTGTTTAAACATAATCTTCAGTAGACATGGTGATCTTACCAGAGTGTCTTAGAGAGAGTACAGTTGGTTATTGTCGGTTTCAGCTGCTTTGTCTAAATGATAATATTGATTTTCATAATTTAAAAATTAATAATACATATGTTATGATTATCCTATAAGTAAATATAAAAAGCTTAGAGGATTCTATAAATATTAGTTGTTAGAAAAAAACTCAACCTGACCAGATTAAATCTTAAATATAAAATTGTATCTGGATTTTATAATTTATTTTCTGATTATGAAAAGGAAATACAGAAATTTAAAGTGAAGACTGCTTGCCACATTAGCTTGTGGATATATTTTTATCTCAAATAACATTACACTATTTTCAAATACCAGGGCTTATCTAATTTAATCATCACATTTTTAATATGAATAAAATGTTTTTTGAATATCTTGCAAAAATAGATATCTTGGAAAATTGAGCTTAGATGCTAAATTTGTACCTGGTTGCAATTGTCCTGAAATTGCTGTCTCTTTTAAGAGTATCTAAATTCTCCAGGCCATTAGCTGTAGTCAACTTCACTTGCTTCCATGATTACCTCAACTTTCTGTGTATCTGTGTTTTGAAAATGTGGAATGAGGATGTTAAATGTTTCGGGTCAGGGTTCAAAAAAGCAGAACCTGAGACAAGGATTCAAATGCATAGGATTTGTTGGGGAAAGATTCCGTAGGAAATGTCCGCAAGGAGAGGAAAGTGGGAGAAAGTTGAACAAGGATTTGGTGTCAGGTAAAGCTTAGCCTTGGCTTTATCTACAGATGAACCCCTCTGGAACATTAACTGCCCCCAAAAGTTATCCCCACTGAGGGCCTGGTCTAGCCTAGCTTTTCTAACCACACGCCAGGCAGCCACTGACTGAGGGCTGCTGATGGAAGCAAGACTTTCCTGTGAGATTCAGCAGCCAGCAAGAGGAGGAAAAGACAAGCTGCTGAGATCATGGTTTGTAATCTTGTTGCCTTAGTACAATACAGTACTTTGTAGTGATGAGGGCCGGGTTTAGTGCTTAAGAGCATGAGTGCTGAAGCAAAGGCCCGAATTAAAATTCACACTCTACCACTTAAGTCTTGTTAGGGGCACGTTAATTAACCTTTTTGTCATACATTTTTGAATATAAAAAAAACACAGATCATATTGGAATAATATCTTTATCACAGGGCACTTGTTAAGGTTAAGTAATATCATAAATGTTAATAATTCAAAACTGTGTTTGACCTGAATTAAACAGTACACGAGTGGTGCCTGTTGTCATTATTATTTTTATTTATAAAATATGTAGGAAGACAGGTGGAAATCTAGGAATTAAATGATCTACCCTCTCATCCCAAATTGCAAAATACTAAATATACTTTTTACATTCTTGTATATTAAAGAATAACAACATCAGGTACCTTTTGTATATCCATCAGCATAATAATTTTTGTCATTTTTCCATAGATGATAACTGATTATTTTCTATTTC
Source organism: Furipterus horrens (assembly GCF_987537825.1). Taxonomy (NCBI): domain Eukaryota; kingdom Metazoa; phylum Chordata; class Mammalia; order Chiroptera; family Furipteridae; genus Furipterus; species Furipterus horrens. The sequence continues at coordinate 15,566,563 of NW_028327171.1, forward strand.
ACCAATTGTTTAACAATATTGCAATATACTTTTGCATGCAATTATTCTGGAGAAAAATTATTTTTCAAATTAGATATTTAGAAGTGCAATTTCCATATCTAAAAAAGCATATTTTAAAATTTTGGTTGAATTTTGTCAGATATTCTTCTGGAATATTAAACAATGTTTTTCTATAAATAACTGTGCACAACATGTGTGTTTCTCGTTGAAATGTACACTTCTCTTTCAGTATACACACTATGTACACAGTGGAGCCAAAGTAGGTTTACAGTTGTGGCTATGTAACACAGAGCTTATTCTTCTTAATTTATTAATTATTGTATATTTTTCATCTGAAAAACTGTAAACCTACTTTTGCCAACCCTGTATATATGTTTTTCTGTTTGTAAAGTGGTAAGTCAAAAATATATCTGAGCCCCAGCTGCATGACTCACTTGAGTGGGGTATCGTCTAGTATACCAGGTGGTTGGGAGTTCCATTCCCAGTCAGGGCACATTCCAGATTACAGGCCGAATCCCCAGTAGGGGCACATACAGGAGGCAACTGATTGATGTTTCTCTCTTTCTGTCTCTGTCTCTGTCTCTCTCTCTCTCTCTCTCTCTCCCACTCCCTTCCGCTCTCTCTGAAATCAGTGAACATATCCTCAGGGGAGGATTAAAAAAAAAGACATTTCACTATTTTTAAAATCTTTATTACTATAGTGATATTAAATATTTTCTATGGCTTTCTATCGTATTATGTAAATTAGTAAAGTTTTTGATTCTTTTATTTGTAATAAAACTAATCACTCTCAGTTTACTAATTTATAAAAAATATATATTATGTCAACTATTACATATTCATATTGTAACGCCTCCCATAATTCTGGAAAAGAAATAAACAAAAGCCCTAATCACATTCTCCCTACCACCAGCTACTTCCTTTTTTGTGAAGATCATATTTCTTCCAATATATTTTTATATTCATTAGCACTGGTTTCTCATTTTCATTCTCTCTCTGCGTCTTAAGTATAACAGAGTTTTTATTTTTTATGATGAAAGAAGAGAGCATAAAATATTAAAGTACAACTAATGTATTTATATTAACTAAACATCTATTTAATTACCACATGGAAGAAGAAATAAGACATTTTCAGAAACCCAAAGCACTTCACATCTCTCTTCCAAATCTTACTTCTACAAATTATTCTGACTTCAATATAATTAGCTTTTGTTTCAAGTTTTCTCATTATGTATTTACACCTAATATTTTAGTTTAATTTTGCTTGTTCATAAACTGTGCATAAGGAAAGCAAAACTTTTATTTTTTATTTTGTGATTGGTTTTATTGATTACAATATGTCTGTGAGATCTATCTTTGTAAACAGCATAAAAGAGTTCAGTATTATTTTTACTGCTAAAGAAAATTTTATGGAAGAATATATGCCAACTTATTTTTACTTTATGTAATTGATTAAAATGTGTGTTGTTTCAAGGTTAAGCTTGTCAGAACTTTCTTGTACACATTTCTTGTTGAAATGAGCATATTATCTGAATATGCATATATGCAACATCAGTAGATATGTCTAAATTTCAGTTTTTAAAAAGTAGTTGTACCAACTTACTGTTTATCAGAGATCCATTGATTTGTATGCTTATAAATTCTTTATAATTTCTATCTTTGAAATTTTAGTCATCATTATAGATTCATAGCATCTTTTTACCTTTTAATATTCTTAATATGTAAGGATGTTGAGGCACTTTTCATATTAGACTTTGGGATATTCTTTTAAAAAATTGTTAAAGGCTATTGCCAGTTTTGTAGTTTGATATTTTCCTAAAGTTGTTATATATCTGTACATTTTTTGATAATATTTAGTTAAATAAGTTACAAATATATATTCAAAGGGATGTTTTGTATTCTCTCATTCTTCTTGTTCTTTTGTTTATGATTTTAATATTAACATAATTTAGTTCAGTAATTATTTGTGGTAAATTATATTTTATGTATTGGTTTAAAAATATCTATAGGCCATAAAGATATTTTCATATACTATGATATACAGTCTAGATGTATAATTTAGATTTGAATTTAGTTAAACAATTAACTTGAATTTTGTGCCTGCACAAAATTCAGGTTTTGCTTGCTTTACATGTGAATATTCAGTATCTCCATATCATTTATTGGAAAATATTTATGTACTGCTCTGTTCAAAAATTGTTTTATTTACCATGGCCTAATCTATACTGCCTTAATCACTTTAGATTTATAATAATCCCTGCTATCTGAAAGAATAGTTCTTTTCTACTTATTATTCTTTTTAAAATATTTTGGTTTTTATTTCTTTTTCCGTATTTAGCTTTAGAATTTACTTGTTATATTTTTTGTTATGACTAAGTTGAATCTTCAATAATTTTGGTGACAATAAACATCATTATAATACTGAGTCTTCAATATACATAATGTATTTCTTGCTAACTAGATATTTTTCTTAATTTCCTGCATTATTGTTTTATAACTTTTTTTGTGTGTGCCTTACACATTTAGTTGAATATTTTTCTGGGTTATTTTGTATTTTCCTCAAATTAGAATTTGTATGCTTTTACGTTCTCAAGTCAATAGAATTTTCTGTTTTGATTTTCTATCTTGTAAGATTTCTAAACTTGGTTTTATATCCTAATTTATCTCTAGTTTCTTTAAGTGTTTTACATCTTCTTCTTCTACATATTCTTGAAAAATGGGACTTTATTCCTTCCTCTCATATTTTTATAATTTCATTTCTCTTTCCTGTTTTACTATACTGCCTTAACCCTTCAATACTGAATCTAAGCAATGGTATATGTTATCTTTATCTTTATTTATTTTTTTTAGCATGCACCAAATTTAAGAACAAATGTGATTCTATTTGCTCTATAATAGTTCTATATTTCATCAATTTTGTTTTTATCTTTATATTTACTTTCTTCTATAAATTTTCCTATATTACTCTATAAACCTGAAATAAATTTTTCTTCCTAACATTTTCTTCTAAGGTTATATTTCTTTTAACAGCATTGTACAAGGATTCATATGTATTCTTTTCTTATTATTCAGTTATATATTTTATAGTTGTAGTTATGATTTTTATTAATAATTTATTTTATAGGATATTTCATTAATTTTCCAAACAAAAGATATTTTATAGGTAAATGTTGGATGCTAATTTTAAACTAAATGTTTCGCATTCCAAAACATATTCTGTATGATTTTTGCCTCAGGAAATGTGTTGAGCTCTTTTTGTGCAAATGTTATGTATATTTTTAATAGCATATGACCCTGATGATAACTGAATCTACATTTACATGTGTCTCTGTGTAGTTTTTGACTAAATGTATGAAACCATATCAATAGGCATATCCACACTCAGAATGTTATATCTTGCATGCTATTACCAGTATGATTTTGTTAAAAATTACATTAGCTTAATGTAATGCATGAAACTTAACAAATTACATGTTAATTCATAGTTTTACTATATTTCCAAGCACAGCATTACACCTTAGACACTTTACTTCATTATCTTCATCCTCATGAATATCCTATTACTATTCTGTATTTTAATTAAATATATAATCTAAGCCCCACTTAAATCACAGTGGTCTTCTAATTATTTACACCATCTTAGTTCTTTACATATACATTTTAAGTATAGTAAGTATATTACTAATATTAATATTAATATATTAATTGTATACCTTTTAATCTATCGCATATTCTCTTATATATAATATAGTCTATTACAATATAATAATAAATGTACTATATAACTAATAATTTACAAATATTATATATAAAATAAAATAAATAATATATTTATATTACACATAATAATAAAACTTTAGTGAAACTACCACTGGAACACTGGCTAAATCCAGTAGTTGTTTCTTAAAGTTTTATATTAATGTGTTTGGACTAAAAATCACTTGTATCTCTTGTGAACTTATTTATTTATTTTATATAGAGACCATTCGGTATCTTAGCTTTGTTGGTATCTTTCAGTAATTTGGGAAACTTGACGGTATTCTCTCTCATTAAATTGCGTCTACAGGCTGTTCGCCTGCGCTGCTCCCGCAGCCGTGGAAGGAACCGGCGCTCCCTTTACGCCCGGTCGCCGGCCCGCTGCCATGCCCTCCTCCAACAGCCGCAGTGCGCTCAAGCTGCGCCTCCCCGCGGAGGACGAGCTCCCCGACCTCAGCAACCACAACAACCACAGGGCCAAGGTGCTGACCCCCGAGCTGTACGCCGAGCTGCACGCCAAGAGCACGCTGAGTGGCTTCGCGCTGGACGACGCCATCCAGACTGGAGTGGACAACCCGGGTCACCCATATATCATGACGGTGGGCTGCGTGGCAGGTGACGAGGAATCGTACGAAGGGTTCAAGGATGTGTTTGACCCCATTATCGAGGACCGACATGGCGGCTACAAGCCGACTGATGAGCACAAGACCGGCCTGAACCCTGACAACCTGCAGGGCGGCGACGACCTGGACCCCAACTCTGTGCTGAGCTCGCGGGTGCGCACGGGCCGCAGCATCCGCGGCTTCTGCCTGCCCCCGCACTGCGGTGTGGATCAACGAGGAGGACCACCTGCGGGTCATCTCCATGCAGAAGGGGGGCAACATGAAGGAGGTGTTCACCCGATTCTGCAATGGCCTCTCCCAGATTGAAACACTGTTCGAGTCCAAGAACTACGAGTTCATGTGGAACCCTCACCTGGGCTCCATCCTCACCTGCCCGTGCAACCTGGGCATGGGGCTGCGGGCAGGTGTGCACATCAAGCTGCCCCATCTGGGCAAGCACGAGAAGTTCTCGGAAGTGCTCAAGAGGCTGCGGCTCCAGAAGCGAGGAACAGGCGGCGTAGACACCGCTGCTGTGGGCGGGTCTTTGACATCTCCAACGCGGACCGCCTGGGCTTCTCAGATGTGGAGCTGGTGCACATGGTGGTGGCCGGCGTGAAGCTGCTCATTGAGACGGAGCAGCGGCTGCAACAGGGCCAGGCCATCGATGATGACCTTGTGCCTGCCCAGAAGTGACAGCCCGGCCCACACCTGTCACGGCCTCCAGCCCTGCTGCTTCCTAACTTATTGCTCAGGCAGGGCCCACCATGCACCCCTGACACTCACCACCTGGCGGCTGAGCCCTTAAAGCCTCGCTGTAGACTTGTCTCCCTAGGTAGAGTTTATTTTTGTGATGGCTGAGATGTTACTGATGCTGAAATAAACAAGGGTTTTGGTCCACTGGAAAAAGAAAAGAAAAATTGCTTCTACAACATGCTCCTTTCTTTCTTACTGGGGATCCAATTGCATGTATATGTAGCCTCTGTAACCCTTTCTAACTGCCTCTTCAGGCATGTCTCACCATTCGATAATCAGCTCAGACATCACCTTTTAGAAAGCGTTCCTCATATTTTTATTTATATAAGCTCTTTTTCTTATTCTTCCTCAGATGTTATCTTGTTTTTGTACTTACCAGTAATTAGCTCCAGTCCAACATCAATTCTGTGAGAATAAAATTTAGTATATTTTGTTTTTTAGTATATATATATTTTAAATTAATTTGTTTGTTTATTTATTTTTAGAGAGAGGGGAAAGGAGAAAGAGAGGGAGAAAAACATCACTGTGTGGTTGCCTCTCACTCGCGCCCCCAACTGGGGACCTGACGTGCAACCCAGTTATACACCCTGACTGTGTTCTTTAATATATCTTGAAGGCCTAAAAAAGTAACAAACACCTAAATGCATTAAATAAAGAGGTTGGGTAAAAAAAAACATACATAATTATTGTTGGAGGTTTAACTAATTTTAGAACAAACAAACCATAAAGTGCAGTATATTTCAAGAGACCATCTCAAATTCCAGCGCTGCCACCTAATAATTTGCACCATTATCAAGTCACTTATTGTTTGAATTTCAGTTTCTTCAGATGGAAAATGAAGCTTAATAATAACTACAACATATATTGTAATAGGTATTACAATAACTAATACTCATATATCATTTAACATAATTTTTACCACATAAGTAAGATTTTATCCCATTTTTGGCAAATACTATAATAACATACGAGCATACATTGAGACCAAATGGTCATTTAATACATTTTAAAATGTGATGAAAGTTTACTTTTCTAATCTTAGAGTGGTAGGTTATTTTTTGAAATGATTAGTTTTAATAAGTTCATTCAATTCTTATATTTATTTCAGATGCTAAAATAAAGAACCAGGACTATTTGCTTATAAAATCTTACTCTCAGCAGCTCCATGGGCTTTTACTTTCACAAGTGTATGACGTTCTGATGGGCAGCTCAATAACATGTTCTATGCTTTCATTTACTTTTATGTCACAAACATTCATTCTAAGCAGGCTTTACTTTGTTTGTGTTCCAAGAGTTATTTTTGAGGTAAAAATAATAGTATTCAAAACCTTGAAACTATACTTTCACCCAAAAGACATGTTAACATTTATCTTTATAGAGTGCAAGTTCTGTAGAACAAGATCTAAGTTCCTATAAAAATTATACTCCCTTTCATTGTTTTCTTCTTGTCTGTCTTGCAAGGAATAGAAAGTTTAACACAATGCAGATGTGAAAAAAGCTTGTGATTGTCATCATGCAAGTTATTAACAATGTCAGAATAGCAGCCATAAAATCATGCCACAGGGAAAAATGTTGGTGATGGGATTTATCAGCTCAGTAGGCATGTAAGTCGTCTTTTAATAATTACTTCAACACAAACATAGAAACATTTTGTGGCAACAATCTTAATTTGTTTTTGGTCAAGCAATTGTATAGTTCTCTCTAAATTTAAAAAGAACAGCAACCAGAATAGCTAAAATTAATTATAATAGTTCACATTATTTACTCTCCATTAAAAAATGGCAACCATCTTAATAACTGACTTCATTCCATGCAACTATATCCTCACTGAGAAATTCAATTTATAAAAATTTGTATAACCTCATGATCTTCATTAAACGTACTGTACACAGTACAAATATTTACTGGAATATATGTGGCCCCATACACTTATCTATGTTCCTCCTAATAACTATTATTTGAATCTAAGAGAGAACACTATTTTGATTCAACTGTTCCTGAGCTATCAATGATCTATTGATCATAAATGGAAAATGTTCTCAAGTTGAAACATACAATTCAGAATCAATTTAAACTATGCCAGAAATTAGTGAGTTAGAAGTATTTGCCATCAATTATTATAAGAATATAGATTTCAGTGAACTGAAACTCTCAGGCAGCTTTTCAATAAAAATAAAATTAAACCATTGTTTATATAATGACAGCCTTATGGGCTGACTAAAAACTCCAGTCTGACACTAGTTGAGACAAAATTTCACACTTATTTAATCTTCCATTGCCTGGAGCATATGTCCACATTTAGCCAACTGGACTTCAAATTCCATAACAATGAATATTGTTTTCCCTTTTCTTTTTGATACCTAAGATAGCTCTTGCTTTGAAATAGTATTTTTTTAAAGCCTTTGGTTCAAATTATTGTTTTAATACATTGCCTGTGCTTATCTCTCTTAAATCACCAATTAAAAATCTTATCTAGTTTTAGCACCCCATGATTGCAATGACTGATTTTTAAATGGTAGTCTCTCGCATCTACTTTGAATTAATGGAAATGGTGAGCCCTAAAAGGGAGAAACGTAGGTCAATAGCAGCCCACAAGAACAGCAGGCAAAACTCTTCTGCTGTATTTTCAAATTCTTTGAACTCCTTGACCCTCGGTTTTAGGGCGTGCTATCTTCTGCAGGGCCTTCGGCCTTCTTCCTCTCCCTAGGATCCGAATCTGAAAGACACAGCTGAGAACTAGTGAAAGGTTTTATTTCACGTAAACTCCCTCCCTCTAGGCATATCTCTGCCCCTTTCGCTATTACAGATCCACTCTTTCTCATGGGAGTGATTTTCTTCTTTTTTCCCCCATAAGATGTTCTCTTCCCTAAAGCACCATTCCCCTCTGCTCCAGTTTCAGATTTCTCAGGTATCTTGGGTTTTTCTGATAGGGCCTCTTGTCAGCTACAGGTTCGTGGCTCTGTTCGTGCACGCTTCGGGATTTCACAGGGAGTAAGGCTGAGAAGTGAGAAGGCGTCTTCTGCATACACACAAAAGTAATGGTGTCTGCAAGTCACTAGGCATCCTGACCGTGTCTCTTCTACAGTGGTAGGCAAGGGCCAGCCGGGGTACTAACAGGTGAGAGCCAATGGGCAAACTTCAGGGAATCTGATGACCCAGCCGAACAAGATGTGAGTAGTGTTTATGTCATGTGACTGCGGACACTTACCCTCAGTGCTAGTTTTTGAGTCACTGCTGACACTGGGTCTTGAAAGGGGTTTCCTGGAGGTCTTCACGTCTCGCTGAGAGGACACACTAGGTAACGCTGTAATTCTTTAAGAGGTCCTAAGGAATCTTAGTCTGAGTTGTAACCATTACACTGAGGCTGATTCTTACTTCGGGAATTTTTTTCTTCTCACGGAGAGACTGTGGGTGGGGGTGGGACAAACAGTTTATTACTTTCTTTCTTTTTTTTTTTTTCAACACAGTATGTCCAGCTTGGAACTAAGACGATGTCCAGTTGGCACTTCCTTCATTTCAACATGACAGACTTTAGCCAAGTACACAGTCAATTTGTTAAGTTTCCTGTTGTTCCAAGTTACTGCAGGAAAACATTTTTGCTCATTTTTATGCCATTATGTAGCATGAGATGCTTTTTTTATCTAAATGTGAGTAACAATCTCCTCATGGCTCTGCCAGCTTCTATAGCTCATCTCCTCATGCCCTTTCTAACTCCCCCTGCAAAACGACCCCAAAGTCAATGCCACACGTGTCATTCTTGCAATAGCATCCAATTTATTTTTTCATCGCTGGGTAACACATCATCTAAAGACCTGAGTGGCTTAGAACAACGATTAGTGATTCTGTGAGTTAGGTGGGGGACTCTCAGACGTGTGTCTGGGATGAAGGTTTCAAGATGGCTTGATGTTCTCCTTTCTCAGTTGGTGCTGCCTGAGAGCAGGTGTGTCTGTGTTCTCTCCCATGGATCCTTCATTCTCTAGGATAAGGGTCAGCACACTTTTTCTGGAAAGGGCCAGGCAGCAAATATTTTAGGTTGTGTGGGCAATAGGGCCTCTTTCAAAAAATTTCAATTCTGCAGTTGTTGTCTGAAAAGAGCTATAGAAAATATGTAAACAAATGGAGCATTTTTAAATAAAAATTTACTTATAAAAACCAATAGCAAGCCATAGGATTCAAAAAGGCATACTTCTTTAAGGATTATTAATGAAATAATCTACCAGATAGTTATTTTTATAAGTTATACTTTATGCAAATTATAGTCCTTAACATCTCCATTGACATTTATTACAACAATCCGTCATGCCATACATGTGTTTGGATAATTTTTACAAAAGGCAATATTTTATGTTAATATTCACTCATACATATTTAAACAATATATGCTTTATATTAACTTACATATAAATGTATATAGCAACTTTTCACATTAACGACCACGATTTCTACATAACTTACTATTTACAATAAAAATCCCAACAGTATGTATGTTATGAAATAAAAATGCATATCCATTAAATCTTTGAATTTTTTTCTCATTTGAAAGTTATATAATGTGTTATTACATTATTATTACCTAAAACAGGTGTTGGCAAGCCCTTTGTACACTGGGGCAGAGAGTAAATATTTAAGGTTTGAGGACAATGTCATCTCTTTTGCATATCTTTATTTTTGCTTTGTTCTGTTTTATATTTTATAACCTTTTGCTAATATCGGAACCATTCTTAGCTCTCAGGCCATACAAAATCAGGGCACAAAATGAATTTTCCTTGCAGTTTATAGTTGTCAACACAAGAAATATAACAGTACCCTCATCTTCACATCTGTTACCTCAATCAAAACAATAAGGAAGATCAATATCCCCCTTATATTAGAAATTGATAGTTTCTATTTTATAAAAGAATACGTACATATATCATCATTGTTTTACTTAAACTGATAGGTACTTTTCTCAAAATGCTTATTCTACAGAAAAAGTCAATTGAATAATTATTCACTTAAACTAGAGTCTGAAAATTGACAACTTAAGGTGGTTTGTTTTGAGTGTGAATTACTTACGCTTGTGTCTGCTCTTACTACAATCCAGACTCATTCCTTTATCCCTGACATGGCACGTATTTGTGGTACCTACCTGTCCTATGTAGGCATTCGAGTTTGCAATCCCTGGTGTATAATAAATGGACAATAATTTCTTGATAAAACCAACTTAGTAACTCTCTTATTTTTCTCTAGGTGCAATCACACACCTAATTTGCTTTTCCCTGTCTGATCTCTCCCATCCATGCTGCCCTATGTTTCTGTCTGCGTTCTATATTTTTGTCACACTGGAATTCCTTCCATTTTTCTAATATCCTTAAGATTTTCTAATATGCAACCTACATTTCTCTCATTTTCTACCCCGTTTTCTAGTTGAGTTCTACGCTCCATATATCAACACAAAGCCTTCAAATAGTTCTCTGGTAATCCAGAGACTGCACATAATAGCAATAGTTAATGATTAATAGCAATAATTAATATTTATACCACTTAGGGACCAGTGTTCTTAGCACTATATTGTATGAACTGATTTTATCTTAGCAAAACCCCCGTGTAGTTGACACTATTATTATCTTCATTTTTCCTAAAATGAGCCTAAAACTTTTTAATAAATAGGTAAAGTTACATTCTTAATCTCATAGCTGGTGATTCAAATTTTTTGCTAAAGATCTTGTTTTGGGGGCCTATGAACTTACTCCTACTGGTTCATCATCATCATCATCTTAGGAGAAGCAGCAGCATTACACTTTTTGAAAAGCCAAATGATAACAATAACTAAAATACCTCACACATTTTAAGAAATTACAATATTATGAGCTCTGTGCTAAATATATTCTACTTATATTTTTACTCTATGTTTATAAGAACACTCTAGACACTGTGTGTTATGGTAAAGGGGAAAGTACTGATTCTTTTTGTCTTAGTAATTTCTATTATGTTTCTCGAAGACTTCAAATTTACACGGTTATAAGAAAACAAACAACTTGATCTTCTTTTTCTTATTACTGATGTTTCCTTTCAATTCACATAGCCACCAAGACTAATGTCTCATGTTAGCTCTTAGCCATACGGATAACTCTTTCACAGTAGCCTAGAAAACCTTCAACTCCAGAATATTTTCTTTACCCTCTTCATACACTTCTCTAAGAAAATATTATTTGCTAAAGAAAAGTCCATTTTAGAGCCAATAGTTCCACTGTAAATTTGTAATCACAAGATTCAACTCAATATCTGATACTTCTTATACTATATGTGAAATAGGATATCATCTGAAAATTGCTGCTTAGTTAGGATGCATGGTAAATTCTAGAACTGTGTGCTAACCATAAATCACATATATCTATTGAACTTTATATTAGTTAAAACTAAATACTTTAACAATTCATTTTCTTTATTACCTTTGCCATACACAAAGTGTACAATTGCCTCGTGGAACAAATGGTTATCATATGAAAAAGTGAAGGTTAGAAAACATTCCTATCACCACCGAACGTTTTACTGAATAGCACTGCTCTAGGATAAACACTATATAATAAATGAAGAAATTATAGTTAAGAGCCAATAAATGATCATTTAAAAGGGAACACTTAGAAATTCTCAATTAAACCAAGAAATGCCAAGGAAATTAACAGAATAAAATCAGCATCAATTGGTTATATATGGAAATGAAATAAAAAAGGAATGATAAGGAACTTGTATAAACTAACAGGTGTGTGTTACATCAAATCTAACTGATGTGTGTATTACATCAGTAATTGTATAACTTAATTTGATTGTTGCTTACATTCATGATAATCACCAAAATTCAATGTCCACTTAAGTTCTGTACATTTCACTGTAGTTTATAACAACATAAATGATTTTAGAAATGAAAGTGTTTTCATTATTCTATCCAGTAATTGCTCTGTTTTCTACATTCCCTTGTAGTCAAACTCCAAAAAGAATAACCTAAAAAATGTCATATTCACCACATGTCATAACAGGAAAAATACACTGAGCTGTCAAAATGGCCAATAATCACATATTACCAAGTCTGCACCTCATGTGACCCTTCATCAGTTAGTCTTCATAGTTGACCTATTGTCTTTTTATACCCTAACATACTTTTACTCTATAGCTGATCTACACCATGCTTATCCCCACCCCCCAACCCCCACCACCACCACACAACCCTCCCGGATTTCATTTTCTGGTTATTTTTTTGTTTTTCTTTGCATCTACATATATTTTACAAAATTTGTACTGATTGTCAATTCTGTGCTACCTTTAATTTCCACATTCTATTTAGCTTATCTCTTCTACATTTATGGCTTTAAAATAATTTCTATAAGCATGATTATTGACTTGCATTTCCAATCTATATTTAGAGTTATTGATGTCATTGATTAACTGGCATGCTTGGATGTCAGACTGATATCACAATATTTTAACAAATGGAAAAATGAATACCTGAGTCTCCCCTGAATGGACCTTCTCTCAAACTACATTATTCCCTTAAATATGTCATATACACAGTTACTCAAGTGAGATAATCAGAAATCATCCTTGATTTCTCCATTTATTTTACTCATGTTCGATTTATTCAATAGCATTAGTCATAGATACTAGATAGATTGATAGATATTTAATATAAAGGAAAGGGAGGCATATATGTATATTTATATCTATAAAACAATATGTATATCATAGCTTATGCCAGGTATTATTTATAGATGGTAAAGTTATATTCTAAAAAAAACATAAAATATCATTTTAATAGCATTACGTATTTACTTCAAGGTAATTAAATGTGATAATTTTAAACATCAAATTGAAATTATAAGGTACCATCAAGCACTAACCATAATCAACAGAGCCAAAATGCAGTGTCACTGATTATATTTTGAGAGGAATGAAAATAATAGGGTATGCTTTTGATGTGGTTACATAAATATACAGATACTTCTGCACCTTCATATTCTCAGCACAGAACTATCTGTGTAGATGCATGTATTCTGGATTAATGGAGTGATCAACTTGTTTTCTTAACAAATGTGATATGCCAAGCAGACTAGCATACTTGTAGATCTTGATAACTATAAACCATTTCAAATGAAAGTAAAACTTTAAAATATTGTGGTGATATGTGAAGCTAGATCACTTCTGCTCAATAATGCAGAAAATAATGTCTATCACCAGCATAAATTATTGACTAACACCTGAAGCACATTTATTCACCCTCTAATTTATTAGTACCGTTTGAGTTTTGTGCCATGGTTAAATAGCATTAAGAAAATTACCAGGCTCCAAAACATAAAAATAGATTTAATTTACACCTGCGTTACATGCCCTGTATGTTTGCTTTTGTTTAGTATGGTCAAGAACACAGAGCTATGCAATTTTCTGTAGCACAGGTTTTCTTGGACTCAAATTACAAAGAAAAAAAAATTAACTTTTTCTGAAATTTAATTAAAGGTTTATAAAAAGGAGAAGAAATCAAGGCCTGTTTTGCTTGATATATATTTTGGTCTCATTTATCACAATAAAAGTTACTGTTTCTCACATGAATAGCAGTAAAAATAGTGATGAGATCAAATGCATTGAAATTGCAAAACTGATATATATAAAATAAAATTAGACTATGCAGTTAAGAAAACTGAGAGCTCTTTTATATCTGTGAAACATAAAATTTTACAGGAAAAAATATTACCAATTCATAGTTACGTTTTTCAACTGTGCTATCATTAATTCATGGAAACACAACACATTTTACTATGCATACTAATATTTTCCTACTTATACTTTTATGCTTTCATGAAATAAGCATTTTTAATAAGCATTTTATTTTAATATTTCCTTTGGGAATTGTGATATTACCTGCTAATATTTCCCCCTTTTTTTCCATCATAGAATCACTTAAAAGAGATATGAACACACAAGCTAATTACTTTGTGCATACAGCACATTAAGGTGTCAATCTGGCAAACAGTTATAAAAAATACATTAAGTTAAAATGACTTTCAGTCACAGAAAAAACTTAAATAGAAATTTCCCAGTTAGGGAAATTAAATTGATTTGAGCAAAGTTTATGTTGATTTTAATAATTTTGTATATTTTACAATAAATTTTATACATTTATAAGTTGAAAAAACTATCTTCAAACTTAGTTTTTATTTGGAAAAAACATTACACATAACACTAATTATATATATATATATATATATATATATATATATATATATATAATCTATATGTATAAATTTCCTCACCCTCTTGCATAATCTCTATTCTGAATTTTTTGGAAAAAGACAAAAACTGGCCAAATTATCATGTTTCCTGATACCATCTGAGGAAACAGAGGTAAATTATAAGATGAATAATTTCTGGAGATCAAATGTACAAGGTGGTGATTATGGTCAATAATACCCTCTTATACACTTGAAAGTCACTAAGAGAGTAAATTTTACATATTCTCACCACAAAACGAAATGGTAATTATGTGACATGATGTAGGTGTTAGCTAAGACTACGGTGGCAATAATTTTGCAATATAAGAATGTATCCAATTAAGACCTTGTACACCTTTAACTTATATAATGCTGTATGTCAATTATACATCAGTAAAACTGAGAAAAAAATGAACTATAAAGCAAAAATGAATGAATTAATGAATGAATGATGTACTTCCAAATCTGTCTCTGGCTATCAGGTTTCTCATGGTCTGGTACTGGCAATCCATCTTCAATTCTGAAGGATTAAACTGCAGAATGCCAGGCAATAAACACATAGGACAAATGAAGTAGAGATATATTATGTGAACACTTCAAAGTCAAAAAATTGGTGAATGACAATTTTTTAAACAGAGACATGACTTACTTAAACCTTTTTGCCCTTTAAAATATTATGGTGCACTATCTCCACATCTCATTGAATTTCATTTTAATATATTTTTATCTAATAATTATACCTAAAACTAATTTATTAAAATCAAAACAGGAAGGATTTTATGAAAAGATTTTAGAGTTAAAATGAGATAGAAGAGAGACAATAAATAAATAGGGCTTATGAATTTATAAGCTTTTCAATTATTTGTATTAATTATGGAAGATTGAATGGATAATCTATTATTTCCTTACATTTATTTGGGTGTTATGCTCTTTTCATAAAAACAGTATCTTCTGACCTTTATTTTTATTGCTTTGGCAACTTCACCTTTCAAAGTTGCAAAATATTCCATCAGATGACTTATGAAGAACTCTGAGAACAATTTTTATGCATGTGAAATTTACTAGTGAACGTGCTGCATGAAGCGTTCGTTGCAAACTAGCCTATTTGAAAGCCCTGGTGAATGAAGCTCAACCCTCGGTATGCCCAAGTACAAACTCATTATGTTAACACATGGAGAGGATGCTTAGAATAAGGAGAATCGTTCCATAGATGGGTGGATCCAAAACTTAAGAGCGAAGAAATGGAGGAAGAAACTCAAAGCGCTAACCGTTGATTTGGTCTTATATCAACATCCATTCTGGCTTGATCCGTTCACCCAGCCTGGCTGATCTGGGACATGTTGGGGTGGAATGGGTGCAGGTGCAGAGTGATTGATCAGTCTCTATCAGATCTATCTTTGAATCACAGCGATGAACAATTAACATTCCAGAAAAGAAGCTGGAGTGTGACCCTGATGCCCATGGTGCAGTCTCATCTTTACTACCACAAAGCATAAAATGACCAGTGTGTATATTGTACAATGTATTTGTGAATCAACTACCACAATCTGGAACTTTAAAGAACGTCCCGGAGAGATCTTTCCCCCTTTGGGTTGAAAGAATTGCTCCTGAAGTATTAAGTAGCAAAGCCATTTTGATCTCTACTCATGAAAATAAACTTAATCAGGCTGACATACTTGAAGACAATGACGGAGCAAAAGAGATTATGCTTTCATATGTAATAAACGCAACTCTTTCTTATGCTATTATCTTTATGAGTATTACACAAAAGTTGGAATCTGGCTAGGACAATCTGTGTATTTGTGTTAAGTTGCGATGTACCTGTGAAAGATGATTCCAGTTCCTCTGGAAATCAGGTTACAGCTGCTGTTGTCACCTGTGCATCTGCTGACCTGGAATTCCATCACTGTGAGAGATGCAGGGTTTGGTGGTTATTATGCAGACATTAATTCAGGAAAGAAAAAAGAATTATGTAAATATTCTTTCTATTATATGTAAGGTTATAATTTATATTATAAAGTATACCAATTATTAAATAAATATAATATATATATATAACTTGAAGTTTTTTTTACATCCTTGTGTAGCAACAATCTGTAACCGGCATTCCAGAACTTTCTATTGATAGCCCCAAAATGGAAGCTCTTCAGCCCCTCTGCCACTAGCTTTGAATCAGTCTCTAAGGTGCCTTGATATTAATGAAGGAACATTTTGAATGATGGTGAATATTGACATTTTAATATTTTACAAATAAAATAAGTGACAGAGTAAAGAGATCATAGGAGGTCTCCAAGTCTTCTGATCTTCTGCATTCACCTTCCCAAATGCTCCTGTTTTCAAACAGTGAATCTGAGGGTACAGGTAGATTCTGTCCAGGAGTAGAGAGAAGAGACTCAGAATGGCTGACAGAACAGCAACAAAAGGTAACATTTCCCAGAGAAAAAGCATCGCAGTAAAAGGTGCTCTTATTTTTCAGCTCTCCTACTTATTTTGAAGTCAGCATGACTCATGGAAGTAGCTGTAGTTTGGATATTTATTCAAAATGAAAATAAGAAATGTGGGAGAAAGAAAGAAATAGATAAAATGGATTCAGACAATGTATTTGTAAGAGCATTTTCTCTCTCATTTTGACCAAATTCACATTGAAATTTAACCACTCTTAAAATGGAAATTACTGTATGTTACTCTATTTCCTTTGTCTATTGATATCCAAAGCACATATGTACTTATGTTATTTGCCACTTACACTGTGATTAGCAGAATGGCTGCATTGTATTTACCGTGGAGTTTGAAATGGAGGATCTTTGTCCACCCCCGGACCCCCGCTACATATTGAGTCAGAATTTGTTTAACACACATATACACATTAAAAATTGAGAAATACTTTCTGGAGTACCTCCAGGGTTCTGTAATTATATATATAATTTAGCTCCAAAATAAACCACATGGTTATTTATACCATTGTTTTTCTATGAGTTATATGGATTAAACTATACTTTGCACCTATAACACTAAACAAAAATATAGCAGTTTCATGTTAGTTGGAACAGAGTTATCAACTGGTACATTTATCAATATAGATAAAATTTAAATTATTTAATGATAAAAACAACATAGTTTTTTGCAACCAATTATAATCTTGGTATATGTCTCTAGCTTTAATTCATTTATATATCAATGCATAGTATATAGTAAAATAATTTATATAATATAAAAGAAAGATATCCATGGCTAATATATGATTAAATAATTGATAACAGAGAAATTGTAATACATTTTTTCATGGAAGATGTGAAAAATACATGGTTATTGCTTTAAGAGTTGTTTTTTTTTTTTTTTCACTTGTCCTTGGTGTCTTTACCATGTAGACCACAGGAATAAGTCAAATGTCATTCTGGCAAGGTGAATGATTTATAGTTTTCATCCTAAAATTTAATACCTGAAAGTGATTGCATTGTCACAAGAAACCATTCTCAGACCATCCCTCTCATCGAATGCCATATACCAACTGTTTATTTTACAACAAAAGCCATTTAAAGTTTTGACTCAACTAATAATAGTTCTCTGAAACAATGAATCTATGAAGAACTATCTTCAGCTTTTATAGTGAAAAGTATTCAGATTTGAGGGAAGGCCTTTATTTCAAAGAACACTGTCTGCTATAGACTATATACAGCTATTATTATTTCAGGGATTCCAATGCAAATTGACAAAATATTAGTTCCACCCATTCCCTGATCCTTTACTCTCAATAGAAAAGGATACATCCTCCAATGATCTATTAGAGTAGAGCAATGATCCCTTACCACGCCTCTCCAGAATATAATTTATATAGGTATAGTCTCTCTAACTGAATATTCTTAGACAAGTACCCGGGGTTGTTTTGACATTGTGGGAGGACAAAAATAAAAAAAGCAATGCAGTTCAAAAACACAAATGTTATGATTCTTCTTCTGTAATAATTTTCCAGTACATATACTTCAGAAAATACACAACTCTCTATTATTGCTTTTCTTTTTCAGTATTAATTACATTTATTGTTTATAAATTTAATTATTTTAAGAAGTCTCAAATTAGTTCTCAAACACTTTTAATTTTTTTTTGAATTAACAGGATTTGAAAAGAAAAGTAACAATTATTACAAACAACAAACACTTAAGCTTCATTAATTTGGCAAAAGCAAATTAGCACATGAAGAGAATTTGTAGTGGGGTAGAAATATCTGGAAATTGTGCCCATCTCCATCCAGAGGCACTGAGAACAAGCGTGGCCCTTAAAGCTGCAACCTATAAGTTACAGTGTTCAGAACTTGCCTGAGTAAAGAACCCCCTTCTCTCCCTATCGCCTCTTTTTTTTACTGTGAGTGAGGTGTTCCTGCTATTAAGTCCAAATTCTTCTCATGTGCCAGGACACTGTCCACTAAGTGCTTATTTCATTTTCAGATTCTCTCTTGACTTTTCAACATCATAGAAACACGTGCCACATTCCCTCCAGCTACTGTCTATTTCTTTCCTTCTTTTTCTAGCAACACTTCAGAAAGGCGTCTGTAATCGATGCTTCTGGGTCCCTTTTTTATATCATCAAGCCAAAACAAATCAGCCTTCCCTCATTATCCCAATAAATTTCCTGGTCATTGTAACCAATGATTTTCATATTTCAATGGTCACTCCCCTATGTTCTTTGTGACTTAAGAGGAATATGGTATGTATACTCCTCCTTTTTTATTAATGTTCTGCTCTTGAGTACAATAATATATCAATAACTTATTTTTTTCTCTATATTACCAACCATATATTCTAAAACATCATTACTATCTTCTACTCCATTATAATATCTTAGTTGTGGTGCCTAGAGTTTTGTCCTCAGCTTTAATGTTTTCTATATTTACTCCTATTTAATCATATGTAGACATGATTTTGTATACAATCTGTATGTTAATAGCTTATGCATATCTCCAGCTCTCATTGAACATCAAATTTATACTCCTTCACTCAATATCGCAGCCGTATTCCACATGGCTTCACATAAGCATGCTCATATTAAAATTATGACTACCAATAAACTTTTGCTTCTTCCACAATTACTTATTTCACAATTTGGCACCCCTTTCCTCAGTTGCTAATCCTCAGAGATAAGAGTTAGCATATATTGCTCTTTCTTATTCCCTCCATCAAATCCATCAGTGATACCTACACCTCTCTCTACCAAAATATATCTTAACAACATTCACTTTTTTCCTCGCCTTTACACTTGCTCTAGAACAACCTATCCATAATAAACATCTAGGCTAAGTGGTAGCCTGCTAGCCATCCTCCTGACTTTCACATTATTCACACCAAAGTTAGAAGAACGTTTGGAATCATAAGATACATTGCCTTTTTTTAAAGTCAACACTATCTGTTACAATGAATTCAAATGCACCAATAATAAAATAAAAACTATTTTAGTCTGTGAGGCCAACCATGGCATAGCTCAAGATGTAATCTCTGAAAATGTATTTCTAAGTTTCCTCTTCATAACACTGAACCATTCAGCTACATTGCTTTTCTGTCTGACTCTCAATTGTACTGAATTTAGTATCTCTTTAGGGCCTCTATCCTGTTTTCTGCCCCCCCAAATTATTCTGTTTAAATAGTTTGTTCCTTCTAACAATTGTTTAAAAGTCACCTTCTCCATTTGATTATTCAGCATAAGGTGGTGATCAATTCTCTCTGCATCCATTATTTGTTTCCATGTATCATAGCAAGTATAATAACTGGTGCAATTATAATTATAATACTCAATTATGTAATCTGCACATTGTCTCTGTTAATAGATGATATTATCCAAGAGTAATTTTTGTTTGTTTTGTACATGGTTATATCACAAATATTTTAAATAGACTCAGCACATACTTAGTGAACTATAGATATTAACACAATAATTGAACAGGATACACTCAGTATGCAAGTCACATATGCTATTATTCCAGCTGGGTGCACCCTGAGCCCACAGTTGAAGGACTTAAGTTAATCCAACTATGAGCAGTTATCTAACTCAGAAATAATCATAATCAGATAAACCACTCTGTAATTGCTATAAATTTTCTCCATCGCATCCATATTCAAATGATGTTTTAAGTCTTTTTTTTTTTTTTTCTGATACAAATAGAGTTAGGTTTAAGTTCTACTCCCCTGATAGTGAGGAATTCGATCTCAATCTTTCCTATTCTGAGTCCTTTCTTAGAGGTGTAGAAAAAAGAATAGCTAGAAATTTGAGAGTTGTCTGGTATTTTATAATGGTTGATTTTGCTCCTACTTCATTGCAGGTTTTGGAAAATATTGAGCACAGAAAGCTTTGGTAAGTAGAGGGGCAATCTATTACAAGAGTCCTCTCAAAAATGTTCAAGTTCAAAAACAAAGCCAGGTGGTGGAAAATTTTCCCAATTTGTAGAATTTCCAGTTTTCAATCATGTAACACAAAAACCATTAGTAATTCCGAAATTGGTGTTCTAGTACCCAGACACCTAAGCTCAGCCATATTTTTTTGTTTGTTTTTTTGTTTTGGTAACAGATAAGGAAAACATAAATACATCCTTATGTCATATTCTTACAACATAAATAAACAAATACTGAAGTCTATGTAAATTATCCTATTAAAATTCTGTATTTTAAATGTTTGCATGCAGCATCCAATCCAATTTGGGTTAAAAAGTGTACAATTTTTTAGTTTTGCCCATAATGTTCTCACTGCTCATTCCTCATTATCAAAATATTAATTTCACAGTATTTTGATATGTATACTTACCAGTTTTCTTTTTACAATTAATGCATTACTGATTCATGCTTAAATGGTGAAAACTGTGACCTTGAGCTTTGTCTCCAAGTGCTAATTTGTTGTGTATAAACATTGGTTGTAAAATATCCAAGCTCTGTTGCGGCTTCTGCCACATCTTTCAAAGGGGCCAGTCACCTGTTAAAAGCAGTTAACCAATGAATAGATGTCATCTAAGATTTCGGAGACTGTTTCTGGTTATCACACTAAAAACTATATTCTCTTCTAGCCAAAAGCCAAGGAAGCTCAGTAATATCAAGTTATCAGGCAAAACCCTTAAATAAGGAAAAAAAAAATCCCTTAGAAGCAACTGAAACAGACATCTGTAGTAATATATATAAATGTAAGGATCATGTACCTAGCGTTTGTTCAGCAATAGAAAAACGTTGAGCAGAAAAGGTAAAGTACAAATAAATAGCATAGGATTATTTTAGGGATGTGTGAACAATAAGGCATGCACACTTTGTCTTATTGCCAACTATGTGGAGATCCACTCAGTACTCTTCTCCTCCATAAACTGTCCTGTTTAACAAATTTCATACGCTGTTTATTTACCTTATTTTTCTACTTGCTTTCATCTACTGAAAATTTATTTTTTTAGTTTTATTTTTTATTTTATTGTGCCTTTTAAAGATTACTGATGAGTTTGTTAATTAATCATCCTACATGCAATAGGCCTAAAATATAAAAAAAAAAATTAAGTATTTTAGTTTTAAAATTGGACTTACAAGACAATAAGCTTCATAAATGACTGCTATTTCTTGTCAACTTTTAATACGTACACTATCCTAGTCATCTTGTGGGCTTATGTAACTATATAATTTTAAAATATCTAAATAAAATATCTTATCCTTCAGGATTAAATTTCAGTGGCTTTTCCTTAGTAATTATACAAAGTACTGATGATTGTATTAATTATTTGGAGGGAACATCAACATATCAAATAAATGAAATAGTTATGTTATGAATACAAAGCTTTTAGAGAAAGTAAAACAAATACTGTAGTTTAAACTCTGTGCAAAGCCAAAGTTAATGAAGACTTTTTATTGTATTTTTAGTAATTTCCTTCCCATCTATTCAAAGAGACATGCATTATTTGTTATCTCAATGGCATCTTGAGAACACTGTGAATTACTGTATATCCTTATTAAATCTATTTTCACTTAGTGTTTTATCTGTCTCTCAGAGAAATTGATGGGTATGATTAACAACTAATAACAGCATTTTTTTGGATACATGAGATATAGTAAAGAGAGGTCAAGACTGTATAGTAAGCAATAGAAACAAAAAAATACATCAAAATTCAAGATAAAGAAAGACTGAGGAAACGAGATTTGTTTTATTAAATGATACAATGACAGAGATGAGTTTACTAAAAAAAGCTCATATTTTAATACATACACTAGTCATTCACATCACTGTATTCTTAGTAAAACAGTTAAATTACATACTCATAAATAAATTTTAGAACATTTTTGGATTTACAAAATGATAGCAAAAGTAATATAGAGAGTTCCTGTATACCCATACCCAGCTTCCCTATTATCATCATCTTATATTAGCATGGTATATTTGTCAAAATTAACAAACCAATATCAATGTGTTGTTTTAATTAAAGACTATATTTTATTTAGGTTTTCTTATTTTTCTTTAATATCCTTTATTTTCATTCCAGCATCCTATTCAGTATACCATAATGCATTTAGTTGTGAACAGGTTTCCTTGGGCTTCCCGCGGCTGTGACTTATTCTCAGACACTCATTTTTTAATGACATTGACGGATTTGAGGAGTACTGGTGAAGTATTTTTCAGAATGCTCCTCATTTGGGATTTTTCAGATGAGACTGCAGTAATGGTTTTGGGAGAAAGGAAGACCACAGAGATAAAGTGTAATTCTTGTCACATCATATTGAATACATATTATAAACATTACTTTCACTGTTGATGTTGACTTTGATCATCTGACTTGCAGTAGAGTTTTCCAGGTTCCTTCATGGTTAAGTTACTCAATCTTCTTTCCATACAATACTCTTTGTATGAGGGTCACAATGTACAGCCCACCTGGATAAAGACAGAATTCATATATTCACTATTTGGATTTTTGCCGCACAGATGATCTAATCTATTTATTTGTTCCATGATTTATTTATATTAATATGGACCCACGCTAAATTATTTTAAATTCCCAACCTGATAACTCCAACATCCTTGTCATGTATGGTTTTGATGCTTGCTCTGTCTCTTCAATTTTCTTTTCTTGATAGATGGACATTATGTACTAGGTTAAAAAGAGGCAGGACAGTAATAAGCTAGGAAATTCTCTAGCAATTGGAGTAGGGAAACTGAGACAGATAGCTGAACAAACTGGCCAAGCAGTTTACAGCCAGATACAAATGGTTGCCCACCTGGAGCTGACATCGAGGCGTCAGTTATAATTTTTTCAGTCCACACCCGAGAAGCAACAAAACCAGGTGGGCGACACCAGGACCAGCCACAAGGACTAAACCCCCTGCCCTGTCACTGACCAATCAGTGCAGACCATGGCCCTGAAAGAGCACACCAAGAAAACGGAAAAATATTCTGCTGAAACCTTCCTCAGAAACCTCTCCTGAGATTCCTGCCTGCAAGAGAGAGATAAAAACCTCAAGGCAAAGCGCTGTCCCTCTGCGGAGCAGCCTGCGTCCTTTCCTTTCCTCGCTCCCTGCTCTCCTTCCCCCACAGGCGCACATCTCCTAAACTCTAAGGGTTACCACCTGACTTGCAGGGTAGACACGGGTAGTGACAGCTTGTCCCAGGCTAATCCTCCGAGGCTGACCTCAAGGCCCCCTTTTCTGTGATTTCCCGGTGAGTGGAGGCAGCCCAGCCTAAGCTCTCCTGTTGCTTCTTCTAGCTCAGCCAGTCCTTGTTTTACTGCCCGCAGCTCTAATAAACACCCTTTACAAATCACCTGGACTTGTGTTGTGAGATCTTTCCTACACGAAGTCAAGAACCCACACACTTACTGCTGGCCCTAGGCAGACTCACTCAGGTCCCAGTCCCCTGCCCAGTGACAAAAGGAACTGCTATTACTTGGCCTTGGTAATGTAATGCTGAGGTGTGCAAGCAGGGGAAGCGTTCCACAGTCCTGTGACAGGGCTCAGTCTTAGTGAGCCCACCTTTCTGGCTGTGAACTCCCCATGTCCCCTCCCCACCTTAGCTAAGTCAAGGTAAGACAGAATGGCTAGAATGGGATGAAGTTGGGTTCCAAGTCAGGTAGCTTCGATGGTACCCCAGGAGGGTAGGCTCTGGTTAACCAGTGTTCGCCTCATGAGGGCAGGACTTCTTAGGAACTGAGCACTCTGGGATATTTAAAAAATGGTTTCCTTTCCCCTCTCCTGCAGGAAAATAAGGGGATCTTTCTCTAACATTTATTATCACTACATGCTCAAATTCCTGGAGGTAAATCTCACAATTTTGTGGGGTAATCTCCATAACTGGGTTCCCCTGGATTTTTTAACTCTCAGACTTGTCTATACCAAGCCTCCAGAGGTTCATCAATTCCAGTTCTGTTTTTTCTCCTCCAGCACTGTGACTCTTTTTTCTGGTAAGCCATGATTTCCTGAATCTCTTTTGTGGTAAGCCATGATCCCCTGTGTTGGCCTGTTTGTCGCTCTAATCTTGGGAGCAGGGGGTTTGCTCTGTATCCTCCCCTCTCCCACTGAACCAAGAAAAGTTTTGGTTTTGAAATATGTTCAATTTTTTCCCTGTTGTTAGGATGATAATGGTGACTTCCAAGCTTCTTACATGCAGAACTAAAAATGAAAGTCCCCTAAATTGTACATTAAGTTTGTTAATGTGAAAAGGCCGAAGTGAGAGGCAACAGCATTTATTTGACAAGACAAAGAATTGCAATTCTAGGAAGCAATGATATAAGCAAAAGCCCCAAAAGTCTTCCAATTAGGAGATAAAGGCAAGGAATATTTATGAGAAAGGAAAGTGAAATAATTACATGAATAAAAGGAAGAAATATTTACTGGTGATAATAAGCCAATGGAGGTATTTCTAAAGGTGCAAATAAGCTAAGTTACACTTTATATGGTGATGGTTAATTCTAAAGAATGTTTTTAATTTTCAGTCCTATACTCAGAATGTCTGCTTTGCTGTTAGATTTGTACACAACTGCTTAAAATAAAATGTTGCTTTGGCCCAATCCAAAGGTTATCTTTTCCAGTTCAAACATTCCACAGTTTTGAGGACTAAGACCAAAGCAATTCCTCTGGGATGGTGGCTCCTATTACACTTTGAAATGGGTCCATTTATATTATTTTCACAGGTTATAATAATATAAATTTTATTTCAAAGCCATCTATGAAGAGCTCTATGGAACCTCCTATGCCTCTATTAAGTTAACATGAGTTCAATATGAGTTGATGTCTCAAACTTCAATGTATTAAGACATGGATTATTTTAGCCTCTTATTCTTGTTTTTTGTAAACTCCTATAGTTTACAGGGAGAATTCTGGCCCCCACAGTCCACAGCAATTTACTTAATTGTTAAACTTTAGTATATATACACATCGGATTTACAATAGTTACCCTACATACAGAACAGTTACCTATAGGAGACAACACTATTTAGTGCTTATGAGCAGTTCCATCACCTTTAGTCTTGCAGGCTCCATTCATTTCCAGGATTAGTTAAAATATCACTTTATTGCCCTACTGAAGTTGTTTATTCACTTGAACTTTTAGATTGTCATATTCTTCATTCTGTCTTGATATCCCTGACCTCTGAACATTTTTTTTTTAATTTGTATTTGTTAAGGTTCCTCTTTGGACTATAGGTTCTTTAAGTTTTCACAACTGCTTATTGTGTTGAATTCTTGGTTATAAGATCATACTGAATAGTTTCTCTGCCCTAAAAAAATGTCCTATTCTTTAATACACATTTCATTTCTTCAGATTGTGAAGAAATCACTGATCATGACAGTTTTACTTTCTCCAGACACAAATATAATTGAAATCATACACTATGCAGCTTTTTTGCACTGACTTTTCTCACTTAGCAATATACATTTAAGTTTCATCCAGGTGTTTTTATGATTTGATATCATACTTTTTGTCACTGAGTAACATCTTACATTATGAACGTAATGCAGTTTGTTATTTATTAACATATTGAGGGATATCTTGGTTGTTTCCAGTTTTTAGTCATTATGGGTAAGCTGCTATAAATATCTGTGTGCAGGTGTTTGTGGACATAAGTATTCAGCTCACTTGACTAAATATCTCTGAGCTTGATTGCTGGATTGTAGAGTAAAACTATATTTATTCTTGTAAGAAACTGCCTAAATGTGTTCCTGTGTGGCTTTATCATTTTGCATTCTCTCCAGCAATGAATGAGAGTTTCCATCATCTTCAGGATTATAGTCAGTCTTTGGATATTAGTAATTTTTAATAGATATGTAAAAGTATCTAATTGTGGTTTAAATTTTTATAATTTTTGATAATAAATAACATTGAGGATATTCTCATATACTTCTTTACAATCAGTATTT
This sequence comes from Furipterus horrens, assembly GCF_987537825.1. Lineage (NCBI taxonomy): Eukaryota > Metazoa > Chordata > Mammalia > Chiroptera > Furipteridae > Furipterus > Furipterus horrens. The sequence goes on from NW_028327171.1 coordinate 15,593,263, forward strand.
TTTCTTTGATGGTATTTGTTCATACATTTTACTATTTTAAATGTTGGGTTTAATTAATATGTTCTGAACACAAAGGGTGTTCAGATATGCATTTGCAAATATTGTTTCTCAGTCTGTTGGTTCTTTATTTTTATCCTCTTACTAGTGTCTTTTCCTAAAACATTTTAACTTTTACTAAAGACGAACATCAGTTTTTCTTCTTTGAAGACTCATGTTATTGGTGGTGTATTTAAAAACTCATCACCAAACTAAAAGTCATATATATTACTTGTTACATTTACTGAAGAAATTTTATAATTTTATACTTGGCCCTATGAACCATTTCGAATTAATTTCTGTAAAATGTGTAATGTCTGTGTCCAAGTTCTTTTTTTTTTTTTTTAATTTTTATTTTGTGTATGGGTGTCCAATTGCTCCAGCACTTTTGACTTAGAAGGCTATTATTTCTCACTGACTCACCTTGTTCCTTCTAAAAATAGTTGACTATTATGTGTAGGTCTATTTCTGACCTCTTCATATTATTCCACTGCTCTATGTGTCTATTCTTTTGCCAATACAATGCTGTACTGATTACTGTAGCATTAAGATATCAAAATCAGATAACATGAGTCCTCCAAATAAGTTTTTGTCCTTTAGTATTGCATTGAATATGCAGGTTTTTTTCTTTTTCATATAAATTCAGAATCAATTTGTTAATATCCACAAAATAGCTTACTGTGATTTTGATTGGGATTGTATTTAATCTATAGATCAAACTGATTCAAACACAACATTTTAAAAATGGCCCAAAGCTCTGAACATATCTGAACAGGTCTGGACTATGGAAAAAAATACATGAACACAGCAAGGACCATGATACACATTTAATATACAAAAGCTAACAAACTTTATATTATAAATTAACTACTAAAATTTGAAATTTATCTTCACCTAAAACAGTGATTTTTATATGTCTACTTTAAATTCTATCAATTTTGCACCACATATCTGAATAATTATTTGTTGGTGCAAATAAGTTTAAGATTGTTACAAATTCTTAGAAAATTAACCTCTTTATTATTTTATGTTGCCTTTCTGTATATCTAATTATTTTTTCCTTGTTTGGAAATCTCATTCATTTGAAATTAATATAGTTAAACCAGATTTCATCAAATCAGTGTTAGCATGCTATATCCTTTTACTATTAACCTGTCTGTATCTCAATGTAAAATTGATTTTTATAAACAAGTTAGGCCTCCTTATTTTATACAACTTGACAGTCTTTGTCATGCCCTGGTATATCTAGACCATTCCTAGTTACAGTGATTATTTATATATTTGAGTCAATATTGACCATTATGTAACTGCATTCTGGTTATTGCCAAAGACATTTTTCTGCCTTCTCGGGTTGTAATTTTTCTTTCAGATTTTATTTTTGTTCTTGTATAGTTCAGGAAATGTATGAAAGAGTATTTGCAATTCCTCTCTCCCATTCCTTGTTATATTGCTAAAAATCATTGTATTTACCTATACACTATACTCAACTAATACATTGTTATTGTTATTTAAAGTTATTCTTTAGATAAATTAAAATAAGAAAAATAGAGTTTACTTTCCTTATATTTATCCTTCTCTCACTCTCTATCTTAATTTAGATACACATTTCTGACTGATAGCTGTTCCTTCTGCCTAAGGAAAAGCAGGAATATGACTTACAGGTTAGGTCTGCTCACAATTATTTCCATCAATTTTTGTTTGAGAAGGTCTTTTTATTTCCTTCGCTTTTGAAGGATAGTTTATCTATATATAAAATTCTAGGTTGATATATTTTTTTTTCAACACTAAATACTCTTGCCCGTATGATTTAAAGTTCATGATAGTATTTATCTTTATTACTGTTTTTGTATAGGTAATTTTGTTTAGTTGCTTTTTGTTTTTTATTTATTTTTATATGTTTTTTGTTTGTTTTAATTTTCTACACTTTCAGTATTATGTGCTTAGATGTAGGGATTTATTTGGGGGAAAGGTAGCTATTTTACATTTTTACCTATTCTGCTTGGTATTGTCAGAGCTTCCAGCATGTCTTAGCATCTCTCATTATGTTCTAAAAGTCCTTATCCATTATTACTTTAAATATGTTTTTTCTGCTTCATTTCCTTCCTACTTCCTTTCTACCATCTGCATGCATTTTAGGCCTTTGAAAAAATTCTTGCTTCAAAGTTCTGTTCTCTTTCTTCTATTCATTTTCTCTTTGCATCTCATTTTAGGGGGTTTTTGTTGGCCTATCTTCATGCTCACTAGTTGTTTTTTGCTGCGTCCAGTCTACTGGTGAGCCCATAAAAGGCATTTTTTTGTATCTTTGGTATCTATCATTTCTTTTTTATTCTTTCTCGGAATTTCCATCTCTCTACTTATGGAAAAATCTGACTCCAAAAAACCTCTGCTGCCTTGCGGCATACCTCTTCAGGGGAAAGGCTAAGGGAGTAAACCCCAACAGAAAATCCGGAGCCGGAGTCCCTAAGGCGGTTTGACGTTGTAGTCAACACCGGCAACTCCTGCGGCGCACCTGAAGCCAAGCTGTATTGACTCCGTCTTTCCCTTGGACCCTTCAGCTGCGAAGAGAGGGGGGGTCTGCTGCATGGGCAACAGCAGACCCTCCATATCACCCTGCCCAGGCTCTGTAGCTTCAGCTTCACTGGAGAGGACACTCCAGCGTCATCGTAAGATGTCGATTCAACACGGGAGGAGACAGATACCGTGTCACTCCCGAGTTGGACTGCACAGCCATTCTCGGCGGTGCAGATAGACTCTTAAGAAGCTACACCATCGTCTCTCGAGACGGACGGCTGCCGACGACGACTTATGTTACCCATCTGTTGTATGCTAATTCTACTATTATAACAATTATCATTTTCTTATAGTTATTGTAAATTGCCAGCTTGATAATTCAAATATCTGTGTACATCTGAGTTAGGTCCTGGTGTTTGCTGTGTCTCTTCAATTTTTTCTTCCCCTTTAGTGTGCCTTATGTATTTGTTGCTGTTGTTATTGAAAACCAGACCTGATGTATCCAGTATTAGAACTAAGGTAAACAGACCTCTACTGTGAAGATTTATAATCTGTAAGAGCTGTGCTTAATTAGTTTCCCATGGCTTCAGATCCCTCTAGTGTTCATGTTTTTGTCTTCTCTTCTGAATCTTGATACATGTTGACCACATGCGAACCAAGTTACATGACTCCTGTGTTTTTATTGCTGAGTAACATTTCCTTGTGCCACAGAATGCTTATTTATTCATCAGTTCTACATTAGTATTGATGATATTTTTGTTGATTATAAAAAAGATAATATAAATATTGACATGAAGGTAATTTTTTGGAAACAGGTTTTCTTCTTAACTACTTATGCAAATGATTGTACCATTTTACATTTCTGCTGACACTGTAAAAAATTTCTAGTTCCTCTGCCTACTAATTGGCAATTGATATTACTATTAAATAAAAAAATACAATTTCTGAATTGAAGAACACAGGAGAAGGAATCCAAAGCTGTCTAGAGGAAGCAGATGATTGAATCAGTGAGCTGGAGGACAACATAAAAAAAAAATTCCCAGACCATGCAACAAAACAAAACAAAAAAGACTATAAGAGAATGAAGAGGTTTTAAGAGAGCTGCAGGACAGCATGAAACATAATAATATCTGTATCACAGGGATACCAGAAGGAGAAGGAGAGGGGCAAGGGATAGAAACCCTGATTGAAAAAGTAATGACAGAAAATGTCCCTAACTTGATGAGAGAAAAAGTCACGCAAGTCCAGGAAGCACAGAGGGTCCCAATGAAGATGAGCCCAAACAGGCACACCCCAGATACATCATAATTAAAATAGCAGAACTCAAAGACAAAGAGAAAATCCTAAAAGCAGCAAAAGAGAAACAACTAATAATATACAAGGGGGCTCTGATAAGGCTATCAGCAGATTTATCAACAGAAACATTACAAGACAGAAAGAAATGGCAAAAAAATATTCCAAGCAATGAAAAACAAAGGCCTACAACCAACACTACTCTACCCAGCAAGGCTCTCATTCAAAATGGGAGGTTAAATGAGGAGTTTCCCAGACAAAAGAAGGCTAAAAGAATACATCTCCACCAAAACGACATTGCAAGAGATGCTACGGGTCAGCTTTAAAAAGATGAAGAAACAGAGAGAGACAGGGAGGAACACAGGTACAAAGGAGAAAATTACAATGAATAATATTATCAATAATAACCTTAAATGTAAACGGATTAAATGCACCATTCAAAAGACATAGAGTAGCTGAATGGATTACATAGCATGACCCACCTATATGCTGTCTACAAGAAACCTACCTCAGAACAGAAGATCTACACAGACTGAAAGTAAAGGGATGGAAAAAAATATTGCAAGAAAATGGACAGGAAAAAAAAGTTGGGGTAACAATACTTATATCAAACAAAACAGATTTCACAGCAAAGACCATAAAAAGAGACAAGGAAGGACATTTCATAATACTTAAGGGAACAATCCATCAAGATGATATAACCCTTGTAAACATATATGCACCCAACATAGGAACACCCAAATATATAAGGAAAATCTTGAAGGACTTCAAGAAGGATATTGATAGCAACACACTCATAGTAGGGGACTTTAACACCCCATTGTCAAAAATGAACAGATATTTGAAGCAAAGAAACACCAAGGATATTGAGGCATTGCACAACACTCTAGATCAAATGTACTAAATTGGCATATAGAGAACTTTTCACCCCAAAGAATCAAAATATACATTTGTGGGAGACCAGTTTGTATGATACAAATATTGTAACCACTGTGCCCCAACTACCATACTGCTGGTCCCACATTCCAGGGGGTTTGAGAAGTAGAATAAGAATGTAATGTACTTTTTAAAGCTGCTGAAGCCTGCATGCTCTGTGTAGCCCCAAGTTGTTATCAGTAGAATGTGAAAACAAAATGTTTAAGTGAAAAGAGGCATCTGGAGTTTTATTATATGCCTTGGCACCTCACAGTCTTGCAACCTATTTCTCTATGTTGATTTATTCTTCCATTTGTTCTTACTCCCAACCATTTGGTGGAGGTCTGCATGCTTACCCCATGCACTTAAGCATGTAGAAAAGTCAATAAAAACCCTGACTGAGAAAAGAGTGATTAGTGATCTCCTATGAGAGACACTCACCTTACTCTCTCATCAGACAATATATTTATGAGTTAGTTCTTTCATCTGTGCTGAGGGATCTGAGGGACAGGGAACCTCTCAAATGGTACACCGAACAGGGACTGGTGAGAAGGGCTCACTGGGGAATCTAACGTACATTCTTTTCAAGTGCACATATAACATTTTCAGAGATAGACCACATGGTAGGACACAAAATAAGCCTCAGCAAATTCAAGAAAATTGAAATTATATCAAGCGTCTTCTCAGATAAAAATGGTTTGAAACTGGAAATCAACCTCAAGGAAAAAACTCAAAAACATTCAAACTCATGGAGAATAAATAACATGCTATTAAATAATGACTGGTTTACCAATGACATTAAGGAAGAAATCAAAAGTTTCTGGAAACAAATGATAATGAACACACAACAACCCAAAACCTACGAGACATAGTGAAAGCAGTCCTGAGAGGAAAGTTCATAGCAATACAAGCCTACATAAAAAGGATGGAAGAATTTCAAATAAAAAATATAACCCTGTAGCTACAAGAACTAGATGAACAGCAACAAACAAAGCCCAGAGTGAGAAGGAAGGAAATCATCAAGATCAGAGCAGAATTAAATGATATAGAGACTAAACAAACAATTCAAAAGATCAATAAAACCAGGAGCTGGTTCTTTGAAAAGATAAACAAATTTGACAAGCCTTTAACCAAGCTCAGCAAGAAAAAAAGAGAGAGAACCCAAATAAATAAAATCAGAAATTAAAGGAGAGAAACCACAACCAATATCACAGAAATACAAATGATTGTAAGAAATTACTACAAACCTCTGCATCACAAGAAATTTAACAATCTAGATTAAATGGACAGATTTCTGGAAACATATAATTTTCCGAAACTGAATCGAGAAGAGACAGAAAGCCTGAACAGACCAATGACAACTAGTGAAATTCAAGCAGTAATCAAAAAACTCCCGACACACAAAAGCCCTGGACTGGATGGCTTCACAAGTTAATTTTATAAAACATTTAGGTAAGAACTAACTCCTATCCTTCTCAAACTATTCCAAAAAATCCAAGAAGTGGAAAGACTCCCAAACTCTTTCTATGAAGCTAGTATTACCCTAATTCTAAAACCAGGTCAAGACACAGCAAAGAAAGAAAACTATAGGCCAATATCACTGATGAACATAGATGCTAAAATCCTCAACAAAATATTGGCAAACCAGATCCTGCAACAAATTAAAAAGATTGTACACCATGATCAAGTGGGATCCATCCCAAGGATTCAAGGATTGTTTAATATTCACAAAGCAATAAACATAATACAGCACATAAACAAAATGAAAGACAAAAATCACGTGATCATATCAACAGATGCAGAAAAAGCATTTGATAAAGTACGACACCCATTTATGAAAAAAGCACTCAGCAAAATGAGAATAGTTGGAGCATACCTCAACATAATAAAAACCATATATGAGAAATCTGAAACCAATATCATACTCAATGGACAAAAACTGATAGCATTCCCCCTGAGGTCAGGAACAAGACAAGGATTTCCACTCACTCTACACCTATTCAACATAGTCTTGGAAGTCTAACCACAGCAATCAGATAAGAAAAAGAAATAAAAGGCATCCAAATTGGAAATGAGGAAGTAAAACTGTCATTATTTGCAGATGACATAATAGTGTACATAGAAAACCCTACAGACTCCACTTAGAACTACTTGACATAATAAGTGAATTTGGCAAAATAGCAGGAAAAAATCAATATTCAGAAATCAAAGGGATTTCTGTACACCAACAATAAAATATCAGAGATAGAAACTAGAAAAACAATCTCATTTACTATAGCAACAAGAAAAATAAAGTTTTTAGGAATAAACTTAAGCAAGGAGGTAAAAGACCTGTACTCAGAAAACTACATAACACTAAAGAAAGAAATTAAGGAATATACAAATAAATGGAAGCATATACCATGTTCATGCATGGGAAGAATCAACATCATTAAAATGTCCATTCTACCCAAGGAAATTTATAGACTCATTGCAATCCCTATTAAAATATTTCAAAGACCTAGTCCAAATACTTCACAAATTTATATGAAACCAAAAAAGACCCTAAGTGGCCACAACAATCTTGAGGGAGAAGAACACAGTAGGAGGAATCACAATACTTGATATCAAACTATACTACAAGGCCACAGTAATAAAAAAAGTCTGGTATTGGCATACGAACAAACAAATAGATCAACAGAACAGAATAGAGAGCCTAGAAATAAACCTAGGTCTATATGCTCAACTAATATTTGACAAAAGGGGAAGAAACATCAAATGGACTGAGGAGAACCTCTTCAACGAATGGTGCTGGGAGAACTGGACAGGGGCATGCCAAAAAATTAAACTAGACCACCAACTTATACCACACACCAGAATAAATTCAAGATGGATCAAATACTTAAATGTAAGCCATGGCACCGTAAATGTCCTAGAGGAAAACATAGACAGAAAATTTTTAGATATTTCATGCAGCAATTTTTTCACCAATATATCTCCTAAGGCAAAGGAAATAAAGAAAAGAATAAATAAATGGGGCTACATCAAACTAAAGAGTTTCTGCTCAGCAAAAGAAAACATCAGCAAGATGAAAAGGGAACCAACCATATGGGAAAGTATAATTGTCAATGATACTTCAGACAAGGAATTGATCTCCAAAATATATAAAAAACTTATACATCTCAACACCAAGATGACAGACAACCCAATTAAAAAATGGGCAAAGCATCTGAACAAACACATCTCCAAAAAAGGACATACAAAGGGTCAATAGGCATATGACAGAATGCTCAACATCACTAGCTATCAGAGAGATGCAAATAAAAACCACAATGAGATACCACTTCACACCAGTCAGAATGGCCACCATCAACAAATCAACGAACAACAAGTGCTGGCGAGGATGTGGAGAAAAGGGAACCCTAGTGCACTGTTGGTGGGAATGCAGACTGGTGCAGCCACTATGGAAAACAGTATGGAATTTCCTCAATAAACTAAAAGTGGAGATGCCTTTTGACCCAGAAATTCCATTGCTAAAATTATACCCGAAGAATCCTGAAACCCCAATTCAAAAGAACTTATGCACCCCTATGTCCATAGCAGCACTAGTTACAAGAGCCAAGTTCTGGAAACAGCCTAAGTGCCCATCTGTAGATGAGTGGATCAAAAAACTGTGGTACATTTACACAATGGAATACTATGTAGCAGAAAGAAAGAAGGAACTCCTGCCATTTGCAACAACATGGATGGAACTAAAGAGAATTATGCTTAGGGAAATAAGCCAGACAACGAAAGACAAGTACCACATATCACCTAGTACGGGAAACTAATGAACAACACAAACAAAGGAGCAAAATTGAACCAGAGGCATGTAAACAAGGAGCAGACTGACAGTGACAAGGAGGGAGGGGTGAGGGAGAGAAGGTGGATAAGAAGGGGAAAGGTCTAGTCGAGGAACTAGCATAAATGACCCATGGACATAAACAACAGAGCGGGGACTGACCTTGGGAGAGGGGTGGGCAAGGTGGGGGAAAGCAATAGGGGAAAAAGTGGGACAACTATAATAGAAAAACAATAAATAAATTTAGAGAAAAAATTAAAATTAAAAAAGAATTTCATGAGCTATTCTAGTTATCTCTGTTACTTTTTCTATTTTTAAAAGGTTCTTTATTTTTCAAAAAAATTACTGAGATTCATTCTCTTATTTTCTAGTGTTTATTTTAACCTTTATTTTTATACTAATATGTACATATTTTAAAAATACAGTTTGAGGAATTTAAGCATGCCTAGATAGTGAATTCACACATCACTACAAGAAGGTTTCTCGTGACTCACCTTCTGACTGCCAGAAACCACTGACCTTTTTTGTTACTATAGATTTTATTGTATTTTAAAGAATTTTATGTACATTTAATTGTTCAGTACATGCTTTTTTTTAGCTTTTTAAATACACTGTAATACTTTTAAGATTTATTCTTTTTATATGTATCAATGGTTCATTCTATTTAATTGCTGAGAATTATTCCATTGTATGGATAAACCATAATTTGATTGTTTCCAGGCTTTTGTTGTTACAAAGGAAGCTGAAATATCTATTTATTTCTCTTCAGTGAATATGTAGAGTGCTATAACTAAGCAGTCTGGTAAATAAATATTTCAATTTCTAAGTAACTGTAAAATTGTCTTCCAAATGTTTATGCTCCATCCCCACAATATATGAGCAATTACAATTGCTTCCATGTCTTTGCCATTCGTTGGTACAGGCAATTATTTTAGAGAATCATAGTGATATGCTATAATGATTTTACTTTGTACTATCTTAAAGATTTCTTTTGTTGAACAGTTTTTACTTGATTATTGGCCATCCTGTATCTTTTTGATAAATAATCTATAAATTTTTCTTGCTTTTCATTACATATTTATAACTTCTTGCTGAGTTGTAAAATTTTTAAATATGTATAACTATATACAAGACTTATATCACATATATATTTTGCAAATAGTTTCATCTATTCTGTGAGAATTCTATGCTCAATTAAAAGATTTTGCTCCTTAACTGAAGGAGCTATGTAACTTTCTTTTATATAAATAAAACCTGAGATGGTTTATTACCAGCAGATATGGAATCTGAAAGGAAATTATTCTGGCTGAAGAAATATGATACTGATAGAAATTTGGATGTATTTTAAAAAATTTAAATGTTAGGAAGTAAATTAAATAAATTTAAATATGAATGGATATTATTATTGTTATTAATAGTTCAAAGGTAAGTGTTTATATATTGACCAAATATTGATGCATTATGATATTATATAATATGTACATATGAATTGCCACAAAAGGTGAAAGAGAGGAATTAGGAGCATATTATTTAAAATTCTTGCATTATAATTGAAGTGCTGTTTCAGATTATTTAAAGGTAGGCTTTGATTAATAATGTTTTATCACTCAAGTATCTTTAGAATATAGTTTTTAATATATTCATTTTTTTCTAAATCTTTCAGTGGGAGTATTAGCCTGTTATGACTACTACATTCTCCCTGGAAGTGGATATTTTCACAGGTATTTTTTATCTTTAACAAAAATGATAGTGAAATTTTATCCTTCCACATTACAAAAATAATTCAACATACATGAAATACAAATAATGTTTACCATAGTAATGAGTATGTATATTTGTCATTCAGGTAAAATATTGATAAAAATCTTGATTCATAGTTACACATTTTATTTCAGAAAAAAATTAAATCTATTTGTAGTTTTAGCAGTTTCATTTTGCTTATATGCTGCTTGTTTTTTAATGATTGCCTTGTTTTAATTAATGTTATTTTACAAAGAATATTGTTGAACTAGCTCTTTAGAAATGAGAAATTATAATATGTTAAAATATTGAAGTTGCTGCCTAAACAATTGTTAGGTAATTCTGAATGTATCAAAATATGGAAAGAGAGGGAAATATACCCAAATCTAGACCCCCATTTTTGCATTGATAGGATGATCTCAGTGAGCAACATATGGGACTGAGACTTTTAAATAGAACTGATGTAATAGAGAATACAATAAAACTTGATAAGATTAGCATAATTGTGTTAACATACAAATGGAATTCTTGGTATTTATTCCAATAGAGAATGTTTCACAGAAATTATTATTCTGAATAAAAACAATATTGTTCTCTGAATCTGAGTAATGTTATATCTGTATTCATTGCCTGTTGGGGTTAGAATTTGGTCAAATGATAGAGGTGGCAATAAATATTTTTGTCTAAATTTTTGAGGACCTGATATTTTTAAAGGGGTGAAAATACAATCATTGGATAGAATATTTTCCCTTAAAACTCCAGAAAATAGTACAGAACACATACACTAGAATTATCCTAATCATATCAGAAAGTTTCCTTTGAAACTATTCTGTCAAAGATGAATGCTTTTCTTTAAAAATAAGTAATACAGTTTAACTTAACATACAATTTTTATGTCAATAGTTCTTTAATATATTTACGGAATGTCAGAATACTTTCAAAAATAGCTGGAGCTGTATGAGACTTAATGACCATAATTTCCTATCTGCACTTTTAACAGTTATATTCTTTGAAACTTTTGAGTATATTCACAATTCTGTTCTCAGTAAAACTGAATATGTTGAATTGGTTGAATGTCCAGAGGAACCAATTAAAGGTGGGATATTAATATTAACAGAAATGTTTCACAAATGATGGAATTATTTATTTCCTATTTTCATAATGCAAGATAGTTTTCCCACTAGAGCTAAAAGTTTTTTTTTCATTTTTATTTATTAAAGTATGGGGTTTTTTTTGAAAGTGTGGACAGAATAACTCCACATAGAATCATGCCAGTTGGAAGAAGGAGAAAATAAACCTTCTGTAAAGTTATATTTAATATGCCCATCTTAGGTTCATGCAGAGAAGTGTTGTCCATGGAAATTCAAAGAGAGCTGTGCACTGGAGCAAAGCTCCACTTTAGGAAGTAACATTTTCTGGTTATGCATTTGAGATTACATTTTACAGAATAAATTATATAAGTGGATTATTCTACCTGAAATTTATGTCTAGGTTTTCTATTTGAAACATCTTATATTCATTTGGTTTTCAAATGATAAGAGGGTACAAAGCATACTATAAGTATAAATTCATAGGTTTATATAGTTTTAAAGTAAAATTTATTTTTATGCCTAGACACTCTTAAATCAAAGTGGTCTCAAAAGATATGTAAAAGTGAGACAAGTAATACTAGGAAGGCAGTAACAAAAATTCCCATTTCAAAGGGGCTAAGTCCAACAATATGCTTTATAAAATAACATGAGTTAAAGTAATCATTCAAGAATAAATAGAATACAAGTAAAATGATATTGCTAAATCTATAAGCTGATTTAAAAATTCTTTCAGAAATATAATTTGTAAATATTAATTAAGACTGTTAAATAGACTCTTAACATAAAACCCAATGATCATGCAATTTGGTATTTACCCATAGGAATAGGAAATCATGTGCAAAAACTGCACATAGACTTTGATAACACCTTTATGAATAATTGACCAAACTTGGAACCAAAAAAAAAAAAAATGCTGTTGAGTAATTGAAGAGATAAACAAACTGCTGTACATTCAGAAAATGGAATATTGTTTAGCACTAAAAGCAAATGAGCTACCAAGCCATGAAATGACATGGACAAAACTTAGATGAGGATTGCTAAGTGAAAGAGCCAATCTGAAAAGACTACATCCTGTATGATCTAAGCTTCATGATATTCTGAGAAAGGCAAAACTATAGGCACAGTAAAAAGAGCAGTGGTTGACAGAGGCCGGGCGTGGGGAAAGGATGAAAAAGCAGAGCACAGATAACTTTTAGGGCAGTGGAAATACTCTGCATGATATAATGATGGATACAGTGTCATTATACGTTTATTCAAACCCGTAGAATGTACAGCACCAACACTGAACCCTAAAGTAAACCATGGGCGTTGGGTGATGATGATATGTCAATGCAGGGTCATCAGTTGTAGGAAACGCCCCGCTCTGGTGAGTGATGGATGTAATGTGGAAGGCTTTGCACGAGGTATATATGAAATCTCTGTATGATGCTATCGTATTTGTTGTGATTCTAAAGCTGCTATAAACAAAATAAACCTTTTAAAAAAAGGACTTCTATTATAACTTGTGAGCAGTTCTGACAAAAAAGTTATATAATAAAATTAAATAGGATCTATTATAAGAAGTATAAGAAATGGAAAATAAATTGGAAAAATACAAAATAAGAAGACAAACAATAAAATAATAAAAGCAGTGGTGGAATTATACAGACTAAGAGAAAAGAAAGGACATTAATATGATTTATACATAAAATACTACAAACTTAGATTTAGATATTTAAAAAACCTAAGATATAACATTTTTATAAGAGGATAATATAAAGGGCAAGCAAGTATTAAAGCAATGCTTATAAAATTGGGCTCCCTTTTCCATAGGTCTTAAGACTTTATTTATAGTAGGTAGAGATACTATAGATGATTATACTTATAATTTATTGGATTTAATTATATGTTTTGTGAAGTTTATGATATATTTGATAATTTTCTGAGACAAAATAGACTCTTCATTATTAATTCTTTTTCTGAGAGAAAATTTTCAATTCATAGTGGGCTTTTGTAAAAATCTAAAAGGCAAAAGAGAGATCAAATAACTATTTCAAGCTAAAGTTATCCATTTGGATGACTTACTGTGACAATTCCATTTAGTCATGGCTGTAAAAAATTTACTTATCACTCTAATTAAGAAAACACCGACTATAAAGTGGTGTGTGTTCGAATAGATATGTATGCCCTTTTTAAAATGTTATATGATGTCAGTGTTTTATCAAATGTCCTGTTTAACAATAACAATAAATCCACCTTTCTACATGCTGTATTTCTTTTGAATTTTGGCATTAAAAATGATATATTTCTGTTCTCACTGCAAGTTTTCACTCATTCATTTGTCCTAAATCATATCTGTATTAACTACAAAATTATCCCTAAAATCTTTTGCATGGACAGTTATAAGGCTTTGTAGGTGAAGATCAAAGAAGAAATAGTAAACTGTTGTTTCCTACACAAGGAGCAGAAATATGTCACAAGGTATATTAACTGTTAATTTCATTGTAAACACTCACATTTTAATTTTCAGTATTGATTAATACAAAATAAATAAATAACTTCAGAATATATAGAGTAAAATAGTTAAAAATGATCAAATTGTATATTCTTAGAAATTATAATGGAGTAAAATAAAAATGAGTAATAAAAAGTAGTTTAAAGATTATTTTAAATTCAAATACATATAATTCTCAAGACTTAATTCAAAACATAAACGGACCTTTCAAATTTGACATTGGGAACTTCTTTATTTCTGAAACAACAGATTTATTTCTGTTTTTATATAAGAGTAAATTAAGATTTAAGACTAAAATTATGCTTTTATTTTATAACATTAAATGCAAATGACTGAAATTTTGGACTATATATTTTAAAGTACATATTGAGTGAAAGAATGTTTAGAGGAAAATAATTATGATAAGTAAACATAAGCACATAGATTCTCACAAGATATAGTAAAAAACTCAATTTACCGACATAGAAAATAGATAATAGATACAGCCAAGTGTGTTTTATCCTCTGAGTCAAGGCTAATTTGACAGTCTAAAATCAAGCAATGTAATCACTGTATAAACAGACTAATCAAGACAACCACACACACACACACACACACACACACACACACATACAATCAGATAAAGCTACTTAGCAAATTCAGCATCCATTTGTGATAAGAATATTCATTAAAATAGGAATAAAAGAATTACTATTAAGTTTATTAAGTGCATCAAAGACAATTCTAAGCCAATTTCATACTGAATAGTTGAGGACACTGTAACACGAGGAAAATAAGAAGAGTGTGTTCCTTATGCAATATCACACTAAAGGTCCTTGCAAATGCAGAAAAAATAAGTAAGATATTAAATTTATCCTTACTAATAACCTAATTGAATATGTAAATATTCATTAAAATTTCACAAAAATGGTATAAGAACTAAAAACTGAACTAGCAATACCTAGGATATATATGGCCAATACAGAGTTCAATGTGATATCACTACAAACTGAACTCCATTTTTACATAAAACAATAAACAGGAACCAAAATAACAGTAAATACTGCCATGTATAATATAGTACCAAGATATGTAATAATCATGTGTACATCTTATTATATATGTGCAATACAAGTATGCTGAAATCTGCAAAATACTGATGAAAATAATCAAAAAAGACAAATGGAGATATATATCATAGCAATAGGCTGAATGAGTAATTTTGTTAATTAGTTTCATACTTATTTACTAGATTTGAGGCATTGTGATCAATGTCTCTGCACTACACATATATCTATACACACATATTAGCAACCTTAACCAAATATATTTGGAGAAAGACAAATAAATTATAATATTCAAAACAGTATTGTAAAAGAAGACCAAATTTGGGGGCTTCCCCATCTGCTGTTCAGATCCACAACAAAACAATTATTTAAGATGCATTGTTGCTGGAGAAAGGATATATATATATATATATATATATATATATATATAACTTGATGGAATGGTTGAGTGAATCTAGAAATTGATTTGCATATGTTGGCTATTTATATTCAACAAACACACAAGCTCAGATGATACTGAACAAATGCATATGTATGCAAATAAGAGAACTTGAATCATCATCTCACACTCCACATAAAAAGTAGCTCAAAATGAATCGATAACCTGACTGAAACCTGTATCTATGAATCTTCTGAAGGAAAAAATAGGAAAAAAGTCTTTGTGTATTTAAGATAAGCAAAAATTGTATTAGATATGATGTCAAAAGACTAGGCAATAAAAAAGTGATAAACTAGACTTTATAAAAAAAATTAAAAATCTGGTCTTCAAAAGAGACTATTAAGAGAATAGAAGAGAAACAATAGACTGGAATAAAAATATTGCAAATAATAAATCTGATTCTTAAAATGTGTTCATAATACATAAAAACACACGGTATTTAATAATAACGAATCTAACAGATGGGCACATCCTGAGCACTGGGAGGGTTTTTCCACAAAGGGGACAGGGGAAGTTTGGGGTGATAAAAGAGTTCTATCTTTGTACCAGCCCCGTGTCTAAGCCTGGTGTCAGAATCCTAAAGATAGAATTTGATATATACGTGTTGGACCAGGCCTCCGCATCTGCTCCTGTCAAATGTAGCCGGGTGCAGAATAACATATTGTTAGTTTTGGCTGTGAGAAGCAAATCTTCTATAAAATACACCTCCCATTTACAAGATTCATGACTTCATTAAAACTCTTTTAACAGAAAAGAGTAAACAATCTAGTTAAAATTGCCTATTTAAAAATAATTACAATAACTGTAGTGATGATATAATTTCCCATAAAAATTATAATGATAAAATGCTCAGATTTTTTTTACACAAACACAATATCTGTGAAATATATGTGGAGTAAATTTAGAAAAGTGTTTAAACTTGGTATGTGTAAATCAGTCCTTACATATTTTGAGTGTTTTGCACATTTTTAATATATTGTCTACAGCTGTGTAACAAGTTAATAAGACCTTGAGCAGTTTTAAACACTGAGTATTTATTAACTCACAGAGTCTGTGAGGCTAGAACCTGAGCTTGCCTTACTGGTTCCTTTGGCTCAGCGTCTTACAAGGCGGCAGTCGAGTTTCTGGCTGGGCTACAGCCATCCCAAGACTCAGCTAGGGATCAAATCCTCATTCACGTTGGCTCAGACTGCTGTTTGCAGGCCTCAGATCCTCACTGGCTTTTTGCTGGGAACAACCATTCCTTACCAGGTAAGCCTCTCTTCATAAAGCTACTCACAGTATGGCCACTACGCCTTCCCCAGCCAAGGCTGGGACAGAGAGAGATCACAGACATCTTATAACCTAATCTCAGAAGCTGCATCCTTCACTTCTGCTATATCCTATCCATCAGAAGACACAAAGTCCAAATCATAGACAGGCAAGGATTGCACATTACAAAAGAGGCAGTGAGTCATGGGTAGCCATTTTAGAAGCTGCTTACTATATGTTAATACTACTTCATTTCAGAAATATAGAAATTTCCAAGATAAACCCCCAAAGTCAAATATGTCATCAGACTAAGGGTGACTTAGGTAAAACAGATCAGAAATATATAAAGACAGAAAAATTTCATCAGTAATAAAAGATGGAAAAAGTTAATCAGTAATAAAAAAAACTTCATCAGTAATTTTTTTAAAAGTTCATCAGTAATAATAAGTAAAAGTATTCTTGCATCTGTCTGAAAGGATACTTGCTTCAATTAAAGCCCAGGAAAGGGATGACTTCAGATTTTCTGGGCAATGCTGAACAAGACAATGCCTGGGTATTCTTTAGAATTACTGCTAGTGGGCTGAGGAAGAAAATCACGTGTAAGATGGCAGAGTGAAAGAACAGAGTACAACTGATATTATCTGATGTTACTGAGTACTAATTACTATTACTATATGCTATGACTATGACTACTACTGGACTATTACATTATTCTTACTACTACTACTACTATAGCTATTAACGATGAGAATAATAATAGCTAAAATGAGTACTTCCCATGGGTGAATTTCTATTCCAAATGCTTTACAGAGATTATATTTCATTTCACATGCATACATTTGTATAAAGAAGTCATTATATTAATATCATAGAGAATAAAGCTATCACATGAAGAGATTAAGCATATGCCTAGGAAAAAAATCTAGCACTCTGGTTCCAAATGTTTTGCTCTGTGGTGCTGCAATTTGTCCTTGGAACTCATATTATTTCTGGACAACTTTTTATGTAAACTAATAATGATTATTTATGCTCCTTTGAGAATAGTTTTTGTTTTCTTTAGCCTTTGGTATCCCAACTTGTAATACTCTAGTTATTTTTCTTAAAAACCTAATATACCATATAAATAATCCTTTTATCATTTTAGAAATATTTATGTGTACTATTTTTTAGTTTATCATCTTTCACAAATAAGTAACTTTTTGATATTTCCCCCTTTTTATTTATAGGAGATAATGGTTAATGGGCTTGCTATGTAGGAGAAAATATGTTAACAATGGAGAAATTTGTTCCCTCCATGTAGACTGGCAACGCCTTTAGATTGTAAGACAAGAAAAATAGTATGTTCTGCCTCCCATCTTAGTTTATCAATCCCCCTCAGACAGACCTCCAGATCAATTTCCAGTTTTAAAAAATGTACTTTTTCAAAGTAATTTTTCAAATTTCTTTTTAAATTGAATTGAGATATTTTCTATTCCTTTTCCATCTGCTACATGCTATTATTATTTCTTAAACTTAATTCACTCTCTTTATAGTTATTGTCCCAAGAAACTAAATTCAAATGAGAATATACTATAAGGTAATTTGTTATAATTGACAAAAATTCAACTAAAAATCTAGTAATTACATTATAAAATTTTATAAAATATATAATTCATATAACATTTTATTGAGTGTGGCACACTCATATTTAAAAAACATAAAGCGTGTAATATCTGAGAGACTGATTTAAACTATTAAGAAGATAAAAGTATGTGTTTATATTATTTTAATCATTTTGATATGTTAATAATTACATATATGTTAATTTCTTATGACTTAGTTTTGTAGTCCACAGAAAGTCAAAATATGTAAAATATGATACTTGTGAAAGAATCTACTTTAAAATGGATTGTTTTGTTTTTGGGTTGTTTTATTATAATAAAAATAATGGTTAACTTTTATTACTTAAATATATATTTTTGATATTTAACAGAAATATAAAGACAAAATAAAAATTGTTACAAATATGTCAAAAATGTCCTATTGACTCAACAGAAAAGCAATAGGTGTATACTGGACACCCAAATAAAACAGAAAAAAATGTTTATCCCCTCCAGTAATACAATTCCTAAGTTATTTCTTAATATTTTTTATATAATTTTCCACTAACAAAGTATGTCTGTGAATATACAGATTGAAGTACACATATTGTGACTCTGGATATTTTTAACTTAAGCTTTGATAGTCCAATAGGATAACTAGACCCAAAACTAGATCTGAGTTTTAAATCTATATATTTTTATACTTATGCATTACTTTACAATTAAGAGGAACAAATACACCCTGCATATCAGTTGCATGTATTTTCAGTAAATACTATAATTTAAAGATAATTTATATTACTAACATATTTATGATTTCATTATTTTAAGAGTGCATAGTATTTTATTATTTTATTTATATATATATATATATATATATATATATTTAACTAGTTTTCTGCTCAAAAGTATTTAGAATACTTACATTCCTGTCATAGTTATGATTATGTAAGGCATTGTATACATATGATTATTTAAGGCAGTGCATACATATAAGTGATTGCTAAATTTCATGATTATTTAAGGCAGTGTATATACATAAGTGAATGTTAAATTTCTACAATTGACTTGGTTTGTAAAAGGCCATGAGAAACCTAATTTTTATATTTTTTAAATTACAAAAATGCACCAATTACTTGATTAACCAAGTAACTGTGCATTGTTGGGGCTTTCAATATTTTACTTTAAAAGATCTTGCGTGCACATGAAAAGAAAGGTGACTTTAGAAAAATTTCAAGTTAAAGTCAGACTCTATTCTTCAATAAAAATAAAAATGAAAGGCACAATAAAAAGGTCAGTGACCTAAAGTTAAAATGCAATAACTTTTGAGAAGAGAAGATGATAAATAGTATTGAGTGATGTCTTCATACTGCAGTGACTTGACTAGTAAAATAAAGCCTCAGAGTAGCATTCAAAATAGCTTCCCTCATGCTCTCCGATATTGTATTATGCGAGGACTCATGACTTTTTTCATGATAGCTTGACCTAAAAACATTTTTAACAAATCACATTGCAATGTGCCATTTAATATTTTAATGGAATAACAAGACAAAGCTGATATTTCAAGGACAATTTAAATCAATATTTTTCATTAATATTTGGCTATCTACATTTCATTGTTGAACATTTCACTTGGTTCTAGATTTGTCCTCTTTAGGAAAAAAGAACACTCTAATCAATCTTCTTTCATAAATCTTTCTCTTAGGAAAAAATCCACACACACACAAAAATCCCCAAAAAACTACTAAATTACTTGGAATAGGTATGTATTTCATTTAACTGAAAAACTTATTTCCAAAGCATTTGTAATATTTTACATTCCAATCAGTCATGTATAAGAGTTATGGAACACACTGCTTTCTCATTAATATTTGCTGTGTCAGGTTATTTTATTTTATTTTTAATTGTTTTACCATTCTATTTATTGTGTTTTTTGAGGTCTTATTTTAGTCTTTTATTCTTTAAAATTGTTTAAGCTATTCTGCTTTCATTTTATCTTTATATAAATTTAAGAATAAACATTTTTATTTATATTTTTAAAAGGCTTACTGGAACATGTATTAGAACTGTGTTTAATATATAGGTAAATTTAGTAGAAACTGATATCTTAACAATATTAAATCTTCCAATTCATGAACATGATATGTCTCTATTTATCTTCTTTATAAAAATTGTTGTATTTTTGTACATATGTTAAATACATTTCTATGTACTTAATATTTGCTCATAGTATAGAAAATAAAATGCAATTATATATATATGTATAGAGAGAGAGATAAATGTATATTATCTATTGTATATATAATGTACATGCATTTGTATATCTGTACATATATAGAGAGAAAAGAAGGAATCATGTTTAATTCATAATTGTGTGCTATTTTGAAGCACTAAGAGAGGATACTTCAAAGGTTAACTTAAAATGCCACTTACTAAAGTTGTAAATTCATAGATCACAAAACCTTCTTGCCAAGTCTTTCAATATTCTTTTTAATAAATCTTGTCATCTAATCTCGGAGAGAGAAATATTCAAACAGACCAGATGCTACTCCTGAGAAGCAACATTTCATTTTTTCTCGTATGCCTGCTTGTAAAATGCACAAAATCATGCTTGTGCTTCCAGAATCATTTAAAAGTAAAAGGGAATGTGCTCTGTTTTATCTATTTTTCAATCAAT
The DNA here is from genome assembly GCF_987537825.1 of Furipterus horrens. NCBI lineage: Eukaryota > Metazoa > Chordata > Mammalia > Chiroptera > Furipteridae > Furipterus > Furipterus horrens. The sequence continues at coordinate 15,614,156 of NW_028327171.1, forward strand.
ATATGTGCAATATTTATCTGAAAATAGTAATAGTGTATAATTGATCTTTGCTTCTTTACCATTTGTTGTACCATCATATTTAGGAAATGTATTGGTTTATATTTCTAATTTTGTCCTCTTATCCTAACCGGATGCTTGCTATCATATAATTTTTAATTCTTTTTGTAATAACTTCTTGATGACTCATTGCTTATAAAATCTCACATTTTGGGTGGGTGCCCTTGTTACCACCATCTATATTTTCTGACAAGCTGAATATGAAAAATTGCTGTTCATGTTATGATGTATTCTGTTTGCTACATAAATCGACATACCTCTCCTGTAGGCACAGTAACTAGAACTTCTATCAGGATGGCATTCCAAATCTCTATTTGAATCAATAAGGGAAAAAATATCTTATTTTACATGACTGTTATCTGTTTCAGTTCCCATCTTATGGTATAGTGTTATTCCAAATTTCAATGTTTTTCCTCCTTGTCATAGGTAATATATTTAGAATTTATGAGACAACGGGAGGAACAGGAGGCAATACCTGTACTAATTAAGAATATTGCCTTGAAAGTTAGATCTGGTTTGAATTCATTTGCATATTTTTTTTGTTATGGAACATGGACAATATTTCAATCTCTTAATGTTTCAATATCTATAGAGATAAGGAAAGTACAAAGTTTATTACTTAAAGAATTATTAGAAGCAATGAATGTAAAATATTTAGCACATTGCTTACTAATAAATATTACTTACTACTTTTACTATTAGCTGTTATTCAAAGGGACTGTATCAGTTCTCTTGGTCAGATTTAATTTTGTGTCAGATGTGTTGGAGATTTACCAGTTACCTTTGATCTTGTATGTCAGCAATTAAGAATGACCTTAGATGGGGAAAACCTCTTCAGATCTCTCCTGCCGTTACTTGTAAGGACATAGTCATCTTGTGACTACTGTTGCTAGATGTTCTGTGATAAGCTGACATGTCTGGTGTTTGTTGCTGGCTGTTAGTTGGTAGGCAGATCATTGTTTTAGAGGAAATCAACGAAGGCAGTCCTGCTTAATGACCTATAATTCTCCAATAGGATGGTGGCTTCAGAGCAAGTTGCCCAAACTGGAGAGTGGAAACTTCCAGACCTCTTCAGACCTAGAATCTGAATTCCCATGATGCACTTACTTATACCGCATTTGATGGTCAGCACAACTGCCAGACCACTCCTGATTTCACAAGATAAACTATCTCTTGAGAAAAGCAATTAAAAAAAAATCAGTCGGCGTGTCCTGCGGCGTCGGTGTGGGCCTCGGAGCCGGAGCTGCGCGCGCCCCGCGAGTCATGACGACCAAGGCCGTGTGCGTGCTGCAGGGCTAAGGCCCGGTGCGGGGCATCATCCACTTCGAGCAGAAGGGCGGCGGTCCCGTCAAGGTCACGGGCTCCATCACTGGCCTGGCCGAGGGCGAGCACGGGTTCCACGTCCATCAGTTTGGAGACAACACGCAAGGCTGTACCAGTGCAGGTCCTCACTTTAATCCTCTGTCCAAAACCCATGGTGGACCACAGGATCAAGAGAGGCACGTCGGAGACCTGGGCAACGTGACTGCGGACAAAAGCGGCGTGGCCCTGGTGTCCATCGAAGATTCTCAGATCTCCCTCTCAGGGGACAATTCCATCATCGGCCGCACCATGGTGGTCCACGAGAAGCGAGATGACCTGGGCAGAGGCGGCAATGACGAGAGCAAGAAGACGGGGAACGCTGGCAGCCGCCTGGCCTGCGGGGTGATCGGGATCGCCCAGTGAGCGTCCCTGGGGCCCGGCCACTCCTGTGGCCTCGCTGGCCGAAGACAGTTACCTTGCTAAACCTTAAACATTGTCATCTTCAAGTATAATTGTGTCTTGTTTTAGAAATTGCTTTAAGTACCTGTATTGAGAGCTGACTTATGATCACCTGGAAGTTTGTATAATTGTATCAGTCTCATTCAATTAAAATGTCTGTTTCAGTGACAAAAAAAAAAAAAAAAATCACATTGCAAGTGGAAGGAGGAATTTGTAGTCGTTTTTATGGTAGTTATATATACATGATCTATACCCTAGACTTTATTTTCTAGAATCTTTAATAAATCAATGATATTTAACATTTTGACCCATTAAGTTATGTTTTTAAGTGTTTACAGATGGTCTTACTCATATCAGAGAATGAGAATTGTATTTTTGTGTTTTTTTTTCTGATATTATCAAGTTATTCACTTTAAATGGAAAATAATACATCGTCGTCGGCAGCCGTCTGTCTCGAGAGACGATGGTGTAGCTTCTTAAGAGTCTATCTGCACCGCCGAGAATGGCTGTGCAGTCCGACTCGGGAGTGACATGGTATCTGTCTCCTCCCGTGTTGAATCGACATCTTGTGATGACACTGAAGCTACAGAGCCTGGGCAGGGTGATATGGAGGGTCTGCTGTTGCCCATGCAGCAGACCCCCCCTCTCTTCGCAGCTGAAGGGTCCAAGGGAAAGACGGAGTCGATACAGCTTGGGTTCAGGTGCGCCGCAGGAGTTGCCGGTGTTGACTACAACGTCAAACCACCTTAGGTTTAAAAGTACATAGTACTTTTAAAATATATATAATTTCACAGTTTTAAATACATCTTCATATTAAAAGTTTAAAAATAGAATAAAATGTAAAAAAGTTAGTAAATTAATCATCAAGAGATCACCTCAGCCAGCAGATTATTTAAATATCCTTTAAGTTTTTCAGATTCTGGGTTTAACCATTTCACACACTTTAGTTTGTGCCATGTATTAATGTATATCTTTTATATCTTGCAGTTCTTACCAAATTTTGCACCCTTCCAATGATCCATGCACTCCTCTGTTATAACACTTTTCATTGTTGTAATTGGGCGTTAATACCTCTTGCATTTACTACATTGAAAACTTTTGCTCTTGTAACTGTATTTACCATGTCACTGTTCCATGTGACACGGATGATGCTAGCATACAGTGGCATTTCATATATGTTTTTCCTAACAACTATTAAAATAAAATGGAAAATGAATACTTTGAACTGTATATTTCTATTAAAACTTGAAAAGAACTTTTATTTTCCTAAAAAAAAAAAAAAAAAAACTAAATGGATGCTCATTAGAAAACATTTAGTTGTCATGGAATAAAGAGCACAGTTCTTTATGATGAAAAAATAACAGGTATCTAAATGGTTTAGGATTTTAATGTATTTCTCAGTCCAGGAAACTAAAGCTGCTCCCTGCCTCCCCGCCCCCACCGCCTCTTATTTGAAAGTCAATGGTAAGCTCAGGAGGCAATTACATTTCTTTTTAATCTTCCTTTGATAATAGGTCAGTCATTACTACCTTTGCACTGTATTTATGATGTCAGGGGCAGACATCTTGACTCTGTACATTTACTAGTTGTCCTATTTAATAGTTGTGGCCAAGCACAAGTCTAGCTGAGCATGTCTTGTTCACTTTTGCTTTCCACACGCTATTTACCAAACCACAGATTGAGTTAGCGTTTGATATTGTTTCTTCGCTCGCTCAGGGGTGTGAGAGAATCAGCAGCTCTAATGAGCTCGAGAGGTTGCAGCATGATAAAAGATTAAGGCCACAAGAGGCTGTGCCCAATTTGAGCTTCTTCTTGCTTTGAAAATCCCTGCGCCCGTGAGAGAACATGTTTTTGGCTTCATCAATATTTACAGTTGTTATTATGTCAGACAATAGTGTCTGTGAAAAATTCTTTTGTCAGTGAAAAGAAATGGGATAAGTAAAATCCAGGACTGTGTTTGAAAAATAAATGAAGAGAGTCATTTTAGAATTAGTTGTGGCATCCGTCACATGAGCCACAAGTCAGGGCGTTTGTTATCCATTGAGGTTATTCTCCTTTTAATATTTATTTTTCATGAAAGCATGATTTTGGTTCTTCTGGGGTGACAGTGCTAGATAAATAGCTTAGAAAAGCACATTTTATTTGATTCTGTTCAAAACTAAAAATTTGTTTTTCTTTGACCTTTTTTATAAAATCTCTATAAAAAATAATAGGATATACAGAACTTACTTAAAATTAAGTAAATTTTGTTTCTCTTGAATGTTGTCTATAAACAGATTTATTCATTTGTTAAAATTATTTAACAATTTAAATTTACAGTTGTTATAGACACAATTATTTGTATGGACTGAATCAGTTCATGAAACTAACACATTAGCAATTTTTATACAACTGATAAACAGAGGTCTGACCATAAGAAACCGACAGAATAAGAATTAACATGTAATTTATAAACAAATTGGTCTAAGAGCTGAATATATATGTGTGTGTATATATATATATATATACTATATGTGTACATTATATTTATATATACTATACATATAGCCATGAAAATCCATAAATATAAATCCACACCCATCAATTAATTTTCTTCTAGATGATAATAACAATAATGTATTAATCTCAAAATAATACATGTACATTTAGTTGTCAGAAACTTTTTAATACTTTGTATGCTTTAAGTAAATAATTTTTATTCTTAATGCAAGTGACCAGGGAGGTTATAAAAATCTTCCATCGCATAGGAAAAGGCGAGGTAGTCTTTAATCTCATGAGTAAAATTTTACCTGCTACTCCCTGCATTTCATATTAGAGTGGATGACATCATTAATTGTCCTTTTGTTCATTCTAAATTTATAAAACTTACTCTTTTTCTCCTCTGTTTTTTTTCCCTGTCATGCTCTATAGGTTTTATTTGGTATATAAGCACACACACAGTTGTTAAAGTCTTGTGCAGCCATTGACCGAGAAACATTTTCTTCAAGAATAATCTTAAGGAATAATTTCTTCCATTTTTAACAGTAGGGAGTTTTGTTTGCTATCTCATGCACCATCACCTTTTACAGTTCTTACTCGCCTGAAAGAATATGAATTCAATTTTCAACATAAATACACCAAATTTTCCTGTGAGCATGATTCTCCCATTAAATATGAAAATTTCAGTATCTTTACCAGCACTAATAATCTAGGCCACCCCTCGTGGGAAAATCTTGGTTTCTAGAAGAAGAGCCATGTAGTGTTCAAGATTAGACTCCTGCTAAAGCTCTACACACAATTGGACAATTTTTAGTATATTCATTTAGGTATCAATAGCCATCATATATAAAGGCACTTATCATTATTAGACTTGTGCACCTTTTCACAAGGCCAGAAAATGTGGATAAGATTTGCAATCGAATAAATATTAGTAATATCTAGTCTGTAGGAGATTATTAATCATCAGCAGAAAACAAAATTTATCCCAAAATCTAAAACACAAGTACATTTGTAACAAACTACTTCTGAGGCCCTAAGATTTACTTTCCTTAATGGTACGTAAGGTGTTTTTCTTTTAACTAAAACTTTGATATAGTTAAGGTTAGGACAGAGAAAGAGAGAGTTATAGATTGAGGGATATTTGGAAAGAGAGAGGCAGACAGACAGACAGACTTCATTTTAAAAGTTCAGGCACCATATCCTGAATATGTGTTCCTGTTATTTAATTTTGTTTGGTTTGCTGCATAAAAGTAAAAGTTACCCTGTTGTTCAAAATTAATAGGTAATTTGATAATTTCTCACATATGACAACTAGAATTTCATCCTATTTGGAAACTGAGAATTACTCTGATGCGTTTATATATTTTTAGTGAAAAAGTACAAGCATGTGTTTCAAATTAAGATTTGAGTATTTCTAAATAAAAATAACTTACTAAGTTCCCTTCTGACTAGAATGTAAACCAAGGAAGGGAAGAGACTGACTTCTAATATGTAAAGATTTATTTCCAATTTTTTGTTTCTTCACATCATGTTTTTTTCTTGTTTGGGTCCTCAAAACATTTTCTCTTTATTGGAAAAATAGATCTGGTAGTTATGTTTTGTCTTGTTTTAAGTAAAAAAGAGAAATGAATAAATTAAATTTTATTTTCAAAGACCAAACATACATTGCAGGAGAATATTATAGAAGTATATGAGTATGGGGTTTTAGAGAATGGTGTATGAAGCAGAGTAGAAATTATGAGAAAGTAAATATAAATTAGAAAACCTGAAGAGATTTTGGATGAAAAAGTAGGAAAAATCTTTTGAGGAGCAGATACTGTAATACCATAATACTTGAAATTTAAGGAGATATTTAATTGTAGCCTTTTTGGAGACCTTCAATGAAAATTTATGTGCATGTGTTTTGGAAAACTGATAAGTAAAGTATCTAGTAATACCAAAAATTAAGAGTTTCATATATACTAAATTATATTTATTATACAATGTTTTAAGTATTTGATTTGTCTTGTATTTTAACAATTTAGAGCTTTCAAATATTTTGAAAAAGAAAATATAAAGCTGCTCTTTACTTTATAGATCATTTCAGGTTTTAAACTATATAGTCTTTGAACCTACAGTTGCTTTCAACAGCTACAAAAAAAGCCAACATTCTCCCTGCTTTGTTACCAGTTAATTGCTATTAATATTTTTTCCAAAAATTTTAGAATGCCTCTCCTTTCCAAAGGTTAAAATGCTGAAGTATTTTAAAATAAATATAAATAATTATACTTATATAAACGTATAGTCTGTGTCCACAGACACATAAATATTTCACTTCATCTCTTGAACTCAATGTATTCCTGTATTTCTTCTAGTTTATTTTTTCTGTTGTTTTGCTCACAGCATCAGGCCTAAACGTTCATTAAATAAACATCTGTTTCTATATGTTAGCATTTCATGGCAATATATGTTATTGGTTCAAGTCAATATTATATACAGGGGTGGGCAAAAATAGGTTTACAGTTGTAAGCAACATTCTTTGAGTTAATAAAGCTATTGTTATAATCATAACCTGCATGTCTTCTTCCATATGAACAACTATAAACCTAATTTTGACCACCCTTCTTTTTGCAAGAAGGTATATTTGAAAAATACTATCAGAGTGGTATGAGCATATCAGGCTTCTAATGTGAATAATTTTAGGATATAAAGAGCTGATTATCTCTATTAGTTCACTTCTATATAAGAAGATATGCTCAGATAGTAAGTGATTTAACATTATCACTTTTGCTTGATGGGGTCAAGATAAAAGCTTCTGATGCAACCCCTGTTTCTTAAAACAAAACATTTTATTAACCATAATTTCAATAGGTCAGAAAATTTACATTATTAATGACCTCATTTTTGTATTGAAAGCAAATTTTCAAAACTATTTGAATGACAAAGGGGCAAGTGCATACTCTCAAATTAATTGTGAATTTTCGAAAACATAAATAGGTATAGCTTATTCTAGAGAGCCCTTGATTTGCACATGAATATATTTTTTGTGCACAATATTCAACGCTTTTAACCCTGTTAATTCTTTTGTGTATATATGCTCTTTGGAACTTTATTTTACTCTTCTAGTGAAAACAGTCATTTAGATAAAACTGAAAAATTCTACATAGAACCCTTATTCAGTAGTTTAAATCAATTACAGAATTGTAAATTCTCAAAAAATATTAATTTTAGTAAAAGAACTAATATTAATTATAATGTATTTGTTTACTATGTATTTCTCTAATTAATCTCTATGAGTCCAGGGACCAAGTCTAAAATTAGCACATAGTAAGGGCTTTATTTATATAAAGTAATTATTTAGTTGTTATTTTTAAATCATTTGAAATAAGAAAAGACAATTTTAAAAAACATTTCACGGCAACCTATAGAACTGTTTTTTTTTTGTTGGATCTACTGTATTGCTTACTGCTTCTTATTGATGTAGAATGAAAAACTATTATCCAGGAATTTAATGCCATGAAAATGTCTCCCCAGGTGAAATGATAGCCTTCTTTTTAGCATAATTATATAATATTGCTTTTAACTTTAGCTTTGCCTACTGGGAAGCTGGAAGAAAAAATAAGTGTTTATTGCAGTAATAATCTTATCATAGGTATGGATGTATTTTTTCTCCCGTAAGTTTTTAATTTTTATTCTAATATGTATTTAAAATATATTAACTTATTATTTTAATAATTGAAAAATGAATGAAAAATGTCCACATGAGTCAATGATAGAAAAATTATATTGTTTGCCAAGGAGGTAAGAATAACAGTAACTGGAGAAAAGAGGAGAAAGCCATATATATTTGATTAAGTGACATGTATTATAATTTCTACTGAGTCCAGTTATATAATAGAGAATTTGATACACTGCCTAAAAGTGTTTAAAACAAGCAACTCCCGGTGAGCTATGTTTGATAGTAAAAATATTACAAGAAAGAGAGAAATTCAGAAGAGAATTGGCCAGTCTGCAAGCACACATGAAAGAAACTAATGGCCCTATCTGATTTCAATTAAACTGTGAGGCTGGAAAAGGCAACAGATTCTCATCTTCAAATATCAAAATATAAACTTGAAAGTGCTTTGAGTGATAATGACTGGTTTATTCTCAACCTTTTTGCAAAGAACAGAGAAATATTGTGATTGGCATATTCATTTTTTAAATCTTTGAGTGAATTAGGATGTTTTAGAGTAAGGGCTCCAGAACATTATTCCAATTAACTTAAAGAGTTTAGGGAAAAGTCTAATGGCATGGCTCTCTCATGCAGGCTAGATAAAGTTCAATTTCCCGAATTAATGTGAGGCAGAAAAAGAACTGCCTGAGGGAGAGAAACCAAGGAAATACAGCAAAAATAAAGTTAATATAGCAAGAATGGCTATTACAAATAGTTCTGATTGAAGTTACATAGGGGAAAAGCTATGTTTTGGATAGTCATATACTTTCAAAATACCTGTGACTTTACAAGACTAACATGACCGTTGGTCATCAAACATATTGGCAGGAAGAAGATTGATAAAACTGCTCAATCTGAAAAAGGGAGAATCACTCAACATGAAGGAAAGAAGCAATGTTTACCCCAGATCTAACAAAGGAGGTTAAAAAAGATAAGAATGAAAGTCTTAGAGGTCAGAACAAGATTATAGAGAACATAAACTAGGAGTTGATTCACACCTCAATCAAGGAACGTTCCCTATTCACACCTAGGAATGTCCTCAAAGTTCCTACAAAAACATTTTAGGGTTATTATAGACTAATAACTGCTACATTTCCACTCTCTCCTATCGAAAACAAGTGTGTTTATGGTAGAAAAAAATGTATATGTATCCAGGGTGAGGTAAGATTCCTTTTCTAAATATCTCATTGATCTGATAAAGAGACCAATCTTTGGGTACTTAGCTAGAGAAATAGCTAACTTATGAGGACAATTGTTTATTCATCAAACATGGCTTCAGTATGTGTTAAATCATTCCTCACTTTGTTAAATATAATATTTATTTTTAAAAAGTGTATTACTCAAATTATAATGTATATATGTGTAGCTATGTATATAGGCTATGTAAGTTCATCACACCTATTCTCCTCTTCATACCTTCAAAACCACCGGATGTTGACTTCTGCATGCCAAAAGCTTTTAGATAAAATCAGGTGATAGAATATATTTATAGTTAATTCAAGTTTTAAAACACAGTTTGCAAGAAATAGGGATGTTCCTCCAATATGTTCATTATGCTTCACTCCTTGATCAAAGGTGAGAATTCTCACTCCACCCACAAAAGCGTGAGGTTTCCACATGCACTCAGTGCAGGCAATATGGAGTTTTGTAGCTTTTTCCTGTCCACCTCCTGCTCCACTCACTAAAGCTGTTGGCTCTCCTTTTATAGCTTAAAGATGGGGTCTGTGGGTGGAAGAAGAAAAACACATGGCCAAGTCCTCATGTCACTTCTGCTGTTTGGGATGGATATTCCCATGGGCATTAGAAACTCCACACTCTGAAGTGGTGCCTCTCCTTCACCTGCCATCTCCTACCTTCACCTGCCATTTTCTACTCCCCACAAGGAGTGACATTTTTTACAATTCGTTCACAGAGACCTGTGTTATGGTCCTGCTGTCCTAGCCTAGCACACAGTCAGAGGCAAAATCCCCTTTACAATCACCCTGACCATACAAAGCTACACTGAGCCATGATTTAGCCCTGCACTCAATGTTTCAGGTACTATGTACAGTTATTAGAAGCAAGTGCAGTGACTTACAAAGCCAGCTACAACCCTCTCAAAGCCCTCATTGTTTCTTTCTTCTCTTGCCTACCCAAAATGCTGCAACAGGCAGGTATCTTATCCCCTGGCGAGTGTGCAAAATCATTTCTGGGCTGCCCCATCACTGCCAGGCATCTACTTTCAGCTCTCAGTGATCCCCTGAAGACCCTCTCATTCAGCCCGTGGTGAGAAGTCCCCTGCAGCCTTTATTCCATGGGGGTAACCGGTGACTTTGGTTTTGGATGAAGTTTCAGAGCATAACAATATCTTCCTTCATTGTATTTAATAGAAGAAAATAGATTACTGAAAGAAAAGCAGCTGAGTTAGTCTCTCTGCACTATAGAAATGTGGAAAAATTTCATAGTTTCATAGTTTTAAAAAGCATATTTTTAGTTTCCAAATAATTATAGTAATCACATGCTGCACTCCAAATATGAAGCAAAATAGATTTTTTTTTAATAGAAAAAGGAACTTAAAAGTAAAAGAAGCATTCAGAATAAACAGTCCCAGGGACTCTGCCTTTGTTTCTTCCATTTCCTGCTGGATTATCACCTCAATTCTCACAAACCCCACCAACTAGAGACCGGGGTACATGCATGCATCACACAAGAAATTGCTACAGTGTTAAGTCTCTTTTGAAGTATATTGATATGAATCTAAAGTTCAAAATGAATATTTTGGTGTTATGCTCTGCACTTTTTGGTCTTGTCACTAAAGTTTTGTGCCCTCAGATGATAGTATAAAGTTATTTTTTTTCCTCCTTAACCTTATTTTCACTCTCTGAATGTCTAAGTGTGCCTAACTAACTACATTGGCTAAGGTTGGCATTTTAAAATGCCATCAAATCTTCACAGTGTAAAGGATCTTTCACAGTTTAAGAAAATCCTCACACAGGGTAGATTTATTTCTGGTCAATTAGTAAGCTTAGATATCTCACAAAACACAGGACCCCTTCAGGCAGCTCACATCAACTTAAGACTCATCTGCAGCAGCAGGGAAATGCCAGACTTCTGATTCTATTTTCCAGTACCTGTACATATACACTTAAGATTTGGTAGGTGAACATCTTCAAAGGTATTTTTCTTGAAAATGAAAGATTAGCAAGATTTTTGTAATATATGTTATTGAAAACCACCTTGAAATAGTTAATGATTAAATGTTTGATTATTTCTCATCAGAAGAACTGTTAAGAAAAGGGTAAAAATTCAGTATAATTTAGTTGAAGAAACACTGAGCAATCAGTATAAGAATAGCTTGCAAACTTATGGCATTGGTTTGAATTTTACTGATTAAAAAAGAAGGAGAAAATGCTATAATTTTCTTATTTTATCATTTTCCCTTGCAAATAAAATTACATTTTTTACTGACCCTCTAATCAGACCTCTGAATTCCTTCCAAATGGCAGCTCCATTTTTGAAATATATTAGTGTCACTGATATCATCAGTAGTTATTTTCTTCATGTATCTCCCCATTTTCAAGAACATATTTAACTATTTCCTTGCTATTTGTGCATCTGTCGTGTGTTCTTTACTATACCTTCTCTTTGGTGATATTCAAATCTATAAAATCATTAAAATCTGGAAGCAGGTGAATCACTTTAGTGAGTGGAGGAAGAGCCGGGCAAGAATAGAAGAGGCTCCTATTTGTTACACTGAGTACAAGTGGAAACCTCAACCTTCTGGAGGTGAAGTGAATGAGAATTCTCATCTTTGATCAAGGACTGAAGGGCAATGAACATATTGGAGGAACCTTCTTATTTCTTGCAAACTGCCTTTTGAAACTTGAATTAACTACAAATGTAGTCTATCACCTGATCTGATCAAAAAGCCTTTGGTATGCAGAAATCATCATCCCGTGGCTTTGAAGGGGTGAGGAGGTGAACATGTTTTAATGACATCCATTGGTCAACTCATATAGCTTATCTATCTAATAATTTGGAAATACAACTTTTTAAACAAATACCATTTTAAAAAGTAGGGAGAAACTTAATACATACTTAAGAAGCCAAGATGACGAGCAAATAATTGTCTTCATTGCTTACCTATTTGTCCAGGTAAGAAAACTGTTGCCCTGATAAAGCAACAGAAGCCCAAATGGAAAGAAAAAATTTAAAAAAAAAATCATTTACTCAGAAAAATCGGCTTGTAAGAGTTTTCTGAAGTAAATAATTTTTTTTTTTTTTTCAGTCTGGGTTTCCTAGACAAGAATATCCTTATATAACCAGCTAAGCTGTGTCAATGTGGGTGGTCTCCTTTCTCAGTCTCCTCTTTGTGAACATTCCCATCCAGAGATGGAGGGGAAGCACCGCCACCCAGAGAAGTGAGACGAGGTGTCAAGACTGCATAGCAATGTCCCTCTGGGGCTAGTTCATTCTCTGTGAGTGACTGGTTTTCTAGTCCTTTTTGTTGCATAATTGTTTCAGACAGGGATGACAAAATAGCATTTAAGACCCTGGAAATCACAAGTTTGAACCTTTTAACCCAGATTAATACAGAATAATTGTGACCAGAATTTTTAGTCCACAGTACACGAATTAAACCAAAAAAAAAAAAAAAGAAAAAAAGTTAAACCATTTGTAATTAAAAAGATGACAAAGCCCTTGTAGGAATGTTTGCCAAATTACCTAATTTTTGTGATCTCCTTGTTTCCAGGGTGGTTTTTGTAATATTCAAAACTAAGAATGCCTATTGTGATGTAAGTAAAATAAATTTGCCCCTTGATGAAGCATATTCAGTTTAAGAAGGACAGCTTTATATCCTCTGGATTTCTCTGTTTTAAACCCTGTCAACTCCCAGGAACTTCTCAGACAAGCACCTTTATGGCTTTCGGCCTATTGAAACCTGCCCTGTCATTCTCTGAACCATAGCCTGAGGGATTTCCCCACCTTTCTGAGCCTCCTGTGCACAATGAAATCGTCGGCGGCGGCGGCGGCAGCCGTCCGTCTCGAGAGACGATGGTGTAGCTTCTTAAGAGTCTATCTGCACCGCCGAGAATGGCTGTGCAGTCCGACTCGGGAGTGACACGGTATCTGTCTCCTCCCGTGTTGAATCGACATCTTGTGATGATGCTGGAGTGTCCTCTCCAGTGAAGCTGAAGCTACAGAGCCTGGGCAGGGTGATATGGAGGGTCTGCTGTTGCCCATGCAGCAGACCCCCCCTCTCTTCGCAGCTGAAGGGTCCAAGGGAAAGACGGAGTCAGTACAGCTTGGCTTCAGGTGCGCCGCAGGAGTTGCCGGTGTTGACTACAACGTCAAACCGCCTTAGGGACTCTGGCTCCGGATTTTCTGTCGGGGTTTACTCCCTTAGCCTTTCCCCTGAAGAGGTATGCCGCAAGGCAGCGGAGGTTTTTTGGAGTCAGAGTTTTCCTTCTCTGATGTGCCCTAACTGGAAGATCGAACCAGCGACACTTAGCTCTCAGGCCGACGCTCAATCCACTGAGCCGAACCAGCCAGGGGTAGCACAATGAAATAAAGAAGCTTAAAGACAAAAGAAAGAAACTTAGTCCATAATTCCCCTTTAGTCGATAAAGTGCTGTACTTTAAATCAAGGCTTAGCTGTTTTTGTTTTTGTTCTTGTTTCATTTTGTTTTGAACCAACTGATCACTTTTTCTAGGAGGGAGAATTAATGGACCAAGTATAACCCTGTGTGCTATGAGGAACTATGCTGAACTTAAACATCGGTTACCAAGATAACAAATTACCGTTCATTTATCTGGTAGGATTCAGTAGTTTGACTTTTTTTTTTTTTTTTTTTTAAATTTCATGGAACAATAGTTGACTTACAATAAATTGCACATATTTAAAGTGAATAATTTATAGGTTTTGATACACATGTTATAATAGCAACCCCTGAAACCAGTCAAGATAACAAACATCTTTTTACCACCAACACTGTTTATGTGCTTTTTTATCCCACTCTCTCTCCATGCCTACCTGCAGGCAACATGGTGACTGATCAACTTTCTTCAAATTGGTTTTCATTTTCTATAGCTGTATATAAATGTAATACAATATATATGCATTTTTGCCTGGATTTATCTTAAACCATTGCAGGTCACTAGGAAGTCTTCAAAAAGACCATGAGGCTTGGTTGAGTTCTTGTCCAGATTTTGTATTGATAGTTTTATGAGCATGATTCTGGTAAGAGCATAGGAAGCATGCTCCAAAGTCACCCTCACCGACTCATATTTTTTCACCAATGTTGATTGAATCCAAGGGCCAGTTTGACCTTGTAGGATGAATAAACACATGCAAAAAAAAGTTCAAATATTTTTAAGCATGTTTTATTGATTATGTTGTTACAGTAGTTACATTTTTTTGCTCTTTGCTCCCCTCTGCCCAATACCTCCTTTCCCTCCAGCAATCCCACCCCGCCTTAGTTCATGCCCATGGGTCATGCGTGTAAGTTCTTTGGCTTCACCCTTTCCTATGTTATTCTTAACCTCCCCCTGTCTATTTTGTACCAACCAATTATGCTTCTTAATCCCTGCACCATTTCCCCATTTCTTCCCCTCCCCCTTCCCAGCTGATAACCCTCCAAATGATCCCCATATCTATGATTCTGTTTTTATTCTGGTTTGCTTAGTTGGATTTTGTTTTTATTTTTTAGATTCAGTTGTTGATAGTTGTGAGTTTGTTGTCATTTTAGTGTTCATAGTTTTTATCTTTTTCTTTTAAGTCCCTTTGACATTTCATATAATAATGGCTTGGTAATGATGAACTCTTTTAGCTTTACCCTGTCTGGGAAGCACTTCATCTGCCCTTCCATTTTAAATGATAGCTTTGCTGGATCAAGTAATCTTGGTTGTAGGTCCTTGCTTTTCTTCACATTGAATACTGCTTGCCAGTCCCTTCTTGCCTGCAAAGTTTCTTTTGAGAAATCAGCTGATAGTCTTATAGGCACCCCTTTGTAGGCAACTCTCCGATTCTCTCTTGCTGCTTTTAGGATTCTCTCTTTGTCTTTCACCTTTGGCATTTTAATCATGATGTGTCTTGGTGTGACGCCCTCTGGATCCAGCTTGCCCGGGACTCTCCATGCTTCCTGGACTTGTATGTCTATTTCCTTCACAAAATTTGGGAAGTTTTCCTCCATTGTTTTTCACATAAGTTTTCAATTTCTTGCTCTTACTCTTCTCCTTCTGGCACCCCCATGATTCAGATGTTGGCACATTTAAAGTTGTCCTAGAGGTTCCCAAGCTTCTCCTCATTTATTTTTTCAATTCTTGTCTCCTCATTCTGTACTGGTTGACTGCTTTTTCTTCCTTATGTTCCAAATCATTTATTTGAACCCTGGTTTTCTTCCCTTCACCATTGGTTTTGTGTGGATTTTCCTTCGTTTCACTTAGCATAGCCTTCACTTCTTTTATGCATTTGCCATACTCAAGCATATCTGTCAAGCCTGTGAGCATCTTTATCACCAGTGTTTGGAATTCTACATCTGTTAGGTTGGCTATCTCCTCTCCTCATCATTTAGTTCTTCCAGTGGATCCTTGATCCGTTCCCTCTTTTTGGGTCATACTTCTCATCTTCACAGGTTCCTGTGTTTGTTTGCCTCTTTGTCTTAGGTAGAGCTGTTGTTCCTGTTATGTTGTAAGGGATGAAGCCTTAGATATTCATCAGTACAGGGCAACCTGTTTCACCATGTTGTGGCAGTGTATGTGGGGGAGTGGTCTGAGAGGGAACAATGCTGCTTGCCCAGCACTTGCTCTTTTTCCAGGCACTTCTCCCACTTCTGTATGGGACTGGCACCTCTCTAGCTGTTGCCCTGGCCATCGTTCCCAGAGTGGGTGGGTCTGTGGACATTCTAGGACCATGGGGGACCTGTAAACAAATGGAGTCTGCTGAAAGACTGACAGTTTCTGCCTCCATCCCAACCCCCACTGGTTTTCACAGTCAAGCAATGAGGCTTGATTTTCCCTGGTGCAGGGACCATGAGCTGTGTCATCTGGTGAGGAGCTGGGAACACTCCCCAGGTGTCCCTCCTGACTTTTTAAAACATGTAACTGTGCTTTCTGCCAGCCTGATGCTGCCATCACACTGCATCCTCTCCTCCTTGGCTCTGCCCCTCCTACATGTCTGGATAAGTATTTCTTCTTTATATCTTTGTTTTTTGGACTTCCATGCAGTTTGATTTTCTGGAACTTCTGGTTGTTTTTAGTTTTGAGGTAATTGTATTCCTTCTTAGTTGTGGAGGAAAACACAGCGTGTCTATCTATGCTGCCATCTTGGCTGGAAGTCCCAAATATTTTTATTTGAGATCCTCTTGTGCCATCACATGGCTGCTTTGGGATCATTAAAGATTCTATCTCTATCATTTGCATCCAGATATTGTCCCATTATTTTTTCATATTCTGAAAGTGATGGATGACATTCCATCTGGGGCCAAGATCTTAGTGAGAATGGTTTCTTTGACATAATGATCATCTAGATCATTTTGCATAGTCTTCATGTTACCTCTTTCTTTCCCAGCTTCACACACACCCTAGTTGGTTTGTTTTTGTTTTTGTTTTCCATAATAGCCACCTTCTTTGTAAAAATTAGTATTATTCAGAATTATTTAATATTTTAAGTATTTTTAATTGAGATTCCTGCTGAAGTGAAGAAACTCATTTGTTTTCAAAGCCTCCTACAATCCTTATTTACCCCCAAAATGCATCTTTAAGCTCAGATTCTTATCAATCTCTTGTAAATAGAATGTTCCAAGTGTGATATCATATCTTATTCTAAGGATATGTTGAGACATGTTATGGAGTAACCTACCTAATAAGGTTTTTGTCATAGTATAGGACAAATCCATAAAAAGATAAAATTAAATTTTATAAAAGACTTCCAATAAATATGTGGAGTGTATGACCAACTCTCAGAAGCTAAAATATCTGAATTTTATGTCAGTATTTACAATATTACAATAATGGATACAAATGTGTGAGGAGATTTATAATTAAATTTCATTGGAGACAAAATTATTTGTTGAGAACCCTGAATATCATTTGTGAGCAATGAAGCCTGCACAGGAAGAGACCATCAAGTGTAAGGACACCTTCAACCCAAGTTGGCAAAGGACTGTGCTGATTTAGCTGCTGCTGCTTTTCTCCTAAGATAGGTCAGTAGACTTCTGCCAGAAAATCAAGAGAGAGTAAAAAGCTATTGGTCTTTGGTGATTTTCATGAAGTTAGAGCACCAATGGATTGTCTAGAAATTTCTTAAACAATAACAGCAACAAGAACAACAAAATGAAGATTCAAAATACTATATGCAGGCCTAAGGTAGAAATTTATTTAAAGGAAATTTCAAATTACAAACATCTCTCTGATGTTCAGACAACAAACACTCATCTCCATTTTTTATCCAAGAGTTTCATATTTTAACTTATATCCTAATACATAGATTTCAGCCTTTCTTGAGTTTTTATAAAAACACAGAAACAGATTTATGATTAATCCCCCTATAGTCATCCAGCTTGTGTAGCAATTCCTGTCTGAGGAATTGAAAGTAGCTCAAGGGCTGGACTAATTAGTCTACTCCTCCCACAACTGGCTCAAAAAATTGGTTTATTTCTGGCTTGCATTTCATTCATTCATTCTACATGTCATTAAGTACAATTCTTTAATTTTTGCATTTTTTTAAATGCAAGGAAGGTTTGCTTAAGTATGTTATATATTTCCTTTGCTTGGACATATTTTAATTGAAAGATTAGGTAAGGAAACAGATATTGCTACCCAGAGAGCACCATAATCCAGCCTTTATGTGTATAAGTAAGACTATAAAACATAATGTTTTCCCACATCCATCAGAATAAGTGTTGTATGTATGTGTGTGTTTATAATCTCTGAGACAAAACTAAGTAACAATTTAAAAATACTGAAAAATAATTTTGTCAATTGCAAGCTCATCTGTGCTGGGCGACATACAATTGTACGTTCAGAATCAAAAGACTTACTATTCTAAATCACACTTTGATTCTAATACATAGTTGTGTTTTCTTACCTTTTATCTTTCAGCAGAGTAGAGACACATTATTTCCTGACAAAACTCAATCTTATCAAATTCACTGCTTTGCCCAAGGAGGAAAGCAGTGTATAACATTGCTCTTAAGTCCTCAAGCACTTTTTTTCCTGTTTTCAAAATGTGGAGACTTGAAATTATCTTTAATAATTCTTATGTTTTTAGAGCCACTAAATATTTCTTTCATCTATGTGAAAGGAGAGCAAGTGTTTTCTTCTGAGGTGAAGTTATTGTAAAAAGCTGAAGTCTGCTCCCATGAGATTGAAGATAATTTTTCATGCTAAAAATACAAGTTAATTCTTGATTCACTTTGGGAATACATAAGGGGGAACGCCCCCCCAACTGAAATTATCTTCTGGACAGTGGACCCATTGCAGTACAGACCTCCCGCATTTAGTGAGTGTTCTAGGAACCCAACTAACAGTATACCAGCTGGTGTTGTTGTGAGAGGCTGTATTCTTCTTCAGTGAATGTTTTTTGAAGACTTGCTCAATGTGTTTGCCCATTTCATGATGGGTAACTTACAGGTGCACCTGCCCACACCATGCTGAGTGTTCATCAGTTTTTGACCAAAAATGACATGACCCCCCATGCCCCACCCTCCCTATTCACTAGATCTCATCCCAACTTACTTTTTTTGGTTTGTTTGTTTCCCTGGATGAAAAAAAGTCCTCAAAGAAAAACATTTTGCTGATGTGGAAGAAGTGAAACAAAAAATTGCAGAAGCACAAAAACATATCAAAATTGATGAGTTCAAAAACTGTTTTGATCAGTGGGAAAAAAACACAACTTAATAGGTGTATTGTATCAAATGGAGAATACTTTGAAGGTAACTGAAGTTTAAACATGTGACAATAAATGGACAATTTTTTATAAATAGATTCAATTTTGGGGGGTCCCCCCTTGTATATGTATTTAAACACACACATACACACACACACACACACACACAGATTTTGATGATACCATGTTACAATGCTTTATTTTAGCTAACCAAAAATATATAATTTTGTGTATTTTCAATTCCTCAAATAATACGGAAGATTTATTGTCATGAAACTATTAGCAAGAGCTATACAGGTTTAAGAACAAGATAAGAGGAAGAGATAGTGCTTTCTGAATGGAATTGCAAAATGCACTAATACATAAAAGATGAAACTATTGACATCAAGGAATGCAAAGCAAAAAAGAAATATATAGTAATGTAACATAAAGGATAGCATATACTAAAACAAGAGAACACTTTTGCAATGTTTTCTAGAAATAGTAGACTTTGTGAACATACAAGCTTCAAATAGTGTAGATAACAAGAATATTGAGTGTATAAATGTAAATATTATATAATTTATATTCAAAAGGTCAGAAGGTCTTAAAATACTTGAGATAAAAACAAAATAGGCTAACTTGTAGGAGAAAGGTTTAAATTCTGAACCTGTTTCTTATAGCCATTGCAACATGTCTTTATTGATTATGTTAATTTCACATCAAAGAATGATGAAAATGATATAACCCCCATGTTATAGATTTTGAATCTCACAATTTCTATGCCCATCACTTGGTAAGGTATATCTCTAGGTAAATTATCTAATTATCTTAGTTTCTGAGCCTGTGATATGGGACTAATGCACCTCCTTCATAAATTTGTCATTAATAAATATAACAGTATATATAGAAAGCTTAGTAGAGTGCCTTTTTATTTTGTTATTTTTTCTTTGTATTATTATTTTTTAATGATTTATTGGTGCCTGTGAAGATAAGTTGAAAGTAAAAACAAATAATTATATGAGTCCTAATATATGATGCAAAGATGAATAAAAATGATAGGTTTGTCCTTGGGTCTGAATAATAAAATATGAACACTGATAGACCATGAGGAGACAGATATGGGCAGGAGTGAGGCAAAGTGATAATTTTGGATTTGTGCTTTCCACCTGACAAAGACCTCACACAATGGGAGCTTCCTTTTAAATCTATTCTGGGAACTTCTCCCAACACATATACAGTCACACACACAGGCTTTGTTACAACTCTCTTTTCATTGAACAAAAGCTGCAAGGGCATTTTCCACTGAGCATTCTATTTAGTTTTCACCTGTAACAACACATTATGTCAGTCTCTTGGCAGACCAATTAAAGAGTGGTGGGAAGCTCTTTCTATACCATGGGTGCTATAGATTGTGACATTTGTTGAGTGACACACAGGTCAAAAAGTTGAGCATCGGTACTATAAATACATAGCTCTGGTATGGCTGTCAGTGATATATACTCTTTAGAATTTTGGGGTTTTCTGTTTATGGTTTTAAGACAGGCCAGGCAACAAGTTGGATGATAGGTTTCAGAGAAGAACAAACTATGGACTAAGAACTCATCTATTCATTTAAGGATATTTTTAATCACAACTGGTTTCTAGTATCTGTGTATGTAACACCATTTATAACAAGATTAAAGTAGGAAATATTTTATTTAAAGTGGAGTAGTATAAAATGACAAGTTGCTATATTCACAACATGTTGTGACAGCTAAGTAAAGGCATGTTTGCCTATATCATTTTAAAACAATCTGTTTTATGTCATTAAGTTTCATAATGTTGTGGGCCATATTTACACTTTTTCAAAATGAGAATTTTATAACATTAATTGAGCTTGTACAAGAACAACAATATCTAAAGAATCAATATATTACATACTTATAAAGTTCCCAAGACTATAAGCTAAATAGATCATTATTTTATAGTTATTTTATGCCTACTTCTACTTAAATATTCCAAAGGAGCTTGCTGCTTAGAAAATATGTTCTCTGCAAAGAAGTGACACTGTATTTATTTGATGAACAAGTCTTATGTGCTATATATTTAAATGAAATAAAGAGGTAGATTTAATATGAGAATTTTAAAGAACATTATTTAAAATATGTCAAATGGGACTTTTTCAGCGTCAAGACCACCAGACAAAGACTTTGTTCAAACCTTAGCTTGAGAAATGTGAATTAACCATAATCTACTGCTCCTTAATGTGGAACCCAAGGCAAGTTACCTAAATCACTTTGAAAAATATGTTTCTCCTAATTAACTAGATGAAATGATAATAACTTCCTTATTGGGGATGGTTTGAAGTTTAAATGTTACAAAGTTTATATAAGTACCTAGTAAAGCACCTTTATACATAGTAGATGCTCAATATATATTTTCTATTTTTGCAACTACAAATCTGGTTTATCAAGGTGATCTTATTCAGTCATCTAGCTCTTTATCTTGTCAGACTTCAAATGAGAAAGTTGGTCTACATGACCTCTGAGATCTCTCTCATTTCAACCATAAACTTCCAATTCGTATTAACTTATATACAAGGAAATATTCCATTAAGAGTCTTCACTTAATTTACTGGTAAAATTAATGTATTTTCTCTTTGTGTGTATGTGTTTATACCAATGTATTTCAGATAGTCGTCGTCGTCGTCGGCAGCCGTCCGTCTGGAGAGACGATGGCGTAGCTTCTTGAGAGTCTATCTGCACCGCCGAGAATGGCTGTGCAGTCCGATTCGGGAGTGACAATCCCTGCCGCACTTGGTACAGGTGAAGGCAGATGGCTGTTGTTGCTGCTGCTGACGCTGCTTCCGCCTCGATCTTTTCTGGACCGCCTCCTCGTTGCGCGCAGCCTCCGCGCGTGACGTACCTTGCCTGACCGCGAGCCTCCAGGCTAGGCGGTCGTCTGCTTGAACTTCCCATGTGTTGAGATTGATGGAGCATTGTGTCATGTCCTTTTTGCAGATGTCTTTGAACCGCAGTTTTGGGCGCCCTGTCATCCTCTTGCCTTCTGCTAGCTCGCCGTAGAGGAGGTCTTTGGGGATACGGCCTGCATCCATTCTTTTGACATGGCCAAGCCACCTGAGGCGTCTCTCGCTAAGAACTGCATGCAAACTGCTCATATTGGCTCGCTTCAGCACCTCGGTGTTGGGGACCTTATCCTGCCAGGCGACATGCAGGACGCGTCGCAGGCACCTCATGTGGAAGCTGTTGAGTTTCCTTTCGTGCCTTGCGTAGGTGGTCCACGTCTCGCTGCCATAGAGGAGGGTGCTGAGTATGCAGGCTTGGTAGATGCGCAGTCTGGTTTTCTCAGTGAGGCTGGAATTGTTCCACGCTCGCCGGTTCAGTCTGGCCATAACTGTGGCTGCCCTGGCGATTCTCCGGTTGACCTCCAAGTCGACTGACAGAGAGCTCGAGATGGTGGACCCGAGGTAAGTGAAGTCGTTGACAACCTCCAGGGTGTATCCGTCGATGGTGATGCATGGGGGAGTCCCCGTGCCTTGAGCCATAACATTCGTCTTCGTCAGGCTGATGGCTAGTCCGAACTCCTTGCATGCGTGGGAAAGGCAAGTGACTAGCTGCTGGAGTCCCTCTTCGGAGTGTGATGTCAAAGCTGCGTCGTCGGCGAAGAGCATCTCACGGATGAGCACCTCTTTGACTTTGGTCTTGGCTCGTAGACGGGCCAGGTTGTAGAGCTTGCCATCGGATCTGGTGTGAATGAAGACACCCTCGCTGCAGTCCTTAAAGGCGTATTGGAGGAGCATGGAGAAGAAGATTCCGAACAGCGTAGGCGCGAGGACGCAGCCCTGCTTTACTCCGCTGCTGACTGGGAAGGCCTCAGAGGTTGCGCCGTTGTAGGACACCGTGCTGTGCATGTTGTCGTGAAAGGACATGACCACAGCAAGCAGATGTGGTGGACAGCCAATCTTCCGTAGCAAGCTGAAGAGTCCGCTTCGACTGACCAGATCAAACGCCTTCGTGAGGTCAATAAAGGCGAGGTAGAGTGGTTTATGCTGCTCGTGACACTTCTCCTGCAGCTGGCGTAGGGAGAAGATCATGTCCACTGTTGATCGGCCAGCTCTGAAGCCACACTGGGACTCTGGGTAGACGCGGGAAGCAAGGGTCTGCAGGCGGGCAAGAGCGACCCGGGCGAATACTTTGCCGACGACGCTGAGGAGAGAGATGCCCCGGTAGTTGTTGCAGTCGCTGCGGTCTCCTTTGTTCTTGTACATGGTGATAATGTTGGCGTCTCTCATATCCTGGGGGATGTAACCCTCCTTCCAGCAGCGACAGAGTAGATGGTGGAGCGGCTGTAGCAGGACTGGTTTCCCGCTCTTTAGGATTTCTGGAGGGATTCCGTCGCTTCCTGGTGCTTTCCCGCAAGCGAGGCGGTCGATGGCTTTGCCGAGCTCTGCCGCAGTAGGTGGGGTGTCTAGCTCCTCCATGACTGGTAGGTCTGGGATGGCGTTAAGAGCAGTGTCTGTTACGGTGTTCCTCGTTGCGTACAGCTCGAGGTAGTGCTCGGTCCACCGCCGCATTTGCTGTTCCTGGTCAGTGATGACCTCACCTGTCTTGGACTTAAGGGGGGCGATCTTGGAGGGGATTGGGCCTGTTGCCTTCTTGATACCCTCATACATTCCTCGTGCGTTGCCTATATCGGCGGCTTCCTGAATGCTTCTGCACAGGTTTAGCCAATAGGTGTTGGCACAGTGGCGGGCGGTCTTCTGGACTTTGTTCCTGGCAGCCCGTAGAGCTTGAAGTGTACTGGGAGTGGGCGTGACCTTGTAAGCCAGTAGGGCCTTCCTCTTAGCCTCGATCACGGGTTCCATTTCTTCCCAGTGAGCCTCGTACCAGTCAGCGTTCTTCCGCTCTTTCTTCCCGTAAGCAATAATGGCGGAGTTGTATATGGCGTCGCGGAGACGTGGCCAATTGGATTCGATAATGTCATCTGCTGCCACTCCCTCGCCGAGTGCATCTTCCATCTTGTTGATGAATTGCTGGGTCTTAACTGGGTTGCTGGCACAACTGGTGTTGATGCGTGGGCGACCCTTCATCTTGGAGTGGTGCAACCTCTTCGGCATTATGCGCACCTTGCTTACCACGAGGGCATGGTCCGTGTCGCAGTCTGCACTGTGGTAGCTGCGGGTGAGGAGGGTGCTGCCAATATCCGTTCTTCTGGTGATGACGAGGTCAAGCTGGTGCCAATGGCGGGAGCGGGGGTGCCTCCATGACACCTGGTGGATCTCTTTGCACTTGAAGAATGTGTTTGTCACGCACAGGCCGTGGTGACACAAAAGCTCAAGCAGTCGCTGACCATTCTCATTGATCTTTCCTCTCCCAAAGTTTCCAAGGCAGGTGGGCCAGGCCATGTGGTCGGCTCCTACTCTTGCGTTGAAGTCTCCAAGGAGATAGAGAGCGTTACTTCTGGGAATCTTGGATAACGCTTCGTCCAGTGCATGGTAGAACTGTTCTTTCTCTTCGGTGGTGGCGCAGAGGGTTGGGGCATACGCGCTAAGAATGCTGACTGGGCCGAAAGTTGTTGACAATCGGAGGGTAAGTAATCTCTCTGTGCCTCCTGTGGGTGGCTCTATGGAGTTAACAAGCGTGTTCTTCACAGCGAACCCAACACCATGCTGTCTTGGTTGGTCCGGAGACTTCCCTTGCCAGTAGAAGGTGTAGTTGGTTTCTCTGATAGTTCCGTTGTCGGCCAACCGGGTCTCCTGTAGAGCCGCAATGTCGATGTTTAGTCGTGCCAGTTCCCTATCGATGACAGCGGTTTTCCTGGCACCCTTGATCCACGGAAGGTCTGCAGTAAGTCCGGGGCACATGGTCCTGATGTTCCAGCTAGCGAGGCGAAGAGCCGGAGGCTTCTTTCTTGTTGTTTGCTTGGAATTAACTGGTGCGGGTGTTTTGTGGCCCACTTTTCGAGAGGCGCCTCTCTGATCCCCACGCACCCAGTGGGGCAGGCGAGCCATGGCGAGACGGTAGCTGTCCAGTGAGGTGTGATGACCTCTCCCACCGTCAGAGGAGACCCCTGGCGCTCGTTTCCTTTGCCAATCGGATGAGCTTATAACCGGTATCTGTCTCCTCCCGTGTTGAGTCGACACCTTGCGATGACGCTGGAGTGTCCTCTCAAGTGAAACTGAAGCTACAGAGCCTGGGCAGGGTGATATGGAGGGTCTGCTGTTGCCCATGCAGCAGACCCCCCCTCTCTTCGCAGCTGAAGGGTCCAAGGGAAAGACAAAGTCAATACAGCTTGGCTTCAGGTGCGCCGCAGGAGTTGCCGGTGTTGACTACAATGTCAAACCGCCTTAGGGACTCCGGCTCCGGATTTTCTGTCGGGGTTTACTCCCTTAGCCTTTCCCCTGAAGAGGTATGCCGCAAGGCAGCGGAGGTTTTTTGGGGTCAGAGTTTTCCTTCTCTGATTTTAGAGATGTCCTTCCTCTTTCCTCCTTTACAGTCTTGAGGGCAGCATTTACAGGCTAAAATAGAAAACTGGCAGTGTAACCTTCTAAGCAGATACTACCAATACCCTGCTTGGGTATACTCACCCAACAATAAACATCTCTTAAATGTCCTCCAAGTGCCATGCCTCGAATTAGTAAATGGCAGTGCAATGGCAGCCAAACATTTGGATCAGTTTCACTAAGTAAACCACCAACACAAGTAGGTTTTTAAAACAATAGAATAGTGTCTCATTTTATTAAAAATAATAACTATTTTTAAGCAACTTACCAGCAACACTGAATAAAAACCTGGCTGTGTTTCCCACTGTTTCAACTGCTCCTCAGCTGGCTT
The DNA here is from genome assembly GCF_987537825.1 of Furipterus horrens. NCBI lineage: Eukaryota > Metazoa > Chordata > Mammalia > Chiroptera > Furipteridae > Furipterus > Furipterus horrens. Next base: position 15,639,828 of record NW_028327171.1, read on the forward strand.
TAACACAGCAGTATCCTGACTGGTGGCCTGAGTTAAGACTTGAAGAACAACAGTGCTGGCACTATTGAGATCCATGGAAACCAATTGGCTCAGTCCGAATAGCCCGGCTCTCCAGCTTCCACTGTCCAACACGAAGTGGCGTCGGTTGGTCCCGCGCCCCACGCTTGCAAGTCCACGCGCCGCCGCCCACTGATGCCGAAAGCGGCTTCTAGGAACGCGCCATGTTCTGAGTCGCAGCTCTAAACGATGCGGACGCTAGAATATCACGTCACAGACATCCACAGCAATAAAAAAGATCAAAATACTGATACACAAAACAACACAAATGAATCTCAAAAAGCATTACGCTAAGTGAAAGAAGCAAAGCATAAAAGTCTACATGAAGTTCTAGAAAATGCAAAATTATAGAGACAGAAAGTAGATCACTGGTTGCCTTGGGCTATGGGGCTAGAGGAAAGGATGATACAACAAGACACAGGATAATTTTTAGGGAGATGGAAATGCTTTAATCTTGATTCAATAGTAGTTATGCTACCGAAAAGCAATTTGGGGTCCTGCTGCCTGCCGCCACCCTCTAGGCAAAATTCCAGAAGCAAAGCTTTGGTGATAAAGAAAGTCTATCCAGTCACAGCTTCAATTACTTAAGCCTATCAATTAAGGCTAAACTCTAACACCTGGGCCCTGCTATCACTTCCCCCTGTTTTAATCACCTTATTTCTATAGGGCTAGTTACAAACTAAAACAGCATAAAATACAAAAACTACACAACTTTGGAAGAATGACAGGCTTCTGCCTCATAGCCTGTTCCCTCTAGAACACCCAAAGAATAAACCAGGGACCCTCTGCCAGGCCAGCCCAATCCTTTAGAAAAGTAGGAAGCCCCACACTTTGTTCTTCCACAGAGACACGAACTTAACAATATACTGTCTAAAAACGCTTTAAGAGAACTCCAGAAACCAGTTAAAAAGTCATAATATCCCAGGAAAGTGCAAAGCCAAAACCAGCTACATTAAAATGGTTAAAAAATTATTTCACCCATGAGAGCCCCTCCCCTAAGCCAGCACAGAAACAACCTTAAAGAAATGAAGACCTAATAATTATGAGACAAAAATAAAAACGACCATCTTAAACAAGTTCAATGAACTTCGAGAGAAAACAGACAACTAAGGAAAATCAGGAAAATGATGCATGAACAAAATGAAAATATCTTAAAAAACAGAACTTCAGGAATTGAAGAATATAATAATTCAATTAAAATATTCACTAGGAGGACTTCTGGCCAAGATGGAGGCATAGACAGACATGCGGCGTCTCCCCCCACAACCAAGAAGGAACACAATTACCTCAAAACTAGAAACAACCATAAGCCCCAGAAAATCAAAGTGCATGGAAGTCCAGCAAACAAAGACATAACCTGCAACCAGTACCACCCTATTCAGCTGCACGTTTACATACTACATAAAACACTTTTAACTTTGAAATAACTGTAGGCTGAGAAAAGGGAATCAAAGTTGCAAAGACACAACCTGAGTTCTGCACGTCCCCTCACAGCGTCCTTACGTGTTCTTGCGCCGACGAGTCCGACAGTATTACTATTTCAGATAGTAATACCGGGTAATATTATAACTAATAACCCTGATATAAAGAGTGTCTTCTCTTTCATGTTATAAAAACCCTCAGTGAGGGTTGTAAGGGAAAATAAACCCAATTCCGTGATATCATATGAGTAGAATTTCCAGGAAAATGTTTTCATTTTACTGAGTTGCAACAAATTTTCATATTTTCTTTAGAAAAAAAGCAACCATTGTCTCAAATTATTAGTCTAAATCCTTAGACAAACAGATGCCAGAGAGGGGTTAATGTTTAAAGTCTTTATTGAGAGAAACGCTTTTGTGAAGGAGACTAAGGAGGGGGCCTTTGGATTGCAGAATACAAGTCTATCCCCATGTAAGAAAGGAAAACCCACAATAACAAAGCATTGGAGACCGCCTTTTATGCTAAGGAACATTCTTCAAATTTAGGGAATCCGTGAGCTACATGTGACTTACAAAGTCATCTTTAGTCTCCTAGAACGAGTCTGCTTTAAAACCTCCATTGCACCTCATTATGGGAATCATGGCCTTAACACAAACAGGGCAATGGATTTCCAAGGTATAAACTGAGGCCCTTGATAACTGTGTTCCTTATAGGAAGCTGTCTGCAGCTGGGCTCACATGCCCACCATGCCAGTTGTTACTGCTTCCCAGGACTCTCTTAGGAGAGGCAAAGGCTCCTAGGGTCAGAGAGGAGTGATGAAGTCAGAAACTGGCCTGTGTCACTCTGAGCCATGAGAACTTGTTAGACTTTTGTGAAAGATCCCGTTATCCACTGGTATCATGGGAACAAGATACATATCACCTGAAATCTAATTCAAGGGGCAGAAACTTGTTCTGAAAGCTTCTACAGATATGAAGATTTTCCCCGTGGAACACCCCCCATAATTTAGGTTATCCCCTTATTATAGCAACCTAAATTTCAAAAAAATAAAAATAAAAGATACCTTTATGGTTTTTTGAATAGCTCTGTATTCCACTATGACTAAAAGTATGTTAATATGAGTAGATATTGTTTATAATATTTTAATATTATGCCACTTCACTTATATAAGTGACCTTCAGTTAATATCTCACAGCCAAAAATCCAACACTGGCTAAATTCAGCGGTGTCATTTTTCATGTGCTCTAGTAGAAACAGCAACTAAAAGATACATAAGGCACAAGGCCAGCCCCCAGATGTTTTCCTCTGTAGGATTGACTATACAGATCTACCAGACACCTTCACATTTGTTTTGTTCTTGTTTTCCCAAGTATTAATATTTTACATATATTTTCCATTAATGTCCCCTTTCTTTTTTAACTGATTGTATTTAAAGAGGGCAAATATTTGATATAATTGACCTAGAAACGTTTGCAACATTTAGACAATTGATTCAATTTAGATGTGGCTATGAATTATAAATTTAATAGTGTGTTATAGGATATTCATAGGAAGAATAGCATAATTTTTGAAATGGAATTTTTTTCCATTGTCAGTTTAATTATAGAATTTATTTCAGACTGTATTTGCAAGTAGATTTTACTCAGAGTACTGAAGAGAAGAAGGCATAAATAATAAAATACAATGGAAAAAGCTAATATATCTTTTTTATGCTAGAATGGATAATTTTTACCCTGAGTCTGGTTTTTTCTTGCTTCAGTCCTTGGACTTTAGGAATCTTTGAGTAAATAGATCTGAAATCCATGCAAACATCATGTAAATATTGGTTTTAATTATGTTTAAAACAATGTATATGCACAGTGAATTGGCAAAATTACTATATCATAACTATAGTTGTAAGAGAACAATATTAGCTAATTCATTATAGCAGTCTCAGAAAGTCATAATCTTTTTAATATTAATTTCTTAGTAACCTGACATCAGAGAAAAATTCCACAGTGTAATGAAAAGAATTATTTATCACACATTTAAAAACCAATAGCTTTTAGCTAGTGTGAATTATATAATAAAAAACATACAACAGCACAATATAAGATTAATTGGAATATTTAGAATAATGGCGCAAACCACTCATGCTCTTGTAAAAAACAAATCAAAAAATGGAACACACAAATAACAATTAACTGTAGAGTTCTATGAAAAATTAAATATAAGCTAGAAAAAGAACACGAAAGCACAGTTGGTTCATTTTATTTCAGCCTTGCACAATGATTTGTATTAACTTCACTTTTCCTCCTGCCTTCCTACTGGTGGTGGCTTTCATGGGTGGTTTACAATTCATCATTGCACTCACTGAAGCATATGGTTCCTTCTACATGCACAAAATGGAATGCGTGTTTGGGGAATATGTAACGAAATATGGGCCTTTACTACTATCAGGGTATTATTTTCAGAAATCTCTGAGGTTGCAGCGGCAGCCACCTCTCTCACAGATCATCAACACTGTCAAATGTGTTTAGAAAGACCGTCAAATGGGCATAAGCAATTTCAGCAGCACAGGAAGAGTTGTTATTTTTTTCCTGTATTTTTAACTGTTAGGGAAAAAAAACCCTACAGGTTATTTTAGTAGTGAAGAAAGCCCCAAAGTGGTATATTCATCATTTTTTCACTTCTCTGGTTTCAGTATGCCACCGAGAAGAAATATGATTCTACATTTTTTAATGTTATAACAATCACTGTGAGAAAACTATTAAACTTATCTATGAAAAGTATAAGAATTTGATAGTGGCTATGTAAATATTCCTAACTAAATGCTGAATACAAGATACATTGGTAAAAGGAAGTAATTCTGTAACATTGTACATAAAGTAATGGACAAAATAATATGAGGAAAGTCTAAGTAAAAGCAAACCATGAATCATGGTTTTGTTATCAGGAATGATGAAAACGTGAAATAAGACATAATTAAATATGAAAATGAAAGGCATATTCTAAGTTAACAAGATACAACTTAAATACAATACTTTATCTGGGTCAAAGAAAGTAGGATCAACATTAATTTCAGTAGTAATAAGGGAAAATAGAAACAGTTAAGGAGTTAACTTTTATTTATTGTTTAATTTGTGATGTCTTGTACGTGCTGGGACAGTGACTTGTGTTTACAATTCTATGAATGTTCCCAAATGAACGCAGCCATGTCAGTAATCTCCAGCTCAACTGAGATATAGTGCAGTTTGACCTACCCTTCTCCCGGCCTCCAGCCATTTCTTCATTCTTCTTTGTAGTCAGCGTTGCCCCACTAATCCAGTCCCTGGAAAACACCAGCCTTTTTTCTGTTGTCCATTTCCCAGTGGTCATATAAATGGAATCATACAGTATGGCTGAGCTGGGCTTCTTTTAACTAGGGTACATAATGCCTTGAGATTCACCCATGCTATTCTACCCATGTAGTTATCACCAGGACATGGAACTCATATAAGTGAATTACATAAATTAGTTCAGAGATTCTTATTTTATAGGTCAGAGATTGGGCAAGAAGTACTGTATTTTAACAAATCATCTCAGTTTATTTAATGCAAGAGGGCTTTGGAATATATTGTTAGAAGCCCTTAACTAAGACGGGTAATCACCGCCAAACTAATTCAGAAGATTGTTTGCCAGCAGAGGTAAAGGAGAAGAGACATAAGTCTCCTGGCACTTCACCCATTTCTAAAGAACAGAACCTTGAAGGAGCATGTATCCTAGGTTTATTAATAAAAGTCGCATACATTAACATAACATCTTACTCTATAAATGAGGGTGAATCATTAAATCATAGCTTACATTTGGCAAAATATGATCATCTCTGCAAAAAGGCAGAGTTCATTGGTTATACAAAATCAGAATGCCTTAATTAGAGAGGTAAATGAGGTGTATTGGAATTATTTCATTCGTAATAGACTAGCTAACTAAGAAACTTAAGTTCTTTCCACCATGCAAGGACAAAACCAGAAAACGTCCATCTGGAAAGCAGGAAGTGGGCTCTCACCAGAATTCAAATCTGCCATGCCTTCGTCTTGGACTTCCAGAAAGCAAAACTGTCGAAGCCACACCCTCTATGATAGAGTAAGGCAGTGGCATTACCCCTGTGGACACAAGAGTGGGCTGAAATCATACAGAGTAAAGGGGCATAACAATGAGGATAAATTTTGAGTAAGACTAATGAAAAGTTGCATTATTCATTTAGAAAACTTATTGGACAATCAAAGTGGTGCTATATAAGCATATAGATAGATGATAGATATAGATAGTTGTATATAAATACACAACAGTGGAGCAAATACATTTTCACACAAAATCTAGGACACTATATATTCTGTTACCGACTCTACTGTTATGATTTATCGTGAGAGCAAATGATCAAATGTATCATTATTTATATTTTAAAGTTAAAACAAATTAAGTCATAAAAAGATACTCTTTTACCCTGAGAGCAAGCAATGCCTAGTGATTAAATGTCAGAGAGAGAGACTTGAATTCTCATTCCAGCTCTGATATTTGTCCCCTGTGTGATCTTCAATAGTTAATTTGTCCTCTTAGAACTTCAGATTTTTCTCCATGGTAGTGCTCATTGAGGAAATGAAATAAGATACACAAAATATCTTGGATTTTAGCAAGTGCTTAGCCAATGTCAGTTTAATGTTTTACAATTTTAATTTCCATTTTCAGATGAGGCTATTGCTACCGACAGGAGTCTGTTCTAATTTTCCTGGTTGTGTGTGTGAAATTGGAGCCCAGAAGAAAGGAGACAAAACTGAAGGGGAGGGGCTTGTCTTGCGTTTGGGATAATAGGGATTACCCCGTCATGAACACTGAGGCTGATGGTGCAGGTTGCTTTCGTCACTTCTAGAAGTTTGGTTAATCATAGTTCTGACCATTTTCAGTAGACCCAGAGAGATGAATCTCATACAGGACAATTTCATGTCAGAATAAGTCCTGTGTTCAAGCTTAGTATCAGAAGCCACTGTGGAAATGAAAATTTAAGTAGCTTGTGTATTCTCCAGCCTCCAAAGAGCTCCCAGTGCCTCAGAGATGACACTATGAACTTAATCTAACTGGTCCTGCTGACTGTGGGTGACGCCATGATAGTATAAGAACCCAAAAGCAAAGGGAAAAAAAGAAAGCAACTTTGGTTTGCATTTCCAGTGTGGAGCGTGGGCTTGTATCTCCAAAACCTTTAAGCCTGTCTGCACAGATATCTGAAGCTTCCCTCACTTGCCTTTTATTTAAAGTGTCAATATATTTTCTATTGTGCTTAAACTCTAGATTACCCTACTTATTAGACAATAATAACAAGACATGAACACATTTATAATTAAAAGTATAAATGTTAAAGGCACATGCCTTCGTTACTCTTCATGTTTCCATATTTTCTTTACTTTCTCTTTCCTCTTAGATATTGCTCAAAAAAACTGAATATATGGAGACACCTATAATTTGTGTTCTTATCTCTAGTTTTTGTTTAGATGTTAATTTTCTTAATATGAGAGTACATTTGTGAACGATATACATTTGATCTCATCTATAAATATTAATTTGCTTAATTTTTAATATCACAGATGTGTTAATTTTATGTTTCTGTTGGATTTAAACTAAAGGTATTATTTTACCCCAATAAAAACTCCATTATAATGCAAAGTAAGTATGAAATGATGTAAGATTTATTTCTGAAGATATCATAAATATATGCATGGTAGACATTTATAGGAAATCAGCAGTTCTCACGGTAATCTTATTTCTTTTTTTCCTCCTTTCTCCATTTTCACTCTTCTCCTTGTCATCATTTATGCAACTTAAAGTTGGGCACACATGTTAAAAAGACTTTAAAAAAACAACTAAGAATAAAAATATCGTATCTGTAAATGAATGAGACTTAAATAAGACTGGCTGAAAATCTCATTCCAACACTTCTGGCTGAAATTTTAGCCGACTTTCTTAATTTCTCTACAACCTAGTTTGTTATAATAATTGAGTTAATATGTGTTCACTTAGAAAAGTGTCTGAGATATAGTGAGTGCTAAATAAGTGGCAACTCTTATTTAACAGGAATAAAGATTGTTTAATATCAAGAAATATGAGATGGGCTTAATTTTGAAAATTACCATAATTAAAATGAAACGTTAATTCACTCACGGTAATAGATTTGCATAAATAATCCAGATAGCAGATTCATTGGTAATAAATAAAATTAATTTAGAAAATGTTCTGCGTAACTATAAAAACAGTCTCTTAAGTGTTACAAAAATAAGTGGGTGTCAATGGGATACCATTCATCACCCACTTAAAATGGCTAAAATGTTAGCTATTTGCAATATCAAGGGTCGGTGAGTTTGTGAAGGCTCCAGAACCTTCACACACTGCCGGTGTGATTATAAAATTCTGTGGCCACATTGACACCCTGCTCCCCAGTTTCCATGAAGTTAAATGGATCCTTATTACATGATACTGCAATTCTACTCCCTGGAACTCACCAAAGGAGATTGAAAATACAATACATATCTACAAACTCATTTGTATGTGAAAGTTCATAAAACTTTATTTATAATAATCAAACACTGGAAATAACACAAATGTCTGTCAGTATGAGAATAGATAAATTGTAATGAATTTCGATAAAGGAAGTATTTTTCAGCAATCATACTACAAACTACAGATACACTCAATATGAATGGATGTCAAAAATAATTGACTGATGCTGACAAAATAAATTCATACAATTTTATTTATATAAAATTATAAAGCAGGCAAAACCAATCTACAGTGACAGAAAGAAGCTCACTACTTGCCAGGCCCAGAGTGGGGACACATTTACTAGAAATAGGAATGAAAATATATTTGAGGTGATATGAAAATTCTATATTATGATTGTTATGGATATTTACATGGGTCTATGCATTTTTGACAAAATTCATTGACCATATAGTTAAAATGGATGCACAGTATTCTATATAATTTAAACCTCAAAATGACAAAATGGTTGGGATATATCAAATATGAAAGATTAATTAAGACAAATAAATATGACTTTTTAAAATTATTTTTCCTATGACAAGCTTGCTGATAGTGATTCTGCCCCAATAGAGAAATTATTATGTGAGGTGAATTGGGAACGTATAAAGCTTCACTTGGTTTATTGGTAACAATCACCTGCCTCTGTAGCATATTCCAAATATTTCTGAACATGTTCTTCATTTTTTTTCAAATATTGTAGAACTTGGCCCATATTATAAATTTTTTTCCTTGCCTTTCTCAGGCTACCACACTATCCCTTCTACTGATGATGGTCGCATGAGAACCCCTCTATGTGAAACACTGTAATCATCTCGGGATACACACTGCAGGACCCTTTGTGCCTGCAAGGAGAGAATGCTGATTGCATATCTCTGTCACTACTTTATTTCAAGTGTGTGGCAAACCATTTTTTATTTCTCCTAGAAAAGCAGAAAACAGGTTATATATCCTATTGAGAAGGTGAAGTAATTATGGAAGTGAAGTACTACATAAAATAATTTCCACCTGCTGGGGAGTCCTAGGGGGTTCCCCAATCCAGAGAATCTCTGTTTTCTTCTCAGATCCTGAACAACAGGGGGCATAAAATAAAGAGTTAATATCAAGACAAAAATATTACCTTTATTACGGAGAAATCCAGGTCGAAGGACTTAGATTAGCATGAAAACAAAATGCACCCTCTAATGCAGAACTGGGCAGACTTAGCCAGACTAATATTGATGTAGACAGCATTGCAAACACACAACACATACTCCCTATGGCCAAGCTGACTCCCCAGAGGAAAAAGCATCAGTTATTCATTCCAGATTTCCAAGCATATATTTCTTCCACCTCATAAGGGACAGAGTAGAGAAAACAAAAAATTGAAGGAGATTTTGTGAGTGGTCAAATAGTATTCCTTCCATGGAAAATATTTTCATTTCCCCGATGAGATCTGGTCTCTACCCTTGTCCATCTCAATGAATAATTAGGATCCTAAATGTATGGACTACGTCAACATGATTCCTTGACCACTGGCATGACATTGGAGACATTGGAGACATTGGCAGGAGATAGGAGGGCAGGTCTAATTAAGGTCAGAGTGGCCGATGGCTTCATTTCTCTGTAGAAGTCTAAAGCTCTTACCTGTCGCCTTTTCCTCAAGCTCCAGATCCAGTTCTTTCTCTGGATTAAAGCATATTTCACCTCTTACCCTTTCTTTCCTTTGAGGAGTAACATCTCTCATGGTTTTCCAAACCCTGGCCACCCAGGTACATAATAATTCCTTTGCTAAACTCTTCATAATTGCTTGTTAGAATGCCATCTGTTATTTTGGTTGGTTGGTTGGTTGGTTGGTTTTTGCAGTTCCATTATTAAAATAGCAGCTTGTTCCTCCTGGTTCTCCTCATTTCAATACAATCAAATTATATCATCCAGGCCTGCTCAGTATCCTCTGATTATTCATATGACAGAGAAAAATTTAGACAACACCACAACTAGCATGCACAATAGAAATTGGAATATTTGACAGGATGTGATGAGAAGCTAATAGATACCAGGCTATTGATATAAGTAGATTGTTAAGTATTTGGTATGATACAGAGAAAAATGTAAAGTTCTTTTTTAAGAGTTTGGGCTCCTCACAGTTGGTCTGTAGCTATGATAGTTGATCATTGACAATAGCTGAAGATTACGCCAAGGTTTTCTGGATGCTTCAATTTAGCCAGTGTTGTAAAAAGAAAGCAATGCAACTTTGGAGGGCATTTTTTATTCATTATTCTGGTCCAAGGAATGTGAATATCAGCCACTTAAAAAATTCATCAAGATACATTTCTCTCTGAAACACTTTATAAAGAATTGCATAGAAAAGACCACTTATAGGATACTTTGTAGTTTCTAGCTTATATCTTATCATTTTAAAATACACATGCTTCTTATTAGACATTGCTACTTTGAAAAAAAATTTGATATACACAGACAAAAAGCCAATAAAACAATATTTCTTGTGTTTGCCATGCCAAAAACAATGTAGTTAGAATGATTAAAATTTTGCATCAAATACAGATAAAAGTATAGATCATTTTTATTCACAGAAAGGCATTTTTAAGTAATTTGTTAATTTTAAACAGCTTTAGACTGTGTCACTTTTCATGCCCTTAAGGCAATTTCAATATGAACATTACGAAGTCATGCAGGTTGTGTCTCCTTTAGACTAAAGTTAAATAAAATTGTTTCATTACCAGATCTACAGCTAAATTGCATGAAACATGAGCATCTGTTCAGAAGTGAAGCTCTCCCTGGGGCCATGTGCTGGAGAATTCTGGTTGTCCCAGTGAGTCTGAGACAAGACTTCAGATCGCCAGAATACCTCTAAAGTGATTTACTTTTTAGCAGCGGGAAGCCTAGGTCTGAAGAAGAGAACTCTTTGAAAAAAAATTCGGTTTAATTACGAAGATTAGTTATGTCCTTTCAAGTCACCATTCAGAGCATTTTCTTTTCTTCTCTAATTGCACCCCGAATTGATTTACTTAATACATGAGAAAGACTGAATGTATATGTTTATTGAACACATTATCAGATGAGATCAAAAAGCATTGTTGTAGATACTAAAGTAAACAATCTTTGCTTCATCTTTAACAATAAAAAGACAATAAACTTGAAAATTGGGTAGGAGATAAACATGTGCTAATAGGAAGTTAAAAAAGATATAGTAAAATGGACAGCTGGCTGAAATAATACACCAGAATTGTAATCAGAAAAGCCAAGTTTCTTACAAATGTGACATTAACTAATAATGTAATCTTTGGCAAGTCAATTTTTGTATTCTTTGAGTCTGAATTCTCGGCTCCATAAAGAGGAATTATTCTAAATTATTTTCAGGTTCTGCTAAGCATTTATATTCTGTAATTCTACTGGTAAATAAATTATTAAAGGGCAACATATATATGATAATATATTCTCTACCCTACTGCTCTCTTTGTCTTTTGTCTTTTTGCTTTGATTTTCATGGAAACTGATGATGGTGAAAGTACATGAAGGAAGGGATGATAGCAGGTACAGAAACTTTTAGAACTTGAGACATATGATTAAATATTTAGTTTATTATTTATTGAATATAACTAATTGGTTCAGCCATACTAGTTGCTTTTTATTTCTGGAAAAGCGTAATGTTAGTCCACTAACCTCGGGCACTCAAACTATTCCCAGAGTGCATTCTCTACAACCCTTCTTCATTTATTTAGAAGCTAATTCACATTTAAATTGCAAGTCTAAATGTCACTTATTCAGGAAGAATGCTTTTATATACACTTACACATGCACACACTGTTTAAGCTAGTTTATCATTTATATATTTATCATCTATTTGTAAAAAAAAAAATTAAAAAATGTACATATAAGCTTTATTTTGATGACATAGCAATTTACCACACATTTAGCAGCTTCAAACAGCACAAACTCATTATCTCAGAGTTCCATAGGTCAGAAATCTGAGGCAGGCCCCATGGGGTTAAAATCAAGGTGTCAGCAAGGCTGTGCTCCTTCTTAGAGGTTCTGGAGTTGAAACCATCTCTGCCTATGCACATTGCTGACAGAACTCCTTGTTGGAATTGAGTTCTGACTTTTTTCTTTGTTTCCTGTCAACTGAGGACTGTTTTCAGCTTGGAGAGGACACTCCCATTCCTTGGCTTCTATCTTTTCCTCCAGCTTCCATTCTGAAAGCCAGCAACTGCGGGGCCAACTTCTCTAACACATCAAAGCTCTCCTTCTCCTTCCACCTTATCATTCTAACTCAAGCAGGAAAGATTCTCTGTTCAAAGGACCAAAGTGGTTAAATGGGGCCTACCTATATAATCCAGTATAATCTCCCCTCTCAAAGTCCTTAAACTTAATTCTGTGGGAGTTCAGAATGAGCTACCCCAGGATATGACTCGGTGATATGTAGATTATTTTGAACTAAATGTATCTGAGACCCTGTGGCCTCAAGAGAAACTTCTCCTTCCCCCGTAACTATCTAGAAGAATTTAAGTTAGGAGTGTGGCCCATGAAAAGATTTATCACAAGAAATGACCTTTTACCTATGTAGATGGCAGGACAAATAGATAATTATTGAATGTATTCTCTCCTTGAAATTGCTTTCTAAAACCCCAAAGTGCATCACTTCATTCCTAATTCAGAATAACTTATTTACCTACCCTCCACCCCTTCTATCATTGAGCCTTTGTCTCTGACTTTCTCATGGACCTGGAATTCCCATACACATGTATAGATAAAATTTGGTTATTTTCTCTTGCTAATATGTCACATGTCTATTTGATTATTAGACCAGCTGAAAGAGCCTTAAAGATAGAGGAAAGTTTGTTTCTCTCCCACAACTACATCTGAAAATTTCCCTTAGCATTACAGGTCACTTTCTAACTAGTTTTTAGGTCCTGAGATGTCTCACAGGACTTCCAGAACATGCATTCATTTGGTTACTACACTTTGGAAAGTTTCTCACTTTTGTAGATTTGCTAACTAATATCAAATAGTTTTCCATCACTATAATGGAGATCAAGTTTTCCACCTGACACAATTCTAAATTTTGATGGGCCGATTACTCAGGTATCATCCAAACCTGGTCTCTACAGGAAATTCATTATCTTGATTCTTTTAGATGAGAGGTTGGGAAATGTTTTCTTACAGAACCAAATAGTAAAATTTTTAGGCTTAAGATATTATGTAGGTACATAGATAACCATTTATAATGTAAACATTCATAAAAACATTTTATTTTTGCAAACTATAACAAAACAGGTGTTGGGACAGATTTGGCCTTCATGGCCATTATTTCCTGAACTTCATTTAGATGAAGAGGGAACCATGTATGGTTGTCCACTATGTATTAAGTGCAGAACCCATTTTGAAAAAAAGTGAAATACAGAATTTTGTGGACCAGAAAATATAAACTATTATACTAGCTGTATGTCTCTGAGTAATATTTCTCTCTCTTTCCTTTGTTCTCTATAGTATATTTTTAGCCATTTATTTATCTCTGGATTAGTTCTTAAATTTTACTTTTCCATTTGCCAGGACATTTTTACCATGACTCTTATTTGCCTATAAAATATATAGAACTGGCTATTAGCAGCTATAGGGACTAAGTATGAGGTGAGAGCTGGATGTGTCATTATTTAGTATGTAAGAATTCATTAAATTCAAATGTTTAATTCTACCCAAATATAAGCTCTGCAGGAATCCCTTAGTTCATATAATTCTTTTTTCTTTCTTTCTTTTTTTTTTTTTTTGACATGGTGTTGCCTAAGGTTTTTCTATTTTACTGTTTTTTATAATGTTTTGCTTTGTTAACTCTCATTATTTTATTTTTTAAAAATACTTTATTTTTAAGACAAAAATTATACACTGTTTACTGCCATTTGATACAGCCATATTGTCTCTATTTCAGTTTGACTATCCATAGATAGCAGTGAAAAACTGAAGCATTATTTTTTTAGTTTAACAATTACCATTAGAGGAAAAGGTAGATTCTATACCAGGACACATATATGCAGGTTAGCATATAATCTATAACTTGGCCCAAGGCTCCATATTGTTCCTATAAATAAGACAAAGATAAATAAGAGCATGTAATTTGAGTGACTATTATGTGAATATTTGTGAATGAATGTTCAGTGTGTTCTTCAAAAATTTCTATCAGGTAGGAGGTAACTAATAATTAAAGATTTAATTGTATCATACTAACAATTGTGTGTCTTGAATCTCTTTCTCTAAATCAGATGTTTGGTATTAGACACCCCTTAAAAGGTAAGAGTATAAAGGTATATTTATCTTCATATCTGTCAGTGATTTAAAATTCTAACAATTTATATAACACAATTGAATGTTAATACAAATTCATAGGTAATAAGTTGAATCCATAGAACTGCTATCCAAAAGGATATTGTTATTATTAATAAAAAATAAGTTACATACATATCAGATATAGCTGTCATGGCATATTATTAGATTGAATATATATGCACATATATCAGTAAATAACCTGTTTCTTAATTCACTGGACAAAATATCAACAATACAACTTACAGATTTTTGCAAACTATTAAAATATTAAGATATCTTTAAGAATACAACCACATGGCAAGTCAGTGTTTTGGGGCTTAAAAATATCAAAGCAAATTAAAAAAATTTTTTTTTTGATGAGGAAAAAGAACAATCGCTACTTTTATAAGAACAAATTTTGTCAAAAAGTAGCTCCCTGGTGTTAAATGAAATTTTGTTGATTTAAATATTTTCTTTTTTCTTAAATCCAGAAGTCACTCAGTATGTTCAGAATTAGTACAAGCTTTGTCTGAGAATACTAATTAGTTTCTGAGCGCACTGTATTGCAACTTTCTAAATATAATCAAACTGTCTAGAGACAGAATGATAAAACAGAATTGACTGAAATTGTTAATTTAACCAACTGGATTTTTTTTTTTTATTATATGTTTAGGAGGCAGTGTTTCCATATGGCATGATTTCACTTATCTATTTTGATAAGCTTTCAAAAATCTACTGGCTCTTGAATTTTAAATTATCAGGATATACATAAATTACTTTTAAAACTTAAAATCATGTGTTACATAAATAATATGTTAATATTTTAGTACATTTAATTAAACCTGAAAAAGTTGATTTTGAAATTGTTACATTTTTACTAGTTTTATGGTTTTAAAAAAAATAGGTAGCTTGTCCTAACTGGTGCGGCTTAGTTGGTTGGGCTGCTTCTGGCAAAGCAAAGGTCACTGGTTTGATTCTGGTCAGGGCACATGCCTAGATTATGGGTTTGGGCCCTGAGGCTGAGCTGCCTCCAACCCCCTTGCTCCGTTGGAAACTTCTCTGTCCAGCAGAGGTTGCACAACCACGGTGAAACAAACTTATCTAGGACACTGGATTTTGTCTGGGGGGGTGGGGGGGTGGGAGGAAAGGAGGTGGCAATTCCCTCTAGTGGAGAAAGCATAAGACCTCCCTTCCTCATGCCTTCTATTGAGAAAGGTATGCACAGGAGATACAAGGTCAAAATTCATAAATGATCAGTTAGCTTTTAGGTGCCTGGGTTGCAGTTGACAGTTACAGAGTTACAGATTACAGATATCAATATAGAGGGCATGTGTCAGGGTCTATTAAACATCTTGACGCCACACTGGCATTAGGTGCAAGGTTTCATACATTCCTTGCTAGAGATTGTTTATAGTTAACTAGGAGATAAAACAAACAAACAAACAAACAAACAAACAAACAAAAAAAAAAAAACAGAGCAAGCTCCAAAGCATAATAAGGATTCTTTAAATCCAATTCCCATGGGAACCCTCTGAGTGGCCTTCAGTCCTGTCTGCTGCATAGCCTTTCAGTTTTCCGCTGAGACTTAGAGGCTTCCTGGGGCAGGGGCTGCCTGGCTCACAGCTTGGGCTACAATTCCCAAAACCACAAGGAGTAGTCCCCCACAGGTCCCCAGTTGGGGTGCATAGAAGAGGCAACTGATCGATGTTCCTTTCCCTCTCTTTCTCCCTTCCTTTTCTCTGTTTTTGTTTGTGTATTTGTGAACTGGGGTGGTTGGAGTGGATATTCAATGTCCATTCTAGCATATATTTTATTTTAAAGCTTTAAAGTATTTGCAGTCAATCACACGACACAATGTGCCATCAAAAGCTAGTATAAATGACCCATGAACATGGACAACAGGGTGAGGAATGACTGTGGGAGAGGGGGAGGTGGGTGGGACAGGGGAGAGAAAAGGGAAATAATGGGACAACTTTAATAGAAAAACAATTATATATATATATATATAGAAAAAAAGGGAAAAATTTCACTCCTTTACCTTCACATAAAAAATAAACAGAAAAACAGACTTGTCACAGATATTACAGCAAAATTCACTGAAACAGTATAATTATTCTATACCATCTCATTGTTTTTTTGTTTTTTTGTTTTCTCTCCAGATAGAAAAGTATTCATGGGTCATAATTTATTACTTATATATCTAATCCATTTTAATGTAACAGAAAATATCTATTCTTCAGGATATCAAAACTAATTATTTTTAGCATTAAATTTCTTGAATTTTTAAATGAAACAATTATTATGTTTATCTCAGACATAATGGAATGTTAAAAACAGTCTAAGTAAATGTACTATATTTGCCTATAGAAGACAAGAACATTCAAACAACCACCAAGTAAGTATTCATTCATAGTTTGTAAATAACTCTGCAAACAAATTAACAGAAAAAATAGAATGGAGGGAGAAATAATCATTTCTACTTGTCTCAGTTTTTAATTAACCATGATAATGGTAATAGAGTCATTCATCCTATTACTGTAGGACGTATCCGCCCACAGACTTCTGTTGGCATACAGTCACACACACAAGGCTAAGTTGAGTGATAAGAATAATTAACAAAGTCTAAGACAGTTTAATTAATATGCCAATGTCTCAGCCCCACCTTTGAAAGTTAATCAATAAATGGATCCACAGCGTGACTTGTTACTTCGTGTTTTCTTTAAAATGACAAAAGTCTGAAAGTCCGCTTTCATTCTATTCTACTCTATGTCACGTTAATTAGGCTGTGCCAGACATATAGTCCCGTACTTTCTATAGAGATGTGCTTTTATACTGTTTACTAAACCTAAAGAATTATTTAATGTCTCTCCCACCTAAAATGAGAAGGCCCAAGTGGATACAAATTCTAAATAATTCAGTCCTGTTCTTTAAAACACAAGTGTCTGAACGTAAAGTTCAAACAATATCCATTGTTTAGTGTGCATAACCATCTTTAATGGATAGCACACGTGTGCCAAGAAAATTTGTTCATTCTTAATACCATTCCTCTTATACATTGAAGTAATAAGACTTTATTTCTCCTACTCTCTTCAGGAAACCAAAAACTTTTAGGTGTAAAAGCTATGCTGACAATTTTATTATTTCTCATTAAGGGATATTTGAATTGTTTATCACCTTTCTGGATTGTTGTCCAAGTCTTATATCAGTAAATGGGATGACGTATTAAAACCAACATCTAAGTTTGCAGCTTTGTCTATATCTCCTTTGGTTTCTGCTCTTTTTTCATATACTTTGAGGTGCTTTTATTAGAATTTAAGAGAAACAGAGAAAGCTGTGTGCACGCAGGATTTTTTAATTCTCTCATTTTTCTCTGTCTTTTGCTCTTCATTCTTTCATTCCTGTAGCTTTGTGGAGTCAGTGTCATTTCCATTCAGTCTGAACAGCTTTTATTATTCCTGGTAGGCCAGGAATGCTTGCACCTCCATCATATAAAATAGCAGATATCTTCCACGGGTTTTGATTTCTTAACATGAAAAATCCTTTGTCGTAGAATAGGAAGAAAGAAACGACTTTTCAAACACTTTCCTGTGTTCACCACTTTGCTATATTTCCTAGAAAGTCACTATTCACATTCTCTTTCCAAACACACATCACAAATGTGTAATTCAGATTCAGTGGTCAGCGGGATGTCAATGGTTGCTTGGGACATTTATTACAAAGCAAAGCAAAACAAAACAATTCTTGATTTATACAAGAGCATCTTTATTCAGTGCTCAGGTATTTGAAGAGCAGAACATAAATACTGGAGGACCAAGGGGGTGAAATTACTTTTGCTACATTACAAGCTTTGAGAATTTATTTAGTAGAAGATTCAATAGAATTTCCCAGTATCTGCATGACTTACATCATGTTGTTGGATTGAACATTCTCAGTGTTGTATCATATCTCCTGCATACCATTGATCACCATTTTAGATATTATTTTTAACAAGAATAACAACAGAGTGAATAAGCATTTCTAATCAGTAAAACATTCTACACTAGGATTGATTTTTAAAATGTATTTTCAAATATTTAAGCTTTAAAAAAATCTTAGCTTACATATCCAGATGAACAATGCCAGGTGTAAGACATGGTCTAGCAGTTGATGACATTATATAGCCTAAAAATTAAAGTAGCAGAGAATGTATGTTATCAAATTATACAACTAAGCATGTTTAAAATAAAATTTATTCTAAAGGGACAAAGTAGTTTATGCTGTGATGAGACACAATATAATATTGAATGAGAGGCTAAAGATTAGTGCATGCATTTGTTTTATACCTGTAGTCTTTTTCTATAACACTAGCTGATAATAAAATAATAATAATATATTTATAAAGCACCTTATTATTTTAAATAATTTTATGTGGATTGTCTTATTTAATGAAATTTCTTTGCATTTAAAATTAATACTAAATTAGGGTCTAAATTTAGTCTAGATGTTTAACTTGAAAATTAAGACTTTATGTGGTCTTAAATTATCTTATGAAATCCATACTGGCAAGTTACAAGTAACAAGATATTTTATGGATATAAACCAATGATATACTATTTCTACATTATTTATTCTCTAGGGTGGTTTACTTCTAATGTATAACCATATATAGTATTTTTTTAGAATTACAGAGGAACTCTCAATATTCATTAACCTAAAATGAACTAATCAAGCTTTACCGTCCCTAATTTATAAGAAGCAATTAATTTTCTTGAATATTTTACAGTTTTGCTACTCGGTACACATTCTCTAATTATGCCTAGCAGATGCAGAAAAGGATAAAGCATGTGCTAAGGATAAAAACCATGTATTATACTAATTGTAACCTAATTTTTAAAACTATAGTAAAACCAAATATCTTCACATGGGAAAGTTTGATTGTATTTCTAATCAAAAATTTTCAACCTTCATCATCTCATGGCACACATAAACTAATTATTAAAATTATGCTGCACACCAAAGTATGTATGTATGTATTTATATATATATATATACACACATATATATGTACATATATATACACATATGTACATATATATGTAATCTGACAAAATATGTGTAATTTTGATTCATTTTTCATTTAAACTGGATGGGTATTGCTGTATTGGTAGTGGTCATTTCTTATATGACAATCAAAGGGGGAAAAAAGCCAGTGCCCTGCCTAAATAGTCTGGTATTGAAAGTTTTTAAAATTATTGAGGCACACCAGTTGAAAATCACTGCTCTAAATAACAGATATAACTGATTTGTGAAATATTATTTCAAGACCTTGAAGTCACAGTTTAATAGGAACCATATCATTTAGAATAATTTTCAGTATGAGAAAAAAAAGAAAAACATTTGTGGAAAATTTTAAAAGAAATATTAGATTTAAATTACCCTGAAATTGCAAAGCTGTAATTTTGAGTGTTCATATCTTTTATTCTTCTCCAGTTCTGACAGAGTAATCTCCTGATAATATGTTAAAAGATTTGTAAGCCAGTCCTGAACAGAAAGTCAAAATCCTTTTTGTAATTCAGATTCATTATAGTTTAAGCCCTTGCAGCCTTTAATTATCAATCTTTTCTTTTTAACTAAAAATCTGCATTTTTCTTTTTGTTTCTATTTCATTATGATATTGAAAGGGCATCTCTAGGCAAGCCACTATTTTTATGAATATTAACTTAACTGGAAAGTATTTTCACATTTAAATAAAAATAAGGCACTTTGGAAACAACAGTAAAATCTGTTTTATTGAGCATGCATTAAATATCATTTCTGCTTGATAATTTTATATATTTTCTAAAATTTGTATTTGGAAAACTATACAATTCACTAAGAATATTAAGTTTGTGTAACAAAATATTTTTATTTTAATCCTGTTATTGTGTTTTTGTATTACTTACTCTTATAATATTCTATATTTTGTGCACGTCTCTTTTACCTGTTTTATATAAAGTCTGGAAATTTCTATAACACAATACGGAATATGAAGCATGGTAGAATAAGAATATTCTTATTTTATGTGATAATAGATATCTGATACTTCTTGTCTTATTTCTCTTCTTTATGATTCACTAAATGGTCCATGATAGGAACCTGAGGGTTATTTTTAGTTATTTCTTCTCACTTTTTCCTAGCATTGAATTGACTACCAAACTTGCTGATCAAACCTCTCTAAAAACTGAAAAACACATCTCCTTTTCATTTCTATTGCCATATCCTTGATCCTCATCACTTTTCCCCTGCGTAATGACAAAAGATACTTATATTTTCTGCCCTCTAACTCTTATTCCCATCTATTAAATCCTCCACATTGCTGCCAAAAGTAATTCTAAAATGCACCTAAAATCATATCACTTCATTGACATTGTATGGAACTAACACCTTATTAGATTTAGGTCAAAAGTCCAAAATCATTTTCCTACTATACAAGGACCTTCATATTTTACTCTGTACCTGACCTGTATGCATTACCTTCTGCCAGGTTTTCAGGTATTCTTGGGACTCTAACCCTATCAATAATTTGTTATCATGTTTCTTATTTGCTGTAAGGAATTGTGAATAATCTAATCTATTTATATAGAATATACATAAAGAAATGTTCAATGAAATTATTATCCTTATCAAATTGCTTATCAAAAATTACCCTTTAAAATAAATGTTTAATATTTATTTTCTCTCATTCCAAACTTCTGTTCCATGTTTCTTTTCTGTAGTAAAGCCTCGGTTACCTAGTTCTTTCCTCTGAACATGGATGTGGCAAAAGCCATGAATCCAAATGGCTAGGAAGCATCCGTGAGTATAGATGGAGCACCGAAAGGCAAGAACAGAATTTAAACAGAGATGATATCATGGAATCAGGTTCAGCTTGGTAAGAGAGTGAAAAATAAAAAGTCAAAGAAATAATATTATACTTAAGATAAATAGCAAATATATAAGTAGGTTTATTACCTACTGCCATACAGAATTACACTGACTATGTGGTTTCAACAACAAATTTATTTCTCAGTTCTGAAAGCTGGAAATCCAAGATGAAAGTTAGGCAGGGAGGATTAATCCTGAGACCTCTCTCCTTGGCTTGCAGATGCTGTCTTCTTGCAGTGTTTCCAAATGCACTCTTTGCGTGCATCCCTGGGGTCTTTTCTCTTCTTATAAGAACAGCAATTCCTTTGTGACTTCATTTAATCTCAATTACCTCTTTAAAGGCCCTACCTCCACTTACAGTCACAATGGGGTGTTAACATATAAATTAAGTCAAGTGAGGGTGTGGGCACATTGAATCCATAACAGTTAGTTATAATGGAGAGGATAATACCAACAGTAAGTTCTAGAACATTCCCCATCCTTATCTGACTGAGTGATGTTGTTAAATACTTTTTGTATTTGAAATCACTTTCCCCAATTGCAAAATAAGCAGCTTGAACCTGATAATTTGTCCTTTTCAAGGAATAACTGAAATCAGAGTTTGTTGAAGCTTAAGAATTTAATCTCTATTTAGTAATTTATGTTTTGGGGGCAACAGCAGCTTAAGGCTGGGCAACCTATTCTGCCTGAGGTAAATGTTCAAGCTTCTGTAGGACTAATAGTTTTTCTCTAATTATGGACTAATATTGAGACATCTGTGTCAATGAATAGAGTAATGCCAACAGGCCTATGTTGGTTTAGTGACTACACAGTAAGCATTATCGTTTCAATCAGCTGGTCGTGCTGTTGTGCCATTGTATAAATATCCCCAGAAAAATCTTACATTTCAAGAAAGCATTACAATGAAATGTTAGAACAGGAACATCTGTTGGCACATTGACAAGTATCCACAGTTATTTATGTTATGTGTTTAAGACTGGAAAACTGTTTTTAATATAACAACAAGCATTCAAAGAAGAATGTTTCTATGCCCAGGGCATTGAAAAATCTGAAATGATAAAATATGCATTCATCAAAGTGATGCACTGTCATGTTCATGTATGATGAAATACTTTTTTGCTTTGGAAAATAATTCAGATTTACTTACAGTGTACATTCCCTCAAGTCATATACATTGTTTTCAGGAATTTTATAAACAAGTTTATAATGAACTTGTCTGTTAAATGAAACACATTTCTACTGTCACGAATTTCCCTATGAGGTTCCGAAATAAAATGTTTTGCTGTAAATTACTTTTAAATGTAAGTATCACTTAATAATATGAATATATTTTTGGATTTTAACAATCTGAGAATATTTAACATGTTTATTTTGTTAATAATAATATTGGTAGAATAAGCTAGAATAATGTTAATTACTGCAGTAATTTTTGTAAAGGACATAAACTGATTTCATGCAACATAGCCTATTTTATTGTATAATTATTAATTTATATCTTTCAAAGGTTAAGTATACTGTCTGATATAGTTATATAATAGCTTTTCAATGAAATATTTCTATACATTTTATTTTTAAAATTGTCTTGAATTACATGTCCTGACTTACCTGACCCTTTGTGGTTACTATTGCAAAGCATTCGACTTAGAAGACTACAAATGTAATGGCCCAGATCGATGTTTCACCTTCCTATGCTGTATGTAATTAACCAATACTTTTCCAATTACATAGTTGAGTGGTTAGCATAGATATTGTTAAATTCTTTTCCAAATCTTAGCCACTATTCATCTGGCCAATATACATATGGCACACCAAAAAGTTGTACCACAAATGTAGTGACTAGCTGACCGAGGGTCGTGGCAAAAATTGACCATAATTCTGAAGCCAGTTTTGGTTCTCGTTTTTGTTTTATTTTTCTCTGTTTTGTTTGTTTGTTTGTTTTTGTAAGCTATTACTACTATGATAAAATACTAAAATGTGCCTACTTTTAGGAATTGAGTGATACTGATATTTTATATGATACATTATAGACATGTTTTATACGGCTGTTTTTCTACCTGCCATTGCTAACAGTTACGGTCAATAGACTTTAGAACAACAAAACTGGCTTTGAAACCCAGCTTCTCTATTGTTACTCTGTTGTATCTTGGGACAAGTTAGATGGCATATTTGCCTTTATTTCTTCTTGGGTGATATCTCTCAATTGGTAGTATTGCTATATTGACTTGAAAAATAGAATAAGAATTTAAATAAATGAGCATACCACCAAAAATATAATATCTGCTTTATTATTATTAGTTAATTTGTAGAATTATTTTCCAAGTCAAAGCCTCTTTATTTTTTCCTCAGGATAAAAGTGAAACACTTCTGCCAATTGTCCATCGTTTGCTCTACACACCCATTACATAAGTGCTATTATTTGGGGTTTATCCTTCTGATTTTTTTAAAGGTATATGATGTATGTAGATGTTTGGTCCCCCTGTTTTGTAATCTGTTTTGTATCCACGTAAAAGGCTATCATCAAAATATTTGTCTGCCAGTAAATTAACATATCATCATTTAGTGGTCAAATAACATCTCTGGCAATGGTTAAACATTATTTTCTAATCATGCCTCTATTGTTGGACATTTTAGAGTATTTGAAATATGGCACTTTTTCAATATTATTGTCCTTTTTTTCTTTCCCCCAACTTTTTTGGATTTGTATTTCCTTAGAGAACATAAACTTTACCGTCAGTCAGTCTTAGATTCAAATTTCAACTCTGCAAATAAAATGCCGGTTGGAGGTTACTTAACTTCTCTGAGCCTACAAAAGAAGATCTTTTTTTTTTCCTTTTTATTGAATTGATTGGGGTGTCACTGGTTAATGAAATCATACAGATGTTAGGTGCACAATTATACAACACACTATCTGTCCACTGTATTGTGTATTCATCTATCTCCCTTTTACCCTCCTCCATTTTGCCCCAACCCTCCCCCAGCCAGCAATCACCACGTTATTGTCTATGTCTATAAGTTTTCTCTCTCACTTTTTGCTCAATCCCTCTGCCCCTGCACCCAGCCACACAGCGCCCCACCCCCACCAATAGCTGTCAACCTGTCCTCTATATATGAATCTGACTCTATTTAGCTTGTTAGTTTATACTTGAAGAGCGTTATGCTAAGTGAACTAAGTGAGTCAGAGAAAGACAAGTGCCAATAATTTCACTCATGTGTGGAATCTAATGAACAAAATTTTCTGAGATATTTAAAAATACCTTTTCTTATGTATTTTATGGCTATTAATTCTGATTTGACATAGAAGTTTTCAAATGTTTTTCTGGTACTACATCTGCCTTTCAAATAGTTAATATACTTTTTTTGATACACATTGTCTATTAAATTACTTGATTATATTTTGACCAAATCTGTTCATATTTTCTTTCAAATTTTCTTATATTGTTTAAAATATATCCATTTCAAAATTCTATGTAAGAAACACAAATATTTCCTCTTTTTCATTAATGATTTGTTATGTTTCATTTTTTGGGTAAGAGAATTAGTAATAAAGTTGTGATTGTCACACTCTAATGTCCAATGTGATGGTTTTAAAAAGTAGGGTCTTTAGGTGATTAGGTCATGAGGTTGGAGTCCTCGATGGAATTAGTGCCTTTATGAGAAGAGCCAGAGAGTGATAGTTGGTCTTTCCATCACGAGATCTGACCATTCTGGGTCTTTTGCCCCATTTTTTATCCTGAACTTATATTTGTAATTTCCTTCTGCCAGTGATTCTTACCAAAATTACTTTAACCTAAGAAGTAGGATTGAGATTGTCCAGAATCCATAGCTAGTGTGAATCCAAACCCTCAAGTGTGCATAAGGGTACAGTTATTGTTACAGATTCTCATGGGAGATATTTTTTAAACTTGAGTTAAAATGAGAAAGACACATCTCTTGGATTACAGTCTTTAGTAGTTGATTTTTATTTATTTATTCATTTATTTATTTGTTTGGTTTTTCAATTACAGTTGTCCCATTTTTGCCCCAATTCTCTCCCCCACCCAGCCGACCCCTTCTCCCGCAATCATATCCCTCCCCGTTGTCCATGTCCATGAGTCATTCATACACGTTCTTTGACTAAACCCTTCCCTTACTTATCCCCCTTCTCTCCCTGATTTTTTCAAATGATCCTTTCACTGCATGCGGGCTGTTAATAAGCTCCCCGCTCCCACTCATGACGTTTCTTAGTTTCACTTTCCTAATTTAGGTGAATACAATTTGTTTCTTACATTTCAGGGGCTGTATGTAAACTTCAGTGCCATCAAATCCCTTTGGGTTTTGACCAGTTCTAGTTCCTACACATGACCTTCCCTTTGTCCTCTCCTTATTTTTAGGTTTAATAATTTATTTTTGTAAGCTTAGCTTACTTATATACATTTAATAGGTTTTTTTTTTTTCATTTTGTATAACATGCTAAATGTTTTCAGAGGACTGTCCATTAAGACAAATATCATATGATCTCACTTATATGTGAATTCTAATGAACAAAACAGAAATAGGCACAGATACATGGAACAAACTGATGGCCAGAGGAGGGGAAGGGGTACATGGGGAACTAGATGAAAGAAAATGAAGAGATTAGCCAAAAGACATATATGCATGACCCATAGACACAAGAGTCTGAGGAGGGGGCTGAGCAGATGCAAGCAAAGGGGACACAAGTGAGGACAACTGTAATAACATGAAGGTAAAATATATTTTAAATATATTAGAAAATGTGAAAAGATATATAAATTGTCATGATGCCAAAGCAGAAGTACTTCTCTTTTAAAGATTTATATGTTCCCCTATTAAAATTTCTCTTTAAATGAGTTTTGGTTTTTAAATAATGATAAGTTTGGAATAACACTGGCATGAATTATATATTGCTCATCAAATAAATTTATCTAATTAAAATAATTCATTGTATATTTTAATAATTTATTGTTTTATGTTAGTTTTATATAACATTAATATATAAGATAAGAACAATATTTATTGTGTTTGTATTATATATGAGATATATTATTAATTATATAATGTTAATGTAATATATTATATATTTGTGTATGTATATACAAGTGTATGTAGGTGTGTATATTTATCTTAAGGCATCAGAAGTTAGAGTGATCCATTGAAAATCACAATCATGCTTGCAATAATAATGCAGCATAAGAGTACTGAAATATATTGATTGTTATTACCATTTTAAGACAAGTACTAGCCCTGGCTGGTGTGGCTCAGTGGGTTGGGCATTGTCCAGCAAACCAAAAGGTTGCCAGTTGGATTCTTGGTCAGAGTACATGCCTGGGTTGCACGCCAGATCCCCAGTTGGGGCTGTGTGGAGGCAACCAATCAATGTTTCTTTGCACATTGATATTTCCTTCTCTTTCTACCTTCCTTCTCCCCTCTTTAAAAATCAATAAGTAAAATAAAAAGAACTAGTGCTATATAATTGTAAGAAAAAATTAATTTGAAATAAAATTCTCAATTTGACCCTTATTTGGCAGTTAGGTTTTATGTAAAACCTGTAATTTAGATAGAAATAATAGTTCACACTTCAAAAAATTTTTGTACAGGACATCAATCAACTTTACAAATAACAATGCAACACTTTATCCACAGCAGTAATAGTTATTTATTTTTGCATGCTTACAAGTTCCATTATTTAATATAATTTTAGTGATTAGACAACATTAAGACTTGTAAAATACTTTCCCTTTTATTTAGTTCTCATTTTGATAATCATTACAGGGATGGGCAATTGAAGAACTGTTACCTACACTTAGAGAGGGGAGCTGAGGCTCAGAAATGATATGAATCATGATCAGTAAGCAAGAGAATTAGGACTCAACCTGGGTCTTCTTACGCCATTCAAATATATTTCAGTTCTCATTTTCATGTTTAATGCAACTGAAGTACACTTGAACTCTATTTTCACTGGAGGCATGCTGATTTTTTGCATTATGTATTACGGTCAAACAGTCATTAGTCTGGGCAGTGTGGGCTATCAGAACAGAAAGGGCTTTGTGAGCTATCTGAATAGAAAACACTTCTTTTATCTTCAACAATACAACATCATTCACAGAATTGTGACTTTTTTTCTGATAAGGAATATTTCATGAAAACAGTAATGCTCTCTTTATCAATGTGTTTTGCTTGTGAAGGCTTTAGCTGCAGTTTATCTGTTCTATAGACATGTAGTTCTTATAAAAATAAATTATTTGCAACATAAATAAGATTTCTGAGTGCTTAATATTTCTTTTGTCCCATCTCAAAGTGCAAAAGACTTATTGGAAATTTGGCTTTAGTTCCTTTATTTCAAGCTTTTCCTATAAAGGAATTGCAGGAATCCCATCATGGTGTAACTACCTCTGACAATGATATAGCAGCAAAATCTCCTGGGGGAAATCTTTGCAAAAAATAACATCTGTCCTACTTTGGACAAAGACCAACGGAAATGAACCAAATTCTTGATTTTTCACCCCTCAAAGTCAAGATACATCGTCCGAGCTATCTCCATAGAAATTGTTTTGACTGGGCCTACCTTATCTTTGTGCTCACCAGGGAATGTAAATAAAACAGCACATTGGATCAATTACACAGCCAAAAATATTTGAGGAGATGGATTTACAGAAATTTTAAGAAGGCTCTATGAAACTTAGGGCAGGAACATTCAGTAGACACGCGGAGAGAAAAGAAAAGAGGTAATACATATGAACTCTATTTCGATTAACTCCACACATTCTCTCATTAAGCATTTTTTCAATTGTCAGAAGGCGGAGGCAGTGGTTTCCAGTGCAGACGCACCTCCAGAATGGAAGCTCTGGGAGGCTTTCTGCAGTTGCAACAACTTATGCTTGAGAAATACCCGTTGCCCAAGGACAACTTTTATTTGGATGATTTTATCTTCAATTGGATGTTGACCATCAATAGCTGGCAGGGAGGTGTCATGAGCCAGGGTGGCAGACGCAGAGCCACCTCCAGAATGGAAGGACTGGGAGGCTTTCTGCAGTTACCGCAAATTATGGTTTGACTTCCTTGAGTCTCTCATGGACAATTTTTATTTGGGTGTTTTTATCTTCAAGTAGATATTGACCGTCAATGGCTGGCAGGGAGGTGTCATGAGCCAGGGTGGCGGAGGCAGCGGTTTCCGGTGCAGAGCCACCTCCAGAATGGAAGCAGTCTGTGGCATTCTGTATCGTCTGTAATTTCTGCTTTGGAACACTCCGTTTTTCTACCAAAAGTTTGATTTCTGTGTCTCTTTTTTTAAATCGATGGCTGTAATCAGTGGTTTCTTGCTCATGTTGAAGTTCTGACAGTTCATATTTATTTTCTAGATCACTGTAAAGTGTCATAAATCTATCAGCCTTTGTGGAAAATTGTCTACTATCCTAGAGTTATAATAAGAGCTAATACTACATTACCTAAATGCTTTCATTTAGAGAGCAGCAATGCAGCATCAAGACTTTCTTTTCTCATTGGAAGTTTGGTGAAGTTTTTGAAGATCCTGCTTTCCGGAGTCATACTTTCTAGATTTAAATCAGGGTCCTACTACAAATTACTGTTATCATGGGTGAGTTATATTACTGTTGCCTCATGTAAAAGAAGAGTGAATGATAGAGCCTACATTATGCAGAGTGGTCTGAAGCTTAAGTTACAACGTAAAGTGCTTAGCTCAGGGGTTGGTTTATAGCAAGTATTCAAATGCTATTTATTACTCATTTTAGAGGTTCTAAAATTAGAGGATTGTATTAGGGGTATCAAAATATTTATTATCCTTAAACTAGGAAGTTTTAAAAGTTTAAAATTCTGAGCTATCATTTAAGTAGCTTTAGAGATCTTCATGGTTTTAGTCACATTACTAACCTGGCTATAAGTATCATTAGGAAAAGCTGAATGAACTGTAAATGGAGATTTTGTTTAACAGTATTATGTTTATTCTAACTTAAAATGGTTGATGCCATCCTTCTCTATTCTAGCCCTTAATTATGCACTCGCTACGATGCAAAACACAGGTCATGGAGAAAACAAAAACAGACACTAAAGGTAAAATTAAAGGTTTAAGTTTCTGAATAAAATTTTCATAGAAATGAAACAAGTTCAAATATATTATATTTGTTTTTGTTTTTGTTTTTATTTATTTATTGTTTTCTATTACAGTTGTCCCACTTTTTCCTCCACTGCCCTCCTCCAGCCAGCACCTTCTCCCACAGTCAATCCCCACGCCGTTGTCCACGTCCATGGATCATCTATACTAGTTCCTTGACTAGACCTTTCCCTTACTTACCCCCTCCTCTCCCACTCCCCCCACACCCCTAGTAACTGTTAGTCTGCTCCTTGTTTACATGCCTCTGATTAAATTTTGCTCATTTTTTTTGTGTTGTTCATTAGTTTCCTGTATTGGGCAAGATATATGGTATTTGTTTTTCGTTGCCTGGCTTATTTTGCTAAACATAATTCTCCCTACTTCCATCCATGTTATTGTAAATGGCAGGAGTCCTTTTTTCTCTCTGCTGAATATTATTCCATGTGTAAATGTACCACAATTTTTTTGGTACATTCATCTACAGATGGGCACTTAGGCTGTTTCCAGCACTTGACTATTGTAAACAGCACTGCTATGAACATAGGGGTGCATAGGTTTTTTCGAACTGGTGTTTCAAGATTCTTTGAGTATAATCCTATCAATGAAATTGCTGGGTAAAAGGCAGTTCCATTTTTAGTTTTTTTTGAGGAAATTCTATACTGTTTCCCATAGTGGTTGCACCAGTCTGCATTCCCACCTGCAGTGCAGTAGGGTTCCCTTTTCTCTACATCCTCTCCAACACTTGTTGTTTGTTGATTTGTTAATAATGACCATTCTGACAGGTGTGAAGTGGCATCTCATTGTCATTTTTAGTTGCATCTCTCTGATGGCTAGTGATGTTGAACATTCTTTCATATGCCTATGGACCCTCTGTATGTTCTCTTTGGAAAAGTGTTTGTTCAGATTCTTTGCCCATTTTTTTATTTGGGTTGTCTGTCTTCTTAGTGTTAAGTCATATAAGTTCTTTATGTATTTTAGAGATCTATCCCTTGTCTGATGTATCATTGGCAATTATGTTTTTCCACATGGTTAGTTCTCTTTTCATCTTGTTGATGTTTTCTTTTGCTGAGCAGAAACTCTTTGGTTTAGTGTAGTCCCATTTATTTATTCTTTCCTTTATTTCCCTTGCCTTCGGAGATATATCAGTGAAAATATTGCTATGTGGGATATCTGAAATTTTTCTATGTTTTCCTCTAGGACTTTTATGGTGTCATGGCTTACATTTAAGTCTTTTATCCATCTTGAGTTTATTCTGGTGTGTGGTGTAAGTTGGTGGTCTAGTTTAATTTTTTTGAATGTCCCTGTCCAGTTCTCCCAACACCATTTGTTGAAGAGGTTCTTTTCATTCCATTTGATGTTCCTTCCCCTTTTGTCAAATATTAGTTGACCATATAGACCTGGCTTTATTTCTGGGCTCTCTATTCTGTTCTGTTGATCTATATGTCTGTTCTTATGCCAGTGCCAGACTGTTTTGATTACAGTGGCTTTGTAGTATAGTTTGACATCAAGTATTGTGATTCTTCCTACCGTGTTCTTCTTTCTCAAGACTGCTGTGGCCATTCAGGGTCTTTTTTGAAGTATAAATTTTTGAAGTATTTGCTCCAGGTCTGTTAAATGTCACTAGTATTTTAACAGGAACTGCACTGAATCTATAAATTGTTTTGAGTAGAATGGACATTTTAATGATGTTGATTCTTCCCATATTATATGTCTTTTGTTGGTGACTGTAATTTAGTTTATTTACCTAAAAATGTCTTTATTTGCCTTTATTCTTAAAAGATGTTTTTTCACACCTCAGAGACCCCCCCATACATTAAACTGACTGACAAGATTCTGTTGAGAACTTGATTATAGAAATAATTTCCCCACATTAAAGCTAATTTGCCCCATGCCTTGGCTTTTTAAAGGTATTTTTGTCTTTTTCTGCTAATTTACTATTAAATAGCTCATTATCATTTAGTTTTATTCATGCAATTTTAGTTTTTGTAGGTTCCTCAAATTGACTAATTATCCCAGTGCTAAGTATAAGAAAATAAAACCCTCTCTAAAACAAATAAGGTCATAAAAATAAATAAATAATTCTATGAAATTGAAAGTGTTATGTCTTATTTTTCAATGTCTAATATCAATTATCCACTATATATAACTTTAAAATTTAATGACATTTAAGGTAATGATAATTAGAAACTTGAAATATAAGATCTAACCTTTTTATCTAAATAATTAACAACTTGAAATATAAGATCTGAATTTTTATTTATATAATCTGAATTGATATAATTTACATAATGTAAATTACTCTCTATAAGGTTGAGTTTTATCACTACTCTCTATAAGTATTAGTTTTATGTATGTATAATTGGATTTAAAAGATATAGGATGCAAGAAAAATATATCTTTTAAAGAGAAAGTGCCTGTGAAATAATATACTTGGAAAGAGAATTTTTAGTTTTCTTTTTTTTTTTTTTTTGTAGTGTGATTTTAGGCAACTCTGTCTCAGTTCTTTCTCTATGCCTCCCTCTCTTCCTCATTCTTCTGTGCTTTTTCTGTCTCAGCTAAATACAACCGAACATATCAGGCTGCAGGAATCCTTCCAAGGATGCCTGATAGTAATTATCTACATAGTAACGCCTGCCTTATTTTGCATTCTCCCTTTCTCCTTTATTAATGGCATAAATCAGAGCTACCTTTATCATAAAAATCCCTCAATGTAAAAATAAAATATGTCTCTAATTAAATAATTTTACCTGTGGTTTAATTCATAATCACGAGGTGAAAAACAGAAAATAGAGATATTATATTCGTATAAATTTTTCTTTAGCACTTTCTCTATTCGTGATCGGTTCTTATTAGTAAATAGGTAAAAACTATGTATTTTCCATTTGCACACATTTTTTAAACTTACAAGAAGCATAAATAAGACAAATTACAAATGTGCAACCATACAGAATGAGGTTCAGCAACTTGTCATGCTTACTTCACAAGACTCAATGATTTGTGTTGAAAGAAACAGGGTTTTGTTAGCAGGATTCCAATTTGTGGCGGGACGTGGGGCGGCTGAGAGCACTCCCGCTCTGGCCCTTCTCTCCCACAAGACCCAGAACTTTTGCTCCTCAAAAGACGACAAGCCAAACCCATGCCCAGAAGTTCCCCGTTCCCTTATCTGTCCTTAAGCCGGTCCCGGGAAACAGGTCTCCACCCTCTCCGTGCACAGGTAGGTTTCAGAGTCATCATCCTCTCGCAGCAGCGCTCTCTTTCAGGACCTGGGGTGCGCTGCCCTCAGTCTGCATGTCGCAGTCCAGGAACCACCTGCCTGGTCCCACAAGAGCTCCTGTCTGTGCAGAGGGCAAGGCCAGAGGCAGGAGCCTGCACACATCACCAAAGCCCCACACTAAGAGAGGGAGAGCTTCACCACACCTTTGCTTTAAAAAGGGCCCTCCCAAACCCCCACGCAAGCAATGGGAAAGTCGTTCAACTTTCCAACCAATGGCCATGTTTGTCTTGGCCCCTTTTCCCAGGCATAGGCAGAAGTCTGCAGTCACCCTGGGTGGGTCGTCCAGCACTCACAGCTCACGTAGGCGCTATATGAGCTCTACCCCCTCCCCCCCCCAAACAATCTATATCACTGGGTTGTGAGTGGCTTGACTGCAGGCACATAATCTTACAGCTCTGCTGTCTTTGTTTACAGTTTGCTGGGGGCAGCATAGTTCTTCCTCTGCCCCTCTTTTCGGGTAGGCATGGGATGCTTTAATCTGCCACCTCGGCAGCTTTCCTGCTTTTTTGCTAAATTTTGGGGCGGGGTTCCCCTGGACTTGGGGTCTCTCCTGTTCTCCAGCAACCTCAGGTTTTACCTACCCCATAACAAAAGAATGTTGTCGTAAGAATACCCAAAGGAAACAACAGACTTCAGAGAAGTTCATTATTTTGGCATAAGAAAATAACACAAAATTGAATGTAAATTACTGAAATATAAAATAAAAATTGAACGGAAATATATGGTGTTGGTTAATGTTTCGGGAAAAATAACAGGAGTCAGAAATGGGTGAATAATGCCGCAGTCTATGTCATGTGCACAAAATGACATGTAATTTAAAGGTGTAGCCGTGGCTAAGTGAATAGTAGAAAATGAGAGACCAGATGGTAGAGGCAAAGGCATTTAGATTTGGTTCTGTAGACAATAGAGAAACTATTGAGGGTTTGTTTTCAAGTGAGCAAACCAATTATATATTTAATCTAAAATAATTTAAGTGCTAGAAAAGTGGAGAAGTAAGAGAAAACATGAATCCAGGAGAATAGTTAAGAAGTCTTTTCAGTAGCTCAAGGAAGTGCTAACATTCATTTCTACTCCATTCATACTAACCAAAAAAAAATCTATGAGTCGAGTGGATATTGAGGTAAAAATGAGCTTCAAGTGTTCTTTTTTACACGTAGCCATTTATTTATTAACAAAACAAATGTTTTGAAAGCCAATAGACTAAATTTAGAATGAGGTTGATCTGAAGTAATACTTTTAATTTTAAACTAGAGGTCAAAGGCAATGATTATAAGTAAAATGCAACCCGCAAAGTGTTGTTTGGCTTTCATTTAATCAAAATGCACAAGTAAATAAATTTAAATACTTTTAGAATAAAAATGCTCTCTAGCTCATGAATTCACTTACTCTCTATTGATCTATTTGTGTTCAACTTATATTTACTCAGCAAGTTTTATTCTGAGTACTCTAATTAAAATTGTAATCATTAACTCTGTCTTCCCAACCCTAGACCTCTTGTTACATGTTTTAAATTATTTTATTATTTTTTACCTTTTTATGTTTAACTTATTTCAGAAGAAATGGCCAAGATTATATATAGAGATCCAAATATATTTCAATTTAGATTTTCTTAGCACTTAAATAATAAGAGTGCAATGTAGTTATTTAATATTTTATTGCTTGTATATTCTTTTTCCATCACATCCCACTAGAAAAATTCCACAATGGGAAGTATCTTTTTGTTCACATGTATATAGTGCTGAAATTCTGCCAGCCACAGAAGAACTTCAATAACTATTCATGAATGAGACTAATATAATAATAACTAGTGCGGACATGGTATTTATTATTTTTCATATATTATTCAATAACCTATATATGTTAACTCACACCACAGGAGTCAAAACTCTATGAGGTCAGTACCAACAATATCCTCTTAATAAATTTAAAGTTAGGTGTGCTTATTCTAAGTCTTAAAGTCATAATTCTATTATACCCACTCCATTTCTGTCTCAGAAAATTAGGCCCCCTTATTTTACCTGTCAGAGAGTTCTGAGATTTTTCAGCATCCTGATACATGAATGCTCAAAGCAAGCCCCGTGGGTCCTTGGATTCAGACGCCTTACTCTTGCTTCTGCAGATGCCTTTGTCTGTGGCTCTTGTGAGGCTGATAGTTTGTTGTGCCCCAAAAGTGGTCACAATGTTGTAGAGAACATGCGACTCTTCTACACACTAAAAACTTGTCCATATCAGAAAGGAATTAGATTGAAAAATGACTTACAGATACTGGATAATCTAAAATCCACACAGGTGTCTTTCAAGGCTATATCCTGGAATAGCTTTTGTGTCTCTCCATCTGTAACAGGAGACCTCATTTATCCCTCATGCCACAATCATGGAAGTGTCTCAGGTCTTTCTGGCCATCTCTTACTATGTGGGCCAAACTAACTGTCTGCATTAAAAGAAGAAAATCTTTTCTTCTCTCCAGTCAGTATTTTCTCTCATAAAGTAGGATTTTAAGTCCTAAATTTTCAGGTGCACTAATAGTCATTTGGAAGTTATTTCCCTTTGGGAAAACTAACCCACCTTTACCTAGAGTAATATAGTCTGTTCCCATCACTTCCAAAGAGGGAATTATCAACAAAGCATTTCCCGAAGTCTGGGCAATTTGGTATTTAAGTCGCTGCAGGTGAGATTCCACAAGTTAGTTCTCTTTATTTGAAAAACAAAAGTAAAGAAGCTGAGCTCCTTTATATAATTTTTCTTCCAGTATTAGATTTAAAAAAAAAATTGCTCCATTTTTTACTATATTCCATCCAAGCTTTACATCTGCAAAAAGTTATACAAAGAACAGCATCCCCCAAAATCACAAGATAATTTACAGGAACACTACAATTAAAAGCAGCACTTAAAAAAGATGAATGGTTTCCAAAACAATTTCATTTCCAGAGGTCAAGTTCAATCACAAGTTTACCAAAGAAAATTTAACTTAAAGTATTTGTGTTTCCAGCACTTTATTTTACTCATGCTTCTCACAAGAACAATATGTAGTATATCCTTCACATTTGTATTTGAAAAACTAAGTCATGTGCTACTTTTAAAAAGATAAGAATTATAAATATATGTAAAAATTTCTCTTCTGATTCTTGTCAAATGCAGGGCATAGAATGAGGATTAGGCAATTTATTTAGCTATAAAAAGACTCAGACAATTAGTCAAAATTCCACAAGAAGTAATAATTTATGCATAAACTAATACATATACTATACTAAAGTATATTAATTAATATTAATTAAATTAATTAATATTGTAGTAAATTATAATTATTAATATGCTATAAATATTGTATTAAATATTCCAGAAAAAAACATTTTAGGAGTATACTCTGGTAAGTTTTGTACAACTTCTTGAAAATACCTTGAGTTCACTTTGGGATTCAGACATATCTGGGGGAAGGGGACTCAAGGGTTTTCTTGGAAAATAGAGGAAAGGACATTTTGAAAAGAACATGGTGGCTCTTTTTCTTGCTTGTTGTTAACTTAGATTGCTTTTTGTAAGCCTGCATTTTTAGAATAAATGCTGTGAATAAAAGCTAAACCAAAGAAGATGTTTCATTGATGACATGATAAAAGTTATTGAACGAGGTGGACTTTAAGGTTTAATGTTTTGATACATGATTCAGAAGGAGGGTGACTGGGAGAGCACATATGAAGTGAAGTCTCAGCAGAGGCAATGGTGGTTTCAATCAGTTATCAGTGGTGGGCGGGGCGGGGGAGAGCAATGACAGAAACATGGGACAACTGTAATACAACAACAATAAATTAATTTTAAAAATCAGTTATCACCATATAATTACATACAGCAGTGGAGATATAGGGCATGTATAGCAGCTATGAAACTTAGCACAATGCACAGGCTCAGCCCAGGAATGGTTGGACCCATAGCCCGGATCTGCCACTTGTTACCGGTACAAACTTGGAAAAAGCTCAATTTCATTATCTATACATTGATGATAAATTGATAACAGAATCTGTATCCTAGAATGGCTGTTAGGAGAATCTGGCAAAATGTTTAACACAACGACTGATACTTAGTAAGTACAGTACGTTCTCTGCAAATATGAGCCATTCATTTTTATTCCACTCTCAGCAGTACCCTTGGAGAAGACAGCAATATCATTGTGACATTGACTAGTTTTCTCAACACAGAATTTAGACTACTACTGTTTCTCTAGTAGCTTGCATATATGTTTGCAGTGAGAACACTAATGTACCTATTAGACTATATGATTATGTCATAATACAATGAGATGAAGCTGGGAGAAAATATCATCAAAAGTTGGAGTTTATAAGAAAACCATAACAGACATTTATTCAGAATTTTTCATGAGCTAGCATGTTGAGGAAAGCATTTCATGTTAACTCATACAGATCTAATAATAACCTCATAAGAAGCTACTATTTTTTTTCCATTTTATTGATGAACAAATAAAGATTAGGGAGCTAATAACTTGCCTGAGGTAATATAGATAATGTATAATAGATCTGGGTCCCAAAACAATGTGGTCTGTATCCACAGTCTGTGGGTAAGAATCATCCTTGATGCTAAATGAGCAAATTTTTCTGTAAAGAAAAAAAAAAAAAAAAAGAGGGAAAAAAAAAGACAAAAACATGTACAACTCGGTTTTAAAGCCATAAAACCCAAGGGAAAAAAAAAATGAGACCTAGAATGATGTAATTCATCTACAGTGTAGGTATAAATTGTCTTATCGGGCAGTAGATACAGTACTAAACAAAAATCTAAAAAGAAGTGAGAATACACATGACTATATTTGTTTTGTTTTAAATGTCTTTTAACTGCTAATTGAATCATGCTTCATTACATAGCTGGGAGAGCTGGATGGATCAAGT
This sequence comes from Furipterus horrens, assembly GCF_987537825.1. Classification (NCBI taxonomy): domain Eukaryota; kingdom Metazoa; phylum Chordata; class Mammalia; order Chiroptera; family Furipteridae; genus Furipterus; species Furipterus horrens. The sequence goes on from NW_028327171.1 coordinate 15,677,296, forward strand.
TTGCAAGAATTAAATGACTATACAATCACACAAAATTAGACATAAAGTCTTATACCTAGAACTGAGTTTTTATACAAATGTGACCACATAGCAACTAAGCAGAAGAGGATAAGAAAAACTTAAACTACTATAAGTTTGAGGGTCTTTTTTCTGCATATCTAAGGAAAAATTGGAAATCAGAGAACCAGATTAAAAAAAAAAATAGTATATATCAGCTATTTCTACCAGGTGCTTTCTTTATCATAAGAAATGTCATAAGCTGCTTTAGTACTGGAAGCAAATTTTTATCAAGAATTTAGAATAAGAAACAATAGTAAGATAGCTACCACACATCTTAGTGTAGGTTATATTACTGTTATATGACGTCTCAGGAAAAAATTTTCTAGAAAACTGATTATCATCTAGAAATCCAGCTGGCAAACCTTCTGGCATCAAGGTCCCTTATAAGGAACTGCCATTTGGCAAAATTTAAGCCTAGTTATTATCCTAGTTATGAATTTATTGCAAGTCGCTATGATAAAAATGGTTAAAAAATAACATTTAAAATCATACATTTTCATAGCAAAACAATGTTTAGTAAGGAAAAAGTGGGATTATTTTATATTTTCTCGTCTTTCTAATGTCTGACAATTTAAAAGAGGATTCTCATATCTGTTTCTATATTCAGTATTTGTGATATCACACATCACATAGCTCCTGGAAAACATCATTGTACTCTATTTAGAGATTTAAAACAAAAAAAGTAGATACCATCCTAGTATCATTATGAAAATTATTTTCATCTCTTGGACCCCTGAGTTATCAGAAAGTCTACACTGAGAATTTCAGGATAAATATCCTGACAAAGAGTAGACGTTTAAATAATGTTTTTGAAGGAATGAATGTGTACTTGAGTGGCAAGTTGCTATAAAATTTGTCCTGAAATTTCATTAGGTGTCATCTTGGGAAATTATAAATTAGACAAGCCACTGTGTCCCGACTGCCATATTCATCAAAACTCTTCAGGTTGAGAACTCTTGAGAGAATTGACTACACTCTGTTGTAACAACCTGATTCTTAGGTAAAAGAAAATGACTAAAAGAAAGTATAAGTGACGTAAAACTTTGACACAAAAATTCAGGAAGGAAAGTTGCTCAGCTATAAAGCTTTTTTAATCTCATAATAATGAAATGAGTTAGGATTCTAGCCTGCAGGATGTAACCCTCAAAGACATCAAAAGGCTTATTTCAATATAAATAACATTTTATTGGCCATTCACTATAGGTATGTACTGTAACATATATTACAGTACTTATCATTAGACTTTATATTAATGTTTGAGATATGTAATACCAATAAGTACACAGAGTCTTAAAACATAGACACTACAAAGCATATGTATAAATTATGATAAATATGTATTATGCATAATATACATATTTAAACGTGCTTACATAAATTAAATTTTAAAATATGACCAAAAATGTTATTTAAAATTTGAAGCTAAAAGAGATCAATTTTCTACTATAGAATCTTTTTAGAAATAGTTATTTAAAAATAATGACTTCTTGTTGTGCCATTTCCCATTCCCAATATAATCTCTGCATTAATATAAAATATCAAAGTCTTAATGTCTGATATATCCTGGGAAAGAAGCTTTACAACCTCAACCTTTTAAATATTCTGTATTTTGATTGTCCTGCCCTTCAACTCCACTTAGAGTTTATAGCCTCAGTGAACTGTGAAGAAGAAATTCGATTGACAGGAAAAAAATATCACAAAATTCTAAATATTAAAGGTGTCAGCTATAACTCTTAAATTGTCTTATTTTATTTGCCGATGTTAAGGACTCTAATGGTATCAGTGGTCATATTTTTGGACAGATTTTGAAATAAACCAAAATAATTATGGTTTCGGGTGGTGAAATGTGTATAGGTGTGTGTGTGTAAAGAACTAGTATTTTATTTAATTAAATTAAACAAAAAAGAACTAGTACTTTTTAGAAGAGAGTTTTCCCTTTGGTTTTCAGGCTTGTGCAATATTTTCAAAGCACAAACTCAAATTTAATCATGGAAGGAAGAGATTATTGCAATGGGGAATGAAGAAGCTCTAACCAGTCATGGTCAGAGGACGTAGATGCTCTGTATGAGCTCTAAATAGCAGCTGGATTTGCCTAAATGAAAAAGAGGAAGTGAATATAGGGGGCAAATATCACTCTTTAAAATACAAGGCAATTTCATGGAATGGAACATTGTTGCTGATTGCAAAGAAAAGTCTGTTATAATTAGATCGGAAAATCAGAAAAAGAGGGGCTTGATTTGAAGAGCTTTACACTAGACTAAAAGGAGACAAGATGAGAAATTGGAGTGGTAGGAAAACTTAAGTTGCTCTATAAGGCTAGCTCTTCCCTTGCATTCAAAGTCGTGGGGAACAATAATATCGCACAAAGAAAGCCTGCAGGTTCTGCTTGTTCATAAACGCATTCACTTGCATTCTATTTTCCGCTTCTCCTCATCTCCCTTTCTCTCTGTGCATTTGCAGATGTGTCTATCTATCTTCATTAAAACTCAATCAAGGAGAACATTTGTATTTCTAGCTGAGAAGCAGTTTTCATGGCTTGGTAAGCAAACTGCTTTCTTCGGTGCATATTACTGTAATGTAACTCAGACATTTCTTTCCATGTTTTGTTTAACCCGAGAGGTTGTAAGGAATAGGTGAAATAAAATGTATATGAATGAGCGGTTAAAGATTGGATAATTATTGCCTCTAAGAAACTTCAATAACTCGTGCATGGGAAGACAGTACTTTCTGGTAACCATATGCATTACAAAGCATTTCTTTTTATTCCCAGAAAAATAGTGACACATTTTCTCAAAAAATTGCATTCTGAACTATTTATTGGGCAAAGAGAGTTTACATTGCAATTTCTTTGCTAATCCACAAAATTCTTCCAACAAAAATAACACAAATTGTGTACCTTTGCATCTGCTTGTAAAAACGTGTATAGAAATATTTATTAAAGCATGAAATCACACATATTAAAACATGAAATTATTCCAGGGTTGTGCCCAGGATGTCAGAGAAAAAACTGTTACTGTTCTGTAGAGGTCATGTCCTTTGCTTTATTACAGGTTGACAAAATAAATCATAGCCTCCTGATAGCAGGTTATGTTGTCATATATGAAATTAAATATATAGTTATATTTATTACAACATATTTTAGTTCTGATTCTTTAAAAATTTGAATGATAAAGTAGAAACAGCAGTTATAATTATAAATTTTATAAACATCAGCTTATTTTAGATATTTTCACAAACTTTTCAGAGAATATAGTTTCTAAACACTTTAATATATCTCAAAATGTGAATAGACTCTATAATAAAATATTCAATTATATATTTTATTAAATATATTCATATTTAATACACATTTTTTATTATAGATGGGCTATAAAACAGTTAATCTCTCCATGTATAAATCACCAGTAAAATAATAATTGTTAGATCTTTAAAGATTCTCTCTGGTACAGAATCTTAGATGTCTATTTTCTTTCAAAGCATATATACTAGCTGGTTTTTGTGAGGGATAATCACAAACAAATCAAAACATCCATTATTAATAGTGCCATACTAAGTAATTTCTCTCATCTTACCATCCCTGCTGCCTCTTTCTCCCATATTCAGTTTATTTCCATCCTTCATGGCTACAGCAGGAATAATCACCAATAATCACCCTCTCAGTCCCCGCAGCTAGTGTTTGAAATATATCTGGGTGTGATGACAAATTATTTAAAAAAAAACATAGAATCATTATTATTAGCATCATCACTATTCACCTACTTTAACTCCTCTTTTATTCAAGAGAGATCCATTATGTCATAAAATGCATACTTTGTAAATTAAAATATGTAAAATATGAGTAAAATTTTGAGAAGAGCAAATGACTTTAAAAATAAGTTTGGATTAGGCTTCTACTCTATAAATATAATGATAATGAAAACAAGTAAAAAAGCTATTTGACAAGTGTTTGTAGACTCTTATTTTCTTCTTCCAGATGTTTTATTTCCCTACAACTCTTTCTTTTGCATGCATCTTCCGATGATACAAGAGAACCGTGAATTGCTCTGAGTTTTCTTCACCTGAGGCATCAAGTCTCTTCTGTGCCAGAGTTGAGACTTTGGAGACACAGTCAGGTCCTTCCTACTTTCTTGCTTCTTTAAATTTTTAGCTTCCAAACAGTCATCTTCAGATAGCTGTAAAGTCTCAGATGGTAGTAGGCCTTTGAGAGTGAACTTGAGTAAAGAGAGTCAGAGTTGTGAGAGAGAAATTCCCCAAAGATGCTCCAGCTCCCATAGAGAAGTTGACACTATCTAACCCCAGCCCAACAGGAATGGACAGGCACTGAAGACTCAAACTGCATTGCTTCTTCCGCCTGTGTTTTAATAGTCGTTCTCCTGGCCCTATTGTCCCAGAAGCCAGAGGGCAAGGGAGCTCAGGCAGAGAATAAATCAGGGTTGCAAGCACGGAACACAGTGGAGGAGAGTGCAGAGTGAAATTGAGGGGTGGGGATGGGGGAAGCAGTGAAAACTGGTGGCCAAGGTAGAAATAGAAATATCCTGGCGTGAACATTTTTTTCTCCTCTCAAGTAACAAAATCTCCCTTTTACAGAGCATTTTATTGCCACTGCTTTAAGTAAACAGCATTAAAAGGAACAAGTAATCTCCTAGATTCTGGGACAGAGATAAGAGAACAGAAGACTAGCTTTAGAAAAGAGTAGCTTTAGAACCCTTTGAGGGAAGTTACTTAACTATCCCTTGACCTTGAGTGACAGAAGCACAATTTGATAGTAGACTAAATTTTCTATTGAATATGATTGATGGAAAAGGATGATTTTGCCCCTCTGACAACCCCACTTTAAATTTCAGTGAAGAGTCCCTACCAACTTGCAGAAAACGTATCTTAGCTGTCAGAAAAAGCGCAATTGGTGAAATGATGATAGCTGCAACAATTTTGAAGGCTCTGAGTAAAAGTCATCCACCTATCCATGCATAGAATGGTGGAAATGGAAACCAAGATGTGCTTCTTCTCTCTGGCTCAGGGTCAAGGATTCACCTACTAAGTGGGCTTATTTGTGTCTTAGCAGTCCTGTCCTCCCGGCTAGATGCAATTAAGTAGATAATTGGGCCACAGAGATCTCATCAGCGGCAATAGGTCCGCAGCCCCTGAAGTAGAGATTTGAATTATTTTAATCATTAATGTGTCTCAAACCTATAAATATAAATGGTATTATATTCTATAAAGGTTTCAATAGGGATCATTAATTTAAAGTGGGTGTAAGAATGATGAATCTATTAGAAGGTTGTTATAGAGTGCAGGCCAACATTACTTCAGCTTAGCAACACATATTCTACTTTCACAATTAAGGACTCCAGACCCATTAATTATATTACTTTCTCACTTTACAAATATGAGTTCAAAGTTTCTATCTATAATAATATTTTTAGAAAGACAAAGTCAATTCACTTATCTTTATGCTAATACATGAAACTTTCAGCTCTATGAGGGTAGAAAATGGATCAGCATACTATAGTCCATCACTAGTTTTCAATACATATTTTTGGATAAACAAAGAAGAAAAGGAAAAAATAGAAATAAAATAGTTCCCATACTGTAATATCTAACATGTCAGAATGTTGTCTGTATTTACTTTTTCTTTTCTTTTTTTTAATCCACTGCTCTATTCCAGGCATATAAACCAATACTTGGCACATGAGAAGGTGGTCAATAAATACATGTTAAATAAACATGTCCTAGACTCTCTTTTAACTACAGTTTATGTAAATCAATCAATTTCCTAGGTAACCGTACAAAGAGTTTATGCATTTGTTTATCCAAAGTTATGAGAGACATATTTGTATATTCCAACTTCCTTTGACATTTTCATGCTTTGTTTATAGTGATCCTGGCAATGTGACTCCTTCACTTCAGTCTCAATCTTCACATTTCCCTTAGAAAGAGAAAGAAAAGGGCAGGGACCCTTATTGTTGAGTAGCGTGCAATGTGTTTCTAGAGATGCTTTGCTGGCAATATCCATTCAGAGTTACAGAAACGGGAGTTTTAGAGAGCAGAAACACCACTGATTAGTCTTCTCTGGGATAGCTGCAGCCCTGTATTTATTAAGTAATTTATTTGTTTGCAGCACAGAAAGTAAAGGTTTATTTTTAATAGTGGCCCACACCCAGAGATACAGGTGAGCTAATGCTCAAAGATTTGGCTTCCAGTGGCTTCCAGCAGATAGATTTTATTGGGGAATTATCATTAAATCTGATGACTAAGAAGAGAGTTAGAGGTGTGATCAGAATCATGGTCTCTACTGATTGTTCCCGGCTAGGGTAGGGGATAGGCAGTCAATGCATCTCTGATTTAGATTGTTCTTATTTTTAAAACTGAGAGAATAGTGATTGTGCCATGTCAAAAGTAGGAGAGTCACTAGGAAAGATATTCTGTACTTTGAGAAACCAAAGTTTACTTTTTATGGACTTTTTTGCATTTTAAATGTTTTTAAAGTGAGTTTGTCATATCACTTCTCATTTAATTACCGATTTGGACATTTCAGACTGTCATACCAGGGTCACAAGAAGGAAACAGATGGTCAGTGTTTAACTGAATTAATTTATTGTTTTGTTTGTTTATTTTTAGAAAATGGGCAAAGAGATATGTTGTACTAAAGTGTGTGTTCGATTATGAAGTAATGTTCTAGTGTTCTCTAAATTTATATTGTTTTTCTACAGTTCATTTCCAATCCAAGCATCTATGTACACATAGTAATGTAAAAGTCGTTAATCATATTGATGACGATAGATATCATAAAGAGATAAAATATAACATTTATATTTGGCATTGGTCTTAGTTTTTCAACAGTAACTGGGGTATATAGAAATAGACAGTATTTTTTCCTGCATGCTTTTCAACTTTCTCACAATTTCCCTTTCACACACTCAGTAGCAGCAAAACAATCATTGCACTGAGTAGTCTGACTCATTTCAAGTAACAATCACTTCTGATTTAACTTAGTAATTCATAGATTTACTCCATCTCTCTTTTGGTTAAATACTGAGTTTTCCAGAACTTCTAAGTGATTCCTTTAGTCAGGATTACATCCTGGTTCATGGGTATTTTCGCTGTGCTGTCTTTTAGACTTCAGCCTCTGTCCTTATGGCATCTACAGCACTTCAGTCCAATCTGTCTTTTGTTGGCAGGACATATGTAGTCTTTTAATTATGCCCTTTTTCAGCCCCATGTAAATTTGTACATAGATCTTCATGTGACTCACTAAGCCAGCACCATGAGGATTCTGAGTTTTATTCCATGTTCCTCTTTAGGGCACAGAAGAACTTCCAAATCCCCCCTTTACCCTATAACATCAAAACAGAGTGGTACATGTGCATAATAGGGGAGGGGATGAGTAGGCTGTAGTGGAGAATTATGGGATGTTAACAAGACCAGAATCTCTCTGTCTTATTTTCTGACTCTTTTCTAGTTCCTAGAGTTCTCCATATTGTGAAGCTGACTTCCTCTAGGATTCCTAGGAGAAATAGAAAATTAATTCTCTTTGCTTTTTGAATCCATGAGCCTATGGGTGTTGAGATGTTTTTAAGTAACTAAGATTTCTAAATGCTGAGATTCCAAGACACTAATGGGTTAGTGTCCTTTTGTGGAACTTCCCTATATAATGTTATTTTACATACTCTCATCACTGTTTCTTTGTCATCTATATTGATTATAAAATGCCATAATATGTTGTATAACAAACAATCATGCAACCTCAGTGAGAAAAAAATTAAAAAGTTTACTTGGTTCAGGTTTTATGTTGGTGAGGAGGCACTGGTGCCTGAGTGTTGGTAGGATTTTCATTTGTCTATGATGGTTTTCTCTAAAACACCTGGAGCCTCATGACACTGGTCCATATATGTCTCCTGCCTCACCTTGGACTAGCCTGGGTATAGTCTCTTGATGTGGAGGATATATAAGTATATAAATATTTCTAGTGCTCTATCTCTGTATCATGTTTGTTAACAATCAAAGTGAGAAGTTTGACTGATCCTGTTGCTGGTGGAAATCAGGCTTGTGTATGGGATTGCAAGGAAAGTATTCCAAGGACCCACACATGGGAGACTGTGGTGTGGCAAAATGGTTTATTTGGGAAAAATTCTGCCTTTGGGTTTCCAGCGTCCCACCACTGTTGTCCCGTTGTGGAAGAAGTCCAGCCGTGTCCTCAGCAAGGTCACAGCAAAGGTGAGTGTCCAGAGTTTCTGCTTCATATTACGGCTTAGTCCCTTGAAGCCCACACAGTCAGTTGTATACCCTGGTAGCTGCTAGACCTCCGTGGTCATGTGCTCCTGGGCAAGAGAGAATGTGAGGATGCAGGGGTCAAGTTTGTCACTGGGTGGGTGAGAGGGCGGGAGCTTCTTTGTTGCATTTTGGACAGACCAAGTACTTTTGATAAGTCTACCCCTAGTTAGACTGACATGCCTCTGTGGTCAAGCACCTTTCCTCAGTAGCCCCCAAGAGTTTGGTACCAAAGTGGGGAAGGGAGAAATGTTAATCCATTTGGTGGATCCATACTATGATGCCCTGGGATGGGAAACTATGGCTTCCTGGCTAAGCAAGCAGGCTCATATTTCCTAGTTTTTAAACTCATTGTCTAATTCCCCCCACTCCCCTTTTTATTAATAGCTAGTTAACTACCCATGGCAACAATCCCAGAGTCCCGACTGGTGCAGAAGACCCTGCCTAGTGTAGAGTGCATTCAAGGTTACACACTAAAACGTATAGATATCAAAAGGGCAAAGGGTTAGAGCCACTAATGCAATTAACTTAGCAAAATTTTTTTTTGGGTGGGGCAGTTAAACGATGTTCATACTCCTTGAATTCCTTATCTGTAATTACTTTTTAAAAAACACTATACTAAACATTTTTTAGTCTGTGTGTTTCATATAAAGAGAGAGAATTGATTATGGAAAAAGCATGCTTCCGTCTCTCTCTCTCTCTCTTTTTATAATTGCAGCTTATTTCTTGCAAGTTATGTGACTTATTTTGGGGGAGAAATATATATATATATATATATATATATATATATATATATATAAACTAATTCAGTCCATACATCCCACTGCAGCAGCCTCAAGCAATTCTTTATGATCTTATTTTTTCTCTGTGTTTATTGTTACTGGACTAAAGGGATTTGTTCACCTGCACACATCAAAGTCCAATCAAGCCCAAGCAGGAGTTTGCAGCAAAGTAGAGGTTCATTAGCTGAGGAAAGCCTGGGGTCATATGTGAGATAATGCTCAAAGTCTTGGCTCCTGGAAGGTTTCCCAGAGATGGGTTATATAGGGGGGAAATAATCATTAATTGTGGCTAAAGGAGTTGAGGTCCTGGGCTGTACTCATTGGTTGGGGCCAGGTGAAGGAGTAGTTGATCAATGTGTCAGGTCCTGATGTCAGCCATGGGATTGTTCTGTCTGGGTTCATTAAGGCGCAATGAAACCACTTTCAAAGGCCTGGGGCTGAAACACCACGGAAGTCAAGATGCTCTCTTTAGCTTAACTAAAACTCTGTTCTGTGGTCAACAGACTTGAGGCTTTGTTGTTAAGACAGTTTAAACTGACCAGCATCTGATATCCTGAGGGCTTAATGATTAAGAGAGGGAGTGAACGGAAAGGAGAAAAGGTCTTATTAAGGAAATGGAGTTTCTGTGTGGCTACACATTCTCCACATGGCAACCAGAGTTATCTTTCTAAAACAAAAATCAGTGTGTTGCTTTCTCAACATCCCTGTGTTTTTGCCCATTTATTGCAATTTAAAATCCTTGCTGTGATTTCTAGTGTCCTTTCAGGACCCACCCAGTACCAGCTTCTCCAGCTTTATCTCTTACTCTCCTCTGCCACTGTGCCTTCTGTGTCTCTAACAATCCTATTTCTACAACCATGCCAGCTGATATAATGCAGTCATATTAGTGTTATTCTGGTTTTCTCTTTGTTATTGCCTCAGGAGGAATAAAAGGTCACAGTATTGTTACACCTAAGATGTTTTGGAGAGATTAGGTGTGCAATTTAAGATTTCCTCCATTAACTCAGGAGAAACCAAAAGTAGAGATTTATTGTCTACGAAAGACAAGTGAGGGAACCTCTTGCTGTTGGAGTAAATCCCTGTGATATACCTGGGATAGCCACACACTTTTGAAACTTTATACCATCAGTACTGCCTGCTTAGACTGAAAGGGATAATGCAATGCCAACAACAACAGCAAAAAGAACACATGCGGTGTCACAATCCTATAGGCAGAAAACAGCCTGATAAAACTACTTAGCTGCCAACACATGCTACGCATCATGACAGAGGATGAACTCTGTGGATGAAGCTGCCAGGCCACTGAATGGAGCCATGAACTACAGAGACCCTGAAACCTGGGGATAATGGATAATAGTCGAGCTTGTCTAAACGTAATAGAGGTGCATCACAGGACATAGAATATTGAACATGCTGGACAAGTAATTTTGCCATGGCCTAATCTTCATAGGCAATCACTGCTTCCATGAGGAAGACTCCTGGGGAAAAAGGACTTGAGGATGTGGGATTCTAAATGGAGATTGTAGAGCGTAAAGGAGCTAAGGGTATTTAAAGGAGAGAAAGAGAGAAATGATGAAGTCCAGAGACTGACTTATTAGTATTCAGGCTATCATCTACTACAGCACTAGCAAACACTTCTACCACCTAAGTAAACACTAATTAAGTTGTACTAATCAACAAATTTATCTCAATTTGCCTAAACCTTTTCCCTTTATTCAACTCTTTGGGAAAGCACCAGGGTTAAAAAGATGATAATAATCTGCTAATCTTACATGATTTCTCATCACTATTTAAAATATAATGTCTACCACTAGTTATGTTCTTAATATGTGGTACTGTTTACATGTTTGTGTGTATATCTACATGTATATGTTATATACTTACTATGTGTGCATATATACACATATGTGCATTGTACATATTATATATAGTATGAAAAAGTATGAATATATTAGTTTAGGAAAGGCATTTACTTACCTAAACCTAAGCTGTTGATGTTTCTTTTCTGACACTTAGGAGTCTGAGTTGGTGTGAAATGAACACTTTCCCTGTCAGCATGGATTTTGCATGCTGCCCCAGCTCAGTGATAACTCATGGGCGTGTGCCACTATTTAGTATCATCTGGGTATTGCTACTTTGGGAACACTGGTGTGAATGTTACAAGTAAGAGTTTTCAGACAAAATGCAGTGCATGGAGGGACAGAGGTAAAGACATAATCATCGTGAGATTTATAGGCCTCTTCGAAAAAAACAGAGAATTTGTTCATGAGCAAATACAAGAGGCTCTAGAGAAGCCGGGATAAAACAAGAGGCTGCTGGGTGGTGTCATGCGCTGTTTTCACAGTGACAAAGGCAAGGTCAGTCTTAAACAGGCAGCGGTGGCTGTCGATGTTGTCACTAACTCATTTGTACTCACGGGCCTAAGGAAACATGGGAAAGGGTTAGTAAGTAACAAGGAGATAACTGAAGTCTTATTTCCCTCTTAACAGTATCAGCTTCAGGAGCTTAGAGTTTTACCTGACATTAGAAAGGAATGTTACTTGATATGTCATTTGTTTTAAAGTGTTATGTTATATATAATTAATTGTTATATATACATATATGTACGTGTTATATATAATTATGAAATAAAAGACTTTTGAAATTAACTTTAAAAATTAAATTGTTCATGGAAAAAATGTTTTGACTGGAAAATCAAAGTGGCTTTACCCATACCCTTACAATCTTCTCACAACATGAAGAAGACTATATACACATCTTGTCCTCTGTACTTTTCTATTCCTCAGGGATCGTTATCATTCTGATTTATTAATACTTGGAGTTGAATATGACAATTAAACATTTAGATTTGTTATCTACTTTCTTGAATAGATGAATATGTTATCTAATATATTTGTTTGCATCAGAAAAACTTATTAGAATATGATGACTGTTATTTACAATGTTTAAATGAAGCCAGAAAATAGTTTAACTTTTAAAACACATCTTACTACCTAGAGAAACAAACTAAATGTCAGGAAATGACTTAATTGCAAGCGGAGAAGATAACACTGTCCATAAATCCTGAAAAGCAAGGTTTGTTAAAGGTAATCTATAACGTTGTAATCCCAGGAGATAATGAAGAGCTGACTTTAAGTAGCAAATACATCGGGTCCTGGCAAAGCACTTGAAGAAAAATCTTTCAGGTGGAAAAAACAAGCAGACAATTAAACAGGAGGCCAAGAAAACACCTGGTCTTAAATGGACTCAGTTAAAGAACAAAAATATTTTCAAGTTTAATGTAGTTTTTTGAAGGAGTAATAGTTAACAATGTATTTGTCTAGAAAAATTAACTTTTTAAAAATATTTTCATATTATAATCCTTCAGTATTAGTCAAGGCTATAGAACTAGTCTTTAAAAATAATACATAATTCATATTAACAAAACCTAGAAAAGTATTTACTAAAATGTAAAAAAACAAGTAAAAAATATATCACATTACTTTTATTTATGTGTATCATGACATTGCTTATTATATCTATTATATTATTATAGAAGTGTGCCTACATGGGCAGGGATGTGTCATATATATGTCTAAAAACTGAGACCTTTTAGTGCCTAGAAGAGAATCTGATTTACATTAGATACCCCAACTTAATTTCCACATGAAGGGTGAGAACAGAAGACCATCAATACTCTTAGGTTCAGTAAGAGCCTCAAAAACCCCCACCCAATAAGTTGATTAGCAGGAAGTAAAAATCACAAACAGTGACTATTGAGGAGTCCAGTGAAAAGTTCCTCAAATCTTGCAAAACACCAGTAGGAGGTAGAAAATTTTTTACTCCCTTATTCTATTCTTCTCCCCAGCAACATGCCCAATAAATCACCAAGTGCCTTCTCCTGAACAACATACCAAACAGAACACCAAGTGCCTCGTAGTTACCACCATTGTGCCCGCTGTTACCCCCAGAATCAACCCATCGTTCCTGCCGTTACCCCCAGGCCAAACCAATCACTAGGCACCCCAACACCCTGTTCCAGTCATCCTCTATCCCTCCCTTTAAAACCTTGTCAGCCTGTACACCAGCTGCTGTTCTCTCCTTTGAGACAGCCCGGCAGGTTCCTTTTGATAAATCTTGCATCTCAGCTTTCTTGGTTTCGGTTTTTACTATTTCTAACAACTATGAGTTACAAACAGCTTTGGGGACCCTAGTAATACAACATCTTCTTTTTGAGGTTAAAAAAGATAAAGTTGGCTTTTTCACTTCAGAAGGGAAACCACATTATATTTTCCTGCTTAGTGAAAGCTGGGACCAAAAATATTTTATGACAAGAAAATTCTGACAGTAACTCAGATTGATACTATATCTACATATTTATATTTAACAAATGTAGTTTGAAATTTAAGGAGAAACTTTTATTCCTCTTCATGTCTTATGAAATATGTATGTATATATGTTCTCATATTATCTTGACTTTCATGTGGCATTTTGTAAGAGTTCTTATTTATCTTCTTGAACTTTACAGATAAGAAAAAGTCATTGATCTGTCTTCTTTCTACGGACTCCAATTACAATTTCAGATGACATTGACTATTTACCTAGATCTTCTTGGAACTTTGATTTATCTCTGCTCATCATGACACTACTTTTATTTTTAAATTAAATATTTTATTTATTTATTTTTAGAGAGAGGAGAAGTGAGGGGAAAAAGAAGGAGAGAGAACCATAAATTGGTTGCCTCTCATATACACAACGACCAGGGATAGAAATCCCCCAACCCAGGCATGTGCCCTGACCAGGAATCAAACCAGCGACCTTTGGCTTTGTGGGATGGTGCCCAAATAACTGAGCAACACCACTGAGAGTATGACTACTTTTACAGTGGGAAAAAATAGATTTCCAATGATTGTGCTCATTCAGCACATTTTTTAAAAATCATTGTAAAACCCAGTGATCATCTCTGCCAAAATAGATTTTTCTAGCTAGAAGTGAAGCCGACTATTGTGTAAGAGCTTTTATGTATGTAATTGCTGTATATTATATACTGTTTATGTAAACACTGTCGCAACAAAGGTTGCCACAACTCTTTGAGAGAAAATGCTTCTTAGTCAAAGTGCTTAAATGTCTGTTCATTGGAATATTTTTAGTGCATCTTTAAACACAGGTTTTCCATTCTCATCAAGAACTTCAGTTCATTGAAGCCCCTTTTTACTTTCTTTGCATTGTTCTTTAACTACTCCACGGGTGACAGGAAGGATGCATTCTGTCTTTCTTTAGCCAGCACAACAGCTGTATAATATCCTCATTAGCAACCCTTGATATTTCTTCAAATTTAAAATTTGTTATATGTAACTGTTATGGTTGGTGTTTAACTATACATAGATCAAGGAAAGAGAGCGAAGGGAACTAGACATTGAGTTTAATAAACTGGGAACCATAAGCCTGTTTGCTTGCTAGCCAGGAAGCTGCAACTTCACAGACCCGAAACTGCATTGCCCTGCCAAGAGGATTAACACTCCTCCCTTCCCCCCACCAGTACTAGATTGTTGGGTAACTCAGAGAGAGGAGGTACTCGACCACAGATGCCTGTGGATAGGGGATACACCCTATCCAAAGTCTGTGAAAGTTTGGGAAGTTGGTTGGTCATTTTGAGAAAGCACCTGGTGCATCCCAAGCCCAAACTGATATAATCCCAGGAGAAGAAAGAAGCTCTCTTTTCTTGCTCATGACCTGCAGTCACACAGTGCAATCTCCTGTTCTCCCCATGTGGCCCAGCAGCCCCGTGGCTCATGGCCATGCAATGCCACGTGCAGTTATGATTCTCAATTAGTAAAGATTGCTAATAATAGGTACTAAATGCAAAACAACTTCTGAAAAGAAATAAACAAAACAAAACAAAACAAAACTTGGTTCATGAAGGGATGTCAAAGGGGCTTAATTCAAAACAGAATTCAGATAAAATAGAATCAAACTTTGAGTCAGACTTTTATAAACATTTACACTTCTGAACACATACCCGTATACACATTCTCCCTGACACACACCCTTATACCTTTCTCTTCGTCAGCTCTGCTTTTTCCTATATTAACCTTTTTCCCAGGACTGTTTTTCCACATTGTGAAGCTGCCCTTTGTCAATTCAGGTATTGGAAATCTTTAACATGCTCTATCAGAAACTGAATCCTGGCTCTTCTCGCGTTACTTAGCCACCCCTGGTACAATCACTGTATCCAAGAACACAGATGAACATATTTAGGCCAGCGTGGGTCTTATGTGCATCTTTATGGCATGAAAAGCAGGATCATGGAACTGCATGCTTCACTGTAATTACACAGAGAGATGGAGAGGCAATTCCCCCCAAAAATACAGGGAAGTCAAAATGCAGACAATATATACTTTATGTATACATTTCTCAGTTTCAAATCTTAAGCAACACCGTTAAGTTCATACATTAATTTTAACAAACTCAATGTCTGTAAAAACAGGTTACTTCTAACTTGGTTTTATGAGCATACTACTTCTCTAAAAAGAACCTGCGCATTCTCTAAAAGATCTAACCAGCTATTAGTAGAGAGGAAATAATGCTATTTTTCTCATACTCCACAATCCAAAGTAATTAAGATATATGCTGGCAGCATTATTTCAGTCATTTAATTAATATTACACTGAAACCAGACAGGTGTCTAAGATGTATATAAAACAAATGGAGTAGTTTCTTTATAGCTTTTCTAAATTATTATTATGTGTGAAATTATAATTATTATACTTCAAATTATTTCTAAAAGACAACATGGCATTGGACTGAAGACTCCAATCATTGTTAATATATAACACCTCCCAATAATCAGCAAAATATCATGCCCATGAAAATTATCACACCCTCTAAAATTAAGCATATCATGCAATACTTTTTTAATGCATTTGTTTCAGGTGTACCACTTGTTAGACAATCATATACTTTGCATAGCGTTCCACTCAATATTTGATTTCTCTTTTTAGTGCCTTCTAGTTTTGTGAGTATAGGTTTTTTGTTATCTCCTTGGTTAAATTTATTCTTATGTGTTTATTTTGGTGCATTTGTAAGTGGGATTTTTTTTTCTCGGTTTTTTTTTTTTGATAGTTCATTATTGGTGTATTAAAATGCAATTAATTTATTAATATTAATTTTGTATCCTGCTACTTTACTGAATTTGTGTATCAGTTCTAGTAGCTTATTGATGGAGTCTCTAGGGATCTCTATGTACAGTATTTTTTCACCTGCAAATAGAGAGAGTTTTACTTGTTCCTTTCTAATTTGGATGTCTTTTATTTCTTTCTCTTGTCTGATATCTGTAGCTAAGACTTCCTGTACTATATTGAACAGAAGTGGTGAAAACAGACATCCCTGTGTTTTTCCTGATCTTAAAGGAAAAGCTTTTAATTTTTTTCCATTGAATAAAATGTTATCTGTCGGTTTCTCATATATGGCCTTTATTATGTCGAGGTATGATCCCTTTATTTCATTTTGTTAAAAGTTTTTATCATAAATGGGTGCTGGATTTTTTCAAATGCTTTTCTGAATCTATGGATATAATTGTGTGATTTTTACCCTTCATTTTGTTTATGTAGTGTATCACATTAATTGATTTGTGACTATTATAATAACCTTGTGTTTCAAGAATAAGTTACATTTGATCATGTTGTATGACCTTCTTAAAGTATTGCTGTAGCCAGGTTGTTAATATTTCGTTAAAAGATTTTTGTATCTATGCTACTCATGAATATAGACCTATAATTTTTTTCTTTGTAGTGTCTATCTGATTTTGGAATTAGGGTAATATTGGTCTTGTAAAATGAGCTTGAGAGTATTTCTTCCTATTGAATTTTATGGAATAGTTAGAGAAAGAGAGTTATTAATCTTTTTTGAGTATTTGGTAAAATTCTTCTCTGAAGTTGTCTGGTCCAGGACTTTCATTTGCTGGGAGTTATTTGATTACCACTTCAATTTCATTGATTGTAATTGGCCTGCTCACATTTTCTGATTCTTCCTGATTCATTTTTTGAATATTGTATATTTCTAGGAATTTATCCATTTTGTCCCATTTTTTGGCACATAGTTGTTTATAATATTTTCTTACAATCCTTTGTATTTCTCTATTGTCATTTGCTACTTATCCTTTATTTCTAATTTTCTTTATTTGGGCTCCTCTTTCTTTCTTTTTTATTTATGAGTCTGATTAGAGGTTTGTCAATCTTGTTTAGCTTTTCAAAGAACTAGCTCTTGGTTTCAATGATTTTTTTTATCATGTATTTTTTTGTTTGTTTGCTTTGTTTTTGTCTTCATCTCATTTATTTCTTCTCTAATCTTTATTTTCTTTCTTTTACTCATTTTGGGTTTTGTTTGTTGTTATTTTGTTGTTCTTTTTCTCCTTTTAAGTGTGAGGTTCGATGGTTTATTTGATATTTTCCTTGTTTCTTGAGGGAGACCTCTATTGCTATGAATTTTCCTCTTATGACAGCTTTTGCTGTGTCCAAAACCTGTGGGTTGCTGTGTGTTTATTTCCATTTGACTCAAGTTACTATCTGGCTTCTTTAGTGATCTCATTGTTGACACATTCATTGTTTAGCAACAATGTGTTTGTGTGTTTTTCAGTTTTTTCTTGTAATTCATTTCTGGTTTTATACCGTTGTGGTTGGAGATGATAGTTGATATGATTTTAATCTTAAATTTACTGAGACTTGTTTAGTGTCTAACATATGGTCCATCTTAGAAAATCCATGTGCACTTGAAAAAAATGTATATTATGCTGCTTTGGGGTGAAATGTTCTAAATATATCAATGAAGTTCATCTGATTTAGTGTGTCATTTAAGGCTGCTGTATCTTTGTTGATTTTCTGTCTGGAAGACCTAGCAATTGATATCAGTGGTATATTAAAGTCCCTTACTGTGATTATATTACTGTTGATCCCTCCATTTATGTCTATCAGATTTGCTTTATATATTTATTTCCCTCTATGTTGGGTGCATACACGTTTACAGTGGTTATATCCTGTGGTTGGACTGATGTCTTTATTATTAGATAGTGTCAAGGCTTCTTGATATCTCCCTTCACTTTTTAGCTGACAATAGTGAGTTGCTTGAGGAAGACTCAGTGAGTCACCAGGTAAGGGTAAGAAGAATTCCCTAGACTCATGTAGATTCAAACCCAGTGCCTGTGCCGGGCTTGAGGACAGTAACAGTTTCTGGGTACACCAAATTCAGCCACCACCTGCCGTATGCCCATGGATCTTTGTGGTAGGGATTAATTTCAAGGATTCATCAGGGTGAGTTCAGCAGTGTTCCTCAGGCCCACACAGACCAGAGTTTGACCATGTGAAGGTAGGACTCTGAACAGGAACAGTGGCCATGGTCAGGAGATTGCTGAAGAAAAAAAAAACCCTCCCCCGTTTCTCTATCCCTCAATCCCCTCCAGCACCAATGCAACTCAGATTTTTCCCAGAGAGGGCCTACCCCTTCTGAAGGTCCTTCTTCACTGGGGAACCTGACCAGCAATATTGGGGAGCACAAGCTCAGCCAGGCAGGCCCACCAGGAGTCAGGAAGGAAGGCTAGTTCCCCAATGGGGGACTCCTGCAGGTGATGAGCTCTGCCACTGTGCCTGAGGTGCAGGGTGATCTGACTGCCCGCAGGGTGGAGATGGGGTGGAAGCCTGGCTTTGTGGCTGCTGCCGCGTGTGATATATTTTTGTTAACTGTTTTTTAAAGACTAAGGAATTCTAATCAGATCCGTAATATTGGCGCTTAGAGAAAGCTAGTCAAATTTAATAAGAAAATTCTGTGTTAGTTAAAAATGAAAAGGCTATTTATTATGTGCCATGTTTGAAGAGAAAGGAAGGTAGTTTAATTATGAATGTGAACTTCCTGAGCTTGACATTTATCTCCTTGGAGATAATTTTTTACATAAGTAATCATGCAATATAATACAAGGCTGCTAAACTACATAAACTCTCATGCACACAAGATACCAACTAAGAGTCTAATTCAATTATAGATAAATTACCAAAAGAGTTTTGCCATAGAGAAAACCTATCATCTTTACACTAAATATGCAAATAATGCAATACACTCATTGGAAGAGAAAAAATAAAGACTCCTAGATCAAATGTCAGTCACAAAATGTCATGCAT
Organism: Furipterus horrens; assembly: GCF_987537825.1. NCBI lineage: Eukaryota > Metazoa > Chordata > Mammalia > Chiroptera > Furipteridae > Furipterus > Furipterus horrens. Next base: position 15,696,551 of record NW_028327171.1, read on the forward strand.
TCCTATACCCTTATCAAACTGCCTTGATTTCATTATCAAGTGTAATAATACAATTTATTTTATAGCTATTAATTACCATGACATAGAAATGTGAACTAAAATAAGAGTTAGGTCACCTACATGACCTTGGTTTTCTCTACCCAACATTTTTTTAATATCATATTTTTTCAGAAATGAGTTTTGAAATACACAATATCCCTCATAAAAATAAGAAGAAGACTCTATGGTAAATATTTTAAGCTATGAAATGTATGGTTTACCAAATAAAAAACATGCTATCTCTTTAACTATCTATGTCTATGTTTGCTAGCCAAAACATTATTTGACTATAAAATAGCTAAAAAAATTGAATAGTCTGCTTTCCTTGTTAACACAAAATTACATATACTTATGTATTTTTCTTCTTTTGAAATTTAAGCTTTCTTAAAATGTCCTTATGATTTTATTTTCTGTATAAAAACCTTAAATAAATATTATGTCCAAATTAAGCTGTGTGTTTAAATATAGTTTTATATTATATGAAGGCATTTCATGCATCTTAGCTTTTTCCCAGCTGAATTAGTGTTTTTTCTCTAGACTTTAAACATTGTTTCAGAATCTTTTGTCTTTATTTAACTTGTTTAATTAATGTTTTTAATCTGTTTAAATATGTCTAATACACAGAAAGAAGAAAAATGATGCCATATTCTTGATTGTTATTAACTGGAAATGTCTATCTTCTGAACTCTCCATCTGTACTTCTGTTATCACTTTACATACATATCACTTTTCCATACATATTTTTGGAGTATCTATTCTTTGCCAGGCTATGTATTTAGGCAGTTTTGAAACAAAGATGAAGATTTTAATCTGATTTGCTTTGATTAAGGAATTACTTGCCTGTGAGAGAGTGATACATCTATAGAAATAATCTATATTTAATGGTTACAAAATGTTTGTAAGAGTGCTAAAGAGAGAGCAGTTACATTGGATTGAGTTTTCACAAAAGGCCTAAAGAAAACACGATGTTTTGGAAAGAACTATCAGCTAACAAAAAGCACAGTGGTAGACAAATAGAGGCCCAGAACCTCAGAATATGAACTAGGAAGATCAGCAAGTCCTGTCTAGCTAGAAAGTAAAGACATGGTGTGTGGTATGGTAGTGGTTGAGAGGAGCATAGCAATAGATGAACCTGAAAAAAACTGGAGCAAAAATGAGATAAGACTTATTCTTTATGATAAGGAGATATGACAACGTTATAAAAGTAACAAGGAGAACCTCTGTAGTACTTTGCATAAAGGCAGACATAATATCATCTGGAAAAATAAACTCTCGAAGCAATATCAATTCAGAGTTAGACAAAAAAGATAGAATCGGAATGAGAAAAATACTGACTGCCTCCATCCCATTAAATAACACCATTAACATAATGAAATGGAAGTTAATAATTAAATCAGATATTTCATCTCTAAAGCTGATAAATTTGCTATTTTTCTGGTAGAAGTTAAAAAGGGAGACGGTCAAAGTTTGCTCCCAAGTTTTCTTGTTTCAAGGGTTGACTAGACAAGGGTGCATCTAAATCCACATGGAAATTCAAAATGAGGTCATCACAAAGTGGCAAGAGCATGAAAATGTTGTTGTCAACTTTTAACATATTGAGTTTGAATTCCCCCTCAAATACTTATGTAAATAACCAATAGATAATTCTAAGTCTGTACCACAGAAAGATATTCTGATGTGTTAGTAGTCAAAAATGACTCAGAAAAAAATTAGAATTACTCATATTAATGAGGGTGAAGATCTATCTCTTGTCCATTTTCCCTCTAAGCAATTCAGACTTTACTTAGAACATACATATTGTAGACAAAAAATAAGACAGAGAACTGATTCTCTGGGTCCCTCCAAATGGCAATAAGTATGTGACATAATGATAACCCATAATATGTAAAAAGTTGTGCTCTAGTTAGCGATACTTAGGAAAAAAAATGTATTCTTCATGAAAAGGCCAAATACATTTACCTAGAGATCTGATCTTTATATTTTTCCCTTAGTCTTCTTTGAAATGTTAAAATGGTGCTAAAGAGAACAACCAACTTGTGATCATCTAGAAGAAAACCACAGGCTAAGGATCATAAGCAAAACGCAGATGACACCTAAGAGCATCAAAGGGTTACCGTACAAATGTGGGTCATCAGCATCCTTATTTCTTATTATATGGCAAATATAATTCCACTGCATTCTCCCCTAACTGTGCTCTTCCCTTCTGACAGGAACCATCATGTCTCTGGAGCAGAGAACAGACCATTCACTATTCACAGGGCATCTCAGTGTGGGTTTTTTGAGACCCAATCCCAAAGGGTGGTGTAATGAGGCTATGATATCACCCTCTGTGTGGAGCAGAGTTGCACAAGAGCGGAGCTCCAAAACTACAATATGAAGAGCTTACGTAGGTTAGCTGGCATGAGAGAAAGGGGAGAGAGAGCAGAAAGAGAGAGAGAGAGAAGGGAGGATACTTTACTTTGAAATGTAAACAAATCTACCCCAGATGGGGAAGGAGAAGTCACTAGCTTCACCAATCTGGAATGTAATACAATAGATCCAGAGGAGATTATTCTTTAAATCTCTCTAGAGCCATATATTGTCTCTAGATACCAATATATATATTTTTATCTTCTGTAACAAAAGCAAAATCATACATTTAGTTGCCTGAAATAACAGAAATATCTTACAGATTTTTAGGTCAGAAGTCTAATGCAGATTTTACTCTGCTAACATGAAGATGTCAGCAAGATCACACTCCTTTCTGGAGACTGGAGAATTCATTTCCGTGCCTTGTCTAGTTAATTAGAATCTACCCACATCTCTTGGCTAGTGGATCCCTTTTATCTTCAAAGTAGGTCATAAAATAGTTTTGTTTATTGCATTACTCTCCCCCTGATTATTCTGTCTCCTTTCTATATGCTAAGGATGTTCAAGATTACACTGAGCCCACCCAAATAATCTCTGTATTTTGAGATCAACAGGTGAGCAAACTCAATCCTATCTTTAATTTCCCTTGCTATGAAATATATAGGTTGTGGAGATGAAGACATGGGCAACATGAGAAGGTATTATTCTGACAAACGTACATAGCATGTTTGGTATCCAATCATCTTTAAACCAAGTCTGCTGGTACTCTTTATTCAAAAAGTCCAGACTGTATAAAAGGAGAAAATACTCATGGAGTATTGTTTTTTTCTAAAAAAAAAAAAAAAAAATTTAGCATTTATATACGTCTTGTAAAGCCAGAAGATAAAATTAGGTTAACTAAGGAGTCATTGAATATGGAAATACTGAAAAGGCACTTCAATATCAGAGTTCACATAAATTAGAAAAAAACAACAGAAGAGATGGAGGGAAAAAAAAGGAGTGGGTAGTGAAGTTTAAGGATAAGCAAGAGTGTGATCTCTTGGAAATTAAATGAAGAAAGTTAGGAAAAGAGTATATGATGACATTTTTCAAATGCTGTCATATATCAAGTGAGATGTGATTTGTGAAATAAGCTTCAAATTTTATAGCATATTTTAATTGGATTGATTGGTTTTTTGGTGTTGAGTTGTATGAGTTCTTTATATGTTCTTTATGTGTTTTGGATATTAACCCCTCACTGGAGCTGCTGTTTGCAAATATCTTCTCCCATTCGGTTGGTTGGCTTTTTGTTTTGGGGGGGGAGTTTCCTTTGCTGTTCAGAAGTTTTTTAGTTTGATACAGTCCCAATCATTTATTTTTACTATTACTTCCCTTGCTTTGGGGGGTCAAATTTATAACATCTTCTTTATGATCAAGGTGCATAAGTAAGTACCTATATATTTTCTTCTATACAATTTATTGCTTCAGACCTTATATTCAGGTCTTATATCTATATAATCTATTATTTCAGGTTTTTCATCTATTTTGAGTTAATTTTTGTGTTCAGGATAAATAGCAGTCTAGTTGAAACCTATATAACTTTATTAATCAATTTGAACCCCAATAAAGTTAATTAAATTTATAGCATAAAAGTAATATACTATTTAATAAAGAATATTGGAATAGTCTATAGCTTCAGTACTGTATATCATTTATCTAATCCTACTCATATTTGTATTATGCTATCCTTATTAATTTTGGCTTTTTAATTATAAATTAAAAGTAAAGTTGAAAGTTGAGTTAGGCTATGCCTATCCCATTTTACATTTATACTGTAATCCAAATTTTCTTGATCCCAAAACTCACTATTTAAGGAAAACTTTTTAACTCTAGGATGTTAACAAAACACAAAAGTAATTGAGGGTCATTACTAAAGTGTTAAAAAAAATCATATCACAGATAAGATTTAGTTGTAGAATTTCAAACAACATATTTTTATTGATAAAATTGGAAGAAAGTTGTTTACTCTTTACATTATTTTACCTTAACAAAGTTTGCCATTTTTGATAAAGACTGTAACTAATTAAGTAGTTAGCTAGCCATATAGGATATTCACTTTTTTACTGTAGTAATTGAATGGGGTGATGGGTTAATTGCTAGGTGTTACTGCATATGGTGGAAGTTAAATATCACACTTAATTATTGTATGTATCTGCTTACAAAAAAATATTTTCCTGCTTCATTCGGATAACAACATTTTCAAAAAATGTTCTTACAAATTAAATTTATAACTTTAAAGCCAAAAGAAAATTAAAATGGCAGTCTTAAGTGAGTACTTGAAAAAGGGTTTTGTTTTTTTCTTTAACATATGGCATTATTTTAAATACATTTATGAAATTATTTTAGAAGTTTTCACAGGGAGCATCTGTAGTCAATATAGTTTGTTTTTTTTTTTTCTTTAAGAACGTGCACACTAGGAACAAGAAAAGAACAGATCATTTTTTTAACTTCTTACTGGTACATTTCTCCCTAAGTCTTAAAAAAAAAAATAGAAACAGGGGAAAAATAATAAGATACAGTTTGGATATTGGAGAATAAAAATGGAAAATAAAGGATATACTTTTTTAAAACTAGAGTAAAGTGTTATTTAAGGACAGAGAGCTATAGATCTGTAGATGATTTTGATTTAAAATTTCCATTTCAATTCTTTATATTGAATGATATATAAATGTATTAACAAGTAAGATTTTCATTTTGATTAACTCAGTCTATTAATTATGGACTTAATTACATCTGCAAAATCTCATTTACCATACAGTGTTTGATGTCGCATTATATTTATAGATCTTATGCTCCAAAGGAAGAGATTATACAAAGCCTGTATACTAAAGTGTAAAAATCTCTGAGCCATCTGAAAAATATGCTTGCTAGAATTTGAGTAGCAAACATTAATGTTTATAATAGATTGGCATACATCAAATATGCATATAAAGAATACCAAGAAAGCATAATTATACTTAAAAGAACTGTTTTATATCTTTGGAGATTCCTGGAGATTCAATAAGTTCTCTGGCATATTTATCTAAAAAATGTATTCTACCTTCCATATACAGTGTGATTTCAAGGCAACCTGAGAGCTGATGATGGAATTTTCTTTACTAAAAAATTCCAAGTGTAATTTCAAAAAGTGATATAATTAGAAACTTACCTTTTTGAAAATACTAACAAAAATGGATATAAGAAACTATCATCAATCACTATTAAACTAGTCAGAGAACAGCTAAATTCACTGATCTACATTAGCATAATTAAAATCAAGATGACCAGAGAGTATGCACCTCCTTTGTGATGAAATATGAAGTTAACAAGGGATCTACATGCTTATTTTTCCCAATGAATTAAACCTGATTATAACCTAGCCTCTAAGAATAAATATTATTTTATGGAATTAATTATAAGAATAAAAACATAGGGCGCACTATGATCATGCAAATTGCCAAATAAAAATGTGAGATGGTCAATAAGACAAATGACTAGCTTCTTCCACAAAAAATGCATAATAAAATAAAGAAACAAGAGTGCCTATGAATTAAAAGAGAATTTAAAAAGCATAGCACCACATACCATGTGTGGATCAGTCAGGATCCCTATTCAAAACCAAACATAAAAATATATTTATGAGATAACTAGGAAATATGTGAACATTGACAAGAATTAGACATTAAGGCATTATTTTTAATTTTGTTACATATGTTTTATGTTGATAATAATACTATATTTTAGAATTACTCACTAAGAAACTTACAGGTGAAATAGTAACATAAAACTTCATTTGAAATGGGAATGGATAGAAAATACCAGATTAGTAATGTTGACAATTTCTAAAGCCAGGTACTGACTAATCAAACCCAACATTTTATTCCTTCTAGCCTTCTGTAAGTTACAAAATAAATCCATAGCCTGTGATTTGTTGGCCTTACTCTACTGGCTATAGTTTGTTGAGCTCTGAATTGGACAAATATCAACTTCTTGGTGAGGATTTATTAAACCCAATACTGGTAGAAATTCAGTTTTTAAGGCTTTATTTGTACGACCTTATGACAAGCTTTCTTGGTGTTTGCAATTATAAAATTGATATCATGACTGTCTTGAAGACTCTTGTAGACAAAAAGTGACGTACAAGATGGGGCAAAAGTAGGTTTACAGTTGTGAGTACATGGGACCCAGAGTTATTCTTGTATTGTTATTTATTAATTATTGCATTATTTTCCATATAAACAACTGTAAGCTTACTTTTGCCCTACCCTGTAAAATGGAAACACACACCTTTACTTACACAGAAGCGAACTGTAAATTTAGGGTCTTTTTGGCATATAAACAGTCTTAAAATATTCATACTGATTTATGCTGTAATGTTATCTTATTTTTTATAGATTTTTATCACAGCAAGCAAAAATTTGATATTTTCTCCCTAGATAGTTCTGACCATTAAATCAAGTTGAATCATACAGTCTATTAATTGTCATTCCGGAATTATAATGAGTTTTTCAGGTGTGGTGACAGAAAAATAAAGAGATTTATCTTATTTGGCTTGGGTTTTTAAAAACAAATGGCTATTAGGACAATTAACCTAATATAATGAAAGTTCAAAACTAAACACTAGTCTTTGCCAGTAAGTTTATTACTCAACACAGGAGCATATGAATAAAGGGGACAGGAGAAGGAATTCCTTGGCAAGAAGGGGCCCAAGCACTTGCCAAAATGTCAACACACCTGAGAGAAATTTTGTGTCCACAAAGGAATTGAAAAAATTGAGCCACTAACCATTCAACATATGAGTTCCTGTCTAAGACTTATGTCGTAACAAGTTAGAAATAGAAACAGAATAAGTGGTCATCCAGAGATATTTAAAATTCTGGCTATCACTTTTATTTAACTAGATAAATTGACACCAAATAGAAATAGACACCTTGAATGAGCATTGGATACTGGAAAAAAATTTCTCCAAGCTTAGCAATATGGCTTTAGTACAAAGTGTCATTGGCAAATGTTATCTGGGGAGGTGTTGGTAGGAGGCAAGGAGCTGCACTTTGCAAAAAGGCAGGACTGGGACCCTACATCTGGTCATTCGGGCAATATCAACGGAGGTATCTGGAGAGAAATGAAAGAAAATTATCATAGTATATATTTCAGGGGACTGTACAATTCAGTAATGCAGAACTAAGAGGAAACAGTAGAATTTTGGAGGGAGAGCAGAGAAACATGGACTATATTATATTTAAATTCAACTGTAGCATGCACAATAGCAGTAAGCTTTCTAAATACCAATCGTTGCAGTTTGAATTCTGTGTTGCCTGTTAAAGCCATTCATGGGCTCTGTCAGATTGCTTAACATCTATTTTTAAACAAATTTTGCCTGCATGTGATTTATATTATTTATCATTGCTTTCTTTTTTTCTTAGGACACATCATTAGTTCTCCCTATCCAATTTATCTTTCTTCTCTGATTACTCCCTGACATTTTTCCCTCTGCCTGTCTTCAAAATTAAGGAAAATAATGACTATATGGCTTAAAGTCTTTATTAATGAAAAATGCACATTAACACAGGCTTTTAAAATATTAGTTCAATCTCTACTAGCACTCCAAATTTAATTCCCCAACAAAATTGAAAATCCCAACTTCTACTGTAATTAGAACAATCTATCATAGTTGGTGTTTATTGCAGTGTTAATATACCTAAACAAGAAATAGTGTTTATTTATATTACCCATAAAATAAAAGAGACTTTCAAAAGTCACAATTCTATTAAAATGGAAGCAGCAAGAAGTTTCTAGAAGTCTTACCAAAACAACTCATATTTTGATTTTTATGTTTGTTTTTCTTTATAAACCAAGCACCTTTGTTTCTGAAATTTCTGGTGTCCCTATCCCTGAATCCTAGTATAGCTGGTACCCAAACACATTGAAACATTTTATGTACTAGGACTGAACTTCACATAAACCTCACATTTTAGTTCTGTTTTATTTTAAAAGACAAATAAATATTGCAACAGCTGTCAACCCCTACTAGGAATCTATTTTCAGGAAAGTCTCATCATACCATCCAAAAAGAAAAAAAGCACTCTTCTAACTGTATTGTCACTTAAAAGTTTTCAAAGAACTTTTAAGATTTTACCAATAGGCTTGCTCAGTTCCTTATTATTTTTGGATCCTGCTGAGTAGTTTTCTCAGCTTCTTAGTATGGTGATTTGCATTCCTTCTCATATTTGGGTTCTTTTTTGCTGTTTACTTTATATTGTTTGGATTGGCACAGGAACTTCAATTTCCTCTTCTTAAGACAAGATAAAACTTTTCTTAAAAATAAAAATGTCCTGCACATTTGTAAGCGTTAGATGTCTATGTTAGTATCTCAAAAAATGTGGCAGTAAGTATTGCCTTGTTTTTTCTTTGTCAGAGAAAGCTGGCTCTTGTTTTTTATTGTTGTTGTTTTTAAACATAATATGGAGTCTTACTTTTTAAAAAGAGGACATGCATGTAATTTATTTTATTTTTTTATTTTTTTTATTTTTTCAGATTTAATGTGTTTTATTAATTAAAATATTACATCTGAGCCAATTTCCCTTCCCTCTGCTCCCCTCCACCCGGTGGCCTCCCCCTCCCTCCAGTCGTTCCCCCCCCAGACCATGTCCATTAGTTGTGCATACAGTTCCTCCCAACCTCTCTCCGTCTATTCCATTCCCTCCTACCTTGATCCCCAATTCCTATATCATCTCCCTCCCTTTCCCCATTCCCCCTCCCTGTTGACCTCCCCCCAATATGCTTCCCGTACCCACAGTTCCTTTTCCACTCTCGTTGCCTATTTAGTTTGCCTTTGTTTCATCTCCCTAGCTTCTGTTTTTTTAAACCAGTCCCTTTAACATCTCATATAACAGTGGTTTGGATCTAATGAACTCTTTCAGTTTTATTTTGTCCTGGAAACACTTTCTCTGTCCTTCTATTCTGAATGACAGTTTCGCTGGATAGAGTATTCGTGGTTGTAGGTTTTGGATTTTCATTACTTTGAATATTTCTTGCCAGTCTCTTCTTGCCTGTAGGGTTTCCCTTGAGAAGTCAGCTGATAGTCTAATTGGGACCCCTTTGTACATAATTCTTTTCTTCTCTCTTGCTGCTTTTAAGATTCTCTCTTTATCTTTCGTCGTCGTCGGCAGCCGTCCGTCTCGAGAGACGATGGCATAGCTTCTTGAGAGTCTATCTGCACCGCCGAGAATGGCTGTGCAGTCCGATTCGGGAGTGACAATCCCTGCCGCACTTGGTACAGGTGAAGGCAGATGGCTGTTGTTGCTGCTGCTGACGCTGCTTCCGCCTCGATCTTTTCTGGACCGCCTCCTCGTTGCGCGCAGCCTCCGCGCGTGACGTACCTTGCCTGACCGCGAGCCTCCAGGCTAGGCGGTCGTCTGCTTGAACTTCCCATGTGTTGAGATTGATGGAGCATTGTGTCATGTCCTTTTTGCAGATGTCTTTGAACCGCAGTTTTGGGCGCCCTCTCATCCTCTTGCCTTCTGCTAGCTCGCCATAGAGGAGGTCTTTGGGGATACGGCCTGCATCCATTCTTTTGACATGGCCGAGACACCTGAGGCGTCTCTTACTAAGAACTGCATGCAAACTGCTCATATTGGCTCGCTTCAGCACCTCGGTGTTGGGGACCTTATCCTGCCAGGCGACATGCAGGATGCGTCGCAGGCACCTCATGTGGAAGCTGTTGAGTTTCCTTTCGTGCCTTGCGTAGGTGGTCCACGTCTCGCTGCCATAGAGGAGAGTGCTGAGTACGCAGGCTTGGTAGATGCGCAGTCTGGTTTTCTCAGTGAGGCTGGAATTGTTCCACGCTCGCCGGTTCAGTCTGGCCATAACTGTGGCTGCCCTGGCGATTCTCCGGTTGACCTCCAAGTCGACTGACAGAGAGCTCGAGATGGTGGACCCGAGGTAAGTGAAGTCATTTTCCTGATTTTCCTTAGTTGTCTGTTTTCTCTCGAAGTTCATTGAACTTATTTAAGATGGTCGTTTTTATTTTTGTCTCATAATTATTAGGTCTTCACTTCTTTAAGGTTGTTTCTGTGCTGGCTTAGGGGAGGGGCTCTCATGGGTGAAATAATTTTTTTTAACCATTTTAATGTAGCTGGTTTTGGCTTTGCACTTTCCTGGGATATTATGACTTTTTAACTGGTTTCTGGAGTTCTCTTAAAGCGTTTTTAGACAGTATATTGTTAAGTTCGTGTCTCTGTGGAAGAACAAAGTGTGGGGCTTCCTATTTTTCTAAAGGATTGGGCTGGCCTGGCAGAGGGTCCCTGGTTTATTCTTTGGGTGTTCTAGAGGGAACAGGCTATGAGGCAGAAGCCTGTCATTCTTCCAAAGTTGTGTAGTTTTTGTATTTTATGCTGTTTTAGTTTGTAACTAGCCCTATAGAAATAAGGTGATTAAAACAGGGGGAAATGATAGCAGGGCCCAGGTGTTAGAGTTTAGCCTTAATTGATAGGCTTAAGTAATTGAAGCTGTGACTGGATAGACTTTCTTTATCACCAAACCTTTGCTTCTGGAATTTTGCCTAGAGGGTGGCGGCAGGCAGCAGGACCCCAAATTGCTTTTCGGTAGCATAACTACTATTGAATCAAGATTAAAGCATTTCCATCTCCCTAAAAATTATCCTGTGTCTTGTTGTATCATCCTTTCCTCTAGCCCCATAGCCCAAGGCAACCAGTGATCTACTTTCTGTCTCTATAATTTTGCATTTTCTAGAACTTCATGTAGACTTTTATGCTTTGCTTCTTTCACTTAGCGTAATGCTTTTTGAGATTCATTTGTGTTGTTTTGTGTATCAGTATTTTGATCTTTTTTATTGCTGTGGATGTCTGTGACGCGATATTCTAGCGTCCGCATCGTTTAGAGCTGCGACTCAGAACATGGCGCGTTCCTAGAAGCCGCTTTCGGCATCAGTGGGCGGCGGCACGTGGACTTGCAAGCGTGGGGCGCGGGACCAACCGACGCCACTTCGTGTTGGACAGTGGAAGCTGGAGAGCCGGGCTATTCGGACTGAGCCAATTGGTTTCCATGGATCTCAATAGTGCCAGCACTGTTGTTCTTCAAGTCTTAACTCAGGCCACCAGTCAAGATACTGCTGTGTTAAAGCCAGCTGAGGAGCAGTTGAAACAGTGGGAAACACAGCCAGGTTTTTATTCAGTGTTGCTGGTAAGTTGCTTAAAAATAGTTATTATTTTTAATAAAATGAGACACTATTCTATTGTTTTAAAAACCTACTTGTGTTGGTGGTTTACTTAGTGAAACTGATCCAAATGTTTGGCTGCCATTGCACTGCCATTTACTAATTTGAGGCATGGCACTTGGAGGACATTTAAGAGATGTTTATTGTTGGGTGAGTATACCCAAGCAGGGTATTGGTGGTATCTGCCTAGAAGGTTACACTGCCAGTTTTCTATTTTAGCCTGTAAATGCTGCCCTCAAGACTGTAAAGGAGGAAAGAGGAAGGACATCTCTAAAATCAGAGAAGGAAAACTCTGACTCCAAAAAACCTCCGCTGCCTTGCAGCATACCTCTTCAGGGGAAAGGCTAAGGGAGTAAACCCCGACAGAAAATCCGGAGTCGGAGTCCCTAAGGCGGTTTGACATTGTAGTCAACACCAGCAACTCCTGCGGCGCACCTGAAGCCAAGCTGTATTGACTTTGTCTTTCCCTTGGACCCTTCAGCTGCGAAGAGAGGGGGGGTCTGCTGCATGGGCAACAGCAGACCCTCCATATCACTCTTCCCAGGCTCTGTAGCTTCAGTTTCACTTGAGAGGACACTCCAGCGTCATCGCAAGATGTCGACTCAACACGGGAGGAGACAGATACCGGTTATAAGCTCATCCGATCGGTGAAGGAAACGAGCGCCAGGGGTCTCCTCTGACGGTGGGAGAGGTCATCGCACCTCACTGGACAGCTACCGTCTCGCCATGGCTCGCCTGCCCCACTGGGTGCGTGGGGATCAGAGAGGCGTCTCTCGAAAAGTGGGCCACAAAACACCCGCACCAGTTAATTCCAAGCAAACAACAAGAAAGAAGCCTCCGGCTCTTCGCCTCGCTAGCTGGAACATCAGGACCATGTGCCCCGGACTTACTGCAGACCTTCTGTGGATCAAGGGTGCCAGGAAAACCGCTGTCATCGATAGGGAACTGGCACGACTAAACATCGACATTGCGGCTCTACAGGAGACCCGGTTGGCCGACAACGGAACTATCATTGAAACCAACTATACCTTCTACTGGCAAGGGAAGTCTCCGGACCAACCAAGACAGCACGGTGTTGGGTTCGCTGTGAAGAACACGCTTGTTAACTCCATAGAGCCACCCACAGGAGGCACAGAGAGATTACTTACCCTCCGATTGTCAACAACTTTCGGCCCAGTCAGCATTCTTAGCGCGTACGCCCCAACCCTCTGCGCCACCACCGAAGAGAAAGAACAGTTCTACCATGCACTGGACGAAGCATTATCCAAGATTCCCAGAAGTAACGCTCTCTATCTCCTTGGAGACTTCAACGCAAGAGTAGGAGCCGACCACATGGCCTGGCCCACCTGCCTTGGAAACTTTGGGAGAGGAAAGATCAATGAGAATGGTCAGCGACTGCTTGAGCTTTTGTGTCACCACGGCCTGTGCGTGACAAACACATTCTTCAAGTGCAAAGAGATCCACCAGGTGTCATGGAGGCACCCCCGCTCCCGTCATTGGCACCAGCTTGACCTCGTCATCACCAGAAGAACGGATATTGGCAGCACCCTCCTCACCCGCAGCTACCACAGTGCAGACTGCGACACGGACCATGCCCTCGTGGTAAGCAAGGTGCGCATAATGCCGAAGAGGTTGCACCACTCCAAGATGAACATCAACACCAGTTGTGCCAGCAACCCAGTTAAGACCCAGCAATTCATCAACAAGATGGAAGATGCACTCGGCGAGGGAGTGGCGGCAGATGACATTATCGAATCCAATTGGCCACGTCTCCGCGACGCCATATACAACTCCGCCATTATTGCTTACGGGAAGAAAGAGCGGAAGAACGCTGACTGGTACGAGGCTCACTGGGAAGAAATGGAACCCGTGATCGAGGCTAAGAGGAAGGCCCTACTGGCTTACAAGGTCACGCCCACTCCCAGTACACTTCAAGCTCTACGGGCTGCCAGGAACAAAGTCCAGAAGACCGCCCGCCACTGTGCCAACACCTATTGGCTAAACCTGTGCAGAAGCATTCAGGAAGCCGCCGATATAGGCAATGCACGAGGAATGTATGAGGGTATCAAGAAGGCAACAGGCCCAATCCCCTCCAAGATCGCCCCCCTTAAGTCCAAGACAGGTGAGGTCATCACTGACCAGGAACAGCAAATGCGGCGGTGGACCGAGCACTACCTCGAGCTGTACGCAACGAAGAACACCGTAACAGACACTGCTCTTAACGCCATCCCAGACCTACCAGTCATGGAGGAGCTAGACACCCCACCTACTGCGGCAGAGCTCGGCAAAGCCATCGACCGCCTCGCTTGCGGGAAAGCACCAGGAAGCGACGGAATCCCTCCAGAAATCCTAAAGAGCGGGAAACCAGTCCTGCTACAGCCGCTCCACCATCTACTCTGTCTCTGCTGGAAGGAGGGTTACATCCCCCAGGATATGAGAGACGCCAACATTATCACCATGTACAAGAACAAAGGAGACCGCAGCGACTGCAACAACTACCGGGGCATCTCTCTCCTCAGCGTCGTCGACAAAGTATTCGCCCGGGTCGCTCTTGCCCGCCTGCAGACCCTTGCTTCCCGCGTCTACCCAGAGTCCCAGTGTGGCTTCAGAGCTGGCCGCTCAACAGTGGACATGATCTTCTCCCTACGCCAGCTGCAGGAGAAGTGTCACGAGCAGCATAAACCACTCTACCTCGCCTTTATCGACCTCACGAAGGCGTTTGATCTGGTCAGTTGAAGCGGACTCTTCAGCTTGCTACGGAAGATTGGCTGTCCACCACATCTGCTTGCTGTGGTCATGTCCTTTCACGACAACATGCACAGCACGGTGTCCTACAACGGCGCAACCTCTGAGGCCTTCCCAGTCAGCAGCGGAGTAAAGCAGGGCTGCGTCCTCGCGCCTACGCTGTTCGGAATCTTCTTCTCCATGCTCCTCCAATACGCCTTTAAGGACTGCAGCGAGGGTGTCTTCATTCACACCAGATCCGATGGCAAGCTCTACAACCTGGCCCGTCTACGAGCCAAGACCAAAGTCAAAGAGGTGCTCATCCGTGAGATACTCTTCGCCGACGACGCAGCTTTGACATCACACTCCGAAGAGGGACTCCAGCAGCTAGTCACTTGCCTTTCCCACGCATGCAAGGAGTTCGGACTAGCCATCAGCCTGACAAAGACGAATGTTATGGCTCAAGGCACGGGGACTCCCCCATGCATCACCATCGACGGATACACCCTGGAGGTTGTCAACGACTTCTTTATCTTTAATTTTTGACATTTTGATTATAATGTGTCTTGGAGTGGTTCTCCCTGGGTCCAGTCTCTTGGGAACTCTCCTTGCTTCCTGGACCTGCAAGTCTATTCCCTTCCCCAAGTCTGGGAAGTTCTCCTTTATTATATTTTCACTCAATTTTTCAAGTTCTAGTTCATCTTCCTCGCTCTCTGGCAAACCAATGATTTTTATGTTGGGCCTTTTATAGCTGTCCCAGAGGTTTCTGATCCTCTCATTGTTGCTTCCCATTTCCTCTCGCTGCATTGGTTGACTGCTTGTTCCTTCTCCATATTCCAGTTTGTTGAAATGAACTCTGGATTTTTTTTTCTCACCATCTATCTCGTATGCGGTTTTGTTCCTTTCGTTATGAAAGTTTTTCGCTTCTTTCTTATCTTTTTCCTGCTCTTTTGTGAATTCTGTAAGCCACCTGATAACAATGGCCCAGAACTGAGCCTCTGACAGGTTTCTTATCTGTTCATCTGTCAGGTTCTCTATCTGCTGCCTGGTGAGTTGTGTCACCGGGATTTCTATAGTTGTCTGCCTCATTTTGACAGATGCGTTTTGTTTTCTTGGGCCGGCTGTTGGGGGCAGTGCCTGTGTACGCGTCACAAATCAGCGACCGGTGCCTGCCTGTCCGTGACCTATTTCGCAGCCCTGTGGTGCTTTCTTTGGGGGCGGGGGTCCAAGATGGATTCACACAGTTATTCAGCTAGGAGACCGGGATCCGTCCTCCCGCCCCCCTGGGCCTCACTGTTCAAGGCGATGCGGCGGCCGCTCTCCCCAGCGCCGGAGTCGCGCACCGCCAGGGGCTTGACCGCAGCCGGGATTCCTCGCCGCCCCGCCGCTGTCCAGGTGCGACCGCAAACAGCACTGCCCTCTTTAACTCTTACCTGCCCAAATGGCACCGCTGGTTTATAACTTCATATGTTGGACTTCCGTGTAGTTTTATTTTCTGGAATTTCTAGTTATCCTTTGTTTTGAAGTAGTTGTATTCCTCTCTAGTTGTAGAGGGAGACCTAGCGTGTCCGTCTAAGCCTCCATCTTGGCCAGAAGTCCCGCATGTAATTTATTTTAGATTAGATAGATGGATACCATAGAGTATCTAAAGAAAATTCATGAAATCTTTTTTTTTTTCTGAAAGCATTTTCAGTGAGATATAAGGCTATCTTTTCTAATATTAGGTTAGACTCCTAAATCACTTGACACTGAACTACAGTGCACTTGACAACAAAGGAGTCAAACAAACCAAGATGACAGTTATGATAATGATGACAATAATCATAATGACATCCACCTGCAATGGGATGCTTGGGTTTCTTTTTGTTATATTTGATATATGAAATCTCAGTATTAAACAAGATCATTATGCTTCAATGGTTCAATTAATAAAAAATTGTATTGTACTAGGAGTGAGGGGTTCTGACCTTATCTCAAGCTAAGTTTAGAAAATACCACCTAAAGTCAATTCCCCATTATTTATAAGCTGATAATTATTTGTATATTTTCCTATGTATTGCATATTTGTTCCTATTGATTAGGAGCTATATATGGCCAAAAGACACATCTTTTTCCTTCTTTTTTTTTCTTTTTAATATTTAACTAGTTCCTAGTATAGAGAGAAGTTTCATTAAACGGTTGCAAAATAAATTAACAACTCTCTAACATTGGAACACATATTTGATATTGTGACCATTAAATGTTAATACTAGTATAAATGTCTTCAGAATTTTGAATATAAAGTAAAGTCTTCTTTTTTACAAGGATTAAATGCTAAGGCTTTGTATCCCACCCAGGGATACAAAAGTATTTATTTCTTAAGATTTTTATCTATATGAAATATTCAAATATAAAACTGAATATGTCAATCATCATTTCAATTCTTCCAAATTTATTTGTAAACATTTAACATAATGAATCATTTGGGAATAATTTAAAAACCGGTAAGTAAATACTTAAATAGTATAGTATTGAGTTGACTCAAGGATTATAATTCATGAAACTCTTAGGATAGAATTATAAATATCTCAGAAAAAGCCTAAAGCCAAAAAAATATAAAGCAATGAGTAGATTTAAGTATCTACAAAAGACCTCAATGTTTTGTATCTCTAATTATAATAAAACATACTGTGTTGAGTTTTTAAATAAAACAGAGAAAAACTATTTGACTAATATGTAAGGGAGCACTCTTCATATTAATTATAGATATATACATTGACAAACAAGAGAAAAGTAAACAAATCTATTGATCAGATTATCTTCTTAAACTAGAAGTGTATCCTTTTAATTTTAAACCAATATTTTGCAAAATGTCAATAGTATCCTTTGTTAGTTCAATCAATATATAGAAACACTTCCAGTTTCTAAATATGTGGCCAACTTTTATCACTATGTTTCTCTATTTCATAATATAATGATATAGACTCTCTCACATTGTGTTGTTTGACATGGTAAGTTACAAAACACAATTACTCCTTATATACTAGTTTTCCATGAGCACTCCACCCAAACCATAAATCATTTGCCAATAAACATTTTGCACAACATATATTTTAAAGGCAAGATGGTAAATTACATTTTTCATTCACCTTATTTCTATACTAAAGGCAGATACTTAGAGTAGTTAAACATTTAATATACCATACAGTTTAAAGATTAGATGATAAATGTTACTTTTTCTATCACCTTATTTCTGTGCTACAGGAAAATATTAGAGTTAAGATATATCTGTATAAACTGGGCTTTTACTCACACTCCGTATTTTTTTTTTTTTCAGTAGTCAATACTGTCAGATTTTTGCCTCGCTCAATAAGGTACATATGAATAGACTCAGCAAGGGAAACATCTATTTGCAAAGGAAGAATTACATTACCATACAAAAGATTTAATCACTTATTTTTTTAATTTTACTTCAGTTGCTTTTATATACTAAAGGCAATAATGTCTCAGTGATATATTTCTAAACAATTATAATAATGATATCCTTGCTCTTGGCTGTCTTCTATTTCTACACATTTCTCTAAGCAATTGCTGATATTGCATCTGACTTATAAGAGCATTCCATACAGGTAGATTTTGGTCAATTGAAAGAAGTATTCTGACCTCTGTGCCATCTCTTCCAAGAGGTTAATGGGACCAAATATATCGTGACTTTGATCCCTTACATTTCTACTGTGAGTAATGCCACCCATTCTTAATAAAAGTAAGAAGTTGGACATAATTCATAGCTGTAGTCTACCATGCCCAGAAAAATCTCAGTGTAACACACATGTACTATCCAATAGAACTCCATACTCTTCCAGTCCCTGAAAACCATTTGAATCAGTCAGTGCTGAGTTATATGCATAGATCTGAAATTATGCCACAGAAGAAATGATAGCATTTCTTTCACAGGCAATAATATGGCAAGGGAGAGCAATATAAATAGTTAGGTGTCTGAACACTTAAATTTAAGCTTAACCAATGGAAGCTATGAGAGGCAGAGTCTCTAACACAGTGCACAATTTCTGGCATAGAATGGCATCACCTTGTAGAAATAGTTCAAAAGAATTTGTGCCACTACATGATGTATTAAGTTCACGAACATAACCAGAAGACTCTGAAGAAACAACTCTGCATTACTTAAGATAGTCTCACAGTGTGCAGTTTTATGAACTCAATCAAATAATAATGGTAATAATAATTACTGTCTGTTTATTCTCACTGTAAATTCAACTAATTACTCCTAGTACTCACCTCAGGGAGACTTTTCAGGACCACCTCTATTCTACTTGTTAACATTTCATTTTAATGAGTAGAGCTTGTTACCTTAGACAACCCTATTTACCATCTACTCAGGCCTTTCTTGGCCCCTTGGTTTTCTCTTATGTGTGTGCAAATTACAATAGTGATCAAAACTACCTAAACAAGCATAAATTTAATCCCTATGTGCTCTTATATACATTACTATCTAGAAATCTAGTACTATATTTAATTACAAGACTGTTTTTGCTAAAATGCTTAAATCTTACCTTGTAAATACTATTTTAACTTATTAAATTCAATACAAATAAACACATACAGATGCATATCTATTCTCTATTGTATTAGCATTACCAAAATGCTATATAATGTTATCATCTTGGCCCATATCTATTTTATCCTTAATCTTCTATTTACAATCAAATTCTTACACAGTAATAATATATCTTAAGCTACTATTAAAGCTAATGCTTTACTCTTTCACCTTACCTGACACTTAGCTCTTTTCAAGAAACCCCTTCCCTTGAAACTCTATTCCCTTATGCCTTCTCTCATACACTTCAGGATTGCAAGGTGGGTTTGTGTCCTTTTTGCTCACTATTGCCATGCTATGACCATCATTCTTAAATGGATGACCAATTTAACAATCCAAAAAACAAAATCCTAAAGTTCTGGTCAACTCCAGCTTAACCATGTGTCCCCCATTTTACACTTTGGAAAATTGTATAAAATAAACTAAGATAACTCACAACATATTATTTTAACTAGAACACTTTGGGAGTAAAAATTAGTAATAACATTAGGCCAAGAAAACTGGCATAAATGACACTCTCCCATTAACTGATCCTTCTCTATATATGATTGATTAACATCCCCTCTGTTTGTAAATAATCTCTTGTCCTCACTAACTATATAGTATCTAAGTAATATCTCAAATAAATGTCATTGAATTAAAAAGGAAAAATAATATTTTTATAGGCATGCAAATGATTATCTGTATTATTTAGAAAATTTTAAATTAAATATATATGTAACTGAGCATTGCCAATGTAGATGCCTCTGTTTGAACTCAGCTTCCTACTATCATTTCATTTTCTGGTTGTGACTTTCTAAAAAGTTTAAAATGAATATTAGTTCATTATAAAAACAAACGTCAAATGTCCTATTATGACCTATGGCAATCCACAACTCAAGGATAAAGGCTTTTTAAAAATATTCTTGGTCAATAAACCAGTGAGTTGTTCTTATTAACCTGCTGTGTCTGACCGATGAGGTCTAAAGGGTAATCTCTAGAAACTGTTGGCTATAGTTCTAAAGACTCTGCTAAGTAATCATGTTCTGTTCCTGAAAGATTAATTGGGCCCAAAAGTGGAAAAAGATTATAGTGACTTAGCTGCTTTTCTGTCATCCCTTGGAAAATACCTGTTGTCATGTAGAAGAATTCTGGAATAGCAAAGATGCATTCTGAGATATGGATAATATAAAGCCAGAAAAACAGAATCTTTCCTGGTCTCAGTTTTCAAACTAGGTGATTTCTATGTCAAATTACAGCATTTCTCACACAGCCACAGCTTCATAGTAGAAAAGAGCATGCTGTAGAAGACAGATGGTTTTGTAGAGAAGAAGAAGCTGAATTTCTTTGTCAAGGCTTTGAAGTGCCCAGAGAAATTCATCCCTCCCATCTTGAGTATAGCTAAACCTCTCACAAGTACTCGTTGACTGTCAATATCATGGCAAAGCCAATGACATAATTACTCATAATTACTGTGGGTATAGAGGTTTACCTCTCTTTGGGTGTTTAACAACGTAAGATTTGTCCTTTCATAAATACGTGAGGAGGGATCTTAAGCCCAGGAATGAGAAGTTAATATAAAGATTCCAACCAACTGTCGCTGGTTCAATTCCCAGTCAAGGCACATGCTAGGTTGCACATCAGGTCCCCAGTTGGGGGCGCGAGTGAGAGGCAACCACACAGTGATGCTTCTCTCCCGCTCTTTCTCCTTCTCCCTCTCTCTAAAAACAGATAAGTAAAATAAAAATAAAAAATAAAATGAAATAACCTTGTAAAAAAATACCTTAAAAAAAAAAAAAAGATTCCCTTTTTTGCTGACTTTGTAATTGCTTCTGTTTGGGAAGAATGGCCAGACCATTAAACTCTTGTGTTCTCTGGAGTAATTGCTGGCCGGCTGGACTCAGCAAGAAATGTGCCGACATTATGGTGTGGACAAAGCAGACTGTATGAAATGGATCTGAGGGGTATTTCAATTGAAAGCCATTTCCAGGGAGCATAAGCACTAATGGATAAGATGGGGATAGGCTCTTCTTGTGCTGCATGGCCATCTCAGGTGGCAGAGACACTGCCGTTTGTGGCGTTAAATGGAAGGAAAAATATAATTATGTGAGAATCTGGAAATTAAATTATTTCTTGCCTCCTGGTTCCTGTTCATCGCCTCTAATTTAAATTGATGCTAATACATCTCCACTTGACTTCAGTTTATATCATCCCAACATCAGTAGTCACCTAGAGGCCAAGAGATGGAGCATCAAAAACTCTTAAATGGCATATGGCATCTCACTCCTTGGATTTAGTGCACCTTGGATTTGCTTATACTTTTCAAGATTCCACTTGAATGTTTTTTTATTTAGTTTTTATATATTTATTTTTAGAAAGATGGTAAGGGAGGGATAAAGAAAGAGAGAGAAACATGAATGTAGGGTTGCCTCTCTTGCACCTCCAACCAGGGACCTGACCAGCAACCCAAACATGTACCCTGACTGAGGATCAAACTGGCCACCATTTGGTCTGCAGGCCCACTTGAACTCCTTAGTGTGTATAAACTATTGTGCTGTCTAAGATGCATATATTTATATTTTCTAAATTCAAAAAAGGAGTCATACAACTATTATTCTATTTTTGAAATAACTTATTCTGACCTTTAGATTCCTTAAATCATGGAAATAAGATAAGCTATAGTTGTGGGTGGGAGGGAGAAATAAAGTTGACAATGTGTTAAATAATAACATGTACACTTAATAATGTTGAAAAATCACTCTAAAAAACTCATTTATGCACTGTGCATGATTTATTTACAAAAGAAATAAAAGTAAGTAGTACTCAAAAGACTCAGAACCAGAACATCACATTTAATTAGAGAATATTTTTCTTCATTACCTGCACAATTCCGGCTAGTGATGGCTATAATTTTCCCTGAGTAAATATTGTCAATAAATTTTCATTGTCTTTTTTTTGTAATCAACTTTATTATTTCTGTCATATTGATGTTCAGATTTTAATGTTAGCCATAATACTGACATTATCAGTGGTTACTTCCTTTGATTCATTAATAAAAGCAACCTGTAGTTTTGAATTTTAATAATAATAGAAACATTATTTGCATAAGCACAGTGAAGGAATGATTAATCAAAATTCTCTGATTAGGAGGATCCTTCCCAGTGTCAGTCTCTGATAATTACTTAAAAACCATCATGTTACATGATACTTTAATTGAAAATATCATTGCCTCTGCTTTCTCAGCTGCTTCACTTCTTATGAGTATACCACTATGCTTGCTTCTTTCAAGTTCATGAAAATAGTCTGGGTTGTTCGTGCCTACATCCAATGAAGGTGTAGTTAAGTCTTCGCTAAAAGTCTTAACTTCGTATTTTTATAATCAAGGGAATGCTGCCATTCTTTAGTTGGAAGGACTCAAAAATGTCATATATATTTAAGGGAAAATGAGAAATATCGAAAAGCCCTGGAAATCATTTTATTTACATTGATGGGAACAAAGAACACTTTCTGTAGAGGACATAATGATCTGTTTCAGAATTTGGAGAAAATAGTTTTTCAAGATGTGAAAATTAATATTATTTAATTAAATATTTGCCTATTTCTAAAGTTCTGATCATGTATAGAACTAGGGCACAACATATAATTTTTTATTTAAAAAATAATGTTTTAATATACTGAAACTTCTATACCTCCATTACTCTCAATGCTTCTCACTTCAATGAGAAAACAGAAGCTTTCAAACTGAATCTTTTTGTTCACTGTCACACATCAAATCCTGAACCTGCACATTTATAATGATAACATATCCCTTTCCTATTTATACAAATGATGAAGTTCCTCAACTATAATGGCATTTCCACTCCTACGTAAGAACAAACCACTCATCAAATTGATTTCTGGTCCTCCAACCCTACATATACCTTTTGTAAGAATGTCACTCCAGCATTTAGACCCCTCACCTCACCAATGACCCATTTTCTCTGGACAATTCCTATTAGCATGTGAATTTGCTTCAGGGGTTCCCAAACACAATAACAATCAAACACCCCCAAAACCCCTCCCCACCTCACACACACTAGCTACCACTTCATTGCTGTCTTCACCATCTTTACCGGAAAGAAAAATGCTCTTTTTATGTTCTCACTTACCTTGGATTCTTTTCTGAAGCACTTTGAATTATGTATCTCATTCCACCCTCACTGCCCCGGAGGGGAGGGAAAAAAAAAAAACTATAGAAACTGTTTGAGTTCTGTGTTGACAAACGCAATAGTTCCTTTTCTGGAATAATTTAAATATCCTTTTACATGTATTTCATTTCTATTTTGAAACTATCTACTATTGGCATCTATGATAACTTCTGAATGAAATTGTTAATTTGATCACTTAAATCATCTCACCTTCTGGGAATCCCATAGTGTATTGTATGGATATAATGAGGATCATATCTAGAGATTAGAGGGTGACATAGACTTTGATTCCATAAAGGTGTTATTACAGCATGATAAGCAGACACAGCTTGCTTTTCCTACTACATATTTATCAACAATCATATTTCTGGTCATGGTCATTCATCACAGTAGGCAAAAAGTAGATTAAATTGAAACTATAGACTCTATTGGGCTCAGAGAACTTTATATCTATTTTATTCTGGGGCTAATATATATAAGCAATGTATTAAAATATGTAAATTACCACCAGATTTTATTTGTATTCTCAAAATTCTGTAAAGCACTCATAAAAAATAAGTTAGCTGAAAGAATTATTAAACTCATAGTACATAATATGTAACCCTAAATAAATTTGATATATGTTTAATTTAAAAGAACTTATGCACCCTTATGTTCACAGCAGTGTTATTTACAAGAACCAAGTGCTGGAAACAACCTAAGTGCCCATCAGTAAAGGAGTGGATAAAAAACTGTGGTACATTTACACAATGGAATACTACACAGCAGAAAGAAAGAAGGAACTTCTACCTGTTGTGCAGTATGGATAGAACTGGTGAATATTACACTACGTGAAATAAGCCAGTCAATGAAAGACAAATACCACATGATCTCACCTATAATAGGAATCTAATGAACAAAATAAACTAAGGAACAAAGTAGAATCAAAGGCATGAAAACATGGAACACACTGACAGTGACCGGAGGAGAGGGGATGATGGTGGAAAGAAGGGGAAGGGAGTATATAAAGAACATGTATGAATCACCCATGGACACGGACAACGGTGTGGGGCTTGATTGTGGGAGAGAAGTTGGGATGTGTGGAGGAGGGTCAAGGGGGAAAAATTGGGACAACTGTAATAGAATAACAATAAAAATGATTTAAAATCTACTTTTTTGAAATAATCTTAAAAATTAATTTATTTGTTTTAGGTAGAAAACCCAGAAATATTTAAAAATTGTTAAAATATTTCAAGTAACAAACACAAAGGCTACATTCTGACATCTGTTTCTCAAGTTCCTATTTTAACTTGAAAATCAGAAGAAATGCTCCATTTAAATAACTTTAAATTGATGTTTTTAATCACAGTTATAATTTCAAATATACCTTTACATTAGAATTTTATATACTTCCAAATTCATTCATTTTACAAACACTTTCTGACTTTGATAAAATAACAAAAACGATAGAATTGCTTTGCAATGAATATACTTCTGGACCATTTGGAATGTCCACTTTCTAATGCAATTTTTTAAATACTTACACATACTATAATGCATACATATTTTTAAAGCAAATCAGACAGAAATGTTATAATACAGAGAACCTTCCCAAAGGTAGGCAATGGAAGCAGTCCTGAAGCAATAGTGGGCATGTCTAGTGGATAAGTACCCTGTTCCCTCCCCCGTCAGGTGGGAAAGGTCCCAGGCAGGTGCTGCACAGCCTGCCAGGGGTTTTCCGTTAGTTACACCTGCCCATGTAGGATATCTGCACTGCCTTTCTTCCACTCAGTGTTCACTTCTCATGGCCCAAACACTGTTTCCAGGAATACCTCCTGGCTGAATTCTTTGCACCCAAATCCTTCTGCTGCTTAAAACTAGAAAGCCACAGTTGGACCTTGCTCTTACCCTCAGAGAAGAAAACAGGAGAAACAGCAGACTCCTAACTTTTTTCAAGTCCTTCAGAAAGCTGAGATTGTAAGGTTACCAGGGGACCCAGAGTGACAATCCTCTCCAAGGTGAGACAAGACACAGTGTGATCAAAAGAAGCAAGCATATCTTAAAAGTGTGAAATGAAACAACTGAAATTTACCAAATTCTTAAGTGTCAAATGTTGGAGAGTGTGACAGTTCAGTTTCCAAGTCATCGCTACAAATAGAGTTCACTCACTTGCAAGGTCTTGTCCAACCTGTCAGGAGATAGATTAAGGGCGGGGCAAAGGGCTAAGGTGACACTCTCAGTGAGGCAAAGCCACAAATCCCTAACCAATTTAGTCAATGGCACAAGCCCTCACTCAGTGAGGCAAATCCACAAATCCCTAACCAATTTAGACAATGGCACAAGCCCTGAGCACTGGCTTCACTGGTCAATTGATGAATCTACCATTTATATTGCAAAACATGCTCCAAACAGACACATTTGAGTAGGAAAAATTTATATCATTATTATCATGTTCCATTGAGTTATATGATGTCTTACACTAAAAAGTTATATTTTTCATCAATTGGGCATCCATGATAAAATGTGTTTTAAAGTGCAAGTTTAAGAACATTGCCAATACTGGTTGGACATATACAACATTAATTTTTTTTTTTTTAATTTTCTTCGAGTAAAGAAATTTAGAATATAGAAGTCTAGTTTTATCCCCAAACTTAGAAACTTGTTTGCTATAAGTAAAATGCAGTTGAAGCTATAAAATATACATTATTTATATATGCCATTATGTGAAACTCTAGAGAAGTATCAAAAGGTAGAATTAAACCATATGGTTCATACAAAATCTCAATGCTGCTCTAGGGCAACAACGATAGCCTCATTTTCACCCAATGTTACAATTCACCTGACATCTGTTCATCAATCTCCTTAACTTTTCTTTTTGTTGTTGGTATAAATTATTTTCCAGACATGTTGAATCATATCAAGAATGAATTATTTCAAAAATAATACTTTTAAAGGGTGACAAATGGATATTAGTTCATGAAGGTAAAATTCAATGTTAATAATTCATGTTTTATATGGTTCATTTTGTTATGTCTTTTTTAAGCACCACAAAAATATGCTTAGTGTTTCTGTTCCTGAGGCAAAACTGTAATATACTCAGGAAATCTTAACTCTGATTTGGAGGAAAAAAAATGTATGGAGAGTTAAAATCTGGGCAGGAGCTTCACTATTTTAAATTCAGAACAGATATCTACAAGATTGATATTTAATAACAATACATAAAAATGTCTCACACAATCCTTACATAGTTTTAGGCACACTGAGCATCAAGAGACATATTTTTCAAAAATCCTTTAGAAAATGTATTTGTGAAATAACATTATATCCTCCGAAAAGGCCTGTAGTTCCTTGAGTGATACATTATTTGTGCATCTATCTTTCATGCCCCTTCCAGACAATCTAAAGCCTATAAGCTCTACTTTAAAAAATTGTCAGTACCTACTAATAGCTTCCTGAGTAGGTTTTGGTGTTATTACTGTGGAAGTATAATTTAGTAAACAAATTTAGCAAGCAGCAGATAAAACAATTAGTACAAAGATTTTTTTGTGAAAGAAGTGGCTGGCAGTACACCCGCAGTGAAGGCTGAATTTGTAATTTAGAAAACAGATTTAGCAAGTAGCGGATAGAATAATTAGTCTAAAATTCTTTTTTGCTAGAGAAATAGTTCACAGAAGAGAGAGGAGACATATTTGCATAAAAATGCTATGTCAGTTTTACTGAAAAGAAAATAATTTTCTATCTTTACTTCTTAATCTTTTCTTTTCCTCATGACTTTTTTTCTTTTATATTACAGGTAGCCAAGGCACTAAGGTATTTCAAATTCAATATTGTCTCATGTAGCAGAACCACTAAATTTTTTCTGACTGAAACCAGCATGAATATCTGTTGGATCGTGGAAAGAAATGAATCCTTTTTTCCTTTTCCCTAATGAGCTTATGCTTTCTTGGTCATAGCTTGGACTTCACAAAGAGAATCGTGTATTAGTCACACTTAATAAATTTGGAAATTCAAACCAGCATGGACTTACAATAAGAGCAACTATCTAATATATCATTTATTTTAAGGTCCTGATATAAGAGCAAAGAAAACATTAACATAGTAGAAATGAACCAAAGAATGGATTCACAGTAAATTTGATTGGATTGCATTAGCTTCACCCCCCCCCCCTTACTTGATAAAGAATGTCAGTAGTGTGAATGTTGGATCCTCAGGGATAAAGCTCTGTGAAGTGCTTGTATCACACTGTTATCAAGGGACCCCTGTCAAAAACCGAAGGACAGTATTCCATTGTCTATATGTACCACTTCATCTTTATTCAGTCATCTATTGGAGGACACTTCAGTTGTTTCCATGTCTTGGCCACCATGAAATAATGCTGCAATGGACATAAGGTGCATAGATCTTTGTGAATGTATTTTTACTTTAATTTTTATTGTTGACACTGTTACAAATATCCTCATTTCCCCCTCTTTGCCCACCTTCACCCTGCCCCCAGCCCTGGCCATCACCACACTGTGTATGTGGGTTATGCATGTTTTAAAAATTTTGGAGTAGATACCTAGAAGAAAGTTGCTGAGTCATATGGTAACTCTATTCTTAATTTTTTGAGGAAGGGTCATACTGTTTTCCACAGTGGCTGTGCCGTTCTACATTCCCACCTGCAGCGAATGAATGAGGGTTCCTTTTCTTTATCCCTCAGCCCCTTCAACACTTGTTAGTAACTGTCATGGTGATAATAGCCATTCTAACAGATATGAGTGATAGCTCATTATAGTTTTGATTTGCATTTCCCTAGTAGTTAGTGAAGTCGAGCATCTTTTCATATATCTGTTGGACATTTATATATCTTCTTGGGAGAAGTGTCAGTTCCAGGTATCTGCCCATTTTTCAATTAGATTGTTTTTTGTTGTTGTTGAGTTGTATAAGTGCTTTATACATTTTAAATATATACAATGGAATACTACTCAGCCATAAGAAAATGTGAAATATTGCCATTTACAACAACATGAATGAATCTTGAGATTATGCTAAGCAAAATAAGTCAGAAAACATCCAGAACAATATGTGAGATATAAAACTTAAAGCAAAAAGTGAACAACCAAAACAAATAAACAAACAAAAACTCAAAGACACAGAAAATAATATGGTGGTTACCAGAGGGAAAGGGGCAGGACGTAGCAAAAGACAAAGAGAACCAAACATATGGTGACAGAAGTAGATTTGGCTTCGGGAGGTGGACACACAATGCAGCATACAGATGATGTATCACAGAATTGTGCTCTTGAAACCAATATAATTTAATTAACCTTTCACTCCAATAAATTTAATTAAAACATAAAAAACAATGTGATTCCTTACAGTAAGAAGTTCATCAAGGGAAGACCTTAGTTTTTGAGCTTGAGCAGCTTTATGTAAAATTATGAGAAGTCGTTCAGAACCCACGATGGCTGGCATAACCCTCTCTTGACATTTACAGTTATGAAGACTTTGAATACATGATACTTAATAAGTAGAGAGATTGTTTCAGAGTATGTATAAGTACCAGAAATCAAATGATAGTTTAATATCAATTATAACAAATAAATTATAGGATAAATTAACAAGTGATTTTTGAAATTATAAAGGAATTTTTTTCTGTTTTTAAATATATATATATACTAAATGTATAACCATTCTATTACCAGTTATGTATAATTTTCAATCTCTTAGCTTCAACATTTACACTCAGTCTGTGTTGAAACATGGAAGATTTTTGTGACAGATAAGATACTTGACACAGAAGATAATTCTTCAAATTGATTGTAGCTATGTATTAATTTAGTCATTCTTAAAATGCTTGTGGGTAGCAGAAGGTTTGTGGGTAGTGCTGTCAGTTTTGGTATGAAAAGAATATGATTATATTCCTTTTCTCATTGTCACTAAGGTAAGCGGTATTTTGCTTCTACATTCTTCTCCTTCTGACTTCTGTAGTTTTTCTCCTAATGACTTCTTTTACTTCAAGGCTACTCACAATGCTGAACAAAAAATTCCTCACTGTGGAAAGAGAAGAAGGGAGACAATGCCATGTGATGTCAAGTCCTTAACCAAATGTTGCTCATGATCACAGGACACTTGGAGACATTTTCAGCTACTGAAACAGCTGCAAACTTAACATTTTGAAATGAAAAAAAGAAATAGATAGATACTCAGATATCACTATGTGTAATCCTTTCATTCTACAAATAAGAAAAGAAAATCTAGAGCACTCATTAATGTATCAAATGACATCCAGTAAATTAGGGAAAAAATGAATACTTAGACTGTCCTGTTAACAAAAATGTTCTCAATTCATGGTTTTAATTTTATATCTCTGCAATGTAACTTTTCCTATTTTTCAGAATCTTCTCTAACAGTTCCTTTATCTTGTAGATACATTTTTTTTCTACCGAGGCTTTGCATTACTATCAAGAAATAAGCATAAAACTACTAATATTTTGTAATAATTACAATCTTTTTTGAATTTTGTATTATTTCACCTACATTAGACAATGTCATCTCCCTTTTATATTTTTGCTTAATTCCCTAGTCAGTGATACATCTGCTTTTTTTTCACATGCAGGCAGATACTTTTGCCCTTTAACTCATCCTATTACCAGCTTTCCCAGTGAAATGAGGGGCGGATGAATGAAAAACCTATTGCCAGGAAACTGTAAGGACATACTCTTAAGCTTTTCTAATTCTGTAAATTCCAACCACATGTGACTACTTAATTAATTTAAATTGTACAGAATAAAATACTCAGTTGTTCAGGTGAATGAGCCACATTTCATGTGTTCAATAGTCAAATGGGCCTTCTACTCCCATAGTGCAGTGAAAATATAGTATGTCTTTCAGTGTAGGAAGTCCCATTGCTCAGCAGTAGTCGAGACATAGATAGATATAAATGAATATGTGCAGTTTAGAAATGAATCATAGCTTACATGAAAATTATCTACCACAAGCACAAAACTGAGTGTTTGCTTGGTGTGTAACTTGGCTCATGTTAAATATTCACACAATGGGTTAAAGAAGCCCAGCTCTAAAGGGAGCTCCAGTTCATCTCTAGCATACCCTGCACTATTATGTAAATAGAATAAAATATCTTGCAACTGTATGGCATTCTTTAGGTTCACTCCTTGAGGATCTTCTTCATCAACTTCTTTGAAGTAGTCTTACTATAAAGAAGAATGAACGAGTTAAAACAAGCCTCAGGTACTTGGCGGGGGGTGGGGGGGGTGGAGCTCCCTAACTGGAAAAGTACAGATTTGGTTGTGTTATGACAATTCCTTTTTTTTTTTTAACGGAGAATTTTTTCTCTTTCATACTTTTTTACTTGGCATTTTTGTTTCAATGACAATGCATTTTAGGAAATAAAGTCATTGCTTAAGTGGGAAAAAAATACTGAAAAAGTCAGAGAATCTGATGAGTGAACTATTTTTAAAACAAAGTGAGAGTTGAAATCAGAGATGGTGAATAGCAATAATGTAATAGGAAAAGAGAAATGCAACTTAAACTCTGTGCCTTTTGATAACTAATTTAAAAATAAATTAATATTTTATTGTCTTAAAAAGTTTGAGGAATCATACATTCAAAGATTCTGAAGAGTCCTTAATATAGATATTGACATCTATAGATGATTACCAGTGCCTACATAAAGAAAAAGAATCTAAACATCATATATAGACTTAGAGTTTCATGAGAGAATAGGCAGTCAGGTAATTGAAAATAATGAAAATTACAAGGTCTGGAGTTCAAATCATTGTAAGTGAAGGGAATAATGAACCAATGATACAGAGGTGGCAATGTCAGATAAGAACACAGCCAGAGTCAAAACCACTATCACTGAGCGTTCAGGAGAGCACAGAAGAAGACTCCACAAGAGCAGCATATGAAAGAGAAACATTAATGCATGTCTATAATAATAGCTGAAATGAGATCAGTGTCATCATGGTTTATGGTGAAAATAATTACAGGCAGGAAAAAAGGGGTGAGAGTAATTTAAAAAATGAACAAGGGTAATTTGTGTGAAGGGAGCTTTTGTGAGCAAGGAGATGATAAGTTCATTTGCATAAGGGTAGATGTTATGAGCAGGAACTACTGAAGCACTCCATGAGGAGCAAAATGTAGTCTCACATTTTAACTTTGATTTACTGGACTGAGAAAACAGGGTTCATAATCACTATGTATTTAAACTACAATAGGCCCATCAGACTTAAATTTTTTAATCTTCTTCTGCCAGAGTTAAAAAAAATATGATGCAAATTCAGGCTGTTGTCATGAGACAGGATGAAATCATTTATTTAATAACATGTTTACATGTTAAAATTCTATTCAACCTTCATGTCTCACAGCTCTAATGATTTCTCTTTAATAAGACCTTCACTGATCTCTCTTCAGGACAGGGTTTACTTTTATATAAGGGGCATAGAACATCAAATTATATGGCATAAAATGAAATCATGATGAATCAGACAGCTGCCATATAAATAACAGAATAAATGAAAAGCCAAGTAGGGATAGGCTAAAAATCAAGAGACTCCAGGAAACAATAGCGGAACACCAGACAATACAATTTGAGTGTCTGCAGCACTGACTAGAGTAGGGAGAATGTTGAAGGAAGACCGATTCATTGACCCTTTACCCATTTAATAGAGACTTTTGATAAAAACATTATTTTTAAAAAGAGAAAAGGCAAAGTAGGAACCGAAAGCACTCTAAAATAATCCCTGTCAGAAGTAATCTCTTTCTCATCTGAAGTGTAATAGAATTTTTATCTCCACAACTAATTTATTTATTAAAGTTTCCCCTTTTTATAGTAACGAAAACACATACTTGCTCTTGTAAACGTGTTTTCCTTGAGGTAAAATTAGTAAGTAGTCCTTTCAATGCCTGCTTCCATCTCCTTCTTGGTTCTTTGTCCTTTAACCAATCTGTGGGTATTGCAGTGCCCCAGACTCAGGTCTTTGCTCCTTGCTCTTCTCTAATTGCATCCACTCCCAACATTATCTGCCTCTCCCCATGCATCTAAATACCATTTATAGCTGATTATAGCCACAATATTTCATTTACTCCCTTCTCCCCATTGAACTCAAGGTCAAAATATCTAGAGCAATAATCAACATTTCCGTTTGCATGTCAAAAAGCATCTCAAAATCAGCTTGCCCATAACAATGTGTTTGGATGGATACTTCTCCGAACTTCTCCCCCTGTACTTTCCATGTCTGTCATTGATACCAGCATTTAACTCAGTGCATTAAACCTAAAACCAAAGCAGCATGCTTGAAAATTCTCTTTCCCTGATTCTATTCATATTACAGTATCAATCTATCTGAAAGTCTTTCTGCTCTAACTTGAAATTCATATCTCCAACTCATAACATTTCTCCCACTTCCAATAGCATCACACTAGTCTGAGTGAAAGTAACTTTGCCTCTTACCTACCACCGTTGACTTCTAGCAGCTCTCCCAAATTCTTCTGTTACTCCTTCCCAGTCAATGTCCACAGGGTGGAGAGACATCACATCCACAAATCGAAAATCAATCAAACTATTTTCTTACTTTCCAAATAGCTCTTAAAGTCATTCTGGTTTATACCTTTCTATTATCAGCCAGTTTACCCACTTTAACATCATCTCCACTCCAGTACTCTTTATTTGTTTAACTTCGCATATTTTAAAACCGCTAACACATTATGATGACACTTGTTTTGAATTTAAACTCTGCACTGTATGCAAAAATGCTGTTGTTTCAAGCACTTAATATTTCCATGACTCTGTGCCGATTGTCATGTTATTTTTTTTCTTGTTTATTCTGTTACCATTGTCCCAACTTTTCTCCTTTGCCCTCCTCTTCCCAGCCCACCCCCCACTCCCACAGTCAATCTCCACACTGTTCTCCATGCCCGTAGGTCATTCATACGTGCTCTTTTACTCTCCTCCCCTCTTTCTTCTGGCAGCTGTCAGTCTATTCCAAGTGATGCTTTCTTTTTGTGGCTACCATGTATGTATGTTAGTATTGGTCACCGTTTAACATCTAAAAACGATTCATGCAGGAGACAAACTGCTATTTTAACTTTGTCTTTC
Organism: Furipterus horrens; assembly: GCF_987537825.1. NCBI lineage: Eukaryota > Metazoa > Chordata > Mammalia > Chiroptera > Furipteridae > Furipterus > Furipterus horrens. The sequence goes on from NW_028327171.1 coordinate 15,729,754, forward strand.
ATTTTAAAAAAAAAGCATTTTATTGTAGCTACATATAATTGACATCCTTTTTAGAATGTTATTTATTTATTGTTAATATCACTGGAAGTAGAAACAGATAGATACTTACATTTCAGTATCAATACACTTCTTATAAGTTTGGGACACCGGATATTAGATTTGCAAAGACCTTTTTATGTGACTGTTTGAATTTAGCATTAACTAGCATGATGCTGAGAAGTGACCACTCTGATAACATGCATGTCATGGCATTAAAATTACTGGTGTGAGATGAATATTTACTGAACAAGTATTTCAAATTTTAAAATAAATGTTGTGTATTTATGAGAGAAAATCGATGTAGAAGAATAAATATGACAGCTGCGTTTTAATCATATGTAGAAGTTATGTTTCTCATCTGTGACATTTAATAGCACAATGCATTTGAAAGAATGAACCACTAAGTATTCATGTTACTAAGCATCTTTGCACAATAAGCATTACTAAAATAACTCACATTCTGTGTTTTTGAAAAAGATTGAAGCCCCTCCCCTAGTGCTACATGTTGGGCTACTTCTTTGCCTAACACATGGCACTAGCAAATACCTTAAGTTTGGCTTGAGAAAACATTTTTAACCTCTGTTTTCTTAGCTCATCAAATTATCCATCCATGACTTTATCATGTGGGTGGAAGGCTCGACTCCATACAGGTGACACACCTAGGGTAAAAATCAAGGATTAATTACTTCTTTCTTCATAATTGCTGTTACTACACTAAATGCTAAAACAGTTTTGGGAATGATGGCACTATTGACAATAGCACCATCCATTCAGACACTTGTACTTATGGTATTAATATGTATTATTTTAAAATGTTAATTAACCTTCCAAATTCCAGGATAGTCATTCCTATTCACTATTTGAGTCACATAAAAACATATTTGAAAATGTTAAGTTATATATACTAGTAATATATCTGAAAAGAAGATTAAAGAGATATCAGAAATCAAAATTATTGGGAATTTTACAACAATTTAAACATAGTAAACACAAATTTTATTGCAAATATTTCTAATTTTAAAGACATATTGAAAAGTGGTAAAGAGGTTGGCCTTTCATGTAACTAAAAATAATAATAAAACTAAACAAAAATGATGTCCAAAGCAACCGCTTTATGGTTATGAAAATTAATGAAGACATTCACTAAATTGGGAAGCAGATATTTAGGAAAAACTACTAAACTTTGGGTAAGAATATTTGAACTCTATCATGTTATTGCCTAGAATAGCTCTTATTATCTACCTAGCTCTATAATATTGTTTATCCAGAGAAGACTGGTCATGAAAATCAACAGCTTCTTTAAGATATGGGTATCCTTAGTTTAGAACAGAGTGGAAAATACCTTATGTCCAAAAGAATTAATAGTAATAGTAGCAACTTTATTAGTAAATTATAGGTGAAAAGAGACACACAAAGAGCCTCAGATTGTGGCCCCAATTGGGGCAAGCAATAGCCAAATAGCCAGTTATTTACTGTATAGAGCAAGGTCAATAAAATGTCATTGGTCCAGTCAAAATAGCGTAAAGTATATACAACATAATGGAGTCCCTCGTGTTAACAAAGATGGCTGCCAGTTAGCCATGACACTTTGGTTAAAGAGGGAAACTACCTAAGTAAGTCACACTATACACACCTGGCAAGGAGACACACACAAGATATCTTTACATGTGACCAGAACAGCTATGTCTGCAGAGTGGGACCAAGCACAGATAGGTTTTTGGGGAAATCCCTTACTTGCATCAGAGGTGTCGAGACATTTATCAATAGACCCAGGAGGATGGAGTACACCACTCTCAAGGTATACCTGAGGCAGGCTTCAGACCACTGCTGAGGTGCCTGAACTCCACACACCAGAGTACTGCTCCAGGCCACCTTGACCTCCCTTGGCATAGGCCCCCAGGGTCTCTGCCCTGCTGGACTGAAGACTTCATCTGCCCTGCTTCCCAGCTGGCTCCAAAATCCTTCCTTTTAAGACACTGTGCTGTCTCTCAGACCTGCAGACTGAGACTCTGGGGCTCAGGTGTGTTATCACCCAATTCTCTCATGTGATGTTATTACTCATTGTTTCTGAGTGATTAGTATTGTTCTTAGGTTGGTGTAGATTTGGATTAATCTGCATTAATAAAAATTGAGTGAACCTGCCTTAATAAAATCCATGTGAACAGCATCATCACGTATGCTGGCTCCTTATTATTTCTTGGTGTTGGTGTCACTTGTAGGACTGGTGATCATACAGGTGACTTGGCAGTTTGGGTTCTTAAGACCAGGATTAGATAATCTGAGCAGGGACTGAAGTCTGATTTATAGGAAAGACTGTCTCATGAGCATATGCTCGCAACCTTTACCAGGAAGATCCAGAATATATGACAAGGAAAGGGAGGGTTTGCTACCTTTCACAGACATCTCTAACTGACTGAAGAGCTTTATGTGCAGTAGGCACAGGAGAGCCTGGAGAGGGCAGTTATCAACACATCAGACACATCACTGATGTCCAGGCGACTGGGGACATAGCAGAGAGAATATGAGACAGTGATGTGTAAAGGAAAATGACCTGAAATTTGAAACTAGTTTGCAACCCAAACATAAATTATTAACAAAGGGTGAATGTCTTAACCAGCTCAAAGTTTTGAAAACAACTTCTGAACAATCATTGGCTGACCGGTAAGGTATGTTTACATCAGAACGACTCTTATAAAACTACCATAATTAATAATAATAAAGTGATATCAGGAGTCACACACAACGGGTGAGGTTATAGATACAATGACAATTGCTTAAAAAACATGCTTTCAAAAACCACCATCACCACCACACACACACAAAAAAGTATGAGACATAGAAAGAAACAGAAAACAGTATGTTCCTGAGGGGGGAGGGTGCAGATATTAATCTTTGCAGAGAAGACATATCTAAAACATTAAAGGAAACCATACAAAAATAATTTGCAAAAAAACATGATTTAAATGACTCAACAATAGAGAACAACAATAAAGATATAGAAATTATATGTAGAATTAAATGGAATTTATGGATTTGAAGATTACAAAATTCTGTTGAGTCCAACAGTAAAATTAGTCTAGCAAAAGTGATAATCAGTGAACTCAAAGGTATATAAAACCAAAACTTTTGTTGGTAGCGTAGAGAGAACAAAGAAGAGAAATTATCTGAGCCTCAGAGTTCAGTGGGCCACGTCTACACATGTGCATACTGGATGGAAGTCCTTGCTGGTGAAAGAAGAAAAGACAGGGAAAAATATTTGAGAAAGTACTGCTGGGATTCCAAAATTTGTCTAAGTATTATATATGGACCAAGAAGCTTAATGAATACCAGGTAGGAAAAATACAAAAATATCCACATCTAAACATATAATCAAACAGCTGAAAGGCAAAGAAAAATACAAAAATCTTAAAATCACCAAAATAAAAATAACTTATTACACATGGGGGAGCAATAACACAATTAATGACTAACTTCTCATCAGAAATAATAGTCCAGAGGCATTAGAGAAAAACATTTCCAGATAAGGAAAAATGAAATAATTTATTGCTGGCAAGCTGTCTTACCAGAAATATTAAAGTAATACTTAGAGTCCCAAAGGAAATGTAACCAGATAATAACCCAAATACACATAAATACATGAAGAGCACCAAAATTGTAAATGTGTGGGAAAACGTGCAAGTCCGCATATGTTGTTTTCTCCTTTTTCTCTTAAATTTTTTATAAGTATTATAATTACATAAAGTAATACTACATTGTATTCATTGGGCTATAACACATGTAGATGTAATGTACAGGACAATTACAGAATAAAGGAGATGCAATTATACTGTAACAAAGTAAACTCTTCATAGTTTAAAGAAATAAAGCTATTATTAATTTTAAATTGAATGTGCTAGAGTGTGCATTATTGTTCCCAGAGCAACTACTAAGAAAATAACTGCAAAAAGCATAGTAGATTTTAATAAACCTTTCTCCAAATAAGACTTATGAATGATCAATAGCTCATAAAAAGCTGCTCAATATCATCATTTATTTTGAAAATACTTATGAAAACAAGATACTAACTACTTCCTTCCTAATAGAATGGTTATAATAAAATTATATCATTTCTTGAGGACATTGATAACAACTTAGTTATATCAGAATGCTTGCGTATTTATTTCCTCAAGCTACTATACAAATTAACACAAACTGGGGAGCTTAAGAGAAAAATAATTTTCTATCACAGTTCTAAAGTCCGGACGTTCCAAAGCAAGGTGTCAGCAAAGAAGAATCCTTTCCTTTCCAGTTTCTGGTGGTTCCAGGTGCTCCTTGAAGGGTAGAGATATGATTCCGGTTGCTGTCTCTGTTTTCACATGGCCTTCTCTTTCTGCTTCTGTGTCCTCTTCTCTTCTTATAAGAATATAAGTTATTGGATTTAGGCCTACTACAATCCAGTGTGATCTCATACTAATCTTTAATTACATCCACCAAGACCATATATCCAAATAAAATTATATTCTAGGTAGCTTCAGGCAGGCATAAATTCTGGGAAACACTTCAACCCGTTCTACCTTGCAACGTGTAATGGCAGCAATTTATCCTTCTTGGAATTGGATCCATGAGCACTGCACATGCTTGTACGGAATACCTAGCATAACAATAGGGGATCCTGTATAATATTGTCTCAGAACCAAGGCACCATTTGTTTGGAAAAATGGTAACATTGGCTCATGACCACAGTACCCGCTTGTATAAGTCGTCGTCGGCAGCCGTCCGTCTGGAGAGACGATGATGTAGCTTCTTAAGAGTCTATCTGCACCGCCGATAATGGCTGTGCAGTCCGACTCGGGAGTGACACGGTATCTGTCTCCTCCCGTGTTGAATCGACATCTTGCGACGACGCTGAAGCTACAGAGCCTGGGCAGGGTAATATGGAGGGTCTGCTGTTGCCCATGCAGCAGACCCCCCCTCTCTTCGCAGCTGAAGGGTCCAAGGGAAAGACGGAGTCGATACAGCTTGGCTTCAGGTGCGCCGCAGGAGTTGCCGGTGTTGACTACAACGTCAAACCGCCTTAGGGACTCCGGCTCCGGATTTTCTGTCGGGGTTTACTCCCTTAGCCTTTCCCCTGAAGAGGTATGCCGCAAGGCAGCGGAGGTTTTTTGGAGTCAGAGTTTTCCTTCTCTGATGTGCCCTGACTGGAAGATCGAACCAGCGACACTTAGCTCACAGGCCGACGCTCAATCCACTGAGTTAAACCAGCCAGGCTTGTATAAGTATATGCCACATTATTAGGAGGCAACCAGATTAACAGAAAACTGGAGTATCCTTTTGCTGACAGAGTTAACTTATCTGCTAAGAGGCAGTAGAAATCAATGGCCATAATATATGTACCCAATAACAAATAAAGGGTGAAAACAGGATAGGCTTTTCTCACTGGGTTCTAGTATCCCAATAAGCGGACTTAATCTTCCTGCTCTTGAGGTCATGAGATTAGATGTCCTGGCTTCCAGAGAGGAAAGTTACAGCTAACAGCTAAAAACTGTGGGAAGAGAAAAGTATGTTGGCAACATTTCTGCTAGGTATTTCTGGGCTCCATAAAAACTACTTATAATAAATTTTTAATGAACTGTGGCCTGTCAAGGAAAATACAAAAGTCTGGTTCATACCACCTAGAAACAGCCAATAATGGGAAACTACAGTATGCTGGGGACACAGTCATGAGCATCAGTTATGACCTCAGGATCAGTTACAACATCAAGAACTGATTCAACAATCATCTTGTACTGAGCCTCTTGGTGAATTTGGAGCTTTTCACCTTCTTGTAGACTCACGGAAGGGACAGACTTAATATGGGACCTGAGTTAGAGTTTTACAAGGGATGGGTACTAGCAGAAATTTCTGGCACCCCACACTGCCTCTATTTTGATTCAATAAACAGCTCTGTCCTAGCTGTGACTCTCATCAAGCTGATGAAATATCACTTCAGGTGTGTGCCACTTGCTTTTTATTTCATTTTTTGCTGTGGTATTTCTTTATTAGTGTAGAAACCCGCTCATTATCAGCATATATGCAGACTGGTCATGTGAGATAGTTCATATGTCACAAACATCAACAATGGGGAAGAAGACGGTGATTGAATGATTTACTTCTTTATTTTAGTTTTTGATTCAAGAAGGTGGGTTATATATCACTAAGGAAGTCCCAGTGGAAACAGAGTTTGAATATGTGGGCATCGGCCTCCATAACAGACATTTAAGTTGGCTGTTCTCCCTTCCTGTCTCACTCTACCTGTATCTTACTTTTGCTTTCTGAAATCCATGCCCAAATTTCTACTTCCAGCAGGAATATGAGCAAAGTCATAAAGGCATAACATTTCATCGACCACAATAATTAGTAGCACGGGTTAAGACAATTTATGCTTAAACATTCTTTTCCAAAAATAAATCCACTATTTGATTTGGTTAGCAGTTTCTTTTAATAATCACTGCTATATAAAAGTATCACTAAAACATAAAATTGAAAGGCCAGATTCAATTTAATACTTCACTTCAACTGCTAGTGCCATTCTTTTGGGAAGTTCTATAAATATAAGTGATTGTATGTGAATTCATCAGGTTAAAATTTTAGTTTTACAACCAGTTGAGTACCTTATATTTAAAGGGCTTCCAATGTAAATCACCATTACCGTTAATTATCATTAATATTAGTTCTATGGGAATATGGAGATAATTGCTATCAGTCTGCCCTGAATTGCAAGTTATTACTTATATCTGAGATGGAACTTAGACACTTTCCTTTCAATCTGTGCGTTTTTTAGAACCAAGAAAGGAGCAGAAGATAAAAAGTGTTATAGAGTACAGGAGGATGGTAAGTCTTGGTTTATTCAAACATGCAGCTACAAAATTTCAGAACATAATATGCATTAAGACATATTATTATATAAAAATTACTACATTTATTATCCATTCACCCACTGATGGACATTTTTGTTGCTTCCACGTTTTGGTTACTGTGAATAATGCTGCTAAGGACATAGGTGTGCACATGTCTCTTCGAGTTTTATTTCAATTACTTTGAATATATGCCCGGAAGTGTGACTGCTAGTTCTTTTTTTTTTTTTTTTTTTTGAGACATTGCCATACTCTTCTTTACAGTAGTTGCCTATTTTACAATCAAACCAAAAAAATAAAAAAGAAAGAAAGAAAGGAAAGAAAAGAAAAGCACAAAGTTCTAACTTCTCTACATCCCAAATGACATATTATTTTTTGTTTCCTTAATAGTAGTCATATGAATAGATGGGAAGTGGTATCTGCAGTTTTCATTTGCATTTTCTGATGATTAGTGACACTGAATATCTTTTGATATACTTGTTGTCTACTTGTATACCACCTTTGGAGAAACGTCTATTTATTGACTTTTTTATTGTTGAACTGTTCCTTATATATTCTGGATACTAACCGCATATCAGATATATGATTTGTAGGTTGCCTTTTCACCCTGTTAATTGTATCCTTTGCTGAACAAAAGTTTTTAAGTTTGATGTAGCCTCATTTGCCTATTTTTGCTTTTGTTGTCTGTGCACTCACTATAATTTTTGTAAGTTTGTAAAATATTTGGATTAAAAAGAATACAATTATATTGAAATGCATTATATAAAATACTAAAATTATGAAAAGAGCAATTATATGTGTTCATATATAATATAAAATTATGAATTTTTGAGACAATAAAAATAGTTAAATGTCATAATAAATTATAGTATGAATATTATATATGATATATAAAAATATAACAAATATCATATTATATAATATTATAAATATTATAATAATAAAATGATAGTGGTTGTGATGATTGTAATGGTGCAGTTTTTTTGTTCTCCATCTAAGTTCAGGGACTGAGTCCCATTATGAACGGCAAGATAAAGAACTGCTTCTCTAGCACTTGAGTACTTCATTTAATAACTGTTATTAATAGCTGTACACACTGGTCAGTGTGCTTCAGTTGGTTAGCGCATCATCCCATGACCAAAAGGTTAGGGGTTCAATCTGGTCAGGGCACATACCTAAGTTGCGCGTTTGATCCCCAGTCCAAATGCCTACAGGAGGAAACTGATCAGTGTTTCCCTCTCCCATGATGCTTCTTTCACTTCCTTAAAAAATAAAATAAAATAAGATAGGATAAAACATCTGTACACTTCTCCTGCACTTCGTGTCTTCCACATTCTCAAGATCTTGCCACCTAAAATTGTTCAGAAAAGAGTTGCACACATAAGAACATCAAAACCAACAAAGTGCAAGGGACAGGCTGCAAAGAAGAAATAATTCTGCCAAAGTGCTTATTAAAAGCCTTTTAAATGTTGAAATTGTCATGTTCACAATAATTAATAACTCAAGTTAACCTTCAAATAGACATTTTAACTTTTTAAAAGAGCTTTGCTAATATCCTTTTTCTCACAGATTTTGATAACAAGAAGCATAAAGATTTAAGGTCATTCATTATCACATTTGCACAATAAGCACACATAAGTACTTAGCTTAGAAAAGCCCTATATTGGCAATTAAAAAAAAAATAAGCTTTTGTGAAGAAGACTATTGATAGAAGGGATATAATTCACCCATATGTCTCATTCCTTGGAAACTGATTGTCAGAGAGCCAAAAAAAAAGAGAGAGAGAGAGAGAGAGAATAAAATCAAATTCTTTATGATTTATGAATCAAAGAAAATGGAAAGAATTAAACCTAAAATTCCAGGAGTGACAACTCCTTTTGAATAAAGCAGTAGGCAGTCTTCAGTTAGTCAATTGTCCTAATGAATACAGTCTATTCATCAAATCAAGACCCTAAAATATTAATTTTATAAATGAAAGAAATGCTTGGCAAGAAATAAAAAATGTGTGTGAGTAGGTCTTTAAAATATTTTTTAATGATTTAGCAATATTTTCAAAGGAGCTTTGTAAAAAATGTAATTTATGGGAATAATTGAATTGAGTAGACATGTTAAGAAGTTATTTAATTGCTCTTGACCTACGTTAGCAATTAAGACTTTCTTGATATTCTGCCTAACTCATGAGATTTTTCTAAGTTATAGTTTTTTTTCTTCTGAAATTAAACAGCTGAAATAAGTTAAAGTTCATGTTTTTATTTGAAATGTTTAAAACTCTTCATAATGCTACAGAGGGTACTATTTAGATTTTTATACACAAACATGCATTATATATATGATATATATTTTAAAATCCCATTCACTGAATCCTTTATTTTCTTTGGTAATGTGAAGTTAATACAACTTCATAATAAGAATAAGAGATGTTAAAGTGTATCTTTAATGTCCTTAAGATAAGTAATTTTCAATTTCTTCAGAGTTCATGGTAACAGATACATTTATTTGAGGATTCTATAGTAGAAACAAAAGCAAACAAAGCATACTTTAACCAGACATTTTTAAATAACTTAGGCCAATTTCTTTGATGTGACTTTCATTGGAAGGTACTTATTTTGATAACTCTAATTAGTAGTATATTTCCTTCCTATGAGAGATAACACCCCCGCATGACAGTTTTCCATTGCACATATCAATCATTATTTCAGGTGCAGAGACAGAGATTCTTCTTAGACAGAACAATGTGTCAGAAAAGTGACTTTTATATGCTTATACATTACATGTATCATGTGGTTAAGAGTTTGTCCTTAAGTGTGTGTGGGGTGTGTGTGTATGAAATTTTCTTATAATCACTTTTACAATAAATTAATTTTTTAAAATACAGATAACTCATCTTGATTTTATGTTTGCCTTTTTAATTTCTTGGCAGTTCTGATGACATAACATCCATTTAATAAATGTGTGACAATATTATATTTGAATTATATTCTTGAACTGCTTCATCAATTTTATCAGTAAGCATGACAGAAGATGTGAAACATATATACAAAAAAGTAGATGTGCTGTTTGATAAGATTGATAAAATAATACATGTTCAGATAGATTGATCAATGGAAAGATAGATGATTGAAATACGACTGAGAAAGACGGCAAATGGGAAAATGATAGAGATAACAATACAGCATTTTAAAGCACAGCTTCCTAAAATCAGAGATTGCTTCAATTAGAACCAGCTCTTTGCAACTTATTGTTTCTGTAGTTACTCAAAAGTCATTAAATATTTTCTTAAGCTAATTTTGATCTCCAAATAAAGATATGACTATTAAAAGCAAAATAATAAATCAATCTAGCAAGGTGTATAATTATCTTTAAAAATAGTTATTATAGGTCAGGTCTAAAAACTTTCACGAAACTACTAGTAGAGACTCCGATGTTAATTAAAACAATACTGACTACTGAAACTAGAAAACAAAGACTTTCAGAAAAATGGAAAGGGGATTGTTATACCTTTTGAGGCATTCTTAATGCTGTTAGCGTGCTTTCTTTCCACATTAGTTCAGAGACCATACAGTTCCTTGGAAACACAGCACATGGAGGCACTTAATTTTGAAGAATGAGAGCAGAAACATGTATCAATAGTTTTGATCAATAAAACTGGGTTGGAAAAGGAGGGAGTATTTGAAGAAAAGGTATAATCTTAGAGGTGGTGCACATCAGGGATTAATTGTATTTTCACTTACCTTCTCAAGTTGATATATTAGAGAAGTAACCAGGGGTCAGAACAAGGGAATATATATTTGATATGTTTTGAAAAATAAACTTCTTTCAAAGATGAATGTATGAACATATTTAGATATGGATTTTCTGTCTGTGAGGGAATAGCTTAGGATAGAAATAAAGAAATACAAGGTTAAATTATTGTTCAAAAATAATATATGAAAGATTCTACAGACACTTTTAGAATTTATTGGCAAAGATTTCTGCAGGAGTAGCTTCCTTCAAATGGCAATAAATTCACAACTATCAACAAATCTAAAAAAAGAAACTAACCAAACAAGCAGAACAGGAACAGATTCATAGATATGGAGATAATTTAGAGGGTTATCAGTTGGGTGGGGGAAGGAAGAGAATGCGGAAAAGGTTCAGGGTTTAAGTACAAATTGGTAGGTATGATACAAATAGACAGGGATGTTAAGAACAGTATAGGAAATGGAATAGCCAAATAATTTATATGTATGACCCATGCGCATGAACTAAGGAGGGTATTGCTGGAGGAAATGGGGGTACCGAGTGGAGGACAGCAAAAGGGAAAGATTGGGACAACTCTAAGAGCATAATCAATAAAATATATATTTTTAAAAGGAGTAGTCTCCAATTTAATGGACTTCTCTTTCCATGTGGAGGGACTTCATCGAAAGGAGCATTTCTACCTTCTTGTTGTGCCTCTTAGTCATGAAGGTGAATCACATCTATTGGTGTAGAGTTCTAGCTTCAAACCATGTTTTCCAGAACTTAGAGAATATATAAACAAAACTGAAATAAGCAATAATATCACTAAAATATAACTGCAATCTATTATAAGATTAATAAACAATATTGATTAATAAGATTACTTAGAAAAAACATGTATTGTTCATTAATTAAAACAATAATTTTTGTGAAAAGGAAAATAAAAACTACAAATGCAAATGAAAAAGTAGCTGCATAATTTTTAAACAAACAAATACAAAAAATACAACACAAAAACCAGAACAATTGTTATACTTAGGCAACACTGGCAACTTTGAATTAAGGAAAAACATAGAAAAATAAAAACCAAAGTAATGAAATTTATATTAACCTGGGGTTTCTTTGTTGCAGGAATAAACTTCAGAAACAGGGGGCAATATTTCTAAATGTTAAGCTAACAGGTTTTGCTCCACTGCTGTCATATTGAAATACAATTGTCTTTCATATCACCTCAGAGAATCTCAGATATCCAACATTTCAGAAAACCAAAGAAATCATGACTGGGGTTAGGTGTCATCCAAGGAAATTCTGAGATGGAATTCTTGTAAAGATAACTCTTAAGGTAGAGTCCTCAGAAAGGGAATGGAGAAGCTGAACAGGGCAGGCCAGACAACTAAACAAGAATGAGGTCTCAACCAGAGGCAAGCCTTAGCCAGGCTTATGGGGCAATCTGGGACATGAATGGCACCATAGTTTGGATCCACTTTGAGGGCACATCACTGGCCTTTTACACTAATGTGTCAGTCAGAGAGACATTGGAAGGATGGCTATCCTGACAGGAGGGGCAGCGTGTCCTCCTGGGTGACACCCCTCTCCTTGCCTGAAGCCACACTCTGGTGGAGACAGCTGGCCGCCATCAGCAGTCAGCAGTCAAAGCAGCCAGAAGGCAGTGCAATAGCTCCATGAGTTTTGCCTCTGTCCAAGGCATCCCTGCATTTCTCCCGTAAAAAGGTCAGATTATCTTGTTCATCAATAACACAATTGTTGACAATTTCTGTGAAAAGTCATGAAAGGAGCATTAGTGTAACTAACTAGAAGCTGTGAAACATCCGTTGGCCCCGAGGCTAAAACTGATATATATTGTGACCCCTTACTCTCCTAGAACCTGGATTTCCCTTCCATGAATCTAACACCTTTTTTGTTGAGATCACTGCAGAGCCACTAGATGGTGGCTTCCCAACTGGGGTAAACTGACTGGGACTTTATCTGTGAAGTACTGAGCTCCAGGTAACCACGAACATGTAAGGCCTTGTCTGTAGGTAAAATCTTTACAGTTGAATGGATCAAAGACAACTTTTCCACTGGACACCTAGGCATGCCATCCTGCTGGAAGGCTACCAATAAATTTAGAAAAAATTAAAATATTAAGTTAATTTGAAACAAGTTTTAAAAATTGATATAAAAATATGTTATAGATTTAAACATCTGCCTGAAGGAAAAATATGTGATGGAAAATAATAATTTTCAAACTTTAATCTGGATTAAAAATTCCATATTATATTTATATAATGCGTTTCTGGAAAGTGTTTGGGAAGGGGAAAGGAAAGAATCTCTTGAATTTATTTCCTTGTGCTGAAAATTGAAAGGCACTAACATATATGAGGGATGTAGCTGGGTATTTCAATATGCACAGTAATTTAATGATGTTTGTTTATTAAATGAATGTAAAGAGGGAGTGATTTTAACTAAGACAAAAGAATTATAAAACACTATAATATATATAAAACAAATTAATTTCAGAATAGAAAACTAAAGAAATTGTTAAGTAAACACATAATAATAAAATAAATAAAATATTCCAGATTGTCACATATATAAAGCTTTAAAACAAGACATTTTAAATACATAAATGTATGTTTGTTTATGTAAAGTGACTTAACAAAGTGAAAAAATAAGTAAAGCGGTAAAGAAAGTTACTTCACAGAGAAGCAAAAAGTACAGCAAAGATGACATTAATGGCATCAAAAGAAGCAGAATACAAAGCATGAGGTATGAGCTACAACAAAAGTGTACATTTATACCAATAGATAGTACAAAAGTGAATAAAGTAAAATCATCAACTTGTAAACATTAGTAAGTACATATAATATGTAAAAACAAAGTTCATTTGAAACACCAAGAAAAACAAAAGGAAAATAAAAGTCATCTTTCTCGCCTGTAGAGATAAAGAATTCAAAGTATTTCATCTTTTCTTATGGCTGAGTGATATTGCATTGTATATATGTACTACATTTGTGACCAATGGGTGGCTCTTGAGACTATCATGTTAAGCAAAATGCCAGAAAAAGGTAAGAACCATATAATTTTACTCATATGTTGGCTATAAAAATGAGTGCAACAAATGAACAAACAAGAAAAATAAACAAAAAACTCACAGACACAGACAACTTTATGGTGTTTACCAGAGGGAAGGGGGTGGGGTGGTAAAGGGTAAAGGGGGTCAGATATGTGATGATGGAGGAAGACTTGACTTTGGGTGCTGGGCACATAACGTGATATACAGACGATGTATCATAGAATCGGACATGGGAAACCTCTATAATTTTATCAATCAATGCCACCCCAGTAAATTTAACTAAATATAAAAAAGAATTCAAAATAAAATTAATGTATAGAAAATATTAACAAAGGTATTTTCTTGACTGTGAAGTGTCTCCATATTTTAAAAAATCTTAAAAGGGCGACATTGTACAATTAATAGAACGTCACTTTGTTTAAAAGCAATATTAAATCAATTATGCCTTATAATTAATGTCTTAGAATTGATAAATAAGATATTTAGTAAACCTTTAGATTCCTTGGGAAATTGATTTGGCTGCTAAGACAGGACGTAATACATGTAGCTGAAATAAAATGGAATTTATTCTTTTCTCATATAATATTCTGAACATAAAACATCTAGGGCTGATAGGATGTTGCCGTCACATTGGCAGACTTAATTCATTCTACTTGACTGTTACACTTCCCTTAAAATGCAGTTTTTTAAAAAAAAATAAGATTGTTTTTTGTTCCCAATCCGTGTAACATTAACTTTAAATCCAGTGGGAAGTGAGTGGCTGTTGGGGTGTGCATGTTTATATATTTAAAAAGCCCTTAGAATGAATTTTATAACAAAAATTAAGACATATTTTTAAAATGCTGACTTGAGCATAAAGAAAACTTTCATATTAAAATGAAGCAGTTTCAAAAGTGTCTACATATATATGTGTAGATGCACATAAATGATGGTCATTTGTATGTCTTTTTTGGAGAAGTGTCTATTGGAGTCTTTAACCCATTTTAAAAATTAGGTTATTAGTTTTTAGATATTAGGTTATAGGAGATTCTCATGTATTCTCAAGATTCACCCCCATCAGACATATGCTTTCAAATATTTTTCCTTTTGACTCTGTTGATTTTTTCTTTGTCGTGCAGAAATTTTATAGTTTGATGTAGCCTCCCTATCTATTTTTACTTTTATTGTTTGTGGTTTTGGTGTCAGGTCCTCAAAATGATTAGAACACTGATTAGGGAAATGAAAATCAAAACTGCAATGTAATATCACCTCACACTTGTCAATAAGGTTTTTATCAGAAAAACAAGATAGTGCATTTGCGTGAGGACGTGGAGAAATTAGAACCCTTGTACACTCTTGGAGGCAATACAGGAGAAGATTCTATAAAAAATATGTTTTTCCATTAAAAATTAAAAATGCCTACCACATGATATAGCAATCTCTCTACTGAATATTTTTCCAAAATAATTGAAATCAGGGTCTCAAAGAGGTATTAGCACTCGCATGTCCATAATAGCAGTATTCACAATAGGCAAGATGTGGAAACAGCCTAAATATTCACTGATACATGAATAGATAGAGAAAATGCAGTACGTACCTATACTGGAATGGTGGAATATGACTCAGCCTTTAGAAAGGAGAAATACTGCCGCATGCAACAACATGGATAAACTTTAAGGAAATCATGCTATGATTTATTTTTATGATACATCTAAAATAGACAACATTTTATAAACAAAGGGTAGAATGGTGTTTGTCAAGGACTGAGGAGAGAGGGAAGAAGATAATTACTAATGAACAGGAATGCAGTTTCAGTTAAGCAAGTTGTATGATCTCTAGAGGCCCACTGTGCAGCATTGTACCTACAGTCAACAATATTGTTTATAGACTTACAAATTTGATTAGAGGATAGATCTCATGATAATTATTCTTACCACAATAAAATAGCATTAAAAAAAAAACTTTTACATAGCAGCATAGAAATGTAATACTCTTTAAATTCTTATAACCACTTATAAGCTCCCATTTTCTAGTAATGTGAAAAAATAGAATTGCCCTAAATAGTAACGCAGTTATTTCTCACTTAAAATAACCCCTCTTAAATAGCTATTGGTTCCCATCCCTCATCTTATAATTGGGAGGCTAAATGTGAATATGAAATGAGAATCTTGTCAAATTTTAGAGAGGTAAAGTACTCCATGTGCATGCTGAAATGTCTGTTGGACTTCCAAGCAGTGGACCATAATCAAATACATCATATTTCTGTCATGAGATCTATGTCAATTCATATGCAGTGGAATCAATAATGATTTGAAGTAATCTATGGCCACCAAATTACTTTGAGAGCTGCTTGCATAGTGGGCCTGTTGTCACAGACTTGTGAACCTAAGTCAAGTCTCTTAACGTTTTTTTCATTATTTCCTTGCCTTTTGTTCTCTTCTTGTTTAAATTTAATATCTGGGGACTTGCTATCATTCCAGCCTTGGTGGGATGAGCAACACTGTACCTACAGTAGGTTGGGTTACTACACTGTTTTATCTCCAGTTAGGTCTTTGTTGTGCATGATTTTTAAACTAACTGTTGGAGAACTCAAGAATACGTCAAGGAAAATAAAGTGGAAAATGCTTGCAGTACCAAATACTTGCTATTAATATCTATGGTCAGAAATCACCCTCACGTGTTTACATATAAACACAAATGTTTTTCTAATAGCTCAACTGATTTTTTTTTAGGTTGGCTATCTAACATGCATTTAAAAATTCCAAAGATAGGGAGAAGCTACACTAACCTCCTCCCAGAACTAGTCTGGATTTACAACTTAATTTTGGAGAAATCATCTAGAATAACCAACTGAACACTAGCTGGAGAGGAGTCTTATAACCACGGAGAGACAGAAAAGGCCGCTACATCACAACGTGACCGGTAGGGAGTGCGGAGACGCGGAAGGGCTGGCTGGGCTCACACGGGTGGCTGCTGAAGGGACTGAGAAACAGCTCAGCAGCCGGGGATTCCCCCTGAGAAGGGCAGGGTCTAAACCCCCAGCTGGGCTTCCCAGCCTACAGCGACAGAGTGGAAAGTAAAATAGTATCAGCTGTGAAAAGCGAAAAGCCACAGGCTTTCTTGCTAGCCGGAGAGAAACAGCAGGAGAAAAAGAGCTCTTAAGTGGATCACATACGAAAATATTTTGGCCACCACTTACCCTGGGCTCAAGCAGAGGGAAGGCAATGAGGGCTGGAGACACTTGGGGAGAATTTGGCACGGTGGCTTTGAGGGGAGAACTGGAGGAGCAGCTGACTGGGTCCCAGTGCTGACTCATCCCCCGTACTGCGGGTAGACCATTCCCCTCCAAGTGGCGTCAGCCTGAGGGGAAGCAAAAGCCCTGCCTACAGGAATTAAGCTGCCACACCCACAGTTCTTAAGCCTGACAGCTAATCACAGATTGAATAGATTAACAATCAAAGAAGACAGACAACAGCAGTAGATCCCTGGAAGTCTCCAACAGGCTGCCTAGGGCCAGACTGGTACATGATCTGACGCCACCAGAGGCAGATCCAGGAAGTGCAGATCATTCCAAGAAGCACCAACAAACAATAGGAGTCAAAAAAATGGGGAGACAGAGAAACAACCTCCCATCAAAAGGAAAGGTAGAATCCCCAGAAAGAGTGCTAAATGAAATAGAGGGGAGCGAACTATCAGATATGGAATTCAAAACATGGATTATGGAGAAGCTGAATGAGCTCAGCGGAAACTTCAAAGAACTCCAGAAAAACTACAAGGAACTCACAGAAAATTACGTGAGCATGAAAAAGGACATAGAAGCTATCAATAAGAGCCAGGAGGAAATGAAAAATACGATCTCTGAATTGAAGAACACAGTAGAAGGAATTAAAAGCAGGCTAGAGGAAGCAGAAGATCGGATCAGCGAGCTGGAGGACAACCTACACAAAAACTCCCAGACAATGCAACAAAATGAAAAAAGACTGAACAAGACTGAAGAGGTTCTAAGACAGCTGCAGGACAACATGAAACGTAATAATATCCGTATCATAGGAATTCCAGAAGGAGAAGAAGAAGAGCAAGGGATAGAAAACCTCTTTGAAAAACTAATGACAGAAAACTTTCCTAACATGACGAGAGAAAGAGTCACGCAAGTCCAGGAAGCACAGAGGGTCCCAATGAAGATGAACCCCAACAGGCCCACCTCAAGACACATCATAATTAAAATGGCAACATTCAAAGACAAAGAGAGGATCCTAAAAGCAGCAAGAGAAAAACAACTAATAACATACAAGGGTACTCCAATAAGGCTATCATCAGATTTCTCAGCAGAAACACTACAAGCCAGAAGGGAATGGCAAAAAGTATTCCAAGCAATGAAAAACAAAGGCCTACAACCTAGAATACTATACCCAGCAAAGCTCTCATTCAAAATGGAGGGTGAAATAAGGAGCTTCCAAGACAAAAGAAGGCTAAAAGAATACATCTCCACCAAACCAGCAATGCAAGAGATGCTAAAAGTTCTGCTCTAAGAAGATAAAGAAACAGAGAGAGACAGAGAAGAACACGAGTACAAAAGGGAAAAATGACAATGAATAAGTACTTATCGGTAATAACCTTAAATGTAAATGGATTAAACGCTCCAATTAAAAGACATAGGGTAGCTGAATGGATTAGAAAGAATGACCCACATATATGCTGTCTACAAGAGACCCACCTTAGAACAAAAGATCTACACAGACTGAAAGTAAAGGGATGGAAAAATGTATTCCAAGCAAATGGACATGAAAAAAAAGCCGGGGTAGCAATACTTATATCAGACAAAACAGATTTCACAGCAAAGTCCATAAAAAGAGACAAAGAAGGGCATTTCATAATACTTAAGGGAAAAATCCATCAAGAAGATATAACCAGTAACAAGGGGGGAGGGGGGAGGGAGAAAAGGGGGTAAGAAGGGGAAGTGTAAAATCAAAGAACATGTATAAATGACCCACAGACATGGGCAACTGAGTGGGGACTGAATGTGGGGGAAGGGAGGGGCAGGATACAGGGAAGCAAGAGGGGAAAAAAAAAAAAAGAGAGACAACTGTAATGGAAAAACAAACAAAAAATTTTTTTTTAGTGGGGGAAAATGAAAATATGAAGAATGGAAATGCCAGTTCAGTGAATATTAGGACAAAGATTTTCCTTCACGTTGTATATTTTTCTCCCTATTTGATCTCTCCAGAGTTTGGCATTCTAAACAAGTAAGTAATGACTTAAGTTTCTTTGCATAGACCTAATAAGACCAGTTGTTAATAGAGGTTCCTTTTTCTGAACAAGCCTTTGACTGGAATGTCAAGCCTAAAGGAGACATGCTTGGGCTCATGTTGTTACCAAAAAGCCCTAAGGAACTGGGAATGACTTTCAAAGGTAATAAAAGCCCGCGAAATAAAAGGCCTGCTGCCATGGTTGGTTGTGCGGTCCACAGCAATCTCTCCAGGGAAGGAACGAAGGTTGTTTTCCTGAAAGATGGCTAGAAGGGACCTTAAGGCACAATGGAAAACCAGAAAGACTTGGAAAGGACAGGTGTGTATAGGCAAGGATGAATGCCAGGTATGTGGCCCAGCTTCTGTGCCCTGAAGAGCAGACTGAGGGCCACCCTAAATGTTCCTTGGGTAAGTTCCAGCAAAACAGAACTAAAGATCATAAGTGATCATTTGCTGCTCTTGTTATGCTTATGCAAATGAACAGGATAAATTAAAAATGGACTTAATGTAGTCCCTTTAAAGACAAGGAGAGTAATCTTAGGGAGAAAAATCAGTATTCAAGGAAAATCACAATGATCAGTGGCAGACTGTAAAGTAGGGCAGCTAACCGTCTTAAAAGTTTCTTCTCATTTAAAAAATGGTTTCACTTGAAAATTAAACCATATCTGTGATATCACCAAAGAGATTCAAGTTGCAGGCAAGTAGAATGTCAAGTGCCTTGCAACTGTATGTCTTCCCAATAAGACAGTCTTACAGATTTAGAGACTTTTTTGTTGGTTATGTTACATAAATTAACATGTGTTTTCTGTTTTCAAAGGGCATAAGCCTATGACCTCATTACCTGAGTGATTGTCTGTACGCATAAGCCTCACTTAATCCTCTCTGCAGCGCTGCCTCCGGAGACTCAACAGTTTGGCTGAACTAAATGGCTGAGTTGGTGAAGAATGGGGTGGTCTGTGGGCTTCACTTTAAAACTGAATTCTCTTTTCTATCCTAATGGCTTGGACAGAAAGGGCCCAGAGGTCTGAGAGGGGGAAACATAAACTATTTCCCTCAGCCCAAACTAAATAAAATGGGCAAAAGGGTTTTGGACAGGAGAGATGTGCCTAGCACACCTTCCTCCAAAGAAGCCCTTTTTTTTTTTTTTTTTTTTTCTCCTAATGTGGAACATTGAAAAATTAATCCCTGCCTTTTGCCACCTAGTAGTTATGGATTGAATGATGCTTTTTAACCCTTTTTGCCAAATCTGTTGCCCCCAGAACACAACAAGGATGCCAGCCTGCTAAACCAAGCACGCCGTTGTCCGGAGACAGCCAACTGACCTGGAGTCTGCATGATCCTTCCCCATGTGGGAAGGCCACCCTCCCCTCCACACCCCCACTCTTATTAGGGATTTCTGGACCCAAGGGTAGGTAGGACGACGACCATGTCCAGCTTGAAGCAGCTAGAGGAGCTTGAGACCTTCGCCCATTGTCCTTTACAAGATTACAAAGGGTCTTAATATCTGAGAGGGAGGGATAGCTATTTTTTACGAACCATGGGTATGGACTTGGGGGGAGATGCTGGGGGAGGGAGATACTGGGTGGAGGTGAGTAAAGGGGAAAAAATTGGAACTACTGTAACAGCATAATCAATAAAATATATTTAAAAAAAAAAATTCCAAAGATAATAATAAAATGAACATGTATATGGCACATACTACATGTCAGGGTATATTATATATGCTTTGTAAATTAATGGATATAAATATTTCATTAATATAACTTATTTTTATGTAAGGAAGTCTGTTCACAGAATTTAAATACATCCCAAGGATCATATAATCATTAAACATGTTTTAATATCTCCTTCCTCTGTTATTTTGTTTTAATTTTTTAATAGTTTTTATCACTTACTTTTGTTTTCTGTGTCACAAGACTTTACATACTCAGGCTTAATTAGACCCAAACCCTAAGTTACTTCAAAATTCATGCTTCTTTCCAATTCATACACTTTTCACTTTGTTGTAAAGAACAACCCTTATTGCTACGTACTGTAATTTCAAAACTTCCCACTCTTTCTTGGTCTCTTTGATTCAAATGTTTAAATGATCTCTTCTTTAACAAATATCTAGAAAATGTCAATTGTGATAATTTACTGAATTTTAAGCTATGCACACCCATCAATAATAATTCTTAAAGTAACCATTACATTTTTGAAATATATTATCCCCAAAAACCTCTTTGAAAAGGAGCAAAGAATAGTAAATCCCACTTCACCCAGCAGTTTATTTTGGAATGCAACAGAAGAGGTGGAAAACGCAGAAAAAATTACTTGATTCCTCAGCTAATATCTATTTTTCTAAGTCTGCACAATGGTGGTTTAAAATGTTCTCTTTTAAAAGCAGAACAGCTGCAACTTTATTGCTCTTCTTGAATTGAATTTGCAGCTTGTAATGCGATATGATGCTCTACGTTATATTTTTAAAATTATTTCTTATCTTCAAGAAGCTAAGATTCAGGCATTAAAACAAAGATGAAATTTTTGGTTTTTATGTCAAACAAGCTGCTATTATTTCTAAGAAATATACTTCTGAAGGAAAAATCAGAGAAAGAACAACATCTGTTAAACTTGAGACAGGAGCAGAACAAGACAAGGAAAAGCTCTCAAAACCACTCCAGTCGTCCCCCATGAAAATACCGAGTCACCGATGGAAGAGTTGGTACTACAGGTGGGGAACTTCTTGGACAGATGTCAACCAGAGCCTCAAAGACCAGGACAGAATTGTTAGTGGGGCTTTTGTTTCTGTAGGGATATAGAACAAAAAGGGGGGAAATGAGTCTTATGAAGTCTATTTTCTCAGAGCTACCAATTCCCCTTTTTTCTCTGCTGGTACTTTTTAAAATTATTCAAAAACAAATTCCATATGATTTCACTAATATGTGCAACCCAATGAACAGACAGAACTAACAAGGAAAATAGAGATAGACTCATAGATGGAGAGCAGGATGAGAGCTAGTGGAGGGGATAGTTAAAGGGTGGAGGGATTGAGGAAACAGGCAAAAGGACTCATGGACACAGACAGACAACAGCGTGGTGACTGCTGGGAGGAGAGGTATAAGGGGACTAAATGGTAATGGAAAAATACAATAAAGACTTTAAAAATTATTCTAAGACTGGGTCTCTAACAGCTCCTCCTACCCTTACTTCCCACTCTGGATCCTTCTTTTCTCCATTGAGGGCTCTCAGAATAATAACTGTGATGTCAACTTTCTCAAGTTTTAACACGCAGGGATAAGGCATTCATATCTTTTGCAGAACTGTCAAGCTGGGCATCATGTCCGAGCTCTAGTTAGAAAAGCACTGAGTTAATTTTTAGAAACTGTCTGGAAAACAACTGTCTACTCTTCTCGTGTATAGGAAATTTTAATAAGTTCCTGCTGAGAACCCCATTTTCTTGTTTTTGTTAGAATCCCTATAGGGTTAGGCCAATTATAAGTTTGTTCTACTCAATAAAGAAGCTGTGTTGTCTTATTTTTCTTGTGGTAAGATACTTTTTAGTGAATTTCAAAAAAATATTTCTGAATAGTACTAAAATGTAGGCTATTCTTACAATGTTCCTCACAATGAAAACACTGTATAAGACAGAAAGGATGAAACTATTGGTATTTGCAAGAAAAAAATAAAATGAAGTAATTAGAAACATATTTTTGTTTGGTCTAGTCTGATATTTCATAACAAGGCAAAGAAAGTGACTTTTTTTCCCTTAGATCATCACATTTAGATATAATTGAGCCCAGGGAGGTTCAGTTAAGCACAATTAAATGACATCCACGTAGTTAAGAATATGGTCTCTGGAGTTAAACTCTGGATTAAAATACTAATTCTACTACATCCTAGCTAGGTGGCCTTAAACAAATTAAAATTAAAAAGAGTGATTATACTACAAAAATCAATCCCCTTCATTTTAGGCACTCTATTCTGCAAGAAGACATTGCCATCAAATGTGCAGTTGGAGGTGTTACGTAACTGCAATCCATCCGATGCTCTCCATGTCCAGCTGTGACTCAACAGGTCACCTTTATTCAGAGGGTCCCTTTTTCTGATTTAATCAAACAAACGAGGAATGGGCTGGTGGCAGTTTGTGACGATACAAGGAGGCCACCCCCCAAAACCCAGAATGTATGTATAATAATTGTGTATTTATTCTTACATGTTTAAACTTCAGTCACCTTCAAAATACCCACCATTTGATAGAACATACCTATCCAGATGTTTATTCCACTGCTCAAAATAGTTTTTGAGCTTGTGGATTTTGAGGCTTTTTAGTGCTTCTGCCGGTTTTTTTTTTTTTTTTTTTTTTTTTACCTCTTCCACATTGGCAAAACATTTATCTTTGAGGACTTTCATTATCTAGGGAAACAAAACAAAGTTGCTCAGGGCTAGATTAGATGAACAGGGAAAGTGGAGCACAGGGTTTGGTAATTTTTGGTAAAAAGCTTTTGAACACTCAGCATGGTGTGGGCAGGTACATTGGTGAATCACCCATCATGAAATGGACAAACAAGTTGAGAAAGTCTTCAAAAAAAAAAAAACTGACTGAAGCTGAATGCAGCCTCTCACAACAACCACGGCTGGTACACTGATACAGATGGGTTCCTAAGATACTCACTTAGCGGGGGAAGCCTGTACTACAAGGGGCCTACCCTCCAGAAGATAATTTTGGATTTTTTGGGTCCCCTGCCCTCATATGTGTATTGTAGTTGGATAATCTTACACTGCTCTACATTGAGAAAATTCTAATAAGTTGTCCTTTACTGTTCAGTATATTCTATTTTATTTCCCTTATTCTCATTAATGGACAGTGGGAAGTGTGGATATAAACATATCTGACTTTGAAGCATAATCATGTTGAAAGAATTAAAATAAAAACCTTTGTAAATGCTTGCCAAATCCCTTGATTTTATGTGATATTAGGTAAAGGCACATATTCAAAGTAGATATTATTGTGAAGATAGGATTGATGCTTAAATAATCAGTCATTAGTTACAGGAACGTACACACCCTGCTTGCATTTTACAATCTTTGATTCTTGAATGAGTATAAAAATTATAAATTGAAAAGTGATAGCAATAGCAAAAACGTAGTCCATTGAGATATTTCCTCAGTTTACTAAGCTACTTTTACTTACATTTCTTTTAGTGTTTACTTCCCTGGAATCAAGGCCGTATGCTGAATGCTTATTTATTTATTTATTTTTCCTTTTGAATAAGCACGTGAATATGAGTAAATCAGTTTTTGATGGGGTATAGTGAATCTTATAGCTGCTAAGAATAACTATATCTGTTAAGTAAGTTTTTAAATAATAAGTTGTATTTTGTTTTAAATGAGAACTATTGATTAAAATTTTCCAGTAGATAAAAATACCGAGTCAAAAATTATTTTAATAACATCTTAATCTAAGTAAGAAAAAGTAAACCACATGGCACAGTAGATGTTCTAGCAATTCTACTGCCCTGATAAGAAAATTGGTTTGGCTCAGTTAAAATGAAGAAAAAATTAAAATCCACTGTATGGCCATATGCTTCAACTGGCTGGATATTTGGACCAGAAAACAATTATTTGCACAGCCTTATTTGCTTTATGCTGGCTGTTAATCTATTTGTTATAGATATGGTCCTAATATAAAATCTCAAAATTAGTGTACTATAACTATCAGAACAATAGATGTGAATTGGATATTCTCCTAAAAATATTTCTGATCAAATGAGAGGTCATTGCTTAATGACTTTTTTTTTTTTTTAATTTAGAAGGGACTTCCCAAGATAATTTACTCTAAGTTTACTATTTCAACAAACACAGACATAGAACTAAGACTCAAACAAATAGTGAAAATTTTAAAGTTTAATGTCAACGATTTCCTATGTGTTTTCCTTAACAGATCAAAGGGACTCTAAATAATAACAAATTAACTAATGGTAACATTACTCAATTTTTCTCAAAGAAAAAGTCTATTAACATTAGAGATGAAACTCTACATTTATTACTAAAAATATTGTGTTTTGCTAATATCTGCAAATTATAACTTTCAAGTCTTATTTTTATTCAATATTTAATAAAATATAAATTAATATAAAAAATTTATTCTTAATTCTTTAAAAAATTGATTCTTTGCCTTGTGATTGCTTTTGTGCATATTATTTTGTCAATGTTACTTTAGTTTAATCTCAGAACTATGGTCTCTTTTCAAGTTCCCATAATGGGCTTTATCCATTTTTACAAAGACAACATAACTTGGCAGAGAATAAATTGTTCATATGTTTATAAGAGGCCTCTAACACTGGGAAATAGTTCAATAAAAATGTTGCTTAAAACAGCATATTCTGAAGCCATCCAAGGAAGTTTCCTGCCAAAATATTTCTTTTTTTTCCAAACAAAAATAAAAATAATTAATTAATTAATTAATTAATTAATTAAAAAATAGCCTGATGGACCCATTAGGAAGTTTTTAAATTTATTCTATATTATTCTTTTACTTGCTTGTAAATAATATATATTTAAAAATATAAACTTTAATTGGTGAATTTACAGTGGTTGCTCAAAATTTTAAATACTTCTCAGTTAAATAATATTAATTTATAAAGATACTCTAGAATTGTGATATTGTC
Source organism: Furipterus horrens (assembly GCF_987537825.1). Classification (NCBI taxonomy): domain Eukaryota; kingdom Metazoa; phylum Chordata; class Mammalia; order Chiroptera; family Furipteridae; genus Furipterus; species Furipterus horrens. Next base: position 15,755,333 of record NW_028327171.1, read on the forward strand.
TAGCTTTAAAATCAGTTTTTTTAGTTAAAGAAAGAATATTTCCTTCTTAATTTAAGATTTATCTTTTCACTTTCAGCTTTTGTTTTAATTCAGAATTTCTTGATGCAAATACAGAAAATTATTCTGAATAATTTAATTAGACTGGAATTATTAGAAGGCTTAAAAACACTTCCTTGAATATATAGAAAAGCTAAGAAGAAAACATGAGAAACAGAAGAGTACAAGTGAGTCTAAAAAGGACAGATATGACCATGTTATTTTGATCATGTCTTTAAAATTTAAATATAGTTGTTATACAATATTATGTCATTTATATTAGTTTCAGGCATACAATATAGTCATACAGTGATTTCATATTTTTATATCCTATAATGTGATGGCTCCAATAATTCTAGTTACCATCTGTCACAATATTGACTTATGACAATATTGACTTTATTTCCTTCACCTTTTTCACCTATTCTCATATCTTCCTCCCCTCTGACAAGCATCCCTTTGCTCTCTGCGTCTGTTTTCATTTTCATTTATTCATTTGCTTTGCTTTATTTTTTTATTCCACTTATAAGTGAAACCATACAGCGTTTGCCTTCCTCGTGCGTCCTTAATCACACCAATAGATTCAAAGACCCATGCAGGAATGTCTAAATGGCTTAGATTGTGTCTTCTATACAACTCCCAGAAATAGCAGAGGACTGAATTGCCCCCCTTTTTTTTTTCTTTTAATGAGGATGTCACAAAAAATATACAGAGTTTAAACACTGGGCAAATATTATATTTACTTTGGTCCAACCCATTGCATATCTAGCATCAAAAGAAAGAGTAGTTGATGTACATAATCTTCCCTTGCAAATCTATTAAAACTGACCCTTGTCAAACACAAACACATTTACTCCCAAAGCAGTCTCACCAGTCACTTTAGCCAAGTCCAAATTTAGAACTTCTCCATTGTAATCAGCCCTTCTATGATTTGCCTGTCCCAATTACTAATTTATTGTGATTTGGGTCATAGCATGGCCTGTTCCCACTATAAAGTTAATGACCACTAAACAATACCAGGTACACAGTAGGATGAAAGGGAAATATAAATAAAGCCTAATAAGCAGTTTGGATTTCTTTTAGAGTTTATGACACCATTAATGGTTTGTTAAATATATTTATTGATTACAGGAATGCTATTGTAGTCAATAAATTTTCTACTGACCACTCTTTTGATCAAGTGAAGGTGTTGTTTGCAACTCTGGACTGGGTATATGGTAACCCTTCCCCCTCTCCCCCTTGCTTATCTGCAATTTTGCTTTCCATGGTTTTAGTTACCTACCATCAACCATGGTCTGAAAATATTAAGTGGAAAATTCCAGAAATAAACATGTCATTAGTTTAAATCATTTCTGGTCCCGAGTAGCATGATGAAATCTTGAGCCATCCTCTTCTGTCCCTCCCAGGATGTAAATAAACCCTTTGACCAAAGTCTCCACCCTGTATATGGTTTAATTAATATTGTGGCAAATACCTTCATTGAGAATTTATAAATCTTTACAAATGAATATATTTCCAGCATCACTATCTGAATAGTGAATAAAAATGACAGCAACACATGAGACTATGTTTCATCACTTTCATCACAGCATTGTCACCTCATGGGGATCAGACTTATTATATGACAGTTGAAGGTTCTGAAGCTGATTGACCAAAACTGAGCACCATAATCTATTGGGGAGGCAGTCACAAGCCTTCCCACATGAAAGAGGGCTGGAATCAGAAACCATCTTTACTAAGAACTTCCTTCTTAGTCTTCACAAATAACATATAAATATGCTTCAGAACTGGCCTCCCATAAGGTGGTTAATTGGCAATATATGAACTATCTAAAATTATGATTCAACAAGTAATTCCCTGGAAAACATTAAAAGCACAAGAATTAGAATCAAGACTTCCAATCAGGCGTAAAACAGTTTTAGATAATAAATTCTGGTCCAAAAGTTAGTGAGAGCTTCCTGGAAGTCAATTCACTGAGGTGCATCCTTACAAATAAACAGTATGCTTTCTGTTTTCAAGATTGTTAAAGATATTTTGGTAAAGAGTAAATTAGAGGAACATTTTTGGCCTTACAGAATTAAGGAATTTTCATTAGGTATAGCAGCTTATTGTTCTTTTTTTTTTTTTTTAGATTTTCTGCTTTATAAACACTAATTTTGCAGTACCTGTATGTTGACCAGGAGATTACTCTTTTTTCTCTATATACAGTTTCTTCATCTGTAGCGAGCTGGAATAAGTCACCATGTAATCTATGGCTCTGAATAAATGTAAGAATTTTCAAATTTTAATTTAATCTACCATTGAGAGCCAAGTGAAAAGGAATAAGAAGATGAATACAGAAATTATGAATAGACTATGTAATTTAGAGAATGTTACACCTGAAGAGATACTGACAAAATTGCCAGTGCCTTCTCCTCATTTTTCAAATCAGACAACTGAGACCAGCAAAGTATTTTATAACTTATTAAATGCTATGCATTCAGCAAGGATAAATAAATAAATAGAAATTGAAATGATGTCACCTGGATTATCCATGGTACATCACCATCCTGCAACACAAAACAATGCTTCTAACCCAGTAACCAGAGAGGTTCATGCTATTTTGATTTTGATATAAAATTATTGAAATGAACTGTGTTTTAAAATCCATAAATTGATGCCCTTTTAGTAGGTTCATTTTTCATCTCTTTATACTCTTTCTTAAGCCTGATGAAGAAGTACTAAATTACTGTCTTAGAAAAAAATGTGTAACCCAATGCTGGCCAATGAAATGGAACATAGGTAAGACGAAACAACTTTGGACTCTGTATTTTCTATAGTGCATGAAAATTTTTACTATGCTATGGCTGTAGTACTTGACTTTGAAATTTTCTTTTGGAAATCTTTTACAACTTTCTTGGTCGATTTCTGAGCTGTTTTAATCTAATTCATAAGGCTAGACTGTATTCAGTGTTCCAGTACAACATTCAACAACCACCAACTGAATTTAAATACCAGACATGTAATAAGTGCTAATAGAAAGAATAGAACGGCATGGAGAACTTCAAGTTTAACTAAACTGGTATCAGGAATAGTCTAATGAGAGTGTACTACATTGCCAAATATGCCTTTTTCTTCCAAGCAAACTTCTTTTGGCCAAGATGTTGTACCCTCCCAATATTGCTGCTTCTTGCCCCTCATATTTCTAGCCCATTTCTTTTTCAAAAATACAGTGCACTCATTTACTGCATTGCAACCCTTTATGTATTTCTCATTCAAAATAGAATGTTCTATATCTGGAGATATTTTGTTTTCTGATCACCATTTGACCCTCTCTGCACTTAGTTCAATATATTAATTTATTCACTGTACATATTTTTTGCTAAATATGCTTCTAGGAATTAGGAATGCTGAAATGAATAAAATAGATGGAAATATCTTCCCTGAGGGAGGGATATGTTACATTTTGGATACATACATCTATAAATGCATACAAAAAGTCTGTAACTAATCAGCCTCATAATAGCCTTCCTCCTACAAAAAAGAAAAAGAAAGTTAAGAGATTTCTATTTGTTTTGTTTATTGTATTTGAATACTTAATAAACATTGCATTTTCTGAGTTATGTAGCTAAAAAACCAAAAAGCAGGTAAAATAATATTTGTCAAAAATATTTTCAGATTAATAAAAATACCATTTTTATTATAACACATTATTCTAAGACATAGCTCTCATGAAGTATTAGCCTTGTTAAATATTTTAATTTCACACATTGAATATATTCCTAGAAAATTATTGTATTATAAATGTTCTCATTTTAGATGTTATAACACTAAATTTATAATAATGATAACTTGTAAAATCAATAGTCAAATATTTTTAAATTAAAGCATGATATTTTTAGAGAAGTGTGAGTTACCTTTCAAGAGTCTTTGAGTAGTTTAATAAACTCATTTTATAGGTAAGACATATAAGAAATAGAGATTTAAGAAATCTGCTGTGTCTCAAATAGCTTTATATATCTGAGGAGGTATGGGTGGAATGCATAAAGTTGTGTAATGAAGTCTCAACAAATTTATTCAGGCTCACTAATAGTAAAAGCACCTGGAATAAGTGGCTTGGCTCCTCACCTCATGCAGAGGCAATGCCGTCCAGAAAGGTCACCTGAACCTGGGCTCCTTCACACGTTCAGAAAAGGCAAGCTTGTCTCTCATCTTCATTTCTTCATTGTATATACTTCACATGGTTGCTCTAATAATGTCTCCAAATACTTTGCCCATGTCACCATTCTGTTGACAAACCTTGTTCTTTCCTGAACTGCACAAACTCCTCCCATCCTAACTCCCATTCTTGCTGGTACTCATTCCTGTGAAAGCTCTCTCTCTCAGACTGGGATGTTCATACGCCCTTAGGTCCCACCCTAGAGCTTCAATAGTCCCCTTAATCACCATGCCTCCCACAGTTCCTTTCTTAATTCCTAAGTGTTCTTCAAATTCTTGCTCAAGCCCTGTGGCAAATTCTCTTTTTCTCATGTTGAGGTAGTATTGATATTTCATATGGTGGAAGTCTCTGTACAATATGTTCGATTGATACATTTATGTATTGCAATATGAGTACCACCATAGTTTTAGCTAACACTGCCATTGCTCTACCTGTTATCTTTGTGTGTGTGTGTGTGTGTGTGTGTGTGTATGAGAACACTTAAGATCATCTCTTAGCAACTTGGAAGTTTATAACACTATATTGTAGACTCCAATAGCTATGCTGTGCATTAAATATCCAGGACCTACTCATCTTCCAAGTGAAAATCTGAACCTTTTGACATATGTTTTCTTAAAAATAAGCAATGTTTCCATGATTTTATTTGTTGTTTTTATCCCTGGTACTTGACACTTTATGCTTTCTTATGACTAGTAGATAAAGAAAGTATAGTTGAACTCAGGTATAGATTTTGTAATTCTAACAGATAGGTTGTCCTTGAGCTTTCTAATGAATCAGACTCTGGGGACTGCAAGAGGAGAACCAGATGTCACATCTTTCAAGATATGTGGGGCCAGCGAGCTGCTCTTTCCTGACCTGAAATAAATGCATTTAGCATAACCACGGCTCAATAAGTGGGTCATTCTGTCCCAACTATCATTTTGCATTAAGAGCATTATGCTAATTTCATAAAAGTTATGTTCATCATTCCATAAAAGAAAATCAGTAAAATCAATGAATAAAATCTTTATTATAATAAGTAAAATTGTAAACTAAATGGTTTACATGCTACAGTATTTGCTTTGCTAATGCTTGCATGTATTGTCCTTGGTAATATGGCTTGTTTGTATCAAAAGAGTATTTATTTTTAATCTATCAAAAAGAAAGCATAAAATATAAACTGTTGTAGTCTATTAAGAATTAGCCATTTAGGTAATACAATACAATTATTTATCAACATTGGGTCTGATCCTATCTGTCATAAACATTCTACATGGAATTTCTCATTTTTATTTTCCTCAGATAAATAACAGACAATTAAAATTGTTTTCATAAAAAATGTCAGTGATTTTATTTTCTTTGTTTTGAATTGTTATTCAAGATGTCATTTTGAGACATCATTTCATCGCATTGCCTGGTGTTACTGCATAAGTTAACAGTGTGATATCTGTTTCTAACAAAACTCTGGCTTCCTGCTGATAAATTAACTGGGAAGTGTTTGTTTTATATGTATCTACGTTATTCTCAAATGTGCCTTTTTTGTCATTTGCTTGTTCTAAATTCTTGATCTCTGTGGACCAAATTGAATTTTTTGTTCCTCAAAATTTAAAAAATAGTTCAACTATTACAAACCTTGAAGATAATTATGATAGTAAATTATATAAATGAGTGGAAATACATATTTCATATTCAATGGCATATTACTGATTCTTTCACTCAATTTTCCTTAAGTATATCAGCATAAGTTCGTTGCTTGATTCAGAGGAATCCTCTTCCTTCAAGGTTCAGGTTTTACCTTTCTAATAAGGCATCATTCAATTATCCTAGGAATAAAGTGGTAATAAATAGATTTTTTTACTGTCTAATTAGATGAAAATGTATGTTTGAAATCCATTCCCCTATGTAGGAAACAAAGTAAACAAACTGTGGCTCAAAGTATTTAAGTTACCTCTCCATGGTTATACAGGGAAAAGTGCAAGCAGCCCTGAATCTGTAAGTGCTTCAAAATACTATTAAATGGAACTATGGGAAAATTAAGCCCACAGGAGCATGAGAATGGAAGAAAGGACCGATATTTAATTTGGTTAACCTAAGTTCTACATGATCTTTTCTCTTCACTTTTGAGTTATTGTATTTAATGTTATCAATAACTCTTTTGTTGATTAAACATTATTAAAGACATACTTGTTTAACTTTCACTTCAATTTTTTTCTGTTAAGATCAAAGAAATATAACTATATTGGAAAATACTGCTAATAGTAATAACCCAGTTAAGCAAACCTCCTCACTCTTTTTATTTTCCTATCCATTATTCTATATGTGCATAGATGTAGAAAATGAGGCGAGAGCCTTTTATAGACCAGAGTGCGCAGAAACAAGAAAGATATATTGGTTACTGGTGTATTTACTAAAGCAGGTTTACTTTCCTTGTATGGAGCAAAGTACAATGTTTAAGCTGCCTCAGATAACTGGCTAAGCAGCAAGTGAAAATTGGCTGACCTAGTCCTTCCTGTTCTTGGGCACTGGGCTTAAAAATTCAACTAAGTTTTACTTTGCTGATGTGGCACTTGACATGAATGACTCCATCTTGAGACAAAATTGTTTCATTTTAAAAGAACTGGAATTTGAATTTGTGGTGACTTTAACATTCTTTCCTTATAAGTTGAATTCCTGTTGATGATCATAGTGAAGTCTGACTAAAATAACCACACAAACCCTCCCCTTTTTATATTTAAGTTTTAAATATGCAATTTAGTTATATATTTAAGTATTTAATTAGTCTATTTCAGAGAGAAAATTTAATTTATAAACTTGATTGGGCTCAGCATCTTAAGTTGATTGCATTAATTTTATAGTCAGATAATACCTAATCATGTTTCTTCCCTTTGCATTTTCCTGAAGTGATTCATTTTTGTATGTCATTTATTTCATTTTTTTAAACATTTTAATGATGGTGTCAGTTATACCATAATGGTGTCACACATACACAAATCCAAATAAGTTCTTTGTAAATTAACTTTTACATCTGGACAATAATATTCAATACTTAGAGTCTGAAACTTTTTTATAACTAATTTATAAAATAATTTATTAACTAATTTGGAATCTTGCAAGAGAAGAGAGTTACTTTGACTTTGGCCCCAAATTCCCAGGTAACAGGAACGGTGTTGTAAACTAGATGTTGTTGTTGCTATTATTTGGTAGTGGTGATTGTTTTTTAATCCTTTTTAAGGTCAGTTTTTAGAGGAGCACCTAGTCGTGAATTATGTTGCCAAAAGAGTTAATTTTATTATTACAGAAAAATGCAACATTCCCCCTGGTAACTTACAAAGAACTTCTGGAACCTCCCAGAGAATTTTTAAGAGCACTGCAGTTGCTTCCCTTCGTTAGTAGTATACTTTATTGCTTCTTGTCTTCTGCTTCCTGATTAGTCACTCACAGTAGTCAAATCTAACCGAAAAACTGAATCTTTGTCTGAAATCTGTGCCTCTGCCTCATATTTGCGCATGAGCAATACAAAAAGCACTTGCCTTTCATTGTCATAAGTACTGAATTTAAGAGCTACATTACATATTATAGAATACATTATATTATTTTCCTTTACAACTTTATTTACAATTTAATATGGAGTCCCAAACAAGTAAAAAGAGGAGAAAAATCCTCATATTTACTTGGTTGAAAGGGACAGAATAAGAAGATAAAGGGTGAGAGAGAGAGAAAGGCCTTTCTAACGAGGCCCATTTTCAGAAACGAACAAAAATGAAAATACTCTCTCTTCTAAGGATTTCAAAAGGATTTCTTAAAAGAAAAAAAAAATCAAAGTTATTCCCTTTGTATATCCTTGCTATTCAATACAGGCATAGTAGGAGTCTGGGTCAACTGTTTGGCAAGTGAATAAGTGAGAGAATAAGTAGAGTCATGAATTATTCCATTTATTTGACATTAGGATACACTATGTTTGTTTGGGCTCCTAGATCAAAGCACTCTGAAATGCCTGTCACTAAACACAAATGCAGTTCGCATTAGATCTAATCACCTGGAAATCCAGAATCTTAGATTTAAAGTGTAAAAGAGGTCATTTTTAATATTTTCAAAGAACTATGTTTTCATTTGGTATATTAAAATATGTCTATCAAAAACCTCAAACAGCCTATGCTTTAACTAATAAACACTTAAATATATATTAAATTGGTTCAAAATTTTAGATTTAATAAAAGTTTTAATTTAAAAAAATGCTGTTGACTACCTCCTCCTCATTAAAGCCATTTCCTTTTTATTCCCTTTTCTAAATTAAAATAAGTAATTTCTGAATCAGTCAATAAGAATTTGAATTTCTAAAAACTGCAAGTGCTTTTCTCTCTTTATTTAAATTTTCAAATAAAATTTAAGTAAATCTCACTATTAGTATCAATAAAAATTAAATAAATGAAAATTAGAATTTATTAAAAATTTAGTCATTAAATTTTCTTCAATTTTTTAAACTTACCTTTGCACATTTTTGAAAGATTCAATGGTCTTCTTATTATATAGCTGTGTTTTTCTTTGCCTTTCAACATTTCTACCTTGATAATGATGTCAAAGAGTCACAGTGTAAAGAGAAATATTCTCACTTGAACAAAATGAGGAAGTGTTGCAACCTATATTTAAAAAATTATAAAAAGGGACAGAAACATGGAATTTTTAGAACAAATTAGAACAAAGGGAGCCAGTCCAGTCAGACAGTGTAGCTTATGGATGGTTCTCCCCTCTCTGTTTATCTAGTTGGTTGATAAAATGAGAAGATATTGAACATGTATCATTGACCTTTACCCAGCCTAGGGCACAGCTGCAGTGATCCTCTAATTAGAACCACAATCACAAGAGAATTGAAGGGCAATAGATGTTGGTGTTTTCCTCCTCCTTCATAATATACCGAATGGTTAAAATTATAGATTACTAATTCAGTTTTGCATATATTATCTTTACTACTCACCAGAAGCTTTCAAAGTTGGCATGATCCACATTTGGCTTGGCTGTCTGATTTCCTGTGGTCCTCATGTTTTGAAGTTTTAGAGAATCAATTGATATCAAAATAGAATGGTTTAAGGACTTAAAGTTTGAACCACACTCTCCATTCATTAAAAAAATATATATATGAGAGAAAACTAGAAAACCAGAGACTATATATGTGAGGGACTGCTCCTTGTGAGCCAAGCCCTACCCCCCACCCCACAAGCGGAAGGCCTTTAAGTCTCAATGGAAAACTGGAAGGCTGTGAGGCAGGCAGGATTGAAGGCTACTCAGAGGGTTCCAGTGGGAATTGGGTTTCAAGAATGCATGTTATGCTTTAGAGCTTGCTCCTTTTTTCTTATCTCTTAGTTAACTATAAACAATCTGTAGCTAAAAATGTATGAAGCCTTGCACCTTGTGCCAGTGTGGCATCAAGATGTTTGATAGACCCTGACACAGTCTGGTCACTGTGTTCTCTATATTGATATCTAGAATCAGTAACTGTCAACTGTAACCCAAGGATCTGAAAGTTTATTGATGGTTCATTAATCTTGGCCTTGTATCTCCCAAATTCCCTCCTCAAAAAGAAAAAAAAAAAGCATGGGAGACAGAAGTTCTGTACTCTTCTCCACTAGAGAGATTAGCCATCTCCCATCCCGCAGACAAAATACAGTGTCCTGGATAAATTTGTTCTGCCATGGTCCTGAAACCTCTGCTGGACAAGGAGTTTCTGACAGAGCCAGGGTGTTGGAGGTAGGACAGCTATATATATATATATATATATATATATATATATATATATATCATTATTTTTAGCCCTGGCCAAGTAGCTCAGTTGGTTAGATCATCCACCAGATCCACCAAGTTTATAGGTTAGATCTCCAATCAGGGCACATACAAGAATCAACAAATGAATGCATAAATATGTGGAAAAACAAATGGATCTCTCTCTCTCTCTCTCTCTCTCCCCTTTACTCTCTCTGTCTCAAAATCAATGAATAAAAAAATTAATATAATTGTTTTTATATTTTGGAATACAATCCCTAAAAAAAGAGAAATGTGTGATATGAGCTACAATTGTTCAGCATTTCTGCTTGGAGGCATTTTTTTTTGGAGTACTGGCTTAAGAAGGGGAACAGAAATTGAACCCAAAAGCTTTGCTGTGTAGAAGAGAAAAGTATCAGAGTTCAAAATGACTGAGACTACAGGAAATGGTAAGGCAGAATTTTGGAAATAAGCTGTCTGACAGAAAAAAAGCTATAGAAATCCACAGAGTTCTACTGGATTTTACCAAAAGCAAATAGCAAAATGATAATTTAAAGCCAAACATATTTTAATCTTATTAAATATGTTTGTTGTAAATATTATAGTGAAAAGATAAGTTGAAAAACTCGAAAACAAAACCAAAGCAGGTCCCAGCTTTATGTTAGATGCAAAATAAAATGACTTGTGAATTATCTTTTGTATTGAAATTCATATTCAAATATCACTTCAAATCTTTGGAAAATTATAATGTTTTCCTTCATCATTCTGTTACATTTTATGATGCTTCCATTTAATTTTTATAGGCAATAGTTTCATCATGGTGTATCCATTATTATTCTCCCTCTTTAAATCTATCTCCAATCATAATGTACATGGAATTATGGGTACTATCATTTCTCTTTAAATAAGTTGTTTGTACATAAGTCCCTCAGAAATAATGTTGGGTAGTGTTAAAGATTTTATTTTTTTTTTAATGCAGAATACAAAAAATATAAAGGGAAAATAGTTTACTAAACAGGCTAATTTTTTTGTCATAATCTTGCTCTGTATCTACACTTTAGCACATAGACTAGTTAAATTAAAAAATCATGGAGATATAGAATAATTGATGTATTCAGACATTACCAACATTTGAGATGCTCTTCTATATATATATCTCTTAGACATTGGGCTTTCTCTGTAAATTCAAATATCTGCATATCAGGCTATTTTTTCCAAGTGAGAGAGACTATTATAACACCCAGGAAAAGGTAGAAACTTGGGTGTAATTAAAAAACATAGCAACACCTTTTTACCTGGGGACATCACAGATTATCAGGCACAAAAGAGAAAATAAACCTGTAAGTTTTCAAAATATACATGGCATTATTGATTTATATTAATATTACTATATCCTCTGGTAAACACCACAAATTTTAATAAAAAGTATTCCCCTCTTAATACAATGTTTTTTTTTTAATTCTATGATTGAACATGTTAGAAATTAACTATTTTATAGCTCATTGTTTTCTTTTATTTCAGTATATTATTTATTCATATACGTTGAGAGTATCCTCTAATCCTAGCCAAATACTCAAACTTTTAAGAAAAATGCAACACCTATACGATGAGGTGTGTATGAGCTCCAGTGCTGAGATGCTGAAGTGCTATTTGAAAGTTTGCAAAAATAATACGAAAACAAAATGTCAAAGCATAGGATGAAACTATAGGTTCTAACATGTTAAACAATATTTCTTACTTGGTTGCCTACTAGAAGAGCTTGGCCCTACTAGTCTTTTCAGACAATAACCAGTGTAAAATAACTCCTTTTATTTGAGTATTTTAAGAAATTAAATTACTGTGTAAGGTACTCCTGAAGAGAGAGTCTTGTTATCTTTTGTCTGAATTTCCTTTCATGACCTTTAAAAACATTGTGCTTTTTAGACATATTTCATCTCAAAGTGTTTTCTAGAAAATAAATGAAAAATTCACCTGGAAGTTATCATCTAATAAGAGATACTTTTCAACATCAAATTGTAATTGGAGAAATGCACCAAAGTGTGCTATGATTTCAGATTTATTTTTTCTCAAGGTTTCTGTTTCTATTCTTTTAAATTAAATTTTAAAGAGAGCTCTTCTCAGAGGGGTTTTAGTGGATTAAAAACATATTGGGTACATTGCCCTGGTTTATGATTTTAGAGAGAAAGAAATTGGATTTTTTCTCTTCCTTTCCTTATACTGTAGTTATTTATGTGATGCTTTATCTTCCCTATAAACAAACATGTAATTATGAGGTTAGGCAACATGTCCGTTTTATTTTCATAATTTCTCAAAGTTAATGAAATGGTGTCTTTTTACTCTAAAATTCTCAATAAATGTTTATTGGTGAATATAGCAGGTTACATTTGTTATAAACTTTATTGGTTAACAGATGGTCATAAATTTATCATTTATGTTGATTATCCAATGAAACCTTGTTGAAGCAGACACCTTTATTCCCACTTTATTGATGAATGACGAAGACTTTCAACAGTTAATATGCTAAACAAGGACATTTCATTAGTACGCAAGTAGGGTTTCAAGTTTTAGAAAAGATTTTCATTATCTTATCGAGGCAGGAGATAGCAGAGAAAGATCTTTGAGCCTATGTTGCTATTGCCGACCAGTGTGTAGCCTCCTGGTTACCAGGCAATGCCTTTTAGCACTCAGGTAGGATAGATAGTAAACCAAGGTAGAGAAGAGGAGGGAGACAAGTCTCACCCATTGACCCAGCAGTCCTGAGCCCGGCGTTCTGAACAACACAAGCAAAGATAGTACAGGGGAAGGAGAGAGTCATTGAGACTGGGCTTTGGTAAACTTCTGTAACAATCTTACTAAGATTGCTGGATATCCTGAACATTCCAAGGGCTAGAAGTTGGGAGGGAAGTCCTTGAAATTAGATGTTCTGTTTCCTCTATCTGGGAAAGAACCCCCCACACACATACCTACATTTAAGTAGTAATGCCCCCACCCACCAGGGGAAGTTACCACTACCTCTACCCACCAACCACATGTAATTCACCCTTATCCCATCAACTACATAAGCCCTCAGAACAAAGGACCTGGGGATTCTTGCCATGTTGCCTCTTGTCAGCCACCCTTGCTTTTGACACTCAAGCTCTTGCCTTTCACACCCACCGTAACTAGGCCTATTCTTTCCCATGAGAACGTAGGACTAATAAACCTTGCTTACTTGCTAATAGACTTGCTGATCTGTAATCCTTTATTGCGTTGGCAAGAAGAACCAGTTTTGTCCCAATAACATTGTCGCTTTATATTACATGAGTTATAAAAATTTAATATAGACATGAGTGATATATACTATTTTTAAATAAAATGTGTCTTTATTCATAATTAATAACTATAGTCTATACATATTTTACAGCGAATCACAGGGCAAGGAAAGCTAAGGAACAGCTTACCCTGTGATGTCAGAATGTGCTTAACTTAACAAGCTTTTACTAATAACACGTCAAATGACATGCCAATAAAGAGACTGGTAGTTGGTTATAAATAAACAATTATAGGAAAAATAAAATTAAAATCTTCTCAAGTTTCATATTATGATGTATAATCTCTAATATCTCTGTCACTTTGATAGTATAAATCTTAAAGATCTTCTGTACCACCCTCTTCAGAAGAATTTTTGGCTTCTCCTTTGAACCTGTTACTTTTATTTCTTTTGGACATGGCCTTTGTTTCATGCTGCTAACATCAAACCACTCTGCTTCAGATGATGTCTATGAAATAATTATATTTCAAGAATTTTAGAGAATAAGGAAGATACAAACTAAATTTAAAAATATTTCAAACATAGTGTATTAATGATGACAATATAATGCTGTTATTTGGAAATCCACAGATAATGTCAAAGAATATGTTCACACACAGAAAAACCTAGGCAAGTTACTAGTTAAAAATAATTGAATTAAACATGTTACAAATATATGCTAATTCACTTTATTGACTGAAAACACAATAGAATGTCTCGTCTTGATTAGCTTCTGCCTTTCTTTGTAGGTGTTTTAAAATTAGACAACGTGTAGCATACATATCCCTCCATAACCAAAAGATAAGATTTTTTTTTCAGCTCTGTTCAATGATCTGTACTGAGTATCTAACAATTTTTTTTTTCTGGTTGCAACTTCAATATATAACAAGCTTGGAAGTCATGATCCACATTCTTATAATAATAAAAAAGCCTATTGACCTCATTGTCTATTACTTGATACAGTATGCCTGGCTTTTAACAAAAACTTACAAAGCATGCTATGAAGCAAGGAAAACACAGTCTAAAGAGACAAAGCAAACATCAGGATCAGACACTATATAACACATGTGTTGGGGCTACCAAGAATGAAATTACCAATAACCATATTAAATGAATTAAGGCACTATTAGAAAAGTAGATGAAATGAAATAACTAACACATAATGTAAAGAGAGAGATGAAAACTTTAATAAAGAATAAAATACATGCTGGAAATCAAAAACACTCTGACAGAAATTAGATGTACCTTTGGCATTATTAGGAAATAGAAAGGGACTCTGAATATATGTTAATAGAAATTTTTCAAATTTAAATTTAAAGAAAATTATAATAAAAATAAAATAGAACAAAGAATCTAATAATTGTAAGACAATTTCAAAAGGTATAATATACGAATCATTGGAAAAGCAGAAGAACAAAGTGGGGACAGAACAGAATAATACATTAGAACTAATATTTCAGAACTTTCCAAAATTCATTCCAGACACCAAAGCAAAGATCCGGGAGGTTCAGAGAACATCAAATAAGATAAATAACAAAACTGAAGCTAACCATCTGACCAAATAAACAAATGAAAAAACAAACAAACAACAACAACAACTAGATTTAGGCACATTCAATTTAAACTGAAGCAAATGAATGACAGAGAAAATATTGAAAGAAACCAAAGGAAATAATACATATTACTCAGGGAAAAATAAGGATAAGAATTACTGCAGACTTTTCATGTGAAACCATGCAACCAAGGAGTAACATATTTTAGAGTCAACAAACAATCCCCCTCCCCCTCCACTAATCTATTAATAGAATTCTGTGACCAGTAAATATCCTTCCAAATTGAGGGAAAAAAAATAAGACTTTCTCAGGCAAACAAAACCTTAGGAATTCATTTCCAGAAGCCCTACCCTGAAAGAAATATTAAAAAAAAGTTCTTCATGGAAAAGGAAAATTATAAAGGTTATGAATTTAACTCAGGTTCACATAAAGGAATGAAGAATGCCTGAGAAAAGAAGAAAATGGATTGAGATAAAATAGTGCCTTAATCTATTTTCTCTTTAAAGAAATAAAATACAATGTACTGAGTGATCATAGGATATGAATATATAAAGTGAGGACTAACAGCAATGTCATAAGGAACAAAATGGAGGATTTTAGTAATTAATAAATATTGATTCAACTGTATCAACAATCGCTTTAAATGTGAATGGCTTAGAATGTGACCTTACTTGACAAGGTAGTCATTGCAGATGCAGTTAAGATGTTGCCATTAGGGTGGATCAGTGTACCCATGAAAAGAGATAAGCATCATGTGACTACAGAGGCAGAGACTGGATTTATTCAGCTGCAAGGGAAATAATACCAAGGCTTGAAGGCCATGCCCAGAAGCCAGGAAGAGGCAAGGAAAGATTTCTGCCAGGGTCACAGAAGGAGCACAGCCCTGTTGAAACCTTAAATTCAGACCCCTAGGTCTGAAAGCAACAACCTCCCAGGAGCAATGAGCATACTTAAAAATCAGACCTTGGTTTCTAATACCATTCTCCAATTGAAGGAACTGGGATATTTGGAAAAATGTCTGATCCCAAGACTGAGGTAGAAAATACACTAAATAAACCTGAAGTGTTTTACAGTGCCAGAAAGAAATAAACTGCTTAAAAAAAAAAACAAAAAAAACACAGTGGTAGAGTATGTCAAATAGACATTGAAGACAACAGAAAGACCACTCTGGTGATATCTGTAACAATTTAAGCAGAAATAAGTAAATACAAATATTAGATTATAGCCCAAAGGAAAAATAAATAAATATGGAGGATTCCATACTGATATAAAGAGATGAATGAATAAGAGAGAAAGAGAAAGAATTGGCAAATATCTGGTGAGAAAGAAATCAAAATAATTAAAATAGACACTCTGCCATTAAGGTAGGTGCGCACAACTCCCACCCTTAAGTTCGGCGGCATGGAGTGACTTCCTTACAAACAGTACACTATGTTAAGGAGTGGATGGAAAGAGTTCATTTCTAGTAGAGAAACCTACAAACAATATCTCAGTCAGATGGTCAAAGGTATTGATCACAGGTACCCTTGATAGGATATCATGAAAATGTCACTTTGCCTCTGTCCCTTTCCTTATCAAAACACCTACACCAAGGCTAATCATGAGGGGGAAAAATCAGATAATTCTGAATTCTACAAAATGACTGACTAGTGGTAATCTTCAAAGCTGTCAAGGTCATCAAAATAAAGTCTGAGAAACTTAAACTGCCAAGAAACTAAACGGGATTCTAGAACAGAGAAATGGCATGAGCTGATAACTAAGAACATCTAAATCAGGTAGGGTTTTTAGTTAATAACATATCAATGCTTTTTCATTAATAATAACAATATATCATATTATCATACCCTCAAAATTTGAAGAAAAATCTCTTTCTTCACAGTTAAGTTTGTGATGAACCTGAGAAATTTTGATACATAAAACTAATATAAACTGAGCCACTTTGAAATGGAACTGGAACTGCCATCCCAGAGGAGTTGCTTTGCACTCCTTAGCACTCAAAACATTTGCAGTGTTAAAAGAGGGCAAAGTAACCTTTGCTCTTTAGGCAACACTGCTCTAAAGAACTGCTTACAAGGGTAACAAGAATGCAAATATTATGACTCCTGGATTCATGACTTCTGGATTGAGTATTTAAAACATGGATTGCAATTAGCATTACTATGTTACCGTATGAGCACAAAAGAAAAGACTTCCTTCTATTGATGGAACTGTTGTGCTTGCCTTCCTTTCCCTTCCCTTTCCCACCAATGCCTCTTGGCTTTGTCTGCTGATCTGAATACTATTTGGGTTTCTGCCTGAATCGGTGCTTCCCCAACAGCTATTCTCTCTCTTTTTTTAAAATCTCAAATTAATGATTATTGCCTCTCACTTTGGCCTTTTAGTATTAAGTTAACAATAGTTTATTCAAGATGTTAAGAGGATTGACACATTTTAAGCAGGCAAAGGAGACACTTTCTCTTTTCTTTCATTTTTATTCACAGTCACAACACTAAGTTATTTATTGATTCACATGCCTGCTGACAGGGCTTCTTTTCAACAGCATGTCAGTAAATAGATGCTGCTCTGAACATTTTACCTTAATGATAATATTACTTTACATTGGTGCTATGCTGTGGTATGCAAAGTACTTTTGCATTCTTCCATACATTTAATTATAAAAGGATATTTCAAAAAGTCAGCAGTCTTGGATTCTATTCTCATTTAGATAGTGGCCTTTCATGTTACCTTTGTTTACAGATGTGTTCTTTCTAACATGGATGGTGTACTTCACATATCCTTCCTCCAGGATAGACACTTCTTTCCCAGGCTCTGAGGGTTCGCTGCTAACAGATCACGAGGAAACAATGTGCAAGGGGAGCTGTGTCCTCGCATTATGTTCCCTCGTGGGGGCAGTTTGCATCCACTTAGAGATGCACTTAGGCTTAAAGATTCCAGCCCCATTTCCTCCACATGGGAAATTCTAAAGTCGCAACTCCACGTCAATTATTTCTGTGGGATTATCTGAGTCTCCTTTGTAAGTGCACCTTACGTCAACATTTCTGTTCCTCCAGTTCTGTTTCCTTCCATTCTGACCATTGTGAAGTGAATTATCCTGCATCCCTGATTCATGGTCTGCTGTATAGGATCATCCTCTTCAACAACAGAGATTCAAGCAGCAAGTGTGATTATCCAATTCGTGCAAAAACACAAGGGGCTCAAGTTACAAATAAATAATCTTTTGATGACATTACTGAAAGAAAATGCTTCCGTGTTAGTTGTCTAAATCTGTGGAAGCAATGTATGGGTGGATCTATGTGACTAAGAACAAGTTGTGAAGATTCTTATAGTGCATTTTAATTCTAACAGTGAATATCCACCATGAGTAAATCACTAAACAAACTTGCAGAAACAATGATCTGGCAAGTTGTTGTTAGCCAGGACCTGTCATTGGCTATCTCATACAAGCACAGGGGTCATACATGGAGTATTATAGTATTGAATATCAGAGATAGGGGCTGTTTATGGCTCTAAAGCATAGCCTCCCACTCATTCAAGCTGAACTAGCTAATATCAAATCTTCAACAAATAAAAATTAGTAGTACTTTTGATATGAAACCACTTTTCAAGGAGAATTTCTAGCTACTCAGTGAACATTTGATTATATTGGACATTCCCAGCCTGGAAGGGGAGTTGATTTGTAAGTATTATAACATGGGTTTGCCCACCTTCTGCGTGAGGTCTTGTTTCCCCGTTACTACATAGGATTTACTGAATATTTGAACCACTGAGTTGGTGATCCTGCAAAACCATTCTTTACATCAAAAGAGTTACTTTACAGCAAAAGAAATGTGACCATGGGATTTTAAGTCCTGGTATATATTGCTTCCAGAAATCAACAAGCAAGGAAAGAAGCCAAAATATTGCCAATGGTAATTGACTCTGATGATCAGAGGGAGGTAAGCTTGCTATTAGCCTACTAAACCAGACTGTTAATTTTAAAAATTGTCCTGTATGTGCAATTCTACTTTATTACAAATTAATTCCAGTTATGTTTATGCCTATTTTTAGAGACTCTATTCTGTTCCACTCTTTTTTTGCCACACTTTGAACTAATGCCACATTTCTTTATTTACTGTAGTTTATATTAAACCTTGTTATCTAGTAGACTATTACCTTTGCCTTATTCTTCTTAAAATGTGTCCTAGTTTTTCTTGACCTTTTAACATTTTGTATAAGTTTTAGAATGTATTTGTAATATTTACTAAATAGGTTCTGTTGAAATTTTAGTGTGATTGCATTGAATCTATGATTCTATTCAAGATAATTGAAGTCTTTAAAATGTCTTCACCTCATTATTATACTGCTTCATTTGTTTATTGAATTTATCTCATTTACATTTTTTCTGAAGGCATCTTAATCATCTTTTGTTAGATTCATTTGTAATTCTTTGATATATTTATAAGTGCAGTCTTTCTTAAAATTTGGATTTCCCAAATAGTGTTGCTGACATAGAGCAATAAGCTTGATTTTTAGATAAAGTTAAACATGAGCTTAATATAAACTCACCTTTTAATTCCAAAAATTCTTTATGATATAAATGTATTTGGATTTTTTTTAATACACACAGTTTGTCTGTGAAAAGTGACAGTTATATATTTTATTCCACTTCTTAACTATCTTTCTTGTTTGTTTGTTTGTTTTTAATTTTCTTTCTCTGCTTAAAAGCACCATTATAACTTTGAATTGAAATGAAGATAGAGGGCAGAATTGTATCTCAAATATTGGAGTTTAATTCCACTCTTTTTTAAAGATTTTATTTATTTATTTTTAAAGAGAAAGGAAGGGAGAGAGAAAGAAAGGGAGAGAAATATCAATGTGTGGTTGCCTCGCGCATCCCCAACTGAGGACCTGGCCCACTACCCAGGCATAGGCCCTGACTGGAAATCAAATTGGAGACCCTTTGGTTCACAGGCTGCCACTCAATCCACCGAGCCACATCAGCCAGGGGTAACTCCACTCTTAAGGAATCAATGTATGCTTGGAAGGTAGTATCCATTCGTACATGGATGTAAGCCATAAATGGTTGGTAGTTCTCTACAGCTCTAGTCAGTGTGGCCTTGCAAACAATGATGATGGGAAATCCTCATGATTGAGCTTTAGGTAGCATACTTACTTTTACACTTTGTGAAATATTTATTGACTTTTTGTCAATGGAGATTAACCTTGCCAGCTGGTTAAGAGTACCTAGAATGAAAAATACTGGAATATTAGAAACAAGAACTTCTTGGGTAAAGACATGTTGGTAATTATCACATCTTAGCCCCCAGCAGAGATAATTTTACACAGCATGGGCACTGAACTACCAAGTAGAAAAACTAACAGGGCAGGTGTGTATCAGCAATCCTTGTCATCAGCAACACCAATAGTGGCATGTTGAGCTTGTCCACAAGTAGTTTTAGTGGTAGAAATGGAGGCCAAGTAGGAGGACATTTGCATGAATATGCAAACCTGACTACCACATATCTATAAATTTTGAATTTGAGCTTTCCTTTCTTATATGCAGACTGTCAACCAGTGGCAATATTTGAGTGTTAGTAGTATAGAACTCCATATAATATAACATGGGACCAAGATACATGCCTACATGGCCATATCACACCACCTAGCAGCTTCTTTCCTGATAAGCAGTACAATGGCTTGTTGACAGCAAAAATGAAGGTAATATCAATACAGATGAAGGTAGAATGTCGTTCTTCTGCATGCTGAATACACATTGAATCAAAGACATTTTATTTCTGGAAGGAAGTACCCGTGAGTCTGGGGTTACATGAGAGAAATATGAACTCAGGTTCCTCATGAATCAAAGCCTTAATCACCACACTAGGTAAGCAATTGAGGTGAAAAAGGAAAGTTGCTTAAAGTGAAGAGAATCTGAAATGGATAGTCAAATAAAAAGTTAAATAGAATCAATTGTGGTTCTGAGACTAGCTGCAGTGTCAAAAATTGAACTTGGTCTTACAACTTTCTTCTTTTAAATTTCCTTTACAACGAAAGACTCATCATATTCACAGTAGAGCTGCCTATGAATGTTTATGCAGAATTGAAGAAGATTGGTCCAAGAGTTCAACTCCAAAAGATATGGTGATGTGCTGCTTATAGCCTCCTTCAAGGAAAAATGTGTTCAATAACCCCAAGGAGTTCATTCAGAAAAAGCTTCCAACCAACAGTAAGTTCAAGATCTTCTAAAGTTAAAGAGAGCTTTTTGTACCTAAGGTCAACATCTTCCCAGGGTATGATTTAAATGTAAATATATAAACCAACCAATTTTTACTCATGAAGGACAAATCTCAGACCTTCTTCTCTGGTGGGTCCCCTACATCCTTCCCATTGCTCAAAGATTCTTGCAGTCAACCTTGCTTTTTTCCTATTTTTTTTACAAGTGTTGATACTAATACATACCATGAACCCAAAGTTCTGTCTTATTTTCTCCTTCTGGAGTACTTACCATGAGTTATTTACAGTAAAGAATGAAAAAAATCAGACTTTTCTATAAGCAATTCTGTTGCAGTAAGGCAATATGTTCTACTCATTTTTCTGGAGTTTCCTAAGCTAAGATGATTCTATGCAAGTATAGCTATTTTGAATTTCTATAGGTAAACCCACAATTCACACATGTTAGAAATAGACTATAAATATCGAGTATAGATGCAAACTTGCTTGTTTAACAAAATGCAGCATTCACTTCTAACACAGCCCAGAAAAATAAAGTGCTTGGGAAGAAAATTGTAAGACACTTGCTACACGCAATAACAAAAATCTCTGTGTGATATATTAAGCCTCAAATAACAACACTGACACCTTTCTGAAAAAAAAGTGTAAATGTATTATTTCTTGAAAATACTCCTGCTGAATTCTGATTCATTCACAGAAGAATATGAAACTCTTGGGTCATAAAAGTAAATTTTAAACAGTAAATTTAATAAATATAACTTCTAAGTTCATTCAGTAAAATTTATTGTATATTTGTATGTAAGCACATAAGAAAATATTACCTCATGAATGTGATTTTTATATTTATTACATAATCATTTATCCCCAAATTTTTTTATATATTTATTTATTCATTTAATTTTCACAACAATGGTATTTGTTTGTGAAGCAAAACTTTGATCATTGATTGGTAACCTCCTTCTGAATCTTTATGTTCACCAAGTGTATTTATTCTCCTTTAAATAAGCAAATGATAGAGATGGTATCAATTGTCACATCTTATACAAGTGTATATTGAAGATTTAAAGACCAACATTCAAAATTTTTCAACATTAGATTTTTATATGTCTAGTTAGTCAAACATTTGTTATTCTTTCTTTTAGTGTCTGCCTAATGTATTTTATCAGTGTCACTGCTTTCCCCCTTCCCCATCTCCACAGTACACAGGACAAAGCTCAAAATCCTCATCCTGACAGTTAAACCCCTCTGGATCTGTTCCCAACCTCTCTTCTGAACTTTGCTGCTTCCACTCCCTTCCTGAGGCCTACATGTCAAGCTAAACCTGGACTCATTGCTCAATCCTGAGTACACATAGACCTCTCTTCACACTCACCTCCCAATCTAAAAGGCCATGTACCAAAGCCCACCTCTACTCCCTCCTCACGCTCACGGTCTAGTGGTTTTCCTGTTTTCAGCGCATCTGTCTCTGTAATTTAAAATTTAACAATCAAAGCCTGGTCCTAGAAGTCACATGTTTGTTTTTCCCTTTGTTTTTGTGTTTTTGAAGTTAGATGGGTACTTAATACTCTCAACGAGTTTAGAGAGGTTAATTTTTACTAAGACTCTTTTGGCTGTTACCTCTGTACTTTGTGATCTCCAGATAATTTAGGATCTTATCCAACATATGTAGAAATAATTGTCAAGAAAAACTCATTTAAAAAGCGTATTTCTACCATCGCAAGAGTTATTTTAATGAGCAATTTAGAAACAAAATGTTCAAGTACATCAAGCTGAGAAGCAATGAACTGATGTTTATTTATATGGCAATCATTGCAAATCTAGTCAAATACTAAGGCTTTACCTTGTCTCAATAACAGATTACTGAAAATATATAGAAAGCTTTTCTTTCTTTTATTCGTACTCCCTCTCCCTCTCCTTTTTCTCCATGTCATTCTCCTCCTCACCTCCTTCACTTCCTCTCCCACTTTATCTTCTGTTTTCCGTCCTGCCTCCCTCAATTTGGTAACAGTGGCACTTTCTTCTTATATTGAATGCTAAAGCAATAATCTTAAAGGAGGTTGCAAAAAATTAAGTTACTTTAAAGCATTCATTTTAAAACATATGTATGTGAACCTCTTTTGAGAAAACTGAATTTGGATACTCAAACTCTAAACCAATGTCTACATCAGATTTATTCTCTTCAGTGTAAAGACCTTACGTTTTTTCTTAATGTCTAGAATTTAATTTTTCATAAAAAAAAGTGATGTCTTGGTGAGCCACATGTTATTAGCCATCTTGTTTTACAGAAAGAATAAAATACACAGTCTTTTAGTATAACATATCCTAAATATTATATTCAAAACACTAGTTACCCATTTCCCCTGCCATGTCTGCTCCAAAGCTTACTTTTCTCCCTCCTCTCTTGAGGTTTCTGAAGAAATACCTGAGACAAAACAGTTGATCATGTTAATTTGGAAGCTAGCATAGAATATTACTTCTCTGAATCAAAGTATAAATTGTCCCTGCATCCAATTTTTTGGAAGCCCAAGTGTGACTTCAGTCTAAGTTATTGGGATAATTAACTCAAGTCTTCATTTCCCCTGGTTATGAAAATTCAACCTGGATGTTTTATATGAAGAGACTATGCAATGGAGCTGTTAAATGAGTATAAGCTCAGGCCATTAAAAATCTTAATGGAATTATTTGGTGTGTGCACTTAATACCACCAGGCCCTTCCATCCATTTATATAAATGCAACTATTGATCACATTTTATTAGAAAACAATGATATGTCAATAGCATTATCTTTCAACTGCTGGGGCTTCCACCTTTTATATGAGGTACTTAATTTCATGCTCTAATACAATTGCTGATTTATATTCTTTAACAACTAATTCTTCTAACTTTGTTCAATAATAATTAAATAGTATGGTGTTTTCCAAAACAACAATTTGAAACTGTTATTTGAAAGAGTTGCTTGCATAAATGTAAAATGGCTTTGTTGTTTATTAATATAACTAACATTTTTCATTCAATTAAAATATACCAGTTTATAATGTAAGAATATAGGAGCTTAGAAACTTTGCAGAGTTAATGTTCTGTACTTTCATTTTGATTTGAATGCAGAATTTAAATAAACCAACTTAGAGCTTCCTTTATTTCCTTTGGCAAAACATATCACACTGTCTGCAACTGATGAAGTATGTATGTGATTTTGAGTTATTAAAACAAAACAAAACTAGTTAAGTATTTAATTCATACCCCAAGTTTGGTCTTTTGTTATATTTTAAATCTATAGTAATATTGTGATTTTTATTTAATTCCATGATGTTTTTTATTTTTTAGCTCCATAATTAACTATTAAAAAAAACAAAATGCATGATTTTAGGAACCTAGTTTCAAATCTGTGTTGAGTGGTATAACAAAGAACCATGAGTAAATTACTAGTGTAATTTGTTTAAAAGTTTCAGTTATAACACACCTTACTTCTACTTATAACTTTAATAACTTTGATTGAGTTAAGGAAAGTTTGAGTAATGCCCGTGTTCATCTGTGTTTGTGTAAAAATACCATTTCACATATCTGCTTTTGAAGTAATTCAAATTCAAACATCATATCTGCCTTTACATCTAAATCAACTGTGTGTGTTTGTTTTCCCTTACGGCATACAGTTCTAGATGAATGGGTGCCTTATCTTCTTTTATACTAAGATACTGAAGTTTTATTGTACTTCCTACTTTTGGTTTGGGCTATTCAATGCAATTCATTTGTGATTTAGCTTAACTTCATTTTCTTTTATAGACTGTGTGTGAGTATATATATATTTAATTTCTAGTGATCTTAACTTCCAGTTCATGTTGAAGAGTAAGACACTAAACAGAACTACTAAACACTTCTACTTGCCCAGCAAGGTTGACTACTAGAATTTTTTGTCTAAGGGTGATATTACTAGGTTTTCCCTTGGAGAACAATAAATGCTTACATGTGTTTCCTCGATCCTATTAGTTTTCCTTGTGTAGAAATCTACCATTCTTCCTAATAAAGGATGAAAGTTTGAGTGTCCAAGTCCTGGGTTCATAGCAGAAGAGTAGGACAGAGAAATGCTCACACCATTCAAATACACATTTTCTTCCAGTTCTTTTGTTTTGCATATGATACTCTGACCTCAGGTTGGCCTGGTTCCCTGAAGGCTATATGTCTTTTCATGGAGAAGTCTCTAGAATTCCATCTGTATCTTTTATACCTTCCTCTTCTTTTAAATCCTATAGTCACTATGAGAGTTGCCTGATGTTAAGAGATCCAAGGCCTATCCTAAATTCTACAAAGCACTAAGCCCAGAGGACATCTGAACTTCCTGTTATATTTTTTCTCTTCACATTCTCAGTTTGAGTCAGTTATCAGTGATCAATTTGCTTGTCAACATTCAAGAAAAAAAGTCACGGTGACATTTTCTTTTATCCCTTTGTTCTTGTGAGATTTATGCATTCTGCCTTTTTATATCTTTTTAATTGTCTTTTTTAGCTGGGAGTTGAGAAACTGTTAAGGAAAATACACATGTTAATGAAAAGCCTTTATTTTAAACTACTTAAAGAAAAAAGGGAGGAAATTAAGTAGAATGTTTTAGAAGGTAAACTATAGTAAAGGTATTCTTTTAACTAGAAAGCTTTAATGCATTCTTTCTAGAAAAGAAAAGAAAAAAAAAACATCGTATATGTTAATGTGACTAAGGTATGCCTTTTTGGTAAGAGGCTATCTTGTTTGTCTTTTTCAGAAAACTGTAATTGTTAGTACTAATATAACTTTAAAACATCTATGTTATTAGAACATAAAATGTTATGACATAGTTTCTCTCTTGAAAAGGAATATATATAAATTTGCAAATTAAAGACCTTTATTAGTGATTGATACCAGGTGACATAGAAAAATATAGAATACATTGTACCTAAACTTTTGCCCTTGTATTTTTTTCACATTGATTAATCAATAACCTACAAATTGATTATATGTGTTCTTTACCTATGTAGAGTAAATTCAGTAATAACCATTTCATTATTTCAAGGAAACTTAAAATGGGAAGGTCAAAACTGAACAAATAAAAACGAATCACTTTCTCCTTCTCCCTTCAATTTGTAAACATATCTATCACCTTTATACCTGACCGTTCTCTGTTTTTATTATAGTTTAGTTTACAACTCCTACCCTCCCCCAAAAAAATAAAAATGAAAGAAGTAAAAGAATGGCAGGGTAAAAGATGGAGCTGTGAATTCTTCTGACTTCTCTGACATGCAAATTGTAGTTTCTTTTTGTTAGGCATTAAAACCAATAGCAGTTTGAAATATATAATTTGTGATATCTAATTAATCATTCATATTCAATATATAAAAGCTCATGCTACAGAATAAAGAACTGTGTCATTGTGAGGACAATGGAATCTAGTCTTACCCCAGATGACCAGGCATGGGCTGCCAGAGAGAACATTAGATTCACATGTGCAGCGTACTCATAGTTACATAAGCATTGATGTCATAGTTTGCCTAGTAGCTGACTTTGTCTCTACATAATATAAAATAGGTAGAACCCCCATGGGAGTGTTCAGGCACAGCAAGGAGTAGGTTGTGGTGGCAGTGAGCAGGGCCACCTGGTGTGGGACTGTGGCCAGCGGCCAACTGGGTGTCCAGCGCAAACCCAAGGGTGGAAGGCAAGTGTAAAAGCTGTAATGTCTGCAATAAAGGAACTGTCAAAGATTCCAACTTTCCCATGCATATTTTATCTGATTGCCAAAAAAAAAAGGATATCTGCATTCATTGGCATGACAGTCATGCATAAAAGTGAAAAGTAGTAAGTTGCTTTTAATACCACTCCCACTAAGAGACTAGGAATTTGTGACTTATTTGAAGTGTTTAAATTAACTTGAAGGAAAGATAACATTATTTTAAGGAGGTCAGACAATGGGGAAAAACAAGCAGTATTTCCACACCTGCACTGTAACAAAAACAGAGAATATCCCTTGATTTGTCACTTCTCTGCTTTCAGGCTTCGTAACTGTTCATCTTCCTCTGTTCACAGGTATCTGTGCATTTATCACACTGCATTATAATTTACTAATTTTTTTTATCTTCTCAATTAAATGGTGAATTTTTATGTAAGGAAAGGAAATTGGTCCTATGCTGTCTTTTTTTACATAGTATCTTGTATCGGGGTCACCCCTGAAAAATTGGGGTACCCTAGGACAACTTAACCCTTTGGAACTTGTCCAAGAAAAGTGTGTTTGAAAGAAACAAAGCACTGTTGGTTTTCAGTAAGCCTCTTGAATATCATTAAAGATATAAATTTTGAAGTCAGAAGCAAATTCATAAAGCCCACCCTCCCAAACTATGGGCCCAGAACAGTCATTCCAATAAAAGTGACCGAACATAAACCTGCCAAGAAGAGTTTAATGTTTCACAGTTCCACATTGGGGGGAAGTATTAGAAGTTGATGATTCTGTTATTTAAACAACTGTTCTTATTCTCTCCCTCCCTGAAAGTATCAATATTAGTTTTGCTGAACTATCTAACAGTTTATTTCAGTGAGACTCCAGACAATAGTTGATACATTGAAATGTTGAAACTGTAATTATTTTTCATCTTATAAGGGAAATAAAAAAAGCCCCTACTGGAAAATTGACAATCAAGTATCAGTGAAGTCTAAAACTGATGTATTAACTTGTTTAGGCTCTTGTAACACATATCCCTCTGGGTGACTTAAACAACAGAAATTTATTTTCTCACAGTTCTGGAGGGAGCAAAAGTCCAAGATCAAAGTGTCTGCAAGATTTGTCTCTTCTGAGGGTAGGAGGCAAGGGTTTGTTCTCTGCCTGTTTCTTTAGTTGGTAACTGGCCGCCTCCTCCTTCTGGCTGCCATGCTTTCCCTCTGAATATCTGCACACACATTTCCTCTTTGAAAAAGACACCAACCGCATGAGATTTACACCCGAGAGACCTCATTTTAACTTGATTGTGGCTATGAAGACTAATAACAGTCACATCTGAGCTGAGGGCTTGAGACTTCTGCTTAAGAATTTCTAGAGGGACATAATTCAGTCCATAACAATAGCTAAATCAGTTTTCTAAATGCTTCAAATGGTGGATTGGTTTTACTGAAATTATCAGAAAAGTGCAGTAGATTTTTTTTTCCTTTGACAACAAAGCCTCAATGTTATTCATTGAATGATGAAGAAAATCAGTTGATTCTTCTCCCTGAAGATTACACTAATACAAATATAATTTTTTTAATGTTTGTTTTGGACAACTGTATTATGTATGCAAAGCGTCTGTCACATTTTAACATCGCATTTTCACTTACTCATGTGGAACACCATATGCAGCATCTTAGAGACACACTGACTTGGGGTGGTAAAAATTCAGAGTAAGGCTGCCAGTTCTGTTGCCTGAAGAGAGCACTTCTGAAGCTTATCTTCCTTCTTCTGGGTACTTTATTCTGCACATTAACAATGGATAATTTGACAAGTACTGACAACTGCTTTTGCAGAATCGCTTATGCTAATTAATATATACATTACTAAAAACTCACATTAACATCTTTCTAGAAGAATGTGATAAATGTCTAGACACATCATGTCATGATTTATCTTGTATTTTACCTTTATTTGCCAGCAGCGTTAAAATGAAATGACTGTATATTTATTCTTTCCTTCTGGGTAAAATGCACTTAAATGTCTTAGAATATTAGCTATCTATGTTTAAACAAATGCAAATATTTAACTAATAAAACAAATAAACTGCTGAATAACCCAGAAAGTCATATAAACTATAAAACTACTTAAGGCTTTTAACCCAACCATCATAATAAAGAATCTTGGCCTTTGAAAATTGCAGTGAATGCTTACTGTGTGCCCGACATGGCTTGAAATCCTTGAAATATATATTATCTAACTAATGTCAATTTTAAAACTGCTCTATCAATGAGACCTTTTTGTTATCTCCATTTTGCAAACGGGGAAACTAAGGCTCAGAGAGATTAAGCAATTTTTCTAACATCACACTAGTGATCATAAAATAATGCAACCAAAATTCAGACCAAGGTTGTGTGGTCCCAGAATTAAGACTATTAGCTACTACAAACACAGCTCTCTATCAAAACTATTTTAAAAAATTACTGAAGATTTAAGCACGTTGATTTTTTTTATCATAAAGCTTGAATTCTTACATTAGTTCCATCATTTATCTTTATAACCTTCCTAAGTTTCAAAATATTTCTACCACACAGTCTTAAGCAAGCTCTTCATATCTAGCCAGCATGGATCCCCTTCTTCAGTGTGCTAGTCTCCCTCGTGTTTGCTCTAAATATATCCTCACAAATACAGTATAGGTCCCTCCCACTCATGTGATAATGTATCTCATATAGGCTGGACAAAAGTAGCTTTACAGTTGCAAGTACATGAAACACAGAGCGTATTCTTGTATCATCATTTATTAATTATTGTATTAAAACTGTGTAAATAAATAAAATTATGAGATATTAAAAAACCATAGTATGGTTCCAATCACAGAGTAACCACTTAATTTTTGCTGTCATTATCAAAATATTTTTATTAATATTGCTACCATCCTACTACTATTATTATTGCCAGTGTAGATTATATCTGTTTAAATAAGTTGTAAAAATTAAAGTGATTTAAAAAATATTTTATAATATCTATCTTCTAATGTGATATAAACTTTAATAGATGTTGTGAATTTTGTACATATGGCCATCAATCTAAGAAGATAGAAATTATAAGGAAAAACTTCGAAGAAATACTGTCATAGTTTAGCTATAAAAGGAGAGATTTCCTTACACTGCCTTTCACATCCATCAGTCTTCCTACATTGATTTCCTGGGGAGAGAGGGTCTTTCTAGACTAAGAAAAATTATGACAGCTATTTTGACTGGAGACTCATATGTTATATATAAACACATTTACTATGTTGATAAATATAGATAAATATATTTACTTTACTGATTCACAATCTACCAAAATTATAGTGTGCAAAAATTTTGCCTATGTTAGGAAATCTTCAGTTATTATTATATAGGTACTTTTTAATACTCGTATTATTTTATTTTTTCATAGCAAACCTATAACAGTTCATGTTGACAGTAAGAAAGTCAGGATTCTGTTTTTTTCATTTTGAATTTTAAAATCATGTAAGAATTATCAATATTTGACGTTACAAAAAGGTTCTGTTTAGAAAAATAACAGTATTAAGAATATTCATATAAAAATATGACATAGAAGAATTAGTAAACAAATGTATTTTTCTGCATCAGGAACAGAATCTGCAATTTAAAAAATAGAAACTAAATGAATAAATATTAATATTATAATTACTAATAAAATTTATTTTATAAGAAGACTACCTAGAAATTTTCACTGTGTTATAAATAATAAAGATAATAAAAGCAATGTTTATTAATATTTACTATATGAAATATAATTTTTCAAAAAAGGTTTCTATATTAATCTGTATATCTTTAATTTGATAATATTCTTACATTACTGAGAAGATAAAAAATAAAGTAAATGTAAATCCCTCTTTATACTATGTTTTGATAGTTCATGTGTTTACAAATATTTGCATAATGTTCTAAATTCTAACACTGTCTATGACAAATCTTGATGCTTAATAAATATTTTTTGAATAAATAAATGGCTCATATTGTAAAAGGATATATTGTTTTATTGATTACATCAATAGTTAATAGACAAAGCAATTTAAACTAGTTTTTTTTTTAAATATCATTTTTCTATTACAGTTGTTTCATTATTTCCCTAATTCTTCCCCCGGTCCCACCCACATCTCCCCTCCCCTACAGTCATTCCCCACCCTGTTGTCCATGTCCATGGGTCATTTATACTAGTTTCTTGAATAGACCCTTCCCCTTCTTTCCTCCATATCCCCCCTCTCTCTTCACCCCTGGTCACTGTCAGTCTGTTCCTTGTTTACATCCTCTGGTTCTACTTTGCTCATCTGTTAGTTTTGTTCATTATGTTCCTGTATTAGGTGAGATCATATGGTATTTGTTTTTTTCCTCTCTGCTTATACCACTAAGCATAATAGTCTCCAGTTCCATCTATGTGACACAAAAGGTAGGAGTTCCTTCTTTCTTTCTGCTGCATAGTATTCCATTGTATAAATGGACCACAGTTTTCTGGTCCACTCATCCAATGATGGACATGTAGGTTATTTCCAGCACCTGGCTATTAGGAATAGTGCTGTTATGAACATAGGGGTGCATAGATGGGCAAAAGACCTGAACAGACACTTTTCCAAGGAGGACATACAGACGGCCCATAGGCATATGAAAGAATGCTCAACATCGCTAGCCATTAGAGAGATGCAAATTAAAGCCACAATGAAATACTAGCTCACACCTGTCAGAATGGCCCTCATTAACAAAGTAACAAACAACAAATACTAACAAGGGTGTGCAGAAAAGGGGACCTTAGTCCACTGTTGGTGGGAATGCAGACTGGTGCAGCCACTGTGGAAAACGGTATGGAATTTCCTCAAAAAACTAAAAATGGAACTGGTCTTTGGTCCAGCAATTCCACTGCTAGGGTAAACTAGGCTTTTTACAAATGGTTCAATATTAGAGTAATATAGCACTTAAATAATATTTTTATTTCTTATGATTTCTTAAAATTAAATACTATCTTATTTTCTAGTTAACAAATGTTACCCCGGTGATGACATGCTGAGGAACCATTCTGGATTGCCATGTTTTCCTTTCTTCTAATTGTATGAGCATGTTTATGAGCAAACTAATTGCACACTAATTGTGGTACTAAAATGGGGTCAATATCATTAACATTAGTTTTGTAACATTAAAATGTATGAAGTAAGTAATTTAATTTATGAAACATATTCTCATGAAATATACAAAGAATCACAAATAGAAATATTTGAAACCTATGCACACATATAAGTTTCATTAAAAAAGTATCTTTCTATAGGCCTATATTATAGATAATGGCAGTCTCTCATTAAGCTTGAACAAACATAAACTCTATCAGAAGACAATGTGAAGAATGGAAGTAAAGAATTAATCAGTTGATGAAACAAGCATTCTTGATTTTTAGGCAACCCATACTCTTTTCTAGATACATTACTCTTCTGTTCATAGGTTGTGTCTTGATAAATCTGAGGGCTTGACGTAGTTTGTTTAACAGAGTTTTTCAAGATAGTGGCCTAGACAACTGCTTCTCAATCTATCTAGGGTAAGTAGCAATAGCCTTAATTTTTAATTCCACATGGGGTATTACTTGTATAAAATACAATAAAAATAAATAACTAAAAATTAAACAAATCCATCAATATTCAACAATATACAACCCGGACCCTATTCAAAAATATATATTGGATTCTATAGCCATAAAATTACTCTATTATACTGCTAAAATGTGTTCTAAGTGTTTATTCTTAATGCCGGTACTTACAAGTATATCTACAGATTGATGACAGATTGAGATTTGTCTCAGTGGAAACAACCACACTATGAGTCATCGCACAGGGCTTGACTGGACAGCAGGAATTGGATGTGAACATTAGAGAATCTCATTAACAGAACACTGATTCACAGAACAGGTGTTTTTGTTTTTCTTGTTGGTGGTGGTAATTTGTTTGTTTTGTTGGTTATTTAGTTTTGTTTTGAGGTTTTTATAAACCTAAACACACTTAGGGAAACACTTTTAAAAACCACTCAAATTGTTATCCTGCTCTCTTACCAATTCCCTTTCTCGATGTCAAGTAGGTAACCAAAGACACATATGTGTGTGGTCAGCAATCAGAACACGGCATGTTACAAGTAGGCAGTATGTTCCCCTGGTGTGATGACAGCATTCTTGTATGGAGTTGGAGGCATACATACCTTGATCTCATTAAGTCTAGTGTTTATTGACTCAAATTGGAAATGCATTAAAGTTGCACAGATTTCTTTCACCTTAATTAATGTGACACATTTGTTGAAAAGCTGTGGCAACACTATACAACAAGAAATTCATCCTTGTCAGTTTTATATTTTTCAGAAAAATGGAAACTTCATCTCATTCTATTAAGTTAAAGCTGTATCTGCAATTGAACTGCAGTCGAGTACAAACTGACATCATTAAGATTCCTTCCCAAATTGCTGCCAAACTTGCAGCTTTGCAAATGCTTTAGAAAAGTCATGGAAGGAGACTGATGACAAGTAATTTAAGTTTGGTGTACCTGCTCCTTTGATGTAGCCTCTTTTTAAATCTTTTTATACCTGAACAATATCTACATGAGGATGCAAAAACACAGAATGAAAGAGAGGAAGTATGGCCCCCATGGAGCCTGCATTAAAATAGCATGAATTCCTACTAGTTTTTGGAAAAAATAACCTGTATTGGATGACATGTGGACAGGGACAGATTTGGGAAAGGTCAACTATGACAAGACACCAAGTAAGACATCCACTGTAAAGAGTTTTACTGACAAGATTTCCTCTACTGTTTTGCCTTAAGTGCTTGTTATTTTAATGACATCTCTTTTCCTAATTAAAGAAATGAGCAACAATTTATGAAATTAGGTCACCTCATTTATCTATATTATGATAGCACTTATTTTAAATCATTTAAAATGTTCTGTTTCAGAAGTTGTACTTGGAAGTGTGAAAGATGTAAATATTCAAAAATTGGTTTTTTTACACTCTATTTCATTTCAACTTGAAGTTTCCAAGACCTATTGAAGTTAAGTAAGGACCTACTGTATTCATAACACTTATGTATGTATATACATAAATAAAACAAATTTTATAGTTAAATAAAAATAATTTCTTAAAAACTGTGATGAATCCATATCAAGGGTTTACTAAAGTAAGTCTTTTCCATTATGGCTGGTGTCGCTCAGTGGATTCGGTGCCAATCTGCCAACCAAAGGGTTGCTGGTTCAATTCCTAGTCAGGGCACATGCCTGGGTTGCCAGCCAGGTTTCTGGTTGGGGGCACATGAGAGGCAACCACATACTGATGTTTCTCTCTCTCCCTTCCCCTCTTTCTAAAAATAAGTAAATAAAATATTTCTTTAAAAAAATAAATATTTTCCTTTTTCTAGTGAGAGAGTTTGATAACATAAGATTTCTGTCTTGTTCACTACTTGATAACAGAAATATATGTTTCTATATACAATTGCTTAAAATTTAACTTTAAAATGAAGAAAAATTTTGACTTACAGAAACAGGTAAAGTTCTAAACTATTTGTATTGCTTCTGCTATTTGAGCTTTAATTTGCTTTATAAAACCCATAAAGTGTATATTTTCACAATGAAAATACAGTTGGAAAAAAAGCAATGAGGACTTCTGGCCAAGATGGAGGCCTAGACTGACATGCTTCATCTCCCACCATAACTAAGAAGGAATACAACTACCTCAAAACTAGAGACAACCAGAAGTTCCAGAAAATTGAGCTTCATGGAAGTCCAACATATGAAGTTATAAGGAAGTGGCGCTCGTTCAGACAGGTAGGAGGGGTGAAGCTGGGGCGGAGAGGTTAAGTTGTGCTGGCGGCCTCTGCTGTGGCCATGGTGGTGGGACGGCGGTAAGCACAGACACCTGTATTTAAAAGGAGGCGAGAAGCGCCTGGGGAGCACCCTCAGCTGCAGACCAAACCTTGCGATTCCAAGGTGGAGGAAGGCAGACTTCCATTGCGTGGGACTGTGAGGGCCAGAGGGTGTGGATGAAGGAGGAAACTCCTGGTCTCTCAGCAGAGAGTGTACAGCAGGAATCCACCTTGGACCTCCTCCTCCACACAAAATGCCACAGCATGGTAAGAAGGGTTGCCTGGTAGTGATGAGTGCATGGGTCTCTGCCCCTTATAGCATAGGAGATGTGACAGCCCTGCCCAGGAAGCAAAGGTAAACACAAAACTGTTCAGGATGGCACAGATCATGATAGAGATCCTAGTCACACAGCTGACCAGACAGCAAATATCTAATTTAACGAATCAGCAGATAGGAAATTTTTCTGAGGCATAGTTCAGAGTTTTGGTTATATGAATGCTTACAGACCTAACAGCAGATCTTAAACAAGATAGGGAAGAAATGAAGGCTGGTCCTGCTGAAATGAACAAAAATACATATGAAACTAGTGGTAAGGGAAAGAAAACCAGAAATCAAATCAACAAATTGGAACATAAGGAAGGAACAAACAGTCAACCAGTTTTCAGAAAGAAGAAACAAAAAGTTAGGAAAATGAGGAGAGACTCAGAAACCTATGGGACACCTATAAGTGGGCCAACATCCAAATCATAGGGTGGCCAGAAGGTGAAGAAGAAGAACTAGAAATTGAAAAATTATGTGAAAAATTAATGAAGCAAAACTTCCCTAACTTGGGGAAGGAAATAGACTTACAGGTCCAGGAAGCACAGAAAGTTACAAAAAAATAGGACCCAGGGAGAACCACACCAAGACACATTATAATCAAAATGTCAAAAATTATGGATAAAGAGATAATCTTAAAAGCAGCAAGAGAGAAGAGAATTACATACAAAGGGCTGATTTCTCAAAAGAAACTCTGCAGGCAAGAAAGAACTGGCACAAAATATTCAAAGTAATGAAAAGCAAAAAACCTACAACCACTGTTACTCTATCCAGCGAAGCTGTCTTTCAGAATAGAAGGGCAAAGAAAGTGCTTCCAAGACAAAGTAATACTGAAGGAGTTCATCAGATCCAAACCACTGTTATATGAAATGTTAAAGGGACTTGTTTAAGAGAAAGAGAATCAAAACTATGAACATTAAAATGAAAACTATCACAACAACCAACAACAGAAGCTAGAGAATTGAAATAAAGGCAAATTAAGTAGGCAACAAGAGTGGGAAAAGAATTATAGGTATGGGGAACATATTGGCGGGAGGTCAGTGGGGAGGGGGAAGGGGGAAAAAGGAGGGAGATGGTACAGGAATTAAGAAGCATAGTAGGAGGGAGTGGAGTAGACAGGAAGATGTTGAGAAGAACTATATGCACAACCAATGGCCATGGACTCAGAGGGGTGGGCAACTGAAGAGAGGGGGTTACTGGGTGGAGGGGAACAAAGGGAAAAGAAATTGGGACAACTGTAAGCATAATCAATAAAGCATATGTAAAAAAAGAATATACAGTTGGAAAACACAGTAAGATTGGTTTTATATGACAAAAAAAGAAGAGATTTTGTTTTGGGGCTAAACCTTGCCTTTCATCTTATTCAGCATTTTGTGGAATATTTTTCTCATTAATACTATCATTCACTATCAACTCTGTTCCATGCTTTTATTACTAAGGTTAAACAAAACATTTCTTATGTTTCAATGTATTGCCAGTTCACATTTATTTAAACAAGACAGGAGTACAACTTACATCTACAAGAGCAGCACTAATATTCATTTATTCAGTTAACCAAAATAACCTGTTAGAAATTAAACATTGAAAAGATAAATGGGTACACTATGAAAAGTTCATTGAAGTTATGATTTGTTCACATTTCTTCGTATACTACAGAGTGGGGGAAAAGTAGGTTTACCGTTGTTGAGTATGGGAAACAGTGTATATTGTGTCATTATTTATTACTTATTTATTATTTCCATAAGAACTGCAAACTTACTTTTGCCCCACCCTATATATAGCAATAAGAGTTCAGTTGTATCTTTATATTTAGAACATAAACAGAACCTAAAAATAAAGATATTAATTAATAGTACCAAGTAAATATCCAACACCCCAAATATATATCTGAGGAAATATGTACAAAACATGCACACTGAAAAATGTAAACAATAATGTGAGAAGAAAACCTAAATAAATGATGACATACATGGATTAAAAGGCTATATTTTAAAGATGTCAAGGCTCTGTAAATTGATCACAAGATTTAATGCAATTCTTACCAAAATACCAGCAAGCAATAATAATTCAATCTACTATATGGACTTATTGAGTGTATGTAGAAAATAATAGGTATATTGTATTTAAAAAACAATATTTCTTATAAATCAATTATATAACCACTAACCTGATCTGATGTTTTGATTGATGACATGCACTTTACCTTGCTATCACTCCTATCTCTTTTAAACAGCTTTGTGATGCTTGACTTTTGTCAATTGTTTCATTTCTCTAATTTAAAAGCTAATGTCTTACTATTATTTTATGCCCATTTAAATTTAGCAACCACTGAGAACTGTAACTATTTTAATTGTAACAGAATTTGTAGCAAAACAAGGAAAAGAATTCTGAGCAGAATTTGTATGAGGGGATAAGATATATAAGACATACAAGAGAATAGGAAAAAAAAATCCAAATTAATTCTGAGCTGAAAATTTGCATTTATAACAGAGGAATTAATATTCTGGTGCACTGTAGATAAACTCTGATTTTTTAACAATTTTATCCAGTGACAATGTTTCATGACAACTATTAATTATGATCATGAAATGTGTTATTAATGTACTCTGTTAAACATATTGTTCTCTTATGGACGTTTCAAAGCATAAAAAGAAAATAATTTATTATTATTTATAATAACAAAATAAATAACTTTATTAAAGTAAAAGTTGTCATTTTCACCATTACAAAATTATCAAGTAACACTCATATGTCGTCGGCAGCCGTCCGTCTCGAGAGAAGATGGTGTAGCTTCTTCAGAGTCTATCTGCACCGCCGAGAATGGCTGTGCAGTCCGACTCGGGAGTGACATGGTATCTGTCTCCTCCCGTGTTGAATCGACATCTTGCGATGACGCTGAAGCTACAGAGCCTGGGCAGGGTAATATGGAGGGTCTGCTGTTGCCCATGCAGCAGACCCCCCCTCTCTTCGCAGCTGAAGGGTCCAAGGGAAAGACGGAGTCAATACAGCTTGGGTTCAGGTGCGCCGCAGGAGTTGCCGGTGTTGACTACAACGTCAAACCGCCTTAGGGACTCCGGCTCCGGATTTTCTGTCGGGGTTTACTCCCTTAGCCTTTCCCCTGAAGAGGTATGCCGCAAGGCAGCGGAGGTTTTTTGGAGTCAGAGTTTTCCTTCTCTGATGTACCCTGACTGGAAGATCGAACCAGCGACACTTAGCTCGCAGGCCGACGCTCAATCCACTGAGCTAAACCAGCCAGGGTAAAACACTCATATGTACTTCTTATAAAATAATAAGTTATTGCCAATTTTATTTGATGGCATTTGTCTTTTGACTCTTCTTAACATCAGTTATACACAATTATCTGTTTTGCTCCCTTATAAATATAACTTATTGCTCTCCATTATTACCATTCCTGTATCCTTGCATTTATCCCTCAACTGTGGTTTAAACTGAATATATCATCATAAGTCATTTACCATTGATTTATGCAATATCTCAGCATTTAGTACTTTAAATTCCAATATTTCCATTAATCTCCAAGGGAACCAC
Organism: Furipterus horrens; assembly: GCF_987537825.1. Classification (NCBI taxonomy): domain Eukaryota; kingdom Metazoa; phylum Chordata; class Mammalia; order Chiroptera; family Furipteridae; genus Furipterus; species Furipterus horrens. Next base: position 15,793,760 of record NW_028327171.1, read on the forward strand.
TATTTGTTTTTTTTTTCTCCTTAAAAATTCTTCCAGATTTTTCTCACTTTCTGAAGTCTAGCTACTTTGGTTCAATATTCATAAGGCTATCACAAGACTGAAATAAAAGTATTTCTTTGGCTGAGTGCACATCCAGAAGCTCTGAAGAAAAATCCACTTCTAAACTCATTCACACTGCTGGAAGAAATAAGTTCCTTTTGTTTGTCAACTTAGATCCCTGTTTCCATACCGACTGTCACCTGGGGCTGCTTTCATCTACAAATGCTATCTGTTATACTTGCCACACGGCTCATCCAGCTTTAAGCAAACAACATCATGTGAAAAATCAAAGATCAAGAGAGAATTTTAGAGTAGCAAGAGAAAAAAAAAATGCCTTGCATGAAAAGGACACTCCAAAATACTGTAATTTATTTTCTCATCAGAAAATTTGCAGACTGAAAGAGAATAGGATAATATATTCAATGTGCTGATATAAAAAAAAAAAAATGCCAACAAAGACTTCTTTACCTAATAAAGTTGCTCTTCATAAATAGAGGAGGAATAAAGAATTTCTTATACAAACAAAAGCTGAAGGAATCTATGACCACTAGATCTTCTTATGAGAAATGATGAAAAAAGTTTTCCAGCTGAAATGAAAGAACACTAATTAGAAATATAAAAATGTAAAAAAAAGTAAAATAAACACACTGGTAAGGGTAAGTGTATACTCAAATTCAAAATACTCTAATACTATAATATGTATTGATATGTAATATAATACGGTGGCATGTTAATTACTTCAAGTTGGCATAAGTTTAAAGGACAAAATTATTTAAAAAACAATAGCATTAATAATTTGTTAATGAATACACACAACATAAGAAAAGATAGCTTGTGACATCAAAATTATAAAATATATAGGAAGAAAATAAAAGGGTAGTTTTTGTATATAATTGAGGTTAAGTTATTATCAGCTCAAAATAAACTTATATCTGCAATATGTTTTATGTGAACCTTATGGTAACCACAAAGCAAAAACATCAGTGAATACATAAAAGATAAAAGGGATGAACTCAAGCCCAATCACCATAGAAAAGCATCATAAAAGAAGAGAACAATATAAGAATATAACAAGAGTTGCAAAACAGTCATAACAAAATTAGATGGCATTAATAAGTCCTTACCTATTAGTCATTATTTTAAAAATAGATTATTTTCTGAAATCAAAAGGCATAGAGTGTCCAAATGGACAAAATAACAAGACCAAATAAGATACTTCCTACACGAGTCTGTCTCACTTCAGCATTAGGGCCATATATAGGTTCAAATTGAAGAGATGATAAAATAACATTTTATGCAAACAAAAACAAACAAATAAAAAAACATGGATAACTACATTCATATCAAACAAAATAGATTTTAAGTAAAAATGAAACAAGAGATAAAGGATGTTTTTATATAATGATAAAAAGTTCAATTCACCATGAACACACAATTTTAAACACACACACACACACACACACACACACACACACACACACACACACACACACACACATATATATATTCAGAGAAGGAAAATTCTGACTCCAAAAAACCTCCGCTGCCTTGCGGCATACCTCTTCAGGGGAAAGGCTAAGGGAGTAAACCCCGACAGAAAATCCGGAGCCGGAGTCCCTAAGGCAGTTTGACATTGTAGTCAACACCGGTAACTCCTGCGGCGCACCTGAAGCCAAGCTGTATTGACTCGGTCTTTCCCTTGGACCCTTCAGCTGCGAAGAGAGGGGGGGGGTCTGCTGCATGGGTAACAGCAGACCCTCCATATCACCCTGCCCAGGCTCTGTAGCTTCAGCTTCCCTGGAGAGGACACTCTGTAGCTTCAGCTTCCCTGGAGAGGACACTCCAGCGTCATCACAAGATGTCGATTCAACATGGGAGGAGACAGATACCATGTCACTCCCGAGTCGGACTGCACAGCCATTCTCGGCGGTGCAGATAGACTCTTAAGAAGCTACACCATCGTCTCTCGAGACGGACGGCTGCTGACGATATATATATATATATATATATATATATATATATACACTTAATATTAAAGAACCTAAATATATTAGGCAAATAATAGGTTTTTTGGGATAGGTGAAAATGTACTAATAGTAGAGAACTTCAATACACTTTCAGCTATAGAAAGAGAATCCATACAGAAAATTAATGAGGAAACATGGACTTGAACTATTCTTTAGATTAGATGGACCCAACAGAGATACACAGAACATTCCTTCCAAAAGCAATAGGACACACATTTTTCTCAAGCACACAAGGGACGTCCTACAGGAGATAATTCTAAGTGATTTCTTTTAAGAAACTTATCAAATAGTTACTGTTTTATCTGTTTTATTGATAGAGAAATTAAAGCACAAAAATTATTTGACTTGTGTTTGTGCTTTAATTTATACAAATTAAGTCTAGGCATATAGGTAGAAGCAGAGCTAGAATTTGGGCTTAAATAGTTTAAATCCAGAGCCATTAAGGATGATACACTAAAAATTAGGAATAGTGAGGAACACACACACACATAAGTTATGTGCATGTAAGAATTTTAGAAATTAAAATGTTCTTGAAATATTGAGAGTAGCAGCCAGACATAGGAACTACAGATAAACATAAGGGAAAAGATATGATAAAAAGAGATATAAAATTATCTAAATAATATGGGTCCTATAAAAACTTGAAAAACGAGGAGAAAAAAATGATCCAAGAAATAACTGAAGAAATCTTCCCAGATTTGAAGATCACAGCAGTTGTCCAACAAGTGCTGAAATTGATCAATTATAGACCCATGCCTGTACATACCTTTGTAAAACTTTAAAGTGCTAAGATGAAAAAAGTAAAAATAGGCTTTGAGAGGAAATAAAAGGGAAAAAGAACAAAATGGCAGAAAATATACTACTTCAAAAATACTGAAATCTGACTATCATCATTTGGCAAGCTAAGAACATTTTATTTGAGTGGTCCAAGCATGCAATAGTAGACTAATATACCTTTAATTATGTACTGAATTATACAAACACTGTTATGATAATTTAAATAATTTTATTTATTTTTTAGAATTAACTCTAGCCTAGACCCAGAAAATATTTATTGCTATAGAAGAGAATATAACTATTTGCAAATATAAAAACATCATACAAAAAGAGGGAACAGAGAAATAATGCATGAGGGAAAGGGTGCTAATATCTTTCACCTTTTTAAAACAAATAAATGTCTAAAATTTATGAATAAATACAAATTGTATTAAATTTTGCTATAAATAATAAAGGCAGGTAGCTGAAAACTACCCATACGCATCAAACTTTGGGACAGAAGAAAGAGAGAAACAATGGAGCTTTAAGTCAGTTTCTTCCTTATCTTTCATAGTAAAAGGTAATATATGCATGCTAATCTGAAATATTAAGAAATAGACATTCAACTTTATTGTTAAAATTCTGAGGGTGAGTGTGGACTGGGCAAAGGAACTACTGTTTCTGATAATGAGTACCTACATATCCTCTTGATGAAGTAAATGTTACTTCTAGCAGAAAAGTTTTTGAATGGCTTTCACCACATCACACATCTTAATTATTTTGGGGGTTCAGGTGTACAATTATAATCACAGACCACATCTTCTAAATGAAACATAAATTAGGATTATTACAAGTAATAAAGCTACTTGATTTTCACTGTGAAACAATTCTCTGGTAGTGCTCACATTCTTTTTTAAATTCTGTTAAGAGCTGGTGCATTTAAAATTGATATTTATCTCTCAAAACCATATGATTTTTAAAATAAGTAGAATGTATTATTGCAAAGTTACAATAATATTTCTTGTGATATTACTTCTTGGACATTAACTGAATCAGAATCATATACCTTAAATATTCCACCTATGATTGGTAAATTGTATCCAAGTGCCCCAACTACTCTGTGTCTCAAGACCTATCTATAATATAGAATGATAATGCTTTAGCAAAAAACCTGTAAAACAAAATTTATATCAAATAAATCCATCATAGCATCTGGAATGTAACATATATTTTAAACTATTTTTGAGAATTTTACTCGGCCATTTAAAAGCATAGGATAAATGGTAAAACTTCTTAAATTATTAATTACTAATGCCAGTTTAGTGGAATTCCCCAAAATTTGAGCATATTTATTCAGCAGGAGCTAGCATAAAATAATAATTTATAGAGAAATAACAATGTATGCATCAATGCCATTTCATTTAAAATCCAGTGAAATAATCTAAAGTTTTTATTGTAAAAAAATTTGAGGATGCATCCAAGTCCTCAATTCTGGAATATAGTTAGAAAAAAATTATTTGTAATTTAAATTATATATCACAGAGACTAAAGTTTGTATTAAATAATATGATAATAATGTAGCCTAGAGAAAAACTGAATTGTACAGGCATAGCATGGCACACAAGCACTTATAAACAGTAACAAGAGATCACTGATATTTGTATAGTCAGGTACTCTGAATAAGATACAAATAGCTTACAACCTATGAATCATGATCAGTGATATCTGTCCTCAAAATTTATAATAACAGTATACTAATTCTATATCAACCTACACTTAATTGAAACAGTGCACTGTGGCTAAATAATGACTTATATTCAAATCATTTTGAGTCAAATCATAAGATGTTTCAAAAATACTTGGTTTCATCACTTTTAGGGCATAGGAAAACACAAATAATCCAATTCCAAGGGGCTTCAAAATGCACAAAAATATAGTGTGTGTCAACTGCTAAACATATTTTAAGTAACTTCATATCTAAAGCTACAATTTACTGCTCCATAGTCATCAGGAAGTAAATTGGATTACGGTGTGAACATTACAAATGAGCAGATAAGAGATCAAGTCAAATGTCATTGTAACTGGTATTCACACAAGCAAGGGTGATGGTTTTCGAAAATGTTGAGACTGTGACAATAACAAAAACAACATCTAAACCCAACTGTTTTACATACATTATTTTATTTTATCCTAATACATTTATGTTACAGTTTGTAAGCCTATGAAATTGGTTACTGTAAATCCAAAAATGCCCTTTGTGAATTTCTCTGCTCCCTGAAGTGTCACCTACCTATTAATAGATTATTTCTTTCAAATTATAAAGGGAGATTTTTTAAAAATTATTTTTCCATTGGAGAGGCTTGTCATATGCTCTGAATCTTTGAAATAAAATAACACTCTGAATTAGCTGTAGGTAATGTACAGATTACTTAAGAATTTTGTATTTTAAAATTACCATATTTTAAGGAAAAATAACATTTATTTAAGAAATCCTCAAAAACGAACTGTCCCAACATGAATTAAATTACTGTTTTGTGACTTATGATATATTTGCTTTGTGCAGAACAGATTTCATCCATGTCAAATCATTTGTTCAGCCTTGAAAACATAAGCATTTTGTGCCATTGTTTTCTAAAGGGCAGATCATGCTTTTCTGTTTGGTATACTATTTTCAAAATGTCACAAAATGGCAAAGAGTAGAGAATCCCAGAGACCTGGGAAAACAAGTTTTGCATATCTAATTACAAAAAAGAGAGTAAAAGACTATTCCCAAGGCTTTCAAGTAATTTTTATTTAATGTATGTGTGAAATTTTCAGTTATGGATATATTACATAGAGAAATAATCATCTCCTGATTACCCTTACATGGATATTGTGCTTTAGTATATTTATGATTGAAAACATTTAGAAATACTATACTAAATGAGGTCATAGCTAGAATGAGCATTGTTTTCAAAATTTGCTTCTCTACCTTCCCATCCCCATATCCATTGAGATAGATGATGGCATATTCGGCTGAAAATTATAATCAAGTTGAATTCAGGAAAAATGTTTTGCCACTTTCTGTCCTCTTCTTGCTTAAAAATTTATTTTCTTCAGTGATCTCAGCCATTTTTATGCTTCCCCATATAGGTGTGCAAATCTTCTGCTAATATCTTAAGTTTTAAGGCCCTCTCAGATTCAAAGAGATGTATATTAAAACATGATACATTTTTAAATTATCATCCCACATGTAACCCAAGTCAAATATGGCCCAAACTGAACTCCTCATTTCTCCCACTGGGATTCCTCTCCTTTCTGAAAAGTAGTAGTCCGTATAGAGTAGAATCAGTTACTTTCCAACTGAAGCCCTTAAAGACATCATTCATTCATTCATTTCCATCCCCCCCTCATGTGTGTTTTTAAATTCTGTAGATTTTATCTCAAATATGCCTTTTGTTCCGTAACTCCTTTGCCACTAAGTGCAACCTTTATTAACACTTGATTAGTATTGTGTACTATTCTGTTAGTGATATTTAATTTCTTTCATCCACGCTCAAAGACCCTATTACCTACTCTACTCTCCCCAAGTCCACACTCGATTTATTAGTGTTTTCCATACTCTATTATAATGTTCTTTGGGGCCAGATATTTTCTGTTGTGCAGACTGGGTCTGTGCATTGTGCATTAGTCAGTCCACCCTAGAAGCCAGTAGCTCAGGAAAGCACACTTACCTCTGGGTGAAAATGACTGTATTAGAGATTATTTTATTTTGAGAAATTATTTATTTTCTGCAAATTTCCTCCCTTATAATGTTATTGTCTTCTATTTTATATTACTATAAACTAAGTGTGAAATCTTGGAAGCCAGGTAAATATATTTTTATTATTTATTTATTATTTAGTTAGTTAGTTATAAACAAATACCTTTTTATCCAGTGAATTATAATTTATTGGATTCATCATATTGATGTTAAAATTATTTCTGGCTTAGTCAAGGGGGGTTCTATAGAACATCTTTATCCTTTTGACAGTTCTCCATCACTTGCTGAGCACTATTTTTCTTTCTAGCAGAACTCTTACACCTTGCTGTCTCGGAACTACAATCAACCATTATTCCACGAAGACTTTTGTTTCTTTTTTTCTTTATGTATGTTTTATTGATTATGTTGTTACTGTAGTTCCATTTTTTCTCCTTTGCTCCCCTCCACCCAGTATCCCCCTTCCCTCCAGCAATCCCACCCCCCTTAGTTCATGTCCATGGGTCGTGCATACAAGTTCTTTAGCTTCACCCTTTCCTGTATTATTCTTAACTTTTCCCTGTCTATTTTGTACCAATCAATTATGCTTCTTAATCCCTGCACCATTTCCCCTTTTCTACTCCTCCCCTCTCTCAGCTGATAACCTTCCAAATGATCCCCATACCTATGATTTTGTTCCTATTCTGGTTTGCTTAGTTGGATTTTGTTTTTATTTTTTAGATTCAGTTGTTGATAGTTGTGAGTTTGTTGTCATTTCAGTGTTCATAGTTTTGATCTTCTTTTTCTTAAGCAATTCCCTTTGACATTTCATATAATAATGGCTTGGTGATGATGAGCTCCTTTAGCTTTACCTTGTCTGGAAAGCATTTCATCTGCCCTTCCATTCTAAATGATAGCCTTGTTGAACAGAGTAGTCCTGGTTGCAGGATGCCTTTCATCACATTGAATACAGCTTGACAGTCCCTTCCTGCCTGAAAAGTGTCCTCTGAGAAATCAGCTGGTAGTCCTATAGGCACCCCCCTGTAGGCAACTCTCCACCTCTCTCTTGCTGCCCCCAAGACTCTCTCTTTATCTTTCACCTTTGGCATCTCAATCATGATGCATCCTGGTGTGGTCCCCTCTGGGTCCAGCTCGCCCAGGACCCTCCATGCTTCCCAGACTTGGATGTCCATCTTCTTCACAAAATTTGGGAAGATTTCCTCATTTTGTTTTCAATTCTTGCTTCCTCATTCTGCACTGGTTGACTGTTTTTTTTTTCTTCCTTATGTTCCAAATCATTGATTTGAACCCTGGTTTTGTTCCCTTCACCATTGGTTTTGTGTGGATTTTTCTTTGTTTCACTTAGCATAGCCTTCACTTCTTCTCTTATGTGTTTGCTGTACTCGAGCATATCTGTCAAGCCTTTGAGCATCTTTATCACCAGTATTTTGAATTCTGCATCTGTTACGTTGTCTATCTCCTCATCTGTTAGGATGGCTATCTCCTCATTGCTTAGTTCTCCCACTGGAACCTTGATCTCTTCCCCACTTTGGGCCATACTTCTCTTTCTCCTCTTTCTGACAGGCTCCTGTGTTTATTTGCCTCCCCATCCCAGGTAAAGCTGTGGCTCACTTCTACTTACTTATAAAATCCCTTAAAAGAGAGTTACTTGTTAAGAGGATTGACTGTGTATTTGGGGTTCTTTCAGATTACAATACAACATATCAATCAAAAGTGGGCTGAAATGTGGCTATTTTGTCCAAATTCTGTCTTTTTCAGGCTGCATGGCTCCCATACATGTTCTGATCTCAAAGTCAGCAACTGAATCCATGTATAAAATTGCCATCTGTCCCTTAATTCCTTATATAGGGCATCTCTCAGTAGAACTTACTTATTTTATATTTCATTATGTCTACAGTTTCTTATTATGATTTTGAATGAAAGTATAATTTCTTTTTTAATATAGAGATATTTTGTAGTTTCTGTAAAGGTTATTTTTTGTGAAGGAGTGAAGGTTTTCCATAAACTTCTATGCCTTAAGCACAAATGCAACTTCTTAAGTCTTATGCAAATAGAATGACTATTAGAATAGATTTCCCATTTTCTTTGTTATAAGAATTTACTGTTGATACTCTATACCCATGCATATATTATATGGTAGTATACAATATTGCCTATCCACCAGTTCCTAAATATCTAGCTATTGACCTCTGTCTTTATCTATTATACATAAGATGTTGTGTATTATTTTTATATTTCAAGTCTCTAGTACATAGTATGCTCACAAAAGTAATTATCAAATAAGCAGATTAATACATATATGAGTAAGATATATAAAATGTGTTTACAATGAATGAATTTAACTGATTTAGAAATATTCTTACAAGTGTGGATTTTTTATAAACTATACACAATATTTTATTGATGATTAACTGTTAGAAATAATTTTATGCCATTATAGAAAAGCTAAGATAGAAGATAAAACATAATCAAGAAGAAAATGTAACAATTATTAATGTTAGACAAGCATTCTGCTCCTCAGGGTGTATCATCTGTTGTGATCTTTTTATTTCAACTTACTCATTTTTACCCACTGATTTCCATCATAATTCAACAGAAAGTAAATAGTAGTCTTTTTTAAGGAAGAAGTTTTCTCAATTTCGAGGTCTTATTTTATTGATGTCTATTTTATCTGACTTGTTCAGGTAATCATAAAAACCTTTGCTTTTCACTGGTTTCTGGCATGTGTATAGTCCATGAGTGATGAGTATATGAGCTCATGCTAATGTGTAAGTGGCAACTATTAACACCATTCAGATGACTCAAGGTGAAAAGTTTGTTACGGAAGAAACTAGTGTTTTCTAGGGTACGACTAATGTCACAGTGCTAGTTGTTATTTAGTTTGTCAAATATGAGGAACAAGAACTTTCAGGGGGGAGAGAATGGCAATGGGACAACTTTCTAATTCTGGTGGAACTGCTATTGGTAATTAGGATTGGCTGTATGTAGCTCTCCGGAGCCCCCACCATCTATTCACTAATTTGCTAGGCTCATGTTATTTTTTATTAGTTTTAAACACACAACTAAGTTTGCATACAGATGTTTTGTATCCTTCCACATCTATTATTGTCTTCCACTAGATTTTTGATGAATAATGATCAAGATCTGAATAAGCGTAAGGGAAAGGAAGCAACAGGTGAAAATTTGAAATAGCTAAGGCAGAAGTCAAGCCCAGACGAGACAACTGAGGAGCTGACAGGGAAGAGGATCAGGGACCCGTGCAGATTGAGATATATGGGTCAAGTACAGCGAGATAGAGCAGTAATCCTGAGCAGGCCTCTCTAACCTAACCACTGATTCTAGGCTGTGACCCAGCTAGCTTTAGTCTCATCTGGATGGATACATTTTAATTTAACCACAAAATATGTTTGAGGCCTACAGGAAATGTCTGCTTCTGATTAAGACCAGAAGAGGTGCTGCTTGATATAATCAAGCTTTATTTCTAACCTTTAATTTTATTTTAACAGAACTTATGGACACTGGTAAAGACTGAAGGAGTGTGGTTTGTAGCTTTCATTTGCTTCATTGCTTCTATGTGCAAAGTCCTGGCCTAAAAACCTTTATTAAAATTTCCAGAGCCCTAGTGCATCATGTTATCACAGTTTCCAGATGGATTTGGAATATATCAGTAGATAAGCAATTAGATTTAAAAGGTTTTGTTAGGAAAAAACAATAATACTATTTAGTCCGCAAAGGAGAGAACAATGATGGTATCGTGGCCACTGTTTCCTTATACGTGCAAAATTACTAAACAGTAGCATCACCCCAGTCAGCTAGTTCCTTCCTACTAGTGAGCTCAGGTGCAGAGAGGCCATGACAATAGAAGAATGAATGAAAATTCACTATGAGAGAAAGATACTCTAATAGCAAGTGTCTTTCTGAATGGAATGAACTAATACATTTTCCTTCCTTAAGAAAGAGGATCACATCACAGAAGGGTGGCAAGGATCCTTCCCTCAGTGTTTGATCAGGTGATCATAGGCGATCCTTTTAAACCCTATAAGTGCAATTCTCAGTATTGTGAAAGGAATGTTTAATAAACTAAATGCCAAGAGAAAACAAGTCTAATAAGACTAGAAAGTAATACTGTCAGTGCTATATACATGTTAAGGTCCTTGTATTTCTCCATTGACAAAGAATAATATTTAAACTGTTACATTTGGATATTGCAAAATAAGCTTACTTAATACTTTTGTCTTCAGAAGCAATTTAAATGTTGGATAAAATATCCATAAAAGATAAAATATTATACAATATTTTCATAAAATGTTATGCTTCAGCAATATGAACACCTATTAACAGTAATAGTAAAGGTAATATTTAGCATTTTCCAAGAACTTGATAGAGTTAAATACATAGCACTTACTAGAAAAATGTAAAAGTACATATTAGTTATTTCTTTTTAACATCTAATTATTTAGGTGAAATGGAAATGTCAAGAAAAGCAAGATTTTTTTCAAAAGAAAATACAAAAAAAGTGAACATTTTTATAGAAAATTAAAAGTTATAAAAGAAGATAAATAATGTAGTTAGACCAAATTAAAGTTGTGTTTTATCATAATTAAGGCAAATTGGAAAAGCTTGCCCTATTGAATGTTATTCTTTTTGCTCCATAGCAACAACTCAGACTTATCAAAATAGGTTAACAATTGTTTTCTAAATCAATATCATTAACCAAATGACGTGTGGACATCCATGTACTTAGTGTGCTTCTGTGAAATAAAAGTAACGTTTTATTTATTTAAAAAAATTAAAATGTTATAGTATTCAAATAAGTATTTCACTGAAACCACAAGGAAATTAACGTTTAAGAATTTTCTTATTTATTTAATATTTTGCTGGTAAAAATAATATACATTTTTGTCAGGTCAATCTGTTCACACGTCTCTTATTATTAGGCAGCAGGAAAAGTGCAAAGAGGGATAATTAGACCCCTCTGAATGTCATAGTATCTGACTCCTGGTACAAAACATACAAAATTTTAGATTTGAAGTACGTAAATTAATTCAGTGAATGTCAATTTATGGTCATAGTGAGTAGGATTAAATATTTCCTCACCTTATAGAACTGTTGGTAGAAATAACTAAAATGATGGGAAATATTTTAAAAACAGTAAAACCATCAATAATTACCTAATATCATTATTATTATGTGCATTCTTTTTACCAAACACACCTCATATATGACTCAATAAATATTGGACCAAATAATAATTTTAAAAGTTAAGGTTAGAATATAATGTGAAAAATATATGCTATGAAAGGGTGATAAAGATAAGAGTATTAACAATAATAGTGTGGGATATTGGAGAAAAAATTGTCTTTTGCACCACTCATTTAGAAGTGAACTTTTATATAATGTATAACAGCATTAAAATTTATTTTATAGAAAAACAAATGCAACACTTTCATATCACTAGAAACTTATAACTGTCACAATTATTTTCCATGTTTTTCTATCATGTTTGTTAGTTGGAAATCAAAATGATAGCATTCTAAATTTTGATTCAATAATATTAACCACAATTATTTAATAAAAATAAAGATATGGTCAATGTACAACTGGTAAAATATATTTTCTGCAAATGCAAAAAAATTCTAATATCTTATTTAAATATTTATATAATTTGATAAAAATAATTTAAATTTCCAATATAAACAAATAATAATAATAAGCAATTTACATAAAGTGTTTTAGATAATAAAAAGTTAACAAGCAAAGATGAAGAAATGGTAATACAAGGTAGAGAGAAATACATGAGCAAATTAAAATAGAGTGGGCAAGATCCATTCAGGAAAATTTAACTAACTCTGATTAATAGCATAGATTAGAAGGGTGTGTAGCTGTAAGAGTTAACATTCAATTGTAAGCAAGTGTAGTTTCATACATGTGCTACATGTGCTAATATTTTATGATGTTCATACCTTATCTTCTTTCCATAAAAACAGTGAAGTGATGTATCTGACAAATGAGAATGAGAATCATGTCTGCAATTTTAAAATATCACAGAAAAGTTACACCAAGCAATAATGTAAAAACAAAACAAAACAAAAAAAACCTATGGTAACCCAGACAAATAGCTAGCATTAAAAATCAATACTGCCCTGAAAGTACTGGCTAATGAGAAAAATACAGTTGCAAAATAGCTGAAAGTTACTACATTTGAAACTGACTAATTTTTTACCTCTGCACTGTAGGCAAGGTTTCCATACCTCTGTTAGGAGGGCAATGAGCTATACTGAACAGACATACTGTTCCAAGGATAAGGTTAAAAGATTTATCAGATATTGACCTGATAGTATACAAGGGACCAACAGAGTCCAGTTCTGCCTTGGAGCAGGAAATATTCCTCCCTGGTCGATGATATTTAGATCCCTTCTTGATACAGCTTCAGGATGAGGGGGACTATCACACTAGTTTCAAAAAATAATTCCATGAGCAGAGCCCTCTTGAATGTCAGATGCAGCAGATCTTAGGTTTAATAGGCAAAGACTGAGAAGACAGCATGGCAGTGAAGAGCAGAGGGGACACTAAGGCCAAGTTAGAACCATGATACATGCCACATTAGTTAAGGAGTACAGAATTGCTTAACATTACTATTGTGTTTAATGAAGGCATAGAAATTGGCATTATAGTTCTGTGTAGAAAGAATACTAGGAGTCCTGGCTTTAAAGTCAGTCCGCTTGGTTTCAAAACTCAGAGCTACTTAGTTGTGTGATCTTGTAGTAGTCACTTAACTTCTTTGTTCTTTGTAAATGGCAGTGCGACTGTGAAAATAAAATAAACCATGTAAAGCTCTTAAAACAAGATCTGGTACATTAAAAATACTGAATGGCTATTAAATATCACACTTATGCTGGGATTTTATATGAAATACTTTATAACACCTTCTCTTAAACCACATAGGACAAACACTATTACAATGTCCTTTAAATTTATAGTGATACAAGGAAACTAATTCATGAAAGTTAACATGACTTGCTCAACTCATACAGTTTGAAACTAACAAAGCTAGTATTTAAACTCAGAGCTTAACCCTGTATTTTTTATTTAAAAACTTCTGTATGGTGCTTGCTGTTTTGAGAATAATAAAGATTAATAGATGATAGATGGATAGATACATAACAGATAGATAAGTGATACGTAGATGAAAGAAGATGAACACAGACAGACAAGGACAAGACAGGTTAGTAGAACAAAGACAATTGAGGAAAATTAGAACAGTATTAAGGTATTCATATTAGTTCTACAAGTCGAAATCAGCCTTTTCTTCTCCCCATAGATTTTAAGACTTTACATACAAAAACATATTTTCACATTCATATACACAGGGCGGGACAAAAATAGGTTTCCAGTTGTGATTACATGAAACACAAAACTTATTCTTATATCAGTTTCATTTATTAATTATCATATTAATTTATTATTAATTACTGTACAACTATATTATTAATACAGTTATTATTATTGTATTATTTTTCATACAAACGACTGTAAACCTATGTTTGCCCCACACTGTATATTCCTTTTTTTTCCCACATAGCTAAAAATTATGGAATGGTTCTTGTTACTTCGCTAATAATTTTATTACCTTCCCTTTACGGTTCATTGATAAAGTGATTTTTGGTGGGTGCTTATTTGGGAAAAAGTAACTGGAAGTACACTGACATCACTGTAAAATTACCTGTGACAATAGCTGTCGATTAATGCAAATGTCTTTCCCCAAAACCATGCTTCTGAAAATTCAACAGCAGAAATTAAAAGCTAAGTATTTGGTACGTTCGGTAAAAAAAAAAACCAAACATTAAAACTGTATGAAAACTGTTGCTATTAAAAATGGCAACATTTCAGCTCAGTTAAGAATTTTGCCCTATAAGGATTCAGAAATGATAAGTCAAGAAAATGGAAGATTTTGCTTCAATTGATTATATCAATTTCATATTTTACCAATTAGCATCAATAAGAACAAAATGTCTAATTTATATTTTCATATATTTCCCAATAGTTAATACTCTCCTGGAATTTTATATTAAAGAAGAGATTTAAAAGAATACATAATAAAAAATGATCAAAGTAGTATTAATTACTATCAAAGCACATTGAGTAAATGAATGAATAATAGCAAGACCAGGTAATGATGTATTTATATAACATAATCTGAATTTCTTTTGAAATTTAAGTTATTGTTATCCTAAAATTCACTCAGCTCTTGTGTGGTTGTGGGTGTAGGTGTGGATGGCTTTCTAGGTTCTTGCTACATCTTTAAAATATCTCATTCAATACAGAAGACTATGCATAAACTTACGATGAGTGTGTTTTTAATCAAGAATTATGATGTTATCTTCTATAGATAGGGATGCCCCCCCAATATACACATACATGCAGACCACTGGCATGCATACACACATATATACATGATGCCAGTTATTGAAAACAACATATTTAAATAAATGTGAATCAGTTACAGTAAAAGTGATACATCATGGGAGCTACAGGTATGATCAAGCTTAAAATATTCATGGGTGTATTTGAAAAACAAATTATCCTTCTAAATTACAAAATATTTCTGGGTCACACCTTATGTTCAGACTATGAAAATAAAAACTCAAGTTCAGTTTTATAAATAGGTAATCAAAGGATTTGTTTTTCTCTATAATGTAACTATAATATTCTCCTTTGCAAGAAGCTGTGTTGGTCAGATTCACAGTAATGGAACCATTGAATTTACCATTAATATATTTAATTAGTCTTCTTTAATAGATGCAATTTCTGTTTTTCAAAATATGTATTGAAGTTGATAGATGTACCTTAATTTTTAAAGAATTTGAACATATGCATCTCTCAAATAATCAGTATTCTCTCAAGGGAGCAAACTGTTTACATGGCCTTTCTTAAGCATGAAAAAATATGTTTTCCTTTAGACCTTAAAAGACAACAAAATGTAAAAAATGTTTAATGTGGGGTACTATGTTCTTTAATTAACTGAAATCAATATAAACTATCTTACATCAAACACATTAATAAACAGATAACTAATTCAAATCCGTGTATGAGATTAAATCATTTTTAATTTAACCTCACATTATTTTTACTTATTCAACACTGACATGATATTTTCAGATTATCCAATTAATTTGTTGTTTAATTTATAAAAATGAAAATAGGCAACCTGATTTATTTTATCACAGCAACCAAAAGGCAAACAACTAACAAATACATCTTAAAGCATTCACTATTTTCTTCTCAAAAATTGTGGTAAAATATGCATAACATAAAATTTACCAGCTTAACCGTCGGAAATGTGAAGTTCAGTAATATTAAATGCGTTCACACTGCTGTGAATCATCCATTTCCAGAACTCTTCTCTTCTTGCCGAACTGAAACTCTGCACCAATTCAGTAACAGTAACTATGCATTTCCTCTGCCCACAGCCCCTGACAACTGCCCTTTTCCATCTTTGGTAGTAGGTTTGCGTATACATAATTTAATAACACTTTTAAATTTTATTTATTTTTTTCTCAGCAAGATTTATTTTTCACAATTCTAGAGGATGGGAACTCCAAGATCAAGTCATAAGTAGACCAGGTATCTGGTGTAAGTCCTTTTCTGGTTAGCAGGTGGCCTCCTTGTAACTTCACATGGTAGAAAGGAGAGAGAGATAAACAGACAGACAGACACACAGAGAGAATGATTGCATTAGTCTCTTTTATACCTCTTCAGCTTTATAAAGATAAAATTGACAACAAAAAATTGTATTTAGGAAATTCAATATGATAACTCTATTGTACTGCATTTACATAGAAACACATTAATTTTTTAAAACATGTTACTCTATTCCTTTGCCAAATAAGCTGATTTTCATGTTAAAGTCACTGATAAATTGAATACTTTTTAAAAACTTAGTTTCAAAAACATCAAAATAAACAGGAAAGTTTACAAATATACAATAATAAAACGTATAAATGTTTCAATTTTTTTCAAATAGAATAATAATTCAGTAACAAATAGTCAGAAATATTGTATTATAAAATAAATATTTTAGATAAAAGAATGACATACTGGAAATGCTGAAAATAGACATGCTGGAAAATTCTCCTTCAATGATTTCAGTTACTCATGACCTTGTCTACTCTAATAATCTTAGGAAATTCGTACTTAAGGAAATTGTATTTGAGTGCCCTATACTGGATTAACTTGATTTAACTCAAGGTATGTTTTTAAAAACATTTAAAGTTAAATAGTTAAGCTGGAGGATCAGTTTAATATAGTAATTTTCTTTGATACTAATCTGAACCTAATTTTCTTCATATGTTTACATCGGTATCTATATCAATTTTTTGTATAGGAATATAGAAGGTATTTGATTAAAGTCACTATAAGTTGTTTAAGGAATACAAACAGATTTTATATATATATATATATATATATATATATATATATATATATATATAATACATATATATACACACACCTGTGGATATTTTTTGCTTCTTTTTATTTTTAGAGTTTAGAAAATATATGTCTATTTCTAAGGTTTTCATTCTATGATACCACACAAATTTCAATTTTGGTTAACCACATATGTGTGAACTGATATTTAATCTTGGGTATAGGATATTACATTCAATGTTTAGCTATACAAAGTTAGGTTTTTTTTAAATTCTACTTTTAATGATTTTTATTAGTATGCATTATATTAGACTTCAAGAATAGTGAAATCAATTGAATCGCTTTCATAATATTTCTGGTAATAAAAATAATGAAGCAAAAGATTAAAAATATCACTATGGATATCCTATTCTCATCTCTGTTAAAAACAAATATCTTACTCTTTGAGAAAGAGCTTCACTTGATCAGGACAGTTTTCAGGAATCTAAATTGACATCATACTCAAAATACTACAAAACACTGAAGAAAGAAATTATAGAAGATACAAATAAATGGAAGCATATACCATGTTCATGGATGGGAAGTATCCACATCATTAAAATGTCCATTCTACCCAAAGCAATTTATTGGTTCAATGAAATCCCTATTAAAGTACCAATGACATATGTTACAGACCTAGAACAAATATTTCAAAAATTTATATGGAACCAAAAAAGACCCCGAGTAGCCATAGAAATCTTAAGAAATAAGAACACTGTAGGAGGAATCACAATACCTGATACCATCTATACTACAAGGCCACAGTAATTAAAACAGCCTGGTACTGGCATAAGAACAGACATATAGATCAATGGAACAAAATAGAGAGCCCAGAAATAAACTCAGGTCTATATGGTTAACTAATATTTGACAAAGGGGGAAAGAACATAAAATGAAGTGAAAAGAGCCTCTTCAACAAATGGTGTTGGGAGAACAGGACAGGGACATGCAAAAAAATGAAACTAGACCATTAACTTACACCATACACCAGAATAAATTCAAGATGGATCAAAGACTTAAATGTAAGCTGTGAGACCCTAAAAGTCCTAGAGGAAAACATAGGCAGGAAAATTTCAGATATCCCACATAGCAACATTTTCACTGATACATCTCCTAAGGCAAGGGAAATAAAGGAAAGAATAAACAAATGGGACTACATCAAACTAAAGAGTTTATGTTCAGCAAAAGAAAACGTGAGCAAGACGAAAAGGGAACCAACCACATGGGAAAACATATTTGCTAATGATACTTCAGACAAGGGATTGATCTCCAAATATATAAAGAATGCATATGACTCAATACGAAGAAGACAGACAACCCAATTTAAAAAAATGGGCAAAGGACCTGAACAAACATTTTTCCAAAGAGGACATACAGAAGGTCCATAGGCCTATGAAAGAATGCTCAACATCACTAACTATCAGAGAGATGCAAATAAAAACCACATGAGATACCACCTCACAGCAGTCAGAACGGCCATCATCAACAAATCAACAAACCACAAGTGCTGGCGAGGATGTGGAGACCTGGTGCACTGAAGGTGGGAATGCAGACTGGTGCAGCCACTGTGGAAAACAGTATGGAATTTCCTCAAAAAACTAAAAATGGAACAGCCTTTTGAACCAGCAATTCCATTGCTAGGATTATATCCAAAGAATCCTGAAACACCAATTCAAAAGAACCTAAGCCCCCCCCACCCCATGTTCATAGCAGCACTATTTACAATAGCCAAGTGCTGGAAACAACCTAAGTGTACACCTGCAGATGAGTGGATCAAAAAACTGTGGTACATTTACACAATGGAGTGCTATGCAGCAGAAAGAAAGAAATTTCTACCATTTGCAACAACATGGATGAAACTAGAGAGAATTATGCTTAGCGAAATAAGCCAGACAACGAAAGAAAAACACCATATGCTATCACCTAACACAGGAGACTAATGAACAACATAAACAAATGAGCAAAATTGAACCAGAGAATACCAGCCTGTTAAACCAAGCATGCCGTGGTCTGGGGACAGTCACCTGACCTGGAGTCTGCAAGATCCTTCCCCAAGTGGGAAGACCACCATCCCCTCCACACCCCCACTCTTATTAGGGATTTCTGGACCCAAGGGTAGGTAGGGCGACGACCATGTCCAGCTTGAAGCAGCTAGAGGAGCTCGAGACCTTCGTCCATTGTCCTTTATAAGATTATAAAGGGTCTTATGTCTGAGAGAGGGGACTTGTTATTTTTTATTGTTATAAAATTAATTAATTAATTTTTAAAAAAGAAGAATATCGGAAAGGGTGAAGCCAAAGAACTTGAATGCACGACCCATGGACATGAACTAAGGAGGGTGATATTGCTGGCAGAAGGGAGATACTGGGCAGAAGGGAGCAAAGGGGGGAAAATTGGAACTATTGTAACAACATAATTAATAAATATACACACAAAAAGCTTTAAAAATATCATTGTGGGTATCCTATTCTCATCTTTGTTGAAAACACATATTTTACTCTTTGAGAAAGAGCTTCACTTTATCAGGACAGTCTTCAGGAATCTAAATCGACATCACTTTCTGTCAGTAGTAAGTTTCCGTTTATCATTGGGATAACCTTTGCACCAACATTTTACAAATGAGTTTTACACTTGTTTCGCAACTCACTTTTCTTTTGTGCCAAATGTCATATCCTTGCTATCAGCTTATAAAAGTGTTAATATAGTAATTACATGCAAGTTTCTTACATCTTCATTTTCTGCCTTCAAAATAAACTTAATGATTTCTAACTAGATAAATAATAAGCATTTCTTACTCTATTTCTTCATGAAGAATTTCCCAGAGAAAACTATTTCTACTATAAATTCAAGCTTTAATTAAGATGCCATCACTGTCTTTTATATGCTTTCATGGATTTATGGTTCCCACTATGGAAGTCAATCCAATCATGCAAAGCTAATCTTCCTAGCAGGAACCAGCCTCCAGTACAGGACGAATGAAAGACACTTAAGTAATAGAGATTCCCTATGTTCTTCATCAAATGTGTAGGGAAGTGTTTAATCAAAGGAAAGTACCACATAACATTAAACAGATGTATCCTTTTGTACACCAAATAAGTTCTAAATTCCTCACTTTTGTATACAGAATTCATAGACATGGCAATTTAAACTTCACATGCAAGCTTTATTTAATTTTATCAGAATATTTTCCCAATTAAAAACAATTAATGGAAAATGTAATCTCATAATTATCTGTATCTTTGTATCATTAGAATTATGCATTGTTCCTGGTGTCACTGGCTCTAGTTTTTCAACGAAAATGGAGCTCTTTACCACTTTCTGATAATCTCTAATTTTCATATGATAAAGCAGGAGAATTTAGGGCATATTTCAGTCAAACTACTGTAATAGGCTTTGCTTCATTCTGTTTTTATTTGCCTTTTTCAAGACATATTCATTTTGTTTCTTCATAATTAATTCATATTTGCATATAAGAATCTTTCGTTAAATTTCTGATTTTGAACTAATGTTCTAGAGAACAAAAGCTAATTTAAATGCCCTAATGAAAATTCATGGGAATAACTTGTCATAAGTAGAATAAACATAATGGCATTATAGTTCTCTAGAGGGGGAAAATAATTCACAAAAATGTTGACTTTTTAATAGAGTATGTTTGAGTTTTCTACATTTACTTTATGTAAACTTTGCAGTAAATCTTTGTTTATTTTCTGTCATTTGAATCACAGATTCTGTGCTAAGTCAAATATTTTGATAATTTGCCACATAATGTTAAAATCTTTTCTCATTGAATGTGCCCCAACTGCTAATATGAACTAAATGGTGCTTCCTGTTCTGAACATCAGATAGTAAGCAAATGTGATGATTTCCTTTGCTGTATAAAATCTTTCATTGAATGTGGTCCCATTTGTCTATTTTTTCTTTTGTTTCTCTTGCCGGGGGAGATATACCCCATAAAAAATGTCTATGATGAATGTTCAAGATGAAATCATTAACAAAATAAAAAGATAACCACAGAAGCGGAGAACGTATTCACCAATACATCTGATAAGGGGTTAATATACAACACTTATAAAGTACTTACAAAACTCAACACCAAAAAAAATCAAACAACCTAATTTAAAAACAGGCAAATGGCCTGAATAGACACTTCTCCAAAGAGAACATACAGATAACCAGTAGACTTATGAAAAGATATTCAATGCCACTGATCATCAGAGAAATGCAAATTAAAACCACAATGAGATATCATCTCACACCTGTCAGAATGGATCTCCTCAATAAATCAATAAGCAACAAAGGCTGGCAAGGATGTGGAAAAAGGGGAGCCCTATTGTGCTGTTGGTGAGAATGCAGACTGGTGCAGCCACATGGAAAGCAGTATGGAGATATCTCAAAAAATTAAAAATGAATCTGCCTTTGACCTAGTGATCCCCCTTCTGGGAATATATCAGAAGAAACCCAAAACACTAATTCAAAAGAACATAAGCACCCCTGTGTTCATTGTAGCGTTATTTACAATCGCCAAGATATGGAAGCAGCCCAAGTGTCCATCAATAGATGAGTGGATAAAACAACTGTAGGACATTTACACAATGAAATTCTACTCCGCCATAAAAAAGGAGAAAGTTTTACCTTTTAGGACAATATGGATGGACCTGAAGAACATTATGCTAAGTGAAATAAGCCAGTAAGAGAAAGACAAATACCATATGATTTCATTCACATGTGGAATCTAATGAACAACCAGAACTAACGATTAAAAAAAAAAAAAGACAGACTCATAGATGGACAACAGATGACAACTAGTGGTGGGGAAGAGGGTCAGGGGTGGAGGAATTGAGCAAAAAGGAAAAAGGACTAATGGACATGGGCAACAGTATGGGGATTGCTGGAGGGAGGTGGGTATAAGGGGACTAAATAGCAATAAAAAAAAATACAATAAAGATTAAATCAACAGAAAAAAAAAGAGAAGTGCAAGCAGATAAAAAGCAGTTCTTCAGCTTTGCACAGAAACAACTGTTCTTCTTTAATTAGGTCTGCAATTTAACCTGTATGTATACTTAGCTATTTTATGTGACCTATATGTTCTTCCTTAAAGAGGGTTTCTATGTATATACTTGAAAGTAATTGAAATTAACTATTTAAAAAAAAACAATAAGAGATATATAGGTACTCTGTAGTTAAATAGCATATGCTGCCTTGATATTAAACAAATATATTATGCCAAAATAATTATCAAAGATGTAATTTGATATCTGATGTTTCAAAAATAATACAATGTAGAGGAGTGGGTGGTGATAGGGGAGTAAGATTAACCTTGAACTGAAGACTAATGAAGCTGGATGGTGAGTACATATGGATCCGTGAAGATGTGCTCTGCTTTTGTGCAAATGTTTGAGATTTTCCATTAAAAAATAAAGTAGGCTTAAAGAGAAGAGGCAAGAGGCAGAGACAGAAACAGAGTCTTGGTCTCCAGTGAAAAATTGTATACATGATCATTGGATTTTTGATACTAGTCTCAGAGTTTAAGACTTTGTTTCCACTGATATTGCAAAATATTCTCAACAATTATTTCCAAAATCAGTATCTTTGCCTTCAATACTGCTGTATTATATGGTTGTCTTACTAATACAGATGACAGAAAATTATGCATTAGTGGGAGCTTACCCTCCTCTGTGATAATAACACAAGTCAATGCAAGTCAAGAAGGAGTAGAGCAGAAGACAAACAGCCAAGTGTAGGGAGTAGGTGAGAGAGGTGCAGGAGAAAGAGAGAGAAAAAAACTACTCAGCAAATGCAAAAGTAAGGAGACAAAAGTAAGATCATGCAGAGTTTCTATTTTCTATGCTTTTCAAGTAGTAACAACTGGCATCACTCTGCCTGGTTTGAAGACTTGCAAATAAAGTTTGTTGAGCTATATAAGAGACTACATGGAGTAGTCCTGTGCAAATGGGTAAAGGGAATGGAAATTATTTGAGTAGAATTTTCTAAGAGTCCCTTCTTAAATACAGCTTATCTCTGTTAAAGGTATAACTGGAAAGAAAACATCCTCTGGTTTGAAGGGTCTTTTAAAAACTTGGTTCAAAGAATCTCAAAGAAATTGGCCCAAGTAATAAGATTTTCATCTTATTTTTGTCTCTAATTCTCACTATCCTGCCAATTTTATGCTGGCCCCAGAGGACACTGACTCCTATTCACCCTCAGGCTCAGACTGGTTCTTACCTTATAGCAGAAGCTGTTTCTTAAATGGAGTCATGTCTATTTGGGAGTATATAGGCTGTAGCCATTAAGCTAAAGGCTAATGTTTCAGTCTTTTCAAGACGTCAGCTCACCTTATTAGAAATTTCTTTTCCATTTCCATGTTAATAGCTGCCTTGTCTCTGATCAGTATACATCACAGACAGGCTCAGCCTACATGATTTACGTTTAGACATCATAACTCCCATGGTACTGTCCTGGCTGCCTGCCCAGAATGTGTTATTGGTGACCCTGTTGTTCTCTTCTTTAAACACAAAGTTAATTATGACTTGTTAGAGCCTCTAATAACATCTGATGACTTCTGAGACACCATGCGCTCCCTTGCTAATCTTCTAACAAGTAGATCAGATACTGTGTGAGAAAGTACCTTCTTAAGAAAGTGCCAGATCAGATCAGGGCAAAGCTAAATGGCCCCTTCAAAAATGACACTAAAGGCAGTATATTTGTGAAGATGTATGTCCTTTGGAACAGATTGAATTAGATATTAATACAAGAGAATGGAACACCCATTCCCTCACCTCTCATTACTATGTGCTGAAATAAATATGAACTGAAGGAAGAAGGCTGGAAAAAAGGAATTTTATCATATGGGCTACTTTTTTCATAAGGAGCCTGGATTTTTACAGGTTTATATAATATCCCAGCCCTAAGGTACACTTATTATTAATAAATTTTGTTTAATTTGCATCTAGATATATTAAATATCAGAAACAATTTTAGAAAAACAATATTCAATTTATTTAAGTTTAAGATGCTTTTTGCCTATATATTAAAATATAATGAATGTATGTTTTTGTCATAAAAATTATGTTTTCTTATGTTATTATTTATAGAATCCAGCATAATAGCAAGTTTAAGAGATGCATTTTTTTATGTTAATCTGATATTCACAAGTATGATATTGGAGAGATTTAGCAAAATACATATAATCTCTGTCAATATTTTCATACAAATTCTCTGAGTACTTGCTCTTAATTTTTAAAGATTTCTTGGAGTGGTACATATTTCCTTTGTTATAGAATAACATTGAGTTTATTCAATAGAAATATATTTTTATTTACTAATGCTATTCCTAAATAATGACATAAAACTATTTTGTATTAAAATCATGCAAGATAGAGAAGCAATTTCGGACCATCCTATTTTATAAAAGAGTAAACATGCATACAGAAAGAGTTCTACCTTCACCCAGCACAGCCTGAAATATGTTTGCACTTACCTTACATATGTTACACTCATAAATCTGAATGTGGAATGTCATAGATAATAAAGAAATATCTACTTAGTTATTATTTAGTGTAATTTTATTATTACATAGACACATGATCTGCAATATCTTTACCTTAGTGAGACATAAGTTATAAACGTTTTTACAGAATATGGCATTTATCCTTTAAAAATAAAAAAAAATACAAATGATATTTAGAACATGCAGGAAAGGAAAAATAATGCAAATGAGATTATTATATTATGGTGTAATTAAGCACAATGAATAGGCTGACAGCAGTGGAGACAAGAGGAAAAAAATGGATGGGTTTGAAAGACAACACAGAATTGAGCTAATAAATACTACATGTACCTTTCTCTCACCAAGTAATACTAAGCTTTTTACTTTAAGCACTTACTTGTTAAGAGAGGATTCTCCAGAAGGAATTTCTGTTTTTAGGAAGTTTCTAGACTGAGTTAATTGTAGCAGGAGTAGGCCTAGGAAGCAGACCTTTAGTTTGTGATACTTACCTGGCAGGTGGCAACAGAATCCCATTGTTGGCGGGATGAAGGGGGTGTTAAGCCAGTGTATATCATAGCATCATGATCCTGAGGTGATCACTTCTGAGAGACTTAGATGAGGCCAGACAACAGGTAAATAATTGAGTGATACTTCAGTTCTAGCACTTGAACAGATGAATATTTGAGGCTTATTGGTTCCTGTGGTCCTTGAAAGCCTTAAATCAAATAGGCTTATGTGAGCCAACAGCATTCAAGGCATACTGGAGAAGGCTCACATGGCATCATTTATTGAGGACCTCAACTTTCGCAGCCATGGTATAAACCGCAACAGATAAGGCTACAGATTTAACCATAATCGTCAAAGAATGGCAAAGAAAACAATAGAGATTTGATAGAGCTCCTATGATAAAACCAGTACCTGGCAGGGAAGGTTGTATGTTTGACTCTCGTACCCACATATCACCTTAAACATTCAGGGCTGGTACAAGCATCACACACCTTATTGCTAGAATTTAGCTACTTCCCCTGCCTGTAAATCTTAGAGAAACTTCACCCAAAGCCTTTCTATTGTAAGTATTTTGTTATCCTACCTA
This sequence comes from Furipterus horrens, assembly GCF_987537825.1. Lineage (NCBI taxonomy): Eukaryota > Metazoa > Chordata > Mammalia > Chiroptera > Furipteridae > Furipterus > Furipterus horrens. The sequence goes on from NW_028327171.1 coordinate 15,819,367, forward strand.
GATTCACTGCTTTACCCACCATTATCCCCAGAAAAATATTTAGGTTTAGAACTTAGCAAAGCTCAAGTAGAAAAGCATACCCCATGCTGAGGGATTAGTTATGATATTTAAAAATATATCTAGCAGGACCCGATATTATGTACCAGCAGATATAAGAGAAATATTTCTGAGAGTGGATCTTGAGCTTGTGGGACTGGGAGGAGGTGAAATATATGGCTGAATTAATTTGAGTTTATGGTTGTCTGAACATTTCTCCATCAGTCAGGTTGTAACATGTTGACAAGGACACCTAAATCTGGTCCTAATACACTGTTAGGATGGCTTCTTGGCACTTTGAAACAACAGTAGCCTATACCAAGTGAGATTATAGCAATTTCAGTCTTGCCAGAGTATTGGGAAAGGAGTAAGAAAACTCAAGAAAGAGGCTTTAAAAATTAGTATCTCTGCTTAGACTGCAGAACTCTCTATCTGACTTAGTTCTCCAATATGGCCCAGAAAATATTACTTACACAAAAACAAGAGAGGGCACTGTAATTATTAAGTTCAGGAGGAGCTGGGCTCTGCAGCAGATTTGACATGAAAAGTTGCATGGAACTGGGCTTCTCCATTTCAATGGGGCTGATGGGATTCCACAATGGTAGAAACCAGGTGGCTGGAAACACCTATTAAAAAAGAGTTAGAATAACATTCTAGTGGGAAATAATGCCAGGTGAAAACCAAGGTGCTATTTTCCACAATGATCTATAGTGCTTACTAATTCATGAGAGTGCTCCAATGGGAGAGACAGATGTTGATATAAAAATGTATTTATCATTTGACTTCTACAACCAGAAAACACTTAAGAGCTATTAATGGTACCACAATGCAAAATCATGCTCCTCCTCCCAGTTTCCATATTGAAAACAATTCTCAGAACTACTATAATCATTTTAAAAGGATTCTTATACCCCAAAAAACTCCTATGGAATAAATAGTGCTCTAATTCTTCCTGAAAAGAAACTGTGGCTGTTTACCAGATTACAGTACAGTAGGAAAAAAAAATGCCTAGGTTTTTTGAGAAAAACTAAAAACAGAGCTTAAGGTGACATAGACGCTAAAATCTCTAAAGCGTCACTATCTTTCTGGTTTTGAGGCCAGGTGATAAATAGATTCCTGACCCTAGGACCACTCATGGTGTGTCTAATGGACCAATGCTCTTACCCTGTGACCATTTTCCTGGTTCGTAATGCATCAATTTTCTTGATATTGGTTGAACTGTCGAAAGATCCGTGACGTAGTTATAACAGAGAAGAACAAGTGATGAGTCTGATATTTCCCTCTCCATCCAGAGAGTACATCAGAAGCATTGTTACAATGTGAGAGGAATTCAGGAATCAGAGGTATCCTCCAAGACTTATGATGACTCTCCCATTATATGCATACTTACTTCCCTGGTCTCTGGTAGTTTCCTCATACCCAGCACTAAATGGAATACTTGAGTGGGACACTGGAAGTCTCTGAAGTCCTCTGTGAAACTCTCTTACCTGTGACTGCTAGCTGCCATGACTTCTGCTGGCTCACAGCTCCATCTATGGAATTCAGAAAGTGTTTGGGATTCTACGTTGGCTCTTATTTCTTGTGCTGTGTAATAGCCTGGAAGTTTTCTCCATCAAGTCAACTATGGCAATCATAGGTCTTGACTCACCAGCCTTTCATGGATCACTACCCTTTGTTGCCTGTAAGTTAAATACCATCAATGCTCTTGTTTTCTATTTTGTCCACTATTATTAGTTTTTTTTCAAGTGGACTAATGCATTTGGTCTTTGTTACTCCATCTTGACATGAGGAGGCAGTTGGTGATAGAGTGGATTTAAATCACCTCAAGTTTCTTCGTATTCTTTCACAATTATACTTCAAAGACTTTCTGAAATCACTCAGCCCACTCATTTGGAGAATAAGAAGTTATTGCCTTCCAGAGAAAGCTATTATTTCTCAATGAGTGGAGGAAGGGAGTCAGTGAACGACTTTTGCAACTTTTTGTCCCTGCTAAGGAAAAGTCAATAGTGTATTAGACACAAAGATTGAGTCACATATTCCAAGAGGTATCTGGTTCAATGACACACATTTTATGTTCTCTCTCCTTCTCTATCTTACTCTCCCAGCATCCTCATTCTTCTTTTTTTCTTTTAAATCATGTCCCACACAAGTCACCACACCCAAATCTTTGCCTTAGTCTCTGCTTTTAGATGCTCCCAACTGAGTATTTACATTATAGTTTATAAATATGGGCTTAGGACTTCACTGGAAAAGAGTGAATGTCACCCCAGGATGGATACTATGATATTAGAACTACATAATTCCTTTTTTATTATATCTTTATCATAGATAAAGGACTGTATCTCATGTTATAGATAGGAAAGAGTTGCCTTATGTTAGACTAAAGAATAATTTTGTTAATGTTGTTATTAAGAAAATTAAAACTGGCAAATTGTTTTGTATGTATTCTCAATTGACAAAGGAGTAGATTTTTCATTATTGTCTATTGTCAATTCAGCATCACTTCTACCCCTTCTCTAAGGCACCTTCTGATTCTTATGGGCAAAGCTGTGGATTTATTTCCCAGAATTCTTTTTTTATATGGTTATGAGTCAGTCAGGCAGTAGAGGTCATCACACAAGGTTTAGAAGTCAGAAAAAAAAAAAAGAGAGACCATTATTCTTGGAAGCAATTGCAGATGTCAGGTTCACCACATCTTCCTGTCAGATTCTTGAAAGCATTTAGGTTGGTGCTTTACATTGAGATATGCAGGAGTTCTGAATGTTTTTTCAGCTCTGCAACTACTTCTGCAGATTTCCGGCACAACCACTTTGGTGTTGCAGACTGAGAAGATAGATGATAACCATCACTCTTTGTCCCAACAATGACTGAGGTAACCTGCAATTCCCTCTATTCAAGACTTTCCTATCTGGAACACATATAGGAGCTTTTAATTTCTAACTGAATGCTGCAAAGGGCTATCCAATAGTTTAAATGAGTTCAGTTCCATACTTGTCACCTCCCTCAATGCCCTCAGAAGTCAAAAACATTTTAACAAAATAGAATTTTGACCAGTTTTTATATCTAATAAAAACTCCCTCATGACACTCAGTTGATCTGAGGGTGGGGCTGTGCAGGTTCTTCCCTCTGACTGTTACGGCTACATAGGCGAGATTGAACACTCTGAAGCGGTGTATAAAGTTAAGCAAAGGATTTTTAATATTGGCCAGGAGTTGGGCAGACCCTGAGCAGGTCTCTAACATGCTCCAACCTACAATGGAGTCTAAACGCTGGGCTTTTATACTGGTGCAGTCTCTTTGTTTCTTCTTTGGCGGGAAACAGCCTTAGGAAGAGGGGGCTGGGCAGGACTGCAGGAATGTCTTGGCAGTAACAGGAACAGAAATTCGCAAGGCTAAAGGTTATCTTCGACGGCAGCATAGCTCTTCAGCCAGGGACGAACTCCCTGTGAGGCAATTTATTTTCAAAGGGCTAGACATTCTGCAAAGCACAACCTTCACAAATGTTATAAACCAGACACAAGCAAGCAAATGGGAGGTGATAGAGGCTGAAGTCCTTTTAGCTTGTAAATCACTAATTGCTATAACACTCCTTCTTACATTCCTTTTTCCAAGGCCTTTTAGCAAGTCCTTGCTACTTCTTACAAAGAACATTTAAAGCCCTTACATACTTACATATTGAAACTTTTTACAGGGAATATTTGGTGCCCCTACATAATCCCCCCTCTAGTCCCTGGACTAAACCTATTAAGGACGTCTAGGGACTATAAGTAGGGTTTTTAAACCCTGGTTTTCAGGAGGGGCTTAGTAGCAAGGATAAGGAGTTGGGTATTTATAATGCTAGCTTTCAGGAGCTGCAAGGAAGAAATTAAGTTTTCAGAAACAAATGACAATGAGTATACAACATCCCAAAATTAAAAGGGACACAGCAAAAGCAGTTTTGAGAGGAAAGTCCATAGCAATACAGGCCTACCCAAAGAGGATAGAAGAACTCCACACAAAAATTTAACCCCACAGCTACAAAAACTAGAAAAACAGTAATAAACAAAGCCCAGAGCAAGCAGAAGGAAGGAAATTATTACGGTTAGAGCAGAATTAAATGACACTGAGACTAAACAAACAACTTAAAAGATTAACAAAAGCAGGGGCTGGTTCTAGGCTTATAAAGAAAAAAAGAATCCAAATAAACAAAATTAGAAACAAAAGAGGAGATATTATGGCCGATAACACAGAAATACAAAAAATTGTAAGAAATTACTATAAACAACTATATGGCAAGAAACTTGACAACCTAGATGAAATGGACAAATTTCTAGAAACATATAATTTTCCAAAACAGAATTAAGAAGTAGAAAGTCTTAACAGACCAATAACAAAGAAGGAAATTGAAACAGTAATCAAAAATTTCCCGGCACACAAAAGCCCTGGACCGGATGGCTTTACAGGCGAATTTTACAAAATATTTAGGGAAGAACTAACTTCTACCCTTCTCAAACTATTCCAAAAATTCAAGAAAAGGGAAAAATTCCAAACTTTTTCTATGAAGCCAGTATTACCTTAATTTCAAAACCAGGTCAAGACATAACAAAGAAAGAAAACTACAGGCCAATATCGCTAATGAACATAGATGCTAAAATTCTGAACAAAATATTGGCAAACAGGATCCAGCAATACATCAAAAAGATTATACACTACGATCAAGTGGGATTCATCCCAGGGACACAAGGATGGTTTAATATTCGCAAATCAATAAATATAATACATCACCTAAACAAAATGAATGACGAAAATTACATGATCATATTAATAGATGCAGAAAAAAGCATTTGATACAGTACAACACCCATTTATGATGAAAATTTAGCAAAATGGGAATAGAGGGAGCATACCTTAACATAATTAAGGCTATATATGAGAAACCTGAAGCCAACATTCTACTCAATGGACAAAAACTGAAAACATTCCTTCTGAGATTAGGAACAAGATAAGGATGTCTACTTTTTTCCTTTTTTTTTTTGAACAGTGTTGGAAGTTCTAACTACAGCAATTAGACAGGAAGAAATTAAAGACATTCAAATTGGTAAGGAAGACAAAACTGTTACCACTTGCAGAAGACACGATAGTATACATAGAAAACCTTACAGACTTTACGAAAAAACTACTTGACCTAATAAATGAATTTGACAAAACAGCAGGGCACAAAGTTAATATTCAGAAATTAAAAGCGTTTCTATATACCAACAAAACATTAGAGATAGAAACCAGAAAAAAATTCCATTTACTATAGCAACAAGAAAAACAACAGTATTCAGGGATAAACTTAACCAAAGAGGCAAAAGACCTGCACTCGGAAAGCTACACAACCCTGAAGAAAGAAATTAAGAAAGACACAAATAAATGGAAGCATAGACCACATCCACGGATGGGAAGAATTAACATTTCCAAAATGTCCACATTATTTAAAGCAATTCATAGATTCAATGCAATTTCTATTAAAATACCAGCAACATATCTCACAAACCTAAAGCAAACACTTACAATTTAATTTAGCAGACATTTGTTAAGCACTTGCTATGTGCCATGCATTGTAGATTCAATGATTAATAAGAGCAAATGGAATGTTAGCAAGATGATGGAAAACAAATTTCCAGACCCTTATGGAAACATTAAATTAACAACTAGGAACTGACTAAAATAAGTTTTTACAGCTTTGAAAACTAGTCAAAGATTAATAGCAATTAAGGAAATGACCAACAAAGAAAGCACTACATTCAAAATGATAGAAAATTTTATGGCACTGTACTTATTTTTGCCTTACCCTTTTTTTTTTCAATGTAGTGCAGTATACTTGGGAGGAATTAGCCTAATTCCCAGTTTTTTTCTTTTCTTATAAGGAATGTCTGAAGCCCCTGTATAATTCCCCTCCTTAGACTTAAGACCTTTTATTTTATAAGAGGACAATGGGCGAAGGTCTCGTGCTCTTCTAGCTGCTTCAAGCTGAACATGGTCGTCGTCCTACCTACCCTTGGGTCTAGGAATTTCTAATAAGAGTGGGGGTGGAGGGGAGTGCGGCCCTCCCTTATGGGGAAGGATTTTTGCAGAGTCCAGGTCAGTTGGCTGTCCCCGGGCAGCGGCATTCTTGGTTTCCAAGGGCTGGCACTGTTGGACAAATTGACATCCTTGCCATATTCTGGAGGCAACAGATTTGGCAACAGGGTTAAAAGGCATAATTTAACCCACAACCACTAGATGACAAAAGACAGAGATTAATTTTTCAATGTCCCACATTAGGAAAAGAAATGGCTTCTTTGGAGGAAGGTGTGCAGGGCATGTCACACCTGTCCAAAATTCTTTTGCTCACTATACTTAGCTAGGGCTGAGGGAAATATTTTAGGTTTTTCCCCCCTCTCAGACCTTTAGGCCCTTTTTGTCCAAGTCATTAGGATAGAAAAGAGAAATAAGTTTTTAAAGTGAAGCTCACAGACTACCCCATACTTTACCAATCCAACCACTTAGTTCAGCCAAACCGTCGAGTCTTAGGAGGAGGCACTGCAGATGGGCTTCTTAAGTGAGGCCTATAAGTACAATTACTCAGGTAATGAGATCATAAGCTTATGCCCTATGAAAACAGAAAGAACACACATGTTAATTCACACAACACAATTCACAAACCAGTCTCCAAATCGGAGAGACTGTCTTATTGGGAAGACATCCAGTTGCAAGGCATTTGACATTCTTCTTGCCTGTAAATAAAGCATCCTTGATAATGTCACAGACTTGGTTTAACTTTCAAATGAAAAACAAACTTTATAGACAGTTAGCTGCACTGAGCATTGCAATTTTCCTTAAGTCATGATTTTTCTCCTTAAGATCACCCTCCTTGTCAGTAAAGGGCTGCATTAAGTCCAGTTTTAATTTAGCCTGTTCATTTGCATAAAAACAACAAGAGCAGTGATTGATCACATATGATCTTTAAGTCTACTATGCTGGAACTTACGCAAGGAACCTTCATGTTGACTTTTAGTTTGCCCATTAGGGCACAGAAGCTGAGCCACACACCTGCCATTCAGCCTTGCCTGTAAACACCTGCTTTTCCCAAGTCCTTTGGATTTTTCATTGTGCCTTGAGGTTCCTTCTAGCCATTTTTCAGGAAAGCAACCTTCGTTCCTTCCCTGGAAAGACTGCCATGAACCGCACAACCAACCAAGGTGTCAGGCCTTTTTTCTCATGGGCTTTTCTTAGCTTCAAAAGTTAAATCCAGTTCCTTAGGGCTTCCTGGTAACAACCAGAGCCTAAGCATGCCTCTTTCAGGCATATTATTCCAGTCAAAGTCTTGGTTAACAATACCTTTATTAACAACTGGTCTTTTTAGTTTTATGCAAAGAAACCTAATGTCATTACTTACTTCTTTAAATTGCCAAATTCTGGAGGGATCAGGTAGGGAGAAAAATATACAGTGTGAAGGAAAATCCTTGTCCTTCTAATATTTACTAAAACTGCATTTCCATGCCTTATACTTTCTTTTGTTCACTTTCCTACATGTGAAGTTTTCTTTTTTTTCTTTTTAACTCTCTCTGGGAAACCTCAATTTTCCTTTCAGATTATATGGCCAGTACCAATACAGAGAATTCCAGACCTTCCATAGGTCCCCAATGGCTAAATGCCAATACAGAGGTACAGTAACCATACAATTAGACCACAAGTAGTTGAGGTTTCCCTTTTCCCAGGTTTAAAAACTTTCATAACCTTTCTATATGTTTACCCATTCAGATTTAACCATAACCCATTTCCAATTCTTTTCCACACTGCAAAGGACTCTACCCAAACTTAGTATTTAGCAGCTAAAATTCCCTAGATTTGTAGATATTCTGCAGTTTTCTGAAGCTTCCTGCTTCTTCTTCTTCTTCTTCTTTTCTAACATACACTTTTGAGCTTTCCTGAGAAGTTTTTCAATTGTTTTATTTGGCCTATTACTATTCTATTTAGGATTTTATTGGGAACCTTTTGTTTGGCCAGGACAATTCCCTGACCAGGAGGATGCTTGCATTTTTTTTTATATTCTTATAGCAGCCCACCTGATTATTCCTCTTTCTTTCCTATTGAAGAGGATGTCTAGAATGGACATTAGTTTTATTCATGTGTAACAACACTTTTCCTTAAGATACAGGCACATTCCCCCTGCTGAAGCAGTGAGGAGATTGAAGGCTCTTTAGTTACAGCTTTAGAGGTGTTGCTGATTGGCACCCAAGCAGCTTGCACCAGTTTGAAGAGCGGCCTGAGTTTTAAAAGTGTCACTTTTTTTTTTTTTTCCCTCCATGTTGGAGAGACAGACATTCTGCTGTTTCTGTAACCTGTAGCAAGGGGATTAGACGGCTGCTTCGCTAGCAAATTTAACATTGTCCCTCCTTGCAGCTCCAGCAGGGAGTATTCAGATGCAAACTGAATTGCTAGAAGTTACCTAGGGTGGAAAGAAATGCTGCAAGCAAGTTCTCTGGGGAAATTTTTAAGGAGCCTCATCCCTCTGGCCAGGGCTACAAGGCAGCGGGAGACAGCACAGAGGGTCCTAGGCTTATTTTTTTTTTGGGGGGGGGGGACACTGCCCATATTGATAGCCTTGGTTTTCATGTTCCCCACCCCCCTCTCCTGCGCCTGCAGCTGTTTGAGAGATAGCAATTTGATCTGGGAACCAGGGGCCTTCCCAGATTACAGAATATGTGAAACTAACCCACGTTTGTTTGGCCTTCACTAGCCATCTGCAAGATAATACCTTTTTTTTTCTTCTTAAAAAAACACTTTTCCCTTAGAAGTGCAGAGCAGGAGCCACTCTTTCAAGGCACAGCTCCCTCCTGCCTTGCTACTTCCCCCAATAACCCTCTCCTTTCTGCTTGTTGCATTTTTGCTTCCCGAGAGACACCATTTTACACTTATAATATTTAGATTTAAAGTACTCCCAAGGGGGGGTGGGGCTATCCGACCCCAAAAGCAGGCCACTCTGACCTACAGAATGTTTCCAGGGTGCCAGAGTTTATGAAGGGATTTTGTCCCCGGAACTTGGGGAAATTCTGGAGCACACAGTCAAGAACTGTGGGTGCAGGCTTAGACTGGCGTCCCCTTATGTTGGCTAAGGTGACTGCTACAAACATGCACTTAATTTGGATTACAATTAGGAGCTGGAACACAAGGCACAGGAGCAATTCCCCCCTCATGGCGCAGACAAACACGGGCTGGGAGCTCCCAAAGGAAGCCAAACAAATGCCCGCTTGGCCTCTCCTCCTGCGAGGCTAGAGCCCACTCAGACTCCATAGACCGAAGTTTGTGGAGGCACACAAAAAGGAGGAAATAACTTTTTTTTTACTTTAACCTTAACATTCACTCACACATTCACTCAGAGGTTAAACAATCCCACCCAAACCCCGCCTAGGCTTCTGAGATTAGATGAACAGCATCGGCTACAGGCAGCAGAACCCCAAAACCAAAAGAGCTCTATACAATCCAAATGAAGCTAGCCAAGCCGGCTTCAACAAATTCCCTTTTCGGGAATATGTACCTCTGCGTCCAGAGGACAAAAGAGACCAAGTCTCAGTGGCAGTGGCCCAAGTCCGCTGCCCAAATGGGTTGCCACTCACCTGTCGCCGAGGCTGTCCTCTGTCCTTTGCTTACTCTAGACTGGGCCGTCAGGGCTTCTAGCAGCTCCCGAGTGTCTCCTGAAGGTGCAGGGAATTGCTCCCAATCAGAGCTTGCGGCCGCTGTCCTGCCACACGTCAGCTAGACACACGGGACCGCACGAAGCCCCGGGGGCTCACCGAAGGCGGCACCGCTTTACAGAGGCATCTCGCTGGGGCCTCCAAAATGTTACGGCTACATAGGCGAGATTGAACACTCTGAAGCGGTGTATAAAGTTAAGCAAAGGATTTTTAATATTGGCCAGGAGTTGGGCAGACCCTGAGCAGGTCTCTAACATGCTCCAACCTACAATGGAGTCTAAACGCTGGGCTTTTATACTGGTGCAGTCTCTTTGTTTCTTCTTTGGCGGGAAACAGCCTTAGGAAGAGGGGGCTGGGCAGGACTGCAGGAATGTCTTGGCAGTAACAGGAACAGAAATTCGCAAGGCTAAAGGTTATCTTCGACGGCAGCATAGCTCTTCAGCCAGGGACGAACTCCCTGTGAGGCAATTTATTTTCAAAGGGCTAGACATTCTGCAAAGCACAACCTTCACAAATGTTATAAACCAGACACAAGCAAGCAAATGGGAGGTGATAGAGGCTGAAGTCCTTTTAGCTTGTAAATCACTAATTGCTATAACACTCCTTCTTACATTCCTTTTTCCAAGGCCTTTTAGCAAGTCCTTGCTACTTCTTACAAAGAACATTTAAAGCCCTTACATACTTACATATTGAAACTTTTTACAGGGAATATTTGGTGCCCCTACATGACCATGTCTTCAGTGCTAGTCAGCAACTCTCTGCAAGCTTTCTGTGATAAACCCGTCCCATTGTCTTCCAGTTTCTTAAATATATTGACCTCCTTCCACCCACAAAACACCAATCACTTATACTTTCTTTTTATAATGATTCCCTCCACTGCCTATATTAATCTAGCTAATTCTTTTCTTTTATAAAATAATAAATCACACCCATAAAGGAGCATCCCTAATTCCCAAGAATATAAGTTTTTATGTTTATCACAACTGTGATTAAGTTTTTGCATATGTATTTCTACAGAACAATCATTAGTTACTTAAGGACAGAGACTCTGTTGGTCTATTTCTCAGTTTCTAGCTTATGCAACAATATTTTCAATCTTTTCAGTTGTGATCAAGAAACTCTTCTTAAATAAATAAATGTATAAAACAATGAAAGCCAAAATATATTATTACATAAAAGAAATTCTTTAAGATGGTGATAACAGCCTAAGAAAATTTGTAAATTTGAGAATAAACTCAGTGTATGCAGCAGGCCCTTAGGACACAGAGGCAAAGGTGAAATGGCCAGAAAAGACAGGACATACAGGAAGAAAAGACATAAATAACAAGGTAAAGAATCAAAATTTGAATGAAATGACAATATGGATCCAATAAAGACATTTGAATTAAAAAGTTACTCTAAAAGAGTAAAATCTGATGTTTTCTCCTACCATATAGAATTGTCAAAATGGATTAAATTATATTACAATCGTCGTCGTCGGCAGCCGTCCGTCTCGAGAGACGATGGTGTAGCTTCTTAACAGTCTATCTGCACCGCCGAGAATGGCTGTGCAGTCCGACTCGGGAGTGACATGGTAGTATCTGTCTCCTCCCGTGTTGAATCGACATCTTGCGATGACGCTGAAGCTACAGAGCCTGGGCAGGGTAATATGGAGGGTCTGCTGTTGCCCATGCAGCAGACCCCCCCTCTCTTCGCAGCTGAAGGGTCCAAGGGAAAGACGGAGTCGATACAGCTTGGCTTCAGGTGCGCTGCAGGAGTTGCCGGTGTTGACTACAACGTCAAACCGCCTTCGGGACTCCGGCTCCGGATTTTCTGTCGGGGTTTACTCCCTTAGCCTTTCCCCTGAAGAGGTATGCCGCAAGGCAGCGGAGGTTTTTTGGAGTCAGAGTTTCCTTCTCTGATGTACCCTGACTGGAAGATCGAACCAGCGACACTTAGCTCGCAGGCCGACGCTCAATCCACTGAGCTAAACCAGCCAGGGCTAACAATGGACTAATATTCAGCAATAAAAAGGACTGAAATAGTAATTCATGCTACATCATATATAAACCTCAGAAACATTATGCTAGGTGAAAGAAGTCAGACACAAAAGACCTTGTATTGTATGACATGACTTACATGAAAATCAGAATAAACAAATCCATAGAGACAAAGTTAATCAATGGTTGACAGGACTGGGATGACTGGTAGGATGGGGATGGGAAGCAACTGCGAATGGCTTTAGGTTTCCTTGTGACGTGATGAAAATGTTCTAAGCCTAGATATTGCTGATGGTTGTACAATTCTGTGAATATACTAAAACCACTGAATTGTATACTTGAAATGGGTTAATTTTATGGCATGAAAATTGTAACTCAATAAAAATGTTTTTACTTTTATTAAAACCAACTATAGTGTCTAAGGTAATTTCTTTTTATGTAAGTTTTACACAAATCCAAAAAGCAGGAGAAAATGCCAGATGAATCACGGTTCAAGAATTTAAAGTAAATAAATATAAGTGCAATTTAACAAGATTTCCCATTAATTAAAAAACAGTGATATATAGGTTAAGGTAGCATGAGGGACAGTGAGGACCATATAAAAAGCAGCTCCGAAAGCAACCGTGTCCACCTTCTCCCAGCCCAAAGTACTGATAATAAAATTAATAACAATAATAATAATAGAAAGACTGAACGCTCTGACACCAGTGGCTTGTCATTAATGACTGAATTGACAGGTGTATTAGCTGGCCCCAGCTCTTAGTGCCCATGCTCCCTTGCTCTTTCTAAACTTTATCTACTAAAGTGCAGCAAAGCTAACGGAGAAAGAAGAAATGATCAAGCCTAGTTTTAACAATTTAAATGATTTTTCCTTCCTGAACTGTTTAAGTCAAATAAATGCTACTTATTGATATTGTACAAAAGAATTCTTGTCCATTGGTTTCTCCTCATTTACTTATTTGTTTGTTTATTTATTTTTATTGTTGTTGCACTACAGTTGTCCCAATGCCCCCCCATTCCACCCACGTTGTTGCTCTTTACTGCCCCGCTCACCATCCTCTCCGACAGTCAATCCCCACCCCGTTGTCCATACCCGTGGGTCTTTCATACATATTCCTTGACTAGTTCCTTCCCCTTTTTATTCCCCTTCCCCTTGCCCCCCCCGCCCCCCCCCCCCCCGGTCACTGTCAGTCTGTTTCTTGTTTTCATGCTTCTGGTTCTATTTTACTCCTTTGTTTGTTTTGTTCATTAGGTTCCTGTTATAAGTGAGATCATATGGTATTTGTCTTTCACTTGCCTGGCTTATTTCACTTAGCACAATACTCCTCTTATTTAGATGTATGGTTTCACTAACCGATGTACATCAACTGTGATCAGGATCAGCGTTGTATGTGCATTGCATTTAAATTCTGAAAGGGCAACAGTGGTGCCTTTCTGAGAAAAAAAGAGAGAAAACATTTAAAAAATACAATTGTATGCGTGGGAAACAAGGTGATATTCAATAACATATGAACATGTCAGAAAAATAATGATTCAGTAATAGGTGAAAAATTACTTAAAGTAAATTTAAGGTGACAGTAGTTAGAGACCTCTTTGCTGATCAGCATGGATGTACTGCAAGTTAGAGGAGTAGAAATAATTCATTTAGGGAATCTTGAGGTTATTTCAAAGAAAACTAGGAAAAACAGGGAAAATTAAATTGGGTTGAGTTGACTAGAATGAAATCAAAAAATCCAGTATTTTCTTTTCTGAGAAACAATCCTGTGTTTTCAGCCTCTTTTCAAGACAGATATTAATTTTCTAACTTTATTAGCTTCTTATTACTGCTATAAAAAATACCACAAACTTCGAGGCTTAAAACAATAGAAGTGTATTATCTTATAGGTCTGTGTCTCCCTGGGCTAAAATCAAAGTGTCGGGTCCTGGCTCTGTACGTCTGGTGACTTGAGGGGAGATTTGATCCCTCGTCTTTTCCACCTTCCAGAAGCTTCCTACATTCTTTGGCTCATGCTGTTCCTGTCTTCAAATCCAGCTGCATAGCATCTTCAAGTCTTTCTCTGATTCTGCCCCTTCTGCCTTTCTGTTTCAATTAGAAGGAGCCTTGTGATTACATTGAACCCGTATGGAAAATCTAGTATAATTTCCTATCTTGAGATGCTTAATTTAACCACACATCAAGTTCCCTTTTTCATGTAAGGTAGTGTAACTAGTAACAACTTTATTTTCACTTTGGCAAATGGCATTTGAAGAAAAAAAAATGAGTAGGTATAAATAAAATAACTACTACATTGAAACTGTATATGATTTTATGATTAAGAAAAGAGCTTTCTGAAGTGTACTGCACAATTAATGTTTTATAATTGTATGTGTATATTTGTATTTATGCAAGTATTACTTTGTATTCTTAACTTTCATTTACGAAATAATAAACTTACATGGGGCAATGTACTGACCTTGCCGACTTTAAAGATACATTTGAATTTATATTAAAATCTTTAAGAAAAGACTGGCCCTTTTTTTATCAACTAAGATATACTTTAAGAATACACACACACAAACACAATTTATTTATGGCCTTAGGTAATGCTATTTGGGGATAGTTGTACTATCACATATTGGGTCAGTTTGTCATTTCTGTATAAAAGTAATCCTTCTATATGATCACACCTTCATCAAGATACTAGTTTCAGCCACAGTAAGAAAATGAGAAGCAGCAATTAAAGTTGCTCAGGTGAACAAAGATTCCGACGTGCGGTACATTGATAGTGAAGTAATACGATGCCAAGTAGTGTAACAAATGCATTTGACAGTGCAATTTCTTTTCAAAAGACAGTTTTCAAAGATTAATGATTCACCAACATTTCTCCTACAGTCAAGACAGAAGGATTTAATTCACCATTGTGTATTTTATTTATTCTGATGTTTTTTGTGTTTCTTTTGATTAAAATGTCACAAAACACTCTTTCAACTTTGAATAGTTCATTACCTAATTTCCATTATTTACTTATTTATTTTTAGACAACTCGCATTACAGAATAGCTGCTGCTTTGTTTAGCATTGTCATTTTCGTGAAGTGAAATTTTACTTCGGAGAAACAGTGTTTGCAAATCCACTTAGTGAAAATCTTTAAAACTCTTTAGTTGGTGTTGGTAGACGTTACCTTGATGGGGCCAGGTTTACAAAGGAGGTTTCTAACTGAAGTGACATTTTCCTCAACAAAGATTCAATAAATTGCATTGTGTTGGGAAATAACTTGGTTTATTTTAGCACTTACATAGTAAAAGTTTTGATTTAGAAAGTGCCTCTTTGCTATATTGTGGTATAGAGAATTAGGAAATTTATTGAGGCTCTCTTGGTTTATAAAATACACAATATTTAACTTTCAACAAGCTTCTGTTATTTTCTTGTAAACACAATCACCCGTTGCCAGTTTCGTGGGGTACAAAGAAGTCATAACTTACTTATCTCAGAGCAAAATAACTCTTTTAGCCAGATATACATTTTCAGTGACTTCTTTAAAAATGTTATTATTAAATTAACTGATATTAAATTGTGTTAGCAAATTGTTCTAAATAAAGCTAAACTACTTAAATATTAGTAGTACACAACACAATATAATTTATTTTACTCAATTATTTTCTATATATTAAGAGCTTATTACATGTCAGACACTGTTCTGAGCATTGGAGAAATGCTAGAAAATCAAAATAACAGTGTTTTTAGAGCTAATTTATATTTTTGAGTATGTAATAAGTCAGGTTTTGAAAGGTGTTCCAAATAAAAATAAAGAAGACATAGGGCTAGAGAGTGACAGTTTTTGATGGGTCAAGAAGAAGTAATTCTGTTTTAAATAGGGTAGCCAGAAGGTCCCTAGAAGTGAAATTGGAGTAGCAAACTGAAGATTGTAGGAAAATAATGCACAGACACCAGGCAGTAAAGTGTTCCATGAGAAAGAAATATTAAGTGCAAAGCCCCTGAACTGGTATGGACTTAGAACAAAGCCAATGTGGCAGAAACATAGTGAGAGAGGCATGGGTTTTTAGAAGGTGTATTTAAGCTGTAGTTGAGTTAGGTGAGAGCAAGACCAGTAAAGCCCTTTAGTCCAGGTAAAGAATATGGATTTTAATAGGAGCAAGACATGAACTCATTGATGGTATTGAGCACAGTTCTGATTATTATTTTCTTTAAAAAAGGAGCTATTTACAGATAGGTTAGACAAAATGTATAGTAAACGTATTTCAGTGTGTAAGCCATATAATTCAAGTCATCAGAATGTTAATATAATATTTAAAAGCCATCAGAAATATTAAAAAGCTTTTACAAATGCAATTAAGGACACTTTTAATGTGGCAAACTGATTTAAACATACAAGGCACATCCAACATACTAAAATGAGTAAATATGATGGAGAATGAATTAAATTCACTTTGGAAACAGTGAAAATAGATTTAACTTCATGCTAAGAATATAGTCACATTAAAAAAAAAAAAACCCTCAAAAACAGGTCCTAGAAAATTAAGGGGGAAAAAACTAAAAAATGTAAGAAAAATAGATTAAAAAGTAATGTAAATATGCCAGACAAGAAAATAAATCTGTGGCAGGGACAGAAAAGAGGAAAGGGATTAAAAAGTACAAACTCCCCATTATAAAGTAAGTCACAGGATGTAATGTTCCCCATAGAATAGAGTCAATAACATAATAATGATGTATATCGACAGACGGTTACTACACTTACTGTGGTGATCATTTTATAATGTGTATAAATGTTTGAGCTTCTATGTTGTACACCTGCAACTAACATAATTCTGTATTTACACTGTAATTTAAAATCAATCAATTTTATAAAAAGATAATGAATCATGGAGACCTATTCTATGAAGAATTTATATTCCAGAAATAAAATGAGAGACCCTGTTTGTTACAGAAAGTACTTCTCCTACAGAGTAATTAAAAAAAAAAAAAAAAAAAAAAAAACAAATGTTAAAAAAAAAGTGCTATTACACTTTCCAAATATTAAAAGTAAAATCTCACAATTATTCAGGCAAAAAATTCAGGTACAGAAAGAGAAAAAAGAATCAGATTTCCCTTCATTTATCTTCATGACATAAATGTTAGGAGAAAATAAGATGTCCTCACAAACTTAAAGGAATAAATAGACTCGTTCTGTAAACCAAAACTGGTGCACAGCCAATGTCTCATCTGGAATGAAAGCATCATTGAGGCAAGCACAGATCCAGAAGAACTCAGAAAGGTAAGAAACAGAACTCTTGTAGAATGAACTACTTGAACTTCTGGGATAAAATAATAAAATACATATAATAAAAACATATTTAAAATATTTTTACTTTTGAAATTTCAAACTAACCAATATATAGATACAAACCTAATAACTGATTTAATATGTTTAGAGAATTTGTTTTACCTTTTTAGTTTGGAAATTTTTTAACAAATGATTTGAAATGAAAGTGATGAAGATTGTAAACCCAGTTTATTCTAATTTGTTTTAGGGGCTATATTCAGAAATATTGTCTTTTATTTTCTAAAATTTTATTATATTTTAATATGGTCTCCATTGTCAAAATATTAAGAAATATATTATTGCTTATTATAAGCTATATCACAGAGTAGTCCAAGGAATAAGGGATGTGTGGATGTATCAATGTATGGATATATTGATGGTATAATTTTAACATTCACAGTAAATAGGATAAGTAAACATTCATGTGAAAATTTAAGAAAACTAGTTATGTCTACAGCTTATTAACTCATGCTTTCAGAATTAATTTTGGTAGCTAAATCTTTACTTCAGTCAACAAACACTTATTGGCCATCTAAAACACATTCTGTTAGACTCTGGGGATATATCATTAGACATATTTACTACTTTCAAAAAATTTTAATGAAGGTATGACTATGTATGCATCCCACAAAGAGATTTATGGAATGGAGAAATTAAGTCAAGAGCCACAAAGACTAAGTGAATGTTGGGAAGAATATGTTATTATTTGATAAAGGCATCGTTTTGGATTTTTAGTAGTATGTGGTAGTGAAAATTAGAGTTTCAGCTTCCATAAGAGTAAAGATCTAAATTAAGTATCGGTGAACTTTATTTCTGATTATTCTGATTGCTCAGTGAACTCTAAGACATTGGGGTTTGTTTCTAAAATGTATTTTATCTATCAGATTACTTTGACACAGGAATAGTACACAATTATAATTTTAACAAGTAGGCAAAATACTAAATATAGATATGAATGAAAATAACATAAAAGTGAGTTATCAATCATATTTTCTTGAAAATTGAACACTGAGAGTGTTTCATAATTTAAAAATTGTTTTCCTTCTGTAAGTGGTAAGAATCTGCATAATAAAATTGGTTTTATCATCTGTAAATGATATCATCATGAGATTTTTATTACAAATTTTTAAGGTTTTATTTAACTCCAATATATTTCCTATGAGTTCTAAAATATTCTTTTACCTCCATAGTAAATGAGCTAAAAATATTTCCAATAAGAATATTATGAGGTTTGCTGAACAAATCTGAAACTGAAATGAAGCAAATTTAATCCACCTTGGTTCCCTCACACATAAGGTTTTCACTGCTGGTTGGAGCAACATCCACTCCTTCAACTGTCCTCTTCATTAATGTCATATGAGAAGTCTCTTTCCTGCTCTCTGCTTAAGATTTGAGACAGTTTTAGGTCAACAAATTTGCTAGGCACCTTCAAAGCATCAGTCCCATGATTTGGTCGTTTTCTTTGTCTGGGACACTTTCTACCTCCACATTTTGGTCTGTAAAGGAGCAGAAACTAATCACAAGATGTGATGAAAATGCCATCTTGTATTGTATGTACACTTATGCAAAATGTTGCAACTCTGTAGGCTGACACAGGTGTTATAAGTGACTCAAATACCATAAGCAGCATTGCTCTTGGGAATAACAGTTTCCAAAATGGTAAACCACTCTTGATAAAATCTTGATGTTCCTCTTAATTTAAATGAAATTTATTTTTGTGGAAAATTCTGTTTATATTAGTACTTCAAAAGATAACTTTGTTTTGAGCCTATTTTAAGTAAGTTCTAAGTCTGATAACTACAAATAAGTGTTTCCTTAACTGTCCAGTGATCATTTTACATGTGAGTAGAATCTGTGGCAAAACTGTCCTTGGAGTCTTCTATTCTTATCTACTGCACAATAAAGAATAGTGATGCTCTCCAATAGTTGTGTCAACTGGAAACAAGTCTATACATTAGCAAGCTCTTCCCTACAAGTAGCGCTGCATCTACTGACAAGCACTGATTGTGAGCAGTATAATGGGAATCAAGGGACCTGGGCTGTGGTCCTAGTCTTTTTTATAGAATAATTGCCTCGGTTCATCTCTTACCTAAAAGATGGTTCTTAATGTTAAAAATAGGACATTTGATAATATCCAAATGATGAAAATGAGAGTATCAAGGAAGTTTAAGAAACTCAATTTGTAGTTCATCCTAGTAACTCTCAAAGTTATCATTCTTAAAATTTATACGTGAATATCATTCAACAAAAAGTTTAACCAGCTATGCATTGCTTTTATTAGAGACAGCCATGATGTGCAGTGGTAATTGTACTTCTAGAATTTGTGGAGGTTATATTCCGTAAACCATTTAGAGTTTTAAAAGACATAGGTATCGGTTTCTGTTAAGTAAATTAGGTTTTAGGTGTGAAGTCTTTGTTCATGTGATTGCTCACCCATTTAACCAATGGCAACTTGCAGTATACTAATTGCTACCTTGGTTGATTAAGCTCATGTAGATATAGTGTTACCCACCTAAAGAAAACAAGGAAGTGCAGGACAAAATTGTGTCTTAAAAATATAAATATAACCTTCTGTATCATTCAAAGCTCCTCTTACAATTATAAAATAAAATGTGCACTTTTCAATAGCATTTTTTAAGCAATGGTGCTTTCCAAATAGGCAGTTACATTTTAGTGATATTTTCAAATGCTTTACACAAATTAAAAAGTAAAATAAGTTACTTTCTTCATTGCTGTATAAGCATATATTTCACAAGCATAAATATTTTTCAACTGTGCAGTCTGATTGCTTCTTCTGATCCATCTTATATATGCAGACTAAATACTTAAGCCACATAAATTCAACCTTAGGTGATATTTCAATTACACTTTATTGATCAGTAGAATCTTCCAGATGAGTCACAAGTACCATGTTTTTATCAAGCTCTCATGATGCTATAGCTAGAACAGATTCATAAGTGGAGAATTTGAATACCAATGTGAAATGTTCATAGGGCATTATGAAGTCATATATTAATAGACTAGTTAAGTTAAAGTAACAAAAGTGATATAAAGGTCGTCGGCAGCCGTCCGTCTCGAGAGATGATGGTGTAGCTTCTTAAGAGTCTATCTGCACCGCCAAGAATGGCTGTGCAGTCCGACTCGGGAGTGACACGGTATCTGTCTCCTCCCGTGTTGAATCGACATCTTGTGATGACGCTGTCCTCTCCAGTGAAGCTGAAGCTACAGAACCTGGGCAGGGTGATATGGAGGGTCTGCTGTTGCCCATGCAGCAGACGCCCCCTCTCTTCGCAGCTGAAGGGTCCAAGGGAAAGACAGAGTCAATACAGCTTGGCTTCAGGTGCGCCGCAGGAGTTGCCGGTGTTGACTACAACGTCAAACCGCCTTAGGGACTCCGGCTCCAGATTTTCTGTCGGGGTTTACTCCCTTAGCCTTTCCCCTGAAGAGGTATGCCACAAGGCAGCGGAGGTTTTTTGGAGTCAGAGTTTTCCTTCTCTGATGTGCCCTGACTGGAAGATCGAACCAGCGACACTTAGCTCGCAGGCCAACGCTCAATCCACTGAGCCAAACCAGCCAGGGACAGATATAAAGGTAACACTAGAAAAATTCTATGTAGTCACTTAATAAAACCATGTTTTTCACTTATATAAGGTTCAAAATTGGTATTCCTGATCCATGTCCAGGGGAAGTCAGAGGTGAGGAAGTGTTCTGCTCCACCGAGTCACTCAGAACCACAGTCTTCACCACAGTACCTGGGGTCATCCTAGAGATGATTTCAAGCCAGCAGAAAAAAGTACACCTGTTTCCCTAACAATCTCGGACTGGAAGAGACATCCTTGTTTTAGTTTACGTCTCATGATTAAAACCCAGGCTGCCCTGACTGCGAGATTGGGATGTGTGGTCTATCTGAGGTGATAGACAGAGGGTAGATAATAGGTATATAGAGAGATAATAGATAGATAGATGATAGATCAAGGAGGAGAGGAAGAGAGAAAAAGGGAGGAAGGAAAAAGGTCAGCTTTAGAGATTATGCAGCATTCTCTGCCACTTTTCAGTGTTAAAACTAAAAAAAAAAAAAAAAGTTTAAAAAATCACCTCTGTAACAGAACATTTTAAAAGAATTTTATCTGAGAAGTAACACGATCAGATATACATTTTTGAAAGATCATTCTGGCACCTGTGTTCAGGAAGGAATTCAGGGATGACACATTTCTGAAAAATTACATTTTCAGCCACCAATTAACACCAGGCCTAAGCAAAGAGATATCAAACATAGGACAAATTTGTTCGTCTCAATATTTTTCAACTGAAGAAGTTGGGTGCATAATAGAAAAAATTATTTTAATGGAGGTTAGACATTTCTATCAAACTCTGCAAGCAAATTTTTGTCTGCCAAGTAACAACTGCGAGCCTTAGATAAGAGAGAAAATGTTGACCAGGTAAGCCATTAGGTCCCTTGCAATACTGCTATTCTGTGAAGCTTGAAAACGGTTATACAGGATGAGTTAAGGCAGCTTTAACACTCCCCACTGGGCGATTTTAGAAACATGCAAGCCATTCAGAGTAAAAGAACTCAGATTCCAACCAGTTCCAATGGTGGGGACAATTTCCCCACCAACAGGCAATTTTCCAGACACCATCTGGGTGTCTTACAAGTCAACTCAATTCTGACACTATTTACCCAAACAGCATCAGATTCCATAGGTTAAGGGTTCAATACTAAAAGACGACCCCTTCCCCACAGTAGACTCTGATCACAAGTCCAAGTTGTTACTTGGGCTTCTAATCAAATGCCATAAATTAAGGGTCCCTCTGACTTCCTCCTTAGGTTTGAATAGTTTGCTAGAGGGGCTCACAGAACTCAGAGAAACATTTTACATTCTAGGTCACCAGTTTATTATAAAAGGATTTAAACTCAGGAACAGCCAGATGAAAGTGATGCACAGGGCAAAGTATGGGGAAAGGGCACAGAACTTCTGTGCCTTCTCCAAGTGCTCCACTGTTCCCAAATCTTCACATGTACACCAACCTAGAAGCTCTCCAAATCTGCCCTTTGGGGATTTTATGGAGGCCTCATTACATGGGCACGGTTTATTAAGTCATTGGCCATTGGCAATTGATTCAACCTCCAGGTTTTCTCTCCTCCTCGGAGGCTGAGGGTAGACTGAAAGTCCTGGCCTTCTAATCACACAGTTGTTCCTCTTGGCAATCAGTCCTCATTCTTAGGTGGGATCCAAAGTCATTTCATTAGCATAAACACACCTATGGTGGAAAGGGAGTTGTTATGAATAACAAGATACCCACTTTACTTTTATGTCTTTGAAGCAATGTCAGGAACTGAGGACACAGGACTACAGAATATGACAAAAGATGCTCCCATTGTTCTTGGAGTTCAGAAAATTCCTAGGATTTGGGAATTTGTGACCCAGAAAGCATGGAAGAAGACCAAATATATCTGGGAAATATATTTTAGTCATCCAAATGACCAAATATGAGTATTTCTTATAAATTACAATATTACACAGAGTAACTCCAAATGAATGGAAAAAAAAATTATGGTCAACATTGGATCTTTAGGTAGAGATTTTAAGAAATAAAGACTTTTTTATTATAAACTATATAAAATTAAGGAAGAATGGAAATGATTTAAGTGCGTGACATGAAGCAAGCTATTTAACATAATGTCATGTCAGTTTCCTCCTCTTTACCATAAAGAGTAGTTTTTTGATTAAATTAGACCATCATGTAAATCCATTAGCATACTTATCAGTATATAGCAAGAAGTCAATAAAGGCTGATAATCTAATTTATTATAATTTGGGTAAGTTTCACCTCTTCATTTACTAACCTAAAATTTGTCAACTTTGCTCCTCCTGGCTATTTCCAGACCCATCTTCCTCAACTCTCTGTAAAATCCCCAAGTTTAGATTCCGTGTCATTACACTCCACTAGTGTTTCTTACATTTTAGTATGCATCTGAATCACCCAGAAGACTTTTTCAATTAGAGATTGTTGAGTTTACTCAGAATTTTTTTATCAGTAGTTTGGAATGGGCCTGGAATATTCTATCTGTAATAATGTCCCAATGATGCCAGTGTTGTAGGTGCATGGACCACAGTTTAAGAATCATCATTCGTATCTTATTGCATTCACAACTTCTCATTGTTCCTAACATTAACACAACTCTAGGTTTCTCCTCAATTTTTGAAAGTTTCAATTCCTGGCTCACTCTCTCCAAAATACTTTGACATTACCCTTAGCTATGTCAAAACCACTTAGATGTCCCTTGGAACTCTCTGGATTTGGACATCTGCTCTCTCAATAATTGTTTTTCCCTCTGTATGAAAAATGTTCACTTGTGCAACCCTACTCAAGAACAAGCCAGTAGCAGTAACTGTAACTGTAATCTTCATCATCTCAGCTTCACACATCCTTCTCAGGGATCAAAAATTCTTGCATTTTGCTGTCTCTCATCTTTGTCATTGATTCATTTTGCTGCTTCTTCAGTTGAATTTCTTAAAGTTATAATTGTATAAATTATCGATTTTATTGCTCCCATTTCATTTAACCATGTTTGCTCAGGAAAAAACAAATATAACCTCCCTGAATTTCACCTCACACCACATTTGCAGCTCTGAACATCCATGGAGGAAAAACATGGATTTACTGACTTTTGCACTTTAAATTCCTGATTGTTAACCAGAAATGTGCCCTTAACATTGCTTGTTAATCAAAATACCACTTCTTATTCAATTTACTCTTTGAATTATTATTTTATACTTTCTCCTCTCTCCTTTCATGTCTGCTATCCTCTCCTCATTCTCAGTGCTGTTTCTTATTTTATTTGTAAGTCATCAGAAGTTACCAAGCTACCACCTACCTTCCATTCACCCTGCAGAATCTACCCAGATAATCCGACTCTTTTCATCCATGACTGCCAGAGCTACCTGAAGTCAGCTTTTCATTCATGCATTAGAACTCATCCATTCTTACCTATGCAAGTACAACACTAACATACAAACATGATTTTTTTCTCTCTCTCATTTTAAAGCCAATAAAAACAAATCTTTCATGACCACTCCTTCTTTCCCAGCTACTGCTCTGCTATTTCTCTGCTCCTTTTGTTTGAAAATTAATTTAAAGAGTTATCTTTACTAGCTGTTTTCAATCCTCTTCGATGTTTCTCTCTATATCTATTTCAATTATACTTTTAACCATGCTGTTCCACAAAACCTGATTTCAACAAAGACATTGATGATCTCTACTTCATTGTTGCAATAACAAATTCTTAGTTCTCATGTGACATATCCTACCAAAAAGATATTAAAATGTGACCAAAGTTTACTAGGCTTATAGAACATCATTCTTCATTGGTTTTCCTGTTATTTCTCTGGATCTTCCAATTCAGTGTGTCACATCACAAGTCTTCAATCAGGTGATCAGGTGTTGGCCAGGGCTATGATTTCATCTGCAGCTCAACTGGGGTAGGATATGCTTCCCAGTTTGCTTGTTTCTGACATCTTCAGTTTCTTGCCAGCTGTCAGCAAAAGGTCATCCTCAGTTACTTGCCATAGATGATTTCCAAAATGATCATTGGGTCACTTTGTCTGTCTGTCATAGTACTATTCTGGGTATAATTTAATTTCATTAACTTTATATTTATCCCCATTTTAAAGATAAGAAAACTCAATCAAAGAGTTTTTAAATAACTAGCCCAAGCCCACACTGTTAGTTGTGTAAGAAATAAGGCAATCTGCTTCCAGATTCCATTCTCTTAAGAACTACATTGCACTAATTTGACCATTTTATAGGTAAAGATTAACCTAGACTGAAAGTATTAGCAATTTAATTTTACGATAAAATCCAATAAAAACAACTTGAGGAAAAATGGACTAAGGTTTTTTAATAACACATTTACATGACAACTAGGTGTTTTTTATTAGAATAAGAAGATTACAGAGAGTATTAGATATATTAATTTAAATAAATCTAGCTTAT
Source organism: Furipterus horrens (assembly GCF_987537825.1). Taxonomy (NCBI): domain Eukaryota; kingdom Metazoa; phylum Chordata; class Mammalia; order Chiroptera; family Furipteridae; genus Furipterus; species Furipterus horrens. Next base: position 15,844,379 of record NW_028327171.1, read on the forward strand.
TCAATTTATGTATTTATTTAGACATGTATATTTATTGCTATAAATTGTTTTAAGCACTGGGAATGCACTCATACTAATTGTATTAGAAATGACTACTGTTTCCAATATCCTCAATATAGTAATAACTGCTGACTTTTTCTGGAGATTTGAGTACCACAATTAAGGTTACATTTCCCACCTTTCCTTGAAGCTAAGTATGGCCATTTATTCAATTCTAAGATTAAATATATAAGTGGAAAAACAGTATGGATAGTCTATAAGGCATCTGAAAAAGAAAGAGGGCACAAATTTTTTTTTTTTTGTCTCTTACTGGCTGTAATACTGAAATGACAGCTCGAGTTAAGGCAAACAAAATTAAAAGTAATAACCGATGTTGGGCACTGTCCTAACCCTCATAGAACTGTTAGTTCTCATTTATAACATACTAAATAGTATTTTGTTTAATTCTAAAAAAACATTTTTGTTGATTATTGATGCTGATAATTTTTTAAACAGAAGTTTACATTCATATCAAACACACTTAAAATAATACCAACTGCTTCTCAAGTTTATTATAATATAGTATGATTTACTGATAAATATGCTATGAAATGTTCTATAATTTTATAATTAAAGTGCAGATATGCCCTACAAACTAATCAAGTATATATCCAAATTTTCAAAACTGTTGAACATATAAATATATCCCAGTAGGCTATACCTATAAACTAAACATAATGGGGTGGTCTGTGGGCTTCACTTTAAAACTGGTTTCTCTTTTCTATCCTAATGGCTTGGACAGAAAGGGCCCAGAGGTCTGAGAGTGGGGAAACCTAAACTATTTCCCTCAGCCCAAAGTAAATATAATGGGCAAAAGGGTTTTGGACAGGTGAGATGAGCCTAGCACACCTTCCTCCAAAGAAGCCCCCCTCTTTTTTTCCCTAATGTGGGACATTGAAAAATTTATACCTGCCTTTTGTCATCTAGTAGTTATGGATTGAGTGATGTCTTTTAATCCTGTTGCCAAATCTGTTGCCCCCAGAACACAACAAGGATGCCAGCCTGCTAAACCAAGCACGCCGTTGTCCGGGGACAGCCAACTGACCTGGAGTCTGCACGATCCTTCCCCATTTCGGAAGACCACCCTCCCCTTCACACCCCCACTCTTATTAGAGATTTCTGGACCCAAGGGTAGGTAGGACGACGACCATGTCCAGCTTAAAGCAGCTAGAGGAACTTGAGACCTTCGCCCATTGTCCTTTACAAGATTACAAAGGGTCTTAATATCTGAGAGGGAGGGATAGTTATTTTTTACAAACCATGGGTATGGACTTGGGGGGGAGATTGCTGGGGGAGGGAGATGCTGGGTGGAGGGGAGTAAAGGGGAGAAAATTGGAACTATTGTAACAATATAATCAATAAAGAAAAGCTGGAAAAAAATAAAAAATAAACTAAACATAAAATTAATTTTATGTCAGCAAGTTACTGTTTTAGCAAGTGATAGAGTGCATATAACCATATTATTGTCCCATTCTTAAAATAAGCATTCCTTCAAATTGAGATAATGAAGACAGTTAAAGAGAAATGCTAGAAAAAAATTGCATGTTATCTACTCAATGAATTGTACTTTACAGGTGACTGGCTGGAAAATTAGCAGGTTTTATCTTCTGTGGTAATGAACCCTAATATTTGAAGAAAGCAAGTAAGTGCAGATGATTACCACTCATTGGCACTTGTCATAGTACAATGAAGATATAATGTTAATGGTGAGCAACTCGGTCTTTATACAACTGCTACTGTGATATTTTAACATAAAATGCAATTATTTCATTTGTAATGGGGATTATGCTGTTCACAGCTTTGCACAATGAAATTATTGGCATTTTTTACAGTGTTGCAACTTTAAATAATTGCAATGGTGCTTGTATGTAAGTTATACACAAGATGTTTAAATAGAGAAAGGGAATCATGGTTGTATTTTAACATAAAAATCTGTAAAACCATTTAAAAGGCAAATACATTTGTGATGAGACAAGCAAAATGTTTTGTGAGTGCCACTTATGGGGCTACATGATGAATCAGCTATTCCAAACATTCTCCCATGTCTGACCCAGAATTTTATTGTCCAGTTGTTCATGAACTGATCAATTTCCGATATTTAAGTAAATGGTATTTATTCTTTCAAGAGTATAAACTTTTCAAGCTATTTTTAATGAATGCTTTTTTGAATTTATAAATAAAAAAATATTTTTTTAGTTGGATAGTCCACAGGGTGTGGGTGAGGAGTGGAATTGATATTGTAGAGGCATGCACCACAGCAAATATTTTTATACAATGTATTTTGTTAAAAAATGGAGGATGATGTTTGTCTTGCTAAAATCTACCTGTATGAGCTTTTTACAACACTATGTAGCATGACAATATTTTACCTCATCTTTATATAGATCATAGATTAAATCCTAAAGCTATTTGTTTGGATACTGAACAGTGCAGCTTCTAAAATGGAATTTTGCTTTTGTATTTCTTCTATTGCTATCTCTCTATCTCTATCCCCCTTTTCCCAGCCCCTTTCTCTAACTGTAAGCATTCCAGGTAATCACATAGTTGTTAAATTTTTTTAATGTAAAATACTTCAGTAAACTTTTCCACATGATATTTTTCATGCTGTTTCCACCCTCAAGGTCGATTTGTTATTCACTCGTTGTTACCATCTGCTTTGTGGATGTTTCTCAGGACATCTGCTGCCTATCAGAGTCATTGTTTGTGAGTTTTTGTTTTTTTGTTTTTTCTCTTATTGTGTAAGGAATTATTGAAATCTATTTTATAACTCCACTAAAAATATAGATTACAATTGTTTGATTTTCTGGGCCAGAGGACATCCTACATCTATTTCTCGGTCTTTGCACCGCAGATGTTGGACTAGTTGGGCACAGTATTGTCCCTTCCTCAAGTGTGTTAATCAGCTGAGGCTCTTTGATTGAAAGAGTCCTGCTCTAGTTTTATTCTTAGCACCAATTGAGTATGTAGATCTCCCTTGGCCTGTTTCTTTGTTTCATACCTAGAATGCTTGGCTTGCTCTGTTTCTGCATTATTTTTTCCAATTTAGTTTTTGAGTGAGATTTTTATTTTTAATGAATACTCCTACTAATACAATTGGTCTTTCGTACCACAGATATTGCATTTCTGGCTTCAACCAATTGATAATAAAAAAAATTCAAAAATAAGTAAGTTATATTGTTAATGGCAGGTACTGTTTAGTTAACTTGAGATAGTTACTTCTGTACAGAATATATACAGACATCTTTTCTTGTCATTATTCCCTGAACAATATAGTATAACAAACACTTTCCTATCATTTACATTGTGTTATGTTTTACAAGTAATCTAGAGATTACTTAAAATATATAGGAGAACTTGCATACATTATAAGCAAACATTAAGCCATTTTATATAATGAAATTGAGCATCTGGGGATTTTGTTATCTATGGATGATTCTGGAACCAATTCTCCATGGATACCAAGGGTCAACTGTAGTTACATTAAGTTAAAGCAAGGTGAATTTTGTTCTAGATGTTTGTTCCTATAGATTCTGCCATGATCTCATGTATTAGTTATTGAGATACACGTGCAATAAAAGGGTTCTCAATTGAACACATAAAAGAAAGGCATGTGGTGATAATCCATCTCTCTTAAAACTTTCATTATAATCACTTTCTTCAAGCATACTATGCATTATGCTCACTGATAAAAATAAATAAGTAGATTTAAAAATTTACTCTTAGGTATAAATAGCAAAATCAGTCAGGATGTTCCATCTTCTGGTGATAGAGGGAGAATTATGCCACACAACTGTCACTTGCTAGTCACTTGCCCAAGATAATATGACATGGTCAGTTTAGTGCCCTGAACGTCTTAAGTTGTCAGTTAATGAAAGCCAGTGAAAAGTGGAAAATCATCAATTAGAGAAACATCAAATGTGTGCAGGAAATAATGGATAAGTATTGTTCCTGTGAAATATTAAGGAAGTAGTCCAAACATTCTTTTTACATTGTTTTGTCCATTATTGTATATTCTAATTCTTCATTATTTTATTGTTAGAAATAAAATTTAAATTTGGTTCCAAAAAATCTTTAAGCATCAATTAATTATTAAAAGTTAAAGTGCATGTCAAATGGAAAATTAAATATTAAATTTGTTTCCTGAGAAAGTTTATGTTGACTATTTTATCTGCATATATATTTATTGATATTGATCATCCACCTTGGGGTACCTTAATAAAATAAAAGCCAAAAGAAACAAGATACATCAATTTGTACTTTAAAAATTAGTATTTTTAGAAGTTCACTCTCACTAGGAACAATTTAAAATTTTTAGTGTTTGCATATTATCCTGTTAGGAATTTTATTCAGATCAAATAATTGATTTTCTAAGTTAGATTTCTCCCTTTTTTAAAAACTAATAATTTGTTTCACATAAAAACTGAAAAGATACCCATTAATGTGCAAGTGTTTTAACAAAAGCTTCACAGTCAAATAAAGCTCTTACTGATACAGAGTCCCATTTGGGTCGCAAAATTGTTACAGAACCCCTGGGCTGCTCCAATTGAAAACAAACCCACGGGCTCTTTAGTTAGGGGTCCGATTGCCCGCCGCCAGAATTACAACTCTTAATACTTCAGTTGAGTGAAAAGAAAATTGTTTACTTAATAGTTACACATATCCTTGCTTCCCACCTACCAAACCTAGCCAGTTTTAGGAAGGTCAGAAACACCGTTTCCCTACTTCCCAAACACAGTTCAGCTTTACCAGCGGCTGCCAATCATTCAATCTAATTGGGGAGGTCCTTTCTGTGCTGTGGTGCCCTTTAGCTCTCAATACAAAACCGCTGGGATTCTCAGCCTCCTTGCAAACTGTCTTCTTTCTGTAAACCGCGTGGATCTCCCCTCCTTCTCCAGAACACCCCTGCGAACACCTGTCAACGAGGAAGACAGCCCCAGAGCGTGCCCCCCCTAAAGTGTTCGCAGCTGCCTATATATCCCTGACTGCATCCTCTGACTCAGTGGGTGTTGCCAATAGTTCTGACCATTCACAGAACCCCATGTAGGCTCTGTGTGCTTTCTCCATATCATCCCCTGGTTCAAGACTCCTCCCATCTACCTGAGGCTTTGGATGCATTAAAGCCATTTTGCATAAAAAAGACACTAGCCACCAGCCTCAGGCATGTGGAGGCATTCTGAAAGCTGCTTCTTTCTCCCCATCCCCCAGCCCCAAAATCCGGGGATTTTTGAACTCCCCTGTTTCTGTGACATTACCATCACCAGGTGTTTCTAATAGAAAATTAATTAAGCAGATTTCAATAATGGATTGATATTTTTTATTCAATTCAGTAAAGTAATATTTTGAAATTTATTTTGTCAAGGATGAAATGTCTGACAATATAATGAATGCTATTGCAAATTCTGAACAATGTTAAAATTTCAGAATTAAAGACAAAATCTTAATTTCTGAATTTTATAATAGAATTACTTGATTAAGAAAAATACTCAGAAGAAAAGTATTTTGAATTGATTGTGATGGACTCACACTTATACTGAGTCCAAACAAACATTAGTATTTACCAGTCAAAATAAAAGTTATAATTGTCAAAAATTTATAGTCTTTAAAAATTATAAATAAGGGTATTGAGCTACACGATTTTTGTAATTAGCTAATGTTGAATCTAAAAGAAGTCTTTAGAATTTCAAATATATTTTTTACTCTTCATTAAGAAGAAAATTTTAGAAAGTCTTTGAAGTATTACTTTACAAATCAACCTACACGTTCTATTAACGGTTTTGAACATTTTAGAAATAAATCTTCAAAGTTAAATTTTATTTTATTTTTCTAAATTAGTAGTAAACCTTTAATTAATGTATTCAATAAAGGCAACCCCTATAAATTTCCATTTTTGAAACAGAAATAACTACTGAAAATGATTACAAACACGAAAAATTTAATTTATATCTATAAGAACAAACAGAAAGGAAATATATCTTGACCTGTGAAAATCATTATCTAGAGCTCCTATTTTTATCTAGATTAACTTATATTCTATTTTGGAGTGAAATAAAATTTATAACTTCTTTTAGTATTTTTAGCAATATGTTTAGATAATAGACACAACTTAATTGAAAAAAATTATCTAAAAAATGGTACCATGAATAAAGGCACAATGACCTGTTTGATTATGACTTAACTTGATTATGTCTGTGAAGACCTTATTTCTATATAAGACCACATTCACAGGTACCTAGAGTTAGGACATGAATATATGTTTTTGAGTGGAAACAAAATCCAATCCCCCAAAACAGGTAAGATAGACAAAGATGAGAACAATAAAGAAAAATACCAAAAACTGCGTGGTAGGAATTGATGAGAACATGTAGGTGGAAGAGGAGAATATAAAGCAGCACAGTGATGATTATTCCCAGAAAGACATGAAAGGAATATAAAAGCTGAGGCAAAGGAGATTGGAATAATAAGATTCGTGTATTTCTTATATATGAAAACAAATATGAGCACACTTATAGAAAAAAACTTAAAATACCATATTTATTTATGCCCAACAAATGAAATACATAAGTCATTAGAAAGGCAGCTCTATCTGTACTCATGTTCCCAATACAATTAACTGGAATTCTGAGAACACAACATTTTCTAATTAAAACCAAAGAAAAGTGGCTTTTGCTTAACATGAAAACTATCCCAAAAATTCAGGGAATGTTTTCTTGTAAATCTAAGTGTGTTTCTTGAATGTGTAAGCATCCATGTGTGATATCATGGTCCATAATTATTTCCATCCAACGCTGTTGATTCAGTTTAGAAAAGTTAGTCTAGAACAAAGTAGCTAATAAAAAGTCAGTAATGTTTGCATATTATGAATCCTTTAGCAAGTTTTTTTGTGTGTGTGTGTGAGTGTGTGAAAAAAATATAAGGGTCAATACCAGTCACAGAACCAAGAGAAGCAGTAGTGTAGGAGCTTGCTGGAATTCAGTGCTCCATTTTTAAGCAATTCTATTCTTAAAAGTCTTCAATTTTGCTATCAATGTGACATAAAAATTATGTTCTATTTTAATATACCAATTTGTATATAGCTATAGATGCATAAAACTCAGTGAAATACACTTCTAAAATTATTTCAGGTTATAGGAGGCTTAGAAACCACAATGCCATTATTTAAAATTACTTTAAAAATGTTAAAGACAAATATATGAGGCCTGTTCAATAAATATCCAGTCATGTACTATGAAAAAAAAGACATTTACTGAAGAAGACACAGATACAAGAAACATTATACATAGGACAATGTACCTCAGTCCCCTTCAAAGTAGGCACCTTGGGATCTCACACAGTTCTCTCAATCACCATCAGCTGCCCCATCATATTTTCCTGAATCTCGTTGGTGGTCTGAAATCTCTTCCCTTTCAAAGGTGATTTTAGTTTTGGGAAATGCCAGAAGTCACAGGGCACCATATCCGGGTTGTAGGGGAGCTGAGTCACCTGGGTAATTTGATGTTTTGAAAAAAAAAAAACTCTTCACAAGACATGATGTATGAGCAGCTGCACTGTGGTGATGAAGCTGCCACTCATTAGTTGCCCATAACTGCAGCTTTCTGAGTCATCTGAATAGTTTCCATGAAGGAATGTTCGAGCTTAACACAAAAGTTGATGCAGATTCATTTTCTTCTCACTCAGTCATTTTGAATGTGGTAGCCACACAGTACACATGCTCACTCAACAGTGTCTACCACTCCAGTGAAGTCGTCATTGTTCACGCACGCACATTCCAGTCCACTCTCCTTGGCTGCCAGGTTACATCAATGTCATGCAAACTGTCCTTGTTACATTAACCATGACTGGACTTTTTCTGGACGTACCTCATGTATGTTATATAAATATATCTATTACATTTTAAGTATATTATTACAATGAACTTTTCTCATATCAGAGTACTCATGTCAAATTAAAATGACAATTTTTATATAATTTAATAAAATTAAAACCAAGTGTACCACATAGAAACATACATAATGACATTGAAACATATTTTATATAAAACCATATTTTTATATAAGCCAACTATATTTATATATGTATGTGTGAATGTGTGTGCATATTTTAACAAATATTGAAGTTTTGGTTTGTTTTTCTTAAAGAATCTTATTTGTCTATAAAGAAGGGATGCTTTGCTTTGCTATCCTGCAAGGCAGAGGAAACCTTTTCTTGTCCATTTGGACTTAAGACCAGATGTGTGGGTAAACAAAGCTAAGTCGGGGAGGGAGTTATTTATTAAAAGATTCACTTGGAGCCATATTTTACTTTCCACTTGAATTAGTAATAAAAAAGATATTTTGATTTCTATCTTTCTGATTCCATTTCCTCAATAGTTTCTTAATTTGTGCAGTAAATAAGAGTATGATTTATCCATCTTCTAGTATTCTAAAAACACATACATATATGTAACACAAATCCAGATATATAGATTTATCTAAATCAAAAATCTGAGTTACCCTAGAATTCTTTCCTTGTCTCCAAATTGATTAAACTCATTACTGTTACCAAGTTATATTGAGTTGACCTCAAATATAGATTTTTTTCCCAATTTCATCACATTTTCTCCCTCTTTACTACCATTGTCTTGGCTTAGTGTTCAGCATCTATTTTTCAAACTATTGAAATTGTTTTCCTGCTTTCAGTCTTGCTCTTAGACACCCGGCTTACTAAAATGTTAATGAAACTTAATATAATTATGACACTTTTCTACTTCAATTTTTTTCCCACCCTTGTCCTTAGAGAATACAGTCCAAACATCCTTGGGTGGTACTTCAGGACTTCAGATGGTCTTCCATACTCATCTCCTATCACTCTTCATATCACCCTATGTAAACATACAACATAGGATTCTTTAAAAATGTTATTATTCCCCAAATTACCTTCCTCCATGTATTAACCTAATTCATAGTCATTCTCAAAATTCAAGTCAAGATATACAGATGCAGAGAGACTTTCTCTAGTTTTCTCTCTAAGCAGAAATACGTTCTGCCTCTCTGCTCCTATGCACCTCCATATACGACTGAAGTGTAGCACTCCTTATAATCTGATTATCAGTTCACATGCAATTCTCTCCTAGGAGATTGGTAAATAGTTGCAACAAAGAATTATGCCTTGAGAGGTAAGATGGCGGAGGAGTGAGGAGAGGTTGCGGTTTTAGGCTCCGGAGACCCGTCTACAGTTTGGTCTAATTGCAGACAGAACATCTCAGTGAGCAGCTGGACATTGGCGGGAGTTGAGCCAAGGCACTGCTGGATTAGAGAAAATCCATCTGGGAACAACCTGTTTAGTGAGGATAGCGGAGAAAAAGGGGACGAAACGGGATTCCTGACTGGGACGGCTGCCCGAGCTGTGGCGGGAAGCACACAAAGGATTTTTGGCGACCACAGGCTACCCCAGAGAGGAGTCAGGCGGAGAGCGGATCTCTGCCCGCTGGCAGAGACGGGACTCGACCAAGTGGCATTGGCGCTGAAGGACAGGAGACAGCGTGCTACCGGGCAAGTGAGAACATAATTCTCCTTTATATTTTTCTCTAGTGGATGGTGGAGACGGGAGGAAAGTTTGGGTGTGGTAGGCCGTTCTGGAGGAGCCCAGGCGCAGGGGCGCGCTAATCCACTCCTCAACCCTACCATTGGGTCGCGGGGGCGCACATAGGGAAGTGCTCTCATTCACTGGCCCAGGTGCGCGGGGCCGTGAGTCCAGGCGTCCCTCGGACATTCCCCAACGGACATAAGATCAGTGCCCCAACGGGCACAGGGAGGGCCCACTGAACACGCAGAGGACTGTGCACAGACACCCCTAGACAGCTCCCGTGGGCGCAGGGCCCCAGGCCGGAAAGCAGACCACTAGCGCAGGCTCTGTTTGTGCCCGCCCAGACGGGTGAGGGAAGGCGGGCGGCTGCAGCACGGGAACAGCGAGAGGCGGCGACCCACGGACGCTCAATTCCACTGAGCGCAAGTGTCCCTGGCCCTGCCCTAAGAGGCGAGAGACCAACTCCCGGAGCTCGGCTCAGCGGGACTGAGGGCACGGGGCAGCGTGCGAGCGTGAAAGCACCTCAGCCCGGGGTCAGTGGGAGCTCTCTGGCCGCCTGTGCGGGCAGGGTCACCTCGGCGCAAACGGGGAACCGCCGCGGCCCAGCGAAAGCAGCAGCCAATCCCGGGGAAAGCGCTCGGGCCGTCCGCGCGGGCAGGGTCACCTCGGCGCGAACGGGGAACTGCCGCGCCCCAGCGAAAGAAGGAGCCAATCCCGGGGAAAGCGCTCGGGCCGTCCGCGCGGGCAGGGTCACCTCGGCGCGAACGGGGAACTGCCGCGCCCCAGCGAAAGAAGGAGCCAATCCCGGGGAAAGCGCTCGGGCCGTCCGCGCGGGCAGGGTCACCTCGGCGCGAACGGGGAACTGCCGCGCCCCAGCGAAAGAAGGAGCCAATCCCGGGGAAAGCGCTCGGGCCGTCCGCGCGGGCAGGGTCACCTCGGCGCGAACGGGGAACTGCCGCGCCCCAGCGAAAGAAGGAGCCAATCCCGGGGAAAGCGCTCGGGCCGCCCGCGCGGACAGAGACACCTTGGCACGAACGGGGAACCACCGCGGCCCGGCAGCAGTGGGCTCCAACCGCGGGGCAAACTCTCGGGCCGTCAGAGCGCGCAGGGGCTTACGCGCAAGGGCACCTCAACTGGCTACAGCGGGCAGCAAGGTAGCGCGCCGCGCCGGCAATCGCGGGCGCGCACCATAGCGGCAACCGGGTGCGCACACCAGTCCGGCAAAAGAACAAGAACCTCTGACCTGCCACACTAGACCAGCTGCGGACCCAGAAAAAGAAGGCAACACACCAAGGCTAAAACGGAGTAAAAACATCGTTTTTTTTTTTTCTCCAAATTTTTTCTCCCTTGTTCTTTCTTTCTTCTTAATAATTTCTTTTCTTTCCTTCTTTCTTTATTCTTTTCCTGGGGTTTTTTTTGGGGGGGGTTTTGGGGTGTATATATATATATATATATATATATATATATATATATATATATATATTTTCTTTTTTTTGGTTCAATTTTTTTTTCTCTCTCTTTTTTCTTTCTTCTGTATTCTTTCTTTTCTATCTTTCTTTGTTCCTTTCTTGCTAACCTTTTGGGGTTTTTTGGGGGGGGTTGTGGTAAATTTTTTATTTTTTTTATTTTCTTCTCTTTCTCTCTTTCTTCTTTTCTTTCTCCTATTTTCTTGGGGATTTTTTGGGGGAGTGTTTTTCCTCCACCTCTTCCAATAATAACAAACTTTATCTCTAACGTGTTGCATATAACCTCTCCTTCTCATCCTTTCTCTTTAATAGTGGTTTATTCGTTTGTGTGTCTAGCTTAGCCCCCCTATTACTTTAAATAATACAATATAATTACTATATAAACCCAAATACAATACAATCCCACTTTCTTACTATACTAAGTATTTTTCTATCCTTTTCTTCTATTTTTCTTAACATACAATGTAAATATTACTAACTGGCTTGCACAGTCTCAACTATTATTAATCTATCAACCCCTCTATCAAAAATTATATTTTTCCTCCCCAAAAACAACTCGTATCTATTCTTCTTATAGTATAAAAGCTCAAATCTCTTTACATTTATATTAATACGGGCTAGTTGGCTAACGATAGCAGGATAGAGTGGGGGATACTTTCTGAGGGTGTGGGTCTCCTGCCTGGGCTTATGTCTTTAACAGCATATCCACAAAAGAACTCAAGACAAAGCAGATAGAGTGACTCTCAACCAAGTAGCCAGAAGGAAGATCCTATCAAAGAACATCTGAAATATAACCGAACAGCATAAACAAATGACATAAAGGGTAACTTAAGACCATCAGGCTCAGGATATCAAAGAGACTGCACCACTGAAACTCCCAGACCTTCGATAAAGAATATTACACCACAAAGGAGGGAAGTCAAAGCAGACTACCCCCCCAATAAATAAATAAATAAATAAATAAATAAATAAATAAATAAATAAATAAAAACAAAAAGAATCCAACATGGTAAGATGCAAAAATAACCCCTCAATGAAAAGAAAAGAGGAATCCTCAGAAAGAGAGATAGACGAAATAGACATAGCCCAAATGTCAGACATGGAATTCAAAACAATGGTGGTAAAGAAGCTCAATATACTCGACATCCTTAAAATCAACTATGACAACCTTCAAGGAAGTTACCAGCAGCTCCAAGAAAATTACAGGGAACTGGCAGAGAACTACACCAGCATAAAAAAAGACATAGAAATCGTTAACAAGAACCAGGAAGAACTTAAGAATACAATCTCTGAACTGAAAAACACAGTAGAATCAGTCAAAAGCAGACTAAACGAAGCAGAAGATCGGATTAGTGAGTTAGAAGATAATGTAGAGAAAAACTCCCAGACAATACAGCAAAATGAAAAACGATTGAAAAAATATGAACAAGATGTAAGGGAATTACAGGATAGCATTAGGAAAAATAATTTAAGGATCATCGGAATACGAGAGGAAGAAGAAAAGGAACATGGAATTGAAAATCTGATAGGAGAAATAGTGACAGAAAATTTTCCGAACCTGATGAGAGGAAAAGCTATGCAAGTCCAAGAAGCACTGAGAGTTCCAATCAAGAGGAACCCCCAAAAACCCACTCCAAGGCACATCATAGTTAAAATGGCAACATTCCAAGACAAAGAGAGAATCCTAAAAGCAGCAAGAGAAAAGCAGCAAATAACATACAAGGGAGCTCCGATAAGGCTATCAACTGATTTCTCAACAGAAACATTACAAGCCAGAAGGGAATGGTCAAAAATATTTCAAGCAATGAAAAACAAAGGCCTACAACCAAGAATACTCTACCCAGCAAGGCTCTCATTCAAAATAGAAGGTGAAATAAGGAGTTTCTCAGACAAAGGAAGACTGAAAGAATACATCTCCACCAAACCAGCATTGCAAGAGATGCTAAAGGGACTGTTCTAGGAAAAAACAAGAGAGGAGAGGAACAGAGGTACAAAGGGAAATGAATAAATACACGTCAATAATAACCTTAAATGTAAATGGATTAAATGCTCCAATTAAAAGACATAGGGTAACGGAATGGATAAGAAAACAGGACCCACATATTTGCTGTCTACAAGAAACACACCTCAAAACAAAAGATTTACACAGACTGAAAGTAAAGGGATATAAAAAAATATTCCAAGCAAACGGACCGGAAAAAAAAAGCCAGGGTAGCAGTTCTCATATCAGACAAAATGGATTTCAAAGCAAGGACAATAAAAAGAGACAAAGAAGGACATTTCATAATACTTAAAGGAACAATCCATCAAGAAGATATGACTTTGATAAACATATATGCACCCAACATAGGAGCACCCAAATACATAAAGCAAATACTAGAAGACCACAAAAAGGATATCAACAACAACACACTCATAGTAGGGGACTTCAACACTCCATTATCAACAATAGACAGATCATCAAAGCAAAGAAACACCAAGGATATACAGGCATTGAACAACACACTAAACCACATGGATCTAACTGATATATATAGAACTTTTCACCCCAAAGAAGCAAAATATACATTCTTTTCAAGTGCACATGGGACATTTTCAAAGATAGACCACATGATAGGTCACAAAACAAGCCTCAACAAATTCAAGAAAATTGAAATCATATCAAGCATCTTTTCAGATCACAATGCCTTGAAACTAGAAATCAACCTCAGAGGAAAAAATCAAAGACACCCAAACTCATGGAGATTGAATAACATGCTATTAAATAATGAATGGGCTAACAAAGACATCAAAGAAGCAATCAAGAAATTTCTAGAAACTAATGATAATGAGCACACAACAACCCAAAACCTGTGGGACACAGCAAAAGCAGTCCTGAGAGGGAAGTTTATAGCAATACAGGCATATCTGAAAAGGCTAGAAGAATCTCAAATAAAAAACCTAACCACAATGCTACAAGAACTAGAACAACAACAACAAACAAAGCCTAGGGCAAGAAGAAGGAATGAAATCATCAAGATCAGAGCAGAACTAAATGACATAGAGACTAAACAAACAATCCAAAAGATCAACGAAACTAGGAGCTGGTTCTTCGAAAAAATCAACAAAATCGACAAGCCTCTAGCCAGTCTAATCAAGAAAAAAAGAGAGAAGACACAAATAAACAAAATCAGAAATGAAAGAGGAGAAATCACGACTGATACCTCAGAAATACAAATGATAGTTAGAAATTACTTCAGACAACTGTATGACAAGAAATTTGACAATCTAGAAGAAATGGACAAATTTCTAGAAACATACAACCTTCCAAAACTGAATCAAGAAGAAGTGGAAAGTCTCAACAGACCAATAACAAAGAAGGAAATTGAAACAGTAATCCAAAATCTCCCGGCACACAAAAGCCCTGGACCGGATGGCTTCACAGGCGAATTCTACAAAACATTCAGGGAAGAACTAACTCCTATCCTCCTCAAACTGTTCCAAAAAATCCAAGAAGAAGGGAAAATCCCAAACTCTTTCTATGAAGCCAGTATTATCCTAATCCCCAAACCAGGTCAAGACACAACAAAGAAAGAAAACTACAGGCCAATATCACTGATGAACATCGATGCTAAAATCCTCAATAAAATATTGGCAAACAGGATCCAGCAACACATCAAAAAGATCATACATCATGATCAAGTGGGCTTCATTCCAGGGATGCAAGGATGGTTTAATATTTGCAAATCAATAAATATAATACATCACCTAAACAGAATGAAAGACAAAAATCACATGATCATATCAATAGATGCAGAAAAAGCATTTGATAAAGTTCAACACCCATTTATGATGAAAACACTCAGCAAAATGGGAATAAAGGGAGCATATCTTAACATAATTAAGGCTATATATGAGAAGCCTGAGGCCAACATCATACTCAATGGACAAAAACTGAAAGCATTCCCCCTGAACTCAGGAACGAGACAAGGTTGTCCACTCTCTCCACTCCTTTTCAACATAGTGTTGGAAGTCCTAGCCACAGCAATCAGACAAGAAAAAGAAATAAAAGGAATCCAAATTGGGAAAGAGGAAGTGAAACTTTCATTATATGCAGATGATATGATAGTATACCTAGAAAATCCTATAAACTCCACTAAAAGACTACTCAATATAATAAGTGAATTTGGCAAAATCGCAGGGTACAAAATAAATATACAGAAATCCAAGGCATTTCTGTACACCAACAATAAAATAGCAGAGACAGAGACAAAAAAGAAAATACCATTTACTATAGCAACAAGAAAAATAAAGTACCTAGGAGTAAACTTAACCAAAGAGATAAAAGACCTGTACTCTGAAAATTACATAACATTGAAGAAAGAAATTAAGGAAGAAACAAATAAATGGAAGCAAATACCATGTTCTTGGATGGGAAGAATCAACATCATCAAAATGGCCATACTACCCAAAGCAATTTACAAATTCAATGCAATCCCTATTAAAATACCAATGACATATTTCACAGACCTAGAACAAATACTCCATAAATTCATATGGAACCAAAAAAGACCCCGAATAGCAAAAGCAATCTTGAGACAGAAGAACACAGCAGGAGGAATCACAACACCAGATATCAAACAATACTACAAAGCCACTGTAATCAAAACAGTATGGTACTGGCATAAGAACAGACATATAGATCAGTGGAACAGAATAGAGAGTCCAGAAATAAACCCAGGCCTCTATGGTCAACTAATCTTTGATAAAGGAGGAAGGAACATAAAATGGAGTGAAAAGAGCCTCTTTAACAAATGGTGCTGGGAGAACTGGATAGGGACCTGCAAAAAAATGAAACTAGACCACCAACTTACACCACACACGAGAATAAACTCAAGATGGATCAAAGACTTAAATGTAAGCCGTGACACCATAAAAGTCCTAGAGGAAAACATAGGCAAGAAAATATCAGATATCTCACGTAACAATCTCTTCACGGATACATCTCCTAAAGCAAGAGAAATAAAGGAAAAAATAAATAAATGGGATTACATCAAACTGAAGAGTTTCTGCTCAGCAAAAGAAAACAACAGCAAATTGAAAAGGAAACCAACCATATGGGAAAACATATTTGCCAATGACATCACAGACAGGGGACTGATTTCCAAAATATATAAAGAGCTGATACGACTCAACATCAAGAAAACAAACAACCCAATTAAAAAATGGGCAAGGGACCTGAACAAACACTTCTCCGAAGAGGACATACAGAAGGTCCATAGACACATGAAAAAATGCTCAACATCATTAGCCATCAGGGAGATGCAAATAAAAACCACAATGAGATACCACCTTACACCAGTCAGAATGGCCAACATCAACAAATCAACAAGCAACAAGTGCTGGCGAGGATGTGGAGAAACGGGAACCCTACTGCACTGTTGGTGGGAATGCAGACTGGTGCAACCACTATGGAGAACAGTATGGAATTACCTCAAAAGATTAAAAATGGAACTGCCTTTTGAACCAGCGACTCCACTACTAGGATTATACCCGAAGAATCTTGAAACACCAATTCAAAAGAACTTATGCACCCCTATGTTCATAGCAGCACTGTTTACAATAGCTAAGTGCTGGAAACAACCTAAGTGCCCATCTGTAGATGAGTGGATCAAAAAACTGTGGTACATTTACACAATGGAATACTATGTAGCAGAAAGAAAGAAGGAACTCCTACCATTTGCAACAACATGGATGGAACTAGAGAGAATTATGCTTAGTGAAATAAGCCAGGCAAAGAAAGAAAAATACCATATGATATCACCTAATACAGGAAACTAAAGAACAACACAGACAAAGGAACTAAATAGAACAAAAAGCAGAGTAGCAGTCAATAGGGGGGAGGGGAGAGGGAGAGAAGGGGGATAAGTAAGGGAAGGGTTTAATTAAAGAGCCTGTATGAAGGACTCATGGACATGGACAGCGGGGAGGGATATGATTGCGGGAGAGGGGGTGGGCTGGGTGGGGGAGAGAAATTGGGGGAAAAGGGGACAACTGTAATTGAAAAACCAAAATAAAAAAATAAAAAAAATAAATTAAAAAAAAAAAAAAAAGAATTATGCCTTATTTTCTATGCAAGATTTTACTTAGTTCATAGCGTGTCTATATTAGGTGCTTTATATTATAAATATTTTCCAACTGAAAGAATGAGACCACATTTTTATTCCAAAATTGAGATTCAAATCTAAGAGTATTCATAATTTTCAAATCCAAAGTAACCACTTAATAACCCTTTATTTTTTGAAAATCTAAAAAGACATGAAGTAGAAGCTATGAAAATGTAAGAAAATATGAAATAGAGGAGGTTACATCTGCAGAATTCCACTGACTCCTTAAAATGGGACTCTAACAATGTTGCACAAGAACTATGATCGTCTAGTGGAAGAGAGAAAGCCAGAGATAAGAGAGGGTCCTCTCTTATATATTGCACATAACAGTCACAAACTCTTTTGGGTAATGTGTATACATGTCTCAGACACAACATAATCACTTGGGGGTAGGTAGGGAGGCTCTGTGTTTTAAACAAATTATATATATGGAAAGGGGAGAGAGAGACAGAGAGAGAAGAAAAACAGTTAGGGGTTATTCATAGGTTGGACAATAATAGTCCCCATGCTAATACTTAAACAAAATTTATATGATCCCTTTAAATAGATTGTTAAGATATTTGCAGCTCTAATAAAGCAATTTCACTTGAGCAAATTCTACAATCGAACTTATTTAAAAGGAAAAACAAGTTTAAATTTCTGACCTTTACCATTCTACAATACTATTTTCCTGACAAGTAGTCTGTCAATGGCAGGTTCTAGTGTGACATGTGTTAAAGTAAATCACAGGTTTTTTGTTAAGCTTCTCCAGCTCCCATGCACAGATGCATATTGACACACATACATACTCATGTACAAAATCTCAATTTATCATCTCTTCGATTAGCATGCACAATTTTAACTTTTCTCACAGCTTTTTCTTTTGTCCTCTGGGACATCAAAGCCACTTAGAATATTTTCAGAGCAGAATGTCTTTTAAAGTGTGTACCAAATGCTAACCAGTGCTGTTTTAAGAGCTACAAGCTTGGTGTTCTCATTAGAAGACAATTTCAGATTTCCCAAGAGCACAGTAATCTCAAGGAGGTCTCTCACTTTGTCCTCTGGCACGAAAAAAATGGATTGTAATGATACCAATTAAGAGGTGTGAATGTCATTTCTGCATCTTGTTCTGTTTCAGGTCAGCAAGTCCAGGGCTCAATACAAAGTCATAATAACCTTTTTTTCAAACTTAAAGACCTTCATAACATTCAGTCCGGAACTCAGGTATTTCAAAATAACTGCAAATGTCTTATGGTATTCTCAATAAGAGATTATATCATTTATGCTCCGTTTCTATTTATCTTTACTTTCTATAAAACAAAAGAAGGAAAATTCGTAAGATGTGTCCCTCTAATCTTACCTGGTGTACTCATATCTAGTTACTATTACTTGTGAGTTTAACCATAAGGTATTAATTTCTCTTAAGTCCCTTTAAAAAAGAAATTCAATTTTGTATATAACATTATTACAATTACTCTTTTCAAGAATGACAAGGATAGCCATTCTTTCATACATTTTTCTGACCTTCTTTTAAAAAATGTTGATTCTCTCTCTGTAATGTTTGCATGGGCCCATTCAGCACAATTTGTCACCTTTATCTGGATCAGCCTGCATATAAGGGCCATTCAAAACTAGTACTGCTAAAAGAGGCAATAAAGATCTATGGCTTTAAAACTAAGCTGGCTGAGAACTCCAATGTCAAGGATGAAGGAAAGTGGTTAGGGTCATTTTACAGAAGGCATTTTAAGCATGCAGAAGCTGAAAGAATCTTGCCCTGGGCAGTAAAATCCATGGTGAGTGTAAAAGTAATGTTTCCTAATGGTAGTTAAAAAAAAACTATTGATAGCGGAAATTTTTATAAATAATTTGTTTCATTTTATTTTGTTTATATAAGCTAATTTTATAGTACATAATTTGGTCTAGTTATCAAAAATAGTATATCTTTGCATAACATTTAAATCATTTGAAGGTTTTAAATATTTTTATTTTTAAGGATACACTAAAGGTAAAATAAAAGTACATTTCAAATCATGTCTGCCCTTGTTAATATAAGTATCAACTATCCCAAGCATAATAGCTCAAAAAACTCTTGGAGAAAGTTTCATATATAAACTATATCCACTTACTTCCTCAGATCAGTTGAAATATGTAGTCAGTTTTTTAACAGCAGTTTTAAATTTCAATTTTATACAACCAATTTTCAAAACTTTGAATTACACTGGGTTATTGTCCTCATTTTACATGAGTTATCCAAAACCCTTAAAAGTTACATGATTTTCCTATAATCACTAAAAAACAACTAAGTAATTTTGGAGCTCAATAAACTATTAGAAGATTAATTATAATAAGGTCCTGTATATTGTTTGCCTGAAAATAAAATAAAATCTCTCTGACCATTACTTTCAGGGAATAGGGTTGGATATTATCAAATTCATCAATATTGTTCAAGAAGTGATTATAGCCAGGCCAGATGAAATCAATTTTCTTATTGGAGGTTATATTCAATTAATTTGTAAGGGAACAACTCAAGAATATACTTGTATTTCTTAATCTCTTCAGCTTTCTCATTCATTATTTAAATTACTTTTTTTTAAAGAACAAAGAATAATCATATAAAAAGTATATTTTATAATAAAAAGCAAAGTTATTTCTCAACTATGAAAGTAGCAGACCTACTCTTCCAGAAGTGAAGTTTTTAAAAAATATCCTTGAATATCTTCTTATAATTTTATGTAAAGAGAAATAAACTTACAGGCATAAATGCACACACAAATATAAAATATATATCTATGTATATAGTGTTATTTATATTTACAAATATGTTATTTTCTTTTTTTTCATTAATCATATAACTTTGAGGATATTTCCATATAGACACATACAATTTTATCTTATTTTTGTAATAATAACATTGTATGTGATAATTGTTTATTCAATCATATTATGTAAATGCAAAAAGTATATGTATAGTATATAATATAGCATTACATAAACTATCATATTGGCAGTCTGTTTTTCATTTCTTCTATAATGAACAAATTTCATAGTAATTTATGAATTACCTGTTTATATTCTATGTCCATATTTCTGTCATATTTTTCACGATTTAGAGGGGATGGATCATTGGTAACTTTTGCAATTTCTTTCCTGGTCTTTCACTTAGAAATCTCTCACTAGTCTCTTGCCGTACATCCTCCTCAATGACAAGGAATCATTCAGTTCTTTGCATTTCATTATCCCCACTCTTGCCTTAAGGCATTACACCTTGCAGAGACCCAGAGGAACATCATCAGTGCTTGGATCAGCCTTCCTGACCATCAGTTAGCTACTCCCCTACTTCAGATCTCACCTTTCCAATCACTTTCAAGAAATGATTTTGGGAACCTTCAAACTAGATTACATGCCCCTAATCTAGCACAATATTTATCATACTTTTTGAAAGATTTTTGTTTAACTATTACTTTCACTGCTAGACACTTAATTTTAAGAGATGTTTTAACTCTGGAGATGTTTCTGTATCCCCAATGTCTAGCACAATGCCTGGCACACATTAAGCATTCAATAGTGACTTATCTGAGTAAAATCTCTATTGGATTATATACATTCTTTCTGAAGCTTTTATATACATGAAGAGTAACTGAAAAGAAACAGTAGTATTGACATTAAGTTTGATTATCTGTTCATAAATTATTCATGCATATTCTATCAAAAATCTTGTGAGGTGTAAAATACGAACTACAAAAGTTTTACAAAGGAAAGTGAAATTAAGAAAGATTAAGTAATATGTTAGTATTACGTATTACTTCTATGCAACAGAATCAGGAGAACTGAGTTCCAGATTTAACTGATTCTATTGTCTAAAATTTTAATACTACGGTATACCATCTCAATAAACAACATTTCTAGTTTTAATAACCAACAAAGACCCGTTACATATAATTGGTAAAACGTTTATTATAAAACTTTCATCTTCAAAATGTAAGTGTTCTGTTGTGATTTGTTCCCTGCATTTATTGAAACAATACTGTAATTCATTTTTTAATTCTAGTAATGTATTTAAATACAGTGATTGATTTTAGAATGTGGAAACTTTCTTGAATTTTTGGAATAAATCTTTCTTGGTGATAATTTATTAAAATATTTATGTTACTGGGTGTTTCATTAACATGTTGAATATTTCTGCATCTATGTTTCTAATTTTTTAAAAAATATTTTGGTTTCTTAAAACGATTTTTGTTAGATTTGTTATTAGAGTTATTTGGCTCTGTTAAAATGAGTTGAAAAGTGTTTACTCTTCATCTACTTTCTGAAAAAAATCTGTGAAATATTCCCTTTTTAAATGTTATAAAAATATAAACACAAATATAAAATTATGGTCCCAAGAACTCATTTCTCCATGCTCCTCTTTGCTTAGTATACCCTTAAACCCTGGGAAAAATACATTAGGTAACCAAGAAAGAACTCTGAAGAATGGAAAAAGAAAGGCAGACTGGAGAAGGGAGGAAGAGGGGGAACCTAGAAGCTAGCTATAAGCATACAACCCCTAAAAACTCAATAATTGGGGCACTCAGACTAGCTGGGTGCCCACTTGCAGCTTCGTGCTCATGTGTATTTTAGAAATAAACTTATTATCTAATTTTCACCATATGCATTGCCTCTCACCTGAGTTCTTCTTTAGTGAGCAAGGCAAGAACCAGGGAGGGGGCATCCCGTAACTTGGGTCTCGCTGGTAACAGTAGGGCTTCCATACCAAAGTACCACAAAATGAGTGGTTTGAAACAACAGAAATTTATTTTCTGACATTCTGGAGGTAAGAAGTCCTAAATTACACTAAGGCCATGGTCTTGCCTCTTCCCAGCTTCTAGTGGTTGCTAGCAACACTTGGTGCTTCTTTGCTTGCTGGTGCAGGACTCCAATTTCTGCCTCACAGGGCATTCTCCCTCATCTATGTCTCTGCTTCTTTTTCATACAAGGACACCAGATTTTGCATTAGGGCCCGGTTTCACGGAGCATGACTCCATCTTCACTTAGCATTTGCTACATCAACAAAGACCCAATTTCCAAATAAGGTCACATTCTGTAGTTCAGTGTTTGGGGGAGATGCTACTGCACCCAGTACTCACAAGATAGATACAATTTAAAGGTGGTGAAGGTAAAGGGGAGAAAACAACTAAATGGAAATAAAGCGTCTACATTTTATTCCAAGCGTTAAATGTTGTCAAGAAATAACTCTAAAACCCTGTGGGCTTCACGTTGTTTTGTTTGCTTTGTTCTTTTTTTTTTTTGAGAGTAGTTTTTTATTATACATTCAACTTCTTTGATTGATCTTGTCAATGTAAGAACATCTATACCTGTAGAGAATTTTTATAAAAATTTATCTGAGCCAAAAAGAGGCTACATTGAGAAGCAAGATTTCAACAGACTGAGAGAAATTCTTCAGAGAATAGCAGATGCAATGTCTCTTATGCCTTTGAAATTAAGGAAGGAAAACAAGAAAGATTATGTGCAGGTGAAAGAAAGCCTGTCTGGAATGGGATTACAGTATAGTTAAAAACATTATGTGCTCTCTTGAGGGTGGTTATGGTTTATTTCAAAAGTGCCTTAACCTAGACGCACAGAAACAATGAACGAGGCTTACTTAAGGCAAAGATAAACCTTTTGTTAAGGAAGTCGTGTGCCTGGAGCATGACTACCCTCATCCACCAACAAACACAGTTAGGAATTTATAATCAGATCACCTTGTGAAGTTACAATTGTGTCCACATGTCTTTCATTGGGTTTTCAGATACCTAATTGCTTCTTGGTTTATTTTTAAGTTTTGTTTTTCAAGGAATTTTTCCAGTTTAAGTAATCAGTATTCTTATAAAGTTTTCATTTTCTTTTTAATATGTGCATGATCAGTAATGACATCACCTATTTTATTCCTTATGTTGGTAATTTGTTGGTTATTGTTGTTTTCTTTATTTCTTTATTAATTTTGTTATTGTTTTATCAATTTTATTGAAAATTTTAAAAACCCAACTTTTTCTTATTTGTTTTTATTTATGCCATCTGATTTTGGTTTCTGCCTTTATTCTCTTCTGCCTTCTTTTTTTTTTTAATTTAATTTGCTTTTGGGTAGCGGTTTATACAAGGGTAGATGGGGTTAGCATAAGTAAATTTACAGTTTCTCATATGGAAAAAGATATGCAGGTTATGCTTATTAGAATAATTTTATTAACTCAAAAGAATATCACGATGGCACAAAAAACCTACTTTTGCCCACCCTTGTAAAATTGTTTTGAACATTTATTCTTTTTAATATATAGACATTTACAGTTACAATTTTACCTCTGAGTACTGCTTATGCTATGAATTACAAATTTTGATATTTTGAGTTTTCCTTTTTTTTTCTATAATATTCTTAATATCCTCTAGGAAATTTTCTTTAACTCATGGGTTGCTTGAAAAAGTGGTACCAAATTTCCTAATATTTGGGAGTTTTCTGTTTTATATTCTGTTGATTTCTAATTTAATACCATTTGAGTCAGGTAAAATACTGTGCATACTTTATATGTTTAAAGACGTATTGAACCATATTTCATGGGCCAGGACATTATATGGTCTTTCCCATGTTTATTTGTAAAGCACATCTGGCTATTGCATTTGCAATTATGAGGTGCAATTTTCATTAAAGGTCAGCTAAGTTAACTTGGTCAATATCCTTGTTCTGATCTTTCCTGTGCCTAGTAGATTTTGTCTATTTGTTCTATGAATTACTGAAAGAGGAATGTTAAAATCTCAATTAACTTTAAGGTTTTACCTATATTTTTTAATTATGTTTTTGCTTCATGAGTTTTAAAGCTCTATTGTTCAGTGCATACATATTTAGAACTGTTACATTTTCCTAATGAGTCACCTCTTTATCATTATAAAATGTCACTCTTCATTTTTTGTCCATTCTTTTTGTGAAGTCCAGTTTGTCTGATACCAGTTAATGATAAGGCTTTCTTATGTTTACTCCCTGTGTGAAGTGTCCTTGTAGTTTTGTTACAGAGTGGGGGTCTCCAAAAATCCCCAGAGCCTGCGGGTTGGGGGATGGGGAAAGGAAACAGCTTTTAAGATGCCTTCACATGCCTGTGGCTAGTGGCAAGTGTCTTTGTAATACAAATGGCTTTGATACTTCCAAAGCCCCAAGAAGATGGGAGGGTTTTTTTGACCATTTGACGGTATGGAAAGAGCACACAGAGCCTGTACAAGGTTCTGTGAATGGTCAGAACTGGTTACCACGCCCACTGCATCACAGGATGCAGTCAGGGATTTAAAAATAAGCGGCAGACATTTTAGGAAGAACACCATGCGGCTTTGAGAAAGGGGAACACCTATGCGGTTTTGGAAAGGAAAGGGAGAACCCCGTGCGGTTTACAAGGAGGCTGGGAACTCCATGCGTTTCTGCATTAAAAGCTGGCAGGCACCACAACACAGGCAAAACCTCCCCAATCAGGATTGAATAATTGGCAGCTACTGGTAAAGATGAACTATGAACTGTGTCTAGGAAGTAGGGAAACGGTTTCTCTAACTTTTCTAAAACTAACCTGGTTTTGTAGGGGGAGGCAGAACTATGTGTTTGTGGGTGTTTTAAAGAAAATAAGACAATGGCAGAAATCCACAAGTAATCTAAATCTATATAACCATTAAATAAACAATTTTTTTTCTTTTCACTAAACTCTGGTATTGAGAGTTATGCTTCTGGTGGCAGGCAATCAGACCCCTAATAACTAAACAGCCTGTGGGTTCCGTTACAGTTTCAGTTAATTGTGTCCTCAATTTTAACATTTATCTTTTGGGCATTGTCCCTACTTGGAATCCAAGTTTTTCATTGTTTCAGGCTTCTGGGCCTGGGGATTAAGAAGGGGCTCAGGAGCTCTCTTGCCTTAGGCTGGACTGAATCTTTATAATATTCTTCAGCACCGTTTGATCTCTCTTATCCTGCTGCCTGGTTCTCAATTTGGCAACAACTACTCTGCTCTAAGCTTCATGCCATCTTGCGTTACACCTTCACAGCCAAGCATTCATTAAGGATTTGCATGAAGCCCTCATAGATTTCTCTCTCCCCGTTCTAACCTCTTGAAGCTGCCCTACACATTTCAGGCTGCTAGTCTAAACTCTGAGTTCTCCTTCTTTGGTTCAGGAGGACCACCATGGTTGGCTAAGTCTCCAGCTTGCTGTGCTGCTGAAATGTTTACCAGGCAAGGAGCCAGGGTAATCTTGAGAGGCCCCTCTTGATTTTCTCTTCCCCGAGTAATCCACTTTTCTTTCTTCTTTTCTTTGACTGAAGAAAGTTGTTTCATATGTTCTGTCTTGCTTCAAAGTTGTTTGGTTTGGATAGCATGTTCAGTACCAGTTTTTCTATAATTCTAAGAAGCAGAAGTCCCTGATTTTTGTTGTTTCATGTTATCTTTCAACTTTATATTAATCATAAGAAACTTGCTTTGACTCTACAGCTTAGTAAATTCTATGACATCTTAATGTCCCCCAAGGGGAGCCAAGACGCTAGTCTGCAGGCGTACTGCACCCGAATCTCTAAGGTTTTGCTGACCATGAGGGGATTTCACAGGACATTCTTACTAAAAATTGCCTTGAATTTTTAAATTACAATATACATTTCTACCTAAATAGAATACACACTACTTGCAGCAATGCTTCCTTGCAAAAGTGGTCATCACATCAAAGTTACATCTGTGGAGATGATCTAGAGTTTCAGAGAAGATTCAAGGTCTGAGGGCTTTAGAAGGAATTTTAAATCTTTGAAGATAAATAATAGCAAATCAATTATTTAATAGGTTCTTTCAATTGATCTGTGGCAATTAATTTAATTGGTTCATTTGAACTTTGGTTGGTTGTAAATACGATGAGTATGTTTTACTCAGCACTATTTAAGTTAAACATAATTGATCATAATTCTTCTGAGTTCAATTTATTTACAAGGACTGAAATTCATTCTTTTTTTTTGAACTCCAGGTCATTTCCCATATTTTCTTTTGATACTACCCTTCTTACTGGTTTATGTTTATGTATTTTTTCCCCACAGTTATGTGTGTCTTCTTCTCACTGCCAAACTCTGGTTCTCAGGCTCTATTCATTCCAAATGAACTTGAGAGTGAACCTTAGTCAAGTCATAAATGGTTAAAACCTGACAAGATAGTAAGGAATTGAAGTAAAAATGAAAGTGTAACTCATTTGGTCACTTGCAATCAATTTCTAACCAGTCTACATAATGTTAATTTCATCTCTTTTTAATCCATTCCTCTATTTCTCCCATGTGTTCTTTCAAAATATAATTGCATGCAAATCTCTCTCTTGTATCAAGTCTGTCAGTGGCTGACCCGAACATAAAATTCAAACTTGAAGAAACTAGGCAATAATTAGGCATGATGGAGTACCTCTGTATCCATTAATCCATTAACTTTATTTGTAGCCCTCTCTTCTCTGTATACCTTATGATCCTGACATTCTATGATGTATGTTAAATTTCTCAAAGATCTCTTTCCCTGTAACTCCATGTTTTTATTTATTCTGCTTCTTAACCCAGAATTCCACCCCAACCACATCCATCCTTAAAGTGACTGTTATAGTCTGAAGTGTGTGACCCTTCAAAATTCATATGCTGAGATATTAATCCCAAATTGATGGTATTCAGAAGTAAGGTCTTTGGGAGGTAACTGAGTCATATGAGCAGAATCTTAACCATTGGTACCTGGGTCTTCATGAAAGGGGTCCCACAGAGTCTATTCCACCATGTGAGGATATAAGGAGAAGCATGCAATCCAGACGAAGGCTTGAGCAGACCCTTATCGTTCTAACACCCTGATCCTTGACTTTCAGCCACCAGAACCATGAGAAATAAATTTTCTCTGTTTATAAGCCACCAGTCTGTGGCAGCTCAAACAAACTAAATCAGTGCCTTCTTCTTTTCCTATTACCTTTTTCAAATGTTGCCTCTTGTTTTTAAGACTTTATAGACATCCTCTTTATCCCTTAAGGAGTCTATCACTTTCTTTTATATTATAAACAGCCTCTTACATGTAATTTCTACTGTAATAATGTATTGAAGTTAATGTGCAATTTATGTATATCCCTATATAGTTTATAGTTCTTGTGTCTTTATGGACTGAGTGCTACTTTATTCTAAAATTCTCAAAGTCTATAGCTAAATGTTATTTATCTCACTGTCCCTAATATCTTGTAAAATGGCTTAATACATAACAGGTGAACTAGACCTAATACAAGAACTAAGGAAAAAGGGAACAATGTCTGTTTTGTATATAAACAAGCTAATATTGAAATGAAGTACAGTATGAGACTTTAATATACTAGAAGTGAATCCCAATCCAAACAAAATATATTTTTAACCATGATTTTGTTCATAACCATAATAAATACAGGAGAAAAATAGCTATATAATAAGAAACCAATTCTTAATGGTCCTGAAGGATAATTTCCTTCTGATATTGATAGTTGAGCAGAGAGCTGACCCAGTTGGACTAAGTATTCTGTAGAGAAACAAAACCTTTGGCTGATCTCAATGTTTCTACCATCCAAAGCGCTCCTCACAGCCCTCGTTGAACAAACATGGCCCTTGATATACACACATGCCTTATATTCTTGAGCCTGGGCATTTCTTGATATATATCTTGTTTCTTAGGAAAACAAGAAAGATGTTACCTAAGGCCTCTTGGTTTACCCTAGAGATAGCAAACACAGAGTGGGAACAGGGCTTACCTCTTTCTCATGGCAGTCTTGGTCATATGTTCAGCCTACTGAACCAGGCATGTTCTTTGCAGTTGGAAATTCTGGCAGAGGTGCACACTACTACCCCGGGCCTGGGCTGTGGAATAATGAGGAACATGCATGCATCCTGCTTCCTCACTGTTTTTAAGCTTTGTCCAATGAAGTGTGTTAAAGCTGTACCATGAGACACCAGCAGTGTGTTTCAGTGACACCCTTCAAAAGTCAGTTGAACCTCTACTGAGGCCACACTCCATTCACCCTGGTGTCATGCTTTTGTTTTTGTGTTTTGTAAGTGAGAGAATTTAGTTAGGTTATTTCTTCACCTAGGAATAAAGACAGGTAACCAGGAAGTGCTTTGACTTGGTAGTTTGTAACTAAAGGTTAAGAAGAGCAGCACTGGTACCCACTAGCACATGTGATTCATGTGAAACAGCTGAGATGTGTGTTCTGTCCAAGAGCAGGCAGGCTACATATGGCTTCCATGAGCCCAGAACCTATCAGGCCTTAGAGGTGTGTGCTCCCGGTCTCTGAGGGGATGAAACAATGGCAGAGACATCTTTCAGTCATTAAAACACCATAACTTGTAGGGTATTTGCAACCAAGGTGGATTTGTCAAAAAGAAAAATCAGCTAGCAAAATGTTTGATAGCCAACAAGAGGAAATAAATATAAAACTACAAATATATATGCAAAAACTAGAAGAGTGATAAGAATTTAAAGTATAAACTATTGTGATGGGAACTCAGAAACAGGAAGTACTTCTGTGTGGATAAGCTGATTCCAAAACTTGCACTTGCTTTTAGAAAATTATGGGACCAGGATGAGCCAAAACAAGAGCAAGTATAGAACTTAGTTCCCCTCTTTCTATTCAAATAAACAATTCAAATATTCCTAAAATTGTTAGGTCAACAGAGCACAGAGGTCTATTGTTTTTACTTTTGTGCCTGTATATATTTACTATTCATTTGCTAGCCTATATAGGTGTTAGGAATATTTTGGTGATCAAATGTACAGACAAGTCAGTTTGTTGAAGTCAATGATATCTTCATCTTTGGCTTCACCAAAAGCCAGTAGAATGTACAGCCAAATGCAATCTCTACCTGGGAAACTTGCCAGGATTATACAATAGAAAGAATGTCCCAGATTACACAAAAAAGAAGCTCTTAGCCTTTTCACAGGAGAGTTGGTATGGACTGAGGTGCTATAGTGCTACCAAGAGGTTATCTTCAATATAAAATCCCCAACTGGCCAGGGGTACTTAAGTCTTTGTGAAATATTGAAACTTAAAGAAAAAAGTGACCACTATAGTTATCAATTTACTTGCATCATAATGATGACGTCTGTGCTGCCACTACTGGCATTTGTATATGGCATCAGATATTGTTAATGCCTTATGTTTTCATAACTACTAAAGATGATACCAAAATCAATTTCTTATTACATGAAAAGATATCTAGTCACAGGTCATCAATTGGTTAGACAAACCCTACTACAAGATGAACTCTTGGTGAACATAGAGATACTCTCTTGCAATTATGTTTTTTTTTCATAATGACCTATAATGAGAAAACTATTGACATTGGGTTGCATCCCATCTTGACACAAATGGCTAGCAGCGACTCTGAATGAAGACAAAGGTCAAGGCGCAACCATAAGATTGATCATATGGAGAGAAAGGTTAAGAATATATTTTTGCCTTTGCAACCACCAACTACTAAGAAGAAAGGACTAAGATCAAATTGAGATTTTTGAGTACTGGAGACAATACATCCCACATCTAAAAATTTTATTCTAGACCCTATCTAACACATCACACAGATAGCTAAATTTGAATGGAAGCCTTTGTAACTGGAAGCCTTGAATGTAATCCAAACAACAACCCAAGCTCTGCCCTGGAGGCCTAAACTGCCTTCAAACCTAATGAAATTACAAATATCTGGACCGGCTTCACAATAGTCTTTTCTCAAAAAGACCCCATAATCCTTTCTCCTGCTAAATGTCTAAATCTAGATTTTTCCTAGCCCCTAATAGAGAAAGTTAACAAACAAAAAGTGTCACAAATGTGATATGCTCACCTTATAATTGCATATTCATTTAAGGACCCACTGGTCTTCAAAATCTTAGCCTTTATTACTAACAGGTAGCTGCTCAAACACAGAACACAGAGACACCTTTGCTTACTGTTAGCAAAACCACCAGACCAATGGGGTCCTTGCTCTCAAGTCTTCATGCTTCAAAATACAATGTGTTTTACTGATAAAAGACCCTGCCTTCAAGGTGGACATACCCAATTGGAAAGAGCAGTCATCATAATGATGAGACTGTATCAATCAATATCAATAGCCTAGGATAACACATCCAAATGGTATGAACTTCCTGTAGTGATGCTTTCCATAAAGCATACCACCCCAAGATTTATTAAAATGTTATACAAATTCATGGCATAAAAAATCCTGGCCTGATTCTAAGGTCAGGCCATGAGGCTATCAGAGCACATGTTAGGAATACGACACCCAAATGCAACATTATCTCATGAACTTACACTGCATGTCACATAAAGAAAAGCATGGGACTATCAAATATGTAAAACTACCACTCTCACTGTTGCATTTTGCCACACGTGATTGATGTTGTTACTGCATGGATTTTATTATTTGGCATCTATACCAGTTTCTCTAACAAAGGTTTCTACAGGCAGCCACCCCTGTTAGAACCTTGACCATGGAGAATACACGATATCCATGCCCAACCTGGGCTGTAGAATGATGACAGTTTGGAAGACAGAGTTCACTCTGCTACTTCTCTGTGGGCACATTTTCTCAATAAACCTTCAGTCATGTCTGCATTGTGTGGAATTAGTTTTCCCTGTACATAATGGCCCCTTGCACAAAAATACGCAACAAATATATATAAGTTTGAAGACACTACTTGACATTTAATATATTGAGACCATGCATGGAATAAATTATTTAGTCACCAGATTTACACAATGCTTTCAAAGCTTTGGGTCAAATGGGAACCACATTTAAGTTGGATTACGAAGATACGGCAGATAATTGATTTAAACATATCACCTACCATTACATTAACTGGCTGGAATAGTATATGCATTTCCATATTTTAACTTGACTAATGTGAGAAAATTACATAACAAATTACTCAGACACATGATATGACAATGTGTGATTAGTTAACACATGTTATTTACCAATGATGAGCGTTGGTATTCATGCTTTGGGAAATGTCCAAAAGCAGTGTCAGTTGTGAGTTCTGTATGATGCTATGCAGTATGATAATGACAAAGTCAAATATTCAAATTATTTTTTGTGGCTATTCAGTGAGAAAAATTAATTCTGACAGCAAATCTCAGTAGTGTACATGCAATTTCTACTGATAAAATATGCCTTGACCTTGGCAAACCCCAGCTATTCCAGGTTTTTTGATATCCTATATTTCAATTGCTAGAAACAATAAGCCAGAGCTAGCTCTACAAGAGGAGAACTTTATGTTATGAGATAAAGGCACTTCCTCAGAGGTGTCTCAGGACCAACTTGCACTTAAAACTGTCCTTGACAGAAAATAACCATGTAATAATTTATACATGTTGAGATAATGCACTTTTTATGAGATCCAACAGGACTCCCAGTAAATAAAATTTGGGCAGTTCCTAGTTAAAGGAACTCCAATATCAGTATCAAGTTTCATTGCTTTTATTGTATAGTTAAATTGCTTTGGAAATGCCTTAAGTATATTTTTATTAGCAATTAATTATTATTAGTAGTATTTTCAGTATTACTCATTATACCCAATATAATTCACTAATTCAGTATAATCCATATGTTTAATGGAATCCAAAATTAAGTTCATTTTAAGGAACAAACATAATAAATACATTCAATAGAGAAAGATTCTGTTATTTCGTTCTTTATGAATAACCTTGATCTAACTGTAAACCTAAAATGTCTGTGACTTTCTTTTACAAATTCAGTTGAAACAAGCATTTGTCTCTAAAGCAATTGTCCATAAAGCTTTTTAAGCCAAAGCAACATCATTATTGTCACTACTGCTTCTTAGGTTCTTTCATTCTCCTTTTGGAAAATAAGAGTAAACATGTAAAGGGTTTTCAACTGGATTCATAAAAAGAAATGTCAGAATATTTATAAAATAGTCTATACAACACTGTAAAATTGTAAAATGGTGAAGGTTAGCTGCATCAAAATAAAACAGGTTTTTTAGAAATAGCTCTTCTTTTTCAATAGTCACATCTTTTTGCTTTGCCTTTTAGCGTTCTTAAAATTGTTAAATCTATTATGCACGAGTTGAACAAGAACAATTACTCCAGGAGGTATAAGGCTCTCTCACCGTGCGCGCTAGAGAGAAAGGCACCCACGGTGCGTGAGAGTTATCGCTGAATTTCCTGTCCGTCAGCACATGCCCACTGAAATGAAAACGTTCCCTGAATTCATGTCGCGCCGGTCTCCTTTACTCTCCAGTGCCTCCGCTCCTCGGGGAATTATAGGGATAAGAATCTTTCTCTTCTATAACTAATGTTTCAGAGCTCACAGAGCAGTGTGTCTTTTGCTCCTATTTGGGGAGCCATTTATCTCCTCTGAAGCACATTTGGATTATTTTAAAGAGCAGGGTTTGGGTGCACGTAACCCATGCAGTTATCAGGGTCAGATACAATTGTTTCCATTTTCCAGGGTGCCTGCCTCGCCCAAATGATGAGTGGTTTGTAAATGCTACACTCTGGTTTCTGGCTTTGCTACCTCTCCACTTCAGAGACCGTAGTTATTCATCCAAATGCACACTGCATGCATTACAAATAACAGTGAAAATTATTTTTACTGACAATATACCAATTAGATGAGCTGGGAAGAAGCTTGTCGAAGAAGCGAAGCTGCACAGGCAAATTTTGTAGCCTCTCCAGCCTCCTGCTTCTGGATTTTGTTCTAAAATTATATATTTAGTCCTTTGTACCTGTTTGATGTTCCTTACAACTCTCTCTCTCTCTCTCTCTCTCTCAATTTTGTCCATTCCTTTTCCATTGACGTATGTGATATATTAAGGTGAATTAAGATGTGGATTAAAGTGTTAAAAAAGATTGAAGGTGTTTAAAATGCACCTTGTCCACAGTAATATTACTAATACTACTACTACTAATAGTAACGATAACAATAAAAATACATGATACATAAACAAGTCTGTGAGGTGAGCAGATAGTACTAATATTTTTATCTCCATTTTAAATAAAGGAATAAATCAGGGTTAAAATATGACCCAGGTCACAGAGTAGGAAAGACCTAGAGATCAGATTCGACTCACTCTTTTTCAAGTCAGGAAGATTTGAAGTGCTTTTCTTCTTAAAAACATTTGACATTGACATGCATTCTAGAGTCACTGGGGTTTATTATGCTTCCTTTTTTGTACCTCCAACTCTGTATTAGACTGAGGTGCAAAGGACAGGATCACAGGCATGTAACTCCTTAGACATAATACGTAGCTGAGAACAAAACTCACAGGGGTATTCTAAATGCATACTCCCAAAGAGTATGTCAAAGGCATCGGGGGTGCTCAATTCCCCTTGAAAGTATTCACAGCACAGGTAGGGAGTGGAGGCTTTCACACAACAGAGTGTTGATTGAGATTGGTTGGGTAATTGAATGTTGGCCATCTCCAAAATATATACAGGTTGCTCCAAAAATAAAAGACAGTGGAAGGAAAGAAAACACACTGCAAGCAGTTTGTTTTTGTAGTGAATGCATTTTTCCTGAAAGATATGTTCTAAATAGTAGTTAGTATACCGGGCTAAGGAAAAGATGACTTTAATGATGAGCACACATTATGGTACACACACTATTCTTCCAACTCCTGTATGTGTCTAGATCCACGTGCATTGATTGTGATAGTTGTGTGTGTGTGTTTCAGATTATTTTATGTTTTCTTAAGTCTCTATTCTAAAAAGACTGTTACCACATATTTTGATGGTTGGTGTCTAGATCAATTGTATAAAAATGATGGGAAGGGGCCATTACTATATTTAAATATATTGTGAGTATCTGTTAGGCTTTAGAATATTTCTACCCCTGATTAGGAAAAGTTGGGACAGTGAGCATTGCTTCACAAAAATGTCACCTGGATGCTCTGTTGACTTGAGAATGAACAATACAATGGTGTCTCTCTCTTTCTCTTAAATGTATTAGAGCATCGGTCACCCCCCCCCCCCAGGAGAATCTCTACACTTTTCTTTCTAATAATACTGACTTAATTACAGTCAACTATCTCTTCAACCAAACACACATGTAGTATTAAAATATATGGAGAGCCATGATTAATAGCATTTTACAAGTCTTCATTTTAATCCCCAATGCATAAAACATGCATAGTTATAACCACACTAAAGAGTGCACCTAGTATTGATAAAAGCATGAACATTTGTAGTACAATTACAACCTGACAAAGTATTTTTAAGTATATCTTATTGATTATGCTGTTACAGTTGTCCCCAATTTTTCTTTTTGCCTTTCTCTGCCTAGTACCTACTTTCCCTCCAGCAATGCCCCCTGCCTCCCTTGGCTTATGTCCATTGGTCTTACATGTAAGTTCTTTGGCTTCAACCTTTCCTATACTATTCTTAACACCCCCCTGTCTATTTTGTTCCTACTGATTATGCTTCTTAATCCCTGCAATATTTCCCCATTCCTCCCTCTTCCCCCTCCCATATGATAACCCTCCAAATGATTCCCATATCTATGATTCTCTTACTGTTCTGTTTTGTTCATTTGTTTTTATTTATTTTATTTATTTTATTTTTTAGATTCAGTTGTTGATAGCTGTGTGTTTGTTGTCATTTTAATGTTCATAGTGTTTATCTTCTTTTTCTAAAATAAGTCCCTTTAACATTTCATGTAATAATGGCTTGGTGATGATGAATTTCTTTAACTTTACCTTGTCTAGGAAGTACTTTACCTGCTCTTCCATTCTAAATGACAGCTTTGCTGGATAGAGTAGGTCCTTGCTTTTCATTACTTTGAACGCTTCTTGCCAGTCTCTTTCTGTCTGCAGAGCTTCTTTTGAGAAATCAACTGATAGTCTTATGTGAACTCCTTTGTAGGTAACTCTCTGCTTTTCTCTTGCTGCTTTTAAGAATCTCTTTATCTTTAACCTCTGGCATTTTAATTATGACCTATCTTGGAGTGGCCCTCTTTGGGTCCAACTTGTTTAGGACTCCCTGTAATTCCTGGATTTGTATGTCTATGCCTTTGAGAAATTATGGAAGTGTTATTTCATTATTTTTTTCAAATAAATTTTCAATTTCTTGCTCTTCCTTTTCTCCTTCTGGCATCCCTACAATTCAGATATTGATACTTTAAAAATTGTCCCAGAGGTTCCTAATCTTCTCCTTGTTTCTGTTCAATTCTTGTTCCTTCTTCTCCCTGCCCCCTGCCCTCACCCAGGTGAATGTTTATTTCTTCCTTTTATTCCAAATCATTTATTTGAATATCAGCTTTCTTCCCATCATTGTTGGCTCCCTATATATATATATTTTTTTATTTCACAGTGTAAAATCTTAATTTCTTCCTTTATTTTGTGTCCGTACTCAATCATTGCTCTGAATATCCTGGTCACCAGTGTTTCGAATTCTGCATCTGATAGGTTGGCTATCTCCATGTCATTTAGTTCTTTTTCTAGGGTTTTGTTCTCTTCCTTCATTTGGGCCATATTTCTTTGTATCCTCAATTTGGCAGCCGTCTTGTGTTTGTTTCTGTGTATTGGGTAGAGCTGCTTTGACTCTGTGTCTTGGTAGTAAGGCTTAATGTAGTATGTGTCCTGTAGTCTTCAATAGCACAGTCTCCCCTATCACCCAAGTTAGGTACTCAAGATGCACCCTCCAGTGAGCTGAGTATAGCCTCCTCTTGTAATTGAGACTTGGTTGCTGTTGGCAGATCAATAGGAGGGATTTACCCAGGCCAGACAGCTGGAAGGACTGGCTATGACCACTGACTACCAACCTCCACCCTCTGTGGAGGGTCAGCTATGCAGGGGCAGGGTGGTGGTACTCTGACACGGTCTGTAGCTGTCCACTGGGTGTGCTGGCCCTGGGGTTTCCCGATGGTGCAGGCCAAGGTCAGCTCCCACCTGTGTTTTGCCTGAGGCACCCTGCCTGAGCTATAGAGCAGCTGAGATGGCTATTACTTGTTCCCAGGTGATTCCAAACTGTGAGTCAGCTTTCTTCTGGTAGTTCCAGGCCTGGAGCTCAGTGTTTGATAGGATTAAGGATGTTGTGAAGCATGTGCCAAGTCCAACCATTCATATGGAAAGCAGCTTGGGTGGGCCCATAAGCTGGGTGGGGCAGAGTCTCTGGGGATCTTCAAGGTGTGTCAAACAGTATTAGGTTGGTAGATGGAGTCTCAGATATGGCAACTGCTTTGCTGGCTCTGTGGGGGAAGGCTTTAGAAAAGAGACAATGGCCTCTTACTGCCTTGATGCCAGACACTTCAGTTTCTCCCTGTACCCCAGTGCTAGAGCTCAGAGGAAGCGAATCTGAGTAGGTGAGTTCATGTATAAGTTCTTTAAGAGGAACTGGTTGGGGCTCTAGCAGTTTCTTCCACCAACTCAGTCCCCACTAATGTTTGCAGCCATAAGTTGTGGCGACTTACCTTCCTGGTCCTGCCTGGAACTCTGGACTGGGGGGCCTGGTGTGGGGCTGAGACTTCTTGCTTCTGAGATATCCCTCCTGACTTTTTCTCCACCACACATAGAGGAGAAACCAGCCTCTTCTGCATGTGTGCCCCTCCTACCTTACTCGATGGATGTGGTTTCTTTAATTCCATAGTTGTCAGGTTTCCATTCAACTCAATTTCTGACCATTCTGGCTGATGGTTGTTCTATATTTTAGCTGTAATTTTGATTAAATGGTGCAAAGAAGCAAGCCATGTCTACCTATGCTGCCGTCTTGACTGAATCCCTGGCCCACAACCCAGTTTGATAAAGTTTTGAACACATTAAACTACTTTCTGTGCTGTGTGTTATTTAGAATGGTAGACCTTTGTCAGTAAAGCCAACAGTTCTACTGATGGCCTTTTCACATTCACATACCTCTGTCAAATCAGTCATGATATGGTTTTCTTTTAAATAATCTTTCTTCACAAAGTAATTTAAGTTGTCAGAAAATCACACAGAACTTAGGTAAAATTTGAGAAGAGCCACAAACGATAATATGAAGGGCCATAAATCATTTGGTTTTGAGTTGGCTAAAACTTTAAGTAGAAAAAAAAAAACATATTATAACAATCTGCCATGTCTTTCATAGTTATAGAAATGTTTTTTTTCTTTTTTTTTTAAATTATGTACTCCCTGAAAGTCTGAGAAAATTATTCTAGTATTGTGATGGAAAAGAATTGATAAATTGTCATGAAATTATTACAAAGGTGTAATCAAACACTCGCACATTTTTTATATTGTCCTTTGTCAATGATGCTTGGAGCAGAGGAATAATAGACAGCTAGCTACACCAGCAGCATACATTATCTTAAAAGAGTGTTAAAAATCACAGATATAGTCTCTTTGTTCTTAGTTGTTCTTGCAATATCTCATAACTCACTGCCAAAATGAAATAATTTGTAAATTATAAAGCAGATCTTTAAGATTACCTAATTGAAGTATATATCTGTATTATATCTAAGTCACCAACAGTCACCTTATTTTTGCAAATGCTTATATTTTCAAACTCTTTAATATTCTGGCAATTGACCTTCTAAAACTTTTAAACATTCCTAGAATCAGAATTAATGGTATTAATTACCTCAACCTCACCTTATTTCATTTGCACTTTTTGTCAAATATCAATGTATTTGTTTTGTTTTGTTTTTGGGTATGTTTTTTAACCTACCTACACTTTTTCTATAGCTCAGTTTGGCTGTAAATTTTAGTCTGATGTGATCAATTAAGACATGGTGCCAAAAAGATGTTTTTATATTTTTCACTTTACACAATTTAGATGAATATACCTGTGTGTGTGTGTGTGTGTGTGTGTGTGTGTGTGTGTGTGTGTGTGTGTGTGTATGTACTGGATAAATAAAATATTAGTCTTAGACTTTGCACATACAACTTAAGACTTCCATTTTCTTAGTGAGTTTAAGTAAATTACTAATAACAATGCCATTGGAAAACAAACCAGGAAGGAACCTTCTGACAAAGAAAGAAAGAAAAAAGAGAGAGTACCTTGGTGAATTAGCTGAGATGCTCACAAAAGCTATGTAACACCTTTTTGAATGAAAATATTTTCAAAATTTTTGCGCTGCTTTAAGTTGATTGCTTTTTCATTTCAAAAACTAGGAAAATATGAAGAAAAATAAAAATATGCTGTAAGCTAAAGATGTAATGTAAACTATGGACTTTGGATGCTAATAATGTGTCAATGGAGGTTCATCAATTATAACAATGTACCATCACATTGGGGGATGTTAATAATGGGAAGACTATGCATATGTGGGGCAGGGAGCTCCATGAGAAAAGTCTGTAGCCTTCTTTCAATATTTTTGTGAACCTAAATCTGCTCAAAAAAATAAAGTCATTTAAATAATAACAACACCAAACACAACAACCAATTCATTTATACCAGAGATTTTCAAAGCCTTGTCTAGACCAGCAGTGTGTGTATAACCTGGTAACTTTTTAGAGAAAGTACCACTCCAGATTAACTGAATCAGAAATTCTGGGATTGAGATGCAGTCATCAGAAGCTTCCCTGGTCCTCCTGATAGCTGCTGAAAGCTGAGAAGCACTACTTTTATGATAGAATTCCACCCCTGGCCTCTTTGCAAGTCTGATTTCCAAACCGTTTTGTTCTTCATGCCCTCAATATTCTATCCAGGTCTTTAGCTCTCACTTCTTCAAAATAAGAAATGTTACTCTTTTATTTTAAATAATAGTCTTGCATATAGTCTTAGAATTGCATTTCCCCCATTTGCCAGATAATTGAGATTTAGCTCCTGATAGCCTCTCTTAGCTTCATTTGAATTTCATTGTAGCAAGTTGATAGATCAGACTGTATGAGATGATGATGGGAACGTGTCTAGTTTTACTGTAGATGAAGTTTTCATCTCTATTTTATTGTGATTTATATCACTTTTAATGTCTGTCAAACAGTCTTGGAAATATGTACCAACCCTCCATCTTTTTTGGAAGTCTCTCAAGTACACTGCGTATTTATTAGATACTAACACCTAATGGAATGTAACTCCTTTGCTTTAAAATATAAACTTCCTTGCAATGTCAAGCTTTCAGGTACACCTGAGAGCTATTTCAGTGCATCGTTATCTCCACTGAAATGGAAAAGGGATCTAGGGGTTATTTCTCTCTAACAGCACAGAAGTATACTAATCATGCTTGAAAGTAAAGTAGGCTGTCCCCAAGTATTGAGTGAAAAAAAAAAAAAGAAAAGTAAAGAAAAAAAGAAAGAAAACCTCATGTTTCCAAAAAGCATAGTTTCACTGTGTATAGAAGGCTCTGAAGAATCACTTTTTTTTTTTTTTTTTTTTGCCATCTTGCGAAGAACTCAGGTCACACCTTGGCTTTTCATTGGTGCTTTGAATAAGGTAAAGTTGGCTAAAGAGAAACTGGAGACACTGCTTAGATTAGATAAAAAGAATTGCAAATGAAACAGCTGTGTAGAAAAACACCTGCTCTAGCAGGCAAATCCTAGAGGGACAGCCATCCTAAATGCAGCACTTCAAAGAAAAACGTGCGAGCAAAGGTGGTCAGCAGCTGATCACTTTTTCCTCACTTTGCTGTCTGTCCTCTCCCAAGAAACTGCTTTTCTCTTGTGAGGTGTGGCCTGGATTCAGTCCCATGGTGTCTTATATTCGTCTCTGTATCAAGCCCTTTACAAGCTTGTCAGGAAGCCCAACTAAATTCTCACTCCCCTCATAGTGACATATTGATCCTTTCAAATATGAAAATTTTCCAGGCTATACTTGGTCTTTCTGCATGCACTTAGGCTAGTACTGTATAATTCAGCAGTGACCATGAGTAAAATTTTTAGTCCTAAATTCCAGATCGGAAGGTACATTAGCCACAGCCTTTTTTCCTGTGTGACAATT
Source organism: Furipterus horrens (assembly GCF_987537825.1). Classification (NCBI taxonomy): domain Eukaryota; kingdom Metazoa; phylum Chordata; class Mammalia; order Chiroptera; family Furipteridae; genus Furipterus; species Furipterus horrens. The sequence continues at coordinate 15,884,442 of NW_028327171.1, forward strand.
AACAAACAGAAACCTTATTTAAAATGAAGTTAAGAGGCCAGTAGGAAAAGCTCTTACACCCTATTTGGACCACGGTGTCCAATGGAAGAACTCTTGTTTATAGCAGCTCTTCCAACTTCCACTTCTCTATAAAAGAATTTCCACTTCTTTGTTTCTCAGAACTTGCACAGGTTCGTCATTAGACCATGTGTCCTGAATTGCGGTTCTTTTAAATAGTTCCTGAATAAATCCATTTTCATGGAGAAATAGCTGGTTGTTTGTATCTGGCTTTTGGAAACAATGCCCTTCAAATGAAAATAAGGGATTTTCATTCAGGAAGTACCATGTTCCTTATTGGGAGAATACATGTTGGAGGCAAAATTCACTTTAAAAATTAGGTGGCAGAGCAGTAGTGGGTATGAGGTAAAGAAAAAGAGCAAGGAAAGGTAGACAAAAAAATGAGCTTTAATTTATTTATGGTTAATAAAATGTTCTTTATTATAAATAACAATAATAATATTATATCTAGTAATGTATTTTATATAATGTTTTACTATTTATATAAACAACATCACATAAATCAATGTTATCCTCTTTTTTGCTCCTGCCATGTTTACACACACGACCAACGTCTCATACTATTGACAATTCACTACAAAGAAAAAAAAAAGGTTGTTTTTTCATAGAGAATAATAATCTTACAGTTTACCAGAGATGCACTTTTGAAAATTTGGTATTTTCATATCATGTATATGTATATATAACAACTTTTTAAGAAAAAGTTAAAGACATTTTGGATACAAATTAAAACATTCTGTAAATGAAATCTTAACATAAAACAATCCAAATTCTCCCTTTTAGTGAATCAAACTGTTAACTAACATGATCTAAATAAAAGTTACTTTAATAGATATCAATTAAATATGCAGGACAATGTGAAAACTTAAACATATAAATTTTAGCTGAGCATTATTTAAATCTCATAGCAATACCTAAATATTAAAGATGTCTGAAGAAAGTTTTATAAGGAAATAATTTTCTTTAAATATCATCAAATATATTTTATTCTGAGAGATCCTAGCATTGTAATGTGATAGATTATAACCCAATGTAAAATTTCCATTGCAATGAGATGACATTATATGGTAAGATTGATATGACCTTGAAAATCAGAAAAATGGTCGTTAAATTCAGCAGTGTAGTTTGATTATGTGACTTTATGCAATTATCTTTTTGAGCCTTGGTGTTCTCATTAGATATTAAATTCCAAGTGTGAGTGTGTGTGTGTGTGTGTGTGTGTGTGTGCGTGTGTGTGTGATTAAACTGCATAACAATCCAGAAAGCAACATGTAATAATTTTTCAGTTGTCTACCCTATCTTTTTAAATAACTCAAAGATTTAAATGTCATTTGAAAATAAAATTGTGTTTTCTTCCATTTTATTTACCCTTATCTTAAGTGAAATGCCACTTTTGTCTTGAATTATCCACGTGAATCTTTCCAATTTCCTTTGTGATTTAAATATATAGACATGGCTTATGTAGAAATGCACTAGACCTTGTTAGTCATTTTTACTTTGAAAATAAAGCAGGAAATTCATGAAATAATTGGTGTCATAAATAACAGATGCACTTGCTGTACTTTTTCACTTGAATAGATACATTTATTTTTCATCTGGTGTTAGACAGCACTTTGCTTATATACCCATGGGAAACAACAGTTATCTCTGTACCTAGACAGCAACTAGACTTTGATAAATGCAACAGGGCAGAACTCATGTGCCATAGATTTTATATATCACCTCTTGCAAGAGTGTTTCCTTTTTCTGTATACTTAAAATGTGAAAACAACCAAAACTTTTTAAAAAGATTTTATTTATTCAAAATTGTTTCTTAAATACAATTATTAATGGTATTAGAGAGTACTAGTTTTGGAACTGGTTGATAATTTTTCAGTAGAAAAACTTTTAGTTACAGGAATTTTCCCACTTAAAGTCGTCGTCGGCAGCCGTCCGTCTCGAGAGACGATGGTGTAGCTTCTTAAGAGTCTATCTGCACCGCCGAGAATGGCTGTGCAGTCCGACTCGGGAGTGACATGGTATCTGTCTCCTCCCATGTTGAATCGACATCTTGCGATGACGCTGAAGCTACAGAGCCTGGGCAGGGTGATATGGAGGGCCAGCTGTTGCCCATGCAGCAGACCCCCCCTCTCTTCGCAGCTGAAGGATCCAAGGGAAAGACGGAGTCAATACAGCTTGGGTTCAGGTGCGCCGCAGGAGTTGCCGGTGTTGACTGCAACGTCGAACCGCCTTAGGGACTCCGGCTCCGGATTTTCTGTCGGGGTTTACTCCCTTAGCCTTTCCCCTGAAGAGGTATGCCGCAAGGCAGCGGAGGTTTTTTGGAGTCAGAGTTTTCCTTCTCTGATGTGCCCTGACTGGAAGATCGAACCAGCGACACTTAGCTCGCAGGCCGACGCTCAATCCACTGAGCTAAACCAGCCAGGGCTCCCACTTAAAGTAGCATTGTACATATTGCAATATGATGAACAAAAAGTTCTAAACTAAAAAACAAAACAAAACTTCCATGTTTTGCTTACTGTGACCTTGTTTCCCACAAATGAGTTCACAAGTGTGCCCAAATGGGTTAAAAGTCTGAAAAAGTATTTATTTCCCCAGGCACCTAGTTAGCTGAACAAGACTGGAGATATTAAGCCAGCTGCCTCTGACATCAAGTACCCTACTCATTTTTTCCCCAGTGTCATATAATTATAACATTTCTCTGTATGTCACACCATGAATAATTTGAGAAGCACTTCAGGGAAGTAACTCTTTAAAAATAATTAAATTGTCAAATCAAATATTTTAAAATAATATTAGAAATTAATTACCGATATGAATCTTTAAAAATGTAAGGCAATAATAAAGTAAAATCAGAATCCCTGGAGGGTGAGCAACCCCCAAAGGGAATATTTTCCCTGTGACTTCTGGCAAACCCTGGTGAAATTTAACAAGGACACAGGAAGACAACTATGATGCCAAAAATAAGCCTCAATAGTTCAGTAATCACAATGAGTAAACAGACTAACCTTTAAAAGTCAAAGATCAAAAACCACAATAAATAAACAAAATTCACTAGCTAAAAAAAAAAAAAAAATCAGAATGTAAGCAAAAATAAAATTCAGTTAAGCTTGTTGGGGAAAACATTTCAGAGTAAAAGAAGTTCAAAATTTTAAGAATAATGTTCCATGTACTGGGGAACATCAGACACCACATCTTTGACATATCATAATTTTAGGGGTTTTTTTATATGTGAAAAAAACTAATATCAGCTCCAAATGCTTTTCTGTAGGCAACAGATGAGGAAGGATCATGTGACAGGCAGGAAAGCTGAAAACTCAGGTGACCCATATTTAAAATTTTTAATTTTAATATTTGAGCATAATATATTTTCTACTAATTTTGCTATTTAAAAATATATGGAATTAAAATATTTTTAGTTAAATTGTTTATCTAGATTTTATAATATCTTCTCGCCTCACACCACTCCTGGCTCTGTTTATGGATGGTGTAGGATAATCCTCTCTTTCTACTAGGTGAAAGCAACATATATGTGCCTTTCAAACTTTCCATGGTCTCAGGTAGTATTGATGTCGCAAGCCCATGTTCGCGATCTAGTCTTTGTTGTGAGTCAGCCGGGCAACTGCTAGGCTGGCTGCCTACTGAGCAGCCCAGGACCAAAGAATAGATAAAAGTCACATGAGATAACTATGCTACTTACTCAGATTTTACTGAATGCAGGTTCACTCGTGCATTAATACCCTCTTCACACTCTAACGATCTAAGAAAAATATAACACACACACAACAATCAATGGGGAACAACGAATCCAAGTCCCAGGGTCTCAATCTGCAGGTCTGGGAGACAGCACAATGGGCAAGGGAGTTGTTAGCATCTTGCAAGGAAGGATCTCCGGAGCCAGGTGGGCTGCAGGGTAGGTGAAGTCCTCAGTCTAGCAAGGCAGAGCCTCCAGCGGCCGATGCCAAGGGAGGTCAGCGTGGCGTGGAGAAGCACTCTGGTATGTGGAGCTCAGGTCTGGAGCCTTCCTCAGCTACATCTTGAAAATGGTGTACTGGACTCCCTTCTGGGTCTCTTGATAAGTGTCTTAGCACCCAGGATGCCAAGTGGGAAATTTTCCCAGGGGCCTATCTATGGGTGATACATGGCTGTTCTGCTTGGCAACCCTTATGGCAATTGTGGAATTTCCCCAGGGGCCTGTCTATGGGTGGTCCTTCTCTGCAGACACAGCTGTTCTAGCCATGTGTGCAAATATCTTGGATGTGGCTCCTTGCCAGATGTGTTTAGCGTGACTTAGGTAGTTTCTCTCTTGAACCAAAGTGGCATAGTCAATTGGCAGCCATCTTGGTTGACATGAGTGACTCCACTTTGTTTTATATATACTTCATGCTTTCTTGTCCTACTCCCCACAATTGACACACTGAGAGTCAGATATTTTTATTTATTTATTTATTTATTTTTTGCTGGTAGTGTATTTTTTATGATTGTGGCTGATGACTCTCATGACTCAAACTCATAATGAAAGGCAGATTTAAAATAAAAGATCACTATCCAGGGTATTCCATTGAAATATATAATCATGGAGGTACAACAGAGAACTTCAAATGGACTACCTAGCCTACTTGTTGACAAGGCAGCTATTTTGCAGGAATTCCTTTAAGTAGATTCAGTCCTCCAGCTATAATACTTATGTTCATGTTGCCTTATTAAACAGTAAATATGCTAAAAAGGTTTTTTTTTTATGAATCTTTAAAAACAAGATATTAAATTAAATTACAAGTGGATAACTAGTCTCCAGCTTCTCTTTTACACTATATGTTATTTGCACACATTTCTACATATTATAATTAGCACAAATAAGGTAATATAAACCATAAGAATTTTTATTTGCTGTTAAAGTCACATTCTCTCTACTACATATTATTTGAAAACGTCACACAAAACACAGAAATGAAGGAGAGCTAAATATAAAAGAGTAAAGAAGTGTTTAGTTAACAACTATTGATGTAAATGAAAGAAACAAAATTCAATGTCAAATATATTACTTTACTTAGATTCTTTATATAATAATAAAATATTATCAATCTCCAAAAATAATAGCTTTTAAAAGCTTAAAATATTGTTTCATTTCTCGATTGCAATGCATTATTTAAATGACAAACAACACCCTAAAACATAAGTCAGAGATGTTAAAAATACATATACATGTAGTTCATGGGGTATCTTGCCCTGTTTTAACTATGCAGTTTTCTGATCTCAGTTAGGTTTGCTCATATAACTGGTCATCAGCTAACTGCCAGCTGCTCTTGCTTGAATGTCTCCAAAGGATTAGCCAGGGCATGATCTGATGATAAACAGCAGATGGCAAGAAACAAACAAATTGGCAAAACACATTGTTCAAGTTCATGTCCTGTTTGCTAAAACTCCACTGACCAGAGAAAGCAAAGACCAGAGACATGTGGAGGGCACCATAAGCTACTGTAAGGCACACAACAAAGGGTGTGAATTCAAGGAAAGGTGAAGACTGAAGGTTACTAAAGCTAGAAATTGACTACAATTATATAAAACAATAACAAGGTAAAATCAAAGTCCTCAGTTATGTGCTGATGTTTTGACACATTGTGTAATTTGAAGGCATAAACATGTTGACTTGATGCACTTACATATTGCAATATCATTGCCACTCTAGTGTTAGCAAACACCTCTACCATGTCAAATAATTATACATTTTTTATGTGTTGGAAATAATTAAGATATAAGTTGATGTTTATAATACAGTGTTGTCTATAATCATCATGCTATCCTCACTGCTCTAAGAGTTATTAATCTACTAGTTGAAAAATTTGTACCCTTAAACACATTTCTCCTATGCCCCAACCTGCCAACTGCCTGATAACCACCATTATGCTGTCTGTTATTATGAGCTTCACTTTTTTAGATTCCTTGTATAAGTGACATCACACAGTATCTGTCTTTCTCTGCCTTATCTTGCTTAACACAATATCCTCAATCACACATGTTGTCACAAATAGCAGGGCTTTCTTTTTTCATAGCTGAGTAATATTTCATTATACATATCATATATATAGATCTCACATTTTTTTAATTCATTCAGTCATTGGTGGACACTTAGGTTGTTTCTGTATCTTGATTATTGTGAATAATACTGCAATACATAGAGGAGAGCATATATCTCTTTGGGATTCTATTTTAAGAAATAAAATATTTCAATAGTGCAATTAATATATTTAGACATTTGCAAAGCATAGAAATGCTCACATTCTTACTCAGCAAACATGAAACATTTACCAACAGTTCACATATGCAAGACCATGAAGCAAGCCTAAACAAACTTTAAGTAATTGGTATCATTAATCTGTTTACAATAAATTAATTAAGAAATTACCAAAGTATAATAAACTATACTAGATACATTTTGATTTAATAAAAACACATACTTCAACATATTTGTAGTTTAAAGAAAACTCTACAATGGAAATTGGACATTACTTAGAATTAACATTAAAAATGCATCATGTCAAAACAGAAGATGATTGAGTCAAGGTGTACTTAAAAGAAAATTTTACTTAAAGAATTAATTTAGAGAAGAATGAATCAAAATTAATGAATTGAATAAACAACTTTAAAATTAGAAAAGGATCAAACACTCAGAAGAGGAAATATGGGAACAAATTAAAACTCTAAAAATAAAAGTGGAAATCACAAATATAAGAGGCAAAAAAATACAAGTAAATTTAAAGAAAATAAATTTTAAGAGAAGAGTACTCCATTAGTTTGATTATTTAAAAAAACAAAAATATAGACTAAACTCTATATAATTTAACAAGTAAAATAAAAATAGTATGTATGAATAATTTAAGTAATGTATGCAGCAAAAATTTTAAATATAGTGGATAAGATATACACAGATTCGAAAACATAAGTGAAATATATAGAGTCTTAGAAAATTAAAGCTCATCAAAAGCAAACTCAGTATGAAATAAGTAACCTAAGCATTTCTAATAATTTAAAAGTACTAAACTCATAATTTCAAATATTCCATTGGAAACTATACAGTCATGCATTTGTAATTGAGTTTTGCTTAAAAGTCATAGAATTGATTATTCTAAACTTCAACAAACTCTTCCACATATTAGAAGACGAGAGAATATTTTAAATGAATGGCACAAATTTTCATGAACTAGAGAGTAAAGGAAATTTTGTATATTTCCCTCAAAATGCTAATTTAAAGAATAATAGTTTCTAGGCTAATTGCATAGAGCTGGGTGACTACACAGACCTAGTTTTGTTTTGTTTTGTTTCTGGTTCTTCATGCAAGGAGAGCTTGGAAAGAATCTGAGTTTGCTTTCCCCGAGTTTTCACCCTTTGTTAGTTCTTTTCTAACAGTCCACAGGGAAAAAGCATAGGTTTTTTCTGTTATACTTAACATTTATTGGCCCTGCATTTACTGAAATGAGTATTATATCCTATTATGAAAATATATTATTAAGAAGCTGACATGTTACCTATGCTATAGTACATTTTCTGTACTGTTTGTATATATTAACTTTTTAAAAATAATGACAAATTTTTATTTTAAAACACTGTAGTTAGCTTACATATTAAAAATTTATCTTATTTATGCATAAAGACACATTTACTTATTACAGTAGTTTAAGGGTCTTTGCACAAGTAGTTTGACTTTTTCTTTGTTTTTCCCTACAAAATGTCCCAAAATAAGTAGGTCATGCCACAGTCTATAATGTTACTTTGGACACTTTATTGATTGCATTACATTATTCCCTCACTGCGAGTATTACATTCTAGACCCCTCTGTGATAGGTGAAAATCCGTGAAGTAGGAACCTTAATTTATTTTAGTATTTATATATATTTTAAGGCTTTATAATCCCTTCCCACACACTTATAAACCATTCCCAGTCCCTTATTAACCTTTCCCACTCCCATATTAATCTTTTCCACACTTTTATAAATACTACTTATGTTATTAAACATATTCTACACTCTTAAACTTGAGTAGCTTTAACAACATATGTATACAGTACCGCAAAATCCCTCAGTATAGTGGAAAATATGCGATAAATAATTAAATATAATATCTTTAAAAATCCTGCAATACAGTGAGGCCACAATAAGTGGACCACAATATAGAGAGGGACTACTGTATTTTGATATTTAGTCATAATGATATAATTCTATTTAAATAAACAAAGAGAATATCACTTTTCAAACTGATCATACTTAGCATATTTGAAATTTATTAGATACATATTTTATCCATTTTAAATAAGTCAAGGCTGCCACTGAGATTATACTTATTCAATAAAGAAGTGGAACTTTGTAATTATTTGGTTAGCTGACAATCAATAGATTACAAGCTCTAATGTGAATTGAGAGTAAAGGTGGTATTCAGTTGCCTGTTTGGTTATGGATATTGATCAAGTTAATAACATAACTGCAGAATCTCTACTTCTTTCTCTAATATGCATTCAATTCCAAATGTTTTAGTTCATTTGCTCTTTCAAGAAATGTACAAATGTTTATGATGATTACTTTCTCTTCAAGAATGTGTGTCATTTTTATGTCTATTTGTTGAGAGGCAGCTAAAGAGTTTATTTTGTTCTCTTCCATTTTATTCATTCTTTATTATTTAATCCTTGTTCCCTGCTTTGCTGCATTTTCCCACCATTTGATTTATTCATTCCTTCCTTATTCGGATTCCTTACCTATTTTATCTTGATTTTTGTTGCCTTGTTTTTACCATTTTCCCAGTATACCAAGGTCTTTCTCATTCCCAGGCAATTACAGTTTGGTGGGATATTCACAAAGAGGGTGAATGGATATGGATATTTTGGTTACCACTAAAATCTGCCACATGGTGGGAGAGTGTAACTTAAAGGCAGAGCTAGCTCTTTCTTGAAAAATTTGGTCTCTTTACTCTTTTCTGTGCTCTTCCTGTGTAACATGGAAAGTCTAAAATCCCCCAATATTTCATTAAGATGGGATTTAGTATCCTTGTTTAAGCAAAACGACTTCAGTGTGACTCATGGTTGCGTAATCTACTTGACGCTCTGTGACTCCATTTTTTAACTCTATAACATTTGGCTGGCTTTTTAGTTGCTTCTTTTGCTCCCTTGTCAGGGAAAGTCATCAAGAAGACATGACTGCTGGTGTGACCTGATAACTGGACCCGGGCAATTGGAGGTTCCCTATTCCCTCCCACTCCTGAGCATACAGCTTTGATACAATAATGTTGTAATCAGACTGTATGGACAGAATACACGACTAACCCCGGTTAAGGCCCCCTGATGTGTGTAACTGAATTCAGTTAAGGCCTCTATATAAAGTATTAAGATTCTGGCAGGCAGGTGCAGAAAACTACTCATTTAGAGGGTCACCCAAGACAAGCCTTGATTACTAAACCTGCCACCTACCAATCTGGAGTGCTGTGCCTTTTTTTTGGATCTATCCCTACCCTTCATTAAAGGGGACCTGGCTTCAGGTTACACCTAGGAATGCTTGCTGGGAGGTTCTCACAAAGCAATGCCTCCAAATACCCCAAAACAGAGAGCTGCAGATTTTTACTGCTTTCTTCAGTTCTTATTAGGAGGTTGATAAATACAAGCTTGGGGAAATAAAATTACAGGAACTAGCAAAGTTAGTTGTCATGCTTTTGATTTCAGACAGTTTAACATTTAACTTGATCTATAGTTTGTTTTCCCCTCACTGGGTTGAATGCCTGATGTCTCATTTCCACCTTCCTGGAAATAATTAGGACCCAGAAAGTTTCAAGAGCCTTAGATTCTATTTACAAATATTATGTCAAAACAAAGGAGTGTGCTTTCACTTAGTTCATAAGTAGGTTGCTTCTTTTAAAACAAATTTTAACACATGTATTACAATAAAACTGGCATGATAATCATAAAATTAAGAAAAACTGGTGAAAAAGTTGATTTTCATAGCATTCTCAGCCATCTGCTCTAACATTGGTACATAGATCTAGATCTCTAAGTCTTGGGGGTAGAATATTCTACTCAAAAGGATATATTAAAATAAGCTTGAGTCTTTATATTTCTTTGCTGAAGTACTTAAAAAGACCTTTATATTATGGTAGAAAAAGCAATATATTAGAACTTATCTGAACAAACCTTTCAGCTTAACAAGATATTATATTTTCTTTGAGACGGAAAGGATGCAGTGTGCAAAACTGGATCTTCTTGAGTTCATTTTTTTTCCTTTTTATATCTTGCAGATGTTATCTTTTTTTGTGGATTCCATTATGATTCATACATATATGCATAAGGTTTCCTAAATCCTTATCCATAGCTCTGTTATGTGCAGTAGAGGTTCTCACTGCATAAAAATCAGATTTTTTTAAAAAAGTATATCTTTGGCTAGTTAAAATCTTGATCATAATAGTCTATTGATAATTAGATTAAAATTGGTTTTCCCAATGCTATCTATCCATACAAGTGAATGATTTTGTTACATGTTCCTCAAATTTGCAGTCTCTGGTGACCAATGCTACTTCTCCACCCCTTCAATTGAATTCACTGCCAATTGCTATGAATTCTTTCTATATAACTTCATCGACCTTCCCTTTTACGTTACCACTAGGTAAAACACAGACTTAATCAAATGCCCATGATTTCTAAATCTCAGTTCTTAAATTTCTTAGTTATGGTAACATGGAAAGTTAACATTTTCCCTAAATTCTCTCAGTTTTACAAGTTAAAGTATTCTGAAGGAAAAGAAGATATCAGTATGATAAAAAAAGATTGCAACATCCTAAATTTGTTATCCCATTTTTGCAAAGGTGCTATACATGACTCAAGACTTACCAATCTAAAAATAATAGTCTTGTCCATAGAGAGCACCATGTACTTTTTCCTTAGAAATTTTGAGGCAAATATTATTATATCATGGAGTCTCTGTTCTATAATCTAAGTATATTTTTACTGCATTATTGAATCTAGCCCTGGATGCCGTTGTTAAGAAGATAACTTTATCAACAATAAAATGCTACTACCAAGTACAATGTTCTGGTAGTACAAAAAATAAAATAAAAATAAATCTAACTTCTTCAAAAAATAAAATCTAACCTCTGAAACTGTGACATTAGGCATTTTTTTTTCTCTCTATGCCTAAGATTTTATCTAAGTGAAATGGAGATAAAAATATCTACTGCAATAATATTTTGTGAAGTTTGATTGTGATAATACAAAGTACTTAGCCAATGGTTCACAAGAGTAAGGGTTTAAGAATGGTTAGCTATTGTTATGTAAGCTCCATATCTATTTTAAAAATACATGAAATGATTAAATGTACAAAACCCCAAAGTTCTTTCTCTTGATGAATTTTTTCTTGATTGTCATAATTTTAAATCACATAATAGAGAAAAATGTTAGCTTCTTACACAAGTAGTCCATGGATAACAGCAACGTTGCTTATGAGAACTTGCTCCCAAGATATCTTTGGTCTTATCTGGGTTAATTCATTCATATGTAGTTTAGATCATCTTAATATGAATATTATTGAGATTACATGGTGATAATATATATGATTTTCTCATCTAACTGCCATACTTTAAGTGCCTGGGGAACAGTGAATAAACACATCTTCAAAAAATACAAATGTCTTACCACCTATTACACACCCTTTGGACAAGAAGATTTTCAGCTGATTGCTTGCGAAGAAATTTGCGCTGCTCATTCTGTTAGTGAGAGAAACTGAATCATCCTTTTTTACTTCTTATTATAACACGAGAGAAGGACTCAGGTCCCCTTTTTTGAAACCATCAGTGTTGGCATTGTTGGCAACCTAGTCATCCTCCACATAAGAAAATCAGCATTTTGGAATTTGACAGTCTTTTTGAAATTAGAAAAAGAATCCCAACACTTCTTTAAATTTTTGAAAACATAACTTGAGCGCCTTTAATCAGAAAAAAACATAGAGTTTTTACTTTGCAATGTTTTGCTTAAAATTGTACTGTAAACATTTTACTTATAGTACACTTATAATTTTAAATACTGCATAACATTATATACATTTATGAATATTCACTTAACTGGCACTATGATTCCAAGCATTCTGGCTATGAATATTCACGTAACTAACACTATTATCACAAGTATTTCAATGTCATTCCAAGTATTTCACATTTACTATAGTAATTGGCATCTTTGTGCATATAATTTTTATTTAAAATTTCCTTAGGATAAAAATCTCAGGACTATAATTAAGATAGTATAATTTTCACTACTTTTATTGAAACTATTTTGCAAAGTGAATGGAAATTTACATCACATATTTTATTGCTTAACAATATTTATTTATTTATTTATTTATTTATTTATGGCATTATTACAGGTGTCTCTCATTTCCCCTCCTTTGTCCCCCTCCACCCAGCCCTTCCCCTCACCCTGGCCTTTATTACACTGCTGTCTGTGTCCATGGGCTATGCATAATGCATATATGTTTTTTGGGTAATCTCTTTCAGTCCCCCCATCCGTCCTTTCTGATGTCTGTCAATGTTTTTTAAAATACTACCTGCCCTGATGCAATCATACTTCCTAACACTTAATTTTATTTGACCACCCCAAATGATAATTATGCTATTCAATGGCATTTTATTTTAAATTATGTTTAATCCTTATAATTGTGACAAAGAATATTTAGGAGAACCACAGATAAGCTACGAGGGATATTTCATAATCAGGCACAGGATAATGAGTTGAATTGAATTGAATTTTAGAGAGAGTACTGAGCTAAGATTAAAGTAACATTTTCAACACTTACACCACTGTAACCAAGGAAGACCCTCAACTTAGCTAAATTTAAATATTATGTCAATTAATTAATTTTTGTGTTTAATTTACACAAGCAAATTCACCAGAGTGCTGCATGTACATTATTTCCTCTGTGTGATATTGATTGTTGGTAGACAACCAGGCGATGGTAAGCTTAAATTGCCCAGTTGTTAAAAATCTAGCTCTAAGATACAGGTTTTTAATTAAAGTAGTAATTTATTTATACAATCTATTTTTATTGAGTACCTACTATGTGCTCAATAATAATCCACACACCACTTTAAGAAGACTTAAAAACAAACAAACAAACAAACAACAACAAAAAAAACCAGCCAGTGATTGTATTGTCGAGTATCCACCGTACTTTGGAGTATATTATAGTGGTAGCTCTATAAAAATTTAAATGAATTTGACCAAAAAATAGCTTTGATCTGAATCTTAAATATGCTGCTGTCCCTGGTGCTACTACAAACAGCACCACCCACTTTTGCTCTTCCTACCTGTCCAACGAGCGCCGCTGGTTTATAACTTCGTACGTTGGGCTTCCATGTAGTTTTATTTTCTGGAATTTCTAGTTATCTTTTGTTTTGAGGTAGTTGTATTCCTTTCTAGTTGTAGAGGGAGGCTGAGCATGTCAGTCTAAGCCTCCATCTTGGCCGGACCTCATGATCAACCTTCTTTTGTGGTTATTTATAACCATTGATATCTTTATTCTGGAGATTAAATATTTTGATTAGCAGAGTTTATGTTCTGTATATTTACATATGCTCCCCTGGCTGGTTTGGCTCAGTGGATTGAGCGTCGGCCTGCGAGCTAAGTGTCGCTGGTTCGATCTTCCAGTCAGGGCACATCAGAGAAGGAAAACTCTGACTCCAAAAAACCTCCGCTGCCTTGCGGCATACTTCTTCAGGGGAAAGGCTAAGGGAGTAAACCCCGACAGAAAATCCAGAGCCGGAGTCCCTAAGGCGGTTTGACGTTGTAGTCAACACCGGCAACTCCTGCGGCGCACCTGAAGCCAAGCTGTATTGACTCCGTCTTTCCCTTGGACCCTTCAGCTGCGAAGAGAGGGGGGGTCTGATGCATGGGCAACAGCAGACCCTCCATATCACCCTGCCCAGGCTCTGTAGCTTCAGAAAGAAGCTACACCATCATCTCTCGAGACGGACGGCTGCCGACGATGACACTGAGAGTTTTGAAAGAGAGAAAGGATAGAAGTGACAGCAAGAACAAAGCCTTAGAAACTGTGTCAGAAAAAAACAGTTCGACAGTGGTTTAGAAATGAACATGCTTGGGAATTGATTCAATGTTCGTGCATTCAGACGTATATGGATATAAGCTGGAAAATGACAAGAATTTAATAATAATAGTTAATGTCACCTTGCTTTGGTGGCTCAGTTGGTTGGAGTCTAGTCCCATACACCAAGTTCCGTACACCAGAAGGTAGTGGGTCCCAACTTTAGTCGGGGTATGTACAGGAAGCAACCAATTGATGTTTCTTTCTCACATCAATGTTTCTCTCTCTCTCTCTCCCCCCCCCTCTCTAAATCAATAAACATATCATTGGATGAGAGTTTAAAAAAAGAACAGATACTATTTATGTATTAAGTGAATATTCTGTAATGACAGCTACCCCAAATGTTTCACAAAAATTATCATGCTTATCCCCACAATAAAGCTATGTATTGACATTTTCAAACCCATTTTACAAATAAGGAAATGGAAGCTCAGAGAGAGGAACTGATTGTGCCTATGATTACATGGTTGGCAAATGGTAGAACTGTGCTGAACACACTCCTAATAGCAGAGACTGCAGTTTTAGCGCTATGACCTCGGGCTGACCATCCTCTCAGATGTGCAGGTGCTGGAAAGATTGACTATCTGTGATGGTTAGAAGGAAGTCCACCCTGCTCTAGAGAAGAAACACGTGGAAGGCTGAGGAAATGGGGCCTTCCTTTATACCTTGGATGAATGTTGGTGAAAATGTGTTAGCAGTATAATAAAATTCATCATCGCTTTAAATATATACCCATCTTTCAAAATCACTAATTTATCCAAAGTAGTGTGTCATTGTGTGTACTGGGATGATTTGGAATTGGCATTGCATTTGTTTATTTGCCATAATCATATGCAAGTTGCAGTTATTTTTTATTTTTTTTAAATTAGAAGCAGGCCATGATAGTCTATGCATGACCAAATTATAATTAAACACATTTATTCTGCTTTATTTTTCCCTGAGGAGATAAGTCTTTTAAGAATATTACCTAATTATTTAGGTCATAACTTTCTCTTTCTAGTTACAGGAAAGAAAATTAAGCCCATGCCAAGTGCAACGGCAGAACTATTACTCTTATGAAGATTAAACAGTTACAAAAAATATATATATCAGAGTTGACCCTCTGTTATTGCTACAATGGTAGTTAGAATTATGTTGTTTAATTCTCCACTGAGATTACTGGAGGAAAGTCATAGTAATACTGCTTCTGTGTTCAGGTCTTTGTAGGTTATATAAGTCACAGAAATTAATAGGAACACTTGAACTTGTTTGAGAATTGACCAGCATTTTCTGCTTCTGTTTTCAAAATTAATATTTAAAAAGTTTTTTTAGGTTGTAATACATTAAGTATTTTATTATGTGGTAAATACTGTGTGATTATATTTGTGAAATATACTTTTGAATTTTTCTCTTAATATGAAGTTGAAATATAAGGTAATTAATTCCCTTACAAGAAAATTCATGAAGAATAGCCTCAGATGACAGATAAAACAATTTTCAGAGATCTGATCTTCTTAGCTGCAGGGCTAAGAAACAGACCCCGCCTTAACTTGGGGAACTGTGGTTTGGAATTGATGCAATATATTACATCCATAATAGCTTATTAAAAAGCCTGGTTATTTCATCAAGTATATTTGTTATGAAGACTTAAAACTTTATATTTAAAAGAAAAAATCAGTAACTTGGAGAGTATTTTACACAGTGAGGTTATAAAAACCTAAAAGTGTGGAAGATTGTATACCACGGGGAAAACTAGAGTGCTCGTATTATATACAGCTGTATAAAAGATTTTAGTAGAGTAATAAAGCTATAGTTTTACAAACCAGCACTGATGGTTGTGGTGAAAAGGATGTCTGCAAGATTCAGAAATACTGTAACTTTTGCTTTGCACTAAGTTAATGAATGCCAATGAGGAAATGTAATCTCTTATCTTTTACTAAAGTATATTTATAATCTGAATTAAATGATACATTTATATTTTATTTGTACTAAACAAGATGTTTAGTCAAGATAATGGAAAATCGAAGTAAAACGTGAATGTCGTACAACTAGTATTTTTACACTGTAGATTTCTGGCTTACAGGACTTCAGAAAAGTTTGCAAATGGCTTAATTCTGAACTTTCACAGCCACCTGCATCGAACAACTTTGATCTGTTCTTTTTGCGAGCAGAAAAATGCAGGATGCAGTTGTACATTAGCTGTTTTTAAAAACTTTAAAACTGGATAGTGATTTCATAACCTAGTTTTCATAATTTTTTACTTCATTTTCTTTAGCTTTTATTTATATTAACTGAAAAAATGAATAAACATTTATAAACAGGATAAAAATTAATTTAATTATTTATTAAAACATGCAATTTGTTTATTTGAGGTTGGTATGTTATTAACTCCACTCATTGTTACATGCATAAGGAAACTCTTTCCAGAAAAGAAAACTCTTTTCTTTCCTCTGATAAAATTGTAATTTTAGAGTTTATGCTTTGTTTTGTTACTTGTTTATTTGTTTTTCATCTGATGAGCGGCAACCTTGTGTAGAGGAAAACACATGGGTCTTGGGCACAGAAAACTTGAATTAATAAATTAATTAACCTCATTGTTTATAACAAGTAGCTCTGTGACTTTATGTAAATCTTAGAAACAAAACACAGAAACACAGGATCTTTATGAATATCAAATTAAAAGACATAGATTAATTTAGTTTATAAAATTCAAAGACACTACAAAATTGTTGATTACATTCAGAAATACATATAATTTTTTTCCTAGGGTTATAAAAATAAGCTAATTAAAATAATTCAATATTTATAATTTAAATTTCTAACAAATATATGGCATTGGATCTCTGAGTACCTGGTTCTAATTAACATTGTCAGTGCTTGGATATTAGACTTTGATTTTTTAGTACTACTCAACACAGACCTCTGTCATGTTTATATAGATTGGTGGTGTGCATATCTTACATTAGTGAAATCATTGCAATTCATTGTCAGTGTTGCAGCCAACAGAAAAAGGCTCTATAATAACATGTCATCTAGTGCAAGGATTGAAAACTCTGTAAAGATCCAAGAAATAAGTATCTTAGGCTGCAAAGAATGCACCTAATATATGCAAAGATAGTAAATATTTTTGCTAGAATATAATCTCTGTTTCTTCCTAATATCTAAGCATTTGTTTACTTACTTTTTTTACAACTCTTTAAAATGTAACAATGACTTTAATGTGAGGTCAATAGAAAAACCTTTCTTGACCTGGATTTGGCCCAGGGGTCATAGTCTGCCAATTCCTGGTCTAGTGGAGCCAATGCCATCTGGAGCTGCAATACCTTAAATTCACGAGTATGAAATTGCATTACATGTAAGGAAAGTGACCTGCTTACTCAAAGGCAGGATGTCATTTTAAAGACCAGGTCTAATCCACATCCCTGGATATATACTTATTTTGGAAAACAATTTACTTCTCTTTTTTTTCAATTTGAAAATTATTCATGATATAAAAAATGTTTGGAGCCAGTGAAGATGAAATCAAATTAATGTTAATTGTTGAAAGCATGGAATGTAATAGGTTTCATGAAGAAGTAATTTAGAATTTGTATAGCAATTGATTACTACCTTAAGGACATATAAATAAGTGTTTCCTCATTTCAATTTTAAATACTTGTAACAATATCATTCCGATGGAAAGGAAGTATACTATTCCTGAGGCATATGGGAAAGGAGAACTAAAACAATCCTATACAGTGTCACCAGAGAAAAGTAGCTGAAGCTGGAGTAGAACACACTGTGACATTCAGATTATATCTGGCTTTAACTGCCCTTGGATGCTAATTTTCAGCTATATCCCAGATGGTGGTTAAATTAATAAAACCTTTCATGTGTACTTTAGAACATCAGAGAAGCCATCTGGCTATTGAGAGTCATCTTAATTTTTAGTGTCTTTATTGTGAATTTTATAGTTCAGTGTACCATTTTAATACTGGGGAATGTTTCATTATCCATATTTAATTATTAAGTGCTTAAAAGCACTGACATTTTGAAACCAGATAAGACTGATTACAATCATGTCAGTACATGCCACCTCCTGTGTTGGAAAACTTTTTTGCAATTCAATCCAAAAACTATTGACTTCAAATAGGCAGGTGTCTTATGTGGATGAATTATGTAATTTGCGTTATACCTCTGAATGTGACAATTCCCCAATTTACTGTGTGCATATAGACTTAGTTATAATATATTCTTAAGTTGCTTTCATAAAAATTCATGAGCGATAATTGTTGTGTAGAAAGTATAATAGATATACTCTGGACTAAAAACTGAAAACATTTTCTGACTTGAATACAAGTTTGTTACTTGAGGATAAATTATAGATACTAAAGAATTCATTCGATGCTATTACTATGCTAAAAAAAATTAAGGACGCTGCATGCTTTGGATGCTAATTAAAATCTGCAACCTGTTCTTTATTGTATTTTATGATTCTATTTTTTATTCTAGAAGTGAGGAAAATATTTGCAAAAATCATCTCCCATCAACACACATACCTACACATACACAAGGTAAGAAGTATAATTCTTTAGTTACTGTCTAAAAACAGATGCAACAGGTTGGAAATTTATGGTTTAATTTTGAATTTCTGTTTTGTTTATATGAAAACACAATTCTCCTCATGAATTTTAGTGTTTTTAAATAACCAGATAAATATATTGATTTATTACATTAAAAAAACAAACAAACATCAAAAAAATACTAGTTGGGAGAGGACCATTCAACATGGGAATATAGGAAGTTCCTGAGCTCATCTTCTCCCAGGGACTCACCAAATCTACAGCTACCTATGAAACAAGGCCCTCTGAAATAGACCTGAAAACTAGTTGAACAACTCCTACACAGCAAAAAGATAAGCATAGATAAGAGAGACAGAAACATGATCTCATTAAAAAATGCATCCTCCATTAAGTAGCCCTCAGTCAAGAAGAATCTCACAAATCTGAAGTTTCTCCCTGAAGAGTGAGGGCCTTGTATTCCACATCAGGCCCCCCAACTCTTGGGGCCTCCACTGGACAACTAAACCCCAATGATGTCTATTGCCCCCACTGACTCGTACAGTGAAGTCTTCATTGTTCACACATGTACATTCTTGTACACTCTGCTTGGCTGCCAGGTTAAATCGATGTTGCGCAAACCATTCTTGTTACATTAACAATGGCTGGACTTTTCCCAGACAGATCTGGTATTACTTTTAAAGAATATCTTTAAAAATAAAACTGAGTTGTAATTAATATTGATATTAAACAGTAATATTGCCCTGGCTGGTGTGACTCAGTGGATTGAGCATTGGCCTGCAAGCCAAAGATTATCCAGTTTCATTCCCAATCAGGGCACATACCTGGCTTGTGGGCCAGGCCCCCAGCTGGGGGCACAGGAGAGGCAACCACACATTGATGTTTCTCTCTCTTCCTCCCTCTTTCTCCATCCCTTCCCCTCTTTCTCCCTCCCTTCCCTTCTTTCTAAAAAACAAGCAAACAAACAAAAACTTTAAACAGCAATACTAGTTTGAGGTGTGCAACAAAGTAATTTCATATTTGTATGCACTGCAAAATCATTACCACACTAGTCTAGTTACTACTCATTATCACACAGTTACAATGATATTCTTAAAATGATACATTTAAAATTTACTCTCAGCAACATTCAAATATCCAACAGAATATTATCGACTTAAGTTACCATGCAGTCCATTATTTCACCAGGACTTATTTACTTTATAACTGAAAGTTTGTGTCTCTTACTTTCTGTCTAAATTCAGGCAGAGGAAAACATGCTGTCAATACTGTGTAGGATTTACCAGCGGGAAACAGTCTTAGATGAGACACTGATGATCTGTTTGAGAGATCAGAGGCCAGAACCTAATTTTCCTAATGTATAAAAATTTTCTGTAGCCTAGTTTGTCCACAATGGCTTTCTGTAGATTGCATAACAGTAAAGGGGGTGCTGGAGCTGACTGGAGGGAAAAATATTGTGAAATCACCAAGACCATTAGCAGCATACATTTATACTAATTTGCAAATTTTATTCTTCTTCCTAGAGAAATGAATCATTCTTTAAGGGCTAGGAATGGTGTCTTATTTGTCCCTGGGAATTGTTCTAAATGCCTAGCAATATTTGGTAAATTTAGCTGCCCTAAGAATCTCTAATTGACATATGGCATAGAGTCCACCATCAGGAGTTGTGTATCATTAGCAAATCGAGGTCAGAATGATAAAAACAGGCCATGTGAAAGAAATAGTCAGGCCAGAGCTCTGCTACAATTTATGGTAGAATAAGAGGTCCAAGAATGGTAGTGGTGGAGAATAGCAGTGCAGTTATCATCAGCAACCCAGAGATGCGGGTGCAGTAGAGAGCATAGGACCAGTACAACATCCAGTGGAATTGTGGCATTTGCAGCGGCCCCAGTAAAAAAGTAAAGGAAGGTTTCCATGACTACCAGCAATGACACATAACCAGTGGAGAATTACACAGGAGTACATTATAGAGAGGTGGACCCTAAGAATCCATTGCTCAAGATTAGTTTAGAAACATTGCTAAAAATCATGAACAGGAACAAGTGAGTAGAATAGGAACAATGGGAATAAAACTGCGTCAGGACAAAAACTGGTTAGCATAGTTTACAAAGACCAAGATTTCCTCACTTTCACCCAATTAAGTTAACTAATATCTCAGGCAAAGGAGGTATATCGCAGAACATTTTGCTTTCCAAGAGAAGAATGAAACCTGTAAAATAGCAGACATTATCCATTGTCAAGGACAGAAACCAGAAAGATTGCCTGACTCAAGTCCATGTTTATTATTTTGAGACTGAAATATAAATGCCAACATCAGACCTAGAAATCTGCAATATAGTCAGAGATTAAACCAGAAGACATAAAATTATTTCCTAGAAATATATTTGTCCTCAAAATATGTGAACAAATGGAGAAATGTTAATCTATTTTTTCTACATATTACAGATATTCAACTTTCTCAGCTATATATGATGATAATTAGGCTTCCATTTAAACAAAATGAGTAAAACTTATAAAAAGAAAATTTATAAGAGTTGTGATATATTTTAAAATGATGGAAAGCAATCTGAGGCTATTTTTTTTTATTTAAGAGTGTCTACATTATTTTGGTCTCCTTAACATGTTAAGCAGTAAAATCATGTGTAAAAATGCCAAAAGGCAATATTAAATTATAATAAGTAAACCTTTAGAGTGTGTTATGTGTTTATGTGTATATACACCATTGAAAAACTTAGCTGGAAAAGAGAATAATATAAGGGATGAGGAAGCAATGCTGCGAAGAGTCTTATCAGTCACTTACTGATAGTGACTCAGCATACATAAAACCAAGTCCCTCTGCTTTCAGAGATGGTATCTACAAGCCTCATCATTGAGCCTTGGCTCCTCTCCTCCTACCACAATTTCTAGTACGACTAGCATTGAATGCTTCCTTCTTGTTGGTAACACCCTGATTCCGTTGCCACCATATTGCAGAGCAAGTTCAATACACCGGAGGACCTTGGTTAAAAGTAGTTTAAGTTTTTTTTCTGACTTTATCTGGATCCCATTGATACACATTTTGTTGGAGGGGACTTTTTAAAACGTTTGTATACGATTATATAACTTAAAAACATGATGAAAGCTGAAGTAACCCTTTCATAGTGTGGTGATGGTTACAATGTCCCAGGATGAAACATTTAAGAATATAACAGAAGATACCACTGGAAGACCATTCAATTTTCTAAAAGGTTAGTTAATCTTACAAGGATCTTCACAGAGAAGATATAAATATTTATTTATAATGATATATACACTGTGAATTAAATTTAAAGTACAGAGAATACCTGTTAGTCTTGCATAAAGAGATTAAGTATTTCCATAAGTAAAAGTTAATTTTGTAAGTGCTTTCTCAGTTTGAGAACAACTCAGTCTTGGGAATGTAGTTTGCCTTCCTTTCAGAGAACTCTGCTATCTATTTATAAGATAGAACTATAACTTAGGGTATATAAAACACAGTAATTAAATTACACTTTTTTTCACAACTATTTCTTATACTTTACTTCCATAAAAGTTTTCTTGTTGGAGAGACAGTCTGTTTTGTTGGATAAATACTTTCTTCTTCAGTATAGATACACACTAACATCTATAACATATTAAGATCTTTGTCTTAGATCATTAGTGAAATAATTAGGAGGTAAGATATGATTCTAATATGCTGTGATAAATGTAAGCAAAGGAGAAAGCAAAATGTGATCTTGGAGGATGAACCTATGTTAAGTTTCATCATGGGAAAAATTTGTTGAGAGAAAAAAGATGTGATAAATTGTTGCCCTTGTTCAGGATATCCTTCAATATAATTGGAATGTCTATATAATTCGCACTTGTCCTTCTTGCTAATTTTTTTGTACATTAAAATTAAGCGATCATATTGAAGGTGTTATTTACCAAATTCTCTAAAATCAATAAATATCTATTTGAAAAGGTAAAATAAACATCAAATGTTGAATGAAGTATCAACAGTCCTAAACACAATGCCTTCAGATAGTATAATACATACAAAATTGTACTAAGTTAACTTTCTGAATTTTTTTTTTTACACACAAACATTTATTTATTTTTCTTTCTACATACCCATATGAAACCTTGAACATTACTTTTTTTTTTTTTTTTTTTTTTGGAGAGAAGAAAGGTCTAGTAAGTAGAGTGGTAGAATAATTGAAATAGAAATAGGATGAGAAAAAGAAAGAGAACTGACACTCTTTATTATCAATACAAAGTGCTCAGTCTTAAAAATATCCCTTTACTTGTCTTGTTTGTGGTGACCTCCTTCTCATAATCAGCTCCTTTTCCCCAAGCTACTCTTCCAGTAACATTACACTGCACTTCGGTAATATTTTACATACTTATCTCTTTCTAGACCATTAATCTGATCTTGGTTGTTCAATTCTAAAGTAGTATATCTGGGTACTTTCCTAACAAAGGAAGCAGTTTTTAGTACCAGCAGATACAATGGCTGCATCTGTACTGGGAGATGATTTTGAACCATTAACAAACAGGTCAAAAGGTCCCGTGCTCATCAAATGTGATGTGCTGTGTTCAGGGGTGTGCTGGATGCCTGAGAAAAGAAAAGTATGCATTTATTATGTTTTCCAATTTCCAACATGTCAATACTTCTACTTTGGTCAATTTCAGTTATCAACGGATATCAAAAGGTTTGCAAAATTCTTGAAATTGAACAGTTAGCTTCAGTGATCCAGTACAAGCTAAGACCAGCACATTCCTGCTGAATTAAGTCTAGGGAACAGTGGGTGTCTGTTTATAGAGCAATTTGTTACAAGAGGAGAAACAAAGAATCCCAATACATTTTTGTCAAAACATTTGCAGATGATCTGTCTTTCTATATAAAACTAAAGCAAGGGCATAAATTATTACTGACTGTCATATTTTGAAGGAAAAATAATGAGAATTCAGAACATAAATTGTGGCAAAAAGCCAAACATCAGGACTATAAACATCTTTTTGCATACCATGAAGCTTGAGTACAAGTAACCGCTGTTCATTTTAAATGCACTGTATGAAAGATTAAAATGCCTATTAATGTCTTTTCTTGCTCAGCAATTGTGAGGCCCCAGAAACAGGAAAGTGTGATGGGTCCGAGGGAGCTTATTTCATCTTCATTCTCTTGTTTTTCTTTGTTTGCTTATTTAACAAAGGAATTTACCATTCTATAGAACTCTGTATTAAATTTATTTTTCTAATAATGAGTTTACATTTTAAGAGGAACTTAATTTTGCTAACCTTATCTCCTACAAGAATAAATGCTCTTTGGTTTTAAAATTAAAGTTAAAAAATACTTTCTTTGATCAGGTCAACGTATCAATGTAGTATATTGAGAAGTCTAAACATCAGGATGATAGAATCACTTTAAGTTTCTATCAGATATGATTTAAGCCATCTTTTATACATGTCAACATGATCAATATTATACATTGCAAAGTGGAGGTGAGACTCTGTAATAATTTTATTTGTAACTTCTTTTGTCATCATGCAACCATTTACATTCATTACTGTGTTATATGGTATAGATATAAATTGTCACACTTTCTTGTGGTTCAAAGCATTTAGAAACACTTCTTAGGTTTGGTGAAGGGGTCCACATTGAGGGTCTGTCCCTGTCCAAGGTAGAAATTTATTCTAACTAGAGTTTCTGCCAAACACTGTTCAGCCACGTGCCATGAGCTCCAATAATCAGAAAAGTGCCTTTCATTCATTAAACTAGAGAAGCAACAAAGAAAAGAGAAAGCACCCTCTCCACTATGCATCCTCCATGGCAGGAGAAGCAGAGCTTCCAAAGGCAACACATGGTGTCCAGGGTCTGTGACACAAACCAGACTGTTTGTACCCAATGATGGCATTGATGGGTCCAAGGAGAGCTCTGCTTATCATTTCATTGTAACTGCCATTATATAAATGCAAAAAAAAAAAAAAAAAAAAAAGATTCTTCAGTCCTTCTTGAAGTATCAAATATTATTTTATGCATTTCTGTTTCCTCAAAACCAGTTTTTTAAACTTATGATCAGGTAGTAAAACAAATTATTTAAAACAGTGTTTTACAACTGATAGGCCATAAAATCAGTTTTACTGAAGTCTAGACTTATTTTTTTAAATAAAATAGAACAGACATATGATAGAACACTTACAGTAATATAATAAATAGTTCCATAAAATCCGTCTCATGCATGCCAGTATATGTGTGATATATGTACAATATGTGTATATACGAGTGTATATAAATATATGCATGTATATATGTGTATATACATGTAGTATCCATTGTATATGTCCATTCTTGATTCTTTTTCTCACGCGTGTCTAGTTTTCAGTGAATCAGAGTAACTATACCTTTAAAACACACCAAACTTGATAACTTCTCATCAGCTTGTCACCATCTTGGTAAAGTCACATTATATCACTCACTAGGATTATAGCAAAAGTTTGATAACTGGTCTCTTATTCCAGCCCTTATCTTATTTAGAGTTATCTCAACACAGCCATCATAGTGACCATATTAAAGCATAAACAGAATACTTTCCATCTTTTCCTCAAAACTCTCCAGTGGCCTTTTATCTCATTCAGGATAAAAATCCAAGAGACATTAGAGCCTACAAGGTCCACTGAGGCACAGACACTCTTCTGCCCACACTCCTTTACTTCTCTCCATGCCGTTAGCCTGTTTCATTGATTCTGGCTTCTGCAAGTTTCCCTGAACATCCAAGGCCTTTGTCTCAGGATGCTTTGAACACATCGATTGTTTTATCTGGAAAGATGCCACATGTCACCAAGGCTCATTCTCTCTCCTCCTTAAGTCTCAACTCAAAAGACATGTTCTCAGGAAGGCTGGTCCTAGACATCTTAAAATTTCCACTCTGCTTACCCATGTGAATATACTTCACTTTGTCTTTCCTGCTTGTTTTACCTTCTTAGCACTTATCACCATGTATCACAGTATAAATTTAGTTTGCATTTGTGTTGTTTCCAGCTCAATGGAAGGACATTTTTATTTCTCCTTTGTTTTCTAACATAGTCCCAGTGCCTGGCAGTTATCAGGTGCTCAATAAATGTGTGCTGCCTAATGAATAACTCTTTGTAGGACTTTCAAAGAGATGCTAAAAATCTGTGTTGGGATATTTACCCCATCACAACAGCAAAAATAAATAAGGATCAAGAGGCTTAAGGAGGGAGGGAAGGTGGTGTGGGGGAAGGGGCTCCACGTATATGTTGTATCAGAAAAAATCTGTACGAAGGGGATTGTAAACACCAAACCTTGATGAAGATAGCTTCCTTAGAAGGTCAGAACCTTCTAAGTTTACTCATATGTGGGACATAAAACTGAAAGCCACAGATGAACAAACAAGAAAGACAAACCAAAAGTCATAGACGCAGACAAAAGTGTGCTGGTCACCAGAGGAAAAGTGGTGGGAGGTTGTAAAACGTAAAGGGCCCAAATATATGGTGATGGAAGAAAACTTGACTTTGGGTGGCTGGCACACAATGCAACATACAGATGATGTATCGCAGAATTGTACACTTGAAATCTATACAATTATATTAATCAATGTCACCCCAATAATTTGAATTTAATGGGAGGCTATTGGTTAGATTTTGGGGGATCAAAGGGTTTGATAAAGCCACAGAAGGGCTTAATAGGGGAAGAAACAATTGTGATCCATTATCCATCAAGCTGGTGCCTGCTCCTGCCATGTGAAAATGTACAATACGATATCTTTTAGTCGTCCACGAGTGAACACACTTGAAGAGGTGGGGATACTGGCAAGGGTATGTGTATGCATGTGTGTGTGTTGGAGAGATAAAGCTAATATATCTAAGGTAGAGATCAGAAGTTGACCACGCCCACTTCTCTATTCCCCCATCCATAGGCTAAAGCAGTATGTAACAAGGAAAAGGTAACTATCTAAAACGTGACTCACTGAAGATGCTCAGCTCTCTCTCTGGGATAGTTAGTAATAATGGTGAGTGTTAATTTTCTGCCAAAAGGAGAGGTAAAAAAAATCATGTACTGTAATTTAGGGAAAAAAAAAAAAAAAGATCAGTATTAGCCAGAGTGTGAAAAAGGTTTACTGGAGGAAGGAGATGAAATTGTCACTGGTAATCTGGATAGGAAGGGAGAGGTTTGTATTTCAGGGGAAGAGGAGTCAGAGTTGAGCAACTTGGACTGGCTACCCTACAGAGTGCAGGCGCAGAAGAGAGAGGTGTGTTTGATGCATTTGCTCTGAACTTCTAGGGACATTGTTCAACTGCCTCATAAATCAAAAACCCAGAGATTTGTGGCTGTCATATTTGAAATAAAAAATAAGTAAATCAATGTTGAATTCACAACTCGAACACTATTAGTTGTTCTGGTAAAAATGTCTGCTTTGATTTATGAGTTGATCTGTGTGCTGAGGCTGTCTAGCTGTTGTATGCATCATGTGATGATCAGGTTTTTGATGTGTAAAAAGTGTGATTTAATCTCAATTTCATTACCAATAACACTAAATTGTTTTTTTAAATGACACAATTTATCTTAAATGTTTTGCTTATAAAACTAGCCTCTGAACTAGAACAATAAAAGAAATGTCTGAATATCATTAATCATTAGCCTATAATTAGAGAAAAAAAGTTACTGGCCATTTATGATCATTTACAAAATGACTAAGTCATGTTACCTTTTTATGCCCTTATGTGACAATATGAACCAGAGAAAGTTTACTCAACATGTTCCAGTTTATAAGGAACAAGCTAATCTCTATTTTAGGACATAAGAAAAATAAGCACATTAATTAAAAATAAAGCTTCCAGTTTTATATTTCTATTAAAAAATCCTACAATGCCATCTCATTGAAAAATGCTAATAATTAGAGAAACTATCTTGCCGAAAAATAGAAGGGCTAGTTTTCTAACTTTATCAAGATTGCTTTGAATAAATTATTAATGTACACTTGAAATAAGTTGAACATCTTTATATGTTTATGGCAAAATGCCTTTTTGAGTTTTCACATATACTCTTGTTATTAAGCACAAAATGTGTATAAATAATCTTGAAACAATTTTTAAGAGAAACTTATACTGTGTGTTAGAGAGGCAACAAAAAAGAGGTGACTTAAGTTATATCTCATAATAATAATTTTATCTTTGTCAAGAAAGAAGCTTTGAAAACCTAACTTATTGTAGCTGCAGAAAATGGCTGTCACATCTGTGTGTTAATAAAATGTAGAAATGTAAAATGGGAATGTACAAATATAACTCCCAAAATGATAATAGAATTAAACATGAAGATATTATGTTTCATGCATATTTAACATTAAGTACTAGGTATGGGCTCTTTCCTCAATTCTGTTGTCATATTTGCATATTGAATTCTTCTTAGGACCGGTTCACAAAGACATCACAACAAATTATATTACCATGGAACATCTTGACAAAGTGTATTATTGACATTCTGAATTTCTGCTTATTTGCATCTTTGGATATGACCTTGGTGATCTTAATCTTCAGAAGCTAAACTGGTCTGATCACCAGTACAAACCAGAACAAATGCTGAAGTCCTCTCTGCATTTTTATTTCTCAGGAATGCACATCAACTCTCTGATTTACATTCCAGGCAGTGAGTAGTTTCTGCCCTCCACTCTTGTCTCTTCTCATGACCAGCAGGCAGATGATGAAGCCCGTGCCTCCCAAGCAGAAGCCTCCCAGCCTGGTCATTGATGAGGCTGACAAGTATTTTCGTTTTCTTTTTCTTTTCTATTTTAACGTATCAAATTTCCTTCTACAATTAGGTCATGGAGCCAGCAGATACAACAACACAGTTGCAGTCCTCCAAAGCCTCTGAAATTAACCATCATTAAAGTTGATTCAGGCAAGCTTGTAAAATGAGAATCTATATCCTTTGGGAATTGCATTATTGATCTCATTTCTTACAATCGAGATGCTATTTTAAAATTCTGAATGCCATTTATCTGTTATAAACATGGTGAAAATTTATTATTTTGGAATTTCTGCAGAGACTATGTGAATTACATTAAAATAGTTAAAAGTAGGTTTAAAAATTATTAGAAACTGATGATGCTGATGGTAATCATGTTCATGAATTTTAGTGTATGAGACACACACCTTTGGGACTAGAGAGTGATAACTTTTGCAAAATTATTTAGATTTTGAAGTGCTTGAAATAGTCTTTATGACAATATTAAGCCTTAGAACTTTTTATTTAAAGGAGAAGCTACAAAGGTGCCCAGATTTAAAATATTAAAAAGTTCATTACATATCTATCATTATTTCTCAAGCGACTAAGGACTATGGAGAGTGATTTTTAAAACAAATTTAAATATCTTGGTCAAGCAACTTATTTTTTTTTTAAATATGCTGATACAGTAGGTATCATGTAGTATTCAGGAAATTAGTACTCAGGTGTTCACAGTTTTAAAAAAAAAGGACTACACTCCAGATCATTGCATCTTTCTTAAAATAGAAAATGGAAGATATATTTATTTTACACTAAAAATTTTGGAAAATATAAACAAAAATATCTGTAATAATAGTAGGCATTCCCACTGTACACATGAAGGGTATTTATTTGTTTACATGTTTTTTATCAGCATACTTTTGGACGAAAAAGCATCAGAAAATCCTACTTGTCTGGGCTTTAAGAAAAAAGAGAGCAAGCTGTTATAAAACAGAAAGGTTGGAGATAGAATGCTCCAGGATTATAAATTTAGCTACTAAATTATTTCACTGAGGACCAATGGACCTTTGAAATCCATCTGCCATCCTTGGTATGTTGGTTGGTCCACAGGCTAGCCCTTCATAAGGCCATAGAAATCTGGTGCAGTTCAAGTCAAAACACTCAGAAATGCAAAAGGCCAGTGAATGGAAAAGGAATGTTTTTTAATAGATGATAGTAATCTGTCCTAGAGGTTCCTGGAAAACATGCATTTGTATCTAATTGGCTGGAATTGTTTCACAAGCCAATGCCTAAATTCATCATTGGAAGTAAGAATGACCAGAATGATTGGTTCAAACTGATCAGGTACGAAACCTGCAGCTGAAGACTGGTTTCTGTTTATTGAGCTGGTAAAGGATGAACACAAACATTTGATTCTGCCAGCAACGAAATAAGTATCTATTGGCCAAGCCACCAAAAATTTCGACTAGTGGATATTAAGCATGTCTTCAAATATTTTATAAAAGTTTTTCACCTGGGTCATATAAAGCATCAGTACACCAGCTCTGTTTTGTGTTACTTAGGTTTCTGACTGGATAAGGCAAATAAACTTGCAGAGTGAGTTGACTTTTTTTAATCCCTCATTCAATTTGAATATTTTTATCATATCATTATTTACAAAGTCTAACTTGGGGACTTGGAGGATTTTAGATGTTCCCTAAGAATAAAACTCTCATTGTTCTAAGAGGATGTAAGTCCACCATGCATTCTTTTTTTTTTCTTTTTTTTTTTTTTTTTTTGTGGCATTATTGCTTTCTGTGCTGGGAGAGGGGGGGATGACTGATGAAGGTAAGAATGATGAATTACATAAGATAAGGTAATCAGGCTTTCTGTTTTTAATAT
This sequence comes from Furipterus horrens, assembly GCF_987537825.1. Taxonomy (NCBI): domain Eukaryota; kingdom Metazoa; phylum Chordata; class Mammalia; order Chiroptera; family Furipteridae; genus Furipterus; species Furipterus horrens. The sequence continues at coordinate 15,914,756 of NW_028327171.1, forward strand.
ATTGTTTCTCAGTCCCACTAGATCGCCCATTTGTCACTATTTTCTATATGCTGTCGATCTCAAAGGATATAAATCACGAGTTAATCATGTTGCTTTTTATCAAGCCCTAATAGATCAGCACACATTTCACACTGCACTGGGCCAGCATGACAGGCATACAGAACCAAGGAACTTGAGGATGTTGTACTTTCTCAGCTGGTACCTGTGATTGATGCTGTGGTTGCTAACATGGAATTGACGCTTGCTCCTATCAACATAAGACAATCAGAACAGAAAGCTGAAGTAATATTAAAGTGATAAATACGCCTGTCATCTAACAACCATACCTGTCTTTAAAATCTACCCCTGGTCGAACACACACTGTTAAGCCACATCGATTATCAAACTCAGCATAGTATGCTGAGATTTATTTCACTTAAAATGTACACATTTCCCATGATGATACTATGTCTGCTATGCAGATTGACAAAGATTAGATCAAGAGCACAATGAATTCATTTAACCAGTTGGGAATTGCATTCAGGCAAGAGAATTAATGAGAGCCAATGTAATGGTTAAACAAATTTAAAAATATGTTCTTACTTTTAGGAACTTTTTAAATTAAAAAATAAATAAATCCAAGAGGGTTGCTGTGACTCCAAATTTTTTCAAAACAAAGCAGTGCTTTCTAACAGTTTTTTAAACATCCTCCAACCTTTAACATCCACCCTTTTGGTAGGATTCTCATTTTTACACTTGCAAGATGGCTGCCAGAAATCCAGCTATTAAGCAGGTGTTTCATGAACTAAGAAGATAAAATACAAATGAAGTTTATGTTGTATGTGAGCTTCCTTTAAAGGGCTCCCAGGAAGTTCTGCCTTTATATTATTGGTAAAATGCTACATACATGACAACAAGAACTAAATGGAAGTTGGAGAAATATTTTTTTTGGGGGGGGGCTTATTAAAACCACAAGTAGAACAAGTTCCCTACTTAGAATAAAAGAAGAAAATGAATATTGGGGCACATCAAACAGTTTAGTCACATTTATCAGTGTGAGGTAAATAGTGCTGAATGGCGTGAAAAGGAAAGAGTGACAGAACAGGTAAAGTTCAAAATCAAACTGAGTTTTGACTGGGATGCTGATAATATCATAGCAAGAAAAGAGCAATGGAGAGTAAAGTAGATCTTAATGTATCCTTTTCAGGTGCACTAGAATCTCATCCACTTCCACAGTTTCAGCTTTTTTTTTTCCTGTGCTTATAACTCTCAAATATTCACATGAAATATCTTATGGATGGTGATATCGAAATTATCCAATGTTAAATAATTTGTATCCATATTTCCAAAACTAAATTAGATTTTTTTTTTCTGATTTCTTAATTCCGTCAATGACCCAACTATTCTTTCTCGGGCAAAATTGAAACTCCATAATTAAACCTTAGTCTGTATTCTCCTCCACTTACCTTACACAATTAGATCTCAGTCCTACAGAACACACCCTCCAAATTTCTTTATAGCCCCTTCATTCTTATAACTATTATTCTCATTCATATCTTGGAGTTTTCAAGGGCAAACTGTTTTTCCTGCCTTTCGTCTCTCTTTTGAGCCATCTTTCCTACAAAAAATGAACAGATCTTTCCCAAATCTTGTGAAAAACTATACATGTTTATATGAAGAGATTTATTGAGGAACTGGCTCACACAATTAGAGAGGGTAAGAAATCTCCTGATCTGCTGTCTGCAAGCTGGGGACTGAGGGAAGCCAGTGCTGTGAATGTCCTCTGAGACTGCAGGCCCAAGAACCACAGGAGCAGATCTAGATGAAAGGCAGGAATCGAAACGGGCAAATTTCTCCTTCCTCCACTTTTCTATTCTATTCAGGATTTCAACAGATTTGATGATGCCTATCTACCCACATCAGAGAAGGTAAACTACTTTACTAAATCAACCAATTCAAATATTAATCTCATCTGGAAACACCCTCACAGACAGATGCAGAAATACTATTTATTATAAGCACTCCTTGGCTCCAACAAACTAATATATAGAGTTAGCCATCACACCTTGTTACAATCCCATGAGTCCCTTAATGAAAATTATTTAAGAATCACAGCACCTAATCAAGATGGTTTCTAACCTTTTACTATTACAGTAGTCCCCCTCTATATCATGGTTCACTTATTGCAGCCTCACTGTGTAGCGGGATATTTAAAAATATTATATTTAATTATTTATTGCAGATTTTTTTGCTATATCATGGGATTCTGTGGTACTTTATACATATGTTGTTAAAGTTACATAGGTTTAAGAGTGTAGAATATGTCTAAGAACATAAGTAGTGTTTATAAAAGTGTGGAAAAGGTTAATAAGGGAGTGGGGAAGGTTAATAAGGGACTGGGAATGGTTTATAAGTGTGTGGGAAGGGTTTATAAAGCCTTAAAATATATATAAATACTAAAATAAATGTAAGGTTCCTACTTCGCGGATTTCCACCTATCGCGGCGGGGGGCGGGGGGGGGCTCTTCAACGTAATACCCGTGATAAGTGAGGGATTACTGTATTTCAATTTGCCAATCTTCATTTTTAACCTTCTATTGAGCAATATATACTAAATAATAAGATTACTTATTCCCCCAAAAGTCCCTTTCTCTTACATTTGGACTTTTGCTCACACTCTAACTTTTTGTCTGGGAAACAACCTCCCAACTATACCTATTTTTATATTATTTAACTTCAAATACAAATAAAACTTTCTCCATATTAAATTTTCTTATTTATTCAGTTGGTTGTATTAGTTTTAGTTTTTAGACCCTCATCGTATTTAATTTTTACCTTTTTTAAAACATTTAACTTAGTAAGCCTCTTATTCAAGTAATTTGATATGATTATACACGATATGTATTCAAGTGCTCAGATACAGTTTTATACTCTCTTTTTGATTGCTTAGTTCAAAATACATAGTTATTAATAATACTAATTATCAATGTGTCACCTGATATGTTAAGGACAGTGTAGAAACATGATTCACTGATACGCCCATAAAAAATGTAGACATTAACAGATTTTAAATCAGGTGTGAAGTATGGTATATGTGATCAAAGTTCAATATTAACAACCAGTATTTGTCTTGAGACCACATGAACTTTACTACAACATGAAGATAGTCTATATCATTGCTATTCCAACTTTAATGTCCATGTGAATCATTTAGGAATTTTATTTTAAATGCAGATTCTAATTAAGACAGTCTTTGATAAGGCCTGAGATCTGCATTTCTTTAAGCTTTCCAGTGGGGGAATCCTGCTGATCCTCTAACTACATTTTGAATAACAAAGGCAATGAGTAAAGGGCAGGTTCAGGAGAAGGTATTTGATATACATTTTTTGTGGGTGTCTAAGTCTACACAGCTGTGAGTGATACACTATTAGCAATAATATCTACCTCATGCTGTTGATGCGAGTATTAAACTAGATTATGACTAAGAAAGGGTTTTTTACAAATATCACCATGTTATTCCTTCAGTCATATGTCAGTTTGAAAATAGGTATACACTTTTCTCCAGAAAACTGAAATTACACATATCAAAAATGTAAACATAAACTTTTTTGATAAATAAATTATATATCTTTAAATATAACCATTAAAAAACAATATTCTATTACTACCTTTAAACCTCCAAAGATCTTTCCTCAACTTTTTTGATCCAATTTTCGCATGTGAAATTCTTACAAAGATAAGAGTGGATAAATTTAGAGATGTGGATCCAAAATTTCACAACTAAGTTTCTAGAATTCTTCTAAATTATTTTGTTAATTTTTATGCTTTAAAGCTTTGAAACAACTTGGAAAACTCACATTCAATAAATACTAAGATATATACATATATATGTGTATATATGTATATATCAAAAACAAGAATTTATATATACATTTAAGCATTGTCAGTGTGTCAAACCAACCAAGCCACTTAGCAATTAGCACCCATAGTCACAAAATGCCAACTAAGTCCAGAAGCATGTTCTTCTCATCAAACAGTTCAATTGTTTTTATTGATGCATGCCTTAGTCATAGACCAGGTGTTCTGAGCTTAAAATATGAATTCATTTTCCAAAATTAAGCTAGAAGCCTAATGAAAAAAGCTGGCTGCAAAGGCGAATGACACATTACATCACGACAATCGCCAGTTGTAAATGATTCAGACAGCAATTGAATACGCCTCTAATTTGTCTGATATAGGTAGTGGGAAGAAATTTCTTTAGCTCAATTTACTTTTTGTATTTCACAGCTGCATTTCTCAGGAATATAGAGCCCATTTCTGCCACTAAAAGGCCAATACATTTTCTCTGAATAACACCGCATTGCACTGCCTAGCCTAAGGGAGATACACATTTATCTCATTAAAAAATGTTATTAACAACAACAAAAAACTTCTGCAACATTACAACTAAAATTGCAGTAATTGTTAGTAAAAATGATTTCTGTTTTGCTTCATCATTAAATTCTTTGTAAACCAGTGTGGTTAACTGTGCAATGTAAAAGGAGCTGTTTAGTTTTTACTACCTCTTTCTCTTTGGATGTTTCTTTTCTGAATGAATTTAATTGATTGAATTGTGGTAAACAATGAATTCATCTGAAAGAATAAGAAGTTTATTTGTCCTGTTTTGCATCTCAAGGAAAAGTTTATGTGTTGAAAAACTATTGTTATGAGATATTAATTTGTATTAAATAGATGCAGTGAAATGCAACATTAGATCTTTAAATATGAAATAAAATTTTTAGTAGTAACTTAATGAATGAAAAAAAAATTATCATCTAGCCCTAAGTCATAATGTGTATGTTAATGCTAGGGCAAGTCCAAGTGGCAAGAGTTTTATAAAATTAGTATATATTATTTTTTGTATACTTTTTATACTCATCAGAATAATCTACTTTCCTGAATTTTTAACACAAACACACACACTCACACACACCTGTTCAGTCATTCTCTTCTGAATTTACTAGATATTTCAGATAAAATTTCTAATTTATTTCCCCATGTAAATTCCAAAATGTATTGAGAAAAAAAGTGATTAATTAAATAGATTATCTTTAGTCCTGAAAATTAAAAGTAACATGTATACTTTAAAACAATCACATTGACTATGATCTCTCTATGGATTTAAGAATATGATCTGTGGATATAGTTCTTAAATATTTAACACTCTATCTATAAGACATGCATTTAATCCCAAATTCTATTACTAGGTACATGAAAGGATTATTTGGCACCTCATATAAATTAATAGTTTTAACTACTTTTTAATCAATATTATATAAATAATGTTGACAAATAATTTATTGTTTTCTTGTGATTATAATATAGGACCTGAAGATAAAATATTACATATTCTATGTATTTTTTGTTTAAAAAAAAGTAGCAGGGAGTTTCATTTTTAATGTTTTAAGGACACTATATTTTCCACAGTGGCTGCACCAGTCTGCATTCCCACCAACAGTGCATGAAGGTTCCCTTTCCTCCACATCCTCACTAACATTTGTTGTTTGTTGAATTATTAATGATAGCCATTCTGACAGGTGTAAAGAGATATGTCATTGAGGTTTTAATTTGCATTTCTCTGATGATTAGTGATGTTGAACATTTTTTCATATGACTATAGGCCCTCTGTATGTCTTCTTTTGAGAAGTGTCTCTTCAGGTCTTTTGCCCATTTCTTAATTTGGTTGTTTTCCTGGCATTGACTTGTATTTGTTCTTTGTGTATTTTGGAGATTAAACCTTTTTCAGATGTATCATTGAAGAAAATGTTCTTCAATACAGTGGGCTACCTATTCAGCTTGCTGATGGTTTTTTTAGCTGTGCAGAAGGTTTTAACTGAATACAGTCCCATTTGTTTATTTTCTGCTTTGTTTTCAGTGCCTTAGGAGATACATTGGCAAATATATTTCTACATTGAATATCTGAGATTTTACTCCCTATGTTTTCTTCTAAGATTTTTATCATTTCTTAACTTATATTTAAGTCTTTTATCATGTTTGAGTTTATTTTTCTGTATGATGTAAATTGGTGGTAATCCTTTTTAACCTAAAGATTCTACTTCTAGGAATACAACTCAAGGATCCACCAGTACACATTATATATATATATATATATATATATATATATATATATATATATATATATATATATATTTCCCTATGTTTATGTTTATGGCAGTTCTATTTATAGTAACCAAGATTTGAAAACAGCCTAAGTGTCCATTAGTAAATGAGTGAATAAAAAGGCTGTGGTACATTTACACAATGGAATACTATGCAGCAGTAAGAAAGAAGAAACTCTTACCATTTGCAACAGCATGGATAGACCTGAAGAAAATTATGCTAAGTGAATTAAGCCAGTCAGTGAAAGAAAAATACCACATGATCTCATATATATGTGTAATTTAATGAACACAAAAAACTAACGAATGAAATAATAACAGAAGCTTAGATACATAAAACAGAATTACAGCTGCCAGAAAGGAAGAGTGGTGGGATGGGATGAAGGATGGTGAAGGGATTTACCAAATAACATTCATGCACAATCCACGGGTGCGGACAACAATATGGGGATTGGCTGGGCATGGGAGAGGGTGGGATTGGATGGAGGTGAGAAAAAGGAGAAAAAGCAGGAACAACTGGAACAGCATGCACAATAAAACAATAGTAATGGCTGGTTTGGCTCAGTGGATTGAGCGTCGGCCTGCGAGCTAAGTGTCGCTGGTTCGATCTTCCAGTCAGGGCACATCAGAGAAGGAAAACTCTGACTCCAAAAAACCTCCGCTGCCTTGCGGCATACCTCTTCAGGGGAAAGGCTAAGGGAGTAAACCCCGACAGAAAATCCGGAGCCGGAGTCCCTAAGGCGGTTTGACGTTGTAGTCAACACCGGCAACTCCTGCGGCGCACCTGAAGCCAAGCTGTATTGACTCCGTCTTTCCCTTGGATCCTTCAGCTGCGAAGAGAGGGGGGGTCTGCTGCATGGGCAACAGCAGACCCTCCATATCACCCTGCCCAGGCTCTGTAGCTTCAGCTTCACTGGAGAGGACACTCCAGCGTCATCGCAAGATGTCGATTCAACACGGGAGGAGACAGATACCGTGTCACTCCCGAGTCGGACTGCACAGCCATTCTCGGCGGTGCAGATAGACTCTTAAGAAGCTACACCATCGTCTCTCGAGACGGACGGCTGCCGACAATGGGGGTTTAAACCTATCATGGGCTTTTATTTTAGTGAAACAATAATGTTAGAGAGCATGCTTCAACATTTTTGAAAAGCCCTATTATTTTTAACAATTTTATTAGATCTGTGTTTTGTAGTCTCAATGATAGTCATAAATATGATGTATTAACATAGATGTAAAAATATGAAAATTAGGTATCATACAAAATATTGTTGCAAAAATTAATATTTATCATTCTACCTGCTGTTATTTTGGTTACTATAAAGTTGGTTTAATTAAAGTATGCCATTTCTGTTGAACTCAGAAAAATAATACTGAGCATCTGTACACTTTAAGGTCACTTACTCCAGGAACAACTGGCATGATCCTCTAAGGAGCCAGCAGGAACATGTGAATGATAATAGCGCAACAGAGACCCAGGAGGACAGTAATGATGACAGCTTGCCTTGAGGAGAGCACTAAACGCCCGCTTTATCAATCTGAAAGTTCCCTCACATTGAAATTCACACTCATAAAAGAATGAGTTTGTCTTAAAAATTATCATTCCTGAGCAAGTAGAAGTATATAGGGAAATCAATTTAATTATATTTTAGAAATTAATAAGAATAATTGCAAGTTGCAAGATAAAGAAATATATAAACAAATAACAATATTTACTAAACACACATTATGTGCTAGGAAACTTAATGTGATAGAAACAAAGAAAAAGGAGACCTTACTTTTCTTTTCAGAAAAGCTAGGCCAAGTGTTGCATTGAAATATAATAACAATGTAGTAGTTTTGAAGGGTAGAGGAGGTGGAATCTAACATATCAAAAGTTTTAACAGATTCATATCTTTATTAGTTTGGGCCACTGTATGTAACTAAATACCATAAACAGGTTGGCTTAAACATGAGATATTTATTTCTTACAGTTTTGGAGTCTAGAAAGTCCATGATCAAAGTACCAGTAATTTGGCTCTTGGAGAGAGTCCTGTCCCTATTTTTTATTTATTTACTTCTTTACCAGGGGAGAGTGTGAACGCAGTCCCCCACAACCACAGATTATGCAGTTGAGCTTCTCATATTTGGGGAAATCACAGGGGTCAGCACATCCGAGGCGCAATGGATGAGCATCACCCTTGGAGAACCACCTTCATGATCGTGGAATCTCTCCTGCCAGGTAAGTACGTATTTCTGTCTTATAGATGGTCACCTCTTTTCTGAGTCTTCACAGAGAGCTGTAGTCTCCTCCCAATCTTATAAGGGTACTAATCCCTTCATGAGAGCCCATTGGCAACACCTCATCAAAACCTAATGACCTCTAAATACCATTACATTGGGAATTAAGGCTTCAACATGTGAGTTGGGGAGGAAGGTCATAATATTTAGTCCAACACAGTTCCCTTATTGAAAATAAAAGCAAATCAGTGTTGATTTCACACATATCCTGTTATTAAACCTAGTTTCTGTGTTACTGTATATGAATATGACTCTTGGGGTGGTAGGAACCTCTTTTGTAGTTTTGACCTCAGAAACGCAAACAGACTCTAAGGAGATGATAAAGAGTACGTGTTTTCAAGTCAGGAAAACGCTGTGAAGAATCCTGGTTCTACTTCCTAATTTGGTAAGTTGTTGACTACTTAAGATCTTTCTTTACTTATTGGTGAGATATTTATAATAATACTTACTGAGGAGAGGTTTATTTTTATTTTTATTTTTTATTGTTTTTCTATTAGTTATCCCATTATTCCCCCATTGCTCTCCCTTGCCCCCCCCATAGTTAATCCCCACTCTGTTGAGGAAGTTGTGGGTTTTATGAGGATTAAATTAGTTGACACACTTTGAATGGTACCTAGCCCGAGATAAGGCTCCAAAAATAGTGGCCAACAAACAGAAATTGACAACTTTTTAAAAATCTTAACGAGATTGAAAAGGGAACATGATCTTTTAGGAAGAAATACTGATTCTACTAAGGTCAAACAGCATTAATGCATGTTGAAATAGAAGGTGAGTAATACACTCTAGATAATTTTTAACCAAAATGCTTTTATATCTCTAAAATTTCAGAATGTCTTTCTGCATTACAAATACATTTTTAAGTGTATATTTAGAAGTTATTAACTATATTAAGATTCTTCTCTCCAAATATATCCTCTACCTTGTTGGCATTAACTACAAAACAACTGTCAATATCTATAATTTTGGTTCAAAATCTTCCTCAAAATCTCAATTAAAATTTGGAGTTAGTGTTTATATTGGCAACATGGAAATTAAAATATAATAATTATGTTAAGCCTTTTTTTGTTAATGAAAATTTTATGACATAATAGGCACAGAAATATGAAAATAGCACAATAGTGTTCTTCCTTATTTTTATAAATTAAAATTTTTGATCAGCTTATTAAAAATACAAGGGTTGCTGAAAAGTTAAATGTACAGTAATAACTGTGTTCCCTACTCGAATACCTTATTACTACTATGAATCTTAGCATCTACACTACAGATTATTTCATTAACTTGTTTAATGTAATTGTCCTTTAAGAAAGATTGTTCTAAAAGATGTTTTCTTTTCTTTATGTTTAGACATGACAGAGCAGATTTAATAAACTACTAATCACTTCCACAATCATCTAATGTATATGATTTAAAGTTACTTTGTAAATAATAGAATGATGGAAATAACACAGCATATTGAGACGTACATTGTTATCCTAAGTGTGTGATGATCGACAGATTTTGTAACTTCTTTGACTTTCAATTTCATTATTTGGGAGATAAAAATTAAAGTACATTTCTGAAAAATTTAAATGGCTTTTTATCAGATAACTAATTCATGTAAGTACTTAGTGTAGTTTTTAAAACTTAGCAGGCATCCAAGTTAGAGCTTAATAGATTTATTTCATTTTTTAAAAAGTATTTATTAAACATATATGCCAGCACTTTTCTGGGTACCATTAGCATGCAATATGAACAAAACAGACAAAGCTTACACTTCAGAGTTCTATTCCATACATTACACATGCAGAGATATGCATTTTAGATATGAGTGTTAAAAAAAAAATTGCCATCTTACAGGTTGATTTGGAGTAAACCTCAAGATCCATTAGAATTTAACAATGCCACAAATTAAAGTCATTCAAAATCCATGCCATCATGCCTACATATTTCCTTGAGTTGAATAAAATGACTTCTCTGCGGCTATCTAAAATAGAACATTCTTTATTACTTAATTAACATTATCTGTAAGATAAAAACACACTAATTTCTGAGGAGAAAAATGCAAGGACTGAGTTCAATTTTCCAAAGAGTGCATTTTAAGGTTATAGGTAATACCTTTTAATTATTACAATAATTACCACTATTTTGAATTTCATATATTAATCTCTATGATGTTTCTCAAGATGATGTACATATTAGTAAAAATGATTCTAAAGGGACCTTGGGCTGATGAGGGTATGAGCTTTTGTGACTAGATATTGATGATCTGTTAGTTTCTGGCTTAAATAAGAAGTTAAGAGTTAACATCCAAAACTTGGACATTAATTAATATCCAGTTTTAAAATTTCTTTCCCCAAACTAGAAGATATAATAGTCCTTAACTTTCATTCTCACCTAGCAACCAGGTCCTCCTTCCTTTTTAAACTGATATAAGTAATTGCTGCCTCTTTAAACATATATGATTTCTCCAGATTACATAGAACACCAATCTCACAATCCAACCTTTTCATGCACTTTTGTTTCATAGTAGAATTTTGTAGAAATGGAAGTTGAAGTTTTCTCATTTTATCTAAGGAAAAAATTTAAAATTATAACAGATAGGATTGGCTTTATAGTTTTCAAAGCTGTCCTTTTTCATATTATCAAAAATTCAAATAGTTTTGGTCAGATGAACTCCATTCTGAGTTGTTATTCACTGAAATTGGAAGACATGTGGCTTAATACAAGACTTTCATCTTATAAGGAAGTATTATCATGTCATGGGTGAATGTTTGTGACCCCCCCATAATATGTTAAAATCTTAACTGCCAAAGTTAGTGATATTAACAGAAAAGGCCTTTGGAAGAAGCTTAAGTCACTAAGATAGAGTCCTCATTAGTAGAATCGGTGCCATATAAAACAGAATCTTTAGAGATCTAAAGATACCATAAGATACCATATGAGTACACAGTGAAAAGACACTGGTTATGAACTAGGAAAAAGGACCTCACCAGAATGTGACCATGATAGAATTTTGGTCTTGAAATTCCCAGTCTTCAGTCCATGGTATTTTGTTATATGAGCCCAACAAAGACAGTGTCAGGTCATAAGTGTAGACATGAAGGCTAGAAAAGGTCAGGTCTTCATGTAGTTTACATGTTGGTGGTGAGACCAAAAATGTATCGGTTAATGGGTAATTTTATTTCTAATTTAAGGTAACAGAAGGTGTTTTAAAAATTAAAGGTAGTAACAAAAATGATGGGACATGGAGGTGTGTATTATTGTATAAAAGGATGGATACAGAAAGTACCCTATGACAACAAAACATGGAAGCCATGACATGGGGAAATGTGAGGCAGAAGGCTTGTTGCAGGTGTAGTCCTTAGGGCAACATGATATACTCCAATAAAGGCCCAATGTTGTTACAAACAACTTGGTTGTTGTCTTCAGAACCTTCTTTACCATGTTCTAGAGAATATAAGACTGATGATGATAATATAAAAGACTGATGATGAAACTATATGCCTAAACCCTGCCAACTCCTCATGCAGAGTATGCAGTTATTCAAGGAGAAAACTGGCATATTATTTTAGATGGACTGTTCAGTAAGTTAATATATTAGTATATAATTTGTGAGAAGATGGCATCTTTTAAAAGTGGTTACATCACACTCTGGAAAGAACAATAATTGATATCAACCAAGCAGGGTAGCAAATGGAAAACAGTAAATATTAAGGACTATAACCCCAACTTAATTCACATGTTGTCAAATGGAAAGTCTAGATATCGGAATGATACTATATGAAATCAAAGCTATATTAATTAATTGTTTCAATGTACATTAATTTAATGACTTTTATGGATAATGACCTCAAATCTTGGAGGGGATGGGAAAAGCAGTAATAGGGATAATGTCCAGTTTTACATATTTGGAAACTTGGCAATTCCAGATGAGAAATTCATGAGAGGGAACACCTTTGGGGAGGTTGAAAGAGGCAAGATAAAAAAAAAATATGTAAAAAAAAAAAAAAAGCCAGGCTTTGCTGGGTATACTTTTCTAGTTGTTGACCTGGTGATGGACAGAGTGGCAGTGTTCTACTAGGTAAGAGTTTACAGAGACTGTGGATTCTTTAATTGGTGTTTCCTTAACCAATGGATTAAGGGAGAAGAATAGGACCTTGCAAAATATTTGCGGCACCTGTCTGCCTTACTATATCAATTAGGCAATTGAAATTGGTCCTTGGAGAAGGACACCAGACAAAAAATGCAGGGTGCTGTAACATCATAGCCTGATAGCCTCAATTGTTCCTGATGTTGAAATGCCTTCAAATATTTCTTTGAATCACAGTAGAGATTATGGAAATTAAACAAGTTGTATAATTTTTTTCTAGAATTATCAAGTTTACTTCAAAGCTCAAATGAAGCAATGTATTAATTATAATAATGTATTCACTATATTCTACACTCATGGTCTGAAATACAAATGAAACACTATAATTTATTGTTTAATAATCTACAGTGCTTGGTTAAAAGGTAACAAAAAATTTAGTAATATAAAACTTGTACTTTTGTCTCCTTACTTTAAAATCAACCCTCAGGAAATTGGTAGTAATTTATAGAGCATAAGATTTATATCAGCTTTAGCCATGCAATGTAAGATGAGCTACAGAAACTTTGTGCAAAACTGTCTAATGGGGTGCCCAGATGCAGAATTTATTGATAGGCTAATATAAAATGCCAACAGATCCAACTGTTTAAAATTACTTTCTATTTCTCAAACTTGTGTAATGTTGAGATAGAAAAAATGAAAATGTGATGTTTGGTCAAGTATCAAGTACATGATTTTGAAAGATTAAATTTTCTTCATAAGATTATGTTGTGCATTTTATAAATGAAATAAAATAAAAAAGCATATAAAATTCTTGACAATGGTAAAAAGAGAGACTAGTTCATTGTGCATAGCTTTTAAATATTTAATAATTCCACAATCATTCTGAAATTTTAACAACTGACAACTTCAAAACTAAAAAGTCAAATTTATACAATTTTTATAATTTTAGAAGTTTAAGTTTATACTAGCTTTTATTTTAGTTTTATTTCTATGCCCCATTATAATCAAAGATGTTATTTGTTGGATTTTATTTCAATATCATGACTTCAAATTAAATAAACTATATATAAGAGAAAACAACCTAATTTATAATAATCTGATTTTCACAAATTTTCTGCAAAAAATATATGACTTAAAATTTATAGTTGACTGTTTATATATAAAAATTAATAATCTATAAGTGCCTGATTTACCTGATTACTTCATTTTTTCAATGGCATGTGTAGACAGCTTAAGAATAACTGGTAATATATTGTATAGAAATAAATTATGGGTCCTTAGTCTTAAATGTATTTAAATTATCTTGAAAATTATAGGTTGTTATATAATCTTTCTTACATTTTATAGTGCTTCAATATTTTTTATATAAAGTTCATACAGCACATTTTTTCAAGACTGATTATTTTCTCTGACAGTAAATATAGTCTATTAATTTTGCATAAATTGTTATTTTATTTTTACTCTGGTTTATTTAGTTTTTTGATTTCCTCATTGTGTTAAAATCCTAGGTTACTATGTTTATAAAAACAAAAATTAAAATACAATATAATATCATATTTATATGAATTTGGATATAATAAGATTTAAAATAAAATATTATTGCTGATTGGTACCAGTTCTCATACTTCCCCTTTTCAATAACTGAAACCAATTATCTTCTGTCTTCTAAAAATCTTTACATATATAAATGATACAAACAAAGAGAATAATTTATGTGTTTTTAAAATTATATATCTAATCTTGTAAAAATACTCTAAAGTTTGAAAAAGTATCATATTCCATTTTGCAAATATTTGTCTTCTTTAAGTAAATGTCTACATAGTTTACCCCACTATTTTTTTTCTTTTTTAACATAACTTGTTGCAGAGTGAGATATGTTCACTTTTTTATAAATAAAAATAATCCTTATCTCTATCTTATATAAATAGTACCTTTACAGCTTCAGTAATATTTCATTTTAGAATAGTTTTAAATGTACAGACAAGTTGCAACAATACTGGACAGTTTTCCATAAAACCTGAAACCCTTTTATCTCATTGTATCTTACTATACATTACCTTAGTTAGTCATAACTGACAAATATAAATCAATTTTATTAACTAAAGTGAATATTTTTGTCTTAGTTTTTACCTAATGCCCTTTCTCTGTTCTGGAATCTCATATATAGAATACCACATTATATTTAGTTGTCATATGTCCTTAAAGTCTCCTTGACTATATTTTTCCTTGGGTTCAGTTACCTTGGTTTGATAGTTTTTAGGTGTACACTCCTGGTATTTGGTGGACTGTCTACAAATTTTGCTGTGCCTGATGGTTTCTTCGTGGTTAGATTGTGGTCACAGGTTTTGGGGAGAAAAACTGTTAAGGTTAAATGTAAGTATCATTACATTATTTCAAGGATTTATGCTACCAAGATGACTTACCACTGATAATGTTAAAACAGCATATATTTTCATAATAATTTATATTTACATGTTACAGAAATTTGAAAATATATTTTTGCTTGGAACACAGTGATTTGAAAGGTAATGTCAGCACACTAAGAAAGGTGCACATCTCAGGGAAGACTTATTTTTTAAGAATGTGAGATGATAAAGTAAGAACATTATTTCACTTATTTAATATGAAAAGGAAAATATTTTTATGTGCAAGTATATATTAGGTGTCATGTAATCTTATTTTCCTAATTCAACTTTTTGGTTTGAGTAGTGCCTAATTTTATCTCCCGATGAATAAAAATCCATGGTTATGCCATTACACTAAAAAATATTTTTTTCCTGTGTCATATGGAAAGCAATTTCAAAGTCAACAAATATATTTAAAATGATGATGTGTATAAATACAATATTAAACTTATGGACCAAAAATCAAGGTGCATCATACATCTTAAATCATCTTCATAAGCAAAATAGCAGACATCATTATCCAAAATCTGAGCTATACAACAAAATGTCACTTAAAATTTATGATTATTCAAAAGAACTTATGCACCCTTATGTTCATTGCAGCACTGTTTACAATAGCTAAGTGCTGGAAACTACCTAAGTGCCCATCTGTAGATGAGTGGATCAAAAAACTGTGCTACATTTACACAATGGAATACTATGTAGCAGAAAGAAAGAAGGAACTCCTGCCACTTGCAACAACATGGATGGAACTAGAGAGAATTTTGCTTAGTGAAATAAGCCAGGCAAAGAAAGAAAAATACCATATGATATCACCTAATACAAGAAACTAAAGAACAACACAAACAAAAGAACTAAATAGAACAAAGAGCAGAATAGCAGTCAATAGGGGGGAGGGGAGAGGGAGAGAAGGGGGATAATTAAGGGAAGGGTTTAGTCAAAGAACGTGTATAAATGACTCATGGATATGGACAATGGGGAGGGATATGATTACAGGAGAGAGGGTGGGCTGGGTGGGGGAGAGAAATGGGGGAAAAATGGGACAACTGTAATTGAAAAACCAAAGAAAAAAAATATGATTATTATAAAGTCGTGCCTGTTCTATTGAAAGCAAGCAGAAAAAACAATTCAAGAGTTATATGTAATTCACTTTGAATAGGATAAGAAGTCAGTTTAAAACTAGAATTTCTATAAAAATAGAAAATATATGTATACATATGTTTATACATATATGAGGTCTGTCCAGAAAAACTTCAGCCATTGTTAATATAACAAGAATGGTTTGTGTGACACTGATGTAACCTGGCAGCCAAGGAGAGTGAACTGGAATGCACATGCATAAACAATGATGACTTCCCGGTACTAGTCAGTGGGAGTGGTAGATGCCATTGAGTGAGCATGTGTACAATGTGGCCACCGCATTCAAAATGACTGAGTGACTAGAGCAACGAATCTGCATCAAATTTTGCATTAAGCTTGAAGATTCCTCCATGGAGACTACTTGGATGATTCAGAGGCTGCAGCTATGGGCAACTGGTGATTGGCAGCTTCATCATGACAATGCACATGTTCATGCATATGTCTCATGCAGTTTTTTGGCCAAATTAAATCACTCAGGTAAGTCAACCCCCCACAGCCCAAATTTGGTGCCCTGTGATTTCTAACTTCTCCCACAACTAAAATCACCTTTGAAAGGGGAGAGATTTCAGACCATTGATGAGATTCAGGAAAATATGATGGGGTAGCTGATGGTGATTGAGAGAACTGTGTGAGGTCCCAAGGTGCCTACTTTGAAGGGGACTGAGGCATCATTGTCCTATGTACAATATTTCTTGTATCGTGTATCTTCTTCAGTAAATGTCTCTGTGTTTCAAATTACATGGCTGGATACATTCTGGATGAACTTTGTATACTAACATACACATATGCTATATATTTTATATGAGAAACTCAGTGAATTGGATAAAGTGCTCATTAAATAAAGCTGAATTTAAAATTAATGTCCTGTTTCCCCCCAATCCTCCTCCCCTCTGACAGATATCAGTCTGATCTAGGTATCAATGCTTCTATTTGTTAAATTACTTTATTGATTAGATTCACACATAAGTGAGATTCTATGCATAAACTGGGGCAGGCAGAGACTTGACTTTGGATGATGAGTGTACAATGCAGTATGCAGATAATGACTTATTGAGTTGTACACTTGAAACCTATATGGTTTTATCGATCAATGTCACCCCAATAAATTTAATAAAAAATAATTAAAATTAATAACCTGTAAAACTGAGCTGTAAAATACTGCATAGATATATCCAGGCATGGGAAATTAAAATAGAAATTAAACAATATATAATTTTAAATAAGAATTCTAACATATATAGAGTTGTAGCTACACATGTAAAGCATAGTCTACCTGGTGGATACATAAGCTGTATCTCCCTCTTTCTACCTTATAAAACGTCAGTTTTTTCTAAGTCATAACACCAGCCAGAAAAATCCATGGCTACTTTTATTCAGTTTCTGTTCAGAATACAAAACCCATATCAGACCTTGATTTCAAGGACTCAGTAAGGTCCCACTATCTAGGTACTCCTTTAAACTTCTATTTTCATAAGAGTCTTCATTTTTGGATTTTATGTTTGTTTTCTGATTCTGAAACTAGCAGTCCTGCACATTTAAACCCATGAGTGTTTGGTGTTTATAATCTGTTTCAGATGTTTTAGGAGAAATTGAGTGATAGCTGATAGCTTCATGGATATATATGGTAAAACTGAATATGCAGGTGAAGTGACAAAATACATATATAAAAATGCATAATTCAAAAAAAATGCAGAGAAACAGAAAAAAGTGAAAAATGAAAAGATGACGCAAATACACCATAAATAGTGTGATACAAGACATGTCTAAATGCTTCAATTACAAAGCAGAGATTTTCAGGTTGGATTAGAAAGCAAGTTCTATATATTGCCTATGAGAAAAAAACTATAAATATAAAGCCAAGAGTATATTAAAAGTTAAAGGATTGGAAAAGATAAACCATGTAAATACTAGTTAAAAGAAAGGCAGGGTTATTATATTAATATTAAACAATTTCAAATTCAGATCATATAATATTAATCAATATTAAGAAGTTCATCTCATAATAAAAAAAAGTGTAAATTCAGCAAGAGGATGTAATAATCTTGAATATTTGTGCACCTGAAAACAGACCTTCAAAGTATATAAAAGTGAAACCAATTTATTGTATATATGGAATAATCCACAATTACAGTTAAACTTTTCAATCTCCCTCTTTCAACTATTGAGAAAATAAATAAACCTAAAATCAATGAGGGCATAGAAAACTTGAAGACCATTACCGAGTTGATCTAATTGGCAATTACAGAATATTTCATCCAACAACTAAGGACGTATGAAACATTTACCAAGTTGGTATATAAATCAAGCCTTAATAAATTAAAGAGGAGTGTAAGCATATAAAGTATTCTTTCACACTGCAGTGGAATTAAATTAAAAACAAATAACACAAAGGCCTATGGAAAATCCCAAAATATACGGAGATAAAAAGAAGAATTCTAAATAACTCACAAGTCAAAAAATAATTTAAAAAATTATTATAGAAAGTATTTTAACAGGATAAAAATAAAATCACCTTATTGAATTAATGAGAGCTTCCAAGCCATACTTAGGAAAATTAAGAGTAATAAAGAAAAATAATTTCAAACCAGTGCTCTCAGCTTTGACTTCAAGATACTAGAATAGGAAGAAAAAGATGAAACCCCAAAATAGAACAATTTGAAGGAATTAATGATCAGAATAGAAATCAATGAAATAGAAAACAGACAATGAGAAGATATCTATAAAACAAAACTGATTCTATAATAAAATTAATAAATCATTAGATAGATGGCTCAGAAAAAAAATAAGAAAGAAGTCATAAATCATCATTACTATAGGGAATCAAATGATAAAAACCTAGGTGCTTATAGATAGAGAATATTATAAACAATTTAATTACCATAAATTCAAATTAAGTTGAACATTTCAAATTTCTTTCATACAATATTTTTTATTGACAAAATTTATATTCCCTAGGCAGTATCTAGATTTAGAGCCAAAATAAATTTGTTAGTTACAAGACACATTTTCTTAAAAGATCACCACTCACGTAGTTCCTATTGAGAACACACAAAAACATTAAAAATTCTCATACTCTCACATAAACAGTCTGAATCACACATCATCCAACACATTTCCCTAAATTTAATTGAAGTAGAAATAGACTTAAAATAAAATGAAATGGAAAAAGTTGGTTTCACATAGCAAGAATATTTCACATCAGTTAAAGACATTAAACTTTTAGTTTAAAAATTTCCCACAAAGATATTTCTAAACCTAAACTGTTTTGCTTTAAAATTATACCAAACATTTGAGGAAGAAATAATATTAACCCTACCCAAAACTCAAAAATTGAAAAAGATGAGCCATCCATCTCTGAAGTCAACTTATCTTTAAAACCAAAACCAGATAAACACATTGTAAGAAAAGAAAGCTGCAGCTCAGTATCTCTCTTGATCAAAGATTAAAAAAAAAATCATTAACCTGATCATTATTTTGGAAATGCAAAGTTGATTTCTTATTCAAAGTCATTTAATGTAATTAACCATATTTTTTTTAAATGAAGAAAAAATAACATAAGATCATCTTAATAGATGCAGAAAAATACATTTGAAATATTTCAATATTTATTCATGATAAAGACTCATAATGCTAGAAATAGAGGAGACTTATTCTGTTATAAGGCATTGGAGTAAACAGAATAATTTCCCTCTCCCCTAAATTGCCCATATTCAAAAGCTACTACAAATAGTTAACAGATCAGTGCAGGAAGTTGACAGGATATAAGACCAACATACAAACATTAATTGCATTTATGTATATTAGCACAAAAATCATAATTAACTAAAAATACATTCATAAAGTATTTAAATTATGAAATGTCTAGGTGTAAGTCTGGAGAAATATATACCTGACCTTCCACTAAATACTACAAAGCATAGCTGAGAGAAATTAAAGGAGACCTACAGAAATGGATAGAACTAGGGAGTATTATGTTTAGTGAAATAAGCCAGGAAATGAAAGACAACATATGATCTCGCCTAACAGAGGAAACTAATGAACAACACAAACAAATGAGCAAAATAGAAACAGAGGCATGGAAACAATGAACAGACTGAAAATGACCAGAGGGGAGGCAGTGAGGGAAAAGGGGGGAAAGAAGGGGAAGGGTCTAGTCAAGGAACAGTATGAATGACCCATGGGCATGGACAGCAAAATGGGGATTGAGTGTGGGAAAGGGGGTGGATGGGGTAGGGTGGAGCAATGGGGGGAAAATAGGACAATTGTAAAAGGAAAACAATAATAAAAAAAAAAAAGAAAGAAAGAAATGGAAAGATACACCTTGTTCTTAGGTTAGAAGACTCAAAGATGTTAACATTTAATCTTTCTACCATATGAATTGATTGATGGATTTAATACAATTTACAAATTGCTCAGACTTGTTTTTAATAAAAATTATCAAAATTATTTTAAAATTTATTTGGAAATTGAAAGAATTTGGAATGCTCAAAAGTACTTTGAATAAAAACCTGTGGTAAAGAACAAGCCTTGGAAGTTGAAGGTAATTGAGCAGAGATCTCCAGAGACATACACAATCTCATCTCATCTGAGGTGTGTTTACATTTCAAAGAGGGAGGAAGCATGAAGTATTTTCTTTATATTTTAAAGGATTGTAAGCTCGGAATCTTTACCTTCTCTTCCTAAGGTAAATTTGTTTCTATTTAAAGATTTGTTTCTCTCTCCCTCTCTCTTTCTTTTTCTCTCCTCTTTCTAATACTTCATATAAACCTAAACTTTATTCATATGGAAAATGGAGCTATAATCCAGATCATCTTTATCCAGTTTTTTAACAAGTTCTTATTGAAACTCTACTATGTTCCTGCACTTTTCTTGAAATGAGAAATACATCATTCAAAAGGAAATAGTATTTGATATTCAACATGTTTGGTGTAAAAGGAAGACTAGAAAAAAATCCCACAAAGCAACAAAACCTCAAGACAAAACTGTGCTAGAAGCAGGAATGGAGATTACACAGATGGTAAATAAACAGCAGAATAAAATTGCTAGAAAACACATAAAAGAGTGTTCCTTCTGTTAGATGTAGATTTGCACCACCCCGCCCCCCCCAATCACCCGGCTTTTCCACCCATTAAGAGGAAGCAGGTATGCGCTCATGGCAACTGATATTTCAGGGACGGACAGTGATGTTAATTAACTTCCCCATTATTTCTGCAAACTCCACAGAATGTAAAAATAGAAAGAGTGATGTGTCAATAATGAAAATACCAAATTAGAACATGGACAGGAGATGACAGTGGTCAAAGAGCAGACTGCTAGAATGCTGTGACCATTCAAAGAAGAGCTTTGACTAAACTGCTGGCCTGTCTTGTGACCTTGTGTATAATTTTATTTTCCAGAATATTATAAAAGCAATAAAGGCTATTATTGCGCTGGACTAATTTTCATTAAGACGGATGGATTCTCTCGTAAGAATCAAATGCAAAATGAAAGCAGTATGATCTGAAATTAGGGATCCAGGGAACAACAGTTTTGAATGCTTTGGATATGTATCCTTGACTTTAACTAGAGAAAATACAGTAAGTAAATGTAGGTCTGAATTTTCAAAAATTATAAAAATATTTTAAATATCTGAAATTATGTCCCCAAAACATAATTTTAAATGTGTTCAATGAAAATGGAAATGACTTCATATTAAAATATTTAACACAAAATTATAAAATTAACATACCTAAAGGTTAAGAAAATGGAAAGAGAGTTTATAACCAAGAAAAAATACAAATGCCTGGAGTCCATAAATATGATGTTAGGGAACCAAAATTTAGAATATAACTACTGCTTACAAAAAAAAAAAAAAAAAAAAAAAAAGCAGAGGACGGAAAGAATGTCTTGGCTATGTCTGGAGGGAAAAAATGAACAGAAAATGTATAGGTCTGTTGCTGAGAGGAAATGGTCAAGAAAATCCTGAAAGTTATTAAAATAAAGTCCTCAAATGCTATTTTGAGTCTATTTTCTCTGTAATCTGAGAATGAGATTAAGACCAAATTAAGGAAACCATTTGGTCACAAAATAAACTAAAAGTATTGAGAAAAAACCTTGATATTAAGTAAGTTTAAGATTTCTGGCTCAGTCAAATTACATCTTCAGGCACTAAATGAATTGATGAGTACATTAAGCTTATACGAAATATCTGTGAGAATGATGGAGTTGGTGAAGGTATTAAACAGAGTTGGCACAGGTATTAAAAATGCAGACTGGATGTCTCAGAGAGGAAGATTAAGTCTAGTTTCTAGACTAGATAAAGCCTGGTATTGATCATGTCAAGATGGCAGAACTCAGCATCAATTGGTTAATTTGTGGACACTTAGAAAAAGAAAAGACAAATATCTGAAATTCTATAAAGTAAAGAATGTTTGGAAAGGTCATGGATCAAGCTTACTCAATTATAATGTATAGAGCAAGGGGTACAATAGGAGCACCATTTTCTGCACTGGCTGTGCTCATTTGGAATACTGTGTTAAGTTCTAAATGAAACACACTGAAGAAAACCGTTGACATACTAGAGCAGTTTATCTCTAGAAGAGTGAGAAGAATGATGTGAACAATTAAAGCCATGAAACTTATTAAGTGGTGTGGGGAAACAAAGATGTTTAGTAAGAGAGATACTTTAGAGTGACAATTGTATGTACATATTTGAAGAGACAGCATTTGGACAAGAACATAAAGGTGTTCATCCAACTCCCCTCATGGATCATTGTCTATAATTTGATTTGAAAATGTGGAAACTAGAGCTGGATTACCACCTACTGGAAATGTTTTATGAAGGATACTAGAACTATAGAAACAATAAAATGGCTGACCTTGTCTTTCCCACACATCTGAAGATATGAGTTACTCACTCTTTTCTGAAAGCAAATCTGAAGTTAAGAATAATTGATTACATGCAGATAGCCACGCCCAAATTTACTAATCCGTGCAAATTTGAAAGAAGAAAGTACAGTTTACATATTTCTATATCATTATGAATTTAAAATAAATTTTCTCTGTTTGTGGAGCCACTTATGAAGAACTATAATGTATGTCATTTAAAACTGGAAAAAAAGCCAAAAATATACTGTAGAGAATGCAGGGCATGTTGAGGTGATGACCCAGGTGACCCAATAGGTTTTGCATACTTGCAGTTTCTTCAGCACTGTAGAAAAATACTGGGGACAAATAAAATATGTAGTTCTCATTCTAAATATTTATTATAGTCATTACATTATGCAATAGTCATTACAGAATACATTGCAATCTCTCCCTCTAATCTGTAAATCCCCATAATTAACACCTTATTCATTACAAAAGCTATGTATCATATATCACCCAATTCACAGGATTAAGTAACAGAGTTCCCAAGTGTAATTGCTTTATCTATCGATAAAGGAACATAGAGCACTGCAATTTTTTACTTATGAAACATTTCCTTCCAATAAATAGAGTAATGTATTCAGTTTCATTATGTATCGGTATATATAAAATTCACTGAGAAAGACAATATTAGCTAATAAACAGTGAATCAAGTGTTATAATTTGACTTCTATAGCCTTTCTGCTCTACTCTAAGCACATAATGATATTATAGATATTATAAAAAATAATATTTAAAAGAACAATTAACCTATGTTCAAAACATATCTTCTAAGACCAAACAGAATATAAACATAAATCAACCAACAGGTGGGTTTAAATATTCATGTTTCTTAGTTTCAGAGCCAGGGAACAAGCTGAGAAACAAGGCACTTAGGCCTCTTTTGGGGTAATAGGAATTGAAGGGGTTCCCTTCAATGCAGGACCTGAATAACTCTTCAAAGTAAAGCTATAAGATTGGCTCCCTACTCTGTAAAAAGGTGGAAGAAATTGTGATGAATCTTCTGGCTGGTGTATGACTTAGATAAAGCTGACACTTACAGAGCTGGAATGAATGAAACAGATACAGCTGTGCTGTCGGTCATACTGGTTAAGCTCCATATGGATATTACCATGGGGTAGTAACTCTGAACTATAGAAGTTCTTGTTAGAAGACATATGATTGCAATACGCAGAATTATATTGTAACAAAGAAAGAGGAAAAAACAGAAACAAAAAGAAATGCAACACCCACTCAATATGAACTTACAAACCAAAATTTGGAAATTCTGATTGATGGGAAGAAAGATACCAAACCAAATCAACTGGAAGGTGAATTTATACAAGTAACATAAAAATAATACAGAATGCTGAAAATGACTTCAACATAGATGTTTTATATATTTAGGGATTAATAAATGAAAGAAAAAAAATAAAAATAAATTATTAAAGAATAGAAATTAAAAAGTACATATTGTTATCATATTAATTTATGAGAAATCTTGAAAATGAGGAGACAATATGATTTTTGATTTTTTAAAATAAATGAGTATAATAAACCACAGGCCACATATAATGAAATAGAAAATTAGTGTATCAGAATTCAGTTCTGAGCATTTTGCCCAGAGAACAATTCAATGAGGAAAACTGATGAAATAAATAAATAAATAAAACTAAGCAAGGTTTTTGAACAAGACATTATCAAAAAAAAAAAAAAAAAGAAGTATGAGAAATTGTTCCATCATCTACAGAAACCTAAGGAGACATGATGATTAAATGTAAGATGGTGTCCTGGATGGGATACAACAGCGGAATGAACATGAAATTTAAAGCTACAACACAACTTATTAGAACAAAGACAAAGTGCTTTAGAACATTATATAAATCTCCCCCTTTACTGTTCATCACAACTGTGAGGCTATATGATATACATTGTCACTATTTCACAGAAGAAAAATCTGAAGAATCTCTACATTCAATAAGTTGACTGCATTACAGAAAGTGCCCAAGTTTTGCTGAAGCATATGATCTAAACAGCAAGAGAACGGAAGCATATTGAAAGATGAGTTTGAAACTATTTTCTGAAGCAAAAAGGTAAAATGTTTTCAAATATTTAATACCATTCTGTGGTATAATGTTCTTTATCATCTAGTACTATAATAAAAACATTATAATTTTTAAAAGCATCTGCTATCTAAACTTAAGTTATATTATAAAATTTCAAGATATTTTCATTGCTTTATAAATACCGCCCTCAGTCTAGATTCTAGATTTATTTCTCATATTTGTCTATCAATACCTATCTATCTGTCGAAATCTGTTCTGCTTCATCATGGAATCATCAGTGGTGAAAAGGGGGCTCTATATTGTCTTAGAATGTCATAAATGTTTCCAATACTCTGGTATGGTTTATTTGAACCTCATTTACTCTACTCAGCTTGAGGTCACAATGTTATAAAATGTAAATATTAACAAATGAAATAGGTATACGTTCTCAGAGAAAACCACAATGCATTTACTTCCTGAGAACACGTTATGCTTTTCATTTTTTATAGTAATCGTAAGTTTTTGATATATACTTTTAAGGTCTCAAGGCCTCATTCTTTTCTTTATGAGCATAACACTGTCTCCACATGCTTCACAGAGTTGTTTTAAGGGTCAAATAAAAGCAGAGTATAATGCTGTAGAAACTGTCAAGTGCTCAGCAGAGAATAAAGAATTACAGTATTATTGTTAATAAAGTAACCATTTACTGGAATTTCCCATTCATGTTTTCCTCTGACATCTCTCTGAAGGAATGTTCTGCCTTAGCTACTTAAACTAAGTCCATCACAGATAGTCTCTGCCATCTTGACTTTCTTCAATGTCAAAATGATTAAAAAAAAAAAAAATCACTGTCCACCACTGGTTAAAATAATAGGGAAATAACTCAATCTGTCAATCCTGACTTTATTTCCCAGATGGTTTCTGTATAAAGATACAGCACCTGTCAAACTACCTCCTCAATAGAATTCTTGCTAAGTTTTGGTGATTTCAGTAAGAATATTAAAGATCGTTCCGTTCTCTAACCCTAGAAGTTCTTTAACTGCTTCATTTCCAATGTTTAGCATTTTGGCCATTCACTGTGTAGCCACACCCTAGTCCTACTTCCAGCCACCACACTATTTTTTTGTTTCATTTCAGCTTCAGCAATTCCATTTTCATCCACCGCCTAGTATCTTTCCATCCTAATCTTTATTACTACAGTTCCAAAATCGGTTTTCTACCTGAACCACCTTCAGTCCATGGACTTACCTCACTTTTGTAGTAAAATTATCCCCTTCTAAATGATTTTGTTGCACACTTTCTTTGCATTTTTATTATGTAATTTATTATTAGTTAAAAAAGAATACGAATATAGTTTAATATATACTTTTCGACTAGACATTCTCTTTGCTATCACCAACCACATTGCTGTATCTTGTTTACAAGAAAACTCTCCCAAGTATTATCCAATTTCTCCTCTCCCTAGCTCTCTTAAACTCATGTCAGGTCACTGAAATTGTAACTAGAGCCCCCGATAAAATTTGGTTATTACATCAACTAAACAATGACTTGCCCTCATCTCACTTTACTTTTCAAAAGCAATTGGCAGAGTCAATAGCTCTCGTTACAGAAACAGATTCATTACTTAGTACACAGACACACGTTCATGCCTCCTCCCCACCCCCAATTCTCCTCCTGCCTCATCTTTCAGTCACTTCTGCTGATGCCCTTTCTACATTGTGCTTTTTTTCTGGACATGTCATCTGAAATACACGCGCAAAATGCATTCATGCCTCTGGGTCATCACAAACGTAGCTTATCTGAATCTGCACTTTTTGGTTCGCACACCCCCGCACTTACAGCTTCACTTATCTCCATATCAGTAAAAAAACAAAAAAACAAAACAAAAAAAAACAGCTCCATTATTCGTATAGCATGGACTCATCATGAACTCGTCTGTTCCTCTTTCATTCCATAGTAAGTGCAAAAGCCAACAATGATTACCATGTGATCGCACTATTCTAGCCGGCATACACACATATGCGCACACATATTAACAATGATTTTTTTTACAATAATCAAGGTAGGTCATGGTAGCATTCATTGTCCACAGATAAGGTATCATAGTAAGTTTAAATTGCACCTGGCTATGTCACATGAAACGGGCAGTTCTGGGGTTTAAACCATAGTAATCTGGTTCCCGCGTGCCTGCTCTTAACTAGTCTGTGATGCTTTCAGAGTGTAGCCAAAACCCAGTCCAGCCCTCAAGGCCTTCACAGTTACTGATTTGCTCTAAGCCACCACTGTCTTGTTGCCTCTCTCTCTTTTTTATTGCTTCTTTGTCTCTCTTTTTGTTAATTAAACAATTCTTTTCAGTTACAGCTGACATTCAACATTATTCTGCATTAGCTCCAGGTCACCGTTGTCTCTTCCCTTCAGTATTGCAATGTCCTACTAACTAACTGTCCTCCGGGACTCTACTTTTTGCTCAAATTTAGACTGATTTATTTATTTATTTATTTTTAGCATCCACTTATTATACCTCACTTTTCAAATCACTTCAGTTTCTTATCATCTCTTTCTCTTTAAAAAAATATTCACAGTTCTTATTCTATAGGCATTGCTAGATCTGTTCCCCACCACCTTCTCTTTCCTTTCTGACTTCTCACTCAACCACTCTCCTCCTCTCCAGCCTCCAGGCCTCCTTACGTAGTTCACTGTCGCCTGATGTATCGGCACCTGCTATTCTTTCAGGCTGGACTGCCTTGGCGTTGGAAAACTGCTCATCTTGCTCGCTCCACTCTATCAGGTCTGTTCAAACAACACCTGGTGAAAACAGGTTTCTCTTTATTATTTGATCTTGTTTTCCTCATAGCTGAGTGCTTTGCTAAGTCAGGTAGGGTTTTCAGCTTTTAGAAAAAAATACTTTTTTATTCCCAGAAGAGTACCAGATATTAGTAGATGTTCAACAAATATTTATTGAATGAATTAATCATCCATGAATACACTGAAAGTATTCTAAGTTGCCCAGGTACATTTGCAGTTAAGCTAAAGTTTAAACTAAGCAAAAATCATGTAGGGCACATTCTTTTACTTCAGACAGAAATTAATAATGTTAACTGCTTATCTTAATGCTAAAATATTGCCATCCATTATTTGGGCTATTTGATGCAAAGTTTTCTGGAATTAAGTTGCCATATTCTACCCAAAGATAGAAGCAGAACACAAATAACTAGACCACATCGATACTAAGTCTGAACTTAGAGAACTTCATAATTACCAAAATTTTATTTACTAGATCAACTACTAAGGCAGTTCAGAAGTCTCCAGATACCATGCCAAAGGCTTAGCCAGTATCCCTGGTTGACTGTGAAAAATGTGTTCTCGTATTCCCTAAATTTGTTGGATTGGACTGAGGTGTATGTATTTTCCCAGGAGGTGAGCAAGATAATCCACCAGGGTTCAAGCAGAAAACATCATTATGACTAATATTTAACATAGAGAAAGAAATTAATTATACTAATATTTAATTCATGAATGAATATTGACCTTATCTCTTTTTCTTAAGGACAGATGGGGAGTTGTCCCATATGGTGTAGAATGTACCTTTTGGGAAGACTGGGAGTTCAACAAGGAGAAGAGATTCACAGTGACAGAGTTCTTTTTTTATTCTTTTAACAGGTTTTCATATTTATTTCAAGTTCAGTAAATGTCTGTATAGTACTATCTAGTTTTTATAAAACTAGGTCACGAAAAGTACAGGCAACTGAAAAATATCTACAAAGAACCATGGACTGAAGATATTGCTAGTGGGACAAGCACAGGTAAACATAAACTAGCAGAATGTACATATGTCTTATTTAGAACATAAGCCCTTTGTAAACAAGTACAGAATAAAAACAGTACCAGTATGATAAAATTTAGTGGGACAATTACAAAAATTAAAATGATCAGAAAGCAATTAGAAGAGTGCTTTTGTTTCTCATCTAAGTGTGTCTTATGCTTTAAGATAACATCTAATGACAGTGTGAAGCCATTGTGGTTGGCAAAACTGTTAAAACTAAGTGTTGAGAAAAGTATTAAATTTTATTGAACAAAAATATTAATAATTAATTTTTGGGAAATTTGTTATGTTCATAATGAATGATATAAAATAAGAAATGAAATCATGTAAAATTGCTTGGTTATCATTATGTAATCCTTTAAGTTTTTTAAATTTCTATTTTGTCAATTTTTATAACACATGCATGCGTATCAGTACAGCAGTATGAATCTATAAAATATTAACAAATAATACATATATTTGGATCATAAACTTACATATTTTAATAATAGAGGTGAATAATTAAATTGGTGTTGTAATAACTGTCTTAGGATATGAATGGCTCGAAGTCTGCACATTGTGTTTATACAATGCTAAAACCACTAATGGAATTTGTTTATTCAAGCAATTGGTTAATTTGATAAATATTTAAAATCCATTAAACAGTCTGTTGGCACTATAAAGGAAAAGCAAATTAAAGCATTAATGTTAAAAGGCCAGTATTCAAAAATGAGGATTTTGAAAATGTTATAGCTAGTTTTGCTTACAATGTGTACTTAAATTAGGCTAATTCATCATATTATATAAACACAAAAATAGGCCTCCAAGTACAACATGAAGAAAAGACTTCTAAAAACAAGAAAAGTAAAAAGTAATAGTTTTTGGTGATGCTACTAGAATATGATACGTCTGAGCCGGAGGAATCTCCCCTATCCGCTGGGATGGCAGCAGGGGAGGTTTTAACACTGAGCATATGCAAAGCTAAACCTATCAATGGATAAGTCTGACGTGAGTGAAAGTCCAGCTCAATGATTAGATAGAAGAAAAAGCCCTCCCCCTTCCAGTTCCTGATTGGGGTAGGACCAGGTGAGGGTGGGCACATGTGCCATAAAAGTCAAATTACACAGGGGTAGGTGCTGACCAAAGAAGCCTGTCAGACTAGCCTGGGGATAGAAGGGATTGATAGGAAGGTGGACCCACCCAAAGCGAGGGAAGGTATGGGAAATTGGCCATTTTGAGAAAGCACCTGGCCCATCCCACATGCAAAGTAATATAATCCCAGGGGAACAAAAAACACTCTCTTTAGCTCATGGCTCACTCACTCATGACCTGCACGTGCACAGTGCATCCCCTGGTTCATTTCATGGGCCACATGGCCTCCAAAGAGGGAGCCTCTATTCCTTTCCAGTTGATTTGGTGATGTACTCGCTGGTGCGTTCCTGTGCTCTCCTGGGAGCCCGCCACATTGTAGCCTTGGCAGCTGCATGGCCCACGGACACTTGGCCTCCACGTGCAAGCTCCAGGAGGGAGCCTGATACGAAGAGCAGTTGCAAACAGGCTTAGCTACCTGTATGCGGAGTATGACTGCTTAGCAGTCGACGGCAAGCTCAGACAACCTGCGCTTTAAATCAGATCAAGAACTCTGCACACTGGCTTTTGTCTTGGCTTTGCTGAGGACAGCTGGACTTTTGCCATGGCAGAAAGAGGAAATGGGCTTTGAGATGGGGAGTTTCCCCTCTCTCTCCCAGATCACACAGGACATGAATAAAACCTCTTTCTTTTTTCACCAGCATCTGTGATTTTGGCTTTTGTGGGGATTGGCAGAAGAACCTCTATTTCTTGTTTGGTAACAGTTGCAGTTAAACAAATTTAAAATAAAATGACAGTTGTACATGCATAAATGAACTCATATTGACCTACAACTCAAAAGCTTGTTGTCTGTATAATTAATTGGTATATGTAACATAAACCCACAACAAAATTAATATTAAATATCATCAAACATTAAATATTTTAAATACAAATGTTTACATCAGTGTGAGTTATAATTGCCCTTGAAAAATAGAAAATGCAAACATTTTACAGAAATAAAATTGTATCTCTAAGTTATTAACAATATTATTCTTTGTACAATGTATATTAAATTTATGAAAAAATGTAGTGCATGTTTTAAAATTTCTGCACATACCAATCATTCATATTTAGGCTTTTAAAGATGAAAGTTATGTATTCTTTTTAAAGTTAATTATTCAAAGTTAATTTTAAATGTTTTTTGAGAAATTATTTGTTCTTATATGCTTATTAGTTAAAAATCAGTGGTATACTGAAAATAACCCCCCACAAAAAGCCATAAAAATAGTATATCAAATTGCCATTGATTTTAAATTGTATTCACCTAGAATAACTCTTTAAACTTCCTTATTTAAATTAACATATTTATTGTTATTTCAGATGTTTTTTTAATAAAAATAATAAGACAAAGTTATCATTCTTTAGAAATGGCAAAATTTTCTAGAAGTCTTATACCATGTTAATATATATAATATTCAAATTATAATTTTAATTCTTCAGTTGGAAAGCAGCATTTACATATTATTTGAAAACTGGTGTTTTTAATTTGGTACTTGGGGAATGTTGGTTAAGATAACTTTAGGGGGGAAAAAAGAGTCACCAGAGCATTTGTGGAATTTTATTAAATCCATTCAATTTATTTTCTCTAATACAAATACCAAAAAGTAAAAGAGAAAAGCAAAGGAATAAAGAAACTGCTAATCTCAAAAAAAAAAAAAAAAAGCTTCGAATGAAGAGAAATACACAGTAGTTCTATTCAACTTCAAGCCACAACTGCTATTTCAGTTAAACGTGACGTAGTCAGGTAAGGCAGCCAAATCAATGTAAGATCGTGAAAAGAGGAAGTGCTCTGAACACAATCATCCTCAATGCAGTGTGCCGATAATAAAGTGAGCTGATGACAAACCTAATGCAAAACAGTCCAGGCATTAATATTTATCATGTTCAATGGGAGTTTTACAATTGAAGTAACATGTAAGTAGGCTGAAAATTTTCAATACCTTAGAGACACAAATTGTATTTCTGTAAAAATGTTTGCATTATCTATTAATCAGAATCAATTATGATTTACATGATTGTAAGCATTTGACCCTTAGAGGAAACTTCTCAGCAAAAAGGCAATACTCTTTTGGGTATTAGAACATGGCACCTCTCATGTATAATATGTCAACTAAATTGGTCAATTTGACCTCCAAAGCATCTGTCTTCATAATTCCACCTTTTTACCCCATCAGCAGTACACTGTGGTTCCATTTAAAGGAAATGATATAATTTCTCAATTTCTCTATTAAAATATCCCCCTTATTCATAATCTTGGGTTTACACTAGCCACCGCTGACAAAATCTGTTATAGATTCTTTAAAAAGTAAGGTACCTCTGGCATCCTCTGCAAGTTCCCCCTGGTTGATAGTTTATGACTTATCAAACCAAACTCAACCTCCTCTCTGAAGCATCCTATGATTTTGCTACTCTACACTTTTTGATTTTTATCTTTGACACATCTGAGCTGTTCAATGCACTGGACCTATACAAATTTAAATGTTAAACAAGTCTCCAAGAAGCAAGGATTTTTGCACAATCTAAAAGTATCTTCATTAAAATATCCATTCAATTACTCTTGTGGAATCAACTTGTGTTCTCATATTTATTAATACTCCTTCTTCTAGGAGGTGGAGCTTAATTCTCTTCCCATTGACCTTATATTATGTGACCAGTGTGTGCACATACAACTTTATAAACTTATGGATATGTATAAAAAGTTTAAATGTATTTGTAAAGAGACATACAATTAATAAGATCTTGAACTTCCTAGAATGTTCTAAAAATGTCCACTTTCATTTGAGTAAATTCAGATTTTTCTATATAACTGATAAAACACAAAATTACAAAGTGAGTTGTAAAATTACCAGAAAGTTTATTGAAAACTCTTGATTAATGATGTAACTTTAAAGATTTGATTTTACATTTTGATTTGTAGTAAAATGAAAAGTCAAGGAATTTACAGACTTCATTTTCTCTCAAAGTTAAATGACACTTTATGGAGAGGCTATTGACTTCAAAAGAGCATATTGAGAGAAACAGTTACATTATTTTAAATTAATTTTTAGAACTAATCTATGAAATCAAGTTAAGAAACTGTTGCAAATTTAATTAAATCACAGATCCATGAGCACATCTAGTTCCGTATCCTAACCTCACAAGTAACGAGTCAACAGAGACAGATAGATGCTAATGGACTCCAAGGATAGTCCTGGAGGAACCGATGCTAAGATAGGAAGCTATACAGTCACATATTTGTAGTAGATTTTAAAGATTTTTTTCCCATTGATATCCTAAAATAAAATTACTACTGTATTAAGGTCCATTTCCTATTGTTTAGTCATCTGGGGAAATGGAACACTGCCTCTCTCTCCTAATTACTCTATGTATGACTCATTTCTATAATCAGATCAACTTTTTCCTTCCTTCCTTCCTCTAAGCTAAACAAATCTAATTATTTAATTTCTATTTGCCAGCAGGCTAATTATCTTTGCTGTTCTTTTCTAACCATCTCCCGTTTTTATACCTCTTAATTTTTTTTTTAAGTTTAATGTCTAAAACTAAACCCAATTGTAGAAACCCAATTGATGTCAAATAACAAGATTATTTTCCACCCTCCTACAGCTATTTTAATTCTTCTCAGTATCTTATGAAATTATGTTTTCTTATGGCATTTTACTGGAGATTTCACCATCGCCATAGATACTGTCTTCAGTGGTCCCCTTATTTTTCCCTCTAACCCATACAGTATCTCCACCACACACAAAAAGTCCTCTTCTTCATTCATTCATGCATCAACACTTGAGGCTCTGACAGTGTCATCTATTTTCCCTCCATCTTATTTAATATGTCTCCTACCATCAGATTAATCATCCAAAAGTAGCATTCTTCCATTACATTCTATGGGATGATACTCCCTGCTAACGGTCACACTCAGTCATAGCCTTTCTGGCTACTTGAAAGGTGTTTCTTATTTCATACCTGTTCATGAAGGTGCTCTGGTTATGCTAGGTTATGGATGCCTGATAACTTCTCCCATAACACTCTCCTGCATCTCTACTAAAGCATTTATAAAACTTTTTTTGTAATTATCTATTTAATATTTGCCTTCTTTACCTTACTCTAAACTCATTGAGAACATGGACTATGTAAATCACTATTTATTTTGACTGATTGGCACATCCTTGTTACCAGAATAAACACATGAATTAATTAACATGTAAATAGCTTTGTGAAAATATTAAATTGGTATATTTTAAATAGTTCCAAAGTTAAAATTTATCTGCATCCCCTTAGACATGTCTGAATCTGAACTTTTTGTCTAGCCAACAAAAGTGACAAGGGTGAATGTTATCTTGGAAAGAGGAGAATATGACAAAGCAATAGCTCCTGTGTATAGAAACTCTTGGCGCAGAGAAGGAGAAAGAGGAAGAGGATACGCAGTCAGACTTGAGGTCCTTAACACTCATCTGAGTTATAACTCCTTACATAAGGAGACCACAAAAGTATTAACTGCCCCCAAATAGAGGAAATTGTAGAGTCCAGTAAGGCTTTTGTTTATCTTCTTGTTAGCAAATCTAGACCACTTTGAAGAGAGCCTTGTACCTACACAATTTTAGGTGAATAAAGATGGTGCTTTTTTTATTTCAACCCAGAGAGGTGTTCAAGAATATTCCTCTGCACCCACCTCAGTTCTTGGGCACTATGGAGAGAGAGAGCTGAGAGCTAGTATTTCTATTGTACTGAGAGGCTGGTAAGCCCCTGACAGAGACTATAGCATGAAAAGCCTAGGACAAGTATTAAACAGAGGATATATCTGAGGTCTCAGGGTTCAATAGTACCAGCAAAACCTGTGGTGGGGATGGGTTTAAAGGAGGTCCCAGCTGGCTCTGACTGTGGCCAGGACACAGGTGATCTAGCCCAGCTACAATATGTCAGGTAAATAGCAGGAGGACACCCGGTGACACAGCAAGGACCCAGAAGACTGCCAAAGGATCTAACTCAGAGCCAAGGCTCGTGGTCTTGCTATAATGAGAACACAGAAACAGTCTTCACATGAGGCATCCTGAGGGACAGAAGCCTCTGGAAGACTGAGCATTCCTCCAAAGAAAATTATGTTAAAATAAAAACATGCCTTCTTTACTTTTAACTGTTATGTTTTTCAAAAACTTCTTGGTCCTTAGCACAAATGGAAAGTTTTAGCCTAATAAAAATATTTATTAGTGTTAACTAATACATTTTCTAGAATACCCGATGGATGCTGTGAATAATTCTGTCCAGCTGTAGATGAATGAATGGACCATGGCACTGGATTGGCTGCATGGGAATTTCTTGGCCCTTCATAAATTCTGTGCATCCATTCTGAAGCCATGTGCAGACCCAGAGTGTGAAACCTTCCTACAAAGCCAACTCTAATGCACTGATACAAGCCTATTGGCCATTTGCCTTAATATCTATATCGCTCTGTTATGGGTTTACTTGTATATTTCCCAGTATCACTCGTTGAGGTTAAACTCTGAATGTGATTGGGCCTTTAACAAGGTAATTAAGGTTAAATAAAAAAAAACAAGTGCTGGTAAAGATGTGGATAAAAGAGACCTTTAGTACATCGATGGTGGAAATGCTGACTGGTGGAGCCACTGTGGAAAATAGTATAAAGTTTCCTCAAAAAGTTAAAAATGGAACTGCTGGTTGACCCAGTAATCCCACTTCTGGGACTATACCCTAAGAATAACAAAGCACAAATTAGAAAGAATGTATGCACCCCTATGTTCATAGCAGCATTATTAACAATAGTCAAGATCTAGAAACAGCCCGAGTGCCCATCAGTAGACAAGTGGATAAAAAAGATGTGGCATATTAACACAATGGAATACTATACAGCTGTAAAAAAGAAGAAACTCTTACCCTTTGTGACAGCATGAATGGATCTGAAGATTAAGTGAAATAAACCA
Organism: Furipterus horrens; assembly: GCF_987537825.1. Classification (NCBI taxonomy): domain Eukaryota; kingdom Metazoa; phylum Chordata; class Mammalia; order Chiroptera; family Furipteridae; genus Furipterus; species Furipterus horrens. The sequence continues at coordinate 15,950,582 of NW_028327171.1, forward strand.
TCAGAGAAAGACAAATACCGGACTTCCGGCCAAGATGGAGGCTTAGACGGACACGCTAGGTCTCCCTCTACAACTATAGAGGAATACAACTACTTCAAAACAAAGGATAACTAGAAATTCCAGAAAATAAAACTACACGGAAGTCCAACATATGAAGTTATAAACCAGCGGTGCCATTTGGGCAGGTAAGAGTTAAAGAGCAGTGCAGTTTGCGGTCGCACCCGGAGCGGCGGGTGGCGAGGAATCCTGGCTGCGCAAGCCCCTGGCGGTGCGCGACCCCGGCGAGGAATCCCGGAGGCCAAGCCCCTGGCGGTGCGCGACTCCGGCGCTGGGGAGAGCGGCCGCCGCATCGCCTTGAACAGTGAGGCCCAGGGGGGCGGGAGGACGGATCCCGGTCTCCTAGCTGAATAACTGTGTGAATCCATCTTGGACCCCCGCCCCCAAAGAAAGCACCACAGGGCTGCGAAATAGGTCGCGGACAGGCAGGCGCCGGTCGCTAATTTGTGACGCGTACACAGGCACTGCCCCCGACAGCCGGCCCAAGAAAACAAAACGCATCTGTCAAAATGAGGCAGACAACTATAGAAATACCGGTAACACAACTCACCAGACAGCAGATAGAGAACCTGACAGATGAACAGATAAGAAACCTGTCAGAGGCTCAGTTCTGGGCCATTGTTATCAGGTGGCTTACAGAATTCACAAAAGAGCAGGAAAAAGATATGAAAGAAGCGAAAAACTTTCATAACGAAAGGAACAAAACCGCATACGAGACAGAAGGAAAGGAAATAAAATCCAGAGTTCATTTCAACAAACTGGAATATGGAGAAGGAACAAGCAGTCAACCAATGCAGAGAGAGGAAATGGGAAGCAACAATAAGAGGATCAGAAACCTCTGGGACAGCTATAAAAGGCCCAACATAAGAATCATTGGTTTGCCAGAGAACGAGGAAGATGAACTAGAACTTGAAAAATTGAGTGAAAATATAATAAAGGAGAACTTCCCAGACTTGGGGAAGGGAATAGACCTGCAGGTCCAGGAAGCAAGGAGAGTTCCCAAGAGACTGGACCCAGGGAGAACCACTCCAAGACACATTATAATCAAAATGTCAAAAATTAAAGATAAAGAGAGAATCTTAAAAGCAGCAAGAGAGAAGAAAAGAATTATGTACAAAGGGGTCCCAATTAGACTATCAGCTGACTTCTCAAGGGAAACCCTACAGGCAAGAAGAGACTGGCAAGAAATATTCAAAGTAATGAAAATCCAAAACCTACAACCACGAATACTCTATCCAGCGAAATTGTCATTCAGAATAGAAGGACAGAGAAAGTGTTTCCAGGACAAAATAAAACTGAAAGAGTTCATTAGATCCAAACCACTGTTATATGAGATGTTAAAGGGACTGGTTTAAAAAAAAAACAGAAGCTAGGGAGATGAAACAAAGGCAAACTAAATAGGCAACGAGAGTGGAAGAGGAACTGTGGGTACGGGAAGCATATTGGGGGGAGGTCAACAGGGAGGGGGAATGGGGAAAGGGAGGGAGATGATATAGGAATTGGGGATCAAGGTAGGAGGGAATGGAATAGACGGAGAGAGGTTGGGAGGAACTGTATGCACAACTAATGGACATAATCTAAAAGGGGGGGACAACTGGAGGGAGGGGGGCCACCGGGTGGAGGGGAGCAGAGGGAAGGGAAGTTGGCACAAATGTAATAATTTAATCAATAAAACACATTAAATCTGAAAAAAAAGAAAGACAAATACCATGTGATCTCACTTATATGTAGAATCTAACGAACAAAAGAAAGTGACGAACAAAATAGGACTAATGCATGGACACATGAAACAGACCGACAGAACTCAGAGGGGAGGGGTTTAGGGGGACTGAAAGAGAGTAGCCATAGAACATATATGTATATATGCATAGCCCATGGACACAGACAACAATGTGGTGAAGGCCAAGTTGGGCAGGGGCTGGATGGAAGGGGATAGAGGGGAGGAAATGGGGCACCTCTGTAACAGAAACAGCAATGAAAACAGATTGAATCCCTAATTCCATGCGATTGATTTTCTTACTAGAAGAGGAAGAAAAAACAAAGCTCTCTGTCCCCTGTGCACTGAGAAAATGTCATATGAAGACAGAGGGAGAAGGTGGCAGTCTATCACCAGAAAGAGAGGTTTCACCAGAAATCAAATATCCCAGCACCTTGATCTTGAGCTTCCTGCATCCAGAACTGTTAGAAAATTAATTTCTGTTGTTAATGCCACTCAAATTGCTGTATTGCCATGGCTGCCTGAGAAGACTAAAATATACCCTTTTAAATAAATTTATATAATCACACCATTTTTTCCATTATGTTGCATAATTTCCAATTTTTGTGTCGTTCTTCATGAATCACTTCACTGTTATCTTAATTTTTTCTAAACCTGCTACGATTGATCTTTAAGAACTAGATCAACTCCTACCTTTCGATATTAGCACACATTCTCCTTACTCTGTGCTAGAATCTCAGAGCTGCACAATTTAGCTCCTAGTTGTACCTACATTTTTCATGTTTACTTATTACACCTTGTTCAGCAATTACACTTTGAATTTCTTAGGAAAATATGTAACTTCTATACTTCTTGAAAGAGTCCTACTACATCCAGAAGGAAGTTTAATTAGTGAGTACATTCTTTCAAGCTTACGGTCACTGTTGACCTTGCAAGTTTATTTCATTTATAGTTCTATGAGGTTATTTTAACATATATTTAATCCCATACTAATAATTACTTTTAAATGTATTTTTCTTATTGATCTTTGTACTTTGTATAGTTGTTTAGATAATTTACATATTTAGTTTGCTTTATTTATTCATTTATTTACTTATTTATTTATTTTAATTTTAAATTTTACTCTGGGACTATCTATTCAAAGCATCCATACTTCTTTTATCTGGATGTCATCATAACATATCTAAAACATTGCAGGAAAAGCAAATGACTTAACTCACTTCTGTTACTTATACGGGTCCGTGTATTTATTGTGGTTACCTCTTGGCTGCCACCAAACCTGTGAATTTAATTTTACTGTTTTTCTATGTCTTCTTTTGAAATAAAAGAACTGGGTAAATTTTAAAAAAAAAGAATAAGATGTAGAAGGTGTTTGATGATGGCATTGAGAGCAAAATCAAATTTAAACAGCAATGTGGCCTGGGAGCTAAGGGAAGATACTTTTGAATGGTACAAAAACAGCTAGTGAAGGAGCCAAGAAAATTATCACAATCTATGGCTGGGGCATGAAAGAATGTTAAATATGCACAACACACTCATGCAAGTTAACAGTTACTTATATATACTATTTCCTCTGTCATGCAACGATTGAGGACCCAGGGAGGTCTTTTACTCTGCCACGTGTTACCTATCACCACCATATCTCAGCTAAAAATTTATTTTCAAGCAAAAAAAAAAACCAAAAAACAAAAATACTTACCCTAAAAGTATCTGGCATCAAGTTTGATTTATGTGTTTCCATCTCATAAATACCCTCACATAGCAATATCAAGATAAGAAAAAAAATTTTTATTCATCTCAAAAATGGATACTTTTCATGACATAGCATACTTTTAATTAAAATCAGATACTGCTATGTTGTTCGTAGAATTAAAAGACCTAATTATTAAAGGCAATTTAAAAACTGTATCATTTCTAACTTGCTATTAAGTCTCTGATCAATATGAAAGTAGCCAGGAAGCATAGGAGGTAATCTATTCACTAATAAACTGTAAATGAAGCTCTGTAATTTATTATATTTTTAAAATGTAATGTGCACATAAATATTTCAATTTGCTCATTCCAAATGTACTCAGAAACACACTAATAGATATTTGGATAGCACAAAAGTCAGGCTGTCTGAGGTTTTAAAATTGAATTATAATACTAAATGGAAATTGCCAGTGATGAAGAGCTATTTTTCTTGTGAAGTATCATACTCCCAAGCTTTCATTTTTTTTTTTTTTTACACATACAGACTTTCTCCACTCTCTTCACTGTCCTAAATTCTACAAAACCAGAATGATGGATCTTTTCATACCTTTTATTTTCTCTGTGCTTTATCTATATCTTTCTTATGGTTAAACAAATTTTATCTGAATTACACACATATAACCGTGCATTTTGTTTTCCACATTAGATTCTATTAAAAGTATTTAGATGTATATTTGTTATCATCTCTTTGTTTTCTACAGACCTTGGTGCACTGTCTTACACTGAGTAAATATTCAATACATATCTTTTGACTCAGTAGACCTATGTTGAATGGATGTTTCCTAACTCACTTTTGTCTGAAACATTAAATTAATAGATGTGGCATTCCAAAATAGCTTGTAAGACATAACTCCAAGCTGACATTTTATGGTAGACGGTTGAGAATGGGTTAGGTGATTCACCATCTAACATACACTGGGAAGAATTTTGTGAGGAAGTATGTAATTGGAAAGACCTGTACTAAAATTCATTCTCCAAAAGGTAGAGAATGCAGAGCACTCTTCCCAAGTCCACAATGTGCAGTACACTTGAACAATTTATTGTGTGTCTCCCACAATTGGAGATCCAGGGAGCTGATGTTCATCCCATGCTAGACAAAGATGAGCAGAGACTTAGCTAGAGCATAACTGCCTCAAGATAACTTCCCTCTTTACCCGAGGCAGTCAAAGGTGTGTGAATTCCAACAACATCTTTCAAGGTTCCCAAATCCCCAAAATTTCAACCCAAAACTGAGATGTCCTCAGAAGAAAGAGGTAAAGCATATCTTCACAAGCCAAAGCAGAAAGGACAGGTGGGATTGTACAAATGAAAGAGTAGCATCTTCTCCATTGAAAGAGTTACAGTTGAAGGGGCCTGATCTAGGACACATGAGCATGTGCCACCACAATGTAGAGACACTTTTGATATCTGCTTAGAAATGTTGGCTTTAGTGCCTTTACTTCTTCATTGCTTCTTTCAAACCAGCTCTGGAAAGGCCAGGAACCTTATAGTGAAAGGAAAACATCAGAAGAGATCAGAGGACTTCTAATTTACTTCCAGAATTGAAGGTTCTTATCTTCAGCAGGCCTCAGCTAGAGATGGGGGGGGGGGGGGGCGGGGGGAGCAATTTAATAGGATTTTTATTTGTTTTAAGACCTTTCTTGAGATATAATTGATAAAAGTAAACTGCACAAATTGAAAGCGCAAAATTTAATAAGTTTGGCATATGCATGCATGTGCGAAACTCACAACATAATTAAATAAATTGCAGGGCTATCGACTGGGAGAGGGAAGGAGATAAAAGGAGGAAATGGTGCCGAGATTAAAAAGCATAATCGGTAGGAACAAAGCAGACAGGGGGACGTTAAGAATAGTAAACTAAATGGAGAAGCCAAAGAACTTACATGCATGACCCATGTCCTCTTAACATTTTGTAATCCCCCCTAACTCTCAGGCCTACCCACCTTTCTATCCCCAAACAATAACTGATCTACTCTCTATCATTGGAGGGTAGTTTGCATTTTCTTGAGTTTTACTTAAATGGAAATATCTATCTATCTATCTATCTATCTATCTATCTATCTATTTATTTATTTATTTATTTATAATCCCTTGGGGGTTGAGGAAAGATCTGGTTTCTTTTAGTCAATATAATTGTTTGAGGTTCATCTATGATGTTGATTGTATGAATGATTCACTCATGTCTTGGCTGGTGTGGTTCCCTTGGTTAGGCATCATCCCATAAACTGAAAGGTCACAGGTTTGATTCCAGGTCAGGGCATATGTGCAGGTTATGGGTTAGGTCACTAGTGGGGTCTCAGGCATGTGTTTCTCTCCCTCTCTCCCCTTCTTGCTAAATATCGATAAGCATGTCCTCAGGCGAGGATAAACAAAAATCAGTTCACTCACTCATGCTTATGCTCCATTTTCTTAGCATATCACAATTTATCCTTTTATCTGGTAACGCACATTTAGATTGTTTTCATTTATTGCAAGTATGTCTGTTATGAATAAATGTACAAGTCTACAAGTTTTTGTGTGGATATATATTTCCCCTCCCCCCACCTTGAGTATATACCTAGGACTAGAATGACAGTGTAATATGGTTGATTTATGCTTAACTTAAAAAGAAATAAAACCTTCTAAACTTTTCTAAAGTGGTTGTATCATTTTTTTTTTTTCACACCGGAAGTGTACGAAAGAGTTTAAGTTTTTTTTTCATTGTCTTCAATACTTGATACCGTCAGTTTTTTTAACATTAGCCATTGGAATAGACATGTCATTGTTTCTCAGTGTGAGTTTCATTTTCATTTCATTTAAAGACTAATGATATTGAGCATATGTTATTGTGCAAATTTGCAATTTACCTAAAACTGAACATTTCAAATTATAATTAGTTTTATGACTTTACATGACTCTAGGTCTGTCTGTTCCTTGCTTAAACAACATACCAATCACAACTAAATACACCTTTTCAGCTTATTATTTTAATAAACATCTCCTGACTTAGTAACTCAGTAAATATGTAACATTGTTTAATTACTTGAAAGTTCTAATGTAGTTGTTAATGTGGCAGATTTTTTCTTAATTTAGGAAAAATTTTAGAAAACAGTGGGGCAATTTTTTACTGTTATGGCACCAAGCAAGAGATTTGTGAGAAATTCAGCATTTTACCAAAATATATGGCAATGCACATAGATGATGTGAGGTTCATAAGATATGTTTTAATATGTTTATACATTTCAAAACAGGTTTCACAAAACTTCATCTGACTGGAGGCAACACATTGAATGTTGCCTAATAATAAATGAACATTAAGTGTAAAATAAATAAAATATTACTACCAAGTTGATTTCAAATTATTCAGAATGTATTAAACAATGATATTGTACCTAGTATACTACGATACAGTAGTGACTTCAAATTCATCATGTATGTATTTTGAACAATTTTATACATATGTACAACTTTAAATCTAGAACATAGGAACTTACATTACATAATGTTATATTTGTGTTTAATTCTATTTACTTATTACCCATACATTTCCCCAGTCTATTTGATACTTTGGTTTATAAAAATCTCCTAAGTTATTCATTGATTCAATAAAATTACTTTGGTAATATTTTTAAAAGGGGAAGGAGGTTAGCCTGACAAGCAGCCACAAGATATTTTCAGTTTGATAAATGCAAGTCCTTTGACATTACATTAGACCTTTTACATCATTGATCCAATAAGGAAAACCAATGTAAGAATGGTGATTGAGTATTAACCCTCAAAAGTAAGTCTTCAGATAGGCACTAGACTAATTGTTGATCACTTTGTAAACTATATGAATGTCTAATCACTATATTGTACACCTGAAACTCATAGTATTGTACATCAACTGTGATTGAAAAATAAATTTAAAAAATAAAGTCAGGCTTTAATGGCATTCTTACTGTCTGTCTACAAGAATGATTATAATGAACTGGGAAGAAAAGTCACTTTAATAACTCACCTCATAATAAGAGACAGAATAATCACAAGCTCAAAAAAGTTTATTTTTCCAATGTCCACCTCAATTAACACGATATAATTTTTACCTTAATGTTTACTTTGCAAAACAGAAATTCTGGGAACTAAATACTGAACTTCATTAGTTAAAACATTTTCAAAATGATTCAATTTTTTTTTTTCAGCACTGATCAAAAGGAGAAATCAGGTAGATTACTCTTGCTGCATAGAAATATAAAAGCATTGTCCTCTCATTAGCTATAACAAGCTGATACTTCCCATTCCAATTCACAAGTAGAGGATCTACTCTACCCACCACCCCTTTTCCAACAGGGAAACACCTTGCTACAGGTGTCCACGATAGGTATTCTCATTTGCTACTCTTGCAATACACATAAAGCTGTTTTAAATTTACTAGTTCATACCAATATGGAAATCTTGGTAACTGCCTTCAAAACTTAAAAAAAAATACTTTGTTTTTATAGTGAAGGCATTGTATTCAAAATACGATGATATTGTGTTTACAAGTTACTTAGGTCAGTTCTTTGTTCCACCTTTCAGTTTCACCTTTCACCTCATGCAGAGATTTATAACATATTCATATTAGTGAGGAAATGAAATTATTTCTATTTGGTAAACATCAGGAAGCCAATAAATTTCAATTGGAACTATTGCTTTAATAGCAAAGAAAATATATTTTATCTTGAAAAATTAATACCTGTCTTTTGTCATCTAGTGGTTACGGATTGAATGATGTCCTTTAACCCTGTTGCCCCCAGAATACAACAAGGATGCCAGCCTGTTAAACCAAGCACGCCATTGTCCAGAGACAGCCAACCAACCTGGAGTCTGCACGACCCTTCCCCTTGTGGGAAGGCCGCCCTCTCCTCCGCAACCCCACTCTTATTAGAGATTTCTTGACCCAAGGGTAGGTAGGACGACGACCATGTCCAGCTTGAAGCAGCTAGAGGAGCTTGAGAACTTCATCCATTGTCCTTTATAAGATTGTAAAGGGTCTTAAGTCTGAGAGGGAGGGGTTGTTATTTTTTATTGTTAAAATATTTAACTAATTAATTATTTTTTAAAAAAAGAAGAAGAATATATGAAAGGGTGAGGCAGGAGAGCTTGTATGTACGACCCATGGGCATGGACTTGGGGAGGGGATTGTTGGGGAAGGGGGGTGTTGGGCGGAGGGGAGCAAAGGGGAAAAATTGGAACTATTGTAACAATATAATCAATAAAATATACTTAAAAATATATATATTTTATGAAGACTTTTGAATGAATTATTATACCTAAAACTTTTTGGCCCATATTTTTTGAAAAACATTTTAAGAAAAGGAACAAATATTATAGTTTATCTTGGGAGGTTTTCACTACAAATAAAATCAATTGATTTTTAAATTTTTATTTTTGATACTACATTAACACAATAGATTAATGGATACGATCAGAGATCATTAATTGCTCTAATAGAAAAGATCATGACACAACATTTTAATCTGGATTCTTATCTTGATGAAGCTAAAAAGCAACCTGTATTGAAACAAAGTTATGTTAAAAACATAGAATAATAAGAGCTAGATGAAAAGTAAAAATACATGAATTCTGAGCAATAGAGTTTTAATGGAAGTAACCTACACACTCAAAAGAATATGATGCATTCCGACTAGAGTTCTTTCAGGTGAAAAGTGGGAATTAGTTTTGGGCACACCATAGGGAAAAAAGTGAAAAACTAGTCATTTTTATCTTAAATACTGTACAGTATTCTATTCATTAGCCTTTGAAGTTTCCTGTTTTTTTGTTTAATGGATTATTCAGTGTAATTATAACCATGCATTAAACGAGGTCATCTAAGACATAACCGTATAGTAAGCTTGACTTTTAGTTTTAGAGCCTCACTCCAAAATGGAAATGAGGGTGGTTACTTAGAAAAATAATTCTCAAACCAATGAACGTCTTTCCATTCTTTTCTTCATGATGCAAAGTGTCATTAAAGAGCTGTGCAAAATTTTATTGTACTTCACTTACTGAAATTGAGTATTCCTTGCCATCTAACTTTAAGAGGTAGAAGAATCGTCGTTATAAATATTTTGTGCATTCTGAATTGCATGGTAGCTCCCCCTTAAGTGCATTCTAAGACTTCAAGTATATATCTGAAACCACAGATGGCATCCAACCCTATAAACACGTATATATGTATGACTGAGTTTAATTTATAAATTAGGCATAGTAAGAGTTTAACAATAACTAATAACAAAATAGAAAGTTATGTGAATGGGTTTGGGGTCATTATTAAGTAAAATAACGATTATTTGAACACAAGCATTGCAATAATAAGTAAGGTGGCTGCTTAGTGACTAGCAGGAGCTGCATATACAGAGTGGATACCCTGGACAAGGACATTATTCATCTCTAGGGAGATAAGGAGCAGGACAGCATGAGATTGCATTACTGTGCTCATAATGGTGTGCGATTTAAAACTGATACATTGTTTATTTCTGGGATTTTCCATTTACTGTTTTGGAACTTGGTTGACTACAGGTAGCTGAAACCACATAAAGCAAAACCGTGGATGAGATAGGATGACTGTACCTTAAACATTTCTCACCACATAAAACGCATAAACCAATTATAACTGCCAAGGCATTTTATTGAATTTAATGTATTAATAGTCCCTGAGATGGAATAGTAGTGTGTAGCGTAATTTCTCTTAAATACACACACATGCACACACACATGCAACACAACATGTCTAGTGAACTTTTCCATTCTAGTTCTCCATCCACCGAGAACTCAGACACACACTTGAAAGAATTTCTCACTTCATGTTATTATTCTGGATACCAAAGTTCATGTGGGCTGCCTGCTTAATACTGGAGCTTTAATTTTATATCAGAAAACAAACTCTGTTTCACCCTTTAAATCTTATCATCAAATAAAATGTTTCAGCCTCAAAAAAAATTCACTTTGCTTTTCCCACAGCCTAAGCCATATATTCAATAGCTTGAATTACCACCACTGTTGTTATTCATCATCTGGATTGTTTCCTTTGCACACGTTACTCCCTAATAAAGCCCATCTCCTATGAGATCACTCTTCCTTCTCCCCAATTTCCTCATCCTGAACGCAATACTGACTTTTGCTGGAAAAATACATAATCCCATACAATGAACATGCTGCTGCCATTTCTAATACACTATCGTCAAACACTGATAAATCAAACAGGTTCGTGTCTCTTATTATTTACTCTCTCAGCTGCATTTCCTATAGTCAACCATTGTTTGTTTTTTCTTTATACATTTATTCAATATTGATTTCATGTTCCATAACATTTTGGTTGAAAAGATACTTGGTAAAATTTCAATCTTTTTAAAATGTAGTAATATCTATTTTGTGGCCTAACATGTGATCTGTCATGGAGAATGTTCCCTGCATGTTTGAGAGTAATGTGTGTTCTGCTGCTGTTGAATAAAATATTCTCTATATGTCTGTGGGACATGTATATATAGCAGCAGGACACCCTATTTAAAAATGGTCTCTTTGTTTATTATGCACTTGTGAGATGTCAAGCCCTGTTAGCTCTCACAGGTAGGCAATTTGGGGACTTGTTCCTGTCTACACACCTTTAAAAGTTAGAGTGCTAGATGTGTGGATAAGCTCCTTCCAGGGAGAAGCTGGTGACTTGATTTTTTTGTCCGAGTGAGACAGAGAGAAGGCAAGAAAAGTCCTCTCCAGCTTAGTCAGGCTCCCAGGAGGATCCTAAGCCTGTTCTTAGATGTAAGCTGATTAGAAGATGGACCCATAAGCAAGTGCTAGGAAGTGGCAGTCAAACCCTTCCCAGGGAAAAGCTGGAAAATGGACATTTTCTCTGCTCCCTCTACACTGAGCCCAGAGGGAATAGCTGCAGTAAATCCGTCCAGAGGTGAACCAGACATTTTGATTATTATATCATAGTGCTGTTAGTGTGCTAAGAAATTTGGTAATTTTAGACACTATTGATCACATCTGAATAATTTAGTTTAGCTAATATGAGAGTTCTTATTATTAGCCCACTTGGTTAGCTTCAAAAGTTTGACCTTGGCTTATTTCCCTGGACTTCATATTTTAGAGACATATTTAATTCATAAAGTTATTCTGACCAGGTCTGTGTCTGCAACAACCCTTAAAATAGTTAAGCAACTGTTCACTTTCTTAAGTAATTAGGTTACTTGATCTATTAATATTACCAAATGTTCAATATTTTAAATGAATTTTTACATAATTTCTAGACAAGAATAAACTTTTAAGCCTATTACACACTAAGGATATTTTTAATTTTGGTTAATTCATATGTAATACTTTACGCTCGACTAGTAAAAACTAGTGTTAGTCAAACATTGAAGGATGCCACTAATCAGAATACATTGCTAATAACAATTATTTATACTTTTTTGTGTCAATTTAAAACATATATGTGAATTCGACAATCTTCCGCACAGTTGATAGTAAGCATATTTTTATTTCTGGTATTGTTTTAAACATGAGTGAAACTCAGACAAAAGACTGAGTAAAAATGGACATTAGAGTAATTATGAAAATGCTTATTGAGCTTGAAGTATTAATTATTTAGCCCCTATTATAGTCTCTAGTCTAAAACCAATCAACACAAACCATTAGGGCATGGGATCTGGATGCAGGCTTCCTGCTTACAGTCTTCAACCATGTCACTGCTCTGAGTCTCACTTTCTTATTATAGATGGTTTCAGGACAGAATGACCTATTAGTGCAATGCATAGTTAATGCTCACTCAATGGTAGCTATTATTAGCCTCTATCAGATTTTTTTAGTTACATTATTTATATATTTTAAAGGAGCTACATAATTTTTGGAACATGAACCCTTCTAGCTCAAACACTGTACATGTGTTATACATGTATCGGAGCTTAAATTTCATTGATGGCGTTCCCTTCATGTGATGTAGAAAGAGACTAAAATTATGGAGATATAAAGATTTCCCCAAGGACAGAAGAGAATCTCACACAAGCCTATTATGTCTAGTTCTTTTAAGGACACAATGACTATTACTGGAAGTGTAAGTTCCATTTAGAGTTATTCATGTATTTTAACACATTTTCAAAAAAACCCTCTTTTTGCTTTGGTTTCCAATTTACAGATGAATGGCTTAACAAATGATTAGTATCTTTTATAAGCATATAGTGACTGATCACAGAGCATGGCCACAGAGCCAACAGACAGGGCAGGCTACTTTATTACCATATAATGTGCATATTCAGTTGGAAAAGAAATCCAAACGGTGAAGTTCATTTAGCTTCCATTCTAAAGTTATGGTGTATCATAAAAAAAAGAACATGAGAAAGAACTATGGAATCTCAACCAATTAACTAACTACATTAATGAGAGAGAAATCTAATATCAGGTAACAATCAGGAAAAATATGATTTTCCACTGTAAATTTGTGTAAAAATGTAGTACTCTGTGAATAAGATAGTTTTCTTTCTTTCTTTCTTTCTTTCTTTCTTTCTTTCTTTCTTTCTTTCTTTCTTTCTTTCTTTCTTTCTTTCTTTCTTTCGTTCTTTCTTTCTTTTTTTTATTACAAAGAACAAGGGATACTTCTAATTCTGCAACCTGTGACTTACCATAAAAGACATCCTTTTTTTCATTTTCCTCAGGCTATTTCAACTATTTTCTTCTAATTTACCAGCCAAATTCATTTCCCAAATTCTAATGTCTGCCTATGCTAATAAAATCTATAGAGTAATGTAATTACCTAATCCATTCATTACACAAGACAAAGATAGTACAGTTAAAATGTCAAATAGAATCAAGGCTATCTAAATGAGAAATATTTTCAATTGCAATTTTTTCCTTTCCCAAAAGAGACATGAAGGTATAATTTCCTGCATGCACGAAATGTTTTATATTAAGCTTCTGAAAATAAAAGTCTCAGCAATCATTTCAAAGTAGAAAGTACTTCATATTTGTGACCTTAGACAAGCTTCCTAATCTTTTAGGGGCTCAGTTTCCTCATCCCTAATGTGAGAATTATGAGAAAAATTATGTTAATGACCAAGGATTTTGAGTCCAGAAAATAATCAAATTTTTAAGGAGGAAATGAATGTAGTGGGATTTGGCAATTACAGTACTAGATTAATTGACATTGAATACTAAAATTTAATTGAAAAGTGTGTTATAGGAAAAAGGTTAAAACTGCAACTCAGTAGATGTCTATTTTGCCCTCCTATGCCCTGAGCAATTGTCTCACTCGGAAACCATGCATCTCTGGATAAGTTGTGACTCAGAAGCAAGGCCAAATCAAGGGGAGAAAACCTCTCTTGAGCTCATTATAATTATTTTGTGAGAGTTGTCAATAACAATATATCAATCCAGGATGAAGAGTGGGAATGAGAAAGAAAAGGTAATCAACATTTTCTCTGCGAAATGTGGACACAAATAGATGTGATTTTGGCAATCTCAGTGGGTCCAAAGGAAAACAACTTTTCTAAACCTATACAGCTTGGAGAATCTAAGATAAGAAACTAAATTATAAAGAATATGAAGTATACTAAATTCTCCTAGTGTTTACTGTATTAGACTCTTGACACATACTGCAAACAAAACATCAAAGATCCTGGCCCTTGTAAGGATGTTCATTCTAAAAAAAGGGGTTAGTATTAAGTAGTGGGCATGGTAGACAAATTATACGACATGTGGAAAGTGAATAAGTGTTTTGAGAGGACTTTAAAAAATGGGAGAGAAAGAGAATGGCTTGATAAAAAATAAGAATATTTGTTTGCAAACTAGTTTCTAGCCACATTCAGCTGCAGGCAGTATAGGCATGAAAGAGGAAGGTATATTAAATGGGGTCACGGAATCATCTTTTCAAATGGAGTATGTGAAACCAGAAGAGGGGCAGTGATCTGTGGATGTTAACAAGAGATGATTATCCTGACTGACTATAATATTAAATCTATTAAGCAGGAGAGAAAAAACATCTAGGTGAAGAATAGTTTTCAAAAACGGTATGTGAATTAATGAAATGTATTCTTAAATGATTTAAATAAGGAAATAAGAGGGTATACATTTATTCTAAACCTGGAAATTTAGGTAAAATAAAATCATTGCAAACATAACAACATTCTTATCATGAAAAAAGTAAAATTGTTCATATATCTATACAAAATAAAAACATAAAACAATAACATAAATATATTATAGTAAATCATTGAGTATGTTTATTAGGAACAATTAAATGATTAAAATGTCAAATTGATTCCAGCAAATAATGTAAACATTTTAGTATTTTATTTGCAATTTAACATCCATCACTGAGATAGCATTGGATTCTCATTTGTTCCCCTTTCTTACATTGGCTGACATTTTGCAGATATGGAAACAAAGGCACTGATTAAAAAACAACTTGCTGATAGATAGAAGTTTTAGGACTTACACTCAGAGGTCTACTCCAGCTAGTACCTTCCAGAAAAAGATAGAAGTCTTCCCTTGCAGAGATGTTCAGTCACATCTCTTTATACTGCTCTGTGAGAAGGACAACTAAGAAAAACTTAATTGAGATGTCAAAAAATAAGAATTATCCTATGCAGATTATTTAATTATTATTTACATTAATTTAAGAAACATTATAGTAATTGTATAATATGTAGAGACACACAAAAATTAAATGATAGGTAGAAAATTGACAACTGGAGGAAATGAAATTTAAAACATTCGTTTTCTTGTTATTCTGGAGGACATATGAGAAACTCTCAAACATCATGAAATTAATTTTTGATAAACTCATTTTTGTCAATCTCCATATCAAAAATAAGAAAAGAAACATTTTCTTATAACAAGTGTGTCAGTGATTGTTTTTCTAAAAGATGAAATGATGTCTAACTTCACTTAATCCTGAAGCCCTCCTTCAATATAAAACAATATATTATTTTGCAATTTTGCCATAATGAAAATCCTTCACTGTTATTTTTCTCTTTGAAATGCACTAAATAGAAGGTGAAACTACTTTATTTCTTAATTATAGTACTCTTGCATTTAAATAAATAAAGAATAAGGTCAGACCATCTGATTGAAATGTAAATTAACCTTAGTGTCATATTTTGAAACATACTAAAATCTTTAGTTAGGATTGATATAAATAAATATTTCTATTCAGCCCAATAATTTCAAAAACATTCTTTTTTAGTGCATTTCAAAAAAAGAATACTAAATCATCAGTGACAAGGTTAACATTTCAGGGCCTTCAATCTGTCTTTTGAATATGCATTGTCAGACAGCCCTAGATACCACCAAAATATGTTTCCCTAACAGTGAATCATCATCATGATTGCCATTATTGATCTGTAGAGTCAGTAACTGAATCTATCTATGAGATTCAGCACCATAGATCTTGATATTATATAGCCCCGTCCTCCTGCCTAAACCCATTAAACTGTTTTCTGTAAGTTTACATCATTTTTATTTGAGGGGCCTGGAGAAACTTTGCACTTTACTTATTTTCTAAAACACTTATAAGACCGAACTATCTCATCAGGAAAATGTCCCTGTTTTTTGTTAATATCTATTACCAAGAATGGATTCGATAACTTTTAATGAGAGGATAACCATAATCACTGAACATAGCAATGGGAATATTTATTTTCATGTCTATATATAATATGAATGTATAACATGATGATAATTTGGAATACATGAGTAAGTCTACTTAAATACTGTTATCTATCTCCCCCAAATAATAATAAAAGTATATTATTAGTAAATTATATAGTTAACAAAATTGGCCTAGAGTTAAATTGAAGATAGTTTGGACTATAAAGTTAAGTCTTTCTTTATCTTCATTTCCAGAACTTTCAAGGATTAATTACTATATTTCAATGTGTGTGTGGATAGCTTGACAATTTAGACAAAGATTGTGTCTATGTGCATTTCTGCTAACTGATGAGGAAAAGATAAATAATTTTCCATAGAATTTCAAGAGACACTATGATCCATAAACTACTAAGAGTACAGGATAATTAAAAAAACATTTTTAACTTAAAAAGTAATTACAAAAATTAATTTGCTGAAAATAAAAATGTGGCATACTTTACCTAGTGTATACTCAAAACATTCAAAGTAAACTTTGAATAATTGTTTAATATCAAATAAAACACAAAACACCGCACATTTAGAGTTCAAAACTCATTATATGAAATGTGTTAAAATTTTTATATGTTTATAAAATGTTATATTGTATATCTTTTGTGTTATAATTACCTTATGTTCTCACGTATATTTTCTCTATTTCATAAATATACCTTACGTTTTATACATAAAAAGTATAAAAATTGCTGCTACAATATAAAGCATTTGTCAATTATATTTCATAGGTGATAAACTTCGAATTTTCATATTACAGTAATTGTACGCAATTGACTCCTTCTAACCACTCTTTTAACTATGAGGGAAAATAAACTGCAGATAACTGAAAATAATAACTCTCACTTTTGTTCCACATTTTTTCACGTTAATACCTTTGGAGAAAATTTGAGAGACAGAAAAACCATTTCCTTTAACTTGATAGAAATGGCATTGTTCAATCAGAAAGAAAACAGTCTTTCTTGCCCGTGATCAGAAAGTCTTTCCTGCCCATGATCAGAAAGTTCCACTGTTGTTTCTCAAAGCCAAAGCCCTGAGAACCAAAAAGTAAAGTTTCAACAAATGTTTTTGTTTTGTTCTCACCTTCTTTTGGAGAATCTAATCCTTTATATTATGGTAAATTTTCCAGAATTTGTGAGAGCACTAACAGAAGCAGTCTTTAAGGAAATTTACACACACACGCACACGCGCGCACACACACACACACACACACACACACACACACACACAGACGCACGCGCGCGCGCGCGCGCGTTGCATCTTCCCTAACAAAGAAAATTGATGGAACATTTGTTCCTTGCCATATACTTATTCAACAATCATAAAATGAACATGCAATTTCTATTAGATTCTAGAACTTAGATAGGAAAAATATGTCTACTTATTATCCCTATCTTCAAAAAGCTTACCCTCTGGTGGATTATATAATTATAATACAACTATACCACAATGAGTCTATTGCAGTGATGGAGATATATCTTGGGCAGTGTGAGAACACATTAACTGATCCTTTTCCTTACAGAAATAAAGGTGCACTAAAAGATCTTTCTGGGGACAGTAACAGCAGAACTATAATTTGATAGTTGCATATTGATCTTCAGCTCCCTCATTCTGTGAGCTCCTTGGTCACAGTCACATTGTCTTGTGTAACTGAACATAACACGTGACAGAAATATCACACAGCTTATATTACAAGGAATATACATTGCATACACTGGCTTTTTCATGAATAATTGATAGTGAATGTATTTAAGCTATATATCCATTTACATTTTATCATTTTCCACCCTAATTAGGCCTAAATTATTTTTCTAAAAACTGGATTGTGCTTAAGCACATTTTGAAGACAGAAACAAAATATTAACGAAAATGTGCATCTCATTTTTAAAGGATTTCTAAGGCATTTGCCATTGATATTAAACTATTCTAACCACAATGAATTTTACAGTCATAAGCACAATTCTATTCACAAGAGGCTATCTATCTATCTATCCATCTAGCTAGCTATAAATTTATAGATAAATAGAGCTTTATAGAAAGTAATAAAACCAGTAATAAAATATGTATAAACAATATAGTAAGACACAGAAAGCTGAAAGAGATCTTAAATTATATCCTCTACAGAGTATAGCAAATGAACTTTTCAAGACAGATAGATGTGTTTTATATATTTAAAACATCTCTAAAGATGTAATTAAACATGGTTACTGATTTTCATGTTTAAATCATCTGTGAGAAATTTTATAACAAATATAAATGTATTTTGCTTCAATAGAATCCCATTTCACACTTATTTTTTTAAACAAAAGCATGTACTAAACATATGGTGGATACATTCTGCACCCAAGATATTTAAAGAAAATAACAAATGGTACTAAACATTTGGATCCAGAAAAATACATTCTGTGTGGTAGATGTCAAAAATGTTTTCAGATAAAGAGGTATTTTTTCTGTGTCTTAAACATAATTATTTTAATCTTAACTCATCAAAATTACTACGAATGTTTAATTTTTTTTAAATATGTGCCAGGGCTCATAGGTATGGGAGAATCTGATGCAGTACAGGCAGAGGGTAAGATTGTGCTGGCCGTGAGACTTGTGAGTGGGGGTTTAGTGTTGGGAAGCAGTAGTCGGGAGGCAGATTGTGCACCAGGCTAAGAAATTTAAAGCAGAGGGAAGCAACTGAGGGATTTGTGAACATGTAGTGTTTTACAAAATCTGAGTTCAGTGGGAGAAGTAGACAGTGCAGGAGAGACTTGAGGGAGCAATAAGGCTAACAAGAGAGATACTGGCTGGAACTCAGCCTTTTCGATTTCCCACAGAACAACAAGTGAAGGCTTTTGCACCCTCATTCAGCTGCATGCCAAGGCTGGGATGCTGGGAACGGTTTACCCTGAGGAAAGGTAATAAGCAAGTGGGTACATTGTCTTTCTGGAGAAATTTAAAACAATAATAAAGCCAACTAAAAGTCATTCTCTTTTTTATTATTCATATGAGCTGACAATACTAAACGATATTAGAAAATATATTTTGTTAGCCTAAATCCTAAACAATTATAGCAGTTAGAGTTCAGTCTCAGTAATGTAAACTTCAATTTATTACAATTGTATTATTTATTTTAATAAACATTAATACTTAGAATTTCTATGTGGAGGTTAATACAGAGAATTTCTAGTTATGCAGACCTCTCTCAATACTCTGAGATTCAGCAATAAGTGTTCATCTTGAGAGCAAGCTTGTAAGAATTCCTAAGTGTTTGACTTTCCATCAATGTATTTTGTGTCTTACACCAAAAAAAATATATACAATATAATTATTTTCAAGAGCAGTAGACATTTTTCTTTTATGAGTTATCTTTCCCCCCAAATGTGGTGTTTTAAATGAAATTAATCAAAAGCAAAATCTATTTAGTAACAGCCTTTAAAAACGTGTGGTGGAACCCAAAGCTTTGAAACCATTCTTTGAAAATTGGTGCATGGAAATTGTGGAATAGGCCATTAGTTATGTGATCACAAAAGTAAGGAAATGAAGCATTCCAAATAAAAATAGAATCAAGGGAAAGAAGAATGCCAGAGAACTGAGAAAAGATGCTCATCTTATCCAGCTAAAGATATCGATACAAAAATATGGCATTGCCTTGATAGTTTTCTTCAAGAGCTGGATACTCCTTCTAAATTAATTAATCAATAATATCAATGTTTGATAGTAGCCATTTTGAATTAATTTTCTAGAAGAAAAATGAATTCAGAAGTTTTAATAAATATAACTGGAATTTATGATGTTTTTTGTTTAAGATATTTTAATGGAAATTTTGTGAGAGCAGAAAAAAGAACACCCAATGTTATAATAGATTCCTAAGTATGATTTTATGAGTCTGCAAAATTTATATTTAAAACTTTTCTTAAAATGTGTATATGTTATTTTATGTGAAAAAATGCTTTTGAAAATTAATATATTTTTTTCAAAATTATAACAAGAAACATTATTCAACAACGAGGTGAGAAATAGACTGACAATTCTGCATATAACAGCTATTTGACATGAAAAAGATCAAATTTAAAGAATCACTCATACATTTGTATAAGTAAAACTCAAAATATAATTGTAATGTTTTTATTAATGCAACCAACCAATCAATATATAGGCACACCTGTTTCCTTCTCAAAAATCACACATAACGAAGTTTAAAAGTTGTAATTCATTGTTTGGCTCTTTAAGTTTTTGTTTTTCTGTCATGATTTTGGACATATAAAGTTTAACAAAATAAAATACTCACTCTGCATTTTTCTGGCCATTACTTCCACTTGTTTCATCTTATTTATTATTCCTGAAAATAATTGTGTCATGTAGATAAGGTGGATATTTAAAATATGATCCACTCTGGCTGTCAAATAAGCCAGCCATGCCACTGCCTTCATTAAACCTCCAAAACCTCATTTAAAATCTAACCTCATGCCAACCTCTGGGAATATTTAAATAAAGTCTATCAAGAATCTGTTGAGTAAGTTAGATACAGAGAATACTAAGGAATCATTATAATCTGTGTTAGTTATGATAATGGCCTTGAGATTATATGAGAAAATGACCATACTTTTATAGACACACAGTGAGTGAAATGCTCTGAAGTTTGAGATTTGCTTAGAAATACTTCACTTTTGAAAAAGGAAAGGAGGGAATGTTTGTTTGGGGGGATGTTATTATCCAATTCTCTTTATCTGTTTAATGAATAAAATTTTTCATAATAAAATAGTCAAAGAAAGAGCTTATCTTGATATATTGACCCAGGTTGATACATGATGTCATTCTATTTTCTGAAAGAAGATAACATCCTGCACAACTGAGTGAAAGAAAATGTTTGACTTTCTTGTACCTGCCTCAAAGACCCATGTTTTACACCCAAATGGTACAGTTATCCTTCCAGAATAATGATACACAGATGCTGATTTGCCAACCTGCCTGTCTTAACTTCTCTCTCTCTCTCCTTTCATCCCTCATTAGTACATTGTAACCTGCCTCTATTCAGAAATTTTAATTTAACAAATAAGCATATCTTAGATCTGGAAATGGAAGAAATACAGTAAGGGTGGTCACAAAAAGTAAAGATGGGGACAACTCATAATTCATAATGGGAATTATGAATTAGCTTATTTATCAAGTCAGAGATGTAATGAAATACTCATTGGGATTAAGAGAAGAATTCAACTCAATGTAGTAATATCTCACAAATAATATTAAAAGTCTCAGTTTATCACTTTATACAACAGGATTTAAAAAGTTTTAAAAAATGTTTGCAACAAGTAGGAAAACATTTGCAACAAGATGGCTATGAATTTAGGAAAAAGGAAGTGAATATTCTGAAGTGAGGAAGGGAACCTAAGCTCTTCATTCATCTTTCATGAAAGCATTCATTCAGGCAAGGCAGATAACCCAAAAGGACAAAACATGTGAAGTTAAAGTTAATGAAGATATCAGTTGCATCTTATAAAGACAAGGACCACAGGGAAGCATGAAAACAAGATGGGGCCCCTTAAGTCTATATCGTCGCTCAAGGACTAATCTGTGTCTGGAAAGACAGAAGGAGTAAGACCAGTAAGCACAGGAAGTTCGGAGTCATGAATCAGCAAATCTGATGACTGGTCCAGATATAAACTGGTGTGGGACAGGAAGTCTTGACATTACAAGACTACTGGCAACACCACAATCATGGCCAAACAGGATGGCTCTTTCGTTTGCGCACCGAGGGGATTCAGCAAGATTAGTGGATGCAACCAAATTTAGAACTGACCAAAGGAAATAAAAAGATTGAAATAATATGAATAATTAAAACCAGCAAGAGCCTGAGAAGCAAGTAAACAATAGGAACAAAGTTGGAGGTAAGAACGAGAACGTTCTCAGGCAGTGTCAAGAGAAAATTGAACCTGAAAAGTTAAATAGATATGGAAGACTATTAAATACTATTGCAATAGCAAAGAGAAAAAAAAAAAAGATAATCTGTATAGAACTCCAAAGGGGGAAAAAAAAAAAAAAAGACCGGGGGCAGTTTAGGATGTGAGGTGAAAGAAAGTAGGATACTTCTGTTTCCTAACTGGCTTTGCCTAAGAGAGCATAATTGTTCCCCTATCCTCATGACAGGAGAGAGTTTTACGACTGGGAGTTAGATTGGAAGCTGATAGCTCTATCATTCTTGATCATTACTTTCCAAAAAAATGGCTCCTTGATGTTTGTGTTTTTTGTTTTTGTTTTGTATTTGAGAATTTATTGTATCTCTTGTTCATTTATTTTTTTTCCTTTATTTTTATTGTTTACGCTGTTACAAATATCCCCAACCCCCCTCCTCTTTTGACCACCTCACTCCCTGCTTCACTCCCCCATTCCCTCTGTTGTCTGTGTCTGTGGGTTATGCATGTATGTTCTTTGGCTAATTGTTCACCTCTTCCCAAAACACGAAAGAGAAATACTATACACAGCCCTATGTTCATAGCAGCAGCATTTACAGTAGTCAAGATATGGAAACAGCCCAGGTGAATGGCAAAAATGCTGCAGTGCATTTACACAATGGAATGCCATGTGGTCATAAAAAACCTCTTGCAATAGCATGAATAAACCTGGAAATTATTATGCTAGGTGAAGTAAATCAGTCAGAAAAAAAAAACAAATACCATATGATCTCACTTATATGTGGAATCTAATGAACAAAATAAACTGACGGACAAAATAGAAATAGAGGCATGGATACATGGAACAGACTGACAACTGTCAGAGGGAGGGGGAGACGGGGGACTGGATGAGAGAAGACTCCTAGATTTTTAAGGAAGACAATTCTTGGTCAGATGATTGGCAAGAGGCTTTTAAAACAGATTTATACTTCCAAAGGGCATAACATAATTTGCAGTTACAAGTTTTATAAAGTTAGTGTTCTAAGAAAAGCGAAGTCAGGGCCTAGAACCAGGAAGTAGTTAGTCTAGGGTTTAATCAAGCTGAGAAAAATGGTAAAGGCATCGGTCAGTTGTCTATTGCTACAATGAGGAACCAAGGAATGGAACTATCTCAGTATGTAGTTACCTCCAAATTTCTTTCTGCACGTTAAAGAAACTCAGTTGTTACAAGTGGCCCTACATACCAGAAAAATATGGCCTTCTTCATTTGATACCTTCTTAAAATCAAGGCACATTTCTGTTTTAAGATTCAGGCAGAGTTATCAAATAGTCCTTTGCCAAAGTCTTCAGCAAACCTCAAAGCCCTGACAGGACTAGAAGGAAATTAACATGCAAGGGAAGAACATATACATGTATGTGTTCAGTATCAGACAACCTGAATACATGAGGAATAACTCTTTCAGCCAACTTCCTAGTTCCCATTTCCAGTTTAGAATTATCTAGTACAACTACCTGGTGTCAAACAAATGAAAAAAGATAGTGGAGGGATTGGGCTACAGTACAGAATGGAGAGAGAAGGGCAGATGCTGTTAAGTAGCTCTTGTGGGGGCAGATATTAAAATAATGAAAGAGATAAGCTAGGTCTGAGTAAACTAATATTGGAAGTAAATTAATTAATTAAAGGGTGATGGTACAATGCTCTGAAGTCTCCTAAATGTTGACCAAATCTTTATTTGCTACCTGGATACAAAGCTAAACTATTTCTCCCATCACTACCACTACCACCATGTAGGAAGGCAAGCCATGTGATGAGGTTTTGGCCAATGGAATGTGGACAGAAATGACGTACCTCTCTTGCAAGTCTGTTGTTTACATTTTCTTTCTCCCACTTTACTCTTCAGTGTCTGGCCAGATTAAGATGATACTGTGGAGAATCCTATCTTCCTGAAAGACACTGGAGGATAGTGGAACCACTTGGTAGAAAAATCAAGAACAAGATGAAATCATGTTCTTTAATTTGGGAAGAGCAAGACATATACCTCAGTTGTGTTAAGACACATAAATCATTAATTACTTATTTTGATAGGATGCTGAGGTCACAGTTCTTGAGCTAAAATGAGAAAGGAAAAAAAAAAAAGCTGGAAGTATGTGTGGGATAAAGCCACAGAAATGGAAATACATGACACCTCTAGGAAAAAAACAGCAAAACAGTGATCAAATATAGAGCCTTGGAAAATTGGGAGACAAAGTAACTGGAAAGAGAGAAAGTAATCTGATTATGAAAGAAAAATATAATAATATAATGTCATTGAAAATGAAGTAGTAGGGATTTTATAAATGAGGTTTTAAACTGAATGAATGAAATCTAGGAAAACTCTGGTTGAATATTTACAGGGCAGACTTTGACATTTTACTTCCAACGTATTCTTGAATTTATTAATAACAAAGCATTTTATTGTGTTCTCATTTTAAGAAATATGTGGGTTAATTGGTAAAGAAAGACAGCATGATTAAAATTATGTTGTATAACCCTTTAAAACATAGATTTAAATCTGAATAAAATATAATGAAAATTTGAACAATATATATATATATTTTTAAATTATTTGTTTATTTATTTGTTTGTTTATTTATTTAGAGAGGGGGAAAGGAGAAAGAGAGAGAGAGAAACATCACTGTGTGGTTGGCTCTCACTCGCACCCCCAACTGGGGACCTGACGTGCAACCTAGTCATGTGCCCTGACTGGGAATCGAACCAACAACACTTGGCTCACAGGCTGATGCTCAATCCACTGAGCCACAGCAGCCAGGGGTATATGTATATTTTAAATGTTTTTTATTTGTTTTATGTCAAGCTACTTGCCAGACACTTAAGAGAGTCAATTCAAGTAAAAGTAGACAGGTTTTCTACCCTCTTGTTCCATGGAAATTTTTAACAGATTTTTTTTTGCTGTATGTTTATATATGAAAAAGGGATATTTTGCTTGCGTTATGCATAGATTAACAAATATTAGCAAAGATGCCTCTTAACTTCCAGGTGGTAATAATGTACAAATAAAAGGGAGATTCTAGAATTTCATGCAGTTGTAGACTTTAAGTCTGAAGTAATTTAACTAGTAGGAAACTCTGGAGAATATTCCTGAATAATTTACCAGTTGTTTTTGTATTTCTGAAATTAAAAGAAAAATTCTAAGTAAAAGTCATTTTTCTGAAAAGAGGAGATATGTCTTTCATCAAATTTTAAAAATGTTCATGATTCAAAAAGATCAAAAGCCACAAGTATAATCCAGCTTTATCTTTTTTTCAAATGAGGCATATGAAATCCAGACCAATGAAATGTCTTATACAATACAAAGTCACACAGGTAGTTAGCTATAAAATTAAAGCCAGAATATATGTTTTTTCATCTACAGTTCTTTATTCTTCTTTATACATCTGTCCAGTATCTGAAGAATGGTACAAACAGTATGGAATTTCAACTCTAATGACTAGTTATATTGAGAGGCAAGAGATGCTGTTAAGCTCTTAAAGCTGTTATTTTTTGTTGTTTCCTCTATAAAGATGCTTGGATATCATTCTAATATGCATAATTTTTACATGTTTGAGGATAGTTATTAAATATGCCTAAGACTTTCAGGCAAGATATTTCTCATTCTTTTTTTACATACTAAATTTTTCATCATTTTTATAATTCCTCTCTTATAAAAATCTTCCATGTCTTTTCCACATATTTTTATGTTAGATAACCACAAATAGAAGATAAGGTAAATATCCTAGTAAAATATGCAGTTCTATTATTTACTCTCTACTCCTGGAGATATTTCACTGATGCAATTACTTTGCTATCTCTAAAGGCGAAAGAACATAAGTATTCATATAACTGAATGCAATACTTGAAAATGTTTTAACATGGTTTTGAGATTTTTATGGAAGTTAATAACAGTGCAATGTAGTTAAAAAAACTAGTCTATGGAGTATTTTTAAATGATTTGAAATCTTCTTTCCAACAATTAATTTAATGTTTAACATTTGATGTTATCTTATTTTATGAATTCCCATTTTATTCTTAAAACTAAGGTATTAATTAAAAAATAAATATTTAACTAAATATATTAATAAATTAGATATAATGAATTTAAATTTCCTAGACTGTGTAAAAATTATGATTTTTGATCAAAATTTTTTGTATCATTTGAAATATATTATCATTCTTACTCAAGGCTTTTCATTTATTCCAGAATACATAACATCAATGATAACATTAATTTTATAAGTAATATACATCTTACACCTTTCCTTCAATGTTTACAATGCTGGTGTTGAATTCCACAAGTAACTTAGTTAATTGTTTTTCAGTCTTATTTAACTGTGAAACTCCTGCTTCAAAGGGAATTCATGATGACCAAATAATAAAATGAATAAAATCAACCCTGCTATAATTTAATCAGTTGGTAGTTCAGAATCTCATCTTATTTTTCTTACTCTTTTCCCCCTCCCAACACTATAATTCCTCTAGAGAGTTTAATTAAAAACAAGTCATGTGAGAATATATATTTCTAAGAAAACTATACAGACTATATCTGTATCTTTACCTGGGTTTAAACTAAATTCTCTATAATCTATTGTGATATCTTTAAGATATAAATGATGTGTGCATACATTCAACAATTATATTAGGAATAATCATATTGACTCTTTCTAAAAACATCACTTTTACATCTCACAGTTATACCATTTCTTTTGCTTAATAATTTATCTCTAATTTAAAGTGATTTTTAAAAGTTTGGTTTTCCATGCTTATGCTATTGCAAACCCTTCTTCTTAAAGTAACATACTCACATGTCCCAGAACCTCATTTATTTGCAGCTCTTTGCTTATTCTATATATGTATTTGCTTATTTCCACAAGTAAATTTAAAATATGTTTACTGGTATATTAAGAAGAATCCCAATAAATAATTGAAACTACTACTGTGGAAATAGATAAATTTTGCAGTCTGAAATATGCATAGTACAGTTTTTGGAGGAAATGAGAATACTATCTTTTCTAGATAAAGAATAGTAGTCACATAAGTTAACATCTGACTTATAGTATGATATAGCACAAGGTAGCATAATATGTCATAGTAACAACACTGGGTACAATGTACCACTGTGCTATAAACTTTGAATTGTTTTATTGATAACCCAGCAATGCAAGCATGAATATATGGTTATAATTTAACATGAACAATGTTTCCTTAGCCATTTTACAGTGGAAATTTTTATTTTTAGTCATGTGTAGGTTTATGCAAGGAAGATAAATATAAAACAACAATATGTTACTTCATAGTTTAGTGACTAATATATTAAAATATTTTTCCAAATGTAAATCATGTTCATATTTGTTTTGCCAAAAACCATGTAAATATTTGTTAATACTGAATTTAGTGAATGTTGTGGTTTACATATGATTTTTCCTACCATTCTATAAATACATTGATTTTAACACATTTATCTCTTTACCCTTAAATTATGTATATTTTATTGAAACAACTGAGTTAATGAAAAGAAAACATGACATGGTGCTTATAAGCCTTAAGAGTTTAAATATATATGTACCTAGCACAGTTTCTGAAACTCAATAGAAATTTATTTCAATTTCCCTTCTTCACTAAGTTTAAGTTTATGATTTACTTTCTGAAATATTTAAAAAACAATGTTATTTACTGTTAACCCATAAATTATCAGTGCATGTCAAAATTCTCCTCTTATCTTCAAGATTAAAACAATTCCTTATTCTTGGATTATCTCATTCAATTGTTATCTCTCAAAAAATACTTCACAACGTTTAAATTATATTTTATTTTTCTTTCATTTGTCAACTCAAACATGTATTGTATATCTATTCCACTCTAAGTTCTATGGTAGACATGAAAAACACAGTATCAACAAGACAAATACATATCCTGTCCTCATGAACCTTACATTCCAATGAAAACAAACAAATAAATAATATACTACAGAGAGTACCATGTGCTTTGAAAAACCAAACAGAAATATTGGTCAATGAATGACAAGAGACACAGCCACTTGGTGAAGATATTGAAGGAAGGACTCATTGAGGTGGTGACAAGTCTTGTAATCTTATCGGTAAGCTATATGATAATTGGCACAAAGAGCATCAAGGTAAAGGAAACAACTAGGTTAATGCCTTGAGTCTGGGAGCAAGTTTGATTTGACAAAAAAAAAAAAAGAAGAAAGAAGAAGAAGAAGAAGAAGAAGAGGAGGAGGAGGAGGAGGAGGAGGAGGAGGAGGAGGAGGAGGAGGAGGAGGAGGAGGGAGAAGGAGGAGGAGGAGGAGGAGGAGGAGGAGGAGGAGGAGGGGGAGGGGGAGGAGGAGGAGGAGGAGGAGGAGGAGAAGAAGAAGAAGAAGAAGAAGAAGAAGAAAGAAGAAGAAAGAAATTCAACCAAGTTCAGTTCACATTATAAGAATTGACTTTCTATTTCTATCCTTGTCACCTTACTTTCAGTGCTCCAGACGAGCAAAGTTCATATATAAACTTTATCAGATGTTTCAGTTGGTTAAAGAACTCCAGTTTCTTTTCTCAGAAGTAAAATAAATATCAAATGATTTACTGCAGCTTGCAAAGGCAAGTCAATGTCAAACGACTATACGGCTATCATTTTCACGAGTGTCTTCATTCAACAAACTCCAATCATATTGACAGAATGGTGAAGAGCAGGACATTAGAACATGCATCAATTTATCGATTTGCAGTCAGTAACATTTTTGGAGGACAGAGTGATATTGATGAAGATGACAAGAAATAGTTAATTTGAGATATACTCATAATAACATATATTCTTTAGAATTCCAACAGAAGAAGAATAATCAAGAATGTGTTCAAGACTTTCAGTTTGAGAAACTAGGTAAGAGGTACAAGGTGACCAGGCATGGCCTGGGCAAAACCGAATATATGATTGCTCATGCAACCTTTTCCAATATGAACATTTCCCACCATTACCAAAAAAGTTATTGATTTTTACGTCTTTTCATACTCTATTGCCTTTAGTCTTTGTATCTAATTATTTAATCATATTTAGTTGATTATAAAATCTTAATATTTTTGTGTCTGTTCTCCTTATCAGACTTATGTGTTACCTGAGTTAATATTACCAGTTGTGTATAGTGAACTCTTGTTTTTAATCCTCTCCTTGAAATGTTCTTTCTAAAATGCAAATCTAGCTATGCTATGTCCTGCATAAAATCTTTTGTAACTTTTTTCTACAATATCTTTAGACTCAAATATATACTTTGTAAAATGTGATCTACATGCACCTCTACCATAAAGATTCTGCTTCTACCTTCAACCTCTCTTCTACTATGTCCTCTCTAGCTCTTCTTGCCTTAGTTATGCTAAAGCTAATTGCAGTCTTCTAAAACTGAATGTTTCACACTTTTATCTACCTTTTTTTTTCCCCCTTGAATTGGACACATTCACTTTGGAAAGCTCATTTCAAGAGCATTATCCTAAAGAGGTCCATCTGCTCCTATGGATCACAGACTCCTTTGCAAACTCATTTGTCATAGTACACTTTTTTCTCCTCAGCTTTTTTGATTGCAAGAACTTGAGGTCAATGATGACAGAGATGAGTGTTACAAGAATACAGATGGTATCATTACAAACCAGTAGTTCTCATGGGGATTTAAAGACAATAATTCACAGAGGGCCAGACCTCGTGACCATTAGCACTATAGCTAGTTCTGGATTCAAGGTCACAATGGCAATCTTAACAACATGAATCTGTGTCTATCTGTGTCTATTTATTCTTTCTTGCTCTTTATGACTCATTTCCATTTTAAAATTGTGTTACTACCCTTCTGTTTCCTCAAAGTTTCTTTCTCTCCCTTCATAATACCCTCCCATAACTTTTCTATGCATAAAACTCAATATGCACTTCTCTGGCCCTAATGCTTCTTGCATAATTGACAAATCATACCTGTTTTTAGTTCAAATATTTGAAAGATAATATGAATAACCCAGCTACTCTCGACATGAACCATGTTACAAGGTCTATATAGATCACAAAGAAGCTTCTAAAGTTCTTGTTATTTATTATTTGTTTTTGATCCAGAGCTACAAGGTATAAATCAAGGCTGCCCCAGGTAACATGGGTTATCATCAAAATCTTTCCATTATAAGAAAGTATGGGTAAAATGAGCATCAATCCAAATTAAGAAATTATCTAGTTATTATGCATGCTTTTATTTTTCCTGATACTTACAGTATCAGTTATAAAGATATTTGCTAAATGTGACCTAATCATCATGTGTAATGACCATAATTACCCACATACTTATCCAAAAATGTCTGATCAGAAATGTAAACTGTTACTAAACCCAGAGGCAAGAAAATGAAACCTCTTTAAAGGGGCTTGCAAGACTTGGAGTTGAGAACTTCCAAGCTGTGCTCATTAATTTCCTATTTCAGTTTCAACCCCATGTTGACATCAGTTCCAATTTTTGTGAAGCATATGTAATAAGTAGTAATTAAAACCACCAGTGACAGCTTAAGTACAATACTGGGATAAGAGCAGAAAAACTGCAGTAGTAAGTCTCACTTATCAAAGAAATAAAATTGGATAAAGGATGATACAAATTATTAGTTCCTGTTTCTATCATTTATACATTGCTACACACAAAAATATCACACAGCATTGTACACCCCCCAAAAAAGTAGTTAGTTGTTTCATTCATGCATCCATAGTTTGGGCAGGGCATGGGAAGAGTTCAGCAGAAAGCTTGTCAATTCACTGGAGCTGAAGCATCTTTAAAAATAATTAACTCACATAGGTGGCAATTTAGTACTAGCTATCAGCTGTTATCTCATCTATAATGTAAGCCAAAACTCAAGAACACAACTTTTTCATGGAGTCTCTCTGCTTTTTCAAGATTGAGCATTCCAAAGGACATGGTAGGTCGGGCTGGCATTTTTATGCAATATGCTGAGACAATCACAAAGAGCCATTCAGTTTCAAGGGGAGAAGACATGGACCCTCTAATAGGTCACACTGTAGAAAGAACATATGGAATAGAGATTTGTTGTGACCATCATTGGAAAACTAAATTCACTACAATTTTTGACTATATACCCCACCCTCCAAAATATATCACTGAAATGTCTCATTATTTTATTAACTACTTAATCACATGGCAAATATTTTTCACATTTGTTTCTTCATTTATGGATAACATGTTTTATACTCATGCCTAGAAATGGCATAGTGAAGAGTCTCAGTTTATGCCTGGTAAAAAAATCACATCCAGAATAACTATAATCAAGTTTAGAATATTTTGGCAACTCAATTGCTTCACAAAGTTAACTCACATACATAAGGATTATAAAATCTTTCCATCCCTGTTTACTTAAATAATGACATAAGCAAGGATTCTCTTGCTTAACAGATTCCCAGGCTAACTAGCCATACTTATCTATTATAGTCCTCAAAATATACAGTGTGACTCAGTACAAGTAGGAAATGACACTATTCCAAATGCAGGGAAACATCACCTGTTATAGCTTCTCTAGCCAAACTCAATTTAATGACCTTTCAGAGACTCCTACACTGCTCAGTCAAGTCTTTACACATACTTAATTTGAATTTCTGTGAAACAAATCTTTCTTGGATGTTATTTTTATTAGCATATTTTGCAGAGACTGTTAGTAGGTGCCTGTAATTGAATGCTTTGGTAATATATCAACTTCCTGATTGAATCACCTGAACCATGTAGTGGAAGGTCTGGGTCATATAGGATAAAGTTTCACCACGGAGGAAGATGGAGTCGGAGGGATGGGAAGTAGGGATGAAGCAGGAATAAGCAGCTTCCAGTCCAAAGGTATATAGGAGAGCAGGTATAAAGAGTAACATATTCAGAATGATATAATTAAATTTCCATTTTCAATACTTGGTTTCTTATTACATCACATCTCTTTTGTATTCAGGGTAAATGTCTGTTTCATATTCTTTGCACTATGATTGAAATGCTCCACACACATAATATAAATTAATAAATGAAAGAGTGAAAAAAACAGTGTATTATATTCTTCATTATGGCCACTATGACACTGAAAGATTCTTGTAACTAAGGCTCGTGTAAATGCTTATTTATAACAATATAAAACCATGCTGTATATGAAAGTCTGACAAATTTCAAGCACTGAGTCAGGTACTTTTAACATAATGGAAAAGACAATGTGTGAAACAACTTTCTTGTACAAGTTATGAATCAATTATTTAAATCTATTCTGTTAAACATTATCAAGAGGTATTTATGCTCCAATCTGTCTATTAAAGAAAATATTTCAAACATAATAGCTAATCAAGAGCCAGACATAATGCATTCCACTTAAATGCATGTTTATGAATTGATAACATGGAATACCCTGTATAAAACAATGAAAGACTAAAGCAGGAGCTCAAAGAATTGGTACTAAGTTTTGAAAAGATTCTGTTCAATTCGTGGACATACTCTAAATGTTTTAAAGCATATTATATGGTTAATTTACTTATATATGAAGCTGGGGACACAGAAGAGTGAAAAAGGTAGGGTGATCAAGACTAAATGATATGGATAAATTAGAAGTATTTTTTTTTTTTAGTTTGTTTGTTTACCTAGGTCCTGAAAGGGGGAAGAAATTGCATCAGAATACAAAGTAATAACAACAAAAAATACCTGACAAAATGATGTACAAAACACAAGATACTTATTTTTCTCTGACTTTATAAAGTTTCTATCTCAATGCTCTCAGGTAGCACACGAGGTCTGCTTAGTAAGTATCTAGCCATTCACTATGAAAAGTAGACACATTTATTAAAGGAGATACAAGAAACATTGCACATAGACACTAATGCTTCTGTCCCCTTCAAAGAAGGCACCTGAGGACCTCACACAGTTCTCCCAGCCTCAATTCCACTGTTCAAAACATTCTGCAAAATCTTTTGTTGGAATTACCATCAACCACCCCATTGTATTTTCCTGAATCTCACTGACAGTGTAAAGTCAAAGATGATTTTGGTTTTGGGAAAAGCCAGAAGTTGCAGGGCACCAAATCTGGGCTTTAGGGAGCTGAGTCACTTGGGTGATTTGATGTTTCACAAAAAACTCTGCATGAGATGTGATGCACGAGCAGGTGCGTTGTCGTGATGAAGCTGCCAATCACCAGTTACCCATCGCTGAGGCTGTTGTTATTATATTGCATCTCTCAACCTATGAAGAACATTAAGGTAGTACTCAATAACTGTTCGGCCTGCAGGGACATACTCATGATGGACAGCACCTTCCCAAGCAAAAAACACAGTTAACAGGGTCTTGAATTTGCTGTGCACTCTTCAGGTTTCGAAAACCGGTGACTTCCATTGAGATGACTGGGCCTTCATTTCTGGATCATAGCTGCAGACCCACTATTCATCTTCAGTTATGACCTGGAGGAAATCTGAGTCACTGGTAGCGGTTTGAATCAAGTCATTAGCAACTGCAGCACGATGTTCCTTCTGCTCTGATAGCAGAAGCCATGACACAAATTTTCCACAGCGTGTTTCATGCCAAGATCCTATGTCAACACCTCAGACACAGTAGTTTTTGGAATCCCCAGGTTAGCTTTTAGTTCTCACACTCTCAGTCGCTGACCTTTGTTGATTGCAGCCCATTTATGTTCAACATTCTCAGGTTTTCTGCTTGTTATAGGCCTCCAGAACATGGATTACTTGTAACAGGTTCTCAACCATTTTTGAAAAGTGTGTGTCACACTTTTATGTGGGCTGCACTCATGGCATTATGCCGAAATGTATTCTGAATCATCCAACTAGTTTCCATGCAGGAATATTCAAGCTTAACCAAAATTTGATACAGATTTTTGCTCTACTTACGTTTTTTTTTTTTTTTTTTTTTTTTTTTTGGTTTTTCAATTACAGTTGTCTCATTTTTCTCCCCATTGCTTCCCCCCACCCAGCCCACCCTTTCTCCCACAATCATATCCCTCCCCATTGTCCATGTCCATGAGTCATTTATACACGTTCTTTGACTAAACCCTTACCTTAACTTGTTCTTTTTGAATGCAATAGTCACACAGTACACATGCTCACTCAATGGCATCTACTGCCCCCACTGACTAGTACACTGAAGTTGTCATTGTTCATGCATGCACATTCCAGTCCACTCTCCTTGGCTGCCAGATTACATTGATATGGTGCAAACTGTTCTTGTTATATTAACAATGGCTGGACTTTTTCTGGACTAACCTCATTGTATGCACACAAGTATACTTGTGTGTGTGTGTACTTAATACATATATTTAACTTTACCTTAGATATTCTTTCTAACATATAGGCTTGGACAAAAGATTTATAATTTTGAGTATGTGAAATGAAGAGTTTATTTTTCTATTATTATTTATTAATTATTGCATTATTTTTCATATGAGCAAGTGTAAACCTGTTTTTGCCATCCCTTGTATGCATACCTTAGAAAACTCAGTTCATCTGTAGCAGAATTTCTGATTTATAGAAACTGTGAGACACTAAATATGTGTTGTTTTAAAATGCTAAATTTGTGGTAATTTGTTATGCAGCACAGAAATTAATACAGTGTGCCTGCAGCTTAAGTAGAATACTCTAGTGCATTTGAAGCTTACAAAATCAGCAAACTGTTTAAAAAATAGCTTTCATCTTTAATAATTGTTTAACATGTAATGTTGAGATATTTAACAAGAAAATTCATTTATTTATGTGTTTTATACACTGGCTCCATTAAAATGAGCATCAAAATAGACAAAGAAAAGAAGCTATTCTCTCTTCCTATTTATAATCCATAAGTACTATTGTTCTAAAGCAGCATTGCAAATCAGAGAAAATCAGAATCATCTGTGAAAGTTATTCAAAAGTTAGGATAATAATCAAAACTGATTCACAACCCCTTAATATTTGGGTGACTACATGAGTATATCCATGTTATCTATCTTTAGACACACTGGGGAGTGAGCAAGTAGAAACTGGTTTCTTTCTTCTAATGGGAGTAACCTACTTAAGAACTGTAAAAGCAAATCTGATGGATTTCCTTAATTTACAATCACTACTTTAATGGCCTCTAGTTCCTAGAAGAAAAAAATACAGTCTGACATTCAAGGATGTTCACAGTATGAGTCCACATACCTTCCTAAAATCTTGCCCTGCATTTGAGATATACCAAATATTTAGCTCTCTAAACAGCGAGTGAAATTTAATGTTATGTGTTCTATGATCTTCCTGTAATTCCCTTTTCACTTCAACCACTGGTCAGATTTTTCCTTCAAGCATGACACCCGAGGTTGATATTATGGGCACTCCTTTCAGGCTGCATTTATGCTACTGAATTCCTACATTTTTGGCACCAAAAATGGTGTGTTGTGTATATGTATATTTTTTTCATTTGACAGTTTTTTTGAGGTTAGTGTTAGTGTTGAATTTATCTGTATATAATTAATGCTTAGCAGACATCTCTATCTGTCCATCTATCTGATGTGTCTATGTACTGTTATAGAGTAAATGTTAATGTAGTAAGCACTCTCAATAGATAATCATTGAATCAATAGATGTAAGAATGTACTTAATTTAAAACACCTTCACAAAAATAATCAGTACTTTAGATAAAGTTTTTATCCCATAATAACTTCTGTACATGTAATAGTTAACTTTGTGAATTTGGTTAGGCTATGGCGCCTGGTTTCTAGTAATAAACTAGTCTAGATTCTGCTATAAAGGTAATTGGAGTTGTTATTATCATTTATACAAAAGCATTACCCTGCATGATGTGAATGGGCTTCATTCAGTTAGTTGAAAGCTTTAAAAGATTGAAGATGACTGAAGAAGAAGAAAATCTTCATCAGCACTACAACATACAAACTCTGCCTGAATTTCTAGCCTGTTTGTTCACCCAACAATTTTGGACATAAAACTGCAACATCAATTCTCACCTGCACATCAAGTAATCCAGCACATTTTGCAAATACCAGCCCCCATAAATGGGTGAGCCAAATAAATCTTTCTTTAGGTAGATTATATAGATAGATACGTAGGTAGACAGATTGATGATGATGATGATGATGACAATGATGATGATAATAGATAAATAAACAGAAGTAGATAGAGATATCTCTTAATAGTTCTCTTTCTCTGGAGAACTCTGACCAATAGAGTAAACAAATTTTAATTATTTATGGCCTAATATGTATCCTGTCTTAACAATTATTAACTCAATAAAAAATGTAAATGTCTTCTTAATCCTTGTATTTTGAATCTTAAGTAGTATTTTTAATCTTAAGATTTATTCTTTGCAAGTTTTTAAAGAAATATTTTTTATTGGTGAAAGCAAAGTAAAAATTCCAGATTTATAAAATGTCATGGTGTAAAGAGTAAAAGTACAAAGCAAAGGTATATCTCTCTTACCTTTTAACAACTTCCCTTCTGCATTTATGTTAATGTGTAAGTAAATACAAGCCTTGGGTATGTAGAGATTAGATTATTTAAAGATGTCATAATGAGATAAAATTTCTTTTTGAAAATATGTTTGGTTGTTAGATGAGCAGCAATTTTGTTAGGCCATTGCAATGTGTTCTTTGGCAGAACATCTAAATGAAATAAAAGGAAAGGGATTATTGCTCTTAATAGATACATATCTTGAAGAAATGTGCAGAGCTAGGCATAGCAATGCCACCCTCCAAAAAAAATGATTTCTACCTTCTAATTACCAAAGTATTCTAATATGTTATCTCTATGGTAAAAGGAACATTGCAAATGTGATTAAGTTAAGGCTCTTGGAACATACAGATAAGACTGGCTCAATACAATCACATGAAGCCTTAAAAGTGGAGAAACTTTCCAGTCTGTGATCAGAGAGATGTAATTATGTAGTAATGGTTGAACAAATAAAAAGGCACTGGCTTTGAAGACTAATAAAGTTGATCATGACCCATTAAATGTGAGCAGCATCTAAATGCTGGAAAGTATCAGCAAACATTGTCTGCAGAGCATCCTGAATATAATATTGGAGTTACCAAATAAAGTCACCTAGTGCATGAAAAATTGTTTGCTCACATCACTGACATCTTGTTCACTTTGTGACCAGGCGCAGTAGTAACTTCCATATTAGTCTCATGAAGCTGACCATAGATTATTGGAGACGTGGGATGTTAATTAAGAAAAGATAGACATTTTTGACTTTGTAATACTATCTTCCTAGGCTACGCTGGCTGAAATGCTTGTCTTGAGTGTTTCTAAGGAATAGCTTTGTAGTGCCACAGATGTGACATCCAAGGTGAACTGATAACTTTAGAAGGTTCAGTGAGTTCATGTAGATGGATAAATAACCTGTTGGACTCTAAAAGAATGATAATGAGGAGAAACAATTTTTTCAAAAGTATATACATTTTGTGAAAATATGAAGAGATTTCTTGACTGTGAATGTTAAATGAATGTCTAAACTATGTGTTATTCAATAAAGAAATGTTACTTTAAACTGCTCTATCCTCTAGAAAGAAGCAAATGAATAAAGAAAAGATACAAATAAAATGAAGATAATTTATGTCTTATCTCACAGGGTTATTATGAGAATAAAATTAGATAAAGAAAAGTTTAAAACTATAAATATATGAAAAG
The DNA here is from genome assembly GCF_987537825.1 of Furipterus horrens. Taxonomy (NCBI): domain Eukaryota; kingdom Metazoa; phylum Chordata; class Mammalia; order Chiroptera; family Furipteridae; genus Furipterus; species Furipterus horrens. The sequence continues at coordinate 15,988,281 of NW_028327171.1, forward strand.
AGAGACTATTAAAAACAATAAAGTTACTGAAGAAAACAAGATGCTAGAAAATATTTTTATTAGTTACTTATAAAAAGAATTAAATATTAGAAACAACTTTAAAGTGTGACTTACTCTAAATAAACTTTTGGTTCAATCCTTGAAAAATTGAGCATTTAAAACAGCTAAGTGCCACCATGCTCCATGTATTGTTTTTTATTGATCTTTAATGCTTGAGTGCTTTGAAAGCAGCTTGTCCATTAAAACAAATATGTGACATGCTTAATTTTCAATCTCTTGTAGCTTCATTAAAAAGTAAGAAAGTAAAATTAATACTAATAATAAACTTAATATAATATATCCAAAACTGTATTATTTTAGTATAAAACCAATAGTTAAAATATTGTTAATGTATTTTACCTTTTCTTAATAGTGTGTCCACAAAATATATTGTGCAGATTGAATTTTGGATTAGCCACATTTCAAGGGCCTAATAACCATGATTAGTAGTCATCACATTAGAATAGTTTTAAACTTAATGCTTTACCATGCTTGGTAAATAAATAAATACATAGTCATCGAGTGCAAAATTTTATTCATGGATGTCTCAGAATATAACCTGACATGCTCTCAGCCAGTGACATGGTTTATGGTGGCAATATGGATAGCTGTGAGCACTGACTTCCCTTCACAGCTTCACAGCTACAACTAGAATCATTCAAGCTTATTGCTTGTACAGTTCTTTTTTCACATAAATAGCAACCATTGTAGCTTCTTTCGAAAAAATTAAATACCTATTCACACATTTCTTGTGTGCCCATTCTCAGTCATTCATAGACTCCTTTGAACATAGACCCTTTTACTAACCCTCGGTACTTGTTTTATCTATCAATTTCCTGCAGAAAGTAAAATTTTCAATCTGTGCTATAACATTAGAAGTAATGTTACCATAGATTGCTAATTTCTAATAATAAAGGGGAGAAAACAGAATTTAACATTAAGCTTAATGACCTGGAGAAAGGGCTTGACCATAGAGGCCTGTCAGTCCAACTAGGGGGTGGACCCATCCAAAAGCCTGTAGAACCTTAGGAAACTCATAGGTCATTTTCAAAAAGCACTTGGTCTATTCCAAGCCCAAGCTACAGTTGCCTCTGCATGTGTCCTTGTATGGCATCCTCACAGTCCCATGAAAAAGAGCCTGACGTCCACTGGCAACAGCAGTATCTGAGACAAGACACACAGGGTATTTGTTCATCTAAAGGGAAAATCTGCTCTTAGTTTTTATTTAGGGTGGTAATTGTGACTGTTCTCACTGGCCAGAGTTGAAATTATAATTCATGAGACATTAGGTTGAATTGCCTGATAAATGCTGCATTGGTCCAACCAAACAAAATTTAAAATCAAATCACCCCAAATAGACTGTTTTCAAATAACTTCCTGGCATCTCAGAACAAAACATAAAATTATTGTAAGAGTACAAAAAAATTTAGCATCCAGAAAAGTAAACTTAACTGTATCTGATATTCAATTAAAAATTAATGGCCATGTAGAAACATAGAATAATTCTTTTCACAACAAAGAATAATCTATCAATTTAAACTTATAGAAAACTGACACATTATAACATAGTTATAACTGTATTTTAGACATTCAAGCAGGTAGAGGAAAGAAGCAAGATTTTTAGAGAGACATGGAAGGTATAAAAGAGGCATAAATCAATTTCTATGTGCTAAAAATTATGATGTTCGAGACGAAAATACAGTGGATCGGGTAACCTTCAGGTTAGACATTGCAGAAGAGAAGATTAGTGATATGAAGACATAGCAAGAAAAATTTTCTAAAATAAAATACAAAAAAAAAGACAAAACATAGTAATAAAAAAACAGATGTTTGATAACTTTTAGGGACCAAATATGCATGCAATTAAATTCATTAGTGGAAAAGAAGAGTAGAAAATTACTCAGCTGTGCTTCACGATGAAAAAGAAAGCTTTACAGAGAAGTAATATATGTTAGTTCTGTTGGCGACACTTGGCCAGAACTAGTCACTGATACCACAAGTGGACCAGTTAGGGTATCAACAGTCAAAAAGACTCTTAATATTTAACAAACAAGTTAATGACTACTACACATGACATTCTTTGTTATCATGTACTAAGCCCAGATCAAATTTTTATAGTGCATTATTCAGAAAGTTAGAGTAACTCTAACTGCTATAGCAAATAAATTCCACAATTTCTGTAGCTTAACATGTTCAGACCTATTGTTCCATCACATAAAAAATTATTTCAAGTGTTGCTTTCATATAATGACTTTTTTATACTTATAAATTCAGGGATATAAGCTATTTTCTTCTTGGGTCTCTCTGAGATTATTCTTCATTCAAGTTTAAAGAAAAGGAGAGAGTGGAAAAGGCATTAATCCTTCCTAATTCTCTTGGCTTGGAAATAATGCACTGTATTTTCAATTACCCTCTATTGCATATGGCCCTGACTTATTGCAACAGAATTGGGGAATGTAGTTTTCACATGAATATTGTGTAGAGACTGAACTTTTTTTTGTTGTTGTTGTTAGACAGCTATATTTTAGGAATTCAGAAACTAAAGGAATTGTTTCTTGAAAGACACCAGAATATAATAGTATACTTCCAGCCAAGAGGAAAGATCAGATAACCACAATACAAGAAGTTTAGAAATGGAGCTGAAATACCTTAATAATTACCATTATATTTGTACTTTCCTTTACTGTTTTTCATTTTTTGCCACATTTTCTGTTCTGATTTCAGACAATCAGTTCCACATGGTGGGGAAACTCATCTTAGAAAGTCCAAGTTTTAAAATTTGAAAGCTCCGCACACCAAGGAAGGAGTTACTCATGCTTATTCTTATTTCAAATTACAAAAGTCTCAGGAAACAGCGCTAATTTATTTGTTAAATCAGGTAATTATTGCTAGATCACACAATTTGACCAAAAGAATGAAACACAGAAGAATATGAAAGCTCTCTTATGAACTATATGTTTTTAACTATAGTACTTAAAAAGACAGTGATGTTTCCAGAAGGAAAAAAAGAGTTCATGGTTAGAGCAAATAATAACAAACAATCATCTCACTTCATTGACATTTTCTCTCCTTTTTAAATGATTTCTCCCACTAAAAAATTCTAATGTCTATCAGCACCCCCCGCCAGCTATCAAGCATCCCGGACTATGCAAGTTGACAGTTGAAATAAATTTTTTCAAGCTCTCTACCCCAACTTTCTCTGTCATTACAAATGGCCTACCCACACCTTAACAGAAAAAGTTCAAGCTATTGAGCACAAAGATTCATGCTATTTTAGCTGTTACTCTCTGTATACATAACTCATTTCTTACCTCATTCCTTTTAGTTTCAGAAAGGCATATCTTCTTATGTTTGAAGCTCAATGTCTCCACCTATACCCTTTAAAATGTCTCATTGTCTCTAGGCTATTCAGCTATTGTAATCTCATTTCTTTTCTTATATTCTCAAATTCTTATTCTCTTTACATTACATTTGACAGATTCTTATCCATGTTATGCATTTGTTTCCCACCTAAAAAATTGATACTTTTATCTATAATGGTGGATATCCACCTGGACTGCACATTGAACTCATCTGGAAATTGCTGCTGATACCAAAAACTTCTAAGTTTATTGTAAAGGATATGGACTATGATTCAGGATTCTTAATAATTATCTCCAGATGATTCTAATATGCAAAAGTTTGAGACCACTGATATACAAAGGCCTGCCCAGAACACAGTCCATTTATTGTTAAAATGATGAGAATGGTTTGTGTGCCAGTGATGTAACCTGGCAGCCAAGGGGAGAGAACAATGACAACTTCACTGTACTTGTCATAGAGGCGGCAGACAGCTCTGAGTGAGTGTGTGTACTCTGTAACCATCGCATTCAAAATGAACGAGCAAGTAGAGCAAGGAATCTGCATCAAATTTTGCATTAAGCTTGAACATTGATCCAAGGAAACTTCAGATGATTCAGAAAACTGCAGCCATGGGCAACTGGTGATTGGCAGCTTCATCACAAAAAATGCACTCATTCATGCATCATATATTATGCAGTGTTTTTGGCAAAATATCAGATCACCCAGGTGAGTCAGGCCCCTACAGTGCAGGTTTGGCCCTTTGGGACTTCTGCCTTTTTCCAAAACCAAAATTACCATTAAAAGGGAAGAGATTTCAGACCATCAATGAGATTCAGAAAAATATGACAGGGTAACTGATGGCGATTGGGAGAACTGTGTGAGGTCTTATGGTGCCTACTTTGAAGGGGACAGAGGAGTCATTGTTCTATGTACAACATTTCTTGTATCTTGTATCTTCTTCAATTAATATCTCTTTTCACATCACATGGTTGGATACCTTCTGAAAAGACCTTGTATATAATTTCTTAGCCAGAATCTGATTCATCTTTAATGTAGTCTCTAACTATACCTGTCAAATAAGATTAACAACAAAAAATTCTGTTAATCTCACTTTTTATCTATCTTTTAAGTTCATTCCCTCTGTATGGACACATTGCTACCTCTTTGAGGAACTCATCTTTTCTCAGGATTATTTCATTAATAAATATAATTTTACTAAGCTTGGTCAACCTTCTGATCAGCAAACCCTACAAACCGTCATCAGTTTACTCTTTATAAATCCCAAAGCAGACAACATTCCACACCTTCTTAAAAATTATTTAGACACTGACTTGTGGTCAACATGAGGTCCAAATGCTTCAGTTGGATGATAGGACTACACTTAATCTGGTACTTGCCTTCCTCTTTGGTCACCTACTATAAGACTTTTCCTCCCATCTCACACTTTACCAACCTGAGCACTGTGTTCTATCTGATTTATGTAAACCTACTTGGCTTTCATGCCCCTGGCTGGTTTGGCTCAGTGGATTGAGCATCGGCCTGCGAGCTAAGTGTCGCTGGTTCGATCTTCCAGTCAGAGCACATCAGAGAAGGAAAACTCTGACTCCAAAAATCCTCCGCTGCCTTGCGGCATACCTCTTCAGGGGAAAGGCTAAGGGAGTAAACCCCGACAGAAAATCCGGAGCCGGAGTCCCTAAGGCGGTTTGACATTGTAGTCAACACCGGCAACTCCTGCGGCGCACCTGAAGCCAAGCTGTATTGACTCCGTCTTTCCCTTGGACCCTTCAGCTGCGAAGAGAGGGGGTGTCTGCTGCATGGGCAACAGCAGATCCTCCATATCACCCTGCCCAGGCTCTGTAGCTTCAGCTTCACTGGAGAGGACACTCCAGCATCATCGCAAGATGTCGATTCAACATGGGAGGAGACAGATACTGTGTCACTCCCGAATCGGACTGCACAGCCATTCTTGGCGGTACAGATAGACTCTTAAGAAGCTATACCATCGCCTCTCGAGACGGACGGCTGTCGACGACGACTTGGCTTTCAATATTAAGCTAAAACATTAACTCCTCTACCCTATCCAACTTTTCTACTTGTCCACTCCTCACTGCATAATCCAGCTGATGTAGAATTTTATGCTCTGCTTTTATGCCACGAATAAACTTTTTGTCTTCTTTGCTTAATGGCCCTAAGGGTTGTTGTATTACCTGTTCATCGGTTAGTTTCATTCTCTAGATTTCAAGACCCTTAAAGCCGTGGGCCACATATGATTTGTCACTGTATTACATTGAAATGGTTACAATTAAGTGAATAGATGCTAAGCCTGTCAAAATACTAATTCCATTTCATCAACAGAAAATACAATAGTGGAAAGTCATGACTTTCTGATGATGAACTTTCAGACCTGAAGAGACATTTTGTCAATAATATTCTATAATTTGATGATAGTTTGCCCTTAACTAAGTATAAGTAGTACCTACACTTCCTTCAATAAGGCCACTTTCCAACCTTCAGAAGCTCCTTTCACATAGCTAATTCAGAACAGTGGTACCTAAAGCATGACCTCTGGACCAATAGCATTGTCATCTGGGAATCTGTTAAAACACAATTTGTCCCCACCACCCCTAGTCACACTAAATTAGAAACTCTAGGAAAGGACCCAGCAACCCATGTCTCAAGTAGTGCTTTGGGTATTTATGATGTTCTAAAATTTGAGAACCACTGTAAAGGTCAGAGGAACAGCTGTTATTTGCTGCCTGCCTGATTTCTCCCTTTCACGCCATGTGTGCTTCCAGGGAAAGCAAGCTGTGTGTAGAAATTATAGCCGACATGCATCATCTGGCTAGCATGAGTAAGTCGCTTAATCCTTCAGACCTAAGTTTTCTCGTTTATGGAATGGGAGAAAATTATATATTTTTATAGTATATTATCTCTCTCAAGAGTTGCTAATAATATTAAATGAGTTAATCTAGGAAAAAATTTAACACAATTTATGAGAAAATAGCATAATGCCTGCTCAAAAAGTTTAGATGTTTTGTTTCCCTTTTGATATTATTGCTGCTACTTTTACTATTATTTCTATAGTATTATTTTTAATATGACCACTGCCATTATTATTAGTTACAGTTATTTTTAAAAATTCTGTGAAGTGATGTGCTTATTCTCCTATCAGAGAGGAGATAACAGGGTAGAAGAGGGAGATTAATAAAATCGCAGTATAGTTACAAAATGAAAGGGGGCTTAAACTGAGTCAGTCTGACTACACCAGAGAATATAATTTTTATAATAAATATTACTTATTAAATGATTTATATTTCAAGTGAAGCTAAACACTTACTTTAAGACATAGTAACTAAATGAAAAAGAAGTTAGGTAATTGGATAAAAAATACAGATACTGTTAAAGGAAACCAGGTTAATGTTTTTTTTTCAAAAAAGATAACTCAACATACCAAAGTGGAAACAAGGTTAAAATAATTATACAATCCTATGGTTTATTGATGTTTTTTTTTTTTTTGCAATCTGTAGGTATGAATGTCGATCCAAATTAAAGTGTGCAAAAGAAATAATATTTTTTTTTTCCCAATGATTCAACTTGATTTCTATTGTGAGTGTCCATCACACTGGGTTGATGCCTTTCACTAAGTCACTCTGGGGTTCATCCCCAGTGTCAAAATGTCTGTGGGAATCTTGAGATTGTCTTCATCCCATCTGTTCTTAAATCACAGATCCATCCATTCTGGTTTTCATTGAAACACTCTCTTTTCCTATCTGCTGATGTCATTCAAATTCTTTGTCTTGCTGAGGATGGAAGTTTCTAGAGTGTTATCTTTGGCCCTTATCTGTTTAATGCTGAAAATACCAGTTTCAAGATATGGTGAACGCAGAATAGCCTAAATGCTTTGGTGTGACAGAGAGAGAACAAAACCAATTCTTAACACACACACACACACACACACACACACACACACACACACATTCAGACGCATTTAAAAACATAACATGTTTTCTGTAATCTTGCAAGGCTTAAATTGTATGTGTTTTTCAAATTCACCTTCAGTCTGAAGTCCTTTAAGTCCATTAGCCTTCCTTTATAAACAAGTGAATAAGTAACCATTCAACTGATAAGCTAATTCAATTCACTGGAACATGAACTAAACACAATTCTAATTTCTATAATGTGTTTGGCATCAATGAAAAAAGTTTATATGCACTACAACACGCATTAAAACATTTACCCTGGAGAAAGACAAGGAGAAACATATGTTATTCACAATGTTGGTGATTAAATCTCAAGAAGCATAGAAAAAACATTAAGTATTCCTGCAAAATGGAAAAAAAAAAGAACAGTATTAATGGTTCTTACATTAGAGGTGAATTGGGAGGCAAAGACAGGCTTAAAGAGAAAATGTGAGTGGCAGATGTAAGTTCAAATTGCTATGAAGCTCAAGTCTCATCTGTTAGGAAGAATGACTCGTAACACACTCAGCAAACACACACACACATTGCAACCATGAACACATGCTTCAGTTCTTGGTATATGTAAGATTATAATAAACTTTAGACCATAGACAGTTTTGATTATGCAGGTTTATTTATTGCACCTAATAATACATATATTTATTTCAAATTTATTTTAATAACAAAACTGATATTTTCACAACCTATGTAAATGAAGTGGAGTTTATCAAGTTGAACAGGCCAACTTCATATTCTGAAGTTCAAATATCTAATCTCAGTGTTAAATTATCTCATAACATCTCAATTGACCCTAAAAGAAATAAAAAAAAATTACAGAATACATGATTGATGAATATCCATGCTTTTTAATGAATAAATTTTAAAATATTCACATGAGATATTCATTAATCATGCTTTTGGGGTCATCCACAGCAGAATGTAGGGGGAGAAAACAGGCTTATACAGAGGAAGAAGTTGAACTGAAATGGAATTCTCATAATAGCCTCCAGCATGCAGACCAGTGCAGCCTCTGTGGAGAACAATATGGGATTTCCTCGAAAAACTGAAAATGGAACTGCCTTTTTATCTAGCAATTCCATTGCTGGGATTATACCCTAAGAATCCTGAAACACCAAATCAAAAGAACCTATGAAACACTATGTTCATAGCAGCGCTATTTACAATAGTCAAGTGCTGGAAACAGCCTAAGTGCCCATCAGTAAAGGAGTGGATCAAAAAATTGTGGTATATTTACACAATGGAGTACTACACAGCAGAAAGAAGGAACTCCTACTTTTTGTGACAGCGTGAATAGAACTGGAGAGCATTGTGCTAAATGAAATAATCCAGGTGGTGAAAAACAAATATCATATGATCTCACCTATAATAGGAACCTAATGACAAAACGAACAAATGAGCAAAATAGAAGTTGAGGCATGGAAACAAGGAGCAGACTGACAGTGACCAGAGGGAGTGGGGAGGGGGCTAAGGGGGTAAAGTACAGGAAAGGTCTAGTCAAGAAACAGGTGTAAATGACCCATGGACATGGACCACAGGGTGGGGACTGACTGTGGGAGTGAGGGAGTGAGGCAGAGGCGAGGAGAGCAATGGGGGAAATTGGGACAACTGGACTAGAACAATTTAAAAAATAAAAATATATAATAGTATCCAGCAATTTCATGAGACCTATGTAGCTAGACTTGCCCTACAGTATAGCCCTATGGTGAGTTGGTCAGGGCTTTCTGCTTATGTATTGGTCAGGGCATGAGACGATGGGAGTGGCAGCTGTTACAGCTGACACAACCAAGCTCATAAGGAGCTGCCAACTGTGTCCTGACAGTTCACTAAAAACTAGGGAAACAAATCCTTCAATGATAGGCATCTAATGATGCTAAACTCTGAACCTGGACATGACAGAAGATATTCAAACACATTTATTTTGATACCTTCAGCATGGCTTTCAGTATCATCTTTATGCTGTGAGCTCCAAAAATTGTAACTCTAATCCAGAGCAAGTACAAGAATTTTATAGTAAATGAAGTACTTGGAAGTTCCAGTGGAAATAATGTTGCATCCTTATTTCAACTCGATAAAGCTAAACTTCATTCCCACCAAACAATATTTTCTTCTTATAATACTAATCTCAGTATATGGCACAAAAATATATGTTGATGCTTACTTCATAATATAAATTTTAATCTCAGCTCATAAAATATTGCATTAGCTGACCTGTCCTACACCATCTCATGACACTACCATATGGTACAATCAAAATTCCCATCAGTTCTATAAAGGCATTATTTATTTATTTATTTGTCTTCAGCCCTCTGTCCACAATATTCTCTATTTCTATTCTTGTTTATGCTAGTCTCTTCTCTAATTAACTTTTATTCATATTTAATATCTCAGGTTAGATTTTTCTGGTCACCCTCTCCACATAACTCAATTGCATTTGTAATTACTTGTCTCCAAAACAAGCATCATAATCTTATTACATTATAGTGTCTTCAGCACCTGTAAAATATCTGGCTCATAGTAGATCTGTATCGAGTAGGTGAATGAATGTACGATTGAATAAAATAAACCCCTGATTCCATTTACCCAACTTTTCTCCGCTTTTCATATAAGCATGTCCCAGTCCACTCTTCACTGGTTATAAAAGTAGTGAAAAATAAACCTGAAAAATATGTTGTGATCCAATAATGGACAATGACAAATATAAGGAAAAGTAAATTTGACTTAATTTGTTAGACAATGTAGAGCCCCTGAAAATTTTAAGAAAACTTTAGGTAAAATCATGAGTTTATGTTTCAGATTGTATTTAATTTAAAATAACCAGAATGATTGTTGCACTAATTGAATTCTTACTGGAAGTGTGTGGTCAGTGTTACACTGTGAATCATTTCATGGAAGGCACTCTGAAATTGAGATGATAGACTATCAAATGTACTCATTGACTCTTCAGATCAGATTAAAAAGCAAGAGCAAAAAAGGAAAAAAGGAAGTGGCTTAAAACTAAAGGGGTATGCTAACAATCTGAAGTGAATTCCAGGAGTATAAAAACTTACAGAACAAAATGCATTTAAGATAAGATGAGGGTAATACAACTGGAGAGGAACATAATTTTTTAAATGCAAAAATGCAAGATGTGCAAGAGTAGAAGATACATAGCTCTGTGTCACAGTAGATAACAAACTACCATAGTCAGTGATGCAGCTCCAGGGAAAGGAAATACAGTGTTGAATTCTAAGTAGGAACAGTACAGCTCATGGCGCAGCAATGATTCTTAAATCCTGGTTCAGTATTTGGGCTGGTTCTTTACAATATGATTAAAGAGTTTTGTCATAAATGCGGGGCAGTCTCAGAGGAGGAAAATATAATCTGTCAAATGGTTAATTAATAAGTTCAAGGAAGGAAGAGTAAATAAAAGGTGACCATAGTGAGAGGTGACTGAGAGTTATGTTGTGTGAAGAATGATGCCCAGGCCATCTCCACCAAGCACAATAATTGGGATGGAAGTGAAAGCAAACAATAATATGATAGACTACATATGAGGGGTGCTCTCCTAATGCTTTTTTAAAATACATTACCAGCATCGGATGCTATAAAGAAAAAAATAAAAATTGATAATTATTTCCTTTGAATGGTTTAAGCAAAATTCTATTGAAAAGAAAATGATGATGAAATAAATATATTTTTAGTCACTCTTACCCATCATAAGCATGTTGATACCACCATTCTTAATACTGATCTGACAAGCTGATATGTATACATACCCCAGTATACGTGTGTGTGTGTGTGTGTGTGTGTGTGTGTGTGTGTAGTGGTAGTTTTCCAGTTGTGAGTATACAAAACAGTTTACTTTTTCTATTATTGTTTATTGATTTGCATTTTTCCATAAAAGCAGTTGTTAACCTACTTTGCCTACCCTTGTATTTATATAAAGAATAAATGACAGTAGCATGGAGACAAAGAGTGGCTAATAGTTAGGCAAACATGACACAGTGTAATGGGTGCCAGCATCACAAGTGATCTTGACAATGGCAACGCTGAGTGTTACTGTTATCAGGGACAGTTAACTAGACGTAAATAAAAGAAAGGGAGGGAAAGGGGATTAAACATTGAGTTTAATGAACTTCAGAGCGTGGAACTGTTTGCTTCACCAGGAAACTACAGCTTCTCACCCCAGGGGATTATAGCATTGCTCCCACCAGGGGATTAACACTCCTCTTTCACCCTTTCAGTACTGGGTGGTTGAGGGGCATAAGAGGAGGTGCTTGCCCTTAGGGGCCTGTCAGTCTAACTAGGGGTTGGACATATTAAAAGCCCACAAAACCATGAGAAGTTGATTGATTCTTTTAAAAAAGCACCTGGTCTAACTCAAACCCAAACTAATATAATCCAAGGAGAGCAAAGAAGCTCTCCCGCTTGTGACCTGCCCTGTCCCCAGGCTTTTACACACTCTCTCGCCTGGGAAAATGTGACCACGTGCGTCTAGCAGCCATGTGGGCCCACACAGCACATGGCACAGGCTCTGAAAGACTAAGCTTTTACATGAAGCAGAACTCTGGACACTGGCTTTTGTTTTGCCCTTGCTGAAGACATGAAGACATGGTTGTACTTTTTTCATGGCAGAAAGGACAGAGATGGGACATTAGAAACCCAGGGACAGATTTCCACCTAAAAAATTCATTTTGCCACACTACAATCTCTCATGCATGCATCCTTGAAGTGCTTTCCCTGTGGACCCATGAAAGAGCCCAGTTTCCACCTAAAACATTACTAGTTAGTTAGTGGGTTCTCTGCTAAAACAATGCTTATCACATTCAGTACTGGGTCACACTGAATTCTCTGCTGAGTCTATGAATAGGTCCTATCATCACTCTCAAATTTACAATGAAAAAGGCTTCCCTAGATTATGTAATGCGTCCACACTCATGCACTCAAATATGTATGCAACCCGTTGTCTCTTGGACACAAAAATGCATGTTCTTAACCATAAATAATACAATAGTATTAGTCTCAAGAAAACTGGAGAGTCAATTTTATCTTTTTTCTCTATATCCTCAATGGTGTTTACTTAAATATTAGTTGAAATAATATTATAAGTGAAAATAATTGGAAAATAAGACCGAAAGAGAGGTACTGAATAATTTATGTAAAGATTATGCTTTTTAGTGATTTTAAAATTTAAATATATAGACTGAATTTTGTTTCCCCACAATTCAAATGTTGAAGCCTTAACCCTCAGTTTCTAAGGAAGTAATTAAAAGTAAATTAGATCATAAAGGTGGGTCCCTGATCTGACGGAATCTGTGTTGTCTTTAGAATAAATAAGAGGTGATGTTATTTACTGTTACAGAAGAGATGGCATAGTGCTCTCCTGTGTGCTGCCTCTGTCTCTGTCCCTGTCCCTGTCTCTCTCTCTCTCTCTGCAGCGTGTGAGGATACAGCATGTCAGGAAGAGAGCTCTCACCAGAAACCAAACCCTTAGGGATCTTTGATATTAGATTTCCCAGCCTCTAGAACCGAGAAAAAATTAATTTCTATGGTTTAAGTCTCAGAGTTGACAGTATTTTGTTATGCAGCCTGAAGAGACTAAGACAATATGTTTTATTTAAAAGGATTGTATTTAAAAAAAAAAAAATACATACCTAATTTCTAATGTCAGGTTAATAGGATGCAAACTCAAACACAGACCTTAGCATCATAAAGTATGAAATCAGAATAGAAGCAGTAAGACACTGTCTGTAAGCAGGTATGACTTCAAAGATATTTTCCCATTTGTTATTCATGTGTTAGGGGAACAGACAGGAAAGTTTGTTGTTGTTTGCATTACTGTCATTCATGTTTTGTTCTGTTTAAATCTGAGAAAGGCAGAATTCTTTCTTTGCGTTTTTATTTTTGATACACTGTTTTCTGCTGATATTAACCAGATCAGATTTTTTTATATTCATGTAATATTTATAGTAACTGCAACTTTGCTGGTAAAAGTGCACAGAAGTGAGACCATAGAATATCTTTTGGGGTGGGGGATACTAGAGAAATTCCCTCATAGAGATGTCTTCATTGTTCCTCATTCGAGCTTTCTTATTATTCTTACTATCGTTTCATAATTTATGACCTTGGCTGATAGAAACTAACCTCAGCTTTGAAAGAAGTAACTTGATGTCTTACTTTTCTTTAATGCAATACTAAAATAAGAACTTGATTGATACAGAATTTTAAAAATATGAATTGGCCTAGGTTTACTTAAAATTAAAATGACCTTACTTAAAAACAAATCACCTAAAAACTGTGGAAAACACAAATTCACCATAATGTCATCTTCTTGATTAACCTTTTTAGTTATTTACTTACAGTTGCAAGAGGTTTAACTGAGTAAACTAAAGAAACAAGCCACAATAAATTTCTTTGAAAAAGGGTCTTGAAAGGTGAGCAGTGAATGGAGATAATATGGTAATTAACTATATAGAGAAACATTTTCCTTTTTCTAAAATGTATATTTGTTTATAAAGATGTGGTTTTATATTATAAGCAGTAATTTGATCTTCTGTGTCCCTCATAAAAATTATTTTCTAAGAACAGCTTAGTGTTATGATGTAATATCTAATCCAATATTTTTAAATGTGTTCATCATTTCCTGCAGAAACAAAGACAGAAGGTCTGTCAATTATCACATTAGCATTAGGAATATTATCTTTGCTGATTGCAAATACCATGTACAGTGGAGAGTATTTAATGTTTTAAAATGTAATGCCCTTACAATATATCATTTTAGTTTAAGTCTTATTTAGTAATATTACAAAAAATTTAGCGTCTTCTACCTTTGAAAAGAAAATTCAAAACAACATGACACATAGAACTGACATATACATAAAAACTTTATAAAAATAATATATTAATCCATAACGAAGTTTTTTATCACATAGCAAAAAAATGTAATTTTTCTCCAAGGGTAATAAAACATTTACCATTTAGTCTTATATATAACTTAATTATCATTTCAGTTTGTTTGGCCTAAAATATTTACATTAGTATTCAATTAGTTAGTAGTGGCATGCAGGTTAAGATTGAAACAGAATTAAAAGTACATTCATTTCAAAATAAAATATATAGATTATGTTCTCAAAAATATTTCAAAATATAAGGAGAGATAATACAGGAACTCTGTAGTCCATCACAAATATATCAGAGGACTGGAAAACCAGAATTATTTGTATAGCTTAAGAAAAATATCTTAATGTAAAATTATTTAAAATAGCATGTTATATACTACAGACTCATGGACTAAGCAAGACCATTTTAATTTGTTATTAGCTGTGTAGCTCATGCAAATTGAGGGACATTTTGCAAATGTTATTTTTAAAGGGAAAATATTTTTAACTTTTAAAAAACACCCCCCAAAACAAATTGTTACTTAGAAACAGATCACATTTTTAGCAACTTTCATTTTTGAAGTGTGATTTTAATTGAACCCCTGCAGTTGAATTTCACAGAAGATTTTGAACTCTTATGTTGCATTATTTGAGCCTCTGAATCTTAATAAGCTTTTACAGACACATTTTTTTGCTGTTTGAGTAGCACTCTTCACCAATGTTAATGAATATTTTTACAACATAACTTGTAAAGAACTGTTCCATCTATTAAATTAGGTGAAACTTTTAGCATCATCTTGAAAAACAGATGCATCAGCTGTTTCCAAGCACTTTTAAATATGAGACCTATAACTTGTGGACTACAAAATGAAGTTGGCAGAACTTATAAAAATGCTCTTTATATTCTCATACAGAATGTTCTAAGACCAATGCCAATGGGGAGGGCAAATGATTAGATTAAAAAATGTTGAAAAGTCTGAGGAAAAATAAGTAGTAATTCTTGGTAAATATGTTTACAGCCACAATATGGGAAAAGCAATATCTAGCACAAATGTTCAAAGAAAAAAGAAAGTTTTCGCATAAGTACACTGCTTTGGGGACTAAGACAGACAAAGACTGGTTTAAAACATGTTCTAATATGGCCCTGACTGGGTAGCTCCGTTGGCTGGAGCATCGTCCAGCTAAGCCACGATTGCGGGTTTGACCTCCCATCAGAGAACATACAAGAATCAGCCAATGAGTGCATAAAGAACTGGTACAACAAATCAACATTTCTCTCTCTCTCTCTCTCTCTCTCTCTCTCTCTCTCTCTCTCTCTCTCTCTCTCTCTTTCTCAAAACAACAACAATCAATTAAAAGAATTTATAAATGCCCTAATGCATAACTTTAATAAGTATTTCATTACCTTTTCTTCCTCAGAAAGATTTTTAAGCACGAGTAAATTTGAGACTTTCTTTTTTTTGCTGTAATAGGCTCTGGGAAATAAATTGACTTAGGGAATAAAAAATATATGAACAGTTTCTGTTCTAAAGAAAGTGTTACTATCTGCATTTGTTATAAAATTTTCTAAAGAAAAGGAAACTTTTATTGTATGTTTTTACTGTTTACAATATTAATAAAATATTATATTTGACAAGTGAAAATAATTGAAATAATTCTTAGCATTTACCAGATTATACTGGTGGAAAATGTTGATGGAATAAATATTTCATAACACTCTTTTACAGGTCTGCCTTCCAAATATTTAAATTAAATAGCAGTAAAGCTCGGAATG
This sequence comes from Furipterus horrens, assembly GCF_987537825.1. NCBI lineage: Eukaryota > Metazoa > Chordata > Mammalia > Chiroptera > Furipteridae > Furipterus > Furipterus horrens. Next base: position 16,004,273 of record NW_028327171.1, read on the forward strand.
CAAAAAAAAAAAAATTGAACATTTGTAATAGGTAGGTTCTTTCCCTCAATAAATCTACTGGCAAGTGAATTATATTTTTGTGAAAGCAACTAAAGTTTTTCTGTTTCAGAGGCTTTGGAATAATGCCTCAGAAAAATGATAAAAAGCAAGTGTCTTCCATGACATAATATTATGGCAACATAAAATACAGTGAGAAGTCATCTTCTGAACATCAATAAAAAATATATCAAAATGTTTATTTTATGTTTCTTGTACTTCCAAATGCAATTTTCCATAAACTACCAAAATATGAAAAAGTTTCAATTAAACATATCTTATATTTCATATACACTTTATCATTCAGCTGGTGCTCAGATGCAAGTTAGGGATAAAATATATTCTTTCCAACTCTGTCTATATTAAAACTGAGATTAGATAAACGTCCTAGAAATTAACATTTGTATATAGTTAGTCTCATTTTAGCTATGACAACTAAATCTACATTTCCTCAAAGTATTTCTAGTAAAAAAAAATGTTTATAGATGTTAGTAAGATTCTTTTTATAGATTGTATTTATTTATTTTAGAGAGAGGGGAAGGGAGGAAGAAAGAGAGGAAGAGAAATAACAAGTGTAGTTGCCTTTTGTGTGTACCTCCAACTGGGGACCTAGCCCCACAACCCAGACATGTGTCCTGACTGGGAATCAAACCAGCAATCCCCTGGTTCATAGACCAGTGCTCAATCCACTGAGCCACACCAGCCAGAGTTATTTTTTAAAAGTTTTAATTGTTTTCTAATTCATTATGGCAGCCGGATTTCACCAGATGTTAAGATGGTGCATAATACTGGATGTTAATTTAAGGCAATATGCCACCACAAAGTGCATTTTAATTATTTTATTAAGCTGTTTTAGATTAGTGACTATATATCTGCAACAGCTGAGATAAAAATATATGTTTAATCACAAATCTGTTTTAACAGTATACTAAAACCCCTGAAAACTGAAAGTATTTCCATAACTCAACAGGCAGTAATATTTGACCTGTTCTGTAGTCTCCTAAGGAGTAGAGATTTGAAGTTATTTATAGTTTTTCTTTCCCACTTAGTGTGAATAGTTGTATGATTTTCTGTGAATGTGATGCTGTGATTGATAACTGATCCTGCTAAATTCTAAATTGGAAACATAGCTGGTTTCATGGCTTTCAAAAAGGAGATAATGACCCTGGCCTGGTGGTTCAGTTGGTTAGAGCTTCATCCCATATATTAAAGGTTCTGGGTTTGATTCTTGGTCAGGTCACATAGCTAGGTTTTTGGCTTACTCCCTGGTGGGGGCACGTACCACAGAAAAATGATTGATGGCTCTCCTCCCCTCTCCTCTCTTCTTCTCTCATCTCTTTCTCTCTTTCTAAAAACAAAGAAAGAAATCAATAAGCGCATCCTGAGTTGAGGATTAAAATAGATATGTATGGATACTATTTTTTTCCTTCTGGTGGTATCTTTGTCTAATTTTGGTATCACGGTGATGCGGCTCTCATAAAATAAGTTTCAAGGTGTTTCTTTCTTTCTTTCTTTTTTTTTTTTTTTTTTTGGAGCAGTTTAAGAAATACTGGGAATGATTATTTTTTAAATGTTTTGTAGAATTCACCTATGAAGCAATCTTGCCCTGGACTTCTTTTTGATGGGAGCTTTTCATTACTGATTCAATCTCTTTATGATCTGTTCAAACTTTTTATTTTTTCTTGAATCAGAAAAGGTCCTAAACACACATACACACAACTGATATTATTAAACCTTTAGAAAAAGAAGAAAAGCTTGTCATTTATAACAATAAGAAAAAACCTGGAAGATAATATGCAAAGTCAAATAATGAAATAAGCCAGGTGAAACAAGTCAAATACTGCATACGTATTTATACACAAAATTTAAAATAATCAAAGGTCTAAAAAAAGAGAAGACAAGTAGTTTCTAAGGATTGAGGAGAGCGGAAATGTTAGTGAAGAAGTGCCAAGATTCAGTTATGCAAAATGAATAAGTTCTAGAGAACAACATTTATCTATAGTTAATAATATTTTGTTGTATATTTAAAATTTTCCAAGAGGTAGATCTTAAGTGTTATCAGCACATATCCAAAAGAAAGAAAACGGTAAATATGTAACATGATGATATATTAACCTGATTGTGATGATTATTTCACAATGTATATGTACATCAATTCAACTTATATGCCTTTAATATAAACATCTTTTAATTGTCAGTTATACCTCAAAAAAAATTTTGTAAGGACAATATTCTAGAGTAAGGAACTAAAAAGAGTCTGTTTTCCTCGCGGTCAACTATTCTGAGGTCTTTGTAGCAAAATCAGAGTTCTGCGGACTCCGACCTTGGACCTACATCTCCTAGCGTCCTCCCCGGAAGAGTCACGTCTACCTGGATAGCACTGTACTCACTATGCGATTTTTCTGGCATTGCTGTGATTCCCGCTTGAAAACTGAGATGTCATCAGAGTCCTCTCTTCTCTAATGGTAGAAATGAGTTTTGGTGCAAGAATTTTGTTGGAAAGAAACATTTCTTTGTGTGCAGAACCCAAACTCCTTATGAAAAGCTTCACCTTGGTTTGAACAACCTAGTCTAAACTGGGGTAACTGCAGCAGAGGAGCCAACAGACTGGTCCACATCTGTCCATGGTTGTGCCCTTACATTCTCTTTTTTATTAAACAGTTAGTGTGAATGATGTCGTTCGTTTACTTGAAACCTGACAGCAGTTCCCATTTCCATCTGGGTAAAGTACAAATTCCTTCTAACGACCGAAAGGCCCTGTCTGCCCCCGGCTCACCCACTGCTTCTCAGATCCCCTCTCCTGTAAGGTGCTCTCTCGCCTCTCAGCTTGTTGGCCTCCACGTGGCTCTTCCTGTTGCTCAGCTTAAGGATTCTGTGTAGAGAACTTCTACTGCCTGAGGGGTCGTTCCTCACATGGTCCACCTGGTGAACTTCCTCACCTCCTTTTGTTCTTTGCTAAAATGTCACCTCTGAAATGAAGAGTATTCAGTACCCTTTTTGAATTTCAGCAGTGCCGAAACTAACTTGTTGTACGCAGAATCTCCCTGAATCTGTGTTTTTCCACAGTGCGTATGATCTTTTTACATACTATATAATTTAATTATTTAGTAGTCATATGATTATAGGGGATTTTGTATATTTGTCAATTTAATGTAATAACTTTTACTATACTTAGGCATCCGTTAAATATTTCTTGTATGTATGAATAAATAAATAGATAAACAAACAAACAAATAAATTAAGACATTGGTATTAGCTTAATTCAGCTATACATTTAGAGAGTGTCGGGTTATTGGAAAAAAATTAGATGGTGAATTAGAAAATATGGTTTGTGTTTATTGTTCAGTTTTTTATTGACTATGCCTACTTTGGACAAGTTACTTAATATGAGCTCCTGTGATAGAATTTATTAAAACCACAACAAAAAAAGAGAACATTGAACTAGTTAACTTTTCATCTTTCTTTCATTTTCCGTTCTCTCACTCTGAGTGTTCTACAGCTTCCCGTAAAAAATCTAGGAAAAAGTGCCCAGCAATTAAGTTACAAACATTTGCAATTCATGGTGCATGGTAGGGGATAGAATAAATAGCTGTTGAATCAATGAATGGAATGTATGGATGGATGAACATTTTAAATGTATTAGTTTAAATATTTAGATTGTAAACTTAGGAGTGTGGAAAGTAATTAAGAGACTAAATAGAGGTTGGAGAGGCACTGCCAATTTTCCCATAATCCAAGTACAAGAAAGGGGGAAGCAACAATATCAATGCCATCAATGAGTCACATTCTACTAAGAGCAATGAGGAATGATCTTTGAGGGAGTGTAGAAAGGATACTTATGGAACTGTGCCATAGCCGGGAAGTTCTTTCAGAGTCTTGTTAGACTTAAAAATGCATCTGTAGTTGGAAATGGATAATGACCTTCAGCAAATAAAGGATGACCTAAGCTTTCACAATCTTGTTCTGATGAGAATAAGATATTGATTCAAGAAGAAATGCTATGAACAATTAACTCATGTTCTGCATGTCAAAAATGTTACAGTCTCTGTTTTCAGAATAGATGGTTGATGTACTAGTACAATAATTTGTACTTTCACTACTAAGCTAAAAAAATTAAAAAATACTTGAATTTCACATTCCAACAATTCACAACACCCTTGAAAAATTAGGCAAAAATTATTCTAGTTATAGCGATATGTACTTTTAATAATTAACTGGACTTGTCAAAGTGTTATAAGAAGAACTATCTAAGAATTAGTAACTAATGTTAGTGTTAATATTTGTGCTATAGGTAAAACAATCATTATAGATAAATTCATTTAAATGCATTCAACCCATTCATATAGTTGTAATGTGTTGCACTGCAAATAATCAGAAAGTCCTTTGAAAGCTTTTTTCTGCCTCAGATGGATAATATATGATATCTGAATATTGCCCAAAAGTTCACGGTAAAGCTGCAAGAAGCGTAAGCCATAGCACACAGGACAGACAGAACCAGATTAACACAGTACTAGAAATTTTATCAAATCAGGAAAAATTCACGGTACCTTGACACAATAAAATTTTATTGAAAGATTAAAACAAAATTTAAGGAAAGCCAAGTTCATTCATTTATGGTTCAAAGTGCTTATCATATCAAAAGGATAGAAAGTAGGAGATAAAAAAACTAAACGGAGGCAAACATGTCTGGGTTTGAGGTTCAAGAAGGGCAGCAAAGAAATTCAGAAATAGACACGTGCACCCTGAGGGTAAAGCATGCGTGAGGCAGGCAGGCTTTCAGGGCGTCTGTCCCAGGCTGTTATCCGCTGTAAGTCAAAGGACAGACCCAGGTGGAGCTGTTCACATCCTCCCACTACACAATGTGAGGAAAAACCAAATCTGAGTAAAAAAAAGTCTTTCATATATGATAATAACATTAAGGAAAATATATTCAAATTCACAAAACCTGGATTCTAGGTTTAAGTATGTCTCATACATAACTATAATAAACAAGTAACCTAAGAACTTAATCTCATTTTCTAAGCTAAAAAAAAAGAACATCTTAATTTAAATGCTATGTTAATCGTCAACAGTTTTTTTAAATGCAAAAACAATGATTGACCTGCCTGCCGTGTGTTCCAAAACACAATAAACACAAATGGAAATGTTTTATTTCAATCTTCTGCATTGAAATAAATGCTTATTTAACAGTGAACAATGTTATTTCTAGTCTCCACCACCCACATGCTCTTTCCAACATCTCTGCTAAGAATCTTTCCCATCCTGTTGTCCTTCTCGAGATTTCGAAAAGCAGATTCTTTCTTATCTTTATCTTTTCAACACCTAAAACCATGCCAGAGCCCTGGTAAAAAGTCAATAAATACGTTTTGAGCTAAACTAGGCTTTGAATACCCTTGGAATACCTCATGATATTAAAATCAAAGTAGTGGTTGAAAAGTACACAGTCACTCCCTTTATATTTTAAAAATAGAAGAACTTTAACAAGTCCTCATGAATATATTTTACTATGTTCCTTAGTTTGGGTTCCCACGAGGAATACTTGGAGGAATTACTTGAATGCAAGTAAATGTTGAGTACAGGTAGGTGGAAGCACACAGACTGAGACAGAAACGGAGGGAAATTATAATAACGCATGAATGTTTGATATTGTTACTGTTGGGAGCATCTGGAACGTAATCTCCCTGGGAGCCGTGCAAACAGTTGTGTCGAGTTTTCTTTAGACTTGTCCTGGGTAGGAGAGGAGGCTGAGACATGTATCCGTTGATTTCTCTCTCCAGTGTAGAAGTCTGTTTCTGGTGGTCTTAACATCCCTAAACTTCTCTGTGGCCCCTTCCGAAAGGCTGAGTGGCCCTCTTCAGTTTAAGTAAAAAGCTATAGGCAGAAAGTCAGAGAAATGTCACATAGCACTTTTCAGGGGGCCTGTCAGCCTACAAGATACTTCTGTCGGGACAGTGCTGAGGTCTAAGCCGTGGTGAGGGGGTGTACGGTGTGAAAAGCATGGGCTACATCAGGCTAACTTAATATTCTGTTTTTAAAATATGATGAATCGTGTTAATTAAAACATAACCTTAGCAAATTAAATGCTTTATATATTGTAAAATCTCAATACACCATTTCTTTAAATTATTAACCATCAAGTGTGCTCTCTACGTCCTTTTACACATGGCATGTTTCAGAATAAACACAGTGCGTTTATTCATTAATTCATTAATTCATTCAACACATGTGTACTTAAGGATGATAACCAGGCACTCCTCTGGAAAAATAGGAAGTATTTAGTAACCACACAGAAAAGAAAGGACCTGCCCTTCTGGAGCTTTTATTTGATGTGGAAGAGGGTCCCAGGTCTTATATTATGCAAGAACTAAGGAAAGTTGAGTTCTGTTAATGTAATCTAGTTTATATTCTCAGACTGACAAGGCCATGGGAAATTCTGTTTTCCTAAATAAAAGTTAATATATCTCATGGTAAAATTAGCCATATTCTATAAATAGAACACTGAGTGGGTAGGTCATACCTATCAACTTTATTTAATTCTCAGCTACCTCATACAACGTCTTATGCCAATAGTTTGAAGACAGGTGGATGAGAGCCCCTTGCGTCCAGTTTAATAATCACTGTACCAGTGATAAAACAAAGCATCACCAAGTGACTGCCACCTGTTCAACAGACAGCTAGGATAAAATAATTGATATGTGGAGACCTTCAGAAGAGGTTAGATGAAATGAGAAAAGAAAAAATTATGTTAATATTGCAGTTTAAAAAGGACCTGTAAAGCATAACTCCTGAAACGAACATGTTATATATCAGACTCCCTGTATAAGTATACTGTAACCCGGAAATAATTCCATGTGCAAGGAGTTTGGTGCAGTAGTTGTTTGCGTACAGAGAGGCCCTGTCACTCTCTAATTGTGCTCTCCATGCGTGAGCTATCTGCTAGGCCTCAGTTGCTTCATTAAGCAAAGTTTTTACACTCCAATGTTTTCAAAAGTTTCACAATTAAAGTGTTCTCCAGAATGTCCCTGATTCCATGAATAATTCTTGGGAAGAAAAACACCTGGTCAAATTGTGGTTTATGTTCTTGGATAGTTAATGACTTACTTGGACATAAGCTACAAAATAAGTTTTAGTTTGCAAACTATGCACATTTTAAAGTTAAATATACCACTTTTAAGTTTTCTTATTATTGCTTATGGATCAAGATTTATATAATGGTGATATTAGAAATCTTTGTAATATGCACATCAGAACTGTTCAATCAGTGTGGTTTCTATTAAAATATATAAATGTATTCAGGATAAACAACTATGTATCAGATCTAAAAATCAAAGAATTGTAAAAGACAAACATGATAAAGCATACTTGAAAATATTTCTGTTATTTATTCTTTATAGTTGTGAAGGGAGATAAACCATATCTAAGTTCATGCAGCTCATGTGACAAAACATGTTTTGAAAAACACACTGCACAGTTTACTGTTTTATAAAACTGATAATTCTTTAATTTGGGAGAAATAATTTAACATTTAATATCAGTATGGATTATTCCAGTACAATGTTTGAACCACCAAAAGATGGTGCCATTCTTCCAGCCACTGTCCTTTAACTCCATAGAGCATTTTCCTGTGCTTTATTTTGTGATATTGGAACTGCATCTCAGCAAGTCCTTTTTTTCTTTCTGGCCTTTTGCTGTTTCTTTTCGTAAGGGCATCCAGATGGAGAACAGGGGACAGGCAGGCGGAGGAAAGACCTAATCAGTTTTCATTGCATGCTGATTGTAACAGTGAATCCTCACAAATTAACAACTGTTAGTTTCAGTTCCAGCTTCTTTCCACCTTCCTAGGGCCAGCCTTATACGCCCATGCTCCCAGGGGTGCCAGCAGCACCCAGGCAATGCTTTCTCCTGAGATGTCTCAGCTTCATCTTCAAGGAGTCCCTTCTTCAATTGTCTAGGTTCCATGACCCCTACTTCTTCTACCTAACCTTATACGAGGTCTGTCCAGAAAAATCCAGCCATTGTTAATATAATGAGAACGGTTTGCACAACATCAATGTAATCTGGCAGCCAAGGTAAGTGGACTGGAATGCACCTGTGTGAACAATGACTACTTCACTGTACTAGTCAGTGGGGGCAAGAGACACTGTATAGTGAGCATGTGTACTGTGTGACCATTGCATTCAAAATGACTAAGCAAGTAGAGCAACAAATCTGCATCAAAATTTGGATTAAGCTTGAGCATTCCTTTGTCAAAACTATTTGGAGAATTCAGAAGGCTGCAGCTATGGGCAACTGGTGATTGGCAGCTTCATCATGACAATGTTCCTGCTCACTAACACATCATGTCTTATGCAGAGTTTTTTGGTGAAACATCAAATCACCCAGGTGACTCAGCCCTGCTACAGCCCAGGTAGGCCTCCTTGTGACTTCTGGCTTCTCCCAAAACTAAAATCACCTTTGAAAGGAAAGAGATTTCAGACCATCCATGAGATTTAGGAAAATGCGACAGGATAGCTGATGGCATTTGAAGGAACTGTGTTGAGGTCCCTTGGTGCCTACTTTGAAGGGGACTGAGGTGTTGTTGTCCTATGTAAAATGTTTCTTGTATCTTCTTCAATAAATGTCTCTTTTTTCATATTGTGTGACTGGATACCTTCTGGACAAACCTTATATGCTTCCTGAGTGTTCCTATTTTGTTTATTCAACCTTCCAGCACCATAGCACAAATTACCCTATATGACATTACCTCTGATGAAGTACCTAATGTGGATGGTACTGTTTTTCTGACTCAACATTTGCTGATACAAAATGTTTTCAGTAATGTGCTTTCCTGGAATATTTTGTCTGTATTAGTGAGTTTGACAAGACTAAAAAACTTTCAGAAATTGAAAGTTAAAATAAAAAGGACATGCTGACTCTTGTTTTAATCTGAAATATTTCTTTACTTTTGCATCTCTTAATGTGAAAATGATAGGCTGAAAATACCATAAGACAAGTTAGCAAAAACATCCAAATATTCTGGTTGCTCTGATTCATGATACCTCTGTGACTATGGACTGGCAGGTTGTTTATGAAGAATTTTATTGGTTGGCATGTTACTTATGAACAAGTATACACACAGACACACATAGATGTACTTACATATATCTGTAAAAATGTGACTTTTCTATTGGTTTGAAAATTGATTCTAACAATCACAAGTATGTTGGAAATAGTCTGTAAGGCTGTTTAATGAAAACAATTTGCCCAGCTAAAAGCATTTTATCAGTTATTTTTAGTAGCCTCATAGAAGAAAAATATCAATTACTCAATTTTCAGAAGATTCTAGACTTTAACTTATAAAAAGAAACCAGAAAATGCTATTATAGTAACAGTTATTTTTCTTTAATGCACACTTAAAAGTCTTACAAGTAAGGCCAGATAATTTGGTATTCCCAGGGGAACTCTGGAGAGTAGATCGTATTTTTTTCAACAACCATTATAAGATATTGTATGGAGAAAATAAAGGATGCACGAATCTATAGCATTCTTCATTTTCCAAAACTAAAGAAACTGGGAGCACTTACACCAATAGGTACAGGAAAAGGAGGAACTAAAATCAGAGACCTCATATATTAGAGCTCTAATATTGCAGAAACGTGAATTACTCTAAATCTGACAAAAAACATTTAGTGAACACTGAGCAAAACACAATAACCTACTACATTTTAATGTCACCAGACAATTTTTATCAGTCACTTAATTCAAAGAATTGTACAAGAGATAATATGGATATCGTATGAGTAATTCTTACAGGAACTTCCATTATACCATACAGAAATAGTGTTGGAATTATAACATACATTTGTACAAAACTACTAGAAATAAATGTTATGAGGACACATACAAGTAACTGAGTCATCGTAACACACCTGATGAGTCCTGTCACTGTCTGTGATATCTCCCTGCAATGTGTGCACCTGTGCTCACTTGTATCTTTCTGATTATTAGCAAAACTTTATTTTGGTAAATTTCCTGGTTTTGGTGAACCTAATTTTACAGTATGAGGCTTTGGTTTATTGCATCAACTTAGTATTTAGCCAGGTTTTGCCAGGGAAACAGAAGTAATTGGTAATTATATGTATATATCTGGAGACATATACATTCATAGGTGAATATATATATATATATATATATATTTGCCCTGGCTGGTTTAGCTCAGTGGATTGAGCGTCGGCCTGCCAGCTAAGTGTCGCTGGTTCGATCTTCCAGTCAGGGTACATCAGAGAAGGAAAACTCTGACTCCAAAAAACCTCCGCTGCCTTGTGGCATACCTCTTCAGGGGAAAGGCTAAGGGAGTAAACCCCGACAGAAAATCCGGAGCCGGAGTCCCTAAGGCGGTTTGACGTTGTAGTCAACACCGGCAACTCCTGCGGCGCACCTGAACCCAAGCTGTATCGACTCCGTCTTTCCCTTGGACCCTTCAGCTGCGAAGAGAGGGGGGGTCTGCTGCATGGGCAACAGCAGACCCTCCATATTACCCTGCCCAGGCTCTGTAGCTTCAGCGTCATCACAAGATGTCGATTCAACACGGGAGGAGACAGATACCATGTCACTCCCGAGTCGGACTGCACAGCCATTCTCGGCGGTGCAGATAGACTCTTAAGAAGCTACACCATCGTCTCTCGAGACGGACGGCTGCCGACGATATATATATATATATATATATATATATATATATATATATATATATATATATATATATATATATATATATATATACTGTATATCCAGGAAGGCTATGGTGCTTTACCAGTCAGAGGGTCAGCAGGATCAAAAAACATGAAAAAGCCAATGTTTCAGTTTGAGTTTGAAGACAGAAAAAAAAAATTGTCTCAGCTCAGTACAGTTTAGCAAGATGAGTTTTCTCTTATTCAGTCAACTTTTTTCTTCTATTCAGTCCTTCAACTGATTGGATAAGGTCCACTCACATTAAGAAGACATTTTACTTTATTCGGTCTACCAATGCAAATGCTTATATCATCCATAACCATGCTCACTGACATATTTATAATAATGTGTGACCAAATGTCTGGGCATCCTATGACTCTGTCAAGTTGAGACATAAAATTAATTATTGCATTTATTATGTACCCTTCCTTTTTTGATATTGAAATGCTATTCAAATTTTCTATACCTGATTTCTTATACAACAACAACAACAACAACAAAAAAAAAGACTTAGAGAACTCTCTCAACTACACTGGAGCAATGAATATTTCTTCATTCAACTCTACCAAGGAGATTAAAAAAAGTGGGAAAAACTTTTCAAAACACACTTTGGATATGCGTTAAGAAAAATAAACAAGCAGAAGTTAAAAATGAGAGGTCATCTGAAGTTAAATAACAAGAATTTGGGTAGGCTTAATCGTTCATTTTATGACTTTCTCTTGTAACCTTTATTAATGATGCAGTGGTATTAGACTAGCACTATCTAAATATAGGGGTTTAGAGACTGATATAGTTAAAAGACAGGGAGAAATCAGTGATGTTATCTACTTGACTGACATAATTCAATATGCACAAAATGAAAAGACAGATAAAACTAAAAAGGGACTGATGATCTCTGATAAACAGAACATTTGGATGAATGCGTGGTCACAATAAGGAAAATGTCAGGTACATAAATCAAAAACATGATAAAGAGAATGGATAGGATATAAAACATATAGAAAAATTCAAATATGATAAATAGAACTTTAGAAATGATAACAATCACTGTATTAGTTAGCTAGGTTTGCTGTAACAAAATACCTCAAATTGGGTGCTATAATGGAGCTTTTAACTATTCCACAAAATAACTACATTGATTTATTAAGCTTACCAGTTTTACTTAAATATTTGCATAACAATAATTTTACTTTCTAGTTTAATTATAAATAATATAATATTAACAAATATTTTTAATCACTTGCAAAATATACCTGGAGCCTAAGCTTTCCTATTTGTTACATATGAATCAGGCAGGTAAAGTTTTGTTTCTTTCTTCTACCACCACATCAATTATTTTCCAGCTCTTTTTGAGTGAAGATCTCACCTTACTCAGAATTCTGAATCTTAACCAGGACTCATTTTGTTTTTCTAATAGAAAACAAATTGAGCTCCTGGGTGTTTTGTCTCTCCATTTTTTTTTTTAACTCTCATTTTCTAAGTTTTCTAAAAAGACTTAAATCACAGTTTATTTCAGAGCACACAATGTTCCAAATTTCAGTTTTGATTTTTATGTCCATCTGCTGAAATTGTAGCAAAGCATTAAATTGATGAGTTGATACAGGTCGGAGCAGTTCAGTATATCATAGTTAAGGTTTTGTTTAATTATAAAAGAAAATTTATCAAATTTTATTTTTGATTTGTAATTCTACTTGCAGGAAATACAGTGAAATATTAAATCAAAGTGTTACTATATGTCAGAGCTATTAAATATACCATAGATAAGGTTTTGTTTAATTATTTAAAAAATTATTTCATCCCCTATTAAATTTATTAAAAACACAGTTACAGAATTTTTTAAAGACTCATGGATTTATTTTCATAGTTAACGTTTGAACAACTCAAAAAAAGAGATTATATTATTGATGCATTTTTTTCTCATTTAAAATTTAACACACTTGGCATTATTTTTTATTGAGCTTTACCCGGCCATATATATTTGTTAAAAGGGGACTATTTTGCTATCCTAAGAAATTTAAATTGTATTAATATTTATGAGTACAGCTATACTGCTTCTTCTTTCTTATATGCTTCTATAAGAGAAATATTTTTTATTCCCCAATATGTTACTGGTAACAAGCTTAGCCCAAACTGTGATACACATCTGTCTAATGGGATGTAGTGGTGGAAATGAACAACTAAAGGATTCTGTAAAGACACTGAGGAAACTTCTGTGACAGAACTTATCTTGAAGGGTAAGGAAGCTGACCTGACCAAGCCACCGAAGAAAATGGTCATCACTTCTGCCTTCAGGTTCCTGGCTAAGCCTAGAGCTGCTTTAACTAAAATCAGAAAGAACTACTTGTTTAAAACTATTCTGAGATACTATGGAAGAAACAGCAGTACTTCAGTGCAGGTTGGGATAACAGTAGGTTTACAGTTGTTTGCATGGAAAATAATACAATAATTAATAAATAATGATACAAGAATAAACTCTGAGTTTCATGTTACTCACAACTGTAAACCTACTTTTGCCCCACCATGTATGTTTTAAGCCAGAATAGATAGTCTATTCTGATCAAATCTGAAATTTCTAATGGGATAGACTAAGAAGTATCCTTTGGATTTAGAGCACAAACCAGGGTATAAAGAGTGAGTATTTATAGGACTATAGAAGAGAGTGTGTATGTAGAGGAAGTGAACACTTTCAAAAAAGGTGGCGAAACACGAGATAAGTAAAATTATATTTCCGTAGATATTAACAATAGGGAAAATTGATCCAGATTATATAAACAGAAAATTAAATTAAATAGTGGAAAGAGGGGAATCTAAGATCTTGAAGAGAAGCAGTTAAGTGTCATGATGAGGTTCCAAGAAGAAATAGTGGGGAAACAATCTGTAGTTGGTGCGGAAGGTTCAGAAAAACTAGGGCCTAGATGACAGATAGTATTCTAAGGCAGACACAGCATTTCGCACCACACATGCTTTCCAGCACAGTGAGATTACCCTTCCCAAGAACTGAAGTTTATTTCTCAACTCTCCTGAATCTGAGCAGACTTACTTACTGGCTTCACAAATAAAATACAACCCGGGTAACTCTGTGCTCATTCCCGATGGAGCCTTGAACTGAGCATTTAGCTTCTGATTCCTCCATGTAGATGTGGCTACCCTGAGAAGGCAACACAATGAGAAGGGACCCCAGGGTATGAGATGCAATGGAGGGAGAAACAGGCACAGAAGAACCAAATACCAAATATCTGTCCAGCCCACTTAAAGATTCAGACCGCTCTATCCTCAGACATTGTCTGCAACTGAAAAAGATAACTACTCAGCTGAGCGGAAGCAATTCACAGAACTATGAGACATACTCCTGATACACTGTAGGTGTGAACCACTAAGTTTGGGGATGGTAGTCACACAAGAAAAGATAATTGGAAGATAATGCCGAACTTATTGTTTTGAAGGGTGCTTTCGTGAGCTAACCACCAAAGTTTAGTAGGATCTATGAAACAATGTCAAATGCCAAAATAAAGTATTTAACTTAATTTCTTTTGGTGAACCCTATGTGCAGTGAGTGAATTCACCCAACAGTAGTCATGAACTAAGTGTAGGTTACTAGACACAGCAGAAAAAATAGGGTTTAATCTAAGGTTGATGTCTAGCCAGTTCAGGTACAAAAAGAAATCAAAATCAGTCAAGAGAGTAAGAGATCATAATAAAGAGTGTTTAAGTTATTGTTTCAACTAAAATTAAATGTTTCATTGTATTTGATTATTTCTAAGGCTTTTCTGCAAACTGTTCTGGAATGCTCTGAGTCTCCATAATCATCAGATAGATCATCACCACTACTACCATCATCATCACCCCAAAAAATGCTCTTTCATTGAATCTAATTACAGTTGCTCTCCATAAAAGTAGTGCGTGGGAGTCACTACACTGTTCCTTTGGGCTGTTGTATGTAGTTTCTAATATTTTTTCAAATTATTGGCTTTAGTTATAGATCATTATTCTTGAGAGAATGTGTGCTTTACAATGGTCTAATTTGTCACTGATTTGTTCTTGGTTTCTCCTCAAGTGAAAGCTTATACTTTGAATTCCAGAAAATTATAGTGTATCTTGAAAAAGACAGGTCCTGCTATGCAATATTTTCCCCTTAATAAAATTTATGTATTGTTGTTTTATTAATTAAAAAAAGAACATGACCTGCATTTTGTTACTTAGGATTATACTTGAAGATTTTATCTGAGATTAGAGAAACTCTGTAGAACAAAATAAACTTCAAGGTCTGCTTTTCTTTTCTTTTTTCCTTTCTTTCTTTTTTTTTTTCAGAGAAGACTTGATTCCATAAAATTGTTAACTGTCTTAAGTAAGAAACTATACAATGACATGTCTCATAAATATCACACCTCCATTTCACCACTTTCTTAAACTGTGAGTCACAGTCACAACTGCCAAGCGAATAAGAACACTTAAATTTGAATAACCAACTTTCTCAGTTTTCTGTTTTCCTGGCTGCCAGAGAGGAACTGCCAGTCCTTTTCTGTGCCAGTGGAAACCAAAATAGAATGAGACCTGGTTATACTGGTTGTGCCGGAGGGGAAGAACCTGAGAAACTGATACAAATCAATTTGAAGTGTTTGCTCTAATTTAATTTTTCTTAGCAAAGGGATTGTTCTTCAGAAAATATAAGAATCACATAATGGTAATCATTTTGAATTAACTTTTTAAAACAAATTAAACTTTTAACTGGCCATAAATATATTCCCTGTGTTCTTCAGCATTGCACAGATGTAAACATTTAATAGAAAAACTTTAACACATTCAAAGAGTTGGTAGAAAAAAATAGTTCTCATTGGACCAAAGATGTGACCTCGCTTTTCTTATTTACTCATACCGTCTATGCATAATTATCTCATTTAGCCATTTTATTAGTTAGTGCAGTCTTGTACAACAAAGAATAGAAGATAAGGGCAGCAATTTGTCTACTGAGGTAGCTTAGCCATTAGAATTTACCCACCTTCTTTTTATAACAGCCCTCGCAGATATTTAAATATAATTTAATTTACATAATTGGAGATTAGATAAGTCCACATTTATATTCCCTTTCATTTACAAATGCCCTTTTCAGTCATTTGTTACTGTGTCATATTCTTCCATAAGACAAAAACCTTATACATCACTACTACATGATTTCAATATTACTATCCAGCCTGATTTCAATATTACTGTCCATCCTGTAAAGACTTACATCCATTGATAGAAAACAAGAGGTCCATACTGTGTTGTGGTAAACTCCCAAGTGCCTGATATTCCATTACTAGCATTAGTGCACTATCTTTGAAAAATTTTAGGCTAATAGTTGGGTATGGTCTATTGTCGGTATGAGATTTGGGTACTGTTAACATCAGATACTGATATTGACTGTCTTCATTTTCAAAGTTAAGACCACACTGGCCTTTGTTTATTTGCTTGTTTTTGTTTATCTTTTATCCTCAGCTAAGGACAGTTTTTCATTGTTGTTAGAGAGAGAGGAAGGGAGAGAGAGAAAAATATTGATTTTAAGGAGAAGCATTGGTTGATTTTTTTTCCTGACAGGGGATGGAACTTGCAACCTTTGTATGTGCCCTGACCCAGAATCGAACCCACAAACTTTTGGCCAGCCTATTTGCCACCTGCAATTGTTTTCCATTCCTAAATCCAGACACAGAACAGGGCTTACTGTGGCTGTCACTATGATTCCTACAGTGTTGTCCTCTTATTTAAAATGACTTCACCATCATCTATTACAACACAGCTACTGGGGGATTCTGCTCTTCGTTCTTCATACAAAGTTGTCTCCACATTGTTGGGTAAGCACAGTTCATAACGCCCGCAGAATCAGTCGTTACTGTTCATGAGTGGCTTTTGCCTCCTGCTGCCGTGCCAGGCTCCAAGGTAAAGCTCCTGACACTTTGCAACAAATTAAGCTCTTAAAGTTAGTTACAAGGCAGCACTGTTGTAGAGATCACAATTTCTTAAAGAGTTAGATGTTACGTTTAGCAAAAACGATCTATTTCTCAGATTCACATATTCTCATTGAATCACAATAGATAATATCACAGTATTTTGCTGCTACCCAGAACTTGGGCCAGGAAAGTCCAAGAAGTTGGAGACAAATAAAAAAATTAAAATTCAGACTTGGTTAAGTACATGGCACGTGATTTCCATGCACAGAAAAATAGAAAGGGAGAAAGAATACTGATAAGACAAATTTTATCTTTTTTTGAGAGGAGTTAGATTTTTTTTATATAAATGCATACCTATTATAATGCATGATTAAATATGTGCTGAATTTTTGTGAAATCAAAGTTCTTTTATGTAAATTATCTGTAGAAGAGTCACCTAAAATTTTCTTTATTTGAACAAAAAAAAAAAAAAAAAAAAAAGGATATCTCCAAGGCATTCTTCCTATCTAAACCTGTATGTCTTGCTTTATTAGCTTTGAAATTTTTTATTGGAATAAAACATACTGATAACAAAATCTCATCTTAAATGATGTAATATTTCTGTCAGATGAAACTTATGAGAAAATATTAAGCAAAGAATTATTTCTTAAAACAAAATTTTATTTGTTTTTAGAGAGAGGGAAAAAGAGAAAGAAAGAGAGGGAGAGATACATGGGTGTGTGAGAGAAACATCAATCAATTGCCTTTCATATGCTCCAACTGAGGACCTGGTCTGCAAACCAGACATGTGATCTGGCTGGGAATCAAACCAGAAACATTTTAATTTTCAGGACAATGCTCAACCCACTGAGCAAGACCAGTTAGGGTTTTAATTATTCAAAACTAAATATCTAAAAACAATTCTGCAACATTTGGATATTATAATTCTCACTGTGATTCTCTAAAATGTAATACAACTTTTCCAGTTAAAATTGTGATTGTATTAACCATCAATCATTCTATAAATAACATTGAACAAAAGTTTTTATTATTATTCTATAGTTAATCAATTAAATGACATTTAGAAAATTAACCAAGCTCAGAGAGTATTGTGTTTTGGACTTTTTAATTAATTTATTTTTCTCTAAAGTACATCCTGCTAGCTGAATAAATAATTTGTTATTGTTGTTTATCTTGATGATTTAAATACCTAAATAAGTTATAATCATCTGCATATTTAAAATCAACTATTTTTCCACACTAAAGCAAAATTTTAAAGGGCCTTAGTACTATCATTTAACTTGCCTTCCTACATTATCTAGAACCACTATAAAATAGAAATGTAATGCAAGTAAAGCATGTGATTTTAAACTTTCTAATAGCTATATAAAGAAAGTTAAAAGAAGAGGGAAAATGGTTCTGTAAGATATTTTACATAAACCAATATATTAAAACTAATATTTCAACAGGTAAACAGTACAAAAATTATAAATGAGACATTTTATATTTTTAAACTATCTATAAAATCTATTGTTAATTTATACATACATTATGTGTTAACTTGAGTTAGCCACATTTCAAGTGCTCAAAACTCATGTGTGGTCTGCGGATACTATAATTAGACAGTATAGTTCTAGTAAGCAGAAGCATTATATTTAAACTGCCTTAAATAAATGTATAAAAAGTTGCCTAACAAAAATCTAAGTGCTCAAGTACTATCACTGTTTCTAAATGTTAACATTTTTTACTTTTATAAAAATTTTCACAACCATTGAACAGTAGATTCAATAATAAAATGGATTCCTTGTGTTCATTATTCCACTTCCTGAGTTATCAATTTATGGTGATATTTCATCTCAATTTATATTTCATCTTTATCTCCACCCACTGTCACCCCTATTGTTAGTTTAAAACAAATCAGAGACATTGAAGCATTTCATTCAGATACTTCGGTCTGTATCTCTATAAGTAAGCCTTTCAAAAAGCAACCACAGTATTATGAATACATCTAAAAATGTGTAAATACTCCCATATTATCCAATATTTAGTGTCATTATTCCAGTTTTTAATAGTGTTTTAAAAGATATTTAGATTGTTATTCTTTTTTTATGTTTTCTTCTATAGACTTTCATTCTTTCTCTCCCTCTCCTCCTTTGCCCCTATTATCCTTTTAATTTGTTGAATAAACTGTTTAGTGTATGTCTTTTTTCTATTTTGTTTTGTCTTATCTCCAATTTTTTTTTTGTTTCTATAGCATATCCCACATTCTGGATCTTGCTGATAATGTTGCTTCATCTATTTATTGTATTCCCTATATATTGATAGGAGAATCTAGATTCAGGTTTGATTAGTTTTCTTTGACAAGATTATTTTATAGCAAATCTGTATGCTGTTATGATTTTTCAACAGGAGACACATTTTCTATCAGGCAACATATATTGTATGGTTGTCTTCTTTTTAGAATGTTACAGCTACAAGTGATTTCTACATAGATTCATTATTTCATTGACTATTGCAAAAGGAAAATATTCTAATCTTCATGTATTATCTAAAATTTTTTTTAGAAAAATAAAATTATCCATTATTTCTTGATTGATTTATTTTTGACTATCAGCTTCAACAGTTGAAATATGTCTTTCTCTTCTTTAACTTTGTCAACTTTCAACATGGTTTCTCCTCAAACTTTAAGAATGAATTTTAAAAAATAAAACACTTTTATTTGTATTTAGAGAGGGGAAGGGAGAGGAAAAGAGAGGGAGAAAAACATCATTTTGAGAGAGAAACATTGATCAGTCATATTTGGTACTTTCCCCAACCAGGGACTGAACCTCCAACCCACGCATATGTCCTGACCAGGATCGACCAGAGATTTGTGGGATGATGCGCAACCAACTGAGCCACATCAGCCAGGGCAAAAAAAAAAAAAAAAAAAAAAAATTAAAAAAAATATATAATTATCTTATGAGTGTAAATATATTTGGTATATATATATATTTGTGTGAGTGTGTGTGTGATGGTGAGCATTTACCATCTTTGTTTGATGGAAGATTTTCTCTTAGGTTTCTACATCTTTTTGACATGATCCCAGCATCCTTGTTAACCTGATATTAAGGTATTGCAAACTCATCTTATGCATTATCTCTTCTAGAGCTAAAATATTTCTTCTTGATATCTTGACTCATTTTTGTTGAAGTCTTATTTGAGAACCAGATAAAGATACTGTTACTAGCCTATTGTTTCTAGGTCATTTTTAGTAGAAAGTGCTAGAAAGTTATTGTTTGCTGATTACCCAAATAAAGTACACGAGTTCATGATAATATCTCTAATTTAAAATGTAGAATATAGAATTTTTACTTAACCTGTTTTATCTACCCATGTCAGGACATTGGAATGATAAAATTAAAAAATGTATATAATTACTCAATTTTTATACCTTAAAATACATAGTGCTATCTCAGAATGGAAATATCAATATCACTTCAAGCAATGTTTTTTTTAAATTAATACTTTTTTATACTTATTTTTGTTCTGCTATAAGTTTATAGTCAAATGGCTGTTATAAATCCATTTGGCATAATTTCCATCTGTGTGGATATGACTGAGTGTATGCACATGTGTATACATACATAAGGTTTTTTCTTGATTCTATTATTTTGGACTTTTTAGTTTTATTTTGTTTAATAATTATATAAAATATATGTATGGCTCTAATGTAAAGTTTACAAAACAAGGACTATTTAGAGAAGCCTAGTTTTTATAGAAGTCGTCATGATTTATTGCTTCCATTCTAGGTAACCTTTATTTTCTATTTATTTGATTATACTTTTTATTTTTTGTATATTACAAGCAGATATTTTTGTATTATTTACCCTTCTTGAATAAACTGGGCTATACTATAAATCACTTCAAATAATATATAGAAATAATGTTATCAGGTTGGTGGAAAATAAATGTCCAACTTTTTAAAAAGAAAGTTTTAGATAGTATTTATTAAATTTGTGCCTCTTCCTATAAATTTTTATGTCACAGTGAATAATTCATAACTTATTTTTTATATTATTAAAGTATTGTTCATAATTGTGCACAATATTTGCACCCATGTTCGTCCCTTCTAAAGAAATGTTTTAGTCTATGAGTTTCATAGAGGTGCCAATGCAAGTACAGCAGCAAAGTCTATTCAGAGCGCTTATGAGGATGACGCAGTGACTGAAAGAAGTTGCAGGAGGTGGTTTTCCCATTTCAGAAGTGGGGATTTCAGTTTGAAAAACAAGCCAAAAGAGGGTCGTCCAAAAAAACTTGATTCTGAAGTGTAGGAAGCTGTTGTCACAGAAAACCCCACAATTTCCTCTAGGGAACTTGCAGAACAATTTAACATATACCATATAACCATGCTACGCCAACTGAAAAGGACCAGAAAGGTTTCAATAGTCAGAAAATGGGTTGTACACAAACTATCTCCAGAGAATCTGCAAGAGCGTGTTGCTTGTTGTGAATCATTGCTTTCGCGACACCTTCAGGTGCCATTTTTAGGTAGGTTTGTTACAGGTGATAAGAAGTGGATCCTTTACTATAACATCAAACACTGCTAATCATGGACCAGTAGAGGAGGAAGAAAATTTCAATAACTAAGAGGAGGACTTCATCCAAAGAAGATCATGTTGAGAGTATGGTGGGATATGGAAGGAATTGTCCATTATGAACTGTTAGACAACAATCCAACAATTACTGCTAATCTTTACTGTGAACAAATTCATCATCTGAAAGCTGCTTTGAACCAAAAGCGACCTCTTTAGTCAACAGGAGGGTCTCATCTTCCATCCTGATAATGCTCATCCTCACACAATTTGACTCACCAAAAATTTCTTGAAAGAACTTGGTTGGGAAATATTGCTTCATCCTCCATATTCCCCTGACCTTGCTCCTTCTGATTATCATTTGTTTTGGGGACTACAGAATCATTTTAATGGTCTTAGGTTGACATCAAGAGAAGAGGTTGAAATTGAGTTGGATTCATATTTTTCTTCAAAACCTAAAGAACTTTACAAGAGTGGCATTTATAAGCTAGTTGACAGATGAAATGAGGTTCTAGAAGGCAAAGAAGGTTATGTTAATGAATAAATATTTTCATAATCATGGGTTTTTCAATTTTTAAAATAGACCTCAAAATCGGACATTGTTTTTACACCAACTTTATATAATTTTATAAATTCAAGTATTTTAACAAAAAATCAACTTTTTGTATAGAAAAAAAGAAATAAGAGACTATCTTACATATTCATTGTCCATTGCAAACTTTCTGAGTTAAGAACTTCACAGATACCCAAAAAGATAAAAATCTGTTGTCTCCATGTGAAGGAAAGAGTACAGTTGTTTATATACTGCAGACTTTTTATTGGGTTATACATTATACTCAATGTTTTATAGAAGTAGGCAAAGATATATCAGAGTTGGTTGTCACTTATAAGTGGAAAATAAAATGATCACTGGGTCTGCTTCATCTTGGATATTGGAGCATGGCTTCTAAAAACATTTCATTTCCTTTTAGTTTGAGAATATAAATTTCACAGTAGGATGTAAAAATTATCTTAAGCAAGATAAAGCTATCTTCTGTAAGTATCTTGAATTCATTTAAGTTTTTTTTAAATAGTATTTATTAATATGTCTCATTTAGTGGGTGATCCAAGTGAGAACATTTTGCTTTAAGTAATGTAAACCAATTCAAAATTGCCATTAAGTTGTGATTTTGAATTGCTCCAGTCATGGTTAATTACCAAAGAATTAGTTTTAAATTCTCTTCATTTGTCTGCTCTCTTAAATTTAGAAGAGAGAAAAGATGTTGATGGCTGAGCTAGTGTGTGATTTGCTCCAATCAGAGATTTTTTTGTCATGTGCTCATACCCTTTCCAGTGAAAGTCTACATACCCGTAATGCTTGGAAACAAACTTACTAGAAATTGTGGCTGTCATATTGACTTGAATACACATCTGTGAATAATCAGTATGTTTGTTTTCACCAAAAAATGATATATATTTTTTAAAATCTAGAATTCCTATGATAACTCATTATGAGATGATCAGAAATGGATTGAGCTTATGCATATCTGCAATATATGTGAGTTTAAAAATCAAATACCCTTATATCTAGACTCTACATACTTTTAAATCAATATCTAAAACTCAGTTTTTTATATTATTTTTTTCATATCTTAGTACTTAAAAATGTGAACAAGAAGTTACCAGTTAAAAATAAAGGAGTGTTGTAGGCATGTGATAAGAGTATATGTAAGCAAAGGACAATATATGCGGGAGAGGAAAATGACCTAAAGAGAGATTGTAGATGTAATAAATGCAACATTTTTTAGATATAGATAATAATGATAATTAATGAGTATTATATCATCTAATTACAGAGATAAACATTTTATTTAGTAAGCTCTCTTCATAAAATTATAAAATGTTCAGACAAAGACCAAAGGATGGCACAGATGATGATGAATCATAATTTGGAAAACACCATGAGCTTATATTTCTCTTGAAGTGGGCTGCTTTTCCAACTACTTGACTTTTGGGAATTCAACCAAAAGAATGAGGTGAAAGGTAATTAGAGGCCAGGTACAAAAACAAAGCCATGATTAAATGAAAGCATATGCATGGGTTAGGCAATTGAATGTTGGACAGAGTATTCGACTTTATTGAGAAAAAAATATTTACCAATTCCCTTCATATTATAATTTTTAAAATATATGTGACTAGTTTTCCATTACTCTAGATAATTCAGAGCTGAATCAAATGTATTTCATTTTTATATATACCGGGAAATGATTAAAGATGGTATGATATGCAAGAAAAAAACCCTCAAGGCTTTAAGATAATGATAATAAAAGAGATCCATTGAAATTGGGGGAAATGCATTAAGTCAATTATCATATTTCTTCCACTTCCTCTCATACATTGCGCTTTTAGCAATTAAGCTCTTTTACTTTCAGCTCTTGCAGATATTAAATTCTAAATATTGAAGAAATCACATTTTATTGAAAAATGCTACACTTTCATTTTAGAATCTAAGATTTAGTTTATAAGGTTGAGACTTTAATCTGAATTCCCCTTTTAAGGATATTGTGTTCATTATTTGGAAGCCCTATTTTTAAATGGGGATGATAGATTATTTTTTCCAAACTCAGGATGTTTAAAGAGTCATTCAGAAATGCTAATTTACTTTTTAGGTATGGAAATTTGTTTCTTGAATTGATGGACTGTTATTCTAAGGCTGAAAATTGTATATCAGCCAACCTAATGTTCTATTCCACACCTTCAAATGAGCAACCTCTTACTTTCTTAGCCATCATATCCAGATGTGTAACAGGTGACTAAATTCCTATTTAAGGAAACTTCACTGTTTTACCCAAGAAATACAGGAGTATTGACTATTATTTTCATTGTTTCAGCTCACAGCTTTGCTTACTAAAGCAAACAAGAAATAAAGAGCATTGGTGACACACTCTACCTGGTATATACTGTTTTAAAAGTTCCAAGGTTAGTGGAAAATAGTGTTCATAGTCACTCGCTCCATACCAACTGTATCTGTGTGACACTGGACTTAATATAAAATGTAACCCTAATAAACAAAGCTCTAGCTTTGTCCTGTCTTCTCATCTGTTATTATTTAATATAATGTGTCCAATACTACCAGTTGTCTCCTTACAAATGTCCTACTAACATCTCAAAAAAAACTCATTATTTTTTTTTTTGCTTTTCTGTCCCAATTTTTCTATAACGCCCAGTAGTTCTTCCATTGCCATTAAACCTCTGTGACTTTTCTTTACCCTGAACATCCCAGATAGACTATTTTATTGGATGATAAGCATTGTTAATTTCTTCCCACCATTTCCATCTTATGCTAACATGTGGGGAAATGTGAAACATAAAATTAAGAATACCACAGAGCAAAACTGGGACAACTGTAATTGATAAACAATAATAAAATAGAAAAAAAAAAAGAGAGAAACTAAATAGATTGTGTCTAAACCAGGGGTTAGAAAACTGTAATCCATATCAGGCCCGTTACCTGTTTTTATAAATGAAGTTTTGGTGAAACACAGCCACATTTATTAATCTACATACTGTCTGTGAGTGCTTTCATGCTATATTGACAGAGTTGAATAATTGAAATGAAACTGTGTATCCTGCAAAGCAAGAAATATTTACTAGCAGGCCCTTTACAGAACGGCGAGGACTAGATGAGGCGAGTAAGGCACTTGGGGTACAAAATTTAAGGAAGCACTAACTTTCAGGGTCATAGAAGTACTAATTCTGTACTTGGTAACTGGAATTGCCAATTTCAAAGCAATATTTAGATTCAAAAATGAATACTGAATTGCCTTACCATGCTTAGAATTGTATGGCTCACCAGGATAAATCATATGACAAAAATGTTCTATTTTAATTTCAATATGCAATTCATATGACTTACATCATGCTTTTTACTATCATTTAAGGCAACATCTAAGCTTATAGAGTAATGTACAGAATCAGTATCATGCTTCATGCACATTGTATCTAAACCCACTTTAAAATATAAATTGTTTAATACTGTAAAAAAAGAAAGAATACCACAGAGCATTAAAAATAGAATATTAAAAGTAACTTTTTAAAAAACTTCAAAATTTTCTTGCAAAATCAATGCCAAAAAAGTCATGAAAACAATTGTCATATTCTACAAAATTAAAGAAGCAAAACTTTGGCCAAGTTAACATATTGTTGAAGCAATTATGCTTCTTGAGAAACCTCTTATCTCCAAGATATCAGCTCTAGATCACCCAGATTCTTCAGATGGCTCAGTCACATATAGTTACTCCTCAGACGTGATTTGAACTTCCAAGACCTTTGGAAAAACAGCTATTTTTTTTTAAAAATAAAAACTAAGAAATAGAAAAAAAGTTATAGCAATATATTAGAGATCGCTGGTAACATCACAATTTTTATCTCTCATTTTGTGAATGCTATTGTTTTAATTATAATCACTTCTTTGCATCATCACTGTCATCTTTCTGATTTTGCAATTGATCTCTCAAAATCTGTATTTGCCTTCACCCTGCTGATCCTGCCACCAGCTCTCTGTTGCATCCCTGGGTTACATTTAATTTCTTGAATGTTTTTTATCTCAGGCCGAGAGAAATTTCCTCAGTCATGCTTTATATATCCTTCATTTTATGTAGGTTATTATTAGTTTCTTATTTTGTTTTTGAGTGTTCTTTTCTTGTTTACAATAGATTCATTATTTCAGCTGTTTCTTCTTGCTCCCATGATTGGCAAATGAATGACAACTCCTTCCATTAGAGGTTAAAGAAGTTGTTAATATCTTTTGTAAATCACTCTCAGTTGTGAAGTAATCGACTTGGTAGTGCTATTTAAGTTTCCTTCTAGTCTCTAAAACATACTGAAATATTTTAACCATATATCATATTGTGGCAGGTCTAGGGTAAATAAATCTAAAGCAGAAACAAAGTCCATCTTCTTTCTCCTGTTCATGTGTGATGCATGGAACGAGATGAAACTTCTTGTGCTTGTTAAATATGTAGCTAATTGAAATTAAAAAAATTTTTTTCTTCTTGCTATTTGTTAAAGTTTGTGTAGCTATTTAATTGTTTTCAAAACATGAAAATGTGCAGCAAGATATATCAATTGTACTCATAAAATTGATGTGTTATAACTGCTGTGATAATCTTCTGGCCAGTGGTCAACCTCCCCTATTCTTTCACAACAGATCCTCATTAAACAACAGAACATTCAAGTATCCTTCAAAGCATGTGCTCTCATTTCTTCAAAGCTGCGCTTTTATTTCTTTAAGTCATAGCGATATTGGAAATTTCAGTCTCCTAAATCCCACTGACTCAAGATTGATCTCAAAAAAATGAAAATATCAGCTTTTGTTGGATGCAGAAATATGAGTCTAGCATTGGTTTGCCAAACAGATGAACTCACGACAGACTTAAATCTGGAAGCACATGACCGACTTTCAGCAACAGCAGTGATTGCAAGGCGGTGTCCTTTCCTGTTTCTGACTCTGTGGCTGTGGAAACTTCTGGAGCTTTGTGCTGCTCTGTATCGAGAGAGGTTTGTTTCAAGCCTGGCTCTCTGGTCCTCTCAGCAGCTCCCCAGCCTATCCCAGATGAAAACGTCTGTTTCAGTGTAATCAGTAGTAATTATAAATGTTACAAACAAACTGGATTAGTATGACCTCTAAATGATTAAATCATAAAAGCTCTGTGACATAGGAAGCCTATTTTTTAAACCATACTTGCACTTAGAGGATCATATGCTGAGGAGCATTGGAAGTAACCACAAAGAAAGAAGTTCTAATTTATATATTAGTATATGTATTAGTATATGTGTGTACCCTGGCTGGTTTGGCTCAGTGGATTGAGCGTCGGCCTGCGAGCTAAGTGTTGCTGGTTCGATCTTCCAGTCAGGGCACATCAGAGAAGGAAAACTCTGACTCCAAAAATCCTCCGCTGCCTTGCGGCATACCTCTTCAGGGGAAAGGCTAAGGGAGTAAACCCCGACAGAAAATCCGGAGCCGGAGTCCCTAAGGCGGTTTGACGTTGTAGTCAACACCGGCAACTCCTGCGGCGCACCTGAAGCCAAGCTGTATTGACTCCGTCTTTCCCTTGGACCCTTCAGCTGCGAAGAGAGGGGGGGTCTGCTGCATGGGCAACAGCAGACCCTCCATATCACCCTGCCCAGGCTCTGTAGCTTCAGCGTCATCGCAAGATGTCGATTCAACACGGGAGGAGACAGATACCGTGTCACTCCCGAGTCGGACTGCCCAGCCATTCTCGGCGGTGCAGATAGACTCTTAAGAAGCTACACCATCGTCTCTCGAGATGGACGGCTGCTGACGAGTATATGTGTGTTAGTTATTGATGGCTGAAGAACACATTTCCCAAAAATATTGCAGTTCACACAGCACACACTCAATATATGACAGTTTCTGTAGGCCAACAATTCAGGTATATCATAGCTGGCCCTCTGTTTTACGGTCACCCAGTGTTGCCATAGATAGGTAGCTAATTATTCAGAAGGAAAGAAGCAAAGGGAATTGGACATTGTTGAGCATAATCAACCAGGGAACATAAACCTGTTTGCTTTGCCAGGAAGCTACAGCTTCACACACTCCAGGGGATCGCAGGGTTGCCCTGCCAAGGACAAACACCTCTCCATTCTTCCCTCTGGTCCTAGGCTGCTGAGGGAGCAGGGGGTGGGGGGTAAGTACCTGTTCAATAGAAGTCAGAATGCTGCAGGGACAAGTACTTGGCCATTGTGGCCTGTCAGTCCAACCGGGGGAAAAAATCAGTTGGCTAGGGGGTGGACCTATGAGTAGCCTGTGGAATATTAGGAGGATGATTGCTTACTTTGGAAAAGCTTGAGATATCATAATCCCAGAGAACAAAGAGGAGCTCTCTCTCAGCGATCCGCACTCCCCTGTGCACTCCTGCATTCTCTCTCCATAACCAGGTAGCCCGAGGGGCTGTGCAGCCTACAGCCACATGGACTCCACACTCAGACTGCAGGGGGAGCCCGGGTACAGCATCATAGACAGGAATACTCTAAGCTGCATGGATGGGGACTGAGACTGCTTAGCAGCCACCTGCAGGCTCCAAAGGACCAAGCTTTAATATGAAACAGGTACACTAGACACTGGCCTTTGTTTAGATTTTGCTGAAGACACAATTGGATTTTTTTACATGGTGAGATGAATGGAGATAGGATGCAGGAGCAGCCTTGCACCCAAATAAATCTTGCCACACCACAATTTCCCACGTGTGGACCCGTGAAATGCTTTTCTCAGGATCCTGGCAAAGAGACCCATTTCCAACAGCAATACGAGGAGACTATCATCAAGGTGTGGGTGGAAGGCCTGTGGTCTTACTCGGATTCTCAATTCAGGTAAAAAAATAACTTAACAGACTCACTCAGAGGTTGTTGAGGCACTGAGTTTCTTGCTGAGTTTTGACTGAAGGCCTCTATTCTTTGCCGGCTGTTGGCCTGAGGGGACTCAAAGTCACTTGCCCTGTGGGCCTCTTTAACTTGGCTATTTACTTCACCAAAGGATGCAAATAGAGACAGCAATTGGGAGAGTATGTGAGCAATACAGAAGTCAGTTTTTCGTAAATTAATTGGTGAAGATATATTTCTTCAACATCATTGTGTTCTGTTGGTTGAAGCAAGTACCTCAAGGGAAGACTACAGCTCAAGGCCAAGATTATGGGAACAGAGATCACTGAAGGCTCTGTTTGTCTTCCTAACACAATTAAACTTTAATCAACCTACAGCAGATCTTTCTTATACTTAGCCAAAAAATGCCTTAAACATAAATCCTTCTGGCTGACAGTTATGGAAGGTAGTGACAGATGGGTAAACGATGACATTTATTAACACAGCAATCATTGAGAGAAGATCTGAACTCAACTACTTGTGTGCACAGTGCAGTTAGAAATTAACAACCAGTAGCTATAACATGATATTAAAAAAATCTATATTGTAGTAGAGAAAAAAATATAATAGATGAAGTGAGATTTTGAAACCTCGAAAGATATCCACAAACTCTCTTTAATAACTGTTTCAAATTTAATATAAATAACTTAGTATTTTATTGTGGATCATTGTGAGTAATTTTTGACTAAAAAACAGTTTGCGTTGTGAAAATGAGACCAAAGGAAAACATCATTGAAAAAAATTAGGTGAAAGATTTTATCACAACCAGGGGAAATTTTAAGACTGCTTATTACTTGACTTACAAATGTTTCTTTGTTTGGTTAAACATTTTTAGTAAGCCAAGAAATAAACTGTAGAGACTTTTGACTTCCCAAAAGACCATCAGAATAGCCTGTTAATCATCAAAAGCTGAGGTTTTTATCTATTGTATTAACAGAAAATATCAACCTCATATTTATAGTACTGTCTGAGAAAAAAAATAAAAAGAACAAATAGTAGGATTATCAGTGATAGGACACATTTCTACCAAAGATAATAATGTATAAATCTTATTAAATAATCAAAGATAAGGTTTATTATTCCTAGGAGAATAAATAAACTTGGAATTTGAGAAATGGATGAGAGCACATTAGAACTCAACTCAATGAAAGTCTTAAGTCACAATTAGATTTAGAAAGACTTCTGGGGGAGTGTCAAGAAACCTCAGAAGAGTAAGCCATTTCTGAAATAAGAGTATAGAACAGCAGTGGCAAAGGGATCTCAATTCTCTCTTGCTAGGACTTCTAAAACTGTTGGCTACAAATCTCCAAAAGATTACCCAAATGGAGTTTATTATTTACTACTGCAAGGCATCAATTTGATAAACTCTTAGTGGCGTGGCCATTCATATCTGAGAGTGGGGAGTTTAAGGTAGGCCTTTCCATGTGGGAATGTGATTGAAATAAGCATATTTCATAAAATGATTATTTAGGATTAATGAACAGAGTGAGAGTCTTGAAAATAATTTTAAATAATAAAAGTTTGTTCAAAAATTGCATGTTTTTTTTTTTTTTTTTTCCCAGTTCAAACAAAGTACTGCCCTGAAAAAGGTATTTGGGATCAGATGAGCAAACTATGATTTTGTGAAAGAAGTTATTTGAGCAGGTTAATCTTCAGATCAATTGATTTTGAGGAAGTTCCAAACGCAAGTGATGACATTATGTACTGATTTACAGACTTGTTTTCCAGAGAAAGATTTTCTTGGAACAAATAGTAAAATGTAGGCAGCTTTAACTTAGTCCCAATAATTATACTATGTGTCTGCAGGAACTATTAGTTCTCAGGATTCTTATTTCCCACACCTTTCAACAAGGGAAAATCAAGCTCATAAGATGGTTAGTCAGTTTCTATCAAATATTCTAGAATAAGACTGAAAGAAACAGATTTAAAAAAAGAAATATTTAATTGCTACTTGGCAGAAAGATTATTCCAAAAGTGAGACTACATCTGTTTCCTGGCCATAATGAGATATTTTATATATTATACATATTTAGGTTGGTCATAAAAAAAGGGGAGGAAAGAAAGAAGTGAAGTTGATGGGGGATGGTGATGAGGCAAAATGAATGACAGTTCTAAGTTCCCAGAAGCACATGTTCTAAAGCAGTGGTTCTCAACCTTCCTAATGCCACGACCCTTTAATACAGTTTCTCATGTTGTGGTGACCCCCAACCATAAAATTGTTTTCGTTGCTACTTCATAGCTGTAATTTTGCTACTGTTATGAATTGTAATGTAAATATCTGATATGCAGGATGTATTTTCATGGTTATAAATTGAACATAATTAAAGCATAGTGATTAATCACAAAAACAACATGTAATTATATATGTGTTTTCCAATGGTCTTAGGCAATTCTTGTGAAAGGGTCATTCGACCCCCAAAGGGGTTGCGACCCACAGGTTGAGAACCGTTGTTTAAAAGGTAAATAAATTGGGGAGAAGTTTATCAGTTAACATCTTAGGATTGCTTTTATCAATAAAATGGGTGGTTTGCTTCCCATGCTTATAAGCTTTGCAGAAACATCCTCACTATTTATATAAGACAAAGTTTTTCAATTAGAAAGTGTCAGAATCTATATTACTATTCTAGTTTATGTTATTAAAAATCTATGCTCTGAAGTAGGGATTATGTTATATAGTGTTATATCAAACAACACGCACAAATATATAATACATTTGAAGTATGTATGTAATAGATGCTTGATGAGCAAATAAATGTTATGATTTCTCCAGCTTCATAGAGCGATTACTCAACTATCTTAGTTGTTGTATCCATATATTATATAAATGATTGAAAATGTAAATATTTGGTAATCTATTTTATATCTAATGATATTTAGACAGCAGTGTGATCAAGAATATATATTATAATTATATAATATTAATCTTACATTCAATCATTTTTACTAATAAGAAGAAATGAGAGAAATAATTTTAAGAATAAAGTACATTAAACATCTGTTCTAATAATTTCTTATTTAACTTTTCTTAATTTTTTTACTTATATACATCAAAATGTTGTAGTTATAAACAAGAATGAAGTATTATAGGGCTATAGAAACTGACAAACATAAAAAAATTGATTGACAGGTGTATTTGTTCAGTGTACATTTATTAATGATTTCTGTGTACCAGATGCTCTAGAAAACAATGTAGTTTTGATTTCAGACCCTTATTTTGTTTTAATGCCAGTGATATACTGCTAGATAAAACAAGAATTATATGTTAATATAATGTTATGATTGTATACATTTTTATGTGTGTGTCCTGTCTTCCATTAATAAGTCTGGAAAACACCCTTTAATTCTGAGCATTAACATTTGAAAAATGGGGGAAATTATTTAACTTTTTATTTTTACTGAGAATATTTGGGTTATTTGTACTTTCACAATAAGCATCTATTACTACGTAATGAAAATAATATTTAATATTATCACTGAAAAGCTTATTAGTAAGAAGTTTATTTAAAATGTCATAAATAACACTAATATTTTATATAATGTTAATTATTAAGAAAATAATATTGAAACATCAATAGTTTAAAAGTAAAAGGCATATATTTTCCAGGCAAGTTCTTTATCAACAAAATGAAGTATTTATTTACTTCATTATAAATGGCCCTTCTAGCTCTAATGTTCTTTTTCTAATTATAAATAATAATCAATCAGAATACCTATGGAAGAAACATACAAATAAAAGGGAATATTCAAAATAAACTAATAACATTATAGTCACTAATTAAGGTTTACATACAGAAACAAGCATCTTCAGATTTTAAAGCGTGCCTTCATTTTTCTCCATAATTATACAAGATTTATTGGATACGTCTACAGTTAGTAATTCACATGAAAGATAGTGAATAAAGACAATCTCTCAGGTGAGGGACCCAATAGTTTTCTCAAACTAGGTTCCTTGAAAAACTAGAAGCAGAGTAATGAGTAGGGGTTTGTTAACCATGCAGATCCCTGGACTACAACCACCATCTATTGAATTAAAAACTTGAGGTGGATTGCAATAACTGATATTTATAATAAGTTGCTTCAGTTATTTTTATAACTGCTAGCATTTGAGAACCACCTAGAATTAGAATTAAGAAAAAATGGTAGTCCATAATGACAACAAAATAGAAGTAATGGGGCAACTGCAGTCTTCATTATGCCTGATTTAATTTGTTGTTCAATGAACCTGTCCTTCTGTATCTGGATAGCTAGTTTTTCCAAGTTATAGAAATTTGGGTTGTTATGCTTAGAAAGAATGTAGCAGAAATACCGTTGGAGTGAAGTACATGGGAAATTTCCACAAGTACTTCAACAGGACCATAGAAAACTCCCCAAGTTACAATCTTCCCATAGCAATTGATAAAAAACTCAAACGTACTGACTTTGTGAATATTGACTCTGGAGGAAAAGATGGCTTTCCTACCACATTTTAAAAGAAGGTGTTAAAGAACAAACGAAGTATTCCCCAATGCTCCAGGGCGAGGCCAGGGAAACAACGACTAACACATTGCTCTCTTAAGCAGAAATGACATAAGTGCAAATGCAAAACTTAAAACCTATTACAACCCTTGACCAGCCACCCACTTCAAGCAAACCATTTTAAAGCATTTTATGTAAATAAATATAGCTGGCAAAATGAAGATTTGAAAGTGAATTAAAATAATATATCTGTTAGATGCTTTCACTTAAGTAGTAGATTTACCTTTATTGAGGTGACAGAAAACTTGAACGTTTGATGCAAATTTTTGACTTCTCGAAGCAAAGTACATATATAATGGAAATGTTCACATTTTCCAGAATACTGGAATTTCATTCATGGGTGCTAAATTTTTACTTTAGAGAATGTCACAATGAAAAAGTGTAATAAAGTAAAAAATATAAATTGATCTTATTAAAGATTTAGCTTTCCAAGGTTGTAAAAGTAAAAGGTGCTTTATGATTTTTTAACTGTCAATCACATCATAGCATTAAATAGGTTGTTCTATATATTAGTCATTTAATTTTATCTGTCAAAATGGAAAATATGTGGGTAGGCACTTGAAAGTTCAAGTGAATTTAAATGAATTAGGAGTTCAAATAAGTAATTACTGTCAGTGGATAAAAGGTTACTTAGGACTAAACCTGACCACTCCATCTATTTTATTGTCTTCAGTCAAAGTTAGTTGGCCGTACATCACTGCCATTCTTTTCAGAAAGCTGACACAGACATTAGTATTCTGACATTGAAACTAATTTTACAAGATATTTTGAATGTAACTAAGCACGGGACTTGAGGTCTAAAGATATCCTACTACTCCTTAATTCTAAGGATGAATCTCTGACACATTAAGTGCTATAAATTTCTTACAGACACTGCCATGAATGCCTTCAACTGTCACTCAATGTTCCCAAAACGCTGTCAAAAATGAAAAATCAATTATATGTAAATATAAAGGGAGGGGTAGCAAGAAAACCAAATGTTTCAAAGAAATTTGGTGCTGATTTGAATTCCATAAAATGTTAGTCAAAATCCTCAAAGACAATATTAATGATGGTTGAGAAGGTCAATTATAAACTCTAAAGCTTTGAAAGCAGAAGTAGAATAATATACATTTAAGGAAAAAGTAGAAATTAATTATATTAAGCCTAAACAATGACATGCAATAAATAAAAATAATAAGAGTGCAATGAGCATCTACTATGTGCCCGGTATATCTTAACCATCAAACTTAGCCATGTTTTCACCTTTCTGAAAAGACTTGTTCTCACAACCATGCCCTATAGGTAGCCATGCCATTTCCCTCTTTTTTCCCATCTTCCCTTTCTTCCTATGCTATTTCACCACTAATACTGGAACTTGGATAAGAGTCCTGGTGTTGGACAGTGTTCCCCTCCCTCGTAAATGATTGTATTTGTTGCTGCCTGTTCTCAGAGAAGGATTTGTAAGCTTAGAGAAATACAGGACTGTCTTGCTGGCATCAGCTCCATAGGAGTCAACTGAGAGGATTCTGGGAAAGAAATCTCTGCAATTTAATGCGGATTTCCTTTCAGATACGTCCTTCTGTGGTTGCCCCGCTGGCCTCAGTTCCTCCAGCCTTTTCCATCATTCTACATTCTCTTCCCTCTTTAAAATGTGTTTCCTTTTGAAATCTCTGAAAATTGAAATGTCTCTTTTCTGTGGACTATTTCAGTTGAGAGAAAGCAAAAAGAATAGAGACAAGCTCTTACCTTTCTGTCCCCTTTTTTCCCTTCCTCCCTCATATCACCCCAAGTCTCATTTTATGGTTCCAGAACCAAAGAGCCGCTTGCCTAGGGGTCAAGATATAATAATTACCTTTTATATGTACCCCGTTTTTTTCTGAACACCCCTGGTGATGCTAGCTCATGACCAGAGAATCAAATTAAATTGTAATTTTAAATGTCACACCGAATTTAATTTAATGCAACGATTAAAATGACTTATAGCTCAATCATTTTCAGTGTTAAACTTCGACACTGTCCCTTGCTCTCCCCGTTACTGAGCGCCTCACGCACTGCACTGTGCGTGTCAGCGAGGAGGGTGATATTGAGAAATATCATACAAGATCATTTTCCTTAGGACATTTACAGTGTTAATGGGGGAGACAGAAAATTTATGCCTAAGATTTTGAAAACCACTGTCAAAGAATGAAGTCCAGAGAAAGCTATATTTGGTGTAGATGAGTTTAGTTTAAATACTGTCAGTTAAACAGTGTCCGATGATGGAAATGCATTCAAGTAGAAAGGTCCTGAAGGCAGTTGACAGTGCAGGACTAGATGCTCAGAGATGGGTGCAAAGGAGTGAGAAAGATGAATTATTCTGTTGTGCGGAGGTGGGTGGGTTTTTAAAGAGGCTCATCTAGAGAGAGGGGGGAAGGATTGAGGTGACTGAATGTATTTGAGAACTTTGAGTCAAACCATAGATTAGAACCCAGCTATATATTATTTTACTCATGTGCTATGGTGCAAATCACTTGCCTTCTCTGAGATTCCATTTCTTTTTTTTTTTTTTTAGTATATTTTATTGATTATATTGTTACAATAGTTCCAATTTTTCCCCATTTGCTCCCTTCCACCCAGAACCCCCCCATTAATCTACCCCCCCTGAAGTCCATGCCCATGGGTCGTACATACAACTCTCCTGCTTCACCCTTTCATATATTATTCTTTTTTTTAAATAAATAAATGATTAATTATTTTAACAATAAAAAATATCAATTCCTCCCTCTCAGACTTAAGACCCTTTGTAATCTTGTAAAGGACAATGGGCGAAGGTCTTGAGCTCCTCTAGCTGCTTCAAGCTGGACATGGTCGTCATCCTACCTACCCTTGGGTCCAGAAATCCCTAATAAGAGTGGGGGTGTGAAGGGGAGGGTGACCTTCCCACATGGGGAAGGATCGTGCAGACTCTAGGTCATTTGGCTATCTCCAGACAACAGTGTGCTTGATTTAACAGCCTGGCATCCTTGTTGTATTTTGGGGGCAACAGATTTGGCAACAGGGTTAAAAGACATCATTCAATCCATAACTACTAGATGACAAAAGGCAGGGATTAATTTTTCAATGTCCCACATTAGGGAAAAATAAAAGGGCTTCTTTGGAGGAAGGTGTGCCAGGCACATCTCACCTGTCCAAAACCCTTTTGCCCATTATACTTAGTTTGGGCTGAGGGAAATATTTTAGATTTCCCCCCAAGACTCCATTTCTTAATTAGTTGATTAAATGAAATATCTTCAGTGTATAAAATAGGTGAAAGTTGTCAAGCTACAAAACAAGTGTTGCCTGCTGACACCATCAAAAGAGAAACAGAATAATGGTAATCAAGTAAGAAGTTTAGTGGTCTTACTGTCATAAAGAGGTCTTAAGAGAGTCTTTGCAATGTCACAGAAAGGGATGATCAGAGGGAGGTATTTATAGGATGTCGTGGTCTGAGGTAAAGTCGATTTTTTCAGGCTTTTCAACGAAAAAATAATTGAGTTTAGGCAAAGATTGTGTCATCATAATTAAAGAACACAGTGAGATGTAGGTCTTGATAACTCAGCTATTGTTTAATCAACAAAGTGGGAGGAAGACTTGTTTACCCAAATAAGCTACCTCTTGCTTGGAAAAAAATAGCTCTTAAGAATCTCCTGAGTAAAAGTAAAATTGTTTATTGATTCACAGCCTTATTTTCCTGCATAAACATTTCTGGGCCAAATAGATAAGCCATGCAAGTTGCCTTTAGCTCAGGGAGACTGATTTTGGACTTCTGACCTCCAGACGTGTAAGATAATAATTTGTGTTGTTATAAGACACTATGTTTTGGAAAGTCATTACAGCAGCAATAGAAATGTAGTATGACTTCTAAGTTCTTTATATGTCAGAACTAAAACCAGAAGACCCAGAGAGAGTATTTATCTCTCGCTGTATCAAGTACATTTGCTTCTTGTAGAGGGATGGGAGTGTTTGCATCAGAAGGGATACAGTTCTACAAACGTGTTTCAACCCTGTTTTCTCACTAGAATTCTGAAACTATACCCACAACATTCCCTTCCCCTGGTTATTCAATCAGACACAAATCTATGTACTGCTATGAAGGAACATTATAGGTAAAAGTAAGTTATTAATTAACTCATCTTAAAATGAAGATATGAACTTGTATTATCCAGGTGGTTCCAATGTAACCACAGGGCCTTCTGGTTAGAGAAAGAAGAGTCAGATTAACAAAGAGGAAGAGGCAAGAAGGATGAGGTAGAGGGCTCATCATAAGGATGTGATGCCTGGGAAGGTCCTGTCAATCGAGCATGGTGAGGTTCAGGGTGGAGTGTGTCATAAGCCAGGGGACGTGATTTGATTCTACGATCCAGAAAATAGCCCACAGTTTATAGCCCACAAGGACACAAGGACTTCAGTCCTACCTCTGC
Organism: Furipterus horrens; assembly: GCF_987537825.1. Lineage (NCBI taxonomy): Eukaryota > Metazoa > Chordata > Mammalia > Chiroptera > Furipteridae > Furipterus > Furipterus horrens. Next base: position 16,041,848 of record NW_028327171.1, read on the forward strand.
AAGAAATTAAATTTTGTCAACAATCTGATGGAACAAAGGATTTGTCCTTAAATCACCCAAATGTGAACAGATACCTGGTAACACCTTGCTTTTGGCCCTTTGAAACTCTAACCAGAGTGATAGGCCAAGTCACACGGTAACTGCACTTCTGACCTACAGACTGCAGGGTAGCATATTTGTATGGTTTTAAACCACTAAATTTGTTGTCTTCTGTTATGGTAGCAACATAAAAGTAATACACAAACCAACCAAATAACACCTGAATCCCGTCCCAGAACAATTTAAATAGATTCTGTTTTTAGGAGCTTTGGCACGTATTTCTTGCTTTGCCAAAATAGTTTATATGAATAGTGAGAACCAAGGCTGAGGTGACCAGCTAGTCCTTTCTTGGCCTTGGTTTTTCCTTATCTGAACACTCTAAATCCTCTATCTTGGACAAGCCATTAGTGTTGGGCAAACAGAAACGTTCAATCAACCCAAATACCTTCCTAAGTGACGCTGAAGCAATGTAGAATATATAAAAGATGCATTTGAATGTGTGCTTTTTAAGTTTCAAGCAAATTCCTGTGCAAATAATTTCTTTCAGAGCCATTCATACAGGCTTTGGCCCGTCTTTGTGGACAATGGTTATTTGCATGTTGAACTTGTATTTCTACAAGCATTTTTGCATCCTTGCAGAAAGTTCAGTATTGTCATTTGCATACTTTTTATCAACTATTTTGACTTGGGACTGTTACTGAAACTTCACTATAAGTAGCATGCAGGTCTTATCCACATATAACATCTCAGTAAAGCTAAGAAGCAATATCTCTTCACATTGCACTGAATCCCAGTTCTTATATTTGTGAATTGCTTGATGTAATCTGAAAGAAAATCAATATGCAGTCTTAGAATACATATGTATGGAACATTTGTACAGCATCATGTAAATGCATTTATCTTTTTCATTTCTTGGGTACTAAAATCTTACTGTATAGTTTACCTTAAATATGGGCACTTATATATTCATATTCAAACAGTTTGTCCTAAAAAATAATTTTTTTATAAGGAACAATATAATATTATAAAAACAACTATTCCCATCTATCCACATCATACATGTTCCAGTCAATAACACAATTCTTCACAATTTTCTTTAATTTTTTTTCTAACCTGTGTTTAAAGAGGGAAATTTTTTACTTAGCTTCACTGTAGATTTTTCAAGGAGAAGAGTGCACACACAGAGAGACATACACAGAGACGTGCATAGATTGTAAGGCAACATTACTTCACATTTTTAAATGCATTCTCAGTATGAAAATGACAAATACATTGATTTAAAAGTATATATGTTTACATACTTAATAATATTCAGGAAAAATAAAAAATTGGAATAATTAACATGTTATACATATTGCTGACTTTGAGCTGTATAATCTAAAGAAAACAAAAATATAAAAACACGCTCTATAAAGATGTAGAATTTTTAAAGTGACAATAGCTAAGTAAAGAAGATTAGAAAGTTGAAAAGTGCTTTTAAGCCACCAACTAACACATTGATTAAAAGAATTAGAGGCACTAAAATTAATATATCAGACGTTCATTTTTCTTTGAGTATAGCTTAACCTATCCTTGCTTTACCAAATTCTCAGCTAGATCTTCATAGTTTTTAGATTTTGAATTATTCACAAAACCTATTTAAGGCAGAATATTTACTTCAAAATTGTTATACTTCAATTCAATATTAACTTTTCAAATTTATGCTCTATTTGTGTAGTTTATGCTTACCATTTGAAAAGTGAAACATTAGGTTATGAGTTATATTTGTCTTTATTTCATATCCTTCTTCATGTATAAATAAATATGATAATTTTGGCTAAATTGATTTTAGCTCAGGGAAATACAAATATAGAATGGATATGAATATCCTGTATTATTTTAACCAAAATCTTTCTATAGCTTCAAGTTAGATTGATTGAATCTTATGTTTTTTAAAACTACTTCCAAAAATACCTTGAAATATTTTTTCTGAATGACATGTATTTATTACACACTCCAATCAAGTATTTTCTGAACAAGTTTATTTTTTCCCTACCTTAGGGAGGATCTTGTAAAGTTTGCATCATTTGATCAAGATAATTCACACATTTGACCATTCTCTAAATTTAGAATTTTATATTAAGTTGAATTCCCCATGCATAGTTCCACAATGACATGTTCAAATGACCTGAAAATATTTAATTTGATCATTGTGCTCAGCTTGGGCAAATTGAAAGACTGAATCTAATGTGAATGCACTGGACTTTGTTCACCCACCCCAACCCCCCAATTTGATTATTTTAAAAGACCAACTAGTGAGATGTTGAAATAAAGAATTACAGAGTAACTCACTATGTTGGACATACACAAAGTCACCCTATGTATTAAGCCCTTGAATCACCTCCTCATCTTGAGTGTGGTGGAACCTCTGGCGTGACTCTGCCAATAAAATATAGCAAAGACAGTGAGACAGTCTCTTCTATGACCCTGTTATATTATGTATGACCCATTGCAGCAGAGTAGAGCCAGAGCCTACTAATCCTTAAAAGGTAAACTGTCATGATGTTGGCATTCTGGGGGAGGACCTGAAAGATGATAGGCAGCAAGGAAAGCAGAATCAGGCTTTGACAGTAGCAAGAAAATGAGTGCTACCAAAACTTACCTGAGGTTGGAACAAGATTCCAAGTTCCAGAATGGAATTTAGCCTTATTGACACCGTGATTACAGCCTTGTGAGACATTGACCAGAGGAGTCAGCTATGTCATGCCTGGACAACTGATACACAGAAACTATGAAATAATACCTCCTCGCCAACGGCAGGGCTCAAAATTTATAATTTTGTCACTTTGTTATATGTTATATGGTGTCTTACTATTTCAATTTGTGTTTCTCTATTTGTAAATGAAATTAGACATCTTTTACACACTTAAAAAGCATTATAATTGAAATTTTATTGAAATCATTGTAGGTGCAAATGAAATTATTAGAACTTTAATTTCCAATATTTATTATGTTTTAATGGATTGAGTGTCGGCCTGCGAGCTAAGTGTCGCTGGTTCGATCTTCCAGTCAGGGCACATCAGAGAAGGAAAACTCTGACTCCAAAAAACCTCTGCTGCCTTGCGGCATACCTCTTCAGGGGAAAGGCTAAGGGAGTAAACCCCGACAGAAAATCCGGAGCCGGAGTCCCTAAGGCGGTTTGACGTTGTAGTCAACACCGGCAACTCCTGCGGCGCACCTGAAGCCAAGCTGTATTGACTCCGTCTTTCCCTTGGATCCTTCAGCTGCGAAGAGAGGGGGGGTCTGCTGCATGGGCAACAGCAAACCCTCCATATCACCCTGCCCAGGCTCTGTAGCTTCAGCTTCACTGGAGAGGACACTCCAGCGTCATCGCAAGATGTCGATTCAACACGGGAGGAGACAGATACCGTGTCACTCCCGAGTCGGACTGCACAGCCATTCTCAGCGGTGCAGATAGACTCTTAAGAAGCTACACTATCGTCTCTCGAGACGGACGGCTGCCGACGACGACGATTATGTTTTAAGTGAAACATTATGAACATGTTATTATTTGCATTACATTTTAATAGTTAATATTAATAAAAGATATACTTATTCATTTGAAGAACAAACATACTGAAAAGAAAAAAAATAAAAATTATAATCACATAATACTAAATAAATTGTATTGATTATCTTTTTATAGTTCACACTATTTGGTGACCATCCTTGCTTAGTAAAATATATATAAATTATTTCAAGTTCTCTGGTGGCAAGCAACAGAAACTGAAATAGGATACATTAAGCAAGAAACAATCTTAATCATATGGACTGGCTCATAGATCTTAGCAACAAGCTGAAAAACCATATCAAAGTTAGAACAGAAACTGGATGAGCTCCAGGACTGTAACTAACAGAGCCCAAAGGACAGCGGATTCTAAAGGTCCCTGTTGGGATTAATCAGCTTTAACTGTTAAAATTACCTATGTCACTCCACTGAAGTTCCAAGAGAATGTAGGGAGTCTTTCCACTTCCCTCCAGGATTCTGTCCATTATGTGTGTGTCAGGCAAAGGGGGTTGTAGTCACAGAGGTTCCTTAGTATGAGTGCCCAGAAAAAAGGTCATATTTATGCAGATCCAGTGACTACTACAGATGCTCACTACATCTGCAATGTTATTGTTCCATTTAATAGATTAATCACTTTCTACACAGCATTAACTGCTTTCTAAGTTTGTCATTATATACAAGTTTGTGATTATTATACCACTTGGTATGCAAGGTTAAGATACTGGCAATGGGCTAGTTCAATGCAATGTAAATTTTTTCAGCTAAAACTGCCCATTATGAAATTTATACCAATTTAAAGTTCAACCAGTGGTTCAAGGAACTATCTATTTTCTAATCACTCTAGGCACTTCTTTTATTATTTTATTTTATTGTCATTTTATTTGCTGTTCTTGGCTCTCCAATTAGATCAAAATTTTAATTTTCTTTTTTGTTTGTGTATTGCCTAAGTATAGCTCAATTTTTCAACAAGAAAGTTTGTCTTTTATTTATTGATTTATAAGAGGTCTTTAAATGCTTTTTTTGTTGTTAATTTTGCACATCTCATATATTGTATAATTATTATTAAAATTTGTTGTTTCTTGTTTACTACTTCTTATAGTATATTTTATTAAACAAAGGATTTACATTTATATGTAGCAAAACTGTTACACTTTGCTTTTATAATTTCAGCCTTTGGTTATAGTGGCTTAGTATAGTTTCTGGATGAGGTAGAATTTGTCTTTGTTTTGTTTTTAACAATTAATCAGTAGTACCTGTGCAATATAGTGATCAGTTATTAAGTTATTTAGAATCAATATTACCTTCAATGTGATTTTTGAAAAATATATATATAGTACTTGGCATCGGTAATGAAAATTAACAAATAGTGAAAAAACAGGATCATAATGTTCAACAGGGATCTCCCTTTTCTACCTAAACTGTTCAAAAAGAAAAATACATTTTCCCTGTAATGTATTTGTTTAATTAGCCCCCACTGACATGGTTACAGTCCCTTCCTATGAGGGGTTGCAGAGACAGGATGTCTCTTAAATAGTATTTTCTTTCTGAAGATTTCTTATTCAAATTGGGGATCATTATTAGGTAACATGTTCTTATAATAAAGTGTTCATTCCAAATTCAGTCTAACTTATGAAACATCACAGATTTCCATGGAACTTTATTTTAGTACAAAATCTTCTTCTATAAATAGTTAAAAGTATACATAAAATTGATGTATTGTATGTTAAATATCAGATAACTGAAATAATCACTTTTTTCTCCTGACTTTATTATATATTCAAAGGCAAAGTAGATCACAAATTTAAAACGACCATTATGGATGTTATTCTGTCATGATTTAGTGTAATAAAACTGACTATATTTGGCACTTTGCGCCCATAAACTCTTATCGGAATATAGACATGCTACAAGGAAGTTCTGCAAAGTCGCGTATCTGTTGCCTGCAGGTAAGACACTAACAGAGTACTATTAGCAAGGCAACTGCATTCTGGAACTGATTTATAAAGATTTAAAAACACTTGAAGCACAACAGCCATATTAACACCAACATATGAACTGCTTTGAATGGTACTTACTTTAAAAAATATGAATGTAATAATTTTCATTTTTGAAATAAAATAGAAATTCTGACATTTAAATGTTAATGGATAGTTCTCAGATAGAAAGGACAGCTTAGACAATACCAGGTATCACAGAACGAACAATTTATATTTTAAATATTTCTTGATATTATAATATGAAAAAGATAGGCAGTGCTTTTTTAATTACTGATAAAAATGAAATAGTAAGATTGAAAATTAAAAATTTTTCAATACATTTTCACAAATAAGAAAAATATATGAAGTTACAAAAGTTATTATAAAATGTATATTTTTCATACCTTTTTTGGTATGAAAATAAAGGTATAATTTTTATCTCATAAATATGCATCGATGCCATATACATTTTTGAAAAAATACTGTCTCATTTCTTTCTCTGCATGAATCTGATATTTATATTGTCCCAGAACTTGGAAAACCCATTGTACAGGTCAGGGATTTAATACAGTGGGTGCTTGGCTTGATTTTGTGATTCCCTAGAGTTTAACAGCAGCGCTACTTTTTCAGGCTGCACTTCAGAGCCTTGATAACAAGGGTGGACTTAATTTTTTAGCATTTGATTATTCTTCTCTTCTTTTATTCTCATATAACATAACAGCACTTGTAAACCAGGTTTGGAATCAGAACATTTTGAGTTTTGCCCCAGCACTTTTTACAAAAGAAGGGACCTATGGTGAAAGGAGGCTGCTCTGTGGGATTGGGTATGGGCTTCAGAGTCAGGCGAAATGCCTTGGACCCCAAACCATACCTCTTTATAACAGAGTACACCTGGCGCATCGCTCGCTTAATCTCTTTGAACCTTGGCTACTTTTTCTATAAAACAATGTTCTGCATCTTAACCAGAATCTTTCTAAAAGATCAAACTTCAAAAATAAAAAGAAAGGTTATCAAAAAACGTCACGTGGTGTTTGCCACTGCCTTCAATCTCTGGGCTTCACTTGCTTATCTGCATGTATCTCTTCTCTGTGTTCATTTTGCTATACCCAGTCACCCCATTGACAACCCCTCAGGCTTAGAGCCCCCATCTTGTTCCCTCTAGCACAGGGCGCAGCTGTTGAATTCTTATTTTCTAAAAAGGAGACTTTTGAGTTTCCATCTGTTTCCCCTCCAACCTCCCCTAAGTACAGCTCTTATACTCAGCTGTCTGTGCTCACATTTCTATCCTATTAAATTTGGTGAGATTTATATTCTGCACTAAAACCACAGTTACATTCACTAGACTGTGTCCATGAGTGATTATGTAAAATGCATACCAAGAGAAAACACTCACTTTTTCTGTGACTATGAACATTCTGAGTGGAAGGTTAGCAAGGATTTTGTTACACTTTGGGTCCAATGTCACACTCCTGTGCCACTAATGGAGAATGGAAATGACCCCAAGTTTAAGTTAGATCTCTGTTTTTACCAACCTGACATATGCCTTTACTCTATCCTTAAGATTTTCAGAGTTTTCAGCCTTATATTATTTTCATAGATGCCTAATTTTTACCAAGTAACACTCTTTCTGTTCAAATCAAAACAACCAGAACCTAGTCTGCTCTGCTTCTTCAGTTGTTCCTCTTTTCCCTGTATTCCTTATTTCTATTTGTCTCATAAAATATTCAGGCTTTACCTGGTAATTTTATCTATCCTTACACTGAATTGATTGCTTGGAGGAACCTAAAACCTTAGATAAACAGTTACTTTTTTCGAGTTCGTGAGAGGCTTTGTATGCTTTCTTTTGCCATCTGGTGTTTCTGACAAAATATCTGAAAATTTGCTGGCACAATTTAAAGGTTTTTGATTTATATTTTGGATATTATGTCTTCTTATGGTCATAAGTAGTTGGAAATTTCACAAGGTTATCTATTTCCTAGGTATTTTGTTTTCATTCCAGTAATTGTTTTGTGCAATCAATAAGCCATTTCAATCAAGATCATATATGCATCTTTATTCAGCAATAGAAACCAGTCTATTAATGCTTGATATTTTTTCTGCTCTGCTTTCTTTTATTTAAATTATATTTTATTGATTAATCTACTACAGTTGTCCCAATTTTCCCTCTTGACCCCCCTCCACCCAACACCCTCTACTACTTCAGACAGTCCCCTCACCATCACTTTTGTCCATCGGTCATGCATGAGTTCTTTGACTGCTCCATTTCTTATACTGTACTTTATATTTTCATGGCAATTCTGTAACTATCCATTTATACTTCTTAATCCCCTCACCTCTTCATCCATAACCCCCCAACCACCCTCCCATCTAGCAATCATCAAAATGCTCTCCTATCCATGATTCTGTCTCTGCTCTTCTTATTTGATTAGTTTGTTTTTTTAGATTCAATCATTAATAGATATATATTTATTGCCATTTTATTGTTCATAGTTTTCAGCTTTTTCTTAAATAAGTCATTTTAACATTTCCTTTAATAATGACTTGGTGATGATGAACCCCTTTAGCTTTACCTTATCTGGGAAGCACTTAATCTTCCCTTCAATTCTAAATAATAACTTTGCTGACTAGAGTAATTTAGGATCTGCTTAGTAATCTAGGTCTTTGCTTTTCATTACTTTGAATACTTCTTGCCAGTCCCTTCTAACCTGAAAAGTTTCTTTTGAGAAATCAGATGGAAGTCTTATGGGAACTCCTTCCTAGATATTATCTGCTGTTTTCTGGCTGCTTTTAAGATTTTCTCTTTATCTTTAACCTTTAGCCTTTTAATTATGATGTGTCTTGGTGTGGTACTCTTTGGGTCCATCTTGTTTGGGACTCTTGTACTTCCTGGACTTGTATGTCTATTTTCTTCACCAAATTAAGAATGTTTCCTTTTATGATTTTCTCAAATAGATTTCCAGTTTCTTGCTCTTTTTCTTCTCCTGTGATACCCCTATGATTCAAATGTTGAAACACTTGAAGTTGCCCCAGAGGCTTCTTAAACTATCCTTGATTTTTTGGATTCTTTTTTCTTCTGGTTTCGATTGGTTGTTTTTTGCTTCTTTATATTCCAAATCAGCGATCTGATTCTTGGCTTCATCCACTCTACTGCTGCTTCCCTTTAGATTGTTCTTTATTTCAATTAGTGTATCCTTCATTTCTGACTGGATCTTTTTTATGCAGTTGAGGTCTTTATTAAGTTCCTTGGGCATCCTTATAACCAGTTTTTGAACTCTGCCTTTGATAGATTGCTTATCTCCATTTTGTTTAGTTATTTTTTTGAAGTTTTAATCTATTCTTTCATTTGGGCCACGTTCTTTATCTCATCATTTTGGCAGCCTCCTTGTGTTTTTTTATATGTATTAGGTAGAGCAACTATGACTCCCTGTCTTGGTAGTGTGGTTTAATGTAGTAGCTGTCTGAAGGATCCAGTCATACAAACTCCCTGATTACCCAAGCTGGGTACTTGAGATGTGCCCTTTATGTGGGCTGAGTACACCCTCCTCTTGTAGTTGAACGTTGGTTGCTGTTGGCAGGTGAATAGGAGGGATTTACCCAGGCCAGTCTGCTGCAAGGACTAGCTATGATGATTAATCACCAACCTCCACCCTCTGTGGAGGATCAACTGTGCAGGGGAAGGATGGTGGTATTTCAGTCTGGTCTGTAGATGCCCACTGGGTTTGCAGGCCATGAGGTTTTTTATGTGGTGCAGGCCAGGGTCAGCTCACACCTGTATTCTGCCTAGGACCACCCTGCATGAACTATAAAGCTATCTGAGGTGGCTGCTACTTGTGCTGGGCTTGGAGATGCCCAGGCAAAGCCAAGCTATGAATCTAGGCTGGTTGCTGCTTTTATCAGGCCTGGGGCCACTTAGCAAGAGGTATGGTGGCTGAGGGGTTACTGAGGTCAGCTTTTGCTTATTTGATAGGATTTAGGAAGTTGTGAAACACGAGCCAAGCAGCCATTCATATGGAAAAGTCATGGTTAACAGTTTGTGTGGGCCCATAGGTTGAGTGGAAGGAAATCTTGGGGTTCTTCAGTGTGAGACAAACAGTTTAGCCAGGTTGATGGAGTCTTAGATATGACACCTGCCTGCTGGCTCTGTGGTTCTGTGGGTGGGAGGGCTCAGAAAAGGAACAATGGCCTCTGTCTACTTTTCTGTCTGGGAGAAACTGTTCTCTAGCTCTTACCTTGATGCCAGACACTTTAGTTTCTTCCTGTATGTAACTGGTGGCTTTCAAACTGCTACCCCAGTGTTGGAGTAAGTTCAGGTGCTGGAGTAAGTGAGTTTGAGTAAGTTCAAGTGTAGGTTATTTAAAAGGAGCTGCTTGGGACCCCAGAAGTTTCTTCTACCAACTCAAACCCTGGTTTTTGCAGCTAGAAGTTATGGTGACTTATCTTCCTGGCAGTGGAACCCTGGGCTGGGGGTCTGGTGTGGGACTGGGACTCCTTGCTTCTGAGATATCCCACCTGGATTGTTATCCATCACATATGGATGTGGGACCAGTCTGTTTCAGGTCTCTGATCCTCCTACCAGTCTGGATGGATGTGGTTTCTTTAGTTCCTCAGTTGTCAGTCTTCCATTGTGAGTAATGGTTGTTCTAAATTTTAGTTGAAATTTTTATGTGTTTGTTCAAGGAGGCAAGCCATGTTTACCTATGCTGTCATCTTGATTGGAAGTCCAGTTCTGCTCTACTTTCTAATTCTCTGTTTTGGGAAATATCTTAAGTTGGGTATTGAATCTACTTATTTGATTCTTTATATCTCTTCTATTTCATTGTCTATATCTCATTTATTTATCTTTTTGTTTCAGAATATAGAAGGGTGTTTTTTTTTTTTTTTTTTTTTTTTTTGCTGTCTCTTCCAACTCTATCGTTATTGTCATTGTTGGTTAATTCAAATGCTCTTTGTTAGTTTCATGAGTACAATATCTCCTTCAGTCTTTCCAAAAATTAAATTAGACCTTTTGTTTTTCCTTGTTATAATTTTTTTCTCAATTTCTTCTAATCACACTTGGTAAATTTTCCAATTTTATTCTTTCTAGTTCTTTTCCTTTCATGTCCTAAGACATTCATGTCCTTTGCTTGCCAATTTACATTTAAAAATAAGATTATAGAAGGTCTTTTTGTTAATGCTGTTTTTGATGGCAAGTTAGAGGTGTGGTTAGTCAGCCAACCATTTTACTGTGGGATCCTTATTCTTTTCTATTGGAAATTAAATGGGAAATAAAGGAAATATTTATATATTTACATTTTTCATTAATTCATATGATTTTAGTCTCACTTCAAACTATCATCATACATGCTGTTTACTTCCTCCTCATCCAGAGCTCACACAGGGTTTTGTTGACAAGACTGTCTCCCTCCACTGAACAGACCTCCCATCTCTGAATATTTCATTATTTTCTTTTTCATTTTCATTTTCGATCTACATTCTTAAACCCTTTATTAAATCCATTGATTTGCTTAAAATCAATCATGTGCTATTCCCTGTGCCATAGAGTGAGTCTATAGGTATATTTTAATCATTCTATTGCTGTCATTTACTAAATCTTAAGGAGAGAAAATAAATGCATTTTTAATACAACATTCTAACAGCTATCTGAAGGTTTAGAAATAAGTGGAAAAATTAGGTGATATTATTGGTTAGACCTATAATTTCACAATTTGATACTCAGCAATGATACTCAGTGACAAGTGGGGTCTTATTAAAGCCACCTGGACAACTTCTATAACAGATACATAGCCAGCTCGTTCTTGATTTACTGTGCCATTTGAGAGAGTTCATACCAGTATTTCCAGGGAGAACACTCTCAGCAAGTATTGAACTAAAACAAGACAAGTCCAGAAGCCTCAAATAATAGTTATCAATCTTGAAAGTCATTGAATAAAAAGATTTGTTTATCCTATCTGTTCAGCCAAATCTATGTAAATACATTCAGTCATATTCTCCACTGCTTTCTGTAATATTTATCCTGTTGGAATTTTTCAGAGTTCTAATATCCAACCAAATGGAAAAACTATGTTGAAAATTGTGTGTATAACTTGCTTCCAGAGTGTACTAATCAGAGACCCAGTGACGAGTAGACCAACTTGCAGCTTTCATTTATGCTTACCTATCTTATATAATGTTTTCCCTGCTTACACTTTAAAGTTCATAGTATTTCTCACTTGTGAGCATCTTACCACATGGAGACAGTGACCACTCTCTGAACAACCTTTAATTAATGATATAAGAAATTCATTTAAACATAGATTCTTTCCCTGTATTTCTAGTTGGTTTTGCTATTAATAAACTGATATTTACAACCCCCTCTCCTTTTTCATTCCATGAGTTCGCTGACTTAACTATCTGAATTCAAAGTGACGGAGAAAGAGCTTGTGGAAATTTCACATCTGTACAGCTTCACAAAAGACCAAGCCAAAAATGAGATGCCATCTTTACATCTTAGAAACAGCACATTGATATCTTTTATACACTTGGAAACCACAGAACAGTGATTCTGGAACCTGGACCGCCATTAAGCTGAAAGGATAAAACTGAATGAGAAGCAAAAGGAGAGGCCGACGTGAAACAGGGAGAATCAGATCTATGCACAATGACAGGGGAAGGTGTGGACACAGAATATGGCTTATGGCCACCAGGCTCTTTCTCTTTCTCTCAGCGTGCCTCTAGACAAGTATTTGATGTCCTGATCAAATAAGCTTATCCTGAACTTTGAAAGTGTTTAATATTTTCTTGGCTCATCTGCATGAAAATCTCATTTTATAAACCTTACACATTAAGGCCCATTTAATTCTTTTTTTTTTTTTTCTGTAAAGCTTCCCTCAATTATTTTAATACACAAATACCTGTGCTCTAAACTCATAATTCTTACTAAGTTCTCAGTGTAAGTTACCTGTTTTTGTTATGTGTCATCTCTTCCAAACTGAAGTAGAGATTCACGAAGGAGCGTTTTTTGCCCCTGTATTGTCTGTAGCTAGTATGTGTAACATAGAATGCAAAATGTTGAAGACTTCACTATATGCTCCACACAAATTTAATGAAAAGTGAAAAGGAACATGGGCTTTGGAAACTTGCCTAGAGTAAGAGAAATGCATGGTGAGGCCTGAATGAAGTATCAATTCTGTTCATTTTTCACTGTGCTCAGGGCAGAAGAGAATGCTAACATTTTCAGTCTTCAAATCTAAACTCTTGGCTATCAGCATCCAATTCCACATTTCCATCTCTCCTTTTTTTCCAAATTCATTCCACATTTCTGGTTACATAAAGTTGTGTGCATTATCTCCAGGTCATACAGACATAAAATAAAATTTACTCTCTCCACACATTAATTTTCTAACTTATCTTGTTGTTTGTTTGTTTAATGAAGCAGGGCCGTATAACTGAAATCACAGACATAAAACTTGAATCATATTTTTAAATCCTTTATCTCATAATTTTTCAAATAAGATTCTTTACTTATTCAGTTGTAAATCGCTGCTCATTCTGGCAATGTTTTAATATATACCCACATGAAAAAAAAATGAAAGAGCAACATAATTAATAATACAATAAACATTCAAGCATTTACTTTTATTTATTTATTTAATTTGCTTTCCCTCTCCCCTGCTGGCCCACACAGGCTGTGTGAGTATATTATTTATGACTCGTAAGTCCCAGCTTTGGTCATCACTTACCCCAGGGAGAGCCATCACCTCTATCAGCAGTCATAAGTTTTCCTTACCTAATTTTTCCATAAGTAAAAACCTGGATAGGTTATTAGACTAGCAGGCCCAACATTCCTTTTCTCATATCCAAAACTGAACAAGTAAGGTTTGGTTATTTGCATACAACCAAGCAAAATATGACATATCTTAAATAAATCAATTAAAAAAAAAACGAGTAAGAAAGTATAACATTCACTACCTGCTTTACACGGTCTGCTAATTTCCATCACTAGTTTTCCTGTAACACTGCTTTCATCATTAGCCATCTTTTCCATTCCACCAATACACTGTCAAAATATTTTTACTTAGGCGTCAATGCCTTGGGATTATGATCCCCACTTTTTATAGAACAAATCTCTGCTACTATCCAGTAAATTTATTTATATGGTTTTATGCAGATTAGAACTTTCCCCCGACAGACATACACAGGAAATAGCAAGCAGAGCACTGGCTTCAAATTTACCTTAAATTCCTTAGAAGAGTGTGAAAATTATTTAAGAGTTATATGAAGAATCTCTATATGAAATATTTTATATGATTGCAGTAGTTGATGAGGCAAATTATTAGCAAGAATAGAGTATCAGTTTTATTGGACACAAAGCAAAAGTACACTGTGGAAAGCATATATTTCAGAACTATTTGTACCTGTCTGAAAAAAATTTTTTTCTCACAAATTCTATATAATCTCATTATTTGTATGATGTTCTGGACCAAAACAAGTGTATCAGAGTGTGACAGCATCTTTATTTTATCTCTTTTATTCTGATTCAGTTGTGCCTGCTACAACAATTGTGTAACAATGGTAATTGTATAAATTTGTAAAAACTACAAAACACTCTACATTTTAATTAGTTATCACTAAGTAGAAGCTTAAATGTTTAAATCAATTAGCAAATCATCTATATTTAGATTTTTTGAGGAATAAATCATACCATCATTAATCTAAATTATGTAAAGATTTAAGCATATCATTTAAAAAATCATTCTGAAAAAAAATCAAGTTATGTCTCTTCAAATATAATTATAAACACAAACATTTCTTCCTTTCTGGAATAATCTGCAATTTCATAGCAACCTTGTTCTTCTCTGAAACTTTTCTGCATTGAATCACTCATAGAAAAATTGGTATAGCAGACAGACTTTGCTTATCTTTATAGTATTGGTCTCCCCTGCTTCAGGTAATGTTTAATTTCTTCACACCACTGTTTGAAAAATCAGCTTCTAACTTCAAGGGTAGAAGACCAACTCGGAAGGATTGTTTGTTTTACAGCTGTGTAAGATATGTTTAATCTTCCAATGGAAATCCAAGTTCAAAATGACAAAGGAGTATAAAATACTAGGCTTTTAGGTGTTATTGGAGTGCTGGTATTACCAAACCTTCCTTTTTCTAACAACATCAAATATTTATTAAAATTAGCTTTTAATTTTTGTATTAGCCTGTGTGGTTCTACAAGACAGTTTTCAGACCAAATTTATCTCTTAGTTTATTCTCTTTTCCCAGAGATTCTCCTGAAAAATCACCCTGCCCTTAGAAGTAAGCTGACAAAATTGGAAACAAGTGATGTAAATAATTTCCCTGCATAAGTCATATTAAAAAAACAGCATAAGTCTTTTAGTTCCAATTAATAAGTAATATAGCTATTAAATTATTGAATTCAAGGTTTTTGGAACACATTTAGAATTATAATTGGTTTGCAATACCATTTTGAAATGTAAAATCTACATCATTATTCTGTCAGGATGCAGGTTTGGTGATTGAATATGTATACGATCAATTTCTTGCTCTGGTTAAACTTCAACCTTATGACATCTATGGTATTGACTCATATTTCCCCTAAAAATACAGTGTGAGGATTTGGTCCAAAATCAATAGTCACCCTAATTACTAACTTCGCTACAGAATCATCCAGCTCATGTGTCCCATAGAACTCCACTGAAGGTGATAGTCGGAGTTCAGAAAAGATTTAAGGTGCACAAAAAGGGATTGCAGGAGAAATAATGGCATGCTGTGTTAATGCAGCCTTCTGAATTACATAACTTTTTCCTTGTCAATAATTTTTAGACATACCCATGGTTATTTTCTTAATTGCAGGGTGAGATGAATGGGTGCATGGTAAAACTATTGGGCATAGGAATCAGGTAGAAGCAAACCTACATGGACATATATTTTGATGTATTTGTATACAGATAGAATACTTGTATAATAATATTTCTATTATTTCATATTTTATTGGATAATAATTAGAGTATGACATAAATCATAAGGTAGTGGAAGAGAATGGGTTCTAAAGTCAAACATGAGAGTAATCACTGGATCCATAAATACTAACATACAACTTCTTAAGCATCTTTGAACTAAACTGTCAAAGGCAGAGCTAAAATATAACTCACATACATTTCAAACAACAGGGTATGTTTTTACTATAATTTATGTTTCTCTCCTGCTAAACTCTCGTTTGATGAACAATTGTCAGTTACCAATAAAGCATTATTGAATGTCTTAATGATTCATTCAAAAAATGTTTTCAGAGTTCGACTGAGTATCTGGTTTTGAATTACATATAAGGGTAGTCTGGTCTTGAATACCAGCAGTTCCTACTATGAGTCTGGTCTTGAATTAAATATAAACATGACTTGATCTTTTGCACCAAATCTCGCTGCTGTTAATATTTTGTTATCAGACCTTTTCTGGAGTGTGATAATGAGCAAAAGGCATTTGGAGAAAGAAACATTGGAAATTTCAGTACTTGTATTAAATATTGTTGTGAAGAGAATGTTCAAAATATTCTAAGGGACAATAGAATAGCTGGGTGTAGAAAGATGTGCTCATAAGTAGAATAAATAGTTTGTAAGTTTAGGAGGGCAGAGGCTCTGCTCATATTTTGGCCCTGCCCAATACTCAGAAAATGTTGATTGTGTGATTGACTACCCTAATTTAACAACTTAAGTGGGGATAGATGGTTGGATTGAGGAAGGGGTTCTGGAATAATGTTTTTTGGACTGTGTTTTTACTATTAATGAATTTCCCCACTGTCTATCTGTGGTAGTCATCTTAATTATCAGAGATAATTCCTAAATTAAAGTCTTGTAAACTCCCGTTTCTTATGCCTATGGCTTCTCTTACATGCGTAGAAAGTCATGAACTTGCAACTACCATGATCCTACTTACCCACCACCTTTTTCCCAACCAAGTAAGATTATGGCTTCCTGAATATAAGAGAAGCTGCACAAATTAATTCTAACCCAACCAAGTGGATAAATCTGATTGGCCTTCAAGGAAAATATCTACAAGAATTGTTACTGCTACAAATGTGCAAATCATTTGGGTGTGGGTTCTCAAGGAGTAGTCAGCGTTTACTCTCTATTGTTAGTTTGTCCTCAAGATAATGCATTTTTGTTCCTCTCTTTCATTGGGGCTGATCTAAACTTTCAAAATGTGACATCTTATTGAATCACCACAATGTTGAAATTGCGATGAAAGAATGGCTCTCCAGGCCTCTTATGCCATGCCATTAAAATCCAAATTAGCAACTCATGGAACTGTTTCTCAATAAAAAATAAAAAAATCACACCATGAAAAAAATATGAATGTATTCATTTTAATTACTTCTACTATTTTACCTCTCCTCTTTTTTATTTATCTTCTTATCAAATACCAAGAAGTCTAAAGAAAATAAATTATATCTCCTTTTAGAATGGTAGTGAAGTCTTCCAAACACAGATCTCAGAGTCATGTAAGTTAAAGGTTTGACTCCTGGATTTTTCTGCACCTTCTAAGCCTCAATTTATACTTTTGTCAAATGGTAATAATTTCATCATCTTGTCAAGTGACAAAAGTGATTGATACCCATTTGAATGGAGACCTAATCTGCCTACAAGTGCCATACAGGTCACGGGGCAAGAAAACTACCTCTTTCTTGTAGAGATATTTGAATCTTTGCTTTCATCAGTTCTGTGATGATAACTGGGTAAGTAAAGAACACAGCTGATGTTTAAAAATTGCACTAGATGAAAGGCGTTAGGGCGGGCAAGGTGAAAATCAAGAGCTAGTGAATATAGTATGGCTGGAAGAATTTTTGGAAACTATTTCCAAGGAAGTATAATGCACAATTTCTATAACGAATGAAAGTTTGAAATAAGCTTTAAGTAAGATATAGAAGAGATGTTAGAAGTATAGCTGCTTTCATCTTAATCAATGCAGCTTGTGATGAGGTAATGAAGAGCAGGCAATGAGTCAGAACCCAATCTACCCAAATGAAATCTGAAACAACAACAGAGGATTTTTTCTTTTTCTTTTCTTTTTTTTTACTTTAGCTTGTGTTAAGAGAAATGGCGGCTGTGAGTGCCGTGCAGATGTAATGTGCTAATGAAATCAATTCATCAAGGTTTAAATTATGTAGGGAATTAAAATAAGAAACTGCTCTGTACACAAAAGAGACTTTACCTCAAGAGAATATCTAGCCTTAATAAAAAAAAAAAACCATAATAAATTTTAGATAACATTGAAAAAAACTTTATGTATCACCTGCATTTAAAAACTTCTTATTTTTTATGTTCCCCTGTAAGTCTCGAGAGATTCTATCTAGGAAGGAGTGTAGGAACGAAAATCTGGAAGAAACAGCTAAGAAATTCATTGAAAAGCATTTGCCAAACCAGGTAAGTGGTCTGCCACCTGGCTTTTGGGTGGCATTGAGGTATCTGGAGGCATTTAAGTGTATGTGCATATAAAGTGTTTATGAGTATTAATTTTAAATTAAAAAATTACATATTTTATATTAGATCTTTCATAAAAATTAAAAAGAATATTTAAAACCCAGTTATATTATTTTAGTTCATATAATTTCAAACAATAAACATTGCTCCCTTATGGCTAAGTAGCAGTGAAAATCTACAAAATCATCACCAACAAAATTAGTAAACTTTTCATGCAAGCAAAACAAGGACATTGCTTTGATTCTGTTGGCAGATAACTGAAATTGTACTATATACAAAGGAACCTTGTATTGATTTATTCCAGAACGTTGTTTGAGAGCTGAATTATTCAAGATGGGAGACATTTGAGAACGGAGGCTTGACTGTTATTTTTAATAGCATACGATGGAGTTTCACATTCTAATTTTCTATCATCACATAATAAACTTCTCCAACTTTTAGAAATAAAATAGCTTTCACTCAGACCTAAACTTATAGTGGTCATTATTCCAGAATATTACAAATCTGCAATGCAGGCTACAGGAACCAATCAAAATACTGTTGCTACTGGTTTTGAGAAAATAAAGAATTTTAATGAGAGGATAAAAATAAATTATTAGACAAGTGGTTTTTAGCTGTTTTCTTTAAAAAGAAATTGAAAGAGTGCTTATTTGAATTGTGCACTGATAGGTTGTTTAAAAAGGATTTTTGCTGAAGAATTAGAGCAAGACTTTTGCATACACCTTAAAAGAAGTTCAAATAATTCAATGACCTTGCTAGAATAACAGTCTTAATCTTATATATTTATTTATTTGACCGAGGTATTCAACAAAGATGGACCAAAATATAAGAATAATAGAATTTATGGTAAACTCTGACTCATTCTAACAATAAATAATTCATTCAAAGTTATTATATTCAGTATAATAAAAGGTCCAAGACATCTCATAAGAGATATGTTTTCCATAAAAATCACTTTAATGTATTAAAGTTGTTTATAAATTATGTAAGAAGTTTACATGTCTATATCAATTAAGTACTAATAATTCCCTGAATAAGTATGTTACCATAAAGACAAGGAAAAAAGAGTGATTAAAGAGTGAGATAAAAAATAAGACCATATCTCTACTGTTTACTAACAATTTTGATAGTACTTTCTTCAGAATGGTGTGACTTTAATCCAGACTAAACAGATTGTTTAGAATGTCAATAACGCATACATATGCTATCTCAAATGTTTGAAACGAAAAAACACGAGGAGATAAAGATGAGAAAGACCAGAGCATATGTAAATATCAATTGTAAAGAGCTGGTTAGGATGGATAAATTGCTCAAGACCTCATGATCAAAATTGAAATAAAAGAAGGAATTAACAAGCACTGGGCAGTGGGCCAAACTTCACCCTCTCTACATTCTACTTCTCTCCAGTCCCACCTTTCTATTTTAGTAAAAATTGACAAACATCTTTGTGTCTTTAAAATGTGTAAAGCACTCTAAGCCTTCTGTAATAAAAGGGAAAAAAATTTTGAAAAGCATCAGTGAGTAAACACAGATACCCCAAGGCAAATGCAGACACCCCAAGGCAATAGAATGTAGCAGAAACACGAAAAATTTTCAGCTTTTTGCACAATTTTTATAGAGTTGTTGTCAAATGGCATTATCACAGGTAAATATCTGAGGTTATTTGTTTATGCTAACTACTGGTTGTTGCTCTTGCTCACTGATCACACACATACACACCTGCCTGCTTTCACAGCAATAAAATAGTAAAACAATAAAACGGATGTATAAGCGCATTGTAAAATAAGCTTCAGTAATGTCTGCCACTTACATTCAAACTTTCATTCTAAATAATTAGTATGCTCTTTACATAATGTATGCATAGCAGGTGTTTCAACCTCCAAAAAAAAAGAAGCTCCACTGAGGTGGAAATAAAGAATTTTTCTGCTTCAGCAATTGGAAATATTTTTAAGGGGAAAAAAATAATGTTTGCAACCATACTGGAAATGGGAAAGCAAGACAGTGTCACTCTTATCTCAATTATTGATAATGAACATAAGAGGCTAACTTTCAAAGGCCTATCTAGCTGGCAAGTTATTTAAACAAATATATGCATGTAAAATTTTTTTAAAAAGTGATTTAATTTTATCCAGATACATAAATACTTAAATATAAAAATTCCACATGACTGCATAAATCACTATCTATATATTGGCCTGTGGTGTTTTTGCTGAGGCAGTAATACTTAGTAAAGAGAAAAATCAGAGCTTGACACTTGGATACTGCAGATAAATTATGATTGTGAAAGCACTCAACTTTGTAAAGGGTTAGCATTAATTAGTAATGTATTTTGTATTTAATATGCTATTTTATAGCACTTAAACTAAGATTTATAGAATATTTTTCAATAAAAGAAAAGGATGTTATAAGGGCCCAGTTGCTTTTGCCAGGTAGGTAACACAGAATCCCTCATTAAAACAGAAAATTAGCACAGTATTTGGGGTTTAGGGGTTCAGATAGTGCTATAGTTACAAGTATCAAGAAAGCAGGAGAAGTTTTAAAGTAAATTGATAAAACTAATTTTCAGATTATATACATTTTCAATAAGATCAAAACAGAGTTGTAATTTAACAAAGAAACGAGTCATTCCCTCTTTTTTATGGTTCATGAAAGTGATGAAATAGCTTTCTAAGCCCAGTAGAGTTGCTTCTTCTTGGGGTGCTGTATCAGTAAGCCTATAAATCCTTTGTTTTGACCAGAAATGCAGCATATCCGGCTGGCCAATCCCCAAACACCAACTTAACTCCAGGTTCTTTACTTATTTCCTTGCTCTTTCTCACTCCAAACCAGGTTGGCCGTGTGGCTTAGGCTATTCAGTTATTTTCTTGTTTCTTCTTTATCCTTTATACTTTGTCCTGTAAAGGATTCATGCCTTCTGCCTGTTTTGCAGTTCTCCTGATGGAGACTGTTTAGCTTCATAAATCGTTAAACAGTTTGCTTACCTCACTTCAATTGTCTTCTCTAATCATTTTTTTTTAACAAAAGTAAAAAATATATAAATAAAAATGCAACAATTACATTAGTCATCTTGAATCTTAGTATTATTGGGTTGACCAAAACTTTGTATGTCTTTTTCTGTAAAGTAAAAGATATTTTTTTATTTTCACCAATAACTATGGATTTGGATATTTTGGGTGTGTTGGCTGTCTCCCACATGGTGTAACTATGATCTCAGTCAATGTCTTGATTTGATCACTATTTTCTTCAACTGGTCTACCTGCCCATGGAGCATTGTCCAGAGAGAAGTCTCCAGCACAAAACTTCGCAAACCACTTTTGACATGTGATCTGTCATAACACCTTCTCCATACACTGTGCAAATCTTTTATTGCATTTAAGTTGCATTTTTACCTTTCTTGAAATAATAAAACTGAATATGCTGAAAATGTTGCTTATTTTCTTTCATCTTCAATATTAAAATGTTTATACAAAAATTCACTGATTTTGATGTTTTTTTTAAATGCACATTGATATGACAGCTATCATATACAATCTAAAAAAATGTTTTGAATAAAGCTAAGATAGCTAAGTGTTACTAGAACCATCTTATGAAAACAAAAACAAAAACAAAAAAACCAATTCTGTGGACAACCCAATACAATAAAAGTAAGCCAAGGGTAATTTATTTATCTGTCCTTGACTTGAAATGTTAAATCTATACACTAGCATTTACCCCAAGATCTTCAAATTAGAAAAGGCATCTATGGAGTAAATATGTAAATACAGTCTATTCCTATTATTCATGGTAGTTATGTTTTATAAAGTCTCAGTGAACACTCTTTAGCGAAACTGAACATTGCTCAGAGGGAAAAGGCAGTTAGATTACTGAGAGACAGTGATCACACTTTTAACAGCTTTGCACATAATCTTATTTTATGTGTGTTTCTGTTTAAAGACGTTTTATTTAATACATGATGCTGATTCATTAATGTTGAACTCATGGCCACAGTCGTCTATCTCATGCCTGACATTTAACACATGAATTTTATCAGTAAGGTATATCACATTCCTCTTGCATTTAGAAAATTTAGGCCTCGGTTTAACACTATACAAGGAGACAATTTTAAACAGCTAAATCAATATCAACAACAGAAAATGTGGGAAAACACAACACTAAATAGACTTCAAAAAGGACACTTGTTTACAACATGAGAGCTGAACTGGGAAGCTAGATTGTGTTTTTGTTCCACATTAGCTGGGAAGGCACATTTTGGTCGCTCAAATGTTTCACTGCTTGTGTGTGTGAATGACCTTGAAAGTGCTGGGAGTATTCATTTGGGGGTTACATATCAATTTTAGCAAGCTGGTTAATTTAGAAATACTATACAATATTTACTAATGAGAATTGGCCATCTCTCTCTCTCTCTAAATTGTTGGTCTTTACTAACAAAGTTCCAATGGACATGCCCAGCTGGAATATGTAATTGTCAAAGCACTTGAAAGACTTAAAAAAAAAAAAAAAAAAAAAAAAAAGAACAAGTTAAGAGTAAATTACTCAGAGCTCTATCATTGAATAAAGACATACAAAATGCTAGTACTAAAAATAAGCTACATGTTTCCCTACTTTAATTAGGTATCCATTTCTTGTTTGTTTGTTTTTAATGTTTGTTTTTACTGGTGGGGGGTAGAAAATGTATATGAGGATTGATCTAGAAGTTACCTCCCTGGTCCTTAGTAGCTCTGTGGGTGAAGGAACACCCTTTGTGTTGATTTTGGGCTGCCATCTCTAGCTGATTGACAGGGAGCTTATTTGGTAGGGTGTGGTGATCAGGGAAACTGCAAAACTGTTCTGGAGTCTATTATTACTGAAACATTTTTTGTTTCAAACAGCCAATAGCTAGTTATACCGTGGTCTTCTGGCATGAATATTTCCTAAGGACAAATGTTGATAAACTTGTTAAGATATGTGTGTATATTTGCAGGCCACTGATTTTAAGGAGATTCTTAAAGTATAGGCATCATTCTATAATCAGTTTTCAAAGTGATTGATGCATCCTTATATGTGACTATAAAGCAAGTCAAGGACATTACTAAAATCTGTTAGCCGAAGCTTGGGGACTTGAAAATCATTTCTGAGTTATTTATAATTCTTAATAAGAATTTAGGAAATGCAAGGACTCTGGGAGATGTAAATTGTGAATCTAAGGGGCAAAAATGGGTTCATTTGAAGACAATACTAAATGCCAAGATGTAACTTTAAAAGAAAAATGGAAGCTTTTTAAAAAAAATTCAAAGACTCTTTGAAAAAAAGACATCTTTTCACATTTCAAAGAGAATAGGAAACATAAAATACAAAGATAAAGTGGTGGGAACAAAAGAGTAATTGAAGACATTCCAGATAATCAAAGTAGTTTGACCACACGTGGTTACCTCCTCTCCTATTCAAAACTAAAATGTAGAAAAGAAGTTTTTAAAAAGTTAGAGTCAATGTGCACAAAGCCTAACGGGATTTCAACATGTTTATGGGAAAGTCGGCAGACAGAGGTGCAGCAGCCGACTTAGTAGAGATAGAGAGGGAACAAACCAGGAGCAAACTGACCCCTTCAAAGCTCAGAGAGGGTCAGCATGTGTGAGCATCTTTAACCTAAAAATGGGACTGGAGACAAGGAGATGATGTTGAGATTGAAAAGAGGAGAGAGAGAGTTCTAGAAAGATGAAGAATGAAAACCGAAATGGACAATGATAGTTCTGAAAATTACTTGTCAGTTTTGATGGAGAAGATAAGTGAAACCTATTTGTTCAAAAAAAAGTAATCATAATCAAAGCACTATGTGACTCAGTGGTGAACAATATTGACCTAGTCTAAATATTTACATAGTACAAACAAATACAGACTTGTAATGTGACTGAAAATTAAGATTCGATTTGCAGAGGTTTGGAAGTAAGTAGTAAGGAGCTATCCTCAACTAACTTGTCAAGAAGACAATAGATGCTTCTGCAATCAAACATTTAACATGAAACAGTATAAATATTATTTGGAAATATAAAGCTAATATATAAAGCTAATATATGAAGAAAGAGCTGAAATACTTAAAAGTTTTTTCTCTAGTGCTGGAAGTCTGGGGTAGACAGTTACAAAAGACAGTCATTATTTTAGTTCTCTATCCCATTGCTCTGTCTTGAGTGTCCCTAAAAGAATCCACGGATTGTCACCTCTCCTAAATCAAGTCCTTTGCCTTTTGTAAAACTCTGTATCTATTTCCTCACATAAGGCCTATATTATAGCAAATTGGAATTTAAATTTCCCACTGCAGATGTTTTTCTCTGCATTCTCCCTGACTTAAATAGCCGTTTCATCCTTTTCTCTTAATTAACTCTTTATTTGCAGTTTTAGTCTGAATTTTCATTTCTTTTTAAAATTTTTATTATTGTATAATTGACAATATATCCTATTAGTTTCAGTTATATATCATAGTGATTTGATGTTTATATACATTATAAAATGATCCCCACAGTAAATATAGTTACCATCTGTCACCATGCAAAGCTATTACAATATTATTGGCTGTACTCCCTGTGCTATACAATGTATTCCCATTCCTTATGTCTTTTATAAATGAAAGTTTGTACCTCTTAATCCCTTTCATCTTTTCGCCCATTCCCTCTAACGTCCTCCAGCTCTGGTAACCACCTTTTTTTTTTTTTTTTTTTTTTGTATCTCTGAGTCTGCTGCTTCTTTATTTTCTTTATCCATTTGTTTTGTTTCTTAGATTCCACACATAAGTAAAGTCATGTGGTATTTGCCTTTCTATGACTAACTTATGTCACTTAACATAATAATCTCGAGGTCCATTTTTGTTGTTACAAATGGCAAGACTTCATTCTTGTTTACTGCTGAGTAAAATTATATAGATATAGATATATAGATACATACCACATATTCTGTGCCCATTAAACTATCAATAAACAGTTTGCTTATATACCTTGACCATTGTAAATAATGCTGCAACCCACATAAGTTTGCAAATATCTCTTCAAATTATTGTTTTTGTTTTTTCAAATAAATACCCGTAAGTGTTGAATCATATACTAGTTCTATTCTTAATTTTTCAAGGAATATTCATACCATTTTCTACCATGGCTGTACCAGTTTTACATTCCTACCAATAGTGTATGATGGGTCTCTTTTCTCCAGATATTCACCAACACCTGTTATTTTTTGTCTTTTAGAGAAGAGCCATTATGACTGTCGTGAGACGATATCTCACTGTGGTTTTTATCTGAATTTCCCTGATGATTAGTGCTGTTGAGCACCTTTACATGTGCCTCTTAGTTATCAGTATGTCTTCTATAGGAAAAAAAAAAAGCCTATTCATATCCTCTTGATGGCTACATTTAAAGAAGGCTGCACTTCATAGTTATTTTTTAAACTCAGCTACCAGTCAAGTGATCTGTACATAACAGGATGCCAATAAACACTTGTAAATAATGCAGAATTGCAGGGAAGATGTTTAGTAATTAATCAGCATATCTTATGTCAACTTGGGTGTGAAAGCCTATAATATGGACATGTTTTAATATGTATCACATCAAGAAATGTTATGTACAGATAGACTAACCTATTAACTGTGGCTCTATTCTCCTAAAGACCAAAAATTGATTTAGTGTGTCAAACTGCATATAAACGGGCAGAAAATAATTCTGACCTTATGCAACAAGAGGGCATGGTATTTGTGAAACCAAAAGTTTTAAGGAAACACATCATCTAATAAATTGGAAATGTTGGTGACATTTTACAGCTTAAATGTGAAAGGAAAGGGCATTTCATTGACATTCATGATGTTCTAAAACAAAAGAAATTGCACTGTCTATAAACTGCATTAAGTAGCCAACCGGTGTTTCTCCACATTGTAGATTATTCATGAAGCTTCTGGAAGGGTCTCAGCTGGCTCACACGCTGCCCTGCCCTGCTCAGCTCTAGAACCGGCTCTGTGGCCTCTTCTCACTTGGTCACAGCCATGCCGCCGCCGCCTCACTTTCCCGTTCGGCTTGGGCCGCCTCTGTGGCTTTTGAAACCCGCTGGTGGCTCAGGGTTCTGAGGCTCTGCCCTTAGCAGAGACCCGAGCTGTTTCTCATTCCAGGCTCTGCTATGCATGAAACGAGCTGAGAGTCCGGCACAGGAAGAAAACTCTTAGATTCTATGGTCTGTTCTCTCCTGTTTCAATGTAAAGCAGGTTATGCCTGCAGGAGAAGTATTCCTGGATCTGTAGAGGGCAGAGACTCAGAAGCTGTCCGATATGAAATGAATGGTCCAGCTGACAGACAATTGGGAGAAAATGGAAAAGCTACTGCTAAAGGGGAGAGAGACTGTGAGGTAGCCGAATCGAAGGCCAGGGGGCAACCACGTATAAAGCAGTCTCATGGCATATATATTGCAAGTGTTCTCAAAGCATGATTTGGGGAACCCTAGATATTCCAAGACCCTTTCCTTGGCATATAAGAGGTCAAGCCTACATATTGTCATAAAAACATAAAGGTGTTATTTGTCATTTGCACTCATTCTCTTTGGAATGCACAATAGAGCTTTATGGACACATGACATGATAATGTTAGCAGTTTGAAGACTAATGGATCGTGTGTTTATATACCATGTGTTTTTAAAATTCCTTGGTTTAAATATCTAATATAGTAAACATCCGGAGGTATAGGTAAGTTACATAAACAAAAGTTCTTGGGGGTTCCTCGATGCAAGAATGCCTTGCTTTACATGGTTCTGATATGCATGAGTTTTCTGTTAATATTATACTGTGCAAAGTGAGAGTTGCCTGTAATTTTGAGAGTGTAAAGGTGCCCTTAAACAAAGCGTGTATGAACAAAGGCCTTTTCCAGCAAACAGCCTTATGTACAGTTCTGACCCTACGATTTGACAAACTTTATTTGAATGCGTATCCTTTGTCTCCTGATGTAAAGAGGGACTAAGGATCTCTGTCCAGTTTACCTCTTAGATTATCTGTGGATATCTGGTAACCGTTGAAGTTAAAAAAAACATTAATAATTTTAAACCTTTATGATTCACTACCACTAATAACAAGTAACATGTGGGTACCCCTTACATGACAAGCACTGTTCTAAGCAAAAAATGCCCTCTGATTTAGTCTTATAGCTACTTTATAAAATATATATGGTTGTTACCCATATTTTACGCTTGATGAAACAGATTGAGAGAGGTGAAGTAACTTTTTTAAATTAACAAACTTTTCTATTTAGAGAAGCTTTATTCACAGAAAATTTGATCAGAAAGTACTATCTTCTCATCTCACAAATGCATAGTCTCACCACTATCAACATCCCACACTAGAGTAGCACATTTGTACAAAAATGAACCTACACTGACCCATCACTACCCAAAGCCCATAGTTTACCTTTGGGTTTATCTTTGGTGTTGTATATTCTATGGGTTTTGACAAATGCATGTGGCATGTATAAACCATTGTAGAATCATATAGCATAGTTTCACTGAATGAAAACTCCTCCGTGCTATGCCTATCCATCTGTTCTTCCCAGCAACCCTTAGCAAACACTAATATTTTTACCTTCTCCATAGTTTGCCTTTCCAGAATGTCACATAATTGGAATCATTAAGTATATAGCTTTTTTCACATTGTCTTCTTTCTCTTAGTATTATATACTTAAGTTTCCTCTATGTCTTTTTATGGCTTGATATCTTATTTACTAGCACTGAGTAGTATCTCATTATGTATATATACTACAATTTATTTATTCACTCACCTGCTGAGGGACATCTTGGTTATTTCCAAGGTTTAGAAATTATGACTGGAGTTACTATAAATGTCATTTACAGGTTTTTGTCTGAATATAACTTTTCATCTCCTTTGGGTACTTAAATGCCAAGATGCATGATTACTGGATCATGTGGAATGGGTATGTTTAGCTTCATAAGAAATTGCCAAAATGTCTCCCAAAATAGCTGTATAACTTTGCATTCCCAGCAGTAGTGAATGATAGTGCATGTTGTTAGCTAACTTTTTTAATTGCCCAAAGGCACATAGCTAATAAGTGGTCGATGTGGGATTTAAATTCACTAGTAGACTGACAAGCTTAAGAGTTCAAAATCCTTAAGGAAAAAAAAAAAAAAAAAAAAAACCACAAACAAAAACAAAGTGATATACCTTTAACCTTCTATCCCCACCACCAATACACATACATGCAAATGTCACCCACACTCAGAGCTTCTTCATTTCTGCTTTGCCTAGTTGGAGCAGTCTACAACGCTCTATAGAGTTGTGTCCCAGGAAGAGGATAAGAGAATATCAGCTACAAAGTACTACTCTGCCAACCCTTGCAGTTTCACATGAAATATAATTTGCCAATATCTAGAAAATAAGATTGCAGTTCTAGAATCTCCTCTAATTACATGAAATAGAGGTCTCCTTTTTCTTAAAAGGATTTTGTTGGTGACTTTGTTAGTATTCAAGGAGGAACTTAACATAAAGTAACATAAAGAAAGTAAGTCAAATATCTAACAGTAGTTTATGACTTTGTTGCAACAACAGATTGGAAAGAATGAGCATGAGTGAAAACATTCACACTGTCTTTAGTCTATGAAGTAAAAACTATGTATTTTATAAAGATGCCACAATCTATTTCTGAACACATGTTCCATACATAACTATGTTTTAAAGTTTCTTCATTCACTGTCATTTACTCATTTTATAGTTCTATGCATTGGATTTGTCATTAATATATTCCATTAAAATTGAGAAATTACTATAAAAATGCTTCCCATGTTTTCTTTTTTGTTTTTTCCTACTCTTTCCTAACATGGAATATAGATAGAATCTGTTTAAAAATATAATAAAGCAAAACATATTCTGTGACAATATTAGAGGAAACAAACAATAAAATTCTGAGGTAGCCCCATGGGCCCTCAACTTCTCATCAATTCCCCTATACTCTACTACAGACAATACACTAGGTCTGGAGGACTGCTGCCAACTGACTTAGTACAATCTGGTTGACCTCGCATGGTTGCTTCTAGAGTGTATTAGATGATTGAGTTCTCTATCAAAAGATCACTTTCTTAAGAACTGTGAGGTAAAGAACAGTGTCTCATTTCCAATATTTCTTTGCACCCCACTAGGTTGCTTGCGAGGATCGCTTTTGGTTTCCATCTTTTACTCTCAGCATTTATATCTTTAAAAAATTTTTTAATGAAGCAGTTTCATTAAAATAAGGCAAGGAGGTTTTGGTAAAACTTCATTTGTATTCCAATTCTTACCAAAGTCTCCTTTAGTGATATATGAGGTATATATACCGTGATGGAAGCCAACCAGTGGTTAAATCTCACCATGACCAGCAATAACCTATTACATTTTTCCAAGCACTTCCAAATGGCAACACATGCTGCTTATAAAATGTCTAAGAAAAGTTGCACCAGACATTGAAGCAAGCAGGAAGATGTTACTCAAGACTGTTGCATTCCTATATAATTTTATTAACCAATGTCATCCCAATAAATTCAATTTAAAAAGATGTTAAAAAAGACGATTGCATTAGGGGAGAGAGATTGAAGTTAACTGAAACAAAAGGCAGTGAGCATTTCTAAACACTGAGGTGAGCAAAAGAAAAGTACTGGAGTGCATTTGGGAAAGGTTGCGCAATGTGATTAAGGCATGTGTATTTGCTAATTGTCTTTTATTACAAGTTAGACTACTACTTTCTGACCGAGGATGGAAGATAAGAGCACTATCTTTCTTGATGATTACATTTCTAAGGAATGGCTTTCAGGTCCCTGAAGAAATATTTCTGGTTTATAAAACTGGCGAGGGTATGGGAAAAGAATTACATCTCAAAGGGGCAGGGATAGAATTACTGTTGAAAGTTTTCTAAAGTAGATGCTCTAAGAAAAGATGGGTCACAGGCCTATGGTGAAGGAATAAAAGAACCTGTCTAAAGTTTGGCCAAGCTGAGGGGAACATTAAGGCCAAATGACTCAAAATAGATGTGCACTTGGACACCAGAAGCTAGGAGGAGCTGATGTCCTTTGGTCTGTCATACTGGAGAGACACATATGTATTGTTGTTTTCCTGGTAGCTACATGGTACAGGAGGTAATTGTGTTTCTGCTCATGGCCTGGACTTTGAATTGTGCCAAGCTGCCAGATCGCTCATCAGTGAGGTCACTGAAAAACATGAAAAATTGTGGCTTAGTTGTATGTAAAATATGTACGGGAATTATATCTGAGCCATCCTTCTGTAAAGCACAGAAGGACTAATTCCTTTTCCCCTGGTACAGCAATTTTGATGTTTGTTTGAGGGTAAAAAAATCTGCATTTATGTTTAGTAGAACTATTTGGGGTCAAGGGGAGGAACCTCTGTCATTCCCCGAAAACAAACCAACAAACAGAATGCAATTTATAATGTTCAATGAAAATTTAATTTCTAACTTTCCATGTCTCAAAAGAATATATGGAAAATTTATAATTTGTCGAATATATCTGTCAACATTTTTCATTCATCATAAGCAGGTAATAGTATCATAGAGAATAAAACAAACAAACAAACAAATAAAAACCTAGAAGAGAAGAATTTTCTTGGTACACATCAACCCTTCTTCAAAAGTTAGTAACTGTGTATTTTGAAAAGTTATGTTTTGAAAAGATGGTGCATTTACATATCATGTTATAGAACATGACTTACTGTTTTAATCAAATGCCTATTCTTTTAAAGCAATTCCTCTGTATGCAATTCCAAAATTTCTTAAACAAGAATAAAAGGAGTGTCGATTTTTAATTGGATAGTTTTACTTTTTTTCCTGCTATTATATACAGTTTTTTTCTTTTTAAGACTGTTGTACAACATATTTTTTGAACATAAATGCAAGTTTTATTTTTTTATTCTTATTTATTAGTTTTCCCAATTTTCCCCTTTTTCCTTCTCCACAATATATACTTTTATAACATCCAATTTGATTTAAAAACTCAAACGAAACATATATGAAAAGAATGAGCATGTCGAATTTTGAACTGTAAATATTTGCTCAATAAAAGGCATTTTAATTTCAAAAAAAGTCAACACCTTTGAAAATATTTGGACAGAAATATTTATACATTTTAATACCAGAGACTAAAATTTTAAATAGCCACTATGTAGTAGAATTTAAACTAACCCAACACATCGGCAACTTCAATTGCAAACATGATGGTCTACAGAGAACAGCCATATGTCAGTTAGTTTCTGGTGCATAACAACAAGCCACCAATAGAATATAGTGATTTAAAACAATTATTTTGTTTGGATTCAGATTCTGTCTTGCGCTGGCTCAGTGAATCACTTTAAGATATGTTCACATAGTTCTGTCAGCTGATGATGTGGCTGAGGCTAGGTGGTCCATGACAGCCTCACGTATGTCTATGTCATCTATTATTAATATAACGAGAATGGTCTGCATGACATCGATGTAACCTGGCAGCCAACGAGAGTGGACTGGAATGTGCGTGCATGAACAATGACTTCACTATCCTAATCAGTGAGGGCAGTAGATGCCTCTGAGTGAGCCTGTGTACTGTGTGATCATCCCATTCAAAACGACTGAGCGAGTAGAGCAACGAATCTGCATCAAAGTTTGCGTTAAGCTTGAACATTCCTCCAAGGAAACTATGCAGATGATTCAGAAGGCCGCAGCTATGGGCAGCTGGTGACTGACAGCTTCATCACAACATGCCTGCTCATGCAACACATCTTGTGCAGTTTTTCTGGCAAAACATTAAATCACCCAGGTGACTCAGCCCTGCTATAGTCCAGATTTGGCACTTTGTAACTTCTGGTATTTCCTAAAACTAAAATTGCCTTTTCAAAGGAAGAGATTTCAGACCATTGATGAGGTTCAGGAGAGTAAGACAGAGCAATTGATAATGATTGGCAGAACTGTGTGAGGTCCCAAGGTATCTGCTCTGAAGGGGACTGAGGTATCATTGTCCTATGTCTAATGTTTCTTGTATCTTGAATCTCTTCAATAAATGGCTATATATGTGTGTATATTTTTTTCTTACCAATATTTATTTATTTAAAGGAAAATGAAAAATAAATATCAAATGCTGGAATATATTGTTGACATGACAGTAGAATAAATACATTTCTTACTGTAAAGGACAAAAGTAAGTCTAATAATTCTCAGAGCAAAATGAGAACCCTAACTACCTCATTGGATGTCAACTGGTATTTTTCTAAATGCTTCCATCAGGCCCAATTATTCTGTGGAAGGGGTCGTTTAGTTGGTTCATATTGGTCCCCTGGTACTAAAATCTTCAGAGTTCCTAAAGCTGGCTTTTAGGGAAACTGATACAACTGAGGCATTGGGACCTGTCATCACTTTAAAAATGAGGAACCGACTTGAGGAATACAAAAATATTCTATCTCTAGTTAGTAAATCACCAACTCCAAAGTGTGTCCTTGAATCCACTTTGCATTCTTTTGAAGAGATTTTCCCACATAAACATGCATATGCAAACATTTATATTCAAGTTCAGATTTAATGAGTACAGGCATTGCTGAAATATGACTTCGATAACCAAGCTGATAAGCATATTGAGAAAGGATCACTAGGTGTTGTGTTTTCCTAGAAATGGTGCATTTAGAATACTGATCAGTGACAGTTTTTAAAAATTTCTCCATCATTCCCGGCTGAAATTATGCACTTGTAGCATCCTGACTGAAAGCAATAATGAGAAGTTCCCGGTGGTCTTTATCGTTCCTTCTCTATACCCTTGTCAGTTTAATAGTGCTTGACATGGATTCAGCACATAAAATCCATGCTTTGCACTTATATAATGAGATAGTGAGTCTAAGGCTCAATCTGGATGTTGAGCAATGTTTATCAATATTCTAAGACTGTTCGTGATGGAATAGTTTGTTGAGCTTCCATTAATGGCATTGTGTTTGAACCACTTCTGATTCCAATAAAGTGAAATAGATCTGTATTATACCTGCAACTCTAACCCAACAATTTTACACAATCATACATGAGGTCATTGCAAAAGCCTAGAATCTGATATCAAGAAACGTGTTATATTTCCTCAATGAATTCAAAACTACCATAAACAATATTTTAGAGTCTGTACAACACATAATTCTTTACAATTTATATTCAGAAATAAAGATAAAAGTTATCTGAAATTTAAATTTCTAACACTCTTCTGCAATGCCTGTTATGTTTTATTTATCTTTTTATATAAAGCATGCAAGAACAGTCTTGTCTTAAGCCCCATTCTCTGCAGGGGTTTCTTTAGTCTTTTACATAAAATGACTGGTTCTGAATATCAACAAGTTTTATTTACCTGCAATTGCTTTTATTTACCTGCTTAGACCCCCATTGTGATATTCAGACTGTGTCTGCCTCATCTGTAAGCTTTTTAATGTGACCTCACTGTCCTCAACCCAACCTCTCCAGCTCTATGCCCAAAGGAAAACAGACCTTTCTTTTTTTTAAACCCATGCTTGAACAAGATCGGCTCCACTGTTAATGATTTCAGAGACTGGACTTCTGCATAACATTTTATTAAGAGAACAAAAATATAGAATTCTGCTAAAATCTAAGTTTGCAACACCACTTTCAAGATCATAGTATATAAACTGCTAATCAGGGCATTGGAAATACAAAACTGGTTTATATTTGTCACCTTTGGGAGCCACAACCTCTTGACTCATTCAAAGCCATGAAATGACAGATATTACAAAATAAAAATGTTACACAATTTACTATAGATTTCAAGGCAGTGAAAACAGGGCATGAGACCATGCACAGGTTATAAACCTTTGACACCCACACACTTTAAAAAGAGAACGTCTCTGTGTTTGTATGTTTAATTATAATTATTTGAAACTGTTTAAAGTATCTTTTCCTACTTTTATGAATTGTAAAATATATCATCTATGGTAAACAAATAAAACCAGCCATTCAAGCACACTTTCCTCTTGAGAGTTGTGCCCTGAAACACAGGCCGAAAGACACAAACCACATCATGCATCTTGGAATGCCAGCACAGCATGGTGTTGACAGTAAACTTGAAGGAGAATGAGGTCATTTATCAGCCAGGTTTGGCAAATTGCCTCTTTAAAATTCTTAGATCCTTAACTGCAATAAATATCCGTGTTTGCAACCCCTAGAACTGTAAAAGAGAGCTGCAGCCTGTAGGAGGTGATTTCTTTGTTAAAAGTAAGGTGAACAATAGATTGCCCTAGGAGGAATAAAGCCCCAATTATTAAAATAAGTAGAATGGCCACTGCTTGTTCCACAAGGATCAACCTATGTTTCAGAAGCAAATGTGTCAAGAGGGACTTTAATTAAAATAAGGTCATTTCTACTTTAGTGGATTGCCAGCTGGAGAGATCTTGCCACTGGAAGATTCTGAATGTGTTTAACTTTGAGAAAGCGTGGAAGAAAGTTATTCCTGTGTTTCTGCATAGGTAGTTTTTATACATTTATTTTCTCTGTCTTTGTAACTAATATAATGGTCATAATAAGTAAGAAACTCTATAGACATGTAGTTTTATGAGATAAATTACAAAATATAATATTGCAAAGTATAATAACCTTTTTCTTAACTGTTATTCTTAAATTAAATCAAATAATATCAGTATGGATGAGTATCAAAGTATAGCTCTAACTAAACTCAGTTTAGAATATTAAATTTTGGACTTTCACAACTGTTTTTTTCAGGAATAATGAATATTGTGAAACGTTTGATTTAGTTAAGTTAATAATGTTATGTATTTGATAAGT
This sequence comes from Furipterus horrens, assembly GCF_987537825.1. Classification (NCBI taxonomy): domain Eukaryota; kingdom Metazoa; phylum Chordata; class Mammalia; order Chiroptera; family Furipteridae; genus Furipterus; species Furipterus horrens. The sequence continues at coordinate 16,076,649 of NW_028327171.1, forward strand.
TCAAGCCATTTTACTATTTTCAAGGAGATACAAAACTGTTACAGTTATGGCCTCTGACCTCTCAACAAGCTAACATTTTGTTGGGTGAGGAAGGGAATACTAGTGCATATATGGGGTTTATATCAATGTTTATAATGAGTAGTAATGCATATTAATATTGATACATGTAATAGCATTATAGATAAAGTGTTATGGGAGAGAACATATGGAAGTGATGAAGTAATAATTACAAATAAGAGAACTAGAGTAAGTCTTACAGCGTTCGTGAACTGTGAGTTAGCTGTTGAAAGACAAGAGGAATTTAGAAATAAAAGAGGAAGGTATATTCTAAGCATAGAGAACAGCTGAGCAAGGGAAAAAACAAAAATCTTTGACATGTGTAGAAATTATACAAACAACTTTAGGACCCAGGTTGTTTTATTAACAGGCGTGTATGGGTTATTGCAGAATTCCTCCTTTATTACTTTTTTATTCATGTCTCATAGTCATCATATGATTTATTATGTATGAAAAGACATAAAAAAATCAAAGGAGGAAAAAAGGTAATTGTTTCATAAAATGAAAGGCTTTGGGGTGAGCATGTGAATTTTCAATTCCGCTTATATTGTTAAAGCTGAACCTCTCCTTCTCAGATACCCAAGAGGTAAAGGTCATTTAATACGGAGTGGTTAGCTACAATGAGTTTTTAAATTATTCATTAATCAAACTATTTAAAATGCTTTAAAATATGTTCTTTGGCAGTTATATGGTTTTATAAATGCTTCCACTCTTATAAAATCTTATTTTTTCCATTTATTCATTCTCCAGTGCAATTTTAAAACAATATAAGAGGATCTCAGGAAGAATCCTTTAAGATACTTTCCAAAAGTTTAAATCCATTGCCTCTAGATAGATAGATTTTTGTTTAATTTATTTGTTTATACTTAGTTAGCCTAGCATAGTCTTCAAGAACTTCTGAATAAAGGCTCTAAGATCTAAGATATATAAAATAACAAGTGAAACTTTGTCTGCTCATCAAGTTCTAATTATTCAAATGTAAATTTTCGACTCGAATTTTACAGATTCTTAGTAATATCTTCATGATTTAATTGTTTATGCCTTGGCAACATAAATTAATTTTAATACTTGTTTATTGTAAGCATATCTTCTCTATTAAGGAAATAACTGCTTCCTTTTTTTAACATGTAAGTCCAGTTATGAATAAAATTCCCCGAGCTGTAGATTTGAGTCATATCCATATTGATTCAGTTAGGTGGAAAAAAAGGAAGAATTTTGTATTTTAGTTGAGCAACTCATGAGGATATCAGTAATAGAGACAAGGGACGGTGAAGGGGGACTGAATTGAAAGTACAGAGAATAAGGTCACAATGGGACACATTGAATGCAAATCTCTTGGTGACATCAAATTGGAAATACTAAAGAAATGCAGTTAAAAAGGATGTTTGGTGAATACTTTCAAAGTTAGTACATAATATGAATAAATAAATGAATGAATAACTCCTGTTTCAGATCTCAGAAAAGACTATATAAACTACAGTGTGAAGATCAGGGTTACGACTAGAATTGAAGCATCAGGCAGATCATGAAAAGAGAGATGAGAAAACTAACAGAAAGTAATCTAAAGAATATCATCAAATTCCGGTGTTTGAGAGGAATGAGTCAGCAATTTATCCTGAGAATAAGGAGCCAGGAAAATAAAAAAGGAAAGAATCAAAGTAAAGTGTGCTTTAGTAGGCAAGAAGCATCAAGTAAAATGAGACTATAAAGGCCACTGAGTTTGGCCTTTATAAGATACATAATTGAACTCAGCCTTATATATTGAAAATAATACATCATTTCATGTTGAGGCATATTTATTCATAATTATGCTGTGAAGTGAAAAAAGAGTATGTTATGTCATATTGTTTAGTTGAAGTTCTTATTTACTAAATTTGGTCTAATCATCTCTTGCTCCATCTACATGCACCTTTCCCTATGACAAACACAAACCCATTATTCCAACTATGGTGGTCCAGGTGAGATCCAAATCTGAAAGCTGACTTGCACCTAGAAATGAGCAGAGACTTGGGAACGTGTTTAGTTTGGAGAATATGTAGGCAATTAAAACTTAATTTTAAACTACCCACCACTGATATCCATGTTTCCATAACTTCTTAAGGGCCCAGGAGTACAAAGAGGACTGTATAATTAATAGTTTTACCCCTTGGATATATCCTATGGTGGTGGTTATGAGACTTTTCAGAAAAATTTTGACTAAACATTTGAGTTTATAAATTCAAACCGAAGAGATCACAAATATGTGTTCAAGTTTCAGTTCCCCACGTCAGAGTTATGTAGATCACATGTTGTCTCCAAGCCCAAATCCTCTTATATGTGATGCAATGATAATAGAGCCTTCTCACCTGCCTTAAACAGTTGCTGACGGACAAAATGTGTGGCATTGAGAATACTGGAAACTTCTCTGGCTGTTAAATTTATATGTGTCTAACGTAATGTCATAAAAGTTTAATGTTTTTAAAAGCAAGATAAGTTATTTTTTATATCACAAGATCTTCATTTTTAGGCAAAAAAAAAGTTGTTTGTTGTTGCTGTTGTTGTTGAGATGGTTCTGGTTAATATTGTTTTGTGAAACACAAAATGTTGGACTATGAAGCTCCAAACTCTTGATCCCACAGAGAAGCATCAAAGACAACCAGAAACTTTTTGTACTGACCTTACAGGATCTCTGAAAAGCAATTAAAATTTCACAGAAATCAAATAAATGCTTAATCAAGAAAAAGCCACATTTAAAATAGTAGGAAATATTGTGGAATTTTTACTTACCCGAGTCCCCATAGTTATTTGCACACCAATATTCATAGTAGAATTATTCACAATGTGCAAAAAATGGAAACAACCCTAATATTCATCATCAGATAAATGGAGGCATCAATGTGGTATATACGTACAATAAAATATTTAGCCTTAAAAAGGAATGAAATTCTGATACATGCTACCACATGGATACATCTTGAAAATATTATGTGAAGTGAAATAAGCCAGAAAAACGAAGTGACAAAATTGTTTGAACCCACTTATCTGAGACAACAAGAATAGTCAAATATTACACAGAGACCGAGCGTGCCATAGAGATTACTAGAGCCTGAGATGAGGAAAAAATTTAAGATTGTTATTTAATGGATACAGAGTTTGGGTTCAGGTTGTCGAAAATTTTCTGGAGGTAGAGGTGATGTAAATACACTTATTGAGACTGAATTGTGCCCTTAAAATGATAAATTTTAAATTATATATATTATATGGCAATAAATTTTCTCCAGAATACATTTTAAAAAATATCTTAGTACTCCCTTCTAGAGTAGAGGAGCAATTTTTGTAGTCTTATTAATAACCAGAGGGAAAAAAAGCCACTAATCATTTTGAATTCATTAAATAGATAATAGTTCTTTCCACTGAAAGGAATTTCAAAATTTCTCACAATGTTGTTGGGGGAAAAAAGTGTGGGAATGTATAAATGTGAGTTTTATTTTATTTTTAATGCCCAAGAGTGTAGTTTTGGATGTAGAAAACATTGTTCCCACTTTATCCTTTGGCTTTATAAATTAACATTCATTAAATATTAAAACATAAAGAATTAGTTCATTCCAGAGATGTTAATTTCAACCTAGAGATATTATTCTATTTATAAACCTGACACGTTTTAACTTTTTGCCTATTTCTAAAGCTTGGATTCATTATCTTAACAATGGATATCCAATATAATTGTAAATAATAATTGAATCAAAGAAAATCAAATTATGCTAATTGAAAAACTGTTCTAATATTTTAATGTAATTTTAAGAGTGCAGGCATGGTCGAATGGGAGCCAGGACTTCATGTGATTACATGAAACAACAAATACATAATTATGTAGTAACTTAGGAAGTTGACAATTTTGTTATACCCTGGGTTGCTGAAAATTTATTTAAACAAATTTTAATGATTAGAACATTCATTTCAACAAAATTGTTTTAGAAAAATCACCTAGAGCTGAAAATAGTATTTAAAATATCAAGAAAATAATGTCATAAAATTGCATATATATATAACTAAAAATACATTAAAAATTTTTATATTATAAATTTGAATGTATTAGAAAAATAGTTTAAAGACTTATGGCAAATTAAAGTGCACAAATGTCCTCTGTTGATTAAAAGATACCTTTCCATGAAAACCTACATATTTTGAGTATTCTGTTTTGACCAGTTCATTATTTTTGACCAATTTGTTTTCAACCAAATTGTTGTCTACAAATTTGGTTTGTGCAGAAGAGACTGAGTAACTTAGCAGATAGCGGTGTTGGCACGGTTCCAGGTTAGCTATTTTATAACTCAGTTTTTTCTTACTGAAGTATAGTTTCTAAGATTATCTGCTATGAGGAGCTAGAAGCAAGGAAAGTGGTTTCAAGGACTTAAAAAAGAGATGAACCCACCTTTACAGAATTTAGGACAAAGGGAAATGAAAAAATAGGATTCGATTTATTCAATTGGGGTTTGAAACCATCAGTTTATCAGCAGCACACTTATGTGATATTGTGAATAAGTTTATGATTCTTATAACCTAAATCATGACCCAGAGGACACAGGTTTGAAAATCATCCTCCTTTTTCCCTTTTCAAAAACACCTGAGACTACGATCTTACGTAAAAGCATGTATGTATTGTTTGCCCTGTGAAAGAAACTCTGTGGCTTTTCTGTTGTTGAATTCCAGGTTTTGCTTCAAACCCGCACTGTGCCCTGAAGAACAGACTGAGGGTCACCCCAAATATTTCTTGGGTAAGTTCCAGCAAAGCAGAACTAAAGATCATAAGTGATCATTTGCTGCTCTTGTTATGTTTATGCAAATGAACAGGATAAATTAAAAATGGACTTAATGTAGTCCCTTTAAAGACAAGGAGGGTAACCTTAGGGAGAAAAATTATTATTCAAGGAAAATCGCAATGATCACTAGTAGAGTATAAAATAGGGCAACTAACCATCTTAAAAGTTTCTTCTCATTTAAAAGATGGTTTCACTTGAAAATTAAACCATGTCTGTGATATCATCAAAGATATTCAAGTTGCAGGCAAATAGAATTTCAAGTGCCTTGCAACTGGATGTCTTCCCAATAAGACAGTCTTACAGATTTAGAGACTTGTTTGTGGGTTATGTTACATAAATTAACATGTGTTTTCTGTTTTCAAGGGACATAAGCCTATGATCACATTACCTAAATGATTGTATGCATAAGCCTCACTTAATCCTCTCTGCAGCGCTGCCTCCTGAGACTCAATGGTTTGGCTGAACTAAATGGCTGAGTTGGTGAAGAATGGGGTGGTCTGTGGGTTTCACTTTAAAACTGGTTTCTCTTTTCTATACTAATGGCTTGGACAGAAAAGGCCCAGAGCTCTGAGAGGGGGAAAACCTAAACTATTTACCTCAGCCCAAACTAAGTATAATGGGCAAAAGGGTTTTGGACAGGTGAGATGTGCCTAGCACACCTTCTTACAAAGAAGTCCCCCCCCTTTTTTTTTCCTAATATGGAACATTGAAAAATTAATCCCTGCCTTTTGTCATCTAGTAGTTATGGATTGAATGATGTCTTTTAACCCTTTTCGCCAAATCTGTTGCCCCCAGAACACAACAAGGACACCAGCCTGTTAAACCAAGCACGCCATTGACCAGAGACAGCCAACTGACCTGGAGTCTGCATGATCCTTCCCCATGTGGGAAGGCCACCCTCCCCTCCACACCCCCACTCTTATTAGGGATTTCTGGACCCAAGGGTAGGTAGGACAACGACCATGTCCAGCTTGAAGCAGCTAGAGGAGCTTGAGACCTTCGCCCATTGTCCCTTACAAGATTACAAAGGGTCCTAATATTTGAGGGGGGGGGATAGTTAATTTTTACAAACCAGGGGTATGGACATTGGGGGGGGATTGCTGGGGGAGGGGGGTGCTGGGTGGAGGGGAGCAAGGGGGAGAAAATAGGAACTGTTGTAACAATATAATCAATAAAAAACATTAAAAAATATTAAACATATATAGAAGTAGATCAAACAAAAACAAACAAACAAACAAAAAAAAAACCCACACTGGTTTGGATACCTCCCCTGCTTTCTTCACTCCAATCTCCTGTTACTTCTTTTTGTTGTCTCCTCCTCCTCCTCCTCCTTCTCCTCCTTCTCCTCCTTCTCCTCCTTCTCTCTCTCTCTCTCTCTGTGCATATATATGTAAATATATATAATACAAAGTATATTATATATGTAAATATATAGACCACTAGTAACATATAATATATATGTAAATTTATGTGCATATACATAAACTTATATGTGTATGTATACATATACATACATAAATACATATATATATATATATAAAGTAGTTTAATTGCTACTATCCCAACACTACTAGCTCCTAAATACCTAGTTTCTTCTGCACATACCAACTCTCCAGAAAAGTTGGTGAAAATTAAATTTGGTTGAAAACAAAGTGATCAAAAATAAATTGATCAAATATCTAAATAAATAAATAAATTGATCACATATCTAAATAAATAAATAAATTGATCAAAATAGTGAATCGATCAGAATAATAAAATGTGTCAAAATAGAATATTTAAATTATATGAGCTTTCATGAAGTGGTATCTTTTAATCAACAGAGGACATTCATGTATTTTAAGTTGTCATAAATTTTGAAGCCCTTTTCTAATATATATATTTCTCTGCCTGACTCTCCACCATTTCCTGTCCTACCCAAGAACAGCTAAAGACGAGCTCAAAGTATTCATCTCCCTATCTAGCTCTAGAAGTAAAAGACTTTATTTTGAATCACTGTAGCTAAATAGATTATAGAGGAGACACAAAGTTTCAGAGTTCAGAATTCTCCGAAATTATAGAGATTATGAGAGGGCTCAAGTTTAAAGTGGTGTGAACTATAGATTTCATTCTGATTCGGTAACTTCTAATAATTCCATTGATTCTGTTCCTTTCCCTTGAACGTGAAGTTCACTGTGTTTTTTTCATTTGCTTCTGTCACCACTCTCTGCTTATACAGCTGAAATGCTGCCCCTCACACAAACCCCTTTTTCCATTTTGCCACTCATGATGAAACAACAATGCATGTTTTTATATGTTTTATTTCTAAGGATCTTTAGGTTTCTGGTTTCTAAGACTTGGGGGTGAAATAACCTCCAACCATTCCCCACCAAAAAACCCTGCTAGTTATGAATGCAGAATATTCATTTTTACATCTTTGTGCCCTCCCAGAGCACTCTGTCCTTTTCCTCCCCAAATAATCATCAAGATACGAGTTGCGCCAAGCAATATTTGCAGTCGATAAGTGCTTAGTTGTAGAAATGCATGCCTCTGTTTTCTATTAATTCTTTATATGGTTTTGTTTGTTATGATGTGCCTGCTAGCCTTTTGAGTCACCCAGTCAATTCTGGTCCTACTTAAGTGTCTAAACTGCAGATTGTAAATTTGCATTATTGTTCTAGTTCTGTATTTGAAAATGGTTCGCAGCATCTGGGATAACTCTCAAAAACGTCTAATTTTTTTCTAGAATTGATGTCTCTATTGAAATTAAGTTTTCATTTAAATTCAATATGTCCAGTATATTTGAGGTAAAAGAAAAATTATAAACCAATGTTTTGTTTTGTGCATTAAAATTTTTATTGAGGGAAATTCTAGAATAATGTCACAAATAGTTAATTACTGAGTTTGGAAATTAAAAAGCATGAAGGTAGTCAAACTGGAATTATCCGATCAAGAAAATTTCAGCCGGGTGAGGAAAAAAAAAAAAAGAAAGAAAAAAAGAAAATCTCAGCCTAAGACACAACCAGAAAGCTCTCAGGGAAAATTTTCCAAGACATATAAATGAAAAAAAATAAGATTATTGAGTGTCCTTTCCTTTTCACTGCAGTTCTAGACACTGTCTAGTGGACCTTCAAGTATTATCTGATTTTTTGCGTGTTTTCACTTTAGATCGCCCTTCTTCTGAACAGGTCTATGATTCTGTAGAGGTAGAAGTCCAATTATAGAAAACGGATAGAAATGCAAATCATTCTTATCTGTAGCAAAGTGAATACTTTTTTTTTAATTTTATTTTTTAGTGGAGATACAATTGGCTACTGCTCTGTAGAAAATATGGCCTCAATTATTGCATTTGCATTTTGTTTCCTTATAAGATATGAACCGATTTTGTTTTCTCTGAATTGGTTTTAACATCTTATTCATTTCCACAATAATGAGTCAAACATTTGACACATGATAAATTTTATATCTATAGAGAATCATACTTCATCTTTTTATAAGTCACAGATAAGTCATAAATAAAGTTTCCTTGGCCCTTCCTTCACAAGCCCTGATCTACTTAAAAATGGTTCACAAGGTGAGCATCCCTCGAAGGAGAGAATTCTAGACCTCTGCTTCAAATGAACCGTGGGGGCTTTGCATTGAGTTGTTCAAGTGGAAGCAGCACTAGAGCTACTTCTGTCTCTGAGGCAGGAGTAGGATATCAGGATTAACTCTCTGCTGTTCTCATTATGTATCAATCAAGAAGATGCTTTAGTTAGGTCAACTAGGAGTCTTGCGTCCTGTGTCATTATTAACATTTACTGGCATTTATAAGTCTCAACTAGTTATAATCAGATACAATAAAAAACAAAATACGGTTTTGTTTTTGTTTTATTTATTTTTTATTATCTTCACCTGAGGACATGATTATTGATTTTAGAGAGAGAGGAAGGGAGGAAGAGAGAGAGGAAGGGAACATTAATATGAGAGAGAAACATCGATCCTTTGCCTCCCCTACGCTCCCCAACTGGGACCAAACCCACAACCCAGGCATGTGCCCTGACTGGAATGAAACCTATGACCTTTTGGTTTATGGAACAACACTCCAACCAACTAAGCCACACCATCCAGTGTTCAAAATATAGTTTTGATATCTCTTAGAAAAGTTTGGTTCTCAATAGAAAATTTCATTTTTATATCTTTAAAGAAAATATTCAACAAAATTTGAAATTTACATTGAAAAAATGCTTTAAGTTTTTTAAGATAAATTTTTCAATTTTCTAAAAGATTATGCAATCCTTAGATTTCCTTAATAATATATATTTATCGATAATTTTTATTTTGTCCTTTTGTTCAGCTGCACAATTATATGTCTTAATTTTTTTTCTTTGGCTTATAATTGCTACCCTTTAATATTTTCTCCTTATTTGGAAAGTCTATCTTTGAATTTCAAAAACTGGATTTGTCATATTTCAGTTCTTAACATTTTGAATAATTCATTTTTCATATAATTAGTTTCCTACAAACATCTCATCTTTTCTTACCCTTTTACAACCTATTAAACATATCTTTTGTTTTGTTTCATGATCTTCTGAACTAGATTTACTTTAATAGACTCCTAGAATATATTCATCTCTTCAAAATAATGACATTCATAGGACCATGTTAGGATGATTAACTGATTAAGAGTCTTTCATATTCTAAAAGAATCCTGAGACATTCTCAAAAATTTCCAGAAAGAAACACTATGTATCCTTTTAATTTATTAATAACTTCAAGGAAAACAGTAATATGGAAGAATAACTAGCCTTATAAGAGTCAATATTCACATTTTAGTATAAGATTTTTTTTAGTACCTGATATTACATTTTTTGGATTTTAATATACTCAAAACTCTGACTAGACATAATTTTAAAAACATTGAACATAGATGAATAAGTTTTACAAATCTATAATACAGCATAATGTATATAGTTAAGAGTATTGTGTCTTATATTTGCAAATTAGCTAAGAGGGTAGATCTTATGCAGTGTTTTTATCACAGTAAAATAAAATAAAAAGGAAAGGATGAAACTTTTGTAGGTGATGAATATGTTTATAGCACTGATTGTGATGATTGTTTTATGGGTATATAATTACCACTAAATTTGTCAAGTTGTATACATTAAATACATATACTTCTTTGATTGTCACTCATAACTTAATAAAGTGTGTTTTAAAAATAGAATTGTACATAGAAATATATTGTTGAAACATTTTTTTTTTAAGCCAAGCCAGGATAAAAATACAATAGTTTTAAGTGTTCACACAAGTTTGATTAAAACAAACTTAATAATAAACACTAATGATGGACAAAAGAATTTCTATTGGTTTTCATGGGCATTTTACTAATCCACAAAAATTTGAATCCAACCATATCAACAAAAACATTGAAGAACCAAACTAAAAATTAAGAATAGAAATGCATGGGTATTCAAATACATGTAGCTAATTTTAATAGTAGAGAAAACATTTTCAATTATTCGGTATTGGCAGGTGGTAAAATCTTCTTCATTAATTAATCTAGTCCACTACAAGTCATTATTAAACCAATAAATAACTGCATGAGACTTAAAATTTTTCATGTTCATTTACTTACTGAAAAAGTTACTACTTACAGCTCCTCAATATATCTAATATCATATGATATCCCATTTAATACCACTCCCAAATAATTCTATAGAAGTTTTAATCTTCTAATAAAATTAATAACATGAGTCGTCGTCGGCAGCCGTCCGTCTCGAGAGACGATGGTGTAGCTTCTTCAGAGTCTATCTGCACCGCCAAGAATGGCTGTGCAGTCCGACTCGGGAGTGACATGGTATCTGTCTCCTCCCGTGTTGAATCGACATCTTGCGATGACGCTGAAGCTACAGAGCCTGGGCAGGGTAATATGGAGGGTCTGCTGTTGCCCATGCAGCAGACCCCCCCTCTCTTCGCAGCTGAAGGGTCCAAGGGAAAGACGGAGTCAATACAGCTTGGGTTCAGGTGCGCCGCAGGAGTTGCCGGTGTTGACTACAACGTCAAACCGCCTTAGGGACTCCGGCTCCGGATTTTCTGTCGGGGTTTACTCCCTTAGCCTTTCCCCTGAAGAGGTATGCCGCAAGGCAGCGGAGGTTTTTTGGAGTCAGAGTTTTCCTTCTCTGATGTACCCTGACTGGAAGATCGAACCAGCGACACTTAGCTCGCAGGCCGACGCTCAATCCACTGAGCTAAACCAGCCAGGGCAATAACATGAGTAGTAATAGAGATAATGCAATTCACAAGATAAAAATTAACTCTATACAATTTTTAAAGTATGATTTTAGAGGTTATAAAATATGAGCCTAACAACTAGTTCTGAACCATTCTTGTTGGCACACAAATCCCCAGTGAAGATGTGAATTAAGTCTGTTACATGCTGTAAAATTATCAGATGTATTTGAATTGGGAGTGTATAAGAGTCTATTCTGAGCTTATGTTTGCCTCAAAAGTCTATGTTTTCTATCAGCTTTAGTTACCTTTCTAGAGATGATGACACTTCTGTGTCTTTCATGAACTAGATACTGCTTTAAAACATGCTGAAAAGTCACTTGGGGACAATGTTCATACTATTGAGTTTGGAAAAGAATTACCCAGGCTGGCCTTTCAAACTGCCCTCCCTATTCCATATTATACTCTGCTTAGGCTTTGCAGACCTATTTTATTTTGTGTAGAAAACAGGTAATAAGTTATCTTTTCCATCTAATTTTTGACAGTAATTATAACATAAAGAGTATGAATTAGGGCAGGGTGTAATTCCTACTTAGAGAGGAGGGGGTAAGTATATATATCTTAAATATATCTTCCATAGCTTGAAGTTTTCACTTAACATACCTATTTCTTAGTTTGCTTGTTTTTTTTTTGTTTGTTTGTTTGTTTTTTACCTTAGCTAGTCTAACTAGGTTTTAGCCTTACTATTCAATTCAATGATTTTCAAATTTTTCATATTCTTGTAATTTGATGCAGTGTTGACATTTCGGGGCCTTCGCCTGTAGTTTTAAAATTTATACACTCTAAAAATGGAGATATTTTAATAACTCATTTGGAAACAAACCTGACCTGAACTGGCATGAATTCTATGGCCTTTACTTATTGTATTTAATATAAATATGTATTGGTTCTTCTACAGAATAATATATTGGGAGGTTTGTCCTAGAACCTTCTAATGAATGCTACAAAATATACCACATATGCATTCTAATAATTTTATAAGGTCTTAGAGATTCTATGCTTCATGCACATCTGGTCTTAAAAGTTTGAATAGAGGTTCATGGAACTCTATTGCTTGTTCCTAACATTTTAACTGCATCATGACTGAAACTAAAAATCCATCTTTCTTCTCTTGTATCTTTCTTTTTTTTCTGATTACTTTTCCTTTATGGCACCTCTCTTGTACCAACTCTGCTTCCGGTGTCTGTACCCCTTCCCTGGATGTGTAGGCTAGTGCTGCATAAGTAACTCAGAACTCTGATGTTTGAAGCAGCAACCATTTATCATTCATACCTGCAAGATGGCCTGGTGCTCAGTCGATCTGACTTGGCCTGTGCTTCTCACCTCAGCTCTGTGAGCAGGCTGAGGGAGGACAGATTCTGCCACAGTGAGTAGGACAACTCAGTTCCTAGGTTATTCATTTTACACGTGCTCTTTATGAGGTGATGCAAAGGTTCAAAAGAGCAGAAATTTACAGGTGAGCTATGAGGCTGGAGGAGGTGGGAGGAGTGGGGAGATAAGAGTAGAAATGACAGAAGTGAAAGACTGGATCTGATATATATATTTAATACTAAATTTCTGCTGTTTAGTTTCTTCCCATCTATCATTATATGCATATATCTTAGCAGGTAGAGAAGATCATACTGGTTTACATGGCCACTTATTATGGGAATATGAGCACTAAGAATTATAACATAAATAAAAATCAAAGAATCAACTACTCTAGTTTATTATAATCAATCCCCACTTTTGGAAATAAAAAATAATAATAAGATATTTACCATCTAAATAAATGTTTCCAGTATGATCATTGTAAGGATTACTTAGTTCCAATTTTATACACTGGAAATGTATGTTTCATTATGATCCTTCTTAGCAGGGAGCTAGGAATTACTGAGGACAAGGAATTTGCAATTTTCTAGTCCTAACACATTACCATGCACCAGGATACATATGAATAGTTATAATATAGGTGTTCCAAAATAAAACAAATGCTGATTAAATCAAGAAAATAATGTAAAATAATTTATGTTTATGAAACTTACCTTTCTCCAAATAAATTTATAATTGTGACAAGAACTAAATGAGAAATAATCGATTCACTACAACAATACAATATGGCTGTGTCTACAAAAGTTGTAATTTTCTAAAAGAGTTTTACTTTCGTTGAGATCAGCTAGTCCAACTTAGGCCAAAATATAAAGATATTAAGAACTGTGTAAGGCAAAAGAAGCTCTTTTTATCTGCATGTTTTTATGTTTTTGAAATAAAACATCTTATAGCATAAAAGGGAAAGAAAATGCAGTAATTTTTTTGTAATTAAATTGGTACTTCCGAAAGATTTTTAATGTAAGATAAGAACATTAATTCAGAGAGGCATCAGGTGTCTGACTCTGATTTGGAACAACAAGTAAGATATAAAATGTTAGGTATTTTTGCAGATACTTTTTTTTTTTTACATTAAGGATACATGGATTAATCATTTCCATAATAATGGCAAAATACTTAAGAATAACTGTATAAAGAAAATCTTAAGAAAATGGGATAACTTACAGTATAGCCTTAGAGCAACTATAAATAGTGGTTTTTGTTGTTTGGTTAATTCGTCGTCGTCGTCGTCGGCAGCCGTCCGTCTCGAGAGACGATGGTGTAGCTTCTTAAGAGTCTATCTGCACCGCCGAGAATGGCTGTGCAGTCCGACTCGGGAGTGACACGGTATCTGTCTCCTCCCGTGTTGAATCGACATCTTGCGATGACGCTGGAGTGTCCTCTCCAGTGAAGCTGAAGCTACAGAGCCTGGGCAGGGTGATATGGAGGGCCTGCTGTTGCCCATGCAGCAGACCCCCCCTCTCTTCGCAGCTGAAGGGTCCAAGGGAAAGATGGAGTCAATACAGCTTGGCTTCAGGTGCGCCGCAGGAGTTGCCGGTGTTGACTACAACGTCAAACCGCCTTAGGGACTCCGGCTCCGGATTTTCTGTCGGGGTTTACTCCCTTAGCCTTTCCCCTGAAGAGGTATGCCGCAAGGCAGCGGAGGTTTTTGGGAGTCAGAGTTTTCCTTCTCTGATGTGCCCTGACTGGAAGATCGAACCAGCGACACTTAGCTCGCAGGCCGACGCTCAATCCACTGAGCCAAACCAGCCAGGAACTGGTTAATTACAGTGAAACATTACCATCAATTTTTGTTTTCACCCTCTTTTCAGAGGAAAATCAAGAATAATCCTTTTCCTCATAATTGCCCTTCATATTTCTTTTCCACTTGAAATAGCAAAAATTGCTATAAAAATCTTTAATAATTGTTAAATGTGATAATAAAGTTTTATTATGAATCTTTTTAAGCTTGCTCCTGTTATTGCACCATGGGCTTTATGTACACATTTGAATCACCTTCTATTAGAAACACCAACTAAAATATTTATGTATTAGGAAAAGAATATCTCTATTAATCATTGTTAAATATTGTATATAAAATTAAACGGGCTACTTTCTGGTATGATATTGTAACAGGATTAATAGGTATATGTTGAGTGTTTGCTCTTATCTTCCCTCAGTAGCTTCCTTTTCCCTTAACTGAAGTCCCTCTGCCAAGGCTGAGTCTACTGAAATTCTAGAAACAGAAAGTTATTGCCAGCGAAATGCAGAAACAAAGGCAAAGAGCTTAGAGAGTGCGTTTAAAGTTACAAGGCGGCTCAGACAGATCCTTCAGAAAGAACTCAGTGACCTGTAAATTTGGTTTCACTTATATTTTGCTTATTCTACATGGATAAAAGTGAGAAACAGTAAAGAGAATTTGAGATGCAGCTAAAAAGTTTACTGACTTTTCAAATATCTCTCATTTTTCTGTAATAACATTTTTTTTTAAGACATTGATATTCACTATAGCATTTTCACGGGGCTTCTAGGGTGTAAAAGCTGAACAGTGCACTAGAAGTTGGCATTCTAGAGATTTTACTATGATTTTGTTGTGTGACAATAGGCACATGTTAGGATGTGAGAGGCAGCTAATTCGGGGTAAATGCAACCCTATATATACATCCTCACAAATGCATAGGGATAAGAGAGAAGAGGATACATATTGCCAAGCATGTGGTGTCTTCTTGTCTTTCTGGAGAAACTGGAATGTGGTGGGGGAGTTTATGTCTGTTCATTGAAAATAACAGTTTGATGCACAATCTTGAAGAGATTCAGTTACTTTTTTGGGGGTATAGTACAGCTAGTACAGAAAACTGTAAAAGAGAGGAAGGAGGAATGGAAGGAGGGAAAAAGAAGGAGAGGAAGACACCAATATTATAATTAGTCATATATATATCCTGATGCATGGTAATGTGTTTGGACTAGAAAGTTGCAAATTCCTTGCCCTGAGTAATTCATTTTATTTGTAACTTTTTTTTTCCAGTTGGAATGAGGCAGACTAGATTACCTCTACTTTCTTTTTTTTTTTTTTTTTTAATTTGAACATTCTGTATCATCCCTCAATTCTGGTGCCAACACTGTCTCTACCTAGCTATCGAGCCTCTCCGACAGGGATTAAACCACTTTGCATGTCAGTTACTTTTTCTACAATAATGGATTGAGTTGGTAGTTATCAATCCCAATAGGTCATCAGAATAACTTGAGATACTATTGCATTGACAAAAAAGTTTGTTTGATTTTTTTTCTGTAAGATGGCTGTAGTAGTGCTTAGTTGTCTTTAACTTCATCCCAAACAGTTTTGTTAGATTGTATTGTGACAGCTGTTATATCAGCATGCATTAAAAAATATATCAAAATTGGTGAATATTTGTGTAGCCATTTCAATACTGAACATGGAAGAAAATAAGCAACATTTTCAGCGTATTATGCTCAATCACTTAAAGAAAGGTAAAAACGCAACTGAAACGCAAGAATAACTATTTGTGCAGTGTCTGGAGAAGGTGCTATGACTGACCAAATGTGCCACAAGTGTTTGTGGAGTTTCATGCTGGAGATTTATTACTGGACGATGTTCCATGGTCCTGTAGACCAGTTGAAGTTGATAGTGATGAAATTGGGACATTAATGGAAAAAAATAAACTTTTTACCATGCGGAAGATAGCTGACATACTCAAAATATCCAAATCAATAAAGTTATTGGTGAAAATGAAAAGTGTGTGGTTTATTTTATGCAAAAAATCATGTGGACATTTTGACCAACCCAATAATTAAAAATACTAATTAGTTGCTTCTAGACATCTGCAAAAAGGACATGACACAATGCTCCATCAATCTCAACACATGGGAAGTTCAAGCAGACGACCGCCTAGCCTGGAGGCTCGCGGTCAGGCAAGGTACGTCACGTGCAGAGGCTGCGCGCAACGAGGAGGCGGTCCAGAAAAGATCGAGGCGGAAGCAGCGTCAACAGCAGCAACAACGGCCATCTGCCTTCACCTGTAACAAGTGTGGCAGGGATTGTCACTCCCGAGTCGGACTGCACAGCCATTCTCGGCGGTGCAGATAGACTCTCAAGAAGCAACACCATCGTCTCTCGAGACGGACGGCTGCCGACGACGACGACGAGGCTACATTTGAAACAGTCTTCCAAAAGTCAAGAAAATTTGAGACCTTCAACTTTTTCTTTGAATGTATATTTGGTTACCACATAGTGACATCAGAATCCCATTGTAGGAACTTACCATTTTAAACACGTATTAAAGATATTTACTTTACATTTAATCAGTCTTGATCTCCTAAAGTAATACCAAATGGTGTATTTTTAACAAATGCTCCAAGTAATTTCAGGAGGGAATCAGGAATGGAAATCACTGGTTTTAATTTTTTTCTAGTTAATACTATGGAAAGAAAGTAATTTCCAGAGTACTCAAAGCTGTCTTCTGGAGTGGCATTTGCCTTTAGTAAATAAAGGTGAAGCTCTCAGATGAATAAATATTTTCAGTGGTTAAACTGAGCTAACACCAGGTGCTCAGAGCTTGGGCCTTTCTCTTTTTCCAGCAATTTAGAGAAGATACATTGAAAGTGGCAGAGATGGAAGAAAAGAGTGCCTGGAATTATGTGAGGAAATTTAGGTGGTCATATTATGGTTCCAAATATTTCTGGTCCTCCTGAAACATAACAGAATTGTATTCTTCTAACCTTATTAACTAAGATGACCACATGATTTGGACAATGTAATCAGAAATGGTGTGTGTATGTATGTGTGTGAGTATGTGTGTCTTCTGGTCTGTGATTTTAAGAATCAGTATTCTTTTTAATTCTAATCAGAAACAAGGCAAAGCTAACACTTCTTGTTGTCATTAACTTATAGGGAACTGGGGACTTCTCTAGAGAAGGAACTTTTCTCATACACATTCAGAATTCTTGGATCTCTCAGCTCCAGCACTGTGCCTGGCAACACTCAATGACTTTGCATCATCATGCATACATTGATGTTTAGCTCATTTA
Source organism: Furipterus horrens (assembly GCF_987537825.1). Lineage (NCBI taxonomy): Eukaryota > Metazoa > Chordata > Mammalia > Chiroptera > Furipteridae > Furipterus > Furipterus horrens. Next base: position 16,094,147 of record NW_028327171.1, read on the forward strand.
GCTATAGCGATTAAGAAAAATACACAAACATACTCACCGGGAAACTATTTATACAGTGCCAGCAACGCTGCCTGCTTTTTTCCTCCATGAGACAGTCACCAGAGTAAGTATGAAATAAAATGTGAACATTTCTTATCTCAGTTACTTAATTTTGCATTCAGTCCACAAATAATTACTGAGTGCCATATATTCTAGTTTCTTTGGATCATTGCTGACTGAAATTAAGATTTCCTGCTATAGGGAGCTTATGTTCTAGTGGAGGGAGGCACATGAAAAATACTAAACCTAATAAATAAGTAAATTATGCATCATGTTAAAATTGATAAGGTCTATGGGAAATGCAAAACTGGACCAGAATGAGGGGAAATAAGTAGCACTATTGTGCAGCTAGAGAGCAAGTTGCAGATTAAAGGAGAGATTTAGGAGGGGCCCTTTAAAAAATACAACCTAAGAAAATATGTGAAGGAGGTATGAGAATTAGCTAAGCACATGTCTTCAAAAAGTATGTCCCAAGCAGAATGATATGTTAAACAAGTGCCTTGTGTTATTCTGCATTTCTGATCATCAGAACATCAATAAGAGTTAAGGTCAGAGAATTAACAGGGGGTCTTATGGACCTTGTATGAAATGAATTTTTATTGTGATTAAAATGGCAATTGATCACCAATTTTTGAGCAGAAAAATAACATGGGTTGGCTTGAATATTTGAAGATCTAAGGGCTATTTTCAAAATAAAATAGACTGTGTAAAGAAAAGGTGAGAGCTGGAAGACCATTTGTCATGCAACTGCAGTAACACAGACAAGAGACTATGATGGCTCAAATCTGGGAGGGAGGAGTGGAGTCAGTTAGGAAGAGTACATGTTTCTTCTATGTCTTGGAGAAGAAATGAAAGCTCAGAGGATAAAATAGGAATTGCCTGTATACAACTCATACTTTCTGAACCTTAAAAATATTTCTGAGTTGGAAAGCTATAGAGAAAAATAAAACACCTATGAGCTCACCTGCAAGATAAACTATCCAGAATCAACTGAAGTCTTGTGTACCCCTATGCAATGACAGTCTCTGAGGTAACCATTTTTAATATTTATAAATACATTCATAAACTATTGATAGGTTTGATTGGCTTGATTGGCCAGCTTTTAGATTTTATAAATAATATTCTAGTACATATAAATATATATACCTTTTTCATCAAATTTTTACTTTTTAACATTATCCATATTGATAGCTTCTTTGTTTTAATTACAGTTTTACTTCATTGTAGAAATGAAATGCCTCTATTCTTAGTATGAAATTTTAGGACATGTCACTTATATTCAGGGAAATTAAAATTGAAAACCCAATGAGATCCTTGGTATTACATTTTGTGAAATATTTTTGAAATTAAGGTGTCAAAAATGTAGCAATAATTAAAATGTAACAATTCTTAGAATTGAATATTAAGCAATGGTAACTATCATTACTGTTGGGTGGAAATTTAAATCAGTACTACTGAAAACCAAATATATATATGTCAGCATGTCAGAATGTAAAAAGGTCTTTCTTAAAACCTAATGAGATAAAAGAAAAAGACTCTTGCATTGGGCTTTCCCCCTTGAATCCTGGTGAATGGTTGGTTTTGGGGCCAGAGCCCAGAGCCAGGCCCCTGCGAGGCAATTTATGTAGGTCTCCTTTGAAAAAAGAGAGAAAGCAGCAAGTGTTCCTGCCCCAGTTCTTGGCAAGTGGACAAAGGATAATAAAAACAATGGGTCCAAAAATACACATGGACAGTAAGAAGACCGATATAATCACATCTTTTTTTTTTTTTAATTTTATTTTTTGTTATTCAATTACAGTTGTCCCATTTTTCCCCCATTACTCCCCCCTCCCAGCCCATCCCTTCTCCCACAATTATATCCCTCCCGGTTGTCCATGTCCATAAGTCATTCATATACGTTCCTTGACCTGACCCTTCCCTTACTCATCCCCCTTCTCTCCCTCCCCCCTCCCCCCTACTGACTACTATTCTAGTCTTTGCCTATTTAGTTTGTTTGTTTGTGTTGTATAATCACATCTTAAAACAAGAAGAATCATAACCAATATGAGTGAATAATTACATTTGCAATGTAGTGCCACTTCAAGAGCAATAGTATAAAACCAAGAAAAAATCGGTATTAATTAACAACGAAATTGTGTTGTAAGTTTTACATGATGATCTAAAAGAATGAAGAAAGGGAAAAAAAATTAAAGTTGCGGATGGCCAGCATGGTTAAGGAGCAGATGAGATCTCAGACAGTAGTGACTACTGATTTGTGGTTAGAACATTGTTCCCATATGATGGACTTGTGTCTGTGGCTTGATCATTCCCTGCCTAGAAAAAATAAAAGGCTCTCATATCAGATACATCTGTTGAAATCATGACTACTTTGTTTACCAGACTCAGTAACAAGAAAAGCCTGCTGTAGCTCAGCTGTTATTGTGCTGCAATAATTAGAAAATAATATCTGATTTCATGGGAAATCAAGGAAACAAGGACAGCATGAAATACCAAGCAGAAAGCCTCAAAAAACAATGATTTCAAGCCTAATTGTGCTAGTCCTCTCTCTTTTGTACAAACAAATAACAAAAAGGTCATAATAAGAGAGGAAGATACAGTTTTTATTTTCTTAGGAATGAAGTATAGACCTGAATGACAATATTATGCCAACACTAAACTTTACCAAAAACAAACATTAAACCTTGGGAAACATCTGCTAACATATCCCCAATGCATTTTAAAATATTTTCCTTCCACATTTAGCCAAATATGTCTTTCTCTCATTTGCTATTTTTTTGCAAGTATATGAGAGCCAATATTTTATAATTAAGAAATATATTCCCATATGCTTTTCCCCAAGGGCTCTGTTCTTTAGTAGAATGTAATGTGAACTCAATAATATTAAAGATGACTTAAAAATGTATAAACCTCTAGCATGACTATTGCTAAAAGACAATCATTAAGCTTCAATCTGCACAGTAGCCCTTCTGTGCATTGAATTAAGTGAATTCGCAATGCAGTCCTTGGCCATTGGACATTAACAGTTAAAGACCAAAAACTGTGAAAAAAAAAAAGAGGCAACTCTTTATTTTTTTGACAAAAAGATATATAAAGGTAATGAAGCTAACCTTTGCTGAAAATCTGTCTTTATACAATTAGGTTTAATCTTCACCATCTTTTAGGGTGTTGGGTATCGCTCCTATTAAAGTGGAGACGCTGCAGCTTGCTGAATGGCACCAAACAGAGCCAGTCGAGTTAGTGGAGGAATCAAACCCAGGTCTCTGTGACTCAAAACTTTGGCACTGTACATCATTGTCAAAATATAACAATCCGGAGGTGCTTGAAGTTATCTGTACTTTTGAGTCCTTTGATCTTTGACCCTAATCATTCAACTGTTACCTCTTACTCTTGGGACTTTGAACAGACAGCTTCCCAAATCCATTGCCTTCCCTTATCCAACATATATCCCTGGGGTGTCGGTTGTATGTGCAGATTTCTGAGTGAAAAAACAAAATTGTTCACACAGTAGATGTAGAGTAAAAAAAACAAAAAAAACAAACAAAAAAAAAACAATTTAGCATGCTCAAGCACCGGCAGGAGACTCTATCGCAAGTGATCTGTGAATCCAACTTTGGAAAGCACTTTTTATCTGAAGTCTGCTTTGATTGTTCAAGCTTAGCAAAGGTGTTCCCTTTATATTCTAACATATATCTCTCTGAGTATTTCTATGTATTGCTCCCCACACTAATACTGTGGTTGCCCATTTGTTTATCAGGCTGCTTTGACTAGGTTTAAATATTCTAGAGGCATGATTCTTGATTTACGTTATTAGTCTCTGCTTATCCTGCAACCAACTCTGTCATTGGGACATAGTAGATGATGAATGAGTATTTGAATGAATGAATGAATGATATATGCCAGTTACAAATGCTATTGACAAATTCATCGACTGGCTGAGATTGACTGAGGGAATGTTTCTATCAAGTTTATCAGCTAGGCTCTTTATTTCGAAAAATAGAAAGAAGTTACACTGGGTGAAGCAGAAACATAATTAAAATTATATGAGATGACACATAGAATTACTATAAGGTCTCGAAAGATAGGACTGAATCTCTGCTTCTAGGAAACAGGGTGAAGGAATGCCAAAATAAAGTTTCAGTGAAACAGTGTTGATGTTGATGATATTCCCACCACCTGAAACTTTACAAGGAACCTGACTGCTCTGTAACCACTACTGCCCCGTACAGAGGCTGCCTCTGAGTCAAAAGTTGACCGTAAGCAACTGCCATCCTCCAACACCAAAGACCTTTATCATTGCTCATTCAAGGCAAAGCGTGGCTTGATGCATGTCTGTGTTACAATGTTGCTGACTCACACAGGTGAAACAGATTGGGGAAACAGGTTGCATCCCTATATCCTGGATGTAAGGAAGGCTGGGAATTTTAGTGATTTCTCTTCTATGTTGAATAACATGATAGCTTAATCAAACGTAAAAAGGCTAATCAAAAGATGGTAGGTGATATAATTTCCCTGTCAGTCCGGTAGTCCTCTGCACGTATTATGTGTAAGACACTGCACCAGACCAAGGGGGGATGGGGAGAATTTTCTTCAAAATACAAAAGGCTTAGGATCCATTCATTTCAATGAGTGCGGTGGCTTAATATGGTTTTTATGATGCTGAATTTTTAGAACATTTCTATGTTACTGAACTGACATGTTTGGAGAATCATGAGAAAATAAATCTTCCAAAGTTTTTGGATTAATTTTAGCATATAAATTTGAGTGGCATGTTGGTATGTAAGGGTATAGCTCACTCTTGTCTCCTGATAGTATTCATAAAAAGGTGAAAATAAAAACTTGGAAAGATGGACAATAAAATTTTATTGCTAGAATGAACTTATTGATATGGAAATGGAAGTCATGTGAAAGTTATTTAAAATGAAGAAAAGCGGAATACCAGATCTTAACAAGGACAGGCAAATGCCTTAATCTCAGCACACACAGCATGCAAAACATTCTCCGCATTTTTTAGTAAAATTCAAAATGCAGTCACAGCAAAGATGCATGATATTTTATTTACATTACATTTTAGTTCACACACATGGTATGCATTAAACTGATGTAAAATATATTTCTAAACATCCATTCAGGTTTTATGAAATCAACCAGGTAATAAGATTCATTATTTCTAAGTTGAATTTTTTTTCTGATTATTTTTTATTGGGGTAAAATACATATAACATGAACTGTACCATTTAAATAATTTTAAGCATAAAGTTCAGAGGCATTAAAGAGTCACGATATTGTGCAATTATCCCCACCATCCATCCCCAGCATTTTTCAATTTTCCCAGCTGAAACTCTGTGCCCATTAAAGACTACTCCTCATTTCCTCCACTCACTAGGCCCTGCTAACCATAAATCCACCTTCCATCTCTATAAATCTGACTGCTTAGATACCCCTGTAAGTGGAGTCATACAAAAACATTCATTTTTGTGACAGACTTTAGTCATTTAGCATAATGCCTTCTAGGTTCATCCATGTCGTAGTATATGTCCTGAGCTGAGTTCTCACTAAATCTCACTCTTCCTGGGAATCCCGGAAATATTCAAAATGAGATCCATGCTTTATTTTCCATGTAGAAAGCTGTGAGTCCTGCTGCACACATGTATGTTTTCTGAACTCCCACATGCAATCATAACCATGTGTCATTCTTTACATACCAAAATGATTGAGCACTGTGTGTAGTCTGTCTCATCTTCATCTGCCCCCCGTTAGTCCCAGCCAACAAGAACCCTTGTGTGCACTGCCACAATACCTTTCCTAGCTTTTGCCCCATTTTCATGCTCCTCAATCATCTCCACATAGCAGCCATGTCAATCTTTGAAAAACAAGTTAGATCACATCCTTCCTCAACTTAAATGCTGTCCAAGCCCCTCTCAAGGCTCTTAGTTTAAAACCAAGTCCCTTCCCTTGGTCTTCAAGGTCCCACATGAGCCAGCTGCCCTCACCATCCTCAGGGTTATCTCCTGGCACTCTTGGATTCACTCAATTGCCTCTCGCAACCCCTCGGGGCTCCAACCCCTCACCCATCAGACTTTGCTCCACTATTTCTTTGGCATGGCCATCCTCTAATTCTGTCTAAATCCCTCTTGGTTTCCTTACACGGCACCCGCTGGTTCTTTTCCACTATAACATTTATTACAATTTCAAATGTTATACTCATATGTTCATTTGTTAAAAATATGTGTCTCCTCCTGGAGTGGAAGTTCCATGAGACCAAGCACCATGCTGGTTTGGTTTACTACCATACAGCTAGGAACCAGCATGGCTCCTGGAAGAAACAGGCACTCCATGACAATTGATGAAATGGATGAATGAGTGATATTATGCTATTAAATTGAAGAATACTTTTTCTCTAACACACAGATCTAACGTTGAGTAAAATCTCTGATAGTTAAGAGAATTCAGGTGTTTCCTCAGACTGTAAAGCCCTTTAAGTTGCTCATTTAAGAAACCAAGAGGTGTGCATTCCTCATAATCCTGTCTTCAAGTTGTTTACAGTCGTTGGTAAGGATTGTCTTCCTATGCACAAAGTTGCTTTCACTGGAAATCAGGTTTAGACATTTTCATAACTCTCTTTGTTGACCTAAAGAAAAATTCTGAATCAAATAAATTACCTGGTACTCAATGGTGAAAGGAAGGAGGAAGTGTTCATGTAGATTCATATATAAATCTATATTAAAGTCAAATTTGCTTTGTCCAAAAAAGTACAAGGATTTTGAAGTAATAATTTGGTTCCAACTATGTCTCTTAACTACTTTGAGACACATGATACATTAAGTTTTGTGATTTTGCTGCCTCTAATATTTAAAGAAATTGGCAGTTCTTACTCCCCTTGATTTTTTACACCATAAAACAAAAAAAGGCATTTTATACACTTTAAAGTGTTTTACAAATGTATTATGGAGTATGTCTGCATGGATGTGGTTTAGTGTTGAGTTCCTATAGATGGTAACAAGTATAATATATAATGTACTTAAATCACAATTGTTTTATGGTTAACAGCTAGAAAACTTAAAGAGAGAATGCATACATTTAAAATTTTTAAAGAATAATAGTGTCCAACAGTGGCATCCTCAAAGGTTAGTTAAGGAGATAAGTAGGTCAGTTCATTGATTGTGCTGTTGCATTTTTCCAGAGACAGTAGCTGAGAGCAATGGCCATATTGTGTTTGACACGCTCTACTTCACAATATAATTCCCAGGTTCCCACTTCTACGGAGAGTTCTGCAGACTGTTTTTCATTAAAACCATGGCATATTTTGATTTTCCACTTCAGTTTTCCCAGGAAGAGATTGTCTCTGAGACCACTCATTTACTCTGCTCTACCCTTGAGAAACACCACTATTAATTGGAACAAAAATGTTTGAATAGCAAATGTCACTGAATCTCTCAGGAATGTTTCCAGTCTCTGCAGCTATGACAAAAGATAAAGTAAGTCATAACTACATTATCTGGATGAGCTAATGAAACAAGAGTAATTTTAAATTTTGCCAAAATGTTACAAATAGCTTGAGCATTTTGACTGATTTCATCAGTTAGCATCATTTACTGCATATCTAAATGTGTCAGGCATTTAACCTAGTTATAATGTCACCATAATGAGCAGGAAATAGTCCCTGTCCCTGTAGGATATTGGACCACAGGATAAGAAAGACAATATCAAATCAAAGAATAATGTTACAAGTGGTAAATGAGGGGTGCACATACTGTTAACACACCCGAAGGAATAAATCTATTTAGAGAGAATTAGAATGTGTGGAGTAGTCATTGCTGTGAAACTAATCCCCGCAAATGTAATGGCTTAACACACCTAGCATTTATTTAACTCTTAAGTTTGCAAAACACTAGCAACTGGCCTTGCTCATTTGTCTGTGGTTGTATTTGTTTATTATTTACATGTGAAATTTTATTATTTTCACATGGAATTATATATATAGTATTGATCTAGACTGAGGAACTGAGCAGCCTTCATTCTGGTGCATGTGGTGCCTCATTCATCGGTGCATTTGCCCAGACATGTTTACATGGCAGCCACAAGGGACAGAGGGAGAATGCACTGATGTGAAAGGACTCTTATCACTTAAACATCGAACTGGTTTATGTCATGTCCATGACATCTTTGTCAAAGCTAGTTGCAGGTCCAGATCAGATTCAAGACATAGAAATATTGACTATCTTAATGGGAAAAGCTGAAAATGTATTTTGCAAGGAGCATGGATACGGGGAAGGGAATAATTGTTGTCATGTTTTGCAAACAATTTCCTGTAGCAGACAATAAAAAACTAGTGACTCTGACCAGTGTCTTGAAGTTTGCCAATAAATTAGAGGAGGGAAGAACATTCCTTGATAATACTAAGAACAAGGATATTTCTGAGTTTAATATATCTTATAGATTTTTTCACTTTATCTTCACACGAAAGCTCTACCAAATTAAGATTTTACAGCAAAGGAAATTGAATCTGAGAGAAAGAATAAGTTACTGAAAAAAACCTACAAATAGTAAATGGTGAGTAATAAATTGACCCAAAGTTCTATTGCACCATCTGCTTACAAACAATATAGGAAATTTCCCAAAATATAATATAGTTTATTATAAACCTTCAGAGCCTCTTTACTAATTTTCTTATTTATTTTAAATCATGTACCCCTTTATGTATTTGTTTATTTTTATACATGAATATATATATATATATTTGTATATTTATATATATTTGTATATTTATATATATATATATTGTATTGGAAAATGTTGATTTTTCTATCCAGAATTTTTTTCATTCCTAATTTTACTAAATTTTATTTATATTTAATTTATTTATGTATTTATTATTTACATGTGAAATAATAAAATTTTACGTGAAATCATGTGTATAGCATATTGGAAAATGTTGATTTCTTACCAAGAATACTTTTTTTTAATCCCTGAAGGAAATTTTAATTTCTTTACTAATCACGCCCCATATGACTCAAGGTCTTCATCCTTGGCTGTAGAGCAATAACCTACTTATCCTAAGCAAATTATTGCATGGCGCTCTGATGGTAACTTTCCTTTAGTCTGAGTGTAGTTGAGTAACCTGAAATGAATAAATATGGCTCAAGGCATGAACTTAAGGACATACCTATTGAGTAAGAACAATGAAACATGTAGTTATCATGCAAAAAGCATTCATTTTGTGATGAGAGAGAAAACCAAACATAGATCATTGTTCCTTTATAGGATGGGCAGAGGAATGGAAATAAGCGGATCCTTTTTATGTTACTCAGCAATTGATCTCACTTTCATGACACCTCTGATTTCCAATTATAGGGCGTAACACTTTTCTAAAAATTGTTTTGTCAAGTTTTGTTGTTGCTGCTCTTCATTTGTTATCATTTTCAGCCAAAGTAAAGATCCACTGACCTACATCTTATTATGGCCATTGTACCATCACTTATTCCCCACCTCCACCATCACTATCCTCTACAGTTTTGGGTCTTCAGTCATTATTGTGTGAAAAAGGGGACTCCTGTTTACGCAATTACCAATGCAACCTTTTTGGGTTCATTGCAATTTGTTTACCATATTCAAGACGTTGATAACTCATCCAAGCTCTTCCTAGAACTTCAACTTGTTATATAGCCTACCGTTAATGATTTGTCAAGACACAATACATAACAAAATTACCTGTAATTACCTGTAGTACTAGCATTAGAGGGGAAGTAAAAGTAGGACTTGCCATTGAAGATGAGGTTAGTAAGGTATTTAAAGCTAACTGTGAAGGGCCTTGCTTAACTTTCTGAGGAATGTTGACCTCTTCCTGAAAAAATAAAGTTTAAAATTATTATCATTAATGTGAATACAAAGAAAAAATGTGAACAATGAAATAAATTTTGTGATCTCTGAAAAGTGATAAAAAAAAGCAGTTATAGAATTGGAGAGCAGTCAGTTTGTTTTAAAATATAACTGGAGATTCTTAAGTATTTCATCTAGCATTTTGATGATATTCAAGTTTGAGATAAGATGATCAAGAAGAAAAATATAACAGTGAAAATGGAAATTAGAGACTGGATAAGTGTTTGTTATTAGTTTTTTATAAAAAGAAAGAACTATATAAAAATGAAACAACATATGTGTATGCCTTAGCTCAGTTTACATATTTCAAAAGCTCTCGGATCAATCAAATTTCCCAAATTTTATTTCATTGACTACTCTAGCTCAAATGTAAGATGACAATGAAGCTTAAATTCATAATTTACATCCTCTTAAAACTATTCATTATTACATAAATTGTTCAAGCTCTACCTGATATGACAAAATGGTCTTATTTATTCCTTATAATTCTGTGTTTTTTGTTTTCTACAACTGAGGATCAGAACTAACCGTCTAACTGCATTATCTTAACAAAGATAAAATTTGACATAACGTTTTTAATTTTAATTTTAATTTAATCTTTATTGTATTTTTCCCATTATCATTTGGTCCCCTTTTACCCTCCTCCCGCAATAATCATCACACTGTTGCCCATGTCCATGAACCCCTTTTCTTTTTTGTGTAATCCCTACACCCCCTAAGCCCCCCCCAATAAGCTGTTATCTGTTCTCCATCTATGAGTCTCTCTGTTTTGCTTGTTAGTTCAGTTTGTTCATTAGATTATACATATGAGTGAAACCATATGGTATTTTACCCAGTGATTGCACTTCTGGGAATATATCTGAAGGAAACCAAAACACTAGTTCAAAAGAACATAAACATCGCTATGTTCCCTGCAGTGTTATTTACAATCGCCATGATATGGAGCATCCCAGGTGTCCACAAGTAGATGAGTGGATAAAACAACAATGGATATTTCCACAAGGAATTCTACGAGACCATATAAAAGAACAATTTACCTTTTGCAACAGTATGGATGGACTTGGAGAACATTATGTTAAATGAAATAAGCCAGCCAAAGAAAGACAAATGACATTGTAATTTCTTTAAAAATTCTGATTAATTTGTTTACCAACAATGTTACATTATATGCATATATTTATATGAGATACACATACATGCACATATTAATAAATGTATGATTTTTGTCATAACTAAAAACAAAAATCCCTGTATGCAGGAGAAAGCAAGGTGCACATTAAGTAGCCAGAAGGCCAGAGGCAGGAGGCTAATTCACATCATTTCCTAACACACCACAGTTACAGGTATTCATTCTATACATAGATAAAAACCAAGATGCCTTCAATTACCTTGTGGTCTGTCCAGTAACTTTGGGGTCCACATGAAAGGAGGTGCTTTTACTCAAAAATACACAGACTTAAAAGGACTGGCAAATAGTATATTTAAAAAGTGATTGAAATATGCAGTTTGACAATATGAGAAGCCACAGGAAATGGAGTAAAATATATGTGGATTAAAAATAGATGTTTAAAATACATTTTTGAAAACAAAGGGTGACAGAAAAAACAAGGTTAAATATATATTAAAATATATATTTAAAGACATATTTTGAAAACAATGTAGTTAAATATTGTAAAACTTACATGTGTTCAAAAAGTGAGATTCATATACATGTGAAAAAAAGAAGATTCACAATATTTGTTCAGAAGAATAAAGAAGAGAGTCTGATGATGTGGGAGATAAACAGTATTTGTTAGTGGAAATGTACTGTTAGAATCTGTGACATAAATATCTACTGATTGTGGAATAGTGCAAATATTATCCATCATTCTCTCCTTTCTAGATATATAAAATCTACATATGAATAGCATATGGTCTTTAGGCTATAATATCAGACTTGTACTGAATTACACTGTGATTCCTCGAGGAATTTCAAAATAATTTACTGTTAAAAAGTTAGGAAAGTGGCTTTGCAGTAGAGCAGTCATGAATAGTGATGTTGTATCGTTTCAAGAATTTAGATGCTTTTACTCTCCTTGCATTACATGACAGAATATCATAATCTGTTTACTTTCTCATTCCTTTATTCAAAAGCATCCATTGACTAATAGTATATAATAACCACTCTGTCAACTTAAAAAGACGTCTTGAAATGAATGCCCATTAGCGGAGGTAGACACGCAAGCATTTCAGTCTGTGTTTGATTATTGTATACGAGTTTTTGTGTAGACATGTTTTCACATCTCTTGGGTTTATCTAGGAGTGTAATTGTTGGATGATATGGGAGCTATATGTTTTACCACTTGAGGAACGAGCTGCCAAAATGTTTCCAAAACCCTTGGTGTTCCAAATCCTTTTACATTCACACTAGGAATGAATGAGGATAACAATTTCTCACTTATCACCAGCGTTTGTTATCTGTCTTGGACTATAGACATCTTATCAGGCACAAGATGTCATCTCAAAGTGGTTTTGATTTACATTTCCTCATTGACTAATTATGTACTTATTGGGTATTTGTATGCCTTCTTTGGGTACATTTTTTTTCAGATCATCTGTCCATTTTAATTAGGTTATCTGTAGTTTTTTTATTGAGCTGTGTTCCTTATATTCTGGATACAAATATCTTATCACATATATGACTTTCAAATATTTATTCCTGATCAGTGGGTTGCCTTTTCCACTCCTTAAAAGTATCATTTGCAACACAAAAGTGTATTACTATGATGTAGTGCTTTTTTTTTTTCCTTTTGTCATTTGTGTTTTCGGTGTTATATCTAAGAAACTCTTGCTTACCTCAACGTCATGAATTTCAACTCTAAGTTCTTTTTCTGAGTTCTAGAATGTTAGCTTTTATGTTTTCCTACAAAATATTTTTAATTTTGTTGAGTGGCTTGAAAAGGAGCTTCATAGTTATTCTTTTCCATATCCAGTTGTCTCAGCATCATTTGTCAAAAAAAAAAAAAAAAAATACATTTGTCCCTTATAAATTGGTGTTGGCACCCATGTTGAAAAATCAATTGACCATAAATATAAGGGCTTATTTCTGTACTTTCAACAGTATTTCATTGATTTATAGGTTTACTCTATGTTAGTAACACCTAGCTTGAGTACTGCAGCTTTGTAGTAAGTTATGGAATCGTTACAGTCGAATGAGTAGCAAGGGGGGGATAAAGGCAGGGCCCTCACCATTGCAATCTAACAAAGAACTTCATAGTGGAGATTAGAAGCAGTGGGAGACATGTCTTACCCACTAACTCCGCAGTCCTGGGCCTGATCTGGTAATATTGCCAGGTGTTCCAACATCACAAGAAAACACCATGCTAACATGGGAAGAGAGCCATCCCTGAAATTCTATGTATCTTTTCCACTATCTGGGAAAAAAAGCCTTTGAAACTGTGCTTTCATCTCAAGGCCAGAAAGGTGGGAGAGGGTCCGCAGTGCCCATAAACTAGCTTTGGTTAATTGCCTACTTCTGGTCGCTACCTGTCCTGAGGGAGTCCCTAGTTCTTACAGAAAGAGCCCATAAATAACTTTGGGTAACTGCTCCAACTTTAATTAACTGCCTCCCTTCACTTACATGTTTTACAATAAGATGACCAAATGGAATCTGTAGCAAGGTAAGGATTTGGGCTAACAGACCCTCTTCACACATATATAAGTTTGGGTAGTCACATCCCCCAGGAAAAAGCTGACTCCACCTTTATACGTCAATCAATATGTAACTCCTCCACTTCCCTCCTCCAACTATATCGTCCTCAGAAAAAAGGACTCGCTCTCTTGGCTCTCTTGGCCCTCTGGCCGCAGGGCCTCTGCCACCCTAGGGCAAGTTTGCCACCCCGGCCTTTGGCCCCCTTGCTTTTGCTCTCCCATTCACTAATAAACTCTGTATGCACGTTAATAGGTTTGCTGATCTGAAACTCTTTACCGCGTCAGTGAGAACAAGGGTTTCTCTGATAACAGAATCTGGAAGTTTGAGTCAACATTTTTCTTGGTTTTCATGGTTATTTGGCCCAGTCTATATCTTTTGCTGTTTTAATCTACTAGGGCTGCCAGAATCAGGCGTTGGGTGTCTTAAACAATAGAAATTTATTTTCTCACAGTCTAAAAACTAGAAGTCTGACATCAAGGGATTAGCAGGATTAGTTTCTTCTGAGTCCTCTCTCTTTGGTTTGTATATGGTCTTCTTTCATTTTCACATGATATTCTGTCTGTGTTTTGCTTGTGTCCAAATTCTTTCTGTTTATAAGGACAAATTTATATTGAACTATACACCCTATAACCTCATTTCAAGTTAATTACTTCTTTAAAGACCCCACCTCTAAATATAGTCATATGCTGAGAGAATGGTGCTAGAATTTCAACATATGACATTTTGGGAGACATAATTTATCCCCAAACACATTCACAAACATATAAATTTTAGTGCCAATTTGCCTAAAACAAAAAACATATGGGATTTTATTATGGATTGTGTTGAATGTGTATATTAATTTGGGGGATATTTGCATCTCAACAATATTATTTTCTGATTGACAGGACCAAGTATATTTCTATTTATTTAGACCTATACTTTCTTTTAATAATGATTTATAGTTTTTAATGTACAAGTATTATGCTTATTTTGCTAATTTTTTCTAGGTAATATACTATTTCACATGCTATTATAAATGGCATGTCCTCCTAATTTTATTTTTTATTTTTTATTGTTAGTATTTAGAAATACAAATTGATTTTAGAATACTGCTCTTTTATCTTGAAACTTTACTAAAATAATTTATTAATTTGAATCTGTGCATGTGTGCACGAGTGTGTATTTGCCTGTGTTTCTTTTGATTTTTCTGTACATATACATATTCCATGTCATATACAAGTATGAATAGTTTTTATACTTCCTTCCCAACACAAATGCCTTTTTTCTCTATCTTGCCCAATTTCCCTAGATAGAACTTCTCCTGCAATGTTGAGTAAAAGGGGTGAGAGCAGACACCCTTGTACAACTCCCTATTTTAGGGAAAGAATAGTCAGTGTTGGAAAGTTTCACATTAAGTGTGAACTGTGTCAGGGTGATTGGAATCCGATATTTTTGGCTCTCCCTGTTACTTGGAGCACTGCTGAGGTGAGTCTTAGATGCACTTGCTCAAATAGAGCTCCTGTAACACTGAGCTATATGGTATAAAAATTCTGGTGTCCTGTCTCATTCAGTATGAAACTGCAGCCCTAAAACTAAGAGCTGTATGGAAAAGTTGGGCCTATCTTCTTGGTTTTACAACTGGCAAGTAGAGCTTATGTCACACTGAGATGTGGGCAGAGGGAACATGTCTTTGTCAAATGCCACTGACACTCTATTTTTACTATAAGATATTTTCTTTTTTTTTCTCAAATTTGCATACATTTATTCATCAACATTTCTTACAAGTAATTTCCAGACTCCTTCAACCCAGAACTTTGGAAAAGAGGGGAAGTGTAAAACATAATTTAGAAATTGTGGAATACTTTTACACTTTGATATAATCTCAAACAACTGTATCAAGTAACTGTAGGTGATCTACTTTTATTTTATTTACCTTAATTTTTCATTATAGTCAAAACATAGCACTAGTGGGTTACAGAGGAAATCAGCATCTGTTTTGTAATAGAATGACGTTCTATTACAGTTGTCCCAATGTTTCCTCCATTGCTCTCCACTGCCCTCCCCTGTGGCTCTCCCAGTCAATTCCCACCCAGTTGTCCATGTCCATGGGTCATTTATACTAGTTCCTTGACACAATGGATTTTCTTAATATGTTTTTTACATTTTATGTATGTCTGTAGCTCCATTTCCAGATATTTCAACTGGTTATTTGTGATTTTCACCTGTTAAATGGTTGTTTCACTGAAAGAACATCAACTGAGCTTCTCATAGAAGTTGAAGATCCTTAAAAAAATGTAAATTTAAATGCCCTTGAGCCTGATAAAAGTTTATGCATATTCTATAACAATGGGGGCATAAAACTCTTAAAGATATTCAAAATGATATCAAATTGCATTCCGGATACCTTACATAGACTAAGATGACAATCTAGAGGGTCATTCCCCACTCAGCAGAGAGAGGATGCTTTCTTCTTTATTTACATTTACTAATTTTTGTGTTCTTTCTTGGTATAATAAATTAGCCAGTGACTAAAAATAAATAGTTCACGAGACTCAACAGAATGCATTCTATCTTCCTCACCTTTATCAATACATTTGAGGAACACTTTTCATTGTGTATTTCATAATGGACACATGGTTATTTTAACTGGAATAATTTATCATTCTAACAAAAGTACAAAGCAGGGGAAATTACTGTGTTTGAATCATTTCTGAGAGTAGAGAAAGTTTCATATTAACAGATTTCAGTTTTTAGAACATCGAACAGAAACATGTCAAGTTCAAACAAGTGGTAGTTCCAGCTTTTGCCTTACAGTGTGTGCAGTTCATAGACCAGCGCAGTCATTTTTTTTATTTTCCACTACATTTTGAGAGTGCCACAAACAACACATAAAGAGAATGACAAAGGTGTTCACTGAATTCACGGCTAGTGGTTAGAAGACAGAAGAGGAATGTTGAGACAAAAAAAGATCCCGAGAAGACGAGATCAGATGGACCGTCCAAAGGCGTTGAGGCTGCAGTACCTGGTCTTGGCCCGTCGCACAGTGCAGCTTCCGTCTGTAGAGCTGTCCCAGAAACAAAATCTTGCGTGTGTGATCCTGCTCTATCCTTCTGCAAAATTACACGGGTCACCATGTATTTTCCCAGCTTGATAAGATAGCATTAAGTTTGTTCTGTTACATTTGTGTTCCACTAATTCACTTTGCTGTGCTGATGGGCGTTGCCGCCAAGCGCACTTTTATAGGCTCTTTTACAAGGTTGCTCACGTTATCCAGAAAGGCAGTATCTTCCACAGTCTGGATGTATTCTGGCTTTCTTCTCACGCGGCACCTCGCCTCCCTAAAGTGGACTCGTGATTTTTTGATATTCAGATAGTTGTTAACTATCACTAAATGAGTTAATGTTTACTAATATATAATAGTATATGAGTTTGTATTTACAAAGCACTTATTAACAGTTTCTGGCACAAATTACTACATAAGTCCATGATTATCCTTAAAAATCCTTAAAATCTTTCTAACAATGAGAATTATTAGACTATCGTATTTTTCTTTATGATGAGTGTACAAACGTTACTGCATCTTTGTTCAACTTTTTGAAAATTTTTGTCAGAAAATATAACTAAAGACATTTAGTAAAAAAGAGAAACTGGTATATAAAACAAAAGTATGGATGAAATATTTGACAAAAAGTGTTTATCAATCTTAAATATCTATTACTAGCTGTAGTAATATAAATCAAGATAATTTATAATTTGGGGAAAAGACTTTAAAAATCAAGTTAAATTGTGACTGTTAAATTTATATTAAAACATATAACACTTTAAAAATCTATAGTAGTCCACGTAATGCTTATTAAGGTGGCTGAGCTTTCTCCTACTTGTCTTTTATAATAAGAGTTTGCTTCAATTGTTGTCTGTGGTAGTGGCTGTGCCAGATGTGCAGAAGATTCTTAAAACATATGAGGCTCCTGGGGGTTAATTTCTGCTTCTATGGAAACTACCCTGGTGAGCCCCAGTTTTAAATGACTTCCTGCAGGCTGACACCTGGAGGTACCTGCTCAAAGAAACATCTTTCTAAGGTCTGGAGCAACACACAAAATGAGAGAAACGAAGTTGCATATTTACCTTCCTCTGCATTTAGATATGCCAGTTAACGTTTTCATAATTTAAGGAATGATTTTTTTGGAATATACTTAGCTATGATATTTTAAATCCTCATTTAAATGCTTAGCCATACTGATAGTTTAAGAACATCGCTTTGGACATGAGGTGTGTCATGCCCGCTGATGAAAGAATCATCAATGGGTCATTTATTCACTAATTAATTTATTTGGCAAGTGTTGATTTGATGTGCTAACAGGGTGAGGTAAGACACTAATGCTGACCTGAGAATCTAGCAATCTAGTTGAAAAAGAGACCTATATAAAGATCATTCTAAGACAATCTGCAAATTGCAATCAGTACTAAGCATGCGGGGTAATTTGTAGATGTGGATATGTGGGAGGTATTCATTACCAAGTGTGAAGAAGGACCAGTCATGGAGCCCTGTCATGAGCAGATCAGGAGCCTAAGGAACAGGGCAGTGAGAGGACAAGCAAAAAGTGGAGAAGAGAAGCAATTTGGTGTCTGGATATATGTAAGATACGCTAAGTTTTGAGAGATAGTGGAAACAGAAACTACAAGAGGAAGTTTTAAAATGCCTGCAGATAGAGATAAGGTGAAACGTCACATAGTCATTATATGGTGACTGTAAGCCCATTTTTTTCTAGGGGCCACTGAAAGTTCTACAGCAGAAAAGAAGCATAGTCAGATTTGCTGGCCATGTCACAAATGGCTTGAAACAGGGACAATTAATACCAGAGGATAAGGGTTGTTGACCAGAAAATATGAAAGCCTAAAATAACGCAAAGAATAGAGGAATATAAAGAAGAAAAATTAAATATTTGCATGGAATAAAAGTTACAAGGACTTGATGAAGGGCTGGTTATATGAGAGAAGGATTGACTATGACCACGTGTTCTAGTAGGTCACTGGTGATTCCCACAACTGAGAGAGCAAGTATTAGACGTAATCAGTTTGAGGTGTCTGTGTGTACGCAGGCAGAGGTGACCAGCAGGAGGTTCTGCACCTAAGTCTGAAGTGGAGGGTACATGCTATGCTAGACAGACACTGGGCCTTACCCACCTAGACTCAGTTAGTGAATTCAAGCAATGGCTATAGCTACCCAGCATAAGTGGGTAGACAAAAACAACAATGATTTAAGTATAGGATCTGTGTGTCAGGTAGCCTTGCTCTGAGAAATCACCAGGGGGACAGTCTAGCATTTTACACCAGGTTTATTGAAGGAAGGGAGTGAAAGGGGTTAGAAGTAAGAGGACACTCCTGGACCAATTCAAGGGCCTGTCGGAGCAAGGGAAGGGGAAATGGAGACTCCTGGTCCGCCTTGAAAGCCCTTAGGAGTCCCTGGGCTGTGTGCCTGCAGGCACCAGCTCCATACCTTTCCAAACATACATTTCAGTTAGGGTGACTTTACCCATCAACACATTCGGCATGTGAATTTGTACATGATTCATTTGCATACATCAAAAGTCCAGGCAGGCAGTCCACTGCCATTATGATCTGACACAAGGGAATGTTGAAATATTCTCACAGCTCCTTTTTATAGGTAAGTGGTTAAAGGGGAAAGTCAGGTCTCAAATTTTGTTCAAAAAATATGGAATAATTGAGATCAGTGGCATCAAGAGAGTTTGGGATTATGACAGTTTATAAATCATGCATGCCATATACATAAAAATTATTTTGCCATTCTATCTTTAATCCCAATTCTTAGAAATTAAGTTAATACTATTGGCTTTTATTAATATTAATTCTTAGAGATAATTTTATGATTATTATTCTTTTCCTTAAAGGTTAATGTATATCCTTTAGTTAGGATATACTAACACTTCCTACAAAAGATAATTAAATTAGCATTTGGGTCATTCACTTGCATCTTTTCTTCTGTTTTTACACTTCTAATTTTTATACTTTATTTTCTCAAAGACTAAAGTGCTTATAACCTGTTCTAAAACCTTAATAAGATTTTGTTCTCATGTATAGATTTTTTTCTAACATTAAAAACATATTACTAGCATTTACAATACTAGGATTTTATAAATATGTATTACTTTAGAATCAAACATTAGGATAAAAGCCATAGTTAAGGAAATGAAAACTTTGAACCTATATCTGCGTTACTTAGAGGAAAATACTACAGACATGTAAAACAGAGCCGGCTTCATTTTATGAGTTAAGGAAATGGTGACACACATCAGAACAGTTTAATTTTAATTAATTACATTTCCTGCTTTCTAATATTTGATCTGAATTGATAAGTTTTCTACTCCTACCTAGAAAAGAATTACTCTTTCTTTTGGTGTTGCATGCCATAGTGAATCCACCAATCTCATCCCTTTTAATTTTTCTTTTCCCCAAATTTTGCAAATATCTGGCTCAGCATCCTGCAACAGGCATGTAAATTTGGCTCACTAAGCGTAAAAGCCTACGTTCCTCCACTGGGCCTTCCTATGCTGAAGAAGCTGGAGCGTTCAAAACAAAACACTATCAACACAGGCTTACATTTCCTAACTTCCCTTGCAAGTTAGTCTCAAAAATCAATTCAAAAATGAATTGATTGGGCACAAAAGGCTGGGTGCTCAGGCCACTTATTTGCTGGTGAGAATAGTAACAGACAAACTTGAGACAAAGGACACAGTACTGGTGACAGTCTCCAAATCTTTGGATCACAGTAAGGATGGGAGTGGCTGGGGACAACATGCAACACTTGTTTTGCTGGGATCAATGACTCTTTCCAAGCCCTTACAGAGGCCAACTTGAAGTGTACTTCCTAGACTTTCTAACATTTTATTGTTTACTAAATTTCCTGTATTAAAAATACTTTCTGTTTAAAATATATAATTTTTGTTACCTGCCAATCACTTTTTTCTGACACACATTCTTTATATTTCCTATAAATTAATAATATATAATTATATAATATTTATATAAATATTTTAAAAGATTATTAGTGCAAATTATTTTTAGTTATTTCTATGAAACTTTAGAAATTCTGATAATTATGAGACCTTGAGAAGTAGAGTAAGCAGATATCTGTTCTCAGTCTGATATCTAATCTTTGTGTTTTTAAATTAATAACTATAAAACAGATAGAGCTAAAAGCACACCCATTATTATACCATTATAAAAAATTATACTTTGCATTTATTTATCCTTTGTATTATATTAACTTAAATATTTATTTTTTTAAATTTATGTTTTCTATATCTTTCACTATGAACTAGATGTTAAAGTTTTACTAGAATTTGACAAGGAAATATTAACCTCATATGCACATAAGCCAGAACTAATGGTTTGTACTCTGTTCTAACTTTGACATTTCAGACCTGTGTTTCCATTGTCACATTAGTTGTCTTGTAAATTCAGTATCTTGACTGTTGCTGGAGGCACGTGCAAGGCCCAGGACTGCCTTGATTAAATGCTAAGGAGTAATTTTGAGTAGAAAGTTATGTTCAAATACACTGGTTTTAAAGGTGTACATTGCTAAAATGTTTCATCAGATACCACCATCCATGCCATCCTCACAAAAGCATGATTCATTTTGTGGTAGATTGATTGATTGGTTGATTGATTGACTGATTTAATTTTATTTTTTCCCTGCTTTTGCCAACATGAAATTCAGGTTTAGAGACTATAGATTTGGATTTGAAAATCTTACCACCTGAAAAACAAATGAGAGGTTCCTTGAATTGTACGTAATGTCATATCCAATGTTAATGTTGAGGTAAACACAACAATGCATCCTAATGACTTTTAGAAATAGTAACAAGAAAATTAGGGAAAACTTGGAATCCAAGTTAATTCTTGCTAATGATGGTTTCTGGTGCTCAGTGCTTCAGACTGGAGATTTAACATAACAAGGTGATTAAATAGGGCAGATTAATTAATGAAACACATATACACACATATGCAAACACACACATAATAAAGTGGCATCTAGGATTCTCAATTTTCTGTCTAAATAAAAACTATCTCCTACCCCTGGCCAGGTGTGTGTGTGTGTGTGTGTGTGTGTGTGTGTGTGTGTGTGTGTGTGTACACATACAGAAATATACACACTGAGAGAGATAAAGGAGTAGATACTGAGGTGTGTGTGAGTGTGTGTGTATCTGAGAATAGCGGGTGTAAAAATGATAGGGTGGGTGGAAAAGGGAAGATTGTCAGAGGGACTCCACGACATGCTACTGAAAACTCATCAAAGGCACTGGACATCCTCATTATCAGGGAAATAAACTTTTCTGAGCTCCTACATGCCTTAAGGAGATGTAGTACTTGTCAAGCAGTCTTTGTCTTAAGAACTGGATGAGCTTCTCTGTCTTTCCAGCATATTCATATGAAAGAATGTATCTAGCTTGCAGTTGAACCATCATTAAGCAGCCTTATTACATTGGAAACTAGTTTGAATCTGCTTATACCCAATTAAATAAAAGCACACATGACATTTTTCTTATTAAAATCATGAAAATAAAATTATTTCCAAAATAGTACAAATATAAAGGTCACATATCCTTTAAAATAAGAATGTATAATTTATATCAGCCTAGAGCTGCCCTCTTGCTATATAAACATATTTTTAATATTTGCTAAAGTATTTAATGTACATGGTTAAATGCCCATTTTCTTCCCACCCTAAATTTTTCAATATCATGCTTAAAAACACAGAGTGGTTTTATTTTGTAGGATGTTTGAGACTTATAAAATTTTTACTAATAAAAAAATGAGGAAACACTTTATTAAGTGATTAGACTATTCTATATTTCTATTTTTATATGATTTCTATTTCAGGAAGCAAGTATATATACCATCAATAAGTAATAAATATTTTGAGTCAACAGATATTCTAAGAAACAGTATATTTCATCTTTCTTTAATTTGTCACTGGATAATCTTCCCATCTTTTTAGGAGAATTTGCAAACAAAGCACCAAGTGAAGTTTAAAGTGAAGAATATTATGGTAGATGCATTGAAACTGATAGCCAAAGGAGAAAAGTAAGCATCGAAAATGAATAACGATCTAAAAAAGCAATGGAACTAACCTTTATTGACCATCTTCTCTGAGTCAGATTCTGTGCTATGCAATTTTTATAAGATTATCCTATTTAATCCTCACAGTACTTCTATGAGATTAGCTCTAATACCCCTGTTATAAGAGGATGAAGAAATTGGAACCTGGATAGTCTAACTGATGTGTCCATGATCACACAGCTACAATGCAGAACAATAGGGTTTACTTCTTGCACTATGTGCTCTGTTTCTTGGCTCTGGGAAGACACCCAAGCCTTCCCGGAGGTTCACTGGGCCCATGTGAGCATTCTGACTGATGGGCTGTGAGGCAGAGTAGCTATGTGTCACCGTTGGTGTGAGTCCATTAGGAGTCCTTGTGACTTACCCACTGAGACCATGAGATGACATGAGCAGAATGTTTAGGTGGAAGTCACCTCTACCCCTGAAGCATAACAGACCACTGTGGACCTCACCAAGAAGCACTGAATTTAAATGAGAGATTGAGCACTTCCTTTGTTAAATGATTGAAACTTCTTTATTACACCTCAGGGTACGCTGGTTAATTGAATAGCCTAGTGTGTCTTGATATTAAAAGTAAAGTAGTACCTCTCTGGCCAGTGTTGCTCAGTTGGTTGGAGTGGCATCCCCTACAGCAAAAGGTTGCAGGCTCAATTTCCCCTCAGGATAGATACACAGGTTGTGGGTTTGATCCCTGGGAGGGGTTCATAAGAGAAGGCAACCAACTGATCTCTCTCTCTCTCTCTGTGTCTGTCTCTGTCTCTTTCTCTAAAAGTAATGAAATAATGTCCTCAGGTGAGGATAAATAAAGGAAAGGAGTACCTTTCCTTGGTATCAAAGAGCAAGGAGAAAGATCATAGAGAGCAAGTATATTTTAAATGCAATATCACATGCTGCGTTAAATAGCACAGCAACTAGCTTCCTGTGCCAATTCGTTTAAATTAATAAAATTTAAATGTTTACTTAGCCATATTACATTGCAAATATTCAATAGCCACATATGGCTAGAGGTTCTTGTACTGAGCAGAAGAAACATTTCCTTTATCATAGACAATATTCTGAATTCTAGATATTGGTTGTGACCTCAATATTATACATGGACATCGAACCAGATGGCTTTTGAAATTTTTTTGAGCCATGAACTCTTAGAAGAAAAGACTAAATACCGTCACTAAAAGCAAAGTAGTTTGGGAAAATAATAGGAAAGACAAGTCATGGGTTTTCTCTGTTTTTTTTTTTTTTTTTCTCCAAAAATTTCTATGACTTTTTGAAAATATTAATATATATTTAAAAACTGAATAACCCTATATGATATCTTACTGTGTTGGGAAATATTAGAATTTGTAGAGCCTCCAAAGTAATTTTAAAAACCGCAAAATTCCTCTTGCTCTTGTTCATGCACGCACACTGAAATGCACACATTCTACTTCTCTGTCCACTAGCACCCATGGTGAGGAATTTCACAGCATGTAGGCAGATGATAAGCAGGCTTAGCTCTTTTTAATTAAAGGAACATCTCAGAAGATTTATTTTTATTACAACTCCTAAGTCTAAGTTTTTGACTTTCTCATGCGAAGAAAAGGGGAAAATAAGTTGAACACAGAAAGAGGTTAATTAGCATACATGAAGAATGAGAAACTTTCCAAGCTAAAGCCAAAACCAGCTAAAGTAGAAATACACTTGTAACATCGCAACACTTTAGAAGCTATCTCAGCAAAGATAGTAGCTTCTCTTCTTTTTTTAAAAAAACCCAACTCTCTATTTCAGTAACAAAGTAAGAATAAGCTTCTAGAAATTGATACATTAAGAAATTCCCTGGACTAATTTTCTCAATAGTCCAATTTTGCTTAATATTTCATCTCTAGTTGTCCTTATCCAGAAAAGCGTAATATTGTGAAATCCATTGGGGAAATACTAGCAGCTCTTTTCTCCTTAAGCCATGAGAGTGGAAAGAGAAAAACATGAGCACAGGTCCACGGTATTACATTTTGTTCTGTGATTAAATGCATGCTTGTAGCACACATGACAGACTCTCTTCTTGACCTATGAACAGCAACATATCAAGGGAGTGAGCCTTTCAGAACATTTTATCCCTAATATTATTTGGACTTGTCAGTATACAATGGCAATAAAAAGTAAAACAAATTTTAGTTGGCTTTCTTATTTTTTTCCAGTTTTTTAAAAATTTACTGAGGTAAGATCACTTAATAAAATCATGCAGGTTTCAAGCGTACACTTCTGATTCTAGCTCTGTATATTGTAATGCATGCCCATCACCCAAAATGAAACCATCTTATGTCACCATATATCAGGCTCCCCTCCACCTTCCACCCCACCTTTACTCCCTTCTCTCTGGGCAACCACCATATTGTTACAGAACCCCTGGGCTGCTCCAATTGAAAACAAACCCACGGGCTCTTTAGTTAGGAGCCCAATTGCCCGCCGCCAAAATTATAACTCAATACCAGAGTTTAGTGAAAAGAAAAAGAATTATTTATTTAACAGTTATATAGATTTAGTTATTTGCGGATTTCTGTTGTTAAGTCTTATGTTCTTTAAAACACCCATAAACACATATCCTTGCCTCGCCCCCTACCAAACCAGGCTAGTTTCAGAAAAGTCAGAGAAACCCTTTCCCTACTTTCCAAACACAGTTCAGCTTTACCAATAGCTGCCAGTTATTCAATCCTGACTGGGGAGACCTCGTCTGTGTTATGGGGTCCACCAGCTTTTAATCCAGAACCTCGTGGATTCTCAGCCTCCTTGTAAACTGTATAGTTAGTCCTTTTGTAATCCGCACAGTCATCCTCAGTCAAATGCACATAGTCAGCCTCAACCTTAGTCAAATCTGCACAGTCAGCCCCAGCCTTAGTCCAATTCGCACAGTCAGCCTGCCTAAAATGTCTGCCGCTTATTTTTAAATCCCTGACTACGTCCTCTGATGCAGTGGGTGCGGTAACCAGTTCTGACCATTCACAGAACCTCACGCAGGCTCTGTGTGCTTTCTCCACACCATTCCCTGGTCCCAGTCCCCTCCCATCTACCTGAGGCTTTGGATGCATTAAAGCCATTTTGCATAAAAAAGACACTAGCCACCAGCCTCAGGCATGTGGAGGCACTCTAAAAGCTGCTTCCTTTTCCCCATCCCCCAGCCGCAAACTCTGGGGATTTTTGGAACACCCCTGTCTCTGTAACAATATTGCTGTCTGTGTCCATGAGTTTCAGTTTTATCTCCCACATTGAGTGGGATCATATGATTCTTAGCTCTTCCTGACTAACTTATTCTACTTAGCATAATATTCTCAAGGTCCATGCATGTTCTTACAAATGACAGTATTTCATCTTTTCTATTGTGTTTGTGTACCACATCTTCTTTATCCAATCCTCTATCAAAAGACATTTGGGTTGTCTCCATATCTTGGCCACCATTAACAATGCTGCCATGAACATAGGGGTGCATATATCTTTGCAAATACATGTTCTCAAATTTTTCGGGAAGATACCCAAGAGAGGGGTTGTGGAGTTACACAGTAACTCTATTTTTAATTTTTTGAGGAATCACCAGACTGTTTTCCAAAGTAGCTCACTGTTTTTTTGTTTTTTGTGTTTTGTTTTTATTTTTATGTTTTGGTCAAATTCTGCATGAAAAACTTGTTCACACTCACCAAACCACCCACACCTTGATAACCTTTCAAACTGGTCACATGAGCATGCCAGTGACATGGGTCTGGGACTGTGTCTGGTCTACAGTGTGGAGGACATCAAATATTTAATTTTCCTGTAACAAATTCAAGATCCTATGAAAATTCAGTAGCATTCTTTTATTATGATAATTTTTTTTAAGTTACACACTGTGGAATAACTTATTCCTACTTTTAAGTGACTCTCAATTTAGTCTGAAATACCTTATGAACTATTTTCACTTATTATGTCTATTCATTACTTCTTTAGTTGCTTGTTTTATAGCTTTAAATTATCTCAATTTTTTTTAGTGTGTAGTTAGTAAAAAACTATACTAACAAGAGTAAGGATACCTCATTTTATGTCAGTGACAATTAATTTTAAAGTTATTTATCTTCTAACTTAAGAAAAGTGACCCACAGCAGACCGAAGTTGAAATTTAAAAAAAAAAAAAAAAAAAAACAACAACTAAAACCTTTAAACTATTTACTTGGAAGCTATTTAAAAACACCATGTTAGATGGCTATAGAAAAAATACTTTAAAATACCCACATTCCAACAGAATATATGCTGCCATTCAGGAAAGATCAAGTTTTATTCAAGAAAATTATTTTCCTATCAGAAAAAATTGATCAGGAAAAAAACTAATAGTGGAAAATATGTAACAGTAATTTACCTTAAGGTGGAACGGTCAGAAGTAATAAGGTTTAATTATTTTTCATTAAATACTAGATATCAAATTGACTACTATTGAGATCAAGAAATATCTTAGAATGTTCTTCTGCCTTTACTACAGCTTTCCCATTGCATCCATACCATGTCAGATTCACCATCATAGTTCCCACAATATCAGTGCTAAATGTAGAGAAAGGTGCAGTCAATACAAAGACAGAGATAGTAGTATAGATTGACTGATTGATATATGCATTGAACAAAAGAGAATAATTAAAGAACATTATGTTGCATTCTTTGAAAATGGAAAAGATGGCTGCAATGCTCAGCCATAGGGTGTAATGGTTATTCAACATGGCATGATGGATCATCAAAAGTTGCACTTAAAAAAATTGTCTTCCGAATTTCCAGCTTCCCTTACCCTCTCTTTCTATATTCTGTCAGGAATTCACAATCCTGTCAATCAGAGCCCATCTATAAACTACAGATATCACTGGCCTTTGTTAGCTTAGGGTTTTCCTTGGGATTCATCTCAATGGAGCTCTAAACTGGAACTTTGTGGGTCTAACTCAAACAGAAGTAAATGACTGAAAGAAATAGTATTGCCAAGTTAAATGATTATTTTTGAGAGTTTACTACAGATGTATTCAATAGCACTCAGAAGGATTTTGATTAATTTTATCTTAAGAATTTTATACAACATTTACAAATGTTTGGTAGTTTGTATATAATGCTGAGGTGCATTTATTGAAGTACTGAATTATGTACTGATGAGTATATATCAAAGTAGATAACAGAAGAAACGGATGAGAAAATCATGATGGCTAAGTCAATAGGGGCCACGGAATCAGATAGACCTGTCTCTGAAACCATGCTTTGCAGGTTATTACTGTGTGATTCTGTCTACACATTTAATTCTATTTATCTGAATCTTTATTTAAAAATATACAA
This sequence comes from Furipterus horrens, assembly GCF_987537825.1. Lineage (NCBI taxonomy): Eukaryota > Metazoa > Chordata > Mammalia > Chiroptera > Furipteridae > Furipterus > Furipterus horrens. Next base: position 16,122,177 of record NW_028327171.1, read on the forward strand.
AGTGAAAATATCACTACATATCTCATAGGATTTTACTGAGCATTTAACTTATTTATGCACACAAAGTGCTTTTTACACGTTTCTAAAATATTTAGAAGTCTACAAAGCTCTAGCGCAGCTTTAGTTATGGGTTCTGTAGTACTATTCCAACAAATAAGACGGAGGCTTTCCCCGCCTAATCAGAGCTGCACAGCTCCAACCAATGAGAGCAGCTCTACTTTGGATAATCAGGACAGTGCCTTTTAGATCAATCGAACTTCAAGAATTTGGCATCTTCATTTGCATGAGGTCAAACCAATCAGGGACAAGGGGCGGGAACTTTTGTCCATATAAATCAGCTCCTTTCTGGCTCAAAGAGCGTACTTTGCACTGATGGCTGTGTTTCCCCAGCTAAAGTTCAAGCTGGAACAGAGAAGAAGGAAAAGGATCATTCATTCATCCAGTCATTTTTCATCTTCAAAGAATGCAACGTGATGTTTTTTAGTTATTCTCAAAAGTTATGTAACAAAAAATACATGGTTTAATAAGAACATACTGAGTTCTGGTTATGTGCTAGCCTCTGAGTTATGCTGGGTATGCAGTGGGGAATAAAGCAGATACTTTGTTAATAGTCTAGAAGAAGAGATAATTAACCAATTGAACAAAAAGTTTCAATATATTATTAATCTTATTCACTATAAAAGAAGAGAAAAACAGGGGTGACTTAATTCTTTAAACTCCTTACTAAAGATACATTGTGCCATCAAGCAGGAAAAGAATGTGTAAAAAATTATTCTTTCGAGTTCCTCCAAGTTTATTCTGTAACCACACAATGACAGCAGTTTATTATTCTTAACACTCACATCTGAGTTTTGTAAAAAAACTTTTGTTATTTGCGTTCAGTTTGGGGCAGAAACAGATGGTTTAATGATTTAAAATTGGAGAAAAACTGATTTTGCCTGCTGATATTCCCTTGTTTTGTCCTTTGAATCATTCATTAGTCACAAAGTAGAACATGATGCAAGCAGCATAGAATGACTGCTTTTATTTTAAAATGTCAAAAGTCATAGTCAAACTGTGATTTTATTTTTTTCTTTGAGACTACTAATTCATGCCATTTCTTAAAATCACATTTGGGATTATTAATAATTTAATGTTATGGCCATTCTCTTATCAAATTAAGTAAAGCTTTATGCTGTAAATTGATGTTTGTGGAAACATTAGCCAATACAAAAGTTAATATGTCGGACAATGTGAATATACTTGATTCTACAGAAATGTACGCTTAAAATGGTTAAAATGGTAAATTTAATGTTATGTATATTTTAATATGATATAAAAAGGACAAAAAGTAAAATCCTAAGAAATGTGTGGAAAAATAACAGAGAGGTTTCCTATACTTCCTGATTTTCAGCTTTCTTTCCTAATCCCTTAGAGCCGTGGGACACATTTAAGAATCTCTTTTGTCAAATGAATGTTTCTTTATGCACATGAACAAGCATACATAACATTGTGAATAATTTCACAGGTTTTATAGCCATATTTTAGATTATTTTTGAGTCTTAGAAAAGGGGTTTGTCCCCTAGAACACTCTTGGGATCACTTTAATTCATTGCATCTTCAAAGAATAATTTCTTGTGAAAAACAAAGCAAATACTCAAACAGACAACAACAACAAAAAGCTATGCCATTCAAAATGAACAAAACTCCTTTTCTTGCCTAGGTCAGTTTATTGAGGGATCAGAACTAAAAAATAGTTCAGGACTACTGTGGAAGTGGAAGGAGGGAATTACTGAGTCAGGAAAGGAAGCACACAGAAGCTAAAATATGAACCAGACTGTAAAGAATGGAGAGACACTTTACAGATAGAGAAGATAAAAAGACCATTTTCTCTGGAAGAACCACCATAGGCAAGGTAGTGAGAGGGTCTGTAATGTAGATACTGAGAAGGTATTTCCTTATGAACAGCACACGCACAGATTAGGATGGTACCTAGACAAGAGGCTGGGTGCATAAGTTTTCATAGCTTTGTGTGTATCAGTCTGGGGTGTATGAAACTGATCATGGAGGCCACCCCAAAATAAGACTGAAATGGACAGATGGAACAAAGAAGCTTATTGTCCTTGGCATGTGGTTGAATCTCTTCCAAATGAGCTCACTGCTGGCAATAGAAATACTGTACTTGTTTTGCTGCCGAGCACATCTGCAGGATAACCACTATGGAAAATGCGAGTGTGATCATTTAGTTTCCCATGGAATAAAGACCTGTCTCTGGGTTTGACGCTGCTCTGACGGGGCAACAGTATGGAGATACATAAAACGTAAGAACATATCAGGTATTTGGTTTTATTGGTGACCTAGCTAATAATCTATGAGCAATATCCATATTGAACTCCTATTACTGGAGCCAGGAAACAGCCATATGATAGTTTTTAAACCAACTTGTAGTTATTTTAGTATTGCAAATCTGGAAAGGTTAAGAACTTAAACATCATAATTATCTTTTAAACACTTAAAATTTGAATAACGTATGTTGTTGAGGTAAAAATTTTTATGGTTTACAAGACAACCTAATTTCCACTTTAGGATGTCCTTTATTTAGAGTTAAATTTTAAATTGTAAAACCTTAATGACTCATTCATGTTCATGATCATTTATGGCCATTACAGCATAGGTCACTCACAGCGTCTGTTATTATCAGAACATTAAAAATCCTGCTGGGGCTTCTCATGTTATTTGCTTGACATCCACTTATTATTTACCATTGGGAACATCACAGATGGCCCAATTCCTTTCTGATCCACTTAATGAAGAGCAATCATTATTTTTATGGGTCCTCCTGGGGTACCTTATCTGTAAGTAAACAGCTAGTGGAAAGAGATGAATTGCATTCAAAGAGTTATTACCAACTAACCATACCTCACAAAGAAACCTGTGCAGTTACACTGGACCCAGACTCTTTAAATTTTAACTTACCAAGGAGGATGTGGATAAAGATAATGAGTTTAAAAATGTGAAAGCACATTGCAATTGTTGCATAACAGGAATATTTAAGACACAGATGGGAAAAGACCTTATTCAAACTGGTATAAGCTCGTGAATGTGTCAACTTCTATAACGGAAAATTCTAGAGAAAGGGCTGGTTTCAGCTCAACTTCTTTCAAAGTTAAAATATTGCCATTGCATTTGGTTTCTTTCATCACTTGTCTCTGTTTCTCTGTATTACCTTATCTTCAGAGAGGAAACGCCACGTTTTTGCAAGATTGCTGCCCATCCTTTGAGATTATGACTAGATTCGATAGGAAAGAGTATTTGCCTTGATATTTTCTGACAAAATCCAAACATATTCTTTGAGTGGGATTGTATGTCATGCCTTGTCAAGAACATAGAGTGGTGTTCTAAGTAGTGTGAAAAACTATTGCTTTCAGGAATGCAGGGAATCAGCCCTTCCCCCTTTTAAGTAAAAATAAAGCTTTTTTTTTTCTTCTCTCTTACCCAGGACATGTCCAGCCACTCACAAAGGAAACATTCTGATAGGCTTTCATTTTGTCAAACTAAGGATAAGAAGATGCAGTCTCTTAGGAAGACCAATCCCTTATTATGGAGTATGATATACTTAATAAGATATCTGTCTTTTATTTAGAACATTTCATGTATGAACTTAGTATAAAATTATTAAAGATGAAAATTTAAGATCTAATGCTAACATAATAGACAAAATGCTTAGGATTCTTCTAGTTTTAGGTAATAGCTAATAAGCTTAGTAATGAAGATGACACACCCTGACTTCAGGAGACCACAAACAGTTCAGTATTTGTGGTCCATTGCGGAGACTGAAAGCAATCAAGGTGATATCTGAGCCTTTGTGTTCCAGGGAGAAACATTCTGTCATCCAGGACACAGGACATAGGACACAGTTAAAAAATCATCCAGGACACAGATAAAGAATCACTGGTCAATGGATGGAAAGGATGCTAGGGAAATTACTGGACTGCAGCTTGTATCTGATCAATCTTTTTTCCGAGTTGAAAATCCCTTACTGGGCTTGAAAGGAAATGTAAGACAGTCTGTTAGGGTACATAACCCTCTGTCTTCTCAGATCACTGACCATCAGAATAAAATGCCCATAAAGATTCAAGCCCTGTCTCTACTTATCGTGGTGACAGGCAGCACAAGCTCTGGCTGTTTCAGTTTCAACAGTAAGAACTAAGGAAATACTAGCTTGAGTGAAAAAAAGACAACAGATACCAACACGAGAGGAGTCCTATGTTGGAATTATCTCACAAAGATCTAAAAGGAGCTATTATAAAAATGCCTCAGTGACCAATTACAGATTCCCCTGAAACACGGTGTTCCCAGTAGAAAACATTTACTAGAGCAAGTAGAAAGGGATGCACATCTTAAAGAATCCTTCACAATGCCACAAAATCCCAAGTATTGATGGGAGCACTCCAGAGTGGGAAATTTTTAGTTTTAAGTAACAGTTCTTTGTAATCAGTGCAGGTAAAAAGCTATAGTTTCAGGAGCTGCAGGTATGACTCCAGGAAACCACCATCCAGAACACAAGTAAAGCCCAGGACACAGATTAAGAATCATCCATCAACAGACAAAAAGAATGCTAGGCTTTCATCTGATTAACTTTTTCCCTGAATTCCTACCCCCTTACCTACACTTTTCTTCTCCTTATAGAAAGGTCGGTTTGAATGAATATAAGACAAGATAGTCTGTTAGGGTGCATAACCCAGTGTCTTCTCAGATCACCGGCCATCTGAATGAATAAGCCATACAGATTCAATCTGTGTCTCTGCTTATTGGTTCTGGTAGTGACAGACAGCACAAACGCTGGCTTTTCCGGTCTCAGTATGTATATTTCTTTCATAAACACAAATGGAACAAAAATCATCAAAATTATTTCAACATAAGAGTTTTGTACCATTCCAGCAAGTTTAAAAAAAAAAAAAAAAAAAAACAATGAAATAGGCAAAGACAGTTAAAAAGCTGTTGGGTTTTTGTTTTTTAAATTTATCAACACTTCAGATCCCCTTTTTAGGAACATCTTTTCCCCTTCAATAGTAGAGGCTCTGGGTCAGCAGGCTCCTTCTTCCTGTCTCAGGACTGGATACAGATCTGGTTGGGGAACCAGACCATTGATTCTCACTTACAGTCAAACACCTCCCTTCCCTGAAAATGTCTGGAAGCACCAAAGTGCTTCCAAATGTCCCTAACAACTCAAAGGACTGGGTTTACAGAAGCCAAATCCTAAAAGGTACTGCCTAGCCACATAGCTAAGAAAAATAATTTTACTTGTAGATGTTTATGATGGTAAAAAATAGGCACTACATACGATCCAAAACTAACGTGAGTTTTGTACCTTATCTGGCCCTTCCAAAGCAGCCTAACCTGACCCTCACAACAATCCTGGAGCTAAAAGAAGCTTTCAGCTCTCACTGCTTCAAAGAACCAAAGCAGCTTCCCAAGAAAGTATCTGAAATGATCCAAATGAAGGGGTAATGTCTCCAAGTGTCTTGTGTTTGGGTGGCTTGGGGTTGGCAAAACCACCAGCTGTCTTATCTGTCTTGCTGTCCATCTTGTCCACCTTGCTAACTGCTGTCCACCTTGGGGCCACACCAATTTCATGGTTACAACCTTCTTTCCTGCTTTCAAGGAACTGTCATAAAAATGCTTCAATGAGCAATTACAGATTCCCTTGAAACAAGTTCTTTTTTTTTTAAAGAAAATCCCAGCAGACAATTACGTTATTAACAAATCAGATGGATAGCAGAAAACTAAAAATTAGAATTAAGTGTCTATTATACAACTGAAAAAATAGAATAAAATAACAATTTTAAATCTCATTATATAAACTCAATGGTAGAACTGAGATGACTAAGGGCCTGTTGTGGGAGATTTGGTTCTTCTTGCCGATGCAGTAAAGAATTAAAAAAGGAGAAGGTGCTAGTCAAGGAACTGGTATCAATGACCCATGAACAGGGACAACGGGGGTAAGGAGGTGGGTATGGACTGTGGGAGAAGGGTGGGCGGGGTAGGGGGGGACTAATGGGGGGGCAGTGGAACAACTGTAATAGAAAAAAACAATAAATAAATTTATAAAAAGAAAGAATTAAAGGTCAGCATGTCAGTTAGCATGCGAGCAGGATTTCATTAGTAAATACATTCTCAGAGAAGTGAACAGGCCTAGTCAAGGTGAGTGAGGCAGGCATAGGCGGTCTCGCTGCCCTGAGGGTTTATGTAATTTGTGAGGTGCAGTGAGGGAATCACATATCAGTTTGGTGGTAGGAGGAGGTGCATACTAGGAGGCGTGACCTCCTAGTCATAGGTATGGGTAGAGGTCGGTCATACAGATTTTTATCATGCTGCAGACCACCTCTTGTTATCTGTTGTAGAAACAGGTAGGTGGCCGGAGGCAGTGAATCAAAGTTAGTCACGAGTTTTTCTGCAAGTACTATGGACTCCCTCCCACCCCTAAACTTCCACCTAACGGACAGAATCAATAAATTTTAAGACAGAGCCATAAAGTTCACCTACTATGAACAACCAAAAATAATAGCTAAAACATATTGGACAGACCTGTAGAACAATAATAAAAGATCTCACATGTATATTGCTGAAGTCACAAAAGGACGGGAGAAAGGGGCGGGGCTAAAAGAGTATTTGAATAAATAATGGTTGAAAACTTTCCAAAATCGGCAAAATATACATATCTACAGATCCAAGGTGCTGAGTGGGTCCCTAATAGTATAAACCAAAATAAATCTGAGAGCAGAAACATCATAATTAAATTTGGAAAATTAAAGTAAAAGGAATCTAAACAGAAATGAGGTTTCTATACATCACACCAAGTAGGAACATGTCAGTACCATTAGATTGCTATAATAACGTATGTATTTTGTACTACCCAGAGCAACCTCCAGAAAACTATACAGAGATTTAGTCATCCAAAACAACACTCAAATAAAGTAGAACTTAAAGGTATTTTCAAAGCAATGTGATTAAAATATTTTTTTCTTAATTTTGACTCCTTCCTATATTTTTACATTAGTCTCTCCCACACATTTTGACATCAATTCTTTAAATTTCAATGTCCCATTAGGGAGCCTACATTAGAATTCATTGTTGAAAATACACCTTTCTCAGGGATAAAACACTTGGGGCTTAATGGTCTCTTTTCCTAGCATACACTATACTCAGTCAATGATATCCAAATCTTGCTTTTAAGTGAATGAATCCATTCCCCTTACTAATTAAGTCAGAATTTTGGGAGATGAGCCTCCGCCATTAGTTCTTTTCAGTTTATCCAGGTGGTTCTCAAGTGCACTAAAGTTTGAAAACCAGTGATTTAAGTGTTTATTTACAATGTTCAGTAACCTATTATGGAAGAATTATGCATACTGATTTAGCATAGGAATACTTGGAGCTAAAGGAGGATATGTACATAAACATATTTAAAACATGACAAATGGTCAATAAGCAAGTCATCTTTTTTAAGACTGGGCATTTGTAAATTTTGGACAGCTAACTTCTATTGTTTAATCATTTCCCAATCTATTGTTAACTCTCAGCCATCAATATTTTAACCTGGAACATTAAAAATAAAATTATCTGTAGGATTAAAATAAACCTTAAAAATAAAATTACCTACAAAATCCTGAGGCATCAGAAACAGACATAACTGTTTTACACATGATTGTCTGAATTCCTTCAGTTTCTGCTTAGTACTCTCATTTCTATTTATTTTCACAAATAATTGAACATTTGATGGAAATCTGTTAAATGCTGTTTTTGATAATGTTTTTGGTTCTTTCCTCCCTTTTTTCTTTATTTAAAATTTAAGGTTTTTCATTTTAAAAAATATTTATTTGTTTGTTTATTTATTTATTTGTTTGTTTATTTATGTATTTATTTATTTTTAGAGAGAAGGGAAAGGACAAAGAGAGGGAGAGAAACATCACTGTGTGGTTGCCTCTCACTGGTACCCCCAACTGGGGACATGATGTGCAACCTAGTCATGTGCCCTGACTGGGAATTGAACCAGCGACACTTGACTCACAGGGGGATGCTCAATCCACTGAGTCACAGCAGCCAGGGTTTAATGTTTTTCACTTTTATGAGATAAAATTTATATACAGAGCAACAGATATCTCTTAAGAGTAAAATTTGATGAATAACATTACCCACATAAATCATTTACATCATTTTAGAAAGATCCTTTATGCCTCCTTTCAGTCAAACTAATAAACAAACTGTTTTCATTTCTATCGCCATATACTAATTTTGCCTTCTTGAATTTGTATAAATTAAGTCATATGCTATGTACTCACCCATGTCTATTTTTGTTCAGTATAATCACTATGAGATTCATCCACATCATTGTTTATTTCAGCAGTTTATCCTTTTGTGTTGCTAGTTAATTCCATTATTTCAATATAACATAATTCCATTATCCATTTTATGTTGATAGATATTTGAGTTATTTTCAGGTTTTCGCTGTTATCAATAAAGTTGCTCTGAAAACTCATGTAGAGGTCTTTATCTGAACATAAGTTTTCAACTTTCTTGGGTTCATTTACTCCTGAGAGTGCAGTTGCTAGATGCCCAGAGAGTTTGAAAGCTACAAGAGATTGCAGAACAGATAAAAAGACAAGGCAGGTATATATCACATCTTCCTTATCAATTCATCCATTTGATGGACTCTTAGGTTGTTGCTTTTCTATCTTTGCTCTTACAACTCAATAATAATAAATAAACTATCTGATTTTTAAAAATGGGCCAAGGAATTGAATAAACATTTCTCCAAAAAAGACATACAGATGGCCAAGAGACACATGAAAAGATGCTCAATATCACTAATCATCAGGGAAATGCAAATCAAAACCACAATAAGGTATCATCTCATACGTACCATTATAGCTATCATCAAGAAAATAAAAGATTCCAAGTGCTGGCAAGCATGTGGAAGAAAAAGAAACATGTGTGCACTGTTGGTGGCAATGTAAATTGGTGCAGACATTATAGAAAACAGTATGGAGGTTGCTCAAAAAATTAAAAATAGAACTACCATGTGACTCATCAATTCCACATCTGGGTGTATATCCAAAGGACATGAAAACAGGATACTGAAAATCTCTCTGCACACCATGTTTATTGCAACATTATTTATAGTAGTTCATTCTTGTTAGTGGTAGCTAGTATAACGACTGTCTTGATATCAGAAAAAGTAGATTTCAGTGCAGTTTTACCAGGGATAATAGGGTCTTTTCAGAATGATAAAGGGACCAATTTATCAAGATTACTTAACAATCATAAGCATTTCTCTATCTAATAATGAGCTTCTAATCAAAAGCAGCAAAAACTGATAGAACTGCATGGAGAATTAGACACATTAAGAACTATAGTTGCAGATTTTAACACCATACTATGAATAATTGATAGAACCAAGAGACAGAAAGCCAGTAAGAATATAGAGCACTTAAATAGCACTATCAAACAAACTGACACAATTGACATTCATAGAACACTCCACAAAACTGCAGTAAAAAATACATTTCAGGTTCAGATGCAGCATTTGCCATGATAGATAATATTCTGTTTCTGAAACAAGCCTTAGTAAATTTAAAATTATTCAAGTCAAAGAGCATCCCCATGAACTTCTGGCCAAAATGGAGGCACAGACAGACATGCTGCATCTCCCTCCACAACTAAGAAGGAATACAACTACCTCAAAAATGGAAACAACCAGAAGTTCCAGAAAATCAAACTGCATGGAAGTCCAGCAAACAAAATATAAAGAAGAAATATTCATCCAGACAGGTAGGAGGGGCAGAGCCGGGGCAGAGAGGACTCGGTGTGGTGATGTTAGCAGCAGTGGCAGCAGCAGGCTGGTGGAAAGCTCAGTCACACATTTTAAAGTCAGGAGGGACACCTGGGAAAATTTTCCAGCTCCTCACCAGACTGTGCAGCTCACAGTCCCAGCACCAGAGAAAATTAAGCCTCATTGCTTCTGACTGTGCAGACCAGTGGGGGTTGGGTGGAGGCAGAAACTGCTGGTCTCTGAGCAGAGTCCACTTGTGTAAAGGGCCCCTGCAGTCCTAGAACATCCGCAGATGCACCCACTCTGGGAATGATGGCCAGAGCAGCATCTGGAAGGGAGCCAGTCTGGTGCATAAGTAGGAGAGGTGTCTAGAAAAGGGGTGCGGTGCGTGCTGGGCAGGCGGCATTGTCCCCTCTTGGACCCCGCCCCCACATACAGCACCACAACGTGGTGAAACAGGTTGCCCTGTACAGAAAAATCCCTAAGGCTCCACTCTTTACAACGTAACAGGGGTGACAGCTCTACCTGGAATGCGGAGGTAAACAAACACAGGAGACTATCAGAATGAGGAGACAGAGAAATATACCCAAAAGGGGGAAAGGATCAAGGTTCCAGTGGGAGAACTAAGTGAAGAGGAGATAGCCAATCTCACAGATGAGATAGACAACCTAACAGATGCAGAATTCAAAACACTGGTGATGAAGATGCTCACAGGTTTGACAGATATGCTTGAGTATGGCAAACGCATAAGAGAAGAAGTGAAGGCTATGCTAAGTGAAATGAAGAAAAATCCACACAAAACCAATAGTGAAGGGAAGGAAGCCAGGGTTCAAATCAATGATTTGGAACATAAGGAAGAAAAAAAAATAGTCAACCAATGCGAATGAGGCAGCAAGAATTGAAAAAAATGAGGGAAACTTCCCAAATTTTGTAAAGGAGATGGGCATACAGATCTGAGAAGCACGGAGGGTCCCAGGCAAGCTGGACCCAATGGGGACCACACCAAGACACATCATGACTGAGATGCCAAAGGTGAAAGATAAAGAGAGAGTGCTGGGGCAACAAGAGAGAGGCAGAGAGTTGCCTACAGGGGGTGCCTATAAGACTGTCAGCTGATTTCTCAGAGGACACTTTGCACTCAGGAAGGGACTTGCAAGAAGTATTCAATGTGATGAAAAGCCACCTACAACTAGGATTACTCTATGCAGCAAGGCTATCACTTGGAATGTAAGGGCAGGTGAAGTGCTTCCCAGACAAGGTGAAGCTAAATGAGTTCCTCATCACCAAGCCATTATTATATGAAATGTAAAATGGTCTTAGGAAAAAGAACGTCAAAACTATGAATACTAATGACAACAAACTCACAAATATCAACAACTGAATCTAAAAACTAAAAACAAAATGCAACTAAGCAAACCAGAATAGGAACAGAATCATAGGTGTGGGGATCATTTGGAGGGTTATCAGCTTGGAGGGGGGAGGGGAGAAATGAGGATATGGTGCAAGGATTAAGAAACATAATCGATTGGTACAAAATAGACAGCGGGAAGTTAAGAATAATATAGGAAAGGGTGAAGCCAAAGAACTTATATGCACAACCCATGGACATGAACTAAGGGGGGTGGGATTGCTGGAGGGAAGGACGGTACTGGAAAGAGGGGAGCAAAGGGGAAATAATTGGAACTACTGTAACAACATAATCAATAAAATATACTTAAAAAATTATTCAAGTCGTACAAAGTATTTTTGAACATAATTTGTTTATTTGTTTACCTGTTGATGTGCAGTTGAAAATCACAAATATTATTAAGCTTATATGATAAAGAATATTTTAAGATCTTGATAAATAATAAAATGCCTAATTTGAAGTCAACAAAAAGTAAGAATTGTTATAAGTATGCATATTTCAATCATTGGCCTATGAATAACATCTTATTGTTAAAAAGTAGGCAGTTTTCTCTCTTTTTTAAAATCCTCACCCAAGGATATGTTTTTATTAATTTTAAAGATATAGGAAGGGAAAGAGAGAGACAGACAGAGGGACAGACAGACAGACATGGGTGTGGGAGAGAAACATTGATTGTTGCCTCCTGTACACATCTTGTCTGGAGATTGAACCTGCAGCCTAGGTATGTGCCCTGACCAGGAATCAAACCCACAAACTGTTGGTGCATGGAAAGACACACCAACTGATTGAGCAACCGATTGAGAGAAACAGCGATCGATTGCCTCCCTAATGCCCCCAACTTGGGACCTGGCCCACAACCTAGGCATGTGCCCTGACTGGGAATTTTACTGACAACCTTTCGGCCCCCAGGCCAGTTCTCATCCCACTGAGTCACACCAGTCAGGGCAAAGTTTGTAGGTTTCTTGCCACCCTGAAGTGGAAACAATATAGTTGATTATCCAAATCAGTTTTATTTATTTATATTTTTTCTGAATTTTAACTAACAATGCTTTAAAATGTGTTCTATATTTTTTCTTATAATTTTAGACTATAAATGTTATATATTACTCTTAAATATGTAGTAATTAAGTATATTTTAAAAATGTGAGGTGCTTCTAAGTATACTGCTTTATGGACAAATTTAAAGTATGCATAGAGAATACAACTAAAGCTCAGATTATTAAACCAGTTACAATCTGAGATTAATTTTAAATACAATTTAATATATAGTCTCTTGGTATGTGATGCTTAATAGAAAAAATATCTAAACAGAAGCTAATTGACCTGAATTTATATCTTGGTTCTGCCTCTTTCTAGATATATACAAGAAGAAAACTAATTTTACCTTATCAGAACTTTAGTTATGAAAAAAAGAGAATCACCACAAGGTATCTATTATCTACTTCAGCCCCATTATTTATTTTATTCTATTCCATGATTTCCTCTATTGCAATTTTAATGTTCTGAGCCATTTCTCTACTTGGGGAGGATATGTTTTGCTTTGTTGTGGCAATAATCAATCCATGGTTGAAGTCCTCTCTCACAGTGTCTAGGAGACCACAACGCTTGGAAGCTGTGTTCCTATTAACAAGAGTGATGCAAGCAGACGCCTGATAAGAAAATGCTCATTAGAAGTTGTTCTCTTGAAAAACTCCCTTTTGAAAGCCACTCACCATACTCTAAAGATTGTCATACTAGACTACAGAATGTCGTGAAGCTATGTGGAGGGGCACCTGCAGGATGACAGGCCATTTCCACATTCTAGTTCCTTGTGCGCTTTCAGCAGAATGAAGCTGTATAATTGGCCTCAGCACATCAATAAAGGAAAAACAAAACACACACAAACACACCCATCAAACTGAGCAAAATGAACAAACAAATCATAATAGATTCAAGGGTGGCAGTACGTTCTGCATTAGTTACATTGACTGTGTGCAGAATCGTGGACGTACAGGTTCGAATTCCTAAAACCTGCACATATATTGCCCTACCTAGGAGGAGGGGGAAGACGTTGCATATTTGATTAAGTTAAAAACCATGAGAAGGAGAGATTATTCTGGATTATCCAGGTGGTCCAAATGTTAATGTTTATCACAAAACTTCTTAAAGGGAAATAAGACAGGAAGTGTGAGCCAGAGAAGGAGGCGTGTTGCTAGAACAGAGGTCTAAGCGCTGCAGTGGCTGGCGTCGTGGGTGGAAAGTGGGCAGGAGGCACGGAGTGTGGGCAGCCTCTGTGCTATGAACTGAATGTTTGTACTTCCCTCCAGTTTAAGTTTTGAAACTCTAATCACCGACGTGACGGTATATGGACATGGGGCCTTTGGGAGATAATTAGAGTTACATTAGGTCATGAGAGTGGACCCTTCATGGTGTAAATACCCTTTATCAGAAAAAAAAAAAAGATAAAAAACAAGATTCTCACCCTATGTCTCTCTATTTGTCTCTTTCTCCATGCCCGCCCGAGAGAAGACCATGGGAGGCCAGAACCAGAAACGGGCTCTCATGAGGACCCAAACGTCCTGGCAGCTAATCTCAGGACTGTAGCCTCCAGAGCAGTAGGAAGTAAATGTTTGTTGTCTAAACCGCCCATCTCTAATCGCTTGCTATTGTTACCATAGGCAGTTAGTGAATTAGTAGTAAGAAAAGGGAGCAAAGGAGAATTAGGCACTGACTTTAATAATTAAACTGGGGAGCATGAGCCCATTTGCCTCAGCAGGAAGCTGCAGCTTCACACCCCAGGGTACAGCGTTGCTCCTGCAAGGGGATTAACGCTATTTCCTCCCCACCCTGGTACTGGACTGTTTGGGGGCATCGGGGGAGGAGCCTGATCATAGAGGCCTGTCAGTCTTACTAGGGGACACGAGCCTATCAAAAAGGCCATAAAAGTTGGGGAAATTGATTGAATATTTTGAAAAAGCACCTGGTCTGTCCCAAACCCAAGCTAATATAATCTCAGCGGAACAAAGAAACTCCCTCACCCAGGACTCTGTGCGCTCTCTCTCTCTCTCTCTCTCTCGCTCTCTCTCTCTGTCTCACCCACCTGGTAAGACCCTCACTCTTTCTGTTCACGCGTTCTCTCTCACCGGGGAGCAAGCCATCATGCCCATCTAGCAGCTATGGGAGGCAGCAGGGTTGGGGTGGAGTTTGCAGCTCACAGCACAGGCTCCAAAAGGACTGAGATTTAATATGAAGCAGAATCTCTAGAACCTGGCCTTTTTTTTTTTTTTTTTTTTTTTTTTTTTTTTGCCTTGATGAGATCATGGTTGCACTTTTTTTTTCTGTGGCAGGACAGACAGAGATGGGACAGATTTCCACCTAAATAAACCATCTTACCACAACACAATCTACCATGCATGGGTCCTTGAAATGGTCTCCTCACAATCCTGTGGAAGAGCCGGGTACCCACTGACAACATTCTACAGCAGCCTGCACTGATTAGGACATTCTAGAAGCTTTGAAACTAACACAATCCTGTTGACACCTTGATTTTAGCCCAAGGAAACCCATAACAGAGTCTGCCCTCTAGAACTGTAAAATGCTCAATTTGCACATTTGTTTTAAAGTCACTTTATTGTACTTTCGTACAGCAGCAATGGGAAACTAATACAACGACACAGATAAGGGAAACAGAAATTGATAACGTATGTAGGCTACTATTGTACCAAACTATAAAAGTTCTGTCCTTATCTTTGTGGCTGGTTACAAGACGGAGGCCTGAATGTAGGTAAGGAGAGTGTTAATGAACATCGCTAGGATAGTGAAGGAATTGCTTTTAGAGACTGGAGACAAACCATGTTTCTGCAGGCAGAACAATTAGGAAAATCCTTGCCTCTGATAAGTTAAAAAAGAGAAAATGTGATTCATGAGTTGTGAATTTGACCAAGGGGATTTCCATGCAGGTATGTAAAGTGGTAATTATCTTTTTTTTTTCCTTCTCAAGTAATATAAAGTATTGCAAGAGAGAGATGTGCTAACAAGATATATGCTCAGTACCAAGCAAAATTTAGAGAATTATTTTCCACCCAAGACTTGGTTTCTCGTTCCCATACTTTCCAGCTCTCAAAAATTTCTCAAAGTAATCAATGGCATCAGGATATATATCAAATTAGGGTATTGCCAGTAAAATATAATCTTGAAATCCAATTCAAATCAAGATGTCCTTTATTTAGGTAATGAAACCTTAAGGAAGTACCATGCAGGCATTCTTAATTGAATGAATGGGCTTTTAAGACTCTACAGACATTATTCAATAGTACCTCAATTTGCAGCCCAACATAGAGGGAACTGTAGGGAGATTTGAGTGTGGATTTTGTCTAATGTAGTGATAGTGATCTGATACATGAAAATCTCACACAATTTTTTAAAGGGTTTGCAACAGCTTGAACTAATGGGGCTTAGTTTAAATCAAATAGATTTCTAGGTACTAACTATATCTAGCCTGAAAGCGAGACAAGAAATTTACTCAGCTATAATCACACACTATTTCCTATAAAAAAGTAAAAAGATCTCCAAGAGCCACCATGAGAGACACTGAGAGCAGATTTAGTAATCACTCCCAGGGAATAGAAGAAGATCCTAATCACGGAAAATCCCTTATACTGGAGGCAGATGGGTCTAGGAACTTCTGTTTGTCTGAATGTCACAATTTTTACAGGAAAGTAACTGTCAAATGCTTTCACTCTTCCCCTCTGGCTTTTGAATGGCAGTCTCCATAGTTACTGTTCTTCCCTGTCTCACAATTGACTGTACGGGTTTACTGGGCAGTTAAATTGTCTTTTTAGTGACCAAGTGTCTGCACTGAGGATCTATGTCTGGGTATAATACCTGGGGAGAGTTATTGACACCTGAAGTTGATTTTGTTGAATAACTTCTGAAGTGTAAGGTTCATCATGATAACACAAGATTTTTGGAAGTCTTGGCGACCCCTTGGGGGTAAGTGAATTTTGCACACGAAAAGGATGTGAAACGTTAGGAGACAGAAGAAGGATGGTGTTAGTGTTACACTAACATTGGTTGTGCTGAATAAATCAGGCTATTGTTTACACCTGCTCTGCACATACATTGACTATGTGTTTATTCACATAACTTTATTGGACTAGCTGCCTATTGCGAGTGTGATGCAAACAGAATCTTGTTAAGAATGCGGGCATTGGGGCTTCCACATGTGAGATCCCTATTCAAAGCCAGCAGCCACATAAGTGTGCTCATATATGGAGTTAAATAATTGCCAAGCTGAGTCAGGTTAATACATACAGAAAAATAATATACTCTTAAGCCAATACATTTTGGGTTGATTTGCTTTTCAGTAAAACATAACTGAGAGAGAATTAAAGGAAAGAATAAAAGAGAAAGCAGTACTTATAACTTTTTTGAGACCTCACAGTGTTGAAATTCGGCAGATGTAGAGCTAATTATGGCGACCACTTATTGGAAGTCAGTGTTGTGGTTGAGAAATTTACATTTGCAACAAGTTCCCAGGAAGTGCCACAATGGCTGGCCTGGGACCACATTTTAAGAACTTCTGCTCTTACCAACTGTTTACTTATTCATTAAATTATTTCACTTGGGCACAATGGGAAGCTAAAAGGTTGTGGCTGGAGGTGAGGCAAGAAGACAGAAAGCATTCTCTCCTTCTCACTTTTAAATTCTTACCCGAGGATATGTTTATTGATTTTAGACAGAAAGTAAGGGAAAAAGAGAGATCAATATTAATGTGAGATAGAAACATCGATCGGTTACATCCTTTACTTGCCCAACCAGGGATGGAACTCGCCACCTTTTGGTGTAGGGGATGAAGCTCCAACCAACTGAGCAATCTGGCCAGGGCCGTTCTTTCTTTTGTTTTTGTTTTTTTTGTTTTTGTTTTTTTTTCAGATTTAATGTGTTTTATTGATTAAAATATTACATTTGTGCCCCTTTCCCTTCCCTCTGCTCCCCTCCACCCGGTGGCCCCCTCCCTCCAGTTGTCCCCCCCTTTTAGATTATGTCCATTAGTTGTGCTTACAGTTCCTCCCAACCTCTCTCCGTCTATTCCATTCCCTCCTACCATGATCCCCAATTCCTATATCATCTCCCTCCCTCTCCCCACTCCCCCTCCCTGTTGGCCTCCCCCCACTATGTTTCCCTTACCCACAGTTCCTTTTCCATTCTCGTTGCCTGTTTCGTTTGCCTTTGTTTCATCTCCCTAGCTTCTGTTTTTTAAACCAGTCCCTTTAACTTCTCATATAACAGTGGTTTGGATCTAATGAACTCTTTCAGTTTTATTTTGTCCTGGAAACACTTTCTCTGTCCTTCTATTCTGAATGACAATTTCGCTGGATAGAGTATTCGTGGTTGTAGGTTTTGGATTTTCATTACTTTGAATATTTCTTGCCAGTCCCTTCTTGTCTGTAGGGTTTCCCTTGAGAAGTCAGCTGATAGTCTAATTGGGACCCCTTTGTACATAATTCTTTTCTTCTCTCTTGGCCGTTCTTTCTTTTGAATATAGAGAGATGTGTTCGGAAATGTTTAAAAATCTGAAAGTATTTATCAAGTCATAATTTCACTCACCACAAAGATATTATTCAAAATAAACATAAAATGCAACACTTTATTAAAGCAAAAGTATCTTTACTAGTAATATACAAATGGTGAAGTGAATTTTGATATACTTACTGTAAGCCATACTTTCAATATCTTTCATAAATACAAAACTTCAACATTTGCATTATAATTTTTACAGTTTAGACATATATATACAGCATTTCATAGGGACATACTATATTGAAACAATAAGAAAACTTCGTGGTAGCTAACTAACTCAAGAATATAGAATATGATTGGAATATATAAGTTAAAGAAAATAGGAGTATGTTTTAATGCATACTGAACAGCATAGAATTCTCATACTATAAAAAATGGTTTTTGAAAACTTTTATTTTTAAGTTCACTTATTCCTAACAGAGTTTAGAGGCAAATGCAAAATCATGAACATTCCTTTAAGAATTGAAACAAGTATGTTTGCTCTTAACAGTACCATTTGTTTCATGTAATGTGTGATGATCTCTAAAAAAATCCTATTTGCAAAATTTGCATCATAAATTTCAATGTTAACTTTCTCCTTTAGATTTCACTCTGTTTTCTCCTTTGCTTTAGTAGAATTGGCTTTAATTTTCATCTAATCAATGTTGCTGGTTCCTGCTCAAGTTCTTCTCAAACTAAGTCCTTACCTATTCAAAATATGGGGAGGGTCAGTCTGCCTTTCTAGACTCTCTCAGTTCTTGTATTCTATGTCTGGCTGTAATTTAAAATGCTTCAAGGGTCATTGCTTTGCTAACTCTTTTCCAAGGAAAGCTAAAACCAAACACCAAAGATGTTTTCAGAAAGAAGTGGTGATATTAAAAGTATACCAGCAATTTTTATGTTAATAAAGATGAATATTATGTGGCCTAAATCCTAAAAATTATAAAAAATTAAAGAGAGGGTACCAACTAATGTATTTGAGTCATTATAGTGAATAATGAACTGTTTTCTAAGAATATTAAATGTGTTATTAAATAAATATTGAATATTATATATAAAAGTATATGAGGGGAAATAATTAATCCATTAGTATTCTTGTATAATGTAAAACAGTTGCATCTATAACAGTAAATGCAATTGTTTAAAAAAGAGAGAAGGGATCTGGAAGAAAATTATGTTTGTTTAGGAACGATTATGTATCGGTCCTTTTATAACTTTCTCATTTACACATATAATTGTTTCATCTCAGAACATTATTAAGCCCATGAGTTGAATGCTTTCTTGAAAGATTTTCATTTTAGCATTGAAGTACTTCATTTCTGTGACCTTCCACAGTTTAAGTTTAGCATATGTTAATACATCCATATGCAATTTCAATGTGAAAGAAAATGTAATAATGCTTACTCATAAGTTTGTTGAATAAACACTCTGGAGACAGTTATAGAAAAGACCTCCATAAGAAATTGAAATTGAGTGTTTACATTATTTGTCATGAAAAAAAACATTGCAATTTTAATCAGTAATTGTAATGTTATTCTAATATTTTTAAGTTAAGAAATGGAACTTATTCTTTTACCACTTCAGTTAAGATATTTTTATCAGTGATTATATTATCAACAATAAATGATTACTTGTGCTCCCAAATAAATATTTTACAGGAATAATGTTAACACAGATGACGCCATAATAATTTACCATATTTTAAAAAGTCCTTTGTAACTTTGTTTTACAACTGGTAATACTCAATTTCAGCAATACCGAGAATGTATTTATTATATAGAACAATACAGAACAAATTAAGTATATTTTGCGTGTGCATCAAAAGCATTGTTTTGTCATAAGAGGAAATAAATTGCAGAGCATAATTTGTTATATTTAGATTTTGTATTCAGGGTGAAGTAGCTTGAATTGAGCTTATTAAATGAATATAATTAAGACAGTACCATTAAATTGTCACAGATAGCAGCAAAATATATCAATAAAGATTGTAGTTTTGTTTTTTTCTTTTAAGAAGCTGACTCTCGTGCTAATCTAAAGGCACAAATACATTTTAATTATTAAAAATAAGCATAAAATCAAGGTGTGATTATAAAATTATAATTGATTATTGGCATTCAAATAAATAATTTGATTAATAAAGTCCTTCTATTTATATAAATGTTTAATTCAAAGACTAAGATTCATATAAACTTTCCTGGATGAAATAGTCTTTGAAAAAGCTTATATAAGTATTAATATTAAAAATAAAAGAAAACTTGAACAGCATTACATTAATGTTAGACAGTATTAATAATAAATAAATCTTTAGAAATTACAAATTTTTGCAAATTATTGTAAAATACATTACCACTTAAATTTGTACCAGTTTTAAAAACAAAACATGTGCTAAAATGCTGATATTACTGTTTCCTCTCGTATGTTGTTGAATATAGATTGTCATTACCTAATTGCACATTACCTATCAAGAAATACCAATATTTTTTAGTAATATCTTTGCTTCTTGTTTAAAGTATCATAGGTTCTGATTATTTAACATATTTATATTCAGTCAACTATTTTGACATTTGATACTAACAATTAAGAGTACTCTTAGACAGTAAAAATAATATTTATACATTTACATGGATATGCTTAGTCTACAATAAGAATGAAAAACGGGAAACATGATTTCAGTTCTATTCATATTTTACAATTTACTAAAATCCATTTCTGAGATGAAAACTTACAAATAGATTAATTTGGAGCATTACATAAAAACATTTAAAAGAAAAGTTTATCACAGTATTGCCGTGCTCCTGCATGGCATACATTTCAGAGACAAGAGAGAAGGACCATTCCGACAATTGAAACAGTGCACTTGAAACAATCTGTCTACAATTAGTTCCAGATTACCTGTTAACTTCAGATTGTTACTCCACATTAGTGTCAAGAAATCCAACAACAAATATATATATAAAAGAAATATTT
Source organism: Furipterus horrens (assembly GCF_987537825.1). Classification (NCBI taxonomy): domain Eukaryota; kingdom Metazoa; phylum Chordata; class Mammalia; order Chiroptera; family Furipteridae; genus Furipterus; species Furipterus horrens. Next base: position 16,142,900 of record NW_028327171.1, read on the forward strand.
AGGTAAATTGCTTTACATGAAAAGTCCAAATAAATGAAACAGAACTTTCAATCTGAAAAAACACAAAAATATTTGTTCTTTATTATCATTTCTGTTCTTGAAGTATAGCACAGATATAACAATATTAGACATGCTAAATTGTTTTCTAAGATTTCCTAATTATTTTACCATCATCAGTTTAAATCCAGGTAGCCCTATCCAAGAAAAATTAGCATTCATGGCTATTGCTTCATTGACATGTTACTAAGCTCATTTACTTTGCACAAGTATGTTGATTAGTTTTAGCACATTGATACAAAAAGGGAAAAAAAAAAACAGTAAAATAGAGTAAATAGATGATGAGATGAAATATAACTTAAACAACAACAAATCCATCAGAGACCAGGTGGATAATTCGTACTAAAATTCTTAGGTAGGCACTAAAGTCTTTTCTTTTTCTTCAGAATATGCCAGAAAGGATAGCAAGGAGAGACTTCTGTATCACAACCCTATAAATCCTGGCAACGACACTGGAGACTTAGTGCCTGAGCATGCAGTTGGGCAGATTCTTTCTTGCTGATAACCAATATTTTGTAAAATTAGCTGTCTCTCATTGGCTGACAGTTGCCAGCACTTTGTATATAAACGTGTTCATAAGTGGCATTAACATTAGATTAATATTCATTAAGTCGTCTCTATAGAAAGAAACCCTAACGCGGGTTGCTCCACGCTGTCAGAACTATCCTCCAGAGCTCTACTGGAATGCATTTCCCAACCCGTCAATATGTGAGCTATAATACCAGCTGAAACATTGAAAGTTATGAATGTGATGGGGCCTAAAGAAACCTTTGGCTCTCTAGGGTAAGAAATAATCTAAAAGTTGCTCTCGATGGTAAGTATATTTATAATCACTAATACATTTTTTTTACCTTACTTATAAGTACAAACGATGTTCCTTTTTTTTTTTTTTTTTTTTTACCTCAGGGAGCTTGCATAGCTTGGAAGTTCATAAGTATTTTATTCAGGTATTAGGCCCTAACACATAATATTAGAAAGTTCATGTTGAATAGTTAAGGAATTTCTCAACCAAAGGTGTTTATCAAAATCTCAAAATGACTTCTAACTACAACATTCAGAATAAAAGGAAGGCCAATAGTAATTCAATTGTTTAGCACTGATGCTTTCATGGCATGTTTAAATGTTAATCTCTCCTTAATTTATCCAAGCTAAGGATTTTAACTTCTGATAGCCGATTTCATTTATGATTGACTATAATATTTGAAAATTAATTTTTAAACAAAGATTATCTAAAACAATGGGCAAAAAGAATGTATCTGAAAATATGGTTTGAAGTAGTGGAAAGTTAAAGACCTGTTTTTTGGTGAAATTATTTAAAAGTAAAAAATAATCATATATTTATAAATATACCAACACAACAATGATATTGTTTCCATTTCAATTTACTTTATTACTTGAAGCTGAGGGCAGAAAATAATATAATTTTCACTTGCAATACAGTGTTTTGTGTAATCCATTGTGAGTGAATACGGCATATATAAAGAGATTTATGGAATCTTTATAATCTAATTTTACATACAACTAATATTCACTCAAGTGGGTAACAGTTTTGATCTGGCACTTCACTCTATCAAAAAATCAACATAATTGTAACTTAAAAAGAGTTTCCAAAGTTTCTTTTGATTTTTGAATATCTGCTAAAAATAGCTGGCTCCTTCAAGCCCCGGTTCCCTGAAATTTTCTTGATAAAAATTGTAACCTTTATTAAGTGTTTTCATCCTATATTGAAGTCCCCTTTAATTATCTATCTGCCAAAACAGGATTAAAAACATGCAGGGCTTTCTCATACATTTGGCTGACGAAGTTTTGATTTGTTTTGTTTGAACCCCTATTTGTTGGAGAGGTTGTGGTAGGAAATACAGTTCTTAAAAAGGAGAGCGCTTTAGCCATCTAATAAATTGCAGCTCTTCAATCATCACGTCGAATTGATACCCAAGCGTTGGCGCCATTCAGGTCTCTATATTGAATATCTGAACAAAATAAACAACAAGAATAACAACAACAACATCAAAGGAAATGGACCGTGGGCAAGAGTATTTGATCATATGTATATGTGTACAAGCTATTCCAAGTCAGAAGTTTCCCAAGGAATTAAGGTCAATGGAATAGTTTTGGTCATAGGGTCACTGAAATCCACACGCTCTTTGCGGCATTGTTTCAGCCTCTGCAGTCTTGATGTTATGCTTTGCTATCGTCTTCTTTTGATTGGATGTCGTTAGAAACCTTAATTTCTATAGTTTCTGGATTTAGGACTTCTTTCCCATTCTCTTCTTTCAAAGGCAATTTTCTGGAAAGAAATATGAAAATAAGAAACTTCATTTGCTAAGGTACTTTAAGTGGGATCTCTTTAACATTTAAGTTACTGTTTGGTAGAAGGAAATATGTTACAATTATTGGAACTAAAAGATCAGATTGGTTAAAGTCATATCAAATTGACAAGAGATAATCTAAAAGAGAATAAAGCAATACTGTCTGCTGTAAAAATGTGGCATGATGCAAAATGATGAATGAAATAATACATTGGTAAATTTACATGTACCAAACCATTCATTGTAGGGTGGCTTACATTTGATAATGATTAGTAATATTAAAAATATAATTGTTTTAGAACAAGAAAAATTAATATGTCAAGAGGGTTATTTACTAGTACTTAAGTTTTCCCATAAAAACAATCAGTAGTTGCTGCCATATTCTGTTACATTAACTTAGAAAGCTAGATAAATTTGCACTATTCTTTAGAACTTAATGCAAATAAATATATTTCAAAGCTTTCTTACTTTTTAAAATATTTACTGTTTATTTTCTTTAATTGGTCTCTATGCACTATTATCATTTTCTTCTTACTGATACTGAGAGATCTGATCAAATCACTGGAGAGGTGGGAGGGGCTTAGGAGGAGGTTGCCTGAGGCAACAGTAAACAGTTTAGGATGAGGTTGGCTGAGAAGCTGGATGCCTCTGGAGTGCATGGAATTATGGGCTGGAAAATTTAAATGGCAGGGCAGAGACTCGATCTCTTTCTCTTCCTCGAGGATACCTGAATGATCATGCTGCAGCTGCCTATGTTTCCCAAAGGACAGTACTTTAGATGGGAAAAGGAACTCTGGGCACAACCCAGGACTGGTCTGGCCTGGCAGAAGGTGGCAAGATTCTTTTTCTCTGGGTGTTCTAGAGGGAACAGGCTCTGAGGCAGAAGCCTGTCTTTCTTCCAAAATTGTGTATCTTATGTTGTTTTAGTTTGTAAACTAATCTTATACAAATAAGATAATTAAAAACTAGTAAGGGGACTAATAGGGGAACTCAAGAGTTAAAATTTTAGCTTTAATTGATAGGCTTAAGTGATTAGTGCATGCAGAAAGCTGTTATTCCAAAACTATGTAGCTTCTGAATCTTTTAAAGACTCCTTTGCTTTTTGACCAAACCTCTGCCTCCGGAATTTTGCCTAGAGGGTGGTGGTGGGCAGGCGAACCCCACTTGCCGTTCTGCAAGATTACTTTTGTAACATTTATGATCACTTTTTTTGAGAGTTGTTTCTAATTGTTACCTATGAAGCAGCAACAAACTTTTTTTCAGTATTAATATATCTGTTAATTTGCCCAAAATTAAAAATCACACGAAGTGAAATAAGTATTACTCCATAAAAGACATGGTTTTCCAACCACTATGATGTATATATGAAACTAATATAAAGTGATATGGAGTGTAAACAGTAATTGAAAAATAGAAAACATATATTAAAACCCACAAAAGTAAAAACAAAGAAAAAATAAAAATAATTTACAATTTAACTTTTAAAATATCACACTTTGATTCTTTGATTCTCCATGGGAAATTCTAAAGAGTAAGAAGATTACAAATAGATCTTTAACTTAAGATAGAGTCTATATTATCACTGACACATTTCATTTCTTAATTTTAAGACAGCTTCAAGAATCTTATTCTGATGACAATAAATCAAGATTCCTAGTATTTTCTACCATTCTTAAATTTAATGGTTTACTATTACATTTTGCGTATATGGCTTTATGAGTAATTTTTCTTCCTTAAAATATTTTTTCAAAATAAGAAAAAATTTAGTTATAAATATAATTCCAATCCACAACTGTGACTTTAAATTCAGCCATGTATGGGTGAGTGAAAGCTCCTATGTTAGTTCTGTGAAGGGGTAATAAGAAGTTAGGAGAAGTCCTGGACAAGTGGAATCGGGAAACTGAGAAAAGAAAATTAAGCAAGGCAAAACAATTTGAACAACTTATAGCCAGCCGGTGAATCTCAAGACCTTATCTCCTCTAACTAATGACATTTGAGAGAAAATGGTTTATATCTTTCTTCTCTAACCAGAGGATCCATAGTTTAAATCACCCTGGTCTGGGAAATAGAGAACAGAAACTAAATCAATGCCAGTTGTGCCAGCTAAACCAAGGACAGATGAAGTCAAGGAAACCAATAACAAAAACCCCATTAAAAGCCAGCCAGATCCAAGGTAGAAGTAAAACAGTAAAGCAAACCAAAGAATAGCCCCAAACTGCCCTATATGCTCATTTTGATGCATCAGCATACTAAAAACACACCTGGAAAACTAATGAATATTCTGCTGAAACCCTTTCCAAAAGAGATAAAATCCTCAAGACAATTACCGAGTGTGGGCATGCTCTAGAGCAAGACCATGCTCCTTCTAGGGCATAAATTTTGACTTTATCCTAAGGTTCCCCAGGAGACTTGCAACCAAGGGAGCAGTGGGCAGCAGCAGCTCGTCCTGAGTGTACCCCCTGAACTTGTCTCCAAGACCTCTTTTTCCTCTGACTCCCAGTGAGCTAAAGGCTGCCCCACCTTGGCTCACTCTTTTCCAGTAATGTTTCTAGGGAGCCAAAGCAGAGCACAATTTAGGCTCTCTCCTGTTTCTTCTTCTGCCCTAAGTCTTTTTGTTTCACTGTCCTCAGTCTTAATAAACCTACTCTTAAAATCACCTGGACTTGTGTTGTGAAATCTTTCCGACACAAAATCAGGAATCCACACACTACAGGCCAGCATGAGGCAGACCTGCTCAAGGCCAGTCCCTGCCCTGAAATTTATTTGCAATTTACTTCATATTTTAGAATGAGTGGGTAATCCATTTTATTCTGAAGATAAAGGATAACATGTGAAAACCAATCAATCAAAAATAATTCATAGGCAAAACTAGTGAGATCTACTTCTGGGATGAAGTAGCATCTACTCTGTACCTTCAGGACAAGCTCTTTTATGCATATTATAAATAGTGCAGACACAGTTCTTCCTTTCTCCTATGCCCAAGTACTGAAAACATTGACAGATACAGATCATAAAAACAATGGGTCACTTGTAGCATCAAAATGTAGAAAGATTTAGAGCTGACTTGGGAAGTTAGCATAGGCTTAATACATATCAAACTCAAAGAGCTATGTATTGAGTTTGTAATGAACTACCTCTTGGGTGGTGTGTTTTTACCTATATAAATACTAACTACTCATGTTTGTGGTAAATTTTGTTGCGTTCCAAGGAAACTACATGTGAATATCTAAAAATCTATTTTCTCTTCACTCATTTTACATCAAAAACTTTGTATCAATGTCCGAGAAAAATCTGCTGTTCAAACATATGTTTGCAATTTTATACAAAAACGTCGGAAAGATATAGTCAGATTTTTTACATTGACCTCACTCTTTAGAAAGTTGTGGTTTGAAAATACAATTGATTTTTACTGAAATAAAAATGTTTCAGGAAAGTAGCTATTGCTTTGAATATAAATATGACAGTCTAAAATAGAAATAGTGTTAAATATATACAAGACTTTTTAAAAAATAAATTATTTGTAAAGGACAGGAAGAAATGCTGTTAAATTGTCATTTTAATGTTTATATAGTAAATGGTGCTTGATCTCCATTCAAGACTGTTATTCTTTCTGTATCCATTATAACTCCACTAAAACGCTAGGAAGTGTTTTCGCTAAACCTTTAAAGTATACGTGCCTAGGTTCATGTACACAAAAATGAAAATGACCTAAACCAAAGATATTATTAAGAAGTAGTAAGAGTAGTATTTTATTGAATATATTTAAAAGTAGCAAAATCATGACTATCACAGTATTCTTTAAATACTGCTTACTAAGATAACTTAAATTTCATTGACTTCAAAGATTCATTTTTCTTTGCCAAGCAACATTTCCTTGCAGAAAAACTTGATTTAGGCTCCTCATTCTAAGTCAAATTCTGAGTGTTGTCATTGCTGAAAAAAAGTTTGTTTCATAAATACCCATTATCTGCTCTCAAGGCACTGAAATAATTTAAGAGTTAGGCAAATACAATGTATTACTCTGCAGTTAAAATTTTAATATGAATCCTCAGGCAATTTTTTGTGATTGCATTTAGAAGCATTGTATTCTAATTTGAAGTTAACTCTAGTAGAAGCAGCGGGCACAGGGTGAGTTCTATAGTGTCTTCCTTAGAAGTTATAAGTCTTTTCAATGAAGCAAAACATTATCCCCCAAAACAAATTTTTGTGAATACTTATCACTTCCAATGTTATACTGATGTGTATGAAAATGAGTTAAGAAAATACCCTTGCATATGACAGACATATATTTTAAAACAGTCTAACAAACAGAAACAAAAACAAAAAGATGACAATAATTACTCTAGGACTCAATCACAGAAAAAATTCTCAACAAAAAATAATAGCATTGACAACAGTTTAAAAAAAATTACCACAAACATAAGTAGTTAGTATTTATATATGTAAAAACAAATGATCATATTTGAAAATATTTACTAAAATAATAATAATAATGTGTTATCACTTTTCCAAATACTTATCCAAAAATCATTAAACACTCTAATCTACATACTCTGGTTCTGTTAGCGGCGTGGTTTCATTTGGCTCATTGACTGGGCTTCCGTCTTCATGGTTAGTAATTCTTTCATCCTCTGTTCTCATTTCCACTATTGGCTCTTTTGAGCCATCTTTCCTAGAAATATAAAGAAAAAAATCCTTATGTCCATATTGTAAAAATGGATGCACCATGAAGCATATTTGAAGATCTCCACTTAATCCCACCATCTCATAAAGAAATCTAGCGTGGTCATGGATTGAACATCGGCCTGCAAGCCAAGTGTCGCTGGTTCAATTCCCAGTCAGGGCACATGACTAGGTTGCACATCAGGTCCCCAGTTGGGGGCATGAGTGAGAGGCAACCACACAGTGATGCTTCTCTCCCTCTCTTTCTCCTTTCCTCTCTCTAAAAATAAATAAATAAACAAACAAATAAATTAAAATAAAAAAAAAGAAATCTAGCATGGTCAGATTGAGTATGCCACTAAGGATTATTATTATTTTATGTATAAATTCATCTCACCGTATTTTTCACCCAGAAAAAGCAGAAAGAAGAAAATTCCTTTTGTCTACAATTCTTTTTCTCATCAAAATTGTGTTTCAAAATTTTAAAGATAGAATTTTTATATATATTTTATTGTTTTAAATGTCTCTACATTTATGTGAATGATTTTGACTATAATATGATCGACTTTTAATATATTTATGTTTTCAAGAAAATAGTTTAAATAAAAGAATAATTTAACATATATCCAAGATGCTTTCATTTATAATTTCATGTTCACATCATCATTACCGGATTTCTAAAATATTAATTATAATTGTGGTAAGTGGAATGTTTACTGCAAAGTTTCATATCTCAATAAACAGAGTAAAAGTAAGAAAAACCAGGAAGTCATTTGTTCGTGATGAAGGATAGGTGAGATATAAGGGCTGGGAATGAGGTATTAATAATACAGATAATAAATATGCCCCTCCCCAAATAAGAAAGGGATGTGAAGCTTCCAACTACTCAAGGACATACACTTACCACACAATCCCACAGCTGTGTTCTTTCATATTAACCCAAATGAGTTGAAAACTTTTTCCCATACAAAAATCTGTACATGAATGTTTATAGAAACTCTATTCATGCTTGCCAAAAATTGGAACGAACTACGGTGTCTTTCTCAGTGGGTGAAAGGATAAGTTGTGGTGAAGCCTTACAATTGGACATTACTCAGCAATAAAGAGAAACGAGCTAGCAATCTTCAAAATGACATGGGAAAACCATAAACGCATATTGCTAAGGGAAACAGCCAGTCTGAAAAGGCTACAAACAGTGTAATTCCAATGACATGATGTTCTCAGAAAGGAAAAATACGAAGACAGCAAGAAGATCAGTGGTCGCCATGGGTTCAGGGTGAGGGACAGATGTAATGGTGGAGCGCTGGGCATGTTAGAGCAGTGAAACTATTCTACAATTTGAAGTATAATCTGTTGTTTTATATCTTACTTCTCATTGAGATTTTATATCATTTTTCCAATTTAAACTACGAATTTTTGAAAAACAATTTTTTAAAGGCAGAAAAACTATGATATAAAAAGTTATGATGAATGGGTTAAAAGCTTGAGATGAGCCATGTATTTTTATCTTGCCAAGTCCTTAAGGTTAATTAAACTCAGCAGGATTTACAAACAGAAGTGTCTGTAGATAAATTAATAAATGATAGTCAAAGGGTAATAAACAGCAGACTTAAATATGCCCTGTTGCCTGGCCTGTGGCCAACAACACCCCTCTAGTTAAGCCAAAAGCATGAAGATCTTTTCTGCTACGTCTCTTTCTTTCACCCCAATCAATCAAAAGTATTTGATCCTAACCTCAACTATATCAAGAATCTATATATCTTTATATGTCTATAGTAGTACTATAGGTATTATCTTGGACCAAAGGTCATATTTTCCTAGGGGAGTGTTTTAAGATACTCCCACCAGGTCTCCTTAATTCTAGATCTTTCCATTGCAAACCTCCAGTATTCCATTCTTCACCAGTAAGTAAAGCAATTAATTTTCTTAAAAACTTTCAGTAACTTTCAATTAAAAAAAAAATTATTTCCCTTGACCCAAGAAGATTTAATACGTTGATTCCCAAATAACTCTCTGACCTGATATTTGCACCAGTCTCTCCCCTGCCTCACACCTTCATGTTTATTTATTTATTCTTTCAACGCAGTGAGCTCATTCCCTCCTTAGTGGCCTTCGCATTCATTGTTGCACCTGTATAGCATGTTCTTCCCCTCACTGCTACACAGGCCATTCCTTCCCACTTCACTCTTCAGCTTCACTTTTGTTTCCCTTGAGAAGTCTTCAATGACCCAATACCCAGTGATGGTTTATCATCCTGTTTTTTGTTTTCTTTGTGCTCACTAGTAGCCATTTTCATTTTTAGTTACTGTTTGTTTTCCTGCATTAGAACATGGATTCCATGTGAACAAAGTTCTTGTTTCTTTTGTTCATCACTTTATTGCTAGATTTCATAGCAGTGCTTGTTACCAGAAAATTGTTCCACAAATAATATTTGCTCAATGGCTGAACTAGAATAAAGTGCATAAAATTTGTCATATATATACATAAATATGTGTAATTATGTAATATATTGTTTATTCCACATATAAAAAAAGAAGCTAAAACTAAGTTTGATGGTGTTTTATGCAGTTGAGACAATGTAAAAGGACAGCATGTTCTTATGAAGAGAACAAAATATATTGAATGGTGAATTGATCCCACTCTATTTACTGTCACATATTAATATCCTATTCAGATGTGAGATAGAGCCTAATTTCTGCTTGTTCTTTAAAATGTTCTGTGTCCAACAATTATGCAGGTGGCATTTTGATTGCAAATTGAAACATTTTTTTTAATTGAAAATGTATGCTATCAAATTTAGCATCTCTTGAAGTAAAAAATCCCTATAGCATATCCATGGCAAATGGTCACAAATTGCCTAGTAATAATGAAACATGCTTGACAATAAATACAAGCATGCAGAATGAGTTCTTCTACATCTCTAAGCCTAGACGATAACGTATGAGACCATATATGCCTGAGTGTATGTATAGAAAAACTAATAGAAAGGACTCAATAATAGAAAAAAATGAATTACTGTCACACTTTTGAGATTAGATACAAATTTACCTAAAGACCAGAAAACAAAAGTATTAAATCTCTAATTACTCTTTTACATGACACGGAAATTATCTGCAAAATTCAACTTTGTATATTTTCTCAGAATTCACATTTTGTCTAATTAAATAAAACATCACAGAGAACTCCAAATTCTAATATATAGTCACCTTTTGATCAAAATTTGGAGGAGTAAATTCAGAATATGGATTAATGTATTGCATTGCACATGTATTTTCTATATAGACAATTTTGAAACTTGTATGTAGTCACTTCTTACAGTTGTAAGCATTGGTACAATTTATGTTAACTCAGTTTAATTTAGTTTTTAAGTCAGATTACTATTGATGCTTTTGTTTTTTTCAATGTTAAGTGATAAATGGTGGGAAAAATCATCGCCAAATATAATCACATTATTCTATATCTATCTATGATCTATCTATCATTTATCTAATCTATCTTATCTTCTTATAAGTATTTAAATCATGTCAATTAAATTTTTACTGTGGATCCCATTTTAAGGTTTATTTTTTAATACAGCAGCCTGTTTTCAAATTTGGCTCTATGAGATGTTCTATTTAAGGTGGTATAGATTTATGATCAGAAAGTAGCCAGAGCAGTGTCCCGTGGCACTAGAGTTAAACTCCGCTCTGCTCAAAAAAAAACCCTGAAGACAGCACTCAAGCTGATGATGGCCTTTGTTTAATGTGCTGTGAGGCAGATGTCTAATACTCACAGGTATGCAGCCTTTCCTTCTTCCAGTTCTTTACTTTTGCCAGTGGAGCCACTTTTCTTCCCGCACATTCTCCTGGTGATGCACATTAATAACCCACATTGCCGAACAAAGAAGCAGCTGACATCTGTTACCACAAGAATGAGCAAGAGAGCTGCCACTCCCAGGCCAATGACTGCGCCAAGCCCAAGGCCATTGAAAAGTGTGTCTTAAAAATAAACAACAAAAACAAAAGCAAATACTTTTATTAAACCTCACATGGGAAAACATTAGACAGTTATTTTAAAAATAAATCTTATCTGAGAAATATTCAACTAAACATGATTGCCATGATTGTTGAGAGCTATTTGCCGATTTCCAAACAATATTTTAAGCAACTGACATGGTAATGATTTTAACTAGTTTTTTTTAAAAAAATATTTTTAGATAAAAAATCTTTAGTGACTCATATTTCCAACAGACTCCTTGGTTCCCTGTGGGAAAGATAATGAATATTATCATATCTGTAGCTGTACTTTATCAGACATTCATACCATTAATAGATCATTACTTTGTTAAAAGGAAAATATAGTCAAAACTTCTGTAAAGGAAAACTTAAATAAATGTTCTTTCTAGAATTATTTTAGTGTTAAAACTTAAATTTGCAAATGATGGCTCCAAGCACTTTGCTTTGACAGATAATACATTTAAAATATCTGTGTATGTATGAATATCTTTAAAAATCATTATTTTAGAATAAATGTGTACTTGCATTTTCTAGTTATTATTTAAAAAAAATCAACTACAGACAAACTTTAACAGAGTTCTGCAGGCAGGGCACAATGGGAGATACTTTTCCTTGGCATGTAGTTGCAAGAAATCCCCAAACCATAAGAGAGTATCCACAAAAAAGGTAATTAAGAATTGGATGTAATATGCTGACTGAGAAAGTAGAAATGGCAAGAGAGATTAGTCTAGCAGAAATAAACCCAGTGTTTCATGCCTGTGGTTGAATGTGAGGTTAGACTACACAACTAATAACCATATAGATAAGAAAATAAGCATAATGCAAAGAAACCAGATTGAAGTTGCTGTATTGTGTTATCTAAAAGGAAAAGAAAAGATTACGTAGAATTACTCAAAATGAATCTTAGCACGATTATGTTAAAATTTGCTCTGTAACAGTATATAATTATAATTTACTTTTTCATGATAAAAAACAAATTTATTACCCAGATCATAATGTGGATCAGAAGTGAAAATACAGAAACATATAAATTTGAGTTTTGAGAAAAGTTTTGAAAAATATGTAAAACAAAGTTTTTCTAAATCAGTTTAAACAAAGCAGTTCAAGCATTTTAATAATGACTCAAAGAAACTTTTACCCAAAGGAATCAATATAATTATTCTTATTTTGAATTTACCATTAGGGGCCAATCTTGAATAGGTCACACCTCTCTGAATGCCAGTGTACTTTTCTGCATAATGACTAAGTCTCACGTCAACACTTACTTTACTGGTATTTTGGATATACTGCACATGACTCAACAACCAAGCTCAAAAAGAATAGCTGAAAATACATGCTGGATTGGGCTTCCACCCCTGTGGGGATATTGACTCCATGACCTTTGAGCTGTCAACCATTTATTTCTCTCCTCATTTAGATTCTTCTCACATGCACACTGGGTTGTAAGCGGTAACTTGCACGAATCAATGATGATTTATCTGGCCCGTTATGTAAATCCCCACTTACTTTTTCTTAAGTATAAAATCTCGCTTTGTACTTAAATGCACTGGATCTGGTTTCAGGAAATCCTGGTTCCATCACTTACTGCTATATGTCCTTAGGTGAGTCAGCTAACTCTCTAAGGCGGAGATGTATTTTTATTACAATAGGGGCAGCTAGGAAAACCACCGCCGTTGTTGTGAATTACCTATGTAACAGTTCCACACTTAATGCCCAACACAAAATAAAAATTTAACAAATATTTAAAAATATTCTACTCTTACAAAATTATAGGACAAAGTAATTTTTGGGGGGGAAAAAAAGGCTATCTAAAGTTTAATTTGTCTGTAACTGTATTTCTTCCATTAACAACCTGCGGTATCTCTTAAGCGAGTTAGCTTTTAAATAATAAATACATTTGTGACATTTTTAGCATTCAACTAGTATATTGATCTGCTGCATTTCCATCTTTAGAAAAAGTTTATAGAAACATTTTTTGTAAATTACCTTGAAGTAAAGAAATATTAATGCTAAAATAGTTATTATTCCTAGAGAAACAAAATTATATCTTTTTAACTACAATTGAAATCTTTAAAAACTTACTTGAAGCTGTATTTTTATGAAAAGCTAAATGTATTTTTGCCATTGCAGAAGATAAGATGGATATCAAATAGTTTTATGTTATAAATATTTAAGTAAGTTTTCTTTTGAGTTTTTTTTTTTTTTTTAATCAGCTCAAGGATATACCCCATGAGGTTAAACTAAAATAACTATGAAAGCTAACTATTCTAATTTTTTGCGCCACCAATTTACTCTGGCGTTATTTGATTTTGGATTTTTCACAAATGAAACCTTAAATTTCACTAGAATTACTTCACTGGAATTTGGGAACTAGCAATGATTTATGTTCTCAGAAGGCTGCAGAAAAGTCTTCCTTTGTAAATTAATTAAGGTTTTAATTATTTAACAAATGGAAATGGATGTAGCAATCATTTAAAAGATTTTAAATTTATCTTTTCTCTCTTAGCTTTTAAGCTTTCCAGAATACTTACACATGTACTTTATGAAATAATTTTAATAACAAGCCCATTAAAAACAAAAATGATATTATCAGATCTACTTTACAGCTAAGAAAACTGACATCCAGAGAAGAAAAATAAACACTATTTAGCTTCAGCTTTTATATTTTTTGTACCTGTTAGAGTTAATATTTTATATTGGATATTCATCATCCAGTAATCAAGGCAGGAATGAAATATTGTGAATGCATTCATTAAAATGGGTAATTTTCTCATAGAAAAAATGTCAAAATCAATCTTTCCCTATACTAGTAGTGAAGGAACAACCCTTTAAGTGAAGCACAAAGGTTTCAAGTCAAGATGACAAGATAGGTAAATACGGTACTTGCATCTTCTCACAACCATATGAAATTTTCAATTGAACTGCAGAACTTCCATAATTCAGAACTGCCTGAAATCAAGGTGAACAGAAGTCCTATAATGAACGATATAAAGAAGCAGCCACATTGGGACTGGAAGAAAGGGTGGTGACTAGGAATGGGCTGGTCCCACACCCATTTGGTAGACAAAAAAATTGGGAGGGATATCTTGGCTGTGGAGGTCTTCCCACCTTGAGAAGTGAGTGGTCCCAGTCCCATACCAGACCTCTAGTTCAGGGTTCCAGTGCTCGGAAAGAAATGCCCATAACCTCTGGCTGCAGAGACCAGTGAGGCTTGTGGCTGATTGAGGCAGAGGGCTATGGAGTCCCAAGCAGTTCATCTTAAAGAGCCCACCCATGGAGTTACTCAGACTCCCTTGCTCTGAGCTCCAGCACCGAGGCAGCTGCTTGAAAGGCACCAGGGACATACAAGGAGAAACTGGATTATCTGGCAGTTTTCTTCCAGACAGAAGTGCTGGCAGAGATCATTGTTCCTTTGTTGGTCCCCACTACCCTGCCCCAGAGCTGGCAGACCAGTGCCATATCAGAGCTCCATCAACCTGGCTATCACTGTTCACTGGCCCTGGTGATTCTTGACACCCCACCCTCCCCAACTTGCAGGCCCATCTAAGCTATTTTTTGTGGTTTTTCCATACAAATGGTATATCGTGGCCCATATGTCAGACTGTCCTAACATTTCTCAGACATCTGAGCACAATGCCTGATTTCCATTACTCTAAGGGCCACGTTTCTCTTGTGTGTCATGACTATGGGCCTCCTGAGTTTGAGGCGCTTGGTGTTCACCACTGAATTAATAGATCCAGGCAATTATGATTTATATTAATTTTCCTGTTGAAACAAATGTTTGAACTTCTGACGTTTCCAATGCCTGGTCAAAATTCTTTAACTGTATTAATTGAAAATGACAAAATCATTGCAAATTTTATAGACAAGAAAAATTAGACATTTTGCATTAATTTAAAATTTTTTAAAAAATCAGACAACAAACTCAAGAGCACCTATGATTAGATTTTATATTCTTTCTTTCCTCTAGGCCACTTTTTTTTATGGCTCCCTCATACACCGAGAGATAATTTGAGTATACCCTCCTGAGACAGGTGTTTTTCTTTCAAATTGTAAACAGGTAATATTTTATAATATATATACTTTGAAAAATACAATGTAGAATTATAAAACAAAATATAAGACATTAAAAAGGTGATATAAAATATATATTTTTGGAAATTCTAAATTTTTAAATGTCCACAGTGGTATTGTTCACCTATTTTGTGACCCACATACCACTATTGGATTTATTTACATTGTATTTATAATTTTATTCTGTTTCACTTTTGCACAAAATGTGAGTAAAAGTTCTCATATATTCTAGCTAAAATATTTGATAATCACATATGAAAACACTTTGGAAATTCAAAGCATTATACAAGTGTTATTTCTTATTATACTTCTTAGTTACTAGTAACTTTGTTACTTGCAATTTGCTTATAGTGACTTTTTAAAAAGGATTAGATCTCACCTTTTGCCCAAAAACATCCTAGATTTTAGCAAGTATGCTTACTTTCTGTTTACTTGACTATGCTGACATTCATGAATTATGATGCATAAAAATAATTGTAAAATCCTATTTACATTTTAAATGTAGCTTTTATTATTGCTGTTTGTTGATAAATTCTCTTCATGAAGGCCTAAGGTTAAAATAATTGTTTTTAAATGATCATTTTAATTTTTCTAGTGTTACATGTGCATTTTACTATGATTAGAGTTCAAGATTTTTAGTTTTTTTAAAATTATTTATTCAGTTATTTAATTTTCATGTGGTAAAGTATTTTTGGATATTTTATTTCATGTCAAATTAAAATCTTTCTTGACTGATGTTAAAATGAATGAAAGCAAGGTAATTGTTAATAATGTTCTAATTGTCTCTTAAGGGTGACATTGACTTTGTTTAGTTTGGAAAAATGATATATTGTTTATTTGCTATTCTCACCCTTTGTAATTCATTTTGTCCTTTTAGTTCACCATTAGTTTTTTGTTATTATTCTAGTTACCTTTACTGTTATGATTATTTTGTACACTATTTTAGACACATTCATCTTCATCAAAATAAAAATGAAATTGATACTCTTAAAAGATTATAAAATAATGGATCAAAGGCTCCTGCCTAAAAAACAATCAAGACTACTTCTTTTGTGTTCTAATCTTTTATTCTGTTATATCTTGGTACCCTTTTGTACAGCTCATAGAATTCATGAGATAGAAAAAGCATTTACATCATTCAGCTTCCTGACAAAACACACTCATTAGCAACATTTTGAGTTCATTTGAGTTGCTATTACTCAGATATTTGACTAAACTAGCTGAATGAAAATTGTGTGGGTACAACATGTAATCTCATGCATTTTTCAATGAACAATTTAAAGAATAAAGTATGTAATGCTAATAATCTGTGATGGCTGTGAAAAGGGCATTGTTATCAGTGAAAACGGCAAGGATCTTTTATAAGGGACTGAATTTCGGAAAAACATCGTGGAATGTTAAAATTAAAAATCTTTTAAAATATAGGAGTGGGGAAAAGTAGGTTTACTGTTGTTTGTGTGGAAAAAGACATGCTGGTTATGATTATTACAATAGCTTTACTGACTCAAAGAGAGTCACAACAACTACAAAAAAAAAAAAAAAACAAACCTACTTTTCCCAATGCTTGTATATTAAGAAATCAAAACTGAGTTATAATTATAAAAATGGTACATAAGTATATATATAATTACATTGTTTTATAAGAGCTTTGTATGTAGGAGAGATTTTTAGATTTTCAGATAATAAATTTGCTGTGTTTTCAATGAACATGTATTGAGTTCACTGAAGCTCTTTGTATATCTAGAAGCAAATCATTACAGTTCATGTTGGAGAATAATAGTTACGTGGAAGTTCATTTTATATAATTTTCTTGCTTTCTTGTCCCTTGATAATACTATTGGCAATAGTCACATAATAATTTAGGAATTAGGAATTTTCAGATTTTAAAATTTATAAGCACAATTTTCAAATAATATTTCAACATTACTGAAATGTATTAATAAAGTCCAGTGTTGTTATTTACATAGGTTTTAAATTCTCAGGCTATTTTCAGTACATTTTAACAAGGTGGTCTTGTCTTTTCTGTTTGCTCAGTTAAACCATATTGATATAGGCAGTTTATGGCTTACTCCCAAATTTGTTTTCATACAACCTTCTTTTTTTGATAGATGAAAATTCTATTTTACTTCACTATTCCTTATTAGTCCCCACTCCTTAGCCATTTTTATTCTTCTGTCAAAATGTTCTGTTACATGTATAACAATTTTTTTTTTTATAAACTCAAGGGTAATCCAAAATTTTATTCCAAATCACTTCTCCCTATTAAGGGGTACGATTTGGAAGAGAGTGGATTTTAAAGGCAACATTGAAAAATCAGACATTTTTTAAAAAGTAAGTATGATTTGGGGTGAGAAAAAATAGCTGATTGAAAATATCTGGTTTAGTGATGGAAAGGGAATTGTAAGCATGTTATTATATAAATAGCACTTATAATTTTAAAACTATGCTTTCTGAGTGTATTTTCCTATATATATTTGTTAACAAAGGCATACTTATAAATTAAATATCTTTGCAAAATATTTTCTAGTCCTTTGGTATTACAAAAATAATGTTTGTACAGAGATAAATTAGTAAAATATATGTGACATCCTTTAATTTATCATAATGTTATTAAACAACTCTATCAAGTGGTTGTGAAGAAAAAGGCCAAGTGCTTTATTATCTGGGGAGCTCATAATGTATTGGGAGGGCTGATAAGGTGTAACTTAGAAACTGAAATTCACTGTCATTAATTGCTTTCCGAATGGTGTAATAAAAACTGTGACTTGAGCAGATAGGTGGGGAAAACATATTAGTTTGTTGTGAGTGGTCAAGGAAGGCATAGTAAAGAAAATAACATTTGATACGGTGTTGTAGAAGTTCTCCATATGTCAAGTGGAGTTCATGTCAGTCAGAACATGGCATGAGCAAAGATGGAGACATATGAAAGACAATATATAATATATTCTGAAATTAGAGGGTAGTTATGGATATTAGAGATAAGATATTGGGGTGATTGGAAGGATGAAGTTTATTAAGTGTGAAGAGGATGGACCTTGCAATTGAATAAACAAACAAGTATCTAAAAAAGACACAAACACCACCACACCACCCACAAAACCTACGAAGAGTGCTCTTTTCACAAAAGATGGCAGGGAGTTGCTAGAAACAGGGAAGTAGAATGTGTTGCAATGGTTAGAACAGGGCTCGTAGAGGATGGGCTACTCTCTCCTATTCCATGCCCGTTTCCCTAATGCATGTAGATATGCCAGCCAACACTGCTTGATGTTGAGATTGAAGAATGCAGTAGTTAGACTCAGCCTTTTATATGTGATTAGTGATTGAATTAACATTAGATCTTTAGTGTCTAGTAACATATTTAATAATAGACACTGTGTGAGATAAAATAATACTAAAATTTACATATATATATTTATAATTAGGTATAATTATTATATATACTATAATACAAAATTGAATCACACCCATATATGATTAAACTACAATTGATATTGAAATCTAAAACTGTAATCTATTTATCATAAAACATTTAAATACACATACCTTAGAATTTTCTAAATGAGGCAATATATTAAAAATGTAAACAAAATATGAATGGAATTTTGATTTTCCAAGGAATTTGTAACATATTGGGTTTTGCGAAACTTCCAGTTTTAGGCACTCACTCTATCGTGTCTTAGAGATCTCAATTTCTTCATTATGGTTATATATTTTTAAAAATCAAGTTATAGTATTAAAACTAAACATTGTGAACATGTCTAAACATTCTAAACAGGCCAGTTATAATGAATATTTTCTTCTTTTCAAGAACATTAGGGAGTTTTGCATTTAATCTTCTATGTAACATACATACCAGTTTACCCTTGTAAAAATTATATAGAAACTATAGCACACAAACAACAACAAATTGAAGCTTGTTGCTAATGAAGTCTTCAAAACAGAAATGCAAGCTTGATGAGACGATTTTAAGAGAAGGGGGATAAGTAAGGGAAGGGTTTAGTCAAAGAACGTGTATAAATGACTCATGGATACGGACAATGGGGAGGGATATGATTGCAGGAGAAGGGGTGGGCTGGGTGGGGGAGAGAAATGGGGAAAAATGGGACAACTGTAATTGAAAAACCAAAAATAAAAAATAAATAAATAAATAAAATAAAACCATATTTAAATAGGAAAGAACTATTGTACTGTGATTTTTTCAATATTTTAATATTTATCTTTGTAAAAATGAAAAATCAGTAGAGAAGCAAGCATACAGCCACTATGCAAATGATGTGTTGAAACTGTTTATTTTGACTTCTTAAAATGAAAGTGATAGAGGATGAGATGAAAATATTTACTTTAACTTTTATTAGACAGTAAGTAAAATACTATTATATTTATATAATTAAAAAAATACTTGTACCAACAATGTTAATGTCTTTTTATAAGGTGTTTTCAGAAAATGTGTAAAAGTCAAAGAGTGATAAAATTTAATTTGATGTTCATTAAAGACTATAAACTCAGCATGTGTTTATTACATTGATCATGGGGAAGCACCTACATGTACAAGTTGAAATGAGAAAGCTAACAGCTGACTAACAGCTGGCAGGAACTGTGATTAGTTAATACATGGCATTTACTTTTCCACATACATTCCTCTGTTGGCCAAACAAGAAGAAATTTGTGGAACTAAGTAAAAGATATATGATTGTATAACTATAGAATACAGTTGATTCAGTGTAATTTAATAAAACAATGATAAGGAAACTGAAATTTCGAGTTGCTTGCTCATGTCAAAGTCTAGTTATTTGGGTTCTCTGATGTTCAGTTTCTTTATATAAGAAATAATAAAATAATGATATTTGATTAGAACATTAGAGTAGATTTCTTCAAATTGCTTTCTTCATAGTGGCTCAAAAAAATAAAATAATATAAAGTTAATGTGGCTGTTAACTAATGTCAAACAATCCTAGATACTTCCCATTTGAAATAAATTCATTGTCATCAGACTTCAGGAAAAAATTAAAACAAGAACATAAAATACAATTGAAATCTTTTTCCCAAAGGACAAAACTTCTATAACTATTGTATCAATAAAAGAAGTTCAAATGTTATAACAAAATATAAACATTATATTAAAACTTTCATTTATATATATATATGAAAATATTTTGATATACAAAGATATGTATTTGAGACTAAGATATTCTAGAATAATAAAGATTAAGTGTGCCTTAAAATAATGCAAATCCGTAAGTGGACATTTTCTTTTGTAATTTCTACACTATTTTTTATCTGGCAGTGAAACATACCTATGTTTGTATAAAATAAATATATATTCATGTCTAAATCAGAAAATATAATTATTTTACCTTAGAAAACTGATTAATTTATATTTAAAAATTTATTATTTGAACAGGGTCCAGTACTAAAATGAAAAAAAGTAATGATGGCTTATGAAGAGCCCTGGATATGGGTTCAAATCGTGACATCTCACTATATAACTTATTCAACTTCTTTAGGCCTCATCATTCTCATGTAAATTATAGGAGAAATGATACCTCAGAGGGGTTGTATGAAGAGTGAGTGAAAGATTGCACTTTGGCATTCTTCACAGTGTGTGACATAGTACATGTTTAAAAATAAAAAGGCACTGTGTTTTATATTATTTTTATTATTGTAAATGTCAAAGCCATTTATGTTTCATGCCTTGGTTGCGGATAAGCAAAGAACCTTATTTTCCTACAACTTGACTCTCATGGTGCTGAAACTGAATTACAATGATATACTAATCAAAGTAATTGGAAAATAAATCACTTTAAGTAACTATGTTTTTATAAACATTTGCTAGTAGCGTAAGACTACTGAATAATTATTGAAATTACTAACTATATTCATGTGTTTCACTGTTTTACGATTATTTTGGCCTCCCACTAGTAATATAATTCTATAAATAGACCTTAGAGTTATTTCACTATGAAAGTAACAGTATTTGTTAGTGTTTCTAAATTATTTTTACAATATAAGTCTTCCGATGATGTATTATTTCTTCCAAAAGAGAAATAACTCAATTATGTTTACTACATTGAAATATTGGGCCTGACCAAATTAGAAATGGAAACACACAACAAAGACAGAAAGGGTTTGTACCAGTAATAAAGAAAACACATATAACGAAGTTTTTCTTCAGTTTTCTTTATTACAACCATGGAGACACATAAATACAGAAAATAAAATGACATTTAATATACTATGAAACACATGCATAAAATTACACATAGTGTTTAATATTACGTTGAGCGTTTTAAATAAGAGATGGTGCGGAGGACAATACATTTATAACATGTACATTTTTTCATGGAAATAAGCTGTGGTGAAAACAGATGCAATTAAATAATCAGAAATAGCCACTTTAAAACAAAGTGTTATACATAAAATCAATGTAAGATGTGAAATAAAAATATTCCTTAAAAAAGTTCATGAATTGTGGATATTATTTAAAAACAGTAATATGTAATTGCTTTCTTTTAGAAAAAACAATTAAGTAGAAGATTTCATACTGACCATTTAGTACATACATAGAATTTTAAAACTGCCATATGCTTTTTAAGTGATGCTACCTCTTAATATTATGCAATGTTTGCAATGTGCAACTTTATATTTTTATTACTTAAAATGAAATAGTAAAGAATTACTGAATTTAAGTTGAACATATACATGAAAAAATTTGCAATATAGCTAAGCTTCATACAAGCAACATTAGATTAGTTTACATTTAATTTAAAATTCCACTTAAACAAGTCTTAAAAAGTAGGTAAAATAATAGTCTACTGACAAGGACATGAGGATATCAATTGCATTTCAGATTTCAGATATACTAATAAAACTCTTGAATATATGTTGTGTTTTCCTTGACTTTTTTTTTTTTTTTTTACTGATAGGTAAAACTGATGTAATATACACTCTACTCTTCCAGTATTACTTAGGGACCGATATTTTAGGCTTTAAAGTAGTTAATAGCATTTGGAAGTAGAAGATACTACCAGAGTTCTTCATCTGGTTCATAATCTTATACTTAAATACCTTTGATATTTTTATCTTATTAAGATTGCTCTGTTTTCTTTCAGAGCAATTAAGTTAGATTTAAACTTATTGAATCATTTGCCTTACATAAAAATTGAGATGTTGCTTATAGACCTTTATAATTTCATGTGTTTTAAGTTCTTAAGTACAATAAAGGAAAAAGAAATAATACAATTATATTTCAAAAGTTAAAAATTGTTAACTCTAGAACAATATTCAAATTTAGATGACAATTTGAAAAGAACATGTTAATGAAATGTTAGAAAGACTTTTTTTCTTTAGTAAAGACCTAAAATTTAGTCTGATGATATCTTCTGACTTTGAAGATTAACTATTAAGTATAAATAGTGACTAAATAATACTCTTTATTTTTTAATTACATAGTCAGCTGGTTTGGAAATAGACTTTGTACCTATTGCAACTAAAATTATTTCAAGGACCATTTGGTAAAATATTTGTATCTCCAGTCATTTGATATATTTAATATATTTGAGCTGCCTGTTTAATGTAGATCTATACTACAAATGCAGGGACTTTAAAGCTTACCTATGATTAACACAAAAAGAATAGAAGGCATACATTCTATTTACTCATGTCCAGATATTGAGAAAGAGGAAGGAAGTGAGAGAGGAGTTGTGTATTAGAAAGAAAAATTCAGACGGAAGGCGAATGAAAAGAAATAGCTAAAATGATAGATACTATTTAATATGTATTAACTCAAAAGTTGTTCAACGAATGTTACATTATGCCTCAGAGTTTGAGTCATAATAAAATGCATGAAATCATACATTTAGGTATGACCTTAATGATCCTACATCTATATTCAAGTGTAATCATGATACATAGGGCTAAAGAAAATTATAAATGATAGTATTTAATTTAGGTAATATATCATTTATAGTTCTTAATGCTGTTTCTATAACCAAAACCAAAGAGGCTGAAATTTTCAGATAATTTTACATGACTAGATATATTTATTAATAAATTACTACAAAGTGAAAATAGTATACAAAATATCAACTAATTATCCTTGAAAGCAAGAACAAAAAACAATTATTGTGTTGGTAATCTAAATATCCATTTTGAATTATTATATTCATTTGTAATTTAATATTTTGTTTTTCCATTGTTAGCATATTATTTAAAAAAAACAACAACTTTTCAGGTATTTGTTCCTCCAGTTCCAAAAGTATGTGGCTTGCCCTGGCCTGGTGCCTCAGCTGGTTGGAGCATCATCCCATACACAAAAAGAGTGTGGGTTGGATCTCTGGTCAGGGCACATACCTAGGTTAATGTGAATGCGATGTCTAGAATGTGGGTATATGTATATGTTTTTTAAACTCTTGAGAGATACTTTAGGCTAAGTAAAAGAGGAAAACAACTTTAAGAAAAATAAAATAAACCATTAAAATGTCAATCTTACTCATGTCTTCTAGTATGAATGCATATATGTGCCCTTGCATAATGTTTTTGGACCAAATATTAATTGTAGAGTTTATAAAATATAATTGTTTTCAATGAATAACAGTATTAGGAGACAAAGGATCAAAAATAGCAGTATCTTTAACAATCTCTCATTCAAGAAGAAATTTTGTAGGAAAGAATGATTTACTGTTATCTCCTAAGCATAATATGTTAGTAAATATGAAACATAGTATGGTGGGCCTTTTGGTTATGTGATAAATAATTACTGAGTTTGAATTAGGTTAGAGAAAGCATTGAGACTAAGTAATATATGGAGAAAAGAAGACAGACAAGACAGACTTGTAAAGAGTTGGGTTCCTAAAAGGAGATATTCAGGTTAGCATAACAAGTTTAACCTGATGCTCCACATGCAGACAATGACAGTCATGCATAAGCACATCAATCCAGCCTTGTAACTGGTATAATATGGTAAAAAACAAACAAACAAACAAAAAAACAACACACATTTAAATGACTTAACATTTAAAAATATGATATATACATCAATTGCTCTAGGCACATATTTCTGATTATATATAATGATTAACACAAAACTCACACACAAGTTCATACTCACATATTTCAGACATATAATTTTATTAAAAAATCCATTGGATAAAAAAAGCATTGAGTGGTGCTAGAGAGAGACTTAAAATAAGTTGAAGTTTTATATCTTGCTTACCAAATAATTACATTTATTTAGACCTATAGACAAACAGTAGTTAGACAAAATGTACTGTCTGTCGGATTTTATGGATGCAAATAACAAAATTAAAGTTCAGATAATAAAAAAGATAATTTGGCAACACACATTTTAAGATGTTTTTATCATATAATCATAGGAGGTTACTTACAATCTCTAAGGTATAATTTATTGAAATGTGATAGCTGCATTTTTTATAATTTTGTGCTTTTCAATTTCTTATAAGAGAAAGGAAAGCAAAGAGCCTATTATTTTACGATGTCTGTAATATATCTATGAAGTTATGCATATTTCAGAACTGTAATTATTCATCTAAGAATAAAATTTTGCCAAATGATAGACTGCTTATTAATTTCAGAATTATCAACTTGATCCGTACTTTGATGTGTAAAATATCTAAATGAACAACGCATTAAAATGGAAATATTCTGCTAAGGTTGAATTTTAATTTTAGGTTTTTTTCTGAACTGTCAAAATGTCATTCTGGATGTCATGTACCTGACTGCGTGTTCTTCATATCACTGTCGGTGACCTTAAGTTATAGAATATAAAATTTCAAAAAATAAACTAACTTTGTTATCTTACTAAAGATGTATGCCATGTTCCCCACAAAAGTTATTTGTAGTGATATATGAAGCCAAGTTAATTTCAACTGGGTTGGCCATAATGTTTGTTATGTTTTTTTTTCACGGAGTAAAAGACACATTTTTTATTTTCATCAATAGCTTTACTGATTTGGATATTCTGAGTATGTCAGATGTCTCTTGCTATTGGCTTCCCGTGGTTACAGGCCAGAGGTGCTGCTAAACATCTTCCAAAGCATGAGGCGGTCCCACAGCAAAGACTTATTTAGCCAAAATGTCAATAGTACCAAGAAACTTTGCAAACCCCCTTTTGACTCATTTGATCAGTCACAGCACCTTCTCCACACACTACACCAATCTTTTTTGCATTTCAGTTACGTTTGATTTTACTTTTCTTGAAATAATAAAGCACAATACACTGAAAATGTTGCATATCTTTTTCCATCTTCAATATTAAAATGGCTGCACAACAATTCACCAATTTTGATAAGTTTTTAAATGCACGCTGATATGACAGCTGTCACAATACAATCTAACAAAATTGTTTCTAATGAAATTGAAGACAACTAAGCACTACTAGAGCCAGCATACAGAAAAAAGTAATGGGCCTTTTGGCCAACCAAATACATGACTTCCCTGTTAAAACTTACTGGAAAGATCCAGTCGGGTTATAATGAATGAAAAAGTAATCCTGAAAGTGTTTTTGAAATTCTTGTTTTCTCAGTATTTTCTACACAGTAGTAATTAGCAAAACTACATATCTTATCCAAACTCAAACATCATGGAATATAGTTACAATTATAATTAGTTATTAAATAAACAGAACATTGGCTATGGTGATTTAAAAACCAAACATTACTGAAAAACAGGTTAGATTCCCAAAGTGCACAAATTGGGAAATTCCTATTTTTCAGCAGGGGAGAAAGGGGAGAAGCAGAAGTGTATTTAATTTGTGGGTGGGTCACGTCTGCATTCTACGGGTCCATTGTTTGGTTAGAAGAAGGAACAACAGTGGAGAGCAAAGCGTTTGCAAAAGATAAATGAAAGCAAACAGACTCCTAAATGCATGTCTAGCCATAGATGTTACAGCATAGGATCCTGTTGCTATACTTTAAAGAGAAACAGAGAATACTGTCATGCAACAAAGTGGTGTTTAATGAGTAAACCTCAAAACCCAGACACAGAAATTTGATTTTCATGTGAGTTACAGTCACGCTTGTGAACATATGTAAATATTATAGCTTCTTAATTGTCCTAAATAGTAATGAGAATCACTGGCTAAGGCTACCTGGGAGTGAAAAACACACAATACCTTTTTCTCATTTTATAATGAATAAAAATGAAAACATGAAAATCATTACTCATGCTACTCCGTCAAACACAGCTTCCTTTAAAAGGCGAAATCTAGTAACACATCCTTCTCATCTTAATTTCATCTTCTTGAAAGTATTAGCTAAAATATTACTTTCTCTCTCTGGTCCTTGCAAAGTAATTGACTGTTAGATGCTCAGGAAAATGTAATAAATA
This sequence comes from Furipterus horrens, assembly GCF_987537825.1. Taxonomy (NCBI): domain Eukaryota; kingdom Metazoa; phylum Chordata; class Mammalia; order Chiroptera; family Furipteridae; genus Furipterus; species Furipterus horrens. Next base: position 16,169,340 of record NW_028327171.1, read on the forward strand.
AGTATACATGTTGTTAGAACATCAACTTGATCCAGCTCCAAAGACAATCCGAGTTAAGTCAATAGGGTACAACTTTTTAAATATATTAGTTTAATGTATCATTTGCTGTGAGGCAACTGCATAGAGATATTTCCACTCACTAAAAAAACAGACTGGATTTTTTTCAGTAGTGTTTGATTTCAAAAAAAGAAAATAAGTATACACATCTAATATAGTAAAAATGATCAGATGAATGATCTATACATTATAAATGTTCCTTAAGCTGGAAACTTGCATTTTAAAGAATAACAATTAAAACCAACAAAAAATATCCACAATTCTACATCATTAAAATAATATTTATACAAAATAATCAAATGAAGGAAGACTGGATGTAGCAAATACTTAAATTACAAGTAAAAATTACGTGTTCATTTAATAAGGTTAACCATAGAATTTAAAGAGAGCTTTAGAATGAAGCAAGTTACTCAGTGAACTGGGACCTGAAACAAACAATCCTGATTCAATTTCCTTCAAGGATTTTCTGACAAATTATCTACTTTATTGGTTGACAACCTGGAGAAGGAAAAAGATGCTAATTGTTTATAGGTGAGTATACAGCATAAGTAGTTGATCTTAGAAAATCTTTTATTATAATTTTAGATTAGCCTTATAAATTTGCAGGGCATAAAAGAAAGTATCTCATGATACAACAACATTAAACATGCAAGACAAACATATGGCTACAATGAAAGAAAACCCAGCAGCGTTCAGCTGCCATGACTGGCTTCCATTTTCACCTTTATTCACTTCCCAGCATTTATCTGCGTGATGAAAATCGTTTTTGAAAATAGAATAAGAATAAAATAATTAAGGAAAAAAGAGTAGAGTTAAAGGCATGAAAAGAAATGAAAAGAAAAAGGTGACAGTAGGAAAAGAAAAAAAGAGAAAATAATTAATGCAAGATTTACAAAAAGCCATTATCAGTTATTTTGATACAACAAAATATAGCAAATGTTTGTATAAAACATTTCTAAATAATTACCATATATTAAAAACATAGCTTGGCTCAATATTAATAGTGTTTATTTTATATAACTCAGATATTGGTTCTGTCATTGATTGTTTAAATGTAAACATCTTAATCATTCTATAATGAATATACAACTTACAGAAGAAAAATCACCAGTTATTCCACAGTGCTACTGGTAACTTCAAACTATTACTTTAAATATGAGCTCATCATATTCTGTAAAGATTACTGATAGTTCCTTTGCTAATTTCTTAGAAGACATATAATAAAAAGTAGCTATAGTCTTAATAGTAAATGAACTACCAAAAAATAAGTGAAAATTACATATCCACATAATGAAAATTTGCAATAAGAATAGAATAAAAAACCATTGATTCAACTGACCGCAAGCAAACTTTAGACATATGTCATTGTACCTCATTAAAATAATTTAAAAAACTAAAGATCATGAAAGTAATTTATAGATGTTTTTCTTATGTGCTAAACCAAATAACTGAACTTCAATTTACTGTTATTTTATAATTTCTCCAATTTATATGGCAATCATATGTTTAATCTTAAGGAAACATTTTAGCATTTGCCATGCACTTGAATATTGTGTTCATTGTTCATGTTGTTATTCAGAGATGACAGCGTATACTAGATTTGCATGGAAGTAGAGTGAATGTCATCAAACTAATTTACAGTCATTAGACATATAATGAAAAAAAAAGCCCATGAAAACAGAAATCAACTGAAATATTTTAGCAATTTATATATTGGTGGTGATTTTATATCATCACTTTGTTTGTTAAATGTGAAGAATTGTCATGGAAATATTACATGCCTAATTGAACAAACTAGAATTATTTTACCATTGATTCTTAAGAACATATAAATAAAACTATTTGTTACCAAGTTATAATGATAGTCAATGTTAAAATCAGATATGTATAATTCATAGCAACAAGAGAAGATAAAGTAAGTGGTTACTGAAAGATACTAAGGTCTCTCTTTGGTTATAACAAACATTATTAAACATTTTGTAGATCAAAAGAAATAATAAAAATGATTTCAAAATAAATTTATTTCCAAGGACTTTTTAAAACAGTATATTCAAGCCACCAAGCCAGCATTATTTTTAATCATTAAAATTATAGAAAGGGAAGAACGGGAGAAAAGGTACAGGGATCAAGATGCATAATTGGTAGGAACAAAATAGACAGGCGGATGCTAAGAATAGTAAAGGAAATGGAGAAGTTAAAGAACCTATATCCAGAACTCATAGACATGAACTAAGGGTGAGGGGGATTGCTAGAAGGAAGGAAAGTACCCGGAAGAGGGGGGGCAAAGAGGAAAAAATTGGGACAACTGTAATAGCATAATCAATAAAATATACCTAAAAAATTACAGAAGATAAATCAATGCAATTTTACCAGACTCTAGTTCTATATATAGTTATAACATTTTTATAAGTATTGTTAAGAAACATATCCTTCAAAATAAAAACATCTTTTAGTAGTAAAGATAAGAAAATGTTAATTGCAAAATACTTTTAAAATTAAAATAATACCCTATAAAGAAATGTAGTATCCACTAAGATACATATATGGAAGAGTCAATATTATCAACAGAATACATGAAAGTAAGATGAACATTTTTCAAAATAAGTTCTTCAGTCCAACAAATAAGTGTACTCTAGATTTAGAGTATTGCTTACAAAAAGTTAAATATATCTGACTACATAAAAATAACATGTTTTTCTTAATTTGAAAGTCTATGAACTTCATTTGGACAGTCTACAATGCATTCTATATAAACAAAACAAAACAAGCAGAAAAAACAAACAAACCAAAAAAGCCAAGCTAAATTAATTTTTAAACTTCATATCTTCTCAAATTAAATCAAAGACACATTATCTACTATTTTATTATAGATAACTTATTTCAGATATGAATTTGAATTTAGCATGTTTATTTAAAATGGAATAAGAAATCAGATATAATACAAGAGTGATTATCATGAAGGCACATAAAGATCATTTTCCCTTATTCGGCCAATACATGATTTTAACTCTGTAGAATATTTTGGGTGCAAAAGCCCTATCATGCATCACAAACTTGATTTGCTCCAAGAAATCTCTTAGAGCTAAATCAAATAATTCTTGAACTATTAAGGTATGTCTTTGACATGGCCTTAGCAGTCAGTGGATTTAGCCATACTAAATTAGACATTATTTGGTGATATTTTTGTAGGTTATATAAATATTTTCTTATTTCCCCATCTCCAGTAAGCTGCCCTGGCTTTGAATCAGTTGAACAATTTAGAGGGTATGAATTCTATTTCTTACCTTCTCAGTTATATTTGTACATATGTCTGACTTCTTGACTACATTATCTGGTTATCAGCTGTGAAACATGCTCTGTTTTTTTTTTTTTTTTCCATTGTAAAAGTCCTTATAACACAGACTGTTACTTTTCCTTTGCTCATCTTCATGACAAAGCCTCTTGAAAGCATTAAATAAACATAGAGGGTCTGCAGACTAACCCCATACACAATCCTCATCCTATTTCTCCTTAATTTCTCTCCCCATTACTTCTGCAAAGCTGGATGTAATAAGGGCACTTCCTATCTCTTTTGATTAAGTCGCATTGACCTCTCAACAGCGTTTGAAGTGTCAAATGTGATTTACGTTTTTTCTTCTTGAAATATGACTCTCTGTTAACGTTCAAGATACTACAATCTTGTGTTGTTTCAGGAACACTACATCATAGTCTCATTGGAGGGCTTATGGTGTGGTTTCATCTTCCTATGTAATATTATGGTTTCTTAGGATGCAGTTATTAACGCCTGCAATTTAGTGAGTCAAGAAGCACTCCCTGAACATCTATGCTGTTCCAGTGACCCTTGCAGAAACTAAGGAAACAACTGTGAGTACCACAGACATCAACTCCTTTTCACATTACTCAGTGTTTGGTTTTAACCTCACCCAGACTTCAAATACCACTGCACTGGTGAAGTTGACAACGTTGTCATACATCTTTCCAAACTACAGATCTTTTCATCTGCATACTCACATATCTAACTACTACTTGACATTGAAAACTTAATGTATACCAAACTGACCTTATGTTAATCTTCATTCTCCTAATCCAAAACTCTTCATCCTCAGAAACTATGCCAAGAATGGCCCAACTGCCCAATAAAGAGACTCTAAATTCATTCAGAATTTACCTTTTTTGTTTATATTTAATGTTGGGTTTTGTTAACAATTTCTAACACAAATAGTAGTGTCTCTTGGAGTATAACATAAATTTACCTGCCTGAAATCAATTTTTTTTACAGTTTGTGTTTTATCTATACAATGTTAATAATATGTTGCCTTTTAATTCATACTAACATTACTTTTTATTCTGCTAAAGATAATTATTTCCTCCAAATATATGAGCTTAAGTAAAAATTTAGGAGGATGTAGTACACTGTTTCAATCCCCCTTTAAACATTCTGACTCTGATTAAGAATCGTATTTATACTATATTCTCGATATGTGCATTGAAGATAATTACTACAACCATAATATATTATAATTTTAGAGGCAGTTATTGATGTTTGAATCTCACAGGGGCAAAGAATTTGATAGTTCATCGAACCATTCTTCTATGTAGGTGTACCATCTTGTAAGGGGATTAGATTTTCATATGACTTAAAGTAGTTCTGACCTTGAACAGATCCTTTAACCTCTCAAAATTATATCAGTGAAATAAGATAACTCTTCATTGTTCAATTCAGATTCAAGAGTAAGATGAGATAATAAATGCAGAAGTACTTTGTAAATTTTTAAAAATTCCATTATAAGATACACATATTATTTCTAGATGCTCCCAACTTCCTAATCTCAAATTATAATTGGAAACACTTTTTAATTAATATTAGAAATACAAAGCCATTATATTAATTGTTTTTGAGTCATATAACCAATAGTAATTACTTTTTAATGGAAAGATTAATTGTATAAAACTGCTCTCAATTTTACAAAACCGATGTACAATATAATGAGATTAATATCAATTTGAAATTACAAGAAGGTTAAACAGCGTGACCAAAGTGATAAATTTTTCTGCAGTCTCAAAAATTTTATGTAACAATACTGAAACTCTATTATTATATGACTTAATAAAGCCATGCTTAGGAACATGCTGCTCTCATCTCTACATGTATATGTAAATAGTACATATATATTTATACATGTGCATAAATTACCTGTAGATTTTAGATATGATAGTTAATGAAACGGTAAATGTTAAAATGTGTCCAGTATGACAACTCACTAACGTAAGTAAGTATGACTAGGAATCAAGATAAATTCTTGCATCTTTAACTCTATGGAACGTGTCTGAAATATATTTTCCTAGCGCTGGTATGGACTTTGATAATAGCACCAGCTTGGGGTGATGTAAGCACCGTTACTTAACAAGGGTAGAATACACCCGTGTGCTGTGAACACCAGTGCAGTGTGTCCTGACACATTGTGAGTCTCCTTGAAACTCTAGTTACATTTCTTTCTGGGGCTATGTCTGTGGGTGTTTCTGCCTCACTGTGTAATTGATTTTAATGTTTCCCAAATCAACTTGCATTTAAACAGGCATGAATGAGCTTATCATTATTTTTGTCCACATCTTCCCAGAAGCGGAGGGCCAGCTCCCACATATCTGGCAGAAGAGTTGTCTCCTTTGCAAAGTTGTGGATCTCAACATAAATTTTTCACGTTAATATTCAATAGTCATTCTTACCTTCCATCCTCACCCTCTGCTCATCCTCTCCCCACCACTTGAACCACTAAAGTTATCAAAATAGATTTATAAATTAACCAGTACACCATGGCAAGAGTGACTGAGAAATCTTGAGTAAGACATGTCATGGTAATCGTGATGAGGATCTAGAATTTACACCTGTTTTTATAAAATTATATTTTGAATAATAAGAAACAGTCCAGAGGGATTATAAAGGTACTATCAAGTTTATTTTCAGCCTAAGAAAGCATATAGTATTGCTTACCTTTAATTATGTTGGGCTTCGGTGGCATGCTGAATTCATAGACTGTCGGTTCTGAATATCCCAATCTGTTGGCAGCTGTAATTTGAACTTCATACCCCATTGTCCACTGTAGATGCTCCAAAATAATGTGGTCTTTATTTCCCTGAACTTTTTTCTCTAGCCACTGGTCTTCTTTATCTTTCTGTAAAGGTAATAAAAATCTATTTCATAAATTACTATACACTAGAGTTGAGAATAAAAAAATTACCTTGAGATGGAACAGATAGTTTTATTAACATCAAGAAAAAAATTTTTCTCATCCACAGGGATGAATAAAATTGCTATATCAATGAAGTAATTTTATAAAGATGTAATGTTTTTATATTAGCCAAAGAGTGACGATTTCATAATTAGCATTGGTGATTCAGCGAATAGTAATTCACTTCCATTAAGATTTTTAAAAATATCACATATATTAGATTGCTATTTGGTCACTTTGCTGATTATTAATAATCATGTGAATAGAAAAAGTGAAAAATATATAGAAAAAGCCTAATATACTCATTAAAGTAATTGCCAGAGACCACTGTTTAAGGGTTCATTTGGCTGGGGGTGGGGGGGGGAGGGAAAAGAGAAAGTGTCTTGCAAATAAAGTTTAAATATTTTTTATAGATTTAAATCACCACAAGCATTTTTATTACTATAATATTTTAGACTCATAATGAAACAACATGCAAAAAATTATTACCTGTTAAAAAGATTATTAGCATGAGAAAATAAAAAATGTTACACTCTTCTTGAATTCTACACTTAAATCCTATCTGACTCTTCTAAAACAAATGTTTAAGCCATATAGTATTTGAATTACATTTTATTTGAAAAAAATACTGTGACTACAGTTGACCCAGAAAAGAAAAATGATATACTTCTTAAAAATTAACCTATTCTAAGTAATGTGAACATTGAGCTGCGCCCTGTTAACCATTTAAATATAGGGAAGTTCCTTAACCACTCTGCTTTGCTCCTTCATCTTTATTACAGAAACGATAATCATAGATGCCTCTGTGAGCTTCTGTGAACGAGCAATGAGAGAAAGCAATTAAATTGTGCATTCCAGGACCGCAGGTATACTAATTACTTAATAAATGACGGCTATTTTTAAGAAGAAAAAATTTCATAATAAATATGTGGAGATAAAATAATATTCTATGTGGAGTCATGTCTCTAATAATTTTACAATGCAATTGCAATTTCTCAGAGGGTGATTATACATAAATTGTAGCCTGGTCATAAACATAGACAGATAAATAGATAGATTATATGAGGTAGATATTTCAACCTAGTTAACCTCATATCTCAGCTAAGTATTACTTTATGTTGAGCCAATATTTTACAATGTTTTTGAATATAAAGAATAATATTTTTGCATTTGTCAGTAAAATTGAAAATATATTTTATAAAATCAAATTCTGGGAGTTAAATTCATTACCACATTAATATGATGGAACCACAAACATAAAATATCCTTGAAAAGGAGATAAAAAGACATTATAGTTTTGATATCATACTATTCTCTTTTTCTACTTAGTTATTTCTGGTTACACAAAACTTTTATTACCAAGGGAAACTGTTGGATTGTGTTTTCTTTTGTCTATATCTTAAGATATTAGCAGTCCCAATGAAGCCATGGGTTATGGACAAATGCTTAAATTTATAGAAACAGGAGGCATATATGAATTTATTAGACTGGACATTGTTCAGTATTTCTTGTTATGAGGTATGCTGAAAAAGCAATTGGAAAGCTGAAACAGTCTGGACCAGAGAGCCCATAATTTGTCTGTCACTAAATGATTAATAAAGTTAAAAAGAAGGATGAAGGAAGGAAGGAAGGAAGGAAGGAAGGAAGGAAGGAAGGAAGGAAGAAGGAAGGGAGGAAGAAAGGAAAGCAGGGAGGAAGGAAGGGAGAAAGGTAAGGAGGAAGGGAGGGAGGGAGGGAGACAGATAAACTTAGGTGTACTTTTGACATGCTCAGGACAGGTATGCCAAACCCATCATTTCCCCAAAACCCCCTTTCTTCATTAGCTTCTCCATCAGTTCCTCTTTCAGTCCTTGCAGGGTAGTGAGGCTGTTCTGGAACTATGACCACAAAAGTGAATAGGGAGCAACATCCTCAGTTGGAGCTGACAAACCAGCACAGAAGAAAGACACGAGTTCTTTGAAAACCCACAGTGTTCTTTGGAAGCGTGTAACATGAAGGCCAACAGAGTTCAGGAGCCAGTAATGTCTCCACAGGAGAGATGTCACCCTTATTGTAAATAATAAATCCAGGGTTATTCTTTTCATTTGCCTAAACTAGTTAATGAAAAGTAGGTGTGAGTCCTCCACAGAGGTATAGATACCAAAATAAATACAATAATAAAAAACCTCAGAAGGTTGCTCAACCACTGTAGCCTTATTAAGCAAATGTAAAAAACAAACAAACAAACAAAACAAAAGGTAAAGCTTTAGAATCTCCATACAGCTCTGGCCAGTGTGGCTCATTGGTTGCAGTGTCATCCTGTAGACTGAAACGTCATGGGTTCGATTCCCAGTCTGGGCACATACCTAGGTTGTGGGTTTGATCCCTGGTAGGGGTGTGTACAAGAAGGCAACAAATTTATCTTTCTTTCTCACAAAGATGTTTCTCTTTCTCTCTGTCCCTTCCTCTATCTCTAAAAGAAATAAAAAAGCGTCCTCTGGTGAGGATAAAAAATAAAATCTCCATAGAAAAATAATTTTAGATAAAATGATATAATACATATACATATATGTGTACATATATACACACATACATAGACACAAAATACATATAGAATGTGATTATTTAATGTGTGATATAGGGTGTATGCATGCAGGTAAAGGAAGGGGGAGTAAGTAGCAGGAAGACTGAAGGGGTATGTAAGGACAAAGGCTACAGGAAAGGAGGGTTGTCCCTGTAGACATCTCTTCACCCCAATAATTCAATAAGCTCTGTGCAACAATGAAGTTCTTGGTGAGAGTGAATATTTTTGTGGGAATCCAGGGTTGAATTCTGCTTTGGGTCTGACTGGAGAAATTGGGTACAAGAGCCAAAACATAAGCCAACAGCTGAGACGGGGATTCCCCCAGGAAACCATTTATTCTTCAGAGCAATGGATAGACTTCCTTTCCTTCAGGCAATCCTAAAATACTGTTTTTGAGAACTGATCACTTGAGGAGAAACTTCCTGACAGCAGAAGACATGCAGAAAGTCTCTTATGAATTACCATTTAACTCTTAATTGTTGATGCTCATAGCATAATAAATTAAAAGCCCCTCCATCATTTTAGACAGTTGAACTGATGGTGTAAGGAACCAAAGGGAGTTCTAATATTTTCCCCAATTTAAATCAATTTTATTTCCCATTTGCCATTAGACAAGAAACCTTTTTAATCCCCTGATTGCTATTCCTAGGGAACAGGAAAAAATTAAGGTGGGTGTTACCAAATACTTCCCTCGGCATCACAATCTCAATTATGTCATTTGGAGAGCGCCTAATTTACAGAATTTAAATGCCTGGGGGACAATTTAAGATAATCTAGTTGCAAAACGTTCCCCTAGATACCTTAATGAGATGATTTGCTGAATAGAGCCATTATTAATAAGCTAATTATGTGGTGAAGGACAGCTACTGAAAGAAAAACGGTCACTCTGCTTTGATATAGCTTATCTTAAGCAATTCTTTTTTGTCAGAAAATAGATAGCAGGGCCGTATGACAGTCAAGGACACTCAATAGTTTTTTTATAAAATCAAGTATCAGCATATAGGGGAAAATTTGCTTTCATCTGGATAGGGAGATAGAGAAAAGATGGAAGAGGTCTTGATGTTCTTATTTATAGGGAGCTCCTTGAGTGCTTTTATTTCAGTAAATTTTTTTTCAAAGCCTTATGGAATGAATGAGTGGTCAGCATCATTTTAAATGAAAAACGAATCATTATTAAAAGAGTGAACAATAGAGGAGGTGAACTCTTACTATTAGATGAATTTTAACACTCATGTGACTTTCCTGTGTTATGACTGAAGAATTTTGTTTCCACGTCAGGGAGTTTCTGGTTCCTGGATTTTCTGGTGTCGTGGTTCAGCTATTCGCTACCTGTGTGACTTTCCAGAGGCCCCAGAATTCTCCAAAGTTCTGTTTGTTGTTCTGAACACAAGAGAAATGATGTAGCAACACACACGTGCACATCCCATTATTTGGAGGTTTATAGTAGTTTCAAATTCAAATCTCTTTTTTCCTATCATCATAACCGATTCAAGTTGCCTTTACGCCATGTAAAATTGTGTGAACTATATTTTAAATCTTTCCCTATTCTCCATCACCCACACATTTTTTTAGGAACAAAGAAAGCTAATTTTCCCAGTTCATAACCTTCTCTGTTCTCACAGCCCACAAAAGTTTACACAGGGCAAATTGTTTTCTCTTGTGTTCATTTTTCTTTATATTCATTAATCTGGTTTTGGGACTATTTATAACTGTACAACATAAACTTATTTATTCATGGATTAATTAATGCAATTATTCACTCACAGAACAAAGTTTATCAGATAGTGCCAACACATGATGAATAAACCTCATCTTCTGCACTAGCAACAGAGAAAAACTCAAAAAGCTTAGGTTTCTTTAATATCATAGCTATTTGTTGTTTGAAAATATTTCAAAACTTTAAAGTAATGGCTTTAAAAGCATAAGTAGAAAATAAATTATCTCACAACAAATACTCAATTATATTATTAATTTTTAATACCTTTTTCAAAATTACTTTTCTTTTCCCATGGCCACTGAGTACAAACTCTCTGGCTCCAAATAGCTTAAGAAGGTCAATTAAAACATAGAATTATATTCTAAAACTCTTCTGCTAGTCCCAAAACTACATTCCTCACAACTGACTTTTTAAGATACCAGTATTCTATCAGCCCTTTTTAGCTCAAGAAACTTATTTAATGTATCAGCATTAAACAATAGTTATGATCCCGTAGCTATCATCAAATTAGAGAGAAAACAGTGAAAAACTTAGGGAAACATGTTAAAAACTATTTACTAAATTACACAGAGTTATGCTGACATTATAATACAAAGTGGATATAAAATATTCTGCACATAAACTATCTTATTTTTTTCATATACATTATGATATTAATAAGCTTGTTTTTATTCTCCACATATATGGTTTAAACTTACTGACTTATTATTAGAGACATTAATTTTCACAAAGAGTCTACAGAGACATCTAATTCTGCATTTATGTTACTCCAGTTCTCTTCTAATAAATTTTGTTTACTTAATGGGTACTGAACAAAGTCTTGTGTTCTATCTACTACGGGATAACACAGAATAATGTGTTTCCAGGTTCATAGCAAGTAGGATGTTATACACTTTCTTTATTAGGTTGTGATTAGTCTTTTCTTTTTTTTCCCAGTGAAATGAGGTTTTAAATTACTTAATTCAGTGACTGCTACAAATCAACACTCATATTAAGGAATATATTGTCTCAATTTTGTCATTCTTAGATTATAAAATATATAATCCTGTGCATAAATATGGTCAAAAAAGCAATAAAAATGAAAACCATAAAAGTGTTTCCCTATATATTTTATTTCTTCTATGGTTTACATCCAATTGAAATATCTATTGCATATGGCTAAAAAACCTTTTCAAATTATTCAGCTGTACTTTATTCCACTGTGGAATTCATGCAATTTAAGAAACTAGTAAAGTGGTTTCAGATAATACAAAGAGAACAGATAATTAAGAATCTTTTTGAAATATTAGTTATTATTTTAATGTAAGTGCAATATCAAGGCTAATGCCACTATAAATATTTAGCCACCAAATCTTCGTGAACATGTCAGTTTTTCTATGTGAAGATTAATACGTTAAGAAAAACTGTGGAGAAACTTATTTTTTCCCAAGATCGTCTACCATTTGTTCCATTAATACAACATGCTATTGAATTATGGAATTTCCAGCTGCACCTGTAGAGTATGATGTCTGCAGGATGGGGAAGATGGAGAAGGGGAGGTGAAAAACAGTAAGTGTGGCATGGGGACTATTTTAGTGTGTTGGAGTAGAAGGCATCCGTTAATGGTACGGTAAAGATAAAGGGAGTTGGACTATATTCAGAGGCACAGGAGCTAGGCAGTTGAGGTGAGACAGGAGAGTAGTAGAGGGGAAATAATAATCTCCACAGGCATATTTCTTCTCAGACTTTAGTGAGGCAAAACTCTATTTAGACTATAATGTCTTACATTCTGGCAGCCATTTCCCACTCTCACCAAAGCACCCAGATTGTGTAAGGTTGTTTTCCCTTTTAAAATGTGAAAAAAAAATCACTTTATGTCTATTATAGAAGTACGTTGAAGTCTCCAGGAGTGAGGAATGCATTTCTAGCAGTACATGGGATGAGAAGTTACTATCACAACTGTTGTCATAAAGGCATAAAAATTGACTACTAAAAGTGTTCCTTTAGCAAAATACTCTCTACCTCCATCCATGTTGTCATGAATGCTAAGAGTCATTCTATTTGTGGCTGAATAGTGTATACAAGGTGTGTCCGGAAAAAGTCCAACTATTGTTAATATAATGAGAATGGTTTGTGAGTCATTTATGTAACCTGGCAGCCAAGGAGAGTGGACTGGAATGCGCATGCGCGAACAATGATGACTTCACTGTACTAGTCAGTGGGGACGGTAGACACCATTGAGTGAGCATGTGCATTGGGTAGCTGTCACATTCAAAATGACTGAATGAATAGAGCAACGAATCTGCATAAATTTTTGCTTTAAGCTTGAACATTCCTCCATGGAAATTATTCAGATGGTTCAGAAGGCCTCAGCTATAGGTAACTGGTGATCGTCAGCTTCATCATGACAACATGTCAAATCATGCATCACGTCTCATGCAGAGATTTTGGCGAAACATCAAATCACCTAGGTGACTCAGCACCTCTATAGTCCAGATTTGGCACCCTACAGCTTCTGGCTTCTCCCAAAACTAAAATCACATTTGAAAGGGAATAGATTTCAGACCATCAATGAGATTCAAGAAGACAGGACAGGGCAGTTAATGGCAATTGAGAGAACTGTGTGAGGTTCCAAGTGCCTACTTTGAAGGGGACAGAGGCGTCACTGTCTTGTGTACAATGTTTCTTTTATCTTGTATCTTCTTCAATAAATGCCTCTATTTTTATATTACATGGCTAGCATACCACATCTTCTTTATCCAATTGTCTGTTGATGGATACTTGAGCTACTTCCATAATTTGACTGTTGTAAGTCTTGCTGAAATGACTCTATGGGTGCATATATCTTTTGGGTTTGTATTTTGTATTTCTTCAAATAAATGCCCAGAAGTGGGATTACTGGGTCATATGGCAGTTCTATTTTTAATTTTGTTAGTAACCACTATACTGGTTTTCATAGAGGTTGCACCAATTTACAATCCCACCAACAGTGCACTAGGATTTCCTTTTATCCACATTCTGGCCAACAGTTATTTGTTCTTTCATTGATGATAGCTATTCTGATAGGGATAAGGTGGTATCTCTTTTCATATATGTTGGCTATCTATACTCATATGTCCTCTTGGAAGAACTGTCTATTCAGGTCCTTTGTCCATTTTTCTCCAGCTTGTTTTTTTGGTGTTAAGTTGTGTGAGTTCTTTGTATACTTTGGATATTAACCCCATATTGGATGAATATGGGTAAATATCTTCTAATCAGGAGGTTGTCTTTTCATTTTGTTGATGGTTTCCTCTGCTGTGAAAAAAATTGTAGTGTGATGAGGTCTATTTGTTATTTTTGTCTTTTGTCCCCTTTGAAAAGTCATATCCAAGAAATTTTTCTATGAGTGACATCAGAGTTTATTGGCTATGTTTTCTTCTAAGAGCTTTATGGTTCCAGGTGTTATATTTAAATCTCCAATCCCTTTTGAGTTTTTAATATACAGACATGTGAAAGCACTTTATTTTATAGCTGAAACATATAATATTGTGTATCAAATGTAATTTTAAATTATATTAATTTTTAAAATTTCGGTAAGAGTTTATTTTAAAAATTGACATCAAAAAAGTGTTTCCTGTTAAAATTCTAGTAGCTCTGGGAGTAGTAAAATAGTAATTCATTATCAGTCACTTATAGCTATGCTTGAATTATGCAACCAATCATTTTCATTATGATAAACCAAACCTGCTGACACTTTGATCTTGAAATGTTATCCCTCAGAGCTGTGAGAAAAATAGATGTGTATTGTGGAAGCCACACAGTCTGTGGAATTTTGTCAGGTCAGCCCTAGCAGACTAAGACCGTCATTAAGATAATATAGATAATCACATTAACAATTGTGGTATACTCCATTATTCAGCTGAGCCAACTCCCAGGTATAACCGTCTTTCATTTCGTGGTGGTCATGAGATATAATTCTATTCAACGAGACATAATTTAATTCTGCATGGCATGGTTTTTAAAAAACCTGCACTGTACTGCTGAAGAGAAGGACAAAGTCAGCTTAAACAAGCTATTGTCCCTCCTATCCTTTTATTCCCCTCGCATTGTGAATGAAGATCTTAGGAACACAAGATAATCTGGAGAAAGACAAAAGGCAACAATGGTAAGAATGAAAAGACACAAAGAAAAACAATGTGATTCCTGATAATATTGCTAAGATGTTTTCCTAGCTCTGGACTGTCTAACACATACATTTCATGTGAAGAAAAAGTTATCTTGGTTTAACCTTGCTAGTCATGTTTCGTGGTACCTAAAGTCTAAAGATACAAAAATATTTCCTAACAGATAGACAGTTTATATTGTCTTTAGGAATAAAATCTGTATAAAAAAATACTGATTACTTTCTGCAAACAAGATATTAATGGATTTTGTAGGAACTTTAAAAGTTATCTCTTGAATTTTATTAAATGTTTTGAGAAAGATTCCCACTGTGGGTAGTCACATTCTTGTTAGTTTCTGAACTTTATTTTTGGGTAACTGGAAATGGAAACAGCTGAAAAATGTCACAGCAGTCCTAAAGTATACAGAGAATTTATCAACAAAAGCCACTATTAAAAGATATGATGAAACATAACGTAAGAAATAATATATACTTGTTATCATCAATTAAAGTCAATGACTCAATATATTGAGATCAATATAAAATTTATGTTATTTCTGATACTAACTCTTTAGAAAAGAGAAATCAAGCATAACTTTTAGCTTTAGGTAGAAGTTATGCATAAAGAGAATATATTAGACATATCTGATTAGTTATTGCATTTCAGTGTTTACCATGGGATTTTATTGGGGTTCCCTATAAATCTTACCATCTCCCTGTATTTTGAACCATAGATTCTCCAGGGTGCAAATATAGGCATGGAAGGGAAAACCTGTTTTCTCAGATCAATTCATGAATTCGGTTCAAGCTTTTGATCCTTAGAGAAAAATTATTTGCCTCCAAAGAGCTTCCATGTTGGCAAACGAGGATGGCAAAGAAACCTGGCTTGAGCAGCACACCATTGCCAGTCTCACATAAAGACCAGAGAGCCTTTCAGAGCGGTTCTGGGGTAGAGTCATGTAGCCCCCATAGCGGAATACCCAAAAGACATATGCAACTATTCATTATTGCTGGCATGAAACCTGAGACAAAGAGGGGTCCTGGAAAATGGCATTAATCTTAAATTCAAAAGACCAAAATGCTGTCTAAAATTAATTATTGAGAGATTACTTTATTGAGCAAACATATAATTTAGAATCAAAGGGCAGATAAAGTTAGGGTTAGGGTTAGGGTTAGGGTTAGGGTTAGGGTTAAGGTTAGTGCTTCCCAGACAAGGTAAAGCTAAAAGAGTCCATCACCACCAAACCATTATTGTATGAAATGTTAAAGGGACTTACTTAAGAAAAAGATAAAAACTATGAACATTAAAATGGCAATAAAGAGATAACTATCAAGAATTGAATCTAAAAAAAAAAAAAAACCTAAGCAAACGAGCAGAACAGAAACAGAATCACAGATAGAGATTCTGGACAGTGGGGAAGAGCATCTGAGGAAATGGGGGAAAAGGTAAAGGGATTAAAGAGTACAAATTGGCAGTTACAGAATACACAGGTGGATGTTAAGAACAGTATAGGGAATGAAGAAGCCAAAGAACTTACATTCATGACACATGGACATGAACAAAGCGGAGGGATTGCCAAAGGGAGTGGGGCATGCTGGGTGGAGGGGGGCACAGGGGGGAAATCAAGACAACTGTAATAACATAATCACTAAAATATAATAAAAAAATAAATTATTGAAGCATGCTATTCAAAATCAAATTTCTGTTCTCATTACTTCTCAAAACCTGAATGTTTGAATTTATAAAGAGCAATACTATCAATTAGACAATGTGAATTTGTAGGAAATATTTAAAATTCAAATACATACTCCTAAGAAACAATTGTTTAAATGTCATTTGCTAAAGTATAATACTCCTGGAGACTGTCAGTAAAGGTTCAGTCAACATGTATATACGATTGGCACTGTATTATGAGGATAATTTCAATCTTTTATTTTTAACTTATTCCGCAGTGGACACAACCCTGCTGGTACATATGACAAGGTTGTTAGAGGAAATCACTTTCAGTGGCCTTTGGAATAATTTTCTTCTAAAGGCAAGAGGCAAAGTGCATCAGCTCACTTCATCACCTGGCCATCAGTGGACATCTTCACTCATACACATATAAAAATTTCCAAGGCAGTTCTTTTTCTTCCTCTTTATTAAGATTATTGGGGTTAACAAATTATATAGGTCTCAGGTACACAATTCTACAACATATCATCTGTACACTATAGTGTGTGTTTGTCACCCCAAGCCAAGTCTCCTTCCATCACCATCAATCCCCCTCATACCCTCCTCTACGCCCTTCCATCCCCACACTGCTCTTGGCAATTACTACACTGTTTCTGTGTTCATGAGTTTTTTTCTCCTTTTTTGCTCAATTACTCACCCCATGACAGATTTCAGCCTGCTCTCTATGAGTCTGTCTCTATTTTGCTTGTCAGTTCACTTCGTTCATTAGATTCCACATATGAGTTGAAATCATATGGTATTTGTTTTCCTCTAATGCATTTATTTCACTTATCATGTTAGCTGTCCAAAGTCTCATATTAGGCTGTGCTAATTAAACTTTAAGAAAATATTCTACTTCCTCAAGTTCGATGTGGCCATTCTTTGTTACATTCTGATTGAAATAATTTACTTAAGGTGCAATTTGCTAATAATCTTAGTCTAAATTTACTAATATCAACCAGGAGGGTGAAAATACTCTGCTAACTTGTCAGAAAAATAGGGAAAATGGTATCTCATTTCAGAAATATGTAGAAATCACAAGATGAAAGCCATGTGATTATTTTGACAACTTAAGTTTAGATTTTACCCTCAAAAAGCAACTATTTTATAATTCATACTGATGAATTTCAGCAACATAAAATTATCATTTAAATTCCTATGAGTACCATTTTATGACTGCTATTTAATATGCATTCACTCCGAATATATCTATGAACTCAATGCAAATTTAATGCAATTTGAAAACACTTTGTATAAAATGACAATAAATGGGGTACTTACACTTCTGTATTTCACAATGTATTCCAAAATAGGGGCCCCTCCATCATCCTGCTTGGTGATACTGAGTTTAAAGCTCTTCCCACTGCTTGGCTGCCCATGTATGGATGGCGGGCTTGGTTCACCTAAATATGCAATACAACATTCTTGATATTTGCACACACCTCAGGTACCAAGAGAAACTACATTTCAATAAAAGTAACAATCATATAATGAAAATATATGATAAACCTAGATTTAACACTTATTTGCCCTTTTTTTGTGATATAACCTCTGATCATCTTTCTTCCCATCCAAAAAGCAGCAACATTCATAACTCTAGTTATGACAAAATTCTGAAAGCTCAGGATCAAATATATTGTTTACATTGATGTCAAAATGCTCTGAGTATAGTACTACTATATACAAGTATAAAAATGATTTATTAAAGTGTATAATCCTATTTATTTTATTCATGTAAATTTAGTTTGTAAAGATTTTGTAACTGATAAATAATATAAACATATGAAAGCATCAAACTGTACAGTATATGTCCCTACCAGGAAAAAGAATGGTTTAGCAATTAGTTATCTGCTTTTATGAACATTTTTAAACTACATACAGTTGTGAATAAAGAAATTTTGTTTTATCCAATCTTAAAACCTGCATTTCAATATATTTTTTCTTCTATTATCATCAACTTACTTGTCTATGATACTTTTCTTCACAGTAAGATGATTTATAATACAGAAACTTGGAATATTTTGAATATGAATAAGGACCCACTAAAGTGTAAGGATGCCAACGCTGCTTTGGCAACAGAAATGGGGGTTCTCTGCTGTGTGTCAATGACGGGGTGTGACTGGGCACACATTGGTTTCCTCTGTATCTGTCTCCTCCAGTTCCCTACAGACATGGGTATAGATATGAACATGGTAATACTATAAAACTAGTAGAAGACATGCTTTAGTTTGCAGGGCTCCAAACTCTGGTCGTATTTGGTCTACTGAGAGGAAAGCCAACACAGACAAACTAAGCAGGATGGAGTAAAGAGGACTGCAGGCCCCCAAACTTGGAGAACCAGTTTTTTTCCCCCAGCAAGTTATCTATATATCTAACGTGGTGTGTACAGCTTTAAGCAAGTGTGCAGGTTATTTGTGAGAAGGGAATTATTTAAGGAAATACAACAATTGGGTGTCTGGGCATGTAAGTGTATAATAAAATAGCCTTGTATGGTATAGCCACATAGAAACTAAGTGAATAGGAGAACTGGAAAGTGATTGTTCATGAAAGCGAATAAAATTAGCATGCAGATAGTATGACATGACATGACTTATAACAATACAATGTGTTTTTGATAAATAAAACTGTTAAAACAAGTGCAATAATTTTTTTTTAAAAAGACTTAGTAAGAAATTATGTAGAAATCTACAAGATGATGTTATACTCAGGTGGGTTAGCATCTTTCTAAACTGAATTTTAGAATTTAGATGTACAATATAAATTTATATAATATTATTTTAATACTTTTAATATGGTTATAGCATTTTGAGGTAATAATTATAATATAGAAACTGTATTTTTAGTAACAAATGTTTTAAAATACATAATTTAAACACAAGTCAAATCTGTGATTCCATTACAATTGCTACTTCATTTGGAAAAAAAAAATTTCAAAACAATTGTAGCTATATCAGAGAGAAACTGATTAAAATATTGGGTTTTATTAGCAATTCCTACAAAATGTTTATGCAAAAATAATAAGAAATAGTAACAGGTAGTTATGATATATTAAGTATTTTGTGTACATTATCGCATTTAAACTTCAAAATAAATCTTGAGAAACAGTTGAAACACATATTTATTATTAAGGAAAACTCAATGTCTGTACCCTCAAAGTGCTCACTGGCTAGGGCAGAGGCTTGCAGGTTAACAGAAGTATACTAAGAGATTAGAAGTGTTTTCATTTAAAAGGGAAAGAGAAAAAAGGGGACAAGTAAGAGAGATGGGCTTTCTGGTGGAAACACCAGAAAGGGTGTCCTATGAATGAATGAAAGTCTGTGTAAATGAAGAAAATAAAAATTAGAGCGGTTAGCCAAGGTCTTAGAAACTATCCTGAATTCACCAGAGGCTGACATGCAGTGACCCTGGAACTTATAAAATGAAGAGAAATAGACAAAATGCAATCTTTAGTTCAGCCCACTGATGCAGAGAGCAAGGTGGCCACTGAGGGAAGGGTGTGAGGGTGGCAGACGGGTTAAAGGGTGGCGTTGTTGAGGATTATAAGTAGAGAAGAGACAGGTTTCTTTAAATGTCTGTAAGTCACTCTAGACTCATTTTAATCTGGAGGTAGGATTATGAACCAAGATGTATTTGCGGTCCTGCTGGTGAAAAAATAACGAGCAACTAAAGAAGACACTAGCATTGGGAATGGAGAATAGGGAACCCGTCTAACTGATGTTCAGACAAGCAGAAAAGAACTGGTCACAGATTGGGATAATAGAATTTAGGTGGCAAACTGGACTATGCTAATATATATGTATGTAATAGGCAGGGCTAATATATATGTATGTAATACGCAGGGCTATGCATAGATTTTATAACAGCATTTTAGTCACACTCAATTTTTCTCACATGTTAAAGCAATTTATTCAACATGAAAGAAATGTAAGTCCTTTTAAATTTGTCTTAGCTTCATACAAACACAATTGACTTATAACACCCCGAAACAGGATGGGAATGAGAACAAGGTTACAACAATTATTCTTCTGCAGTCACCAATATAAGGATTAATTCAATGCTGTATCCCCCCCAACACTCAGGGCCGATATGATTTATGGGATAAAGGCAATAATCATCCCTCATCAAAAAATAGAATACCGGGCATATGACACATACTTTTCTACTCCCTCACAGAATATAGTCTGAGCACTACAATCCAATGAATCAGACATTGAAGAAGTCGGACACCTTCTGATGGGGCCAAGTTCCTTAGAGCAGTTTTACAGCCCATACTGCCGTGCAGATTTCCTGTTCTGCCTTGCTCCAGAGCAAAGTTATATTTATGAATCTAGATGCCGCCATAGTCAGAAAGTACTTCAACAGAGACATAATTCACGTCCCCTAAGTGTTGAAACATCTCCTTTCGTTGTAAAATCCCAGTTAAATTTGCAAGTGAATAAAATGGCCACGGTGGACGTAAGAGAGAGGAGTACTTACGAACTGGCAGTGTTTGGAAGATTTCTATTTTACTGTAATCCCCTTGCCCTTTCCCATTTACAGCTGCAACTCTGATTTCATACGTTGTGTTTGGTTCCAGGTGGCTCAAAACAACCATTGCTAGAAGAAAAAATATACATGTATGCCTATGATTAATGCATTTTAATAAGCAAACAAATCAACCGACTGCAAAGCTGAGTAAAAAACTTCACAGTAAATCTTTCCATAAATACCTGAAAAAGATAGAAAATACATATAAGGAGAATGCTTTGTGAATAGTCTTCTTCACCTCTTTTAGCTTTCTCACTTAATGCAGCAGATTTCAAATAACAAAATGGATAGTTTCTTTTGCAGCACTTATCCTCACAAAGTAGAATCCTTTCATCCTTTTAATATTCATGAAATGAGAGTGATTTAAATAAAAACATTTTTACTGTATGCATCCCAAATATTTTGTCTACTCCAAAAAGAATTTAATACGTAGAACTCTGGCTTCTGGTATAAGGTGTTTTAGTCAGGTCCAAAAGTGTCGCAAAGTGGACTCAATAGCGAAGTAAGCCATTTATCTGATAATCTCAAATCAAATCTAATTGTTTTTAATGCCAGTTTGAAGGTTATCATCTCCTGTATCATCTCTCTGAATTTCTTCTCTATTATACACTGCACCAGACCTGGATTCTAAATGACCCCAAGAGGAAAAAACAATTTGAAAAAGTAAAGGGATGTAAACATTGTTAGAAATATATCCTGGGTCATGTCAACCCCTTTAATTTGCCAGAGAATTTTGGATACAATTGCAGATATCAAAATATTATATCTTTACAAATTCCTCTACGAAACTAAAAAAAAACAACTCGATAGTTGCCTCCATCGTTACTGCTTTTGCTAAACCGAGAAAAATTAACTAGTAGAAATGACAATACCTTGACTAGCAAGGAAATGGAAGTTATTCCTGATTTACATAATTACTGCAAGTCAAAATGATCAATTCAGTGAGAAAAAGACAAAATCAATCATAAAATAAAATATTAAGCTATAGGTAACTTAAATCATATCTTTAGGGCTATTTTTTTACATGAACCGTGACTGAAGACTGTAGACATTCAATAAAATTCCAATATAATTTATTAACATATTTCCAATAATTACATTATCATATACATTCACTAGATATTAAATTTCACTTACTTTATATGGACACACCTAATGACTTTGTTTTGATACTTCTTTACTGTCCATTCTTTTCCCCAATATTCATGATCCTAACATATGTTTTAGCTTTTTAATTATAATTATTTATTATTTATTAAATCACTTACTAAACTATAGAAAATAAAGCTGTTGGGTGTACTGTATAGATGTTTTGTCTAAAACTCAGAATTTAAAACATATACAATTTATATATTTTTTACATGTACCCCCTATATTTTATTATGTATACCACATTAGTAATAATAATAAAAATACATAGTTTAGATATTAAGGTATTCAGCCATGTACTATAAAAATAGTGACACTTATTGAAGAAGATACAGGAAACATTGTACACAGGACGGTGACATCTCAGTCCCCTTCAAAATAGGCACCTTGGGACCTCACACAGTTCTCCCAGTCGCCATCAGCTGCCCCATCCTATCTTCTGGAATCTCATCAATGGTCTGAAATCTCTTTTCTTTCAAAGGTGATTTTAGTTTTGTGCAAAGCCAGAAGTCACACAGTGCCAATAAGGGGACTGAGATTTGATGTTTCGCCAAAAATCTCTGCACAAGACATGATGCAGGAATGAGCACATTGCTGTGATGAAGCTGCCAATCACCAGTTGCCCACTGGTGTACTTTTCTAAATCATCTGAATCATTTCAGTGGAGGAATGTTCAAGCTTCATGAAAAATATGATGCGGATTCATTGCTCTACTTGCTTACTCATTTTGAATGCCACGGTCACACAGTACACACACTCTCTCAAGGGTGTCTACTGCCCTCATTGACTAGTACAGTGTTCATGCATGTACATTCCAGTCCACTCTACTTGGCTGCCAGGTCACATTAGTTACATTGATGTCATGCAACTGTCATCAATATATTAACAATGGCTGTTTTTTTTTACGGACAGATCTCATTGTGTGGGGTGTGTATGAGTGTGTGGCATATAAATATTTGGCATACAATCCCTTCACCTTTTCTCCCAGCACAATCCAAATCCCCATCTCTCTATCAGCTATCAGTCTGTTTTCTGTATCTATGAATCTGTTTTCAATTTTGTTTGTTTAATTTGTTCATACAAGTGAAATCATATGGTATTTGCCTTTTTCCAACTGGCATATTTTACTTAGCATAATGTTCTCCAGGTCCATTCATGCTGTTGCATAATGTAATATTTCAATGAGGTGGGGGGAGACAGAGGAGGGGAAAAGGGGGAAAAATGGGAATGGAAAGATACTTGACTTTGGGTGGTGGACACACAATACAATAAACAGGTAGCGAATTATAGAATCGCATTTCTGATACCTATATAATTATATCAAGCAAGTCACCCCAATAAATTTAATGAAGATTAAAAATAAATATAAAATAAAGAATTAATATTTTATCAATTACTCTAGTTAATTAATATGAGAAATTTAAAACCAAAGTGAACTGGGCCTACTGTTCTGCAGATATTAAAGCCTGATAAAAGAATAATTGTTCCTCAGAGCTTGTAATAAAAATGCTTAGTCCCTTGGTCTATCAACATTGTTTTGGAGCAGTTAATGTTCAATGTGATGTCGTTGAGCTGTTGGTGTTTGATTATCCTGTTTACTCTTTTGGAGAAAGACTTGATGTAGCATGGGGTTTCTAGACTCATGCAGGAACTAATAAACTGTAATAACCTTTGCAATAAGGCACTGTAGTGAGGCATGCTTTAGGCCCATGAAAGTGTTCAGTGAGCTCTGGGCCCGATTCCACTGCTGACTGAAGTCCAACTCACTCCTAAGTCTGAGTTGGTCTCTCGATCTTTAAATAAATAGACCTATATTCAATGGTCCTTATTGATAACATTAATTAAGAAAAGCAGTAAGTTTTAAAGCATACACTTTTAATGGTAAATAAAATCCTTCATAAACCTGAAGTGTGGGGATCATACTTATTTTTTTAGGTTAAAATGAATAAACAATAGAATCATCAAAGTATGAGAACATATTGAATCAAGGAAAAGTGAGGTTATTACTTAGATTAAATAAAACCATAACATGCCTCCCCCATGAAACAAACAAACAAAAAGCAACTCCACATTTTACTGGAATTATCTGAGTATTTCAATGCACAGCTTTTTCTGGCTTAGATTATCAGCAAAATTCTTCCTCTAACATTTCACAGAGATTATTAGGGCCTTTGAGTGACCCCACCTATTGGCAAGAGAAAACCTACTTATTTAATATAATCTATTCAAAATTGATATTTCCCTGTATTCCTTCACATTTTTCTATTCTCACTGTCAAGACCCTCCCATTTACTGACCAAGTGTCAGAGCAGAGTGGTTTGTGGCGGAGAGGACCAAAGAGAATAAAATGATGTCTGAACTGGTCATCCAGCCCTAGGCTACAATCCTCAAAGGTAAAATGGATGAGGGGAGGACAAGAAGCTTCAAAGTTACAGGGGAGTTGCTTGGAAGTAAACCTACTGATGCAAGTTTTCCAAAGTTTATATACAAGGGAAAGTCAGTTTCTTTTTCAGTTCTAACTCCAAAAGTTTTATTACAATAACCTTTATTATGAGGGTTATTAATATTGTATGAACATAAAGACTATTATGTGAAATAGAAAGAACTCTATAAATTGACACCAAATTGGAGGTAAAGAAAAAAAGATTCAGGGGAGGCAAAGCCCAGATTGGTACTTTGACTTGCAGATGAGAGGATGCATACATTAAATCATCCATAATGTAATGGCTTATTACCAAACAGGGGGTTTTGAATACTCAAGGTAGGGACTGAAAGCAAACCACCACTTGAAACACAAAGGCTCTGTACTCTATAATAGTCATATCTCAAATTAGAAACATCATTAATGTAAGATTTTCTTTCCCCACCTGTGCCCACACAAAAGAACCATAGAACCACAAACTAGGGTGTGGGATGGGTTCTTTCCCTATAATTTATTAGAAACTCAAAATAAAAAACCTGATAAAAGTAATTTATATTAAAAACAACTAAAAGTTTTCTAAAGACCAAGGGCATAAATGAAAGGATTTCATAGTTATATTCAGTCAGCATGATTTGAAAGTCATACAGCAAAAAAAGAATTATAAACAATCACAAGTTGTTTTTTTTTTTCACATGGCAACAGGGGTAGGTACTATAAAGAGTCTGATTTTCCTCACTAATTTAAATATAATTAAAACATACTTAATATATTGAAATATAATTGAGTTTCATAAGTGACCATTTTGTCACCTAGCTATAGATGCAAAATACAAGAAAATATTGAAACATATTTTAAAAAAATGAAGTTAAAATGGCAAATGACAGGAAGATATGACCTTTAAATATCATTTTACAAGAGTGGAAATTATCAAACTAGAGGGAAAAAATTGTAGTTGCATTCCCTCTTTAAGAAGGGAATCAGACTGTATTAAAGGAAGCTGAACAAATAAGTTTTTATTTGTTCAGATAATGTATTGTAAATCCTTCACCTTTGGTTGTCAGAAGAAGCAGAGAGTACAGAATATTTATGACCCATGGAGTAAAATAAATTACGTATTTGCAAACTAATTAGGCTGAGCGAGCTTCTAACGTGAGATTGAATTTAGCCACGCTTTCTTCTGCACTCTTGTAAAGCCTGGGTCTCTCCATGGGGTTTTCCCGCCAATCAGTATGAGCAGATAAGGACTCCCTGGCTGTGGAATTGCTGTCTCACTGACATAAAATGGAACTGTTCAAGTTGTCACGATCTGTGAAACATGGCAGATAACTATGAGAAATCACAACGCTTAGATGGAGCAGAACTAATCATTCAAAATTACACTTGCTGTTAATCTCCTTAGATCTGGAAATACAGTGAAGACCCTGAAATCTCTCAACAAAAAATAGCCTTTATTTTCTAAACAAAAACAATCCCCGACCCCCCCCCCCCCACCAAAATGCTTTTTTAATTAGAGGAAAAAAATCTCCAGTTCTCTTCCGCAGGAGTTTGTAACAGGCTTGAATGTAGAACTTTTTAATACTTTGACTCCACTTATTTTTTACAAGCATAAGACTAACTCAAAGGATAATTACTTTACTAGTGCAAAGTGTCCTGTAAGTTTTCTTAACCTTTTGAGTGCCATGTGTAATTGCTAAAATTCGTGTGAGAAATACCAGGCTATTTTGCTGAGAAATACAGAGTTTATGAAAAAATGCCTATAAAAGCATTAGTATACATAATAATTCGCTGAAAATCTCATGACAGACACAGTAAATATACTCTTCTTTTGCAAGCAGTGTTCTTTGACACAATTTAACAAAACATTTATTGCATAAAATTACTTTGCTTTTGAAGTATAATATATGGCATAATATTAAACCTATGATTACAATTTGAAAAAACACATAGCAACATGGATAACAAGCAAGAGGTATGCCAAATATTGCATACATTTTTGGGAAAAGAAAAGGAAACTTCATGACATACAAAAAATGAACACAAACGGCATTCACACTAGAGACATATATCAATAGATATCAACAGTGAAAAACAGTTTATAAACAAAAATGAAATGCAAAAACAATACAATAATAGTAAAATGTTTATATATTAACATTTGTGGCTATTGACGCATCTTGGGTGCAGCCCTTTGCCACATCTCTCACATACTGTTCTTGACCTGATTTTTCTTTCCGGTGTTGAACATTCCTTACACAATCTTACCTTTCTTTCTGGAAGCATCTTTACTCCATACATGTGAGAGGGACCTGGTGGATTTTCTTCATTGCTGGATTTGTTAACAATATCTCTAACCTCATGCCATCCTCTGGCAAGCTCTTCTATTATGGAGGTGTTGAAGTTCAATCAAGACATTGATTTGTTCCCACCTAAAATATTTTTCTTTAAAGAATGTATGCATTCAGCAGCATTCTTGATAATACATTGAACACAGCCTTCTTCCAATACTTTAGTGTTCTTCTTTCATTGAAATACACGTAATGCATCATATCAGACATGCTTATGCCTCCCGTGTATCAGTTGTATTCCAATGTAATATCTGGGTTGGAAATTGGTGCCATATTTATTTTTGATGCTATGTTCAACACTGTTGGACCTGAATAAAAGCTAAGGAGCAATACCCGCTTTTTTATATTTATTTTCCCTAAACCCACACAGTAACAGGAAGGCATTTCTAAAAAATCTTACCTCTTCCACACTGAACTTTTGTAGAATCTGGTGTGGGAGAAATTTTTGATTCCTATCAAGTGTTCCTGTAATGTATGTCCTTACTGAGTAGAGGTACCTAGCCAGGGGAACCAAACTAAATAAATTATTGCAAAAGATGTGGTAACCTTTTTCATATAATTTCCTATGGTAAGCAATTTAGTTACTACAGTATAGGCCAAACCATGGTTTTACACAGAATCTTTGTCTGTATTACTCTTTGCTCCAAGGTAAGCACAGAATACAAGACAGTAATTTGAGACTGCATCACACATCATCCAGAATTTTACTCCCCAGCGATGATGGTGTTCATTTGGCAAGTACTGCAATAATCTGCTGTGACTTTTGGTTCCAACCAAACTCTCATCAACAATCAATTGTTGGCGGGGAGTATAATAATGCCAAAAGATACGATTGGCCTGATCAACTCTTGGCTGAAATTTAGCACATGGGTCATAAGATGGATCATCAGGAGCTGGGAATTTGGATTTGTCTACAAGATGAAAAAACCTCGGCAATAACTGAAATCGGTCGAGAGAACATGTGCCAGAACCAAGGAGTTGACAAAGATTTCTTTTTCAACCAGTAGCTGTACATGCTTGGTTTAGCCATTATGCTCATGTTCAGGATACAAGCCATAAAAGCTTTTATTTCTACAACTGTCGTTGGTTTCCAAGAATTCACTTTAGAATTAGGGGATACGTTTTTGTGTGACTGAAGGTGCTGTTGTGCATGTCTGTCGGTTTCAGTGACCATCAGCTTCAGCAGCACTTCACTGAAAAAGAGATGAAAATAAGCAATTGGCGTAGAATCAGTCAGAGGGCTGCTTCAGACGTGGAAGCTCTGCAAACTGATGCTGACGTTGTGCTGTGCCCTGCCCTTCTGCGTCCCTCTCAGCCCAACAGCTTTCACTGGCAGCACTTTCAGAAGAAGACGGTCCAGATTCATCTTCACTTACTTCATCTTCAGATGCGCTGCTTTCAAGATCACTTATCACAAAATCGCTGTCACTCGATTCATCGCTGACCAATTTAGAAATTTCTCCTTCACGCAAAGTTTCCTTTCTCTTCATTGGGGCACTCATTTTCAGTTTTTCTATAAATGTCTTTCCAATATAAAAAAAGCCCGGGCACAAAATGAATGATTACTGGTCGTAAGAAACGTATAAGATCACTCCCTGGCTAAAGTTCAACTGAATCCTTTTCTTCATCTACAACTCTCGAAAGTAGTTTTCCTCTTGCAGCACAAAAGAATGATCCACTCTAGTATAAGAATGCCAGTTCACCCAGAGGTTAACAACTTTTGATACTTTTTATTCAAAGCAGAAGAAAGTGCGCGTTTACCACAAACACCATCTGGCAATGGTGACATTCGAATCTGCTCGATGCAGAGAGAGACTAACTTTCATTGGTTTACAACCTAAGAGATACCTTGAGAGCCAATGCAGCACTTCCCATTTCTGCAGCAAACAACGTTCCCTTCATTCAGAAAGGCTGACTCATTGTCAGAAGATATCAGGTCCTTATCTCTCCAGATGAGGGGGTCAAAAGTTCAAGGACGCTCTGTGATTCCATTGCTGGTAAAATGGACCTAAGTAAGATGGAGCACTTCGCATTTCCTCAGCAAACAGTGTCCTCTCATCACAAAGACTGACTCATTGTAAGATGGTATAAGGTCCCCCACTCTATATCATATCCATATTCAGGTTCCTACCTCTCCATATGAGGTGGTCCTATGCCTCGAGGACTCTCTGCGTTTCCTTTGCGAGAGCAATAAACCTACACTGCAGAGAGGCCAGAAAAAATGCTAACGCTGTACCATGAAGCAATGAAAATGTTCATTAGCAAAAGCTTCCTTATCGTGCACACTGCATAGAGATTCGATGATTATTGCAAAGATAATATGAAATTAAAAGGACCATTTAAAATGTAAGTAAAAATTATAACAGAATTAATATGTCAGTATTTGAACAACAGTCAAAATTTGAAATTTGGATCAACATGAGAAAAATTATATCAATATATATAACCTGAGGTATAAAAAAAGAGAACAAAATGTAAAATACAAATTATTCCATTGTTATTTACATTTATAGCCATCGGGCAAAGAGTCGCTGGGAAGGACTCAGGCACTTTTGGGGAAAATTTTCAGCATCGCTCACAGCAATGTTGGCACTCAAAGGGTTAAGTTTTTGTATGTGATCATCTAAGGTCAATTCTACTTTACTTACTTTTGATATTTTAAATTTGCTGTTTTGTACAAATTACATTGTGTTTCAAGATTCCATTAGTTGCAAAAGAATAGGATATCAACTTCTTAAAAGTACCTTAAGATTTTTATGAAAACCAATATATAATTGATAGGATATATAATTTCATAGAAGTAACATTTATGAATAAATTCTTTGTAACACATTATTCAAATGGCTACATAATTTGGTGAATGGTAGAAAGAAAAATTAATCAAATGATTATGTGTTATTTGTGTGGGGATTTTACATAAAACAGTATGTTGATGATACTATTTTAAGATCACAACTCGTCTTTTCTAAACATGCATTTTCTCCTTATTGTGCTGTTTTTTATGTCTTTTTCATGCTGAGTATAAACTATGCATAGTCATTAACAAAAATTTAATAACTGAATTTTAACTCACATGTTATTTTACAAAGGAAGTACCTACTGTCCCTTAGACTCAAATAGCTTTGCCTTGGATTATACTCCCTATATCAGACTTTGATTTAAGAACAGTACAGTTCCATCAAAAATATATGTTTAATAGCAATTCATATATTTTCACTTTAAAAGTTTTCATTTAAAAGAAAACTCAAAATAGTACTTCAAAATTTCATTAGTTTATAGGCATTTCTATTAGTTCTAATCAATTGCTGATTGTTTTTTTAGTCAAAATATAGATAGTTTATTCAATAAGTGGTGTTGGGAAAATCAGACAAATATGTGCAGAAAAACAAAACAAGATCACCTTCTTATGCCACACATAAGAATCGATTCAAAATGGATTAAACACTTAAATGTTAGACTCAAAACCAAAAAAATCCTACAAGAACACATAGGCAGTAAAATCTTAGATATTGCTTGTAGTAGCATATTTTATCTTATATATCTCCTCAGGCAAGATAAACAAAAGAAAAAAGTAAACATGGGATTATATCAAACTAAAAAGTTTTTTAAAGCAAAGGAAAGCATCACCAAAATAAGAAGCCAACCCACAGTACGGGAGAACATATTTGCCAATACATCTGATAAGGGGTTAATATTTAAAATGTAAAAAGAACTTATAAAAATTAATACCAAAAAAAAAAAAAAAAAAAAAAAAAAACCTAACAAACAGCCCAATTAAAAAATGGGCAAAGGACCTGAATAGGCACTTATCCATAGAGGGCACACAGATGGGTCATAGGCATATGAAATTATGCTCAATTTCACTAATCATCAGATAAATGGCAATTAAAACCACAACAAAATATCATCACATACTTGTCAGAATGGCTCTCACCAATGAATCAACAAACAAATGCTGGCAAGGATGCGGAGAATACAGACTGGTGCAGCTACTGTGGAAACCAGTATGGAGATACCTCAAAAAACTAAAATAAAAAATGGAACTGTCTTGTCACCCAGTGACTACAGCTCTGGGAATTTATCTGAAAAATACTTGAAACACTAATTTAAAAGAACATAAACATTGTAGCATTATTTACAATCGCCAAGCTATGGAAGCAGCCCAAGTGTCCATCAGTAGATGAGTGGATAAAACAACTATGGGACATTTACACAATGGAATTCTACTCCACCATAAGTTAAGAAGAAAATTTTACCTTTTCTAGCAATATGAATGGACCTGGAGAACATTATGCTAAGTGAAATAAGCCAGTCAGAGAAGGACAACTACCATATGACTTCACTCATATGTGGAATCTAATTAAGAAACTGAATTAACAAGAGACAGACTCATAGACGGAGAGCAGGCTTACAGCTATCAGGGAGCAGTTAGGAGGCAGAAGGATCAAGCAAAAAGGAAAAAGGACTCATGGACATGGGCAGCAATGTGGTGGATGAAGGGGGGAGGGGCCTAAGGGACATAAATGGTAATGGACAAATAAAATAAAAAATAAATTAAAAAAAATAAGTTTAAAATATAAGATAGTATATGCAAAATTATTCAGCTGAGGAGAGTTCAACTAACATTTTTTCATCACCCAGTTAATATGAAAAATATAATTAATATATCATTACTAATCATTTCCTAAAATGATACCATTTCCTATACTTTAAAAACCATGTTTTTATAAAATACTAATGAAAACCCTTGATAATTAAAAATAAACAGTATTATTCTTTCACTGACAAAGAGCTTAAAATAAAAAACAAAAACAAAGGGCTTAAAAGAAAAAACAAAAACAAAAACAAAAAATCTGTCAACCAAGAAAAGTAAATCCAGGAAAACCTTCCTCTAAAAGTGAGGGAGAAATTCACCATTCAGATAAACAAAAGCTAGATTTGCTCTGCAAGAAATGCTCAAGGGAGTCATACTGGATGAAGTAAAAGGACACTGATAGTAATTCATATGAAGAAATAAAGATCCAAATAAAATAATTACATGGACAATTATAAAATAATTACATGGACAATTATAAAAGCTAATAGAACTGTACTGGTTCTTTTCTACATGATTTAAAAGAATAACATATTGAAATTTTATCCTAAAAACTAGAATTATTGTAACTTTTGTTTATAAAATGATCTTTTGTTCTCTACTAAATTTAAGAAAATGCATTTAAAAAGTTTATATTTTGCGGGCACACAATGTATAGAGATAATTTTGTAATATCAACAACTAAAAGGCATGCTCCTATGTACAATATTTGTTGTATCTTGTATTTTCTTCAATAATGAAATCTAATTTTCATATCATGTGGTTGGATACTTTCTGGATAGACCTCGGCATACACTTAGTGTTCTCAATCAGTTATTAACTGTGATTAGTTGAATCATAATTTATATCATTTGATTAGAGAAAAGAAAATATTTTGTTTCCTTTTATGTACTTTACTGGCTGTTATTTCAAACACCCTGGAATAGGAGAACACTCTTTTAGATAACACAGCTGTGTGCAACAGTCATTTTTTAAAAAGGGAAGTGACAAAATCAGAGCACTGTCTTATTAGTTTAAAATGTGGATCAGACCTTGATAAGTAGAAAAATAAGGAGCACAGGAGACAGCTACAATAAGAAAAAATATATATAATTTCCATGATCCGCACCTGATGTAAAGGGGGTAAGGACCAGTGTGATGCCAGTCTGTGAAAGCAATTTTCTTAACACCAGCACATGGTGGGCAGCCTCCCAGCGGTACCACTGAAGAGGCATTACAACATTCCCAATGAATAAATCCCAGGCCTTGTAGCATACCATGGAAAAGCTCTGTACACCTCTTTACACTTTGAGAATATTCATACACTATAATATAAAATATAAATAATGTTGACAATAATGAGTATTGATAATAATTGGAATAATACTTAATGTAGTGAAAGGTACTGGGCACAATTTCAATAAATTTAAGGGTATTATATTTACATAGGTCTTCCAAAATCCCTTCTCAATTAAATTTACTTTCAAAATAGCCATGATGGTCATCTCACAGTGCTTCTTCACTAAAACCAAGAAGAACTTATAATCTATATTCTGACAAAGATCATATTTACAATGAATATTAAAGTGTCCAGAAGAGTGCCTATTTGCGTAGGGAGAAAAGTTCTATTTTTTTTTTTTTTTAAGTTTCTGGGAACTGTGAATATATTCATCATCGTGTGAATTAAGTTCCTATAAAATGCTTATGAAATATTCATGTTTCTTTTCTCACTACTCACAAAAATCTTTCCTATATAAATTTTATTTCCTTATACCATTTATTTTTATGCTTCAAAATTTATAGATGGACAGAAAAGTTCATTAATTTTATTGAAAAAAATTTAAAAATAATAGAAGCTTTCTTTATCATTATAGCAGAGACCAGGCTGAGTGCAGAATTATGCATGAATTTGTATCTTCTCTTTGAGATAATGTGCGGAAGCTTCCAGGGGACAATTTATTTTATTTAGAGTCTATTTCTGTCAATTTTCTCTTAGCTTAGTTCCCTGTATACTTTGATCTATACAGTTTAAATTCATTAAGATTTAAGTTACATATAAATTTTTAACTTAGCTCTATTTCTTTTTATGGGCACAACAAAAACAGTCTAAGATCTTCTCATTTTGAATTTTAGCATACAGAACTCTTTCTACTTCATGCAAATCAGAACAAATTTCCTTTCACAGAAAATACAGAATTAGTGCAGATTACTTTTTCAACCTTCTTTTGATAGGCAAAAGAATTTATTGCCCTGTGTTTAACATCAATTTCTTTTTTCCATGTGAAATGTAGTGATTTAAATATGATAAGAACTTTTGTTTAGGCACATTTATTCTTGAAACATTGTAATCATAGACATTTTTTATTGTAGATAATGTCTCATTGATTATTTATAACTCAAACAAATAAACAAAAATTCCCTTTTAGAACCATTTCATCATAATTGGTAGTGTAAGGGGCTTGTTGAGAACTGATATATGTTCACATTTCAACATGTAATAACTACCAAAGGTTTATGTCACTGAACCACAAAAATTATTTACTAATTTTTTCTTAAAATTTCTGGTAATATATCATAAAAACAAAATAAAATACACATTAATATGTGTTTTAAGAACACAGGAAAAACACAAAGATAAACAGAATAAAAAGGAAGTTCCTTTTCATAGTTAAAATGAACCATTGTGTGTATGGTTGGGGGTCAGGGGAGAGAGAAAGACCTAAAAGTATTATCATGTCATATGTCTGCAGGCACATATTCTGAGGTGCATTTCTAAAAACAAACAAACAAAATATATATATGTTTTATAACTTATATAATGTTATTAACCAGTGTTACCCTATAAATTTAATTAAAACATCATACCAAACATAAAATAAATATTAAAAGTACATTTTTAAGTAACTTCAAAGCATACTAATCATTTATTTTATTAGTTAATGGCACCATGATAAAAACATGGAACATTCTCCACAAATTTAGAAAAAGAACAACCTAGGTAACATTATTATATAGCAAAACATCTTGGATCAAATATTTGTATGGGTTCACTCTAACTTTGGTTAAAAATGAAAAAAACTGTGGTACATTTACACAATGGAGTACTATGCGGCAGAAAGAAAGAAGGAACTCCTGCCATTTGCGACAACATGGATGGAACTGGAGAGAATTAAGCTTAGTGAAATAAGCCAGGCAACAAAAGACAAATACCATATGATATCACCTAACACAGAACACTTATGAACAACACAAATGAGCAAAATTGAATGAGAGGCATGTAAACAAGGAGCAGACTGACAGTGACCATGGGGGATGGGGAAGGGGGAGAAGGGGGGAATAGAGGGAATTGTCTAGTCAAGGAACTAGTATAAATGACCCATGGACATGGACAGCAGGGTGGGGACTGACTGTGGGAAAAGGGGTGGGCTGGGTTGGAGGGGGGAGCAATGGGAGAAAAAGTGGGACAACTGTAATAGAAAATAAGTAAATTTTAAAAATTATGATTGTCATGTTTATTATTTTTACTCTGTATTTCAGATATACTAACAGAAGCAAAAACATTTCATACTCAACATCACTATGGAAGAAATATTTATAAGCAATAACTTTAATAAAATGTTTACACTGACAGTTATTTACTCTCTTTTATAGTTCTACAATTCAGACTAAAAGAAGCTCAGTTCTGTATATTTTCATTACAAAAACTAATTGGGAATTTAACAGAAAAACATTTGCCCTATTGTATTATTATATACTGTGTTTAAAGACATAATACTGTACATATACAATGTATTCCTCAATTACCAATGAAGAACCCAGAAACTGTTAAATAAATTAAAATCTATTGCATAATTAGTGAATGTTTTAATAATACATTTTTGAGGTGAATATCAAATCACAGGTATCCCCCAATTTTTGGTTATATTAAACTATTTCGCACATTCTAATAGATTATCTTGTGCAATGTAAAAATATCCACGAATAGGCAGAGATGCCATATTGAATAATTTCAATTGGCAGTACTCACATCATAGACTATTAAATATCTCTTGTTGTAGTTGTATATTATATAATATATGCAATCTTACATTGTATCCATATGCAATGGTCTTTGTTATTCCAGGTCTAATTGTTAAAAACTTCATGTTTTTGAACCTTAAATTTATATTAAAAATTTCCAGTGAATGTGCACATCAAATTAGTTTCTGAGACAAACGTGAGACTTTTTTTCTTCACAAGCCATGCAACAAACCAGGAAATATAGCTAATTATAAGTACTTATCATTACTCAGTAAGAATCATTGATATTCTTATTTTTCTAAAATTGTGGTTGTCAATATTATAATTATCACTATATTAATATATTGATTTAATTTAACATGGACTGTGCTTTAAATATGCAAAGCATCAAAATATAAAAATATAATATTACATCAAAAATAATAAGTGTCTTATTCAAAGATGAGATGCCAAGGAGAGAGAAGCTGATAAGACCTCAGAACTTAGTCGAGTCTCAGGAATTATAAGAGTTGGGAAATGGAAACAAAAATACTGAAGAACATCATACATTTGAACAATTGTACTCTTATCTCCTCTTCTTGCATTTAAGGGAAGACATAGTTTTCTCTCTTGTCTCTACACAAGATGAAGGTCAATTATCTAGAAAAGTTGAGCAGAAGCTTTAGACTCTGAAAGTCTAACATGAGTGTGGAGTCAATGTGCTGGACGAAAGATGTTGAAAATATCTGCATTTGATACAAACAGATCTTCCACAGAGCCCTGGTAACCAAATATGTTGATAATACTGAGCAACTTCAAAAATATATCTACACACAGCTGACATTTAATGGATTTTTGCTCTGGGGATGTTAGAAACCCATGTGGTCACAATGCTTGAAAGCCCTGCCTTTCCAAAAACAACCTGGTAGTGTTCCCCTCTCACTTTTGAATAGAAACATCCAGGAGAAGATCACCACATACTTGACGTGAGTTTTCTATGTGAATAATAAAGAATAAAACAAATAACAACGACCAAAAAATATCAGGGAGCAAAAACAACTTTGAAAACAGGTAGCATTACAATGACCAGAGATAAGCAACTACACTGTATACGTGCAATAAAGAATGCTGGAGAATGAAGGACTTAGAAATTTTAAAATATAATAAACTGATAAACATAAATGTTGAAATAAAAATTTAGATTAGATCAAAAAATGAAAGTGGAAACAATAGGAGAGAAATTGCATATAAACTGGAAAATTAAATGAGAAAAGCCAACAGTTGATTAAGAAATTCTAATACAATGAGGAAAATTACAAAAAACATTACCGAAATTATCTTACTAGTAAAGGGCATTAATGTCCAGTTTTAAAAATTAAACTATTATCTGATGCAAATAGCATAAAATAATTCTTTGTAGGCCATATCAAAGCCTGCTGCAGTAAAAAATAAAAAAAAATTGTGGGGGTAGGGGGCTGGGGAAAATGGGAGAGCATCATGAAAAACTAGAACACAGAAGAAACTAAGTTCTCTAAAAGTAGTATTGGTAGGAAATTCTACACATATGCAACAAACGCAATAAACTTTTCATTATTGATGTGGAGCCCTCAATATAAATCTATATCAAAGACAGCAAGTTTGCAGTTTTGGAGTTTCAAATCAGGATGATTCTTCATTTTAAGAGGACTGAGTTTAGGGGCACCCTTAAGGACAAAGGAAGGTACTAGGAAGAAGCATCTCTGTAGCTATAACAAAATGTTTCTCAGTATTTATCTACTAATCTTCACTGTCTTCCAAATTAATCTTTTCACGATTAGTTTGCTGACCTATCAGGCAGAGATATAAACATTATAAATCCAAATTTATACTTCAGAACGATCTTAGAATAAATGCTTATTGAACACTACTTCTCCACAAAAGTGAAAATGGTTTTCTCCACCATAGAAATTGATTTTTACTTCAGATTTTCATTAAAATCAAACATTTACTAAAATGGAAACCCAGATTAAAAGTTTGGAATTATATGTAATAATAAAGCATGTTCATAACTTTGATTATGGTGTTTGTAAACTAAACACCATAATGTTATATTTACCATCAATAGATTAAAACATACATACTGCTATATCCAACAAAGTTACATTGAAAGTTCAGTGGAACTAAGTAATTAAAGTACTAGAAAAAATCCAACTGTATAGCTATTTTCAAATTGCAGTCAGCTCTTACATTTTTCACCAAGTGAAAATTGTAAGAATTTGAAGTTTCCAGTGAAAGTTCCATTTAGAAAATGCTATAATTTTAAAATGAAATATCCCCTTTATTTTCAGAAATAAAGTATAATTCTACTAAACTCTTAGATCCAAATAAGTAGAACATCTAATAATTTGATTGAGATTGAAAGGACTTCTAGGTCTGATTCTAACTGGCTAAATGTCTCACAAATCAAAAGAAACAGAATATGTTATTTGGAAGAATTGTTTTTATGCTCTGTTAAAAAAGAACTTGATATTTTAAAGTATTAATTTTTCATTTTTATTTGGAAGCTGAAAAATGAGTAGTTACTTGCAAGATTATTATTTTCCCTTCATTTGTGCCCAATGAGGTGTCTAGAACACACTTACAAAGTGTTAAGTGATATGGTAATTAACGTGTCATGTAACCCTCCCAACCAGAAAGCTTTGCTATGCCTTGATACATGTTATTCATTCAAAATTATAAGGCAGAATGACTCACATTCTATATTTGAATAGTTTACGCTATACTATCTTATTTGTTCACTGTTCTCCACATTTTGGAAATTAATTTGTGTCACATCAGTTGTTGAAATAATCAGTAAGTCTTCTGCTAAAACTTAAAGAAGAATATAATAA
Source organism: Furipterus horrens (assembly GCF_987537825.1). Classification (NCBI taxonomy): domain Eukaryota; kingdom Metazoa; phylum Chordata; class Mammalia; order Chiroptera; family Furipteridae; genus Furipterus; species Furipterus horrens. Next base: position 16,207,623 of record NW_028327171.1, read on the forward strand.
TATGTCCAAATATCAATCGCACCCTAAATCTAGGACCAGGTGCAGAGTGAGCAGGTGAAATTTATAGGATATTAATTACTAAGTTATTTAGAATCAGAATCTACTAACAGGAACGTTTTATACTAAATTTTTCATGGTAAATGTATCACAATCAAGCAAGAGCTGATATTTGTTTCTAGGTGGTGATATCAGCAATAAGAAGTAGCTACATAAATAGTATGTAATAAATACAAGAATTAAATAAGGAAAAGTAAAGGGACATCAATAACTCAAGTTAAAATAAATAAAGCCAATTTGAAGGCAAAAATGAGGTGGTAGCTAAAATATTTATTACCACATGCACCTGTCTTTCTATAGATTAAACCTAAATCTATCTTCTAACAAATACCTTTATGGCAATGAGTACAATTATGGTTACAAAAACTTAAACTCTATGAATGAATTGTTAGCACAAATTATAATGGCAAACAAAGGAGCATTTCTCCAGTATTCAAAAATGTACATGTGCTTTAAAATAAATTTTCAGGTTTTTAGCAACAGGGTCATCTACATAGGCAAAAATAAGTCTCCTAAGTATATGTACAAGTTATACATACCAACCATATCAAGAATCTTCTGAAAGGCACATATTATCTCACAGAAGTGGAAGACAAACTTTGAAACACCAAAAATGAAGTGGATAGGCACCCCTGAAGCTAGAGGAGAGCCATGCCATTGTTTTTCATCAATTATTGCACTGTTACTCAGTCACCCTGGAGATTTCACCCAAAACTCTAATACAGAAAATTGGGTTTGAATGTCCTCTCTGGGGAAAGATGATACAAGAGGTAGATTTGACGCTGGGACCCTTGAGAAAAGCTAGAACCTCAAAGTTCCTGGAAAGAAGTAAAAGTGTGAGCTAGAAACACACACAAAGAAGGAGAAGAAGGGAGGGGGGGAGAGAGAGAGAGAGAGAGAGAGAGAGAGAGAGAGAGAGAGAGAGAGAGAGAGAGAGAGAGAGAGAGAGAGAGAGAGAGAGAGAGAGAGAGAGAGACTGCTGGCAACTAAAGCTTCCCTGGCTTGCATTCCACACCTGCATCTCCAGGGGACAGTCACTTAGACACCTGTCCCACAGAAAGCACAGGTGAAAGCACAGAAATCCAAAAGAGAACTACACAACATAAAAAAATAAGGAGGTATTGGATTCCATTTGTCTTACGAAGAGAAGATGTAGTACATTCCAGCTCTCAACTCCCTAGGATAAGGACCAGCTATTACGGCAGTCAAAGAAAACGTAAGTGCGGAATCGGATTTTATAGGTTTTAAACTGTGCAGGACACACCTGAATGCATTTCTACTTGAAATGATTATAAGTCTATAGTGTTTGTCAAAGACATCATATAAGTAAATGGGAGATTCAGAAAGAATGGGTTGCTTCTTAAAAATCATGTTAGTACTACACTGAGTTGAGATCACACAATCATTTGGTTATAAGACTAATCTGGGTTAAGGTACATATTAATATAGCTCTTTCCTAGTGTAAAAGTAAGGATGTTCCAGTAACAGGACTTTGAGCATTTTGGTCTCATTGGCAAGCTTTAAGCTGTCCCAGTCTGAGGTCATTAAATATCTTTTCCATGTAATTTCCTTTACTGATACTCAAGACTCACTAGAAAGTCTCTTACACATGCCTTCTTTCCTACATAATATAACTGCAGGTAAAGACTACACCTATCATATATGTTTGTACTCTGGATATCTAATTTCTGGGACAGTACTATCTCATTGTAAAGTAACAAATGCCCTTTGTTGTTATATATCAGTCTTATAGGCATGGAAAAATGCTTCTGAGAGATGGATACATGGGAACAAAGTCAGTTTTTTTAGTTGGCCACCCAAGGCCACTGTAACTTCTCCATAGTGTTGCAACTTTATAAAAAGTCTTGCATAAGTCTATTAACCTTCTCCCCTATGGCGGGGGGTTAGGTATCACAGCACTATTTTGTCAAGTGTGATTTCTGTAATGTATAGAGTTCACATTTCTCTTCTTTATGGTTGTGCTGAAGCACTCACTTTTAGTCTTCTGCATTATCAGAAATAATTCATTTCTCTTTCTGTCTTTCATCTGCTACCCTCGCTTATTTTCTTTCTCTTAAAAAATAAATATTATTCCTGCATGTAGGATAATGATTTATTTTCCTAGAGTCCTTGAATTCACTCATTTGTTCTTTTTCTTTGGTACCAGCTTTATAAATCTTCTCACCTGAACTGAATAGAATGTGTACAAAGACCACTTTCTATCAAATATCTCTCATTGTTAAAAAAATTGTAAGAGCTGATCTACTTGGGGACATGATTTGTAGCATGTAGTTAATAGTTAATGACTGATAATATTTCTGACTTTTCCATCTAAAGTCTCTATTTACTCTTAGTAAAAGCTAAACAAGCAGGTGCTAACACAGGTGAAACTAGAATGACTTTATCTATTCTGTCTCCATCTTTCACTAGAATAATTCTTCACAGGATGGCTCATGTTTTTTATAGAATGTCTAGAGCTTATGTGCATGGGTTAAGGTGGAGCCCAGAGAGAAAGATGCTATGAAGTAATAATATCCTTATTTTAGGCTATTCTTTGGAGTCACTCGATGTACTTCTATGACTTATTATTATTTTCTACTTTAGTTTTTTCTTATAGTAGAAAAAAATCACATTTCATAACACAATGAGATTCTACATAAGTAACAAGTAGAGTTATAAGTTGTTTTAATCTCTCTGAGCTAGCTGATTCTATTATTCAAAATTCCACAACTGGAAGTAAAATTTGAGTTTTTAAAATACAATTTAAAAATAAATTTTAGCAGGCAAATGACTTTTCATCCATGACTTCATAAAGACTTACATAAGACATTTTACACTATTAGTTTCACACGTGCTAAGGTAGAAATATTACTAAATGAAAACAACACACATTTTAGAATATTGTCATCAAATTTCACATGTCAGCAATTGTTTTTCCAACTCCCAAGTTTTAAGTGCTACCTGCCCCCCTCCCCCCAAGAATTAAACTTTGGTGACTTTCCTAACTCATCCATCTTTACTAAAGATGCAAACTTTTCCACTCTTCTTTAAAAGTTATTCTCAAAAAGAATATGGCAGTGGAAATTATCGCCTGAACCCTACCATGTTAAAAGAAAAAAAGTACAATTTGAAGGAAGATAAAATGCTAATCGCACAGGTATATTTGAGATCGGTTTGAATTAATCTACATCCTTTGAAATCATTGACTCACTTTGAACTCCATGGGAGCGTACTATTTTCCAGGTCTCTGATGCCACTTCTTTGACATCCACTTGGTAGTGATGGATAGGTACACCTCCGTGGGAATCTGGCTTGTTGAAGGAAATCTTGGCTGTGGTTTGTGACAGCTCTATAATCTTCACTCCATAGGGACTGGATGGTACATCTGTGAAAAAACAATAGCGGAGAAAATATAGCCTAAGTAATACCGATGGCCATTGTACAGATCATGTTGTAGAACTGTGCACCTGAAACCTGTATAACTGTGTTAACCAGCATCACACCAATAAATTTAATAAAACTGTTAAAGAAAAATATATCCATGAAAATTTTAAAGGAAGTTAATAAAGTATCATTAAGAGAAATGTGACAAACTTTCTGGAAGAAGACTTAACAGAATCCTGAGAATTAGAAAGAAATAAAGGAATGGTGTTCCCTGCACATTTAATAATTTGCATGACAAAGCTTGCATAAACTGCTGAATATCTGTTTAAATTGCAATCAAGTATATACTAATAAATATTTACTACCAGTACAAATAAATAATAAAACATTCAATTTCAAATTTCATTTATTGTTGGAGTAATTTTACTTCTGCTTTTTCTATACAATATAAACATTATATCTGCATTCAAAGAAAATAAGCATGAGAGAGATGATGATGGCAATGGAATGCAGGTATAATTAGAAAATAATAAGAAATAAAAGAATAACTTGAATTATTAGTATAAATAATTATCTCTTGTGAACATTTGAGTTTTATTTTTTATTAAAATTATATTGATAATTTTAGGGCAGTTATCAAGTTTAGAGAAAATGTCATTATGAACTAAAGAAAACTTGAAACTGTTTAAATTTAATTTAGTTATTATTTAATTAAAATACATCTTTAGTTGAGATACTTAAGTTTTAATTCCTGTATTTAAAAAGCCACTATAAAATCATTATTGTGTGTGTTTTGTTATCAGTCCATTACTCACATTATTTCAAGCTCAATAAGTTATCCTGAGTGGAACTTTATTTTCTTTTTCTAGTATACAAAACTTTATAAAATGTTATCTGAAAGGCCAAACAAGCAAAAGGAGAAAATTAGAGATAAGAAAGTCTCAATAATGAAACTAATAAAACCTCTACTTCTGAAACATGAAGAAATAAATAGAGGCACATTAAACATTAAAGATATCTTTTTCTGTCTCTCAAGCTCTCTGTTTCTTTTCAAAATCACATTCAAAATAATCATAAAATTTGGTAATGTACATATAATTAAAAAATCAAGAGAAGGCTGAGACTCGGAAGGTCAGCAATGGAAGTATCAAGAAAGATGGCCGGAAGAAAGAAGTGTCATTAGGGACCAACGTGAAGATGATTAGTCACGTTCTCTTATTCCCAATTACTATGTACGAATGTGGAAATGGACAGTGAAGAAGACTGATAGTAAAAAAAAAATTGATTTATTTGAAATATGGTGCTGGAAGATAGTCCTGAAGATACCCTGAATGCTGGAAAGATAAGGAAGTGGGTACCAGAGCACATTAAGCTTGAAACATTGCTGGAGGCAAATATGACAAAATGAAAGTTGTCCTTCATGGGGAACATTCTGAGAAGGCAGGATTCTTTGGAAAAGACGGTAATGTTGGAGAAAAAGAAGGCATCATAAAAAGAGACAGACCAAGTATGAGACAGATTGATTCCATTAAAAAAAAAGCCATAAGCATGAGCTACAGGAGCTGAGCAGGGCTGGTGAGGACAAGACACCGTGGACATCACTCATTGGTAGTGTCACCGGGAAGTTAGAGCCAACTCTATGGCACATAATACACATTATACCTCATATAAATATATAAATAAATGTTATTTTATCTCTTGAATTAACTTTACAAAAACAAAAAGAAAAAAAAAAAAAACAATTCAAGATAATACAGTGAATTCCCATTCAGATACAACCATTTGTATACAATTTAATGGCTGTCAAAAGTCAAATGTGCTGTATTTGCTAGAGTTAAAAGAGAGCACAGTAGATCACATAAATTATGTCTTATAAATGGTACTGGGTGAGATCTTGGAGGTCAGGTTTATGACATTTTGGGTATGAATGTTATTAAAAAAGGCAACTGTGTATATGTATGTTCTAATTAGTAACAGTGAATTATTGGAAGATCCTATGAGGTGGATTATATTATAACACTGAGGTTTAGAAATAAGTGTGTAGAATACTAATGCATCCTAAAAATATCTTGCTATTAAAATCTTATCTTTATGATGAAAATGTTTGATATATTGATTGTGGTGATAGACTTAATGGCGTAGACATATGTCAAAACCTCAAATTGTACACTTTAAATATGTGCAAGTTATTATGTGTCAATTGCACTTCAATAAAGCTGTTATTAAAAATGAAAAAAAATCTTATCTGGAAGTAAAAGTTTAAATTAATAAAATCATTTACTTAAGCTGTAACACATAAAGAGTATAGTTTTCCTGTTTCTTTCATCCCTAAGTTATAACTGTAGGTTATTTTCATCTGTAAGTTTAATCTAAAGTTTGCAGAAGAGAAAAGAATTCATACACACAGATTGTTTTTTAACAAGACTGCCAATTCTTTACTGCATGCTGAGTGAGTTTCTAATGTCAACTAGGTCAAAGCAGATATCATAGCAATGATAATCTTCCATTTCATTATACATTTCAAAAGGAAAGGTGCTCATTAATGGGGAAGGAGAAGGTGTAATTCCTCTTGGGCTCACACCTTTGGCCATAGGGCTTGTATGTGGTCCTTGGTTCTTACACTGTCCACAGAGGTACACACTCTTCGCTAAGCTGTGCACCTCAACATGGTACACCTCTACAGAAATGGGAACTTTTTTTTCTTAGCCCTGTGGAGCCATCACCAAACTTGGGGCAGCGGGTATCTTTTTCTAACCAGATAGTCTATATTCAGAACTGCTGACTGTCACCCCGGCTTTTCATTTGCATTGATTTTGTGTCAGCTTCTTCTTTCTGCCACCTGGCTAAAAGAAAAGGCATGCTTATGATTTGCAGTTCTTGTACTGTTCCTAAACATTTGTTTCGCTTTCTGATTTGATGACTACTAAATTATTATGTATGTACATATGCACACATACATATATACATGTAACATAGAGAACAGTGACTAGAATATACTCAGTCCTCAGGAAATATATAACACATTAAGTATGTATTTCAGCAATTACAAATATACTAAGATATAGAATACCACCAAGTGAATAACGTCTGATATGCCTAGAACAAACACCTACGATTCTTCTCTGCACCTTCTCAATTGTTTTATAATCATATTCCTCCTTGATTCTCTCATATACACTTTGATTAGTCTCAAAGTTATTTTCATCTTTCCTGTGTCAGTTCTTGTACCTAGCTCTTCCTTCCTGTTTTCACTGTTAATTCACAAGCCTTGGGCCTATTTGCCTCTGCCTTTAATGACACTTGTGGCTCGCAGCTTCCTTTTCTATTGGACATCCCACCAAGTTTCTATCTGTTTAGTGTATAAATGCAAAATCAATCTTCTAAAGCACCACTCTAATTACGTCATTTCCCTGAGTTGGAGTATTCAGGAGCTTCCTCTTCTTTATGACAGCAAACTTAGACTTCAGTTTGGCTTTCAAGATCCTGAATTATCTAACCTCATTGGGTATAAGCGAACAGATCATATTGTAAAAGACTATCAAACATAGCTCGTTGTTTCAAATGGGGCTTGTGGTTATTAAATTTCATACACAGTGTTTCCATCATTGTTAGCAAATTTCCCAAACATCTTCTTAGCACCATCTGATCTCAATAATTAATGAATGCCACCACCCACCCCTGATTGAATAAATAGAATTGTGAAAACATGTATTTCCATATTTACTTGTCTTTTCACCTCGACTGGAACCAGTATAGAGCTGTATGAAGAGCCTGGATATATATCATCAGAATGTAAGGATCCAAAGTCTGTCCTTGCTCCTTTTGTCAACCAAAACCCCTTGGATGAGTTCCTTAATCTTTTAATAATTTTTCTCTCTAAAATGAACATTAGAATTTGAGTACAAAGTATTACACAGGTCTTAAAACAAAACCTGAAATACACTAGGTACTTAGTAAATGTTAGCCATTATAATTTTTGCTATCCCTCCCTGATAACCATGCTCCTTCAATGATATACTTTTGTATCCATTGATATATGTCAATGTTTTAGTCAAATTATAGGTAATAGATATGAATATTGAGGTTTAGCTTAGAAATGTATGCTTGTCATAGGATCAATCCATGAAGCTATTGTGTGACCCTGTACAAGTTAAACTCATTGAGTCTCAATTTCCTCATAAGCCAAATGGTAACAATAATGCCAACATTAAAGTTACTGTTATGAGAATAAGTTGATGGATAAAAACCAATGGGCATTCACAAATATCCTCAATTATCCTTTCTTTAAACAGGCTGTCAGTGTACAAATAATGCTGAGAAACATTTTGATATTTATTATACATATGCATGAAGTTATCGTTTGATCAAAGCATAAATGTGAAAACATAAAAAGTCTGCCTCTGTGATTATTTTATCTGGTAAGGGGTTACAGAACAATAGAAGTTCCTCCTCCAACTTAAATTCTGATAAAATAAAAGCATACAAAGAAATAAAGAAAAACAAAGAAGTAGACGTACATGAAGCCTTACAAAAATGGAAGAGAGTAATCATCAGACATATACACAAATGTTTGGGAACAGATTCAAATAGTGCATCAAAATAGTACATCAAATATTATCTTCTGTCTAATAAAAGGCATCCCACGGAGAAAATATAATCTATAAAACAGAATTCTGAAAGTATATGTCCAAAGATACTTGTGCGGAACAAAAGAAAGGGAGCTAATGAATATAATGTGCAAGTAGATCTTGAATGACTAAATTTTTAAACAACATTTTCAAAATGAAAATGAGTCATGGAATTATAAACCTGTAATTCCTCAGGCTTCTGAATAAACTGAGAGTAAACTATATTAGTTGTGTATGTTTATGTGCATGCATGCACGTGTGTGTTTTAACACTCTTACCTCAACTGCATTCTCAATTCCCAGCAAATAAATAGACCTCAGAAACAAAAGTGCAAGTGGAATTGATCAAGCATGTTCACTCAAATTGTATCCTTCCATTGGGTGAAGCTATATGGAGGTCTGCCTTCCTCTTTTCCAAGCTAAATCCTAAAAGGCATTTGCTTTCCTTTTCTCATCTCCAGAACAAGGCATCATCAGCTAGCTTCTCCTCTTCCTTGTTCTTCTTTTTTGGGTTTTTAGTCTTCCCTCTCTATTTATCATGAACCATAATGATCTCTCTCAAATGATAAACTTTCTTCAGTTTATTGTTTTATTGTTTTCTCAGGTAGTAAAATATTTTTTGTTTCCCTGTTGCACGGCTTGAATATGTTGTTCCTAATTTCTTCCCTGACACCTTTACTTCTTCCAGGAAACTGGTTACCTACAATGCTGGAAAGCTAGTGATTAAGAAATGGTACAGTCACCCACTCAGCCCTGCCCCCACCTTAGACCAATTGGAAGAGTTTGATAGTCATAAATCTACTTCAAGTGGAAGTGAAGAAGTGAATATTCTTCCAGAATGTTGTTTTGAACCCTATCTTAGATATTTTCTACTGACATCCATTCCTATGATCTAAGCTACTCCCCTTTATCATAGAGAGTAAAAGGTTAAAATATTTTCCCAGATGTATTTGCTATGGTTCTAAGTGCCATGGAGGCATATAGGATAAGATCCACATGGAAGATATCTTGTTGAGAAAATGCATGTGGACAAGAACACCTGTACATGTGATGGCAGTGTTGGGACTCTTTAGTCTCCAGACTAGTCACACAGTTTCTGCTGCAAGGTGGCTGTGATATCATCAGTGGGGTCATTTGGCAGCAGGGCTTCCTGGTTCCTGGTTAAGAGTTGCAGTTTTGACCTTGGACCCCATGTGGTATTTTGTGACCCTGAAGCCATAAGACTATGTAGTGGTTATCTCTTGTCTTCCCCTTCCTCTGACTTTCCAATGCTTTTATAGCCACCTAACTCTATATTACATTATTTTCTGCTTAGTTTCTTCATCGATCTCCATGTAATAAAAACCTTAAATATTAATGAAATTGTCACATGAAAGATTCAACTTCCTATATTTAGCAACACCCTGCTCTACAAAGTGTCATTATTAACTGCATGTGCCTCATGGACTATGCTGAGATGGGTCCACTTCTGCTCTGACTGGCCTCCTTATTTCCAGTGCAATTTCACATATATTTTCCTATCTAAGTTGTGGTCTTAATCTTATCTTTTATCCAATCAACAACACATTTAACACCCTGTAAATTTATTCTTTTTTTAGTACACCTCTAGCTTCTTCCAATTCCCAAAGTTAAATAATTACTCTAACAATCTTTTCTAACATATGATCACATCTGTTTTAAAAATTCTCCTCACAAGTAGTTATACTATCTGAGTAATTGCTTTTAATTTTATTTGTTCATATACTTTTATGTCTGCCAATTAGAGTACTCCAGAAATATGTCTTAATTACATCATTTTTTTACCTCTAATATTGTTCATTACAGTATTATTCATTTTTGAGGTATCAATGAAAATTATCTCTTCATATATACCCAAGGTCTTACCCTTCTTAAAAATCATGGATTTCAGTATCCCATTATTAATGGGGCATATCAACTATGACTCATAAGCAAATCAAATAAAATGCACTGATTATATATTCAGTAATTCATCTACATTTCCTATGAACCAGGCAACTTTTTATGTTCTTGGATAAACATAAGCCAACAATGACTTTTCTTAGTGAAGTTATATTCTAATGACATAAAATAAATGTAATATATAAATTATTTATTATTAATACTGGTCAAAAATTAATCCAGGAAAGATTATTTTAGGTTGAAGTAAAATGTGTTTTAATCGTTTTAATCTTTAATTAGCTGGACAAGAATACTTTGGCTAAAAAAAGTAATGTTTGACCAAAGACTTAAAAAATGACTTAGATGAGAAGTTGCCAGAGAGGCAGGGGCAAGGGGTAGGGAGTGCTGAGGGACTGGTTGAAAAAGTTGAAAGGGTTAAGTATAAATTCATAGTTACAGAATAGTCATGGGGATGTAAAATTTAGTGGAAGGAATATAGTCAATAACATTGCAATAACTATATGTTGTGTCAGCTAAGTACTGGAAACACTCAGGGGACCACTTTGCAAAGTGTATGATTGTCTCACCACTATGTGGTACATCTGAAACTAATATAAAATAATAATGAAAGTAAACTGTTATTAATTAATACAATTAAAACATAATATATTATCTTTTAGGTATAAACAAATATTAAAATTTTAAAAGTATTAGGGGAAGAAAATAATAAATACAAAGATGAGATACACCTTGAGTGTTTAAAGGAGGAGGCCAATCTGGGGATAGTGCTTCTTTCTGAAAGAGCAAAGGTTATTTTGGGGTATTTGAGTTTACCTTTATGTACTTTGGGTTATGTAGAGAAACATGGAAAGTGGCTATTTTGTAATCAGTCTTTATGGTGCTACCAAGATAGTTGTTCATGATAAACAGATCATGTTACTTTATGGTGGAAAATTCCAAACTTCCCTTGCTGCATACTTGATATAAAATAATGTAAACATGATGAATGTTTTTAGGATCTATAATTTGATCTCTCACTACTTCTCTATTCATATCATCATCACTAATCCTCTCACAAAATATCACCCTCTAGTTCTCTATTAAATGCCTCACACTTCACCGCCCACTTCTCCTCACGGCATGGTGTGTTTGTACAGTCACCTTGATTTTTCCCATCTTTCCTTTCTTTCATCGCTAAATCTGTTTCTATTCATTCTTTCAGAATCAACTCAAACACTGATACCCATCTTGAGGGGAAAACTATGTAAAGTAGATGATTGTCCAGTCACTAAGCTGTACACCTGAAAGCAATATAAAATAAAAGTGAAAGAAAAAAAAAAGTTGATATCTTTTCCCAAGAAATTCAATCAGAATTGCATTTTATGCCCTGAGGCATGTGATTCAAACTTCTGTTGAAACTCTTTTCTTTTGCACCCTAATTTGCAAAGATCAGGTGCCATGTAGTATCCATCTTCATATTTCCAAAATCTAGACCAGTGCCTGACACCTACTAGAAACTCACTGTATGTATGCAGAGTGGGTGAATTAACAAATGATTAGGAGTTGATGAAAACATAGATTCCTTGAAAATTATGTTGAGCTATTCTAATTTCCTTTCATTAGAGAAGGATGAAAATTAAGAAATTAAGGGGATGCCATCATTTCTGAAGACAGACAAAAGTGCCTTAGAGTTTCCAAAAAAAAAAAAAAAAAGGGTAAGACATAGACTTTTCCAAACTAAATAACAAACTGATCACGTAAAAGAAACCTGGTTTTATATTCAGTTGAAGAAATTGTTTACAAATGAACTAAGTGTAACCTGCGTTCAAATTTTATAGAACAAGTGAGTGGATAAAATGTGATCTTGGGTACAAGGACAAGGAGATGGACTATAATTCCACATCTACAGAATTTCGTTCAATTGACCCGGCTTAACCTCTAAGCAGGTCAACAATCTCAAAAATGAATTGTATAGCCTTACCCATGACTTAGGTGAAAATACAGATGACTGCTTCATGCTATTTGTGAATTAAATCAATCTTGGAAAGAGAAGTAAAACATTGAATTTGACAGAGTCTTCGTAGGTTAAAAAGATGAGCCCAAACTGACAAGATGAGATTAAATGGGCTAAGTGTGGAGTCCTGAACTGAGGTTTAAAAAAAACCAATTGTGAAGCATACAACTTAAGAGCAGTTTTTGTGGAAAAGATGTAGAACAAAACACTAGAAGGAAAATATAAGTGGCAAAATTAAGTGAACTTTTGTATTATTTAACATATATATAGTGTCTGGAATGAGTGAGGTCATTATACCATTATTCAGTATTATTACGCATTGATCTACAATGTCTAGATGTATGTATTATATTTAAAGAGACATCAACAAACTGAGTTCTACCCCAAATAAAAGTGACCAATATGAACTATAATTTGGCCATAATAGTGGTTAACTAACATTTGTTGGGTACATGCCATGTGCTGTGGCTTTAAATGTATTTTCTCACTTAGTTTTAGATCAGTCTTATCAGGCAGATCTTGGAATGGCTAGTGGAGAACTGAGCCCCCGTTAGTCAGGAGCTGGATGTGTTCACTGCTGACCGTCGACAGCACAGTCGCTGTCCTAAAACTGCCCAGGAAAAGATGACTTTGCCAGAAAAGGGTGTTAATTAAAAAATCAAAGTTAGGATCATTGTATTAAAATTTCATATGAGAAGTTTACAGTTAAAAGTTGAATATAACAATAATAAAATAAATTTAAAAAGCTAAGAATACTATGAATAAAATCATTTAGTGAAGTATAGAAGTTAGACTAAAAGCTGTTTAAGAAAAATTTCTTAAGGTTACACATATAGTCAGAATGCCTTCTTAGATCATGATCTATTAGAAGTAGGAAACTGTAAGGAAGGAATTATAATTGTTAATTATATGGTTGCAAATTAATTACTTTTATTTTTTTTAATTTTTAATTTTCCCCAGGATATATATTTAAATACAAAGTAAGTATGTTTCCTAGGTACAAAGTAAGATTATCGACTATGAGGTGCATTAAAAAAATTAATTGTAAAGTGTTCTTTAGAAATATCTCTCTGTTTTTGCATCTAATTGTACTTGTATTTCACATTTTGGTAAAAAGTTAATATAAAAAATGGGTATCAAATACACATGTGAATTATATTATTTCTCATAAAATTATATAAAATATTTTAAAGTGTTGACGTTTTGAATGTATGTCTTTCATCTAAATTTCAGTGTCTACTATTTTTTCTATCTTGATAATAAACGTAAATTGAATCAATATTTTCTGAAAACAAAATTTTACCCTGTTGGTCACAAAATTTTGCAATCTTAAGAGTATTGCACTATTCAAAAAATATTTCCAACAACATTAAAAGTCTTATCTTGAATGTACATTTTCTATTTTTTTATGAATGGAAAGAGGGATACCCACCAATTTCATATCTACATTAAAAGATAGCTATCAAATATATTTTTCATGAGAAGTGCTACAGAAAATAGTGTGCAATAGAAGGTAGACATTCACTATTTCCAGGGTATCTAATAAGACTGTTTAAATCTCATTAATATAATGTCCAGTTTTTATATTTTTCTAGAATCTTAAATTTTAGCCTTCTGGCTTTTCCCCCCTAAAACCCTTTAACACGGTCCTTTCTCTCCCTTCTTTCCCATTGCAGTAAAACTTAAATTGGACAATAGCAGCTTTTCCTGTTACATAATCATTTTAGGTTTTATGAACTTTAATTTCTCTTTTGACCTCTGCTACTAACAATATTACTGTTGTAAATATATATTCATAACTATAAAATATTTTTCATATCAATATAAAATTAGCATGTATAAACACTATACTTAGAACATGTTTTAAAATATTTTCAAGGAAGCCATTTTATTATATTAAAATGTAACATTTCAGTAATTTTCTAATACTTGTCTGCCTAGTGTTAGAAGAGAGTAAATCACATTTTTGCCTCATCTGAGTTATACAAAGTATAAAACATGTATATTTCCAAATTTCTAATCAGTGTTGTACAACATAATGGCAAATTAATTCTATAAATATGTGTGTCTGTGTTTATTTATATTATAATATAAATAAAACATAGCTGGATTTTTAATTAAAATAAAGTTTACTCTACATGTTATTCTATGTCTTTAAATTTTAGAGAAAAAATGAAAATGTTTTTACATACAAAAAAATAAGACTTTTTAAAAAAGTTATATAACCATCAATATTCTCTTTGCCTTAAAAATAAGTTTACTATTTGTACTTTCAAATTTAGAATTTTAAAATACATTAATTTCAGTTAACTCTCTTCCAAGGTGTCTTTTATTTTAAAATTTTGACAGAATTCTTACTATACTTGAAATATAACTTGATTTCTTAAGATATGTTACCTGTTTCTTTAGTAGATATCCCACTTATAAAATTGAGGAAATTAGAATCAGGGTTTAAAATCAGTTTTTATTAGGAAATATACTCTATGTCCTCCCTTCATGTCAGATACAACTATTCCAAATTTTTGAGCACTGACTCATTTTTAGAATAATAACTTGAATCTTGACTTATCAAAATAAAAAAGCTACTTGCTTACAGAAATATTTTATGAAATTCCAGAAATTATTGTGCTATACTTACCAGCCAAAGCAAGAATATATTCTTGAAATCTTGTTCCTATACGATTAGTGGCTGTGCAATTATAGCGTCCAAAGTCATTGTCAGATGCAGGTGCAATCTAAAATAATTATAATAATAAAACATTTACAATTTTAAAACAATACACAAAGTTTTAAAATAGAAACTATCATGTCTACCAACTTCACTTATTCAAAATTATTTTACATAACTTTATTTTCCTATATCAAGGAAGAATACTAAGCAATATAAATCTTTTAAGATGTATCCATGAAATTATATTACGTATAGGATCAGTTGAGTATAGTTTATCTGTCAATAACTTAAGTAGATTAATGCCATCATTTTGTTCACATCCACTGAAAAAAACATAAGATATTTATATACATAAAGCTCAGAAAGTAGTAGGCAGTTTGAAAAATATATATTCTGCAATCACTGCAGATATGAACTTGAAAACAGGAAACTTGTACCAAAAGTATTAACTGTTTGTTTACTCTGTTTTGGCTTAAGATTAGGCAGAATTAAAGTTCAAGAAAGGCTCAAAATATGTCAGATCTCTTCCTCTTCTAACATAACTTAACACAAAATATTACTGGAGGATAAAGATTCATTCTTAGGCCCTGAACGGCATGGCTCAGTGGGATGGGCATCATTCCGCAAACCAAAAGGTCCCCAGTTCAATTCCTCACCAGGGCACATGCCTGAGTTGCTGTCCAAGTCCCTGGTTAGGGATGTGTGAGACGAAAATCAAGGTTTTTTTTTCTCTCTCTAAAAATAAATAAATAAAATCTATAGAAAAAAACTTCCCCAAAAGGTAATTTTGTAGGAAAAGACTGCACTTGTGTAGCAATCCCTATAGACAGGCACATCATCTTGACATTTAATAACAGTATCTTGCCTTCGTTTCTGTTCAATTCCTATTATTCTCTTCATTTTAGGTAGAACATAGCTCACCTCAATCCTTACACATTTGAAATCCATAATTAAGTTAACCTTCTGGGACTCTTTTGCTGAACACTGGGACCAACCCTGTAATTCTAATATACTGAAATTTTGAAGTATCAATTCAGTAAAGAGATTTGATGAGAGTAATAGATAAAATTTTCAATCCCAGTAACTATTATTAAGAGAGAATATGCTTACAACAAGAGTTGATGTTAATTGCAACTCTATCCCAAAAGGGGGAAAATGATTTTGTGGTAATGGGAGGCTATTAACTAAAAGTGCAATTTTGAGGTTCATTGAAGATAGTAATTCTGAAAGAGTATAAAAAAGTGGTGTCATTCACTTTCTAGTCACCTGTCCATCCAGGAATAGCACAGAGGTTTGAGGATTAGAAGTTATAACAGCTCTTATATAAGTACTCCCCCTGGCTGGTTTGGCTCAGTGGATTGAGCGTCGGCCTGCGAGCTAAGTGTCGCTGGTTCGATCTTCCAGTCAGGGCACATCAGAGAAGGAAAACTTTGATTCCAAAAAACCTCCGCTGCCTTGCGGCATACCTCTTCAGGGGAAAGGCTAAGGGAGTAAACCCCGACAGAAAATCCGGAGCCGGAGTCCCTAAGGCGGTTTGACGTTGTAGTCAACACCGGCAACTCCTGCGGCGCACCTGAAGCCAAGCTGTATTGACTCCGTCTTTCCCTTGGACCCTTCAGCTGCGAAGAGAGGGGGGGTCTGCTGCATGGGCAACAGCAGACCCTCCATATCACCCTGCCCAGGCTCTGTAGCTTCAGCTTCACTGGAGAGGACACTCCAGCGTCATCGCAAGATGTCGATTCAACACGGGAGGAGACAGATACCGTGTCACACCCGAGTCGGACTGCACAACCATTCTCGGCGGTGCAGATAGACTCTTAAGAAGCTACACCATCGTCTCTCGAGACGGACGGCTGCCGACGACGATATATAAGTACTACTAAGCTATTAAATATTCATTTTTCTTACATCCAACTTTTAATAAATTAGACTAATTTAATCCTAAAATAAGTTTACTAGTGAGGAAGAAATTTGACCTCCGGAAGTTTTTATTGTACAGGTATATCAGAAAGGCATTTGTACATTTCATAGGGAAGAATATGTATTGAATCAATACAATGCAGAGTCAGGACAGTCATAAGAAAGTATTGCCACTGTTGTAACCCTTCTGAAGATTAATAAAATGAGTTAAACATACCATTTTCATTGAAACAACTTTTGAAAGGCTCAATGTTTCTTTTAAATTTTATTTCTTTTTCTAGGAGTTCACATATTAAAGATAGAAGCTTTACAATTCAATCATAAATAAACAATTCTTTTATCATGTGGTATGATTAACAAATACAGAAACTACCCCTAGTAGAGCAAATTAAAATAAAATAAAACCTATAGGTCTAGACATAACCAGACCAGATCACATGCCTGGCAGAATATTTGGTGTATCCTAGCAAAGCAATATAAAAGTAAAATCCAACAGTGGGCTTATACCCAGGCCCAGCATAATACATTATCAGAGAAATGTATAAAAATATCAAATAATGTACAAAAGTGGTATATAATAAAGTGTTGATTTAAAAATATTTAAATGTTTTAAATGTGCGAATGAGTGCTGATATTTATCCAGGGAGTGCTAGGAAGATCTACTTAAGGCACACTTCCACGTATTTTAATATGCAGTTAAAGTAATCCAAGTTTACTCAGGATGTTGGGCTTTGGCAAAATAGAATAGATCAACAAATATAGTTTTAAATATCAAACTCTAAGCTGAGAGCATAATGTGAATGAAAAAGCTTGCCTGTCTTTTTCCTAAACCTCATATCTAGATTTTATCTTCCTATGTATTTCATGGTGAGAAAAACATTTATGTAACAGCATGTTTACTTAGGACAAGGAACAACACAGATGATTCAATGCAGAAAATTATTCCAATCATCTTACTAGAAACTTAACTACACCGGTTTTTGTCTATGTATTGAAAATTTATCTTATTATCTCATGGGGGGTATTCAGGAAAATTTTAAAAAATTAGTTTCGATGACTTTTAGAGATGCATTTATGAGCAGTAATTCAAAGGGAGTTATACATCTTAAAAATTTTTTAAATTCATATATTTAAAAGCTGGAATATACATTTAATCAAAGAAAAGGAAAAATCTTTAAAAATCAATTTAATACATTTGTTATTGACCATTAAATTATTAATTATAAAATTTATTATTCTACATTTTATATGTTCTTAAGCATTAACAATTACACTATTATTATAATAATTATAAAACAAGAAGTAATTATAATGTACTATCCCAACCAAATACGCATGATAGTCATGCAAAATTAATATCAATACTTTTTATTATTGTTTTTTCTGTTGCATTATAGTTTTGTTTTACTTAGTTTTTAAGTTTAGTTAAACATTTTTATTATTTATTCAGGATTTAATTTAATTATTAAAATTAGTGAACACATAAAAAAAGTATATGCTTTAATCTTCAACCAATAGATCACCTGGCTATATGTAAAATAAACAAAAATTGCTTAGTTTTCACTTTGGGGTGCGGGGGAATGTGATTTAGGGAGAAGGTTAAATAACATGGGAGCCTTATATGAATAAAATATTTAAATGTTAGATTTATAAATTGTTGCTTGATATTGATGATGGGGAATTGTGAGCTGTCCCAGAAACTGAAAAGCAGCAAGATAAAGTAAAGCAGAAATTACAGATTTGTCTGTCACTTAAATATAAACTGAAATCTACCTATTATGGACTGATTTGGATCCTCCCACAAAATTCCTATGTTGAACTCTAATGTGATTATGTTTGCAGAGAGGGTCTAAGGAGACTCAGAGGGAAGGCAAGGTGAGTGCACAGCCAGAGGGAACAATATGCAAACCAAGTTGAGAAGTTCCACCATAATCCATAGGTTTTATCACCTTGATCTTGGACTTCCATTGCTCAGAAATGTGTCGAGGGAAAAACTGTTTCTGTTGTTTAAGCCACCCAGTCTGTGGTATTTGTTTTGGCAGCCAGAGCACACTAGTACATTACCCCAAAGCAGTAAAATGCAGCATTGGTTTTTAACTATGGTTAAATTCCTAAAATTTAGGCTAAATCTGACTGAACGTCTTTGTGAAATTGACATTCATTTCACTCTGCCAATAGCTAGTTCTAATACAGTTACAAAAACACCAATTCAAATTGATTTAGATGAAGTGGCTTAATTATCATTCAGTTATCCAAACGTTTAGGCAAGTGATGGCTAAGCCTTTTCATCAGCCTAATATCCTACTAAATCCAATTGCCAGGTAGATGAGAATACCTTTATGCAGTATGGATCATCAGATGCTATTCTAAAACATACTTTAAAAAAAAAAAATTAGTGCTCTATGCCAATCTAGTGTCTGCACTAAGTTTGGCATCAGCACGTGTGGCTTCCAAGGAGAATCAGACCACCAGGGTGCTAAAGGAATGGTGCCTAAGGCCCAGGTCGAGAAGGAAAGATGAAAGGATCAATGGAAAATGAATCAGTGGGAAAATTTGACATCTCTTCAGCTACATAAGACTATTGTACTGAAGATCATTCCCAATTGCTCTGAAAGGATTATAAATTCAAAGGGCTGATGATCATTTTCATAGATATAAAAACTTTGAAAACTGTTTGAAAACACACACACACATAGTTGCAATGAATAAATAAAATGTATTTTATTCAAACAGAATTTAAAGGCCAGGTACTTGGCAGTATGAAAGAATTACCTGCCATTTTAATTGTAAAAATAAAATGAAATGAGGCAATGAACAAGTAAATCTGGTTTATTTAGGAACTTATGAATATATAGCCAGCATATAACATTTATATATGCCAATCTAATGACAGGGAAGTATCACCACAGAACCAACATTGAAATTGAAATGTTGGCTTCAAAAGCTGACCAATTATATCCTTGCTTTTTCCTTATATAATTGGTTTTTATTTTCCAAATATAAACTCATAAAAAATAATGGCTTTTGCCATGCGTCCTTATTTCCTTATAAATAGTGAGGTGTTAATCATTAATGAGCCATAATCCAAACACATAAAATTTCCATTTAAGTAAATAAACATGAAATATACACCAGAGATTTTATATCTATTATTTAATATAAACATATATTATTACATTTATATATTAAGGTCTTTAAACATATTCTAAAAAAGTAGGTAATGGCTTGAATAGTACGATTTATTGATATGCACATGAAGACTTACCTCTAATATCATCTTTTTCCCTGCACTATATGTCTTTAAATTAGTGGTGTTTTTAGCTGGCAAGACTAATTTCTCTCTTCTCCAATGGACTGATGCTGGTGGATTAGATGTCACATCACAGCTTATATTGATTGGGTTTCCTTCCCAAGAGTAATAAATTGTTTGGTTTGATATGAACTTGGGAGCATCTGTAAAGCAACATAATATAACATTTATATATCTTTTCTTTAACATAATCATTTAATTAAACAATAATTACTCAGCTGCTAAAAGAATGCACAGCAATTCTAATTTCATATTTTAATACATGACATCAAAACTCATGAAAATACATCATTTGACCGTTTCATCAAATAATTTTAATATTACTATAAAAACATTAAAAGTTTAACAAGTATTAAAATATGAAACAACATTCAAAGTTGTTTGCTTTTAGTATTCTAACAAAAATATTCATCCAGTAAATTAATAACTATATACATATTAAGAATGGGTTTCTGAAATAACCCATATTGTAACGTGAGAGTTTAGTACAAAATGTAACAAAATCAGTGTCTTATATCATTTTTAAATCTTGCCTTTGTCATATAAATTCTTCAAAAATATTTTGAAGCAGATTCCTAAGATATAATTTTCCATTTTTATTAAAACAGAGATGATTTAATTTAGTCAACAACCGTTAACTTGAAAATTAATTAGTGTCTATGATAATCTATTAATGTTCAGGCCCCTATACCAGACCTTTATAATAAAAGTTATGAGAAAATAGACAATATATTTTGCCACTCAATTGAAATAACCTAAGTGTACAGACACAAACATATAGGCCTTTGGTCTTGTTCTATTCTAGATTTCTGACACAGTGCAAACTGCAATCAATCATGACCTTAAAGTATCAATCTCTTGAGTGTATAATATTTGAGAAAATTAATTATTTTATTTCATTTTAATTAGTTTCTTTTTTTTTACATAAAAATGTCCTAAATTAAGTGGTTAAGCGGTAGTTAAAATATTGTTGGTGTGTAAGCTGATTATTGCTGTTTTTAATATTAACTATTTAGAACTTAATATCACTTCATAAATGATCAATTTCAGTTGTCTAACTTTAATGCTTTGTTATATTACCTCTAGTTACTGAGAAATAACCTGCATCCAATTTTGTTATATATCAACAGATTATATATCAGATATATAACATGAATTGTAATCTGTAGAACTAATGATCAATTATCATTGAAAATGTCTTGTTCTACATATCATTTGCATATGTTTTTAATGCTAATCTCACATAAAAGTATGGTGTTGATTAAATGCTTTCTTTCTATGACAATGTTTTTACATTTTATTCTATTTAATTTTTTATTAACCTTTTGAAGAAAGGGATCTAAATTATGAGCTATCAAGCTTATTCTAGTAACAAATTGTAGGTCTAGGATGGAATCTAAGGCAATTTTAACCAGGCTTCATTATATTTCCATTCAATCCAGAATCAAATTTTTAATTTGAATCAAACTTTTTAATTTTCAGTGATAGCAACATTTTGGTGATGTGGATCCTATCATATATTATTGAGGGAAATACAATTAACTTAATTCTTTAGGGGGGTAAAGAGCCTTAAAATCTTTATAATCTCAATTCTGTAATTGAGTTCTAGGTATCTTTCAAAAGAGAGTAAGTTGAGATGTTATCAAAAGATTATACAAAGTACTTTTAGCACATTGTTATTTTAATAACAAAAACTCAAAATAACTTCATGTCCCAGAAAAAAGGACTGGCTAAATAAATAGTGAAACATCTTGGCCCTAGATGCACTAAATATTACCAAAGATACATTCGCCTAGGATTTTCCTTTAGTTTACAATGTGGCTGCCCTTTCCTTCACCTGGTTGCCTTCAAAACTCAGCTCCACACTTCCTAAACACTGCCTAGCCATAGCCATCAATGGTGGGTCAGATTGCCTGCTTTGTGCTTCCACAGATTCTATGTGCTTCAGCAGAATGGTCCTAGCCATTGGAAAAATCTATTTGACTGTTTCTCCACCAAAGGATCTGAGTCTTAGTGGATTAAGCCATGTCTTGCTCACAATTACATTCTCGATGGCTTACACAGTGTATGATGCTTAGTTTGTTCTCCAAAACTGTACATCAAATTTACTGGAAAATAAACAGTCAATTAATTTTCAGTTCAACAGTTCAGGTAAACTGAATGGTTGTTTCAAAGGAGTACAGAAAAAAAACCTTTTCAAGGCCTTGAAAGATTAGTTGATAATTTAAGAATGTGTAAAAACTTAGGGGAGTAATTGTAAGAAAAACTAACTCTCTGATATTCAAAGTAAACAGCTAAGCTTCTATCTATACTTACTTGTACCTATAAAAGATTTTTCTATTGCTTAATATGTATAAATATATCTTTAGCATTATAATATTCTAGGGAGAGGCTTATGAATAATTTATTTGCATAAAATATAGTGCAGTATGAAAATCATATATGCTAATAGAACTTTTAATAGCTGACTCACAGTCTACACTGTCCACAATATGGCAGCTGTGTGTATATGTATTCGTCGTCGGCATCCGTCCGTCTTGAGAGACGATGGTGTAGCTTCTACTGAAGCTACAGAGCCTGGGCAGGGTGATATGGAGGGTCTGCTGTTGCCCATGCAGCAGACCCCCCCTCTCTTCGCAGCTGAAGGGTCCAAGGGAAAGACGGAGTCAATACAGCTTGGCTTCAGGTGCGCCGCAGGAGTTGCCGGTGTTGACTACAACGTCAAACCGCCTTAGGGACTCCGGCTCCGGATTTTCTGTCGGGGTTTACTCCCTTAGCCTTTCCCCTGAAGAGGTATGCCGCAAGGCAGCGGAGGTTTTTTGGAGTCAGAGTTTTCCTTCTCTGATGTACCCTGACTGGAAGATCGAACCAGCGACACTTAGCTCGCAGGCCGACGCTCAATCCACTGAGCTAAACCAGCCAGGGCCTTGTGTATATGTATTATATTATTATAATCTAACCATAAATTTAAGGCAGCATTTTTTTAATAAAAGCAAGCAATTGCCACTAATTGCTTGCCTATGATCTCAGTGGGAATTTAATTCAAAATTACTGATGCTGAATGCAAATGCACTACAGGCAATACATGCTACATTGAAAGCCACATTAAAAATGTTATTTGTGGGGTGAAGTAGCAACCTATTGATATTTTACATCTGCAATAAAGCAGAAACTAGATTCCTGTACATTATATGTTTTGTAAGTATCAAAACAATAGCAAGACAGTAATATTACCCGTTGAAAGATGGGCAGGTACTATCATCAAGCAATAGGGGTTGCACCATTCACATGTGACTCTAAGAAGGGCAATATGTGAGGACTTTACGCTAGGAAAAATGTAGTCGTATTTCACTTTGATAAATCAAGAATTGTAACTTTCATAAAATGAGGCCTTTCCAGAGAAGCAGGCTTTTGTATTAGAAAAGCCTTCAAATGTTGTATAGAGGAAATACACTTTAAAAAAGGGAAGGTCGTAGGAGTGAGGAATATGGAATAGGCAGAACTGAGAAAGACCAGAATTTATATAGGTACACACACACACACACACACACACACACACACACACACACTGATCCATTTATGTGTCTCTCTGCCTGTCTTTCTGCCTATCCATGGAAACAAAAAGATCGGGAAGGACAAATCTTTACCTTCAAGTTGCTTTCTTTGCTTAGGTATTGTGTGTGTTTTCTATGTATGGGGGACATTAATTCATGAACGATAAAGTGAAGGACTGTAAAGTTGTGGAAACATCCCTTAAGGCATTATATGTCACCCATATTCTATTGAAGTCCAAGTTAAAACATTATTTTACAAATTACAAGAAATGGAAATAACCATTAGAAGAACAAATTTTTACCTGAGCAGAGTACAGAAGGAAAATCAGATAAATTGGAATAGTAATAAGATAGAAATACAGGGTTGGGCAAAGATAGGTTTACAGTTGTGAGGATGTGAAACATAGCTTATTCTTGTAGTGTTGTTTATTAATCGTTGTATTAATTTCCACATGAACAACCGTAAACCTACTTTGGCACAACACCCTACAGCATCTGCTGGATGACTGGATGGGAAAGGAGAGGTAACCTTCAGAAAAGTGTCTGGTAACAATGAGATGCAAAGAAAGTGGCACAAATACCCTCCTTGATGAAACTTTAGTCAGACTACTATAAGCTTCTTTTCTTTTCTCCTCTTTTCTTTTCTTTTCTTTTTTTTTTTTTTTTTTTTTTTTTGACGAGGCCTTGTCCTTTCCATGGTCTGCATGCAGTAAAGAATTTGCTAAGTCAGTTTAGCGAGACTCCTTCCACCCTTGATATCTGATCAAATTCCACATTACCCAACCTCAATGTCTATGCCCATGACCTGCTTTTATCAAGAATCCTATTAGGGCAGTTTAGCAAGACTCACACTGTCCTTGAAATTTAATCAAGCTCCCCTTTAAATTTTCCATCCACTGGCTCTTGTCACTCTGTTCATTGGCTTAAATCCCACTTGTCTTTGTATTTGGAGATTAATTCAATCTGGCTTTCCTATTGCAATAGTCTTGACTCTTATTGCCATAGATTTGAATAAAGTATTTCTTACCATTTAAAAGGTGTCATAGTAATTTCTCTTTGACAAAAGAGGGCATACACAGAAAGGTAATTGAAAGGAAAATCTGTTTGGGTTTTCTCTTTAAGAAGGAATGCCAAAGACAGATATGAAGCAAATATGATGGTGGTGAGAGCTGTTGGCTTATTTTCTGTAATTTTCTATATTTGAAGTGTTAGAATTATTTTTCAGTCAATCACAAAATTAAGAACTTTACCTAAGCAAACTTCTAGACAGGAAAAAATGGAAAATATATATTTAACTGTGTGAATTCACCATGTTCTCATTGCATTAAAAAGTGATCTCTATATTTATAGCAATAACCTACGAACAGAGTTCAATGTGAAACTTTTGCGCACATGATCATTTTAAGCTATGCAGAATTGCACAGATGTCATAACATATAATACTGGAAAGGAACATGGAGTCACCTACAAATCTTTATATTAAAAAAACCTTTAAAGAACAACACAAACAAAGGAACTAAATAGAACAAAGAGCAGAATAGCAGTCAATAGGGGGGAGGGGAGAGGGAGAGAAGAGGGATAAGTAAGGGAAGGGTTTAGTCAAAGAACCCGTATAAATGACTCACGGACATGGACAACGGGGAGGGATATGATTGTGGGAGAGGGGGTGGGCTGGGTGGGGGGGAGCAATGGGGGAAAAGGGGACAACTGTAATTGAAAAAACAAAAAACAAACAAACAAAAAAGAACAGCACAAACAAAGGAACTAAATAGAACAAAGAGCAGAATAGCAATCAATAGGGGGGAGGGGGGAGGGAGAGAAGGGGGATAAGTAAGAAAAAAAAAAAAACTTGCTCTGGGATATTTGGCAATGTGGCGGCAGAGTCAAGTGCACCACCTTTTGGCTCTTTCTGTTCACCTCATGAAACAGCACTGCTGTGCCAATTATTCCATTAAAAACTGTAAGTTTATTCTCTGAGAGCCATTATCATAGATCATTAACGGTGTTGTTCCACTTCGGAATTGTTTGAAAAGATTATACCAAGTAATCAAGGAAGTACTTTACTGTGCCTTGTATACTATATTTAAGCAACAAAGGGAATGTGCAATATCTTTTAGAAGGATTGTGGTAAAAAAGAGTGCACATGGTACACTTACTTATTTCCAATTAAAATCATCACCACTTTTCCTACTTCTATGCTTACGTGTGAGAAGCTAAGATGTAAAAAGAAATGTATTCTGCGGCAGAGGAGTCATTTCCCATACTAAGGACTTTATGGCAAGAACCACATTTTAGCAATATATTATTGAATAAATGCGCCTTAGGTAAAGACTCAGGAAGATTAATCATACATAGAAGAAAAATACTAAAACTGGAGAGGAAGAAGGAGAGGAGAGAAAAGGTCAGAAGAAGAGGAGAACAAGAACAGGGACAAGAACATGATAAAGTAAATATATATACAGAGAGAAGATTATGATTATTTACCATCTATAAAGAGGTATTGAACCCCATAAAAGGTGGCATTTGCTTTTGGCTAAAATTATATAAACTGCTTGAAATAATGTGCATTATAAGTGTATAAATGCCTCTGGTTCATAGATTACTATACACACACGTACTTACAAGTATATACACATATAAATGCATTATATATAATTAAAATGAGGAATACCCTTTCTTCAAGAAATAATACTTCAATAAGTTAATATCTTTAAAACTAGGGAACGCACAAGAGAAAATAATGTAAGAGGCGCTTGGTGGTGAAAATATTCAGAAGTAAATTATCTTTAGGCCACCCATATCTTCTATGTAATGATTATATGATTAATAAAACAGTGTACATTGCTTTATAGACTATTAAGATATATACGTAAAACTAGATGCAAAATAAATACAAGCTTTAAAAATCAAAGAACTACATTCAGTTAGCTGTTATCATAATGGAAAGATCTCTACAGAGAAAATATTTACATTTTATTAAATGTCAGTTGCATAAGCAGAAGGCTGAGCAAGAACATTTCAACATGAGCACAAGTGAATCTCTTATTTAAAGTTTCCAGCATAAGGATAAATAACAAAGTGTACCAGAACCTGAATTTATCAGTTTCTCAAAGTTGGGATCGGAAAAGTCAAATTCCGGGCACATCAGGAGACATCAAAGAAGCGTTTCAGATTGCCTTTAGGCCTGGTAACAAGTTACTCCTGGTTTGATAAATGTGCTTTTCTGTTTTATTAATTTTTTGCCTTATTGCTAAGACTTAGAGCTGAATATGTAGCTGGCACTCACCACCACACTCCTGTCATTGTATGAGACTTCCAGACTTGATTACTCGCTTAATCCAAGCTTTTCACTTTCTCTTGTCAATTCCTCCCCAGCTCTGAAGGCTATTTTTTCTGAACATGGTTTATTTGTGGTTGGTACCTGCGACCCGAGTAAAGCCTTACTTCTTGCTGAGGGCTGGCCTGGCCTACTGAATGCTGCCTGATCGTGGGAAACTAAAGCTGATGACAAAACACCACACAGGCTCTGGCAACTAAAACGTGAAAATATTTTACCTGAATTTTGAATTTTATGAGTAACAGAATGAAGGAACTCATTATACAATCCATTATACGTTACCCATTTGGTGAATCAAATTGAAAAGCACAATAATGGTAAGATTTACAAACAATGGAAAATAAATTTAAGCCTTTTAAAATCATATCAATAGCATAATAGGTATTTTCTTTGTAAAACAGTATTGGGATTACAGTATTCCCTCGCTTATCACGGGTATTATGTTCTAGAGCCCCCCGTGAAGTAGGAACCTTACATTTATTCTACACTCTTACACCTACGTAACTTTAACAACATACATATACAGTACCTCAAAATCCTGCGATATAGCAAATAATCTGTGATAGATAATGAAATATAATATTTTTTAAAATCCCACGATACAGTGAGGCCATGATAAGTGAACCACAATATAGAGAGGGACTACTGTATCGAAATCTGTCTTGTATACTGTCCAAATAATTTATATACTGTGGTGAAATATTGGCCTTTCTTATCATCATCATACTCTGGTGTGATATAAAATATTTTTCCTTTAATATTAGGTTTTTAATATTAGATTTTTTCCTTTAATATTAGATTTTTAAGAATCACAAGTAATAGCAACAATTATTTTAATGTGTAATAGAATATTCTCTTTTAAAAGTGTTGACATTCATTCCTCACCAATAAATCACAGTATATTAAAATACCATTGACTTTTATCCATTGTTATTAATATATCCATGTTCAAGGCCATAATCATGATCTGGTCAACTTTAGAAGCTCTGTCCTTCCCTGAGCACTGGCCTACTGGTTTCTGTTATCTTGCTTAAAGTTTTCTAAATGATTCTCATAACACGTCTTAAACCAAAAAAAAAAAAAAAAAAAAATCATGATGGTTTATAAGGTTCTACATTATCTATTCCATGCATTTTTTTTCTGGCCTGGTCTCCATTTGGGTTAATTTCATTCCTTAAATTGTAATCATCCTTAATCTTTCCTTCTCTCAGCCTTCTGCCTCGCTTTCTCAGCTACCTAATCACTTTTTGATGTATTTCATTTTAATGTCATTGTGTATGTTCCATATCCCTAATTAAAGCATACATCCTCTAACAGCAAGGATGTTGTTGCCTTTCTTACAGTTCTGTACAGCACCTGGATGATATTTGCTACTCAGCATGTACTCAGTAAATAATAAATTAATAAATGAAAACCCAAGATACATATGTATTCCAGCTATCAACACTCCATTTAACAGGAAAGAAAACGTAAACAGACATTTGTTAGACTTCCCTAAAATCACAGAATTTAGAACTTTAATGCAGTGTTAATCCTATAATAATACATTTTCTTTCATAGACCCTTATTGCTTATTTTGTGAAGAAGTCAGCCCCTTAAATTAGCTGAGAATCAACTGTACATGTTTTTTTTTTTTAATATCTATTATACATTGATGTTTTGTTCAGTCATTAAATTTTCTCATTTGATTTATGCTGCAGGAAACTACCAAGGGAATAAAAGCTAATATATCCTTTGGCACATTTAGAGGATAATTCAATTAATAATTTCATAGATCCAGTTCTACTGTATGTTCACTCATATGCAGAATCAGCTATGGCAATTAACTAGATTCAGTCCATGTTCCGTGGGAATTCTAATGGCTACATGGAATACTATATTAGATGTGTGTTTATTGCCAATTTAACCATAGTACTCAATGTGCATTTCCCATCCTAAATTTG
The DNA here is from genome assembly GCF_987537825.1 of Furipterus horrens. NCBI lineage: Eukaryota > Metazoa > Chordata > Mammalia > Chiroptera > Furipteridae > Furipterus > Furipterus horrens. Next base: position 16,236,339 of record NW_028327171.1, read on the forward strand.
AAAAACCAAATTATACATGAATCTCATATTTTATGACCTTAGAGTCATAAGCATCATTTATAGAGATATGCCTATAGTAACTTTTAATCACACACTTTAATTTAACTTTCATTAGTGATATAAGAATTACTGATTATAAAAGAAGTTTCAATCTAAGGTGAATGACTCTTCTTTCCACCACTTTTTACTTGTCTTAATATTTTTTCTCCTTAAATCATACATACAAATATTAATAATAGTATTGTACTACCTACGGCTATTTTGTCCTCCATTACTGCTTTATATATTGAAATTTCCGTAAATAGCTACAGTATTTTAAATACTTTTATTGTTATTTTGCACACTTTCACATATAAATCTAGGAAACAAAACTTAAGTGAATCTTCCATAAAAATTTCTGAGTCATCAAAAGAAGTATTGGTCCCAGAGATATAGCAGAGTTAAAATTATTTTATAAATAACAATAACATCAGTTTCCTCTGTCTGATTTAGCAGTAGCACATTTTGTAATTCATGTAATTTGTGTTTATTGATGTGAAACAATTTCAGAGTGTCACTGTATTAAAATTCAAACTAAAAGTCTATCAAGTGAAAAGTAAATTTTTATCTACTGATTTAATGTCTAAGTCCTTAACTTTATATATGGCAAAAACAGTGACACAAAATTAATTCATTTCTTAAACTTCCCATTTCTATCAAGTCTTCATGATTTAAAAGTAAATCAGGCAGAGGAAAGATGACGGCAGAGTAGGTAGTGGTGTCATCTGCTTGCTCCCGTCACAGAAGGATTTGGAGTGCAAACACAGAGAGTGAATGAGTGATTGCAGATTTCAGACAACGCGCACAGGGAAGGGAGCGTGGGAGTGGCGTGAAGGAGGGTGGGAAGATTGGCTGAGCTCTTCAGGCTGAGTTGCTGGGCCTCCCAGACCGGGGCCTCTGCAGCACCGCACCCGAAAGGGGCAGCTGCTGACCAGCTCATTAGCCGGGAGCTGCTTGGAGGCTTCCCCTTGCCAAGGGCGCACCAACCAGCAAAGTCCCAGAGGGAGTCAGCGAGAAGGTTTGGTTGAAACAGCCAGAGGTGTGGGAAGACAGTGAGCAGCCTGGACTGTGAGAAACTGTATGAACTGAGTCTAGGTGGGGACTCCCTTGGCTGGCAACCCTGGGATGACAACTCTGTGCTCCAGGTGCTCACACCAGGGCTACACCAAACAAAAGGGCAGAACTGAGCTGGGGAGAGGGGCCCATATGGGAAAGCTGCGGCAGAACTGCAGACTTGGTCGGGACCCCAGACGGGCAGGTGGCACACACAGGCATACAGGCAGAGATGTGAGCTGGTGCTGCAGTTTGGAGGCAACACAGACTTTTTTTGATGAACAGAGAGAGGACTTGAGGCTGGGCAGAGACTATTGGCATGTGCACGCTGACCCACCAGGAGAACAGTGTTCTAGACAAGCTTGAGGAGGGCTCAGGGTGCCTCAGGACTGGGGGGTAGGGGACTCAACTAAGTGTGGCTCACAACAGAGTGGCGGCAGGGCCACGAGTGAGAGAACAGCAGCCTCAGAATCCAGCTAGATCTCCTCACAGCCAGCCAGTCAGAAAAGATTTGAAACACATGAAATTTTGTCCAGGGGCAGATCCAGAAAAAGAAGACAGCGCCCAAAGGTTGTACTGGGAAAAACTCTTTCTTTAATCTGTTTCCTACCTTCTCTCCCCCCTATTCTTCTTCTTTAATTTTTTGTTTGTTTGTTTCTTTGTCTGTTTTGTTCATCCTCCCTCTCATGCTAAACATATAGAGTATAACTCCTATATAAACCTAATACTATACACTTCCACTTTCTCACTTCATTCTGCATTCATCCCTCCTTTTTCAACATACAATGTAAATATTACTTACTGTCTCACATAGCCTTGACCCTACTTGCTACTATTATTCTATCATCTTCCCTCTCAAAAGTCATGTTTCTTTCATTTAAAACAATTTTATCTGTTTCTCCTATAGTATAATAGTCTTAACCTTTTTACATTTATATTAATACTGGCTCATTTGCTGCTGGTAGTGGGATTGTGGGTGGGGGATGTTTTGGAGGGTGTGGATTTCTTGCCTGGGTTGTGTGTTTATGATTTAACAGCATCTCCACGAAAGAATTCAAGACAAGGTGGCAGACTGACCCTGAATCAACTAGCCAGAGGGAAGGATTCACCCAAGAGTAAATGAAATACAACCAAACAGCTTAAACAAATGGCATAAAGGGCATCCCAACAGCATCAGGCTCAGGAGCTCAAAGAGACTGCACCATTGAACCCCCCCCCCCCAGGTCTCCTATACAGAATCTCGTATCATGAAGGCAGAAATCAAAGCAGACAAATCTAATAAACAAAAACAAACAAGAAGAATCCAACATGGGGAGACAGAGAAACAACCTTCCAATGAAAGGAAAAGAGGAGTCTCCAGAAAGAGAGAGAGTTGGAACAGACATAAGCCAACTATCAGACATGGAATTCAAAAGAATTGTTATAAGAAAGCTCAAAGAACTTGACAAACTCAAAGAAAACTACTACAAACTCCAATGGAATTACAAGGAACTCAAGGGAAACTACAAAGAATTACAGGGAAGCTACAAGGAACTTACAGAGAACTACACCAGCACGAAAAAGGACATAGAAACTATCAATAAGAACCAGGAAGAAATGAAGAATACAATTTCTGAACTGAAGAACACAGCAGAATCAGTCAAAAGCAGGCTAAACAAAGCAGAGGATTGGATCAGTGAGTTAGAGGACAATGTAGAAAAAAATTCCCAGACAATACAACAAAATTAAAAAATATTAAAAAAGAATAAAGAGAAGTTAAGAGAAATGCAGGACAACATGAGATTAAACAGGATTAGAATCATAGGGATACAAGAAGGAGAAGAAGAGGAGCAAGGGATAGAAAACCTGATTGAAAAAGTAATGACAAAATTTTCTTAACTTGATGAGAGAAAAAGTCATACAACTCCAAGAAGCACAGAGGGTCCCAATGAAGATGAATCCAAACGGGCCCACTCCAAGGCACATCATAATTAAAATGGACATATTCAAAGACAAATTGAGAATCCTAAAAGCAGCAACATGACCCACATATATGCTATTTAAAAGAGACACACCTTAAAACAAAAGATTTACACAAACTGCCATTGAAGGGATAGGAAAAAGTATTCCAAGCAAACGGACATGAATAAAAAGTGGAGGTAGTAATACTTATATCAGACAAAACAGATTTCACAGCAAGGGCCATAAAAGGAGACAAAGAAGGACATTTCATAATACTTAAGGGAACAATCCATCAAGAAGACATAACACTGGTAAACATATATGCACCCAATATAGGAGCACCCAAATATATAAGGAAAATACTAGAAGACTACAAGGAGGATATAAACAGCAACACACTCATAGTAGGGGAATTTAACACCCCATTACCAATAATAGACAGATCTTCAAAGCAAAGAAACACCAAGGATACTGAGGCATTGAACAACACACTAGATCAAATGGACTTAACTGATATATATAGAACTTTTCACCCCAAAGAAGCAAAATATACATTCTTTTCAAATTCACATGGAACATTTTCAAAGATAGACTACATGATAGGACACAAAACAAGTCTCAAAAAATTCAAGAGAATTGAAATTATATCAAGCATCTTCTCAGACCACAATGCCTTGAAACTAGAAATCAACCTCAAAGAAAAATATCAAAGACATCCAAACTCATGGAAAATGATATTAAATAATGAATGGGATAACAATGACATCAAGGAAGAAATCAAGAAGTTTCTTGAAACTAATGATAATGAACACACAACAGCCCAAAACCTATGGGACACAGCAAAAGCAGTCCTGAGATGAAAGTTCATAATCATACAGGTCTACCTATAAAGGATAGAAGAATCTCAGATTTAAAAATCTAACCTTACAGCTACAAGAACTAGAAAAACAAAACCAAACAAAGTCCAGGGTGAGGAGAAAGAAGGAAATCATCAAGATCAGAGCAGAATTAAATAACATAGAGACTCACCAAACAATTCAAAAGATCAACAAAACTAGGAGCTGGTTTTTTGAAAAAAATAAACAAAATTGACAAGCCTTTATCCAGGCTCCTCAAGAAAAAGAAAGAGAGGACCCAAATTTAAAAAAATGAGAAATGAAAGAGGAGAAATCATGGCTGATATCACAGGGATACAAAAGATTGTAAGAAATTACTACAAACAACTGATGGCAAGAAACTTGACAACCTAGATGAAATGGACAAATTTCTAGAAACATATAATCTTCCAAAACTGAATCAAGAAGTAGAAAGCCTGAACAGACCAATAACAAAGAATGAAATTGAAACAGTAATAAAAAAGTTCCCGGCACAGAAAAGCCCTGGACTGGATGGCTTCATGGGCGAATTTTACAAAACATTCAGCGAAGAACTAACCCCTATCCTTCTCAAACTATTCCAAAAAATCCAAGAAAGGGAAAACTCCCAAACTTTTTCTATGAAGTCAGTATTACCCTATTTCCAAAAACAGGTCAAGACAAAAGAAAGAAAATAAGCTACAGGCCAATATAGCTGATGAACATAGATGCTAAAATCCTCAACAAAATATTGGCAAACAGGATCCAGCAGCACATTAAAAAGATCATACATAATGATCAAGTGGGATTCATCCCAGGGAGGCAAGGATGGTTTAATATTTGCCAATCAATAAATATAATACACCACCTAAACAAAATGAAAGACAAAACCACATGATCATATCCATAGATGCAGAAAAAGCATTTGATTAAGTAGAACACCCATTTATGATGAAAACACTCAGCAAAATGGGAATAGATGGAGCATACATCAACATAATAAAGGTCATATACAAGAAACCTGAAGCCAACATCATATTCAATGGGCAAAAACTGAAAGCATCCCCCCCCCCCCGAGATCAGGAACAAGAAAAGGATGTTCACTCTCTCCAATCCTATTCAATATAGTGTTGGAAGTTCTAGCCACAGAAATCAGACAAAAAAAGAAATAAAAGGCATCCAAATTGGGAAAGAGGAAGTAAAACTGTCATTATTTGCAGATGACATGATAGTGTACATAGAAAACCCTATAGACTCCACTAAAAAACTACTCAACATAATAAGCAAATTTGGCAAAATAGCAGGATACAAAGTCAACATTCATAAATCTAAGGCATTTTGGTGCACCAACAATAAAATATCAGAAATAGAAACTACAAACAATCCTATTTACTAAGGCAACATGAAAAATAAAGTACCTAGGAATAAACTTAACCAAAGAGATAAAACACCTGTGTTCAGAAAACTACATAATACTGAAGAAAGAAATTAAGGAAGATATAAATAAATAGAAGCAAATACCATGTTCATCGATGGGAAGAATCAACATCATTAAAATGTCCATACTAGCCAAAGCAATTTACAGATTCAATGAAATCTCTATTAAAATACCAATGACATATCTCACAGACCTAGAACAAATACTTCAAAAATTCATATGGAACCAAAAAGACCTTGAATAGCCAAAGCAATCTTGAGACAGAAGAACACAGCGGGAGGAATCACAATACCAGACATCAAACTATACTACAAAGCCACTGTGATCAAAACAGTCTGGTACTGGCATAAGAACAGATGTATAGCTCAATGGAACAGAACAGAGAGCCCAAAATAAACCCAGGTCTATATGGTCAACTAATATTTCACATAGAAGGAGGGAGCATAAATGGAGTGAGAAGAGCCTAGTCAACAAATGGTTCTGGGAGAACTGGACAGGGATGTGTGAAAAACTGAAACTAGACCACCAACTTACACCACTCACCAGAATAAATTCAAGATGGATCAAAGACTTAACTGTAAGCCATGATACCATAGAAGTCCTAGAGGAAAACATAGACAGAAAAGTTTCAGATATCTCGCATAGCAATATTTTCACTGATACATCTCCTAAGGCAAGAGAAATAAAGGAAAGAATAAACAAATGGGACTACATCAAACTAAAGAGTTTCTGCTCAGCAAAAGAAAACATCAGCAAGATGAAAAGGAAACCAACCATATGGGAAAACATATTTGCCAATGATACCTCAGACAAGGGATTGAACTCCAAATATATATAAAGAACTTATACACCTCAACACCAAGAAGACGGACAGCCCAATTAAAAAATGGGCAAAAGACTTGAACAAACACTTCTTCTCCAAGGAGGATACACAGAGGGTCCATAGACACATGAAAGAATGCTCAACATCACTAGCCATCAGGGAGATGCAAATAAAAACCACAATGAGATACCATTTTACACCAGTCAGAATGGCCATCATCAACAAATCAACAAACAGCAAGTGCTGGCGAGGATGAGGAGAAACGGGAACCTTAGTGCACTGTTGGTGGGAATGCAGACTGGTGCAGCCACTATGGAAAACAGTATGGAATTTCCTCAAAAAACTGAATATGGAACTGCCTTTTGAACCAGTGATTCCACTGCTAGGATTATACCTGAAGAATCCTGAAACCCCAGTTCAAAAGAACCATGCACCCCTATGTTCATAGCAGCACTCTTTACAATAGCTAAGTGCTGGAAACAGCCTAAGTGCCCATCTGTAGATGAGTGGATTAAAAAACTGTGGTACATCTACACAATGGAATTGCCATTTGCAACAACATGGATGGAACTAGAGAGAATTATGCTCAGTGAAATAAGCCAGGCAGTGAAAGAAAAATACCATATGATATCACCTAATACAGGAGACTAATGAACAACACAAACAAATGAACAAAATTGAACAAGGAGCAGAATAACAGTTATCAGTGGGGAGAGGGGAGGTAGAGAAGTGGGATAAGTAAAGGAAGGCTCTAGTCAAGGAACATGTATAAATGACACATGGACATGGACAACGGGGTGGGGTTTAACTGTGGGAGAAGGGGTGGGCTGGGTGGGGAGGAGTAATGGGTAAAAAATGGGACAACTGTAATTGAAAAACTATAATAAAAAATACACACACACACGCACACAATAAAAGTAAATCAAAAGCAAACGAAAACATTTCCACTATTTTATCTTAAAGTGAATGGTTGAACATTCTAGAATGGTGTTTATTATATGCATAATGGATGTCTAGGTCACAGCTATAGAAAACAAACAACAAAAATTTGTCAGTCTTATAGCCTACATAGTAACAATAACAACATTAGAAATAATAATGATAATGATAATAGCTAACAGGGTGCTTGTGACCTGTCAGTGGATGCTATGTAATTAAATCTAATCACAATTCCATTACATTAGATATTATTACTGTTACATTTTACCTTTATATTTATCATCTCTTAATTGAAAGTCTGAAATGTAGGGTAATATGTCACCCTTTTCTACCTCACTTTAAGTCTATTGAATATAAATTATTAACAATTTTCACATATTTATAACTTTCAAGTAAGCATATTATTTAATTAAACCTAGATCATAATTTCTTTCTGCTGTACTACTGTTTGTGTTGACATATATTTTATTTCAATATGCATTCAATTAGAATACTTTTTACTTAAAGAGGTGATAAAATGTCATCAAAATTTAATTATTTTTTACATAATATGACAAAATATTTTGAGCCACATAGATAAAGGAAATTCAAGTTATGATTGAAAATGAATCATATGTGATACATTTTTTTCAGAACATTGCACTGTAGAGAACAAAATAAAAAAGATGTAAAGCTTACTTCAAATAATACTTTATTGACATGGGTTTTAGCTTTTAGTTGGCTTTTTTAGGGGGTTAAAACTGTGCATTCTTTGTTTTTGTTTCCCCAGGCCAGGGTGAACATACAGTCTAGCATGTTTTAAGGATTAATAAGTATTAATTTAATAAATTACTATTACAAGAAATGTAAAAATGTTGCTATTATACTGTTATGTCAAACAATTGTATAATAAATAATTGTTTTATCAAAAAAATTAATAAAATCGGAGAGGTTAAATGCATGTAGAAACAAGAACCCATTGCAACCAGTCTGAATGAGAAACACCATATATGACAAAGATTTGATAAATGAAGGGTTATTTAACCTTTTCTGTTTATTTAAAAATATTTTATTGTCAATTTCTATAAAAAGTAACCAAGTAGTTTCTCTATTTATAATTCTAATTAGACCAACTGAATAAATATATAAAAGTGCTTTTGATTTTGCTTTCCCAAAATAAAACTCTAGATTTAGAAAAACATGGAATAAAGATTTTAGGGTATCTATTACACACAAAATATCTTTGTGCCAGCTTCTGGGAAATCATAAATATTGCTTTCTTTTATTTCTCATTAAAAAGAGTGATGTTAGAAAAAATATGTTTGTCTCTAATATTATATTATAATGGAAACATTTCTATTCATTGTAGGGAAGAATATTTAATTGTACAAATCAGAAATTTTAAACTAATATTTTAAAAAATATGTGAATGTATTCAGATGAAAGTATTATCTTGATTTATTAGAAAATGGTCTGGAATTTTTATGTATCCATTTCTTACTACTGGAAAAAGGTCTAAAATAAACACCTCTTTAAATAAACACAATAAACAATCATAATGAGAAATGTTGCCCGGGGTAAAATTATATTTAAATCAATGTTTTTGCATTGATGATTTAAAAGCACTGAGAACAAAAATTTACCATGTTACGAAATCTGACAAATCACAGAAACAATAAATATATCAAAATATATATCATGGTATTGGGTGATCACGTCGATAATTGCTTTTATAATTTTAGAAGACATTTAGCAAGATAAAATGATTATTTTTTAAATAAAACAGAATTATCATGGAATTACATGTATCTAACAAGTAATATCTGATATCCTGCTATATATAAAGCATTCTGAGATATTCAGTGTGATAAAAAATAATAATTTTAAAAGGTGAATTGCTTTTCTCAGACAGTCTTCATCTTTATCACAGGGTAAGAAACAGTTTCTCTTGTCAACAGTACTGGAGTAGAGAGGACATTGTACTCAGAATGAAATAAATATGAAATAAAGGGATCTATGTGGATAATTATAGTAAGTCAAATAAGTTACATAGGTTTTAAAACTGTGACAATAGAGAATCAATATTACCTGATACTGAGGTTTCACTTTCTTAAAATACTGTGATATATACATCTCTAAGACATTTTTTTTCTATCACTGCTCATTTGTATAGTATCTATAACACATATGTAATTACAGGTGCATTGAATTATGTTATTTAATAATACTTTCTAAGTTGTTCCCTAAGTAGATTCAGCTTCCTGAACATATTGCAATATTTGTATGTCTCCTCAAACATTTTGCATCTTTGAAAAATACTAATAACACACGATTTCTAGTGCTTTATAATAAATATTATTAAATTGAGTAATTATTATGGATGTTCTTAAAATGATAGATACAAAATACCACTTATTTCTCCAATGTGTTACAAAATTATTGAAACTTATTTTTGGGTTCTTTTTGTTGTTGTTGTTGTTCACCATGTGATAATTATACAATCAAGTCTGAAGCAAACTGGAGAAAAAAGTTAACTATACATACTTTCACAAACCAATTATTTTAAAAATTAACTGCATTATTTAATGTATAGGTACATACTCCTGACATGGCTTATTTTATTCAGCAAACAGTCACTTCAAAAACCCTCCCAACAGAAGAGGAGTACATTACCCTGCTGGACTGACATGCGCTTATCCACATGACTGTTCATCCACATGACATGAGCAAACATTTGAAATTTGCTTATTGGGCTTATTCTCTTGCGCTTCTATCTTCACCATAAGGTGACCTACTCCAGGTAGTTGCCACTTCTTCAGCCTGGTTACCAGTATTGCTGGACCCACCACATAGAGTTAAGTGTTACTGCTTGAAGTCATGCTTCCTATTCAAGGCCTGCCTGGGTCAGCCGATTTCCGTTGAGAATGAGAAATATTTTTGTGTGTTTCTGAGTTTGGGTTGCTTACTATGTGCAATAATTGTTCCATTAGCTAATTATGTATCTTACTGCACTGAATTATTATTTTTTTCTTTTAGCCCTTGTCACTGTTTGCTGTATTATATACTATGCTACGTTATTTTGTTTATTATTGGTTTCTCTTGCTAAGGTTAGCTGTTTTTGCTTGCTTTATTCAATTCTATATACTCAACACCTGGAAAAGTGCTTGGTATATAGTACATAATTGATAAATATTGTTGAATAAAAAGTATGATTAAGATCCTAACCTAAATTCATAAAATCATGGATTTAGCTCCACGTCTTCTTTACAGTTCAGGAAATTAAAGCTTGGATTAAGTTAAATAATTTGACCAATGTCCTATGATTAGATCCAGCAGATTTATTAAAGTCTAAGGATAACTGCTAAAACTATGAGTGCTTAAAATAGAATTTTAGTAAATTCCAATATATTAGAAAGCTGCCATCTTGTTTAAATCTTCAGAAACTATAAGCTAACTTAAGTCAGTTGATAGATACCAACAACATATAGGTAATATTAGGGAAAATGTGTCCTTGCCTTTGCTCCACTGAAATTAGATAACAGATATCAGAGGATTCAAGAATTCATGGCTTTGGAGATCTGTCCAATTGGATTTAAGATTTGGACTTGTCAGTTTCAAGAATCAAGTACCTTAACCTTTGGTGGCCATGCTATTCTGGACTAAGATGTAAAGCAGTAAACCCAAGCGAAATCTACTGGCAGGGCATCCCAGGGTGGAGGCAGAAGTGGGTCAGTAAGTGATGATCTAGGAGGCATGGCCTTCGGGAGGTGAGTAGAACTAGATGAGGTCATAAAGTGGAGCTCTCATGAGTGGAATCTTGCCCTTATAAGAGTCTGCTGAGAGCCTGGTGCCTCTGCTCTGCTCTCCATCCTATGAAACTAGACCTAGAAAACAGCAGTCTGTAATCTGAAGAAGCTCTCCCCAGAACCCAGCTGTACTAGCTCCCTCATCTCATACTCACAGCCTCTGGAATTAGAAGTAAATTTCTGTTTTTTCAAAGCAAGAGCCTGAGGTACATGGTTATAGAACCCTGGACCGAATCAAAAGTAGTAGGCAGTCTGCCATCAGGTCTTCATGTATCTATCTTTTAGGATCTTCAAGATGACACAACTCAGTGAAGTCCCTGAAAACTTGGTATGCTGTGGTCTCAGATGCCATTGCAGTGGGCAGCCTGACCCTGTGAAATTCTGTCTTAGTTCTCTCTGCGAAGTGGCCTTCTCTATCCAACCCAGGAAGCTCACCGTGAAGGACTGAGTGTGTGTACCCTAACCTTCCTGCCCAAATTCACATGTCAAATTCTTAATACTCAATGTGATAGTATTTGGAGGCTGGGGCTTCAGAAGGTGATTGTTTTTAAATGAAGCCATAAGGGTGGAGCCCCATAAAGGATTAATGTTTTTAAAGAAAGGAAAATAGAGGAGGTGTCTCTTTCTTTGTGTATGCACTAAGGCAGGGCCATGTGAGGGCAAAACCAGCAAAAGGGCCCTCACCAAAAACTTCACCAGGCTGGCATCCTGATCTTGGACTTCCAGCTTCCAGAACTGTGAGAAATGCATGCTCATGTACAAGTCACCCTGTCTATGGCATTTCATTATAGCACCCCCAAACTAAGAGTCATTGTGCCAGTGAGAACAGAGATCCCTGTGACAAGGCCTTTATTCCAGAGAAAGGGTAAACTGGAGGGAGGATTTGATATTTGTGGAATATTAAGTTAAGCAGATGCCAAAAGGCAGTGATATATCCAATAGTTATAAAAATGACTACTTTTTATTTAAACTGCTTGGTATGTGCTTGTTTATTTGGAAGGTTTACTTTTTTAAGGGTTCAATCTTTCCTAATAGTCCTTAAGAACATTTTGCACTGGCTGGTGTGGCTCAGTGGATTGAAGGCTGGCATGTGAACCAAAAGGTTGCCGGTTTGATTCCAAGTCAGGGCACATGCCTGGGTTACAGCCTAGGTCCCCAGTTTGGGGGCATGTGAGAGGCAACCACACATCAATGTTTCCCTTCTTCTCTTTCTCCTTCCCTCCTCCTCTCTCTAAAAATAAATAAATAAAATCTTTTAAAAAAGTTTCATCACCATAATTTCTGAAGTACTTTTAAACATTTGATTTGAATCAAATAATATATATCAGATTTAAACAAAAAATGTGATAAAACTAGAAAAATTGATCGCGTCTGAGTATGTGAAGAATGCGATATTTCAAGATTTTTTAGAGGGTTCATGGGAAGTTAAGGTTAAAAAAGTAATAACATGTTTTACACCTTTCTCTTTTAATATTCTATTCTTCCTATCTTCTGGATATACACATAAGCTTTGTATTTTATTTCTCTTAGATGCTGTCCTTGAAATTATCATACTGTATAGAAAACCTAAGTAGTTTTTGGCATTAGAACCAATTTATTTCAGCAAATGAGCCATCTTTTTTTTTTTTTTTAATTTTTTTATTTTGGTTTTTCAATTACAGTTGTCCCCTTTTCCCCCAATGTCTCTCCCCCACCCAACCCACCCCCTCTCCCACAATCATATCCCTCCCCGTTGTCCATGTCCATGAGTCTTCCATACAGTGAGCCATCTTTTTTAAAGTCTGAATGGCTTAAATGTATTCTGGTGAATGTAAAAAAACAAAATCATAAGATTCTAATCACAGATATAAAATGTGTGTCTACTACAACCAAGGAGTTTTTCTAATATCTAGCCAATGGTACTACTAAAATCACTGTTGAGACTGTAAAACTTAAAGAATCATGTGACAAAACCGATTTATTAATTTATGGAATGCATGCAAATATAAAAGCAGCATGAATCTGTCTTATAAGAGTAATTACTATCCTTGTAGATTTAATTTTTCCTGATATTGCTAAAAACATTTATGCCACCGGAGAAAATGCCTTTAAGTATTGCTATTATGTCTAGCAAAGAATAAAAACAGGTGCAGAGAGCTCAATGAGAAAAATATACAAATGAAAAATTCCATACTTAACATGCATTGTTACCATGTAACTGTTAAATTAAATTTATCACATAAAATAATTAAGTCTAGTTAATAGATAATATGTAATGAATACCAAAATTAATAATGTTCTAATTGTAATCAAGCATACTATGTAATCGGTGCTTATTTCATTAAAACACGTATCACAGGCCTGTTATTGCCTTTGTTTTATATATTGGGACTTTAGTTCATCTCTTGCTTCTTAGTAAGGGGAATGCCTTTGAAATATTGAAAATGAACTGGCAAGATGCCAAGGAATCTACATGGAGGAATTGCAAAAGAGGTTTTGAACAAAAAAAAAAAAAGCTATTCTCCTTAACACCTTAAGTTTAGTGCTATTACAGTAAATGTGGTTGGTATCAAGTTGTAAATGGCTCTGTTCTTTTCCACTTATTCTTAGCCGTATTATACTGCATATGTTTGAATCAGACACTAAAGACTATTCTAGTAAGATTTTTTGTGTGTGTGACATTGGTAATTTCTTCATCTTTTTTATAATTTCTACTCTGCTTTGACTCAAAGATGCAGAATAAAAATACTCTCATCATCTCCAAATCCAAATATTTACAACAACTACTTCACATGACATTACATGGAAGGTACTAAAAGTTTTATTACTATTATAAATTTGCTGCTAAATAAAATATTCTATATTATAACAACACAGGCTTTAATTACCAAGAAATAAGTTTATTAGATATTCAGTACTAATTATAGTTATTACGTGCAATAGCCAACCAAAATTTCTACTACTCTTCCCATGATGAAAGTATAAGATTTATTACCAATAGTGGTATTGTTGACATAAAAAAAAAATGTTCAAACTTTCCTAATACAATTAAACTAATTTATAAGAAAGATAACTGAAAAAAGAAGAGCAGACTAAATTTTAAATTATGGCTATAATTACATATTGTAAATAATTATTTAACCCAAACCCCCAAATAATACTAACTATAAGCAATTGATACAGTGTTACATTTTCTCTATTTCCACCACATGAATAAAATCTGAACTTTAGCAATTAATGAAATTAAGATTAATGTAATTGTTACTTTCTACTTAAGTATGAATTCTTCTTTCACTAACATTTTGATACTTCTAAGTGAGTTTTCCAGCATCATAATTCATATTCCCAAACATTTTTGCCTGACTCAATTTTAATAAATTATTGTAAGTACCTAGAAGGTGATAACTTCAAATATATATAATAGAGAAGTTAGGCTAATATATGGGTAAATTAATGTCGTGCTAAAGCTAAAATTTATTCTTAAATGTAGTATTAGGGTGGAATGGTGAGATAAATTCTCAACATAATTTAGTATTGTCCTGGAACTCATTAGTAAATTTAATTATGAAAACTAGAGAATTTTAATTGACACATAGGAAGAAATACTATGGAATCTAGATTAACTGAAGAGGAAGCGAGACTTCTAGAGACTGAGATGTAATTTGTAACAGATATTTAAAGGACATTCCACAGGGGGAAAAACAAGAGAAGGCAGCTTAAATAGAGCATTCATATGTAAGTTAGACCCACAGGAGAACTTTCATTTGAAGATTTTTTAAAAAGATAGAAGAAAATATCTCAATGGAAAATGGATGATTAAATTTTGATAATGTATTTATTAATATTAAAATATAAAATATTTTAATTTGCTTTACATGAAATTGAGTATATAAAAGTAGAATTAACCCATTATAGATAAAGGGTATTATTATGAGCTCTGAACATTAATCTACCAGTAAACCTCAGCTAAAGCTATCCTATCTTGCCATTTAAAATTTGAAATGATTAATGCATGTTGAACTTACTATACGTTCTAGAAATATTAATATTGATGTAAAGATAAAAATGTCAAGTCAGAATTCACTGTACAGAAGATCGATACACTGAAAAGAAAAAAAGAACTCAGAACTTTGCAATTTAAACAATCTTTTGTTTGGTATGATGATTTAGTTGAGGACATATGATTTAAAAAATTAAAAAATAAATTAAAAAATAAAGGAAATAACTAAATTAAAAACTGATGAACTCTGAAACTAAACTTTATGTTCTTGTCTCTAGGAACTACGGAAACCAGGTATTTTTATGGTTTAAAGCTGCATTAAAAATATAATACATATATATATATTTTCATAACAGCACTGTAAGCTCTGATAGTCTGTCTCCCCAACTGACAATAATTGAAATCCCTAGAAATAACACAGAACAACAACAGAAACAAAAACAGCAACAAAACTACCTGAGGCTTCTGTAGAGTAAACACAGTCTTGAGGAGGAGAATGAAAACTAGCTTCGTTCTTTTTACTTTTTCTCTAATGGCTTTGCCTATGGGACAGGCTCTAGTTGAAGAGCTTCAGAGTGATTCTGGATATCAAAGTTGTTCATTAGGACAGGGGCACCTTGGAAAGAAGCCAAATACAGGCTGGATAATTTGGAGGTAATTACAGAGCGGTGTCCGAGAGGAGACGCCATACTTGTGTGTATAAAACCACAGAAACTTCAGCCTAAACTGGGATATTCGCATGCTCACGACAGGCACAGTCTTGCTCAGCAAAGACTTCAGGAGTCAAATGAGATCTGAATCACTGCTGGCCACACAGAACTTGGGGTGTTTACCTGCTTAACAACACTCTTTCCAGACGGTTGTCCTATTACCCAGACTCTGCACAACATCGTGTTTACAATACCCAGGACAAAATCCAACAATTCTTGACATTAAATGAGCCAGGAGAATATAACCAACTCTAATGGAAACGATAATCAACCTCTGCACATCCCAAGATGGTTCTAATATTCTACCCTAAGAATTTATAAACAAAGAGGAAAGCAATAAAACAACAACAAAATCACAACTATCAACAACAGAACCTAAAAAATGAAAACAAAAACAAACTAAGTAGACAACCAGAGTGGGGGCAGAGTCATAGGTCCGGGAAAGAAGTAGAAGGGGGAAAGGGGAGAAGGGGGGAAATGGTTCAGGGATTAAGAGGCATAGTAGGGGGGTGCAGAATAGACAGGGGGATGTTAAGAATAGTACAGGAAGGGGTAAAGTTAAAGAACTTATATACATGACACATGGATATGAACTAAAGGGGTGTGGGATTGCTGGAGGGAGGTGGGTGCTGGGCAGAGGGGAGCAAAGGGAAAAGAAATTGGGACAACTGTAATTAGCATAATCAATAAAACATACAAAGAAAGAAAAGCAAATCTAAGATATACAGAAAAATGGAAATAATAAAGATAAAGACAAAATGATTAAACTAGAAAACAGATATAAAATAGAGAATATAAATAAGTAAAGCCAAAAACTAATGTTTCAAAAGAACAATATTAGTTAACCCTTAGCTAGAAAAGAATTTTCAATAAATAGCACTGAATGATTTCTGTATATGTATGGAAAGATAATATATACAGATGCCACAAAAATGCACTCAAAATGAATCATTGGCCTTAATGCAAAACCCAAATCAATAAAGCATTATAAAGAAAGTTTAGGCAAAAATTGTTTTTTCCATTAATTTCTTGACAGTTTGTGAATATGTAAAATCACATGGATTTTTCTCTTTCTTAAGAAAATATTTGCCTTCTGGAGTTCTCGATTAGAAAATGCATCTTGTTTCACAATCACCATCATATTCTATTAATATTAATGTTATGGAAATTCTCCCATAAAAACATGTTGTCAATAAGAGTCCCTTATTCATTCCCAGTAAGACAGCTATGTCCTTTTAAGTATCAGAGGACCTCTTACATTGATGATTTCTGCATATTTATTGAGAATAATGTTACATTTCTTCCTTTCTAAAAGACATATGTACAAAATTATTCTAAAATCATATGCAATGAATTCAGGTGGATCGTGTAGGTTCCATTTACATTAGCCTTGACACTGCTCAGATCTCAGTTATAAAATCTTTCATAATTATTTAACAACTCTCTTTGTTATAGTCCCCACTTTCAGATAATAAATACTATTTTGATAAAAAGAAAAGTTGACCCAGCCAACCATTTTAAAAATACTATATCTTAAGAGAATGTGAAATAATTCAATAGAACAGCTTGAATAAAAAATGAAAACTCACGTCAAAATCTAAGAAAATGTTGACCAATTACTGATAACTACTACTAATAATAAGTAATTGTATAGATGAGTTGATACTGTGTTTTGGGTTTAACGTTGCAAAAAACAAGCACAATTTTCAAGATAAATAGTACACTGTTCAATGTTCCATAACATCCACTAGGTGTCTCCAATAACTGACTCTGAGCAGCTACATGCTTTCTAAAGCTACGCATTAAATACTCAAACACAAACCACATAGGTGCTTTACTCTTCCTACAAAAATTCATATTTTTCTAAGCAGAAAAAGTTATTGTAATAAACATGCAAAATGAAAAAAAAACAACTTACACTCAATATCAAGGTACATGCTCTTTTGGTGCCCTCCAATTCTACTGGCAGCTTCGCAGTCGTACCTCCCGGAATCGGACAACTTCACGTCTTTAATGTGCAGGGATGAGCTTCCACGCTGCCCTTTGACTTCAATACGGCCGTCTGGGCTCTGTGGACGTGAATCAGGAAAAAGAAAGGTTTTACACTTCTTTTGTGTAAAATGATGACCAAACACACGGCATTTATGGATATACACAGTAAATAAAATTAACTCTTACCTGTATTATTTTTTTTAAGCAGTGTTTCTATATTTATAATTTACACTTTCTAGCTTATCCATTTACCTGTCCACTTGCTTACAGGACACTGACAGTTGGTAAAAACTGAAATACGTTTTATCAACCCCTTTTATTTCCTACGGTCTTTGCTTTTTAAAAAGCTTGCAGGTTCTTCCAGGAGTGGTTTTGTTGGTTTTCAATTATATTTCTTGCAAACATAACAAAACAAGAACAGTGACTTTAAATTCTGCCATAACCTACCAATGAAAATAATATTCCTGTTTCACTTTAGCTTTATATCCACTGTGTAAGAAAAATGTATCAAGATTTATGAAAATTAAAGTCAAGGAATTTATAGTTTTCATTCTCGAATAAATTCAACAGCACTGCTCATAAGCATAATTAATACCAGATGCATCAAGATAAATTATTAAAACACAGTACTAACTTAGTTTTAGGAAGTCAATGGAAACTATATGAAGATGATTAATTACTTACTCCATGAATATTGACTCAAATAAAGTGCTTAAATCCAATAGCTTCTAGATTATATCTTGAATAAGAATTCTTGTGTGCAACAAATTGAGCATACCTATAATTATTTTCTTAAGTCACTTAAATATCTTTATAGCACACATATTAAAACAGATAGTTTATTCATTAAATTTTACTTCACACCATCAGAAAACATTTTAAATTTTTAGCATTTTATAATTAATTTGAAATGTACGTTACTATTATCAAATCAATTATTTTCAATATTTGAGGTTTTAGTGCCTCATAAATATTTTATGGCATACATTTATTTTGAAGTATGGATGTTATTATGTTGTTTAATTTTCTATCTGACTGAAGTTCAATTAAGTTTTAATACATTTGTGTACTTTGTATTATTAAATTTGGTGTTTAATCATTTTCTTTATTAATATAAAAAACTTTTAAAGCTCTTCTTCAAACATAAATTTAATTGGGGCACAGTATGATTACTTTTTTTGCTGTTTAATTTTATATAGGCATTCAATTATTATGTAATCATAGCAGTCGCTCATAATTTATTATCAGGAAAATAGCTTTCAAAAATCAAAGAAACAAAAACACACTAAGGACACATTATGCAACTTAGATCAAAATCTCTAGGCCAACCTCATGTTCCCCACTCCCCAGTATCGCTCAAAAAAAAAAATAAAATAGTATGAGGCTTTCAAGCAGAAGGGCATTCTCTTCTGCCAATTTTTAATATGTCCAACTGCTGAGTCCATTTACTTAATTGAGAGTAAAGAAGAATAAAAGCAAAAATCCACACGTGTTCAACCCCAAAGCAAAATGGGCAACTTATTATACAGGTAACACGTTTCGATAATCGCTTGGTTCTTTTTTGGCCCTTCCCTCACTGTGTCTTTGTCCATCATTGGACCTTACTGAATTCTCCTCGCTGCCTTTTGCACTGACTGACTCCTCTTGGCTTTCAGCACACATACTCCGGTTCTTCTCCATTTCACCTCTTTGACGACTCTTTGGTCTCACTGGTAGTCCCCTCTCTCCCTGACGTCCCCTGGATCTTGTACGGGACTCTGTTCTCTTTCCAGTGAATATACCCTGCTCAGGCCACTCCGACACGGGTGATCTTTAGGCAGTCTTTCTCCAGCCAGGGTCTCTCTTTCCCTGTAGCTTCAGAACCAGATACCTCACTTGCGGGGTTCACCCCTTTGGTATGTATCTCCGTCTGGCATGTGCAGACTTGAACATATCACCCCTCACCCAGCCTCACCTGCTCTGCCCACACTGGTGTTTCTCTCCATGAATGATACTAATTTTTTTCCATGTCCATGCTACACCTGTTTGGGGTTAGTTTCTGAATCTTTATTTATAATTCTAATTATGAGAAATAACCGCTTATCACCTTGTTCTACATTATCATTTCCCAAATTTCAGCAACTGTGTTTCACGGACCTATCTGTTCTTTGCTTTTCCTATTTATAGTCTCCATTGTGCTGCTGAGTTGAAACGATATTGACAGGCGTCTCAAGATTGCAGAGAGAACAATCACACTAGGGCTGAATGTGACCGAAAAAGACTCCCTGACTCTGCAAAAGTCATCAGCATTATGCTATTTCCTGTGTTTCTCTAGCAAAAAAAATCATTCCAGCTGCAGAAATTATTTCTTTGAAGCTAAGAATATTTTTAAACCAAACTTTTAATTCTCATAACAACTTTATGAAGGTTTTGCATCCCCTGTGTTCTATAATCAGAAATAACTTGTATTGCCTTCCAAATAGAGCTCCTATCCCTCAGCCTGACATTTAAGGACTTCCATATGGCATCACTTTTCTGTCTCAGTACACTTTACAATTTGGGTCCCAATTAATTTAAATTACTTGTACTGTCATGAATATCCTGTGCTTCCCATAAGCACCCTTCATTTAAGACCTGCCTTAAATCATCCCCCCTTTAGTTCTTCCACATTTAAGCAGCAGGATTCTATCATCATTCCTTTAATTTTTTGGCCAAATATCAATTTATATTCAAAGTAGTTCGTGGTTGCCTATATTATATAATTGTATATTTTATATAGTTATTTCATATACTTATTATATATATATCATCTATTATTTATAGTTACTACTTTGAAGTTTGTGCTTTTCTTGGGACACACTGCCTTTTCTAGTTTTGTTGAAAATTCACTTGTAAGGTGATACTATAGTTGAATAAATATAATAACATTTTTGTGGTACTTGATGTGAAAGTCACTTGGACCAGTGCTTAGGAGAGAACCATTATATTCTAATACTATAAAGTAAATGCAATTAAGGTAAACTTCACTTCTAGTTTGAGAAAAGAAAATGTGACTCTTAAGCTATTATTTGCTATGGGTTAAAAACTTAAATTTATCATCTTTATTAGAGTGGGACAAAATACCTTGTTAATAGCAAATTCTTCCTTTTTCCTATCAGAACTAATATTGTTCTTTTGCAGTATTGAAAGGTAAATTCACTTCCCTTGAAAACTAAACAGGTTCTCTTGCTATTGTAAATAACAGGTTTTGAACTTGTGAAAAATTATTTCCATATATAAAGCTAGCATTCTGTTAGTAAAAGGGTTGCTATTTAAAAGTTATGATTAATACATCTAAAATTATTAACAGACATTCTAGGAGAATGGAATTTCTTTAGGGAGATATGTGACTGCCTGGGTTAATTATAAGTCATTTGCAGCCTTGGCATTGGCTCTATAATAATGCACAATATGCATTAGCCTCAAACATTTTCACTAGAAGACCAAAGTCATTCCTTCTCATATGGGACATTCCAAAGGACATCTCCTTGTGCTACAAAAATGCATTACATGTTTCTGAAAGAAAATTAATTTATATATTGCCTTTGATTCACCACCTACTAAAAATTCTTTTAAGACATCTAATATTTGATTGAGACAGGTTAATGGACATGTTAGCTGTGTATCTAGTATTTTCAGGTTCGATCACTGCATTAAGTAAGATGATTGAAAAGTAAAGTGTCTGACTGTATATTATTATTCCAATCTTTTAAAGAGAGACACTCTCTGAAATTTGACTTGGGCTATATTCTTTGCTTTTCCAGAAAGTCAGTTAAAGAACTGCTTATTTGAATAGTATTATGATATTTTTATAAAATGATTATTTATAGGTTACTATCCTTTCAATAATCCATTAGTTTAACAACTGTGATAACTATCTTTTTCAGTTTAGTGCCAATGTGAATATCTTGCTGTCAATTTTAATTGTTAGACATTTAAATTACATAATGTATCATGTTTATAGGGCGCAATATTTTTGTAACCTTACATGAGTAGACATCTATTACCGTCTTTAGAATCTGAGTGTATACACAACAGCACATCTGTAGGAGCAGGTGTTCCCTATCTTTGTTCATTACACTCATGTCTTTGAACCTTCTTGAAGTCAGTGACCCCCTTCGGCATTTTGAAAGAACTGTGGATCATGTCACTTAGTTACTCAACATTTTTGAGTGTGTGTGCAATTATTCCACAATAAGCATCAAGGCACTGGGGATACGTGCTGAGCAAAACTGAATAATTACTACCACTAGTGGAATTAAAGTTTAACGAAGAATACAGACACTGGTTTTACAAGATAATACAAATAAAGTGGAAAGTACTGTGTAAGAGCAACACAGTTTCACTTTGGAGGTAAGTGAAGGTGTGAGGAAGAGTCAGAGGTGTGCTCCCTGGTAAACTGCAGTGTGAATTGAGATTTGAAAATGGTGAAGGAGAGGTGGTGCTGTAGACAGAAGTCAAGCAGATTTCCCGAGGAGGCACATAAAGGAACTGAGGGAAGCCAGCAGGCGCACAGAAGGGAGGGCATGTGGGATCTCCTGATGTTGGGTGGGTAAACAGACATGTTTGCAGAACCCAAGACAAATGCAGACACACACACAAAGAATTGTACCCCTGCGTTATATGTGCTGTGTGTCTTTTAATAATGGCATTAAATCTGCACATAATGTAAATTAAACTTAACTTCAATTACTTGATGGTAGCATTGAGGCAGAACTGCTAAATATGTAAAAAGAAAACAGACGCTTTCTAAAGGTTATGGCATTAATTTACTCAAACTAACATCTCAAAATTGGGTTACTGTTGTGTTGAGTTGACTAATTTCTGCAAAGAATTTTAAACAGAAAGCATCTCTTTCCTCCTTATAACATTTATATATTTATTCTTAGCTTCAATTTGTCTGTCCTCTGGGCTTGATCCCAAAGTCCTAATTTTCTTACTTTGATTTCATAAACTGAACTTTTGTATTGGGTTGGCCAAAAAGTCTGTACCTTTTCTTCCTATAAAATAAAATACACATTTTTCATTTGCACCAATAACTTGATTGATTTGGATATTCTGAGTATGTCGGCTATCTCCTGCTATTGGCCTCCAGTGGGTGGAGGCCCGGAGTGCTGCTAAATGCCTTCCAGTGTGTGAGACAGCCCCACAGAATAGAAACAGCAGTGGGTTTGTTTTGTTTTTCTGTTTTTGTTTTTGGTTGTGGATAGTTTCCTCAAACACATATACTTATCATACTAAGCTGACAACTCACAGGGAAAATGCTGAAGATCTCTCTCTCTCTCTCTCTCTCTCTCTCTCTCTCTCTCTCTCTCTCTCTCTCTCTCTCTCTCTCTCTCTCTCAGATTTTATCTCATCTCTACAAAGCTCTCAGTCCTCCCTGATACCCCATCCTGTGGACTGCAGCATTCTTAGTCATTCAAACTAACAACACTCTTTCCCTCAGCTAAAAGAAATGAACAGAAACTTCATTCATGTGCTTCAGCTTGAGAACTCGCTGTAGACAGTGGCCTTGAGCAGTAATAGGTCTCACATCATTTGCTTCTCTTCTTTCAGGGATCAATGCACTGCCTATTATGTCATAAATTTTGTTTGTTGTTGTCATTGTTTAAAGTCAGAGTGCATATCAAGCCTCATTTATCCATTATGCCTGGAAAGAGAAGTTCTAATGAGTATTTTAAATTGTCGCTAGTTCCACCCTTAAAGTCAAAAATGCAATGTATTTGTCATTTGGTGACCATGTTTTGTCACAGATATGAGCATACTCGTAGTATACCACACAGCACTATTTAACACACCACTTTATGCAGGCTGGTACAGCAGGTAGAAAAGTAACTATCAATATATATGTATGTTTTTCCTTCTTTTTAAAAATCATATCATGCCAAATAGATATTAACATCACCATCATTAGATATATATTTATAAATTGTTATATAACTAATGTGTATGATTATTGTCATATGTGGTGGTATTATTATAGCAAATTTAGGCTCCTTTTTGAATACTGAGACATGCTGAGTAATTAACATACTTTCTTTTGAGTCTTCATCACTACACATTGGGTAGGAGGTTTAGGAGAAAAACAGCATTTTCATATATCAGTACTTTAAACTCTCCTTAAGGTATATCTCACAGTCTGACTTACATACAATTAACACAGCTTAAATGAAAGCAGTGTTTAATTATTGTGTTTTATATAAGACATGAACATAGACACCAAAACTACTCACTATACACCAAAATATCAAAATCACAATTTTCAAATAATTTTGTTCCACATATAAATAAACTATCTTTAAAAGATGGCTAATAATAAAAACTGTATGTAACAAATACATGAACTACACAGAGTTATTTTTATTTTATTTTTTAGTTTTGGTTTTGAATTTAGTTTGTTTTGCTGTAAATAAAGTTACTATCCATTGAGATAAGTTAAAACAAGGACTGCATATGCAAACCAAACTTTTTATAATTATCAGAAGTCTTCAATTAAATAAAGAAATCTTCAGAAAGGACCTAAAAGTTATTAAGATAATAAAATAGTATATAGGAAAGAGTTAGAAAGGTTGACTAAATGCTATTTTAACACAAAGCTATGTGTTTTATTAAAACTCTTCCCAAGTATGAGATAAAAGAATCAATGCTTCAATGCCACTATATACATACTGGACTTAATAAAAAACCTTAAGATAAAGCAAGCTATATAAAATTATGGATCAGACAGGTCTGCAATTAATATTTTCATTGACATATATCAATCATCATAGGGTGAGAAATATATAAACATTGTCATATCTTTCTGGTGGAGATAAAGACCCAGAAAGCAGACATGATCTAAAATTTTGCAGTATCTTTGGTGCAAGACCTAAAAATGCTAAGAAACAATCGCATCAAGCTTCTAATTGTGCTGAGATGTGCTGATATAAGAAAGGTCAATAAGTATAGTGCAGTGCAGATTATTGTAAATTTTATGAGAAAGTATTTAAAAAATACATTGTTAATAGATACATATGTAATATGTACCTTAAAGTGCTAATCAAAAAAGACAAATCCATATGATTTCACTCATATGTGGAATCTAATGCACAAACTGAACTAACAAGCAAAATGGGAGACGCATAGAGGGAGAGCAGGCTGACAGCTTGCAGGGGTTAGATGGTGGAGGGACAGAGCAAAAGGGAAAAAAGACTCATGGGCGTGGACAACAGTGTGGGGATTGTGGGGGAAGGGTATAAGGAGTTTACATGCTAATGCAAAAACACCCCACGCAATTATAAAAGCTATTGAAAAAGCCAGCCAGACATGTTTCCTATAATATAGGAAATGGTGGATAAAGCCACAGGAAACCTCCAACACCTTCTCTATGGCACACACAGGAAACATGTGCAGTTCTGTTGCTTGCTGTCCTCCTGTTTGAGACCCCCTCAATTATCATACTTTCTATCATTTGGACCCAAAGGAGATTTTAATTGATGAGTAAACAAATTCTTAATTCACTAAGCTTTCAAAGGATTACATCAATTTATTCTAGTTGTTTATCATTGGATATGTTATTATTTCATCAGTGTTATGTGTTTTTGCTTTAAATTTTGTCTCCATATCATTCCAGGTCCTATAACTCTGTTGACTACAGTGAACTTGACAGAATTAAATGCAAATATCCATACAGCAAATCAACTCTGTTGTTTTTTACATAGTTTTTTTCTTAACTGGATTTAGATTTTGTAATTAAAAAACAAAACAAAACAGTGGCCTACAATTTATCCTTAGCTTACCTAAAGAACTGAACAATTAATCACACCATATTCAAAGTTAAAAACTGCTAAAATTAAGTTTATCCTATAAACTTCTGTTTGGCAGTCAAGGACTGTCTCAGTGAACTAAAATATAACTGGAAACTGTATCAATACATCAAAGATCTGTGATAGTTTTTGTTGCATTTATGACTTGCAATATGCAGTACGTCCCCTAGATGAATTAAGGACACACACCATTATAAATCTTGTAATGCCCAAGGATTGATAGAGGAAATGGGACATTTTATTTGGCTGAAATAAATTGACCTGAATAGTAGGATACGAAAAAAAGTGGTGGCAACAAGGGATTGGGAGAGTAGCCTATCTTGTAGAGCTAGGTAGGTAAGTAATAGAAAGGATTTCTAAATGATATGAGAAGCTATTGGATGCTTCTGAACAAAAGAGTGATATTATCAGGCTTATTTCGAATGGACCAACCTAGCTATTTTAATGAGAATAAGAGGAGCAAGAATGGATTCATCGAGCCCTCTTTAAAAGATGTTACAATGATCTGGGTCAGTCATTACAATGGTTTAGACAAAATCATTAACAGTTGAATGTTCACAAATCTTCAGATTTTGAATACATTTAAATCAGGGCTAATATAAGTTGCCAAAAAAATAAAATATGGAAATAATGAATCAATGATAACTTCAAGAATTTTAGCCAATACAACTAGAAAGAAGGGTTCACCATTTAATGAGATTGGGATGACTGAGGGAGAAGCAAATGTAGACATAACATACAGAGCTGGACTGAATATCTTCTTCACTTTGAGATAGTTATAAAATATCTGAATGGAGTTGTCTCAAAGACCATTGGATATGGAAGATTATGGTTCAGTGGAGAGGTTCATGGTTGAAATTTGGAGTTTACAAGTCCAGGTGGTAATTAAAACCATGCGACTAGATGAATAAGTCAAGGCAATAAGCATGGTTAGGGAAGGAAATGCAAGAAGAGACTCCAAACTAAGGTCTTGCTATTCAGTCAATTAGAAGATACACTAATCAAAGGAGATTGAAAGGAGTGAGCATTGTGGCAAGAGGAAAGCCAGGAGAATGTATTACAAGCCAAAGAACATGCTTCAAACATGCTTCCAGCAAGAGAAATTGGGTCAGTGTCTTTGCTAGGTAGAAATAATGAGAATTGATGATTTACCATTAAATTCAAGAAAGTGAAGGCGCTCAGTAAACTTGCCAGAGTGTCAGTGGAGGGATGCAGTCAATGCCTGACTATAGCGTATTCAAAAGACAATTAGAGGAAGAAAGGGAGAAGAAGATCAATCAACAGTTTCAAGGACTTTGCTGTGACAGAGGGCAGAGATCAGATGATATTTGGAAGTTTCATTTGGTATCTATCTACCAATCGATCAATCTACCATCTGTATATCTATCATCTATCTAATTACATAGTTGTCTATCATCTATCTCTCTAAATGCACATGTATAAATATATACACATGTATGAAGGATATGGTCTATGCATGCATGTTATATATGAGTATATAAACACATATACATATAAAATGTATATGTTAAATATGCACTATATATTATATATTTAATATAATGTATATTACATATAAATAAGAATAAACGATAGGATATTTTTGAAAGTTGATAGGAATGATGAATAAGGTAGTGAGTAAAAAAAAAAAAAAGTTAGGAATATAGAGATGAATTACTAGTCTGATGTCCATGATATGTTAGAGAGAATGAATTAGTATTCACATGAAAACTCAGATATTTCATTCATGATAATTTACAGGTTCACCTATGTATGAGTGTAGATGTATTAGTAGGATTTTTCTAAAGGCTTCTTTCAATAGTTTTTTTTTTTTTTTTTTTTTTTTTTTTTTTTTTGCGGGAGCAACTGTAATAGAATAAACAAGAATAAAAAATAAAAAGTAAATAAATAGAGTTCAAAAAAGAGAAAGTAGGTGATCAGCTGAGCCTTTTGGTGATAGTGTGTTTTGTAAATTTGAGAACAGAAAAAAATCTTTAAAGTCATTATCTAAAAGTAGTCAGGAAAATAAGTGAGGAGAATGAAACAGATGGACTACAAGATGAAGAGTCCACATTAGGTATGGGTCAAAGTTTGCAGACTATTAAGAATGATTGTGGTTTTTCTCCAGTTAAGTTCAGCTGTCCTCACATATGCATGGAATAGCCATGAAGGTTAACTAAACCGTGGCTGATGTTTGCTAGAGAAGATTCACGAAACAGAAAATGACTGAGGAGTATATAGGAGGTACTGATTATAATAATAGTCAGTAGCACTTAAAGTGAGGATTAAAAGAAGGAGCAAGGTGGGTGGTCTGGACCTGGAAAACTATGGTAGGATCCATAACTATTAGAATTACACTGTCTCCACATATTTGATAGAGTATAAATACATTTTTTCTTGTAAGTAGATCAACCAATAAATATGCATCTAAAATAATATGACATCAAAGAATGAAAAACTTAAAAATCTGACAAAAACTTTTGGATTACAAAACAAGAACAATGATGTTGCTCACAGACATACAGAATATGAAAAGACAACATCAAAGTCAAGGGAGATTCTTACCTAAGAGTTTTATTTTGTTTTGCTTTTCCTCAGTAAATACAATTGTTCAATGGATGGCTGAATGGAATTATTACTAAAGATCTTGTTTAATATATCTTTTTTCAATTTATTATTTGATAATCCATGTGTTAAGAGCAAGAAAATGATTGCAATAATTGTAAGGTAATTTTAATATTAAAATATACTTAATTTTAATTTATTGTGTAACTAACATTCTTTTAGGAAGTAGTTTTGTTGCATGTTTAAGATTGACAATGGAATTCAACAAATGTATTATTTTTATGCAAGTTGTTTATTAGAATGCTGACATACTTTCATACACATACTGTGTCAAACTGTATAATAATTAACTCAAATTTACTTTTCATATCTATATTAAAACTGTACCAAATGTCTGCATTACTGCCTATAATTCATTTAAATTTATTTCATTTTATTTTTGAATTTAGTTGATATTATCCACTATAATATCACATAAATAATTCAAAGTTACATTTACCATAAAATGTATTATTTTTCTTAGTCTATAATAATTTACTTATATCTCCATATTTCTTTATAATTTATAGCTATAATTTTTATTTTTTTCAGGGTTAATAGTAAATTACTTCATAAGAAGAAGTAAATGCAAATTAAGTCTGTATTTATGATCTAGTAGTTTCTCTCTCTCTCTCATATATATATATATATATATATATATATATATATATATATATATATATAGTTAACTACACTGAAGTCACTTTCAGTATTTAAATAACATTTTCCCCAAAACAATCATCATAAAATTGTGAACTACTCTCATATCTTACAAACATGATATGTTTCTTGCAAAAGAAAATTATCACAATAGTTTTTTTAAGTACATTAATAAATTCAAAGAACAATGGCACTTTAAGAAATATTTCCAGAATTCTTCCCAAAATAGTTTTTATAAGGACATGTTATATTTATTACAAGACTTCTTATAATTGTTATTCAAGCTGTGGGCCAAAAAAGAAACTTCAGAAAGTTGTATATGATTGAAAACCCACCTCCCAGCAAGCTCAGAGGCATTCAGGAAGATTTCCAAGTTGCCTAATTATATTCTACCTCCTACATCAGATGGGGAATTGAAGTATCCATTTTGCCTATTGCCCAGCAGTGTCCTGTACTATTTATTGCTGAGAATACTAGTATGAAATAAAGGCACTAGGTAGACCTTAAAAATGTCATTCTTTGGAAAGAAAAAAAAATGTAGGCATTAAAATCTACAGGTGCCAGGAGTGTGCTCTTTAGCATTCTTTACAATCAGAAATTAACATTTTTCTAATATAAATATATTAGTGAAGTAACCTCAGTTTTTCTTATAATTGAGTTATATGGAAAAGGGATATAGAGAAGGGAAATTGGAAACACAATGTTCCACTATATTATATTATTAGAGAACCATGAACTGAAAAATTAGTACGGAGCTGAATTTTAAAAAGGTTTGGCATCAGAATAAAAACTGTATCATAAAATGTATGATTATCTACTGAGTGAATAGAGAGATCTGTTGAGTAGGAAAATGTTAAAGCTTAATGAGGACTTATTTTATAAACAATGAAACTACCTCTGGAAAAAAAAAAACAATTTACCTATATCAGATGGCAGGAAAATGACAATCTGGAAACTGAAACAAAGAAACCCTGTTGCAACTACCACATAATAATACTATTCTACTAAAGTCTATTTTTATGAACTAGGAAAAACAACGACAGCATGATAAGAAATCCATGGGTTATAAAAATGGATTTTTCTTATGTATCTTATTCTACGTATAGCTATAGAGAATATCAAGCTTATTTTATGTTTTCTAAATAAAGATTTCATGTATGTTAAGTGTGTTGGTATGCATTTGCATGCAAGTGTGAAGGTAGGTTTGTAATGGAAGAAATATAGTATTAAAGAATAATTTCAAACATAGGGTATATGCACAAGAACTATTTCTAGGAACTTACAAAAAAATGCTTTTAATCCTCTCAGAAGTTTACTACATCAGAACACTCAGGGGCTGGGCTCGGTCGGAACTCTAGGAGTGAGGCTCAGTCAGGTGTAGGTGTACATAGCTCCTTATGTGATACTGATGTACAGTATAACCCTACTCAGTATGACTTTCCTGATTAGTAACTCAAGCGTTTACATTCATAGAGAGGCAGAATCTCATGGAAACAAAGATTACTCCAGATCCTCTGATAGTGGAAAGAAGGGGAAGTGACTAGACAAAGAACATGTATGAATGACCCACAAACATGAACAGCAGTGTGGGAATTGACTGTGCGAGTGGAGGAGAAGGGCAATGGGGGAAAAATGGGACAACTGTAATAGAATGACAATGAAAATAATTAAATATAAAAATTAAAATTTATATTAAATTAAAATTATTTTGACTATCAAGAATTATAGTTTTTTAAATCTATATGACTGCATAAAAAAATAAACCTCTGTCATTTTTACTGTCTATATTTTACTAATTTTACTATGGGTTAAGTCCCTGATTTTATTATACCATCCCCTAATCTGAATAAGTTTGTTATTTAATAATTAATTTATTCATTTCATTGCCAGGGAAAAGATTCACTAATGCATAGCACATCAAATGAAAAGATTTTCATTTAGACACTAATGATCTTGAAAATCATGTTAGAAAATTTCAAGCGATTGGAATTCTCTCATTTGGAGTTTAAAACTTTCCATTTTCTATATCTCCTGATTTCTGAAATGGCTACCCATTTTTGTAACTTCCACTCTTATGATACTTTCACTCATATTAAGCAATATGTCTAGTTAAACTGTACATATGACTGTCTTTAAAATATGTGTACATATCATCAAATTATTCATTATAACATTTTACTGATTTCATTTGTTTTTTACACTATCGTTTTCTCCATGACCTTTGTCCTTGTGGTGTGTGTGTGTGCGTGTGTGTGTGTGCGTGTGTGAGTGTGTGAGTGTGTGTGTGTGGTGTGCTAATAAGTCTTAGAATCAGGTACTGAAAATTTCCCATAATTGAATCCCTGGTAAAGAGGCACAAATAAAATTCTTCATAAAAGTAATAAAAATACAACTGTAAAAACTGCCCAAAAGTATAACTACTTAAAAAGCTATATAAAAATGCTTATAGACTGCCCTTCATTCTTAAAAACAATGTTATAAATATGCCATCATATTTTACTTTTTACTTCACTGGAGATTTTATAATAAAGTACAGATACTTGAAACTCTGCAGACTCTTTTTAAATGAATAATTGAGGATTTCTTGATCTCATTTTGGTAATTTCTATTTAAGAAGAAAGAGTGGGTTGAAAATCTTAATTTTTTTGCTATAATATAAAGGTGCTGCTAATTATACCATTATGCATATGTTAACTGTCTTTTTAAAAATCAGAATCTAAGCAATTTTCATCAGCCTACAGCGAATTGAGAGGCGATAGCCTGATGAGAGTAGTCATAAACCAATACAGAGGCACATGAGAAGAATAAGTTGAATTGGGTCTGTGAAAGTGCAACAAAAATATGCCAAAACTATATTTATAGCCTTGTAAAAGTTCACTTACGCATTATAAGATGATATTCAGAGTATGAAAATTGCATATTTCAAAATCTCATCTTCATAAAGAAAAGACTGATGATTGTAAATATGCTTTGATTCCATTTCTCCTCTTAAATTGTATGTACCATGAAGCAGGAAACTTTCTTTTATTACTCATGCATTCTTTGTGCCTAGAATAGTACATGCCATTATAACATTCCTCAATAATATTTGCTGATATTTGTTCAAGGAATTTTTGCAACTAATAAAGAAAATGTCAGTTGCATAAATTCCATCACTTTAAAGATTATTTTGCTGATTACATTTACAAAATCTTTTAAGAAGTCATATTTGCTTTAGAATTTTTAAAAAAGTTTAATATATTCTTCATTTTATATATATAATGATCTAAGAATTTTTAGTGAAGATTTTCATGTGATGTGAAAATTTCAATCCATTGTCTTCTGCCTTCCATTAAAAGTGGTTTAAGTAAATCATTTTTAAAACAAGAAGTTTCCTTAGGTTCAGAGCTCTACATACACAAAAAAGAATAACAGCCCAGGGCACAAAATAATATAATAATGAATGCAGTAGTATAACAATAAATATGTAAATGCTGAGATATTTAAATTGTTATAAAATTTAAAACATCATATTTTATTCAGGTAGTAATATGAAAGAACCGTTTATATTTATTTAAGCTAGAAATTCCTTTAAACTTGGTATTTTAGGCTTCATAAACATTTTAAGTAAGTATCGTCCAGATCATAGTGCCTAAATTCATGGAAGAATGGTCCTAATTTCTACACAATTAAAATAGAAATAAACGTCTTGGTACAATATGATTTCAATTTAATGCAAAAAAATTAATGTAGACTATTCATTCTTGTATTAAAACTTTTTAAAATCATAAATTTTAATTTAAATTCATCTTGTTATTTGAACAAAGCAGAATAGACATAAAATACTAAAGTTAAATTTGAATCTGTAAGCTTGTTATCTTTGACACTGAGACACATTTTTCAAATGAATGTAAAACAGCACAAAGTCTTCCTAGTTTAATAATAAAGTTTTGAACTTATCACAGGACAAGGCTTGAATTTCATATTTTCCTTTAGAAACAAAATAAATAGTTTTTGAAATTATTCACCAGGTTTATTTACTGATTTCATTGGCATCATTGTGAAAGGACCATTTTGTGTTAAGGACCGAAGTGAAATGAGTTTGCTATTATAATTTGTGAAGTCATTAGCCATTTATTAATAATGAAACATATTACTTTACTGGAGAGAAGTGCTTGCCCACAAATAGGAGGATGGAAAATGGGTTCTATTATAACTGAAGTATCTTTAAATGTGCTCAACTCCTCAAAATTTCATAGCTAAACATGCATCACATTAATTCAAATGATGTTTGACACAAAAGCAGTGTTTTAAAAGTATGGTCTGTACACCAGTGAAGGTGTACATGCTGATTTTAGTCATTAATTTGAAAATATAATTATTTTATAGTTTTACATTTATTTGAGTGTGTATTTAAAAATATAACATATAATTGTACTCTGGATTTCACTGGTATTTTTGTTTAGGATAATAATAAATGGAAAACGAATTTAATTTAAAGAAAAAGTTTGGTTTATAACAGTCTAGGCAGCACATGAGTATAGAAAAAAGACAAAGCTGATTTAAGTTTGAGAAATTCTAGTTTAAAATAGTTATAACTGATAATATACATTTCAAGTATTTCCTATTCAATGCAGAATGAGATTAATTTCTAGTGGCGGTAGGCTTATAATTCAGTATGCAGGAAAAGTATAGCTGGAATAAAATAAGAGAATCTGTATCTTAAGAGCAGATAAATGACACATGTAAGATGTCATCCACAAGGCAATAGTATAAGCACTTTATTATATAAAACACTCTATTCACATAGATGAAATTGCTTATAGTTATGTTTGTCATTTTGTAAGAATTCTATAGGCAAAAGAAGTCCCTGTAGAAGTTTCTACTTCCATTTAACCTTAAAATGACAAGTAAGAAAAAAAGTTTTAAATACTTAAAACAAACCAGTTTTATCATATGACTATGAAACTATATTTTTAAATTTTATGAAAAACAACTGATTCTTAAGTAACCTTGCTTTGTGGTGCACACCCTGGGTTCCCTTTAAAATGACCAGTCTGGGTACTCCTTGGAAGGTGGAAGAGTCTATTCCAAATCGATATTTATTGCTGTATAATATGGGAGGTGTGAAAAGGCACAACAAGAGGCAAAAAATGACTCGCTTCCTAAGAGAAAAGAGTTCAGGAAATTACAAGAAGATAGACCTAGGAGGAAGGATGGAAGAAGATGATGATGTAAAAAATCTGTAATGTTTCTCGTCCTGATGTTGTGTCCCCCAGGAAGGCAGACCAGTGTTTGTCATTTAAGAGTAACTTGAGAATTTATCCTCAACCAGAAGTTAGAACCCTCATCAGCACTGCCTGGAGGGGTGAAGAGTAACACTGAAAATACAGTGATAAGGGGAAATTCAAATGCAGATTCTCAACACTGTCATCTTCAAAGAGGAATGCAATATGTAGTTACATAAATGTAAGAGAATTCACATCTGAGTCATTAAATCGATATTGTTAGGTAATATCGTAAACTCCCATATATAGTTACATCACATAAGAACAATCTACAGCAACTATAACAACATTCTATTTTACTTGTGCATAACATTATTGATACATTACATATGACTGTGCTCAATGAAATTTTAGTCTGGTTCCTTTTGGGGGCAGTGGATGTCGACACAGAACTAATACAATCGTTTTCTCATGTATAAAGTATCGAAAGACTGGATACCTCCAAGGACAAACTTTTTAAGTTGTGCAATTTGTATCTGGGATATTTTTATCTGTCTCTCATTTCATTTTCAGAAACTTTTTCAAGGTAGGTCTTATTATTACCCAGATTTAGGCATACAGAAACTAAAATCAGACATGAGAAGGCACGTGGTAAGTAACACACCAAAGTGACACAGTTAGGATTAAACATTGACCTGTGTGACACCTGATGCCTTTCCCATACTAATCTATCAATACCTACAATATTTTTATTGGTTCTAGAAAAAGAGAAGAAAGGTGAGAGAGAGAGACAGAGAGAGGGAGACACTGGTTTATTGTTTCACTTACTTATACATTCATTGGTTGATTTTTGTATATGCCCTGATGAACATATTTACTGAATCAATAGTCCTATTTGGGGTTGAAGTTATAAATAATCATATTTTAGGATGAAGTTTTTAGTTTGAACCATATTACACTAATAATATTTCACTACCTATGACCTACATTTAACAATTTTATCAAAACTTAAACATTATATGCATGATGAGAAGTTTAATTTGTTTTGTATTTCTCTGGCCCCTATCATGTGCCCAGTAATCTGCTATGAGCATTTTTCTTTGAAAGGATTAGTTGTTAAGTTTTATGTGACTTAAAGTAAGAGAATGGATTTCTAAACTATGGACTGAAGATCATCCATATTAATACCAACTGATGAGTTCATAAAATATGCATCACTAAGTCTTCTGCTAGACATACTAAAGGAACATCTGGGAGTGGATTCTAAAACTGGCATTCTAACAGGCTCTCCAAGTGATCCTTATGGCAAATGCAGTCTCCTGTTACTCTTCAAGACAGAGATCTCAATATACTCTGTGATAGTTAATGTTTAATGAGACTTTAGCTATCAGATTGTATGGAGTCTATAAACAATGAGAGTTTACTCAGAATATGAGAAGTAAGATAAACTATGTTTCAAAAATTATGTAATATGACAAAGAAAAATAAAATGTATTGAGTATTTACAGTATGCTAAGTAAATTAACATGCATTTTACAAAGCACCCCTCACTTCCTGGTATTAACAAGGAAAATTACCACTATTACCCCAATTTCATTTTTTACATTTTTATTAAACCCTTTTTTATTTGTATTCTATTAGTTGTCCCAATGGTTCCCCCTTTGCCCTTCTCCGTCAAGTCCATCCCCAATCCCACAGTCACTTCACACAACATTGTCCATGTCTGTGTGTCATTCACACATGTTCTTTGTCTAGTCCCTTCCCCTTCTTTCACCATTATCCCCCTCTCCCCTCCCTTCTGGTCACTTTCAGTCTGTTCCATGTTTCCATGCCTGTGGTCCTATAGTGCTCACTAGTTTATTTTGTTCATTAGATTCCTCTCATAGGTGAGATCATATGGTATTTGTCTTTCACTGACTGGCTTATTTCACTTTGCATACTATTCTCTAGTTCCATCCATGCTGTAGCAAAAGGTAGGAGCTCCTTCTTTCTTTCTGCTGCGTAGTATTCCATTGTATAAACGTACCACAGTTTTTTGATCCACTCATCTACAGATGGGCACTTAGGCTGTTGCCAACACTTGGCATTGTATGTTCAGAGTGGGGCATAGGTTCTTTTAAATTGGTGATTCAGGATTCATAGGGCATATTCCCTGCAGAGAAATCATTGGGTCAAAAGGCAGTTCCATTTTTAGTTTTTAAAGAAAATTCCATTCTGTATTCCACAGTGACTGCAGCAGCCTGCATTCACATCAACAGGGCACTAGGGCTTCCTTTTCTCTGCATCCTTGCATCCTGGGCAGCACCAGAACTTGTTTGTTGATTCGTTAATGATGGCCATTCTGACAGGTGTGAAATAATATCTCATTGTGGTTTTAATTTGCATCTCTCTGGGGCTAGTGATGTTGAGCATCTTTTCATATATATATAGGCCATCTGTATGTCCTCCTTGGAGAACTGCTTATTCAGATCCTTTCCGATTTCTTTAATTGGATTGTTTTTCTTCTGGTGTTGAGTAGTATGAGTTCTTTATACATTTTGGAGATCAAACCCTTGTACAATGTATCATTGGCAAATATGTTCTCCCACAGAGTCACTTCCCTTTCATTCTGATGATGGTTTCTCTAGTTGTGCAGAAGTTTTTTAGTTTGAAAGATAAAGAACCCATCTTAAAAAGAGTTCAGATAATATTGCCAAAGCTGAAGCATTATAAACAGCAGGGTTAAATTTCAAAATTGGATTATCTTCCTTGAAAGCTCAACAGTCATTCAGTTTCTGAATTTTGGCTGTTGAAGAAACTAGGATGTTAAGAGGAAAAAGGCTTAACATCCATAAAATAAAATGGGGATCTTAAAATAATTTTGAAGAAATATCATGATAGTAAGTGAATATAGCAGTCTTAATTGCTTTATCCATTGGCTAAAAGTTATTTGGGGGAAAAAACATTTTGGTTTCTAAGTTGTTTTGTAACAAATAAATAAAATGAAAGATAAAAATATATCTTTCTTTGGTGTCAGTTGTTACTTCTCTTTCATTCCTGATTTTATTATTGGGGTCCTTTCTCTTTTTTCCTTGATGAGTTTGGTTAAAGATTTGTCAATCTTGTTTATCTTTTCAAAGAACCAGCTCTTGGATTCATTGATCTTCTGTGTCATTTTTTAGACTCTATTTTATTTATTTATGTTCTTATCTTTATCATTTCCTTCATCTATTCACTTTGGGCTTTGATTATTATTCTTTTTCAAGTTCCTTCAAGTGTAGAGTTGTTGTTTATTTGATCATTTTCTTTTCTTTTCTTTCTTTCTTTTCTTTTTTTTTTGAGATAGGCCTGTAACATTAAAAACTGTCCTCTTAGGATTGTTTTCCCAGAATCCCACAGATTTTGGATTGTTTTGTCCTCATTAACATTTGTTTCAAAGTATTTTGATTTATTCCTTGATCTTGTTGTTGACCCATGTATTGTTTAATAACATGTTAGCTTAAATGTCTTTGTGTGTTTTTCAGTGTTCTTGTGATTGATTTGTAGTTTCATAGCACTGTGATCAGAGGAGATGCTTAATATGATTTCAGTTCTTCTAAAATTTATTGAGCAGAGATATAATGAATACATCAAAGAAATACAAAAAAATGTAAGAAAATATTATGAACTATATGCCAACAAATTGGACAACCTTGGAGAAGTATGTAAATTCCTAGAAACATGCAATCTTACAAAACTAAATCAGGAAGAATCAGAGAATCTGAATAAACAGATGACATCTAGTGAAATTGAAGCTGTAAACAAAAAACTCCCAACAAACAAAAGCCCTGGAGTGGATGGCCTCACTGGTGAATTTTACAAAACACTCTAAGAAAAACTAACACCTCTCCTTAAACTATTTAATAAAATTTAAGAGAAGGGAAGGCTCCTGAACTCATTTTATGAGGCCAGTAGTGTCCTAATTCAAAAATCAAATAAAGACACTACCAAGAAAGAAAATTATAGGTCAATGTTCCTGACGAATATGTACACTAATATCCTCAAAAAAATATTAGCAAACCAAATACAGCAATTCATCAAAAAGATCATATGCCATGATCAAGTGGGATTTATTCTGGGAATGCAAGGTTGGTACCACATTTGAAAATCAATAACTGTCTTAGCCACAGCAATGAGACAAGAAGAAATAGAAGGTATATGAATTGGAAAGGAAGAATTAAAACTGTCATTATTTGCAGATGACAGAATACTGTACATAGAAAACCTCAAAGATCCCACCAAGAAAATACTAGAACTGATAAATGAATTCAGCAAAGTAGAAGGATACAAAATTAATATCCAGAAATCACATGTATTTTATATGTCATTAATGAACTAATAGAAAGGGAAATTCAGAAAACAACCCCATTCACAGTTGCTATAAAAAGAATAAAATACCTAAGAATAAACCTAACCAAGTATATAAAAGACCTGTACTTGGAAAATTATAAGGTACTGGAGCAAGAAAGAGACAAAGATACAAATAAGAGGAAGCACATATCATGTTCATGAATAGGAAGAATTAACATTATTAAAATGTCCATACTACCCAATGCAATTATAGATTCAGTGTAACTCCTAGGAGGATTCCAATGATGTGTTTCACAGAGTAATTTCAAAAATATATATGGAACCACAAAAGGCCCCACACAGCAACAGCAATCCTGAGAAAGAAGAAAAGGTTGAAGGAATCACACTACGTAATATGAAACTATACGATAAGGCCATAGTAATCAAAACTTCATGGCACTTGCATAAAAGCAGACACATAGATTGATGGAACAGAAATAAACTCACACCTTTATAATCAATTAATATTCAACAGAGGAAGGAAGCACATACAATGGGCTTAAGACTGTTTATTCAATAGTGTTGAAAAAATTGGAAACAGATACATGCATAAAAGTGAAACTAAACCACATTCTTACACCACACACAAGAACAAATTTAAAATTGATCAAAGATTTAAATGTTAAACCAGATACCAAAATATCCTAGAAGAAAACATAGGCAGCAAAACATCAGACATTGCTTGTATCAATATTTTATCAGTAATATCTCCCTAGGCAAGGGAAACAAAACAAATAAACAAATGGACAATATCAAACTACAAGTTTTGAACAGCAAAATAAATTATCAACAAAATAAAAAGACAACCCACTGAATGGGAGAACACATTCGCCAATACATCTGATAAGGGATTAATACCCAAAATTTATAAAGAACTTAAAAAACTCAGGACCAAAAAAGCAAACGACCCAATTAAAAAATGGGCAAAGGATCAGAATAGACACTTCTCCAAAGAGGACATACAGATGGCTAATAGACATATGAAAAGATGCTCATCACTAATCACCAGAGAAATGCAAATTAAAAGTACAATGAGATACCATCTCACACCTGTTAGAATGGCCATTATCAATAAATCAACAAACAAGTGCTGGCGAGGATGTGGAGAAAGGGAACCCTAGTGCACTGTTGGTGGGAACACAGACCGGTGTAGCCACTGTGGAAAGCAGTATGGAAATAACTCAAAAATTAAAAATTAAACCACCTTTTGACCTAGTGATCCTACTTTTGGGAATATATCCTAAGGAACCCCAAACACTAATTC
Source organism: Furipterus horrens (assembly GCF_987537825.1). Lineage (NCBI taxonomy): Eukaryota > Metazoa > Chordata > Mammalia > Chiroptera > Furipteridae > Furipterus > Furipterus horrens. The sequence continues at coordinate 16,275,818 of NW_028327171.1, forward strand.
TAAAGAATGTAAGCATCCCTATATTCATTGAAGAGTTATTTACAATCACCAAGATATGGAAGCAGCCCAAGTGTCCATCAGTAGATGAGTGGATAAAACAACCATGGCATATTCACACAATAAAATGCTACTTGGCTATAAAAAGAGAAAGTTTTACCCTTTGAGACAGTATGGATAGACCTGGAGAAAATTATGCTAAGTGAAATAAATCAGTCAGAGAAAGACAAATACTATACAGTTTCAATCACATGCGAAATCTAATGAACAAACTGAACTAACAAGAAAAATTGGTGCAGACTCACAGATGGAGAGCAGGCTGACAGCTAGTGGTGGGGGGAGGTGAGGTGGTGGAGGGATTGAGCAGAAAGGAAAAGCACTCATGGACGTGGGCAACAGGGTGGTGATTGCTGAGGGGGGGCATGTAAGGGGACTAAATGGTAATGAAAAAATACAATAAATATTAAATAAGACTATTTCTACTTTAATAGATATAGTCCTTTGCAAACAAACACTAGTTAATTATTTTTCACAGTTACTATGGAAGAAGTTTTTTTTGTTTGTTTTTTATAGTTTTGGGTGGCCTGGGGCATACAGATGGGAGAATAAAATATCAGGTCCTCAGTTACTTGATGATTTTGTACTGATAAAATAACTGAATGCAATACATCTCTCATTCTTGGTATATAGTAAAGAAACTTCTTTTAAATAAAGAATAAAAGCTACCTTTGAGAAGAGACACTTTAGGAATTTTACAGTAGACAGAAAAACAATAAAAGTATGAGTTAGTAATATGAAGGTACAATTAATAAGAGCTTACAAGCATGAAAACCATACTCGAATAACCTCATCTAAAGAAATGTGCTAAATCACATGAAAGCATTTGCCTATGGTTTTCTATATCTAATTGTTTTTTGACATTTTAAAACATTTTCATTGAAATATAATTCCTTTCAGACTCGCCAACTGTGCCATAAGAATACCTATGATTTTCTGTTAAGAAAAACATTAAAGAAAACTATATTGTTTCTCTGGGTTTCTAGAAAATGATAAGTAACACTCACATTTAAAATTTTTATTTTCAATTTGTATATACAAAATAACTATTGATTACCAAAGATACATATTCTCTTGAATATGTCATGATGAGGACAAAATAGGCAAAGAAGGGTGATATGTGTGAAAATCCATTCTTTCAAAAGACAAATTGTAAATAGACAGGGAGTGACCTGAGTTAGCTTGTTGTTTAAAATGATATAATGAGTTGTAATAGAAACTGTATTTTGGATAAATTGATTTCAATTTTTTCTGCTATCGATGTTGGAAAGTCAAAGCTACTTATATTTTAGAAATAGTCTTTTGGATAAATTGATTTAAATAAATGAAAGCGGCTTAAAGGAAGTTTGTCTTTAACATTGAGAAAATAAATGGCATTTACCAGCTTCTTGTTATAATTTTTACATCCATGAAAATGCCAGTCTATCATATGATTAATTCCCTATCTTTTTCTTTATATTTCACTTCTCTCTATGCTTGGATTTTAATATGAGTAATTTTGAAAAATAACTGTATGCATTCTGGTGAAAGGGCACCGATTTAGTTTTGTACTTATGTGTCTTATTAGACTCTAAATTACATGAAAGTAGAAACCTACTGTTGTACCGCGCAAAGACAACCTAAGAGTAAAGAGGAAAATGACAACCAGACTTTGGTAAATTTAAATTACTTTCATCTTCACAGCAGAGGGTGGAGGAATTAAAATAGTCACACAATATTATACAGATTCAATATATACCAGAAGTCAATTAGGCAAACTTAAAAATACCAGCAAGCTAAGGTTTTATGGTTTAACAGAAAAAGTCTTTAAATATTACACTTTGACTTTTTCTTCTCTGATTTTAGTTTTAGACTGACTATGGTAGAGTTACCATGTTAAAAAAAGAAATCGCTTATTGCATTCTTGTAAGTCCCTTGGTAAATTGAAGTTCAATGTGAGATACAATAGCATGCAAAACGCTGAAAAAATACAATGATATTGAAATCCACTATGTATTTTGCTGTTACCTTATCGCCTTCAGAGAATGTGATTCCATCCATGGCTCTTTTCCAAGTGATTTCTGGAATCGGCTCCCCTTCCGCTTCACATGTAAGTGTGACTTGACCATTCTCATATGTAGTTTCATTTTTAAGCTGTATTATGTGAGGCTGTACTGTAAAGAATATATACATTACTCAAACTGTATTGGAGGAAAACCCATGAGGGGCTTTAAGTCAACATTAGTGTAGTATGGAATTAACTTTATAGCAGTTACAGTAGCATGCGTTTCCTTCAAGTGGTGCCAACAGAATTGCAGAAAACAGGCAAAAAACTCAGAAAACAATCCACATCTATTATCATTATAAAATAATTTAGAGTCTTACCTACCAACATACAAATTATAATTCCTTTCCAAATTTTTCCAGTTTAAGATATGCTTTATTATGCATTTCTTCTCTTAAACCACTAATTAAATTTCTTCTTTTAAAACCACATGTGTAAGTGCGTATGGGGCAGAGGCAGAAAGGCATCCACTTAGTAAAGATTTTCTCTTAAAACAATTTCAACAAAGAGAAAAGATGATGGCTCTATCCTGACTATGTAGCACATATAAATATATACAGTATTTAAAATATATATGAAATAAAGATACATAAATTGTCTTTATTTATATTATACTAGCTGCTTTATTTTGACCTCAGTTTATCTTAACAGTATTATTGGGCATTGTAGTTAACTAAAGTACTTCTTCACAATTATGAATTCTTTAAAAAGAAAAACATTATATCTACTAATTTAAATAATCTTAATATTAAAAATTATGTCCATCTACAAATTTACATAGCACCACAGAGCTTTATATTTGTAAAGTCTGTATTATCTGCGTTGATTACATTATTAATTGTTGGGACATAAAAGGGATAAAACCCAGTATTTGTTATTTAAAAAAAAGACAAGTAACAGGTATTTTAAAAACTTTAAATGCAATTAAATAGATTGTTTTTAATCTTAGAAAATTAGATTCCTGATATCAGAAATAAAGTATATGTAATGAAATATAGTATACATAATTTTTAACAATTCAGTGTTTACTCCGTCTTAATGGACTTAGTGGCATCATATATATATATACATATATACTACACACACACATGATTTTGTGTCAAACACAATATAGATTTGTTGTTCAGTGTTACTATACAAAAGTGATTAAAACAATGAGGTATATCATATATTTCACACATTATTTTCTATTTGAAAATGTGAAAATATTGAAAATTTACTTATACCTGTTCTTACTCACTGCCACTCTATTAATAATAAGTAAATAAACAATACTTACTATGATCCCATTAAGGTAGATTGAGAATATTACCCTTAGGAATTATCTCAGACACTATAATTTAATTAATTAAATTTTCATACTGAGTCACATTTATTTAATGTGGTAGTTTTTTGGTTTTTTTTAAATCCTCACTTAAGGATATGTTCACTGATTTTTAGAGAGAGAAAGGTCCAAAGGAAGGGAGGGGGGAGAGAGAGAGAGAGAGAGAGAGAGAGAGATCAATTGTTTGCCTCTCCTACGTGCTTCCACCAGAATCAAACATAACAACCTAGGTATGTTCCCTGTCCTGTGTATGGGACAACACTTAACCAACTAAGCCACCTGGCCAGGACTAATACTGTAGGTTTTAAAGAGACTGTTTTCTTTAAGTGGGAGATACTGTTGAAACAAATTATTGACTTGCTATAATTTCTAATAAATTTAAGTTTGTTTGCTCTTCCCTCTATGTGAACAATGTTTTCCTGGCTCTTAGCTTTGCTAACATCTCATCATTAAAGATTCCAGTGTAGACACAGCAAATCATTACCCTTCATAGTAACTTTCCAACACTATGCTATCCAAAATAAGAATTCTCTCTACCCAATACTACCAGATTTATCCATTTTCACTTTTTTCTTAGTTTGTTATTCCAATTTTATTTATGTTAATGTGTTTTGGTATATTTTTTTCTGTCTCATTCTACCAGAATATAAGTGTTATGAGAATTTCTCTGTTCAGGAAATATTTCTATTATGCAGTCACAGGCCCAGCTGGCAGAGGATGTGTCCACGTATGTGACCACCCAACTTTTGGTATGTGGCCCTAGCACCGGTGCATCTTCCAGAGGCAAGCACTGGTCCTTCCTACTGTCACAAGTTCTCCCTCTTTCCCTTTCCATCTCTGCTGTGAAACCATTTTGTCAACAATGTTTAAAAACATAAAGAGAATATAACCAAGTGAGTACTGCATATAATTTTTAGCATCATGCTTCTTAAAGAGAATGTTCATATCCTAACTATTCACCAGCAAAATTGTTTTTCTTCTTGAAAATATAATAAAAACTAAATAAATAATTTACAAAGAAAATGCTAGTTACCTACTCTTATAAGATTACCAAAGAAGGTTATATAGCTTTTAGTAATTATGAAAGATATTTATATTTCCTTTTAATTAAGTGGAAATATTTAATGATAGTTGCAAATCAATAGTTTCTAACTATAGCCTTATTGGTATGCTCTTTTGAAGTATAATGAAACTAAAGCTGATCCCAATATATTTAATTTAAATATTTATGAAGATCAAGTCATAAATATATGAGATCCCAGTATTGTAATTTAAATAAATTTTCTTCAAGCCTCTGTTATGTATGAATCAGCCAATATTTCAAAAAAATTTGAATGTATAATTTCATGTAATTCTGAAAACAATTATATCTGGTAACTGCAAGTTTAAAATATATTTTAGAGTTGAGAAAACTGAGGTTTAATTTTGGAAAATTAGAGTCCATATTATTGATGAAGTAGAATTCAACCCGGACTGCCCTCTGGATATCACAGTTTTAACTACTAAGCTATAATACTTACCAAAGACTTGGAGAAATGCCTGTTTTTCATCATCTCCTGCCTTATTTGTGGCCCTGCAGACATAATGGCCCCCATCACTATTGATTATGTTTCTGACAGTGAGTTCTGTATTGCTTCTTTTCAATATGTACTTTTCATTTTCTTCAACAAGCTTGCCATTCCTACAACAAACAAACAAACAAAAAAAAAAACAAGCAGGAAAAATAAAAGAGGTTGATCTTCATAAATCTGACTTTATAACCCAGGAGAATATCATATACAACTTTTTGATCTGTAGCTGTCAATCATTTCAGGGAGACTGATAGACAAGGTTATATTCCTATAAAAAAAGTTCATTTCTAGTAGCTCAGTAAAACTTAATGCATAAATATTAAAGTTATACTGGAAGACAGTCTGACCTTAGAGACGATAATAATATTTGAACTGTGCTGAAATACTGACAGTAGTCTTAGGCAAAATGCATACTGGTTCAATCTGGACTGTGATTATTAAACCAAAAAGAATTTTCTTTGATGATTTTAATTTATATATTTCTTTTATGTTAGTGAGTCAACACGTATTTATGAGAGCTTTATTTATTAGGTTCCTGGGACATGATTAATAGAATTTCTATGGAAACATCCTTTAAAGGAGTTTTACAATGTAAATGCAGTTTAAATATATAACCAATTTACTTTGAAAATAAACACTGCCAATAAATGGTAAGATGAAAGAATTATGTGAAAATACTGTAAGAGGAATTATGATGAATATGATGACTTAATTCACTAATGAGGAGAAAACACTTTTTTGATAAGTTCCTTATTAGATTTAAATAATTTTTAATACTTTCCATATTCCTTCTGGACCAAAGCCATATTCATTCTGCCCTAATTTTAGCATTTGTTGTCCACGAAGACAACGTCTTCCATATTTTTTAATAATAACTGCAATGGAAAATATTTTAAATATCTTTAAATCTGAAACAATTTCTGCAGTTCCCCTTAATATGTGTGAAACCTTTTTATGCTGTGTATTCTCCTTCATTCTATTTTATTATCCACATTTCCTTTTCTTCTTTTTGCTCTTCTTTCTTCTACATTTTGTTCCTTCTACATTTTTTCTTATAATGGTGTTTTTGATGATTGAATTTATTTTAAGGCCCACTAATGTAAAAAAGTTTAGGATCTATTTTTAGGGCTGGGGAGACCTACTTGCCTCATACATATATAAATTTAAAAAGAAACATATTTTAAAACATTTCCTCTTTTGAAAAAGGACATTTCTATGATACACTAAATGATCTTTCCAATGAATTTCAGTTTTGCTTTCCAGGAAGCATTGGCATATATTCTTAATATAATCCTTATCCTTCTATAACTCAATAACATTTGCTTTTTCAATGTCAATTGACATCTCTAAATAGATCATGAAGTATGCAAAAAATATCAGAAGAGTAGAGTGAAAATTAGGGTTTATAAAAAAACTACTAAGAGCAAATGTATATTAGTACTCTGTACTTTGATCTTTTTCATGTTTTTGCTAGTCAAATATTTACAACTATAAAAATGACATTTCAGCATTTTTGGATAGAATTTCATGTGCAGATAGAGCTTTCAGTGCAGTTGGTGATACAATATATTTCTCAATCTATTCAATGAAAAATATTCACTTAATACTACTACTAATATTGTGGTAACACACAAGAAGTTTCAGTATCCTTTGGTTTATACAACACTCTGCCTATATTATTCACCTGACTGAATCCTCACAATCACCCCATATGTGTATTTTCCCTCTCTTGCCTCATTCACAGGTTATAACTCAAGATTTTAGTTTGATTTTCATATCCCTCAATTCATAAAGCAATATAAGCAGCAGATTAAGTTCTAGTGTTTTTTGTTTTTTTTTTTTTTTCCTGCTAAGGAAGGTTATTTTCCTAGCTCATGTGATATGTTGTACTAAATGTTTGAAGAAAATGAGTGAGACATGGGCACTTATCATGAAGAATTTGTTATATGTATGACTGGCAGTAATAGAAGGTATTATAAATCCCATTAATGAGTTAATAACTTTTTGGGTTTTGTTTTTAGGGTGGTTAGGAAGAGATCTACTACAGTGGGAGAGAAGAGGAAAAAGATGATTGTCATACTCTGGGGATTTTCAAGGGAAACAAAATCCATGATATGAGCTCTCAAGAGCTCAATTAATAAATATCATTAAAGGATAACAAACAAGGTAATAGTTCTTGGTACCTCTCTGCCAACACACCTGTTAGGCAGAATTGCACTCTATCATTCACAATCCCTTTCTCTGAAATGCCATGGTCTGAGAAAATGTCCCAAAGGCTTTTAATGGCCTTCCATGAGCCCATCCTTTGGAACTCAAAACATTTCTCTAAGTGTCCCTTTTCCAGGTGTACAAAAATAGGGGTTAAGATCAAAGAATTAATGGAAGCTATACAGAAAGGTGGAATAATTCAACTCTTTTTCATAATGTAGTAACAGGAATATATGTACCCTTCCATTTCAAACAACAAAACACTGGACACACAGGTTAAGTAACAGTTACAAACACTGGCCAATAAGTAGAGCCTGACTGTGAACTCTGAGGACCATCACAGCTACTTCCTGAAGACAGTTTCCAGGCTACGGTTGATAGAGGGAGAACCTAGACAGAGCCAGGCAGTGTACCTGAGTTGTAAGACAGAGTTCTTAGCTGAGTGAGGTAAAGTGGCTAGATTCTGTGGGCCAGAAACATGCCTTGGATAACAAAATAAACAAGCAAAAAAAAAAAAAAAGAATGAAAAAGAAATAGACAGATACATGCAGAGAACAAACTGATGGTTGCCGAAGGAGAGGGAATGTGGGGGAATGGATAGAGAAGGTAGGGATGGAGAAGTACGAATTGTTAGCTACAAAATAGTCATGGAGGTGTTCAAGCTAAGCATAGGGCATATCAATACACTGTAATAAGTTATGTGGTGCCAAGTGGGTACTTAAATTATATGACAGATTACTTTGTAAATTGTATAATTGTCTAACTACTATTCTATATACACCTGAAAGTAATATAACATAATTTCAACTGTAATGAAAAATAAAGTTTAAAAATGAAAAGCAAAAAAATAAAGTGTACAATTAAAAACAAATGAATAATAAAAGGAAACATTTTGTCTTACAAAACAAATGATCAGGGTTATAGGTGCACTTTTGATTTAGGTTAAGTTATTCTGTTGATCTCTTTAACAGAAAATGTAAACTGAAAACTAAAGCATAATATCTTCTTAAAGAAAGTTCAGAAACAATGCTTTCCTTCCTGACAGAATGATAAGTCTGCAAATATTGTTCTAATGAGCATGATTAAGGACCCCGGCCTGAGGGATATGGGTGCACAACCCACCTGTACCAAGAGATGGTGGGCTCCGGAGAACCAGAGGCCCTGCAGGACAATGTGATATCTTCTCCTCTCTCAGCTGTGGCATTAAACGATTTCTGAGGCATTGTGATGCCTGGCGGCACTGAAAACAGATAAACATAGATAAATAGAGATGAGAAACATTGCACCCATACCATTGGGGCATTTTTACCACTGCTTTTTGCTGTTGTGGTTAATGCTAAGCTTTAAAACTTGACAGTCAACATCTGTATTTATATCACTAGACCTGACTTGGCTGTGTAGATCATTGATTTACCTTCTGATGTAGGATAGAATAATTAGATAATTCACTCTAGTGCTATTTTACGATTTTGAATCTATCAAACTAAACAACAAAACAACAAATAAACATTTTAGTGTGTGTGTGTGTGTGTTTGTGTGTGTGTGTACTTTTATAAAATAATGCTCACAAGAACACAGACTATTCCACCCTGATTTACAGCAATACTGAGATCCACTTGGAGCATGAACAGATTTCCTATTCGGGTTTTCATCGGTATATGTAATTCTATAAGTAATCATTCACTGCTTCAAGACAGGGCTTTCAAATTAGGTGTCAAACCATAATGTTCTTTCTGATTAACTGCATTTAATTTCTTTAAACAACCACAGAACATTTTATAAAGAGAAACTGCTCAAGCAATAGAGGGTATGCAATAGATTTTCATGAACAATTCAATTTTAAAATTAAGCTTCTCCAATTTCTAACTAATTACATTGCAAAACTGTAAATGCTGCACATTTTGGACATGTTGAAACTGTTACTGAAATGCACTGTTTGCAATAAACAAGTCAATAGCATCTATAATTGAAGCTAAATTTCAAAGTACAGCATAAATTTTGATTTAATGCACACATTTTTGATTTTTAATTGAATATGACAAAACGATATTCCCCAAATTAATTATCTTAATGTTTTTTTTTTTTTACATATAGTAAACAACTTGACAAGATAGGCATTTACCAGTGTGACTATAATTAAATATCTCTACAATAGCATGGAGTTCAGCATTGATAACACATTATTGCTATTGATAGTGGGGAGAGAACTGAAATGTATCTTAGTAATTATGACAATAAATCAAATTCTGCCCTCACAAATATAGATACAAGGGGCATAATCTGACATGCTGTTTCTAAAGTAACACAATAATTCTTATTATAATAGGATGGACCAATTTTCAGATATTAATCAGAATTTTAAGTACATGAAATTTAACTTTCTGTATCTTGTTTTCCATCTCTTGTAATTATGAAAAAAAAAGAACACTTTAATAAAAATGTGTTGCTTTCATTTGGTTATTATAAATGTAGTTGTAAGTCCACTATGACTATTTTTTATTACAACAATGAAGATTTTAACCCATTACATAGGTAATTATAGTGAAAAATAAACTCTTAAATTGACATTTTCTCTCAAGTAAAGCATTTGTATACATAGCAACACTTCCAAATGGAGAATCACATGCTCCGGTGGTCGCCTGTTACTGTTACTAACCTAAACAAGTTATTCTTTATCATAGTTCTCTTTTCTATATATAAATTGCACTGTATATGCTGGATAACCTGTAAGAATGGACTAATCTTAATGTTTCTGTTTTATTATACATTGACTCTGCTAACGAAATACGTGTTCTTACAGTGTAGATTAGCAGAACAGTATTAATACTGCATATTTATGAAGTACTTTGAAGAACAGTTCCAGAATTATTCTGAATAACAATAGCATTTAAATTTGCAGAGATGTTCACTAGTTCAGTGGTGAAGACCTTCAGGAAGATTTTTAGCCATTGTTTCAGACTATAGAGTTTTTGTACATATATTTACCCGATTGCTTATAAATTTGCTATGGACTTGGATTAAATTATTTTAAAAGGGATTACAATTACATTTCATTCCAATTTATTTTGCTCTCATACGACCCACATCTATTATTTTAACTTCTAAAGAATACTTTTTTTTCTATTTGACTATATCCAAAGCGTCCAGTTTTAATAACTTTACTAAGATTTACATTCTGTGTATGTTAAGTAGTCAATCCAGAGTCTCATAGTATATTCAAAATCTAGGATATAATCTAAACATTTTTGCCTATTAAGGACTAGAAATATGTCATGTTAATGGGATATGCCAGTGGCATGATGACATATGTTGGATTATCTAAAGACTAAAGAATCTATTTTAAAAACTTTCCAGAGTTAAGATTGAACCATCTAGAAACTGATGAAAAGATAGTCTCTGCAAAAATGTAATGCATTTAAAAATAAATAAATATTATAACTAAAGTTTTAATTACAAAAATATTCAAACTGAAAAAAAGAACAAAACTTGCAGATTTATATTAATACAAATGGTCTAATCTCATGAATAAAAATATATGTAGTGTCAAAGTGGATAACCATAAATAACCAAATTCTATGTTTGTCTATTGAAATGCCACTTAAAATATAATAATATAGATAGAAAAAAGGTAAAATAAAAAATAAACCATTTAAACATTAATTATAAGAAGTCTGATGTCTCTATGTTAATAAATATCAATGACAGCAGATTTCAGAGGAAATAATACATAATATAAAGTGAAAGATTACATAATAATAAAAAAGCCAGTTTTCCAAAAACATATGACAATACTACATGTGCATTCACATCACAAAAGAGGTTCAAAATATGTGAAACAAAACTGAGAGAAAAGAAAAGAGACTTAGACAGATTCAAAATTACTCTCTGTCACTTTGATGCTTAAGAAATGAGAAAAAGGACAAAATATATATTAATAATAAGGGAAATAATACTGTTAAGAACACATACAATAAAATAGATAACAGGAAAAAAAAAGAATAGAGTATATAAAGAAACCAACAAAGATTCCTTGAAACAATAATACAATTAAGAAGCATTTAGTAAGACACAGAAAGAAAAAAGAAAGTGATAATACAGATTGCCCATATCAGGAATCAAGGAAGGAATTTAACTATGGATTTCACACACAGTACATGGATAAGAAAAGAAATGATGCAGCAGATCTTGCATACGAAGTCAACAGTGCTGAAGACTTAGACCACTTCCTTGAAAACAACAAACTTAAGGTGAATCACTCCAGATGAAATACTTAACTCAAATAGTCCTGTTAACTGTTAATGTGGTTAAAAGTACTCTGAAAAGAAAACCTCTACAATCAGATGGTTTATCTGGTGAACTTAATCAAATGTTTAAAGAAATAATATCTTTCCTATACAACCTCTTCAAAAAATAAAATAAAATGGAATATTTCTTGACTCATTTATAGACCTAGCATTAAAATGATAATTTAAACCAGAGGGGAGTTGAGGGGGATGTAACAGGGGACAGAAGGGGAAGGGCCTAGTCAAGGAACAAGTATAAAGGAATGATGACGCACATGGACAGCAGGGTGGGGACTGAGTGTGGGAGCAGAGGGGAGATGGGGCAGGGGAGAGCAAGGGGGTGTGGAAATTGGGACAACTGTAACTTAACAACAATAAAAAAATGAAAGAAAAAAATAGTAATACAAGCAAAACATTTTTGTTAAAGAAAAACAAAGTTATAGAAATTATACTACCTGATTTTAAGTTGCATGTAAAGATAATAGAGATTAGGGCAATGTGATAATGGCAATGGGACAGACACAAAGACCGTGGAAAGGAAAGGAGTTCAGAAATACTCATACAAATACAACCGATTTTTATTTCACGAAGTCCGATGGAGAAACAACAATCTTTTTTTTTTTGTTTTTTGTTTTTTGTTTTTATTATTATTTTTTTTTAATTTTGGTTTTTCAATTACAGTTGTCCCCTTTTCCCCTAATTTCTCTCCCCCACCCAAACCAATCTTTTAATAATGATTTTTAAACGACTTAATATCAATCTGCAAATACGTGAAACTCACCACAAAACTCACTCGTTATACAAAAATGAATGTCAAATGGATCAAAGGCATACAACTATAAAATTTCCATTACAAAACGTGGGAGACACTTTTCCTGACTTGGGGCTAGGTGAAGGGTTCTTAAACACAACACCAAAATAACAAACCATAAAAGAAAAAAGATTAATCATTCTATTTCTTAAAAATTAAAATGCTTTGCTTTCTGAATGACACTTTAAGATAAGAGAATGAAAATGGAAGCCACAGCATGTGAGAAAAATTAATTACAAATAAGTACTTGACCAAAGAATTGCATCCAAAATGTATACTTTTAAAAATGTAAATTCAACAATAAGAAAATATACAAAGACTTAAATAAACACATCACTAAATAAGATGTTTGGAAGCAAAAATGCACTTATAGTATTTTTACAAGCAACTGTCAAACTACCAGAGTGAAAAAAACAAACATCCATTCAGAAAAGAGGCAAAGATATGCAGAGGCATCTCACTGAAGACACACAAATGAGATACAAGCCCATGAAAAGATGTTCACTCTCATGAGTCTTTGCATAATGTCTTTGCATTATTAGTGAAGAAAAGCAAATGAAAACCACCAAGGTCTACTACACACTTGTTATGTGTAAAATTAAAAACAAAAAATTTACAGCAGCCCTGGCTGGTGTGGCTCAGTGGACTGAGCGCCGGCCTGTGAACCAAAGGGTTGCTGGTTCAATTCCCAGTCAAAGCATATGATTGGGTTGCAGTCCAAGTCCCTCGTTGGAGGCATGTGAGAGGCAACCACAGATTGATGTTTTTCTGCCTCTTTCTCCTTCTCTTCCCCTCTCTCTAAAATTAAATAAATAAAATCTAAAAAGAAACAAACCTTACATCAATGGCTGGTAAGAATGAGGTAGAAGTTGAAATTATAAATTATTGGTGAGAATTGAAACCTCTATAGCCATTGAGGAAAATGATTCAACAGCTTCTTTTAAAGTTAAACATACACCTGCCTTATGCCCCTACAATCCTAATCTGAAGTATTTGCCCTAGATCAGCAATGTTCAACTGTTTTTATCTAATCTTCATATCATGGCACATATAATTTAATCACTAAAATTCTGTGGCACGCCAAACAATGTTATATTTTTGCTGATCTGAATAAAAATATGTATAATTTTGATTCATTCACAGTAGATGACTGTTGTCCTGTTGACTGATGTCATTTGTTTTTATTTGATAATCTAAGGGAAAAGAGGTCCGTGCCCCTGACTAAATATGCACAGTCAGGTATTGCATGTTTTAAAACTTTGGGGGGCACACCAGTTGAAAACCACTTCTTAGACCAATGAATGGACTTAAGGTCACACAACAAACTGCACATACACAGATATATAGCAACTCTATAATTGTGAAAAGTGGGCACATGTAACAATCTGACCAATTCTCGAGATATTCTGATGAATAAAATGAGACATTCTCAACAGTTACATGTTGGATTACCAATTTATATGACACTTGGAAAGACACAATGATAGTGACAGGAAAAGGAGTGGTGGTTGTCTGGGTTTAGAAGATGCAGGAAGGCGTAGCTACAAGGGAAAACACCGAGGAGTGGAGGAGATGAACATCCATTCTGTATACTGTGTTAGTGGTTATAGGAAAATTGCAGAACTATAGTGAATTTTACTCTATGCAATTTGAAAATAAACAGGCAAACTTCTTAAAACTACACCTTGTGAGGGTTTTTTAAAATTCTAATTGTTTTATGATAATTATTAATAGATTCAATAAGCAGATATCCTGGAACAGTCCACAGCTCCTGGAGAAGTCAGTTGCAGATTGTTGTAAAGCAGGAATATCTCAAAAACTTTCCTGAGGGAGTGCCTGTTCTACTCCAATTCATCGAAGTCCTTCTCTTTCTTTAACTCACTGCTCTGATCTACCCAAGGTATTCTGAAATCCTCTTACTCCTTGCAGCTTCTTTTTATCTATCAGAAACTGCATATTCCACTGCTTTTATATTCTTCATGCTCCTGAGATACCCGGAATGTTGGCCGTGTTTCAGTGAATGGCCTCATTTCTTCCCAACTATCGTTGTAATCCCCCCGCTCTCAATACAGTGTCAAAACTGCAGCACAATTAAGTTAATTAACAAAAATAAATAAATAAATTGCGAAACAAAATGTGTAAACAAAATAAGTATAATTTTCAGAGGTGTGTGCCAGATGCTGAAGGCAAGGCGGGAGGAGAAAGCTCTCCTGTGTGTGAATATTTTAAACTCTGTTAGAGAGCAGCCTTGGGAAAACCCGCTATTTGGTTCTGCTTCCTGATCTGTCGCTTCATCTTCAGGGTAATCCTGTGGCACAAATGATAGCATTTAAAAGCCTTTTAATTCCTGCTCCTTCCTGCCGTGAGCCCTTCTACTGTGTGGTCTCTGTGTGTGTTTTGCTACTTGGGTGCAATAGCAACTTCTCTGTGAATTCTCTCTTTCAAGTTGTGTAAAATTCTTCATTTTTTTCTGGGAGAGTGTCAGTGGGGAGGGGATGTTAAGAGGTGTCAGCATGGTTATATTTTAATGTAGAAAATGTGACCTGTGAATATAAAATGAAAATAAATATTAAATTAAAGGAAGCGACCTAAAAATAAGTAGAAAGAAAAAAATTAGACACAGATATACACATATATCTGAAATTATTTTGAATTCAGTACTGTATGGGAGACTACAATATTTTGAGGTCAGAATTTAGGTTTAAGTAAGCCATATGACGTTGAACCAAACACACTGCTATGATAGGTTATTCAGATCCTTAAATAATGTTCATAATTTTGTTTACTGCACTGAAATACATACGCAAGAATGTCGGCTTCCAGCCAAGACGTAGTATATCCTACCACCTGAAACAACTGAACATTTACACGTATTGTATAAAATAACAGCCTTCAAGATATTTCTAATCGGTCAACAGAATGATTCCACAGTGATCTCTGAAACATGAGAGGAAATGGGGTGAGTCCCATTACTGCCCCAGCCTACTCTCTAGAGAGGATTTCTAAGCTGCACTATGGAGAGGAGGAGCCCAGGTGGAGTCTAGAAGTCAGAGGAGTCAAGAAGTCTGCAGAAGCAAAGGTTTCTGGCTACTTCACAGGAGAGAGTGCCAGACAGGAGCATGAACAGTGATGACTTCCTGACATCTGCAGTGAGTTCCCTTGAGTTTTCTTCAGATGAGTGCTGATGACCGTGCATCCACGAGAGGAAACCACGGAGACAAGGGAAAAAAAAAACTTCCCCAATTGGAAGGAATAATTTCCGAAGCTCAAATAGAGCACAGAACAGTTTATACTCCCAAAGCTAAAATAACAATTTTAAAATACTCTCTAATGCATGTCAAATAAGAATATTCAGAAATAATTTACCTCAGAAGTGGGGCAAAATAAACTCTGGAGATGATCTCATCTAACTAAGCTTAAATAAATAAAATGAAAGGATTAAACTGTTTCCAAGTACCTTATCTGCGTTCCCAGACAAAGATCGAAAATATTTAAAGAAAAACAAAAAACATTCAGCACATTACAGAGGTAAAATCCCCAACATTCGGCATATAAATTAAAATTATTAAGTATGCAAAGAAGAAAGAAACATGAGACATGGTGACTTAAAAATACAATCAACCAAAACTGACCAAGAAGAGAAACAGCTGATATAATCAGTAGACAAGAATATTAAAGCAGTTATTCTATCTCCACTCCATATGTTCAAGAATCTGAAAGAAAACCTAACCGTGTTAGAGTCATGTTAGAGACAAAAGATATTTTTAAAAATCTATTCCTCAACCCTCTGCCTTCACAGTGGGGAGGTGGGTAATAGGGGGTATCTATAATATAGTCAAATATATATCCTGAAATCAAAAGTACATGAGATAGGGTTAATTGTAGATTAAACATTGCAAAAGAAAATATTACTTACTGGAACTTATAGCAACAAAGACTATCCAAAAGTTAATACAGGAAGAACAAGTAGCTAAAAGTGAATAAACAGAACATCCGCGAGCAGTGGAGTAAGTTCATGTTGCTTAACATATGAAACTGGAGTCCCAAAGGACTGTGGGACAAAAACAATATTTGAAGAGCTAATGGCTAAAACATTTCCAAATTTTATAAGAAGTATAATTCAAATTTGTCAAAAAACCCAAATATAAGAATAATGAAGAAAACTATAACCAGGTGTACTGTATCCAAATTGCTTTAAACAATTGATAGAGAGAAAATCTTCAAAAGCCTGGGAGGACTGGGTGGGTGGCAGACCTCACCCACAGAGGTACACTAACAAGAAGAGAAGAGACGTTTGATATGAAATAACTATGTCAAAGATAATGGCTCAGAAATATTTAAGGTACTGAAAGGGGAAGAAAGAAATTGTCAATTTATAATTCTATACCGAGCAAAACTTTATTTCAAATATGAAGGTGGAGCAAAGACTTTCTCAGCTGTGCAGTAGGTGAAGTTGGTCATTCTCAGCAGACCTGCACTGTAAGAAATGCTATCAGATGGAAATCTGGATACACAAGCTGATGGAGAGTCCTAGAAATGGTAAGTATGTGGACATAAAGAAAAGCCTTATATTCTTTATGAATTAAGTCATGTTAAGAGCTGACTGACAATTTAAAGAAAACAAAAATAAAACCATATATTGTGAAGTCGTGGTAGATAAATACTGTCACTCCCCGCCCACCACAACACGCACAAAGATGTCAACACTCTAAACCCAGCCACCTATGAATACATTAAGTTACATGACAAAAGGGACTTTGTAAGCATCATTATCACCACAGATATCAAAATGGAAGAGTATCTTACATTATCCAGGTAAGAAATATGGCATGAGGTCTTAAAAACAGAGTTCTGGCTGGAAGCAGCAGCAGAAAATGCAACAAAAGTGCATGTCAGAAGCATTCCAACTGTGAGAAACACTTAAGGCACCAGTGCTGACACTGGAGGAAGAAGTTTTGGGGGGAGGGTTGGGCTTCTCAATGCTAAGTGCAGCCTCCCCCAGGTGACAACCAGAGATGAAACAGGGCCTCAGTCCTACAGCAGAAAGACAATTAATTCCGCCAATGACCTGAATGATATTGTTAGAAGAGCTTCTTCCCCAGAGCCTGCAGCAAGGGTTCCGATCCTGCTGACTCCTTGATTTTTATAATATATTATAAAATTAATTATAGTATTAATATATTTCTAGAATACCCTTAACAGATCCCTGCTGAGCCTACTTAGATTTTGAACATACAGAAACTGTGAGATATTAAATTTGTGTTGTTTTACGCCACCCCAAATTTGCAGTAATTTGTTACACAGAAATAGAAAACTAATTCAGGGTTTACAACTTATGTGGATATAAAATGTATAATAACAACAGCAAAAAGACTGGAAGAGGGCATTGTTATTTAACATGTGATAGGGTATAACATCATTTGAAGGAAGATTATAAAAATCGACTGCTAAAACCACATCATGAGTTATAGTTAATGAGCCAGCATAGACAATTAATCCATTGATATAAATTATGCCAAAAATATAAGAAGGAAGGAATAGAAGAAAAAGAAAAGAAAGACTGTATGAGGAAGAGAGAAAAATAGAACCTTATCATAATAACTTTTGCTCCCTAAAAAGCCAGTATTAGAAAAACAAAAAGACAAGCCTCTGATTGGGTGAAAAAATGTCTGAATGATGTATCTGACGAACAGTATAAACAAAGATTTTAAAATCTCAGTGGTAAGAAAACAAGCCATTAAAATGAATTAAAATTTTTAAAAGACACTGAATGGTGAATACCAATATGAAAAGCTGTTCAACATCTCCTGTCATTAGACAAATGCAAATTATTCTATTATTGTGAAACCACTAAACACTTATTAGAATTCCTAAAGATCAAAGATCTTACTTTATGACTTTCTGATGAAGATGTGGAGCAACTGGAATGTCTGTATTCTGCTTCTCTGAATATAAAATGGTACAACCACTTTGTAAAACAATTCGACAGGTTTTTTGTTGTTGTTGTTGTTCTTTTTTAAAATCTACACAGATATTTATTTTAGCAGAATAAGCAGTGGGAAAAATAAAGAAAATTTACGATGACTCATCGGTAAAGACATTATGTCAGTTACAGAAATGTGGCAGTGTTTTGCTCTTTTTGAAGGTGAACACATACCTGCTACATGATGTAGCCATACCTCTCACAGACATTTACCTGAGATAAATAAAAGGCATATACAGATGGTTAAAGCAGCTTTATATGTAAGCCAAAAACTTGAAACATCCCAAATTGCCACTGGGTGAATGGATAGCAAGCTGTGAAATAGTCCTAAAATTGAATACAGCAGTCCCTCGCTATAGCGCGGTTCACTTATAGCAGCCTCACTGTATCGCGGGATTTTAAAAAATATTATATTTAATTATCTATCGCCAATATTTTGCTATATCACGGGATTTTGCAGTACTGTATATGCATGTTGTTAAAGTTACGTAGGTTTAAGAGTGTAGAATAAATATAAGGTTCTTACTTCATGGGGGCATCTGGAACATAATACCCATGATAAGTGAGGGAATACTATTACTAATCTAAAAAAAATAGTGCATTATTGCAGGGGACAGCATGAATGAATGTCAAAACAACTTTACTGAGTTTGAAAGAAGTCACTTAAAAGTAAATATAAAGTGAGTATATCGTCGTCGTCGTCGTCGTCGGCAGCCGTCCGTCTCGAGAGACGATGGTGTAGCTTCTTCAGAGTCTATCTGCACCGCCAAGAATGGCTGTGCAGTCCGACTCGGGAGTGACATGGTATCTGTCTCCTCCCGTGTTGAATCGACATCTTGCGATGACGCTGAAGCTACAGAGCCTGGGCAGGGTAATATGGAGGGTCTGCTGTTGCCCATGCAGCAGACCCCCCCTCTCTTCGCAGCTGAAGGGTCCAAGGGAAAGACGGAGTCGATACAGCTTGGGTTCAGGTGCGCCGCAGGAGTTGCCGGTGTTGACTACAACGTCAAACCGCCTTAGGGACTCCGGCTCCAGATTTTCTGTCGGGGTTTACTCCCTTAGCCTTTCCCCTGAAGAGGTATGCCTCAAGGCAGCGGAGGTTTTTTGGAGTCAGAGTTTTCCTTCTCTGATGTACCCTGACTGGAAGATCGAACCAGCGACACTTAGCTCGCAGGCCGACGCTCAATCCACTGAGCTAAACCAGCCAGGGTGAGTATATACTGCACCATTAACTATATAAATTCTGGAAATTTGTGGGTAATGGATATATTCACCATATTTACTTTCTTGATCTTGGTGACTGTTTTACAGAATATATTCTACCATACATACTCTATTTAAATATGCAGTTTATTGCATATTACACACAAATCAATAGAACAGTTAAAATACATGCAAAATAACTATAACTAGATTAGTAGATTGGCACTATAAGGGGATAAATGCCCTCAATGTAATAGTAAAATAATTTGGATTGTTTAACCTAAAGAGAAAAGCTAAGTAGTAATAATGATCAAATAAAATATTCTTTGTGATTGGGTAATGACACTTTAGTACAACATTATTAAAAATTGAAAGAATCATTCTAAAAGCTATTGACTTCTTTCTGTATACAAAACTCCAAGGTTTTCTTTGAATTGATAAAATATTACTTCTGTTCTTGAAGCATTAATGGTCTAGTCTATGACATAACTTCACACATAAATGGGTACTTTCAAGTCAGTGTGGAAGCTACACAACAGAGAGATTACAGACTGGAGTTGGATTATATCTCACTTGGAAAAGTTCTAAAATCTTTCTGGGGAGACGTGAATGTCTGTTCATTGGCTTTCAGCAAAGATAAAGACTGGAATTTATGATGAACTGGAAACTTCCTTAGGTATCCAAAAATCACTTTCTGCGCTGATAATTTGCAACTGGACTCACCAAGAGTCCACTCTGCCCCTTCTGCTCTGATAGCTTCTTTGAGATTTTTCACTCAGATCTTGGTGGTTTAGACTGAAAACACAGCAACATGCTTGTGTGTGGACAGGGCCTTGGGGGGAGTTGCACAAACATTGTCTCTAGAAGGCCTGATGCCTCCATTCTTTTCTTCTTACCGCACCATATAATGTCCTTTACAACAAAGCCTTTACATACGCGTATTCTGTGTAATCTGGTAACTCCTTCCAAATACCTAACTTTTAAAAAAAGTTACAGAGATGTACCCAATGCTATGAGGTCTCATGGAGAAAATCGTGTAATAAAGTGGGTTAAACTTAAAAAAATATTGCCAGAAATGAAGATTGAACTAAATATTTCAGTACAAATGGAAATATGGAAAGCAACGTGGCCAAAAAGGAGAGAGAGAGAAAATAATATTTTAGACAGAGGCTGCACACTCTCTCATCCCAATAAAACTAAGTGAACCTGAATAAAGGGGAAAAGCATATTGTACTTAAAAATATAACCTAGTACAGGAAACTATTTTGACTTACAACTGGATGCTTACTTTGTATCTAGCCAAAATTAAATCATCTTGGCCTCTTAACTAGTTTCACTGTTAAGAATGCACATGTCCTGGATACCTACACTTTAATTATAAAGGCAGTTAAACAGTATGCCAAGAGCAGCAAAAAGAAGGCAAGGGATATAGGTCATAAGCAAACTGCATTGAGAATCAAATACAGACATGGCCTCCTAAATTATCCTTTAATGCGGCTCATTTTGAAAAACAAAACACATGAATGTCTCCACCAAGTACTAAAGCATGGATTGTGCTGAAATGTCATGTGTGTCCACGCATGTCAGGTGGTACCCTGAGGGTACGTTTGCCTTTACTGACTGATTTTATGAAATGAAAAAAAGAAAAGTACGATTGAAGAATCCTGTGGTCCTCGATAGATTTGATTATTTTTGTTGTTGTTACAAATGATAGGATTCACTTCTGTACGTCTTTAAAAAAACAAAACAAACAAACAAAAACAATTTCTACATGACCAGAAGGAGACTGTCACCCAGGGGTAAGTTCAGTTGGGTGTCTGATTCAAGTCATGAGAAAATGCTGCCTCCTTTTTAATTGGGGATTAAAAGGAGTGTGTTGTAAAGTGAATACAAGCTTTTCTACAGCCTTTCAAATAGGACGTGTGCCACTTCAAGTATATTTAGGAAATTCTAGACTAAAGAGAAATGCAGATTGATGAAAAAGTAAGAAACTGCACTAACTATTCACAGCAATTATTTATTTTGAGGGCAAAGGCAAGAAAGATTTTCTTAGATCTTTGTAGGTGATATACCTACCTATCAGTTTTTCTATTATTTGAAAATATTTAAATTAGCGATTGGATAAGAGTTAAAAAGAAAAAAATACATATTTTACTGGTTATCTTTGAAATGTAATGGGATCATTAGGGGAAAAAAAACACCTTAATGAAATTTAAAAATATTCTTTTTTTTGACAAATGTTTATTTATTGACCAATTGGCCAATTACACACTGTATATTATTGCTATAAGTCACAAATTCCTTCATAATTTGCAGTCATTAAATTGACAAACTATCTCTGCATAGCTGTCAATTTAAATATTGATGTAGGATATAAAGTTCACTTTATATTTGGACATAGCTTTACATTTATAACATTGCATAATATTTAAAAAAAATTCAGACTTTATACTTTTCATAAAAACAAAATTATTTCCCTAGTTTCCTTAACATTAAAAAATGGCTAGAAACAGGTAGGAATGCAGATCAGTGCCTGAGTGTCACAGCAGTAAGAGTGCACTGTACAATCAGATACTTATTTACACAGAGACCTGTGGATACTGTCATCACTGTTAATGTCACTGTTCAAAGGAAGATTAAAGACACAATCGCTTTAAAATTATATGACTAGGTGTTTTCATCCACTCTCAATTGTTGTTGCCTCCATCATTCCTAGTTTGAATTGGCGATGAGTAGATCATTCTTCACAAATTTACCAAAGATTCAGAAAGTAATGAATCATTATATCTTGAAGAAGTATTTTATAAAAATAAATCTACAGGCTATATTTTAAAAGTAAAATTTATTGCCAGGTCATTCATCAATATGAACATTTTCTGAACAGCTCTGGAGAGCATTCTGTTTAACTAAAGGCTAGTAATCTCACTGTGGAAGAATGGCAAGAGGTTAAAGCAAGAGAAATGATGTGATCCTCTTTTAAAGAATGTACCCATGATTTGTGTGTAAGTCTGTGTGTATGTGTGTTTGTGTGTGTAATATCATGGTCTAGTAAAAATGTCCTGGCATTTTTAGAAAAGTTGGCTAGCCATTTCAGCAAGTATATAATAATGCTATAATAAGTTATAAAAATAAAATGCAGCCGCTGAGATTTTAGTGAAATGAAAAGAAAGGTTTAGACATTTTGTAAAGCATGCCTGAAACTCCAAAAAAGAACAAGTCCAAAAACATTAAAAAAAATGGGAAAATATTTGAGAAATATCAAGAGTACATCAAGACTTACCAGATAAGGGAAACCAGGTGATCAGAAATAGAATACTGAAGTCATGTGGTGAGATTTCTCTCAAAGTATCAACCAGAAGTACCTGTGAAGTTATCTACATCCTGTGCCATTTTTGACTCAGAAAAAAACACCAAAAGAATAAGAACAAGAACAAGAATAAAACATCCTCCTCATGTTCAAGGTAAATCTTTCTTGCAAGTGTCCTGCACTCTGAGCACTTCCTCAAGTCTTAATTAAACTCTGTAATGTTTCCCTCTTAGTAGGCGATTCCAACAAGCAGAGGCAATAGGTGAGGTATCATCAGTCCTTTCATTCTTCAATGAAAGTCCATGTACATTTCCTCTCCAAGTCTTTATGATGTGACTTTTAACCAGGCAACGAAAAAGATACCATTCACCCTCATGTCTATTATAGCCTCATCATTACCAAATTCAGCAGGTGTATTTTGGTTCATACCTTATTGATCACTTCTGCCTGCATTCGCAGCACTGGAAGTCTGGAACCCACACTACAAGTCTTCCAATTACACTCCATTACTCTCGCCTCAGCGGGACATGTACCACAAAGGTTTTGCTTCTAATACCATCTGATTATACACCTTCCTCTTCATTTCCTGGTCTCTGGCACAGGCCCTGATTCTCTCTTACTTGAACAGATTTTGTCCCTGCCTCCATCCTTGCTCTCTAGTTTCCCTGCACATCAATGTCTGTTCATCTCTGTCACATTAAAGAAAGTCCATATCCCTCCAAGGCCCAGCCCCACTGCTTTCCAGCTGCATCTCCACCTAACCCCTAAACCAGCACACCACCATCATTTCTTCCCCAAAGTATTATATTCCAGTAACAGTTAAATTATTGAATCTCTTTTCACAACCCACTCATTTGCAGATGCTGTCTTCCCCAAAATAACACTCTTCATCAATAGATTTAAGATATTTAAGCCAAACACAAAATGCCTCTGTCTCTTCTGGAGTTACATTAGGTGCCCTTTCTTATTATAAAATAGTCTGGGAATATCTATAAACTTGCACATATTATGTGCTCTTGTATCAATCTACCTCATGGTAAAGTTGATTAAGTTATGTAGATAAAGCTGTGATTGCTTGAGAGAAAGAATGTTGCATTAGGCCTGTTAGTATCTGAAACATAACAGTGTGAAAATATAGGTGCCACCTCACGTTTACCTGTTGAATGAATATATAAATGCATTATAAATCAATCCAAGAAAAATCTTCAGCTAAATTTCTCATGTTTTGATAAAGTTATAAAAATTCATAGGAAATTATCATTATTGGTATAAGGTGGGGTTTATCAATGTCTAAAACATGCTCAGGGTAGTGATTTCAGAAGTTCCCCCTATGTCTGACTGTGTTTGAACTCATTAATTAGAAAAAAGCTACTGGGATTGCATTGATCTGCTTTCCTGTGATAACAAAGGATTCTAAAATCTCAGAGCTTAAAAAAATATGCTCTCCTCTTATCTTATTACGTGTCTGCACCTGCAGATCAGCTGTGTGGCCCTGTTCTGCATGCCTTCATCATGCTGCCCAAGGGGACGGAGGTTCCTGTTTGGATTGTGCTAGTTTCATGGCAGAAGAATGAGAGAAGCAGCACAAGATACTTCTTGAAGCTTGATTTCAGCCATGATGTCATATTATGTTTGCTTATATGCCATTGGCCAGAGCAAGTCACACCATGAATTGGGTGGGGAAGCATATTCCGCCCACTGGTGGCACCGCACTTCATATGTTAATGAGCATTGAAGTAGGAGGATGGATAGATACTGTGAAAAACTACACACAGGCATTGAGAAGTATAGCAGGGAAGTCAGAGAGCATATATATATACATATATATATATATATGTATATATATACACACACACATATATATATATGTATATATATACACACACATATATATATGTTAACCTTTAGTATTGCTGGTACTACAGAAGAAATTAGCAAGGTTATCTTTCAAGTAATTGTTAAAAGCATAGCGTATATATTAGAAGAAAAAAAATGTGAGAGGAAAGTTTGCACAGAGGGAACAATGGGGAAAAAAGCAGAGCTTCTTCCAGAGCCGGGGTTTGGCAAGGAAGCGTGAAACATGAAGACACCGTGAACTTCTGGACAATTGAGGGAGAAGGCGGGCGAGGACCCAGAAAGGTCCAACACATAGTCCAAATCATTTAGGATAAAAACCAGTTGCAATTCTAGTACATAACTCATTTTTACTGTTTTATTTTTAGTTATTATTTTTAAGTATTATTATTTTAACTAAATTTATTGGGCTGTGCAATTCTATGACACATCATCTCTATATCGCACTGTGTGCCCACCACTCAAAGTCAAATCTTCTCTTACAAATTGAGGGCTCAGTCAATATCAACAACTGTTATTAAACAGGCAATATATCTATTCTGCAAACCCAAATAAAATTCTGTTTTTAATTTTAACAATTATGTCTAATTAGACAGAGAATAACATAGGCTATACTGGTTATATTATGAATCCTGAGAGGATTTTCCCTTTAAACATGTAACATAAAATAATAGCGTCCCATTTTCAGCAAAAATAATAATAATTATTATTATTAGAACAATAAGCAGATGTAACTGAAGAAAAATAAGATAGTATGGAAATGAATTGATTTTAGAATATTACTATTTTTCCAGTCTCAAACTTTTCATCGAAACATCTTCAAGTGGTTTTATAACAAAGAAATAATACAAGGATCTTCACAAAGAGTTCAAGATTTAACAAGAGCAGGATAAGAATCAATAAAACTGGAGCAGAATGACTTTCTGCTGAAGTTAAGGCAGCAGGTGAGGGGCAGCACAGGTGTCTGGGGGCATTCATCAGTGCAGTCCCTTGCCAGTGCCCACCTGCACCATCCAGAAGGGGAATACGTAGATGGTTGATTTTAACAATGTTATTTTAAAGAAGAAACGTTCCAAGAATTCTAAGGCACAAGAGCTTGTGATTATTAAGGGAAAATGTGACTAATTAGAACTGGAGATAAAGCTTTATGCCAGCAAACAAGGTCAGATTAGGTGTAATAGTTGATTCTGTTAGAGGAAAGCGGGATGTGGAAGGAAGATGAGTTGCTTTAGTGAGGGTCAGGGTGTTGGAGGAAAAAAAAAAAAAGAAAAGCTGTACGTTTGCTTTGAGTGACTGAAGGAAGCCTTCCAGTGTTTATCTCCTGTGCACCCTGAAATGATAAATATAAACCTACAGGACTAAATAACTCCAGTCTGAATGCAGACCATGAAAGTCTTGACAATTCAAACTTTGTTAACTGAACCCACTCTCACCTAACTAAGCATTCCTTTAAAATAAATGTAATCATAAATATGCAAACACAAGTAATCTAGTATGGAAATGTCTCAGAACATGTTACCAATGTATTAAAACAGAAATTATAAGAGAGGAATGAATATAAGTGGTTACCATGCTATGCTGGCTAGATGACATTTCCTTCTTAATATCAGACTCAAATTAATGTTTTAGTGTAAAATGATGTTCATAAATTTGTATTTATATACATGTATAACATATTAATTGCAAATGTTTGTATATCTTAAACAGCATTTTTTAAAGAACTTTACATCTATTAACAAATATTACTTGTATTTCTTTATTTATTTTAATGACAAAACTTTTTATAGCTTATTCTTGGGACATGCTGAATTTTGATTCTTTTTAAAAATTTTTGAAAATATTTTTATTGTTTTTCTATTATATAGTTGTCCCATTTTTTCCCCCATTGCTCCCCCTTCAATTCCCCTTTGCCTCCTTCAATCCCCACCCTGCTGTCTGTGTCCATGGGTCATTCATACTAGTTCCTTGACTGGATCCTTCCCCTTCTTTCCCCTTTTTCCCCCTCCCCCCTCCCTCCTGGTCACTGTCAGTCTGTTTCATATTTACATGCCTCTGGTTCCATTTTGCTCATTTGTTTGTGTTGTGCATCAGTTTCATGTGTTAGGTGAAATTATATGGTACTTGTTTTCTGCTGCCTGGTTTATTTCACTTAGCATAATACTCTCCAGTTCCATCCATGTTGCCTATTAACAAATATTATGATGCCCATTTACTTAAGAGAATATGAAGCACAAGATGTGCTCATGACAAAATATACTTATATGCCATCTTAAGTTATATTGAAAACTAAGCACAGTAAACAATAATAACGTTAATTAAGGCAATGATAAACAAACTGAACAGTTACTGTTGAATTAGCTTTATTATGTATAATGAAAAGAGAAAGAAATTAGAGATACTTACAGATACAGATATGCAACTCCACATTTAAACCTATTCTTATGTACTAAAATCTTCCTGTTATATTTAAAGTCAAAACCATCACTGACTGCAGTACTCTAAATAAATGAAGAGTCTTAGCAGACTGCATGCCTAAAAACGGCTCTGGAAAGCATGATATCCTTGGAAGGCCTGGCACTTCGGTTTCACCCATGGGTTTCACCCAGCCTGGCTAGGTTCCATGTCCGATACCACACGGACTATTCCATTATAGTACTCACAAACCCCACTGAATTACAGAGAAGAGAGAAATATAGCAGTGATTTAATATTTTCTTTCCCTTCGAGCGTAATATTGTGGTTAAACTACCTTTATTCCAGAAAAGGACAGACTAGGTAACTCTTTTAGATCTATATGATATTCCCAGTGATTTCCGGTCTCTTCAGGTAACTGGAGAGATAATTCATGAAGGAAGAGGGGGAAGGTATGGAAATAAACAAATGTAGTTTTCCAGGTCCCTTCCTTAACTCACAGGAAGTAATTCTCTCTTTAATTCATATTTTTTTATTCTAAAATGAACAAATTAGGTAATACTTATAGAATCTCATGATTGTAGATTATCACTTGGTATTTTGAAGCAGGAGAAAATATAAAAGTGCATTTAAGTTATTTCACTACTAGTATCGCCATATGGCTAAACATAGGTTGCTCATGGCTAAATGGTTAGAGAGAACGACCTGGACCATACAATGCCACGTATGCCAGGAAAAGCGGTTTTGATGTCGTCTTGAAGATAATGGGAAACCCCGAAACTCTTAAGGGCTGGGAGGTTTGATGGAGAAGTTCAAATTGTGAGCTTGAGAGTAGAGAAAACTATTTGTACCAATGCAAGGAAGAAATAACTGGAAAAGGCAGAGCTGTTAAGTTACACAGAAGGACAGAGACAAGAGCATCTTTGAGATGTGAAAGAAGTACAGCAGTCAGATGTCGGTAACAGATTAGATTACCAACACAGCGACGCACAGGATGAGGTTAGTACGTCTTAGTCTCAGAAAATTGCATACTAATGAAGGCAGGGGGTCTCATAGGAGAAACCAGGTTTGGGCTGAGGGGATGTCCTCACGACGCCAGAAACTTAGGTATTAATGTCCATTAATACATAACAGGTAAACTTGTAGATTTAGTTATGAAATTTGAGAAAACCTCAAAATACTGGCACATAGATTAGTAGAAACAACAGCAACCAGTATTTCACATAACATGAAATTAAAATAATGTATAATGCTTTACAATGTTTCATTTGGAATTCTTTCAACAACTACGGAGACAGCAAAGGCAACTATTCCCTCATAGACCCTTTGTAAAAGGGCGTGACAATGTTAAAGTCATGGATCTTGCACTTGAGCTGATAATATAATGTACCAGATGTTATCAGAGGTGGGGAAATTTCCTCCAGGCATAGAAGAAGTTTATTAGAGAATTCTTGAGTACTTGGTTGCCTTTTTAACCAACATATTGTTAAAATGAAGCAATAACATAATGTACAAATTATTCTCTGCTTACCATTAACAATGACGATGATATCACGGAAGTCAATTTCGCCCCTAGCCTCCACTCTACCTTCACATCTGTATATACCTTCATCGCTTTTATTGATGTTGAGAATCTGCAGATTATTGTTGGCTAACATAGCGAATCGATCTGGAAAGTAGCAGAGGGGAGGAAATGATATCAGTAACTGAAGGCAGAGTCCAGTGTGTTCAAATTGCTAAGAGTTAAAAATATGGTGCTTGTCTGAGACTCTCAAACATTTCATCAAAAAATTCAAATTTGAAAGTAAAATGTAATTTTGTGACTTCAGTTTTTCCACTCCACACTTGTTACACCTTTTCTCTCAAATACATTCAAGATTTTATTTCCACATAAAATGGTAGGCTATTATTTTCCCCTTGGTAATTTGAATGCAGAAATGATTCACAAAAGAACAATGTGGGGAGATTAGATATTGCAAACAGGAAAATGTTTCGACTGCAAATACTGTATGTAGCAACTGGGGTATGGAAAAAAGTTAGAAAATTGATTGAATATCCTTCCTCACACAATAATTAAAGTGATAATTTTGCATACCCTGAGGAGGCAACTAAATGATATAACAATATTCAAGTCACATAGAGGACATATAAAATGGTCGGATCTCTACTTTATTTGAAAGATTTTTATAAATGCAAGATAATCCATTTTAGAAATGAATAAATTAGACTTTATTAATATTATTTCAAGGTTCTATTTTATGTGTATGTGTGTGCACATGATTTCATACAAAAATAAGCTATTACAAAGCATGTATTAACTGATGGCTTAAAATAACCTGGCTATCCTAAGCAGCTTCTCAACCTGACAGTATTTTCCATAATATCTGGCTTCACCGTTTAATCAAAGCAAATCTGTGGCAGTGTTAAAATCTTCTCTTTTCTTATCAAGTAAAAACTGTTATGATATCTAGTTCTATTCTAAAACGTATTGTAAAAGCAATAACCTAAATTTCATTATTTAACACATGCACAGATATCGTTGAATCTCATCCATTTGCTGGTACTATGTTTGAAATACTATGGTGAATAAGAGAGAAATATCCCAACATTGTGGAGCCTTTTCGTGAAGTAGAAATACTATTATTTTAAGGTGCACACCTCTGGGATATACCCTATTATACTGTTCAAGGTTACTTTTTGGAACTTTTCCAATGTTGATTATTCTACCCTTATTCTACCCCTACTTGCTGGGTAGATAAAATATTAGGGCAAAAATGAAAGCTATGTGAGAAAAAGGTAGAGCGTCCCTCACCTCCAGGTTGCTGAATGCACACATTACTTAATGTACCCTTCAGCTACTTGGACTTTGTATGAATGAGAAACAAAGAGTTATGATGTTAGGCAATTCAGGATTCAACATATTTGGGGTTCACTTGTCATAGCAAATCCTTAGAGCAAGGAGAGAACTTTGGGATAGAATTACAAATAGGGCAGTGGCCAGACTGGAGAAGGGCACTGAAATAGGTAAACAAGAAATAATTGAGAACGGACATGCGTAGCTTCAGAGGCTCCCTCAGAGAGAGAGAAAAAAAAAGGATTATAAAGCTACAGACACAAGATTTTCAGGTTCAGATGTATAAATTTAACCATAATATTTATTTCTTCTTTAGGTTGACCCTAAGAAAAGAGAAAAAAGTTTTATGCCGATGCTTCCCTCTAGTAAATTTTTCACCCAAAGAAATATTGGAGAGAAAGAAAGGCAATATGCAAGAAAGGTTAAAGTATAACTCACATAAAGTCCTGGAGTAACTCAGAACTCCTAAAAATTCGCAATATCTCAAAGTCAATTAAAGGTTCCTTGATCCAAGCATGTGGCTGGATATTAGAATGAGGAGCAATTATAAATTTTAAAAAAGTTCAAATTTAGAGACAGATGCATATAATCATACTTAGATTATCGTAATATTATATATAATTTATATCTTCTAACTTATTAAAACATATACTACCTTTTATTTGTAATGTTCTTTAATAATTATAGTTTATTAATTAAGAAAACAGTAAGGGGAATCATTATGCAATGTAAAAGTCGATGCTTGATATATACAAAGAAAGACAAAATTCGAATTTACATAATCCATATTTTGATGGAAATAAATCGTTTCTCAAAATGCAAAATTTTATTTCAAATGACCTATTAATACATCATTCCTACAGTCTGATATAAAACTTAGAATATTAGAAATTATTAATTACCTTCTGAATCTGAATACATAGCATCATGTTTAATTATATATAATTCTTCCAAGTAGGAAACAAACTACATGAACATCAAATGTCAATTTCTAAATATATGTGTAAAGTCTATGCAATGATGTTACCAAACTTTCGAACCAAAGTAGATCATTAAAATGTGTTTGCAGAAACATTTGAAGAAAACATTGCTCCAAACAATCACATATTAACTATGGATAATAGCAGCATTCAAATGTTATAAATTACTTATTTTCTCAATTATACAGACACACACATTTGCATTATTATTGTAAGAAAAATAAATGACATAATATAATACCCAATAAGGTATCTACTATACTTTATGCTTCCTTATGTAGGTTCTTCACCTAGTCCTCTTTCTTTTCATGCCACAGCCATTAATGGTGTGTCTCAGCTACTTATCTGGCCACAATTACCATCTAATTTTGAGCCTAGTATTTCTTCAGAACAGACCATTATGTGAATTCCAGAACTGTTTAACATTCAGTAAGATGTACCTACTGAGCAGGCTTATCAGTACTTCAATCTCAGCATGTTTAAAATTTAGCTCACTATCTCCACCTGAAATTTATCATGACACTCTCCAGCTCTGTCTTCAACTGTCTCTACATTGAACTAATTGAGCAAGGTAAATATTATAAGTCATGGAACTACTTGCCCAAGGGAAATTTAAGTCCACCTCAGCCTCTCCATCTCCCTCCGTCTTCATATCCAATTAAAGTACACGTCCTCTCACACCTCCCTTCATCAGGACTTTGTCTACATCCTCTTCTCTCTCAGCAGTACCTGGAGTTTTGCCTTGACTCCCATCCAATTCATTTTCCTCAATGAGGCACTAATAATCTTCTCAAATATATGCTAGGTCATGTCACTGCCTTGATTAAAACGCTTCAGTTATGCCCCCTTAGGATAAATGACAAATTCTTTAGACAAGGTGCCAAGGCCATGTTGACTTAGCACAGCCTTCCTTTTCAACGTCCTTTCTTATTAGTCCTTCATTAATAACACCTTGTCTTTATTAGTGTAGGTATTCTAGTTGTACTTATTCATACATTCCAGTTATAATAAACTTATTCCAGTTTCTAAAACTTGCCATTCACACTGTCTTTCACCTCTGGGCTCCTGTCCATGGTGTTCTCTCTACCACCCTACCTGGCTACTTCATCTTCATAAGAATGTAACTTCACTCTTCAACAGGCATCTTGGACACCCCTCTGGCCTTTGACTAGTTTAGGTGGTTTTTGTCTTTATCGTTCTCCATCACTGCACTTTCCTTATCCTAGACATCAACATTCCTTATCGTTACTAACTTATGTATATATTTTTCCACCAATTCTTAGTATTTTGAAGGCAGTGAAGTTGTTTACATTGTTAACCATGAATAGCCACCACCTAGTATACTAGGTAGCCTATATTAGGTATCCAGTAACTCCTGAAAGAATCTTATACTGGAAGTAGATTACATAAGTTTTATTGAAAGATAAGATTTTATTCATAGTTTACGATGTAAAAAGTTTGCTTTGTTACACAATCATCAAAGCATTAGGTAGTTTCAGAGATAATTTTCAAACTGGCTGAGGTTGAATGGGCATATGCAATAGCCCTGTTTTTTTTCTGTATCAAGAAAGTAAAACAAAGCATAAAAGTATTGTCTTTTATTTCCTTCAATAACGTATTCCAGATCTGTGTTGGTTGATGTTGCAATAAAATGACAGTTAAATCTAGATCCTTTAAAACCTTAAACAAGATAATCTAATTCATCTACGCCATCAGGGAGACACTAACTGTGAGGATATTAAACTTTTAGAATGAAATGTCACCTTTACTCCCTAAATGTTTGACTTCTTTAGCATATGAATCTCCTTTGAACTAGCAACATGGAAAAAGACCACTTCAAGTATTCTGTTGGAATTTGATGTCTGAATATCTCCCACACACCTGCTACCGAGAGCATGGCTAATAAGATGGACATTTCCAAATCTTCACTGTTTCAGCTGGAGCTTCTAAGCTTTACTCCCATATCGCATTGAGGATTCAGAAAGGTACCTGGGCACACTACACCATCCTAAGCCCACATACATGTTTCTTGCATAGATAAGAGTCTAATATAATCCCACTGGCTTTAATGAAAAGACCACGCGGGGTACAATCAGATGGAGAATATTACTTCTTGTACATCCATTGTAAACATACAAATTGTTGGATAATGAACTATGTGGCAAGTTCCTCCAGTAGTAGAAGGCTAGAAAAGTATGTCCTTTCTCGCAATTTATCTACGTCCTTTATACCCTAGAATAAAAGAAAAATTACACCCTTTTTCTTTCTTTTTTTAGCCTGACATGAAACTCAGTGTTACATCTCATGTTTAAATCTAGTTTAATCACTTCTTCCACATCTGGTTTCCTGATCCTATATATTCTGAATGCATATAATTTTGGTAAACTGATCCCCAGGATTTAAAATCCCAACGAGACTAAATAAGAAAAACTGTCATTTATTGAGAAACTAATATAGTGACAAATATTTTATTCATTAATTTAACAAAAATTTATTATATGCCCAATGTCTTATTTAAAACTCACAATTAAAAAATGGATATAATAACCCAAGATTTAGGTACAGAGCAGTTAGAAAAGCTGTTCTAAGCTTTAGGGCCAAAAAAGAAAAAAAAAAAAAAAAAGGAGCACAGCCAAAATGCAAAATGGAATTCTAGCATCACAATGTTCCATCCTGATACTAGGAAAATATGTGTAAGCTGGAGCCTAGAAGCCTCATTCCTCCATCAGCACTAGACCTGACAGTTGATCACTGCTTGGAGGCTTTTGTTTTATGCATCTTTTAAAAACTATAATTCATTTAAAATTCTTGTTACAATTAAGGTTTACAATAAACCAGATGTAGAGTTGATGTCCACAATTAGGTAATCTGGAAGTGTTTAGGCATTATCATTTAACTACCATAAAAGAACTGCCTTTCCTTTATTATGGAGATGTAAAAGCTAAAATATATTGCATGATTTATTAGTGCAATTTGTTAATAAAATCTAAAGCAGTTATCATAAAATAAAATAAGAAATAAAGTATTACTTTTCACAAACTTATTATAAAGAAGACTATTAGTCAATAACTGACAAGCTTTGAAAATATCAAGTCCAAAACTTATTAAATTAAATAAATGACTATTAAATGTAATTATGATGCATTCTCTGTTTATATTCAAAAATAGATATCTGCTTTCTCTCCTTTATGCTGTAAAAGTTTCATCTCTTGGAAACACAAAACAGGATCATCCAAGATGAAAAGTATTTTAAAAGATTCAATTACTTTGGAGCTCCTGAAATGCAGGTGCATTGAAAACTATTCTAAACAGAAAATGCTCCCAATGCACAATGGTGAAGTGGCATAATGTAAGCAAATTATGCTTTCAATATCAGATGTCATGTTATTCTGCATTTTTAGCTCAGTCTGAGTCAAAATCATAGAAGACAATTTAAATGAATGTACTTTTCCTCCTATTATCCATATGCATCTTACCATAATATTTAGAACACGTAGGTGTTTTTGAAAGAACAGTGCCCTAATAAACAGAATTCATAGAGATAGTACTTTACATTTACATATAGTGAGCCCATGGAATCATGTTTGAATGGCAATACGTAGAATTTGAACGCATTAGAATTAATTGTTTCACTTTGTTAGTATCCTTGTACTGTTTGTTTGCAATTTTTGTGTGTGAATAGAACAGGGACCAGCAACCTTTTTCTGTAAATCTCCATATGATCCCTATTGTAAACTTTGTAGGCCAAACCATCTGTGTCACAGCTGCTAACCCTGCCCCCATAGACAATATGTAACAGTTGGGCTTGTTTGTATTCACATCAAACCTTACAAAAACAGCAAGGGGCTGAATTTTTCCTGAGGTCCCTAGTTTGCCAAGCCCTAATTTACAGCGCTGAGGTTCTCAAAATACAGTATTCCCTCACTTATTGTGAGTATTAGGTTCTAGGGCCCCCCACATAGGTGAAAATCCACGAAGTAGGAACCTTACATTTATTTTAGTATTTATATATATTTTAAGGCTTTGTAAACCCTTCCCACACACTTATAAACTGTTCCCAGTCTCTTATTAACCTTTCCCACTCCCTTATTAACCTTTTCCACACTTTTATAAACACTACTTATGTTCTTAAACATATTCTACACCCTTAAACCTACGTAACTTTAACAACATACGTATACAGTTCCGCAAAATCCCACGATATAGCGAAAAATCCGTGATAAATAATTAAATATAATATTTTTTAAAATCCCATGATACAGCGAGGCTGTGATAAGTGAACCGCGATATAGAGAGGGACTACTGTAGTCAATCAATGCTTAGGGTCAAAACTTCCAATTTCTATATATGGTCAGGTAGATTCAGTCTTTACGAAATTGCAATATTATTAGAGCATATATAATTTAGGGAGTTACCAAAATACTAACTGTCGGAAATAGTGGTGACTTCCTCGTTATGATACAACCAGCTGACGACCGGCGCAGGTGAGCTGCTAACTCGGCAAACCACTTCTGCATCCTCCCCTTGTTTGAATTCTTGAGGCGAGACCACTTCTCTGAAAGTGAGTTTTTCTGTATCAGGAAAGTAAAACAAGCCATTAAAGTATTATTGCTCATTTCTCTTAGTAACCTGTTCCAGAATCTGTGTTGATTGATGCTATAATAAAATAGCTGAATCTAGATCCTTTAAAACCTTAAAGCAAATATTATCATTCATCTACCTGGTAACTTCCCACATCACTGAGAAGAAAAGCCAAAGTCCTTACAGTCCCACCCCAGGTCCTGTATGAATGGAAGTTCAGTCACAATTTGGATCCCAATTTCTCCTCTCTCTTCCTGTGGTCTGTGCTCCAGGCAAATCGTGATAATTTCAATTCCTTCAACAGTCCAGGTTTGTTCTCACACCTCGGCATTTACACTCCTTAAATTCTTTCCTATTTTTGCCCAACCTCCACAGACAAGATAGCCATCTCCCTTCCTATTCCAGCTCTCCCTGTCTCTCTGCTCCATTTCATTTCTTTACTATAGAATTCTCTGGCATGGATAGCTAGCATCTATGTATTTTTCAAAGCTTACTTATTGTTTGTCTCTAGTAACTAAAGTAGCAACACCAAGTGGCCAGTGACAGTTCCTGTTTTAGTCATTATTGAGTTTCTAGACCTTAGAATACTATCTTCCATGTAGTAAACACCGATGTAGACACCCAATAAAGATAGCCAATTAATGAATGAACAGTATATGTATGTTTGATGAGAAATGTTCACAAAAATAACTCAGTGTTCTTGCCAAG
This sequence comes from Furipterus horrens, assembly GCF_987537825.1. Taxonomy (NCBI): domain Eukaryota; kingdom Metazoa; phylum Chordata; class Mammalia; order Chiroptera; family Furipteridae; genus Furipterus; species Furipterus horrens. The sequence continues at coordinate 16,311,994 of NW_028327171.1, forward strand.
AAAAAAAAAAAAATCTTTACCTTCAAAGCCATCTTCCTATGCATCACTTAAAGTTAAAAAATCTTTCCAAATAGAAAATAACTGTTTCAATTTAAGTTTTTTTTTTTTTTTTAATGGAAAAGGTCCAGTAAAGGGTCATATAAAAAAGGAAAAAAATCTTTCCTTGAGGAGCTTAGAAACTAATGGGGGGAAAGGCAAAATCGGGAAAACAAGGGCAGTAGTGTGCCGACCAAGTCCCCTGGTTCACTGAATAGGAAGTCATAGTGGGGAATTAATTTAGCTTTTGAAAACATCCCTTTTCTAGATTAATAAAAAAAAAAGTTATAATAAATGCCTTGTAAGCTAGTATTACAAAAGTTTTATAAATTTTCACTGCTAACTACTACATATTAATCATAAGGCACTCTTCTAAGCACTCCATGCAATATTAATTAATGTAGTCCTCACATCAGAGAAGGAAAACTCTGACTCCAAAAAACCTCCGCTGCCTTGCGGCATACCTCTTCAGGGGAAAGGCTAAGGGAGTAAACCCCGACAGAAAATCCGGAGCCGGAGTCCCTAAGGCGGTTTGACGTTGTAGTCAACACCGGCAACTCCTGCGGCGCACCTGAAGCCAAGCTGTATTGACTCCGTCTTTCCCTTGGACCCTTCAGCTGCGAAGAGAGGGGGGGTCTGCTGCATGGGCAACAGCAGACCCTCCATATCACCCTGCCCAGGCTCTGTAGCTTCAGCTTCACTGGAGAGGACACTCCAGCGTCATCGTAAGATGTCGATTCAACACGGGAGGAGACAGATACCGTGTCACTCCCGAGTCGGACTGCACAGCCATTCTCGGCGGTGCAGATAGACTCTTAAGAAGCTACACCATCGTCTCTCGAGACGGACGGCTGCCGACGACGACGAGTCCTCAAAAAATATTCTATGTATGAGGCAGGTGCTGCTATTATACCCATTTTATAGATGAAGACTAAAGACAGCTAGGTTAGACAATTGCTTAAGACCACGAAATGAACTGATACAGCCTGGTTTCAAACCCAGATAGTCAACAGTGTTCTTAAAAAGGGTAATGATCTTTAAACGTGAGAAGAGGGAAAGAGTTGTAGAAATACATTGATCTCAAATCATAAAATGAAATGTTTGTGGAAATGCTTGTTAATGAAAGGCCTGACGGTGAAAAATCTGACTAGATAGCAATCTCCACTAGATAAGTTTTCAGCTTTTCCTCTATTCACTCCTGTTCACTAATCCTTCCCTGATTCTCATTCTAAACTGGTCACTGCTATCACATATGCAATTTCACGTGTTCTAATCATGATTTTTTATTTTAGAGTGAAAAATACTCCATATATTTCATATCACTAAATGAACTATTATTTTCTATTGATCCAGCAGATTTTTAATGGCCTGAGAAAATGAAAACATTTCTGTCTATATTATTATTTAATCAGAATAATTGGCCCCATCCATATGTTTATGATCAACTATTTTATATATTTCATTTCAGAGATTAACTATGGTAAAATACATATTATCTAATATGCCTACCACATTGCTCTTAATGAGTGTTAGTTTGTATTAAACACATTTTATTTTGTCTGTATTTTTACATAACTACAATATCAATCAACTAATAAATACATGACTTACGGTAAATTTCCAAAACAACTGTAGCTTCTTGTGTCTGTCCTTTGGCATCTGTTGCTTGGCAACGATATATCCCTGCATCTTCTATGTTTGCATTGTAGATGGTTAATCTTGACCTGACACTCTCCTTCTGTACCACTACCCTCTGTGTTGAAATAATCTTCTCACCTTGAGGATTATACCAGTCTATACTCTCAGGCTCACCAATTGCTGAAAACAGTCATGGAAAAGAAATGGATGAAAATGTTTCAAGTGCTTGTTTTTGCATTGGCATTTACTTATTATGTAACAAAGATTTAACAATTTAGAAAAAAATGTAAATTAAAAAAACAGAAATCTGAAAGTCTTACAAAATTGACATTAATCAAAAATGTCAGATCATATGTTCATCTTATTTATCGAACCTTGAGGATTCAATCTCATTTGAGTAAGTGAAACCTTAAAGTTCCATAGGAAATATCCAGTAGGATATTTAAGCTGTGATAGTTGAATCTTTACCATAGCAAACTATGGATTATTACCACACTAAATTATGAAACTGCCTCAGCCATTGAATCAGACATAAATTATACTTGATAGATATATTTGAATAAAACCACGATTACTAACGTGATTTCATCTATTCCATTTTCTTTGTGAGGGTCGGGACTTAGAACTTTTCTCCCTGATAAAGCAGAGCTCACAAAAGTGTAAATTTTATAGAAAACAAACTTTGGCTTTTCATAATACCAAATTTTAAATTAATATCCCAAGCTGTCATATTTGTACAGACAAGGCCAATAACTAGTTTTAATATGAGACCCTAGTCTCTTTTTCCAACTGAAATGAGTACTCTCATCATTTTAATCTAAAACTGTTAACTATTTAGTTATATGATAATTAGAATGCATTGAAATGAAACTTATACTGCTAGGCAATTACAACTGAATCATTACAGGGTAAACATATATTTAAGTTTTCCAATTCAGAATATAGGTTATCATGATCTTTGTAAAAGCTTAAAGGGTGCATTTCACCTAATTACTTAAGAAATAATTTGTAAAAGCAGCATATGCTACTATCTCAAAAGTATCGGGTGGAAATGCATAAAGTTAGCTAAAGTCTGCAGGACTGCTTTGAAAAAATTGTTCCTTCCTATTTTTTCCCCAACAAATCACTTTAGAAACAAATTAGTATCCTTTCTACATAAAATTAGATATGCTAGAGTAAAGTATGAAAGAAATCTTAAATTTTAAATGGATCTCAGCTTTGTTCTTTTCTGTTTTTCTAAATAGATCCATAATGCCATCGTGGTTACAGGATAACTAGGGGAGGTATTTTTTAAGTTCCCCCGTTATAGAGAAGTCACGAAAGAATAATGTAAATGAGCATCACTTTAAATTGAACAATGCAAAAATTTCATTTCATACAGTAAAATATGTATGAGATTCTGAGAAATATTTTCTGTATTTTCATACTTAATAACATGATATCAAATGTGTTTATTATGTTGAGTTTACTCTTGATTTTCATAGCGTGGCCACCATTCTCTTTTTTCTGGTATCTCTAATAAATAATAATTTACAATAAAACTTTTTTATGTTACTTACTTTATGAGTAGCCTATTGGATAAATTAATCAATACAATTGAACTTTTTATTTTTTTGAAAAAGAAGCATAACAATTACTTTGCTATATATGACACACTCCTACTTAGTTCTCTGAAGATCGACTCCTTTCTAACTACCCTAAATTAAAGATATATTTATTTGTTGTGTTTTAGGTCTGTGGTTGAGGGTGCAAGGGAACTTTAGAATCATGTCAACATAGTCACTATTTCAGTAGAAAAAAATTAATGCGAGCTTTCTGATTTGTACTAGTTTCTTTATTTTAGATTCTTGTTTTACTTTTGTATTTATCACAAATAGACATTTCCACAATAATAGTATAGCTCTCAGTTATACATCTTTATATAAAATAAATAAAAATAAATATTTTCTTATTAAGAACAAAACTCAGTACCAATAAATAATGTTAATTCATAGTTTTAATTTGACTATGAGAAAGATACAGAGGAAATTACATTATAAAATTTATATTATAATATGCAAATCCAAGAAAAAAAACTATTTAATTTTGTTTTCAAAATTAATTTTTGAACTATTTCATTATTCTTTGACTATGTCATACAACTGTGTATTTGTGTATATAAAGTACAGGTGATGTTTAGAAACAATTACATATATTCTTATGTCAAATCTGTAATGACAAAATAAATGATGCTGAACCTATTTCTCTCTTGCTCTCTGTCATTCCGTTTGTCAACATATAGAACTATGTATCGATACACTGCAATGCAGACCTTTAAGAAGGCAAGTATATAAAGAATCATGACTTCTATTACATTTTCATAAGATGTGATTAATAAATAATATAACATGTAGTATATGTAGTTATATTATAATATATACAGTAGGTACACTATGAATATGATTTATAAACATTATTGGAATTGTTTATACTTATAATAATTTTAATAATAAATAAGCCATGCCATCCTCAATATAACTTTTATAATGCATTTATGTCAGAATTCCTATTTAAATCCAGTTTTGAATTTCTTAAATATAAACAGATAGAAAGAAAGAAATATTTTTGAACTAAATATAAAGGGTTCTATTTGCATTCTCCTTTAACCACATTTTAAAATTGTTTTTCTATTAAAGTTATCCCATTTTTCCTTCATTGCTATGAATAAAATTAATACAATGAAGCTAAATAAAAGTAGAATGTAGTCATTTTCAGTTCTATAATACATTGAATTAGAATTTGATGTTTAAATATTTAAATGCCTTCTAAAATATTCTGCATGTGCATGATTAACTGAAAGAGGCCTATATAATTTCCCAAAGGCATTATAATATCTGATCCTTTTGATTAATAGTCACAAAAATCTTGCGATTTTTTTCCTGATTAAATAACTATCTATAATTTAAAACCCTCTATCATAAGAATAAATTTGATTTGGTTGGCCCTAAAATTTTCAGCAGGTGTAACTATAGTGCAGTGTACATTAACTATTTATCACATATTAACAAAGATTAGTTAGACTGTTGACATTCATCTTAATGTTACCATTTAGACAGGTACACTATTAGAACTAATTTAAGTTATTTATACATATTTCATAATAAGTTATTTTCAAAATAAATGAGCTAGTTTGACAATCAAAATTAACTTAAAATTAATAGAAATAAAATCCATATTGTTTAACATGCAACATTTAGCAATCAACACTTTTCTAATTATTATAAAACTAATGATAATATAAGATTTTACTTTTAGAGGACTGAATTTTGCACAGCTTGTATTTTTCCAATATATTTTACTAAATAATGCATCAAACAAGTCATCTGAACATATTTATAATACATACCTGTACATGTGAAGAATTTAGATTCCCCCACACTAAGCTCTACTTTGCTAAGTGAAATTGTCACTTGAAGAAGAGCTGAAAAAAATATTTGAGTAACAATTAATTATCATTTTAAACATGAATTCTAAGATTTTACTATATGATCTGTAAACCACAAGATTTAAGCAGAAATTATTTTCACCCAATTTTGCATTACCTACAAAGAGAAATGGGAGTTTTATTAAATATGGTCTAACAACAAAATGTTACATTTTATTATGCACTTCACAACCAGATCAGATACAGGACTCTTTCAAGCTAATATTTTGAAATTTGTCCAATAAATGAGAAAATTCATACTCAAACAGCTATCCATTTCATATTTACATGCTAGGTTTATATATGTTACCTGATTACGCAAAAGCTGGAGAAAACTTTTGCCTCAAATTTGAAACCTTGTTTAAATAAGTAAATCCTACACTGTTATTATGACAATAAAGATATGATTTAACTCCATTTTACTACTCACTAAAATCGCCCCATGAAATGAGGCCTGCTCTGGAAGACAGGGAGCCCTGAACAGGGGGAGGTGAATGAACATTGGTTTCGACAAGATAAATATGTTAAAAGAAAGAACCAAGCCCATACATTAAAATAGATGAGTTGTTCAAAAATTTGTTCTCAAATTTGCAATAAAATAAATGAAGAGTATAGAATTTTAGAATATCATTGAACTTGTTTTAATACAAATTGAAAGATACATTTCTTTTTAAAAATATTTTGTTAATATATTTTTAGGGAGAGGGGAAGGGAGAGAGAAAGAGAGGGAGAGAAAATCAATGTGTGGTTACCTCTCATATGCCCCCAAATGGAAACCTAGCCTGCAACCCAGGCATATGTCTTGACTGGGAATTGAACGGGCAACCCTTTGGTTTGCAGGCTACCTCAACCCACTGAGCAATACCAGGCAGGGCAAAAGACATATTTCTAATAATATGATGGACAAGAAAGTATAACCACCCGTAAAACCCTGTACCACCATATCTCGTTTTCAGAAATGCACATCTGAGCTTTCAGTAAAGTAATGAAGCTACAAGGGAAATAAAAACAAAGAAAAGAATCTAAAAACTAGAGTATAAGTCAGAAATATGATCCAAGCTTATCTAGAAAGGAGGGTACTACAGAACACCAAGTAACACCGGACCGGAATAAATTTAATCCATTCTATAAGAATGGTCAGAATAAATCAGCCCACTGGCAAAAGGATGATGACAAGGACAGTTGTCTCTCCTGGCCTGTGTAGAGGGAAAATGTTTCTTCCTAAATAAGTTAACCATAGTTCCACCATATTGCATGTTTGAGATTTTAACTATAAACACATGATCTTTGGGAAATCCCAACCAGAAAAATTAAACAAAGAAGCAGTGTCACACGTGGGGTTCATAGTTAAGTGACAGAAGCAAACGTCAAGTATCCTTCAGAAGATCCTCATCCTCAGCCCAGACTGCCCAAGGTTTTTATAAATGAAGCTCTTTTTTAACCTAAATGCTCATTCTGACATTATAAAATAGATTCCAAATTACAACACTGTGAAATGAGTCAGGTGAAACAACCAATAGAAGAAATAGGAACATTAAATTTCAAAAAATGTAATAGATTAAGAATGTAACATATCTAAGTTGAAAATGTTTCAAGAAATAAAAGGAGGACTCAAAAACGTGAGAAAGGAAGAAAATGTTCACTAAGAAAGACTTGTCAAACATGTATAAGTTCTTCAAAATACGTTTCCTTGTATTCCCCATCACTGATTGATAAATGCCTTCTTTGGCAGGAAACCTGTCTAGAAAACTTAGGTTGGGCTACATGCATTCTTTCCTTAGTCTTGGGTCCTGTTTTTATTCACAATTCCTTAATACTCAGTGCTTGGTACATTATAGGGGCTCAAGCTGAAGCTAAGTCTAATATTTCAGAGAGAAACTAAGTAAGAAAATCGTAAAAGTCAGGAAAAAAAGAGAGAACTAATAAAATCAAGACATAAAAGCTTATTTCAAAACTAGAAACAATGCCAACTCCAGGGAAAAATCACAGAAGCGGACTTTTATTTTGAGAAGTAACTAATGCCCTAGGTGAGATTGTTTATGTATAATGGGCTCAACAGAGGCAAATTATAGACAGTAAGGAATTTGAGAATGTATCATTTTCTAAAACAGTTTAATGTCACTTGTCTACTCAAAAGTATTCAAAGTGGATTAGTTTAGCTTTGGCTATTTAAATAATGATTATACAAATTTTAATTAAAACAAACTTAGCTTTCCAAGTTTATTTGCAATTACTCCTCCCAATGCTTCTGCAGTTATAGAGAACAACGAATTATCCCATCCCTTCTCCACTGACTCACGACACTTTCCCATAACTGCATTTGCTCCAACTAGTTCCTCTGCCTTCATCTCCTTTTGTCATATCTTCGTATGGCTGGCTACATTCTATCTTCAAAGCAAAATTAAAATATCACTAACTTTGCAAAACATTCTTTCAGAGGCCCATCCATGGCCTCAACAAATGAATAGCTTTGATCAAGAGGCATTTTCACTAAACAAATGAAACATATGTTGTTGATAATTATATTTAGTTCTCTATCCTATTTAAATGTAAATTCCTGTAAGGGAAGGCTCATCAACCTCATTTCTGTTTCTCCTAAACTGATAATATAAGAATACACGGGAAAATAATAGATAAATACCTACCTGGAGCTTATTCTATACAAGATACAGAACATTAACCATATTAACAATATAAAATTTCAGAATGACTTCATTGCCTTAAATGAAGTCACTTAAGGGCATCAGAGAGTTTTAGAAATGTTTGCCAATTATCATATAAATAATTCCCATATTTAACTGTTGGACTTTATTTGTTTTGCTGTTTAAGAAAGAGTTTATATAAAAGACATAACTTCAAAGATATAGGCACATTTAAAATCGAATACAGTTCAGAACAATTTTATACTGTTTTGCCAATGGGTGTAATAAATAACTTGTATTCATTGTATCAAATTTAACTTAAATTTAATTAGTTAATTTATATGAAAAGACTTGGTCATTTTTTTTCATTCAGTACAAACAATCAATTCACCCACAAATCAGGAATATGTTTTTCATAGACATTTTGATGGCATTGTTCTATGTTGGGTATTAAAAATATATAAAGAAAATACATAATTCTTTAGTTCAATATATTTACCAAAGGCTAGATTTTCTCCAATTGATCGCTACAGATACATTAAGACATGTGAATATTACAACAAACCTGGAGAACAAAAACTTAAGTCTAAGGCTCAATCAGTATTTTCGTTATCTAAAATCCAGAATTTCTCGTGACCATGGCTGATCCCTGGCCACGTCCAACAGTCTCATCTTTTTACCCAAATATCAGAAGGTGAAGGGGTTGAGAAAAATCCATATATGTCTATATATGCACACATAGACACAGGCAACAGTGTGGTGATAGCCAGAGAGAGAAAGGGGGTGGGGGATAGATGGGTGGAGGCAGGCAAAAGGTGGGGGGAGAAAGGGGGATGAAAAGAGACTTTTCTGGGGGTGATGGGCTCATGATGCACTGTGCAGGTGATGTTTACTGAGTTGTATGCTTGAAACCTGTGTGGTTTGGAAATCAATGTCACTCTGATACATTTTTTAATGAAACCATACCAAAACAAAACAAAGGGAAATTTAAAAAATAAAAATAGGAAAAAAAATGGTTTAAAAAAGAGAACACCAAAGGATGGAGCAGTTCCTCAAGTTCATCAGGTAGGAAGGCAGAGAGGGCAGGAATGAGAGCGCTGAGCGCCCCCTGCTGCCTGTGTTCCAAACGGTCTGGGGGCTTTATGGGAGAATCCCCTCCGCAGATGGCCTGCAGGGATATTCAGCTGCAGGGCATTTATCAACGTGCTTGTGTGAATGGGATCTTTAAAAAAGTGTTATTCCCCTTCCCCCCCCCCCCTTCTCCCTTCCTTCCTGCCTCTATCTTTCTTCTATCTTTCTTCCTGAATGTAATGTAATGTAGACAAGTAGGCTATACCACAGTGATTACAGAGATAAACAGGGAAATAATAATTTTTATTTTTATATTATTTGGTTATTTTGTTTTATTTTCATCTCCTTTGTTATTACTATTATTATTAATTTATTTTTTTATTATTCTTTTTTTTTAGAATGAATGTCATTAGGCAGTGTTTATAGCTTAACCAGAAAGGGCCAGTAGAAAGAGCAGCATCAATGAGGCAGACCACCTGCTCTTAAAAACGACTGAGACACTTATTTTCTTAACCTGGAATGGAAGATTGAAAAGCTTTAGGGCAAATCTAAAAAAGCATGGAGGTACAGAGGAATTCCACTAAAAAGTTTAACTTTGTCCTCTTGCTAAACTCAAGTGAAATAATTCATTAAACAACAATTTTGATAAAATGTTCATAGGCATCAGATTTTCTGACTTTTATGATAGAATGCTTCTACCTTAAATACTCCAAAAGTTCTGAATTTTCTTGAACACCATAGCAATTTCCAAAACCTAAGAACCTGTTACAATACAGTGACATGAAAATTTAATAATAAAACTGAATAATTAAATAATGTACATTTTTTTAAAAGAAGATACAATTTTAAAATGTTTTCAGTAAAAAGAATAAAAAAGTTTATTTTTCAAATTCATTTTGTATAATCAGCTTACAAGGACCTTCTATCAGTAAGGCTCTTTGAGAATTTATATAATTACTGAGTATGTGCATTGGTCTCTAACCCCCTTGATGTGGAGGCCAAGAAGGAACAGCATGCACTTTAAAAATCATCCAAGTCATTGTATCAATATAAATCAGGCCTTACGTTGTCTCTGCATGTCTGTTGGAATTTTAAGTGAATACAATTTTGCTTTGTGTCAGGCACTAGTAGACTAAGTTGTCAGTTTTTAAATCTCTGCAAGTGATAAACTGGCTGTTTTAAATGCCACTGTTGAATGTTGTATCAAATTGCAAAGGGCTCATGGTCTCCTGATAGAATTTTAAAATGCTAGTGGTTTCATTATATTTATATTCTTGTAAATTAAGGAAGTCTTTTTTTAATGTCTGCTTTTTGGTCTGCATGCTAACTTAAATTATAATATTAATTCAATCTTTGCTATGATATGTTATCTTGGTTAAAATGTTGCCTAAGTTCTATTTTGGAAATAATTTTTACTTATGAAAGAAATTACAGCTTCCTATTACCCACTTTATTAGGTGGTCTCCTGCAATTCTTTTTTATGCCAGTGATCCTTGTTTCACTGAAGCAGAGAATCTTATCATCTTTTACATTTTCCCTTTTCACTGCAGCTCTAATTGATCACAGAGATGACTCCTATTCAGAATGTTTTTATTACATACATTCCTACCTTTCCTTGTGCTTTGCCACCAGCCCTCCCAGGTACTCATTATGAACCTTAAAGTGCTTGTCCCCTTGAGTCAATTCATAAGTCAACTTAAATTCTGATTAATCTTTACTAAATGTCAATTTCATCATGTTAATTTCTACTTATAAATAGTTAATGGGCAAAAGTTTAAGTCCAGACATTTTACCATGGCATTTGAGATCCACCAACATTTTAAAAAACTATTTATCCAATGTTAATACATTACATGAGGTATTCTACATGAGACCAACCTCATCTATATTGATCTACTCATTATTCTCTGAATGTTTCTTGAACATTTTTGCCCCACTTGACCTAGGATATCCTCCCTTTTCATGTCATTTTATTACAATATCTATCCTACCATTAAAAAAATATTTCCTTCTAGATAGCCTTCTTGATCATAAATCTTATAATGAATATAATTGATACACATAATCTCATTTTGTCATACATCTTTTTTAGGTATTCTTGTTATCTTTCCAAATAAATTGTAAATTCTTTAATGTTAGGAAGTATGGCTTATCATTTTTGTATATCATAACATTTAAAAGAATAATTTGAAAAATGCATGTAATCAATTAATAATGATTTTGACAAAGGGAGGGAGGGAGAGAAGAAGGGAGGAAGGATGGAAGGGAAGAAGGAAGGAAGAAAAATAAAGGGAGAGAAAAAGGAAAGAGGAAAAGGTAAGAAAGAGAAAGTACTCTGCAGTTCCTATTCATTATTTATCCTATTGCAGTTTACTTCTGTCCTCTTCATTCAACTCATAAGTTATTTTTTCCAAACATCAACCACAATGTTCTAATTGTTAAATCCAGTGACAATGTTCACCTTTAAGTTTGATCAAGGAAGAGGCACTGTTGACTACTTTGTTCTTTAACTGCTCCTTTCCTTGACCTGTACTTGAACATTTTCTACTCACTTTTCTCATTACTCTTACTCAGTTTCATCTCTTCTTCCACATACGCCTTCAATATTTCTGCTTGTAAGTAATCTCTTTGTTTTCTTATCTTGGAATTCTATATACCTCCTTCTACTGCAAACACACATATTATATCTACTATGTGCTGGGCACTGTTTTAATCAGTGTGCCTAAAATAACTGTTAATACTTAAACAATTCTATTCAGTAGGTTCTACTTTTATTCCTATTTGAAAGATGAGAAAATTGAGGCAAAGGATAGTGTCAAGATGTAGTAAGGCCACCCACCCAACATGCGGTGAAACCAGATTGGAACCCAGCCATTTGTGCTCAGTGTCTATGATCCTAACTGCTTCATAAAAGCTTGTTACATATGTATCCAGTATAATCTGGCCCATTGTAAACACTCAAAAGTCTGCTTGCATTTGCCTACCATTTCCTCTTCTCTATATTAATTATAGATCAAATATGTGTAGGTATGTGTATATTTTATCTTTTTTGAGGTATAGGAAACATATTTGCTAATACCTATTATACTTCTTTACAAAAAAACTTGCACATTTCCCAAAGTCAGCATATCAACACTCAAACATTCTCTTCCTGTCTTACCCCATTCTTTATTCGCTATCTTAAGTTTTGCTATTATTTGCTATTAAATCTCTTTTGCCTCAAATAAAAACTCAAATTCCAACTCACTTTTCCTTTAAATGTCTCTCAAATCTGCTTCTCTTTCATTCTTCACCATTGCTAGCCTGGTTTAGTGAGTGGTCTGCAAAACTGTACAAAGTCAGGTATTGGGTTTAGGGTTCATCAGAAACATCCAAGTAAGTGTGTTTGTGAGTCTGTATGTTTTTCCGTTGTGTGTTTGTATTTTGTTTTGGCTCTATCCTTGGAAATTCTGATTCAATGTATCTGATGTAAAGCCCAGGATTTCTTATTTTACATAGTTTCCAGGTGCTAACTTAGCATCGCTACTTACAAATTGGTCCTCAGCCCAATACCACTAACCTCAATCAGAAGCTTCCTTTCCATATGGAATCTCATGTCCCATTTCATACTGATGGAATCACAAACTATAATTTAACAAGATCCGCAGCTGGCCCATGTGTACTTTAAAATGCGATCAGCACTGGGCTGGACTGTGATGATTCAACATAATCACTATTCTGTAATATAACTATGCTTCCCTTTGTATATAGATAAAACCCAAACTCCTTCACAATTAGCATGTAAAGCCTTTTACAGTCAGGCCACGGCCTAATTTTACTCAACTTTATTTCCTGACACTTTCCAGGTGTGGAAGCAAACCCAGATCAAAACAAAACACACACACACACACACACACACACACACACACACACACACAAGTTAATCAGTAAACTTTGCAAATAGGCCCCACTTTCCTCTATATTTATTTAGTTTTGCTTTTTTTCCCCTTATTCAATGTTAACTCTCGCCTTTTTCTCATCTAAGGACACTCCTATAACTTTCTGTTAAAAACTTACTTGAGTCCTACAGGCAGTAAATCTTACACTTCAATGGCTTATAAATGCTGTACTTCTTTTTCTTAGAGCACATAATGCATTGCACTAAAGTATATTAAGAATTTTATGATTTTAATTAGCAAAAATTGATTTGTGCATTACTTTAAAGACATTATCTTCCCTTATTCAAGTTCATTTAGTGCTATTTTATTTAAAATTAATCTAAAACTGAGTAACGTTGTTTGTTTTGACTTTCTGTACTATTTTCTGTAGCAATTCACATATGCTAGATTTTGTTCATGTGCTTGTTTCTCCACCAAACTATACACTGTTTGAAAACATAAGCAGACCTTATTCATCTCGGTCTGTCCACCCAGCACAGGCTGTGGTAAAGAGTCCATGCTAAAATAATACTGCATAAATGGAGCGACACTACTATTGTCAAATAAAACCAAATAAAACCAAATGAAAAAATATCTTATTTGTATCTCTCATGAATGTTTCTGTTGGTTGAATTCAATAAAAAGCAGTTGTATGTCTATCTGTACTCCCCATAGTCTATTCTATTTTTGAGAACATGGATCTTCCTAAACATACAAAATTTGTGTAAGTAAAGTTGATGCTATATTAAGTGACTTTTGAGTAAAAATACTTGTTACCATGTATTATTCAGTACTTGTGTGTTTGTTTCAATTCAAACATGCATTTCATAGGGGAACATAATGTGTCCAAAAATGCCATCCAAATGACGAGCACTCCAAAACTAACTGATGTTCAAACTAGACGATGGGAATGAACACAAGAGCCAGTCAGGTCTAGAAAAGAAAGAATTATATGTGACTGTGAGATCAGCTGTAAGAAAATGTCAGGGACTAATGAGCTTGGGAAGACCATAATGGCGAGGCAATACATTTTAAAGCCATTTCACCCTTTTCTCTCATTGAAGCACAGCACTAAGCAAAAATTAATCGCATTTGTATAAAGAACCTCCCATGTGTCAAACATTTAAAAATCTGGGCTTACCAAGAAAATAAAGTGACTAATCCCTCATAATAAAAAGGACAATTTGTGATAAGATGTTTATGCTGATAGAATTATATTTTTGTTTTGAAAAAAGACAAACATTTTCCCCTAAAATACATTCTTTGACATTGAATAACATACAGAGAGCTCAAGAAGGTGACATAAAAGTTGCAACCCCAAACATAATTTAAATAAATCTGATTGCGTAAATACTCATCAAAACATTTTATTAACAAGTGAAGTAATTACATATCACCCTTTAAATTTTATAAAACAGGAAGCAATATGGTCATCTTTCTTATACTTTAGTTATAAAGTCAATCATTTTTATATATCATTCATGTAAATAAAAGTTGAAAATATCCCTTATGCCAATCAGACTGAGGAATGTCGCCTGAGTGATAAGGGCAGCAATAAGTGCTAATGTTGTAGTTAGGCCTTGAGTCCATTATCAGACCAGCAACAGCTCACTCATCACTTATTTTAAGTGTGACATTTAATTAAAACTACAATTTTTGAAGAAGCAGCTAAGTCCAAGTTTTATATCCAGTTCAAGTTTACTTCAACAAGAACCACTTAGACATGTAAGTCAACTGCCTTGATGAAATTAGCATAGAACATCCTGTAAAATTCGAATCACTGCTAATAATATGCAGCAATAAATTAAGGGAAGGTGTTTGCAAAGGGCTAATTCCCAGGCCTAAAGGTTTTGTCTACCCCAAGTGAGTAGAGTTTCTCTCCAGATTAAGGTTTACCTAAACCTTATTTATGCCTGACAAATCATAAATCAAACATCTGTCCCAAACTGTTAAGCCAAAATAGCTCACCTTCTCTCCTTTCCTGAACGGCATTATAGTATTAGCTATGCAGCCCTGACGTTGCTTACCAGCAAAGCTTGAAATACGTTGTTAGAAAATGTAAAGCCCATCAGCATATTACGATGGCTAGTATAAAATAATACAAAAAGGAAAAGAAATACACTTTCCTCAGCTTTAAGGACAAACATGTTTTAATTAGAAGAACTAAGGTGAAGAAAGGTGAAGAACCAATGAAAGATATCACTTTTAATGTGAGAGCATATTAATTGCATCTGCTCATGGGTAATCATAAACTCATTATATCATAAGTACTTTATTTTATATAATCAAAAATATTTTTATAAAAGTACAAGCCTTTAAAACAAGAAATTTTGAAAGAATATTACAAGGTATGTGTCATGATGTTTTTAAAATGTTAGTAGCATATAACAATAATTACTAGAATAAAATTAGCATTTTTAATTCAAAGATACATGCAATCATTTATTAATGAATTGATTGTCTCACTCCACAACCTTGTATGAAGGATTCACTGAGTAAATTTGCTTGCGCATATATGCAAAGTTTGCTGTTATGCAACCAAAAGAAGTAATATTTCATCAGGCTGAAAATTTTTCACTTTCACGAAATAAACAATTTATGTTTTAAGATGTCAACCACAGTTCTGTTTCTCAGGCTTCTCAAGTAATTGTAGGATGATTTTATATTATAGCCAGGGCCATTTATGTTTAATATTAAGATTATTTTTAAAAGATTATTTTATAAAGAATTAATTTCATCAAATTCATAGAAATATGGAGGGAAAGTCAGAAAAATTTAAAAATTATGGATAATTTTGGATAGCTAAACACAGAGAAAACATTTTTCAGTTTAAGCATTTAAGCTATATTAGATTCTTAGGTCATTATAGCCCGAAGGTATTGATAGGGTCTCCAGCCAACCGATGTCAGGTTATAGGTGAGGAAAGAGGTCCACAAGACTTACCAGTTTTTGAAGGTCCCAGGATACTGCAGAGGTGCATCTGTGCTTAGACTACTAATCTCCAGCCTGAACTAACCTGGATCTCTGAAATACTTGGTGCTATTTTGTTGAAGAACTTGAGTAAAGCAGCAGATTGGGTACCTCTTCAGAAATGGGGACCAGAAGACTTGCGGGAATCCCTTCCAGAAAGGAAGAGATTAGATAGCCTAGCCATCCCTGCACAGAACTGAGTGAATCAAAAAAGAGATGAAACTTATGGAGTTGCCAGGAGTTACTTTTCCATAGCATAGCTTCCTATAAGCTAAAATTAAAAAAGGGGTTTCCCATAGGTTGAAATCAGAGAAATCGGACCTCACAATTTTGTGTGGTTGTGCATGTGTGTGTTGTACAGGGTGAAGCAACTCCATAGATAGTGACTGTGCATTGACCTGAGGTGGCAAAGAAAGAAAAAAAAAAAAAAAAAAAAAAATCAGTGCAACGCTTAGTACCAAGGAGAGCAAGAGTTGGTATTACTGTGTTGCTTTTAAGTCCTGTGTTCTTCAGGACGTTGTAATGTCCCCAAGTCCACACATTTCTATGTAGTAGAAAATAACTTTGGTTTTTAGGCTTGTGTCCCTTGTCTGTGATGAAGTCATAGATACGAAGAACATATTCACCAGCAATTTCTCTGAAGACACCTGTTCAAGGGGGCAGGAACCCCACCAATCCTAAAACTTTAACTAAACCAAGGACCAGAGGATGAGCGTGTATCTTGGGCCCTGCCAGTGCCTACAAGCTTACATAAGTTGGTTTTGCTTCTCTACCAACCACACGGATGCTACCTTGGGAAAGTGATATTTAAGACTTGGGGGTTACCTAAAACATATTAAATAAATTATGCACACAGGAAGAAATCAATAATCTGTCTTTGGTATTTTCTTATACACAATGTGGGTATAAAACAGCTCTATTGTATTTGTGAGCATTAAATGGAAAACATTTAAAACAGTCTGATACAAGTACACGATCCATCTTACCCACTGTAATTATAACCCCCCTCTTAATTAGCTCTAGAGGTGCTCACAAAGACAAACATGTTATCTTTTCGGTTTGTTTTATATAAGAGAACTATTCTGTGTTCGTACATCACTGAATTATAACTTCAGACGAGATTGCATCCATAGTTTTTCTTTCCAAGTAAACTGAGAAATTCTTCCTTCAATCCAAACTTTAATTGGAACGCATTTAAGCAAAATTTGTTCATCTCTGTCTTAATCTGTTTGGGCTGCTATAACTAAACCCTATAAAGTAGGTGGCTTATAGACAGCAAACATTTTCTTAATACGCGAGGCCGGAAGTACAAGGTCACGGCACCGGCATGGCTGTGTGCAGGCGGAGGCCTTTCCGGGGTTCAGACCGCCTACTTTTTGTCACATCTTCATATGGTGGAAAGACAGTGAGAGAACTCTCTAAGGTCCCTTTTGGAAGGGCATTCATCCCATTTTGAAGGCTCGCCTCTTGTAACCTAATCACCCCACAAAAGCCCTAACTGCTAACACCATCACACTGGGCATGAGGATTCCAACATGTGAATCTCGGGGGACACAGACATTCAGAACATACAACTTCCATCCAATACTGTTAACTGGCATGCTAAACATTCACAGCATTGCAAAGATTGTACATCAGGCTGTAAAATTTGTTGACATATGCGCAAGTATTACAACAATTTCTGGTGCTCACTTCCATGATATTCTATTACCCTTGTGAGAGGTAGAAAATGTGGTTCAAAATTAAGAATTTTATCCTCATGAACAAAAAAAAGCTATGTCTCAGATGCCATTTGCAGAAAATTATGGACACAATAAAATTTATGATAATGTAATAAATACACTTGGAGTAACTAAATTTCTAAATCAATGATAAGAAAAGTTATAATTGTATCACAAGTGATTCTTTACTGCCAAACCAGTATGATAATAAACATAATTAAATATAAGATGTCATATGTTTCAAAATCTGTCCCACGTAAGTATGACTCTTTTCCCAACTGGACTCCCAACGTACACTTCTGGACTCTCAGACCTTGTTCCGTGCAGCACTTCTTGTTCATCCCAGGCCTCCTACTCCTTACCTTTCTTTGAATTTCTACAATCAGGTTGTTTTCCTTTCTCTCTCTCTTTGCTTAGTTCCTTGAGCATACCACATTCCCTCATTTACCATATATGTGGGCAGGAGGTGTTATTATTTTGTTTATATGCCATACCTCTAGTTACAATGCCACTTATACTAAGAAAGGACAATGTTTTAATTGATTTATTACTATCCCCACAAAAACTTATAGGCATCTATTACTTTTCTTCTTCTCTTAGCAACTTTATTTTGTTGCTGTTTTATTATCATTTATCCCACTTAGACCCTCCCTCCCTGCAATCCCCACACTGTTGTCCATGTTCATAAGTCCTTTTTCCTTACTTTTTTATTTAATAATTAAATACATAAGTTGAATAATTTTTTTTTAAAAATATCAATATATTTATTAAATCTAAATTTTCTAAATAAAAAGGTTCAAAAGCATTCCTCCCTCCAATTGCCAGGATGGAGAGTGTACCTATTTTACTTATATTTTTAATTTTTTTCTAGAATCAGAACTTTTATTTAAATATCAGGTTAATAATTAAAGAAACAAATAGGAGTATATACAAGCTGACTGATTGATTTATTGCAAAGAAGATTATTATTATTGTATCAGTGAGCTTTATGATATATTTCAAAAGCAAAATAATGTTCTCACTCTCCATTAATTCTTTTAATTGGAACCTACTACATCCCATGCACCTAAGCATGTGTGGGTGATAAACAATCTTTGGTATTGTATTGTTTTGTGACCTACCTTAATTTAATAGAAGTGAAGGAGGAGCACTACTAGTGCATATCAAATACATATGCTTTAAATTAGAGCAGTAACAGTAAAAGAAGGTGCCCATCCTAGAACTCATAACGATCAACTTTATCTGGCGAAGTTGCACTTGTGCTTTTACACTTTATCAATTTGTCTCTTTAGATACCAGTCCAAGGTGTCAGGAAACAATGGATCCCCCAAATACAGCCAGACCAAGAACAAAGGGACGATGCATACATGTAAGTTCTAACCCAATAACTAAAAGTTTACATAAGTGGGTGGGTTCCTCCTCCCTACCAACATGTGTTAGTGTAGCTGGATCATACAAATCAACAAACAGTTACATGTTCTTTCTCTTACATCTCTGGTTTCAGGATTCTTGGTTTTATTTTTGTACCATTTAATATGGTAAAACTTTAGAAGCCACTTTTAGATTGTTTTGGGGGGAAGGGGCTCTTACAGTCTCAGATGGCAAGTGACTTATTCTAATTATAGCCACAAAGATTCCATAGCCCATTTTATCTGTATTTACAGCTTCCTGAGGCTTCCATCTTCCATCTAGAATGGGAGATATAATCATGTAAACAGTTTACTTCACTTTCCATTTAACTGACGGAAGAGAGAGAGTTTGGCTGTCAACTCTGTAATTACCCCAGTGACCAGCCTCTGCGCCTAACCTCCAGAGAAATTTGGTTGTATTCCAGCTCAATCCATCCCTTAATTTTACAAGTCAAAGAGTTCACAGTTTCATGGCAGTCCCAGAGAAGTGGTTTCTTTTCCGTTTTTCCATGATGTGTTTATCTGAAAGCCTAGAACAGTACAAAGTTCTGCTCCTGCACACAGAGAGCCTATAGTAATGGCTCACGGGACTGAACATTTTAAATCACTGCAGCATTCTAGTCTACCTTATCAGCTTGATTTAAAAAAAAAATGAGTGGTTGCAGGTATAATTCAGAAAAGTCGAAAAACGGTATACACAATGACTTCGTCAAAGATGTCCCAGTGTTCTTAGTAAAGGACCGAGGACTCTTCCCTTTTCCGTGTTGCTTAGTACATGCCACTCAAGGTCACTGCCCTTCCCCTAATGTTTCATGAAGCTGGACTTCCACCATATGCAGAATCTTCCCTAGATGGTGATCATATCTGTTGCCAAAATCGAGAAATGACATCTTCTAAGGATCTGTTATTGTGGCAGTACTTGAATTGCTAGGCTAAGGAACTACGATATATATGAATTATATAGCGAATTGTTTTTTAAAGTGAAAACGTGTGAGTTTCTGGTCTTTGCATTTGGATTCATGGCACTCCTTAAGAAAATGCATGGAATTATACAGGTGGAACTTTACATCACTAACAAGTAAAGGGAAAACTCTATCCCAGTATCCAAGTGTGTGAGAATTCATAACAATCAAGGGTTCCCAACAGTTCGCTGTGTTTTAAAGAAAATACAGTGAGTTCACAACCCAACTATACAACATCCAGGAAAAATAACTGACCTTTATATGCAAGCAAAGGGTCTAGTCTGGTCCCCAGTAACATCCATGGTATTCTAATAATTGCAAATATTAGTGCATCCCCATTCTGGTATGCCCTGCAAAGACTGGATGTAGGTGTTCCCCAAACACTCAGATGTTGAAATCCTGACCCCCAAAAGTAGCTGTAGTAGGAACTACAGCCTTTGAGAGATAAGAAAGTCATTAAAGTGGACTCCACATTATGGGATTAGTGCCCTGTAGAAGGGAACCCTAAGAGCTGTCCTGCTCTCTTTCCATCATATAAAAGATACAACAGAAACTAGGCAATTTGCAACCTGGAAGAGGGTGCTCACCAAACCCAACCATGCTGGCACCCTGATCTTAGACTTTCAGCCTCTAAAACTGTGAGAAAAAAACAAAAAAACAAAAAACGTTTGTTGTTTAATCCACCCAGACTATTAGTTATAGCATCCCAAATGAACTAAGATACTTCCTAAGCCATTCTCCCCTACCTTACTGAAAACGTGCCTTCAGGCATGGGCCTACACACCCAAGGAGGCAGTACCTCGGTGCTTCTTTAACTATGCTGTCATCCACATTTGAGGGCAAGCTTCTAAATAAAGCTATATTCTTGGGAAAAAGGCAACTATTGAGTCAGGTACCCTGAGACTCAGGCTTGTCAGGTTACCTCTGTGAAGAAAACAGACGCAAATCCCTGCCCTTGTGAAGTTTACTTCTAGCAGGTAAGAGAGAGGCCAACATGAAAAATCAGTAAGTTACATAATAAAAAGTGATTAATGCTCTGGAAAAAGAGACAATCAAATCAAAATACTCTGATGGAGTGCTTTTATTCAAATTTCCAAAGGCATCCTATCATTAAGATGAACCACCATCAGCTAAAGGCTACAATCCATTAGTAGTGGATTTCTGCCTCCCTCCGCATGAGCCAGAGATGAAGGAGTGAACAGAGATGGGTTAGAGAGTGTGTAGTGTAATGATGCTGTGCTTGATTCAAAGCCAGCCTGAGATTCTAGGAGGAAAAGGCTTTTAAAAAGTGTAGCACGGAGGCCCTCTTTAATCCCCTCAGTAAGTAGGGCACACTTTACGGAGAGGCACAGAAGCTACTGATAAGTTATAGGATGCTGGAGTAAAGGAATACATCTGGTATCAGTGCCAAGGCCAGCACCGGTCCCCAAAGGCATAAGGAGATATTATGATCCCAATTTCAAATGACTGCAGGATAGCAACCCTGTAGCTGTCCTAGCCACGTTATCAGTATCATTGTGATAGCTTGCAGGGTATTCTATTCAAGATTTTACTAGGAACCAAACTTGTTTTGATGTAAATAATTCTTGAAAACTCATAATATATATATCAACTATAGACAAGGGGTGGATTGAGGGTATGCATATTAGAAATAATATCTGTCTCTTTTCGCAACAGATATATAAAACGAGCCTTGACACAAATGAGGACCTGCCACCCTGAGTCTTGTAAAATCAGTGAAGTGGTCTTCTTATTCTAATACTGCCCCCCCCCACACTTCATGCATCATGTATATCCTTCTTCCAAGCTGCTTTATTTATAACTCTTTATGTCAAATCTAGACTGGACAGCTGAAAAAGTGAAGTACTTGCATGGTAAGAATGTTATGTATGGTTCAGATGTCCGGTTATGGTCTAGTCTTCAAACCCAACCTCTTTCCAAAAGATGCTCCAGAAGACAAAGGGGTGACCTGAGCAAAAGGGTACGCCAAATGATCAACATGCTGTATTCTGATCATCTATCCACAAACATGACCTAGGTGGGAAATAAAAAAATCAAACCACAATAACAGTCTTGATTGCACGTAATTGGCCCAGATTTCTGAAGAACTGTTACAAGCGATTAGGAGCTCAAGTTCTGAAATCAGACTTGAGTAAGATATCCTGGCTTTGTCACTGAATAACTGCAATGTCGGTTAACTTTCTCAACCTCTTACAGTTTCAGATTCTTCACCTGCAATGTCACAGATGAATGGCACTTATCTCGTGGCGTCTTACTGAGAATTAAAATGAGTAATAATGTGCCATGCTTATGGCAGTGCTCAACACATAGTTAAGGAAAAATAAATCAATAAGATAAACAATGAATAAAATAAAAATGAAGATTTGAACTGACTTGGTTTTCAGAGTCCTGAGGTAGAATCCTTTTTTTAGTCCTTGCTTCTGATACAATACTTCTAGTTTGACTAATCATTATACTCTCGTTTTTGATCCTTGAACTTCAGCATCCTCATCCTACAAAGATCTTGGATTTTATCATCCCTCTGCATTTTGAAATTTTTTGTATCTTCAATTGAGAGCCAAGATACCTCACTGAGATCTGATGCCAATGTGTAAGCTCATAATCACAAGTAACCCTGTCTCAGAAATACAGCTGATTGCCTCTGGTTCCTAGAGTCCCAGCATCTAAGCAGGTTCCTTTACATTTACAAATTCTAAAGTATAGGCATTTTAATTTTTAATAATTTTATTGTATAGAAACACAAAGTTTTCTAAAGATTGGTTTGATTTAGGAAATTAAATGGTATTTATTTAGGACTTATCATGGAAAGGAGTTATTTTAGGTATTGTTAGATTACAAAAATGAGCCAGCTTTGGTTCAAATTAAGAAATTGCATCAGTTCATCCACCACATCATTGATAAGTGAAGGATATATCAGAAAATGAAATAGTCACACTTCATTAAGAACTTTTACAAAACAATGTCACAAATTCTTTTTTACTCAATGATTCTGAACATTCCCTTTGGTAATAAAATTAATTTTAAATAATAAGATAATCAGTAGGGAACATTAGATATATCCACCTATATTGATGTTCAATAAAGAAGGTGGGAAAAGTGCATATGCACAGTACAACAGTAGTAAAAAGAACGTAACATTAATAGTGACAAAGTGCCGTGGAAGGACTTTGCAAGAAGCAAGCTGTCAGATGATCTAGTTGTTCAGCAATGAGAATTGAAAAGGAAATAAAAAAGCCCTTAAAACATGGAAAGAACACTCTTACGAACACAAGGAAGGGAAAAAGTCATTCTTCCAGTGATTCTTGGTACTGGGGAGTGGCAATGCTTCTATAATGCCATAGAAATAGGTTGAGCATCATTACATAAGAAGAGCTAAATGGAAGTCTTGGACTTGCCTGATGGGTCTGTGATGTCCCTGAAGGAATAGGAAAGGAAGAAAGTGAAGAGAGGAGAGAAGAGGAGAGAAGAAAGAAAAAAAAGTTTGGGAAGTTTGACAGAAGATGATATTATTTTCACTTTAATTGATTTTGGCCACTAGTTTATCCAATTTCTGACATGTTTAAGAATATGATAAGAGTGTATGGATATGAGAATACTTTGATTTGTTTAATTGTTTTATATAAAAATAAAATAATTCTATTTATGTCACTCTTTTAAGGTGTTCTTGTGCATATATCTTGTGTCTTGGTATCTTCCATAATTAAGTTGTTGTGTTTTTTTTTTTTTTTCTTTTGAGAACATATTTGGATAGTTTGTAACACAGAGGTAGTAAGATTCAGCGGTTGGTAAAATTATATGTTAAGAATAATTCCAGCTAATGCATGTTAGAGAGGGAGAGATAACACTTAGCCTTTTTAATAAAAAGGAAAAAAATCACACTGCATTTAATTTTTTCCCCATGAGAGAGAATAGATGAGTCACATGTTAAAAAGAATCAAGCAGTTAGTTTAATCTAACTCTGCACTAGTGGAGGACACATTATCACATAAATGAGGAGCAATTATAATTACATACAATTAGGATAACTGTGGAGAAAAGCCTTTGATCGAAAACATTTTTTTTGAATTACCAGTAAATATAACCAAGCCAGAAAGGGCATCTATTAAATAGTTACTCATACATCTTCTAAGAAAATCCTGGCAATTACACTAGATAAAATATTTAAAAATTAAGTGAAAGTTTAGAGTTGAAATTCTCTGTCAGAGGGTACAGACTAGTAGGTACTCTGTGGATATAATATGATCAGTAATAATGTTTTATTTGAACCACAATACGATTTTTCAATGAATCTGAATGTCTTCTGAGAAGATATTCACACTCAGGTTTATGGGGATCTCAGCCTTTCCAGTCTTCACTCATATAGTTTACCTACCAGGATTTGTACCAATATTATACTTGCTTACCATGTGTTCAATGTCTTGATAACATGTTTTCTTATTTAATGTTTTCCTTAGAAAGAAACTCTTAGAAAGAAAAATATAATTTTTGTATACATTTAAAATCACTCTTTGGACTTCCAGCCAAGATGGAGGCTTAGACAGACGCGCTAGGTCTCCCTCTACAACTAGAGAGGAATACAACTACTTCAAAACAAAGGATAACTAGAAATTCCAGAAAATAAAACTACACGGAAGCCCAATGTATGAAGTTATAAACCAGCGGCGCCCTTTGGGCAGGTAAGGGGAGTGAAAGGGGGAGGCGCTGTTTGCGGTCGCACCTGGGACAGCGGCGGGGAGAACAACCCCGGCTGCAGTAGAACCCCCGGCAGCTCGCGACCCCAACGCTGGGGAAAGCAGCCACCACATCGCCTTGAACAGTGAGGCCCAGGGGGGCGGGAGGACAGATCCCGGTCTCCTAGCGGAATAACTGTGTGAATCCATCTTGGACCCCCGCCCCCAAAGAAAGCGCCACAGGGCTGCGAAATAGGTCGCGGACAGGCGCCGGTCGCTGGATTGTGACGACAAAGCACCACGGCACAGCAAGAAAGGCTGCCGAAGGGCGCCGGTCGCTGGGTCATTACAAGTACACAGGCACTGCCCCCTACAGCCGGCCCAAGAAAACAAAACGCATCTGTCAAAATGAGGCAGACAACTATAGAAATCCCGGTGACACAACTCACCAGGCAGCAGATGGAGAACCTGACAGATGAACAGATAAGAAACCTGTCAGAGGCTCAGTTCTGGGCCATTGTTATCAGGTGGCTTACAGAATTCACAAAAGATCTGGAAAAAGATGAGAAAGAAGCGAAAAACACTCATAACGAAAGGAACAAAACCACATACGAGACAGATGGTGAGGAAATAAAATCCAGAGTTCATTTCAACAAACCGGAATATGGAGAAGGAACAAGCAGTCAACCAACGCAGCGAGAGGAAATGGGAAGCAGCGATGAGAGGATCAGAAACCTCTGGGACAGCTATAAAAGGCCCAACATAAGAATCATTGGTTTGCCAGAGAGTGAGGAAGATGAACTAGAACTTGAAAAATTGAGTGAAAATATAATAAAGGAGAACTTCCCAGACTTGGGGAAGGAAATAGACTTACAGGTCCAGGAAGCACAGAGAGTTCCAAAAAAACTGGACCCAGGGAGAACCACTCTAAGACACATTATAATCAAAATGTCAAAAATTAAAGATAAAGAGAGAATCTTAAAAGCAGCAAGAGAGAAGAAAAGTATTATGTACAAAGGGGTCCCAATTAGACTATCAGCTGACTTCTCAAGGGAGACCCTGCAGGCAAGAAGGGACTGGCAAGAAATATTCAAAGTAATGAAAATCCAAAACCTACAACCACAAATACTCTATCCAGTGAAATTGTCATTCAGAATAGAAGGACAGAGAAAGTGTTTCCAGGACAAAATAAAACTGAAAGAGTTCATTAGATCCAAACCACTGTTATATGAGATGTTAAAGGGACTGGTTTAGAAAAAGGAGGATCAAGACAATGAAATCTAAAATGAAAACTGCATCACAAGAAACAACAGAAGCTAGGGAATTGAAACAAAGGCAAACTAAACAGGCAACGAGAGTGGAAAAAGAACTATAGGTACGGGGAACATATTGGGGGGAGGTCAACAGGGAGGGGGAATGGGGAGAGGGAGGGAGATGATATAGGAATTAAGGATCATGGTAGGAGGGAATGGAATAGACAGAGAGAGGTTGAGAAGAACTGTATGCACAACTAATGGACATGATCTAAAAGGGGGGGACAACTGGAGGGAGGGGGGCCACCGGGTGGAGGGGAGCAGAGGGAAGGGAAATTGGCACAAATGTAATATTATAATCAATAAAACACATTAAAAAATAAAAAAATAAAATCACTCTTTGCATTAAATAAAATATTTGAAGCATGGGATCATGTGATCATATTATATGAAAAATCAATTGATTTTTCTTTCTAGTTACTAATGAGCAATGGAAGTAAAAATCCTCAGTAAAGTAATCGGCTCACTCAGCAGCATGCACTGAGCAGGACTAAAATGCTTGTATCAAATTTGATTCAAATATAATTTTTCCTAGCTTCCATTTAGAATTTTGGCAACTCCAACTATATGGAATTTCTTCCTTATAAGCTTTGTCTTGCCCAATTAGCTTTCAATGGTGCTTGAAATTCCCACTGGAATTGCCTTATGTTGACCTGTCCATTTTAATCAAGTTAAATACTACCTGGGAGGAAGATATATTAGCTATCACTTAGGTGCAAATTAGTCTATCTGAACCTATTACTGCACATTATCAACCAGCACAAAAGAGCGCCGGAGGACACTGGTTCTTAAAATCATTCAAATGCCAGACTGCAGAGGGGCATGGCACATTTGGTGGAAAACCATGCAATATTAATCATAACCATTAAGTGTATATTTTCAGTTGTGTTAAAGCTGATGTCATTGCATTCTGTAGTTAAAAGTTGTAGGAAAAATCACAGATTTAAATATTTTAAAGGAAGAAAATTCAGTTATGAACATTTCACCCAATTTGTTTTAACACGTTTTATATTTTATCTGCAGAAAAAGTCTTGTTTAATACAAAGATACTCTATCATAGTCCTAAAAAATGGGGGAGGAGGTAACTCTATAGAAAGGTCTTAATGGAGTGCTAGAAAGAAGGTGGTCAATTGTTTTGAACATAACAAGACCTTATGAGGCAAGTCATCATCTTAGCAAGAATCCATCAGAGAACAAAATAAAATACTACTTTACTGAATATACACATTGCCTATAAAACAATTCTGAATTTCAGAAGTGTAAAAATAGGGTTATAATATGAGGTAGCTAAATACGGAGCTCCTAATGAGAAGGTCTAATTATTTTCTTGGGTTGGCGAAATGAAGAGGGAGGTACAACAGTGGGTATTTTTTCAGCACCTTGGAAGCAGGACAGCTCTCTGAACCACAGTTGTACAGGAGAATC
This sequence comes from Furipterus horrens, assembly GCF_987537825.1. Lineage (NCBI taxonomy): Eukaryota > Metazoa > Chordata > Mammalia > Chiroptera > Furipteridae > Furipterus > Furipterus horrens. The sequence goes on from NW_028327171.1 coordinate 16,339,252, forward strand.
AAGCTCCAGTGCCCTAAGGCATTGCATGCGATGTATTATCTTCTCTCATGCACATCAAGGACTGTGGAATCCCAGATAAAAGGTTACTGAATAAAAGATTGGTTCGGATGTAGAAAAAAAATCTACATTCTTCTTGATTTACCTCCTAGGTAGGATTACATTTCAAGTTGATTTATTGTTATTATTACTATCATTATAATCATTATCATTACTATTCTTTACCACATAATTGAAAAAGATAAAGAGAACTAGAAGGTCAGAGGAAATAAAAGCTTTCTTGGATATTAGCACCACCTAACCTTCAATATTCTTTTCTAACTCACTGAGTTAACCAGCACAGTAGGTACCTGGGCATTCATTTTAATATTAAAAAAAAAAAAAAATCCCCAAGTAGACTGCATCCTATTATTTAAACTGAAGTACAAGTTTAATCAAAGTTTATTGTTTCTAATTTGAGAGCAAACTATTTTTGGTAAAATAAGAAAATGATAAAACTTAATGAACTCTACACATTTCTGAGAACAAGAATTCTTAAACATGAGCCAAAGAACACTAAGAAGAGCACTAAGCAAAAAAGTAAAGGTATTCATTCATTAAGTGATAAGTAAAATTATATTATTTAAATGGCAAAATGATATCAATAGCTCACTCACTAAACAGAGAGAGAGCAAAAAAAAAAAGTGACTTAAAGATCATAATTCGGGTTACTGTCACATGACCACAAAGAAAATTGCTATTTTATAAGCTGTAGAAGTCAAGACTCAGGGAAGAACTAAGCATATGAGCAGCAAGTCAGGCTTGCACCTCCTGAGGATTTATACTCTTCAAATTTATATTTAATTGCATGAATAAAAACTCCAAGATCAACCTTTCCCCATACGCTCACCCAACAAATGTCTTTCCCCGCTCAGTCTCTGTCACTTGTCTCTCTTTTACCCTCAACTTTAGGATTTTAAAGTCAGTTTAAACTACTATTTTAAAAATAAAAGAGAGGAGGGAAAAACTATGCAGTAATGAGCAGAAGTAGACAATATATCTCTCAGTGTTAATCAAATTGAACTGGACAATCAAAGAAAAACAGGTGTCAATAAGAACAAACATGCATTTCTCCTACTTTAATACTTTAATTACACAGCAAAATGAATCTACAAAGAGAAAGAACTGGTCATGATAAACAACATGACTGTATGGTGACTCATTTCATTCAACGCAGAGTTCCTCAGGGGATAAAAATAATTCATCACAAATTACAGGGTAGTTATATTTCACTTTCACAGTAATTATTTTAGGAATACCTATATATATGTTCATTCATCAAAAGCACATTGGTGAAATGCAGATGTTCAGGAATAAAATAAATTTTAATCTTTAAATTAAATTCAGAGATTCATTTAGAATATTTTCTTGTCTTTAATAATTTCTCTAAATTGTTAGCTAACCGAACAAAATCTCTCAAATTAATAATCTTTAACATATTAAACTCTGCTATAAAGACTGTGATGGACAGAGTGCCCATAGTTGACATACCAGCTACATGGGCTTTAAGTTCTGTGTCCCCATACAAAGGTTGCATCCATTGTTCTAAAGCAGAGGTGGGTCATCACTTACAGCTTAGTAGTCTGTAAATTTTGAACACAAGTGTTTGATGTATAAATTGATGATGGTAATAAATACTGTAGCAAGTTTGAATGTAGTGTGGAAAATCAAATAGACGGTTAGACAATTTGATCACAGAAATGCTAACATAAGGTAAATGAGCTAAGTGCCTCAAATGAGTGATAGCAATGATGGTGTCACTAAATGTTTAAGCTATTAAAGGTGCTGGAAATATCAGTCAAAACCACCTGCCAAAGGTGTAAAACAACTCATTTTTGAAATTAAAAATTTTGAACAAAATATTGAATAAGGAAATCACATTGGGCTTAATTTTTCATTGATCATTTGGTTTCTTTTAATGAAAAATGATTATTGTGAATATCCAGAAATTACAGTAACATGAAATAGGTGAGAAGAAGTAAAAGTCTGAAGATTTATGTGAAGTTGGTCATTACTTAAAAGAAAATGTGGTAAAAATAATTTATAAAAATGGCAGCTATAGATCTGTTGTTATAGTTATTCATGCATATTTAAACATATTTCTATATTAATATATTGTTCTACATATAGAGTTAGCTGTTCCTTTTGCTATCTCAACCCCTTTCTGTTCTATCATCATTTATTTATTTATTTATTTCTCCTCTACTGTACTATCTATTGATGCATATCAGATTACCTAAAGCACAATAGCTTAAAACAATCAATACTCATCTTATAGTTTCTGGGATGAAGAAATTAGGAGTGGCTTATCTCATGTGATTTTATTCAGGATGTCACATGGATCACTCACTTTCAAGATCACTTGCTTACACGGATTGTGACAGGAATCCTCAGCTACTGGTCACATAGGTCCTTCTATAAGCTGTCTAAGTGCCCTTATGACATGGCAGTTAAACTCCCCCAAAGTATGAGACCCAAGAGAGAAAGTGAGGAGGGAGTCTCAGTGCTTTTTACCATCTAGTCTAGCACACCATCATTTCTGCTTTATTATATTTTCCAGAATTGAGTCATTAAGTACAATTTTAAAAGAAAAAAATAAATAGGCTCTATCACTTGAAAGGAAAATGGTCATAGAATTTACAGGTTTATTTTACAACCACTTCACCTACCTTCTATTTACTCCCACCTTATTTTCTACATTTTACCTATGTGACCTATATTTTTTCCATCTTTCCTTTTTCCTACATTTCTTTGTTCCACTTCTGACAACTTAAAATAGAAAGAAAAAATACGAATAAGGTTTTCATAGGAAAAACTATCTGGGAACTAAGAGTATAAAATAAGTAAATTATGAGCCCTGATCCTTGCAACTTGTTTACAGAGGCAATTTCTGGTAACTGGGTCCAAGGAAAAAGATACCCTGACCCACATTATCTTCGTGTCTCATCCTAGCCACTGACTAAAGAGATGGTACCTCTGACCACAGGAGCTTTCTTCCATTTACATGTCTCTGTGGGTGATGATGGAACTTCTCATGTGTACCCAATTGGTTAAACTTATGCCAAAATATTACAAAAAGACAAATTATCCATGTTTTCAAATAACCTATAGCAATAACACATTATATATATGCAATATATATAATTACTCTGATATAAACATACATAGTGATAAAACTGCAAAAGTTGATGGCAGCACAAAGGAGTTAGTCATTATCTTGGTCATCGAAGTGGTGATACAGAGAAGGTTTCACAGAGTTGATAACACTGATCGCTGGGCGAGGAATCAGTGACGCAGGGTGGACAGTGCTATCCAGGCAGAGAGAAGAGCCAGAGTGCAGAGGAATGTGCGAGTGTGGACTGAGATGGGTGGTGAATTGATACAGCTCTGCATGGACAAGTGGAGAAACACACAATGAGTGGGCCAAGTCATTTTTCAGCACCCTTTCAATATCCAGGTCACTGTCCTTGCAGGCTCTATCCTCTCTGGATACTCTTTATTCTGAATTTATTTTATGTTTATTTTTTTAATTTATTTTAAATGGTGAGTTGAGGAACTTATACTTCTGGCTCTGTTGCCACAGAAGAGGCACATTACTTGTGATGGATTCAATACATGGGAGGAGTTGGGAATACAGTTAATCTATGAAGTTAACAGATAATCACAATGAAGTATTTTAATGCACTGTGTCTTTATCTTGTTGTTGTTTGTATAATTATGGCATTTAATATGAAGTTTACATGTAAAATGATTTTAAAACACAATATTTAAAATGCAATTTTCCCCTGAGAACTTAATATAGTTCATAATAAAATTTCATGTTCTTATAAGAATAAAAAGCAGCAAGGTGCTTGAGGGTTTATAGTGGGGTATTGAAATTTGCATATATTTTGTAATTATCTGACTTCAATTTATCAAATCTAAACTAAATATGTTCAATTGCTATGGTTTCTGGTGTTCCTATTCTATTTATTTTCCTTTCTAAGGAGAAATAAAAAGTTTCCTTTCATATTGAAGGGAATTTATTTTTTTGACAATCTAGCCTAGACAGAAAATAGGATATTCTATATCTTTCTACTTTCTAGCTATTTTAGTCTGATCTCACCTTAGTATAAGTAATCAGAAAAACAAACTTTCTAATATAGACTAATGGTTATCAACTCTGGCTGTATGTTAGATTACCTAGATGACTCTTAAAATATATCAATGTGTGGGGCCCATCCTAGATCAATTTAAAAAGAATTTGACCAGAGGGAAATGGGGGGCAGTGAAAGTAAAAGGTAAAGAAGGCCAAATATATGGTGATGGAAGGAGATCTGACTCTGAGTGGTAAACACACAATGTGTTTACAGATGATGTATCATAGAATTGTACACATGAAACCTATATAATTTTATTAACCGACATTACCCCAGTAGATTGACTACAAAGTGCATTGCCCACATGATTTACATGTGCATCTGGGAATTAGCACCATGGTCCCCATGCTTTTTTGTTTATGTGTAAGATAGGGTCTATCTTATTTTTCTTGAATAGACTTACCCCTAATCCTCTATTCTTTGTCATAAGTCTCTGCGACACATGTTTGTTTTATGACCTGTTCTAGTGAACAAGCTATGGTGTTGCAAGTCATTTATGTTTCCACCTTTTAATCAATGTCTGAGTTCTGGCAACTGCTCTAGGCTATTTTTTGTTTGTTTGTTTTAATAGTCTCATGTATTTCTTAAGAGAGGTTGTCCCCAATGTCAGAATCAGGTGTCAGGACCAAAGCCAAAGCTAGTCAACTAGACTATGGAGAACAACTTTAAAGACTTACTTTTCAACGTATTTTAATAGTAAAATAAATTCTCATTAACTGATTAGCCACAAGTATGTTATACTTCTTAAAACCTAAAAAAGGGTTTCAACTACACATTTCAACTAGTAATAACTGAGCTTCTGCTAAACTTTATGAGTTATCATTTTTCCTACAAAGAATTAATAACATTTTATGATTTTTTCCAAGGTTTAACTCAGATGGCCAGGAACATATCTATGCAGTGTACTCTATATCTTCCTGTAGCTCTAAGATTTTAGCTCTTTATTAATAGAAATAGTGAACATTTGGGACACCAAGTTTCCTTCAACCACTGCCTACACTGACATTTGATTATTTCTTTGATTTCTAAAACCCTGGATGTATCTGCCCAGTGGGTTTTCAGTATTTTTTTTTAAGATCCCTTGTTATATCTCTCATTTGTAATGACATAGTCATTTACATATTTATGACACCTTAGCTGATAGTCCATTTGGTTTTATTCCTTGAAATAAGAGGTCTAAAAGGTACAGGGAACAATGTCCTTTCTCTATATCTTTTATTCAGTTATTTCTCCTGCTATTCTCATTTTTTCTGATTGTCAAAGCTCCACTTACTTCCTATATAATCTTTTCCTTTGTCGATCATTTCAAAAGCTTGCCTGTGTTACATGCCAGAGAGTCAGCTCCAACTCCTGGTGACCCTATGAACAAGTGAGGTCCACAATGTCCTGTCCCCAACAGCCCTGCTCAGCTTCTGTAGGTGCATGCCTATGACTTTTTTTTTTTTAAGGAATCAATTCATCTCATATTTGGCCTACCTCTTTTCCTGCTGCCTTGTATTTTTCAAAGGATTAATGTCTTTTGCATAGAACTCTGCCATCTCATAATGTGCCCAAAGTAGGACAGCTTCAGTTTTGTCACTTTTGCTTCCAGTGATGTATCGGGCTTAATCTGTTCTAGAAACAATTTGTTTACTTTTCTGGTGGTCAGAGTACCAATAGAGCTCTCCTTCAGCACTATATTTCCAATGAATCATTTTTTCTATTGGTTTTCTTCATTCTCCAACTTTTTCATCCATATATAGCAACTGGAAATATGTGGGTGTGGATGATCCAAGCCTTGGTCTCTAACAACACAGCTTTGCTCTTGGTGATCTTTCCTAATTCTTCCATTTCTGTCTTGCTGAGTCTGAGTCTTCTCTTGGTTTCTTGGTTAAAGTCTCCATTTTAATTGATGATAGAACGAAAGTAAAAACACTTTTTAACATTATTAATATCATCAAAAGCCTTGACTAACTAACAATTATATTTATACTTCCTACACATTGTCTTTGTATTCCTACCACCCAATATAGTTCCAGGAATTAATGGATGCTCAGCAATTGTACATAATGGCTAACTAAATGAAAGGCAGTTTCTACAACCTTTTCCTAAAATCCAGCATGTAAATATCTCTGGATCTTTATTTAATACTTTTAGCCTTCAAGCTCTCAACCTAGATTTCTAGGCAGAGCTCATTTTTATAATTAGCAGTGTTTTATCCTCCTCCTTGCACCATCAATAACGAAGATAGTTTTTGAACTCTCTGGACCAAACCTTTTTGATCAAAGCACAACATTCTTGAGCAGACAGTGGTCAACAGAGTGATAAGAAGGATGCAAATTTTGTACCAATTTGTGGCTTACATTAAGCAAAATGAAAAGAAAGATTAAATCAGATCCTTTATTTCAGTTCCTTATATTACCTGAAATAAACCCTTTACAACCTGGCAAGTGCTTCACACGAATGGAGTTGGCAAGATTTCTGAAACAGCCTGTCATTGGAGCCCTCTCCACCATCTGCCTTACTGCAGAGGGGTGAAGCACACGCGAGTTGGACTGAATAAATGTGGGTTACAGCTCGAACTCGGTCACACAGCCTCGGTGAATTTGGCCAAGTTCATTAGCATATGTGTGTTTTGATGCTATAATTTATTAAATATGGAAATTAACAGCCATATGCTAACCACTTCATAGGAGAACTTACAAGTAAATAGGATTGCCCTATATAAGCTTTGAAAATATAACACAGTATTTTTATCAGCATTATTATGGAGTAGTTAAGGTCTTTGCTTACAAACAAGACATCAGCTAGCTATGTTTATTTCAAGGTCATTAGAAATAATTTCCCAAAATGCAATGTATTTTAATAATCCTTTTTGGGTTATTATTGTCATTACCTTTTTTTTTCTGACATTTTAAAAATCAGGTGACTGGGTTTTTTTAATGGATATGTTTGGGATATAGAATGGTCCAAAGTACACTTGGGGTTTATTAATATTACTGTATAAAAAGAGAACATTACAGTTCCCAAAATACTTCTAGACCCTTTATATAGGTTGTTTTCATGAAATCACTATAATATAGTCATGTAAGTGATCTGGTTCTAGCAATTTTAACTGTATCATGATAATGTTAATGATGCTATTATTTACAACAATGACGATTGTGATAGTTAATGGGACTGACTGATTTTGCCAAAACCTGTTCTAAAAGCTTTATAAATGTTAACTCATCTTCACAACCCTATGAAATATGTACATAATTATTCCATTTTTCAGATGAGAATTGATGCAAAGAAGATAGATAACTTGCCTAAATTTACCATAAACCCTTAATAAGTAATGCTATTTTACTGGGCACAATTCACCTTAAATGACAGGAGGATTCCCCAATGCCTCACAGTATCAATGTAGGAAATATGTAAGATGGTAGATATAAAAATTTTAAAATAAAAGATTATTATAAATTACATTATTTTGCAGAAGAATAATTGTCCCTCAAAAGAAGATTGGCCCACAATAGAGACCATCAGTGATGGAACCAAAACTTCAAGGTTAAATACACTTTCAACCACACCCACCTGGCTCCCAGGAAAAGAAGGAGAAAAAATGGAGTATCATTTCCAATGGCTGGATAGCCAATATTGTAGTACCAAAAAATCAGTTTTCTTTTGAGAGGGAATTTCAGGCAGGATTGTGGGTTTTTGCTTTAAAAATATTTTAACAAATTAATCTGTAATACTTTTGCATATTAATATAATTTTAATAGTTAAAACCTCCTAAATTTTAGGGAGAAAACATTTGTGCTTGTGCACATTACATTTTACATATGTATGCTACCACTGAGGGGAATATTTTATAATTCATGAAAGCGTAAACAGATATCTAATGGGTGCTTTACATAGTCCCATTTAAAACAGTTTTAATCTTGCTTTTAACAGATATTCAATAGAGGCATTTTGCAACATTGAAAATATATATTTAGCTTCAATACAACTTCTAGAATAAACAAAAAGTAGGGGATGGTACTATCATGTTGGTGATGGTACTATCATTTTGGTGATGGTGATATTTTTTGTGTGTATGTGTGTGTGTGTGCACGAGAGAGAGAGAGAGAGAGAGAGAGAGAGAGAGAGAGAGAGAGAGAGAGAATTAGCTAAAGACTTTCTTAAGGCAATCACTGTTTGGAAGGAAAATGTGAGAATATCAAATATAATTTACAAATATGTATACGAGGTCTGTTTAGAATGTATTCAGTCATGTAATCTGAAAAAGAGACATTTATTGAAGAAGATACAAGGTACAAGTAATACTATACATAGGACAATGATGCCTCAGTGCCCTTCAAAGTAGGCACCTTGGGACCTCACATAGTTCTCCCAATGGTCATGAGCTGCCTCATCGAATTTTCCTAAATTTCGTTAATGATCTGAAGGCTCTTGCCTTTCAAAGGTGAGTTTAGTTTTTGGAAAAGGCAGAAGTCGCAGAGCACCAAATTTTGGCGGTATGGGAGCTGAGTCAACTGGGTGATTCGATGTTTCACCGAAACACTTAGCAGGAGATGTGATGCATGAGCAGGCGGGTGTGTTGTCTTGATGAAGCTGCCAATCACCAGTTGCCCATAGCCACTGCCTTCTGAATCATCTGAATAGTTTCTGCGGAGGAGTTTAACACAAAATTTGATACAGATTCATTGCTCTACTTCCTCAGTCATGATAACGATGGCCACACAGTAAACATGCTGACTCAAGGGCATCTAATGCCTCCATTGAATAGTACAATGAAGTCATCATTGTTCACACATGCTCATTCCAGTCCACTCTCCTTGGCAGCCAGGATGCACTGATGACTTGCAAACTGTTCTCTTTATATTAACAATGGCTGGAATTTTTCCAGACAAACCATTGTGTATATGTGTGTGTGTGTGTGTATGTGTGTGTGCGTGCATACAAATTTATGTACAAATATAAATAAAATATATTTCACTTCTATGTATCTTTGATTTTAATCTTTAAAATGCCATTCCACCACTCTTCCGCTCCCCACTCCCCGCTGGTCACTTTCAGTCTGTTACATGTTTCCATGCCTATGGTTCTTATTTGTTTGTTAGTTCATTTTGTTCATTAGATTCCTCTTATAGGTGAGGTCATATGGTACTTGTCTTTCACCAAATGGTTTATTTCACTTAGCATAATGATGGAAAGAAAGGGAAGGGACTGGACAAAGAATATATATGAATGACCCACAGTCATGGACAACAGAGTGGGACTGACTGGGAGCAGGTGCTGGGAATGGCAGAAGAGGGCAAAGGGGGAAAAAGTGGACAACTATAAGAGAATAACAATAAAAATGAAAAAAATATATATAAAATAAAATCCTACTCTACAAATGTCTTTAAATAAAATTGCATATATTTTACATATTAGGATATTTTCATTTTAAGTCTATAATATTCTGTACCTGTAGACTGATCAATGAGATAGTATGCTTTAACAGAAGAAAAATTCCCAACATTTTGGGAGTCAGTGTCTAACTTTCATTCCTGAATGACCACTAATTGTATGACCATGAACATGTCATGTAAATGTTCTAAAGATGGTTTGATAATTTGACGGTGTATGATACCTGCAAACTCAATGATTAAAAATACAAAGCTTTACATTTTACTAATATGACCCTACCATCAAACGATTACAACACTGAATCATTGTTAACAATACCCAATAATTAAATCTTACAGACATTTGCTGGCTACAAAGCACAATATCCCATATATAGGTTACGGGTAACAGATTGCTGTCCACACCTTCCACCACCAGCCACATATTTTCCCTCTTAAAGTATTCTACTCCAGATGGCTCATTGGACTAGTAGGATACACTCTCCCCCTTTTCATACAGAATCTTGTATTTTTTTTTTTAAATATGATTTGCACATACCTCAGGGGGAAATTCTTCACCAACCTTTTTAGCACTGAGTTTGCTAATATCTGAATTTACAGTTTGAATACATGTTTAATTTAAAGAATAAACATTCTGTGGGAAAGCTAAAGAAGATCAGGAAGCTCTATGTCTGTCTCTCTCTTGTACCATGTCAACCCCCCCTCCCATTTATCACTTAATAAATGCTGATAACATTAGGAACTATTCTCATATGAAGAAAATTGGGAATCTAATTTCATTTAGTCCAACAGGTTCTACAGATTACAAATGCTTCCGTTATCTGTTGTAATGATCCAGCAAGAGGAATTGCTCTGAGAAAATGTCATGTGATTGAAGCCTTTACAGTATTATAATACATGTTTGAGGGGCTGCCACTTTGCAACCCTGGGAAATTAAGGTAAACAACTCTCTGAACTTCTAGGTAATTGTATTGGGTGAAAATGGCCATCATACTGCATCTCTTCACAAAAGAGACTACTTAACTGCCTTAATGGTTGTTGCTAAAATGACTAATGATGCAATTCTTACATTTTACCCTTTTGAAAAGTGCTTAATGTAGACCTGAGCTAACAAATGATAACAATAATAGAACAAATTCTGAAATACCTCGACTTTATTTAGTTAAAAAAAACTTACTTTTAAAGTTTAGTTTAAAACTCAAAACTCATGGTTATAAATATTTCTGATTTCATCTTGATCTGCTTTATTTTCATATATAATAACATATCTGGTCTTCTGTAACTATTATATTCAAAATAAATTCTACTCCATAATTAAAAGGTAATTTGCAAAATTTCCAATACACAATGTCAGAGTACCTTTTGGCTAAGAAAATGTTAAATTTAAGCGTCATTTTAAAGAAAACATTTTAAATAATTTTCTTATGTTTTGGCCTTATGATCAATTCTTATGACAAGCTTCAATAGCAAATGAAGGTAACTAATATCCATTCTGAGAATTTATCAGGATGACGTTGCTTTTTGTCGTCGTCGTCAGCAGCCGTCCGTCTGGAGAGACGATGGTGTAGCTTCTTAAGAGTCTATCTGCACCGCCGAGAATGGCTGTGCAGTCCAACTCGGGAGTGACACGGTATCTGTCTCCTCCCGTGTTGAATCGACATCTTGTGATGACACTGGAGTGTCCTCTCCAGTGAAGCTGAAGCTACAGAGCCTGGGCAGGGTGATATGGAGGGTCTGCTGTTGCCCATGCAGCAGACCCCCCCTCTCTTCGCAGCTGAAGGGTCCAAGGGAAAGACGGAGTCAATACAGCTTGGCTTCAGGTGCGCCGCAGGAGTTGCCGGTGTTGACTACAACGTCAAACCGCCTTAGGGACTCCGGCTCCGGATTTTCTGTCGGGGTTTACTCCCTTAGCCTTTCCCCTGAAGAGGTATGCCACAAGGCAGCGGAGGTTTTTTGGAGTCAGAGTTTTCCTTCTCTGATGTGCCCTGACTGGAAGATCGAACCAGCGACACTTAGCTCGCAGGCCGACGCTCAATCCACTGAGCCAAACCAGCCAGGGACACGTTGCTTTTACATTTAAAGAATAAAATGCATTGAGCAAAATATTTCAAAAGAATGGGAGATCATTCAAAGGCCTTAATCTTTCTTTTTTTAGTACCTACAATTTAGCATTTAATAATATTTAATACTTCCAAGCAACACTTTACATAAATATTGTTTAAAAAAACAACTTAAACTATGACTTTATTATATAATTTGATGAATGGGATTTAACTACTTTTTTGCATTAATGCTTTTTATTAGGATAATAGAACAGCAAATTTAATTTACCTTTAATTAAAATGTCTTAAAAAAACAAGTCTGAAGTTAATTAAGAAAACAGTAACCCTTAAACTGATTACTGCCCAGTATAACATGTGCTCTGACGGGGGAGTGGCATGGGGAAGATTGTGTAAAATAGATATTCTTAGTCTGGGAGAAAGAAATCTGTATGTAAATATAATCTTGGGGCTGTAAAGTAAGCTAAAATATCATGCAAAGGAAAATTTTGTCAGAGGTTAGAAAATTGGTGTTCTCAATTATACAGGAATTAAAAATTCTACCCCTGACCTTAAATGTTAGAAACAGAAAATAGTAATAAAATGCCCATAATTAAGCCATATTAGCCATGCAATACTTAAATCTGCCAAGGGTTTTATGTTCCAAATACTTACTGCCATAGCTATTACAGAAAGAAGTTTGGTAGAACTTTCCCTCAGAAGTTGTAATACTATAAAATCTTTAAAAATTCTGAACCACAGTGACAATATGATCTGATCCCTCAGGGATCTCTGTGGGATTAAATACTCTACTAAATGGAATGCCTGACTAATGAAAGGATTATGGAATTAGGTTGTCATGCCCATTACAGCTGTATTATTTCTGTTTATTCTCCTGAAAATGCCAACCATGTGTCTCCAGAAATAGAATTAAATATCAGCCAGTAACTAATGACTTGAAAAGCAGAGAAACCGGGAATAGAAACATAAATAATGAGCAGAATTCTAAGTTTAACAGGTTTGGCCTTAAGAAAAAAAGTCAAAGCAAAAAAACCAGAGAGACAGAGAAACTGAAAATGAACACATCAGGTGGAAAAATTGTGCTAGACTAGTTTTTCAACTGCGTCAAAGTGCCTGGGTTAAAAATTCCATATTGTTAATGATACTGTGGGTAACAGGGCACACATGAAGACGTCAAGTTTTATTTATAAGATGCATGGACACACAAACACAGAGTAATCTTTGAGGATATTACTTGAACCTGAGAGTTTGCTATTATTAGATATGTTTATTAGGTCACAATATTGTATGACCCAAAATGATAGTTTTATAAATACTACAGTGTCATGAACTTAATTCCAAAGTTCCTAAGTTTAATAGATTCTATTTTGAAAATGCCTACAGAATTAGGAAACAATAATCTTTCAATAGTTTATATCAATAATTATTTCACTGGAGCACTGTACTCATTTTAACAGTTGCAAATTATGTAGTTTCATAAATAAAGGTAAAACTACTAAATATAAACAGAAAGATATATTATTTTGAAAAGTTTTTCTCATCAAAATCAACATTCTCACCTATTAATGGTTGTGCATATCTTTAGATATTAAGACCTCCCACAAATGTTTTTGAAGAAGGACCACTGTTGAAAACATATGGAAAGATATTCATTTTATATCTTATTGGATTTAGTAACTACATATGTTGCATATCTATTATTTAGATAAACTTCCGTTTATTAGATCTTACATAAGTATGAATTTTATTGGGGTCCCATTTCATAGAAAACAGAAGTATCTTTATGTTTATGAAATACTAAGTATCATAAAGGAGAATTGAGTTGATCTCAGTCCATTTTACTTACAAATGAATATGGAAAGAGCATTGTGTAACAAAATTCTATTTGTTAATTATTTTAATATAGGATGATTTTTTAAAAGCAAGCAGTCTTTTATGTTGTTTTATTAGCATACTTTAAGTAACTACAATATTATAGATCACTAACTTCCCAAATCAAGATTCAAATCCCTTTCATATGTACAAGAAAACACTAACAGCTGTAAAAAACATGAAGCATCCAAATCTTCAGATAAGAGGAGCACATCTTTTGTTTATTTATTAACTCAAGCATATTTATAGATAACTATGAATTATCTACCATAGAAAATGAAATATTATACAATTTATGTTCTCCAAATTTAATGTTTACTAGAGAATATAACACACCCCCTAAATAACTAGATGACATATCACTATGACCAATGCCAAAGAGAGATAACATTTCATGGGGTTTCAAACCCAGAGGGGATTTAAAAAAAACAAATGAGATGGCAAAAAGTAAGTTTACAGTTGTTTGTGTGGAAAATAATGCAACAAACAATAAATAATACAAGAATTAACTCTGTGTTTCACATACTCACAACTGCAAACCTGCTCTGGCTCACATCCCTCTGTGTGTGTGTGTGTGTGTGTGTGTGTGTGTGTATGCAAAGCAAATCTCTATGTATTTGCTTTGACAACCTGGGAGGTTTCATGGAAAGCAGAATTTCCAGAGAGCAATGCAGTGACAGCCACTGAACAGAGGACAAGAGAAAGTAACTTCAGAGTATTTATGTTCATGGTCATTTCATATGCTGAGAATGATGATGGATGTTTGACTTCACTTAAGCATTCATTAACTCAATAAGTACAGAGTACATGCCTTTGTTATGCCAAGCAAATAAATAATTAATTACAAACCTTAATAATAAGTAATTACTATTACTAGTTATAAATACAAAGCAAAAACAATAGAACCTACCGTGAAAACATCTAACAGAAGACTTGATCTAGTTCACTTAAGACAAAGGTTGATGGCAGGATCTTAAATGAAATTGACCTAAGATCTAAGATCTGAATGTAGAGTAGGAGTTAACTAAGCAAACAGAAAAGAGGATGGAAAATAACTAAGCAAACAGATGGAGGAGTGGATTTTCTGCTGAGTGTGAACAGCTGCATCTACAGTCATTCCTACATCTATACTTTTTTAATTAGGTGAGTTAATTAATTTTATTCATTATATAAACCAATTTTATTTGAATTTACTGTTACATTCAGTACAAAGAACTGTAATTGATTTGGATGAGTGCTGACCACTTGCAATCTCACCATTTTCAGTTTCTATTTTTATATATCTCTGGAAAGTTTCATGATTAATGAATTAAATTTAATAGAATATAAATTTTAGAAATAATATAGTGGACTAAGTCCATCTACTGATGTATTTTTCAATGCTAATCAACCCACTTTACATATAAAATAATATAGTTTTGATATTGTTCAATCAGAGAAAAAATAAAACTACGTATTGAATATGCTTGGAAACCTCTTGAAATATTTTAATGTTAAGTATTTTTACTTGCCAAAAGCTAAAATATAAAATATGAAAACATTTATATTTTGTAATGAAAATTTAAATTTTTAGACACTAAAATGAGAAACCTAATATTTGCTACAAAAGCATGTCAAAATTTCATGTTAAATATTGTTTTCTTTTTCCTGTATACTTGTCATAAGGTTCTCTAAGACTAAAGGTATTTGAATAATTGAATTTGATGTCTGTTTTGACTTGCTAAATGAGTAATGTGAAAAATTAATTGAAAACTTTCTTGCTATAATGTTTCACTTTTGAAATTGTAAAATAATAGAAAATGTAATGTATTTATAAATGTATAGGAGGAATCTAATGAACAAAATAAACTAATGAACAAAATAGAAACACACGCATGGAAACATGGAACAGACTGACAGTGACCAGAGGGGAGATGGGAGGGGGATAATGGTGAAAAGAAGGGGAAGGGACTAGACAAAGAACATGTATGAATGACGCACAGACATGGACAGCAGTGTGGGAATTGACTGTGGGAGTGGGGGCTGGGATGGGCAGAAGAGGGCAAACGGGAAAAAATTGGGACAACCGTAACAGAATAACAATAAAATATTTAAAAAATAATGTAGATAGTATAAAAGTAAAATAAGGAATTAAAATATCATTAGTTTCAATGTACTTATTACTAAGTATCTATTTTGGATTAGAAAAGATTCTACTGAGCAATTTATTCATCATTCATTTAAGTTCTCAGCACAATAACAGCAATAATGACCCACTGGTCAGGCATTTCCTGTAAGGTAATGACCATATGAATCAGGGGTCCACACCTCTGCTTAAAAGTTCCTCCTACTCCAGACACTCATTAACTCTTAGGGAATGGTTGGGCTAAGGAATCATTAATGCTTAGAAATAGTGCACATATGGTTCACACCATGGATTATGTGCAAATGAGAAATGTCATCGCTGAATAAAGTTACTATAAAATTGCAAATCAGCGTCTTACTTTCACAGAAAACTCTCCCTTGGGAATACATCAATAATTCAAAATCACTGTCTAGGAAGAAGAGTTCATTCAAATTCCAGTTTAAACTTTGTTCATATGCATATGAGCATTTAAAAGACATGGCAGAGCATAGTAAATATATTTTCTTACTGGGAGTCTTCCCTGATCCTGCCTCCAAACAAGTCAGATACTTCAATTACATGCTCACTTTGTGTCTTTTATTTTTCTTATTATTGCACATATCTAGTCATTGTCTTATTGTTTGTTTTCCCTGTTAAATTTTTCATGAGAACAAGGGTCATATCTATTGTTGCAACAGTCATGGGGCACCCTGGGCAAGGCTCTTTTCTCATACATAGTATCTTGCTAATAAATAAGCAAAAATATTACTGCTGGAGTTTCCAATATAGATTTTAATCAAGTGCCAATTTAATATTTTCAATATCTTTAAGTGTGCTTTAGATTATTATTAGTAAAAATTTTATGAGTATTTTAAAGAACTACCATTCAATACCCCCTTTTCTTTACTAGAGGTGTATGCATGTCACCAGAACATTAATAATTATCACCAAAAAAATTATGCTTTAATGTGAAATAATGAGGATTACACAATGCTCTAAATTATCATAATGACATATCAACTTACTCTTAATTTGGTTTTCTATGTGTGCAAAAATTATGAACTTATGTCGTCGTCGTCGTCGGCAGCCGTCCGTCTCGAGAGACGATGGTGTAGCTTCTTAGGAGTCTATCTGCACCGCCGAGAATGGCTGTGCAGTCCGACTCGGGAGTGACACGGTATCTGCCTCCTCCCGTGTTGAATCGACATCTTGCGATGACACTGGAGTGTCCTCTCCAGTGAAGCTGAAGCTACAGAGCCTGGGCACGGTGATATGGAGGGTCTGCTGTTGCCCATGCATCAGACCCCCCCTCTCTTCGCAGCTGAAGGGTCCAAGGGAAAGACGGAGTCAATACAGCTTGGCTTCAGGTGCGCCGCAGGAGTTGCCGGTGTTAACTACAACGTCAAACCGCCTTAGGGACTCCGGCTCCGGATTTTCTGTCGGGGTTTACTCCCTTAGCCTTTCCCCTGAAGAGGTATGCCGCAAGGCAGCGGAGGTTTTTTGGAGTCAGAGTTTTCCTTCTCTGATGTGCCCTGACTGGAAGATCGAACCAGCGACACTTAGCTCGCAGGCCGATGCTCAATCCACTGAGCCAAACCAGCCAGGGCTATGAACTTATGTATGCAATTAAATATAGTACATATATTTCCATTACATAATGCATAAATTATATTTTATAAGACTGGGTATATACATTGTAAATATTATTTGGTATTAACACCTGGTTTAACTTCCATTACTAAACACCCTCAAAAATAAAGTCACAGTTTATATTTTTGTTTGCCATTTCTTCAGAGCAAAGAGAATATGTATCACAACCAAAACTACTAATTTCATTAAAAAATAAAATATATATAACTTCTTGTGGTTTTATACTTTATTTTTATCCATAGCTGGTGCTGTCACTTTATTTGCACACAAAATATTTCAATTTAAATTTAAATGCAATCAATATCCAGACAAGACAGACGTGTTTATTTTTAACCAAAAAATAAATGCTGTATAAATTTGAGTTGATCATTTCAAAAATTAATTTTGTAAAAATTTCTATGTAGAAAGAAAATGATGTGTTAAATTAAAAGTTGTACCAATTCCAAAAAGTTAAAAAATATATATTTTGAGTATTTTTTTTAATTGAAAGCATATTCTGGGAAAGGTACTTAGATAAGGGAACTCAGCCTTAAATGAGGTCAAACTAAAAGGAATATAAACTGTAACTTTATGGAATATAGAAGAATGGTAGAACACCTTTTATAACTACACTAGCAGTAGAAAGTTCAATGGGTGTAAAAGTTAGCTTTCAGTGTGACTGAGAAGGGTTATGTCATAGGGATTACAAAGATGATAAGAAAAGTACCAACAAGAAAGAAAACAAAAGTCTAGAAGTCACAGGCAAAACCAACTATTTCTCAACTGCAACTTAAACCATAAAAAAAAAAAAGGAAAGAACCAAGTAAGAAAATTGGTACTATATTATGATTAGCATCTAAGTAAGTTTTTATACCTCAGAGATGGAGTACAAATGTAAGAATGTTCAGCAAAATCCCAGGAATCCTAACATTATGAAATGTTCGGGTCTCCAAGAGCCAACATTTGTGAAATTATTTTAACATGAAAAATATCAAAGACTTTTCTGGATTAAGTCTAGGTTGAGTACAGCATTAGAGTGTATCAACTATAAAATTAATGATGAGATAAGGAGCTTATGTAAATAGAAACAAATCTTGATATTATGTCAGGAAATCATTGTTAAGCTAAAATTTCTTTTTAAAATATTTTTAAGTTAATGTTTATGCTTTATTTTTTAACAATGTGACCTAAGGAATCGGTGAGAATATTTATGTCACATTATCTGGTGAGGGGTTAATATCCAAAATATACAAGAGAGGTTAATATTCACAATATAAAACTTAACAAAAACAAACAAACCAAAACACAATTGTAAAACAGGCAAAGGACCTGAAGGGACAGTTTTTCCAAGGAAGACACACAAAAGGCCCACAGGTATATGAAAATGTGCTCAATGTCACAATCACCAATTCAAAACTGCAATAAAATATTATTTCACTCATGTATGGATATCTATTATAAAAAAGACGTGATTGAAAATGCTGGTGAGGTTGTAGAGAAACAGGGGCCCTATTGACTGTTAGTGGAAATGTAAAGTGGTACAGCCACTATGAAAAAGACAATGGAGATACTTCAAAAAATTAAAGTTAGAACTATGGCAAAGGAAAAATACCCATAGACAAAGACAACAGTGCGGTGATTACCAGAGGAAAAGGGGGAGGGGCAGAAAAGGGCATGATGGAAAAAATGGTGATGGAAGGACACAATACAATATACAAATATTGTATTATAAAGTTGTACTCCTGAAACATACATACACACATACATATATATAACATATAACATATATATGTAATATATATGTTACCCCAATAAATTCAATAGAAATAAAAAAGAACTATGATATGATTCAGCAATACTACTTTTTGGTATATACTCAAAGGAAACAAGATCACTATCTTCAGGAGATATATGTACTCCCGCATTCATAACAGCATTATTCACAACAGCCAAGACATTAAACAACTTAGGTGTCCATTGACTTATTAATTGAAAAGACAATGTAATGTAGATACAATGGAATATTACACCACCTTAAAAAATGATGGAGCTCCTTTAAATTTGCAACTACATGGAAGAACCTGGAAGGCATTATGCTAAGGTAAATAAGTCAGACAGAGAATACAAGATTGTATCCTTTATATATGGAATCCAAAAGAACAAACAGAAAGTGGTTTCCAAAGGTGGAGGTGTGGTGGGGGGAACTGGAAAATGTTAGTAACAGGGTGAAACTTTAAATTATGGGATGAGAGAAGTCTGAGGATATAAGATATAATATGGTGATTGCAGTAGAAAACATTATTGTACATTAACATTTGCAAGAAAATAGAACTTAAATTTCCTCAGCAGCAAGAAACAAAACAAAATAAAACACAACCAAAACAGGTACATATGTCAAATGATGGGTTAATGAACTCAGTGGGCGAACTCCTTTCACAGTGGGCAGAGGTCTGTCGAGAAAGTATCCAGCCATTTAATATGAAAAAGAGACATTTATTGAAGAAGATACAAGTACAATAATCATTGTACATAGGACAGTGATGCCTCAGTCCCCTTCTAAGTAGCACCTTGGGACCTCACACAGTTCTCCCATTGCCATCAGCTGCCCCATTGTATTTTCCTGAATCTCATCAACAGTCTGAAATTTCTTTCCTTTCAAAAGTACTTTTAGTTTTAGGAAAAGCGAGTTTGGGAAAAAGCCAGAAGTCATAAGGCACTAAATCTGGGCTTTAGGGGACCTCAGTCACCTGAGTGATTCGATGTTTTGCCAAAAATCTCTGCATGAAATGTGATCCATGAGTCAGTGTGTTGTCATGATGAAGCTACCAATCACCGGTTGCCCATAGCCAAGGGGCCTTCTGAAGCATCCAAATAGTTTCCACAGAAGAATGTTCAAGCTTAACGCTAAATCTGATGCCGATTTGTTCCTCTACTTGCTCATTTTGAATACACATGCTCAATCAATGGTGTCTACTGCCCCCACAGGCAAGGACAGTGAAGTCATTGTTCACACAGGTGCACTCCAGTCCACTCTCCTTGGAAGCCCGGTTACATCCATGTCACGCAAACCATTCCCATTGTATTAACAATGGTTGGATTTTTTCTGGAGAAACCTTGTATATCAAATCATGCTGCACAATTCATTATCTTACAATTAGGTCAATGATACTTCAATAAAGCTGGAGAAACACCCACGAAATATATCCTATATATTCAGCTACAGTTAGTTCTGCTAATGTGTGTTAGTCTTCCCATAATAAGTTTAATTTTCATAAGATCATAAACTATATTTCTAAATTATCTAAACCCCATTCACTGGAAGAGAAACAAACTGCCTTTCTGATACTAAACAAACAATGGCATCACATACCAATTCAAGCTTTATTAAAAAACAACTGTATAATTTATGCACAAGAATTATTGACTGATTCCTTAACAAAAGATACAGAAGTATTTAGTTCACAGATTTTATAAATAGACTAAAATTAATCTTGTAAATTAATATATTTCTTATTCTTCAGTTCTTAATCTCAGTTTGTTTTCAAGTGGTAACTAAATATGAATGTGACTATATACAATTTATTTATAGAAGTTGCCTTACATTTACATCCTATGTAATGAAATTTCAGATGTGCATGACTGCTTAATATTTAAATAATTCTAGTCTTACTTGGAGGCAGGAATATGTTATCCTCAACCACCCCAAAGCTTCTAAGAATCAAATGTCATCATAAAGATTACCCTCTAGTGCAAGGTAAGTGGGGAGAAAAGGTTTAAAATTACATTTTAAATTATGCTTATAATAAGAATGAAGTGGATATGCAGGGAGTATTCCTGAATTAGAAGTAAAATATGAACAAACAAACAAAAAAACAAACTGAGACTCTAGAGGGAAACAATCAATTACAAGAAAACATAATTTTATTCAAATGGATGAAATTGGTTTTCATAATAACACAAAAAGAATTGTTATTGATCTCAGTGTATGCTGTTTAGGTAGGCATAAAACATACAAATACATTTCAAATCTATATAAAAAATGATAGTTACATACATTTCCAAAGAAGGTTAGATACTTAAAGAGACAGTAACAGTTTGTTTGTTTTTTAAATAAACCTTAGCCTCCCCACGGATAGGAAAGTGTAACATTAAGGGAAGATCTTTTGGTTGAAAACCACATAAACCACATAGTGTCTATAAATAGTGTCTTTTCATTATTTTTACTCAACTCAATCAAAATAATGCTATACAAGATATACGTCAGTGAGTATATGTTTTCAAAAATAAGATACGTAAAATTTTTCTCTTGAATTAAATGAGGAAAACCATGAAACAATAGATTAAAGTAATATTTCATAGTAATATGCATTTATGTTATAGAATAAAATTACAGATAAAATAAGCCAACTCTTTTGGTACTTATATTTATTCTTATAACCTGTTACTTTTTTGAAAGTGCATTGTATACTGTTTGCACAGGAAGTATATAATACTTGCACATACATTTCTGTGAGCTTTTTGTTACAACTTTGCCCATGAACTTAAAACAGGGAACTGCCATATAAATTCTACAGCTGTTAGATTTATTAGGAAATATTTTGTATGTTCCATGCACATTACTATTTTATGAAAAGTTCTTTTAAATTTACTGTCCCTACATCTATTTAATCAAAATTAGGCAACCAGTTACTCTTGACATGGTAATTTTAAAATTTTCTTAGTGAAAATAAAATACCACTTCTATAATTTTTTTCTTTTTTTTAAATTTAATTGGGATTAGATTGGTTAATAAGATTACATAGGTTTCAGGTGTACATTTCTATACACAATTTGTATATTGCATTGTGTGCCCACTAGTCAAAGTCATATTTTCACCACTTCTATCTTTTTAGCTATGATTCATTTCCAATTGCTAGTCTTCCCATCATTCTTAATTACTTGGAAATTTTGTGAGAATGTTAAAATTTTAGCATCCAATAGACACTTAAGTAATGTCTTCATAAACATTTTATAATTAAATCAATTATTTTGAGATGTCCCTCTCACTTCTCTGCTGTAATGTTCATAGCAGTGTTATTTACAATAGCCAAGTGGTGGAAACCGCCTAAGTGCCCATGAGTAATGAAGTGGATCAAAAAACGGTGGGACATTTACACAATGGAATACTATGCAGCAGAAAAAAAGAAGGAACTCCTACCTTTTGTGACAGCATGGATGGAACTGAAGAATATCTTGCTAAGTGAAATAAGCCACTCTGCTGGAATGAAATAGTCTACTCACCTACAGCAACTGGCTTAAAGTGGGAAAAGTATACTCTGCCCATGGTCCTGAACTCCATAGACCACATCAGGAGTGTCCCTGAACCAAAAACTGGGTGTATTATATGTACTTATGTTCTTACATTATAAACCCTCAAACTAAGCTTTCACTAACGGCATTGTTTTCCAATTTTCTGGTTCTAATATTACCTGGGAACATTTCCGAGGCTAACCTGATTCAATATGGCTAAGCAGCATTACTACCACAGAAAGTTTGCAAAGATGAATGAACAGATTTGTTATTTTTCATCTTAGTGTGGGGAGGGAGGTGAAGAATGGGATAAAGGGGAAACAAGAACTATTAAGTAATTTGTGTACTTTGAAGATCAAAGTGTATTGTGATTAGAAGCATCTCAATGCCCTTAAATCTCAGGATTGAATTTTGTGGCCCAGTAGAATCATGTAATGGAAACAGAATACAATATTTTTTAACATATAGAGTTGCCAATTTTTATGTTTTTAAGCAAGGACATTAAAATTAAGCAAATCTGAAATCATCTTTACAATAAAAAATAAGTAAATAAATGAGATGATTGTTTTTAAAAGTGTGTTTAAAGGTATACAATCTGAAAAACCAGAAAGGGTATTTTTGTTAATGAATTATGCCATAATTAAAATAATAAAAAACTAATATATTTTATATATTATTTTTTTTGCAAATAATGGTATTTAACCACTAATAGCCTAACCCAATCACCCACATCTAGCACTGCATAATTGTGAGAATAAAAACCTCACTTAAAATATCTGTGCCTCACATTACTCATTTGTAAATGGAGATAATGGTAATTATGTCATATACATTATATATATGTATATATATATATATACATATATATATGCGTATTTGTGTGTTTCAAACAAATAATATCTCTAAAGCCATTAGAGCAGTCCATTGGCATATAATACACGTTCAATAATGTTCATTATCATTTTTGCTCTTATGCAGAATTTACTTAATATGATTTCCAAATATCCAATGAAGTTGGATTATTCAGATAAATTAAAATACCTTGGCTTGCTAATACATCTGAGATAGTTCACTTAACTTTTGAAGAGTTAAAAACATTTGTCGTTTCAATATTTCCAGTCCAAGGACAATAACTAACATAAGAATGGATTCACCAAATATTGTTAGACTAAATGGAATACAGTCACATAAGCAATATGAACAAAAAGGATTCATAAGCAGAATAAGTGAGAAAACAAGATTTACAGACAGATTTTAAGAACACAAATTGCCAAATGTACCACATCCTGCTCTGTGACCATGTGCAAGTTACTTTACACTCTTGACTGTTTATCTGTAGGAGCTGTGACTTTGGGTTTTATAAGGGTTAAACAAATTTATGCATGCAAAATACTTAGAACTGTCCACAGAACAGAGGCATTCATAGAGACTTATTGACATTATAATGTCTAAAATGTCAGTCAATTAATTAAGTTTTGGTAAAAATGATAATTACTATTATACTTTTAAAGTTTAAATTTTCTTTTTCCCAATGACATTACTGTTAAATTTTGATGTGAACAAAGTCAGTAGAGTATATAAAAAACATGTTTAAAATTTACTATTTTTGATCATTTTAACTGTTATTTGATTACAGTTGTCTCAATTTTCCCCCTTTGCCCTCCTCCACCTACCCCACCCTTAATAGTTATTAAATCTATACCAATGAGCTTAGAACATCCAATATATGCTCTCAAGACAGTAAAATGATAATCATTTAAGAATATAATAAAGTATATTTTATTATTTTAAAATTAAGTTTAGTTTTATCTTTATAAAGCTCTTGCACACTTTTATTTCTAAAATTCCCTATATCTACTATTTTAAATGATATCATTTGATTTAATATTTAAATTTATTTATTTTGTAGCTCTATAGTAACCATGTTTTCTGTGTGTGAAATGTACTCTAAACGATCTGGCTGAACTCTTTGATCAACTTTAAAAGTTCACCTAAAAATTCTGTTTAATTTTCTGTCACTAATTATATCATCTGCAAGTAATAACACTCTTGTGAATTCTTTCCAGCCCTTTTCATTTATTTATTTATTTTTGTTTACTTAAAATGCTGACTAGTTTCTCTAATACTACATTCAATACAAAAATTGTTAGCAGGAAACATGTCTTATTTCTTATTTAAAGAAAATTTGACCTAACTTTTTTCATTAATTATTTTGTGATTTTGGCATGACAGATGTGTTTTATTAGATAAACGAAGTTACCTTTTAGCCCGAGCTTGCTAATTATCATTATAAATGAGTTTTAAAATTTTCCATTCCCTGCATCATCTGTATAAGTCACATACATATGTATATTTTCCTTTGATCAATTAATATGTAAAAATCATGTTAATATACTTTGTAATGCTAAGTAATCCACCCATCCTGGGTTTTAATATGTGTTATGTGTATAAATATATTTGTATGTTAATTTGTTAATATTTTATTTTATATATTTTTCTAGGTTTGAACAATAGTCCTATGATTTAATTTTCTTGCTCTTCTCTTGTTAATTTTGGTGTCAAGCTTATAAATGATGTAGAGAAATTTCCTCTTGTTTGTATCTCCATGCATCATTCAAAAAACTTTTCTTTTTATTAAGAAGTTCATTTTATCTAACTTCATTATATTTCATATTTAGCAAAAAATATAATTACCAGTCACAGGCGACTAAGTACAGGATTTCTTATAGAATATACTTCCCATGCTCTGTCTAAAGTGTTTTCTTTATAAATACAAAATCCTTTCCTCTTTAAAAACATAACCCTCCCCAAATAAATTCAAAGTTACATTACATGCCAGTTTCATCATTACACCTGTCTTTTTAGATTTATCTCTCTTTTAAAAAGTATTATAATCAATACTCTGAAAAACTGAAAAATAATGCAAAATAAAAACAAACCAGTCAACCAAACAAACAAAAACAATTTGACAAACAGAATGACACATATTTACCCCATGACAGGTTCCCTGGGACCTTAAAATAAGACAAAAATATAAGACTTATACTCACTCAACTCAAATTTAAGAAAATATCTTAGGAATTCATTTCTCTTTTTTTGACAGTTTTCGATTTTAGTTTTATAAAACCATTTAATGCATTCACACTTAGGAAATTAACATGCCTAAGTGCTCAACCTCAAGACTTAAAATTAATTATTTTCTTATAAATATGTGCCCACATGCAGTCTACATTATAGTTACTTTTTTCTTTCACTGTATTTTTATTGTTTATTCTAGTATGGTTGTCCTAATTTTTCCCCCTTTGCCCCCCTCCACCCAGCCCACCCCTCTCTCTCAGTCACCATTGTACATGTCATGGGTAATTCATACATGTTCTTTGACTAACCCCTTCCCCTTCCTCCCACCATTTGCCCCCTTCCCCCTCCTCTCCTACTGCTATCTCTCCAAACGAAACTTCCGCAAACATGCCTGTGATTAGGGGAAATGAATATAGCAAATACAGTATGGTATTCTTGATTGTTAAAGAAAAGCCTAGAAATAAGTCTTAAGACACACACATACATATACATACACACAATGTCTGGTGATAAAATTTGTAATTTGGTGTAAGGCATTCAAGATAAAAATGTTAGAACACATTTTTTAACTTGACTTCAGTTGGTGTAGTTGATATATGGTGACTCAAACTTGACTTGTTTTTAAAAATCAGTGAGGGTGTGATGAATTTGCATATAGCCTGCTTTTAAGGAGCTAATAATGAGACAGACAGACATTTCAATTTATGCTGTATCCCTAGAGTAGGAAGCAGGATGTTTCTGCTCATTCTGTAGATAAAAGCTCATGATGTATCTTGGTTTCCTCTTGAAATGGAAAAGGCCCTCACTTTTATTTTGAAGTATTATAAAACATACAGAGAGAAGTAATGCCACTTCTGAAATTTGGTTACAAAAGGCTTCTGGCTTCACTTTTGCTTAGCTTCTCTTGCACTCACTTGTTGGCTCTGATGGAAGCCTGTTGCCATGTTTTGAGTGGCTGGCTGTATGGATAAGCCCATGTGACTGGAAAACGAGGAAGGCCTCTGACCAACACCCAGTAAGTATCTGAGGCTCTTAGCCCAACAGTTCATAAAGGACTGAATCCTGCCAACAGATACTTGAGTGATCTTGGAAGCAGATCCTCCCCAAGCTGAGCCTTGAGATGAAACAACAGCCCTCAGCTAAGTCATACCCAAATTCCTGACCCACAGAACCTGTAAAATAATTAAGTGTATGTTGTCTTAAGTAGCTACGTTTGGGGGTACTTGTAACATAGCAATTGATAAATAATTTAATTCCATTGTAAATAAAATACACGTATTCATGTGTTGATAAACATGAAGGTTACTTCCTTTTTTGGCTATTAGCACCTTCTTGTGAAGTCTACTTGAGGACATGGGAGCGAATTTGGAGCACGTGTACCTATGGGAAAAGTTTGCTGCATTAAAGTAAATGCGCAGCTTCACCTCAGACAGGCACTGTCAAATGTTCTGTCAAATTGTTTTTGCTGTTTTGCACTTCCATGAAAAATATGTGAGTGATTTCTTCTTCCTAGTTACCAATATTTGAGATTCACATATTCTTATATTCTTCCAAACTGAGGCTTGAAATGGTGCTTTGCTGTTCTTTTAATCTACATTTTCCTGATCATGATGAGGCTAATTATGTTTCATATGTTTATTGACTAATGGCCACTATATGCTCATGGTGACTATTACTTCCTTCATCACGTTTCAGTTCCTTTTTATAGTAAAATAGTGCAGTTTGATAAATGGACAGTACACATTTGCTGGATTAGGATTACGGGGAATGGTGGGACATGCATTGGTTCATTAAGGAGTGGGGAAACTGGTGGAGAAATATCACTGTTTGATAATTTTCTTCACAGCTGACATGTAATACATCAGAAAATCCTAATGGGATTACCTTTTCTACTGCTACAATTTTCTCAGAGGCCAGGTCTCCCTCCCTCCTGGATATGTGCCATAGCATCTTAATAGGTTTTCCCCTTCCAACCTTTGATTCCATTTAGACAGAGCAGCGAGTTTAATCACTCTAAAATGAAAGTTAGATCAACACAGCAGAAATATTGTTTGCTTAAAAAGTGACCACATAAAAACAAGTTAGACCTTATATATCTGATCAAAATTAATGAATGGCTCCATTTTTCAGTGAGAGTAAAAATCAAAGCCCTGGTCTCAGTCCAGCATCAGCACTGATCCTTCCCCCATCTACTTCAGTGTTTGCTTAGATATCTATCCTGATATCCACCTGAACCAGAGCCCTAAGTTAAGGAAGCAGAACAAGATATGAACTTTATCTCCCACTGGCTTTCCTTGGCCAAGGTGACTTATGAAGAACCAAACTTGTACCCCTGGTGCCCAAGCAGAAAATTCTTTCAGACACTAGCTAGCTAGTGTGGTGGGGATGATATGATTTGGAAGTGTTTTAAAGTTCTGGGGCTGGATGGCATAGATACCATAGAATAGTTCATTCAAAGTGGATATTCTAAGTACATACATACATACATACATACACACACACATATATACACACATATACACATATATACATATATGTGTGTATATTCTACAAATATATATATTTTGAATTGTATGAAGAATGTATGTTCTGTGGAACAACACAAATCTACCTAACAAAAACTAACCATACAGTTATTGAATTATGAGTGCCTTTCCTAAAATCATTCAAATATAATTTGTTGTGTTCCAAATACTCTACTGTTTATTATTTTCCAATAAAACACATATTTTTTTGTTTTTAAGCATGCTGTGCTATGAACATCAGAAATTCATATATATATATGTGGTCTTGGTCCTGGCTGGTTTGGCTCAGTGGATTGAGTGTCGGCCTGCGAGCTAAGTGTCGCTGGTTCGATCTTCCAGTCAGGGCACATCAGAGAAGGAAAACTCTGACTCCAAAAAACCTCCGCTGCCTTGCGGCATACCTCTTCAGGGGAAAGGCTAAGGGAGTAAACCCCAACAGAAAATCCGGAGCCGGAGTCCCTAAGGCGGTTTGACGTTGTAGTCAACACCGGCAACTCCTGCGGCGCACCTGAAGCCAAGCTGTATCGACTTCGTCTTTCCCTTGGACCCTTCAGCTGCGAAGAGAGGGGGGGTCTGCTGCATGGGCAACAGCAGACCCTCCATATCACCCTGCCCAGGCTCTGTAGCTTCAGCTTCACTGGAGAGGACACTCCTGCCTCATCGCAAGATGTCGATTCAACACGGGAGGAGACAGATACCATGTCACTCCCGAGTCGGACTGCACAACCATTCTCGGCGGTGCAGATAGACTCTTAAGAAGCTACACCATCGTCTCTCGAGACGGACGGCTGCCGATATATGGTCTTAGGAAAATCCAAAGTGACCACATCAGAACATTTTCCTTTTTACTACTTTCAAGGTTAGCTGGGGCTTTATAGATCTTTATTTCTGGAACATGCATAGTAGACCTTGTAGCATTTTGTCCAGAAAAACTACTTGTCCTAAAATTCTCATTCTCTAGTCTTTTGATCTTTGTAGACAGAAATATATCAGGCATTATTATGTGCTATTCTGAATTTTATTTACTCAAAAAAAAAATGTCTGGAGCAATATATGTTAACATATCTTGTGGATACTTGTTTATCAGTTTCTCTTTGTGTTGCCTATTCTGAAATACTAGACCAAAGTAATTGTAAATCTTACTATGGGTAAAAGTAAATAAGAATCCCTATAAATTTTCTAGTGTATAGAGCTCTTTAAAAATCAACATTACCATATTCTCATTGGAAAATATCAATATCAGAAATTCAATTGCATTTTATGTTGTATAATTGGTAATTTTAATTTTAGATTAAGTTTAGGGTTAAAGATTAATAAATTAAACAGAATATGATCTGAAAGGGAATTTAAAAAAAATAAATGGTTTATATCCAGTATTAATGCTATATATAACATGCATTATTCTGACATTTGTAATAATTTATTTAACATAATTTTAATTAATACACTGAAGTAGAAAAGGTAACCTATGACTTTAATTAACAATATAAAGTTGAATGAGTCTGTAAATATTCTTAGATGTGAAGTTCATCACTGAAACATAAGCAGTACATACTAGATGACTGTAACTACTTCTCAGAATTTTAAAACTGACTCATCTTGCTGTACAAAGAAACCAACCTTTCATAGATGCCATTATAATATATAATAAAGAAGAGTTCTAGCATTTCTATTGTAACTGACATTGTCTTCTTATTTTAACTTAAATATAACATGCAAAAATTTTGTTCTATCATCTACTTTAATCACTTTGAAATATTTAATATAAATGATATTATTCACAATAGCTCCATATATAATATTAATATCTATTAATTTTACAAGAAGTTTTGCAAGATAAGGGTATCTGTCCAGGTTCAGTCTTTGCCAGCTAATCAAATTTTAAAAATAAGGTGTTTATAAATGCTGGCTCTGTGTAACTGTTAAACTCATTATTTTAACTTTCTTTTGGACTTAGTAAAAAATCAAAACATAAAATGAGGACTATTAAGTAAATTTTAGGTGTAAAGATATATAGTCGTTCTAAAAAAAACATTTAAGCTATATTTATGTGTTTCTTTAACATTACACGTATTTGTACAAATAATTATTTAGAAATAATTACTTGATAAAGAACATTTATTTGAAAATATAAGCTATAGATAAAGCAGCAGTATCTGAATATTTGCTTGTATTCTACCCAGATTATCTTTAAATATTCCAGGTACAAGTAAGACCTCTTAAGAACAAAGGAAAATATAGTAACATCTGAAGCAGAATGTAAGAGGTCATTCTCTGTCAAAGGAAATAAGATTGGTTTTACTCCTTTGGAGAAATTCATTCTCTATTCACAGACAAGTAAAATGTGAAAAGCCTTCAAATCTTAAAGGCTCTGCAGTATGTGAAAACATCCATGGGGGAAAATTTTGTCTCTGACTTTCTATGATGACTCTCAAATTGCTGCACATTTGTGTAGCTCTATTGAAAACTCAGTGTCAGTGGCTTCATAAGAAAAGCACTTATAGATCCTCACCATGGTAATGCACATTCTGGAGAGCTCTGAACCCACCACTCCCTAACGCCATCATCCACCGTGTGCAGTGACATCCATTGGGCTATATTTCACATCTCTGCAATTGTGTTTGAAACGTGATGATTGCAGATGCTTTCTCTGCTTTATTTTGTTTCTAGATTATATTTATTCTTCTTAAGCATGCCACTTTATCTCTGTTTACATTGTACTTAGTTTGGCAGTATTTTGAAATATGTTGGGTTCTGAATCTCATTAATAGGACTATTTTCTCTTCAATTGTATGCCTGTAGTCTGAAAGGGACTTTCAAAGCAAGGCTGTTTCCACAGCATCGACAAAATAGGTTGTATATTACATAACAGTGCATAGTGCATTAATTCAAGCTTTTATGTACACTTACTTTTATAAATTATTTAGAGACACTGCACGGCCACCCCTAAAAACCTAATGCTCTCTAGTCTGGCTATTACTGATCTAAAGATATGCACACTTGGTTCGAAAGAAAGAAGTGGAACGTTTTCCTCTCCAGTTCTTCATCATTTTCTTCATATACCTAAAAATTGTGAGTTTTGTTGACAGTTGAAAAAATAAGTATGTCCTTTTAGAGATTATTACTGGATGATCAATCATGATTTTAAAGGCACAATATTGATCATGTCTAATGGTTCTCACAGATGTGAGATGAAATAGAACACTACAGAGAATTTTTTAAACTAAATGTTAAGAAATCTGTCTCTACTTCTTGGTTATTTTTATGATTCTAGAAATTTGCGTCTAAATTTTCAACTTCATTTTTAGAACCAGAAATGATGTATAGAGCTATATAAAGGTTATTGAACATGATGTTACATGTCATTAAGGCAGGTTTGTGAACAGTATTGAAGTTAAGAGTAAACAGGTCTATGTACATATGTGTGTTGTGTCAAATGAAAGGAAAATTACAAGTGTTCGAGAAAAGTTATTAAGAGAGTATGTACTGTGTAAAATGTGTAATGGAAAACATCGTCTCTTTAGAAGGATCTCTAATTCCTTTAGTAATGAAAAACAATTAATTTAGTCTTTGAAGAACGATTTGATTTCAGGTAGGACAAAAGTATACAACGTGTACAGAAAGGAGATTTCAGAGGGATTCTTAAGTACATTTCTCTTTTAAAAATATTTTATTTATTTACTTCTGGGAGTGGGGAGGGAAAGAGGGGAGAGAAACACCAATGTGTGGTTGCTGTTCGCATACCCCCAACTGGGGTCTTGGTCAGCA
This sequence comes from Furipterus horrens, assembly GCF_987537825.1. Taxonomy (NCBI): domain Eukaryota; kingdom Metazoa; phylum Chordata; class Mammalia; order Chiroptera; family Furipteridae; genus Furipterus; species Furipterus horrens. Next base: position 16,371,130 of record NW_028327171.1, read on the forward strand.
ACCCAGGCATATGCCATGATTGGGTATCGAAATGGTGACCTTTGGGTTCTCAGGCTGGCGCTCAGCCCACTGAGCACACCAGTCAGGGCTAAGTTTAATTTCTTGATAGATAACTTATATTTCTGGATAGCAATTGATAGTCACGGATCTTTTAGAAATTGTGTGATAAGATAAACTGTATGCATTAAGAGGGATATTTTGAGAACGGAGTATAGAGTTAACATGAAATAAAAGAATGCAGCAGAGACTAATATAACAGTCAAGTAAGCAGTGAGGAAGGGAGCATAAGAACAGAATGATTATGGTTAGTCAAAAATAATAAAAGTAAATTTAAAAAATAAGTGTGGGTAAATTTTTCAACAGAAATAAACTGTAAAGGAAGAAGGTTGCAATGTCAGAACGTTAGAAAATCTATACATCTCATGGCCACAATCTCAAAAAATAAATTAGGAAGGCAATGCAACCAGCTTCTGAGGTGTGACATAAACCTTGGGAAAGCACCATTTGTATATCTATTAGAACAGGTGCTACCGATTGAAAATGTCTTTTATGAAAACATATGTTTTCTTCAATCACAACTGTGTAAAAAAATGTTATTTTCTGTATTTTATAATTAGCCTTCTTAAGTCTGAGAGAGATTAAGTCAAAGCCAGTGACTATCCGAAGAGGCACTTACATTCATATCATCTAGACTCTATTCTTTTCTTTTTTTTTCTGGCTTACTCATTATTGCAACAATTACATCACAATTTAATCAGTGAAAAAGAGTTTATTATTAAACCTCAATAAGTTGTAGTCAAAAAGGATAGGAAAGAAATATTTATAGTATTCATAAGTTTAAAAACTAAAACTGTGTCTCCAATATTTCATGATATTGAGAATACATGGAATTCCAACTGAGTACGTATAATAATAACTTTTGCTCCAAAAATTTTAATTGTAAATGATTCCATTTTTTAATCTTTTAGCTTCATTTTGGTAATAATTTGCATACCAATCACTTCATCACCTTTTCCTTCCACTGTATTCACCCGATTAGTTTTTGCACAATTGGCATTAATGAAAAAAAAATTATGATGTGTTCTAATAAGCATTAGCAGGATCTGAGAAAATTTAATGTTTTAGTAAATAAAATTATGTAACTGTTCATATCAATCTATTAACTTATTCACTGTTACAAAATATAATGTCAGTAAAGCCAAAGATTTAAAAATATAATATGATACTAAATAAATAAGCCAAAATGAATAAGAATAACCAAATGCAATAAGAGAATAAGACTAAGTTGAAAACTGAATACAGGAAATAGATCGATAGGAGAACAAATATATGAAGAACTTGACATTGTATTTTATAGTATGACTATATAAAAATAAATGCATTAGGTATTACATAGTCCAATAAAAACCACAAAATGTAATCATGATGTTTAAATGAGGAAACAAGTGAGCTGAAGCTAGAACTTTTAGACTTGTTAAGTGAGCTGAAATCATAACCTGTGGTTTTCCCTTGCCTGATGGTGCTTACTTCCTGTCCTTATCGAGTATTCTGAAGTAACATTATCTTTTGTGCCTGTATTTATACTTCTTAACTGATAAAGTACCCAAAATATGAGACCTTTACCAACAACTTTGTAGTTAAATTTGTAAACTTATATATTAAATTTGTCTCATTTGCCTCTGGTTTTAATATAAAGTCCTTCTAAATTACTGATACTGTTGCATTACCTCTAATGGGTTTGCTTCCAATAATACTACATTAATTTGTTAAAATATACTTCAGTCATGATTGAGTTTAATTTTATTCTCATACAGGCTTTATGATTTAGAAAATGGGGAAATATAATTATGTATTCTCAACATAGAATTGGTATTACTATGATTTTGGGTTTTACTGGGTTCTGGAAGAATTTATATAAAACTTTATGTATCCCTTTGGTTAGGCTATGATGACAGTTGTTTGGTCAAACACTGGTTTAGACCAAACATGAAAGTATTTTGCAAATATATTTAATATTTACAATCAGTTGATTTAAGTAAAGGAGAGTTTGATAATGTGGGTGGGCCTCATCCAGTCAGTTGAAAGTCTTACTGAAGTTCTTGAAAAAGGAATAATTCTGCCTTAAGACTATAACACAGAAATCCTGCCTGAATTTCCAGACTGACAGTCAGTCCTACAGATTTCATAATTGTCCAGCCCCACAATCACATAAGTTAATGCCTTAAAATATATCTTTCATTCATCTATAGACATATACCCTCTTAATTCTGTTTCTGTGGAAAACTGCCACTAATACAGTATGTGTGTCTATCATACACACACATACAAATATACTCCTAATTTGTAGGAATATAATAAAAATTTAACTTTTCATTTATTAGTTGAAGATGAATTGCTTCTAAAAAGAAAGTTCAGAAGTGATGAATAGCACAGAGTTAACAGCCAGGCTTTACGTGGATCAATAAACATCATTCCCAAAAGACAGCATGTAGAAAAAGAGTGAAAAGAGAGTTAAAGAGCATATGGTTTCTTTGGATTTTCTCATAAAGTGAGAGGAGACTGACTACAGGGGAGGGGTGAATCCGTTTCAAAATTGGAAAAAATAATAAAATTTTCCAGCTCACCTGATTAAATGCAGTGTTAAAAGGTATATATTCCCCCACTCCTCTGCAGATATGAATGGACTTAAGGATAGAGGAAAAATTGAAAGTCAGGTAAAGTGGAAAATGGCAACAACACATGTATCTACTATATAAATCTCAGATCACCGTGTTTCTCTTGAATAGCCAAAGCTCTGGTCATTTTCCAAAATAAAGGTCATATTTTTATACTTTGCTCTTTGGAGGGAGGACTTCTCCAGCAAAACTGTATTTGTAGAATATTGATGTATTCGTATGATACTCAGATACATAGTGAGTGAAACTCCAAAGACCAAAAACAATGACATACATAATGACCTCATCATTTTTGCAGTTCACCCATTTGAGGAATAGGAAGAAGAGAAGTTCTGCAGGAAAAACCCAGGACACATCTTTGATAGCTGACTTGCCTGATGTCTACTAAAGGAGCAGAAGAACGATTAACAAATGTAGCTGTTTGAAATGCATTAAAAGGAAGTGGGAAATAACAGCAGAAAATTAAATGCTCTGTGAATTAACAAACACAACAATGTGGTGATTGCTGGGGGGATGGGGTATAAGGGGACTAAACAGCAACGGAAAAATACAATAAAGATAAAAATAAATAAAATAAATAAATAGAAAAAGAATATGTGAATTTCTAGACCAGCACTATAGAGAAATATAAGGAAAGTTGCATGTGTGAACCACATAAATAATTATAAAGTTTCTACTAGCTATAGGAATAACAGTCAAAGGGACGAGAAAATCTTAACATATTTTACTTGACCCAACATATCCATGTTTTTATTTCAACATGTAATCAACATAAAATACTAATAATATATTTTAAATTCACTTTTCACATTAAACCTTCAAAATCTGGTGTGCTTTTGTAGAATATCTCAATTCGAACTATACATATGTCAAATGGTTACTATATTAGACAGGGCAATTCCAGACCCATGCACATCAACCCTGACCTAACTGACCTAGAATAACCTGCAGCACGTTAATACATATATACTAACGTCTTCAGCCTACCACCCGAGATTCTGCTGTAATTGGCTGGGAATAGGCTAAAATACTGGTTTTTAAAAGGTCCCTTTCTGACTGAAACCACGATGTGATACACACTGGTCTATTTAGGTCATCTCCTACAATCACTGGGAAGATAATGTTTCTTTCACCACCATTGAAGTACAGCTGTCCTTGGAGATAATGGCTATGGGTGCAGATACATGTGGGCTTTCACAGGAAGTGGTGACCTTTGCACTGAGTCATAATAGCAGGTACCTTTAGTGGATTTGTGTAATTTGAATTCCGGAGAGCACACCACTTAAAAGCATACAATGCAAAGGAAATTTCATATACTAGTATATAGATAGATTTATTTATTTATTTATTTTAATGTATTGGAGCTGTGTTGGTTAGTAAAATTATATAGATTTTACATGTGCAATTCTATGGCACATCCCCTATCTTTAAAGATGAATCACTAATTACCAAAAATTATTATAATAATTAGGGAAAGTACCCAAACTTTTTTCTCTAATACTGTAGGTACTTTGTAATACATCTCACAGAATTTTTATTTCCTCAATACAGAAATTAGAGTTTAGAGTTTCTAGATTATATAAGAATATTCAAAAACTGAGCCTTTGTTTCATATATACATGTATGCATACTTAATGCATATGTACATATGTATACATGAATATATGTGTGTATATTGCACATATGCATACACACACATGATGCATTAAAAGGAAAAGTGAAATAACAGCAGAAGAGGAAATATATATATATATATATATATATATATATATATATATATATATATGGCTAGCCAGTTGAAGGTAGTTTCACTGTGCCAAACTCATTGGCTCAGGTTTACAAGGTGTGATCAGAAGCTTGTTACAAATACAAATAAAAATTCAAGACCCCCCCCAAGACTGAATGAGAACCTACATTTTAACATAATGAAATGGATATTCCTATGCACATTATATTTTGAGATACATGGGGGGGGTTATTTCAAGGAATCTTGAATAGATTTGAGAAGCAGAGTAGAAAAGAATCAAAGAAAGGAAGAGATGATAAGAAGTAAAGTTTCTTGAATAGATAGAAGTAAATAAATGTTTTAAATTGACTAGAATCAAACTCGTAACACAAAGTTATTCACTTTTGTGTTAGTTTTCTATATTCGTCGTCGGCAGCCGTCCGTCTCGAGAGATGATGGTGTAGCTTCTTAAGAGTCTATCTGCACCGCCGAGAATGGCTGTGCAGTCCGACTCGGGAGTGACACGGTATCTGTCTCCTCCCGTGTTGAATCGACATCTTGCGATGATGCTGGAGTGTCCTCTCCAGTGAAGCTGAAGCTACAGAGCCTGGGCAGGGTGATATGGAGGGTCTGCTGTTGCCCATGCAGCAGACCCCCCCTCTCTTCGCAGCTGAAGGGTCCAAGGGAAAGACGGAGTCAATACAGCTTGGCTTCAGGTGTGCCGCAGGAGTTGCCGGTGTTGACTACAACGTCAAACCGCCTTAGGGACTCCGGCTCCGGATTTTCTGTCGGGGTTTACTCCCTTAGCCTTTCCCCTGAAGAGGTATGCCGCAAGGCAGCGGAGGTTTTTTGGAGTCAGAGTTTTCCTTCTCTGATGTGCCCTGACTGGAAGATCGAACCAGCGACACTTAGCTCGCAGGCCGACACTCAATCCACTGAGCCAAACCAGCCAGAGTTTTCTATATTATGCTCTAACAAATTGTAAAATATTGATGGCTTTAAACAAGACAAATGTATTATCTGTACGTCAGAAGTCTGACATCAGTCTTGATGGGCTAAAATGAAGCCTTCAGAGGGCCGTGTTTCTTTCTGAAGGGGGAAATCCATCTCTTCCCCTTCCCTACCTTCCAGGGGCCTCCTCCTCCTATCTTCAAAGACAGCATAAATTCATCTCTTCTTGCCTTTGTTCTATGGCCACATCGCCCTCTGATTTAAGGACCCTGGGATTACATTAGGCCCACCAAATTATCACCCAGAATAATCTGTATTAGAAGGTCTACTGATTAGCACCATAATTCCATGTGCAGTTACATTTCCCTTTTGCCATGTAATATATCCAGTCTCCAGGGGCATGAGCATCTTTGGGACATCCGCTTGTTTCTCAGGAGAGAAGATAACATGGAAGACTGAACTCTAAAAGTGTTTCACCTGATCTTCAGCCAGAGGAAGTTACAGTTAAAATGTACAGATATTACCCAATGGGTCTTCTCCTTAGAAACTACTATGCAAATATTCTCATTTTATCACAGTTTCTAGTGGCAATGGCATATTTTGCTCATGAGCCATCCCACAATTTCTCTTTTTTTAGGTATTGTGTAGAGCAATTTTATTGAGCATTATCATGGCAAACATATAAAAAGGAAACCCTCATAATATTGACCTTGGGCAAATCATTTATAATCTTTGGGCCTCAACGATGAAACTATATCAGGTAACTTATAACAAGATCTTCAAAGCACCCCCTGGCCACGGCCACGACCTCCACACTCTAATAAAAGCTTATGGCACGTGGAAAACCGTTTCCTATAAGATCTTGTCTCATTTTCTTCAAAATTCAATGGGTCTAACGCTTCCAAATTTTATTCATAGTCTAGGGTACTGACATGATTCCATCTCTGTGAAAGGTAAGCAAAGGGTAGGCTGGGTCACAGAAGCAACATGCAACATAATTCTTACTGCCATCCACCGTCTTTTGTTTTTTCCTCATTAAATCTCTGGAAGCAAATTTAGTTCCCATGCCATACTTGATATTTTAGGTAATATTTAGAATAGCTCTTGCTCTTCTAAAAACAAATTAAAAGTGATGCAGTCACTGACGCAGCACAGCTGAGCCAGCCTATCCTGCAGACAAGAATTTGGCACCATATTCTGTTTATTTCCATACTACTGGTAGCCACTGAATATCCTTCCAAAGCACAAATCCACACTCTGAAAGTCTAAATAGCAGTGAACTGGAACTTCAACAAGGCTTTCCGAAAGTGTACTTGGCTGCAAACCTCTGAAGTAGAAATAATTATTTGATCATTACTATTTTAATACATGCCAGGTGGAATCTAGAGACCAAGGTATCTATGCTCTTGGTTTGGTACATTGGCCATTATTACCAGGACTAGTAGGCCCACCTAAGAGAATATTATAAATACATTTGTGCAATGTATTAGGTTTTTATTGTTGCTGTAACAAATGGCAACAACCTCAGTCTCTTCAACGCTACCCATTTATCATCTCACAGATTCAGTGGTTCAGAAGTGTTGGCAAAACATGGAACAGTTGGTTGGCTGCACACAGCCAAAATCAAGGCGCTGGCAGGGCTGCGCTCCTTTCTGGAGGATCTAGGGTTGTTTACGGAATTCAGGGCCATGTGGTTGTAGAATGGAGCTTCCCGTTTTCTTCCTGGCTTTCAGCCTGGGGTTGTTGTCATCTTCTGGATGCCGCCTGCATTCCCAGGCTATGGTCCATTTTCCTCCATTTTCCACGCCAGCGAATGTGGAGGGATCCTCCTCACACCCGAATCTCTGACCGCCTTTTGGAGTATATCTTCTCTACTTCCCTGCTGCATCTAAGTCCTCTGCTGCTTTTAAAGGCTGATGTGACTCCATTGGATCCAGGATAATACTCCTGTTTAAGGTCAGTTGATCAGTATTCTTAATTCCATCTGCAAAGCCCCTCCTAGTAGTACTTAGGTTTGCGTTTGATTAAATAACCACTATATGGGAATCTTGGGGAATCGTTTTTGGAGTTCTTCCTCATTGGGCTCTAGGGTTTGCGCACAGACACAGGCCACTGTACATAATTTACCTGGCATTGCTTTTCCCCCAAATGTTGCTTGTCCTGAGCTATCAATGCCCTGGTGTCCTGTTACATTATTGTCATTGTCACTGGATGTGAGCTATATTCTTCCCTGTCTGTAGTCACACTTGCTAACAGCAGAAGCTGTGTTTTCTACCCAGAAGAAAATGGCTGAGCATCCCCAGCATTTCCCTTCCACTATGAGCACTCTCTATGCCCTCGATCTTCATACTGGGAATCTGAGTTTAGGTGATAGTTTTGTTCCTTCAGGGAGTGATTGCTTGCAAACATCACCTGCCTTGTGTTCATGGATTCATGGATCAAAATTCAGGCAGGGGGTCCAACTTACCTGCTTCGACCATTTGGCTCATATAGCTCCGGCCTGTGTTATTCAGGTTTTCCTATATGTACTTAATGGGGGGGGGGGGGGGCTTGAAGCAAACCCTCTTCCACATTTTGAAAGGAAAAGAATTCCAGCTCCACCCTTATCAAGGCCATGTATCAAAAGAACAAGCCTGTCTGTCTCTCAACCCCCTTCTTCCCTACAACCAAGGGAGGTGTGGTATGATAAAATGGATAGACTAGTGAGAGGGAACTGTCCAGCTCTATTTTCAGCTGGTTTGTAACTCATAGGGGAAGAAAAATAGTGATAAAGTATGACTCCTCAAACCCTAAGTGGCTTACACAGGATTTGCTTTTTTGTTTTGTTTTGTTTTTTACTCACCCTTACCTCACATACTCAATTTATTTAGTTTGTGGTTTTTATACTTGTTCTTTTTTTTTTTTTTCTTTCTTTCTTTCTCAGGTGCTATAAAAATCTTAGCGCCTTATAATTAAGTGTTTGGCTCTTTGATGACCTGGTACTTTCCTGGTGCCTATCACAGTACTGGCACGCAGTCCGAACCCATTTAATAGTTTGACTATCTCTGCTAAAACTGCAAGTCAAAAATTATCTTGGGTGTACCAGGCTAGAGACGCAGAGACCTGGAAAATGAACAGTGGCTGTTTATGTTATCAAAATACTTATTTTATCAACATTTAACTCAGCTTAGTATGAATTTTAGGTCTCTTTTTGCCAAATTATTTATACAGAGTGGGATAAAAGTGGGTTTAAAGCTGTGAGTAAACAAAATGCAGAGTTTATTCGTGTATTATTATTTATTATTATATAATTTTTCATACAAATAACTGTAAATCCTCTTTTTCCCCACCCTGTATTTATCCTTGTCCAAGTAGGAAAAGGCAAAAAAAAAAAAAAAAAAACCAAGAAGATCAGATATATTGTCACCAGAGTACTTTCTTGATTCCCCCGTAGAAATATATGTATTATAAATATATATACACACATATATTTATATACTTTTGATGAGACTGAACAACTGTGTAAGCTTACTCTCATTTGTTTATTAGAGCAACATGAGGAAAAATTTTTATTAATGAACTGTCTGCATTAAAATGTAATCTTTACATGTGTTCTTCAAACACCTCCCAACAGTATTTTTGCTTTAATATGAGTACATCTTTATTGGTCTCTTGCATACAGCATTGCCAAAATAAATTACCCAGAAAATTCTTGAAACAGCATGCATTACTGTTTGTAGAAAAAAGAACACATACACATATGAAGACTCTTAAACATATACTGTAACTTCACCATATTCATAGAGCTGGGGGTATCCTTAACAGCTGAGGTTGGTTCTATATAAGTCCCCTATACTCCACAATTCCACCACCTTTCTATCATCTCAGATATTTTGTTAAGGCTTTGAGCATCACAAATAGAATGACCAGCACAACTTCAGTACCAGCTTTTCACCTCAATGTTTCGTAACATTAAATGTACTCAAAAGACTCCTGAAAACAGCATGTTTCCAGAATTACATGATTCCACTTGCTAAGAGTTTCTTTTAGTGCAGCTCCAAGCTAAAATTAATTATATCAGAGTTTATGTCTTTCTAATAAGGCAATCTCAATTTCAAATTTCCTTTTCTTAACAAATGTGATTGCTTTATTTGAGTAACCCATTATTTTTTTTCACATACTTTAATGGATATATACAAATATATTTCCAGGTCTAAAACTTGATTGCAAATATTTCTCCTTTCTCATAATGCCTTCTCTCAAAAATAACATGCCCTATGAGTTTTGCAGGAGTTAAAGATAATTACCTGTATTGGGGAGAAGACACTCACATCTAGGGCACTGTATAGTTAAATAATCAATTATCCCAGCACCCGTATTGAATACGTGCCTACTCAAACCAACTTTCCTCTAACATTGTATAATTTAATAAGGTCTTCACAGAAATGAGATATCATGGAAAGAAAACTGGCTATTCAGAAATACTGACATTACTAAAGAATGCAAAGTATAGGTAATTACCATACCTATTTCAACAATATGGATCTCACATGCATTCTCCTTTTTTTTAATGCTTTACTTAGAAAGATTGTAATTCTCAAAAACTGGAAAGTTACACAGAAGTAAGTGGAAAGAATATAAAACAAAAACCTACAAAAAATAAAAATAAAAAAGCACCATGAGCTTCACTTTCTATACATCCTTAGTATATTGAAATTCATTCACAGAAAGAAGGAAAATAAAACAAGTGTTTAGAATTTAGTTTGGGTATCTCTCAGCAGGTTAAACTAGAAATAGATTTTCAGATATTCTCCTCAAAAATGAATCATGGATATTTAAGGCACATATGTGTATTTAGTGTCAGCTGTCAAAATGCATCTGTAAATCATTCAGTTCTGTTGATATGACTTCATCATTAGGTCTGTTTGTAGAATATGTGAAATGACCTCCAAGCAGTCACCCCTAATAGTATGTATATGTTGTTTATTTATAGACAGTTTTAAAAAGGATATTAAAGAGCAGGAAATGTACTCCTGATTGCACTTGGGAGTGCAGCTAGTATTTATGTTGTTGGTCCATGTCATACCTCTACACTGACATTTTAACGCCATGGGCAGCCATGTTTATATGAAACTTGAAGCCTTATGTTTTTCAAATGGGAATGAGTCTATGAAGAAGCCAGAAGAAGAAGAAAAATGAGATTCTTCTTAAGTAAAAGGCATAAATATGACATAATGTAAGCCCGATTCAGGAGCACTGTTCCCAATAGCATGCTCTCAGTGTTTTTACCTTGGAAGTTCTTGATGAGGCAGAAAATACTCAGAATTTGAGCAATATGGCAGCCTGGAATATTTTGTAAGAGATCAAGAAGTATATATAATATTTTAAATGAGGTAACAATTTCAAAATGTCATTTATAAATCAATTAGAGACTGTGAAACACTTATCAAATATTGTGACTTTAGCTTCAAAATAGTTATTAACTCTAGCTTAACCTCTGGTCAATAATTGGCAACTTAAAACTTAGTACTAAAGTCATAACTTAGATATACAAAACCCAAGACATTCCTATTGGAAGATTACTTGCCTTTCTATTTGTTACAGCTGTCATAAATGCATCTAGAAATTCTAAAAGTGATTTTAGGTTATTATTAAATGAGTTAAAAAGAAGGTACGTCATAAGTCATAGATTTATATGCAACTAGAAATCTTTCTCTGACTCTCCCATGTACTCATTTGTGAGACAACTATTTAATTATCTTAATTTTTACATTAATAATTTAATTGAAATGGCTGCTGATTCTCATGAAGATGTAAGAGATGACATATGGCAGTCCAAATTTCCCCCGATGGTAACATTTCATAAAATTATCGAATACTATCACAACCAGGGTACTGTCATTGATACCATGCACTTACTTATTCAGATTTCTTCAATGTAGCTTGTACTCATTTGTGTGTGTGTGTTGTATGTGTATTTATTAAGCTCTCTTGAATTTTATCATCTGTATACATTTGCATATTCGCCACCCTAGTCATAATAGCAATACTGAAGTAGCTTCCAACACAACAAGGATCCATTGTTTCCCTCTTTACACTTACACCCGCTTCCTTCTCACCTGCCCACTTGTGGAGCCCCTAACCCTGAAAACCAATACAGTAGTCCCTTGCTGTATCATGGTTCACTTATCATGGCCTAACTGTATCGCAGGATTTTTAAAAATATTATATTTAATTATTTATCGTGGATTTTTTGCTATATTGCGGGATTTTGCGGTACTGTATACGTACATTGTTAAAGTTATGTAGGTTTAAGAGGAGTGTAGAATAAATGTAAGGTTCCTACTTCATGGGGGGGGTCTGGAACATAATACCCATGATAAGTGAGGGAATACTGATCTGTTTTCCATTTCTAAACTTTGCCATTTTATAAATTTCATTTTTTTATTGTTGTTCTATTATAGTCATCCCAATATTCCCCCATTGCTCTTCCCTGTCCCACCCACACCCCTCCCCACAGTCAATTGCCACCTTGTTGTAAATGTCCATGGGCCATTTATACCTGTTTTTTTTACTAAACCCTTCCCCTTCTTTCTCCTGTTATCTCCTCCCACCTCCCTTCTGGTCACTGTCAGTCTGATCCCTGTTTCCATGACTGTGGTTCTATTTTTTTCATTTGATTGTTTTGTTCTTCTTGTAAGGTTCTTCTTATACATGAGATTATATGATATTTATTGTTCACTGCGTCTCTCTGATGGCTAGTGATGTTGAGCATCTTTTCATCTCTATGGGCCATCTGTATGTTCTTCTTGGAGAAGTGTCTGTTCAGGTCCTTTGCCCATTATTTAACTGGATTGTTTGTCTTCCTGGTGTTGAGTCATAGGAGTTACTTATGTATTTTGGAGATCAAACCCTTGTCCAGTGTATCATTGGCAGATATTTCCTCCCATACAGTCAGTTTCCTTTTCATTTTGCTGATGTTTTCTTTAGCCATGTAGAAGCTTTTTAATTTGGTGTAACCCCATTTGTTTATTCTCTTCTTTATTCCCTTGTCTTAGAGGACATATTGGCAAAAATATTGCTGTGTGGGACATCTGAAATTTTCCTGCCTATGTTTTCCTCTAAGACTCATGGTGTCATGGCTCATGTTTAAGTCTTTTATCCAGTTTGAGTTTATTCTGGTCTATGGTGTAAGTTGGTGGTCTAGTTTCTTTCTTTTCTTTCTTTCTTTCTTTCTTTCTTTCTTTCTTTCTTTCTTTCCTTTTCTTTTTTTTTCTTTTCTTTTTTTTGTATGTACAATTCTAGTTCTCCCAACACCATTTATTGAAGAGGTTATTTTTACTCCATTTTATGCTCCTGTCCCCCTATGTCAAATATTAGTTGGCCACAAAGACCTGGGTTTATTTCTGGGTTCTTTATTCTGTTCCATCAATCTATATGCCTGTTCTTATGCCAGTACCAGACTGTTCTGATTACAGTGGCCTTGTAATATAGTTTGATGACAATTTTAGTTAAGTGGGATCCTACAGAGTATACAACTTTTTGGATTAGCTTTGTTCATTCAGCATAATTCTCTGAAATCCACCAAACTTTTTGTAAGTTTAGTCATTCCTTGTTATTACTGGGTAGTATTCTGTGGCATATAAACCCTACAGTTTACTTAAATCATTCACCTGTTGAAAGACAGCTGAGCTGACTCAAGTTCTTGGCTATTACAAATAAAGCTGCTGTGACCATGTGTACAGGTTTCACGTGAATATGTTTTCATTTATCTGGAACATATGTCCAAATATGCAACAGTTAGGCCATATGGATAACTGCATGTTTAGTTTTATAATAAACTACAAAACTAATTTCCAAAGTGGCTGTACCATTTAAATTCTCACCAGCAATATGCAATTGATTATCTTTCTCTGAATATTTGCCAGTATTTGTTGCAAAAAATTGGGTTCTGGGGATAAAGAGGATTTAACAAGACTCTATCCTTGAAGGCTTATAATTAATGAGACCAGCCTCTTTCAGGCTGCCATTGACAGTATGAATATTTCTACTATGTGGACCAAGGAGTAAAGGTACTTCATTTTGGAAGAGAGAAGACAATGAGAGGGAAGCAGGGACTGCAGTCGAGAAGTAACTAACAGCCCTTTCATCTTGGACCCAGCTATTCTTTCGGAAAATGTGTGCCCTGCATTTTCTGCAGCATAGATTCTATGAGACAATTTGGTATACCTTTCCCTTTACCTAGTTAGTTTCTGTATCTAAAAACAAAACAAATAATCCATCCTAATGCACTACGTGGTAAAGAGCACAGCTGTAGTTTATGGTACCCAAGTTAAGGCTATTTCCTGAAATATGTTTTACAATGCCAAAGTGCAAAGGATTCTAGGTTCATACAGATTTGAAGTGGACTCAAATTCTGCCTCTAAGAATATGGAAGTGACCTATGGTTGTTGTAAGGATTAAATGAAGCTTGTTCCGAAATGAGTTTTCACAAATGCCTGTTGAGTATGACAGTACATTGTTTTTAAGAACAAAATATTTTGCAGGAAATGAGATGTTATTGTTAAGCAAGAATTTTCATGCATTTTGGATTAAATTGTCTATCAGCTACTAAATCCATATTTGGGAAAATGGCGTCGACCTTGGAGCTGAACCCCGTAAAAAGGTGTAATTTCTAAAACAGTATTTAATATTTAGGTTTATTTGGCGCAGATTTTAAGATTATTAAGATTTATTTAGTGCTGTATGAAAGAAGAAGAACTGCTGGCAACACTTCCTGTTATTACTAACCCCGTGTGTGTGTGTGTGTGTGTGTGTGTGTGCATGCATGTGTGCATGTGCCTGTGTGCGTGTGTGGAGTAATTAATAAGCCCTGTAGCTCTCCTACAGAGAAGGTGCCTTAGAATCCAGTGTGGTGGAACACCACTAGTAATGTACCAAGGGGTCACTTTCAATTGCAGAACATGTTCTCCCTGTAGGGGAATTCTGGTGAATAAGATGCTGTTTACCTTGTTGCCTTTCAATGATATTCTGACATTTCTTATAGATTACAGCCCTGGGCAACTGCCCAGCTGACCTGTTTCCTAATCTGTCTCTGATCACCCTTTTTAAAGACAGAATGTTTCTTTCTGCTTCTAGCTTGTTGATTAATTCATGTAAACTTGCCCTAGCAAATCAAAGCTTGTCATTCATGGTACTGTGGAAAGAGAGGAAAGTCTTCTTTAGGTCTCTTATCTCTTTGATATTTTAAGTAGTCACACTTCATGAAGGATTCTTACAATAAATCAGTAATAAAATAGCATGGTGCTCTTAAACATCTCACTATTTGAAAAAGTATTAACAGAATGAACGAAACCAGAGGGGAGGGGAGTGGAGGGTAATAGTGGAAAGAAGGGGAAGGGACTAGACAAAGAACATGTATGAATGACCCACAGACATTGACATGGACAAAAGTGTGGGAATTGACTGTGGAAGTGTAGGGTGGGATGGGCGGCGGAGGGCAAAGCTGGAAAAATTGGGGCAACTGTAGTAGAATAACAATAAAAATGATTTAATAAAAAAGAAAAATATCAAAGAAAGTAATTCTTCAAACTGTAGAATTCAGGTGATTCAAGGTTTACACTTTGGTCGTCAGATGACAGGACAGCTTAGAATTATTACAATTTATTTTTAAAAACTGCATTTTTATTTGTATATGTATCTAATCTGTTATCCAATTTAAGTATAGTTAAGTACAAAGTGGCAGTGTTTAGCAACTGATACAATACTTACCACATTAGTCCATTTTCCTAATGAAATTTCTGAAAGTAAAATGAACTTGATTGGAGATAAAACAATGAATTCATGGTCAAGTTTTATCTGTCACAGCATTTCTACATTTTACGGCAGAAGAAACAATTTTTGTTGTGTTTTTGTTTTTTTCTTTAATGCCCTGATCGAAACACATTACAGTTAAATGAGCTCCTGAATTTATAACTGAAAATTAGCCAGCACTTCCAACCCAGCCTGATCATCAGATATTGCTGAGAAAGTTCCCAGAGGCTGTGCTCTGAATAGCTTTCTCGGGATTTTCTGCTCTCGCCACTTTGCTGTGATACTATGTTGCTCTTCTGGGGAGGTGGAGAGGGTGAGGGACCAAAAATGTGACAACCACCATATTTTGTAGCAGAGCAGGTCTTTAGTGCCTGCCACTGCTCCTTCTCCTTGGTCCTTAGTGAAGAGATACCACTACACCAATGACCAGTCCTCATTATTCCATCTCATGTGTAGAACTCACTGTCTTTTAATTTTTCAACACGGAACAGAAAACCAAAGATTTGAGAGTAATGAGCTCTAACAAAATGGAATTATAAGACAAACAACTTCTGCAATGACCTCATATGTTTATAGATGGATCCACTTTGATGACTGGCCACAAATATGTATACTTTTTTCCAGCTCTGCTTTACGTGAGCAATATCAGCTAACCTCATCACCACATGTATCTTTTTGCTTTAAAATGCAAGATAAACCCATTATAAATACAAGAAATGGAACTCAATTCCTAATCCTAGGCCCTTACCATTTCATGCTATCAAATAATGCTTAATAGGATGCCAAGAGTGGAAAGGTCAAAGTGTCAATAAAACAATCATATGGAAACTGAACATCAATACATTTTACAGAGTTAGGATCTTGTTTGTATTAAGCCAAGATATACATAGAAGAGGTAGCCCTGGCTGGTTTGGCTCAGTGGATTGAGCGTCGGCCTGCAAGCTAAGTGTCGCTGGTTCGATCTTCCAGTCAGGGCACATCAGAGAAGGAAAACTCTGACTCCAAAAAACCTCCGCTGCCTTGCGGCATACCTCTTCAGGGGAAAGGCTAAGGGAGTAAACCCCGACAGAAAATCCGGAGCCGGAGTCCCTAAGGCGGTTTGACGTTGTAGTCAACACCGGCAACTCCTGCGGCGCACCTGAAACCAAGCTGTATTGACTCTGTCTTTCCCTTGGACCCTTCAGCTGCGAAGAGAGGGGGGGTCTGCTGCATGGGCAACAGCAGACCCTCCATATCACCCTGCCCAGGCTCTGTAGCTTCAGCTTCACTGGAGAGGACACTCCAGCGTCATCGCAAGATGTCGATTCAACACGGGAGGAGACAGATACCGTGTCACTCCCGAGTCGGACTGCACAGCCATTCTCGGCGATGCAGATAGACTCTTAAGAAGCTACACCATCGTCTCTCGAGACGGACGGCTGCCGACGACGACGACAACGACGACGACGACGACGACATAGAAGAGGCATCAATGTGTTAGACCAGGTTTTAAAAAATCAACAACTGGTCAACACCTGCTTATTAAGAGCAAAAGTCTTATAGTTCAATCTCAATAAAATTTACCTTATTAAACATAAACCATAGGGAAAAAAAGTTTATAAATTTAAATAGCATGGGATGAAATGATACAATAAGAAAATTTATGTTGGAAATTTTAAGAACTAAATTGCCACGTTGCCCCCCCCCAGTTTATCTCCCTTCACCCCCAGTTTATCTCCCCTCACCCTCAGTTTATCTTTGCCCATACACTAAGTAGGTAAAGGTCAAGGATATCCAAAAATTTCTTTTTCCTTAAGATCTCTTCTACAATTGTTACCATTTTTCAAGCATTCATATTATTTTATAATCAGAACATGATATGTCATCAAGTATATCCATTAAGTAAAAGCCGAAACATGCATTTTACAATAAAAACGTTAAAATTAAAAAAAAATTCTACATATTTTACCCAAGATCATCCTAATTTAAAAATTGACTAGGAATGAAATTATAATACTTAGTATTTGTTTCCCCACTGGGGCTCTTAATATTACAAAATATTTTAATTGGTTTACTATTGCAAAAGAGATTTCAATTCTATCCTCCCCTGCTGCCTAGTACAGATTGCATTTTATTAGTTTTAAGACATTTAAATATTTTAAATTGGTAATTAAAGTATTTATTTAATATTTTCTATTTTGTTCATGCTAATTAATTCAAGTTCACACACTGTTGTCCAGTTTACATTCTACACTTTAAACATTTTTTTACTTTGAAAATATTTCTAGCTTTTTAAAAAATTTCAATATACTTTGGAAAATTATTTCCAGCAATTAATTGCAGACAACTTCAAGATGGCTTATGATTTAGCACAGTATGCCCATTAATTTTGTTACTCAAGTTCATATTCATGAAAATTTAATAGTGTATCAAACAGAATAATTTCATAACTCAGGTGCATAGTTTTGTTTACTTAACTTGGAAAAATGACAGTCATGCCTTTCTCAAGAAACACATTAAATAGCACAACTAACAATGCATTATAGCTTTTGGGTTAATTTTTTTTGACAAGGTATATGGAAAGAAGAGAATAAAGCAACTCTATTTTCTTGATAAGATGCACTTTTTATCTTTCAGTTTAATGATGTAGTAGCCAACTGATTTCTGTATACATGAGGTATTTGATCTTTTTATAAAATTAAACTTATTGGGGTGACATGAGTTAATAAGATTATATAGGTTTCACAATTATATGGCACATCATCAGTATATTGTTCCACAACCCAAAGTAAAATCTTCCAGTACCATATCATTGACACCCTTTTGCTTTACTACCTGCCCATCCCCCTCCTTCTAATAACCACCATACTGTTGACTGTGTCTATATGGTTCAGTTTTATATACCATATATGAATGAAATCAGAGTTCATAGTTTTTTTCTGACTTATTTCACTTAGCATATATGCTCAAGGTCCATCTATGTTGTCACAAATGGCAGTATTTCCTCTTTTCTTATGTCTGAGTAGTATTCTATTGTGTCTGTGTACCACATCATCTTTATCCAATCATATACCATATAAATTTCTGTTTCCATGGCTTGGCCACTGTGAATAATGCTGCAATAAACATAGGGGCAGATATGTGTTTGTGAATAAGTGTTTTCATATTTTTCAGGTAGGTATGCAAAAGACAGACTCCTGGGTCATATGGTAGCTCTATTCTTAATTTTTGAGGGACTTCCATACTTCTTTCCATAATGGCTTTTCCAGTTTACAATCCCAGCAGCAATGAATGAGGGTTTCCTTTTTCTCCACAACCTCTTCAAAACTTTTTTTACATGTCTTCACTGCAGTGTTGATTTGCATTTCTTTAATCTCTAGTGAAGTCGAGCATCTTTTTATATATCTGTTGGTCATTTGTATGCTTTCTTGGGAAAAGTATCTGTTCAGGCTCTGCCTATTTTTTAAGTGGGTTGTTTGTTTGGTGTTGGGTTGTGTGATTATATATTTTGGATATTAACCCTTTTTCAGAGATATTGTTTGCAAATATATAATGGTGGAAGATGGCTTTAGGTATTGGGCACACAATGCAATATACAGATTATGTAGCATAAAACTGTACACTTGAAACCTATATAATTTTATTAACCAGTGTCACCTAATAAATTTAATTAAAACAAAATAAAATAATTTATTTAAAATATTAAATAATAATCACAGTGTCTACAGTTCTTGTTTTTTCTTTAATTTTCTAAAGACAATGTCAAAGTTCTGACAGATGTTCATTGATATGATTTTGGATTCCTTAAATATTGATAAATACCTTGCATATTCTAAATAAGGAGTTATTAGTTACCTCCTCATCTATATGCAAATTATTCCTCATAATTTAATATTATCTAATACCTATAATAATCTAATTTGACTATGAATGTAGATGCCAAACCAAGCAGTACTCAATGTTATGCCATTGGGTTCTTACTGAATGAATCAGTGCTTTTATCTTTTTAATACTCATTAGAAAAATAGTTACATTATCTCTAATTTATGTGCCGAGAAACTAAAACATAAAATTAAGATAGCTTGGATTCCAAATTGTAACAAAATTGAAAAAGTTATTAAGCATGACATTTTATGTTGCAGAAGTATATAACAACACCTATAACCTAAAGTCATTAAAAAAATATTACTTTAAAAATTGAGTCTTAAAACTTTTTTGCATCCTAAGAATTTACTAGGGATAGTATTTCTCTGGTGTCATTACATGTTCAAACTTAGTAGGACTCTGTGACAATTTCCCCACTCTTAAGGGGTCTGTCTATAAGGTCATAGCAAAAATGTGGAGCATAATTATCTTAAAATAGTTAAGTGGGTCAACTATAAAGTGAGACAATGTTCATACTGTTCCATATATAACCAATTTAAATAGATATTGAATGTTGTTTTAAGAGTTCAGTGATAAAAGAAGTTTCCAAGACCTAATAGTCAACTTCCTATTGTGAAAATCTAGCCTATCAAGATGCAAAACTGAGTTTATTAATAAATACATGAGAATTTGCAACTATGATGTGAAATTTAATGCACCACATATTTTAAAAGTATAAAATATAAGTTAGCCATCATTCTATCATCCATATAATCTTCTAAACGCCTTTAATTCCTTCAAACAACAGTTGCTAATCACCTACCATGTATATGAAAGCACAGTATTTTTGGTGACATGAAATTGGCTAAGTTGCTAACAGTACTCTTAAAGTTTCAAAAACATTACAGTATCTTTATAATTTAATGATTCTGGAAATACTTTCTGTGTAGTCAAGTATATAAATACAGGAAATTTAAAGGGTTGACTGCATTTCATTGTTTTCAATTTTAAATGAAAAAAGTGTAGGCTACAGAACATCATTATTTATTAAAAATTTCTAAACTTGAACCAATATTTAAATAGTATATAATTTACATAAAAAGCAGTTTAAGAAAATTAGTGTACATCTGGACTGCACATGTAGACCATAATCCAACAGATTCTGATTGAATTGGTCTGCAGTAGTCTCCAAGCATTAATAGAAATTAAAATATAATTTTGAAAGTCTACAGTTAATTCTGACAGTGTTTTACAACATTCAATGGTAAAGCATGGATGACATTTTTATGAGAAAATTATGCTTAAAAAGTCTGCATTTATATATAGAAAAATGCTAATGTTCAATTTTAATATAAAATATATTTGTTTTTTTCATTTAATTCCATATGTAAGTGAAATTATGTGATATTTGTCTTTCTCTGACTGATTTATTTCCATTAGCATAATACCCTCCAGGTCTATCCATGCTGTCACAAAGGATTAGATTTCTTTCTTTTTTATAGCTAAGAGGTATTCCATTGTGTAAATGTACCCCAGCTTTTTAATCCACACATCTACTGATGGGCACTGTTGAGCCCATGATGCAGAATGCAAATGTTGTCTTATAGAGTTATACACTTGAAACATTATGGTTTGTTCATTTTTAACCAATATCACTTCAATAATTTCAATAAAAAATACAATAAAATATATTTAGGTTTTGTCATCAGACAAAACATTATAAAATTTATTTCATGAATGATAAATTTGTGAACGACAAATGGATGCTTTATTTTAAGAATTTTTAGCATATATGTGTGCTCACACTATACATCATCGTCATCATCGGCAGCCGTCCGTCTCGAGAGACGATGGCGTAGCTTCTGCACTATACATTGCATTCACAAATAAACATACATCTATACAAATCAATGTATGATTTTTAGAAGCTTCCATCAAATGTGGCACATTTCTTTTATCACAAAGAATAATATATATGCTTGTTAAAGGAAAATTAGAATTTAGACAAAGGGTATAAAAGAATGATGGAATGTGGAAGTAATTGTCAGAGGATAAGTTCCTTATTAATGTAAAAATTGTATTCAGGAGACCTAGAGCAGCTCCTTACTGTGCATAATGCCAAAAAAGCATTAAGAAAAAAACATTTGCCAGATGGCTGCATGTGATGATATGACTATATTGGCAAGAAGCCATTTTTAAGATCTTTTACTAAATATTAGAGAGCAAAAGTTTTACCTGTCTGAAAAGGGTTATTTTGAATAAAATGAGCAATTTCTTTTCAGTCTATGAAAATATTCATGGCAGAACCTCAGGATTATGATTTAACCTTAGTGCCAAGGTTAGATGACTCTGTCAAAATATTGGCTAGAATCCCAATCTAATTTCCAATGTGGCCTTTCTTCCAGCTTTAAAAATTATTCCAGGTTTGAAAGTATTATTTTAGGGAAAAAAAAAAGAAGAAGAAGAACAAAACAAGTTCCCAAAGAAATTTCTTGTCATAATTGATTTATATTAAATAAGTAGTACACATTTACAGAGTATGCATTTATTATCAAATGTAACAAAGGTATTGTAAATGTCAAAGATAAAATATGCCAATAAAATTTCAACAGTAAGTATCTTAAGCATCATAAATATTCGGTTCATATTTTTATTATTTTGGCATGGCTCTCTATGAATAACTGTCACGCTTAGATGTTAGAAATAGCAGATGACAAAGTCAGAGCTTAAAGCTAAAATGGTAAGAACCAAAGGAGACAACAGTGAAATCACATCTAGGTGAGAGTTATCACTCAGTAAACATACACATTTCAAACTTGAAGTTGAAGGACATGCAATAACCAGACGTCCACGTAACCAGGTATATCAGGAGATATTTTTTGATACTCTGCAGATGCTTATGGAATAAATTAATAATTTTTGTTAAACAGAACACGGAAAATATTCTGTGACAATATCCGAAAGTTTTGTTGATTTATAAGAAAAACTACAAGCAAAACTGATGGGTATAAGTAAATTGATTTTAAATCAGCATGGTCCAAAGGAAGAGCTTATGTAAAATAAATGCTTAGTGAACTTAATTTTTAAATAAGCCTCTACATTTATAAATGATGAATTCTGAATCACAGTGACAGAGCAAAAATCAGTTTTTCAATACCAATACATTTTCCAAAGAAACCAGAAAAAGCCTTAGGTTCCATTTGTGTCCATACGGAGAATCAGTCCAAGCAATAGTCACCTGGGAAACCTTCACACTGTTGTCTAACCCAACCCTTCTACAGCAAATATTGACTGAGCTCTACCAAGTGCTAGGAAATGCTCTAGACTCTAGGGACTCAGGAATGAGTAATGAAAATGTTTACCCTGCAGGTTATCTTGCACACTCAAAATTTGTCCCCTACTAGGAAATTTTATGAGCAATTCAATACTTACTCTGAAGTCATTACTGTGCATATGAAATAATACCCCAAAAGGCTTTAGACTGGCAAAATAAATGTCATTAAATCCATAATGAGAAAAGTTTGTGCAGCTGGGTCTTATTAGCTTTCATTAAGTTATTTTAGAATATAGAGGCTGTTTTTCCATATTTTCTAGAACAAGAAATTAAATAAGCAGAGCTAGAAGTAGTTATCAACAAAAGTGAGACAAGAACACGGAACTAAATAAATAAATAAATAAAAGCAAAGACTACAGCTATAGGGAGCTAATTAAAAGTCAAATTTCTCTTACATAGGAGTATTTAATCTTATTTTTATTTTTAAAATATTTGTGCCAATGACTCAATTCTAGGCAATAACTTTGTCTCAGATATATACACAAAGCTTAAGGTTCACAGATATCCACTTAGTGGACATTTAAATCACCTGAATTTTCCAGCTTCTCTCTTTCTTCTGGAAAAAGTTTTTCTTTCCATTAACTGACTGTACAAAAATATTATTATTGTCCTTTTTCTCTTAGAAAAACATATCTGGTCATTTGTTGCTACTAAGCCATAGTTAAACAATTTAAGCTGGAATTCATGGGTTGTAAACTTGCTGTTCTGTAACTTTGGCAATCAGCTGCTACTCATAGGAGATGACATCTGTCTCATTAAGAGGCATTCCTTGAGACTTCCGGCCAAGATGGAGGCATAGACATACATGCTGCATCTTCCTCCATAACTAAGAAGAACTAAAACAACCTCAAAACTAGAAGCAACTAGAAGTTCCAGAACATGAAACTGCATGGAAGTCCAACAAACAAAGATATAAAGAAGATATACTCATCCAGACAGGTAGGAGGGGCAGAGACAGGGTGGAAAGGATGCGGTGTGGTGGTGGTAGCAGTGGTGGCAGTGATGGCAGCAGCAGGCTGGCAGAAAGCACACTTACATGTTTTAAAAAGGCAGGAGAGACACCTGTGGGGTGCTCCCAGCTCCTCACCAGACAGTGCAGCTCATGGTCCCCGCACCAGGGAAAATCAAGCTTCATTGCTTCTGACTGTGCAAACCAGTGGGGGTGGGGGCGGAGGCAGAAACTGCCCATCTCTCAGCAGAGTCTGCTTGTTTAAAGGGCCCCCATGGTTCTAGAATGTCCGCAGACCCATCCACTCTGGGAACGATGACCAGGGCAGCAGCTAGAGAGGTGCCAGTCTGATATGGAAGTGGGAGAAGTGCCTGGAAAAGGGGTGAGTGCTGGGCAAGCAGCATTGTTTCCTCTCAGACCCCTCCCCCGCATACAGCGCCACCACGTGGTGAAATAGGTTGCCCAGTACTGACTAATCCCTCAGGCTCTGCCCCTTACAACGTAACAGGAGTGGCAGCTCTACAAAAGACACAGAAGCAAAAAAAAAAACACAGGAGCCTGTCAAGATGAGGAGACAGGGAATTATGGGTCAAAACAGGAAATGGATCAAGGTTCCAGTGGGGGAACTAAGTGACAAGGAGATAGCCAGCCTCACAGATGAGGAGATAGATAACCTAACAGATGAACAGTTCAAAACACTGGTGATAAAGATGCTCACGGGCTTGACAGATATGCTTGAGTATGGCAAACGCATCGAGGAAGAAGTGAAGGCTATGCTAAGTGAAACGAAGGAAAATACACACAAAACCAATGGTGAAGGCAAGAAAACCGGGGTTCAAATCAATGATTTGGAAAATAAGGAAAAAAATAACAGTCAACCAGTACAGAATGAGGAAACAAGAATTGAAAAAAAAAATGAGGAGAGGCTTGGGAATCTCTGGGACAACTTTAAATGTACCAACATCCGAATCATGGGGGTGCCAGGAGGAAGAGCAAGAAATTGAAAACTTACTTGAAAAAAGTAATGAAAGAAAACGTCCCTTATTTTCTGACTGAAATAGACATACAAGTCCAGGAAGCACAGAGCGTACCAGACAAGCTGGACTCAGAGGGGACCACACCAAGATACATCATGATTAAAATGCCAAAGGTGAAAAATAAAGAGAGAATCCTAAAAGCAGCAAAAGAGAAGCAGACAGTTGCCTAGAAAGGTGTGCCTATAAGAATGTCAGCTGATTTCTCAAAAGACACTTTGCAGGCAAGAAGGGACTGGCAAGCAGTATTCAGTGTGATGAAAAGCAAGGACCTGCAACCAAGCTTACTCTATCAAGCAAAGCTATCATTTAGAATAGAAGGGCAGATGAAGTGCTTCCCAGACAAGGTAAAGCTAAAAGAGTTCTTCATCACCAAGCCATTATTATATGAAATGTTAAAGGGACTTACTTAAGAAAAAGATCAAAACTATGAACACTAAAATCACAACAAACTCACAACTATCAACAACCAAGTCTCAAAAATAAAAACAAAATCCAACTAAGCAAACCAGAATAGGAACAGAATCATAGGTATGTGGATCATTTGGAGAGTTATCAGCTGGGAGGGGGAAGGGGGAGAAATGGGCAAATGGTGCAGGAATTAAGAAGCATAATCAATTGGTAAAAAATAGACAGGAGCAAGTCAAGAATAATATAGGAAAGGGTGAAACCAAAGAACTTATATGCATGACCCATGGACATGAACTAAGGGGGTTGGGATTGGTGGAGAGAAGGAGGGTACTGGGCAGAAGGGAAAAATTGGAACTACTGTAACAACATAATCGATAAAATATACTTAAAAAAAAAAAAAAGAAAAGAGGCATTCCTTGTTGTAAGGCAGTGGTTCTCAACCTTCCTAATGCTGCAACCCTTTAATACAGTTCCTCATGTTGTGGTGACCCCCAAACATAAAATTATTTTCATTGTTACTTCATAACTGTAATTTTGCTACTGTTATGAATCATAATGTAAATATCTGATATGCAGGATGTATTTTCATTGTTACAAATTGAACATAATTAAAGCATAGTGATTAATCACAAAAACAATATGTAATTATATATGTGTTTTCTGATGGTCTTAGGCGACCCCTGTGAAAGGGTCATTCAACCTCCAAAGGGCTCACAACCCACAGGTTGAGAACCACTGCAGTAAGGAAATAAGAGCAGTATAATTCAAGATCTTGGAGAGTTGTCTGGTCTTTAGATACTGATCAAATATTTCAATCAGCCCTAAAACAAACATCTTGGAAGTAGAGGCATCACATTCATAGTCTTATTTCTCTCACTTCCTAACATAATTCACAAAAAAATAAGGATGTATGATATAGAAATAGGATGGAAATGGGAAAGTGTTTTACCATGGAGATGGGCTTATATCTGCTCCTATATCAGTATCAGAAAAACTTCTAAGTATATTCCACTTTGATTATTTGCTCCAGAAAACTGCTTTAGAGATGAAAATCTACATTAATATCATAACATGTTTTTAAAATAATTTTTATTACTATGACTCTAATACAGTTGGAGAAAAAATATTTATAGGCACATTACAGTACCCAAGAAAAAAAGTTGGTCTAAAGTTAGGAGAATGTAAGAACATGTACTCCCACCTATAATTATAAAAGACTGGTTTTATTTCTCAAAGATGGTATCAACATAATGTTGAGAGGTTTGAGGTTCATTGAAGTGAAAGATCATACAAATTAGAAAACTTTAGAAAAATCACATTTGAGTCTTGTTACTATTTTAGCCAAACCATCTCCTGATAAATAATAGCATTATAAGTTAAATGGCAAATATATTGTTTAAAGATGTAATTTGCATTTTCTGTGTATCTGATCCCCTGTTCCTTAGTTCCCAGAAAGAGCTAAGGTTTTACAAATCAAACATGACAGTTTTATCTGCAAATATATTATTTCTCCAAATTTTTATCTCCTAGAACCGGAGGAAAGTAATAGCTAGAAAAACTGCTAATAAAGACAGTGATAAGTTCAGTTTCCTTACTGGTATGGTATTATCTCATCTGGAATTCTCAGAACCCACTCCTATGGATTATTGATGGGCTGGCTACATGACTCATATGACTTCTGAGAACCATCATGCCGTTTTTCCTAGTATGAAGCATTGACCCCAGTGTAAGACCATTCCATTATCACCCAAAGTAAAGCCCCTCTTTTCAAAGCTCATTTTCTCATTTATATTTTCATCATGCTCTTACTAGTAGTCAACCAAAATTTCACGGCATAGTTATTAGATAAGTCAGCTGAGTTAGTTCAGTCTCAACTTTGTCTTTGTTTGTTATTCTTACTCCTCTCTTTTAGATTTGTTTCCTTGCAAATTGGAAAAGAGAGAGAGTTTTTAAATTAGAAATTCCTCATACTTTGGAGGTAGTCTTGATATTGTGGCAAAAATTATATTGAGTAAATATGCATGCAAATGAGATTATAAACAATGAAATATCCTAGATTCTTATTTTTGCTTTGACTAGCCATTTATTAGACTGTATTAAGTCACTGTATTAATAATGTGGGGAGGTCAAAGGGCTAGACTCCAACCCTGAAGTGTTTTTTTCTAATAGGAGACACAGGATATGATATAAATAGCTCACGTACATAAGTGTTTTAAAGGAATTTAAGACAATTATACATATAACAAGAAAACAATATTTATAAAATAAAGCTTTAACAAACTGACATTTTATTATAATGCAAACAATCTTTATGCAGTAGTTTATGTATATTTCTGATATTGATTTTAATTTTTGTTATTTTTTTGAGGTAATGAGGTATTGAGGTCATCCACAGTTGGTTAGGTCCATCTTCTGAGTGAGGTCACTAAACTCAAGGTTAAAGGTGGAATGTAATATTTTTGTTTGTATTCCCTTTGTTTTATCCCTGAAAATATAGTAAATGCACTTTTATTTTATTTTTTTGTTTGTTTTTTGCTATTTATTTATTTTCCCTTTTTAAACAATTTTTTAAATCAATTTTTATTTTTCAATTTCTGTTGATATACAATATTGTATTAGTTTCAGGTAAACACCCAGTGATTAGACATTATATAACTTATTAATACCCATCGACAACATACATAGTTAGTAGAATATTACTGAGTGTATTTCCTACACTCTACTTTACATCCCCATGACTGCTCTGTAACTACCTATTTGTATTTCAAATCCCTTCACCTTTTTCATCCATCCCCTCAACCCCCTTCCCATCTAGCAACCATCAAAGTGTTCTCTGTATCTATGAGCCTGCTTCTGTTCTACTTGTTCATTTATTTTGATATTTAGATTCAATTGTTGATTGATATGTATTTATTGCCATTTTATCATTCATATTTTTTCTTCTTGAAGAAGGCTTTTTAAAGTTTCTTGTAATACTGGTTTGGTGGTGATTTTAGTTACCTAAAAGGGTGCTCTTGTAATGCTGTCAGCTGATTTCTGAACAGAAACTTTGCAGGCCAGAAGGGAGTGGCAAGAAATCTTCAAAGTGGTGAAAAGCAAGAACCTACAACCAAGATTACTCTACCCAGCAAAGCTATTTTTTAGAATTGAAGGATGGATAAAGAGCTTCCCAGACAAGAAAAAGCTAAAGGATTTCATCACCACCAAATCAGTATTGCCTTTCTTTAAAAAAATAATTTTGTTTTTAATTGTGAGAAGAATTCCTTCTGTACACTCATTTTATTGTATGGTAAGAAAACTCACTTTTTAAAATGATTGCCACAGTGTAGTGTGCCCACGTGTGTGTGTGTGCATGCACGTGTATGCGTGCACAAGAGAAAGATGTACTGAGGGAGGAAAAGGGAGAGATGGTGATGGACCAGTGCTTTCCAGAATGGGTAGAAAGCAGTGGTTGTCCTGACCAGGGGCTAATGTGACAGGATCACAACCTTCTAGGATGCAATTTTTCTGATTTAAAAAAAAAACCTTATTTTTTACCCTGCCCACCTGCTTTCAGTCTTTTTGCTCGGGACTGCATGAAACTATGGTTATTGCATATGTTTGATGCTAGATGGCAGGTAGAAATGCCACCAAAACTAACCGATAGTTAGTTACTACTTGCTCACATGTTAGGCACATGCTTTATTTCATATTAATATCTACATGGACTCTTCATTTACAAGATTTTATTGGTTATTTACTATGTTCCAAGAGCAGTTTATTTGTTTTTCTTTAATTTTTTTTTTTTTTTGGTTTTTCAATTACAGTTGTCCCATTATTTTCCCCATTGCTCCCCCCACCCAGACCACCCCTTCTCCCACAATCATATCCCTCCCCGTTGTCCATGTTCACGAGTCATTTATACACGTTCCTTGACTAAACACTTCCCTTACTTATGCCCCTTCTCTCCCTTCCTTCTCTCCCCTCCCCCCTAATAACTGTTATTCTGTTCCTTGTTCTACTTAGTTCATTTGTTTGTGTTGTTCCTTAGTTTCCTGTATTCAATAATATCATATGGTATTTTTCTTTCTTTGCCTGGCTTATTTCACTAAGCATAATTCTCTCTAGTTCCATCCATGTCGTTGCGAATGACAGGAGTTCCTTCTTTCTCTCTACTGCATAGTGCTCCATTGTGTAAATGTACCACCGTTTTTTGATCCACTCATCTACAGATGGGAACTTCGGGTGTTTCCAGCACTTAGCTATTGTAAACAGTGCTGCAATGAACATGGGGGTGCATAAGTTCGTTTGAATTAGGGTTTTAGGATTTTTCGGGTATAATCTTAGCAGTGGAATCGCTGGTTCAAAAGGCAGTTCCACACTCCCCTCCCTGCTCGCACTCATTCCCTCGTCTATGTGTCCGTACTCTAAGCCTTTCCACAACAGGAGCAAGCAGACAACATTGCTACCTACTCCGCCGCCATCTTCTCTCCTCCCAGTAAATGCACTTTTAATGTTTCATTCTAGTCTCTGACATTTATATTCAATGAGGAATCATGTATCAAGTATCTTTTATGTGCCAAGCTATGTGCCATCAATTTACAGTATACTGTATACAATACACAGAAGAGCACAGTAAAGTTTATAGGACACTGGGCAGGATTCTTAAAGGACAAATGCCTTTTTCTTCTCCCATATCCCTAGACCAATAGTTATATTAACAGACCTTGAGAAGAAAGTGAATCATGAGGACAACCATTTCTAGCCTTGAATGGCCAAGTTTAATTTTATTAAGTGAACCAGCAGGTTTCCTTACAACTTCCAAATAATTTTAATTCATCCTTCTGTGAGGTCATTTTTTCTTCACGGTATGAAAGCACTAATTCAATGCATTTTTATATAGTTTTCTTCCCCAGAAAATGCATTCTGGCCAAATTGAAAGAACATTTTTCTTTGCATTCTGCATGGTTATTCTACATCAAAGTAAATGGAAAGGAGAAACTTATAAAAAAATTTAATTGCTTTAAAATGCCAATACAGAGAATACAGTTAATAATATTAAAAACTAAACAAGGAAAGAACTCCAAAGTGAAATATATATTTTTAAAAAGTATGTGTATTTATTTTGAGTAGATGGGAAGCAACTGAAAATTTTTTGAAGATTGTGTATATATATATATATATATATATATATATATATATATATATATATATATAATATGTGTGTGTATATTTTTAAATTTATATAGTTTTCACCTACAGTAATTCACATAATCTTTACATGAGTGATACTCAACATCATTCTTTTAATTATTTCATGTGAAACAAAAAGTGTCTCCAATATTCTAGATCTTTTTACTTTAATAAAACTCAAGTTCTTGCTAATGATGTTATATTAATTTTTAGAGTTTTCATGCTTTGGGGATGATTTACTATAGACAGAATCCCATGTCATGGAAAAACAAAAATAGAGTGATTTTGAAAAAAATAAAATAAAATGCTAGTCACCTAATTATTCTACTTTTCCTTTTGATACTGTGTTTTTATAAATATTCAAACTGAGTATTTTAAGTTCTTACATATATGGTCTTATGCACATATCTATATCTATATCTATATCTATATACTTCTGTATAGATCTTTAAAAATAAAATGATTACCTGAAGCTTTTCCTGAAGATAAATTTTATTTAAAAAAACATGGAATACTTATTAATTCAGATTTAGTTTTGTTTTGTTTTTTTTAATTGTATACTTTAGGACACTAAGTTAAGCATTACAGTTCCTGCATCTTAATTTTACACATTCATTCCTATTTCTTTCTCTATTTGTTTTTCTAAGGAAACACAACAATAAAAATAATTGATGTTTGTTAGTGTTCTCCATTACTGATTGGCTCAGTGGTTGCTGAAAAATGTACTCCCCTCACGCTAATATTACAATATTACCTTTTCCTCTTACATTCTCATCAAATACATTTTGACTCTGTTTTCTAATTTTCAAACTGTGGTTCAGCTCCAGTTAAGCATTTACATTCAAAAATATTGAAATATTTTTTCTATAAGCTTGTATTTCTTACTTTAATCATGTACATTCTCAACAATAGCTACCAATATGATATACTATGTAAGCGGCTTCACAGAAACATCCAAGTGTATGTGTAACAGAGGAGTCGGAACAATACTGGGTCTGCCCTGCACTATCTAAACTACTTTGGACAATTAAACTCTGTCTCTGTCTCACTTTTCTAATATTTAAAATGGGAGATAGATCTATTCATGAATACAATTAATGAGTTAATATATGTAAACAGCTTGTAAAGTCCTATATCAGAACTCAGCAACTAATATAAATATCTATATCACATAAACACACACACATACATATCCAAACTTCAAAGTCACTCTAGCCTGGAACATTTTTCTAATGAATTACAGATATAATCAACCATGTGGTAAAGAAAAATATATACTAATAATAATTATGATTTTAATTTAAAAATTAGAGTTCTTCACTAATGTCAGAATTTATCCCACTAAATGCCCAAATTATTCATTGAAAAACTACCTCAAATGACAAAATTAAATGTTGTATTAACATAATTTATTCTGTCCTTTTTAGAAATTTGTTCTTGTAAAATTGTGGTCCTCTTATATGAAACAGAAACATGTATCACACGTAATATATAATTATCACTAGGATAAAGAGATTATAAGTGCAATATCAATATTTAATTCTAACAAATATATTTCCTTTTAAATTTGAAATAACTTAAAATCTTCAGTATATTATTTCTTTCTAAATAGAACTGTGATTGAGTTTTAACTGTCATGGAAACAAAAGAGCATGTCCATCTTCTCCATTTATTTTCAGCTGTTCTTGAAGGTTTCTCACTTTAATTTTTATTGTCATGGCCACAATCATTGCCAGGACAGACTGTACTTCACTTAACTTTTCTGCCATTGATAAGTGAAATTTAAAATTTTCTTAGTATGGCTCAGGTCAGATTTCATAGAAAATTGTATTATAGTAAGGAAGGAAATAACCTAACCATATGCCTAATTTTATGCACTTAACTTTATATAATATACTAAACATTCATTCATTTAACCTAATATTAGGTTAACTTGCATCTTGCATAATCAAGAAAAGGAGCTTAAGTTTAAGGCCAATATCTATCCAATTCAAAGATAAATATTTTGAAGAGACAAACCCCTCTGAGGAAGAAACAGAAATAACCCATTGGTTACAAGTACATAATCTAGGTTTCTAATAGCTATGTACCTTGATCCCCTCTACCACTCTGTTTCACTAGCCACACAACGCTAAGACACACACACTAAGCAACCTAGAGACTGCTGTGCAGGCCCATGAAATCTCTTCCTTTTCAAGTCTCTTCTCATTAGTAATAATTTTTAGCTTTGCTGATCTCGGCCTGCAATTGCATTATGCCCTCCTCCCATGCTCATTCTAAGGTCTCTTACCTAAATCATCACTGCAGCCCTCAGAAGGTCTGTGTCTAATGTCTTCTGTCTTCTAAACTCTCCCTTGAGCCTGGACCCCGTCCAGCAAACTCCCAATCTCCTGCATCTAATCAGCTGAACTTTTTGAAAGGGATGTTTATGTGTAATGTCTCCACCTCTCTTTCCTGACTCACTCCTGAATCCTCTTCAGTTTAGTTTCAGCCTCACTATTGCAATGAATGGACTCCATCCAGCTTTTCCATAACCATGTTTCTACACCATACGTAACTCGTAAGTGGTGGTTTATGGACTTTACCACCATGTCCTTTTGGAAAACGGTCTCCATGACTCTGTTTTAGAGAATTCTCCTGACCTTCGTCCCACATCACATGCTTCTCTTTGTCATTCTCATTGGCTTTTTCTCTTCTCAGTTTTTAAAATCAGTCCCTTCCTCAATATTACCAGGTGATCTAGCATCCTGAGGACTATGACCTGGTTTATTGTGTTTACATTTGTATCCCTAATATCTGGCTTTATGCCCACTGAACAGCAGAAGACCCTTAATACTGAGAATGTACTAATAAAAATTAATTTTAAAACAATGAAAATAAATGTCAATATTTTACATGTTTTTTATCTGAAATAGCTCTAAATCAGAGCTTCATAAATCCTACCAAAAACAAGAAAATTTAGGTAATTCTTAAAACTACTTTCATCACACGTTTGTTTAAATAAGTAAATTAAAGGCATACTAAAAGGATCAAAGCATATATGGAAGGACCAACTTAAAATTTAAAAAAAAAAAAGTTTACCTTAAGAAAATATAAATTTAAATATAGAATTATAAAACTTTTATTTTTTTTCTGAAAACACTGCTACATGCTTGAATATGGAAAGGTCAAAACATGATTTGAGAACATTAAGGAAAGAAGTCAAGGAAATCCATCATTGGTCTTATAGCCTGTAATCAGAACGCATTACAAGCCAAATGAGCATAATTTGTCACTTTGAAAATTCTCAGGTTGAGAACTGGGTCATTTCAAATACCAATTTTTGCAGGGCAAACAGGTCATACAGTCCACCTGTTCTGTATATTTCTCCCAAATAACTTTCAAAGCAGCTGACTCTCTATAAACTATCATTCATTGCTAACGGGACCTCCTGACGTTTCCCTCACATAGCCTCCATTTATATGTAGTTTTTTCTTTTCAATCTAGACGAAAAATTATTTGTAAGTGGCTTTTTAGACCATAATTTGACAGTGTCTAGTAAATATGTAAATATGCATAACCTTTGATCCAACATTGTCAGTACTAAGATATCTGGTTTACCAGAAAATTAATTTATAACAATATTAGCAATAATAAATAATTTTATGGAACTTTATATGTTCTGAGAATTGTTCGGATCATTCATTCCTTGAAAGAGCCCTATCAGGTAGGTACTATTCTCATACATATTTTACAGATAATTAAACTAAGGCACTAAGAGATTAAGTTACCAGAGGTCACACCATTAGTAAGTGGTAGTGACCCCAGCCAGTCTTAACCGAGAGTCTGTTCTCTTAACTTCCTACACTAGGCAGTCCCAATAAACACACACACACACACACACACACACACACACACACACACACACACACACACTGAATTCAGTCAGTGCAAGAGAATTAGAAAATTTTATAATCTTAACTAAGTGTGTGAACTTCATTTTGCTCCCAAATTTACTTGTTAGCATCAAGGATAAATTCATACATCAATAACCAAAATACTAAAGAAGCAGTATTTGGGGTCTAATCCTAAGAGCAAATTTATTTTTCTCCACTGTCCTATTTTAAACCTGTTTAGTGGAGAAATTTCTTCTCTTGCCCCAGGATAAACCTTGGGTTGGAGAAGTATCAGTAATAAGAGAGGGGACATTTCTTCACTTGTCCCTGGATGAACCTTGGGGTTGGAGAAGAGAAGTGTGCGTAATAAGAGAGGGGACATTTCTTCTCTTGTCCCTGGATGAACCTTGAGGTTGGAGAAGAGAAGTGTGAGTAATAAGAGAGGGGACATTTCTTCTCTTGTCCCTGGATGAACCTTGAAGTTGGAGACGTGTGAGTAATGTCTGAAGATAGCCCTGTGCTTTCTAGAACTGAGAGATATTTAAAACTAATTTATTTGTTCACTGTACATTTTTTTCTGGTATTTGGAAACCTCGACTCACTTGCATTAACTTTTCCAGCTGCTGCTTGCTCACTGCTTAACACCTAAGAAGCCACTGGTCTCTCTCCATCTCCTGGGTGGTCAGTTTTCATTGCTCAGTTGGATACAGCCTAAATCAATTCCTCTCTTCCCCAGTGCACCTCTTCTGCACGGGCCCAATCTGATCATTCTAAACACCTTCTTCTCTTAGATAAAATCCAGAAACAGAAAATGACTACAAATTAGCAGCTAGTTCCTATGTTTGAACGCTAGCCCAACCAGCTTACTGATCTCTCTTCCTATAGACCGGATAGAGACTCAGAAGACTACAGCGTCCCTCTGACTGCAGGAGACATCACAGCGGTCCTGCCAAGGACTGATAAGAGAGCACAGAACATCGACCCACACACTTTCCTTTGGGTACAAGAAGAACACATTCCCAACAGCCTTCTCCAGAGAAAGGTACTTCAGAAAAGACCTTCCACCACAACATCGATCAATTGACTGCTTTAAAATCTTCTGAGTGGGTGAGGATTCAAGGGGAATCAAAGTAACGAGGTTTAGAATAACTGTGTGGAAAATCTGAATCTTGCTTAACTTTGGCCTATGATATCTTTTCAACCTTGGGACTTTGGTCAGGTATGAAATCATTAATGTCCAATTCCTTATCCTTAAATCTTACCTAGAAGTAAAGGAGTTTTATATTTTCAGTCATTATTAATTTCAAAACCACTCTTCTTATTTTTATCACATATTTAAAACTCTTAAAAATTCATTTGCCACTAAAATGGAGACCCACTGAACAAACCTTTGAGAAAGGAGTGGTTTTAATACCCTTTATTTAGTTTCAGAAAACAGTTTCTGACCACTTCCTGTGGGATTAAAGACAAACCCCCCAACCTGATGAACTTACTCTTTTTCGTACCATAAAGAAATCTAGCTAAATGCTGAATCTTTTATTGGGTCTAACATTGTGTAATATAAAATGCACATGTGTTCTGCTGAACACTTAAGATCCCTGGAGGTTTCTCATAAGTTTCTGGGCTGATTTCCAAGACATCTGCACCATTTTAATCAGCCCTTCTTTTTATACTTTGTGTACCATGGGACCCTGCATAAAATTGCAGTCAACAAACAAGGTTCTGTAATCTGCAGGCTGATGTTTTTTTGTTTTAAAAATACTGTTCAAGGCACATCAAATTTATCTAGCTCTTTATATGCTGTTATTCTTTAAATGGACAGAACCTTTCACCATTGGACAGAGCCTTTCATGTGACTTGTAATCCATAGAACCTGCCTGACGTAATCAGTTCTGCCATTTTCTGTAATTCATATCATTATTTACTTTTGCCATCAACAAAGCACATAAAAATGTACTCATTCATGACTGAAAAATCCAAGTGCCCTTGTGAAATTATTTATGAACACTTATTTCAATTCAGCTTCTTGCTGGTTGTTCATGAAGCATCTCTAGTCAAGATTGCATCTGCTTTTTTAGATAAAAGTTTCCTTTAAAGAGAAATACGATAAAATAAGAATACATTTTTTTAATCACAGCCAATTATAAAACTGTTTCATTCTTCCATATGAAATAACCCAGTTTTATTTTAAAGTATATTTGTTAAAATATTAATGGATAGTAATTATACCTTTATACCATCATTGAATATGAAGTCTAATAATCTTCAAACTCTGTTCTGATTTTTGCACACTACTGAATATTTATGAAAACCCACAATATCTATTGTCTATGAACAGTTATACTGGCTAATATTTGAAGGGTATTTCCTTCATATTTTTCTTTCTTTAATTATTATTTTATCAGTCACTTTCCAGTTCCTTATATCTGCTTCCTTATGGGAAATCTGCTTGTAAAACTTTAAATATGTGTTGTGGACATTAAAAAAAAAAATATATATATATATATATAAAGGGGAGTGGCCTACTTAATTCACTTGTATCCAAGCTGAGTAAAGTTATAATCACTTCATTTTAACCCTTTAAAGCATACAGAACTTGTCAAATAAATAAATATGTTCCACATCTGCAAAAGTATTTAATAATACAGAGAATACCATCTGTGTTAATTGTGTTAATTTTAAGCTATAATGAAGTTGTCTAGAAATACATTTTTATAAAATTTTAAGTCTAAACTTTCAGCCATCTGATTTATTTGACCTTATTGACATAATCGCCCCTATACATTTCAATTCTCATGACAGCCTGAGGTGTCATCGCACTAATGAGCTCATTCACCAAGGAAGTCAGGTTTAATGAATACCCAAGACACACATCATGCACACTCATATGGTGAAACCCCAAGGAAGGGATACCGTTTTAATAACTAGAACCACTCGTGTCATGACCTTCTTTTTGCTTGGTTCATGTTACATAATAATTAAGAGTGGCTCAAATAAATTCATTTAACACTTGACTTTGCAATTACATCATTAAAAAAGAGAGGAAAATAATAGAGTGATGATCTCTCCTTTCAAAGCCCTCCATTACCCACGGCCTACTTATTACTGGGGATAGATGTTGGGAAAATGTAATTGATATAAAAATTCACAGTATTTTTATTTCCTTTTTTTGGTATGATGAGTACTATATGGGTTAGATATCCTAACTCATCAAGACAGTAACTGTCATGAAGATACATGGTGTAGCATGACTACTTCAAGTATGTATAATTTTAAAATGTGGTTACATGGTAAAATAAAAGTGTTCTCTTTAACTAAACCTAGCTATACAAATTTGTAGTTATAATACATGCAAATAAGTTAAAATATATTTATACATTTCTTTCTCTCTCTGAAATTTTCTAAGAATGTTTTACACAAAAAAGAACCAATTTGTATGTTTAAGGTTAAAACAGTTATCCTACTTGCACTTTTGTTTCTGGCTAGGTGTTTTAAAAATTATACTTCTGCTTTTTTTCTAAATACTAATTTTAAAAAGATACATTAGGTCAGAAGCCTTATTCCTAATCACTATACAAGTAATAGTTTATATATGAATGGATGAAAAGAGAAAATATAACTATAGCATCTGCTCAGATAAAGCAAGATTTATATCCAAGTAATAATTATTTTCACATCATAACCTTGTACTAGAGAAGGTATATTTTCCCATACTAATGGCTACTAAATTGTAATCATCTTAATTTCTGTTTACTATCTTTTACAAACTCTTGATTATGTAGTACAAAAATTACCTAAATTCATTACTAAGTAGATAATAAAATTGAAATTAAAAAAATCACTAGAATTTCCCCAAATAACTTATTTTCCACAATTCACAATAAACTCCAAAAAGTTTTCTCATTTAACAACCACTTAAATTCTCACTTTTAAACATTTTAAAATATATTTTCCCCTGGAAATAAACTTAAATCCCATTTAACATGTACATAAGATACATAAGTTCAAAGTTTAAGAAACCTATTAGTAGGTAAAAGTGGGATAATGATAGATAAAGAATAAATCCTAGGTCTCCCACTGGGACAGAAATGACTAGAACCTCATAGACTATAATACTATTAGTTCAAAAACCACAAATATAAAAAGTAAGGGACTAATTGATTTTTGATGTATAAAATGTTGATGTTTTAAAACATTTAAAAATATGTTTCTCCTTTTGAAGTAATTATAATTTCTATCCTTCTGTGTAAAGAGATCCTTATGTTTGGTATTTTTAGAGGTGCAGCTCACTTTCTGACAACACAGGGTTTTTTCCAACATTTTATTAATTACAATAGCCATGAAGGAAAAAAATTATGCATTGTAAACTCACCTCTCTGTAAATGTTCACAAATAAAAATAACTAGAGTTCAGGTCAAGAAACAAAACAGAATCAGTGCCCCAGATTTACTGTCTTATAGTCTTCGCAACCTGCTATCCGGCCCTGCCCCAGGCTCCAACCACCAATATACTGTCTTCTAAAATACGTTACTTTTGGCTGTGTTTCTACTGTATATTAATTCAGTAATATATTATGTGTTTTTGTCTCATTCCTTTTTCTCAACATATGAAAAATTCACCCATATTAAGCATATAATTCTAGACTTTTATTTCTCACTGCTGTATAATCTCTCTTATGTGAACATACCCGAGGTATTTTTTCATTACAATAATAATTGGCAATCATGTAGTTTTTGACTCAGGGGTAGTTAAAATAGGGCTATATGAATAATACGTATTTTTCATTTTTGTTGCCAATGCAGGTAAGAATAGAAAAGGTGGGTGATTGTACAGCACAAGCAACACTTCAGAAGATAAGGTCAGATGATTTTCCAGAATGGTTGTCTGGCAAAGTTTTAAAATTAAAAACAAATAATAGATTTTGATAATTATATTTCCATAAAGTATTAGTAAATAGAAAGTAAAGGTAGAAACAATTCCAGTAGAAAGATAACAATTGTAAGAGTCAAAAGTGATATGCTTGAAATTGAATGTGATGAACAAGTCAATCAAGGATGGAGTGTTGAGTGTCTGAAGCAAGTAGCTTATGACCATGTGGCATATGAGTTTGAAGACCCTCTAACATGAACTTTAGCTAGCTCCCATCTAATCTCAAAAGGGGCAACCATTAAACAAAGCCACCTCTAGAGTACATTATAGATAAATGCGATTTAAGGCAGCCATTGCTATCGATTCATATACATAGATCTAAACATAAAACACTAAACATAAAACATCTGTACATTTAAAAGTGTGTTTAGAGTTATACTTTATAACTGTAAAAGATTAAGCTGTCAATTTAACTTGCTATGTGCTACTACAAATTTCTGGAAAATGCATCATTATTTCTGTATATGCATATTACTCTGCTCGCGCAAAGAATATAGTGTTATTTGTCCACTTTGACTGAGTGCTGACCCCTCTATCACCTCTGACAAATACGTCTATAAGTGAGGTCTACTTACAGTTACCCCTCCCACTCAAAATCAGAAGCTCGTTCTGCAAAAATAGGCTACGGAGGTGCTAAAATGACAGCACTTAGTGAACAGTTTCCCAAAGACTACATTTTAGTTGCTTTTCCTAGAACCAGCCACGGCTTTTTAATACTAATTTATTTCATTAAAAGCTCCTTGGGAACAGGGGCAATTTCTTTAAATCTTAACATTCTAGGTATTTATTACAATGAACTATTAAATGAAGCCATCAGTGAAGCCTTTCAAGTCCGCAAGTATACTACAGTTAAAGCAGAGAATGTTCAAGTCCTCTTTTAAATTAGTATAACAAGCACTATTTTTTTCTTTTCCTTTTTTTTTTGTTTTCAACAAATCCCAACTTGAAAGCATCCCCTTGGCACATGAAGTCATTAGCATCCCCCATATCTCACAGAAATTCATTTTCTGGTTTTATTCTTCTCTCCACAAATTCCTAATCATAACTGCATGTTTCTGTCAGTAGTGTGCCCTTAATAAACTAAATTAGCTCTCTGAAAAGCACTGAGAAAAAACGCTAAAGCACATTCTCTTTGTAATATCTTTATGGGTATATATGTATCGGCAGAAAATTTTCTTCTCCTTTCTCACAGTTTAATCTTAGCTAGTAAATATTCTGGTTATTTCATATTATGATCATACTCTTTAAACATTAAGTAGTCAACAGTTATTTTCATATCTCTATTTAATTGCTGCATCATTAAAATGAAAAGGTGAGATTATGGAGTTGGTAAGGTTGACTTCAGTTTTTATTTACTTTTTTGTTATTTTCCCAGTTCAGTCTCATTATAGTAAATTAAACTTTAATATCTAAATCGCCTTGGTCAGTAATGACTGGTATTTTTTTAGGCACAACAGATTAATACTACAACATGGCCAGAACAAGTATGCTCTTCTCATCCACATGCAATCCATCGGAAATTCTCCACATTTCACGCTTGCAGGTTTTTGAGACTTCAATTAGATGTCATTTCTGCGCATTTTCCTGTGACGAGGTTTCTATTCTCCCCAAGTTCCCTCACCCCATTTCCTTACCACCCAGGCCTCCTATGGCTGGCCGCTCCTGTTCGTTCCCACGGCATCCCTTACCTAGCCCTTACATACAACGCACTGCACAGTAAGGCAGGCCACCTTGTTCCTCATTCCTGCACCTGAGAACTGCAGTAGCTCTGGTGTTCACAGTTATATGGGAGGCAGCACGGCCCTGAGATTGAGAGACTGGCTTCTGCAGTCAAACCACAAGCGTTTTTATCCTGGCTTCATAATTTATCAGTTGCATGACCCAGGGAAATTATTTAACCATGGTGTCTCTGCATTTCCTTTTCTGTAAAATGGCAGTAATAAATTAATGCCTGCCTCAGAGTTGCAGTGCTGAATTCATAAAATAATTTCTATAAAGTAGTAGCACAGTTCCGAAGATAGAGTAACTTCTCAAAAATTGCTACCTATTATTATATTCTTATTTTTAAGTACCAAATGTGTCATGGAATAAATGCACAATTGATACTGGCTCAATGAATCATCATCTGTAGTGAGCTATTTAATACAAATATCATAAAAGTACATTTCATAATTTGATTTTAAAGATAATTATAAAAAATATTTTACTTTTCCCACACTATTTTATTTCACAGAAGAACAATGTTCCATGGAGCACTTTGAGCAAGTGACTAAAATGATTTGGACAAGGCATACATACAACTTAATAGGAAAATAGTGCCCAGCCTGTCAAGTTGTCAAGTGCCAGTCTCCATCAAAATCATAACTAAATGACATTTTTACAAAGATATTGGCTTTCCAGTGCATTAGGGGTATGACAGCAACTGTGTGTGAACTAATAGCCTAAATTGAACAGTTAAAATAAAATGGAGTTGGAGATGATCACTAATATAAATTTATCAAAGCCAATTCAATGGAGCAAAACACTAATGGATATTTTAAAACAGACACATGAAAAAATTTATAGATGTTATTCAGAATCATGAAACTCATTAAAAACTGGTATAATGTAGATGAATATCACAGTTGAAGCTACTATACAATAGAAGATAAGAGTAAAACTATGAGGATTCATTACATGTGAAAATATGTGTTCTAGGCTTACAATGAAAATAGCCATCACACTAAACCTTAATGAAGTGCTAAAACATTTTATACAGTTCAGAGATTTCATGTTAAAGATATGTGTTTCTTACATTTAGTGAGATACATCACACTGCAAACTAATATGTGCTTCCTTGTGGTTGGGAACTTCACCTCTCGTAAAGTTACTAAATAACCCTCTCAGAGAATCAACATGGCACGGTACATATCAACATGAGTTAAAATAATTTGTTTAATATTTTATTAGTATCAATGCTGAGTTATCATTCTCTCAACAATGACCCATTCGTTTATTCAGAAAGCTTACTACATAACTGCTATGTGTTGGCAGCAATTCCAGGTGCTGGGGACCCAGTCATAAACAACATTAAAATAAAAGATGTTTTTTATAGTTACTGAATTTACATCTAATGAGGCAGGATGAGTGCCACTGATGAATCACTACAATATATGATCTGTCTGATGGTGATGAATATTATGTGAAAAAATAGGGAAGGAGATAAGAAATATTGTAAGACGGAGGGGGTTGTCACAGAGAAGTAACATTTCAGTGAAGATCTGAGCGAGGAATGAAGAGACCAAGTTATGGAAATACATAGAGAAGAGCAATCCATAAGAGGTTTCAGAAAGTGCAAAGGCCCTAAGATAGGGATGGATATAAATGGCGAGCAGTTGTTCTACAAAGAGAGTGTGGCCATTACAGTCATAAGCATACTCATAAAATATATGTTTTAAAAGAATTATTTCATTTTTATTCACTGCAATACATACAGCAGTAAGATTTAATAAGGTTTAGGTGACAATGAAAACAACAGTTATTGTAAATTGTATATTCTGCACCACCATTGCGTATTCCATTCTTCCTACTAAATAAACTATAGAAAGAGGGAAGAATGGGTTCTCACTTCCATAACATGCTGAAATTATATGCTACAAAGGGGTAATTCTGGGAGGAGACTCATTCAACCACTACTTATTTACAGAAGAAACTATATAGTTGTGTCCCATAAAAGACAGGATGAAATTAAACCTCAAACCAAAAAATATTTTTCCTCCTGCCAGTACATTCCTTTATTTCGGTGAAATTCAACACAAGGGTATAAGATATAGGAAAGGAATGAAAACTGATTTGCATCTTTAGAAAATGTAATTCAATTCATCTTTTTTCATTCAAATGTAGAAATGTATAGTTGTGAGAGTTGGGTTTGAGATTACAGCTTGTTTTCCACAAAATTGAAGCTGGAGTACTCATGAACCGAGGAAGGCATGTAAAAAAATGTCACTCTCACGTACTTAACATGATTGCAGAATACTGCAACATTCTTTTAGAAAACACGTGTATACACCCACCGCACACTTCTAAGAAAGGTCACAGTGATAGCTCTATGAAAGGAGAACATTCCTGAATTACCCACAGCTTTGCTACAGTTTAAGGCCTTAAGACATCAAATGCAGTGTGTGCCTTTCCCTGTATGACCTTCTTCCTGCTTCCTGGGCTGGTGGCTTTGTATTTTATAATGCTCTGTGAAATTGTTTTGGAGTGTACTACCACAACCCACCATAAATATGTTAAACTTTTGCAAAACAATGCATTTGTTAGCATTTGTTAAATAAATAAAATGTACTTGTTCATAGTCAAGGGGAGGCAAATCTATTTTACCTCACCTTCCATGACCTCATCTCATAGACTCTTTTCATAAATTGAAAGTATGAAGAGTGGCCCTGTGTAGCTTCAATGTCTGGGTGGTAGGAATTGCATAACTTTTGCCATCACTCATTGGAAGAACTCTTGTTGGCACCTAGCGGCCATTTTGTGAGGAAGCCCGAGTGGTGATGAGGAGAAGCCAACACGGAGAACAGATGAAGTCCCTGCCCCAGAGCTCCAGCTGACTTCTCTCAGCTGTGGCAGCAACAGGCAGACATTTAAGCGATGTTGTTTGGACCTTCTAGCCATTCCAGTGCCCATTAGACAATGAAAGAAAAAAGTTCCCTGTGCGCCAATAGAATTATGTGGAATAATGAATTCTTTTTCTTATTAGCTATGAAGCTGGAGTCTGTTTTGTTACAGACCAACAGGTAACTGA
Organism: Furipterus horrens; assembly: GCF_987537825.1. Classification (NCBI taxonomy): domain Eukaryota; kingdom Metazoa; phylum Chordata; class Mammalia; order Chiroptera; family Furipteridae; genus Furipterus; species Furipterus horrens. The sequence goes on from NW_028327171.1 coordinate 16,414,607, forward strand.
AAGAACAGATGAGTGTAGTGGCTACTTTGCTGCTTTCTGGAGACAGTTCTGACGTGGGACTTTATACTGGGGCCAGGCCAAAATGTCCTACATCTGCACCAGCAAAACTGCCTATAAAATAATTACATATCCCTCATAAAAATGACACAACAAAGAGAGGTATTTATTTCTATAATGAAGTAAATGTACTTTCTAATTTGAATAAGAGTTCAGATACAGCATAATACGCTGAAACTATAAAGATGGCTTTTTGAAAAATGTCACCCATAAAAGAAGACAACAGCTGTTGGAGTAATCATAGTTAACACTCATCACATGTTGGGAAAATATCCTTTTAAAATTGACTGAAACTTCTCATTAGCATGTTTATACTAAATCTTTTTCTTAAGGCAGAGCAGTCCATAAGGGGACAAGAGAAAGTTACATAAGAAATTCAGTCTGTTTCAGGTATACATGATTTAGCACTGCTTTGAAATATCCCTCTGAGAAATATATCAAGTAAATGATCAGAGAACAATAGTGCAATCAGCAACTATAGTTAGTACATTTTCCAAGTAGCCATGTAAAAATGTCAAGGTAAAGCTCTTAATAATTACTTCTATTTAAGACACAAAAGCTCTTAAGTTCATAGAAGGAAAGCCATTTCAAACCTTAATTTTACAAAAATATTACATAAGACCACAGAAACAGCTCTGAGAAGCACACTCAGTCATGAGGAAGAGAGCCCCTTAAAACTGAGCAACATTCAAATACTGGGGGCCCTCACCTCTCCTCTGATGCTGCCCTCACCAATTCTAAGATGACTAGCAAATATTTGTAAGGTAGATACTGCCTTTGTGACAAATTTTCACCCTCCTCTGACACTGATCTGAAGCTGGAGTGTGTGATCTCTTCAAGCCCAAGCCCTAAGCATAAGAGGGCCACTGCGCAGGTAGTAACAACAGTTAATCCTTTATATATAATGCAGGTCAAGGTAGATGATAAATTGTAACGCACTTTAAAAATACACATGTGGAAATCTGAGAATATAAGGTCAGCAATACTGTCTAATTCATCTATTTAAGCCTCAGTGATTGGCTTATATTATGAATTCAATATATAGTATAATCTTCTGTTAAAATTTTTTTATAGAAAATGTCTGTCTCTGCAAAAAAAAAAAACAACAAAAAAACTCAGGAAATTAATGTTTTGCTAAACTGAATGAACAGTTTTAGAAATGAAATTGTATAGGTACTAATGGAGCAATCCAAAATTAACAGAATAAATATATATCTTGAAATTAAAAAGAAAGCAGGGGTTACTATATTGAATATTTGCCAATAAGCTCACTTTCTCAAAAGAAAAATCTGGGGTAGTAACCAAATTCAAGCTTATTTTTTTATCAGAAATAAAAATAGAAATAGAATAATTTAGCCTGAGGAGCGGCTTTGGTCAGAAAACATTACATGATTTGTTTATCATAAGAAGATAACATGAATAATATGTCTTTTATTATGCAACTTATTTGCTAATGTCCTTATTTTCAAACTAACCAAATGCAAAAGATTGATTTTCTGCATAAATTATTATTTTCCAAACAATGTCATTAAAATTGTTAGAGATTAATTCCTACTCCATCAAAATACACTATGACTGTATATATAATATTTTTCCAAAATATATACTAAGCATTATCAAGAAAAATGTCTCTTTTTATAATATAAACTTACCTATCAGTAACATTATCCCATGACAAAATCAGTGGTGGCCAATATGACAAGGAAGATGGAGTGCGTTCATTTCATTGAGGGGAAAAGGTCCCATTCATTGTGGAATGAAGAAAGGAAAGAAGGGGGGGGGATGGTATAGAAACAGAGAATGACAGAGAGAGACAGAGAGGAAGAAAAAAATGTTATTATATTAATATATGCTTATGCTAATATGCTATACAAAATAACTTGTTCATAAAAATTAGAATAATATATAATTTACTTTCTATCTATCAACTCTAAATACATGTGTAACACATATGATAAATAATTTTATAGAATATGTAATAAAAAGCAGCTCAGTTACTATTATTATAAGGATGATGATTATTTGTTGCTCATGTGAAATAGCAAACATTTCAAAGTTATTGAATAAGCCTAATTAATAAATATTTCTCTTTTCTCTCTTTTTTAAAACCAATTCTAGAGAACGGGGAAGAGAGGCAGAGAGAGGGGGGAAAAAAGAACATCAATGTGAAAAAGAAATATCAATCGGTTGCCTCTTGCCCATGTCCCGACTGGGGACTGAACCCACAACCCAGGCATGTGCCTTGACTGTGAATTGAACCAGTGACCTTACGGTTTGCAGGCTGGCACCCAACCAACTGAGGCACACCAGCCAGGGTTAATTAATAAATACTTCTAAAGTGGACTATTATAAATTTTTGGAGGATATAATAATAAGTTTATAAAAACTCTATAAAGTGATTCATAAACATAGATAAACATTGGTTTTGAGTCAGAGATATAAAATAGGTGAAACTTATAAACAAACATATAACTAATACAGTTATATAAATACAAGGCAAAAATAAATAAGGCTTAATAAATTTAAAAATGATTTGTTTTTAAAATTAAGAAAAAAGAAATTGGGAGACAATTTCCATAATAGCTCCTACAATATATCCTTTCTTTTTTAATGTGGTTGGCACTGTCTTTTCAGAATACATTAAAGTTGTGTCAATAAAATAATGTAAAATATTCTAAGTAAACAGGTATGAATGCTAAATATGGATTATTTTTATTGGATTTAATATATAAGATTTTTAATTAAAAATATTTTAATATAATTTCCAAGGCTTGCTATCGTTTCTTTGTTTTTCTACCTGATAATTTCTTCAACAAACAACTCCATAAGCCTGAACCATAAATAATTAGTACAGTAATTACCTAGTCCAGATGAATTCTGATTATGTAAAGAAAAGTATGTCTTGTACTATGCCTGTTTTAACAAAAATGTGGTTTTCTATAATTTTATGATTGTATGAAACCTATAAAATAAAGTATATTTTCATCTAGCAAAGAAATTATCACAGAGGCCACAAATATAAATTAAATATATAACATTTCAAACTTTTCTCATAAAAAGTAAAATTCTGAACTCATTTTAAGATTGTTTTTTAATTTAAAAAATATTTTACATAAAATGTGTCTCAAGTGTTACTTTCCTCCCTAAACATGCTTGCTTATATTTTGACATTTAATTTTGTATCATAAAAAGAAAAAACAGGCCCAAAATGGAGTGACTTATGCCATACCCCACACTCCAACCGAAATGTAATAATTTTGACTCTCCCTAAAATGGAATCTTAAACCAGAAATCTCCTGATTAGCACTAGTTAGGTAATCTGCCAGAGAGACTCCTGCTATGCCCTCCAGGAAAGCAACCTTGTAGTAACTGACCCACTTTTTTGTCTAGTATAACTTCCTTGTTCCAGCTCCCTTCTGCCTGTAAACATCTCTCATCTTGTGTAGCTCTTCAGGACTCTTTTGTACCTGCTAGACTGAATGTTGCCCAACTCAAATGGAATTTTGCTGAAATGAATCCTTAAAAATTTTAATATGCCTTGATTTCTCTTTTAACACTTTGTTACATATCAAATTGTATTACGGCCATTTGCATTTTCATAGAAAAATTCTAGATTAAATGATTCTAAAGACTAGGTTGATATAAGTCGTGCATTTATCAGGAAACCAAATTAGCAAATGGATGTAAAAGACAGATGGTTAATAATGAAAGTCAATTATGATTATCCATCACCATTAGACTTCAACTATATATAGATGTTTGAAATGATACTTTCATTCCTCATTATTTATGGTTATTGAACTTTCTCTGAATTATTCTGATGATAACTTTAAGTCTAATAAACTGGAAATGGCATTGGCATTATCGACACAGACTTACAAAGTATGAATAATTTGATATGAGTTCCAGTCAAGTGATTCAGAAAAGGTAACAGTAACACAAAAGTAGCCCAGTTATTCAAAAATCACAAAATCCACAGGTGTTATCTCTTAATTGAGAGAACTGGACTTTTCAGAAGGATTTCACGGCTACCTCTATTTTTATTACCTATGTTAGCAGAGGTAGCTAGAAATTAATGAAGGCAGGGAGCAAAGAGAATCAGACATTGCTATTTCATCAGGAAGTTACAGCTTCACATGCTCCCCGGACCACCGGTCTGATCCCTGCAGCTCACTGGGGGCAGGAATAGAACAATAAAGAGGGAGGTTAGTGCATGCACAGTAAAAGTCAAAATGGTGCACGGGGAAGTGCTTCTAGGAGACATGCACGATAGGACCCAAAATGGCAACCATAGAGGCCTGTCAGTCTAACTTGGGAATGGGATCAAGTGGTTAGGGGGTGGACCCACTAAAAGCACACTAAAGCTTGGGAAGTTGATTGGTTGTTTTGAAAAAGTTCTTGGTCCTTCCCAAGCCCAAGTTAATATAACCCCAGGGAACAAAGCCCTTCTCTCTCTCTCTCCCTCTCTCTCACTCAGAAACACTCACGCTGGTCTTGTTCATTCCCTGTTCTCTCTCCTTAGTGACCAAGTGGCCTTAGCAGCCGCATGGCCAGTGGCCACAGGGACTCCAAAGGCAGACTCCAGGCAGGAGCCCGGATACAGCATCACAGGAATGGACTACAGCTGGGAACACAAGCTAAGCTAGCTGGGTGGTAAGAGAGGCTGAACTGGACTACCTTGAATACGGCACAGGATCTCTGGATCTTGTCCCTGTTTCTGGCCCTGATTTTCCATGGTGGGATGGAGGGAAATGGAACATTGGGAACCCAGGGAAACTTGTTTGATTTTGCATCTGATGCTACCAATAAATCTTGTCACACTTCATCCTCCCTTGTGGATCTCCTGACATGCTTTCTTTGAGACACCACAAGAATTCCACTTCCACCAGCAACCCTAGACATGCCGCCTTTCCTGAAATTTAAGGAAAAGTTAACTCTTAGATATTTCTGTTTTTAACCAAACTTTCTACAGAAAATTAGTCTTCTAGGAGATAAGAAAAAAAAAAGTTTTAAACACATAATTTGTAACCTGCTTTGACTCTGTTAGATGGGAAAGTTGGACCAAACCATTCCAGGAGTCAACCAAAAAATAATTATGATATCTACCACAGCACAAATCCATTTGTCACTTATAACCCCCTTCTTCCTACTTGCCACCTTCCTTTTCTGAGTAAATGCACTGTTACTACTCCCAGTAAAGTGCTGAGTCATCCTTTGTTCTTAATTTCTGTTAGTTGCAACAATCAGGCCCTTAGCCAGTTTTACATGTCCTTATCCGTACTCGCATCATAAACTTTACATTTCTCCACTTCTTGCATCTTTATCGCTACCAGTCTAATGTTTCAAGTTTGCCATCACTGCCCCGCCCCCGCATTCCCCAGCCTGGATTAGTTTATTTGCATCCAAACTGTGCTGCAGTTTGTATTCATGCTCTTGTCCCATCCATTCTCCCTATGTAAGTCAAACTCTTCTATAAACAGAAACCAAATATTATTTTTCTGCTTTAAGTCTTCCAATGGCTTTTCAATTGGGCAAAGAATAAAAACCAGTTCTTACTATGTCTTCCAAGGACCTATTTCATTTTTCTGTAAAACATTTCACTATTTTTCCAGAAATCATTGTCCTTTGCACTCCATATTAAGTCCTTTCTTGATCTGGGGCATTTTTACCTATAGCTTCCTTCTCCCTAGAGTGATCTTATCTTAGATTTGGGTAGAACTAGTTCAGATAACTCTTAATCTTTATGCCTTCACTCAAAGTTTATCACCTAAGCTAGCCTTTTCTAGCCTCTCTATTTAAGGGTAGCCCTCCTTTCTCTCACATCACTGTTTCATTTATTTTATAACACATATCTTCCTCCATTCTTAATTATTTTATTGACTCATTCTGTTTATTATCTCTCTTCCAGCTAAACTGTTCACTTCTTAAAGACAGTGATTTAATTTCACCGCTAAGCACCTTGCAATAAATATCTGTTGAATTAATTGAAAAAACAAAAACAAAAAAACATGTATAATGCCATCCTGAAATAGAGAGTTTTGTGGGAAGTTCATTAACCCTCAAACCGTACTAGTCATGTAGTAGAAATAATCCCCTTTTCCATCTGCCCCTGGATGCCTTAATATAGGGTGGACAGATTAAATATAGGACACCCAGCTAAACTTGCCTTTCATATAGAGTTGATTTTTAAAAATCATATCCCAAATATTGCATGGGAAATTCTTAATCAAAGGAATTAGTCATTATTTATCCTAAACTCAAATTTAACTAGGAACCCCATATTTTTTATTTTCTAAATCTCACAATCCTACCAGAAAATATACTGCACACAAGGGGTGAATGGCTGACTCTTGGAAAAGCTTTGTTTAAACCACTACTTTTCAAAATTGTATGTCATCCCTCAGTCTGGTGACTCCTGACGCCTTTGGCTAGGCTACTACTAATCAGCCACAAGGATCCTTATGATCTAAGTTTGCTAGAGAATTTCACTGTGACAGACATTGCTTAAATTTAATGAGAAGTTTGATTGATAAAAGTGATATTTGTGGCAGATAATTTGTAGGGTGTCTGGAATATTTATTTATCTCAGCACACTAATTATTATTCCAAGGATGCATGCCAAAAGATGAAGGATTTAATAAACCAGGATATTAGTGTATTTGTGTTAAATTGCCTACGGCTGTAACAAAAGAAAATTCATGGCATTTCTCTTGGGGCTATGTTTTTGCTTTATTCTAAGAAAATCTGCATAAATGACTAAATAAAGACAATTTAGCATGTTTTATAGTAACGCTCTCCATGTCCTCCTCTAGTGCACAGCTCAATGCTCACTAAATGAAGGCTCACATAATGCATTATGTTTGACCCCACTGCTTCAGCACACATCTAAGCGGTACCAGGCTCACTGCCATTGACAACCTTGGAACTGAAAGAAAAAATTCTATTCACATCTCTCTAAGCAAGTTTGTGTTACACTGATATGTAGCTACTGTGAAATACATATACATACATATAAATATATATATATATGCTCTCCATTACATTGTCACATTTAATTCCATTCTTTTTTCACTTTCTTTTCCATCAATGACAAAGAATAAGAACCTAAGGACAACTATTTTCCCTCTGAGATGTATTTCTACATCCATACAGAAATTCTCTTGTATGTTAATAAATACCAACTGTCATCATTTTTATAATTAATTTATACAACTTTGAATACCATCTTAGCTCCAGGCATTATGTTACATTAATTATTCACATTATTCTGCACTCTGAAATCCCCATCAAAGAAAGCAGAGTAGATACATTTTATACTGTAACCATTAGTCATGTCCACTATTACTGAGTCTTATGAATATTACAGGGTAAAAAATTTAAGGCAGAGGGGATCAAATAGGAGAAGTAATTTAAATAAATATTTTATTTTTACTGTTTATTTCTTTTGTATTTCTTAAAATATGCATTTGAAAAATAATCTAAGCTATAAGATATATATGAAAAGAGACTTCAAATGTCTGTGAATTAAAAAAAAAAAATCCCAGCCAACAGCATGTTTGATGTATTTATGTCTTCAGTTTTCAGTTCAATTATTTAAATGTCATATACCCATTTGCTAATGTATTATGAATTACCCACAGTTTTAGATGAAACTGATGATGTCATTTAAATCAATGCACTTGCTTCTTCTATATAATTATCCCAAACTTTATAAGTGAAAACCAACTGTTTTCATATTTATATATGACTATAACTGCAATATTCAATGTGCATGTAAATTATATACTAAATAATTGTTTTAGTGTGTCTTATTACAGGAGAATTTTTCAAGCATATTAATAGAACACAACTTAAAATAATAACTTAAAAATTGTTCTTATTTAAAAATTTCTCCTGAAGATTAAAATTCATTTGGAGCAAAATGACATATCAAGGAAAAAATTATTTATTAATGAGTGATTTGTAATACATCACAGACTATTATGATATTCATAAATACGGGTGCTATTGGTATCTAAGACTTTGTTTTTAATTTTTGCCTGAGGCTCCAAAAATGTGGAAATGTTATTTTTTCCCTCCTAATTTCCCAAACTGATGATTTTGTCACTATTCCATCAGAAAACAACTAGAAACAAACGCAAACTTGCTAAAAAAGCTTAAATAGTGTAGTCCACTAGGAGAAAAATCATCTATATTTGGTGAGCCAAAAAAGTAAATAAATAAAAAAGTGGAGAAGCCACCATTGTGAATATTCTATGCTAATTTATTATGGTTACTAAAGAATAAAAGACAAAGATTGATTCATTTGCTTACAGTTACAAGGATTTTTTTAAAATCCACAGTGTAGAGATTCAAGATGGCGGAGGAGTAAGTGGAAGCTACACTAGCCTCCTCCTAGGACCAATCTGAAATTACAACGTAATTGTGGAAAAATCATCTGTAATAACCAAGTGCACCTTAGCTGGAGAGAAGCTTTATAGTCATGGACAGACAGAAGAAATCACTTCATCACACCATGACTGGTACAGAGTGCAGAGGAAACGGTGCTTAACCCTGACTGCTAAATACACGGTGTAAAATTTCCTGCGATATAGACATCTAAATGTGTATAATCTGGTAGCTACAGTTATTACCGCAATTCCTTTTACTCTACAGCTGCCAAATATTCTGCTGATTTAATGTTGACCTTTCCGTAGACTCACATTAACATTCTCAGGTGAAATAATCCATAGTGCATTTGAATTATATCAACTGTACTCCACAAACTTTAAGCTACAGGAAATATTTCTGAGACATCCCCTCTTTTGTTTCTCTTTATCGATCTATTTTCTCAGGTGCCTAATGACCTAGAAAATCATAGAATCAAGTATTTTCTTTAAAACTTACTTCTCCTGACCTTTCAGTCAGTGACAATCGAGTGTCATCACAAGAAGCATCAGAGGAAGGCGAGCAATGATACCGTAAAACAGCCACATGGACCCTTATCATCTAGGCTTGCTAGAGAATACGGCTTTGAAGAGACCCTTGCTTAATTTTCATCAGAAGTCTGATTGATAAAACGGAGGCAAAACCATTGTCACCTGCTCTCAACATTTTTCTATCTGTGTGACTTGGAGCATTTTACTTCTGGATGCCTCAATGTCAAAAAATGAAACCAAAAAAAAATGTACCCTATCAAACAGGAATAATTAGAAGATAAATGAGAGTATTCATGTGGTGTCTCCTACTACCAATATTTAGCATGCGGAGTGTTCATTACACGTTAGTTTTTGTTTACTGTTTTACTGTTAGGAATGCCTCACAATTTACTAGGAACTGCAGTGCAGGCATTTTTAGTTTTCTAAGAAAACATGCTACAAGTCATTTTCTTTCTCCAGTTCAGAACCCTGTTCAAATAGTAGTGACCCTACAATCATTATCAAGAGAGATTCCTCAGCCAATGTTTAATGCATAGGTATTAATCACACCAGAGGCTGAAAGAGTCACATTATAAATGTATGACCACACCTTTGTCTAATTGACCGTGTAATCTATTACAGTATCAAAAATTTAAAGCTGAAATATGTATCCAAGTACCCTTAACATAAAAGAAAGTAGTTTGTAACTGATCTCATAAGGTTTTCTTAAATAAATAAATTTTATTTTAGAGCAGTTTTAGGTTCATAGCAAAACTAAGTGGAAAGTGTGGAAAGTTCCCATAACCCCGGTCTCACACACACACACACACACACACACACACACACACACACACACTCACCCCTCCCCCAATGTTAACACCCCTCACCACAAGGTGCATTTGTTTCCACGAACCTACACTAAAACATCATCACCCGAAGTCCATAGTTTACTTCAGAGTTCACTCTTAGTATTCGACAACTGTATAATGACATGCATACACCTTTGAAGAATTATACTAAATACTGGATTTGCTAAAAAGTTTTGTTTTGTTTTGTTTTTCTGTAAGGTGGCTCTAGTAGCACTTAGTTGTCTTCAGCTTCATCTGAAACAATTTTGTTAGACTGTATTGTGACAGCTGTCATATCAGCGTGCATTTAAAAAACACATAAAAATTGGTGAATTTTTATGCAGCCATTTTAATATTGAAAATGGAAGAAAACAAGCAACATTTTTGGTATATTATGCTTCATTATTTCGAGAAAAGTAAAAACACAACTGCAACGTAAAAAAAAGGTTTGCACGGTGTCTGGAGAAGATGCTGCGACTGATCAAATGTGTCAAAAGTGGTTTGCGAAGTTTCGTGCCAGAGATTTCTCGCTGGACAATACTCAGCATTTGGGTAGACAGGTTGAAATTGATAGCAAAGAAATTGAGACATTAATTGAGAACAATCAACGTCATGTGCCACGTGGAAGATAGCCAACATATTCAAAATACCCAAATCAATAGTTATTTGTGAAAATGAAAAATGTGTCTTTTATTTTACAGAATATACTAAATGAACTTTTTGGCCTGCCCAGTAGTCTCATTGCCCTAAAAATGTTCTGTGCTCTGCCTGGCAACCACTGGTCTTTTTACTGTCCCCATAGTTTTACTTTTTCCAAAACGTCATATAATTGAGATAATAGAGTATGTAGCCTTTTCAGATCACCTTCTTTCACCTGGTAAAATTCGTTTAAGTTTCCTGAAAGTCTTTCCATGTCTTGACAGTTCACTTATTTATTTTTAACCTTTATATATATTTCAGCGTGAATGGAAAATACTTTAAATTATGTGTTTCTAAAGTAAATGCTAAAAGAAAAAGAAAGGGAGGGGAATCTCCTCCAATATTTTTAACAGGGAGAATTAAGCCTCTTATTTTTAATTAATCTGTCCTTACAAAGACCAATTTTAAATGAGATCTCCAAAACCTTTTCTTATTTAATCTTTATTGTATATTTTCCGTTACCATTTATTTCCCTAATATCTGTTCTCCCCTCCCCCCAGCAATCACCACCCTGCTGTCCATGTCCATGAGTCCTTTTTCCTTTTTGCTCAATCCCTCCACCCCCTGACTTCTTCCCCTACTAGCTGTCAGCCTGCTCTCCATCTGTGAGTCTGTCCTCATTTTCCTTGTTAGTTCAGTTTGTTCATTAGAGTCCACAGGTAAGTGAAATAATACGGTATTTGTCTTTCTCTGACTGGTTTATTTCACTTAGTATAGTGTTCGCCATACTGTTCCACAGGGTAAAATTTTCTTTTCTTTTTTTTTTTTATGGCTGAGTAGTATTCCATTGTGTAAATGCCCCATAGTTGTTTTATTTACTCATCTACTGAGGGACACGTGGGCTGCTTCCGTATCTTGGTGATTGTAACTAACACTGCAATGAATACAGGGGTGCTTATGTTCTTTTGAATTAGTTTTTTCGGTTTCTTTGGATATATTCCCAGAAGTGGGATCACTGAGTCAGAAGGCAGGTCCAGTTTTAATTTTTGAGGTAACTGTATCTCCATAATGCGTTCCACAGTGGCTGCACCAATCTATATTGCCATCAACAGTGCAAATTTTGAGTTCCTCTTTCTCTACATCCTTGTCATTTATTTTTTAACACTGAACAATACTCCATTGTTTGCATGTGCCACAATAGCCATGGGCCTACTTTTTCATCATCTTGGTTGATTCTGAGTTTTGACACTTACAAATAAAGCTGTTATAAGTATCCTTGCCCATGTTTTTGTGTGAACATAAGTTTTCAATTCAGTTGCGTAAATATGAAAAAGTTTAATTGCTGGATCATGTGGCAAACCCTCACCAGCATTTGGTGTTTCAGTATTTTTGGCATTACTAATAGGTCTGTAGTGGTATCTCATTGTACTAATTTGCAGTCCCCTACTGGCAATAATCCAATATACTTACTTTCTATCTGTGTATCATCTTTGGTGAGATTTCTGTTCGTGTCTTCTGTCCTTTTTCTTTTTTTTCTAAATCAGTGTTCACTTTCTTATTGTTGAATTTTAAAAATTCTCTGCACATTTTAGATACTATCTTTTGTCAGCTGTTTCTTTACAAATATTTTCTCCCAGTCTGTGCCTTATCTTTTCATTATTTTCACAGTGTATTTTGTAAGGCACTTTTATTATTTTAATGAGTATACGTTATTAATTCTTTACATCATGGATTCAATGGTGTGCATCCAAAAAGTCATTGTCATACCCAAAGCCATGTCTGTTTTCTCCTATTTTATCTTATAGGATTTTTATAGTTTTGCATTTTACATTTAAGTCTAAGTTCCACTTGGGTTAATATTTTTAAGAATATAAAGTCTGTTTCTAGATTCACTTTTTGTACTTGATGTTCTGTTGTTCCACTATTTATGGAAAAGGCAATATTTGCTCAATTGTATTGCCTCTGCTCCCATACCAAAGAACATTTGACTCTATTTATATGGATCTAGTTCTGCTATTTTTTTCCTCTGATCTTTTTGTGTATTTTTCACCAAATACCATACTGTTTTGATTACTGTAGCTTTATGGTAAGTCTTGAAAATCAAGTTGCATTAGCCCTCCTACTCTGTCCTTTTCCTTCAATAGCAAGTTAACTATTCCAGGTCTTTTGCCTCACCATATGACTTTAGTACTCGTTTGTCAGAATTCACAATATAATTTGTTGGGACTTCTTTGGGATTGCATTGAATCTTTACATCAAGTGGCAAAGAACTGACATTTTGTATTGAGTCTTACAACTCATGAACATAAAATATCTCCATTTATTTAGTTCTTCTTTGATATATTTCATTAGTGTTTTGTGGTTTTCATCATATAGACCATGTACGTATTTTATTAGATTTATACCTAAGGATTTTATTTATTATTATTATTATAAATGATAATGTGTTTGTAATTTTAAATTCCACTTGTTCATTGTTGGTACAGGAAAGCAATTGACTTTTATATTTTAACTTTGTATGCTGCAATCTAATTATCATCAATTATTAGTTTCAGGGATTTCTTTTGTCAATTCTTTTGGATTTTTTACATAGCTGATCATGTTATCTGAGAACAGTTTTGCTTCCTCCTTTCCAAGGTGTATAACTTTGATTTCCTTTATAGTATTACTGAATTAGATAGGACTTCTAGTATAATGTTGAAAAGCAGTGGTAAGAAGGGGCATCCTTGCCTTGTTCCTGATTTTTGTGGAAAAGCTTCAAGTTTTCCACCATTTTGTATGGTGTGAGTGCTAGGTTTTCTGTAGGTGTTTGTTTTTGTTTTTTTTTCTCCCCTGTAAATTTTTCTTTATTTCATTTAATGTAATCTTCATTTCTGCCTACATCTTTTTTTAAGTATATTTTATTGATTATATTGTTACAATAGTTCCAATTTTTCCCCTTTGTTCCCCTCCACCCAGCACCCACTTTCCCCAGCAATCCCGCCCCAAGTCCTTGCCCATGGGTCATACATACAAGCTCTCCCGCTTCACTCTTTCATATATTCTTGTTCTTTTTTTTAAATAAATAAATGATTAATTATTTTAACAATAAAAAATAACAATCTCTCCCTCTCAGACTTAATACCCTTTATAATCTTATAAAGGACAATGGGCGCAGAAGTCCCCCTTTATTACTAGTTTGTGGAGATTTTTAACCCATTAGTAGGTGTTGAATTTTGTCAAATACTTTTCTATATCTAGATTTGATTATGTAATGTTCTTTTTCAGGTGGTGATGTGATGAATTTCATGAATTCCTTTTTGAAATGTTGAATCAATCTTGTATATCTAAGATTAAGTCCCACTTGGCCAAGATGTATAATATCACTTATACATTGTTGGATTCAACTTACTAATATTTTATTGAAAACTTGCATCTACGTAAATAAAATATACGTGCCTGAAGTTTTCTTGAAATGATTTGGTTTGGTCTTAGCAATGCAGACCTGATAGAATGGATTACAAGTTACTGCCCCTGCTTCTGTATTCTGGAAGAGACTATTGAGAACTGGTATCAACGCCTCCTTACGTGTTTCACAGAATTCACCACTAAACCAGTCTGGGTCTCTTGCTTTCTGTTCTGAAACATTCTTAAGTTTCGCTTAGTGTCTTTAATAAATATATGTGTCCATTTCATCTAGGCTATCAAATTTGTAATTATAGAGCTATTCATAGTATCTCCTTATTACCCATTTAATGTCCTGGGAATTTGTACTGATGATATTAATTTGTATTTTCTCTCCTTTTTTCTTAGCTTGACTAGAGGCTTATTAACTTTTTTATTGTTACAAAAATAGCTTTCATTTTGTTGATTATCTCTATTGACTTCTTTTCAATTTCTTTGCTTTCTGCTCTAATTTTTACTAATTCTTTTCTTCTGCTTACTTTGGATCAGTTTATTCTCTCTAAATTTCAAAAATGAAATCTCATAAGATTTTTAGGGGAAATGTATTGTAAGTGTGGTATCTTTTAAGTTACTTAACAAAGAATCACATGTCATGTGAAATTAAATACTATCTACTTTGGAATATTCCCTTTTTCCATTTCAAAATCTAAATCTGTCATGACTAAAGTTTTTCAATGATCTGGTGTCATTGCTGTCTTAAGTAAAATTGGTAGGCTTCTCTGGAAACTAAAAAAGAACATTAACTTTAATTCCCATTTTCATTCATCCGCAAGACCCTCCTACCCACCTTGCTCTCTCTGCCCAAAATAAAAACCAAGTTTATAGAGATTAGATAAGAAAAAAGAAAGAAAAAATAGAATAATAAGCTAAAGCATCAGTGGGAGATAAGACAAGTAGAGCAAAGTAATTAATATGTTATGGCAAAGAATCCAAATGTTGTTTTACATTGATATCAATATAATTTGATGAAATAAAACTTAAGTATGAATACTACAACTAACCGGAAATATCCTATTTTGCCACAAGATCTTTTAGAAAGGTACACAGTATGGAGAAGGGCAAACAACAGCTTGGAAATCCATGAAGCATTAAAGAAAAGCAATAAAATATAATTTGGCTGTATGGATTATGACAACTAGAAACTCACCCAAGTGGAGAATAGTGGAACACATCACACACGCGTGCGCACACACACACACTCAATTAGAGTTAAAAGAAGAGAATCAAACATCTGGAGACAGAATGGAAGTATTGGCTCCAATGTCATTTTTTTATGAGATCACACTGACCCTCTGATTAATGTAGTACATCTTCCTCATTCTCGCTCCTAATTTCCCTTACTCTTTTCCACATTATTTACATCTATATATAATTCTCGTATCCATTATATTTGTTTTCAGTATCCCTCAAAGAGAATATAAAGTCAGTAAGAACAGAGCTTTATATGCCTGTTATATTATATGCCCGTTGTACTGTAAGCATGTCCATGTGTCCTGAATTTTACCTCCAAAGTTTAACCCAAGTTCACCTTTTATTGCACTGATTACTGTCATCCTTATCTAGAATACTACAACCTATCTCCATGTATCCTCTGATCTTTCTGACCTTATCTAGCACGTACCAGAAAAAGTGATTCTTTCTGAAAAGTAAATACCATCATACCATTCTACAATCCCTTACTCTTATAAAAGCTTATAAAGCCTGTGTGTTTGGCATGTTCCTCCTCACTCATCCTTGACGATGTTGTATCTTCATTTAGCCTCCCATGATTCCCTGCATATTCAGGGCTTTTCCCTGTCTCAGGAACTTTGCTGGGTTCCTCCTTCATTCGAAGCGCCTTCCATTCCATCTTTCTCTGGTTAGCTCCTTTTCATTCTTTGAGGCTTTAGTTAAACGTCACCGCCTCATATCCCTCTTTGACCAACCTTTCTTAAAGTTGCATCATTGGTGCTTGAGTACGTTATTAACCTCATGTACATGTTTCTTTGTCAGTTGGGAGCTACAAATAGTAGCTACCTGTGCAGTAAATGATTAACTCTGCAGGCCTGGGTCCTTCAAACTGCACATTCAAAGAGGGGCCTCTTAGTATGATTACACCTGAAGCCCAAAAAGGTAAAGCCAAAGACAACCTCAACATTTGGAACCTGACAATATCAAGTGAAAACCGATAAACCCGAGTTGTATCACTCTGAAATATTTTGATCATGCACTATGATGAAGATCTGGACAAACTGTGGATGACGAAGTGGAATTCTAGTTATGTACCAGTATCTTTTCAGTCTTGTTTTCTGGTTACATATACTACAAAAGATATCATTTGAGAAGAAATTTCTAGAAACTACTCCCCACTTGGCCATCAGATTGTGAGGTGGTACTGTATACAATTCCTGGCAGACTAATCACCGTGTAACTTTATGCTTTGATGACCAAATGCTTAGACATGTGTCTGGTAACTGCATGACCAATATGGCACATTGTGCTGTGCACAAATACATATCACCTTTGTTTTTGTGGATGAATGTTATTAAATAGAATTGAAACAGACAACGGCTTTCTGCTTCTGAGAAGAATAAAGCAGCTGGCATCACAGAGTGCATCCAAGATGTGCTAGGGAATGGCAATATATTAAGACAATGAAGGTTACAGGAGGCCTTTTGGGAAACTCAAACTAACTTACGTCTAAATGTGATTACCATCCACCAGAGTCAGTACAAGCCTGTGACTAAAACAGAGTGACTTGATCTGTCCCCAACTATCTTCAAATCCAGAAATATTTGAATTGCACCCAATTTTAAGGATGCTTATCCATAATATATATTTGTGCAAGAGCTGATTGTGTTGGGGAATCATATAAAATCTGCACTTCTTACTAATTTCTGTGTGATGGAAATATAAATACTATACTGCGTGTAGATGCTCAGAGTAATATAATATTTTACTGTAAGAGGGCCTAGGTCAAGGCAGGTAGGCAGACTAAGAAGGAAAAGTTTAATTCAGTAGGCCTGGGTTATAACTACCCTTCACATACAAGAGAAAGAGCTTGAAATAATCTCTAATGAGAGGGTTTTTGCATGTTTGGAGCCTTTGGACGATGGTGCCAGCTTGGAAAACCATGTGCTTTATGGTGAATGTCTCTTTTTGCTCTAGAAGGGGGATAGAGACTATGTAGTTGAGGTCAGTCATGAGGAAGTTGCATGCCTCTATCACTGACCCCAATAACATTCCTAGGCACCATGGTTTGGATGAACATCCATCACTGACAGCACTTTGCATGTACTGTCACACACTGCTGCTCGGAGAACTAAGTGTGTCCCATGTGGCTGCCCATCAGAGGAGATACTTTGAAGCTTTTACACGGCCTCACCTGGACTTTTCCCCATTCACCATTTCACTTTGCCAATTTCAATCTATGTCCTTTCAATGTAATGATCTATAAGATTAGTATAAGAGCTTTTCTGAATTGTCCTGATCCTGCAAGTGTATTATTAGGCATGAGATTTGTTTAGGTGACACATACATGACAAGGTTGTCATTAGAATTAAATAAAACAGTGCATTAGGATTATTTAAAATAGTGTCTGACATATGACAGACACCTGATTTTACTGTCATGATTACTATCTCAGGTCTTTGTTGCAGAGAACTTATAATCTAAAATCACAATGTTTATTTATCTGAAAACTGAAAGGGTTTTTGTGTGTTGAACTCATCATCTGATCCCTCACATCTCACACTGCCAGACACAGAACAAGCACATGCTAATATTTCTTCAATAAATGAATTAGTAAATATAAACACAAATAAAAAGCAAAGGAACTGTGATAAAGTAGCTTGGGAAATACCTCTAGAAGAGTATAAGTTTCATTTAAATATCTGAAGTTAAATTGCAGAGACCTCATTTGGTTTTACAATGCCCCTAGTTAGAACTAGGAACAGTAAGTAAATAAATATATAAATAAATAAATAAATAAAAGAAAACAAAAAAATGAAGTTATGAAAATGCAGATTTTGGCTTACTTTTACACAGATAGTGTTTGGGGATTGTGCCTCTTGAGAGGTCCCAGCTACATCTCTAAATTTTTTACAGTGATATTATAGATGAAATTCAATAACTTCTTGTGTTTTAAATTAACAACTTTTAAATTTCCTTTCAAGTCTCAGGTTCTGTTTCAAAAGACCAAACACAGTTTTTCTTAAAAGTATTTGTAACCACCCATAAAATTTTAATATTCTTCTTTCACTAACTTTTTTCAATTTCCTATGAAATGGGAACTCCACCATAACAAGATATGTGGGATCCCAAAAGTCTTAATACTGTAAGCTAATGAATTGCAAAAACGATAAAACTGAACTTGCCTGGAAGACACTCCTAGATGCTAGATGATTTATCCATTTCTGGTTGTATTTGGCGCCACCTGGTGGCAACTTCCCACTGTAGCTTAAATGTGAGGAGCTCTGGGTCCTGGGGTGCTGGTATGCTGAAACTTCTGGTACACTGGCAGGGACTCCAGGAAACATTTTTCATTTTCATTAATTGTATTAGTCCAAGTAATGGATATTGGGCCAGGAGAAAATTGGAGTCAATAGGACCCTATCTGGTACCACTGCAATAATAAAGAGCCAAGTCACAAGACTTTGGGAGCAGAAAGTCAGGTTCAGAAGTCAGCCCTATCACTTACTGGATATGAAGTCTCTTATTCACATAACTCAGTTTGGTCACAGTTTGTTTATTAAGAGTTAGAACACAAGACTCTAGGAGCAGAATTTCAGATTCATATCTCAGTCCTGCTATTTATTAGATATGCAATCTTTTATTTATCTAAGTTTATTTGGCCTTAGTTTCTTCATCTGTAAAATACAAGTATTAATATTAATTTCTCCATAAAGTTTTGCAATGATTAAATAGATGCCCCATCTAAGTTCTTCCGAGCATTCCTCACACTCAGCAAACAAGTGAAAAAAACAAAACTCTTAGTGTCATGTCATTTTGGTAAACATGATATAGAAAGATACTTAAAAAATCTAAATGTATGATGCTTGTGCTGATATAATACATGTATATAATATCAAGCAACACACAAAACAAGAAATAGAGCAGAGCAATGAAATGTTCTGCATATAAGAATAAAAAATATCCTAAGCAAAGAACAAAGATAGCAAACTAAAAATATCCAAGGATGTTGGGTTTATGAAATACGTGTGTGTGTGCCTGTGTGTGTGTTTTGAGAATGGTGTGTGTGAGAGAAAAATAATAAAACCTTAAACTATCACTTTTCAAGACAAATGTCCTCAAGAGGAAAGAATGGTCATTAATCCAAAACATTGATCATAGAGAAGGGAGCCAGACAGAGGAGCTGCTTTCTTAACAAGGAAGAAGCCTTTATTCTGCTTTCTCCGTTCTACATCCCTCTCAAGTTTCCTCTCTTTTAGGAAACCGGCTTTGAAGTACTTCAATCATGCTCTCCCTACAAGTAATCACTGACCTCAATTGTGGCTGTCACCACAGAAAATAATGCATTTATCTTTATTTTTACTGGAGTATAAGCTTCTTCAAGGGAATTGCTGAGTTTATTTCCTAGTCTGTATCCAGGACATTGGTAATTCAATGACACACATCAAGGGTAGAAATACATGATTCTATAAATCTCTCTTTTTGCTTCAACATTACTATTTAAGAAAGGGCATGAAAAGTACGGTAATTGGAGACTTCATTATTTTAAGTACAAGAACTGAGTAAGCAATTGGGACTTTACTTTTTTATCTCTTCATAAAAGCAGTTAAAACTCCTCACAGGAACTGCCAAATTTCTTACACGTAACAAAGTTGAACTACTTATCATGGTACTTTAGAACAGTTTAAATTTCAACCTGGTTTCTTCACCAACAAATGATTATTTCAAAATGGCACTGATGCTGGTAACAATTAGAAATAACAATTACTTTCTTCTTAGTGTTTTAGGTAATCTGACAAGTTTTTTTTCCAGGATTTCCTCTGTATCTTGAAACATGTCAATCATTACTAAGAAATTTCTTTTCCCTTCTTTTTCATGCCTGCAATCATTTAAGTATGCATGTCAAATGTAAGACTGGAATAGAATAAAGAAAAAATTGTGGCATTTTTACTAAATGTGAAGAGTGAAAGCACATGAACTTGAGAGGACCTTTCTTTTTCATACAGATTTCTGCTGATCTTAATATAATCCAGTCCCCTTAACAGTATAGTCATATGTAAATTGTGATATTTTATACTAATAATTTGTTAAACTGGTATTTAAATAAAATTTTAAGCATAATTGCTTATAAAACTTACAATCTGGTGAATCAGCATACATTCATCTCTATGTTTCATGTATATTTTAAAGACACAGGACCTATTTTATTTTTCTATTTCACAGGAAGAATATTTGTCTGAACTTATTTATAGAGTTGTTGTTCATTATATAGAATGGTTCTAAACCCATGTATTCAAGTTTTATTTTGTGAAAATATGATATTTCAAATGTGTTATAGATGGATATTTATGTAAAGAGAATATTATTTTGGGATTTGCTTCTTAATTGAATATGTAGTAACAGAGTTTTCTTAAAGTGGTATAAGATACATGTAAAGATGCAAATATGAAAATTGTAATAAATATATCCAAATGTATTATCATAAGTTAAGGAGACACACAATGAGATTTGGGTCACAGATTTTTCTCAGGCTAAAATTGCCATCATATTTGAGAGATATAATGCAGAGAGGGAATGCAAAACAAATGAGAAATGAAATATTTAATTTGTTATATTCCAACATGATATCTCCTGAAGTAAATTATTCCAAAATTAAACTATACCCAAGTACCACATACTTCTAATTATCATACATATAGCTTTGAATTCCAATATGTCACAAATGGTAGCTGTTGTAGAATGCAGTTAGACTAGCTTTCATCTCTGGTGCCTGGGAGGACCATTCTTACTCTGGGAGTTTCATGAGTACTAGGAGCACCATCATTATTCATGAGTTCCCTAGATTACATCTGATAGTTTATGCTAATGGGATTTCTGTGGTAAGTTCCTAGAATGCTGTGGGATGGGCAATGGCCATACTAAAAAGATCAGCTATGTGATTCGAGGACCAGGACTCTGAGCCAGACTAATCTCCAAAGAAGGGAGGGAGACTACGAATAACTTCCTTCCCATTGGCCAGTGATTGAGTCAGTCATGCCTGTGTAATGAAACCCCAAAGCAAACCCTGAACCTCAAGGCTAGAGAAGCTTCCCAGTTAGTGAACACACTGTGTGCTAGGAAGGTGAGTGATGAGCCCTAACTCCACTAGAAGAGGCACCAAAACCCCGTGTTTGGTTCTCCTAGACCTCACTCTCCATCTCTTTATTAAGTACTTCCTGAGTTGTGCTATTATAATAAAACTGGAACCATTCAGGAGAGCTCTTCTCTGAATTCTGAGTTATTCTAGGAAATCATCAAACCTGAGGGAGCCATGGGAATGAGACCTTAAACTTGAATCTAGCCACTCTTCATGGCCTGGGACCATTTTGTGGCCAGTGTCTCAAGTGAGGGCAAGTCTTGTGAACCACTGAGGCCTTAACCTGCAGGGTCTATACTGCTACCAACTGGGGCTGAAACAGAACAGTGGACAACAATCTAAAACCATGTAGCCTAAATATATATTTCATACAGTGAATTTTAAGTTTTCCAAACTTATAAATACATTTACTAATCTTAAAAGAAAAAAAAATTTCCTGCACACCCTAAGTTGACTAATTTGGCAGAAACTTCTCAAACTGACCATAAAATCCAACATAATTTAAATACATTAAACTGAAAAATAAAATAAAATAAACACATTATGAACATGCATGTATTATATAAACTTAGATTATTACTTGATTTACACTACTGCAAAATCTTGTTCATTTGGCCTTTCCTGGACCTATATACAACAATTATCAATTATTTAATGTGTACATACCTAGCTCTCAAGCTCTTCATGTTTACATTTGGCTCTTATGTTAATATGAGTTGTTTTACATAGCTGGGGGGGGGGGTATATATCACTCAGCTCACTCAATACTCCCGAAATACAAGATTGTTATAAATCCCGCATAGTGGGCTTTCATTTGAAATAAACTTTTAGTGATCAGATCCTTGTGAATATAATAAATAAAAGTCTAACTCACAATAAATTACCCTAAACTTGGGTACTGTAAGTGCTTAATTCATATTTGTTGAACAAATGAATGAAAATCATATATATATGATGTAGAAAATGCCTCATAACCATTTTATTTCTACTTATCCTTTTTTATGTGTTAAGAATATATATTTTCTATATAATAAATTGCAATCTATATGTTATAATTCCAATAATCTAGCTTTTTCTGGAATAAATTAATTTATAAACATTCATTTACTTTGTAATGAAGCTGTGCTAGCTAGTAATAGAAATTAATATATAGGTTGCTGGTCCAAAGTTCTTAATCAGTACCTCAGAGAATTCTTTGCTACAGAATGAAGTAATCTTATGTGTCTAAAATGATTTTACTTAATAACTTAAACTGAATCAAAAATCTTTCCAGTATTTTTCTGTGTTTCAGCACTCATTCAATGTAACATGTATCAAAAATATAAAAAGGAGAAAGCATTCAATCAGAAGAGCAAGAAAAAAGAATTCAAAAAATAAATAAATAAAGGACAGAATAAGAAGTCTCTGGGGTATATCTAAACATACCAACATCCAAATCATAGGGGCACCAGAAGGAGAAGAGAGGACAAGCAATAAATTGAAAACTTACTTGAAAAAACTATGAAAAAAAACTTCTCTAATACGGTGAAGGAAACAGACATACAAGCCCAGAAATCAGAAAGTCCAGACAAGTTGGACCAAAAGAAGACCACACCAGGAAACATCATAATTAAAATGCCAAAAGTTAAAGATAAAGAGAGAATCTTAAAAGCAGCAAAAGAAAAAGATAGTTGCCTACAAAGGAGTTCCCATAAGACTGTCAGCTGATATTTCAACAGAAACTTTGCAGGCTAGAAGGGACTGGCAAAAAGTATTCAATGTGATGAAAAGCAAGGACTACAACCTGGACTTCTCTATCCAGCAAAGCTATCATTTAGAATGGAAGGGCAGATAAAGTGATTCCAAGACAAGGTAAAACTAAAGGAGTTCAACATTAACAAGCCATCATTATATGAAATATTAAAGGAAATTATATAAGAAAAAGAAGATCAAAACTATGAACATTAAAATGGCAACAAATTGGCAACTACAAACAACTAAATCTAAAAACTAAGCAAACAAGCAGAATAAGAACAGAATCATAGATATGGAGATCATTTGGAGGGTTATCAGCTGTGAGGGGGAAAAGGGAGTGGGGGAAAAGGTGCAGGGATTAAGAAGTATAAATTGGCAGGTACAAAATAGACAAGGAGGTGGTAAGAACAGTATAGGAAATGGAGTAGCCAAATAACTTATAAGCATGGCACATGGGCATGAACTGGGGTTGGGAGGATTGGTTACTGGAGGGAATGGGGGCACTGGGTGGAGGGGCACAAAGAGGGAAAATTTGGACAACTATAACAGCATAATCAATAAAATGTATTTTAAAAAACAAACAAAAATCAAGATTAAAAAAAATAAAGATATTGAAGTCTTGTTTTTATACTTCAAACTGTATGCAGAATGCATATAGCCTATATAATAAAATTGTATTGTCATTTTACATTCAAATTATCTTACCCAATATTATCTTGTATATAAAATGATCTAATATGAAGTTAAAGTTTAAATATAGTAATGCTTAAGAAATAATTGCACAGATAAGGTTTATTCAATTTTACTGATAATGAGACTGCAATCAAGTCTCTAAATCTTTTCACCTTTAATTTTGTTTAACTAATTTTAGGACTGTTTCAAACTTAAATATAAAGATTTTAAAAACTATTGCTAGATTTTAGAATCTTGAATAGGACAGAAATAAAATATTCATCTTTAATAAAATAGCCTTCATTAAAGACAGCTTCTACTGTTGCGTGATGTGCTCTTTTGAAACAATTTTATAAAATTCTTAACTGTAATAAACTTAGATTAAAAATATTTACCTCAAGGAAATGATATTTATATCAATTGTATATTGTGGAAAAAGATGGATCTAGGATATTTCTAAGTAAGCTACTGTATCTCTTGCTATTTTAAACTTTTATACACTATATTTTTCTTTCTCTTATATGGCACTAAATATTCACATTATAAAAATTAAATAAATACAATAACAATTAATCTAGTAAAAAATTTACACCATGCATACGGTTACAGGACTATGAGAAGTAGTAAGGGAATCCATCAGCAGTCTAATTAGGACGTGAAGGCACAATATATTAAGGAACAGAATAAGCATAAACTGATTTTTCTCAGCTGTTCTTCATTTTGACGATAATAAA
Source organism: Furipterus horrens (assembly GCF_987537825.1). Classification (NCBI taxonomy): domain Eukaryota; kingdom Metazoa; phylum Chordata; class Mammalia; order Chiroptera; family Furipteridae; genus Furipterus; species Furipterus horrens. The sequence goes on from NW_028327171.1 coordinate 16,438,938, forward strand.
TGCCTGCCTTTTAGAGGTTCTTTCCTCCCCTTTTTATATTACTTATCCAACCCAACTCCAAAGTTACGATTAAATTTTTATATATAAATACAGTTTTTCACTAGATCAGATATTCATGTTGTAGAATTTGAAAAGCATATAACACACAATATGTAAACACACTGTATATATATTATTTATGTGTATATAAAGTTATGTAAGTGGATTTTAAAGTGTAATTCATTTTAGATTAACATAAAATAAAATATAAATTATATTGCTCAAACATTGTATTCCAAACTGAATTACGGAGAAAGAAAGAGAGAAAGAAGGACCATCAAGAAGTCCAGCAGGCATGAATTTCGAGTCTCAGAAAAGGTGGCGCAACATATTTGAAGAGATAATGGAAATGTTCTAGATTTTATGAAAAAACACAAATCCACAAATTCACAAAGCTCACCAAACTCTAATTAGAATAAACATTCAAAATCAAAGTGAGGCATATCATAACAATATTGCTAAAAATCAATGATTAAGATATTAAGAGCAGCTAAAGAAAAAATTTACTATGCACAAAGAAATAAATATATAAAGTATCACTGATATTGCATCAGAAACAATGCAAACCAGAAAACAGTGAAAACTCATATTTAAAAATATAAATATGGGGAAGAATAATATGCAGACATTTAAACAAGCAGGAAAAAAACAGGAAAGGATTTAAAACAGGTGAATGACACTATTAACAAAGTTGAGCTAATAAATATACACATTAATAGTGCTCCATAACTAATCACTGTTGAATAGATATTCTTTCCAAGTATACGATGAATGTTTTTAAAGATAGATGATATTCTGGGCCATAAAACAAATTTTAATAAGTTTAATATAACTAAATCATCCAAAATATATTCTCTAACTAAAAGAAAATTGAACTAGAAATACTAAAGGATATTTAGCAATATTCAAATATTTTTAAATTAAGTAGCCACTTCTAAATAACCTATAAGTTAAAATATAGAAAATATTTTAAGTTAATTAAACATACCAAAGTTTTTCAGATGTAAAAATATTTTAAACATTTTGGTTTCAATAATATTAGAAAATAAAGGTATAAATTTTAATAATCCTAGCTTCTTTGAAAGTCAAAATCTACCTAAACTGGCACAAGAATAATATCAATTATAAATTAGCTATTAAAGAAATTAAAATTTATATTTTGTAGATCTTCCTACAGAAAAAAATTCAAAATAAAATAAATTGCCTGGTGAATTTTATCGATATTTAAGAAAAATAACATCAAATTTATATAAACTCAAAAAGTAAACACAGAGTGAACACTTTCCAACTAATGTGAAAAGAAAGCATTACTTCTATACCAAATATAGGAAGTGATACTAACTGAGAATAATAATGCAGCCATGAATATAGACATGGCAATGAAAAGAAAATATTAGCAAATTAAATCCAACAATATACAAAACATATAATACGCCACAACCAAGTTGAATGTATCCCATCAATGGACATCAAACAATGTAAGTTGCCACGTTATAAAATAAAATAGTATGGTAATCTGTATAGATTCAAAAAATGCATTTTACAAAATTCAACACCCTTTCATGATAAAGTATTTCACCAGAATAAAAATAGGAGAAAACTTCCTCAATCTGATAAAGGGCATCTTTGTAATACCTACATATATAGCATATATAATAGAGAAAATCTGAATGATTTCTACATAAAATCAGGAACAAAACAAGGATGCCTGTTCTCACTTCTACTTGTGGTGGAGTTCTAAAGCAGTTGAATAGGCAAATAAATAAATGAACAAAGAGAACACTATCCATATTGGTAAAACTATCTAAGTCACAGATTTTTACAAATTAAATGCACATAAAGTGTAAGAACTAATGAATAAATAGATTTGCAGAGCACAGATCAATAGGCAAGAATTAATTGTATTTCTCGTCGTCGTTGGCGGCAGCCGTCCGTCTCGAGAGACGATGGTGTAGCTCCTTAAGAGTCTATCTGCACCGCCGAGAATGGCTGTGCAGTCCGACTCGGGAGTGACACGGTATCTGTCTCCTCCCGTGTTGAATCGACATCTTGCGATGACGCTGGAGTGTCCTCTCCAGTGAAGCTGAAGCTACAGAGCCTGGGCAGGGTGATATGGAGGGTCTGCTGTTGCCCATGCAGCAGACCCCCCCTCTCTTCGCAGCTGAAGGGTCCAAGGGAAAGACGGAGTCGATACAGCTTGGCTTCAGGTGCGCCGCGGGAGTTGCCGGTGTTGACTACAATGTCAAACCGCCTTAGGGACTCCGGCTCCGGATTTTCTGTCGGGGTTTACTCCCTTAGCCTTTCCCCTGAAGAGGTATGCCGCAAGGCAGCGGAGGTTTTTTGGAGTCAGAGTTTTCCTTCTCTGATGTGCCCTGACTGGAAGATCGAACCAGCGACACTTAGCTCGCAGGCCGACGCTCAATCCACTGAGCCAAACCAGCCAGGGGGAATTGTATTTCTATATATCATCAAAGAACTATACCTTTGCTGTAATAACAATACCTTCTATAATTATATAAAATGTGAGACATTTTGGGACAAGTTTAACCAAATATATGTGATACCCAAATATTTAAGAGTAGAAAAAAACACCTGAAAGAAATTTAAGAGATCCAAATAAATCGAGAAATATTCCATAACCTCTGATTGAATGGATCAATATTTACAAGGATATTAATTCTTTCTTCCAAATTGACCTTTAGACTTAATGCAACTCCTGCAAAATTATCTGTTGATATTTTTTGAAGAAATTGTCATGAAGGTTCTACATATAAATGGAAAAGAAAGATGTAGAATAGCAACAATTTTGAAAAAGAACAAAGACAATGTACATTACCTATTTCAAGAATTTATAAAGCTACAGAAATCAAAACAGATAGACATTGGAATAATAACAGAAACAGAGATTAATGGAACACAAGCAGGTCCAGAAATAGATGCACAGCTGGCTTCTACAGAAGTCCTATGATAATGAACCTGGAAGGACAGACTTTCAATAAATGTTGCTGAAAGAACTGAATAGCCACTTGAAATAAATAAGGTAACTATATATGCATTAATAGTAAAATAAATATAGTAAATATGATATGCAGCTTTAGAATCATGTTTTTTATTTCTACTTTAAAGCTTATTTGCAGATTAGTAAATAAATTCCAGTCTACTTATTTCCAAAGATCTGGACATCAACAATATACGGAGAAGTCTAGGAAATTCTGCGAACTATTAATAATTATGACAACTTAAGCACATGTGAATACTCTCACTGCAGTTACTAAAAAAGCTTCCTACAAAGAAATCTGCAGACCAGAATTATCTGCTTTTAAAGATTCCAAAGGAAGAGTAATGATTTTTTACATTTAAAGTTGTATAGTATCCTTTTGAACTCATTTAAAAATTCCATTTTAGAAGTATTTTCTCCTTACAGGAGAAGTGAGTTTTTCCAGAAAGTTTCTGATTAGAAAGAAAGCAAAGAAAGGTGACATTGACTGTGAAGAATCTCTCAGCAAAAGCTGTTTGGCAATATGCTTTCTTCTCAAACTATGATGTACATCACTTCCTGTTCAGGAATTTTTAAGATAAGGAAGGTCTTCATTTCTCTGGCCCTGATATTGAAGCACAAACCCTCTGATTAATTTCAGTCCATAAGGGGTACTTAAGATCACCACAGAAGACGTAAACATGTTCAGAAGACTCAGATCAAATACACATCAGAAAGACAACCCTTTATAACATTTCATAGGGAAAAAAACCCTGAATATAAAACTAAAGGAAAAGTGTAAAGTAAGGCTGTGATAGTACCTATAGAAGTAAATGAAGTAAATATCTTCCTAAAATATATTTGTATGAAATATAATACTTAAAATATTTCATTCAGAAAAATATTATGAATATTTTAATCACACATCCTTATATCTCACTTTTTAAGTAGTTTTATTGCAGCACACAGTGATAGAAAGTATTCAGTTCATATTCTCACTTTATTATTACTTTTGAAAACTATAGAAAAATGAGCTGCTCTGTTGCAAAAGTTTTTAGGCACAAAGGCTATTTAAAGATTGCCATCTTTGCTCTACAAGCTAAATCCCTGTGAAGCCTTGCAGGCGTTCCTGCTCCCCTCAGGCAAACTTAATCACACCTTCACTATCTTACCAGGCTCCTTCCCTGCACTGCTATGCTTAACAGTCTCACAGGCCACCTGAGATACTGCCTATCTTTCCTACAAGATGGTGAAATCCCCATGTTAAAAAGAGAGTCTTATTTATTCATCTTCTTATTCTCAGTGTCTTGAATTGTTCCAGGCATATTAGAGATCATAAACCTCTTATGGATAAATCTTTAATTTATAGATTATCTTAGCTGTTTTTTATCATTCATATTTCCCTGTTGCAAAAATCCTCTTGCCTTCTTCTATTTAGGCTTCATCTTGTCTGTAGCATACAGATTTATTTATATGCTATCTTAAAATGTTAGAGAATTATTGTACAGAACACTAAAATTATATTACATAACAAAACAATTGTGCATGGTCATCTGTCATGACTACCTGGTAGTTTTCATCAACATTAAATTCTGTATCAGAGACGTTGCATAGTTACATGGAAAAAACCCAGGAAGATTGTCTTCATTATTTGATTACACATATAAATTTCAGTGAGTTACTTAAGATATACTCCATATCATAAAATCAAATTTTATTATTTTTGAAGCAGGCAAATATGATTGAACACTTCATTTCAAAAAACAACCAGGTATAAGGAATAGACAAAAACATCATGAAGAAAAACAAAATGAATTAAAAAAGCTCCACAAGATACCAAATATTTTACATACTCTAAAATGTATTTTGGGTGCATGACTAGATTTTTTTTAAAAACAAGGGGTCAAAATAGAATAATGTATTAGAAAAGTGAGGAAACGTGTATTTTTATATAAATGGTGTTAGGCTATATGGAAAGGAGATAAAATTGGATTTGTTCATCATGTCATATGTGATAATAAATGCCAAAATGGTCAGATTTAAATATAAAAGCATAAGACCATACTTACAGTAGAAGAAAACTTGGTTACCTATTCTATAAGTGGGAGATGAAAGCTCTTTAAGATACAATTTGATATACAATGTAATAAAGAAATAGATAAATTTGATTACATTAAAAATAGAAACTTTCATGGCAAAAGACACCATCAGTAAAATAAACAAATCTAGAACTGAGAAAAATATTTACAACTTAAAATATCAAAGGGTACTATATTTAACTAAAAGCTTTTAAAATTATAGAAAATTTTCAGTAACACTACAAAATAGAGAAATGAACACACACTTTGTAGAAAAATAATGGAAATGATCCAGAAACTGAAATGTCATTTATCACCTTTGTCATTGGCAAAAAGTCAAAAGTTTATTAACATATTGGTGTAACTGGGGGGTGGCTAAATATAAACCTTCATAAATTGCTGGCAGAATGATGAAATAAGAGCATTAGAAAGAAGAGCATCTTGGCATATATGACAAGTTTTTAATCATGTATGCTTTAACCCAGAAATATGACTTCTAGAAATATGTCCAAAATATACATTGGCAAAAATATTTATATAAGAATATTCTTTTAAAACTAGGCACAAAAATGTAGAATTCTATGTGATGGAGGGAGACAAATAAAAATCCAAATTTCTCTCAATGACAATCTGGTTAAATAACGTGCTCTACACCTACAAAGTTAGAGCTCTAAAAAGGAATGAATTGTACTCTTTTCTGTAGCTATGGTTTGATCCCTGTGAATTATAAGTGAAAAATACGAGGAAAAAGTACTTATAGATGCATGTATGTACATACATCTATATTATATAAACAATTATATAATACACACTACCCTCTGTTTTGCTTTTTAATCTGCAAAGCATGCAAAATAATTTATGTAAATATGAAGAAAAAACAAAAGTATTACTGGTATACATCTGATAAGGGGTATATACCCAAAATTTATAAACGAATTATAAAACTCAGCACCAATTAAAAAATCCAATTTAAAAATGGTCAACAGGCCTGAATAAACACATTTAGCCAACAGAAATATGAAAACATGCTCAATATCACTAATTATCAGAGAAATGGAAATTAAAACCACAATGAGATATCACCTCACACGTGTCAGAATGGCTGTCAACCATAAATCAACAAAGAAGTGCTGGCAAGGGTGTGGAGAAAGGGAACCCTCGTGCACTGTTGGTGGGAATGCAGACTGGTGCTGCCGCTGTGGAGAACAGTATGGAATTTCCTCAAAAACTTAAAACAGAACTGCCTTATGACCCAGCGATTCTACTTCTGGGAATTTATCTGAAGGAACCTGAAACACTAATATGAAAGAATATATGCACAGCTATGTTCACTGTAGCATTATTTACAATAACCAAGATCTGGAAGCAGCTCAAGTGTCCATCAGTAGACAAGTGGATAAAAAGGCTATGCTACATTTACACAATGGAATACTACTCAGTTGTGAAAAAGAAGGAAATCTCACCCTTTGTAACTGCATGGATGGACCCGGAAAGCATGATGCTAAGTGAAATAAGCCAGTCAGAGAAAGACAAGTAACATATGGTTTCATTCATGTGGAAACTAATAAACAAAATGAACTAACCAATAAAATGGGGACAGACTCATAGACAGAGAACAGATTGGCATCTTTTGGGCATTGAAATGCTTATAAAATTATGCTTCATTATTGGGAATATTTGGTAATGTTACGCAAACCAATACACGTCTTTTTTTAAATTTGTTTTTTATTGTTCTATTACAGTTGTCCCATTTTTCCTCCTTTGCTCTCCCCTGCCCCACCCACCTTCCCCGTCTCCCACAGTCAGTCCCCACCTGCTGTCCATGTCCATGGGTCACTCATATTAGTTCCTTGACTAGACTCTTCTCCTTCTTTTCCCCATTTTCCCAGTGGTTTTTTGTTGTTGTTTGTTTGTTTGTTTGTTTTTAATATGGCTATGCTATTGCTAAAAGCAGTTATCTGCTGGAGTATGACGGTAGCATATATTTTGTTTATTTACATTTTTGAAGATTTGGGAGGTGATAATATAAAAAATGATGCAACTCTTTCTCACGTAGTTCACAAAATGATAGGGAAAATCATCATCTGATATTAACAGTTGCTTTTATCTGATTCCATATGTAGTGGGAACACAGACACTATGTAGAAGGTAGAGCTTAATATTTGGGAACTATTATTATCATTATCTTTTTCAATTACAGATAATGACAACGAGGTGTGGAAAAGAACCTATTTATCTGGTTTGACAGCCCCTGTTCTTTGTTTTGTTTGTTTGATTGTTTCACAATCACACCAAGGTTTGCAAAGCGATATAATGGCAATATGTAGAGTGGATTGGAGAGAGTTGGAATAACGGGGTTGGCTCAAGGCATATTAGTGAAGTGAATTTTGCTTCTTCATTTCAGGACAACCATTAATAAGGTCTGTACTCATTCACACTTAGAGAATGTGAAATGCAGCTGTTCCCAAGATAAGGCATCAGTGTGGCAGGACTTGCTTTCAGAAAGGTCTTTATCAGAGCTGGGAAGTGGGGCAAAGATGGCCATCTCTGTTCTACAGATTGGACCCTCAAGGGGATAGCAATAAAACATTTCCCCTGATAACCCATTCTCTGGAAGCCACTGGGGAGCCAGGTCTTTGACTGTGACCTTGGGGTTGGCACCATTTCATCAACTAATAAACCCTTACTTTCTTGGCTGCAAAATCCTGTTCACATTTGATTGGGTATTGATGCACCCAGGCAAATGGACCCCTTTAATCTGGTAACATTGTTAATATCATTTCTTGAATGTTCTATAGTGGAGGTTGGACAGTTTAGCATAAAAATGTAAAGGACTCATGGACAACAAAGTGGTGACTGCAGGCAAGAGGGGAGTATAAGGAGGATAAATGGTAATGGAAAATGAAATAAAAATTTTAAATGTATATGTATAAATAGGTATAGAACCACTTAAATGTGAATAAATAAATATATAAGCAATTAGTTGATCATACTATATTTGTGAAAATTTTATTTTAACCTTTTACTTCTAAATGAAGGTATCTCTTTCCTGATATTTATTTGTCGTCGTCGGCAGCCGTCCGTCTCGAGAGACGATGGCGTAGCTTCTTGAGAGTCTATCTGCACCGCCGAGAATGACTGTGCAGTCCGATTCGGGAGTGACAATCCCTGCCACACATGTTACAGGTGAAGGCAGATGGCTGTTGTTGCTGCTGCTGACGCTGCTTCCGCCTCGATCTTTTCTGGACCGCCTCCTCGTTGCGCGCAGCCTCCGCGCGTGACGTACCTTGCCTGACCGCGAGCCTCCAGGCTAGGCGGTCGTCTGCTTGTACTTCCCATGTGTTGAGATTGATGGAGCATTGTGTCATGTCCTTTTTGCAGATGTCTTTGAACCGCAGTTTTGGGCGCCCTGTCATCCTCTTGCCTTCTGCTAGCTCGCCGTAGAGGAGGTCTTTGGGGATACGGCCTGCATCCATTCTTTTGACATGGCCGAGCCACCTGAGGCGTCTCTCGCTAAGAACTGCATGCAAACTGCACATATTGGCTCGCTTCAGCACCTCGGTGTTGGGGACCTTATCCTGCCAGGCGACATGCAGGACGCGTCGCAGGCACCTCATGTGGAAGCTGTTGAGTTTCCTTTCGTGCCTTGCGTAGGTGGTCCACGTCTCGCTGCCATAGAGGAGAGTGCTGAGTACGCAGGCTTGGTAGATGCGCAGTCTGGTTTTCTCAGTGAGGCTGGAATTGTTCCACGCTCGCCGGTTCAGTCTGGCCATAACTGTGGCTGCCCTGGCGATTCTCCGGTTGACCTCCAAGTCGACTGACAGAGAGCTCGAGATGGTGGACCCGAGGTAAGTGAAGTCGTTGACAACCTCCAGGGTGTATCCGTCGATGGTGATGCATGGGGGAGTCCCCATGCCTTGAGCCATAACATTCGTCTTCGTCAGGCTGATGGCTAGTCCGAACTCCTTGCATGCATGGGAAAGGCAAGTGACTAGCTGTTGGAGTCCCTCTTCGGAGTGTGATGTCAAAGCTGCGTCGTCGGCGAAGAGCATCTCACGGATGAGCACCTCTTTGACTTTGGTCTTGGCTCGTAGACGGGCCAGGTTGTAGAGCTTGCCATCGGATCTGGTGTGAATGAAGACACCCTCGCTGCAGTCCTTAAAGGCGTATTGGAGGAGCATGGAGAAGAAGATTCCGAACAGCGTAGGCGCGAGGACGCAGCCCTGCTTTACTCCGCTGCTGACTGGGAAGGCCTCAGAGGTTGCGCCGTTGTAGGACACCGTGCTGTGCATGTTGTCGTGAAAGGACATGACCACAGCAAGCATATGTGGTGGACAGCCAATCTTCCGTAGCAAGCTGAAGAGTCCGCTTCGACTGACCAGATCAAACGCCTTCGTGAGGTCAATAAAGGCGAGGTAGAGTGGTTTATGCTGCTCGTGACACTTCTCCTGCAGCTGGCGTAGGGAGAAGATCATGTCCACTGTTGAGCGGCCAGCTCTGAAGCCACACTGGGACTCTGGGTAGACGCGGGAAGCAAGGGTCTGCAGGCGGGCAAGAGCGACCCGGGCGAATACTTTGCCGACGACGCTGAGGAGAGAGATGCCCCGGTAGTTGTTGCAGTCGCTGCGGTCTCCTTTGTTCTTGTACATGGTGATAATGTTGGCGTCTCTCATATCCTGGGGGATGTAACCCTCCTTCCAGCAGAGACAGAGTAGATGGTGGAGCGGCTGTAGCAGGACTGGTTTCCCGCTCTTTAGGATTTCTGGAGGGATTCCGTCGCTTCCTGGTGCTTTCCCGCAAGCGAGGCGGTCGATGGCTTTGCCGAGCTCTGCCGCAGTAGGTGGGGTGTCTAGCTCCTCCATGACTGGTAGGTCTGGGATGGCGTTAAGAGCAGTGTCTGTTACGGTGTTCTTCGTTGCGTACAGCTCGAGGTAGTGCTCGGTCCACCGCCGCATTTGCTGTTCCTGGTCAGTGATGACCTCACCTGTCTTGGACTTAAGGGGGGCGATCTTGGAGGGGATTGGGCCTGTTGCCTTCTTGATACCCTCATACATTCCTCGTGCATTGCCTATATCGGCGGCTTCCTGAATGCTTCTGCACAGGTTTAGCCAATAGGTGTTGGCACAGTGGCGGGCGGTCTTCTGGACTTTGTTCCTGGCAGCCCGTAGAGCTTGAAGTGTACTGGGAGTGGGCGTGACCTTGTAAGCCAGTAGGGCCTTCCTCTTAGCCTCGATCACGGGTTCCATTTCTTCCCAGTGAGCCTCATACCAGTCAGCGTTCTTCCGCTCTTTCTTCCCGTAAGCAATAATGGCGGAGATGTATATGGCATCGCGGAGACGTGGCCAATTGGATTCGATAATGTCATCTGCCGCCACTCCCTCGCCGAGTGCATCTTCCATCTTGTTGATGAATTGCTGGGTCTTAACTGGGTTGCTGGCACAACTGGTGTTGATGCGTGGGCGACCCTTCATCTTGGAGTGGTGCAACCTCTTCGGCATTATGCGCACCTTGCTTACCACGAGGGCATGGTCCGTGTCGCAGTCTGCACTGTGGTAGCTGCGGGTGAGGAGGGTGCTGCCAATATCCGTTCTTCTGGTGATGACGAGGTCAAGCTGGTGCCAATGACGGGAGCGGGGGTGCCTCCATGACACCTGGTGGATCTCTTTGCACTTGAAGAATGTGTTTGTCACGCACAGGCCGTGGTGACACAAAAGCTCAAGCAGTCGCTGACCATTCTCATTGATCTTTCCTCTCCCAAAGTTTCCGAGGCAGGTGGGCCAGGCCATGTGGTCGGCTCCTACTCTTGCGTTGAAGTCTCCAAGGAGATAGAGAGCGTTACTTCTGGGAATCTTGGATAACGCTTCGTCCAGTGCATGGTAGAACTGTTCTTTCTCTTCGGTGGTGGCGCAGAGGGTTGGGGCGTACGCGCTAAGAATGCTGACTGGGCCGAAAGTTGTTGACAATCGGAGGGTAAGTAATCTCTCTGTGCCTCCTGTGGGTGGCTCTATGGAGTTAACAAGCGTGTTCTTCACAGCGAACCCAACACCGTACTGTCTTGGTTGGTCCGGAGACTTCCCTTGCCAGTAGAAGGTGTAGTTGGTTTCTCTGATAGTTCCGTTGTCGGCCAACCGGGTCTCCTGTAGAGCCGCAATGTCGATGTTTAGTCGTGCCAGTTCCCTATCGATGACAGCGGTTTTCCTGGCACCCTTGATCCACGGAAGGTCTGCAGTAAGTCCGGGGCACATGGTCCTGATGTTCCAGCTAGCGAGGCGAAGAGCCGGAGGCTTCTTTCTTGTTGTTTGCTTGGAATTAACTGGTGCGGGTGTTTTGTGGCCCACTTTTCGAGAGGCGCCTCTCTGATCCCCACGCACCCAGTGGGGCAGGCGAGCCATGGCGAGACGGTAGCTGTCCAGTGAGGTGCGATGACCTCTCCCACCGTCAGAGGAGACCCCTGGCGCTCGTTTCCTTCGCCAATCGGATGAGCTTATAACCGGTATCTGTCTCCTCCCGTGTTGAGTCGACATCTTGCGATGACGCTGGAGTGTCCTCTCAAGTGAAACTGAAGCTACAGAGCCTGGGCAGGATGATATGGAGGGTCTGCTGTTGCCCATGCAGCAGACCCCCCCTCTCTTCGCAGCTGAAGGGTCCAAGGGAAAGACAAAGTCAATACAGCTTGGCTTCAGGTGCGCCGCAGGAGTTGCCGGTGTTGACTACAATGTCAAACCGCCTTAGGGACTCCGGCTCCGGATTTTCTGTCGGGGTTTACTCCCTTAGCCTTTCCCCTGAAGAGGTATGCCGCAAGGCAGCGGAGGTTTTTTGGGGTCAGAGTTTTCCTTCTCTGATTTTAGAGATGTCCTTCCTCTTTCCTCCTTTACAGTCTTGAGGGCAGCATTTACAGGCTAAAATAGAAAACTGGCAGTGTAACCTTCTAAGCAGATACTACCAATACCCTGCTTGGGTATACTCACCCAACAATAAACATCTCTTAAATGTCCTCCAAGTGCCATGCCTCGAATTAGTAAATGGCAGTGCAATGGCAGCCAAACATTTGGATCAGTTTCACTAAGTAAACCACCAACACAAGTAGGTTTTTAAAACAATAGAATAGTGTCTCATTTTATTAAAAATAATAACTATTTTTAAGCAACTTACCAGCAACACTGAATAAAAACCTGGCTGTGTTTCCCACTGTTTCAACTGCTCCTCAGCTGGCTTTAACACAGTGGCGTCGGTTGGTCCCGCGCCCCACGCTTGCAAGTCCGCGCGCCACCGCCCACTGATGCCGAAAGCGGCTTCTAGGAACGCGCCATGTTCTGACTCGCAGCTCTAAACGATGCGGACGCTAGAATATCGCGTCACAGACATCCACAGCAATAAAAAAGATCAAAATACTGATACACAAAACAACACAAATGAATCTCAAAAAGCATTACGCTAAGTGAAAGAAGCAAAGCATAAAAGTCTACATGAAGTTCTAGAAAATGCAAAATTATAGAGACAGAAAGTAGATCACTGGTTGCCTTGGGCTATGGGGCTAGAGAAAGGATGATACAACAAGACACAGGGTAATTTTTAGGGAGATGGAAATGCTTTAATCTTGATTCAATAGTAGTTATGCTACCGAAAAGCAATTTGGGGTCCTGCTGCCTGCCGCCACCCTCTAGGCAAAATTCCAGAAGCAAAGGTTTGGTGATAAAGAAAGTCTATCCAGTCACAGCTTCAATTACTTAAGCCTATCAATTAAGGCTAAACTCTAACACCTGGGCCCTGCTATCACTTCCCCCTGTTTTAATCACCTTATTTCTATAGGGCTAGTTACAAACTAAAACAGCATAAAATACAAAAACTACACAACTTTGGAAGAATGACAGGCTTCTGCCTCATAGCCTGTTCCCTCTAGAACACCCAAAGAATAAACCAGGGACCCTCTGCCAGGCCAGCCCAATCCTTTAGAAAAATAGGAAGCCCCACACTTTGTTCTTCCACAGAGACACGAACTTAACAATATACTGTCTAAAAACGCTTTAAGAGAACTCCAGAAACCAGTTAAAAAGTCATAATATCCCAGGAAAGTGCAAAGCCAAAACCAGCTACATTAAAATGGTTAAAAAATTATTTCACCCATGAGAGCCCCTCCCCTAAGCCAGCACAGAAACAACCTTAAAGAAATGAAGACCTAATAATTATGAGACAAAAATAAAAACGACCATCTTAAATAAGTTCAATGAACTTCGAGAGAAAACAGACAACTAAGGAAAATCAGGAAAATGATGCATGAACAAAATGAAAATATCTTAAAAAACAGAACTTCAGGAATTGAAGAATATAATAATTCAATTAAAATATTCACTAGGAGGACTTCTGGCCAAGATGGAGGCATAGACAGACATGCGGCGTCTCCCCCCACAACTAAGAAGGAATACAATTACCTCAAAACTAGAAACAACCATAAGTTCCAGAAAATCAAAGTGCATGGAAGTCCAGCAAACAAAGATATAACCTGCAACCAGGACCACCCTATTCAGCTGCACGTTTACATACTACATAAAACACTTTTAACTTTGAAATAACTGTAGGCTGAGAAAAGGGAATCAAAGTTTGATTCCCTTTTCTCAGCCTTATTTATTTGTAAATATATGTTAAAGTATTAATTCTACACCTTGCTAAATGTATTACTTATATAATAATTTACTTTAAAATACCTAAAACTCTATATTAATTCCAAAAATAATGTAAAAATGATCAAGTTGATATATTTATATAATGTTGACTGATGCTTGTTAATTTTTAATAAAATAAAGATATATTTTATGTTGGGAAATTTTTATAATAGAAATACTTGAAAGAGTAAAATTTACATGCAGTTTTAGCACCTGTTGTTTTCTAGAGAGAAACAGAACCACTATGATGAGTAATTAATACATTTAGCTTGAAAATGTTTCTTCCAACTTAAAAAAAAAGACAAGGACTTTTAAAATGCACCAATATTCCAGTTAAAAAATTAAAACAGGAAATACAAAAATAAATTTTGTCTTTTCAATATTACTGGTAAAAACAAATGAGTATTTTATTTAATTGCTGACATTTCTGTTATAAAATCTTTAATTTTTATAGTGCTAATTATATATTCAGGGTGAGGCAAAAGGAGGTTTACACTTGTGAGTACACAAAACAGGACTTATTCTTGTATCATTTATTAATTATTGCACTATTTTCTATACAAACAACTGTACACCTACTTTTGCCTCACTCAGTACATTTCTTTTTATCTTAAGATGAGCTCTTCTTTCCACAGAAGCTGCCATTGAAAGTTCACTTTCATTATAAGATCATATTCTGTGCAACCACAGCATGCACATAAACACATACCACAAACCGTATACAACCAAGTATATGGGGACAGTATAAAAGATAATCAATAATAGGCTGATATTTATTGTGACATAAAAATAAACATATAGAACAAAGAATAGAAAAATAAATTATTCTAGTTAAGTATATGTATGTGTGTGTGTACATATGTGTACATGTAGGTTTAGCCTTAGTGCATAAACAAGTCTACTTGGATATAGTTCACCATTTTACATAATCTGAGGAAGTACCATACTAATTTAAAAAAGTATTTTCACTAAGTTACATTAATTCAAAAAATGTTTTTCTTTAAATATTTTTAACCATAATGGTTAGAAAAATGAAACTGAAATCTAGCTTCATCTTTTTATAGCATTTACCAGAGTAAAAGTTCCCTCATAAACTCTGTCAAAAGCAATTATTTCATTATGTTTTGCTAAGAAAAACACCCTTCATAAATTAGACTAATCGAATATTCTTAAGAAGAATAAATAAATAAAGTCAATTTTTGAAAGCATGTTAGACAAATATTACAATATTAGGAGTGGCTTAGTGATTCTCTGGCAGAAACAGAATAAACGCTAATGTGAAAGCTTCGCAGGGAATTTTTGTTGAGTAAATTTGATACCCTGAAGAAAGAAATAAGGTATTTGCTTAAGTTACTTTCTATCATTTCTTGCTATTGAATCTGAAAATGAGCGAAATATAAAGTTCATCCGGTTCATTTTAGAGAAGTTTCAAAACTGGTTTTCAAGAAGCAGTTAGATTAACTGAATCCAACATCAGGATTATAATATAGTAGAAGAAAGATTCTATGTGAAAGACTAGTGAGAATTCATTTGGAAATAAATTCATAGTAGGTCCCACACAAAAGTGCATAAATAGCCACTAAGGTGACATTACTGAATATGGTTTTTAAAAGAGAAGTGGAGTAACATTGTATTATGTAGTATTTCCATCACCAATATACAAGAGGCGTAAATAACCTAAACACCATAGATAACAGAAATACATAATAATTAGAAAGTAATGAGTTTTGAGTATTTATTATGGCTGGTTTTAAAAGAACATATGTATTTGTTGTTTATATAATTTAATTCCTTTTTTAATTCTCACTGATAATTTTTTTCTTAATTTTAGAGAGAGAGAGAGAGAGAGAGATTGATTGGTTGCCTCCCATATGCGCCCCAACCAGGATGGGACTGCAACCCTTTGGTGTCCAGGATGACATGTCAAACAACTAACCCACCCAGCCAGGGGCTATATAATTTAATTCTTAATAACATCTGTGCTTAACAATGAGCTCACCAACATATTCTAGCAAAACAAATGCAGGAAGGTGGAAGGATTAGAGGAGTTGGCTGGCACCATTGCAATTTGGTGTTTCAGTACATCTAGGGTGCAGATACCCAAAAGCACACTCCAGATTTTTGCTCATGGAGTGCTACATGAGAATGCCCAAAGGACCCTCAGGCTACCTCTTTATTTGGCTTTGACAATCAAAGACCTTTTGGTTCTAAGGAACCTGTATGCCCCGATTTCTGCTATGAACCTTGATTAAGCAACCTGACCTGAAGCTGGTACCTAAACGCTTCCTTGTGACTTCACCCTCTAATTTTACATTTTTCACTCCATTTCTAATGGAAAAAATGGTGACATTAATGACCCACTGTGACCACTTAGAAGAGAAAGAGGATCAAGTTTTATACTTAATTGTATAAGAAGTGGAAATAGAACTAGAGTGGGATCTCATATAAATGAAGAAACATTATATCTTAAGGAAAGAGAGCCTAGAGAATGTAAAATATACTTAAAATCGTTATGCTATGACTCGGGGTTTAAATTACTTAGGTTTGGTTCATGGTACAGAACTTCTGTCTATAACTTGAGAAAACAAGTCTGTCTTGCTGAAAGATGTGAGATCACGTGAAGGAGAACAGAATAGACCCAGTAAGACCTAGGTGGTTTCCAGTTAACCCTACCAACTGACTGTAAATACCTGAACAAGCCCAGCCAAGATTAGCCAATGTGAATTCAGATTAAAAGGACCACTCAGCCCTGGCTGGTGTGGTTCAGTGGATTGTGTGCCGGCCTGCAAACCAAAGGGTCACTGGTTCGATTCCCACTCTGGGCAGATGGCTGGGTTGCAGGCTAGGTCCCCAGTTGGAGATGTGAGAGAGGTGACCACACATTGATGTTTTTCTCCCTCTCTTTCTCCTCCTTTGCCCTCTCTCTAAAAACAAATGAATTTTTTTTTTAAAGGGACCGTTCAACCAATACACAAAATGGTGAAAACTAACAAACAGTTGATGTTTTGTACCAGTAATTATGGGAATAGCTTTCTGCATAGCATTACTGTGGACATTCACAATTAATACAAGGAACAAAAAGACATCATCGGGAAAACTATTTGACACTATCTTTTTTTGGTCTGTTACTAAATTAAGGTTCTAGATGACATATCTTATGAAACTCTGTCATTATATATTATATAGAGTACGTGGGTCTTTTTTTTTTCACACTGGACGCTTTGTACCTTCATATAGTCATCTTATCAGATTATGTTAGGAAGTTATTTAATTAATAATAAAATGTATTCTTATTCATCAAATTATTATTACATTATAATGGACAATCACAGAACAGAATTCCTCTCAGTGAAATGTTGACTCTAGTTTCTTTTTCTAGCCTAACACTGTTTGCTGCTTCTGATATCTTCCTTCAAAGTTTATAAGCATTACTATACTTCCATCAATGATATTAATTGATTTAGTTCCTTCTAAAACCCAAGAGGGCCAAATAGTCACCAGAATACACTGTCTTTAAAGTTCATGCTTGCCATTTCACAGTTGTTTTGGGAAACAAGTATAACTCTTACAGATTCAGTTCAATGAATTCTCCTTTTATCTTCAATCTGTCTCATCATTTCTTCTGAAATAACGTGAACTTGAACCCTGCAGCTGTGGTATTAGCTTCCTGATTTATCATACACTGTATCATAACAGAAGCAGCAGATCCATCCGGTGGCCACCTGAACAGCATGACTCTGGCATGAATTCTTGAAGATTCAGCCTATATATAGCCTTTCCCATTAGTTTTCCAAACACTTCAGTGAGCAAACTATAATCTATGATAAATCCTTTTCTGTTTAAACTGGTTAGATTGGACCCTATAATCTTTAAGAGCTCTGGACTTAAAAAAAAAGGATCATAATTACTTAGTATCCTTGATCATATCTAGACACAACTAAATTGCTTAATAAATATAGCAAAATAAACTCTGATAACTTTATTGTTGATAATTAAATCCCAATTCAAAGTTATTTAAATTTTTAACTATGACATGCAGCTAAATGTAGAATTTCTTCCATTCTTTGAAGTTTATATCAAATAGCAAATATAAAGCAGGACTACGCTCTCCTTGACATCAATTAATGTACTTGGAACAGTATAGCACTATCTTAAGTAAAATGTAAAGAATAATTCTTAAAAAAATAAAAAATCAAAAAATTAAAGAATAATTCTTAATAAATAGCTTAAAGACAAAAAAAGGAAGAGTCTGCGATGTCAATTGTACTAATGTTTAAATTAACATTTTCAGTGTATAATCATCCACATTTTCAAAGAAAGAAACTTCTATGTATTTGAGAGTAATTTCTGAAATATTAAAAATATTAGTAATAATGATATGAAATATCAATGAACTACAGTGAAATCCAACAAAAATAAAAAAGATAAGCTTAATAAATTCCTTCCCAGTGTTACAGGAGAATGAGTAGCAGTGGGAGACATGTCTCTCCCGCTAACTCAGCAGTCCTGGGCCTGGTCTGATAATACTGCCAGGTGTTCCAACATCACAAGAAACACTATGTTAACACGGGAAGAGGAAAGTCCTTGAAATTCTCTGTATCCTTTCTGCTATCTGGGAAGGAAAGCTTTTGAAACTGTGTTTACATCCCAAGGCCCGAAAGGCTGGGAAGGGCCCACAGGGCCTAAAGGAAGAAACCCAGTAACATCTTTGGGTATTCAAGCCCCAGTCCTGGAAAGCTAGCACCACCTTTATCTGTCAATCAATATGTAACTTCTTCATTTACACAAACACCCTCTACACTATCCCACCAACTATATATTATATAAGTCTTTAGAACAAATGACTTGCTGTCTTGGAACTCTTGGCCCTATGGCCTCCAAAGCCTCTGGCCACCCTAGGGTGAGCTTGCCACCCTGGCCTTTGGCCACCCTTGCTTTTGCTCTCCCATTCACTAGTAAATCTTGCATGCATGCTAATAGGTTTGCTTAACTGTAATTCTTTACTGTGTCTGTGAGAAGAACCAGGGTTTCTCTGATACAAATAAATATCAATTTCCATTAAAATTTTTATTGCCTTTAAAGGAGCCATTTTGTACCTCTCCATCTTGGACCAAGGTGAACTTTCCTTCACCCTGTTAAACATCAGGTACCTTTTATTCCAAGGGTTCTGAATAAAGAGATATAACTGATTGTAAATACATATCTCCTACTTGCCACCTACTTTGACCACGTATTCCAATATCATATTGCTGAGGATAATATATATCCTGCTTAAAGATATGTTTATTTGACACTGAGTTGATATTTCAATAATGGAGAAACTGAGGAAAATTCATTGAAGACAATAACATGACTTGATTTTCTTCTCCAAAGTGTAGAGAAGAGGGCAGTGAATGGTGTGCAAGGCAGCTTTGCAACATACCTTATCAAAAGATGTAGCTCATTATGTATATCTTAATTATGGCATAGACTTTAATAAGTTGCCTGGGTTACTAATGTAGTTTAAAACCATGTCTAGGGACACACACACACACAATCACAACAGCAATGCATTTTCCACCCCCAATTTAATGTTATTTTCTTCTTCATTGATCATTAATTGAATTTTAAATCACAATATAATGATTGCCAACAGCCAAGTGCTATCTTCTTTTCCTACTTTTCCCTTTTATAGAATTTTGGGAATTCTTGAACTTATCTGTGTCATTATCCTTGCGAATCACTGATAAAGTTGTTCATATCAACAAAATCCATACATCTAGAAAGTGTGTTATTATTCCCCCTAATAAAATAATGAACCTTAAGAAAGTATCTCTCACCCTCTTTAGTATACAAGGAACAAATGTAACAGAGAAAACTTTCTAACTAAAGCCAACACATTAGGGCAATTATCAAAATAACAATGAGGCTTCAATATAATCATCACTACTAACTGGGCAACAAATCAAAAGCTGAGGTAATGGAGAAAAACTAATGCCTGGGGACCATTGCAGATTAAGGTCACAATGGGATTTTGCTAAAATTTAAATCAAAGCAAAAACATTATATTTGAACACAAACAAAAGAGTATATTTTAATATGTAGTTATCTGTTTTGAGATTCAAAAATTTCAGTAGAATAAATATAAAAATATGAATTTCTGTATTTCGAAGCTGCATTTGGAATTACTTTTTTCTAGAAGTTTAGATGTGGTGTTAATGTCTCTAAAGAATTTATTTTTATTTTTTGTTCCTAGGTGTTATTAAATAAGAAAAAATTGAATTTATAAAAAAAATCTTAAGTTTGCTAAGAAACTTGCATTACTTTCTATGTTGGCTTATTAAATAGAATAATTTTAAAATGAGAAGTTATTTTAAAACACATTTGATTGGGGTTTATACATTTTCTGCCATCTCATAAACTAGGAATGATTTTAGCAATAACAAAAATATATTAGCTACAGAGCAGTTATTGCTTAATATGAAACTTAAGGCCATGAAGCAATACTCCAGTTTTTAAAATCAAATACCTAAGATATTAGCAGAAATTCCTTCATTAAAACACTAATTTCTTCTTATTGATGTAGACACAAAATAGCTGTATAACTATGACAACCACCAGAAATCTGAGCTTATAGTCAGATAATTTAAGAAACAAGATATGAAATTAGTACCCTGGGGCTGAAAACAAGCACTTAGAATTGAGATGTGACATTAATTAAAGTAAGAAAAGAACTGTAATATTGCTGTGAAGTAATCATTATGCTAAGGAGAACATATAAAAAGAAAATTAAAGCTGAAAGAAGTGCCCAATTATCATGCTCTGAATGAAGTTCAAATGCAATATCATGATTTTCCATATGAAAAATTACTGTTAAACTTCTGAAAAATCCACAATATGCTCAAAACTAAATAAAATAAAAACAAACAAAAACAGAAACCATAAAACAAAAAAAAAGGGGGGCAGAGATAATAATGATTATAGCCACCCTTATATAAGTGCTCACTAGTCTAAAAAGCTAGGAGTGGTCATAAAATTAAGAACCTTTATACCAAATGTAATTACATCCTTGGCAACAGGGTCATATAGAAGAATCGGGTGAAGGGTGCTGATTGTTTTACACTAGAAATTAAGCAGTGTGGGAGAGTCTGAGAGAGCTACCTCAAACACCCTAAACCCACTGGTGAAAAGGAGTATTTGTTGGGGGTGGAGATGGAGGAGGGAATATGAATCTGTGGAAATGGCAGGAAGAGAAGGAGAAAAGTGAGATAAAAAAAATGAAAAAAAGAAGATTAAAAAAATGGAAGGAGGGAATTAATAAAAGAAATAAGGGGGAAATGAATGAAATAAAGCAATAACCTTTGTTTTAGCCTTACACTAATTAACATGGCTGTCGATCAGTTGCACACGTTGGTTGAGAAGGAAGCATTCTTTCTTCATTTCTCTCTACCTTCCATGTCCTTTGCCCCTTCTTAGTTTGTCTGAATTGGCTAAATCTTCAGGGTCCAGTTCAGATCATCTATCTTGTAGAAAGACAGGATGACCCCTCCATTCCCGACTACTGACACACGTGTGCTTCAATTTATTTTGATATTGAATTAAATCCTGTCTCCCCTTATATGTTGGTGATTTCTGCGATAAATAATGCATTAGAACAGATGGTTAGGCATGTGCAATGATGACTTGAACTCCTTTACTTCTGTGATACATTTAACCCATCAAATTTATTGAGCGAGTAAAAGAAAGTTGACAGGTTTTCATTTTGAAGAACATCCAAAGTTATCAAATAGTGTCATCACAATAATTTATTGTCTATTTGTTGTTGAATGTCTTGGCAGACATTTTAACAATTAAACACTTTAATAAGGGGAAATTTAGCAGTCAAACTTTTCTAATAGGATTTGAAAAGTTACCCCTAAATAGATGGAATCATTTCTGGTTCTATCAGTATAATTAAAAGACATGAATTCCATGCAATTTAATGTTTTCATCCATTCATTAGTCTAATCATTAAATAGAATTGGTTTAAGGTTTTAGTACGTGCCTAACACTGAGCCATGCCCTTGTTTAAACTGTCAAAGCCATGAAACATGGGTGCTATCTTCATAGAACTTGAAATCAAGTGAAAGAGACCCTCATTAATCAAGGAAACAAACACATAAATGTGGAATTACAAACTGTGATATACTGTTTGTTGAATAAAGGTCAGCTCCCTTAATCCTCAATAAGTCTTCACAGGCTGAATAAAATGATTAAAGAGCAGTCTACATAAAGGGTGATTTTCTGCATTTCTTCAAAGACAACTGCATTGCAATTTAATTATTTCTTTGATTCATTCATTTACTCATGTATTGTATATGTTGAACCCCCTGGCTGGTTTGGCTCAGTGGATTGAGCGTCGGCCTGCGAGCTAAGTGTCGCTGGTTCGATCTTCCAGTCAGGGCACATCAGAGAAGGAAAACTCTGATTCCAAAAAACCTCCGCTGCCTTGCGGCATACCTCTTCAGGAGAAAGGCTAAGAGAGTAAACCCCGACAGAAAATCCGGAGCCGGAGTCCCTAAGGCGGTTTGACGTTGTAGTCAACACCGGCAACTCCTGCGGCGCACCTGAAGCCAAGCTGTATTGACTCCGTCTTTCCCTTGGACCCTTCAGCTGCGAAGAGAGGGGGGGTCTGCTGCATGGGCAACAGCAGACCCTCCATATCACCCTGCCCAGGCTCTGTAGCTTCAGCTTCACTGGAGAGGACACTCCAGCATCATCGCAAGATGTCGATTCAACACGGGAGGAGACAGATACCGTGTCACTCCCGAGTCAGACTGCACAGCCATTCTCGGCGGTGCAGATAGACTCTTAAGAAGCTACACCATCGTCTCTCGAGACGGACGGCTGCCGACGACGTATATGTTGAGTTAGTCAATGAACAACTATTTCTTGAGTACTCACTACACTAAATTGGCCAAGCAAGTGATAAAGATAGTAAACAAAATTCACATGCCTTTAAATTAAATGTATAGTCCAGTAATGTTGAAAGGTATCAAATCAATGATGCCCTAATAATGCTTACATTATAAAAAGAAAAAAAAAAAAAGTACAGAGGGACCTGAAGCCATTGAATGATCTAGAATAATACATAGAGATTCCCTGAAGAAGTGGTCTGAGAATACAAGTGAAGATGATGTTGCTTTAAATAGACAAAAAAAGGAGTGTCTTAGATAAGTAGACTCAACCTACAGAAGGTCTTCATGTTGAAAGGAATTGAATGAAGGCCAGTATGTCTGAACAACTTCAGCAGCCCCAGCCAGTGACCATTATCATATATATGGATAGACTTCATTTTATATTATCTACCAAACGGTCTAACACTGTGCTAGAAAACAATTCTCATTTTCCCCTTTAACAGTGGCCCAGTCAGAGGGATGGTTTCCCAAGATGATTTACTTCAGCCATCATAATCAGTGTGTATCGTGCATGTCACACACTTCTGACAAATAAGGTGTTTGTTGAGAGCATCTAAAATTAATTAACTTATCCTATGGTAAGAAACACAAGAAAATACAGTCTTCTCTCTTCCTTTGGACATCGTTTGGATGTGATGCCTGGAGTTGCTATATCCTAACTGAAAATTGAAGAAAAACCCAATCCAGGAAGAGAGACAGAGAATCTCAGAGTAACAGAGCAGAAACACTAACCTCCCATCTACTCATGAGCTCCTTGGTATCTCAGAAGATACATTTCAGCACTTTTGAGCCAATTAGTGTTGATTTCATTATCTTCCATGTGAGACACTACAAATCAGACACACACGCGCGCGCGCGCGCGCACACACACACACACACACACACACACTTTCCATGGTTCAAAACTTATAATTAAACATTACCCAGGAAAATAAAGTACAATTGTTGGGAAATTTTAGAATCATGAGTACCAGCAAAATGAAAGCACTAAAGCAGAATATAAAAGTATATCGGGTAGCGGTCTGGAAAAAGGTAGGGAAGATTTTCTGAAAAGACAAATAAGACTACGACATAGTATCTGCGAGGACAGAAATTTCAATCACTGACTTGACCGTTAGGTCAGGAAGAACCTAATATTCACATTACTAAATACAGAGGCAGTGAAGACTTTAATGAAGAGAGAAACTGAAAATAAATTTGATGCCTTTAATGTTTCCATTTTACTTAACTAATTCCTTTAGAAAATGTATCTGGAGTATCTATTTTATGCTGATTGAACAATTAGAACATTCAGTGACGCCTGAGCATTCAGGGCTGCAGGGGACAACAAAGAGTAGTGCCACCAGGATGGGCTGGAAAGCTTCCCATAATGCCTTTGTTTCATGCTAGTTAGTAGTTGCCATTTTTCCCAGCAAATGTAAAATTGCCTTGCAGGAATGTTTAGTCATTAATTGGGACTTCCTTGCATCTTTTTCACACTTTTCCATGAAGAAAAAATGTACCTTCAAATGAAAGCAATAGACAAAATGAGTAAACCAGGTTAGTAAAAAAACAGCTCTAAGCCTGATTGATTTGCCATTCCGTCTTCCACCTTTGCCCTAAGAAGTCACCATCAGTAGCTCATTGTGACATCTTTTGACAGACCACTTTTTTAGTACTCTTGACATCATGAAAATAGCCTAAGCCACATCTTCTGCCATGATCTTTAGATTTAAGAAACAGCTTTTGGCACAGATGACACCTCCACCCTTGTTACTAGCGTGTTCCTATGGCAGAGCATTAACACAGACCCTTGGACACTAAGGGTTATATCCCAGGAGATCCATTAGTACATAATCACAGTTCTATTTCCAAACAATTTTAGAAACACATTTATGCAAAACTACTTGCAACGTACAAATGATATTTTAAGCATGCCGATAGGGAAACAACATATTCCTTATAGTAACCCGCATTATGTTTACAGAATAAGGTTATGTAAAGAACAAAGGACTTTTTACAAAATAATATTAGTGTAGCCATGACTTAACATTTCAATTAAGCAATAAAGGGTAAGTATTCTGCTTTTTTTCTCAAGGATTCTGCCAACTCTCTGTTTCCTTAGAGTGTGTAAATAAAGCCCTATGTTTTCTTCCATTAACTTGCCTTTTCTACAGCGTAGAGAAGTCTGTTTTGGGAAGAAAGGGCTGCTTGGTGCCACCTGTGACGATCAACAGGTGTCCACTGGACATCAAATTCCTGTTTGAAGAGAGAGAGCTGAGAGATGAGGGGAGGAACTCCAGAAGTGGCAGATGTGCACCTTTCATCTCCATCCCTTCCCGCTTCTCAGGAGAAGCATAGTCCCCTCTGCCTGACATCTCTGTTCTGCTTTCTCTCTCCCTCTGCCTGCCCAGCCCTGACTGGTGTGGCTCAGTGAGTTGGAGGTCATCCTGCAAACCAAACAGTCGCCAGTTGGTTCCCGATCAGGGCACATGCCTGGGTTGCAAGCCAGGTACCTGGCTGGGGGTTTGCGAGAAGGCAGCTGATCAATGTAACTCTCACACATCGCTGTTTCTCTCCTTCTCTCCTTCCCTCCTTTCCCCTCTTTATAAAAGTAAATAAATAAAACCTTTTAAAAAAAGCTAGTTTAGTTCACAGCTCAAATAATCCACACTTAATTTCCTTTTTCCTCATGATGATTATTGCATCTTTGTTTGTAGCCAAAATGCTTTATAAGCCATTTCAATTTTGTGACAGTAAATATTGAAAAGATGTGTAGTCAAATGTTGATGTATAAAATAATGTATATTTTCTTGCTTCTTGAAGGACATTCTTGAGTTAAATTTGCATTTTTCTCCCTGGGATTTTGTGATAGTGAACAACTTCATACCACTGTCTGATTCTCGCTAAGGGGCGGCAGTTTAGCCCAGAACTGCTTTTACACCATTAGTGTAAAGGTCAACACATTGAAAAAGTCCAATTACTGTTTTAGCCTTACTATAAAAATAGCTTATTTAAAAAGTCACAGATGCCTTGAAAGTTTTAGCCCATAGATCTGGGCAATATTACCACGTTGAGAACCACTGTATAGGTTTTAAGTTCTAAAAGCCCCAACACCTTACACTCTTGGCCCAGAAGTTTTGTGAACAAATAGTCACATGCAGGAAAGCAACAGATGTGATCAGTGTTCAGGAACATGTGTAGGGAAGAAACAGAACACACTGCACCCTTCTTAATCCTATAGACCCAATTCTAATCATAAGAAGTTGAAGGAAGCCTCCAGATGTGCTTTTACTGACACCTGCTATTGACTTAAGGGCGAGAAGAGAAGATCACTCTTGTGCAGCTTGTTCGATCTCAGTGGCCGATATCCCACCGTGATCTGCTGTGGGGCATTCTTTATGATCCACACTATTCTGTTAGTTTGAACACTTGCTTGTGTGTGATAAGGCCTGATGGTGACAGACTGATAAAAGTCTTCTCTCCCTACTCTCTGAAACTCAGTTGCCAGCACAGATACCATCGGGCAATCACTGCGTCACAAATAACTTCCCGAGCCTAGTGACTGCAGCCCTTGAAGAATGAGAAGAACTGAGACTTTTCAATGCACTTTGAGGTGTATTGAAAGTACATTCAGGTTGCCTGTTACGGTCCAACTTTATTTCAAATAGGAAATCAACACTCTTGATAAAAGCTGTAATAGAATCAGCTAAGTATGAGTAAAAATGAGAAGGATGGGTCAGGCCTTTAGAAAATTAGTCACTTTGATCAAGCTGTTTCTCTATGCTCCACAAGCAAACGTATTTCTAAACACAAAATTCAGTATTCAGAGCAGAACATCAGAAAAAAGGGATGCAAAATATATCTTAGGGGTAAAAAAGGGAAATGTGGGGGACACACATTATAGAATATTGTATCTTTAAAAAGAACAAAAGAAATTAAAATGTTGAAGCTACAGTATTTTGTGTAAACACAGTACTTTTTGGTAAAAAGAAAATTAAATGAACGTATGGTTAATAAAATAATGGAATGTTTACACTAAATTAACATTGCTCAACTATTCAAAATATTAATAAAACAGGCTTTAATGCAACTATAACGTGACTCATTAATGGCTCAGTAAACATTAATATACTGTGCCAGAAGTCACCCAGTGCCCTTTATCACCAATGATCTTAAGACCCAGTTTTTGATCTGAAAAATGCATAGGCCAAGAAGAGGACCACACACCCCCTTCTTCAACATGAGCTCCGAGTCCTCCAGTGGAGGGGAGTGCTCCAAGCCTTCTCCACTTCCCTCAATCTCAAACATCCCTTCTCACCTCCTCACATTCATCAGAAAAATGGCCCTACAATGCTGATAAAAGAAACAGTAAAATCAGAAGAGAACTTCCACCGTCCCCGGCCACCCAGATGACCAAGCTTCTGCTTTGGTCACCTCCCACTTCGCGTTTTCTCTTCCCATGGGGCTTATCCCTGCTCTTTATCTCATCAGTCCTGATCTGTATAACATGATTTGCAGCAGCGGTCCCCTTTCTTGAATCACTTTCTGCATGTGGCTTTTCGAGCAATTCTCTCTGGTTTCCCCTCCATTTCAGTCTTCAATCTTCTTGTGAGATTTGCCTCTCCTTCCAGATCTGCAAACGCAGGGATGTCCCAGAGCTTAGCCTGGGGTCGCTTCTGCCATGCGTTTTCCCTCTTATTGGGTCACATCCAGTTCCATAGCTTTAAATAACATCTCTGTGCTTTTAATTCACAATGAAAAATACTAGTCTCAATCCCTATTAAAATATGGATTCATATTTTAAAAGAACTGTGGTATATGAATAATAAAATAGAATAACCAACACTTGTAAAAACCTAGTCACTTTAACTTATTTAATAAGGTTTGAGTTTCTTCAAAATGAAGAAAGCTTCATTAGAAAGGAAAGCATGATGGATATTATAATTTCCTTTTTCAGATGAAAGGAAGCATACTCTTTTGTTGGAATAATAATACTCTGCCTGGGACTGTCTTCTACGAAGAACTGATTTTGTTGCCATTTAAACAAAGGGCAGTACACAAATATGATGTTTCCTGAAATAATGTCTGCGTGAATTTCCTTTTGTGTAGAACTTTTATATACCCCTTTATTCAACTGCTGTTATTAAACACACACAATACCGAGACACGGTTTTCTTCTATCTTTTTTATAATCTCTCCAATTCTGTGATTAGTGTGTGCTTATATAAGTAAGAACTGAGACTACTAGTTTGAGGGACTGAATTTGCTCCAACTGTTAAGCAGTACAGCCAGTATTAAGTCACACGTTCTCCCCTCCCATGCAGGACAGAATTCGGGGATAGTTCTGGAGTAGAGAAACATTCACTCTCCAAGTGTTTTATTAAAATCTTAGAATAGAATGTTTTCAGAAATAACTCAGGGAAGGTTTTCTATGGTACTTATCAAAAAAGTCCAGATTCATGATAATTTAGTGTGTTAATCTGATACATCATAGTTTATAAAACATAGAGGATATTATTTTTCATCTCATTTCTGAATTTAAATAATTACTGTCTGTAGGTGCTATTTCATGATTAATTTGAACTTTAGATAGAAAATATGAGGGGGGACCAAAGTAAAAAAACGTAAGTATCTTCTGGAGGGCGGCCCCTTTGTAGTCCAGGCTTCCCTCGCTAGGAACCCATCCGTGTCAGTGTGCCAGCTGGCGCTGCTGTGAGAGGCTGCATTTGACTTCAGTGATTTTTTTAAGACACTTCAGCATGTTTGCCCATTTCACAGTGGGTGGTTTACGAGCACACCTGCCCACACCGCGCTGCGTGTTCAGCAGTTTTAGACCAAGAACAACATGACCTCCATGCCCCACCCTCCCTATTCACCCGATCTCACCCCTGGCAACTTTTTTTTCATTTCCCCAGATGAAAAATGTCCTCAAAGGGGAATGTTTTGCCTGTGTGGAAGAGGTGAAAAAACAAACAAACAAATGAAAAATGGCTGAAGCACTAAAAGGCATCAGAATCAACGAGTTCAAAAACTGTTTTGAACAGTGGGGAAAAAATGTCTCAATAGGTGTATTGCATCAAATGGAGAGTACTTTGAAGGTGACTGAACTTTAAATATGTAAAATAAATACACAATCTTTTATAAATAAATTCTGTGTTTTGGGCCCTTCAGTATATAACCTGTCTAATGTTCTTCTCTTTGAAATATTGAGATGTTGCTGCATGCCAGATTGTGTGTTAACATTAGGGAATAAAAAGATGAATTAAGATACTGTTTCTGTCCTCAAAAAATTAACACAAAATGAAAAATAAAATACTAAATACTATGATTGAATCACCAAATTGACAATATACTTATGAGAAAGTTTAGGCTTAGATGAGCTTTCAGAAGTTCAACAAGCTCTGCAAAAAATAAGGTAAAAGAAAGCATTCGGTGGAAAGGAATTTCACTGAACTTCAACAACCATCTTTTTTTTTTTTTTATTATTTCAAGTAACACTAAAATTAAATTTAAAAGAGAAGAAATAGAATGTAAGAAAGTGATAAAAATAGTTATTGTAATTTGTAGGAAAAATGATCACTTTTATCATATGAAGATTAACTCATGTATTAGTAAGTTTGTGTATGGAAAATATCTATGATATGTGTGTCTCTATATGAAATAAAGCACCTAAAATATTTGAATTGTTCTTTTCAAGAGCTTTCAGTAAGTACTAAAACATATTTAACTGGTAATTTTTATTATTAATCCTAAACAATAGAAGCATATCACACAACAGTCTTATCCTTAGAAAAGCTTTTGAAAGGCAAGATGTTTTCGTCTCAAACAAATTTAAATATATATTTCAGCGACTAAAAAAAAAAACTATTATTGATTATATTTTCACAGTAGCTGTGACCCT
Source organism: Furipterus horrens (assembly GCF_987537825.1). NCBI lineage: Eukaryota > Metazoa > Chordata > Mammalia > Chiroptera > Furipteridae > Furipterus > Furipterus horrens. The sequence goes on from NW_028327171.1 coordinate 16,468,511, forward strand.
TTGCACATATGTTATCTTCACAATTATTTAGGCACTGGAAAAAAATTAGAAACCATTACACCATAACTATAGTTAAAGACATTAGGCTCTCACCTCAAGCACAACCTGTAGTGAGATCTGAGAGTTAGTAAATAGTGAGGCTAATTCATCCTGTGTTGTTCGGTTTTTTTTTTTTGTTTTTTTTTTTTATGTATGATATGATTTGCAGAACAATAGTGTATGATTTCTGAGTTTGACTTCAAATTCTTGAAATTTCTATATACATATTATATATATGTAATATATAACATATAATTAGATAGTCCTCCATATCCAACAGAAAGCAAGAAGATTCATGAGCTATACCAATTAGGAATTTTAGAAAGATCCAAGTAGAAATGTCCTTATTCAGAATTCTATGCAATCTTTTTAACAAGTTAGAAATTTAAAAGTCATTTACTGTAGGATTGTCAAATTGTTATAATTTGACAATTCTATTCACCTTTAAAAAATTCATGTTTTATATAGAGTTCTCATCTCTGCTTGATAAAATTACGGCACTTGATTTCCTAGCCAGAGCTTTTCTGTTAGCATACTCATTTGACAGCCACTTGGACGGTAGTGTGACAGCTTCAGCGCAGCTTCAAAATCAAAAGTGCTGTCGATGACCAAGTGTATTCTAGATTGCTGTTTAACAACAAAAATCAAACTGAAAGAAATGCAGTTGTCTGAATATACAGTTTCACTTTACAGAATCCTGACTCAGACTTAAAGGTCAGACACAGTACATTTTACTAAGTGTTCATTCAAAATAAATAAATAAATCAAGAACTTGAGTTAAATTACCTTTAAAATTGATTGTGATTGATTGAACAATTTAGCTTTTCAAACACAAAGGTCATATTTTTAAGACAATACACATAAAAAATAAACAAAATTAAAACATGGAATTTAAGTAACTAAACTGGCTGGTTGTTATATACTGCCGGCACGTAAGGAAAATATATTTCCACTTTCTATGTGCATTCTAGATATAATGTATATTGGGGATTTTCAAGTATTTGTTAAAATATTAATAAACTGTAAAAAATACTAATTATATCCAAGTAATATATTATGAATAAGTTTATGAAGTGACCAGATTAAAGAAGAGAAGTAAACAAATCGTATTCCAACAATATATATTTAAATCTTAACAATGACATCAGGTTGAAGCAGGATCAGTTCATATCATGTCCACTGGATACTGCTTAAGAGGTAAGACCTAAATTGTCAATAATGACTGCACTTGATTACAAGGTGCTTTATATCCATTTAATGATTTCTCTAAAACACCTCATGTCCCCAACTAACTTCATAATGTCCTTTAGGACTACAGTTCTGCCTAATATATTGTATTTACATGCAGTAAATACAATATATTAGGACTTACCTAAAGTTATTTTTAAATTGAAGTAATGAAACAAATGTACTCACAACATAAATTAAATGGACAATACAACAAGTGGAATAATTACTATGTAGGGAGAAAAAAAATGTAGGTTGAAAAACTGAGGGGGGATGGAGACACTTTTCAGAAAGAATGTCTGGTCCCTAGTCAATTGTAAAATAAAATAAGATTTTTGGGGAGCTCCATGATATCTATATAAGCCTTCAGGGGGTAGGGCTGATTTATATTCTGGAGACATTATTTCATGGTGTGTTCTGGAGTAGTTTTCTTGCTCCACTACTTATTAGACTTGTAATATTGGACAAGACATTTAACATCTCTGAGAATCAGTTGTCTTATTTCTCCAATGAAAGTTGTTAATCAGTTCCCCAAGTTGTGGTAAGGAAAAATGAAACACTGCATGTAAAGAACAAATAAGACAAATAATTACAAAAGTAATAATTACCATATGGCTGTTATTGACATTTATTTTAGGACCTCAAATAAACCTTAAATAAGATACATTAGTATCAATTCAATATGGAAAGCAGAAACTTCTGAATCCTTAGTCACTCTCTAAAGCAGAAACTATAAAGCAGCATTTCAATGGATAAGATTCTCTTAGTAATCGTCGGCAGCCATCCGTCTCGAGAGACGATGGCGTAGCTTCCTGAGAGTCTATCTGCACCGCCGAGAATGGCTGTGCAGTCTGACTCGGGAGTGACAATCCCTGCCGCACTTGGTACAGGTGAAGGCAGATGGCTGTTGTTGCTGCTGTTGACGCTGCTTCCGCCTCGATCTTTTCTGGACCGCCTCCTCGTTGCGCGCAGCCTCTGCACGTGACGTACCTTGCCTGACCGCGAGCCTCCAGGCTAGGCGGTCGTCTGCTTGAACTTCCCATGTGTTGAGATTGATGGAGCGTTGTGTCATGTCCTTTTTGCAGATGTCTTTGAACCGCAGTTTTGGGCACCCTGTCATCCTCTGGCCTTCTGCTAGCTCGCCGTAGAGGAGGTCTTTGGGGATACGGCCTGCATCCATTCTTTTGACATGGCCGAGCCACCTGAGGCGTCTCTCGCTAAGAACTGCATGCAAACTGCTCATATTGGCTCGCTTCAGCACCTCGGTGTTGGGAACCTTATCCTGCCAGGTGACATGCAGGACGCGTCGCAGGCACCTCATGTGGAAGCTGTTGAGTTTCCTTTCGTGCCTTGCGTAGGTGGTCCACGTCTCGCTGCCATAGAGGAGAGTGCTGAGTACGCAGGCTTGGTAGATGCGCAGTCTGGTTTTCTCAGTGAGGCTGGAATTGTTCCACGCTCGCCGGTTCAGTCTGGCCATAACTGTGGCTGCCCTGGCGATTCTCTGATTGACCTCCAAGTCGACTGACAGAGAGCTCGAGATGGTGGACCCGAGGTAAGTGAAGTCGTTGACAACCTCCAGGGTGTATCCGTCGATGGTGATGCATGGGGGAGTCCCCGTGCCTTGAGCCATAACGTTCGTCTTCGTCAGGCTGATGGCTAGTCCGAACTCCTTGCATGCGTGGGAAAGGCAAGTGACTAGCTTCTGGAGTCCCTCTTCGGAGTGTGATGTCAAGGCTGCGTCGTCGGCGAAGAGCATCTCACAGATGAGCACCTCTTTGACTTTGGTCTTGGCTCGTAGACGGGCCAGGTTGTAGAGCTTGCCATCGGATCTGGTGTGAATGAAGACACCCTCGCTGCAGTCCTTAAAGGCGTATTGGAGGAGCATGGAGAAGAAGATTCCGAACAGCGTAGGCGCGAGGACGCAGCCCTGCTTTACTCCGCTGCTGACTGGGAAGGCCTCAGAGGTTGCGCCGTTGTAGGACACCGTGCTGTGCATGTTGTCGTGAAAGGACATGACCACAGCAAGCAGATGTGGTGGACAGCCAATCTTCCGTAGCAAGCTGAAGAGTCCGCTTCGACTGACCAGATCAAACGCCTTCGTGAGGTCGATAAAGGCGAGGTAGAGTGGTTTATGCTGCTCGTGACACTTCTCCTGCAGCTGGCGTAGGGAGAAGATCATGTCCACTGTTGATCGGCCAGCTCTGAAGCCACACTGGGACTCTGGGTAGACGCGGGAAGCAAGGGTCTGCAGGCGGGCAAGAGCGACCCGGGCGAATACTTTGCCGACGACGCTGAGGAGAGAGATGCCCCGGTAGTTGTTGCAGTCGCTGCGGTCTCCTTTGTTCTTGTACATGGTGATAATGTTGGCGTCTCTCATAGCCTGGGGGATGTAACCCTCCTTCCAGCAGAGACAGAGTAGATGGTGGAGCGGCTGTAGCAGGACTGGTTTCCCGCTCTTTAGGATTTCTGGAGGGATTCCGTCGCTTCCTGGTGCTTTCCCGCAAGCGAGGCGGTCGATGGCTTTGCCGAGCTCTGCCGCAGTAGGTGGGGTGTCTAGCTCCTCCATGACTGGTAGGTCTGGGATGGCGTTAAGAGCAGTGTCTGTTACGGTGTTCCTCGTCGCGTACAGCTCAAGGTAGTGCTCGGTCCACTGCCGCATTTGCTGTTCCTGGTCAGTGATGACCTCACCTGTCTTGGACTTAAGGGGGGCGATCTTGGAGGGGATTGGGTCTGTTGCCTTCTTGATACCCTCATACATTCCTCGTGCGTTGCCTATATCTCTTAGTAATAGTACCTCAGATATTGAATAAACTAAAATTCAATGTGAGGATAATGTTTGAGAAATTGTTTTTATCCAACTAAATTGTTATTGAAACACTGACTCAAAGCAAATACATCATTTTAGCAATCTTAAAGATTAGCTCGGAGACAAGCGTAAGTGAGGGCCCTATTCGGGTGGCGGGGCGGGCTGGGGGCGGGGAGAAACGCGTCAGCCGGCGGTGGAGCGGGCCCCGGATGCGGGGCGGGTGTCTGATCTTCAGTGGGGACCTGCAGAAAGGGGCCGTTTTTCTCATACGTTGCCTGCTCCCGGCTTGGCCTGGGCAATAAATTCGGTGTCCGTGGGCTTTCGATTTCGTAGAAAACAGCTGTGTAGGGTGCACGGGGTGGGACCTGGGGGTGGTGGGTGAGGGGTCTAAAAGGAGCTTGGAGTTTGGTTTCCCGGAAGAGGACGCAGAGGACTAGGTCACTAAGTGGTTTGTGCCCCTCTGCCCACCCAGCCGTCCACTCCATGTGTGGCCAGGGGAAGCCTGCGGTCTCGATCCCGGTTCCCTACTCTCGCCGCCAGCGTAAACCTTCAGCTTCCTGTGTGCAGCCCCTAGCCGTGCTGGCCTTTCCTGCCCCCTTCCTGTCGCCTGCCCTAGGTACAGCCTGACTACAACTCCGGCTTTTCTCCCAAACCATCATTTCACTTTCTGTCATTCAGGCTCTTACATAAACATAAATGTACTCATCGCCTGCGGCCCTGGCTGGTTTAGCTCGGTGGATTGAGCGTCGGCCTGCGAGCTAAGTGTCGCTGGTTCGATCTTCCAGTCAGGGCACATCAGAGAAGGAAAACTCTGACTCCAAAAAACCTCCGCTGCCTTGCGGCATACCTCTTCAGGGGAAAGGCTAAGGGAGTAAACCCCGACAGAAAATCCGGAGCCGGAGTCCCTAAGGCGGTTTGACGTTGTAGTCAACACCGGCAACTCCTGCGGCGCACCTGAAGCCAAGCTGTATTGACTCCGTCTTTCCCTTGGATCCTTCAGCTGCGAAGAGAGGGGGGGTCTGCTGCATGGGCAACAGCAGACCCTCCATATCACCCTGCCCAGGCTCTGTAGCTTCAACACGGGAGGAGACAGATACCGTGTCACTCCCGAGTCGGACTGCACAGCCATTCTCGGCGGTGCAGATGGACTCTTGGGAAGCTACACCATCGTCTCTCGAGACGGACGGCTGCCGACGACGAAAGATTTGTGAATGGCCTATGATCACCCTGAAAACCAGAGAATTTAATATCTGTACTAAATTTATAGTGGATATATATCTTTAATTGATTTTAAATTACATGCCCTGATGTTTTATTTTCTCCTCAACGATCATTCTTGTTTAATTTTACCTGATAATTCCTATGACATCTTCTGTTCTGTTTTAAAACAATAAACGAAAGCAAATCTTTCTGAGTACATAAATATGTAAACAAAAATAGGCTACCAAGAATTCAAATTACCACTATAAATACTTGAACAGATAAAATGACTAATGCAAGAGTTACTTTGTAGTTGTTTTAATTGAAAATCACAATATAGGTAAGATTTTAAATATTATTTTCTTCAGTAAATTTTTCTATATTTTACAGTTTTTGAATAGTTTTGGTTACTTTTATTTGTAAAAATATCATATTGGACATAAGATATGATCAATAAAAAAACCGATAAGCTGGACTTCATTAATAGTAAAACTTCTATCTGCCAAAGACACTGTCAAGAGAATGAGAAGAAAATCCATAGACTTGTAAAAATATTTTTATAGAACACACTTGATAGAGGACTATTATGCAAACTGTACAAATAATATTTAAATGTCAACAATAAAAGAAATAAGTAAGCCAGATACAAATAGGCCAAACACCTTAACACATACCTCACGCAAGAAGATCCACAGAGGGCAAGTAATCATATAAAAAGAGGTTTCACATCATATGACATCAGAGAAAGGCAAATTAAAAAAACAATGAGATACCCCTACACAACTATTAAAGTCGTCAAAATTCACAACACTGGAAACACCAAGTACTTGAAGATGCTAAGCAACAGGAGCTCTCCTTCATTGCTGGTGGGAATGTAAAATGGTACAGCCACTCTGGAAAAACACTTTGGCAGTGTCTTAAATAACTAAACATGCTCTTACCGTAAGTCCTGCAATTAAAGTCTTTGGTGTTTATCCAAAAGGCATCGAAAGCGTACGTTCACGCAAAGACCTGCATAATGTTGTTTGCAGCAGCTCCATTTATAATCGCCAAAACGTGGTAGCAACCAAAATGTCTCTCAGTAGGTGTACAAGTAAATAATATTCCATAAAATAGAATTATTCGGTACCATGGTTGGTTGTGCGGTCCACAGCAATCTTTCCAGGGAAGGAACGAGGTTGTTTTCCTGAAAGATGGCTAGAAGGGACCTTAAGGCACAAGGAAAGACCAGAAAGACTTGGAAAAAACAGGTGTGTACAGGCAAGGATGAATGCCAGATATGTGGCACAGCTTCTGTGCCTTGAAGAACAGACTGAAGGTCACCCCAAATATTCCTTGGGTAAGTTCCAGCAAAGCAGAACTAAAGATCATAAGTGATCATTTGCTGCTCTTGTTATGTTTATGCAAACGAACAGGATAAATTAAAAATGGACTTAATGTAGTCCCTTTAAAGACAAGGAGGGTAACCTTAGGGAGAAAAATTATTATTCAAGGAAAATCACAATGATCAGTAGTAGAGTATAAAACAGGGCAACTAACCGTCTTAAAAGTTTCTTCTCCAGATTTAGAGACTTATTTGCGGGTTATGTTACATATTTTAACACGTGTTTTTTGTTTTCAAAGGACATAAGCCTATGATCGCATTACCTGAGTGATTATCTGTACGCATAAGCCTCACTTAATCCTCTCTGCAGCGCTGCCTCCTGAGACTCAACGGTGTGGCTGAACTAAATGGCTGGGTTGGGGAAGAATGGGGTGGTCTGTGGGCTTCACTTTAAAACGGGTTTCTCTTTTCTATCCTAATGGCTTGGACAGAAAAGGCCCAGAGGTCTGAGAGGGGGAAAAACCTAAACTATTTACCTCAGCCCAAACTAAGTATAATGGGCAAAAGGGTTTTGGACAGGCGAGATGTGCCTAGCACACCTTCTTACAAAGAAGCCTTTTTTTTTTTTTTTTTTTTTTCCCTAATATGGAACATTGAAAAATTAATCCCTGCCTTTTGTCATCTAGTAGTTATGGATTGAATGATGTCTTTTAACCCTTTTCGCCAAATCTGTTGCCCTCAGAACACAACAAGGACACCAGCCTGTTGAACCAAGCACGCCGTTGACCGGAGACAGCCAACTGACCTGGAGTCTGCACGATCCTTCCCCATGTGGGAAGGCCACCCTCCCCTCCACACCCCCACTCTTATTAGGGTTTTCTGGACCCAAGGGTAGGTAGGACGACGACCATGTCCAGCTTGAAGCAGCTAGAGGAGCTTGAGACCTTCGCCCATTGTCCTTTACAAGATTACAAAGGGTCCTAATATTTGAGGGGGGGGGATAGTTAATTTTTACGAACCAGGGGTATGGACTTGGGGGGGATTGCTGGGGGAGGGGGGTGCTGGGGGGAGGGGAACAAGGGGGAGAAAATTGGAACTGTTGTAACAATATAATCAATAAAAAACATTAAAAAAAAAAGAAAAGAGAGATTAAAAAAAATAGAATTATTCATGCGAAAATTAATTGCGCTATCAAGCCATGAAAAGTCATAGAGAAAATTCAATGCGTATTACTAAGTGAAAGGAGGGAATCCTAAAGGGCTACATGTTGTGAGACAGATTCCAACTCTATGACGTTCTAGAAAAGGCAAAACTACGGAGACAGTAAAAAGACCAGTGGTTGCCAGAGATCAGGGTATGAGTACGCAGCGCACAGAGGATTTTTAGGGCAGTGGAAATATTCTGCATGATGCTATAACAATACATATATCATTATACATGTGTCCTAACCCTTACAGTGCACACCACCAAATGTGACCCCTAAGGAAAACTACGGACTTTGTGTAATGATGTTGTGTGCCAGTGAAGGTTCAACTGTAACAAACGCACCACCCTGGTGGGGACATTGGTAATGGGGGAGGCTATGCCGGTGTAGGGTAAGGGGTAGGTGGGAACTCTCTCTACCTTTTGTTCAATATGGCTGTGAACTAAAACTTCCCTAGAAAATAAAGTCTATAAAAATATTTTAAAATAGCATGCTGGCAAAAAAAGAACCTCCTAATGGAGAAAACATATGAAAAATATAAAAATAATTTTCAAGCCCACTATCCAGAACTATTCATAGTTTCTGAACATTCTTCCAAATTGTCTTCCTTCTTTTCTTCTTTTTCCTTCCCTCTCTCCTCCCTTCCCTCATCATTCCCTCCCCCCCCCTCCACAGATCATGAGTGCATGGCCTGGATGTATACAGTTTTACATACCATGGATTAACTTAAAAATATATCATCTTCAAACCTTTATTTTACTCATCATTATGCTATAAGCATGATTCATTACATATAACATGATGGACTTATAAATTCCAAATTTCCACCAATATAAACAGTTTTCCATTAACAATGAGTATTCAGTAACTTTGCAGGTATTTCATTAGTGTAAGTTCCTAGAAGAGGAATCCCTGGAACAAATACAAACTTTTCAGAATAGCTCCAGACAACTGATGCCAATTTAAGAGTCATATCTATAATAAATGAGAGTGTACTGTTTTCCAGTTTTGCCACTGAATAGTTTCATCAGCTTTTTTATATCTGCCTTATGAAAAATATGCCATTATTATTGATTTTTTTTGCCAACAATAATGAGAAGGAGTATCTTTTTAGATGCATTTTTGTCATTTAAAAATCCATTAGTTACTTGCCTTTTATTTTTCTTATTGGTCTTCAGTGCTCATGTGTATTAAGAACATCTCTGTCCTTAGCATCCTTGCCAGTTCTAGCTCCACTTGTATCCCAGATATGTCCACTTGTCTCTGTTTTTCCTGTTTTACTTTAATCATTTTCTCACCCACATTTGGATTACCCCTATTAATTCAACATCTTGACTAATTCTGTGGGACCTCAACACTAGTATGTCCTTAAGAGTCAATTCATCCTTTATTTATAACAAAGTCAAATAATGCTATGTACATATTTCATAATTTCAAATTTAACGTGTTTGTTTAATACCTTAAAACATAACTTCCAACTCTACCAGAGTCTGTGAGTCCTATATCATATCGCTTTACTTTTAAACCACTCTGCTTCTTGTTTTTGTTTTCTTTTTTTACTGCTGCATAAAAATTATTTCCCAATGTGGGCACTTAAGACAATAAGCATTAATTAGTCTATACTATTGTTGACAGTCAAGAATTTGGAACAAACCTAGCTAAGCAGTCCTGGCTGAAGTCTTTAATGAAGCTGCCATCAGAACGCCTGCTAGCATGGCAACCTCAGCAAACTTGTTTGGAGCTGAAGGATCCCCCTAGTTCACTCATGCAGCTGTTGCCAGGAGTCTTTAGTTTCTCTCCACAGCAGCATCTCAGGTGAGCTGCTCCCAACATTGATTTCCCCAGACCAAAGGATCCAAGAGAATAAAAAACAAAAAAAAACAAAACAGTGACTATGAAAGAACTCAGTGCCTTTTATAACGATCTCAGAAGTAGCATGCCGATAATTCTGCCATGTTCTACTGATCATACAAATGAATCCCTGCCCAATGGGGGGACAGATGGCATAAGCTGGAATCATAAGGGCCCACTAGTGGCCTGTTTTCACACCTTGTGACACACAGTCCTGTCACAGGACCATCTTTCTATTCCTTACATGTCCCAATTACATTCTCCACTTAGGGACACTGCATGAAGGATTCTTCTTGCCTGGAACAATTTTCCCCAGATGAATGAACACGGTTATTTCTAAAGTATCATTCAGTTCTTAGTTTAAATGCAACCTTTTTGAAAAACATTTTAATTCCTGAAATTTTGTTGATTAGCTTCCTAATTTTCTCTTCTTCACTAGCATAAATGCCTCAGGATAGCAAAGACTACCAGCCTTGTTCTTGTTTATGGCCATGCTTATTACAAATGCTTAACAAATTGCAAGTATCACTATAATTTACATATATATAAAAAACACATTTTATGTACACAAAAGCAACTACCTATGAGAAAAATGAACAGATGACAGAAAACTTTTTTTTATGTAATATTATAAGTATTTCCTTTGCTTTTATGTTTCCATCTTATTTTGTATCCAACATGCAGATATATACACTGCACTAACGCACTGATATATATGTATACATATGTCAGGTTATAACACTGGTTGAAAAGAACTTAGTTAAATGCCCATGTAAAGGAGGGGAGAATAGATGATAACATTTACTAAACATGTACGATGTTATCTCATTTAAAAATAATCCTAAAACATTCAGAGGTAATTTAAATATCTGTATTTTTCATACAAAGAAACGGAGGTTCAGAGAAGTTAACTGTCTTGCCCAAAGTCCCAAAAATGAGACTGAAAAAAAAAAAAGAAACAATTTTATTCTTAGATCTGCTAGAAGCCAAAGACATTCCTCTCTGTTTTTCTACTCCATTGTGGCAAGCATTGTGTCAACGTGCTGATAATTCCTCAGTCCTGTTTATTTCTTCAATTGCTGCTTTTTGGTCAGGGAAATGATACTCAAATTTACTTTTTCATTATTAAATCTAACTTGTTTCTCATCAAGATGTATAGATAATAAAGGAGTCAATAATACATACACACACACACACACACACACACACACAAAACACACTCTAGGCAGTGTTCAGCCAATTACTAAAATTTAATTTCCCCATGTCCGTCTTCCAGAGCAGAATGGTAGTGTAAAACAGAGGTACACATTTCTAAGAGTCCTGCTCTTAACATCCACATAGAACACAATCAACAAGCTGAGCATGCTCACACTTGTAACTATCACCAATTTGTTTATCTCGATAGCGATTTTGAAGTTCATATAGCTCAGGCTCTTAATTTAATGGAGAGACACTGTCATTTCAACTACTGTTAGTTTTATATTTTGAAATACATATTTCTCCTAGATGCATATGTATTTTTCCTAATTGCTCATTATACCACACTACTATTTATTCTGTTTGTGCTTACTAGAACTAGATTTGTATTTTTTCAGTCTTTATTTGATGACCATTCCTTTCAAATAATCAGCCTTTTGTTAACTTTCCTGAGTTTAATTGCAGTTACAGACAGATCAGGGAATAAAGGTTTCCAAATCTGGGTTTTGTTTATTTTTTTTCTTCTTGTAACAAATGGCCAACCATAAATACTGTATAAGGATTTCTTAAACTAAATTGTAAAATAAAGTAATGTTCCAGAGAGTGCTTCCTTGGAGGATTTTACCCCCAATAATAGCTGTTTTGTAAAACTTGGACTTTCTACAGCTGCTGAATTTTTGAGTTTCCTAGGAGACTGTAAGCTAGCGTCACTTTCTTAAAAACGATGAAAGCTCTCTTTAGTCTGGGTCTATGCCTTGTTGATTCACAAGAATGAACCCATTGATAAAAAGACTAGACAAGAATGGATGCTTTAGATGATGGGACTTAAAACTATATGACAAAATTACATAAATCGGTAAAATCACCAAAGTATGACAAAATATGAGGCTATATTACATAATTATGTATGAGGATTTTTTTTGTCATTTTGCCTTAATCAACATCTTCCATGAAAATAACAGCATAGACTGATGCTTCTTTTCTCTCCCTTTCTCTTTTTCTTTCTCTAATCTTAAATAAATCCCCAAATCAAAAACAGATTGAATCACAGAACTTTTTAAAACTGTTTTATAATTTGTTAATAATATTTTCTATTGGAATTTTTATAAGTCAGCATCATTAATTTAGAAAATCATCACAGATATCTCATTTCAAGCATTTTCATTTTTTTTCAAAAATTTAATACAGTGCATTACACATACTTGGCACTTAAATGCTCTTGAACTTCATCTTGGATTGTAATTATTGTGATTCATATCCATGTGTAGCTAAAGTGACAAATAATCTTATTAAATGTCCAATCCAACTCCCTCAAACACGCTGCTCTACTTAAAGCTTTCTGTACTATATTAAAACCATACTGACAGTACTATATTTTGAGGTAGCAAAAATTTATATTAGATTAAATGAAACTCTCATGTTTCCACAAACTTTTAAATTGATATTTACAGGTAGTATTTCTAATGAAAAGTTTTGTATTGTGTGATATCATAGTATACGTTTTTATAATTTTTAAAGTAAAATAAGTATAAGCAACGATTCAAAATATAAATAAATGAATGAATGAATGTTGTAACACTCAGGATAGTTTAGGCTATATTGTAGTTGCCTAAAATCCCCAAGTGTCATAGTTTAACACAGGGAATATGTTTTGCTCTTGTTCCATCTCCAATGGTAGTCAGCAGGGGGCGCTCTCATCATGGTCACACAAGAGAGTCAGAATGATGGACCCTTCACCTAGACTTGTTGCTTCAACGATCAGAGTAGGGGGGTGGGGAGAGTGACAATGGCCACTCCCTACAGTTGATTGGTCAAAGCTTGTAAAACCCCAGGCCTAAATCTAGAGGCTGGCAAATATAATTCTAGCACATATCCAAACAAGCGAGAGCTGAAAATGTTTGGTAAATTCCACTAATTCTCAAAGCTGTGTTTTCAAGTAGCAGCCTAGCATAAATTTAAAAAATAAATGTGGGATCACAGAACTAATAATTTTAATTAATTTTCTTTCTATTGTTCAGTGTTTGAGTAAGAACCTAAATTCATCCCTCATTTTCTGCTGCATTTATTCTTCTAGTTACCGCAAAAGTCAGAAAACACTATTATGACTTTTTAAGAAAATTATTCCATTTAAACACAACACATTATTATTCGCTAGCAAGTCATGGATAACTTTCCTTTTACCTGTCCAAAAATTGTACCATCTTTTACTCTAAGTCAGAATTAAGAGATGTGAAATAAAAGAAAGCTTTACAATTATGAGTATCTATAACCAGATCATAAACAACAATTATTTAGTTCTTACTCTGAACTTCATGCTAACCTGCTGAATCCTCAAAACACTAAATATTACATATGTTATGATAATTTTTCAGCTTAGAAAACTGAGGCATGGAGAGGTTCATAGACTTGTTCAGAGTCAAACAGCAGGTAAAGAACACGGGCAGGCTGGCTTGCATCAGAAAGCCAGTTAATTTATACTGTGTCCACCTTGATTCTTTGAGAACATTCACGTGTCAATGTAAGTGGGGTAGTATGCATTGTTTCTGCTTCCAAAAATAAAAGTGGTATCTATGTAATCATAATCACAGAAAGAAAAACACAAGGGAAATAAAACATAGCCTCTTTTTCAGAATTAGCTATGATTATGTGTTTGTTACATTTTTATACATACTTTCCTATGTTCGATCAACATATATTTATTGTCTATTATCTGTACAGATTTTGGGTATGTTTTCCTCTGCAAATCTATTTTAAGGAACCCTAACATATATGTATTATTTATGTACACAATTCTAAGTTTAATGAGGTAATGAGTATGAAATATTTTTAGAGTAAATACTATAGATTCATATTAGGTAACTATTATTATTTCCTTCTCAATTACTTAGAAAAAAGACAGTATGATGCACTATGTATGTATTGTGTCCTCGTTACATTATTTGGATTCCATTGAGGATTGCTGTTGGAACATTTATGTCAATCAGTAAGTCAATGTCACAGGTCAAATTCATTAGAATCCAAGGGACTAACAAACTGGACCCTAGTAAATAATACACATTAACATAGATGAAGTGGTAAAGAAATTCATGAAAGAAATATGCTCCCAAGGAAATGGATCTGGATCGATGTGCCTAGGCCTCACCCAGGTAAGCAGGAGGGCAAAAGCAGTTACTGGGAGAAGTCACAGGCTAGAGAAATTAAACAAGAAAAAGAAGAGGGCAGGCAGTCTAGGCACAACTAGACACCAAGTATATTCAATGTCCATATTCTGGGGAATGAGACTGAAGTTTGAGAAATGCTAGAATATTCTCTATTATTAAATGTATTCTCTTTTGTAAGATTCCATTCTGGCTGATAACAGCAAACTTAAAACAGGTAAACATAGCTTAAAGTCATGTCCATATCCCTGCGATCAGATCAGAAATGAAATGATACGACACATAGCATCATGGCTTTGGAGGTAAATACCTTGTTCTACTGGAGTTATCATTCAGTAATGGCATCCACTGAGAGATGCCCTGTGTTGGCTTTGGTGGCTCACTGACATCGAGCCTTGCTGCCTCTACTGACATACCTACAGCTCATTGTGGTTTCTGGTCTTCCATGACTTCATTCTGCAATCTCCTGACCCCTCCTGATATCATCTCATAAACTGAATGCCGAGATTTCTTCAGGGCTTCTGTTTTATTGATCAAGTATAAAACACCCAAACTTTTCCTCTCTCGTGGAGTTATAACTCGAAAACCTTTTAAACTTATGGTCTCTGCCATGAATTTTTAAAATCTTATTTTGCATTTGAGAGCTAACAATTTAATATTTTGTTCTTTGTATTTGGCTATACAAGACCACATCTTGAGACCAAAAAACAAAAACAAAAACAGAACACACCCACTGGCTTGTTTTGATGTAGAAAAGCTTAAAAGGGTAAAATAAAGAAAAGAAAGAGGAAAGGAGGGAAGGGAAGAAAGAAAGAAGGAAAGGAAAGAGGGAAGAAATGGACATTAAAAATATAGTAATAAATAAAATATTGCTAAATTCCTTTATCTATGTTGGTCAGCAAAGATCACAGAGTGCTAAAATAATGGCACATTACAGTCAAAGCAAAGGAATAAAGTTGGAACATAGGTGGCTAGAGGCTAGATAGAAAAAAAAATTTAAAAAGTAAACAAAACAAAACACACAGAGTAAAAATGGCAAGATAAGCAAGGGTCATGACTAAGTTACAGTCAGGAGCACAGAAGTACAAATGGTATAGCCGGGTAGGTTAGTTGAGTTGGGATATTGGCTATAAATTTTAAGAAAGAAGAACAATGGAGTAATACTCACAATATTACTCTGGCACTTGATAACAATTGAAAACTAACAATCTTCCCTTTTCTTAGATCCCATCTCATTTCTCTTACTTCATGCATTTAATGTAGATTGCCTGAGTAAGGTGAAGACAAAACTAATAATCAATAAGGCAAAGTAGATATGCTTTACCACCATTCAAGGCATTAACCAGGATTCACCCTTCTGCACTTTAGAAATCTGATGACTGATCCCCATGTTCGACTTTCTCTCTCACTTTGATTTGTTTTATTTTTCCTCCCAACTAAGGGTCTTTGGATAATGTCTAACACATTGAAGGAAAGATAGTAGTAACTCATCAACACACATCTATTGACTCACAAGTGGACACATGATTCATGGATGGTTATTCCACCTGGCCGTGACTTCCTCATTTGATTCTTATTATTCTCTAGGTGTTGTCACCACCAAAGCTCACCCCCTAGCTCTTCCTATGCCTGGCCATTCCAGGCATGAAATGTTTCCTTTCATTATCATCTGGCAATGGCTCACTAAAAATAGCGCCCTAGATGAGTCCACTTTAGACAATACTGAAGTTTTAAAAAGTTTCAATATCAATGTGTACTTCTAAGGCACTTCTTTTCTGTCAATCTTTATATCCTTGCCAACTACAGTTAATGAATGTCCAGAGAAAGTTATAAAGAACATTCCTTCACATTTCAAAAAATACTTTGGTTTTAAAATTCAATGGGACTAATTCCTCAGCCCAATTCACTGAGCCTCAATTCACTTGTCTGTAAAATGGAAATAATAATATCACCCTAATAAAGCTAATATGAGCAATAAATGTCATCTAGGTTTAAAGTGTTTAGCACAATAACCTAACATATGGTAACATATTCAAAACTAATCATGTCTCCTCTGTTTTGGAATAAATTTAACAATATCAGAGATAATTAAGAATAATAATACTATAGTTCTATAAAATAGACACAGAAATGCATCACATTACAAAATAGGTTTATTATGAAGACAGACATAGAAAGAAGCTAATAGGCTCTAATAGTTAAAAACAGTGAGATTAAAAGATTATGGAATTTATGATAGTATATACCTTTAAACTAACATTTACATCATAATCAGTGCTCAACTTTACAGATATTGTTTCCAAAAACTTACTTTAATATTACCAAAGCCAAGGAAATTACAGAAACCAAAAATACAAAATGAAAATATTCAGCAAAATTTGTATCCATATAATACCATCAAATTAAAGATAGATTAGAGCTATATGATACATGTACTTTCAGTTCTATAAAGTCTAAAGGTTTATATTGTAGAAATCAAGCCATTTTTGCTATATTCATAATCACTTATATTTGCTTATCTGAAAATTTAGCAACTGCATATTGCGACAGTAAGAGCAAAACCTAAAATAGTCAACAAATATTTAGTTGTTTGATATGTTAACACACTAGAATTAAAGATGTTATAATTCCAATAAATGTAAAATGAGCATTAATTTATATAAATTATAACTATTACTGAATATTTGTGTGGTGTTATATCCATGTGAGATAAATATCATCCACAAAAAGAGCTATGTTAGGCTTAGCAAAAAATACACATTATAATTCCAATCAGTACTATATTCCAATAAAGTTATCTTTTGAGTAATGCCTAATATTGTGCATTCAATTGATAAAGTAATTATTATCTCCTGCACATACATGAAAAATCAAGAAAAACTATCAGGGAATTAAAGGGACATTTAAGATTACTGTATAGGTATAGTTTTTTTTATTAA
Organism: Furipterus horrens; assembly: GCF_987537825.1. Lineage (NCBI taxonomy): Eukaryota > Metazoa > Chordata > Mammalia > Chiroptera > Furipteridae > Furipterus > Furipterus horrens. The sequence continues at coordinate 16,485,456 of NW_028327171.1, forward strand.
GAATTTCCCTTTATTTTACATTTAGAGTACAGCATTTAATTATCCAATGCCTTGTTAATTAAATATTTATGAAAATAAAACTAAAGTGACAATAACTATTCTGATTTATTAAACTTAGTGTCAAAAATTTTTATTTTTTTATTTTTAAGGCCACGTTGTTTTTATCCCATCATTTGCATCTGCACAAATATAACAGTTTTAAACAAAATTTTACATTCTGCTTAAAAATCACCAAGAAAAGGAGATACTATTTCCTGTGTTTTTAACTGTTTCCATGCTGCAAAGCCAAATAACAATAATCTATAAAAACATTAAAGATTGATTATTTGTCATAGTGCCATCTATCTAACTGACGATAAATAGCTTAAATTATTTTCTTCACTTTTAGAATTAGGCATATTTGAAGATTTGCTATAATTATAATACTTTTCCATTACCTGCAAACCTCATTAAATAGTTCAGTGATAAAATATGTTGCTCCTGGGATTGATTATAACCCCACTTCATTTGGACGACTATTTAGTACAGACACTCTTATGTCCTTTGTTCATATGATTAAAAACAATGAAGTTGAAAAATTGTAAAATGGCCTTTTAACATTTGAAATATACTATATTTTATAATAATTATTTCCCACATACATGTTGGTTACAGAAATATTAAGTTTAATGACATAGTTAAGATTAAATAATTTTGGAAATTCCAGGGATAATAACTAGTAAATTCAACTGGAATAAATAATCTATTCTATTATTGAATGAATATTATTAGTTCACTTAATGGTTACTTACACCACATAATGTATTATAAAATGAACAACAGAAGATAAATCAAGAGTGACAAATGTCAACATCTGCTGTAGCATTATATTCACAGAAACATACTAGGGAGCATGGCAAATGCACACCTGGTAAGGTATGATTTGATTAATTATAGGTAACATGAATTCAGGCAGGGAGGTCATGCTTAACAAACCTATTACAATGCAGTGAGGGTTTTACTGCCATAATACATTCAAATTCAATTCATAATGTACAGTTAGTTAGACTTTAAGAAAACTCTAAATGAAATTCACCATCTTATATTAACAGATAAATTAAATAACCATACAACAGGAAGTAAAATGAGTTAGGACTGAAAGATATCATTACAAGAGAAAGCAGTAACATCAGGATGAGAATATGTCAAACTGAAAAAGAATTTATAACTGATATAAGAACTACTAAAATCTCATGTTCTCAATGATGATAATGAAAGATAAATGTGGTTAACTATGAATAATATGTTATGACTATATCAAAATCCCAGAAGATTGAAAACATTAAGAATATAAAAACACTAGGGTCATGTAATTAATTGGAAGCCTGTATTTTGAAGAACAGTTATTTTGAATTATAATTATTCCAGTTACATGAATATTGCTCATTAAATAAAATATAAGAAGAAAATTGATATAAAGCCCATCACTGATACTGAAAAAATGCAAAAGTATATTACAGGTATCTAAAAGAACTATTTCATCAAAATATATAAACAACAGAGAAGTAATGACAAAGCAGAAATGAATGTAAGTTACCCTTCATTTACAACAGAAGTCTATATAATCTAACTACATTTAGAAACCATGTCCAAATTAAAAATATTTTTTCAAAAATGTACCTAAAGTTTAAATGCATCAGCCAATGAACCTATAACCTGTAGTTATTTGTCACTATAATAAAAAAACCCTAGTATCATTTACTAATATTAAACTTTAATTTTTGTATATAAAATTTAACTTAATATGTATATATTAAAATTGACTTTACACTAAATGTGAACACTAAATTATTTTGATAGTAAATAATAAAATGAGTTAATCATTTCTTAGTAATCTAAGAAAAGAGGTACTGTTATTTGGACACAGATGAGAGAAAAGCCATCATTTAGTAAAGACAGTAATAATAATTAAAGCACATGCACACACACACACACACACACACACACACAATGGATACAATTAGCCATTAATGGAAGTAAACCAAAGAGACATGGTGTGTAAATATGTTTGTGATGAAACAGAAACACTTTGGTGATGAAATCGGGCCGTGTTTCAACTCTCTATCAACAGTCCTGTGTGTATTCCTAAGAAAACATGCCTGGATATGGGTGATGTAAAAAAAAAAAAAAAAAATGTAATTAACCCAATTATATACAGTAAGTGATGTCAACTACAAAAAAACAAAAATACAAGATGAGGTTAAGAGAAAAATATGTTTAGTGCATTTCCTATATTGATCAACACTGAACAATAACGAAGAACATATGGTGCTTTAAATGTCAGGCAAATATTTAAGTGCTTAACACTTAAAAACATATTTAAACTTAACTTTATCCTTATGTTTTTGAAACTGTTTTTTTCTCTACTTGACAGATAAGAAATTGAGGAACAAAGGGGTCAAATGTCAATTCCAGTGTCACACGGCATGTAAATTACGAAGATGGGATTTGAACCTAGGCATTGTGGCGCTGGAGCAGTGATGCTTAATAATGCAGTATGCGTCATATAAAGTCATTTTTACTTTTCTGTAGCCACATTGAAAAAGTCAAAATAAATGAGTGAAATTACTATACTAAGAATATATTTTATTTAAACCAATATAGCCAAATAATTCAACATATGACCAATACAAATATTAATGATATTTTAACATTATTTGTCATTATATTCTTCAAAATCCAATGTGTATTTTAAATTTACTACACATCTCAGTTTTGGACTAGCCACATTTCAAGTGCTCCATAGCCATATGTGGCCAGTGGCTACCATATTGGGATACACTGACTACTTTCTTTTAGGTATTACATATTCTGCTTGCCTTTCAAGAGGTGGAGTCAATTGAAACCTGTCCTCACTTTCTCTTTGAAGGCAGAAACCTGTAATTCTAGCTCTTGGCAGCCCATCAAGTGATCAACTGAAAATAAGGTTGAAATTCCTATCTGGGCAAAAATCTATTATTAAGCATAGTGATAATTTCATCGAATTCATAGTTATATTTGTCATTATCAATTCAAAATCTGTATTTGGCTTATAATTGCATTGTTGCACTTTTGGTTGGAATGAATCATTCCAGAAGGCCCGGGTAAACAATCAGTGTTCTGCCATAACAGCCTCTGGACCCACAAAGATACAGTGTCTTTCTTGGCAGATATTGGTATGCTCGAAACAATGGCCAGACAGGCTGTTTTGCTGTTCAGGCAACAGATACCCATTGTGACCAAGTTAGTGAAGATTAAATAGGTCCCTCTATGGAAATCTACATGCAACATAAAATAGTAAACATATGAGAGGTTATAATTAACATCTGTTAGAAAATAGATAATTTTACATATATATCCACACAAATAAAATAATCAATATTTACACCAAATAATAAAAATGAAGATAAGTCTTGTTTTGCACAGCTGTAAAGCGCATGGATTTTTGTTACCACTGTTTAGTTAAATAATATCATCCCCATGACACTGCTACTATGGTGTATCGACTGTAATTGCATTGGGTACAAATTTGGTTGCTAGCTTATCAGCACAGAAATTATTATGTAAATAAATGATGATTATCCTGTGACCGACGACCAATCACGTCACTTTTTTCAGTCTATTAGTGACTGGTCATTGTGAATCTATTCAGTTCACGCACAGACTACCAAACTGATGTTGTATTGCCTCTCTGTCCCCCAGTGATAAACTCACAGGGCATTTAACCAAAATGGATAACAAAAATGAAATACTAGGGAAGAAAATAAAAGTGATCATGCTGAATGTAAAAGTCACGTAAACGGTAAACGGAATTACAGAAGAAATAACTGACCTGGAAATGTTGAAACTGCCACCATTGAAGAGGCTTTAAAAATGAAGCTAGAGGAACTTATTTAAGACAAAAATCAGCACAAATGGAAAAACTGATTTTGATACAAAGGATAAAGATATTCCAAAGAAATAACACCAACAAAAAATTCACAGTAAAGGAACTCTTGGAGATATCTCATAATATTGAAAGAGCAGAGAATAAAATGTTGGAAGTTGATCCCCACTTTGAAAGAAATAAGTCCACCAAGGCAAAGTAAAGATACTTGCTTATGATACAAGTTATCAATTCGGTCGGCAGCCGTCCGTCTCGAGAGACGATGGTGTAGCTTCTTAAGTGTCTATCTGCACCGCCGAGAATGGTTGTGCAGTCCGACTCGGGAGTGACACGGTATCTGTCTCCTCCCGTGTTGAATCGACATCTTACGATGACGCTGGAGTGTCCTCTCCAGTGAAGCTGAAGCTACAGAGCCTGGGCAGGGTGATATGGAGGGTCTGCTGTTGCCCATGCAGCAGACGCCCCCTCTCTTCGCAGCTGAGGGATCCAAGGGAAAGACGGAGTCAATACAGCTTGGCTTCAGGTGCGCCGCAGGAGTTGCCGGTGTTGACTACAACGTCAAACCGCCTTAGGGACTCCGGCTCCGGATTTACTCCCTTAGCCTTTCCCCTGAAGAGGTATTATACAACAAAAAAGCACTATTCAAACAATTCTAGGTAAGTATTTTACAAAGAAAGAAATCACTTTAATTCTCAATATGACTCATGTTTAAAGCAGTGTACAAAATAATTATTAGTTTTACTATTTTTAATGTGCTTGCATTTATGGACAAGAATAAGAGATGCATTAATATTTTCACCAAAAAAATGTAAATGTCACAGAGCAATCATGATTTATGCATTGATTGTTCACATAATTTCAACTTGCATTTGCTTTTTTATGATCCTGCACTACCATGCAAAGGGAGGATTGCCCATATGCACCTCAAAAGATCATTAATAACGATTCCAGAGAAATGTAAAAAGAAATTCACACGAAGCACTTGGGAATTAAAAAAGAAATAATTTTTAGAATTTAAAGTCATCTTCTTACCTATTCTGTCTGAGATAAAGAAAACTAGAACAACTTGTCAAGCACCCCTGCTGATAAAAATGTGTTGCACTGTTATCTAATGTATTAAATAAAATTAACAGCAATAGGTAAAGGGTTTTCAGTAAGACAAGGACAAAATACAAAGGGAAATGAAGAATCACCATGGATGTTCCCAGTGGATACTTAAGGACTTCCTGTTTCTCGTAAACAGATGTTCTGCTTGTATTGCCTTTGATATCTATCTGCCTCATTAGTTTCTTCTCTCTTGTCTCTCACTTCCCATTTATTTTTAAAAAGTACATCTGTGAATTTCTGATGGGAAAGTATAATATTCAACAGCTAACTCTTAATGAGTTCCGCTCTATGTCAGATACTGTGCTACATTAGCAATACATATTAAAAATAAATAAATAAATCACAGCTCTCTGAAAAATACTATGGGAACTGATACTTGTGTGAAATTGGAAACAAAAGATAAAAAATAACATCATGATTTTCTGTACATGATACTTAAGTGTTTAATACCACCTAATTTACTGGTATGTTTCTTGGGAACATTCATGTTCCATTGTTTTAATTTATATTGTCACAAGTACACAATACTTTCATTTTTGTAGAAATTTAAATAATTTCTTATCAGCCTTTCTCCCTTGAAGAACTTACTTATTTTTTAAAGTACATTTTATTGATTATGCTATTACAGTTGTCCCCATTTCCCCCCATTTGCACCACTCCGCCCTGTACCCCACTTCCTTCCAGCAACCCTCTCCCCTTAGTTCATGTCCACGGGTCCCACATGTAAGCTCTTTGGCTTCTCCATTTCCTTTTCTTTTCTTAACTTCTCCTGTCTTTTTTTTTTTTACTATCAATTATAGTTTTTAGTCCCTGCACCATTTCCCCATTCTCCCCCTTCCCCTTCCCAGATGATAACCTTCCTAATGATCTTCACACCTACGATTCTGTTCCTGTTCTAGTTGTTTGCTTAGTTTGTTAGGTTTTTTTTTTTCTTTTTTCTTTTTTTCTTCCAGATTCAGTTGTTAGTTGTGAATTTGCTGCCTTTTTAATGTTCATGATTTTGATCTTTGTTTTCTTAAATAAGTCCCTTTAACATTGGCTTGGTGATGATGAACTCCTTTAGCTTTACTTTGTCTGGAAAGCACTTCATCTGCCCTTCCATTCTAAATGATAGCTTTGCTGGATAGAGTAATCTTGGTTGTAGGGCCTTGCTTTTCATCACTTTGACTACTTCTTGCCTGCAAAGTTTCTTTTGAGTAATCTGCTGATAGTCTTACAGGAACTTGCTTATTGAACTTCACTTTATTTTTGCTTCCATTTTTAGTTTTTGAAATACATTCTTGTCTACATATTTTATGTCCTTTTTCCTTTGTGCATACATTTTAAAGGTGAAGTTAGCTGTGTCAGGTATAGATGATAGATAGATAGATGACAGATAAATAAATGATCCCCAAATTAAAAGATTAAACCGGAGCATACATGCTTTGAAGAAAACTATTTGTTGATTTATATCCTTTAACAATTAGGCTGTACTTATATTTTAGAATTGGTATATTCTTTACTTTTTAAAACACAGATATAACCTGAATTGACTTTATATTTTTCAAGACATTCAAGAAAACAGTGTACTTCATAAAAGAGGTCATATTGAACAAACCAACAGTTAATTCATAAATTTATATAAAGAATACTAATGAGCTAATTCCTTTTTAAAATTGTTTATTTTTTTGAGAGACAAAGAGAAGAAAGCACTGATTTGTTGTTCCACAACGCTCTAACCAACTGAACTACCTGGCCAGAGAAAGCTAATTCCTTTCTAATAAATATCAATGCTGAGATAAACTTAAAACTCTTTTAGAAGTCAACAATTATGCCTCTAATATGCACCAATATCCTTCATTATTCACTGATTATGATTGACGTCCCTGTGGAAATTTTGCCAATTAGAAATGTTTAATTCGAATTTTCTTATATCTTTATAGTTAATCTACCCTTTGAGAATTCTCTTTAAACAGGTTCAATTATATCTATATGTGTATAAGCTTTCAAATAATGTTGTTTGTAATATCCTTTCAGAAAGACACCTTGTAATACACATAAGTTCAAAACATAACACTATTGTTCAGGCAGCTCTCTCTACAGAGCATGTCCACCACCTTCTTTTTCCAGGGCCCGCGCTCTCTCTCCCTCTCTCTCCCAGCATGCCACAGCTGGTCCTCCCTCCTTCATCCCTGTCTCTTTTCCTCTCCCGCCTAACATCCAATGGCCCTTCTTTTGCCTAACTTGTTCCCTGAACTAGTTTTTTCTACGGCTCACTTCAACCTCTGTGACTTTCTAAATGAACTTCCATTTCAGTTTGGAGAAAGATTCTTAAAATGTGTCTCAGATCAAAACCAAAGGGGAAAGAATATTGAGAAGAAAGTTTGAATGTTAGGCTGGAAGGAAAGAGACACACATTGAATCAATACATTGAAAAATCACTTCTTTGATCATGGTTAGAAGATAAGCAAGAGATGTTCAAGAAATAAGCATGACAGATCTTGGTGGACTGAGACCTAAGTAGAAGACAAATCCTGAACATGTGTGTCTCCTGTTAACTTGATTGCAGTCTCCTACTAGACCAAGAGAGAGTTTTGAAAGGAATAACTTTCTGTGAAAAGTCATGGGATTCTCAATGTGAGACTCAATATGACGAATCACTAATTGAATGAGGGGGGCCTATAACCGAAAGCAGTACCTGCTGCCTGCCGCTACAAGAGCCAATTCTCAAGAGGCAGGTTCTGATGTAAAGGGAAGTGGTTTATTTGCAGATGCTGGCCATCTGGAAGATGGGGGACTCACGTCTCAAAGCTCATCTCCTGGAAAATGGGGCCCTCATGTCTCAACATCTACCAGATTGGGGGAGGGGTCCCCAAAGTCCCCACAGCTCATGGTTTTGGGGATGGGGAAAGGAGATAATACAGCTTTTAAGGTACTTTGCATATCTGGCAAGCTGACAAAAGGACAGATGATAAGCTTAAGATACTTTCCATAACAGAGACAAGATGATAGCCAAGCCTTTCCTCAAGGGAAGCTAAGCTACCCCCAGGTAAAAGAGCAGATGATAGGCTTATGATACTTTTCATAACAATGACATACGGTGCTGGGGTCAGCATTTAAGATTAGGGAGAGCCAAGAAGATGAGGAGAGAAGCCACTGGGTCTGAAAGGGGATAGATAGGCGTCTGCTAGGAAGTTTGGTATGTAAGGAGGAAGCCACGTGGTTTGGAGAGAGTCTGCCATGAGGTCTGGAGGAAGAAAACAGAGACTCACTGGGAAACCTGCCTGGAGAACATGGTGGTATGGCTGATGAGGCTAGAATTGCGGGGACCTGCCTAACCAAGCAAGGGTGACTGGGAGACGCCTGAAATGCTGACCTGTCACCAGGAATACTGAACCACGGACTTCCGTGTTTCTGGAAGAACATACCTCTGACTGCAGAATTCTGAAACTGGCCTGGTTTAGCAGGGGGAGTAAGTGTTTTTAGGTGTTTACAGAGAATGGGGCATAATGGTAGAAGCCCACCATTATTCTGAATCTGTAAAACTTTTAAAGAAACCCCCTTTCATTTCCCACCAGACTTTTGTAGTGGGAGTCAAGCTTCTTGGTAGCGAGCAATCGAATCCCACAGCTGTTCCGGAACAGCAGAGGCTGGGGTTCTGTAACAAAAGCCCACCTCCTGGGAAGATGAGGGAATTGCGACACAAAGCCCATCTCTACCTCTCAGTGGGGACAGCGGGTTTTTCTAAGGAGGGAGAGAAGAAGAGAACAAAGAGATCAAGGGATGTGTTGCAAAGTTCTCTACGTGCAGAGAAGCACAGTTCATTCCAGCAGGGCGAGTGATGGTCCAGTGTGTATCTTCCTGGCTTTATGTGATCCCGGATTCATATTATTCTGGTTCCACGGTTGAAGGTCAGCAAACCTCCCTGAGCTGGAATGCTTGAAGGTCTACGTCTGTATCTTTTGAAATTAGTCCTTAGGATTCTTACACAAACATGCTGTTCATCTACAAGCTATAAGTTAGTTAGAATCAGCTCTTACATACACAATGTCAAAAGAATAGTGGGTGGGTACAATTTCCCACCATTATGATTCCCCACTGTAGAGTCCATCTCATTAAAAATAAAATATTTGGGGCATTTTCGTTTCATTACCAATAACAATGGATACTGAACAGATGCTTTCTAACATCCTTTCACTTCCACATGTAATGTCCTATGTTTGTTTCCCTTTCCCCAATACCTTAAATGGGAGTTCAGGACAGCTCATCCCAATATACATCCTGGCCTCAAACCGCGCATGTATAAGTTTCTCTTGCCACAGAAAATGCACTAGTCAAGACTCCAGATGAAAATTTAAAAAGTAACTTAATTCTTGTCAAAGCAAGAATTATAAGCTAATGTTATATCAAGGAAAAGACGGGGCGGGGTCAAGCTGAGGATTAATTGGGAAGGGACAACCTGTATGTTCTCAGTAATTATATTATCCCTTTTCTTGGTTTCCCTTGAAGGGTTGTCTACCAGAGCCTTTCTTGTTCATATTTCATTACCCCATGATCTGAAGAGGAATGGGCCCTTCCCCACCATCTCCATTTCGAGATATTGTTAACAACCACTGGATGAGTCTAGAATACATGTCCATTTGTGTGCTAGTGACAATGACCAACAGCTACTGCCACATGGATCCCTGACTAGAGAGGCAGTTCCCAAAAGAAGAAGTATGCTAATCCAGAGGGAAAGGAACAAAAGAAGAAGTCAGGAGGCAGTTGGCAGACTCTCACTCAGCTTTCTTGCTATTTGTACTCTAAATTTGCTCGTCAGCACCACGTCACTTAAACCCTGCCCACGTTCAGTTCCTCTATTAATTGATTTCCCTGGTATAACCAACTGTCTTCCTGATCTTCCTAAATACCCTGATTCCTTTGGACTTACAAAGTCATTAAAACTTACCGAAAAGTTATAAAAGCTGTAGTCAATATCAAGTCGTTGATATTTGACTCACTGCTATACAATTCCATGAAATATTTGTAATTGACATTGTAGTCTTTATTTTAGTACTTTGTATAAATATCAGGAAAGCTTTACCTAATAAATGATAATCATAAAAACATACATATCAAGGGAATAAAATAAAGTTTTATTTTGTTAGTATACCAATTGAGTTATATTTCAGTTCAATATATTTGAAGCATCTACAATATTTATTTATATATTACATGCATGTACATAGCTTAGGTAAGACTCAAGGAATCAAGTTCTTATCCTAGATTTCTCAATTTATTTCATTCCTTTGACCTCGAATTTTGTTTTCCACTATAAAATATAAATATCATAAAATATAAGTATCATATCAGCTAATCTACATCTTTATTAGTATTTTGAGACATGTTTCTCATTTGTGTCTTCTATTGGCATTGAAGCAGAGGGCTACAATGAGTTGCCATTGTTTATAAAATTAAAAAACTATACATGTTGATGGATATTTCTACTAAAATTGAAAGATAACACAAATTCTTCTAGCTCAGCCATATATTTTGTAATATATTAAATATTTAAAATTGTGTTTAATATTTAAATTGAAATTCGATTCAAAAGAAGTTATAAGAAATCAGTAAGTCTCCTAAGTTAGTGAAGTAGATGAAATGATAAAATTCAGAATTTTTCTTTTTAAATATTTTTTTGTCCACACAATGGGAGCAATAGGCAATGCTTCAGGGAGTACATTTTAATTAACTCTTAGTCAAAAGACCTCTTAATCAACTTCACATTGTATTTTTTATAGAGAGCATCAACAACACTCCTCATAACAAGCAAGTTCCCCATCTCTCACTACGAACTCATAAGAACATACCAATTCTATGCACAAATATGTCTAACATAAATCCATTGTTATATGATTCATTACTTATCAAATATGTATTGAGTAACTAGTTTGTTAATACCAGAAGTATCTAAAACTAATTCCTAATGAATAGTGAATGCATAAATGAATAGTAGCATCTTCACAGCATTTTATAAAAAAGAAAAATATAAATAGAAAAGATCTTTTAAGAAATATTTCTTGAACACTGAGACATAATTATAGTAATGAACTGCATTCTATGCCTTAAGATATTCTACTAGAATTATCCTTCAATGTCAGATAATTACATGGCTAACTGGTATACTTGAGAAAGTAACAAAGTTTCAAATCTCTTCCTTAGAATGATAATTGAGTAGTACTTGGAATACTAATTATTATTCTCAGTAAACCTAAAGTGTTCCACCAGGCAGTTGTGTGAGATTTGCACTGCCATTCTGATTTGGGGGGAAGAACTTTTCTAAGAATAACTACTTTTTCGTTATACCGTGTGAGATATTTCTGTTTTATGTTGCATTTTGTTTAAACCAGCTAATCTAGCACAGCTCAATTATTCAACTTAAAACAGAGTTGATAATTAATGGCTAGCATTAACTAAAAAGTTATCAAAGAACGTATTTAGTGTACCCCTCATTAAAGAAACTATGTGATAGCAAAATTGGAAGTAAGGTAATATAGTTGTAAAATTTCCAGGACGGCAGAGGAGTAAATAATCCACATGTACACAGTGAATGCAAAAACCTAGAGAATAAAGGGGACTCTAATCATAAGTTATACCTGGAGTATACACTTATATAATAAAATCACATTCAACTGTGTACTACCATGAAACAAGCAAACAAACAAACCTATAGATAAGTGAGTAGTACAACCTAATTTTTAAGCAAGGATGTAATCCATTCATGCCACACCTACTATTAAGAACGTACTATGTATGTGTCAAGCATTGTAGTCAGACTGGTGATACAGCAGGGGAATAAGATCAGAAGTACCTCCACACAAAGAAGGATCTAGTGGTGAAAGACAGGAAATAAACAAATAGATAGAACAACTTACAGACTTCTGACGGTGGTGACTGCTCTGGAGAAAAATCGTAGAAGAGTCGGGTGTTGGGTGAGCATGGGGGGCTATCATTTTTCACCTTTCATCAGAGACAGCCTCACTGTACACATGACATTTGAGACGGGGCTGACATAGGTGAATGGCAAGCCATGTATATATAGCTGGAGTGACATTTATTAAAAAGAAAATAAGGGTTGGCATATTTACTGATGATGATACTTGATTTTTTTTTCTATGAATAGTTTCATTTATTTAGATATTACCATTTCTTGAAACTATAATAAGGCTTTCCACATTTCACTTCCGACATTGCATGTTTTAGAACAGTTTGCAAACTGGTGGCCTCCCAGACCTAATGATATTTTCAGTTTGCTTTATCGGCCCCATGAAATGCAAAAAGAAAAAGAAAAAAGAAAAGGAAATTAACAACAGCAAAAACTGAATTAGATAACAACCTTTAAAAATTAAAGACTTTCACATTAAAAATTAACATATCTTAAATGTAAAAAAATATATATCTGACGACTCAAGACAGGAAGACATGAAGGAAAAAGGAGAAAAGCCAAGCTTCTCAACCTTTTACACACACACACACACACACACACACACACTCACGCACACGCACGCACGCACACCACATTTGGGAAATTGTGGATGGCAGAATCTGACTGAGTAGCTCTCATATAGAACCTAGAGTCCACATTTCCAACAACCTTCCAGTGGCTGCTGATGCTGCTGGCAGGTCCTCAGACCAGAGCTTGAGGAGAAACGTGCTGGAGACAGGAGCAGTTTCCGTCCCCATCCAGTGATCCACACATCCCTCACCATAGTGTTGTTGACCTTTGTGTTACTGCCTTTGATGCTTGTTAGCTTTTAAGTGTTTCTTCAGTGTTTCAGATATGGCTTCTTGGATGAAATAAATAAATAGGGTGGTCATATTTAAACTAAGAACTGCAATTTAATGCAAACAGGAAATATGCATATCAATCGAAAGAAAAAAATTCCGTGTTTTGCCGTTTAATTGCAGTTAGTTGACTTTCACAAACATGTGATCAGACAGCTTAAGCACAATATATAAATAGTGATAGATCTCAATGGAGGACGTAATGGGGGGATGCCATAGATGAGCAATGTAAACATAGAGGAAAAAATAGCAGAACATGGTTGTTCCAGACGTCACAGGCATCCCTGCTGAAATCCCAGTTTCAGACTTTGTGCATCAACATATGCAGTGAGGGAATCATAGGGAAGTAACAGAAAGAAAAAAAAAAAAAAAACGATGGTTTCTAATGTGATTCTTTACTATGCTTTTGCACTAATAGCCAGCAGATAGGATATATACATTTAGGGGGAAAAAAGACTCATAGAATTTTGCTGGCCAAAATAAGCAGCTATACATGAATTTGTATCATAACTTAAGAATAACAAAGCTCTATTGGGGCAAGTTTTTCAGAAAACAAATTATTTTAAAAGGTAGGTGTCATTACTAACAGTAATTGTTCCTAAATACTCCTACTCAGATTATTTTTTATTGTATTTACAAATAGATATTCTATTTTCTTGCAAAGAAAACTTTTCTAGTTTTAAAACCCCTGCATTGAGAGGAAGGTATTGGATGTCCAGCTTTCTGCTAAAAAGCAAAACAAAACAAAAATTCACAAAAGATCACAGAAATATGGTTAGCTACCCAAATTGTAAACCTGTGATCCGTGAAGCCTAAAATCATGAGCTATGAATGTGTCTGGCCGTAAATGGATGTGCTCAGTAAGGGTTTCACTGAACACTGATTGTTCCGATCATAAGTAATTCCTAAAGCTCTAACGTATAGCATAGTGATTATAGTCAACAATACCATGTCATAAACTTTGAAGTTATGAAGAGTCTATATCTTAATTGTTGTCACCACAAAAAGTTGATAAGTACAAGTGGGAACCCAAAACACAAAACTTATTTATTAAAAAATTATTTATTCCTACATGTTTAAATTTTAGTCACCTTCAAAGTACTCTCCATTTGATGCAATACACCTATCGAGAGATTTTTCCCCACTGCTCAAAACAGTATTTGAACTCATTGATTTTGATGCCTTTTAGTGCTTCTGCCATTTTTTGTTTCACCTCTTCCACATCTGCAAAACCTTTTTTATTTGATAACTTTTTTGACTCTTTCATCCGGAGAAAGAAAAACAAAGTTGCTCAATATGCAATTGGGTGAATAAGGAGGGTGGAGCAGAGGGATCATGGCATTGTTGGCCCAAAACTGCTGAATACTCAGCATACTGTGGGCAGGTGCACTTGTAAATCACCCATCATGAAATGGGCAAAGGCAATGAAAGAGTCCTCCTGCAAAATTCACTGAAGCCCAGTGCAGCCTCTCACAACGCCAGCTGGTACACTGACACAAATGGGTTCCTAGAACACTCACCTAGTGGGGTAAACCTGTACTACAAGGGGCCCACCCTAGAGAACATAAATCTGTTTTGGGGGGATCCCCCTAATACAGATTATATATTATAGAATTGTACACTTAATACCTATATAATTTTATAAAACAATTCCATCTGAGGGGGAGGTACCCCTCCTGTGTGACAGGATAGAGATGTTAGCTAATGCTCTGCTGGTGAATTTATCATCGTCGTCGTCGGCAGCCGTCCGTCTCGAGAGACGATGGTGTAGCTTCTTAAGAGTCTATCTGCACCGCCGAGAATGGTTGTGCAGTCCGACTCGGGAGTGACACGGTATCTGTCTCCTCCCGTGTTGAATCGACATCTTGCGATGACGCTGGAGACTCCGGCTCCGGATTTTCTGTCGGGGTTTACTCCCTTAGCCTTTCCCCTGAAGAGGTATGCCGCAAGGCAGCGGAGGTTTTTTGGAATCAGAGTTTTCCTTCTCTGTGGTGAATTTATAAATGTATCAAATCAATACATTGCACACCTTAAACTTATAAAATTTTATACGTCATTATTTCTCAGTTAATAAAAACATACCCCAAGGCTGATCCTAAGAGAAAAAAATTAATCACAAAATGAAACTCTGCAATATAAAGCTATCCAAAATCTATATGTAACATGACTGATTATAGGGATTGTTTTATATTTAAAGAATTTTCCTCATATGAAAATATGAGGTAACAACACTGACATCCTATTTTTAATTATTAAAATGTGAAGAATTATTTTGTTTAAAATTCAAAGCCCATAAATTCAACTACATATATATATATATATATATATATTAAATATAGTTCTTAAAGATTTTTTTGATAGCATAGATAGTAGTACATTAAATAATTCAACATAAATTATACTTTTGGGATATCCTACTATTATTGTGGCTTTGCATTATTTAAAAATTTATTGATACTTGCTAGGCTTGAAAAAATGTAATATTCTTAAAGTGATCTAGGAAATGCACTTTCTTAATATTTTTATTGGTTGGTAAATCTGGATCATGTTTAACTATTTGAAAGCTATTGTCATATATAACTTAAAGGTGAATTATTATATAATAATGTATCATATTCTTGTTATAATACAATGATAGTTCCACATCACTTTACAGAATTTCAAAACAGCAAAAATGAGAAGATATTTATTTAAAGATAAATCTACAGGGCTTACATGTATTTTAAAGGTGATGCTCAGACAGTAAGAATAAATTCAATACATGACTGATTCCTGACATATTACTTAGGTTGAATTTTTTATGCTCACACAATAGTTGATCACACCCAAGATTGTATTTGTCACAAATAATGCCAAAGCAGAACTTCATCGTTTTGGTTTTACAAAGGCCAAAGCCAAAGAGAAGACCCTTCTCAACTCTAAGGCTAGAATCCAAAGGAGATGCATTCATATTGCCTTATGCAATAATTTCACAATCTGCTGTCTCACTGGATTCCCAGTTGTGTCTGGGGTGCCCAGAATACTGAATCTCCCAAAGAACCCCACAGGATACAGATGGTACACTCAAGATAAGATCACACCTTATTTACAAAGAGACTAATTACAAAGTTGTGTGTGATATATGAGGGAACCATAACAGAGAGTTCAAGGACGAGTGCCAGCATCAGAGAAGCTTTGCCACCATTTGATACAAGGGACCAATGGACAAAAGGTTACCAGAATCTAGGAGAAAAGATTCCACTTGTGTGGACTAGGGTATTTGTAGGGGAATAATGAGATTAGAGCAGGAACAGTCTCAAGAAGAAAATCAAAAGAACAAATACTTAGTCCTGTTCTCTTTAGTCTCTTGACAGGACTCTGTACTGGCTAATCCCAACTGGCATGGTGCAGAAGATGGGGAAGAGGTTCTGAAGGGGCAAAAGGGAAGATAACCAGCCTGAATCCTCAACAGAATGTGGAAAGTGTGCTTCGATTCTTTTCAAAGCTATTTTTTTAAAGCGAATGTTTATCATGAATGGTTTTAAGAGGAAAAAATAACACCTATTGTAAATCTTAGAGATGACTTAAATTATCATATAATTCTTGTCATTTTTTCAGGAAGACATGTTATAATGTTAGATCCACGAAATGGTAAATGCCATTATTAAAAGAATAGATTCACTTTTGTATTTAAAAAGAAAGGTAAATTTGAAAAAAATCAGTAAGACATAAATAAGCACACTGTATAAATTATAAAGACTAAGAATAGGAAATAAATTATATACACATGCATATGAACTGGAAACTTCTGGAAGCATAAAGTGTGAAGTTTTAACATAAATAAAACCTCTATGTTCACATATTCTAGTGAAATTCACTGTTCATTAATTTAGGGCTCACACTAAACACCATCACAACCACTGTTATACATCTTGTTATTGAAAATCTTCTCATATGTCTAACTACATTTTCTGAGGTGGTGGCATTTTGCTACACTGATGCACATTTCACTGTTCTTGATGGTCCTGAATCTCCCAGTAACTCAAAATCAACAATTACGTACCTAAGCCTGGTATTACATATACATGAAGCAGCATAGCAAAATGAGATAAACCTACTCTGGCCGTATAAGATGTAACATATACTTGAACGGCTAACTACTGTGCACATACAGTTCTACATTTCCTCAGAAAGTATAGCATGTAATTGTGTTTAAATCTTGGTTAATTACTAGACCCCCGTACCTGCAAAATGAGCTACTGAATCAATACAGGAAACATGCTTTGACAAAGTGTATTTATTTTATTTTCCCTGTGTATCACCAAAGCCTGCTTCTATTCTGCTTTGAGGTTCTCTCTCGTGGCATGGGTATGCAAAGCACCCTCTGAGAGTTCATCATCAGTAATGCTATGTGTCACTTTAACTCCCATACCTTCACTCACTTTTCACTCGTTTACAGTAAATGTGTTGACCGATTACAAACATTCTATCTCATTTAAAGAATGCGTCCTCACATGCTACTGTTGGGTCATGTGAGAAAGCTTTCAGTGTATTCCTATGAGAAGGTTATCCTCCAAATGAATATTAAAACCCCCTTAATATTTTCCTTTAAAATAAATCTAGGCACACTTAATTAAATTTGAAGGTTTTTATAGTTTCTATAACCGCTATGATACATTAATTTCCTCATAAATTTCTGTAGTAAACTATACATACTGAGTAACAGATCTGTTCTCAGATATAAGACAATGAGCAGATGTTAACTTACAAGAAAAGGGCAATAGAAAGTAACTTTTATTCATTGCACTAGGAGTCTCCATAGGCTGCTTTCAGGTGCCTACACTCTTATCTCCAGAAAGGTATGTTCACCCACACCCTGTTCCGCATCACAGAACCCCATCTCTTCAGCCATGGCGCCTCAGCTGGTAGAGAAAACTTCATGGAAGAGAGTCCTCTCAGTGGTTGGCGAGCAGCCTGTGACTTCCACCCAGCTGGGAGCAGGAGAAGGCAAGCGAAAGAAACACAAGATAGAGACGAGGCCCAAACTGACGTTCAAGGGCCCAACGTAAGCTGCAGTATCAGCCAGTGGGGCGATAACCAGAGTAGATGTGCAAAAGGAGAGACTGTGTCAGAGAGGGTGGGGAGGAGGGAGGGCCCCGTCTTGGAAGCTCTTTACTTCTACTCAGGTTCCTGAGCACAGAAATCCTTCCAAATCCCTCTTTGCATGATATTAAGACTCTCCATCCCTTCTAAATAACAGACCTCTAGTTAGACCAAGTGTGAGAGTTAAGAACCACAGTAGTAAAAGTAATTGATAGTAATAATAATAAAATGTTGTATAGTTTTAACTTAAAATATATTTTAATGAAGATTAAATTTTAGATTTTCAGAATGTATGATAATGAAGAACTTAAAGCATTGATTGGAGCTAGTAACTGAAGAATGGAAGTGGGGATAGGTGGAGGGGTGCATGAGTTTCTCTAATGCCTGTGAAATGACACCAGCACAGTGACCCACTACAGCTCAATATAAAATATTTTATTCGTATCATGGTGACTAGAGAACATGAAAAGGTATTATTTTTTACTATAAGCTCAGAATATAAAGTCAAAGGTTGAATTCACTCTCTGCCTGGCTGATTTAGATGTGACATTGGTCTTTTCCTATTCCCAGTACTCCTTATTCTTAAGCCTTCAACTTGAACAAGAATCCACACCACAAGCTCTTGGACTCTCAGGCCTTCAAATAATACCACTGGGTTTTCTGAGTCTCCATCTTGGGTCCTCAATCACAAGACTTGTCATTCTTCTTAACTGTGAGATCCAATATCTTATAATAAATTTCTTTCCAGATTATCTCTCTATCTACCTTTGCATATATTAGTTTAGTTTGTCTGAAAAACCCTAAGTTATACAACATGTGAATATACAATTATTTCAATAAAAAATGTCAATTAAATATAAAACTAGATCGTAGAGTTCACTAGGATGATGAAATAGTTTCAACTACCAAACCTATTTTCTCCCCTATAAAATTGGAGATAGTAATTACTACAAAGATACTACATTTTAATTAATTCATTCATTTACTCATTCACTTATTCATTCATCCGTTCAAATGTCAGGCATTCACTGAGTGCCAGGTGCTTGCCAGCAAGCTAAGACTACAAATGCTACTATTAACACAACTGGCACTGCTCTTTTTACTACTACATTTGATACACTACTGTCATTTCTACAAATCATAATGTAGATTCCTGACCTCAAGGAGTAAAAAAGAAAAAGAAAGCCAAATTAACAAATATTTTGTTTTGACAAATGCTGTGGTAGAAGGTAAAGACCTCTAAAGAAACAAACAGTTGTCTTTTCACTGAGATCTTCATGAAGATGTCTGGAGTACACAATATTGAATACACAAGATCTGTTCAGAAGGTATCCAGCCATGTAATATTAAAAATACAGACATTTAGTGAAGGAGATAGACGATAAAAGAAACACTGTACTTAGGACAACGACACCTCAGTCCCCTTCAAACTAGGCACCTTGGGGCCTCACACAGTTCTCTCAATCACCATCAGCTGCCTCATAGTATTTTCCAGAATCTCATCAATGGTCTGAAATCTCTTCCCTTTCAAAGGTGATTTTAGTTGTAGAAAAAGCCAGATGTCACAGGGTGTCAAATCTGGGCTATAATGGGACTGAGTCACCTGGGTGATTTGATGTTTCACCAAAATGCTCTGCACTAGATGTGATGCATGAGCAGGTATATTGTTGTGATAAACTCACCAATTAC
Source organism: Furipterus horrens (assembly GCF_987537825.1). Taxonomy (NCBI): domain Eukaryota; kingdom Metazoa; phylum Chordata; class Mammalia; order Chiroptera; family Furipteridae; genus Furipterus; species Furipterus horrens. The sequence continues at coordinate 16,505,041 of NW_028327171.1, forward strand.
CAGTTGCCCATAGCTGTGGCCTTCTGAATCATATGAATAGTTTCCACAGGGGGATGTTCAGGCTTAATGCAAAATTGGATGCAGATCTGTTGCTCTACTAACTCTGTCATTTTGAATGCGACGGCTACACAGGACACATGCTCACTCAATAGCATCTATCGCCCCCACTGACTAGGACAGTGACGTCATCATTGTTCACACATGCTCATTCCAAGCCACTCTCCTTGGCTGCCAGGTTACATCGATGTTGTGCAAACCATTCTTGTTATATTAATAATGGATGGACATTTTTCCAGACAGACCTCATAGGTCCTTGACCCTGAAACTGCATAGAAGTCCTGGAAAACTGGAAGGACTTTTCAGGAAGTAGAAGCAAGGGCTCAGAGACTTAAGAGACGTGGTCAATTAGTGAATCTAAGGCATCCCATACAAAGAGTAGAAAATGAACAAACTTCAGTTCTACTGTGAGAATTATGTGACATAGGATTACAACAAATCAATCCAGTACTGCCTTCAGTTGATATCAAAGACTTAGTAAGATCCAAAAGTTCCCTCCGTGGTGCATGGCAAATATAAGAACTTAGCCTATATTAGTTGTATTATCACTTTGTATAATGGCAGTATTAATAATAGCAAAAGTAATAGTAATATTTAGTATCACTTTTAATAATGCCTTTAATAAAACCTAATTTTTATTGAGCTAGCCATTTTTCAAACTAAGTTAAATTACCATCGTGGTAATTAAATATCCTATGAAATCAACAAAAACTTTAGTGCCACTTATACCAATGTTCATATGATGATCCACATTTTTATATGAATAATTACGATTAATTATTCAATACAAAAGTAGGATGAATCCACATAACACTACACTCTTTAGTACTGCCATCAAGTCTTTGTGCAATCATAGTGGTACCTTTCGATATAACCATTATTTTTCCAGGTACGGCCAACAAGAGAAGGGCATTCTAAGCACAGGAACAGAAAATGGGTGAAGTTAGAAATTAAATGTTTTTTGGGGGGAACAGCGAATAGCACTGGATTTCAAAAATGCAACAGACGCAATGTGCCCAGATGGTGAAAGAACACTAGTTTAATGTGAAAGAGATGGGAAGCCATCAATATTATTAAGCAATTGAGTTTCTAAGACAGTATTTCACTGAGTGTGATGGACAGACTGGATTGACAGAGAGTAGAAAGAAAAGTGAGGTAAAGGAAACCATAACAATAACAGGGAAGAGAGATGGCAATAATGTGGAATGAGAAAAGTCTGCAGTGAACAGAGAAATCATATAGCAAAGAGTTTCTACTAAAGCAAAAAAAAAAAAAAAAAAAAAAAGACATGGTCATCATTTCCTCACCAATTACAGCAATATTTTATTTCTCCTCTTAAATATGCTCATTACAAGTAATCCTTACAACATCAGTTTTTGACGCATCCCTTCTGAGTATAAATTTCTTGAGGTCAAAGACATATTTCTATCTTTAAAATATCCAAAAATGCTATCACAGCTCCTCACTCATTTAGTGGCTTTCTAGAAGTCTACTGAATAAATAAAATTCTCTATTAAAGAGAAATGCAAATATCATCTGTAAGATAAAATAATAATTCAGAATGAGTTATATGTAATTTAATCCAAAAGAAATACCACTTTTATACATCCACATTAATATAACTTTGTCTGATGCTAAAACCAAAGAAAATTACCAATAAAAAGTGAGGTATTTGTAAATTTTAGACTTTATAATAATCTCTTTTGCCTTTATCTTAAAAAAAGCAGGGTGGCAAAATAATTAATACAATAAACTCATTAATCTATTTAACCATTTGAATTATTACATGACATCAATTATCACGTATACCCAAGTTTCAAATTCACACACAAGCACTCAAATACACAAACGCACTATATTTTCCCCTAAAAAAGAAAGCTGAGTCTAAACTAGCAGTAATAATACTAATTGCCTCTATTTTATTCTATGTTAACCAATACACTCCCATTACAAGTGAAATGACATCTTTTACTTAAAATCGAGCTCTGTTTGTTGTGTGATACAAATTGGAAGTTTGCTAACTTCAATTTTACGATCACTCTAAGATAATGCTGATATTTTTCTGTTATCTTAGAACTAAAATTTGGTTTCAGAAGTCTCTAAATGAAGTAACCTTTAAAAGTCACTGTCATACCTCATCAATAACTTATTTTAAAGTGTTAAGTGCAACTTGGTTGGTGAAAATCACATGACGATTTTCTCCGTAAGTCAAGTAAATGAGTAAAATGGTGTGCCAGTAAAGAAATAAAACTGTGTGCCATGAAATATTTATCTATATTCTATTCATTAAAAATGAATTAAAAAACACCTGTAACTTTGTTTAGTGTAGTCAGTGATTGTTCACCTCAAAGCCATCTTAAATTTTTGAGTTGTTGCTTCTTCTATATGTTAGAACTACTATTTTATCTCCTCTTACAGAAAACCAGAATTTTGATTCTGTACGTGTCTTCAGCTTTTACTTATAAAATTTTCATTGAAAATATGAAATCAAAGGTACTGGATTACTTGTGAGGTTATATAAAATCGATTACATATATAGGCATTATCATTCACAAAGTGTTCCAGCCTCAAAATGCAATGAACCTCATTAATTTGAAATTGAGAAACAGGAATGAGAAGCAAGGGTTTAGTTGTACTTATTTTTACGCAGATAGATGATTTCTATTCTTCATCCAATTGATCCTTCAATTACCTTCAAAGGCATTTCGGGACCTATTCTATTAAGAAAAAGAAATCCAAGCCTAAAATCTCCAACAGAAGGTACAATGTTTTCTATTTTTAGGCTTAAATCATCTCATGTGGAGATATCAGGGTAAAGTAAAACACTAAATCAATTTTGATGCTATATGTGATCTACATTTAATAATCATAACCTGAGTTGCAAATTTTTATGGAATGACTAGTCAATGACTAGCACTTCATCTAAAAGAGTCTGTCATAAAGTTTTTTTTAAGGTAGCTGTTATCCTCCTTTTTCCTAAGTGAAAATATAAGACCAAAAGAAGCTGAGTAAATTGTTCAAGATCACAGATCTTATATATAGAAGAAATGATTCAAAAATCTCATGTTTCTAACCACGCTATTCAGCACATTGTCTCCTTTTCTATCATAAACAATCTCTGCTAATGAAAAGAAATCAGCCTTAACAACTGGGCCAAGGTTACAGTCACCTTACACCCAAAGTCAATGCACTCTTCAAAGGACAATCCAATTTTCTGACTCTCCCTGGCCAGATGAAAGGCAAAAAATAAAAAAGAAGTTGTGCCTTGTGAGATCCTGCCCATTTTGTTCCAGGAAAAGGGGGCTGTTTGAGCAGAATTATGTTGTTTTTCACTTGGCAAGAAAAAAATAGTTTTTCATATACATATATTCATATTTAATTGTGAGTACTCTAAAAACTGTATTTTGGATATAATATGTAATAGTGAATGGCAGCAAGCTTCTTTATTTTGGAATCAATAATCTTCAGAAAGCAACAAAATGCAATTAGAGTGACCCAGTTTAAAATGAATGATAGGGAAGAAACAAAGGAAGGTAGAGGAAATGTTATGCCTCAAACTTAACTGACGGAGCTATAAAAATCTTCAAAAAGAAAACGAGACAAAGCAAAATGTGCATAAAAGAAAATAGTAAAAAAAATTAAATGGCTCTAATTTTCTGACAATGTTTGTCAGTATAAGCCTGAAATACTTAGCAATGCATTTAAAGAGATCAAGATGGAAACTAAGAATATCTTTTTTAACTGTATTATTTTAGTAAATTATATGGGTCCAAGTTTCATGATGTGTTTCATTAAATGCATAGTCAGCTTTAAAAAAACTCCCATAAAAGCACTATAGAAGAATGTTTTCAGTTCTTTTCCCTGGTAATACAAATTATACTTTTATCAAACTTCTTTTAAAAATGATGACCTTTCATGGTTGTGTTCTTAAACTACATCATCACAAAGTTGTCCTTTTTTTTAAAACATAAGTTTCTGAATTTCTCTTTAGAGAAAGTTTTCATGTTTTTAAAATGACATTTCTCTCATTTTATATTTCCACACTGAATTATATTCATCACGTGCTGAAGACATGAGCAATTTTATAGACTAGGTATTTTGACTTTAGAACGTATCGGCCATTTGCTTAAACAGCTTCAGGAAAATTCAAGGAACTGTCACGTGTATCTACTAAAATTCTCTACCCTGCAGGACAGCCAAGTTTATCTGTGAGCCCCTGATTTATTTAGGCATTAACAAATACAGACAGATCCAAAGGCACCACAAACATGCACAAACAAAATATATACAAATACATATACAAATTTTGTGTTTATTAGAATGTAATTATTTATAAACACATTACTTTCCCTTAATTATTTATCATATATCATGACTGTGTTTGACTTATGGATGTCTACTTTTTATTTGTTCCATGTAATTTAAGGATAATTTTATATAAATGATGCAAAGAGGAAAATTATATTAGATTTATGCAAAATAATGTTTACCAGTATTTGAAGAATGGCCTGTAAATAATATTATGATCCAAAGGAGTATCTAGAATGTTTTGTATTTTAATTTATAAGTAATAACAAGGTTTGAATTTTCCCATAGATTCTCATACACATCCAGAACAATTAAGTGAAACATTATTGAAAAGTGTTCATTTTAAGATAATTCCCATCATCCCTCTGTTAAACAAGTATCCATATCTTAAAGTCAATATTCCATTTTTCTTTATATATCTCACAGATATAGAAAACTTATACTTCTGATATTCATTTATTTGTTTCTCATATTTTGTATGCAAATATGGTACACAGTTCCCTTCTTGATATATGTTTATAAAGAGTATCTTTTCTTCTAAAAGGGATTTTTCAGTAATTTCTTTTTAATTGAGGTATTATTCTACCTCTCATGCCAGTTTTAAAGATAATTACATCTAATAATTAAGTTTTACTTTTATACTCACTGCCTAGTAAGATATGTACTGCCTAGTTAAATTTCATATTTAAAGAATTTTAGAGCTGATAAATATATTATCAAAAAATTTTTAAAGAAGTTTTTTATGCAGACACCTCCTTTCTTAATAATTTATACTTCAGGTTTGTATACACCTACTAACCTGGATGCATGTATTTTAAAGATGTCTACAGCAAGGTAACATTTCTTTCTTTCTTTCTTTATTTTTAAAACGAGGTGGGGGAGGGGGAAAGAGAGGGAGAGAAACATCCATGTGAGAGAGAAACATCCATCACTTGCCTCTCATGTGTGCCCCGACCAGGGACCAAACCGGCACTCCAGGCACATGCCCCGGCTGGAATCGAACCAGTGACCTTTCACTTTGTGGGATGATGCCTAACTAACAGAGCCACACCAGTCCAGGCACAAGGTAACATTCAGATAACATTAAGTTAACATTCTCAATAGATGAGGTGTCTATAACATATGCTGCAGTTATGTCGTGGTTCTCCCAAAGGGCTAAGATGAAACGAGCACTTTTCAATCAATAACAGAACAATTCAGAATTTCCACTGACATATTAAGACCACATAACAAAGCTTTGTATACATTAAATACTTATTGAATTTCAGCTTCCATATCATACATTCATTATAGCTTTCTATGTGAACATACATTACTTTTAACATGTAACTGATTCTAAAGCCTTGCTGAATTTCCTCTGGATTTTTAAGTAAAGGACTTGGGACAACATACAAGCCAACAACCTAAAACACACATTAGAAAAGTTAACTTTACCATGTTACTTTAGAGTGATATTGAGTTTTCCTGTTTACAGAGGTAGCCTCAGTAGCAGGACACAAGGCCAAGCGTCGTTTTCACAGCTATATTGCCCCTCAGCTGACAGAGATCTAGACCACCAATAACAATAGCAAAAACAACAGCACAATAACAATAAACAAATCATAGTACGAAATAGACATCTTAACGGCATATATATGTGTTCTGGAAACCTGTATTTCCATAGTTATGAATAATATATATGGAATAATTCAAATCAGGTGTCACTTTAAAATGTGTGACTATTTACAAAAAGGAACTGAAAGACTGATCTCCATTGCCTGTGGAGGGCAACTTAATGAAAAAATATATCCATCAGCTGAAATCCCATTATGAAAACAAACATTATTGACTTGTAAAGAAGATGATAATTTCATCAGTAAGGGATGCATCTTGTTTAACGTTTTGAATTTTACCAAACTGCACAGAGAACATCCCATGAGGAATTGTCACCTTTGTGTCCCTAATTTGAAATTCATTCACTGATCATAGGACACGCCAACAAGGACACTCCCTCCTCAGTAAATCTGGAGACAGGTCATGGAGGCATCTGTTCTCCACATACCTACTTAATGAGGTCATTTGGTACACATGCCATGCACTGGGGAGCCCTTAATTTTTATTAGGAGCATTAATCTAGTTAAGAGTTAGTGAATTAAAATTATCTTTGAAATGAAAAAGAACACTCCTTTGTCTAATCTGCTCAAATTTATTGACATATAACCCTTACATATAAACTATGTTTTAATGGCTAAGAATACATGAGTCGTTCACGTTTTTATTAAAAAGACTAAGCACTTGCATGACCTTGAGCAATAATTAGAACTTAAGTTATTTTAAACTATGAATATTGAATTGCCTAGTAATAGCCATCTTCGATGATTTGGGACTTTGGAATCCCCACTGTATATTGATTACAGGAATAACCTTTCAAGCCACCATTTTTAATAACGAAGGGTATTTACATAAGTAGAAATGCCGTCAAGAAGAGTCAGCTACTCAAAACTGAAGAGTATGAAAAGCATTCCTGCAATGTTGTCACACTTACAGTCTGCCACACTGGGGCTGTGGCCTTGCTTAAAGGGCTTGTTGTTTTTGTTTTTTGTTTTGTTTTGCTTTTTCTAGGGGGGTGGCTTTTGTGATCCCCAAAGCAAATATAAATGGAAGCTGTAAACCCTGAGTTCTTTAAGGGTGATGATCATACGATCCAACTGAAAAAATTCAAGGCCCATATGACTTGGGGTTTTCAAATTAATACCTGTATTAAACAGAACTCAAAAAAAAAAAAAAAAAAAAAAAACAGAAATACTGTTGGGCTGCAATTTCTATAATTTTTTAGTATTTGGCAGATGTCTGATTCTAGAAGTGACCTGATGGTAAAGTAATCAAGCTCCACCAACCAAGTCCTTATCTAATTTGATGTGTAGGTTACCATGTGGAAAAATAGAGTAACAACCCACAACTATACAAAGTTATAATAAGCTAAAAATCAAGTCTGGAGACCCGAGGTTAAGGTTTCTCAGTTCTGTGGAACAAGATGTCCCGATGATTTCTAGTAAGCGAGCAATTAAAATGACAGAAAAATTACACTTCTCAGAGAATTCTGAATCTCTAATTCCTAGAACAACTCGAACGCCCAGTGACCCCTTGCAGGTAGAAGGTAGAACGTGTCTGGTGAAAAAAAGAAAAGGAAATGACAAGAAACCATAACAGAAGGAAGGGGTCAATACATCAATAACAGAAAAGAAGTATGATTTTTAATGAGTGCTGTGACTGAGGAACTTTGGAGAAAAGATATCTAAGAAGCATTCTGCATAGCGCATTTCATAAAAGCACTAGGTCAGTTCTTTTTGTGACTGAGAAACTTTGGAGAAAAGATATCTAAGAAGCATTCTGCATAGCACATTTCATAAAAGTACTAGGTCAGTCTTTTTAGGAACACCCGGAAAGAAGATTAACATTTCTCTTCAAGACAGCCGCACCGGGTCTCCTTTTATTACACTCAAAGCTTTTAGGCTGAGAACACAAGGCTGATTAAGGTTATGTATGTAGATTAATGTCACAATTCTTAATATTCTTCAGGGGCTAGTGTAGATTTACCCCATCTATATCTCCAGCCCCAAAGCCTCCTTCCACATTCACTAGGCTATAAGCATGATAACCTTATTTTATTTCCAGCACGTACTAAAACTCACAACTCAGGGCTTTCGTATGGCCTGTGCCTTCTACTGAGACTTAGCCAGGAATCACTCAGCATCTTTCAGTTCTCAGATAACATGTCACTTGCTGCATGTCTAAGCCCCCAAAATCGCCCCTGTTATTATCTCTCATTATAGCCTTTAACTTAGCTTTCTTCCTGGCAGTCATCAAATAATAATTATCTTAGCCTTGACTGATGTGGCTCAGTGGATTGAGTGCTGGCCTGTGAACCAAAGAGTCGCCAGTTCGATTCTGAGTCGGGGCACATGCCTGGGTTGCAGGCCAGGTCCCCAATTGGGGGCACACAAAAGACAGCCACGCATTGATGTTTCTCACCCCCTCTCCCTCCCTTCACTTCTCTCTAAAATTTAATAAATAAAATCTTTAAAAATAATAGTAATTATTATCTATGCAAGTATTGCACTCCCGTTCCAGACAAAAACTCCACTGATGAAGGAAGCTTTTCTCTTTTTTTATTATCTTTTTATCCCCAGAATTTAACAATGTGCCTCATAATAAATAATCTCTTGATAAACCTATTGAAAAACTATATATTAATCATAATGAACAATACCACTAGTAAGTACTATAAAAAGCACTGTTAACTAAACACATTTTACTATGTGATATATTATTATTTGATTTGTTATATCTGTTTTTTTTTTCTTTTCCTGTGTGTGTGTGTGTGTGTGTGTGTGTGTGTCTCACACCTACTAAGGTGGGTATGTATTACCGGGAAATTATTCTCTTCCCTAACACTTAAATTTATATACACTTCATTAAACTTCACATTTATACATGTCATTTCCATCGTGCTGAGACTATTAAAGGTGAGTCGTTTTCCAACTTGAGGGGCAAGTGTAAGACTCAGCACTGATTCACAGAGATTTTAAATCTACTGACTTGTCCTAAAGAACTGGTTTTGCCAGCAGATGGTCAAAGAAAATAGTTAAACAAGATGGATTTTGGTTAAGAAAGACTATTAGGTTTCTTATTTTATGTTAATGTTCATGTTCTCTTTTAGAGCTTTTTCGCAGTGTAGATGTCACTAGGGTGAATTATACAAAAAACACTCACTACAAAGATCCTGAATATGTAAGTGCCTCATATTTGAGGACCCAAAATAATGCATTTTCTTCATATGTATATTATATATAATAATGTTTCTCCGACACAGGGCACATGTCTCCAATGTTAATAAACTTATGAAGATTTTGTTTTCAAAAATGATTAAATTACATGATTACATTCAATCAAATATGACAGCTTTCTTTTCTAGGCTAGTTAGAACTGACCTCTTTTTCAGTATAAAATTAAAAACAAACAATACACTCCCATTTTCTAAAACACTCACTAGCTGATGTAACAGTTTCCTGGTGCTTCCATTACAAAATACCAGAAACACGGGGTGGCTTAAACAACAGAAATGTCTCAGAGTTCTGGAGGCTAGAAGTCCGAGATCAGGATTTCAGAAGGCAACAAATGAACAGCACGAATAAAAACTCACAGACACAGAGAGCGGCATGGCAGTCACCAGAGGAAAAGGGGATGGGGGTAGCAAAGGGTAAAGGGGGTCAAATATATGGTGAGGGAAGAGGTTTGACTTCGGGTGGTGGGCACACAATGCAATATACAGATCGCATATAATAGAATAGTACACTTTGAAACCTATATAATTTTATTAACCAATGTCACTACATAAAATAAATTTTTCCAAAAGATGTCAGTAAGGTGGTTTTCTTCTGAGGACCCTGAGGGGGAATCTCCTCCATGCCTCTTTCCCAGCTTCCGGTGGGTTGTTGGAAATGCTTGGTGTCCCTCGGATTCTGCTGAATTATCCCTCTCTGCCTTCTTTTTCACAAGGAATTCACCTCTGGTTCCTATCTCCAAATGTCCCCATTTTTTAAAAGACACCAGTCACATTGGATTAGGGCCCACTATAATGGCCTCATTTTAACCTAATTATCTCTGTAAGGACACTCTGCAAATCAGGTCATTATCTGAATTGGGGGGAAATATTTCAACATATGACTTTTGGAGCAATACAAATCAATTGTTCATAGCTGATTTAAAATAGCAACAGAATTTTTTATTTCAAGACACCACATGACTTCACAGGTCATCAATCAGAATGTATGGAACAAATAATTTTTTTAATGTTCCAAGTTAATTAATTTAATTTAAAAGATATTGCAAGTTAATGTAATAAACAGGTATTGCATATTATTGTAAAAGAAAAAAATAAGCTAATGTCTCTTCATTGGGTAAAATGCATTAAAACATAGTTAAATAAATTTAAATAGGATAAAAGCTCTAATAGAGTCCTGGCTGTGAAACCAGAAATAAAATAGGTTTGAACTCCAATTCTACTTTTTCTTCTTTATTTTTATTTGTTGATGCTATTGCAAACAGCCCCATCCTCCCCACCTTTGTCTCCTCTTCCCTGTCCCCAATCCCTTCCAATTCTACATTTTTAGAGCCTAACAACCTGGGTGCGGCCAATTTCTCTTGGAGTCTCAGTATCTTTATTAATAAAATAAGAACAATAGCACCTCCACTCCTACTTATCAAAATGCTCCAATTATTTACGCATCCGTCTCCCTCCACCTTCCACTCTAGTTGTCGGGTCCCGAAAGGGCAGGTAAGCTGCTCCCTTGACTGCCTAAGACATGAGTGTTGGTCAGGTGCGAGAACAGTGGGAAAATGAGAGTATGACTTGTGACTTAACACTCAAATGTTATTTTTTGTGATTTTTCTACTGTGATAAAACAAATGTTCTATAACTATGACATTTTGCATGGGGATGTTGATTCCTGTATACTTAGGGGAAAAAAAAAACCCCAAAAAATATATATATTTTGAGATGTTGTCATTAGCCGGTCTTTTGCGGATGGAGGTAATTTTATCTATATCCAACTGCTGCCCTCCATCTTTGTTTCCACTTATCTATATCATAATAATTGAAAAAACTTTAAAAGCCCCACATGCTCTCTTTCAAGACATTTTCCCCACTTACAATGAAGCAGTCTCAACTTAAAGGTATAAACTTCACATTTGATCACTTCTGACAACCAAGTAAACAAGAGACATTTTATTAAATTTATTATTTAAGTGAGAACTAGACTATCTGGATTAAGTGAAATGTAGATTAGACAACCTACAGTTTGTAAAATTGTTTTTACCCTACCCTATTATGCCTACTTTCCAATATAGAATATGCAATGTGATGATAACCATTCCTACATCGAAATACTGGTAATATTTCTATAATAATTGATTATCAAAACACTGTAAATAAAACTTATTTTAAAAAACATGTTAAGAATATTTAAAATCAAAATAACAATAAATTAATAGCAGTAGCCCAAACTCAAATAGGGGGCTGTAAATGGGCAGACCTTTAAGTCCTAACCACATGTCAAATAAAATTTCTATTTTAAGCATCCAGTCAATCCCAATAACTATTTAATCCCTATTATGCTGCCAGAGTTAACATATATTTCAAGATAAATAAAATTATCAAAACTTAGATTTTTTAATTTAAGCATAAGCAGTATCATGTGTCTAACTCAATACTGACTGGATTAATTAAATTTTTCCATTCAGATTATCTACTGAGGGTTTTTTTTTTTTTTTAATGTAGAAAACTATCTTCTTCAATTCAGATAAGAAAGAAATCATGAATGCTTACCAAGAGTAGCTGTATAAAATACATCTAAATCTAAGTGGTCTCATTCTTTTTCTTTAAAATGGAAGAAAGCACAGTTGAAAAAAAATGTGTTCAGTACATATAACTGTGATGGTTAACAGAAGCCAACTAATAATCAAGCAAAGCCTCGGCAAGAACTTGAAATGATGCTAAGACTGTATTTTCAGGAACACCGTGAAAGGCACTGTTTAAATTTCCATATGGCCTTTAACTCTCTTTTAGAATAGAAATATCAGAGTAGCTGCAGTTTATGCAGATTGGCACCATTCAGCTGACTCTTCAGATTCTAGCTAATGTCCACAGCTGGTTTCTTTGTTCTGAGGAGCCACTCTGAACCTTCACATTCTTTCAGAACTTTTATACTATCTTTACCTCCTTTCCACTTGGCATCTTTAAACCTGAAAGCAGTAATTTTTAACTGGTGTGTTGCAAGAATTTTTAAAACATGCAATACCTGACTGTTTAGGCAGGGACACTGATTTCTTTTCCCTTAGACTGTCCTATAAAAAAATGACAACACCCAACACAACAGCCATCCAGTGTGAGTGCCCTGTCTTGAACCATAAACACAGAAGTCATATAATAGTTGCATCTTATTGGTCATGCCTCATAACAAGATCGTGCTTGACTGGTTAATTCTTGGTATCAGAAATCCTTATATACAAGTATAGGCACTTGACTTTTTAAAGTCACTTTGTAGCACAAAGGGTAGGTAATGACTATTACTTTTTTGTAAATCAAACAACATTATATCTATTTTTGTCATATCAGCAAAAAAAAAATATATATATATATATATATTTTTTTTTTTTTGGCATGCCGCAGAATTTTAGAAATCGATTTATCTGTGCCATGAGATGAAAAAGGTTGAAAATCACTGCCTTAGAGAGAAGAGTAATGAGATGCCAACTGAGAGGCTCCCTTATGCACAAACTAAACTTTAGGTCCATTTTCACTTGGATTCCCTCTTAGCATTTCTAGCTGCATGCCTACTCTCTACTTCTGGATCAGGGGACATGCCCAGGTTGTAGGTTCGGGACATGCAGGACAGGCATGTTGTTTCTCTCTCACTTCGATGTTTCTCTCGCTGTCTTTCTCCCTTCCTCCCCCTCTCTCTAGAATACATTAGCATATCCTTGGGTGAGGAATGAGTGAATGAATGAATGAATAAATAAATAAGTAAATAAATAAGTAAATAAATAGACTATTTCAACAAACACGAAAAAACCTTCCTTTTTCCAATAACACTCACACACACACACACACACACACACACACACACACGTCATCTGTTCATTAAGCTATAGTCATTGAAAAAGATAGATCTCTGTATCTCAATTTTGTTACTTTTTTACTTCTGCTTACTATGATGTGATAAGTTTATCCTTTCTCATGATAGACTATTTTAATTGTCATTTAATATTAATGTCTCTATATGTCTTAAAACTCTTGTTTCTGATAATCTCTTGATGCTTAAAATTGTCTGCTTAACAATAAATTTTACTACCTTATGATTGAGTGACCCTACTTCTGGGTATTTATCTGAAAAAACCCAAAACACTACTTCTAAAGAATATATGCACCTATGATCACTGTAGCGTTATGTGCAATAGCCAAGATATGAAAGCAACCCAAGTGCCCATCAAGATGAGTGAATAAAAAAGCTGTGGTACATATATACAATGGAATAGTATTCAGCCATAAAAAAGAGGGGAATCCTACCATATGTGATAGCATGGATATTATGCTAAGTGAAATAAAGTCTGTCAGAGAAAGAGAAATACCATATGATTTCACTTATATGTGGAATCTAAACAGTAGCAACAAAAAATTGAAACAGACTCAGAGACTCAGAGACCAGACTGGTGACTGCCAGAGGGAAGAGGGTTTGGGGTACTGGGGGGAGGGTGTGAAGGGATTAAGAAATACAAACTGGTAGTTACAGACTAGTCACAGGGATGTAAATTAGAGCGTAAGAAATATGTACTGTCAGTAATTTTTTAAAAAGAACTAAAAAAATAAATTTTAAATATTTGAACAGAAAATTAAAAGGAAAAAATAAGTCAACGTATACCAACTGACAATTTTTCCTTCAGATAAAATTATTTTAAAGAAAATGATTCAAAATATGGTAGATTTAGACTAAGAAAATACACAGACACACATACACATATATAATTATGCACTTACAGTTGGTATATTTACACATAATTGAACATTAAAATGGTAATTAATATAATTTGATAATCAGTGATTACTATCACTGACAGTGTGGTCATTTTATTACTTTGCAGTGATGGGCTAAGTTAAAATCCATCAAAATATTATTACTTTAAACTGGGTATTATGCATAAGAAATTGTATTAAATTTAATAATAATGGAATAAATATTGTTATTAGTGATCTATAATAGTCACTCATTTACAAATATATGTCAAGCATGTACAAAAACAACTCTTACCTTATAATTAGATTAGTTCAGACATGTGAATGGCATATTTCAAATAATCAATTATAATTATACGGAATCCATAAAGTTGGGCATTTCTATATCTAAACAAATATACTCCTAAAAATAATTGTTTAGACAATACAACCTTCTAACTTCTAGAGGAGAATGACTCAACCTTGGCACTACTGACATTCTGCCCTAGATAATTCTTTGTTGATGGCAGTAGTGCTGTGCATGTAGGATTGTTAGCAGCATTCTTGGTCTCTATCCACTAGATACTAGTAATGCCCTCATACCCACACATGATTGTGACAACCAAAAATATGTCCTGTCATTGCCTCACATCTGGGGAACAAAACATCCTTGTTGGAAACCATTAATTTAGAGATTGAGATTGTCTGCTAATTTAAAGTCAAAGAGAATACTGTGCAAAATTATTTTTAACTTGTCAATAAAATGTGCCTTGTAAGAGAAATGCTATGTAAAAGATAAGGACTATATTAATATACACAACAGGCTATTGTGTTCTAAATATAAAAAAGTTCTTAGGTTAAAATGATCTCTAAATAGCATAACCACTTACCCCATTGTTCGTATTTATAAAACATTATTGGAAATACAATTTATCAGATACAAAGTCTGGAATAAAATATTAATTTCATTTAAATTAAGTTTTATTTAAAAATTTATTTTATAGCTTTAAGAACACTTTACATGTTATCTATTTTCTTAAATGCCGATAACACAATATTGCTGACTACAGCTACAATGCTGTATAGCAGATCTCCAGAACCTATTTCTATTGCTTAACTGAAACTTTATGCTCGTTGATTAGTAACACTCCGTTTCCCTCTACCCCCAGATCCTGGTAACCATCATCCCATTTCATTGAGTCTATGAATGTGATCACTTCGGATACCTCATGTAAGGAGAATCATGCTTTCTTTCTTTCTGTGACTGGCTTATTTCACTTAGCATAATGCCCTCAAGGTCCATCCATGTTATTTCATGTTGCACAATTCCTTCTTTATTAAGGCAGAATAACATTCCATTGTATGTATATATCACATTTTCTTTAGCCATCTACCTGTTGATGGATATATAGGTTGTTTCCATATCCTGTGAATAGTGCTATCGTGGATGTGGGAGTGCCACCATCTTTTCCCATCCCAATTTTCAGTGTTTGGCATAATCACCCAAAAGTGAGATTCCTGGATCGTCAATTCTATTTCTAACTTTTTGAGGAATCTCCATACCTTTTTCTATAGTAGCTGCACTATTTTGCATTTCTGCCAACCGTGTAACAAGGGTTACAATTTTTCCACACCATTGTCAACAATTATTCTCTCTCTATCTTTTTCAATAGCCACCCTGATAGGTATGAGGTGATATCTCATTGTGGCTTTTAATTAAGTTAACCAAACTCAAATCCTGTGAAATTCTGAAACATTCTCAGTGCATGCTATCTTCTTCCAGTACCATATCTCATTAATGGCCCCAAATCTCTGACTGACTTAGCTTCAAACCTTGGCTTCAAAGATTCTTTTCTGATTCAAATGACATAGTGCAAGGTCCTTTCCCTGGCTTGGATCTCTCACTCTCCCTGTCTTCATCTATATTTCTGTTATATTTCACATACTAAGCATTTGTTCAAAAAACATAAAAATGTGAAGTTTTCATATATAAGATAAAGAGAAGTTAACCAGATGCTCAAAAAGAGTTCAACATGTGATATGGTAAATGAAATAACTAAAGAAAACTGAAACAGCTTTAAAAGAACTAATGTCAGTGCTGACAGAGAGAGAGACAGAGAGACAGAAAGACAGAGAGACAGAGAGGCAAAGAGAAAATGAAAGAGAGAGGGGAGAACTACACATATTTATTCATGGTCAAAGAATACCTGGGATGTTAGACTTAGTTTTGAGCGCTGTATTTTAAGCAAATACTGGAAATGGATGACCATGGATGATCCTTCAAACAGAGTACTAGAAAATCTGATAGTAGTATAACACAAATTAATATGAAGATAATCATATTTGGTTAGCTATGGCAAGAAATGCAAGAAGGGAAAAGCTATTTTCAAATGCTAAAAATGGTGGGAAGAAGGGGAAGAGACTAGACAAAGAACACGCATGCATGACCCACGGACATGGACAGCAGAGTGGGAATTGTGGAAGCAGGGGGTGGGATGGACAGAGGAGGGCAAAGGGGGGAAAACTGGGACAACCATAACAGAATAACAATTTAAAAAAAAAAGAAAAGAAACAAATGGACTGTAATAAAAAACAAACTATTTTTTCTTTGTATATCCACATTAAAAAAGACAAACAAAAAAAAACGTGAACCGATGTGTCATTGTAGAAGTGAAATTTTAGAAAAAAGAAAAAAGTATGTGTGATAATCGATATTAAATGTAAACTGCTTCCACAAATACCTGAAAGTGTGGCTAACAAAAGTGTGTCAAAACGTATGCAAATGGTATCCTGGAGACAGCATACTCCTGACTCTGTAACCAATCACATGTTCCTCTTTATTTTCCTGTGAGTATATCAACAAATGTTTGGTAATGCCTTTATTATACATTGACCTAATAAAATACTGTTTGCTTAATTAGAGAGCAGATGTGTAAGGTGTTACCAACAGAATAAATGTGAAAATTGCTTTTAGGTTTCCATAAATACATTGAAATAACATCACACACACACACACACACACACACACACACACACACACGCACACACACATACAGCAACTAGTTCCCAATATTTTTTAACTTAAATTACTGAAAGTGAGAACAAACTATTACTTAATCTTTCATCTGTTGTTGTTTTTCTTTTTTTTTTTTTCCTTTAGTTCTAGATGTGGAAACTAGATATTGCGGGGGAGGGGGTCTTGAGGGCTACATTGATCCATTCCTTTTGTTAAGCATATGGACTCAATTACCCAGAGTTCCTGGGCATTGCTGATCACTGATGGAGACAGTTGTTGATGAAATGTTAAGCAGTATGCCTGATTTCATATCATTTGTTTTTACTAGAAGCAGGAAATGCTTTGCAGGAATATCTTGTATTCTCAGTGGCTGAGGTTTGAAAGATAGAGCAGTTAAAGTTTCTGGTCTTTGGCAGGTAGGGCTGACATCTGAAGGGTACCCCAAACAAGAACTCCCGGAAAACAAGGTCACTGATACCCAGTATTAGCTAGTCAATGTTGCCATTGCATTAAACCATCTTCAAGCCTTAGGAAAGGTCCTTTAAAAATGACAGCTTTAAAAAATGCTTTGATTAAATGTGCAAGTCTCACTGCTTTGGAAATTCCCAATAACACATATTTTGATTGGGAAGAAATTATGAGCAGAGATAAAATGAGAGATGACAACAAAATAAAATACTTTGTCCTGATGTGGGACACTAATTTTTGTGGGAGATGAGTGTTCAGACATGGGACAATAAAAGTAGGTACTACTCCTTTCAAGTCTGGAAATCTTGAGGATAATAGGATTATATGCATGATACCTTAAAAATGGAATTGCCATTATATGTAAACAATTTCAAGCTATGAAAGCAGAAAATATACTGGTTTACCAACTGAAAAATAACTGCAATCTCTTTATCACATCTCAATAGTTACTTTGCACATCACAATCACTCTCTCTTCTTCTTCCCAATAATCTGACCTTCATGTAACTGCTGTTGTGAAAACTTCACGCTATTTCATCAGTGTTTAAAAAGGTGAAGTTTAAGGTGCTTACAGAAGAAGCAATTCAACACCTTCTAGAAGTGTGCCTTTAAATCTGGTTTAAGATACCTGGGTCTTTCTTTTAATATTATAATATTCTATAAGTTTATTATAAATTTAATATTATAATTTGGGCTCTTTAAAGTTTTCTTCGGTGGGAGCAAAAATATAACATAAATACTCCTTGAAGGGTATTTTACTAAGGAGTAGAATTACATGTAAAAAGCTAAAATATATATTCTAGTGTATTATGAAGGAGGCTAAGATATAATGCCCACAAAACA
Source organism: Furipterus horrens (assembly GCF_987537825.1). NCBI lineage: Eukaryota > Metazoa > Chordata > Mammalia > Chiroptera > Furipteridae > Furipterus > Furipterus horrens. The sequence goes on from NW_028327171.1 coordinate 16,523,261, forward strand.
GTGGGGTAGAAACAGAAAAAGCACAAGGAGTCAATAGTCCATTTTCCTCACTGTTACGTGATTCCAGCTCTAACTATTCAAGGGCATCCTCCTCAAACCTGCAGGTTGCCCCTCCTGAACTTTTCATCATGATATCCTTACCTGCCTCAGTTTATTCTCCATTTTAAAATGTTTATATAAAAATGCACTGCAACTTTCTACAACAACAAAAATTCAGTGAGTTAAGTAACCTTCAAGAGAACTGACCCTTCTTGCCTTAAAGGTTCTTCCCCACCTTTAGGAGGAGTAACAATCTTTGGTGATTAAAAACCAACAAACAAACAAACAAACCAAAAAAATACCTCTGTCACTTGCTCTCCACTGGCAATTATCCATTTATTTTAGTGCTGCATCTCTGGAGGAGTTTTGCAACTTAATAAATGTGCTAGAAGAAGGGGTAACAAAATCCTACAGATGTAAAGTAAAATAACACCCACAGAAAAAAAAAATAAGTCAAATTAAATCTGTTTAGTCATTAATTTCAATCGATTTCCAGTGTTTCTACCACTCTTTCTCAAAATTATATTCAACACATGTTGTTGATTAAGGTGTAAATACTATTGGAAAGTTTTATGAATAAATATGACTCTCTGACTCTATGTTTAGATCTGAAAAAGGAATCTTCTTAATACGTTGTACCATTTCTAATATAATAAACACACCCTGACTTTTATTTTCTAATTATATTTTTTACTAGGTGTATAGGTAGTAGTTGATCCTGTGCAAATAAAATTCTTAAGCCAGAATTTCTATCCCCAGAGAAAAAACAGTTGATTGGATATAAAGCCATTCCTAAAATAAGGCACTTTAAGAACATGTGCACTATCTTATCTTTTATTGATTTTAATGGATTTTGAGTCCCGCAGAAATGCGTAATATACACTTAGGAGTGTGTAAGTGTAACAATAATGGTGATAAGAGTTAATAATCACTGAGCATCAGATATGCCAGACACTGTATTAACATGGATTTTCTTTTTTAATTCTTTCAGCAAGTCTATGAGTTAGGCTCCATCATCATAATTACAAATGAGGAAATTAAGGCTTAGGAAGTGTAAATTTCAGCTACAAAGCAATGAGGTTATTAGCCTAATCCCACATGGGGTGCCCTTATACCTCCTCCTAACCTCTACCAGCATTTCTCCCCATGCTTCCCATTTGAAGATTAGACACTTTTGTCCTTATTACTACGGAGCTCTGTACTGCTGAGAGTTTATTATACTTCAAACAAATTAATCAGCATAGACTAAGAAGACGAGTCAAGCAGGACTGCTTTAAAAATATTTCAGGTTCCCCATCACTGTCCTCTACTTAAAAAATATCATATTAATATATTAAAATTATCATTATTTTTAGCAAAGAAATGGTTAATGTAGTTTTCTTGTTTATGATCTACCAAATAATATCTTGCTGGGTCAAGAGATATGATAGTTATTTTTAAACTATCATTCTAAGTTGGCCAGTGGGCATAATCACACTACACAAAAATATTTTATTGGTTTCACATAATAATCACAGAATTGATGTCTAAGTGCGTTGGAAATAACTTGACTTTAGTGGCTTCTCTGCTTTAACATCTATTCTCAGTTTATCCAGAAATATCAAATATATTCCAATATTTATGTCTGGTTGTCTAAAAATTAAGAGATGTTATACATGTATTTCTTTTCTGTAGCTGATATCACTCATGTTTCATTTTCCACTGAGGTATTTGTGATATGCATTTTTCCTGTGAACCTCAACATAGAAAACAATGGATCATAAGCAATAATGTCTTTATTTCAGCATTTAAGAAATTTCACTCTAAGAAAATGTTTAACTGTAAAGATTTATGAATCAGAAAAAGTATCATGGAGTATTTCCTCTGGGCTAAAAGAGGAGAATCTACAATAGTTAGTTTCAGGTAAGTAGTATACCACTGAGGTTTTATCATGCTCTTCCCACACTCAAAGTTCTCTTTAAAACAACCGTCAAAATCAAAATTTAACAGGTAGACTTGAATTAATTTTTTAAAGTATATTGTTTAAGTCAAATTTTAATGTGTGATTTTTTTTCATATTACAGAAATAATAATCAAATACTCGGTTGTCAAGCCGATGCTGAGCAGTATAAGAAAAATTCTCTAAAGAGGTCGAGATTAGTTTCTCAGATTTTAATGTATCTAAGAATTAATTGACGACTTTGTTTAAAAGCAGATTTTCAGGCAAAACCCCTGATTTTAATTTAGTAGAAGTGGGATAAGATCTAGGAATCTGCAAATTATTGGCCCAGTCAGTGACTCCAATAAGAGATGAAGAGATTACTGTGGAATTAGCATGGCCTTACTTCTTACATGAACTGGATAAACGGGTGACGGTAGGGCAGACCGAACGTGAGAGAATCCAAGCAGAGGCGAGACCAAGCCAAGGTGATTGATCCTAGCTTACGAGGTTCAGATTAGAAAAGGCGTCCAGGATCAACTCATTTTCTCGTCTAACAATTTAAGGTGAAGCTTGATCACTTCCTGTGGAACAAATTTACTTTATTTTTGAATTGCAGAGTTGCGAGCTATAAACTAACCTGGGACCCTACTTTCTCTCACACTCTGAAACCTGGCATTAGTTTTGCTTTCTACTTTATGCACATACTTGCAGGTGGAACTTTCAAGTATATCTAACAAGTAAGTGTCTAAAAATAATCAGTCATGAATATTTGAGTTATTCATATATCAATATATTGGTTCTATATGCATGCATGTTACTATAAATATCCAGGTAATTACTCTTTGGAAATGCATCTTAACAGATATTATCAATTTAATGATTATAGAACATTCCTCTAAATTTTTGTAGTTATCATGAGTTAGTATATGAGTAGTGTAACCACTTATTGAATCAAAGTTACAACCTTAACATTTTGCATTAATTTATGCAGTTAGACAACAGAAACTTATTAGTAGAAAGATTTTCAAATTGAAGTAAAATATATAAAACTGAATTTTAAAAATAAATCATCTGTCTGAATACCTTATATCTTGTACAGTATGGCAATGCTGGCCAAAGCATATTCAATAACAAATTTATATTCATGCCTAGATTCCTCATTTGTAATATTATTGAAAATATTTGTAATTGGTATTATTCAATAACACAAAATTATGAAATAACAATTATCATGACAGTTGATCAGGAAAGAATGATCTGTGATTTATAATGCTTATTTGAAAAATAGAGTTTCTAATTCTGAAGTCAAACCGGTGAAAATATTAAGTTTTATTTTAGACGCTGGGTTGGGCTGAATAATTGGTGTTTCTAAAGATCTTCTAAACCTACATAGAAATCAAATCTGAGATTCCAAACTATATAAAGATGCAGAGTTAAATAAAACCTTTTAAATCCAAATCTATGTAATCCAACCTAATTATAGCTGTATCAAAAGACCTCTCAAAACAGTAAAACTTTTATTATTAAAAGGCAATACAACTTATCTATTTATATATGAAAATCAGCCATAAAGTAAGTGAAGAAAAACTAAGGGAAGCAATATAGATAACAATAATTAAATGTAACAGAAAACAAAACACAGAAAGTTAGAAAGGAGGTAAATAAAATAATAGTTTTTCAGAATGAATATATTTGTGACCAAAAAAACAGAGAAAACTGCACAGTGTTAGACATAATAAAAGGAGGCAAAACATGTATATGGGTAACTAATATAATATAAAATAAATGGAAAAATTAAAATGTATAGAAAACATGTTTTTTATAAAATGTAGTCTACAAAGCTGACCTATAGATTTCAAACCTAATGGGAAAAAATGGAAATTATTACAAGTAAACTATTTAAACTGGTATCTGGTTCATATGCTTCACAGGTGAGTTTCAAAAGAATTTATAATAAAAATAAAATTTTAATATAAATAAGTGAAGAATAACATACCATATTAACTTAAGAATGCAGATACAGATTTCAAAATAAAATACTAATGGAAATACAGAAAGCATGAAAAAATGAAAAACGTTTCCAACTGTGCTTATATTGTAAATTCATTTGCTTTTCAACATTTAAATGTAAAACTATCACACAAATGCTCAGAAATAAATACTAAAATTCTAATAAAGTTTATTAAGAGAATGTGTTAATCTCTAGAATTATAATAACTAGTTCTAAATGTATTCACAATGCAATATGAAAAATCATATTTCTGAGCTTTTATTTGTTACATTCAATAAAATGGTTGTCTACACTACGTATATTACATACATACACTCTTAAAAGGGGAGTAAATAGAAATTATAACAAAACTAGTGAAGTATAGCAATATACAAAAAAGTACTCACAAAGCAAGATTTTAGAATTGTTTATATGGGCTAATGGCCCTTTTTAAAATCTAAATTTCCTTAAAAGGCCAGGAGTGCCATGCTAAAATGCTAATGTTATCTGAGGGAAACAATAAGCAGAACACTATACATTTACTTTCTAATTCTAGCGGAGGTTCCAGCTGGAGCCTAAATTGGGTTCATTCAGACTAACCTGTCTGAACTTGTCTGGTTGTCAGGATTAACGAGTGGGCCACAAGAGGTCTATTTGCCTAGGGGACAGGGAGTCTTCTGAAAAAAGAATTCACTGTAAGGTAAACAGAGTTTAAGGGTGTGAGAGAAAGGATGATTTTTAGTGCTCCATGTTTGGGCAATCCCATAGAGTCTTACCAGAACAGGTCTCATAGAAGCTTTACCATGTGCTAGAGAGAAAGATGCCACAAGTTATACCTGAAATGGAACTGGGACTAAAATCTCCAGAAAGCATTGAAGAAAAAGGTATCATGAGTTTGAGTCCCAATTATAAAGCTTACTAAGATCATGGTTAAATGATTCTCTTTTCTTTAGAGAGACTCTAGCTTGTTACAACAAAATAACAGTGGAAAAGTGTCTTGGAAGGGGATTACCTAAGCCACTATTTTTGTCACATCAGAGACCTTATTAAGGGAGAGCAAAAAACTACTGTCTTGGAGAAGATGGAAATGAAGACATTCCTACACTTCTCTGAGATCCCAAGATGTTGACTTGGAAGAGGAGGAGGGGCCAACAGAAGTTGTGAAATAACAATGTTACAAAGTTATAGAAATATTCTGCATATTGGTTCACACTACAGTATTTGTCACAAGCCTATTATGACATCAGACATAATGCTGGGTGCCAAAGCCATAACATTGGGCCACAACATCTACTATGATGAATTTTATCCCTTGCCTAATGTAGCCTGGGAAACTTGAGTTGCAGAAAATTTGGTTTCTGATAAAGGAGTTCTTTTGATTTTATTCCTCAGCTCAATTTAATATCCAATTATTAAGCATCTACCATGTGAAATGTTATAGCACGGTGTGGGTTTCCTAGAAACAGCCTCTGACTTGCTGTAGCATGTATGATGTTTATTAAGAAGTGCCCTTGGGATCAACAGCTATGAGAGGAGAAAGATGCAAAACTGAGAAGCAGCCGAAGTCAAGCTACAAAACACCCGACAACCTGAGCTAACCCCACTGAGAGAGCCCTGCAGTTGGACGGGTGCTTTAGAATTTTCCTGAGACAGGCAGTGAGGACCAGACCTTATATCTCCCCTCAATCAGAAATTGGCTATGAACACAATCAGGAAAAAAGAGTAACTTAAAGCACAGGAAAATATATGACTTTCACTTTCCTATCTTTGTCATAAATTGGGGTAGTTTATGAAATGCAAATTTAAAAAGTAGATCATGTTAAAATTGATCCATGAAAAATAAAAGCATTTTTGTGTTTGATAGTACTCAATGTGAATCGGATAGAACATGGACATTTTGTAAATTCTAATCAGTCAGCTTGAATACTCATTTGATCAGTTGCCTATAAAATTACTATATCATCTAATAATTTAGAGTAATAAATTATGTTGTCTTCATATGCTCCTACCCCAACATATCCACTCACATGTTATTTAAATTTTCAAAAGCCCATTTATATGCATGATCTTATGTAATTTTAACAACAGTAAATGGAAACTTTAGCATATAGCTTCCTCATGGTAACATGCAGAGAAAGATGTGGCTGAGAGAGTCAGTGGTTGATTCCAGTGCTCATGTTTTTGTTTGTTGCTATTGTTTCATTTTGTTAATGTTATTATAGCTGTCCCAGTTTTCCCCCTTTGCCCCCTTTTACCCAGCCTATCTCCCACTTCCATAATCAGTCCCCTCACCATTGTCCATGTCCATGGGCCCTTCATATATGTTCTTTAAATGGAACCTTTAGCATATAAATTGCCTCACGGTAACATGCAGAGAAAGAAGTAGCTGTGAAAGCCAGTGGCTGATTCTAGTTCTCATGCTCTTTTTATTAGGCAATTCAGAAGGGTCTTTGCCATCAGTTATAAATCCATTAAAAAGAATCAAACATGTAATTAGAAGACTAATGCAGTGTTATTTTATGGACATGAAAAACCCCATCCAAATTTGATTATTACAGGGTATTTAATCTGTAAAGTTTAGTTATATCAGCATATGAATGAAATATAAAAATAAAGAAAATAAAATGTAAACCTAACACTGTATAATTTCTTCAATGACTATAGGGATAAATTACGGAATAAACTATGATTAATTAACCCCATAATTCCCTAAATTTGTCCATATTTAGATAGAGGGGAGTGGTTAAAGTAAAAGAATTTGATTTTATCAACAAGAATGAAGTAAACTTTAGAGAAAAGCTGTGATTTTTGCATTGGTGATAACTGTATGGAAGTAAAGTAAAATCAGCAGATCATTAATAAAAGGTAGTACTTAAGTCCCATAAAAGGAAGATATTTGCACAGATGGGCCAGTAAAAGATTATATAAGCTAGAGGCCTAACAATTTATTTCTTTAAAATTTTTCTCTTTGGAAACCCAAATGTAAGAACTCTGTACCTAAAAATCAGTTTTAAATGACAAACCAAAAGGAAGGAATTAAAAAAAAAAAAAAAGTAGTGTCATGATAAAAATAATCAGATGATTGGGATTTTCCCTTTTCATGTAACACAAAATTAATTAATAGATTTTTTCCAAATGCTTTACTATTAAAGATATATATATATATATATATATATATATATATATATATACACACACACACACACACACACATATACATACACAAGTGTTTTTAGGTATTTTTAATGCTTTATTTTCATGATTATCTTATCAGAGTTATGTAGTATATGAGAAATCTCAGGTAAGTAAAATTAAACTCAAGACAAAAGATCCTTGGATATACAGAATTTGAAAAACAAAACAAAGCGAAAATCCACAGAATATTCTACCCCAGTAAATGAGCAGTAAAATAGCCATTAGCAAGGTAATGAGATATAAAAGAGGATAAGAAAACTGTGTGTAACATATTAGATATGAGTTGATTTAATTTGTTTTAATACTTTTAACTACTGATGTTATTAGTGTGTACTTTATCTATAAAATTATGTCAGTATTTTTCTGAAATTTTAGTGCATTTCCATATTATATTCAAATCGATTATTAGCATATTTCCATTAAATCCCAGTAAATGGAATAGTTTTTAGTTTATCGTTTAATTTTGTTTGTTTCAGCAACTATATCCATACCTTCAGTTAATATGAAATACACAAGAAGAAAATGCATCTATTCATTTTTGTTGCTCATTAAACATCTGCTCATTAGCCACCTCCTGGTTAATGAATACTCAGAATGTAAATAGCAATGTATTAGTGAAACTAGTTCTGTTTTTAAGTATATTTATCTATTCTGCAAGTAATTTTTATTTAAAAAAATACATATTCAGCCAAAATTCACTTAAATCATATCAAAGAAATCACTGAAGAATTACAAGTTTTATCTTAAATACCCCAATAAAAATTAAATTTCCTTAGAGCATTTTAAGTATATAATTATTATTAAAGAAAACCTAACAAAACTATTTAATTATTAATTACATAGCTTCTCTTAACTTGTGCAAACCAAGTGATTCTGAGGAAGGATATAAGCTATTTCATAAAGCAGCTATACATACTTAGGCAGATTGCCTTCATTTCAAATGGTGTTAGTGTAATAGGGTAGTCCTCCAGGAAATGGGGGAGGTGTTGGGAAGAGCCACGGACTGCACCTGTGTGTTGCCCTGGGGCAACGCACCCTGACTCAACAGAAAGAGGCATGCAAGACACGTGTATTGGGCAGGGAAGGAGTTTGGACAGAGGGAGATACTCTCCCCTCTACTTCGGCACATAGTGGATTCTGGGGGCCACTTTTAAAAGCTGAGCTCATGAAAATACCCAGCACTGTGTCCTCCCATCGCCTTGTTGGTGCATTAAGCCACCAGGGTCTTCGGTCCCTGGGTCGGTGGGCCTTGGGGGCCACGTGATCCAGAAGCATTGCCAGCTAAGTCCCTGGGCGCTCTGGAGCCTGCCTGGCTAGGAGTGCAGCCGAGCTGGGCCGGTGAGGCAGAAGGGGAAGAGGGGCCCGGGCCAGTGGGCCTGGTAGGCTGCGTGGCTGGGCAGCAACCCCTGCACCCCTTCCCCACATGGCACCCCTTGATGGCAGCAGCCCACTCATATCCGTGTGCGTTTCTGTAGCGCTCGTCCCATCAGCGACATCTTCCGCCATTGCTGCTTCTCCACAACTGGAGCTCAGGCCAGGCCTCGGACCTACTGCACAGACCTGCAGGATGCCACCGGGCCAAGTGGCTGGCACCAGACGCCGTGGCCTGATCAACAGCGTGCCTCCCAACATGGCCCGAAGCAGACCACGACCAGAAACATGCTGCAGCTACCTGCGCTTTCCCAAGGAACAGTGCCTTTACATGGGAAAAAGAATTCCAGGTGTAGCCTAGCATTGGTCTGACCTGGCAGAGGGTTATTTTCCTTTGGATATTTTGCAGGTTATAGGTTCTAAGGCAGAAACCTATCACCTATCTTTATTTCAAGTTGTGTGGTCATAAAATAAAAAGTTCCTTTTCCTTTCCACCAAACTCTGTCCCCAGAGTTTTTGCCTGTTTTGCTGGCAGCAGTTAAGACCCACCCATCCACTGGCTGATTTCAGTAGCATTAGTAAGTCATAATATATCCTAACAGTAAATATTAGTTTTATTATTTAGAGGTTAGTTTAATAAAAAGAGATGCATAAATTAAGAAGAAAATAAATAATTGCCGTTTAAAGAAAACCTTTTCATTCTGACAAAATTATTAATTTTTCATAGATAATTTGTTATTTGGGTTTTTTTGCTAATTAAGCATTTCCTCATACTTTCTTCTTTGCCAAAAAGCAGAAACTAGAGTTTAGTTTATTCACTTTTCCTTATGCCTTGTAGACATTACCTCTAATTAAACTGAAAAAAATCAATAAGAATAAAGTTTCCCTGAACTACTATAGTATCTGTGCAAACATGCAATGGAGAAATGAACTACAAGTCCTTGTTAGTGCTGACAAGAAAATCTAAACGAAGAGATGAAGCAGAAGTCATTGCAAAGGAAAATCTACACAATGTCAGGTAGTAGTATGCTAATAAGGGTTAGTAAGAAGTAGAAAAAAAGGAATTATTTTCAATACATTTTTAAGGAAAATTATATATATGTATACATATATACACACAAATACATATATAGTAAAACTATATATATATATATATATATATATATATATATATATAAAATGTCTTCCATATAAGAAAATTGAGATTTAATTGTTTAGATTTATGAAAAAAGAATCCGATGACATTACAAATACCTATGAAGAAGATATCTAAATTCAAGAAAACTTTTTTAAAATTGAGTAAAACAACCACCAGAATACTAATCCTCTGTTATTTGCTTGATATTGGGATAGACTTAAAACATAAAAAGACAATGAACTGCATTTTCCTTACCATCAGGGAGCTCAGAGTCTCCTGTAGAAGACAGATACATCATCTAGTATTAGGCCATATTATCATATAATTATATAAAATGTAGGAAAAATATGTGACTCCTATTGAGATCTGAGTTTTTCTGACCACTTTACACATATTTAATCCCCTCCCATCCTAAGAGTAAAGAACCATTACAATTATCCTTTTCTAGGCAAGAAAGCTGAGTCAAAGAGAGGTTAAGTATCTGCCCAGAGTCAGACAACTAGTGACGCTACCAAAATTTAAACCCAGACTGTGGATCCAACAGTTGTAAAAACTATGTATCGAGTATAAATCTTCCATACACCTGGTACACAAGGAGGTCACAGAAAATGGTCTTGAAAGAAAATGACACTTCTGCAGACAGACATAAAAGAAGGGAATGTGGCTGACGTCATCTGATACACACCATGTTAAACCAAAGTGATTTGAGGATTCAGATTATTGTACTGCTTTTGAATAAACCTAATTCAATTTTCAATACCAACATATGACAGAAACACTGATTAATTCATTGCCATTAACATTTAGTTTCTACCAACTCTGAGGCAGGTCTTGCATATTCAGTTTGATTTACGTTAAATCGGTTAATATCCATAACAATTCCATAAGGCGAGCATCATTATGTCCATTTTACAGACAAAGGAAACATTTAAATGCTATGGCATTTCTACTATCTTATCCTTGTCTTATTTTAGAGGCATACGATTTTTAACAGGAGATTGAAGTGGCGTCCACAGTGGAAGAGAATGTGCTTACCTTTTCTCACCCCAATCATCATTTGACAGTTATATATCTTGAATTCAATATTAAAATATCAAATATTCCAGGAGAGTAACAAGGACCAACTCATACAAACACTGTGTTCCATTGCTTTTCAGTATCTTCCACAGCTTTGAAAAGGAAAATCAGCCCTGGCCGAGTGGCTTAGTTGGCTGGAGTGTCATCCCATGTACCAGAAGGCTGTGTGTTCAATTCCCAGTCAGAGCACATACCTAGGTTGTGGGTTCAATCCCCAGTGCGGGCATATCCAATCCAACTGATGGATGTTTCTCACAACGATGTCTCTCTCTCCCTCTCTCTCTCTCTCTCTCTCTCTCTCTCTCTCTCTCTCTCTCTCTGTCTCTCTCCCTTTCCCTCCCTCCCTCTAAAAATCAATAAACATTCTTGGGTGCAGATTTTTTTAAAAGAAAAGGAAACCAACTTTTGGCACAAATCTACAACAAGATAGTATTTTCAAAGATCTGGGCAGCTAGACTGAAATTCCTATTTTGGTAGGTAAAATGTACTGATAAGTTTTGTACTAAAATTTATCATTAACAAGCACATTCTTTCTCCATCCCTCCCTTCTCCTTCCCCCAAAAACACAGACATACACAGCCGTTAAATAATATATTTGAAAACTATACTTTTTTAATGGATAAAATGGTTAAAATATCAACCAAAATACTTGATTAACTTGTTGTAAGTTCCACATCCTGTATGTTTGGATTGTTTTCACTGTCTCCATGATGCATAAGCAAATTACCTTTTAAATTATCTTCTAATAAAAAGACAAATTGCTAACACTGTATAAAACAGTGTTCCTTCAAAAATACGTTTTCCCTTAAAACAGAAGCTACTTAGTAGCTCCAGAAGCGGTGCCATCCAATTCATGTATACTCTCTCATTTAGTTCTCAAAATAAATCCACAGGATAGGTGTTATTATAGTCATTCTTATTTTATAGATGGTTAAATTACTCATCCTAGATGTTAACCTGTTACTAGGATTCTATATTAGTCATACTGAATCCAGAATCCTAGTTTTTATCCACAGAACTATATTTCCTATGTAACCCCAATTACTGTGTTTGTGACATTGCCATAGATTTTAACAGAATACCCTTTCGTTGAAGACATAGGGCAGGAAAGGGAATAATCAGTTCCCTTAAATATGACCGTGGCCTGATATATAAACATTTACTCTGATATAATTCACACTCGTAAATTACTTACAATTAAACATGTTTTAAAATGTTAAAGTAATTTGAACAAGGTCATTAAACTGAGGAGGCTCTAATGCCTTGGTAGGTTACATCAACAAACAAAAACCTAAGCCAGAGTGAGTGCACTAAAATCTGAAAAAACTGAAACATAATAATCAGACACAAACAGCCAATAAAGTTTTTCCGAATAAGGCAACTGCTTAAGCTATGGCCAGTCAAATAATCCCCTTGCCTTGCTTCCTTGTCTTCTCCTTTAAGGCCTCTCCCCTAGCTCCTATGGGTGACATGTCCCTAACCACTCTCAGTATGGCACTGCCCAGTTTGAATCAATGTGTGCTCAAACTTGAATTTTTCTATCTAAAATATTTTATTTATTTACTTTTAGAAAGAGAGGAAGGGGGAGAGAGAGAAAGAGGGAGATAAACATCAATGTGCGTTTGCCTCTCATGTGCCCCCAACTGGAACCTCGCCCGCAAGCCAGGCATGTGCCCTGACTGGGAATTGAACCAGCGACCTTTTAGTTTGTTGGCAGGCACTCAATCCACTGAGCCACACCAGCCAGAGCCTCAAACTTGAAAATTTCAATGTGCCTCAATTTATCTTTTAACAAAAAGAATGCCTCCCACCTCTTAACTGATAAATGAAAGGTAAGTTATGTTGATGATACATGTTACAATAAAATTGAATACTGATATTGATTTTTGGATTTGAGACATTTTATTTTGTTTCTCTTGCCTTCTTATAGAGTTTTAAAATATATTAAATGTAGTAATGTGTGCTAAAGATGTTTGTTATTTAAACCTATTGATCAAGGACAGCTCTTGCAGAAAATAAGATCTATATAAAACTCGCTTTCCATTTATCTAACCAACTCAATCTGTCATTATTTTAGAACCTCTAGTCAATTTCAGGTGCCTGATATCAACCCTGAATAACAGCTGCTATGTGAAATGAAAGGTATAAAGTGAGTAATTCACATTTAATTTTTTAGTTGGCAACATTCCTCATTTGTAGATGGAAAATTCAAGTTCAAGGAATTTAAGTTAAATTAAAAGAAGAATCCCTGGGATTTTTCCATGTTAAAAAAGTTCTAAACTTAGAAAGATAAATCATACTCCCTGTTATATTAATTTCTAGAAATTTAGAATGATAGAATGCTAACCCGTGAAAGTAAGGAGATATTTCTATTTATCTCACACAACAATCTATTTATGGAGAGTCAGATTGAACCATCTCTAGACACCTTCTAAACTTTAGATTCTTAGTTCTCTTTGTATAGAAAAACATTTGCCTTTGTACATGTGTTATTGTTTCAGAAAATATGGAAATATTAAAAAAAGCATTCTACTATGTTTAAAATTAATGACAGATGACACAGTAACTTAACCTGTTACAAATTGATGATTCTGTTCACATTTCTCCATGTTACTCACAAGGTAAGCTTCTGTTAAACGCTAAACTCTAATGCAGATATAGCAGGTTAATATAAAAAATTTCCCTACTCATCAGTCTCATGACTAACCACAAAGCCAAACAGGATCTGAAAAATCACTTCTTCCTTCTCTTCCAGCTCAGTGTTTATGAATACACACACACACACATATACAATGTAATATATTTGAAATATTTTCCAGGATCAAAGTCAAAGTCACAAATCTATAGTTTGCTGCACAGCTGTACCTACTTGGTGAAAACTGAAAAAAAAAGTCATATCTTTCCAGCAACATCATTCTGCTTTCACAACTTCAAAGATTGCAGAATACAATGTTTTCACCTAGTTCCAGCTATTACTCTGTGATATAATCTATTGGGATAAAGAGCTGAAAATACCTTAGAAGAGGTCATTGTTTTCTGAAAGACTCCTCACCGAACTCTACTTCTATTGCTTCTGAGCTATCTGAAAACAGTTCAGATGTCTAAACTACTGAAAATCATTCTCAAAGGATTAAAAAAAAAAAAAAGAATTGCATATACACATTTCCTCTGTCATCATCTGACTGTGTGAATGCATGCGTGTGTGCTGACATGCAGTTGTATGCGCTCTGACTCCTGGCAAACCTACGAATGAGTGACACCCACAATGTCCCGCCCTCACTAGCCCTGCCCGGCTCCTGTACAATCATGTCTATGACTTCTTTGATGGAGTCAATCCTTCTCATACTTAGTCTTCCTCTTTAACTGCTGAATTCCATTTTTTCCACACTGTGGTCTTTTCCAAAGACACCTGCCTTCTCGTGATGTCACAGAAGTAGGTCAGCTTCAGTTCTGTCATCTTTGCCTCCAGCAGGATTTCAGATTAACCATACAGCTATTCTATTTATAATCACCTATTTACAGGATTAATAAATGACAGCATCCTTTTCCCTAACTAGAGAGCTTCCTCAAGTAACATTTTATTCTTGATATTCTCGAAAAGCGTTATCCTACTCCCAGGTGTAATGGTTTTTAGCAATGTTCTTATTGAGAGAGAATGTTGTTTTCTATTCTTTATTGGTTCCGTTTCTCATACAACATTTTGTAAATGTGAGCCTATCCGATAACCCTTTCTTTCAAATAATACCTCTTGTTTTCCTTTTTTGTTTCTTTTTAATCCAGATAATACTTATTATTGAATGATGTGCTACTGCTATAGTCCTGCTTCCATTGGGTTAATACTGTAATATAAAACAATACAGGAAGGCTACAATAGCATTTTTTTTTAAAATAACAGCGCATTAAGGGAAATGGACAAAGGCAGAGGTAAAGAATGAATGAATGGGACATTGCAGCTGAACAAGCAGTCCTGAGTTAAACAGCTTCAATGGGCCAGAGCTTAGTTAAGGCCTCAATAATGAAAAGGCATTGGCATCACCAACAGGAAAATGAAGATTCAGATGAGATATCCTATACAGTCCTCTCTACCCCTTCTAACATTCTATAGCTATGAAAATGTACTTGGCTGGCAGCTGTTAGCCGGATAAAAGGGAGTAAATAACTTTATGGAATGACAAAAATTAAAATGGAGAACTGTAGAGAGAATTACGACGTGGCAGCTAAGGTTGCCCTTAACGGTAATGCAATGTATAGCCTCCTCACTGGTGTGAAATATCTGCAGCTACTCATCACAAAGCCCCCCACACCCCGGGAAGCTGTCAAAATAAAAAACACTCATAACTGTTTTGAAGTACAATAACTCTAGCTAATATGCTTCCCTGATCTGACAAGTGCTGATTTATGATGTTAACTGAGGATTACATATCAACAAGCAATGTAAACATTTAGTGCTGCACTTGAGAGAGAATCATGGAAGTGACCTTCCGGCAACTTCAGTCATTTGCATACATCCAAGGCAGAAAGTTACGGGGCTGCTGAGAAGTTGTCCTCATTTTAATTTTTAATGTTTT
Source organism: Furipterus horrens (assembly GCF_987537825.1). NCBI lineage: Eukaryota > Metazoa > Chordata > Mammalia > Chiroptera > Furipteridae > Furipterus > Furipterus horrens. Next base: position 16,538,560 of record NW_028327171.1, read on the forward strand.
CACACATCAAATCTCAAAACGAGTACTGAAATATTAATTTAAAATATGCATGCATTTGAACATAGCCCTGCTTTTTTTTTTTCCTGAAGTTTTATTATTTTTCTACAAGTTTTGCTTTTCGAACTCTCTGGAAACGATATCCCTTATTAATCCACTGTTGTCAAAAAAAATGTCTATTAATGCACCTGTTACATCTACTCTCTTAATTAATTGAAGAGTCAGGACCAGTGAAGAACAAGTGGGGGATACATATTTCTTTCTGGAGATTATTAATGGAATGAACAAACCTCATAGCTACAGGTCTTCCTTTTTCTGACCAAGAAATACCTCTGTTAGTGATGTGGTTGGAAAGGTGGATGGTCTGGTTAACATCTGAAGATGATATATATTGAAAGAATGACTCCCAGTAGAAGAAAGCGGTTCTGCCTTGTCAGAGTGTTCCCTCTGCGGTGGGGTCGTTTTAATTGAAACCTGCTGAGCCTGAAGACTGCTTGTGCATTCGGTCCAACGTCAAAATGGGATTAAATAAATCAGTAAATTTCAAGAGTGACAGTGGAAGATCAGGATTTGGGTTTCCTTGGTGAAGAACAATCTATAGTTTCTATTTCTTTTAGAAAATAAAGTCATTTAAAATAGTAATGTATTAATTTTCTTTTATATACAGAAACATCAGCTCCCACAGTATTTCTGTAGATCTGTTGCATGTATTATTTCTCAGGTATGACTGAATAATTCTTAGCATGCCTACCAATCTGCTTCTTAATCTTTATATTCTCTATAAAAGTCAATCTTGTCAGCCATTAAAACAAATTTAGATTTGGATCATGCCGACTGGTAATTTAACATTAGCAGCGGGAAAATTCTTGGGAAAATTCTTAAGAAAATTGTGAACAGAAGCATTCAAAATAAACTATGAATTAAGCCTAGGAAACAGGAAAGAACATCTCCAATATCCTTTCCTCCCATTTCTCATAATCTCATGAGCAGAATAGTTAATTTAATAAGATACCCCAATAGTTAATTTAATAAGATTTTATCTGCATCAATAAGTCTTTTTTGATGTAATTATTTAATGACATGGGAAAATAACATTATAAAACAAAGAGTGGGTAGAGGATTTTGCTTTTGATAAAAATGTTTTAAGTATATATACAAAATATATCTTTAAAATGGTCATTCTGCCTGTTAAACAAGCATTCTTACTATCAAAATATGAAAATTATCAGAAAATTGAATCATAATACTCTGTAGTTTTCCATTTTAAGCAAGTGAATGTAAATTGCCAACCTCAAGTATATGTTACATAAAGGAACTATATGTCAAAATAAATCAGTCTACTAAAACCAAAATTCTACTTCTAGAGCCACCTCACTTTCAGGTTAAATATTTATTTGGCAAAATCTGAACTACAGTAAGATCTCTACAGTGTTCTGTTAGCTTTCGGTTAGGATAATTACAAAGTCTTAACAATTATTCTTTGGCTGCAAATTAGCAAATTAGCACTAATCACTAAGCTGTCTCTTACTGAGTATGTAGCCTAACATAGAGCCTATAATATGATAAATGTCTGACACTTACTATTAAGCATTATATTGAACAGAAACAACTTTAAGTGAATAATCAATTATAAATCATTCAGTCTCCCTCATTCTGAAGAGTTTAAACGTCTTCCATAAAATCATTTGTCTTCTTGGAAATCCATAACTGGCTTAGCTTTTAAGAGAATAATAACATACAAAGTATCAGGAAAATGTAGACTACTATTGAAAATAATGTTTTATAATCAATATCATTCTGTAGGTAAAGAAGATATAAACTACTTTTCTGACACCATGATCTGAGCAATAGTTACTTACAACTCTATCATCCCATATGCCTGAACACACTGTGGTATACATTGTGAATTCTGTGTAAAATCAAGAAACCACATGTTGTTCAGAAGTAGAGTAAAATAGAATTAAAAACAAGACACAACAGCATTTAGCCCAGGTGTGTGCATAAATTTCTAAATTTATTTTATGAAAAAGAGATTCAGGTCACACAAAAGTAATAATAAGTTGTTCCTAGCTACCAATAACCACTAATTTACCAGATAAATAGGTAATAATTGTGTCTCTAACTATCCCATTGTTTGAGTAAATTAGTACTTGAACACTGCAGTGAAATAACATTTTCTTACAGCTTCAAATGCACTATAATTATATCCCCTTTAAAAAACACTAAGAGTGAGTCCATATTTTAGAATTAAGGCAAAATAAAGAGTGTAGATGTGAAACGCTGAGAAACTTACTTTGATTTGCTATAGTCAACACATATTGTTCTTTTCAAACTGAGGTAATATAGATATTAGGGTTACTTTGCTATTATTTTGCTGATGTTTCTGGTAATTACAATAACATTTTCTGATGTTAATGCATAACCACCCCACAATTCACAGACTAAAGCCATTGGTTTTCTGGAGAATGAACCATATAGACTTATTAGTCTACAGGAACTGACAAAGGAAATTTTACAGAAAACTTAAGAATTTTTAAATAGCTATTTTACTTATTATATTTAAGTAAACACACCTTATAACTTAATCTCCTTACTAAGTAACAAAAATATTTTAACTGCTATAGCTTTATTTCTATTTCAACAATCACTGGCTATATAGCATGCTGCCATTATGTGGAAATCACTGTGTAAGGAAAATTATCTCTGGAGTTTCAGAATGAAACCGATTTTAAAAAATAAATTACCGGTAATTTAAAAGGGCCAAAACCAGCTAGATATTTTTTCTTAAGTTAGTATGTTCACTATCACATTGGTATCACATCAAAGACAGTGAGCGACAATCTTTGCTTCATTTAAAAATATCTAATCAATATTGAAATTGGTCAGGTCATGCTTTCTTAAATATTAGTTTCTCTCCTAAGAAGCATTCTCTGTGTTCAGATCTCCATATGAGGACTGCAAAAACACAAAATCTACTTGAACCATAGAAAGATCATATTAACAACATTCTACTTGTATTTTTTTCAAATAAAAATAATATAATTGTGTGTGTGAGAGAGAGAGAGAGACAGGAAGAGGGATAGAGACGAGGGGGTAGGGAGGGGGAGATAATATTTAATAAATGTTAATAAATATTAAGGTAAAAGTGTTCAGTTAACCTAGCAAACACTTATTTCAAACATTAATATGGCTCTAGTGTCCTTGCCAATCCTAACAGCCATCACTGCCAACCTGCATATTGAAGAAGACCTCATTTGAAGGGTTTTATAGTGATGTAGATTTCCTCAACCAAAATCAAGATGATCGAGATCACACCAACAGACTATTTATTGCCAATTACTGTAGGACACAATGAATCTGCACAGGCAGTAGAGTCAGAAGACTAAGGGCTTCATTAAGTTCTGTCTAAGAATCATTCTCAAAGGATTTTAAAAAAGGATTGCATGTACACCTGGAAGGTGGCAGACCCAGAGACAATCACTTTATAGTGGGAGTTTAGTGAACAGGGTAGCAGGTCAAGCTGTGTTACCAATTTCTTGTACTGGGGAATTTACTAAAACTCTCCATGCATCATGGATGACATGTTCTTTATGAGGATTGATACTCTGTCTGGTATCTAAAAATTATTATAGCACGTTATAAAACAACTCGATAGAAAAAAGCAAATTCAAAATTAAAAATGGCATAAAAAATAAACAGTAAAACTAATGATACATGTCAGCTACCAGGTTTCAAGAAAGGTAATACGTTTATAAAGCAAGTTTTAAAGCCTCAGTTCTATGATCTCCAAGATAAATGTGAAATAAAATGGGAACACAGGTTTATACTTTTTGCAAAGTATAAAGTACCAGGCATTTAATATATTTCTTAATATGGATGATTTTTCATGCAACAGAAAATGCAACATTGAAGATAAAATACTTTATTCACTTTAATCTTTATTATCTTCTTAGATTGTTAAATTCATAAATGTGTTAATATTTATCAGTTAAAATTATTGTGATAAGTTTTTCGTTGTACAATTTATTTAGCTTTTAAAGCCCACTATATTTCACATTTCTCCATTATTTAAGCTATAAACAATGTTAGCTGAGATTAAATGTGTCACCATTTACCTGACTAATCAAGTAATACTAAATCATTGCTTTTGAAGTCTTCATAGATGGGATTAATACATTTACCATTGATCTCCCTCAACACCATTCACTCTAGAAGAAAATGTATTATCAAGAGTCAGTAGAGTACACTTGTGGTAGGAAGCAGAATGACAAACCCTGAAGATATCCTCATCCTAATCCCCACAGCCTGTGAATGTTGCTTTATACAACAAAGGTACTCTGCAGAAATAATTAAGAACCTTGAGATGGGAAGATTATTCTGAATATTTATGTGGATTCTTTATAATGTTAAGAGTCCTTACAAAGAAAAAAAAGGAGGCAGGTAATTCAGATGGAGATGTGAATTACCTTTAGAAGAGAGAGAGAAATGTGAATTACCTTTAGAAGAGAGAGAGAGAAATGTGAATTACCTTTAGAAAAGAAAGACAGATGTGAAGTACCTTTAGAAGAGAGAAAGTCAGAGAAAGGGAGAGAGAGAGAAAGAGAAAGAGAGAGAGAGAGAGAGAGAGAGAGAGAGAGAGAGAGAGAGAGAGAGAGAGAGAGAGAGAGAGAGGAGATTTGAAGATTCTATACTTATAGCTTTGAAAATGAGGAAGGGGCCATGAGCCAAGGAATTGGAGCTGGAAAAGGAAAGAACACATTCTCAGTTAGAGCCTCAAGAACATAGTTGTGCTGGCATCTTGATTTTAGCCCAGTGAGACTTGAGGCCTCCTTAACAGTGAAAAATAAATCTGTATTGTTTAAGTCACTAATTTTGTGGTGATTTGTTAAAGCAGCAATAAGAAATAAATATAGTAGTGGTAAGAGACATGCCCCTCGAAGTTGAGCAACCTTGTCTAGATATTTAGAAAAGTCACTTAAAGTTTCTAAGCATTGCCTTCCTATCTGTAAAAATGGTTTAGTAATAATAGTGTTTAACTTTCTAAGGTTGTGTTTAGCCTCAAGTGAAATAACATATATCTAACGCTTAGCCCAGTGTCTGAAATAATATGTTCAAAAATTACAGTTATATTTTCATGGATCTTTTCCAAATATTCAAAAGCATCCCCTCCCCTCCATCATCATGGAGGGGTTAAGAACCGGGAATAGAAGCTGTATCCATAGGTAAATAAAGTCCTGGCTGCGTACAGCCATGTAAACAAAAATTTTGAAAGGAGTCAATTTTGACTTTGGATGGTGGACATACTATATAATATACAGATGATGTATCATAGAATTGTTCACTTGAAATCTACATAATTTTATTAACCAATGTCACCACAATAAATTTAACAAAGAAAAGAAAGTAAACTATTATAGTTTTGAATTCCAGATTCTTCACTTATCAATTGAACAACCTTGTACAAGGGATTATCTTCTCGGAGACTTAGTTTCCTAACTGGTAATCTATATACAAAATGAACATTTCTCATAGATTTGCTACAACATTCATTCAGAGTGTCTAACACAACCTGGTACAAAACTGGTTTGTTAAGTGTGAGTTTTCATACTTTCCATTCCTATTCAGCCTTAATAAGTTGAATGCCCTGAAACATGTAACCACAATATAGCACACTTATGTACAATAGACGAAGATATGGAAGCCCAGAGAAATTGTCAATGCTTGATTTGATCCCAGGAATTCTGTTGTCAAGCCAAGGTTTCCCCCACCCCATCACATCTGGCTAGAATATTAACCAATCATCCAAAGAATTAAGCAAATCGGGTAACGCTTACTCCTGAGCATTGCTGACTGTCACCTCCAGCTAACAAGCAGGGAGTTTCTGACACTAAAATATCATAAACAATCATGTAATATGATTCTAAGATACTTTTTTAAATTTTGTATATTTTACAAGAAATATATTAAAGATATAAACTACATGATATGGCAATTTAAAACAGCAAATGTAATGCCAAGCAAAGTCTTACTCTTTGAAGATAATTATTTATTTTCTAATTCTGAAAGCTAGCACTATTGTTAAATATGCATTAAATGCAAATCCACTGTTCTAAGTTCCCTACATTTGTTTCAACTTGACAACCTCAAAAGTTAATCACAGACGTAGATTTGGCAGGCATCCCAGCACAGAAAAAAGGATGTATGGATTAAAACTACTTCGCAGTCTAGTCACAAACAGCACACTAGCAACATGACAACTAAGAATTTTACATCAGAAAGAACCTATTGTTCTCTGACACGCTTTAAATGCTTGTGATTAAGTCCAAGTATACCTTGACCGCTTGTCACAGATTACATCTGAAACATATAGCAAGTGAAGATTGGGGCAATGTATGTAGTCAAAATACAGACAGACGTTGTAAATATTTGTGTAAAAACATACCTTTAATAATAGAAAATTTATGTCCTTAAAATTGAAGAGTGTGGTGTTATGGGTTATGGAATAACCTTTATACAAACTATATTTTAGTTACATGTCAAAAGAGTCAATGAAGAGCTATGTTATTATTCCAATAGCCTCAGAAATTAATTTCTCCCATAATGAATTTTAATACTAAAAGGAATTTTAAATACCCATTCTTAGGAACAACATGGATTATATATCTTTTATAGTATATTCTATAATTTTGAAAAAATGTATAATAACAGTAAACACCCTCCCACACAGAGATATTCGTTTTGTTTCCCTTTACACCAAGAGAATATTAAGTACAATCAGTAGAAAACCTGCTTTTTTACATAGCAGTACTAGTATATCATAGATAATGTCATGCATATGCTCTGTACCACAATATATAGAAGGCTATTTAGGCATTTTGTGTACAAGTTTAAGACGTTTATCGTGCATAAGTCTGCGTATTGCATTGCAGTGTCTCATTTTAATTCAGTTAAGGTAGACCCTGCTGCATTTGTCTGTCCCTGATTACATGCAGGCTGCACACCAAAGTTTGCTGGCAATAACAATGAGATGCTGGGAAGATTAAGCACAATGACAAAAACAAAGTGACCTCAAATATGACTCAAAATCATTTAGACTGAAGGTCTGCATGGGAAGTCTGAATCACTGTGTTTGGTTTTCGCTCAAAAGAGCTGGCCAGGCCTCATTAAAGAACCTGATAAGAAAATATGTTCCACACAACATCAATTTTTGAGCTGAATTACAATTTTAATATTATTTTTCAATAACAAGATGATTGGGAGTGGAAGGCTTGCACCTTTTTTTGAAGGAGGTGTAAAGGGCTCAAACAATATGGCCATTTTAATGTCTATAATGGGAACCCACTATAAACTAGAAAATGTATTTTTAGTCATAGTTCTTCTTTTGAGACAAAGCAAGCTTGAAGTTAACCTACATTCACATATTCTACATAATTATAAAACTGAAAACACACTAGTAAAATAATATGATGAAATGACACATTAGTACTATTTCATGTTTAAAAGTTATTTTGACATATGAGATTTTGGTTATAATTAGAATATTTTATTGAACCTGTCTGCTTATGTGGCTTCTCCAAAGGTGATTCAAAGTTCCTTGACAGTGTTTTGATGGTTAAATCCCTTTCCCTTGGAATAAAATACCTAGTGGATATTTGTACATAATAATGCAAACAACAAACTGGCACATTTAAAATAAATGCATGTGAAATGTTGGCCTAAAACTATTTTATTCCCTAAAATAAAGTGTTTTAAGACTTTCCTACTTAATTTGAAAAGTTGATTTAGACCAAGCCCCAAGTCATGCTTCTTGCTAGGGGTGAATTACTGAACAAGGCCTTTATCCCTTTAAAGAATTTTTTAATTTTCATTTATAAAATAAGAATGTTGATGAAAATAATTTGCAAGCCCTTCTCTTATAAATAAGTATTTCGAGTTTTTCTGTTTTTTACAGGTATTCTTGAAAAACCCCAAACCCAACCATTTCTTTGCTCCAGGGGACAAATGCATGAGCAAACGCAAGATTCTAAGCGGAGAGAGAGAGAGATGGTATAATCTAGGCACTGATAATGTAGGTGGCAGAACAAAACAGGTTGATTCTCTAGTTCTTCCTGAGTCAGAGACTCATTTTCATTTATTATATCAGTCAAATTCTCAGCACTTGCTGCACACTCATATAATCAAATTGCATTCAAGGTTGATACCATATTTTGTCACAAATGGAAATATCATATATTCTTTGTATTATTGCTTTGGGAATAAGTGTATTATTACTGATGCTATCCAGGACTTATAACTCCTTTTATGACCCATGGGTTCAATGGCTTCACAAAGCAAAGATTTGACAAACAGAAATGAGTAAATGAAATAGAAGCCAAAATCCTACACATGAAGGACGAAGAGAGATGGAAGGAAGAGGCAGCCCACTCCAGACTGATAGGTGGCAGGTTTAACAAGCAAAGGCACTCAAGTTCAAGGCTTGCCTTCAGTAGTCAAAAGAAGATTAGATTTCTGCACGCACCTGCCAGAATCTTAGATGTTTATACAGAGGCCTTCACTGTGTTCAGTCGCTTACGCCATCTAGACCATCTCAAGAACACCTTACTCTCTCAAGGCTTCATCCTTGAAAACAGCTCCCCTGTAGGAATGGTGGGCAGAGCACATGTTCTAAAGACAAGGGAGAAGGTGAGGAGCTTCTAATTTCCCGGGTCCAGCTCGCAGGTCCACTTGTGGTCACGTCCTCTGATGAGCTCCTCCAACACTGGCATTCTGTGTGGTCTATTTCCACAGAGTGATCAATGCACAGTGGTTCATGCACTACTGAGTAAGGCTCCACCTCAGCTCCCACTGGCTTTGGTTATTTTCAAAGGTTTACCAATTTCTCCCTCATGACCTGGCTGGTGATGTTACCCCCATTACCTGTACTACTGGATTTCCTAGTTGAAGCTTTAGTCATTTTCAACACATACACATACACGCCAAGGCAGGTCTCCTCCACCTGCATCATAATAAAGGAATCATAAGAGCACTGTCTAAATCTTTCCACATGCAGTAGAGTCAGTAAAGGCTTGGGGGAAGAGCCCAACTTGGGTCCTCTGTGGCCAACTAGACTTCCTTATCTGCGCTCTTTTATATAACCAGTCATTCTGGTGCTCCTGTGCTTACAGCTAAGAGACAGACAGTACCCGCCCTGCTCTAAGATCTGTCCATGGTGGTTTCAGTAGAGATTATGGTGTTAGGGGTGGTAAGGCAGGCTGGCCAATTGTCTCCTGCCCAGAATTACAACACAAGGAAGGAAAAAGTAACCAGCTAAGAAACACCTGACAATCTTCTGTTTTTATCCTTCCCAGTTGCATTCTTCCCTTTTTCAGTGAACGGTAATCTGTACTTACAGTGGGTATATTCTTATTTTCTATGGATCCTTTATTATACACACTTTGAGTCATTAGTTATTGATTTTTTTAAAAACACTTCTTATGAAAACACCCCCTTTTTCCAAGTGCCTGGATTTCAATGCTAAAACTTTAGCATTCAAGGGTATTCCTTCTACCATGCTCCACTTAAAAGTGCTATTTGGGCATCAAAGCCTATAACGACTTCTTGGTTGCCCTCTCTTGCAGTGCCTGTCAAAGCTAGTGGGCTTAGCTCACGGGCGGGAAGTCACAGGCAGAAGGTTGAGATAGCTACAAGGTGATAAAGGCTCAATGTGTAGATATGTCAGAAAAAAAATGAAAACACCCACAAGGAGAGAAAATTCGGTATATAGTTATTATTATGTTTACAGGAAGCAGAAGACTGATGTCTATTTTGAGCTGAGGAAGAAGAAAAGTGGAGGAAAAAAAAAACAAAGAGAAGTCCATGAAAGGGAGACTGAACTATGCACCGAATTCAGGAGTTAAACACTTCTAAATTGGTCAAGTAATAAACTGAGTAATTACCCTTAATTCCTCATTCTGCCTCTCTGGGAAGTCCTGCACCATGATAGTAAACACCTGATTCAGAGGAGCAGGGAGTCTGGATACCATTAAGGCCCAAAATGCCAAACGTACCAGCTGCCATCTGCCCTTGGCAAGGTGTGGGAAAACTAAACAGAATGCAATCAGTGGTGCAGGCACAGCTTTCCAAAACTAATAACTCCCTCAAAATGAGCATTCTGACGTCTTACCAGAGCACTCTTTTTCATAAAGCCAAATTCTCTTTGAAGAAGCCTTTCAAAAAAGCTTGTGAACAAATGATCAAAAATTGGGTAATTATAACTTGGCCTTACAGTCATATTAAAGACGACGGCTTACATTACTTGAACATTTACTATGTAAGTAGTACTATTATTATCCCCATTTTTATTATTATTATTATTATTATTATTATTATTATTATTATTATTATTAACCCCTGGCTGGTTTGGCTCAGTGGATTGAGCGTCGGCCTGCGAGCTAAGTGTCGCTGGTTCGATCTTCCAGTCAGGGCACATCAGAGAAGGAAAACTCTGACTCCAAAAAACCTCCGCTGCCTTGCGGCATACCTCTTCAGGGGAAAGGCTAAGGGAGTAAACCCCGACAGAAAATCCGGAGCCGGAGTCCCTAAGGCGGTTTGACGTTGTAGTCAACACTGGCAACTCCTGCGGCGCACCTGAAGCCAAGCTGTATTGACTCCGTCTTTCCCTTGGATCCTTCAGCTGCGAAGAGAGGGGGGGTCTGCTGCATGGGCAACAGCAGACCCTCCATATCACCCTGCCCAGGCTCTGTAGCTTCAGCTTCACTGGAGAGGACACTCCAGCGTCATCGCAAGATGTCGATTCAACACGGGAGGAGACAGATACCGTGTCACTCCCGAGTCGGACTGCACAACCATTCTTGGCGGTGCAGATAGACTCTTAAGAAGCTACACCATCGTCTCTCGAGACGGACGGCTGCCGACGACGACGACAGATAAGAAAATGAAGAAAGAGAGAGTGAATCACTTGTTCAGGAGAGCAAGTGATTTGAATTCAAGTCTGCCAGATTTCAGAGTCTGCGCTGTCACAGAAGATTATTTTGTAGGCTCAACATGTTTGCATGTCCACAAACAAAAATAAAATACAAAAAAATCTGCTTTGACACTGAGGGAATGTGAAGATATTTAGATATTTAGCTTGTCAGTAGAGATCTAGGTTTCACTGGGTGTGTGAAATAATGTCAGGAATAAAACAGATATTGAATTATTTGCTAAAGATATTATTTGGGCTGCAGAATCCGAATTTATTCACAGGGAACCACCACAAACTCGTGCACAAGAAAGAGTTTCTGCCCAGCACTGAGCAGCCATTGGCCTCAATGCCTGGCTCTGCCATGGGCTGGCAGGACCCCATTTAGTATGCAACCACTCAGCCAAGAGGGCTTCAACAAGCAGCCATGTGATGTGAATTCTGAGCACTTCAGAAACAATTTTGACTGGCATCACCAAACCATAAGGACTAAGAAAAAGAATCAAAGAAACCTTTAAAAACTGGACCACTCAATACCATTTATAGGAAAAGGAAAGCTCCATCCAAATTAGTTTTATTTCCAGAAAATCATAAACCAGTCAATGATCAAGTTAACAGAAACTACCCAATTTGAACATTATTACTTTGTGTAAATAAGTGAACTCAGTTGTCATAAATACCTGCATATATAGAAATGTTTTATATGAAAAACATGATCAACATGTCTCACAAAAGCTCTTTACACAAACAAATGTGTTCTCTATCATCAGGAACAGAAGCACATTATCTACCTAGTAATCTCAAAAAGGACATGGCAATCGACCACTGAGATGCAAGAGAATTAGTGTCTACAATTTGATGACCCAGTCTTTATAGTGGTATCAAAATATGTTAAACAATTTGTTCAGCAGCTTTTAAATAAGAAATGTTATAAGTCAGTTGTGCAGTGCAACGTACAAGAGTATAACAAACACTGTTAGAAACTTAGCAGCCTTCATCGCTTCAGTTACAAATTGGGGAGATGAAAATGAAGAATTCAAGCCTGTGCATGCATTTCAATCACAGCCTCTGAGCTGGATGCAAAGCAACCATGATCCCAATGCCAATTTTATCTATATCCAGGGAATGTGTTTTGATGGAAAACATCATAAATTATGAGTGTTTGTGCACTGGAAGTGTGTTTTAAAAAGGAAGGTGGCAGAGCTGCTTAGCTGTTCGTTTTGGATGACAAAGAGACAACATAGTGTTTTGTAGTCTTGAGAAATTAAACACTGGCTAATTAGTCTCCAGTTATTCGAAGTATGAATAATAAGTCTAATATTATGTCATAGAGTACACTTTCTTCTTAGAGAAAAAAGCAGCAAAGAACAAGTCATTTAAAACATTAATGAATTTCAGCACTAATGAAGCAAATACAGCAAACATTTTGACACATCATGGAATGATGGAATGGCTTTCCAAAGTTTTTATATACGTATTACATACATACACACAATTCTACACAAATAAATATATATGCTTATATATTTGGCCATTCAAAAAAAGCACAATATGTGTGAGAGTACCCGGCATAAAAAAACAAAAACAGAAGCAGATGAAATGGCTATCTAAGAAACAGTAATTACAGACGAAGCACAAAGTTTTATGAGCTAGGGACCTCGGTCTCTATCCTGCCTTTTAATTCACTGTGGAGTCTCAGGAGGAAACCATTGAGAAGCCAGGAAGTGGAGTCATTCACATCTTTGTCTAGTCAGGCGTTAGATTAGGACCCTGATTAGCATGTCTGCACTTTTCAATATTTAACCTGTCTCAGCAGTCAATTTCAAATCAATAATGCTCATTTTTCATTTCAACTTCTCTCCCTAAAGAAGACTCTGGTCTCCATTTCTATTTTTCATCCAACCCTTCCAGAAATCAAATACGTATTTTTCTTGGCCTCCTTAAACTTGGGAAAATTATCATCCTGTCTAGTTTGGAATAAAAATAAATAAAAACAATTAAATATACAATATTTCCTTTAAAAACTTAGCTGCTTTTGCATTATAAGCTTCTGAAGGGCTCATTAGGTTTACACAATTTGTTTTACTCCAAATCTTTTCTCTATTCCTGGCATACATTCACTACAGTCCCCAAATACTGTACAGTGGGAGGCACACAGGCCTTATAATTCAAAATAAGCCTTTATTCAAATACATACCACTCTGGGCACTTCATAGGTATGTGGCCTCAAGGGAACTGTTTTCTCTCTCCATCTCTTAACTTGTTATTTATATTTTTAAGAACGACAACAAAGGGTGTATAAATATAGATATTAAATAAGATCAAGTATTTCTTAGGAGATTGGCCATTCTTAAATATAACAATAGCAAAACTATGCACCGTGTTTCCTTTCATGGTGACTTGGCAGGGAAAGATGACTCTGTGGCCTGCCAGCCTGGGTGCCGATCCCACCTCTGCCACTGAGCAGCTTTGTGAATGTGACAATTTATTTAGACACTTCAAAATCTCTTTGTATCTCCTTCTACAAAACAGAATCAAGCTCATAAGAAAGATTGAGGATGAAAATAGATCCCATACAAAGTACATCAATATGGTATACTCTAAGTGCTCCATAAATATTGACTTTTGATATTGTTTACATTTTTTTTTTTGTCAAAAATGGCCCTTTCAACAAAAAGTAGCCACATTGAACCACGTACCATACCCGTATTCTGCTCCCTCATTCTTCCTTACTAAATGAGCACTGAATTTGATTGGCCAATCATATGCCTCAAGAGAGGCTGATCTCCACCTCCCCAACAGAAAAAAGTTCATCAGTAGGGGACAGTTTGGCACTGTCATCCTCACCAGTGATTGGTTTAGGGGAGTTCGTATCAAACAATTCTAGCCAATGAAAATTGAGGGAAGTCTGCTGGCTGACACAGAGGAAAATATTTTTTCTTTATTTTTTTAAATTAGGCCAGTAAAATAAATATGTATTTCTCTTTCCTAATTTTTGATTTTATAGCATAACATTGTGATACATGACCCTGTTGCAGCCATGTTTCTTCCAGAAAGTCAAGAAAAAATAACAGCCAAAACTGAGAACAAACATGAGATCCAAACCTGTCTCCAGTCTGCTTCTTTTGTGATATAATAGATTTTTATTTTTAGGCCATTTTCAATTTTTTTTCTCTTATTTGCCCCTAAAGGCATCCTATACAAGTGTAATTTCATTATGAAAGTATTCATAAAATGAACCACAAACTGATGACTTACTGAATTATTAATAATTATAGTATTCCATATGAGAGAAGCCATTTAAAATATAGCTAACATTTAAATATTAATATCATATGGTCGTTAATGAATTATACTAACCTGAATAATCAAACTGCCCCACTCTGAAACCACTCTGAACCCTGATAGTTTTCCATGCTCATTAATCTTTTAAATCACTAAAGATTTATTATTTTACTAATTGGTAGTCACTCACCTAAAGTTGAGCCATTCAAAAAAAGTGGCCAGAAAGAACATTAAAACCTGAAAAGGCTACTGCTCCTAATGCTTTCTTTCTTCCTTCAGCAATTCCTTGCTGCTTCAAAGGAGCCATGTTTTAGTCAGCGAAATAAGTTTTGGAATCAAATATTAACCAAATTTGCATTTCAAATCCTTACTTATTAGATGCTGCTTAACCTTCATGAATTTCAGATTCCACATCTGTCATATACAGTAATAGTTCAGAATGTCTATGTATGTTTTAAATAAAAAAATGAGGTAAGCTGTATGAAAAGACCCTGCAGGGTGACTGACATTTTCATCAAAGATTCTCTCCTTCACCAAACTCCAGCCAGACACCCCTGAGCCCTCTTCTCAGGAAGGCCTCAACCTCACCCTACAAAGATCTGAACAAAACACTGACATAATTTTAACAGCTCCAGGGCACATCCCTAGGATGAATCTAACACCTTTTAGTGCCTGAGAAAACTCAAGGCCCCCAACATTTTTTTTCTCTTTCTTCCAGTCAACACCTGAATTTACGATCCCGTCTCCCAGCCCCTTTCTGCTTTTTGTCATTTTTCACTTCTCTGATGCTACTGAGCTCCCACGCACCCGCCACCCAACTCCCTAAACTCCCTTTAAAAGGCCCAGTCACCTCTGCACATATCGAAGTTCAGTTCCTTACCCTACTGAATATAATAATATACAAAATCCCCAATGTCGCTTCCTACTGATTGAAAGTTGTCCTTTACCACTTTAGAATCTGGTTTTGTTTATCTCTGACACTCCCTTCACTTAATTAATTCACCAAATACTTAGAACATGCACTGCTCACTGGAGGCAATGAGGGCTGCCTGTAATCATTCTGTTTTACCGAGTGTCTCCTTCTCCCCTTGTTTGCCTATAACTGTGTAAGACTTAGTCCCACCACAGACTTTGACACCCCCCCCCACCACCACCACCACGTCCTCATTCCCTTTAGCTGATGAATTAGCCTCCTTGAAACAAAAAAGTGATAGATCTTGACTTAGTTTTACTTTCCTTTCTCAGTTTCAATTCCCTGCAGGCCTTTCTGCTCAGTGAAACGTCCTTCGTCCTTCGGAGTCACAATTAGCCCTGTTTGGAGTCACAATTAGTTAAAGACACATTCCACTTCTTATAACAACTTCTCTTCCGCCATCACACTCCATCACCTGAGATCTGAGACTTCTAAATGAGGTACGGAGGGAGAGGCAGCCCAACGGGAAGAGACAAGTGAGAGTTAGCTAGTAAATAGGTCCCCTTCACCAGAGTCAAGGAGTTTAATCCTTTGATTTCCCTGGCAAGAACAAACACAACCTACTCAAAGAAGCCGCCATTCACCAAACAGTCTCTGCATTAATGCACATTGTATAAAGCAAGGTATTTCTTAATAACCTACTTCATTACAGTAGAAATGGAACAGGTACTTGAAAGAGAAATACATTAGCAACTTAGGGTGTTGCATAATTGCTCAGAATTTTGTACTAGCTATTATTTTAATGGGACGACAATACTAAAGTTGAATATTTCATGTCGAAATATGGCTGTGACAGTTTTCAGTAGAGCACAGAGAATAGCATAATATCGTTTAATAACCTACGCTGAGTTTTGTCTCTAAATTGCAGACCACATGCAATCTCGGCAGAGGTAAAATGCATTAGCATGGGAATTGTGAGGGGACTTTGAAATAAAATGCCTTGCATAGATAACCAATTACAGTGATTATAAATTATGTGAAATCTGAGGGGAAAAAAACGAAAGTTAAAATGGATGAATCAGAGGCAGGTAATATCTTTAATTGCAAATGGTGTTTCAAGTTAAAAGTGACATTCTCAATAATGGTAACATTAGTGGAATAATGGTAGGCAGACAAATAAATAAATGATGAAGATATTCTGGGTTACCTAAAAATGTATTCTGTCCAATTAAATGCTCTTATTACTGAAGTCAGACCTAGAGAACATCATCAAGTCATGACAAAACATAGCTATCAGGCAAGAAGGTTATGAGGTTAAACTGAATTTTACTAAGAGAGAGAGAGAGAGACAAAAATCTAAGTATCTATGAAAAATGAGGTAAAGTAATTCTTACTTGTTTCTCTATTCATACAGTTTAGAACTGGCTTCCAATAATCATTGATTGAATAATGAATTTTTAATTAACCCCAGGATTATCTTGATTTTGAGGACTTTAAATACTTGCTCTATTGACCTATCAGACATTTACTACTGATAATATCTAATCTGTTTAATTTTACTTCCATCAACATATATCTCCTTCATATATCGCTATACATTGAAGATTCTGAAACCTCAACTATGTAACCATCACCTACGCTTCAGATAAGGCCTCAAAACAACAAATTTTTTAATTAATTTATTTATTTTAGAGAGAGGGGAAAGGAGAAAGAGAGGGAGAGAAACATCACTGTATGGTTGCCTCTCATTCGCGCCCCCAACTGGAGACCTGATGTGCAACCTAGTCAAGTGCCCTGACTGGGAATCGAACCAGTGACACTTGGCTCGTAGGCCTATGCTCAGTCCACTGAGCCACAGCAGCCAGGGGAAAACAACAAATCTTACAGTAAGCTTTAAAAGTATTTCATTCCCCACATAACTTGCTTTACAGTATATGAGGCAAGGGAGATATCTTTGCTAGTCCTCCTCAATTAAATAATCAATGTGATTTCATTAGTTTATGTATATATATATATATATTCATATATTTTTGAACACCTATCATAGGCATGGCAGTGATATAAACAAATGTTTAAAATAAATACTGACACCAACAGAGCAAACCAAATATTTATCCAAAGTTGAGAGTAAGTATACTTTTAAATAGTCAGCCATTTTGTTTTTCTCCTGCTGGTTAATATTGAAATATTCATTCAGCACATATTTGCTAAGTATCTATTATGTTTCTGGGATACATATATGAATTTACAGTGAATACCTTAATCAAGTACATTCTACCAAATGGAAAGACATTCTTGCTCTCGTGGGGTTCACACGTAAGATCACAATACAGTGACATTTGACATGCAGAATTCAGTATATTACCATCTTCCATTGGACCTCTGGTGCCTTGCACATTGACTGGCATGTAGTAGGCAATTAATGTATATTAGTTGGAAAAAGAAAGATGTCTTCAGTGATAAAATACTTGAGCTGAGTCTTAAAGAAAAATAATAACAATTGTCCAGGCAAAGAAAGGCAGGAAGGGTGTAAACCCCATGGGTTGTGTAGACACAAAGTCCAAGTCTGGGAATACCAGAAACGGCACAAAACAGTCTGATGGGCAAAGCACCAGGCATGGGGTGGAGACAGCAAGATTGTGCAAATAAATAAAAGCCAAAAGTCTTAACAGTCCTAAGTCAGGAACTCCCAAATGACTCAATGAAAGGTATACCTCTAATTAAAACGAGGATGTGCCTGTAAACACAGCCCGAAGGTAACTTTGAGGAGTGTAATGACATAAATTGTGTATTGTACTACAAAGTTATTTTTGAGAATTGCTCCACAGGTATGAGTAAAACATATTTAGGTTAAAGCAGAGACATTACAATAGGAAAAGGTGATGCTTCTAGAATAAAATATTTATTCCAAGCCTTGGTCCTACCAATTTTAATGTTTTTCTTCCTGGGAAAGCTATTTCACCACTTTGAGGTTCATTTTCCTTTTTTCTAAAGCAGAAATAACAGCTACACTTCAGGATAATTGTAGGACTACAATTATAGGTGTTTGATCAAAGTAAATAAATAAAATAAATAAAAACAGTTCAATATCATTGACCAATACTTGGAAAAGTATATGGCATATATTTTGTGCTGTATTTTAATTTTTACATGATCAATGCTTAGCATTTCCTTCATGGATGACACAAAGCTATCACTATGTTATAAAAATGCAACTGCTCTGCTCAGGCAATATGTTCAATATCTGTGATTGATGGTAATAATATTCAGAGAGAAATTAAATATGGGAATAAATATAAAAGTAATCAGTAAGACTACTACCATTGTAATTAGAAAACTGGTTGGGCATGAACAAGTTACAATAACAGAAAAACTGTCCACAAACCCTCACATACAGAGAACAAAGTGTAAGTGTGCTAATTTTCTTAAATTGGAACCTACTTTCTAACACTACAAAGTAGGTCTTAGCCATATTACATTGGTTTATTTTACAAAGAGTGATATTGATGCATAAAAAAAGAATATGCAGTAAAAAAAATCATGATTTAGCACTGGCTGGGTGGCTCAGTTGGTTTGAGCACCATCCTGTATACCAGAAGACCAAGGGTTCGATCCTGGTCAGGGTGCTTTGGCGAGAACCAATCGATGTTTCTCTCTCATATAGATGCTTCTCTCTGTGTGTCTGTCTCTGTCTCTCTCTGTCTCCCCCCTTCTCTCCCTTCATCTCTCTCTAAAATCAATAAATATATATATTATAAATTTTTTAATCATAGTTTATGGGAGAAGAGTAGATTAGAGGTCAGAATATTCAAAACCTCCTGGTATATATAAGCAAGCACTAACAAAAAAATGTAAACATCTTAAATAAAATACTAGCATAGTTAAATCTTTCTTGGCATTTGTGTTGAGCTTCTCTGTCGTCTTTCAAGATGCAAGGCCTGAAGGGCATTCACTTTACGATGAAAACCATGACCCCGGCTATAGCTTTTAAAAACAAAAACAACAAACAAGTAAATAACCAATTGATTTTAATACAGGAGAAAATGACTTCCCAGTTTCTTCAGTTCCACTCTCAACATTGCCAGATACATTATTGTGGAAATCAAGATCGTTCTTAGAGGTACAAAAAAACCCTAATTCTTGCACTAAAGTAAGGCACTTGAGTTGATTTTTCATATATTTCGTTCCTCATAGATTCCTAAAGCTTTCTCTGTAACTGTGAGAACGCTTGCTCTAGATGACTTTAAAAAAGGAACATAAGAAAATCACATAGGTATGAACACAATTCTTGCCTCATTCCCCTATTTACCAATAATGCATGAGGTAATATGCATCAGAGAAACACACACTGAAGCAGAGAAGACTGAATTATTTCTTAAATGTATTTGATGTTCACTGGCTAGAAATGAGGGTGTCAACGACAGAACACACTTAATAGCTCTGGTCAAATCAAACTCTCAATCTCAAAACATCATCTATCACCTATGATTTTATCAGGATTAAATGAGATGAGTGAAAATGCCCAGCTTAGTTCCCAGACACAGAGTAAGACCTCAAAAATAGTAGGTCTCTCAGATACTATTAGAACATTTTCCACTCTATATAGTCAACATCAGATGTATTTTTGTTTTAGTTAGTTTTTTGAGGGCTTTTTTTTTTATATTTTGTCGTGTTTGTTTTGTTCTTAGTGCCCCAGAATAAAAAGAAAAAAAAAAAAAAAGAAAAAAGAAAATCTGTGGATAAGCACAGAAAATGAGTGAAGAATATATAATGAAGGCAAATTTTACCTATATGCTTCTGTGATTTTACCCAAAATGCAAAGACATATGCTAAATAATATTAGAGTACAGTCAGGAATGGGAGAATGAGATAAAGACAGAGGTTAAATACTAAAAGAGGAAAATTCTGAAGAAATGACAGATAAACTGACACTTCTATCTAGATTTTCCATGGATACCTCAAACTCAACATGTCATTGAGAAAATTATAAATGAAAAGGAAAAAAAAAAAAAAAAGAAAAAGAAAAAAGAGACCCTCCCTAAATAGCGGTTTTCTTTATTTCACTATTTCTATCAAGATAGAACCATTCCTTCCATCAAATAGGCTTAGAACTTTGGGCAGCACCTTCCCCACAATGTCCCAAATCAAATGTGTTACTAAGACCCGTTAATTATTTTATAGAAACATGAGTGATGCCCACATATGTTTTTTTCTTTCTCTTATCCACCTCCACATGGTCAGTAGATTTAGAACCAAAACAAAACTTTAACCATGTCACTTTCCTGCACAAACAATGGATCCCAAAAATCTACACAAAAATTCAAACTCAGCTTGGCCTCAAGGCCTTTCTGCCTCCCAGTCCCACCAAATATTTCCATAATTGAGTCCAACAACTCACCCTTCCAAACTCTTAACTTAAATTGGGTTCTTAGTACTCTCTCAACACCCCTTGCTTTCCTGCAACTTGGTCACTCGTTTGCTTTCTCCTTACATTATTTTCTCCATTTACTCTCACCATGCTGAAACCTTGTCTGATTCAGTGAGTGGCAAGGTGGTGTCCTGGTTTAAAAGCAAGACTTTATACATGTCTTGAGTTCAAATCTTTGTTTCCTGCTGTGCAACCTGAGACAATTGCTTCAATTTTCTATGCCTCATAGCCCTGAAGTGTAAAGGGGCAATAATTACATGCTATTAATAATTTGAGGGCTCTTATACATATTAAGCTAGTTGATACATGTAAAGTGCTTATAATAGAACCTGGCTATTAGTACACTATGCTTATTTGGCTTTATAAATTTATATTTTTTGTCTTCTCAATTATCAATGTTGAGTTCTATGCATAACCCATTCCCACACACACGCATTTCAAACAAATACATTAAATATATTAAAACATAGGCATTGAACTAGAAGTGAGAAAATTTAATCCTAATTCCAGACAATTACTACCTGTAACTGACATACAAAAATCTAACAATTCCTCTGTACTTCAATGTTTTCATTCATAAAATAAAGTTAATAGTCATTTGGATTCTTGATGATCATTAGTTATAAGGTGGTTAAAAGCACTTTGAACAAGTTGTCTACATGGTTATAAAATGCCGGCATTGTATTTATTTTAAGGTCCAAACAAGTATTTGCTAATTGATTGACAATGTAATACAGAATTAAGTATCATCATTACTTTGAGCTGAAGCAATGTTAGATTATTTTTTTAATCTATAGAAAAGTTTGGTGTTCAGGGACCAGAATTAAGAGTTTAGAGACCAAAGCTCTAGTTATTAACTTTTTACTTTTCTATTTGACCTTTAGTAAGTTGATTATCCTAATCATGTGCTCATTGGTTGTTGGCGCAGAGACTGGAGGTAAGATACAAAAGAAGCCTCTTCTTCAATATCCTTTACTGCCATCTGCTGGAAAATTGTGACAACAAATATGTATTCTATCACCATGGCTATCAATGGCACCCCCTAGAGTAGTTCATCACACAACCAATACAACCCTTTCTAAGAATGCTGCCTAATAAGGTGTCTGAGACACCACAGACATGTAATAAATGTTGAATGAATGAGTAAATAATGAATGAGCCACCATCATCAATGAATTAGATTATCTCTACCCCATTATTTTTTTCTAATCACAGAGAAGCTTATAATGATTTTTAAAAATTGAATAAATGAGATGTTTTTAAACTACAGGCAGATTCATCTGTATACATATTCCACCAAATATATAAACAATGTCTGGCAGAGTGGTGTTGACATTTTGCAAGATGTTTACACATATCTATAATCACAATTGCTCATCATGGCAGTACAGCAAGATCAACCAGGCAGATATATTACATGAGATTTTCAAATGAGCAAATAATGGTTTAAGTCGCTTGTCCAAAGTCAAGGGACTCTTCTTGATCTAGGTCTTCTGATTTCAAATCTAATGTTCTTTCCCTTTCCCTACTTGCATTAATAACAAGATGCAGCCAAGATACTTTTGATCAATTGGCCTGAAATTCTTCACACTCTCATCTGTTGATTTTTATGCTAATAAATACTCTAAAAGGTCTCAATCATCTCTCTTAACTATTGTTAGTGGCATAAGTTAATAGGTGAAACTAGAAAGTACACTGATAGCTATTTGGTATCTGAATTATTATTGTAGTTGTAATTGTAGTTAAACATTAAAATATTTTAAAAGATTCCATATAAAGCACTTCTATTTGCTGAACAATTAAAGAGAGCGTGGCTCTATGAAGCTAAGGGACATTACATTTAATAAAAGCATAAAAGTACCACTTGCATCTTAAAGTGCTCTCATATCAGATAATTTGGAAAATTAAAACTAATTTATAATCTTTTAAATAGGCTTATCTTCAATATAATTGGGATAGTATACAGAGCACAAGTAATTTAGAATCTAGGTCAATAAACTTGAAAAATAAAGACACTCCCTTCACAAGAATATTAAAATTATTAAATTAACTTTGCATATACCAACACCCAGAGGATTAATTTTATTTTGGACCCAAATAACAAAAGCAATTCAGACTCGCTCTACCACTTATCAAGCACCTTCTTCATGCTCTGGAAAGTTCACTGCTATGAGAGATGACCCTGAAAACAGATAAATTAAAATCATTTTCCAAAAAGAATATTAAAATTATTAAATTAACTTTGCATATACCAACACCCAGAGGATTAATTTTATTTTGGACCCAAATAACAAAAGCAATTCAGACTCGCTCTACCACTTATCAAGCACCTTCTTCATGCTCTGGAAAGTTCACTGCTATGAGAGATGACCCTGAAAACAGATAAATTAAAATCATTTTCCAAATGTCAAAAGCCAGAGAAAGCAGCAGGACTGGTAGTTCCAGGGCCCTTCAGATTGACAACCCGGTCTCCCTTCACACTGCTCCCTCACAAGGAAACAGACAAAAACAAATTCCACTCTTCAGCTTGGTTACCAGCCTCCTCTCTGGTAGACCATTTCTTAGCCCCATTATGAACTAGTTCTATGTGTGAAAGACAGCCATTTTATTTACTAAATTATATGAAGTTTGACTTTGTTCTTGTACTGAATGAGGTTCTTTTGTTCTATTAATTGCTTTCTAATAGGATATTACTTCTGGGAGAACATTAGTCCTTGTGTCACTGAAAAGACTCATTGGGCAACGGGAACCCACCAACTTCCCTTCTTGCTCTCGGGGCTCCAATTCAGCCTTAGAGCCAAAGTGACCAAATGCTCTGCTTAACTCCTTTGACATAAAGCAGAGAAGGAAACCCTCTGGGTTATTCACTGACAATAATAATACTAATTTACATAGCCTATCTCCTCAAAAGACTAATGAATATGGAGTTAACACAATAGACACCTAGCAAAAAGATACTGACCTCAAAGAATTACACCAGGAGAGATTAGAAAAAGGATGTATAACACCCTACATGGAAGACAGGTTTATGAAGACCTTCCTGTAGACCTGACACTAGTAGATACCCATACACTTGTGCTTTATTTTTAAAAGGTACACTTGTCTAACGAATAATGACATCACCATAAAGAGTGAATATAAGTAGATGCCTATAAGTTAAGTCATTAACGGGGCAATTCACTCCTTTCCCCCCAGGATTTTGGCTTAGGTAAGTGTTTTGATGATGTATGGTTGAACTGGATTGAAAGATAGATGAATAGTTCTGTTTCACCTTACATATTTGTACAAAAATGTTTCTGTGTTATATATGTGAACATCAACTAATAGACATTAACCATACTTGGGTAATTTTTTAGAAGAAGAAGAAAATTATTTTAGAAGTTAGAAAGGCTTCAGGAAAGCAACACATTTGTACTACAATTTGGGAATCTGAATTTACAGAGATCCAAACAGCAAATGCACTGTGAACCACAGACTCAAGTTATCACTTGAGATTTACAATGACAGAGGATGTGACCAAGTTTTGAATACAAAGGAAAAATAATTGCAGAAGTTAGAGTTACAGAATCTTCTTTCCATTGACAATTACATTCAGACTTGACAATTAAAGCCCAAACTTACTTCATTAGATATTCATCTTATAGAGGAAATAGGCAGCTTTAAACAAGCATCTCTGCTACAATAGAAAAGCCTCTCTCTACAGTAGGACAATAACATTGTGTTGAAATTTAGAAATAGAACTATTAGGCCGTATTAGTAATTATATTATTGGCATCCACTTAAGTTAGTCAGTTTTTCATTTCTGTCATTTTCTCCTAGTCAACTGCTGCCGTTCAAAACGTTTTGACTGCTTAAAAGGAAATACATCATCGTTGCCTTTCCCCAGTCGAACTGCACACCACTTTCCAAAGCAATAGCTTCAATCATGCTTCATAAAATCCCCTGCAAGTATAATGTTGGAAACATAAATCAGCAAGCTAGGATTTCAGTATTTCTAAGGCAAGCCCAGGGATCACTGACTGGAGGCTTTCCCATGGCCCCCTTTATAAAAGAATAAACAAAATTATGAGTTATACTAGATTCATTTTTTTTTTTAACTGCTCTCAGTGGTATGTCTGATACTTGGTGCTACATCCTTAATTGGAGAACAAAACACTAGCATAGAGGAATTGGATGCCTGGATCA
This sequence comes from Furipterus horrens, assembly GCF_987537825.1. Classification (NCBI taxonomy): domain Eukaryota; kingdom Metazoa; phylum Chordata; class Mammalia; order Chiroptera; family Furipteridae; genus Furipterus; species Furipterus horrens. The sequence continues at coordinate 16,563,328 of NW_028327171.1, forward strand.
GGCTTGCTCTTTCTAAGCACCTCTGACTTCATTAGGACACACAGCACAAAGTACTACATGTTCCATTTCACAAAAGCTAGGTCTTTCTGATGGGCATCTATGGCTCTGTGAGTGTCATGCATTTTTAAATTGTACTAGATAGAGAGATCTTTAGAACTATGCTCTCCACCTTCCCTGTTTTATTACAGTGAATATGGGCTCCCCTTCAGTCACGCTTCAGCCTTAGAACTCTTCTTTACACTGGCCCTGTATTCTGAAACATAAATTATGTGAATTGCAATTTCAGATATGTTACATATACATATTCACATTATATATGTCTATGTGTACTGTTTAACATTCCCAGGTATCCCCCACATTCCAACACACTTAATATCTACAATGGTAAATTCACAGACTCTACAACTGAGACATTGTTCTTCTCCAAATCAGTGACAATGTAATCATAAGTCTGTATAAACTTGCTTTCTATTATGCTCCCATCTTGTTCCACACTATCTACACTTGGTTAATTGCAGTGGTATTTTAACTGCAATTTACAGGGACTGCTTCTTAGTATTCAGAAATCCCTGTCTACATTATAAATGAACAGTTAAACATAATTAGCATCTCTCCAAAAACTGAAGCAGCATATTTATAGGGTATAAATATATGTGGATTTTTCCTGTAATAGTGACTGAATAAACCGATTGAGCTAATAGTAGCTTCAGATGGACCTATCTGCAATTTTTCTACGACTGAAATTTTGCATACTCTGTATTATTAAGGGAAAATAAGCAGCAAGAACCTTACCAAGACACTTTACAAACTAGAGCAATATCCAGTGTTTGAATTGTGAACATAAAATCTGCATCCAATCGTGTTTCATCAGACATTAACATTATAGCTTTAGGAAGGAGAAGGGCAGAGAAAGGAAGGTTTCATATCCAAAATGTCAAGCCCTGCTGAAGAATGATAGAAGGACCAGTGACTGTGGCAAAGCAGAAATAACCATTTCAGGCTTAAAAAATGGAGTTCTACTACCCCCTGCTGGACCATATGACTTACGCAGAAGAGGCTAAAAAATGCTTAGAATTGAATATAGTGGAGATATTTCAACTTGTCTTATAATTTATATTTCCTCAAAAAACAATTTAATGCTATGCAAATAATGTAACATTCTCTGCAACTGTCCCACATTACAAAATCACCGCTATTTTATTCTCCTTCAAAGACTTCACCAATGCATGTTTAACATTTCTCTGTGTGTGTGTGTGTCCCCAATTAAATATCCAAACTTATCTGGTTAGTTGAAAATGCCTCCATTTATTATAAATATGTTTTGTGAGAATGTGAACTACCTTAAAAAATAAAAAAAATAAAAACAACAAAAATTCAAATCTCCCTCTATATAGACAAACAGAGGTAGCTCCCACAAATTCTCAATTATTCTAGTATGCTATTCGTTTTTTTCCTTAAGAAATAAAATCTACCACCAGTTCATCATAAGCTTTAAAAAAAAAACCCTTACAGATCTAATAACATTACAAAAAAATTTCACCCCTGAGGTATTAATGGGGGGTGGGGGTGAAAATGAATGACTGCAACACATCCCTAGTTTTATCCATTTGCTTCCTTACACACAAGATTCACAGCCCCTCTATCCTCTCTTAGTTTTCAGCATAAATAAGCCATCATCGTTCACTTCCCAGTCAGGAATTAGGGTCTTGGGAAAGGAGGGGGTGTCTAGGAATTGCATTACTTGCACACAACACCTATTTCCCAAACGAGTTGAATGCTGACAGTTTTTGCAGCTTCTGTAAAACAGCATCGCTCCCTTTCCTTCCGCAGCCACATATTTACCTGTTAATACACACCAACATACTCATCCCATTTTTGATAATGAAACCAGAGAAAGCCAAGATCCCAGAGGAAAAAGGAAAAAGAAAAAAAAAAAAAAAAGGCAGTTTGCCTCAATCTTCTGCTCACGGATGCCCATCTCCAATTCTGTATTTCCTCTTATTTAAAATACAGATGCAATTGATAGCGGCAGCTAAAGGAAAGAGCGAACATAATAGCAACAACAGTAACTATAACTTTAGTTCTTTCATTTCCATCTTCTGGTGCCTCCCTCTGCCGCTCTCGGTTGGGTGGAAGGGGGAGGGAAAGTAAATGCAATAAAGCACCACACTCCTACCTTGCCCGCTACTGACAAGCAACCCGAGCAAGTAGAAGGAGAGGAGGAGGCTCATGTTCGGGACGTGACACCGGTGGACACTTCCAAAGTTATTAAGTCCAGCCTGGAGACAGAACCTTCCGCTGCCACGGCCGCCTCTGCTAGCGCCGCCGCCACTCCCGGGTGCCCCAGCCGCCCGCAGCCCGCGCGCTCCTCCTCGCAAAGTGACTGCAAGCTCCGCTCCTTGCCGCACTATATCCAGGCGGCGGCGGCGGCGGCGGCAGTAGCGGCAGCAGCAGCAGCAGCAGCATCGGCCGTGGAGACGGCAGCAGACTCAGGCGGGGAGGGAGGCGGGGGCGGGGGCGCGGGGAGGGGAGGTGCGGCCGAGGCGTATCCCTCCGCGCTGCACCGCGTCTGCTTTCTCGAGGCGCGAGGCCCCAGGATTCGTCCGCAGTCGAGCTCGGAGACGCGGGTTCGGTTCCCGGTGCCTCCAGTTAGAGGGGCTGCCGCGCCCGGGATGGCTGCAGCACGCCTGCGAGTGGCAGACCTCCGTTCAGCCTGTGCGCTATCCGTAGGCTGACGGAGGACCCTGGGCTGAAGTGGAAGGCCAGCCTGGGGCTCTGGCACCGCTGCTGGCCGGTTCGTGGAGGTGGTCGGAGGGAGTTGATGCTGATGCTGCAGGCGGCTGCCTAGCTCCCCGCTCCAAGCGCTCCCGGGCTTATCGGGAGCGGGGGCTCCTGGCGCGGGCAGGGTATTCTGCAGTTTTCATTCCTCCGAGCGCGTGGAGGGCTAGGGGCGAGGGTTCAGTGTCTCTCGGCCCTGCTCGCTGAAACCCTTCCCCAGGCTGCCCCATTCCCGGGATCTCTAGTCTGCCGCGGCAGAGGGGAAGCAGCCTCTACTGTCTACACTGCCTGCCTCCTCGGGCTCTAAAGGGCAGGCGGAAAGAGGTGTTTCTCATCCATGTCGACCCACTGCCGTTGAGAGTAGGTACCGTGAGGAAGAGATTGCGGGGAGGGGGCGCGATGTTGGAGGGGCTGCGTGTAACTCAGCTGTCCGTGTTAGCATCGTCCTTGGAGAACTGCAAAGTCTTCCCTAGACACACTCAACGGGATCTGCCCTCGCTCCCGAGCGCGCAGCACTGGCCAGGTCCCTGTGAGGGGTGCCACGAGGAACCGGACACAGATGAGGTGCGCGGGGTCCTTCCCCCTCCTCCATACACACACCTGAGTGTGTGTATGCGTGCGCCTGTGAATTGAAGTGATAAACCTCGGGCAAGCGACCAGAGCTAACTCTCGTTTCCTGAAGGTTGGGTCATATCATTATTTCTCCAGGAAGGGTGGGAAAAGGTTTATTAGTTTGATGTCAAACCTGCAGCAAGAGCTAGAAAGAGGCAGCATCCCTGTTCACAGTGGGCTTGTCAACCGACCAGGAAATGAAAAAGGGTCCTTTCCTCTGCACCTTCGTTTTGGTTCCTTCGACACTCAAGTGCCTCACCCCAGCCCCAGGGAGGCCCTTGGTCGTCTCCTTATCAGTGGGGACAGGAAATTCAAGAGGGAGGGTATAGAAATACAGTAGAGCTCACAATCCAGTCCTGCCTCCTTATACACGCACGCACCTGGTGGGATGCAGGAATGTAGGTTTCATTGCCAAAGGGAGGGCAAGGGGTTAGAGGAGAAACAAGCTGACATGATCGGGCATATACTCCCTGCCATATGTGCTCCCCAGCCAGAACACAATCTTCTTTATACAGGAGATTCACTTACTTGGCATCCTGGGGTGGGGGTGGGGGCAATTTTGCGAGAGTGGAGGGCAAAGGCAGCTTCAACATCCACCTTGGCTGGACTCCGCTAAGCAATGGTGCCGCAAAGCTTGAGAACCTCCTCTTCCCTCTTGATGTTATAGTAGTATATTTAGGACTACGTATTTAGGAACTTCTTTTGCCAAGGCTCCCTTCCCACTCCCACACCCTTTTCTCGTCCTGGGAAGCAGTAGCTTTGCTCACAGTCAGCTCTTTGCAAAAAAGTGTGCAGCACACTTATAGGTGTGAAGGATAAATGAGTCCTTTATTTTTATGAGTTCTTCATTTCTTTAGAGAGAATCAGGAAATGCCACACATACACACAGAGTCACAGAAGAAACTTGAAAGGATACTACCTGCACCAAACAACCTCTTCACCACAAAACCTGCAATTTTCAATGTGATGCCATCAGGGGCCAAGTGCCTATGACATACACACACATACACATACATACACACACGCCTGGTAATCTTGACAATCTTTCTGCTCTTGTTAGAAGTCAAATTATTCTTCTCTTGGGCAAAGAGTTGAACTATGTCAGTGGAGAATTTGACTAGGACCCTTTGAGGTAATTTAGACATTACATCTTAGAGTAGGATGGAAGGAAGAGAGAAGGTAGCAATGATCCATCAGACATTAATGAAATTTCTGAGTAGAACTTTGTATCATAAGACTGTATAAACTCTGTGTGTGTGTGTGTGTGTGTGTGTGTGTGTACCTGTATGTATGGAAACAGTAAACAAAGTCTTGGTTCTCAGGAACAAACAGAGGTGATACAGCTATTAATCCTGCCCTCAGTTTGTTAATAGTCTTGTTGAAGAGATCGGGCATAAGCAGAAGATTTGATTATATAAATCAGGTTGTAAAAATATCATAAGAACAGTGGAAACACAATACCACTGTGGAGTGGTGGTGGAGATTATTTCTGACTAGGGAGTTAAGAAAGGCATGAGGAATCTCTGAAGAAACGGAAGCGATGAGATGGATAAAGATGTGGGCAAGACAGAGAGGAGCTTAAACAAATCCTCAGGGTATAAAAGCACATAACTTGGGGAGAGACACAAGAGAAATCTAATTTGGCAAAAGCACAACGTGTAAAATACAAATGTTGGATGGAGTTGGAAAAGGGCTCTAGGACCATTTTATGCTGCAAAGCTATCCACAAACTCAGCATGTAAGTCCAGACATAAAGGGACAAGAGGAGCCAGAATGGTTTCTCCACCCCTGTGTTTAAGGCCTAAGTAGAGAAGTTGTAAACCCACGGAAAGATTATTAACAGGGACTGTCATGGGTTCTCTCCACATTTAGCCTAAATTGATGTTGCTGTGCGGTCCCAATAGCAAGGTGGCACATTCTAAATAGTGGCACTTCCCACACTTGCCTAACCTGCTTCTTAACCAACAGTAGCAGTGTCTCCCAGGGTGGCCTCAGAAGCACACCCATTCCCCAGGGCAGTGATGATGTGATATACATCCTGGCATTGGCCTCAATCAATTCTGCTTTATAACAGATTGAGGATGAGAGGGTAACATGTAGAAAAACCCCCTTTGCCCATTTTCACCCTCCCCACCTTAAAGGCATGGTTCTTGTTATACAGACACAGTGCTATTAGCAACTGTGCCAAATCTCTGAACAGGACTGAGCCATGTGCACCGTGCAGGATATCAAAGGTATAGAAATGGATCATCCCTCCTTTATGGGACTCATATTTTACATTTAAGACAATTATTGTAGTCTCCAACTACCTGAGGAAATGCTTCAGAGGCTGAATTGGAGCTTTCGTTATTTCACATGTAAAAATAAGAGAAAGTTGAACCAAATTCACGAATGAAAAGCCGAGTAGTAGGAAATACAAACAGGACTGGATGTCTGGTTAAATAAAAGCAAATAAATCTGTTTTAAAAGAATCAATAACATGAACATGAAGGAGTAGCAGAAAACCATAAGGTGCATTATGTGTGGAAATTATCTTTTCAGAGAGACCCTGCCTCTTCCATCTGCAATCTGTTCTTCCAAAAAGCATGCAGGTATACAACCCACACATGGATCCTAGCCATGAATGGTGTGCTGTGAGAAGGATTTAAGCATTACTTCTGTCTGTGTATTTTGATATTATTTTTGTTTATTCTCCCTGTTGACAGAATGCATGTGTGTCAAGACTGTACTATTAGGAAATGGGATGTTTTGTTTGTTCATTTATTTTTAAAGTGTCAAAAACCATTGTGCCTGTGCATTTACTTGCCTAGAGAATTTCCTGTTTTGACTTTGACCTTTTTTATTCCACAGAAGAAGAAAAATATTCTCTGTATGAACAGGTAGATAGCCTAAAACCTATACAAATAGATGACCTGCTACTGCCTCTCCTTTCTCCATTATTGCCACTTTTTCTAATGATCATGTCTTTAAAAATAATTTCAACTTTCTTGATACAGTGACACATTAGATGTTTTACCAGGCTCTTTGTAAGCATCCGACAGTAGCTACTTTAGTGGTAAATTTAGATTTTAACACCTTTCTGTGTAAAGGCTTTACTTTCTTAGCCATTCCATTTGAAAGTAAGAAACAGAAGAGAGAGATTTATGCTACCAGGGCACCCCGGTTGTCACAGATTCTTACTTTTTAATTTCTTTCAAGATACATGAGGTCATTTTCCTTCATGGCTACTTCATGTTCCCTCTGGGCAAATAACTGCTCACTTCACTCTGAAATTATGCAATAACTGCCTATAATTTGCCACTTACCAGAATAATATTTTCTTAACTCTGAGGGGTATTATATTTTTCTTCAAGACATTCCTGGCAAAGATAACCTTTTAACACATTGACAAAACGTGATTGATACAACTTTAAGAATATGTTTGGGATAAAGTGAGAAGGAAAAAAGGAATCAAGCAGCGGCTGGCAATGAACCTATCTGACATGACAAGGATCATGATGTGAAGTGCTGGTTGCCCAAATATTGATCACAGCAACTCAGAAAAACACATTTTTGTCCATGGGTAGTATTGACCAAGGTGATGTCTGCACAAATCCTATCAAATGGAGGGCAGTTATGACATGCTAGATAATAATAAATCCTTCATGTCTGGGAAGTGATCCCATACAGGTGTAGGTCTGAGAGGAGAGAGAATGTTAGCTAAATGCATTTCTGAGGACAATATAATTGGTAATTAAATTTGTAAGTCTCTTATTGAATAAGATCATTTGGTTCTTTAATTAATGGAATTATGTTTCTGTTCATTTTCAAATGAGGTATGCAGTTCTACTAGTGATAGGCAAACTACTGGTAGCAATGAGATTCCCCACTACATATCCACAAATCATTAATATTCTATCTAATATTCAGCCAATGCACATTATTCAAATTTGCACATTATTCTATTTTCATGTGCATTATTTTGGTTAAAAATGTTTATATTTTATGTTTACATGGGATGATTCTCACTCATTTTAAGGAAAATAACACATTTTCACTGCAACCATTTTTAATCATCAGTCTTCATACTTAAACATGTACTTAATATCTGTTATTGAATTTGATAGCTTTTCTAAAACAAGGAAACCAACACCTGTTATGAAAGAAATTTACCTGAAAAGCTGGTCTACATTAAAAGTAGTAAACTAGAAAAATTAAAATAAATGTCTGTATATATTTTATTATAAATTAATATTTACTATCTTAAATTTCTGCATTCTGGTAATAAGAAAAAATTAGAAATATCCATACCTTATTAATCAGAGATCACCCTTAAACATTTTTTCACATTTAAATTCAATCTTTTATATATATATATATATATATATATATACATACACACACACACACACACACACACACACACGCACACGCACACACACACACACACACATTATATAAACACATATTTCCTAACGTGGCTTCAGGGAGCAACATTTGAACATTTGGCAGGTTTCACTTTGTTTTATATTGGAAATTAATATTTTACATTGTAATTAGTATTTGTAAATATAAATTTAATAACAATTTGATTACCTGTACTGCATCCCAAAACACAGCAATTTCCTATCTAAATACATTAAGTTTTTTTCTGTAATTTTTATTTTTATGAGTAATACTGCAATGTGAATACCTTTATCCAAAAAGCTCTGACATATTCTAGGTTACATCCTTAGGCTACTAGATTGTAAATTCTAATTGGTTAAAAATATGAGCTTTTGTAGTTACTGAATTCATGTTGCCTAAATTGTTTTCCAAAATGTGTAATTTGCTCTCTAATCAGAAATACTTAAAAATATTTCACTCACATTAACTCACATTAGCATTGCCTATCTATTTTATTTTTATTTTATATTTTATGTGTGAATTTTTGAATTTCTATGGTGTGGTTTCTTCCTTTAATTGCCTCCAATTGAATTGTTAGACTCTGGAAGTAAGTGTATATTCATAGTTGTCATATTTAAGGTATAGTGAATGACTTCTACTCCTTAACATTTTATACAGTTTTTCAATTTTTTAAACATTTTAATTTCAATTTTGAGTTTAGAGAGACTGTAAGGGAGGGAGAAAGAGAAAGAGAGAAACTTCGAGGTAAGAGAGAAATATCTATAGATTGCCTTCCATAAGGGCCCTGACCTGGGACCAGACCTGCAACCCAGGCACGTGCCCTGACCTGACCAGAAATCAAACCAGCAACGTTTTGGTTTGTGAGACCGTGCCCAACCAACTGAGCCACACTGGCCGGGGTTTATTTTATATCCTTTTAATCTTATTCTTCTGCTTTGGGATCCAGACACTCATTATACTTATTAGGATTGGATTTTGAAAACTTTAATAGTCAGTGATGAAATATTCGTAATTTCTCTAAGTGCACACGCATCAAACTTTCCCTTTCATTTCCACACAAATAAACAGATGCTGAATATCCCAATGCGTTGCCACCAGGGATATCTGAGGACGCCTGAGGAATGCTGGCATGTTTCACACATAAGACCTAGTACTTGCTTTTCATCATAACTCCATCTCTTCTACTCCTTGGAGGTTACTTATTGTCGTCTTATAAATGGCTACCCCAAGCTGTACATTCCTTCTGTATCACTTCCCTGGGAGCCTGAAACACAGACGCCTGCCCTAATTCCTCAGGGCTCAAGCAGGGGTGTCTAATGAAGCATATTGGAAGTTTGAGAATAACAGATACAACAAAGCAAAAAGGGAAACACAGCTATGATAAATAAGTACTGGAAGATGGTGTGGTAGTTTCTTACAAAGCTAAACACTCTCACTGTATGATCGAGCAGTCATGTTTCTTGGTATTTACCCAAAAGAGTTGAAAATGTATATCTACATAAAAACTTGCACACAGGTGTTTATAGAAACTTGATGCATAATTGCCAAAACTCAAAGCAACCAAGATGTCCTTCTGTAGGTGAATATGGTACATTCAGACAATGGAATATTATCCAGCACTACAAAAAAAGGAGCTAACAAGCCATGAGAAGACGTGGAGGAACTGTAAGTGCATAGTTCTAAGTGAAAGAAGCCAACCTGAGAAAGATACACACTGTATGATTCCAATGATATGACATTCTGGAAAAGGTGAAACTATGGAAAGATAAAAAGGTCAGTGGTTGTAGGTAGAGAAGGAAGAAAGATGAATAACAGGCAGAGCACAGATGAGTTTTAGGGCAGTGAAAATCATGTGTATTCTATTATAATGATAGATCTATGTCTTTATACATTTGTCAAAACATAATGAATATACACCAAGAGTGAGAGAGCCCTCAGGTGAAGTATAGACTTTGGGTGATTATGATATATCAATATAGGTTCATCCTTAATTTAAGAAAGAAAAAAAAAAAGTACCATTCTGTTGAGTGATGTTTATAATGAAGGAAACTATGCTTGTATGAGGTCAGGGCATAATTGGGAAATCTCTTTACCTTCCTCTCAATTTTGCTGTCATTCAAAAACTGCTATAAAAAATAAAATATTTTTTAATCTTAAAAATTATCAGTACTATAGTATTGACCACTTTTCCATCCCCCCACATAGAGTTCCTTTAATGGATTCTCTTCCTTAGTGCCATGAATATTTGAAATATTAATTACCTCCTCAAAAAGAATGCTCTAACTTAGTCCTGCACAACTGAGGACTATTTTGCCCGCTGGGGAAACATTCAACAATGTCTGGAGACATTTTTATTGTCATGATCAGAAGGAAGGGGCTACTGAAGTTCAGTGAGGAAAAGCCAGGGACACTGCTGAGCATACTACAGTGCATGAGGTTACCCTCCACAATGAACAATTATCTAAAATGTCAGGTTGAGAAACCCTGCTCTATTCTGTCTTTCCCACGTTGAGTCTAGGAACAGCCACTTGGGTCTCCAAAAAGGTTCAATTTGTTTGCTCTTCAAAACCAAAGTCGGCAGAAATATTTGTAATCGTACTATCCTCATCTCCCATGCCAAAATTGGACCCTATGTAGAATATGGTGTGACATATTTTGATCCAAAAAAGGGCAATAATTATCAAAGAAAGTGTGTTTCCCCGATTTACATTATATAATGAGCCTTACCTCCAAGGGAAAAATGCATGGGATAGGGCAGACCCAAGGAGACTCCATATTCTTACCCAAACTGCCTCTCTTTAGACATAAGTCTCTGAATAGAACAACCTATGAGAAGATCAGTCTACCCAGGCCTACTCACCTGACAAACTGTCTCTCAATTTCCTTACAAATAAATGTTTGGGAATGGCATGGTTTCGGACACCATCTGTTGTATTAAAAGCCAGAATAGTCTAACTTTATTAAAATAGAGAAAGACAAACATTGTATTTCTAGGAAGGCCTAGACTTAATAATCATACATTCAATTTAGGATTCAAAATATTTTTTTTAACATTTAAAATAGGAAAAATACAGATGACTTTTTTTAAGTCAGAAATATCCCAGGATAAAAATGGGTATATACGGCTCCTATCTCCATATTGAAGGAAACATATTTGACCTGAGAACAAAAGTGCAGAAATTGCTTACAGTCTTCTGAAATGGCTGCTTACAAAACATTAAGATCCAGACTCCATTCAGCAAACTGTTATATGTTATATTTTTATCACTTTATTTTACTTCAACTACTGTGTTGTTGAGGAAATAGTTCATAGATTAAAAAAATAAAAAAGCATCAAGAGTGAAAATTTTGTTTGGTTTCCAGAAGGACCAGACATTTTGCAGATAAAAATCATGAAAAAAAAGAGAAAAAAAGAAAAAAGAGTTTCTTTCGTTTGCTACTCTATGTCCAGTGCCTAGCACAGTACAGGGAGACTAATGAGATTCAATAAAACAAATATGTGTTGACTAAATACATACAAGTAAAAACAGTAGAGGAAGGCTAATAATTAAAGAAAAGGAAAATGAAGATAAGCCCTGCTTGAATTATTTGTTTCCTTATGATTGAAACCCACATTCAGGATCAAACCAGAATGAAGAGTTTATTTTAATCATCTTTTGGAATAGTTTTATTTTTCTACAAGTTGCTGATCTTTAAATGGCATTTACCACTAAATGACATGAGCCCTGTTTCAATATACTTAATATTCTGCCACATAGTAAATAAGACCGAGGGTAATATCACTCAAACTGACTTGCAATCAGCTAAGTAACAACAGAAATGTAGTGTCTTGTCCTATACTACTCTGGTAAACCAGAATGGGGGCATGCATAGGGATCACTGACGTATTTATGAAATTTCTCCAGACTCACCTAAAACCTCATTGTGTTTCTCTACTTCATTTTGGTTTTATATTTTGGTTACTTACCTGCTTTTAGCATATTAGTTTTGCATGGCAATTTTATACTGTCCCAGCTTTGATATTGACCCTATCCCTTTCTCACCACTTCAAACCATGCCTTCTGATATTTGATAATGACCTCACGTTTACTACCATGGTAACTGCTCCCTACCTGGACCCCACACTGGTTTAGGACTCAGTTCCTCCACTGTTTCATAACTGTTTATGTTATAACCCAAATGTATAGCCATCATGATAAACTCCCAGAAGTGTGAACTTACAATCTTCCTAGTGTAGCCATAGCATTTGTACTGAAGGGCTGAGGTCATTCTGAAATGGATTGTGGCGTTATTTAATTTATCAGAGTTAAAGAAGCATTGTCTTAAAATGCCTGACAGTTTGTTCTTTAACTCACCTCTGAATAGAGCTGTTGGATTTAAGAACCTTATTGTACTGTGTGGTGCTCATACCAGTTGCAGAATGAGGTTGACAAATACTGTAGGGAGAATCCAGGACTATGCAACTTCCAAGCCTAATACTTGAATACACTTATTACTATTGCCCTTATTAAAAGAATAATTATACCTAATGCACCTTGAAATTAGCAAATGGTAATATCAAAGAGTGGTTATAAAACATAACTTCAAAATTCATTGTTCGTACAAGAAATAAAATCAATGTTCAGAAAATTTAACCCTTTAAGTACCTCTTCTTCAAATTACAGGTGGTATCTCAAGAAAATGTAGCAGTAGTACCTAATTATAGTACAATTAGAGTCATTCAGTATTAGAAAGGCCAAGGTGCTGTCATATTGAATGTTTTTGTCCTAACTCTATTTACTCGAATACCATATTTGATAGATTTACCAGAAATCTATGGTCATAATAATCATAATTTATAAGCCTCTTATGCCTTGATTTTTTTTACTTACAACCAAATATACAGTGGTATACTACACACTTTATTCTCCATATTATAATTATTTGTATCTGCCCTGGCTGGTTTAGCTCAGTGGATTGAGCGTCGGCCTGCGAGCTAAGTGTCGCTGGTTCGATCTTCCAGTCAGGGTACATCAGAGAAGGAAAACTCTGACTCCAAAAAACCTCCGCTGCCTTGCGGCATACCTCTTCAGGGGAAAGGCTAAGGGAGTAAACCCCGACAGAAAATCCGGAGCCGGAGTCCCTAAGGCGGTTTGACGTTGTAGTCAACACCGGCAACTCCTGCGGCGCACCTGAAGCCAAGCTGTATCGACTCCGTCTTTCCCTTGGACCCTTCAGCTGCGAAGAGAGGGGGGGTCTGCTGCATGGGCAACAGCAGACCCTCCATATTACCCTGCCCAGGCTCTGTAGCTTCAGTGTCATCGCAAGATGTCGATTCAACATGGGAGGAGACAGATACCATGTCACTCCCGAGTCGGACTGCACAGCCATTCTCGGCGGTGCAGATAGACTCTTAAGAAGCTACACCATCGTCTCTCGAGACGGACGGCTGCCGACGACGAATTATTTGTATCCTATAGTCAGTTAGATGAAGTGATGAGAAATTTTGGATATCATATATGAATCTAACTCTCTAAACTTACATAGAAAAAAGTGCTCACTGAGAACGCATGACCATTTCATTGAGCTTCAAAAGCAAAACTATGATTTGAGTCCAGAGTAATAATTTTTCTGCTTCAGAATGCTTAAATATAATTGTAGAATTTATTTCCTGAATGAAGTGTGAGAGTATTGCCTATTAAAATATTTTTTAATTAAATTCTAATGGTTTCTGAAAAGCAGTGTTATTTATTGGTGACTCTGTTGCCATTATTATATATTAATAAACATCTGTCTTAATTCAGGTTCCATTTCTAGTGACCAAAGTGACTATAGCTACTAATTCCAAACTGATTTAAAAGTTCAAAACCAAGTGAAATAGTCACAGGCTGACAATTTACTGGCTAAAACTCTCAAATAACTATTTTTTGTATTTTTCTTAATGTGTTTGATAAACAAACAGATGCCTAATAAATAATGACTATCAACTCTTTAAACATAAAGCAAAGGGAGAAAAAAGAAGTTTGAGTTAGGTTTAATGCAGTTAGGTAGTTCTGAAAGCATTATTCTATCAGTTTGTTATAATAGACTCCCTTTCCTGTTTTGTTTGTAACATATAGAATTGCTTTCTTGATTATGGGTGCTTACTAGATGTGTATAGAAAAGAAAAATAGAATTGGCTATAATGACTGAACTCTTAGCAGGACGGTTATAATAAAATGAGAAATAAAAAGTCAAGGGATAAAATATGTAGAAGGAAAATATCCATTATATTTGTGTATTCATGTGTTATAGTATAAAAATATATGTGTCATATCTGAAGTTATAGATTGTACTAATACCCACATTTATTAGCAAGTTGGTAAATCTTGGAAAACTAATAAGTGCTATATACTGACTTAAGCCTATTATACACATCCCCTGATTTATTTCTCATGGAAACTTTATGAGACACATTATTAGTTCTACTTCATAGACGGGAAAGCTAGAGGAAAGAAGCTCGAGCAACTGGACAAGGTCACAGAGTCACAAAGTGTCAGAGCTGTGGTGTGGGCCCAGCATCCCTAACCAAAAATGTGGATATTTCAATCATTAAAAGCATCTCATTTAAATGTAATGTACTTATAAGCCATTTAGTAAAGACTCTTAGAAAAATAAAGATGGTTTGTAAAATAAATTTGGAAAAACTTCAAAATTATCCCCACAGATCATAATTTTGATATAGTTACATGACCTAAATGAGAAAACCATCAATGAAATTAACACAAATTCTAGATGGGTAACTTGACATTTAAAAGATTCACAATATTAGTCTATCTCTGATATTAACAAGTCTTGAAACATTAACTGTGACATAAACAATACATATTCACATAAAATTATGTAAAAATTCATAATTTTAGAAACTATTATTTTGTTGTCTCCAAAAATTAGAAAGAATAAAAATAATGTAAAAATAAATAATAATACACAATGTGCTGTTAAATAAATACTGATAACAGTACATCTCTATACATATGACATTTAGTAATTTTATTTATTTGCATGTGGGTATATTTATCATCTCTAAGTATGTTAGCATATATTTAATTTCACTTAAGGAAGAGCATTTAAATTTTTGTGAGTCTATGGCATAATCAATTGTACGCATTAAATAAAAGAAAATAACTGTCTCTCTCTTTACCAAAAAAAGGTACTCTTATAAACAACTTAAAAGTACAAAATGCTTAGAAGATTTTCTTAAAATATTCTTGTGGAAAGAGGATGAAAAAAGCACTTATTTATGCTTTGCAGGTCTGAGTGTATGAAATTTTCCTTTTGCAACATTTTGAGTAATTTTCTGAAGTGTTCATGAGCCAAATTACTGATCTTCAGGAAGATGAGTAATTATCCAAACTGAATGCTTCCTTGTGAATACGGCAAACAGCATTAAAGAGGTACTAACATAAATATGCTAGAGTGTACCACTGTATTACTTTTTTTCAATTGGTAAAGACATTCTGAATATGGGCAGAGAATGTATTATCAGTGCTGTTTCAATACCAACCTCTTCAAACAGCAGTGGCATTCAGGATAAATTTAACCTGATAACAAAGTGACAGAAGCTGAGATCTTATATACCATCACCTTAAGGCTTCTCTCACTCCCGGAGATGACCACTGTGTGCAGGAAAGCTGTCAATGTTCATGCAGGTTTGATTGACCTGTCTAATTTGGATCATAATTATGCCCCCAGGTGGAAAATATGACTGACTTTGTGTTTTGACAGCACCTGGTACACAGTGGGATTCTCACTAAGTGTTGAATAACAATCTACAGAAATCAATTTAATAATAGCAAAATAGGCCTTTATGCAGTGCAATTATTTTTTATCTCTAGGAATTAATGAGAAAAATTTTTGCTTAGTAAAGAATGTGCTATCCTTGGGGCCATTCTGTCCTCCAGGAAAATGCCATGTGTCACCCAAGTACATTTTCTGTCTATAAGAGACAAGAGCAAAGCTGTGGGCCCTAAAATGAGTGAAGAGTGAGTGGAAGGGGGAATATTCATCGGTCACATGCCACCCTGTTTTGGTCTGTCCTCTGAAAAGGCTGGCACGGATGCTCATGAAGCAGATGCAGTCCTCTAGGCAATCCATGTACCATGAGCTGGCTTCTTAACCCATGCAACCAATGAGAGGATGAAAGAAGCACACCCCAGCGCCTAACATCATAAGATTCTGTCACTGCGAGGACTTTGAGCAGAACTGATCCAAGCCCTTCAGCTTGGAAGTGAAGCCCGCAGACACTACTTGGCATGCTCAGTCATGCATCTATTGTGTGGTGCCTTTTTCATTACACTATTGTCACCCAGACAGGACAATAAGAAACATGCATTTCTTTCACGGGCCTAAACAGAAAGCTTGACACTTAAAATAAGATCTTATATACCACTTAAAAATAAAATATTGCCTCTGTCTATATTTACATTTAGTTAAATACAAGATCAGTCAGCCCAATAGTGGTAAATCACTGTAAGTATGAAAATTAAGGTAATGATACTATTGGTCACCAGATACTATTTGTTATTTGTTAGAAAATCTGGTATTTTGTTGTGACTTTCATGCACCTGTCTTTTCTTGTTGCTATTTTGAACACTTGTTTGAAGCAATTTCTATCCTGCATTCTTCCCAGTAGGGATTTGATTGCTAGTCCAACCCTCACAATAGGTTTGGCTCTCTAGACCCATTACTCTGATACATGAAATATCAGAACCATAGTAGCATTGCAAACATTAACAAATGCTAGTCAACAATTTTATTTCTGGGTAATGCATTCAGAGCTGAGTACTTTGATCTATACTATAATATTATGATGGCCAATGTGTTTTTCTTTTCCATAAAACCATGATGTAAATGAACTAATACAATTTTAAAATCTGGGTGATTTTACAGACTGAAAGCTATTCCTTGTGTATTATTCATTAGGTATAATAAGAGTCATCTACAGTGTGTGCTGATTGCTAGATTATAGGTAACACTTTGAAACAAACAATTGAACATGATTTTATAGCTTGGGACTATATATAAGTATGACTTTTTAGGATTGCATGGAGAAAAGGAGTTATCTACTTGGAAATAAAAATGCATTATGGTTTACCATTCATTTGCCTTACACAATTTGCTGGACCTTTCTTAAGCCCCTTTAAAATGAAAATAATTAGAATAATGAGTGATGCCTATATTTTTGACTCTATACTATATCCACATGCTGGAGTTATGTGTATCCTCCTCTAAATAGACAATCCATCACTTGATTAATACCTGAGGATTCATTGAACACATATTACTTTACTTTTCTTTGCACTTTTTCTGTTTTTGAACTGAGAGAAAAATGCCATGATAGAATTTATATTCAAATAATTACATTGAAATGTGTTCATGTCTGATAAAAAGTAACCATTTTTGGGGTAAATGGAATTACAAAAATACAAAAATTTAAACTAGAAATTCCAGGCAATATTATCATGACAAATAGAACTATTAAAAATAATACAGCTATATGTAGTGTATTTTAAATTTATAATCTATATTCTTTCTGGGAGTTAAAAATAATTTCTATATTTATGTCAACATCCAAATGGGCTAGAGCATAATAAGACTTTGTCTTCTGCCCAAACAGTGGTTTCTTGGTAAGAGTTAGGGAAATCAACCTATATCTGCATTTGTATTTCTGTTCGTGACACCTGGACAAGGGAGGAATATTAAGTTGATCTCTTCTGCTCTTGTCTTTGCTTTGCTAAATGCTCTCTGGTGATTCAGCATGGTAACCTAGGGAATAAAACCAAAAGAACTTATCTATGGTTGATGAAAGCTGAATAAATTACCTCCCATTTCTTCCCCAAGAACCTAATACCCTCTACTCTAAAAACATGCAAAAATTGAGTCTGGGTATACAGTTGTTTACTGCAGTGTTAGGTAGATTTCAAATGAGTGAAAGAATGTGTGGAATTAGAAATTACAGTTTGCCACTGTAATTAATGGAGTAGTTCCTTTTACTATATAAAAGGGTAAAGCTGTTAGACTAGGCTTTTAAAAAGATTGCTTCATCACCTAGGCTCTCCTTCCTTCCAGAATGCTCCTTTTTTTTTTTTTTCCTCATGTCTCAATATAATCTCCCTGTCAACTGAAGCACCACAGACTTCATCCTGATGATAGAAAGAGCTTTCTCTTGTTCAGCTTGTGCTTCCCTTCCTTGAGACAAATGATAGCTGGAATCAGAGGAAGAGTCGTAGTCAAAGTAGATATAAACTCTATTCTTTCCACTAAAGAGTCTAGAGATGAATTTTCACAAACTGACTAAAGATGCAAATACACCTTGCTGAGAAAAACCTGTACTTTTAGAAATAAATAATACATTATATTTCCAAAAGAAAAAAGGACGATACCTCCTGTTGTTTTTCAACAGGGTTGCTTAAAAGCAACAGTGAACTACAATAACATTGTTTTACAAAGGAGCTTTCCATCTCTGCTTTGGCCAGCTGCAGTTGGCAAGGGTTGGCTCAGGCTCAGATTCTATTCTATGTTTTTGCTTTGTTTTTTGAATTCCAAGTCCCCCCTAACTTTAATTAGAGGACTTGCAAATTATTTCCATTACATCAAACAATTTTTGTATATGTTAGATCCTTCTTTTCTGAAGATTTCTTACATATTTGCTATGACAGTCAAGTAAGTTATCCAGTATCATGTATATATTTATGGAATATTACTCCATATACTTATGAAATATTGGTAGAAGGTATGTACTTATATATGGAATACATGTCTTTTTTTTGCACCTGTGGGTGAAGGGTACTTTGGGGTTCCTAGGCTAAGCCCAGTTTGGTCAGTTCAAACCAAAAGAGCAAGGTTTGGTAAGTTACATGGGGGTCTTACCTAAGGAGCACGTAAGGGAAAGATGGTGGGAGGCAGGGGACTATTAATCCCAAGGGCGACTATGGAAATCTGATCTGGAACTTAACCTTTGCTTCCCTCTGGGGCAACACTTGCACGAGGAGACTAGTGCCAGGTTAAGGTCCCTGCAGACCTGTTGGTCAAGCAAAATGTGTGCCATGGCAGCAATACCATGGAGGAGGTTAGATAAACTTTAACTAGTCGTTATCCAATTATTATCATCCTATTTTGTTTTTCTAAATAATTTTTACCTTCCATTTGCGTTCCACTTTAGAGTTGAATTGTGATATAAACTAATGATGACCTGATTCTTACAAGAAAATTATATTTAATTCTAGAGAATTATAATTGTATTTGGAAAATTATATATCTTCTTTGCATATTTTATTCAACTTTGATTATATACTTTTAAAATAGTACTGCATAAATAATAATCATATATGAGAATATCAGCAGTTATTTTATGATATATTTCATAAGTATAATTTATGTTAATATTGATCAACTGTATAAATGTAAATGATTTATATTAACATATAATGTATAATCACATAAATAAGTATATAATTTATATTAAATAAGTACAGAGAAGTACATGGTACATTTAGATAGTAAACATTTCTTGAATGTTATATGTATCAGAGTAAATTTTTATAGGAACAATGAAAGGAATGAAACTTCATATTCTACTACCAGCCACTAGAAAAATATTTAAAAAATAAATATTGAGCAAAATGTATTTCCATATCTAAGGTTTGGGATTTCAAATCTTGCTGAAATATTCAGAACTAATTCTACAACATAGATATAACAAACTCAAGTAGATTTGAATGTACTTATTCATACCACCAATTTTAATGAAATGAACAAAGTAAAATATAAGGACATAGAGTGTCTTCATGTAATTATAAACTGTCACCTCTTTTTCGTTACCTTCCTTCAATAACGTAAGAGCCCCTATAGAGTCTATAAAGCTTGTAAAACTTGTGTAATTTTATAGCATTTTCTGAAATTATCTCTCAAATGAAGGCTTTTTTTGGCACAAACATTAGTGATTAAACAGTGTGGTTTTTATCCAAGGACTTCTAATTGGATATAGTTGATAGTGACCTCACTTATTAAATACAAATTTAAGCACTGACTCCTTTAGCAATGAACAACCTACCTCTACAGTTTAAAGATTTGAATGGAAAATTTCTGAGAACCATTACTAAATTACATTTCTCTGACATCATCATTAACAGTAAACAACAGTCACTGGATATTAAATGCTTAACACAAGAAAGCCCATTTTCTTGTTTCAAATTAATTTAAAAGTCATTATCAATTGTTATGGAAGGCAACATAAAAATGTAAACTATTCTTGCTTTTTTATGATAGTTCTACACAAAAATGGATATTTTAAAACTCTGATTCTTTTTCTACCCCTTTTAGTTACTTCAAAAGGGACGATGCAGACAGCAGAGGGAGCCCACGTTATCCAACCCTTTTCTCAGGAGCCGGAGGAACATCATTTGTCATCCTGTTTATAAGCAGTGGATTTAATATTCAGAGTCAGGCCGATACACCTAAGAATGTAAGAAAGCAACCAATAGCTTGACTTATTGAGATTCATAAAAAATAAACTGCCAACTAGATTTTCACAACTTAACACCATAATTTGTAAAATTGCCTTGGATGTTTCTAATAGAATAGAAAGACATGAGCAACTTCTCAAAATAACTGAAATTGAGAGAACAGAAATATGAGGGAATGATATAAATTCTTTTAGGAGTGCAATTTCAGTCTGTTTGGGAAGCACGGTCTATTTCTCTGCCCCATTGTAAGAACGTATGTATTTCTAGTATTCACAGTCTATCATCTTCCGTTATTGTTTTAGATGTGATGAAATCTCTCTCAAAGCCCCTTTTCTATTTCTGCCTCCTCATCTCCCATTATATTTTTTCCCTAAAACAAATGGATGTGAAAAACAATACCTAGCACTCAGGCAATTCACATTTTAGCGGGACCTTCGGCGATTGCAACATTTCACCATACTCATCATTGGGCGATACGATGTCTTTGAAACATGCGCACCAGGAAAACACAGGGATAGCCTGTGTTTGGGTTGATGCTTGCTGGCTACAGTTCTGCTATTTGAAGCTTCAGCCTTTGAACAACAAAAAGAATTTCTAATTCCCTTTTACAGCTTTTTAAAATGCTTACCAATTTTATTTTAAAGAATAATTCTAATATCACATCATATGAAAATAATAGTCTATTTGCCATGAATGTTTAATACCCTTAAGTCATGTTGATGGGAGGTGTGTGTGTGAGTGTGTGTGTGTCGTGTGTGTGTTTTGTATCTTTGGTATACTCTGACAGAACAAATGAATAGTATGTTTCACAGTGGTGAAGGGAAGAAAACCAAACTGGCCTATTTACAACTAATCCAGATATGAGACTCTCAGAACCTCTTTTGGAAATCATTCTTCCAAATTTCTAAGCTGTGATGACTGTTCTTAAATCCTTATTGATAAATAATTTTGCAAGTTTTTTACACTTATGTTATTCGATGACAAATTTTAAAAATCAGTTTATAATACTAATAATGTGTACCTCTTTTGTAATAATCATAATGCATAATTCTGATTATTTTCATTAATCTATTTTCCATTCTGGTCTTTCTGTCCATTGCTAAAATATTTCTTAATTACTGATAGCTTCCTCTTAATAACATCATTATTGCTTATAATGTGGTGAGCTTCTTTAGTCTCACTAGTGCTCTCTGCCTGTTCATGAAATAACCTTCTATAAGGGAAGGAACAGATATTAGCTATTGTACTGAATAGAAATCAAATCCTTGTGTTTATAATCTATGAAATATTTTCACTTCCTGAATGGCCATATTTTAAAGCTCATTAAAGCATTATCAAGTAGGAAGAGGAGATATTTAAAGGTGATGCTACTTCTGGTTACTTCCAGTTGGGGCAAAGGTAGGTTTACAGTTATTTGTATGGAAAATAGTACAGTAATTAATAAATAACCATACAAGAATAAACTGTGCTTCACATACTCGCATCTGTAAGACTACTTATGCCCCACCCTGTATGTGTGTATATATATATGACATTTTATTGAGGAGAAATATTTGCCCATCTGGGAGGAAAAATAATTTAAATCATTTGTACAGTCACTATCAGTATGGCTACTATGTTTGAAAAAGTATAGTCTCCTCAGAATCATTCATTTAGGAAATATTCACAAGTACATTTTCAAGAAACTAGCCCAATTTTTTTATTAACCACATATGACACTACAAATATTTTGAAGTTTTGTTATTTTTTATTATTATTAGGCTAATGGCAAGTGGGATTATATTTGTAAACACAGAAGAGATAACTATGAATACCTGCACCACTCACTATTAATCATGTGATCGTGACCTCATTTCTTAGCTCCTATTATTTTCATTTTCTTGTTTATACAATTCTAAAAATGTGATATATCTCATAAAGTGCTGTCAGAATGTAACAGATAACCTGTATGAAACACTTCACATACTATATTTCTTAATAGCCCCTTAATAAATATAAGATATCTTTAAACTTTTCTCCAAATGAATGCTGTAATTATATTAAAAATAAATTTTCACCTACATTAGTTTTGTCTAGTATATCGTATTGAACATTTACCAAAATAGGTGACTGATGGTCATTATATAAATAGATACATTACATTAAAGTCATTGATATACTAAAGAAGATATCAAAGGGCAGTCAGAAATATGCTTTACACGTCTCTCTCCTCCCCCCCAAATCTCTCCTGTAATTTACGTTTTTCCTTAGTGGTAAGCTAAAATGGAAGACACTCTTTGAAAATTATTGGAGACATTAAATAACTTACCCACTTACACTCTGCAGCACATTTTCGGTGTTGACTTAAATCGTAAGTTTCTATTTAGCCCACCCTCACCGGTCCCTGTCCCGCATAGCCCTCTGTATCTCACATACAAAAGTCTTGCCTGAATTCTGGAGTTTCTCTTTTCATTAAGCTAAAGCTTTTTATGAAAAAAAAAAAAATCACACAAAACTCAGAAGCTCATCAAAGATGCTTCTTCGTGTACTCTACTCTGTGTAGTATACTTGTTGTACTCTGCCTTCGAGTAGGAAAGCAAACCTAATCTGGGATATGAGATTCAGCAACCCACAGGTTTGGTACCACACAGCCAGCCTGGCATCTGAGCATTCCTTTCTCAACTCAGAGCACCTCACCCAGTATAATCAGTTAAAAATCATAAGCATTTCTGATTACTTGTTTGGTATTTAAAACTACCTCTACAAAAATATTAAGTGAATACCCCAAAACATATTATAGAATTCATAAAGAGGATTACTAGTTTCTGTTGACAGCATAGGTTTTAGTTTCTTTAAATACAGTACTTGATGAATACATATATACTATAGGTACCACCAGTACTGAAAATATAACCAAAACAAAAAATATTATCATCTTCACTATTACCTAGAAAAATATTCTAGGCACATAGTAGATGTGCAATAAATATAGAAAATCACTAATAGTAGTTATCATATACTGAAAATTATACTGATTCATTATAACTCAGACACAAGTAAGCAAGAATAAAACGTATATCTTTCATTTTTTAAATATATTGACTCCTTCTCATATTGACTTAGAAAGGAAAAAAAAATTTCCAGAATACTAGGAACTTCCTACCTCCAACAGTGAGGAAGTCTCTTCATATTTTTTAACACCTTCATAATGTTCTATTTTAAAATCCTTGTTGAAAATTATATTTTCACATTCTATTTGTCAAATGCATAACAAACTCCTAGGGAGAATGTTATCCTCTGTCTTGGTGATATTCAGGCAGCGCATTGGTTACATACAGATAGAGAGGACACTCAATTAGTGATGGGAGCTGTATATTCAGTTGCCTGTGCTCAGGCTGTGCAGGGCATTACCCTTTTTGCTCCTATAGTCCAGATCATTCAGACAGGTCAGGTGTTGCCCAGGCTGCAAAACTTGGGGGAAGCATGCCTGTTTAGTGACTGCTGAATGTATGAACCACCGTAGCCTATGAGGACTTGAACTTCGGTGTTTATTCACAGTGAAGGTCCTAGAAGTGTTTATGCCTGGTCACCTAGCATAGGCCTACTTTCCAAAAAAAATTTTTTTTTCCCCACCTTAGAAAAGTTCAGCCTGGTTTTCTGTGCCTGGGGAAACAACAAAAACACCTTATTTGAGAGCTATAATTAATACCATAAAATCACCATATAGAAACAAAAGGGAGTTCTACTTTCTCTCTAACTTTTTTGTGCTTTTTATTATACCTTTCAATATACCTACATGAAATGGTTTGCCAAGATATAGCCAATTTA
Source organism: Furipterus horrens (assembly GCF_987537825.1). Taxonomy (NCBI): domain Eukaryota; kingdom Metazoa; phylum Chordata; class Mammalia; order Chiroptera; family Furipteridae; genus Furipterus; species Furipterus horrens. The sequence continues at coordinate 16,587,396 of NW_028327171.1, forward strand.
TCTCTTTGTGTAATAAGTTGCATCCCTTTCCAATTGCTTTGACTAAGAAGCAGTTACTCCAATATTCAGTATTTAGTAAAACAATGTATCAGAAAGAATGGAGTGTAACCAGAACATATATAATACAAAGTGAGGAATAATATAAGACTCTTTATTTTAAAATTAATTGTATCATTGCATTTGTAATTTAAAGAAATTAGCATGTCTTAGTTTTCAATTTGTTTACTTATAGTTTAAAAATAAAGCTGTTTTCAATGACTATGTTAAATTTTCTATATTATGACATTTTATACCTAATTTTATATTTTAGACACAAATAAATACACACATACACATTACTTGCATATTCCCAAAATAATTTTCAACATGAGGACCTTCTCCAGTCATTTTTTTGTTCCTTCTACCTCAAGAAGAAAGCTCATATACTAATTTTTTAAAGTACTTCCTATGCCTCACTATGTAACAAACCTAATTCAGAAGAAAATAATACATACATATGGAAACAAAACAAAAAAATGGATAATGAAGGTCTGACAAATTAGTCAGGAGCAATTATTAGGAAAAGTCAATGTTTTCGTTGTAGAGCTATTTAGTGGTTTTGATGGGAATTTGAATCCATACTAAATAAATGTGTCTCCTGGTGCTTTTAGTCATAGACATGTTTAATATTGTCAGATAATATTTAGGTAAATGCAAAACTTCCATCACTAATTATTGAATCTGATATACTTTCTATTGAAATGTTTTTTTCACCATGAAATGATGGGCCCAAACATAGACATGTGATATCTGTGGCGTTTCATTTGAGGTATTTGATCCTACAATCCAGTGATTGAAACTACCTATGAGTTGGCACTTGACAGGTCTAAAAAATGCAGAGTTATATAAGCAAAACACACATTTATATGCATAGTGGAAAACTATAGGCAGAAGCAGAGTAACTGATGAAAAGGACTTAAGGGGAAAAACTACACACACACACACACACACACACACACATATTCAAATATGTCATTAGAGAACATTAAAAAGGGTGATAAAATAAAGAGTTTAAATAACAAAATTGAGTTTGCTAAGATTATTCTTCGCTGTATGTATATACAAACGAGGCATTCTAAGCTCTAAATGAAAAAAATTGAATTTATATATTACTTGATATAATTTTTCTTTTTATGATTACAACTTGCATACCAATAACTCTAGCTTCTTTGGTTTACAAACAAACATAGAGATAATTATGCATGTTGCTGTAATGTTTGTTTTTCATGGAAATAAGAACTCTTTGTTTTTAAGCTGCACAGACTCCAAAAGGAAAATATGTGGAGCAGATTTTAATATATGTAACCATAATCCTTTATTATATGTTTGGATTAAGGAATAAATTAAGAGCAAAACTAAAAAATATTTAAAAAATTAACTTAATGAAAAATATCTAGCAAATCACAGGACAAAAATGAAAGGAATTGTCTGGAAAGAGAAAAGAACATATGGTTAAAAATGAAAACATTTTATTAAGAAGTACGTGGTCATGAATTATGACTGCTTTCTAGAAAACAGACTGAATTTGAAGAACAGTAGCATGTAAGTAAACACAAGGCCTTAGCTGAGTAGCTCAGTTGGTTAGAGTGTCATCTTGAAATGCCAACATTGTGCGTTTGATTCCCAGTCAGGAAACATACAGGAAATAACCAATGAATGCATCAATAGGTGGAAAAACAAATGGATGTCTTTCTCAGTTTCTCTCTCTCAAACCAATCATTAAAAAATAAATAAATAAATAAACACAAGGGCAAGATTATAATATAATAACTCAGTTCCATTTTTAAATTTTAGGTATCTCCAAACTGCTTTCCACAGCGGCAGCACCAGTCTGCATTCCCACCAACAGTGCAGTAGGGTTCCCTTTTCTCCACATCCTCACTAACACTTGTTGTTTGTTGATTTATTCATGATAGCTATTCTGACAGGTGTGAGGTGATATCTCATGGTGATTTTAATTTGCATTTCTCTGACAATTAGTGACCCTGAGCATCTTTTTATATGCCTATGGACTTTCTGTATGTCCTCTTTGGAGAGGTGTCTGTTCAAGTTCTTTGCCCATTTTTTAAAGACTTTATTTTTCAAGAGAGAGGAGAGAGGAAAGGAGGGAGAGAGAAACATGAAGTGTGATAGAAAAAGTGATCAGTTGCCTCTCTCACACCCCTACCTAGGGACCTGGACTGGAACCCAAGCATGTGCCTTGACCAGGAATTAAACCAGCAATCTCTCGGTCCGAAGGCCGGTGCTCAATCCACCAAGCCACACCAGGCAGGGTTCTTTGCCCATTTTTTAATTGGGTTATTTGTCTTCTTGGTGTTGAGTTTTGTAAGTTCTTTACAAAAGACAACTGGGTTGTCTTTTTATTTTATTGATGATTTCCTTTGCTGTGCAAAAACTTTTTTAGTTTGCTCTGTCAAGGTAAGAAACATTCAAACCTGTACAGGATTTTTGGTGAGTTTATTTGAGCCAAACTGAGGCAATATCTAAATGGATTGAGAGATGCTCCAGAGAATGGTAGTTTAGCACCTTATCTTATACATTAAAATCAAAGGAGGAGCCATAAGGGGATTATATGAAGACCATTGGTGATGGATTACGGAGGCAGGAGAAAGCAAATGGGGGGAGGAGGAAGAAGGAGTCTCTGGGATTGGGTAAAGGGTAAAATGATAGACACATACTCCTTTTACATAGGTGGGTAAGGGACAGCTGACAGTCAACAATTAACATGATAACAATAACAATGAGGGGATATGTGGTCTCAGCTTGTGCACTTGGGATAAAGGGAAGTTACCTTGATATTCCAAAGATATGTTATAAAAGATGAAAAAAAAAAAAAAAGGCACACACAGTTAAGATAAAGATTGACCTTTGTTAGGGAAGAATATTGTCCTAGGACAGGACTACCTGCCATGAACTGCTTTTAGTTGATAGGTGTTCATTTTAGACGATCATCTGTGGTTACTTTAGGTCTCTGAGTTTGTAACGCTGTCTCTTAGGACTCCCCTGAGTTTATCAGGTCAATATGAGGCCCCTTTTCCTCCATAGATGTGGTCCTGTAGGAGAGCGGGGGAGGGTTCCTCAAAGTCCCCACAGCGCATGGTTGGGGGATGGGGAAAGGAGGTAATACCACTTTTAAGGCACTTTGCATATCTATGGCAAGCTGATAGCTAGATCATAGCTATGCTACCACATTGGGGCAAAAGGACAAAAGGGCAAAAAGGGTACAAACTTTCAGGATTTAAAAGGAAGAGTGAGCAGCCTTGGAAAGGAGCATGATGTAAGTGGGTCATGAGGTAGGAGCATGTGGGAGAGCCTAATGGAGAGGCGCATGAGGGAGGCTGCCAAGATGGAGAGGTGCCATGATGTAGGATCATATTGTAGCAGACATGTGAGGGGGTGGATAATGTAGCAGCCATGTGGGAAGCAGCAAGCAGCTATGTAGTTTGTAGTTAGGATTTGGCCATGCAGCCTAGACTAGTAATAAAGCAGGTACTCGAACACAAGACAAGACTTCTGGCCAAGATGGAAGCATAGACAGACACACTGTGTCTCCCTCCACAACTAAGAAGGACTACAACTACCACAAAACCAGAAATAACCAGAGGTTCCAGAAAAGCAAACTGCATGGAAGTCCAACACACAAAGATATAAAGAATAAATACTCATCCAGACAGGTAGGAGGGGCAGAGCCGGGGCAGAGCCAGGACAGAGAGGACACGGTCTGGTGATGGCAGCAGTGGTGGCAGTAGCAGTCCAGCGAAAAGCACAATTACATGTTTTAAAAATTCAGGAGGGACACCTGAGGAGCATTCCGAGCTTCTCACCAGACCTAGCAGCTTACAGGCCCAGCACCGGAGAAAATCAAGCCTCATTGCTTCTGACTGTGCAAACCAGTGGGGGCTGGAGCAGAGACAGAAATTGCCAGACTCTCAGCAGAGTCTGCTTGTTTAAAGGGCCCTCACAGTCCTAGAATGTCTGCAGATCCATCCACTCTGGGAACGACCACCAGGGCAACAGCTAGAGAGGCACCAGTCCCATACGGAAGTAGGAGAAGTGCCTGGAAAAGGGGCGAGTGCTGGGAAAGAGTCATTGTTCACTCTCATACCCCTCCCCCACATACAGTGCCACAACGTGGTGAAACAGGCGGCCCTGTGCTGAAGAATCCCTAAGGCTCCACCCCGTACGACATAACAGGAGCAACAGATCTACCTAAGACACAGAGGCAAACAAACACAGGAGCCTGTCAAGATGAGGAGACAGGGAAGTATGACCCAAAAGAGAGAACGAATCAAGGTCCCAGTGGGAGAACTAAGTGACAAGGAGACAGCCAACTTAACAAATGAGGAGATAGCAAACCTAACAGAAGCAGAGTTCCAAACACTTGTAATAAATATTCTCACAGGCTTGACAGATATGTGTGAGTATGGCAAATGCATAAGAGAAGAAGTGAAGGCTATGCTAAGTGAAATGAAGGAAAATACACACAAAACCAATGGTGAAGGGAAGAAAACCGGGGTTTAAATCAATGATTTGGAACATAAGGAAGAAAAAAACAGTCAACCAGTACAGAAAGAGGAAACAATGATTGAAGAAAATGAGGGGAGGCTTAGGAACCTCTGGGACAACTTTAAACATGCCAACATCTGAATCATAGGGGTGCAAGGAGAAGAGGAAGAGCAAGAAAGTGGAAACTTATGTGAAAAAATAATGGAGGAAGACTTCCTAAATTTGGGGAAGGAAATAGACATGCAAGTCCAGGAAGCAAAGAGTCCCAGGTGAGTTCGACCCAGAGGGGACCACACCAAGGCATGTCATGATTAAAAAGCCAAAGATGAAAGATAAAGAGAGATTCCTAAAAGCAGCAAGAGTGAAGCAGAGAGTTGCCTACAAAGAGGTGCCTACAAGACTGTCAGCTGGTTTCTCAAAAGACACTTTGCAGGTAAAAAGGGACTGGCAAGAAGTATTCAATGTGATGAAAGGCAAGGACCTACAACCAAGACTACTCTATCCAGCAAAGCTATCATTTAAAATGGATGGGCAGATGAACTGCTTCCCAGACAAGGTAAAGCTAAAAGAGTTTATCATCACCAAGTCATTATTATAGGAAATGTCAAAGGGATTTATTTAAGGAAAAGAAGATCAAAACTATGAACACTAAAATGACAACAAATTCACAACTATCAACAACTGAATCTCAAAAATAAAAACAAAATTCAAGTAAGCAAACCAGAATAGGAATAGAATCATAGGTATGGGGATCATTTGGAAGGTTATCAGCTGTGAGGGAGAGGGGAAAGAAATGGGGAAATGGTCCAGGGATTAAGAAGCATAATCAGCTGGTACAAAATAGACAGGGTGAAGTTAAGAATAATATAGGAAAGGGTGAAGCCAAAGAACTTATATGTTTGACCCATGGACATGAACTAAGGGGGATGGGATTGCTGGAGGGAAGGAGGGTACTGGGCAGAGGGGAGCAAAGGGGAAAAAAATCGGAACTACTGTTAAACAGAATCAAGAAAATACACTTAAAAAAAAAAAAAAAAAAAAAAGCAGGCACGCTGCTGCTTTTGATTGTACCCACTCCAGCTGACTCCAAAGCCAGCAAGAACTCTGCTTTGCAGGCCCATATTCTATCTGGACTCTTGGAACTTGGGACATATAGAAAGGACACTCTCTTAGGAGTTGTGCCTTTCTGGGACCTTTCCATCATCCAATGTAACAAGGTACGTGCTTTCTGGACTATTGTACAGAGGCTGATGACATCATACCCCAGATCATGTAGGGCAGGTAAGTGATGGGGGATTATTGTGCTTGGTTTTGGATTATAGCCTTTTGGAGAGCAAGGGAACTTCTGAGTGTTACAGAAAGACAGGGCTCTGTGCAAGAGTGCTCCCAGCCCCCCACCCCCACCCCAAGGTTGGAATATTGTAAAGAAAGATCTGTTTTTCTCAACACTAATTGTTGGGTCATACACCAAGGTGTCACGTGAATGGGCCCTGGTTTGCTTGATAACAGCCCCACTCATTTAATTGGATTCTTTTTGGTGTTGAGTTTTATACATTCTTTGTAAATTTTAGATATTAACCACTTATCAGATGTATCAGAAAATATGTTCTCCCATTCTGTGGACTTTTCATTTTGTTGAAAGTTTCCTTTGTTGTGCAAAAACCTTTAGTTTGATGTAGTCACATTTATTCCTTTTTCTCTTTTATTTCTCTTGCTTGAGGAAATATATCAGATAAAGTATTGTTATAATTAATGTCCAAAATTTTACTGCCCATGTTTTCTTCTAGGATTTTTATGGTTGTAGGTGTAACATTTAAGTCTTAATTTATTTTAAATTTATTCTTGTGTGCAGTGTAAGGAGGTGTTTTGAGCCAGTGATCCCCCTTCTGGGAATATAGCCAAAGAAACCCAAGACACTAATTTGGAAGAACATAAGCACCCCTATCTTCACTTAAATGTTATTTGCAATCAATAAGATATGGAAGCAGTTCAGGTTTCCATCGGTGGATGAGTGCATAAAACAATTATGGACATTTACATAATGGAATACTACTTGGCCGTAAAAAAAAGAAGAAAAAATTTACCCTTTGCAATGGTATGGATGAGCCCGGAAAACATTATGTTAAGTGAAATAAGCTGATCAGAGAGAAACAAATACCATATTATTTTACTCATATTTGAAATCTAATGAACAACCTAAACTAACAAGGGAAATGGGGACAGACTCATAGATGGAGAGCAGGCTGACAGATTTGGGGAGTGTTAAGATTGAGCGAAAAGGAGAAAGGACTTATGAACATGGACAACGGTGTGGTGATTGTGAGGGAGGGGGGGTTCCAAGGGGGATAGATGATAATGGAAACAATAACGAGAAAAAAGAAAAATAAACAAAATAATGACTCAGATAATTTTAAAAACAGTTGATATTCTTTAAAACATAAAATATGAAGGCAAAAACCAAAGTGCATAAAGTGAGAAAAATTTAATGGAAGAAATGAAGATATTTGCAATAAAAGTCAACCAAGATTAAAAGATAATGCAAAAGTTTGCTTATCTTTTGTGTGAGAAAGTCTCTGGTTTTGAATGGAAAACAGGATTGCAAATGTGAAAACGTGTAAGTTTTTGGTGTTAAAGTCTACTTCCTAAAGTTGTGCACCTAAACCTTATGAGAAACATGTCATATGCTGGATTATATCTATCAAAGATACAGTATCACACTAAGTACCAAATCTTATTCACTATAACGGTGTCTCTGTAAACCCTTGAGTTGTCCTGTGGGCATTAATTTTGTGTAGTTCTCAGACATGTTATTATACTTTTAAACAGATCAACAGAGCTCAGGAATGCCATTTGAAAATTAATCAGTGGTGACTCCCAAGCACTTATTGTTTATTTGGGAAATTATTTTACACTGGCTAACACAATGTAACTTCCCTTTGTATTCTATCCTTTGCCCGAGAGCTTTGGGATCCTTCAACACATCAAAGGCAGATGCTAAGGCAAGTGCCCTTCTGAAAATGTTCTGTGTCTGACAGTCAAGCATGTCCCTATTCACCACCTTGTAAAAAGAATGAAGGATGAGGATTGGCCTGGATTCCTCTTAGGTGATTTAGAGGTTTCAGCATCCCATCATTGTTTTGGCATGAGAAATTTATGCTTTCAAAGACCAGTTTTTTAAAAGACTAGAAGTGAAGTGATTTCAGACATTTGTCAATTTTCTGTTCATAAAGGCTTGGTAGCAATGGGAATTGATCACTCCTTCTGTCATTTTTTTTTTGTTATTGTTTATAAGAAACATTTTGGCTCTTTATTCCAGAGTGTCTATTTTAACTCACAGTAAGTATATAGCATATCTATGGTCATCAAATTACTGCCCAAAGGTTTTTGCATCTTAATGTTGTCAAACCTCATAGCAACTATTCATCTAAGTGTAACAGGGTGCCAATTAAGAGAGATTAAACACAGTGCCTTTTCGTAAGAGTCCTTAAAATACCAGTTTCTCCTTAAAGTGCCCAAGCAGACTAAATTTAGGAAACAAGTATATGAAATAGTTATACTATAATAATTCATAGAGCAAAGTTTTTTTGAGCTTAACTTTATGACGGTTACTGTGCTTTGCGTGGATTATTCATTCAATTGTAACATTTTTAAGGCAAGTACTGTTTTAATTCTCATTTTACATATGAAGAATCTAAAGTCTTATAAATGCTAAATGCCTTGCCCAAAGTCACACAGATATTAAACTGTAGAAGCAAGATTTGACACACTGTATTTTTACTATAATTCCATTGTACATAATAGTGAAATTAAGAGATGGTTTTCATGACAGGTGAATGACCATATTAGAGCCTCATCAGTCTAAGTAAAAGATCTGATAGCTTTGTGCCAAGTGAACATCAATTAGTGAAGTGATTGAGTAATTCCCAATGATAAAAAACTTTCTTTCAACAGTGTAAAAGGGTAGAAGTTATATTTACTTACACAATCCATAGCTTTTCTTTTTCTTTTACACACCAAGAACATGTTAAAACTTTACATGATAATGTGAATTGTTTTTAATCAAATCAAACTTTTTACATCAAGAATTTTCAATTAATGAAGAACAGCATGCATACAATATTTAAAAGTCACAACGGTGCTGGGAGAACTGGACAGGGACATGCAAAAAAATGAAACTAGACCACCAACTTACACCACACACGTGAATAAACTCAAGATGGATCAAAGACTTAAATGTAAGCCGTGACACCATAGAAGTCCTAGAGGAAAACATAGGCAGGAAAATTTCAGATATCCCACGTAACAATATTTTCACAAATACATATCCTAAGGTAAGAGAAGTAAAGGAAAGAATAAACAAATGGGACTACATCAAACTAAAGAGTTTCTGCTCAGCAAAAGAAAACATCAGCAAGATGAAAAGGGAACCAACCATATGGCAAAACATATTTGCCAATAACATCTCAGACAGGGGACTGATCTCCAAAATATATAAAGAGCTTATATAACTCAATATCAAGAAAACAAACAACCCAATTAAAAAATGGGCAAAGGACCTAAACAAACAGTTCTCTGAAGAGGACATACAGAAGGTCCATAGACATATGAAAAAATGCTCAACATCATTAGCCATCAGGGAGATGCAAATAAAAACCACAATGAGATACCATTTTACACCAGTCAGAATGGCCATCATCAACAAATCAACAAACAACAAGTGCTGGCGAGGATGTGGAGAAATGGGAACCCTACTGCACTGTTGGTGGGAATGCAGACTGATGCAGCCACTATGGAAAACAGTATGGAATTACCTCAAAAAAACTAAAAATGGAACTGCCTTTTGAACCAGCGATTCCACTGCTAGGGTTATACCCGAAAAATCCTAAAACCCTAATTCAAAAGAACTTATGCACCCCTATGTTCATAGCAGCACTGTTTACAATAGCCAAGTGCTGGAAACAGCCTAAGTGCCCACCTGTAGATGAGCGGATCAAAAAACTGTGGTACATTTACAGAATGGAATACTATGCAGCAGAGAGAAAGAAGGAACTCCTGCCATTTGGGACAACATAGGTGGAACTAGAGAATATTATGCTTAGTGAAATAAGCCAGGCAAAGAAAGAAAAATGCCATATGATATCACCTAATACAGGAAGCTAAAGAACATAAAGAAGTGAACTAAATAGGACAAGGAGCCGAATAACAGTCAATAAGGGGGAGGGGAAGGGAGAGAAGGGGGATAAGTAAAGGAAGGGTTTAGTCAAGGAACATGTATAAATGACTCATGGACATGGACAATGGGGAGGGATATGATTGTGGGAGAAGGGGTGGGCTGGGTAGGGGGGAGCAATGTGGGAAAAAAGGGACAACTGTAATTGAAAAACCAAAAAATAAAATTTAAATAAATAAATAAAAGTCACAATGAAGTTGAAATGTATACCACTTAAAATAGAAAAGTTACAAATAAAAAGAAGTATGACACATATGAAGGTGCAGATTTGAGGCCAGCATTGGCTTTATCCCTGTTGTCTTCCTACCACAAACCCCACCTCTTACTCTCTTCACCTTCGGCTGCATACTGGGACACTTGGGCACCTGAGTTTCCCCAAAGCTACACAAACTCCTGGTTTAGAAAAGATAGAGTGGAGTGTTACAACTGACTGTTAAAGACTATTTCATGATTGATCATGTTCTTAGCCACAAGTGCACATAACATCTGAGTCCCATTGTTATTCTGAATTATGTTCACTGAGAAAGAAACTTAATTAAAAATACAGGATAATGAATATTTACTTTGTACCTAAAGTGTAGGATAGAATTTAGTTTATGGTATATTAGCAGTTGTTTTGATGAACACCTATGTGTGTTCAATTGGAAATTAGAATTATTATTATGCATTGCTGCTTATGAAAACTATGGAGACTTCTGGTCTAGATGGCAGCATAGGTAAACACAGTTTGCCTCCTTGAACAATCACATCAAAATTATAACTAAAATATAGAACAACCATACTTAATAACTTTCTAAATCCTTTCAAACAAGCAATAGTCAGCTTCCGTAATTCCTTAGCTCCTGTACCTCTTGATAAGTGGGCACAGGCCTGACACCAGCAGCAACCAGCCGAGGCTCAGAGCTTGGCTATAAGTGAGATCTCCAAGCCTAGCACAAGTAACAGCCATCTCAGATTGCTTTGTAGTTCATGCAGGGTGGCTCCAGGAAGAACCCAGGGAGGGGCTGACCTTGGTCTGCACCACCCAAGAAACCTCAGAGCCTATGCACCCAATGGGCACCTACAGACCATGTTGGAGCACCACCACCCTGCCCCCGCACAGCTGATCCTCCCTGGAAGGAGGAAGATGGAGGTCAGTGGTCACAGCCAGTCCTTGCAGCTGACTGGCCTGGGTAAATCCTTCCCATTGATCTGCCAACAACAACCAAGCCTCAACTGCAAGAGGAGGGTGTACTCAGCCCACATGAAGAGTGCACCTCAAGTACTGAGCTTGGGTGATAGGGGAGGCTGTGCCACTGGACCCTACAGAACACCTGCTACATTAGGCCACACTACCAAGACACAGAATCAAAAAGGCTCTACCTAATACATAGGAAAAAACACAGGGGGGCTGTCAAAATGAGGAGACAAAGAAACATAGCCCAAATGAAATAACAGATCAAAACTCCAGAAAAAGAACTAAACAAAATGGAGATAGGTAATCTATCACATGCAGTGTTCAAAATGCTGGCTATACGGATGCTCAAGAAACTTAGTGAGAACCTCAACAGCATAAAAAAGATCTAGTCAGAAATGAAGGATGCACTAATTAAAATGAACAGTTTACAGGGAAGCAACAGTAGAATGGATGAAGTCAAGAATCAAATCAATGATTTAAAACATAAGGAAGCAAAAAGCAACCAATCAGAACAACAAGAAGAAAAAAGAATTAAAAAATAAGGATAGTATAACCAGCCTCTGGGACAACTTCAAAAGGTCCAAAATTCACATCATAGGGGTGCCAGGAAGAGAAGAGAAAGAGCAAGAAATTGGAAATCTATTTGAAAATATAATGAAAGAAAACTTCCTTAATTTGGTGAAGAAAATAAACATGCAAGTTCAGGAAGCACAGAGAGTCCCAAACAAGATGGATGCAGAGGCCCACTCCAAGATACATCATAATTAAAATGCCAAAGGTTAGAGATAAAGAGAGAATCTTAAAAGTAGCAAGAGAAAAGCAGAGAGTTACCAAAAGGGAGTTCTCCTAAGACTGTCAGCTGATTTCTCAAAAGAAACTTTGCAGGCAGAAAGGAACCAGCAAGAAATATTCAAAGCCATGAAAAGCAGGGACCTACAGCCAAGATTGTTCTACCCAGCCCAACTATCACTTAGAATGAGAAGGCAGATAAAGATCTTCCCAGACAAGTAAAAACTAGAGGAATTGATGATCACCAAACCGTTATTATATGAAATGTTAAAGGGACTTATTTAAGAAAAAGAAGATCGAAATCATGAACAATGAAATGTCAATAAATACATATTTATCAAAAATTAAATCTGAAAAACGAACTAAGAAAACACGAAGAACAGAGACAAAATCATGCATATGGAGAGCGTTTCCATGGTTGCCAGATGGAAGGGGGATGTGAGGGGATGGGTAAAGAGGTGAAGGGATTAAGAAGTACAAATAAGTAGTTACAGAATAGCTATGTGGATGTAGTCGTCCGTCGGCAGCCGTCCGTCTCGAGAGACGATGGTGTAGCTTCTTAAGAGTCTATCTGCACTGCCGAGAATGGCTGTGCAGTCCAACTCGGGAGTGACACGGTATCTGTCTCCTCCCGTGTTGAATCAACATCTTGAGATGTCTCTGGAGTGTCCTCTCCAGTGAAGCTGAGGCTACAGAGCCTGGGCAGGGTGATATGGAGGGTCTGCTGTTGCCCATGCAGCAGACCCCCCCTCTCTTCGCAGCTGAAGGGTCCAAGGGAAAGACGGAGTCAATACAGCTTGGCTTCAGGTGCGCCGCAGGAGTTGCCGGTGTTGACTACAACGTCAAACCGCCTTAGGGACTCCGGCTCCGGATTTTCTGTTGGGGTTTACTCCCCTAACCTTTCCCCTGAAGAGGTATGCCGCAAGGCAGTGGAGGTTTTTTGGAATCAGAGTTTTCCTTCTCTGAGTGGATGTAGTACAGTATAGGAAACAGAGTAGCCAACGAACTTGGACATATGACCTATATACATGAAAAATGGTATAGGGATTTCCTGAGGGAGTGTGAGGTAATGGGTGGAGAAGGGCAAAGGAGAAAATTGGGTCAACTGTAATAGCTTAATCAATAAAATATAATAAGAAAAAAAAACTATGTAAAAATAATTTGTACTCCAACGGAAAAATATGAAGTGGAACGAATAACTATATCCAATGGAAAACTGTGTTGCAATGCACACTTCTGAGTTATTTGATTCTAGTCTTTACTATCTTTGAGCTATTTCACAATCGTAAATTATAGGTAACTCATTCACATTCATATTCAGCCCTGTCCAGTAGAAGTTCAACTGATTCTTTTCTTTCAACATATGAAAAAGCCAACTTCACCTCCATGTACATATTCATTTGAATATTCCTGATTTATAAATGTCTATTCTTTTCAATTTTCTTGTGAGTTAAATATATAACATCTGGTTGGGCCCTTCATTAAACAAGTTAAATAAAATTGTTAACAACTGTTCATCTTTATGTATTTTTATGACAATTATCTTGTAACAAAACTGACTGAAGATCTCCTTTACTGCTATCTTATAATCTACATAAAAAGTAAATTAAATGGGGTAATGTATGTAAAATACTCTGCCAACTCTAACACCTCTTAAAAATAAAACAGTTATTACAATAATTAACTAAAAGCATATAAGAAATATATTGTTGGGATAAATCTAGTATTTTTACTCAAATGGAAATTGAAATTTTTATTTTTCTGTCACAAAAAAAAAATGCAGATACTCTGAAAATAACAGGAAAGACTGATCAGAGTTGAGAAAACAGAGCATTCAGAGTGATGAATTGTTTAAAGAAAATCAGCCTGGATCACAGAAAGACAACCACTACTGAGAAACCTGATAAAATAATACAGCTGTCAGATAAAATCGGGGACATAATTTTAGGACAGTACAAATTGTTCCCTAAATGACCAGATAGAAAACTAAATATACAAGGTCAACTGTTTTAGAAGGAGGCGGAAGACAGCTACTTGGATAAAATAACTGTCTTAAAGAATGAAGACAAATGATAACAAGATAAGAAAAACCTTAGCATGGAAAGAGGTGACAAGTGTGATCTATCAAAGACCCACATTAGTTCCAATTGCAGAAAGTTATATACCAGTGATGTGAAAGGTAGAATGCTCTACAAGATACACAGTGTTTATTTGAGAAAAGTTTGAGTCTAAAGTCAGTAATTTATTCAAAGTTTATGGTCACTAGTTTTTCAAAGATTTGGCAAAACTACATTGGACAATAATTTCAATAGGCTAGAAACTTAAATGTTATTCACTGTAATAATACTAGAACAATTATGCCACTGACAAAGAAGATAAGTCAATTTCTTCAAGGTTATAATATGCTAAAATAAAAAATAAACAATTATCTTGAGTGTATACTGTGTCTGTATGTGTATGCACGTGTGTGCAGGTGCATATATGTGTGTGCATGGTCATGCATACATCCAATGAAATAATGTTTATACCTTTCTAGTGTTCTTTACTTTTTTATCTTAACTAGAAGAGCTAAAATTATGTTATCATCTCCAATCTCAAAAAAATAGTGCTGAAATCTTCACGAATTTGGCAATGAGCAGCAAAAGTGAAAGTTCTGTGCTATCTTAGAGTTTGGTGTTGTAAAGAGAGACTTTTTGAGTATGAAAGTGTCTCGAGCCAGCTGATTATTATGCTACTTCGGTCAGTTTGGTAATTAAAAAGACGCTCATATTTCCCCACCCTCGTTACGGATATATAGGATGTGTGTTTTTTAATTTATTTTTTCTAATGATTTATTGTTTATGCTATTACAATTTTCCCCCAATTTTTTGCTACCCTTCATCCATCTCACCCCCCCCACTTCCATAGTCTATCCTCATACCATTGTCCATGTCCATGGATCCTTCATGTATGTTCTTTGGCTACTCCCTTCACCTTATTTCTTTAAAAAATTTTTAATGTATTTTTTCCATTACCCATTAGTCCCTTCATTCACCCGTCACCCCCCACAATGACCACACTGTTGTCCATGCCCATGACTGATGAGAGGTAACCACATGGGGATGAGACAGCCACCCACTCTGGATAACTTTATGACACCCAGGATGTGATATGATCCTCAAAATGCATCTTCTCAAAAACAATCTCACTCCCCACCTATGGATTCTTAAACATGTACACATGTTCAAAACTATTCTTTTTTTATTTTTTGTATTTTATTTAATCTTTATTGTAACTTTTTCCATTACTTTTTAGTAAAACATCTATAAATGTTTATTAGGTCCTTTGATGAAACCTCTACTAGTGGGGGGGGTGTGACCTGAGATCAAAAGAATATAGAAAATATTAGAAAGGAAAAGCTAAGTCACTAAGATGGCTAATATCACATGATTTTCAAAGCTTGTCTGTATTCCTTCCACAACTCAATTCAACTTCAATTCATTGAGTATATTCATTGAGTATATGTCATTATGCTTGGTTCTAGGGAGATACAGAAATGAGAGATACTTCTCTTCTAGTACATTTGTCCTGGAAAATGACTTTATTCACTCTTCTTGTTTCATTTCTAATTATTGTTTGATGGTATTTTTAATATCCCCTCAAATTTTGCTAATAAAATATAGGATATATGTTGATCAAAATAGGATTTCTTTCAAGGTATTCACAGAGCGTAGACAGGTCAGGTATATATAAAACTATAATGAAAATGGCAATTTAATTTTGTAGAATATTTTGAGATTTGAAACAACGTTTTTTATATGGCCTGACTTGAAATTCATAGCTTTTGAGTCAGATCAAGGATTAACCAGTAAAAAGAACTAACACTCTAACATATTAATTGATGATTGATTAAGAAAGAACTTGAACCCCTATGTCCTGATTTTTAAATTTAGGATTCATTCCACTGCACCAAAAATACAGGGTGGGACAACAGTATGTTTACTTTGTTCATATGGAAAATAATATAATAATTAATAAATGATAAAACTAATAATCTCTGAGTTACGTACCCACAACAGTAAACCTACTTATGCCATACTGTGTATAGTAAAGCCAGAAGTAGTATCACCATCACTACATTAGGGGGCATATATTTGAATGATGTTGAATGACTACACTGTGATCTCAGAGATACTTGCAAATACTTATATAAATGGTGCCGTATAAGAATACATTATAAATATTAATGGTTCAAGTGGAAGATACAGTTTTTAAATAAGTGAATATTAGATTTATAGGTCAGCCTGGAATGTTTGCACATTTTTAAGCCCCATAGACTTGCCTTAAAATGTTGCCTCTAAATATAATATACAAATCACCACACATGTGCCTTAAAGTTGACTTGTTAAATGATTCCAAGATGGTGTATTTTATTCAAAATAAATTATTTGAGTATTTGTAGTAAAACTATTTCAGTAAGTAAAACTAAAAGTCTAGGACCCTGTTTCTCCAGCTCATGAATTCAGTGAAAATGCCGAATGATTTCAGAAAATAATTATCAACACCAGAAGTCAGAGAAATGGTAGCTATCCTCTATCTGCACCTGTCTGCTTCTCACAAATCATAGGGAACTGACAAAAATATGCCTTCCTCAAAATATGTTTTGGAATACAATAATTTAAGTGTTATTTAAATATTTATATAAAATGAATAAACGTTACTTATAATAACCAAGGGGTTGTGGCTATTTGAATGTTTTTGTTTATTTCAAGATGTTTCCAATCCCATACTAATGCAAATTGTAGAGAAGACTATCCAAGAGAAGCAGAAGGTAGATGTTAAATCAATGAAAGTAGAAACTATTCAGAAAAAAAAAACAATGATATAGGAAAAAAGATACCTGAGCACTGAACTGGCTGTGTTCCATATACAGCATCGGCAAGTGGAACTGTGTAGCTAAGCAGCAGACTGAGTGTTGGTGGAGGGAAAATCACTAAGAGGCAAATATCAGGACTGAGGAGGGATTCTGGCTATGCTGACTAACAGATTTTTGCTAAAACCAGGCTAGAGTGATCAGATAGCGAAAGTGGAGGGAGAGGAATTTGATCAGATATTAAGGGTAGAGATTCTTACTAAATTGACTTACAGGATTCTTTCTAAAACTGGACTTAAAGGAGAACAGAGAAGTCCAAGTTTGGGCTTAGTCAGAAGGGAGTTCAGAAGAGCCTGTCCTAAAGGTAATCAAGGAGAAAATTTTGTCAGGGATAACTTGTGTTTCTTAAATATTTGGGATTGATCTCCAACATATATAAAGAACTTATATGACTCAACACCAAGAAGACAGACAACCCAATTAAAAATGGACAAAGGACCTAAACAAACACTTTTCCAAAGACATACAGAGGATCCATAGACATATGAAAAGATGCTCAACATCACTAGCCATCAGAGAGATGCAAATAAAAACCACAATGAGATACCATTTTACACCAGTCAGAATGGCCACCATCAACAAATCAACAAACAACAAGTGCTGGTGAGGATGCGGAGAAAAGGGAACTCTAGTGCACTGTTGGTGGGAATGCAGACTGGTGCAGCCACTATGGAAAACAGTATGGAATTTCCTCAAAGAACTAAAAATGGAACTGCCTTTACATCCAGCAATTCCATTGCTAGGATTATACGCAAAGGATCTTGAAACATCAATTCAACAAAACCTATGCACCTCTATGTTCATAGCAGCATTATTTACAATAGCTAAGTGCTGGAAACAGTCTAAGTGCCCATCTGTAGATGAGTGGATCAAAAAACTGTGGTACATTTACACAATGGAATACTATGCAGCAGAAAGAAAAATAAGGAACTCTTGCCATTTGCGACAACATGGATGGAACTAGAGAGAATTATGCTTAGTGAAATAAGCCAGGCAACAAAAGACAAATACCATATGATATTACCTAATACAGGACACTAATGAACAACACAAACAAATGAGCAAAATAAAACCAGAGGCATGTAAACAAGGAGCAGACTAATAGTTACCAGGGGAAAGAAGGGGAGGGAGAGAAAGGGAGTAAGTAGGGGAAGAGTTTAGTCAAGGAACAAAATGACCCACAGACATGGACAACGGGGTAGGGATTGAATGTGGGAGAAGGGGTGGGATGTTGGGAGGAGCAATGGGGGAAAAAGTGGGACAACTGTAATAGAAAAATAAATAAATAAAAAGAAAAATATTTTAGGTGACATATGTGTCATTTCTGTTTTCTGTTAAACTGCTCATACATAGTATTTTCTGTCACTTAGAACATACTTTGAGAAAATAATTGATAGAGCATTGCATCATCTCAGTCTATCTTTCTTAGACTTGTGTTCTCTAGCACTAAGGCCAATTCCTGGATGGCTTAGTGGTTTCTGGTGTTAGTGTCGTGATTGGATACGAAAGAATGAGGGTAACATATTAAGAGAGTTGAGTTGTAGATCAAGCTCTGATATTACCTACTATTACCCTGTGCAAACAATTTTAATTTTTTATTAAATTTATTGGGATAACATTGGTTAATAAGATTATATAAGTTTCCCTGGCTGCTGTGGCTCAGTGGATTGAGCGTTGGCCTGCGAGCCAAGTGTCGCTGGTTCGATTCCCAGTCAGGGCACATGACTAGGTTGCATGTCAGGTCCCCAGTTGGGGGTGCAAGTGAGAGGCAACCATACAGTAATGTTTCTCTCCCTCTCTCCTTTCCCCTCCCTCTAAAAATAAATAAACAAATAAATTATTTTTTTAAAAGATTATAGAAGTTTCAAGTGTATATCTCTATGATACATGATCTGTGTATTCCATTGTGCGCCCCTACTCAGAGTCAAATCATCTTCCATCATCATATGTTTGCCCCTCTTTGTTTTTTATTAACTCCCTACCCCCTTCCCATTGGTTACCACTATACTGGTGTCTGTGTCTATGTGTTTCATTTTTATATCCCAGATATGAATGAAATCTTGTGGTTATTAGCTTTTTTATGAGTGATTTATTTAGATTAGCATGATATTCTCAAGGTCCATCCATCTTGCTCCAAATGGAAGTATGTCATCTTTTCTTATGGCTGAGTAGAACCCATTGTTATATAAACCACATCTTCTTTATTCAATCATCTATTAAAGAAATTTTGGTTGTTTCCTTGTCTTAGGCTACTTGGAATAATGCTGCAATGAACATAGGGGTATATATGTCTTTGTGAATAAATGTTTTTGAATTTTGGGTAAATAGAAAAAGGTCTTTGGTCATATGGTAATTCTATTCTTAATTTTTGAGGAACCGACATACTGTTTGCCATAGTGATTGTACCAGTTTGCATTCCCGCCAGCAGTGAATGAGGGTTCCCTCTTGTCCACAGCCTCTTCAGCACCTGTCCTGTTGATAAGTAGCCATTCTAACAGATGTGAGTCACTATCTCATTGTAGTTTTGATTTGTATTTCCCTAAAAGCTAGTGAAATTGAGCATCTTTTTATATGTCTGTTATTTATTTGTATGTCTTCTTGGGAGAAGTGTTTATTTAGGACTTCTGCCCATTTTTAATTTTTTTTTTCTTAAATATTTATTTATTAATTTTTTAGAGACAGGGGAGTGGAGGTTGAAAGAGAGGGAGAGAAAAATTGGTGTGAGGGAGAAACATTGATCAGTTGCCCTTCATATCTACCCTGATCAGGACTGAACCTGCAACCTTGGCATGTGTCTTGACTGGGAATCGAACCAGTGACATTTTGCTTTGTGGAATGAAGCTAAACCCAATGAGCACACTGGTCAGTGCTTCTGCCCATTTTTAAATTAGATTGTTTGTTTGTTTACTGTTGAGTGGTATGAATTCTTTTTATATTTTGGATATTAACCCCTTATCTGAGCTATTGTTTGCAAGCACCTTCTCCTCTTTGGTTGGTGGCCTTTTTGTCTTCAATCATCAGTTTCATCATCTGTTAATAGCAAGTTTATTTCAGTCATGGCCTAGTATATAACTCTCTCCTTTGCTCACTTTTAAAATTTTCATTTGAGGCATTTTGCTGATATTGTTTTGAAAATTACTTTTATTAACTTCATCTACTTCTTTATTTTTTATCTGCCTAGTGTTTTGCACAACTCCTTACATTCTACAAGGATAGAATAAAGGTAACTAAATCCTTTGAATTCTTAAATTACTATTTCCTTCTTTTCCAAAATTGAGACAATCATATTCTAGTGACAATCTAATCTTAATTTCTAAGTGTTCTTGTAAAATGTTACCGAGTATCTTGCAGCTAAGAGACTTCCACTGTGGTCTCCTGAAATTAACTGATAAATATTTCAATCATTCCAGAATTATTCTAGGGGCTTAGTCACTGAATATAAAAACTTTACCAAAACACATATGTCCAAAACTTTTAAAATATTTCATGTTACCATATTATATTCCACTTTATTATAATTTTCACTCCTCATTACATATATGGAATGAAAAAAATATAAGAAAAGGTTAGGTGTTTAAAATATAACACAGGGAGGTAAAGGACAAATATATCATACATTAAGTTTTTCTCATTTTAGTCAACATGCTAGGGACTGTACGCTGAACACTGACATGTATCCTGCTTCACATATGAGAAAACAAAGGTTCCAAACTTGCTTAAGAACACTTGTCTCGTAATTTGGAGAATAGGATTCAAACAAACTCTTCCTAGAGTCCATATACTTTAAATGCAGATTTTTCTATCATACTGGGAAAAATAATAATAAGAGGTTAATTTGGAAACACAGGGGAAATACATAGGGGTGAGGGAGACAAATCTGGATGTCTTACTAATCATAAAAGTACAATTCAGGGCAGCAACTGAATGACACACATATGTGGACGGGTCCCTCCAAGAGTGACATCAGGAAGGCATTGCTATTTAAGTGATTTGTTGTGAAATAAGCCATCCCAGAAGAGATGTAAATGATAACTTTGGGTGAAGAACTGAAGGTCCAGTCCCTAAATTATATCTTGACCTTCTACATTGCTTGAAAATAAAGGTAGCAGCTTGATTTGTGGTTCTCAAATCATGGCTACACAAGTTATATTTTTCTAAATCAAGATTATACAACATTCTAAATTTAAAAATATATTATGCAATAAACAGATCAACACCCAAACAAACAATCAAACAGAACTATAACATTATGATTAGGCAAATGCTATCATTATGGACTCTTAAAATCTTTAAAAAAATAGTAAGTAGAATATCCTAAATAATAAAACACTATTTCTTTTTTTCTTGTCTCTATCTTCTTAGGATAAAGATATATAGGAAGATTAAAAATTCATGTGTTTCTTTGTATGTATTTGCATTTTAAAACATTAAGGATACCTAGTTGTGAAGATTTGCAGATTTGCAGGGGAGTAGAGCAGCCTACGTCTTCATCTATTATGAAACACAGTTTCCTTTCCGCAAATTCAAATATCTCTAAAGGCTTAAGTTAAGGGGAACTATTTGTGCCAAAAGATTCTAACTCATATTTTTTATTGTTTGTAAAAGTTTAGGCAATCAGGGTTTTTTAATTCTCTAAAATGATTTGAAAAAAGCCTATAAATTATGAAAAAGGCAAACATCCAGAATTGGATGGAAATCCTACTTTGAGATTGCAGCATTTCATTGAAACTGAGGAAATTAGACCTGTACTATGAGGAACAATTGCTATTTTTCAATGTTTTATTTTTCTAGAGAGGGTCAAGATTTTCTGCCCTGAGTGAAATGAAAGTTAGAACAAATAAAAATAATTGATCTGAGTTAAAAGATTAAGAGAATCAGTGAATTAGGGCCTGCAGGTAAAAGTGTAAGTCTATGTAATTTTTAAATGTTTACCAGTATTTATGTAACTGATTCATGTGATGGAAATAATTTTTCTTGCCAATACATGGGCTGACAAAGTGTCTTTTTCATGAGAATAAATAACAAAGAAATTCTCTCTTTGTAGTTTTATCCAAAGCAATAAAGCAGAAACCTCTTTTTTCTTGTCTTTTATGATCACATCTGTTACATACAACTGCCATTATTTATATTGTGCACATATAGAAGAACAGTGTAGTAAGAAACAAAGAAAAATACTAGAGGAAGTAATAATAAATCTTTACTGGTATTATCCTAGTTACCTTTATCTTAAAAATCAGTGTAAGTTTTTGCTCTTACAGAATATATTTGGTCTTGTCAGTGATATGCTATGGATTTTAATGGTCATTTTGATTAATAGTTAATGCTTTTATCTTAGAGCTTAGTAAAAACTCGAAGCACTTCCTGCAGAGAGGAAATAAATTGAATTTTTGAAGTATGATAATTTATTAAGGTTGAGAGAAACTGAAACTTTACATATAGATGCATTGTCAAATTTTCATCATCTTTACAGTCTTTCCAAATTTTATATAATAAATGAATAAATGTCATGTAAAAGCAAATTAAATTCTCTTCGGTAGTCAGTGAACTCTAAAATTCTTTTGTTATAAGATATTGTTTATCATTTTGCCATGGGAAACCATTTCTTATTTGTAATATAATTTTTTAAATGACCTTAATTAACTTGTTTTTAATGACAATTACAGATATTTTATTATACTTTCACCTTAAATTACAGAAGATTCAAAGTGCACGCAGATATTATTTCAAAAGTGTTAAAGAAACATTATGTAATCTGAATATTCTAGGCAATGTTTTATAGATTGATAATAAGAGCAAGAGAAATAATTGGCACTATCAGGAACCAGAGTTGAGAGATAAAATTAGTACTTGACACAAATCCAGCTATAATCACGTTTTAAACTAATATAGCATTTAGAATATAGAACCATTTCTTTCTTAACTTGTTAGACAAGTAGGATTTAAATCTTAATGTGGCTCATTTTGTGAGATCCTAAAACTATGAGGAAATAGGTCTTGGTCTCCAACTATATTTTTATTTTAAAAGGAACACTTTAAATTAAAAAAAAAGATAAGGAAAACTTTAAAATATAAGAAGCCAGTTTTTTTTTTTTTTTTAATTTTAAATTATGGACAACCAACATCTACCACCACAAAAACTTTTCAGGGTAAGTATCCACTTTGCTATTCTTCTGTATTGGAAAATTTTAGAATGTTCATTACAGAGAAGTTCAGGGCAATCACTTAGGTAATTTAGAGGCAATACTTACACTGCTGGTCAATAAGAAACTTGCCCTTAGGAATTTACAATATTTGCTTGAAGTAGGTGCTGCACATGAACTAATTATTTTTAGATAACTAGGAAAATGTTTACTTTTGGAAATACTATTTCCTAAACCAGCAGACAAGACAAAGATTTCATTGCATAAGCAGTAGTCAATCCTCAATGAGTGTTGAGAGAATAACTTGAATAAAAAAGTAAAAAACTGCTTGAATAAGAATAAATAAGAATTACAATTTATTTATTTATTTATTTATTTTACTGGATTTTCTTTGCTTAGATGATTTAAAACTTCCAGGAGCTATTTGGGCCTTAGCCACTTCAATGTAACCAAATCACTGGAGTGAATTCCACCCAGTTTGCAGTCCTGGCTCACATCCCAGGGAAAATAATCATACAAGCCCTGTACAGTGGAAGTGGCCATCTTGAGAGCCGATTTACATTCTGTTTGCCACACGTGTGTTTACTGTGAAACCTCATCAAGCTATCAAGCTGTGTGTTTATGATGCATACACACCTCAGTCTGTAGGTTTCACCTAAAATAGATAAATAAATAGATAAATAAATAAATAAAACAGGAACAGTATACTGGTGAAGCAAGACAGAAGAGAAAGTTAAAAAATACAGGAGATACTATGGGATAATTATTGAATATATAGGTACACCCCGATTTTCAAAAGTTTGCTGTAGGTCACTTTGCTTTTAGGAAAAAACATACTTTAGTATGGTAAAGGCTTCTGTTATAAAAGTAAAACCCCCTCCAGATTTCTTTCAGTTTGCCAAAATAGGTACCAAAAGCATACAAGCTAAGTGATGTAGTGCAAACTTTGTGGAGATGGGACATTCTCTGCTTTCTATCATTTTGGTTTAAGAAAGGTTTCATATGAACCTTTACTTTCAGAGAGCTGGAAACATTGGTCAATTCATACGAGATGTTAACATATAATATTGGGATGGGGCAAAGAAACCCAGAATATATTTATAAAAATTGTGTACTCATTCCTATATGTTTAAATATCAATCACCTTCAAAGTACTCTCAATCTAACGTTATAAACCTACAGAAACTTTTCCCACTGCTCAGTTTTTGAACTCATCAATTTTGATGCCTCTTTGTGCTTTTGCCTTTTTTTATTTGTTTGTTTGTTTCACCTCTTCCACATTGGCTAAACATTTTCCTTTGAGGATTTTTTTCATTGGGGAAAACAAAACAAAAAATGTAGCTTGGGGCAAAATCAGGTGAATAGGGAAGGTGGGGCACAGGGGTCATGCCATTTTTGGTCAAAAAGCTGCTGAACTATCAACACAATGCAGGCAGGTGTGCTTGTAAATCATCCATCACAAACTGGGCAAACACTTCAGTCTTCAAAAAAAAATTTCACTGACGCAGAATGCAGCCTCTCGCAACACCACCAGCCGGTACACTGAAGCAGATGGGTTCCTAGAACACTCACCTAGTGGGGAAAGCCTGTATTACAAGAGGCCTGCCCTCTAGAAGATAATTCTGGGTTTTGGGATCCTCCCTTATAGAATGTAGAGAATATAATAGATTATTAGGAAAGAAGCAGTTCTAGAGTGACAAAATATTGAAGATATATATTATTACAGTAAGAATCATATTGTTTGTTTTCTTTTAAAATTGAAAGCAATTTCAGAGTTTAAAAAAATGAAAAGAAGTTTGTGGTTTCATTATACATGTGCTTAAATTGAGCTATGTATACTTAGAGGAAATATTGACCACTAAGTGTTCTCATAGAAACCAAATGAGTAAGGAGTTTCAGAGAGGCAAATTGAGATAAATAATTTCTTCAGAGAAGCCCATTAAATTGCAATTTTAAGAAAAAATATTTAAATTTATCTGAAATTATTCAGATTCAATGAAGTGCTGAAAATATTAACTAATTTAAAGCAATTCTATAGATAGTATTTAGAAATGCAGAAATTAAGATTTACTTAGCAATTTACAATTCTACCATTATAAAATGCAAAAATTAAAAATAGGAAAAAAAACCCTCCAACAATAGGAAGGTGACATTTTAAACTATGATAATCCTGTGGAATAGAATATTATACAATACATACATTTTAGAAAGTTTGCTCTTATAATCAGGTAATAATTGCCATGGAAACAGATAGTGAATAAATAATTTTATTCTAGATTTAAGAATTTTAATCATAAAAAAGATAAACTGCAAAGAAGGTAAGGAAAATACATTTTGTATTTCTATTCTTTTTAAAGTTGTTTCTAAAATAATAAGAGAGAAATAAATAACTGTAGGAAACACAAAGCTGCAGACATCAGAGAATAGATTATTGAGCCCAGAGGAATTGAGAGAAGAGTTAGAAGGACGTAATTCCAAGAATAGGCTAAGCAAACATTGGCAATAGCTGGTGAGTAGATCTCTCTGGGCTTCAAAAAAGAATAAGGGATGTGATGAGCTGCCAACTCCATCCTTGAGCCAATAAGGGTATGTCTATGTAACATTTAGAAATAGAGTTGTACAGAGTAGGGAATATTTCTCAGATTAGTTTATATTTTTAAAGTTGAAAGTGTTTTTTTCACAAATATCTGGTCTCCTCCCCCCCCGACTGCCCTCACAAATGAGAACTATTAAGCAGTCTTTTGGACACCTCATGTTTTTAGATGACATTTTACAAGGTAGATTAATTGAAAACAAAAATCAAAATGAGGCTTTATGCCGTTTTCTTCTATATATGTTGCCTGTTTTGTTAACAATTTGGACCATATTCTTATTTTTTGAAAGTGATCTTATTTTTAACATTTTAACAGAAGACAGATGACTCTAATTTTCTACTTTGATCTTCCTTGCTCATGTTAAGGTTACATTTGTACACATTCTGTTATCTCAGTGACTTGCACTTTGGGTGAATCCACTGTATACAAAGGGGTTTCTCACAATGTTTCAGAGGAGGGCTTAAGAATTCCTTTGAAGAGTAATGCAGTTATGGATTATCTTTAACTTTTCTTGGGCTTTATTTTATTCCCTTTCCTCTTGATACACAGTATTAAGGGTGAACAGAATCTGCATATGAAAACGATGTCAGATACTCAATTTTGTCTAAATTACTAGTGATATTATGGATTGAGCTGTGAATATGGTACAGGGTATGTGGATAAAAGTGATTAATTATCTAGCTAATCAAAGAATATATTAAAGACTGCATCGGCTTATATCTTCCTAGGGAATGGCTGTAGCTTTGAATATTTTTGCATGCATGAGTTTTAAATATAAGAAACTTCTATCAAATGCTTATCATTTAATAGGCATCAGGAAATAGGATTTTTAATATAGACCCATCAGAAAATAGGGCTGAAACTAAAACAGCCTATGCCAGTATAATTGTCAATATTTTCTTAATTTGCTAAACATAATGATATTAATTAAGTTAATTACTTATGTAGGAAGAAGCGTTTAAAAGAGGAAACAAAGTTTTCTTTAATCTTCATTTTGCAGTGAAAATCAACTATGGAATTAAATAGAAACTGACCAAAAAATAATTCTTCTTACCTCAAACCGAATACTTGTTTGATTAGGAACTTGAATGAGTTATAAAACTTTTCACCTCTGGTTCACAAGTCCAAACAGCATCAAGATTAATTGTGACTAAAAATTGGTGCAATTAGATGGATATAAAGTAACGCACGATAATTTGCAAGTGGTCTGAATTAAAATCCTTTAAGGCAAACTGCCATATATCAATCCTGTGTCCATGACAGTTATTAATTGAATGAATCAGCCTTTAAGCAATAGTCTTTTGGAGTGAACTGTCTGCACCCAATAGGGTAAATACCACAAGAAATTATATTAGGGATTTATACACCTGCCCATCTTATTGCATGAATAAACACATCATTCTGTGGTTTTCCTTGATTTAAACTGTATTTAACAGGTTAATGGATGTTTTTTTTTTTTTTATCAAAAATGAACTAATAAAATTAGTTATTGGCCCCAATAAAATGGGGCCAATGCCTTATAAAATTAAAAGATGAATGTTTCCATTTATTTTTCTTGCACACTGTAGGATTAGAAGGTAGCCTAGTGGGAAGTCTGCCCCCATTTATTCTTCAGCAAAAAAGTAGCAGGGCAAGCTAAGCATCTTGACATATCCATTTAAACTCTGCTTTGTATCAAAAAGCTGAACATTTATCAACCTCCACAGCCTTGGCTGTTTGAATTGCTTAGAGAGAGCATCTGTATTCAAACATATGCTGTGGATGACTACTAAGATATTTTAGCCAGTTCGGTTTAGCAGCTGTTCTGTAAAACTGAGATGAGTAATTTAATAAGCAACTCTCCTTGCCTCTGATACTCTTTTTCCAGAGTATGCCAAGCTCAGCCAGAAAGGCAGCCTAAAAAGGGTTCACTGCCTGTGAGACATAAAGACAGGATGATGATTTATGCAGAGGACCATCTTCCAGGCACTGACAAGTGCTCACTGTCCCACACAAGTCATCACTGCCACGCTAAAGGGAACAGATGGCTTTGCACACATCACTAACAAAGACGGAATTCTGCACAGATAGCATGAAACTCTGCTTCTTTTCTGAACACGTCTTGCTATAACCAAGTAATCAAAAGAACTTGCCAAAATGAAACTTACCAAACACAACGAATACGAACCTTGGTCTTGCTCCTAAAAAAACACAGCATAGGTTAAAAATATTTTAAGAAATGGATGAGGATAAACCACCATAGTTGTGATTTCCTGTATTAAACCAAATATGGGTTTTCACAATATGAAACCAAACCAAATGCTTTTATGTCTTTGTAAGAAAGTGACTGTGAAGCTAGTAGCACAAGACAAAATTCTGGGTTAAGGTATATGACATCCAATATGTATTCATTCATGTAGTGCTTAAATGTCTCAATTGAGTTAAAAATATATTCTAGTTGTAGATTTTTGAAAATATTTTTGAAAAAGAAAACAACAGACAAGAACTAGATTAGTAATATTTTTTGATATTTCATGTAAAGATTTCACATAGTGATGATTCAGGGAGTGTACACCCCAACAGTGCCCTATAGACTGTGCTTCTGTTATAAAGTGCCAATCAATTCTCATTACATTATTACCTTTCAACATATTCAGTATATAGGTCCTTATAATATACCCCAAATTTTCTAAATAAACATGTGAACTTATTCAGATATCATATTTGTTCACAATTGGATCCTAGCAAAATGAGTATAGGTAACTATAATTGTGAACCAATTTGGCAAAGCATCATAAAATCTCCAGTGCATAAAAATTGCAATAGGAAAATTTGAAGTTTCTATAGTACATTGTTAAAAAATATTTGGCATATTAGCTATGATTAAAAATGTGGCATTTTGCTGAGTTTGCAATAATAGTGGACATATCTCCTGCCCCTGGTTACTCAATAGGTAGTACATGCAACACCAGTCTTGGTAGAGTTAAGCAAAGAAGAGGCTTAGGCTTCAAGAAAACATAAAAACATTTATTAAAGCAAAAAAGATTGGAAACGTAGAGGCACAGATTCAAGTAGCAGCTCAAATTGCGCTCTGAAGAGAATAAGGCAGGGATTGTAAAAGCAAAAGTCCATTTTCCATTAGGGCCCTACATTTGAAGGATTGCTGACTTAGAAAATGGAATCGGTTAATTTTAATATACAAATGAAGGAGATAAAAACCACAAGGAAGAAGTAATACCTATATGTGTTCATGAAGCTTTTGCTCTTCCGGGATGTTTATGGCTCAGCTGCGACTCAGTTTACCAACAGGTTAGCAATTATAACACTCTTCAGAACTGAGATATGAGGCTTACATAGGCCCTACTTCCTCAGCAGCCTCTCTACTCAAAATTTTAAGTGACTTTCTTAGCAACGCCAATTCTATTTCATTTTCTCCATTATCAGCATCTTTGAGGAGCTTTGTAGAACATACTTTCAGGACCCCAGCAATAGCTATTAAATCAGTATCTACATTTTAGCAAGGTATATTGGTGACCTACATGCATGTTAAAATTTGAGAAGCTCTGTTCCAGCCCAGTGGTTTACAACCAGACTCCATGTTAGAAGAATCTGTTAGATTTTGAAAACTTAGCCATGCCCGGGTAGCATGCCCAGGTCAATGACATCAGTCTGTGAACCAAGTGAGAACAGTTCAGTTGAGACCCTTACTCTTTTTTTATTTTTTTATTCTTGGTTTTTCAATTACAGTTGTCCCATTTTCCCCCACCCAGCCCACCCCCTTTCCCGCAATCATATTCCTCCCCGTTGTCCGTATCCATGAGTCATTTATACACGTTCCTTGACTAAACCCTTCCCTTACTTATCCCCCTTTCTGTCCCTCCCCCCTCCCCCCTATTGACTACTATTCTGCTCCTTGTCCTATTTAGTTCGTTTGTTTGTGTTGCTCTTTAGTTTCCTGTATTAGGTGATATCATATGGTATTTTGCTTTCTTTGCCTGGCTTATTTCACTAAACATAATTCTCTCTAGTTCCACCTATGTTGTCCCAAATGGCAGGAGTTCCTTCTTTCTCTCTGCTGCATAGTATTCTATTGTGTAGATGTACCACAGTTTTTTGATCCACTCATCTACAGATGGGCACTTAGGCTGTTTCCAGCACTTGGCTATTGTAAACAGTGCTGCAATGAACATAGGGGTGCATAAGTTCCTTTGAATTGGTGTTTCAAGATTCTTCGGGTATAATCCTAGTAGTGGAATCGCTGGTTCAAAAGGCAGTTCCATTTTCAATCTTTTGAGGTAATTCCATACTGTTCTCCATAGTGGCTGCACCAGTCTGCATTCCCACCAACAGTGCAGTAGGGTTTCCGTTTCTCTGCATCCTCGCCAGCACTTGTTGTTTGTTGATTTGTTGATGGTGGCCATTCTGATTGGTGTAAAGTGGTATCTCATTGTGGTTTTTATTTGCATCTCCCTGATGGCTAACGATGTTGAGCATTTTTTCATGTGTCTATGGACCTTCTGTATGTCCTCTTCGGAGAAGTGTTTGTTCAGGTCCTTTGCCCATTTTTTAATTGGGTTGTTTGTCTTCTTGATGTTGAGTCGTATAAGCTCTTTATATATTTTGGAAATCAGTCCCCTGTCTGTGATGTCATTGGCAAATATGTTTTCCTACATGGAGTGAGAAGAGACGCTTACTCCTTTTGAGAAGACTTTCTAGTACACACCTCCAGGTGTACATGGGTCTATATGCAGGTATGGTCAAAAAAATAAAAATTGTTGAACAATGCCAATAATGTATTTAATGATAACATTTCAAAAACCAAACAGCTTTGTTACAAATATGAGGCATTGTTTGATTTGGGTCATGATCCCTTTTTATTGTACAAAGCACTCTAAAAAGCTCTCTATTCTCTGCATGCTTAACAATAAGAAGAAATACACTTTCAGATTTCTGAGACACAGATTGATATGTATGCCATTGTTTCTCAAGTCCATGTCTTTATTGATATATGAAAACATGCCTTTTCCTCTCTCTTTGTCACTGCTCAGCTGTGGGTCAATATAGAGTAAACATACAGAAGCTTTCTTTATGAAGCTGAATAAGTAAGCCAGCCAGAAAAACAAAACAGATCAAAATAACTCAAAACCTCATAAACAGTAACAGAACCATAGAGGAGTCTTGAAATCTATCTGAAAAAATCTGAAACAACTTGGTTTTTAACCGCAGACACATTGTCCAGGTTAATTGCAATCTGAATGGGGTGCTGAATAAACTAAAATAGCATCTGTTGTGAAAACAATGCAATAATATGTGAAATCTAGAATTTCTCATGTAAAATAAAGTACATGATAAGTCAAAGTTTTGGTAATCTGGGATACAGATGCAAATAATATATTTTTAAAAACGTGAATTGCTGCACATTAGTACATATATGTATATGTGAATATATATCCATGCATGAATATGTATAAAAATAAAAAGCAGGAGCAAACTTTTATCTGTAACTGGGAAAATAAATGATATAATCTAAGCAATTATCTTTACAGTAGTCCTTAATATTTATATACAGAACTATAGTTCATTCTTTTCTCACCTCAATCCCTGGAAGATAGAGGTCTGTCTAGAAGGTATCCAGCCATGTAATATGAAAAATAGAAACATTTATTGAAGAAGATACAAGATACAAGAAACATTGTACGTAGGGCAATGATGCCTCAGGCCCTTTCAAAGTAGGCACCTAGGGGCCTCACATAGTTCTCCTAATTGCCATCAATTGCCCCATCGTATTTTCCTGAATCTCATCGATAGTCTAAAATCTCTTCCCTTTCAAAGGTGACTTTAGTTTTGGGAAAACTCAGAAGTTTCAGGGTGCCAACTCTGAGCTGTAGCGGGGTTGAGTCACCTGCGTGATTTATGTTTCACCAAAAAACTTCTGCACGGGAAGTGATGCAGGAGCAGGTGTGTTGTCATAGTTAAGCTGCCAATCACCAGTTGCCTGTAGCTGAGGCCTTCTGAATCACCCAAATAGTTTCCGCAGAGAAATGTTCAAGCTTAATGCAAAATTTGATGCAGATTTATCGCTCTATTCATTCAGTCATTTTGAATGAGACAACCACACAGTGCACATGCTCACTCAGTGACATCTACCACCCCCACTTACTAGTACAATGAAGTTGTCATTGTTCAAGCATGCTCATTCCCATCCACTCTCGTTGGTTGCCAGGTTACATTGATGTCACACAATATGGTCTCATTATATTAACAATGGATAGACTTTTTCTGGACAGACCTTCTTATAATCCAAAAATCATTTTTGGTAGATGTCTGTGTTAGTTGGAACTCTTCCTAAGAAAAGAAGAAACTACTTTTTAAGTATCTCAGTGCTGCTATCTTCCAGAGCGGGTTGTATTTTTCAGTCATGACAACTTCAAGCGACCTGCTGTCAACTCTTCAATGTGATAACAGAGTACCCCATCACCTGGAGCCTTTGCTGACCTGAGCTTCATTTCACACCCATTCCTCTACTCCATGAGTGCCATTTCTCCCTTCCTGGATCCTTTCCAATACTTGCTGATTTAATTTTTGGCTGTAAATATAACCTTACGTCGGACGAATGTTCCCTTGTTGTAGATAAGCTGAGGAAGTACAGTCACATCTGAGTGGGTTAGGTCAGACAAATTGCTGACAAGGCTCTCTTAGTCCCTGCTGCAATAGAAGTCTTATAGGAGCTGACAAAGCCTTCCGACCCTAGGATTTATTTATACCCTTGTCAGGAAGTGTTGATTTAGCATGGGGCCACACTTTTTCATGTATCGTTAAATAGGTTTGAGTCACAAGATGGAAAGATGATCGATACTAAATGCCCAATGCTAGGGTTTGGGTAATGAATTTGTGACAGAAAAGGCATTTGGTGTTTAGAATAAAGTAACCTGTAAGCGGTAGACAGAAGTATAGTGATCAGCTTCAAAGACCCAGAGAGGGCATGTGACTTACTGTCTTTTACACAATATTAAAAAGAAAACTATGTGAATTGAGATTATTTTAAAACCTGGTATTGTAAAAAGATAGTATTGGTCAAAACAATAAATGAATGGATGCCTAATGCAGAATCCCTAATGCATGAAGGTGATGCTTGTTGTCTTTGTTCATCCAATTAAAGTGATTTCATTAGAGAAAATTTGTGGCAAGATGCTAATATCCTTAAAGTCATCTTTATTCTACATCATACTGAATCCATATCCTAGCATTTTGTCCAGGACAGAATAGACACTAAATAATGTGTCTTTAAAGGTTATTATTATAAATTTTATATCAACTTTAGACAGTTCCTGCAGATAAAATCATTATGTTTATTGTCTGCTAGACTTTAAGAGAATTTAAAGTATTTGAATCTTTGGAATTATGTAAAAACTTCAGAGTTCACTTGTACACAGAGGGGCAATGTCATACTTGAAATCATCATAAAGAATGTTGTTGCTTAATTTACCCATCCAAAGAAGAACAAAGTGCCTGAGTTCACACAACTTCGAATCATCTGTCAGGCTGGCAGGCACCCCTTGACAACTTGGATTTTAAGATTCAATGTTCTTCCAGGCAAATTCAAGCCTCTTTATATGGTAACCGCAGATAAACTCCAACACTCTCATGAAGGACTGGCTTGCAAAGAAAAGAAAGGACAACTGGAAGTCAGTTACGGAAACTAATTACAGAAGCTTCTAATGTGAGAGAACAAAACAAAAGAGCATACAGTAATTAGAAACAATGTAGTTTTCGTCATTTACTTTGAAATTGCTGTAAGTTAAAAACACAGCTGCAAAGAATACTTACTTTAACTCTAATAATATTTGTTATTCTGCACATACAGTGTCAAAAAATATAGCTCTTGGCAAAAATGTTTAAGATTTGTCAGAATCAATGGGATTTCTTTCAATCCCAGCTCTATATCCATGGTGAAAGAAAAAGGATAACAGTACCCTGAGAAAAAACACAGTTTTTTTACTTGAAACCACATTTAACATTCTTTGAAGAAATGTTACTTTTAGAATATTTGATGAAATCTGCATCCTTACACAATTCTGGAAAAAGCAATAAATAATATGTTACAATTGGCTTTATACTGCCAATGAAAGGTTCTTGGTCTAATGTTATGAATAACAGAATACAAAATGTTCTAGCTTTTAGGGCAGTAACTTTAAAAAATCTGGATGTCTTATTTCTTAAATGCTATTGTGTGTGTGTGTCTGTGTGTCTGTGTGTAAAATAAAACACTGGAATTGTTCTCTGCTGTATGTCAGGAGCTACTTAGCATATCCCTAGTGATCCAGCTAATGAAGTGTACACTGTGTTGAATTGTCAAACGTCCCTTTGCTACATTAATTGTTACTTTAGCACTCCTGCAAGAATATCTGCTATGTGCTTCTAATCCTGAGAGAGTTTCCCAGTCACATAGGCAGTGGAACAGGGTGCCAAGCTTTCATGTCATTTTGCTAAGAGTTTTTTATTGTCTCTTACTTGTCATCCTTTCTGAGGTATTTGAAACATCAAAAGAAGATGAGTTAAAGTCTACTACAACACCCTGTCTTTATCATATCTCAGATGTGTAAAACATCAGTTTGATAATGGATTTTCTCTAAAGGTCACTTTCACTAGAAAATATATAAGTGCTTTGACAATAAGGTAAACGATGTACATGATTTTGGAAAACAACTGCTTAAAATCATCATCAGTTATCCTTCAGAAAACCATACATTCATAGAGTTTTCATGAACTCAGTTGTAGATTATTTTTATCATAACATTATTTTATAGCATTTTTGTTCATATATTTGAGGTCACGTGTTTCTGAGATGATGTATATTTTTTGCCACTGTTACCACTTTTTATTTAAGAATATTTTCTCCTTTTTTGGTAAGTACCAGTTACTGAATCACATGTGTTACTCTGTTCAGGAATGTCTATATATTAGTAAGCCCCTTCCCTATCTAATTTTATTTTTTTTCTCTGGGAATACAAGGTAATTCCTTCAGGAGGATTCTAAGTTAGCCACTGCTGATGAGCAGAATAGAAAAGCCATTATTCTTGAGTGGGATCTACAGATGGGCCCATGGAAAAATGCAGACATTTGATGTGAGGTTCTGCTATCTATTTCCAGATGAGCACATTATTCATTTTTGTTTTACAGAAGTTGAGGAAATGTGCCCGTGTTTTTCAGATATTGAACCCCCATGTCTTCCAAAATTCTGTGTAAGTTAAAACTTCCCTGCCTTATATGCCCTCCTGTTAAATATATTCAAAGTATTATTTGTTTACCTGAGCACTGGCTGGTGTGGCTCAGTGGATCGAGTGCTGGCCTGTGAGCCAAAGGGTCGCTGGTTCGATTCCCAGTCAGGGCGCGTGCCTGGGTTGTGGGCCAGGCCCCCAGTTGAGGTCATGCGAGATGTTTCTCTCTCTTGCCCCTGGCTGGTTTGGCTCAGTGGATTGAGCGTCGGCCTGCGAGCTAAGTGTCGCTGGTTCGATCTTCCAGTCAGGGCACATCAGAGAAGGAAAACTCTGACTCCAAAAAACCTCCGCTGCCTTGCGGCATACCTCTTCAGGGGAAAGGCTAAGGGAGTAAACCCCGACAGAAAATCCGGAGCCGGAGTCCCTAAGGCGGTTCGACGTTGTAGTCAACACCGGCAACTCCTGCGGCGCACCTGAAGCCAAGCTGTATTGACTCCGTCTTTCCCTTGGACCCTTCAGCTGCGAAGAGAGGGGGGGTCTGCTGCATGGGCAACAGCAGACCCTCCATATCACCCTGCCCAGGCTCTGTAGCTTCAGCTTCACTGGAGAGGACACTCCAGCGTCATCGCAAGATGTCGATTCAACACGGGAGGAGACAGATACCGTGTCACTCCCGAGTCGGACTGCACAGCCATTCTCGGCGGTGCAGATAGACTCTTAAGAAGCTACACCATCGTCTCTCGAGACGGACGGCTGCCGACGACGACGATTTGTTTACCTAACCTACAGACTATTGCAATATTTACATGTGACATAAGATCTATCTAATTACCCTTCATATTAATATGAAGCAGGCATCAGATGTGTTTCTGACCTGTTTTTCCTACTTATGACCCACATGTCTAGGGCTGGCTGTGGTATCTCACCAAATGAGAAATGATCAAATGTTTATCGTATAATGCATAAATTCAATCCTTTAACCTTAATTTTAACTAAGGAGCCAATGTCAGGAGAGTCCAAAATAAATCAATCGATATGCATAGAGTTTTAAAGGAAATGTCAAATAACTTATTTCATGACTCTTAAACATTCCTCTGTCAGTCAAACATGGTTTAAAAAGCAGAAGGGTGAGTGTTTTGAGGACAATACTTTGCAGAAAGATACACTATTAGTTTTATTCCATCTGCCAGGGAAGAGAATCTCACAGTTAAAGTGTGGGGGTTTCCCTGGAACTCTACCTGTTTTGGGGTCACTCAGTTCTGTGGGCATCTGTAGGGCAAAGCTAAGAGCGTACTCACACCCTATCCTGGCTTGACCCCCAGAGAACTGGGGCAAAGGGCGTGTGAACCCCATGATTAAGATATACTCAACTTGAAGAGAACAATCTGGTGAGCAGGTGCTTTGTGTCCTATCTCAGAAGACTGCCCTGATGGATGGGGGAACATAAGCCAAAAGAAGCTGCAGATGGTTACCAGGTGCCTGAGTCTAAGGAAACTGTTGCCAGCAAGCAACCACCTTTATTAAAGATGTGAAGATATCTCCATCCAAAATCAGATAACTTCAGGAGAGATAACCTAGGCAGCAAACTGCCTAAGAAATCTTTGCCAGACCCAAGAAGATGAAGTCAAGTCATAACGGCATCTACTCAAATGAAATCTATTCTGTTCTCCTGTCAGTATCTGCCTCCACTTACCAGCCACTGGTGCCTGAGCCACATGGCTAGTTAGATTTGTCACAGAAAGAGCACAGCAAAAGCTGAGCACAGAAAGCTGACTGTCAAATCTGCCTATGTCACCTAGTGGTCTCCCATTCTCAGTCACACCCTAGTCTCAAGGTGTAGAATATTTGAAATTAAACCAGGTTCATAGTTTTGATGAACACTTTAGACTGGACATTCCATTTCCTGAATTAAGATGTGTTAAAACATTAAGGAACCTCGTGGGTGTCTATTTCCAATGGAAGAGCAGAAAAGCTGTGACTCTCCAGGAGTCTCCCTCAGGGGCAAGTCAGATTACACCCATCAAACATTGTGTAAAGAGACTATGGGAGACAGGCTGAAATTCAAGTCTGGGTCAAGGTTCGTGTGTCACATAGGTGTAACTTAATTATGTATTTTATACACATAATAATGAATAGGAGCATTTTGACTAAGATTGGGCAAGAAAAAATCCATATAATTATCAGAATTCCCTGTTGTATCTTGAAGACCACTCTGTAAAGCACATGATTTTCTAACCACTAATTCATCTGAAACTAATAGAGAATAATATTGAATGTAAGCTGTAATTAAAAAATAAAAATAAATTTAAAAAATGTTCTTAACTTATAAGTTAATCATTTTAATGTATAAACATTTTAAATTCTTGATCTGAAAATCATGACTTCCCATATGCAGGCCATGTTCATATAGCTATTAGGTTGATATCATTTTTAGTATTTGGTGTCCCCTAAATACTGAAAATGCATTGCTCCTTTTTTCTATTTTTCCTAAATAAATAAAGATGGCAAATAAATAAATAAATAAAAACATAGTGCTGTTCCCCTCCCCAACAAGTATCTGCAAAAGAAGCTACCAAATTCCAAAATCCTAAAAAAAAAGCTCCATTTACACTATGTATTTTACTTATAAACCACAAACCATTTTTTAAAATTTCGATGGGAAGAAGAATCCTTTGTAGAACACAGCTGAATGACTTACTCCTTGGAGAGTTACTGATTAACTCTACACAATATAGTGTTCTTTTATTCTTGAAGTTTCCCCTGAGAATACCATTTCTCTTTGCCAGCCTGAAGCAGCATTTTGAGATTAGGTGGGTGTGAGTGAACATTGATTTTTGGAACTGGCAGCTGAGGTCAGCTTTTAATTTTTCTTACTTTGATCTTCTACTATTAGAATATAAGCCATAGCCCTGTGGGAGCTGGGTGAGGGAGTGGGGTTTGCAGAGCCAAGAGACATCTACTAAAGTGCACTGGACTTCCAGCTTCCTCTACTTAGGAGAAATATGTTTATTAATTCATCAGATAGGCAATATATTTGGTTATCCTTTATTGGAAGTGCAGGGAGAAAGCACAGTGAGAGCCATAGGAGGCTATACCACTAAAATACCATGGGAGACCTCCAACTGGAGACATCAGTGTGGTTGGCATGCAGGATGGGTTTGGAACTAGAGGAGACAGGAGAAATTCTTGCTTATTTACTCTTTTATTTATCTCTTCAACAAGTACCTTCTGGGTGTTTATTGTTTAAAAGATGCTCAAGGAAGGGCGGAGGTCACTTTTAGGAATAAAACTTGTCCCTGTAGAGCAGTGTTAGAATAGGGGCCTCCAGGCTTTGTTTCAAAACCTATATACTAGGGATGATGGTCAGAATTCTTAGTTCCTAACTTGGTTATGAGGACTTAATCAGATGATCCTTGTAAAATGCTCTCTGTACAGCCAAGCCCTCTAAAATTTAGGTGTCTATTCTGTTGGCACAGTGAGAAATCTTAACTTGCTCTCTGAATGATTAGTGTATGAGAGGGCCTGACAATTCCCACTAGATATTAAGCTTTATATCGTTTTGTCAGCATTAATATCTAAAAAGAATATTTGGTCCATTAGACTTAGCATTTTCTTAATTTGGCACTAAGATAAAAATCCTGGCCCAAGGGTTATGCATCTTGTGTCTACCCTTCCAGAGCCATGGTTATGAACAGCAGTGAGCACAGATTACATGATTACTATAGATATAGATGCTTTTCCTTAAATGCAACTCTTTCTTAGAAAATGAACTGAAAAACTTGGAAGTAAAAAATGATTTACCCTATGTTTTAGAATTAATTAGACATTTATTTAACTTGATGTGCTTTTGCATTCACGTGTACACACACACACAATAGTTGTTTCTAAATAACCTTATGATTCAAATAGAAAGCTGTATTAGTCAAAATGATAAGCTGTTAACAAACAATCCAAAGTACTAATGGATTAACATCATTTAAGTTTACTTTTATGTATGATATGGATTTTGGTAAGATTATTTTCATGGGCCATTCTGTCAAGGGGTAAATTAGGGAAGGAAATTCCTTCCATTTATTTGCTCTATGGCCATGTTGGCTCTTGCCATAGAGCACAAAGGGATAAAGTGGAAGAATGTGTAATATTTCAGGTCCAGGAGTGCACTGCAGCCCTTCTGCCCATATTTCGTTGCCCAGAACATGCTACTTAACTCCGCCTAGCTGACAGGGAGCTGATGAAGTAGAGTCTCCCCATGCACACAGAAAAACTGAAATAGTCCAATCAAAGTCTAGCATTGTCTTTATCATGGAAGCACGTTACTGTGACTGCATATAGATTTTTAGGAAAGTATACACCATATGTCATTATCAAGAGCTGAGTTATTCTCTAAATACTTTATGTTTCCTAAATATATATTTCTAAAAGTAATCAAAGGGATAACTTGAATTTGTGATTATGAGATTCCTTTGCCAGATGTTAATCTTAGGCTTTAACAAGAAGTGGGCAATTCAGATTGCTGAAATAAATTACTGCATATCCCTTTATTCACACTTTTTGGTAGAGTATAAGGTAATGATATTTTATAAATAACTTTCAACTTATTCTTCATTTGAAAACAAGACTTGTATACCAGAACTCAGGTGTTTTCATGTAACTAACATAATCTTATTTTGTTTTACTGAAGTTGAAAAAAATACAACTGGATAGAAAATCTTTTTTTTTTTTTTTCCTTTTCTTTTCAGCCATAACAAATTCAGATGACTATAAGGTTCAGACTGTGTAGTGGTAATTTCTTTTCCTGACATGGTGAATAAAGTACATGTCATTGAGATCAGAGTAAAATTTCATGGGAAGAAGCTTATTTTACAATAAGCACACAGATTTAAATTTTGTTCAGTCTTAAGTTGTTATAGGTCTCTATACCTGAGATAATCCCTAAAAACAATACAGCAAATCACTTATAATTTCATGTTTATCTTAAAGTTGATAACTAATGAACTGTTAAACATGTGAGAAAGGGTTGTACACAATCATAAAAATGATTTTAAGTTTGTCTTAGAAAGCATTACTTATCTCAACATCACATTAGAGTGATGGCACTATGTGTCATTATCTGGCTCAACTCTACTTCACATGTGATACATAAAATATACACCATGCTTTTAAGAAGAACATTGCCATGATAGATTGTTTGGGCAAATGATGCTTAACTCTTTAATCATTTTAAATGAAAAATAATCAAGTATCTTTCATGTATAAAAGGCATACAGCCTTGTGATGCAGAGGACTAGTGCATGGAAAACTCCTTGGAATATATACATTTAATATATTTTCCTTTGGAATTTCACTTTTGAGGTTAGTCCCCAAAATTCTAGTTTTTTCAAATTAGTCTGTCTGTTAACCTAGTCAAGAAATTAGAACACTTACTTTGTTAGAACAGAAGTATGCATAATAAAAGACTGAAAAATAAGTTACAATTAATCCTTGTTATCAAAATTTTAATTTAATATTTACCTAGAATCTAGGAGTAACTATATATTAGTAGCAGTATTGGTATAATATTTTTCATTTTTTGATGTTACTACAAACTTAATAAAACCTTGCAAGTATAGTGCAAAGTAGTACATAAGCCCTTTAGTAAGACATCCTTTTGAAGTTTTCCAACTGTCCCAATAATGCCCTTTGGAGAGTAAATTTAATCTCAATACTTCCTTGCATTGATCACATGTTCTTTACTCTTCCTAATTCTGAAACAATTCCTCCGTGCTTCTTTGATCTCCATGACAATTTTTTGAAAGCTAGAGCCATGCTATTTTGTAAAATATTCCCCAGTTTGAATTTGAGTATGTGTGATATTTTCTCATAATTAGATTCAGGTTATGCATTTTTGGCAGGAATGTCATAGACGTGGTATTCACATTGCACGTCAATCTATCACATTCCTGGGAATACTAACTTTGATCTCTCTGTTAAGGTTGTGTGCTAGCTTTATCTACTGCAGTGTTACTTTTTTCCACTTTATAATTAATAAGAATTCTGCTGGGAAGTACTTTGAAACTATGTAAATATCCCAATGCTCATCTAACTTTTATTTACTAGTTATAATATCCATTGATGTTTGAGTTAATTATAGTCAATTATTGCTATAACGATTGCCAAATGAATATTTACAATTTCAATCATTCCTTCCGTGCTTATTACTTATCATTCTATTTTGAGGAAGAAGTTTCTCTCTATTTAAATTTAATTTGAACATTTACTTTGGTGTAGACTCATAGTTTCTTATTTATTTGAAAGGATGTAATTAGTTACTAACAATATGTTGATGTTAAAGTTATCCCCAAGCATATACTTTTGGGAGTTAGTAGGATGGAGAGGTGCTTACAAACTATAACTTCAGAGGACAGTTCAATTACAGAGTATAATAAATTCAAAAATATATATCTTCCTGAATAAATAGCACCTGCAAAATCATTTTGAAAAGTCATTGACAGTATTGTACTTTCTATTTTACACTATTAAATATTTGCTTTTGATACTCCCTGGGTTATCTTTTCTCACCATTCAAGAAAATTAAAGAATGAGACTACCCAGGTTGAAATTTCTGAACTTCCTAAGGAAAAACTGCTCCTCTATATATACCTCTACCATGGGATATGCCAATAAAACATGTTAAAATACACCTGATACTCCATGGAGGCTCATTGAAACAGCTGATATACATGTACTTGTCCCCATGGTCCAGATAATGTGTCCCTGAATATTCTGCTCATATGACTGCATATTTCATAGAATTACACAGGTAAGGTCATTTGCAAAATTTTAGCCA
This sequence comes from Furipterus horrens, assembly GCF_987537825.1. Classification (NCBI taxonomy): domain Eukaryota; kingdom Metazoa; phylum Chordata; class Mammalia; order Chiroptera; family Furipteridae; genus Furipterus; species Furipterus horrens. The sequence continues at coordinate 16,628,806 of NW_028327171.1, forward strand.
TGAAACAGTCTTTATAAACATATGAGGCTAATGAGATTGATAATCACCATACTACAAGAATGGTCCTTCTTGACTTAGCCAGGTTCTACATAAATGAAGCACCCTGTAGAACCAACCCAGATTTCCACTTTGATGAATTAAGAGAAATTACCAATAAATGACTACACCAAAAAGAATTGCTGAGCATCCAAAAATGAGGTTTAAAATATAACTATGGAGAAGTAGCTATTTAGCCATTAAATAAGCATTTAAGTTTGTTATTTTACAGTTTTATTAATTTTGGCCATTGAATTTACTAAATTTATTAAAAGATATTTTCATAAATACTTTCAAGCTACAATTTAATCCTCAAAATCTTTGAATCACAGAAATTTTAGAGGGCATGATAGGTAAAAAAGAAACTGTCTATCAAGAGAGCTGGGAAAGTAAGGTTTATATCTAAATTATATAGCACTGCACTTCTACAGTAGAAACTATGTTATTATATTGTTACATATTTATAATCAAAGCCATGGGTGAGTTAGACATGTTTATGTCAACATGGCTTAATTTATTATTATAATTAAACAGATTAGAAATATTTGTCTTAAAGAACTCCTTTCTCTTTGAATAGAATCGTCTGAAGAGAAAGGAAACTATATGACATTGCTCATGTGGCCATAAATGCTCTCTATCAACTGCTTGACACAGAGACCATCTCATAAAAAAATAACAAGCAGCTTGGAAAAAGTAAAGGCAATTTGGAAAAGGCCACAGAATTTGAGAGAGAAATAAGTGAACAGTAATAACCTGGACCTTATTCCAGAGCATATTTTGTATTAAAATAATTATTTTTATCTCTACTTCCAAAATTAGTTTCAAAATAACACACTGGGTATTAAAGTTTGGAATTTGGTGGCAAATATATACCTGAGCCAAAATTCAGAAATGTAAATTGGGTTGCTATTTAGTTCCATATGTAGAGGTATCAGTTACATACTTTTCTGTTGGAGAATATTGTTTATGAAGCATAACTGGAGAAGGACATTTTCCATGAGCTTCATCTGAAGGAATATTTTCAACTCAAATTTACACCAGGTTAATTTTCTACATGTTTTTAGGAAATAAAATCTTTATAAAGATGAATGCTGTCATTGTGTTACAATATGTGGATTAGACAAATACTTATTTGTTAATGACCATTGATAATTGATACAAAGGAAGGTTATGCACATACACACACACCATACACATAAATACAGTTTACACATACCAGTGTTTAAATTTATAGGTAATTTCATCATATGACTGTTCTTAAATATTCAGAATGTAATTTTAATGTACTTTTGTATTATTCATTTAAAAATTTTTTCAAATCACTTTTATTGCTATCCTACTACAGTTCTCCCAATATTCCTCCTTTGCCTTCCTATACCCACCCGACTCCCTGCTCCCACAATCAATCCCCACACCGTTGTCCATGTCCCTGGGTCATTCGTACACATTCCTTGACTAGTCCCTTCCCTTTCTCTTCACCATTATCTCCTTACCCTTGCCCCTCTGGTCATTAAAAAAAATTTTTTATCTTACTTGGTAATTATATTCCTTAAATAGTTTCATCATTAATTTTAACATATTCTTGTGAAAAAAATTGTTGATAGTTTTCTACATGATCTTCTTATAGGAATAATTCATTTAATCAATGGAAAATCCCATTGTATGCAGTTAATAACTTAATCAACATATGAATGTTAAACTTGCACATATATTAAAACTTCCACTGTGTGCAACTCCTTCAAGAACAACGTAATTTACCTACTGTTCCTCTCTAATCCGAACTATTTAACAATGTTTAAAAGAAATCCATTACTTTCTACTCTGTTTCCCATCATCAGTGCTTAACATTTTATTCCCACTTGCATCTGTTGCCTTTTTCTTCCACATTTGCCTTACTTACTGCTCCCAATTTGACCCTTTCTTCCATTAGGTATTTTCTGGGGTGATAGTAATTCAGCTAATCCCTAAACCTCTAATACTTTACCTAAAATTGTAATGCCTTAAAGTAGTTTTATTTGCTTAAAAATAGTTAATATATGTAAGAATCCTCAACAAAGTAAATCCCTCAGCTTTTCCTTAAGGAAATTCTCACCAATGTTACTTTTAAAAAGTGACTTGTCTGATGTGTATATCAATCACACAAAGATATTAATGATTATTATAATAATATATCTGACATGTAGCTGACCTTCAATAAACATTTGTTTATTAGGCAAATATGGATAAGCTTTATCTTTTAAATAATTTCCATTTTTAGTTAGTACACTAGGTGCTTAACATTGACATATATATGTATGTGTATATCATATATATTGCTATGAATATAAATATATATACATATATATATACATATATGTATAGCTATAGATAGTATTGTCATCTCCACTCTTAGAAGAATAAATTGAAGTTGGAGAGTTAGACATGGGCAAAGCTATAAAGCTGGCAAGATTATCTGGACTCATAACATATGGACTTTCTATCACAGGAGTTCCTCTTATAATATCAATCTTTTTATGCAAAAGCTTCATATTTAGGAAAAAAACCTGAGTAAAATAGGAATTCATAGCATACTCCTTGTAGCTTTAACTCTGCTGAAGTATCCTGGTGAAAATAAGGCCCTGAGAAAGGACTTTATATGTTTAAATTTAAATGCAAAATAAGTCCATATGTCAGAACCAAAGCAATGTTTTCTGAGAAAAGAATGTGGTGTATATGCTAAGAAGCTTAGAACTCGATTTATAAATGAATCAGAAAAGTAAATCTAAGGAAGTTAACTCTATTTCTTTCAAGTGTGCCCTTGAAATGTATTTTCGTAGCATGTTTGTTTCATTTTTAAACTATATCCAGTTGATACTCATCTAATAAGGATTTTAAATATCTTTTTATATTTATAAATAAATCAGTGATGTGAAGAGACCTCTATAATAGGAAGAAAATCTTTTCACAGCTGCCTGCCTTTCAGTAATTAACATTTCTCAGTATATAAAATACTGAGATTACACAAGCACATGTTAATAAAATATATCTTAGGTGAATAATAAATATAATTCTTCTAACATATGACATCCAGGATTGGTATACTTTTATATTAATTCACATGGTGTAGAAAGCACAGAACCTAGTCTTCAAACACATCCCACAAAACAACTAATTGTTTACTATGTATATGTGTGGCTCAAAAAATACATATCTTGGAGGAAAAGTCATAAGAAATATTTAGTATATTTCTTTCATTTCTGTGTTAAAAATAATATCACTTTAGGGAACTTTTAACTAAAATCATAGGGATTCTATTTTAAGAATCTACTCTGAAAAGCAATGGGATATTAAGCTATTAAAGAAGGCTATTAAAATTTAAAGTCATTTCTTTACCTTGAAATAGCCAAGACTTAAAGATTTAGGGACACTCATGTGTTTGCTCAAAGGAAGGATGAATGGTTGAGCACTCCAAAAAGAAAAACAAACAAACAAAAAAAGTTATTTGTGGTTTTCATTGTGCAATTTATATATCTATATCAATTCACCACATTTTACACCTTGAACTTACATGTCAATTACATCTCATTAAACCTGGCTAACAAAAAGAAGAAAAAAAAACATTCCTTAGAAATATCTTTTATGCCTGATTAATACTGTCTGTCAGTTGATCAAAAATTTCAGGGTGTTTCTCCAACTCTGGCTCTAACTTCTTAATTTAGGCTCCCATTGTATAAAGGATTCCGGGGCTTTCAGGTTCAATTCTTCTCTGTTCTTCTCTGTCTCCTCTTTCAAGGTCTTTGATGACAACAAGGATTGAGGCATCACTCACAGGGCTTGGCTGCCCCCTCCAAGTTATTAGTCAACTCTGAGATCTGGCAGTAAGAATGCCTCTCCTTGACCTCACAGGCCTCAGGGTGAGTCTAGATATTCTTAAGTTGAACTGACATCTGCTGTTGCTGGGTTCCTGTCCTCTATTTCAAGCATTGATTTCTCAGGATAAAACAAATGAAATGTTAGGGATTTATTCTTTTTGAAATTGAATGCATAACATATTACCAAACAATAATTTTTAATGTCATTCAAGTGGGAATCATCTATACTATATTTCATTAACAATCTAGAAAAAATGAAATGATAATAGATAAAATCTTTTGACAGCTTTTTTGGGTTCTTTTTCCTAACTTTAATGAGCTAACATCAAAATTCAGAAGCTAAAAAAAGATATATGACAATTCTTCCCACTTCCATGAGGAATGGTTTGAAGGTCTCGTTCACCTCAGACTCTAGCTGCTGCGTTTCCCACACTAACTGCTAAACCAGAGATATTTTATGTGCATGTGAGAACTAGCTAACTAGCTAGATCATTGCATTGTTATATTTTTAAAAAGCATACTGTACAAAGTAGTCTTCACCTTGCCATTACCTTTAGCGATATTTTAAGATCTCACTTATTTCTATTTTCTCTATTTTCTTCTATCATTTCTGGGTCTATATGCAGCCTATTCTCCAAATCCGTAGTACTTTGTCTTGACTTTCGTTGATGTTTCTGTGTGTCATTTCAAAACGTGTATGTGTTCTGGAACTAAACACTCCACAGTGGGGTTTCATGGATGTAAAGGGTGTATTTGTTATTTTGAACAACAGGTTGCCCTGTGCACTTCAGCGCTTTGCAATCCCACCAGCAGATAGGAGCGCGTCTCTTACTTTGCATCCCTGACTTAACTTACCTACCATGGGTGTATTTGCTCATCCGAAAGGTGGAAAATCACATCTTTGTCATTTTTTTCTATTTACTTATTTGCTATCAGAAGGTTTAACATTTTTTCTCATGCTTTAGAGCTACTTGTATCTATCTACCTTTCTGTGGACTTGTTATTTAGCCCTTGGCCTATTCTTTTCCCATTTAGATTGTTATTTTCTTAGTGAATTGAAAGGAAGTTTTTTATAAGTGTATGTTTGTCTGTTATGTGTTGCATTTTCCTCAGTTGATAAATTGTCTTCCCTGCGGTGGTTGTTTTCTCATCGAGAAGATTTTTATTTTTGTGAGGTTACAATATGTTATTTGCATGTTGGTAAACATGTTTTTATCAGTTTCGTTCAATTTGGTCTTAGGTAGGAAGGTCTTATTCACTATATGATTTAAAAATAATTATCACATGGCTTCTCCTGCAACTCTTATGAATCTATTTCCTACCTATAATGTTGCTTTCCTTTTGGAATGGATATAGACTCAAGTCCCCCCCACCCCCCAGACAACTGTCATTAATTTGTCAGGTAACCTACTTCTTAACCTCTACTATGTATTATATTTTTATAGGTATTTAAGTACATTTCTGGATATTCCATTGTTTTACATTTACCTGTATGTTCACACACTAATAAATTTTTTCTAGTAATTTAGTTTTATTACAGAAGCCTTTATCTATTTATATTTTAATAATAATTTTAGTTCCTTATGGATAAGTATTATATATGTAATAACTATTCATAATTATATGACCTATATATATAATATCTAATAATATATATAGAATAAGACATATATTACTTATCAAATATCAAATGAGTTTGCCTTCCTGAGAACACAAACACAGTTCCTTGTTATGTTTTATTATTATTTTAATGTTTCTGGTTTATGTTTGCTAACAGAAGATAATTTCACTTCTATATTGATAAGTTAGTTTGTTTTATTGTTTTCCCCAACATTTTGAAGAGTTGGGGCATATATTATTCAAGCTTAAGAAAAAAATTTAAAAAAAAAACTTTTTTTTTTCTTTTCTGAAACAATTTTAAAGAGCATAGAAATTTTGGTTTCTGAAAATATGAATTCTCAGTTACTACTACTTGGGCCTTAGGATTTGTGAGGGATTTTGGACAAATGTCTTTCTTTTCTCAATGAACTGCTTGTTTATTTTTTATTGGTACTATGAATACATATAGTAGTATGTGTTCATACGAAAATGTCTGTTTCATGAAAGACCTCATTTATTTTCATAGTTTTGAGCAAGGTTTTTCATTAGTTTTTAAATACCCAACGTTATCAATGTGCACATGCTTTTATATAGGAGAGCTATTAACCCTTTATTTGCTATCATAGTTTCAAATATTCCTCTTATTTACTTTTGCATTGCTTTGTCATATCTTTTGTCTTACATAATTTTTAAATGTTTTATAGTGAAATGTGTTTTCTTTTCCTTGTGTAGTTTCTAGGTTTCTTATGTTGACTAAAAAAAGTCATATAAATTACATATATGATTTCTTAATGTGTTGTTAATAAATTGGATCTCTATTTCCACCATAAGCCAAAATATTTTAAAGTAAACCAACCATTTTATTTCTGCCCTTTCAAACGTACTTGGTCTAATCATGGCCTTTAGCTCTGTTGTTGTCCCACAGAAATTTTAAAATTGTCTTATCAATACTATGATGAACCATATGTGACTTCTGTTATAGTTTGATTTTTATAGTTCTTATTTAAGAATGTACTATATCTATCTCACCATTGACTTAAATTCTTTTTTTAATACGTATGCACTTCATGTATTTTTGTTTTTATTCAAATTGTCTTTTTTTAAAACTATGAAAATAGGACCTTGAACATGACCTTTAAAAGAATAAGTATTATAATTTTGAGAAGAATATGTATTCTCAAGTTGATGGGTGCAATAATCTACATTTATTCATTAGATAATTTCTAATTGATGTGTATTAACTTATTGATTTTAGGGAGAGAGAGAGAAAAAAACAACAACATCAATCTGCTGTTCCACCTAGTCGTGCACTCATTGGTTGACTCCTGTATGTGCCTTGACTAGAGAGCAAACCTGAAACCCTGGTGTATCAGGATGATGCTCTAATCAACTGGGCTACCTGATCAGAGCTTTACTTGTTTTCTGATTGGACTAGTTTTATTATCAATGGCTGTGTGGTTTTATATGCATATTGTGAAAGTAATATATTTTTTAAAATAATGAGATTATCCATTTTTCCATATGTCAAGTTTTACTTTCTATATTTTGGAGATAAGGTCTTTTGCATAGAAATTTTATATCCTTATCCATCTATTTAAAACTATTCAACTTCATTGATGTCTTTAAAGAATCTGCATTCAATTTGTATATTATAGACATTATGACTTACTTGTTAAGAGTATTTGCTCAAGTAGATCCGTTTACATTTTCATCCACTATTTACTTTCTGTTTGACCTTGGCATGTCCTTCCTATCCTTAAGTTTTAGTTACATGTGTAAAATGGACATGTATCAGTCTCATAGGACTATTATAAAGACAAAATGTGATAAGTTATTAAAAACACAACAAGAGGTCTGACACGGAGAAGAGATCAGGAACTTACAGGTACTCTCATTTTTCAATTTTTCTGCTGGAAACTTCATGAAATTATACACATTTTAAAACTGCATCCTAACTACTGCTTCCCTGTTGATTTACTTGTTTGTTTTACTTTCATGAGATAAATGCTTTCAGTATTTCCCTTTTATTTTTAAACAATAAGATACTTAAGAATAATCATTCTCCTTTCAACACAACTTTGGTTACACATCTAATTTTTTAGTGGTAATATTTTCATTCTTGCTATTTATTTCAGTGGATATTTGTAGGGCACTTTTACGTTCACAGCAAAAATAAGTGGGTGGTACAGAGGTTCCCATACACCCTGTGTCCTAGACATGCATAGCTTCCTCTGTTATCAGCATCCTCCCCTGGCGTGGTACAATTGTGACAACTGGGAAGTCCCCATTGACACATCATTACCACCCCAAGCCCATAGTTTACATCAGAGTTCATGCTTGTACCTCCTATTTTTTAAAAAAATATATTCATAAATATGGATTTTGCACACTATTACAGGAAATTTGTTTAGCATTATATGTAAATGTTTAGCAATTCATTTTAAGGTTATAACTATGAACATAGTGAAGAACTGATCTTTCAGGTTCATAGAAGCTTTTGCTATAGCATAGACAAGAAAACAAACTAAATCTCCAATGATTCTGGATTGGTTAAAAGTTATTTAAAATATTCATATAGTAGCATATTACTCATTCATTTGAAATCACATTATAATATATATTCAAAGCTTTACTGGTGTTGTAATCATTTTTGTATTTGTTTTTATGCAAAATGTAAAATATGTTTATATTTCTGTACATGAATGCATATATGTCCTTGTGTCCATACTTGTAATATTGAAATGGGGCAAACTGAAAGCTGGAAATAGAGAGCCTAAAATTAGCCAGTTCATTTTCCACAGGAATTCTAGCGTTCCCTTTATGTTACCTCTGAAGGATTACTGGACCACTAAAATGGGCAAATCACTACTGTTGTACCAAGTATTTGCAAAAAATGCTAAGTATTTGGGTATATGGGGTACATTGTACCAATTTCAAAATAGTGCGTGGGAATAGAAATATTTTAAAAAATTCACATATGAGTTTTATAGATTATACCTTACTACAGTGATAGTATTTAGAAGCTTTTAAAAGTAAACCTAACTAATAGAAACCACTCCTCAAACTCAAGTTCTGGAGGAATATTGAGGGGACCTCTGGATTCTACAGATGATTTGTCGAAAACCACAGTCTTGTGAGTAATGTGGTCCCAGCATTGTACCTCTATATGCTTTCTTAAATATGTTGTTGATTTTTGGCTCAAAATATGGAAAATTCTAAAATAAAATATTTACACAGTTTTGAAAGAAATAGTTTGTGGCATTATTTTAATTTTAAGAAAAAAATTTTAAACTAATTTTATTTTTAAATTAGAATGTATGTATTACAAAACACATTATGTATAATCATAGTGTATAATATATCACATTAGAAATACTTATGAGAGGAAGTTATATGAATGTAACCAAGAAAAATTTATCTATAATAATATAAAAATGAACAGATGCTGTTTTCAAGTGTAAGCACCTCGCTTGCTAATTGTCAAGCAGATTCTATAAGAAAAGGTTAATTCTTTCTCTGGCAAAAATTTAGAAAAGAGTGGATAATTAGAAATTCTAACATTTATGGACACAGATTTTTTTGAACTATTCTTATGAGAAAATTGGAAAACACAAAAATCACAAATAACTGTCTTGTATTGAATATTACTTCTGCCATAAATTGAACTTAATTTGACTCTTTCTGAATATACTACTCAAATGCTATTTGCTGCTACCCAGCAGTTTGATCTAAGAGGCATACAGCACATTCCAAAAAATGTCAGCATATTTTTCCACCATTTATTGTGTGCCTAGCACTGTATGTGACACACAGTAATGAATTATATGCATTAATGAATAAATAAATGGAGAAAAGAAAATATTCAATTTTTCCCTAATATATACTACAATCCCTTGATATGGCATTATTTCTCAAATTTTATAGGTGGTGTACAAAAGATTTCTTTCTTTCTTATATCTTTCCTTTCTTCCTTCCTTCCCTCCCTTCTATCCCTCTCCCTCCCTTCCTCCCTCTCTTCCTCTCACTCTTTCTTTCTCTCACGTATGTGGGTACAAACCCATTCACCCAAATACACTACTTATACAATCCTCAGTAAAAACAAATACCTCATATGATGTTGACTACAGAACTTTGAGAAGTATTACACATCCAAATCCTTCTCTCCCTCCGAATCAAACATTTGTGGGGGAGGGGGCAGAGAGCAGACTTGTGAGGGGACCAGAAGAACTGGTGTCACTCTCAATTCTAATCTCTAAGTTCTTCTAGAATTCATACCCTTACCACTCATTTGATGCTTCAAATATATATGGCTTCATACTATAATAAATCATTTTATTTCTATTAACCATATAGTCCCCTCTAGAAGGAAAAATAAACCTAATTCTAAGGAATATAATACCGTCTTACACTTAGTGGGTACATAATTCCTATTGCTTAGAAGACTTAAAAAGGAAACAAAAGCTAGTTCTTAAGTACAGAGCCTATCCAGTCCAAATCTCATATATGGTATTGAGGTGGTTTGTACATAGACTTATAGAAATTCTCATCACATCTCCTATAGCAATGTACCCTCTCCTGATATGTGGGAGGAGCTAAACACTTTTTTTTTTTTAGTTTTTATTCGTTTATTTACTTTGAGAGAGGGAAAGGGAGGGAGAAAGAGAGGGAGGAAAAGATCAATTGGTTGCCTCTCGCTCACCCCCAACTGGGGTACACAACCAACATATGTATCCTGACTCGGAATTGAACAGGCAGCCTTTCAGTTTGCAGGCTGTTGCTCAATCCAATGATCCCCACCAGCCAGGGCCTAAAAAATTTTAAAGAACTCTCTAATCTTGTGCAAAAGATTAGGTTTGACCTATTTAGTACACTACAGAAATGTCTTCCACCTCAGGCCTAAGGTTTTATCTACCACTATGAAAATAAAGCTTTGCAAGAATATTTTTTCTCTACAGAAACCTTTAGTAAAAGACAAAAGACTTATACGCTCTGAAGAGAAACCAGCGTATGCAAGAATATTTTTAATAAATTATTTGAATGACAAAATATGCTCAGAATAATCGTGAGGCTATTCATGAGATTATATTTGTGCTGTCATTACTGTTTTAATTCCAATTAATGTATGTGTGTTTCAGCAATTTTATTTCAGAAATATTACTGTGTACTGCCAAGACCCTACTGAAGTGTTAACTGAAGTATCATATCTGGACCCATCTGTCTAAAATACAGAAAATTGAAGTTTGGAAACACATCTGGCCTGAAGATTTGGAGTAATAAAATGAGAATCTGTAAAATGTATTAAGTGCATGCCTTGTTTCATATTTTCTCAAACAGTACATATGCAAGCAATTGATTTTTAAAAATAAAGCACATGAAATCTATAATAAATTGGACAACATAATTCTTAGCCTGTCAAATCTGAACTTCTTTTAATAGGAAATGAAAGAGAAATTCTCAGATTCAATAGTTCAATAAGAATTCTAACAATACAAGTGTTCTAAATAATTCAGATTATCTAGAGTGTGTTTCTATGGAGCAAAATATACAGTGAGAAAATAATCTAGATAATATTTCTTACATTCAGTATGTGCTCTCATATCAGTAATTCATTTTGAGGGTTGGTAGAGATTATTAACAGTCAATATTTAGTGCACCTAACTCAGTGTTTTGCATATTGACTTGAAAATACATGTTTGAGAAATTAATTTAAATGACATTTTGAGTTAAACCAAATTAGAAACATTTAAAAAGGAACACAAAATAAAATAATTTTATAATGCTTACTAAACAGATAAAATTACAAAATATTATTTTCCCATAGCTAAAGTATAAATGTTTAGTTTCTTCTGGTTTAATAAATTACTCCCATGACATTTAAATCTATTGCATATTTAACTTACTACAGTTTTTGTTGGTCTACCCAAAGCTAATATTTATTATTTCATTAATTATACCCTCTTTATTTCATTATACTTTAAAATATGCATGCCATCCTTCAGGAAGAGGAGGGTGGTGGGAGAGAGATGGATACAGAGAGAGAAAGAGAAAGATTGCATTCATCCTCATAATGAACACGGTCTTTACATTTATTGATCATAAAATTGAATTATGTGATTGACTCCAAAAAAGTCAATGAAGGGATTTCTGATGTGTGGATATGGAGGCAATTTGTTTCTAATACTTTCTGGTTTTCCTTATTTAAACCACATAGAATAATTTTAAGCAACGGAAAACCAAAGCTTTATACACTGAGCTGCATTTCCAGCATAACTAGAAGGCAGGGGCCATTATTATAATTAACATTACTTGTAAGTCATGACACATCAGCTCAGAGTGGCAGAGCCTCATGGGAAGATGCTCAGAAGTTGTAACCAGAGCAGCAAGGAAAAATAGGAAGGCTCAGAAGCCTAAGCAGTGGCATATCTCAGAACAAAACCAGAAAACACATATTTTTATGAGGAAAGTGCCTTCCCCAAAGTGGGACTGCTGTGAACAGGGCTGAGATCATTCATACGAAGGCCAGTGAGCAGGAGAGGAAGTTCCTAAAATAAGCATGTAGCCTTGAGGTGGAAATTCCCAAAATGGACCAGCAAATTTACCCATTCTTAAGGATAGGCATGGTCTGCACCTTGGAGTCAATAGCCAGTGAAGTCATGGGTACCGCAGGTCTCGTCAAAGAAGCCATCTCTGCCCAAGTGAGGTGGAATGGGTGAAAACAAGTGGGGACAGAGAGAGGGAGCAACACTCCTGCAGAGTGGAAACAGAGAAGGAGGCATTCATTTGCAAATCCTGAAGTCTACCCAGCCTTTCCAATGTCCACTTTTCCAAACCTATTGCAACTAGCATGAAATCTAACTAACGGAAGCATACATTTTTGAAAAGGAATTGTCACATCACCCATATAAAATAAGTTTGAGGGTGAGGGTTGTTATAACAATAGCAACTAAACCAAAACAGGAGGGTCTTTGGCATGGTAGAGGTGAGTGCGAAGTATTGAAGTAGAACTTGAGCAAGGTATGAAATTGTCACAATGAATGAACTTAAAATAAAATCGGGCTGCTGGGTGGTAGAAAAGGCCCACTTGAGTTTCATGACCATTAAGTGTACGTGAGATCAGTCAACCTGACTCATGATTAAAATACAGTTTTTTCAAGTCCAATGACTGATTCAACTATTGCAGATGATTTCCTGTAATCTGTTAAAAGAATCAAGGTTGCACTATAAAATCAAACAGAGGGAAAATTTTAGACCATTTGATAGTTATTTTATAGTTAAAGGACAACAAAATAAAAACTAATGTTTTAAGATTTAATTTAATTAAATACTAAAAGTGTAAAGACCTTATTGCTTTGAAAAAGAAATAAAATAGTAATTAGAACAAGTTATATTTTAATATAAACTATACTGTGATGTAATATAAAAAGAAAAATAAGTTAAAGTTATAGTAGACTAGAAGTAATTTTATTACTGTGGCAAAAACACAAAGATAATTATATTTGTAATGAAAATATAATACACCTTTAACAAAAAAACTTTCATTGCTATAAATATCTTAAGGTAACATTATCAAAAAGAACAATGGCACACTGTTTTTCTTACTAGTGAAAAACCTGAAGTCGCTTTTCATTGACCAGCATAAAGAATTATTTGGGTAGAAAATAACTCCTTTAATCCTTTAAATTGTTGAGGCAGAGAAGATATGCAACAAATGTAAACTGATGTCCAGTATCATGTTTTTTGTTTTTTGATTTTTTAATTTTACTTTTTGGTTTTTCAGTTACAGTTGTCCCATTTTTTCCCCATTGCTCCCCCGCACCCAGCCCACCCCGTCTCCCACAATCATATCCCTCCCTGTTGTCCATGTCCGTGAGTCATTCATACACGTTCCTTGACTAAACCCTTCCCTTACTTATCCCCCTTCTCTCCCTCTCCCCTCCCCACTATTGACTGCTATTCTGCTCTTTGTTCTATTTAGTTCCTTTGTTTGTGCTGTTCTTTAGTTTCCTGTATTAGGTGATATCATATGGTATTTTTCTTTCTTTGCCTGGCTTATTTCACTAAGCAAAATTCTCTCTAGTTCCATCCATGTTGTCGCAAATGGCAGGAGTTCCTTCTTTCTCTCTGCTGCATAGTATTCCATTGTGTAGATGTACCACCGTTTTTTGATCAACTCATCTACAGATGGGCACTTAGGCTGTTTCCAGCACTTGGCTATTGTAAACAGTGCTGCTATGAACATAGGGGTGCATAAAGTAAGGATGCGGAGAAAAGGGAACCCTACTGCACTGTTGGTGGGAATGCAGACTGGTGCAGCCACTATGGAAAACAGTATGGAATTCCCTCAAAAAACTAAAAATGGAACTGCCTTTTGAACCAGCGATTCCATTGCTAGCAGTACCATGTTTTGGTAACATTTTCACTGCTTCTCTTTCTCCGACCCTCTTTGATTGTATGTGACTTACAAGTAATGCGACCAATTTTCACCATTGCCCAGCACAGTTTTTGTTAAATCTGTTTTCCCATTGTAAGTATTAATAGCTTCATTTTCAACTTTAAGAATGTACTTGGTTTGGATAGTAAGTTACAAAATCGACCTTCACAACAGGCAGCAATTTTGGTCCCCAAGGAACAACTGGCAATGTCTGGATATATTAATATTTTTGTTTCCACAAATTGGGAGGTGGAGGGAAGGCTGTTGTTTATTGTGTAAACTCTGAAAAGGCCAGGGATGTTTCTAAACACCCTACCGTGTTCAGGACAGCCTCCTCAACAGGAAATCTTGTGACCTAAATTGTCAATGGCACTCAGGTTAAGAAGCCTAAATGTTTTCATGGGACAAATGTCACACAAACTACAGCAGCCCATCTCTGCCACCAGGATGTGGACCTCTGCTTATGGAGGCTTCTCTGCTAGTGTCTGTCTATTAAAGCAGAGCTAGCTCTTCCCAGGGATGCCCCTTGCCACTGGCTACATAAACGTGCAGGGTCTGGTGAAAGAGAAAATGCCAAGTCCCTCATTCAAAATCATGACCCACTGTAAGAGCGACAGCAGAGATCTAAGCCAAGCTCAGAATCCGTGTGACTACACGGGTCACACACCCATGAATTGCGCCCTGAATCCCCAACAGCAGTCGAGAGTTTATTTATAATAAATTCATTTTATGAAGATCTAACCAGAAGGTTGAATGCCTAAATATTTTGGATTCTATGGTAGTATTATTTAGCAAGACAAACTTGTCAATTTAAAACATTCTGCTAATTGGGTCAACTTGACCAGTGATATTTTATTTTTTGATTTAGAAAAAAAGAGTCGTGACATTTTGAAAACTGAAAGCATTCATGTAAGCTTTCCTTCTCATTTTAAGAAGAGGAAACCCATAATAATATTTAGCCTAAAATAATGCCTACTTACTTCATTATCTTATCCAGCCCACAGATTAGAGTGCCCCAAACAGACCAAGAACACCCTTTGGCAGCATTTATATTACCGCTCTACTGAGGTGTGGTTGGAATACTGGTACAATTAATTGAATTAACTGATATAGTCATTCTCCTCCACATCCCTAAGTATATCGGTATTAGCCAGTAGATTCTAATCATTTTGCTACTGAGAACATTAAGGCTTAAGATGTTGAATCATGGTACCATCAGCTTACTTTATCTTCCCTGTATTTCTAGACAAGGCATTATAGATGAACATGGTTGTCATTATTATCATCTATTCAAAATGTTAAGAATGTACCTCTCAAATGTGTTGTTTTATCTATTATTTTCCTTCTCCCACTTACATTATACCCATTCTTTCTGATCTAATCATACACGATGGTCCCTCTTCAACTAAACCTTCTTTACCTTCTGCTGACAGCAATATTTCAGAAGTTTTCAACCTTGTCGCTAAATCATAACTTGGTCACACAGCAAAAAGTCATATAATCACCTGTTTTCTCAGCACAGTTACATAGTGATTTGACATAGAAGCAGTTTTAATTTAGAAATTACACATACATCTGAGTACATTGACAACATGATTTTTAAGGGGAGACAAGTTTTTACATTTTACACAATAACTTTCCTTTCTGAAAGGGCAGGAAGCATTTTCACTTTTGATTTCCTTAAATGGGGTTTCTCAATCTCTTGAGCTGAACAACTATGGAAGGACTGTTCTGTACACTATAGGATGTTGATCAGCGTCCTGGCTGCTACACACTAAATGTTGATAACACCTTTCCAGTTGTGAAAACAGAAAATATTTTCAGACATGGCAAATGTCCGCTGGAAGGACAAATAAACCTGGGGGAAGAACAACTGCTTTAAAGCAAATTAAAACAAATATATCAGATTTTCAGGTTAAAATTTCATTTATATTTCCCAAAGGAGCTCAGTGAATTTTCATGCAATAACCTATAAAGCTATCTTGACAAAACATATTAGACAAATGAAATAGAGATCTCATTTTATTGATATAATAACAAATCTTCCCAATGTCATGAATGTGTTTTTTATATTAAATTTTAAAAGAGTTACTTTGAAGATGATGTGGACTGGAGCAGTTGTGTCTTGGCATGTTAAGCTTGAATATTACTTCTGTTGTCATTGTACTAATACGCAAATTGTACTAAGGTCAAAATGTGCTCTTATATGCCAAAACCGATAAAGAAAAGCAGCTGTGTCTTTGGAGTTGAACATTTGTTCACTTCCCCCATATATTCATACAATCAAGTCATCTTAGACTGTCTCTATTTAACAATACAACCATCTGAACAAAAAAAAAAAGAAGTCAAAAGCTACATAAAAGATAAACCATAACAATTCTCACTGATTGTTTTTCATATTTCACAGATTCCCTGGATCTCTTATGTTTATGATTGTCTATAGGGTCTAAGGGTGAAAAAAATCACAGCCATACTTGAATAGTAGATAAAGTATGAATTAACTGGTCATTTGGATGGATTCAAATCAGTTTGCTGAACTAGAAAATGTGCTTAAATATATTTCAGTGAAGGCTGAATTACATACATCAATAGAGAGATGTTCCCTAATTTTTAAATTGTCTTATAATTAGCTTTTAATTAACATCGCTCTGTCTTCTTTGATTCCTAAAAAATCCATATGAAAAGTGAATTCCAGAAAACTTAAAAGAAAATGCATTCACAGTGAAAAATGCTGGCTAAAGCATGATGGACAATTACGGATTCAACACTATTTCTACACATTGTCCATTAATATAACCTAACAAAGTGATTAAGAAAAGGTTACTTTAACCACAACTAGTAAGCTTAACTTACAGAACTAGTAAAATTAGGTTGCAGAAAACTTTATTTTTTAAAAATCAATTACCTAAGAATCATTATACTTTTATTTTTAGGATGATGGCTTTATTATTTTCTCTTAAATTAAAAAAATGAGAGGTGAGACATGTTTAAATTATTGATAAAAATATCATTTGTCTTTTATTACATAATTATTTACTTGCACCATAGTGTAACTAAATATTGAGGAGAGGTAACAATAGCTTACTAAGCATGATTAATAATTTACTAAGCATAAGTTTTGCTTTTAAATGAAGTTGATATTTCAGAGAAGGTCTGAAGAAAGATTTAATGAAAGCATTGGCTTTCTAATGTTAACGACAAAAGATCATGGAGCTCTGTTGAAAAAGAGACTTCTTTAATATTTTTAATTAAGAAATACCTTCCCTGGCTGGCAAGTTCAGTTTTTTAGAGCATGGTCTCAGTACGCCAATGTTGCAGGTTTGATCCCTGGTCAGACCTCATCAACCAATGACTGAATAAATTAGTGGAGCAGCAACAATGTTTCTCTCTCTTTCAAATCAATAAATAAAAAATAAAAATAAAAAACTTATAAAAAAAGAAATGCCTCCTTTTTGTAACCTAAAATGAAAAAGAATTGGAGTATACACATATGAGAGACCTCCAGCATATATATTTCAGAGTCACTCTTGATATTGTAATCCTACCATTTAAAAGTGAATTATTTCAAAGAATATTGCAATCAAGACATAAAATATAAGACAATCAATATGCAGAATGCCAGCAAAATATCATATAAACTATGCATTTTTCCTTGTTAAAGTCTTATGTGAGCCATGAATTATGCAAAACTATCAAGAGATCCTATTAAAAAGGTGATACATCTTCAGGATCCTAAGACATGAAAGACCATTTGAGCTTTTCTCTCAAGGTTATTACAGAGTGATCAGAAATCTTCAGAATCTGAAAGTTTTAAATGAAAGTAGGATAGTGAGGATATATTGCAAATTACATGCTGGCAGAAGAGAAACACCAGAGAAAAATAATTTGATGAAGTATAAAATTATTTATTTAGTAGGCTACTCATTTGTTCTAAAACACAGTTTATAAATTAATAGCCTGACTGTAGCAGTATTGTCATTGTTAAAGCATGTACTTTGAAGAAATTTTCATTAATAGGCACAACATCTCACACAATAAGAACATATTTTAACTTACTTTGCAGAATTCAGTATATTTTTAGATATCTCACTTAATGCTTTAAAGTATAATTGTCAAACTACTGGAATTATTGGTAATAGAACTGCCATTCAAGCATGACTTAGGATACCCTGATTAATTATAGGAAATCACAGAAGAGTAGGTTCAAGTGGTCTGTATGGGCAAGATTATGATTTTAACATTTAAAGTTGGCACCCTTTCTGGAAGCCATTCAAACTCTTAGATGGGTAGTCACCTAGTTGCTTTATTTGTATAGTACTCACCAGTTTAATAGTTTTCTCTTATGCCCTGGCTGGTTTAGCTCAGTGGATTGAGCGTCGGCCTGCGAGCTAAGTGTCGCTGGTTCGATCTTCCAGTCAGGGTACATCAGAGAAGGAAAACTCTGACTCCAAAAAACCTCCGCTGCCTTGCGGCATACCTCTTCAGGGGAAAGGCTAAGGGAGTAAACCCCGACAGAAAATCCGGAGCCGGAGTCCCTAAGGCGGTTTGACGTTGTAGTCAACACCGGCAACTCCTGCGGCGCACCTGAAGCCAAGCTGTATTGACTCCGTCTTTCCCTTGGACCCTTCAGCTGCGAAGAGAGGGGGGGTCTGCTGCATGGGCAACAGCAGACCCTCCATATCACCCTGCCCAGGCTCTGTAGCTTCAGCGTCATCACAAGATGTCGATTCAACACGGGAGGAGACAGATACCATGTCACTCCCGAGTCGGACTGCGCAGCCATTCTCGGCGGTGCAGATAGACTCTTGAGAAGCTACACCATCGTCTCTCGAGACGGACGGCTGCCGACGACGAATAGTTTTCTCTTTACTATTTATTTATTGTGGCAAAATTAATGTTGATGATTTCAGTAAGATGTGTGAGCAGAAGAATAATAGTAGATAATCTGGTTAGGCAAGAAAAGAAATTACAAAATGTCTATTGGCACAATTTAAACAATACAAAATTTACCCTACAGTAAGTCTAATTTCAATAATTTTATACAAGCTGTTGTTAAATCTTATCACATACATACACACTGTTTTATTTTAAATAAATGTACATTACCATAGCGCTTACCAAATAAAAGATTATAAAGAAACAAAGCATAATTCTAAATGTGATACCGCTATTTAAATGCTTAGAAATATGATTTAATTTAATCAGTTTGGAAACATATTTTGGAGATGTGTATATCAACACCCACACACATACAACCTTGATGCTTTATGTTACCATTAGCATTCCGCAATTACCATCTTCCTTGTCATGACCCAAATTTTCACTGAAAATGGTAAAAGGGGAAGCAAAGGATGGCTGTTCGCCCATCGGTCTTCAACAGTCCTGAAGCTTAATAACCAAGGGTCGACATATGTAGGTTAATGTAGGGGCTTTGGAGCCATAACTGGCTGTGATCTCAGGTGAGTAGCTTGACCTTCTGAGCTCCTCATTCTCCTCTCTTTAAAATAGGGATAAAAAGACAGCATGGTGTGTAGGGCTGTTATGATGTGTACTGTCTTGTGCATTCAGCTGCTCTGCTTTGTATCACAGGCGACTCCACTCCTGCAGGCTGCATGCTCAGTCCCCAAGTCAACTGCAATATTGTCAAAGGGAGGCAAAGTGGGCGATTCTTGAACTGTAGGAATGGGGAAGCCAAAGTATATCCCTAGCCTCTCTGTACCAGTTTGCTAGGACTGTCATAACGAGATACCACAGACTGGCTGCCTTAAATAACAGAAGTTTGGTCTTTCACAGCTTTGGAGGTTAGAAGTCCAAGATCAAGGTGTTGGCTTGTTTATTTTCCACGATGCTCGGATCTGGCTACCTTCTCGCTGTGCTCCTATGAGTTTTCCTCAAGTTGCACTCTTGTATTTTCTCCCACAACTTTGGTCATGTCTTCGCAGTCTTTTGGAGGTCTCCTTCTTACTAGACTGAACAGCTGGCTCTCTAGTTTGCTTCCCCTGTACATCTTTATAGGTAAGACCTTATCTATAACCATGGCATTACTTACTAGTTATATTTAAAAACTCACAACTATTTATGTCTAAAACAGATCTTTCCCTCAGGCATCACTTGTTCATGTAGTTAACTATGTGAACTATTCCTAATGGAAGGCTTTACAGGCAGGTCAATATGTAAATGTGTGGGATTAAATACTACATTACCCCTATACTTGTCTCCATAGCTATGAATAATTCCACCACCCAAATTTCTATGAGCCTCAAATCATCTCCTTCCAATACTTTCTCGATCTAAATATACATTGAGATCCAATTATACCGCAAAATACATACAATCTCTTCTCTTCATTAACATTACTACAACCTTTCCTCACATCCATATAATTTCATTATTTTTATTTAGTAATTTGCAATCACCCATCTAATCTCCCTGCCCATTTTCTTGCCCACCTTCTGCCTTGAGCACCCACTCCCACCCCTAAACTATCTCTTATATAGCTGTGGACTATCCTTCCACAAATGCAAATATGAGTAGTTGCATTCTACTTAAAATAGTTCCAGTAGTCTCCTAATAACAAAAGGATGAAATTCATGTTCTTACTGTGGCTATAAGGCACATTATGCCTTGGTTTCTTCACACACTTCCAAGCTTATTTTATTATTTTATGTTTTATAATTTCCTGTCTTTACAGCTATTGTTATTTATTATATTTTACATTATCCTTGTGATCTTCCTGTGTATTAATAACAATGTATGCCAGATACACTATTTAGAAAAAACACATAAGCAGTTAAACTTTATTTTTCATAATTTCAAAATAAACATGCAATATCTATGTTATATACCATGTTGTCCACTCTACACATTTTCTAGTGGTATTTGTATATACTGTATTTGACATTAGGGAGCACTTTTTTAGTCTCGCCTAGCAGGCTGCAGGTTCCCAAAGCAGAGGTTCTGAACCTCTGAAGGTAGTATAACAAAACTCTTTCTTTGAAGGTATATACATATATTTTAAGAATTTTAAGAATCAAAAGGTTTGCTTTGTTCTACTCCATCTTTTTCTTTTCTTTTCTTTTTTTTTTTTTTTTTTTTTTGTTGTTGGGGAGAGAAAGAAGTTTCACTTTTGCCTTAAAGAGCTTTCCCAGAGTGGTGATTCGTTTCCAGTATACAGCATCATAACGAACACTGTTCTCCTGGCTTTCTTAATAGTGTTTATTCAAGGTCATGTGCATAACATGTGTTTTTATGAAATCCAGTGCATTCATGTGGATATATATGTGATGTCCCTTGTGTTCTTATTCTCATATGAAAGGTATTAGCACTCTGGATTTGAGAATTAATTTTCAAAAATCACATCTACAGCCTGTGTTTGATTTTGGTCTGGTCCGATTTTTAAGGAACTATTCAACTATAATGGTGTCTGATACTTAAATACCCTGGGAAGCTGCAATTAATTAAGTGACTGCTGATTCTAAGAACTAGGCAACCAACAAGGGAATTAGAGGAAGATTATAAATCTTCATGCCAAGTTCTGAGCAAATAACAATAATCTCCTTTTCACTTCTGCAATATCTATAAGTACAGGGGGAGGATAATAAGAATTATATGAATAATATTAAATAAAAAGTGCATACAGAACTGGGACAATATATTTTTTGTTAAATTTGCCACTTATTCTAGTTCAGTCAGATGCTTGTATGCAGTTACATTGTTGCTATTCAGAACTTCTTGAGAGCAAAAGAATGAATACTAATGAACCACCTTGGTTTAAACTTAGTTGTCTAATGTATGTTATTTTCTAACTTGAACTTCTATGATATGCCTTGAAAATTCAAAGCAGAAAGCAAAATCATATAGAAAGCCAGAAACTTCATCAATACATCTAGACAGATATTTGCTTGTATTTTTTTGGTATCCAAAACTTTTTCCCCATACATTGCACAGATGTCCTTTTCATAGACACAGCCCTGGCAAAAATTATAATCTGGTTGGTGAACAGAACATTTACAGATTCTGCAAGTGGAGAATTTATTCTTTCCATATGGATCGAACCTTGCTTTGATTTTTCTCTTTGAGGTCAAAGTTTTATTTTCACTCAGCATTCTTCCTCCACTTTCTGTGGTATTCCTTGTACCATCTTTCCATATATCTGAAGTGATAGCAGTACCAAGTTTTTTCACATTTTCCACACACCATCCTTCTGTGAGTTTCCTTTGCCGCAATAGCAACAGTTTATTTTGAAAACATCTATTTTTTTTTTTTTGCTTTAAATTATAATCTCTAGCCATACAAACAGAGCTAGCATGGAGATAAATAAATATACCATAAGATCACCATTCCCATTTGGCAACTTTGCTCCCATTTCCTTTCTGCCTGGGGTGCCCTTGCACTTTTTCTTTGCCCTTGTAATTCAAGGCAGGAATTTTGTTTGTTTGTTCATGTGTTTTTGAAACCATCATGCTAGGCAAAATAAGTCAGACAGAAAAAATCAAGAATCCACATGATTTCACCCATATGCAGAATACAAAACTGAAAGCAGCAAATGAGCAAATGACAACTCACAGTCACAGACAACAGTGGGGCGGTCACCAGAGGAAAGGGGGTGGGACATAGTAGAGAGTAAAAGGGGTCAAATATATGGTGATGAAAGATGAATTTGGGTGGATGGCACACAATGCAATATATAGACGATGTATCAAAGAAATGTATACCTAGAAACTTACATAATCTTATTAATTAATTTCATTCCAATAGATTGCATTAACAACTTAAAAAAATTAATTTATATGCATCTACTATTAGAAAGCTGTTTTTTTATTATTCAGTCTTTATCAATTTTAAAGATTAAAATAAAGAAGAGTGTTATTTCCTATAGTAAATTGGTGTATTCAACCTCTGTCTTGTTCCCTATGTTACAAAGTGTAGGAAGCTAATTTTATTTCACAGACTGACTCCCCTGTGACTGAGGTTATAAATGTTATTGAGATTCTGTCAGTCAAATGTAATCTCACAAAATCTGAATATGTAGCCTGTTTATAAAAAGAGAAAATGCCATCCCTACATACTAATAAGCCATCTATTTGTAATCAATGGTCCAAGAAGAGGGCATGGTACCAGATCCAAATATGGACACAGTGGGTCCCTGATCCATGGGCAGAAGTGGCAATGATATATTTCTGATGACAACACCTCCAGCAATGGCTCATTAATCCACCAACTTCCTAACGGTAGCACAGAAGAACCCGATTTTTCCTGGAAGTCTTAGCTAGATCTTAGAACATGCTGCTCTGGGTTTACCAATACTTGCGTAAACGATTCCCAACCTTAAACCCCATCCTGCTTAAAATAGCTGCATATCTTCACAACAACTTTATTGGGTAAATAACACAGTTTCCATTTTATAGATAAGGATAGTGATGTACAGAAAATAAATCTTCCAAGATTACACAGAGACTAAGCAGTCAACCCAAGAAACGTACTCATGTACATTGTCCCAAATTCTGCCTAAATATCTACCATCTGGAATCTCTTCGATGTTGCCAAATTTGCCATAGTCTTCAGTCTTCCAGGAACTGAACCTGATTTTTTAAACACATTTTGGACCCATGACTTCCTAGTTGCAGATTTTCATTATGGGTTCACATCAGAATGTCATCTATTAACAACAACCACAATCCAAAAAGATACAATTCTCACAGAGGTGTAAATGATTGTGTTGGCCTAACCAGCACCATTTCTTATTTCCAATTTTGCCCTGTAGTAGCTCTGTAATGGAAGCCAGATCATAATTAAAGGTTGCTTGGTCATTTAGCATGGAATAATATTGAAAAAAAAAAAAAACTTAAAGGAGTAAAATGTTTAATGACTTCCATATCCATACAAGGTATGATCTTGAATACTGGAGTTGATTATTGCAAGTGATTTGGCTATAATTCTTGCTCAACTCCTAATGATATATATACTTAAATATAGCAGAACTAGAATAATGAAAAACAATTTGGTTAAGATTCACATTCCCATGGAGAGCTCTTGACTAAATTGTCTACATTTGCTTTTGTGATTCTCTTGTATTGTAACATTTTTTTTTATTATCCAACCTTTCTTTTGAGTAGCCTCTTCTTTTTTAAGATCTGACTCCAACATTTGATAAATCATTGCTATATCTTCAGGCTGTGGGACCATTGTTTCTCTGTAAATTTGTTAACACTCAAAAGATAATATTTTTAATCTTACAGTAAATTTCTTAGGATTTATAGAATGTCAATCCTCTTATCTCAATACAGGCATTTACTGCCATTAATTCTGATCATTTCTTACATGTCTCTCCGATTAGAATAAAAGCTTCAGGATTGTCGAGATTCTGTCCCATTTATCTCTGTAGCCACAATCCTTAGCAGAACACAGCACAAGACCCCAAAATACCCAGGATATCATTCTGAACAAAGTAATAATGTATTTGAAAGGACTTTGCCAGTTGCATAAGATATTAATATTAGGAGGCTTGTTGTTCAAAATATGTTCAAGATTTAAAGGTAATTTAAAATTTTTCAGAGAGAAAAATTCTAGAAAAAGTTATATGTTCTTTATTTTTTATGCATTTCCATAGTGTTAGCGCCTAAGGACTTGATTTTGTAAGTTATCAATCTGAACTCTTAGATAAGAGGAAAAAGATAAATGCACGTTATTTCAGCACTTCACATTTCAAAATTGCTCCTAAAATGCATTCTGAAGAATATAAGTACTCGTTTGCCTTATTTGCCATATCTAAGGATTAACAAACTAAAGAAAATATAAGATTAATTTGAAATATCTCTACTAAAGTAACGATTTATTTCTACTATTCTACCATAAATATACATGGCAATCTTATTACTGATTCAATCTAATTAGTGTCAAAACTAGGTATATGTTTTGGATAAAAGATTGCATTCAACAATATCCATTAGACCTAAGATACACATAATGAGACACATTTTTCAAAGAAATGTTTTTATTGAGAGGACTTCCAAAAAAAATTTCACGAGATGCCAGTTTAGTTTACTTTAACAAATATTTCCTAAGAATTTATCACTTACATAATGTACTAAGTTCTAGGCAGTCACATGTGACTTAACAGCAAGCTAATCAAAGAGTTTACAGTATGAAAATTAGATACTTAAAAAGAAAATTCTAATTACATGTGATGAGTGCAAGGATAGAAGTTGCAAAGAGCATTAGGGAAGAAAAGAGAAGGATATTCAACCCTGCCTTGAGGATTGGAGTTGGTATAGTGACAAAAAAATATGGGAAATTACTGGTTATGGTATATTTGAGCTAATGTAGACAATGAGAAGTCTAAATCCAAGAACATGGGAAGGGCCTAATCTTTTTTACAGACCAAGGGACTTGAAAAGTTGCACAAACATAAAACTACTTGGTGGGTCACAGAACCAAATATAGATCATCAAAGCTGGAATATAAACTGTGGGATAGGGAGCAGTGAAAAATTAGAATTTTTGTCAGTGACAGAAAGTATCCACTTCATGGAGACCCTTGTCTGCAAGCAAGGAATATGATTGGGTGATAGAAACTGCCCAGAATGTCACTACAGATGCAATATGCTCTGCACAAAGAAGATGGTCCATGAATGCTATTGCCTTATTACAAGTTGTGCAAGCATTTAGTGATAGAGGCATAATGGCAGAGTTAGGACCCATGTAAGTTGCATGTAAATAACATTGAATTGTGTAAAGTATCATAGATAATATTTGAACCTGAAAAGTGTAGAATCAGTGCACCAGAAGGAAAGTTATCACTGGTGGTCTCCATTTGTATCCTATTGTTCTATGAAAAAGTTCTTCTAGATCTGGTCAACATTCTGACTGGTTTAGCATCCAGGCTACCAGGTAGTCTGAAACTAAAGGCAGAAAAATGAGGTTACAGGCTACATAGTAAAGTTGAAAAAGATCTTCCTCACTCTAGTTGAAACAAATCTCACACAGAATACTACAACTGTCTCCTTACTGTGTCATCTACTTTTGTACAGCTCTCCCCAACTGCTCTTTTTCTCAGCTGCAGCCAAAATGTGCTTTCACTGCATTAATTGTATCCTTCATTTCTATAGTCACTTTAGAACCCTTTTATAAATTAGTACTTCATTTAAAATTAAACATTAAATTTTTAACATGGCCTATGAGGCTCCAAATGCTCTGTTTTCTCTCAGAATCTCAAGCCTCAGGCTTTGCTCCTAGAAACCCATTGTTCTTTCAAAATTAGCCCCATGGGTCTGTTTTCGTCTATCACATCACTAAACTATTGTGGGAAGAGTTGTCTCTGTGTCAAATGTTTGTCCTAACGGTCCTCAAATTCCACTCTTCTGGATTGGACTTTCAGATCTCACGTAAATGGTTCCTTACTTCAAGAAACCTCTACAACCTCTTTACTAGTCCGACTGTCTTTAGGATGCTTTTCACAGCTACATTCACCACCCATTTCCAAACACTTACTATGGTTGTAACTTTACACTTTGTTATAATTTGAATAATGTCTAATTTCCTTTCTAGATACTATGATCCGTGAGAACAGAGACCATCACTCCTTTGGCTCATCATTCTACTTCACAGCAATGCCTAATATATAACAGCTATAACAAAAAGTTAAACTCAAATTTTAAGCTGAATGATCAAAGTGAAGAATTTTTTTTTCTCAAAGATTTGCCGGTCCGTATGGAGCTCTAAATCTGGTGGCTGGTAAGTAGTTCTCTAGCTCATGCCTTTGATGTAAAGTGTGTGAGGAGGGTGAACATTGAGGAACAATCTTTGAGTCTTGACCAATTTTCCACCAAAAGAAGTGGTGTAATGAGGATGTGGTTCTTTCTTTTCCCCAAGTTTAGTTGGGGTTCCAGCTATGTCATTCTTAGTGTGTATTATGTACTTTATGTATTTGGAAGAGCACAGAGAATGAGGTTCTGATTCACAGTTGAGAAAACTAATGACCAATGGCAGGTGGAGAGAGGGCTAAAACTTGGGAGTAACTGTCCATTAACAATGGTCCAAAGATGTGTGATTTCTGGAGCTCAATGAAAGGCAAATTGCCAGGGTTAAAGCACCCCAAGAGTAGGAGGCTGTGGTCTACTCCACAGGGAAGAGATGCTACTGTGTGTGAATCTGGAGTTGCTCACTAAAAGACAAGTAGAGTCATGTTGCCACCACCGAGGACTCAAGAAAGCGTGAAAGAATAGGCCTCAAACATTTACCACACAGAAGAATGCAAAGCCACCTTACATGGGAATCAATGAGTTAGCGCTTTTTGATTTCCTTCCCTTATATCTCCCCAATCTGTTTCTGATGCAGTTAAAATAGCAGAAAAAAAGAAAAGGAAATTGGTGAGTGGTAACTGAGTGTCAAAAGATCATGGCTCTACTTCAAGGCAGCTAGTAACCCATTATAGCTGGCTTTAGCTGGGAAAAAAAAGAAATCTTATCATTGAATGATCATTGCAGTGTTGATTAACATATTGGATATTTTTAATTACAGTGGAACCTCAGTTCTCAAATGTAATTCTTTTTTGGAAAACTGTTTGAGAAGCAATTTGTTTGAAAATAAAATCTCCTTTGTCGCTTAAGAGACATGTGACTCATCATACAGGTATCAGCATGAAAGTGTTGTCAGGTAAAGAATTGAGACCTAAAGTTTTGTAAGACAACAGAGAGATTTTTCTGGAACAACTTGGTTGAGAACCAAATCTTTGGAGAACCAATATGTTCAAGAACAGTTTTGAATTTATTGAATTAAAGGTGCATATTCATTATAAAGTGACTATTAGATTTTCCATTATTTAATAGTGACAAAGGTGTTATGAAGTCATTCTGGCTTTGCAAGCAAAATTAAGGGAAGAATTATCCACACTGAGATAATTTAAAAAGACAGAGGAAACAGTAAGTTTTATGATTATACCCAATAAGTACCACCCATTCGATAACATGTTGTTGAATGAGTGAGCTTCATTTTCATCTTGCTATTTACTAATAAGTTGTATGACCTTAGAAGTGTCTGATAAAATTAGCCATATATGTAAAACTAAGAAATATCTTTGGATCTCATAGTTCATTTGCAGTCCCAAGTGTCTACTATATTTTCATAATCTTAATTTTTTGGAACTCACTTTCTAGAAAGTTTAGAGTACTTTAATATCACCAAATAATAACTGTTTTGCATTTTCAATACAGAGATACCAAAATGATAGATGTTTGCTGTTTTCTCTTGTATACATCATCTTAAAGCCAGAACTATACTCAGGATATTGAAAAGTTCAAAGTCAGCCTAAATGGAAAACAAACAAACAAAAAGTACCTGTTACTTGAAACTGAGAAGGTCCATTTTTAGCAATAAGTTTTATATAGTTTGTTTCTTTGATTGTTTGGTTTCATGAAATGCTTTGTTTTGTGTGGACAATTGTGGCTTAATAACATGTTTTTCCAAGCATCTTTGAATGCTTGACCAGTTTAATATCTAAGTATATGGGGTCAACCCTCAAAGGAAGGGCATGGTGTGAAATGCTCAATTAGTCGTACAGGGTAGCATTTTATGAGTATGTAGAGAACAATTTAAACTTTATATCTTGTATTTTCTTCACTGGAAATTGAAACATTTGACACTTTCTTGTTGCTTCCAGTCGTGTAATTTGTATAGTTTTATTTTGAGTGTCTTCTTACAGTATTTAATTAAATGTTAACTCTGAGATAGAAGATAAATTCCTAAGTAGCCTTTATCATGAGTAAATTTTTTTTCAAAAATAGCTGTACAGAAAAAAGTCTAACAGGATTAAACTTTGAAATATGCAACATAATCGCTATCTTGGGAAAGTAATACGAGAACAGATTTTCAGTGGGAGGGAGCAACCTGGAATGCTATGGTGCCAGAAGATACCTAATAGTCACTGACAGTGAATTAGACATTAAATGTGAAAGTTAAAAAAAAAAAAAAATTCAAGCCTTAAACATTCATGTTTTGAATTTCCTATTCACATTTATTTGGAAGCATGTAAAATTTTAAGTTCAGCTACATCAACTTATGTAGAGCTAAAAGATCTATAGATCATAAAGCTACTGTAAAGAAACTGGCAGTTCACATTGGCCTTGACCGAAATGAAGATAATCATTCAAGTAGAGGAGAATATAACACAGAAAGTTCAGATTACCTGCCCTATTTTAATACAGATTAAAATATTTTAATTATTAAGAAAACAGAACTTAATTTTCTAACATTAGCAAAATTAAAGACATTCAGTTAGCTTTAACATAGTTACAATATTTCAGAATACGTATTTTTAAACACTTTAAAACATGAGTGAGAATAGCTTTGTGAATTATAGGCATAAATTTGAGTACAAGGTTAAGCTTTAATTAACTATATAGAGCAATATTTTCACTAAAAATCCATAATGAAGCAACGTTTTAGGAAGTTTGACAACAGAGTATCGAAAGGAATTGCATAAGAGGACTTGGTTTATAATAGATTCAGTTGGCACAGGGCAGACCAGGAAAAATTGAGCCCCTGTATTCTAGCTGGAAAAACAATGTGACAATCACAGAACATAAAAGAGCTCTGAAATGGCAGGTACATAGTGTTGAGACAGAAGGTTGGTCGGAACAAACACTTCTCTAGCTAACATAGTTTCTTCACATTCTCTCTATATATTGAGAAAAAAATGTTCATAGTGTACCATGCATTAAACGATGAGCTCTAAGGTCTCTCTTCAACCTGCTTTTTAAGAGACTATGTAATTTTTTCACCACTGATCAAAGTGTAAATACAAGAAGGATGCCATCTAGTAAATGGTCACGAGTTTAAGCTCCACTAGAGCTTGCTATTCTCCTAATGAAAACCACTGCCAGGGATCAAATTTAGTAAATAATAACAAGAGCGCTCATTATGTGTGAGAGTGTCTAGGGTTTCTGTCAGTTACATAATCTGCTCACATTTGTAACATGGGGCAGGAATGATCTAATCTTTACGTTGGTTAAATTAACTCTATGGGACATTTTTTGGATGAGAAGAGCTCCTTCTTAAGATAAAAACAATTAAGGCTATAATTAATATATACTACTACTACTACTATATTAGAGTTGGCAAATCTTTCAAAATTTGTATAGGTTGACTGCCACAACTGCCCTTTCAAATAGGTGTGAAAGAAAAAAAATAGAGAAATTAAGAATCTTATCTACTATCACAAAACTATACACTTCATTTTATTTGACCGGTCCAGTCACTCTGTTTGTCAGTTCATAATAATTATTGACAGATCTGAAAGCTGCCTCACAGTACTGTACTTTCCTTGCAACAAGACAGGACTTGCAACACTTCATTATTGCTGTGGTAGCCAGCGTCCCGCATTACCCTAGTGATTCTCCGTTCATGCTGTTCAGGCCCCAGTAAGGTTCTTTCCAACGTGGAATCAAGCTGACTATTGTGAAAATTACAGAATGTGACTTCAAAGCTAGATTTTAAAAGACATGTTGACATATGTGTTCTTCTATTGGACACTCTCTTTGGGAAAATCTAGCTGCTATGCAAGAATCATCTCTAACACCCTGAGGGTAGGTCCATGTGGTGAAAAACTGAAGACTCCTGCCAACAGCCTGATCAATTTGTCAGCTCTGGGATTGAGCCCATCGGAAAACAGAGCCTGCAGCTACGGTCAAGCCTTCAGATGACCGCAGCCACATCCATAACCTTAACAGCAACGTTATGAGAGATTCACAGCCAAAACCACCCAGCTAAGTCACTGCAGAATTCCCCACTCACAGAAACTGTATGAGGTGTTAGTCATTATATTTATGGATAATTCATTGTTCATTCTGCTGCTAGATAACAAAAAAAAAAATCTATTAATCCTACTGGCCATATAGTACTAGATTTTTTTACAAGTTGTATGTGTTGGTATATTGTATTCTCCATGATCACATTTCCACTTGCTCTCCAGATATTTAAGAAAAAAATGTAATGTTTCACTCATACATGGGAAAAAAAAACACATAAAAGCAAACAAATAAAGAAATCACTCACTCCACACAATGAATAATTTCCTCAAGAGAAAAACAGTGAAAGTCAATAACGGTTTTTCCAAATTCCTCATATTCATTCCCTCAGAAATATTTTTGAAAGCCTGTCATATGTTGACAGAGAAAGTAACATAAATAATCACTTCCCTCGTGGTGTGTACATTCCAGAGTGGGGAGATAGAAAATAAACAATGAAGTCCATCAGACTGTGGGGAGTGTTAATGGAAAACAATGAACCGATTTTTGCTTTTGGCTTTTCTTTTCAAGTAGCAACCACGGTGGACAAAGGCCCTGCCAACACCATTACCAGTGGGTGCTGGAAAATGCAACTGCAGTGTTCAGAAACTTAGCATGGCGCCTCAGTTTCCATATTAACATTTCCAGTTGAAAACATGATGTGAGTGTAGCCAATTGTTGGATTCAGTCATAAGATGTCAATTCTAAAACTGAAGAGCTGGAAATGTTACCCTACTTTCATACAGAGAGGTTAACCTGCCGTAGGACATCAGAGAACGCGCTGCCCTGCTGAGTCCCTTCTCTTGAATTCTGGGACAGTAGCTGTTATTTGGAATGCATACCTTTGGTGGCTTAATAAGATGCATGACTCCTTGGTCAGAGAGAGAGATCATTTATTATTATATTGGTTTCCTATACATCAATTCCCACAGGGCAACATAATGAGAGCCAGAAGTTATCTGCACATGGAGAAGGTGCATCACCAAAAAAAAAAAGCTTAAACTTAGGCAACTCTGATCCTGTGTAGGGATGCTCATGACCTGTCCATTCTTCCCTCCAGAGAGAACAAGAGCAACAGGAATATTATCTTTATTCTGCAACTTAAGCAAATATTTGTGAGAGGAGGTGAAACCATCTCTGTGTTTATTACTACGGAATACAAGCAAATGTCTTCCGCAAGAGGGGAAAAAAAAAAAAAGACTTACTTATCTTGGAATGTCTCTGTATGTAAAAACTGGCTCTAAATGCTTTGGCCCAAGGGACTCCAGATGTGAGGGAAAGCAAGAAATCCAAGGAGAAATGTGTTCCAACACAAGGAAGACTAGGAAAAAAGAATAAAAGGTATTTTCATATTTGCTAGTGAATTTCAGGCTCTTCAAATGTAGAGCATTCTCAAACACTTAGGGGAAGTCAGATGCTGGCAGGACAGGAACAACGCTAAATGACTGCAAAAATGTATCGCAACAATAGCTGGTTCATTGGCACCACAATGGAGACAGAAACTGATAAAAATATAGTAACAGAAGACCAGGAATTATGTAATAAAATAGCATCAGCAAGAACAGCTGCAGCAATAACAATAATAATAATACATTTAAAAAATAGAAGACTCTATTTTCCTTTGGCTCTATTGTGTGAATGAAGAAAATTTTATTAGATGCCTTTCAACAGAATTTGCTTCTATTTCTATGGTCTAGGATTGGACATGCCTTTTTCTGAAACTGCCACCAGTGTAAATTAAAGAGTATGGAATGACCAGAATAAATCGACTGAGGTGGATATGGAGATGACCACCAGAGGGTGCAATGGGAATGACAACTGACCCGGATTTGGAGGATCGACAAACTGATCCTGAAATACCAGACTGGTAGGTTCCGTGGGAAATGGATTGATAAAGGCAGTGAAAGGAAGTGTTCCGGGGAGAAGAGTGGGGCCGGAACAGAGTTTTCCCTGGAAGAGAGAGGAGTTCAATTTAAGTAGAGCTTTTGTTTTAAGAGTTTAGTTACCAGAAAGAAGACCAAAAAGGCAAATAAGGTTTAATCACAAGGAGTCAAGTATAAAAATGTTTAAATTTCCCTAAGAGCTCTGTTTGTATATTATACTATATAATAATTTTAACACAATTAATTCCATAACTCCAAACAACACATATGCTACACTAATATTAATTTCAAAATTTGAAACTATTGATACTTTCATATAATATGTTCATATTTATTACTTGGAAGGTCAGTCTTATGTCTCCATACATAAGTTTTTATTATTTCACACTATGTTAGAAAAAACTGAAGTTCAAAAAGAGAACAATGTTTGTAAATAATGAGAATAAGGCATATATTAATTATGACAAAACAGAAATTTTGGAAGAGATACCAATTTAATAGTTTTTTAATATAGTGTGACCTGATGGTTTTATTACCCCTAGCGGATATCTCAATTCCCTTCTTCCTTCAAATACTTCTAAAACTCTAAAGGAGAAAATTTTTTTTTAATTTATTAAACAATTATTTTGAGTTTCTGATCTTCTGTACCCCATTTGGAGTTACATTAATGGGTATAACAGACAAGAAAGAGTAAAAGAATTTCAAGCTAAAGAGTCCTGACCCTCACTATACTTTCATGATAGTTTTGGTAAACTACTATGAAATTGATGTTCTCTGATGTTTATTCTCATGAATAGTAAACATATGAAATATTTTGTTCAGATTAAAAGATATTTTGTTCTTCCTTCATTTTTACCCTATTCTGAAACATTTTTCAGAAGAAGCATCTTAAGTCAAAATTTAAAAAATAACACAATCTGAAAACACACCCAGTAAAATAAAACAAAAAACAAAAACAAAAAATTGTGTTCATCACAATTTGATTCACAATACAAAGGGGAAACATAATTTTGCAAAACCATACACACCTATACATGTTTTTTACATTCTTAAATAAAACATGTTTGTTACTGAATACAGCAGATGATGAGACATGTTTTATGATATGCTGCTACTTGAAGGTAAGTTATTATGTGTTTCCCTCTCTGCATTTGGGGAAGATGCCAAAAAATAGTAGTTTGGGGATTCTGAAAAAGAAAAATTACCTCTTGTTCTTTCTAAAATCAAGTCAGTTCTATGGATTCGGGAAATTTTCTCATCTTGAAGTAATCTGTTTATTGGGCATTCTCTTGTCAAGTGATTTGATTAGCCCCCAAGGAGGAGAAAGATAATTTTAATTTTTTAGGTTTAAAGAAATGGCATGAATGCATTATCTTGATTATTTTCAGGCCTAGATCGTCCTGTTGTGCTTACCTGAGTATTATGAAAGTTAAGTGCTTGTGAGAGATACTTGAAGTAAGAATAAAATGTATGGTTTTAAAGTGGATCATTCAGAACTGAAGCAAGGGAAAATTAGAAAGTAAAGTTCACAGCAGACACAGGGACTAAAAAGAGTAATTACCATGCTTTGGCCAGTGTGGCTCAGTGGATTGAACACCATCCTGTGAACTGAAAGGTCACCGGTTTGATTCCCAGTCAGGGCACATGCCTGGGTTGTGGGCCTGGTTGTGGGTGTACGAGAGGGATCAACTGATGTTTCTCTTGTACATAGATGTTTCTTTCCCTCTTTTTCTCCCTCCCTTTCCCTCTCTCCAAAAATAAATAAATAAATACAATCTTTTAAAAAATAACAAATTTAAAAAGAGTTATTATCGCCTTTTCCTATTTTGCTTGGCATCATTAATGAGTGTTGGGGGCTACTGGAAGGAGAGTGGACACAGGTAATTTCCAGATAATCATTGTAAGACATCAGAATAAAATCAAGTTCAAGCAGAATGTACTGAAAACATTTCACTAACATTTACCAAAATTGAAGTTATTTTTCCCACTCAAAAATGAGCATCAGATTGATAGTAATGATGAGATTATTGTGCATGTTTTTGGATGTAAAATAAGTTCTGTTTTCTTCATTTGTGGCTTTTGTTCCTTTGATCACTTCATAATCCTATCACTGCTTCAACAATTTTCTCTTATTAGACCTTTACCTTCGAAACTAAGGTGTTAAAGTAGTGTGTGGCAGAGGGGTGAAAAGGCACAACTGGTTTAAATGTATTCAGGTCCATAAAGGGTATAATTAATTTTTCTTTCCTGTCCAAATACAACTTTTACTCTCAATTTTTCATAAAAGATTCTGAAAATAAAATTTATACTTTTTATAGCATACCAACCCCCAGTTCCTATAAGAAAATATGTAAAGTTAATTCAGCAAAATCTATCTTGTTTCAATAGATGCAAAGTGGAAAAATTCATAGATGCACAGAAGAACCACTAAAAAAGACATTATGAAAAGTTTGAAAGCCTTGTGTACTTTACTATCTCCAATATTCCTCCGTTGGAAAGTTCCATTCAATTACCCATTTCTTTATTCTTAGCACATATGTCCCTCAATTTGCACTGTATCAATTTGCATTTATTTGTAGATTGCTGATCATAAAACATTTCTTAATGTTGTGTGAATATATATTTATTTCAGTCCACAACTGGATTGAAATTCTGTGCAGGACAAGCACTTAATTGACTCTCTCTGTCCCTAATCTAGGACAAGTGCTCAATAAAAGTTTATTGAAAATGAAAATAGTTGCTTCGAAATCACTCTTTACCACCAAACACAGAAACCATAAAGGAAAAGATTGATTGACTTGACCATAAACATATTTTAAATTCTGTGCATTAAATACAGATAACTGAGCAAAATTCAAAAGTAAATAGAAATGGAGAAATCACAGACAGCATTTATGACATATAAAGTTTTAAAAATTAAGAAAGAAAGTAAATCAATACTAAAAAAGTACTCCAAGTTATAATGCAAAAGGGTTATAATAATACAATTTGCAATGAGGTGGAAAATAGACAGACAGATAATTAGATAAATAGACATACACATACATTTATATATAGATAGATTAATGCACAGATATAATCATATGGAAATGTAATGACACCAACACTATTAAAATTTTGATTTACATTAATATAAAATATGTGTTTACCTTTTAAGTTAGCATAAACTTTAGGGATAATAATGCTAAACAACAATATGTTTGTAAGGGGATTGAAACCTCTTCATGAGATATTGGGGAGGAGTACTACATGCTACACAATTTAGAGAGAGTTTTCACCATGTGAATCATATATATCAATGCATATTCAAAGTTTGGCCCACAATTCTACTTCTGAGTATTTATTGTAAGAAACATTGAGTGTATTTAATAATCTAAACTTGCAGACAGGTAAATTTTTAAGCTGCAACAGGTGTAATTTTCAGCAAATTAGTGATGATCATTAAAGATGGATATTTGTCCACAGATTGCTGGTTGGCACATTGAGTAAACACATTACATATGATAGTCTTGAATTTTTTTAAAAAGTGAAATGCGTATTCTATCAAAAATTACTACTTTTCATACTTTAAATTTTTATTCAAATAATTATTTCAAATTATTTATTCTATCAGTAACTTAGACCTTGTTAACCACATACCTTAAACTTTGCATGCTAACATCAAATTATACAAAGACAATTTAAATGAGATGGATTATAATTAATTCCCTGATAAAATTTGAGTGCATAAAAATTGCTCATATTTGTGACTATTTCTACTAAATTTTTTTAGAAGACTGTGTTTGGGATTATTTTAAACTCAACCAATTTCAGAAATTTGGTAATATCTAATGCAGTACGTATCTTTTTCTTGAGGGAATAACTGATGATGATGTTCAGAATAACTGAATTCAAAATTATATTATTATTTCATATTAGCTGAAGTATCATAAAATTGAGTTATTAATGCAAAACTGATGCTCTGTGGGACATGAACTAGATCAAAACGCAATTTTTCTAATTTTAAGTAATCAATTAGCAACAACCCTAAGAATACAGAAATATCTTAGTTCTGTTTTTGGATAATTGCCTTCAGTGGGTTAAAGGAAATGATGCTACCTGCACATTGTGTTTATTGTTGATTGTCTTAGTTCAGCATATTTTCAAAATGTTTTTATGACATAAACATTTTTTTGTTTTGCCTGTAGTTATATCAGCAGAAAGAACCTAGAGAAAGGTATGCCATTTGTTACATTTTTCCATAAGCAAAAGTAAAGTAATAGTAAAACTAATAACCATGTTTTAAAGTACCACAACATCTAACCCTTTAAAAAATGAAAATGTCTCACATATAGCAGAATGACTGTGACTAATTCAAGTGGGTGGGGTTGAGGCCCAGGAGTGGCTGCCCCCAAATAGCCTACAATGACATATTGCTTACTTCAAATCAGCAATTTTCAACCTTTTTTCATGTTATGGCACACAAACTAAGTACTAAAATTCTATGGCACCCCAAAAGTATATACAATTTTTTTTTGCCAGTCTGACAAAAATAGGTATAATTTTGATTCATTCACATTAGACAGCTATTATGTTGGCTGTTGTAGTTTTTTTATTTGACAATCTAAGAAAAAAGGGTCAGGGACCCTGACTAAAGAGTCAGGTAATGCATGTTTTAAAAATTCTTGTGGCACACCAGTTGAAAATTGCTGCTTTGAATTAAAGTTACTTGACAAGCAGATGGTTTAAGAAGGGCAAGTCTATTCTCCCTCTTTGAAAGTAGGAAATAAATATCCCTAGTGAAATTTCCCCAGTGAAAGATATCCTCTTTGCTCCAAGGGGGGCCGAGAGAGACACCTTAATCGCTAGAGTTAAGGAATCCAGAACCAAGAAGCCTGTATAAACAAACCTTGTTAATTTTTACCATTTACTACTGTAGACATCTTTCCACTTAGATTTCTTACTAATGAGCACCCAAACCTAAGTTTCTTTGTTCTGTTAATTCTTCACGAAAAGCTAGGCTGGTTTGTCGGTTCTCTGAGCATCATTTATGATCTCCCATTTGTGCATATTAAATTAATTTTTCTCCTATTAATCTGGTCTTGTAGCAAGTTTATTATTAGTCTAGCCATAAGATCTCAAGAGGGGTAAGGGGAGATTTCTTTCTCCCTGACAGCTGCTATAAGGTATATTGGAGAACACCTCCAGAAATAATTAACAGAGCATACCTTTTAGAAAAAAAAAAAAAAAAACAGATTGTGGTTGATCATAATATTTAACTTACAGACTTATGAAAATGATGAATTTGAAAGAAACCTAAAGGCCTAATTTGCTTGCATGCAGTGGTTCTTAGCCTTATATCCTCTCTAAATTGTGATTTTTTCCACCTATATTTTTTATTAGATTTATAATTATTTATTTATTTTTTAAATTTTTGTTCCCAAAGCAAGCTGCTCAGGTTTTCAACTGAAGTTAAAATACCTCTTGAAGGTGAACAAGAACAGTTGAAAACTTATGAATACCCTATTTGCTGGAGGTAAAAGAAAGGCTCTCCTATCAATTGTAATTTTCTATGATGGCTCACACCAAGACTTCAAAGGCTCAGTTTGAGGAGCTAACTCTACAGCCCAAGATAAATTGCAGTATCTCCAAGTCTTTGAACTCATTGTGATAGCAACCACAGGTTATCATGCCCTTGCCAATCTATGATTACTAATGATAAGCCCAACATAGATGTGTCAAGAAGTGACCCAAAGAATCAACTCAGGTCCAACCACATTCTCCTATTCCTGTTATGTTGTGATTACCTGCACTTTCATGAAAACCAGAGTCGATTATTCCTGTAAGGATGGTAACTTCTTTTGGTGATTGCTGGCTTACTACCAGATGGAAATCAAATGATCACATAGCTCCCTTAAGGTTAGATTTAGTGAAACCCTAAAAAAGGTTCAGTTGACCCAGGATGAGCTTGTCTGGGATGTTCTTCTTGGAAGGACTCTCGTTCAGGTCTTCTCTTACGGTATTCATTCTGGAATCTAGGCTAAAGAGACAGTGTGTAACAGGTCATAAAGAATAAGAAGCAAGCCAAAACACAAGTCCATTGAAGATTTCTCCTCCCATCAAATATGCTTACATGTTTATAAGCAAGTAGGCCAAAGAAAGGCTCAAGTCTAAGCCCAGCCTTAGCTGGGCAGGGTAATAAACTCTATCACAATGAGTAAAGGAGGAAATAAATATCTGCTGAGGAAAATTAATTCAAACTATTCAAGAGCCCTGCAGGGTTGTTAGATGATAAAATTAATTACTGTTTTAATCACTTAGGGCAGCTCCTGCCCAAAACATAAGCTACACAAGAATTTGCCAAATAAAAATATATAAAGAAAACAGTGATCACTTGCAAAATCAAATAATCTCCCCCATAATATAGATTTGTAGTATTGAAACACACAGATTCTATTACTACAACTTTTTCTTCAACCTATTAGAAATAACTAACCAGGTGATAAAATAACAGAAATAGAAAAGGAAAACCTTATCTGTGAGCACTGTGAATATTACAGTACAACAGGAATGAAATCTTTCTTAGAATACTGAAATGATTATATTTATTGTTTCTAAAATTAATATTCTTCAAGCTAAACTAATTCTTCAAGTTTAATACAGCGTCCTTAAAATTAATATAAATTCATTATGGAAAAATGTTACTAAGGCAAAAGCTTCAAATGTAGCAGGGTAAATATCTCAATTAAAAAAGCAGTTTCCTGTTTACATGAGAGCATGTTGGTGAGGAGTCCAAATCAGAGGGCTGCATAGCTGTTACTTACACTGAGAGATACTATGTCAAAAGCATCTTTTATGGTTTAGGGTAATATTTAGAGTTTATCTTTGAAAATCAAGGTTAATATATTGAAAATAACAAGAAAGAGAATCAAGGCATTTCTCCAAATCTTGTACTTTTCCTGGGATAACAGCTTTTAAGTTGTAAAATGTATCCTTTAAATACTAACATGAATGATAGTGTTTTTTTTAAACCATTTTTATAAAGCCTGTTATTCCATCTGTGTGTGTGTGCATATCTATATACATACTATATATGCACACACTATGTATGTATATACATATATATGTTTCTATCTATAAATAAAGCTGCTTTCTCTGAGACAATGTCCTATGTGACTTTTTAAAGTACAACCATTCATAGGCTGGTTCCTGTGTACGACAAGCAAGGAGACCATAGAAAAAATTATTGGAATGATCATATTTTTCTCTAGGTGCAAAACTAAACTAGAACTATTAAATCTGTATCCAAGGCCTTTTGATCATGTGTTCTTTCTTCCAATGTGATCCAACCTCCCATTAAAAGTCACCCTCTGGAATCACATTTGGAACACACAAAACAGCAGGAATCCCACCAACACAAAGTCAGCAGGAGGGGCAGCAGTTGAAGAATGTACAGGGGCCATCTTCCAAGAGGAAAATAAGACACTGACACTTTGATGGATTGTGAGGTAAGAAAATACGTCCAGAATTTAAACTAAGATTTTCCCAAGTAGGACTTCTACTACATAGTATTATATGTTTTCCTATCACAACAAATTCCATGATAGGCACTATGTACTTAAATTGTTTTCCACAGATTTACTAGATAAATGTATTATTTGCTTAAAAGAAATGGTATTTTATGCTCTATTTTGCTCTGATTTTCCTCTTTTTCATTGGTAAGAACTGAAATCTCTTAATTGAAAATATTTGTTTTTCTATGTGTTTAACTGAGATTAATATGTAAGTTGATGACCTCTGCTTTTTCTAATATTAAGTTCTCAATAAGAAGAATAAGAAGATGACTTACTTTAACTGGAAAATATCTGGATTCAGTTACATTCATGCATTAGCTATTTTCTTTCAACCTCAGGTCCAGTGAAAAGAAATTTATGTTTTCTCATATTTTATTGGATGTATAAAAATATTCCTAGACATCATGTTATTTCAGTGCTCCAAACTTGTGATGACAATAAATTCCTTTTTTTTGCTCCATTTTAGTATCTGATACAAGATTGAGAATAAACATGAGGGCTTGTGATATTGTATATAAAGTGAAGTCATGTAAACTAACCTCAAATATAATTTCATCAGGTAAAACACTATGTGCTGAATAACTACTATACCATAAATTACTAATGCCTCGCTTTGGTCAGAGCAGGAGAAAATTTTCTTCAGACTAGTAAGTGTGTTACTTTGTATTATCACCCATGCATATACACATGTATATAAAGCACATTTCATATCTATGTACAGATTTACTTATATATATGTGCATTAGGACTGATATATGTCACATCCTGTATAACATTATATGAGCATTGTAATATGCATCTACAAACTATGGGTTCAACTGTGCCCCTCCACCCAAAATATTTTGAAGATTTCACCTCTAGAACCTCAGAATGTGACCTTATTTGGAAACCTGGTCTTCAATGAGGTAAGTTAAAATGAGGTCATTAGTATGGGCCCTAATCCAATGTGTCAGGTCCACTTATAAAAAGAAGATATGTGGACACTTGAAGAGCAGGTCCAATAAAGTGGCTTTGGTTCAGCCAAGGTAGCATGAAGTACATAAAACGGAGTGGTGTAACTCATGTCAACCAAGATGGCTGCCAGTCAGCTATGACACTTTGGTTCAAGAAGGAAATTATCTAAGTCACACTGGACACAACCGGGAAAGAGATACACACATGATATCCACACACATGGCCAGAATAGCCGTGCCTGCAGAGTGGGACTACCCATAGGTAGGCTTCTGGGGAAATTCCATGCTTGCCATCAGGGGTGCAAAGACATTTATCAAAGAGACCCAGAAGGGAAGGGCTACACCACTTTCAGGGTATAACTGAGGCAGGCTCCAGGCCACTGCTGAGACAGCTGAGCTCCACACACCAGGTGCTGCTCCATGCCACACTGATCTCCCTTAGCATCGGCCACTGAAGGCTCTGTCCTGCTGGACTGAGGACTCTGTCTGCCCCGCTGCCCACCTGGTTCTGGAGATCCTTCTTTGCAAGACACTGACAACTCCCTTGTCTATTGTGCTGTCTCCTGAACCTGCAGACTGAGACTCTGGGAATTGGATTCATTATTCCCCATTGATTGCTTTGTGTGTATGTGTTATAATTCTCTTAGATTGTTAGCATGGGAGAGGGTATTAATGTATGTTGATGTTCTACTTTGAGTGAGCCTGCATTCAATAAAAGTTGAGTGAATAGCATAGTGTGATTCTTGTCTATTCCTTGGTGCCAGTTGCTCAGTAGGCAGCCAGCCGAGCAGCTGCCCAGCTGACTTGTAGGAAAGACTATTTCATGAACATAGGCTTGTGACAGGACACAGGGGCAGACACATATGGATGGAAGGCAAGTGAAGCCACAGAGGGTGAAGAGGGCCATGTGACTTGAGTAATATATCCAAAGTCGGAAAACCACAAGGATTTCAGACAAAAACCAGAAGTCAGAGAGACAGGGAAAGATTCATGCCTGGGGTCTTCAGAGATAGCATGGCCCCACCAACACCTTCATTTCAGACTTCTGGCCTCAAGAATTATGAGAGAATGAATTTCTGTTGCAGTAAACCATCCAGTGTTTTGGTGTTTGGTATAGGAGCCCAAGAAAACTAGTACAACTTCCTTGGCATTAAAAAAAAAAAAAAAAAAAAGGCTCTACTGGCTAATGAAAGTGCTTATGTAGATTACTTTAGCCTATGATATTTATATTTTTTGCATTCTTAAGCATCGATGCATTTTAACCGAATTTGTGGTAAACATAAATCTGAATTTGCCATGAAATATCAGAGATGTCAGTATTATGATGTAGAGTGATCTCAGTACTCTGGAAACATGGGTTGAAACCAGCAGCTCTCACCCAAAGGGGGACACATGAAGTGGGAAAATACACAGACTGCTGTTAAAACCTGTGAGGCGTCTGCTGGTCACAGGTAGGAAGCAACAAGGATATACGTTGCTTAAAAATTCACACCATTTGAGAAGACTCCATTAAACATATTTCAATCATAAGAATATTATAATTAGAGTCTGCATGGAATAATAGATTGAAATGGTATCTAATTAGAAATGTCACACTTTAACTGAGATTCTGAACTGCAGTTACCAGGGGGAAGGCTGTGTGGTATAATAACCGGCCTTAGAAGGAGTTAACTGACCTGCACTTTAGGACAAACCTGGCTGCAAACTGTCTGTATGATTTAAAACAAGTCACTTGTTTTCTTCCTGCTCAGAACCATACATCAGCTAAAAGGTTTCTATGAAGTGCTTGTTCTATGGGATTACTCAGAGCTAAAGGATGCATTTATTTATTCATTCATACAACAAGCACTTGTTGAGTACCTACCCTCTGCCATGGATTGTTTTATGTTTTAGGAGTTTGACAATGAAAATAGCAGATGATTTTCATTTTGCAGGGAACTTATTTTAATGTATATAAAAGGAGACAATAAATAAGTGGTAAGTAAAACGAAGTAAGTATTCCCTCACTTATCACAGGTATTACGTTCTAGACGCCCCCGCAAAGTAGGAACCTTACATTTATTCTACACTCTTAAACCTACATAACTTTAACAACATATGTATACAGTGCCGCAAAATCCCACGATACAGCGAAAAATCGGCGATAAATAATTAAATGTAATATTTTTAAAAATCCCACGACACAGTGAGGCCGTGATAAGTGTACCATGATATAGCGAGGAACTGTAACTTATATGGTTGTAAGTACTATACAGAGAGGAAAAATAGTATGGGACAATAAAGAATAATCATGATGTAAGGAATGACTAATTTGCTGAGCTGTATAAAAGCTCACGTGGAGTTCACTGAATATTGGATATAAGCTTGAAAAGAAATGTTAATATAAGAAATAATAGTACATTTAAAATTTGATCCGATATTATTTTTCAGAAGGAGACTTTTGTGTGTCCTATAAAATGCAAATGGGACCAGTAGGTGGAAGATAATAGTCAATTTTGGATAGAAAATAAGATCTTTCTGAAAATAAAAAATACATACATGAGTGAATTATCTGAATACTATGAGTTTTCTGATAAAATTTGACAGAATATTAATTGGAATTCCAACACTGAGTGTAGATTCTCTATCATCTCTAACATTTAGTATTATTTCAACAACATAGATATTACTGGATCCATAAATTTGAATGATAAGCTAGAAACTAGAAAAACTTTGAGAAAGGATATTAAGCCAACAGAGATTTTCATTTCACTTTTACAAACAGAGAGAGTAACTTAATTACCCCAAGTGTTGTTTTACCTAAAGGTATTGGAGGAGGGGATATGTTTCTCTTGAAGCTATATTTCGTTGTGCAATCCAATTTTTGTGGGAAGATAATTAAGAAACGAGTGTAAGTGAATTGGAGAATCAGAGTAGCGACTCTTCTAGAAGCAGGGCATTATGAAGGGGTGCTTGCCGTGGGTGGGAAAGCAGTGTGCCGAGTCTAATAGCATGTGTTGAGATCAACTCTCTTTCTTCTGTCTCTTTGCTGTCCTGAGACTGTAATGCATTCTCCTTCCAGAAATGCCAGCCTCAGAGATTTAAGGGTGTGATAGACTGTAGACAAAAAAAAAAAAAAAAAAAAACCAGGTAATAATAGATCAGCTACATCCTAATTTTAGGCTTACCCCAAATATGGGTTCAACACCACTCCAAAGACCAACTCTGAATATTTGATTCAAAACCTTTCAAACAATTATTTCTAACACTGAATTTTGAAATGACTATATTTTGATGTCATCATATCTATTTTTTTTTTTTAACCAAGACTGCTGAGTTTTATTCTTGGTTCAGTGTCTGAATGACTGAGATGTCATTTCTTATTCTTTCATTAGCTCAGTAACCCATTTGTAAATGGAGATAATATTTAAAATAGACCCAAAGGGCCATGTGAAGTTTAATACTTTTTATATGGTACAATAAGATTTTGCTTACTACCTCATTTAAGAAAAAAAGACTTTTAGTCTGAGAATATCTTAATACTATAATGGAATTATTCAAAATTTTAAGTGCCAGCTCTCCCCGAGTGATTTCCAGAACTAAGTAGATATCGGAATTTGGACCTCCTATATTCTTGAATTAATTAATAATTAATTGGAGGAAGACAACTCTTTACTAACACTGTGGTAGAGGTGGCATGAGCTGAGAGACATTTTTTCCTGAAGAAAATGATTTTCATGTACATTTTTGCCCTGACAGAGAGTTTGCTGCCCTTTATGCACATCGTAGTTTGGTGGAAAAGCAGTAAAACGTGGCAACATGAAGGGTGGTGGCTGACACATGCCCGTGGCCATCCAGGCGACATATATCTAACATAAACCTATCTCAAGAAGCAGTGGAGAGTTGGGAACAAGAATCATACTG
The DNA here is from genome assembly GCF_987537825.1 of Furipterus horrens. NCBI lineage: Eukaryota > Metazoa > Chordata > Mammalia > Chiroptera > Furipteridae > Furipterus > Furipterus horrens. Next base: position 16,673,795 of record NW_028327171.1, read on the forward strand.
TACAGACTGCAAGACTGCAAGACTGACAGTAGCATTGGCATCCTAGTTGGGTTAGGATTTTCTTTTTAAAAAATCAACATTTCTTTGGGAAATCCGCTTAAATAAAGGAAGCGTATTCCACGGTTTCCCAGATGCATTTCATGAAAGGAGAAAGGACAGATGCCACCGACAGGAGACATAGGAGGGTCCCGCATTTCTCTCCTGTGGACACACAGGTTGTACAGCTACACAGAGAGCAGTTCCTCCTGTCAGAAATCCAGAAACTAGATCTGAGTGACTCCTAAACTTCGGGTAGCTGAGAAAATACATTGAAACAGGTAGGAAAGGCTGAGACTCATGTTGGCCATAAACCCTAACCTCCGGTCAGTGTTTTACAACTGGGAGGAAATTCCCAACTCCCAGCCCCTCCCTGAAGAGCAGAGAGTTTGGGCCACACATGTAACAAGCATCCCAACTCTTAAGGCTGCCACTCAATGGGTGGGCCCTTACATTACCTATCTCTGATAGCCAACGGGGTGTGCATTCATCAGTCTCAGCAGTTGTTAAACTGGAGAGTTCAGGACTCCACCCCCCGCCTCCCGCCTCCTACCCCCCACCCCCCACCCTCCCACGCCTCCCAGGCCAGTCCCTTCAGGCGCAGGGCAAAGGGAGCAGACAGACACGCCCATCACCAGTTTTCCCCTGGAAAGGTTTGATGCGTCTGGCACTAGCTGTGGCTCCAGGCTCCAGCTTCTGTTTGGCTTGCATCTGGTGCTGACTGGGATCCTCCCTGAAGCTTGAAAGAGCCGGTGGGCACTTCCCAAACCTCCAACTTCACCTCGAAAGGAGCTCCCCACTCAACTAGTGCCCCAACATTTACAGCGGTAACCCGAAAAGTGGACCGCCCAATTGCCCATCTCTGATAAGCAATGGGGCTTACATTCAAGCGTCACATAGAGCAACGGCAAACAAAAAAACAGGTGTTAAATGTGTGTACAAACACACCCCCTGCGCCTACACGCCTGGGCTCCGAGCACAAGACACGGGCAGAGCTCTATCTCCCAGTTTCTAGCTGGGGAGGAAATGACTGCATCCTTTCCCAGCTGCTGCCAGAGGTTCCATCTCTATTGAGCCTGCATTTGGGGCCTGACCAGGATCCTCCCTACTGGGAGCCCGGAGAAGCTGCTGAGCACACCCCTTCTGTCTCCGCACATATTCCTCCAACAGTAAGACAAAGTATCCGGCTTCTCCCTGGAATCAGCTTGTCCACACGTACAGCATACCAACTTTCATGGCTGCCACCGGAGGGCCTGGCTCTCAAATCACCTGGCTCTGGGAGCTGATGGGGCTCAGCAATGACAATTCTCCAGTATCACACTGGTCACTGAGCATGGCCATGCTAGTGTGTAGGGAATAGCGCGGTCCTTCGGCAGAGACTGTGCCGGATCTCAGCAGCTCAGGAGTTTGGAGGTCACGCACCCACACGGCTCATTCTCTGCCAACCCTTCTTGTGTAGTAAATAGAACTGGTGTTTCCACACTGGACATTTGCTGTTTTATACTTTTCCTCTTAGAGACTAAACTTAGACCAGGTTCCACCTGCACAGAAGTGTGTGCCGATTAGAAGTGGGAGCGGGAGGAGAGTGGAAAGATACTTGTTTTGCAGAGTTGGTATCTCTCTGGTTCGTTTACCAACTCCACAGAACATTCCTAACCAGATCTAATGGGTCTTTAAAGCAGAATAAAAGAAACATTTTTAAAAAGAAAAGAAGACAATGTCTAAGACTAAGAAAAGTTAAGTTACCAACATATGATGGTAAGGATATAGTCAAAATGAGTACTATCAGGGTATGAAAGCACAAATCAATAAAAATTATGAAATAACAAATAACAGTGGAAATGTTTGTCCTGTAGCAACAATGGTAATTAAATACTATTTTTAAAAATCTTGGTTTTATTTGTTTGAAATGCCTCTGAAAGCTTCTCACTAATGAGTCTCACTGTGATCTTGGTATGGATTAATTTCTCTAAACATCTCTTAACCCTTTAAAAAGTGTTTAAAATGAAAAAAATAAGGTAAATATATCATAGCCTATTTTTTCCATTAATGCTATGAAAGTTTTAACTTGGAACTTAACGTGTAATTCTTTATTTTAATGCACCAATATTATTTTTTGAGGAGATCATTTGGAGTTCTCATTGGAACATTAACTTTCATGGAGTTCTATATTATCACATTTGTTAGCAGGAAATTCAGCCCAATGTAGCTTGGAAATAGTGATTACCTTCTGACTGGAAACAAGGGTGATTGTATTTAGAAATAATTCCTTCCCCATAGTGATTCTTTATGTTAGCAACCCCTATTAGGGGCTGAATACTGGTGCTTTGTTTTCTCTACAAAAGTTATATAGAATTCATAAACTTTGATTTTGAATTTGATTGAGTTTTCATTTTTCTTTTAGGTAAATATAGTTTCAACCACTGAGTCTATTAAAACTAATAAATTTAATAATTGTTTAAAGCTCGTGTACAGATTTCTACTCTACACACACAGACACATATCAGATAAACTGATTTTGTTGGACAAAGAAAAGTGAAAGAAGTAGCTGGCAGGGTCTATTAAAATCCTTACAAAAATCATAAGGAGAGAAGTTAAATTAGTAGCATCACTTTTTTTATTGTAATCTTCCTCCTTGGTTAGATGATAATCTTTTTGAGGTCAGAAAGCTCTGAACATATTTAATCATCACTTGGTTTCTCCTGCACCCGGCGCAATGGGTTGCATACTGATGGATTTTCAACACTAGTATCATGATTGAAATTATTAATCTAGTTTAGTCAACAGGACTCTTCTGTGAAAAGTGGAGATAGCACATCCTAAGCGCTCACAGTGATGTGACTTATAAACTGTTCCTATTAATGACAATGGAATGTATTCTGTATTTTAGAAATCTTATTCCAACATATGTAAAAAAGACTGACAATATTCCAAAAATTATAAATATATGTGTTATAGAAAACTATATTTAAAATAGATCATTTTACAAACGTTTTTTTCATGTAACAATAGACATAGTGTATGCTTTATATAGAAAATACATCAGTATTTCCAGAAGAATTGTGTGTATTGTTAAAAGATACTTAACATATTTATTTTGCATTACTATGCATATTAAAGTGCAACTATGTAGAACAGCAATCAATAGTATAGTGGCATTTATATTTTTAATTCATGCCAGGATGCCTGGAGATGCTTTTTTATTTAATATTGTACAGGAGTTAATAAAGGATGATATGCATAAATATGCTCATCTGGGAATTATACTTAGCTAGCTCTTGAATTCTAACATAATCAAGCTGCTTCATTTTACAAAACACATGATTTCTGTAAGAATCTTGCATAGAAAAATCTTACTCTTGCAACCGCTCGCTTGTAGGGGCTGAGACATGACAAACACAAAACTATTCAGAAAAAATGCTCTGCACATAGTTCCTCTTTTCTTATTTGCCCACATCAATTTTTTATTGCAAAGCCTATATTATTTATGCCTCAGGAACTTCTTTTCTTTTTTATTAAATCAGTAAAATTAAAAAAAAATAGTGAAAAGTAGAAATATAAAAATAAACTCAGGGTTCAGAAAAAAAATCTTTAATTAAATACATGTAAGCATAATTCACAGGAGGGGTCAGCCCAAGGCCTGTTAAAATATTGTCAGCTTTGTGGATGATTACCGCATGGTCTGCATCTTTAAAATATGGAACAACGCTTGCAACTTAATGCCTAAACTCAAAACACCCTTCAGAGTTGGTAAAGTGAGAGACAACTAAAGGTAAACAGAAAACGTGGTAAAATCATGACTACAAATTATGTAAGATGAATTTATATTAACAAACCTAATGGTTAAGGGAAATGATGTCACAGAAAACACCCTTGTGCTGAAAACAAAAATTATTATTTGTAGCTTGTAAATAATTGGGTGTCTATGGATTAACTGGCTAAACTTCCTAAAGTTTTCACATCAAATTAACTTTAAATCTTATATTAGGAATGATTACTTGTTTCTTTAAAGGTATATACACACGCGAACATAAAAATACTCATATATAGATAGATACACACTCCTACATACATAATGTGCATATTTTTACCCAAGGTATTCATTTAGGGAATAAAATTTGTTAACATTCTTTTGTGACCTAAACTTCAGTTTTGAGCCAAGTTATACAGCTGAGCATGAACAACTAGGCTTTATATTAGGGAACATGACAGAACTTTAATTAGCCTGGTGTTACATCAGTGCCACCACAGCTAATTCTTTCCCATGCTATTATAACAGAAACAACAGTGACTTGTAACCCTCAACTAACATGTTTCTATTAACTAATTCTACAGTTTTATTTTGTTGTAGATTTTGACACCTTGTTTTGCCTGACTCCTTTTCTATATTCAATTTTGATTTATATCAATGCATGAGAAAGAATATATGTATTTAACTTATAGTTCCTCCTTATCCCTTCTTCCCCCATCAGGGTAATACATTTTTAGTTAATGCAGTGTGCTTTTACTCAGCAAGTGATACCTTTAGACGGTAGTCTCACATCCATCCAGTGAGGTATGTTTAAACCACATGATTACAACTTAGAAGTCTGTGAGATAACCAGTTATCTCAAGATGTTTTCCCATAATATTATTTCTAACATGTTTAATAGTAAATCCTTATACTAATCAAAGTACTCACTAAACACATTAGTCCTGCATATCTGTGGTTTTACACTCAGTAGGGGGGGCTGCTGTGCCAAGCATTGACTAGAACGTTATTAAAAATCTCTATCAAATTAGTTACAAACTTACGAATTTCAAGAAGTATTCATTATGCTTACACTACACAGTCGGTAGCACAGATTGTGCCCTAACATGAGGAGGACAGGGTCATACCATAAATTAATACTCATGGATATTGTACAAATTTGATTTGTTGAAAGTAGGAGCAAGAGTTCTGTGAACTTATGCAATAATTTAGGGGTAGGGTTTCATGAGGATTGCAAGTAACTATTTACATTTAGTTATGGAAGTTACATATATGAAGACATTCAATTAATGCCTCCCTTTCTATGTATTATTGACTTATCAACACTCCCCTCGCCACCCCCTACATACAATTCTGACTATAGCATTTCATCATTCAGTCATGCCCCTCTTACTTCCAGGATAGTCTCTGCTTTTTCAAAGAATTAACTTAATGCTTTAGAGTATGACTTGGCCCCTCCTCCCTTTCTAGTCCTGTTTCCAACTATCTTTCCCAGCCAAACACATCCATAGGTCATGTTGGAATCTCTTTCCTTCAAATTTATTTGGTGATGAAAAATACCAAAAATCCCAACATAGTAATAAGTTCAAATGCCGTTCCCTCCAAGACACCCTCCTCATCCCCCACCCCCAAATGTTCTTCTTTGGGAGTCATTTCTCTGAGATGATACATGAATCTGCATGGCAGGGATTTGAAGGATACTGTCATCAGGTATCAGTCATGAAATCTTGGACATCTTTCTTTATTTTCTGTATCTCAGTTACTTCCCTTTACACCTGGGCTGTGAAGATATTGCAGGGCTAGAACCCCTTAGCCAATCCTGAAATCCAAAACTCAGAAAAATAAAGCTTCTTCGTTAACTCATGGCTGCAAATTCAACCTGACCCAAGCACTTTCAGAAACAAAAGCTGACTTGAATTGGTCTTACAAGGTTTATCACACTTAGTGTGAATACCCATGTTTTACTACAGAAATTCCAGTACATTCTATTGCAGGTTGCCCTCCCAAATCCGCCTGAACATGTGAAAATATAATGTTTTGTGTCTTCAATCATGGTGTGTAAACATAATATTTAGAAACCAATGAATTGCAGCCGTGACGATTAAGTGGTGACAGTCCCAGCTCAGACTAATTGCATTTATATATAATAAACCTTCCCCCCCCCGCCTGCATTTTTCAGAACTTACACACTAAGTTTAAAATGAATGTCTAGATTAGGTATTCACTGTTTTGGTAACTACGCCTTAACAGACTTGATGGAAAGCAAATTTAATATAGCTCTGAGGAAATTTAACCTGAAGTTCTCTGTTTATTTGAGGATGGATACAGCATTGGGAAGTGATGTTCTTCATTAAAAAGGTTTTTCAACTAAGAGGGGAAAAAAAAAAGTTAATGGACATAGGTACATTAGAAAAAGCATGAAAAAGATCCAAGCCGAGGTTAGGTTTAAAAAGCATCCTCCCCTCTGATTTGGACCATATATTTCACTACAATTTTGATTAAACCTTCCTTTTTTAGGCTCTCCTTAAATATTCTTACATGTCACATTAAATGCTTCTCTGTTTTTCTTGTACAAGTCAGACGAAATTTTTACAGAGCCCTTCCAAGTTACCACATGTCAGTCAACCCATAAGCGGAGCACAGGGGAAGTTTAAAGAGATTCCCAGCTATCCAGGAATATGCACAGCATATGACATTTTAAAAGCCTGGGGACTGTGGAGAGGATGTACTGTCAGCATCTTCATCCAAAGACTTGAGAGTTTCACTCCATAATCAGAGAGCTAGAGAATCCCAAGTGCATGGGCAGATGGAGTGGGAAAAAATGAAAAAAAAAAAACCAAAAAAAACCACCATGGCCCCCCTCTAAGCATCATGGGTAGAAGTGCCTAGCACAATGGGTATACTCAAGTACACTTGGAAAAAAATATACATAACAGGTGTATCAATCTGCTCAGGCTGCTAAAACAAAATACAACAGACTTAGTGGCCTAAACAACAAAATATTATTTTACTACAGTTTTGAAGGCCGAAAGTTCAAGTTCAAGATGCCATCAGCAGTGATTTCTGTGTACAGAGAGAGAGGGTGATCTCTGGTGTCCCTTTCTCTTCCTAAAAGGACACCAGTCATATGGGATTAAGGCCTCATCCTCATGCATTTAGTTAACCTCTATTATCTCCTAGTGACTGTTTTTCCAAATGCAATTTGAAAGGACACATAATTCAGTTCACAACATCAGGAAGAGATACCGTTCAGGACATTTTTTTCTTTCTCACAGACACCCTTTTTGCTTTCTGTGCCAAAAAGAATTCTGATTTCAATCAGGTATTTCCTCTTTTCATCTTGCACACCTGCCCCAACCAAAGCCGATACCGTCCCTAATTTCAGGGTTTGACCAAACTGACTTGAAGTAGAATGGCAATATAACTACTTATCCAACTGGAACGATTTTAAAAAGTGAACAATGACACTTCTTAAAAAGTGAAAAGTGACACTATTTAATTACATCAGAACAACAAGGAATAACATTTTGAAAAAAAAAAGAAACTGTAATATAAAAGTTTATCATTTTATTCAGAGATGGACCTATGCTCCAAGTAGTGGCAGTGTGTTGTAGGCATATTTGACAGGGACTTCAGGCAAGTCCTTCCTCATCATCCCCCTTTGGACAGTGTTTTCTCCCACGTCAGATGTTTAACAGTCGTTACCGTTTTTGTTAACCACTGGAAGATGAAGTAGCCCAATGGAGAAAATCTTAGGAAAGTAGAGCTGGGTGTGCTGAAATAAATCAACCCTCAACCCCCAAATTATCCTGGCAATACATCTGCACTTCTACGTATACAAAAATTCCCTTGTGGTTTAAGTTAGTTGGAAGAGGGTTTTCTGTTTGAGCAGAAAGCATTGTAAATGTTTGGGATTTGCTTTAGAGAGTTGTGGAAACATTTTTTATGTTATGTTTCATTTCAAGGTCAATTGCAGAATCCCAGTTTCTCTGAACCTCACTGTTTGCATTTCTTCCTTTCATTTTTCTATCTATTTTCTTGTCATTATTGTCATCCCTTACCGGCATGGCTCAAGTAGCCTCTTTATGCTCCCCAATCTCCTCTAGCCTTTTGGGCCTTAGAATTTCCTCTGTGGACCACATTCATAAGCCCTTCTTCAAACACCAGCAATCCTGGACACCGGATGCTCCTAGTTAAAATAATCAAAAAGTTTGAGCACAAAACACAGAGAAACATACATTCCTTGGGGCATTTTGAACATCGGCGAGTGAATCACTGTGAGAGGAACAGAATAACCTCAACTGGTGGTGTCTGCCTTTGAGTAAACTGACCTTCATCAGAACATTTACAAAATATGTCTTTCAACTTCCTTAGAGAGAGTTGAGATGCTTTTTTCTGACTTCAATTGCGTATTTCACAGATACATTTATTTTTATGACTTTCTCTCTCTATATAAAACACATTAATATAACTAACATATAGATGCATCCATATTGTATTTCATATTATGTCTAGTATATATTGCACATTACTATATATGTGCACTCACACACATTCGTATGATATTATATGCCAGGGAGGGAGAAATTTCCCCTACCCTTCTTAGTTCCTATGTGTGGTCTAATAATTAGATCCACACAAAAACGGAGAAAAAGACAATAAATTTAATTTTGTACATACAAAGCTCCTAAAACCCTGGAAATTTCCTTAGGTGGAGAGATCAATAAAGGTGTCTTTTTTATGCTAATAGGTGACTTTGGAGGCTAAGAAAGATGGAAGCTGATTGCCAGAAGAACTACCATATGATCAGAGGATTGAAATTTCATTCACAACCCTGTGACCACCTAGGAGCAGAGGGGTCTAAAGGTTGAGGCAATTACCAGTGGCCAAAGATTTCATAAGTCATGCTTATGTAGAGAAGCCTCCCTAAAAATCCTGAAGTACTTGGGTTTGAGAGCTTCCTGGTTGGTGAACACATGGAAGTGTTGGGGGTAGAGCACTTAGAGGGGGCATGGGTACTGGTGCCCCTTATCAAATGCCCTTCTCTGTTCTTTCTTCCATTTGGCTGCTCCTGAGTTATATCCTTTTATAATAAACTGGCAATCAACTAAGCAAAATGTTTCACTAAGTTCTGTGAGTTGCTCCAATATATTAATCGAACCCAAGGAGGACGATGTGGAAACGTCCAAACAGTAGCCAGTTAGCCAGAAGCACAGGTAATAGCCTGGACTGAAGACTCTTGGCTGAATCAGGGGGCCAAGGGGAAGCCTTATATAACTGAGCCCTTAATCTGTGTGATCCGATGCTATCTCCAAGTAACTGGTATGAGAGTTGAGCCAGGTCAATAGTACGAGAACTGAGTTGAATTGTAGAATACCAGCTGGTGTCTTAGAGAATTGGTTGGTGATATTGAAAAAACCCTCACATGTTGGAAATGGGTGCAGAATATTAAGAAGGTATGTCATTCTCTGTTCTTTGCTGTGGGTTGGCCTCAGAATATGACTAGATGCCTTCCCTGTGAAGCAGAACAAGATCACGGCCAATGTGATGGTGAAGCACCAAGCTGAACCCTTAATTAACCCTATAGAGCAGCACTGAAATACCAACGATTGTTTTATGAACAACTAGATATTTATTTTTTATACCAACTTAGCTTCAGTTTTACCTTAGATTCTCAGTAAAACTTATTGCCATTTGAATTGTCATTTGAGTGCAAATATCCACATGTTTGCATATGGTAAACAAGTCATATTTTTATCCATATGATTTAATTTTGTAAGGCCAACATAACATGAACATGAAATGTAGTATTTTCTAAAAATACTAATCTTAAAAATTAAGCCCATGGAGACACACATGTATACATACACACACACTCCCACACATATGAAAAAAATACAGCAAATAAACCATAGCTATTTCATTCATTCACATAAAAAAGATTGACTTCATTGAAAATGGCCAATGACAATGTTCTCCTTAGATTCTACACGTAAAACAACTTTTGTTTCCACAACCATGAGGCAGAGGGCACTGACAGAGATCCCCCTCACCATGGGGCTAAAGAAGACGTGACTCACACATTGAACTTGAGGATAGGCATCTCCGAATCCAGTCTGTAATGAAGTTTTCAAAAGCATCTAACTTTGATGAGATCTGAAAATAAACGCTTATGAAAATAAAAAGCTAGGCAATCTCCAGAGGTACTATATCAACTCATATTAATTATCTCCATGGACAAGAGTGATACATGAATGCTCAAGCGTGATCAAGCTGCACTTAATAAAACACTGAGTTTAAAAAGGCATTAGATTGCAGAGGAAATTTTCTGTTACATGAATTTTACAGTGAATGACAATTCCCCACACTTCTTATCCTACTGAATAAATTTGTTCATTAGCACAAAAATTATAATTCATATAATGCTTATCTAGGTTAGTACTCAATTTTTATGTGAAGTTGTGGTGCATTTTAAAAACTGATTTAACATAAAAAAAAATGATTCTTGACCATACCGTTGATTTCTTCTATCAAGTGAAATTAATTAAAAGATCAAGGATAGATTAGGTATCCTGATATAATGAGAACAAATAAATATTCAGCTTGGGGGAAATATTTTCAGTATGACTTCATATAAACATTAACACAATGTGGATGCATATATATGTAACTATGTATATATATGCATATATGTACTTATTGCTTATACAACTGATAATATATAAATTGGTAGTCTATCTGTACATTAATCTATTAGTATATTATCAAATGCGTAGTCTATGCAACAACATTTATGACAGAAAAAATTAAAATGTCACTGTTAATCTTAAAATTCCAAGCATCTTTAAAATTCAGCTATTGGGATAGTTGTTTAGTGATTGATATAAAATAAATAATTTTCATCTTCAAGGCATTTTAAATTTTAAAGGATTTTAAATTTTAATAAAAAATATTTAAAATTTTTGGTTCAGTGTGATAACTGTTTCATACCAATAAATACTGGGTGTTGGGGCATTTTCAGTAAGAGGCAATTAACCGGGTCTGATATGGGAGAATGTGGAAGAGGCAAGATTTTTAAAGTGGATAATTTTAAGAATGTCTTGAATTACACACAGGAGATAAAGAAATACACACACCATCTATTTCAACAGAAAAAGACATGTCTGTGCAAGACAGGGCAAGCAGGGAGTTTCACATAGATTGATATGTGTGGAGGGTCATGATCATTCTTGGAACCAGATAATCCAAATCCGCCCCTCACATCCTCAGCATCTCTCAGTTTTCATTCTTCCAATGACTCACAGTTTTGATAATACAGTCACCAAAATGAAGGGAATAATTTTGCATTAAAACAAAAAACGAACAAAAAGCACTTTAAACAAATAATTAATTTGATGGGGGCAGGGGTAGAAAAAATGGAACAAAATTTTCAATAAGAATTATTTTTTTCTCAATAAATACTTTTTTAATGTATCTTAATTATTACCACTATAGTACCAGTATAGAGACATAATCATGTCTTTTACTTTGAAGAGGATATGCCAGACTCAAAGAAAGTTTGTTAGTAAAATTATACATTTAAAAATTTCCTTTGATTTCTATTGCAATTTCTTCTTCACATCCTGGTGTTTAAAACATAGAGACATGACTTCTGTACAAGTTTATGCTGAAAGTATTTGAAATTCACTAAAGTTCACTCTTCAAACTGTAAATACTATTTCCTTAAATACCTTAAATTACCAAGTATTTTTTCCTGAGTAATTGTTTTCCCCAAGTCTTTTGACTTGCATTCTTTGATCAAACACTTAATAACTCTTTGTCCATAGGCAAATTTCTTAATCCACAATTATTGAGTCTAAATTCTCTCATCTACAAATATAAGCAACCCAAACATAGACCAAATTATTTATGCAATCCAGACATTTGTAATTTAGAAGAAGACAGACTCAACTAACATAATTCATATTCAGTGTGAAGTAAAAGGCCCTTCCCAGGTTTTCCACGTATTCCCAAAATGTGAATTAGCTCATGTCTTCTGTTCCAGGAAAATCTGGTCTCTGCTACCCAAACATTATTAGCACTTAGAAAGCATGGGCTTTTCTGGTCTGTTTGCTATGGTATTTCCACTGTTTTAAACACTGTAATTCTACAATAGTATCTTTTTTTTTTTTTTAGTGATATAATTAACAGGCTGACTACCTTATATGTCTACATTATTTAAACTCTCTGCTGTTCAAAATAAAAATAATCATTACTGAGATTCTCACCTGTTAACAGTATAACCAGCAAAATATTTTTAAAAATTACAATGTCTTCTCCTGTCCTTTTGCCACTAGAAAATCAACAGCAGAGAGATTTATTTTCTTACTTTTATGGTTTGATCTCCCATTTCTTAGAAGGCCTTTTTATAATTTGTTATTAAAAGTAGGGGGTGTTTACAAAATTCTAAGTATAGTGCCTGGTGCATAGAAACCTCTCAATAAAAAAAGTTCCCATAAAGCAGATGGAGTTCCATACATTCACAGGTCTCTTTGTCAATTAGAAATACAAGAATCTATGTAATATTGGAGTTTATGAAAGTGGCAGTCATTTTGTACATGAGAAAATTGAGGATTTGAGAGGTTAATCAACTTATTAATTGAGAGGGACAGATAGATCCAAGACTGAAAATCAAGGTTAGTTATTACGGCAATGATGGATGACTCTAAAAGTTGCTTATCAATTTGTTTTTTATCATATCAGTAACCAGAAACCATTCACAGTGGCAGTAAACCAGAATTAGCAAACTATGGGTTGATTGACTGTCTCAGAGTCCTTCTTACTTTTGGAGGGACAGTAGAATATAGGATTACTTTTCATAAACCTGTCTAAAATACTGATGTGGAAGGCTTCTTACCTCCTAGCCCTATACATGTAGAAAGTTTCTCAATTTTTACCCTACCTGTTTTCTGCCTTTTTTCTCTTCAAGTTCAAAGTTAAAGCTAAATTCAGTTATTGATATTAAAAAAAAGTGTAAAGAGAAAAAGACTAGATTTAAGTTAAAGAATAAACTATTTTATCTCCTTATATTCTTTTGGAGCCTGCTTCTTTTGAAATGGATAATTATTTGTTGGAGAGGGGTGTTCAGTACATTGTAGGGTATTTAGTAATATCTTCTGGCCTCTACTCACTGGGTGCCAGCAGTATTACCTCACTGTGACAGCAAAAAGAATATCTCCAAAAATGTTGACAAATGTCCCCTGGGGGAAAAATAGTGAACACATGCTTTAGGTCATGAATCAAGACATAATCCTAGAGTGACTTTCAAAACTTAGTGTGTGTCAGAATAATCAGTGAAACTTCTGACCCCAATCCTGCCCCCACATTGAGAGATTCTGATTGCGTAGGTTTGTCATCTGTCCAGGAAATCTCTCTTATACTAGTCCCCAGGAGGTTTGGGTACACATGAAAGACAGAAAGATCACCACAGAGCAGAGGGAACATATTGCTCTGCTATTAGAGGGACACAAAAATAGACTCTTGTCTGAAACAGCATCACAGGAAGTCTGGCTTGGTTACCCCACGTTACCAAGGACACCTGAGCGAGAGAGATATTTGTGTCACCAAAGTCTGGGAACTGTTGACATATACATATGCCAATTAGGGCAGACAGAAAAAGCAGGTAGCTTGTCCACTCTCAGAGAACCCATTTCAGGCTGGACCCACAATTTTGACATAAAATCTTTATTTGGAAATAAGGGTTGTAATGAGTCAAACAAGGCTTTCCATTTCAGGCAGCATGACAGTGGTCAAGAGCTATAGCTATCTGTGGTAGGCAGAAAAAATGTCCCCCAAAAGATGTTGATGTCCACATTCCCAGGATATGCTACTTCTTATGGTAAAAGGAACTTTGCAGATGTGAATTAAGGATTTTGAGATTGGGAGATTATACTGGATTATTTGGGTGGGCCCAATGCAATCATAAGCCTCCCCGTAAGATGGAGACTGACTACAGAAAACAGAAGGGATGTGACGATGGAAGTAGATATTAGGGTGATGTGGCCAGACTCAAAGAATGACAGTGCTCTCCAGAAGCTGGAAAAGGCAAGGAAGGGATTCTTTCCTGGAGCCTCCAGACCACACTAGTCTTGTAACATCTTAATTTCAGCCTCATAAAACTCACTTCAGATTTCTGAACTCTAGAATTGTAAGAGAATAACTTTGTATTGTTTTGGGCCATTAAATCCATGGTAATTTGTTATAGCAGCAACAGAAAACTAATACATTATCTTATTAGGTTGCTATAAATTTGGAATTAAAATATGTAAACCACTTGGAAGCCTGTCACACAGAAAGTATCAATGTGTTACCTCTTATTACCTATAATGTATTGTATGTCTTCAAATTACAACTTTGTTTTAAATAATCTATCATTATTAGCATACTCGATAATGGTTTATCAATAGACATATTAATGACTTGTATAGAGGAACAGAAGAAGTCTACATGTCACTGTCCTATATGGTCCAGGTGCCTTGGAGCTTTTAAGATTGAAAAGATCTTAATCCAAATTTGGTAAAATCAACTGTTTATTTGAATACAGATAAAGTTTTCCTATGAGGAAATAGGATGCCATTATATAAGTTAGAGTTCTAGGAACACACATGACCAAAAGTCTAAATTTATTGATGAAATCTACAACTTAAAATTTTTGGTGCCTAAATCCAAACTAGAAGATTAAGTTCTCTATGTAGATTCTTCTAATTTTTGCTTAAAATTTAACAGGTAAAAAGTTATTTTAGAGAGCCTATTATTTTTAAAATTTATAGTATGCTTTGTTTTTCAAAAATAAAGAGAACCATACAGACAAATCAAAAACATTCTCAACAGAAAAAAAGATGAGCAAGTTTTTTATACAAAGGAAGCCTCTTCATCTGAGATAGGAAAATTATAGTTCTTTCTAGTTCCATAAAAAAAATTCAGTTAACATCTTTATAATATGTTCAATTAAAAAAACAAACAAACACTTTTTCTCTCTGGCTGGTGTGGCTCAGTGGGTTGAGTGCCAGCCTATGGACCAAAGGGTTGCCGATTCAATTCCCAGTTAGGGCATATGCCTGGGTTACGAACTAGGTCCCCAGTTGGGGGTGTGCAAAAGACAACCAGACAATGATATTTCTCTCCCTCTCTTTCTTCCTCCCTTTCCCTCTCTCTAAAAATAAAAATGAAAATAAAAACACTTTTTCATACAAGGTTTTCACCATACCTATGAGATAAGTAAAGCACGAACTTACTGTTAGTTCCATTTTACAGGTAAGAAAATGGAGGCAAAGGGGATTTAATGATTTTCCTCCTGCCACATCGTTACTCAATAGTAGAGAAATGGTTATTCATCAGATCTTCTGACACCTAAATCAGCATTTTAAATATTTTGGTGTACTTGGTTAGGTTTTTAGGGCCAAGAGGATGAGCCATGTTGGAATTACTTACATGGAGAGGTGCAAGGACACAGATATGTAACATAGGAGAGGAGCCTTGGCTTTGGCAGCACGGTTGCCATGGTTCCCAGGCTCCAGCTACAGTAATGGAGACTTCACAGATCACCTGGATGTTCCTCAGCAGTTCCTGTGACCAAAGCCTTTGCCAACTGACCTTACCTGTGTTCTTCACATGAGACATTTCTGCTCTTTCTTGTGCTATTCATTATGAGCTCTATATTTTCTCAGCAACAACCTGAGACAGCATAGATATGAGGTGGCTTAGCCCATAGCTTGTCACCTCTGGCTTGTGTCTGTCCCCAGGACAATCATTTGTGACCCTGGCAATGCATGACCTCTTTTATCAGTGTCCCAGATCTATTAGAACTTTTATGAGGGCTACCATCCAAGGGTGAAACCGCTTGGGTCCACAGTGACTGTGTAAAGCGGGCATTAGGGATGAAAGCAAACTTATTTCACTCTGTTCAGACTTCACTGCACGACACTGTGCCCTTTATTTACAGTCCATAATTACTTTCATTCTTAGACTAAGGGGAAAGGCGAATGATTTTATTCTGCTCTCGAACATATATTATCTGTCATTTAGAACATGATTAAGCTGTGTATGTTTCAGGAATTTTATACAGGATAAATATACTTTAAATAAGATGAAAAATACTCAATATTCCATAAGGATGTCAAATCTAGTGTCTAACCTTCCTGATATTTTAATAATTATATCTTTTCTACTGCCAGTAGAAATCAAATCCTTCTAATGTCAGACATTAGAAGGATAAAAACGGAACACTATGGACAACTCTATGCCCCCAAATTTAATAGCCTAGATGAAACGAATTAATTCCTTGAAAGACACAATTTGCTAAAAGTCACACAAGACAGAAAAGACAATCGGAATAGGACCACTGTATATCTATTAAAGGGATTGAATAATAATTAATAAACTGCCAAACAAGAAAGCACCAGACCCAGGAATTTCACTGTTGAATTCTATCAAACATTTAAGGAAGAAATTATAATAATTCTCTATAATCTCCTTCAGAGACTGAAGTTGAGGGAGCACTTCCTAATTCAGTTTATGAAGCCAGCATTATCCTAAAAACAAAATCAGACAAACACAGTACAAGAAAAGAAAACTAAATATCAATATCTCTTATGAGCATAGATGCAAGAGTCCTCAACAAGACATGAGCAAATAAAATCCAAAAATGTATAGAAAGAATTATGTATCACAACCAAGTGGGATTTCTTCCAGGTCTATAAGGCTGGTTCAGCATTCAAAATAAATTAATGTAGTGTATCACATTAACAGGCTAAAAAAAGAAAATTATATGATCATAACAATAGAGGCAGGGAAAGTATTTAATAAAATCTAACACCCATTCATGATTTTAAAAAATCTTTAGTTAGCTAGGAGTAGAGGGAAACTTCCTCAATCTGATAGACTGCAAAAACAAACAAAACCCCAGAGCTAACATCATAGTTACCTGTGAGAAACTCAAAGCTTTCTAACTAAAGTCAGGTACAAGACAAGGATGTCTCCTGTCACCACTTCTTTTCAGCATTGTACTGGAAATTCTACCAATGCAGTAAGATAAGAAAAAGGAAGGTATACAAATTGGGAAGAAATAAAACTTTCTTAATTTGCAGATAACATAACTGTAAAATCTAAAAGAATTGACAAGCTGAAACTAATAAGTGATTACAATAAGGCTGCAGGATACGGGTAAATATACAAAAGTCCATCATTTTGCTACATACTATCAATGAATGGAGAAATTTGAAATTAAAAACAAAATACCACTTACATTAGCATATCAAAAATGAAATACTTAGGTATAAATCTAACAAATATATACAAGATCTATATGAGAAAAACTACAAAACTCTAATGAATGACATCAAAGAAGAACTAAATAAATGGAGAGATATTCTATACCCATGGGTAGAAAGAATCAATATTGCCAAGATGTTAACTCTTTCCAAGTTTATCTACAAATTCAATGCAATTTTAATGAAAATCCCAGCAAGTTATTTTGTGGATTTTGACAAAATTATTCTAAGATTTATTTGGAAAGGCAAAAGACGCAGAGTAGGCCACACAATATTAAAGGAGAACAAAGTTGGAAGACTGACACTACTTGACTTCAAGACTTACTACAAAGCTATAGTAATCAAGACAGTTGAATTTTGGTAAAAGAACAGACAAATATGTGAATGGAACAGAATAGAGAATTCAAAAATAGAACCATATATATATATATATATGGTCAACTTATCTTTGGCAAAGGAAGATAAGCAATACAATAGGGCAAAGACGGTCTTTTCAGCAAATAGTTCCAGAACGACTGGACGTTCACGTGCAAAGAGAAAAAAAAATCTAGACGTAGACATTACACTCTTCACAAAATGACCATACACAATTAACTGAAAATTATCATAGATCTAAATTTAAAACATAAAACTGAAAGACTCGTAAAAGATAACACAGGAGAAAACTTATGTGACCTTAAATATGGAAATGACTTTTTATATACAACAAAAAAAGTGTGATTTATTAAAGAAGTAATTGATAAGCTTGACTTCAATAAAACTAAAACTTTCTTCTCTGAGAAAAACAGTGTCAAGACAATGAGAAGACAAGCCACAGACTAGAAGAAAATATTTGCAAAAGACATATCTGATGAAGGACTGATATCCAAAATATTAAAACTGAATAATTAGAAAATGAACAACCAAATTAAAATGTGGGCCAAAGACATGAATGGACACCTCACCAATGAAGATATATAGATGGACAATATCATATAAAAAGATGCTCCACATCATGTGTCATATGGGAAATAAAAATCAAGACAACAATGAGAAGTCACGACACACCTGTTAGCCAAAATATGGAAAATTGAAAACCAAATGCTGGCAAAAATGTGGAGTATCAGGAACTTTCATTCATTGTTGGTGGGAATGCAAATTGGTACGGTCACTTTGGAAGACAGTTTAGCAGTTTCTTACAAAACTAGATGTACTCTTACCATATGATCCAGTATTCACGCTGCTCAGTATTCATGCAAAGGAATTAAAACTTATGTCCACACAAAACCTGCAAATACGTTTATAGTGGCTTTATGGATAATTGCCAAAATTTGGAAGCAACTAATATGTCCTTCATTAGGTGAATGGATAAACACACTGTGATACATCCAGACAATGGAGTATTATTCAGCATTAGAAATAAATGAGCCCTCAAGACACGAAAAGACATGGAGGAAACTTAAATGCATGTTACTAAGTGAAATAAGTCAATCTGAAAAGGCTACATACTCTATGATTGCTACCATATGGCATTCTGGAAAAGGGAAAAAACTATGGAGACAGTAAAAGATCAGTGGTTACCAAAATGTGGGCAGGGGGATAGGGGATAGGTGATGGGGATGGATGAATAGAGAACTTAATTTCTCTCTGTGAAAACCACAGAGGATTTTTAGGGCAGTAATGGTAGACACATATCATTACACATTTGTCCAGATTCATAGAATGTACAATACCAAGCATGGACCCTGAGGTAAGTTCATGATTTGTCAACATATGTTAATCAAATATAGCAAATGTTCTACTTTGGTGAAGGGTGTAGATTATGGAGGATGCTATGCATGTGTAGGGGCGGGGGATATATAAGAAATGTTACAGTTTTCTCTTAATTTTGCCATGAACGTAAAACTGCTATTTAAAAAGTCTTACAAAATTTAAACAACACAAAAGTGAAAATCAACTGTAATTCCACAAATAGAAAAATTGTTAACACTTGCCAAATATCTGCCCAGACTCTCTTTCTATGTGTATGTGTGCACGTGCGAGCGCACACACACACACACACACACACACACAATGGGAATCGCTATGTATGCTTTTTTGCTGCTTGCTTTTTTATTCAACAATATAGATCTATATCTTAATTTTAATGTTTATATATTATTCTGTATGTTGGGAATGTACTATAATCTGTTTTAAGTATCTACTAATAGTGAGTGTGTGGCTGGGCTCTGCCGTATGCGGGGCGCCGGGCCTGGGAGGAGCCGCAGCCGTGCCTCTGACTGCCTTGGGACTCTTCGCCTCCAGCACAGGGCCAAAGCTATGCTGCCCCAGGGGTCTGAGTTGTCCCCCTTCTCACACGAGGCAGAAGCGTTGGGTTCGAGGCTCGGACCCAGAGTGATTTGAATGAGTTACGGTCCCAGCACCCTCATCCTGAGTTGAGGACCGTGAATCGTTCAGTTTCCTCGGTGTTCATTCATTAGTTCAATAAATACATATCTAAGTTTCTCCTACGTGCCAAGCACAGATCTAGGCACTGGATACAAACGGAATAATACAGACAAGGCTCCTGCCCTCACGGAGAGTACAGTCTAGTGGGAGAAAACAGTCAATGCCAAAAGCTCGAGATGATTAAAGATATGACAGTAACTGGGGGAGTGAATACTTAAGATAGGATAGTCTGATAAAGGCTCCGAGGAGAGTAATACAATATTGAGACCAGAAGAGTGATGGCAACCAGAGAAACTGAGGCAGCAGTAGCCCTGGGATGGGCCCAGGCCTTACTGTAATTGGCGATTGCACTGAACTCCTCTTCTAAAGAAAGCCCTTTCCTGACTTTTGGCTTTGCTGTCCTGCTTGTCACTGAGGTTGCAGTGCTGGGCATAGACATTGTCATGATCATTGTCCTTATCCTTTTGGAACTTAAAGTTTATTCTTTGCCTAGTTAATTTCTACCCATACCTTAGATGAAAACTCATATTTTCCTTGACAACCTTCCTCTGTCAAGTCAATTCTCTCTGTCATAGCTCCATGGGCCTTACTTACATAACATACATCATGGTGTTGAGTTTTGCTTGTTGTATGGCTATTTGGTTCATAGCTGTCTTTCCCTTAAAAACTAAGTTCTATGAAGGGCAGGACCAGGTCTGTTATTTGTACACTTTAGGATTCTCTGGGCGTCAGTGCCTGGGTAAGAGGTGCTCAGAAATCTTCGAGTGGATAAGTGAGATGATTAACATAATCTTTGCTCTCCAGTGGTTCCTACCAGGTCTGTCTTGCCCCCAAGTTATTGTCTTTTCTTTTTGTCATGTCTCTTTCTTACTTAAATGGTTGCTCACTCCCTTCAGGTAAAAGGCCAAAATCTTTAGCATAGCATTCAAGGCTTTTTTTTTTTTTTTAACTGGCCCCATCTTTCCTATCCACATGTCTCTACTCCTGTCATCTGCTCCCTGACCTTGTATTTTTAACTATAGTAATGTCTTCCTCTTTCATCAAAGAGACAGTCTCTGAGCCTTTGCTCATGCTTGCTCTTTGCTTGGAAGGCCCTTCCTTCTCATCTTTTTCTACCACCCTTCAACAATCATGTTATAGGTCACTTTCTCTGGGACATTCTCCCTTTCTCTGCTGTGCTTGTTTTGGAAATTTCCTGTTTTAGTTCTAACCATACCAGATGATAACCATTTATTTGCACAGGACCCAGAATGTATTCAGTGTTCGCTGAGTAATTGAGGAAGCTCTGCCTATGGTTGGGACTTGAATGACAGAAACAAGTAAATTTTATTGAGTGCTTATTATGTACCAACAGAGAAGGAAAACTCTGACTCCAAAAAACCTCCGCTGCCTTGCGGCATACCTCTTCAGGGGAAAGGCTAAGGGAGTAAACCCCGACAGAAAATCCGGAGCCGGAGTCCCTAAGGCGGTTTGACGTTGTAGTCAACACCGGCAACTCCTGCAGCGCACCCGAAGCCAAGCTGTATTGACTCCGTCTTTCCCTTGGATCCTTCAGCTGCGAAGAGAGGGGGGGTCTGCTGCATGGGCAACAGCAGACCCTCCATATCACCCTGCCCAGGCTCTGTAGCTTCAGCTCCACTGGAGAGGACACTCCAGCGTCATCGCAAGATGTCGATTCAACACGGGAGGAGACAGATACCGTGTCACTCCCCAGTCGGACTGCACAACCATTCTCGGCGGTGCAGATAGACTCTTAAGAAGCTACACCATCGTCTCTCGAGACGGACGGCTGCCGACGACGAGAAATCAAATAAAGTGTAACACCTTATTTAACCTTGTTAACATAATTGTGGAACCAAAGTGATCCTTATGCCAGACAATCTATTTGTTACTTCACATCCTTCCATTTTTTAAAGGAAATATCAAATGGAAATTTGATGTTCATTTTTTGGGGGTCCTTACTAATTTAAACATAACATTGTGCATCAGAAGGATTTTGGATTTTTCAATGGAAATATTAAATATTCATTGAGAGAGTTTTCTTTATGAAGGATTACTCAATATGCTGTCATATTTTCACAGAATAAAAGATATAGCTTTTACTAATCAAACGTGGTCACCCACACTGAGCTCAAATTCAGAATTTGCTCTCCTTTCCCTGATCAAATTTGATCCATTCTTCTCACCTTCCCTGTTACTCTTCCACAAATATATGCTAGCAACCGAGGTTCTGGATGCTAATGCCTGCTTTGGGAAATTATGCTGAGTGATCTTTTTTCTCTTGGATATTTTCAATCAATTTTATTGATTTCCTTTTCCATAGTAAAGAAAAAAGTCACCCTTTGGTTTTACCGGTTTCTCAGAAGACATACTTTCAATATCATTCATAGGATTCAGAATGAAATCTTTGGCTATCGGGATAACCATTGACTGGCCCATAGAAATATATTGCTCTTTTCTTCATTCTTATGTTTCATTTAATATTCAATTCATTTAAAGTTTTACCTAATAGAGAAAAGAGAAAATATATTTGAATTGTTTTTCTGTTTTATGTAATCCTTAGCATGCTTCTCATGTTTTCTGGGGTTTTGAGTTTTCCACTATAAAATTAAATATCTTCAATCTGATGCATACTTAGATTTTATAAAATGATCCATGATCAAGGAATACTTTGATACTGAGTTTTAGTAATGTATGCTGAAATGTTTGAGCCTTCTTTTCTTATATCCATGCATCAGAGGTACTACAGCACAGTGATTAAGATTAAACTCTGTGCAAGATGCGTGTGATCATGTACTTCCAGTGACAATGTACTAGCCGCATGACCTTGAGCAGTGGCTTAAGATTTCAGGGATCATGCTTGTGTCTCAGAGGTAATGTCTACAGATTAAATGAGCCAATATTACACTTTGAACAGAAGCATAAATATAATCCTAATTAAGTGAATATTGGTTTAAGTAAGGTTGCCTTTAGAAACGTTTGCTGAAGAGAGAGTTGCAGATCTATGAAGTTTCGGTGTAACAAGTTTTAAATTTCCTGTTAGACTTCACAGTGTTTTATAGTCCACACTCGGGAAATATTTTGAATTATAAATGTTATAAAGAAATAAGTTGTCCTTCATTTCAATACAAGTCTATAACATTAACCATTGGCACCTTTTTTATATGAGATATATCTTTATATTTAGGCATTGTTAAAGGAATCAAAAGTACCTACTTGCTTAAATTATTCCAGTATCATTTTTTCAACTAAAAGTAGTTTCTACAAACTGAATGATTTTTGACAGCTAAAAGATCAATCAAACAAATATAGAGTTTATGGGATTCAATACAGTTGCAAAAAATATTAGTATCTTGAGGTATATTTTGTTTCTTCTCTCTTAACTTAATTCTTGGAGGACAACTTTCCTGTGGATGCCCAAATAAACATATAAGCCAACTGAGCATCTTCTATATTAAAAGATAAACTTAAGTGGGGTATTTATTTTATTTCATTTTTAATATTACCATAATGCAATTCTATAAGAAAGAGAAGTTAAACAACTTTCATCCTTCCTAACGATGAATCAATATATACACAAGTTCTAAAAAAAATTCTTGAAATTATAGATTATTTTGAATTGGAAAAAAGTTTGCTAATTAACATATTTGACTCCTATTTCTATAGTTGGAAATACTATAACTTAGAGAATTAGAGAGCTTTTCCAAGATTCAAACTGCTCTAGACTCAGCCTGAGATCTGAATGCATCATCATTTTCTCATTTTTTAAAACAGTTTTGCTCCAATAATTTTACTTGTTCTTCCAACCTAAATAATTCATTTCCTCTAGAGAATAATACTTAGTTTCTGCTGTTTGAGTACATTACAAGTTATCCATTGTGAAAATGGATTTACGAAAACGCCATTCTCATCAAAATTACTTAATGAATGCAGCCTTCTAAGTCACTTTAACACTAGCAGTCTAAACTGACATCAACCAGATTTACTGTTACTCAGAAAGAAGGAGGAGAAGCCTCTAAAATTTAAAGTGCTGCTCTCGTAGCTTTTAAAAATGCTGTCTCCGCTGCCAAGAACTTTTAGATTTCAGATGATTTACGTTTGAGAATGAGGATCAATAAGAGGGCTGAAGGAGTAGACAATGAGTAAAATAGAACAACAACAACAACCTGTAAAGAACATAGAAAAACAAAAAGATCTGTAATATGGGGGGAGGGGACAAAAACCATTGACTGGTAAAAGAAAGACTCTTTAAATACCAAGGGTGAGAGACCTGTTCTTTTGGATTTAAAACAATAGACAGAGACAAATTAAGGGAGCAGCTCATCTTTGCTTCATAAAATACAAGTCGTGGCATTTCTAGGCAGATTAGGAAATAAACACACCCTCAAATGCTAATATAAGCACATTAGCAGTGCTGATAGTGGCACTGGTTAGCAAAAGAACAATTGTATCCCGTGAAAGGTAGGCAGCTCTATGCTTTAGCACTGTGTCTATTTTTAACCACACTCCCAACAACTTCCTCAGAAGGGCCATTTCAAAATTAGCTATTAAAAAAAAAACAAACTCAAAAGGTGGGCTCATCTGCATCTTTCATAATGTATAGGGTGGAGCAAAAGTAGATGTACAGTTGTTTATAAGGAAAACAACAAAATAATTAATAAATAATGACACAAGAATAAACTCATGTTTAACACATTGCAACTGTAAACCAATTTTGCCCCACCCTGCATTGGCATGTGTCGCATTAGATCTCATGACACTGACTAACAACCATAATTCCACCACAAGGCCAAAAAACAATTTGTGTGCCCAGAATGAAATAAAAAAATTAGTTTAATCGTTAGCTAACAGGCTTTGTCACACCAGACTTTTATAAAAATTCTTGGCTATTAAGTGATATCAAATGAATGGCCTGGAACTACTCAATTTTAAATGATATATGGTGGCTCTGTAATGTTTCTTGTCTCAAATTTGTGAAATGTTATTATCTAGAAATTAAGAAATCTTACCACTATGTCTTATAAACATAAAAGGTAGTTCCAGAAGGTACCCAGCCATGCATGTAAATGAAAAAGAGACATTTATTGAAGAAGATTCAAGATATAAGAAACATTGTACATAGGACAATGCCACCTCAGTCCCCTTCAAAGTAGGCACCTTGGGACCTCAGGTGCCTCATCATATTTTTCTGAATCTCATCAATGGTCTGAAATCTCTTTCCTTTTAAAGGTGATTTTAGTTTTGGGAAAAGCCAGAAGTAGCAGGATGTCAAATCTGGGTTGTATTGGGACTGAGTCACCTGGGTGATTTGATGTTTCGCCAAAAAACTCTGCACAAGCCATGATGCACGAGAAGGCACATTGTCGTGAGAAAGCTGCCAATCACCAGCTGCCCATAGCTACAGCCTCCTAAATCATCTGAATAGTTTCCTTTGAAGAATGTTCAAGTTTAATGAACACTTTGATGAAATTCGTTGCTCTACTTGCTCAGTCGTTTTGAATGCAATGGCCACATGGTGCACACACTCACTCAACAGTGTCTACAGTCCCCACTGACTTGTACAGTGAAGTTGTTATTGTTCATGCATGTGCATTCCAGTCCATTCTCCTTGGCTGCCAGGTTATATCGACATTGTGCAAACTGTTCTCGTTATTAACAACGGTTGGACTTTTTCCAGACAGACCTTATATAGTTAACATCAAAACAAATTATTATCAGCCCTGGCTGGTGTGGCTCAGTGGATTGAGTGCCAGCCTGTGAACCAAAGGGTCACCTGCTTGATTCCCAGTCAGGACACAGACCTAGGTTGTGGGTCAAGTCCTCAGTTGGGGGCACACAAAAGGCAACCACACATTGATGTTTCTCTGCTTCTCTTTCTCCCTCCCTTCTCCTCTCTATAAAAACAGATAAATAGCATGTTTAAAAGAAAGAAAACCAAAAATACCAATTATTATATTGTCAATAGAACTTTGAGTACACACACAATGCTATGATAAAATCAATTTTATATTAAACACTGTCTCTTGATACTATGACACATACTTTAAGGAAAATCATTGGCTTGAATGAGAAAAAATAAACTGCAAATCTTATTTCATTTGTTCTCATAGCCTCTTTGTTACCAAACTCATTCATTTTTCAATGAAGAAAATTCATGTTCAGTATCCAGTTGCTACAGGCCTGATGAATTGACTTGTTTTCCTGAGCATTCATCAATGCTCCTGTGATATCAAGTTTCAAATGGCTAACATTAGCAGCAAATAGAAAAGAGAGTAGTACTGTTGAAAGGAGCAGAGACACGAGTGTCTATGAACCCATTAAATAAAAATGAGAATTAATGAGATAGCAAATTGAGATTCCCTGGGAATCACATCTCCATGATTTTGTATTAAGGCAAAAAGAATTTGTGTCAATTACAGCTACTTCAGAAAAGAAATAGGAATTTGTTTGTTTAGCTACTTCAGACATATGTGGTTGAATTTCTACCTCTTATTAGAGGGAGAACACTGTGGTTTCCCTTAAAGTTCCAGTTGACTAAGTATTTTATCTTTTAATACAGGAAAGTTACTAAAATTGTCCTACAATCTCATTGTAGATTGGAGGCAAAATTAGACTGAAAACGTATACTCCTAAAAACCTGGATTATAAATTTTTTCAGGATAAATTCTTCATCTCTAAAAACAAGCCAGCAGAAAGGTACTAAATTTAAGTTAGGGTATTAAATTTTAACAGGTTTCTTACACTTACAATGAAATATTGAAATAATCAAAGGCGAGTGCACACACACACACACAGATATTATAGTGCCACTTGAAGTGGATTTTTTGGCCACACGTTATCTAGTGTCTCTGTTTCTTATTTTACTTTCCTCTAATGAAAATTACATACATACCCCTGGTTAGTTTTTGAAAACATCTCTTATAATTATCTTTCTTCTCAGTGAACCAAGAATCTCCAATGACTCGCTCTTGCCCAAAACAATATGTTTAAGGTCTTCATAATTCAATGTCATTAATCAACATATTTAGTAGATGTCAGACTAATGTCCTCGCTGATCCACAATCATAATATATCTAACCCTGTAGCCATGGTTTTAGTTATGCCATCCCTAGAACCAGAAATTCCCTGATTACTTTTCCCTAATGTTCCCCCTGAGGCACCGTTGAATTCACAGTGGCTCCTAAGGTTTCTGCAGGCCACAATCTGCTGTTCATTCTCTGGCTCCGTTGTATGAAGTTGTTCACCAATGAACTTTATGCTTCTGTCCCGCTCTCAGGTACTTCGTTAAAGCAGCACACTGTTAAATTGCCAGGTAGTTTTAATATTAAGAACTAAGACATGGAAAATATTATGGTTATTTAAAAATTCATGCAAGTTGTTGGAGCTAATTTAAATTGATATGACTTTCTACAGTGCAAATTTAACAGTTTCTATTCCCAGCTTAATAATATCCATGAACCAATCAATTTCTGAAAATCCATCCTATTTTTTGTGTATAGTATTAAACAGCTGTAACTCAAAATACTTGTATGAATCCTATTAAATATAATTTTCTTATATGAAAAATGCTTGATTTCTTCAATATGTCATGAGCCTGTAAAAGTTAATAAAAAAAGATGAACAAAGTGATTTTTAAAATTGACAAGTATATGGACAAACACTTCATAGAAAAGCAAATAAAATGACTCAGACATCTTTTTTTTAATAGCTTAATCTCAACCTTAATGAGATTATTGAAAAGCAAAATGTAAGTAAAATAGCACTTTTAGGTATTAGAATAGCAAATACCATGATGTTTATTAAATTTCTGGAGGTGGGATAATACGCATGAAAAAAACACACATTGTCAGTCTGAGTACATAAGGTCATTTGCAATACTAAAAGTAAACAGACCCTTAGACTCTTGTACAAAAACACACATAGATAAGGATAATGTAGAGGCTAGTTTCTGTGCCTTATTTATAGCTGCTCTATGTCTTCATATGAAGGCAACTTCGTGTGAACCTCTACATTTTTTTCTGAGGGTTTTTTTTTTTTTTTTAAGGTATAAGAGTATGCTTGGACCATGCTCAGAGAAATCCAATAGTGCTAAAGAGCTAATGTTGCTGTAAACAGCCCCAAATAAAAAATGGACTATATGGGGAGTTGCTAGATAAATATTATAGTATCTGAGCCCCTGAATTGGAAAAACTAAGGTATATTCTATACTAGAGTTCTCCAGCAAGGCTGAGAATTAGTAGACCACACTGATAAGTTTCTTAAAATTACACACTTTCTCGGATTCTCTTCTTTACATCTCTCCCTTTCCTCAATCCTTGTCATGTGTTCCTGGAATCACTACCAAATGAATAATTTGTACCCAAGAACTTCTATCAGATTGTGTTTCTTATAGAACCCAAATTGAGATAGATATTGTTAAATACATATATATTCTGACAAAGCTTAAAAAAACATTTATTTGAGCAAAATAAAGATTATAATCTGGAATTCCGATTCAGGTAACAACCTGAATTGTGTTGGAAGGGAACAAAGGAAGGCAGAGGCCATGTAGGGTAAGGCCATGAGAGCTGTTCTCATTAGAGCCTCCATGTAAATAAAGGATGTTGATTAGTCATTTGGGACTGGTTAACCCATTACGTAAATGAAGGAAGCTGGTGTTTGAAATGGATTGGTTCCTTGCAAGTTGAAGAATGCAGATGGTCTGGTCACCTTGATGAGAAAGAAGTAAAGTTCATCTATGTCCATGCAGCAATCATTGATCCAGCATATTTGTTGTTTAGCCTTGAGCTGTTTACCAATAGGTGAGCAGCTTACCAATAATTCCAAGAACTGAGACCTGAGATGTACATAAACCCTACTTCCTCAGTGCCCCCCGCCAATTACATTTTAAGTGACTCTCTTGCAATGCTTATTCTATTTTATTTTCCCCATTATCAATATCTATTGCAACATTGCCTGTAAAAAGAAAGGCCTTGTGGAAAATGTTTATATACTTATCTTTAAAGATTGGTTAAACACATTGAAGTGCATACTGTTAAAGAAGTAGTGTGTTTTGTTTAAAAGTGAATGTGATAGCTCTCAGTATACTGATAAAAAATAATTTCCAAGCTAGGATACCAGGTTAAAAAATGTAAAAATAAGGAAGCACTTAGGTATGTATTTATATAATAATATCATATTTCAGGCAAAATAAAGAGGAACGGGTAATAAAAGTTAGCGCTGATAATAAAACCTGGAGACTGTAGGACATAAGTGAAGAAAATCAACATTATACTATAGATTCTGTCATGCTTTTCGATTTTTATTCTATGTGCATTTGTACTTGTTCAAACACTGAATAGAATAGATAACTTCCTGTCTATGCAATTGTAGGTTGAATCTCACTTGTTAGTACTGCCTTGAGAAAATTGACTTTGATAGCAGATTAAATATATATCCCAAGCTTCTTGTGCTAAATGCTATTATTCCTTTGTTCAATCTGAAGTTTTAACTGTAAGCAATATTTTATAAACAGGGTTCTGCGTGACTACCCATGCAAACAAAAACAAATAAAAAATAAGATAAATTCCCCAAATCCTGACTTTCTAACATGCTAATCTTATATTATAAATATATATGAAAACCTTGAAGGATTTTCAGATGTTTTCAAATACCATGATAGAATTTAACAAGAATACGATCAACATTCATTGAGAAGCTAGAAAGGCCAGACTATTTTGTATGCAATAGGTAAAAATAAATTCTTGTATTTGAAAGGATTCTGAAATCAATTTATAAATTCAGAGTGTAATTTTCATATATTTTTATTTTTATGTAATTATGTTTATGTAACAGTCAGAAAATAAAATTATAAGCAAAGTGTTATTGTTGAAAATTATTCCTTGTTTGAAAAAAGTGAGTATGTCGTTTATTGTTTCAAATTTAAGACTCTAAATCCTCCTCTATAAAACACACCCCCTTCTTTGACATATATTTCTGTTGATTTTAGTTTGTTCAATAATTAAAGATTTTTCCAAAAGACAAATGAATCTTTATCCTGAGCCAAGCTGACAATCTTCAGGCATATCAAACAGGAAAAAAAAAAAATGTTCCCACATACAAAGAGGTATAAAATATATTTGAAAATGAAGTTTAATTGCAGTCAGCATTTATTAGACCACTGCTGTTAACATCTCTCTGACTTTACAAAGGTGATGAGTATATTATGTGGAGAGTGCACATGTAGCACATTTTAAAACGGAGGATTTCTCTATATGCTTTTCTTAAGTATAGAAGAAAAAGAGATGCTACTGAGTGAGAGGATGTGGAGAATAACTATTATTTTATTTTATTATTTTTTATTGTTTTATTTTATTTTTAAGTATATTTCATTAATTATGCTGTTACAGTTGTCCCAATTGTTTTCTCGTAGCCCCACTTCCACTGGGTACCCCCCTTCCCTACAACATCACCCCCTTAGTTCATGTCCATAGGTCATATATGCAAGTTATTTGGATTCAGCCTTCTCTATACTAACAACTCCCTGTCAATTTTGTTCTTACCAATTATGCTTCTTGATCCCTGCACCATTTCCCCCTCTCCCTTCCTCCTCCCAGTTGATAACCCTCCAAATGATCTCCATACTTATGATTCTGTTCCTTTTCTGGTTGTTTGCATAATTTGTTTGTTTGTTTTTAGATTCATTTGGTGATAACTGTGAGTTTCTTATCATTTTAATGTTCATAGTTTTGATCTTCTTTTTCTTAAATAAGTCCCTTTAACATTTCGTGTAATAATGGCTTGGTAATGATGAACTCCTTTAGCTTTACCTTGTCTGGGAAGCACTTTATCTGCCCTTCCTTCTAAATGATAGCTTTGCTGGATAGAGTAATCTTGGTTGTAGCTTCTTGCTTTTCTTCACTTTGAATACTTCTTGCCAGCCTCTTCTTGTCTGCAAAGTTTATTTTGAGAAATCAGCTGATAGTCTAATGGGAACTCCTTTGTAGGTAACTTTCTTCTTTTCTCTTGCTGCTTTTAAGATTCTTTCTTTATCTTTAACCTTTGGTATTTTCATTATGATGTAGGTCTTGGTGTGGTCCTCTTTAGGTCCAACTTGTTTAGGACTCTCTGTGCTTCCTAGACTTTATGTCTTTTCCTTTGCCAAGTTAGAGAAGGTTTAATATTTTTTCAAGTAAAATTTTAATTTCTTGCTCTTCCTCTTCACCTTCTGGTACCCTTATGATTCAGATATTATTAAGTTTAAAGCTTTCCGAACATATATGAATGACTCATGGACATGGACAACAGGGAGGGATATGACTGTGGGAGAAGGGGTGGGCTGGAAGGGGGGAGCAATGGGAGAAAAATTGGACAACTGTAATTGAAAAACCAAAAAATAAAATTAAAAAAAAATTAATTAATTAAAAAAAAAAAAGTTTAAAGTTTTCCCAGAGGCCCGTAATTCTTTTTTCATTTTTTTTTCATTTATTGTTTCTTCTTTCTGTACCAGGTGAATGTTTATTTCTTCATTTTGTTCCAAATTGTTGATTTGAATCCCAGCTTCCTTTCTATCACTGTTGGTTCATGTATATTTTTTATTTATTTCACTTTGTATAACCTTCGCGCCCTCTTTTATTTTGTGACTATACTCAGTCATTTCTCTGAACATCCTGATCACCAGTGTTTTAAATTCTGGATCTGATAGGTTGGTTATCTCCATTTTGTTTAGTTCTTTTTCTGGGGTTTTGTTTCTTTTGGGCCATATTCCTTTGCCTTCTCAATTTGGCAGCCTCCCTGTGTTTGTTTCTGTGTACTGGGAAGAGCTGCTTTGACTCTGTGTCTTGGTAATGTGGCCAAATGTAGTAGGTGTCTTGTAGGGATCAGTGGCTCAGCCTCCTCTATCACTCAAGCTCAGTACTCAAGATGCATCCTTTGTGTGGATGAGTATACCCTCCTCTTGTAGTTGAGCCTTGGTTGCTGTTGGCAGGTCAATGGCAGTGGTTTACTCAGAACAGTCACCTGCAAGGACTGGCTGTGGCTGCTGACCACCTACCTCTGCCCTCTATGAAAAATTAGCTGTGTAGGGGCAAGGTGATGGTGCTCCAATGTGATCTGTAGCTGTTCACTGAGTGCATTAGCCCTGGGGTTTCCTGAGTGGTACAGGTCAAGGTCAACCCCCACCTGTGTTCTACCTGGGGCACCCTACCTAAGCTATAAAGCAATCTGAGATGGCTTCTACTTTTGCTGGGCTTGGAGATTCCCAGGCAAAACAAAGCTGTGAATCTAACTAAGCTGGTTGCTACTATTGCAGAGCCTAGAGATCACTGAAGCCAGCTCTTGCTGTTTGATAGAATTTAGGAAGTTGCGAAGCATGAGCCAAGTCCAGCCATTCATATGGAAAAGCAGCTTGGGTGGGCCCGTAAACTGGGTAGGGTGGATTCATGGGGATCTCCAAGGCAGGTCAAACAGTGTTAGCCAGATTGATGGAGTCTCAGATATGGCACCAGCTTGCTGGCTCTGTGGGGGTAGGGTTTAGAAAAAGGACAATGGCCTCTGCTTGCCTTGATGCCAGACACTTCAGTTTCTCCCAGCATGCTACTGGAGTCTTTAAGCTGCTACCCCAGTGCTGGAGCTCAGAGGGAGTGAGTCTGAGTAGATGAGTCCATGTGTGGGTTCTTTAAGAGGAAGTGGTTGGGGCTCCAGCAGTTTCTTCCATTGACTCTAGAAATTGTGGGGATTTATCTTCTTGGCACTGGAACCCTGACCTAGGGGACCTTGTATGGGTCTGGGATTCCTCTCTCCTGAGATATCCCTCCAGAATTTTTATCCACCACATGTTGGTGAGAGACCAGCCTCTTCTGTGCCTCCACCCCTCCTGCCAGTCTGGTTAGATGTAGTTTCTTTAATTCCATAGTTGTCAGACATCTATTCAACTCAGTTTCTGATGGTTCTGGATGATGGTTGTTCTATATTTTAGTTGTAATTTTGATGTGGTTGTGAGAAGAGGCAAACCCTGTCTGACTATGCTGCCATTTTCTATTATTTTGAAAGTAATGGTTCCAAATTAAACCAAACACAAAATTAAAGACTTTTTAGATATAATCATATACTGTTGCCAGTAACTATTGACATATACTTTAAAATAAGATGTTTAATCCTATTTTTTTATCAAATATGTTTTCTTGATAATTTTCTAAATATTTGCAGTTAAAATGAAGTCTGCTTCACTTAACCTGGTAAAGAAGAGTGGAGTAAAGAAACAAAATGGAGTTTCCATAGCAAAGCTAAAAAATATATTTAAATCAGAATAGTCTGAAACATGAGGAATAGATTTCATTTTACTTTCACTGGCCCAAGGACTTAAACTTTTAAACTTTTCAGTTGGACATCAATCAACTATATGCCTATACAAATCCTACAGGTAAGCCTCAAAAGAATTTAGGAAAATGTTCATGTATCCAGACCACCTGACATCCAATATCCATAATGCCTGATATATGGAAGACCACCATATTGGACTAATCTAGAGGCTAAAAATTTGACTAATTCTTCTGAAGAATGTACTTTTTACTATTAGAAGTCTCGATTTGTCTCCTTTCTTTGGAACAATGAGGATGTTACCTTGGTGGTGTTTCAATGCATGCAAATCTTAAGACCCTTGATTCATTCATATTCAGTTGACAAATTTGATACCAGCTGACATCTGTTACAAAGTAGTCACCTTGGAAAATTTGCACTAAAATGTTAAGAAATCACAAACAGGTTCAAAATCAGTACTAATTTACTTCACTCTGATATATAATGCACTATTGTTCTTAGACTGATTTCATCACTAAGGTCACAGACAGGTAGGATAATGCAGCTTGTGTTTCAGTGTGAGAAATACTAAACACACAGGTGCTGAAGACGAGCACTGGCACCTTCCAAGTACGATGAGAGGCCTGTTTCAGCTTCATAAGCTCTACAAAAGATTTACTTAAATTCAATAGTGGTTCCACTACCAACAATAAAATGAATTAGTATTATTAGTACTGAAGTTGTTTTGTTCTGCTTTTGCCTTTTTGCCACAGTCTTGCAGGGTCTCATAGCTGAGATCCCTTGAATTAATCACCCTAAAGAGAGCTGAGTATATGAATATTGACAGGAGTGTCCTTTAACAAAGGTGAAGTCTTCATTTACAAATGTACTCAACATGTTGGCATGAAAGTAAAAAAAAAAATTGAGATATTAATTATTTTAAGTAAATAACATGTAAATTCAAGTACAAGTTATGTTCTGAAGTTTAAAACGATTTGTGTTCACTGTGTTTTTGAACCAAGTTTCAATCTTCTGAGATCTAAAATTGTTTAAATTGTTCCTTAACTACATAATTTAATTGATTAAAAGACTGCTCTTCTAGAGTTTATAATGTGAAAAGGCTTATTATAAAATGATCACCTTCTTAATGCATAGCAGGGGACTTCAAGCTTGAAGAGGAGCTGATTGATTATAACAGTGTTGATCATAACACCAATTGAAACTCAGTGCTGGTCTTTGTCATTGTTTTCACACATTTTTAGTACATTTACATTCATGGAATGTAGGAAAGGTTTGGCTAGAAATTCTTGAAAGATTATTGATTGTGCTTTTCTATGTTTGCTTGTTTTTATTAACAGCTAAAATAAAAATGTACGAATATGTTTTAACAGTTCTTTTCTTTCATGACATCTAGTAACAAGCTTGAATCTTTTTGCTTGTGATTCTTGCTTTCAGAAGAGTTGGCATTAATTATAACAGCAGAAGTAATTTCAGATATCTGTTCAAAATTTTATAGCTTGAAACAACTCATCCTTCAATAATTAGGTCAAGAAAACTAACTTAATTTAATTTAAACAGTGATGTTGTTTTTAAGGCCTTGTGGAGTTATTACAATTAGTAATTCATAATTAGTATTTTATTGATTCCTAGCACCATGTTGCCAAGGATCATCAAGAAAATATGATGATTGGTGGTAATTTGATAAACTTTCAGAATCATTGCATTAATTATGTGCCTTCCAATTACATCTGAAGTTAATGAATGTATATAAATATTGTAGAGATGAATTTAAAGGACAGCTCAACCTTAAATATAAGAGCTTTTTTTTGCAAAATTCTAATTATAACTATCCTAGTTATTAACTTTAGACAAAATGAGGCTTATCCAAAATATGAAATCTGAATACTGTTCATATGCTACAATCTGTTTTCTAAAATGGTAGCAGTGGATTCAAAACATAAGTTGATATAATTTCTGCATAATATTATGAATAACAAAGCTATAAAGAATTGTTTGGAATGAATCAAGAGCAGAAAAAATTCATTAAAGTTAAAGTAAATGATTTCACTAACTCTGCTTCTATTTTTAATGTAAAACCATGGTAGAAACTATGTCATTTAACTTTATTTATTTAGCTGATAAATTAAGAGAATTACAATAAGAAAAAGATGCATCTTCATAGATTAAAATTCATTATCGGTTAAAGTTGTAAATTTTTTTTTTTTTTTTGATGGGGCTGGGAGGGGGCATGGTCACCCTTAGTTGGCTCCAATTAAATTTAACTAGCAGAGTGTATTTTGACAGCCATTTAATAACCAAATAGTTGGAAAGTAAATGTATACAAATTTTGAATTTGAATCAGAATTCAGAATGAAAATCTGTAGTGATAGCTATAGAACTCAGATGTTATACTTTTTCAGAGTAATTTCTATAGAGTTTCAAAGACATAACTGATAGTTAATGCTCTGGCTCCTTGGTGGCCAACAGGCTGATGCCCTTGCTCTGACTGCCTCCTACTGTTTCTTTATCTTGCTCATATTTTTGTCTTTATTTTCACTGTTAACACTATTAAAGATGTCCTGATCCCCTCTGTGCCCCTTTGCCAATTTCCACCCAGTCCCTGTTCCCCCTTCCCTCTGGCCATCACTTCACTGTTATCTGTGTCTATGGGTGATGCAGAGGTGTTCTTTGGCTAATCCCTTCACATTCTTTCATCCAGTCCTCCCTCCCCACTCTCCTCTGACAGCTGTCAGTCTGTTCCGTAGGCTCACATTTTTTAAGTAAAGGGCCACTGACCAGGCAAACTAACATAATAGTCTTAATAGTCTTGAAAATATGAGGGACATTGTTTTTACAGAAGACAGAGAAAAAGCTAAAATGAGAGATATAAACAGGGCCAGGGAGAGAAAGAAAGAAAAAAAAAAAAAGCAACAGAACATTGAAATAATAATTAAAATATAATAAAATAGAAAATTAATTTTTCCAAAAAAAAAAGTTAGGTTCTAGTATATGTACGAATAAAACTAAAGTCATCAATTATTAACTAGGCTTTACTAATCTTTCAAATTTATTTTAATTGATGAAGTTATGCTCCTGGAAATGGGATGAGGGATTACAAATAATGCTATAACTATCTAGATGTGTGGTTTTTAAACATGTTATTGAATTTTTTCCCCCAAATTAGGAGTTTGGAATAGTTAAGCTATGAAAATTCTTACTAACTCCAAAATTAAATGCATTTGAAAATATAACTGTCAACAAAGTCCACGGTTTATGTTTGGAACAACTTGTTATTCACACATTTGAATATCTTAATTAAGGACTATACTCCAGTGGTCAATGTTAAAAAGAGAAAGCAGATAACCACCAAACTTTATTGCATTATTGAGTCATGGATTTTGGTGATCATTAAGAGCAGTTGTATTCTTATAATATTTAAATTTATTTGTTTATATTGAAGTAAGTTGTTAGATTTGTTATTTTTAAACTTAACCTGCTTACATGTTGTATCAGTGTCCTAGGGCTACTGTAACAGGTTACCACAAATTGAATGATTAAAAGCGAGGACATTCATTCTACCACAAGGCAAAAGGCCGGAAGTCTGAAAGCAAGGTCTTGGCAAGGTTGGTTCATACTAGCATTTGCCCCATAAGGTGGTTAAATGAATTAAATAGGAACATAAAACTGAAGT
This sequence comes from Furipterus horrens, assembly GCF_987537825.1. Lineage (NCBI taxonomy): Eukaryota > Metazoa > Chordata > Mammalia > Chiroptera > Furipteridae > Furipterus > Furipterus horrens. The sequence continues at coordinate 16,710,282 of NW_028327171.1, forward strand.
GTGCAGAACTATGCCTAATTACATGAGTGTTTGCTAAATTAAAAAGAAAATAAATGTATCTGTTTATTCATTAAAAAGCTATACATTTAGTGTCTGTAACCTGTCAGGTGCTGCTCTAGGTACTATGTGCTTTCACTTAATAAAAGACTATAGACCCTGAAGGAAGGTTCTTATTTTTCATGGATAATATGGACAATGTAACTAAATATTTCATTAATATATTATCTCAACAGACCTTTTATTGTATCAAATTTTGCAATTTTTATCTTCATACAGTTTTACTTCAACAAGATTTATATAAATAAGCATCTTCAAGGTATTTTTTTATTTCAGGATTTCTATCATTTTTGTGATAAATGTGCTAGTGATTACACAGAACCATAAATTGTAACAGTCCCACAAATGTTTGCTTAATCAAAAAGCATTCAAAAGCCTGAGGAGTGAAATAGATAGGATAAACAAAAAGACACAGATATCAGATCTAAATCTTAATTTTAAATTCTAGGCAAAATTTTAAAGTCTTCATGGTTCCACTCTTTATTGTCAATTTACATTCTTAGATAGTTCACTACAATCACAACAAGTTACCAAGTACTTAATAACTTAAAATTTGTTGTTCACTCTGAGTGAACTAAATATAAATCATTAAGAATATTTGAATATTAACACTTCCTTTTGATTTCATTTACTTGTGGAAAATTTTTTCAGTTGGTTATGGTGGTGAAAATAATTATTTTGGTAATGATAATAGTGATGAAAGAAGAAGCTGTTTTTCATTTCTATTATTACTATGATGTTATTATTATTATTATTATTATTACTATCACAGTTGACTCTTTAACAATGTGGAGCTTAGAAATGTTGACTTCTGAGCAGTTAAACGTTTGCATATGACTTTTGACTCCTCCAAAACTTAATAGTAATAATAGCCAACTGATAATAGCCAACTATTGACAGGAAGTCTTGATCAATAATATGAACAGTCAACACATATTTTGTATGTTATATGTATTAAATTCTGTATTCTTTTAATACAGTAAGTTAGTGAAAAGAAAATGCTATTAAAATTGTAAGAAAGAGAAAATGCATTTACAGCATTTATTTGAAAAATTTCAGGTACAAATGGACCCATGCCATTCAAACCCATGTTCTTCAAGGGTCAAGTATACAACATTGGCAGATGCAAATTCAATCTATGGGTCAACTCAACACCAATGTGGCACCTATAAGTCAGCTTTAATACCTCAAATTATGTGTTATTATTTTAACCTTTTTATTCTTTGCATTGCCATTGAAATATTTATTTCTCCTGGTTAGTAAATGGTTTCTTTACTTCCATGTATACTTTTATAGTTACTGTTTCTGTAATGTTCTCCAGTTTATCAGGGTTTTGAAATGGTTCTGTGGTCTTTTAAATGGAAATTCTTAATATATGAAATGTCTATTTGTCATTAGAATTATCATCAGTCTCCTCATTTCTTGACAGTCCTAAAAAAATATTACATTGGTTGCAAGGAAAAAGCCCTGGTGCCTTCCATAGCCAACTGAGGGGCTTCTATCATGTTGGGAAATTTCAACTGAATGAATCAGTAAAGAAGACTTGTATAAAGATGGTTACAAATCAATCCTAGCATAACAAGGAGGTTGGCTATATCTTTTAATTCAAGGTTATATATTCACTTCTGTATCAAAGATTTGATGAGTTTGCAGGAAGCAGGCTTATAAAGCCAGAAAGTAATGGAAACCATGCTCTCAGTGTCTTGGGCTTATGCAAATATTGCAATGCTACAATTAGAATGAAAAAGGTTTACCTGTAAGTTTTATCATAATGTCTATAAAAGGCAACATTATTTGAGAAGTTTTGCTAATAATAGATTTGGAAGTAGCTTTTTAAAAGCAAACCTAGGATGGGAGAGATGGATGATAAAGATGAAGGAGAGTCCTGATTGGTGTTGCTTAGTGGATTGACCACTGGCTTGTGGACCAAAGGATCTTTGGTTCGATTCCTAGTCAGGGCATATGCCTGGGTTGCGGGCCAGGTCCCTAGTTAGGGGTGTCTGAGAGGCAACCACACATTCATGTTTCTCTCCCTCTCTTCCTCCCTCCCTTCCTTTCCCTCTAAAAATAAAAAATAAAAAATAAATCTTTAAAAAAAAAAGTGAAGGGGAATAAGAGGTAAAAACCTCTAGTTATTAAAAATAAAGTGTAAGTAATGAGATGTAATGTACAGTACAGGGAACATAAGTATACACAGCATTATTGTGATAACTTTGTATGGTGACAGTTACTAGATTTATTGTGGTGATCACATTGTAAGAAACATATATGCCAAATCCCTGTATTGTATACCTGAAACTGATATAATGTTGTATATCAATTATACTTTTATAAAAATTAAAAGAAAAGCAATATCTATGACTATGTAATAAAAATGTGAACACACCATGTTTAGAAAGTTCTCTTATTACTCTAATTGCTGTTTATAAAGTAATGTGTTTATGAGCAGAATTGCATCATTTGTATTTCTATTTTATTAAGCTAAAAATTGTTTTGTTTTTTTTCTTTCAATTGCAAATGCTTGGGGCCCAGTTTTGATTTTTTTCCTATGGCTATTGTTATAGTCTCTGGAGGGAAATCTTTGTTAAAAGCACTAAAACAATAATAGCATTTTGTAGGACTCGGAGTGTTTTAAAAATGTCCAGAACAGAAATTTTAGTGACTTTTTTTTTTTAATCTTGAAATCTAGCCTTAAGATTATCACTTGGACAAAAGCCTGGGAAAAATACAAACACCTTATGTGCAAGTGGGCCACAATCTCTCAAGTTGTTAAATTATAGTCTGACATAATGGTGCAGGAAGCTTCCTGCGAGAAGTTGCTCCCTGGAGGAAGGCTTATTATTCAGCCCGATGATGAAAGTGTCGGTGTCATCCTTGGATGCCGGTGAAAATGCTTCCCACACAGAGTGGGAGCTTTGAAGTCTTAGTATTTCAGTCCTGAGGTTTTCATGTGTCAGTTCCGAAAACAAAATGTAGAAAAAGCCGCACAAGAACCTCCAGGAATAGCCTGAGTTAGCAAATGAACAGGCATTCTGTTGGACATATTGATCTAGTTTGTAATTTTCTTGTTGCTTGTTAAAAACCAGAATGTACTTAGAACCTTCGTCTCTGTACAGCATAATATGCCATTGATCTTTTTTGTATAAAAGCGTTTGGGAATATCTGTCCACTTGAGCTTTTACATGGGGCACGATGGGTTCCAATACAAAGTTTAATCGAGATGCATGTGTCATTTTATTGAATGGACACGTGAATGAAGGAAAAGTAATGAATAGGAAATCATTCCTACCAAATTTCCAGGTCATGTCGTGCAAACGTAAGTTGAACAGAGGTGAGTTGCAAACTGCTACTTGTAAAACCAGCCATGTTCAATGAGGGTAATATATACCTTTCACTTTTCAGCTCCTGAAAGTGTCCCATGAATGGTTAGTACTCTTGTTGTAAAGACTCCCTAGCTTATTTGTGTTGTTTAAATATGGTATTTAATTTTAAAATTAAGTATAATAATGGAACAAAGGAAGCAAAAGTAATCTGCAAAAAAATAAACAATATAAAGGAACTGTTACGTTCATCCTTAAATGAAATCATTTACCGAGTGACCACTGTGTGTGTGATATGTTTGTGTTTGGTGGGGCTAAAGATAGAGTTGGCATATAAAGATGGAGAAAACATTTCTTGCACTGCATTAATGTAAACAACACATTTAAATAAATATTAAAAATTCAGATTGGCAAAGAGTGTAATAAATGCAACAAGGATATCTGAGGTTGCAATTATAATAATAATTAAGATCATTGTTAAGATGAATAAGCACAAAGTGTTCAGAAAAAGCATATAAGCAAGGACGCAGGCACTGAGTAGGAAGTGACAGGGATGGAAAGAAGGCAGGGGTTGGGAAGATGTAAGAATTTAGGCAGATGCAACGCTGTACACAACAAAATAGAGAAACAATAAAAAATACTTGGGAAGCCTTTAATAGGCTACCTCGGGTAGAAGAAACATTAAAGGAGCATTTGGGAAAATAAGTAAATGAATAGTTTGGTACTTGTATTGCTGTGTTAGGTTGAGACCTAAGAGAGAGAGAGAGAGAGAGAAAGAGAGAGGGGGGGAGAGGGAGAGGGAGAGGGAGAGGGGGAGGGATAGGGTGAGAGAGAGAAGAGAATTTCAAGGCAACACTCTTCCTACTTTCCCCAGACATGCTGGGTCTTTGCTCAAAATAATGTGCTGTGATTACTTGGACTATCAAGGGCTTTTGTTTGTTCATTTGTTTGTTTGGCTTTATTTTTGTGTGTTTTTTGTTTTTCAAGAACAGTTTTTACTCTGGGCAGAACTCATTGCAGAATTCCGTAAATAGTACAACTTCCAGTGAACTGAAAGCTGTATCTCTGTTTGTGCATCTTCAATTCTTCATTTTTATTACCAGAAAAAATGAAGAATTTTGCCAGGGTCAATAACACTCAATACCCTTCCACTTCTCAAACACACTGGGCACCATCTAGGCAAAGCCTTTGGATGCCCAATATCTTGGAAGACATACAGAAGAGACGACATGGTTTTTGTCTTTTTCTGTAAACTCCTGTAACTTACAAATGAGGCATGATTTTTAAATTTTAAATATTTGAACATTAAATGAATGGCTTTACTTATATTTTATAAGTTAATTGTCAAGAAATGTATATATTTAAGTAGGTAAATTTAAGACTCCTATTAAAGGCCTAATACTTACATAAGTTTGAACTGAGACATACATTTCTCTCAGTTATCTGGTGAATATTTTTTTAAAGATTAGCCAAATGCATACAATTGCAGTTTTTTCTGTAATTCATGTTAGAGAGCTACTAACTGTAATCCAAATGACTAAGATATCTAGATTCTTTAAGAAAGCACCTCATTGTAAAAGTAATATTTATCGTTAAACATTATTTAAAGGAAATCAAATATTTTCTTCTATGTCAAATCTGTAACCAAAATATGAAAGATATGAGAGTGAATTTTCACTGAACTAATATTCTTGCAGCATGATGTTAAAAGATCTCTGCTGCTCTGCTTGGTGTGGCTCAGTGGATCGAGTGCTGACCTGTGAACCGGACGTTCACTGGTTCGATTCCCAGTCAGGGAATATGTCTGGATTATAGGCTGGGTTCCCAGCTGGGAGCAGGCAAGAGGCAACCGATCAATGTATCTCTTGCACATTGATGTTTCTCTCCCGCTGTTTCTCCCTCCCTTCCCCTTTCTCCAAAAGTAAAATAAAAAATAAATAAATAAATAAAAATAAAAGCTCTTTTCTGATGAGGTATCTATTTGATTGTATATCTATATCAGTAGCCAACATTTGTAGCTCCCTGCATTGGAAAAAGAAAACAAACAAAACCCTCAATAGCAATCTTAGGGTTTTTTTTCTTTTTTTCTGTTTGTTTCTTTGTTTGTTTTTTTTAGGGTGTAACCCGAATCCACATAAAATATGCAATATGTGCTACAGATTTAAGGTGAACACATCGATACAATTTGCTTCATCTGCTTTATCATAGTCAGTCTCCATGTTTCTTTGGACAGAAAGAAATCTAAATAGTCTAGCACTGCTACTGATGAAGCAGTATTAGGCTCTCTACATGGACCACACTTGATAAGTTATTCTTCTCATAATTAGGACTTGGAACTAATTCAACATTCATAAGTTACCCACGCAGATTGCATCTATCGACCCTACCACGTAGCATGCTGAGGCTGGGGAAGATTTCCGTGTGTCAGAGTTGTGGGTGCACCTAGGATGGTCGTGTTTTATGTATGAAGGTATCTATGTAATAGAATCTGGGCAGTCAGAGGATCAGGAGAGACCCATGCTTCAGGAGAGGTCAGTCTTCCTGGGACTGGTCTCTGTGGGCACTCAGGCAGTCACCACGCTATAGCAGCAAGCTCCTGACTGCACTCCAATGAGTTCTCCAGGTTGCTGTGCCTATATGACCTTGAGACCATTGGTTCAATTCAAAGGAAATCTAACATGTGATAAATAAGACAGAAAAGAATCAGACAATCTTCTCTTATCCTATGCTCCATACTGGAGGGGTAAGTAGAAGATAGATATATGGCCGACATTGAAAGAGATCAGATTCCTTGATTAAGGCCTAAAGAGTTCAAGAGAAGATATAGATAAAAAATGTGTTGTTTAAATGTCCTGCTGTAAAACTCAGAATGATATATTTAAGAAAACTAAGAAAGCGAGCTACCATTAATATTTTCCTGCATGATCTTGGTGTGGCTTCTTTTCGTGGTAACCATTGGCAAAGCCTGGTAGCAGTTTTCAAAGGAGTCACGCGGGCCAATATTCACGGGTGTCTCAGCTGATGAGGCAACATCATTCACACTGGTGAAGCCAACAGTAAATAAAGGGTTTGAGAAAACATTTGGTACAAAGAGATCTATATTGTTTCAATACAAGTCAGTTCTAAGAAGTCATAGGAGTATGTATGAGTGGTGGTAGTAGTGTCAACATTTTCTCACTACCTTTTCCCCATTGCAGTGGATATAAAGTTAGGCATGTGGTAGGCAGAATCCTAAGATAAATCCCAATGGCTCTCTCCCTTGTATCATACCCTTTCTTTTGATTGTGGGTAGAATCCAGAAAATAAGGAGATATCACTTCTGTGATTATGTTACAAGATATGGCAAAAGGAAAATTGTCCTGGGTTGGGCATGGCACCATCAGGTGAGCCCTTTAATAGCTGAATGTTTTATCTGGCTGTTTGAAGAAGAGGACATTGGCTGCCCAGGAAGAAAGCAAACGTGCATTTTGCAAACTATTCATGGAAAACAGGGATCTCAGTCCTACACCCATAAAGAACTGATTCTGCCAGCATCATCCAGAAAGCTTGGAAGGGGACCTTGAACCCGCATGAGACACAGGGTCCCCACCCACACCTTTATTTTAGGGCATCCAGGCCTTCAGTGAGAATCATCATTATGTGTTTTGACTTCTGAACTTTGACAACCGAAAGGTAACAAAAGTCGTTTTACTATGCTAAGTTAGTGACAACTATACAGCATTAGCATATTAATACTCTCAGGAACAGCACATATGATAAGTGAAAAGATGATTCATGGCTTTGCACAGGAAGTAATAGTACCTAGACACTAAAGTAAATCTTCAAGTGCACTCTGGGAAAATTAAGAAATATCTATGGCCCTCTTCTCTACCACTAATATACATGTTCATCGATAAATCACTACACCTCACCTGAGCCATAGTATTTTAAAACAGTTTTTTTTTTCTAATTAAAGCTTTTATATTGACAGCGTCCCTGCCAAAAAATATTTGTCCACTATCATACATATCCCATGGGTATCACTGAAACCTAACCATGTAGTTTAGGTTCTATGATAAAGTTTTTCATTAAGACATAATTTTAGTTTTCTGTTACTTGCAGTCAAAGTACATTAAATGATAAACTAATATTATTTAAATTAGTTTACTATAGATTAGTTAACTCAATTTTGCTGATATGAATATTAAACTCAATCAACTTTTTTTTTTCTTGGTGTTGATTTCTTTTTTCTCTATAGCAGAGGATATAATAATTTTTACCATGGATGGATTTATGCTATTAACCCCCAAACCTACAGAATCATTGACAAATGCAGTACTTGATACTTGTGATGTCAACTAGACACTTGCAGGGATTGTCGTTCTATTAATAAATCACCTGAGACATTTGCAAAAATAAACCTCTTATTCAACCAAGGTATTACATATTTCTTTCTTTCAAATCACCTACTAATATCTTGAAATCAATACCATATAATTCAGACATTACAGAGTGAGCAAAGTGGGATTATAGTTGTGAGTAGACAAAACACAGGGTTTATATTCTTGCATTGCTTTTTATTAATTATTGTATTATATTCCATACAAACAACTGTAAACCTACTTTTTCCACACCCTGTATATTTCTGTTAAATCCTAAGGATAATGGGGCCTAATAGAGTCAGGCTATCATTATCAAAGTTAAGTGAGGGAAAGAAAGATCATATTTTCAACAATTCTTTCTTTTTAGTTAAATTTCCAAATATTTGATTTTTCCTGAAGACATATAGGTTACAAACAATAAAAATATTTCTTTTAAGATCACACTTATTATGGTCTAGCTCCTTTTGCTGTTGCCCATAATATGAACAAGTTTTAAAAATGCAATTGGACAAAATATGTTAATGGAGTCCCTAAACTTTGCATGGAAATTCTCAGGATTCTGGCTAAACAAGTACTTTACACTGAGCCAAAATTAGAATAAAATGATCCTCAAGAAATTATTTTCTTAAGGTTTGTTTACCTACTTATATAAAATAACGGACCTGTAGACATTAAATCATCTTATGTTACACACAGAGTTATGTTAAACATATGTTTAGTATATGGATACTTGATGCAAAACTTTGACATTCATTGTGTGTTTACACATGTATATAATAGTATAAAATAATGTACTACTGTACATTCATGTAAGTATGAAAAAGAACAAAAAAAAACATGTAAACTGTAAAAGGACCAGGTCAAGCAAAATATGCTTGCTTCAGAATATTTGACTTTATTAATGTAAAAAAGTGTCCTTTTGAATGAATTATTAAATTATAATATCAATTATTAATCAGTTACTTAATAAATGAATAATAATTATTTTCAGAGAACAATATATTTAGACATGCTTTATTACCAGTATAATTTTTTAAATTGGTTTAAGGATCTGTGATACAGAGCATATAAAATGAGTTTCTTAATTTGTATTATTTAGGTAACTTTTCTCAATGATTGTGATAATTTAAAAATAAGTATCTTAACTATGGATAACATTAAATGAACAAGACATTAATTTTTAAACTATCAAAAAATTAACAAAGGTTTTATTTGTAATTTAGCTATAAATATCCATCTTTCCTGAAGCCCATCAGTTATGTTGATAGCTAATTTTATCCATTATCTTAGCATTTCATATTCATATTTAACATCTATATTTATATGTGATTTTTATATAAATCCAAAAATACATTGACTCTCTTAAAAGCTAGAATTTTTAGCAAGCTATAAGATATAGTGTTTAGGTGTTTATTTTATAGATGAGAATTTCAATGTAATACATTAATGTATACATTTACTACACACATCATTTTCAATACTTAAATACACATGATAACAATTTTCAAATTACAGTTTAAAATGATCTTTTTATAGACTGACTCTCTGAGATATTTCTTCTTAAGTTATAATTAAGTATTACTTATAGATTGAAGAAAAAATTTTTAGAAAAATTGCTACTTATCATACCTCTGAAAGTCCTTTATCGTAGTGAAAGTTGGCAAATACAAAAAAAAATTTTTTTTTCTAAAAAGTGTTATTTACATTTATATTTGAGACATAATTGCTTCCCACATTCAGGTTCAAAACTTCCTTCTTTCACAGTCAAGTGACTACCAATATTTTTTCTAATTTATATTCCAATTGATTAATATTTGCTCATCAGCATTTTATCAACTTGTTTACTTATTAATTGACTTGGACAAACATTCATCATCTCTCATCTATGAATGTCTAGAGGTTGATTATATAGTTTTTAATTATTAAATAACTTATAGTTAATCTAAACTATATTTGTGCTGTGTCAACTTCCAGTTTCTATTCAATTTTTCTGAAAATTAGATCTAAATTATATATCACTAAAATTTCTTCAGTGACTCTACTAAAGCTTATCTTCATCTTAAACATGTATGATATTTTTAATTTATTTGGAAAATATTTACTCAGCCCTTTATAATTGCTATTATATGCTGAACGCTATGCTAAACAAAGGAGTATATTACAAGGATTTATTTTTTCTGAAGCCAGATCTAGTAACAAACACAATACATTTAGGCACAGAAAAAATAATGACACAAGTCAGAAGTATATGTTCTCCCTAGAATTTTTTTGAATGTGAGATTCATCAATATTTTAGAAAATCAGTGTTGGGAGTTAATAATGAATTAGTGCATTGAATTGATCAAAAATATTCTCTAAAAAGAGAGATTGGAAATGGTGCAAAACAGAGACAGGCTCATAGATTACAGGCTGACAGCTGTTGTGGGGGTTGGGTGGGAGATGTGGAGGGATTGAGCCAATAAAGAAAAAAGAGGGAGAGAAAACTCGTGAACAGGGGCAACAGTGTGGTGAATGTCCGGGGACAAATGATGATGAGTGAAGACTTGATTTGAGGTGCTGAACACACAATACAGTGTACAGATTATGGAATTGTGCACCTGAAACCTGTAATATTTACTTAACCGGTGTCATCCCAATAACTTAAATAAAAAGGAAAAAAATGGAAGGAGTATGGAAAAGTTTAGAGGAAGAGAGACTTTCCACATGGACAGAATGTCATGATGAGGAACCAGACATGGAGATTCAGATACTAGATTGTGGGGCAGTGAATAGACCACTAAAATGTGTTTAAATGCTGGTGGTGAGAAGACAGGTCAAAGATGGGTCAAGAACAACAATCTAACATTAAATCAAGAATGTGTTCTTAAAATTCTCTGGAACATTTTAATGTTCAGTAAATTTTCCCTGATAATCTCTTTAATTAAAGCTGCAACCTCCCACCAATACTACTACTAATGATAATAATAATATTAGCCAATGTTTATAGAGCACTAGACTAGTAGTAATAAAAATAACACCCTACAATTACTAGACATCCCATATGCATAATTAGTGCTCCTGCCATACTAATGATTGTAAGTATTATATAGCTCCAGTTTTAAAAGATGCAAAAGAAGACAAAGAGATTAAATTTCCTCAAATTCCATAACAATAGAGTATGGGGTGGAAATTAGAAAATATATTTTAATTATATAATTATATTGACCATACTGCACTGTTACCATATTTCTTCACAGAACTGATGTAAGTGTATGTGTAGCCATAAGTAAATATGTTTTATGGGGACCCTATACACATATAAACAATATGATATTTAAAAATGTATTAAATGCATGAATCAATGAGGTTGAGTGATGTATTGATGAAGATTTAAGATAATAAGTAGGAAGATTATTTGTTGTGCACAAAACTGTCTTTTCTTATTCAGGTCTAGAGACCATCTAGTCTTTTTTTTTTTTAATGTCCAATGTGACTTTTCTTGCTAATTTTGTAACTGCTACCATGAGAAAAAGGTAGCACTATTCCTATGACACTTGACATGCTCTTTTCAGCCTATTTGAATGAAAAAATGTGGACATTTGGCCTCTACTGTTCCCTAATACCACTTAATTAATGCTTCCCACATTATTACATGACACTGCCTCACCCATTGTGTTACAGAACCCCTGGGCTGCTCCAATTGAAAACAAACCCACGGGCCCTTTAGTTAGGGGCCCGATTGCCCGCCACCAAAATTATAACTCTCAATACCAGAGTTTAGTGAAAAGAAAAAGAATTGTTTATTTAACAGGTATATAGATTTAGTTATTTGCAGATTTCTGTTGTTAAGTCTTATATTCTTTAAAACACCTATAAACACATATCCTTGCCTCCCCCCTACCAAACCAGGCTAGCTTTACAAAAGTTAGAGAAACCGTTTCCCTACTTTCCAAACACAGTTCAGCTTTACCAGTAGCTGCCAATCACTCAGTTCTGATTGGGGAGGTCCTTTCTGTGCTGTGGTGCCCTCCAGCTCTCAATGCAGAACCGCCTGGATTCTCAGCCTCCTTGGAAACCGCCTTCTTCCTGCAAACCGCATGGATCTCCTCTGCTTCTCAAAACCACATGGCGAGAGCCTCTTAAAGCAGCCTGGAGACCCCTTCTCCAAGCCACATGGAGGGAGCACACGAGAGCGAGAGTCTCTTAAAGCAGCCTGGAGACCCCTTCTCCAAGCCACATAGAGAAGGCCCCTTCACCAAGCCATGTGGAGGGAGCACACGAGAGAGCGAGAGAGCGAGCGAGAGAGAGCGAGAGCTAAAATGTCCGCAGTTACTTATATATCCCTGACTGTGTCCTCTGATGCAGTGGGCATTGCAAACAGTTCTGACCATTCACAGAACCTTGTACAGGCTCTGTGTGCTTTCTCCATATCATCCCCTGATCTAAGACCCCTCCCATCTACCTGAGGCTTTGGATGCATTAAAGCCATTTTGCATAAGAAAGAGACTAGCCACCAGCCTCAGGCATGTGGAGGCATTCTAAAAGCTGCTTCCTTCTCCCCATCCCCCAGCTGCAAACTCTGGGGGTTTTTGGACTCCTGTTTCTGTAACAATTGTGCTACACATAAATATTGACTTCAGACTCGCTCAAAGGTTGTGACTATTGGGGAGACAAACTAGTAAAACAACAACAGCAACAACAACAACAAAAACAAAACACTTCCTTTTTCTTTTTAGCTTAAATGAGTTATGAACCTCAATATCAAACATGTTTACTCTTGATTTAGCTGCAAAGAATCTAGAGAGAAGTTTGAAACTTCTATCCCCTCACTTTTTCTCCCTCAGCTTATTGAGATATAATTGACATGTAACATTGGGTAAATAAAGTGGATACTGTGATGGTTTCATACACATATATATTGCAAAACATTTGCCATGGTAAGGTTGGTCAATGGATCATTCACTTTAGTTAGCATTTTGTCAGTTTTGTCGTTATGCTGAGAACATTAAAACTCTACTCCCATAGCAACTTCCAGGTGCAGAATGCAGGGTCAGGATTGTTAACCATGCCACTGTACCTTAGATCCCCAGAACTTTTCCTTATAACTAAAAGTTTTGAATCTCTCAAGCATTTTTTTGTTGTTGTTGTTGTTTGTTTGTTTCCCTCATCCCTTAGCTCCTGGCAACCACCATTTTGCTCTCTGTTTGAACAATGAGAGTAGGTAAATATTCCTGGCTTTGATTTTACCTGACATTCATATTTCTTACTTCTTATACACCTAAATATCCTCATCTAAATATTTTAAATCCATGTACTATATTTACTTTTTTTAGTGTTTGTGAGTTGGGAGCAGGTATTTTCCTGCGTTTCCTCAACTGTAATTAAAAATCTATAGAATTTCAGCCAAGATGGAGGCATAGACAGACATGCTGCATCTCCCTCCACAACTAAGAAGAAATTCAACTACCTAAAAATGAGAAACAACCAGAAGTTCTAGAAAATCAAGCTGCATGGAAGTCCAACAAACAAAGATATGAAGAAGAAATACCTATCCAGACAGATAGGAGGGGCAGAGCCTGGGTGGAGAGGACATGGTGTGGTGGTAGCAGCAGCAGCGGCAGTGGTAGGCTGGTGGAAAGCACAGTTACATATTTTAAAAAGGGGTCCCAATAAGACTATTAGCTGATTTCTCAAAAGAAACTCTCCAGGCAAGATGAAACTGGCAAGAAACATTCAAAGTAATGAAAAGCAAAAACCTACCAGTAGATGAAGAAACCACACAGACACTCTCCTCCTGAGGAAGGAAGGGAGGGGATTTTCTCTAGTGGAAAATTGCCCTCATTTCTTTATTAGCCAGGGTTTTTATCTACTTTCCACATGTGGAAATACATAAGGAAAACATGCAGCCCTTCACCAAATGGTAGGGAGTGAAAGGGAAATGTAGATCAATTCAGGGTTGAAATATCCAGGTATTTTACACAAGGTCAAAAACATTTCCTCTTACTTAATCATTCTGTTCTCCACCTTTTACTGACAAGGATTTGAGGCTATACAGAGAAAAACAGAGCAGGTTCCCTTTTTCTTAAAAGCCACTTTGTATTTCTATTCTATCTTTAAAATCCCCCAGAGGGTGGGATTCAGAGCAGACCTGGAAGACAACCTGCAAGCTAAGGGCTCAGCTAGGGGCGGCTCCACACAGCGGTCAGAGTCTTTTAAACCAAGCCTCTCTGCTTCCCATATCACCCCATGCATGTCTGTCCCCCACACTACAACCATGATCACTCTATTTAGCAAACCTGTCATTCAGAATAGAAGGGCAGAGAAAGTGCTTCTAGTACAAAGTAAAACTGAAGGAGTTCATCAGATCCAAACCACTGTTGTATGAAATGTTAAAAGGACTTGTTTAGGAGAAAGAGGATAAAAACTATGAACATTAAAATGAAAACTATCACAACAACCAACAACAGAAGATAGGGAACTGAATCAAAGGCAAATTAAATAGGCAATGAGAGTGGGAAAGGAATTATAGGTATGGGGAACATTATGGGGGGAGGTCAGCAGGGAGGGGGAAGGGGGTAAAGGAGGGAGATGGTACAGGAATTAAGAAGCATAGTAGGAGGAAATGGAGTAGACAGGAAGATGCTGAGAAGAGCTATATGCACAACCAATGGCCATGGACTAAGGTGGGAAACAACCAAGTGAGGGGTATCACTGGGTAGAGGGGAACAAAGGGGAAAAGAAATTGGGACAACTTAACAACATAATCAATAAAGCATATTAAAAAAATCTATATACATAGAGGTGCTGGGTAACATGTTTGAATTGTTAAAGTTTAATTTATCTGTTTCTTTTTTTCATTTAATATGATGTAAATAAGTTGTGACTATATTTATTGACATCAGTATTTCAAAGGAAGCCTCTTCATCTCTAATAAAGAAAATCATTTGAAGTAAATAGATTAGTTGTAATAATACATACTTGTCATTAATAAAGTAATTAAGAAAATAGAAAAAATCTATAAGCATATATTTTACTAGCATTTTCCTTTTTGTGAAACTATGGCTAGCTTGCTATACTATATTTATTTTTCTAAATATAGTGGTATTTTGTAAAAGGTTATAACTGCAATTTGTCATGTTCAGATTTTTCTAATGGTACACTTTAAAAAAATTATTGAGGCATAGGCAATTCCATTTCCTTAATCATGTTTACATATTAATGATGCATGAACTACTATGTATTTCTTAGATTTTTGAGGGAGAATATTGTTCTAACATGTGTTGCACATAGATAAAATATAATGCCACTTCACAACTAAACATAGGCAAATAAAATTAGATTTAGGGACTTCATCCTGAATTAAACTGAAGAAGTCTATTTGGCATATTGTGTTCCACATTTATTCTTTATTCAACTTTGATATTCCTTGGAATCTGTTTCAAGTGTGGATATCAAATTTAATAGAATGGAGAAATATATTTGTCTAATTGTATAATAAAACAAGTAAGGCAAAAATTTGAATACAATTTTCCTAATCCCTTCAGACTTTTAGCAATGAGACCAAGAATAAGAATTAAAAGGAACTGGTATTTTATGTAACTAAAATTTTAATGCCTCTAAATAAATTTTTTTCCTCATAAACCAAAGCAGGCACAGTGATTAGTTTAGATTCAGGGAAATTGGAACATCTGGTATAACATTTCTATCACACAGCTATTCCCCCTTGTCTGCAGCTAAAACTCGGACAAAATTTGGCATGTGATTCTATTTAATTTTGTTGTTAGCACATCTTCCCTTTTGTATTTTCAAATTCATCTACTATCTAAATTTCCACTTAATCATCGTAAATATAATATTGTACAATTTGTAGAATATTTTTATATCCTACAAGTTGTAGAATAGTCCTCCCAGTTTCTAATATTTTAAGAATTTACTAATTCTGCCTTAATTCTTTTGTAATTTAAAAATGTTACCACAAGCAGAAAAACATAATTGTCATTACTTTGATGTTTGTCTAATGGTACTACATCTATATAATATAAATAATTAAAATGCATTGTAATTTTCCTTTTAGGTCATATCCCATTTGAGGTGGAAGCGTGAAGCTATCATCTGAGAACAGGTTGGGTACCTGACCCCTTCACTAAGGCAAGTTGAAATCCGGGTTTAAACAAAAAAATAAATATTCCAAGTTCCTGAAGAACCAGTGTGAAGGATTGAGAGCATAGAATCCGATGTGGAATGAAGTCTATGCCCACTGAGCTATGTGATGCTCTTGATTAAAGGAGATAGTGACAGTACAGAAGGAATGCCTTTCTTTCCTCATGTGGATTAAAAGAAGAAAAATGGAAGACAACAGAAGAGAGGTAAGTGACCCAAACTGTTAATTCTGTTTTTCCATCTTTTGCTTCTGTGTTAGATAAACTGAGCTGAAATAAAGGCACAGGGACTGTGGCTAAATGGCCCGATTGTGTATGTGAAAGTGACAGCTAAGGCGCGGTCCCATAGAGAGGCTCAGTGTCATTGTCTGAGACACAGAACGAGACGAAGGGACAGCAGAAATTGAGTCATTTTTTCTGCAGGAGGCAGTGAACTAAGATCTGGAGGCCTGCCACCCATCTGTGTAAAGAAAGCATTGCGAACCTCGCTCCCACCATTTTAGGAGGTGACTGGCTATTTTCGAGCTTCAATGGCTGAGCTGAGAGTGTTACAAGAGACCATTGCCACCACCACACAAGCTGAAAGGACAGCGCGAAGACGGGAAGGAGAGATCTCACCAGGGCAAAGAAAGCCCCCACAGTCGCGGGGATCCACAATCAGGAGGGAAAGCAAAGGTTTGAAACTTGTTCCTGACGAGAAAGGGATTCAAGCCTCACATTAGGCACCTCAACCTTTCGGCTCTACTGGGAGACACAAGATTTCTAATTACCTGGCTTTGTTAACCAATGGGGATTACATCCAGGAAAACCATAGAATTGTAAGGAATGAAGAAAAAGCTCTTAAAGAGTTCCCATGAAGACTCATGTGTAGACTTGGAAACCAGCACAAATGAGCAGTGTGAAAAGTCCACAGGTAAATAAAGGAGATCCCCTTCTCTGGGAGTGCCCACAGGAGAGGTGGAATCTAGTTGGTTCTATCTCCAGTGACCAAGACATTGGCAGGAGACATTACTGCAGTCTCAGTGCCTTGCTAATGCCGGTGTTTGGGGGTGTCATTCTGAAGTTCACCCTCCAAATTTACTAATACCATTGGGCTCTCCTGCTGAGAGCCCCACCCATCAAGTGCCCAATCAACTGCCCACTTGCCCCATAGCTGGGCCAGGCTGTGCTTATGCTAATAATTGAATGGGATTTAACCCATTAACAGAATGAAGGATAAAAATTACATAAGGAGATACGGAACAAGATTGAAAGTAGGACATTCAGGCAAATAATCATATAATTGGAACACTCCATTCTTTCTATTACTGCCTACCTCCTTTGTTCCAGATACTGTGGAGAATTTGCCAAAATGATTATAAAAATACTACAGATCAGGAATTTTCAGAACATGAATTTTGTCATTTATTCAAGATTTCTAAAGTGAAGCATATAAGTGAGTTTAATCACTAGCCAGAAGCAAAGGATTATCGCTGCCAATTTTGAAAAATACAAACATTTTAAGCAAAAATCCCCTGTTTGAACACTTCTTTTAAAGTTTTAGCTACTTTAAAAATTACTTATGCAGACACTGGCTGATGTGGCTCAGTGGATTGAGTGTCAGCCTGCAAACCAAGTGTCGCTGGTTCTTTTCCAAGTCAGGGCACATAACTACGTTGCACGTCAGGTCTCCAGTTGGGGGCATGAGTGAGAGGCAACCCTCTCTCTAAAAATAAACAAACAAATAAATAATTTTTTAAATTGCTTATGCAAATATCTTTGATATGCATGTTTATAATTCTTATATTTATTTATGTAAGATTATTAAAATTAGAGAATCAAAGTAACGTAGCTGTGTGTGTGCAAACTTTTGAGACAGACACCATTGTTTTGAAATCTAGGTTCAACAGTTATGAGCAATGTGCTTCAACATATTTCATTATTCAGAGCTGCAGTTTTGTTTTGTTTTTTAATCTAAAGCGAATAATACCAATTCCTATTTCACAGACTTGTAAGAATGATACAGAAGGTCCTCCATCCTACAATTGGATTATATTCCAGTAAACCCCACTATAAGTTGAAAATATTGTAAGTCGAAAATGTATTTGATACACTAACCTACCAAATATCATGGCTTACCCTAGCAGTATTTAAACGTGTTCAAATATTTAAATAATACTATCCAAAAAATGCTGGCAAAACTGCACACTGTACATTATGATTTGTTTACCATTATGTTCTGACTGATGGAGATGCAGCTCACTGTCACTGCCCTGTATCATGAGAGAACAATAGCCCAGGAAAAGAACACAATTCAAAACTTGAAGTACAGTTTGTACTGAATGCATATTGCTTTTCAAACACTGGGACAAAGTAAAAAATTATTAAATCAAACTATAAATAATATACATAGAATAGTACTTTTACCACAATATTACTCAATATCTAAGTTCTATAATAATATTTAAAAACATATTTTAATACTGTAATATATTATCAAATTATAGTCTAGAAGTGAAGAATGTTTTTATTTTTTTTTGTTTCATCGAGCAAGGTATGAAATAGTAATTTTCCAACATCCTTAACATCCTGTATATTTAACTTTATTCTTGTTCAGATATATGGTTAAAGAATATTATTGTGCTCAGATTATAATCTAATTATAGTAGCTTTGTTTTCACAATCTTCTTTAACAGTTTTATCTATGTTTTTACCCATTTTGGAGACATATTTTTGTGTGTTGTGTGTGCTTTGTGTGTTTCATTCTGCAAAAGCTTTTAAAATTAGTAATACTTTATAAGCACTCATAAAATAAATAACTATTTTGAGACCATTGTTTTCTACAGTTTTTCTTTTCTGATGCTTTATTGTGGTCATGTTGTTTATACTATTTATACTTTCCTTTGTGATCTTTCTTTTTCTTTGACATATCATTTTTATGCTTTGACATAATCTGATCTCAAAATCAAAAATTATTATATTCTCATATATATTTTATAGTTTCATTTCTTAAAATTACTTATACTAACCTTTCTGGAATTCATATCATAATATGACGTGAGACTGGGGTATACCTGATTGTTTTCTAATTACCTAACCTATTATCACAATCCCTCTGACATTTTATTAATTATTATCATTTGTTTCTATCTTATTTTGAATGTCCCATTTAGTTGTCTGTCAATTAGATCTCTTAGTTCTTGAGGCAAAAAGGCCTCTTTTTAATTACATTTTTGCAGCTTTATATAATATAATTTGGTAATTACAGGGGACGTTTCTTTTCCTCATCTTTTTTCCCCACTTACTTTTATATTCCTTGCCTGTAGCAAAAGTGTGAGCATGAGTCCCAATCCTGTCCACTTTATGATCTGAAGTAATGTCTTTGAGGGATTTCTGGAAAGGTATACCTTCCTGATTGAGAGATTGAGAGAGACTGAGAGAGGAAGAGAGAGACACACAGAGACAGAGAGAGAGACGTGTAGACAGAGAGCCATCTTTTTGACTCCCAGATTGGATCTCAGATCTGGTCATATGAGTGTATGATGGCGGAAGTACACATAACAACCATCTTGTGAAAAATAGAATGAGATGAAGTTAACTTAGAATCCTGGCCTTGTTGAGAAGCCGAATATATAATGCTTGAACCACTTGCTCCTTGCATCTTTTAATATTAAATTATAAATTCAATAATTACATATCCTGCTCCTAAAACATTATGGCTGGCATATTTAAGTGATATTACTAAGTTGAAATGTCTTATTAAATGTCTTACTGATTCGATTATTTCCCCGCCTGATTTCTATCAAGTAAAAAACAAAGTTCTAAGGTCAATACTCAAAATTCTCCTCTACCTTTTTTTCTAGACTCATCTTTAGCTAATTAACAGGTGTTCATTCCTTTCCCCAGATTATAGCTTCCTCGGGTGCTGTTCAATCAATTCTAGATAGAACATCCTTCCTACTCATGCTTTTCTACTGAAAGTCTCTCTTGTTTTCAAGAATAGTCACAAATTCTAACAGAATTACACACATACTTTGTCTTTTAACTGAAATATGATGCCTCTTTACTCTGAAAATAAACGACATTTGGCTTATTTCATTTAAATGGCAAATGTTCACATGGGAATAGAAACCATTTACAGCCACACAGCTTGTTGTCTACACTTGCAGGAATTTAATATTTTATTGCTGCAACTAACGTAAATGTAATACTCCAGAAACTTTTTTTGTCCAGGGGGATTATGTTGCAATAACTTTATTGTTTTAGGAAATTATTGTATATTCATTTATATGAACAACAGAAGAGTCTATTTGCCCCATGAGAACAAATATCTCCTTCTCAGAATAATAAGGCCCAATTTAGGAGACAAAATAATCTTTACTTTCTCTAACTCAGAACCCTTCTCTTACTCTGTCTCCAAGTTATGAACTCTTATATCCACATTCTCTGCACATTGCCAAACTGGTCGCCTGTATGGGAAGTGTTGGGTAAATACAATTAATTCAAAATCTTCCAATGTAGGTACTTTCTACAATGGTAGTAAAGAGAACATTTTCATTACTGAATAAGCATGAATTAAAGAGGACTGTGATATGTATCAGAAGTAATCTCAGTGACTGCAAAGACAAAAGTAAATCTCACTAATTTATAAAGCCAGGCAGATGCAATTCATTCCATGCTTTCAAGCAATAACTAGTTTTGAAGTCAGATTACTTAAGAGCACTATTTGTCACACATAGTTCATCTTAACTTTACTTGATTATTGAGGTGACCACCTGTATAAATTAATTGACTTTATCCATAAGAAACACAAACTTTTCATCTCTAACAGGGTATCTCTGCAAGTTGAAGTGAAGCTCTCCAGAAGTTAGGCTCCTACCAGCCCACAGGGACTGGAAATTAGGGGTGCTATGCCCCTCGATGATTACATTTCAGAGATAGCTCCCAGGTCCTTGAGGAAGGCATTCCTAGGTCATAAAATAAAAAAATGCTAATCTAATCTTCAAAAGGATTTATATATATTTTAATGAGAAGAAAAAGTACTTTAAATGACATTTTTCTAAAGTAAATGCTCAAAGTAAAAGAACAGGAGGGGAACCTCTTGCCATATTTTTAAAAGGAAGAATTAAGCCTCTTATTTTTAATTGATATTTGTCCTTACAGAAGACCTACTTTTAAATGATATCTCCAAAACCTTTTCTTATTTCATCTTTACTGTATTTTTTTCCATTACCACTTAGTCCCCTTATATCTTCTCCCCCAGCAATCACCGCACTGCGGTCCATGTCCATGAGTCCTTTTTCCTTTTTGCTTGATCCACCCCCTCTTCTCCCCCACCACCAGCTGTCATCCTGCTCTCAATCTATGAGACTGTCTCCATTTTCCAGCCACTTCTCCAAAGATGACATACAGATGGCCTACAGACATACGAAAATATGCTCAACATCACTGATCAGAGAAATGCAAATTAAAACCACAATGAAATATCACCTTACACCTGTCAGAATGGCCGTCATCAATAAATCAACAAACAGCAAGTGCTGACAAGGATGCAGAGAAAAGGGAACCCTTTTGCCCTGTTGGTGGGAATGCAGACTGGTGCAGCCACTGTGGAAGGCAGTATGGAGGCACCTCAGAAAATTAAAAATGGATCTGCCTTTTGACCCAGCAATCCCACTTCTGGGCATATAGCTGAAAAAACCCAAAACACTAACTTGAAAGAACATAAGTGCTCCTATATTTATTGCAGCGTTATTTCTAAAACCTTTAGAATATACTGCCGTTGACGTCTCCCGTCTGAGACTCTACAAAGACTATCAAAACACTGGCTCCCCCCTACTGCAGAAGGAATGAACTTGTCTGTTTTATCCACAGGTTTTCATGGTGACATTTTCCAGGACCTGGCGATAGATGCCTACTATTTTATATCAGTTTTTGAAACTGCCACATATCCTCTACTAAATTATAAGCTGCTACTTGAATGAAGAAAATATTTCTCATGTAAATATACTTTTTTTGTGTTTATTTCCTCTGAGGTTAGCATAATACACTCATATTCATTTAATTTTCAATGAATCAATACATTTTCTTTTATAGTCTTGACAATATCTTGCCTATGTTTTGTGATGTAAATCAGACAGAATTAAAAATTAACTGACTCTCATGCTGAACACAATTTAATAACAACTACAAATGTAATAACACCTCTTGTTTAATGTAAACAAAAAATTAACTGAAACAATTAATTACAAATTTTTTTGTCATAAGTTAGTATTGTTTTACAATATCTGCAGTAAAATATATGCAAATACCACTATTTTAAGTGACAGCAATTACTAGATTTCCTAATGGACTTTTGAAATTACTTCTTATTCATCAATGAATTCCTTCTAGTTTTCATCCCCATGATTTTTGGGCTGGTTCTATATTTCCTAAAAGATATTTCTTTTAAAAAGTCCTCCAGAGATGCATAAATCTGCTTCCCTCTGAAAATGAACTCCCTAAAAGAAATGGCTCTGAGACAGATTTTAAGCCTTTCATTCCTCATTAACCTCCTGCCCAGGCAATGTACAGTTTCTCACTCATCACAAAAGCCACAGATTTCTTTAAACATTCCTTAATGCAATGGCTCCTGCTGTGACTTGACAAGGGGAAAAGGCTAGTACAAAGTTAGCTACGACCATTTTTTTTGCCCCAGAGTCATCAGGCAGTAACTACTTCAAGATCACAGATAAAATAGCAAAACTCAAAGTGGTAATGAAAAGTTCTATTCTAATTAGGGAGAAAAACCCCTGATAATACATTTCTTTACTTCCATCTAACTTGCAGGAGGAAGCCAGCTGAAAGTGCTGGAAAACATATTAGGGAGTTTATTTGACCTGTACATTGCAATTACCAAATATCTGCCAAGACAAGCAATTAAAGTGGGCTAGCAAAGAGTTTGCATTCAGGGAACATATCATCCTCGGATGGAGTAATGACATCTACATAGTTCTAAAAATACATGGTAGAATTAATTAAGTACATTTTTTTTTTCTATGTGCTGAATCATGTTTGGTAATTCTAGAATTTAACAATCTTTCCACTTCAGCCAGAGATACCCCTTCTCCAATTTTAGGTAACTACTATCATATGAATTAGTTATATATGTTATTCTTCCCAGATTTAAGCAAATAAGTGATTTGCAAACATAATATGTTATCCCATATAATAGTTTTAAAGAAAAATACACAGATTAAGAGGGCATAAAACAGGGGCATCTAACCTAGTCTGGAACTTCAGAGAGAGTTTCACAGAAAAGGTGAGTTAGGCCCTGGGAAATGAAAATTGAGCGGACATTGGCTAGGAAAAGAGGGATGAAGGAACTGTCTTCCAGCATTTGGGATGCGTGAAACTTTAGAGGAACAAAAAGAAGGTCAAAGGGACTGTACGTGGCTATGTGATGGGGAATGTCTCGGGAGCAATAAAAAAAATGGTCTGTACAGAAAATTTGAGGTTATGAGGGGGATATGATATAACATACAAACAAGGAAGAACTTTAAAGTTCCATTGGTCTAAGTAGAACTTTATAAGTACTAAAGAGCTGATGTGTTATAATAAAGTTATTTTA
Organism: Furipterus horrens; assembly: GCF_987537825.1. Lineage (NCBI taxonomy): Eukaryota > Metazoa > Chordata > Mammalia > Chiroptera > Furipteridae > Furipterus > Furipterus horrens. Next base: position 16,733,746 of record NW_028327171.1, read on the forward strand.
AAATGTATAAACATGCAAACACTCAGTAGAAATAAAAATACTTTTATTTCTATCTATGTTCTCCCAGGAAATGGAAACAGAGTGAGAGGAGAAGAAATAAGCAGGCATCAGGGAGATGTAGGAAGGATTTCTCTTTGTCCTATGTATAGCTATCTGAAAACATATCTGTCTTCATTCAGCAGCAGGCATTTGTAGGAGGTCCCCTGAAAATTTCAATATCTTTTTCTCAACTGTGCTATTATGAAATACAATTCTTAAATTATATTACCAAATCAATTAAATCAATGTGGTTAAAATTTCAACTTAAAATTAATCTTAATGCAAAACTATATAAAGCTCTATATGAGATTTAAAGTCAAAATTGTTCTTAAATATAACCTGCTGAGCCAATCTCAACTTTACAGTTGCACAGAGAAAGGAAATATAAATGCCTCAATTTTCTGTAATGTAACATCTTACTGAAAGGAACTGATGCTACTCAGTTGGGACCACAGATAAAGTTCTAAATTGAATGAATGAATCATTGGATTGCTGAATTGACTCACACTGTCTCATACTTTAGTGTTTACGTTAAAATTATTCTTTGTGGCAATAGATAAAATTGCATCTCTTGTGGATGAGTTCAATCACCTCAGGACATAAGGGGTTTATAGGTTAAATAAAAACAAGCACATTTCACTGCTGCAGACTACTTACCACCTAAAAAGAAAAAAAAAATATTAACTATACAGAAATTCATCATTTCTCAGAAAGAGAAAAGGTAAAATTGCTACAAGTCTCACCTGTCACTTTGAAATAAACTCTTGTTCCCCAAATATTGGCTCTGTATTCATCAAGGATGAAAGAACTGTCACTGTTGGCTCTAGCCTTTGGACCACAGGGCATTGGGTCATGTAGTTCAAGATAACCTTTCTCAGTAGCTGAAAGTTCTGTTGTCTTACTGAATAAGATACTACTACTGTTGTTAAACAGACTAATACCTATTAGTATTTAGCAGTAAAAATCCAGTTAAGCAATGGAGATAACTGAAATGATGCTTTGCGTGATTTTATTATTTTTTCACATTACGATTAATGCTATGACCGATTCCTAAGGATGTGAACTCAGAGTCAGTAAGTTTAAGAAATTTCGCATTAACAAATTAAGATTTAAATATGTTTCAACATATCATAATAGGAAAATGAGAAACCTAGATATATGCTTGCTTTTCTAGATCCTATTAATGACAATTAAGAAGACTGAGAGGAAAGTGAATCCCAACATATACACAAGTCATAAGACACAGAAGCTGGAAACATATTAACATAACATAGGCTGGCTGTGTTACATTACATGCCATTCATAAAGCCCCAGAGATGGTGAATTTTACCAACTTGCTTAAAGTTGTAGTCTATTCTTATTGTTATTCATAATGCATCTTGTTCTATGATAAGAATGAGCTCTTTGTTTTTTCTCCAAAAAGTCATATTTATTCCCAATACCACGCCTTTGCAATTGCTCTTGGCTTCAAATATATTTTGCTTCATTCTATATGCCAAATAGGACCTAAATTTCACTTGTTTACAGAAAGTTTTCCTGATAATTTTTCTTTACTGCAATAAGAAACATTCATTTTTAACCACAATAAAATTGATTCTATGGATATCTGAAGGGAGGCTATAAATCAGCTCTGAGTTTATTGAGCTCTCTTGGATTAGGCTGGACTTGACTGGACTGGACTCAGATTAGGTAAATGCATCTTCTAGGTACAGAACAGTATAAGGATTGGCCAAGATCTGGGATATGTTTATGTTAAAGCATGAGTCTGAAATAAATTACATAGATGTGCCCCAAAACTCAGCTTGAACTATTGTTTGTATGTTATGTCTACTCTCATTCCATTGGCTAAAAAAAGTCACTTACCCATGCCCTCATTGGAGCTGGAAAGTACACTTCCCTTTGTGGGGGATGGGATTCTGTAATAAACTTAGAAGGGAGAGAGCCGATATTCAAACAATAACACCAGTTGTTCAAATCTGTGCTCTTGATGGTATAACTAGTTTTCCTCCTGCATGAACAACGCACTTAGGACTTCACTGAGTGGTTTCAATTAAGATATAAGATGCCAAGTCCTACACCTCAACGAGGCCTAAATGCAGTTCCTTTTGAGCTGTAAACATGAGTGAATAATGCAAGTATATTCCCCATCCACACCCTATAGTTTATTCATTCATCGGCAGCCGTCCGTCTCGAGAGACGATGGTGTAGCTTCTTAAGAGTCTATCTGCACCACCGAGAATGGCTGTGCAGTCCGACTCGGGAGTGACATGGTATCTGTCTCCTCCCGTGTTGAATCGACATCTTGCGATGATGCTGGAGTGTCCTCTCCAGTGAAGCTGAAGCTACAGAGCCTGGGCAGGGTGATATGGAGGGTCTGCTGTTGCCCATGCAGCAGACCCCCCCTCTCTTCACAGCTGAAGGGTCCAAGGGAAAGACGGAGTCAATACAGCTTGGCTTCAGGTGCGCCGCAGGAGTTGCCGGTGTTGACTACAACGTCAAACCGCCTTAGGGACTCCGGCTCCGGATTTTCTGTCGGGGTTTACTCCCTTAGCCTTTCCCCTGAAGAGGTATGCCGCAAGGCAGTGGAGGTTTTTTGGAGTCAGAGTTTTCCTTCTCTGGTGTGCCCTGACTGGAAGATCGAACCAGCGACACTTAGCTCGCAGGCCGACGCTCAATCCACTGAGCCAAACCAGCCAGGGTACCCTATAGTTTATAATGAAATGGGAATAACTGTACCGAAGAAACATACTCACTCAGCTAGAGGAAGAAGAGGAGACACTCAGAGTCACTGCTCCATGGCAATTCATCTCTCGGTCACTATAGTGAAGGTACACCATTACTGATTGAAGGAATTTTCCTTGATGGGACCCCAGTTCTGCTCACTCCCATAAAGTAAATCACCAATCCCTGTTTCTCATGACTCTGTGCCCTCTGGGAGGCTCTTCTTTTTTCTATCACCCTCCTTAGCCATATCAGAAAGGCACATGGGAAAATATGTCAATCATAGAACCTGAATAACTTTGCCTGTTTCTGCTATTAGAAATTGAAAACCCAAGTATCATTTTGCTTTTAGTTACAGTTTTTCTAAACCAAGCTGGTGGAACCCATAGAAATATAATTTTCAAAAACTTGGTGGCATTTAGCTCTTTGATTTCAGTCGGCCTTTTGTGCCAGTAGTCACTCCTGTAATTTCTTTTGAGACATATTTCTTGTCTACACTTCTTCATAGACATTTTGATCTCATGATTCTTTGGAACCACTCATTTTGTCTCCTTTCCCTGACCACAAATCAGTAAGAAGTCTAAGCAAACAACCTGATGATCACCTCTTGCTCCCTACCTTGATTTTGTGGTTTTCTCAAGGCTTTGTCTTCCTTGACTTTTGTGGCTCATGTCTATTCTTAAGTTTATGTTTTACTGATTGCAGTTGAATGCATCTTTCAAACCCGCAAGTTCTGAATTTTGTGAATTCATTTTTGGTCTGTTTTATCTCTCCTTGTCAACAGCTTAACTTTTCCCCAAACTCACTCTTTGCAGTGGTATCCTACAAAATACAGTTAATTAATAAAGCCAGGGGCACAAATTCATTAGGTACATTACTTAGTTTATGACAAGCAATAGTTTTACAACTATTTCAGCTGGAATAACATAGATTGTCATTTACTTAAACTTCAGTAATGGTTTCTGTACTGCCTGACATATGGCCCAAGGTCAAGGGCACATTATTTTAGTTTTAATATGCTAGTATAACACTCTAACTGTAGTATTAACTTCTGCATAAGTTCTGCAATAACGATAGCGTCAAAATATCAGTATGTTACAAAATTTATGTCTTTTACAGTGAGGATAATAAGTTGGTGGCTGTGCTACTGAGCTCTGTGCCTCATGTCCTCATTCTGGAACTGAATGAAGCAGCCTCTATCTGGGTGTTGAGAGAATGAACAATAAAATGGCATTGGTCCAATCAAAATAGCATGAAGTATGATATATAAAACAAAATGGAGTCACTCATGTCAACCAAGATGACTGCCAGTCAGCCATGGCACATTGGTTCAAGAAGGAGATGATGTAAGTCAGAGCAGACACACCTGGCAATGAGACACACCTAAGATATCTGCACACATAACCAGAATAGCCATGTCCGCAGAGCGAGACCACCCGTAGAGAGGCTCCTTGGGAAGTTGCCCTCTTGTTATCAGAGGTGCCAAGACACTTACCAAGAGACCCAGAAAGGTGGTGGAGTACACTACTTCCAAGGTATAACTGAGGCAGGCTCCAGACCACTGCTGAGACAGCATGAGCTCCACATACCAGATTGCCACTCCATGCCATGCTGACCTCCCTTGGCATTGGCCACCAGAGGCTCTGACCTGCTGGACAGAGGACTCCACCTGCCCTGCTGCCGACCCAGCTCCAGAGATCCTTCCTTGCAAGATGTTGACAACTCCTCTGCATACTATGCTGTCTCTTGAACTTGCTGACTGAGACTACCACTCTGGTTTGTTATCCCCATTGATTGCTCTGTGTGTATGTGTGTTATATATACACACAATCTCTTAGATTGTTAGAGAGGCTATTAATGTATGTTGATGTTCTACTTTGATTGAACCTACAGTCAATAAAAGCTGAATGAAAATAGTTATTGTGTATTCCTTGGTGCTGGGTTGCTCAGTAGGCAGCTAGCCAAATAAAGGCCTGGCTGACTTATAGGGAAGATTATACCATGAACATATGCTAGTGACATTGGGACATGGTATTTTCTCCTGGAAGAGTACTGAAATAAGGGAGAGACTGAGCCAGACCATGCAATCATACTAAAGTCTATGTTTTCACATAACAAAATCACATTCACTCACATTCAATTGGTCTAAGCATACTGCATTGTTAAGTTCAAAATCAATATGCTGAGGAAATAATTTCCACCCATAGAACACTTGAGGAACTCATATGATGATGAGTCAGAATGCATAAATCTATTATAAGGGAGTACAGGTAGTTGGGACAACAATCTATTCTATAGCTTCTTACCTTAATGATATATCTCTTTATACTCATTGACATTTTATATACTTTATTATTCTAAACTCCTGTGTCAAGTTATTTTATGTTGGCTGTCCAAATAGATTGTAACTACATTGATGCTCATTCTGTATCTTCCATAAATCTGGTATGTTCCTGAGGATACAACACTTATTTATTGATCTAGGGGCCATAACAGTTTTAGACAATCTCATGTTTATGAATGAATTCAATCTACCTCCAGAATTGTGGCTTTCATGTGGGGAAAGCAGGGAAGGTGTTAACTGTTTCTTAAATATTCAGATTCTTAAAATACTGGATTCACTCTATTCTTATCAATTTTAAATTGTTGAAGTTGAAGTAAAAGTTAATCCTTTTAAAGAACTCCCATATTTTTATTTTTAAAAATTTTTACTAAAGATAGTCTATTTTTGTTTTAGGAGATATATATTCAGTAAGCTTTTGGAAAATATAAATAGTAAGTAAAATATCTAGGAGAATTTAAGGGAAGAAAACACAAAATCCTTTCTCTTTAACAACAAGAAGAAATGTCCTCAATGTCAACTGTTTGCATTCCTACTACAAGGTAGTATTATTTTGGAATTATAGAAACACTTTGAGCTAGGGAAAATTCTATTAGCATGATTATGAGTCATAGAAGATCCTTGGAGCAGTTCCAGTGTCACTGAGAATATTCTATAACTCCTAAAGTTCCAGAGTTTGGAGGATTGTTCTGATTTTTCTAATGATATAACAAAATTTTAACTCTTTAAGTATGGATTTGTCACACACTATTTGTTATTATTAGTAAACATTTGCTTAGTCATTCAAGTAATAAATTATTATCTATATAACTTTTGCAGGAGATATTTTTGTCTTACATGGATAAAGTGTACTTAACTTCAACAGTTTAATTATCTAGAAAATGAACTATATAGCACAAAACATAAAAGATGAAAACAGTGTGTTCAGCACAGGACTGAATTATTACAAAATAATATGTAGGACCCAGAAGATCTGGCTTAATGTTACCTGCCTGAAGAAAAATGTTTAGTTGAGGAATTTATTATTAAGGTATATTTTGAAAGATGAATAAAAGTTCAGTAACAAAGAGAGGATAGGCATTGAGTACAAAAGAAAATTTTATATAATATATATATAAAAAAGATATAAAATATAATGTTGGATTCTGGGAACTATAATTAATTTCAGTTACCAAAGTATAAAGTATAAGGTGTGATATAGAAGAAATAAGTTTGCAGAGCAAGGATTGAGACAGATCATGATGGGTTTAGAATGTCATGCTGTAAGATTTGCAACCAAACATGTGGGATACAACATTAACATAAGAGCCTTTGTCCTTCAAAGTGTGAGCCATTTTTAACAATAATATAGTTTTTGGCCCAGTGCTCATTATCAATATATTTTTTTGTTGAGCCAATGAAAATTAGTATTTGTTAGTAACTTTATTGAAAGCATCTGGATATTTAAGAATCTGAAGAATTTTAAATGAGTGACACATTTTTACTTTATATGATCAACAGTTAAAAATAGTCCAGTGACCCAAAATCAGACCATAGCTGTTTATATAAATTTCCAGATAGTTCTTGAATTCATAACCTTCTCTCCAAAACCTCAAGAATATGCCATCAGTTTTGAGGCACAACATTTTTCTAAGTTTAATTAGTTATCCTTGAATCTGAAGCTCACATATAGGGAAGAAACTGTATAATTCACACATCTCATAAGGAGTTTTTGTCATCTAAATCAGTAAATTACCTTTGAACTTGTGACTTGTCAATAATTCTTGAAATTATGATTTTCTTGAGTTTTAGACATTTCAGCCACAGAGAAAAAGGAGCTGCTCAGTCACTCCTTGCTGCCAAGCAAACCCTAAGCGTGTGTTACATTTTAGGGGTAAATAGAAAGCTCCTTGAAATGACAGTTCTCTATAAAGATGGGATCATCGTTACTCAGGGTTTGTTATTTTATTATTAGTTTTAGAAAAACATTTTGTAAATATTTATTTCTACATATTGTTAGAACATTTTCTTTTTTATATTACTTACAGGGTAATTTTTAAACTTTTAATTTTAAGATAACATACTATACTCATCCAAAGCTACCACAAAATATCGTTGCTTTTTAAAAAATAAATTCTTTAATTCAAAATTTTTCATTTTTAGAGTAGACTCTTTAATTGGTATAGAAATATAGAATAGATATGTCTATTGCATAAACATCTGTTCGTTCAAATTTATAGAGAGCAGTCAGGTTCATTAAAAGTAAAAATGGAGAAAATGATGCTTTTAAATTACAGAAACTAAAAGAAATGTATGTGATAAATTAGGTGATTTAAAGTTTGTATTTCTTGAAGTTACCATTTACTGGGTCAGAAACCAATTGTATCACTATCTTCTTTAATAGTTTTTCATTCTAAGACCTTAGTTGAATAGATCTATTTTTTAAAAATAATTACCTACTCAACCATTCAGCTAGATAAACCACAAAGACAAACCTCATCACTGTAACAGATCTTTAGCAATGGAAATCATATACACATTTCCAGCAATTTCTCTAGTCCAACATCTAATTATGTACATACCCATTACTTATTTCAGAGAAGTGAACGTCAAGCTAATTAGGACTTTTATTAGGTCCTTCATCCATATAGAAAATAAAATAAACTGTGGTCAGATTCCCTAGCAAACTGAAATGCACACTAAATGCATTCCAAGATTTTATTATCTAAATTTGTTGCTGCTAAAATCCAAATCTTTTATAAACAATTGTCAGTACTAGTCTACAACTTCTTGTACTCTTTGACTTCATCTGTACTTTGGATGGTGAAAATGGTATTGATTAGATGTAGCCAGTGAGTCTCTGTGCCCAGGGAAAGAGCTTCTTTCTTCTCTCTCCACAATGTCACCACTGCAATGGGCCTTGGAGAGCATGAACACAAACCTCATTAGGCCCCTTGTCTTTGTGCAGCAGACACCAAACGATGGCAAGAACAATGAGTTCTGAGCAGAAGCGACTTAAGTATCTCCTAAAGTTAGAGTACTTAATTGTCAACTTTGGACCCTTCGGGGCCTGAATATATAACTAACAATCCTCCACTGCCTTCACTATGTTGAACATGTCACATGAAAAAAAGAAAAACTTGGATGATTTTAAGCAGTTGAGTATTATTTATTTTATTTTTCATTTCTTGCACCCTAATAGTAAAAGATTTAACTTTGTTACATTCTATTCTCTATTATAATTAGAAGCATGCAGCTGCTTGCTGACTGGTCTTACTCTAATTCAGGGCTGCTGACGACATGTGACCCCTTATTGCTGTCCTGCAATCCAACCATATTTTCCTAGTCCATTTAACCTCCCACCACCAACAAGTCTAATATACCTTCTCTGATCTCAGAAAAGTTCTTCTATACTTCATATGTAATAACAGTACCAGAAAAAATGTAGTGTTGATTCATTGAATCTAGGTATCAACCAGACTCTGTGATCATTGTTTCTGTATTGATTTAATAAATATGTTTGGGACACAGAAATGTGAAAGTTAAAACACATACTTCTCAACCTGCTCTGTTATTTTCTGACTTAATTTAAGCATTGCATCTTTGTTTTCCAAATTTAAAATAGCTATTATTTACTTAGTGCCTGCAGAGTGCCAGGCAATTTTTCCACTCTTTATAAGTAATATCTCATTTAATTTCCAAAATAATACTGTTACATAGTACTATTACCCCCCATTTTCAGAAAACAAAATGATGGCAACGATGTTAAACACTCTACCTGAAATTACACAGACAACGTACGTGTGGGGTTTGGACTGGGGTTTACGGTGGGTTCCAGAGACCAAGGATCTACTACTACAAAACTTGCCTCCTACAGAACATCAAAAAGAGTTTGAACAGAAGCAAGAGAAATAAAGAAAGTTAAATCACTTCCTGAAATCCTAAGTTAAGAGTCATTAGATTAAACTTCACCTAGAAAAAAATATTAGCCTCAGACCTGAGTTGATTTGATAGTGTTTGTCCATGTTCTGGGGCTACAAAGAAAAAGGATGTATTGCACTTTGCTATTTTTGATAGTTAATTAATTACTGTATTAACTCCAATAACATTTTGAATAATAATATATTTACTTGGTGCTTCAGACATACTTTGTTTTGTCACTTATATGATTTTAATTTATCTTGGTTTCTTTTATTGTGAAATATCAAATAGGAATTCTAAATGACATCATTGTGTTTAAGTGAGAATTTAGCCTGTGTAACATATTACCCTTTCTGGGCTTTAGTTGATTTGGGATATGCTGGTTGGGCTGGCCTCTGTGATTAAACTGCTTCCTAAGGATTACCAAATGGATTTCTGGGCAAGCACAACTCATTAATTATTATCGAATGCTTAATATTTTCTCTAAGCTTGGATCTAACTACTCCCCCGGAATTTGCAAGCACAGATCCAGATGTAATATAGAAGACATAGACTCAAAATCCATCTGACAGAATGGTGGTGAGAACAGAAAGCCATAAAACACAGATTACAGGAAAAGATAATGAGTGCCTTACAGAAAAATGTTCTTTTTTATGAGAAAAGATCCTGGTGTCAGGGCAAGACTCCGCAGAGGGCCATGTGGTCAAATGAAGCAGCCATTTTGGGTAGAATGTAAGGCTGCTTATTAATCTGCCAACAATCTCATCTAGGGCATCTTGGAAAGAAGACTGGGTGATAAGATAAAAAGACTGTGCCATTGAGAGACCAAAGTGTGCTCTGTAATCTTTTATAAGAATCAAACATGCTGAAGGGAAAATATTTTCTTATCTTCCAGAGAAAGAAATAAAACCCAGGGATACAAAAGCAGGCAGAGATGAGATGATGATGACCTTGGAGTGGGGGCTGCAGTGGAAATAGTTCCCCAAGGTTGTCTGAGGTCAAGTGATGTTAGAGTCTGCTCAAGGAAAGCACTATTCACATAGCAGATAACTGCAGGTGGATTGATGCAGAACAGAAATGATGTGGACAAAAAAAAGCAATGGATGGTAAGGCAACAGAAGGTTAAAGGACTATAGGCCACCAGGATGCAATTTGGATTTCTGTGAAATACTTCTACTTTGGGAATTCCTAGAGTCACAAACTGAGTAATGGCCTGAGACTCTTATTTTTGGTGGGTGATGTCTAGTATTCCAAGGAATTGAGGGCAAACTGCCAAAGTGACTTTTCTAAAATCCTTAATCTAATAGGTTTTAGAGCACATGTGGTTATACCAAATAAAATGCCTGGTAAATATTGTTAGTACACATTATTTGTTTTAACAATTTTGTAACCCATTCCATATAGATAGAAAAATGGATTTAATGTACAAATTATTTGGACAAGAGTTATTACATTGAATGGAACCATATTTGTAGGTGAGAATCAAACTAATTTTGAGCCCTGGCTGGTGTGGTTCAGTGGATTGAGTGCCGGCCTGTGAACCAAAGGGTCGCCGGTTCGATTCACAGTCAAAGCACATGCCTGGGTTGTGGGCTAGGTCCACATTGGGGGTGGGTGAGAGGCAACCACATGTTGATGTTTCTCTCCCTCTCTTTCTCCCTCTCTCTAAAAATAAATAAGTAAAATATTTAAAAATGATGAATTTTGAATATTTAATGTCACCTCGACATGTTTTCCACTAAAAAACTATAGTTCCATTCAAGTAACCGAAATAATTAAATTTTCATGATATTTTTATAAATCCCTGCTTGCTTATGCTTAGTTCAAATGGGTAAAAAATTGCCAACTTTCTATCTTCTTTTGTAGCAAGTAAACTTGTCCTAGAAAGTGAATTCAGAGATTACTATACTTTTTCCATTATAGTCTGTTTGTGTAAACCTTTCTACATTGTCAAAATAAAGACTTTATTGAAGGAAAGTGAAATAGAAAGGGACTAAAAAAATAAAGTTGATGGATTAGCTCAGTGTTTCCCAGTAGAAAATTTTTACCCTCTTATGTTTGGTAGTTTCTTATCTCAGTGCATTATACCTCTAGTTTTTATCAATTACCTGAGGGGCACTTCTCTGCAAATACTTTCAATTCTATAGACTCTTCTCACAGACCTCCCTGTTACCTTTGGCTCTTTATCACTGGTTTCTATCAGATGCTTTCAAGAGAACTATTCTTTAGTCAATTCTTAGAATGTGAGCACTAGCCTGTTTCAGATTTTTTACCTGTAAACTAGCGAAGGATCCCAAGAAACCTATTTTAAAAAGCAAACACCATTTTGTAAAGGCAAAAAAATCTCTGATTCATTCGTCATCAAAATTTTTTAAATAAATTTTATTTTTATTAATTTGTACTTTTCTGCAAAATTCCTATATGGTGATGTACAGATATAAATAGATGATAGATGATGATAGGTAGATAGATAGATAAATAGATATTTAGAATCAGGTCTTCTATTCACTGTCACTGACTAAATATTAAAGAACAATGTTCTTTACTGTTAAAACTTGTGCAGAACTTCAGAAGTACAAGAAATATAATATTCTTAATATTCTCTAAAAATTACAGTCAACATTACAGTAACACATGTTCATTGATATGGTGATTCCAATTAATAAACACTTTTCATGTTAATATTCATTCAAAAACACTCATGACTGAAATGATGAATTTTAGATTTTACATATTATTTTATATTTTGGTAAAAGACAAAAATAAATATAATTTTAAAACACTGGCTATATAATAAAGTTGAAGAACTCACATTGATTCCAATACTTAAAAACTTGCAATAATTATGACTGTGGCATTATAAAAAAGATTGAAACTTAGATGAATGGAACAGGTTAGAGATACTAGAAAAAGTTTCATATATATAAAGTCAGCAATTAAGCAAAAAATTTAAGTGAAAAATTATAGTCTTTTCAACAGAAAATACTAGAACAATTTGACATCTCTTTGCAAAAATCTGATAATATAAAACAATAAATTAAAAATGAATCATACAATTTAATTGAAAAGTCTAAATTTGTAAATTTTCAGGATAATAGGACAAAAAAAATCTTTGTATACTTGCATGTAGACTAGTATCTCATTGTGATTTTACTTTGCAATTTCCCACTATCTGACAATGTTGAACTTTTTTCCCATGAACTTATTTGCCATTTATATATCTTGTTTCATCAATTGCTTAAATATTTTTTCCCATTTTTAATTGGGTTATTTTGTGTCTTATTGAGTTTTGAAAATGTTTTATATATTTTGGATATAGAAACGTGATTATGTTTTGTAAATACTTTCTTCCTATCAATGGCTTTTGTCTCACAAATTTAACATATGGTTTTCATTCTCTTTGAAATAAAATACTTTTTACTGTCTTTGGTAACTTTCTTTTTGACCCAAATGTCATTTAAGAATATGTGGTTCAGTTATTAAATTTTTCAGGGTTTTCCATATCTCTGGATCTTTCTGTTTTTGATTTCTAGTTTAATTTTGTTGTAGTTAAGGCATTACTTGGTGTGATTTTAATTATTTTTTATTGCTGAGACTGTTTCTTTGTTTGCATTTGTCCTTTTTTTGGGGGGGGGCAATAACACATATATCTTGTTCAAAGTAATCTATGCATTAAAGTGTTCTTCCCTCCCCCCATTGCAGCTTCTCTTATAGCATTCACGTCTCTCTTGAAATGTCTTCATTCTCTACTAGTTTGTCATATTAATCACAGTTATGATAAACTATCTCTCTGTGAATTCCTTTAATAGGGGTTCATCTTTGAGTCTGGTCATCTTGATTGCTGTGAAAATTGGGAATACTTTTTTTTTCTTTTTCACGAGTTTCATATTTTGTTCTTGAACCTTGAGTTTTCTGTGAAGAAGAGTAGAAACTGGATTACAGATTCAAGGAAACACTTTAATTTTGTAGTGTATCTGCATTTCCATTGTTGTTTAAATGGGAGTGATGCTTTTTCAAGATTCTTATATCGCAGGAAGCTGTTGAGTCAGAAACCATTTTGAGCATAGTAGTGACATGATCTGACTTACATCTTTGTTAAATATAACTCTTGCTGCTCCGTGCAAACTGTCAAGTAGAACCTGAAGAAATAAGTCAGCAGCGTATTTCAATAGTACAGACAATGTTTGAGCAAGTGAAAAATTGTCAAATTCATGATATAATTTAAAGGAAGAACCAAGAAGATTTTTTTCATGGATTAATGTGGACTGTGTGGCAGTCGAATAAAGAAGATTCTGAAGTAAATGTCCTTAGTAATTGGATGGATTGTAGTGACATTTACTGAGATGGAAGATAATGGGTAAGCAGCAAGTACTTCCCAGGAGCAGGGGAGAGGAAGACGCAATCATTCATTCATTTATTCACCAAGTAATTGTTAAAATATTGTTTTATTTGAAATGATAAGAACTCCCTAGGTGAATCAGATGTATTCTTTGTCTTTGAAGTATGAGAATTTATAGAATTATAAGCAGGAAATTAAAATTCAGAGTGACAAGTTATAAGACAAAAGGCATTTGGACTATTAGGAGAACAGTAAGGAAGAGAGCTGATATTATTTGACTCTAAATGTAGCTCTGACAAAGTATAGGAAATCTAATTTTAAACTTGAAATTAAAAATGCTCATTCAAGCACTTAAAATTTAAAATATAAAACTAAAAGTAAGAATGTCATCTCCCTAATTCATTTCTTCAGTACTCTCTGATAATTTGATATTTAAATATTTTACTGTTAACACACAATTCTCTTCCTGGTCTTACCTCTTTTTAATTTTATTGTTTAAATTTACAAAATTGTTATTTCTTCTGTCTCTTCTATACTTGGTCATATGATATTTTCTCAGGCAGAAGTGTTTTCTTCACCTACAACTCCAATTTCAGATAAAATCATACTGAATCTTAGATAAGCAGCTCAGCTGTGATCTCTTAGTAACTTTCTTGCAACATCGTAAAAAGAATAAGCTTGTTGTCCTTTCTGTCTTCAATTATTTTTTAATACTGATTTGATTTTCTTATCCCTTTTTTCTTTGTATTTTACATGTTTGCTTAATTGTCTCTACTTAAGACTCTTAGTCCCCTTTACTTTTTAATTCATATCAGTTATTAATTTTTAATTCATAACAGAGTGTGTGATATATGTAAGATGGCTTATAATTGTTTCTGCAGAAAATAAATGCATAAATGAAAAAATCCATTTATGAAACAAATACATTTTTGAACTATCAAGTGGAGAAAACCCATTGTCTCCTAAGCATGTCCTCATTTTTATAAAAAATTAACATGTTTACTTAGAATTTATGAGACTAGCATGGAAATATTGACTTTGGCACGCTTGAAATAGTCAACATTGCTCTAAAAGAATCCTATAATGTGACTTGGATGAGTGTGTATGTGTGTGTGTGTGTGCGCGCGTGCGCACACGTGTGTGGGTGTTGCCAGAAAAGGGACGAAAGTGTTGATGAGTAGGAGAAAGATGTTTGTAATGGAAGAACAGGAAAATAGCATGAAAATAAGGCTGAGTTTCTTTGGGTAAAGAATGTGTCTTAATTTTTTTTATTCCCAGAGTCTGACATAGGAACTAGGCAAAGATAAATGATTCTCTAAAAAGATTACTATTGACTTTCATGTCTTAGTACTTCCAAACCAAAATATACTTTCTCCACCATCTATCAACTTATCATGTTAAGTTTTTATTTATATTCTTTATATATAACTGGAATAAGAAGCTATATAGAGAAGTACAAAATTCTTTTATAGCAATTATGTATTTACCTATTAGCAAGTCATATATAGTCAATTCTGCACTGTAAGATTATCCGTGATTTTATTAGTTATTTGAACAAGGGAAATGTGTCACCATCTCCTCATACTAGTTCACAGGATCTAAATATAATTTTTAAAAAATCTAATCCCAGTTTAACATGTGAGCATTATGGCACAAAATTCTTAAGCAAGATTAATCGGGAAATTTAAACTGTTGAGTTAGGTTTACATATGTAAGTGTATAATGAAAGGATTTACACAATGAAGAAATTTGAAGTTAACTATAATTGTCTAATACATTTCCAAAGATATTTATGGAAATATGAATAATTGTTTAAGCAAATTGAATCTAAGAGTGGCAGAAAGCCTGCCAGACTGTTTGTCATCTCTCTGGCAGTTACTAAACTGTAGACCAAGATGCTCCCATCAACTTCTGGTAACTGTAGGGTTATATCCTTTTAAATAATATTGACTTTTCCTTTGTAAATTGGTGCTTTCAGCTAATTTTTTTCAAACTGCATCTTAAAAACAAATTGTGAAAGTAGAAATTGCAAAATTTTTTAAATTAATAAATTAATTAATTTGGGGGGGGAGAAATTGCAAAATATTATGCTAAGACTTTTCAGATTGTAATTTTGTATACATTCGAATTTAAACTTATGGCCCAGCTACATTATATCAGCATTTTTATCTCAATGGAACAAGATAGAAACTTCACAAATCTTTACTGAGCAAGTTATTCTATATTTATTTGATATCCTATGGTTTACCTATACTATATTTTATGAATGTCTGTTATTTTCTGAGCTAAGACACAATGAGGTCTTAGGGAATTTCAGTATTTTGCTTTGATTATTTGTGAGCAAAAATATCTATGAGAGAGAGAGAGAGAGAGAAGAGACTGAGAGAGACGGAGAGAAAATGATGTGGTGGGATCCTGGGCTGGGTCCAGACTAGGCCAACTTCCTCATAATCATAATGATTCATAACTTGATAGCAGGGGACAGATTTTTCACATGCGCATGTGTGTGTGTGTGTGTGTGTGTGTGTGTGTTTACAACAAATAGGACAATTTTTCCTGGTTAAAATGAAAGAAAAAAATTTGCTGTGTGACTCAAGTAAATAATAATTTTATGTTTTATCAGAATAATCTTTACTTTTCTATTTGGGGATGAATAAAGGAAATTTGAAAATTAACAAGCATTTATTCCTTCAGCAAAATAATGTTACATCAGCAGCTCATTATTTAAAGAGAATTGTTGACTTATTTTGTTTCATCTGGTTATATGTGCTTGTTTATGTGTGCCTTGCACATTACTTTTGCTGTAGCTATAGATTTTTCTTTTCATGATATAGATATGTTAGCAGTATTTTGATATCTATCTGATAGAAAAACATGAGTAATAGGATTATGTATGCATTTATTTAAAATAATTATTAATAACAGCAAAACCTGACTTGTGGAAATATAGTTTCTATAAGGCATTAACTTGGTTCATGGTGTTGTATTACATGGTACCTTTTGTCCCTTTGTTAAACTGAACTGCTATTGAAATAACATTTTCATGATTCTAAATGTTTCAAATGTATGCAGGTGTTGTACTGCATGAGAAAATGTGCATTTAGTATGTGGAATGGACTTAGAAAAGGAGGATGACTGCTCTCCTGCAAACTTTAAATAAATCAGGTCACAAACTGCATGTAAACCTTATTAAATATTAACGCCGGATGACATTGAAACAAATTTGTATTACTATTAACCTGGGAAAAGATCTTCCAAAGGAATAGCTAAACTAAATAAAACAAATATGCTATAAAGTACTAGTTTTAAAACCAAGCTTATAAACTATCTTCCTAAAGCTCGTAGGACTAATAGGCAGGTAGCTGTGACAGTAGAGGAAAGCTGGGAGCTTGTCACCACAGAAGAAAATCCTCAGACATGAAACATGTCCTAACGTAAAAAATGGAAGTCATGTAGATCACATGCATTATGTGCTTTTTTTCAGCCTTCTTTCCTTTTTTCTTTGTCCAAGTATTGAACTTTATTTTTGAACACATTAATTAATGGGACTTATGCAAGAACTATTGTGTTTATGATGGTGAAGCTGTCTTCTTGAAGGAGGTGCTGATTATAGTTCAAGAAAAATTAGATTAGGAAAGCTACCATACAGTGGCAATTACTTGTTTTTCTTTTTGTATGTTAAGTTTCAGTAAAAGATAAATAGCTATAAGCAGTGGAACTCAGTGTCTTGACCCACTCTACTCTCTTTTATAATTAGTAAAAAAATTCTTACTGACTATACTTAAAACACAGGAGTGAGAGAAAGAGAGAGTGACTTTGTTAAGTGTGATCCTTAGAATTTAAACTATAATCAACATTAGAGCCTAGGTCTCGTAAAAATAGTTTGATATATATAAATAGATACATGCATACATATATAAATGCCCTGGCTGGTTTAGCTCAGTGGATTGAGCGTCGGCCTGCGAGCTAAGTGTCGCTGGTTCGATCTTCCAGTCAGGGTACATCAGAGAAGGAAAACTCTGACTCCAAAAAACCTCCGCTGCCTTGCGGCATACCTCTTCAGGGGAAAGGCTAAGGGAGTAAACCCCGACAGAAAATCCGGAGCCGGAGTCCCTAAGGCGGTTTGACGTTGTAGTCAACACCGGCAACTCCTGCGGCGCACCTGAACCCAAGCTGTATTGACTCCGTCTTTCCCTTGGACCCTTCAGCTGCGAAGAGAGGGGGGGTCTGCTGCATGGGCAACAGCAGACCCTCCATATTACCCTGCCCAGGCTCTGTAGCTTCAGCGTCATCGCAAGATGTCGATTCAACACGGGAGGAGACAGATACCATGTCACTCCCGAGTCGGACTGCACAGCCATTCTTGGCGGTGCAGATAGACTCTGAAGAAGCTACACCATCGTCTCTCGAGACGGACGGCTGCCGACGACATATATAAACAAATACATATAGAATGAGGAATAAAAAAATCTTTTTATCTATAATTGATTTATTGGTAGCCCACTATATTATTAGTAGTCTATAGATATTATAGTAGATAGAAAAGTAAGCTATAGATTCTATCTTCAAGGGAAATATCTTGTGAGGAAGGTAGGCCATATTTATAGGTGCTAAATTGAAAAGATAAATTATGAAAGAATCTTGAATGCAAGGCCTAGAATTTTCAACTTCATTCTGAGTACAAAGGAGAGCCACCAACTTTAATGAACAAGGTTTGGCTATAGATATGATTCATTTTAGAAAAAGGAGTCTATCGACATTGATATTCAAATGTGAGGACCATTTTGTATTCATCTTTTACTGAAATATTCTAATATAGTTGATACTGCCAGTTATTTTCTCTTTGAAATGCTCACATCGCTTAAAATCAGTGCTCTGGATTCTGCCAGTCCTCCTTGACTCTCTCTAACCATTCTTACTTATTCACTTGTATGAGTTTAACTTTTTCTTTCAATGTTGACATTTATTTGCAATGTTAGTATTTTATTGCATTCTACCCTCAATTAAAGGATCTTCTTATTTATCTTGCTCTCCATGGGTGATCAAATAAAATTACCTGAACTCAAATACTATCTAAGTGCTGATGCCTCTCAATTAAGTCTTCGGCTTCTCTCATTTAAGCTGAGGACTCACATATTAAATTGTGCATTCACACTTTCACCTGAATGCCATAGATATGTGACGATACTCAATAGTGAATTCCTCCTTCTCACATAGTATACAGTCATTGTATTTTGACTACCCAATATCAAGGTGCCCTTCTTGACAGCATGTCAGTTTCATTTTAGGGAAACATCTCACTTGTATTTCAGTGCATTCTCGTCAGTTCAGGGTCTCTGTCCTCTCACTACAGAAGCCAAAGGAAATTTTGAAGAACATTGTGTACAAAAAGTGGGCCACATACTAAATTTGACAAACTCAGGGGAGGTCGGCATGGTGGGACTTGGAAGAAATTCAGAGACTGAAAGTAACCACATAGGGTAGTCTGAAATTAAAACTTCTTAGTAAAAGCAAGTTATGGCTTTTAGACACTTAAGTTGGTATTTTCCTTGACAAAAGTCAATCTATACCATAATTGAGCCTGAGCCTGCCTGTTGCATTTTTGCATTTAGGATCACATACCTTTGAAATGTCAGAGTAATCCCCCTTTTCCAGACCCCTCAGGGTACAATCTCCCATCAGAACATGAGACCACAGAACCCCGCGTTGTTATCTTGTTCTTCCATATATCATCTCTATGTGATGTCAATGCTAACTGTTAACTATCCTGTACCTGCCAATGTAAAATAAGTACGTGTCTATCAGTTTTACTCTATCCCATCTCAGAGATTTTCCTGCTTTACTTTATCCCACCTCCCTCATCTATCACCATTGGATTACATGTAACCCCCTTATGTCTTCTCCTTTGATTTTGATGTATAAAGTAAGTGGTAAACCTGCCATTGTCCAGGGCATTACGTCAATTTGTTGAGAATTTGCTTCCTGATCATTGTCTTCAGATTGGTTCAAAGAAACTCATAAAAAAGTTCTTACAGGTTTGTATGTGTCTTATATTAATAATATAAAATGCTGTCTTTCCTAGATCCCTTCTATCATCCCTCCATATAGTCAAAGGGTGAATGCATTACCAAAATCCCAGACAGGGGGATTTTCTCTCTTTCATTTTGAATGTCAAGATTCAAGGGCTGAACACTCAGCCTATGTGTCTCAATGATGGCATCTTGCTTGCATGATTGAGTAGTTCTGCCAGCCTCAGTGCCTTCCTTAGTTTCTGTCCTATTTTTGTGGTACTATCTCAAATATAACCTATCTGTTATCTTCCTGTATAAGGTAGTTGTCACTGTGTAACAAATTAACCGCAAAATGTAGCAGTTTAAAATGACTAATGTCTCATCACTTCTGTGATTCAGGAATCTGGGCGTGGCTTAGCTGGAGGGCTCTGGCTCAAGGTTTCTTATAATCATGCTGTTGGCAGTGCTACTGTCATCACCAGGCTCAACTGGGGCAGGTATATCCAATTTCAAGCTCATTCACCTGGCTGTTGGCAGGTCTCAGAATACCTATTTCTGAGTTTGCTATATAGGATGCTACACAGGGCCTTCTCATAAAATGGCAACTCATTTTCCACGGGGTAAGAAATCCAAGAAACAGCAGGAGAGTATATCCAGGGGTGAAGCCACAGTTTTTTTTTATAGCCTAACCTCTGACATAAGCATATTTTTTTCTTAGAGTTTTATTAATTTAAGAAAATGAGAGCATGGATTCTATCCTCAGAAGAGACATTTGGCACATGGTTGGTGCTCAATTCTGTTTTTTGTCTTCTATTGGTATGAACTTTCCTGACATAATTCCTTTCTGACAATTCATTTTGTCTCTTTATGAGTCCTCATTTCTCTTTGCTTATTATCACAAACAGCATCAATATCATGTTGCACTCTAAATAATAATAAAAATCTGTCTTCTAATATTTGTCATCACTTTGACTGCAAGGTATCTTCATCGTCTTGGAATCCCCATTGACCGGTAGTCCTTCCCATATATTAATTCAGTTCAGACCTCCAAACAATATTGCTTGCTGTGTCCTGGACACCTGGTGATACAGAAGTGAAAAGGGAAACTTTCTATATATAGAGTAAAGGAGACACACTAATCTACAGGAACTTCAATAGAACAGACAGGCTTCTGGAGTCTGGCTGTTCAGAAGAAAGGCTTGCTCAGACAAGTGGCGACGACCCATTTTCAGTACACAACATGCACATTTCTTGTAGAGCAAATGTACATCTGAGTCATCGTTATAAGCAGGAATTGGACAACAAAGAGTAAACGAAATTTTAGGTCAGGGGTCCTCAGACATTTTCTATAAAAAAAGGGCCAGACAGGAAATATCTTAGGCTTTTAGGCTCTGCAGTGTCTGTTGCAGCTACTCAACTCTGCCATTGCAGCATAAATGCAGACATGGGCGACACATAGGAAATGGGTTTGGCTATGTTCCCATAAAGCCACAAAGGCAAGTCACTGAGACCCTTATTTTAAGCAAAGACATAAGCATGTAAGTGTAGATAGACATAGTCTGCAGAGGTATCTAGAAACAGTTGGCTATTAATCTGATAATCAATTACTGTGTGTATGTGTGCATGTATGTGTGTGTGTGTGTGTGTGCAGGTATGTGGGTGGGGTCGTATTTATGAACCAGCAACAATTCTCCAACAGCATCTAGGTGTCCTGAATTAAAATCAGTTCTGATACTATTTACCTGGAGATAGTATCAGATTCCACAGGTTAAGGGTTCAGTCTTAGAACACTGCTCCTGCTTCAGACGCCAAATGCAAGCCCTGATTGTCACCTGTGCTTCTGGTTAACTGGCTGCAGACTGGAGGTCCTCAAGATGCCACCTTGGGTGTGATTAATATTCTAAAGTGACTCACAGGACTCAGAAAAATATTTTACTTACTAGATTAACTGTGTATTATAAAAATATGTAAGAGTAAGCCTAATGGATGACATGCATAGGGTGAGGTCCCAAAGAGAAGCTTTTATTCTCATGGAGTTTGGGGTCTGGCATGGTGGATCATGGAAGTGTTCATGTTCACACACTTGGAAGCCCTACATACACCCTCCTTTTTGTTTTTTGTGTGGATACTTTATTACATATACATGGTTGATTAAATCATTGATCATTGACCATTGAGTTAACCTCCACCCCTTATCCCCTCCCCTAAAAATGAGGGAGTAGGACTAAAATGTAGGCTTTCATTCTTGGTTGATTCTCCTGGCAACCAGATCCCATCCTTAGGTGCTTTCCAGAAGTCACCACATTATCATAAACCTAGTTGTGGTGGATTGGATCTTATTATGAAGAGCAGGACGCTTATTTCCCTTTATGGTTCTGAGGACAAGAGACCAACTATAACAAAAGTTATTTTCATTGCTCTTATTGCTCAGAAAATTCCAAGAGTTTTGGGAGCTCTGAGCAAGGAACTGTGGGTGAAGAGCAAATATATATGAGAACTATATTGTGGACACAGAATGAGCAAATACTAATTCTTATGAATCACTGTGTCACAGTTATTAATGGTGAGTACTATGGACGTTTGAGCGGTAATGAGAATTAAATAAGACTTGCAAATAAAAAGAATCACAGCTTAATAAGCCCTATTTATCACTTTAAGTCATTTCACTAATAAATCAGGTTGAAGAAGTATAGGTAAAAGGTAGAGATGATGTTTGAAGTAGAACCATCAAGGGGGATTTTGAAGGAAATAGCTCCCAGCCCTTTGCCAAATAGTAATAGGGAAGGAATTTAGGTGTTAAAAAGTTTCTCTAATGAAACTTCTCTACTTGAGAACAGTCAGAGTGTTCACCAGGGTGACATCGAGGAATTTAATTAGATTATGGTCTCCCACATTTCCTTTTAGGTGCACCACTCTTGGGTCCTTATGGAAATTTATTTAAGGGGTCAAATGGAGAAAGAAATATTCAGAGATAGTCCAAGTGAAAGATGATGAAAAATTGTTTTAGAGTAGTAACGAAGAAGGTGGTGAGGACCAGCAAAATTTAATGTTTTGGAGATCAATTTCGCTAATGGGTAGTTTACAATCATCAGGGAAGACTGAAACAACACTGCATGGTCTCTGTAGTTTAACTTGAGATAATTATTAGTTATTTAACAGTAAAAAATTCAGGGACAGTACAAATTTCGTATATGTGTATGTGTGTGGAACTCAATTACTTCATTGTTAAAACGTTAATTATTTTAATGCCAATTAAATAAGTATAAACAAATGAATATCCAAATCAATGTTGCTTAATAGGAAAAATATCATGTCTGCCTTTTTTTCTGGTGGAATTGCATGTTTGATTCTTCTGTGAACTTTTGTTCCTTCAAGTACAAATGAAGGTTGGTGATACACTATGCTCATATGATGTTTGTATTTTTTTTTCTGAAGAAATTATAGACTTCACTTGGGGCAATGTCAAAGTCGAGTTATCAGTCTCTTCCCTTGCAAAGATAAATGTTGCATCACATCTAAATTAAGACTTTTTTTCTCTTTGGAGAGAGAGACAGAGAGAGAACAAACTAGCATCATGGGGCAATAAGTCAAAAACATTTGAAGAATGACTTTATATTCCCATATGGCTAATTGCAAATTTTCAGGGGCAGAAATTTGACAATGACTTTAATAAATCTTATGATTTGTACATATCCATTTTGACATATGCCTCCAGGTCGATACCTCTAAAACATTTGGTTTCTTCCTTACTTGGCATCTCAGAGCTATTAAGAGCTAAGTGTGACAAGTGTGATTGGTAGAGGATCTCTTAAAGGATTTAGAGTCATCACAGAGGGAAGAGTGAGAAGGAAATGTCATTTCTAAGATCCAGAGAAGAACAAAATCCCTATTAAGAATTAAGACTTGAACATCACTTAACAGTGTCTGCAATCTAATCTCATGTAGCACCTGAAATTGATTGAAACTTCAAGCACAATGTGAGATGGGGTGAGATTAAAGGTCTAAGAACCTTTCATATCTTTTCTAGAATGATTTTTTGGGGGGAGGACAGCTAAAATTGCAGTGGATCTTGAATTTTTTTGGTAGTTATTATATTGGGGGTATGGATATCCTACAAGTCTTAACATTATACTTATTATTGGTAGGCATCATGCTTATGTTTATTTTTTATAAAGTTTCTTGAAAGCATGATCTTAACCAGGAGTAGTTCAAAATTCACAGAATAGTGTCAGAGACTAGTATGAGTAAATTTTGGTCTTTCTCAACACATCACTGATCATTGAAAGCACAAAGAAAATTGGATACTTTCTGTATACCATATTATCATTCTTTTTGAGTTTTTCAAGGTCTAGATAATAGGGCACTCATCACTATTATTCCTTTAATATATTTGTCTTGAATATTAAAAATATGTTGTTATCCATATTCATAGTAGTGAGATCATTATGTTATGGGAGAAACTCCCAGAAACTCTGTTCTTCTTGCCAACACAGAAAAGAACTGCAGATCAGCAAGCTTATTAGCATGCAAACAAAGCTTATTAGTGCTAACTTCTAATGGGAGAACAAAAGCAAGGGTTGCAAAAGCAGGGTGGCAAGAGCAGGATGGCCAGAGGCTAGTAACCAGTACCCAGGTGACCAGAGGAGACCCCTGTCCAGAGGCCCCCGACCTGAGCCAGAGCCACACCCCCCGCCATGTGGCAAGAAAGGGCCAAGAGAGTGAGTCCTTTGTTCTGAGGACTTCCGTAGTTGGTAAGACAGGGGTGAAGAAGTTTACATATTAATTGACAGGTAAAGGTTGTGCCAGCTTTTCCGGGGAGATGTGGCAAGCCAAAGGTAGGTACATGTGGGGTTCTGTTAGCCTGAATCCTTATCTCACTCCAGACTCCATTTGTTCATTTTGCATATGTGACTGTAGACAGGCAATTAACTAAAGTTGTTCATGGACTTTCTCCTTTGGACACTGCAGACCCCCTCCCCTTCTCCCTTCCAGGCCTTGGAATGAATACACAGTCTCAAGGTTTTCTTTTCCCAGCTAGTGGAAAGGATACACACTATCATAATTTTGCTTGTTGTTCAGAATGCCTGGCAGTCTTATTGAAGCAGGCTCAGGACTACTGGGTCAAAGGGCGAAGCATGTCTTCCTTTGCTTTTAGCCTTCTGTATTAAGTTCATTGTTAGATTATAATAGTGAGGGCCCTGCCTTTATTTCACCTCTGGCCATTCATTCCTAGCTGCTACCATAACAATTTGAAATACACATTTGTTTTTATTCACTTTATGTAGTTATTAACACCCTAACTTTATTCATCAAAATTTTAAAGTAACATAAAATTATAATTAAAAAGAAAACTTTCTTTTTATAATTTAATAATATGTTTACTGAAAATTCAGGAAAGGCTTGTATGAATTTAAATCCATAAATCTAGGGAAACCTGATTAGTAACAAGAAAAGTAAAAAAGCATATGACATAGGATAAAACATGAGTAATTTATCTGGAAAGCCGAGGTTCAAATTCCTGACATCCTAACTGAGAACTTGATTAAACTCTGAACTTGAGTTATTTTACTTCTCTGCACCGTGTTACTCATTTATAAAATCAGCTACTCTCCATGAATGTAATGTAGATTTAATGAGTTATTAAATATAAATCACTTAGAAAACTACATAGCACATATTAAGTAGTGAATAAATGTTACCCTTTTTCAACTATTGGCTACTAATGACTTTTTCTCATACAAATAACTTTGAGAAAAATTTGTTATTTGTATTTGTTCCTTTGTTTTTCATAGCATAATACAGGTTATAAAAGTGACTAGGGTATGCACACATATTAAGTTTTAAATTTAGTGCTCTAATATAAAAAACATTCTCTTTCATAGAGGAATTAACTTAAACTGTTTTTATGTAAACTGTCATGTAATGATTGATGTTACTATTCCAAATAAAATGAAGAGTTTACATATATTCTTGGCTAATACAGTCTCCAATCTTTACATTGAAAGTGAGAGCTTTATACTGCCTCTAGAGGTTACCTATATTTACAGCAATTACTGTGTTAATAAAAGAAATATGTATTAAATATTTAGATAAGTATTTGACCACATAGATATTTATAATAATGTATAAGTCTAGAAGCTTCTGTCTTCAAGCTAAGTATATATACATAATATGATATATACACACTAAAGCTAAGTACATGTATGTAAGGTTAAATATGTATTTCTATATGTATTTACACTTTATATGCATTTTATTGATAGCTATCCTCATTATGTCTCAGTATTCCAGAATAATATAAGAAAAAATTAATGTCAACATCTTTCATTTTTAAGACCAAGGAAGAATCTAAATTAAAATAAGAAGATTCATGTTGTTCTAACACTGAGATACCTACGGCAGCTGTGCTCTTCTTGCTACATTTCTAATTCTGTAGGTAAGATGACATCAGTGTAGTTTACTGTATTCTTTACTCTTTTTGTTTGGCTTTATGTCTTTGGTTCTTTGCATCGTGACTGGTATATATCAGTCTAACCCAAATTCAAACATGCTTAATTAGGACAGAACTTGAGCCATCATCCTGTGTAAATCGGGGCATCATTTCAGCCTGTGGATAGGAATAAAAGGCACTACTTTGATATTAGCTCATTTTTAAATCTCTCTCAAGCATAACTTTCCCAGAAGAACCCCTCATCTCTTGGCTCTGCCAGAAGAGGAATATATTTCTCCCCTCAATGACTTTACATGACCATTACTATCCAAGAGACAGGAAGAAGAAGGGACACAAATATTGAGATAAATAGCATGACCTTTCCTCTATCTCATCTAAGTAGCCTCCTTTTTATTTCTCATTTTATTAGAAATAATAAGAGAGAGGGTTCAATGGTTTTTTTTATTTTTATTTTTTAGGGATGAAAATAACTTGGTCCAACAAGGACTTATATCACATCACAGTCTGTTCTAACAGAGTACAATTTAGGTATGCTCCTGAGGAAGGGATTAGATAGACATCTAGAAATTTAGGCTGACAGGTTCATAATAAAATAACAGCCTCAATATGTTTGGTTCCTCTCCAGTAAAGATCATGAAAAATATTGCTAAATCGCTAAAACACCTTTGCAGTAACCTAAGTGCTTACAGCTTTATACCACTCTAGCTCAGTACTAAACCAGAGTAAAAACATTTCTCTCATGTACAACAATTGGATGATTGTGGTTTTATAGCATATTTGCAATTATTAATATTTATGCCAATAATAGTTTAACAATGTATCTATTAAAATATATGGAAATAAAATGCTTATAGACAGATGTGTAAAACTGGAAAATAAGCATATAACAAGAAAGGCATGAACAGACAATACATGCAAGCATATCAAATAAAGCAACATTTTGGGGGCCGCAATATTTATTTCTCATTTTAAAATTGGCTACATTAGTGACAACTAGAAATGACATAGACTTTGCAACTAATAGGCAAAGATTCAGTCAAAAAATAAAGACTATGTAAAAACTGTATTTCTTTCTGCTTTTGTAATCTTCAGTTGCAGAAAATTTACACATTTAAGTAACCATCTGTTTTTTTCAAATAAAAATCATTCTAATTTCTCTCTTTCTTATCCTAAAAACAGCTGTCAGCCAGGAGGGCAGAGCTGAAATTGACTGCCTAGATCACACGAAGAAGCATGGGACAGACTCCATGACTCCTTAAGACTTAAAACTTCCTCTTTCAAAGCTGTCTTTGTTCAGTCTTATTCATCATCACCTTTCTCTCTTCTTCCCTGCTGTGCTTTTCCTTTTCTTCATTTTCTTTTTTCCTCATAAAAATAAATTTTTCAAATGACTTCGTTCTGTCTTAGTTAAAATAATTCAAGAAATATTTCAGTGTTGACTCATTGACCTAAAAAACTATTGGAGGTTATTTTAGCACCACACACATACATGTATACTATATTTATGATGTCTATAGCTCAATTAATTTGAACAAAATGAACATACCCATTGTACCAACAACTAAATTAGATGTAAATATTGCCGTTATTCCAGAAGTTTTTTTTTTTGTTTGTTTGTTTGTTTTTTTAATCATATTCCATTTAGGTCACTGCCTGCCAGGTCGAAATGTAACTGCTATTCTGAATTTTAAAACTATAGTTTAATTTTCAGGCCACTGTACTGTTTTTGTTTTTTAGTAACTGTGATTCAGTTTCTTTCCCAGGTCCTGGATCACTTGCCTCACATATTTCTTAAATTGAATTCAAACTTACAAACAGTTAAATATACAAATATTAAATGTACAATCTGGTAAGTTTTGAACATTGTATATGCCTGTGTGATCACATCTGAATAGAGATAGATTCATCTAAAGAAATGTTTGTGTACCCTCTTTAAGTCGGTCCACACACACCCCAGACATAGGCTATTCTGATTTCTGTTACCTTAATTTTATTTTCCCGGCCTTTGCATGCTCTATAAATGGGATCATACAGTACCTATGTGTTTCTTTGTGTCTGGCTTCTTTTTCAATCAACATGCCGTAATTAAAATTCATCCATGTGTTATGATGGGGAGAGAGAGACCTGAGTCGCTAGCAAGAGAATAATTCAAGCGAAAGACAAGCATGCATAGTGGTAATGAGATAGCAAATTTATTTATACACTTGAGCAAAAAACTACAAGCAGGTACTTGGCTAATCTGAGTGCCCTGACTATTGGGGTTCAAGGGTTATAGATCTCAGCTAGCTTTCCACTACCTCTTCTTCTCCCCCTTGGGAACAACATACAGCTACAAAGTCTTTCTCAGTTAATAAAGGCTCTTTGTCTTAGTTAGCGAAATTATTACAGAGGCTGTCTTCCCCAGCTTAGGATCTCAAGGACTATCCCCCTTCCTGTATTATTCCTACTTGTGATGTTTAGGACACCTGGCAATCTGAGTGAGATTGTAACAGAAGCTCACCAAAGTCCCCTGTCTCGGCCTCAGCACAGTCGCAAGGACTCCTCTTTCTCCTGTGCTATTTTTGCTTGTGATGCTCAGGGCACCTGACAATCTTATCAGACTGAGCTCAGGACTGCTGAGTTAACTGGTGAGACATGTCTTCCTTTTGCTTCTCACCTCCTGTATTAAGTTCTTTGTTAGATTGTAATGGCAAGGGCCCTGCCTTTATTTTCCCTCTGGCTGCTCATTCCTAGCTCCTACCTAACACATGTTGCTTTATAACTCACAGGTGCCTGCTAGTCAGTTGAAAAAGATGAATTGTAGAGCACACACCTTAGCCTAACAAACCTGAATACAGAAAGCTAAGCTTGAAGCAAAGACACAATAGCTTAATGAATGGCACAAGCAAAGAGCTGAGTATGAAGGCTATTGTACTCATTGATAACACACGGCCAAGAATGAAGAGAATGGAAGGAAAAAATAAGCATGCATTGAATACAAAGCAATTTATGACTTCAAAAATAGTTGTGGTTGACACAGACCAGAAGTTAGAGGGGGGAAAAAGCATAATAAATCGCCAGAGTGAAAATCTGACATAACTAAATCCAAAATTTAGAAGATATTTCCACTAACTACAGACATAATTTAACTAGATTGCAAAAAGTAATTATGGACTTGCCCATATCTTACTCAAAAAATCATGCAGACTCATCAACAGAAACATAAAAAGAAATTTTGTTTATTTTTTAACTTTAAAGTCTGACCCAGACACACAGGCCCCTACTAACTGGAAAACCAGAGAGTTGCCATTATGCTGTACAGATGATACATTTTAAAGAGGTTTTTGTACTCTTGCCCATAGTTTTAGAGTCATTTGGGGACTGCAATTTTAAGAAATCAATGCAGCAGGGAGTCAGAAAGATACAATATACAATATTGCAACATAGAAGAATTTTCATCCAAAATAAAACACTTTCAGCAAGATGGATATGAGAATATTCCTGGAAATGATGCATTCTCCATATCCTGGTGTCCTTTATTTTAGATTATCAGAAAACCAAACAATGGTTTTAGTTGCTGTTCAGTACAGTAAACCTGTGTTTTATGAATGCATTTGGCTTATGGGAATAGGGCAGATAATTAAGTCTATATATGGGGAAGGGATTTAACCAGTGCTCATGTGAAAAATGTTCCCATGTAAGGGACATTCTCACATCCTAATTAACGAAAAACAATAACTCAGAATAAATCTCTTCTTACTAAATATATAATAAAAAATTTGAAGAAGAAAAAAGCCAAAGATCCTATGAAATTTTCTGTAAAGTGAAGTAAAAAATGCAATATCAGGAAGACGTGAGAGAAAAGCAAATCTCTGAAATTATCTACTGCAGGAATCCAAATAAAATTATAGATTTTTTTCGTAGAAAAAGTGGTTTTTATGAAAGGACATAAATTAGTAAGCAGAAGACAAATAGCTTGCTCAAGTTAAGAGCTTTTAGTTGTAAGAAATGGAAGTTTACTTCTACTCAGATTGAGGCAAAAAAAGAGGGGAAAAAAGAAAACAAAATAAAGCCCCACAAATGGGAAATTTTATGGAAGGATCTAAGCTATGTCAGGGAATTCAAGGCTTATAAGCACTGAAAAGGGACTCTTTCTATTCTGTGTATGGAAAGTATTTGGGAACATCTAGCATGGCACTCACTCCCCGTGTCCTTTAGACATAGATATTCCCAGTTGCTTCACTTTTTTTGTTAGAGAGCAGTTGCCCATGTAAGGCAAAGCTAACCATGTTTTGGCCAATGCAGCTTTGAGCTCTGGAGCAAATGTGACCAGATACCTCCTGATCTCTATCAGGCCTTTATATGCCCACCTCTCTTAGTCATCAGATATAGTCTGTCCTGGGTAGCATGTGACCTTCAGGAAGACAGCTATCTATAGCTGAGACAAGCCATGAAGGTGGTAAGAGCTACAAGAGTCTGCTGATTGCACTCTCCACTGCAGAGCAGGAAGAGCTTTCTGGAAGGGGAATCTGGATGGATTATCTGCCTCTGTGACCATCACAGTACACGCTCTGTGCTTCTCAGATCTACCTCCTTATACAATTTCAGTGATCAGCTTCATGGATGCAGGGGGATCTTTTCCCAAAGGGCAATTTAGAAGAGAGGTTAGTTGAACAAACTACAGCTTCAAGGCTATAACCATACTCATAGGCTCTTTCCTCCACTGTTCAGCCTCCACACATTCATCCTCAGGTACCACCTTTGCTGGCCTCGTGGATGATGGGGTTATTAAGTCCAGACCCTCATCCCTGATCTTCATGACTTATAAGGTTGCTGTATGTGTTTTCTCTTGGCCCTGGCTGGTTTAGCTCAGTGGATTGAGCGTCGGCCTGCGAGCTAAGTGTCGCTGGTTCGATCTTCCAGTCAGGGCACATCAGAGAAGGAAAACTCTGACTCCAAAAAACCTCCGCTGCCTTGCGGCATACCTCTTCAGGGGAAAGGCTAAGGGAGTAAACCCTGACAGAAAATCCGGAGCCGGAGTCCCTAAGGCGGTTTGACATTGTAGTCAACACCGGCAACTCCTGCGGCGCACCTGAACCCAAGCTGTATTGACTCCGTCTTTCCCTTGGACCCTTCAGCTGCGAAGAGAGGGGGGGTCTGCTGCATGGGCAACAGCAGACCCTCCATATCACCCTGCCCAGGCTCTGTAGCTTCAGCGTCATCGCAAGATGTCGATTCAACACGGGAGGAGACAGATACGATGTCACTCCCGAGTCGGACTGCACAGCCATTCTCGGCGGTGCAGATAGACTCTTAAGAAGCTACACCATCGTCTCTCGAGACGGACGGCTGCCGACGACGACGACGACGATGTGTTTTCTCTAGTCACAATTGGTCAAGGACTTAACCAAGAAGCACGTAGATGTCTTCCACATATATTCTTCATTTTTATTTTCATGATAATCAGGGTCAATGACCACTGCCAAAATGGATACTCTAGCTCTTGTCTGTTTGTCCCTGGCACATGGAGCACAAAGCACCCAGCTGATAGCTATAGTTTATATATAAGTTGTACATGTCCTGTTTTCCCTGGCAAAATTCTGGCTCCTGAGTCCAGGTTTGCACTGATGTGAAGTACAAAGTTCCTTAGTGAGTCACCGGAATGATGACAAGTGGGTGTCCTTCTACTTCCAGTCTTTATATCTCAGAAGTATTTATTCATTCTGTTGGGATATGGGGCCTATTAATATCTTCAATTCAATATGTATATTGTCTTCTGAAGGGTGGCATCCCATTTCCAAGTAATATTGCCTCCAAGTTGGTGACTCAGGTGTCTATTAGCGACTGCTTCAATTATACAGCAGGTCAGTAGATCCTGGGTGGTAGAATAGGTGATATGGCAAGTGGATTCTATGGATGTGGGCTCACTTATGTATTGAAAGTGTGTCTCTTTGTCTAAAGCAATATCAGATGGACTCCAGGCCACTGTATTAAACACGCTGCAAACCCTTAAATAGTGGTTCTTGTTGAGGCCCTAAGGTCAAGAATGGCAAACTCATATCTAGAATACGTGTCTATTTCTATGAGTCCTAACTGCTGGCCATTCCAATCTGGAAAGAGCCTAATACAGCTATCTTGACAGTGTCTCCTGGAAGAATAGTGCCATACTAGAGCCTCCTCAGCATTAATCTTTATTTATAGAAGGCTGGATTTGACAACAGCAATAATTAAAGTAGGCTTGATAAGTGAGAGTCGATTCTGTTGGCACCTTGCACATACCCCCCACCTCTGTCACACTGACCACTTCTTTATCATGCCTATCGTACCAGTGCTAAGGGGTCAGTGGCAGAGGCTGGTGGATGTGACCCTACCTAGTTATTTTGTCCTTTCGGTATTTAATTCAACATCTGTGATGAATGTGCTTTTCATGATTGTTAGTATGTGATAGAAACATCTTCACACTTTGTGTCCCCACTCATATGTCCATAATCATCCCTCTCCTCCTGAATCCCTTGTTTCTTTCAATCCTTTTATATCTTGGCCCTAGGCAAGGCCATTTCTAACAGCACATATGGCCATATATCTGATAACTGTGGGCTCCCTTTTTTCTGGATAAAGAAGATTATGAGATGATGCTCTTGAAACTCTGCCCATTTGGAACATTTTACTGAACAATATTTCAGGATCACCTCTGGAAGAAGTATAATGCAAAAAAAAAAAAAAAAAAAAGAAGAAGAAGAAGTATAATGTAGCCACCATCCATTTTTGACTTTCAATCACATAGTAAGCCAGTCCATACAAAAGCCAAATGGATATTTTTCTTTTTTATTTTCTTTAACGGGTCCTATGGAAATGACCTATGGCTTAGGCATATGTTGAAGGAAGAGCACTGGTACAACAGTGTTGGATGCCATGGAATTCTGGTCTACCTGACTATCCATCTTATTTCTGCCTTACTGGCATAGTTACAGTCAATTCCAAATCTATCATGTCCTTGTTAAAATGGATGGTGATGGGTCCATCTGACTTTATGGCTTGATAAATTTGATAAGGCCTGGCTGATAATGCGCTGCTCTGTTGTCATGTCCACGTGGTGTCTCATGGTCAAGTACTCAAGTCCAGTAAATATCAAGTATCTGTTTTCCATTCACAAGGTTTATAATTCTCCGCTGCCCGTGACATCATATTGTTCCAGAACCTAAGGTGTCTGCATTATGAATTTCCCTTTGAGTCTTAATACAAAGTCCACATTTCCACTGATATATCCTACGTTATAGCATTTGTTGAATAATATGGGCCACAAGTCAGGACTATTTCCTCTGCAGCTTAGAACAGTTGCAGATACTTTTCCTGTTTTGAGTTACATTTGATGCTGGTAACCTTTTAAATCAAAAGTGTATAAACCATAACAATATCCATAGGTATGGAATCTGTTACATCCAGAATCCCAAAGACCTAACAAACATTATATTTTGTTCCTAATTGTAGGACTTACAAGGTATAATTATCTTTTATATTGGAAAAGATTCATTAACCAATATACTCTTAAAAGATTTACTGACATGGTAAGCCATTGAATATTCACAGGGCTTTGTTGCTAACTTATGTAGTATATTTATCCTACCAAGCCCACTGGTGTGTTAGCCATATCTACTCAACCAGCCCAATAAATAAACATGAACCAATCAATGTAAAGAATAAATGCGTTATTCTGCAATATTTCCAAATGGTCTAGGTCCCTTTAGAGAATACTAGAACATAGGTAGGAAAATCATTATAACTCTAAATGTATATTGTTTGTAATGTGGGACGATTCTTCTTAATTATGTAAACAGACAACACAATTTACAGTAGAAGATATCATTAGGGACCAATAATTTTGAAATAAAAAAGGATCTAGGGTTGTGAAGGGGATAAATTGAGCTGCAATGTAGACTCATCAAAGACTTGGTAAATACTGAAGTGGATCTTGTTCATGAGATCTGTCCACACTGGGTTTGATCTGGTTAAGCTATATGCTCCTGCCACTCTTCCACTAAATGTGGGTTGTGCTCCAGAAATCATGACCTGGGGAAAGACAGTTTGTTGTTTTTGAGGCTGACCCTAAAGGAGTTGACTGTCCCCCACGTAGGTGAACAGTATGTTCTTCACTGATGTATGATCAAATTGGCATATCTCACTGTCTGCCACAGAGAGTATATCTTTAGAAAAGATAGTATTTGAAAATTGTGCAGACACCCAAATATATATTCAATGCAGTAGTAAAATGGAAAGCAGAAAAGATGAAAGGAAGATCAGGAAAATAAGATAAGATTGCAAAAACTTTTTAATTGGTCAGGAACATTAAAATATAGGCTACATTGATGTGTGCGCTCAAAATTTAAAGGGAATCAAAAGAGAAAAAAAAAGAGATAGGCATTTATTATTAAGTCAAAAGAGAGAGCCAAAGGAAAAATAATAGCTATTTAAGTTAAAAAATAAATAAATTAGAAATAAGCAATTATTCAAGCCATATTATATCTAATTAATTCTAATACTCATTTTTCCCTACATTTTAATATTCTTTCAAATAAGGAAGAGGCTTACAACAGATGCCATAATTTAATTGGTAGGTCTTCTACTTTCTTAATAAAACATAAACTAAAAGGTATATTGCACCCTCTGCTGGGAATATAGAATTGATAAAACTGGATAAGTGAAGACAAAACATTATGAAGAAGGAGGAGGAGGAGGAGGAGGAGAAGGGACTAAATGGAATTTAAAAGACTAAATTTCCAATCTGTATACAGATCGAAAGGAAAGAAGCATTCAATGAGAAGACATCAGTGCCTAGAATTTAAGCTTCATGAAGTCAAAAGCCTTGTTTATTGCAGTTCTTATAGCCTCTAGGCCATTGCCAGGTATATAATAAAGTGGGTACAAATAAATATATTAATTGCATAAACACTAATAATTTAAATCATAGAAAAATTATACATGCTTCTAAGTACTTTAACATATGTTTTAAGAGTACTGTAGAGAAGGTCTGGGCTTTTAATTCTGGATCTGCCATTGTCATATATACATGTAAAGATAACCCATAACTAATTCTCTTCTCCTCCAGACATGTGATAGAGTTATATTTCCTGATCACTATATTTGCAGTTAGATAGGGCCATGTGACTATTCTGGCCTCTGAGCAGGGTCAGTCTATGTCATTTCTGTTGAGTTATTGAATTGCTGGTGCAAGATCCTTCTTCACTTTCTCTCCCTCCAGCTGTGGGCATGGAAGCATAGATTAGGCCAGCAGATCAAAACAGCTAAATTCTGAACCGACGCAAGGAACAGAGCTGCCTTGGGAAATTGCCTGACTACACAAGCCTTTTGTAAAGAAGTAAACTTTTATGGATTTCTAGAGTTATTTGTTACTGCAACATAATTAGTCATTTTGACTGACAATACACTTATGTGTTTAATGACATTATGTAAGAATGTTATCCTCCTATAGCTCAGTGTTCTTACCTTTAAAATGGCTAATGATTATAATACATACCTCAGGGTATTTCAAGGATTAAACGTGCTCATCTTTGTAAAGTCATCCTGAAAGTTTCTGGCTCATATTCAGAGGTTATTAAAGGAAAATAAAAAAGTAAGAGGAAGTGATCATCATAGCAAGAAAATTAGATTGTCCATAACTTCATAATATAATGGAGTAATGTGTTCAGAATTAAGACGGAAACGACCTCCTCTCTCAGTGGTTTTATAACTACTGAATTTGTCTTTGATGTGTGAAGGCAGCAAAAGTATTCTTATGTATAAGAACACAGAAATTATAGACTCTTTGAAATGGGTGACATTTCAGGTATGAAGTGCATATCCTAGACAAAAGAGATTATTCAAGATTAATCATTCAGAATTAGAAGAATTATGATAAAATAGCTTATCCAGACTTATTTGGTTTGAACCTCAGTCTAATAAGTCTGATTGGGTGGTATTTTATATTTTTCATTTGGATTCCATATTTCTGGGGTAAATGTAGGCCTTGCCTGACTATGTACAGAAGGTGTTCTCTTCCTCCCCCTCCTTCTCTTTCTCCTCCTCCTTCTCTTTTATTTTTGAGGAATTAATAGAAGGAAGAGAGTAAAGACATTGTGAATAGGTATCAATATTAAATAAAAGTTTTTTGACTAAGAAGACTTTGGAAATCTAAAAATGTTTTATATATGTGGTAAAAAGAATAATGGATTCCTGAGGTGTCCATATTGTAACTTACAGAATCTGTAAGCATTATAGAGCAAAAGAGACTTTGCAGATGTGTTTGAGTTAAAAATTTTGAGATGGAAGACTATCTTGGATCAGGTGGATCCACTGTAATCTCAGTGATCCACACAAGATACAGACAGGTAGCATCTGAGTCAGACAGAAGGCACTGTAACTACTGAAGCAGAGGGAGAGAGAATGAGATTTGAAGATTCTACATTCTTGCTATGAAGATGTAGGAAAAGGGCCATGAGCCAAAGGATGTAGGTGGCCTCTGGAAGCAGGAAAAGATCAAAGAAATAGAATCTTGTCTAGAATCTCAGTTAATACAGTCTTGATGACCCATTTTAGACTTCTAACCTCCAGTACAAGTAAGTGTTATTTTAAGCCACTCAATTTGCGGTCATCTATTATAGTAGCAATAAGAAACAAATGCATGATATTTTGAAATTTACTTTTTTGTGAAGTCATTGAGTTTTATTTTTCTTAAACAACAGGCTTTTGAGCTTGTTGGCTTAAACATATCTCGTGTCATTGAAATATTTTTGCATATTTAATCATCAGTATTTTAAGTAGTGTGATATTTTTTGCCTTTTTTACCTCAAGCACAAAATAAAGAATAACAATAATTTGCCTAAAAGGATTTATTATCCCTTTAGTTCTAAAATTTACTTGTTTCATCAACTTCATGAACAAATATAATTAATCATATACAGTTAACATATTTATATTTTTATGAAGTATATTCATGTGTGAATACATAACATAATCATATCCATATAATATCATTAATACACATATTTAAGAGATCAATTAATTAAAATGGAAGAGACAGAACACATGATAATGGACTCTCTAACACCTTCTCTTCATAACTTATTAAACCATACTATAGATCTTCCAGGTTCTTGCTCCTTATGTTAGAAACTGCTGTATTAAATGACCATACAGATCTCTTCCTACTGTTTTAATTATTCTCTTCCTTTTCTACTGTGAGCTGTTAATGCCAAATATAGTACACAGTTAGGTGCTATAGGGTATGATATTGAACAAGCAATGTGACTAATTCTCATTGTGTATTCCCAAGCTGACTCTTATACTCTATTTTCATGTCTCTTGAGCACTATAGCTTATTAAAACTGTCTATTTCTGTAACATTGCATTATGATGCAATGTATTTTCTTTCTCAACTTGCAAAGGTAATGGACTAAAATTATACAATCATTTGGCTAAGGACATTAATGTATTTGTGTGAATGGATATTCTTTAAAAATCACATGCTGTTATGGCAGGAAATAAGATTAAGTTTCTCGCATTTTGAAAAATCAGATAATATACATGCCACAACTAAAAAGACATTTTTTGAATGAGTCTGTTTTAATCTCAGTATAATTATGCCAATCTCATGATTTTTCATATTAAAATGAAATGGAGAACAGAGTTGTTCTATTCCTAAAACACACCTTTTTCTCCCAAAGTTTCTGGCCTCCAGGCACCACAACTGACCTAACCTATCATTACAATGGACCATAATTTACATGAAAGAGGAAAAACAACCCATAAATTCTTCCATTAATGAGATGGATGGCTCCAACTATCTGCCAACATTGAAAAATTTAAGTGCAAAATGACTTTTAAAAGGAACTGTGATGTTTTCTGCAGAAGTTTGTTTTTCACAAAGAAACCTAGTAACCGCCCAGAATGTGACTGAATTCCTGCCAGTAATATTAAGGGCAGTAAAAATCAAAGACAGAAATAATAGGAAATTCCCATTTACACATCTTTGCTTCAACATTCAACTTGATTTTTTCTTAAACTGAGTCATTTTGCTACTCTAAGATTAAATTACGGTTACAGAATGTACAAGTTCCATCTTGCAATCAAAACAATATCCAGAAACCATTTCCCTTGCATAAAATTCAAGTGATGTTGATTAGCACAAAGTACTATATCTAATTGATTTTAGGAGTAGGATCATTTGAAAATGACCTTGAATCCTTACCTTTGTCTTCGTGTACAATATGCCAGGGACATCTGGAAGGGAATGGCACACTATGGTGCCCTAGTGACCTTACATATATCTGCACAGGACATGGGGCAAAGGCTTGAAACACTGTTATCTGAGTCTTGGCAGACTGCCTTGTGACCTTCTGTGCGGAGAAGGTGATTAGGCTTGGAAGACACTACCTCACAGACATACCTCACCCATCCCTCTTTTCCCCTGGGAAACTATCATGAGACAGTTTCTTACTGTCTCCAAGGTTCAGAAAAGTTGTACCTACTTCAAGGTATATCTATAAAACCAATGAACTGCAGTTAAAAATTGGTTATCTTGAGTTTCCCACAACTCACACTAAAGTCATTGGTGCTTTGTTGCAATGTCATCATTTTTTTTTGGGGGGGGGGATCAAAGGGAAAGGAGATGACCTCAGCGGCTATTTCTTCCTTTCACTGTGTATGTTAAGTAATAAACTGTGAGTCTAAGGTGGCTGTTGTATGAAGCTGACCAAAAAGTCCCTATGTTTTTGTTTTTTTTTTTTCTGTAAAATAAAAGACACATTTTTCATTTTCACCAGTAATTTTATTGATCTGGATATTTTGAGCATGTTGGCTATCTCCCATGTGGTACAACATTGATTGTTCTCAATTAGTGCCTCTATTTGATCTCTATCGACTTCAACTGGTCTACCTGACCGTGGAGCATCTTCCAGATAGAAATCTCTACAACTTTGCAAATCACGTTTTTTTTTTTTACTCTATGTTTAACTTTTTGAAATTATATTTTATTGACTATGCTATTACAGTTGTCCCAGTTTCTCTCTCTTCACCCAGCAACCTTCCCCTCCCCCACTCCCTCAGGCAATCCCCACACCATTGTTCATGCCCATGGGTCATACATATAAGATCTTTGGCTACTTCATTCCCAATACTGTACTTTACATCCCCAGGGCTGTTCTGTAACTTCCTATTTGTACTTAACCCCCTCACCTCTTCTCCCATTTTCCCAAATCTCCTTCCCATCTGACAACCATCAAAATGATTCTGTCATTGTTCTTGTTTGCTTAGGTTGTTTTTTAGATTCAGTTTTTGATATATTTGTATTTATTGTTATTTTATTGTTCATAGTTTTGATCTTCTTCCTTTTCTTAAATAAGTCCCTTTAACATTTCATATAATCATGGTTTGGTGATGAACTCTTTAAGTTTTTTCTTGTCTGAGAACCACTTTTGACATATTCGATCAGTCACAGCACCTTATCCATACACAGTTTTTTGCAGTTCAGTTGTATTTTTATCTTTCTTTAAATAGTAAAGCATAATGTGCTGAAAATGTTGTGCATTTTCCTCCATCTTCAGTTTTAAAATGGCTACACAAAAATTCACTAATTTTGCTGTTTTTTAAATTGTACTCTTATATGACAGTTGTCACAATACAGTGTAACAAAATTGTTTCAAACGAAGTTAAAAAACAATTAAGTGCTACTAAAGCCATCTTACAGAAATAAACAAACACACTTTTTGGCCAACCCAATATCTTTACTGACTGAATAGTCAGACTTGACCTTGCTTACTGTGCCCCCACCTTCACAGGGCCGTGTCCACTATTCTTCTAATGGAAGCAACTCCAATAACATCTACTTCCTGTAAAACTCAGAGGGATTCTGTTTCTTAGGCACCCCCACTTTTCAGACAACTCTTGAAAATAACTAGAAGAAAATCTAGACTGCCCAGAATCTAAATCTGTAAATTGGGCGGGTGTCTCTATGGATCAGGTTGGTTACCCTAAGAAGGCCTCTTCACTGGACTATAAACCCATCTTTTGTACTGAACAGATTACCTAGTCTCCAGCATGCTCCTCTGAGGGATGATAAGAAGATGGGCAAAAGAAATGAAGCCTTTTCTTCTTTTGCTGAGTTTTGGCTTCTAGAATTTTCCTGTCTCTAAGCCCATTTTATGGAAGTTATATAAGTTTTCCTGACACATAATATATTTGAGAGACAGTAGCCTTAATAAACTAGACACTTCACAACACTACAATTTAAGGAAACATGCTGTTATGGGAGCAATTGTGTCACTCCAAAATTTATAAGTTGAAGACCAAAGCTCAAGTACCTCAGAGTATGACTATTTTTGCAGGTAGAGATTTTAAAGAGATAATTCATGAAGATAAATGAAGTCATATGGGTGGACCCTAATCTAATTTAACTGGTGTTCATATAAGAAGAAAAAAAATTGGGGCACACAGGAGATACCAGAGGAGCTTGCTCAGAAAGGAACAGCAATGTAAAGAGGAGGCACAATGGCAGCCATGTGCAAACCAAGAGAGAAACCTCAGAAGAAATCAAACCTGTCTACACTTTGAACTTGGACTTCTAGATTTCAAAACTATAACAAAATAACTTTCTGGTTTAGGCCACCCATCTTTAATATTTTGTTATGACAGCCCCAGCAAACTAATACATGTACTAAGAATATGACGAAGGCTGACATAAATTGGAATGAGAGAAGTCAACTGCATAGGAATTCTTTATATATTAACTACCAGCTTACATTTGCCTTTGAACTTAGAAGACCCATACTCACATAGTGCAGCAGACCTCAGGAGTTTAGAAATATCACGCCTCATCATCATTGACACATTTTTAGGTTAGAGAATTGCTGCTCTAGTCCAATCTGCTGACTCTAGCTACACCACTTTAACCCTAGAACCTAACACATGCCATGTTTTTAACTTTCTGGACCATTTGAAATCTAATAACGGCAGGCTTTTTGTCACAAAACCACTTGACAATCAATGATGTTCAAGATATTGGATGAATCCTTCATACTCCTCACCATCCATGGGCATCTTGTAATTTTAATCATTATAAAATTAATTGATATAAAAACTTTTCTGACTATTACCCTTACCTCTTCTTGGTTCACACATCTCAGTAAGCAAGTTTTGTCACTGAATGTGACTGTAACCAGAAAGGGATAATCCTCTCTCAGTAGCTTCCTGGGTAATTTTAAGGATGAGCAAGTTGGGACTCATTTCACCCACTTCAGGTTTTGCCCTTACCATTTCTAGGTAAGATGCCTTATTCCCTTATTCTTTTTCCGAAAGGCAACCCCAGGTCAGCCTGATTGGTATACACTCTGAGTGGCAGCCTGGACAAGAGTGAGCCTAGGACCCTCTGACTTAATTCCAGTTTAGTTACTTGAATTCTTATTTAAATTGGCATAGTTATAGATTGTAAAGATAATGACCACTTAGTTGAATATACTACCATGGGGCATGTGAGCCAGTAGATCTCCCTAAATAGTATAAAAATGTCCTTGTTCTTCAAGCACTTGACTTTTGCAGACAAAGAATCTGGATGCAGGAAGGAAATGAGTAGACAATGGGTAAAGTTGCATTTTCTAAAATGAGGCCTACCGATTTACAGGCAGTAGAGAAAAAGCAAAAACCCAGGTACCTGTTGGAGAAGGTAACATGTATATCAGACCCTAAAAGATCGGGGAAAGTGAGGGATGCTGGTGATCTCTGTTTTTAAGAAATGCCCTTTGAGCCTTCTTCAAGAAAAAGCACTCTGGTGAAACTGTCCTAAACTGTTGCAAGAATCTTCAGTTTAAGGGACTGCTATGTTGGCTATGTCCACTAGACACTCCTGTGCACAATTCGACAAGTATTCCCCTTAACCTTGTAGGTAAGTCTGTGGAAAAATGCAGAAGATGGCGCTTGATCCTGCATCCTCCAAGTTATACACACTTGTACTCTCCCCATGCCCATTTCAATAGCTTTCACTTAGTCATCCCACATGGAGCCAAATGCCACCTGGCTGTACTACAGAAGACACTATAGATGTAACTTAATGTCGTTACCAGGACCTTCAAAAGAGAGGACTGATATATATTTTTTCAAACTAAATTGGAAATTCTTGTATTATATTTTTTGAGTGGAAGTCATGTATTATCTGCATCCTTTCCAAAAACACAGTGAGTTCCTCATTAGAGATGATCATAAGAAACCTTCAAGTGTTCAAGTAAATAATCCTCTGGCCTTTGAAGGCTTTTGGATCGTTCTCAATTCTTTGGTCTGTTTTGGTCTTAGAAATGCCCTAGATTTCCTTCTGTCATGCAGAGATGGAATCCGTGTAATTAGCAATACATTCTGCGATACTGAATGAATGCCTCAGGCCACATGGAATGGTGAATTTAGAAACCTGAAAAGAATGGCACATGGTTTTCTAAGGTAGACCCTGATAGTTAAGGGAATTTTTCTGCTGGTTGATACCAAGATGTTCTGGTATGTTTGAAGTCAGGCCTTATCCATCACCTTGGAGTCATGTTGACAATAGCTTCAGTTAAATACTGAAGACAACTTTAACAGATTTGGTTCCCATCGACATTGTGCACATAATCAGCTGGTCAATGGGGAAATTTCCCTAAAGTCACGATTGTCATAAAATGAGGGGAGGCTGTTTTGGAAGATGATCTTCTATGAATTTGTTTTATTTCTGTGTATCTTGATCTAGACTCCTCTCAATGGTGTTTGCATAATACAGACCTTGAAAGTTGGAAATAATATCTCCATTCAACACAAAGGGCATATCTGTTAACATTCTAGTATAGTAAAATAGTGTTTATGTCTGGAGCAAAGGGTACTTATTCTTAGTACCCATCAAAGTTTAAGTCTCCTAAACGTAGGGTTTATCTACTGTTAACTAACTCATGAGCAAGCTTCCTCTGGATGTCTTTGCCTTGCCACGTGGGAATTGAAACTTGAGGAAGTTGCTCAGGAAAATGTTGATATTCTGGCTATTGTAAATGTTGTGAATAATCAAGGCATTGTGCCTCACCCAGGAATGTCATATCTTCTACAAGCATGCCTGGAATGGTTGTAGGCTAACATGGTATTTTGTAAGAAGGATGAAATTGAACACTTCACAGGGCT
This sequence comes from Furipterus horrens, assembly GCF_987537825.1. Lineage (NCBI taxonomy): Eukaryota > Metazoa > Chordata > Mammalia > Chiroptera > Furipteridae > Furipterus > Furipterus horrens. Next base: position 16,776,702 of record NW_028327171.1, read on the forward strand.
TGACACTCTGAGACATACGGTGAGTTTCTAGTTCTTATTTTAAGAAAGGAGAAAAAAATATATTATTAAGAAACCAACATAGATAATATCTATTCTTTATTTGGTATTATCCCAAGTAGAAACTTAAAAGAACCTTGCTTAAAACTCCTTATCAATATACCTGTCTTGGGATTTTAAAAATTCTTTCTTTGAAAATTTCATATAAAATAACCATTAAATTAATTTAGTGCAAGGCAGAGAGAAAGGAATATCTCCTGTTCTTTGGGAAATAAGCCTATAAGAAATGAGTAAAAGCAATATTCAACTGTAATAGTAAGAAGAGTGAGTCTATTCATACAAAGGACTCTGGGAACTAGTGCAAAGACAAAAGACTCTCAACTCTTTATCTCTCCTAACATGCAGGACCACTTATGCAGGGTTGCTATTCATCCTGGCTTACCAGTACAGATGTGAACATGTGAAATATACTGCATAAGCCCATTAAAAGTTCTGTCACGTTTTAACTTTTTCTGTAGGAGAGAAAGGGTCAGACAGACAGGAAGGGTGAGGGTAAGTACCATCTGCTTGTCCTGGTGATTTTGCTCCAACCATGGTATAATGGACCTTCCCACCATCCAGCGGGTAAGTCCCTCTCACCCTTTCTGGCATGTAGGGGAGCTTCCAAGACCCTACTCCAGGGACTTAGCCAACATCCATTCTCATCAACCATTTTCTGTGCTGTATCCATTATTAAATGTGTTAAATGTCACAACTAATTATTCATTTAGGGATCATACTGAAAAATGCCTAAAACCAAAGTTCTTATTCCACCCCCAAGACATATTTTTCCTCCTTTGTATTCTGCCTCTGAGGAATTTACTATGAAACCCAAACAGCCTGTTGCCTAAGATATTTTTTATGTTTCTTTCTCTTTTTCACATCCAAATATCTTCCATTCTACTTGTTATCTCTGTAATATACCTTCTTACTTTCCTCTTACCCCTTTATCAGTGCCTTATTTCTCTTTGCCTGACGTTTTACACTTCTCCAACCTACCAATGCTTAAAAGAGCTGCTGGAATTATCTTTCAGAAGTAGAATGATATTTACTAACTCTAAGTTTACAATTCTTCAATAGCTTCTAATCTAATATCAGATGGTTCAATTAATGTATTTCTCACCAATCCACCACTCACACCCTTGCTTCAGCTATAGCACATGACTCATTATTCTCTGTAGATGTTTCATTCTCTTGATGCCTCTGGACTTTTACTACACTTCTTTCTTGTGTTAATTTTCATGCAAGTTTAAAGAAGCTAGGTGAATTAAATAATGTGGTTTTTCTCACTTGTATCACACCATTTCTATATTTAATTCTGTATCTTTTGTTTGGTTCCTTTTCTAGATTTCCCAGTTCCCTTTCATGCTGGTCATGACATGTTACAAGATCTCAATAAGTGTTGGTTGAATGAATATATTTACTCCTGCTGAAATGCCTTAAAAGTTAATGCTAGGCTTGTGTCAATTTTAAAAACTATACATGCTGAAGTATTATGTAGGAAAGCATTCTGATATCTTGAAAAAGAGAACAGACCTCAAATTTTGATTATATCAAATGGTAATCATGTTGGTATGAAACAAATACAATATCAACTAAAAGTAAAAGAGGATCCAAGTTATGGAAAATACTAAAAAATAGTTTAATAAAGAATCCTTGGACTATTAGAGACATATTCTCCCAGGGCCCACTTCCTGTCTCTAAAATATTCATATATAAAAGGCCCACAAAGATTCATGAAAAAATTTAAGTGAAAATGAAGCTATATCCCAAGAAATTATTTTTCTTAGAATTAGGTTAGAGTAATACTCCCTTGCTTTATAATTGCTTTTATTGTTTATTAACAATATAAATTTAAAAGAAATAACAAGAAAGGATAAAAGAATGTTCTAGAATGAGAAAGTATTTGAGAATGCCAGTAGAGCCTGGTTGATGGTCTCTCTTAAATACTTAAAATTATATCACTTGTCTATATTTGGTAGTAGTTTTAAACTTCTATCTGTACTGATTTTAATGGGTAAGAGATAAAGTGGGTAATGGAAATTTAGACATCTCTGTCTGCAACCATAATTGTTTCTTTTTTTTGTATGGGAAGTGGGAAATTCCAGTTATAGATTGAGGTTTCAAGGCCATCTGTGTGTTTCTTCATGTGAGACATTTTTATAGAAATTTAATATAAGAAATGTATATGATATTAAGAATTTTAATATAATCCATGTATTACATATTAGTGGATTATAATATCTGTGTGTATAATAAGTAAGTATTGTGTATATTATAGATAAGTAATACATCTATGTATCTCAATATAATTTCATAATATTTATTCACAGGGTATGGTCTTCAGGTTCCAGGAGGTAAAAAAATAAGATACTGACATTTGTGGAAACCTTCATAGTTTATCCAGGGAATTTCTAGATGAGCAAATACAGCCCCAGAAATTATAAAAAGTTTTCTTATCTAGATGTGTTGGTGAATCATATGAAGTTAAGGTGGAAGAAACTACAGTAAAAATTTTAAGCTCCACCAATGCTGTTATCCAAAGATTACTTGAGTGTTACTCAAATGTCACTGAACCAGGCATTATTTATTCTTTTCTTTTCTGACAGCTAAGTTTAATTGCATTGTGTTAGAAAATAAATTATCCTTTACCCAGAAGGTTCAAAGAAAGAAACTCTCTTCCATGTTTCAGCTTTCTGTCTACATATCTACACTATATTTTATACCTTGTAAATTAAGCTTCCTTCTATCTTACATTTAAACCATGACTTGGTCTCATTCTTTTTTTTTTTTTTTTTAATGAAATAAAGAGTGGCAGGTACTTAAAATATTGCTACTCAGTTTTGTTCAGCCAAAGCACATCCCAGAATCTACATGGACTCAGAATAATCAGGTAACTGATTTTCTTTTAGTTCAAAATACATCCAAATTCTGTTGTTCTTTATGCATTTCTGGATACAAAGAATCAAATAGTTTCCACCATACAAAGTAATATCGATAACTTTTTAATCTGCTATAGCTACTGAGCAGCTTAACTACCTCTGAGAAGATGTAGCTTTATTTTAGACAGTTGAACTAACTATATTTCTAGGCAAAATGATGTCATTTGATTCCACATGACTCAGAGGCTTATGATCAAGTCAGCTTTGTTCTGGGTCACTCTAACCTAATATTCTGATTTAAGAAAAAATGGCACTTTTAAAATGACAGATATTTGAGAAACCACCATTAAGTTCTTTTGACATTAAATAGTGATAGAGACAAAGACCCTGAATTTTGAACACTCAAATTCCTGACCACTCCTGGCAACTCACATCATACATACACTTGGTGCGTGTAATGGAGGGTTCTCTCTTGCTTCTCTGCTTCAAATACCCAGAGCCTCGTGCAGGTAGGTTACTCTTTAGAGAGCAAAACTGGGTCCCAGTCCCTTCCTTTTGCCCGTTTGTTCTTTCCCATTTCTACTCTTATTTCTGATACTGTGTCACCACTGTTAGGGTTATGTCATTCATTTATATTAAATCTCTTTTAATTATTAAAAACTTTGAGATTATATCTTAATCCAATTAAAATACCATTAGCGACTTCCTCAGAATGATCTCCAAGCATATAATGCATATTTCTGTACATATTATTTCCCACTCTATGGTACAAGTAGTACCACTGATTGACGTACAATATCTAATCAGCACTCCAAACATATTCCATTTGACGAGATACAGGATGGATAATGATTATCGGGAGGCTTAAGATAATAGAACTTATTTACAGCACAGCTTACAAATATCTCTGTCTTTGCCAGACAGGAAACTGAAGAGGATGGAGCTACTAGGATTCAGGTGTCTGTTCCAAATTTGGAGGCTGTGGGTTACTGAGGAAATTATGGCATTGGGTTTGTCAATTTTCTATATGGAAAAAATAATTAACATTGTTATGTTTATAGAGCATTTCTCAATTTTAAAATATTGAGTCATTTAAAAAAATTCTATAGTTCATATAAAAAATGTCTGAGGGCCAAATTTTGCTCTTAGGTTTCCAGTTTGCCATTTCTTATTTACTTTTAGCTCTTGATTTTGTTCTCTCTCTCTCTCTCTCTCTCTCTCTCTCTCTCTCTATATATATATATATATATATATATATATAAATATATGATCTTTCTACCTCTACCGCTATTCCTACCTCTATCTCTATTTCTATTTATCTATCATCTTTATTTCTATCTCATTAATGATGAGTTACTCCTAAACATAATCAGAGAATATTTGGTGAGATAAATAATTCATAATAAAGAAATCACACTGTGATTCATAGGATAACTAGTAAAGAAAATTTGAAAAAAAATTTCAAAATCTTAAAATCTAAAGATAAATATTATAAAACTGTCATTTACACTTTAAGCATATACATTTATGAAATGTTAGATTAAATAATAATTATCTGTGAAAAAGAACATGCTAACACTTGATTGCATTTACTGAAAAAGAATTTCTTGTTAAAAATCAGTTGTAATGGGTTATTCTGCAGAGCTTCCCAAGATGTGCCTTTATTATAAATGTGTGACATATATGGATTACTGTCATCCATTTAAAGATTATATCAATGTCCAAGACATTGATCTCTCAACTGAATCATCTCAAAAACGGAATGCAAATTAGTATCGCCCACATGAAAGGATTTTGACTTTGATTATCTGGAGTGTCTCTTCATAGTTTAAAGAAAATCATTCAAAACTAAGGAAGGATAAAAAAGGTCTGAAGATGGCAATTAACACACCTGTTGATACGCAGAACACTGCAGACAACAGCAGAATTTACCCCTTTTCAGAGTAAATGTTCATTGAAATCAAGCCCTGGCTGCTGTGGCTCAGTGGATTGAGCATTGGCCTGCCAACCAAGTGTCACTGGTTTGATTCTGTCAGGGTACATGACTAGGTTGCATGTCAGGTCCCCAGTTGGCGGCACGAGTGAGAAAACAACCACACAGTGGTGTTTCTCTCCCTCTCTTTCTCCTTTTCCCTCTCTCTAAAAACAAATAAACAAACAAATAAATAAATAAATTATTTAAAGAAAATTATTAAAAAGACACCAACCTGTGGTAAGCCATAACAAAGCCTTAGCAAAAATTAAAATATTGCAATAACTTGAAATTTTGAAGTATTTTAAATAATCAATGTATGTGCTCTAATTATGGGATTAAGATGGAAATCAGCAATAAGAGTACACGAAAATAATGTTGTACTACCAGAAAATTAAATAATACATTCCTAAACAACTCCTGAATCTAATAAAAATTAGCATAAAAATTAGAAAATTATTGAACTAACATAATAAAATATAGCAGACCAAAATTTGTGAAATAAAATTAAAACATGTATACAGGAGAAAGAAGAAAGGGGGCAAGGTAACAACTTAACTTTCTATGTCAAGAAGAAAGAGTATGGTAAAAATAAAAAAATAATACAAACAAATAGTGATGAATAAAATTTTTAAAATAATGTAGAATGGAGAAAATAACAAAGTCAATAGTTGAAACTTGGAAAAAATTAAAAATAGGAATCAATTTGATAAATCTTCAACAAGATTAATCAAGGCAAAAGAGAGAGAAAAAAGAATACAGAAATAAAAATGGTGTAATGGGCATAAGCATAGATCTATACCATAAATAATAAAAGAACATTGTGAACTACTTTGAGCAAAAGAATTTGATCATTTAGTTAAACTGAACAAATGCCTCCATAAATACAATTCACCGAAGTTCCATGACATATAAAATCTCAGTAGTGAGGCATCTGTAAAAGAAATTAGGTTCATTATTTTTAAAAAGTTCCAAAGGGAAACTCTAGAACCAGATAGGTTAATAGTGAATTATTCCAACTATTTAAAAAAGATATAACCCCATTCTTGTGCAAATCTTCTGATAAACAGGAAAAAAAGTTAAAGGTGACTTTTTCTAACTACTTTTATGAGGCTAACAAAACCATGAATTCTAAATCTTGTCAAGAACATTCCAGAAAGAAAAAAAAAAGCCATGTCAACAGAAGCCAATTAATTCTAGCACTAAATTATACTCTTGGTTAGAGGGAAGCTCTCAGGTTCTTTGAAAGCCGGGGTTGGGGCTAAAACAGCTCAGGCTTATGTAAAGTGACTCCAAGTATGGGTACTTGATCCTTGCCTGGCTTTCTGAGTCTCTTTCTTTAGTCTCCTTCTGTACTGCCTGTTGCAAATAATGTTTTCATATTATTACAAAACTAAAATTCTTTTCAACATCTTATGCCAGATGGTCTCACACTCTGCATATGTTTCCTTGGCAATTTCTCTGCCGTCAAACTCCTCATGGAATGTCAGCAATCGGTCAAGTACAGGTAATGTTGCAAACTTGGCTTTCACCCCAGGCACTATCAAAGCTAGGAAGCTTACACAACTGTCAGTGTTTCTGAAGCTCTGGGAAATTTAATGTTGTAATTTTTTTTCTTATAGTCAGTGCACCATTCAAATGTGTCTTGCAATATTCACTTTTCTTCCCCTATAGAATTCCTTAGTTTTCCGTACCGGGTACGGTCCAAATTGGACTATATCCAGACAAGTGTTAACATAGCATGCCTGAGTCTGCTATTGCTGTAAATGCCCTTGGTGGGCATCTGAGATTTAGGAAGGATTCTCATCATTTTCCAAACTAACAAGCATGGCTCACTGTGCCTAGACTGCTTGTACAAAGGGTATGTCTTGTGCTGAACACCTGCTTTGCATCTGGGAGTCCGGAATTTTGAAACATGCCAAACGGAAGATGCCCAATTAAAACCCTGGGCACTCAGAGCTTAATGAATTTATCTGGGAGACATTTTACACATATTGCTAGAATTAAACACTTACTGTGTGACTCCGTTGGGCATGAACTCTTTGAATATTGTGCCTAGTTTCTTTTGCAAAGGTTCTAGATTAGTCAGCTTGGGATGCCATAACAAAATACCATAGGCTGGGTGGCTTAAACAACAGAAATTCATTACTATTCTGGATGTTGAAATTCTCAGATCAGGATACCAGCATGGTCTGATGAGAACTTCATCCTGGCTTGTAGTTGGCCACCTTATCACTGCATCATCACAAGAGGGAGAGATACAGATTATAGATTACAGATACAGATAAAAGTTCAGATATTGATATAGATATAGATGTAGATGTAGATATATAGATATAGATTATATAGATATACATATAGATAGATATAGCTGTGTGATGTATTTTCGTATTAGGGCATTAAACTCATCAACTCTTCTCATCTTAATTATCTCCGAGAAATATGACCTACCCATTATCAAAGTTCTAGAGCTAAAAATCACTACAAATCTTCATAATATCTGTTCCCTGAGTGAGTTAATTCCAAGGACAATATTGCTTTTGTCAGGTATTTTTTTATTTGTTTCAACATGAAATTAGCTGAGTTGTCATGATGTCCTGCTAACTGATTTAAGTCTATAATGTGCTTTGATTGAAATTTAGTATTATAATATGCTTTGTAGAAGCTTAAATTTACATACTTCATTTCAGATAAATTTTCCTGTAAATTGGCACTCCAAAGACTTATTCTTAAAGTTTAATAGAAAGTGTACTCATAGGTTTTATTAAATTATCAATGTGTCCTCCCCTGTTTCTCTGACTTAAAGATGGTATAAGCAGAATTCAATATTTCTTTGTTCCTCTCAGCCCATATCTAAATTCAACTCAGATGACTATAAGGAAGTTCCTACTCTAGGATCTCTTTATTTCTTCCCATTGTGGCAAACCTTTCAGTCCAGTTTTCTCTATAGAGATCTACGTTTCGTTTAGTCCTCTGATTCAGGCTCTTTGTCATTTGGCCCTATTACATTCTTCTTCCATTGAACTCGAAGATCAAGGTTGGAAGTGGATTACTTTTGAGCAAATAGAGTTAAGCAACAATGTCCTTCATTGTCCTCCACAAAAACCCATACTCCCATAGTTTATATTCATCAAGTAATACTATCAATGCACAGAATTTATAATGTTAGCTATATCTATGAACTTCACTTTTAAAAATCTCTTCATCTGATCACTCCTCTAATCTCATAATTTATATATCAATTGTATACTTGATAATTTTGCTTGATTAGAACAAGTATAACTCAAACTCAACATGCTCCCCATTGAAATCATGATTGTCTCTTTTATTGACAATATGAGCTTTCTTCAGTGTATCTCCATCCACCTTTTCAAACAAATTAGAAACATAAAAGTTTCCTAGGTTTCTTTCTGAGACTACTTTGTGATCAATCCTGCTCATGTCCTGTCAATTTTACCTCAGACTTGTGTGTCAAGTGTTCTTCCCTCTTTATCTCTCTAGCACTGATATCTTTTTCATCTGAAATATTGCAGCGTCCTCCTAAATAATCACTTTTAATCTAACATTGCCCCCAAATGATTCATTCTCCACACAGTATAAAATAGATTGTTCAATTTGAAATACAATTATCAGTCAAATAATCTCCAGCTTATTATTGGCTTCAGAACATAGGTCATACCTTTAAAAAATGAGCTGGCAAGTGATTTCAGATCATATATATAATCTCATCCCCATTACACTTCCTTCTTTCTTTACTCCAGCATTCCAACCTTCTTTCAGTTTCTTGAACACCCATCTGTCTTCTGAAGCAGGACCTTTACTTGCACAAGCAGATCTGTTCTCTAGAACAACTTTCCCCAGCTCCCTCTTGTTGATACCTATTTTTTTCCAGCTCAGTCACAGTTTCCTCTGTGTTGGCTTCCATGATGGTTATGATCAAGTCACATCCTGCCATTAAGGCTCTACTGGTGCCATTCATCTTTCTCTTATCAAAATAATTATAGCTGCTACTAATATATTTATTGTTGTGTGATTATCTGAGTACTGTTTTACTCACTAAATGCTGGGCTCTTTGAGTGTAGGAAACATCTGTGTTTATTTACCATTTAATTCCAAATACCTAGTTCCATACCTAGTTCATAATTGATTCTCAATAAATATTTGATATAATGACTGCATGAACTTTCCTTTTGCATTATTATTCAAAAATATTTTATTTCTCTTTTCAGATTTTCTAAAGTTTTTATTCTGTTAACATAGCCTGGGATTTCAAAATGAGTATGCAGAGTATCTTGCATTATATGCATATGTGGAGGAAAGGAGGAAGGGAGGGAAGGAACAGGGAGGGCAGGAGAGAAACAGATAGAGAAAGAAAACTAAAACTTTTCTTTATTTGAATATTCTTCACATTAAAAATATCTAACTTTAGAAAAAAGCAGTTTATTGAAATGCTTAGGTTTTTAGAATGATTCAAGAAACTCAGAATACTCTTCATCAAAATACTCTTTTGATAACTCTTATTAACTGTCTGGGCACAGTATGCATTTTAATATTATCTTCAGTCTTTTCAGCAGACACTTTTCTGAAGGAATAGTCAATTTCCCTCCTTCTTTTTGGCAGGCGGTGAATGGTTCTTAATGTTATCAAAATAAGAAATCCAAGTCCAAAGAACTATTTTGTCAAATTATCTTTGAGATGTGATAACTGGCTCATCAGTTTAGAAATGTTCTATTATTTTTCACCCTGTGTACTCCAGAATCAATTTTAATGGTATACAAATGCTTTTACATCTTAGTCTCAACTGAACTCTCTTCTTTCTCTACTCCTCTCCACTTCACCATTAGGCAGGGTTTATTTTTTTCAATTCTGCCTTATGATGGACTTCATTGCAATTTTAGAGGTGTGAACAATTATAGACACTTGTCTCTGAGCATGAAAACTGGGCCAGACACTCCCCTGCAGAACCCTAAACATGAGAGGTTGCTCTGAGTTCCCTAGGATGACACTGTAATATCTTTTCTGGGCTGTGATGACAACCACCTTTATTTCAAAGTTTGATTAGACAACACTAAGGAGTCCTCTACTGAGTTAAATGAACGGGCTAGAAGGAAGTTAATCTATCTAAATTCTGATGTTTTCCAAGTGGACTTATTTGTGAAAGCAAGGTGAACTCTACAGGCAAAAAAAAAAAAATGTGTGCAGTTAACTTTTGCTATGGGAAATCTCAAGGTGAGCTGAAGTAGATACCATACTGAACACTAGGATGACTCTTTGGGAGATAGAAAAAGGCATATGAAGAATACACTTAAGAGAAACAGCCATGTGACTCAGATGGGCATCAATGGCAGTTAAAAATGATTCAAGTCAAGCAATATCTTTAGTTTCTTGTTTCTTTTAATACCGGGCTCTTTCTCCACTCAATTTGGTCTAGTATATTTAGAGTTCCTAGATGTTAAATTCATTGAAATTTAGTCTAATCCCTATTTTTTTTTCCATGAAACGTAACAAGGTCAAGAAAGGTCAAAGTGGACAGTTTCTTCCTTTCACCTCTTAAACATTTTTGTTCCAGTTTATATATTCTGTCACAATTCTGAGCAAGTTCACTGCCAAAGTCAATATGGATAAACTTTGATCTAGGAAAATAATTAATTATGAGAAAAGGTTATTTTTTCAAACAACGTTGACTACTTTTCTTATTAAAATGGTTGTTTGCATTGTTTCTATAGTGCCCTAAGTAAAACGAGTCATTTTGAGTTTTAAGAAATGAATCAACAATAGTTACTAAAATCTCTTAGAATTGAATCATGTCCAATGTGATTTCATTATGTAAAATACATTAGATGAAAAACATGGCAATATTTCTAATGTAGGCATACATCATTTTATTGTGCTGAACAGATATTGCATTTCTTTTTTACAAATTGAAATTTTGTGGGCAGCCCTGGGTTAAGCAAATATTACAGTGATAATTTTTCCAACAGCATTGCTCAGTTTGTGCCTCTATCACATTTTGGTAGTTCTTCCAATATTTCAAACATTTATTATTATTATTATTATTTGTCATGGTGATTTATGATCACTGATCTTTGGTGTCACTATTGTAATTATTTAGGGATGTCACAAATCACACCCATTTTAAGACAGAAAATTTAATTAATAAATGTTATGTGTGTTCTTACCACTTCAATAGCCAGGTGAAAGGATTAGTAAAAGAACATTTATGCATGACCTGTGGATGTGGACAAGAGTCCTGCATGGAGGAGGGTAAAAGGGAAAATTGGGGCAACTGTAATAGCATAAAGAATAAAATATTTTTAAAAAATAACCAATCTTTCTTCTTTTCCTATCTTCAGACCTTCCTCTTCCATAAAACACAGCAGTATACTCTAAGTGTTCACATGAAAGGAATAATCACACATCTCTCAACTTAAATAACAAACTAGAAATGATTAAGCTTAGTGAGGAAGACATGTTGAAAGCCAAAATATGCTAAAAGCTAGTCTTCTTGTGCCAGTTAGTCAGGTTGTGAATGCAAGAAAAGAGTTTTTGAAGAAAATTAAAAGTGCTACTCCAGTGAGAACATAAATGCTAAGGAAGCTAAAACAGTCTTGTTAAAAATAAGAGTTAAGTTTTAGTGGTTAGAATAGAAGATCAACAAGCCACATCTTTCTTTAAGACAAAGCCCAATACAGAGAAAAGCCTGACTCTCCTCATTTCTTGAAGGCTGAGAGAGGTGAGGAAACTTCAGAATAACTTTCGAAACTAGTAGAGGTTGGCTCATGAGGTTTACAGAAAGAAGTCATTTCCATTATATAAAGCTGCAAGATGAAAAAGCAAATGCAGATATAGAAGCTATAGAAAGTTACCCAGAAGATCTAGCTAAGATAATTAATGAAAATGGCTAACTAAACAACAGATATTCAATGTTAATGAAACAGTATTATATTTTGGGAGAAGATGTCACTTAGGACTTTCACAGTTAGAGAAGAAAATCATTGTCTGGGTTCAAAGCTTCAAAGGACAGGTTGACTCTCTTGTTAGGGCATAATGCCACTAGTGAATTTAATTTGACACCAATGTCTATTTATCATTCCAAAAATTTTAGGGTCATTAAGAATTATGCTAAATTTACTCTGCCTGTAATTTATATATGGATCAACAAAGCCTGAATGACAACATATCTGTTTAGAATGTTGTTTACTCAATATTTAAAAAATTTTAAAATATTTTAAAATATTTTTAAATTTTGGCCCATTGCTCAGAAAAAAAGAGATTACTTTCAATATATTACTGTTCATTGACAATGCACCTGGTCACTCAAGAGCTCTGATGGAGATACACAATGAGATAAATGTTGTTTTCCTGCCTGCTAACACAACATCCATTTTGCAGCCCATAGATCAAAAAGTAATTTTGACTGTCAAGTCTTATATATAAGAAATATATTTTATAAGGTTATCACTGACACAGTGATTCCCCTGACAGATCTGCGCAAAGTAAATTGTAAACCTCTGGAAAGAATTCACCATTCTAAAAATCCTTAAGAACATTTGCGATTCATGAGAAGAGGTCAAAATATCAACATTAACAGGAGTTTGGAAAAAATTGATTCCAACCTCCATGAATGTCTCTGAGGGTGTCGGGACTTCAGTGGAGTAAGTAACTGTAGATGTGGTGGAAATAGCAATAGCAATAGAATTAGAAGTGCAACGTGAAGGTGTGACTGAATTACTGCAACTTCATGATTAAATTATAATGGATGAGAGGTTGATCTTATGGATGAGCAACAAAAGTGATTTCTAAAAATAAGTACTGTTCTTAGTGAAGATGCCGTGAGGATTGCTTAAATGAGAACAAAGGATTTAGAATATTACATAAACTTAACTGCTAAAGCAGAAACAGGGTTTGAGGGGATTTGACTTCAATTTCAAAAGTAGTTCTACTGTGGTAACATTTTAACAATCAGCATCACATGCTACAGAGAAATGGTTCATGGAAGTAAAAGTCAACTGATGCAGCAAACTTCACTGTTGTCTAATTTTAAGAACTTACCACAGCCACCTACCCTTCAGTAAACCCCACCCTGATCGGTCAATAACCATCAACCAGAAGCAAGACTCTCTACCAGCAAAGAGATAATTGTTGAAGGCTCAGATAATAGTTAGCATTTTTAGCTATAAAGTGTTTTTCATTATGTTATGTATATTGTTGTTTTTGGATATAATTTGATTATATATTTAATAGGCTTCAGTATAGTGTAAATGTAAGTTTTATATGGACCAGGAAACCAAAAACGTGTGTTCCTCACTTGCAATGATATTTGCTTTATTGCAACCATCTGGAACTGAACCAAAAATGGTTTCACAGTATGTATCCATCTTCTTTAGAGATAAAATTCTTGGGCTGAAGCACATTTGTTCAGAAAAGAATACATGTAGTAACAAGCTGCTGTATATATATATTTTTTTGTTTGCATCTTATGTATGTTCCTGCAACAAATGTTGTTTCTGTAAATACTTAGGCACAAGGCCGTTAGTGTTGTTACCCAAGGCTCTCTAATAAAGCAAATGACACCATTTACCTTTCCCCTCTGCTCTCAGTGCCACTGCTGGCATAGCACTTGGCGTATCTGAAGGAACAACTAGACCCTCACTTAAGGCAACGAACCCCCTGGGGAGTTTCAAGCGTGGTTTTTTCCCCTCCCGAACAAGGAAGGACGCTCAGCTGTTACAATAATGTTGAGAAATCTCAGTTCATCAAAGTAAAAGCACATTTCTCTGGGACCAGGATGTGCAGCCCCAGAATCACAGTCAATTATGGGTGGTAGTTTAAAGTCAGGGAATCTGGCCTTTCTCATAACTCAGTCAGCAGAGGTGAATAAACCTTAATATCTGCCAACGGCTTGCAAAATATGAATGTTAGAATTTTCATTGATTGTGGCTTTTCTAAAATAAAATTGTATAGAAATGAATTCACACACAGGTCAACTTTCTCATTTTTATGTTATTTTTCTGATTTAGAAAGTGTAATGACAGTGTCATCTTAAATCAGAAGCTTCCTCTCTCATACCAGTGATAAAGCAGCTGTCTCTTCACTTATGAATTCACAGAAAGAGTAGATATGCCTGTGACACCTGTATACTTAAACATATGCTCTAGGGCCAAATCATTTGCCACATTTGGATGCTGGGGGTTGTGGGGCAGTCTGGTTGACTGGCAAGGAATTGACAGCAATTCCACAGTAAGAGCAGAGGGCTGGTGCCTTTTTCTTTAGGCTACCACATAAATGGTGGCCCAAAGGCTGGATGAGTTGGTGATGCTGGAGGAGCGATGGGCTCCGAATTTGGGATTTTTGCTTACTCAAAGGTGATGTTGAGCAGATTACTGCAATGATATCTGTCTTAATAGTTTTACCTTAAAACCGGGATAATTAAATTTAACTTGTAATGCTTGTAATGCTAGCGACCAACAGAAATACTGTTCCTGGCTCATAGAAAAACACTGAGTTATAGGCATATGTTAATTTACAAAGACCTAGTTAACATAATGGATATCAAAAGGATAGTTCTACCAAGTAAGAAGGGCAAGGTAATAATAGAACTATAACATTAAAAAGTCATAAAGAAGTAAATGTACTTGGTGAGTATCTAAATGAGAAAATTGAGACCCTGAAAAATGATTGACTACTCTCTATTACAATTTTTTAAAAAGAGTATAAATAATCTGGTATGTGTTAGTTCTTAAATATTATACATTTTTTTCTCTCAGAGATAGAGTTAGACAATTTTTTTTGTATAAATTGCTAATAATACCTGGTAGAAAAGCCTTTTCAAAACTGTCCAATTGCTCCCTTCAGATTTTGAAGGCATTTTTCATGTTCTTACAGACTTATTTAAAATAATAAGAAACTGTAGAGAATCAATACAAAGAAAATAAGTCAATTCTAATCTCCCTATTCAGAAATAACCCTTCTTATATGTTCCTTTTTTATAATTAGACAATTAAAAATGCATATAAAGATTAATTACATATTAAAGGCAAAATAATAATGAAAACTTTATGGTGAATTGAATAGTATAAAAAACAGTACATTTAATATATTATAAAACTATAAATTCAGTTCTAGTTCTTTGTGCTACTTCAAGTAATATTTTTGTTTCAGAAGTTAGAATACAATATAGAAAATATAATATTTATATCAGAACACACCAAAGCCATAAACTGTTTATATTTAGACAATCAAGCTATTATTATAGTAGTAATCATAATAATGATAATGTAGAGTATGTATTAAAAATAAGAAGTATTTTCATTGGCTAGAAAGATGGTATAAATTTTATAAACCATAATTGTGAAAAAAAATTAATGAATTAGTGCCTAAATATCTCAGTGAAAAATAACAGAATGCTGTACAACTTGAAGAAAGAATTTTTCAATAACATTAGGAAGTTCTGCTTAAGTAGTAGTAATTATTTCAGGTTAATTAAGCCTCTATTAGAGAAGAGCTAGAGAAATGAAAGAAATTAGTAGCTTAGAGAGAAATGAGGAGTTGTGCTAGTTTTATACTTATACTAAGGACAATATACTGGTTAGAAGGGGAGAGTCAAGCATTTAGTGCAAATTGCTTCTGAGTAGCTCACTCTGTGCCTGGAAGTTTACCTAATTATTTAATTAGGACTCAGAAGTAAGAGTGTGAAAAACACCATGCTACACAAAGTATGTTTTCTTTCTTTCTTTTTTTTTTTTTTTTTTTTTTGGTGGGGGTTGGTAAGAGGTCTCTAATATCTTCTCTATTCAGATTCTAGATAAATTCAAATAAGTCCAATTTGCAAGGCCAGGTTAGCAAAGGAGAAGGTTTAGGTTTTCCTCCTCTCCTCAGAGGGAGAACTGTCAGGTCTTGGGTGCTCACGGATTCACAGCACTTTTTAGGCTCTGAGGGGCATTACTTTCTCTTATTCTTGATTATATGAATCAACTGTAAGAAAGACGTTTTATGGATGGGGAAAAGAAAGTGACTTTGGTGTCATGCAGTTTGAAATTTTGATGAGAGCTGTTGACAAAAGTTATCTGTAAATACCGGTTGCACAGTCACTGCAGGGCTTGGCACCTGAGACATTATATCGCCCCTTGACAAGGAATGACAGCAACGTATCCCTGTGAGCTGAGCCAGGGTGTAGACCCTTCTGATGAGATGTTGTAGGGGCTGGGAGGGTGGAGCTCCCAATGATCCCAACTGGCCCATTGACCAGGTAATTCAGAGTGAACTTCCATTATCATGTTGGACAAGTCTATTCATTTCACTAAAAAATGACTGGAAGGGGACATTTAAACCCAGCCAAGTTTTTCAGTGGAATAATTCAAATAGAATAGTCTCCTTCCTTTGAAGTATAGTCAGAATAATTAGAGTAAGCCAGTGTTTTAAATACATGACACTTTCCTAGGGGAATTTGGACTGAAATGAGATTTTAAGCTTTTATGGTTATTCCTACATGATCTCTCGAATGATCTATGCTATCCTTGAATGACAGATTTTTTCTCTTCTAGAAATCTTGTTTAGTCTCACTCCCACTATTTAGTCATTCACATTTCACTATCATTTTCATCATCATGAATCACTAAAAATGAAGTAAGTCTTCTGTTCTAAAAGAAAATATTATTTATTAAAATGAAAGTAATCATTAATTTCTAATATTACACTGGATTGAATGAATCAGCAGGAATTATTTATGGAAAAGCTGATGTTTACAATATGCTTTATTGTGACTTATTTGAATGGGTTGTAGCATCAAAATATAAATTTCATATTTTATTTAAGATAAATAAGCATAAGGTTCATTTACTTATTTATACATTCTATAAGCATCGTGCACCTGCTATGTATAAACCTTTTTTATGGCTTATAGGATGTAACAATCTTGGAAACCATGGCCTGATGATTATTTTCATTAAACTCTGACCAGAGGACTTACCAAAATCTCAACTAAAATAGGTACATGGAAGTCTTTTCAACCATCTGTATGTCCTCTTTGGAGAAGTGTCTATTCCAGTCCTTCACCCAGTTTTTAATTGGATTTTTTGCTTTTGGGGTGTTAAATTTTATAACTTCTTTATACATTTGTATATTAACCCCTTATCAGAAGTGAATATGTTCTCCCTTTCAGTGGGTTGTCTTTTCATTTTGTTGATGATTTCCTTTGCTGTGCAAAATCTTTTAACTTTTACGTAGTCTCATTTGTTTATTTTTTTCTTTTGTTTCCCTTCTCCGAGGGGATATGTATACCAGAAAAAATATTTCTATGAGAGATGTCAGAGATTTTATTGCCTATGTTCTTCTAGGACTTTTATGGTTTCAATCTAAAATTTAAGTCTTTAATCCATTTTGAATTTATTCTTGTGTGTAGCTTAAGAAGTTTTATTTTTTTGCACTTATCTGTCCAATTTTCCCAACACTATTTATTGAACAAACTATCTTTAGCCAATTTTCTTTTTGCCTTCTCTGTCAAATATTAATTAACTATACAGGTGAGAGTGTATTTCTGGGCTCTCTATTCTGTTCCATTGATCTATAATGTCTGTTTTCATGCCAGGACAATGTGTTTTGATTGCTGTGGCCTTATAGTGTAGTTTGATATTAGGTAGTGTTATATGTTCAACTTTGTTCTTCTTTCTCAAGATTACTATTTTTACTCAGGGTCTTTTGTAATTCCATATACATTTTTGGAATATTTTTTCCAGTTCTGTGCAATATGCCGAAATACACAATGAAAGGATGCTGAGCACTACTAATCACCAGAAAAAATAAAATAAAAACCACATTGAATTATCACTTCACACCTGTCAGAATGGATCTTATCAATAAATCAACAAATAGCAAGTTCTGGGGAGGATGTGGAGAAAGGGGAACCACTGGGCACGGCTGATGAAAATGCAGGTTGGTGCAGCCACTGTGGAACTGCCTTATGACCTAGAAACTCCACTTCTGGGAATTTATCCAAAGAAAGCCAAAACACTAATTCAAGAAATTATATGCACCCCTATGTTCATTGCAGCTTTATTTACAATAGCCAAGATTTGGAATCAGCACAAGTGTCCTTCAGTCGATGAGTGGATAAAACAGTTATGATATATTTACAAAATAGAATACTCCTCAGTTGTAAAAAAAGAAGAAAATTTTACCCTTTATGACAACATGGATGGACCTGGAGAGCATTCTGCTAAGTGAAATAAGCGAGTCAGAGAAAGACGGGTACCATATGATTTCACTCATATGGGGAACCTAATGAACAAACTGAACTAAGAAGCAAAATAGAGACAGACTCATAGACAGAGAGCAGGCTAATATTTCTAAGGGGGATTAGGTGGGTGGAGGGATCAAGCAAAAAATTTGAGAAAAAGAACTCATGGATATAGACAACAGCGTGTTAATTATAGGGTAGTGTGTGGTAGGTGGGGTTTGAAAAGGTATAGGGGAAATAAATGGTAAGGGATAAAACACAATAAAATAAAAAATAAATAAAATGTCTTTTTGAAACGATTTGATTTTGGAGGCCTATTTCTCACCATAGCAAGCAAACCTTAACTAATACAACTGTGCACAAAACATAAAATAATTTGTGGGTTGCATGATAGATAAATAATTTCACATGACTGGATACTTTGGTGCTCTGTACCTTATGGTAACAAGATAGTTATTAGAGAAATATAGTAGATATTAAACTGGCAAAGTAGGTTAGGAAATTTTATTTTAAATTGAATTTTTTTTCTCCAGAATATTGAATATGCAAATGAATATGTTATATTGACCTCATTACAAGCTGTTAAGAGTGTGGATTCTTATGTCTGATGGCTTTATTCTTGAAAGCTGGCTTGACCGTTAACTAGCTGTATATTTTTAGGCATAAAACATGTTTGGACTGGGTCTTTTTTATTGTTGTTCTATTACAGTTGTCCCGATTTTCCCCCATTGCTCTCCACTACCCTCCCCACACCCATCTCCCATAGTCAATCCCCACTCTGTTTTCCACAGCTATGGTTTTTTTTTTTTTTTTACTTTTTCCTTGATTAGACCCTTCCTTTTCTCTCTTCCCTTATCCCCTTCCCCCCCAACCTCCTGGTTGCTGTCAGTCTGTTCCCTGTTTCCATGTCGTTGGTTCTATTTTGCTCCTTTGTTTTTTTTGTTCATTAGGTTCCTAGACTGAGTTTAACATCTCTGACATCAGGATGCTTATTATCATCGATATTGTCCTAAAATTTATGTTGGCTGGAGAGTAATCATGGTGTAATTGTTAATTGCTTATACATTTTGGAACAATGAATAGTCACATTCATCTTGGAAGTTTGTGGAACAAATGGCAGGAGATTAAAAGAGAATTCAGATGAAAACATTGGCGTGTTCTGTTCATCCTCGGGATTGAATTGGTTTGGGACAGGCATTTGGTAACTGGTGAACCAAATGTAGAGCAATGATCTCAAGTGGGGTCTTCATCGAGTTGACTTAATAGCACACCACCAGTGGCTTTGGGCTAGTTTATACATTCTTTTAAGAAATCTTGCAAACACTTAATGACACAGAGGGAAATTCTGTCAATATTGTCGATGATGAACATGGTGATATAGTCATTAAAAATTGGATTCCTAATGTGAATACTTAATTTGATTAATTGTACTTACATTCCTATTTATATATACGTACAGCAATGATGGTTGATTAATAAAATCTGTACCTAATTTATCTAAAAATCTCTAAGTGAATAGAAGGAATTGTGGCATATTAATTAGCAGTTTCATTGGGGTTTCATTCTTCTTATTGATCTATCTATATTCTTTTCATAAAAATAATAATAATACATACCCAAGTAAGACTGAATTAATTGATCCAGGAAAAGTGGATGGCCTAATTAATAGAGTTCTCTAAAATATATTATTTAGTGTCAATGGAAAGCCATGGACATAGACATTAAGCTTGCAATAAAATAACAATTTGACAATAAAACTTATTTTAAAGTATTTCTTGCATTGTCCAGTGTTTATTGTTTTAGATTCTTTTTGACTCTTCATGATCCAAATTACAAGTGCTCCTTTCTGGGGAAGCATTTGAAGAAATTTAAATGTGTGACTGTTTTAAAGCAAATTGAAAGAAGAAAATGATGCTGATTGATTATCTGAAAGAAAAGGAACAACACCACGGAGCAGATTATGTTAATTTATTTTACCTGCTGTAAGAGTTTTGATTCTCTTTTTCACCGGCCTCCTGCTTCAGGCATGACTGGTTACAACCACCAGTCACGCTCCTCTCCTGAGAACCTATTAGTTCTTTTGTGACTGACCTTCCCGATCAGGCAGTTTTATTGGCCAGTTCTTCTGGGAAACTTGCTACATTTGTGAAGCGAAGGAAGCACTAAAGTATCCTCACGTACCACAACAATATCATTCAAAACCAGTGCTTTGTAACCACAATACTACCCATTAGCCTTCATGGGTTTGTGAAAGTAAGTCACGTGCAATTCCAGTTCCGTTTTCAAGTGTAGTCGTGATCTCTATAGAAACTGAAATCAGGGAGGGCAGGCAGGGAAGGCTTGTCACAGCCCCCCTAGGACATCTTCTTAAATTTTGTTTTCAAATGACTGAAACAGCTCTCAAGAATACCACCGGGTATTTTCAGGTTACTGCATTTTTCTTCCGTTTAGATAGGAAGGCCTATTATTTTAAGACCAATCAATGTTACCCTATTTACAGGCTTAAACAATAAATCAAATAAGTGTTTAGACTGAGGAAATATGGATACTACTAAATATTCATTGGGAGTAAATGCAGCAGTATTTCTTTGTTAATGCGGTCTTCTGGGTTTAGTTTTGTGACTTATTTAGCTAAATTCAATTGAATTTAATGATTTAGCAAAGTCAGACATAAAAAATAGAGAAGTGGAGTGCCTATGAGTGAACAAGGCAGTTATGAATTCATAAGTAGGGACAGATATAAGAATTATAAATAACATCCAGGATGTAGAGCATAAAACTTAAGGAGATAAACATGGAAGACTTTGTGACACTTCTGCCCCAATCAATCTATTCTCTTTTCCCTAAATATATTTTCTTAGCCACAGATTAATTTTGACTTCTCCCCCAACACTCTATCCTTAATTGCATCATTCTTCTTGTAAAAGCCAAGCTAATGTTTCATGATTTTTATCTGGAAACACAGACCTACTTCGGTATCATTCAAACACCTAATCTATTCCCAGGAGCAGAATTCTTTAATTTATTCATTCACTCAAAAATATATTTTGAATTTCTACTCTGCTGGATAAAAATTAGATCTGATTGAATGTAGAGAAAGGGAGAAAAGGAAACAAGCCTAGTATCCAGAATTCTGGGCTTCAACAACTGATCCTATTATGTAAATTAAGAAACAAATAAGGGAAAGCAAATTTGAGACAGAGGTAACGGAGATTATGATTTCTGTTTTGAATATGGTGAGTTTGAATTACCTGTGGGACATAATGAATATAGCAACTAGGCAATTGGATGCTTGGGTGAGAGGCTTATAAAAACTATCTGTCCTGGAGAAAAAATTCAGCAGCATATAGATGTGAAAGGTATTACCTTACCTAGACAACATGTTAATACAAAACAGGGACCTATTTATTTTGTGATATTAACTAGTCAGTGGTATTTACTTCTTAGTCAAGTTTATGGGGCCATAATTTATATACAATAAGATTTACCTCTTTAGGTACACAGTTCTATTAATTTAGAAAAATGCATATAGTTCTGTAGCCACCACTACAGTCAATATAGAGAGGATTTCCATTACTGCCAAAAGGTTCCTTGTATCTCTGTCATCAAGCTTCTCCCTCCAAATTCAATCTCTGGCAACCTCTCAAAGTTTCCCTGTTGATTGAATTTTATCTTTTAACAGAGGTTACATAAATATAATTATACATGATGTGACATATTGAGAGTAGATTCTTTCCTTTGTGTAATGCCATTGATTTATGAATGTTGTGTGTATCAATAGTTTATCCTTTTGTATTGCTGAGTAAGTAGGATCCCATTGTATAGGTGAATGAAATTTTGTGTATTTATTCAAGATTTGATGGACATTGCAGCTGTTTCTGGTGTTAGGTGATCATAAATACAATGGCTATGAACTATCTAATATAGTGTTTGTGTGACTATATGTTTTTCTTTCTTTTGCGTGAATACCTAGGAGTGAGATTGCTTGATTATATAGTTAGCATATGCTTTTACCTTATTAGACACTGACAAACTTTTCCAAACTGGCTGTGTTATTTTGCATTTCTACCAGTAATGTATGAGCATTCCAGTTCTGAATCCTTGTCAGCACTTGATATTGTCAGTATTTTTTAAATTAATTCTATTAGTTTTTAGTGATGTCCTACTATGATTTTAATTTACATCTCACTGATGATGTTGTGTATTTTATCATGTGTTCATTTTCCATAATTTTCTTTCCTAAAATATATTCTGTAGCTCTCAATATATGTCTTACATTTTTAATTAAATTTATTATTGTGTTTTATGTCTTTTGATCATACTAT
Source organism: Furipterus horrens (assembly GCF_987537825.1). Lineage (NCBI taxonomy): Eukaryota > Metazoa > Chordata > Mammalia > Chiroptera > Furipteridae > Furipterus > Furipterus horrens. The sequence continues at coordinate 16,799,151 of NW_028327171.1, forward strand.
AAATGGAATTGTTCTCTTAATTTCATTTTCACACAGTTCATTGCTAGTGTATAGAAATTTAACTGCTTTTGTATATTGACGTTGTATTCTACAACTTTTCTAAAATTGTACTTCAGCTCTAATAGTGCAAATACAACTAGCTGTACTTTCTTATTAACTGGATGCATATTATTTAATTTTTTTGCCCAATTGCCCTGGCTAGAACTTCTAGTACAATATTGAATAGAAGTGGCAAAATCATACACCCTTGAATTCATCCTGATTTTAGGTGGAACTGCTTCAATGTTCCACAGTGAGCTGTGGGACTTTTGTAGACATCCTTTATCAGATGGAAGAAGCTTCCTTCTGTTCCAAGCTTGTTGAGTATTTTTATCACGAATCCATGTGGTATTTCATCAAATGCCTTCTCTGCATCTATTGAAATGATTCTTTTTTCTTTATTTGATTAATATATTTTATAGATTGATTTTCTATTTTGAAACAATCTTACATGCCTTGCATTGGCAAATCCAATTTGGCTGTAATGTGTAATCCTTTTTGTGTGCTGCTGTTTTTGGTTTGCCAGATGTGTAAGCAATGCTAATGCTTTTCATCAAATTGAGAAAGTTTTTGACCATTTCTTCAAATATTCTTTCCTTTTTTATCTCCCTGTTCCTTCTGGGACTCCTGTTATACATATGTTAATAAGCTTCATGGTGTCTCACAGATGTTGGCCTCTGTTCATTTTTCTTTATTATAGTTTATCTTAGAATGAATAACTTCATATGACCTATTTTCAAGTCTCCTGACTATTTCTGCTCAGATCTGCTGTTAAGCTTCTTATTGAATTTTTCATCTCAGTTATCATACTTTTCATCCAAATTTGTATTTGATTTCTTTTTATAATTTCTATATCTTCACTGATATTCTCTATTGGGTGAGATATCATTATCATACTTTCCATTAGTTCTTTAGACATGATATTCTTTAGCATGTTGAACATATTTAGAATAGCTGGTTTAAATTATTTGCCTAGCTATTCTTATGTTTGGGCTTTCTCAAGTACAGTTTCTACTAGTGGTGTTTCTCCCCCGTGTGTATGGGCCATACTTTATTGTTACTTTGTACATCTCAATTTTTCATTGGAAAATTGACATTTTAAATATTATTTTCTGGTAACTCTAGAACTCAAACACACTTCTTTGTTTTTGTTGTTGCTACTTAATGTAGTTGTTTCTATTCACTTGTGTAGTGACTTTTCTAAACTAATTTTATCAAGTCTGTAGTTTTTGGTATATTTGGTTACTGAAGCCTCTGTTCCATTAGTTTAGTAGTCAGTTAATGATTGGGCAGAATTTCCTTAAATACCTCGAACAAAAATAAGTTTTCCAGTCTCTGGGTATATTGGAGTAGACCTTCAACATTCAGTCAGGCAGTTTACAACTCAGCTGTGCCTTAGCCTTCACTTCCTACTCCCACATATGCCCAAGCATCATCAGAGTTGAGCACGGAGGACCTGCTCAAATTTTCCTGCACATGCACACAGCTTTGGGCAAGTGTGTGAACTTCTAGTTCCCAGGAATATGTTGGCAATTCTCAAAACCCTAATATACATCTCATCTCATTAACCATCCACTTCTCCCATAACTCTGTCAGTCCTTTGTTTGCTTCAATTGTTAGCTATCACCTATGCGAGCGGTGTCTAAAACATTGTTCTGTTAATATTTTGTACAAAGCACTCATGGAAGCAGTTTCAGCACTGGACTAGTTCTAGGTCAGGAGCAAGACTTTTGAGGTAGTCTTCCAAGGAATGACTAGACAGGTAAAAATAATAACAATAATAGTAATAATTACAATTATTTTCAAACAAGGACAGTTCTGTTCCTTCTAGTACTGGGAATGTGAGCTGCTATTTTCACAGATAATGAGGGATCAAACTGAATTAAAATACTACACAACTTATTGTGCTTACTGACATTCTGTTGTTTTTCTTGAATCACCACTCTCTAAATTATTGCGAGTCTTCAGTGAGTATCCAGACCTTGAGAAAAGCCTGGATTCTGACCCTTTTAGCCCAGTGCATTCATTGCTTTCCAGAGGGGTGGAGATTTGAGTTTCTTATTCTTCCATTTTTTTCCCCAATATCAGCCCCTGAACTCTAAAATGAATTTCTTACATACAGCATATGTTTGGAGCATGGCTTTTAATCCAAAATGGCTAATGTTGCTTTTTAATTAGGTTGTTAAGCTATTTACATTTCACACGATTATTGATATAGTATTTAAGTCTATGATATTACAGTTTGCTTTCTCGTAGTCCTGTTTTTGTCCCCTTCTCTTTTTTAAAGAACTGTTTTCAGAACTTATGTATCCTCATAAATGTTCTGTCCAGTTGTTCTATCAACAACTTTCTTGTCTTTCTTGTACTCTAATTATATAACAATAGAGTGCTTAATATTGTTCTACAGATTCTTTTGATGTTTTTTCCCAATATTTTTTTCTTGGTGTTTCAGTTTAGATAATTTCCATTGACATATTTTCAAGACTGCTTTTGAGGTGGTTGACAAAATTCATTACTGCTGACATGAATTTTAATTTTTCCATTTCAATTTGGCCCTTTCTTATAAATCCCCCTTTTTGCTAAAATAGTAATCTTTTTATATGTGTTATCTATTTCAAGTAAAAATTTTAATATATTTATTATCTTAAATTTATCTCCCAGTAAGTTTTCCTGCCCATGATCTCCTATTAGATTATTGAGTTTATTATTTTAGAGACTTTATTTAGTTTATTTGGTTTATTTAATTGGTTATTATTTTACCACCTTTGCTAAACATGTTGCTTCGGGTAATGTTTCTGTTTATTTTGCTCAAAACATGATTTATAATTGGTTTCTTTATTATTATTCTTTTAGGTGTTGAGTTTTAAAATTATTAACAAATTTTGAATAGTAACACCTTCTCAAATGTACCATTGGTGAATATGGAATGGACACTTCTACAAACAGGACATATAGATGGCCAATTGGTATATGAAAAGATATTCAGTGTCACTAATCATGAGAGGAAATACAAATTAAAACCACAATGAGATATTACCTCACACCTGTCAGAACAGCTATCATTAATAAATCAACAAGCAATAAGTGTTGGTGAGGATGCAGGAAGAAGGGAACCCTTGTGCACTGCTGGTGGGACTACACATTGGTGCAGCCATTGTGGAGAACAGAATGGAATTACCTAAACAATTAAAAATAGAACTGCCTTATTGACCCAGTGATTTCACTTCTGGGAATTTATCTGAAGGAACCCAAAACACTAATTCAAAAGTATATATGCACCCCTATGTTCATTGCAGCATTATTTACAATCGCCAAGATACGGTAGCAACCCAAGTGTCCATCAGTAGATGAGTGGATAAAACAACTATGGGACATTTACACAATGGAACACTACTCAGCTGTAAAAAAGAAGGAAATGTTACCCTTGGCAACAGCATGGGTGGACCATTATTTCACTTCACATGCTAAGTGAAATAAACCAGCCAGAGATAGATACATACCATACAATTTCACTCACATGTGGAATTTAATGAACAAAATGAACTAACCAGCCAAATAGTGATGGCCTCGCAGATAGAGAGCAGGCTGAGAGGTATTGGTGGAGAGTTGAATGGGGGTGGAGGATGGAGGATTTGAGCAAAAAAAATTAAAAAAGAGAAAAAGCTCATGGACTTGGACATCAATATGGTGTGTGCCTGGTAGGAGGGTAGAAGAGGATATAGGAGGTAAATGGTGATGGACAGAAGTTTGACTTGGGGCGGTGAACACACAATACAGTGTACAGATAATGTATTCTAGAATTGTGCACCTGAAACCTGTAGTATTTTGTTAAACAATGTCACCCTAATAAATTAAAAATGCATTTTTATCCTATACCCCTCATCATTCCTGGTACAAAATAATTTAGGAGAATAAATACATAGATATATAACGACCACATCCATTAACAAGGGCTTTTTTATACAACCTACATTCAACTGCTTTCAAAGTTATAACAATCTTTTCTGACTTTTAAGACTCCATAGTTTAAGGAAGTTTCATATTGTGAGGACTCCACAAAACACAGCTTATTCTCTTGAAACTATTTGGTAGATTGAAGGGGGCTGTGTGAATACTGAGATAGCGACATGAAATTCCTACGTTTACCTCAAAATTTCTCTTCAGTTTAGAATGGTGTGCTATTCTCTCTCTCTCTCTCTCTCTCTCTCTCTCTCTCTCTCTCTCTCTCTCTCTCTCTCTCTCTGAGATTTTGTCATAATTCCAAGAATGCCCTAAAGATTGCTGCTGTTCCATAGCTGAACCTGATGTAGAAGTTTTAGGACAATGTTTTCATTTTTATTAAGAGAAAAATGTTTGCCCATTTAGTGGAAAGCAGAATAATACATAGGCATATATGATCTTGATTCAGTTTATGGCTTCAGTATTTCTTTGAGAAGATTACTTAATGTCGCTAATATGTCACCTATAAAGTGAAAGAAAAAACAATATCATACACCTCATTGTGGTACTGTGTGAATTAAATAAGAAATAATCTATGTTATGTACAGTACCTGAAACATTTTAAAATAGTTGTAGTAATTACTGTTGCTTTTATTAGTATAAGTATCATCCTTAGAATTTTGGCTTATTTGCCTCAAAATCCTCCCCAAGTTTTACTTTCAGGACCTATTTAAATCTGGATAAAAACTTTCATTTATTTATTTGCCAAGGAAATTTGACCCTGAGTTAATTCTGTTAATTGTTATTTTCCTGTAGAATTTATTGCTCTATGAGTTATTCACAGGTATATTTCTAAATCAAGTTTTATTTATGTTTATATAACAGTTTTGTTATATAGGAAGCTTTCATTAAATATGTCTCAAATAACTATATATTGGGTTTTTCAATAAGCTAATTGTTTCCAAATGTTATGTGGAAGGAAAACAAAACCTTTTCCCTTTCCCGTACATTAGCTTTTAAAATTTAGTATGCACAACAATCACTGAGGAGTTTTTACTAAGAAGACTCCTGGGCTCCACCAAAAACCAGCTGTACCTGAACCTGTTGAATGGATTCTGGTCCACAAAGCAAGTGGCCTCCAAACCTGCTTCTTTTAAATAAATATTGCAACTGTACTAGATTGTTATTTTACTAATTCTATATCAAATACAATAGGAGAATAAAGCAATTCTATCTTAATTAAAAGAAACACAGACAAGTTATTACATTAATCTCTTTTCATAAGCTCAACAACAGCATGAATAACAAATCATGTAATGATTGAATCTGCAAGAATACCATATGTACCTAATGATACACTGGAAATTGAAATGCATGATAAAAATTTTTCATCAACCTCATCTTTACTTAACAATGATTGATAGTGATCCTCAAAGGTTAGAAAAGTCTATTCTTAGAGAAAGTAGCATGTAGTGCATCTGAAAATAGGTTTACAAGTATTTTGTGTCTTTTTGTGTATTTCAGATGGATTGATCCAGAAGTTAAAGAAAGTAGTAATATTAAACAATCACTGAAATAGACAAAAAAAAGACATCTATGCTTTACCTATAATATGCATAATATCTATTGATCTTAATGTAAATAATAAACATGTATAAGTCATCCTAATAATTGAGGGGTATTTTTTATCTTGAATCTCAGCTGTTATTTTTATGACACATAAATGATTTTAAAGTCAAATAATACCATTCAATTAATGGTACACTGTAAGTCAAAACATTGCTGTCCACACTACCAAAGTAGTTTTCTAATATCAGTACATAATATGCTTTTATTTCTTTATATTTATAGTGATTATCGTTTTTATAATTCACATTTCATCATATTTTAAAATTTGTCAAAATTTACACATTATTAAAACTTTTAAATATTTAATAATATTAAAACTATTAATTTTTTATTCATATACAAATTTGAAATTTTTCTTTCACATACATATTCTCTCTCTCCCCCAAAACGACAAGCTCCAGTAACAAAAGCACTTCTTCTGCACTACTTTGAAAAGATAAATTTACTATTTATTTTAAATGATGAATTTACTGTTTATGCTCTCAAGCTAAAAATATTATTTAAATATAATTCCAATAGTAGATAGATCAGGAAGCAGATTCGTTGTTTAAATAACTTAATTTATAGTTTAAAAAATTGAAAGTTAAATATTTTTTTTATGAATGTCCTAAACTCACACTCATATTGTTGGATGAAATACTCAAATCTGTGGCTCCGTCTTAGTTTAGTGTTTGCTTTGTGAGAATCTTCTGCTTTTACCCAATGAATCTGGAAGTTAACAGAGTGACAGATGCGGACATGAAAACATATTCATGTTTTGGGTTTTTTTCTTTAATTAATGGACTTTATTTCTTAGTACAGTTTACATTTACAAAAAAATTAAACAAAAAATACAAACAGCTTTCATAGACTCTTCCCGAAGCCCACTTTCCCCAATTATTAATATCTTTCATTGGTGTGATAAATTTTTTACATGTGATGAACCACTATTAATACATTATTATTAACTAAAGTCCATAATTTACATTAGAGTTCATTCACTCTTTGTGCTATACAGTCTATGGGTTCTAAAAGGTCCGATGTCCATCAAAACAGTATCATTCAGCATGATTTCACTGCCCCCAAAATCCCCTCTGCTACACCTATTGATCTCTCCTCCTACCTCCAAACCATGGTAACCACTGATCTTTTTACTGTTTCTATAGTTTTATTTTTCTTTTCTAGAATGTTATATAGTTGGAGTCTTACAATATATAGCTTTTCAATATTAGTTTATTTCACTTAAAAATATTCATTTAGGTTTTCTCTATGTAGTTTACTTTTATGACTTGTTAGCTTGTTTCTTTTTAGCAGTGAATAATATTCTGTTGTATGCATGTACTTTGGCAGACCTTCTGTATGGTATAGGAAACCGTAACTGCTGCACAAGCCAGGCCTGAAAACAGGACTGTAAGACTTGACCAGAAATGGGAAGTGGCTGGGAGGCATGATCCTATGGCCACACAAATGTCCCACACTCCAGGGGAAGGAATAGGAATGCGATATACCCTTTAAAGCTTGTGATGCCTGCTCTGGTTTGTATAACTTCAAATCTATATCAAGAGAATGTTTAAATCAAAGGAATGGTTTGAACTTTTACAGTGTACTCTGATGCCAAAAAGTCTAACCGAATGTCACTGTGTGCTGATTCATATCTCTATTTACTGACCCTCTTTATGTTTGGGTGGAGGGCTGCTTTCTCACACCATGCATTTTTGCACGTAGACAGCTTAATAAAAGCTTGGTGGGGAAGAAGCTTGGCAGGGACCCCACCCTTCTCTCCCCAAGGCAATCCATCTGTGGTTCAATTTCTTCATCTGCAATTGGTGGACTGCGGGTTCATGTGCATGTTTTGTGTGAACATAAGTGTTCAGCTCATTTGGATGAATTCTTTGGAATGTGATTGCTAAATTGTATGATAAGAATGTATTTAATTTTTTAAATCACCAAATTTTCTTCCAAAGTGGCTGTACCATTTTATATTTCCTTCAGCAATGAATGAGAGCCCCTGTCATTCTGTATTCTTGTGAGCATTTGGTATTCCCAGTGTTCCAGATTTTTACATTCTCCTGGTGCATAACACAATTCTGTTAGGTATGTAATATCATTTTTTTTTAATTTGTATTTTCCAAATAATGTGGAGCATTTTTTTTCAAATGCTTATTTAACATCTATATATCTTCTTTGGTGAGGTGTCATTAGGTCTTTGGTACATTTTTAAAAGGATTATTTATTTTATCATTTTTCTTTATTTAGATATAATTAACTTACAACATTATATAATTTTAAGATGAACAGTATGACAATCTGATACACATGTGCATTGTGAAATGATTACCACAATACCAAATGCTGGTTCTCATTTGTTGGAGGTAGAAATGCATGATGGTATAATGATGAGATACCATGATACACTCACCGACAATACCAAGTATTATTGAGAAAGAAATAAAAATGAAATATTTTTCACAACAAAACCCTGTGGAAAATAATTAAAAGCTATACTTAGAATAAATATATAAATTTAAATGTCATTATTAATAAAAATAAAATAAAAAGAAAGATTCCTTTTACTATGTTTAAAATATAATTTTAAAAAGAGTAAATTAAATATGAAAGCTGAAATTAATAAAATAGAAAATTTGCAGAATGATAATAAACTAGAGCTAGTTCTAGGAAATAAGTAAATTCAAAAATCTATCATAAACTTAATGAAAACATGGGTATGTTGACAGCAGGGAAGTATATAAGATTTTAAATGAGAAAGAGACTATAACCAGGAGTAGAGGGAAATTGATAGAAAAATATAAACAAATAATATATGTAACTCTATTGCAATGTATCTGAAAAATAACAGGAAGGGAATACTCCTTAAGAAAATAAAAAATTTACACCTTGACTTGTCAAGGGCCATTCAGAGTGGAAGAAACTAAAGAGGTGATTATACTTCCACAGTTAGAAAAATAAATAAATCAAAATATCAGAAAATGATGGATCCAGTGTTTTTTCTGCTTTTCAAATAACCTATTACTTCAAGTTCTATTTATAGTATTTTATGCCATGGAAGAAAAGAGCAAATGCTCCCATTTATTTTACAAAACCTCAAACCTTTAAAGCTTAAGTCTGAAACACCTTAGTTAAAAATTATAATTTTAAGCTAATATGTCATATGAATATGGTTGCAAGTATTTCCAGTAAAATCATGTTTAGAATACAGCAATGTATCAAAATAATGGTGCATTGTGACCAAGAAGGAACAATTTTATAAAGGTAATGGTACTTTACCACTAGTAAATTGATCAACATAATTCATTTTAGCTAAATTTTAAAGGAGAAAATAATATATGATTCTAGTTATAAATGCTGCAGAAATTGAAAACTTCAGAAAACATTCTTATTAACTATTAAGCAAACTGTTTTTGTAGAATGAAACTAAATGAAATACAATAATAAGTGTTTTAGAAGGAAACTAAATATGTAAAAATATAATAGCATATAATATCTTAAATATTGAAATAATACCCTCAATATTAAAATAATATAATAATTTCTATTGAAATCAGCAATTGATCAGGATTGTACATTTTCACCAGTACTACTTAATACTGTCTTGAAATTACTAAAATGTGTCATTGGAAAACAATATCGATCATTTACAAACATTACAAAATACAAATTTAAAAAATGTATTTACTGAAGATATATTTGTCTAGAAAACTCAAGTGCCACTAGTAAATAACTTCTAGAATTAAGCAATATAGGAAGAGAAGATTTAAGTGTATAAACAATAGCTTTCTTGTATTTTGACAATAAGCACTTAAAAATGGAAATAGTTGTTTTATAACAGTCAGAAAAATGATAAAATAATTACCACTAAAATTAAAATCATAACTTTCGAGTGTGATATGAAGAAATTTATAAAATGTTATAGAAGTATGTAAAATAAGACATGGGCAAATGCAAAAACAATATTTTTCTGGATGAGAACAAATGCAAAACAACATGTTCTGAGCATAAATAAATAATTCAACAATATCAATTACACAATATTAATAAAACATTTAATGACATCTAATCAGAATCACAGCTGTATATGTTCTGAACTAGTCCTTAAAAGTCTGATCAGTGAGTCAAACTACATGACTCCAAACACTTATTTCACAAATATGTGACTTGTGGCCATTGACTCATTATTTTCACGCCTCATTTTCCTCATATGTAAAATAGCAATAATAAGAGCACCTACTTAGTGAAGTAGTTGTGAGGACTAAACAAGATAATAAATTTACACTGTATTCCCTATTTCAGACCCAAGGCTCAGAAACTATCATGGGTTTTAATAAACCATATATTGAGGTTTTATGCCAAAGCTTTCAAACATGTCTAATGTTCTCTTTGCCTAACTGAAGGATCAGTTAACTGAGGCCCATGGGACAACTGTGTGCTACTTGTTGTAGGGGAAAATAGTTCTGCTCATTTATCCATTGTGTATTGTTTGTGGCGGTTACCTCTGTGACAGAGAACATAGGGACAGCAAAGCTGCAAATGTTTACTAAGTGGCTCTCTATAGAAAAGTTTGCTGTCCCTCCCTAGACTGGTCTTTCCAATTTTCTTAGCCAACTGTTATAGACTTCTGGCCTCATCTTGTATGTCACTTCCTTAGTTAGACATTACACCACAAACTAATTTATGGTTATCTCATCATATCAAAACGTTTTTATAATGTTTCTTACTAACTGACTGTATAACTCGTAAGGGTAAGGAACCTGTGTTCTCTGTTCACTGCAGTGCACTATCTAACTTCTGACATAGTCCTTAAAACATGCTAGTTATTCAATAAGCATTTATTGAATTAATGAATAAAAAACAGTGAATACTCTGAAACAGCAAATACTGCCTTTTCTATTGAGTTAAACCAACTATTTGTTTTAATTAAAATGTACAAATACAAAGTAAAAATGGGCAAATAAATGGATCTACAGTTCCATAATTTAAATTAATCATAGTTACCATTGTCTCTCTTTCTCTCTCTCTAGTTTTTTTTAAAAAGATATCATTCTTTAATATCATAGTGCATTTTACTATTTTAACCATCTATAAACTCACTTTCCACTATGTTGTGTGCATCTTGGCAAAAACTTGGGACTTGCTCTCCTATTAAAGAATTCCAAGGAGACCGAAGAATGTCTAAGCATGGCATTTTTGAACATGGGACCAAAACTCAGTAAACTGGATGCTCATGTCAGAGATGGTGGCACCATGAGGTGAGTGGGAGCGAAGCCAGTTGTCCTAGAGCAGTGCCCACTGATATGATATCTTCGCCAGCCGTTTCTGTGAGGTGCCCTTTGATTTGCTTTTTACTGCTGAATCACTCTCCCCATTAGCTCTTATCTCTAAGTTTCTCTAAAATTTCCTTCCATTTGGTGACCTTTATGTTATCTTCCTGATGATTTTATTTTCCATTTAAACTAGCTGGAGCCCATTAATCTTATTTGCAGTGAGATTTTGAGTCATACTAGTATTTATTTCTTCATTCTTTCATCTATCCTTCCTTTTAAAGGAGCTTTAACCATGTGCCAGGTACTATAGCAGGTGTTTGTCATCTATTTTATGTAACTGTATACAATGTTAATTAATTTGATTTTGTTCCTTTTGCTTTGGCAAGACCTTGATTTCTGAATGTGTCTCCACAAGTGTGAAGAAATGTAGATTTCTGAAAGCTGGATATTTCTGTAAAACTACTTGTTATAATTGCTAATTTACAATAATAGTTTTTAAGCCAAATCTTTATTCATTATCTATGCTGCTTACTTTCATCTTTGACATATTTAAAGAAATGGAGAGTAACATATTTTTATGAAGGAGGTTTGCTCTTGTCATGGTTAGAATTTCTGAGGGAAAATGTGCTTGGATTGAAAGCTAATAGTTATTGGAAGTCATTTCGAAGACAAAGGATATAATCACGATTTCTTGGCACTACTAAAAAAAAAAAACTGGCTTCATTACTACCTGTCATCTACTTTATGAGTCCTTAAAAATATCCTTTCAAACTATCAAAAGCCACTTCATCTAGAAGGTTCGTGCACAGGAACAGATTGTATCAAAAGAGTACCAATATCAGCAACTCAAGAATCATCTAAGGTCTTAACATATTATTTTAAAGCAGAGAACATTTTGATTTGCTGATTATGTGTAATGGACTATTATTAGTACACTGCTTTTGAATTGAGCTAAATAAAATGCAGTTAGAAATACAGTCTAAATTGCTCATATTAAAAGAGCAGTGTCAAAATTTTTACTTGTCAGCATTCCTAGCAGTAACCTTGCATGTGTTTATGTCAGAAGTCTGACTTTGCTGACAACCACTATTCTAGTGTCATTCTCATGGAGAATCTCCCACCGCTTCCTGGGAAGCTTCCTTGGACAACCTGCCTAGCCTGTATCCAGCTTGCATCTGGTATTATTCACTGAAGAGCCTGGTGTCCACTGCGGTCCTCCTGCTGTTTGCCTGAGGACCACCCACGTAAGGGCAGAATCCCAGTGTGCTCTTTATACTGGAATGAGGTGAATGCGCATACCATGCAAAGTTGGCTCATGGAAGCTTCTGCTGAACTAATGTCTTCATAGGTTCTATCACTTATACTCTGGGCTTGGTGGATGAGTGCCATCAAATATTGACCACTTTCCTGTTGCTGCATTGCCTCTTCACTTGTCAAAACAAAAATTAAACACCCTCTTGAAAATCAACTTTTTTGGATACTACTCTGCCATATGTACCCAGGTACAGTAAGACCCCAGCAGGGGCACAATCCAACCTCATAATCCTGCTATACCTACACCAACACTGCAAGGCATTATTATCAGTTTCATTGTGTAAGTAAAGCAGAGAGGTAGAGGGACTTGTCCAAGGTCACACAGTTAATGTATATTGTAGCTGGATTTCAAACACAGTTATATCTGGCCCAAAGGCTGAGCTCTATGTATTCCCATAACCGTTATCTTTACTTTTAATAGTAGAGACATTTTTAACAGGTCTTAACAACTGCATTTTGAAAGAAGGGTATGTTAGGGATAAACTAATATAATTAAGTATAAGGAGGAAAAATGGAGAATTTTTATCTGGGAAATTATATGTCATGATTTGTCTTCCAACTATTGTGTTCTTGCAAACTACAAAATGCAGACAGTATGTCACCTATGTATGTATTCCCTTTATTCTAGTCTCACTACTGGCATCAGAGGCTCTTAAAGGAAGAAAACTGATGACCATGTCTTGTTGGAAGTAAATACAAGGGTTATATGCTAAATTGTGTTTGTATAATAAGACCACTTCCTTTATGCTGTTGAGAAATTTATATTTTCTTCTTCATTGCACAAAACTGAATTAATCATAATTTAGTTTCATAGTATATTCTTAATCAGTGGTCCATGTTTTATCTACTTTAGTTGTTAGTGTTTTTAAGTACTTACTAAAATGGAATAATTAAATATGAATCAATGATCCCAATAAAATTGACATCCCAATAGATGATCCCCACTGTCCCTTGCCAAAATTCTTTTCTTGCCTCCCACTCAGACCAAAGAAACTCATTTTCAATTACATTGAATATAACTGTAAAAATGGCAAGTTTTTCAATTTTTAACTTATTTTTAATCTTATTAAATTAGTTTCTAATTACTCCTGAAATCTTTCTAAAACTTAAACTAGTCTCAAACAATGTACTATCTTTCAAAATGTTCTTATCATAAAATAGTTTGGAAATGTATTTTTAAATTTAGGTGGTTTTGCTGGCAGAGATAAAGATTATGAAAGACTAAATTCACTGTGTACCTACCTAAGCCACTCCTTGGTAAAAACGCTGTCACCCAATTGCTTAACGAGCATTTACATTGTCCCACAACTGCCCCTAGTAATGCTACAAAATGTACCCACTTCTCACTCTCTTTTGGGTGTGAGATGCTTTTTTATTTGAGGTGCCCATTTATGGGGCAAAGTATTTGGCCATAGCAGAATCCCACTTTTAAACTGTTGTGTATGAAGTAGGGTTTTTGTAAAGTTGAATTAATGGCCTACTTTTGAAATGTGGAGAAGTCACATTGAAATTGCAAATTCTAGCTCTTGCAAAAATATAGGGAGATCTAGAAATTCTGAGAAGGTCCCCTGGTGGAATCAATTGGCTTGAGCTGAGTAGTAGTTTATCCCTAGAGAAGTGAAAGGACCCTTCAATTCCCACACATTCAACCCAAAGCAACTCCTGTTGGTATTTGCTTGGCCCTGGTGGAACCGACATGTTCAGCCTCTGAAGCACAGCGTATCAGTGAATGCCTTTGGAATAAGACTGCTTGGATTCAAGACCTGAGGCTTTGGTACTTTTAGGCTTGCAACTCTATTTTTGTAAGGAGTAAGGTTAGAAATGAGTTAGGGAGTGGTATATGCATCTATCTCTTCCTGTTAATACAGTAAGTCCTCACTAAATGTTATCAACAATAGGTTCTTGAAAACTGACTCCAGTGAATTTTACCACAGGGTAATTGATATAAAAAAAGAGTTAAATTCCTATGTTTGATATATATATATATCAATTAGCCCTTGGTAAAATTAGTTTCATTATACATTGCGTTGCTTAAACTTGGTTTCCAGGAACCTATCAACAATAGTAAGTGAGATCTAGTTTACTTATTTTTACATTGTGAATTTGTAATAAGAATATCTGCTCTTTATCTTTCACAGGTAAATTAATGAGCTAATATACTGGGCAAAGTTTTTATAGACATCAAAAAACTACACCATGTTAAGTTGATGTAATAAGGAAAAAAAAAAAAAAAAAGTAGCCCGGGTTCAGTTTCATCACTTTTGACTTAGGGAACCTGTATACTTGGACTCAGACCATTGAGTCAGCTTCTGTGTTTTCTGGTCAGGAATGACACAGCAGAGCCAGGGTGTTCTGTGGGGCTGTCTGCCCATCCCTAGGGTTTCCTGTCCATTGCCTGAGCCACCCATTGGTTGGAACTTTGCCTGCCTCAGACCAATTATGCTCTCAGGCATAGGGTAAATCTAAATTAAGTCCCTTGGGTGTTTCCAGAAGTTACCTTTTTGACCTTGCGATTACTACACTACCATCTATGTATGAGCACTGTTTTGTGGTCTCCCTGACTTCAGTGAGTCCTGGAATGTTTCCAGTTCTTATAAAAGGGCAGTTGATGCTTGCATTGCAAAGTTTGTAATACAAGATGAAAAATTTAATATTTCAAAATCAGGGGTCATAATAATATAGTGCTTTCCATGTGCCAGGAACCTTCCTAACTGATTTCTGTTATTTAGACAATTCATACTACAACCCTATGTGGTAGGTACTTTTAATTGTTACAATTCTAGAAATTTTTTTACTCTTTTTGAGACTTGGTATACTAACATAAACAATGATAATGAGTTGGAATATTGTTTATGACACAGAAATGTCATCCTTCAAGAGAAAAAAATTCATTGTGTTTTTGTGAATGCATGTTGTAAGCATTTAATATTGACTTTATAAATTACATCAATAATTTAAGAATGCTGTGGATTGGGTAAACTTACTTAGACTTAACATGTTAGGGTCTGATATGGATTCTTTCATTGTTCCATCTCCAAAGCATATTGTAAACAAACCTCTTATAGACACTTGTTTAGATGACAGCTGATGGGTAGATATCTATTGCCAATATAGACATTTGATTAAAAAAATATTAGGTAAACTAATTATACAGTATTTTCTTTGACTCTTTTTTTTTTAAATTCTCATATCTTCTTTGGTATATCAGGTAGAAAATAACAGAACAGCTAAAACTATAAATATGAAGAACTCTAGATTAAAAGTTTGTTACTTTGCCTCATGAAATTGTATCAGAGATTCTGGTCTGTTGGACAACATAGCTTTTGTCCAGGGTTAAACACAGGGTACACTAAGGTTACAGAGTGGATCCTGTATTCAGATGTTTGCATGCATGATTGAGCTGATTTTTCATGTAGTCATCAACTGCTGCTTCACGTTGCTGTCCATGGGGCCCTCAGATAATCGCACACAGCTCTTGAATAGCTTTATTTTATCTGGGTGTTATTGCTCAATTTACTTTAAAAGATGTGCTATACTCTGGTAGTGAACTCTCACTGACTCAAAAAGGGCACACTAGAAAGAAATAAGTCACAAAATTTTTCTTGTTAATTGCTATTAAATGATTATGAATTCTCCCTGTCACTCCCTGATACTTTAAACTGTGTACCAGTGTTATCAAGGATGCTCACAAAGGCCAAACATTCCCAGCATTGGCTCCTAGTGTCCCTCGTACAATAAGTAATCTCAGAGATTCCCCTAGGTTTTTCCTGCAGGCTCTGTTATGCAAAATTCAACCTTCTCTAGAGATAATAATGCTACAGAAAGGAATCAAGCACAGTACATATAAAGGTACATAAAAATTGCATGGCAGAACGGAAGATGAATTTGGTAAGTAAATGGAGACACTTAAAAGTCCTTATGATTATGGCTTAAAAAAACTCAATTATTTAGCAACATTCATTTTCAATTATCAGCGGAACAATAACCCAGATGTTATTAGGCTAGCTGAGGAAACTCTAGGGGGTGTGAATGAAAATGATTAGCTTTTGAAACTATGTATCTGTCACATTGCTTCCTGTTAGTAAAGATACATATTATAAAGTTAAAATATGATGGAATGCTTTAAAATTTTGTCCTAGAAAAAAAATTAGTCAAGAGTAAGAATGATTTATATGGCACGTGGGCAAAACAAATGGGTGAGTTTACTAGGTGGGTCGATTCAGAACTATAGCACTTTTGCTGAATAAACTCAGTTCTCTTACTAGATTTCATATGTCGATTTTCCATATTATCAGTGTTGATTTATAAATTAATTAATTAATTTAAAGGGTTTTTACCCTTTTGTTTTTTGCCACTTTGTTTTACTGTGGCTTCAATGCAGTGAATGGACTTTACATACTTATTCTCATTTAACTTAGTAAACATTGGTGTAATCAATTTATAAATGTAGACAATAAGGTGGAGGGGAGTTAATAAGTTACCAAAGTGTTAAAACTAAAGCAGTAAGTTGCAGAATCAGCATCGGAAGACTGACCTCACCCAAAATCTATGGTATAGAACTTTAGAATTTTTGTTATAAATAATTATATTCTATGTTTTATAATCATTCTGAGTTATATTCTATATGACTTAAGAATATTTATCTACTCATTTGATATATTTTGAGTAAAAAAATAGGAACCCAGACCACTTATTCTAGATATTTTCTAAGACAAAACCCCTAAGTAATCCATTAAAAAATAACCTATTTTAGGGCTAGAAATCTTAGTTTCAATGTGTTTAAATACCTACTAAAACAATTTTTATATGTATACATATGCTACTTAGGACAAATAAGAAATGTAACAGCCAGATTCAGGCTATGCTCAAACCTTCCTTTATTCAAAGAATCTCTAAATGTTTCACTGTCAACCTTGATGAATGATTGTATGTGATTTCATTGAATTATGCTTTGAAGTTTCAAGATTTATTTTTAAGCATCTCTCGTCCCTCTCTACAATGTTCTTTATAATGACAATACTGAATTTTATCTAAGCTCTGTGTTGCTGGAAAGCAGCAGAGAATAAGAAATCTCCCACCCTTTTATGCTCTGGGAAAAGGCCTACTGCATTGGACTACCTACCCTTCCCCACGGGACTGAGATAAGAATCATGGATGTTCCCCATTATTTTCTTTGACAAAAAACAAGCAAATGAAACAAAAAGCTAAACAAAGCAACCCCCCCCAAAAGAACAGATACATACCTGTCCTATTCTTTGCTTCATAAAGCAGTAGCTAAACTGCTTTTCCCCACTAACCCATTAGAACAAAATACTTTATAAAACGAGCAAACTCAAACACAAAAACAAAACAACCTTGGTTAAGCTTCTGTCCTTTGCCAGGTCCCTAAATCCGGCAGCATGCCATTTTTCCTCAGCAGCCGTTCCTGTGAATATGTAGACCTCAGAGGCAAAGATTCCCCCATTGCCTACATGACTGGGCCAGCCTTTCATTCCACTTTCCTACCTGTGGTTCCTGTTATCCTTGTTCACTCCTCTCTATAGGAGAAACCAGTTTCTGCCTAACCCTTGAGAAGTTCGGAGCCTTTATGATCAATCAGCATGCTCTCCCTACTTCAATACTTCCCCTCCCTATTGCAATAGTTTGTTACACCATTCCAACTATCCTTTCAAATAAAACCTCTTCTTACTAAATCCAGGTTCTTTTTTTTTTTTTTTGACGAGGAAGAAAAATGGAAACACAGCACCTTCATTCCCATCAGTATGTTACCTTCATGAATAAGTGCTTGAAGAGAGGTATTATGTTAGTCTTGAAAAATAAAA
Organism: Furipterus horrens; assembly: GCF_987537825.1. Lineage (NCBI taxonomy): Eukaryota > Metazoa > Chordata > Mammalia > Chiroptera > Furipteridae > Furipterus > Furipterus horrens. The sequence goes on from NW_028327171.1 coordinate 16,817,152, forward strand.
TGAATTTAATAAGGTGCTTTTATTCAGATCAGAATTATCAGGTGTCATCTAAGCCTGGCTGCAATGGTGGGTACTGGAGCAAGGCAGGATGCTCTTCTGTCTTCGGTGAATATAGCTAACAATCTTCATGAATCAAAGGAGACAACAAAGCTGGTAATAAAAGGTCATTTTAGTAAGATTTTCTTTAGCAGCTCAAAGATAATATTGTGGTTCATGACCAACAATAGCATTAAAACTACCTTGTGTCATTTGTGATGAGCGGTTGACAGGTAGCTTATTTTTCTGAAACACCACTTTGGATGAATGTGAATATCTTTCCTAAATAATGAGTTTGTTTTGATTGCACCTTTTTCAAGGAACTTTACATCCAGATGTAGAAATAAAAATATGGAACAATGTCTTCTATGGTAACAGGGAACGTAAATGTTGGTAGAAAAAAATGTTATTAAAATTAACCAAATGACTCAAAGCAATCTTTGACTGGATTATGTTGGATCCAGTCAAAAAAGTGAAATGCAGTCTGGGGACAAGTGACCTGTCAACCATTACTTCATGCTTATCATTGGAAAGGAAATTCCAGGCAATGAAATCCAGGACATAAGCTTTTCCATCCTAGGCTTTCTCTTCACTTAGACATAAGGAGCTTCCCAGCACTCATGACCTAAAAGAAATGTTGAAGAACAAAGAAATATCCTCCCTAGGGCTGGACTACCTCTGATGCAAGATACTTGTGCACACTGCATAAGCCAGGGGGGATTTCTAGAACTGTCAGTGAGTGTGATTTCAGAGGCACCTCTGCAGCTCAAGTATTTTCCTGCTTTTTTCAATAGCAGGACATTGCTTCGAGAAGCATAAATGTTCTTTATACCATATTAAAAGCAAAATACTTATTAGCATAGACATGCTAATTAATTCTCTCTTAGGACATTCTCAAGTGAAACTGGTATTTGGGATGCATATGTTTTATCTTTTGAATTAAAATATATTTGACATATAACACTGCACAAATTTAAGGGGTACAACAGGTTGATTTGGTACATTTATATATTGTGATATGATTGCCAATTTAGCAATAGTTAGCGTATCTATCAAGTCAAATAATATTCATTCCTTTTTTAGTGGTGGGAATAATTAATATCTAGTTTTTTCAAATGTGATGATTTGAATGCAGTATTGTCTATATTCACCATATTGTGCATTAGGAACTAATATTTTTGTTAGCATTTTACTTTATCTCTGATACTTCAGCATTTTGGAACTTACTGTGAGTTTTCTATATCTTATATCTTTCTTCGTACTTCGCAATCCCTTTTCCCTCAGGGAGCACTAGTAAATTAAATATCCTCTCTTGTTAATTTACTTTTCAGCAATATTCATTGTGTAATTTAGCCTATGTATTGAGATGTTTTTCTTTTGATTTTTTTTTCAATAAAAGCTCTTTTATTTTATGACATTACTGTATTTCTTTGTGTATGGATGTTTAAAGTCATACTTACTTTAAAATCCATTCTTATAACTTTGTTTATTTGTGTTCAAATGTTTCTCTTCATTGAGCCTGCTGTTTCTCGGCTCTGCTGTCTGCTCTCCTGTCTTGCTTCATCGGTCTTGCTATTATTTAGTTGGGTTTCCCTGCTGAGAACCAAGTACACTCACACAGCTTACTGTCTACATTAACACGCCTTCATTCTTCCACTGACTTCATGAACTGAACTTGAGTATTATAGGAAATTTTGGCCAATAAGATAGAAGTTACAAATCATTTCATTTTTCATTTCAGGATCTTACTAAAAGGTACATGTTAAGACCCTTTGTATTACTTGCCTCAAAACTCTTCCCTTTGTCCACAATTGTAAGCAATCGAATTAAGATTCTACCCAATCCTAACCAGGTCTCCACATTGAGTGACACACCTTCAACCAGACTTCAACATCTCCATAAATATCTCTCTCCTCTCTCCTACAGTAGTGCACTCATTACTAAAGCAAGAAATGAATTCAGGGCGGTCTCATCAACTTGTTTTGATGATGTTTTAGAGAATCAACATTCAATATTGCCTGTGACTGAACAAAATCTTTGGAAGCAAGGGAAAGACACATTGTGTGGTTTGCACTGAGGACAGAAGCAAGTCAGTTCTGCTGCGGATGGCTTGGCTGCTTCCTGACACATCTCCACTCCTGTGTGACACCAGCCCAAGGCGCTTCGCTTTCTCTTTGCCTCCCAACACCTTTCCAACTGCAGTCAGGAAGCATTGTAAAGGCTCAGTCTCTAATTAGACTGCCACCCATATACCAGAGATTTAAAAACTATAATTAGTGTATACCCACTTGTAAATCAATTCTAATTGAGCTTAGACATTTTTTAAAAGTGCATATAATTGGATATCAGATCATGTTTGACTTATAGACAGGGGAATGTGATAGAAGCAGCAAAGCCCCAGACAATAGTTCCTATCAGAAAAGAAAATGATTGTAGAAAATGATTCTGTCAGAAGACAAGCCTCAAGGAAGTCATAACCTTGATTAAGGTGGGCACAATTTATTTTAACCTCCTTGGGGGAAAAGGTACTGAAGCCTTTGCACTTGTAGAGACAGCCATTTTCATTATGAAGAAACATTCTATACCTGAATAAAATAATTTTGTTTTAAAAAATCCTGTTTTTTGAGGAATTACTGTATTTTATACCCTAAGCTTTTTTTCTGATAATGTCGTACAAATAATATATACTGTATTTTATAAAACACTTGAGGTTTCAGTTTTAATATGTATTGCAGAAATGCAAAAATAAAACCAAAAACAAATTTTCCCTTTCCCTCTTGAATTTTTAACATCTTCAGTTTGCTACAACCTGTGTTATTTATTGATTTATCAACTAATGTCAGGTTCTGAAGATTTAAGATGTCTCAGATAATGATTTGAACAGAGCAGAATGTTTTTTGTTTAGTCTTAATTTTACAAATAATCATTTTTTCTTAAAATAAAGCTGTTAATAAATGCTTAGATTAATATGGTTAATATTCTACATATGTATACACCCCTATATAACTCAGTTCAATCCTGAAGAGTGACAATTTAATATGCTGTCCCAAAGCTGTTAGACGTCTCTATTTAGGACTACTTCTAAGAAGGTCAGAACGACCTGAAACAATCAGTCTTCGTCATTGGTAATTCTTACACTTGAAGCAATTTTTTTCATGTTGAACTTGTACTCTTTTTATACCATTTGAATCCATTTAATAGCAGTGTTTTAATACAGTTACCATGTTTTAATGAGAATTTTTGAAAAGTTGTCATTTGCCCACTCTTACAATTTCTTCCCTAAATAACTACCACTGCATTTCAATAATTTTCTGATTATGTATTTTTCATATTGATGGATGAAGATTTTAATGTTTGAAACAATGATTAAATAGATAAAAGATACATAATGGCACCTTAGGTCTTCAAGTCAGTAATGGGAGTAGCAAGCAACTCGTATTCACATAATCTATTAAGGTTTTTAAGTAACACCAAAATAAGATGCCACTTTTTGTATTGCTCATACACTGCTGATATAGTTAGAATCAATGATGTCATTCCTACAGTACAGATGCATAAACTAGAGCTAAAAATATATATAATTATTTAAGATCAAATAGCGAGTTAGAAAGTGACTCTTAGATATTATCATTTATCTTAAAATTGTTCAAATATTAGCACGATTCTTATATACATATAGAAGTAAAAAGTATTTTATTCTTGATGTACAGAAAGTAGAGATTGCTTTACTTTCTTACTCTTGTTCTCTTTCGGTGTGAGAACACATTTTCTGTATATCTAGAAAAAATGGTTTCCTCTTCTATTTTAGTATTGAGCCTCTCTTCTCTATGTCTTTTATTCACTCTCTTGTATTACTTTGGACATATATCCAGATATATATTCTGTCTGCTTGGCTCTGTCATCATCTATACATTCACTGTGATATATTCTTGATGTATTTTTCATATCCATTGGCCAGTTAATTAATTAACAAGTAACTAACTAACTTACTCTAATAAATAATTTATAAAATTTAAATACCAATGTTACTTATTTCTGGATTTATGTATATTAAAAATATTCTAGGGCTATTACAAATTTTATTTATTTTTTATCCCTTTGAATAACTCGACTATATTTATTGTAAAATAAGTTTCAGATTGCTTTAAACCCCTGGAATCTGGGTCTGAATTTTCCCTTTTAGCAAACTCACATCCAGAGGAAAGAATGCATGTCCATGCATGTCAGTTGTCTGTGCGAGCCCTTCTTCAAAAAAATTGTCTTCAGAAGTAGTCTCACATGTTTCCTGGTGTAGAAGTATCTATGAAGGATGGAGTGCATCTTCTCTATGGGAGTCTGTGGTGAATTGTCAATGTTCACTTAGGCCCCTGTTTGTGGTTTTCTCTCTGTGGTGAGAAGTAGCAGATAACTTCCTTTTCCAGAACTCTGCCTCCTCCAAACTTCTGAGTTGTAGTTTACCAATAAGAGAACTGCAGTATTTAGAAGGTATTTTCTTCCAGACTTGTGGGCACACTGATTAGTCACAGTAACTCCTCAGCAAGCATGCAAGAAGCACCCATTTTTCTTCTGTTGACTGAGATGGCAGCTCTCAGCCATTCAGGCCAGCCCATGAGAACCGCCTCCTCTAGTGCTTAAGATGAAGACTTGGCTCTTAGCCTTCCTTACCTCCCACCTGCAACAATCTTGTATTTGGTGACAATTTCTATGACTGTAGTTCCCCCAGCTCTCCCCCCCCAATCGTGTAATCCCGATGTATATTAAATCATTATTTCATTAAAGTGACTTTGTTTTTCTGATAGAATCAAGATTGATACAAGTCCCTATAGAAACCCTTCATGTCTGAACAATTTTTATGTTAGTTTTTAAATACAAGTTTGGTCCTCAGAAACTTTGGGGTCCAGGTTTAGGCTCCAGTTTAACCACAACTGACACCGTGTTTAATTTACAATCTCTAACTTGAATCAGCTTCCTGATCATAGTTGCCAGTGTCTTTCCCATTCACAGATAAAATAGGTAATTTCTATTGGGCTGTCATGCTCCATGACCTTGTATCCACCATCGCTTTATGCCAGCACATCTGTATTCCATAGTCCCATATGTATAGTAACCATATAATTTTTCATCTAAAAAAGAAAGCATCTGAGAGTATAAGGAAGTACTATTAATTAAGTCAGTACAATGGGCATATGCTGGAATATCCCAGGCAAACTAAGTCGCTTTACACATAAGTTGCATTTCCTCATTTGCTGCTAGAGCATCAGCACATTGCTCATTGTTAATTTAAAGCCTCCCCCATCTCTCTCTCGAAGCATGTGTGTGTGTGTATTATATATGAAATAATATCTATGTGCAATATAAATTTTATATAAATATTTTATATTATTTATAAATATGTGAAATGCATGTGTAATATATCTAGATAAATATGTGTAATATGTAATGTGTGTATTTTCACATATAGTCAGCATTTGTATGTTGCAGTAGCAAAAACATAGAAGCAATGACATGGTTAGCTTTGAGTCTTCCTGGATGAGAACTATACAGTAATTACATTTTAAATTGAATTTTGTTTTGATTTTGTTAAGCTAAAAATGACATATTAAGTGACAGCCTATGATACTCTAAGGTAGTTAAAAGTAATAATAATTAAAATAGTTATAAATTCTAATATTATTGAATAATAATTATGTTTATAACTATGTGAATGTTGGTGTCATAAACCCATAGTTAATACAATACTGAGTAATTTCACTAAAATTTAGGAGATAAATCATAACAATTCTATTTTCAATTATTTTTTTATTAAAAATAATGAGGGATATATAAAGAAGATAAACTGTATCTGTCCTCTATATAAAATGTATCTTTAAGGTATTCAAAATTGTTGAGTTATTCCAAAGAAAGAAAAGTATTCAGAAATATGCTGATGAATTTTGGAGACTCTTAAAAATGATATAGTAAAACAAAATTGTAGTACACTACCTAGGAACACAGTTTGAAGAATAAATGCCTCACATTAGTGGCTATTTCAAATCTGGCTCATTGGTTCCCTATATAATGTGCCTTATGTAGATTTATATTAATATTTGTATAAAATTAAAACTGGACAAAAATAATTTTGACACTTTTTCACCCAAAGATAAGATCTGTGTTCTTTGTACTTGAATAAGAAAGGGTCTCTATGACTGCTTTGACAGATTGTATATGTCAGAAATAATGCTGTGGCAGCTTCTAGGCTCAGGCCTTAGAAAAGTGGGAGTTCCCACTCTCTGTGTCATGGAATAATCTACTGAGGGTTGCCAGATAGGAAGGGAGTTGGGAAGATGGGTGAAAAAAGTGAAGGGGTTAAGAAGCACAAATTGGTAGTCACAAAATAGTCACAGGGACATCAAGTACAGCATAGGAAATACAGTGTATTGTCAATAACATTGTAATAACTATGTATACAGTGTCAGGTTGGTACTTGAAATATTGGGAGGACCACTTTATAAAGCATATGATTGTCTAACCATGATGATGTACACCTGAAACTCAGACAAAATAATATTGAATATAAAGTTTAATTAAAAATAAAATAAAATAAAAAATAGCCATTATCCCAGAAGAGCCCCAAGGAGCCTCAAGGAGATGCTCATTAGGATAGGAGGTGACAGGGAGACGCTCATTAAGAAAGGAGGTGCGCTCCCTGGCTGACACATCTGGCTCAGCCACCGACCATACAAATTGTTCCCTATATAACTGCAAATTATATACTTCTAGTACTCGTCTATTGTTGGTGTAAAGATAACAGACATTTGCAAGGATATCGAAGATACTTCTGCAATGTGGGCAATTTGAATATAGTTAAGATTTTTTTATAGGGAAGAATTGGTAAAATGTATCACATGATACCAAATATCCATTTAATTTTATTTCAAAATTCTTTTTTTAGGTGAAAAGAATTACATCTGACACCCAGAGAGTAAACAACAAAGTTGATACCTTTTATAGTAACTTTGCCTAACCCTCATCATGTGCTTTTACAGTAAAGGTAGAGGGCTGAGTAGGAGAGAGGTATAAACCTTTAGTAATCATACTGAGTTTAATCAAAGATGCATTATTACAGAAAGCTCTTCATATGCATGGATTTTTCACCCATAGATTTAACCAACTGTGGATCGAACTATTTGTAAAAAATAAAACACTTAAGTTATTGCTGACATGTATTATGTAATTAGGCCTTTGCTGGTTGTGTCTGTACTGAACAGGCACATATATTTTTCTTGTTATCGTTTTCTAATTGATATAGTATAACAACTATTTACATTGTACTAGGTATTATAAATAATCTAGAGATGAGTTAAATTATACGGGAGTATGTGCATAGTTTATATGTAAATACTACATCTTTTAATATAAGGTACTTGAGAAGCCCTGGACTTTGGTGTCCTCGGGAGGCTGAAACAAATTCCGCATGGATACAAAGGGACGACTGTATATGCTGCTGAAATATCTTGAGGCAAAAAAAAAAAAGTTTCTTAAAGACCTGCAGACCCTCCTATCTGCTGCTGCTATAAATTACTCTGGGAGGCCTATGAAAGTGGCTTCAACTAAGAGAGAGAGAGAGATTGATATAGAGACAGAAATAGAAACAGAGCTGGACAAAGTGTGCCAGTGATAGAACTAATTACTTCTATAGAAAAACAAGACTTTATCTAAAAATGATTTTGAATGATATAGTTTTTTGTGCATTTTAGAAAATCCACTTGCATATTCCAACGCATCTATCCGTCTCTGACTATTATATACACACAAATCTATGCTGAAGCCTTCCAGATCTTCAGATTGGCTTTTGGCCTAAAAATGTTAAACTCATTTTCTACTGAGAAACACATAGGAATCTAGAACCAAAGAACATTCTGAGCAGACATTTCTCATAAGAATAAAGACTTGAGTTACAGTAGAGAGTTAATTTTATTTTAAACCTACCTTTTTTAAAACTTTTGTATTATTTATTTAATTTTACTTTTTATTAAATTTATCGGGGTGACACTGATCAATAGGGTCTTATAGGTTTCAAATGTACACCTTTATGATACACAATCTGTATCTTACATTGTGTGTCCGCCACCCAAAGTCAATAATCTTCCATCATCACGTTTGCCTCCCTTTACCCTTTACTTCCCATCACTCTCTTCTCTCTGGTAACCACCACGCTATTGTCTGTTTCTGTGAGTTTCAGTTTTATATATCACAGATGAATAGAATCCTATGGTTCTTAGCTTTTTCTGTCTGACTTATTTCACTCAGCATAACATTCTCAAGGTCCATTCATGTTGTCGCAAATGGCAGTATTTCACCTTTTTTATTGTTGAGAAGTATTCCATTGTATATATGAATAACACCTTCTTTATTCATCCCTCCATCAAAGGACACTTTGGTGGTTTCCATGTCTTGGCCACTGTGAATAATGCTGCCATGAACATAGGAGTACATATATCTTTACAAATAAATGATTTTTTAAAAGTTTTTCAAGTAGATAACCAGAAGTGGGATTACTGGGTAATATGGTAACTCTATTCTTAATTTTCTGAGGACCCACCGACTGGTTTCCAAAGTGGCTGTACCAGTTTGCACTCCTGCTAACACTGAAGGAGGGCTCCTTTTTCTCCACAACCTCTCCTACACTTGTTATAACCTGTTTTGCTGTTAATAGCCATTCTAACAGGTGTGCGATGGTATCTTGTTGTAGTTTTGATTTGCATTTCCCTAATAGCTGGTGACATTGAACATCTTTTCATATATCTGTTGGCTGCTTGTATGTTCTCTTGGGAGAGGTGTCTGTTCAAGTCCTCTCTCCATTTTTAACCAGATCGTTTGCTTGTTGTTGAGTGGTATGAGTTCTTTATATATTTTGGATACCAAACCCTTGTCAGAGCTGTTTTCAAGCATCATCTCCCATTCTGGTGGTTACCATTTTGTTTTGTTGTAGAAGCTTTGTTTTGTAGAGAAACTTTTTGGTTTTACATAGTATCATTCATTTATTATTGCCTTTACATCCCTTGCCTTTGAGGTCAAACTCACAAAATGTTCTCTATGACCAAGGTCCATAAGTTTAGTACCTATATTTTCTTCCATGTAATTTATTGCTTTTGATCTTATATTTAGGTCTTTGATCCATTTTGAACTAATTTTTATACATGGGAATCTTTTAGAACTGAACATTAGAGCTGAGAATTGCCCATAGACTTAAGTATTACAAATTCCTACTCTGCTTTCCAAGTTTTAATTTTTTTGGAAGAAAACAGAGCACATGGATTTTCTCTGAGAACTTATTTCTGTACTACAACCTTGAAGGACATTTGGCTTCTGAGTATTTCTATTGGAGGACATTTTATCTGAAGAAAATAGATTTTATGAAGCCTACAAATAATCTGTTTCCTTGTTTTTAACATTCTTTTCATTTAAATATATTCGTACTTTTCCTTTTTGTTTTCAGACCTCTCTATCTTTTACCAGGAAATTGTGGACCCCGTCAGTACTCTGATTCTGTGGGTTTTTTTTTTCTTTACATTTGCTTCTTAAGCTTATTTTTTGAAGAACTAAAGAACAATACAAAATAAATGGAAGCACCATTTTCAGTTTACAGCTGGGATTTTGCACAGCATGTATTACTAACTGCATCTGTGCAGAAAGTCCACCATATGGGTAGGAGGGGAATCATTTAATATAGTTCACATGCATAAAGTAAGTGAAAAGTTGACTATATTTTATGTCTTGCCAAAGATAAGCAACATCACAGTTAGGAACAGAATCCAAAAAGTTTTATAATCAATCTTCTGTTTTTCTTGGTAAACTACTCCATATTTTAAGACTGTTCACTTATACACTAGAAATGATATATCCTCTTACTTTGAAAATGTATTTTTATGCATATCAAGCTGTATAAAAGTAGATGTCATTTATAAATTGTATCTTTGAATTTCTCTATAAAATGCCTTAAATACGCAACTTAGAGGAAATTAAAAATGTATATAGTACTTGAAAATGATAAACATTTCTGGGGAGAAAATCACTGTGTTTTACATAAATAAGGACACGGTTTTAATCTAACCCCAGCTAAAGTAACTGAGCTGATATTATGAGTGGAGAGATTAAAGAAAATGTATGAGGGATAATGCTGAAAAATGGGACTCTGAGAAACATTTGTCACTCAGATACAAAAAGCAGAGAGGAACAGATGTGGGGAAGGACTTCTTAAGAGTAGAGCCCATGGAGATAAAAATGAAATTTACTGTCATTATTTTCAATAAAGTCATTCAAAATATTCCACTCACTTTGTAAGAATAATCTTTCTATAAGTTTTTCAGGGACTCTCTGAGCAAGTAAGTCTTCAGGTAATGTCTACTAGATGGCATCACTGTGATTATAAAGGGAAAGTATAAGCATATGTCTATATTTTCTTGGAGAAGAAACTTTGGGAAGGTGGATTCACTGTTCATTTTTGTAAAATTTATCTACTGCTGTGTACAATGACTCCTCTTTTGAATTCTAATTTAATTCTGGAAGAACCATCACAACAATGAACACGGAATCCATTATGTAAAAATAAAACTATAAACCTCACATCTATTTATTAAAAAAGAAATAGGAGAGTTTTCCTGTGTGTAAGTATTACATTAATAAATCCACAGTATAGACGTTGCACATAGTAATATATACTTACTGTAAAAGTTCTCTTAGCAATGCAGTAAACAACTATTAGAATTAATCAATACTTTCCATTGTCGCATGATTGTAATTATGAATTTAGTTTAATTCATAATTCAATAAACAAATGTAAAATGCTTATGAAAAGAGTCATTTAGTCTATTAAAATAAAAATAATAGGTGAACTTCAAAAAAGTGAGTCATTCCATAAAATATTGTCATATTAGCGGTAGACAAGGCAACTGTAAAAATTATAGAAATAAAATATACCAAAAACCTAGATTTAAAAAATCCCTGCCTTTTTAGTTATTCATACTTGTTTTTAACTTTTTATTCAATCTTAGTAAATATAATATAGGCATGATTTATTAAAGAATGATTGTATAGCCTTGAAACTATTTAAAAATTCAGATAATGAATGTAGCTCTCAGCTAAACAGATAACAAATGTATCTCTCTTATGATTTGCCTTGATTTGTTGATATTCTAATTATCCACTCTAATTTTATAAGAGAAGAACTTAAAAAAGCTTCTTTTATATATTCTTTAATGTATTTACGTAAGTATTACAAATGTGCTTTGTTATCCTCGAAGTCGCAAAAATTTTTGAATAGTGTTTGGATAAGAAAATACTTTGAATATTTTACTTAGTTTCAAATTGTGTCTGATGCAGAACTTTACACTGAAATAACCCTGACAATTTCTTATCAGTCTTTGTTTCACAGACTATTTTGATCATGATTGGGAGATATATACAGGGTGTTTGGTTGAGTTATATGTTTTAAGAATTAAAATAATATTTTATCATTATTCATTTGATAATACACACATACTTCAAATATAGTGTGAGATTGGTTCCAGATCATCACATTCAAGCAAATATCACAAAAAAGCAAGTCACATGTTTTTCTTATTGGTTTCCCACTGCATATAAAAGTTATCTTTAAACTATACTGTAGTGAATCCTTTGTAGATATTTTCAATTTACTTTGCTTTTATCCATCAGAGGAATCACTATCTATGACAGCTATAGCCTTAAAAAAAGTATTTCCTAAGTAATAAAACATAAAAATTAAAATTATTCCTTGATCCATAGGCTGCAATGGATATTGCTTTAACAGGCATAAAAATAACATTCTTGTTATTGTCCATCTCCATTATAGCTCTTGGATGGCCAGCTGCATTGTCAATGAGTAACAATATTTTGAAAGGAATCTTTTTTTTTTTTTCTTTCTGAGCAGTAAGTCTCAACAGTGGGCTTAAAATATTCAGGAAATTATATTGCAAAAAATATACTGCCATTCAGGCTTTCTTGTTCCATCTGTAAAGCATAGGCAGAGTAGATTTAGTGTAATTCTTGTTGGCCCTAAGATTTTAAGAACAGTAAATGAGCATTGTGTCAAGTTAAAGTCATCAGTGGCATCATCACCGAACAAGAGAGCCATCCTATCCTTTGAAGCTTTGACTTGGGCATTGATTTATCTCTAGCTATGAAAGCTGTAGATGGCATCTTTTTTCAATATAAGGCTGTTTTGTTCACATTGAAAATCTGTTGTTTAGTGTAACCGGCTTCATCAATGATCTTAGCTAGATCTTCTGGATAACTTACCTCAGCGTCTATATCAGCACCTTGCTCTTTTAAGTTATAGAAATGGCTTATTTCCCTAAACATCATGAACTAACCTGTATTAGATTCAAACTTTTCTTCTGCAGCTCCCTCACCTCCCTCAGTCTTCATAGAATTGAAGAAAGCTAAGCCCTTTCTCGGGATTAGAACTTGTTATGGTTTATATTCCTGCCAGGCCACTAAAACATTCTCCATAACAGCAATAAGGTTGTTTCATTGTCTTATTCATGTGTTCACTGGAGTAACACTTAATCTCCTTAAAAAACTTTTCCATGCATTTACAACTTGGCTAACAGTTTGATGCAAGAGGCTTAGGTTTCAGCTATCTTGGCTTTCAACATGCCCTCCTCGCTAAGCCTAACGGGACTCTTTTAACTTGAATACTTAATGACAATTGTTAGGTTATTAATGGGCCTGACTTTAATATTGTAATATTTCAGGGAATAAGAAGCTCAAGGAGAGAGAGAGAGAGCAGACAGACAAAGAGAGAGAGAGACAGAGAGAGAGAAAGAGAAGTGGGGAAATAGCCAGTCAGTGGAATAATCAGAACACATTTATCAATTAAGTGCCCAGTCTTAAAATGGGTTTGGTATGTGGTGCTCCAAAACAATTATACGGTAAAAGTAATCAAAGATCAGTGATGGCAGATCACCATAATGAATATCATCGTCGTCGGCAGCCGTCCGTCTCGAGAGACGATGGCGTAGCTTCCTGAGAGTCTATCTGCACCGCCGAGAATGGCTGTGCAGTCCGACTCGGGAGTGACAATCCCTGCCACACTTGTTACAGGTGAAGGCAGATGGCTGTTGTTGCTGCTGCTGACGCTGCTTCCGCCTCGATCTTTTCTGGACCGCCTCCTCGTTGCGCGCAGCCTCTGCGCGTGACGTACCTTGCCTGACCGCGAGCCTCCAGGCTAGGCGGTCGTCTGCTTGAACTTCCCATGTGTTGAGATTGATGGAGCATTGTGTCATGTCCTTTTTGCAGATGTCTTTGAACCGCAGTTTGGGGCGCCTTGTCATCCTCTGGCCTTCTGCTAGCTCGCCGTAGAGGAGGTCTTTGGGAATACGGCCTGCATCCATTCTTTTGACGTGGCCGAGCCACCTGAGGCGTCTTTCACTAAGAACTGCATGCAAACTGCTCATATTGGCTCGCTTCAGCACCTCGGTGTTGGGGACCTTATCCTGCCAGGCGACATGCAGGACGCATCGCAGGCACCTCATGTGGAAGCTGTTGAGTTTCCTTTCGTGCCTTGCGTAGGTGGTCCACGTCTCGCTGCCATAGAGGAGAGTGCTGAGTACGCAGGCTTGGTAGATGCGCAGTCTGGTTTTCTCAGTGAGGCTGGAATTGTTCCACGCTCGCCGGTTCAGTTTGGCCATAACTGTGGCTGCCCTGGCGATTCTCTGGTTGACCTCCAAGTCGACTGACAGAGAGCTCGAGATGGTGGACCCGAGGTAAGTGAAGTCGTTGACAACCTCCAGGGTGTATCCGTCGATGGTGATGCATGGGGGAGTCCCCATGCCTTGAGCCATAACGTTTGTCTTCGTCAGACTGATGGCTAGTCCGAACTCCTTGCATGCGTGGGAAAGGCAAGTGACTAACTGCTGGAGTCCCTCTTCGGAGTGTGATGTCAAGGCTGCATCGTCGGCGAAGAGCATCTCACGGATGAGCACCTCTTTGACTTTGGTCTTGGCTTGTAGACGGGCCAGGTTGTAGAGCTTGCCATCGGATCTGGTGTGAATGAAGACACCCTCGCTGCAGTCCTTAAAGGCGTATTGGAGGAGCATGGAGAAGAAGATTCCGAACAGCGTAGGCGCGAGGACGCAGTCCTGCTTTACTCCGCTGCTGACTGGGAAGGCCTCAGAGGTTGCGCCGTTGTAGGACACCGTGCTGTGCACGTTGTCGTGAAAGGACATGACCACAGCAAGCAGATGTGGTGGACAGCCAATCTTCCGTAGCAAGCTGAAGAGTCCGCTTCGACTGACCAGATCAAACGCCTTCGTGAGGTCGATAAAGGCGAGGTAGAGTGGTTTATGCTGCTCGTGACACTTCTCCTGCAGCTGGCGTAGGGAGAAGATCATGTCCACTGTTGATCGGCCAGCTCTGAAGCCACACTGGGACTCTGGGTAGACGCGGGAAGCAAGGGTCTGCAGGCGGGCAAGAGCGACCCGGGCGAATACTTTGCCGACGACGCTGAGGAGAGAGATGCCCCGGTAGTTGTTGCAGTCGCTGCGGTCTCCTTTGTTCTTGTACATGGTGATAATGTTGGCGTCTCTCATATCCTGGGGGATGTAACCCTCCTTCCAGCAGAGACAGAGTAGATGGTGGAGCGGCTGTAGCAGGACTGGATTCCCGCTCTTTAGGATTTCTGGAGGGATTCCGTCGCTTCCTGGTGCTTTACCGTAAGCGAGGCGGTCGATGGCTTTGCCGAGCTCTGCCGCAGTAGGTGGGGTGTCTAGTTCAAAATACAGCATGAGTTACCCATCAGTGAAACAGAGATGTGAAGTTAGCAAACGCTGTTGGAAAAAGCACTGATAGCCTTGCTTGACACAAAGTTTCCACAAACCTAATTGTAAACATGAAATATCTGTGAAGAGCAATAAAGAAAAGCACAATAAAACAAGGTTTACCTGTACTCAGTTTAACAAACATTTGGGTAGAAAGATGGAAGAAGTAGATAACATGGAAGTGTCTAACAGAGAGAGCTAATATTAATCCAGATATTTTCTTTTAAATGAAATTCTCTGTTAGTAATATAAAATTGCTTTGCCCAAGTCACTATGTAGGGTATATGTAATTTTATATTTTTTCTATTATAGAGTTGGGAAGGGTAGCTAAATAAAATAGTAAGGTTTTTAATAATATCATAGAATTCAAGCATAAAGATGAAATGTATTAAATTATTAATTTATTAGTAATGTTGAACCTATTGTCTCATTTAGCTCTTAAAAATTCTTGTGAGATCAGTCTTATTATAATAATTTGGGGCAATGCATCCATATTGACAGAGGCTACAGAGTACACAGTAAGTAAATAACACATTTTAAAGGTAATTATTTTTAAATTAAGGTCTAATTTTGTGGTGGTAGTTTTGTTTACTCACTTTTTTGAAAGTGAGCAGAGGTTGTGAAATAAACACTTTTTTTATTTTTAGAGTTTTGATCAGAAAAATATATAAGCTGTGTGGAAGTCTGTGTTCCAGCTCCCATGATGTGACAAATATAATCAATAAATTGCCTAAGATTCTGCAAGTGAGGATAAACTCTACAAAGAGCTACTGTCTGGAATTCAAGATTCTGTTGCTGAAGTGATCTTGGTAGCTGCACCATCTTTTGGTGATTTGGAGGAAACTCACCACAGGAGGCAGATTATTTATTTATTTATTTGAATGGGAAGATAAATAGTTGTCATCACATATCACCTGTATGCTAGGCATCATTTTAGAACTTTGAATGTGTAATCCCATTCTTCAAAACCACTTTTTTGTTTTAGATTACTAAACTCATTTCAATAACAAAGGCCTTGAGGTTCAGAAGGGCTTTACAAGGTCACACTATTGAGAAGTACTATGTACAAATACGTAGTGTGTAGTGAAACTTTTGCTCTTACGGGCTTAAACTGTTTATAATTTGTAGTTCAGGTAAGAAAAAGGAGTAGTCCCCCATCTTTTTCCTCTCTATGAAACAACTGACCTGGAGTCTGCACGATCCTTCCCCATGTGGGAAGGCCACCCTCCCCTCCACACCCCCACTCTTATTAGGGTTTTCTGGACCCAAAGGTAGGTAGGACGACGACCATGTCCAGCTTGAAGCAGCTAGAAGAGCTTGAGACCTTCACCCATTGTCCTTTACAAGATTACAAAGGGTCCTAATATTTGAGTGGGGGGGATAGTTAATTTTTACGAACCAGGGGTATGGACTTGGGGGGGATTTCTGGGGGAGGGGGGTGCTGGGTGGAGGGGAGCAAGGGGGAGAAAATTGGAACTGTTGTAACAATATAATCAATAAAAAACATTAAAAAAAAAAGAAAAAGAAATAAGGACCTCTTTAGGGAAGTAGGCTGAGAACAATTTGAAAGCTACCTGTTCATTACAGAATATATCCAACTTACTGATAATCAGCTTATCATTGTTTGTCCATAATGTATATCAAACACTTGATAGAAACAAGGGTTAAGTTCTTATGGCATCTCATCAATAGTAAAATGAAACAATATTAAACAAAATGATGTCATTCAAGGACACGTTAATGACTAGTTGTATTAATAAGTCACATCTTGTGTTCAATCATTTTTTAGTACCTATCCTTTTTTTTAGTTGCTGGAGTGTTTTAGTGCAATTAACTAAGGCTATTGGAGTAGAGAAGGTAGAATATTAAATGTTTCAAGGTAGGAGTTGACTATGTATTCTGATTACCAAAGTAATAGACCATTTTACCAAAGAAGAAACTAAAGCTTCTCTTGGTCTTCTCTTGCCATTCTTCTGGTCTTCTCTTGTCAGTCTTGATGTTTTTCCCACTGAAGAGGAACTAGAACTTTTCTCATGTCTTCATAAATAAATGAAGCTTCAATTGTTATTTTTTCAAGATTAACTTTCTTCTGAAAACACTATATATCATTAATGGTTAAAAGTTCCTCTTTTTTCCTTTTAGGAAAAGCATTCTTTGATCTACCAACCATGTATTTTACAAGTTGGATCTTCTGGAAGCGGATTTTAAAAGGGAGTTTGGATGCAAAATATTTAATCAGGATCACTATCTATAAAAGCAGAAGATTCATGAAGGGATCAACTTACATTTACGAGCCTGACAAAGCCTGGACAATCCCTGGGTAGCTATGTGGTGGGGAGTGTTTGTCAGAGTGCCCACACTGAGCTGAAATTGCCAGTCTTTTTACCTACTTCTTGAAACATCACTGAATGCAAGCTTCACTGGGAGATGAGGTCCTTGGAAGGGTGCCCCTCTGCAGTGGAGGAAAGGTGCTGAAGGAGCCAACAGTTGGAGTCTACTGACTGATTGCCCAGAACTGGCAGATACTCTTTCCTTGAGGGGGCTTCTGGACCCCACATCCCTGTGCCCACTACATCTTGAATCCCGGCAATGACCTCGATTGTCTGCTAATTTGTCAAGAACTTTTACATTTAAAATATCTAACATCCTACTATAATTATTTCTTTAATCATGTTTTGGAACACTTGGTCTCTCTAATGACTTGGTAAAGATAGAAGACTTAGTTTTGCTCAAACCCTTCTCTAGCAGAATGTTCAAAATGTGTTCCAGCATGAAGGCCCCTGAGCAGAAAGGTTGACCCAGCCTACAGATGGCAGGTCCCTGGAACAGTGCCTTTATTTTCTGTAACCTCATAAGCCCAGTGTGACCTAATTGTACTTCTCCCAACACATCTCTGAAAGTTCTCTTTGTCCATTAACTATATAAATCCAGATTCCTAGTCACTCAGGTTCTCAGAGGAATTGTGCCTTTCAGCTCCTCTGAACATGCTCCATATGGTCCTTTTTAACCTCACTTGAACTTCCCCGCCTTATTTCCTGTGCAACCACAATTGAGCTAAGACAAAAATTCAACAGAGAGATTTTTGACAAGTGTTCCAAAATCTCTCATTTTCTTACACATTTTTCCCCACACCTTTTCCCAGCTGAATTCAGTGTCACAGCCAAATGCTGCTTCATCAAATGCATACTGCACATTTCTACCTCATTTATTGGGGGTGGGGGTGTTGGATGAAGAGAGCCAGTGAATAAGCAAGTACCTGGTGCTAGTTAGTATAAATTATATACCTTTTGCAAATTACTTAACCTCTTTTAATTTCTTGCTGTTGTTTATTTGAAAATGGGATAAATGATACTATATTTAAAATCTTTGACATATGTAAGCTCTCAAATACTATGATTACATTTGCTTAACATTTCATTTTATTTTTATTTTACTTTTCTCTAATTCAAGTGTGCCCATTTGTAGCATCTCCTTATTCACAGTTTTACTGAGTATTAATATTACTCAGTAAAACACTGGTTGAATAAAGTGGAGAATAAATGAATATATCTCATTCTTTTTCTACTTTTCAAGTTGGGCCCTGTAATGCACACGTTTATCATTTATCTATAGAAAATACTCCCCAGTAAAAAGCCATAATTTTTAACCACTCCATCGTAGATTTGTTTCCATGTATCTCAACTGTCATATAGCACATAGTATATTTACTTATGATTTTGACACTTATCATGATTGGACTTTTCAAACATTACAATAATGATGACTAGCACAGTGAAAATGTTATTTTCTAGATACAAACTTCAGCCTACATTTTAAATTTAACTTCCAATTTTAAGCAACATGGATACCTAGAAAGTATGAAAAATTATGTTATAATTCAGTTTTATTTGAAAGTAGAAAGGATCACTGCCTATCTTTAAAAAGACTGATTTTTTCAGCTTTTATTTCCATTTTATTCAGATAGATAAATAGTCACTAGATAAAAAATTTCTATATGACAAGGGGTTCACTGTTGTTCTTTGAATGATATTTCTATCCTACTCAGCTATGAAGTAAAACGAACAAATGAAGAGCCAGTTTACTCACTGTTTTTTCTATCTCTTTCATGCTATTTGTTAGAATTAAAAACAATAATTTTGTAATTTTGGAGGTACACATACACATACATAACCTCGCACATAAATACATATGGACACAAAATGGCTCTATAAAGTTATTATGTAGTTTTGGATCGTGCCACATTTAACATATCGTCAGACATCTCCCCTGTTTATTTCAAAGCTTGTATGAGACAGGAAAAACAAAACTAAATCCCATTTACTACTCTTAGTTTGACTTTGTTCGCATCAAACTTATCTTTTAGCGGTCAGTTGCCTAGTCTGCCAATCTGTTTTGAAGAAGCCTACTCGGAGCTATGTCTGACTGTGTTGGTCTCATTATGCTTGAACACCAGTTCTGGTCAGAAAAATATACGTGTGTGTGTGTTGAAGTAAAACGTGTATGGGGATAAAACAGAAGAAAAACTCCAACGAGCTTATTTATTACTTTTACGCTGGTATGTAAGCCCTCTGAAATAATACTTGATAGTTCTTTAAAAAATTAACTTTGTATAGTAATTAATACCTGAGTATTTCTCCATTTGCTATATATATGATCTCATTGTTTGTTCCTATCCCGTCGTCGGCAGCCGTCCGTCTCGAGAGACGATGGTGTAGCTTCTTAAGAGTCTATCTGCACCGCCGAGAATGGCTGTGCAGTCCGACTCGGGAGTGACATGGTATCTGTCTCCTCCCTTGTTGAATCGACATCATGCGATGACGCTGAAGCTACAGAGCCTGGGCAGGGTGATATGGAGGGTCTGCTGTTGCCCATGCAGCAGACCCCCCCTCTCTTCGCAGCTGAAGGGTCCAAGGGAAAGACGGAGTCGATACAGCTTGGCTTCAGGTGCGCCGCAGGAGTTGCCGGTGTTGACTACAACGTCAAACCGCCTTAGGGACTCCGGCTCCGGATTTTCTGTCGGGGTTTACTCCCTTAGCCTTTCCCCTGAAGAGGTATGCCGCAAGGCAGCGCAGGTTTTTTGGAGTCAGAGTTTTCCTTCTCTGATGTACCCTGACTGGAAGATCGAACCAGCGACACTTAGCTCGCAGGCCGACGCTCAATCCACTGAGCTAAACCAGCCAGGGCCAGTTTGTAAACTAACCCTATAGAAATTAACAGGGGAAAGGATAGGGGAACCTAGGTGTTAGAGTTTAGCCTTAATTGAAAGGCTTAAGTGATTAAAGCTTGGACCTGATAGGCTTAAGTAACTGCCTCCTATAGTTACTAGGTAAATAATAATGTTATCTTAATAAAGTTAAGATTCAGAAAAATAAAAAAAATTAACTTTGTAGAATTATTGAAATATGCTGATTGTTTACATACAGAAATAAACACACAAGTTAAATGGTAGTGAAGCGCTTTCCTTTTTCAAGTAGCTGTGATTTAAAAAAAAAATCAAATACCAGATTTATAAAGGCATCTTTAGTGAAAGCATTTCTAACAATAAAACTACTGTTAGGATGAACTTACAGAAGTTGGCCACAAAAGCTTCAAAACATGATTTCAGAGTGGTCATGCATGAGCCTTTGCATAACATTGATGTGCTAGAAGATCCATTTATTGCTTCATGCAATAAGTTTCTTGAAGTTAATTAATGATATTTGTGGTAATATGTATACAACATAAAACTTATTATTTTAACCATTTGTAAGTGTACAGTTTAGTGCCACTAAGTACATTCACCTGTTGTGCTACTATCATCACCATCCATCTCCAGCATTTCTCATGTTCCCAAACTGAAACTCTGTACCCACTAAGCAATAATTCCCCTTTCCTGACTTCCCCCAGCTCTGGTCAACCACTGTTATGATCTACTCTGTTAATTTCACAACTTATGCAGTATTTATCCTTTTGTGATTGGTGTATTTCACTTAGCATAATATCTGCAAGATTCATTTATATCATAGCATGTGTCAAAATCCCCTTCCTTTTAAAGTCTGAATAATATTCCATTACATATACATGAGTATGTATCATATTTTGTTTATGCATCTATCCATTGATGGTTACTTAGGTGCTTCTACCTTTTTCCTAATGTAAATAACATTGCTACGAACATGGGTGTACAGATATCTGTTCCTGTCTCTGCTTTCAATTCTTTTGGCTATATACCCACAGGTGGAATTGCTGGGTCATATAGTAATTTAAATACTGTGTTGCTGAAAACAATGATGTTAAACATATTCAGTTAGAAGCTAAAATATTGAGTGTGATTACCACTTGAAACACTACTGCTTTAGGTATAGTTAGAATAAGCATATGTTCAGCTTTATAAAACCAGTGGAAGTAGCCCAAGGAGGTTACCCTTCTGTGGGAGAGGTAAGGAAGGAGTGAGGAGAGGGATCCTGAATATTACTTACAGATATTCCTCCGCACAGAAACTTGATTTCCTTGCATCTTATTATCCCCTAGGTTTTCTTCTTTTAATGCATTGTGCTCTCTCAAGAAGTCCATGATGCCTGAGGATGCTATAATGTCCTGAGAAGATAAGTGGAATGTCAGGACACTTGGTTTGTGCTTTCATGAAACTGGCTTCCCAAGAGCCTCTGTACCCTTTGTACCTCTTGGTACAACTGATGGGCTATTTATTATTTGCCCCCAATGCTGTCCACTACCCTAGGTACAAAGTTTACTTCCTATTCAGTTTATCTTCTCATATTATTATTATTATTATTATTTTATTTTTTTATCATTTATCCACCCTCCCCCTTTATCCTCTTCTACCTCCCCTGGCTCCCTGGTAATCTTCATTACATCATGTCTTGCTTTGTTGTCTAAGATTGCTTACCAAAAGTTATGCATTTAAAATAGACAAAGGCACATACAGACAACAATAGTAATATATAAATATAA
The DNA here is from genome assembly GCF_987537825.1 of Furipterus horrens. Lineage (NCBI taxonomy): Eukaryota > Metazoa > Chordata > Mammalia > Chiroptera > Furipteridae > Furipterus > Furipterus horrens. Next base: position 16,838,958 of record NW_028327171.1, read on the forward strand.
GAATTTTTCAAATTATTTCTCAAATGCTTGCGATGAAGTCCAATTTCCATTTACAAGCCTTTAATTTGTAATAATTTCAACAAGTTGTTTATCTAGTTCAAATCATATCATACTCTAGATGGACCTTATTGATTTTTAATTTTCTTCTGTTTATACAATGTATTACTTTTGTTTTCTCTGTGTGAAGAGAGACTTTTGGAATCTACTACCTAAAGCCATATTCAAGCTTTGTAGCCAGATAACTGAAGACCGTGTGGATGCTATAACAGTTTTTCTGCCTATGAAAAAGTTGAATCCAAGAAATTTGCTTATACATATATCCTGCATTGTATGTGAAACCAGCTCAAAACAACATAGTCATTAAGCAAGTGAGGGGCTGCTTGTCTGGAGGCATTTCCCAACACAGCACTGTAAGAAAAGCCAAGTGAAGTATGGCTTTTCGCATATCTGACTGAGAAAACAAGTCTGTACGATATCGAGATACATAAAGATTCTCTCTTCCTTACATTTGAATTTCTATTTCAATAGTACCTGGTAAGGGCTGGTCAAGTCACATTCAAAATTCTTGTCAAAGCAGTTGGGCCTTGCTTACCTAGATGTTGTTCACTCAGCAATTAAAACTAGTTGAGCAAGCCTTACTAAAACAAGTCAGTAGAAACTGACCATAAACCACCAAGGTCAGACTCCTTTGGCACATATTTAGAACCAAATTCTGTGGTGAGCAAGGATCCTCAAGCCTTGGATGTAACACTGTTCGCCAAAAGTCATTCCTTATGTATTTCTCGCAGTGCCTGATTAATTCACCAAAATGTGGAGGTCTCAGCAAATCAGCTAAATAAAGACCTATTCCTTCACTTGCACATTTCAGGACAAATGGAAAGTAAAGACTGTCCATAGGGAAATGCAAAGTCAGTGAAACAGAGGCTGACTGAAACAGTAGCTAGCAGATTAAATGGATCTATCTGTCTTAACGTCAATATGTTCTGAGTTAAGCATGTGGTCTTGATATAGGAATAGAAGATCAGAAGTGACTTTAAATCCTGAAATTTTCTGGCAATCAGGAGTCCCTTCATACAAAATAAAATCAAACCCTGGGGACTGGATGAGTCCTAGAAGAGAAATTAAGCTATTTGTGGACCAAGTACAAGAAATCATTAATCACTTTGTAAACCAGCACAGAATGAGGTCATCATAGACATATCACGAAGAAGATACATACAGTACTTATTTCTGGGTAAGCTGCTGTCACCTGGACATTTCCTAAAATATGGGATGTAAAATCTTTAGCTTTCTAGGCCAGATTGAGATAGCAAGTTACCTTAGCTCTGGGGAAAATGGAATCTTAGTCCTGAGAAAATGCGTTAGGTGAAAGAAAAAAATATATTAAAAAGTGTACCAGTATCACATTTTTTTTACCACTTTTCTTATCAATTTCTGTTTCTTAGCACTTCAATTTATCAAATTAATTTCCTTTCTAAGGCACTTAACAATAAAAGTTATTTTTCAAATTAAAGCTATTCAAATGCAAATATTCATCTTTTTTAAAAGAGTGCTTTGCAACATTAAGTGCTACTTAACTTATAGGTCATGTTTTCTTTTGAAGAATTCCACAAATAGAAAAGTAAACATAGATTGCTTCCTTGTAGCTTCTGTGCTGTTTGGGGGCAAGGAGAAATAGAAGGGGAAGAGGACACTTGGAATATCCTTGATTTTAAAAGTAGACATATATATTTTTTCTAATAGGAAACAGACTCCCTGCATTTTCAATAGTGCTTTCCTGAAAACTTTGTTTAGTAAATTGATATTTTACTCTTCAGGTAAACATGGTAAAACCTTTTTATCTCATTTCATATATGGAAATCATTTGAAAAAATCATTGCCTTGCCTGATTTTGAAGGTGTCATCAGTTATATATAAAATGTCCACTAAGCAAATCAATTGTTTTAGTCGATTTTTGGCTGTCGCTTTTCTCCATAGCTGTGCATTTGAATCACCAGGAGAGCTTTAAATATGTACTGATGTGTGGATATCGGCGCATTTTAAAATCTCCCCAGGTTATAAGAATAAGCAGCCAGATTTGAAAACTGCAGCTTCAGGGGAGCCCGGGAAGAAACAGATCACTATTGTTGATAATGTGGTATAGAAGCAAACATAATTTAACAACCCGTGTTAGAATTCATGTTTATTCAATCTCTTTACAATTTGTAAGCTTGTGGAGAAGCTAGAATTTGGACTGCACTTTTCTGGACAAAGTGAGAACTGGACATGCGTAATATACCTGCATGTGGCGGTGACCAGAAGGTAGAGGGGAGGAGGGGAGTGCGAAGAGCCACACGGTTCCAGGGAAAAATGCCCAGCAGTGGATGTATGTCTCCAATGATCTCCTGTTTTTCCTTTACAAACTCCATATGTTTCCCAGTTGCTCTGTGTCCTCAGCTTTTTATCTGACTCAGTAAAACAGCCCTACAAAATCCATTGCTTTCCCAAATTTACGCTTCCTTGACAAGTTTCTTTTCTTTCTTCCGTCACCATATCCTTCATTAAGATGCCCGTCTATTTACCTCAAGATGTAAGAAGAAGAAGCATCAAAACTAAGGTGCACCAAACAGAGTCCTTTAACTCCTAGATTATTTATGTTAACGGCCAGGAAACTTAACTCATAAAAGTATATTGCTAATATATGAGGTAAGGAGATTAAACGAATAAAATAATAAAATTGGGATGGTTAGAAAGTAGTTTGGGTAAGAGATATTTCTTAATTTTAAAATATGTATTCACTATGAATTCTATCCGAGGGGCTATATGAGATGATAATGATATAGGAATAAATAAGGTATGGTTCCTGGGTATTAAATTTGTAATTTAGTTGGAAAAATATACAATAGTTGAGTTGAATATTGTGTAAGGAATTTTGTATTGAAGAACTGTTAAAAATGTTACAGGAGCATATAAAAGCACCTCTCTGTTAAAAAATTTCAGACTACCATTGATCCTTTTATCACACCAGTTAGACGATGGATAATTTCACTTCTCTATATGGATAAAATAAATGCTATGCTTGTTTAAAGAAAAATAATTAATGAAACAAGAACACATTTTCTAGATTACACATTTTTGGAAAATTTGAGAACATGTTTATTTTTATGCTCTTAAACTGAGAATTAAAATTTAAAACAAACTGCATATTCAATAAAGCATACTAATAAAACAATGTGATTTTCCCATCTTTAAAGTTATTTAGGTTTTTCTCAATAATCCTCCATGTTTCTAGCTTTAATCGTTGTACCAACTAATAGTTTTAAGCTAGAAAAGAAATTGAGAAAAGGTGTGGAAATACTGAGGTGAGGGAGGGAAATAATTTGAATAACAGTGGATAATATCTAGCCTAAAAAAAGTCTGAGTTATGTGGAAGAAAAGTTTTCTTTTTATTTTTTAAAGCTTTTATTGGCACAATCATTCTTTTCCTTTGATTTAATAAGGTGAAGCAATGATTTTTAAGCAACAAAAGCTGGTTTCTCCCAAACTATTTTCACTGTAGTATCAGAGGTCAGCAGATCAGTCAAAGTATGACCACCCAGTTTTATTTTAAGGAGACAATTTGTAAAACTAGTACAGCTTTTCCAATTGTTAGATTTGTTCACTCTCATGATCAGCTGAGGTGCACAAAAAAATAAAACTTGTATTTTAAAAGAATCATGCTAAGGGCAAGATCAGAGCAGGTTAGCAACACTGCAAAGCTCACTAGTTGAAGGGCCCTGGGAGAGTGGCAATAATAAAAATAAATGAATTGCTTTTCTTTTTTTTTTTTCCAAATATTTTATTTATTTATTTTTAGAGGGGAAGAGAGGACAAAAGAGAGGGAGAGAACTATCAATGTGTGGTTGCCTCTAGCACACCCCCAATTTGGGACTTGGCCTGCAACCCAGGCTTGTGCCCTGAGTGGGAATCAAACCTGTGACATTTTGGTTTGCAGGCCGGCACTCAATCCACTGAGCCACAACAGCCAGGGCTACTTTTCTACTCTTTAAAGAAGTCTCAAAATATTGTTCTCAATCAAACATGGGGGACTTTTTTGCTGAGATCTATATATTACAATATAAAAGCTCATATTTCTATAATATATTTCAATTGATTAAGTTTTTGAAGTTTAACTAAATTCTCATTTAAAAAATTTGTATGTATTGAAATAATTATAAGATTAATAAGATTAATACTATATAAAAATTCTGATACCAAAATAAAAAAATTAATTTTCAAGTTATATTTTTATATTCTTTTGGATATAATCACAAGGTTCTCTCAAATATTTTCTTATTCTATTAACATATTCAAACCCATTACATATAAGAAGTCAATCCTCACACTCAAAATTCCTCAACCAACCATGATTTGGATTTTTACCCTGTCTGTTCTTCACATAGATAAAATCATACAGCACATATTCTCTTCTCTCCAAAACATTTTGCTCAGCATATTGTTGAGGATCACCCATTTTGTTACAGATAGAGATATTTTTCCTTTCTGATGATTTCAGTATATTCTTTTTTATCTGTATATAACAACCAGTTTATTCTTTATCCATTATCCTGTTACAGAACATTTGAATTGCTTCCTATTTGGGCTATTATGAATTATTTTTCTATAAACCTTTCTGTATAGGACTTTATCGCTTCTATACACAGGTCTTCATTTCTCTTTGGGACATCAATATTTCTAATTAGGCCATTTTCTTAGGTAGGAATAAAGAGCTTTCTCAATGTGGTTTTAATATCCATTGTCCTGTTATCTAATTTAATATTTTAGAGCAAGAATTAAAAAGTTCATGTTTAGTGATGTATAACAGATGAAGCCAGGCTAGGGAACAGCCATTAAACACAAAATTTTATCTCATCCATGTCCTTATAGTAGATGTCCCTCAGTTGCTTGGATTTTAGGATTAGTTAATGATTGAAACTGTAACACCTGACCTATGGATTGGTGGGGAGGACTGGAAGAGTAAAGTCAAGTCACCCACAACACTGACATTGTCATTTTGATAAATAAGTTATAGGACAAATTACTTCTATACTTCTTATTATATTTTAAAGTTAACCCCTATTACTTAACTCATTTTCAACAGACATTCTGTTACCTGAGCTTGAAAGGTCTTTAAGTCCGGGGAAAAGATGAGAAAAAGCTGGACTGAGAGAGGCATCATAGTTTGAGGTAGGAAAGTTACAACAAATAAAAAAAAGACTGAAAGATATAAGAGCCAGAACAAGGACAATTTTATAACCAGGTGACATGATGGCTTAATCACATACATTTTGTGCGTTTGGATGGACATATATACATATATATGTTGACCAGTCTCAGAGGCTCCCCTGTCCATGCATGAACTGTGCATTTATCTTTTCAAAATGTTTACCTACCTTGCAAAGAAAGATGAGAGGGAAAGCTAACTTGACTCAGAAAGCTCTCATTTGACTATTTTTACATGAAATTAACATATCAGACCGTTCACAGTCACATTAGCATTAAGCTCAGGAGAAAAAATTTGGAGTTGTATTTTTGCATGTATAGGTCGTGTCGGCAGCCGTCCGTCTCAAGAGACTATGGTGTAGCTTCTTAAGAGTCTATCTGCACTGCCGAGAATGGCTGTGCAGTCCGACTCGGGAGTGACATGGTATCTGTCTCCTCCCATGTTGAATCGACATCTTGTGATGACGCTGAAGCTACAGAGCCTGGGCAGGGTGATATGGAGGGTCTGCTGTTGCCCATGCAGCAGACCCCCCCCTCTCTTCGCAGCTGAAGGGTCCAAGGGAAAGACGGAGTCAATACAGCTTGGCTTCAGGTGCGCCGCAGGAGTTGCCGGTGTTGACTACAACGTCAAACCGCCTTAGGGACTCCGGCTCCGGATTTTCTGTTGGGTTTACTCCCTTAGCCTTTCCCCTGAAGAGGTATGCCGCAAGGCAGCGGAGGTTTTTTGGAGTCAGAGTTTCCTTCTCTGATTGCATGTATATATGTGCTGAGATTTTTACTTGCTGTGTATATTCTCATTTAGTTGCATTAAGACCAACTCAGACAAGCACTTAGATTTACTTCCTATCTCTAGATCCAGCTATAATGAGTCTGACTGAAATTAAATGCATTAGGTGTGTTGTAACTCAGATGCTATTACATTTTTGATAGCATCGTAAAAATGCTAGCTGTCAAACTTTAATTCATATTTGGAGATGAAAGGCCAAATGCTCATGCCTTACATAGAAAACAATAATTCAAACCACCTTATTGTCTTTAATTTTGTGTAAAAATTATCTTGTTTGAACTCACCTTTTCACATGTGGATTTGATGCACTTAAATTATTAAAACAGACTCTATTTTTTGAATTTGAAATTTTTTCTTAAAAGCTTTTATTTGTTTGTTTGTTTTTTTTGTTTTTAGGGAGAGGAGAAGGAGAAAGAGAGGGAGAGAAACATCACTGTGTGGTTGCCTCTCACTTGTGCCCCCAACTGGGGACCTGATGTGCAACCTAGTCATGTGCCCTGACTGGGAATCGAGCCAGTGACACTTGGTGAAATTGTTATTTTTAAGGATAGAGTCTGACACATTCCTGATAGCTCACAGTTGGATCATGTTAACTGGCATTCTTCCCTTAGAAGGCTTGTTACTAAGAAGCAAAACGAAGATTGTCCAGAGTTAAACTACCTTCTTTTTAAATACACAAAACTTGATTTTGATAGCACCTTAGATTGTAAAATGTTGTCAGCTGACTGGACTTATTGCTGGTACAAACTCTTAGTTTTCTATGAGTGATGTCAATTATCAGAGGACATATAAAAACCTCTGGACTAAAAACTCTAAGATAACCTGGTTGAAAGTAACATGTTCATTGTCAAAGATCTATTTGAAATGTAGTGACAAGAAGTTGGACTTGGATGGATATGTACCAGAGACCTGTTATTAGCATAAACATCAGGAGTCCTGAAGATTTAAAAAAATATATTTAATTTCTCAGATTTTATCTTTCTCCTCCTTATATGGTTATATTCTAATTTTATCATAAATCATTCCATTTCCTACTTAAAAGGTTAACATTTATTTTATTTAATACAAAAGGAAAATACAACCTTATTCATTTTACTAATACAGTTCACCTAATATCAAATTTCATCACAAAAACATCTGCATACACTTAAAATTTCCTAGATAGGAGCAGATAAATTGAAATAAATGAGAAACCTTGAGAAATATTTCAAGTGTCAATTGAAATGAGGGTAATATTGGGAAAAGTAATTGGATAAAAGGCACTTATCATTTATATCAACAATAGGAAAATATCATTGTTTCATTAAAAAAGTCACTATTGTGCAATTAATGTTGGGACCTGGGCTAGAAGAGTCAATGCTTTTTCTTAAATAATCTAGAAATGGTTGTTTGTTTATATGGTGTATCATAATGAGCAATAATACTTTAAATAGCAGACACATAGGTTGAAATATACTCAGATGGTCTTGTAGGATGTTACAGCAGCCCACATATGTTAAGACACCTCCTAACAACCCTATGAGGCAGAAATTATTTTTCACCTGTTTCCAACTGAAAAAATTTAGTCTAAGAGGGTCTATATTATATACCTGGTCACACAGTTAGTAAGTACTTTATCTGCTTCCACCTCAGGTCCTATTGACCTCACAGCCTAAGCTTTTAACTATTAGTGCTGCCTTTTAGATGATAGGAGAGAAGACTGGGGTCTCTAATGTTATATGGAGCTCCTAGAGGTTTGAGTGGAAGAGCAAGATAAAAGGACTCTTTTATGTGTCTGCCAAAATGGAAAAAACAAAGATAGGCCAAGGTTGTCAGACAACATATTCAGTTAATTATTGTATCCATACAGCAAGTAGGTTAATTCATTGTGTCCTCTACCGTGAACTACTGTTTTCCAAGGTGATACATGGAACTTCACCCTGGCTGGTTTGGCTCAGTGGATTGAGCGTCAGCCTGCGAGCTAAGTGTCGCTGGTTCGATCTTCCAGTCAGGGCACATCAGAGAAGGAAAACTCTGACTCCAAAAAACCTCCGCTGCCTTGCGGCATACCTCTTCAGGGGAAAGGCTAGGGGAGTAAACCCCGACAGAAAATCCGGAGCCGGAGTCCCTAAGGCGGTTTGACGTTGTAGTCAACACCGGCAACTCCTGCAGCGCACCTGAAGCCAAGCTGTATTGACTCCGTCTTTCCCTTGGATCCTTCAGCTGCGAAGAGAGGGGGGGTCTGCTGCATGGGCAACAGCAGACCCTCCATATCACCCTGCCCAGGCTCTGTAGCTTCAGCTTCACTGGAGAGGACACTCCAGCGTCATCGCAAGATGTCGATTCAACACGGGAGGAGGCAGATACCGTGTCACTCCCGAGTCGGACTGCACAGCCATTCTCGGCGGTGCAGATAGACTGTTAAGAAGCTACACCATCGTCTCTCGAGACGGATGGCTGCCGACGACGACGACGACTTTAAATAGCATAACAGTAGAAACTGTCATATTTTGAAATCATAAAATAGTTTATATTACAATTCTGTCACTATTGGTTTTTTTTTTCCATTTTTTAATTGTTTTTCTATTACAGTTGCCCCATTTCTTTTCCTCATTGCTCTCCCTTACCCCCCACACCTTTCCCCTCTTCCACAGTCAATTCCCACCCAGTTGTCCATGTCCATGGGTCATTTGTATTGGTTCTTGACTAGACTGTTCCCCTTCTTTCCCCTCTTTTCTCCCTCCCCCATCCCCCCTGGTCACTGTCAGTCTGTTTCTTATTTACATGCTTCTGGTTCTATTTTGCTCATTTGTTTGTGTTGGTCACTAGTTTCCTGTATTAGGTGAGATTATATGGTATTTTTCTTTCACCTCCTGGCTTATTTCACTTTGCATAATACTGTCCAATTCCATCAATGTTATCGCAAAAGGTAGGAGTTCTTTCTTTCTTCTGCATCGTATCCCATTGTGTAAATGTACCACAGTTTTTTGATCCACTCATTCCCTGATGGGCACTAATGATGTTTCCAGCACTTGATTATTGTGAATAGTGCTGCTATGAACATAGGGGTGCATAAGTTCTTTTGAATTAGTGTTTCAGGTTTTTGGGGGTATAATTCTAGCAATGGAATCACTGGATCAAAAGGCAGTTTCATTTTTTGTTTTTTTAGGAAACGGAAGACTCTTTCAATGCCCTTGCCCATTTCATGACAGGTGATTTACAAGCGCGCCTGCCACACTGTGCTGAGTGTTCATCAGTTTTTGACCAAAAATGACATGACACCCATGCCCCACCCTCCTATTTACCTGATCTTGCCCTGAGCAACTTTGCTTTGTTTCCCCAGATGAAAAATGTCCTCAAAGGGAAATGTTTTGACAATGTGGAAGAGGTGAAATAAAAAAATGACAGAAGCACTGGAAGGCATAAAAATTGATGAGGTCATAAACTGTTTCGGCAGTGGAAAAAGCATCTCAATAGGTGTATTGCATCAAATGGAGAGTACTTTGAAGGTGACTGAAGTTTGAACATATAAGAATAGATACACAGTTTTTAATAAATAAATTTTAGGCTTTTTGGTGGCCCTTTGCTATATTCTACTGAAAGGTTATCAGGAAATCATAAAAATTAGCATTCTAACAGAGCATTGTACTTTAATATTTATTTGAGTTGATGCAAAAGGTGGTAGGCAAGTGGTAGCAAATCTAATAGCATTTAAATCTTTTCACAAAATTAAATATATAAAGTTGTGAACTATCAAATTATTTTGCACACATCAGTAGTTTCTAATAAACTCAATGGTTATCCATAAAACCTAGGCTTAGGAGTCCACATATATTTTAATGAAATGTATATTTTTATATTAATATTTTATATAATGAAATGGTGTAACTAAACCACGTATTACAACAAAAAATCTCCCAAATGATTTAACTCCTGAAGCAAAACTTTAAATTATATTTTCTCCCTTCTTTTTCTTTCCCATTTGCTTCAAAATCAATTATGCAATTTTAGATAAGTTTGAAGCAGGTATTATTGTTATTCTTGTATCAAAAATTGAAAAATTCAAGTGGAAATATATTTTCTTTCCCACACGCATGGGGCAGGTTAATGAAATAAAAAGTAAAGGAATAATACTAAAGAAACTCTATTGCTCTTTTAGCACTATATCCTTTTACTCATATTGAATCATCTCATCGTTTTAAACATTTGTTACTATAACTGAGTGAATTAAAGACACTCATGAATATTCCTCAAGAATTGGCATAGAAAAGACATTGCAAATAAAGAAAATTATAGGTAGGCACCATTATTATGTGATACTTAAGTGATATTTTATATATCAAACATTTCATAGGAGACAAAGTTATCAAAAATATAGATAACTTGTCAACATAAACATTTAAAAATTAAATTAATAACTATGCATAAAATGAAAAATAAATTGTTTTATACATATGTTTTCTCGATCAATGTGAATTCTACGGCTCTTATGAAATTGAAGGTCACCTGTAATTTTCTCCCAGAGTTAATATTCTTTTGTTACTGTGTACGATGTAGTCATGCCCTCCTGGATGATGCTTTTTTTTGCCTTAGTATTTAGGGTGCTGTGCGATCTTGAAGCTCCTCATCCTCCTGCTTCTCTTTCTCTTCTATTATTGTTTTTTGTAGATTATTGTTTTCAATTCTCTGAAAGTGGGGGTGATTCAACACTAGGTTTTCATCATCGGTTCTTTCATTTTTGAACTATCCTTGAGAGCGTATCTATTCACAAAGCTTTAGAAATCCACTCTCTAGATACAACTACAATCTTGTCTGTCTCGGCTCACATTTAAATGTTTTTTTCTTAATTCTACAGCCAAAATTTTGCTTGCCTGATGAACCCTTTCACTTGGAAGTCTTAGTATCATCCCAAATTCCAGGTATGCCTAAAACATAACCGAAGTCTCTTTTTGACATGTTTTTTCTCTCTCATTCATGTTATCAGTTTCTGGATTAACAATTTTTAAGAACACAGTTTTAGCTTCATTGTTATTCTATTATTTTTTTCATTCTGTCACTTTCAGCATAAGTTATTTTTCTAATTTTATATTAACTCTTTTTGTACAATAAATGCTACAACTGTAGGTCGACTGCTTTTCCTAAAACACAAGTGATTAAGTAACTTTGCTTCTACCTTCACTGTGATTAATAATTTTAAAATATAAGTCATTAAGGAGCTCTTCATTGGCTACAAAATATATGCTCCCATATTAGCACACATTTTAAACACTACTCCTAGCACACTTACTGTGGTCTTCTACTAAATAACGTCTTTCAAGTATATATTCACTGTGGCATTTTCACAGGGCACCACTTTATGAAATTTTTGTTTACTTCTTTAAAATTTTAAATAAAAGTTAATTCTATAAAATTAATATTATTTACATAGCTTATATTTTACTTATTGTAATTATTTGTTTAAATGTGAGTACACAGAATTTAAAATTCTGTGTATGTTAGAATTCAAACTCTAGTTTGAATAGATTAAGGCTTATTTTTTTCACTTATGGTCTCTGGTGCTTAAAATTTTGCCTAGTACTTAGTAGGGGTCAAGAACTCTGAAAGAAATCCTTATATCGGACATAAAATGATTTTTTTTTTTAACACAGCAAAAAACAAACAAACAACAAAGACACTATGAGCTTCCCATTTGTTTTTCCCTGTGCCATACGGGTTTCACGGTCTCATGGCAGTGATTCAGATGGGCCTAGGCAATGTAACACAAAGAGTATTTTTGCTTGCATCTGAAGAACTCCAGTTTCAGAAAATAACCAGCTTTATCAGGTGTTATAATCAAGCCTGGCCATCCTTTGCCTCAGAGGGAGACATTAACTATTATTGTGGCCACTAAACAAATAATCTCTGTCCTCTCTCTTCCCCTTCATCATTTCTCTCTTTAAGGGTAATCCACTCTACAGACAGCCTTGAAATACATACAATCTAGAACAAAAGCCGTCAGCATCTTTGCCTACCAGTTATCCACAAACACAAGGGACTTACATAAAATTGTCTCCTAGAAGGTGGGGATCTGAAAATATTTTTAGACTGAATGAATTAACAGAAACTCTTGATTATATGTTGCCATACTTCTCTTGTTTTTCTCTCTTGAATCAATCTTACTTTCCATAACTTTGACTTCATTTTAAGCATCCTCTTCCTCATATTCTTCTTATATTCAATCTTCTCTTTGTTTCTTAAAGAAGAGTTCAAGTATAAGTCTATCAGACATAGCTGTTTTTCTTTCTCCTCTGAATCTTTTAGTGATTAATGCACATTTCAACTCATCTCAACTTTATAAATATACATTTTATTGTGACTGGGAAAAACTAAAGGGGAAGCAATACATAATACTTCAAATGAAATCCTTCCTTATGAGTAATATTATGCTAGTACCAGATTTTTCTTTAAATTTTACTTTAGTAAGAAAATCATTTTTGTATTCCAGTGTTTATAATCATATTCTTGGGTAACTATCTGCTATAATACATTAATATGAAAAGAAAACTTCAGATAAACAAATATTATTCCCAAAAAATAAATCACCAATTTCTTTTTGTGGTTTAAGATAGACAATCCATTGCAAATAAATCACTGTAATTTTCTCCATCTTGAAAGAAATCAATGGGATGGGACTCCCCAAAAGGTGTATGAATGAAGAGATTGTTCTTCTAACTCAAGGATATTTTTTTAAGAGCTTACAATTTAGTTGGAAGATATTACTTAAAACAATGAAATCATAATCCAATAAAATGAAGTACTGGAAGAATTCTAAATGAGGCTACAGAGATTATTAGTAGAATATTTCAGAGAAGGGCGACCTTGGTGCTGGGAGAACAGACTAGAAGTCGGTGTTACTATCATGTGCACTGTAAAGAAAGATGATGACAGTCTCATTTGGATCTTCCACTCATCCTGATTGTCAGGCTGCCTTTGCTCTGAGAAGTCACCCAGAGAACAGTCTAGGATTTTATACCAGGTTTATTGAGAGAAGGGAGGAAAAGGGGTTAAAAGTAAGAGGGAAACCTCTGGTCCACCTCAAAGGCCTGAAGGAGCAAGTGAAGAGAAAAAGGGAAGAGGAAGAGAGGAGAATGGGGGAAGAGGGAAGAGGGGAGAAGGGAGGGGGGAAGGGTGGAGACTCTTGGTCATCCAGCAGGGCCCATGGGAATTGCCTCCAGTTTTCCAATGCATCTCCAGGCCCCGACCCCACACTTTTCCAAACATACATTTTGGTTAAGATGAGTTTATACATCAACACGTTCAACAGGTTATTTACATTTCCCAGCTTTTCCCCAGTCTATATGTCATGCTAGGTCGATGACCATTTCTTCCGGGAATGAGCAAAGTCCGTTCCCATTTCTCATAGGGGAAGCTGGTACTAGGTTAATTTGTATATGGCTCATTTGCATATGTCAAAAGTCCAGCAGGCAGTCCAGCTGCCTCCATGTTATGACAGTAATGTTTTACTCTTTGGATAATACAAATAAGAGGTTTTCTGGAGGAATTCCATTCTGTAAGTTCCTATTTAAGAAAAAATATATGAAATTCAGTTTCTCTTTATAATACTCAAGTATTAAAAATCTTAAACTTCCAGGGGCATGATGCATCTGTTGTAATTTCCCTTCAGGTAAAAGAAATAGTAGCTCTGATTAATCTTTCAAAATATATTTCTTTTTGTTTCTTTATAACTCAGTTTGGGTTTATATTATAGGCTACTTGCTAAATCTTTAGTACCACTCCTTCTTATTTAATTAAAATTTAAAATGTGTTTTTTGTAATTAATGTTATCTTTGTTGGGGCTTAATAATGTAATTCTTTATTTATACTGTTTCCTGAACTTTTGTGTACTCTTAGAAGCAGAAAATGAATAATTAAATTCAATAATGCCTTTATGAGCATATAAAAATATTAAATAGTGGCACCTGAAGAAAATTATGCAATAAATTTGGCAGTGCCAATAAATATAAGGAAATATAATTAATAATTGCTCACTTCAAATGTTTAATCTTTATAAATATATATTTGTAATGAGAAAATGATGAATGGGCATCAATGCTTTATACCTAAACAGAAATTCCTTTCTTAGATTTAATTTTTCTGTTGTACACTCATTTGATAATATGTTCTAGTCACACCATATTCACTTTTAATTTTATTTAAGTAGGAAAATTGCCTCTATATATAATGTCTATTTTCACATATTTGGTATATATATGTTAAAATTTATTAACTGATATGTGGTTGGTAAACTCTAGAGAAGCACATATGATTTCTAAAAAATAAATTAGCCCTGGCAGGTGTGGCTCAGTGGATTGAATGCGGGCTTGTGAACCAAAAGGGTGTTGGTTTGATTCCTAGTCAGGGCACATGCCTGGGTTACAGGCCAGGTCCCTAGTTGGAGGCAACCACACACTGATGTTTCTCTCCCTCTCTTTCTCCCTCCCTTCACCTCTTTCTAAAAATACATAAATAAATAAAATATTTAATAATAATAACAATAATAATAATAATAATAAATAAAAACAAATTAAGCTGCCCTGACTGGTATGGCTCAGTTGGTTGGATGATGTTCTGCAAAAGCAAAAGGTCGCCAATCCAATTCTCAGTCAGGGCACGTGCCTGGGTTGTGGGTTCAGTCCTAGATAGGGGTGCATACAAGAGGCAACTAATCAATGTTTCTCACATCAATGTTTCTCTCCCTCTCTCCCTCCTTTCCCCTCCATCTAAAAGTAAATACATAAAATCTTTAAAAAAATAAAAACTAAATTAAAACAATAACATGTAGTTTAAAAAAGGACAGCCTGTCACAAATGAGTGTCCACCTAAGAATGAAGTCAAGTCATGGTGCCCAAGATGAGACACTGTCCTTCTAATTGAGAAGGTGCTTCTTACAGATGGGATGGGGTAAAAATGTTTCACAATAACTACGATTTCTATTTTGTCCCTTTCTTTTCTATTGAAATGAAGGATGGTAAGTGATTTCTGTTTTAGTTCTGGATATCAGTAGGTAAATAATTTTCTGAAACTGTAAACATATAACTAAAGTATATGCTATTCATTTTTAATTAAATTTAATTTATTGCAATCAAATCATAATATTTTCCACATAAAATTATTTAGATCTCCTCCTTTAATACATTATCTTGATTTTTGAATTAAAAATTCTATTTGACTTTTTTTTTTCAGCTTTAAAAACAGTTGTTTTCCCAGTTTTCATGGTATTTTAATTTCTATTTGTTTTTTTGCATACTGGTGGTTGAATGTAATATGTCAATGCACAATTTGAAGAAATAAAAGCCCATGTATTGCCCAGATTCTTTAAGAAATAAAGTATTAGTGGATCTTATTAATCAAATTTTTAGTAGAATCTACCATTGTCAAGTTCATGTTATTTAGTACTTTTTTAACATTACTCTTGGATCTCACAGGGAAATATTCCAAATTATATATATTATTTAATTTTGCATTGTATGACTATACCTTAGTCAATATCTATCTTACAGAAGATAGTAATTTGTGTTGTTTTCAGGTTTATTTATTATTATTTTTTAGTTTGTTACATTTGAACAATACAGATGGTGCATGGTGTCCAGCATACAAGAATATATTCCTGGAAGTGCTATTGCTAATTTTTTTTTTTTAAAGAACAAATTCAACTTTACAAGGCAATGTAATGCCGAAGTGCTGTTTGAAACGGCAGGACCAGTTTGTCCTCAGCAGTGTGTGCATATGTCCATTGTTTCACCAATGACTGAGATTGCAATACTACTTTTCCCCCCAAATCGGGTAGTTAAGCTTATTTTCTAAGTACCACTGACAAATAGCATGTGATTTCCATAGCAATATTAAGTGTTCTTTTCACCATACTTATGCATTCATATATGGGAGAGTCTTTTTTGATCACTCTATTTTCTGTTTTCCTGGTCTATCTATTCATTCGTGGCACACTAAAAAGACTAAAAAGATATGATCAATAAAATAAACACCTACAATTCACATTGTAATCAAGTTCAGGGCTGTAAATATCTACTGATATTAGAGACTTTTATGATTTGTGATCTGAGTTGAAATCCTTTGAAGTTAATCTATACTGAGCTTATTCATAGTGATTCTACAGCTGTAAAGCAGTGAAACTTCGTATCGTTCCATTGTTTCTCCTTTGTTTCAATAAAAAGAAACTTCCCATAAGTTATATATTTTGAACAGATCTAGACAGAAAGGTATCAATTTGCCTACAGTTTATCTTACAGAAATGAGAATGACTTAGTAAAACATTTAGGATTTGAAAATATAGGCAGTAAGAGGGGAAAAAAGAAACAAATTTGTCTGTTTTCCCATTTAAAATAAATATGAAATATAAATTCAAATTATTATGCTAGTTTATCATTTATTACTCTGCAGTATTTAAAAAACTTGAGTATGCAAATTAATACAACTTTGCATGGTTCCAAATTAAACACATATATTTATGAGAAAGTATGGCTTCTTAATATTATAATTCAAGATAACTTTTGAGCTGTCAACTACTGTACTTTTTAAGCTAATTTAGATTTATATATAATCCTTAATGAATGTGCAAGGACTGAAAGAACTCAGTAATTACTTTCTCTAATTATCTATTTTAATTATATTCTAGCTATATGCAAAATGAAGCAATCTAGCAGATATGTATTTAAAAAAACTAAAGTCAAAGGCTTCCTCTTATATAGATGTTTACCCAAAAAATGCAAAAACATTTATTTGCAAAGATATATGCACTCTTATGTTTATTGCAACATTATTCACAGTGACCAAGACATGGAGACAACTAAAGTGTCCTTCGATAGACAATTGACTAAAGAAGATGTGGTACATATATACTATGGAATGTTACTCAGCCATAAGAAAAACTGAAATACTGTCATTTGCGACAACATGGATGGACCTTGAGAATATTATGCGAAGCGAAATATGTTAGACAGAAAAAGCTAGGAACTATATGGTTTCACTCATATGTGGGATATAAAACTGAAACTCATAGAAACAAACAATATAGTGGTGGTTACCAGAAGAAAGAGAGTTGGAGCATAATAAAGGGTAAAGGGGGAAAAATATATGATGACAGAAGATAATTTTGCTTTGGGTGGTGGGCACACAATGCAATATACAGATCATGTATAATAGAAATGTGCACTTGATCCTGTTAATGATTGTCATCCCAATAAACTTACTTCAAAAAGGCGGTTGAGTAGTTACTACCATAAGCTCATTCATCATCTCCCCCCAAAAGATACAGAACATATTAATAAGCTAAATCTCATTTAAAAATAGGTCTATTAATGAATATATGGTAGAGCACAGCTCTGCCATTTTCCCAACTTTTAAAAATTATTTCAGAACAAAAAATTGCACAAACATCATCTTTGTTCTGGAACATATGAGGCTCCCAACTTCAATATATGTGTTATTTAATTGACTTCCAAAGGAAATCCATAATTGTAGACTTTCCCATAAAACTGAATCTGTTATAATTAGTTTTGAGTTTATTCTAAATGACAAAATAGAGTAAATGTATGAATTACTTGCTCATAAAATATCAGGCAAACATGAGAATTTTGAATAAATTTTGAAAAGATTAAAGCTATCAAGTTTGTTAACATATACCCATGTACATAATTTGTAAAGTAACACATATAAAATTAAAACAATTATAGATAATGGGAGATTTTTAAGCATAGTGTTTCCCTGTCTCCATGTATTCTAGCAGAACCTGGTTAATCTCTGTAAAAAGAATATGTGTATAATTATTGGGTTACATGACTTTAAAGATCCCTTTAATAAGCATGCAAATCAATTACAATTATAATAACAACAATGAAAAACAACACTAAAACTACCATCCTTGAACCCTTACTTCTTTGTATTGTATTGAGAACTTCATATATTGCTTTAATACTCATGGTTACATAAAAAGTCTTCAATAGGCTGATTTTTCAAGTGACAATTAAAAATGTGGGAGAATCAATTACTTCTGAAAATCATACAGATGATAAAAGTGGAATTCAAATTGAGATATATTTCTATAAGCCCATACCATGCTTTTCCTCTAACACAACTGATTATTCTTCAAATTTGCTCAGATTTCTAGTAAATGTGACTTAGTTATAAGTATACATATATAAATATTACATATATAGGAATAATATGCACTACTATTATGCATTTTTAAATCCTTTGGATTTTGACTTTTCAATATCTGAAAGAATAATACCAACATAACCTGTAGTTCTGTTTTTTAAACATTTAATTTATTTGCTTTTTAAAAGTTCATTTCAGAAATCTTTCCTGCATTCTTTCATATTTGTTGGTGATGTCTGAAAAATAACCCTATTTAAACTACCACTACCACTTAAAATTGAAATATATTTTATTATTATAACCAAATGTTATATTACATCGTTATTCACACAATTGTACACATCTATGTTTTCCTCCAGATGAAATTTTTGTAAGTGAAATAACTTTATCAAAGCACTCTGTGAACATAACACATATTAATACACAATGTCAACTTAAATGCCCTAGGTTTACACAAAGGTATACTTTCACTGATAATCTATTTATCATCTTTACCAATCACACAGACAAAAACGGCTCTTCAGGTATCAGACCACAGACCTGGTAATGGAAGTCACAGACAGTGTGGCTGAGCCACTGCTGACCTGACAGTGCCTGTTTCTGGGTAATTTTATGCAGCAGAGAAACTCTGCCAACATTGAAACATTATTTTAGAGCCTTTATGTGAGAGAGAAGTAAAGTCTACAATGTTTGAACTGATGAACAATGTTTCTTATTGGATTATGAATTAATGAGGGCCTCTCAGGTTTAGCTGCAGCACTTTGGGGTATCGCATAGGCCGAAAACCTGCATTTCACAATGGCATTAGCATTTGTTCCCCAAACTCATCAATGATAAATTTATATGTTTTGCGAGTTCCCTGTTCAGTTTCAGCTGTTTATGTATTGGTTTTTAATCCCTGAATTATGTTCCTTAAATTATTTTGAGTATAACAGCGAATTCAAAAAGATTGTTTTCTGTAGTTCACTTAATATCCATTTGTTATTTCTCGGCCATGCTCTCCCTTTCACATTTTTCTCTCTGTCATTTGTTTTTAAATCATGTATTTTTAGTTAACACTATATAATTTTTGAGGATTAAATAAATTATTTTTCTCAGTGGCAATTCAAACTAAACTATTATGTAGCTAGTGAAAAGAAAAAGAGAAAGCTGTACATTCTCACATGGAATAATCATCTTAATTAACTTCATCTCAAACATACATGTATTTACATGCATGCACACATACATGCATACACAAATGCATGCCATCAACCAGAAACCCAACCATGGAGCATCGTCTAGCAAGAAATCTCCAGCATGAAGCTTTGCAAACCACTTTTGACACATTCAATCAGTCACAGCACCTTGTCCATACTTTAGACAAATATTTACTTTCTTTTTTTTTTTTTGCATTTCAGTTGTTTTTCACCTTTCTTGAAATAATAAAGCATAATATTAAATATTTTGTTCTATGTTCAATATTAAAATGGCTACATAAAAATTCACCAATTTTGATAAGCTGTCACAATATAATCTAACAAAATAGTTTCAAATGAAGTTAAAGACAAAGAAGTTCTAAAAAAGCCACCTGTCAGAAAAAAGCAAACAAACTTTTTGGTCAACCCAATTTATGCAAGATTAAATAAAGGAATATTTTATTTCAAAGTTTATGTATTCTGGACATTTAATTTTTTAAGGGATCTTTATTATCTTGTTTGTTTTAGATAAACACACATGTTAGTGTTTTGAAACAAAGGTTTTGTCTCAAAACTCAGTTTAATTTACAAATATGCAATATTTTAGAAAAAGTATTTAACATACATAAGTTCTATTTAAGTATAATAATTATATTTAAGATATTTAAAATTACTGTTGGCTTCCAAATGTAATCAATGTAACATGTATGTAGTATTACATAACTTAAAATGTGTTATATTTTATGGAAATTTGTTTTAATTTCCGCTAATGTTTGAAGAAATGATACCTGCACAAAGTTAATTTGCTTCATTTCTTCTTTTTAAAAAGAATTATCTTATCTGCAAAGTAAAAAAGCAATATTTAACCATATAATGGTTATTAAAGTTTATACAGAATAATAACATGAATCATAAATTAATTTAAACTATAAGTTAGTAAAAGTTAATGCTATTTATCCTAAGGAATATAATGTTATAGTAATGACCTCAGAAAGTTTTATTAGGAAATAATATATAAAATGTTATAAAGGTTACAATTAGAGCGAATATAATGCATTTGATATCAATTATGATAGCTTTGAGTGTTCAGTAGTTTCATGCACACACACTTTTACTATTCATTTATATTAAAAGCCTTGTCAGTTGTTGTTAATTTACTTTCATAGTTAGATAACTATTTGTAATTTAGAATTATGTATGAGTATTTACTATTGTATTTATTAATAGATAATTATCCACTTATCCTGTTTTTTACATGGATTTTTATGTCCACTGACAAATTTTTCCAAACTGTTTCAAAGAGGACACAATTATTTATGTATCTACAGAAACCTATGACAATATTTCTATGGCATACTTTTGATTGCATATTTAATATCTTGCTACAGTGAGTGGGACAAAAATAGGTTTGTGGTTGCTATTATGGAAAAGACATGCAGGTTGTGACTATTACCAGAGCTTTTTTAACTCTGTGTTTTCTGTTCTCACAACTGTAAACCTACTTTTGCCCACCCTGTATTGTCTCATATGTGCTGATTTGTTTCTGTTCTGATGTAATAACCTATTTATGTTTTCTTTAGGTCCCTCAGCTTCTAGTAACATGGGTAAATGTACAGGGTTAACTTTTGTGAATATAGTCAAGAAATTTTAGGATAAAATGATCATTGGACATGTAAAATATTAGGAAGTTCAATGAGATTTATTCAGGTGTTACATGAAGCATGAAACCAAAATGAGCTTCTGATCATTATATGGAAAAAAATATTTTAAAGTCAAATCATGCCACTTTTTCTCTTTATTTTATTTGATGGGTGACTGCTTTAGATAAGCACTATTATTACCAAAACAGAAAGAAAAAAGTATTGTTCTAGTCAGGACAATAATTCTCCAATTATTATTTTAAAGCTTCTGTCTGAAAATAAATTTAATCTGGGAAGAGGATTGTGTAGACAGACTCTGCAAAGATCAGATTAGGGAATAATAAAATGTTCAGGAAATGGGAATTTATGTTCTAATTTTTTTGTGCAATTAGCTAGTCTTTTTTTCAGATGGATAATAAATAATTTATGTGCAATAAATAAAAAGATTTTTGCCTGCACGATATTGACTTAGAGAAAATATAAGTATAGTATACCTAGTAAATACCTGGCATAGTTTTATGTAAAAAAAAATGCATGTGTTTAAAAAAACAACATACAATTTTCTGCTCATTACAAGGACTGTTAATATTTTTATTTTTTTTCAAACAGTCGGGATACTTTTTCAAGAAAATTATCTTTGCTTATTCCTTGATATTAAACACAAAATTAAAACAAAATTTCTGTTAGAAATCTTTACAGAGTACAAAGGCAAATTGTACAGCCTTTTTTGGAAAGAGACTTTTCAATTTGCATAACAGTTCCTACAAAGGGCAGTTGGATGATGGCAGAAATATCTTAAAATACTAAATTCAAGATTATCAATAGAGGTGTGAAGTGAATAATTCAGAGCAGAAAAAAGGAGAGTGGCCTAACTATAGAACACACAGAGGCATAAAACCTGGCTTTAAAATCACTTGTTTTTTTTTTTGTTTGTTTGTTTGTTTTTTTAATTTCAGTTTGATCAAGGTATAATTAACATTATTGTAAATTATTTAAAATGCAGAATGTGATGATTTGATATACACATACATTATAAAATGATTCCCCACATTGAGTTAATTAACACATCCATCACCTCACATATTTATTTCCTCTCGTGCATGAGAAAATTTAAGTCCTACTCTCTTAGCAATTTTCAATTTAAAATATACTATTATTAAGCATAACCATCACGTTTTATAGACCTTATTTATCTTAGAGCTGAAGTGATACCATTTTACCAACCTCTCCCTATTTCCCCACCTCAAACACTCCAACCCCTGGCAATAGGTTTGACTCTTGTTTTCTTTTTTAGATTTTGTGTATAAATGATACCATGAGGTACATAAAATACTTGTCTTTTTCTATCTGGCTTCTTTCACTTAGCATAATGCTTTCAGGGACCATTCATGTTGTCACAGATGACAAGATTGTTTCTTTTTAATACCTGAGTCATATTCCATTCCTTGTATACACATATATATCTTCTTTATCCATTCATCTGTCAATGGGCACTCAGGTTGTTTCCATAATTTGGCTATTGTGAATAATGCTGCCTTAACCTCTGACTTTTGATCCTGTCTAATCATTTCAAATTGTGATGGCTGTTTGATTCTTAATTCTCCCATCTAAAAATACAATATCAGGACCTTAGTAGGTTGTGAAAATGAAAAGAAATCAGGTTTTTGAAAAGTAATATTTAAGCTAAAAATATTATATATTTTTAAAATAAGTTATTTGATTTAACCATATTAATTAATAATTATTTTAATAGCAAATGATTTTAAAAGTTTTTAAGTAAAAGCCAATAAAATCAATTATACCTGGGAAAAAAAATGTAACATAGGCCAACTTAATACTAGTTTTGGAATAGGAAAATAAAGCCCATCCATGATATTGTAAGAAAATAACAGTTCAAAAGAATGAGGGAGATCTGCACACTCTGACAATGAATTCTGCCAAAGATATGTAATAGCTACATATTCTCAAATTACAGAATATATGTATAGTATGAACATAATGCTATAAAATTGTATACTTTGAAAATTTTGTTAATGGTTTTAAAATTCACAGTGATTGGGATGGTGCTACTGTTATTTAGGGAATGGCAATGGGACATGTTAAATATCTTTCAATGCTCTATCAAATTGCACAAACTGAAAAAGGTTTACCAGGTTCTGCACACCTTTTAAAATATTTCACTATATACCCATGTAGGCTAAAACAAAACAAAACAAAAACAAAAGCAAAAGTTGTTATTACTCATCTGAACCTAGCAATTAAAATTCAATTTGCATATAAAAATGATAAATACAATAGTTGTATTTCTACAACAAATAATAGTAAGTAATATATGTGATTATAATACACGTTGTATTAAGTAAACTAAGAAATGTGAGGCCTCTAGAATGACGGAGTAAAGAGCTCAGTAAACACTTTCCTCAGAAAACAACAAATTGATTCATGAAAAACATTTAATCATTTAGAAATTTGGAAGAGTGAAGTATGCAGTTAATACTGTTATTGTAGGAAGGTGGTTAATTATTAATAAGAAGGAGACCAAAGGGAATTAGACATTGAGCTTAATAAGTGGGGGATCATGAGCCTGTTTGCTTCACCAGGAAGCTAGAGCATCACACCCCAGGGCATCACAGCCTTGCTCCACCAAAGCACCAGAGGGTGCACACCCGAGGTGGGCGGGGCTGGAACGCAGAGAAGATAAGCCAGAAAAATGCAGGCAGTATCAGAGGAGTTGGGAGAGACCAGTCAACTGAAGACTGAGCAGTTTTCTTATTCTTCCCTGCCCAACTCTGGTACTAGAATGTTGGTGGGATGCTGGGGGAGGTGCTTGACAATAGAGGCCTACCGATAAAACTAGGGGTGGACCCATCAAAAATCATTCAAAATCTTGAGAAGTTCATTGATTTGTTTGATAAAATTACAGGTCCATCCCAACCCATGCTAATATAAACACAGGGGAAAAAAGAAACTCTCTCTTGCTCAACACCCCTTCCCCTGGTGATGCACAGAATCCGTTCATGCACTCTCCCTCTCCTTCTCCCTTTCCCTCTCCCTCTCCCTCCCCTTCTCCCTCCCCCTCTCCCTCCCCCCTCCCTCCCCCTCCCCCTCTTCCCCTCCCCTTCTCTCTCTCTTTCTCTCACTCAGCTGGGAGCACACAGACATGTAGATCTAGCTGCTACTGGGGCCCAAGGTAGACCACAAGGGCTCTAAAGGACTAAACTTTAATATGAAACAGAAACTTTGGACACTGGCCTTTGTTTCAGCTTTGCTAATAATATGGTTGGGCTTTTTCCACAGTGGGATGGAGCGAAATGGGAAATTAGAAACCCAGGGGCAGGTTTTCACTCCAGTAAACCTTGCCACATTACTATCTCTCATGTGTGGGTTCCTGGCCTGCTTTCCTCTTAATTCTATGGAAGTCTGATTTCTACCAGCAACCTTTTGGTGAGCCAGCCAGGAGTGAGAGGAGCTGTTACTTGTCATAAGAAAATGGCTCGATCTTCATTTACCTTGTCTCTCTTTACCCCTCTGATAGTGCCTGTGTTTTTTTGGGTTATTGTCTTTATGTTCCAGGCCCACTCAGCTCAGTCGCGTACCCTCTGTTGCCTTGGATTTTACTCCTGGTGCACAAAACCCCAAGCATGCCCTGCAGCTCCATTCCCCTTTGCCCCCCCCCCCCCCCGCCCCCAGTCTCCTTGTGGATCAGACTGCACATTGAAGGCCAGCCATTCTGATGGCTTAGACCACACTTGGATCTACCTCCCAGTCTGAAGCTTGGGGAAGATGTCCCTCTTTTGCAGTTCCACAACTCACCCTGGAAGCTCAGGGTGTGGCTCACAGCCAAGTGTCTTGCAGAGGACATCTTCCGGCCTCATCCAATACTTGATCCCCAATGTCTATCTCAGTCTTCTCTGCCTCCAACCTGGCAGCATGTGGGAGAGGGTGGAGAAGAAAGCCGCCAGCCATAGCTGCTGCCGGGGTGTTGTCCTTAACAATCCTGAGTTGCTAACACAGCTGGGGCCACCACTGTGAACTCTGCTCCCAGCTGCAGCCATGCAGCTTGAAGCCCGCCAAGTCCCAGTATCTCGTGCAAACACAGTAGCTTGTCTAGCTTCTAGGGAACCGAGCTCCTAGTCCTCAGTTATGGTTTTACAAGTATACGAAATATGTAAAAAAGCTTCAGATGTAATTGCTCACTGATCTTGGGGACTGACTAAATGTTTATTATTCCCTCCCTAGAGAAGGCAAGAGGATTTACCCTCTAGAGCTGGAGTGTTAAATCTCTGCCTGGCCCGGTTAAGGGGAATGCTTGCTCCCCTCCTAGGGGAGGATGCCTCACTTTGCTAGGCATCCTGAAGGACTGGAACTCTTGGAAATATGAAAGTTGGGGCAACAGATTGCTTGCCCAGAGGCCATCAGAATTGCCTGTGTGTAGTTAAATCAACCCAACAAGTGCAGTGCCTGATCAACACTGACAGTAAAACTTCACACTGCTTTGAGACGGCCTTCACCCCAGGGTGGGAGGGGTAAGGCATGGGCTGTGGGACACGCTGGGAAATGGGTCAGAGATCAGCCCAGGTTTTGGTCTAGGACTGAGGCTAGTGAGCATGGAGAATACTCATGCCTCCTTCAGTTACCCAATATCTCCTTTTATGAGGATGAAGATTTTATTTCCCTCACTTATAAGACTACGGTTTTC
Organism: Furipterus horrens; assembly: GCF_987537825.1. NCBI lineage: Eukaryota > Metazoa > Chordata > Mammalia > Chiroptera > Furipteridae > Furipterus > Furipterus horrens. The sequence goes on from NW_028327171.1 coordinate 16,864,635, forward strand.
TCTCTTCTTGTTCTTCTTGTTCCTCTCTCTCTCTCTCTCTCTCTCTCTCTCAAGTTTCTCTCCTTGAAGACAATAGTCAATACAATCTCCATCCACCGTACCACAAGAGAACTCTTTTAGGGTGCCTACTCTGCAACTGGCAGAAAGTTAACACTGGGTTTCTCAAGGAAAGGGCTGTCTACCTTTGAAATACAAATACCTGGTCTCCAGGAACTTTTATCTGGACCATTTTCTCAAATATAAATTTCTGGAAGATAGTTCTTATCAATAGTGAAAAACAAACCATTAGCCATCTGAGCAAACCAATTTAACTCAATTCAGGTGTAACTTTCTAGATCCGTGAGCTTTGCTTTATACTGCTTTTCTCATGAAAATATGTCTCTCAAAAATGTAAGCGTGTTTGCAAATAGATGAGACTGTGTTTCTAGAGAACATGGAATCTGTTTGCCAATCTAAGGAATGCTAATTGCCTACTTTTAGCTGTCTAATACAGAGTTGGAGTTTGATCTTTTTCACTCTGTTAAATGGACAAGGATTTTCCTTTGGTTTTATATTTTTCTCTCCACTTGATCCCTCCAGAATTTGGTAGTGCTTAACATAGTATGCTCGTATTGAACTTTAATGCATTCACAGTGGTCAATTTTGGAGGTGATCTGGATTGATTTCAATTACAATTTCATCATAGACAACCAAGGAGTCCCAGTTTTGGTGGGATTTTTATTTTTAGAAAATTGAAGTTTCCTTCGTTGTCTCTCTGTTTACCTGACATCATTTTACAGAAATTTGCTCTCCTGTTTCCTGGGTATAACTGTTTTCAAAGGAGTTGACTTACTTAATAGTTATTTTCCATGATGTATTCAATGATTTTGATGAAATCTTGTTAGGATTAGAGTAAATCAACTTGCAAAATGTAAATGACAAGCTTAATTGTTTGCTTATCATTCTTATTACGTTGGCCAAAAAGTTCATTTGGTTATTTCCATAAGATGGTACTAGTAGTGCTTAGTTGTCTTTAACTTCATTCGAAACAATTTTGTTAAAATGTATCATGACAGCTGTGATATCAGCATGCTTTAAAAATAATTTACCAAAATTAGTGCGTTTTTGTGTAGACATTTTAATATTGAAGATGAAAGAAAATACACAACATTTTGACATATTATGCTTTATATTTAAAGAAGGGTTAAAATGCAACTGACATGTCAAAAAAGATCTTTTCAGTGTATAGGGAAGGTGCTGTGACTGATCAAATGTGTCAAAAATGGTTTGCTAAGTTTTGTGCTGGAGATTTCTCTCTGGACAATGCTCCACCGTCATGCAGACCAGTTGAAGCTGACAGCGATCAAATTAAGACATTAACTGAGAAAAAATAATGTTTTATCACTCGGGAGATGTCCAACATACTCAAATATCCAAATCAATAAAATTATTGGTGAGAATAAAAAATTTGTCCTTTGTTTTACAAAGAAAACCATACAGACTTTTTGACCAACCCAATATTACTATATAACCTCATCCAAAAAATCTATTAACTTCATGCTTTAAATCTCATGCTCTTTCATTCAAACTCATTCTCATTTACAATTAATATTGCATTATAATATTAATTACTCTGTTAACAGGACTATAATTGTCAACTTAATTTATCCTAATCACAATTAAAATTTCTCATATCACACTACTATTAACATTGTCACTTTTTCTGAGACATCTTTTTCAACAATTAATGTTATTACTTGACCTTAAATGATTCAACCTCATATGATGGGATTAAGGACATGATACCCCAAATATGAATATTTTCATCCTGGAAACAAGTATGCTTAGTATTTATTATGCAATAAGGATAAATGGACAACACACTTACACTAAATAAATATCAAAATGTATGTAACTTTTTTCACTGAGAGACTAGATGCTGCAGCTGATATAACTAATAATGATCATTTTCTTTTTGAGATATTTGCCTTATCATACAATTTAGACTTGAGAATTATATACTTTTTAGTGCGTGGGCCATGGTATTAGACTTATTGTCAATCTTTACTAGAAAGAAAAAAATAGGTAACGTTATAAAAAATAGCTTATTTTGTTTGTGGCAGTACATGAGATAAATTTATTTTCAAACAGTGGATCCATATTGTTAAATTTATTTAGCTTACTTTTGTTTGTGACATTAGTGCATGGAATGAATTTGTTTTCAAACAGTGGATCCATAGTGCCATCAACAGTATTGAAATGAATTATTCTTGAATTCACCTCTCTACAGAGCATCATGTTTTACTCCTAAGGGAAGGAATTGTTCTTGTGTCCTTAGGTCTGACTCTCTCTCACTTAACACTGGTCAATGAAATAACAATTGTATTGAGAGGGGACTTATCCTCCTTGTTCCTAAGTCAATGTAGTAATTGCCCTGATAAATCTTCCTCTCAGAGGCAATTTCTACATGTGTCATAGGTTCAATGACCTCTTCAGATATAATACAAACCTGAAAATATTTTCACAAAATCATATAGTTAAAATGGCCTATAATTCAGAGAATAATTTTCTTGTTTTGTTCACACAGATGCACACTCACATCAAACACAGATGCACACACACATCAAACACACACACATACAAAGAAAAACCTTTACCTTTATATTTCCTTTAATACACATAAAACAATGAATTACATTAAAGGTATATACTTAAAAGCCATGAGGTTTTACTTTTTAGTTAGCTGAATGATATATAGTCAAAGTTCTAATAGTTGTCTAGCTCTTTCTCTCTCCCTGTGTTATTCTTTTTCTCTCCCTTTTTATCATTCATTGTTCAGGTTTCCAGATAGATAGATAGATAACAGATAGATAGATAAATAGACAGATAGAGGGAAAGGTATTATCAGCCACAGACATTTTGTTAATTTTTTCCTGGGCCACTATTCTAATACTTTTAATATTTAACCTATTAAGTAATTGAAAAGATATAGTCAATCCCAAAGTAAACACTTTAAAAATGCCACCTCACTGTCTTTTCACCTCCCCAGTTTCTGATGAGAAGTCAACTTACTGACAATCCTTTGTATGTGATGAGTCATTTTACTCCTCCTGTTCTCATTTTTTCTTGATTTTTTAAGCATTTTTAACATAGTGTACAAAACAATATATATTTGTGTTTCTCCTACTTGTACCTCATTAGGTTACTGAATATGTCGATATGTATATGTAATAGATTCCATCAAATTTAGGACATTTTCACCACAATTTTTCAACTATCTTTTTTTGTCCCTTTCTCTTCTCTTTCTGGACCTGCCATTACATGCAGGCTGGTACACTTGATATTGTCCCACATTTCTGTTAACTCTGTCCATTTTCTTTCTACTTCTTGGCCTGGATAATCTCTATTGGCCTATATTTATATTTGCTGACTCTTTTCTAGCTCAAACAGGTATTGAGCTCTATCAATGACTAGCAATTTTTTAAAATTTCAGTTATTGTACTTTTCAACTCCCAAATTTATATGGCACTTTAAAAAAAATTTATGTTTATTGGTATTCTCTATTTGGTAAGACATCACTGTCATACTTTCCTCGATTCCACAGATATGGTTTCCTTTCTTATTTAAAGACATTGATAATGCTAACTTAAATTCTTTGTCTTTCCTATTTTTTTGCATGTCATATGATTTATTGTTAAAAATTAGATGTTGAATATTTTAGAGAATATATTGTAACAGCCCTGGTATCATATTCTTCTACCCTTACTTCTATCTATGCTATAAGTTTATGTTTGTCTGTGTTGCTAATTGTTCAGGAAGTTTTCTGGAATAATTTGTATCTTGTATTCCATACTGTGCAGTCACTGAATTCTCTAGATATTTGTTGTTGTTAGTTTTTTTTGTTGTTGTTTGTTTGTTTGTTTTTTGTATCTTAAAATTTTTATCCTGCCTTCTTGGGGTTAACACCTGCCAGTATAATTCGGGGATCAATCACTTGGCCACACTTCCTTAAATGTTTTGACTATATGTCTTCTATCCTTTGACGATAATCTGTGTTAGAAAGCACAACCTCAAACTACAGATTGTTTATAGAACAGCCTTCATTTTCACTTCCTGTGTTTGCAGCCAGAGAGGAGTGGCTGGTGCTTTCTCTTTCTTTACGTCTGTCCTGGGCATGTTAAGTGTATAGTCTTCACCTGCCTTCAGACTTTTAGATCAAGAGGAATGTAACAGAGCTCTTCAAAGTTACTATGGTCTGTACCTGACTGTTTTGTGAGTTCAGAATAGATAAGTGATGAACCCGAGAACATAAACTTTTATTTACATAATTAATGTTGGTGGGGGAAAGGAGTTGAAACTGAATATTGAAATAGACATCAAACATGTTTTCCTATAATTCTGAAAGTTGTTCACGATCTAATACAAAGTCCATTGTTAATTGTTACCTTAAGGATGTTTACTTGATAGTTTTACTAATATTTAGTGGAAATATAAGTTGCCATATTACTTGGACAATAAAAATTATTTCTATTAAATTAAAATTTAAAAACATTAGAGTTTATGTCTGTATACCAGAGTCAAGAAAAAAATCACTAACAGGAATAATGTAATTTTTACTGATGCTTTTTTGATACTTCATTAAATTGCCTACTAAATGAATTTAAAATATAACTTACTGGTTATACTGTATTACTACGAAGGGTATTATTTGTCAGAACAACTTAAATATTACCTTTGAGATCTAAATATTATTTTTTATATGTGCTCATATTTTTTAAATGATTTAGAATTAATTTATTTTTTGACAATAAGAGAGGTAACTGAAAAAGTAACCTAAATGTAAGTTTTACAACTTAAGAATATTTTTAAAGAAAATACTAAGCTTAAGCTATTTTAAACAAATTCTAAATATCAGTTAGAATTTTATTCTAGTTAGATTGCTTTAAAACATAGTCTTTATACTTATTAGAGACTAAAGGGAATGACAAAGGATAAACTCTATGATAGTTTCCAGAAGAAAAAGAATAATATGCTCACTGTATTTAAATATCCCTTTGCTGTTGCTCCATGAGAAGTAAAATACACCTTAGACCCATGAGAAAATCTTGTTATTTAGATCAAGAGCAAATTATCAAATAGTAAAAAAAGATACGTATTAAAATATAAACTATAAACAATTGGAAATAATACATTTTATGTTATTATATTTAATTCAGCGATATTGTTGTTGATGGAAAATTAGTTTTATGGTATCTAAAGGAAAATAATTTCCTAAGACCTGTATGGGAGGATGAGGTTTGGTGGTGAAATTTATTGAATATATAAAATTAGGGGGTTTCCCCTCCTGACTTCCCAAGGAAAAAGTCCAATTCGTCTTCAGTAGGGCCAGGATAGTGGCCATTGCCAAGGTTTGTGCTCCCTATGAAAGTCCAGTCCAGTCCAGGATCTGTTAGCATGCGTTTCCAGCTGCAGTCCATTGCTGTGCTGTGGTATTCAGGCTCTTTCTGCAGCCTGTGTGTGCAGTCCCCATGGCCATGGGTCATGCAGCTGCTAAGGCCACATGGCCATGGAGAAAACAGATGAATGCACCATGCAAGTACAGATCACTGGGAGAGAGAGAGAGAGAGAGAGAGAGAAACAGAACCAAATAAACAAATAAAAGGTATTGGCAAAGCATCTAATAGACACTTTTTCCCCAAAGAAGACATATAAACGACCAACAGGTACAGGAAAAAATGCTCAAAAGCACAAATCTTTAGGAAAATACAAATCAATAACACAATGAGCTATCTCTTCATTTTTGTTAGAATACACATGTAAAAAAATGATGAGGGATGACCAAATGATGAGGATCTGGAAAAACTGGAACCCTTGTGAACTGCTTATGGGATTGTAAATTAGTACAGCCACCATAGAAAAGAGTATGGAGATTCCTCAAAAAATTAAAAATATAACTACCCAATGATCCAGAAATTTCATTTCTAGAAAAATAACTAAAGGAAAGAAAAACACTAAGTTCTTGATATAGTTGCATCCCCAGAAAATAAATACTTGGATGCAATGTATGTATGATAATTATAGCTAACACTACTGCATGGTTAAAAATAAAATAGCTAAAAAATAAAGCAAAACAAAAATACAAATTCTTCTTACCTCTCCCATCAAGAAGTAAAGTCTAATTCTATTCCACTTGAATCTGAGGTTGCCCTAATTGCTTAATCAATCCATTAAATGTGTGGAAAAGAAAGTTACATTGTAGGATTTCTAAAGATATTTCACCAGAAGCCTGGCATCTTCTGCCCAGATTATCATGAAATCCTGCCACCAGAGGAAGCCAGTCACTCTGTAAAATGTCCAACAACCTGGAAACTTTCATACTGGAGAGAGACGGAAGAGAGAGAAGAAATTTTGGACCAGCCAACAACCAGAGAAGGAACACCTCCAGACTTGTGGTCCCAATGATCCCATCACAGCCATCTCTGACTGTTTGAACCACCTAAACTCAGTCCTTGTGAAGCAGAGATAGCCCACTGGTATGAACTGCCTGAATTCTGAATCATAAGATCATGATAAATTAAAATGATTCTAGTTTTGTACAGCTATATTCCTTGCTATTTTCTTATGCAGCATAGATACCCAAGAGAAAATCCAATAGAAGCAATATAATTTATATAAACTAGAAGACACATAAAAATGCTTTTGTAGTTCACAACTCACAGAGCTGAAATTGATATTAAAATGAGTCATCTTTGGCCCAAAGTGGAGTGTGTTAATTTGTTTGTGCTATGTGCTGTATGTGTGTCTATATGTGTGTTGGGTGGAAGGAATGTTAAATTTGATTGCACAGAGAAAATGAACTTCAGTTTTTATGCTCCGTGTAGGAAATGTTATAGTTTTGTTATCAATTATTCTGCTACTAGTTCCTTAATTTAAAACCTTCAACATTTCCATAATACAGAAAAGAACTGCAAGGACAGATTTTTAACAAGGCAGCTAGTAAGAATAGACAGGGCTCAAAATAGAGTAATCCTTAGAATAATGTGAGAAGCAGGCAACGTGTCACGGTGTTCAGTGCATCCCGCCTCATACATATTTAGCGTTTATGATTTTGACTATACTTGATATAATCTGTCATAATGACTCTGTGGGGATATTATTTTTTAACTTGATGACCAACTATGTGACCAGCCCATCTCACATAAATAACATTTTTTAAATATTTCTTTGTTGGTATTGTTTTCCCTGTCATGCTCTATAACCCCAGTCTTGGGGAAAGTATAAAAGCCACTTCAAAAAAAAGAAAAATATAGTGATACACACACACGCAGACGCAGACACACACACACAGTCACATAGATATGAAATTAAAGAGATCAAGCTCAACTGGGCTTATCCCTTCCTCTGTCATCAAGGCCGTACTTGGAGGCAGAGGGGTATGGACAACAGAAACAACTGGAGAATTGGGGAAACTCCTGTATAACATGGTACTTCTATAACACGGTATTTCTGTAACATGATTTTGCTCTAACACGATTAGAGAATTGGGAAAAACTCCCATATAATATGAAATTATGGAAATCCCCATACAATACTGAATGTGATACAATTTTGGACTGTATTAATTTAATAAACTCATCCATCAAAGAACCAACAACATTAAATGCTTGTTGGAAGAATATATGGCAGGAGTCAATTCAAAGTGAAAATCTAATTGAGCCAGCAGAAAACAGGATGGATGCAAAAGAAGAACCTGCTAAGTCTTTAGGAGGGAAAGGTTTTGACGCTATGACTGTAGAAGGATATCCAAGAATTGTTGGTAGAACAAGAAACTGATGAAGCAATTTTGGTGGAAACGAAGTTTGGAATGCTCCAAGATAACTTAGGGGACAATAGCACTGATGAAAAGGAAGTTAAACAGTTTACTCTAAAAAGCATAAAGAAAGGCCTAGACTTAGCCGAACAGTTAGAGTCCTATTTCTTAAATGAAGATCCTGGCACTGAAAGGAGCACAAAGTTCAAGAGAGAGCTTCCAAAGCGCTTAGTACCATATAAGGAAATTTATAATGATCTCTAAGCTAAAAGCAAACAATCAAAAATAACATATATTTTTGCAAAAAGTAGAGCATAGAAATCAAGATAATCTAAAGAAAGTTCAGAGGATGAGGATATCTTGTCAAAAAGAAAACGCATTCAGTTAATGGAGCTTAGTAGGTGTTGATGAAGAAAACATTGTTTAATGTATATTAATATGTAATACTTTTTATGAAAATGGATTTAATAGAGATATTTCTCTTAAGTATAAAAACATAATAGTATGTTGTTGTTGTTTTTTAATTTTTGGAACCTAACCCCCTTTTTGTACTAGTTCTTTGTTTTACATAACACGACTCGCATTACATGGCATTTGTTAGGGGCCTAACAACCATGTTATATGGGGGATACCTGTAAATATATACAATGTAATAGTACTCAGGCAAAGAAAAGATGAAATCCTACCTGTTGCAATAAAATGAATGGATCTTGAGAATATTGGACTAAGAAACACAGTTGAGATAAAAAAAAAAAAAAAACCTTAAGAATCATATGGATTGACATTTTCTTCTTTCCGAATTCTATATATTTTGTCCATTATCTTCTAGTGTCATTTGATTCAAGGGAAAAGTCAGCCATAACAGTGTTATATTCTACCTAATAACACCCCCCCCTCACATGTAATGTTTTCTCTTTGCTTTTATTGCATATGAGGGCACTGAGGGCTGACTGCCTAGATTTGAGTACCAGGTTTGAAATTTAAAATTTCATAGCATAAGCAAGCTACTTAGTTCTCAATTATTGAGTTATTCTATCTATAAGTAAATAGGGGTAGTAATGATAAACCACAGTATATTAATAATTAAAGAAATATGAATGCTTTGCACTTGCACTGGTTAAATGATCAGTGAGTGATAATTGCCATTGCTTTACTGTAGGTGTTATTCACACATATTTCTCACTGTGCGGATTGTGAGCTATTTGAACTTAAAAAGACACCATGTGTTTTTCGTTTTTCTGTTTTTTCAGTATTTAAAAATTTCTTCATTCTATCAATGTTTCTAAGGAGAGTACATGTAGAAATTATTTGCGAATTTTTATTTGCATTTGTATTTAGTCAAAAACCTCTCACTTTGAAGTATGAGAGCCCTGCCTGGTTTGCACTATATTGATGTAACCTGGCAGCCAAGGAGAGTGGACTGGAATGCGCATGCGTAAACAATGACGACTTCACTCTACTAGTCAGTGTAGGTGGTGGATGCCGTTGAGCAGGTGTACTCTGTGGCTGTAGCAGTCAAAATGACTGAGCAGCAAGAGCAACGTGTCTGCATCAGATTTTGCATTAAGCTTGAATATTCCTCCACAAAAACTATTTGAATGAGTCAGAAGGCCACAGCTAAGGGCAACTGGTGATTTGTTGCTTCATCACAATAACATAGCTGCTTATGTATCACATCTTGTGCAGAGTTTTTTTGGAGAAATATCAAATCACCCAGGTGCTCAGTCCCCCTACAGCCCAGATATGGTGCCCTGTGACTGCTGGCTTTTCCCAAAACTAAAACACCTTTGAAAGGGAAGAGATTTCAGACTATTGATTAAATTCAGGAATGGGACAGCTTATGGAGATCGGAAGAACTCTATGAGGTCCCAAGGTGTCTGCTTTAAAGGGGAATGAGGCATCATTGTCCTATTTACAATATTTCTTGTATCCTGTATCTTCTTCAGTAAATGTCTCTATTTTTTCATAGTACATGACCGGATACCTTCTGGACAGAGCTTTATGTAGACCTAAGTGTATTTATTTTCTGTGTTTAGTAAATCCATTTGTTTTAGATGTCTGGTTTACTGTAAATATTTACTTAGTTTTCTGGTTGATTTTCAAGGTCCATATGTTAAAGTATAATTTTCCAATAAGGAGACAGACATTTTAGTGTATTAAATGAAAAAAAGATTATTCACAATAGAAATAGTAAAATTTTTGATAAATGTTGATTCACTTATTTAACAATGATAATTTTTAACTATTGTGTCCTGGACATTATCTTGGTGCTGACAATATATTGATGAATTCACAAAAAAACTTACTATTATGTAGATTATTTTTTTCATTGTGGAGGTGGGAGAAACAAAAATAATAAAATGCAGAGTGAGATTTCAACATTCATCACCCAAAACTCTGATATGGAGAGAAAATATTTAACACTTTTAATTTGTTGATTCTTATTTTCTTAAAAGCTATCACTTGATGGTTAATGGAAAAACAAATATCTTTATTTCTGTTCAGCAAACTAATATATTGCTCATACTTTAAATCTCTAATGATGACTTCTTGTGTTTCATAGAGATATAAATGTACTATATTCATCAAAAGTAGAAAAATCCCTTCAATGCTCTCAAAATACCATGTGGTTAAATATAATATTTTCTTTTGAAACTAAATGTTATCAATATTATGCAACTGGTTTCTTGTTAAATGTAGCACTTAATGTTTTTCATTTTCTTTGCCTTTATTCCAACCAAAGATAATGCCAACTTAAACCTATACATTTTGCAACAAGCCAAATCAGTTTTCTTATAATTAACAATGAGAAGATAAAATACTAAATGATGCTGGCAATAAATACAGTCAATTAGCTGGTAAATGGTGTGTATTTGTTTGCTAGAGCTGCCATAACAATATCTTAGATTTCTTGAGAATGAAACTGATCACTGAACTTGCTGAGGTCTTTAGGGAAATTGGGACTTGTTTTTGTGTTAATTCCCTAGGGCTGCTTTAACAAAGCACCCCAAACTTAGTAACCTAACAAAGAGTTATTTTCTCATAGTTCTATGGGCTAGATGTGTGAAACCAGGTGTGAGCAAGGCCATGCTCCCTCTGAAACTGTAGGCACACGCCTTCCTGCCCTGCTGCGTCGTGACCCCAGCAGTGGCCTGAATTCTCTGAGTCCCTTGGCATGCAGCAGCATCATTCCAATGTGTGCCTCTCTCACTTCATGGCATCCTTTTCTCTCTCACCATATCATCTTTCCTGTGTGCTTGTATGTCTCTGTGTCTCTGCTCTTTTTCTAGGGACACCAGTCATATTGACATATGATCTACTCAAATTGACTACAACTTCAACAACCCTATTTCCAAATAAGGTTACATTCAAAGGTATGGGAAGTTAAAATTTCAGCATATCTTTTGGGGGCCATACAATTGAACTCATAACAGGTTTAAAGAGTTTTGGTATCTAAGAGACAGAATATGTCTGCCTTAGCATAATGGGTAATGGTTCAGAAACACCAAGGTTATTTCTTAGGTGGGTATGCTGGTGGTGGGCGAGTGGTGGGAGGAAGGGAAGTTCTTCACAGTTATTCAGGGACACTGCAGAAGTTAGCAAACAAGTAAAAGCATGGGAGAATGTGAGTGGAAATTTTTATAAGCTTTGTCAGATGTTACTCCCATTAACATTTTATTGACTCAAAAATTCAGCCATAGAGCCACATCTAAATTTAAATAGAAGGAAAACATACCTAGGTATGTGCTTAGGAAAAATATTAAAAGTGTTTGGTTAAGTAGCTCACATTTTCTACAGAAATTGTTATGTTTGTATGATTGTTCAAACACTCAAAACCTGAGATAACTTCAGTAAACATTTATTGGAAAACAGGGGGAAAGTAGTGAAAATATGTGAGGAGTTATATCCTCAAGGATTTCTATGCATTGATTTGAAACTGAAATTCAGAGTTTGGATGGTATAAGAAACCAGAAGGTAACCAAGTTAATTTAAAATTATTTTAGATGGGTAGCGTACTAGGTATCTGAATTCTACCATTGTTGTATTAAATAATGCCCCAAAAGGATTTTAAGTAAATTAAAGACTCAACAATTAAAAATAATAATAATGACAGCAAAGAAACGCCACCAGCAGAAACAGCAAATAGCCATATTGGCCTAATTTTGTTCTGGGAATGTGTTAATATATAAACTATTGGCACCACTTACATTTACTCAGTCTGAATATACATTTTATCAAGATATCTAAGTAATTCTTAAGAACATTAAAAATTGAGAGGAATCTCCCTAGGACAGTATTTTTCTAGATGAGCTGTAAATCAATCACTTGGGATAAGTGATTCCTGAAATTCTGATTTAATTGGACTTACATATGACCTAAACTTTAGGAGTTTGACAGACTCCACAGGTGATTCTAACGTGTAGTCATCTTGATCCCCACATGTCTAAGAGAATTGCCTGCACTAGTAGCTTCTTAATAAGCACTGGTTCAATTAGGGCTTCTCTGTACAAGCAAATTATTTTCCCTAATGAGACGGGAATAATTTCTACTTCTTTTGAAAGGAAGAATTATTCTTAATTTCAAAATATATCACCTGCTGTTCACTGCTTTACCAGCCATAGGTTGAAATTTAAATAAGCTATCCAAGGTAAATACCTTTCATCTAGCTGTTTTGACAGTAGCTCTAAGTTTGCAGACTTTATTCAGATGGAGAAACTTTTCTTCTGTAAAAAGGAAAGCTTATAATACTGGTATTCTAGGATTTTAAAAATTTAACTGGTTCCTACTTACATAGTAAATAAATTCCCAAGGATTTATGCCAAGTTTACAGTTTGGATAAACAGACCATTTGAACAGGCATAGTTGTGTATGTACACACACACGCACACACTCACACACACACACACTCACACACACACACACACACACACACACACACAGGAGCCTATATCTCCAAGCACAGGATTTTATATTTTTCTAAGTTAAATTACTTTTTCTTAAGAGATGCAACTTTTCCCAGGTGGCTGTATTTTCACTCCATAAACATTGCAATGTTATGTACCATTGAATGTTTCTGAGGTGGTTATATTTCCCAACTCAAAAGATGAGTCCTTACCTTTTAGAAAAGATGCCTTTAAAGTGATAAAGAAAAATAATTGTAAAATATAAAGTGTAATGACATACCCAAACATTTATATAGAAAACAAGATAAAACTTGACAGTTATTTTCATCCCTTCATCATTTAAAGTAGAAAGTAAACACATATTTATCCTGAGAAAATATAAATATAATTTTAGGGAAATAATTAAAAAATCAAGCAAAGCTTTTGTCTTGTTAAGTTTTACTCTCTGCACCGAATTACTTTGGGCTTCTTTATTATTTTCTACACAGCAGTATGATGTATCATAATTTTCATTTCAACATTAATGCTGCTTATTTGTTACACCAAGGTTATTCTCCCCATGGCCTATTTCTTAAAAGGCTTCCTAATCCATGCTCAATGAGTTGTTGTTTCAAAAGAACAATCAATTATCATGGACACTATAATAATTCTAATACAAGTTTATCCTCATGGAATGTCAGGATGATGGGGGATTTAACCACTTGAAGCTGGCCTAAGCAGTTTGTGGGCATTTGGTGACAGGCTGCATTGCTGTACTTGTTTTGTCTGTTAACTAGGGACTTCTGTCTTCAAGGCAGTCCATCTGGTTGTTGTCTGCAGACCTAAATTGCTTTGCACATTCTTGATGTGCAACAAGCCAGGCTTTGCAGTATGAGACAGAGTGTGAACACTTTATGAAGCTGCATCAACTCATTCAGCCACAGAGGTGCCCTGGTACCCAGCTTGGAGTCTTCTCACTTGCTAGGCGCCAACTGATAATCTGGAGAAGTTGGAAGTGACAGGCTCAAGTTCCCTGTGAGGCCACAACTCAGTACCTGACAGCAAATTATAATCTGCATAGAACCTTGTGAAAATACACCTATCTTGCCCAGGATTTACAAAAAATACTTTATTTCCTTCTAAGAGAAAATATACAAAGTTCTTTAGGCCTGAATAAATCAGTTTTGGAATGATCACATGGTTCTTACACAATGTTTTATATTGGTGCATGGATTTTTGCTTTTAAATATTTTATAAGTGTTTAATATTCTGTCAATCTATCTACAACATCTTTAGGTAATAGGAGGGAATGATGTTTATTATGTAATTAAAACATGTCCATTATAAGGCTACAAATTAATTTCTTGTAATGTCCATGAATATATGTACTCTTTCTGATACTCATTAAAAAATGAGATGTTTTATATTCTTTATTTTTTAAATAAATGGCTCAGGCAACTGTCACTGGTGCATGCCTGTATTTGTGTGTGTGTGTGTGCAGAAGGGGTGTGGGCGTAGAGACAGTGAGAGATAGAGAGAAATTGAAAACTGTTACAATAAAATTTTAGTTAGTTCTGTCTAAGTGCATTTTCTCTACTGTGGGACCCAAGAGTTATTTAAATTGATCTACTTTTGATCTACTTTCCAGGTAAAAGAAACTGGTCCATCAAGATGACCAAAATTTATGGAATTTAAAATCTTTTAGTTATTTGTTATAACATTTATGATTATTTGCACAATCAACGTTGCACACAAGTTATCTCATGATATATTTATTGCTAATTTCCCCAGTCTCATTTCCAGCATCTCCCATATATGTAGTTATGTGTTTTAGGCTTACGAAACGAATTATAATAACCAAAAGGGCACATACTCTTTCAAGTGTAATAGTGTTAATGAATCGCCCTGGCTGGTTTAGCTCAGTGGATTGAGCGTCGGCCTGCGAGCTAAGTGTCGCTGGTTCGATCTTCCAGTCAGGGTACATCAGAGAAGGAAAACTCTGATTCCAAAAAACCTCCGCTGCCTTGCGGCATACCTCTTCAGGGGAAAGGCTAAGGGAGTAAACCCCGACAGAAAATCCGGAGCCGGAGTCCCTAAGGCGGTTTGACGTTGTAGTCAACACCGGCAACTCCTGCGGCGCACCTGAAGCCAAGCTGTATTGACTCCGTCTTTCCCTTGGACCCTTCAGCTGCGAAGAGAGGGGGGGTCTGCTGCTTGGGCAACAGCAGACCCTCCATATCACCCTGCCCAGGCTCTGTAGCTTCAGCGTCATCACAAGATGTCGATTTAACACGGGAGGAGACAGATACCGTGTCACTCCCGAGTCGGACTGCACAGCCATTCTCGGCGGTGCAGATAGACTCTTAAGAAGCTACACCATCGTCTCTCGAGACGGACGGCTGCCGACGACGACGAGTGTTAATGAACACTAAAACACCTTACACTTTCTTTCATACAATATGGATAATCCCTATTCATTGTTTACAAATCACTTATACACTTTCCTTTATATCCCCAGCTCCAAACTTTCCAAACAACTGTAGAAACAATTACACTATTCCAGTTCCATTGTTTTACTTCCCAGATAGACTGTATGACCTAAATAGCAGGAAACATTTAAATCTGTGTTTTAGTAACTGGCATTGAAGCAGACACAATGAAGAGGTTCTATAAATATTTGTTAATTTATGGTAGGTGTTTTTTTGCAGTCATTGATGTCAAATAAAATAAGCTTCCTATGTTAAAACCTCGTGAAGTAGGATTATTTGAGTTTTGTTTTTTAAATCAAGAGAAGAGTATTTAGCTTCAAAATTAATTGTTTCATGTACAGATTCATATAAAAATTGCCTTTACAGAGTATATTTATGATCAATCCCAGGAACAAAGCACAGTGTGATTGTTTTGAATTAGCTATATTTTGAAAAGCTGTGATTATTTTGTAATATATTTTTGGAATTTCAAAACTAGGACTGAGTCAATGTTAATCATCTCAAAATGTATCATGACTATACTGATATAAGATTGCTTGGGATTATGCTTTAGACAAGACAGCATCTATACTATAGCTCCTTCTCTCTCCCTCCAAAAAAATATTTTCAGTTTTTCCCACCAAACAAGTAAGTACAATTTTATCCCATTCATTGTTTTGTTATATGTTTCCTATTAAATCACCACATCCTTTCCAGCCACCAGTTTTCTTGCAAGAGACTGGCTAGTCTTATAGCAAGAGAAAAAATGTTCTATTCAAATTTACATTAAAATGAATTTTAAAGCAATTCAGAGTGTTGACTTTTGACAGAATTTTGCTTATTGTGAAGAAGAAAAGAATGGGATCTGTCTATCAAAATGATGAAACTCAGCACACATCTGCCAAGTGCACTATGCATGTTGCTAAAATGTATTATTAACCTTGAACACAGTATGTTTTGTCAAATGAAAGAAATCCCATTAAGACTGCCAATTTTAATATTAGCAACATAGCTGTATTCAAAAAATTCTTGAGGTTTTTATAAATCATGAAAGTGCAAGGTAGATGTCATTTTCTGGCAAATCTAGTGACTATTACTTACACATGAAAACATGATGTAAAATATGGAACTTTTTATCCTTTTTGTGGCATTTATCTGGTGGGAAAAAATCAACCACAGCCACACATAAATAAAAGCACAGTTATATTTCAGCATCTTTGAACAGTTCAAAAATACCATTGGAAAAATTTTTTTTAAATATTTTGATAATCCAAGACATTAAAATGTTGTCAGTCCACTCAAAACTCTATCTCATGGAAATCATAGACTATGTCATAAGAGTACTAAGAGCTTTAATCTTGTTGAGCCGAAAAAAGATGGATGCACAGAAATAGGTGTGGTGAACTGTTCTGTCAACCAGAATATGCGGCAAAGGCAGTGCAGATTCCAGTGTTATTTGTCCAGCCTTTCTCCTCAGAAATTTCAGGTATACTCAGGTATCTGCTTTGGTTGCTCATAAACCTGCCTATTTAGTTTAGTTTGCAGTCTGTTTCTTTGGTCTTCTTGACATATTTGGTTTTTTTATAATGGATAACTCCATTTATTTTTATTTTGTTTATCCATTCAGTATTTTTCCCTATAGATAATTCCATGTTTGTGATTATTCTTGGAATCTTTAAAAAACACTATATTTATGTATTGGATATGTACAATTATATCTTTATTTTTAAATTTACATGGACAGTATTTGAAGACTACAGGAATTAGTAAGAAATATCTATGGGGAAGAGCTGCTGGGAGAACATGCATCTTGCATGCTATTTGGCCATGTTTTACTCTCCCTGAAGTGAAAAGTTGGGACTCAAAAAACAGTGTCAATGATGAGCTCTTAAAAGAAGACATCCTTTTTACTGTCGTTCATGGTAACGGATTCCAGTGTTGACTCAGGTAATGGGATTATGTAGTAGTGAAATAAAGTAAGAAGAATAAAAAATAATTAGAAAATAAATAAGTGGTGAAAAATAGCTAATCCAAAGACATGTAAAAAAGGCGAGCAGTTTCAAAGCTAGATTTCTAATATTGCAGTGTACATTTTCCTTGAACTCAAGGTCAATAGAATTTATAAAATTTTCCATGTCAAACTTGTGAATATTTTATGGTTACCATATCTATCGCAAGTTGAGCACA
Source organism: Furipterus horrens (assembly GCF_987537825.1). Taxonomy (NCBI): domain Eukaryota; kingdom Metazoa; phylum Chordata; class Mammalia; order Chiroptera; family Furipteridae; genus Furipterus; species Furipterus horrens. The sequence continues at coordinate 16,881,962 of NW_028327171.1, forward strand.
GCCCTTAATGGAGCAGCAGAAATTGTTCCATATTTTGTAATTATTACTTTTCAATTGCTAGATTTTATTGACCATCTGTAACACACAAAGTCGCTATTTTAGACGGTTAGGGTATAACAGGGAAAACAAAAGAAAAATAGTGTCCCCTAAACTGTGTGCCTGTATGGTGCACACAGAACAGCAAGAAGGTTAATGTGGTCAAAGCAAAGTGAGTAAGGAATCTAAAGGATAAGGCTCCCCTCTGAGACCCTAAGTGCCCAGGGCTCCCTCGGCTCTAGAGTTCTAATCGTTCCAGTCATAAACTAACAGCAACCACAAACACATTATATTGTGGCCTTCTATAATCTATATTAGTGCTATATCTGCTTTATTATTTCATCATTTTTACTGGGGATAAAGGGCAGGCATCACAGCGGAAACAGAATTGTGGGCATGTGTACTAAACCGCAGCTAAAATCCTGTTCGTGATTCTGCACTGTGCCCCAAACTGATGGTATTTAAGTTAAGGACATTTTATTTCTTGTATTTTTGGTTCCATGTTCAAGTTCAAAGTTTGTGTTTTAGAGTCAGTCTGACTTTGCCTTCATTGCCCAACTATTGTTCTTGTTTTCAACAATGCAAATAATAAACATTATATTTATAATTTTAAATACATAACGCTAGCATATAGAACTAAATGCTAATGAAGAACTAAAATAGATGTGCTACTTTTGATCAATTATGAAAAATAAAAATAAGGAAATAGTGCTAATATATATGGGCAGATAAAGAAAGAGATTTTCCTCTAATTGGAAAGCAGAGGGGTAGAATATTTCAGGATCTTTGAAGACATCGAAATATATCCTAGAAGCTCTTAACTATTTTTAGTTTTTTAATGTGGAGTTGGAATATCTTTCTGTTCTTTTTAGTGACTTAGAACATTTGTCCCTGCTGTTTTTCATATCACAGCATAGTGAGAAACCGTAATGTGTTAGGTAAATGGAAGAGGCAAATTCTGGTAAAAACAATGATCCATGGGTCCCACAAACCCCAAGCCCCATTGATCACTATTGTAAGAGTTGAGGGGTCAAGAACTCAACATTAATTTTGAGTATTTCAGTAAGTGGGAATTTCTAGACTGGAGATAAGTTTTGAGGTTGGGTTTGCATTTCTCTCTCATTTTAATTTTGACATTTTACAAATAATCTCTAGAGTTAAGTGTTTGATTTTGCTTACCATCAGCAACCAAAAATTTTATACGCTGGAATACAGGCTGTTGAATCAAAGTCTGATTTTCCCATCCTGCTCTTGTCACTTTGATCTTTATTCATCTATTTTCTCAATCTTTTAAACTCAAGATAAAACACAACAGCATTGAACTTCTGGCTCATGTGGTGTCAACAAGAAGGTAAAAATATTTTAAAAATTAACCTTCTTTATTTGGGTCCATTGTATATTACCTTTTAATTTAATTTTCTCATACAGTGACTATTGATCTCCCCAAGATTATAATATATAATCTAGATTTTAAAAATAAATATACTTTCATTAAAATGATTGAAATGCCATCACTATGTGCAATTACTTTCCAAAAAGCCTGCAAAAACACATTCAAAATTAAAACAACATTGTATTTCCAATGGAACCTCACATAATACGTTATATATATATATATAACGTATTATGTATGTAATATAATATGTAATAACAAAGAACTTTATTCAGTTCTATCAAAAATATATCTGCATTATATCAAATTACACTAAATAACATCAGTCAATTTCCTTTGTAGTCATTTATACCATTTTTCTAATTTAGCAAACTAACAGAATTGGCCTATTTCAATTCAAACATAAATACTGAAAGTCTATAAATTAGTTATTATAATTGATCCCAATATAGTTGGATTACAGGAAGAATATTTGTTTACAAAGTCAAAATGGATTTGTGGTCCAGGTTTTTATTTTGGTTTTGTTTTGAGAGCAAAAAAAAATTATATTCACTTCTTTTTCCCTGTCTTCTGGCCATCTATGAGACACAAAAGAGGTTCATTGCAAGCAGCCCTGAACGGGGTAGCCTCTTTCCAACCAGGGTTTTCACCACCAGTTTGAACCACCTGAAATGGACTAGAGTCATCAAATCTGTCTATCAATTATGTAATTTCTGTTTTGTGATATGAGATAATTTTCAATACAAGTAATAGAACATGAAATCCAAACTGTACAAATGCTATAGAAGTCTCTTTTATGTTTTGGCAAATGTGATTATTTTATATTCTACAATGTGGATAATATTATTACTTGGATAGTGTATGTTTCCACTATATTAAACACAGCATAATACTTTTTTTGTTAAGTGAAAACAATATTAAGTGTATTTATAAACTGGGCTATGTTATTATTCAATGGTATAAATGTGTTTTTTACTATGATAGCCAAACTACACATAAAGGACAGTTATTAATTTACTACAAAGCAAAACTAAATTGAGTCATAAGTTTCAAATCAGACTTAAGCAGAAAAACAATAAAATAAAATATGCATTTTCATTTGTATCTTGAAACTATGAAATAACATTAGGTTTTCTTTCTATATGCAAGGGAACTTGAATTTTATTTATGCTATTTTAAAATTTTGATTTGTTTTTAAAAACTGATAGAGCTTAAAATATGCATTAAGTAAAACAATAAAGTGTGCACTAAATAAAATATGATATCTCTTATTCTTCTGATACCGCCTTTTTAAATATTTTCTAATATAAAAGTCAGATGAGTAGAAATAATATTTCCTTTCCGGAAGTAAGCTATTATTTCTCAAAAACTACTATTTTGAAGAAGGTCATGATACTTTTACTTGTTTCAATGGCACATTTTGGTGGTTATTCAGGGAATTAAAAATTAACACAATGAGGAACAGGCAAAGCTTTGGTTAAATAAATCATAATATAGATGATATTGGGACAAGAATAAGAAAGGTTATAGGATTTCTGAGTTGTAGAAATAGAGATTTTATTTAATCACTAGAATGCTAGTGCATAAATTTATATTAAAGTAAAAAACATTATTGTAAGGCACAATAATTTTGCTATTTTCTACCTTGTACAGAAAAATAAAACCTTGAAGCATTGCTTTTGAATGTGATGATTAACTCTGTCTAAATTTTTCCCCTATAATTTATGAATATAACATCACGATTGCTGAGCATGAAAGGGATACATTTAAAAAAACAACATTATAATAATTCCACAGAACATGCAAATTACACATCCTATCAACTCTATGCATATAGCAACATAAAACAGACTCTGTCGGTCAAGACTTCTCAAGTATAACCTCTTCAAGGAGGTTAAGCTTATTGCTGATGATCCACTGTTGCAAATGATGACTCCTCACCATATAGCATGTTTTCTGACTCACTGTTCATGGCTTTTTCTACTATGCCAGATTGGCTTATAGCTGTAAATTCATGTTGCGATGCATGAGAAGTGCCCATGTACCAAATGCATTATATATATAAGTGGAGCAGAAAACTGACTTTGGAAAATTTAGACACCTGAGATTAATCTTAGCTTTATGTAGAACAATCACTTAGATATATGGGCATCATGGATGCCTATGAGTATGGAATATATATTTCGTTTTCCTTCCCAACAAAGAGATTTTAATCTAAGTGCTTTGATGTATATATAACTGAGCCCCAACATTTTATTCCAAAATACAGGGAAAAAACATTTTTGCCTGAAAATATTTATGATTTATATTAAAGACACTGCATTATAATATTTTTCTGTAATTTTGAGGTTTGCCTTTTTGATAAACCCATTAAGATAAGGAAATATCTTAACCACCTCAGTAAGTTCAGGTATTTAAGAACACTGTTAGGTGTTTATTAACCTGTTTGAGAATGTGGTCCAGATTCAACAATGTTAATTTTATTGCACTTGATGTTAAAATATTTATTCTGATAATAGTAGGCTCTATTGTGTTCAATGGATACTCATGGTTGAGACAAAGAACATTATCTTCAGAAAAGAGGGAAATATAATTTTTTGTCTGCTTAACTTGGCGAGAAAACATTTAATTTACCTTAAGAATTAAGTACTACATCTAATAAGATGTTAAATATACTTGGAAAATGTGTTTTGTTCTTTTTTTTAGTAAAAATTTGACCTTAAAATGTTCTTTTAGCAATTTTGTCCTAACAAAATGAAATGATGCAATTTTGGCTAATATGTTCAGTTAGATTATACAATTTACATTAAAGATGATTTATATTTATATTATCAGGAACTGTCAAGAAATAAGTGAAAATGATAAAAGTCTTATTTTAAATATAGCAGCCTCAAACCAATAAAAAAGAACAGAGTAGTTCTCAGAAATGGTCTAGTTATTCATAACACTTGGCTGCTTCTTATAGTCCATTTTTTCAGTGATTGGTTGTGCAATTTGTTGAGATGAAATATTGACCTGAATTCTTGGGACTATGATTTAAACTAAACAGAAGAGTTTCTTTTTAAAAATTTCTTACATAGTTTTCTATTTTCTTTCCTTGCATGTAGCAGATAACAGTGTTTTCTGATGGAACTAATTTTGCTATCTCCATATAGTGGTCAATTAAATAGTTTAGTAATAAGTAGGGTCCCCTACACTGGAGTAACTAACCAGTTTTATTATATCCTGTCTTTTCTAGAAGGCTCTTTTGAGTTCTGGTGTTTGACATTTAATGTACTTGTTTAAATCCAAAAATAGAATAAAGTTAAACAATAGAAATAGGACTGATTGGTTTTTACATGCTTATATGGGCTTCTAAATATTTTTATCTATATAAATCATGAAATAGGATGCAGTGACTTTCAACCTGAAAAGTCAATATTTCAGCTACATTCATTAAAATCTATTGTTAAAGATCTCTAATTTGGGTAAAGTAACTTGAACTTAAAACTGGTATGAGTATTTCCTCTTCAGAATACTCTGAAGTGATTTATTTAAAGAATTTACAGAATAACTAAATACAGACTATATCATGTAACTTGTAATGATGTCCATTCATCAAAAACATATTCATATTATTAATAAACCTAAATAAAACCCCAGTAAGACCTTGTGGAAATGGATAAAATTTATGTAAAATCAATATGGAAATACAAATATCCAGGAAAAATTAATCTAAGACTATGAAAGAAAGATTAAAAAAGAAAAATTGAGGTCATAACCTATTAGACACTGAGGCCTGAAATGCTAAAAAATTAGTGTGTGGTATTGGCATATATGTAAATAGGCTAATTAAGAAAGTTAAAATCCAAACATGGGCCCATAAATATAGTCTAAGTTGATTTATGGCAAAGATGATATGGTAGGGCAGTATGAAAAGTATAGTAAATAGTGCTGAGACAATTGTATAGTTATACATGAAAAATGAAACTTGGACTCCAGCTCACATAAAGAAATATCAGTCCCAAGTGGATTATTGATCTAAAGTTAAAAGGTAAAGTGACCTTTTATAGAAAAAGAAAATTAAAGAGAGTATTTTCCTGGCTTTGAGGAGGCAATAAGTTTTAAAACTAGACACAAAACTACTATCAAGACACTGCTCCAAAGAGAACATACAAATGAACAATAGACACATGAAAAGATGCTCAACATCACTATCAGAGAGATGCAAATTAAAATCACAATGAGATATCACATCACACCTGTTCGAATGGCTACCATCAATAAATCAATGAACTAAGTGCTAGTGAGGATGTGGAGAAAATGAAATCCTTTTGCACTGTTGGTGGGAATATGCTATTAATGATGGCGTAAAAATTATTAAATCAGCTTTAGAAAATTGTTTGGCAGTTCCTTCAAAATCATACCCTTTGAATCAGAAAATCCACTTCTAGCTACATACCTCAAAGAAATGAGTAAATATATTACCCAAATACATGTATATAAATATTCACAACAGCAATATTCAGAATAGTTATAAATTGGAAGATATTAAATATCCATTAGTTATGTAATTAAAGTAAAATTTGGCAAAATTATATATTAATTTATAAAAATTAATATTCATTAATGAAAATGAATGAATCACTGTCCATGCTATAACAATGTACAGGTTTGTAAACTTAATGTTTACTGAAAGAAACAAAAAAGAAAGAGAAAAATTACTATTTTATTTATATTGGATCTACCTTTTGACCCAGCAATTCCACTTCTGGGAACATGTCCAAAGAAACTCAAAAACATTAATTTGAAAGAACATAAGCACCTCTATGTTCATTGCAGCATTATTTACAGTCGCCAAGATATAGAAGCAGCCCAAGTGTCCATTGATAAATGGGTGAGTAAAGCAATTATGGGACATTTACACAATGGAATACTACTCGGGCATAAAAAAAGGAGAAGAAAATTTTAGCTTTTGCAGTGACTACGGTTTTGTATGGCTGGACCTGGAGAGCATTCTGCTAAGTGAAATAAGCCAGTCAGAGAAAGACAAATACCATATGATTTCACTTATATGTGGAATCTAATGAACAAATTGAACTAACAAGCAAAAGAGAGACAGACTCATAGATAGAGAGCAAATGACGGCTAGTTATGGGGTTGGATAAGGGGTAGAGGGATTGAGTAAAAGACAAAAGGCTCATGGACCTGGACAACAACGTGGTAATTGCTGAGGGTAAGGAGGGTATAAGATGACTAACTGGTAATGGAAAAAATACAATAAAGATTAAATAAAAATGAAAATAATAAAAATAAAACAAACAAAACCAACCTAAAATTTGCAAAGACAGTTTAGTAGGTACTTTTCAAGAGCTTCAGTGATTTAGAAGTGTCTTGAGATGTCTTCTGGGTTGCTGATAATATTCTGATTCTTATGGGTGCTATTATACATGTTTGCCTTATTAAAGAAGACTATGCTAATAATATATAAAATGTGTATTTTTATGTTGGGCTGTTAAAATTTTAAGCAAGATTACAAATTAAACTATTAAACGATTTATGAGTTTGGGGTTATGAATTTTTATAATTTTATTTATGACATTAAAATAATGGGTTTACTTTTCTGTTAGAATACTTTTTTAAGGAGCAAGAAAGAAATTGATTGTTCAATTCTATGATTGCCCAAATATATATGACAATCTATATTGGCTTCAGATTGTCAATATTCTGTTGGCTTTATTTAAAGTCATAATTTACAAAAAACAACTTAATAAACAGTTCTAAAATTTTAGGCCTCAAAATACTGGTTAGAGAAAAAGTGATTCTTGTTTTATATATCATTGTTCTCCCCATCAACTGATATTTCTCTTTGGATAGTAATTAAAATATGTGCTTTGGGTGATGTGAACATTTTAACTATGTTGATTCTTCCAATGCATGAACATGAATATCTTTTTATTTCATGGTGATTTTTTTTCAATCTCTTTTAATAATGTTTTGTACTTTTCATTATACAGGCCCTTCACATACTTTATTAAGTTTATTCTTCAGTGTTTTATTATTTTTGTTGCAATTGCTAAAGGAAATTTTTTAATTTCTTTTTTGAAAATTTTGTTGTTACTATATAGAAATGCAGTGGCTTTTTGTACATTGATTTTTTGCATTCTGTAATTTTACTATATTTATTTATTGTTTCTAATAGTTTTTGGTGTAGCAGTTAAGGTTTTCTAATTAAAGAAATATGTCATGCAAAAAATGACACTTTTACACTTTCCTTCTCAATTTGCATGCCTTTTCTTTCTTTTTCTTGATTGCTCTGGCTAGGACTTCCAGTACTATGATGAATAAGAGTGGTAAGAGTGGACATCCCTGTCTTGTTCCTGATTTTAGAGAAAAAGCTTTCAGTTTTTTTACCACTAAGTATAATATTAGTTGAGGGTTTGTCATATGCAGCCTTTATTATGTTGAGGGACTTTCTTCTATACTTATTTTATTGAGTGTTTTAATCACAGATGGATGTTGTATCTTATCTAGTGCTTTTTTTTCATCTCATGATAAGATCATATGATTTTTATCCTTTGTTTTGTTAATGTGGTATATTTCATTGATCAATATGCCTATGTTGAACCATCCTTGTGCCTGGAATAAACCTTACTCTATTGTAATGCAGTTTCTCTGTCTTTCTTTTTTCTCCAAGTTCATACATGTGGTCACAAATGAAAAGATTTTCTTATTTTTTAAGTCTGAGTATATCAAATTGTGTGTGTGTGAGTGTGTGTGTGTGTGTGTGTGTGTGTGTGTGTGTGATATTTTCCTTATATATTCATCTGTCCACTGACACTGACATTTAGGCTCTTTCTATACCTTGGTTATTATAAATAATGGTGCTATAAATATGGAAGTACAGATATCTCTCTCTCTCTCTCTCTCTCTCTCTCTCTCTCTCTCTCTCTCTCTCTCTTCCTCTCTCCCTAAAATCAATAAACATACCTTTGGGTCAAGATTAAAACACAGTATAAAATCAGAGGCAAAATAAAGTTACTTTTGATATTTTTTAATAAAATATTCACCTGTCAGTGACATCTCCTGATACCACTTGGCACTTGTGCTTGTTTTAATTGCAGGATAATTATCTTAGACTGTGTGGAAGCAAAAAGTAAAAACAGTAACAAAATGTGTTTGGCAGGGATTCCCAGACTCTAATCTCCATTGGGGTCTTGTTGGTTATTTAACTGGGTAAAGTAGTCTGGGTTCAAGGTCATACGTATTTGCCTTGTACTACATACTGTGGCCAACTAAGGCAAGCAGTGATACTTCAAGGCAGCCAACTGTTGTCAGGTTCAAATTAGCATTCATTGCCACCAGCACTTGTCATTTTTCAGGAGAAGGTGCATTTTTGTACATTTATGTGAAATCTTCCAATTTTTAAATGCTAGTTGTAATGTCTACACACTATAGAAACCAAACTAAACATGCCTGTGGAAAGCATATGCTCCTTACATTGGCAGTTGCAGCTCTTTTATTAAGAGTCAAGGTCAAAAGCTTAATCCACCAAGTGTCAATAAACAAGAAAATATCTCTTCAGACCACTGAGGAGGATGTGACCCCAGACTGGCTCTGAAATGATTCTGCTTTAGTTTTATACAATTTTTGTTTACATAACTGAAAAATAATTTTTCAAAAGACATTCTTGATTGCTTTTCATTTCTAAATAGTCAAAATAGCAAATGTAGCTCTCGATAATGTATAGATGAAAGAGCTCAGTATGTAAAATTGTATAAATTGTACTTACAACTAGAGCAAAATGGAGTAAGAAAAAAGGTAACCGTATTTTTAATGGAATCATACTTAATCAGACATTCTATTTTAATCCAGTAAAGTTTAATTTGTAAAACAGCATTTTATTGTTTCTTATTACTATTTTTGTATAATTTTGTAGATATGTGAAGGAGAATACCAAGAAGAGTATTCAAGGGATAAGTCAGTTATTTCTTGAAAAATTGGAGAAAACATCGTAGCTTATGAAATTTCTGAAAAACATCATAGAAATATATGATTGTTAAGACGTCTGATGTAATAAGCTTTCACTGAGTGATTAATAATGCTAAACTGAACAAAAAAAATAAGAAAAAGTAAAATACTTCCTGGGAAACCATTTTGGTTTGGTAAGGAATGTACTAAATGATACACAAATAAATTACATCTCTTACTTTGATGTTTGTAGTTCTTCAATAAGTGGAGTTTTTGACCCATTTACAGTTTGTATAAATGAAGAGAAACAAAAGGCTATCGAGAAGGAAGAAAAGACGACACCAGCAGGTGTGTGCTAGCAAACATTCCATCGTCTGCAAGTGTAACTCCTCCCTCTCATTACAGCGTGCCAGATGCTGCTGCGTCTGAAGCCACAAGCTGTGATGGATCCCTACGGCACTATCAACACAATCAAACCTGGCACGGTCATCCCAGTTACAGAGACACCTATGCTAAATAGCTCTGTGTTGTGAAACTGGTTAAAGTCCATATGCGGAACTTTTGCTATGTTCAATTTTTTTAACATCTGATTTAATTGGCCAGTAAAAATGAGCCATAGTAACATAGCCTCAAAGCACTAGAGTTTACAGTGAGCACATTCTGCACAGAGACTGTTTATTCCACTCTCTTTGATAGAAGAGGCATAAGTGAAAGCCAGCTTTTAAAACCTGATGTATATATGTAACACATGTGTATGTGTATATAAACTTATAGACATACATATTCAAACAAAGTATGAACTTTAGGGTGGATTCATGCTCCACATAACCTATTCTTACTACAGAAGAACTTATATTTGACATCAAAGAACTATTATTCCATTGCTACTTCCATATTCTATTGCCTTTCTTTTGAATATTTGGTTTAAATTGAGCAGCTTAATATATTGCCTGAATTGAATAATGGTTCTGTGTATTCTTCACTGTAGTAAGGTAGACAGACATATGGGTTCTTTTCCAAGTTATTAGTTTGATCATAGGCAATTATTGTATAATCACTTTCTTTGAAAGGCTGAGTTGCTTCATATTTAAGACATACAGAATATTGGGTGAAATTAAGAAAGAACATTTATGTCTTTTAACACTTTTTGTCAAATCTGTTGCCCCTAGAATACAACAAGGATGCCAGCCTGTTAAACCAAGCACGCCGTTGACCGGAGGCAGCCAAATGACCTGCAGTCTGCACGATCTTTCCCCATGTGAGAAGGCCACCCTCCCCTCCACACCCCCACTCTTATTAGGGATCTCTGGACCCAAGGGTAGGTAGGACGACAACCATGTCCAGTTTGAAGCAGCTAGAGGAACTTGAGACCTTCGCCCATTGTCCTTTATAAGATTATAAAGAGTCTTAATATCTGAGAGGGAGGAATTGTTATTTTTTATTGTTAAAATAATTAAGTAATCCCTTATTTATTTTAAAAAAAGAAGAAGAGTATATGAAAGGGTGAAGCGGGAGAGCTTGTATGTACGAACCATGCGCATGGACTTGGGGGGGGGATTGCTGGGGGAGGGGGGTGCTGTGTGGAGACGAGTAAAGGGGAAAAATTGGAACTATTGTAACAATATAATCAATAAAATACACTTAAAAAAAGGGCAAAAGCATTATATGAGAAAAAAAAAGTAAAGAACATTTAATAAAATGATGGCATGACTGTCCACAACTTTGAAGGCGGACTTCTGATATCAGAAGATATTTCTCTTTCATATTTTTTTCTTAGTGGACAATTGGCATTTGTCTTTTGCCTAGCAAAATTTTTAGTGTCTGTGATTAAGATATAGTTAAATAACTAAGCCTGGGCCTGTTTATCTTTCCCCTAGTTTTGTGGTGAAAGTACATAATCACTTTGACTTTTAGATGATATTGTGTGAAGTAGGATTTAGGGGAAATCATGAATGAATCAAACAGGTAATATTTGAAACAAAATGCTAAGACTGCTTGGCTCCATTTATCTGCAGATTCTGTATTGGCGATTACTGCTGCTATATAACCAAAGATGCAACTTGTTCCCTAGAATAAGCAGGTCCTTTAAGGAAAATGACCCTGAAGTCTTTGTCAATTTCATTTATTGCTCTTTGCTTATGTTCTTTGTTGTAGCAGATATTAGTGATGCCCACACCCAGTTTGTTTTTTTTTTTTTTTAACCAGGCTAGTACCCCAACTGCTAGCTGCCGAAGGTCTTAAAAGTTAATGGCTCATACTTGCATCCGTCACCAAGAATTGTCCATAATGCGTACAGCCACTCTCCCTCTATCTCAGGCAGCTTCCAGTCAATGACTGAGCTCAGTCCCCCTGCAGTTGGATGGGATTTATGCTCCAGAGCTACTCACAGGATCAGAGGAGGCCAGGTAGCCTTCACCTGAACCCACATCTTAGCTTAGTCTCTTTCTCTTCCCTACTTTCCTTTCTCTCGCTTCTTTATAGGTGTCTTCTGAGAGGATTCTCTCAAAGATTATTTGTATAAATACCTGCAGTTTAGGCTTTGTTTCTGAGGAACATAACCTTAGACATACCTGCTCATACAGCAAATGCTTATTAAAAGAATGGAGGCTGTTAAAGTAAGTTGATGGGGCTAAATCAGGAATTGTTATAAGCTAAAACAATTGTAGTCTTAATAGACTTTAAACAATATAGTTACTGGTAGCCTAAAAGTTTTAAATTTTCAGTTGAGGTGGGGCATCTAAGTGAAATACATTTCTTGAGATTCTTAAAGCCAACCAATCTTGGTTTTCCTGGCAACCAAGAAAGCAACAATCATTGGGATTTTATAAACTATAGGACTCAGAAATTATGGTAAAACAATTTATAAACACATTACAGGAGGATTGTGATATGACACCTTTGTTAAAAATCAGCTGCATCGATTTATTATACAGGGTTTCTAAAAAGATTACAGTTAATCATTTATGTTCTCAGAATCTTTAATGATAGCCTATTCCATTCTCTGGAATCCAGAGTCTGGATAAGCAATAGGATTTAGGCAAAAGCTGGGAGATTTGGGAAAACTGATGTTTCCGTCATCTTTATTTTCACAATATTTCTATCTAAATTTCACTGTTTAGAGAAAAAAGTTAAAACTTAACTCCTACTTTATCTATTCTCCTCTATTTTTTTTTTTTTTTTTTTTTGCCTTTTCTTCTCTGAGAAATAGCAGCAGCTATCTTTACATAGTAGATTCTAACTCTGTCCTCAATCAGGTACTCTTTCTCCCATTCTTATGAAAATTAGGATACTTCTTCATTCTCTATTAGTTAACCTTCATCAAGCACATATAAATTTGTTTCCTAAACCAGCAGTAGTAGGTCTGCTTCTGATAGCACTCATAGCAGTCTGACAGGTGTTAGCTTGGGAAGGAGATATTTACAGATTTGAAGAACCTGATGGTGGGCTTTGTAGCTTTGACAAGAATAAGCAGCCTGAGAAGATGCTACAAAGCTAAGGCCAAAGATGCATTCACAGAGTCATATATCCTTTTGGATTTTTGTTTAAAATCTTGCCCTATACTTATAAAATATAAATGATATGTAAAATAATTAATTTGAAATTTTATAGTGTCAAGAAAAGAATCAGGATTGTTTTAGAAATGCACAATACAGGTAATTCAGACTAAATTTTCAATCTATCAACCTTTGGTCTAATGACCGTCAGGGAAGAATGAAAGAGCCATGGTTTTTAATTGGTCTGTCCTAATGGGGTGATACTTGAAGGCTCATAGTTTTTATATGGTACATGCAATTTTAACTGCCGTTCTATTGCTTTATGTATTCTAATTTAACACAGTACATGTTTCACTAGGATGCTTAAACTGATCTAACCATGAAGGGCACAATGTTATAAACTGAAGAATGCCTAAGGAACATACAAGGAATTCAAGGAAGAAGCAGAGATGGTAAGTATATTTAGAAAAGTGAAAGCCAAGATTTAACTGAGATCTTTGAGGAAAGTTAAGGGCAAAGCAAAGCAGTTAGCTTGGCATATTTTAGAACATGAAAAATTTATTGTTTTGATGAAAGTTTTATTTTTAATAAAGAATAGTTTTTGTGAGATTGACCAATATTCCAGTATTCAAAATGGGACAATCCCTCCATTTCATACCATCAGAAAAGAGCAATTATTTTATTGTTTCTAAAAATGAACCTTTGTCATTGCTTTTTGAACGTCAGAGACCAAGACTTTCTAAAGGTAAAATTGGGGTTGAAAATCAGAGATCATAGAAACAACAAAATGGCTAACAATATTAATATTCCAGAAAGGGTAATAAACTAAAATGGCATGAGAAAATATTTTAAAGAAAGCATTACTTTCTAGGGGCTTCCTTGAAGTCATGTTGTAAGTAAAATGCCAGTTACTGAATGTGATTAATAGATGTATTGTTTCTTGATTTTTAGCAATGTATTTGAGACAATTTCACAGAATGATTATAAGAAAAAGTAGAAAACAATATAAACTAATTGTTGGCTGAATTTTTTGAGCAATCATCTGCAAGTTATTTTTTAGGTGAATGTTCCCAAGAATAAGGTCCAGAGCCTCACATAAATTTTCTTTATAAAGTGAACATAAGAATTTATTATGTAAATAGAAAATGATTCTAAAGGACATTGAAGGACTGTGAAAAAGGCATTCTTGCACTTATGTGACATTTGAGCTCAATGACTTGTTAACTGATTATACATGATACTAAATTTTATATGTCAAGTTGGCTGGGCTAAGAGATGTCCAGATATCTGCTGAACATTATTTCTGGTATGTCTGTGAAGATGTTTGTAGAAGAGATTAGTATTTAATTCTATAGACTGTGTGTAATGTTCTGCCCTCCCCAATATGAGTGGGCATTAACCAATACATCGAGGGCCAGAATAACACAAAAAGAGAAAGAGAAGAGCAAATTCTCCTTCTCTGCTTAAGTGGGAATGTCTACCATTTCTTGCCCTGGGATGGAGGAGCTCATAATTTTGGGGCCTTTGGACTTTAAGACAAGAAGTCCCAAATTCTTAGACCTTTGGCCTCTGACTGGACTTTTGTGGGTATTAGATGTTGAGACTCACTGACTGAATTGTACCACTGACCTTCTTAACGCTCCAGTTTGTAGACAACAGGTTCATAGCAGCGTAATTCACAGTGGCTAAGATATGGGAACACTAAAATGTCTTTCAATATATGATTGGGTACAAAAGATGTGAGGTTATATATACATAATGGAATACTATTCAGCAATAAGAAACAATGAAATACTGTCATTTGTGACAACATGAATATATCTTGAGAATATCATGCTAAGCTAAATCAAACTGAAAAAAGTCAAGAACTATATGATTTCATTCATATGTGAGATATAAACTGAAAACAACAAATGAACAAACAAGAAAAGCAAATAAAATGAAAATTCATAACGCAGATAATAGTATGATGGTTATGAGAGGGAAAGAGGCTGGGAAGGTAGTAAAGGGTCAAGGGGGTTAAATATATGATGACAAAAGATGATTTGACTTTGGTTGGTGGGCACACAGTGGAATATACAGATCATGTATCATGAAACCTATGTAATCTTATTATTCAATTTCACCCCAATATAATTAATAAAAATAATACAAAAGCCACACTTCAAGTCACCTTTGAAGTTTTATTAATTCAGATGCCAATAGTTTTATCTGCCTTTAAGGAATATTTTGCATGCTTACAATTGTTCAGAAAATGTACCATAAGTTAATTCTGAAATGGTTAAGCTACGTTGAAGTATTTCAAACTCATTTCCTCAATTTTCCAAAATGGAGGCTTAAATTACATGAAAGGTAGAATCAAAAACTGAAATAAAATATTAGTTTCTTCTATTCAAGAAAATGGCAGCCCTCCCATGATACATAAAAAGAAATCTTTCTTAAAAAACAATACCAAGCTAAAGAAGTTAAAACAAAACATAGGCCTAAAAAGTATCCTTTCATTATCTGATTGCATTCCTTTATAAGCACTGCTTTCCCAACTACTTCTTTTTAAAGAGTAGGATAAGATCAAGAAATATTCTAAATCTGTAACCATAAGAAGCAAGAGATATTCTAAATCAGTGCTTGTTACATCGGCTTTCTATAACTTTATTTCTCTTTAAAGAAAAAGCACATAAATTGTGAAATATAATCCAGTTTTTCAGTTTCACCAAGTATTTAAATATTCTCTTTTCTCTCATCCCCCATCTCTTATTTGTTGCAGGAGTGTGTGGATGTGTGTGTGTTTTAACATTTTCCTTCTCCTCCATCTCTTTTAAGTACTAGGGCATACTTCAGGAGTATATTGTTCAAGTTAAACTCTTTATTTGTTTCCCTTTTTATTCTTTATGCTTGTTTCTTCAATCACTTGTCATTGTCTTCAGTTTCCCTCATGCATTTGAATAAGGAGATAATCATTCTGAGAACAAGACTGAGGTAGTTATCTTCAGTGTCTCAGATAACATTGATCATCTGTCTCAGCTCAGGATATCTTCTCTAATTTCACATTTTCATCAAAAGCCATCAAACTCAAGAGAAGAACCCTTGTAGAGTCAGAAACAGGCTCCAAAATCAATGATAACATAGATAGATGGATACATTTGTCAAATGTCCAACTCTAAAACTGGAATATTAAAGGAAGACTGAGGGCGTTGTGTTTTTCAAATACATTTTTCAAAATGTTAGTTTTCTTTCCAAAAATGGGGTTTTATATATATATATATATATATATATATATATATATATATATATATATACCCTGGCTGGTTTGGCTCAGTGGATTGAGCGTCGGCCTGCGAGCTAAGTGTCGCTGGTTCGATCTTCCAGTCAGGGCACATCAGAGAAGGAAAACTCTGACTCCAAAAAACCTCCGCTGCCTTGCGGCATACCTCTTCAGGGGAAAGGCTAAGGGAGTAAACCCCGACAGAAAATCCGGAGCCGGAGTCCCTAAGGCGGTTTGACGTTGTAGTCAACACCCGCAACTCCTGCGGCGCACCTGAAGCCAAGCTGTATTGACTCCGTCTTTCCCTTGGACCCTTCAGCTGCGAAGAGAGGGGGGGTCTGCTGCATGGGCAACAGCAGACCCTCCATATCACCCTGCCCAGGCTCTGTAGCTTCAGCTTCACTGGAGAGGACACTCCAGCGTCATGGCAAGATGTCGATTCAACACGGGAGGAGACAGATACCGTGTCACTCCCGAGTCGGACTGCACAACCATTCTTGGTGGTGCAGATAGAGTCTTAAGAAGCTACACCATCGTCTCTCGAGACGGACGGCTGCCGAATATATATATATATATATATATATATATATATATATATATATATATATATATATATATATATACATATATATGTGTGTGTGTGTGTGTGTGTATTTCTTTGTTTATTTATTTATTTTTAGAGAGGGGGAAGGGAGAAAGAGAGGGAGAGAAACATCACTGTGTGGTTGCCTCTCACTCGTGTCCCCAACTGGGGACCTGATGTGCAACCTAGTCATGTGCCCTGACTGGGAATCGAACTAGTGACACTATATTTTATATTTTTAATGGCTATGTGAGAGTCTTTGAACCTCTAAGACTATAAAATCTTAAATATTATGAACTGTATGTTTCAAAATATAAATCATATGTTTTTTCAACTTATCGGAAATAAAAAGTATTGCGTATGCATGCTTGATGACACAATCATCATTATACACATGGATAGTATTTGCTATTTTTTATACTTTGGATTAAAAAGTAATGAAAAGTGAGGACAACTATTATGTTAATGAAATGTTAATGAAGCATGTTTGCTTTTCCCATTTGTCATAAAAATAGTCTTGCTTCATCTATTTGATTTTATCAGAAGTCAGAGAAAATAGTCAATGTTATGCAAATTATTTTAACTGCCATATTATAAACTGCATGCTTGCCTCAAGAACAAGTTAACTATTTTTATACCATTAATGGAAGCTATAGTCTAAAGTTGTATCTAAGAATAATTTTTATGATTGCTCTGCTGCTTAAATTACCTACTAGATTTTTTGGGAAACTATATTACCACCCAAAATAAGATCTTGCTTAAAAATAATATAGCAAGTAGCAAAGTTCATTAAATCCAGGATCACAGCTGTGGCAATCACTGTTGCCAGGCAGAATACATGATACGATGGTAGTGTAACCTAAGTAAGGTTCCCTCTGTTCCCACTTCTAACACATACACCTGCTTCTCTACAATAAAACAGAAGTTGGAACAGTTAGGTATTCAAGTGAGATTTCAGAGTCCACTGGAACTTTAATATTCTAATTGAGAAAGCTATTACATGATTTTATCCTTCAGAATAAGATCCCTTAAAATTGTGCCTGGTCATTTTCTTCTGTAAGATTTTTAAGATGATATGACTAATTAAGACTGAATCTTTTCTGCTCTTATGGGAGAGCATATTGTTTTACTGGGCAATTCTACTAGACACATAACGAAGAATTCATACCCAAACTGCAAAATGAAATAGTCAAGTGCATGCTAACAAAGCAAGTTTTCTGGCCCCAAAGGTAGCACCAGACAGGTAAGGAGAAGAAGTCATGAGGGATTTATTTAATGGACAGAATTATTTTTTTTAGACTCTGGCAGACAATGCACAGCACTCAGTCTCAAACTGGCCTCAAGCATGGGATATTGACATCCCTCCATCCTCTTCTCTCCCTCCATCTGCCCAAGTTCCAAACATTTTTTAGTTTAGACCTCATGTTTAACCTAGGATATGGTGATGTGGCTTGGGGATTGGTAAAAAGTTGTTCCAGGACCAGTCAAGTTGAAACTAAATACAACTATTTGTAAATTTTCTAATGAGATTAAAAAACAGTGGCCATATTGACAATGACAATCACTTATTCAGGAAACAAAAAATGTATTGAGTGCCTATTATGTGCCACACGCCACGCTCAGATCTGGGAATACAAAGCTTGATCTCTCTAAACTCAATAGAGCAGAGAAATAAGATCAAGGGCAATCAGCAGAAATACAGAAATATGACATAACACAGTTCTGAAAAAAAAGAGGAAACATTCCTTAGTTAATAGGCAGTTACAAAATGGTTTTGCAGTTCTGTTTTGGAGAATCAATCTCACAAGACACATGTTTGATCAAATATCTTCCTATCTTTTTTTGAAACACCAATAGATAGAAGTATGGAAATACAGTAAGTCCCTCTATACAGCAGTTCACTTATTGCGGCTTCACTGTATCTCAAGACTTTTAAAAATATTATATTTAATTATTTATTGCATGAATTTTCACTATATCGTGGGATTTTGTGGTACTGTATACATACGTTGTTAAAGTTACGTAGGTTTAAGAGTGTAGAATGTGTTTAAGGACATAAGTAGTGTTTATAAAAGTGTGGAAGATGGTAATAAGGTAGTGGGAAAGATTAATAAGGGACTGGGAATGGCTTATAACCATGTGGGAAGGGTTTTTAAAGCCTTAATATATATATAAATACTAAAATAAATGTAAAGTTCCTACTTCACGGATTTTCACCTATCGCAGGGGGTCTAGAACTAATACCCATGATAAGTGAGGGAATATGGTAGTTAATAAAGTCTGTTTTAAAAGACTGTATTTTAAAAATTTTGAGAGAGAGAGAAACCAAGAATTTGCTACAAATTAAGTACAAGTTCTGTACTCCTCAAAAGCTCATTTTATTTTGATGAACCAAAAATAGTCAGAACGTGAAATGAAAGATAAAAATATTATTTGGAAAGGTGTTTTGACTTGCCAGTCTTCGATAAAAGTTTTAATGATTCATAATGATTAGAGAATAACATTGCTTTCAGAGCCAATTCGTGTCTTTGGAGTTTATTGTATATAAGATATAGAATATGGACTGGATATATTTCATGTTCAGTGTTTCCGTATTGAATCTCTCTAACCTTACCGTGTATATAACAGAACATTTCTTGTGTGTTTAATATAGAGTGTCATGAAAAATAAAAGAAATAAGTATAGTTTGTGAAAGGATTTCAATTAAAAATGGAACTTGAGGACATAACATGGAGACCCTAGAGTCCTCAGAACAGAATTTAAGAATTGAGAGAAAAAAACTTAAAAACTTTAAGATTTCCATTAAATACATAATTTACAGAAAATTGGAACTTATCTTCTGACCCATGAACATCCACCAAGATTCTCTCCCATCCTCAATTCAATGAATTTATTTCCTGAACTCCAGCTGGACTCCACCTTCCTTGCACTTCTGTGCATAAACATAGCCTGCCCCAAATTCTTAACAAACCCACGTGCATTACCCAAACTGCAATTCTTTTGTTACTATTGAATAAACTCAATTTCTAATCATTTATGCTTGCTTCAATTTACCTCCTTATATAGGTTAACAGTTGTACGTATACATTTTTGTTAGATAGATTTTAAATAAGTATAAAATTATCTTTAAAAAGCCTTATTTCCATTTGTTTTTTTACATGATACACTATGTAGCAAATTATTGTATACCAAGTCCAATGTAGGTCTGATTTCTTCTTTTTTGCTAACATTTTTAGTCTATTTGAATTTCTTTCTCTATTGTTTTTGAAAATTTTGAAATTTTATCATTTATCTGTTGCAATAATAGTATCCAAGAAAGTAATATTCCTCATCGTATTGAACTTTCAATTAAGCAAAGTAGTCTAAGGTCAATTCAATATTGTAATTGGGAAGACTGTTTTATTGTTGGCTGCTTTTGGCATATTGCCCTTGGACTATATGCCAAGATAATAATAATATTCAGTGGTGTCCCTGATATTCATATCTTTTATTTCCTGAACCAGGGCCAGTATGTTCTCTTTGAACTTTGTAATTCATTTCTCCCCGCTGAATCAAATCCCAAATTGATCTGCCTTGACTGTGATTAGTGAATTGATAGAATTAACATTCATCAAGTAGGTTATTTTTATTTTTTCATAAAATACTTATCACATTTATAAAACGCAACAGAATAACTTAATTTTGTTTTGGGTAGAAAAAGGAATCTCAAGTTGGTACTTTATGACAAAGTTCAACAAACTACAGTGCACGGGCCAAATCTGGCCCAATGTGTGTTTTTATATATAACTTTTTA
The DNA here is from genome assembly GCF_987537825.1 of Furipterus horrens. Classification (NCBI taxonomy): domain Eukaryota; kingdom Metazoa; phylum Chordata; class Mammalia; order Chiroptera; family Furipteridae; genus Furipterus; species Furipterus horrens. The sequence goes on from NW_028327171.1 coordinate 16,902,473, forward strand.
TTGAAACACAGAGACACCTGTCCATTTGCATATTACTTATGGTTGTTTAGGGGCTACAAGGTCAAAGCTGAATCATTAAAGCAAATAACCAGTATCCTTTAACATGTACTTTCATTTTGTAGGACACGGCTATGTTGTATATAGAGAGGGATATTTAAAAGATTGCTATGTTTCATAAGCTTTTCACAAATTAAATCTTATATGCTGTGCATTCTGAAAAGATATAGCATGTAGATAAGATGAAATGATAAATCCTGCCTGGATTTAGAAATTTCAAATTATAAAATAAAAATGTTCAGTGTAGCACACATTCTGAAAATTGAAATTTTTATAGGTATAAAACACTATTTAGCTGTAAAGTGTCATATTCTATTTGTAGTTTAAAATGTGATCTGTAAAACTTAGCTTATTAAAATGTATATTATGGACTTGGATTTGGAAGGGAGAAAATTGTGATGAAATACGTACAATGTGTTCCTTTAAACAAGAATGCATACATTGAGTTGAAATGGGAAGAACTAAATGTTATAAACTGTCTTTATTATTATCATAACTGAGAAGACAAACACAAAATCAGCTAAGTCATAGATAAAAACCTGATGTCATAATTTCCCCACATATTTGAATTATCACTGATGAAGAACTAATTCGCATTTGACCTCTAAGCAGATAACTGAGTGACACTTCCATTAGTAGTAGATCAAGAAGAAACTACAAGTTAAAATGCAGTTTTTTGTCTTGTCAAAAACCCTACTTTTAAACTTAAGGATATCTATATATAATTTATATAATTTTCATTATTGATGAAACATGCTTGTAGTAGAACCATTCAAATATATGTAACAAAAGATATATAAATTGACACATTTAAGAATTTAGATTTTACCTTTTCCACATTGCTAAAAGTATTTAACCTAAGTTATTTAAAATTAGCAAAAGAAAGAAAATGCACTGTTTTCTTAAATTTTAAGTACTGGTTTTCTTTTTATATTCTTATTGAGGTTGGCAGTGAAATAATTTTAAGAACAAAATGAATGAATTTGTCTTTCTCACAAAAATGTCCACCAGTTTTTGGAGAGTGTGAAGTAAAGAAATTAAGTTTATTGTTTTTACCCACTTTTATGGGTGGGCGTGAAAATAACCAATTCCATATCTGATCAGTTCTTCTTAGTTGTTTTTTATAACTCTGTAAACAAATCTTTGCAATGTCAAGCTTGCCATTAGCCTTTGGGAAAGCAGCAATGTATTTTCTCCTTTTACAGACTGATTCCTCTTGGTTGCACAAATGAAAGCCTTACTAATAATGACGATGACCCCAGCCTCAGGGCAACTCCAATGACTACATGCATTTATGGTGGCTATGTTTGCTCTTCCTTCCCTTCTGAAAAGCCCAAGGCTTGTCCCCTGGAATAGTTAGAATCATTAAATGCATCCCATGATTATATTCTATCTGTGATTACATTTTGGGAAAAAGCAACACACTGGAATGATCGAGTACAACTGTTCTCTGAAGTCTTATTTGCATAGATTTACTAAAGAAAATGAAAAAGTAAAATCCATTTCACAACATCAAGACCAAAAGGCTGATATTGAAAAAGAGTAAGGAATGTTACTGTAAAATCTGATGCTAGTATGTCATTGAGGTTAATTGGCTGTGTGAGGTTTAGGGTACTAAAATTTTCAATGCAGCTGCTGATTTTAAATAGTACAATTTCAGAACTTAAGTTTCATGTTTGGAAGTGAGAAACTTAAATCTATTAATGAGGTATCTGTATTAATAAAATTTTAAGAACAACTTCCCTTTTGCCACATTGAAATCTTTAGTACGTGCCTACTACATTCCTAAGAATGATATGAATGAAGTCTGTATCCAGTATTCAATATTTTATATGAAATGGGTTACAGGTATTACATATAATTTAAAGATTATTTATATGATTAAGAGTCCTAAAACTTTTTACACTTTCATTATAAAAACAAATAGTTAACACTTTTCTTTAACTTACATTATTTAAAAGTAAGTACCTATTTCCTCTGCTTTTTGCTTTAGCACCAGTGCAACCAATAGGCAAATTTGAACTGTCAGGAGGGTTATGAAAATAAAATGTAGCATACAATTTTAATGATTAAATATGTTTATCAGAAATGCCTAAATATTCTCAAAGAAGAAACACTGAACTCTAAATATGAACTCAATGAAACAAAGTATAAAAATTACATTTACTTTAGAATGACTTCATTAAAATGCATCTATGCCTATGTGATGGGAATTTTGTTGAAGACTAAAAATACTTGAGAAAATAATACCCAAAATACATGACAAAGATAAGACTAAAGAAGTGTGAAATAATAGGAAGAGTAGGATGAAATCGTAAAATTGGAAGGGAAGAAAAGAGACTAGTTTTTTAAAAGCCAATCCAATGAGCAGTCAGGTTTGCCACTGTGTCAGGCATTCCTTTTACTTCCGTAAAGAGAGACACACTTAGGTTACTTCCATTGGTGCAGATTCATAGTATGCATATAATGAAGTAATAAGAACCGGAAGTAATATCCATTGCTAGGGCTCAGAGAAAATTGCAATAGAATAATCATCACTAGGATGCTATGTATCTCTAGCATTCTGCAGCAACAATGGTTCTAAACAGTCCAATATTTGTGGACAAATTGCCTCACTATCCATCCTGTTCTTTATACCTCCCTGACTAATTTACTGTGATACCAAGGGAATATTGGCTCTACTTCTTGACAACATTTTGTTCATGACTAATAAACTTTCTTGGTTTTTGCTTACTCACTCAGTTTACTTTGCCTCTTATTCTAACCATGCTATTCTCTACAGTTTTACAGTGTTCCATGACTAGATTGTCAAAAAGAGAGGGCTGGTTGAATCAGCCAATCAGCATTCAGTTTAAAGTCTTCTCAATGGGTCAAGCATCTTCCATTTTCATAATCTAGTGTTTAAGCATGATTGTGACTCTCAGGTACTAATTATTGCCCAAACATTTATGTTCACAGGTATGAAGTGTAGATTGATATAAAATCATTCTTGGAAAAATATAAAATAATAATGAACACTGGGAATATATATATTAGACTTTAACTATGGTGATTGTTAGGTGCATATATCTATACATACTGAGTGGCTAAAAAAATTGGTTAATGGGTTGAAGTACCTAGCATCCCAAATTTCATTAAAATTCCTTGTTATTTCTTTTTTAAAAGGTAATACATGTGTTTTAACAAAGATATTTTTTCAATGAATAAATATGTAAAACAAAGAGTGAAAAATCCTTATAATTCATCTTTATAAGATTACTATTAATTGGCTGTATCTTTTTTCTTTGTTTGTCATGCATATCATTCAAAAATGTTAGGTTTTTAAAAGTGGGATCAGAAAACAATATTTTCAATAATTTGTAGATTTATATTCATTCTAAATGCTGCATCATATTCTACCTTATCTTTCTTTAATTATTTTTGGCATTTTACTATTACAAATTCTGTCCTATATATACCTTTGTGTTCATAGATACTTAGAAGCACTTCTATAGTATAAAATTCTAAACATAGAAATATGGTATCAAAGTTATTTGAAGGATTAAATATTTATTAACTAGGTACTTTTCATATATCACCTACAGTGTGAGTTGATGGTACCACAAATGTGAAAGTATTTTATAGCTTACTCTCTTGTATTTCTCTTCAGCCATCACCCTACTGCTGTTTTCAACTGCACACTTCATTGCCCTTAGACTACTGTTAGGTAAAACAATCTCACTCTAACTTCTCCTAATCCATCACCCATCTCTGAACTTTTCTCAAGCAAGAAGTATGTCACAGGAAGGAAAAAAAATGGATGAGCCCCACACTCCTATGGTTGCCAAATGTTATTTTATTTTCTAAAACCTACAGCCAAATTCTCTCTAGTTTTACCTTGTTTTGCTCTACTCCCTGGCAACTTTATTCTTTACATTTTTCACAGATGATTCAAAATGACTCTATTCCCTATAAAATTTTAAATGTATGCCATTTCTTAGTAGATCTCTTGCCTTATCCATCATACAAGACAAACCATGTGATCAGAACTCTTCCCCCCTTCCTATAAAAATGAGAGTGTTCCAATTTTCTTAATTTAAGTTGTGCAGAACAGCAAAGAGTAAGGACTTATTTTTTTCTGCAGAACATGGGTGCTGACTGGCAAAGGAAAAAGAGAAAGGAACATCCACAACGTGTAAACTGGTCTTTTGTAGATTCAGAACCTCATGTTTTAGTTCTTCTGAGGTGTGCATCTCTGGATTGCCATCCTACACTCACACATGAGTGTTTGCACACACACACACACATATATATGCAAACACACAAAAATAAAACAAAATAGGCTCAAAACAACATCATATAGTTAATTAATCAGAAGTATATATTTCTATAATGAGAACTTAAAACAGCTTTGAGCACTGGAGTTTATTCAGGGTGACCAATGGGAGATCATTCTCACAAAGATGTATGGAAAATTCAAATAAAATCACAAGTTCAGATAGTGCAGAAACAATGAATGGAGGTAAACGCCTGTTTAAAATGTTGACTGTATGTGCCTTGACAGTAGGAATGTTTCAGAGAAGAATAACCTCTTCCTTTATAATTGTGTTTCTTTTAATTTCTATTTTTATTCTGGGCATTGAGCAATTCTCATTATTTGCTGTAGTTATGACTTACAAACTCACCATGAATACTGAACTAGTGAATACTCAGTCCTTCCTATGGGAAATATGGAGTTGGGTTCCTGGCAGTCTCTAGTCAAAATATATTATTAACTCATCACTACAAAATCCTGTTTTATATGTTTCTTTTTTAAAGCCACCTTATTTAATATGTATGGTTGACTGATGAACACTGAATTCACAGTAAACATGTTAACTCACGCCTGGATGAAACTTACCTAAACATACTTATTTTCTCTGTAAGTTTTATAATAGCTCTTTGCACTCAAGAAAGAGTGCTATGCTTGAGGACCTTCTTAAATAGCTGGAATCACCAACAGCAACAACAAAAGACAAAAATGGGAAGTAAGTGGCCTTATTGTAATTCAAAAAGGACAACTTTACAATAGGAGAGCTGAAACAAAAAGAGAATGGCTTTGTTTGACCTCAGTTGGAAATGGGAGCATCAGGCTACTCAAATTATTCACCATTCTGTGCATGTGCACATCCACACGTGACCACAAAAGGCTTCAAATATTGATTTAGGATTACAAATACATGTGAGCATGCAAGCAAAATCCCCAATACCAACTTTCTAATAAGGGAGAGGGACAGTCCTTGCTGGGGAACAGACCACGTTTGTGAAAGAAAAGCACCACAGTATAACAAGTTACTGTTTTTATAAAGAAAACAGTTATTTTTGAGGTAAGATTTTCCATCTTAGTTCTCAAGCTACACAGAAAAGTACAACTATAGAGTCTCATCATTTAATATTATGATTCAAAAACGCTGATTTGGTGTTAGATAAACAACACTTGACTAGCAATAAAAAAATCTTCTCCTAAACTTACTTGCTCTCAAATCACTAAGTGACTTTGAGGGTTTACCCCCTTACCAGTGAATCAGATTGAACAATACTTGCCATGTCTATATGTTCATCACCAAACCATTCAAGACAAAGTCACTGAAGGCCATTATAAGTCAGCATAAATGGGTGGAATTATGTCTCCATGACTCCACCTGTGTTAACTCTTATCAGTCATAAATCCTGCTATTGTTGTCTGTGGAAGTGAGGATCATTCATGGGATCCTGAGCAAAACATTTCACAGATCCACGCACAGGTGACTGTGGTGTGGCAAGATTTATTAGGGTGAAAATAGAAGGGTGCCCCTCTGTCCCATCTCGGTCCACCCCACCATGGAAAAAGTCCAACTGTGCCTTCAGCAAGGTCAAAACAAAGGCCAGTGTCCAGAGTTTCTGTTTCATGTTAAAGTTTAGTCTTTTGGAGCCCTCAGATAACTGCTAAGGAGTCTCAGTCCTCAACCAGGTGGCTTAGCATGGCTCCTGGCTGTAATTCATTCCTGCACTGCGGTGGCTGGGCTTCTGCCTAGAGCCTGTGTTTGGAGTCTGCACGTTGCTAGACCGGCATGGTTAATATGGAGAGAACACGCAAATGAACAGGGCAATTTAGGGTTCCTGGCAAAAGAGATTCTTCGTTAAACTAGGTAATATTATCTCAGGAATGGGACAGACCAGGCACTTTTTCAAAGTAACCAATCAACATTCCAAGTTTTGACAGGATTCTGCTAGGTCCACTCTCTAGCCAATCGATCCCTTTCCCAGGTTAGACTGACAGGCCACTTTGATCAAGCACCACCCCCTGCATCATTTTGACTTTCATTGCACATGTGCTTATTACCCCTTGGTCCCCCCAATAATCAGGTACCAGAGAGGGGAAGGGAGGAATTTTCATCCTTCAACTGGCAATGCTGGGATCCCCTGGAGTACGTGAAGCCATAGCTTCTCGGTGGAATGAGCAAGTTTATGCTCTCCAGTTGACCATTCTCAACAATATCTGTTTCCCTTTCCTTCCTTACTTATTAATAACTAGTTAACTACCTATAGTAACACTATGGGATACAAACTGGACAAGGTATGTTACACAATAATTTAAAAGATATTGATCAAGCACCTATGTTATATTAGGCACTATGTTAAGAGCAGGTATGAAACAGGGAACAAAATAATCATGGTTATTTTGCTGTCCTTAGAGAGTAATAAGTTGGGGTGCCTCATCAGTCACAGTGTGCAAACAGCTGCATGCTTTTGTACAGTGCTACTCAGATTCCTATAATGACCAGAAAAAAATTATATTTAAACATTGCTTGAAATATTTTGTGATTAAAAACATGGCTATAATTTTTATCCAGTTGAGAAAAGATTCTAAGGCAGATTTTTTCATCATTGAAATAGTCTATTAACATCACTGATATGAAATGTTAGTCACTGAATTAACACTGGTATTTCTTAGTTCTGCAAAATGTTCTGAATAGGATAGACTACTGTGGACAAATAGGGGCCTTATACTAAACCTGACAAGCTCAGGAAAGGCCTGTGTGACAGTCTGACAAACACAGAGTCCTAAAGTAACCACATAGAATGGTCTAAAGTTAAAGCTTTTTTAACTAAAAGCAGTTTATGGTGGGTAGTCGTGTCCTAAGCTCAAATTTCTCCTGACAATGGTCTATCTTCACCTTGACTAAGCCTGTCTTTCCTCTTTTTACATCCAGGGTTACATGCCTGATAAATATGCCTTTGCAAAGACAAAGTCATTTCCAGACCTCTCAAAGCATGGGGTTATGTACCACAGACCACACATTCCCTTGTTGTCGTTGTTCTTATGTTAATTGCTGACTGTTAACTGTCCCATAACCACCTGTGTGAAAGAAGTATGTGTCTATCTATCATCTCCCTTTTTATCCAATCCCAGAGGCTTCCCTGCTTTACCTTTTCCTGCCTCCCTAATCTATCACCGATGGATTTCATGTAACTCACTTACATCTTCTCTTTCTATTGTGATGTGTAAAATGAGGTGCATAACTGCCATTCTCTGGAACATTTTCTCAATCCACTGAGGTCTTGCTTCCCAGCAATTGAAACCAGTTTGGCTCAAATAAACTCATCAGAATTCTCTACAGGTTTCAACATCTCTTATGTTGACACTACTTTAGCTGGCATTAAAAAAAAAAAAAAAAAAAAAAAAAAAAAGTGTACCTTTTCTTTATAACCTGCATGGAACATAAAAGGATTTACTGCCTATAAGTTGAACTTAAAAATTAAAAAGAGTAAATTGGTCAGGAAAGTTGAACAGCCTATAAATTTCACACACACACGAAGCAACAATAGATACAATAAAGATGTATCTGTCTAACAATTTAAAACGAGTCATCATGTTTAGAAAGCATATTTTAGGGATTTATGATATGTCAGTTAAGTTTTTCTCTTTTTATTGGTGTACGATTTACCAGGATTACTTAAACTTGTAAGCCTGAACATCTGTCTGACTTTTACAGTCATGTTTGATAACCAAAAATTTACCTCTTTGCTTTTCCATATATTTTGCTAAGCCGTGAAACCTAGTCTATGATTATTATATGAGAAAAACTACTATTATTTCATTATTGATATTCAACAGGTAAAATTCAAATGAAAATTCAATACTATAATTATCACAAGTAAATTTCAATATCCAAAGGCGTCAAATGCTGGAGACACTTTCCAGCCAAGCATGACAGTCATTTTTGGTGGTTATGCATTAAGGAAACCTTTGGAACATTAAGCCTTTCCTCAAAGGTAGAGCTTAAACTTAATTGAAAGTTCATAAATTTAAGGATATCTAATTAAAATTTATAATAAAAAATTATAAACTATGTTCTGGTATTATTTTAGAAAACAAAATGAATTATTGGATAATTTAAAAATTATATTTCAAAAAGTTTCTTCAGAATAAATTTACCTATCTATGCCCCATCCAGCTATGCAAACTTTAAGTCAATATCACATTTAAACCTCTTTATTTCCATAATATGAAAGAAGATGTGTCATTACCTGGGAGGGGAGTATATTATTTTCAACGGAACTTACAGGTATGTTTCAGCAAAAGTTACTAAATATCAGAGAAGTAAAGAATGTTTTTTCAAAGATAAGGGATAATAGAAATGCTTCTACATAGCTGAAATCTTTAAAAATCATCTTGTACTTAATTAGCTTGATAAAGCTTAATCAAAATAAAATACTTACTACAAATTCTATTTTAAAATAAATTTTGTTATCTTACTGCACAAATTACTTTCTTCCTGTTGTCTATCAACTTCACCTTCCTTCTCTGTGGGAACGTTCCTGAATCCACTTTAAATAGAGTGGTGAGAACAATGACTGAAAAGGTAACAATAAAGTGTGTTGTCACTACTGACGTGTTTATATTACACCTGCATTGCAACTAAGCCAAACATTTTTGTCTTAAAAACAAAGCCAGATGAACTTGAAACACTTGTTTGTTTTAACCACTGAGCCATTAAATTTTTAATGACTTTTAGGTTTTAAATTATAAACAAGTTTCTCACGCTTTTTTTCGATTCCTGCAAAAAAGTGAACTGATGTGAAAAAGAAATGAATACTAAGAAGAAAACAGGGAAGTAGATATTATTATTTTGGTTGTTAATGTTGGATTTGCTCAAGTAGCACCAAGTGATATTAAAATAATAAGTTACTCTGTGCAAAGGCTTTGATAGAATGACTGAAGAAAAAGAGAAAGAAATAGTTCCTTTAACTTCCAATGATTAAATGCCCTAATTGATTTTAAGGCCATCCCCATGATGGCAATTTCAGGAACAAAGTTGCATATCGCACTACTCACTCAAAAGCATTGAAAAGTGATGGCAAATAATTTTAAATCTATTTTCTTACAGAGCTATCTGATTTTTTAAGTTATCAGCATACAGTCAGGTAAAGAAACTCACGTCAAGTAATTCAGTAGAGGGAATTTAACATAGAAAATTAGTTTTAGGACTTCATAACAGGAAAAGGGCAATGACGAGATAATGGCAAAATCTTCATGTTAACAGCCACAGGAGGCTACTACCATTCTTAGGACTAAAGAAACAGAGGGAGGAAGTGGTGGTGCTTCTAGTGAATCATGGGATTGATACTGAACCAGTGAGGCTCGGCTGCCCACTGCCACCAAAAGGCAAACTCTAGTGGCAGAGGCTGGTGGAAAAGGTAAAAGGTTTTTATTCTCATGCAGAATGATCTGCGATGATACAGGACTTCCCATCTCAAAACTCAAGTCCTCTGCCAAACCCAGACAACACCCAGCTGTCCTCAGGGAGACCAAAACCAAAGGCAGTGCCCAGAATTCCTGTTCAATTTTTAAGTATTGTCCTTTGGAGCCCGAGGCAGCTTCTAAGTGGCCATCCTGGTAACTTAGCTTGTTCCCAGTTGCTGTCTGGCTTCAGGCTCCCTCCAGGAGGCTGTGTGTGGAGCAGGCACTGACATTGGCCATGCAGCTTCTAAGGCCACAAGGTCCCATACTCCCGGGCTAGGGGGAGTGCAAACGCACAGACAAATGCTTCACTGGATCAGCAAGAGAAAGAGAGACTGCTCTCTGCAGTCACGTGGCCCATGGAGAGGACAGGCAGTACACCATCCAAGTTCAGATTCGAAGCAGCAGCCACAAGCAAGAGTGAAGCTCCTTGTTCCCTAGGTTTTATATTAGTTCTGAATGTGGGACAGACTAGGTGCTTTCTCAGAATGACCAATGAACATCCTAAACTTGCCTGCACCTTGGGGGGGGGGGGTCCACCTCCCTACCAATCCCTTCTTTTCTCTGGCTGGACTGACAGGCCCCTTTGGCCTAGTACCTCCCCCTGCCACCATTTTAGTTTCTATTGCTCCTGTGCCCACCTTTATCTGGTTGCACCCTAAATTTGGTCCCAAAAGGGAGTGGGCAGGGTTTTTTTTGTTTGTTTGTTTTGTTTTTCTATTATCCAATTGTCTTGCTAGCCTTCCACATGCTCAGTGTAAGGACTTCTTCCTGCCACTATCCTGCCTATGGGTGAGGGGAGCATGTGCTGTTACCTGGTCAACACAGCTTCCCCCATATGAATTCTGTGAAACTCAATGTCTTGCCATGGCCCTGGGTGGTTTGCAAAGTTATATCTGGCTTCTCGCTATGCCCTCATTCAACTCTCAGCAGTATTGACATCCTGTCTATTGGTATTGGGACCACAGCAGATGTGTCTGTCACGATTTGTCACCACGGAAGCACAGTCAGTGTGGTAGGAGCTGGAGTTATAGGAAAGATGTAGCTTCTTCCAGAGATGCTGACTGAGGGACATTTCCTTCCATCCCCAGATTTTCCCCTAGTGTCTCTTATTGACTAAACCTGCCAGAGTCGATAGGCAAGGAAGTGTGCAGCCCCCAGTAATGCCAACAAGAGCAGGGCCAAAGCTGTAAATGGCACTGAGAGCCAATGAGAGACACAGTATTCTTCCACAAGTTTGGTCTATTTCTGTCTCCTGTACTTTTTAAAGTCTCTAACTCTCCTCACTTTTAACAGTAGAGAAATTATTTAAGCTTCAGCAGCAAGACCTTCAAGTACTTTAGCAGTCTAATACCAACTTAATTTTTAGACTAATCTCCTTCCACTCCCCAGCTTCCAGTCTAACACAGAGGTAAATGAATTAGAAGTAATTCTTTACCATGTAAAGAAACATCAGGTCACCAAATCTTTTTCATGTTTTGCTTTGCGTACAATGTCTTTGCTGCCTTGCCATTCCCTATCCCACTGTTTCTCCATCCAATGATCTTAATGCCTTAGGATGTTAATTCAAATGCATCATTTCTGTGCATAGTTTTTGTATGCAGATAGAATAAATTACTTTATAGTGATTAACCATATAATTTGTGTTTTATATATATATATATACATTTATATATAATTATTATTAATGACCATATTTTTGTTTTCATTAAATTAACTCCTTCAGAGCAGGGACTGACTCAATAAGTATAGTGAATTGGTTATTGTCAGTACTCAGTAAATGTTAAATATATGAATAGATTTGTCCAGGAAAATCTCCAATGTATTAAGCATTGTGGTGACTTTCATTCTGTACCTGGATTTAATGTTTTGTAATACTCAAGGTTTACAATGAAATATAAAACATTAAAATATTTAATTTCCTCACTAGCAATGTCTTATTAGCATTTCCTCAAACTTCCTTTTTAAAAACAGCACTTTTTTCCATTAATATAATATTTGGGATTATATATGGATGATTAGAGTATCATCGAGACCTGGCTGGTTTGGCTCAGTGGATTGAGCGTCGGCCTGCGAGCTAAGTGTCGCTGGTTCGATCTTCCAGTCAGGGCACATCAGAGAAGGAAAACTCTGACTCCAAAAAACCTCCGCTGCCTTGCGGCATACCTCTTCAGGGGAAAGGCTAAGGGAGTAAACCCCGACAGAAAATCCGGAGCCGGAGTCCCTAAGGCGGTTTGACGTTGTAGTCAACACCGGCAACTCCTGCGGCGCACCTGAAGCCAAGCTGTATTGATTCCGTCTTTCCCTTGGACCCTTCAGCTGCGAAGAGAGGGGGCGTCTGCTGCATGGGCAACAGCAGACCCTCCATATCACCCCGCCCAGACTCTGTAGCTTCAGCTTCACTGGAGAGGACACTTCAGCGTCATGGCAAGATGTCGATTCAACACGGGAGGAGACAGATACCGTGTCACTCCCTAGTCAGACTGCACAGCCATTCTCGGCGGTGCAGATAGACTCTTAAGAAGCTACACCATCGTCTCTCGAGACGGACGGCTGCCGACGAGAGTATCATTATGTCATTAGCAAACTGGTCAACAATCAATTATCTCTGCAGAAATCAAAGAAAAGTGATCATGGACTTTGAACTTTGGCAAGGAGAGCCATCATTTCTTTGCTACTTACTCTTTTTTTTTCTCTGCCCAGAGTTTAAATTCAGAAGTCCTATGTAGTGTGTAAACCCAATTCTCTAGTTCTAAATGGCTGAACTGTGAATAAACTCTTGACTAAAACTAGGAGGAAATATCCATTAGAAATGTCTGCAGTTGTTGCCCCTCTAGTATTATGCTTACATTTCAGGCAAGAAGAGGGATGAATAGTCAGTAACAATGTTTTTTTCTAAAAGCAACATTTTTTTTCAATAAATCCCTGTTAAATTTCACTTATTTTCCCACCATACAGAAACGTGTTACTTGGTGATTCTTACATAAAAGCAAGTGAGAAATTAGGTTCTTGACTTTCCAATCTCTATAGTAGAGGAAGGAAATGAGAAAAGAATGAGACTGTGTTCTGAGTGAGCTGATTCATAGTATCTAACTGAACAACTTGGTGATTTGGAACTAAGAAACAGGGAAGCAGTAGGCAACAAAATCTCTTCCCTAAGCCACATGCAAACCACACTATCCAGCGAAGAAATTAAGAATTTTGCAGAGTAAAATGGAATGTAGAGATCACATGAAGACAGCATACAGGAAAAATACCATGTGGCCCCGGAGTAAAGAGATAAGGAGAACATCTGTCTGATATTCTTTCATTTGTTAAGTAGCCCAGCTATTATTCACATAAGATTCCCAAGAAACATTAGCTTCCTAAAAGAAATGTCTTTACTTAAGCTGGCTTGAAATCTTTTTCTTTTTTTACAAGCAAGTTTCCTGATTTATATAGAATTCAAGATGGAGAGTCATGTAAGTGGAAAGTCTGCCAACATCTGCTCTATTCCTTTAGTGAAGGCTCCCGCTCTCTTAGGCTCTATGAACAAGCAAGAAAATCCATTCTATGAGTTTATATTCTACATTCTGTATGATTTTATCTATGTAAAATTATTAAAAATTTTGTGAAGAATGCTTTTAAAGGACAACTTTCTTTAACTATCGAAACAGCTAATCATTTAGTGTTTAATGGGAATCAGTTAGAAGCAAAATTAATAAGAATGAAATGGCAATGAAACATCTGTACTTATTACAGTTACCTCATGATTCACTGCTTTATCTATTTTAATTCTTAGTGATGTCGATTCATATAGTTTCATTTGTTAATATTAGGATCTGTGAAAATGCAATTAGAGATCATTACTAATCATCCTCCTAATATGATTTCTCCTTTTACTTGATATGCTTCATTTCTGTTTGCTGTTGGACCCAGATCTCTGGAATATTATAGAATCTAACGGAGGTAGGCATTAACCCAAACATTGCTTAATAGAGGCTGTTCTCCCTGTGGTGGTTCTTTTATTCCCTTATTCTTCTTAGAGCATCCTTCTTAAGTAATGTATTTGCTTATAGAATCAATACATCTTTTTGAAAAGAGGTATTGAATTGCTGGGAATAAAAAAAACAAAATGTGAAATTTAAATATGTATATTCATAAATATATATTTATTAATATATTTAATAAATGCATTTGTTTTATATATTTGATAAATAAATACATTTATTATATATAAATAAATATGTAACCTGTTAAAATTGTGGGATGACTGAAAGTGGTTACAAAAAGAGCCTTTTACTGATCACTTAATATGATTCAATATTTGGTGATAGATAATATTGAAAGAGCAATTTTATTTTTCTAAGAGTTCTGCTTATTTTGTTTCACCTTTTGTGATACTAGGTACTGACATGCAATTTCTGTTTAAATTCTGTCCATTAATTTTGTGTCCTGTGAATGCATCTCTCATATATACATATATGTGATACATAATGTACATCATACATATCCACACATATACTTATTTGGGTTAAAACATTTTAAGTAAAACAAATTTACCATAAAATTCATCTTTGTTTCAACTTATAATCATGAAAAAATTTAATTTAAGCACACACAGAGATTGCATTTTTGTTCAGATTATAGTAAAACTGTCAACACTAACAGATAATAAGATACTCATAGCAATCTTAGGTTTTGGTTCTAAGGTGTTCATTAATTTGGAAAGATGGCATATTGTTTGTGACATTTCTTTGCTCATTTTTTATGGCAATAAAATTTTAGTTGAGGATGGGTACATAAATATTCAAATAAAGACTATTTTGCAGCTAGATCATATGACTAGTATCTGGCCAGTGGGATGAAGTGGGGATGATGTAGGCAACTATATTTTCCAATTCTTAAAACAGAAACAAAAGCATTGTCTTATTTTTATTATCTATTTCTGCTGACAGAAATACAGATATAGTGATGAATCATTTTGGACAATTAAAGTCAAAAAGATAAAACTTATGAATGAATACCAATGATAAGCAAAAGAAACACCCTGGATCTTTAATGCCATAGAGCTATGAGTCTAGATTTTAGCTTCTAACACATGAAATATTATCTGAGAGAGAAATGTACTCCCATGCTATTTAAGACACTTTTTTAGTGGATTTTTTTTTTCAGCAGCCAAAATGGTACCCTAAATATTCAATCACCATTATCACATCAATAAATTGATAGTCATGCATCATATATGAAATGATTTCAGTGAGGATGCTTGTACACATTTGTAAATTTTACTAGAGAACTAAGCAAATAAATAAATCTTAGCTCAACTAGATACATGCCTAAGAAAAAGTAAAAGAACTGAACCAAATAAGCTGTAACAGATAACAGAATATATTAAGCAGACATTGCACCTCCATTCATTATCAGAATACCTGGATCGTTCTGAAGACTTTTTATACTTAATAGTACTGTATTTTAACTCTCTGGACTTCACATATTACTTGTCTAACACACTAGTCTTATTACATCAATATGAATATGTTATTGATAAAATCTATAAATAAAATGCTGTGCCCTCTAATAATTAAGAATAAGACATGATAGCAAAATGACACTTTCAAGAGATAAGATTTAGGGTTTGGTAAAGTAAATTGCTGGGTATAAAGTCAGAAGCCATCTAAATCTACCTGGGAAACCATGCAATTCTTTTAAGAAGAAATGACTCTAGAAGGGATATTCGATGAGAATTTGACTTTAATGAGGACATATAAAATCTTGTGTTTTATTATCACAGTTACCCAGAACGTCTGTTTAGTTGGTCATAGCATAGAAGTCAAATATAATTAAAGATAGAACAAGTAAGGATAATGAAGTATAAATATAAGAAACCCTTAAAAGATTTTAGAGAGACGCATGGTCGGATTTCCAGCAGACCATTTAGAAAAACAGTAAATGGTGAGTCATCAGGAAGTTACTGCAGGAAGGAAAACTGTTGGGTAACCACGTTAGTAATCCTGAAGAGATGGAATTTAGGTCTTACTTCAGGGAAGTACAAAGGAGGCTTCCATTTGAAGGAAATTTTTGAAATGGAATTGAATGCAGTAAGACACTGAATTCCTAATTACACATAGGAAAGAGAGAGAGAGAGAGAGAGAGTCTGAGACTTACTTCATAGAGCATGAATCATTCTATGGAGGGTGGTTTCATTCAATGAATGTCATCCCATTAGACCTCTTTCCACAAGGGGTTGAATGTCCATAACTATAGTCTTAGATAAAGTCTATCTTTATTGCTTTGGGGAAATATGGAAATCTATTTTCTTTAGGTTACAATAAAGTATTATATTTTTTCTAAAAATTTCCTTAAGGTACAATTTCATTTGTTTATTCAATAAACAAATATTGATTCAATACTAAATGGCAGAGACTATTTTTGGCTATGAGGATACAGTGGTAAATAAGAAAAATATAGTCCATATTCTACCCTGGCTGGTTTGGCTCAGTGGATTGAGCGTCGGCCTGCAAGCTAAGTGTCGCTGGTTCGATCTTCCAGTCAGGGCACATCAGAGAAGGAAAACTCTGACTCCAAAAAAACCTCCGCTGCCTTGCGGCATACCTCTTCAAGGTTAAGGGAGTAAACCCCGACAGAAAATCCGGAGCTGGAGTCCCTAAGGCGGTTTGACGTTGTAGTCAACACCGGCAACTCTTGCGGCGCACCTGAAGCCAAGCTGTATTGACTCCGTCTTTCCCTTGGACCCTTCAGCTGCGAAGAGAGGGGGGGTCTGCTGCATGGGCAACAGCAGACCCTCCATATCACCCTGCCCAGGCTCTGTAGCTTCAGCTTCACTGGAGAGGACACTCCAGCGTCATCGCAAGATGTCGATTCAACACGGGAGGAGACAGATACCGTGTCACTCCCGAGTCGGACTGCACAGCCATTCTCGGCGGTGCAGATAGACTCTTAAGAAGCTACACCATCGTCTCTCGAGACGGACGGCTGCCGACGAGTCCATATTCTCTTTCATATTTTTTGACAGGTCATAAGCACAGAAACAGATAAGCACAGCAATTACCAATTTGTATAAAACTTGATAAAATGTAAACAGCATATGCTATAGAGAATAACTTTCAGAAGTATGAAATCAGGGGTGGGAGATACTTTGTAGGTTTTTCATAAAATACTTTTCAGAAGAAAAGATATATTTCAGCTAAGACTAGAACAAGGAGAGGTGTTGTATCATTTCCTTAGGAACAAGATGGAACCCCCACCCCAAATTTGGTTCAGATGTCAAGCCTGATGAGGCCACGCATGCACCAAAGGGTGTGAGAGAATTTATGATGTACATGATGAGGCTCCCTAAGAGCAGAACAGGACTCCCAAGTTGACCCAAAAATGCGTTTTGAGAGAGCGAGGAAAAGAGACTTATTTGGAGTTTTTACTGTGGCAAGTGGATGGGGCCATGGTAAAGATCACTCTGCACAGAAAAGACCCAGCTTTGGTTTGAAATTCCCATTGGTATCACAGGAGAGAGTACCTGGGCTTTTCAACAGCTTGTCCAGATATGGCCAGAAGAGAAGGGGAAAGGGATGAGGCTTAAAAGTGGTATGACATCAACCATCAAAAAATATAGACTCTATTATAGAAGGCTACCTTTAGACAAAGTTGAATGATGGCTAAGAACAGGGTTGGGTTAATTCTAAGAAAAAGTAAGCACTTAGGCCTTAAGGTCTGAGATGGTCACCATGATTCAAATAGAATGCCAATGTGGATGGAGGGTGGTAAATCAAAGTGAGAACATTTCTAAGAAACATGTATCATTTTCTTCACATTTTTTGAGTTTTGTTTTTTTTTTCCAACCTCTAAACCAGAACGTCATTCAGAATAAGGTAATCAGGACGGGCACTAGCTCTAGAGTGGGATCCTACAGGCTTCCTCCTGAGCCATGAATTGACTATGGCCAGAGCCCAAAGAAGTAAGTCCCTGAGGTCTCGAGGAGAGGTGAAGTCAGCAGATACTTGGGAAGCTCTGGGCAGCAGCTTCTTCCTGACATATACAAAGTACTTCAGTCTTTAAAAACGGGTATAGTACTAGCTGAATATTCACATTACTTTCGATATTTTCTACAAGTAAAGGAGCTCACAATGGAAACATCAAATGATAGAATGAAGACAAAAACATTTCAAACGACAACATTTCTTAAATTTAATTAAAGTATAAAGTATAAAATATGAGATATTTAATCCATAACTTGCATTCCCTTAGTTTTGAAAACATATGTGATTTTATACAGGGATATGACTAGCCCATAAGAAACTTGCTTATATTTAGAAAGATTTATCTTCCACTGGGTGCAAATACCCCCATTCTTACTCTGCTGATTTGATGAGGAGCTCAAGCTGTATCTCAGCTCCTATATGCCACTCTTTGAAGGCAGTTTGCAGTGCACAACTTGGAACAGTGTATAGACTGGCATTAATGCTATAAATCTTGAAAACTGATAACCTAAATGTTATAATTATTTCTAAATTAGGGAAGGAATAAATAGTAATGTTGTAAGTAAAATTAATGAGTTATTATATAGATAGATGTTATCTTTTCTAAAATCAATCCTGTTCCAGGAGAATGTTTGAATATTTTAGGTTATTAATATCCAATTCTGCCAAGTTTCCTGTTAGGAGAAACACAAGGAATGGTAGTCATGGTCTTATAATTTGAGGAATATAATTGGTAAGGAACCACTTTCCTTCATATCTTATTCTTTTCATTTGTTGATTGATGGTGAAATTATTTCCAGTTTGAATACTTGTTTTAAAATATCACTAGAAAACCTTCATTGAGTTTTCTTTCATTGTTGATGGACACAAAGCAACGTCATACATATATCTGTATGAACAAAATCACCAGCTGAATGAACTTTCATTTCCCTGAAGAAACATGACAGGAAATAAGTTGGAATTTATTTTTCTTTGTTACTTTTGTTTTTCTATGAAAATACTAATTATCCTCAGTAGGTGCTCTGATAATACATTATTTAATCTTTCTTTGTTAAAATAACTCAAATGCTGTCAGACTATTCAAAATAGTTTTGTCATTTTTAAAAAGGCAGTTTTTCTATCAAATGTGGGTGGAGAGGTTGATAAAATCACCTGACATAATTCATTGGTAAACAATAATTCAGTTGCCTTATTAAAGCATTTTTCATTTTACAGTTGTAATTAAGTCTTAACTTTTTCTTTTGTGTTTTGTAATGTTTTGGGAATATATTAGTAAAGCTACCAAACTACTTTTTTCCCTATTGAAAGAGTATTTCACCTACAACAAAAAGTAAAATTAATTTTTATGGTTGACTTTTTACAGTGACTCAAAAAGACACACTTTTTACAACTGCCTAGCATATTTATATTAAGGAACTCTTAAACAAGAATTGGCTTTTTATTTTCTACAATACATAAGAATGTTTACGACCAAAGAGACATATGGTTTAAAGCATGCACTATAAGCCATTTGAAGGGATAAAATGTCTTTTAGTAAAACTGTGCCCAGACTGTGTTGATAACTGAAGAGTTTTAGTTAAAAAATACTGACTTGTCTTAAAAGTCCACCTGCCTAAGATTTTGAAAAGCTTCCACAAAGATCATTGTAATTACTATGCTGAGACTATTTTATTTTATTTTATTTTATTATTTAGCAAAAGGATCTAGTTCACCAAATATCCTTTTAACAGAGTAGGAACATATAAATATATATTTTCTTTTTAATGCAGTGTCTCAAGATATATTTACAAAGAATTTGCAATCAAAAGAGACTGACTCATAACTGCTTACTTGGAAGTATTTCTAATGTTGAAATTTTTAATTGATAAATAAAAAGTTGAAGATTCATACATTTCATTGTGTGAGAATGTTACAAAAGCTTAAACTATATCTGTTGAAAATATATAATGCATTTTAGAGATTTTTCTAAATCAACTGCTTTATATTTGCTGAATAAATTTTACATGCTCTAATCTTAAACAACTGTATGAAAATGTTATTATTAATGTAGAGTTATAAATATATATCTTTGAAAATGTACTAAATGTAATCCCCTAAGTGAAAATAGTTATATTATTTTACAGTAGCATTCATTTATGGAATAATGAAAAAATATAAAAATATTGACAATAAAAGGGAAATAAATATATTTGTTCATTATTTTAAATAATAATTAAAACATTTTATAATAAGATAACATGTTTAATAAATGTATTAGCATATATTTGTTTAAATACCATATACAATATCAGTTCAAAAAATAATAAAGTTGCTCTAATTTAAATTTAAGAGAAATTTCACACATTTTATATAATAAAGACTTTTCTCTGTGAAATTATAAAATAAAAAATTAATTTTTTTTCACTGAAAATCATAAATTCAGGATTCTCAAAAATGAGATACAATGAACTTAAGTAAAACAAAATGTAATAAGAAGATCGCATTTATTTTGTTGAAGGAGTTTCTCCTTCAGTCATTCTTCTTTTACTTATCTAGTATTAAATCTACATTGTTCAACATGAATTTGAAACGCAGAAGAGAATAAATACAGAAAAATAAAAACCATGGAACTGGAAAGGGAATGGACGTTATAAAAGAAAGTGCTTGGATATTGAGGCCAAGTGGGGCCTAAATATATTTTAGTTAAAAAAAAAAATCATAGTCACAATCTCATCTACCTTGAAAACTGTCATACCATTCCAATCCTCATTTGGCATAGGAGTTAAGTAGGGCTCGGGTAGCTTCTTTACTTTAGCTCAAACAGCCATGTTAGCAATTTGTTCCTATGGCAGATGGCAGATGCTATCCCTGTCCCCTGAAAACTCACGCTTCTCTCACTGTACAACGTCCAAATGCCTGAAGCCTTTTGTTCCTGGAAGTGTTGCAAACTGAACTGCCAGCCTGCAGTGCCAAGGAAAGAGTACCATCAGCAACTCTCAACTAATGCTCTTTATAATCTTTCGTATCTGTGTAAATATATTCTAGGCATCCTTAACATCAAATAAGGTAATTTTGACTTGTATTCTTCTGAATTGTTTCCACAGATTTTCTGTGGGATTAAGGTCCTTGTTCCCAATCACTACACATAAGCCTAAAATGGCTATCCCTGGGAGCCACAAGTAACACACAAATACAGTAAATTATTTCACAATATACAATGTTGGTTATTTAATTTTGAATAATTCATCAGGTTCACAAATCTGGTAGTGTTAAATTTACTCATTTTGATTCAACAGAGTACGTGTTTCAAAAGGGCTGAGCATGGTGTCAGTTGAGTGGCGGGTCTCAGGCCTTCTCAGACACCTTGCATGCTCCAGTGTCCTAAAATGGTCACATTTCCATGAATGTTCATGAAGATAAACCACATCCCGGGCCATAAAACTCACCTTAACAAATTAAAAAGAATAGACAGGATACAAAATATGCTCTTAGACCACTATGGAATTAAACTAGAAATCAATAAGCAAAGAAAGCTAGAAAAGTCACTAAGATTTGGTGATTAAATAATACACTTTTATATAAGATATATACCCAAAAATAAATTTTAGGAAAATTTTTTAAAAATACTTTGAACTAAGTGGAAAAGAAAATATAATCTACCAATATTTATGGGACGCAGTAAAGGCCAGTACTTAGAAAAATAATATATAGTATTGAATACATCTATTAGAAAAAGAAGATCTAAAATCAACAATCTCAGAATCCATTTTAGAAACAGAAAAAGAAGAGCAAGTTACATTCAAAGTAAGCAGAAGAAAAAAGTAATAAAATCAGAGTATATATATGTATGCATAGTTCTATGTGTTTATATGTGTGTGTATATATGTGTGTCTGTCTGTGTGTGTATAATTTACAACAGAAATGCAGCAGAGAAAATTTAAAAAAATAAAAGTTTGTTCTTTGAAAATATAAATAAATCTGATAAATTCCCAGCCAGGCTAAACAATTATAAAATAAAGAAAATATGAATTATTTTTTAAAGAAATTAGAAGGTGGCATCACTACCAATTCTGTAGATATTAATAGAAAAATAAAGGAATATTATGCACAACCATATGCCCACAAATTTGATAACTTAGATGAAATGGACCAGTTCCTTCAAAGTCACAATTTACCAAAACTAAATAAACATAAAGAAATAGATAATGTGTACTAATGTATTTGTGTGTATTAATCTTTACAAATAGAAAACAGAAGGACCAGAAAATGTCACTGGTAAATTCTACCAATCATTTAAGAACAAATCATTCCAATTCTCTGCACTCTCTTTGAGAAAATAGAAACAGAGGGAACATTTCATGAGTCATTCTATGAAGTCAGCATTACTTTAATCTAAAACCAGAAAATATATTTCACATAATACTACAGATTAATATGTCTCATGAACATGGATATAAAAACCTTAAAAAAATGAATCTCAAGAATCTCACTGTGTATAAAAACAAATATACAACATGAACATCCTGGATTTATTCCAAGAATGCACAATTGGCTCTACATTCAGACATCAATTAATGATACCTGCAACATCAAGAGGCTAAAAAATAAAAATTATATGATCATATAAACAGATATGAAAAAAGCATTAGACAAAATCAAACACCCATACATGATAAAAACTGCCAGAAAACTGTGAAGAGAGGGTGCTTCCTCAACATATTAAAGAATATCTACAAAAATACTACAGCTATTATTATGTTTATTGATGAGAAACTAGGAGCTTTCTGCTAAGATCAGAAACAAGAGAAAGATGTCCTTTATCATCACTCCTATTCAACATCCTGGAAGTCACAATTACTATAAGATAAGGAAATAAGCATACATTCTCCTGGCTGAGGGTGCGCCCGACTCTGCAGACTCGTGAACAAACACCTCACTTTGCTGCTCAAAAAAAAAAAAAAAAAAAAAAAAAGATAAGGAAATAAAAGGTGTACAGATTTGAAAGACACAGGTAAAACTATATTTTTTCACAGATGGTATTATTGTAAATGTAGAATATCAAAAAGAATCAACAGGCCCTGGCTGCTGTGGTTCAGTGGATTGAGCGTCGGCCTGTGAACCAAGTGTCGCTGGTTCGATTCCCAGTCAGGGCACATGACTAGGTTGCACGTCAGGTCCCCAGTTGGGGGCGCGAGTGAGAGGCAACTACACAGTGATGTTTCTCTCCCTCTCTTTCTCCTTTCTCCTCTCTCTAAAATAAATAAATAAATAAACAAACAAATAAATATTTTTTTTAAGAAAAGAATCAACAACAACAAAAATCTCCTGGAACTAAGTAGCAATACAGCAAGGCTGCAGAATATGAAATTAATAAACTAAAGTCAATTGCTTTCCCATATATACACAATAAAAGATTGAAATTTGAAAATAAAAAAAGTGCTTTGTATTAGCATCACTCAAAAGTGAAATACTTAATTATAAACCTAACAAACTGTACTAGATGTATGTTAGGAAAACTATAAAACTTTATAAGATAAATCAAGAATAAGTAAATAAATATTCTATGTTCATGAATACAAAATGTGAAATATTTAAGACATCATTCTTCCCAATTATATATATATATATATATATATATATATATATATATATATAAATTCAATGAAATCACAAACAAAATCTCAATAAGTTACTTTATAATATTCACAAACTGACAAAATGATTTTATGGAAAGGAAAAAGATACGCAATAGCCATCCCAATATTGAAGAATTAGAGGCCTTAAGCCGACTGACTTCAAGTCCTGCTACAAAGCCGCAGCAGTTAAGACAGTATGATATTGGTGAAGGGACAGTAAAGTAGAGCAATGGAGCAGAATAGACAGCCCAGAAAGAGACTCACACAAACATAGTCAACGGACCAAATCTTTAATAACAACAACAACATCAAAAGTAAAGGGCATTGATTAGAGAAATTTTAACAAATGGCACTAAACAACTAGATAGCTATGTGTAAAAAAAAAAGAAGAATCCAGAAACTGATCTTATATCTTTCTCAAAAATTACCTCAAAAATGAAGTGCTTCAAGCAAAAGCATGACCCACATTATAACAACTTGACTTATTAAAATAAATATATTCTGCTCAGTGAAAACACCACTAAGAATGGAAAGAGGAGCAACAAATTAGGAGAAAATATTTGAAAAGCACATATATGATAAAGGACATGTATCAAAAATACATATGTTTTTTTTAAAAACTTAAATATCAACAGTAAGAAAACACATAAGCCATGAAAAGTGGGCAAAAAAATGTGAACAGACACCTAAGTAAATAAATGAATGCCAATGGCAAACAAACATATAAAAAGATGTTTAGCATCATATGTCACCCAGAAACTTCAAATGGAAACAAATTAGATACTATTACACACCTATTAGAATGAATATTCTAATACAACTAAAATCAAACACATAGATAATACCAAATACTAGTGAGGATGTGGACCAACAAGAACCCTCATTTATTGCTGCTAAGATTGCAAAATGGTACAGCCACTTTGGAAGACAATCGTACAAAGCTAAACAGCTTTAGTATTTTATTCAGCAATCCTAGGTATTTGCTCCTATTAGCTGAAAATGTATGCCCATGCATAAGGTACACACAAATGTTTACAAACAGTTTTTATCATTATTGTCAATAATTGGAAGTAATTAAGGTGTTCTTCCACTAGGTGAATAGATAAAGTGTGGTACATCCATGGATGCAACAGTGGGCAAAAAGTTTGCAATCAAACTGCAGAAAGACATGAAGGAACCTTAAATGCACACTGCTAAGCCAGTCTGAACATCTGTATGGTTCTAACTATATGACATTCTGGAAAAGACCCAACTATAGAGAAAGTAAAAAAGATCAGTCATTGCCAGGGTTTAGAGATGAGCGGGAAGGGATGACTAGGTAAGGCGGAGAGGATTTTTAGGACAGAGGAACTATTCTGTATGACAGTATAATCATGGACACATGTCATTATGCATAAAACTGCACATAAAAGAGAATGAGTGAGCCCTAATGTAAACCATGACATATAGCTAATAATCATATATCACTATTGGTTGACCAATTGAAACAGATGTACCACACCAATACAGGGTATTAACAATGAGAAAAACTGAAGATTGGGAAGGAGGGTGACACTTTGTAGTTTCTAATTTTTCTACAAACCTACATGTATTTTAAGAAATAAAGTCTGTTAATTAGGAATAAAAGTAAATAATGCTCCCACCCCCAAAAAAGGGATTACGCTTCCAAGTCATTAGCTTATGGTTAACTTTTAAAAAATATATGTTGAATCAATGAACTATGTTTAAGTCATGCCATAGCTAAAGAAAATATGTTTAAAAAATTGTGCTATAATGAATTGTATAAAGAGTAAGCAATGTAGACTTTATGAAGCCTTCCCTGATCATTGGATTTAAAATAACATCTTCCAAAACCTGGAATTCCCTATTGACCCTTTCTGATTAGGACTGGTCTTTAAATGATTTGTAAAACTTGAGGAGAAATAGAAGAGAAGGAAGAGAGAGACCACACTTGGCCATAACACTACATTAAAGTTACAGAGATAAATGTTGGGTCATATGGGACTTAAAGAACTTTGGGCCAGGTGGACCTGAGAATGGGAGTAAATGTGTGTAGTACTGCAAAAGCAATCCACATCAGCTATAATGGGCACAGTTATCGGGTTTCATGGTAAGAACCACGCAGATGCTTTGTGTTAAAAGTCACACCTTACTCCCAGATTCTAATGCATTGCCAAATCACCCACAACTGTTTAGCTACAGAATCAACAAGGTATAGAGTAATAAATGCCAAACTTTTGTTGAAAAGTATCCCTCCCCCATGTGTTCTACGTATCACCAAATAAAATGGTGTTTTTTGTATTATTTAAAGATAAGGGAGGAAAAAAAGCAAAAAATGCATACAAAATAATACAGTTACAAAATTGTGCATTCACTTATTTCTTCATCAGATACATTTTAATATATAAATATGGTCTAGTTAATTAAATAATATAAAGAATAGGATATATATTTTATAAATTAAATTAAATTATAATCCTTATTTTTGTGCATATATCACAACAGACATCAAGTCTTAACAATGAAGGAACAAAACAAAAACATTAAAACTATGTCTAAAATAAAAATGAAGAGAAGGAGAAATAATACATAATTTCTGAAGATAATAGAAGTAAAAAAAACATTGTCTAGTGGGTGCCAAGCAACAGGCAGCTTTCATAGTCAGCAGATTTTAAACCTGCGCTGGAAGACAAATGAGAACAAGCACAGAAAGGTAGGAAAGTGTTCCTGAGAAGGGGTGATTCTCCACTTGTAATTAAAATTCATCTTTTGTTCCTGCAGCTCTTCGCACTTTGATCTGATCTGATACACTTCACTTTCCAGCACAGCTACTTAGCAATCGTCTCTGAGCTTTTCAAAAAGTAAGGAGCATTCCACTTAGAACCGTCAGTTCTTAGCACTGTAGTTTTAAATTTTCCTAATTTGAGTTTAATGAATGCATGCATTTAGGGAACTCTAAGACATTTTAAATAATTAAAACCTCACTAAGAAGATATATTTTGGGACTAAATATTCACTACTCTAAGTTACACTCTAATTTGTTCTAACACTATTCACATGGAGCAAACTTATATTTTACTTTATTTCAGAAGAGGCAAGAAATGCATTAAAAAGGAGCAGGGTAGACTTACTGAAGATTTATGATATGTATTAAAATTTTAGCAACAAATTCCTGAGGTACTTTTTATACTCCTCTTGTCTGATTTAAGAAAACGGTGGCCCAGGGTATCTCAGTTACTTGCCCAAGGTCACACAGTAAGTAAATGGCAAACAACATCCCATTTCTCCAAAGAGTCTTCTGTTCATATATCATATAAACTGATAAAGAACAGCAGAGTGGGAAAATGACTTTTTCTAAGTCATGGGAGAATTTTGTGTCACTTTCTATGAAAAATTGTCAGCCATATTTTCCAACTCAGAGTCATAAGATATAAAAATAAGCCTCTAAAATAGCACCGAGCAGCAGAAGAACATGAAATTTCTTGTGTACAGTTAGTTCCCAAGTCTATCAATCATGAATCATGTAACCTTATATAGGTCATGTTAACTTCTCTAAGCCACCAAACTCACATTTATTAAATGGAGATTAAAAAATTATATTTATAGTGTAGTTCTGAAGATTAAGCAAAACAATATTTTAACATGCTTAGTGTTCTGTAACTAGAAACATTCCCTATAATAGATGCTCTTTTTTTTCTTTTACCTATTTCTCTAACCCCTAAATGCATATCCAATCATTGAACGAAAGGTCACACGGTATTTGTACCACACATCATATCTAGATACTTAATATACTATGATCTAAACAGAACAGGACCTTAACCCCGAATCTTCAGGAAACAGAGCCTGAAGGAAATGAAAATGTTGATGATTTATTTAACGATAAAAACCTAGGATATCAGGGTGAGAAACAATAAAGGGTGAAATAAAGAAAGATTCAAACAAATGTGTATGGATTAAATCCTTTGCTGACTACTATTTGACAGAGTTTATAACGGACCCACTTCTGTAGGTGGCTCAGCAGGTGTCCTGCTTGGTCTAGATGAGGAACATCTCTGCACAGGCAGTAAGGAAAGCCATGCCCCAGAGCAGTCAATCAGAGAAAAGAGAAGAGTTATGTGCCAATTTTCTTTCTAACTTCTGTTTTTCACTGGGCAAGAGCTCGCATTCCTTTCTGAAATATAATGCTTAGTGGTGTGAGTTTCTGCTCAAGGATCCCAGATCGGCAGTGTCATGCTACTTCATTACCAAGTATCAGGTGGGTGAGAAGTCATAAATCCATGCTTTCACCGGTTGACCAGCTCTGCAGAAAAGGCCACAGGGAAAGACTCTAAAGTCTCATGGAAAGTGCAATGTTGGCCCTCAGATATGGTAGCAGATCACAGGGGATGAAAAGAAACTATGTAGTTGTATCATGGGCACCAAGAGAGGGGCATGCTTGGAAAAGAAGAAAATATGCTCGGTCCATTGCTGCCAATAGAGTTAGAGCCGCAAAACTTCGATTGGACTGAATAACGTAGACAGCCTGGTTGATATTTGAAAAAGCACAGTCTTTGGAGGAGTCCAAAAGACAAATTCGAATGAAGAAGCAGAACAAGCATTCTTTATTTAAGATTCAATGCCAGACAAGAAACACAAAAAATGGTATCTCATCATGAGGGACTGGAGAGCCAGCATCAGAAAATAGAAATGGTATTTAGACGTAGCCAAAACACTGAGGCATCTCCAGAGAGACTGAAGGCATGCTGGCTTTGGTTGAGGAAGCGCTGCACTAGAGGCCACTAATCGCAGAATATGTAGAGTACAGTAATAAGATTGAGAGTAGCAAGACTTGAAGCATATGAGCAGAATTATTGTAGAAATTGTAAAGACATAAAAATCTGAAAGAAAATAAGTCTCTGTCTCTCTGTCTCTCTGTCTCTCTCCCTTTCTCTGTCTCTCTCTCTTTTGCTCAGGTCACAAAAGACAATTGCCAACAGTGAGAGTATGCAGTAGTCAAAAATATAAGAATCAGACCTAAAATAGAAAATAAAACCATATACAAAAAAATAAATAATTCGTTAAATTAAGTATCAATATTAAAAGTTTCAATAGTGAAATATTGAAAGTCAGTGTGTACCTTTCCAAACAATAGAGTATAAATACATGATTAATAAAAGCAGTCAATACAAAAGGGTATTAAAAAGAAAATAAAAAGAAAAGGCAGGATAAAAAAAGCACGTAATAAGAGAAAAGATATCTGTTTATAGATCTAAAAACTGATTTTAATATATTTTATATTCTATATGTAAATATTTTAATAATTGTGATAAATATAAGTGATTAAACTTTTTGGTTAGAAAACAGAAATTATTAGATTGGATTGAAAAAATGTGAAGATATGAAATACAGACATAAAAGATAACAGAAAGTTTAATGCGAACAAAAGCAAATGAGGTTCAAGAGATAGAAGTCAAACAAAATTAACTTTATTTTTAAAAATACATTATTAAGTTTTAAAACTGACTTTAATAATAAAAGTTTAAACATCCAAAGTAAAGTTAAAAAGCCAGGTAAAGAAATTAAATTTAAAAAAATATATAAATTTAAAATATATCTTTAGGAGTATACATACATACATATATATATATATATTTAAGGAGTAGAAGAGATTAAGCAAAAATATGATTTTTACATTTCTACGGAAAAAATTAAAATTAATGCATGCAATCATGTCATTGTATGTAAGTTTAAAAAATCATATGAATTTCTCTTTCTCAGTAACAAATAAATGATGGTTAATAGCTGTCATTCATAGTAGTGATAAAATATAATGTATCTTGTAATAAATCTAAAAAGGATGTTCAAAGAAAATAGAAAAAGAGAAATTGAAGCTTTATTGAAGTAATTTAAAGACCACCTAAATTAAGAAGAAGATAAACAATTTGGGGATCTTGTCCAAACAATAGTAAGATATATTTTAATACTGTAACAATTAATATTCTGATGGACAGACATAACAATGCATACAAATGTCATTGGGACAATATAGAGCACCTATTACTTGACAAAGCTTATTTAATGATATAAGAAAAGAGTCATATTATATTGTTAAACAGAAAAAAAAAATGACATGCTACATGACAGCATGATTTCAACTACACAGAAACACATATGACCAAAGGAGAACAGCAATATGTTAGATTGTAATGTACAGTCTGTGTAGGTTCATCAATTTAAACAAAGATACCACTCTCATGGAGAATTTTGAGAACGGGGTGTAGGAGTTGTGGAAAGGTGCAGGCTATGATCCATGGTTCAAACCAGTGCCTTATAAGAAATGGGCGGAACATAGTCTCTCACCCCTAGTGTTTCTTCCACCGGTTGATGCCAGTTAATCATCTTAGGGTTGTGGAATCAGAGCATAAGAACACATGTTCTTGCCTCTGTTGCTAAGAAAGGACATCATCCTGTTAACTATGACATCTGCCAATTCATAAATATCTTTAAAATCCTTCCAGGAATAGTTAGATATTTTGATTGTCTATTACTGTCCACAGGTAAAGTCTGCAAATAATTCATTTGCTTAAATCATCTATTATAATTCATTTTTTTAACTGATTCATTTTACTGCTATCTAATATTTTACATACCTGATAGTCGGATCAAGCTATTAGATACATTCAACTCTCAGACTGATTAAATATAGTCTTATCAAGCAGAATTATAGGCCAAATCATATAATTAAATCCTTTTGACAGCATTAATTCTTAAGGAGTTTGAGTCCCCAAATGTACATATTCATATACACATGCACACAAGAAAAGTTTTTTCATTGTTCTGGTTACAGTACACTTGACAAATAGTTCATGAAGGAAAATAAAAAGTGGAAGAAAATAAATGGAATCTTAACTGATGGAAAACATTATAGTTAACAACCGAGTTAAAAATACTCTTGTCCCCTATTTTACTGATAATGAACAAAAAAGCATCCATCTGCAAGAAGTATAACAAATAAAATTAGATAATGTGTGAAATCTGTTATTAGCAAAACAAAAAGCAGGTAACCATATCTAACTACCATACTCAAAGAGTATACTAAGAATCTTCTGCAAATAAAATGTCGTATAAACTAGATATCTCTCTACTTTCTAATGTTTTAAAAAGGAAAACTGATCAAAAAAGCTTCCCAGTTTTGTTTTTTAACTTAAGTTTTATTTCGTTCATTTTTATCTTTTGGTTTAGCTTCTTACAGCTCATCCAATCAATGTATTCAGTTCTCATTTTTGAATAATTTTTAGTATATACATTTCTTTTTGGTCTCTTTTAAAACAATATCTATTTTTATTTTATTTTGTTGTTTTATGATATTCCATTTGCTGTCTTACTTTTATGACAGTTAATTTAATTATGCAAAGTCTAACTCTTATTTAAGTGGAACATACAGGTATTTCTGATATTTTGAAATTTGATTCTGTAATATGAAGATATTACATTTTGTGGCCCATTCCCTGCTCACTGAGGCTTAGATCACAAGTTTCTAATAACTATTGCTTTCCACTTTCAACATTTTGCAGAATTTCAGTCCTTTATATACATTTTCTAGTTTAATTTTTTATTGAGTAGGAAAATATTTTCATACATCAATTGTTGCCCCTCACTTGTTCCTCCTTTAACATTTCTATCCCTTCTTCTCTTTCCCTCATTCTGGGGAGTGAGGCTTTCTCCATTCATTGACTCAGCAAGGGGCTAACCAACAAATACCAGTCTTAGCTTTTGTGTTAAAAGTTTGAGACTTAGGGTGTAATCACTACTTGTGGGAGATATTATTTATCAAAGAACGTTTTCCCACATTTCCCCATACTGCCTCACAATACACACACACGCGTGCACACACGCATGCACACAGTTGATTCATTTGATTTTGGGAATGGGAGGAAGATGAAGAAGGAATAAAAAGAACTTAGACACTGATGGATCCCTGAGAAGGTGCCCAATGCTGCAGTCCACACGGTCTTGGGTGGCAAATCAACGGAAAAAATAATTGTAATACAGACAGGCTCAAAAAGCTGAGGAAACCTACGCCCCCTTTACCCAAGAAAGTGATAAGATCTGAGAGCCCTCCTTGGTCTACCATAGCTCAAAAGTTTCATAATAAACTGAGGAATTTAAATCCACAGGTCACAGAGAGTTCAGGGGTCTGCAGTACCTCTCTGGTGCTAAGAGCCACAGGAAGCCAGCACTGAGAGACAGTAAACCTGAGGAGGGCAGGGCAGGGACTGCTTAGCCCCATCGCGAAAGCTTCAGCCTGGAAGGTGCAAGACTCGCTCAGCAGGGGGCAGCACCTGTGGGTGACCACTGGGACCTGAGGTCATGTGGTCCCATCACTGGCACATAAACACGAACAACTGACATGAGAGTGATTTTTCCAACCACTCTCTGATTCCGACTTTAAATGTTAGCTTAAGAAATGATGGAAGAAACATAACTTGAGTGAGAGATTTTATTTGTCACCCAGTGGAATGAAGAACTTAATCAAATCCCAGTTTCAGAGAATAAATAACTTTTTGCACATGTGCACTTGTAACTTGATATCTATATATACATCTTCAGACTGATACATTCTTATTTATCATGCACATTAATGCATAAACAAAACAAGGCCCAGTATGACTTATTAACTTCCAAGACTGCATATCTTGAAATCTCTATAACCAGAACTGAAATGCTTCTGTGGATGCCTGGGCCTATACTTTTAAAAGATGTGTCCTCTCAGAAATTATTTTTCTTTTAGTGAAAATAGTTGATTTTTTCAGGACAAGTCATTCTGCCAACCAAATTATGTTAATAAATACTCATATAAGTAATACATATACACATATATAATTTGAGGGTTTTTTAGGAAAAGCTTCATATATTCTCACTTACATTTTTGTTAAAGATAATTGAAAAATGTTTAAACTTGCTTTTGAAATTTATCAGAAATTAATTTATCAGATTAAAATAAATAAAGACATATTCTTTGCCCAAAATATTACCTAACATTTAATCCTGTGGGACTTTGAGACCATGGTTGCAGAAATCTTAGGATTAGCACACCGCCCTGTGGGACTTTGAGACTGTGGTTTTTGAAATATTAGGATCAGAGACTGAAATAGAATGGTGTAGTTATCAATGGACTGCTCTTGGCTCCAAATGCACCTTGCTTTTACTGCTGTACGGTAAGTAGCTAGGTTGGAAGCACAGGGGGAAGCTTTGTCAGACAGTGCGATAGCAAGGTGCTCATCTTCCTGTGTCTAGTTTGTTCCCATTTTTGTTCCTTTCTGCCGTTGCTGTGCCCTTGTACCAGAGACTTCACTCAAGCCCAGAGCATGTAGTGTCTCCGAAAGCTTGCAGCCCTCGCCCTGGTCTAATGACCACCTTTCTGTTTCCCTCCCGAAATAGATACTGTCACCCATGACCTCGAGCTATCCTGGCAGCCAGCAGGCTCCGAAAGGAAAGTTCCAACTCCAGCCTCACTCAGCCTGCAGCCTTGAGGGGAAAAAGGTAGCTTATGCGAACCTACCAACAGTACACTGTGCACCCCAGACTCCTGACACACCAACTTCCTCTGAGCGCCTTTCTCTCCACCCAACTGCATACCTAATGGGGGGTTTCAGGTTTGCCAGGAGACTGTGAAGCAGTTCTTGTAGGGTCTGCCATCCAGTGGGCCGTAGCCACACTTCTCCCAAGGAGATGTGTGTCCCAGCCTTGGGGAGGGGACACACTCAACGCCCTTGGCCTTGCTTCCTCCAGTACTCTAAAATTCTCTTTACATCCTTATCGTTTCTTTACCCTTATTGTTAACAATTATTTATATTAAACTTTTCCTGTTTAAATTCAATTGTGATTTCGGTCTCCTGATTGGATACTGACTGATACAAGGAACATCAAATAAATGTGGAGGAAAGAAAGGGAAAATTGAATATAGTTATAATGAGTTGTGTTGGTTGCAATTCAACAGAGTAACAGTGGAGATAATTTCTGAGAATGTGATTAAGGAAACTACAGAAATATTGTTAGAATACTTATTTCATTGCCTAATAAAGAAACAGCTTGATAAATACTTGATTGCGTGGCTGAATAGCTAAGTTAATGGGGTATATAATGACACAGTTACCGCAGTCCTTGTTCCCGTCTCGTCTTCCAGTTTGAAGCTGCTAATGTATGCTGAAATGATTACTATAGTATGTTAATCACATCCCCAATACATTTGTGTCTAAATCAACCTGAATTTATTTACCATGAAAATATAACTCTCTAGTATGGCACAATGTTTTTGACAACTTATCAAATATATGTTAAATATATGTTCAATTAGTTCATCAGTATGTCTTTTAGCTTTGAAGCTACAGACAATTTCCTGATACAAATTTGCTCTTTGGTCTCTGCCTTGCTAAACTCGATTGATTATCCTCTTCTTTTATATTTTTCTTTCTTCAGAGGACAACGTACTTGCTTAGGTATAAAGTTATTTATTATGTTTAGCCTCTAGATCATATCGATTAGAAACTGGGTGCTTCTCAGTATCTTCAACTACCTATTTACAAATTATCCCTTTGGTGGGATCATTATTACAGATGGTTGATTGGATTTATTACATATACTATTTTATTTGCAGTGTATATATATTAGTTTATAAGGCTGCTAAAACAACTTACAATAAATTGGGTTGTTTAAAGCAATGGGAATTTATTCTCTCACCATTGTGCAGACCAGAAGTCCAAAATCAAGGTGATGGCAGGGCTATGCTTCCTCTGAAGTCTCTACAGGACAATTCCTCCCTGCCTCTTCCAGCTTCTGGTGGCCCCTGATATTTCCTGGCATCCCTTGGTTTGTAGCTACATAATTCTACCTCTGCCACTTCCTTCTCATGGCCTTCTTCCCAGTGTACACGTGTGTTCTCTTCTCTACTTGTAAAGACACCAGTCATTGGATTTAGATCCTATCTTAATTCAGCATGACCTCATCTTAACAAATTACATCTTAAAAGACCTCATTTCCAAATAAAGTCACATTCTAAGACTCCCGAAGGACATAACTTTTTGAGGTACTATTCAGCCCACCACTGCAGGGATATTTAATTTCAAGTTTGGGGATATTTTCTAGGATGGTTTCTTAAAAATATACAAAAGTCAGAGATAATCAATTTCAGTTTTTTTAGCCCACTTTTATATTTGGAAAGTATTAAGCATTTTTTTTATACTAAACACTTAAAATGAAGAGAGAAATAAATATGTTTGGATACACTGAACAACGTTCACCCAAGTTCCCAAACTTCTTCTGCTTCACTGTCCTTTAGGAGGGATGTCGCTTTGTTTAGACTCCTTATGGACCTTGATACAGGTGGGTTAAATCCTTGCCAAGCTTCCCATGGGAGTCAGGATACATTGTTCTAATAAATATATAAATAGTCTGTTTTTTAAAGATGATAGGAATATGGACAAAAATAAAAAAACGAAATGGAGATAAAACTTTCAGAGTTGGGCTCACCGAGAAAAGCAATATTTAAGTAAAGGAGGAGAGACAGCTATCAAAAAATGATAGTGATAGGTAAGTTTTCAGGAGAGGAAAAAAGCCAGCACAGATGTCCTGAGATGGCTATTTCTAGGATAGCAAAGAGGCCAGTGTGGCCACAGCAGAGTGTGCAAGGTGACCTCACAGAGTTACAAGGTGGCCGTGGGATCATGGAGCATCTCCTAGACCATAATAAGGACTTCGCCCTGTAGTCTGAGTAAGACGAGGCCACTGGAGGATTTTGTCAAGAAAAGTGAGAGTATGTCATTTATATTTTTAAAGATGACCAGCGCTGCTGTGTTGTAAGTAGTCTGGGACGGGGGGGGGAGTAGAAGTGGAGACAGTAAAGAGAAAGCTCTACTGCACTGATACGAGTGAGAGATGACTACAGCTGTGGTCAGGATCTGAGGAGTGTAGGTAGTGAGGTTTAACAGCACGTTATACATCCATGTAAGAAACTGGCTCGTTTTGTGTTTCACACATATTTACATAATTTAACTCCATCTTCTCAAATTCAGCAATGCCCTGTATATCGCTAAAGCCAATGGTCAAATCATAGTGTCCATCACACAGGTTCTGCTCCCTGACTAAAATGTAGGTTATCCACACACAGTGGTGGAGAAGCCTGTAGATACAAATGTTGGGGGAGGGTAGCCAGGAATTCGGGTTCAGCCATGTTTAACCTCGGAAAAACCGATAGGCCTCCTGCATGGATATATTGTGTAGGTGGTCAAATATGTAATTCCAGAATAGGGGAAGGAGATTGAAGCTAGAAAAATAAACATCGAAGAGGCGTGGTTGGTGCTTTTCACAAAGAGGCAGAATGAGATGAGCAAGGAAGTGAGTATATTTAAAGAGGCAAAGGGGGCCTCTGATGTTAAGGAGTTAGAAGGAAGAAGAAGATGCAGCAAAGAGAATGCCAAGAGGAAGCAGCTAGTGAGGAAAAAATATTACAAAGCAAGTGGTGTCCTGGAAGCCAAATAAAGGCACAGTTTCAAAGATATGGGAGTAAATACTGAGCTGTGGTAAATAGTAAATACCGCTGCGAGGTCAGGTGAGGGGAGGACTGAGCATTGACCGATGGCTTTTGCAATGTGGAGGTCATTGGTGAGCTTGACCAGAAGCAATTAACTTAGGTATACATGAACAAATCACAAAATCTATATGCATCTGTGTCTGGATGTATAAACGATAACATGAAGTGACCCATGTACCTCATTTGCCTGTGGCTCAAACAGGAGATGATTTATGTCAAAAGTGCCCTAAAATTGGTAAAAGAATGCATACATGTAAAGTACTATGCCTTTCATTATTATTAATCATTGACATTCCATGAATCCATTCTCCTTGTCAATTAAATCTACTAAGCAATCATTGGCTGGTGCTTTTTTTGTTTTTCTTTGTTAACTTCATTATATCTAGGTGTTTTCCCTCTATGTCTTAAAAGACAGACATTTTTTGAGATAAGAGATATTGGAAATTCTTTACTAACCCTTTATTTTTGAACATGCCATATTTGTGTTTCCGCTAAAAGTTCTATTGCACTTCGGTTTAAATCTTGTTTTTATAGAATTCTAGTGCATCAAACAGAAGTTTCCAACACGAGGCAGTCAATAAACCATTTACAGCATATTGAAGAATGATACGGATTTGCAGCATCTGATAAATACATGCGTGCAGTGTATTTAGTGCACGATTTATTTTGCTTGAGAATTTAGAGTTATGCAAAGTGTATAAGGATCTGATTTTGTTGTTGTTACTGAACATGTGGTCAGAGAATAAGGCATTTAAATCTTTCTGTCAAATCTCCATCTCTAAAATGAATATATTAATGCAGATATTTCTCTAAATTCCTTTATACCTCTTAATTTTATGGTTTATTTCTCAGAATGATTATTTGCTTCCACATTTATAGTCACATCCATTCTTTCAACTTTCCTGAATATCTTATTACAAATAATTTTTCATTTGTACAATGCCACTCTTCTTCCATAAAATTCTTAAATGTGGTTTGTAGCCTTATTTAAAATCAGTGAAAAAAAAAAAAAAAAAAACACAGACTGTTCCTAAAATATTTTAATAAGGTATTCACTGCATTGGTTGGGAAAACTAGTTAATATTAAACTATTGACATTAAGACTTTTTAAAAATAAAATTCAAATGTTTTATTGACCAAGCATTTAAGATCCACTTCTGGAAACAGTATTATTAATAGTCGAGGTATAATCAAAACCTATAAAAGTAAACAACATATAATAACTGCATTTTATTCCTGAAGGAATTAAATTACTATGGTGTTCAAAAATTGACAAAGTATTTTAAGAAATTATTTAAATAAATTTGGACCAGCTATTATTATACCCTTATTATTAGGTAAACAGAAATTTCTTAGATGTTATGATAGAAAAAAAAAGTTTAATAAAGCACACTCTGCCTTCAGGTAATTAATAATGTAAAAAAATATATAAAATCAATATGATTTATGAAGAATCTTATCCATATAAAGTGTTTTGCTGGATCCTGGGGATGTAATAGTGCATAAGACAATATTTCTTTCCTTTTGGAATTTACAGTCTAATGGGGAAAATAAATGAGTAAGTAGATAATTACAATAACATCTGATAAGTGTTAGTGGTGTAAATGAAAAGAGTATAATGGGAATTCAGAGAAAAACCTCTTAATTCAATTATATATATATATGTAATGTGTTCTAGTAAAAATAGCATTCAATCCCAAATCTGAAAGAAGGGAGAAGAGAGGTGAAACATTATTCAAATCAGAAAACAATGTATAGAAAAGTTTAAATTAAGTGTGAGCAAGGCACATTTGCAAAAGTAATGCATTTCATCACATTTTTAAGGCAGCATACATTACGGACTGAATTATGTAACCCTCTAAATTCCTAAGTTGAAGTCGTAACCCTCAGTACCTCAAAATGTGATTACATTTGGAGACAGAGTCATTGCAGAGGCGATCAAGGTTAAATGAGTGCATTCTAGGTGAGCCCTAATCCAGTATCAGAGGTGTCTTTATAAGAAGAAGTTAGGGCGTAGACACCAGAAGAGAAATGACCGTGTGAAGACAATGTGAGAAGTCAGCCATCTACAAGCCTAGAGGCCTCTGAAGAAATAATCTCTGCCAACAACTTGACCTTGGACTGTCAGCCTCTAGAACTGTGAAAAAATAAATTTCTGTTATTTAAGCCACCCCGATTGTGGTCCCTTGTCACAGCAGCCCTAGCTTATTAATACAGCATGTAATGAGGTCAAAGATGTAAATCAGATGTGCCACAGGGAGTTTTCTCTAGCTATTTTACAAAATTTGAACTTCATTGTGATGTTTTTAAGAGTTTTACATTGCTTTAATGAGCGGAGTAAGGATTTTGAAATATCACTCTTCCTGCGATACCTAATGGCTTGACAGGAGACATGACTGAAGGTGGGGTGGCAGCTAGCAGGACGGCGCAGATGCTTGAGTAGGAGATGGCTGCAGTCTTCACTAGAATAGACATAGTGGTGACAGTGTGAGAAGTGAACTGCTTCAGGAAATATCCGAGAGGTGTAATGGCCAGGATTTGATGGATTGTATGTGAGCAATGTGAAAAGAGTAAAGTGGGCCTGCCATGATCAGAAGGTGACACACTGGTTGGATCAAGATGTCATTCACTAACTGGATGATTATAAAATGTTAGCATATGCAATGAATAATCTCCCCTCCATGATGGAAGCCTTTATTTCCTTAGATCCAGAAAGCATTGGGTAGCTGATAGCTTTCATCTGAGTTGCTTCTAGGAACTTCCCTCAGCTAAGTGGATATTCTTTCTCAAATATATACATTTTCCTAGGGTGTAGCCAATCTCCAAGCTGAAGCGGACTCTTCAGCTTGCTACGGAAGATTGGCTGTCCACCACATCTGCTTGCTGTGGTCATGTCCTTTCACAACAACATGCACAGCACGGTGTCCTACAACGGCGCAACCTCTGAGGCCTTCCCAGTCAGCAGCGGAGTAAAGCAGGGCTGCGTCCTCGCGCCTACGCTGTTCGGAATCTTCTTCTCCATGCTCCTCCAATACGCCTTTAAGGACTGCAGCGAGGGTGTCTTCATTCACACCAGATCCGATGGCAAGCTCTACAACCTGGCCCGTCTACGAGCCAAGACCAAAGTCAAAGAGGTGCTCATCCGTGAGATGCTCTCGCCGACGACACAGCTTTGACATCACACTCCGAAGAGGGACTCCAGCAGCTAGTCACTTGCCTTTCCCACGCATGCAAGGAGTTCGGACTAGCCATCAGCCTGACGAAGACGAATGTTATGGCTCAAGGCACGGGGACTCCCCCATGCATCATCATCGACGGATACACCCTGGAGGTTGTCAACGACTTCACTTACCTCGGGTCCACCATCTCGAGCTCTCTGTCAGTCGACTTGGAGGTCAACCGGAGAATCGCCAGGGCAGCCACAGTTATGGCCAGACTGAACCGGCGAGCGTGGAACAATTCCAGCCTCACTGAGAAAACCAGACTGCGCATCTACCAAGCCTGCGTACTCAGCACTCTCCTCTATGGCAGCGAGACGTGGACCACCTACGCAAGGCACGAAAGGAAACTCAACAGCTTCCACATGAGGTGCCTGCGACGCGTCCTGCATGTCGCCTGGCAGGATAAGGTTCCCAACACCGAGGTGCTGAAGCGAGCCAATATGAGCAGTTTGCATGCAGTTCTTAGCGAGAGACGCCTCAGGTGGCTCGGCCATGTCAAAAGAATGGATGCAGGCCGTATCCCCAAAGTCCTCCTCTACGGTGAGCTAGCAGAAGGCAAGAGGATGACAGGGCGCCCAAAACTGCGGTTCAAAGACATCTGCAAAAAGGACATGACACAATGCTCCATCAATCTCAACACATGGGAAGTTCAAGCAGATGACCGCCTAGCCTGGAGGCTCGCGGTCAGGCAAGGTACGTCACGGGCAGAGGCTGCGCGCAACGAGGAGGCGGTCCAGAAAAGATGGAGGCGGAAGCAGCGTCAACAGCAGCAACAACGGCCATCTGCCTTCACCTGTACCAAGTGTGGCAGGGATTGTCACTCCCGAATCGGACTGCACAGCCATTCTCGGCGGTGCAGATAGACTCTCAAGAAGCTACGCCATCGTCTCTCGAGACGGACGGCTGCCGACGACGACGAGCCAATCTCCAATGACTGGTTAATGCAGTGGTATAAGGTCTAGCCCATTTTCCCTCAAGGAAGACAATCCTGAGAGCCTATGCATGCTCCAGAGATTACTGGGTGTTTGCTGGTCTGCGTTTTACTTACATTGTTCTTGAAGTTCATCTCTTCCATCGAATAATTTATTTCCCTTACTCTTTATAAGTTTTATTTCATAGACACTATCCACTAAACATTCTGCTTGTGCATTTTTTCTCTCAGATTCTATTTTTCAATTGAATTAATAAAGTTTAAACAAGAGTTGCCCTAGGGAGGTTTTAAATAGGATTTTCAGATCTTGATCCTTTCCTTGTTAGCTAATTGGCAATGAGAACCAGCATACTGGTAGTACGTGGAATAGTGATTGTCCCTGGATACAGTAGTGGTACAAGTTTACCATTGAGGAATTCAGACAGATAACTAATGGAAGAAAATGTACTGAATGGTACCGTAGCTTAGACATCGGCAAGTGGTGGTGGGGATTGATGATCAAATGGACTATGGGATTAGTTGCCCATAACTAAGTGCTACCAATATGTCAAAGAAAGACAAGGCTGCAATTGTTAATCACCAACCTAAGTGGCTGTGAAAGTCAGAAGGCCACTTTGAAAAAACTTTTATCTTCTCTATTCAAAGGACAGAAACTTAAACATGAAGCCCAGGACTTAGTTACAAGTGTAGCGTAATCCCAAGAAAAGTTGGATTTTCAACATGAAGTGTTATTCTGAGGGGAAAACACTGATTGGAAAGACAAGAGACTCTGCTAGAGTTGTAGGGGGGACCTCTGAGTCAATGTGCTTAAGATCCATGAGAACCAAGACCTTCCAGAACTCTGTGAGTCTAAAGAAATAATCTGTTTTTCCAGTGTGTCTTGTGTTTAGTTTTGCTTATAGAATGATGTGGGGACATCTATCTTCCTTGATGTAATACCACCCACTTCTTCCCCTGCAATCTTTCCAATCGTCTTTTCCTGAACACCAGATTACAATGAGAATCATACAGAATTAGTACTGAATCTTGCAGAAAGAGGCCAATAAAAATCTTGTAGAAAATATACCTAACTTTGCTGATTCACGTGTTCCAAGGCATGGCCTGTAGTAGACTTTTCGTTGAGCCACTAAGATTACCATTCAGGAATGCGGCACTTACCCTTCCAGTTACCAGGACTGTTATCAGCAACCGAGTTACAACTGAGGCGTTCCTAAGGAATTGCTCTTGACCAAAGGAGACATAGCTCCTGGGGTTACCAATTCTCCTTCAAAGGTCAGCCCACATCTAGTAAGGGGTGAATACCATGGGACAAAGTTTCAATTCTCTTGCCTCAATTTGGAAAACCTAACAGGGCTATTTTAGCTCCAGGGCTTTCTGGGTTACTGGCTAAAGCCTGGAATGCAACTGTGTTGCAGTTTAAATACCCTCTCTTCCAACTCCACTTTTCTTAACCTTCTATAGGTATTCCCAAAATACGCCCCTTGAAATCTCTTGCAGGTAAGTTTTCATTCTGGAGTCTATTTCTGGGGATACCTAAGATAGGAATCATGGGGAAAAGCAAATTAAAAGAAACATATAAAGAATTTAATCGATTCGTGTGGTTATCTGAAATCTGCATGAGTCTGTTAGATATATGAACCTGGAGCTTATGAAGGTGATGTATGCTAGAGATACATTTGAGAGATCTAAACATAGAGATGGTAGCTGCAGTCACAGGAATAAAGGAAATCACCCAGGGCATGTGTTCAAGTAGGAAGAGAAACACGCATAAGACAGAATACTGAAAGGTCACAAATCTAATGGGTGTGCAGAGTGTTAGAATCTAGCAGAGCAGAAGTAAACACAGAGGAAGGAAAAAAAATATTTAAGAAGAGGAAAGTTCAATGAGTACAAGGAATACTGAGAAGTCAAGACTGCTAAGGGGTGAAAATATACCCTTCACAAAAAGGTTAGTGCTGGTGTTCTGGACAAGAGCCAAATCTAGTGGTGAAGATAGAAACCAGATTACAATAGTAAAGATTGGGAGTTGTTCATTTTGGACAAGTCTTCCAAAAGATTTAATCGTGAAATAGTACAGAAGAGAAAGATCATTGGAGTAAGTAAGATATGGGCTGAAAGAGGTTTTTAAATTTAATTTAAATTTTTGCAATGGGAACATTTGTGAATACATAAACCATATATTCATAAGAATGTAAATAATTCTAAGATAGTATTTCAAAGAAAGATATAAAGAAAGTGCTATGGCAGTTTGGATATATCCTCCCCAACAAGAAATTCTAATAACTTTGAAAATGACGTTCTTAAATGGCAAAATATGTCTGAGCAGTCTGAAGAATCTCTAGGTTTTTTTTTTTACAATTTCTCTATCTATTCATTTACGTCTTTATAGTAGCATATGAACTAAAGTAACATTAGCATCTGCCAGTTATTAAAAGCTATGAGAATATACTAGTTAGGGGAATATAAGAAAACGAATAATAAAGTTAAAATTTTAATATTTAATAAATATAAATATTTAATAGTTTGTGTGTATTTAAGTTACTGACTATAATACTATTTTCAATTAACAGAGACAAAAGATTTGTATACTAGCTTATTATATTCAACAATAAAAGTATATCTTTTGGTGTGTTCATAAACAACTAGGAATTTCGCATTATGTTAAAAAGTTTTAATATTCACATATGCAGGAGGAAAAAATGTTTGGCAATTTTAAGGAGTTTATTCCATTAAGTCTTTGACTACTTTGGGCTATATCTGTTTTAAAGTCATGGGATACATCTAGGAGCTAATTTAATTTAACACCCTGGACAAAGTGTTAGTACTTACGTAACTGTCAGTGATTTCTATATACCTTTCTAACAGCTTACTTAATTTCTATTGGCTGCAGGAGATAAATCACCAGACAACCAATAAGAAATAACTGTCCAGTGGTGAAGGGGAGGAGGAGAGGAAGAAGGTACTCAGGCTGCCTGATGGAGTCATACCTTCCGGTGATTCCTTCTATAACCAAAAGTGATATGTTTAATAAACACCAAATCACTGACTACAGTATGCAGCTCTGGGAGTGTCTTGAAGATGAAGGTTTTATGGTACATTAAAATAAAAAGATGGCAATGGGTTTTAAAAGTCACTTCTTGAACAATACACTCTAAGTATTTAAACTTGTTTTGAAAATATCAAGAACATTATAAATGAGAACATTACATATACACGTTAAGTTTAGTTTAACCGTGTCAAATAAATGTGAGAATGAGGAAACTCATGTCAGTATTTCCTGTTTTGATTGATAAATTAAAGCAGTGATAGCTTTCTGTGCATATTAGATCTTCTTATAACTACTGCAAAAATAGTGGGTTGTTCCTTTCTTTGTGGCCCTGACCCTCTCAGATATAGATACTTGTTAAGGAGGTATAAATTCTGCTCAGTGATAAGCATTCCATAGCTAACTTTGATTTTTGGCTTCTGTTGAATAGATAAGCTGGATAGTCACATGTTATTCAATGGATTTGATAATCTAAGCAAATTAATTCATCAGGTGATAGGTGCTGAAGCTGTAAACATGTATTTAGTCAAAGGGATACATACTGGACCACGTGCAAGGTAGAAAAATCAAAGGCAGATGCTCAAAATGGGGACAGTCATGCAGGGAGAGACAGGGGCCAGGGGAGACAAGAAAGAGAACCAGACAGTAAAGACCATTTGGTCTTCGGAGCTTCCATAGCTTCTTCCAATATTCAAACCCATTTTTCCCACCTTTTTCTGAGTTATCAGGTATCTATATTTTTTTATACACTATTTTCTTAAAGATAAATTGAAAAATCCTACCATTGCAATCTAAAGTGCCCTAAGTAGAAAAAGAAATAGTAATTTTGTAGAAAAGGACAGAGAAGTACGACTTGGAAGAATATACAATAAGAATTAAAAATAAACAGGATGGGAAAGCAGGAGGCCAGGGCAAACTGAAGGTAGTAAATAATGAAATATTTGTAAATGTAAGGTTAAAAGACAGTCAAGATTTGTGTTTACTTTGATTTGAATTATGACCTCTATTAGTGCCTTTGTTCTTTTTTCTTCCTTGAACCATATTTGTCCAATGATGTGACATAGCTATATTCACATGTTGATTCATAAATT
This sequence comes from Furipterus horrens, assembly GCF_987537825.1. Lineage (NCBI taxonomy): Eukaryota > Metazoa > Chordata > Mammalia > Chiroptera > Furipteridae > Furipterus > Furipterus horrens. The sequence goes on from NW_028327171.1 coordinate 16,946,720, forward strand.
TCAAATACTATTGTTTATAATTCTTTGTACAATGATATGTAAGTCATCAGTTTCCACTTTCAAATAACTAAATATCAGGGTTTCTGTGCCTCTTTTTCTAGAATAAACTGTAAAAAATAAAGCCTAATGCTTTTTACTCAAATTCAAGGAAATATTCTTATCATCTTTGAGCACTTATATTTAGGGGGGTAGTTTCAGCAATTTATATTTACTCTGGCCATTGTATTTCTTCTCTGTTTACAACGGTGCAAATATAATGGCATATGGTATCTATAGGACTGCATCCCTAGGCTGTGCAGTAAATACATTCTGAATACCATCAGCTTTTACTACATCTACTCGATGTATTCACACTTGGCAAATGACATATTCATGAAAATGATGACCCCCCCCCTAAAAGAAAGTGAGACATGAAACTCCTTTCCACACAATTAAGAGCTAAATATTCAGGAAAAGACATACATAGCTTATTTTTGTTACACTGGATAATTGCACGGACATCTTCAATTTTCCAACAACTGCTACATCTGATTTTTATTTCACTTTCTGAGACTATTCCACTGTTCCATGTTAAATCAGAACCTCCTGAGACATGACATGTTTGATGCATCATGTTTTAAAATAATGAAATATAACACATCAAGGGTTACTATGCATCCAAAAGTAAACAAGACAAAGGAGACAAGAATAACAAAGTGCCCCTATAGCTTCAGAGAACTTGTTTCTTGGTGGTTGAAATATTAGTGATTGGTTCAGTGCACTTCAACTTAAAAAAAAAAAAAAAGAAGACTAATAATGTTATTATTCCAGGTTCTGCTTCTATCTAAGGATTATGCTGGACTGCACCATAACAAGCAAAAGGAGAAAGGAGAAAAATGTAAAAGAAGATATCAAGCAATCTCACTATCAACAGACTTCCTCATAAATCTTTAAAAAATCACAACCTAAATATTGAATTGATCTCATATTCTATTGTATAAGGCAGTATTACTAAGATTTATAATCTACCAACATTTGTTTAAAATATTGTACATTCATTCACTCAAGCACTTAATATGTGTTTGAATATTTAGATGAGAAGCTTAACTCTATCTTCTCAAGCTAATGAGAGAAAAAGCTCTCCAAACAGAACCAACATTTGTCGGTTATCTCAACGTGTGTGTGGGGGGTGGGGGGTGAGAGAGAGAGAATTAACGTTCCCCCAAAATTTAATAGGAGGACTATAACCTTCAGTCCATTTATTTCTGTAGACCATCTATGCTTAATACCTAATGATTCACCCTAGTATGAATCTCATGTGTTTTTCTTAACTAAACATTCATTTTTCCCTGATTGAAACATTATTCATCTTAGACATTGATTCTGTTACAGACCTGAACCTGCCAATACAAGTAGTACTTTTCTGGGGCAAGATTTTGACCTCTTTATTGGAGAAAACTGTTCAATCACCCATTTGTGCATTATTGCTTGAAAGTATTATACTTTACCCAAGGTTAGGTCAACCACTGCAAGTTGATTTTACCATAATTCCATTCTAAACTTCTGAGAGGCATCTTGCTTTGCCTCTTAGAGTGATGAATGCTCTAATAAAGGTAGGGAAATTGACCGGGGTAGCACATAAGAGGAATACATTCTGAATGCCATTATTTCTGATGAGTTGTACTAACATAAGACTTTCCTATGTAGAGAGCTTAAAAAATCATGGTGTCTAGTTTGTGTTAGGGTGTTCAGTAAGGAAAAGGTAGAAAAGGGGCTTTCCCAGCAGAAAGACAAATATAAGTAAAAGCATTGAGCCATGAAGTGTATTCTGTCTAGAAATAAAGACAAAAATCACTTGAAAGACGTATAACTGCCTCCTTGGGAGTCAGAGTACACTATTTTCCTCTCTGCCTGCCCTTCTTATTTATGAGTTTTGCCAATTTATTCATATTTTTTCAATAAACTCAATTGTGCACTCAGGACCATGTTATAAGCAAGAAATGAAACTTATACAGAACATTGCCTACTTCAAAATATTTCAGGTAATTATAATAAATGTAATAAAGGTTGTAACAGGTAGCTTCCAGGAGCAAAGACAATAATCAGTAACTAAAGCAGCCTGGCAGAACAGGATAGGATTAGTGGTGGTTCTGGGGTGAGTGGACAAGGAGGGCTTCATGGTGGAGAAGACAAATGCCAGACTTATTTTAAAAGATCAGGAGGAAACTGAAAAGAAAAAAAACAAAACAAAAAGAGAAAGTCAGAAATAAACAAAGCTACAGATTGTTGGTGGCTCTAGAATATAGAGTGAAAACTTGGGAGCAGTGGAAATTTATGGCTGAGATAATGTCAGGAGGTGGCACCAGGAAGGCTGTGTAGTCTGTGCTAAGGAGAGTCACTTTGACCCAGAGCCATACAAGCACTGGTAGAAGGATTCAAAAGGAGAAAGGACACAACCAGCCACAGATAGGGGACAGATCACGCTGTAGGGCTGCTGGACTCAAGGATGATGAATGATGGATTTGAGGATGCATTAGTAAGGGCAGGGAGACCAGGACACAGTATTTAATTGGGAGATGATGAGAAGCCTAATTAAGGCGGAACTATTAGGGACAGAGATTAGTGATTGTACTGATCATAAAAGTATTATCAGGTAAATATGCTTGACTTTGTGATTGAGCCACGGGGGTGGTGAGGAGGAGGAAACAAATTTGCATATACTTTCACCTTTGTAGCTCTAGAAAGTTTATGGACAGTGTTGTCAACAAATAAGAACAAAATGAAAAGGAAGAGGAGAATTACTATATAACTTTCAGACTGAAAATATTCAGCTTCACGGCATTTCAAAACACTGCTCTGATGACAAGAGGCATTAGGTTCACAACAACCAAAGAATAGAGAGAGGAACAAAAACAAACACACTGAAGAAACAACACAGCTGAATATTTTAAAGAGGAAGGGGTGGATATTTTAGCAGAGCAGAGAAAGAAGAAGCCTACGTGATAAGAGGGATAATGATAAGCATGACACTAGTCTAATTCTTCTGACTCTTAAGTGTTTAGGGTTTGAAGGGACTGGGGTGTGGTGGGAGACGAGGGGCTGAAATTAGAAGCAATGGATCAGTAACAATCTCTCTCCCTCACCCAGGGTCCTGGAGGAAGTTCGTCCTCTGAAAATATTGGATTAGAGTGCACCAGACTCCAAGACATCAGGAACAAGGGTGGGCAAGGGTGGGCAAAGGTGAAGCAATGGACAGAGAAAAGGAGCATAAATGAAAGTCTTCACCCTGGATCTTACAGCCTCTTATTTGTTTCCAGGACATTCCTGGGCTCTGCTCCCAGCATGCTCTCTGACATATATATATATATATATATGAAATTTGTTATACTACGTTGGTTGATATTTTTTTCTGGGGGTGGAGGACTTTTCAGCAACAGAGAAAATATCTACCTTTAGAAAAGCCTGTTCATGTAAAAATAATTGGAGTAGATTCTGTCGGCTAGAAGCTTTTGTGCCTATTCCCCTCCCAACCCTGTATTAGTTTCCTAGGGCTGCTATAACAAATTACTAGAAACTTGGTGCAGTAAAGCAGCATAAACTTATTCTCTCAAGATCTTGGAGGCCAGAAGTCTGTAATTAAGGTGTTGACAGAGGCATGCTCCCCCAAAGGCTTTAGGGGAAAATTCTTTCTTGCTTATTCCAGGTTCTTGTGACTCCAGGCATTCCCTGGCTTGTGGTAGTTTAGCCCTAATCACTGACTCTATTTTCACTTGACTTCCTTCCTAGTATGCATGTCTTCTTTTCCTTTTTTCCTCTTACAAAGATACTTGTTATTGAATTTGGGGCCCACCCTAATCTAGGATAGCCTTATGTGGAGATTTTTGACTTAATTACATACATATGCAAAAAGCCTTTTTTTCCAAGTGAGTAGATACTCACAGGTTCCAGGAGTCAGGATGAGAGCTTATAGTTTTGGGGAGCCATAATTCAACCATTATGCACCCTTCATTCCCAGAGCAGAACACACTATTGTCATTCTTAAATATGAACTGGCAGCCATGGGATACTTTGAAGCAAGTTGAGAAAAGGGGGTTGATATAGGAGTGAGGAAAGCAGATAAAGAGAAGATATGAGATGAGGTCAAGGTCCATGCAGGGGAATTGTTTTGTTTTGCATTGTTTTGGTTGTTCTAGAAAAAGGAGCAACTCACCTGCTGTTGGAGAAATGGAGGTGGCAACTGATGGAAATGTATGGTGTTTTATGGACAGTAAGTGGGAAAGCATGACTGGTGGTCTTTTATTGTTGATGCCATGTGTCCATTGGATCCTCCAAGATGCAGATACTAAGAGGGAGTTAGGAGTGGAAGTGACTTTTTTGGGGACAATGCCTGTAAAAGATAAATGGGGCATGAAACAGAGTTGGACAGAGAGCTTCAGAACATATCACAAACAATTTCTCCAGAGCCAAGGAACAGTAATTCACTTTTTGGAAAAAAATGAACAGGCAGTATTACACCCACCATGCTCAGTCAGGCAGCAGGCTGCCCAAGAAGAGTGCAGGCTTTGGCTTAAATGCTGGAGGCTGTCAGCTCATGGCACTCCTTCAGCATCTCCTTGGCTTTAATATTTGGAGGATGTGATGTCTGCTACCAGGGAAGGAGAGCAAGGATTTATAAGAGAAGTTGCAAAGGATGACTCACTTAATAAATTGTTATTGCTAGAGTGGACAGAGGGAAGGTGGATAAAATATGTGACTCCAACTGAGAGTGGAGAACTTCATCTCCATAGTCATGTGATTGTATGGAGTGTCATGAAGTGCTTAAGAATACAATCAAGATAGGTCAATTACACCACGGAAACCTGCCCGCTGGTAGGTATTTCTGGAGGAAGGACATGGTGGTGACTGACTCTGAAAGGACTGATTATTTCCAATAATATTGAGAGATCTATGACTCATCATGAACCTTGAGGAAGGTCAAGGAGGCAAAAAGTAAAGTGGTTTTAACTGCAGAAACAAAACCTGACAGATTCCCCTACTTCCAACATCGCTAAGTATACCTCTTGCATAATTAGGTGGCAGGTGGGGAACCAGTAAGGATTTATTTGCACCTAAAACATGACTTTTTAAGAAAGACATTTTCCCCTGATTTCTCTGTTTGTTATGCTATCTACAGATATTGCATAATTTTTTACTTAATTTTTTTGATTAAAGTTTTTTTTTCTTCTTTTTATTATTCTATTACAGTTGTCCCAATTTCCCCCTCATTGTTCTGCCCTGCACCCTCGCCCCCCCATCAGTCCCCACTCTGTTGCCCATGTCCATGGGTCATTTATACCTCTTCCTTCACTAGACACTTCCCCTTTCCCTCTCTTTATCCCCTTCCCCCTCATGTCTAGGAAGACATTGCATAATTTCTGTGATAAAATGTTGCTGTTTTGGATAAATTAAAAGTGGACTTAATGCAGTCCCTTTAATGACAAGGAGGGTAATCTTAAGGAGAAAAAGCACGATTCAAGGAAAATCACAATGCTCAGTGGTAGACTATAAAGTAGTGCAGCTAACCATCTTTAAAGTTTCTTTACCTTTAAAGCTTGTTTTCATTTGAAAGTTAAACTAGATCAGTGGCATCATCAAAGATGCTTAATTTATAGGCAAGAAGAATGTCAAATGCCTTGCAACTGGATGTCTTTCCAATAAGACAGTCTTACAGATTTAGAGACTTGTATGTGGGTTATGTTACATAAATTAACATGTGTTTTCTGTTTTCAAAGGGCATAAGCCTATGATCTCATTACCTGAGTGATTGTCTGTACATATAGGCCTCACTTAATCCTGTCTGCATTGCTGCTTCCTGAGACTCAATGATTTGACTGAACTAAGTGGCTGGGTTGATGAAGAATGGGGTGGTCTGTGGGCTTCATTTAAAACTGGTTTCTCTTTTCTATCCTAATGGCTTGGACAGAAAGGGCCCAGAGGTCTGAGAGGGGGGGAAACCTAAAATATTCCCCTCAGCTCAGATTAAGTATAGTGGGCAAAAGGGCTTTGGACAGGTGTGACATGCCTTGCACACATTCTTCCAAAGAAGCCCTTTTTTTCCCTAATGTGGGACATTTGAAAAATTAATACCTGCCTTTTGTCATCTAGTGGTTATGGATTGAATGATGCCTTTTAACTCTGTTGCCAAATCTGTTGCCCCCAGAATACAACAAGGATGCCGACCTGTTAAACCAAGTACGCCATGGTCTGGGGACAGCCAACTGACCTGGAGTCTGCAAGATCCTTCCCCATGTGGGAAAGCCACCCTCTCCTCCACACCCCCACTCTTATTAGGGATTTTTGGACCCAAAGTTAGGCAGGACGATGACCATGCCCAGCTTGAAGCAGCTAGAAGAGCACAAGACCTTCGCCCATTGTCCTTTATAAGATTATAAAGGGTCTTAAGTCTGAGAGGGGGGATTGTTATTTTTTATTGTTATAAAAATTAATTAATTATTTTTTAAAAAAGAAGAAGAACATAGGAAAGGGAGAAGCCAGAGAACTTGTATGCACAACCCATGGGCAAGGACTGGGCTGGGGAAAATGGGTGCTGGGCAGAGGAGAGCAAAGGGGAAAAATTGGAACTATTGTTACAATATAATCAATAAAATGTACTTTAAAAAAATGTTGCTGTTTTATGCCATGAACATAAAGGTCAATGTAAAAACCACCTAAACGTGTAGAGAATTTTTATAAGAATTTATTTGAGCCAAACTAATGACAATGCTGAAAAGCAATATCTCAAATGCTCCAGAGAATGAAGCGATGCAGAGTCTTTTATACATTTGGAATTCAGGAGGGAATGTCAGGAAGATTACATGAAGGAAGGAGAAAGCCAGGTCGAAGTTGTAAAATTACGTGCTCCCTTTGGGTAGTTATATTCCCTACAGGTCTGAAGAAGAGACATTTCAAAGGTGTTACCTTAGATGCACAAAAAACAGTGGAGAGGGCTTGGTAAGGCAGAGATAACCTTTTATGAGGAGACTCATAGGCCTAAGGTGTGACTGACTACCTACTGTGATTTGCCCAATTAGGAATTCATAATCAGATCACATTGTGAGATTAATTTTGGTTAGATTTACTAGTGCATCACTTATTCCTACATACAAGTAACATGTTCCCATGGCTGGTTTGGCTCAGTGGATTGAGCGTCGGCCTGCGAGCTAAGTGTCGCTGGTTCGATCTTCCAGTCAGGGCACATCAGAGAAGGAAAACTCTGACTCCAAAAAACCTCCGCTGCCTTGCGGCATACCTCTTCAGGGGAAAGGCTAAGGGAGTAAACCCCGACAGAAAATCCGGAGCCGGAGTCCCTAAGGCGGTTTGACGTTGTAGTCAACACCGGCAACTCCTGCGGCGCACCTGAAGCCAAGCTGTATTGACTCCGTCTTTCCCTTGGACCCTTCAGCTGCGAAGAGAGGGGGGGTCTGCTGCATGGGCAACAGCGGACCCTCCATATCACCCTGCCCAGGCTCTGTAGCTTCAGCTTCACTGGAGAGGACACTCCAGCGACATCGCAAGATGTCGATTCAACACGGGAGGAGACAGATACCGTGTCACTCCCGAGTCGGACTGCACAACCATTCTCGGCGGTGCAGATAGACTCTTGAGAAGCTACACCATCGTCTCTCGAGACGGACGGCTGCCGACGACGACGACTTATTCCTACACAATACTCATGTAAAATTTAATTGCAAAAGTAATATTTTCCCAGATTTTTTTCTTTGGCCATGATTGCATTTTTCAGTTGGTAAGCCAGACCTTATTGGTTCCTCACATTTTTTAAAAAAGTAACTTTCTTTACTCCCTTTTCTAACAGCTAGTGGAGACCTGCTGCCTGCTGCCACCCTCTAGGCAAAATTCTGGAGGCAAAAGGTTTGCTCACAAATAAAGGAATCTTTATTCAAAAGCTACACAATTTTTGAATAACAACTTTCCACATGCATTAACCACTTAAGCCTATCAATTAAGGCTAAAATCATTAACTTCTTATTTCTATAAGATTAAGTTTATAAACTAAAACAACATAAGTTACAAAAGCTACACAATTTTGGAAGAATGACAGGCTTCTGCCTCATACCTGTCCCCTCTAGAACGCCCAAAGAAGAATAACCCTGCCACTCTCTTCCAGGCCAGCCCAAATACAGGCTGTGCCTAGAGTTTCTTCTCCCATTCAAAATACAGTCCTTTGGGAAATGCAGACAGCTGAAGCATAACCCTCCAGACATCCTTGAGGAAGAGAGCCAGAGCAAGTCTCTGTCCTCCTTTCATTGTAAATCTTCTGGCCCATAATCCCATGAGCTCTGGAGACTCCTCAGCTTCTCAGCTAACACAATCCTAGACTGCTTATCATTGCCTTGGCCCCTCGCTGCTCCTCCCTACTGATCTGATCAGGTCTCTCTGTATCACTTTGGCAGCATCTCAGAGAATACGAAACAATGAAAACAAGGATAACAGCAGAGGCAGGAAGGGAAGGAGAGATCTGAAGTGGAAAGATTGTCCTGAGAGAGCAATACCACACTGTGTGGTTCCTGAGTTGAAATTGTTCATATGACAAAAGCTACTGTGTGAATCAAATGGAACAGAAATCAAGATCACAAAAATTAAGACTTTTTTTTTTCATTTTAAGAAGTGTGCAGAGACATTAAACTCTCCTAGGATTATGCTAAAATTTGGAATGTATCTCTATAGGCATAGACACAAAATATTCAGTGAGGAGAATAGACATTTCTGGAAAGTATGAATGCAAAGAATTAGAAAATGATAAAGTAATCTCATGAGACTTGAAGAAAGTTTCACTAAATAGAAAAAAATAAAAGCTGTTCTGGAACACATAGTAGGCAGTCAGGAGAAGTCCCATCACCTCTCACCATCTGAGATTATATATATATATATATCCTCAATTTGTGAGGACTATAGGCCAGGGTACATCAGAGAAGGAAAACTCTGGCTCCAAAAAATCTCCGCTGCCTTGCAGCATACCACTTTAGGGGAAGGCTAGGGGAGTAAACCCCGACAGAAAATCCGGAGCCGGAGTCCCTAAGGCGGTTTGACATTGTAGTCAACACCGGCAACTCCTGCGGCGCACCTGAAGCCAAGCTGTATTGACTCCGTCTTTCCCTTGGACCCTTCAGCTGCGAAGAAAGGGGGGGTCTGCTGCATGGGCAACAGCGGACCCTCCATATCACCCTGCCCAGGCTCTGTAGCTTCAGCTTCACTGGAGAGGACACTCCAGCGTCATCGCAAGATGTCGATTCAACACGGGAGGAGACGGATACCGTGTCACTCCCGAGTCGGACTGCACAGCCATTCTCGGTGGTGCAGATAGACTCTTAAGAAGCTACACCATCGTCTCTCGAGATGGACGGCTGCCAACGACGACGACGATAGGCCACGTGATAGTTTTAAAATATGCACAAATGTCTAATCACTATGTTGTGCACCTGAAACTAATATGATGGTGTATGTCAACTGTAATTGGAACATAAATTACATTAAAATACATATGTAAAAATTAATAAAATATGCTCAATAATGATTTGATACTACCCCCTTCAAGAGGTACATTCTAAGTCTGTTCCTCAAGACTTAACTGGATTTAGTAACTCACTGCTAACAGGATAAAGCAGAAGTGATGGTGCGTGTGACTTTAGAGCCAAGGTTACTATTAAAGACATTGCAACTTCCTCCATGATGCATTGCAGTGCTCTCTTTAGGGAAAGGTACCCACAGACAGACCTATGTGCAACCTCGAGTCTACTGCTAACAAGCCTGTGAGCAAGACTTCAAGGGACAGACCCTTCAGTTTCTGTCAGGCCTCCTAATGCCTGCTGCCCCCACTAACATGCTGACTGCACCCTCAGGAAAGACCTTGAGTCCCCAGCTCTGCTAGCCCCAAGTACCCAACCCACAGAAATCAGGTGATAAGACATGTTTGTTCTTTTAAAACACTACACCTAGGGTCACTGGTAATGTGGCAATAGATTAATACTAGAGGAAGAGTCAGGTTTTACACTTAAAAGAATAAGTGGGAGAGTATTTTATGAAGAGCAGATTGTTAAAGTTTATTAAAAATTAAGTAATTTCAAGACATCTCAATAGAAAAGAATGGAAGATGAATGAATATTTGGAGAGTCTAGAAGTAAGGGATTTCACCAAGAATCACTTAGCTGGCTGATGAAAGAACACACACGGATTCACAGGATGTACGTTTTCATTAGAAATGTCTTATTTGATATATGTACATTTTCAGAGATGTGTGTACACACTAGGAGATAACACTCTACATTTCAAGGTGATAATATAGATTTGCAGATCCCCAAACATTTTCTATGAATTTTTAAAAAATAATTGAGTTAGATCACCTTCAGCTGGTAAAGATTTTGCTCATATGAAAATCTTTATTGCCATCCTCTCAGGTATTTTTATGCTCTACTGCCCAACTCTCACCACAAACATACACAGCACGAAGACACACACACACACACACACACACACACACACACACACACACACACACACACAAACACACACTTAGACACAGCACCTAAGTGATATCCGGGGGTTTTGGTTCATTAAGTGGTACGAAAATATCTCTCTCTAATCTTTCTAATCATTTACCCTGAATTATGTGAGGCAAAATTTTATCCTTCAGGGAATATTTTTGGTAAGCTCAGTTTTCAGGCTTGACTAAAGGGCACTTCTGCAAAGGGCAAACAAAGGCAGCACTAGGAGGCAAATGCATGTGTAGTTGAGAGGAAGGAAAAGTAAATAAATGAAGAGATATGGTGAAAGGAAAGGCCAATGATGGAGTTTCTGGTTGGATATGCCTGGCCTCAAACACCTTAACTTTTACGTAGTCACTTGGGCAAGAGTAATTGATAAAACAGAAGTTTATTTTCAGATAAATTGGCACTAAAGATAATTTTAATAGAAAATGTGTTCCTATGAGCACATATTTGATTTGGGAATGCAAGATCTCACAGAAATTGGGAACATAATCTGGTCACCTGCCAAGCTGTAGCTACTCATTTATTAGACAGCATGACAATGTATACTGTTACACCACTGCTAGTCATTTCTTACTCACTCCGTAGGCCTTCAGAAAAAAAGTCTTGTTTTTCAAGAGACAAAAGCAAAACATGAAAGGAAAATAAATCCCAGCTGTTCTTTTTTTAATTTATTTTTTCCTAGACTAACCCACAAATTTCATTTGTGTGTTTGTGTGTGTTAGCACTCAATTCCCATCGTTCTGGAGGGCCACCTCTGGGAGGAAGTCCTCACCCTCTCCCTAACCTAAATTTGACCTTTACTCTGACCCATTGACAAAGTTTTCATAACCCTGGGTCACTTTTACTTCAGGAGTATTAAATCTGAGTACTGCATCTAAAAATTCATGAACGTTTGTTATTTTGTTTTGTCTTCTTATACAACATAACAGACCTGGATGAAAGAGATACTGTTTTGAGGAAAGACTGAAGACTGTATCAGCATACAATATATTTACTGACTGAGAAAAAAAGACACTGAAATGTCCAAGAAACCTGGAAATAAATTACAGAGAATACTGGAGCTAAAGAAATATATGCAAATGTAAACAGAGGTCCCCAAGAATTTGATAATAAATGTGTTAAGCTAAAAATTGGGAAGAAAATAAAACTGTATATTCCATTCAGATTTCTTTGAGCTGAAAAACATTTGTAAGTCTGACACACCTGCTAGTGAGCTAAAGATTTTTGTTTTTGTTTTTTTGCAAACATTTATGTTAATCACTTGCAGTAAAGTCACAGTTTTTCACAGATGTTAAATGTTGAAAATCACAGAGTTCTGTTGACAATGCAAATACAGTAAATCAATTATGAGCATGACAAAAATATATTGAAGGAAAAAAGTGGGTCAAAAAGAGCAGCTTTCATATTTTTGCTGTTGTAAAATGTTCAGAACTTTCAAATACAAGGGAAAATAAATCCCTTATGCTAGAAAGCTTTACAAAAATTCCCACCTACAACTAAAGCAACCTAATGTTGCTTAACATTACTTATAAAAATGTGTGTGTACATGTTAATTTTATAATTATATATGTATATATGTGTGTATGCAAGTTCACAGTTTTTTCTTACATGAAATAGAAGAAACAATTAAAACTGATCAAACAGTATTAACATGTCTTTGAGAAAAAAAACTGTGTAACTATGGAAAAAAATTTAAATTGCATTAAATCCTTTAGAAGTTATGTGTTAATGCCATTGCTCCATTTTTTCCCACAGTTTATAACTCCCACTACACCTGTATGGCAACATTCCAAAATGTAAATGATTCCAGGGAAACAAAAGTGAACACCTTCCTGGGAAATGTCAATGAGCTGTCATAGAGACACACAAATGGAATCTAAAGGGGATTATTGGTTATAGTGATAATTATAAGTTTTTAATATTTGTCCCTTTGAGTTGTCAAGTTGTGTAAAATTACTCCTGATGCATGTAAGTGAGAAGAAAGGATTAACTTGTCAAAACCTGAACCCCTGCAGGAGAGAGTCATAGAGAGAGTGCTGGTCAACCCAAATCCACTGTTTAATGAGAATAGCGGTTTCCTCAAAGCTTAGACCTCAATCTCAATTGACCCAGGAACCACAGTGTGGCAAGGAGTCTGCCACATATTGTAATTGCAACTGCGTGTCTTTTCCCCCAAGACATACCATTCCAAGGAAGGAGATCTCCCCGCTAAGCCTCAGCCCCTAAACTGAGCTGGTAGTAGGGCTCCCTAGATTCAAGATTCTGAACCACCATGTTGATTCACATGTTGGTCCTCACTGTCACTGGAATAGAAGCTCATTGGTTCTTTCTGAAAGCATCACAACACAAAGACTGTCATCTTTTTCCCTAATTCTCACTTCAGATTTCCATTAGCTGCCCCAGAACAAGGCAATAGGGACTGGATCCCTGTCACTTATTTTTATCCCCACAAGTTTTTAACACTATATGCTGTTCCAGAAAGTCTAATATTTCTGCTTGACTATTTGCCTTTTTTTTCTTTCATTAGAGGAAATAAAACAACAAAAGCAACACACTAACTTGGAAAATTGGAGACACGTGGAAATTACCATATCCCCAACTTGATTCCCTAATCGGAATTCCACCTAAAGACAATTTGGAGTCTTTTAACAGATTCTAGTTGCGTGAGAATGTCCTTTGTTCATCCATCACTTGACTCACAAGACATTCACTTGAACAACAACATAAAAATATAAATAAGAGCTCAAAAATGTAAGTGTATACTGGTATTCCACTTGCTCAAGATGATTTACTCCCAGCTACCATTTTGTTTTGTTTATAAATAGGAAAAGAGAAATAAAAAATTGAGATATTTCCTATATTAATTTCTTTATTGAACACTTAGCCCCTTAAGGCGAGACTCTCTTACAAATATGTGATAAATGAGAAAAAGGGGAAAAGACGTATTGGTACCAGACTAAGAGTAGAGCCATTCATGTGACCTCATCATTTTTCTTTTCTTTTCACAAACTGCATTCTATGAAGGATTGTTGAAAATTGAAAGTTAAGTGGTTCTTATAAAAACAGCATATAACATTTGATTTAAAATCAATATATGATATTTCTGACAAGTTGAAAGAAATGATCAGTTTAAAAATTATCAATTTAATGCAGGAGTCTAACTTAAGATTCAAACAAATCTTTAAACTTTTCATTAAAACAACTGAACCACTATATCTAATGCATGTCTCAAATGCAATGTTAAATAATATAATTAATTATTTAGAAATTACTGTATTGCACTGAAAATGAATTTAAATGACACCATTAAAGTAATGTTACCAAAGGGAAGCACTATAACTGATCTTACTCTCAATCTCTTCAAATACTTGAAATTAAGATGGACTAAATATTCATTTTGGTATATTCCCTAATTAGGATTGATATTTTATGAGTCATTACCTTTTGGATGCATTATACTTTGGAACACTCAATTTTTTAGGAGAAAAAGCAACTATAGTTCCCCTAGTCTAAACCTTCTCTTTTCCAGGGTTGACAAAATTCATGTTTGCTAAAAAAAATACTGATTCCCAAATAATCACTCAACAAGTGCTTGCCGAGTGAATGAAGTAAGACTAGGCAACACAGTTGGACAAGGAGTCATGGTGTCACTAAGAAAGCACATTATAATCCCTTCAATGGAAATGGTAAATGATTATATAGTGTAAAATCTGTGCCATTACAATGACTCAGGATGATATGTACTCAACTCCCCTATCTACCTCCCATCCTTTCACTCTCTCCTCATTTCTACAAACACACCATGCCCTTCCCTTTCACCTTACAGCTTGATCAATATGTTGATCTTATTTTGATTTGACCTCAAGACAACTAATATTTAATATTTTATTGATAACCCATTGTATCCTTTAAGCACATATATTTATGTGCATATATATTAATTATATAGAGTTCATTCATGTATGTACACAAATTGGAGTAATTTACAATGTAATCATTCTTTCACATGTATGTATAAATTTCAATAGCAGGAAATAGCCAGTTCATATAGCTTTCAGCTTTAAGAAGTCAGATAAAGCTATGTTTTTATATATTTGTTCTGTATTGCTCTTCGTTTCTTTTTATCATTAATAACCACTTCCTCAAACAACATTTTATAGGAAACATTCTTAAAAGAATCATTTCAACTCCCTGATCTTTGGTTCCTGCTATAAATTGTTTCTATACCCAGCAGTCTATTAAAACCATATAAAAATAGTTTTGTGATTCTAAGCCATAAAAACGTGCATGTTATCCTGTTAAAAGATGAACCTAAACCTTGGTGTGATTCTTTATCACAGTATTTTTCATGAATAAAATAGCAAAACCAGAAACCCCAGATAGAGCACTTGGGTTAAGTGTTTTTGTAACTCTTTTTCTCAGTATGTAATTTCTTATTCTTCTTCTGTATTTCTTTAACCGACTCTCTTAGTATGGCCTCATTATATCTTACTGTAGCAATGCTTCAAAATGCTGTCATTAGTGAAAAGGCTTTTTGCTCTTCAAGCAAATGATGAAAGTATAAATTACATGGGTAGATGAAGAAACAATTTGCCCTAAGAATTTAAACTCTTTTTGTCTTCATGCTTTGGACAAATTCATTCAGTGAGCTAATGAACAATGAGAAATGAGTTACATTTTAAACACAGTGCTTGATAGAGAACGTTTTAGTAGGCATTGTTTTATCATTAGAGAGTTGTGGTCTTATCTACTGTGCTAGGGAATTTTGATATGTTTAACCCGTGTTCAGAAAGAGTAATAAAAAGAGTGAATGTTCTCAAAGAAGCAGTTTTCTTCCCTCTTGAGAAATCTGATATAGTTAACATGTTTTTGTATGGCCAATAGTATGTTTCTTTTTGTGTATCTGTTTTTACACAACTCGATTTATTCAAAACAATTTATTGTGGCTGACAGACTTTATAAGAAGAGCCTGCTTGAGAACTAAAACTAATAATGTAGATAAAAATAATTACTTAGGTCCGACAGCAAGACCGAGGCTTAGCACAATGGTAAAGAACAGGTCCCATTAAGTGCTGGAGAGCACAGATTCATAACAATGTAAATCAAACACAGCGGAATGGGAAGGATTACAAAAAGCTTTTACTGATAATTGCATGCATGCCAAGGAAGGAGTTCTTTACGATTCTAAGTATTATTTTATAGAAACATGGTGGAACAGCTGCTCCATATTCTCTGTGGAGTCTGAAAGAGAGAAACCATCTTCTATCTGCAACAGAGAGATTTCTTACACTTTTTTGTTGTTGTTGCTAAAATCAGATTATCTGACTTAACAGTGATGTGCTATGATACCATTACTACTAAATTACTGTGACCATAATATGTGTATAAAATATATAGGTGAGATGCGTTTTAACCAGAAGAAATATCATTAAATTTTTTCTAATTTATTTTCAATTTATGGAAAATTTAAGAGACATACCTTCCACCTTCCCATGTCGAATGATTATGCAAATGATCAATGAATGTAAGAAAAATATGCCTTGTTCTTATCTCCAAGTAGTAAAAAGTAATAAATATCAAGTTTTAGCTGTGCCTTCATTACACTAAGTACATGGTGGGAAAACACTGAGAACACCTTATACTTAAAATGTCACAAAGAAGTCTTTGATTTTTCTATTTTACGAAGAAACAATTATTTGTTTTACAAGTATATCAAGTTAAAGCAGCATTTCCCCTTGGTCATAAATGTTTTTCTTTTTTCTTTTGTGATTTGGCTAATAATAATAATAATAAGAGCTGATATTTATTAAACATACACTTGTACTACGGCAGAATTTTTTTAACCCTCACATAAATCCATTCTCCTGTTCTTACCAAGGAATAGGGTTATTCCTGAGCATGAGGCTTTCTAGCTGGAGAACTCATTTTTTAGCCTCACTTATAGGTAGTTATAGCATATGTGATTACATTTTTCCCAAGGAAGAGAAGGGCAGTGTGGCAATTAGGGGCCTGGGTCTGTGAGGCTGTGGCCTCTCCGGTATATAATCTTTTTCCCCGCTTGCTGAGCCACTCTCTGAGAACCGCATGCTATTTGCTATTGTCTTCACAGAAAAATGTTTTGTGAAAGAAATATGCTTCTTTGTTTCTTTTTGTGTTACACTATTGCTTTTATCTTAAACATGTAATAGCTCACTTAGCCTTTTATTCCAGCTAATAAGTTAAACATATGTCGTGCAATCTTCTATGAGCTCTATAATTTAACCATCAAAACATTTAAACACGTCCGTACTTTTATTGTCACTCTTTGTAGAATAAAGAACCTTAGTTTGGATGAAGTAATTTGCTCCTGTTAACTCTCCTACTGCCACATTTCCTCAGCTCTAAAATGCACTTCTTTTTTCATATCATAATATCTCTGATAACAGGATGCATCTTGAAATAATTGGTATCCAACAGGTCATTTATAGAAGTTGCATGTATGCGTGTCTATGGTATGACAAAATGATGTATGTTTTTAAAAACAATGATGTCTTACAGTTGATAAAATAAAACATGGTTGTAGGTATTTCAAACCCAAGCATGCCCACTCTAGAATTCTTGATCTGAAGCACTGCTCACTTAAAAAATAAAAGGATTTCAACATAGCACAAAGCAGTATTTAGGAAGGGTAGTTTTGTGTTTTCCAACTTAATTTGATTCTGTTTATTCTCAGTTTCCCATAGCTCTCCCAATTTTTATTTTAATAAATAAATAAATAACTTTTAATCTTCCAGCATAAATAAATGACTCTTCTGAAATTTAGAAATGGTGACAGGTGGGAAGGTCATTGCATTAAAATTTTTTTTTCTTGTTTCCTGGGATATGACCTGCTTTAATGGAATTAACAAGTAACACAGAATGTGTGGTTCAAAAGCAAGATATGTACGAAAAGAATCTCAGTCAGGTGCATAGCTCCCCAGCAAAGCTCCTGCCAAAGTGATAATGAATTTTTCCTTCTCCTTTTTATCCTACTTCCTCCAATCTCTCTCTCTCTCTCTCTCTCTCTCTCTCTCTCTTTTTTTCTTTCTCTCTCTCCCTCACCACTCCCCCACTTTATTCCCCAGGGGTGGAGACAGAAAATTCAATTTTTGTCATTTGAAATATTTTGTAACAATCAGAGTTGATTAACCTAGATGATATGCTTTGATTTATTGACTAAATTAGGAAATCCTTGAAAAAAATGGTTTATGATTTTTATCTGTGTGTTCCAACCTTTGGTATAGAACCTACTACCAACTAGCTCTGGAGAGTCTGTTAAATTTCACTGTATTTTGAAATAGAAGGACAATAACATTTTTTTAATTCCTTAATTCAATACTATTGATCATCTAGTATGTACCAATCAGAATTTCTGGCAGAAAGTGGGCACTTGCAATATCTGGGGGACCACTTTGTAAAGTATTTGAATGATCACTATTCTGTACACCTGAAACTAACAAAAAATAATATTAAATATGAACTATAACTGAAAAATAAAATTAGAAATAACAAATTTTTTCTGGCAAAGTTCAAGTATAAGGAATACACACACAGAGATAGGTTTATCCTAAAGGTAATAGTTACGTGCTCTTGGAATCACAGCAAAGAAAAAGACTAATATTTTCCATTGCATATTTCTCTTAGTGTTGTTAATTTCCCTCATAAATTTGGGCTGTACTCATTAAAAAACCTACTCCCCAATAATACATTTAATGTGACTTGAACATATAGACACATGATTTCAAATAACCATTCTGCTTCAGAATATCTCCTAAAGAAATGATCCTGAAAATATATTAAAAAACATATTTTAAACATAAATGTTTATAACTGGATTTTATGAAGCAAAATAATTGAAAACAATTTGATTATATAAATAGAAGTAACTATATCACACTAAAGGGGTAGTTGTATTTAAATTTTGGTAACTGGGTGTATTTTTTCTCTTAATTCTATTTTTTGTAATCATAAAAGTCTGTTATGTATAGGTCTTTCACTAGAAACTGTATAGGAATAATAAAATATGATATAATAATGTTTTTGAGGATTTATGAAGGCCAATCACTATGCAACACAATTTATAAGAATTATTACTTTATTATTACAAGCTTATGGGCTATATTGTTCTGTTATTCCTATTTTATTGCTGAGTAAACAGCCCAAGCAGATGAAATTATAAAAATGCTACAAAGTAGAGAAACCAAGACCGTAGCCCAAGTTCAGAACTGTGTCTTGACCAATAGGTTGCATCATTTCTCCTGATAAAGATGAACAAGTGATGCCTCTATTCTCATATCGTAGGGAAAATAGTATATACATATGGGGCAACGTTATATACTGTCTGCAAGTGAAAGTAAACATCAGCTTGGACTGGAAAAGACAAAAGATGCTTCTCAATCATGCTGGGGGAAGGAGGGTAGGTGACACAGAAAATGGCAGCTACTAAATTAACAGGAAACGTATTTGCCAAGATCCTAAAGCAGCTGTACAATGCTCTAATGGTCTCCTTTTTGAGTGATTATTGCATTCTTTGCTATTTGCATTTATAACTAGAGATACCCAATTACTATGTCATTTTAACTTTGTGAGAGCACCCGGAGCCTTCTTAACCCCCACTTTTCTTAATCTTGTCTCAAGTCAATCCCTACATGCCCTTAACTTTTCTTGAAATCATTTTATGTGAAGCCAAACTTTACAAAGGACACTCCTTTGAAATGTCACCCTCCTTGCAACAAAAGCTCTGACTTGTCAGGTTACAAATTTGTCTCTGTGACCTTTTGACCACATAGATTTAAGTTTTACCCTATAGACTGCCTCCATACAAAGAGAATGTGATAAGTGCTGTTAAACAAGTTTAAATATTCAGCACTTGGAGCACTGAAGAAGTGATTACATTTGGGTGAAAGGATCTATGAAAGTTTATGGGGAGTGCTTCTTGATGTAGGCTTTAAGTTCAAGACCAATTTGATTGTGTCAGTATATTTTAGAATCAATGAACAGTTTGAACTTGAAAGGATATTGTCAATGCATTATGTTTGGTTTGAAATAGATTTAAGGATATTAGATCTAGAAAGGAGAGTTGGAAATACAACATGGAATGTCTCAAATACTACAAATAAAAGTTAGACCTAACTTCAGTAGGTTATGAAGTTGGATACAAAAGCTTTTAAATGGTGTATGATGACCAGAACTTTGGATTAAGACAAGGGCGGATTGGACATGTGAAATTTAAGACAGGGAGAACTTTTAGCTAGATATTGCAATAATTTCAATGAATGTGCAAGAAGTGGGCAAGTGCCAGAATGGTGAAAGTGAGGAAATATATATGTGTGACGACCCTGGCTGGTTTAGCTCAGTGGATTGAGCGTTGGCCTGCGAGCTAAGTGTCGCTGGTTCGATCTTCCAGTCAGGGTACATCAGAGAAGGAAAACTCTGACTCCAAAAAACCTCCACTGCCTTGCGGCATACCTCTTCAGGGGAAAGGCTAAGGGAGTAAACCCCGACAGAAAATCCGGAGCCGGAGTCCCTAAGGCGGTTTGACGTTGTAGTCAACACCGGCAACTCCTGCGGCGCACCTGAAGCCAAGCTGTATTGACTCTGTCTTTCCCTTGGACCCTTCAGCTGCGAAGAGAGGGGGGGTCTGCTGCATGGGCAACAGCAGACCCTCCATATCACCCTGCCCAGGCTCTGTAGCTTCAGCGTCATCGCAAGATGTCGATTCAACACAGGAGGAGACAGATACGATGTCACTCCGGAGTCGGACTGCACAGCCATTCTCGGCGGTGCAGATAGACTCTTAAGAAGCTACACCATCGTCTCTCGAGACGGACGGCTGCCGACGACGACGACGACGACGATATATGTGTGACAATATTTGATAGAAAATAAAAGAGAGGTAACTACAAAACTGCTAAGATTTTTACCAGAAGATGGAGGCAGACTCAAAAGTTGGCAATGTAAGCAAAGAGGGGAAGATGATTAATTTGTTGTTTGATAGGCTGATGAGGAGCAGATTTTGTACCCAGAGCTACAAGCTAACATCTGAATACATGTCTAGAATAAGAGAAGAGTGTCTAAAGGAGAGAGAGCAATTTGAAGGTTGTCAATATAGAAGTGATTTTGAAAGTATATCAGCAGAGAATGTTAACAAAAGAAATAATGTGAAATGAGAGGAATAAATCCAGTTAGGGACCATATTTTAGAAGAGAATGAATAACAAAAATCTGGTGAATAATAGAGTAAAAATGATGACTGATAGCTGAGGAACAAAAATGTATATTGCTTATAAAAATAAAGGCTTTGAGGAAGAAAGACTTTGACAACAATATTATGCAGTGCATTTTGTGTGAGCAGGAACAAAATGAGATTTGGTGGTCATGAAATCATTGATGCCCCATTTAGAAAGTACTAAGGTATTCTAAATTTTGCTCCAGATCTCTTTTTTTGTTCCCCCATCCAGTATGAAATGTTAATAAAAGATTACCATATTTAAGTTTGTAGAATTTGCCCCAAATCATAGACCCCTTCCAATTTTCTCATTTATGATCTTTAAGTACTGTATTTTTTTTGAAGTTAGAATTTCCTACGAATGACAGTCCTGGTAGAATGTGGCGATTCAGTCCAGTACTGAATGAACACAGACACATGTTAAGTAATGAAGATCAGTGGTGACTGGTCAGATCATCTGAAGCAACTGCCTGTATTCAAAGCACTGTGCTATCCTCACTGTTCTATGTATTCATTACTTAAGGACAACTGATTTCCTATTTCAGTTTACACTTTTGAGACTATTTCAACGTAAAGAGTATCTATTGTATATTGAAATACCAGGAGTAACCTCAATGACTGTTTCACCTATAATCTCTCCTCAGCACATACATATGATTTACTGCAGTTTTATTGCTACTAATTTACCATATAGGTAAATAGGTAATGCCAAACAGTTTAATTTTCCCATGAATGTGAGCACTTTTATCACTTACCATATTTGCCAGTTTTTTTATTCCTAATACTGGAATACGATTCTCAATGAAAGAGCTAAGAAACATTGTAAAACTTATCTTTTATCTGTAGAGTCATTCTGGAAACTGTCAAGAGCCCCTCTAAGGACAATGTTGGGTCACTTACTGTAATCACATCCTGTCTCTCTCTCACAGACATTTGCCATTTAAGCCACAGCGTAGCTCTGAATTGTCTCTTGATTTTAAACCACTTGTTGAAAGAATCACTGACTTCTCATATAAAAATCAATTTTATTAATTTTTCCAGAGCTTTTGACATATTTGAACGAGTCAGTTTTTCTTTACTTTAAATGTCATTTTCACCAAGTCATCACTATTCTATTAATTTAAGTGGAAAGATCCTCCTTGATGTTCTTTGGAAACTTTTTTTTTTATTCTTCTGTTGTCTTACCCTAAGCATATTGCATTGTACAACATTCTCATTGATGTGTTTGATCTGTGATACATAACGATCATCTTCATTTTTTGTTCCTGCTCACTGCTCTTTTCTACTGAAAGTACTTTCTTACAAGACACTTACTCCTTACATTCTGAACCCTCCCACGACAACTTTGTAATTGCTAAAGAAAAAAATAAATTAAATAAAACAAAATAAAATAAGGGCCCATAAATTGGACCCAGGTTAATTTTCTATGACCTGAAAGTGAATGACAATAAGAAAAATCTTGCCTTCCCAATACACATGAAGAAACTGCTCTTCTAAATCTCTAATAAGTATTTTTAATGCTTTGATGAGTTGCATTACTTTCTATCCATAAAAAACTATATTAAGTATTTCTGAGAAAATCACTTTCTTCCTGTGGCTGTGTTTTGCTTGCACCAAGTTGTGTCTACTTCCCTGAACACACTACTGCAAACTTCCTTACATTTCTCTAGAAAGCTCCTCTCAGAGCTCCACACTCCTGAGTTTGTGCTTCTATATTCTGCTCTGGAATGGATGCTTTTGTCCTCCCATAATTCATTTGTTGGAATTTTAACCCTCAAGATGATAGTATTAGGAGTGGGGGCTTTGGGGAGGGAATTAGGTCATCGGGGCAGAGTCCTTATTAATGGGGTTAGTGCTCTTATGAAAGAGACCCTGGAGAGCGCTCTTCCCCTCTCTATTCACCCTTTGATGACACAATGAGAAAATGTCTGTCTGCAATGCTATGAAGGGCCCTCAGCAGACCCTGACCCTGTCGGACCCCTGATCTCGCACTTCCGGCCTTCAGAACTGTGAGAAATAAATTTCTGCTCTGATAAGCCACCCAGTCTATGACTTTGTTATAACAGTCCTAAGTCAGAAGGACATTTTTGTAAATGTATACCTAACGCACCAACTCCCCAAGATGACCTTCCAACCTTCCAACCCCTGTTCTCAATCTTGTCCTGAGTTCCTGCTGCCTTTTTCTAAAGTTTCCATAGTAGTCCTCTTGTGTTAAGTAAAAATAACAACGTTATGAGAAACATGAGTGGCCACAAAAGGAACCCAGATATTTTAAAACAAAACCAGGCCTCTCTTATCAATTCATAGTTTCTTAAACTTAGATTTCTCTCTTCACTATCAGTTTGCTGTCTGTGCTTTTGTCTGAACCTATGTTGTTACTGCATCTAGTGTGCTATCAACATTGACAGTACTATTGAAGAATATTTTCAATATTTCTTCAGAAGGTAACAAAATCTACTCTTTCTGCTCAATGCTCATACTACCCAGGGAGCATCATTTTCGCCATGCCTGTTACTTGGAGAGCTTTATTTTCTCAGGATAATTGGTGTTTCTGGGGTAATTTCTACCTAGACCCTCTCCCAACAATCCATACTAAAAAAATTATCACAGTATTTCTAAACACCTGTATTAATAGAGGATAGGATCACCTACTTTATTACATCCATTCATGCATTTTTCTCTTCAAATACTTTTCCAAACAACTAGTAAGGAGGATATGGTTATTAAACACATGTTACTTTTTTACCAGTGTATCTATTCTTTGGACAGTCAATTTTATGAGAGGTCAGTGAGTTAATTTGTCTTCATATGCCTCAGGAAAACTAGCAATAATATTTCTTTATTGCTAATTATTCTTAAGTTTTGTATTAATAAGTTGCAGCTTTCAAAACCATTATAGAGGCCTCTATATCGCTGAAGAAGCCAAGATAGCAGATGGTAAACTATACTACAGATTGTATATACATCCAGAATCTTAACTAATAAGAAGAGGATTAGTGAAGCACATTGAGGACTTATCCCCGTTGCTAAGCTGGCAATAATGAGCTCATATATTGGAAATCAGAGCACTCCAAAAATCCAGGAATTTTTTTCCCTTAACCTGCAATTTAAGTCTTAAATCTTATCACTTTCACTAAGGATCGCTTATATAATCTATTTACATATAAAGTTACATTCTAATAATAAATAGGGACCCTCACAGAAAACACCTGTCTGAAGTCTTAATTATGCTAATGGAGTTCAAAGTGTTGAGCTTGTAATTTAGTGATTCTACATACTGATGAGAGCTATGGCGGATCCAAAATATTATGTGAGTTTAAATGAAGGTGCTTAGCCAAGTTAATCTTGTTTTGAAGTTCAAATTCAATAATATTAGTATCTAACAACCTAAATATAGTAAGCTCCTCCTCTCTTTGAACAATATATAGAAAGAGTTGATCCCTGCTTCAGAGCATTGTGTACTTAAAAACAGGAAACTGTAAATAGCACTTTAAGGTCACTGGTTTCTTGAGGTCCTTCCTCCTCTTTTCATTCACAGATATGAAGGGCTTCAGGTATTTTAAAGCCATCTGTGAATGCAGGGAAATGGAGGGATGAATGAATTGACAGGCAATTAGCTCATTTCAGGGTAAGCAGGTGGAGCCTTTGTCTTTTAAACCTTGTCTTGGGTGCTTTCCTAAGCAGCTGGTGAAGAAAAAGAGATGATCATTTATTTCGTTTACCCTTTTCCTAATCTCCCTACCACTGGAAAATGATTCAGACTAAAACATGTCTGAGTATATTTGGTACTCATAAATGCCAATATAAGAATCACAAACAATAAGTACATACAAATAGAGAAACAATATGAGATACCATAGAAGATGAGTTCGCTTTTCTTCTAAGGCAGATTTAGATTTTCTTGATTCATTTTTAACACACCAGTAAGGAATCTGGTGGATAGATGAAATCTCGGGTATTTCCTGAGAGTAAGGAAAATTCTACCAAAATAATAGGGAAGTGTGTTGTGGCCAATTTCTCTAAACAAATAGTTATCTCTTATACCTTATTGTCACTATGAAGTCAAAACCAAATATCAACTAAATCCTGTGTCTCCATAAAGTTGAATTACACCTCACTGTCATCTATATGGCAACCCCTTCTAAGATTATGCTAATAGAATTTTGAAGTGTTAGTAAATATTCAGAACAGAAAGAAGTGATCTCTCATTTCTATATTTTATGTAACGACCATTATATAACATTTCTTCTTGGCATTCACTCATTTGTGATTTCTTTTTAATTGAATAACTTCCAACATAGAAATGGTTTTCCTCAAACACTTTACAACATTCTAAAGTACACTGTGGTCAAAAAGCAAGGAAAACATCACATACAATTTTGATACTTATAAAAAGTTTGCCTAAATTATTATTATTTTTTGCTCTATATTTTTTCTTTGGTAATTTTTAGGAGCAATATTGTTCCTTCTCTCATTCTCAACAGGATTAAGGTTGGAATCAGGCCACGGGAGCATCCATGAGAATACAGGTGTGCTGTTGACATCCAGTACGAGCCGTCACTTTCTGCCAGCTTACGTGCCAGGTATTTTCTAAGTCCTTTATGCCCATTTGCACAGTTCCACTTCACCTAGAACTGTAGGATGCAAGTGCTCATCCTCACTTTACAATTGAGGAGACTGAGTATAAAAAATAAAATTAAGAAATGTGTCCAGGGTTACATGCAGAAGTAAGGTAGTCGGAAGCGAGAGTCTATTATAATAACCATACTCTCCCATTTTGTAGAGTCAAGATAAAAAAAGAACTCCCTCAGGAAAATTGGCATTGTTGAAGCTGATACTAAAAAATTTTGTGACTTCTTGGGACATCTATAGGCTTCTGGTTATTTAAATGTATATAAATTAAGAAACAGAATATTTGACATAATTATTCTCAAACTAGTCATGCTACTTGATATTGTGTAATGTTTAACTGTAATTTTGGTTAGCTGTAAATAAGATTTTTACATAAAAAGTGAAGATATCGTTCCCTTCTTATTCTAATGAGTTACTTAATATTATATTTCAATATCCAAATTTTCAACATGTAAACATAGTATATATAGTATTGATAGTGTATACTATAATATTTATATATTAAAATATTTATTATATATTAATAAAATAGGAATATATGTTATACACACAAATGATATACAGGAAATATAAGGTCTGCATGAATGTAATTATAATAGTGTAAATATGAGAATAATGCAAAATTAGATGATTAATTTTTATTTAAACATTTAATGATGCCTTTTTATTTTCTGTGATATCATTTATGTTAATAAATTTCTTTGTCTAATGTTTAAATCACTATGAATATGTGTTTTAAATTGTAATAATTTTATACACTCATGATTAACTTTCATTTTAATTTGATACTATATGTAATACTAGTGTAGCTTAAGTAAACAATATTTTATAAGGCTATAATTTTAATATGGAATCATCCTCATAACAAATAGAAAGTAGATTATTATCTTTTTGACTTTTATGCTTACAAAGTTTTGATGTGATCATTTTTTTCAAGAGCATATAAAAACTTACATTGGAAAGTTAAAAAGACACTTAAATAGTAAATATTAGAAAGTCTGTGATAAAAAAATTGTGTAAAACAAGTCACTATATCTTTAGAAAACCACAATTTTTTCCCCTTTTCAACTTCTAGAATAATTTCTTTCTTGGAGAATTTCTCTTTTTCAAGCTATTTCCTCTCATCCCAAAACAAAGTAGGCCATTTAGGATGTGTTCATCATAAATGAAATAATTGATGTTACTGCAAATTTATGCAGGTTTTTCTAAATTACCCTATTTTGATTTTACATTGCATTTGTAAAGCAAAAACACAGTTAAAATAGTTTACAGAAAGCAAATGTTTTAAACTTATAAATAACTGCAATAAAAATTTGATTACCATTTTTATTTAAATCAATACTGAGTAAATACCCTGGCTGGTTTGGCTCAGTGGATTGAGCGTCGGCCTGCGAGCTAAGTGTCGCTGGTTCGATCTTCCAGTCAGGGCACATCAGAGAAGGAAAACTCTGATTCCAAAAAACCTCCGCTGCCTTGCGGCATACCTCTTCAGGGGAAAGGCTAAGGGAGTAAACCCCGACAGAAAATCCGGAGCCGGAGTCCCTAAGGCGGTTTGACGTTGTAGTCAACACCGGCAACTCCTGCGGAGCACCTGAAGCCAAGCTGTATTGACTCCGTCTTTCCCTTGGACCCTTCAGCTGCGAAGAGAGGGGGGGTCTGCTGCATGGGCAATAGCAGACCCTCCATATCACCCTGCCCAGGCTCTGTAGCTTCAGCTTCACTGGAGAGGACACTCCAGCGTCATCGCAAGATGTCGATTCAACACGGGAGGAGACAGATACCGTGTCACTCCCAAGTCGGACTGCACAGCCATTCTTGGCTACACCATCGTCTCTCGAGACGGACGGCTGCCGACGACGACTGAGTAAAGGAGGCAAAAAATAACGAGAGATTATTTTCTTATTTGTATTAAAATTTTGAGAGTGAGGACTATGTTTATTCTATTTTCTACCATTATAAAGTACTGTACATATCATCTAATTGTTTTTGTTTAGCCAATATTTTGTAG
Source organism: Furipterus horrens (assembly GCF_987537825.1). Lineage (NCBI taxonomy): Eukaryota > Metazoa > Chordata > Mammalia > Chiroptera > Furipteridae > Furipterus > Furipterus horrens. Next base: position 16,974,128 of record NW_028327171.1, read on the forward strand.
AGTTTATAGATCAAGATTTAGAAAACCTAAATCATTGCTTTAAAATAAAATTGCCCATAATATATATTTCAAACTTTATTTATATAAAGTTGTGCACATATTGAGTGGCATTTTGAATATACACTGGAAATTACTTCCTAAAGAAATATGTTAAGTTAGCATTACACACTAATCAGAGTATCCATTATACTAACAGTATTAGGTATGTTTTAGCTTTAAAACTCAGTAAAAGTAAGTAAATATTAGGTATGCATAATTTGACAATTTAAGTCCAGAGATTTGAAATATATACACATTTAGTAAATGGCAAACTGTAATTCAGTCCCAAGTTTTTCAGCCTCTGAAACCAGTATGTATTCATTTGCTGATATTGAGCATATTATTGACTTCTGAATTTATCTCTCTGCCTCTTCGTATAGAACACACCACTGTTCTCCTATTTAGTCCAGTCTGATCCTTTCCCCTATTTTTTCCCCTGTGTTGCATTTACTTCTTCATCCTCCCCATTTCCTTTCCCTAATTTTTAAATACAAAACTAAATTTATTTTATAAAACAATTGCATTATTTACTAATTTATAAGATAATAATTATTCTTATATTTTTGAAAATCTATTATAGGTGCATAACTTGTTTCCTCGTAGACCTATGGTATCTCACTTAGTGTGATTTATTCCTATTAGCCTTTACAATAGATGAAACAAACCTGACTAAATAAAGACATAAAAAGGACACTGGAGATTATTAATATTTATCTATCTGCTCACAGATCTGTCTCGCCTTAATTCTTTTACAACATTCATAAGAATCTGCAATCTTTGTTAATATTTTCCAGTAAATATATCTCTGAGTTTATTCATTATGCCCATGAGGAGATTTCTGGAGCTATTTTCCAAATGTCTATCAAAAAGTAAATAATTTCAATGAGTCCACTGGTTTTCATGGAGGACATATGTCATATAGGTGGAATTCATTCCGAGGTAGAAAAGGACAGGGGTTATTATCCAAGAGCAACTGTTCCCTTTATTGCAATGAATAAGGAGTGCACAGAAATCAAGGACCAAAAGAGGGCTTGTCTTCTGCCTCTTATCATCTTGATAGCATAAAATACGATTAAGACGTTTTTTTCTCAGTTAAGAGTGAAGTCTCTGCATTTGAACACTGACCAATTTTCTAATTTTCTGATAATAGACAACTTTTTTAAAGCATTTGCACTTCATTTTTACCTTTTGCAAATTGAGGCTATTACTGATCTCCACCTCTAAGTTTCTGTGTGCATGAAGCTTAAAGACGTAGATATCTGGAAAGTGCTTTAAAAAGTGTATGAAACAGAGTAAGTACTCCATAATTACCTATGTTTCATTCTGATATATTATCCCTAAAATCCGTGAGTATTTTTCTGAGTACAATATTGTTACATTAATCTCCCTTTTATTATATTCATATTAAAATTAGTTTTTAAGGTATATTCACTTATAAAAATTCTATTTGTCTTTCAAATGTAACTTTATTTCTGCCTTTGTTTGTTTTAATCTACTATTGTATTTCTAAGGTGAAGTTCCCGTGCTTCATCATAAAAAAATACTGGAAATTGACTTTCACTCATTACTCTCAACTTTCAGTTCCCCAGTGCCAAAATCAGACTAGAAAAGCATTGCACTTTCTGTCCATAATATTCTGAGAGATGATATATCACTGTATTAAATTAAGAGCCTGTCATATATTTTACTTTCAGCATAGTGCAAGGTATTTAGATAGCTCAAATGGAATATAACAAATAATCTTGCCATTTGAGAATTTATTGTTTCATTTTCACATGAAACATATATTTGAGAATTTATATTTTGTTATTTTATAATCATAGTGTAAAATAGTAATAGCTTTTTAAAATCAGTAACAGTCACATCCAAAAACAGAACCATATTTTTCTTACATGTGATTTTTATACATTTTTATTTGTCAATCAACAATTTTTAGTAAATATACTGTTCTACAGAATGTACATAAAATTTTTATATAAGCTTTAGTATGACCCACATAACTAAAATAAATAAATAGTATTTTTTTCTCTCTCTCACATGACTAAATATTAAATTCTAGAATAAATACCTAATTCTAGAGAAGGCAAAGCTATAATGACAGGTGAGTTGTGGCCAAGAGTTGAGGGAGATGAGACAGAGCCACAAAATGGCATAAGATAACATTCTGTGGTTAATAAAATATACCCTATGTTATGATTTAATTGTGCTGATAGTTATAAATATATACATATGCAATTTAATGAATTTTAATATATATAGTAAAATATATACATAACCAGAAAAACCCAAAATTTATTTATTAAAAATTATGTATTTATTCTTACATGTTTAAACTTCAGTCACCTTCAAAGTCTTCTCCATTTGATGGAACACACCTATTGAGACATTTTTCCACTGCTCAAAACAGTTTTTGAACTCATTGATATTGATAGATTTTAGTGTTTCTGCCATTTTTTGCTTCATTTCTCCAGATGAGATTTGGTGAGTAGGGAGAGTAGGGCACAGGGGTCATGCTATTTTTGGTCAAAAACTGTTGAACACTCAGTGTGGTGTGGGCAGGTGTGCTGGTAAATCACCCATCATGAAATGGGCAAATGTGTTGAATCTTCAAGAAAAATTCACTGAAGCCAAACACAGCCTCTCACAACATCACCAGCTGGTACACTGATACAGATGGGTTCCAAGAATACTCACCTTGCAGGGGAAAGCCTGTACTATAAAAGGGCTACCCTTCCAGAAGCTGCTTGATAACAGCATTATGTACAGTGTGTGTGTGTGTGAAAATTCATTAAATTACATACTTAAAATTGATGGTGGGTAATATTTTGTGTGTATAGTTCAAAACAGGTTAATAAATTCTTTAAATAACAAAAATCATAATATCTACTATGCAAATTATTTAAAGGAAAATCTGCCCTGCTCAAAGTCCTGTGGAGGATTCAATCTTATGTGATTGATTCTTTATTTGTCAAAACTTGCAGACAGACAATCCAGGTAGTACAAAGATCTCCAGGTTGGCCTATCCATTCAAAGCTGGTAGTTTAAATCAGATTATTTCAACTCTTACATCTGGTCAGCAAGGGAATAACAATTTATTCAATAACAAAAGCAGGTTAGAGGAAGAGTGACTGAGAATGGAATTTTAAATTTTTGTTAATCTTCATAAAGGATTATTTCTAAAGATTTTGGAATCTCTTTAGACACATAACATCAATGTACAGGCTCCATGAAACTTTCCAGTCCTATGATTACTGTTCTTGCTTTTTCTGTATTTGTCTCCTCCATTTTGTTTAAAACATGTCCTTGAACAATTCTATTTCCTCATGCTTGAGATAGGAAAAGTAAATTAATTTTTTTTGCAATTAAAAAGGCCTAAAAGAACTTAGATTATATATTTATTATAAAATCGAATGTGCATATCAATTGTTGCCCCGAGAAATCCCTTCTAGTTTCAATCTTGGCCAACATTTTGGAGATCATTTTGGGATGTTATGAATAATTTAATAGTATTGTAGTGCCTGGTTTTATCTCACAGAACACAGTGTCTAAAAAGCTAATGGTACCTAATCTACAAAGCGGGCTAATTTCCATGTCTCTATGATGCATTATACTACTACCGAGCAAAGCTCATAAGCCTACCTTTGCTGATCTGCGATTTCCTCTCCCACATTAAATAAAATATAGTAATCTGATGTTAATTATTTATAGTAGTTGACGAATGACACATCTTATGTTCTAATAATGTGCTAATTCTTACAAAATTCACTGTTTTCCATGCTTTATAGATCAGCTCACTTAATCTCCCAGTAGTCTCTTTAACACTTGAGGAGACTAAGGAAAAAGGAAGTCCATTGACCTGCTAGAGGACTAGCCCAAAGTAAATAGTGCAGCTGGTATTCTACTGCAAGACGCAGAACTCCAGAGTCTAAAGAAAAGCACAGCATTTCTATAAATGAAACAATGTGATTTAAATGACAAAGTACAGTAAAATATATACTTCTATAAAATAAATTAATATTTTAGTCAAAATTTTTGAAGTTTAGCTGATTACTTATAGAAAAGTACCAGCAGAAAAGTTTTATACATGCTCCACAAGTCAAAATGGACACTAGTTGAGACTGCTTTATACCAAATATCTCAGATCAGAGTAATTAATAGTAATTACTTAATAGGAATCACAGTCATATATGACCTGAATGGCCAATGCAGGATTTGCTCAGTAGAGTGCCATAATATACATACATACACAAATGCACACATGTACATACCTATGCTCACACACACATATACTCATATTGTAACCATGCAGAAACTCCATTTCTTTAATAGGAACTTTTCTCTTTCTTTTTTTTCCTTCCAATTCAAAATAGCATAACCAGTACCCTGACTCACACACCTCCCTTTGTTGCACCGAGGACAAGGAAGATCTAGTCAGCATCAAATAATTTTAGGAATGAAGCCTCAGTACTGATGACAACATTTCAGTCAAACTAGAGATAGCATCTAGGCCTGAGTTTTATTTCAGCTCCAGACCCAGAAAAGCAGAACAAACCCATGGACTATACCCCTCTGAACCAGAGGGACACACCATAGCTGACCTCTGGACCAGATGCAATGATGAACTAACTACTCCCTACCCTGGCTCCAGCCAATATAGAGCCTAGGACCCCAACTCCTTTAGCCACCACTATCAATGATTTCCCCCATGTAACCCACCTCCTGGAAGCCATCCGGTAGCCAGGTCTTTGACCATTAGCTCACTTGTGACTATGTGCATGGTACCACTTCTTCAAAGAATAAACCCTTATTTTCTTGGCTGTAAATGCCTGTTTAATTGGGCTTTGATGCACACAGACAAAGGGACTCATTTAGTCCAGTAACTTACAGGATACATAAAATTGTTGGATTAATATGTACATGTCCATAAGCACATTCCATCTTTTACACTTACTTGTTTTTAGGGAATATTTTCTATTTAAAACAACTATTGAGATCTCTAAAGATCAACATTGTGGTTTTCTCCAAAAAAAGAAAAACAGAAAAATCAAGATAGTAAGCTACAGGTAAAATGGTGATTTTTATTAGATAGTTTATACTTAAAAGGATTAGGAGGAGGAGAAGATTTTAAGCAGAAACTCTTTTCTTCTTCAAAAAGGTTTGTGTACTTTGTAAGTTGAAACTTCCTGAGGACACATGAACACCTGCTAGGATTTAATATTTCACTCTGAGACATTTTTCCTTTTAGTTGCAAGTGTCTGCTGTTCATTTCAAGTATGGTTTTAAACTTTCTGTTTTTACTTTTAAATGAAAATTCGTCCTACTCTTTTTGATATGCTGATATCTTGTGATAACTCACCTTTTATTCAAACTGTAGTGAATACTTCCCTAGTCTCCTTTGCCTTTTTTTTTATTCTCCCAAAGGCATTTCCTTGAAATATAACACATGACTTTAATACATTTTTTCCATAAACCTGTGAAATTTAAAAGCCTTTGTACCCATGATCTCATTTCTTTGATTCTTTCCCACTTTAAAGCAATTACTGTATGGTTACGAAACATACATTTAGAATAATTCTTTTTTGTTGAATTTTCTAGTTTAGACAATGTAATTGACCTCTCTGCAACCAGGAAATCTTTTTGGTTTATTTTTAGCTATATTTGTCACGACCAGCTGTCGAGATAGTTAAAAATTTCCCTGGAGAATGCAGTTAAAGAGTGTTACTGAGTGTTGTATTTCAAGTACGAATTTCACAGCATTGGAACCCATGCTGGGTGCCTAGTGGCTCCACATCCAAACATGAATGGATATTGTTCTTGTTCTGTTTTGACTTGAATAGAAAGATGTTAGCAAACTATGACCAAAATAATACAAACATGATTTCTTTTATTATATATAATCATGAACAATATTTCTGGATAATAGTAAACAACATTGTGATTTTATAAATAACACCAATATTTCTACATGACTTTCAGAAAAGTTTTCTCTTAAATATAGAAAATTTATTTAGAAAATTACTGAAAGTAGAGAGAAATTAGGTCAAAATGTACTATAGATACTTTGTATTTAAAATTGAATATTAGAGTAAAAAGAATGAAGTAACTATAATTTTGAAATATGTAAGCTAAAAGACAAATAATGTAATCCTTAAAAATAATTAAATGTCTTTCTCTTTTCATATAAGACTAAATAGTGTTATAATTAAATTTTAGAAAGTACTTTTAAAATAATTCTCGTATAGGTTGTTCATAGTTTCTAAATTTCATTTAAAAAATTACAAAGGTGAACAACATATCGTTTTCAATGGCTCTTCACCCACTAACACTGAACGTATATTTGTTAGCAGTTGAACACTGAAATGGGATGGAACTAGGGCACAGGTACATATTATTTTAATGAACAATGATGTGTGAAATGAATCATAGCCCTGTCAACAAGATAATGGTGAATTATAGCCTATTTGTGGATGGAAGGCTGTGTGACAAGCACATGGAGTAGTTTGCAAAAGATGCCAGTTGAGGCTCATATTTGAAAAAAAGTAAAGAATAAAGGAAGCTCATAGATTTCAGGACATGTCCATGAAGTAAAAAAAGAAAACTCACTGAAGTCCTGTTCTGAAGGTCTGAGTTGAAATGAACATTTTATCAGTTTTCCATTGCTGCTGTAACAAATTTGCCATCAACAGTGGTTTATGACAACACAGATTTATTTTTGTACAGAGCTGTGGGTCACAAATTAGACACAGGTCTCTCAGGACTAAAATCAAGGTGTGGTCAAAGCTGCATTTTATTCTGGAGGCTCTAGGGGAAAATTAATTTCCTTTGATTAGGGTTGTCAACAGAATTCAGTTTCTCAAGGACTGGATATCACTTTTTTTCTTGCTGTCAGCTGAGGATGGCTCCCAGCTGACACAGGCTGACTGTGTTCTCTGCCTCGTGGCTCCCTTCCTTCAGTCATGACAGGTTGAGCCGCTCTCATGTATCAAATCTGCTCTTTCCGTTCATCTATCAGACTAAATGAGAAAACTTTCTCTACTTGTTAAGGCTCATGTAATTTGTGCCAACCAGGATCTCAAGTCCCCTCCCCTTAACCACACCTACAAAGACTCTTTTCCCATGAAACGGAGCATCTTCACAGCTTTCTGGTGTTAGATCATGAACATCTACGGGGAGGGAGGGCATTATTCTCTGCCTACCATGACTCTTGATATTGATTACTTTATCCAGTATATTAATTTGCTAAGACTGACCCAACAAAATACTATAGACCAGGTGGCTTAAACAATAGAAATGTGTTTTTCTCGCCTCACAGTTCTAGGTGCTACAGAAGATGCAAGTCCAAGATCAAGGTGTCAGAAAGTTTGGTTTCTTCTGAGGATTCTCTCCTTGGCTTGTTGTGTCTTCATATGGTCTTTTTTTCTGTGTGTCACTTGTTTGGTATTCCCTTTTGTGTGTCCAAATTTTCTTTTCTCAGGAGGACACCAGTCACTTCGGGTTAGGGCCCACCCTAAAGGACTCATTCTAACTGAATGACCCTTTTAAAGACCCTACCTTTAAATATAGTCACATTCTGAGGTATTGAGGATCGGGGTGTCAGTGTATAAAGTTGTAGAGGATATACTTCAACCCATAATGGACAGTAATTTTAGCATTTTTGCAAGCTAGAGGTGAGTTTAAAAAGCTACTTCTCAAATCTGTGATTGAGGAAACCACTAATTAGGTAAACCAAGAAGTTCAAGGTTACCCAAGCAGTCTATTGTATGACATGAACTCCAATCCAGTATACTACATCAACAGTGCAGACTAATTTTCCCAACATGCCATGTTACCTCTTCACACTGTCATATAATGTTAATACATACAAGGTCTCTCCAGAAGGGATCCAGCCACGTAATGTGAAAAAGAGACATTTATCGAAAAAGATACTAGGCATAAGAAACATTGTACATAGGACAATGATGCCTCAGTTCCCTTCAAAGTAGGCACCTTGGGACCTCACACAGTTCCTTCAATTGCTGTCAGCTGCCCTGTTGTATTTTCCTGAATCTCATCAAAGGTCTGAAATCTCTTAATTTTCAAAGGTGATTTTAGTTTTGGGAAAAGACAGAAGTTGCAGGGCGCCAAATCTTGGCTGTAGGGGGCTGAGTCACTTGGGTGATTTGATGTTTTGTCAAAAATCTCTGCACAAGATGTGATGCATGAGGGGGCAAACTGTTATGATGAAACTTCAATCACTAGTTGCCATCAATATGGCCTTCTAAATCATCTGAATAGTTTCTGTGGAGGAATGTTCAAGCTTAATGCAAAATTTGATGCAGATCTGTTGCTCTACTCACTCAGTCATTTTTAAAACGACGGCCACACAGTGCCATGTGCACTCAATGGCATCTACCACTCTCACTGACTAGTACAGTGAAGTCGTCATTGTTCACACATGCACATTCCATTTCACTACCCTTGTTTGCCACGTTACATCAATGTTGCACAAACCGTTCTCATTATAACAATTACTGTTTTTGTTTTTTTTGTTTTTTTTTTCTGGACAGACCTCATATATTATCCAATTTCTGTAGCAGGGCTTGATTTTGCAAAATAAGAACACAAAAACTAAGTAATGTGTTATTGCATACTGTGGCTTCTGAGTAATTATTTTTTTTAATTCATATTTCTAAGTAATCTGTTCTCATTTTTTTTTTTTGTTTTCTTTTGTTTTTCTACCAGGAGTACTTTTCTCAGGCCTCAGAAAATACACCATCTCTCTATATGTATTCTAACATACAGTAATGAAATGTCTTTGGTTCTGACTTAAAATAACTTACAATGAATTGACAAGGAAATTGGAAATTTCAGGATGCTGTGATTATATGTTATGATTTTGGGTGGTCCAGGCATCATACAGGAGGCACACACAGAGAAAGAAACAGTACATTTGAGAGGTTAATTGAGACAGTTTATTGGAGGAGATAACACTAAGTTTTTCAGGTGAAGAATAGAGGTGAGTGGAGAGAGGATGGAGAAAGCAATGAGAATCCAACAACTTGAAGGCTTTGGAGAGAGCGAAATAGAGCATTGCCAATTTAGATAATTTAAATCAAAGGATTATTCCCAGAATCTGGAATACCAGGAGTGGATTTGGAAGGCTGAGAGAAGAACAATAGCTGGCAGATGGATTCATTAGTAGACAGGTTATGACCTAGATACATAAACAAGGTCCTCAGGATGAATGCCCTAGCATGTTCTCAAGAAGAAGAAGAAGAAGAAGAAGAAGAAGAAGAAGAAGAAGAAGAAGGAGGAGGAGGAGGAGGAGGAGGAGGAGGAGGAGGAGGAGGAGGAGGAGGAGGAGGAGGAGGAGGAGGAGGAGGAGGAGGAGAAGAAGAAGAAGAAGAAGGAGGAGGAGGAGGAGGAGGAGGAGGAGGAGAAGGAGAAGAAGGAGAAGAACAATAACAACAAGAAAAGAAAAGAACATTAAGATTTCATCTCCTGAATGGTCATTCCTGAAGAGCTCTAAGTAGATAAATAGAATTATCACATCTACATTTTATCCAACAAGTCCAGTTGATGGGAGAAGTGAAATCTGAGAGTAAGAACAACATAAAAAAGCTGCAGCAATGATACAAAATAATTAACACATTGTATGGCAACAATTTGGGTGAATGCTTAAATAATACAGCTCCTTCAGACTTAACTTTCTGAGTAGGTGTTCTTTTCAGCCTTATTTTGCTAATGAGGAAGCCCAAATACAGAGAATTTAAATGATTCAGGTTGGTGCAAAAGTAATGTCTGACATTTTTAAAAGAAAGCTTTACATAGTATTTATTAAATTTTTGCCTCTTCTTATAATTTTTGATGTCACAGCGACTACTTTATACCTTATTTTTTCAGATTATCAAAGTATTGTTCATAATCATCCACAATACTTGCACCCATGTTCATCCCATCTAAAGACCACATTAGAAATGTTTTACTCTATGAGTTTCATAAAGGTGCCAATGCAAGTACAGCAGCAAAGTCTATTCAGAGCACTTATGGGGATGATGCAGTGACTGAAAGAAGTTGCAGGAGGTGGTTTTCCCATTTCCAAAGTAGGGATTTCAGTTTGGAAAATGAGCCAAAAGAGGGTCGTCCAAAAAAAATGTGATTTTGAAGTGTTGGAAGCTGTAGTCACAGAAAACCCCACCATTACCTCTAGGGAACTTGCAGAACAATTTAATGTAGCCCATACAACTGTGCTATGCCAACTGAAAGGGATCGGAAAGGTTTCAGTGGTTGGAAAATGGGTAGCACATGCTCTGTCTCCAGAGAATCTGCAACAGCGTGTTGCTTGTTGTGAATCATTGTTTTCATGACACCTTCAGGCACCATTTTTAGGTAGGCTTGTTACAGGTGCTGAGAAGTGGATACTTTACTGTAACGTTAAACACTGCTGATCATGGATCAGTCAAGGAGGAAAAAGACTTCAACAACCAAGAGGAGGACTTTATCCAAAGAAGATCACGTTGAGTGTATGGTGGGATATGGAAGGAATTGTCCATTATGAACTGTTAAACAACAATCAACAATTACTGCTAATCTTTACAGTGAACGACTTCATCATTTGAAAGCAACTTTGAACCAAAAACGACCCTCCTTTGTCAATAGAAAAGTGTCTTCTTCCATCACAATAATGCTCATGCCCACACAGCTTGACTCACCAAAAATTTCTTGAAAGAGCTTGTTGGAAAATATTACTTCATCCTCCATATTCTCCTGACCTTGCTCCTTCTGATTATCACTTGTTTTGGGAACTACAGAAGCAGTTTGATGGTCTTAGGTTGACATCAAGAAAAAAGGTTGAAAATGAGTTGGATTCATATTTTGCTTCAAAACCGAAAGAGTTTTACAAGCATGGCATTTACAAGTTAGTTGGCAGATGGAATGAGGTTCTAGAAAGCATAAGAGGTTATGTTAATGAATAAATATTTTCATAATCATGGGCTTTTTTATTTTTAAATAGACCCCAAAATCGGACATTATTTTTGCACCAACCTTATATTAAGTGATGGAGGTATGATCTGAGTTCTGATTATCTGACTGCTGAGCCCATGCTCTTAAATACTCTTAAATAGTACAAAACACATATCCTTAAAGGAAGGTAAGACAATGAAATAAAGAAAAGTCCAAAGGACTCAAGACACAGCTTGAATAGACTAAACCTATTCATAAACTGAATCTGGAAAGTGAAGGAGAAGAAAAGCTACAGCAGAAAATTTTCTGACTCAAAAAGAAAAAAAAAAGAAACAAAAAAAATATCTTACAGAAATCTGTCTTTCAATGGCAATTTGTGTATCCCTTAATTGCAAATGCTTTCATATTTACTTTTAATCTGGGGGTTTGCTTTCCCCTTTTCATATCTGACTTCAAATTCTTTATGGATAAGCATGAAGTTTTATTTTTCTTTGTGAACTCCCAAAACCTAGCTCCTAGTGTATTTCTTTTCCTTGTGGGAGGGGGACAAATTTTCCTCTACCCTCAAGATTCTTTTGGCTGGTCTAATCACATAGAAATGAATTGGGTTAGCATGAAAAAATAACCAAGTTGAATACACACATATGCATGGGAACACACCTACCTGGGAGAGTCAGAGACACCTACCCTCCTCACTTCAAGAGTTTCAGAGATAGAAAGGCAATGGGAGTATATCAGATTCTGAGCTAGGGATGAAGTAAGGTGCCTTGGGGGCTGTAAAGGGTCTATGCAGGATAAGAAGAGTAGGTGCTTAGTATATAGAAGTTTGTCTTGCCCTATAGATAGGTCAAAAGAGGTTATTGCTGATTATTTCTCATTATATACAAGGCCCCTCTTTCAAGTTCTTCTAGGTAGATAAGGGAGAGGTACAAACTTCCCTTGAGACAGAGGCTAAAGTTGCCTTTAGCTCAAAACAATCTGTATATCATAGAGCCACATCTTGGGGTGACTCATTCTGAACCACCATAAAATATAGGGGGTATACAATAATTTTCCTAATAATAAAATAGCCTAAAGTCTTTGATTTCAAAAACTAAAGCCTCAATTTTTACATAGAAAGAACATCTAGTAATTTTAACAATTAAACTTTGAGCAAAAGAGAAATTTAGCAGGGTTTGAGGACAAACATATTCCATGACCAAAAAAACAAACAAAACCAAAGAAAAAGAAAGAAAGAAACGAAAAAAATCTTCTTTTTCTTACTTTTTCATTCACTGGATAGGATCTATAAATATAGTTACTGTGCGCAGGCTCTTTCCATGTAATGTAGACAGTGATACTGTCAGAGAAATAAGGCAATCTGGCTAATAAATGACCATTCCATATCTTAAGATAAAAATAAATTTCACAAAGAAATAAGAAGTAATTTTTTTTCTTTTAAAATAAAGGAAAAGTATGCATATAAAATGAATATGTTTGTTGAAAAAGATTGTTATATCGAAACCTACCATAATAATATGTAAGAAGACACATGCATTATTCTCTGATAGATATACTTATTTTATAAAGAAGAGCTTAAACAAATGTCTTGTTAAGTACTTCTAAAAAGTCAGTCAAGCAACAAATATTCAAAAATGAAAAATTAATTTGACATTCACCAAAATGTCAGTAGAGTATCTTGTCATCTTACCTAGCTGACAAAATTATTTAGACACTTAAGAGTACATTTGTAGATAATTTATTCTGAAATATCCATCATGATGTACTTCTACTTGAAAGCAGATTTTCTACTACCATCTTGCTCCCGCGTGGACATAACAGCCAATTTAGAACACCTGTTCTTAAATATTTTTAGTTCCAGATGGTCTAAGTTTTATGGGGATGAATTTTGGATCTCAAGCTGCACATGTTGAAGTACTTAACTAAAATCAAAACTTATTTTTGAGGGAAAAAGTAATATATGTCATCCAACCACATGAATTCCTGTGTTCTATGTCCCTATAAAAATGAACTAGTCACTCATCAGAAGGAGAATTCAGGTCAAAGTCCTACATTTTCAGGACATTATATCAATAATACTACCTCGATATTTCTTGCATAAAACATGTGAGTTATCCTTTATTCACCAAGATAGAATATTGACTTCTCAAGCTCTGGAAAGGATTTAGCCATAATTTAGCTATGACCTTGTTATTCTAATGCTTGTTTGACACATTTAAGATCTTAGAGAAACTCTGTTTCTTTAAGGCTTCAAAGTTCTAGCTCTTGATTAACTGGATTATTAGAAAGCAGTTTATATACATTTTTTATGTTAGTCTCTACAGAAACACATTTATTGAGTGATGGTTAATGTCATACTTTAGCTTTTAAACAGACACAAGAAAGTAAAATATTTGCCAAATTTTGTCATATATGACCAAAAATAGCTTTGATGAATGTCGAGTTGATAAAATTCTTCCAGAAATAATTTCTAGTTGAAAAGGCTTGGTTTTCCTAATATAATTGACTTATTTAATAATATATATACATATGTAAATAATATATATTAAATTTATTATATACACATGCTTATACATACTTAAGTACACACACACACACACACACACACACACACATATATATATACATGCATGTGCTTATATCCTATTCCTTCTGTTTCTCTAGAGAACAGTGACTAATACAGAACATTTTCTAATTATCATTATTGTTGTCTGTGTCAAATAGAGAGGACTTTGCAGTTAGGCATTATGCATCTGTTACCTTATTTAATTATAAAAACAAAGTGTGAACCTAGTATCACGTACTTTATGGATGGGATACTAGACCTCGAGGCATTAAATAACTTGCCAAACATCACTAGTAAATGTCAGATCCTAACTTGGACACAAATCATGCTAACTTCAGAAATATGTAACTTCTGTACCTCTAAGATATTAGAAGTTAAGAATGAAATTGAAAGCTATGACTAGACTCAGAAGTCTTAAACGCTACCCAGTCATCCACTCTTCCAGCTGAGGACAGGTGTCAAATATCACTCCACAAGAATTCAGTTCACCTATAAAAAGCTTAGTAAAACAAGATTTAGGTTTAAACCAGAGGTGGGGTCCGCCGATGTGTATCTAAATCATAGTTTCCGGATTCACAGACTGTTGAGAGTTAATTATATAAAAACAAATTAAAAAATAAAATAACAACAGCTGCACTTAGCAAAGAAAAATGAGAAATGTATGGATTTGAGGTTTTAATATACAGTTCATGTCTTGGGCTCTGATTAATCATATTAGTAACTTCTTTTCCCTTGAAGCATAGAAAACGAGATGGCTAGAATGATGTGTTAGAGGAAGAATGAGAAAGTTCCTCCTTCCTCATATTAAACAAATGTGGATGTTGATTATTAATCAGTTATATAATTAATAGTATGATCCTTGGATGAGTTACTGAATTTTATTAATCATATAATTAATTCACACGAATCTGTGATGATAACAAAGATTTACCTTCAGGATTAATGTGCACATAACTTCAGTACCTAGCAATACTGATTGGTTAATAAATGTTAACTTTCTTTCCTTCTTTGGAACAGCTGAACCTTCAGTCAGAGGATAATGTTATCACCTTCTAGCGCTTAATATTACTCCAATTTTCTCATTTGCAGAAAAAAGAAACATAAAGTTGAATTCGATATTAAAGAAATTGAATGCAAAGACGTTCTATAAAATTATTAATCAACTATGTTCTTATGAAAATAGCTTCTGTATCAAAAACACTTCTTCATAAAAGCACAGATCACTATTTTGGTACATCCCATTGCATTTAGCATTACTCCCCCCAACCAGGATGGGTTTCACAGGCTTGAATGTAGAAGAAGCCCATACTTGGCTTAATGCTGTGCTGTTGATGTCTTGAAATTTCTAATTTTGAACAAGGGGTCTGCATTTACATATTGCACTGGGCCCCCCAAATGATGTAGCTGGCACTCTTCTGCTTACTCTTCCAGCATCAATTAAAATCAAATTAATCAAAACCCAGTTATCTCTATCTGTTACACAAAGAAATTGAGAATCCCAGAGTATCACCAACTTAGAAATGTTCATTAACATTACATACGTTTTTAACAGTTCTGTGCCCCTAAACCAAGGAGTGTTCTCCAAAAATCTAGGCTTCAGAATGTATTTGGTTTTGTACTGAAAAAAATTTCACCCCTAGCAGTGCAGGGACTCAAACTCTTAAGTGTCTCCTCTGCTGCACCTAATGCTTCCTCAAACACCTCCGTCAGTTGCTGCTGTATGGTCTGTGTGTGAAGGAAGGGAAGTGAACAATCAATACTCTTGATTGTTTTTCTGAATTCTTATTCTTTTTCTTCTATCTGCAACTGTCCCAGCTCCTTTATGGGGTTTTCTAAAAATTTTTAACTCTCCTCCTAATGATCAATGACAAATCTGCAATTTGTTAGGTTAGGAAGGTTAATTCTTCCATTCATTCATTTAATAATAGTTATTGAATCACTACAGTTACCCTAGCATTCTTTCAGGCACAGAGAATGTAACAGTAGGGAAGCTACAAAGTCCTCTCTTCGTGGAAGCTTAAAAATGAGCAGTCATTTCTACCTTTTACGTTACTGACACATATAATGTCAGAACCACAGGGACAAGATAAACCCATTAATAGCTTAGATACTTTTCATTCTGAATACAATAAACATTTTTGTTTTCCATGGTAAAATTTTAGGATTTATTTATTTACTTAGCTGAAAGGAAATTATGATGTCAACAATTTTAGGGATGATGAAATATTTCCTTACACATGAATTTCTTTTTAATGTGAATCTATTCACTTATTTGTTTTACAGTATTTATTGTACACTTCCAGAGTCCATGAAAGGTACTAAATGTCAACTGAAATTACACCTGAAAACAATCTATTGGGGAATATAGCTATGATTAAATCAGACGTCAACTGGGGTTATAATATCTTTTGAGACTTAATAACATTTATTTGAGTTTCCTAAGGTGTGCCCTATAGAAAATTCAATACCTCTGCCACATACTCTATGAGCTATCTCTTCCTTAAGGTTTTGTTGCTAGTTCTGCTTTCAAATTCTTTTTGCTGATTCATGTAACTCATTTTTACAACCATTTCCTCTCAGCCTCTTACCAATTCAGTTATAAAACGCAGTTCTCATCAGAGGACATAGCATATATCATCATTTGAAAACCAGTCACTTGTACTGCATAACTTACAAGTGAATATCAAATATTTTATTATTATTTAGCAAGAACTTTATTCTTTATCAAGAATGGTTTTATATCAATTATTTTGGATACTCACTCTAAAAATTAAATATTTTTTCTAATCAAATTTCCACAGAAAGTCTAGCGCCAGACAATAGTTTTATTTCATTTTTGCATTTCCCCCTTTGGGTGTTTAATCCAGTCTGTAAAAGACTACTCATTTCTTATCAATATAGTTTTAGCTGATTTGCATTTTATTGTCTTATAATCGCCTAACTCAAACCATGTTATAACAAAAAGTTCAGTTTTATTTCTAAGAGGTAATCTATAAAAAGCTAAAATAACACTTTCAGAAAGTTCTATAATTGAATGATGTAATATAATATAATACAGGGTGGTTTACAGTTGTGAGTACATGAAACACAGAGTTTATTCTTGTACTGTTATTAATTTTATTGTATTTTTTCCATATGAACAACCTAAACTTAATTTTGCCCACACTGTATAAAACAATATAATATAAATGCCCAAGGGCAGAGAAGTGCAGAGTACTATGTAACCCATGGGAGCATTTGGGGGGAACTAGGGTGAGCTGGTTTCCTACTTAACATGGCACTTAAAATGAGAAGAAATAAAACTATGTTATATACAGATAGTCCATGATTTAAGATAGTCTGACTTCCAATTTTTTGACTTTGCGATGGTGGAAAGGTGACAAACATTCAGAAGATACCACATTTCAAAATTTTAATGGTGATCATGAGGTGTAATCCTGCATCACGATGCTGGGCAATAGCAGCTCCGGTCAGCTACGTGACCGTGAGGGTAATCAGCCAATACTCTGCAGTGTACTGTTTTGTAATGGTTTTTTTTGTTTTAGTTCAATGCTTCAAATGTTCTTCAGGGCCAGGGTGCTTTCAGCTGTGTATATTAATGAGAAGTAGCCAAACAGCCTTTCTGTTTTTCCCTTTCACTACAGTACTCATTAATTACATGAAATATCTAACGGTTCATGGTAAAACGAGATTTGTCTTAGATAATGTTGCCCAACTGTAGGTTAATGTAAGAATTCTGAGCACTGTTCAAGGAAGGCGAGAATAAGCTCTGATGTTTGATAGGTGAGTTCTATTAAGTGCATTCTAAACTTACAATATTTCCAATTTACAATGGATTAACAGGGTGGTAACCCTATATGCATAGTTAAGAAAAGCACTAAGTATCCAGAATTAATGTTGAGAAGATGTTCTTGTGGGAATGGCTGGAATTTGGTATGCTTTGAATGTGGAACACAACAAGATGGACGCAGGAGGCAAAGGAGAACAAAAATATCATCACTCGGGATATACACTGTTGCTATTAAAACATGTGAGCTTTTCTTAAAAATTAAAGCATCGGAAGGGTTTTAAACAAACTGGTCATTTTCCACTTCAGAAAATTTACTATGTCCACAATATAAAAAAATGGATTGGAGGGGGCAAATGTGAAACTTTGGAAACTAGTTAGGAAGTATTGTGGAAAATGAGATGATAAATGATTATGGTTTAAAGCAGGATAATAGTATAGGGAATAGAGAAACAGAAAGGTGTAAGAGAATTTACTATGAGCCAATGTTAAATATTAATTAAATTTTGAAATTCACTGCGCATTGGATAAATTGGTTGATTTCTATTTTAGACATTAAAGGCAAAGTCTATCTGGCTAAACCGATTGTTTGATATTTAAGTGTGTTTTGTTACCTGGCCCCAAGATTTGATCTACACTTTGGAAATGATAGATAATGAGTAATTTGAGTAATGTCTCTTATAGTTTGAAGTTTGATTTTTGTAGACAAAATGCCAGTAAAGAAAAAGCAATGTTAAATGAGATTCCTTCTAAAGCATCCCTTGTGATGGTTACACAACCAGGCACGTCTCAAATTTCAGTGTGCATACAGATGACCAGAATCTTATTATAATATATATTCTAATCCCATCTTTTTAGAGAAAGACATTTTTAATAAGTTTTGATATGATATTTTTCACTTTTAAGAAATCTCCAACTGTTGCTGATATTCTTGCTTGTGGACTATCAAGGACCTAACTTATACCTGAAAAAAAATTCCTAGTTAAACCAAGTTCATTGACAATCCTGGCATTAGCGCAAATAAGAGAGTACTACTGTGTCCAGATTTAAGTTAAATGAAGACTTACCTTCATGTTTGATTGTATACTTTTACTGATCTCCTAATCAGAGAGCCCACTTAAGTTCAAGTTGTCCCTGCAAAGTGAAGGATAAATGAAGCCTATTCTGTAAAACTCCTTGAATTAATTTGGGATGAGTGATTGGTCTATAGAACTCTCAATATCTCTCAGTGGCCAAAATTAACACCATTTAGTCAAATTTAAAAGTGACAGTGTGATATGGCTATATTGGCAAGCAAATTTCTTTTACAATTAATAAAAATACAGGTGGTTTATAATAGCATAACTTCAAATTTAGAAGATTTTCTCCTATTGTTAAACATAGTTACACATTTAAAAAAAGATGAAACCACAGTGTGTGATTTTTATAAATGATTCACAGATTTATTAATGATTTTGAGCAGTTTATCTGTGAATATAACTGTCATTTAAGAAGATTCAGTGTCTTTCTCTTATTTTATGTCTAGTTTTCTTTTGAAACATAAGAAAAGAAACTACAAGATGAATGTTATTCTATAAGCTTGTTTCTGGCCATAATTACAAAAGAAAATGATTATTTTATTTAGTAAGAATATGTAAATTATTACCAGTGGTGAGACCATGAATATAAGCGAACTGGAAGAGTTCCACATGACATAAAAACATTTAGGAAGAGTGAGAAAATTACTAGCCGTGTAATGTGAGAAATATTCATGCAATTTGGTGTATTTGTTTTACACTTGGATTACACTAATTATTTGTAAACTGTAAACATTTTTCTCTTTTCACTGCTCATGCTTCCTATTTATCTATGCAATGAAATCAAATACACATGAATGAATAGAATATTGTTTTTCTAATTATTTGTCCATTAGCAATAATGAGGATTCTGATTCTTCTATTATAATTGTAAAATTATTGGTTTGATACAAATAACATATGTCAGGAAAGAAAAAGTTTCCTTCTACTCTTGTAGGTTCTTTGGCTGGTCTAATAATCAAATTAACATGACAGATTAAGAGGAGAAAAACCAAGTTTAACTTCATACAACTGTGTTGGGGGCTCCCTGAGAACGTGAGGCCAACAGGCAGTAAGGGGATTGAGACTCATAGGCCTTCCAGAGATAGGGAGAAGAGGTTAGAGATCTGAGACTTCAAAGAGGAAGAGGACGATTCATGAGGAGATGAGAAGAGAACACATTTGATAAACAAGTGCGTGCCATGCCATGCCAAGAAGTCTTTCTGATGTAAAAAGAAGTTATCTTTCTTGCTTGTACAGCCTCCCTTTCTAAATTATTTTAGGCAGCTAAAGAGGGAAGGTAAAGTGAAACATTCCTGAAGCTTTTGTTTCTTAAAAACAAACAGTCTGAAATCATCCTCATGACAATGAGATACATTTGGAATGGCAAGATTTTGCTCCCCTACATACCTAATGACTATACTAAGTCAGAGAGTGACAATATAGATTTACCATGTAGCAGAACATTGTGTTTGGACAAAATTGCTTTAAAGGAAAAGACTAATAAAACAACAACGAAAAGTAACTGAAAAAAAAATTTTATTGCCTTTGCATTTCCAAGACTTTTCTAAAATTCCCTGTTGTCACTAAACATTATTAGAAAATATACCTGTTTAGTAGACATATTGAATTTTCAAGAAATTGAATTACTAATAATAATTTAGTAAGTAGAGGGTTATTACCTCATACGAAGTAGCAAAATCCATTTACACAACTAAAATCCATTTAAAAGCCAACATTTTCTTTTAGCATATTGTTTATTACACAAACCTTCAATGGCAGTAAACTCACCTTTTATGAAATAAGTAATTTTTTTCTAACTTGATGGCTGCATGTAATAATGCCTAGAATTATTATTTTAAAGAGGAGAATCATTGGCCCTCTTCAGCCCACAGACCTCTCACATAGGCCTTGAACCATGGGGTGCATTGATTTCAGACAGTCTTCTATTTTTAAAAAATTATGGGTTGGCGTGTCATGTCAGTGCATATAGTAAAATAGGAATGAGCAAAGAAGACTAAAATGGCACCTGTGCAAAAGTGACACACAAATTTGTGAGGCATTCATATTTTTCATTTATAATAAAAATTAAAGAACCTAAGTTATTTTTTTAAAAGACTGAACTGAATGATGTCTAGTTAGGTTGAAACAAATGGCATATAAATAAAATTAAAATAATGTAATTCTACTAAAGTTAAAACTCACAAAAATGAAGTAACTTATAATTCTAAAAAAATCTTTCCTTGGTATACAGCCAAATGTTAATTTTTAACTAATGTATCTGCCTTTTTTTTTTTTTTTTACTTAGAACTCGGTTTATAAAAAGTAGCTTAAAAAAGCACTTTCATAATTCACAAAATATCCAGATTACCTACTTTGCATTAACCAAATCCATGATAGAATTGTTTAATTTTTAGTTTCATTTTGTCTGGGTAGACTTCATGCTGATATTGACATATGATGTAACTATAGCATTATTAACACTTTGCTTCAAATAAAAGTAAATCCAGGCTTATATAAGGAGAGATTTTATTTTTAAAAAACTAAGATAATAGGGAATACAGTCAGAGCTCAGCAGAAATCTGGAAGTGTCTCAAAATCAAACAGAAAAAAAAAATTTTTAAATGGAGAACGATAAGCAGAGCTTAGTAGAAACTTACAAGGGGAACTTGAAAGAGTCAGGGGAAGAGAGGTAAATAGTATAAGAAAAGCCACCTGAGAGGAAATGTGTTTCTTGGGTCAACTGATTTTGGGATAGCTGATAAGAGGGGCATATTCTGAATCTTTGTCCTTGCCCAAGACTGGGTACAAGCCAAAGTTCAGGGGTCTGTGGGAAAGAAAGAAGCCTGGATACAGGCTGGTCAAGGCAAAACAGGGAGTAAGAAATCGCTAATACCTGGCCAGGAGCTGTAACAGTATACCTGGTGTGCATAAATATAGAACTGATGGTCCATTATTTGACTTTGCTTGTAATAAGCTAACTCAGTGGGTTAGTATGTAGCTGTGGTATCAAAGAAAGATATTTGGTCTTTATCCTCCTTCCTGGCATCCGAAAACAGAATTCTTAAAAACCTTGGAATCCCCTGAGTGATAAGTGTGATAGTCCGCTGTTCCAATGAGGTCACTCTCTTTGAGCAGGACACTAGATAGCTTCAGGATGGGGGCTGCTTGATAGCAATGTCACACCTTAATTAGAAGTTCAGAATTTTCAGCCCGACCCCTAACTTTTGACGAGCTGGAAGGGCTAATGATCAAATTAATCATCAAGAGCCAATAAAATCACCATAGAAAAACGCTAAGAGATAGGATTCGGATTCGAGAGCTATCTAGGCAGAGTCTCTGGGAGGATGGTGTACCTGGAGAGCACATGGAGGCTCCATGTTCCCTCCTTCTTATACTTTGCTCTATGTGTGTCTTTTATTTTGCCTGTTCCTGAATTGTATCCTTTATAATAAACCAGAACATGTATGCAAAGTGTTCCTCTGAGTCCTGTGTGTTATTAACAATAAAAGGTTGGTAGATCTGTCTTTCAGAGAACTTGAGTCATTGGATACAAAAGAAAATGTAAAATAATAAAGAGCATGCCAAACATACAAACCCTAGGTTATAATAGTATGTAACAACTAAAATGAAAAAAAAAAAAAAAATGCTGAGTTAGACCTTGATGCCGGGAAGAACTCAGACTTCAGGCAGTCTAAGTTTCAGCCACTAACCTCAAAGACACCCAAAAGGAAAAACTGCACAAGTAACTCAAAAATCTCTGGTTACCAAGAAGGTAGTCAATGTTGGGGAGAGGCAAAACCAAGATTCAACTGAATCTGAGGGGGTATGTAGACACAGGATGTCTTGTTTTGTGCATCAGTATCATCAGCTTCCTGACTAATCTTCACTGAAATGGATTAAGAGTGATGACTTCACGGGCAATATCTTTGTAAAAGCTGCAGCGTGAAAGTGCAGTTTTGGGTTGATATAGGACCCACAGACAGCTCCTACGGAACAATGACAGGTGGCGACATATGATCTGAACACAGCAGGTTATGCTCAAGGAAAGAGCCAGCCTCGTGTGCTAAAGAGACACTACAATCCGCGCTGTTTACCCTGAGAAGGGGGCTGTCCAGCTCCCCCTTAAAAGCCAAGTGGAAGACCCCAGATGAAGCAGCTGATGTGCCTCACCTGCAAGCCCTGTGGGACTAGTTTTATGATAATCTGACTATTCATCCACGGAATATGCCTGTTGCCCATGTCGTGGTAAATTTTATGATTAATATGACGCCTTTTCCAAGGGCACCCCGTGTAACCTTATTGCTATAAAACTGAGCAGAAGTTCAGAAGCCTTATTTAATTTGCTGTCTCAGCTTCCTCACAGGCCTCACAGAAGCTGGAAAAATATTAGGTTAATTAACAAGAGGCAAAGGGAAGAGTCAGGGCACTTGTTCTGTCCATGTGGAAATCTTTAGGTAGTTATTTCAAAATGGGATGAACAAAATGGATATTGATGGTGTTGAAACAGAGGTCTTCAGGCGTTGTCATAGAAGGTCAAGTGGAAAGCAACCCCCTGCCCATCCCCTAACATTAAAAAGCCCCAAGCAAGTTCATTCTATTTGAACCTATTTGGAGTAATTTTTCTATGGGGGGAGGAGGTAGAAACTGACAAATTTGTTTATTGAGGGCAAGAAGATGCAAACAATATAAAAATCAAAAGCTTATCTCACTTTAATTGGCTTCTTCTCCCCTCTTGTTGAATAGGGTGAGATTATATCTGTACATTTTTCTAAGGGTTCTGGTTTGCTCATGAAATCTTTATACAGAAGGAAGGTGTAGGGCAGAGATTCCTTAAGTGACCCATTGGGAGAAATCTTATCAGGGCGGGAGAAATGCTCAGTGCTGCCCACTTCTTTCTCTTCTGTTCCATGTTTCCTACAAAATTGCCACTGCAGTGATGGAGGGCCCAGCGACCAGAGAGGAGAAGCTCGGGGAGCCCACTGTGCTATTGGCACTAGTTCAGGTCCTTCATGATTTTGTCCACAGCCACAGAGACTTTCTGGTTTTTCAGAAATCCAGGGAACTCCTTTCCCGTGAGTGTTCTCAGGTCCTTCTTTGTTAAGTAGCCTTTATCCCCAGCAATTTGTGAAACATGAGTATTGGGTTGTCCATGCCATGTTCCATTTAAGATGGTATTTTGGTGAGGTGTTGGACGAAGATCATTCAACTGGCTGGGACACACAGCCAATTGTTTGGAGTAATTTTAAAAGTAAGAAGGCAAATATTTTAATGAGATATTGAGCTGAGAAATGCTTGGTGTCATAATTAGGCTGATTAATCAAGAAAAATATTAACAGAAGACTCAGACCCCTCCGCTTAAAACCCTGAAAAGAACCAAAGGCTTCTGTGCTTGATATGGTCAGGGGCTGAGAAGAAATTTTTCTGGTATTTCTTATCAAAGGAGCTATATAAACTGTGGCATTTATATGGAGAGATTGATCAGATCACTGGGGAGGAATGGAGAGGGGCTGTAGAAGGAGATTACCTGATGTAATGGTAAACAGTCTAGGATGGGATTGGCTGATAAGCTGAATGCCTCAGGAGACATAGAATTATGGGCCAGAAAATTTAAAATAAATGGAGGATAGAAACTGGTTCTCTAGCTCTCTTCCACGAGGATTCCTAGACGATTGTGATGCAGCTGCCTGCATTTCTCAGCAGACTGCATTTTGATTGGGAGAAGCAGCTCCTGTCACAGCCTGGAATTTGGCTGGCCTGGCAGAGGGTGGCAGGGTTATTCTTTTTGTGTATTCTAGAGGGCATGGGATCTGAAGCAGAAGCCTGCTAATCCTCCAAAATGATGTATCTTTTGTTTTGTTGTTTTAGTTTATAAACTCGTCGTCGGCAGCCGTCCGTCTCGAGAGACGATGGTGTAGCTTCTTAAGAGTCTATCTGCACCGCCGAGAATGGCTGTGCAGTCCGACTCGGGAGTGACACGGTATCTGTCTCCTCCCGTGTTGAATCGACATCTTGCGATGACGCTGGAGTGTCCTCTCCAGTGAAGCTGAAGCTACAGAGCCTGGGCAGGGTGATATGGAGGGTCTGCTGTTGCCCATGCAGCAGACCCCCCCTCTCTTCGCAGCTGAAGGGTCCAAGGGAAAGACGGAGTCAATACAGCTTGGCTTCAGGTGCGCCGCAGGAGTTGCCGGTGTTGACTACAACGTCAAACCGCCTTAGGGACTCCGGCTCCGGATTTTCTGTCGGGGTTTACTCCCTTAGCCTTTCCCCTGAAGAGGTATGCCGCAAGGCAGCGGAGGTTTTTTGGAATCAGAGTTTTCCTTCTCTGAGTTTAAGGTGTACAATGTAATGAATTGATGCATTAGTTTATAAACTAATCCTATAAAAATAAAATAATTAAAAACTATAGGGAGGATGGTAGAGAAATCAGAAGTTAAAGATCTTAGCCTTTTTTGGAATCAGAGTTTTCCTTCTCTGAGTTTAAGGTGTACAATGTAATGAATTGGTGCATTAGTTTATAAACTAATCCTATAAAAATAAAATAATTAAAAACTATAGGGGGGATGGTAGAGAAATCAGAAGTTAAAGATCTTAGCCTTACTTGATAGGCTTAACTGATTAAAGTTATAACTAAAGAGTTTAGCTTTAATTGATGGGCTTAAGGGACTAATGCATGTGGAAAGCTGTTATTCCAAAATCTGTAGCTTTTGAATAAAGACTCCTTTCTTTTTATCACCAAAACTTTTCCTCTGAAATTTTCCTAGAGGGTGGCAGCAGGCAGCAGGACTGCACTTGCTATGTGGTAACTACCAAAATCCACTGGTGAAGCCCTACCATGGGCTTCAATTAGATTTAGAGAATATAGAAATGGTACAGTTGACAGGATCAAGGTTTAGATGAGACTTAGAATATTTAAACAGACTTTATGTGGCAAGATATGTCTCATTTTCCTGAACATTTTATGATAATGGATATTATATCTATGGATGTTATGTATGATTGGACAATGCCTGCTCTACCTAGTATTATAAAACCAAAATCATTTGATGAAGTCCCAATGGAGGCTAGATGATAATTAGTTTCTTTAAACAGGCTCGATTTGAAGTGGTTTTATCTCATTTTCATGAATGTATTATCAAGATGGATGCTGTATCTGGCTGGAGACATTTCCCTTGCTAGCATTATAAAGCATAAGGCACGTAAATCTACCCTTCAAATGTTATGCTAAGTGGGAACCAATAAGACTCCCTAAGCCCCAACAGTATAGAATGAAGTATACAGATGGAGTGCTGCTATAAACACTTTCTCTGTGTGGCATCTCTATGTGGAGTGTATACTAAGGCTTATGCCAAAAGCCTGTGAATGCCTCTCAGTGATGACTACTGTTCATGTCCATGTAAGGGAAAATTAGCTTGTTACTAGATGTGTTATAACTACCCTTATGATTGAAGAACACAAAACAATCTTGAAACTGAAATATCTACAGTATGTTGGGTAATGTTAGATAACTTTTCTTAACTGAAGGGCAGTGCCCAGAAAAGTTCCATAGTAAAATAAAAAGTATATCTATAATATCTTTATACTAGGGGAGTCCCAGGAAGATATACCATGAATAGGGAGTCTTTTTTTTTTTTTTTTCCCCTAAGACAGACTGTGACTCTGTGAACAGCTGCTGGATTCTATTATTCTTTGGATGGTGCCCTATAAACAACAATTGAGCAACAAAAAGAGTTGCTTGGTTTATGGATGGTAGTTCCAAGGTGAATGAACAGCATCCTGTTTGGAAGGCCACCACTTTGATTGAAGAAGGTAAAAAAAAAAAAAAATCAGCTCTGTGCTAAATTGCTTGCTGTCTGCCACACTGTTTCTGTCTTTACTAACTCATTGGTGCTGGCCATGTGATCAGACAGAAGGGCCGTGGAAAACTAGCCTATCTAATGAGCAAACTGTAATAACAAGCAAAACAGAGACAGACTCATAGATGGAGAGCAGATGACAACTAAGAGGGGGGTAGGGAGTGGAGGGATTGAGCTAAAAGGAAAAAGGACTCATGGGCATGGACGACAGTGTGGTGATTGCAGAGAGAGGAGTATAAGGGGTCTAAATGGTAGGGAAAATTCAATTAAGCAAGCAAACAAAAGATCCCCCAATGGAGCACAGCCCTATGGAAATCACTATGGAAGCTTGAATGGTGCATTAAAATAGGACATGTTGATACCTATCAGAAGAGTTCCCTTCTAGGTTGGGAAGGTGATTGGAATTGATGAGTGGTGTTGTTATCATAAAATAGCCAGAGCACTGGGGAGTCTCCCCAGTCAGTTGAAATGGTGGGTGAGAGAGCAACTTACGCCAAGTGTGCAAAAAAGCTAGCAAGTCATTTGCATAGAAAGAAACCCTACCCCAACCTCCGGTACCAGCTTGAGGCTGGGACCAGGGGAAGGCCGGCACAAGTGCCATAGAAGACAAAATGGTGTGGGGGAGGATACTGGACCAAACAGGCCTGTCAGTCTAGCCTGGGGAAAGAAGGGGTAGGTTGGGAGGTGGACCCACCCTAAGCACAGGAAAGTTTGGGAAGTTGATTGGTCATTGTGAGAAAGCACCTGGCCCATCTGAAGCCCAGGCTAATATAATTGCAGGGGAACAAAGGAGTTCTCTCTCTCTCTCCTTCTCTCTCTCTCTCTCTCTCTCTCTCTCTCTCTCTCTCTCTCTCTCTCTCTCTCTCTCTCTTTCTCTCTCTCTCTCTCTCTCCCCCTCTCAAAATCAATACACTTATTCTCAGGTGAGGATTAAATATATTTACATATATTAAATATATGAAGTCTGCCTGGAAAAAGTCCAGCCATTTTTAATATAATGACAATAGTTTGCATAGTGATATAACCTGGCAGGTAAGGAGAGTGGACTGGAATGCACATGTGTGAACAATGACAACTTCACTGTACTGGTCAGTGGGGGTGGTACACTCCATTGAGTGAGCATGTGTACTGTGTGGTTGTCACATTCAAAATGACTGAGCGAGTAGAGCAATGGAACTGCATCACAATTTTGTGCTCACAGAGTGCATTCGCCTGTTCTCTCCATGGGCCACCTGGCTTTAGCAGTCATGGCCTCCAGGAGGGCGCCTCTCTCTTTTGTCCACTTGGTGGTGCTCTTATCAGTGAATTCATCTGCTCTCTTAGGAACACGTGGCCATGAGGCCTGGACAGCGACATGGCCTGAACAAAAAGGAGCCTGAACTGAACTGCAGCTGGGAACATGCTAAGCTACCTGGGTGGGGACTAAGAGTGCTTAGCAGCCTCCTGCGGGCTCCAAAGTTCTGTATTTTAAAATGGAGCAGGAACTCTGGACACTGGCTTTTGTCTTGGCTTTGCTGAGGATGGTTGGACTTTCTTTCATGGCAGAAAGAGGAGATGGACTTTGAGACAAGAGTCCTCCTGTCTCCCAGATAACCAGCACTTGAATCAAACCTCTTTCATTTTGCACCAGCATCTGCCTCACAAGTTTGGCTTCTGTGGTGACAGGCAGCCAAACCTCTTTTTTTGTTTGTTTATTTTTGTTCAATTAAAGTGTGCTCATTTGTGGTCCCCACCTGGGTCCATGAAATAAGCGGACGTGGTTGGAGGGCTGCAGAAATGCAGAGATGGACTGAATCTCTATATATTCCTTTTGCCCCTCTCAGGCACAAATGACAGTAAGAACTGTCTGTCTGCCAGCAAAAAGGTCATAGGGTGTAGATGGCTAAGTGACAGATTCTCTCGGGGGAAGGATGGCAAGTTAGACTGATGCCAGTAGCCAGAAGAGGCTACAAATAGGTCCTAATAGAACATGACACTGATTCTGGACAGGACTTTGCTGACCTGATTGTAGATGCAAATGCTGAGCACTCTCAAAGACTGGGAAGAGAAGACATGGTGCCAGTTTGAACCACTGAGTCACATTTCTTTAGCCCAAGAAACAAAATTTATAGCACACAGTCTCCAACAATGGGCTCCAAGTTATCTTTCTCAGAGTAATAGTTTGATAAAGACCTAGAACAGTCAATAGAAATATCAATTGTGAAGGAGTTGCTTACATGGCTTCATCCTGCCTGTCCACATTTAACATGAGGGTGCTTAAAGCAGAGTCCTCACTAGACAGATTACTCTGTTTTTGTCGTGGGTCTGAGGAAGAGGGGGTGGAGGAGGAGGGTGTTATAACCACATAATTCTTCTTAAGCAGGAAGGTTGCTGGTATGATGATTTTGTTTTTCTTTCCCAATCACCTCAACTTTTTTTTTCCCCCATATCAGATATAGTGGCATCACAACCAGGGCTGAAACGATACATGTTGGAAGCAGGGATAACTCTTAAGCAAGAATGTGTAACTGTGTTTTTAAATCTTTATGGCAGAATTCCCAAGAACCCGACAAAACAGAATGTACCTTTAGCCCATATGGCAAAATTGGGGTTAACAGTGAATGCAGTTATATTGCCTAGCAGTAAAATAGCCAACTAGTTCTGTACCTCTGTAACCCTGTCCTGTGTGATGGGAGTGGATAGGGGATAGTACAGTATTCCCTCACTTATTGCAGGTATTACGTTCTAGACCACCCCATGCTAGGTGAAAATCCATGAAGTAGGAACCTTACATTTATTTTAGTATATCGTCGGCAGCCGTCCGTCTCGAGAGACGATGGTGTAGCTTCTTAAGAGTCTATCTGCACCGCCGAGAATGGCTGTGCAGTCCGACTCGGGAGTGACACGGTATCTGTCTCCTCCCGTGTTGAATCGACATCTTGTGATGACGCTGGAGTGTCCTCTCCAGTGAAGCTGAAGCTACAGAGCCTGGGCAGGGTGATATGGAGGGTCTGCTGTTGCCCATGCAGCAGACCCCCCCTCTCTTCGCAGCTGAAGGGTCCAAGGGAAAGACGGAGTCAATACAGCTTGGCTTCAGGTGCGCCGCAGGAGTTGCCGGTGTTGACTACAATGTCAAACCGCCTTAGGGACTCCGGCTCCGGATTTTCTGTCGGGGTTTACTCCCTTAGCCTTTCCCCTGAAGAGGTATGCCGCAAGGCAGCGGAGGTTTTTTGGAGTCAGAGTTTTCCTTCTCTGATGTGCCCTGACTGGAAGATCGAACCAGCGACACTTAGCTCGCAGGCCGACGCTCAATCCACTGAGCCAAACCAGCCAGGGGGTATATATATATATATATATATATATATATATATATATATATATATGGTTTTACAAACCCTTCCACACACTTATAAGCCATACCCGGTCCCTTATTAACCTTTTCCACTCCCTTATTAACCTTTTCCACACTTTTATAAACACTACTTATATTCTTAAACATACTCTACAGTCTTAAGCCTATGCGACTTTAACAACATACATATACAGTACTGCAAAATCCAACAGTCTAATGAAAAATCTGTGATAAATAAATAAAATATTTTTAAAAATCCCATGATACAGCAAAGCCATGATAGGTGGGCCGCGATATAGAGAGGGACTACTGTACTTGCTAGAGGAGTACTGCTGCCTGTAATCTAGACCAGCACAGTGGTAAACCCTAATGTCCCTTACAAAAATGGAAAATGTGGGGCATAAATGGAGAAGGGGAACAGTTCCCAAGGATAAAGGAATGAGTCAATGACTTACAAAATGAGGGAAATCCAATATTACATTGTTAGAGAGAAAAATAGGCCCAAAATGGGCATCACTTGTGCTAAAGCCCCTGCCTAATTGTAGTTTTGACCTTTATCAGGAATGAAATCTTAATCGATCCATCTGGAATTTTCTGATCAACCTTAAGGAGGTAATCTGTGACCTAGGCCCTCTCCATCCCCTATAGCAAGAAGAGACAATCTGCACCATAGCCCTTGCCCACTGCCTTGCCCCCTGAAGATGATGTCCTGACCTGGAAATAACCTTATCTTTTCTGTAGCCAATAGTTTCCTGCCTGCCCTTCTTCCTGTAAAAACTTTCCATTCTGTATAACCCACCCAGAGAGACTTTCTAGTTGCTAGATGAGATGCTGCCAGGTTCATGAACCCCTTAATAAAGCCAATTAAATCTTTAAATTTACTCAGTTTATTATTATTCCTAAATAACAGTAACACCTTGAAACTGGCTCAAAGGAAAAGCTTATAATGTCTCTAAGCTCCATTAGAGCAGGTCCTCGTTCAATGACATTTTGTTATAACATTGATGAGATGCCTTGGGAAATTAACTCTTGTTTTTATTAATAAGCCTATAATAGAGTGCTTTGTTTTACCTTGTTTTGCTTAAAGTTACAGAGTCAATCAAGGGCATTAAGTAAGGACTTGCTGTATATCATAACCATGAAAGGGTGAAGTCCTATATTGCAGAGACCACTCCTGCTTTTGGAATCTGACAAGATCTAATTAATGGAAGCCTGAATATCATATTACATGATATTTTCATGTAATATGATGACGACTGTTAATGACAGAATGAAACTCTAGTAATGTGCTAGCAGTTTTTATCTGTTAGGATCCTTCTCCTATAAGGGACCCTTGGTCTTAAACAGGGAGTTACCTGTGGTACCGTAAAAATATATCTGGTCCTTGTCCCAATTCTTAACACAGAGCTTCTAAACCCTTGGGATTTCCTAAGCGATAATGGTGATAGAAGAGCCTTTTGTTCTAATGAGGTGACCCTTGGGCCCCTAGACAATTCTAGCTCCAGAATGGGGGCTGGTCACCTGAAAGACCACTTCTTGGTTGAGAATTTTGAAATTTCAGCTCTCTTCTCCAACCTTCAAGAGAGGAGAAGGACTAGAGATTGAGTTAATCAGCAATGGTCAATGAAAGCTCCATAAAAACCCCTAAAAGACAGCGTAGGAAGGCTTTTAAGCTGAGGGACACATAAAGGTGTTGTGATGTTAGCAGGCCCAGAGAGAGTATGGAAGATCCTCACCGTCAACCACCCTTTCCCTGGGCCTACATGTCTCCTCAATTTTGGCTGTTTATGAGTTGTATCCTTTGTAATAAACCAGCAAATATAAGTAAATGTTTTTCCTAAGTTCTGTAAGCTGTTCTCGCAAAGTTCAAATTTGAGGAAGGAGTTCTGGGAATCTTCTGATTTACAGCTGATTGGTCAGAAGCATGCATGGCTTGAGACTTGCAGCTGGCATTTGAAGTAGGAGCAGTCTTGAAGGACTGAGCCCCTTTAACCTGTGGGATCTGATGCTAAATCCAGGTAGAGAGTGTCAGAACTGAATTGAATTATTTAACATCCAGATGGCGTCCAAGAATTGAAGATGTGTTTGGTGTGGGGTGAAAAACTTTCAACAGTATAAGATTCAGTTTCTATTGAAGTTAGATAGTTAAACCTTTTTCCCATGTACAAGCATATCATTAATTCAGGCCCATTACATGAGTCTAATTGGTCATTAGAGAGATTGAATGAAAGAGAGTGTTTAAAATTATAAAAAGCTGTTCTCACCACTGAGGAAAATAACTTAATGCAAGTTCTACTGATGGACTCGTAGTTTTAAATTTGCTTATAAAGGACAGCATATTATTTTAATCTTTCAAGTACTTGGAGACTATTACATCTTCAGGCAACTGATGCTTAACTAAACAATACATTTTCAGTTCTTGCCATCTTTCTTCCTAACCCAGTGAGTTGTTTCCATTAATCATTTCTGTTCTACTCAGAACTCATTCCAGATTCCCGTGTGTGTTCAATATTAAGGTAAATAAAGCAGAAAGAAACAAATCTGGTGTCATCAGAGTCACAAGCTCCAGGTAATAGATTCATTCTTTTTCTTGACTCAGAAAGCCACAGCCAGTCCATCAGTGATGATCAGGAGCTTTATGTTTTGCAGAACAGCTCATGGTAGGTGTGGGATGAAAAGTTCCATCTCCTGTGGAATCAGTTTCGGCTTCAGGAAGTTCCAAGTCCTTATCCTTCCATGACACCTGAGAGGAGCTATTGTCTCAGAAGACCATTCCTAATGGAGACAGTCTTACTGTCAATACCTACAAACCTAATAACCCAACTTTGATTTTTGTTGTCTTTCTTTATCTAATCCCAGGAACATGGCTCTAACTCTCCCCTGCAATTCTCTGGCTGGACATCAATACCTTATACTTATACTTCTATTTTTAAATGTCAAGGTTTATTATTTTCACAAAACACATGCAAAAATCATAAACCATCAGCTTATTAAAGACCACGTACTGTATAGTATCTGCTATACAGACATATTTCATTTAGTACTCATTGCAAAAATATGGTGTAGTTCATATTTTTCTACTTTTTCTGGAGAAGTTAAATAAATTAACACCTATGATTAATAACTATTAAGTGCCAACTGGTCAACAGGATCTAATTTGATTGATTCTGTTCTTCTTACCCTACTACCCTACAGCACCCTATCCATGGCCCGTTTTCCAAAATGTTCTTTCCATCCATTTACTTCAATGGCTGGATCCTTTTACTTAGCATAATGTTTTCAAGTTTTATCCATGTTGTAGCATGTGACAGCACTTAATTCCTTTTAAAAATAATATTTAATAATTAACTATCAATATTAGCTTATCCATTTATCAGTTGATGATTAATATTTTTATTAAATGTTTTGCTTATAATTAATAATGCTGCCATGAATTTTGTACCCATTTTTTAATTTTTATTTTTATTGTGTGTGTGTATATGAGGACACATTTTTGTTTCTATGGGTATTTTTATGTTTATCCTCATGCTAGTACACACTGATTTATATGTTTGTCCTCATGCTAGTACATACCGTTTTCATTACTATAGCTATACAGTGAGAAATCAAAACTCTTTCACTTTTTGTTTTTTCAACATTGTTTAGTCTTTTCTGCATTTTCATATGAATTTTAGAATCAGCCAGTTAATTTCTGCAAAACAAAGCCTAGTTTGGTTTTTAATTAAAATTGTGTTGAATATGTAGATTATTTTGGAAAGTAGGCCAGCTTAAAACAATTAAGTCTTTTGATCCATGAGTACTGAATATCTTTCTATTAATTTATATCTGCTTTAATTTATTTGAACAATGAAATTGTTTTTTTACATTTTATTTTCAGATTGTTCATTGTTAATGTGTATAAATACAACTGAAGTTTTCATATTGATCTTGTATCCTGTAAGGATTTTGTTGAACTCACTTATCTGTTTTAATATTTTTAGATGTCTTATATATTTTTATTGTCTAATTATATTTTCTAGAAACTCTAATTCACTGCTGAGTAAAAGTGGCAAGGGTGATTACCTTTGTCTAGTTTCTGATCTAATGGGAAATAATCCCATTTTTATAAATAAGAATGATTTAGCAATGGGATTTTACATATGAACTTATCTATCAAAGTTCCTTACTATTCTTAATATGCTCAGTGTTCTTATTCTGAAAATCTGCTTGATTTTATAAGTTGTTTTTTTTCTGTTTCTATTGAGATGATTGTTTTTGTCTTTTAGTCTATTAACCAGGTATATCATATTAATTGATTTTTGGATGTTAAATTACTTTGTACTCTGAGGATAAATCTCACTTGTTCAAATTGTATAATCTTTTTATTTTCTCATTCTGCTGGAGGACTTTTATCTCATAAGGAATATTCGTCTTCTGATGTCTTTGTCTACTTTTGGTTTCAGGTGAGATTGGCTTTAAAAAATAAGTTTGAAAGTGTTTCATCTTTTATTTTTTGCAAAATCTGTGAAGGGCTAGTATTAATTATTCAATAAATATTTGGTTGAAATTCCTAGGGAAGCCATCTGGATCTGAGCTTTTCTTTGTAGGAAAATTTTAAATCACTAATTCAATCACATTTTCTTGTAACAGTTCTATTCATATTTTTTAATTTCCCTTAAATAATTTAAGTAGGTCATGGCTCAAATGCCATAGTCTCCTTTCATTATTACTAAGATTGAGCTGACTTTCTTGAAGGAGCATTTTTCCATTTGCTTTATGTCCTTAAATTTTTCCAGAGATTTTAAATTAGAGTATTTTTAATTTTCTACTGTTTAAAAGTTTGCTTTGTTGGAGGTAGGGTTCACTACAACACTCACTCTGCCATTCCTAAAATACCACTCGCTTAATTATAATTTGTTTCATTAATTCTGTATTATTAAAAACTTTTATATATTTTGAAATATGTTTATTTAAATTTTATGTTGAACTTAAAACATTTTACTATCAAAAATTATAACACATATAATTAAATTCACTTAAGAATCTGTCTACCAAAAATTAAGTACGTGTACAACTTTGAACACATTTCCCAGAGTTTAATACTTTTATCAGGGCTTTTTGGAAATTAGTTAACATATAGCATATCTTTTTCCATTTTGGCCTTAAAAAGCATATAATCACTCAACTCTTTTATAGAAAAAAATGTTAATATATGTTCTTCTGTGATCATTGGGAAAAGTTAAGAATA
The DNA here is from genome assembly GCF_987537825.1 of Furipterus horrens. NCBI lineage: Eukaryota > Metazoa > Chordata > Mammalia > Chiroptera > Furipteridae > Furipterus > Furipterus horrens. The sequence continues at coordinate 17,008,933 of NW_028327171.1, forward strand.
CAATAGTTGGTCATGTTCAAATTTTGTTTAAAATTAGTTTTTATGCCAGTAATAATCATTAAAATGGGAGAGGTAAAAAAAGTTTTTAATGGCTAATTTTATGTGAATGCTATATAACACATTTGAAGAAAATTCTCAATGTAAACTAATTATCTATACATTTATTGGGGTTTAGACCAATCATGGGGGCTTTGTGGTTTGTTTTCATTCTGTCCTTATTGCTCTTTTCACGGATCTCTAATTTTCTTGTTGAAACATAGAATCATAAAAATTGAAAATGAAAAGAGCAATATCATCTCTTCCAACTGCTTCATTTTATGAATATAAAAACCTATGGTATGAAGAGAAAAAAGTCAGTGTCTTGTGGCTTTTAATGCATGTATGCAACTTGGATGTAGCATACATCACCCACCCCCAATGCATAGTCCACTGTGCATGTGTTCTTCCAAAAAAGCAGCAGTGACGGGAAGTAAATTCAAGCCATCAGAATCAACATAGCACCTTCATTTCTTTTATTTTGCTATCATGCTGCTGAACCAAATGCAATGTTCTGAAGTGGAGGTAATCTTTAGAATGGGGTATTTCCATGTTGGCCACTATTTTTACTCACATTTGAAAAGTCCATATCTTTCTGGAAGATTATTTTTCACTCATTTTCTTTAAAGAGAGAGAGAAAGAGAGGGAGACAGAGAGAGAAGGGGGATGAGGGAGGAAGCTATGTAATAATTTTCCTAGGACATATGTGATTCTGAAAAAGAATTGCAGGGAAAAGGAGAAAAAAAGTGTTCATAAATGAAGGGTATGTCCCAAAGATCACAAGGTCAAGTAAAAAACAGGAATGGGTAAGACTCACAGAGGACAAGCTGTTTTAAATTGGGAGCATGCCAGAATTTTACATAAGGATTACAATAAAAGTGTATTATTTTTTTTCCACAACTGGGAAAAAAATGAATACCTTTGATATAGAGAATTACTTTTCATCAGTGTTTCTAGTTTATATAGTTTTATTCAATTATTTGGACTAATATGCATATTCTACATAATATAAAATATTTACATAGACACATAACTTATAAACAGATTATCTTTGACAGCAGTTTATATCATACACTGAAATTTTAATTTCTTTCGGTGTTTTTGAAGAGAAAAGTTAAACAAATAATTGTTAAGCATTTTTTTATCTGATTTTAGGAGACTTTCTTAATATAAAATGATGTGGCGCTCGTTTCCTTTCCTAACATCTCAGCACAGATCCTCAGTCAATTGTTGCAATGATTAAATCTTAGTTTTGTGGCATATTGAAACACTTTAAATGTAGACAGAGGAACAGAATGCTCTTTTAATTAAACAGATAACTTGCGTACTGCACGGCATTCTTTTGTTTATGAACTTCAGAGAGAATTCTTTGCACATTACCCAAGTCCACACTGTGAAGAACAAAGATGGGATTTCAAAGGCTTGCCTTCATTGTGATAGAAGAAAAATCATTTTTCTCCTCTAGGTGAATATTTCTAAGAAAGATTAATAGGTGGAGAAAAAAATCATCTTCGAAAAAGATCAGAGCTTTGAGCGGTAGTGTTTGTGCTTCCTGGCTGTATCTGGCTCCTCAGTGGGTAGGACATGCATGGAAAGGGTATTTGCCTTTTTTCAAACTTTCCATTGCTAAAATTAATTGACAAGCATAGCCAAGTCTGACATGGATATTTGCAGTTTAGTGAACATATGGATTGTATGCATCTTCTCTCGTGCTAAGATTCCTTAGGTGATTCCATTTTGCTGTTAAGAACATTTCTTCCTCTTTCGCTATCATTCTCTTTTGTTTTTCATCAAATCATTTTTGATACCCCACACATACATTTTCAAAGCCTTCTGAAAAATTTTATATTCAATGTCCCTTTTCCTTTCCTCAACATGACTTCTCCCAGACTCCACAATCAGACCCAGACTTCCTTCTGATCACACACTTTGTTTCTTTTGACCATGAAGGTTGTGAAATGTCCTATCCCGTCATTTCATACTTCTATATAGTCTATTAAAAGAAATTTCTGCAACAACAATATTCTGCTTCAGCTCTTCTAAAATAATCACCAGCATGAATTATCTCATGTCTGACATTTGTACTGTACAATGTTAGTCTGTCAGATTTGAACTTTTTAAAATATATATTCTCTCTGTAGAGTTTAACCTACTGTAAAGTCGGCTGCTTAGCACTGTCATTGCATTTTACTTTATAAATAATAATCATAAATAATAATGAAGAGGATGTCTATAGACCAAGGAAAATTTACAGGGTTTGGAAAGGACTTAGTATCTCATAAAATCATCTTATGCTCTTTTATTATTTGTAAAATAAGATTCTAGTAATTTGAAGGAATTCTAGGAAATTTCATATATAGTCCTAAAAATGTTTCATTCAGAGAACTAAAAAAATTTCCAGATATTCTTATTTGTATAAAACTATGTGGAGTTAGAAATAATTTCATTAGTAGTAAGTATATAGCAAACTTGTTACTAAAAGAAAATAGGCTACATAAATAACTAGATAAACAAAATTAAGTCATATTTACAGAATAATGTGGCTGCATCATATTATTGTAGGGCACAAGACCTTAAGAGAAAGGTACTGGAAGTGAAACAACATGTAGTAGGCTCCTGGGGCTCTTTTTTCTTAAATTAATAAAATGTTTTTCATGGGGAGCATCATTGTTTCTCATTTTTATCGGTGATTGGCAATTGTTTCAGCAGAAGGCACTTAAACCATCAACAATTTTTTGAAACAAATCACTGTCATAAGTAAAACATATAAAATGTTAGGTTGAAGGATCCAGGTAAAGGTTTGTAAAATGAGAAACAGAGGCTGGAAGGAAAGGACTAGTAATATTCAAGGTCAACAATTTATAGCATAGTTCACAACACTCAGGTGTGCAGAGAATCAGTATTTTATTTGATTCTTTGAATGTTCTCTATTACTTGGACCCTTCTCACAATAAATCTTCTGGATATAGAAGAAATAATTGGAAAATAATTTTAGCAAAACTCAATGAAAACTTAGTCTGACCCAATAATTTAAACAGGATCTTGAAGTTAATGTCCTTGAGATCATGCAATATTAAGTTTTCTCTGTTTTCTTGTTGCTCCTGTCACAGTTGGCATTAGAGATATGAGAAAAAAGGCTTACATGACTTTGAGGCATTAGGAGAAAGGGAATCCTCCCTCCTTCTTCCCCAGGCTAGTCCTTGGATGTATACTGTCAAATAAAACCAGGTCTGGACTTCAATAAGAAGGGACTTATTACAAAGGATTATTGCAATAAGGAGAGAAAATTATCGTCATGGGCAGGGGGACTATTGCAATATGGAAAATCTCCCAGAAGATCTACAAGGGTATCAAATGGCATCAGAAAAGGGTTCTGCAAATAACTAGAGTGGGGAAGTGAGGTGAGTGGTCATGTAAGAGGACAATTGATCAGGAAATATTTTCCCCAGAGGTCAGCTGTTCCCAGGAGAGGCTATGAAGGAGAGGTTCGGTATTTCAGTAACCCAATGTGTAACCGTGCAGAAACTTCATTTCTTTAATATGACCTTTCCTCCTTCCTTTCCTTGTGATTCAGACTGGCCTCATGCAGCACCCTGACTCAACTGCCTCCTTCTCCCTTGCATGACCGCTCCCTGAATCATTGAGCCCTCCACATAATAAGTCCCTGTCAGCATTACACAATCTTAAGAATAAAGTCTAGAGTCTTCTGACCACAAAAATGAGGTTTCAATCAAACTAAAGATAATGTTTAGTCCTGGGTTGTGTTTCAGCTTCAGGCCCAGAATAGCAGCGAAACCAGAGGATGCAACGCCAGGGCGGATATCAGGACAAGATGCAATGATCAGCTAGCACTGACCAATCAGTAGAGAGTACAGTCCTGAACATAACCCTATCTCCCTTAGTCAACATGATTAATGATTTTTCCCTTGTGTATACTATTCCCTCACTTATCATGGGTATTTCATTCTAGACCCGCCCCCCACCCCATGATAGGTGAAAATCCGAGAAGTAGGAACCTTACATTTATTTTAGTATTTATATATATATTAAGACTTTATAAACCCTTCCCACACACTTACAAACTGTTCCCAGTCCTTTATTAATCTTTACCACATTTTTATAAACACTACTTATGTTCTTAAACACATTCTACACTCTTAAACCTACGTGACTTTAACAACATATGTATACAGCACTGCAAAACCCCGGGATATAGTGAAAAATCCAAGATAAATAATTAAATATAATATTTTTAAAAATCCTGCAATACAGTGAGGCTGCAATAAGTGAACCATGATATAGAGAGGGACTCCTGTCATCCATCCCCTGGAAGTCGTCAGGAAGCTGGGTCTTTGAGCAATAGTTCAGCTGTAACTCCAGGCATGGACCACATCTTAAAAATAACCCTTTACTTTCTTTGCTGAAAAATGTTCTAGTCTTATTGGGCTTTGATGCATGCAGGCAAATGGACCCTTTTAGTTTGCTAACAGAAGTATGCAAAAAAGGTCAGGAGCCTGGGGAAGGAGAGAAGCCTGATTGGAGTTCCGCTAAGTTAGTGGGCGTTTTTGTCCAGATTGCTCAGTGGGGATAAGCAATGCAACTCATATATTTCAGGAGACAAAAAAATGAGAATTTGTAGAGTTAGTCTGGCCTTGTCAGAGGTAAAATGGGTTACCTGTGAGTCACATCTCAGTCATACAGGGAAGAGTGGTTGTTTGCAGAAAGACATTTTGGGGAACACAGAAATGTTGGGAAATTTCTTGACTGTTGCTATGAGCACAGACTGATCAAATTCAACATTGTCACCACCAAGTGGAACTTTGCTGCTTGGTGAATTTGCGGTCTGTACTTTCTCAGCCCAGTCAGGACAGGAAGGCTGATGTAGGCTAGCTGAGTTTCGTGTCACCCGCCCCCTGCTGTGGGGACACCACTGTGAATCTGCTGAACTGATTCTGATACCAATTCCAAGGTGGTGGCGGGAGGATTTTCACATATATTTAAGGAATTATTGCCATCTGCTGGGTGTCCTGGAATTCAACACAATTCTGACATTATCCACCTGGAGAGAACATCGAGTTCCAAAGGTGAAGAGCTGAGTCCCACTAGACTGTTTCTCCTGCCAGACACCAATCTAGAGTCCCGGTTGTCACCTGAGCTTCTGACCCACCAGCTATAGATTGAAGGTCCCATGACCCCCTCCTTGGGATTGATTAATTTGCTAGAGCAGCTCACAGCACTTGGAGAAATATTTTACCACCTAGATCACCAGTTTATTTAAAAAGATACAACTCCGAAACAGCCAGATGGGAGGGATAGATAGAGCAAGGTATGGGGAAAGGATGTGAAGCTTCTGTGCTTGGTCTAAGCTCACTGTTCTCCCCAAATATCCACCTGTTCACCAGCCTGGAAACTCTCCTAACTGCGTGTCCTTTTGGGTTTTTAGGGAGCTTTCATTAAATAGGCAAATTTGATTAATCATTGGCCATTTGCAATTGATTCAACTTCCAGCCCATCTCCCCTCCCCTGAGGTCAGGGGTGAGACTACACATCCAACACTTGAATCCCATGGTTGGCTCCCCTGACAACCAGCCCCATCACTGGTTTACCTAGGTGCTTGTCGAAAGTCACCTTATTACTCTCTTAATTCATTGTGAACAAAAATGGCAGTACCCTAAACAGTGACTTTCTCCAAAGTCTAAACATTCAAGTGGTGAATAGACTCTCCTGGTATAAAATGTATGTCCAATGCAATAGTTATCTCAGGCTAACCAGAAAAATAAAAAAATATATGATTGTATGGGAGAGACAGGGAGGGCAAAGAGGGACATAACATTTTTTTTCCCCAAAGGTATTATCTAGTTACTCTTACAAAGTATATGTTTAGAAACACAAACTAAAAACAGATTTGCTATCTATCAGCTTTCAAGTAAAATAAATAAATAAATAAATACAAATAATTAGTCATCAGTGAAAAAACGCGATGAGATTAAAGAGAATTATTAATTATTATGCAGCAATAATCAAAGAAGTAATCACACACTCATCTAGAAACAGCTTTAAGGTAGCCTACGTACAGAACTTGGAGGTGACATGACATCTTGCTAATTAGGAAAAATTCTCTGTTGTAAAAAGCAGAGGAATTGACATGGGTGGCTGAGCTTCTTTATTTGATTCTTGTGAACCCAGAGAACAACAAGATGTAATCTGCACAAAATTTACCAGGAACTAATAGAGCTGAGAATTCAAAAGCAGAATGAGGGTGGAGGTTTAGCAATGCAACTACGTTTCCAGAGAGTATATTTAAACAGGCTTAAGGACTGTTTCTTTTTGTTTTTATTTTTGTTGTTTTAAGTCTCATAGGTTGGAGAAATTCAAAAGACAGTGAAGGTTAAGATACATACCTATCTATACATCAGAGATGGTTGACTTCCCAGCAGAAGTAAGGAAATTTAGCATGCAGTATCTTTACAAACACTTACTGGTCACTTATGAGATCTAGGCCCTGGTATTATTTCATTTTCCCTTCACCATGGGCCAGTGAGTACATGGAAAGTAAGGAGAAATAACATCCTGGACAAGACAACACTACCTTCTAAACTTACCCAGTTATATCCGAATTTATTGTGTATCCAAAATTTTAGTAATAAATTTATATGTGCCATGAGATGAAAAAGTTTGAAAATCAAATGTCTAGGGAAAGAGGAGGAGTTATTGATTATCTTTCTTGAGTCATCCACTAAGCAGTTGCCTTGGTCTCAAGTAATTTTCTTATTTCATCCCATGTCTTTCATGGGCCCACTTCTCACCACCCACTCTGTCCTCCCCTTAACTTCTGGAGGGGCTATATAACAATGCTACTCTTCCCCCAGGATGGCTAATAAATACAAGGTAAGTTATACTTCTTTTAATATCTTTTCCTCATGTCATTATAAGAAGGATGTACCAAACTTTACTGACTTTCTGATTAAATTAATTACTCTGAGAAAAAGAACAGATTGTTAACTGTTGTGAAATAGGATTATATAGAGATTACAAATAAACATACCCAGGCAAGAAAACCTTGGGAGTTGTGGCCCCTCTTGAGGGCATTCCCATTCCTATCTACACTTCAGAGCCACGCCTCTCTGTGACAGCATATGGTACATGGAACACCAACTATGTGTCTATTCAATCATGGAAAATCCACTTTCTATCCAGAAATACTGATTTTAGCCTGTGCTGCAAACTTCTCCCTCTAGAAGTGCATCCACTACCTTGAACCCTCAATCTAGCCATTGGTTGAACTGTATACCTACTTCCTACAGCACTCAAAACTCAAAATAATATCTGAATTTACTAGTCAAAAATGGCCAAAATACAAATCAGTTTATATCAACCCCTTGCTAACATTCTTCAACAAATTCTATTTTTACTAGATAAGTAGTCAGATGTCTTATCAAGGGACCACTCTGTTCTCACCTTGATTTTTTTCTCCTGCTTACTCATGAATCTGCAGCCATTCTGGCCTTGTCTTTGTTCATCAAACCTGTCAAATTCCTTCCAGCCTTAGGGCCTTCACATTCTTATTTTCTCTACCTGGAACACTTCGACTCCTAGCCTCTATCTGCAGTCTCTCCTTTTGCATCAAATACTGTATCATCTCAAATGCAAACCTCTTATGAGTCCTTGGCTGAATGCCTAACCTAAAAATATCCTGTGTAAAATTTGTGACATTTATTCATGGCACTTGTCATTAATCCAAATGATCTTGCCCAAAGAATTGCTTGCTTGTCTTGCATTCTCTTCCCACAACTAGAATATAAGCATCAAAGAGCGCAAACGTATCTTCCTTATTCGCTATTATATTCCCACAGTATAAAAAAATCATCTAGCACATTAGAGTCACTAAATGGACGCATGTGTGAATGAATGAGGGGTAGTCAGAGAAAAGTTTTAGCCTATAGACATTCTCATACTCTCTTCCTAGGAAGTCAGAAACTAACATATAAATCCATTTTTTCCAGTAACAACTATAATAGCTCTTAAATTGATCGATTATAATTGTCATCTTTATTATAACAACTAAGAATTATTGTCTGCTGATAGATCAATGAATAGATATGTTGTCATGAGACTTAAAGACTATGCAAAGAATGTTTAATCAGAAAGTTGTATGAGAGTACTTCTGAACTGCAGTTTGAGATTTATAAAATCAAACAAATTTTCTTGATAAGGAGACTGTTTTTCAGATTCTAGATCTGTTAGGAATAGCAAGTCATTGGTTGACAAATAAAAATCAATTTTAAAGGTGTCAGAAATTTTTCTGTCACAGCCTGGTATATGATATCAAAATGAACAGTTAATCAGAATGTATGCACTAAAAGGCACAGGGTATTTGAACTATCAGCATGCATTCTGCAACATGGCTCTGTTTAAAATGTAATGTCTTACAGATGGGATAAATCGAGAACAAAGAGAATGAAATTTAAAATATGCACCCAGCACACACAAAATGAAATTTTTAGCTGATCACATAACCTCAAAATAACATGACTACTTACATGACCAACTTAACTCACAGATACATAGATACACAATGTTATCTCTTAATTTCCTCAGTGCCACAGGTTGCTAAACTTATCAAAGGAATAAATTAAAGCAGGCATGCACAATGTGAGAAGCATTACTCTTGCAATTTTTATGGACTTCACCTAAACAGAATAGTTTCATGTGTCTTTTTCTAAAAAAGCTGTCTGTATGGCACAGGTTTTGTTTTTATGCAAAGATCTCTCTGTCATTTCTTCTCTTCTTTGACAGAACATTCAGTGACTTAACCACTATTGATTTTTTTTGCTTTTTCTTATTAACAAGACCATGAATTTATATAAGGTGTCAATGCACTTAGCAAAAATATTTCATTTTAAAAACTTGTTCTCTACTATATATGACTGGTGAAATATACCTAAAAAAACAGCAAAAAAACCTTCAAACTAATTTGCAGGAAATCTCTGGAAAGGTATCTGACTCATCTCATAGCAAATGACTGTCCCTTAATCCCCTCCTTCTCCAGGCTCTACTTACAACCACTTGAACTTGACCTTCAGAATAGAAGTAGTCAACTACTTCATTTTATACTATTTAACATTCTGGAGAGACGGCACAGAGTGCAAAAGATACAATGAAAAAAGTTAATATCTTGATGATATAATAGAGTAACTGTGTTGGCCCTGGATAATCTCTCTACTTAGGTGAGAGAACAGGCTCTTGGGTTTTCTGTGTTTTGTTTTATTTTTAACCCACTATAATTGGGTCTTTAATTTTAACACCAAAAGAAAATCCTTACTGATGTACGGACTTATTTCCACAGGCAATATGAGGTGACCCTGTGAAGAGACATAAAATTAATAAAACCATGAAGTCATAATGAGGATATATAATAAATAACAAGAATAAGATAGTAGTGATGTTTACAAATATTTAGATATTTATACAAGAGACTATTTCAAAAATAATAACTAAAAATTTAAATATAGTTGCCCTTCGAGCAGCCTGAAAATTAAGAAAGCATAAACAATTTGATTAGTACTGTTAAAGTTTCATAATAAAAAGAAAACCTTACATCAAAAAAGGATGCAATACTATTAAGTTCCATTTTATTGAATGCTAAAATATTGTATAAAATATTGATAATTCATTAAATTTGCATAGTAAGTCCACGTGCCAGAGTCATTCCTATTTCCATTTGGTACTTGATACAGAGAGGACTAGAAAGTTTAGAGTCATTAGTGAAAAGAATAGTTTTCTAAACCTATAATAAGAGCACTCATTTAAAAGTAAGATTATTTTTTAATATTGGTTGCTTTTATTTGTTTTTTTTGCAGGATTCCTAGTCATGCCTTTATTTCCCTTGAAAATAGAGACAATTCATTACCTACATTTTTATATTGTGGGGATTAAAATATTTAATATAAGTGAGAGGGATATAGTAAGCCACAATATTTTATCTATTGTTGTTTTATTATGATTATTTATATCATAAGAGCTTATTTTGTTAGAGCTTAAAATCTGTCCTTTAATGTTACACCAACAAGTGGATCAAAATTTAAGCAGTGAAGCTTTATTTCATTACTGTAAAATTATTATTTATAAATGCTTATAAATCCAAAAAGCTTTACTTCTTACCTAATTGTAGATAACATTTGTTGTCATTCTTAATTGTTCCTCCAGTTATATATGTGTATGGTATATATAATATAAAAATAAGGACCTAATATTTAAAACATTCAGAAATATTTAGTTGAAATTTTTAAGGAAATTGACATTTTAAGCATTTATTGTTTTCATCTTGCTGTTATGACAATGAAAACATATGTCGCTGAAATCATGAAAGAACATGAGAGTAATGCTCACAGGTCATTTTTGATAGAACAAAAATATTAGAAATATTTCTCATCTTCTCAGGTGTATGACTTGAAAAATTATACCTGGTCTTATATATGGCTCTGGTACAGGTTATTTCCAGTGTTCTCTTCTCTCTCTCTCATTTTTAATGCGTCATTTATCAAAATGCAAAAGGAACATGCTTTTGAAGGCAAAGGTGTACTCTTCTCTTATTTTAAAATTTTTGTCTCTATTTTATTTTAAAGTTCATGAACTGTTTGTAAGTGCAGTAGTTCACAAAACTGAATGAACACTTCCTGAAAATGTTTCCTGATTGCATCTCAGTGCTTATGAACCAAGACAACCTGTAAAATTAAATAGATTATGTTCTTTACCTAGTTGATGAATTGAAGCTGACATTTTGTGCATGTGTGTACTTTGATGATCATTCTGCCAAGATCTTTGCACTCGTTACCAGGAATATTTTTGGTTAAACTATGTAGTCAATGACGATGTTAGTAACACATTTTTCACTAGAGGCAATAGTATCAGTTAAGGCCAATCTGACATATTCCACAGTTACAGTTACACAAAAAACATATATTAAGTGGAACTGTTCAAAATATACTGTGTTAAAAAACAGTCCTAGAAAATTATGTTAGCTAGGAAACTAAAATAACTTATTGTTTTGCAAAACTTTGCAAGTTTTATTTTATAATCTAAAGCAATCTTTAATATCAGTAGCAACATTGGAACACATAATAGTCTCAATGTAAAATAACCCATGTCTCCATTTCATTGTATTTTTATAAAAGGAATTTTTAGAATACATGTTTTAAAATGCATAGTATTACTTTTGTGAAGATTTCTTGAGGACATAAAACCAAAGAAATGGAGTTATTTTCAATTCCAGGGTAGCTTATTGCCAAGAGTATATATCAGATGGTCAGGCAAAGTCTTCAGGTAGTTCTAACAGGGTTTGGGAAAGAGATCATGGTTATATGAGAAACAAAGTCTAGGGGAAAGGGAAGTGAAGAGTGTTGAGAGAGAAGATACATCTTTAGTAGTTCCTACAATTTTTAAATACTTTATTAAACACTAAAATGTACTATTTTCCTTTTTACATTGTGCATATATATAATATATATATAATAAACATGTTGCTTTTAATTACTTTAACATTTAAATTGGTTATCAAATGATATATCATTTTGAAATTAAAATATAATTTTTAATATATATCTACATGTTGCTTTTAATTATCTTAAAATTTAAATTGGTTATCCAATGAGATACCATTTTGAAACTAAAATATAATTACAACTAATTGCCTTTTACTGCAGATATATTTCTTTATATTTATTATTATTGGTAATATCGTTTTTGGTATTATTTTATAAAGCTTCAAAATACAGTGACATAAAGCAATAACATGTAATTAATATTAAATTTATTATTAGTTAGGTAATACTATTCCTGTGGTTAGTACTAGATCTTCAAAATTCCTTTTATTTTTTACACATGCAGCACACCTCAGTTTGGGCTAGGCAATGCACAAATGCTCAGTAGCTACATACGGCTACTGGCTGTCAACTGTACAGTACAAATTTAGACCTTTTATCTTCAATGTAATTTTATTAAGGAATAAATCTACTCACTTTCTGTATGATTACTAGTTTCCCAGTCTTTTATATTTTTATCTTTAATCTATTCCTGATTTTTGGATTAATTTAGTGCTGTTTATGATCCCAAATAAACTGTTATTAGCAACTTATCAATACCACTTAAGTGTCTGTTTTAGGGATTGCTCTATGGTTTACAACACATAGCCTTAAGTTTTCACAATCTACTTTCAAATATTATTACTCTTTTCATGAATATTTTAAAATATAGTTTAAACTATACAATATTCCTCCACATCCTTCCTTGTTCTTGTTCATAGTTTTTCTACAATTTAATTCTATGTATATTATCGTCGTCGGCGGCGGCGGCAGCCGTCCGTCTCGAGAGACGATGGTGTAGCTTCTTAGGAGTCTATCTGCACCGCCGAGAATGGCTGTGCAGTCCGACTCGGGAGTGACACGGTATCTGTCTCCTCCCGTGTTGAATCGACATCTTGGGATGACGCTGGAGTGTCCTCTCCAGTGGAGCTGAAGCTACAGAGCCTGGGCAGGGTGATATGGAGGGTCTGCTGTTGCCCATGCAGCAGACCCCCCCTCTCTTCGCAGCTGAAGGATCCAAGGGAAAGACGGAGTCAATACAGCTTGGCTTCAGGTGCGCCGCAGGAGTTGCCGGTGTTGACTACAACGTCAAACCGCCTTAGGGACTCCGGCTCCGGATTTTCTGTCGGGGTTTACTCCCTTAGCCTTTCCCCTGAAGAGGTATGCCGCAAGGCAGCGGAGGTTTTTTGGAGTCAGAGTTTTCCTTCTCTGATGTGCCCTGACTGGAAGATCGAACCAGTGACACTTAGCTCGCAGGCCGACGCTCTATTATATTATAATCCCCATAATATACGATTAGTTTTACTTTAATCGGTAAAACACTTTTTGAAGAATTTATTTTAAAAGACAAGAGTATTTCATATTCACTCATATATTTGCCATTTCTGTGTATTTCATCCCTCTTTCTTGATAGTTTTAATTTTTAGTTGTAAATCATTCTCTTCTACCTAAAAAACCTTGTTTTTCAACATTTCTTATACTGCAAGTATACTACTGATGAACTTTCTCAGCTTTCCTTTTCACTTCAGGATTTTATTTTTCTTCATTTTGAAATATATATTTCGGTGGTCTGAAAAAATTTTTTTCAGTATTTTAATGGTGTCTCACTTCATTTCATTCATTTTCTTTTGGATTATTAAAAAATTCTGGATTCTGATAAGCAGACTGTTGTAATTTTGTTGTGCCACAAAAACTGTGTGCCTTTTAAAATATTTTTCTGGTCATATTTAAGATTTTAAAAAATAATTTGTTTTCAATATTACATGCTGATGGAATTCATGTGGTTATGTTCATGATATTCTATTTTGGATTGATTAATATTGTATATTGGTTTATCTTTTGCATATGTTTTTTATTGTATTTGGAAAATCTTTTGCCATTATGACCTCAGATATATATTTCCTTTCCTTCCCCATTGTCTTCTAAGATTCCAATTACACGTTCTAATTACTTTCTGTCCAGAAAGTATCCAGCTATGAATAAATCATTTATTAAGGAAGATACAAGATACCAGAAACATTGTACACAGGACAATGACGCCTCAGTCCCCTTCAAAGTAGGCACCTTGGGACCTCACATAGTTCTCCTAATCACCATCAGCTGCCCCGTCATATTTTCCTAAATTTCATCACTGGTTTGAAATCTCTTTTTCAAAAGTAATTTTAGTTTTGGGAAAAGCCAGAAGTCCCAGGGCATCAAATCTGGGTTGTAGGGGGGCTGAGTCACCTTGTGATTCAATGTTCTGCTAAAGACCCTGCATGAGATGTGACGCATGAGAAGGTGTGTTGTCATGATGAAGCTGGCAATCACCAGTTGCCCATAGCTGAGGCCTTCTGAATCATCCAAATAGTTTCCACAAAGGAATGCTCAGGTGCAATGCACAATTTGATGCAGTTCCATTGCTCTACTCGCTCAGTCATCTTGAATGTGACAACCACACAGTACACATGCTCACTCAATGATGTGTACCACCCCCACTGACCAGTACAGTGAAGTTGTCATTGTTCACACATGTGCATTCCAGTCCACTCTCCTTACCTGCCAGGTTATATCACTAAGCAAACTATTGTCATTATATTAAAAATGGCTGGACTTTTTCCAGGCAGACTTCATATATTTAATATATGTAAATATATTTAATCCTCACCTGAGAATAAGTGTATTGATTTTTGAGGGGGAGCGAGAGAGAGAGAGAGAGAGAGAGAGAGAGAGAGAGAGAGAGAAGGAGAGAGAGAGAGAGAAATAATGATGTGAGAGAGAAACATTGATCGGTTGCCTCCCATATGTGCTCCAATGGGGGGGGGATTGGACCCACCGCCTCGGTATGTGCCCTGACTGGATATTAAATCTGCACCTTTTGGTGTATGGAACGAAGCTCCAACCAACTGAGCCACCAGGCCAAGGCTAATCACACATATTTTAAATGGAATAATGTTTCCCGTAAGTCACAGAGGTTCTGTTTTTCTTTCTTTTTCTGTATTTTCTGTTTTATTTTGGGTAACTATACCTCCAATTCACTGATCTCACTTTTGCTACAGTATTTGATTTACTATTATTCCTGTTTAGTATATTTTTCTTCCATGATATTTTATATCTTTTCTAGGCATTTTATCTGGGTTTCTATTTAATGCCTTTCATTTTTCCCCATCGGGTTCACATTTTTTATGTTCTACCTACAGGAACATATGGATTACATTTATTGCAGTTGGTTTAACGCATTTCTATGCTAACACATTACTGAGGAGATCCCTCTGCAAATCTCTGGGAAGCCCCTCAATTTAGCTTTGTCTTGATTCAACTGCCTCTTCTTTTCGTTTTGTCTCCAAGTTTCTAATCACCTTCAGCTCTCTGATCTGCGATGCCTGTCACTCAACTCAGAAAGAATTCTGGTATATATGTCTCCCCTCCCTTTGCAGAGGCTTGCAAATTCTTTCCAGGAAGTAACTTGGGACATTCATGGGCCTCATTTTGTTTTGTCACCTTATTCAGGAATTATTGTTCTGCACTACTTGTCCAACATTGGAAATTTTAGTTTCACATATTTTCTCTTCTCTTCTAGTTGTTCAACTCAGAAGAGTACATTATGCCAGATATAACTCTTAAAATTTACCTTATTTGAACAATGCTGTTGTATGTAAATGTTCTTCAGTTTCTGGAGTAGAAAGGTCCTAGTGAACAAATTCTAAAACTTCTAATTATCTTCGCTATACACAGCTTTAAAAAACCCATACATTCTACTGTCATATGTATCTAATAGTATACATTAGTGTGACATGAAATTAAATGCACTTCAGCCAAGTTCCTTAATCATGATATTACATTCACAATCTATGAATTAAACACAATAGTTGTATTTCTGTGAATACAGCCAGATATCTAGTACTGTTGTAGTTTAAGATTTTTAATGACTGTATTCGTTCTATCCAAAATATCTTTTCAAACGGTAGAGAACTTAGAATCTAGTATTTTTTTTTCTCTTTTTTTTTTTTTCTTTTTTTTTTTTTCAGCATGACATGCCCTCTTTTTTATACTCTGGAGAAGTTCCAACAGCTGGAGATCATATTGAGGTATGCCAGAAGGCCCGGCGAGAGGTTGTAGAGCTTCTTTAAAACCCATGGCAAGGCAAGGAAATCTTCAGACACCATTCCCTAAAGCAGGAAGTAGCACAGAATAATCCCAAACTATGATACTGGGTGCCCAAATGCCCCGTAGAGATGTTCAGGTGTGGCTGATCCTGCCAGGTGGGCTTTTTAGAGCCCTCCGGGAGCCCTCTGCCAACTGAGTGTTGTAGAGAAGCTGGTTGGGAGCCCGTTCCCTGGCCTCGGTGATGTCGGTAGTGCTAACACTCCTGAGATTTTACTTTGAAACTGGGTAAAGGAAAGGTAAGTTTCCTAGGAGCATGCCCTCTCAGGCAGGGCTTTGGGTCACTCATTTCCCTTCCGTTTCACCTTCCTGGCAAACTCCTGTCCCACCACCCAGACACTCTTTCAGTGGACGACCTCACCTCCTACTGAAAAAATGAAGACGATCAGTTGCAGAATTTATCACTTCAAAATGTGTTGCCATCTGAACTCCGTACTGACCGTGCCTCTTGTTTTAGAAGAAGAGGGCTCTTGGCTTCTGCCTGGGCCAATCCATTCTTGTGTTCTTGGCATCCAAACCCATGCCCTTACACGCACCTTGCCCAATTACACACCTCTGTCTTACATCAGCACCTGTCTTTTTCCCAGCCCCTTTTCCGTCAGCATCAATCTCGTCCAGGCTCTGATCTTTGCAATCGGTTTGGTCGACTTTTCATCTCCTGCACTTTACTGTTCTATTTTTCAACTTCTCTTTGTGGTCCTACTGCTGTAGTAAACGGCCTACTTTGATTCCCTCGCCTTCTTCCCTCTCAGCCTCCGCCGCTCCTCCTCTAGCACGTCCACTCCACACAGCCACCTCCCCGAGGCTCTCTGCTGGCTTCTTCCTATCTATTACCTGGCATTATTTGGCCTCTGCAATGTTTGATACTATTGACCATGCCCTCTTTCTTTGCAATTACCCCACTTTCCCTCCCCAAGTTGCAAAAGTAACATGTGCTCTCCGCACAGAACAGATCACAAGAAGAAAAACACAAATCTCAGAAACCAGGCACTTAAGCACAAAAGAAAACAAGACACAGTCCCATTACTTTAAAATACCCACTCTTCATCTTTAGAGTATGTCCTTCCAGTTTTGTGTTATACTAATACATTTCAACACATACATGCCACTCTCTTGCTTATATACACACATATAAAACCAAAATGGTTTCTTGTTATAGGTCCTTTTGTAACTGTTCCTCCAAAAGAATGCAGTATTTATTTAATATGACATGAATTTTTTTCTTTTATATGTAATCCATGAAAATCTCATTTCTACTTTATAAAATTTCAGCCATTCCAGATTTAATTAATTCTTAGGATGAATTTACCCTTGATTGCATTTACTTTCCTTCCACATTTCTTTGCCAAGGATGAGGTAAAGTTAGCATTTTTAGGCTACACAAGACAAAATAACATATTCTGATGTCAACTTAAAATGAATAAGTGAAAAATTTATAACTCATCTGGGAAAACTTAATACTCTTGTATCCTTTATCAGTTAATGTAAGATGATCACAGAAAACAATTTTACAACATTTAATTTAATGAGTAGAAGATATTCTCTTATCATTTTCACCCATTCAAACATTTCATCAACTGCAGAGAGCAGCTGTTTATATAAGTCAAATCTTTCAATGCTATAATCATTTTAAAAATTCCCAAGATTTTACAAAACTCTTAATAAATAAGTATTACTATTCTTATTTTTAATAACATATACTTAATTATATATAAATACATATTATGGAATAGCCATAGTGTTATTTTACTAAGACCGGCAATTCTTTTTATTTGCTACATAGCAATGTATTGAACTTGCGTGTTTCCAGACTACTCCTGAATAAATTATAATACTTCTGTTAAAATTATTTTCTTAAAATTTGATATTTCATTTTATATAACTTTATTAACCCAATTATTCTAGCAAATTATGACATATGTAGTCATATTATCCTGTATTTAATAATAAAAATATTGGTGGTGAATGATAAGTTTATTTTAGTCCTTGTTTATCTATGTGGCTAGCAAATATGACTTTTCTTTATTTCTGAATATAATTAACTGTATAATAAGCCCTACTGTACATCACTTGAATGTGTGCAAGTTGTCATAATTAAAACATTGTCAAAGTATTTTATACTTTACTACTATATATTTAAAGATTAAAATATCATTGTTAGTTATTTTAATATTGAGAGAATGTATAGAGAAGAGTTTAGAGATAAAATTCTTAGTATGAAATGCAGAAAAAGGAAGAATAAACAATTTTTAAAGAATAAGTGTCACAGCAGACTTCCTAACATGATGTCAGTAAATCATGAAACACTCATGTCAACTATTTTTCAAACTCAGGAGCTGGTTCATTTGAAGTGGCCTTTCAACCTAAATATAAAATGACATGAATCACCAATAAAAAATCCAGTCCCACTGAGTACCATATGAATTTTGTGGGCTTTCCCAAAAATGTTCGAGGGCAAAGGGGTTGTTCACAAGCATGATACACTGATAAACCCACATAAGCCTTTCTATTCTGTGACAGTTTTTAGCAAATCGCACCGATCTTGGACTTCTCACCTCTAGAGTTATGAGAAAATAACTTTGTTGTTCAAGTAACCCACTTTGTTATGGAAGTCCTAGAAAAATAATTGGCCAATCTCACCCTTCCAGTATCTATTGCTGTTTCTCCTGCTTCTTAGGTAACATACATACATGATTCAAAGTTACAGAAAGCTGGCTTTCCCAGAGATCTATACAATGTTATCATTTTCAATTTTTCTATCATAGCTTGGAAATGTAAAGGATAGAATCAGTGATCATAAAATAGTGACTGTAAAATCTGTTTAATTAGTCTCCTTGGCTCTACAGGTCTATATGCCTCTAACATCTATTATACAATGTAAAATTTATATCCATTATTATTTTTTTAAATTTCATGGTGAAACACAATGAAATAAAAATTTAATAGAAACTTATTTTTGTGTGCTTTTAGCTTATTAAGAAAATATGTGGGTTGAAATTCCTGATATAACTTTAAAACAAAATGTTTCTAATAGAGCCACCATTCAAAATATCATAGGATAGTTTACATATGTTAACGCAGAGATGCAGTTCCCTAAATACAATCTTAATTATAAATACTTTGAAAAGTTTCATGATTTGGGATTGTTTTCTATTAAACATACCATAATTCTATTTTTTTTTTTTTTTCAGCAGCCAGGGCTCAATTGTTTTTTTTCTTTTTTAAATATATTTTATTGATTATGCTGTTACAGTAGTTCCAATTTTTTCCCCTTTACTCCCCTCCACCCAGTATCTCCCTCCTCCAGCACCCCCCCCCAAGTCCATACCCATGGTTCGTAAAAAGAGTGGTAATTCACATCCTGTTATATTCCATTTTTTATTGTTTATAGGCAAATATGTACATAAAATAATGCATACATTTTAATTAATATAATGACAGAGATTTATTGACATTAGAGCTAAAATGAAAGCTTAGTTTTTCTTAGTGATGTATATTCCCATGGGTTGCAGATAATATTTTTTTAATGCTTTCAGTCAAGTATCGGCTGCATGGTGTGTTTTGGAGCTTTCTATTGATCTTTCCACTTTCTGTTTCAGGATCATTTGACTTCACATTCATATTCACTGGAGAGCTCACTGACACCACACATACGCACACACACACACACACCCTACCAGTAATAAAGATTATAAAACTCACTAACCCCTCTATTGATATTTTTCCTTGAACTTCTCTGAATTAAACATAAAAGAGAATATAACTTGCTAGTTCCCAAAGGAAGGAAGCATATTTCCCCCTTTACATCTATTTTCTATCTTTGTAAAGGCTAAATTTCCTTATGAAATTGAGAGTCCAGTTTTTAATTCCTGAAATAATATTACTAATTTCCACGTTACTGAAGTTGACATTGAATACTTCCTACACCACTGCTAGGTGCTCTAATCTGAACCAGTGGACATTATTTTACAAGAATTGCAGATACACACACACACACACACACACTATATTTCTAATACATATACATATATATCTAATATATACATACATTATTTTACAGGAAATACAGATAATATATAGCATATTTTTTGCTCCGTAAGATGCACTTTTTTCCCTCCAAAAGTTGGGGGAAATGTCTGTGTGTCTTATGGAGCAAATATTGTGTCACAGACCATGATGCGTATTACCTGACCTGTCTGTGAAGGATGAAACAGTTGTATGCTCATTCAAAATTGTGGCATTAACAATGCCTTAGATAGAACCGAAGATAGTATATCATATATGAAGATAGTGAAGAAAGTGATATCAGTGATTGTGACCAACTGTGCTCCATAAATTCTGACATTAGCAATGATGTTCTTGGGGTTCCCAGGAAACTAGAAGAGTACTTGAACCTTAAAGTCTCTCATCATTTGTTAATGACAGTGATGATGGTTCTTAATACCACTGTTGACTGCTGTTCACTTTACATGGTTGAAATATTATTCTGTTATATTTTATTAAATATTTTAGTACACCATTTGGTTCAGATTTTTTTTTCTTGTTTTCCTCCTCTAAACCTATGTGCGTCTTATGGTCAGGTGCATCTTATAGAGCAAAAAATACGCTATATACACAGTATTTCTAATACATATACACACACATCCATGCATATAGAACCTTTCTTCATTTTGCTTTCTAAGATTTCTTTCTTTTCTTTTCCTTGCTACTCAATATGGAGTGCTATGTATGTGGGGGTTTCTTCCCTATGAATAAATGAAGTTCTATGAGGAATGTTTATAAATTTATTCATCTATCTTAAAAAAATACTTTTAGAGAGAGGGAAAGGGAGAGAAAAAGAGAGCGAAAGAAACATCAATGTGTGGTTGCCTCTTGTGCACCCCCAGCTGGGGACCTGGCCCACAACCCAGGCACGTGCCCTGACTGGGAATCAAACTGATGTCTCTTTGGTTCACGGGCTGGTGCTCCATCCACTGAGACACACCAGTCAGGGCTTATTCATATATCTTAATGAACATTATTTACAGGTAGAAAGCCATACTAGACTGGAGTTTGGTAGCCACCTGATTTGCTTAGAAAGGTGGCATATGCCCTACCTTTGCTGACCTGCAGTGTTGAAAATTCTCATGTTGCTTATCCAGTTGGAATAATGCTGAATGGCTCTTTAACACCATCTCCTACTTGTCTTCCCTATCTATACATTAAACACTGGGCTTTTCGGTAATAGTGTGCATGGTGGAACAGATGAATATTATTTTCTTAAATGTGTACACACAAATGGCAGGGCTAACAAGAAAAATAGGCTAAAAAGTTCACTTAAATTTTTCTTGAATTCACTGAAGAGGGTATTGAATACCTCAATAGTTTCATATTAAGATAATTTCTTTTCTTTGTTTAAAGGGAAAACCTAAAAATCTATGTCAGTACTCCTCATAAGTTTATAATTGTGAAACAAAAAGACTGTGTGAGTTCACATTAAACTATGTGATTCACCTAAAAATAGTATGTTTTAATTGATTGTTCAATATTTTTCAAAACTTGCTTTCTTCTAATTATAAATGATGTTTTTGTTACCATCCAAACTGTAATTAGAAATTGCCTGCCAGTAGTCACCCAACAGATCTTTCCACTAGACATGACAGAAGTAATAACAGAGGAAATGAACAGTATCATAATCTAGTTAGTGACATTTCCTGTGGGATAATATAGAACTCACAGTTCTATTCAGAGATTTAAAAATATCAGTCTGAGGGAACCAAGTCAAAATCAGCAAATAATTAGCAATGATATCCTCAAGACATCCTTAACTTTGTTGACAGGTGAAAGCTGAAAAAATAAAAGTTATATCCAGAAAGAAAAAAAGAAAGAAAGAAACAGGAAAAATATATATCATGTAGCCCCAAATGACTGCAAATGTGAGGCGTCATTCTCCCCTGACTGAACCACCGCAAGGCACTGGGAAGCTAGGGAGGGCATCAAGGATCCTTGGCAGGCTAAAGATAAGGAAATTCAATTTTCCAGTTAAGTAGACGAGAAGAAATGAGGGGTACATTGCTATTTGGATTAGAGTGATATACACATTTTTTCCTATTCTTCACAGGACGATATGGAATCTGCACACTGTAGTATGAGTCTGCTCCCAGGACTGCCATTAGCTGGCTGTAGTTCTGTGAACAAAACCTTTCTGTAGACCCTGATCATATCTTCCATAAAATGAGTGAGACACTGGTAATGGGTAATCTTCCCATTACCGCCCACCACAAATATCTAGGCTTACATTGATGATCAGAACCATTATATATAGCATTGTTTAAATCGAAAGGGAGGTAAAAAATTACATGCAGCCTACTGCTAATGACAAACACATATTTCATTCTTCCTGCTTCTTGCTGATAAGGATACTATTTATTTATTTCTGTCCATGAGGTAAGGTACCCTATTTTTTCATTTATCTATGTATATTTATTGTATGCCTGACACTGTCCCAGGCATCAGGACATAGTGATAAATAAATGAAAGGCCCTGCCTTCATGCAACTCCTGTGACCTCTTCAGCTTGGGTTGTCTGGATGGAATTCTGCTTAGTAAAATGGAAAGGGAGGATTCCAGGAGATTTATTTTGTCTTTGTTAAAACGAATAAATGTCCAGCAGGGACTTTCCCTTCACCATTCTCTCTTCCCCTTCCTCCTGTCCCAGTCCTACCTAGGATGAGAATAAAATGTATAGAGTGGTAAAGTCATAATATAGCTTGGGGTAGACTGCTTTTACTGTAAATGTATATAAATATAATTGTAGACTATATAAAGGAAGAAAAATTAACGATCACAATCTGTGTGTGTGTATTAGTCAGCTAGGACTACCATAGAGAATACCATAGACTGAGGGGCTTGAACAGTGGAACTTATTTTCTCACGACTCTGGAGGTGAGGATTCCAAGATCAAGGTGGCAGCAAGGCTGGCTTCTGGTGAGAGCTCTCCCCTTGCCTTGTAAATGGCTTTCTTTCTGCTGTGTCCTCACATGGCCTTTCCTCTGTGTGGATGCACTCCTGCTGTCTCTTCCTCTTCTCACAATGACACCTGTCCTCTTGGATTAGGGTCCCAATTTATGACCTTGTTTAATCTTAATGACCTTAAAAGCCCTACCTCCAAATACATTCGCATTAGGGTTAGAGCTTTAACTTATGAGTTTTGGGGAGACAGAATTCTGTCCATAACTGTGTAACAATTACTTTTCTTCTTCATGCTTGCCTGTATGTGTTTTCTAAAAACACTTAAATGTGGCAACATCATTTTACATGCTGGTCCAGCATTTCAATCACTGACTTTGTCAGTCAAAATTGCAATCCCTTTTTCTCCAGTTTCTTTGATTATACTTAGCCCACTATCCTCAAAGTTGTTGTTCATTTCTCCTTCTAAATCCCTACTAAACCTCAAAAGTTTTACCCTCTGCTCTTACAGCCAGGATGCTGTCAGTCACCAACCTTTCCCAATTGCAGCTCGTACAGGTTCAACATTCTCAGGTGTTCTGCTTGTTGCAGACCTTCTAGAATGTGGATCACTTTAAGCAGATTCTTAACCATCTTTGAAGAATTTGTGTCATATTTTTATTTGTGCTGCACTCATTGCATCATCCCCAAAAACCTTTTGAATCATCTGAATAGTTTCTATGGAGGAGTGTACAAGCTTAACACAAAATTTGATGCAGATTTGTTGCTCTACTTGCTCAGTCATTTTGAATGCTATGGCTGCACAGTACACATGCTCACTTAATGGCGTCTACTGCCCCTGCTGACTTGTACAGTGAAGTCATCACTGTTCATACATGCATATTCCAGTCCACTCTCCTTAGATGCCAGATTACATCAATGTCGCACAAACTGTTCTTGTTATATTAACAATGACTGGACTTTTTTCCTGACAGACCTTGTATTTTTGGCTACTAATTCCTTGTCTTTTTTATTTGATTAAGATTTTGCTATAACATCTTCTTTCTTTCTTTCTTTCTTCCTTTTTTTCTCTCTTTCTTTTTTCTTCCTTCCTTCTTTTTATTTTGTTATAGCATTTTCTATAGATAAAGTTTTAAAAATGTAGTCTTATAATTGGTAAGATTAATTTATCTTTAATTGACAGATTTCCTTCATCAGTCTATTAGTGGTAATGACATATTACATTTGTGGATTGCTGCCAAATATAAGGGAAACATCTATTGAGTTTTCTTCATCTATAAAATGAATGACTTGAAAGAATTTCTCATAGATTGACCTCTAGCTCTGTGCACTTGAAACACTCTTTGTTTCATCTCAGCTACTCACATAAGACATATTCTCATAAAAATTCTGGTCCTGGATCTTTATGTCAAGTGGTAGAGTCCATACTATGAGTGGTAGTAACAGCACCTGGACATCTAATCATAATTTAACTAAACATGAATGTGAATGCAAGCACATTAGGCCTAAATAAATGTACTCCTAGCTCAATTTACACTTATCCTAATCCCAAACATACTCATGGCTACTACTTCACAGCAATACTCAAGTAATAAAAAATGAGGGCTGGAAGTCCAAGTGAAAAGAGAGAACAGTGTTACCAAATTTTATTCATAATATAAAGTTTTTGTAACTTTTACAAAGTATATGGCCATGTAAATACATTGCTAAGGCTTTTGCTGGGGATGCGGAAGGGGCTGGTTCAAGTGACAGGAACTTACTGAGTTTCCTCATTATTGATTTCAAGGTAAATCTCCTTTGGGTTATACTGTCAATTTCTTGTGGTGGCTTACAAGACAGATTAACTACTACCATTAGAATCTTTAAGGAACCAGATTTAGTGTGGTCATCTCAGTTCAACTGTACCCCCAAGGTGATGCTAAGGACTCAGTATCTTATAGTGTACATGTTGTAACATACATGTTACAGTATATATCTGACATTTATCCACAGGGGAGCCTCACTTATCCTATTTATTTACTGTTAATCCTGGCCTTCTTTTATTCTCTCTGTCTCTCTGTCTTTTTGCCTCTCCCTTTTGGTATGTGTTATGTTTTATATTCTAGTTAATGTGCAAATGGTAGCAGATCTATTACATTATATAACATAATATATAATTATAAAATAATATGTTATTATAAAATAATAATATATATATAATATATAATATAATATATTGTATATAATATATTATGCAATATATATTATATATAATATATAAAATAATATATTATATATAATATATAAAATAATATATTATAATATATATAAAATAATATATATAACTACACTTAAGTAGCTGTATGATAATGAAATGACTCTTCAACTAGTTTCATTCTTTACCATTAAAAAAACAAATATCTGAATAATAAAAATTCGATTTTTCAAACGTAAAAAAAATACAAATAAGACTTTTTAATAGCATACCTATGCTCAATTTTTCAGTAAACGGTGCTTTGATTATAAAACTACAAGTTTAATAAGACTGAAGGAAAACCTACTTTCCAGTTGCTTATGTCTGTAGTTGTTCTGAACACTCTGGCTTTATCTGTATTTGCCTGTGTGTGCTCTGGAAACCTCTG
This sequence comes from Furipterus horrens, assembly GCF_987537825.1. Lineage (NCBI taxonomy): Eukaryota > Metazoa > Chordata > Mammalia > Chiroptera > Furipteridae > Furipterus > Furipterus horrens. The sequence goes on from NW_028327171.1 coordinate 17,034,259, forward strand.
AAAATCTAGTCTAGCATGAGGCTTTTGGTTTATGCATTTATGTATTGTTAATACATACCTTGAACCAAGACATCTTATTATCATTTTATTCTTCATATTCAACATGAGGTGTTTTATTCCCTGAATTGACCATGCTAATTCAAACTTCAAATACAGTATCCCTAAGTCTCAAATCACTAAGTAGAGTTTGCTCAGTGTTATCATTTCACCAAAATTTTACTACTAATACTCCTTAGCAAATAGATCTTATCAGAATTGAATCTTTTCTTTATCAAACATTGAGTTTTGAAACAAAATATAAAGTTGCATAGAAATATAGTTTCTGTAAACCTGCAGTGGATTAGTGTGAAATTTCAGAACTTAAAATGCTTATAAATATCAAATATAACCTTAATCCCCCCCTCTTATAAATAACATTTATGCGAATCGATTCAGCAGGATGAAGCAAAGGCCAAGGCTTAGAGAGTGTTGTTTTAGTCCCCTTGCTACTTTAACAAGAGACACAATAAGACTAGAATAAACTGTGGGTTTGAATTTTGAATATTTTCAATAGCAAACTCTTTATAAAATAAAAATAAATAGATAGCATCAAGCTCAAATTAGGAGTCAATCACCTAGGTGACTAAAGAACAAACAATGATGCATACGAGTCATTCTGCATCAAAATTAAAATGTTTCTTTGTCTTCAGAAGTGAATCTTAAGCCACTCAGGGTTTGCACACTTAACAAAATGCTCTGCCTAGCAGTCTTGTCAAAAAGGACAGTAATGTCAGACTGAACTATATAGGTTCTTTGATTAATAGAAGTCTCCCTATGATGAAGTAAGTTACAACCTTAATGTACAAATAATGAACCTCTATTAAAAAGAAGGGTGTCATAAATCAAAATACTGTAGGAAAACCATAAACCTGTGGCAACATAATGGCCACCAGAGCTCAAGCTATATTAATCTTGTAGGGTATGATATCATTTCTGTAGGAGAGACAACTAAATATATCCCATATGAAAGTGAATTATGAATGTGATAAAGGTTCTGGACTATTCATTTAAGTTAATGGAAAGGTTCATTTTGAGATACCCCCTGGATAACTCCTCCTCTCTATCTGCCTTAAATTCTGCTTCCACTAAGACAAATAAGACTTGCTCAGTCTTTAAGTGTTCCATTTCTTTGGAATGTGCTCTGAAAGAAAGGAAAAAAAAATAACACTAAAAGTAAACATAAATGATCTCCCTTCAGAATAATTTGTGCTTTCTTTTTTTTTTTTTTTTTTTTTTCCAGCTAGTGCACCTGATACTTGTATTTAAACCTTCTTGCTATATGAGGTCTGTCCAGAAAGTATCCAGCCATGTACTATGAAAAATAGAGACATTTCTTGAAGATACAAGATACAAGAAACATTGTACATAAGACAATGATGTCTCGGTCCCATTCGAAGTAGGCACCTTGGGACTCACACAGTTCTCCCAGTCGCCATCAGCTGTCCCATTATATTTTCCTGAAACTCATTGACAGTCTGAAATCTCTTCCCTTTCAAAGGCAATTTTAGTTTTGGGAAAAGCCAGAAGTCACCGAGTGCAAAATCAGGACTGTATGGGGGCTGAGTCACTGGGGTGATTTGATTTTTCATAAAAACATCTGCATGAGATGTGATGTATGAGCGTGTATGTTGTTGTGATGAAGCAGCCAATCACCAGTTGTCAATTGCTGTGGTCTTCTCAATCATCTGAATAGTTTACATGAAGGAATGTTCAAGCTTAAAGCAAAATTTGATGCAGATTTATTGTTCTACTCGCTCAGTCATTTTCACTCAATGGCATCTACCACCCCACTGACTAGTACAGTGAATTCATCATTGTTCATGCATGTGCATTCCCGTCCACTCTCCTTGGCTGCCAGGTTATATCAATGTTATGCAAACCATTCTTGTTATGTTAACAATGGCTGGACCTTGTATATATACTCACTACTTATTTGGCTATAATGAATTTATATTTGGTTGTGGAACCTCAAGTGTGTTTCTATATTGAATGCCTTTACATTATCAGTTTAAATATAACTCAGTCACTTCCAGATTTTTCCCCCAAGTCTCTGTTGGTACGCGAATTCATGATGCCATCCCTGTCTCCTTTCATTTTTCACCATAGTGATCCAATTTTTTAGGCTCATGCTTGTTGGCAACTATTCACCTTGAATTCCAGAGTCATATGGAATTCTATAAGGCCTCTGGTTGTTAACAACTGTCTGTTTTAATATTTATGATGTGGCTCCCACCATGATCCCAATAGACTTATACAATCTTTACTCTTACTGTCTGCATTTTGAATTCACTATAAAATCTCTAGTCACCTAGCGGGGAGCCAGGCATAGTACTAGGAAGCAAGGGAGCTTTCCTGCTTGGTTTTGTGATGCAAGAGGCTGAAGAAGGTGAGGAATATTTTATGACCTAAATTCACCATAAAGAAACCTGCAATATCTAATATAATACAACCAAACAAACTGATAGAATAATTCCAAATAGTGATAGCAACAAAGGAGACATAATATGGTCATGCGTAACAGGTAAGTAACTAGTTGAAACTTTACCTCTGACCATGAGGAGCCCATCCTAAAAATGGGACACCTGAGATGGCAATTAAATTAAGAGTCAGGCATGCAAACAGTTGAAAGATTTTTAAGTCAGAAAACAAACTAACAACAACAACAAAAAGACCAAAGTCACCTACTCCCTCGCAAAGAAAAACCAGCTGAAAATGGTTTGGAAGAGAAGAAAATTAATTTTGTTTTTGAGAGACAGACATAAAGTTATTTTGGGTACAGCACTGTGTATCAGGTAGAAAATATAGACATATATGACCAGATAAGATTCAAAAGCTAAAACTGTAGGCCATCATAGGGAATTTGGTATTTATATTTTAAAAATTTTAAATGATTTTTTTATGGAAAGAGGATTGGGTGAGACCAAGTGGAGAAAGATATACTATAACTTTAGAGGATAGAATTCAAGTTTTCTAGAGGAAAAGTGATCATAGTTTAGGACAGAATTCTAGCCCCAGAGAGAATAAGAGCTAAATTTAAATTTAAAAATAAAGGGATTCAGGCTTTAGCATATCTCAAAAAGTATGTGTTCAAGGCATGAATCGTTTATTATCTTAAATGGAGAAAATTTTAAAATACAACAGATTTGTTATCAGCGGAGGGAATTAGAGGCTTTGTTTTGTTTTAGGCAATGTTAACTTTGAGTGATGATTGCCAAAATTATTGAGCTAGGTGCTCAATAATTATATTTGAATAATGGGAAAGTTCAATAAATCAATGTGATGCCTATAAAAATGCAGTTGGAGAGACAATGTTAATATAAGCATTTTCTATAAGCTGATGGTGATGAAATAAATGTTCCTATGTAGAAATGGATGTCATTTGTCAGACTAAGAGGCTGAGTTTTTGGTTGTGCACTCATCTGCCATCCAAGAGTGATGAAAGCCACAAAGAGCCCATCAGACTATTTGTTTTCTGGATAACTGACAGTGGCTTACTGCCAAAAACAACGATTCAATTTAGGGTGTATACTCTATAAACAGTTACCGATTCTCAATCACAAATATGCATTTAATAAAGAATATTTAGTGAAAAAAATAAAATTCACTTGCCACTAAAATCATGTTAAAATATTGACACAATATTTTAGCTAACACTCACCTGTATAATCAATATTTAAATATACAGGTGAAGTTAAATCACTCCTCTTATCAGAAAATAGTGATATATCTTATTTAACAAAACTCTCATTTAACATTACTAGGGTTAATGAATTATGTTCAATGAATATATAATGACAATGTATGGATGCATAACTTTTTATTTAACTACTCTCCTGTTGAATATTTAGGTTGTCATTAATATTTGTTACTTAAAAGTGCATTTAAAATTTTTTAAAATACTAGAATAAGTTTGCAAAAATTAGACATACTTTCATATTTTCTGCTTCCCTTTTTGTTTACTTAATTTTTTTCTGTATTATTTCAAAGTCAACCTCGATCTGGTGTATTGTTCTCCATAACCTAGCAGTCGTGGCGTTAGTGGGTCAGTGACATAAGAAAGGAACAGGCTTAATTCCAGATCAGTGTAATTTCTGTTGCTCTCATATTGAATATAGTATTTAATTTATAGTTTAATGTCATAAGACATACAATTTATAGATAAATTAATTGTAGACAAGGCAAAGCTGTATTATATGAGGGACTGTGAAACATAATGGCATTATACTTCCTGGGTCTCAATTTCCTCATGTGAGTAAATGAACATAGCTAAACTACTCCTCTGAAAATGCCATTAAAAAATATGGAAAAAATAGTAAATTTTCTAGTATATAGGAGAAATGCAATAAATGGCAGAAAAATACTATTATGGGCTTATTTTATTCTGCCCAAAATTTGGAGAAGTTTTAAAATCACCCTAAGAAATGACAGACTAAAATAAAATTAATATATGTGGTTTTTCATTAATGAATATTACCTTTCTTTACTAGATATTTTTGACAAATGGATTCCTTAATATAATGAGCTATCATCTAATTATTTGAGATACAAAACATATCAAAAAGCAATAGAAAAAAACACAAAATCATATGCTTAGCACAAATTACATACTTAATTCTTGCATATCTAGTGAGCTACTTGACTATTTGGAAGTCTATGACACAGACTTTCAGTTTTGACCATGACTTCACAGTCACTTGAAGTTAAACATATTAAAATATGCAGAAGGTAGTTCAGTTAAGACTACACATCTACAGTAATAAACCATAACTAATTTTTTGAATTTTACTGTTTAAAAATGTCCAAATGATAAAAACAGTACAAATTGCTTTGGAATATATTCATGTTTAATATGGGGGGAAAACAAAATTTCTCATTTCTTTGTTTAAGCAAGTCTACAGTGAAGATGTGAAATTTCCAAGAAATAAGATGTAGGTAATTAGGAAATACATGCTATGCAGAGTTACTACCATGCTTGGTCTAATTGATTGTTGCTTAATATAGTTGAGAAGAAAGAAAGGTAGATAAACATACTAATATTTAATTTTGGTCATTGTGCTATAAAGGAAAAAAGGATGAAAAAAGAAGAAAAGTAGAAATTGTTATTTTATTTCCATTACCAGAAGTGGTAACTGGTGGAAACATTCACATTAGAAATATCATTAGACCTTGCCAGGTAATTACGGTATGAAATTAAGTCTTATGGTTCAGTTTTAGTCCTTTTTTATTTCTTCAGATGTGACATATTTTATGCAAAGAAAAATAAATTTTTATAATTAATTATATAATTGATTCTTGAATATTCTACATGAGTCACAGCAGAGGACATTGAGGGGTTCTCTATTTTCTATTTCAAGTTATAATGAAATATCATTTTATTAAGTGACATACAAAATCATTTAAGCCACAATTAAACATCTCAGTTTATAAAAATGTTGCAATAAAATTACCTTGAAAAACTAGCATTTTTGAGTATCTACAGGGTTCAAACATACTTCACAGGAAAAGTTTATGGTTCTATATAGAAAAAATCAAATTAAAAAAAGTGAAAATACTCAAATTGGAAAGAAATCCAGAAAGTTAAGTTGTGACTTGAAAAATAAAATAAAAAAGATAAAAATAAAAAATAACTATTATCATTTATGAAGGATAATGAACAGTTATTTAGTAATGAGTTATCTAGCAATATCTTAGTTTTAGTTGATTTAACTGCTCATCTTTTCTGGACATTGTAGGTCAATTTCTTTCCAATAGGAGAATTCTGTTATCGAGACTTATTTTGTTTATTGATATGTGGCTTATTAAATTGTATGTGTACAAAAACACATGTCACAGAAACACAAATGGCAAAAAATTAACACTTAGAAGAACATGCAAATAAGAGTATATATAGGAGTAACTTTTAACTAGAGCATTTACTAAGGTGAATGCTGTAATATATTAAATGAAAAACTCTTCTTATGAGAGCCTGAAAAATCACATAACATGTAAACTGGATGTCATGTTAATGTATAAAAAGTGTTCCTGTTAAACGTGTTATTGAAAGTGATACTATCACACTCTTAAACAAGTGACTTTGATTGATGGCATTGTCAAATAAATATAATAAAGAACTATGTAACTATTGATATCTAATAACCTACTATCCACCTGCTTTAAAAATTTGTTTTTCAGTGTTAGTTCCTAGTGTTTGGGGGATTAAAAAGAAAGATTAAGTGACAGACTACTTTTTCACCATTTTTGTTCTTAGTATACAAATGTCAGAAATAAATATGAGATGTTCTTAAGTAACCTCATTGTCACTACTAATTTATCCAAACAATTAAATTTCCTTAGATGACAAATCTAAATATGTAAAATTTATGTCATACATTTCTCCTTATATTTTCCTTGATAATTTAATTGCCAACAGTGTTCAACAATTTAAGTCCAATATGTTTTATAAAAGTTTAATCCATCTTATTCTGTAGCGATGCACTTAGATTCTAGAACATATTCTAATTCTATTTTCATTAGAGCAATTAAAAGACAAATTAAGAATATTCATAAATCACTTAAATAAATCTTGACATGACTTTGAAAGTGGTTTGCTTGATCTTCCCTCAGTTTCCCACTTAGTAATAATATCTGGTCTCTACATTATAACAAATGATATTGTGTTTATGAAAGCATTCGAAATCCTTTAAGCTCAAAATTGCTTTTCAAATTAAATATTTTATCATTGTTTTATGCACACTTCATGTATACATAACTCAAATGACAGTAAAGGTTACATGTCTAAGATATTTGTTCAGTTAGAATTTATTTACATTAATCAATGACAAAATGGAAATTTTTATCATGTGTAAAAGATTGTAGATTTGGTGTGTGTCTGTGTGCCTATATATCTGGTTTAAATTATATTAAAATAACACCTGCTTTAAAAGCCACATCTGTCACACAAAGTCATATTTAAAAATCTATATTTTGCATAAACAAAATAAACATACTTCAACAGGGAAGAACTTTCAAAACTGAAATTATATTTTATAGCAATTCTAAATTGTCTAAAATTCAAATTATCCTTTATGGTTTTTCTTGCTATAGATTTTGTTCGAACACATTGTAAGAAGAATATTTTACCCAAATATTTCTCCTAGTGCCTTTTTTCCGCAACTATTGCTTATTTTTCTGATCAGGGTACCATAGGCAGGGAAAATAATTGAAATAGTTTTCTAAACAAAAGAGTTATTAGCACATTTAGCAGCTAAGCTACTATCATGGCCAATCATGAGAATTTTGTATCATGATTTTTACACATCCATATAAGTTAATAACTTTTCTCACATTATTAAATAATATAATTAATATGAATATTCTATGGTAGTTTATCACACCTCTTACTTAAAAGGTATTAGAAATATTTCACTTCCACCTGTGGCTTCCAGTAATACTGCACAAATAATTCTACTTATCCTAAAAAGTTTGTGAATCCAGGTATGTGAAAAGGCATGTATATATAAATCAAATTAGATATTTTATCTAAAAATTCTTTCAAAAGTTAAGGTCAATGAAAATGTAAGAACTTAATGTTGCAACATATAAATAAGTAAACCAAACCAAAGAACCCATATTCACTCCATGTATGTTGGTCAACTGTCTTTCACCATCATTTTACTTGTTTTCCTTTGTGGTTCAGAAGTCAGAAAATGAAATATAAAGACAGGGATAGAGAATCTACAAATAGGAAATAGTTTAAGATCTCATTTGCTTCTTATTGCTCCTCCAATCCCACAGTATTAGCTATAAAAGAGATTTCCTGGCATGCTTTATGAAAAAAACCTTATTAAACCCTATAATTAACATCTAAACAAGAGTATCCTATTCACTAATCCACCTTTCATCATTCATCTACATCTCTCCAAACCTGTCACAAATTGACAGGCATGAAAACTATCCCTCAATTAAATTTCAAAATAAAATTTAGCTATTAAAATCCATGAACAAAGGAATAACATAGCTGTAGACTTCAATTAATTTTGCAACTAATTTTAATAATGCCAACTAAGTTACCCCTTAAATTAACATAGCAAATACCGAAAAGACACTAAATAAGGAATATCTGGAAAGACCCTTAATCAATCCTTTTATACCCTGTTAATAGTGAAAGGGTAAGCTTAGGAGTTTGAAAATGTGAGACTTGTAAGATGAACATAACAGGCTAATCTTATATTTTAAAGACTTTACATTAAATTAAATTCTTACTCCATTATTTTTTCCAGGTTACAGATGAGGAAACTAAAAAATATATGATTTTCTCAAAGTCACAAGTTAGACAAAAGGGAAGCTGGTCTTTCAACCAAAGAGGTCAAATATTAGGATACACAACACAACCTCTCAAGAGTATCCTATTAGAATGAAAGCCACAGAAAACTAATACTTCACAAATAAGAACTGAGGAATCCTACTCCTGGTTAAAAAACTATGTGTGAATTTCTTGCCAAGGCACCTCACAGAGAAAGTTCCCCTCCACACACCAAACTTGGTACCCAGCAAAAGCACTGTGGTCTCTGAAGGGAGTTTCAGTCAAGAACTCAGGTCCCGGGGACTTCCGGCCAAGATGGAGGCTTAGACGGACGCACTAGGTCTCCCTCTACAACTAGAGAGGAATACAACTACTTCAAAACAAAGGATAACTAGAAATTCCAGAAAATAAAACTACACGGAAGCCCAACATATGAAGTTATAAACCAGCGGCGCCCTTTGGGCAGGTAAGAGCGAAAGGGGGCGGAGCTGTTTGCGGTCGCACCTGGGACAGCGGCGGGGAGAACAACCCCGGCTGCAGTCGAACCCCCGGCAGCTCGCGACCCCAACGCTGGGGAAAGCAGCCACCACATCGCCTTGAACAGTGAGGCCCAGGGGGGCGGGAGGACGGATCCCGGTCTCCTAGCGGAATAACTGTGTGAATCCATCTTGGACCCCCGCCCCCAAAGAAAGCGCCACAGGGCTGAGAAATAGGTCGCGGACAGGCGCCGGTCGCTGGGTTGTGACGACAAAGCACCACGGTACAGCAAGAAAGGTTGCGGAACGGCGCCGGTCGCTGGGTCATTACGAGTACACAGGCACTGCCCCCTACAGCCGGTCCAAGAAAACAAAACGCATCTGTCAAAATGAGGCAGACAACTATAGAAATCCCGGTGGCACAGCTCACCAGGCAACAGATAGAGAACCTGACAGATGAACAGATAAGAAACCTGTCAGAGGCTCAGTTCAAGGCCATTGTTATCAGGTGGCTTACAGAATTCACAAAAGATCTGGAAAAAGATGAGAAAGAAGCGAAAAACACTCATAACGAAAGGAACAAAACCGCATACGAGACAGATGGTGAGGAACAAAAATCCAGAGTTCATTTCAACAAACCGGAATATGGAGAAGGAACAAGCAGTCAACCAATGCAGAGAGAGGAAATGGGAAGCAACGATGAGAGGATCAGAAACCTCTGGAACAGCTATAAAAGGCCCAACATAAGAATCATTGGTTTGCCAGAGAGCGAGGAAGATGAACTAGAACTTGAAAAATTGAGTGAAAATATAATAAAGGAGAACTTCCCAGACTTGGGGAAGGAAATAGACTTACAGGTCCAGGAAGCACAGAGAATTCCAAAAAAACTGGACCCAGGGAGAACCACTCCAATACACATTATAATCAAAATGTCAAAAATTAAAGATAAAGAGAGAATCTTAAAAGCAGCAAGAGAGAAGAAAAGAATCATGTACAAAGGGGTCCCAATTAGACTATCAGCTGACTTCTCAAGGGAGACCCTGCAGGCAAGAAGGGACTGGCAAGAAATATTCAAAGTAATGAAAATCCAAAACCTACAACCACGAATACTCTATCCAGCGAAATTGTCATTCAGAATAGAAGGACAGAGAAAGTGTTTCCAGGACAAAATAAAACTGAAAGAGTTCATTAGATCCAAACCACTGTTATATGAGATGTTAAAGGGACTGGTTTAGAAAAAGGAGGATCAAGACTATGAAATCTAAAATGAAAACTGCATCACAAGAAACAACAGAAGCTAGGGAATTGAAACAAAGGCAAACTAAACAGGCAACGAGAGTGGAAAAAGAACTATAGGTACGGGGAACATATTGGGGGGAGGTCAACAGGGAGGGGGAATGGGGAGAGGGAGGGAGATGATATAGGAATTAAGGATCATGGTAGGAGGGAATGGAATAGACAGAGAGAGGTTGAGAAGAACTGTATGCACAACTAATGGACATGATCTAAAAGGGGGGGACAACTGGAGGAAGGGGGGCCACCGGGTGGAGGGGAGCAGAGGGAAGGGAAATTGGCACAAATGTAATATTATAATCAATAAAACACATTAAAAAAATAATGTAGCCATTACAAGCTAAACATACATATTTTAATAAAAATAATCATTATGTGCCAAATAAAATTGAGTAAAATATGGCTTAAAGGACAAAAAAAAAAAAAAAAAAAAAAAAGAAAGAAAGAACTCAGGTCCCCCTGGGCGGCCATGTTATCATGCTACATAGCTTCAGCCTTTTACTGGGAGCCTTCAGCAGAGGTCTTCCTCAGGTTCCTCTGCAGAAGCTTTCTTGTCAGAGGAAGAGGACAACTTTTCCCCACTGTGACTCAATATGTGGTACATCTCCCTCTCATAGCATTTCCCCATGCCTTCTTCAACATCTCGGGTTCATGATATTGAAAGACTCTTGTTTGGGTCGGTCTTGGCAGTGAGATGACTCCGATGACTGGGCTGATGCACTGCAGCCTCAGCATGCCCTTCCTTGAGGCTAAAGATAAAACAGGGAGGAGCCAGTGATGTTGAGCTTCTTGCTTATACTACTGAAGTATGTGATGAAAGACTTGACTGTTACTTGGATTTTAGCTTACTGTCTTAATGAACTACTGACTCGAACTCAGCTGAACTCCTGGCAAGAGTATGTACAATTATATCAAGTTCTTAGAAAATTAGAAAGGAAGGTAATCCCAAGATACCTACTGGGGGGAAAAGTGGCATTATAGGGTGAAGGCTAAAGGATGGTGAAGACTAAAGCCATGTCGAGAAGTTTTGTGGTCAAAGTTAGTCTGGCAAGTTAAAAATCAAACACTAAATTTAGATTATACTTGAGGAAAAGAGATTATTGAAGACAGTTGAGATAATACTTAGATGTTCTGAGAGCAATACATTTTTTTTAATATGGTGAGACTGACGTGTTGTGATATGAAATAGAGAGTAAGTTAGAAAATTCTGAAGGTAAAGAAATGACAATATAAATACCAAGGTTGTGAGAAGGTGGCGGTGATCAAGTGCAAGCACTGGCCTCGGGTAGGAGGAAGGAAAATGTCTTCATTACAACAGATGGAAAAAGAACAGATAGGTGCAGATGTGGGCAAATTGGAGGTAGTTGTTAGCAAATTCATACAGTTCTTGTTCTATGACTTACAATGTTTCCCTTTGGAAATGGAGATAATTATTTTCTAAAAGAAACGTAGATAGAAGGGAGGGGAAGATACTGGGAATATAATGAGAAGAGTGAAAGAATGGAGAAAAGTGTGTGTTCTCTACAAAGGCATATACCTGATGCTGCAGAAAGTAAAACACTCAATGCATGCGAGGTGAGGAGAGTTCAATAATCAATAGAAACGGCCGATTCTCCAAGTTCCCCAAGACAACATCAAAATCTTGCAATGTAGCACCTTGCTTCCATAAACCTCTCAGAGAGTAATAGTTCATTTCTGTTTATTCACAACTGAATTCCTGGATTTCTGGTTTCCAGAACAATAGTCAAAGGAGAGGTACATTATTGTACATGGCTACCATCTGAAAATCTAACTAATGAAAACTGAAATCCATGACCTTCTTCTCTAGACCAGTTCCAGAACACATAAAACCAGGTTCATACTGTCCAAAAAAAGACATAAGAGATTCATAAACAACTTAAAAACTTGACTTTACTCCTACAAAAGCTCAATTAATTATTTTGCAATGCTGCCCACCTGGAGGAATCAATATTTCCAGTGAATAGAAAACCTTAAATCAGCTTTTCAGTTTTTCACCAGTATTTATGCATTAATCCCTGTATATTTGAGGAAAGACTCTAATTCAAAATATGAGTATGGAAGTAAAAAGCTTACATATGTATTCAAATACAAACATACATACACACACACAGGGATGTGTATGAATTATAGTATGGACAAAATAATACTTCAAAAATATTATACCTTCTGAAATTTAAGAGAAGATAATGCAAAACTGAAAAAATAAGCAGATAATAAGAACAAAATAATAACCATATAATAAGAACAATTAATTAAGCTAAGAGTTCTTGTTCTTTAGAAAGAAAAAGAATAGCAAAACTTTTAAAACTCAGCAAAGAACTAGAAGATAAAAATATCCGAGAAAATTCAAAAAGATGGAAATTTTATAATTTACAATTAACCAGTTAAACAGTCATAATACATGAAAAAAAATTAGAAAATTAGATATCCAACGCTGTTGCAAAAAATAAACAAACAAACAAATAAATAAATTAGCATTAAGAGAGAAATCCAAAGGTTGGAGAAAGTACATTAAATCAGCAGCTATCATTACCCAAAAGATAAATCATAAGTAAAGGTATGAACTAACAACAACAATAATAAGACAAATATAAGCAATGCAAGGATAGTGTTTTGCATACTCAGCTGTAAAACTGCTTTTGCCAACCCCTGTATTACGGAAATGAAGAACCAATTCATGAATCTGACAATCAATGGGAGGAAAATCTCGTAAGAGAGGAAAAATAATTTAGTGGGGAGGATTTGCCAGGTTTTTACAGTCTTTATGTTTGCTTCCTTCTGTCATCTAGAGATCAGCTGATTTATCAGCTCTCTAGAGCACCTGTCTGGAACCATCTAAAGTGAACTCTGACCTATTAAAATCACATAAAAATTGTTTACATATCATTTATCATGATATTATTTACTATTGCTATTTATTTTTATGACCCATTTTCACACTACAAAATGTATATTCTAGATAACTGGAACCTTATTTGTCCTGTTAAACCATTTAGAATAATTCTTAGCATAGAAAGTGTTACTTAATTTTCAGTTGATTTTTTGTTCACTTTTTGTTTATTTCTTTTTCTGAAGTATTTCAGTTGTCTCTTTCAGATACTTACATCTCTTTAAAAATACCCACCTACAAACTCGAGTGACCTTTGTTTTATATTTAATATTGCAATATTACTTTTCTCTTCTCTCCCAGTTTTAGAAAAGTTAGGATTTACTATTTTAATCTTAACACGCATTCCTAAAAGGCTGCAAATTTGTGAGCTGGCAAGAGTTGTAAGTGAACTCCTACTTAAGCAAGAACTTAACAATATCAAGGATGCAGGTAAACTGCTGGATACAAATTCCCCAAAATTCATGGAAAAAAAACACATGAAAATTATATCGAAGAAGCAATGTCTGCATCATTACCTCACTTAAAAAATAGTTTGCTTTATTATTTTGGAAAATGAATTCTTTCTGTGCAACATTTAGAATATCTTGGCATTCAATGCAATCTAAAAATTATTGCCCGCAATTAATCTACACTTACTTGTTCTGAGAACAGATGGCAGAATTAAATAGCTTTTATCTATTCAGAATCAAAATACAAGCTTTTAATTGAAAAATCATAGTGAGATATTTTAACAGGATAGCCACTTTTTTAATAAAAAATTTACTTGAACTCTTAACTTTTTAATACATTTGCCCTCAATAATTTAAAAAATGTGCTTCTTTTATAGCCACCTCATTCATCCAATCATCCATTCAATCTGTCTTATAATGTGTTCCAATATTCCAATTATTACACATGATTATAAATGGCACAAGAGTTTGAAAGGACTTTGAGACAGATGGTTAATACCTATCAATGTGTAGGAATGTGAGTGTCATAAATCCATACCTTGATAAGAAAAACCAATCAGTGCTTTTGCCTAAGAGACATATTTTTGTCCCCTGTGACCTAATCACAAACATTGTAAACTAACTTCTAAATACTTTCAAACTCTTGCACTTATTTATGGTAGGCAGAGTAATGATCCCCTAAAGATGTTCATATCCTATTCCCAGAATTGTACATTACATGCCAGGGGGGAATTCAGGTCACTAATCAAGTTACCTTCAGATGGGGAGATTATCCTAGATTATCAAGTGGGCCTAATACAACCACAGGACGCCTTACAAGTAAACAAGAAAGAAATTCTGGAAGCACTTTCCATGAGCCAAGGAATGTGCAGAGCCTTGCAGCTATGAAGTGGCTGGAAATAGATTCTCTCCTAAGTGTCTTCAGAATAAATGGAACATGCTGCCACCGCGATTTCAACCCATTCCAGACTTCTGATTTCCCATGATAAGATACTCAATTTGTGTTTTTAAGCCACCAAGTTAATGGGAATTTATCATAGCAGCAATAGAAACTAATGCATCACCTTTTCTGACATGTTCCCTTTGTCTTTTGGTTCAATTAATTAGTCCTCCTGCTTCTTCTCACTCATGGTGCTATGTATCCCTCTCAACATAAACACCCATTCTGCTATGAGTTGAATTTGCAAATCATGTGCCAATTATATATTCAAAACTATTGGTGTATTTCCCTTCCCAATGAAGTACTATTTCTACAATTCTCTATTATTTCCACTATTTTACTAAAATTTCCACCTCTGCCAATGCCAAAAGACCAATACGTGGTGAGCATTTCTATGTACAGGCACTGTGCCAAACAAGTTGTATTCTTTGTATGTTTTGTTAGGCATTCAGGAAATCTATGGAGTAACTCATGTTTTTATCTTTATTTTTGCTATTAAAGAAACTGAAATGAACCACAAATACTTCAGCCATGTTCATAGAGCTATTGCATAAGACAACAAATACTTAAATGTAGATGTGGCTGGCTTTAAATCCTTGTTACAGAGATGATGCCCTACTGTTTCCTAATGCAAGTACAGATTAATTTCAAGTATTTCACCGATGACTAACTCTGCGTTACCAAAATCATATTACTTTAATGTTGGAAAGGGCCAAGGGACAAAGCTTAGGATATTTCTGAGATCCTTCCTAAGGATATTTGCATTGTCTTTATATTTCATGATGTCCATCTTTATTTTTTTAATGTTATCAATCTCAAGATCACATGGTTGAGTTCTTAGCAGCTATATTTGTAAACTATATAAGCTGTGTTCATTGTCCACAAAAGACAGCATAGTGTTGACCATATGAGTGAAGCACATTCTTTCCTCTCTTATGGGAATTTGGAATTGAGAATAACAGATACTAGTCTCAGTTTGGGTGGCTCCATTTAGAGGATATTTTGAACACATGAATTTTGAACTGAACACATACATGGAAAAATAAATAAAAGTTTAA
Source organism: Furipterus horrens (assembly GCF_987537825.1). Taxonomy (NCBI): domain Eukaryota; kingdom Metazoa; phylum Chordata; class Mammalia; order Chiroptera; family Furipteridae; genus Furipterus; species Furipterus horrens. The sequence continues at coordinate 17,049,706 of NW_028327171.1, forward strand.
TTTTAGACTATACACACACACACATACACAAAGGGGAGATATTGACAAAGATATGGAAGGAGAGCAAAGAGAATTAGCTTTTAATAGATTTATTATATTATTGAGTTCTCTCCCCATGTCCCCTTTATCTTTTGGTTCCATTAATATATGAGGTATGTCCAGAAGGTATTCAACAACGTAATATGAAAAATAGAGACATTTATTGAAAAAAATATAAGATACAAGAAACATTGTACATAGGACAATGACACCTAGTCCACTCAAAGTAGGCACCTTAGGACCTCACACTGTTTTCCCAGTCACCATCAGCTGCCCATCTCATATTTTCCTGAACTTTGCAAATTCTTTGGTCAGGGAACACTTTATTGCTTCTTTTCTATCTCCCATAAAATGACTTCAAAAGAAGTAGCAAGTTTGAACGAGAAAAGGTAGTATAATTTAAGGGAGTAGGTGACCTTGAGCTTATCAGTTTTCTTTCCTTTTAATGCCCTTTTAATAGTTTTCTAAAGTTGTTCTCTTCTATAATTCAAGTTTAAATTTTTCTCTTTAATAATCTGTGATAATATCAGGGACTGCTTTTTGAAAAAAGTTAAATTGATTTGCTAAAATCAGGAATAACTGATAGCTACATTATCATTAGTGCTTAACTAGCCTCTTCTCACAATTATCACCACAGCTGAAAGGTGGGAAAAGGAAATATGCTTATCAAAGTGGCACTTAACCAACAAAATGCTTTAGTCTTATGGCACACTAAAATATTTAGCCAATGTAAAGTTTTCAATATGGTCATTCATTATACTGAGTTCATGCCATATAAAATATATCAAAAGATGAAAGAAATAAATGAAAGTCAGAAGAAGATACATCTGTGTTTTGAAAAATTTCTCTCAGTTTAGGTGATAGTTTCCTCGGTGTCTTATGTGTAAACATGGGGATGACAGCACTTTGATAAAATGGATCTCCCAGGTTGGGTGTGCCATGTAAATACTTGTAATCTTCCTGATGTACTATAGACAAATCTACTCTATTTAGGTTTTAAGCATGTATATTCACAAACATACATACATGACCAAATAGTAATACTAAAATTGTATCAGAAATCACTTCACAAGTGACACTATTCTTTGTACTTCCCAAACTGCTTTTTATTAAACTATTAGGCAGTTGTTATGGAATTATAATAATTTGACATGTAATTAGGGTTGGATGAGGTCATGGGAATAGGGCTTTCATAATAGTGTTAATGTCCTTATAAAAAGAGACACCAGCAAGTTTGTTCTTTCTCTCTACCATGTGAGGACACAGTAAGAAGGTGACCTCCTCAAGCCAGGAAGAGTCCCCATCAGAAAACTGACCATGATGACATCTTATCTCTGACCTCAAGCCTCAAGAACTGTGAGAAAATAAATTTTTATTTTTTAAGCCATTTAGTCTATGATACTTTTTTTAATGGCAGCCCAAGTAGGATAAGGCAGAAACTAAAAAATATAGACATACCCACTTTCTGTGCCACTAAATAGAATCTTTAGAAAAATATGAAATGTACAACTCTGCTTTGTTGTTTAAGGTTTATAGATGAAAGGAAACTCGTGGTATAATTCAATGTATCAGTACTTTTAATATCTTAAACAGTTATATAAACTGTCTTAAAGAAAATGTTATAATAGAAAATAATATTAAAATTTAATAAATATAAATTTTGTTCTTTCCTATATTTAACAACATATAATAAAAATGAAAATAACTTTAAAATATATAAATATTCAATACATAGTGCTTTTTCTTGCTCAATTTGATACCCTTTTTCAGGAAAAAGGCTATATTTTAGGGAACTTTTCTCCACAAAACAGTTTAAAACTGTGCTCTGACCCAATTTCAGGATCCAGAACATGTTCTTCCCTAAGAGTATCCAATAATTCATTGCAGGCTCTGTGTTTTTTGTTCAGTTACTATCCATAATCATACTATATAATGTTGGATACCCCATCAATATAATGATAGATCGATAGGAATAAAATATGAACTAAATAAAAAGTAATAACATCATTTTAGATTAAGTGGGACTAAAAGTTTTGCTCTAAAACTTGGCAGTAAACTGAGCATGTGTTTCATGCTACAAATCTCCAAAATACAAACATGAGTACTGTGTTTTTATAAATGCATATTTTTAGCTTTTTTAGACTTTGGTTTGATAATTATTGAGTAAAATCTCCATAGCAACAATTCAGCACTTCAAAGTTTTAGAAATGATCTGGATATAACTGAATAAATTTTAAACATATGACTTACATATTAAAACTGTTTTTCTTATATTTAAAGCCAATATTCTTCACCTTTATGTCCATATATAATTACAAAAGCATTCAATCATTTATTTTTTTCATATAAAATATTCTTTACATCTATTTAGTAATTCCTCTTATTTGGTTGGGGAACATTTCCAGTTTCTCTGCATTACCTTTGTGGAATTTCATATACATATATTTATAATAATACAATATATTATACTATTTAATATATAGTATAATACAATGCATATAATATATAATTCAGAGAAGGAAAACTCTGATTCCAAAAAACCTCCGCTGCCTTGCGGCATACCTCTTCAGGGGAAAGGCTAAGGGAGTAAACCCCGACAGAAAATCCGGAGCCGGAGTCCCTAAGGCGGTTTGACGTTGTAGTCAACACCGGCAACTCCTGCGGCGCACCTGAAGCCAAGCTGTATTGACTCCGTCTTTCCCTTGGATCCTTCAGCTGTGAAGAGAGGGGGGGTCTGCTGCATGGGCAACAGCAGATCCTCCATATCACCCTGCCCAGGCTCTGTAGCTTCAGCTTCACTGGAGAGGACACTCCAGCGTCATCGCAAGATGTCGATTCAACACGGGAGGAGACATATACCGTGTCACTCCCGAGTTGGACTGCACAGCCATTCTCGGCGGTGCAGATAGACTCTTAAGAAGCTACACCATCGTCTCTCGAGACGGACGGCTGCCGACGACGACGACGACGATAATATATAATACACCAAATTATATATATTCGTGTATCTGTGTGTATATATGTATATATATGTAATTTATACATGTGCTTTTCATCCCTTGCTAGACTTAGAAATAACATTATAGAAGTAAAATCTACCAGTGCTCACTCTTAGTTTTAAAATTATGCACCATTTATTTAGGACATACAAAAGGAGTAAAAGTGGCATAGTGAATAATTACACACAGAAAATATAGCTTCATCAATAAAAAAACTGCCTGTAGAGTTCACGTACTACCCTCCACTTTGGTGAGTGCAATTATCTTACCTTTCCCTCCCTAGAAGTAACTACTACATTTAGTTCAATTATTTCTATTCATCTTTATTAGTTTTATTACATATATTTTCATTCATAATTATACACAGATGTGTTTTTCATGAATTTAAACTGTATATATATATTTCTGAAACTTGTATCTTTTCTCAATGTTATGTTTTTAAGAGCCTTGTATGGTAATATTTTGAATGAATGCATTATATTTTGGGGACAATCATCTAATCCCTTGACGGATATTTTGATATCATTCAATTGTTCACTATTACAAGAGAGTTTACTATAAATATTCTAAAATACCCTTGTGCTCTTGTGCAAAAGGAACTGCAGTTTATAAACCTAAGAGTGAAATTTATGAGACTTCCCTGATTTTTAATGAAATGCCTCAAGCCTTTCACCTTTATTTATAATTCTAGCTATAGACTCTCTGATAAGATACCATTTAGTAGACTAAGAAAGTTCATTTCTAGTCTTAAAGTGACAAGAATTGTTTTCATGAAAGAATATTAAATAATATAAAATATGTGTCAAGAGTTCTTAAACAACGTTAAACCTGTTAATGTGTGATACAGGTAACCCCTGTTTAACACAGTTGTTAGGTTCCTAACAAATACCGTGTTATGTGAATCTGTGTTATACTAAACAAAGAACTAGTACAAAAAGGGGGGTAAGGTTCCAAAAATTAAAAAAAGTATGTATACTATTATATTTTTATAACTAAGAGGAATATCTTTATTAAAGCACTTTTCATCAAAACTATTACATATTCGTATGGATTAAGTAATGTTTTCTTCATCATCACTACTAAGCTCCATTAACTGAATGTGTTTTCTTTTTGACAAGATATCTTCATCCTCTCAACTTCCTTCAGCATTATTTTGATTTCTATGCTCTACTTTTTGCAAAAAAAAAAATCTGTTATTTTAGATTGCTTGTTTTTAGCTGAGAGATCTTTATAAATTTCATTATACGGTGCTAAGCCCTTTTGAAGTTCTCTCTTAAATTCTGTGCCCCTTTCAGTGCCAGGATCTTCATTTAAGAAATAGGGCTCTAACTATTCAGCTAAGTCTAGGCCTTTTTCTATGCTTTTTAGAGTAAACTGTTACAATGTACACACTCGAATTTAAAATTTTAAATGAATTATCTTTTGCTCTTAAAAGCTTTCATTACGTTCAGTATTGTACAGGGAATTCCCCAATTTCGTGTTATATGGAAGTTTTCCCCAATTCTCTAACTGTGTTAGAGCAAAACAGTGTTATAGAAGTACTGTGCTATACAGGGAATACCTGTATATTAAGCAATTTCAAATATTAAACTGCCCTTGCTTTCCTGTGCTAAATTCAATTTGTTTGTATTTTTCATATACAATACTGGATTTGATATGTTAAAATTTACTTATCATAGTTGCATTTTTTGCCCAAGTGCTCCTTTCTTAAACATAATTTGTAATATTAAGATTTGAACTCCTAAATGAAGAAATATATTCTAATGTTTTTCTTCACTGGAAGAACTTGTATTAGTTTAAAAATATCTGTGTTTTAAATAATGTGTTAAGCCTCTAGGCCCAGATACTTCTCTATATATGTGGGGTATGAAGATGGACGTAAAAGGTTAATGTTGATTATTTTTAATTATTTTAAGTGAGTTCAGACTATCTATCACTACCTGAGTAAATTTTGATCAATTATATTTCTTTAAGAACTTTAATATTTTATTAAACATTCCAAATTATCAGCAAAGCATTATAAACCATAACGTGAAGTAGACATTTTAAGAGTCTAAGACTTAGTTTGCGGTCAAACAAGTCACAGGCTTTTGAAGGGTAGACTTCAATTTCTTTGGTAATCCAACCCTATCCTAGATGTAATAAGATAATTATCAATATATTTTTCTAAATTCCATATTTAAGAAACAACAGTTATTCTACATCTAACATAATATTTCAGACTAAACATTGTGCTCTTTGTCTGCTAGCTTTTCTGCTCTACAGACCCTGTCTCTCAATGTAATAGTGGCTCTCTTCAGGACAACTGCAATAATGAATCGGAGGGGGAGAACAATACCCTTAACATTACCTTTCAGCATGTTACCAGAATTTCACTAACAATATTTATATCTTGCCAATAATTTGCAGTCTTGATTCTTTAATGCTAAAAACTGGGGTCATAAAACATTTGGATTTTCATGACTTCTTGGCAGGGGTCCTTAGACCACACTTGGAGAACCACTGGACTATACACCACTTGAGATAATTATTTGCATTGGTTGCTGATTCAAGTAGAAAGAAGCATCTAAAAATATTCAAATATTTTCTACCATATTAGATAATGCTCTGACCTTAGCAAATCGAATGATAGTTTCAATATGTGTTTTGCCAAACTTAATAGGGATCACCATTTTATATTTTCTTGTATATTTTATTTTGTTGAGCACTCCAATTTTAGTAAAGAAAGTAACATTGGTAGTAAAGATTAGGTTTGACAATGAGAGAAAATCAAAACCAAAATAATAGTGGCTTAATGAGATAGGATTTTGCTCTCTTATACAAAACTGAGGTCCATCTAGTAGTCTAGAACCAGTGTGTTAGTTCTGTTTCAAGAAGTCATGAGACCCATGTTCATAATATTCCTCCAATGGACAGAGCCTTGAACCTAAGGATTAAATATGGCTACCTAAACACTCCAATTGCCAGAATAGAGTAGAAGATTTAAAAAAGAGATCCCCTGTGTTTCTAATGACACTTTTCAAAACTTGAACACAGCACTTCTGCTTACATGTAATTTGATGGTATTTAGTGTTTGCAGAATTTTAGTCTTTATTCTGAGTTGCCAAATTTGTCATGCCATTTAGGGTTCTATCGAAGAGAGCAAAAGGGACAAAAAGTTGTATAGGGATATGCATTCACTCTTATGCAAATATTAATTTCTTCTCTTTGTTGCCCTACACTCTGCATTGTCACTTCAAGGTCTCCAAGGGGATTCTTTTAATTTAAACTGCTTGTTTCAGGAGATTCTTAGGTTTCCTTTGAATGTGTCTTTTCCTATATTTTTAAATTGACCATATCTGGAATGCCAATTAGTATTTGGTTTGCTTCTCCCTAGTTAATTTCCCACCCAGAGAATTTCTTGGTCATACATTTTTTTGATAATTCAACTCATAATCCTATCTCACAAGGCCTGTGGAAAGGAAATATTTTTATCCCAGGATGATTCAGACAATATTTCTTAGTGATATTCTTTTGTTAAAAAACAGATATTCTCAAGTCCACATTTTTACTGATTGACTTGCTGAGTAATAATGTGGAAAGTTACTTCATATATATGCACCCACTAATTGTAAAATAAATATATAATATTAATGTTTAATGTATGCTTTTATTGATTATTACTATGGACATAACTTTACAGGTTTTTCAAGCTAACATATAAATTATTCTATTAGAAGGGAAAGGGACTAGTGAAAAAACATGTCTGAATGACCCCCAGACACGGACAACAGTGTGGGAATTGACAGTGGGAGAGGGGGGTGGGGTGGGATGAGGTAGGCAAAGGGTAAAAAATTGGGACATCTGTAATGGATTAACTAAAAAAATGAAAAAAAGTTTCTATTAAGTTTTTTATTACACCCTAATCTCATTTCGTGTGTGAGGCTGAGCTGCCTCCAATGTCCTGGCTCAGTTGGAAACTGCTTTCTCCAGCAGAGGTTTCAGGACCATGGCAGAACAAATTTATCCAGGACACTGTATTTCGTCTCAGGGAAAAAGGAAGTGGTTGTTCCCTCTAGTGGAGAAAGCTCAAGACCTCGATATTCCATGCTTTTTATTGAGAAGGGTATGCATGGGAGATACAAGGTCAAAATTCATAAGTCATCGATTAGCTTTTAGGCACCTGGATTACAGTTGACAGTTACAGACTATAGATATAAAGATAGAGGGCACAGTGTCCAGTCTGTGTCAGGGTCTGTTAAACATCTTGACACCACACTGGCATTAGGTGCAAGGTTTCATACTTTCTTTGCTACAGGTTGTTTATAGTTAACTAAGAGATAAGAAAAGCAGAGCAAGCTCTAAAGCATAATATGTATTCTTTAAACCCAACTCTCATAAGAAGTCTCTGAGTGGCCTTTGGTACAGTCTGCCTCAGCCTTCCAGTTTTCTGTTGATACTTAAAGGCTTCCTGGGGGGCCCTGGCTCATGGCTTGGGCCACAATTCCTGAAACCACAAGGAGCGGTCCCCCACACATTTGTTTTTTTAGTATTTTGTTGGAAGACTACAAAGCATTTTTAAAGTTAACATAAAAACATAATTTTATAAGAATAAGCAGAAATGTTATGCAAAGTAGCAGTGATATGAGGATATTTTTAATGAGATAAAAATATAAGAAGTTAAGTCCCTAAAATAAAGTGAAACTAAACATTTCAGGTGTAAATCAGATTTCATTGTTTTGAAATACAAAGAAATTAAGATAAGGTAAATATTAGTCAATCATCAACTATAAATGTAATTATTAAAATCTTAATATATTCAGAATATACCAATTAAAGTGTCATCACAAAATTCTGTTAGCATAAACAATTAATTTTGATTATTTAACTGAACTATGTATACATATTAATAAACCATAATAGTCATATTACATATGGCTTATCATTTATTTCTATTAATCAATAGAATCTACCTTTAAATATGTGACCATATGTTCATTATGAGATATGTAGAGACAGTTACAAGAAGGAACTAAGGAGGAGCTCATTGAACTTATACCAAGATACTAGGTAGAAATTTCAGATAAGATATAAAGTAATTTATTTAACCATGTTTACTTAAAAACAAAGCACAAGAGTCCCTCATAATTTTTAGTGCCGTTTGAATCATCTTATATTTTTGCATATGGCAATTATGTACTATAAGAATACACTCAAATGTATTTTTATAAGGCTTATGTTTAACTGTGAGAATGAGTGCTAATTATGAAAATCACATGGGGACTCATTTGGATGATTGAACTGATTTGTTGACTCATCTATAGAAATGTTCTTAAATCATTAAGTTTTAAGTCCGTTTTTAAATTCGTGCAGCATACAATAAGAAATTCATATAGCACCAGAAGGAAGAAATGAGAAAATTCACTGGAGTAACAGGCAGCAGGAGGTATTAGAATTCTCCCCAAGGAAGTCTGCTTTCTGCAAGGTTGGCATTATCTCCTGGATAAATGTCACTGAGTAAGAAAATTTTAACATTTTTTGTGGAGAAACATAACCAAACCAAACCAAACCAAAAGAGCCACATATATAATGGTTGATTTATGAACAATAACAAAGTAATTCAGCATTATTCTTTAATGAAAACTGATATTATTATTTTTGTAATCAAAGACTGAAAAATTATATTATGGAATAAAATAGTCTCTTCATAATAGAAAACTGTCAATATCAAAAATACTGTATGTTTATATTATATTTGTATGTGTATATAGTATATTATATTAATCATTGCATGTAATTATATATTAATTAGCACACATTTGAAAAACTTTGGTTACATATCCATATTTTTAGCAAAAATTTAAGTGTTCACGCTACGAGGCTTAACTTTACTAAATTCTACTCTACTCCCAAAGGCATAGTGAAGATTATCCCAGAAGTAGTTAAGAATTAATATATGGGAATTCAATTATACTTTGCAATGTTTGCAATTAAAATGCAGAATCAATCTCAATGCTAATAGAATAGCATTGTTTTTATTTTCTGTTTAAAATTTTATATTTTATATAGAAACACACTGGATTATGTTTTTGCACATAAATAGTATTAGCATCTAAATGATTTTATATTTGATAGGCATTAAATTTATTATTTGTGTTACTTTTGAATATTCTTACTTTTTAGATTATTTTGTTGCCTAATTTTTCTATCTCCTATTTTCATTGTTTCTTTGGAATATTTACCTTAATTTTCCTCCCAAAAGGCAAATGCTATTTTTCTTTCAGAGAAAATAGTAAAGCTTAGAAACCCATTTTCAGATTATGTCTGGTTATAATTCATCAACTGTCATGCTCTAACACACCCTAGTAATTTCTGCAGGTGGCTGGGGACCTGTTTGGGCATCTATTATAAAGAATGAAATGCCAATAACCAGGTGTTCTCCTGTCACTGTGGTTACTGTCACTCCCAAGAGTCTTATAGTCTCCATTACAAGACAAAGGTTAATTCAAGAACTAGTTCAGAGATAATAGGCTCTGACAAATTTCACATTGGCTAGACTTATTTTTTATAAATGTGATTAAGCTTTTGTAAAACAAGGACTTCCCTGTTTAAAAACTATTCAAAAGATAAAGAAATGGAGAGTAATGTTTTAGACACTTAAAATTTTAAAAAGAAAAACTATTAGAAGCATTTAAAAATATATTCCCTTTGTTTTCTGCCCTCTTCTGTCATTCAGGTCTTTGCTTACATACAGGACTATCTTAGGTGCTAGACATGGCACAAACAGCATAACCGTTCTTACTGTAGAGTTATTAATATAATCTCCATGTATTTTGCATATCATCATATGTTTAAATATTAATAATTTATTTAATGATGTTTAGTTATAACAGTCCTTTAAACTACTTCTGGAAATTGGTAATTATATTGTATAAGGTCACCTTTAAGTTTAACAATACTAAAAAAAAGGTCACAGCAAGTCATAAATATATTTTAGTTTTACTTAGCAAAACATCATCCTACTAAATTATTACTTTTTCTACAGCCAGTAATTAACCTTGGAGTGTTGCATTTTCAATACCTTCTCACAGAAAAGAGTATAAAACCATTTCATAAGAGTTAAACACATTATACTATTTAATTGCATAATCTCGTACTAACAAGGGCTCGATAAAAGTTAATTTACTAAATCGATGCCTTTATATGCTTATATAATGCAGCATAAAGGAGGTGTGTTTGCAATGTATGGATGTTGAGTCTTGGAGAGAAAACTTGGGTTGCATATGTATACTTAGCTTAGAAATTTCCTGCAGGCGCCGATACTACATGTCCCTTGACAGAAGTCAGAGCTATAGAATACACGAGGAAGGAGAAATTGGAAAGATCAAGGGTTTTTGAAGTAGAAAAGTTTCACAAAGAGCCTCAAATCTCTACTACTGAATCCGCTCCCTTGTAACTATTGTTGGCATATCTTATTTTGACTGCTTAAGAACAAAAGCTTCTTTACTTTTCTTTGCTTCTGTTTCCATGAATAATGAGGGTAGTACTGAGCCACCTGCACAGCTTTCAGTGGGTGATGGTTAAATGAATTGCAATGGGTGGGAGGCGGGGGATCACAAAATAGAAAACCAAAAAGAATGGTATAAAAATATTTAACTATTGATGAAATAAAACTCAAATATTTACTCAGAACATTCAGTTGAATTTCCTCAATAATTTGAACTAAAATATTTGCTATTTAAATTTAAAAAATCCTAGTCAATTAAATGACTGAAATAGCTAGGAAAAAAAAAAGACATTGGAAAAAGTGTGTACTTTCTGTACAAATAGTTAATGCAGGAAAATATGCTATATGGCAGAGTATCCCAATACACGTGAAAATCACTGACTTTAATTTTATTTTGTGTTGTTGAGAAAAAGTTGTGAACAGGCATTTTAACTGTCAGAAAATTTTAATATAAAATTTACCATAATGTTTTCTAAATGAATTATTCATTTATAATTAAAATGTTTATTTTTCATATATATATTTCTAAAAGTTTTATTTTGAGTAAGTCAAAATACATTCATTCATAGAATACTTTTTTCCCTATTCTTTCCTATTCTGGTGGGGCTTTGATATAAGGAACTAATTTAAAATAGAGACAGCCATCACATAAATATTATTAAAACACAATGTGTCAACATCAAAATATCCTCTTACATTCGCAAAAGGGGAATGCATGTGATATTAATTGAAACCATGTCTCTAAAGATTTCTATTTACAGGGAATCATGAAATTTAGTGACTTCAAATAGAAAATAATCCTGTTTTTCATGTTCTAGGATACTTTCAAAATTGGGTTTGTATAAAAATTATCAGCAATATTGTTTTCCTGCTCATTGATATTTCCTCAGCATTTATTTAAACCAGTGTTCCCATCCTTTCAGGCATTGTTTGCCCAGACAGACATAATCTATGACTAAATTGAGACAATTGCATTGCAAACTACATGAATATATACTTCTTTTATTCTATTCTTGGCCAACAGGTGAGCACCTGCTCTTGTTTTCATTTACCCCAGAATGTTAAAGAAAATAACAATTATCCATTTTTGTTGTTTTTGCTAGGGCAATATACTTCTTCTGTTTTTCTGTTTTCCTATTTTCCTTTTATTAGAATTAAATCACAATATCAATCTATACTCTTAAATTTTTAAGTGTAATTCATTGTTGTCTGTAGGTACAATGTTGTACAGAAGATCTCTAAAACTTACTCATCTTGCATAACGGAAACTTTAAACACATTGATTAGTGACTTGATTTCCTCCTCAAACTCCCTAGCAATCATCATTCCACTGTTTGAATCAATGAATTTGACTATTTTAGATAACTCATATGAGTGGAATTATACACCATTTGTCTTTCTGTAACTGGCTTATTTCACTTAGCATAATGTCCTTGAAGTTCATTCATGTTATTACATGTTGAAGAATTTCCTTCTTTTTTCAAGGTTGAATAGTGTTGCATTTTATAGTATATACCACATTTTCTTCATTCATTCATCTGTCAAAGGACATTTAGGTCATTCCCACATCTTGGCTGCTGTGAATAGTGCTGTTGCAATGAACAAGATTATGCTAATATTTGCACAATATCCTGATTTTAATTTTTTTGAATATATACCCAGAATTGCTGGACCATCTGTCAGTTCTATCTTTAATTTTTGGAGGAAACACACTGTTTTCCATAGCAGCTGCACCATTTTGCAATCCCAGTAACAGTGCGGAAGGGTTCAGAGTTCTCCACATCCTCACCAACACGTGGTTTTTTTCAATAATGGTCATTCTGACTAGTGTGAGGTACTATCTTCTTATTGATGATAGCACAGAAAAGAAAACCACATCCCTGATGTATATAGATACAAAGCCAATAACTTGATTGAAAAATGGGCTAAGCACTTGAATAGGCATGTCTTCAATTTTTTTGACTGATTATTTTGTCTGATTTATCAGTCAATTCCAAGGAAATAGGTATTAAATTTTGTCAACATGATTTTTTTTCCTTACTTGGAATTCTGTTAACTGTTTTTCCATATACAATCAAGTTATGTTATCAGGCATATTCCCACTTAGGATGATTATATATGCCTTTAAGTCAAATGTATTGTAACTATGAAGTGATTCTTTTTGACTATTGTGTAATTGATCTAATTTGTTTCATATCAATTTATCTATACCAGCTTTACTTGACTTATTATTTTTAAATATGTCTCTTAAACAACATATAATTGGGCTATTTTTTTAATCCTAAAACTTAAAAGATAATAATTTATCTTTCAATATATAAAACCAGCTTATTTCATGGCTTATTTCTGATAAATTCAATACTTGCTGGCTCGGGTGATTGTTTAATGTTTTTATTATTTCTTTAATGGTGGCTTCTTTCTGCATGCACTTTGAGATTTATAATTTGTCCATAGTTTGTAAACACCTTTAAGGGAATTTATTGAGATCTATTTAAAATAAATCTTGCTTCTGTTTCTCTCAGGGAAATGGAAGTATTGCCTAATTGAGTTATGCTGATTTATTTATTTATTTATTTATTTATTTATTTATTTATTTATTTATTTCAAATCCAGGAGAGATTTTTTAAATTCTTTTTATTGCATTTCCCATTGCTATTTATCCCCCTCAAACTCCCCTCACCTCTCACCCCTCACACACCAATGTTGTTCATGTCCTTGAGTCCTTTTTCCTTTTTGCCTGACTGAGGTCAATTGAAATTAAATTGTCCACTTAGGTTTGTTCTGAAAGCAGGCGTGGTATAAAATCTCATCCCAAACCTGTTTGAGTAGTCACATAATTAGAAATTGTAGGGGAACTTTGTTTTCTCCTTTCTTTATTCAGAGTCAAACTGAGAATGGCATTTCTTAGCATCTACCACAGTGAGATGGGTCATTTTATTCCTAGTTAACAGGACCTTAGGCTTGTGTCCTGTGCCCAAGTTTTAAGCCATAAAGAAATGTAGAAGCCCTGGGAGCTGGGCTTTGGTGTTGCTAAATTACCTTATCTCTTTGAGTTTGTGTTTTCTCTGAATGTTTTATCTTCTCAGGATTTTTCACACGTTCTTGCCATCTCTGATATATATTTATATGCAAATTCACATACATGCTGTTATCTCTTATTTAATCACAACGCATAGATTTCCTCAGAAGGCATTCTCTTAATACAAAACTTTAAGATGTATACATTCTACTCATGAAATCGTTAGAACAATTCTTTTTTTTATTTTTAGGCTACAATATATCCCTTTTAGTTTATTATCTATTTTCCTCTCACTTTTTTTTTTTTTTTTTTGAACAAGGCACCTGCAATCTCACAAAGTCAATTACTTTTCTATTAGCCATTTATGTGTTACTGGGTTCTCCCTTTCAGATTCAGTGCTCAAATACAGAATCCTATTCAGAAGAGTCAGTTCAGATTAACATGGCTGGAATTTATCTCATGGATCTCTAGTGTGTCAAGAGATATGCAACTACCTATTTAGCTTGAACAATTAATACAGATGTTTCATGCCTTTATATTCAGTATCTACACATGCCTAGCCTAACTCATCTTTCTTTCTATCAGAGACTTGATGCCTTGATATTGATTTTTAAATGATTTTTATTCCAGTGTAGGGAGAGAAAATTATTTTGGTTGGCATATAACATTTGTCCTTGAACTAAGTTTAGGTTTTTGCACAGGAATGTATAGACTTTCACTCCAGTTATCAGGATAGACTATTTAAACTCCAGACCTTTATTTTAGAAAGTTATCTGCATGACCACGTTGAAATATTTTCCAGTTGATCTCGCAATCCCATTATAATGGCAATGAGCATTGTCACAGCAGTTATGCCAAGTTTTTTCACTGTCACTGAAGAAACCATGGCCCCTTTACACTTTCCTTGTCCTTTCTTGCTTAATTGAGCCCCACAGATTAGAAAATCTGGTAAGATGGTTCTGTAATACTAAGTCACTGGAGAATTATTTCTCCTATTATTCTCTCACTTCTCATAGGTAATAAATTTACTGAACCAAAAAGAGATTTAAAAAGTTAAATTTTAGCTTTAAATTATGCCCTGCAAGTCACAGAGCAGTAAAATATACTTAAAGCTGTGAAAGTACTAAGAGAGTCATAATTTGATGTTGCTAAGAGCAACTAGGACATTAAAAAGGAGAATTAAGGGTAGTACACTTAATGTGAATAAAAATTAAGATCACAGTTAAAGAGAAAAATGTTACAAAAAAGTATGAAGACATGTTGGCATGCCTGCCTCTTTTTTGCCAGCTAATTCTTTATCGATTTATCGATGTTGTACCCTAACAGTGTGCTATTTATTTTAACTCTGATATAATAATGTTGATAAAATAAACTCAAATCTAAGGAAAAAGTTTAACTTTTTCCCTCCAATGTTTATCTCTTCAACTATCTCAGTAAAATGTCATACTAATAAAAAGTATAAAAACTGTTCTGCAAAGGTTTTAAGCATTTTTAGCTGTAATATCTATTTAAAATAGCTAGACATGAATGCCTTCCAAATTTTCGGTACCAATACTGTAGTCTGTTGCTTTATCTTGACCATCCACTGTGGTACAGAGAGAGAATCAATTACGTTTAATAAGCACCCCAGTCTTACAGTTATCTTGGCTACACATACACACATTACTCTGGTGTGTCCTATGTGAAACTGACTTCTTTTAATGATTAGTATCTTTGTCACAAGCTTAACATAGACATAGAAATGCATTTTTCTACTCATCTTAAATTTGCTTGTACTTTTTATGAAAACAAAGAATGCTGTCTATAATTCACATTTTACTCCTTTGTTCTGGTCTCCAACTCATATGATACTATAGTTGAAAAAGTATGTATTTTGGACTCAGGCATATCTACATTACATGTTAATCTTCAACTAGCACAGTGCATGGTCTCATGCAATTTTGTTAATATCACTAAGCCTCAGTTTATTATGTTTCATTATTGTTCTTATATGAAGTATATAACATGCTAGCACAGAGAAGATGTCATATACAGGTGCAAATATTAATATGAGCATTTTTAGTCTTCATTTCTCTAAAGTTATGCACAGTAGTTAAATTACCCATGAACTGCTTATATTATATGTATGGATCCATGTGATTATAAAATAATTAGATATATTCTCTATATCATCAATTAGAAGCCTGGTTCATCTGCTGATCCCATTACTAATAACTTTAAGTATGTATGAACTAATTAGCTAGTATAATATCGAGATAATGCCACCGTAAATCCAACATTCCATTTTGAAAATATAAATAGCATTTTTTCTTAACTACAAAAATATTATTTGATTCTCTGAATAGATACAATAAGTATAATTTGAAACTAAAATATTTTAAATAATGTTTATTTCTTTGGTTTCAAGAACAAATAGTTATTAATGCCACTATTAAGCACTTTAGTCTAAAGATCTATCTAACTGGAGCATTTAAGAATTCAAGGATTGCTTACTAATTTATAAACAGCAATCATAGCACAGCACTCTCTTCCTATAAGAACTTGAACTATCATATCTTATCATACCTCAAACATTTTTTGACAAATTACCCAAAGTAAGAAATATATTTTACATCTCAGTACTGAAAAACTATTCATGTCCATGTATCCACATAAATAAAAGTATCATAAAACAATATTTTAATTTTATATGATGCATTGACGTTTTAATTATTCTACTTTAGTTTATTCTGTTTTTATATGTAGATAAATTATTATCCATCATACATTAGATTAATTTTACAACCCCAAAATATGTTATTGCAATGTATATATTGAAAACAATAGTCTACAGGGACTTTAGATATATTAAATGCCTTTCTTGTGATTTCCCTTATATATTTTCCCTGAGCTCCCTTTTTCTCTGTCTTATCTCCAATATCAGCTTCAAAGAAAAGAGCTTGATAATTCTCATGTTAATCAAGCAATCAAGTGGCTAATTCTAACCCAATCTCTGATGAAATGGGTGTCTCTCTCTTGTTATTATCACATAAGGAAATCAGATTCTGAAAATGAATAAGGAATGAATGCTGCAGTCTACCCTTGAGAGTCTAGACTTCACACATATGCTATATATTCAGACAGCGATCTCACTTATATACAGACACCCAAGATTTTCTAACCCAACACAAATGTGTCAATATCAAACACGCAACTAAAGATGTAGCTCTTATGCTTATAATTATATGTACTATCATATCTTACTTCAGAATATAACATGTATTTTATAAACATGACTCCACATACAAGATACAATGGTGAATAGATAAACAAGACTATCACAATAAACATTCTCATTTAGAAAGGTCTACAAGTTGAAGGAATATATAGCACCCGTTGGTTCAGGTCCCATTCCATATTCTACTGGACAAGAATACTTTTGTATTGACACTTTAGTGACTCACTTCCAAGTCTAGTGATCTACAGTCTGCCCACTCACTGCTGATGTGAAATAAGAATTCATCCCTATCCCACTTGATGTCATAGCTCTAACTGCCTTAAAACCTTAGACTACTGCCCAAAGATGTAACTGGGGACAGGAAGCAATCTTATTAATGTCCAGTGACAGAAAATTTTTAAATCATGAAATTTTAATGCAGAGCCTACTTTTGGATTCTCTTCTCACAATAGATGTAGAGGCCACAGTCTTTGGTTTCTGTTTTGGTGTTTGACTCTAACCAATAAGAAACAGTGGGTTAAACTAGTCAGACCTTTTCCCTGACTGGCTACAGGGGAAGATGATATTATCTTTGGCAAACATAGCATCTACTGGGAGGTTGTGGGACATTTTAGGGAAGGAATCAAGAATTAGGTTCCATGATATACAAGGTCTGTCTGGAAAAAGTCCAGCCATTGTTAATATAACAAGACTGGTTTGTGCAACATTGATGTAACTTGGCAGCCAAGGTGAGTGGACTGGAATGCACATGCGTGAACAATGATGACTTCACTGTACTAGTCAGTGGGGGTGGTAGACACCCATTGAGTAAGCATGTGTACTATGTGATTATTGCATTCAAAATAACTGAGCAAGTATAGTAACAAATCTGCATCAAATGTTGCATTAAGCTTGAAGATTTCTCCATGGAAACTACTTAGATGATTCAAAAGGCCACAGCTGTGGGCAACTGGTGATTGGCAGCTTCATCACAACAATGTACCTACTCATGCACCATGTCTCCTGCAGAATTTTTTTGTGAAATATCAAATCACCCAGGTGACTCACCGCCCCCCAACCCTACAGCCCAGATGAGGTGCCCTGCGATTTCTGCTTTTCCCCATAACTAAAATCACCTTTGAAAAGAAAGATTTCAGACTGTCTATTGAAAGAACTGTGTAAAATCCCAAGCTCCCTACTTTGAAGGGAAGTGAGGCGTCACTGTCCCATACACAATGTTTCCTGTATGTTGTATCTTCTTCAATAGTATGTATATATCTTTCATATTACATGGTTGGATAACTTCTGGACAGACCTCATATATACATTTTTAAAGATTTTATTTATTTTTAGAGAGGGGGAAGGGAAGGAGAAAGAGAGGGAGAGAACATCAATGTGAGAGCGAAACACCAATCGGCTACCTCTCATCCATGCCCCAACGAGGAACTGAACCCACAACCCAGGCAGGAATCAAACTGGTGACCTTTCACGTTGTGGACAACACCCATCCGCCTGAGCCTCACGAGTCAGGGACCCATGATATTTTTCTTGTTGTTATTTTAATTTCCCACTGGATGCAAAGCTAAAGCTCTATATTTCTGACCTTTAGTTTTTTGGCGTGACAAAACTATGCCATGAGGCAGAGAAGTCACCTTGGCCGTTTCAAATTATAGACACTTAACAGTGTTGGATCTCTGGCGAAAAGCAGAAAGGTTCTCTTTTCTCAAAACTGTATACATAAAAGAGCACAAAGTTTCTCTTTTCTCACATGTTCTTTCAGACAGGTCAGCTTAAATGGAAGTTTCTCTCTTTAGCAGCACTGACATGTGTCTCTTTAGCACCTTACTTAGGAGCGAACATAAGTCATCAACACACACCAATACTTAATAATTTTTGGAAAGTCCCTTTTTTTCTAAAATGTCCCCTAACCTCCCAGAGCCTCAGTTATGAATTCTAAGAAACAAAAGTCAACATTTTAACCAACTGGTTAGGTTTCATATAATAAGGTTATGTAATCCTCATAAACCTAGGGTTGCTAGGTAAAATGCAAGACATCAGCCAAAATTTAATTTAATATAAAAATATAATTTTTATCATATATGTGTCCCATAAAATATTTGGAACATACTTATACTAAAATATTATTTATCAAAAATTTAATTAAAACTGGGTGCTGTTCGTGCTACTTGTTATTCAAGCACAAAATTAAGAAATCCTCCCTCCTCATCACACCATTTGCATTCTGACAGTTCCATATTCAGAGTTTATCATTTGCAATCCCTAATACTATGTACTAATTATTGACCCATTGTATATAGCCTGTATATATTCTCACAGAATCCAAGGAGAGGATTCAAAGTGTTCCAAAGGTTTTAAGAACTGATTTGGCCATTTGATAGAATTGGTAATCTTAATCCATGAAGCCACCATTTCTCTCAGTTCTCTCTAGATGTTGGCATTATTCTTTCAGTTTTTATTTCCATGAAAGAGTTGGAGAAAGATGGATATGAGAACATTCACTGAAAGTTCCCACCCACATTTAATTTTGGATTTAATATTTCTGTTTGTACTTATTTTAATTAAATAAATATCCCTTCATATTAGTAATTCAATATCCTGGTCATCTTTTACTACATGACTCTATTTATTTTTTCCAGACCAATGATTAATTTCTGAAACTTTTTGTTCATATGTTTGTCTGTCAGCGGTCTGACTTTCTGACTAAAATTTAATGACATAACAGTAAGAATTCTATCCTCATAGTATGAAATCTGTCAATATGTAAGGAACATGAACAATACAAACTTTTTTTCCCTCACAGATTATCTACTACCTACTTTTTATTTTCTTTTTACACAAGTCAACTTCTAGCTTGATTTATCTTGGGTTACAAATAGATTTTTTTATCTATTCCAAAACTATGCTCTTTGCATATAACATTTCATCATAGTCATGAAGATTAGATGGTCCAGTATTCATTGATATTCTCAGAAAGTCAATGTCCAATATATTCCTAACTCAAGTGCTAAATTTATTAATGACTTATAGTAATGGAAATTATTTATACATATTTCTAAAAATCTAAAAGGGATTCCAGTGATGAAAGTTCCACATTCACAGTATGTTGCTTCTAATTATGAGCACACCTCCCTAAGGAGGTTGAGGTAAATAAAGAAGTTAAAAGAAACCATAATATGTCACCCCAAAATATGCCTGCTTGACAGGAAAATTATTTTGAGCTGAAGGCAATTTAGAAGCAGAAACCCAGAAAGAAAGGAAAAAAAAAAAAACCCTCCATATTTTCTACCTAAAGGTCTAATATAATATCTTTTTACTGGAGACAATCTCTCCAGGCCATAGAAGGAAGGGAATAGCAAAATCTGCAAACCTCACTCCATTAGTTTCCTCTCATATTTACCTTCGCTGTGCTTGGAAGCATAAAGCTGCTCAATTTGTACTGTCATTTGCTACAAATTTATTGTTCAGTGTTTAAAATGCAGCTAGAGACCTACGTTAGATAGAGGTAAAGTTTTTCTTTCCTCTGGAAGGTACTTTCTGCAACCTACAATAAGATGTTTATTTGCATGTGACTTTTAGATCCAGACACCACCTTTATAACCATAATTCTCATATTTTCAACATAATAATATTTTATTTGCATGTACACTGTCACATAAACTAAATACATACAAAACCAAGGCCATTATGCTCTTACCAAACTCCAGCCATGTACTATTAAGTTGACCTCAGCAATCATATCTCATTTAGGGTATCACCAAATCCTTCTTAGGTCTTTATTCATGTATTTTCTATGTATAAGACTTTCCTTTAATCATCCCGCCACAATTTAAATTATTTTCAATAGCTATAAATGGTGCCATAGCCTCTTTACAAGGTTTCCTGACTAATAGTCTATTTAATGTATATTAAATAAGAAGTAATAGTCAGCTAAGGGAAGTGTCCTTTTGATCCCATTACTCAGCTCCTCATAGCACTATCGTGTTGCCAAATGGCCACTTACATCAAATGAAAATTACTGACCATGGCCTTTAAAATATGACACCAATTAACAAAGAGATACCCTGTAATACACAGATATACTTTACTGGGATGAGCTCATTCCATTTCATCTCGGCCCATGTTATATTGCAGTTCCAAATATCATTTTATGTTTAGTGTGGGAACTATTAGCCTTAGTACAATATACAAGGTGAATCTCTCTCTCTTCTTTGACGTACATACAATATGGGCATTACATCAGAACTGTATTAAAATTCTGGTTTTACCACTTCTTAACTGCTTAGCAAAACACAGCGCTTTGCAACATTTTGTTTCTTCATTACCATTTTAAAATATAAATATTACCTATAACCAATGTAGAAAGCTAATAATTAATGTGATCTATTTTCCCTGAAACAATACTAGAGAAAAAATTCAGAGGAAAAGCAGTTCATGGAGCATGCATGTATCATGTAAACAATATTTTTTTTTTAAATGCACCAAAGTTAACAAAGGACCAAATACATCAATTCTGAAAGTGAAGGTAAATGAGATTAAAGCCTTTACTGCTAAAAATAGAATGTTCATGTTGTGTTACAAAGAAACAACGAAAACAAAAACAAACCATCAAGAAGAAAAATAGGAAAATAAGTCTCATTTCCTAAAGGCTGTAAACTACAAACTAACACAAAGTGAACCACATTTCCTGACAGTAAAATGAATCTCAGACTAATTACCAACAACATCCAGATAATCAGGAAACAATATGTTTAGATCAAGAGGTAGAACTCAAGCTCTGGCTGGTGTGGCTCAGTGGATTGAGCAGCAGCCTGTGAACCAAGGGGTCACTGGTTTGATTTCCAGTCAAGGCACATGCCTGGGTTGTGCGTCAGGTCCCAGTTGGGGGCACACTAGAGGCAACCACACATTTATGTTTCTCTCCCTCTCTCCTTCCCTTCCTCTCTATAAATAAGTAAATAAATAAATAAAATCTTTTTAAAAAGAGGTAGGACTCAAGATAAACAATATTAAATAAACAAAGCTAATCAAAACTAGCTAATAATTATGGATGATAACACAAAGAAAATAAAAGAATAAAAATATATTTTAAAAGTCATATATAGAATATAAAATGAACTGAAACAGCTGTTTCAAAAAAAAAAAAAAAATCCCTTAAACCTGGAGCTGTCAAGTGGGCAAAAGTGAGTTATCTGAACAAAATGCAATATGATTAATGCTGTATAATTATTAAACAATTAGAACTATAAACCGTACAGAAAACATATGTCATTTGTAAGTGCCTGTGAGATAGTTCCAATATCATCATAATAGTTTAGGATTTAAAACACATATGCATCTTTGGGTGAGGATCAAAAATTAACAAAAAATACAAATAAACAACAGACCAAATAAAATATTTATATTTTATATGATTAATATCGTGTAAAAATTATTACATAAAATTCTGCAGTATAGTACAAGAATAATATGAAAAGTAGGTTAAATTCTAGACAGGCAAATTAGATTAAATATTTGAAGATATATTAATATTATACAGCAAAAGTAGCTTCTTTAAATTTAAGGATAGTATGTAAGTATTCACTGTTATTCAATTTTTATTTTTACAACGAGAGAGGATATTAGTAGTATTTACATTTACAGTAACAATTCCTAAAAGACACAGGAAATATTATAGAGAATATATAACTATTTAATGGTCCAACCAGTCACAAAATGGACACACACAATTCAACAATATTGTTACATACCCCAGTAACAATTCATTTGTAATTATATCGAGTATATATTTACTTTTTAAGCCCCTGGCTGGTTTGGCTCAGTGGATTGAGCGTCGGCCTGTGAGCTAAGTGTCGCTGGTTCGATCTTCCAGTCAGGGCACATCAGAGAAGGAAAACTCTGACTCTAAAAAACCTCCGCTGCCTTGCGGCATACCTCTTCAGGGGAAAGGCTAAGGGAGTAAACCCCGACAGAAAATCCGGAGCCGGAGTCCCTAAGGCGGTTTGACGTTGTAGTCAACACCGGCAACTCCTGCGGCGCACCTGAAGCCAAGCTGTATGGACTCCGTCTTTCCCTTGGACCCTTCAGCTGCGAAGAGAGGGGGGGTCTGCTGCATGGGCAACAGCAGACCCTCCATATCACCCTGCCCAGGCTCTGTAGCTTCAGCTTCACTGGAGAGGACACTCCAGCGTCATCGCAAGATGTCGATTCAACACGGGAGGAGACAGATACCGTGTCACTCCCGAGTCGGACTGCACAGCCATTCTCGGCGGTGCAGATAGACTCTTAAGAAGCTACACCATCGTCTCTTGAGATGGACGGCTGCCAACGACGATATTTACTTTTTGATGACTATATCCCAAAGGAAAATTAAATAAAAAGTTATCATGTCAATGAAAACTTTTTAACTTATTCATTTAGAAATCTATAAGGTATATCAAAATCAATAAAGAATTAAATAAACAAAAAATATACTATGTTTCTAGATAGGAACACAGTTTTTAAAATAATCTAATTTCTCCTACAATATTAGATGTGACAAATTATAATTTTGATTATTATATATATTAAGAATTTTTTATCATGATTTTAGAGTTAATTTAGAAGACTACCGCAATTCACTATAACTTTTGAAAAAGAAAACAGTTGATTTAAGTGCTGCCAACTTAACTCCTCTTTCTTTCTCTGGATTTATTAATAAGTAGCAATTAAATAATAAACCAAATATATTAAAACTATAATATAATTATAGTTTATTGGAAGAATACATAAATCTCTAGAAGCAATCAAGGATATGCAAATAAATGATAATGACAAACGGATACATAATTTTTGAAATCAACAAATTTATAAGTTTATCTAATATGTTATGCATGTTATTAAGTATTTGATGAAATATGTTGCAACTTACTTCATAATATAACAAAATTAAGTGCAGACAGGTTATACAGTTAAGTATAAAAAAGTGAAATGTGTTATAATAAAAATTGATACATTTCAAAATTAATATTTTTTAAAAATGAGACTACTGTAGTTGAAGCACACTTTGCTATCCTAACAGTAATAGTCTTCCCATTAGACAATTAGATAGTATAGCACAATCCTTGAAATTTTTCACACACTTTACGTCAAGATCTACAGTTCTGGGAATTCACTAAAGATTACAGATTGACACGTGTGTATTTACCAGTGTTTACTGTGTGTCCTCATTTATGGTGCAGGCATGTCAACATTACAGAATGTTACACAGCCACTGCTAATTTCACTACTGATCTGTCAATGACAGGGAAAACTGGCCATGGCATTCATTCATTTATCCGGTGAATCTCAATTTACATCAAACCTGTGCCAGACACTTTTCTAGGTTTTAAGGATGTATGTCTAAAAATTCAAACAGATGAATGAAATACTTAGCTCTTTTGAAATACACACTTTCTTAAAATATATTAAGAACAAAATCACTATGGAAATGGGAAATATGTTCCATATTATTCATGTGAAGACAGATTATAAAATCTTGATCTTTTGCTCTAGGTAATATCACTAAATTGCTTCCTGAGACTTGGGACCTTGAATCTTGAAAAGGATTGTTGACTCCGGATTAGTGAGAAGGAAAACCTTAGCCTTCATTATTGTTAAATAAAGACAAAGTCTTGAAATATTAACATATTTTACATTGAAGGTAGTAAGAATATACAAGTATTAATCCAAATAGGTTGAAGGCATCTTCAGTCAGAATTATACCTATTCCAGTTCAGTTAACATTTCTCAAGTGGTTTGTCTAAAAGTAGTCCCCATGAATGATATGAGTTAAAATCACTAAACTCATTTCTTGTCATGGGGAAAAAAACCCTCTTAGCAACTTTTCATATTTCCTTTCTCTATGTGTAAACTCTATTCATTAATCATGCTCTTTTCTGAAAAGTTTCCAGAACAAATCTATAATATTTTTTAACAAATTTATCTTTCCTGTCATAGTTCCCAAACTGTAAATACTCAGCATTCATTGCATGTATTGCTTCTGGGCTGCACCTTATGGATCTTCATTACAGTGTATTTAAAAATATATATATATTGATTGCAAACTTATCACCTAAGCTATGAGTATTATATCATTATGGGGATTTAAAAAGGCAAAATATTTTCATATTTAGAAAGTGTGAAAAAAATTTTCAACTTTTCCATCCCATTTATAGACAAATTCAGTAAGAATGCACTAAAATGAGTTAAACTTGAAGAGATAAGGAAGAAGAATATCACAGAAGTTCATTCAAGTGACCTTCATTTTGCCAACATATTACATTAGGCAACACTTCCCAGCCCCTCGGTTACATATTTACTGGAGTCTATGCTTTATTGTATGCTTTAGGCTCACGTAACTTCTGTCTCTCACAGTCTGTTCTCTTTGTTTCAGTAGTATGTATACCAAGTATCAGATGTGTTTATCCCTAAATCTGTTTGTACCAGTTGTTTTTGTTTTTTGTTTTACTTACATAATGTATTTAAATACTACTTAAACTTATGAAAATAGGAGACTGAAAATAGAGTTGTTTCTACCAAACTAAGTCGGATGCTTTGAAAACAACTTTATAAAGGTGAGTTTCTTGAAATATGTTTTCAAAGGAAGTGTGTCTGGATAATTATAAAAAACTGGAGGAAAAAAATCACAGAATTTTAAAAGGATTCTGCACACAAATTTCTTACAAAAAGATTTGTAATTGTTCGATGTGCTTTAAAGAGCTGAAAATAGAACATTTTAGAGAACAACTTATGAGAATAGTATATTTAAATTTAAAGAATGAATGAATAGAAAGAGAAAGTACATAGGGCTGTCCATCATCTGGCTTACAAGCAAAGCCCTTGGCCTTAATTGATAAAATTTTAAAATAAATTTACATATATAGTTTCAAAGTTTAAATGAAATGTATAAACTATATGACACTTAATAAAAGTTCCGCCAACTTAAATTATTTGGGTTAAAGGGCTTATTCCATATTTTGCAAATCATTAAAAATACCTAGCTGCCCACCCTTTTTCCTGATAGAAAATGCCTCAGCATGGCCCATAATGCTCCTCCGTGATGAATACCAAGTGACTCTCCCTCTCTATTCTATATGCACAGCTAATTGGAAGAAGAGTGAAAGCCTAATCAAAGAGGCCAACAAACACTAACCTGTTCTAAAAACGTGGAATGGAAAAATCAGATTTCAAGAGATGGAAAAACCATAGCTGTTAATAGCAGGCATGGATATTAATCAAAGTTGCCTTGAGGCATATCCAGGATCAAGATACTTGGAACCTGTGTGTGAACTGAATTTATGAGGGAAGAAAAATCATGAATAAGCATTATCTGTCAACCTTAATTAAAAAAAAAATAAAAAAAATAAAAAAAAAACACCCAGCAGCAATGTTTTATGTCTCTGAAAAAAATTTTTCATATTTTTTAATTTGTGATTTTCTGTAATATAATATCAATGGACCTGAAAAATTAGTCATGCTTATTTATTATTTTGAAAATAAGTGAGCTGGATTTTGTGTATCTCGTTCTCTTTTCTCTTTTGTTTTTATGTTGTTTCATTTTTCATTATTGCTAATAGCAAATAAAATATCTTCTTAAAATAGCTACTATGTTTTTCATCAATTTTTTTTTTGTAGAGTACAGTATTGGAGTTTAACTTTTTCTGCCTCACTTTCCTTGTGTATAAAATAATAATAATATTTAATACAATGCTGATGATAAAAAATATATATATACACACATTTTTGGAGTTGTCTTAATCATTAAGAACAATAATATAAGTAAATAAATGAGCAATTACATATAAGTAGCACTCAATAAATATGACATTGGAAAATGCATTAAGGAGATGCATGCTGTAGTACCTTGCATTTGAACAGGTTAAAGAATAAGGTGAATGGATTCAGGATTCTAACACTTAGCTATGTCATTTTGGAAAAGTTTAAAAATCTCCATGCCTATTTCTTTATTTGAGAAATCGATGTTCAAACATACCTATCATGACCTATGAAGGTATAAAAAGCCAAAGATCTTATGTAGGTGTAAGTAAAATGTTATATGACTTCAAGTTTTCATATAAATTTAATTAACACGTAGTTGTTTAGAATATCTAAGTATCTACTGGGCCCAATGCTGGGGCTGGGACTTAGGAATAAGACATATATTCTCTCTAACTTTGCTTAGATATCTGTATGGGAGGAATTAAAGGATGCTGAGGTACCTTTAGAAACTATCAAATGCAGGAAGTCATCATCAAACCTCGATCCAAAAGTACAACATTTGCACCAGCATAGGAATAGCGTGGAAACAAAGGAAAACAAATTGTGTCCTATTTGCTGCACACTGAACCAAGAGAATGAACCTATCTAGTCCAGTCCAAAGGCTTAGGCATGCAGAACGCAGGGAAAGTCAGAGAAGGGAGGTACCTGAGTGCAAATGGAGCCAAATTAAAAATAAACTGCACATATGTGATGCCATTTGAGTTGCACTAAGATTTAGGTATTTGTTTTTGTTGTGAATTGACAGTCTTTGGTTATAGCTAGTATTTGAATATGAACTCGCAACAGCAAAGCATTTTAGTATGAATTTGATGACTTAATGATACCCCTTCTATCATTTCCTGTATTCAAGAGATTACTTAGGAATTCCAGTTTTTTTTCACTCACTTATAATTGGGCTACTTAGTTTATTCACAATAAGAACATATATCACATTACATAACACTAAGTTTATGACATATTAGATGATGTCAACAGATGGCAGGAAGTCTCAAGACCTCTTCCACAAAAACAACAAAAACTATGAAGAAATGACTACAAATTGAAAACATCAGATCTGGAAAAGCTCTGGACTACACCGAAGCAACAGCAGAAACCTGGGGCACAGAAACCAAAGACGATCATATGGAAAAGTATGGGAAGCGTCTTACCTGTGCCAGGCCGCCCATCCTCCAGGGTGGAGATGCTCAGTGCAAGAGGGGTCCCCTCCGACGGCGTGCACTCCACTGGGACAGAAAAATAAACTAAAATAGAAGACTTCAGCACTCGTCCTGACCACTGTGGACACCTGCAGACCTGGCTAGGAGGACTCGGTAGTCTCTGAGGCTGACCCCAGCTGACTTAGCTGCCAGGAGTCCCTATTGCTGTCTCCTCCCTAGGGATTGAACTGTTGCCTGTGGTGACACTTGCTCTTACCAGCCCAAGTTGTCTCCCACACCTTGCTTGCCCTTTAGCGGCGTATAGCTGCCACTGCACTGTGCCCCTCGCACTGAGACCCAGATGTCAGCTTTTATTTTTTGTATTTTTAACATTAAATATTTATTCCCCTTATACTCTCCTCCCCTCCACATCACCACTTGTCGTTCTTTTCCATTAGTTCTTTTTCCTCGACCTCTCCACCCCCTACCCACTTCCAGAGCTGTCAGCCTGCTCTCTATCTATGAGTTTGTCTTTATTTTGCTTGTTAGTTTGGTTTGTTTGTCAGATTCCACATATGACTGAATCATATGATATATTTCTTCCACTGACTGGCTTACTGCACTTAGCATAATGTTCTCCAGGTTCATTCATACTATTGCAAAGGGTAAAACTTTCTTCATTTTTTTATCGACAAGTAGTATTCCATTGTGTAAAGGCTCCATAGTTGTTTTATCCACTCATCTACTGAAGGACACTTGGGCTGCTTCCAAATCTTGGTGATTGTAAATAATGCTGCAATAAACATAGGGGTGTTTACATTCTTTTGGATTAGTGTTTCAGTTTTCTTTTGAAAAATTTCCAGAAGTGGAATTGCTGGTTCATAAGGAAGATCCATTTTTAATTTTTTGAGGTATCTCCATACTGCTTTCCATAGTTGCTGCACCAGTCTGCATTCCCACCAACATCCTCACCAACACTTGCTGACTGTTGATTTATTGATGATGGCCATTCTGACTGGTGTGAGACGGTATCTCACTGTGGTTTTAATTTGCATTTCTCTGGTGATTAGTGATATTGAGTATCTTTTCATATGTCTATTGGCCATCTGTGTGTCTTCTTTGGAGAAATGTCTGTTCAGGTCCTTTTTTTAACTGAATTTTGTGTTTGTGTTCTGTTTTATAAGTTCTTTATAAGTTTTGGATATGTCTGCAAATATGTTCTCTCAGTGGGCTGTCTTTTTATTTTGTTGATGGTTTTCTTTGCTGTGCAAAAACTTTTGATGTAATCTTATTAGCAATGTCTAAGATTTACTGCCTATGTTTTCTTCTAGGATTTTTATAGTTTGAAGTCTAATATTAAAGTATTTAATCCATCTTATATTTATTCTTGTGTGTGGCGTTACTAGGTGGGGTAGTTTTTTTTTTTTTTTCCTGCACTTGTCTGTCCAATTTTTCCAACACCGTTTATTGAATAATCTACCTTTAGCTCACTATATGTACTTGTGTCCTCTATCAAATATTAATTGACTATAAAATGTGGATTTATTTCTGTTCTCTCTATGCTGTGCCACTGATTTCTGCACCTATTTTTATGCCAGTACCATATTGTTTTGATTACTATGGCCTTATGGTATACTTTGGTATTAGTGTGATTCCTCCAACTTTGTTATGTTTTCTCAAGATTGTCTCATATAAATTTTTGTTCTAGTTCTGTGAAATACATCATTGGTATCTAGATAGGAATTACATTAGATATATAGCTTACTTTGGATGGTATGGACATTTTAATGATGTTAATTCCTCCTATCCAATAAATATAGTCTGTGCTTTCACTTATTTGTATCTTCTTCAGTTTCTCTTTTCAGTGTCTTATAATTTTCTGAGTATAGGTCTTTTTCATCCTTGGTTAGGTTAATTCCTAGGTATTTCATTCTGTTTGAAGCAATTGTGAATGGGATTATTTTCTTAATTTCTCTTTCTCATATTTCATTTTTGGATGTAAAATTGCAACTGATTTCTGGATACTAATTTTGTATCCTGTTACTTTACTCAATTCATTTATCAGTTATGGTAGCTTCTTGGTGGAATCTTTAGCATTCTCTATGTACAGTATCATGTCATCTGCAAATAAAGACAGTTTTACTCTTCCTTTCCAATTTGGATGCCTTTTATTTATTCTTCTTGTCTGATTGCTATGACTGTGACTCCCAGTGCTATATTGAATGAGAGGTGAAAGAGGACATCAAAAATAGCATACATCATGATCAAGTGGATTTATTCCAGGAGTGCAATGTTGGTACAACATTCACAAATCAACAACTGCGATATACCACATAAACAAAATGAAGGATAAAACCCACATGATCATGTGTATAGATGCAGAAAAAGGATTTAATAAAATCCAGCACCAATTTATGATAAAAACTGTCAGAGGGAATATACTTGAACATAGTATAGGCCATATATGACAAACTAGGTTATAGCTTTGATTCACCGCCATTGGGCACATGCCTCCCCCTCCTGAGTACTAAGTTCTAGATTTGAGCTGCCATTGCCTTTCACCTGGACCACACTGTTGCACCATGCCCCTCTCCCTGAGTTCCAAGTCACAGTCTTTACCCACCATCACTAGGGCTGTGCTGCACACATTGCCCTGCGCCCTGTGCTTGGGTCCTGAAACAAAAAAGACAAGACATAACAAGCATTGGGTGAGGATCTGGACAAAGGAACCCCTGTCTACTGATGGATGAATGAATAAAGAAAATGTGACTATATGTGAGTGTGTGTACTTGTGTGTGTTCTGTGGGTATATATGTATATATACATATATATGGACAGAGATAAGCTTTTTTCTTATTGAGCCCATCTTACTAAAAAAATACAAGATATTTAATATATCAGAAAATTAGTTTAAAAATTAAAAAAGTTGAAAAATACAAAAGTAAAATCAAGGAGTCTGTCAACACTTTAACAGTTGAAAACGTGTTAAATATTTAGAGGGATTCAGTCAATATCAATTATATGTAATGAATATGTAAAATAGAACATAATAGAATGTATATGATGAAATATGTCTCAGGCATAAAAAGAAGGCAATCCCGCCATTTCGGCGAGATAGGTGAATCTGGAGAGCCTGATGCTCCTTGAAGTAAGCCAGACAAAGAAATACAAGTACTGAATTATATTATTTAGTGGTGAACTCTTCCAAAAAAAAGCTAATCCCAAAAAACAGAGAATAAAAGTGTGGCTCCCAGGGCAGGGGTTGGAGAAATTGGGGAGTTCTATATACATAAGTTATCAGGACATGATGTAGAACATGGTGAATGGAGTTAATAATATGGTACTATGCAGCAGAAACTTTGAGAGTAGAACCTGAGTGTTCTCACCACACAGACAATAAAAGTGTTAAGTATATAAAGTAATAGATGTATTAATTAACTTGGATGTGATAATCATTTCACATTGTATATTAAATCCTCACATTGCACTTTAATTATATTTAATTTCATTATTATTTCTCAATGAAGCTGAAATAGAAATTTAAAAATTTAGAATGCAAAGTAAAGTCACGGGGAAACTAAATTGTAAAGACTGTTATGTTTCTTGAAATACATTTAGAAATTTATTACGGTAAAGTTTGAAATTGGTGAGAATATTCTATTATTTTTCTGGTAAAAGTGGTTTTATTTTGCTTACCTTAAGCAGTAACGGTATTCAAATATATAAAAAGGAAGGATAGATGGATACTAGATTGGGGTAGTCAAAGTTAATTAAGAAAATCACATTTTACAAAATAAATAGAGGTTGTCAACCAAATTCTCTTTTATTTTTCATATGTAGAAACATTTATATTTCATAGTCAAGTAGCTTTAAAGGAAGAAATATGTTTATATTATAATAATTAACACCATTGTATTCCCTGAATTATTGAAAATATAGTATGTATAAAAATGTATTAATATCGACTGTCTTGATGTGTTTTGTACATATAACCATAATAGTACTTCAAGGTGACTATTCGTATTTTAGTGAAAGTAATGCTAGCTATTTTAACATTGTAAGTGATTAGTCACAGTATCAAGGATTCAAAAGAACAAAAAGAGTTTCTCTCTTGTCCACTTCACCATCCATTAGAGAGCAAGTCAGTATCTATGCTTAACTGGTTGTTTCCGGGACCAAGGTACTTTCCAACATGCAAATTTGCATCTCTGAGTTTTTTTCCTATTCTATAGTTATATAAGGAAAGGAACATTGTTGTCCAGTGCATTTACCATTTTGAGTAAAACACTAGATACATTAATGAAAAACAATGGTGAGTTTTTAGTTGAGAATTAAAGATTGAGTTCACAAGATAAATTAGGGAAAATCAATAATGAAATCTACCTGAAGACCCAGAAAAGTACACGAACTCCAATGTATAGATAAGGGAGTTGACCTTAGGAAAGATGAGACTGTAGATGTAAGCATGTTTATATTTTGTAGTATTAAAATATCTCTAGCCTAATCTTACGATTTCTCTTTTCTTTGACAAGCAAGTGGCAAAGACACCTGTTGGAGTGAAGGATATCTGCAGGCATCAAACTTTGAAGAGAGAAGAGAAGACAAATATTTTGTGGAGAGCCCTGGCCAAGTGACTCAGTCAGTCAGAGCATGGTCCCATCAGCTGAAAGGTGTCAGGTTTGATTCCTGGTAAGGCTACATGCTTGGGTTGTGGGTTTGGTTCCCAGTAGTTGGGGCATATGCGAGAGGTAACCAATTGATGTTTCTCTCCCTCTCTCTCTCTCTACCTTATTCCCTTTTCTTTAAAATCAATGGGCATTTCCTTGGGTGAGGGTAAAAAAAAATTTGTGGAGCCCTTGCTTGTGTGGCTGAGTGGGTTGAGCACCAGCCTGTGAACCAGAAGGCTGTAGCTTTGATTCCCAGTCAGGTCACTGGCCTGGGTTGTGGGCCAGATCTCTGGTTGGGTACCTGCAAGAGGCAACCTATCAATGGCTATCTCCCTCTCTTACTCTCTCCCCTCCCCTCTCACTGTAAATAAATAAAACCTTTTTAAAATTTTTGTGGAGAGTGAGATAGATGGGTGGCCCAAAATGCTTCCTTGTGAGGGAAGATAATATGCTTTTGGAGGCTAATTTGACCTCATGTTGAAATTATCTAGCACTGCCCAGCTGCTGGGCTTCTTAACAGCATGCGGCATT
Source organism: Furipterus horrens (assembly GCF_987537825.1). Taxonomy (NCBI): domain Eukaryota; kingdom Metazoa; phylum Chordata; class Mammalia; order Chiroptera; family Furipteridae; genus Furipterus; species Furipterus horrens. The sequence goes on from NW_028327171.1 coordinate 17,082,595, forward strand.
ATGAGTTCAGGTCATTCAAGGTTGCTGTTTTGCTTCATAGGCTCAATAAGAATAAAAGAGGAACAAGGGAGTTTGGAATATTAGCAAGAATATTCTTAAAATCATAGACCATGGAACCCAAGCTGGATAATGTTGAGTTTAAAAAAAATAAAGAGTTATATGGAGAAAAATTCATAAAAGTCTCAGATGCTGACCCAGAGTTTCTGACCAAGAAGCTGGACAGTAAATGGGGATGTGGTCACAGCTGGGAATCACTGAATCGGTGGTGTCTAGAATTGGAATACTTGCCTTAGAGGTAAGGGGAAGGTCAAAATTGCAGTTGCAGAAGTGGCTTGCTGAGTGAGGGTTGAAAAGGTCATTGGGCATAAAAAAAATCATAAAACCAAGAACTTGGCCACTTTTCTGGAATTTCTTTATGGACATCTACACCCACTCAGAGTGATGCAAGAGCACCCACGGGGAGAGAAAGTGATTGTGAACCAGGTGCCAAAGTGTTCAAGGAAAAAATAGAAGCAATGGAAACAGAGAGATAGAAAATATTTGAAGAGCAAAATAGTCTTAAAAAAGTGAATATCACCCTCCACCTCTGGACCATGAGAGCAAAAAGAAGTACAGAATAAATGATTATTCAAGAATTTTGTGATAAGGAATATGATAAGTTCTCCAGAGAGAGAACATGTGTTCGGTTAATGCAATTATTAGTGAAAACTAATAAAGTTAAGAATACAGAGAATTCTATGATTATGGTTCCCTACTTTGGAGAACTCAGAGGGGACAGAGGGCTGAGGCTGAGACAGTAGCAATAAAGTAGAATCCATTGGTGAAAAATAACGTGTCGGGGAACTCTTAGAACAATGGGACTGTGCCTTGAATATTGACAGATGGAAACGAAGGTGACAGGAATGGAACCATGGGCTTTTGTCTTAATCATATTCTTGACTTGGATAGGTATCACACCTCTGGAGAAAATGTGGTTCAATCTGCTGGTGCACCAGATGAAGGCCTGCAGTTTGCTTGGTCTGGTCAAGAGCAGCTCTGGCAGCATTCATATTCTTCCATGCTGTTCCATTTGTATATGATTATGTTTATGTATATAATTATCTATGTGCCTAATTTGACATTAGTACCTACAACTGCAAATATATAGTAGAAACATGATGTTAAAATGGGACAAATTTTCTTTTGGTTTTACCAGAGGCCCCAGAGACCAACAACAATATAACATTGTGGTAAGTTCGCCAATATCTTAAAGGTCTGATTGAAAATACATGAAGGGCATTCTAAGACTGTAGAGCACCCTAAGAAATGTTAAACCTGGATCATCCAGCAATAATTCATTGCAAGCCTCTAAGTGTCTTTGTTCCAGAAAAGACCTCAAAAGACAAGAACTATAACACTTTTCAAAGTACCCTCTACATATTGAAGAAATGAGAGAGTAGACATATATGCCATATCAAGAGATCAGAAATTGGATCCGAAGCAATAATTAATACCCCCTTTGACATGTCCTAGTTTTGCTAAGTCCCAATGAGCTAAAAATAATATTATTATTTGGGCAAGTGTTCCCATATACCATCCTAAAGAGGTGTTAGACCATATAGGCAGGACATATGAGGAAATTTTAGAACTCCATCAGCCAGTAATAATCTACTGCTACTTCAAAGAGATGGAGTAAAGGTTTATTCAGAGAAAGTTGTTTAGGTGCTGTGTGTTTCCATGAGTTAAGATCCCCTGAGGGCAGGTGAGTTGCTCTTCAAAAAATGTGACACTTGAGGTGGCAGACCAGGGAGAAGCGGAGCTGCCCTGAAGCAAACTTCAAGTGCACTTAGGTAAAAGAAAAGTCGCTGAATGTATCTACAAAAGGAAGCCTCCCAGGTTTGTGTTTGCATTTCAAGACACCTGCTTCGACAGAGACCTGACTCCAGGAGGGAAAAGTCTCCATCAAGAGCATCGCTGTGAATGGACAAGGAGACTCATACGAGGCCTGTTTCAGAGACTTTTGGGCGCTAGGACACCAGTGAAATACTATGTGCACACAGAAACACATGCCCTGTCTCACACACATGTAGAGTCGTCGTCGTCGGCAGCCGTCCGTCTCGAGAGACGATGGTGTAGCTTCACAAGAGTCTATCTGCACCGCCGAGAATGGCTGTGCAGTCCGACTCGGGAGTGACACGGTATCTGTCTCCTCCCGTGTTGAATCGACATCTTGCAATGACGCTGGAGTGTCCTCTCCAGTGAAGCTGAAGCTACAGAGCCTGGGCAGGGTGATATGGAGGGTCTGCTGTTGCCCATGCAGCAGACCCCCCCTCTCTTCGCAGCTGAAGGGTCCAAGGGAAAGACGGAGTCAATACAGCTTGGCTTCAGGTGCGCCGCAGGAGTTGCCGGTGTTGACTACAACGTCAAACCGCCTTAGGGACTCCGGCTCCGGATTTTCTGTCGGGGTTTACTCCCTTAGCCTTTCCCCTGAAGAGGTATGCCGCAAGGCAGCGGAGGTTTTTTGGAGTCAGAGTTTTCCTTCTCTGATGTACCCTGACTGGAAGATCGAACCAGCGACACTTAGCTCGCAGGCCGACGCTCAATCCACTGTACAGTTTTGAAAAACATGAGTTTCATTGAGGTCTATAGCTTGGATAGGGAAGTGGTGTCTGCCCTGGTTCAGTGTTAAAGTGAGGAAAGGGGAGTCCAGGGAGCTTTGTACTCCACTCCCTCTTTCTGAATATTATTAAAATTTAAGTTTAAAATTTCAGTGTTCAATGATTCCCTAAAATGTATGACAAAAGATAAACCTCCTTTCAAGCTGGAAATATTTGGTGGGTTCAGAATATTTTTTGGGGGGAGATGCCCCGTTTTTAAGTAGAGTCCACATTTTACTTAATATAGATTCATCATTTTACTTAATGTACAGTATCTGGGTATTTACATATTTTTATCCATCATATATTGTATATATATTTAAAAACTATACTTAAATGCTTAGCTTAGACTTCTAGACAGGGAATGAGTGGAATGGCCATAAAGAAACTCCAGTTTGTGAGTTGGTTTCCAGAAAGGTTATATCAATTTATATTTCTAGCATTTATCAATGCCAATTTCACTTGCTAGCATTGTACATTACCATAGTTCAGAAATTTATCAGTTTGAAAAATATAAAGGTGTACTTCCTCCTTTCTTTCCCTCTGTCTCCCATGTTCTTATTAGTAAGTCTGAATATATCATAAAATTTTCAGGCATTTGTATATATTATTCCATATTTTACTATTAATTTATTTTGCCTTTCTGTTTAATTTTGGTTTATGTTTTTTTATTTAAATGTTTTATTGTCCATTTACAAGCCTTCTAAAATATGTGAGCTTATAATAAGCTTAATAATTTATTGCACCTATTTTCAACTCATTTTGTCTTTTAACTTTTTCATGTATTATTAAGCAAAATGTTTAATTTTCATACAAATTTATTGATTGCTTCATTTAATATTGGAAACACATTACATATCATGTGATCAATGTAACACTTTATTACCCTAAAGAAAAATAAATATTAGAATAAGACAGCCATTCAATAAAAGATGAAATACCTCTTTAGAAAACTGTAAGAAGCAGTGCATCTACAAGATAAATTTATATCTTCTATTTCCAAATAAAGAAAGTAGGCAAACATGAAACAAGTAAACAATTTTATAATGAAGTTAGAAATGATCTGAAAGTTCATGTGAACTAAGACACTAAGGAAGCGCTATCTTGTGACTTAAGTAAGAGGGCCTTGATTCTTGGACCAGTGACTTAGAAATGTCAGACATGACCCATCCTAGTGGTCACTGCCCTGAGGTGATGCACTCACACAGGTCTGGCCCCCTTTTCCAAACTATGATCTGAGACTGGAAACCTCTGCCCAATGAGCCAAGCCTACTCTCTGGACCTCTGTCTTCTCTTCCAAGAGCCTCACTGGTATGCACACCTCTGGGCCTACAAAATGACCAAAGAGGTTATTCCAGGGTGACACAAGCTCTTCAGAGGCTGTGAATAGGACCTGGTGATATGAATTTTTTTGTCCAAGTTCATGCTCAGAAAAAGAGGCAGAGAGCAGGCTGGAGCCAGGCATAAGAAGTAGAGATGGGCATGTCATGAACTGGAAACCTTTCTTTGTATCTTTGTTAGGACCTAAACACATTAACAGAGGCCTTGTACTTAAACTCAAGATTTTCTATGTCATTAGCTGGATTCTGGATAGAAAAGTTTTTTACTGCTCTGGATCTTAGCTTCCTTACTTGAGGAATGAAGAGGTTTAACTTGTGCTAATATTCCTTCACTGGCTTAGTCCCTCCTAGTGAATTAAGAGTCTTTGAAAAAAATGAAAATAAAATAAAGATTTGTGAAAATGTACAAATAATTAACTTTTCTACCTTAAAGGGGTTTATATATTTTAATAAAACTTTGAGACAACTTTTATACTAATTAATTTTCCCCTGTTGTGTGGAAAATTGATTTTATTACACACAGGATGAAACATTGTATTTGTGTGTGTGGGTGTCAGCAAGGTTAGCCACCAAATTCAAGCTTTGTGGTTTTGTATGTGGTCTCTGAATATGGCACTTCTTGCAGTAGGAATCATCTCTGGTCTCTCGAGTTTCCTTGCATCTATCTCTGATACTCCCCATCCTTATTTTTCACAAGTGTTGAGGGTGAGCTTAACTTTCACATGAGGTATTTCGGCTATCATTGCATAATAGTAATATAGTAAGTCATCATCGAATTTCTTCAATAGATTCTTGGAAACTGTGACTTTAAGCAAAAGAATGTACAATGAACCAATTTTACCACAAGCTAATTGATATAAACAAGAGTTGAGGTCCTATGGCATATGTCTGGTCACAAAAACTTGTTTCACCCCTCATACTGTAAATGTGAGTCCTGTTTGTGGTCTGTGTAGTGCCATGTTTATTTGTTTGTTTGTTTGTTTTTGCATTTCTGTGCTTTGTTGGTGATTCCCACTGTTTAAAATGTCTCAAAATGTAGTGCTGAAGTGCTGCCTGGTTTTGGCCTGTGCTAGAAGGCTATGATGTGCTTTAAGACAACCTAGGTGTGTCAGATATGCCTTCCCCAGGCCTCAGTTATACTAAACTGTCCATCAGTTCAACAGTAATGAATCAACAATATATACTAAAGGTGTCTTTAAGTGGAAACACACACAAACATATTGATAGATTTGATAATAGTGTTGCAACCAGACACTCCCAGGAACTTAACCCTGTTTCCTCCCCAGGAGCATTTGCCAATTCAGGGTTTGGGTGATTTATACAATAAAACTAACACAAATAACGAGAATCTACTGTATTTAGAAATAAAACCCTATCTTCCCAATTATAACATCACATGTTTAAAAATTTCTTGAAACTACCTGGGTTATACTATTAAATTTTATTAATACAATTGAAGTGAATATCGTGTGTAATTCCAAGAAGCATTTCCCAAAGGGAGGGGGTGATACTTCCCATGCATACCTGATGCATGTAACCTGGAGTATATGATAAGCGGTCCTGAAGCCCTGTGGGATGATGTGGTAACTTGAAACGAAAGGAGCACCTGAGGAATTCACAGTGGCAGCTAGGACAGTACAGTCTATGACACCCACACAGTGCCTTCCATTCCAGCCAGGAACGCCTACTCCTTCAAAGGAAGTATATTCAGAGAAATAAACTGCTATTTTGTTTAATACACTTTTAAAAACCAGCTTGTATGCAGGGGATTTTAATTACAGCTGTTGATACAGAATATAAATTAGTCCATCGATTAAAATACTATCACTGTCGCTATTTGATTTTATTCTGATCTTACTTGGTTCTTATTTGTGGACATGGCACATTTCTAGTACCTCTTAAGGTAGCCGCTCAATGTACCCTACCTGGTTCTATATCTGTTTTTAAAAATTGTGAATTCCATGTGCCTAGCATATTTTTGTATATTCAAATATCTTTAATTGCTTGAATTGGTCTATAATGCTGCCCTTTTTCACCCATTTTGTGTACATTACTTACGTTTACATAATTTTCAATACATTGCAACAATTTTAGTGGGAATACATTTTAAAGTTTCCTTGCAGGTGATAACAATCAGTTATTATTTAAATTACTAGAGACAGTAACTATATACATATATATTTGTCCTTTAGATATTAAAATTATATCTAACACTTTCAAATTGTCACATCATGCACCATTTGTATCAAATATTTAAATATACATATCAATATTTGTATATACAGTGTTTTTTTAAGTATATTTTATTGATTATATTGTTACAATAGTTCCAATTTCTTCCCCTTTGCTCCCCTCCGCCCAGCACCCCCCTTCCCCAACAATCCCCTCCCCAAGTCCATGCCCATGGGTCATACATACAAGCTCTCCTGCCTCACCCTTTCATATATTCTTCTTCTTTTTTTTTAATAATTAATTAATTAGTTAAATATTTTAACAATAAAAAAATAACAATCCCTCCCTCTCAGACTTAAGACCCTTTACAATCTTATAAAGGACAATGGACGAAGGTCTCGAGCTCCTCTAGCTGCTTCAAGCTGGACATGGTCGTCATCCTACCTACCCTTGGGTCAAGAAATCCCTAATAAGAGTGGGGGTGTGGAGGGGAGGGTGGCCTTCCCACAAGGGAAAGGATCGTGCAGACTCCAGGTTGGTTGGCTGTCTCTGGACAACAGCATGCTTGGTTTAACAGGCTGGCATCCTTGTTGTATTCTGGGGGCAACAGGGTTAAAAGACATCATTCAATCCGTAACCACTAGATGACAAAAGACAGGTATTAATTTTTCAATGTCCCACATTAGGGAAAAGGACTTCTTTGGAGGAAGGTATGCCAGGTACATCTCACCTGTCCAAAACCCTTTTGCCCATTATACTTAGTTTGGACTGAGAGAAATATTTTAGGTTTCCCCCCTCTCAGGCCTCTGGGCTCTTTCTGTCCAAGCCATTAGGATAGAAAAGAGAAACCAGTTTTAAAGTGAAGCCCACAGACCACCCCGTTCTTCACCAACCCAGCCACTTAGTTCAGCCAAACCATTGAGTCTCAGGAGGCAGCAATGCAGAGAAGATTAAGTGAGGCCTTTACGTACAGACAATCACTCAGGTAATGAGATCGTAGGCTTATGCCCTTTGAAAACAGAAAACACATGTTAATTTATGTAACATAACCCACATACAAGTCTCTAAATCTGTAGGACTGTCTTATCGGAAAGACATCCAGTTGCAAGGCATTTGACATTCTTCTTGCCTGTAAATTAAACATCTTTGATAATGCCTCAGACATAGTTTAACTTTCAAATGAAAACAAATTTTAAATGAAAAGAAACTTTAAAGATGGTTAGCTGCACTACTTTATAGTCTACCACTGTATATACAGTGTTTAACAAAATTATACAAATTTACAATATAACACTAATAGTTCAGATTTTCTAATTGATATTTATTCAATTAAATTAATATTGTTTATTTTGTTATTTTAAATGGATATTTTATGTATTTATATATAATATTGCTTATCTCTACTTTTTCATAATTTTAACTATATATGTCAAAAATTATGGTTCAAATACTTTCCAAGTCTTCACTGATAGTAGAGTGTACAAACTGCATAATCTGTAACTACTCATTTCAAAATCAACCAGGTATGATGATGTAAAATATGTATTATTCAGATCTATTTAATGACTAAAATAATTAATATATTAACCTGTTTCTTCATTCTTTTGCTATATTATTTTTGTTCTCTATCATTGTGTTCCCTACCTTTATATTCCAGTGGGAGTTTCCTGCTAAGAAAGGGTGTCACAACTTATATATAGATTTGATAGAAAGTTATGATTTTGTAGCATATACTAAAAGCATGAAGACGTTTTTATCAGTTTAGAATTTTCTACTCTCCTCTGATTTCATTTTAGAATAAAGAAGTAGAAAAGTGGGGAAAGCAGTGATCCACATAAACCTGATTCACAATTACTCTGTATTTTGTTTTCTTCGTAGAATTGAGGCCTCAATTTTATTTATCAAATACACAAAGTTATATAATTTTGTCTTTTACAGTCACTCTGTATCTTTAATGTACAATTTCAACTAGAGTATTCTTTTATAATAAAATCACTTAGTCATTGGCACGCTTGTTCAGAAGTGTAAGCTATCTCCCCCTTCTTCAACATTGTCTAGCAAGTTGCATTACCTACATCCCACAAATGCTTGTCGTACGTAAGAAACATATGGCACAATTTTACAGCTATGTCAAGTATGAGCAACACAGGTTTTCTTTGAAGAATTCTGTCATGGGCTTGCTAAGGTATTACACACAGATTCTTATGTAATTTTATTATGAGGAAATAGTAATATCATTTACAAATACCAACAGAATTTGTTATAAATACTAAATTAAATACTCATGTTTATCTCCTTCTTAAAAAAATAAGCACATTCTAGATATATACAACTATTTTCCTTTAATAAATGATTACTTATTGCTTTAAATAATTTTCTCTTAAATTTTATGTCAGCTGGGCTGAAAAATGGATATTTTGTATCTTGACTAAAACAATTATTTTGCAAAATTACTGTTTAAGATCACAATACTATTCTGCATCAAGAGAATTATGTTCCAGTCCATAAATAAATGTCTACATTTGTAGTATAAGCTGTTTTTTATAAGAACTCATTTTTTTTCCTAAATAATTTAGTTGTTATTTCATATTACAGAAACGGAGATTATGGAAAGAGGAAGGAAAGAATTAAGTCCTGACCGTGGGGCTCTATTACACGTCTTCATTCTTCATGAACTTGTGAATTTTGACGTTATAAAAAAACGGGATAAATAATAGAAAAAGTAATTCAAATAAATGGCTGGTCATATTAAAGTAATCTTCAAGGTTAGTTTTATTTAACCAAACGATTTTTGTCATTTTGAACAATGCATGAATTGTAAGGCAGTGGCGGGGGACGGCCATCTAGCATTTTCAGTGCTGCTTGACTGGCTTGCAGGGATTGTGATTAGGAAATAAACGAGAGTTCCATGATTTTTTTGTTTTGTTTTGTTTTAAATCTAATGAAGAAAATAATAGATAATTTCTTCTAAATGTGATCAGTTAGTAATTAGTTAAGTTCAAAAAACGAGACTGTGTCAGGTCTAACAATTGCACATGGTTTCTTCCTCTGCCATGAGCAGTTGTGCTGGAATCTTCACTATCCCACATCTTAGGTGGAGAAAGTCTCTCGTCCTACCCAAGTAATGCCATCTATCTGGATCCTCCTCACTTTTCCTGTCCAGAATACTTCCTCTTCTGTAGATTTTTTTTCTTTCTGATTCCTCACATGTGTCCTTCATACTGATGTCTTTCCTCCAGTGTTTAAACATCTCCAATATTAAAACTGATATTCAAGCTAAATTTCTTTTCAGCTCTTCTCTCAATCTCCATCTTTTCCTATATGCTGATCCATATGTCCCTCAAAATGAAATGCCCCTCAAAATGAAAACGACATTTATCAAGTTTTCAAATAGCAGCCTCTCCCCTTAGATTGTGTATATTAATCAATTATAGCACCATTTATCCAATCACCCAAGCCAGAGAACTAAAGGATTTCCTACTGACTTTCATGAAGCCTTCTCCAGAGCCAAAGCCCATGGTTTTTGTTTTCATGTGCCCTAATCACACACGTATCTGGCTTGCTGTCTGTTTTTCACTATCCCTAAAGTATGTTGTCTCTGAATTATTTACTTTGCTATATGAAATGCTAAAGTGGAGAGAAAGATTTAATTTTAACCTCTTAGAATAGAAAAAGACCACTGACAAGGAAAAAGAATAGAAGGATCTGAAATTAACATAATGTTCAACTTGAAGTTCAAAGTCAGAAACATATAGCAGTGTAACATTTCCCCTCAGAATATCTTACTAGTTCCATTTTCAGAAAAAAAAATTACCAACTGAGATATATTCAATTCTGTTACAATGTGGCATATGAATTCTTAAAAATCAGTACGCTATGCAAAATCACACTATGAAAAGCACAGGGTTTACAGAAAAAAAAACATGAAGTTGAAGGTGCAACACTCCAAAATTTGCCTGTTACATTAAAAAAAAAAAAACATCTAATAGTAGCACAGGTTCACATTTGCCATATGGTAAAGAAATATATAAACACTACAATCAATAGGCCATTTTACCTTGGAAAGACCTGAAGTTCATTTATTAACATAGGCACTAAATATATGTAGCTTTTGATGCATTGTGGAAGGTGAATGGGGAATTATATAAAGTGGGATGGAAAGTATAAACCAGACGTGGAAGGGTATGTCTCATATGCATGTGATAAGCCCAGGTAGCAGGTAGATGTTTGGGGTGTGTACCTAAATGTATTTTGTATATTCCTACATGAGTTGGTTCAGCTGGATGACAATTTTTCTGTCCACCTAGTGTTTCTTTTTCCTTTTCCCGACAAAATTATGCACAGCTATTTTGGATAGAGAGGAGAATGAGTCAAAATTGATGCTCTCTTTTAGATTCCCAGGAGTTTAAAAAATGAGAAAAGATAAATATTTGGAAAGCCAGAGATATGAGCCTCAGAAGATGGTAGATTTTTTTATATATAGATATAAATTTTTTTAAATGGCAATAATGCCATCTTCCATGATGCATATGGATTATTTTACAATTGGCAATTGAACAAGCTACAATGGCAACTGTGACCTCCATAGAAAATCATTATATATATATATATATATATATATATATATATATATATATATATATATCGTCGTCGTCGGCAGCCATCCGTCTCGAGAAATGATGGTGTAGCTTCTTAAGAGTCTATCTGCACCACCGAGAATGGTTGTGCAGTCCGACTCGGGAGTGACACGGTATCTGTCTCCTCCCGTGTTGAATCGATATCTTGCGATGACGCTGGAGTGTCCTCTCCAGTGAAGCTGAAGCTACAGAGCCTGGGCAGGGTGATATGGAGGGTCTGCTGTTGCCCATGCAGCAGACCCCCCCCTCTCTTCTCAGCTGAGGGATCCAAGGGAAAGACGGAGTCAATACAGCTTGGCTTCAGGTGCGCCGCAGGAGTTGCCGGTGTTGACTACAATGTCAAACCGCCTTAGGGACTCCGGCTCCGGATTTTCTGTCGGGGTTTACTCCCTTAGCCTTTCCCCTGAAGAGGTATGCCTCAAGGCAGTGGAGGTTTTTTGGAGTCAGAGTTTTCCTTCTCTGATGTGCCCTGACTGGAAGATCGAACCAGCGACACTTAGCTCGCAGGCCGACGCTCAATCCACTGAGCCAAATCAGCCTGGGTAAATTATATATATATATATATATATATATATGGAGAGAGGGAGAGAACACAAGCATTTAATTAGAACTAAAGTGATCGGGATTGGGATCAGGACTTTGCTTTTTGATTTTTCATGAGGGAGCTCAGAGGTCAGCACTCTATCTTAAGAACAAGTAAATAATTGCACAGACTAAAAAATAGACTGACTAGACTGAAAAATCAACACCTCTTATTGGATCTGCAAGAAAAGGGAGGACACAGGGTGAATCACCACCTGCTCACACCCCCAGATTGGAGAAACAGACCGGCAAGGAGAGAAGATGTGGCTCATCAGAGCAGGAATTCATAAGAAGAAACTGATGTGAGAAGCAGTAATGGCATAGGGAAACCTGAAGTGTAATTGATGAATTACTAGAGGTTCAGTATGGACAGCAGCTGCAGCAGGAATCCTGTCATAAGGGAGGGGCACAATATTGTGTGATTTATATTCAGAAGCTCTATCGGTAGTTAGTCACAGCCAAACACTCTGGGATAGATCAGAACCTAACTGATCTAATCTTATACAATCCAGCAGTCATGCTCCTTGGTATCTATCCTAAGGAGTTGAAACGGCATGGGACACTTATCCAACGAGGACATAGAGATAGTCAATGGGCATAGGAAAAGATGCTATAATCAGATGCAAATTAAAGCCACAATGAGATATCATCCCAGGCCTTTCAGAATGGCTATCATAAATAAATCAATAAACAACAAGTGCTGGTGAGGATGTACAGAAAGGGTAACCCTTTTTGCAATGTTGGTGGGAATACAGACTGGTGCAGTCACTGTGGAAAGCAGTATGAAGATACCTAAAACTTAAAAATAGATCTGCCTTTGACCCAGCAATCCCATTTCTGGGAATATATCTGAAAGAACCAAAAACACTAATTTGAAAATAACATTAGCACCCTTGTGTTCATTGCAGCGTTATTTACGATTGCCAAGATATGAAAACAACTCAAGGGCTCATCAATAGATGAGTGGATAAAACAACTGTGGGACATTTGCACAATGGAATACTACTTGGCCATAAAAAAGAAGACAGTATGGGTGGGCCTGGAGAACATTATATTAAGTGAAATAAGCCAGTCAGAGAAAAACAAATACCATATGATTTCACTCACATGTGAAATCTAATGCTGTTAATGTAATTTCATTCTTGATATTTTTTTTAAACAGGTGTGTTGTTGGTGATAGGAGAGGCTATGCATTTGCTGGGGCAGGTGATATATGAGAAACCTCTACTTTCCTTCAGTTCTGTTGTACGGCTAAAACTACTCTAAAATTTTTAAAAATTTAAATAAATAAATACAGAACACAACTTTTAGAGAAAAGAGAATATTGGTTCATGGGAAGAAAAGCACAAAGCAGTTTGAAGATGAGAATATAGGAACAGAGTGAGTAAGCAGACAGGCTTATTTCTGAGTGATGATGTGCTTTAACAAAAATGCAAAGCCTGGTTAGCCTGTTAACAGGGATTCTGAGAGAATTAATGCTAACTATCTATCTTCAATGAGCACAGGCACTAGTTCCTGCAGTCTGTAGTAATCTGTGTGATCATGTGTGTAAGTGCACATGAGTGTATGTTTAAAGCCATGGGCTAGTAAGCTTGTGAAAAATCAACTTATTCCATTCACCACATACTCCATGCACAAGCTGCTATTTAATTAGTAAAGAATGAAAAATTGGAATGAAAATTGCAAGATTATTCACTTGACACTTTGGTGAGAAGCTTGTGTTTGCTTACTCTCAATATTTCCTTCTTTTATCTCCATAAGAACTTGGGTAATGGGTCTGACTTTTGATGGAGTTCAAATATGGGAGCAATTATTTGATCTCCTGATAATCAGTAAAGTAAGCAAACACATGGCTTCTTCATATGTATTTGTAACTCCTGAGGGTAATGGGTCATATAATCTTTGTAACTGTGAAATGTAAAAGGGTAAATAGCTAAAATAAGTTCTTAGAAAATATTTATTGAATTAACAACAACAACAAAAAAAACATAAATATAATAGTAGAACCTATCAATGATGTATTTTAGGCAAATATCAGGTAACATTTTTAAGGGTTTACTGTTGGAAGGCATGATTTTCCATTGTTGTCCAAGATCTGAAAGGCCAGAAGCACTAGCCTGCATAGCAGAAAAAAACTAGAGCAGAATTAATTCCAGAAGAATCTGCTACAGAGCTTCTCCCACACTCAGAAGTATGATATATTTCACTTAGCAACTCCTTGACAAACGTGGAACAACCTTAACTAATAGGGTATAAGAACTTTTAAAAAATAGAATATAATTGCACATGAATGTAATGGGAAACCCTACAAAGGTTTTACTACTCAAAGAAGGAACTCTGTTAAGGCAGTAAATGCAGGAAGGTCAGTCCTGCCAGTTCACTACCCAGCTCTTCTCATTGCAAAACCCAAGAGGAAACAAAAAGAAAAGTGTTCAAATTCAGAACACCTCCCAGAAACAGAGAGAAACATTGACGGCCCTGCTCTTTGACACTTATGGTTAAAAACATAGCTAAGTGCTCTTTCCAGGCACTGATTTCCCATCACCGTTCCAAACACTTCAGTTATATTTACCTTTCCACGAGATTCAAGTTTGGATAGTACACTCTGGAGAATAACCTGACAAATGCTTAGCAATGTCTTGACACAGAAATGCTGTTACATAAACACTGCAATACACGTAGTTCATTGACTTGAAAAACTCAAGCCTCCTCTTAATGTCGCTATCACTCAGAGAATTCAAGTCTGTCTTGAAAAAGATCTTTATAATGAAAGCATTTGTAAATCCTGAAATACAATTACAAATCAACATACGCAATAGTGTTTTTTTGTTTGTTTTTGGCTTTTTTAAACACTTAATTTCTTTTATTTTGTATAAAAGAGCTAATAACAGAGTGATAGTGGGTTTGTTTTACTTGGTTTTGAGGGGAGGGAGCAAGCCAGCTGAGGGGACCCGTGTCAAGATAAGTAATTCCCTTGGGTAATGGGGGACATATGTAAACCAAAATAAATTGGGGATTAAATTTCTTTGCTCAGGAGTACACTGAAATTTTTCACTGACACTCAATCAAAGCAGTTAAAACAATAACTTTACTTTAGCATTGCATGTAATAGCCAAAGTAGATGGTTATTTGTTTTTAATGTTAAACTTTCTGTGCAATTTTGCAACAGAATGTTAGTCATGGATATATATTGAATATTTAACTATACATTTGATCATTTTAATCTAGTTTAGATATATTTGTGCATTTTAATAATAAATATATTAATTAAATTATGCAGATGACATGACTATTATGGGAACTTCACAAGAATGGTACAATTGGTGCCACTCTAACAAATAAAGTAGCCTCCTATAAGAGTGACTTAAAGAGACACATTTACAATTGTTTTGTGTGTCAGTCCTGTGGTTCATGATTCAGAGCTGAGAGAGCAGCTTTTTTTTCACTGGGCCTCCATTGCCCCCAGAAATCAGTCCAGTGACTAAGGAACCCTGCTATATGTACAATGTGGGTTCATGTTACTGCAGGGTTATTGTTTCCCTTCAAGTTCCCTTCTTTTAAGGGAAGTTATAAGAAAGCAGCAATTCCTTGGGAGAATACCCAGCCAATTTGGTTCCAGGCAAGTCTGGATTTGGAATCTTACCTTTATTCACTAATCACAGAAATAGGTTTGCTAATTAACGTGACAAACTTTTATTCTTCCAATACAGCCAGTTCTCCCCTGTGAATAATCTCCAGTCAATAATAAGCAACTGTATTCTATATAAAATAACTGCTAACAAACATATTCACATGTGATTGTAGGTATGGTACATATATACATTCACAGGCACATATATCTGGGAGAGGAAATACTCATTTAAGTATTATGTAAACATGAGAGCTTCATGAAACATTAAATTTACAAGGTAATTATCTATACCAGAAAGCTATACTGTAAATAAAATCCTCATGTAAAGAAATTTCATAAATTTCACCAAGATAACCCTAGTTGTTATTTAGATGCTTAAATAGAACTGTTTGGGAGAATCTCTTTCTTCATTATACTATACCCCTGTTTTATTTCTCCATTACAGTGATTTTATAGTGAAAATGCTTGCTTGTAAAATAATTTTAGCATCTGTTTAAAAGTATCTTCCAAGCTGAGGGTATTAAGTTTTATATAAGCTGTATTTGCAATGTTCTGCTTTATTGCAGCTCTGTCCATGGACCCTACAGTGGTGATGTAAGCTGCAGGCTATTGCCATCATCTTTAGAACATCCAGCCAACTGCTTTTGTGTCTTTAAGATACTCTAACAGCTAAAATAACATTGGCAATAAACACATTGGGAAATGAAGATACATTTCAGGAATGGACTTCCCAAAAATCCTGCCTATCTTATGGTTGAATAGGCCCGTAAGTGCTTTGTAGCTTCTGCGGATAATCAAGAATGGGATTTCTGTTCAGATATTTATTCTCAGAAGGAGGTTATCTCCACTTAGGAAGGAGAATATGTTTCAGTAAAATCGTATGTGTGATGGTTTCACTGTACAATTTTTTATAGCAGTATTTAGACTTCCTTGATTTTTTTTTTTTTGAACGTAGGGGGAAATGCTTGGTTAATTTAAACAGCTTGTAATTTAGTTAACAACTTGGATTGGTCTTATGAGTTATACCTCCTTAATCTTCCCAAGAAATCAAAGTTATATGCATGTTCTATATATTTTTTTCCTTTTTTACTTCCAAACCTTAAAATGCATAATATTAATTTAACCATAAACTAAAAATAATGAACATGTTCCAGCTTACAAAATAAATGTTTTGGGGATTTGAAAAGATGTGAACAATATAAAATATGGCAATATCTTGGAGCACCCAATTGAAATTTAGAAGACTGGGATAGGAGAACATTGTAACTTTTTAAATTTCACTTTCTAGTCCTCCCCATTTACTGTGCATTTTACTTGTTTTTGTGTTTATTTAATTTGTAATTGGGATAGACTTAGGTAGTAAAAATTAGAATTATTTATCTTTACATGTGTTAGCCTTAAGATTTCATCTAAAGCAACAAAAAATTAGGAAGAATGCTTTTGTGTCTGGTAAATATCCCAGAAGCAAACTACAATTTACCCTTTTGACATAATGGGTATGAACAAGAACAATGAGATAAATCAATAATTAGCCTTAGAAAGTGTGGAGTTCTGCTGTTCACAATTATATAGTAGTATTTAGTTTTTGTGCTTATAAATCGTCGTCGTCGGCAGCCGTCCGTCTCGAGAGACGATGGTGTAGCTTCTTAAGAGTCTATCTGCACCGCCGAGAATGGCTGTGCAGTCCAACTCGGGAGT
Source organism: Furipterus horrens (assembly GCF_987537825.1). Taxonomy (NCBI): domain Eukaryota; kingdom Metazoa; phylum Chordata; class Mammalia; order Chiroptera; family Furipteridae; genus Furipterus; species Furipterus horrens. The sequence goes on from NW_028327171.1 coordinate 17,099,291, forward strand.
GACACGGTATCTGTCTCCTCCCGTGTTGAATCGACATCTTGCGATGACGCTGGAGTGTCCTCTCCAGTGAAGCTGAAGCTACAGAGCCTGGGCAGGGTGATATGGAGGGTCTGCTGTTGCCCATGCAGCAGACCCCCCCTCTCTTCGCAGCTGAAGGGTCCAAGGGAAAGACGGAGTCAATACAGCTTGGCTTCAGGTGCGCCGCAGGAGTTGCCTGTATTGACTACAACGTCAAACCGCCTTAGGGACTCCGGCTCCGGATTTTCTGTCGGGGTTTACTCCCTTAGCCTTTCCCCTGAAGAGGTATGCCGCAAGGCAGCGGAGGTTTTTTGGAGTCAGAGTTTTCCTTCTCTGTGCTTATAAATATGTGTTTTTAAAATGCAGTATTCCAGTTTTACCATCCTATTATGCCATAAGTATGATTTCTGTTTATTTTGGGGGGAGAGAATAGAAAGAAGGACATATATATTAAATAAAATTAAAGACACCATAAAATATAAATCTTGATTTATGGCTAATAGAAAGCAATATATCTAACAAATATTATATACACAGAATGTAATCCTTATTGAAACATTTAAATGTAATTGTCAAATATTAAATGTATGCATTATTAGAAAACAATACTTATTTTAAAACTAGTTTTATCATAAATTTGGATAAAGTTAAAACATCTTCCAAAATTATATATTCCTATTTAACTTTGTACATACATAGTGGTCTCTCATAATATTTAGTGAAGACACATACAAAATAAAAAAGGTTGTTAATACTCATATCATATGCTAAAATAAATTTAAAAATTTTAATTGATTTTTAAAGAGCAACCTTGGCATACGGAAACAACCAACTGAGTTACCCTACCAAGACCATATGCTAAAATATAAATTTTATAATATTCAAATCAGATTCACAACAGAATAATATAAGGAAAGAAAATGATGGAATGAGGACAGAGGGATATTTAATTTTTGACTTAGTCTTGATAAAAAGCTATAAATACTTGAACATGGCATTATTTTCTTTAGTTTTTGACAAGTATCAATGAATATTCAGGACTGTATTACTTAAAATTTAACTGAAATTTTCTCTTAATGTCAGTTTTTCAGAGTCTTTTAAAAGAGAAAAATTATTGGATTCAAGTAATATGAATAAAATAGTAATTTCTTAACCATTTTTTTGCCATACATTGTAGTAGACATTGAAAATATAGCTATGATTAAAGTCCAGGAGTTTAAAAAGTTCATTTTAGAGCAAATAATATTAGTAACAACAACATAAGCTAAATTCTTAATGCTAGAAAATATGAATGCACATTACATGCTAGTGAGAAAACACCATCATTATATGTTTTAAAGGTGAGAACCCTTTATTGTTGAAGATTTTATAGAGCTGGAATATATAACTCCCTAGGAAATCAAGATAATTCACAGAACAGCCCAGTTTTCTGAGCTAGGATTTTTATGTGTATTCTTACCTGAAATTCTTTTTAGCAAATTTCAATGACTGTTCAGTTTCCCTATTTGAAAGTGTAGAGTCAGGTTGTCCAAACCTCAAGATTTTTCTTCTAATTAACGCAATCAACGTTAGGGACTCAGAATACTAATAAAAACCTGAAAGTTTCATGCAGTAAAGAGATTGAAATTGGGCATATATAAATGAAAATTAAAAACAGGTGTGCAAAAAAGTGGACAAGACATGTGAAAGATGAAGATTTACTGGACAGAGCCTTAAAATAAGAGAATTAGTAGAGTGATTACAACATCCACAAACCACATTGTTTATCACACAGCTTGGACTAAGAACGGTGGGTCAGACTTCTCCATGGTGGATATTTTGTTAAAACATGGATTCATTCCCGTAGTGCTCAGAATGTTTCTATTCAGGAGTATTGGAAACATTTTTGCAGTTTTACATATGCAACTTCATCTAAGCAGGCTTCAGTTTTTTGTTTTTAAATTGAGGTACCTTGGATTTTCTGGGCCAGCTGCTATGCTAATAAAGGCACCAGCACATTCTCAAGCCAAATAGTCTACAGAAGAACACATATGTACAGAAAGGTCCATTCTACCCTCCTAAACTCTTTCTTATTTATCCCCAATTTCACTTAACATCATGAATAGTCCTTAAGTTGCCCAAACAAATCTGAGTCATGTCAATTTTCTCCTACTGTACTCAGAGAACTGGCCAGGCTCTTTCCAAATTTGTCAAAGTCTATTTTTTCTCTATTACTATTATTCCATATACAGTACTTTTTACTTCCCTGCAATTGCAACATTCCCCTAAATGATGTTTCTGCCCTATCCTCTTAATAGTCTATATGCCTGTCTACTCCACGAAAATCTTTAGGGACACAAAATAATACTTTGAATAACACTGCTCTGGAAAGTGTGAGAAACACCTTTTGCTCAGTAACATCCACTTTCTGAAGGAGGTGACAGAAGGAAGCATATTGAAAAATTCTACAGAATGAATTATTTGGTGATTACAGTTTATTCATCTGTAAAACAAAACCCAGAGATGTTTTTGGATAAGCAGATGCAGAAGAGGGAAACATTTCTAGCTCTTCTATCATAAACTTCAGTAGCTATTAATTTCTGAAACCAATCTATAAGAAAAAAATACAGCCAAGCCTTGAAGAAAGTATCACAAAGTTGAAAAATATTTCTACATTAATCCTAAACCAATGATGCCATTAAAAAATATTTCTTTGAGACCTATACTTAAACAAAATAGGTCCCAGGTAGAAATGGATTTTATTTTCTAAAAAAATATTTTTTTTATTGAAACAGTATTGCCTTCTTATAAGCTTTGGTTTAGAAAATATAGTATGCAATTCACTATAATAAAATAAATTGTAGTTTATTTGCATTGATATATATTTCTCTACAGGATTTCATTTGAAAGCTGTTCAGCAGTCTATGTGATCTCAAATCGAATGCATCATTGATAGAATCTATATTATATTTGGCAGCAATTTGTTAGCTGTTTCTTTCACTAAAGTTTATCCAGGGAACTTGTTTGTAAAATGAATATCAAAAGTACAAGTACTTGAAAAGAAGCAGACGTGGTATTGATACTCGCATGGTGTCTGGAGTGAGGGAGGGGACACCGGAAAGGAGTTGGGCAGCGCGGGTGAAGCCACGCGCTAGCGCAGCGCCTGACAACAGATCACCCAACCCTGGCAAAGCTGTGCAGGAGGCCTTCCGTGGGCAGGCGGCAGGCTATGAGAGCAGTGGACAAAGGGAAAAGCCTTCCTACCCACTTCTGGTTTCTGATCAAGGGGGAACCACAGGACACAGTGTCACCTGTACCCTAAAGGTCAACATGGCGGCAGGAAAGATGCTGATCTGTCAGTCTAGCCTGGGAAAAGGACAGGGTTGGTTGCGGGAGTGCATGGACGTTTGGGATGGGAGATGTAAGTGCAGGGAAGGGAGACATGCCTCTCTTCCTTTGGTATCCACACAACGGCCTGGCCAGGGTCCTCATGGGACCGGTGGGCCCTGGAGGTCTCAGGAAGCCACGTGGGCAGGCAGCAGTGGCCGGCAGTGGCCCCGGTCCCTCCCTCCCACTCTCCCTTCTCCGCTTCTCTCTCTCTCTCTCAAGGATGAAGCCAGAACTTGTACTGCAACTGGGAACACGCTTCACTCCCGAGATGGTTGTGCGGCAGCTGCCTGCGGTTCCTACGGAGCAGTGTTTGCAAATGGGAGACACGGAACGCTTGGGGCAGCCGTTGACAGCTTTGGCCCAGGGCGCCGGGGTTTTTTCTGGGCCTGCTCTGGAAGGGATGCGCTCTGAGGCAGGGGCTTGTGCAGTTTTTGAATAAAAAAAAACCTCTTTCCTTTTTCAGCAAACCTGTACCTCTGGAATTTCGCTATGCGCGTCTGGCAGCCGAACCCTAATTTCTGTTCAGTAACAGTATTAGGGATTCTTTTTAGTTACACTAATTCAATAATATTTTAAACAAATAATTAGTAGGGCCCCACCATCTGCCACCCATAGGCAATAACTCCAGAGACAGAATTTGGTGAAAAGAAAATATATATTTTTTTTTTTACTTACTTAAAAATATACGCAGCAGATTTCTGAAAACAACACAATTCTCAGGAAACCAGCAGAACAATGTCATGGCTGACATCAGAACCTGATACAATGATCAACTACTCCCTACTCAGGCCCCAACCAGGCAGTAGAGCCTAGGTCCCCCAATCCTTTAACCACCATGATTATTGATTCCTCCCTATATAACCCATTCCCTAGAAGCCATTGGGCATCCAGGTCTTTGAGCAGTAGTTCACCTGTCACTCTGAACTTGGCGCTATTTCCTTAACTAATAAACCTCTATGTTTTATTTTTTTGTTTTGTTTTTTGCTATACAATTCTGTTCATGTTAGAATGGGTTTTCATGCTTGTGGGCAAACAGACCTCTTCAGTCTGTTAACATTACCAAGAAAGATGCAATGAACATGCCTTTCCAGATTATGCATCAAAAACACAACATATTTATTGCGCACATGCTAATGACCATACTCAGAATCCGTTCAAGCAAAGAGAATAAAGATGAACATATAATTACACGTTCCATTATGTAAGTCTTGCTGATAGGTACTGGTGTCAGTTGTGGAAGACTGAAGAATAAGAATTCCATCTCCTTTAGAGTAAAGGCAATGACTTTCAAAGACCCGCAAGGTTTACCTCTCCTATCTTACCTTCTATAATATTCTCCCTCTGTATCAAGAACAATGGCCTCCTCTTTATTCTTCAATGTGCTAAGAACAGTTTAAATACTGGTCCCTTTCTCTAGGCTGCTTTTCCAAATTATATGCATGGCTCACCCCCTTACTTCCATAAAGTCTCTGCTTGAATATCACCCTCATAGTGATACCACTAATGATACCATTGGTTCTCATTTTAACCAAAAATAAAAGCTACTGATTCACATTAGATTTTAGGAAAATTAGAGGGGAAAAAAAAAGATCTTTATTTAGTTAAGCAAGTGAAATTTTAGGCTTGTACTAGATGTCCTAATGGTATCTTTCTCCTCCTTTATATTTTAAGATATAGTACAAAAATGGTTGAGTTCAACCATTATAAGAACTGATTTCAAGTACAGCATCTATAGTAGAATGACTGTATACCTTGTCAAGATATTTAATTGACTTGAAAAACATTTTCCTTCTCTGGGAAATGAAGGGTGATATAATATTTGAAAGAATGTGCTTTCACAGACAGACAGACTAGGATTTGATTTGTGGATCATAATTTTAGTACCTCCTTCTCCTTAATACTTAAGATCTCTTGATAGCCTAGCTTTCATATTTTTTATAATCAGATTTAACGTTGGTGTCATAAATGTTTGGTGTAAATGGAGTAAAATAATACCTGCAAAATTATTAATATAGTCTAGTATACATAGGAACTAAAATATGTTTCCATGGTGCTTTGTTGTAAAATAAAAAACTCATAACAGTGCTAAAATAACTACAATAATTTTGATTGCTAAACTTATAGTCTGAGTGTTGTGAATAGTAATCCATGTGCTTGAAAGCACCCTCGGACTTCCGGCCAAGATGGAGGCTTAGACGGACACGCTAGGTCTCCCTCTACAACTATAGTGGAATACAACTACTTCAAAACAAAGGATAACTAGAAATTCCAGAAAATAAAGCTACACGGAAGCCCAACATATGAAGTTATAAACCAGCGGTGCCACTTGGGCAGGTAAGAGTTAAAGAAGGCAAAGCTGCTTGCGGAGCGGCGGGGCGGGGCGGCGAAAAATCCTGGAGGCATTCAAGCCCCTGGCGTGCGCGACTCCAATCAAGCCCCTGGCCTGCGGGACTCCGGCGCTGGGGAGCAGCCGCAGCATCGCCTTGAACAGTGAGGCCCAGGGGGGCGGGAGGACGGATCCCGGTCTCCTAGCTGAATAACTGTGTGAATCCATCTTGGACCCCCGCCCCCACAGAAAGCACCACAGGCAGGCGCCGGCGGTCGCCGATTTGTGACGCGTACGCAGGCACTGCCCCCTGCCCCCGACAGCCGGCCCAGGAAAACAAAACGCATCTGTCAAAATGTGGCAGACAAATATAGAGATCCCGGTGGTGCAGCTCACCAGACAGCAGATAGAGAACCTGACAGATGAACAGATAAGAAACCTGTCAGAGGCTCAGTTCTGGGCCATTGTTATCAGGTGGCTTACAGAATTCACAAAAGAGCAGGAAAAAGATATGAAAGAAGCGAAAAACTTTCATAACGAAAGGAACAAAACCACATACGAGACAGATGGTGAGGAATCCAGAGTCCATTTCAACAAACTGGAATGTGGAGAAGGAACAAGCAGTCAACCAATGCAGCGAGAGGAAATGGCAAGCAACAATGAGAGGATCAGAAACCTCTGGGACAGCTATAAAAGGCCCAACATAAGAATCATTGGTTTGCCAGAGAATGAGGAAGATGAACTAGAACTTGAAAAATTGAGTGAAAATATAATAAAGGAGAACTTCCCAGACTTGGGGAAGGGAATAGACTTGCAGGTCCAGGAAGCAAGGAGAGTTCCCAAGAGACTGGACCCAGGGAGAACCACTCCAAGACACATTATAATCAAAATGTCAAAAATTAAAGATAAAGAGAGAATCTTAAAAGCAGCAAGAGAGAAGAAAAGAATTATGTACAAAGGGGTCCCAATTAGACCATCAGCTGACTTCTCAAGGGAAACCCTACAGACAAAAAGGGACTGGCAAGAAATATTCAAAGTAATGAAAATCCAAAACCTACAACCACGAATACTCTATCCAGCAAAATTGTCATTCAGAATAGAAGGACAGAGAAAGTGTTTCCAGGACAAAATAAAACTGAAAGAGTTCATTAGATCCAAACCACTGTTATATGAGAAGTTAAAGGGACTGGTTTAAAAAACAGAAGCTAGGGAGATGAAACAAAGGCAAACGAAACAGGCAACGAGAGTGGAAAAGGAACTGTGGGTACGGGAAGCATATTGGGGGGAGGCCAACAGGGAGGGGGAGTGGGGAGAGGGAGGGAGATGATATAGGAATTGGGGATCATGGTAGGAGGGAATGGAATAGACGGAGAGAGGTTGGGAGGAACTGTAAGCACAACTAATGGACATAATCTAAAAGGGGGGGACAACTGGAGGGAGGGGGCCACCGGGTGGAGGGGAGCAGAGGGAAGGGAAAGTGGCACAAATGTAATATTTTAATCAATAAAACACATTAAATCTAAAAAAAAAAAAAAAAAAAAAAAAGAAAGCACCCTCAAATAAATATAAATTTTATGCATTTGAAAAGATATCCTTTGGAATTTTCCCTGAAGATTGTAATGAAACTTGGTGGTCAATTGTTCTGGCCACATATGTGCATACATTCTTGGTAGTATATGCTACCTCTCAGATATATTCATTATTTGGTATACATAAGTAATTTTCAGTTTGTCTGTGGAAACCTAGAATTTTGGGAGAATATTACCTGAAAAATTTTGTGGTTTGTGTGCTTGCATTGAGAGAGACAGGATTATTTATTCAACCACAATTCTTATAATTTTCTATTTTGTGTCAGTATAAATTTTAATTTAAAACCTCTTCAAATTTAAAACCAAATTTGAGATACCACCTTTCAGTAATGACAAAAAAGCTTGTGTAGAAAAAGTGGCCCATAGATAACACCTATAAAAAATGTATAAACTATTATTTTAACAAAAAAATTGTTTTAATTGTTAACCTGAAACAGAATAATCTTGAGAAACATAACTCCTGAAAGGTAGGAAGAGCACCTGGTAAAATTTACATGATTTCAGGATGATGCCGGAAGGTTCTCTTCTATCACTATGGTGTAGGAGGACAGCACAATATTTTGAGGATAGTGTACTGAGGTTTGAAAATTAAGGGGAAAAATACTGCAAATAAAGAAGTTGCACTTGGAATAAGGGGGAAATTTTATATATAAAACCTGAAAAATTTATGATTCGACACTGATCTAGTTAAGCATTAATGAGCTACCACAGAGCCTGAGAAATAAAACAGCAAGAAGAAGCTGGAAGGGGCAGATATTTAGTGGCTTCCTATTATAAAGGAAATAGAGTTTGGAGTTGAAATAAGACCAGTTTAATCTTGCTGCTTGAACTATAATTGTAACCAGAAACCTACAATATATTTACATAGCCCAACATGCAATAAAATAATGACCTGATATGTGAAGAATTGAAAGCCAACATAAATGATTCTCAAAAAGACATACATATGGAATTAATCAGAGAAGGGATTTAGAGCAGCTATTGTACATATATTCAAGATCCAGAAACAAAATTTTGTCACAATGATTGAACATTTGGGGAATATGAACAGTAAAATTGAAACTGTGAAAGAGAAAAAGAGAATTTTATGAAAATTAAATGAAACAATGTAAAACTAAAAATCTCCCTAATGGGCTAAACAGCAGGAAAAACAAAATCCATCAGTGAGTTTGAAGATAGATCAATAGAACTTATACAATATGTAAAATAGAAAAGAAAATAAAGAGAACTAACAGAAACTCAATTATCTATAAGACAATATAAAAAATAGAATTACACAATATATAGGAGAGAGGGTAATAAAAAATGAAGAAACACTTAATATTTTGGGAGACTATATCAATTATTCTAAGATATATAAATATATGTGTATATATGTATGTGAGTGTATGTGTTTTAAGAATATATATGGATTCCTAAAAAAAAAAGAGAGAGAGAGAGAGAATGCACATGAACTCAAGAACACTGACCTGCAAGCAGGGTAAAGACATTCACACCAAATCATATCAGTCAAAATGACGACATCCAAAAATAACGGGAACATCTTAAGAGACACATAAAATTCTCATATTACTTAAGAGGAATAATGATGTAATAATACCTAACATCAGATGCATTAGAGGCCATTCTCCACTAAAAGCTACCAAGACTTTTTTAAGCAAATTGTTGATTCCAGGACTGGTAGATGCAAAATACCAGATGATATTCTTACATCTTTTCTGGGTCAGGAGCATGGAGAATTATGGAGAATTCTCAAAAGCATCAAAAAGTCAGCTGCAAGAGCACTCACCAGCCATACTAAGGAAAACTGAATGTCCCATTGAATAAAAAACTGATAGATGTCAGATGAGTTGATCTCAATATACATACATATACACATATAGAGAGAGATTAAAAGTTTCTTTGTGAGCACCCAAAATAAGTCACCCCAAGATGTGGCTCTGTGTTATGCAGATTGTTTTGAGCTAAAGACAACTTTAACTGAGAAATCACCCCCATTGCCTACATCCCTTTCAACTACCAAGAAGAATTTGAATTAGAGGCCTTACCCTTAAGAGATTATCAGAGGTAACTTCTTTTGACCTGTCTATAGCACAGGTCAAACTCCTGTTTATTAATGTCTGCCCTTCTTGTTATCCTGCAATGATATTGTAAAGTGCCTGAGGCACCTCCCCTCATCCTTAGCTCAGGATGTCTTATATACCCAAGGTTCCTTTCTATTGCTAAACTTTTTTTACATGTTACAGGGGGGTCTCTGACTCTCCCATGGATGTGGGGTTTCCATACATATGTATGTTTTAAATTTGGTTATTTTTTCTTGCTAATCTGCCTCAAGTTTATTTCATTATGAGACCAGCCAGAGGAATCTTGAGGGAAGAAGAAAGTTTGTTCCAGCTCCATATTTCCTTACAAAAGAATTTCAATTAAAAATAGATTTACAAATATAGTATAAAAAGAGTAAATTCAGTAACAAAGGAATTAGAAAAATTTCAATAGTTATTGAGAGCAATTGAGTAAAATTTTGACAGCAAACAAGACATTTCCATAATTAATAAAGATATTCCACAAATTATTTAATAACTATAAATAGGAATATAGAAACTTTACAGTGGAGAAATATGGTAGATACCACCACTACCAGGTCACTGATTTTAATTTGACCTAATATCATTAATAGTGATAGTGGACAAAGACAGTGTAACATATTTGAAGGTTTATTAAATCATACTATAAATTTACTAATTTCAGTTGGTAACTATAATATATATTATTTTACTTCTATAAATAATCATGATGTAATGACTTCTTTATATGTATTTTTAAACCTTACATTTGTCTTAACTGTAATATTCTCATAAATGCCATTAAGTATATTGTTAAAGTACTCAAAGGAGGGATTATTTACTAAGGGAAAATGCTTCTTCCAAGGAGACTATTTGCTAATCTGGAGAGAGTAACCCACCACTAATGTGTCTTCCAATTAGACTACAAACCTTATGAGGAATAAAGGGTAAAGAAAACTATTCATCTTTTTTTTTTTTAAATCAACCATGACTTTAGTTAAAAATGAGAAGCCCAGTATATATTTGTTGAAAATAATCAACGAATACATAACCAAAAATAAAATATTTACTTTTTTTGTCAGATGTTTCATTAGGTAGAAATATATTTCTCCTTTGATCCTTTCATTTTTCCCTTTGTGTGGTCATGTACATTTATTTTTGTAACCTTCCATAATACATCAAGATAACTGAAAGACTGACAGGATTTTTGTAAAGTGTCATAATGATAAGGCTCTGTGGAAATGCCAGTTCCTAGAACATATGGAAGAACCTCGGGGCTCAATTATTTCATTTAAAAGGAGCAACAAAAACAAGGGTTAGGCATTAAGGGGTTTTGCCATTTTTTAAAATGGGAAACGCTGGTAAGCTTCTTTATATGTAACATACTAAATATTATAGTTATTATTTTATTATTTAATTTAATAATTTCAATAATACCATAAAATAAGTATTATGATACACAATTTTAAGATGACAAAACTGATATTCAAGAAGTTTCAGTATCACTGTCTGTGACAGACAGGTTGCATGTGGCAACAAAGTTTGAACTATGGCTGCTTCTACTGAGAAGTTAGGCACCTACACACGGTACTCTTTCTGACTTCCATATAAAATGAATTATTTTCTCTATTTCCTCACCTACAAAAGAGGTTAAAGTAGATACTTTCTTGTTCTACTCAAATGAACATTCTTCCTGCCTGCATATTACTTAAAGAGATGTTTTTAAACTTTTTCTTCTCATAGCACACATAAACTACTAAAATCCTTCAGCACACCAAAAATATACATTGTATTTTTTTGCCAGTTTGATGAATGTAGGTATAATTCTGATTTGTTCACACTGGATGGCTATTGCTTTGTTGGCTGTTGTTACTATTTTTTTTTTAATTTGACAATCTAAGGAAAAAGAGGGTAGTGCCCTGAATTTATAGTCAGGTATTGCATGTTTTAAAAATTCTTGTAGCACTCTGCTTGAAAATTGCTGCTCTAAAATATACTCCAGACTGTAAGCAGCAGGAAATTTCTATCAATGTTATTATATTTCTCAAACTTTGTTGTGCACAAATTCCATAAAAATTTATTTTCTTCCTGTGTCTAATTATTGTTCTTTTGAGCTCTAGGTTTCTGAATCACACTTAGTCATTATATGAATAATGAATGTAGCTATTAATAATGACTTAGAAGTTTTCATCAAACACTTTGGTCACCAAAAAAAATAATGAAAATACTAGTGTGTATTGAATCTCTCTTCCGACACGTTCCCCTCTTTGTTTTACCTGGCAATTAAAGTTTAGATCACAGGCTTTTACAACTGCCACAGCTGTGAAGTTAGAACATTGTGCCTTTCAGAAAACAACTGGGAAAACAACAGTGATAATGTTGCATTAAACCTCAAGTACCTATAGAAGAAACAGTGCTAGAATTAGGAAAGGTACTAGGAAAGAAGCTGGTAAAATGATGGTCCTCAAAATAAGAGGCAATATACATTCTATTTGTCAACAAAAGGTAAAAAGCAAAATGTTATACAATTTTAGTATTATTTTTATCAAAGTTGCATATTACATCATAGAATAATCTAATCATCCTTAAAGGCTTAAAACAGAAACAGGTCACTACAGTAGAAAAAGCCTTGATTCAGTTCCAAGAAGCAACCAATTTAAACGTTTTTGATTCCTCCCTGCCCCCCTTTGCGCTAATTTACCTGTATATTTCGAAAGGTCATTCTTATAATTCGTTTTCTTTTTTTTTTTTTTTTTTTTTTTTTTTTCAGATTTAATGTGTTTTATTGATTAAAATATTACATTTGTGCCAATTTCCCTTCCCTCTGCTCCCCTCCACCCGGTGGCCCCCTCCCTCCAGTTGTCCCCCCCTTTTAGATTATGTCCATTAGTTGTGCATACAGTTCCTCCCAACCTCTCTCTGTCTATTCCATTCCCTCCTACCATGATCCCCAATTCCTATATCATCTCCCTCCCTCTCCCCACTCCCCCTCCCTGTTGACCTCCCCCCACTATGCTTCCCTTACCCACAGTTCCTTTTCCACTCTCGTTGCCTGTTTAGTTTGCCTTTGTTTCATCTCCCTAGCTTCTGTTATTTAAACCAGTCCCTTTAACTTCTCATATAACAGTGGTTTGGATCTAATGAACTCTTTCAGTTTTATTTTGTCCTGGAAACACTTTCTCTGTCCTTCTATTCTGAATGACAATTTCGCTGGATAGAGTATTCGTGGTTGTAGGTTTTGGATTTTCATTACTTTGAATATTTCTTGCCAGTTCCTTCTTGCTTGTAGGGTTTCCCTTGAGAAGTCAGCTGATAGTCTAATTGGGACCCCTTTGTACATAATTCTTTTCTTCTCTCTTGCTGCTTTTAAGATTCTCTCTTTATCTTTAATTTTTGACATTTTGATTATAATGTGTCTTGGGGTGGTTCTCCCTGGGTCCAGTCTCTTGGGAACTCTCCTTGCTTCCTGGACCTGCAGGTCTATTCCCTTCCCCAAGTCTGGGAAGTTCTCCTTTATTATGTTTTCACTCAATTTTTCAAGTTCTAGTTCATCTTCCTCATTCTCTGGCAAACCAATGATTCTTATGTTGGGCCTTTTATAGCTGTCCCAGAGGTTTCTGATCGTCTCATTGTTGCTTCCTATTTCCTCTCGCTGCATTGGTTGACTGCTTGTTCCTTCTCCATATTCCAGTTTGTTGAAATGAACTCTGGATTCCTCACCATCTGTCTCGTACGTGGTTTTGTTCCTTTCGTTATGAAAGTTTTTCGCTTCTTTCATATCTTTTTCCTGCTCTTTTGTGAATTCTGTAATCCACCTGATAACAATGGCCCAGAACTGAGCCTCTGACAGGTTTCTTATCTGTTCATCTGTCAGGTTCTCTATCTGCTGTCTGGTGAGCTGCACCACCGGGATCTCTATAGTTGTCTGCCTCATTTTGACAGATGCGTTTTGTTTTCCTGGGCTGGCTGTCGGGGCGGTGCCTGTGTACTCGTAATGACCCAGCGACCGGCGCCCTTTGGCGTCACAAGTCAGCGCCCGGCGCCTGTCTGCGACCTATTTCGCAGCCCTGTGGTGCTTTCTTTCTTTGGGGGCGGGGGTCCAAAATGGATTCACACAGTTATTCCGCTAGGAGACCGGGATCCGTCCTCCCGCCCCCCTGGGCCTCACTGTTCAAGGCGATGCTGCGACTGCTCTCCCCAGCGCCCGGAGTCGCGCACCGGCAGGGGCTTGATTGGAGTCGCGCCAAGCCTCCGGGCTTTTTCGCCGCCCCGCCCCCGCCGCCGCTCCGCAGACAGCTTTGCCTTCTTTAACTCTTACCTGCCCAAATGGCACCGCTGGTTTATAACTTCATGTGTTGGGCTTCCGTGTAGCTTTATTTTCTGGAATTTCTAGTTATCCTTTGTTTTGAAGTAGTTGTATTCCTATCTGGTTGTAGAGGGAGACCTAGCGTGTCCGTCTAAGCCTCCATCTTGGCCGGAAGTCTAATTCGTTTTCTTAAATGTTCATTTTTTTCATATTGCCTATTTCCTAAAATGAACATTGACGTTTATTACATCTCCCTAACTGCTGATCTTCACATGCACTTCTCTCTGCCTCTCAATACTCCAGGATGGTTCTCTACTGCTTCTGTTAGAGCCATTCAAGTTCAAGGTTTACATCACTGCACAAGTATATTTTTATGAGAATGAAAGTTCAGTTTTTGTTTTGTATTTTTTTACAGTTATGCTATGATCACAGTTCCCTTCTGACACGATGATTTTTATTTTCTTGGAGTAAGAAAACTCCTCGCTTAATTTTTTAGTTTTCTATGTATTTTTTTGTGAATTCCTCTCCAGTTTCTGGAGGACAATTCTCCAGTTTATAGACCACAGAGAATAAGTTGTTTAATTTCTTATTTTCTTGCTCTTGGAATAATTTTCCTTGGGATTTTGAACACACTGTTATAAACTCTTGTTTCCCTATTGAGAAGCTCCATGTTGATCTACTAACTATTTCATTGCACGTAATCCCCCACTGCCTTTATATTCTCTCTGTAAAGGTGTGATAGCTCCCTTTACCCATGTTATTTTAACAGTTCAAAATGATATGTCTTGGTATGTACTTGAGAAAATTTCCTAAATTATTTGTTCAATAATATTTTTCTCCTCATTTTCACCACAGGATTCCAAGGTTTAAACTATTAGTAGGGTATTAGACTTTATGAATTAAATCACTGAATTCTTAGTTGCTTTATATTGTAGTTCAAATTTTCTATCTTTTTATGAAATTAATTTGAGAGAGTATGAGAAAGAGAAAAGAAGAGAGAGATAGAGAATTTGTTGTTCCACTTATGCATTCATTGGCTGTATGTACCCTGGCTGGGGATTGATCCACAGCCTTGTTGTATTGGGAAAACACTAACCCCCTGAACTAGCTGGATAGGGCCAAATTTTCCATCTTTTATAGAAAATTCCTTTACCAGATAGTTCTTTGATCTTCTAAGTCTATTAAATTTTTCTTTATTGCATTCTTATTTTAATTCCCATTAGGTTTTTAACCCTCTAGATATTTATTTTATATTTGTTTCATGGATAAAATTCTCTACCTAAACTTTAAAAAGAGAATACTTTCTTTAGTTTCCTTATTCATGTATTTTCTTAAATTTCTATGAGTTTATTTTTTATTTATTTTTCACTGCCTTTCAAATTCAGGTCTTTTTTGAAATGTATAGTGAATCCTGAGTGACTTAATATTTCTGAATGAACCAACAGTGTACTGTACGCTTCATGGGTGTGCAAAAATTAGCCAGGTGATTACTCTCAGTGGAGGTATATTTTCTGGGCATTTTCAACTACCAGAAGGGAACTACAACTAATAGTAGATGGTTGATGCCTTTGACTAGATGGCTTCATCAGAAACAAGTCTTTCCATTTCTTTCTTTAGAAGAATGTGTCTGCTTGCAATAATTTTGATGTTTTATCCTTAGAAATATGTATGAGTGTACTTGATTATACTTGACGGACAGAGGGGCTCTAATTTCATTTTCAACATATCATCCTGTTTCCCCATTTTTTCATATGACCACATTTTAAGATGCTATCATTTTCTTAGTATTTCTGGAGTTCCTAGAAAGTAAATATGTTTGCATGAAGGTTATGCATATATTTTTCTAGCCACTAGTTCAAAAATAGTTATATATAATTTTATATCTTACAAATATATTACAGTATATTTTTCTATATCTTTTATAAAGTATAACATATTGGAAGTAGTGTTTGAGAAGAAAAAAGGTATAGGAGGACTTAGATTTTTTTTTCTGAGAAATTGGAAGAGTGTTATCAAGTTTGGATGCAGAAATTGAGATGCCTCGCAGACATATACAATTGGTAGCCAGATGCAGTACTCCAGAATTTGGAAGAGGGTTCTGAACTGGGGATTATTCAGGGAATTACTATAATCTATATAGTATTAAAAGTATGAATTAGGAAAGTGATCCTCTGATCTTTATAGAGAATATTTCCAAACTGTAAGTCCTTGTGAACTTAAGTGTTAAGGGCAAAAGGGAGGAAACCAAAGATCCTGAAGAGAAACAACTGGTAGTTACGAGGAAAAGCAAGAAGCCTTGTGAAACCCAATCAATGAGGAAGAATTCATCTGTGTTAAGTAAGTTGAAAATGGAAAATTGAATTGTGGAGGTCACTTTGATCTGGATATGAGAATGCTAATTGAATGTTTAGGAATAAAAGCCTGTGTGAAATAGTTTTTAAAAAGAAGGATTATAGAGAAATTGATATCAGATAGAAGAGAGACATTTTCACAGGGTTTTTTGGGGGAGGGGGGTTAAGTTTAAAATACTCTTTAGAAAACTGAAATTAAAAAGTTGCTCAAAATGGTGAACTAAAATATTCACTTATGAAATGCTAAAATGGTGATTATTATGTATTAAGTATAGTTTCCTACATAGTCTTAAGAAATTAAACTGTTATAATTTTCAATTTTTTGTAACACATTCTTAAAATTACTGTTGCTAGGAAAATGAGAAACAAATGATGTAATACTTTACAGGTATTTTCAGAAGCCCTGAAAACCATTCCACCCAATTCCATAAAAACCATTGCAAAATTATAAATATAAGGAACATTGTTTTTGATTCCTATGTTGACAAACTTGATGGCCATTTATAATACCAGCTATAGAGCAAATTATTTTCTTGCAACATGACTTAAAACCATTATGCACAATTGAAAATAATGTCTCTGTCTTATAATAATAGTACTCTTGTATTTACTTATTCATATAAACAACATTTATGAAGTTTTTATGATATGTTTACCACAGAACAAATGTTGAAATACAAAGAAGATTAAGACATATACTTTGCTCTTGAGGGTTACGGTCTAGTAGGAGAAACAGCCATGTCACCATATGATTCATAATAAATATAATATATACTATACAAGGCAGAAATAAAAGTTGAAAGAAATACTGAACTGGGAGTGAGTTGGTCTATGAAAGGTCACTTTGGAAGACACACACCAATGTCTTCTTGTCCATATATTGTTACTAAATTCTCGGTGGGTAGAGAATCACGGAAAAGCTAACCTGAAGAGATTATATAAGAGCATCTGACATTTTACAAGCACATTATGACTGTACTAGTTATAAGTGTGTGTGTGATCTTATGTTATAAATAACTGAAAGATTTCATTGATGGAGGAATAAAGGGGCCAACTTGAGCAGGATAAGAAATATAACAAAGAAGGACTCAAGCGACGTTTTTGAGAGAAGAGCCACAAAAGCCATGGACATGATAGAGGGGGCATGATTAATGAGAGGAAAAGGGCAGAATGAACTCAGATGTTTGGTTGGTTTGATGGCATTCAAAGTAAAAGCACAGGTAAAACTGAGTTTGAGAAATAATCAGTTTGATGTGTCCATGGGTTCATAGTAGAGGTGTCTATAACATTCTGAGGATATCTGCAAGGTGATCAAGAAATAGGATAGCCCTGGGAATGGTTGTATTTACTTTCTGTTGCTGAGTAACAAGTTTACCACCAACTCAGTGATGTGAAGCAACACCCGTTCGTGTTCTCGGGTTCTGTGGGCCATAAGTCAGTTCATGACCTAGCTGATTTACTGTTCAAGGTCTCACCGAGGATAAAATCAAGTTCTCAACAAAGCTGTATTCCCACCTGGAGGCTTAACTAGAGAAAGAGCCATTTCTAAGTTTTCTTTGGTTGGAGAATTTCCATGCTGCTGTAGTCCTTGGTAACTTGCTTTTTTAAAACTAGCAATAGTGAAAAGGTTTAATTGCATTTGATTCTCTAATTGGAAAGATGCTTGAACTACTTTTAAAAGGCTCACCTGTAAAGGTCAGTCCTACACTGGATGATCTCTTTTTTTGAGTAACTAAAAGATAATTTGGGAACTTAATATCATCTGCAAACCCCTTCAATATTTTTCTTATTAGAATTGAGTCACAAGTAATGCCCATAGTCAATGGGAAAATATTTTTACTCACTGAGGTCACTTTAATATGTGTCTTTTATAACAGTCATCTATGATAATTTTTCCAGGCAAAATATGAAAAGCAAGAGTAGTTAGAATCACATAAATGAAAGTGTTCTTCATAAGTGAGCACCATAAAAATAAAAGTCAGATGTGATTATATAGCATTATGTATTAATACTATATTAGTGAAATTATATATTTTAGAACTAAGTAATTATATATATATAACCACATTTATTCTCACTTTATGAGTAAGTTTAGACTGACACTACCTTGGACTTTGGAATATCACATTACAAATTTAATCTGCCAACTAAAGTAAATATCAAGGAGTCAGCAAATTTCCATAGTCTATATAATTATTTAGAAGTACAAGTATAGTATACAAAATTTATTTTCCTGGCTACATTCCAATATCATTTCTACTAAAACTTTAAACTAGTAGACATTTTAGGAAAACTTAAAGTTTTATATAAACGTATCCATCTCGAAAAAGGTCTATATGAGGAAAGCGATTATTTGGCCTTTGATACTGAGTGATGCTTCAACTCAATGTAAAAACTTTAGAAATGTGGAAGTGTATCATTCTTGCTCAGAGAGCAAAGATTCAGAAGACACCTAGGGCAATTCATTCTACTTTCATGATCAAAATCAAAATACCCATGCTTACATTTGAGGTATGTGTGGAACACTGATAGTCAATAAAAGGTTATCTAAAAAGTTGTAAGGTTTTATTTGCAGTGGAAAATGTCTACATCTAAACTGGTTTATCATTTTTTTGCAGACATAAAACCACCACGGCCTCTGTAGCTATAAAGAGCAATTCAAACTTCGTGGATTTCCACTGCAGCCATTCCAAGTCAAAAAACTGAAGATTTGAGAATAGAAAGCAGATGACAGAAACATGCTCAAGTACCAGGTTCAAGATGTAAGTAATAAGATCTATCTACCCTATTAGTATAGATTTAGAGTTCTTTTTTGAGTAACATTAGCTATTCTATTTCTTGAGTTCACAATAATCTCTCTTCTCTCCTATCTTGTCTCTATTTATAAACTAATTTTAATAGTTTTGTGTTGCTATAAAGAAGTCACCGTGAATTTAGATAATTAAAACAACATTCCTTCATTTTCTCACACTGCTCAGAGTCAGGAGCCTGTGTATAGAGTAACTGGGCCCTCTGCTCCAGACCTCATAGAGCTATTTTTTCTGCGTTGTTTTTTTTTTTTTTTTTTTTTTCCTGCAGAGTCCACTGCCAGCTCCGCAGACTGCTTTTGGGGTCTTTACTCTGAGACCCCATCACTGACCCCCTGTTGATGTGAGAGTGTATTTCTTCAAAGCCAGAAAGATGGTCTCCGTGCTCTGTAAATGTCTCACTCCAGAAAGTCCTGAACTCTTCTTTAGAGGTCTAACCTGATTAAATCAGTCCCACATGGGAGAATCTCCCTTTTTATTAAGTCCAAGTCAGTTTACTAGGGATACTGCAAAAGCCCTCAACTTTGCATAGCTGCTGGCTCCAAGAATCAACAGGTTCCACCTGCACTCAAGAGAAGGGGACCGTACAAAGTACACCAGTGAGCGCTGATTTTAGGAGCCCTCTTAGAATTCTGCCTACCGCTCCACTCCAAGCCATTTTCAACAGTATGTCTGCAGTAATAACTCTGAAATCAAATGAAGCAATAAAAGGCTACTATATAAAGCATTTTAATGATACTGTATTGACTCAAAATTCACTAATACAGTTAGCCTCTTGATCTCCCACATGTATACATCTAAGCCTGTTTCTGTTTCTGCTCCCCCTCTGCTGATACCCCTGTACCTGACGAAGCCCAAAGAAACATTCAGGTTTCATTGTTCAGAGCAGTATCTACTCATACATTGTACCTATGAAATGCTCATAAACTTACACATCCTCAAATTTAGAAATATTTTTCTGATTACTAAGTTTTAAAAACCTTGTCATATAGGCAATTGTAATATACATTGAATACAGTAATTTAGTTAATTATGTGTGTTATATCTTGATCCAAATCTACTATAAATATCTATAATATATACAATTTTTTTACTTGTGGCTAGATGTGCAATTTAGGACAGTAAACATGTTCTTTTTATTATCTGAGAACTTACTTTTTATCTTTCATATTATATTACGATGAATCTGGAATTGATTTTTGTATATTCTTTAAAATAGACATCAAGGTTCATTTTTTTCTATATGGAAATGTAATTATTCTAGCATTATTTATGAGAAACATTTCTCTCATTTTACGAAAGTAATCACTTTGTAGTAAATTTCATGGTCAAGTACATAAGGATATTTTTGCACCTCACTTCCCCTGTTGTTTTGTTGTCTATTCTAACACCAATATCACATTTTCTCACTTATTCAACTCTTTTTTTTATTCAGTAATATTTCCCTATTATTACCTGTGTATACCTCCACATAAGTTTTAGAGTTCATTTGTCGACTGAAATGTCTATTGAAATTTTACTGAAAGCATAGATTAATTAGATGAGAAGTGTCAGGTATTTTGTTTATGTAGTTTCGTTCAATTACTCTCACTAATATCTTGTGCTTTCCTGTAGAGAAGACTTGCACAATTTTTCTATATCTATTTCTCTATTACATTATACTATGCTACCTTAAAAGTTATTATAAAAGGAAGCCTTAAGGAAAAGTGAGCAAATTGTTTGAACAGCTATTTCATGAATACGAGTATCAAATTGACCAATACACAAATGAAAGGGTTCTTGGCATTCTTATTATCAGGTGAATTCCTATTAAATCAGTGGTTGAGGTATAATTACACAATCACAGAAAAAAACAAAATGAAGGAAAAGAGACTTGCAATACTTTTGTAATATAGTTTTTTGTTTATTTTTGTGTGTGCTACCTTGACCCATTTTGAGCCCTTGCTAGAGGCTGATAAGTCCATGCGCCCGACCACTTCCCTGGGCGTCCCTCACACTCTGGGTCCCTGTGCATTCACACTTCACACCCCAGAGCCAGGTATTCTCAGAGGTAGCTCCTAGGCCCTATCACTTGCAAAAATTATTCAATCAGCCAGTCCTAAATCTGCGTGTCCTGCCTCTTTCTCCCTGTCCCACAAAATCCACACTACAGACATCTGCCCATGACTCCCCCTCTTTTTCTCTGCCTGATGACTAACCCTAGTATTTCCCTAAGTTCCCCTATGTAGAGAGATGTGTTTTTCTCAGGAATCTGTGAATATAAATAAAATTTAAACTCAGTTTTCACTTTATGAACAAATGAATGCTAAATGCTTTTTAAATTTTGGAAGGTATTTACACGATGTATTTTTTCCTTGGTGATATCTAGTTAATTTATATAAATTTAAATTAGAGATTCAGGCTTAATTACTTTTTAAAAATCTAACCAAAAAGCTTTACTGACAATTTTACATGTAATAATTACTGCTAAAAACATATGGGCTTTTCAATTGACCCCTGAAATACGTATTTTTATAAAGTAAATATATGTATATATATTTTTTTCAACAAAAAAACGTAGATCTTTAGAATACTATCATTATAATCAATTTTCTTGCCTTTTCATTCACTCTTAATTTCATTAGTGAAGTAATGTGTTGAGATACCAAAAGGTGGTGCATCTGGAAAGGAAGAAGGGTTGGAGTTGCTTTAAATATCTTACGTCAACAAAAGTACAGAAACTTCTTCTTCTTTTGCATACACACTGTAAACATACTCGGTCTCATGCGCATACTTGGAGGTGTTTAAGAAATGGTGCAGCCAACTTAACTATACAGTATCATAAAATGTCCTCACTAATATTTGCTTTGAAATCAATTATTGTAACAGCTCTCAAAGAAGGTATGAAAGGGCAAAGCATGGATTACTTCCTTAAGTCATTTGTTATGAATATCAAACTATTTCAAGGAGATTTCTTCAGTCTCCTGTGGAGTAATGCTGTAGAGAAAGCAGCAATGACTATGGTTTCAACTTCTAAAGCCATAGCAACACACTTTCTGGTTCCTTCTCAACTTGGGTGAAGATAATTCCATTTGGCCAGCACTATTGTTGGTGTCAACTTTAGATGTTTCAATTTTCTTCATAAAAGTTAAAATATATATAAAGTTATCCACCAATTTAGTGTTAGGAAGCTGCTGTTATACAATTATGATTTTGCTTACCGCTAAAATAGTATTAAGTTGCTCTGATATGGTTATTTATTTGAAAATTTGGCCATTTGGACTCTATTCTCCACTAAATTTCCCCAGCTCCAATTTTATGCACCATCTTTTCACTGTCTATCCACTAGCTAGTTTACTATGACTCACATCTGTGATCCTTAAAAATTGCATTGGGATAACTTTCACACCACCAAATTAACTTTCATTAGCTATTATCTAAAAATTCTCATTAGAAATTCTATTTCTCTTAACTGACAATGGCCTAATTATTAGAATTGACCAAACATGGCCATCTTTTTTCCTTCTTCAGAACTAAGGAGAGAACTCAAAGTTCATCTTGGAAGTCCCTTAACAAAAAGCAGCCCTTGTCAGTCATCTGGCAGACTAGACAAACGTACCAAGAATTCTCCAGTGAACAGAGTGTCAAATAAGCACTTCTAGTTTGAGTAAGGTCACTTGATCTGTATTAAATAATTAAGAACTTCCAATTCTAGTTCTATGCTTTTAGAATTTTATAATAGTTTTCAATCTGGCTTCTTGAAGACCTTTTCTGAACAGTTAATAAGTATTTGTTTATCATTAATGCAGTGAATAAATTAAAAATGTAAGTCATTGTAATTGTATTAACTATTCTTGATTAAAGAAAATTTTACTATAAAGATAAATAGTAGAACATATAAATTGAAAACAAATTTGCTTAAATTGTATATCATATAGGTAAGTATAGTGGAGAATACAGAATTTTCAATCAAATGTCTTTCCTTTTATTTATGCACTACATATATTATGTGTGATTCCTCTAATATTCTTTTATATCCATGTACAATTTCTTACAAAAACATATAGATTAGGTTTTAAAATTATTCATAGTAGTTTATAATTTTTTCAAATAATGTTATAAATTTAATTTATTACAGGAAAGTAAGGTGCAAAAACAACCTCAAAACCTCACATTTATATACATTTAAAATACAGATACCCAAGCCATAAAAGGGCAATGCCACAAGTTTATTTTAATCTTTAGAATACATAAATATAATTTTTAACTTTTTTTTGCAATTCTAACTGAACCAACAATAACTATACCATCATCCTTTATACATACTGAAAGGAACTAGCAACTTGCCTCTAAGAAAAAGTTTATGATATTGCATGTTAACATCTGCTTTTGTGTCCTTACTAGGATGTCATTAAATATGGCATAGTTCATGGAAGTAAAACAATTTATTTTGTGTAACACAATCTTTAATTTCATAATATTATGAAAGATAACACTCTCTTTTAAAAAGTTCTATAACTGACAAGTAACATTTGGCAATAGGTGATAGATTTCAATACCATTTCTATTGCTCATGAAGGCACGTAAAGGAACATTTCATGTTATATATCAAGTGAGTGGCTGCAGCCTCAGTAGAGAAACTGAGGATTGAAATCAGACAGTTGCATAACTGTCCTCTGATTTTAAAACTGTTCCCACCAGGTTAAGTTTTGTATACCCTGTATAGGGAAGGTCAAGAAAGTATGAACTATCTTTGGCTAAGTTGCTGAACTACATAATAAATGAGACAGGTCCTGGGGCTGTCTACATGAGCCTCTTTCAATAACACAGAATTTAAGTAAAGCCAATATATTGTTCTATATTAGTCAAGTTTCTCCAGAGAAATAGAACCAATGTATATCTTATTGGTATATATTGGCATATCTATGTTTATATACACATATAAATATTATATATGTATATATACTTATGCATATTTAATGTTTATGTACACATATACATATTTCATGCACTATCATCCAATGCAGGCATCTTTTGTAAGCTTTAATATTCACGGTTCATCCAATGTCTATTTGAATATATTTTAAAAATATGAGCTCTGTCTTATTTATCTGAAAAACATACCATTGAACTTCTTTCATTCAGTAGAACCAGTTCTGTCTGGGATTTCATAAACAGCAAAGCAGAGTGAACTCTACTCAACATATCTTTAATTATGTGAACATTAAAGATACCCAAGTGACACTAAAAATTTAGCTTACTTATTCAAATAGTGGTCTCTGACCACCACTACCATCTCCATGCCTTGATAAAAGTTATCTGATATTTGATTCCCCTTGGTCTTCAGCCAGATGTTTAACTCATTTCTGTGGTCTATTAGCATTAAATACACTGTCTTTCATCTCACTACTCAGGCACATTGAAGGACATGTGAAACTGTCATATGTGCCAATACATGTGCCAGACTTTTTGCCCTCATGGGATCTTTGCACCTGAAATGCTATTTTTTCTGTCATTTTTATCTTTTTACTTGTAAGCTATCCTTCCAATTTAGTCTCGATAATATTTTTGCAGGATATTTTTTCTCCATATTCCTCTCTTCTACCATCATGGGTCTCTCTTTTTAGTATCTTTTCCATATCAAGTGGTACACATCAGATTTTTTAAATGTCTGATATCAAAAACATTGCTACTTTTAGAGACATGTTATATCTCTAACAATATCTTATGGGCTCTAGAATTATGGTTAATTCTGATCAATATTACAAATTTTATCTTGATTATATGTTGAATGATTGAATGAGTGCATCTAAAATGCTTAATCTGGACAGAAAAGTATTTTGCTGTATATCCAAATAAGTTTTTAAAAAATACTTCTTTTTAACATTTGTTATGGGATTTTCGTCTCAACTGAGAGATACTGATTAAAATAATCAGTGCCTTTCGAATAGAGTCTTTTCTGATAAATATAATGTGTAACAGGATATAAGACTGCAGGATCAGGGGTCAGACTAGTTGGATTAAATTCTGCGTATGAATTTGAAACTGGAAAACCCCTGGGAAAATTACATAAACTCTTTAAACTTTAGCTCCTTTACTAAAATGGGGATTATAATAAACTGCCACACAGATTGGATGAGGGCTTATGTGAGATAATTGACACAAAGGGCTTAACATGTGCTTGAATCTATAGTTATCACTGAACAAATATTATTCCATGCAATGATAGTTTTTAAATATTAAAATATATGTATATTTCACATTAACACCTCTATCATCACTGCCATGTTCTAAAATTCTGATATGAAATTTAGTTCAGCCTCCCCAAGTCCTTCTAGGGTAGTGAGCTGCTTTACCCATTTACGTGACTGCTTCGGTGTCATACAAATGCCTTTACAAAAAATCTGCCCCAGGACTTCCGGCCAAGATGGAGGCTTAGACGGACACGCTAGGTCTCCCTCTACAACTATACAGGAATACAACTACTTCAAAACAAAGGATAACTAGAAATTCCAGAAAATAAAACTACACGGAAGCCCAACATATGAAGTTATAAACCAACGGTGCCATTTGGGCAGGTAAGAGTTAAAGTGGGCAGTGCTGTTTGCCGTCGCACCCGGAGCGGCGGGCAGCGAGGAGTCCCGGTGGCCAAGCCCCTGGCGGTGCGCGACCCCGGCTAGGAGTCCCGGTGGCCAAGTCCCTGGCGGTGCGCGACCCCGGCGAGGAGTCCCGGAGGCCAAGTCCCTGGCGGTGCGCGACCCCGGCGAGGAGTCCCGGTGGCCAAGTCCCTGGCGGTGCGCGACTCCAGAGCTGGGGAGAGCGGCCGCAGCATCGCCTTGAACAGTGAGGCCCAGGGGGGCGGGAGGACGGATCCCGGTCTCCTAGCTGAATAACTGTGTGAATCCATCTTGGACCCCCGCCCCCACAGAAAGCACCACAGGGCTGCGAAATAGGTCGCGGACAAGCAGGCGCCGGTCGCTAATTTGTGACGCGTACGCAGGCACTGCCCCCACAGCCAGCCCAAGAAAACAAAAAGCATCTGTCAAAATGAGGCAGGCAACTTTAGAAATACCGGTAACACAACTCACCAGGCAGCAGATAGAGAACCTGACAGATGAACAGATAAGAAACCTGTCAGAGGCTCAGTTCTGGGCCATTGTTATCAGGTGGCTTACAGAATTCACAAAAGAGCAGGAAAAAGATATGAAAGAAGCGAAAAACTTTCATAACGAAAGGAACAAAACCACATACGAGATAGAAGGAAAGGAAATAAAATCCAGAGTTCATTTCAACAAACTGGAATTTGGAGAAGGAACAAGCAGTCAACCAATGCAGAGAGAGGAAATGGGAAGCAACAACGAAAGGATCAGAAACCTCTGGGACAGCTATAAAAGGCCCAACATAAGAATCATTGGTTTGCCAGAGAATGAGGAAGATGAACTAGAACTTGAAAAATTGAGTGAAAATATAATAAAGGAGAACTTCCCAGACTTGGGGAAGGGAATAGACCTGCAGGTCCAGGAAGCAAGGAGAGTTCCCAAGAGACTGGACCCAGGGAGAACCACTCCAAGACACATTATAATCAAAATGTCAAAAATTAAAGATAAAGAGAGAATCTTAAAAGCAGCAAGAGAGAAGAAAAGAATTATGTACAAAGGGGTCCCAATTAGACTATCAGCTGACTTCTCAAGGGAAACCCTACAGGCAAGAAGAAACTGGCAAGAAATATTCAAAGTAATGAAAATCCAAAACCTACAACCACGAATACTCTATCCAGCGAAATTGTCATTCAGAATAGAAGGACAGAGAAAGTGTTTCCAGGACAAAATAAAACTGAAAGAGTTCATTAGATCCAAACCACTGTTATATGAGATGTTAAAGGGACTGGTTTAAAAAAAAAACAGAAGCTAGGGAGATGAAACAAAGGCAAACTAAATAGGCAACGAGAGGGGAAGAGGAACTGTGGGTACGGGAAGCATATTGGGGGGAGGTCAACAGGGAGGGGGAATGGGGAAAGGGAGGGAGATGATATAGGAATTGGGGATCAAGGTAGGAGGGAATGGAATAGACGGAGAGAGGTTGGGAGGAACTGTATGCACAACTAATGGACATAATCTAAAAGGGGGGGACAACTGGAGGGAGGGGGGCCACCGGGTGGAGGGGAGCAGAGGGAAGGGAAATTGGCACAAATGTAATAATTTAATCAATAAAACACATTAAATCATTTAAAAAAAAAAAATCTGCCCCAAATGTCTTGTGAATGAGTAAAGTAATTAATGTTATGATTAAGCATTAATGAAGGACTTAAAATTAAATACTTCTAGATAAGAATTGCTAAATACAATGTGGAATAACAAAATTGATATTTCCTTGTCAGAGTATGCAAAATAACATGTTTTATTTTCATATTTCAAGGAGTAGCTATGAGGTAGACCCCCTCAAAAGGATGGCATAGGTAATTACTAAATTATGTTTCAATTAATAAAGATAATAATTCCTAAAGCAATTATAGATTTTATTAAACATTCTTGTATTCTCTCCTCTAAAAGTCTATACTTGACCCGTAGAAAATACAGTTAAATATTTTGAATTCTTATCCAATTTGCATAAAATATGTTCTTTTGCATAAAGAATATTGCATATTTAACTACCCTGAATATTCTAAATACTCTGCAAGCATGTTTACTTTTTACTAACATAATCATGAGTAATCAACCACAGTAAAGGTTTCTATATAAGCTCTGTGGACTCATGTTAATAATCTTTCCATGCCCAAAGTGATTCAGTTTATTGGTTTTTGAAATCCATATACATAATTTTTGCCAGTGCCAGACTCAACATCATCTTTACTATCACTAATGCTGTTTCTTGGAAGCAGGACTGTGAGCTATCAGAAACAGTTTCCGAGCTCTCCGTTACAAGTATTGTGTGTCATAGTGAGATCACTGTGCCAAATTCAATCTGATCTATGAGCTTTAAATGATACTCAATAACAATGTCATCTCACTATTGAATTAGTGGTTTTAATGTCATCCTAATAATCTCTGTTTCAAGTTCCAGGATATTTGATGCATTTCTTATTTCAAGTATTTGTAAACAATTAGGTCACTTGGCCCATTAATGGATAGAATTTTGATATAAGATATTCACTTATCATTCACTTGGCACTTCATACTACTTCATAAAAATATATTAAATTGTTTTATGACTACTCTTGGTGTTTTATACTTTTATTCTGATTTTGAATTTTTAGTTTGTCTGAAATATGCAAAGAAAATTAAGTTAAAATACATCACAAGAATTTCTTACTGATCTAATATTATTAGCTGGTGTATATTTAAGGAATAATGACAAGCACCAGCTTAACTTTGGTGTATATTGTCATCCCTGATGTTCGTAAATGCAATTTTATTCTTTATCAATGTCATTCTTTTGAATTTAAATGACACTGCTTGTTTTCATTCTTTTTGATTAAGTTGAATATATCTTTCATCTTTTAATCTTTTTTTTACTTTATGTTTATTCACTTACAATATTCTTGTCTAGTTTGTGCACACTAAAGATTTGGCTACAATGCCTGACAGTTATTTCTCTGTGGTATATTGGAATTAGAAAACACACACATGCACATACGCATGGACACACACATCGTGATGTTATGTCAAATAATGTTCAATTTATTCAAAACTTAAATACATATAGTGACTTACATGATAGACTAATGACCTCAACAAAATAACAATTCAAAAAGGAAAAATAAATACTTATTTCTAGTTTTCTTCTCTCTCATCATATTAATTTAATAGAAATAAAATTTAATATTTTACTGTTTTCAAATACAATGATTATTATGATTATGATCATCATCTTCATTCATAAGAAGCCAAAATAAATTTTGAGCAGGAAGAAAATTCACACAATATATTATATGTGGAGCTAGAGTAATTAATTTCAATTGTATAAATTATTGTTTAACTAAATGATCAGTTTCCATTTCTTATACAAAAATATTATATAATAATAAAATCTCTTGTAACTTAAATGTTTGAAAAGTTTTATGGCAGTTATAAGTTGTGTGGCGTATCATTATATGTTTTCCTCAGATACAAAAAAAATTATATATTCTAAAGAGATGTTCTAATCATATCTAGACCAGACTAGTCTTTGTCTCTCTTCTCCCTTCCTTCGTTCCTTTGTTTCTTCTTTCTTCCTTCCTTCCTTTCATTCTTCCTTCCTGCCTTCCTTCCTCCCTCCCTCTTTAATTTGTCAACCACGATTTGTATTTTACACTGCTCTGCACCAGTTTCAGGTGTACAGCAAAGTGATGGGAAATCCATGCGCTCTACAGTGTGGCCCCCAGTTGCACCAAGCTCCCACCTGCCACTGTACCCACGTTATTGGTTATATTCACCATGCTGCAATCTGTATCTTTGTGGCTATTCCGCAACTATCAGTTTGTACTGTTTAATCCCTTCACCTTTCCCAGAATAGAATCTTCCAAACTTGGCCTACTGACATAGTCAGAGTACTGTGGACCCAAGACCCAGTGTCATAGAAAGAACTAGATGTTTCCTCAGTGTAATTATTTTTATAGGATACTGTGGTCTTCAGATGGCAAGTGTTCCTATAATCCAGAATTTCCTTGTTCAACCTTTCAAGAAATTAAACATACACAATATTATTAGGGTTTGGAGAAAGAACATACCCTCTTTTTATAAGTTGTTTTTAAGTCAGCATTTCTACCCAAGGAAAAAATAGCAATAAAATATATCCTAGATACAGACTTCAGAGAGAAAAACAAGATTTAATTTCAGAAGATATTTTTAAATGATTCGACTTTAAGAATAACCACAAAACCACCAAAAACTTATTATCAGACAGCATCGCTGTACTCCAATGTTGCCAGGAGGTCAATAAATTCTATAAAAAAAGACTTAGTGGGCTATAAAAATAGTGTTATGTAGCGTTAAAAAATATTTAAGTAAAACAATTAATAAATACATTGCTATAAGCATTTAGTTCTTAAGACACTTGCAGGAAGAGAAACATCCCAGCACACAAACCAAGAACTATCAATATACTGCAATGAAAATATTTTTTTTCCTTAATTTGTTTTCTTAAAGGTCTTAAATATTTTATCACTTGATTTTCCAAGATTTTTAGGAAGGAGATAAAATAGGGAAACCTCAAACTAATTATTATTTAATAAGAATAGCTCGTACTCTATTACTATTCAACAGCTTTCACTCATAAAACTTATTACACATTATAAATACTGCCTCATGAATCATCACTCAATGAAGACAGAAAACATGACAAGTTTTAAATACTTTTCAAGAGCTTCCAATGTTAATATCATATGCTATTCACAAAAAGTAAGGTTTAATCTCTGCTGGGTGGTCATGCTGGCTTTCATAGAGAATAAAAGCATCAGTCTACGTCCTGAAGGAAAACTGACCAAAGACTGTACCCACTGCTGGTCACAACTCAGTTATAAATGATAATTCAGTTAGTATTGCTCAAGAACCAATGGGTATTCAGAAACGCAGGTGATACTGTAGATGTATGGCTAAAATTTAGAAAGCAAAACATTTTTAATCTAAAAATTTCTAAAGTAAATTCTTAATCAGTTACTAAAATGCTATTAGCTTTTATTCCTGAGTACTTTATTTTTTAATATTTATGTATTTTTTGATTTATTGAATTTATTGGGATAATACTGGTAATAAGATTATATAGGTTTCTGGTGTATAATTCTATAACAGCACCCCAAGTCAAGTCTCCTTCCATAACCGTTTATCCTCCTTATACCTTCTGCTTCCTCCCTCCACAGCTTTCCCTTCTGGTAATCATCATGCTGGTGTCTGTCTATGAGGGTTTTTTGTTTGTTTGTTTTTGTTTTGTTTTGTTTTGTTTTGTTTTGCTTAGTCTCTTCCCTTCTCCTTCTTTACCTAGCCCTACAACTCCCCTCCTCTCTCACAGCTGTCAGTTTGTTCTCTATTTATTAGTTTTTTACTATTTTGTTTGTTAGTTTATTTTGTTCATTAGATGCTGCATATGAATGATATCACACATAACTTGTATTTCTCTGACGGGCTCATTCCACACAGTATAATGCTGTTGCAAGGGTCTGATTGATGTTTAAGTTCTTACTTTGTAAGAATGTTTACAACACTGACTTAATTTAATATTTTTAAAATTAAAAGTTTATAAATGAATACTTATAAAAAGTTTTGAACTCAGAGGAGCCGATATGATTGATCATATTTTTCACCTGAGTAAACGAATACTGGGACATTGTAAGTAATTTTTTTTTTCTTTATGGCCATAAAACCAGTACATTGCTATTGCTACATGTTTTGTATTCAATAGTTTAACATATAGAAAAAAATATATTATACTCTCTTTATTATTGAACCTACATTAATTGGTTTCAGTTTTAATGCAGTTGAGAGACAGGATGAAATGAGACTCTCATTGCTAAAAGATATTTAGTCAATAGTGATTTAATTTTACCTTCTTTGTTTCTGAACTTACAGAAAAGCAGCTAACAAAAAATAAATAAATAAAGGTCATTTCTGT
The DNA here is from genome assembly GCF_987537825.1 of Furipterus horrens. Taxonomy (NCBI): domain Eukaryota; kingdom Metazoa; phylum Chordata; class Mammalia; order Chiroptera; family Furipteridae; genus Furipterus; species Furipterus horrens. The sequence continues at coordinate 17,130,681 of NW_028327171.1, forward strand.
GAGAATTTGCATTTTATGTTTGAAAAGCAAATTATACTCTAATATTACACTTCCATAGGGGTTCACATGTTTAATAAAGAACTAACAAAATAATATAAAGTCAGAAAGTTATTTTTATATATTTAAAATATTTTAAAAGAGTACTCTCTCATAGAACTTCTGTGATAATAAGAATGCTCTATGGCTGTGTTATAAGATATGAACCCGATGCTGGTCTAGTACTATGCTGAGTAGTGGATAGTACACTTCAGGAACTTAATGCCAATTGCATAGCATGTTAGTTAAATTTTTAAGTACATGGTTGGAAATTTTTGACCATGTCCAATATTTTAATGTATCATTATACGATGATGCTTATTTTTACAACACACTATACTATTAAACTACTTTTAAATATTTATGAAATAATAAATACATAATTTTAACTATAAAAATTCATACTCTTTACATTTATAGCAATGAGTATTGACTTCGCCATTATCCATATGGTTATACTCAGTCATGAGGCCTTTCTCAGTAGTGAGCATAACTGGGAATTAAAATATAATGTTATATGACCATTTAAAAAAATGACCTGTTATAAAAACATATAACTTTAAGTCTGAAACCTTTCTATAAATGCTAATGTAAAATGTAACAAATTAGCATTGCATTTTAATGAGAGAATAGAATTATCTATTATTCTTAAATTGTACTTTTTCATAATGCATGGTGTTATGTTAACTTGTTATTCCTTCTATTATTTTATGCTTAAACAAGCTTAATTAGAATATCAATTTTAGGAAAATAAAATTAATGACATCTTATCTGTTGTTAGTAACCATTCATCAGGAAACCAAAGGCATTTCTTCCATAGGATACCACCTCAAAAAATATTTTCTGATAGAGGACTTTGGAGGAAAGTTAGTTCCCACATACATAAATTAGTACCTTGTATGTACTACTTACTTCCTATAATAAACATTTTCTTTGAGAGAACTGAATTACTGAAATCAGATGCTTAGAGTGATCATTTTCACCCATCTCTCCATTTCTCTTTGCTTCTATTGGCACAGCTTTAAAATTTTATAATTTCATTTTCACAGTAGAATAACAACAGTGCTCTTTCTCTTAATGTCTTCCTGAGGAAGGCAGATATATATTAGATAACACTGAGATTGGTTCATTTGTTCTTATCTCTTTTATATCCATTGCTTGCTCACCCTTGATAACATAAATAAAATTACCATACACCTTAGCCAGTAATAGAAACAAATTAGTTTTTTTATACCAACAAATTTCCCTGCTTTACAATAGCATTTGCAAAGCCATAATTGACTCTCTCTTTTTATGACCATATTTTATGTGTTTTGGTTCAAGGTTTCCATATTACCTTTCTAATAACAGTTACATGATATATTTTGACTCAGAAATAGAATTATACTTAATTTTCAGCACATGCTACCACAATTCAGTATATGTACATTCTAGAAGAACATTAGTAAAACCCACAGCAGACTAAAGACTGTTTTTCCACTGAGGTAATGGCAGAAAGGCATGTTATGAAATGGCAAGTAGTATCATCACAGACAAACAAGTTCAAAATAGAGATTTAATTAGTCTCAATTAATTTTTCTCAAATATAGTATATCAAATAACTAAATATTAGTTCATCTCTAACTGTCCAACCATTTTCCTAAGCCTGGGTTTCAGTTTGAGGATCCCATTAATTAACAGACAGGCAGTGATGGCTTAGGTAATATCCTGGATTGCCTTTTATTTGAAATGGTGAAAGTAGGAGGAGAAACAAGATGGCGGAGGAGTAAGTGGAAGCTACACTAACTTCCTCCTAGAACTAGTCTGGATTTACAATGTAATTTTGGAGAAATCATCTGGAATAACGAACCGAACACCAGCTGGAGAGAAGTCTTATAACCACGGAGAGACAGAAAAGGCCGCTACATCACAACGTGACCGGTAGGGAGTGCGGAGACGTGGAAGGGCTGGCTGGGCTCCCACGGGTGGCAGCTGAAGGGGCTGAGAAACAGCTCAGCAGCCGGGGATTCCCCCTGAGAAGGGCAGGGTCTAAACCCCCAGCTGGGCTTCCCAGCCTACAGCGACAGAGTGGAAAGTAAAATAGTATCAGCTGTGAAAAGCGAAAAGCCACAGGCTTTCTTGCTAGCCGGAGAGAAACAGCAGGAGAAAAAGAGCTCTTAAGTGGATCACATACGAAAATATTTTGGCCACCACTTACCCTGGGCTCAAGCAGAGGGAAGGCAGAGAGGACTGGAGACACTTGGGGAGAATTTGGCACGGTGGCTTTGAGGGAAGAACTGGAGGAGCAGCTGACTGGGTCCCAGTGCTGACTCATCCCCAGTACTGCGGGTAGACCATTCCCCTCCAAGTGGCGTCAGCCTGAGGGGAAGCAAAAGCCCTGCCTACAGGAATTAAGCTGCCACACCCACAGTCCTTAAGCCTGACAGCTAATCACAGATTGAATAGATTAACAATCAAAGAAGACAGACAACAGCAGTAGATCCCTGGAAGTCTCCAACAGGCTGCCTAGGGCCAGACTGGTACATGATCTGACGCCACCAGAGGCAGATCCAGGAAGTGCAGATCATTCCAAGAAGCACCAACAAACAATAGGAGTAAAAAAAATGGGGAGACAGAGAAACAACCTCCCATCAAAAGGAAAGGTAGAATCCCCAGAAAGAGTGCTAAATGAAATAGAGGGGAGCGAACTATCAGATATGGAATTCAAAACATGGATTATGGAGAAGCTGAATGAGCTCAGCGGAAACTTCAAAGAACTCCAGAAAAACTACAAGGAACTCACAGAAAATTACGTGAGCATGAAAAAGGACATAGAAGCTATCAATAAGAGCCAGGAGGAAATGAAAAATACGATCTCTGAATTGAAGAACACAGTAGAAGGAATTAAAAACAGGCTAGAGGAAGCAGAAGATCGGATCAGCGAGCTGGAGGACAACCTACACAAAAACTCCCAGACAATGCAACAAAATGAAAAAAGACTGAACAAGACTGAAGAGGTTCTAAGACAGCTGCAGGACAACATGAAACGTAATAATATCCGTATCATAGGAATTCCAGAAGGAGAAGAAGAAGAGCAAGGGATAGAAAACCTCTTTGAAAAACTAATGACAGAAAACTTTCCTAACATGACGAGAGAAAGAGTCACGCAAGTCCAGGAAGCACAGAGGGTCCCAATGAAGATGAACCCCAACAGGCCCACTTCAAGACACATCATAATTAAAATGCCAACATTCAAAGACAAAGAGAGAATCCTAAAAGCAGCAAGAGAGAAACAACTAATAACATACAAGGGAGCTCCAATAAGGCTATCATCAGATTTCTCAGCAGAAACACTACAAGCCAGAAGGGAATGGCAAAAAATATTCCAAGCAATGAAAAACAAAGGCCTACAACCAAGAATACTCTACCCAGCAAGGCTTTCATTCAAAATGGAAGGTGAAATAAGGAGTTTCCAAGACAAAAGAAGGCTAAAAGAATACATCTCCACCAAACCAGCATTGCAAGAGATGCTAAAGGGTCTGCTTTAAGAAGATGAAGAAACAGAGAGACAGAGAGGAACACGAGTACAAAGGGGGAAAATGACAATGAATAAGTACTGAAAGAAAGAAGGAACTTCTACCATTTGCAACAACATGATTGGAACTAGAGAGAATTATGCTTAGCGAAATAAGCCAGGCAACAAAAGAAAATTACCTTATGCTGTCACCTGTTACAGGAAACTAATGAACAACACAAACAAATGAGCAAAATTGAACCAGAGGTATGTAAACAAGGAATAAACTAACAGTAACAAAGGGGGAGATGGGAGGGAGAGAAGGGGTAAGAAGGGGAAGGGTCTAGTCAAAGAACATGTATGAATGACCCATGGACATGGACAACTGGGTGGGGACTGACTGTGGGGGGGGGCAGGGTGCAGGGAAGCAAGAGGGGGAAAAAAAGTGAGACAACTGTAGTGGAAAAACAAACAAACAGAAAATTTTTTAGTGGGGGGGGAATAAAAATATAAAGAATAGAAATGCAAGTTCAGTGAATATTAGAAGGACAAGGATTTTCCTTCCGATAAGACAGTCCTACAGATTTAGAGACTTGTATGTGGGTTATGTTACATAAATTAACATGTGTTTTCTGTTTTCAAAGGGCATAAGCCTACAATCTCATTACCTGAGTGATTATCTGTATGCATAGGCCTCACTTAATCCTGTCTGCATTGCTGCCTCCTGAGACTCAATGGTTTGGCTGAACTAAGTGGCTGGGTTGGTGAAGAACGGGGTGGTCTGTGGGCTTCACTTTAAAACTGGTTTCTCTTTTCTATCCTAATGGCTTGGACAGAAAAAGCCCAGAGGCCTGAGATGGGGGAAACCTAAAATATTTCCCCCAGTCCAAAATAAGTATAATGGGCAAAAGGGTTTTGGACAGGTGAGATGTACCTGGCACACCTTCCTCCAAAGAAGCCCTTCTTTTCCCTAATGTGGGACATTGAAAAATTAATACCTGTCTTTTGTCATCTAGTGGTTACGGATTAAATGATGTCCTTTAACCCTGTTGCCCCCAGAATACAACAAGGATGCCAGCCTGTCAAACCAAGCATGCCGTTGTCCAGAGACAGCCAACCAACCTGGAGTCTGCACGATCCTTCCCCTTGTGGGAAGGCCACCCTCCCCTCCACATCCCCACTCTTATTAGGGATTTCTTGACCCACGGGTAGGTAGGACGACGACCATGTCCAGCTTGAAGCAGCTAGAGGAGCTCGAGACCTTCATCCATTGTCCTTTATAAGATTGTAAAGGGTCTTAAGTCTGAGAGGGAGGAATTGTTATTTTTTATTGTTAAAATATTTAACTAATTAATTAATTAATTTTAAAAAAAGAAGAAGAAGAATATATGAAAGGGTGAGGCGGGAGAGCTTGTATGTACGACCCATGGGCATGGACTTGGAGAGGGGATTGTAGGGGAAGGGGGGTGCTGGGCGGAGGGGAGCAAAGGGGAAAAAAATTGGAACTATTGTAACAATATAATCAATAAAATATACTTAAAAAAAAAAAGAAATGGTGAAAGTAGCCAATAAACATTTTTGATTACAGGCCATGCTTAATGAGGCTGTATTCGAGCTAAGATGCTCTACTCATTATTAATGTTTTGTTATACAGATAATCACGAAAGATACAAATATTTATTTAAAGTAACCAGAACTTTGGAGGATTAACAATAGTATCAGAATCCCAATAACATCTTGATGAAAAGAGAAAAATAATGAGTAAAAGACAAGAATTAGAAAACTGCACTTAATTAAATTACAGATGCAAGACTTGATCATTTGAAGAAAGAAAAATATCCAAGCATGCTAAAATAATTTAAAAATATTTAAAAGAAAGATAATATAAAATAATATATGGGTTACTTAACATTATGAAGTTGTTTTTATAATCTCTTCTTCACCCCTGTAATCCATCCATCAGCAAACCCTGTTGGCTCTATTCTCAAAATATACTCTGTATTTAATCCCTTCTTATAACTCATTAATACCATTCTACTGCAAGCCCATAGTCCTCTCTTTGACTCATAATAGCTCCCAAATTGATTTCCTCAATTTCACACTTAATCCGTAACTTCCATTCTATACAAGAGTCAAAACTATCCTTTTAAAATACAAATTATATGTAACTTATTTTTTCAAAATTCTCCAATTTCTTTCCATTTTACACACACACACAAAAACGCAAAGTTCTTCTTATGGCCTCCACAGTTCTTTTCTAAAACTTATTTTATTTTATTGTTGTTCAACTATAGTTGTCTTAATTTTCCCCCAGTTGTTCGCCCCTGCCCCCTGCCAGCCCCTCACTGCTCCCACAGTCAATTCCCACCCTGTTGTCCAAGTCTACGGATCCTTTATACTTGTTTCTTGACTAAACATTTCTAAAGAATATTGTCTTGGCTATTGTTCTGGTTTTAACTGTTACCATTCACTCTACCACAGAATCATTCTACTTCTATCGTCAGTTTTCCATTGAAATCGATATAGCTTATTATATCCCTTCATGAGGGCTCTGCTCCAGCATCCAGCATATGTTTATTAGAAAAAACATTCTGGATAATCTTTTTCATTATAACCTTTCCAAAAACTTTTTTTTCTTACATTAATTAAAATTTTATTTATGTTGTGTTTATTTATTTATTTATTTTTATTGGTTTGTATGTGTGAGACAGAGACAGAAAGAGAGAAAGAGAGAGAGAAAGAAGGAGAGAGAGAGAGATCAATTTGCTGTTTTACTTATTTATGCGTCCACTTACTTGTTGATTTTTTTTTGTGTCCTGACAAGGGATTAAACCTGTGACCTTGGCATATCTGGACTACTAAGCTCTAACCCACTGAGCTAGTTGGCCATGACAATGCTTTATGATTTTTAATAGTACTTCTCATTATTTCACTTATGTGTTCATTTCCTTCCTCTTCCATAAGAATTAATCTCTGTAAAATCTGTAGCTTATTTCATAAAACCGATCTTCTCTAAGAGCCTAGAAGAGTAACAAAACTATGCTACCCACAGGCTCACTCTGTGTTCACTAAATAACATGAGGAATAATTCATTTCAATAGATATTAAATCAGAGCATAAAGTTCACACTAAGGAGTTCAGAAAAGCTTCTAAGACTCTTTGTCTCTAACAGCAGGTAACAATGGAATAGATGAAAAAGAATAGTGTGATACCTGTATGTCTCACAGCAAATTATGCTTTCCTCTATTTAGGCGTATTGAAGAACTCCATTTCCAACTGTACCACGTGGTTAGAAAAAGTGAGAGACTAGTAGACACATACCTTTTAAAGAATACAAAGAATGTAAAAAAAATCATGGACATGTCATGTAAAACAATGATAACTTTAAAAAATAGTTTCTTTTCATTTATTCATTTTGTTAGTTATTAATTGAAAAAGTGTTTATAAAGTACACTTGATGTGTGAGGCACTGAGCTGGGAATGAGGAAATTATGATACAGCAAAAGTTAGTACAGTCACTTACTTTTATTTTGCTTATGGTAAAATCACAAGCACAGTTAAAATTTTATAGTTAATTTAAGGAACTTCACATTTAAATAGAAATAAGTTTTATAAATAATGAGCCCATAACAGATAACTAATGTAGTCAGAAAAATCATATTTTTTAAAAAAGTAAAATTTGAATTGAGATGTGAAAAACGAGTAGACATTAATTAGGCAAAATGGGAGAAAATGACTGACAAAGGCACTGGGTGGGTGGAGATACCTTGTGAGAAATTAAGGAGACCCTTGGAGCAGGAATGTGAGGGTAATGCTATTTATGAGAGAAGCAGAGAGGATACAAATAATATAGGACTTTCCTGGCCAAATATAGATGTTCCATACTTATCCTAAGCACAATAGGAATAAATTGACAGGATTTATGCAGAATGTCAGCTTGAATAATTCATACTTTAGGAAGAGAACTTTTGTCACAATATGAAGAACATATTGGACAAAAACTATTTTAGATGTCACTTAGCTAATTAGAGTCTATAGCAATGTGCAGGTAGAGACATAATGATACTTAGACTAAAGTGAGCAGATGGATAAGTTCAAAGGTCAGAGATATTTCACGGGTACTATTGTCATGATTTGCTGTTCATCGTGAAGGAGACAAGTGAAAGCATGATGGCATGAAAGGTGTTACCCTTCTGGCATGCGAAACTGTATGGAAAAGCACACTATTCAATGGGGCAGAAAGCAGACTGGTTTATATTGGGAAGATCATCAACTCCCAGCTGAACACAGTGAGTTTATTTAAGATAACCCTAACACATTCAAGAAAACCTGCCAGTCAGGTAGTTGGTTATAAAGGTTAGATGAACAGAGAGCTGATGCAGGAATGCATGTGCAATTTGTTTTCAGAATTGGAAAATGTAGTTGTATGTGTGTGTGTGTGTGTGTGTGTGTGTGTGTGTGTGTTTCAGATTCTCCAGGGAAAGTTTGTAATTTCAGAAGAACAGATAGCTTTTAATGAGCCTTAAGAATTCTCAAATTTTAATATTAGCTAGTTATAGCATTAACCAGCAAAGAAGCCAGATAAGGAAAAAGAGAAAACTGGATCCTGCAAAATAAAGAATAGAGTGTCACAGAAAAGACAGGGCACTTAACAAGCATGAAATCTGCTGAGAAATTGAATAACATGGGAACTAAAAGTCTCTGGAAAAATACTGCAATGAAGGTGAAATTGTGGTAGTTTTTGGTAAGTGATATAGGATTTAGTAGGAAGTAAGGAAAGGAGATGGGAGTTAAATAAAATATTGTGACAAATATGAATATCAAGAAGAATAAAAAATAAATATTTTATATTTAGAAAGGTCCAGATAATGTTAAAAGATTTTTTTGTATTTTAGAATAAGTGAGAAAATGCAGTTGCAAGAGAAATGGTGAATATATTTGCTGTGTATGGAAATGGGGTCCAAACAGATAGATTAGCAAGCAAGAAGGACAGCTTCAAATTTAAGGAAGAAATATAATCAAGAAATAGTGTTTCATATTTTTCAGTGATAAATTTGTATGGCATACTAGAATAAATGCATATATAACTATATCTATATCACCTATCTATCATCTTTCTATCTACACCAATCTTTATATAGGTATATATAATTTTTGTTTTATTTTGTTTTTAATTAACAGGGACTGTAATAAAGCAAACAATCATTACTTTATCTGTAATAGCTTCAGAATAACTGGTGCTCTTGCAATAGGACATGCCATTATATATGTAGAGAAAGAATCTTCACAGGCACTGAGGATGGGACATTTTATAAGATATAGAGAAGTAAGTTCAGAAGTTACAGTAAAATAGTTTGGGATGTTGAGAGAAGAAAAATATTCAGGCAAGAATGAGAAATTATACAAAGATTTTATACTTGTGGTACCAAAGAGCACTGGATTAATTATAGGATAAAATACTTTTTGAATATAATCTTGAGTCATTTCTAAGTGAGTGTATTGCTTTTATGTTTTTCTGTGTAATGACATGAGATGTGACTGATCCAAAATCTTCAGATTCCCTGCAGAATGCTAAAGCAACCCCTGACCTAATTAATGTAAACAATATTTTGGAAAAGAAGAATCACATAATAAACCTGATGCTTTTTGTTGTGTTTAACATCTTTATTTTGACTTCAAATAATTTTTTCAATACAGTTGGCATATAATATTATATTAATTTTTTTAACCAGTGATTTGACATTATATAATTAAGTGATCATCCAGATAAACCTGGCACCAATCTGGCACCATACATAGTTATTACAATATTATTTATTATATCGCCTATGCTTGTATTTTACACCCCCAAATTTACTTCTTCATCCCTTCACCTTTTCACCCATTCCCGCAAACCCCCACCCACCTGGAGACTATCAAAATGTTCTCTGCATCTATGAGGCTGTTTCTGTTCTGCATGCTGTTTTATTTATTTATTTTTTTAGATTTAATTGTCCATAGATATATATTTATTGTCATTATATTATTCATATTTTTCTTCTTCTTCTTCTTCTTCTTCTTCTTCTTCTTCTTCTTCTTCTTCTTCTTCTTAAAGAAAAACCATTAACATTTCATGTAATACAGATCTGATGGTGATGAACTCCTTTAGCTTTTTGTCTGGGAAGCTCTCTAGCTGTCCTTCTATTCTGAATGATAGTTTTGCTGTGTAGAGTAGTCTTGGTTGTGGGTCCCTGCTTTTCATCACCTTGATTATTTCTTGCTAATGTTTTCTGGCCTGCAAAGTTTTTATGAGAAATCAGCTGACAGGTTTATAGGAGCTCTCTTATAGATAACTAACTGCTTTTCTTTTCGCTGCTTTTAATATCCTCCCTTTGTATTTCACCTTTTCCATTTTCATTATGATGTGTTTGTGTGGGGCTTTTGGATTCATCTTGTTTAGGACTCTGAACTTCTTGAAGGTGTGTGTCTATTTCCTTCATCAGGTTAGGGAAAGTTTCTGTCATTATGTTTCCACAAAAGTTTCCAATTTCTTGCTCTCTCTCTTCTCCTTCTGGCACCCCTGTGATTCAAATGTTAGTATCCTTGAAGTTGTCCCCAAAGCTCCTTATACTATCCTCATCCTTTTGAGGATTTTTTTTTCCTTTTTGCTGTTTTAAGTGCTTGTTTTCTGATTCCTTATCTTTATATCTTTGATTTGATCCTCTGCTTTATCTACTCTACTGTTGATTCCCTGTAATGTGATCTTCATTTCATTCTATGCACTCTTCATTTCTGACTGGTTCTTTTATATGCTTTCTAGTTTTGGTTATATGTTTCCTGTCCGTTGAAGTTCTCACTAAGTTCATCTACTCTTCACCTAAGTTCATTGAGCATCTTTATAACTAGTGCTTTGAACTCTTTATCTAGTAAATTTTTTGTCTCCATTTTTTTTTTTTTTTTTTAGTTCTTTTTCTGGAGTTTTGTTCTGTTCTTTCATTTGGGACGTGTTTCTTTATCTTCTCATTTTGGCAGCTTTTCTGTTCTTGTTTTTATGTATTAGGTAGATTTGCTATGTCTCCCAGGCTTGGTAGAGTGGTCTTATTGTTGTAGGTGTCCTATAGAGTCCAGTGTCACAGCCTCCCCGTTCACCCAAGCTGATCACCCGACGTATGCCCCCACCCTGGTGTGGTCTGTGGACATGTTTCTGTTGTAGTTGAGCCTTGACCACTGTTCCAAATTGTAAGGGAGAGATTTACCTGCCAGCTGATCAGCTGCAAGGACTGGCTGTGACCATTGTGGAGGATCAGCTGTGCAGTGGCCCACCTCACAGAGCAGGACTTACTTCAGTGGGGCTATGACTTCCGCTGAGTTTGCTCCTTGAATGTGTCAATGTGAAGGTGGTTATGTGGTGCTTCAACATCGTCTGAAGTTGTCTACTGGGTGCATTGGCTCTGAGGCTACATGAAACATGCAGTGGCTGCTACTCGTGCCAGACTTGGAAGTGCTCAGGAAAAACCAAACTTTGTACTGAGGCCAACTGCCCTTAGTGCCAATCATGGGACCAATTAACAGGAAGTACATGCTATGCCCAGTACAAATGTTGCCTGTTTGAGAGATCTTAGTCTGCATCATGAGCCAGGTTAGGCCATGTGTATGTAAAATTCACTGGAAACAGCTAAGGTGAGCCTGCAAGCTGAGTAGAGTGGAGTCTTCAGGAACCACCAGGGCAGAGCAAACAGTATGAGCCTGATTGATAGTAATTCAGATATGGCACCTACCGACCAGCTTTGAGGGGGTGTTGGGGCTCAGCAAAGGAGCAATGGCCTCTGCCAGAACTTTTGTCTGAAAAAAAGCTGCCCTTTCTTCTCTCGCCCTGAGGCCATCAGATAGGTCAGTCCCTCCCTGTATGTCCCTGACACTTTTCAAGCTCCTGCCCCAGTGCTAATGCTCAGAGGGAGTCTGGGTGAGTCTGCATGGGGGCCATTGATGAAGAACTGCCTGGGGCTCTAGAAGCCTCCATGTCATTTAGCCACAATCCCCACTGGTTTTTATAGCCAGAAGTTATGGGGACTTTTCTGGCACTGGAATCCTGGGCTGGGAGGGGGCCTGGTTTGAGGCTGGGTGCCCTCACACTTCAAGAGAGACATCAGCAACTGAGATACCCCTCCCAGTTTTCATCTGTCATATGTGGGTTCAGGTCCAGCCTGTGGTTTGTCTCTGCCCCTCCTACCAGTCTAGATGTGACCTAATGTCTTTAGTTGTAGGACTTCTTTATATCCTCAGTAGTAAGACTTCTGTTCAGCTACATTTCATGTGGTTTGGAAAGATGGTTGTTCTGTAGTTTAGTTGTAATTTTGATGTGGTTGTGGGAGGATGTGAGTAACGTGTTTACATGTATTACCATCTTGACAGGAAACTAGATCTGACTTTTTAAAATCTATCAAAGTAATAGTTGGTGTAAACAGAAAGAACCCACTTATTTAAGTGGAGTTACTCCAAGTTAATGTTTCAGGGATCAGAACTCCTATCTCAGCCGATATTTGACTGTTTTATGATGTATCTGGAGCCATTAACCCTCTAGATAAAAACCTGCTTTGGGCAGATTGTTATATATGGAGAAAAAAATGAAAAATAAAATAAAATAAATAAACAGCAGGGTGCCTATCAAAAATATGCAAAATATTGCACTATTGCAAAAAATTAAATCATTGAAGGAGCACATTTCCGAACATAAGTTACTACAGGGTTAACAGAATAATTTAGAAATCAAGCACCAGGTAGGTTACAAAACAGAAGAAAACTCCATGACTATGACATGATATGAAACATAACATAAAAAGATAGCATGAAGAAAATTTGGAATTTGGGGTGAATGATGCATAAAAATAATTACAATATTTGTTCCGTTCATTATGATCTTAGTAGAGAAGTTTAGTCTCCCTTTATTATAAATCTATTTCAAAACACCAAAAAGATATTTTCCTGTAATTTTACAAAACATTATTAATACTAATGAACATTTAATAAGGTATGTAATTGACATTATTTCTTAGAAATTAGATCTTTTATAGAATTAAATTGAGTAGTTTCTTCTAATCTGTGACTATAAAAATTAAATATTTAGAAATATTAAAGAAAGAAACAATATTTTTAAAAAAGTTGTAAATTATGCTTTCAGTCCCAATATTTATATATTAATTACTCTCATAAATCTATCGAAGGGCAATAAACACAATCATTAACTGGTAGGTTTCTATTTTAATTTTTAATGTTCATTTTCTTAAAAATTACAGTGTTTAAAACATTATCACATTAAAATAAGGAGATCAAGAATATCGTAATTTGAGTGGAAATATTTTTCTCAAAGTATTTGTAATATATTGTACATAACATGATTATAAAAATTTCATGTGCTCCATGATAAATTCATGTGTTCAGACCTGCATGATAATATCTTAGTGAGTTTACCATTACTTCTTTATTAAAAAATCACAGAGGTAACTAGATTTAAGATGAGTAAAAGAGAATATGGTGTTTCTTTGTTACTAAGTAGATGCCAGCAATTTTAATTCATTGTCAGTGTTTGGTGACTTCTACCCCCTCTTTCACTATCTCACCTGTAAAAGAAGCAGATAAACCTTGGAGAATGATTCTAGATGATCACAATCAGAGGGTGACTACAATTTAAGCAGCCATTCCATGTGCGGTATATGTACTGAAGCAAATCAATAAAACCTGTGACCAGCAGCATGACTGTTGATACAACCAATATTTTTTATCTCCATAATGGTTTGGAAGAATGACCCAAAGCAGTTCACCTTTTCCGGGCAAACTACAGTGTTCTTTCAGTGCCACACCACAGCTGGATGTCAGTTCTGCTTCGGCAACAGTCTACTGAAATGATTGATCTTCTTGACACCACACAGAATAACACATTGTTTCACTACTGTGTTGATACCGGAGCTGATGACAGAAGGAAAATAAGGAGCTTAGATCCTTTCGTAACACACATTGTGTTAGCAGTTGAGACACACAAAAGATACTCAGGGACTCACACTCTCAGGGATGTTTCTAGTGGACCTGTGGCTGAGAGCATGTCAGGATATCCCCTCTAAAGTGAAGGCAAAAATTCGTGCAGTGTCCATTGACCATCATTACTACAGAAACGCAAGCGCTCAGTGAGCCTCTTTGGATTTTGTAGGCAGCATTCCACGTCTGAATGAGCTACTCTGGCACATGTACTAGGTAACCAGGAAGGCTGCCATCTTCTTTGAGCTGAGGAAGCTCCGCAGTAGGTCCAGATGCCCTAGGCAGCTACACTGCTTTTGTAATGCACAAAATAGGTAAACAAACAACACTCAAAGAATTTTTTGCAAATAGGAATACTCGAATGAACTCCAGAGCCTTCCATCAGTGAATCACAATGGAAAACCATAGAGTTAGAAAGTAAACTCAGGCCCTCTTCTCTAGATAATTGTTATTGTTTTGAGATACAGCACCTAAAATGATACTGGGACCTGGGAAAAAATGAAAATCTAATTAGTAGACATTAAGTGCTTTTCAGACTTAAGTTGTTGATTATGAACTAAGTATTGTCTTGCCCACAAGACTGTTATTCAACTGTTATTGGCAGAAATAGCTGAGGTTGCAAAAAAGTATTTTTCTTGAGAGATAGAAGGAATGTAATGGATTTTACTGTCCTACAGTTTTAGCCTGGTAGATACTTCCTGTTTAAATATATATCTGTCAAAATATAGAAACTATACCTTAATATTGGATATTTCACTATGTGTTTATAATGGGTAGCTTAGAATATAATATTGTAAAAGAGAATAGAGTTAAGATAAGCAATCATAAAAACACTGCTTTTCATTATATTGATTGTAACATATTATTTATTTCACCTGAAGATTTCATTGCAAAACAATTATGTGATATTGCTTGCATAGCAAGAAAAAAATGTGTTGGTACTTCCACTTTGAAATTTAAAAATTTTTTTAATTATTTATTGCTATACTGTTTAGACGACTAAGAATTCTGTGGCTTTATGTTTTAAGCTAAGTGTCTTTTTCTCCCAAAAGATAAGATTTTATTCAGTAGTTTAGGCAGAAATTATACATTTGTGAGGTAAAAGTTACTGCAGAAATAATGTTGTTTATTTTCATGATTACTTCAGTGAGGAAACTAAAACAAGTATGTTAAAGACCTCTCTAGATTCATACAGTTAAATTGTGCAGAACTGAGTTAAATTTATATTTCTAAACCTATTTTAATGAGACTTCATCAATTCATTATCCTTTCATGAAAAACAGTTTCAATCTTTCTTTTTTCTTAGAATTTGATTTTCTTATACTTCAAGCAAATAATTTATATCGAAATTCATTTAAAAACATTGAGCTGTTTTGAGAGGAGTAATTTCATTTTTTCCTTCCACAGTGTTTACAGCTTACCACAGTATGATATGATTTTTGTTTAGTGCCCAGTCTACAATTTTAGCAAATAAAAAGGTATTTGGAAAGTGTTTATTTTTTTGCCAATTTTATGCTCAGAATTGAATGGAGTCCTGGTCTTTTCTTTATAGATATATAAAATCTATTTGTTTTGAACACATGGAAGGCACACACAAGACAGTTAAACAACAATATGAGTAAATATGTCAACTCATTATGGTTTGGAAAACTACAAAAGCTCAAAGATATGTCTGCCCTTGAGCTTAGATAGAATTGGGGAAAGGCTTCTAGAGTTTATAGCACTACTTTGCTTATGAGCATATGGTTTCCCACTAAATATTTATTACTCATTAGAATTTATTCTTCCTCAAGGAATAATTATTTTAGACATGAAAATAAGTAGAGGTGATTCACTCAGTATATAATAAATTCAAAGTGGATATACTACTATCAGTAATTTATTGAATAACAATATCCAAAGACACATTTTTTGCCATCTGTTTTATTCCTGTATTCTCTTCCTCCCTCTATCACAACACATGATGGAGATATAAGAAAGCATATCTGTTTATATATACTAACCTTGAGAAGAAGAAGACTGTGATTACATGCGCATGTTAGGACAATTAGCTTTAAATAGTTGTATTATTAGACAAGTCTCCTGTGCTTTCCTTGGCTAATTTCCTTATTTGCAAACTAAAGTGAAATGATTGCTAAAGCACTGTGGTGGGTGTAATATTGTTCTCAAGTACTCTTATTTCCTTCCCTTCATGGCTCACTCAGGGGGTTACTGCTTATGCCCATCATGTTGAACTTGGGATATCCATATGTTTTCAATTATTATATGTGCATGAGGGTGTGATTCTCCAGTTCTCTTTTCCATCTTCTAAAGAGAATATTATTCTAAGTGAAAGAAGCCAGTCAGTGAAAGACAAGTATCATATGACCTCACCTATAAGTGGAACCTAATGAGCAAAACAAACAAATGAGCAAAATAGAATCAGTGGCATGGAAATAAAGAACAGACTGGAAAATGAAGTTTTATTTCTTGCTCATGATCATGTCATTTATAGGTTGGCAATAGGTCTGCTTCATGTCATGTACATTCCAGGATACAAATGACAAAGCAGTCTCTCATCATTTTTTTAAGGACCCAGTTACTTTAATATTTATATAACAATTTAAACTAATTGGCTTCTAAAAAACAAAAGATGACCAGAGACTGCTTTGTCATTTGAATTCTGGAATGTACATGACGTGGAGCAGACCTACCATCAATCTATAAATGACATGATCATGAGCAAGAAATAAAGCTTCATTACTCGTCGTCGGCAGCCGTCCGTCTCGAGAGACGATGGCGTAGCTTCTTGAGAGTCTATCTGCACCACCGAGAATGGCTGTGCAGTCCGACTCGGGAGTGACAATCCCTGGCACACTTGTTACAGGTGAAGGCAGATGGCTGTTGTTGCTGCTGTTGACGCTGCTTCCGCCTCGATCTTTTCTGGGCCGCCTCCTCGTTGCGCGCAGCCTCTGCACGTGACGTACCTTGCCTGACCGCGAGCCTCCAGGCTAGGCGGTCGTCTGCTTGAACTTCCCATGTGTTGAGATTGATGGAGCATTGTGTCATGTCCTTTTTGCAGATGTCTTTGAACCGCAGTTTTGGGCGCCCTGTCATCCTCTTGCCTTCTGCTAGCTCGCCGTAGAGGAGGTCTTTGGGGATACGGCCTGCATCCATTCTTTTGACATGGCCGAGCCACCTGAGGCGTCTCTCACTAAGAACTGCATGCAAACTGCTCGTATTGGCTCGCTTCAGCACCTCGGTGTTGGGGACCTTATCCTGCCAGGCGACATGCAGGACGCGTCGCAGGCACCTCATGTGGAAGCTGTTGAGTTTCCTTTCGTGCCTTGTGTAGGTGGTCCACGTCTCACTGCCATAGAGGAGAGTGCTGAGTACGCAGGCTTGATAGATGCGCAGTCTGGTTTTCTCAGTGAGGCTGGAATTGTTCCACGCTCGCCGGTTCAGTCTGGCCATAACTGTGGCTGCCCTGGCGATTCTCCGGTTGACCTCCAAGTCGACTGACAGAGAGCTCGAGATGGTGGACCCGAGGTAAGTGAAGTCGTTGACAACCTCCAGGGTGTATCCGTCGATGGTGATGCATGGGGGAGTCCCCGTGCCTTGAGCCATAACATTCGTCTTCGTCAGGCTGATGGCTAGTCCGAACTCCTTGCATGCGTGGGAAAGGCAAGTGACTAGCTGCTGGAGTCCCTCTTCGGAGTGCGATGTCAAAGCTGCGTCGTCGGCGAAGAGCATCTCACGGATGAGCACCTCTTTGACTTTGGTCTTGGCTCGTAGACGGGCCAGGTTGTAGAGCTTGCCATCGGATCTGGTGTGAATGAAGACACCCTCGCTGCAGTCCTTAAAGGCGTATTGGAGGAGCATGGAGAAGAAGATTCCGAACAGCGTAGGCGCGAGGACGCAGCCCTGCTTTACTCCGCTGCTGACTGGGAAGGCCTCAGAGGTTGCGCCGTTGTAGGACACCGTGCTGTGCATGTTGTCGTGAAAGGACATGACCACAGCAAGCAGATGTGGTGGACAGCCAATCTTCCGTAGCAAGCTGAAGAGACCGCTTCGACTGACCAGATCAAACGCCTTCGTGAGGTCGATAAAGGCGAGGTAGAGTGGTTTATGCTGCTCATGACACTTCTCCTGCAGCTGGCGTAGGGAGAAGATCATGTCCACTGTTGATCGGCCAGCTCTGAAGCCACACTGGGACTCTGGGTAGACGCGGGAAGCAAGGGTCTGCAGGCGGGCAAGAGCGACCCGGGCGAATACTTTGCCGACGACGCTGAGGAGAGAGATGCCCCGGTAGTTGTTGCAGTCGCTGCGGTCTCCTTTGTTCTTGTACATGGTGATAATGTTGGCATCTCTCATATCCTGGGGGATGTAACCCTCCTTCCAGCAGAGACAGAGTAGATGGTGGAGCGGCTGTAGCAGGACTGGTTTCCCGCTCTTTAGGATTTCTGGAGGGATTCCGTCGCTTCCTGGTGCTTTCCCGCAAGCGAGGCGGTCGATGGCTTTGCCGAGCTCTGCCGCAGTAGGTGGGGTGTCTAGCTCCTCCATGACTGGTAGGTCTGGGATGGCGTTAAGAGCAGTGTCTGTTACGGTGTTCTTCGTTGCGTACAGCTCGAGGTAGTGCTCGGTCCACCGCCGCATTTGCTGTTCCTGGTGAGTGATGACCTCACCTGTCTTGGACTTAAGGGGGGCGATCTTGGAGGGGATTGGGCCTGTTGCCTTCTTGATACCCTCATACATTCCTCGTGCGTTGCCTATATTGGCGGCTTCCTGAATGCTTCTGCACAGGTTTAGCCAATAGGTGTTGGCACAGTGGCGGGCGGTCTTCTGGACTTTGTTCCTGGCAGCCCGTAGAGCTTGAAGTGTACTGGGAGTGGGCGTGACCTTGTAAGCCAGTAGGGCCTTCCTCTTAGCCTCGATCACGGGTTCCATTTCTTCCCAGTGAGCCTCGTACCAGTCAGCGTTCTTCCTCTCTTTCTTCCCGTAAGCAATAATGGCGGAGTTGTATATGGCGTCGCGGAGACGTGGCCAATTGGATTCGATAATGTCATTTGCCGCCACTCCCTCGCCGAGTGCATCTTCCATCTTGTTGATGAATTGCTGGGTCTTAACTGGGTTGCTGGCACAACTGGTGTTGATGCGTGGGCGACCCTTCATCTTGGAGTGGTGCAACCTCTTCGGCATTATGCGCACCTTGCTTACCACGAGGGCATGGTCCGTGTCGCAGTCTGCACTGTGGTAGCTGCGGGTGAGGAGGGTGCTGCCAATATCCGTTCTTCTGGTGATGACGAGGTCAAGCTGGTGCCAGTGGCGGGAGCGGGGGTGCCTCCATGACACCTGGTGGATCTCTTTGCACTTGAAGAATGTGTTTGTCACGCACAGGCCGTGGTGACACAAAAGCTCAAGCAGTCGCTGACCATTCTCATTGATCTTTCCTCTCCCAAAGTTCCCAAGGCAGGTGGGCCAGGCCATGTGGTCGGCTCCTACTCTTGCGTTGAAGTCTCCAAGGAGATAGAGAGCGTTACTTCTGGGAATCTTGGATAACGCTTCGTCCAGTGCATGGTAGAACTGTTCTTTCTCTTCGATGGTGGCGCAGAGGGTTGGGGCTTATGCGCTAAGAATGCTGACTGGGCCGAAAGTTGTTGACAATCGGAGGGTAAGTAGTCTCTCTGTGCCTCCTGTGGGTGGCTCTATGGAGTTAACAAGCATGTTCTTCACAGCGAACCCAACACCGTGTTGTCTTGGTTGGTCCGGAGACTTCCCTTGCCAGTAGAAGGTGTAGTTGGTTTCTCTGATAGTTCCGTTGTCGGCCAACCGGGTCTCCTGTAGAGCCGCAATGTCGATGTTTAGTCGTGCCAGTTCCCTATCGATGACAGCGGTTTTCCTGGCACCATTGATCCACGGAAGGTCTGCAGTAAGTCCGGGGCACATGGTCCTGATGTTCCAGCTAGCGAGATGAAGAGCTGGAGGCTTCTTTCTTGTTGTTTGCTTGGAATTAACTGGTGCGGGTGTTTTGTGGCCCACTTTTCGAGAGGCGCCTCTCTGATCCCCACGCACCCAGTGGGGCAGGTGAGCCATGGCGAGACGGCACCTAATTGGCTGGGGCTGCCCAGCTTGAGGCGGGCGGTAGCTGTCCAGTGAGGTGCGATGACCTCTCCCACCGTCAGAGGAGACCCCTGACGTTCGTTTCCTTCGCCAATCGGATGAGCTTATAACCGGTATCTGTCTCCTCCCGTGTTGAGTCGACATCTTGCGATGACGCTGGAGTGTCCTCTCCAGTGAAGCTGAAGCTACAGAGCCTGGGCAGGGTGATATGGAGGGTCTGCTGTTGCCCATGCAGCAGACCCCCCCTCTCTTCGCAGCTGAAGTGTCCAAGGGAAAGACGGAGTCAATACAGCTTGGCTTCAGGTGCGCCGCAGGAGTTGCCGGTGTTGACTACAACGTCGAACCGCCTTAGGGACTCCGGCTCCGGATTTTCTGTCGGGGTTTACTCCCTTAGCCTTTCCCCTGAAGAGGTATGCCGCAAGGCAGCGGAGGTTTTTTGGAGTCAGAGTTTTCCTTCATTACTGTGACCAAAGATATTAACTACCCTGAAATAATAAATGTATAATAATGCCAATTATTTAGTTTACGTCTTTATTTGTAAATTTGTCAAAGTAGTTTTATGTATTTATATGTAAACATAATCATAGTCATAATTATATATACATTCACCTCAATACTATGACCAAGATTGTTGGGAAAGGCGTCTTCATAAAACAAACAATAAATCAGAGAAGACCCCTGAGACACATTGGAATTCTTAGAAATTTGCAAGTTAGTATTCTTTTCCAATAAATATCAAATTGCCTTAAGGGAAAAAAGGTGATTCATTATAGGCAATACATAGACTAGTATTTGCCAAATTAATACAGCACTTTTGGATGAGTATGTTAAGTGGTCCCTGGTGAGGAGGAAATGTGTAGCAAAGCAGTGAAAGAAGCTGCCTCCTAATGCATGGGAAAGGCTGGTGTACACGCTCGCTGGTTGCTGAAGACTAATATTGCCCATCTTATGCTTTGCCTTCATTCTCCAGAATAAAACATTTTTTGTTTCTGCAAATGAAAAAGATAATAATACTATTCTTGTTATAAGGCAAGAAGCATTTGGAATGTAGTATGATTCATATCCACATCACACTTCAAGATCTTTTACAGAGGAGGCCAGATAATTACTTCTTTGTTGTTAAGTTAAAGCTGCTACTCATGTAATATTTGAAACTATCAAAAATAACAGAAGTATTTTGGGTTTGTTTTTCAAACTATATGAAAAATATGGTGGATTCAACATAAAATTTTCAGCAGGCTAAAACTATAAACATTTTTTAAACAATCATCTAGGAACTTTTCAAATTATTTTAGTTTTCATTCTATCACATCCTTTACTTGAAGATCAACAATAAACACATATAGAGAGATATTCTCTTGCTTGGAAACCTGTTTATCCCATTTTGCATCTTAGGATTTAATATATCTTTTAAGACTATTCTTTAAATTTTATGAGAGTATGTTTTCATATATTATAACCTCAAATTCCTCTTGGATTATAATTTTCCATGAAAAATAATGAAGAGTTAAGGGCACATTGATTCATTCTACTTCTAGATCCCTTGGTGACAGAGAATATGCTCTGTGCTCCATCTTGACAAAGTAGAATTCAAACTCCATCATTATGAGTGACATGAAAAACATTGAAAAGACTGGAAATTTGATAAGAGTGAAATAATATTATATGGATCTTGGCAGCTTTACATTATAATGAAATTGACTTCAAGAAGATGAATGTTTTTAGGTATTTTTAAAGTATATCAATCATATTGAGATTATGATTCTATGCTCATGTATCTGTTTTGTTGATTTTTATGAGAATTTACTCCACTAGTCAAAATATCTCAATTAAATTTATATTATATAAAATGTTAAAATATATCAGTACTATTTAGTTGTTTAACAGCATGACAATTTTCAGCCAAAGCTAGTGTTTTTATTTTAAATCTAAAGACAAAAATAGTAACTCGATAGCAAATGCTCTGTGTCATTTTTTAAGTATTACATCGACTCTGAGATAGGAAATTTCATTATTTTTACCTTAGCAATAGTAAAACATAACCCAGAGAGATTAATTGCAATTCTCAAATCCACACCAGGAACACATTGCAAAACTAAGTATAAAATAGGTCTGATCAAAAAACAAACAAACAGATCACAAAACCTGTGCCATTGAAAGTTATGTTTATTTTACGTCATAGTCTACTGATTAGAATATTTTCAAAAGTAACTAGATCATAGTTATCATTATAGTTGTTTATTGTACCCTTACATATTACTTTACTTTTATTAGGTATAAAAATTAATAAAGTGTACAAATCTAGTGTTTATTTTATAATTTTCATGAATATATCCCCTTATGTTACTGTAACCACCATCCAGATCAAGGTCTGGAACACAGGCATCAATCAATAAGTCCATTGCATCTACTTCCAATCAATATCGTGTTTTGACTTGTTTCCACATGTCACACATGTCAACCTCAAAATATTTTCTTTAAGATTTCAATTGACAATTTATTTACTCAATATATTCAAAGAAAAGATATTGACCATATCAAGAACAACAGGGCATTCGTAGCTGGGGTATACAAGAATTAGTATTTTACTGTGCTGACTACTGACAAAAGAGTGGAATCGTGGATTAATAATACAAGCGGGAGTAATTCTATTTCCAGGACATAATCAGGGACATGATGATGGGACATCGTGACTTCTATGATTAAATCAAATGCTTGTGTCAGAATTTCTTTGTTCCTTGATTCCTTTGACAAGATGTTTGAGTAAGGATTACATGCAACAAGAGTATATAAAAGATCTGGTTCAAATATGTGAAAGGCATAGTCCTTGTTTCTTTAAAACATATTGTTTAGTACATGAGGCAACTCTGATGGACATAAAACTTTCAACGCAAGTGTCTACTGAGTAAGAGGACAGCAGTGTTACTACCTGGAATTCAGAGGAGAGGAAATCCAGTGTGTGTGCCTGTGTACATGTATGTGTGTAATTAGTTCAAGTATTTAGATATTTTGAATTCTGCACGAGTGTGCCTATTCTGATCTCTGAAGATTTATATGTGAAATGAGCCATGAAATATTTGTTCCTAGCCTTGCTTAGGGACATGGTTGTCTTAAAAAAAAATATATATATATATATATATATATATATATATATATATATATATAAATTTTCTTTTTATTTAACTTTATATTAGTGTACCATGTTAAAAATAAAACAGTGCCAAAAATCCCTCTAAAAAGAAAATTTGAAAAACTAGACCTGAGAAGCAAGTTTATTTCAGCATTATATCAAGTGAGAAGGAGAATGTTGGATCTGGACAAGGTGGTGGTCCTTCTGAGCAGAAATGAGGAAATGGGAGCATGACAAGAATACATGGAACGTGGCTAGAAACAGATGTCCTTTGCCTGTTCTTAGCTATTCTCTCATTTACTCATATTGACTCCCCAATTCCACCACCCTGTCTAATTCAACTTTCTCTCTATGCTCTATATTAAGTTTCTCACTTTATGATCAAGAATTTCATCTGAGCACCATATACACACTTTCGTTTCTCTTCCAGCTCTATGGCTTTAACTCTTACATGTGTACAAAGTCTCCACAAATAATATTTTCCATCCAAACCTTTCTAAGCTCCAAAGTTGTATATCTAAGTGTTTACTAGAACTTTCTGCTTAGATATCTCTAATTTGGCATATTTAAGGTGCTGTTCTTTTTCATTTCCCAAAGATAACCTCAAGTTGCTACCACAATGTCCTAATCTAAATTAATAATAGCCAAAAATAATAATAAAGAAAAAACAATAAATATAACTACTTAATATATCTTTTTAGTCAGCCTCTTCATCTAATTCATCAAAAAATAATATTGCCTCTATCTTCAAAATATGTTCTTTCTGATCACTTATTATATCCTCAACTACTACCTTTTGGGAAACCACCAACTCTTCTCTCCTTGATTGTTTAAATGTCTTCTATATCAGTTGTCTAGTTTCTCACTCTGCTCCAGTAAATGCAAACTTGACACAGCAACCAGAGGTATTCTTTAATATGGTTAGTAATTTCACCGTCTCCTCAAAATTTTATGACTTCCTTTAAAAGTGCCTCCAAGGACCTATAACCTTTAATCTCCACCCTCTGTGCTCTTTGACCTCACCTCCTATGATTTTCATATTCTATCCTCCCAGCAGAATGTTCTGCTTTGATTGACTGTTGTTAAAATTCTAGGCCTTAATCTGTTGGCCTTTGTCCTTCCTAGTACCTTTGCCTAATTTGAGCCCCACCCCCATATCTACATAGCTAATTTCTTCACCTTATATACATTTATTAAGAAATGTCACCTACACAAGAAGTCCAGCCTTGAGAATCCTGTCTCATTCTGTAGGCTGCTCCTTTACCAATGTAGGGTCTCACTGTACCCTTACTTGACTTGATTTTTACTCCTCACCAGCAATGTATTTACCACTTTCTAATCTGCTGTATAATGTCTTAAAAAACATGTTACTTTGCTTCTGTGTTTGCTTATCATCTTTTTTTTCTTCCTAGAATAAAAGAGATCCTTACATGTTTTATTACCAATGTAGAAAAGTGCCCAGCATCTGGTAGATAATCTGTAAGTATTTGTAGAGTTAATAAATGAACAAATGAAAACATGTTTTATTAAAAAACTTGCATGAGTGAGGAATAGAGATAATTTTTTAGCATGATATCAAGGACACACTTACCTTTCACATAATGTATCTCCTAAATATATCTTCAATCTCCTATATTTTCCATCTCTATTAACTGAATCTTGGTCCAAAACACCATAATTTTTCATCTGGACTAATTGAAATAATCCTCTTTCTTCTATTCTCCATTCTCTTTTTCAATTAAATAAATGTTTGAAAGCACAACTTAGATGTCAGTTTTTGGACTTAATGTCACTTAACAACATCCACATTCCAAACTGAAAAGACTCATTTTCTAAATATCATGGCCAACATGATCGGCCCCTGCCTAACTCATCCAGCTCCTCTTACACCACTCTTCCACATTCTATTTTTTATTATGATTCAGTTATTTTCATTTTCTTGCTATTTTGTATATCAGACATTTTTCTCTCAAACTTTTTATACTTTCTGTTGTTGCTTTGTGTTATTGATATTAAATTTATACTTTTGGCTTCATCTCTGGTCAATTTGGCAGCACTGATCAAGTGTCTCATCCAATGATAAGATTTAGTACATATAAAGATTTTTTTATGCCTGGGTTAGATATATGGAAAATTTAAAATTAGTAACAGAACTGTGATATGAGTAGGCCTTACATAAATTTTAATGTCATGAACTCTTAATTTTTCATCTCTTCTCCCAGGATAATTATCAATTATTATCTTTTCACAAGTATGTTGCTGTTCAATTCTACTTCTGTTATCCTGGGAATGTTGATAAAATAATTTATGACTCTTTTTTCCATTTCAAATTTCATGTCCCATTTAAGTTTTTTAGTTTACTAGCATAAATATTCATATTCTGATCACATTTTTTCAAATGCTTTGACATGATTCTTTAAAAATGCTCCTAATTTCCAACAAGGGTTTAAAAATCCCTACCTAAGATGTAGCACCAGGCTTCCAAATAAATTATTTTGTTTTTGAGAATTTTCTTCACTGACAAAAAGTTACCTTTATAATAAATTCATCTGTTGCTAGAATTAAATATTTTTTATAAAATACTAATATTTTCTCATATTGTGATGAGTTTTTGCTTTACCTTTCTAACTTATTTGATTAAGTGACACAGTATCTGAAAAATTATGAAAAAAATAATAAAACATGTGGCCATTGTTCAGGGTTTGTTTGTTTGTTTGTTTTTGTCATTTATCCATTTGATCAACTACTTTGTGTGTATGCATGTGTGTGTCTGAAGCAAAATACATCTACGGCTAAAGCCACATCCAGTATTCCTTCCCGTCATGTATTAGGTGGGAGTAACTTCAAAATTTATGTCTTTTCCATGAACATTTTATATTTTGTCAAATATGCTTTTATTAATAAAATACTTCTATTGTTTAGTTTTCATCTATTTTTTTCTATTTTAATTATAAAAAAGTGAAAAAATATTAGTAGAATACATTAAGATAGTATTTTCTTACTTTTTTTCTGAACTTCGTTAGTATTCTGCTGAATTTTCCAAGGTAAATGTATACTTTTACTTTCTTTGCATGAAAGTTATTTTGATTGCTCTTTTTCCATTAGGTAAAGAGGTCAGTACTACCAAAAATAAATAATAATAGGTTAGACCTTAAAATAAAGGCATGCATGAATATGTATGAACTCAGTCAACAAATATTCAGCAAGCACCAAATAGTGCTAGAAATATGATTTA
This sequence comes from Furipterus horrens, assembly GCF_987537825.1. Classification (NCBI taxonomy): domain Eukaryota; kingdom Metazoa; phylum Chordata; class Mammalia; order Chiroptera; family Furipteridae; genus Furipterus; species Furipterus horrens. The sequence continues at coordinate 17,156,682 of NW_028327171.1, forward strand.
GAGTATATTGGCATGTATTAAAATATATATGTATACTTATATATTTGTCATACTTTTGTTAATGTAATTTTATCACTGAAATATAGTAATTGATATATTTTATAATCTCATGAACAAAATACGATTATGCAGTAGTATTGGATTTTTATATTTAGCTCAATTGGCAAAAATGCATTTTGTGACAGTTAAACAATATTTTGACATGTTTATGGATCAACATTGAGAACCAATTTGAGGCTGATAGAAATGCAAACTAGTCTGCAAGGACACATTATTCATATTGCATGTTGATATTTTCAGACTCTGTATAGTTTATTTTACATCCCAGGAAAACCAAGAGTTCATCTATCACCTGCTTAATTGTCAGTGGCAAACATTCAGGCCTAAGGAGTGTTGAAAGCACATCATTAGCAGAGGAAGAGCAAACAGGCTGTTCCATGCAATACCTTTTCACATTCCGCCTCCTCTTTGTGAATGTGAAAATAAACTAAACAGGAAAAGATGTAACAGTAAGAAACACAACACATGATGATGACCATGATGATGATGATGATGATGATGATGATGATGATGATGATGAAACAGAAACACTATAGATATTTGAAGATCTTGGTTTTTGTTGCATTGATTAGAATCTTATCCTTGTTACTTATTAATTACAGGACTTTATATAAACCATCTAACTCCTTAGTGTTCAGTTTACTGATCCTAAAATAAAGATAATAATTAGATAACTTCAGATCTTTCTTAAAGCTATATAATGTATTTACTTAGTACATTGCCTATAGTTTCTTTTCCTGTTACTCTGTCAATATGTGACTCCTTCTACAAACTTAAAGAATAATGAGTGTGTTTATGAGGATCCTATATATGAAATTTTCTGTTCTTTGAAAAATTAAAGCCCGAGAGCCTAAGTATTTAATATTACTCTCTTTTTCAGGCACATAGGGTGTGATGTACCTGACTCTTCTATTCGTGTTTTTGTTTTATGCTTGCTAAACTGAGGGCTTCCTTTTGCACATATATAATCACTATTCTAGACTTTTTTTCCCTTGTATTCAAGATAAACTAATTTGATTTAGCATCTGAGAACAGAAAGTAAAACCTTTTCTCATACACTAGATTTAATACTTTCTGGTTGTTGAAGTTATAACTGTTCACTGCAAATTAGTATCCTTGAGGTTTTTGAGTAGTAGCTGAAAATAATCCAAATATCAATGCGATCTTTCTTTCTCAAAGACATATGTCATCTTTGACCCTCAGGCTCAAATGTTGGGAAGATTTCAACCTTCATTTTAAAAGATCACCAGAATAGAAAAATAATTTTGAGTATTTTCCAGCCCCTTCAAGGACCTTTGAATTTCCTTTGTTTATAGTGGGGAAGGTATGCTTTACTTGGAAGTCATCTGCTAAGCTTTAATGTTATCATAAAAAATATTGAATACTAATAAGTTGATCTGCATTTCTATCATAAATTTCTAGAAAAAATGCACCTCTCCCTTTGGAAGTAAACTACTGAGATAGAGTTTGTGATGTCTCTAGCTACTTGGGTCATAGTATGTAACTGATATGATGGATGCCTTTGCCAATTTCTGAGCCAATTGAAGGCTCTTTATCTCCTAGTTTGCTTCTCAGATCCATTAAATTCTCCAGATCACTATCTATCTGGGATGTATAGTTGCTATCTATTTCCCAAAACTTTTGAAAACTTCTCTAAAATTAATGCCTCACTTTCTAACTATTAAATAACTGAAAGAAAAAAAAAACAAACAAAAGAAAAGCTACGTTAAAATAATTTTGTGATTGTCCAGTTGAAAGGCAGAACCACAATATTTCATTCTAATGCAAATTTTGTGATACAAAAGTAATTAAAGATCTTTGTCTTGTGCAAAATTTATGGGCACAAATTATAATCCAAACTCTAGTTTCTATCTTACTTAGTAACTTTGCTTGGGAATATAGAGAGAAATCGCATGAAAATAGAGCATATTCCCTGAACACTTCTACATATTTTACTATCAAATTAATTGTTCTGTGTGTTGTATAGTTTACAAAACGAAAGCAAAAACAAATGAACTAACATTTTCCAGTCATCATCTCCACACCAGTTAGGGAGTAGATACAAATCTAAATCATATAGAATGTTCAAGCTATATTTTGATGTGACTTTTTGTAAAAGAGTAACATTATACCATTGAATCTGCCAAATTAATAAAATTGAATTCATGATTATCTTTCCAGTCATTTCTCTAGGGATATATGCAGGAAAAAAGATATGTATCTGATATAGACATACTAGTGTTATCCCATCTACAATGCCAACTAAACATGCAGTATTAAATTTATTTCACTTTAAATAGCACTAAAATTAAATATTTTAGATACATTAAGTAATTATTATAATATACTTACTATATAATATTTTTTTTCTTTTATAAGCTATGATCTCACTTAGGGACATGGATTATATTTACTTTTCTTTTCACTTCCTCCATATTTATCATTTTCTCTGTAAAAAGGCCAACTTTGGTCTTTTCCTCTGTATTGATTGGAATTCACTTTTCATTCACATCTAAATTATTCAAAGTAACTTTTAAATTTTGCATGATGTTTTGTTTCTCAATTGATAGCTTTAGCTCAGAAAATGTCGGAAAATTAGCTCCAAAAATTAGATTCTGACTTTAAAAGTTCTCATTTATGATCACTTATATTATTGAATTAAACTTTCATTTTGTAATTTTATACTGCAAAATAGTTGAGGTCACATTCTTTTGTTATCTTGAAGAGTTTTGATTCTACCTTTTACATAGATACTTAGTAACTTTGTTTCTTCCCTCTTATCTTCCTTATATGATGAGTGTCATGCCTCTCGTTTAATTTTCCATGTGGACAATTCTGCCCAGGCTTTGATCCTTTCTTAATCTGTTACCATTTTATTAGATCCAGATTGTCTTTCCTTTTGAGGTGAAATATGAAGACTACTTTCTGTCTAGTTTTAAGTAGTTTAATTGAGGAAAGAAGAGAATGTGCTTTCGCACAATGTGAAAATCTTTGTGGAAACTTATGTTTCACTTCTTTTAGGAAATCCAACTGAATACTTAGTAAGTCAGCCTGGAATGACTTACTAAGTCTGTTACGGTCTGTCTTCTCTCATTCTGCACAGCACTCTGTGATGGTATCAGGATGAACTCTCTCTGGTCTCTGAAAAAGTCTTACCTAGTATATAAGGGCATTTCCTACGTCACTATCATAGATTTTTATTAAAAGTGTTTGCTTGCAAACCTTGTTCTTTTACTGGGGAGACTGTAAAATTATGTGATTTTTCTCCATTCCTTTTATTATTTGTGTTGAGGGAGCTTAGTGTTTTGGGCTCTGTTATCTTCATCCATATCCTGTTTCTTCCCTTCTTTCTTCCCTGAAGTTTATGGCATGAAGTTAAATGTACTTTTTTATTGAATCACTGTAAGTGGCACAATGAACAGTTCCCTTTCTCCCTGTATTTTAATTACATTCTTTGGCATTGAAGGAAATTAAGTAAACAGCCTGTAGTGTGCATAAGGGTCCCTCATCCATATGTTTGGGTATCAATAATTTATACATAATTTTGAGATGAGTTACCAGAACTGTATTACATATCAGTATCCTGAAATAAGTTATAGATTCTAAAGTATAAGAGGAGTAGTGAATACTATAACTTGAGAGAAAATAAAATACAAAAACTTAAGATATACACAATTTTAAAAGAAGGATTTATCAATTGTGTATTACCACATGGACTTTATCACTTTAGTGATAAACTCAACACTTAATACTAGATTAACTTTACTTTTATTCAAATACTTTGATAGGAGGAAAGTAAATCCTATGTGTTTCATTTAAAAACATGCTTCAGAACACTTGTTGCTATCTTCTTATTAGGAAAAGGATGTGGATAGTTTCAGGTATATAATGCATAGACTTTGTCACCCAAAAGCTACCTTCTAAAAGTCACTAAATTCTAGGAAACCTGAGAAGAAACTTGTCCTGAAGCACTCATTTCAAAAATGACATACCTGGTGCTTAGAGAACAAAGGGACAGGATGTGTCAACATCCACACATAGCTTGTTAGAAGTGGAGTAGAAAATACATATACAATGTCTTGAATGCTATGGAAGAAATAAATGTATAAAGCTAAACGTACTTAAAGATAACATGTAATATCTGTTTCAAAATTTAATATTGAATGGAGTAGTAAGGGTCAGAATCTAACCTTTACAGTATTTGCATGTTATCTTCTTTTTGGTCATTGCTTGTGGCTGAACTTTACCCAGATTATCTGCCTATGGCAAAAGGGCAGGAAGAACAGGGATTCTTCTTGCCCATTAGGAAGAGAGAAGAAATAGTCTCTCATAATAAAGAGAATATGGTTGTCCCTGTTATTAAGTAGTCTCTAAGCAGAAGTTAAAAGGGAGAACTAAAACACAAAAACAATTAACTTGCACAGATACAAGTCAGCATTATTACAGAAAATTTTTCTAACTTTAAAAAAGTAACATATAATCTAGAAACCAGACCATTTCAACATTTTTCCTTTTGAAAACTTCATTAGTTTCTTTCCTTAAAAAAAGAAAAAAAGCTAAAAATTTGACCAAACTAGAATTTCCCTTTTTATTTCTGCTCACATTAAATTCTTGGATGGAAGAAAACTTAAAGAAATTGCCCCAATCCTTTGACGTAATCCACTCTAATTTTTCAAAGTTGTTATCCCTAGTGAACATGAAGATAAGACGTTTCAACTCTGTTTCCCTCTTGTTTTACTGGACTAATACGAATTTTAAAAAAAGGTCACTTATGCCTTTATTCACTTGCACCATAGTTATCTTTCTCTTGGCTTCTCACCCTTAAATCTATTCATCAGTCAGGAAAGAAGGGGTGACATATGATTGGCGAAGAAAGTGGGTGTCAATCACTTCATCCCCATAGTTTCAGAGAAAGAAGATTTAATTGTATCTGTCCCCCTCCCCTTTGTTGGAGGCCTGCACTTATCCACTGCTACTGATTGAGTAAGTAGTGCAGAGCCATTTGGGCTAAAGATATAAACCAGAATAATACAATAAATTATAATAATTCTGACATTTAATTTTCCTTTGCATGATTTCTAAGTTTATATCTCAACTTGTGATTAAAAAATGGGGTTTTTGACTGAATTTGCTTAAAATCTAAATAATTATATATATATATATGTACATATATATATGCAGACTTATCTAAAATATATGTGTAGTTCTATAATACTTTTAGAACGAAGCAATGATGTCAAATGAAATAGAAGTTTATATCAGTTATTTAATTCAATTTGGAGTTTCATATTATACTAATTATAATTAATTTTTCTTTGGGGATAAAAATATTTATTCCATAAAATAAATTGATGGAAAATGTTCGATTATTATTCTTAAAACAAAATTAAGAAACATACTATTTTTAGATTTGTATTTTTACAGAAGTATTTCATTAAGATGTTAACCTGCTATAGGATTAAAACTGAAATAACACCTTCTGTAAATAAGGATTTTAAATTAGTCTAAGTATTTTGTTACTATAAATTTATTTTTGCCCAGAAAGATTTATTTCTCAATAACACCCTCATTTGCTTAGATGAGAATCCAAGTGCATTCAGTAAGATAAAATATTAATTGATTAAGTAAGAAATAGTTATTTATTTTTAGTATCTTTCTATTTTAATGTGATTCCTATTATAATGTGATATAATATAGATTTAAATAAACATCAGAGATAGTATGAAGATTTTAAATAAGTCATATGCAATTTAAATAACAGATTTACACCTTAACAGACTTATGTCAGACAAATGTTTAATAAATTATAAAATATCATTTTTCATGATTTTTTTAGGACACATAAGATAAAATCAAAAATATTTTAAGAAATATGTTAATTGATTTTTATTATGACTCTCTGACATGTGTATTTCATTTGAATTCAATTATAAAATATTTCATATGCTTTCTAAATAAGCAATATTAAGAGAAATATTGAAAAAGCTATTTCAAATTTAATTAAATTCATGATGAGTTTCTTAACCTATAAATTAAATTTTTTTCTTTACCCCAAACAGTGGTGTACTGTTCAAACAATGTGGATAGTGATTATAAAAGTAAACGTAAAACTTTAAACTATAAAATATCTAGGATAAAGTATAATAAAAAAATGTAGAAAAATGTAAAACTAAACTTAATTGAAATTAAGCAACTCTGTTCTTTGAGAAACGATGTTAAGAGAATTAAAATATATGAAAGAGGCCTGTGATAATAATCTTAATCTAGTGGTAACATTTCAGGTAAACTGACAAAGTGCAATATAGAAATACTTGAAGGTAATCTTAATACCACCTCACTGTTTCAAATTTCTAGGTGCAAAAAAGTACGCTTGCCTTCAGGTTTACCATTAAAACTTAAACCATTTTTATTAAAGGATACTGTGTGTGAGGCACCACATGGCAGTAACCATGCAAGAATGTAATAGGAATGTTGTAAACATTTGTAAAATAAATGGGTAAATATATATAGCACATTCTACTTACAAAATAGTTTAATTATTTGTAAGAATTCTTTTTTATTCTCAGGACTGAAATCTTGATTTTAAGTAAGTATAATTTTTCTTCTGAGACTAGATTAAAATATTTAAAGCAACCTATTCTTATATATATGGAGGGGAGGAATGCTCTACTGAACATAAATCATTGACAATTCTTTCTCTTCTCAAAATCAATTTCTTGACAAAACAAACAAAAAACTACTACTAATTATGTACCCAGCTTATAAAATATTTCCAAGTTTTTTTTTCCAGAAAATGTTACGTAGTTCTACCTCTAAAAATTATTGTGCTATTTTTTTAAAGTATTGATGATTCACATTTTTGATGGGAAAGGTAGAATTTTCTCTTTATCTCTCTGTTTGGTAAGAAACCTTCAATAAAAACATCAGTGCAACCATCACTTTTATATGTTCATTACAGGTTTATATTTAGGATAAATATTACAAGTTACAGTAGGTCAGTTTTCACTTCACATCATTAATAAGTTCTTGGAAACTGTGACTTTAAGCAAAATGACAAAACAAGTTTTACCACAGGCTAATTGATATAAGCAAGAGTTCAGTTCCTATGGCATGTTTTCTGTCACAAAAACATCACTGAATATTTCAATAAAGACCCAAAACACTTCTAATATTAAATACTGGAATACATGTGAGTTTTAAATACATTTAAGGAAGATGAATAAAAACAAGTAAAATTATAATTTTCTAACCAGCTCATTTCAATTCAGAATCCTCAGTGGTAGGGGCCTCTCCTATAAGTCCAAGGCATAAGATTTAAACCCATTGCAGGGCACACTGACAAACACCCATGGTCACTTAGGGACAATATAGACACACAAATTGATCTAAATTGCACATCTTTGGGATGTCAGAGAAAAGTAGAGTACCTGAGAAAACCCACAAAAACAAAATAGAAGGAATTGAATGTACAAACTTCACATATAATGGGACCCTGGCCAGAAACAGCCTTTTTTTCCCCCGCATCCATGTTATAATGAAATGATGTTGTAAAACGACGTTATTCGGGGTGATGCAGTACATCCCGATCTTCAAGAAAGGGGATGCCAAGGAATGTAGTAACTATTGGACCATTGACCTTACTTTCCACACAGGTAAAGATATACTCATGGTGCTACAACAAAACTTGTCCTTCACTTGTAGCAAGAAATGCCACATGTTTAAGTCAGATTCAGAAAATGAAGAGGCATTGAGAACTAACCTCCAGCATTTGTTAGACACTGGACTGTTCCAGTGCATTACGGAAAATGATTGTCTATGTTTAACATACTATAGTAAAGCCTTCGTGTGAATCATGAAAAGCAATGGGCTGCTTTGAAAGGAATGGTACGTCCCAACACTTGATTGTCCTGATGTGTAACTTTTATTGTGGACAGGACATCATTGTTAGGACAGAATATGGAGAGACAGGGTGGTTTCCTATAAGCAAAGGTGTCGGACAGGGTGCATTTGATCATCCAAAATATTTACTGTCTATGCAGAACATGTCATACAAAAAACTGGGCTATCCTCAGAGAAAGGAGGAGTAAAAATTGATGAAGGAAATACCAATAATTTAAGATATGCAGATGACATCATCTTACTGGCAGAAAAGAGCAATGATTTAAAACTACTTCTGATGAGCATGAAAGAAGAAAGTGCTAACGCAAGACTGCATTGGAACATCAAAAAGACAAAAATCCTCACTACAAAAGATTTACACAACTTTAACATAGCCAATAAAGACGTTGAAATTGTTAAAGACTTTGTTTTCCTTGGTTCAGTCATCAATTCAAATGGAGATTGCAGTGGAAAAATCATCAAGAGAAGGCCAAGACTCGGAAAGGCAGCAATGGTAGAATTGGGAAAAGTCACCAAGAGCAAGATGTGTCATTAAAGACCAAGACTAAGATCATTCAGATCCTTGTATTCCCAATTCCTATGTAGAGGCGAAAATTTGACAGTGAACATAGCTGATACAAGAAATTGATTTATTTGAAATACAGTGTTGCAGGAGAGCTCTATGGAAACCCTCAGCAGCCAGAAATACATGGAAACATCACTGGAAGCAACAATGACTAAACCAAAGCTGCCTTACTTCCGGCACATTGTGAGAAGGCAGGGTTCTTTAGGAAAGACAATAGTGTTGGGAAAATAGAATGCAGCAGGAAAAGTGAAAGAACAGCTAGAAGATGAATTGACTCCCTAATAGAAACCATAGGCGTGAGTCTGTAGGAGCTGAGCAGGGCTGATAGAACAGGACCCTGCGAACATCACTCATTTATCTGGTCGCCAGGAGTCAGAGCCAACTCAATGTCACATAACATGCAAATACAGTTCATGAAGACTGTCTTTCCAATTTTGATGTCTACTTCAATTACCTACCATCGTCCGCCTAAAAGAGGTGATTAATGAAAAACACCCTCAACTTTCCAAGGACATGAAAGCTCAAGAATGGAAGTTTTAGTTTAGTAAATATAATTTATTTTAAATCTGAAACTTATTTAACTTTATTCAGTTCAAATTTATTTTAATTATATTGAAAATAATTGTCCCCTGCCTGCATCGCCACATCCAAATTAATCTAATGTATAGTTAGCTTGATAGTCCATAAAGACATTGGAATCACTGCTACATAAATAACACACCAATTTGAGATATTACCAATTAGCACACTAAAAATTTTAAAGTAAAACATTGAACTTTTAAGCATTATTACTACAAATAGAACTGCTGTATGTCAGTGTGTAAGTACAATGTAAATGAGCTAAATAAAAGTAATTACAAAAGAAAAATTCTAAACATGCATAGTTGGTTTTAATGCATTCCTTTTAGCTCATAATTATTTTGCAGTGAAAGGGCACAAAATATCAAATAATGTGTCATTTCTCTGAGCATATTGATATGAAATCCTCTCTACTTAATTCTCAAAGGAAATGAGCCCTTGTTAGTGAATAATTTGCCTTCTTTTTTATTTACCTCAATAAACTGCAAACTAATGGGATTACTTTCAATAGGAGAAACTCATCTAAAGCAGGCATATAAAACAGTTCCACGTCATCTTTGAACTGAAAATGCTTAACATTGTGAATGTGAGTAAGTCAAGGGCAATGAGGTGAGTGATATTCCCAAACAAGTTCGGAAATATTTAACTGCCGCTGATCATTTATAAAGTAGGTATGTCGACATTCTCCTGAAAGGTCTGAGGGGCATGTTAATGGAGTACAATGAAGACGGATAGCTCCATTCTCATACCATGGAGCGGACAGCCGCCTCGTGAAACACTCCTCAGCCAACGCACATCAATCTCGCCGTGATGGCTGCTCAGATTAGACAGGCAGGTGCACTCCCGTGAATCTTAAAATGCTGTTTCTGCTTCTTGCGAAATTGTCTAACTTTGTTTTCATGTTACAGAGACTAGCTGAGCTCCAACACACACAGGATTTGGCAGATAGACTTTTATAAAATATCTAGGAAAGAGGGGTTCTTACTGAAATGTAAATTACAAATTCACAAAACAAACTAAACTTGGCATTAACTTGAAATACTGTAGGACAGAACTTGTTATTTAATACCTTTCCTATGTAATACGAATAGGTAGAGTCATATTTTTGTGACCTGATTTGACTTGTTACAATTTAGAATGGCACCAGACAGTAAGAAAGTAAACTTGACACAGACATGTCTCATTATTTTGAAACCTAGTTTACAGGGTTGATGAGGAAAATATGAAATAACTATTCCTGGACAGTGAATAAGATGATTTCATCTGCTGAAAGTAACTTCTCAAAAGCATCGCTGTCCTCTTTTATTCAGTTATCATGCTCAGTGGTGACAACACAAAATATAGTTTTCTGTATTTTCCAGAAATTATTTGTTTCTAGGATATGTAAACCTGCAGCAATGTAAAGCCAAAGTAAACAACACCAATGTTCAAACTATGTCAATACATGTATATCTAAAACAAATGCAATCTGTTATTAAAGATACCATCAGCAGGATATCACACAATGTTGCTCAGAAATCATGTAATGATTTTTGTTGGTTGGTTTTGACTATTAAACATAAGTGGTCAAACTAAGTCAAGATAAGCACTCTTTTTAAATATTGCTACAAAATTTAACCATTCCTAAGAAACAAATTATTTGTCATAAACTTTGTGCATCTCTCAAATAGGGGATGTTTCCCAGTTGAATGATTGCCAAAGAATGAGAGGATGATTTCTGTGTTTCACAATGTCTTATCACCTATCAGCACCCAGTGTCATTTTTTCTAGCCCCAGTCTTCATCACACCCTACTGTGTGTACCGGTTTCTTTATCTTCTATGTTCAGACCTGTCTTAGTCCTCAGTACATTTGGGGCTTAAAGCTACAAACACTTAAACTACCCATAATTCCCCTTCTCAGACAGGTCATTATCGCAACTACCATTCTATTATCCCGACTTAGGACACAGGGCTCGAGGACGACCAGTGTCCCTAAAATGACACAATGGTAGAAAAGCAGATTAGGAGTACTGTCCCATAATCCTCAGTCCAACCCCACTTCAGCTCTCGCTGTCATATTTGGGTTCCTTATCCCCCAAATCAGTGACCCGAGGATGTCCTATTTTCTTACCTCTTGTCATCAGTCTTTAGCTGCTATCTTGATGATCTGTACAGGTATCTAAACTAGTGCTTTAGTTTCTTGCGAATGTCAGAGCCTGTCGAGTTCTCTACTCACAATTGTGGGAACCTTAGCATTGTACTTGGCAATGTCTACCTGGGGACAACCCCCAAATTTCAAATACCATCTGACAGAATGCCTGCACATCATCAGCCCTACTTTCTCTCATCTGAAGGAATGCTCTCTAGAGTCGATCATTAGTATCTGAAGCACATTTGCTTTCTCCCTATCCAATAGGCACCTGAGTTTGTATTTTATATGATTCATGTGATCATTTGTTTGAAGGCTATCTCCTCCATGAGCCTAAGGATTCATGCATTTTTCTGTTCCTCATGGTTTCCCCAGAACTTAATACAGTACTCAGAAAATGGCAGGTGTTCCATAAAAGAGTGGTGGCGTAATAACTTTTAATTCTAGGGGGTAAACAAACTGTTTTTCTTTGACCCACCCCAATATCTCATAAGAATTAAGCAGGATAAATGGAGATCATATTCCCAAAGAGGAAGATCAAGGATAAGTTCATTTGCAAAGACACTGATTTGGGCATGTTGTCTAAAAGTTGAGTTCAAATGGAATAAAAAAGAAAAATAGAACTATCACTTCCACTTAGATGTAGAAAGTTATCTGAGATGATTAAGGATATAATCTTTCCATGTAGTCTGTTCCATTTTATCTAGTATTTTTTGAAGAATAATATCTTATAAATATACTTCTTTAGAAAACTCATGGCATGTGGAAACCTATTCATTCAATTGAATATCTCCCATCTCTCAGGACAGTGTTAACCTTTAAGACTTAAGGAGTATTAATGACCACTCAAGATAATTCTTGGCACATAGTTTAAACAATGGAATTAGCTTTCTAGTCTTTACTTCTTCAGGATGTCAGTGAGTCCAAAATGGTTCTCTAGAACTGTGAAGTTAAAATTTATTCATGCTCTATTAACATGTTTGTTTTGCTGCCATGTGCTCTTGCAGAGGATTTTGTAAGACCAATCCCACCTCCCTGTTGATTACACAAATATTGGCCAACCCAATAGCTGTCTTATCAAAATAACTTTGTACTTCTATAAAGTATAACCTTCTCAGATAATCCTTGTGGAAGTAAAGTTATCACCTGGCTTGCATGTTTATTTGAGGGAAAGGGCTATCCTACAACAATTACCTCTTCAAAAGTGCACATTCAAGCTTTCAATATCTCCATCTGATCTTACCATTTAATTCATAGAGTTTTCCTTAGATCATCTCAACTGTATCATCAAGCACCCTGAACTGCATACTCTGTCTTTTGATGACTTTTGTATTACTTTGACTATGTTCAACACCTAAAGATTAGTCTAAAAATGATCTATTATATCTGTAACAAAAAGATTTCCAAATAATTGCTGGGTTTATAATCATTTAATTAAAAATAATTGTTATAAAGAATTTTATACCTTATTTCTTATAGTTACCATTTTTCAAACATATATACTTTCTCTCAAATTCCAGACACTCAATTAAATTCCTCCTTGAAATTGTCCATATACATACTTAACATAAAACATTACATTTTAATCACAACGAGTTAGTCTCTGTGGTACAATTTCTTTATTGAAAATAGAACAGAAACTATTTTCCTAGGCATAACTAATTCTCTATAGAGCTTATTTTTGCATGCTTTATTACAGTTGTCAAAGACTGTGAGCCACCTGAATTAGATCACTGTTGTTACCTAGCATGATATTACCTCAGGGGCTGCAATTCAGACCTGTGTAAGCTATCCCCACACTTCATTCAAAAAACCATGCAAACATATTGTTCTCTTTTTTTAATCATATGTCAAAGTAAGAAAATTGTGCCTGTTTTTCATGTTACATATCTGTTCATTTACATATGTATATAATAACTACATAATGCAAAATAATTAAAACTCTACTATGAATCTTATCAGTATACAGTAAACCCAATTGAGATTACATATTTTGAATACAATATAGGTCTTATTTCTTGACATTTACATTACTTATACTCTGAAAAATTATGTATGTTCTTTGGCTAATCTATTTCAGTATTCTTTCCTGCCCCTCCCCTCTGAGACTTGTCAGTCTGTTCCATGTGTCCATGGCTCTGGTTTTATTTTGTTCATCAGTTTATTTTGTTCATTAGATTTCACATATGAGATCATATGGAATTTATATTTCTCTGACTGGCTTATTTTATGTAGCGTATTAGTCTACAGGTCCATCTATGCTGTCACAAAGGTTAAGAGTTCCTTCCTCTTTACAGCTGTGTAGTATTTCATTGTGTAAATGTACCACATCTTTTAAGTCCACTCACCTACTGATGGGCATTTGGGCTATTTCTAGATTGTGACTATTGTAAATAACACTGTTATAACCAGAGGAATGCATATATTCTTTTGGACTAATTAGAATATACTTTAGATTTATACTAATGTAGTTCTAGTGAGAAATCCATATGTAGAATCATATATAGCTTTATTCCTTCATCCTCCCTTTTGTACTATCATCATTCTGCATGTTACAGTCACATATGCTACAAATAAAACAAGGTGTTCATATAATTATTAATTTATAAAATTTAATTTTTAAAAGAAACTAGATTAAAAAAGAAAAGCAAATATGTATTTATTGAATTTATCATATTAACCTTTTTATTTACAGTTGCTGTTTCCCATTAGTTCCCTTTTTCACCCATGGCTGTCAGTGGTTTGGGCAGGATTCCCTTTATCTCATTCCCTGGTCTCCCTGTTAGGTTTCTGCATCATACCCAGCCCTTACACTTCATTAACTACATGCTGTTTATTATTATTATTTTTAAATATCTTTGCTTCACAGTGTGAACCAAATAAATTATTTCTCCATTGTTTATGTAGATTTTGAGGCCAGACTGAGTTTTTTCTAACTCCAAGGCAGTTTCTTCGATTCTCTCTGGTAAACCAGCAGGCCAAAGGAAGCTGGTTCCTTTCAAGGAACTACTAGGTCCCTCCTAATTGTTTACTACCCAAATCTGCATTATTTGAAGAACATCTTTAAGTTTGAACTTTCTTACACTGTACTCCAACTAACTAATGAGGTTGGCAAGAGCTTTGGAGCTCTCTGTTGTTACAGCCTGCCTCTGGACCTACGCAACATTTGGGAGCTATTCTTTCGCGATAGGAGTGGGGATAACAGCTTGCTTCCCTCCCTGTGTGACATCCCTGCTTTCCAGGCATAGTGCTGGGCAGGAGTGGTGCTGCTCCTGGTCTTGGTGTCGAATTACCACCTCGTGAGGGAGGTGCAGCAGGGAAAATCTGCTCCCGGGATTCTCAGTTGGTCATGCTGGAGGTGGGTCCTCCTCACTAACTCACAGGGTTAGGTAGAGGAATAGAGGTTCAGACTCCTCAGCTGCAATTGCCTAGAATTTAGGCTCCTAACCCGAAGCTCAGATATGAGAAATGTTGGTTTTATTCTCCTGCAGGCTAGCAGCTATAGAAAGAGCTTTATTTTCGTGATTGCCCAGAACAGAGCTTCTATCACATTTTGGTTCAACTGGGGCTGGGGGAAGGAAGATAGGAGGTAGTGAGTTACGACTCAAGAGTCACAAACTTTTCATCTTATCACAAGATTAGATATATTTTTTATTAAATATGTCTATTAATTTATTTAATTCCTTCAAGAAAAATTCCAGAGGCTTTAAGATTGTTCTGTTTGTTTTTAAAATTTTAATTTATTTTTCATTACAAAATTTTTTACCTGGTAAGATTATTTCACAGGGGAATAATCCATGAAATGCCTCATGCTCAATTCCTTTCAAAATCCATCCTTATAGTCTCATAGCATGATTTTAAATATTAAATTCAGTGATTGCATATATCTAATGTTATATTGTTATGTCCTGGCTGGTTTGGCTCAGTGGATTGAGCGTCGGCCTGCGAGCTAAGTGTCGCTGGTTCGATCTTCCAGTCAGGGTACATCAGAGAAGGAAAACTCTGACTCTAAAAAACCTCCGCTGCCTTGGGGCATACCTCTTCAGGGGAAAGGCTAAGGGAGTAAACCCCGACAGAAAATCCGGAGCCAGAGTCCCTAAGGCGGTTTGACGTTGTAGTCAACACCGGCAACTCCTGCGGCGCACCTGAAGCCAAGCTGTATCGACTCCGTCTTTCCCTTGGACCCTTCAGCTGCGAAGAGACGGGGGGTCTGCTGCATGGGCAACAGCAGACCCTCCATATCACCCTGCCCAGGCTCTGTAGCTTCAGCTTCACTGGAGAGGACACTCCAGCGTCATCGCAAGATGTCGATTCAACACGGGAGGAGACAGATACCGTGTCACTCCCGAGTCGGACTGCACAACCATTCTCGGCGGTGCAGATAGACTCTTAAGAAGCTACACCATCATCTCTCGAGATGGACGGCTGCCGACTATATATATTTGTGAACAAGTGTGCCACTTGTGGTATAATACTGCTAAATAAATTAATGTTGTAATGACTTTTAGATAGCCTGTTGTGTTCATGAGCAAGAAATCTTAGCTGGAAGTAAAAACATTGAAATTCAGTCAAGGGAATGATTAGACCACACAAAGTCTTCAGTAATCAGTTAGCTACAGAAATGCGGTGTCGCAAAATCATAACTAAAATGAAATCTTTAAAATTCTGTTTGCCTATTCTTGCTCTCCCCTCCAACATTTTTTCTATAGTCAGCAAACTATTACATCTTATATTACACATAAGAACCAAATGATTTTATGACATTCTCTTAAAGAGCTTTATTGTTTTAGACGACTAAGAAAATATCCACACATCAGAATTTGAATGTTTTTTATTAAATCAAAAAAAAACCAAAAACCATTAAGTCTTCTCCTTTATATTTATGAGAATTAAATACTAGATTGTCAAATATATAAATATATGTATAAATGCAGTTGTCCGCATATGTTTTGGTTCTGGCTTCATAGAAAATATTAAGAGGAAATGGTATGTTTTAAAAATGGTGTTCACATCCTTTCAGTCTGTCTTAGAGTTTTAATAAAAACCTCAGTCAGTAAAGGTTATATCACACAACCTGTGATCTATCTGCATCTTTTCTGTAAAGGACTCTGCAATAATATGACTTTCATAAATATTATAGCAAATCTTCACCTTGAAGCAGTTGAATTTTACAACATAAGTTAATGGAGAAATAAAAAAATGCAGTCATATCTGTATTGTATTATGCCTACCGAGTTCAAATAAAATGAGATTAAAACACTTCAAGTTCAGGATATTTTGGCCAATTATTACTAAGATATTCAATAAATACGGTCAACCCTCAAATAGGATATAGGGAGCAATAAGATAGCTATTCAAGTGTGTGTAGAGAATAACAAATTAAGAATTTAGAAGATATAGAAAAAGCAGTGATTTTTGAATATTTTGGTAAATAATCTTTCTCCTAGCTTACACTTAAAAATACATTTTTCAGGTAATGGTTAAGTCCTGTTAGATCAACCAGTTCTTCCTGCAACTAACTATAATTAATAACAACAACAACAACCAAACACAAGTAAGTGACAACACTGAAGAATGAACAAAAACACAGATTATGGAGGAGTGTTGTCCTTTATCAGAAGAAAAATGTAGTAGGTGAGTTACTGACTTGTATGGGGTTTTTCCCAAGGGAAGGCTCCCAAGGTACTTGTACTCTTTAGACTAGCCAAAGCCCATATGAACACCTTGTAGTCTTTTTTTTTTTTTTTTTTAATAAACAAAGTCTTCAAGAGTCTGTAATGTCCACAGAAACAGCCAGTCTTGGAAAGGAGAGGACTGTAGAGGTAACCCAATTTTTTGTATAGTCTCTGCCCAGATCTTGGGCTGGTCTCTGAAGGATGCACCCATTGATACATTCTAAGCAGCCCAAGTTAAGCTAAAATAATTGACCTTAACATTTTAGGTTAGGTGCTACATGCAACCTGTAATTTTGGAGAAACATAGAATACAAAGTTT
This sequence comes from Furipterus horrens, assembly GCF_987537825.1. Classification (NCBI taxonomy): domain Eukaryota; kingdom Metazoa; phylum Chordata; class Mammalia; order Chiroptera; family Furipteridae; genus Furipterus; species Furipterus horrens. Next base: position 17,173,908 of record NW_028327171.1, read on the forward strand.
CCGAATGGTATCATTCAAAATATCTAGAATAAAATTCACAATTATTATGCATATGAAGAAACAGCAAATGTGATCCATACTGAAGAAAAGACGGTGAACAGATACCAAACTAGATGTGGCTTCACTGTTGGAACTGATACACAAGAAAGTATTATATCTGTGCTTATGGACATATGCTTGTTGTAAAAGGAAAATAGAACTAAGAAATTAAATGATATAATATGGGAAATTACCACAAAAAAATTCCTAAGTGAGCCTAACATAAGATTGGAGATAATAGAAAAACATAAATAAAAGAAAAATAGATCAATAAAATAGTTATGTAATCTGAAGTATAATAAGAAATAATATTTAAAAATAATAAACAGACTATCAGGCATTTGTGAGACAATATGAAAATAATTATCAGTTGTCACTGGAACCTTAGAAGAGGAGGATAAATAAGATATTCAGGAAAACTCTTGTAAGAGATAATAACTAGCATGTACCTCAGGCTATAAAAAGATATATATTTATATACTGAAGAAAATCAGAGAAACATCAATAAGAAATAAAATTACACCAAGCACATTACTGACAAATTTCTGACAGTATCTTGAGGGGGCAGAGAAAAATAACCCAGTGTACACAGGGAAGAAAAATTTGAATAACTATTTAATTGTTATCGGACAGAGTAGATACCAGAAGACAATGAATGGTCCTTATCAACTATGAAAAAGGAGAAAAATAAACAAAACAACTCAAAACAAAACAGAATTATACATTGTGAATATACCTTTCAAGAATGTAGGCTAAATAAAGACATTTTCAAATATAAAGAAGAAAATTTGCATAGTGAAAAGTATTAAAAGAAGTACTTCAAACCAAAAGGTGAGTAACAAAATGAACACTTAGATTTTCAGGATGAATAGAGAAAACAGAAAATATGAAATATTTGAGTAAATACAAAAGTTATGTTTTTCCTGTGTGTCTCTTTAAAATATGTGTCACTGTTCAAAGTGGGATTTGTGATGAATGGAGGTATAATACATATAATGACATAAAGAATGGCAGACATAGTAAGTGGTCCTACACCATGGTACATTTTCTGTATTATACATTATCTTGTACAATATTAACTATAAGTCGACTATGAATAGTTACAAATGTATATTATAATAAAAGCAGCAGTAGCTAAAATTATGCTAGTAGATGAATACAGGAATGGTGAGATATAAGATCATTCTAATTATACATTCAATATTCAAATGAACACAAGACAGAAGAAAAAATAAACTAAAAGTAGAGACAACTAAACAAATAAATAAACATGCTAGACAAAATACAGCCTAATAAATTATTGCTTTAAGTGATAATGAACTAAACACTAATTTTAGAAGACAAAGAAGATAAAAAATAAATAAAGTTGGAAAACTTAATATATACTGTCTGCAAGAAACATATATTAAATATTAAAATGCAGATAGGATGAATATGAAAGTATAGAAAGTTATAAAAGTTATATCATGCAAAAGGTAAGCATAAGAACAATGAAATAGTTAATTATTGGAAACAGAAGACTTCCAGATAATGGGTGTTATCAAATAGAAGAAGAAACTTTTTTTTTTTAAATGAAGACATCGTGAAGACCTAACAAACAAATATGTGCCTAATAGCAGAGTTTAAAATATATTAAGCAACATTTTACTAAATTTTAATTTAAAAACCTCTCTCCTACTGATGTTAATACCATCTGTAAGCATTTAGTGGAATTAGAATTAGACACGAAACTCAGAAAACCCATATATGATTTAAAATACACTATCAGTTACCTTGACCAAACTGACATTCATGGGATATACCCAACCAAGAAGACACACTTTTTTTTAAGAACACCTGTAATAATGAGCAAAACTGGCCATTATCTTAGTCAGAAAAGGAGCCTAAAAAATCCAAAGGATTGAAAAATACAGAGAATATTGGCTAATCACAAAGGAGTTAAGTTAAAAATAAGTAATGTAAGTTATCTAGGGAAACCTCAAATAATGGGAAATTAGACTGTACACTACTAAATGTCACATGGGTTAAAGATAAATCACAAAGAAAAGCAGAAAACATTTAAACATGCATGGTGATGAAAATTATATTACCATAAATATTTGTGAAGCAAAATTACACTCAGTAAGTTTCCTTTAAACTTGAAATACTTGGTGTAAATATGAAGTGCACTTTCCCCTCAATAAAATCTAAGGATGTCAAATCTCAGCTCATTTTCCATTAATTGTTTTATTATATCTTCCATTTCACAGTTCTGACAGTCTGCTCTAGTGTCACAAAGACCATGGCTTTGCTGTGTAGTTCCCAAAATCTCTATTCTCATTGAATATGTCTTGTAATCTATTATTTTCTCATGTGCCCAATTGCTACACTGAAAGTAATTACAGTGGTAAATGATAGTGTTTCTATTATACGTAATTTTCTTTGATACTTTGTTCCCTGTTGTCAAGAAGATCCTGACTTACCATAGGCAGAAAATTACTCAACCCCATTTCAACTGTTATTCACAGGAATTTTAAGGACCATGTAAAATGCCAAACTATTTAACTGACTGCAGATATAAAATATGCTTACCATTAAAATATAAATTTAAAGGACACAATTAATCAGTTATATACATGCATATACATTATATTTTTATACTCAACATGAAGATACAAACAAGTAGACAATTGTAGATACATTATAGTCCATATAGGTTGTGATAAATGATCAGAAAATGTATTTTGGAAAAAGTAATATATAATGTACACATGGGAAACTAAAAACTGAGGGTGTCTTAAGCAGATTATATGAGGGGAACTAGATAAGCCAGAAGTAAAAAAAATGCCTAAGCAAAAGGAACAGGATGTGCAAAGGTCCAGAGGTAAATGGAAGCATACTTTTAGGAAGAAAGCATAATCCAGAGTACACAGCTTCTCTTCCCTGATGTCATGTAAATAAAATGATATAGCATGTAGCCTTTAGATATAACTTTTTCATTTAACATAATGCACTTGAGAGTAGGGAATTTTGAATCATTACCGCATTGTCGTCGTCGTCGTCGTCGGCAGCCGTCCGTCTCGAGAGACGATGGTGTAGCTTCTTAAGAGTCTATCTGCACCGCCGAGAATGGCTGTGCAGTCCGACTCGGGAGTGACATGGTATCTGTCTCCTCCCGTGTTGAATCGACATCTTGCGATGACGCTGAAGCTACAGAGCCTGGGCAGGGTAATATGGAGGGTCTGCTGTTGCCCATGCAGCAGACCCCCCCACTCTTCGCAGCTGAAGGGTCCAAGGGAAAGATGGAGTCGATACAGCTTGGGTTCAGGTGCGCCGCAGGAGTTGCCGGTGTTGACTACAACGTCAAACCGCCTTAGGGACTCTGGCTCCGGATTTTCTGTCGGGGTTTACTCCCTTAGCCTTTCCCCTGAAGAGGTATGCCCCAAGGCAGCGGAGGTTTTTTGGAGTCAGAGTTTTCCTTCTCTGATGTGCCCTGACTGGAAGATCGAACCAGCGACACTTAGCTCGCAGGCCGACGCTCAATCCACTGAGCTAAACCAGCCAGGGCTACCGCATTGTACTGGTATGTTATTTAATGTCATGCATTCATCTTTCACTAATTGAAAATTAACAAAAAGGAAGTTTTTTAAAGAGCAATGTCTTTAGGCTGGATGTAAGGTCTATCAAGTTATACTTTGTATTCTTTGATATTATATATAGGATTTCATTCAAGAAAGTAAATTACATTGTCTAGCTTTTAAATATTCTTTTTTAAAATAAAACTTTTAGCTCATTATATTTATTTTATGCTCTGGCTATTAGAAACCCCAGTTAAGTTTTATTTTCTGTTTCTGCAGTTTTCTTCAGGCAGTAATATTATGCTATAATTGTGCTTGTTTTTATAGTCATGCTTTTTTCTCTTTATTATGATCTTTAGTTTATTCCACATATTTCTGAAAATGACCTTTCTATGTGTTTGAATAAAGCTTTTAGAAACATTTTTAATAAATCTTCTACTAATACATACATATCTAAAAAAAATAATATTGGTTAAATTACTGAGAGTGATATTGCCATACCATAGTATAGTACATACTTAAAAAAATCCAAACATTGGCAGAGTGTTTGCACTAATTTACCACAACTTCAAGCAGTATTCAAGTAAGGATCATGGTGTCCACACCCTCAACAAAATTTGGTATTATCAGTCTTTTAAAAATTTTTTCTAGTGAATGTGGAATTAAATATATCACATACCCTGATGATTGATGATAATTAATGACATTGAGCAAATCTTCATACAATATGGGGCCTTTGCAAATTTTCTTTCTTTCATTTTCTGTTCAAATTTTTTGCCAAAATCTTATCAGCCCAAATGTCTTTTTGTTGTTTTGAAGGATTTCTTATATATGCTAAACACAAGCCCTATCAAAGGTTATGAATATAATCTTCTATGTTTGTTTTTAGTAGCTTTATATTTTTAGGTTTTATACTTACACTTATAAACATGTTTTGCATTAATTTGTCTATGTTGTGACCTATTGTTTAAAGGTTATTTTCTATACAGTCATTCTCAGCACCATAGTTTCGTTTTTACATCCGTTATACTGACCACATATGTGTGTATCTGTTTCTATCATGTTAAAAGGAAAAATGAGGCACATTGCATTTTCGAGAGTTTGTTTGAGCACACATCCGTTCGAATCAGGGAGCACCAAACCAACTGCGGTTAGGAGCACTCCAACGACAGGAGCTAGGGGAGGCTTTTATAGAGAAGACACTGCAACAAAACAAATAAATTATTTGATTATAGCTTAAGTAGTTGTTCCATTTGGAAATAAAAGAAACACCTCATTGATTGTCTGCGTTTGGTTGTTCTTAAGTTTCATTTTCTTGGATTTGGGTACATTGACTCTGGCTTAGGTTTTCGTTTGCATATGTAGGCTACCAAAGCTTAGAGCTACCCAAGTCTAATGACTTCCTTGTTTAACTAGGTTAATGATCTCTAATATTGTACTTTGATCTCGTTGTCTACTCCAATGCTGATACTACTCTGGCTTGACTATTATTGCATTACAATAAGTCTTGAATCCAGGTTCACAAGTCCTCCAACTCTGTATTTTATATATATATATATATATATATATATATATGTAATGAAATTTATTATAATGAATATCGGTTCACAATAGCATAGGCTTAGAAGTTCCACAATCTTGAATCTGCAAGCTGGAGACCCAAGACAGCTGTGTAGTTGAAAGGTCGAGGAGTTACAGAGCCGATAGTACAGATTCCAGTCCAAGTCTGAAGGCCTGAGAACTAAGAGCCCTGAGGGCAGGGGAAGATCAATGTTCCAGCTCAGTTTGGCATATAAAGAATTCAAGCTATCCTTGCATTTTTACCTTTCTGTTCTCTTCAAGCCCCTGGTGGATTGAATGATGACCAAACACATTGGGAAGCACCCTTTGCTTTATCTAGTTCACCAATTCAAATGCTAATCTCATCCAGAAACACTCTCACAGAGAGAAGACTCCACAGTAATTTTAATCAAGTGTCTGGGCATCCTGTGGCCCAGTCAAGTTGATACATAAAATTAACTACCGCGTTATTTCTATGTCTTTTTTCTTTGCTTCGAGTATTTTTTTCTTAATCTTGTTTATTTTCTCTGTAATCATTCAAACGGATTATCTATTTCATGTTATTGCTAATGTTGGGGATAACACAATCACTCTGCTGTGAGAACAGTTACTTAATAACCTGTTTAATTTATGAATGGATACCTAAGGGAATAAATTGTTATTTGAAATTTTTTTTTTTTCAGATATCCATGTCCCAAGTGAAAGCTGGGTATCCAAGATTCACCTATAACACTGCCACCTGGTGACAGATACCTGAATTAAAGTTACATTGCCCTGGGGGTAAAAGTGATCCTTCTCTTAGGAGTGCTCTAAAGCTGTCCCTTAGAATATCCATGCAATTTAGAACCTTCTGTAGCCTGTGACTAACAGGATTTAATTTTAAAGAGCCTGTATGCTCTGAAGAAGGTTTTAAAATTATATTAGGTCCCTGACAGAGGGAGATTTCTGGGACTACTTCCAGATCTGACGGGGAACTAGAATATTCATTAGTAGACCTAAAATAATATTCTTTTTTTGTGTGTGCTGGAGCCACAGAGATGTGTTAGGGTGAAGTCAGAGCATTAGTGTAAAAAAGCTAGCCTTATATATCCATCAGTCAAATGTTATGGTTGGTTTTGAGCAATAGAGCTCTTTCTATGTTTAATTTGTTAATGGAGACTAAATTCTTAATATACTGCAAAATTTTAGTCAAAGGTAACATAATTTCTTGGTTTTTGACAAAGTTATATGGAAGAAATAAGAAAAGAATTTGGAAACTGGATTAGGGCATATAGTGACTGAGTTATTGTAAAATATATTTATGGTTAAAGTGTCAGATTGGAATATATATATCACATGCCATTATTTCACACATGAATAGAAAATACTTCTAAAATAGTCTCATATCTAAATAATTGATGCCAGAATTTAAATAGGCTTCTCAAGTTTAGATACTACAAATTTAAGTTCAGCACAAAAATAATCCCAGTAATGTATTAATGTTATTTTAAAGTTTTAAGTAAAATATGTCAATATATGCTATCTTTTCAGTGTTAAAATGGTTTTGCACATGTCAGTTTTTGCCTAAAATATTTTACTCACATATGAATGATTATCAGAAGTATATTTTAATATAGAGGTTAATGTGATATTTTCCCATGAAGAAGAAGACTGTGTAGGTGCAAAAAATACTTGGTACAATAAAATAGTTAACTTTTTCAAATATGTGACTAACAGCTACATCTAATTTATAAATATGCCTTTGCTACAGATTTGTTACTTTGTGGGGTTTTTAATGTTCATTTCAAAAGACATCACAACTTGAAATCAAATTTTAAAATGTCTATTTTTTTTCATTTTGATTTTTTACAAAATTCTCTCAATTTAATGAACATATTGTTCACTTTTTCTGCCTATCAACCAGCTGATTAAACAATCAAACATCCAAAACATTAAAAGAATGTATACTCCAAATGCTGTAACAGAGCAATGGGGTCTGAGTGAGGATATGGGTTTACAGACAGTTGCAGAGTTGGTTAACTGCCCCCAATCAATGGTATGAATATCACTTCAAGAACAGAACATGACACAAACATCTGAAAAGGAGGAAAACCCAAACAAAGGATGTGCCAACATGGTACAAAACTGAAGAGAACCATTGTTCTTACCATATGCAGGCTTAGTTTCACAGAATGTTTACAAAATATATGAATCTTCTTACTGCTTTCTATCATGCTTTAGGTGTCTCAATAAATCATAATAAAATAGAATCAAGCTAGAAATAAAAATCAATGTGATTTAGTCTCACAGTAGTACATGTCTTTTAATTAAAATATATGAACCAGAAGAAATGTTAATGGTATGACTTAAAATACTATAGTATAAACTCTACCTTTTATGCTCTTATTCATTCATTGATGCTTCTTACCTATTCAATATCAAAAGAGTTCAGGTGTGTTTTAATCTATATTCATAGCTTTACAAGGAGTTACTAAGGTATGGTCTTTACCTACTGATGTAAACTTATAATGATTCATTACACCCTAAATGAATTTTTTCCAAAGTCATTTATTGTCATCCAGTTTCTATCATGTGGCAGGTTAGTCAGGTCATAGAGACTGCTGCAACTTTTGTAAATAGACTTCTCAATGACAAGAAATGCATTTTCTCAAGGTCACATTGCCCCCCATATATTTAAAACAGTGTCACTCTGTCCAGTAGATATGTATACAGGAAAAAAATATTTGGTTTGTTTTAAAACATATTTTATAGAGATGGATGGGGAGAAAATAAAAGTCTTATACATAAAAATGATTTTGTATAGTGTATAATTCCGAGTCCACTTATAATGGAAACATAATGTGCAGCAAAATGACAAGGTCATGTCCATGGGGCAGGATTACAGTGGAAACCATCCAGGCCATGAGTGCTCTGGTGGCAGTTCTACTTCAGTAATTCAGGGTGTAGAGAGTTAGCCCCAAAGTATATCCCCAGTAGTGATCTCTTTTAGATCCTTTATTCCCTATGACACATATCTTCTCTATCTATACTAAAAAACATATTATTTTGTGTCATGAGCCACCTTGTACCAGAAGCTTGGTCAAAAGAAAGAGTAAGGGTTAATGAGTGGAAACTGAAATAAACATGGAACATAAGAGTGTCACTTAAGCTGGAAGGAAAGGAACCAACAATGATATAACTAGCAGTAGTTACTGAAGATAATCAAGAGAAGAAGCATTAACTGGGAAATATCATTACTCTAAAATGATAAAGAATCATTGGCTTTAAAGAGACATTTTAAACAAGTGTGAGACTACTTTTTGTTTCCTTAAACTGATATAGCCAGATTAGTTAATTAGATCATATATATAAAATTAAAAAAAAAAGGGCCCTGGCTGCTGTGGCTCAGTGGATTGAGTGTCGGCCTGCGAGCCACGTGTCGCTGGTTCGATTCCAAGTCAGGGCACATTACTAGGTTGCACATCAGGTCCCCAGTTGGGGGCGAGAGTGAGAGGCAACCGCACAGTAATGTTTCTCCCCCTCTCTTTCTCCTTTCCCCTCTCTATAAAAATAAAATAAATAAACAAACAAACAAATAAATTATTTTTTAAAAAAAGACTGTGCATATAGTTTGTCACTTTGGTAGACTACTTAATTTGGCCACAGCTACAATGTTAGTCAGTTATTTTCTATGGAAAACACTTCCATAACAAGAAAAAACAAACAGATCTAAGTCATCAATATCTATTCTGTAATTATGGACTGAATTGTCAACCTCTCTCCATTTCGAATCTTGAAGCCCTAACTCTAAATATGACTACATTTAAAGATAAGGTTTATAAGAAAGTAATAAAGGTTAAATGAAGTTGTAAGGATGGGGCGTTAAGTCAAAAGATTGGTGTCCTTATAAGAAAAGGAAAAGAACAAGAGGTATCTCTCTATATACACACAAACAGAAGAAAGGCCACATGAGGACACAGTGAGAAGATGGCTGTCTGCAAGCCAGAAAGAGCGGCTTCACCAGACACCAAGCCATCTGGCACCTTGATCTTGAACATGCAGCCTCCAGAATAGTGAAAAAATACATTTCTGTTGTGTCAACCATCGAGTCTGTGAAATTTTGTTAGAGCAACTTAATCCATTGAATCCAGCTGTTATATTTATTTGTCATAATAATAAAGAAAAATGGTTAACTGTTATTGTTATTTCAATAGTGGAGGCAAAGAAATTAAGTGTCAGGAAGTTTGAGTTGTTTGCTTCAAATCACCTAAGTAACAAATGATGGACTTATGATTGAAGGTACATTTCTTTTCTTGTAGAAAACTTTATATTTTGCCAATTGGCCCCATAAAGTCCACGAGTGGAAAATAGCCAAAGAGGGTAGCTCAACAATAACATTTTTATACACGAGGAAAAGAAATATTTTGAAAGTAATTTTTTCTTGAAATTAGAAGAAAACTAAACTACCAAAAGGTGAAGCTGTAATATAGTTAATCTTTCAATATCTTAAAAATTTGGGGGCAGGGGGGTGATAAAAATGGTGCGATATTATCACAAGAATGAAACAGCGTTTAACCTTATTTATTTCAGAGTGCTCAAACATTATAAAAAGAAAATTATTGCTATATATATCTTTTAAAATAAATTTATTAAACATGGTGCATCCACTTTGACCTGCAAAAGTACAGGACACAAAATAAATTTCTTTAACATTTCCATATGTTTTGAAATATATTTCCATATTAACTTATAAATACAAAAGCTGCCTGTATAAGTTCCAGTATCATCTGAAGTCTCTTTTTAGGACATTTCATTTCACATTTCCCCACACTTCACCACTTACTGGGCGAATACTGTGCTTTTGAAATTCATGTTGGCAACATTTATGTCTAATTAACCACCATATGCTTGAATTACTCCTAAAAATTATGGATATGTATCCTTTTGGGAAATACAAGTTCTCATAACTACACCCCCACAAGTCCTATTTTTGAAGAAATCACTCGGTATAAGTTTGAAGAAGAGTAGTTAGGATAAAAACTGTTTAAAGAGCACATTTCCGTTACCATGGGAACTATAACCTCACTAGGCTCAATCCAGAGTTTATATAAAAGCAATATAATCTTATCATTGATTTCTCCAGTTTGATTTTATTTAAAAATAAAGAAAACCACTCTAGAATACATTAACGAGAAAAAATATTTATTCTTTGTATCAGCCTGTTACATCATGAGCCCCAAAATTAGAAGTTATCTTACACATCATACCAACAAAAGAAGGAAAATCCAAGGTTAATAGTCAGCCCTTCTCTAATGGTACAGACACTTTATTGTTTATATTTTAAAGTTGTAAATTAAAGATAAAAAGTTAATTTTAGTAGTAACATGGGCAAAATATTTTTCATAATATATGGAAATTATGCATGTCTCATGTCTTAAATGAGATATATTGAAAGAATATAAATTCATTTAAAAAATTTATTGTTATGTTTCAATTATCTGATGCTTAGTAAAGTTCAGATGGATTTGGAAGTATGTAGTTGAGAATTTTCAATAAAACAGTGATACAAAATAATGAATTCAAATATAATTTACTAGAACTTTTAGGATTCCTCATTTGTGAAGGACATGGGATAATAACAAGAGAATAACAGATATGAATATTTTGAGCAATTATAAGAAAACAGTGTTAAGATGCATTTGTAATACCAGGCACAATAATTCTAAATAGTATTTTTCAGCATTAATTACCCATGAATCGGGAAATATAACAGAATAAGTGAGGAAATGCTCCCATATTTTGCACATATTATACTTGTTTTTAAATATAGTTTTTCTTATCTGAGTTACAATTACACAATCCTATATGTCTTTTGATAAGAACTGTGAAAAATGCATCCACCCATTTTCACATTCAGAAAGCTTGTTAATAGCATGAAAGTTTGAGCAGTTAGTCTGTGATAAATAGTTTGGCATATGTTAAACATGCTAAAAGAATAATTTATGTCAGTGACAACGTCTGCTTACAAAAGAAGATGTGCTTTCAAATTTCATTTACTCTTTCTGTGCTTATTTCCCAGCATGGCAATGGGATGAACACCAGGCTCCTGTGAGGGTATGCTATCTGCATTACAAAATTGTATCTTGGCCAGAATTCAAGCACAGGAATTTAATTTTTATCCCCAGAAACTTTCTGGCACAAAATCTCTAATGGCAGGTGGACTTAAACTTATGTGGGCATCTGAAGGGAAAGGTCTTTCTTTAGCACTGATAAAATATTAGGTGTGAATGCTGATTGGACTTTCCTTATTGAGCAGTTCTACATTCTATCCCACTATATACCTGTGGCAACCAATATGTATTTAAGTATTTTTGTATAAAACATAAAAATTTGAAATTATTCTGCCCTCTCTATCAGTTGCAAGCTCCGTGAAGACAATAACTCTTCAAATAGTTAAGACCTGAGGCAGACTTTAGCATAGAGTAAATCCTTAATAATTATGTGTGGCCTGAATGCATATGACCAAATCATGGGACAAAAATATCCCCATATATTTACTCTGCATCCCCATATTAAGCAGTTAATGCATCTATGCTTACTGATGGACAGAGGAATTCTATGTGTCATCTAGACAGCAATTTTCATAGTAAAAAGAAAGAATTCTACAGTATCATACATTTTCTTTTAACTGTTTTGTAATTCTTTGAAAACCAACATCAAGCATATTAAGTTATCCTTTATGAGAAAATGGTGTGAAGAAAAGGCTAGTAAAATTTAGTCTTCATGAACTATTCATATCTGAAAATATTTGCTTACTATCAGGAAAAAGAAACAAAATACGTGCATGTCTTGAAATAAAATATTTTTAATGGGTTGATATTTTTGTTTTATTTAATAAACTGCAACTGGAATGTATAATAAAGTGCTTAGTGGGCACAGATTATTAAGCTGCTTCAAAATTGCCTAAGGCAATGTAAATTTAGGTATAAATTATATCGTTCTATATGCCATATAATTTCTATAGGCTTTTGCCTTATTTTCCCTCTGAAGCCTCTTGACATGTATACAGGCTGAATTTTTAAATAAAGACTTTTAGTATCAAGTTCCATAAATTTTGGAGAAAACCATTTTCATGTGCTATTCTTTGAAGTGTTTACTAAAATAACACTTAAAAATTATTTGGGGAACTGTCAAAATCATAAAAAAAAAAAAGGAACACCTGAGAAATTGCCACAACAATAGCCTAAGGAAACAGGACACATAAATGTAATATGGTTTCCTGGATGGGATTCTGAAACAGAAAAAGTTCAACAGACAAATATCAAAAAAATCTCAATAAAGTATGGGGATCATAATAATGTATCAAATTTGGTTCATTAATTAAACTGAAAAAAACTTTATATACCTGCCAGAGCTGAAAAATAGATAAGTAAACATTAGATCATGGAAGCTATATCTCTCACTATCAGAGAAAGAAGTTACAAATAAGCAAAAAGAGGCTAGAACAAACTGTATTATATCAGACTAGAGTTTGAGACATCAGTTAAACTCATGTTTTATGGATAGGTAGAGAGATATATGGATCGACAGACAAACAGGCAAATAGATAATTATAGATATGTACATATGCATGGATCGGGCTACAAACACATACTTCTTAGTTCTATGTGCTGAATGGGGTCTAGAAGCAGTTACATCCCAATAGACTTTCATATCTAAACATGATGCCTTTGGGGAGTTACTAGTTATAGGGCTAAGACACAGAATGTGCAATATTAGCCTGGATTATCTGATTGTGTCAGAAAATAAGAAAATATCAAAAACCAAAGGTGAGGACACATTTCAAAGGGACACAAAAGGTAAGCTGAAAGAGGTCTTGATGAGTATTTGATTTTTCAATTTGAACAACAAAAAATAAATGATGTAACATTGGATTAAAACCCAAAATATAAAAGAAAGAAACAATAACATACTGACATGAATGACTTAAATAACAAATGGGAATAAGAGACACAATTTTCTTATGAAATTCCACATAATATGTAGAGAATTCTGCTTTCAGTACATAGATTTTAATTATTCATCCATTTCTGAGTGTGGAATATTCTTAGTGAGAACAAAGAAGGAAAACAATAGACCTGGTCAACCGTCTCAATTGAGAGATCAAGTTTAACATCCCCAGTGATCAGTCATGCTGATATCATGTGCCCCATCCTATCACTGATGCATCCCATCATGGAATGGGATGAGAAGGCCATTTAATCTCTGCAGTACCTTCCGAAAATTCAATCACCTTAAACAGCACATGAGGAAGACCTAGGACACACCTCAATTGAGAGACACGTAAAAATACTTAAATGATTCCCTTCAAAACTGTCAAGGTCATGACAGGCAAGGAAAGACTGATAAACTGTCACAGTCCAGGGAGGCTATGAGGACATCAATGGCTAAATGAAATGTGATATCCTTTAATGGATCTTGGAATGGAAAAAGTATATAGTAAAAAAACTGATGAAGTCAAAATAAAGCCTGGAGTTTAATAAAAAGTAAGGTGCCAGTGTTAATCTCTTAGTTTGACATGTGTGCCGTAGTTATGTACATATTACTGTTAGAGCAGCAGTTCTCAACCTGTGGGTCCCAACCCACTCGGGGATCAAGCGACCCTTCCACAGGGGTCACCTAAGACCATCGGAAAACACATATATAATTACATATTGTTTTTGTGATTAATCACGATGCTTTAATTATGTTCAATTTGTAATAATGAAAATACATTCTGCCTATCAGATATTTATATTACCATTTGTAACAGTAACAAAATTACAGTTATGAGGCAGCAACGAAAATAATTTTATGGTTGGGGGTCACCACAACATGAGGAACTGTATTAAAGGGTCACGGCATTAGGAGGGTTGAGAACCACTGTATTAGAGGAAGCTAGGTTCAGGTTATATGGAAACTCTGTTCTACCTTAGCAACCTTTCTCTAACTATGCTTGTATTACAAAATAAAAACTATAAACACGAGAGTAATTTTTGTAACTACTCAAAATTTGCTTTCTGTGCATTTGATATTCTGTATATTATAAAAACATATGGGTAAAAGCTAGAAAGCTTTTAAGAGGGGTTGTGCGGTCACGTCCGCGCTGGCGTGTGGGTTAGCGGGGCCCCGCTGTCACATCGGCGCTGGCGCCTGGGTGAGCAGGGCTACCCAGTCACATCCGCGCTGGCGTGTGTGTTAGCGGGGCCCCGCTGTCACATCTGAGCTGGCGCCTAGGTGACCAGGGCTACCCGGTCATGTCAGCGCTGGCGTGTGGGGCAGCGGTGACAGGGAATCACGTCCGCGCTGGGCCTGGGTGAGCGGGGCGGTGCGGTCACGTTTGTGCTGGCATTTGGGTGAGCGGGGCCCCGCTGTCACATCCGAGCTGGCGCCTGGGTGAGCAGGGCAACCCGGTCGCGTCCGCGCTGGCGTGTCGGTGAGCGGGGCTGCTCTGTCAGATCCGCGCTTCCTATGGGTGAACCGGGCGGCCCAGTCATATCGGCACTGGCGTGTGGGTGGTAAGTGGGGCTGCGCGGTCACGTCAGCGCTGACGTGTGGGTTAGCGGGACCCCGCTGTCACATCCGCGCTGCCGCCTGGGTGAGCGGGGCTACCCGGTCAAGTTCGCGCTTGCTTGTGGTAAGCGGGGTTGCGCGGTCACGTCCGCGCTGGCGTGTGTGTTAGCGGGGCCCCGCTGTCACATCCAAGCTGGCGCCTGGGTGAGCAGGGCTACCCGGTCGAGTCCGAGCTGGCGTGTGGGTGAGCGGGGCTGCTCTGTCAGATCCGCGCTTCCTGTGGGTGAACCGGGCTGCCGAGTCACATCGGCAATGGCGTGTGGGTGGTAAGTGGGGTTGGGCGGTCACGTCCACGCTGGCGTGTGGGTTAGCGGGACCCCGCTGTCACATCCGCGCTGGCGCCTGGGTGAGCGGGGCTGCCCGGTCAAGTTCGCGCTTGTTTGTGGTAAGCAGGGTTGCGCGGTCACGTCCGCGCTGGCGTGTGTGTTAGCGGGGCCCCGCTGTCACATCCACGCTGGCGCCTGGGTGAGCAGGGCTACCCGGTCGAGTCCGAGCTGGCGTGTGGGTGAGCGGGGCTGCTCTGTCAGATCCGCGCTTCCTGTGGGTGAACCGGGCTGCCGAGTCACATCGGCAATGGCGTGTGGGTGGTAAGTGGGGTTGGGCGGTCACGTCCACGCTGGCGAGTGGGTTAGCGGGACCCCGCTGTCACATCCGCGCTGGCGCCTGGGTGAGCGGGGCTTCCCGGTCAAGTTTGCGCTTGTTTGTGGTAAGCAGGGTTGCGCGGTCACGTCCGCGCTGGCGTGTGTGTTAGCGGGGCCCCGCTGTCACATCCACGCTGGCGCCTGGGTGAGCAGGGCTACCCGGTCGCGTCCGAGCTTGCGTGTGTGTGAGCGGGGCTGCTCTGTCAGATCCGCGCTTCCTGTGGGTGAACCGGGCTGCGGAGTCACATCGGCAATGGCGTGTGGGTGGTAAGTGGGGTTGCGCGGTCACGTCCGCGCTGGCGTGTGGGTTAGCGGGGCCCCGCTGTCACATCCGCGCTGGCGCCTGGGTGAGCAAGGCTACCCGGTCACATCCATGCTGGCGTGTGTGTTAGCGGGGCCCCGCTGTCACATCCGCGCTGGCGCCTGGGTGAGCAGGGCTACGCGGTCATGTCAGCGCTGGCGTGTGGGGCAGCAGTGCCGGGGATTCACATCCGCGCTGGCGCCTGGGTGAGCGCTGCTGTGCGGTCACGTCTGCTCTGGCGTGTGGGTGAGCAGGGCCCCGCTGTCATATCAGCGCTGTCGCCAGAGTGAGCGGGGCGGGGCGGTCACGTTTGTGCTGGCATTTGGGTGAGCGGGGACCCGCTGTCACGTCCGCGCTGGCGAGTGTGTGAGCGGGTCTGGGGAATCACGTCTGCGGTGGCATTTCCGTTAGGAAGGCCGCGCGGACACATCCGCGCTGGCGTCGTAGTGCGCCGGCCAGGCTGCGCGCTCAAGTCCGCGCTCGCGTCCGCAAGAGCGGGGCCACACGGTCACGTCCGAGCTGGCGTGTGGGTGAGCGGGGCTGCTCTGTCAGATCCGCGCTTCCTGTGGGTGAACCGGGCTGCCCTGTCACACCTGCACTGGAGTGTGGGTGGTAAGTGGGGTTGCGTGGTAACATAAGCGCTGACGTGTGGGTTAGCGGGGCCCCGCTGTCACAACCGCGCTGGCACCTGGTTGAGCAGGGCTACCCAGTGACATCCGTGCTGGCGTGTGTGTTAGTGGGGCCCCGCTGACACATCCGCGCTGGCGCCTGGGTGAGCAGGGCTACCCGGTCGTGTCCGAGCTTGCATGTGGGTGAGCCGGGCTGCTCTGTCAGATCCGCGCTTCCTGTGGGTGAACCGGGCTGCCGAGTCACATCGGCACTGGCGTGTGGGTGGTAAGTGGGGTTGCGCGGTCACGTCCGCGCTGGCGTGTGGGTTAGCGGGGCCCCGCTGTCACAACCGCGCTGGCGCCTGGTTGAGCAGGGCTACCCAGTGACATCCGTGCTGGCGTGTGTGTTAGTGGGTCCCCGCTGTCACATCCGCGCTGGCGCCTGGGTGAGCAGGGCTACCCGGTCATGTCAGCGATGGCGTGTGGGGCCGCGGTGCCGAGGATTCACATCCGCGCTGGCGCCTGGGTGATCGGTGCTCTGCGGTCACTTCTGCGCTGGCGTGTGTGTGAGCGGGGCCCCGCTGTCATATCAGCGCTGTTGCCAGAGTGAGCGGGGCGGGGGCGGTCACGTTTGTGCTGGCATTTGGGTGAGCGGGACCCACTGTCACGTCCGCGCTGGCGTGTGTGTTAGCGGGGCCCCGCGGTCACATCCACGCTGGCGCCTTGGTGAGCAGGGCTACCCGGTCATGTCAGCGCTGGCGTGTGGGGCAGCGGTGCCGAGGATTCACATCCGCGCTGGCGCCTGGGTGATCGGTGCTCTGCGGTCACGTCTGCGCTGGCGTGTGTGTGAGCGGGGCCCCGCTGTCATATCAGCGCTGTCGCCAGAGTGAGCGGGGCGGGGCGGTCACGTTTGTGCTGGCATTTGGGTGAGCGGGACCCGCTGTCACGTCCGCGCTGGCGTGTGTGTTAGCGGGGCACCGCTGTCACATCCACGCTGGCGCCTGGGCGAGCAGGGCTAACCGGTCGCGTCCGAGCTGGCGTGTGGGTGAGCCGGGCTGCTCTGTCAGATCCGCGCTTCCTGTGGGTGAACCGGGCTGCCCAGTCACATCTGCACTGGCGTGTGGGTGGTAAGTGGGGTTGCGCGGTCACGTCCGCGGTGGCGTGTGTGTGAGCGGGTCTGGGGAATCACGTCTGCGGTGGCATTTCCGTTAGGAAGGCCGCGCGGACACATCCGCGCTGGCGTCTTCGTGCGCGGGTCTGGCGGCGCGCTCAAGTCCGCGCTCGAGTCCGCAAGAGCGGGGCCTCAGGGTCACGTCCGAGCTGGCGTGTGGGTGAGCGGGGCTGCTCTGTCAGATCCGCGCTTCCTGTGGGTGAACCGGGCTGCCCAGTCACATCTGCACTGGCGTGTGGGTAGTAACTGGGGCTGCGCATTCACGTCAGCGCTGACGTGTGGGTTAGCGGGACCCCGCTGTCACATCCACGCTGGCGCCTGGGTGAGCAGGGCTACCCGGTCACATCCGTGCTGGCGTGTGTGTTAGCGGGGCCCCGCTATCACACACGCCAGCGCAGACGTGACCGCGCAACCCCGCTTACCACAAGCAAGCGCGAAATTGACCGGGCAGCCCCGCTCACACAGGCGCCAGCGCGGATGTGACAGCGGGGTCCCGCTAACACACACGTCAGCGCTGACGTGACCGCGCAACCCCACTTACCACCCACACGCCAGTGCAGATGTGACTGGGCAGCCCGGTTCACCCACAGGAAGCGCGGATCTGACAGAGCAGCCCCGCTCACCCACACGCCAGCTCGGACGTGACCCTGAGGCCCCGCTCTTGCGGACGCGAGCGCGGACTTGAGCGCGCCGCCAGACCCGCGCACGACGACGCCAGCGCGGATGTTTCCGCGCGGCCTTCCTAACGGAAATGCCACCGAAGACGTGATTCCCCAGACCCGCTCACACACACGCCAGCGCGGACGTGACAGCGGGTCCCCGCTCACCCAAATGCCAGCACAAACGTGACCGCCCCGCCCCCTCACTCTGGCGACAGCGCTGATATGACAGCGGGGCCCCGCTCACGCACACGCCAGCGCAGACGTGACCGCACAGCACCATCACCCAGGCGCCAGCGCGGATGTGAATCCCCGGCACCGCTGCCCCACACTCCAGCGCTGACATAACCGGGTAGCCCTGCTCACCCAGGCGCCAGCGCGGATGGGCGAGCAGGGCTACCCGGTTGCGTCCGAGCTGGCGTGTGCGTGAGCCGGGCTGCTCTGTCAGATCCGCGCTTCCTGTGGGTGAACCGGGCTGCCCAGTCACATCTGCACTGGCGTGTGGGTGGTAAGTGGGGTTGCGCGGTCACATCCGCGCTGGCGCCTGGGTGATCGGTGCTGTGCGGTCACGTCTGCGCTGGCGTGTGTGTGAGCGGGGCCCCGCTGTCATATCAGCGCTGTCGCCAGAGTGAGCGGGGCGGGGCGGTCACGTTTGTGCTGGCATTTGGGTAGCGGGGACCCGCTGTCACGTCCGCGCTGGCGCCTGTGTGAGCGGGGCTGCACGGTCAAGTTCGCGCTTGCTTGCGGTAAGCGGGTTTGCGCGGTCACGTCCGCGCTGGCGTGTGTGTTAGCGGGGCCCCGCTGTCACATCCACGCTGGCGCCTGGGCGAGCAGGGCTAACCGGTCACGTCCGAGCTGGCGTGTGGGTGAGCCGGGCTGCTCTGTCAGATTCGCGCTTCCTGTGGGTGAACCGGGCTGCCCAGTCACATCTGCACTGGCGTGTGGGTGGTAAGTGGGGTTGCGCGGTCACGTCCGCGGTGGCGTGTGTGTGAGCGGGTCTGGGGAATCACGTCTGCAGTGGAATTTCCGTTAGGAAGGCCGCGCGGAAACATCCGCGCTGGCGTCGTCGTGCGCGGGTCTGGCGGCGCGCTCAAGTCCGCGCTCACGTCCGCAAGAGCGGGGCCTCACGGTCACGTCCGAGCTGGCGTGTGGGTGAGCGGGGCTGCTCTATCAGATCCGCGCTTCCTGTGGGTAAACCGGGCTGCCCAGTCACATCTGTACTGGCGTGTGGGTAGTAACTGGGGCTGCGCATTCACGTCAGCGCTGACGTGTGGGTTAGCGGGACACCGCTGTCACATCCACGCTGGCGCCTGGGCGAGCAGGGCTAACCGGTCACGTCTGAGCTGCGTGTGTGTTAGCGGGGCCCCGCTGTCACATCCACGCTGGCGCCTGGGTGAGCAGGGCTACCCGGTCGCGTCCGAGCTGGCGTGTGGGTGAGCCGGGCTGCTCTGTCAGATCGGCGCTTTCTGTGGGTGAACCGGGCTGCCGAGTCACATCGGCACTGGCGTGTGGGTGGTAAGTGGGGTTGCGCGGTCACGTCCGCGCTGGCGTGTGGTTTAGCGGGGCCCCGCTGTCACATCCGCGCTGGCGCCTGGGTGAGCAGGGCTACCCGGTCAAGTCAGCGCTGGCGTGTGGGGCAGCGGTGCCGGGGATTCACATCCGCGCTGGCGCCTGGGTGAGCGGTGCTGTGCGGTCACGTCCGCGCTCGCGTGTGGGTTAGCGGGGCCCCGCTGTCACATCCGCGCTGGCGCCTGGGTGAGCAGGGCTACCCGGTCACATCTGTGCTGGCGTGTGTGTTAGCGGGACCCCGCTGTCACATCCGCGCTGGCGCCTGGGTGAGCAGGGCTACCCGGTCATGTCAGCGCTGGCGTGTGGGGCAGCGGTGCCGGGGAATCACATCCGCGCTGGCGCCTGGGTGATCGGTGCTGTGCGGTCACGTCTGCGCTGGCGTGTGTGTGAGCGGGGCCCCGCTGTCATATCAGCGCTGTCGCCAGAGTGAGCGGGGCGGGGCGGTCACGTTTGTGCTGGCATTTGGGTAGCGGGGACCCGCTGTCACGTCCGCGCTGGCGCCTGTGTGAGCGGGGCTGCCCGGTCAAGTTCGCGCTTGCTTGCGGTAAGCGGGTTTGCGCGGTCACGTCCGCGCTGGCGTGTGTGTTAGCGGGGCCCCGCTGTCACATCCACGCTGGCGCCTGGGCGAGCAGGGCTAACCGGTCACGTCCGAGCTGGCGTGTGGGTGAGCCGGGCTGCTCTGTCAGATCCGCGCTTCCTGTGGGTGAACCGGGCTGCCCAGTCACATCTGCACTGGCGTGTGGGTGGTAAGTGGGGTTGCGCGGTCACGTCCGCGGTGGCGTGTGTGTGAGCGGGTCTGGGGAATCACGTCTGCGGTGGCATTTCCGTTAGGAAGGCCGCGCGGACACATCCGCGCTGGCGTCGTCGTGCGCGGGTCTGGCGGCGCGCTCAAGTCCGCGCTCGCGTCCGCAAGAGCGGGGCCTCACGGTCACGTCCGAGCTGGCGTGTGGGTGAGCGGGGCTGCTCTATCAGATCCGCGCTTCCTGTGGGTAAACCGGGCTGCCCAGTCACATCTGTACTGGCGTGTGGGTAGTAACTGGGGCTGCGCATTCACTTCAGCGCTGACGTGTGGGTTAGCGGGACACCGCTGTCACATCCGCGCTGGCGCCTGGGCGAGCAGGGCTACCCGGTCACGTCCGAGCTGGCGTGTGGGTGAGCCAGGCTGCTCTGTCAGATCCGCGCTTCCTGTTGGTGAACCGGGCTGCCGAGTCACATCGGCACTGGCGTGTGGGTGGTAAGTGGGGTTGCGCGGTCACGTCCGCGCTGGCGTGTGTGTTAGCGGGGCCCCGCTGTCACATCCACGCTGGCGCCTGGGTGAGCAGGGCTACCCGGTCGCGTCCGAGCTGGCGTGTGGGTGAGCCGGGCTGCTCTGTCAGATCCGCGCTTCCTGTGGGTGAACCGGGCTGCCGAGTCACATCGGCACTGGCGTGTGGGTGGTAAGTGGGGTTGCGCGGTCACGTCCGCGCTGGCGTGTGCGTTAGCGGGGCCCCGCTGTCACATCCGCCCTGGCGCCTGGGTGAGCAGGGCTACCCGGTCACATCCGTGCTGGCGTGTGTGTTAGCGGGGCCCCGCTGTCACATCCGCGCTGGCGCCTGGGTGAGCAGGGCTACCCGGTCATGTCAGCGCTGGCGTGTGGGGCAGCGGTGCCGGGGATTCACATCCGCGCTGGCGCCTGGGTGAGCGGTGCTGTGCGGTCACGTCAGCGCTGGCGTGTGGGTGAGCGGGGCCCCGCTGTCATATCAGCGCTGTCGCCTGTGTGAGCGGGGCTGCCCGGTCAAGTTCGCGCTTGCTTGCGGTAAGCAGGTTTGCGCGGTCACGTCCGCGCTGGCGTGTGTGTTAGCGGGGCCCCGCTGTCACATCCACGCTGGCGCCTGGGCGAGCAGGGCTAACCGGTCGCGTCCGAGCTGGCGTGTGTGTGAGCCGGGCTGCTCTGTCAGATCCGCGCTTCCTGTGGGTGAACCGGGCTGCCCAGTCACATCTGCACTGGCGTGTGGGTGGTAAGTGGGGTTGCGCGGTCACGTCCGCGGTGGCGTGTGTGTGAGCGGGTCTGGGGAATCACGTCTGCGGTGGCATTTCCGTTAGGAAGGCCGCGCGGACACATCCGCGCTGGCGTCGTCGTGCGCGGGTCTGGCGGCGCGCTCAAGTCCGCGCTCGAGTCCGCAAGAGCGGGGCCTCACGGTCACGTCCGAGCTGGCGTGTGGGTGAGCGGGGCTGCTCTGTCAGATCCGCGCTTCCTGTGGGTGAACCGGGCTGCCCAGTCACATCTGCACTGGCGTGTGGGTAGTAACTGGGGCTGCGCATTCACGTCAGCGCTGACGTGTGGGTTAGCGGGACCCCGCTGTCACATCCACGCTGGCGCCTGGGTGAGCAGGGCTACCCGGTCACATCCGTGCTGGCGTGTGTGTTAGCGGGGCCCCGCTATCACACACGCCAGCGCAGACGTGACCGCGCAATCCCGCTTACCACAAGCAAGCGCGAAATTGACCGGGCAGCCCCGATTACCCAGGCGCCAGCGCGGATGTGACAGCGGGGTCCCGCTAACCCACACGTCAGCGCTGACGTGACCGCGCAACCCCACTTACCACCCACACGCCAGTGCCGATGTGACTGGGCAGCCCGGTTCACCCACAGGAAGCGCGGATCTGACAGAGCAGCCCCGCTCACCCACACGCCAGCTCGGACGTGACCCTGAGGCCCCGCTCTTGCGGACGCGAGCGCGGACTTGAGCGCGCCGCCAGACCCGCGCACGACGACGCCAGCGCGGATGTTTCCGCGCGGCCTTCCTAACGGAAATGCCACCGAAGACGTGATTCCCCAGACCCGCTCACACACACGCCAGCGCGGACGTGACAGCGGGTCCCCGCTCACCCAAATGCCAGCACAAACGTGACCGCCCCGCCCCCTCACTCTGGCGACAGCGCTGATATGACAGCGGGGCCCCGCTCACGCACACGCCAGCGCAGACGTGACCGCACAGCACCATCACCGAGGCGCCAGCGCGGATGTGAATCCCCGGCACCGCTGCCCCACACTCCAGCACTGACATAACCGGGTAGCCCTGCTCACCCAGGCGCCAGCGCGGATGGGCGAGCAGGGCTACCCGGTTGCGTCCGAGCTGGCGTGTGCGTGAGCCGGGCTGCTCTGTCAGATCCGCGCTTCCTGTGGGTGAACCGGGCTGCCCAGTCACATCTGCACTGGCGTGTGGGTGGTAAGTGGGGTTGCGCGGTCACATCCGCGCTGGCGTGTGTGTGAGCGGGACCCCGCTGTCACATCCGCGCTGGCGCCTGGGTGAGCAGGGCTACCCGGTCATGTCAGCGCTGGCGTGTGGGGCAGCGGTGCCGGGGAATCACATCCGCGCTGGCGCCTGGGTGATCGGTGCTGTGCGGTCACGTCTGCGCTGGCGTGTGTGTGAGCGGGGCCCCGCTGTCATATCAGCGCTGTCGCCAGAGTGAGCGGGGCGGGGCGGTCACGTTTGTGCTGGCATTTGGGTAGCGGGGACCCGCTGTCACGTCCGCGCTGGCGCCTGTGTGAGCGGGGCTGCCCGGTCAAGTTCGCGCTTGCTTGCGGTAAGCGGGTTTGCGCGGTCACGTCCGCGCTGGCGTGTGTGTTAGCGGGGCCCCGCTGTCACATCCACGCTGGCGCCTGGGCGAGCAGGGCTAACCGGTCACGTCCGAGCTGGCGTGTGGGTGAGCCGGGCTGCTCTGTCAGATCCGCGCTTCCTGTGGGTGAACCGGGCTGCCCAGTCACATCTGCACTGGCGTGTGGGTGGTAAGTGGGGTTGCGCGGTCACGTCCGCGGTGGCGTGTGTGTGAGCGGGTCTGGGGAATCACGTCTGCGGTGGCATTTCCGTTAGGAAGGCCGCGCGGACACATCCGCGCTGGCGTCGTCGTGCGCGGGTCTGGCGGCGCGCTCAAGTCCGCGCTCGCGTCCGCAAGAGCGGGGCCTCACGGTCACGTCCGAGCTGGCGTGTGGGTGAGCGGGGCTGCTCTGTCAGATCCGCGCTTCCTGTGGGTGAACCGGGCTGCCCAGTCACATCTGCACTGGCGTGTGGGTAGTAACTGGGGCTGCGCATTCACGTCAGCGCTGACGTGTGGGTTAGCGGGACCCCGCTGTCACATCCACGCTGGCGCCTGGGTGAGCAGGGCTACCCGGTCACATCCGTGCTGGCGTGTGTGTTAGCGGGGCCCCGCTATCACACACGCCAGCGCAGACGTGACCGCGCAACCCCGCTTACCACAAGCAAGCGCGAAATTGACCGGGCAGCCCCGATTACCCAGGCGCCAGCGCGGATGTGACAGCGGGGTCCCGCTAACCCACACGTCAGCGCTGACGTGACCGCGCAACCCCACTTACCACCCACACGCCAGTGCCGATGTGACTGGGCAGCCCGGTTCACCCACAGGAAGCGCGGATCTGACAGAGCAGCCCCGCTCACCCACACGCCAGCTCGGACGTGACCCTGAGGCCCCGCTCTTGCGGACGCGAGCGCGGACTTGAGCGCGCCGCCAGACCCGCGCACGACGACGCCAGCGCGGATGTTTCCGCGCGGCCTTCCTAACGGAAATGCCACCGAAGACGTGATTCCCCAGACCCGCTCACACACACGCCAGCGCGGACGTGACAGCGGGTCCCCGCTCACCCAAATGCCAGCACAAACGTGACCGCCCCGCCCCCTCACTCTGGCGACAGCGCTGATATGACAGCGGGGCCCCGCTCACGCACACGCCAGCGCAGACGTGACCGCACAGCACCATCACCCAGGCGCCAGCGCGGATGTGAATCCCCGGCACCGCTGCCCCACACTCCAGCGCTGACATAACCGGGTAGCCCTGCTCACCCAGGCGCCAGCGCGGATGGGCGAGCAGGGCTACCCGGTTGCGTCCGAGCTGGCGTGTGCGTGAGCCGGGCTGCTCTGTCAGATCCGCGCTTCCTGTGGGTGAACCGGGCTGCCCAGTCACATCTGCACTGGCGTGTGGGTGGTAAGTGGGGTTGCGCGGTCACATCCGCGCTGGCGCCTGGGTGATCGGTGCTGTGCGGTCACGTCTGCGCTGGCGTGTGTGTGAGCGGGGCCCCGCTGTCATATCAGCGCTGTCGCCAGAGTGAGCGGGGCGGGGCGGTCACGTTTGTGCTGGCATTTGGGTAGCGGGGACCCGCTGTCACGTCCGCGCTGGCGCCTGTGTGAGCGGGGCTGCACGGTCAAGTTCGCGCTTGCTTGCGGTAAGCGGGTTTGCGCGGTCACGTCCGCGCTGGCGTGTGTGTTAGCGGGGCCCCGCTGTCACATCCACGCTGGCGCCTGGGCGAGCAGGGCTAACCGGTCACGTCCGAGCTGGCGTGTGGGTGAGCCGGGCTGCTCTGTCAGATTCGCGCTTCCTGTGGGTGAACCGGGCTGCCCAGTCACATCTGCACTGGCGTGTGGGTGGTAAGTGGGGTTGCGCGGTCACGTCCGCGGTGGCGTGTGTGTGAGCGGGTCTGGGGAATCACGTCTGCAGTGGAATTTCCGTTAGGAAGGCCGCGCGGAAACATCCGCGCTGGCGTCGTCGTGCGCGGGTCTGGCGGCGCGCTCAAGTCCGCGCTCACGTCCGCAAGAGCGGGGCCTCACGGTCACGTCCGAGCTGGCGTGTGGGTGAGCGGGGCTGCTCTATCAGATCCGCGCTTCCTGTGGGTAAACCGGGCTGCCCAGTCACATCTGTACTGGCGTGTGGGTAGTAACTGGGGCTGCGCATTCACGTCAGCGCTGACGTGTGGGTTAGCGGGACACCGCTGTCACATCCACGCTGGCGCCTGGGCGAGCAGGGCTAACCGGTCACGTCTGAGCTGCGTGTGTGTTAGCGGGGCCCCGCTGTCACATCCACGCTGGCGCCTGGGTGAGCAGGGCTACCCGGTCGCGTCCGAGCTGGCGTGTGGGTGAGCCGGGCTGCTCTGTCAGATCGGCGCTTCCTGTGGGTGAACCGGGCTGCCGAGTCACATCGGCACTGGCGTGTGGGTGGTAAGTGGGGTTGCGCGGTCACGTCCGCGCTGGCGTGTGGTTTAGCGGGGCCCCGCTGTCACATCCGCGCTGGCGCCTGGGTGAGCAGGGCTACCCGGTCAAGTCAGCGCTGGCGTGTGGGGCAGCGGTGCCGGGGATTCACATCCTCGCTGGCGCCTGGGTGAGCGGTGCTGTGCGGTCACGTCCGCGCTCGCGTGTGGGTTAGCGGGGCCCCGCTGTCACATCCGCGCTGGCGCCTGGGTGAGCAGGGCTACCCGGTCACATCTGTGCTGGCGTGTGTGTTAGCGGGGCCCCGCTGTCACATCCGCGCTGGCGCCTGGGTGAGCAGGGCTACCCGGTCATGTCAGCGCTGGCGTGTGGGGCAGCGGTGCCGGGGAATCACATCCGCGCTGGCGCCTGGGTGATCGGTGCTGTGCGGTCACGTCTGCGCTGGCGTGTGTGTGAGCGGGGCCCCGCTGTCATATCAGCGCTGTCGCCAGAGTGAGCGGGGCGGGGCGGTCACGTTTGTGCTGGCATTTGGGTAGCGGGGACCCGCTGTCACGTCCGCGCTGGCGCCTGTGTGAGCGGGGCTGCCCGGTCAAGTTCGCGCTTGCTTGCGGTAAGCGGGTTTGCGCGGTCACGTCCGCGCTGGCGTGTGTGTTAGCGGGGCCCCGCTGTCACATCCACGCTGGCGCCTGGGCGAGCAGGGCTAACCGGTCACGTCCGAGCTGGCGTGTGGGTGAGCCGGGCTGCTCTGTCAGATCCGCGCTTCCTGTGGGTGAACCGGGCTGCCCAGTCACATCTGCACTGGCGTGTGGGTGGTAAGTGGGGTTGCGCGGTCACGTCCGCGGTGGCGTGTGTGTGAGCGGGTCTGGGGAATCACGTCTGCGGTGGCATTTCCGTTAGGAAGGCCGCGCGGACACATCCGCGCTGGCGTCGTCGTGCGCGGGTCTGGCGGCGCGCTCAAGTCCGCGCTCGCGTCCGCAAGAGCGGGGCCTCACGGTCACATCCGAGCTGGCGTGTTGGTGAGCGGGGCTGCTCTATCAGATCCGCGCTTCCTGTGGGTAAACCGGGCTGCCCAGTCACATCTGTACTGGCGTGTGGGTAGTAACTGGGGCTGCGCATTCACGTCAGCGCTGACGTGTGGGTTAGCGGGACACCGCTGTCACATCCGCGCTGGCGCCTGGGCGAGCAGGGCTACCCGGTCACGTCCGAGCTGGCGTGTGGGTGAGCCAGGCTGCTCTGTCAGATCCGCGCTTCCTGTGGGTGAACCGGGCTGCCCAGTCACATCTGCACTGGCGTGTGGGTAGTAACTGGGGCTGCGCATTCACGTCAGCGCTGACGTGTGGGTTAGCGGGACCCCGCCGTCACATCCACGCTGGCGCCTGGGCGAGCAGGGCTACCCGGTCACGTCCGAGCTGGCGTGTGGGTGAGCCAGGCTGCTCTGTCAGATCCGCGCTTCCTGTGGGTGAACCGGGCTGCCCAGTCACATCTGCACTGGCGTGTGGGTAGTAACTGGGGCTGCGCATTCACGTCAGCGCTGACGTGTGGGTTAGCGGGACCCCGCTGTCACATCCGCGCTGGCGCCTGGGTGAGCAGGGCTACCCGGTCACATCCGCGCTGGCGCCTGGGTGAGCAGGGCTACCCGGTCATGTCAGCGCTGGCGTGTGGGGCAGCGGTGCCGGGGAATCACATCCGCGCTGGCGCCTGGGTGATCGGTGCTGTGCGGTCACGTCTGCGCTGGCGTGTGTGTGAGCGGGGCCCCGCTGTCATATCAGCGCTGTCGCCAGAGTGAGCGGGGCGGGGCGGTCACGTTTGTGCTGGCATTTGGGTAGCGGGGACCCGCTGTCACGTCCGCGCTGGCGCCTGTGTGAGCGGGGCTGCCCGGTCAAGTTCGCGCTTGCTTGCGGTAAGCGGGTTTGCGCGGTCACGTCCGCGCTGGCGTGTGTGTTAGCGGGGCCCCGCTGTCACATCCACGCTGGCGCCTGGGCGAGCAGGGCTAACCGGTCACGTCCGAGCTGGCGTGTGGGTGAGCCGGGCTGCTCTGTCAGATTCGCGCTTCCTGTGGGTGAACCGGGCTGCCCAGTCACATCTGCACTGGCGTGTGGGTG
Organism: Furipterus horrens; assembly: GCF_987537825.1. Taxonomy (NCBI): domain Eukaryota; kingdom Metazoa; phylum Chordata; class Mammalia; order Chiroptera; family Furipteridae; genus Furipterus; species Furipterus horrens. Next base: position 17,201,680 of record NW_028327171.1, read on the forward strand.
GTAAGTGGGGTTGCGCGGTCACGTCCGCGGTGGCGTGTGTGTGAGCGGGTCTGGGGAATCACGTCTGCTGTGGCATTTCCGTTAGGAAGGCCGCGCGGAAACATCCGCGCTGGCGTCGTCGTGCGCGGGTCTGGCGGCACGCTCAAGTCCGCGCTCACGTCCGCAAGAGCGGGGCCTCACGGTCACGTCCGAGCTGGCGTGTGGGTGAGCGGGGCTGCTCTATCAGATCCGCGCTTCCTGTGGGTAAACCGGGCTGCCCAGTCACATCTGTACTGGCGTGTGGGTAGTAACTGGGGCTGCGCATTCACGTCAGCGCTGACGTGTGGGTTAGCGGGACACCGCTGTCACATCCACGCTGGCGCCTGGGCGAGCAGGGCTAACCGGTCACGTCTGAGCTGCGTGTGTGTTAGCGGGGCCCCGCTGTCACATCCACGCTGGCGCCTGGGTGAGCAGGGCTACCCGGTCGCGTCCGAGCTGGCGTGTGGGTGAGCCGGGCTGCTCTGTCAGATCGGCGCTTCCTGTGGGTGAACCGGGCTGCCGAGTCACATCGGCACTGGCGTGTGGGTGGTAAGTGGGGTTGCGCGGTCACGTCCGCGCTGGCGTGTGGTTTAGCGGGGCCCCGCTGTCACATCCGCGCTGGCGCCTGGGTGAGCAGGGCTACCCGGTCAAGTCAGCGCTGGCGTGTGGGGCAGCGGTGCCGGGGATTCACATCCTCGCTGGCGCCTGGGTGAGCGGTGCTGTGCGGTCACGTCCGCGCTCGCGTGTGGGTTAGCGGGGCCCCGCTGTCACATCCGCGCTGGCGCCTGGGTGAGCAGGGCTACCCGGTCACATCTGTGCTGGCGTGTGTGTTAGCGGGGCCCCGCTGTCACATCCGCGCTGGCGCCTGGGTGAGCAGGGCTACCCGGTCATGTCAGCGCTGGCGTGTGGGGCAGCGGTGCCGGGGAATCACATCCGCGCTGGCGCCTGGGTGATCGGTGCTGTGCGGTCACGTCTGCGCTGGCGTGTGTGTGAGCGGGGCCCCGCTGTCATATCAGCGCTGTCGCCAGAGTGAGCGGGGCGGGGCGGTCACGTTTGTGCTGGCATTTGGGTAGCGGGGACCCGCTGTCACGTCCGCGCTGGCGCCTGTGTGAGCGGGGCTGCCCGGTCAAGTTCGCGCTTGCTTGCGGTAAGCGGGTTTGCGCGGTCACGTCCGCGCTGGCGTGTGTGTTAGCGGGGCCCCGCTGTCACATCCACGCTGGCGCCTGAGCGAGCAGGGCTAACCGGTCGCGTCCGAGCTGGCGTGTGGGTGAGCCGGGCTGCTCTGTCAGATCCGCGCTTCCTGTGGGTGAACCGGGCTGCCCAGTCACATCTGCACTGGCGTGTGGGTGGTAAGTGGGGTTGCGCGGTCACGTCCGCGGTGGCGTGTGTGTGAGCGGGTCTGGGGAATCACGTCTGCGGTGGCATTTCCGTTAGGAAGGCCGCGCGGACACATCCGCGCTGGCGTCGTCGTGCGCGGGTCTGGCGGCGCGCTCAAGTCCGCGCTCGAGTCCGCAAGAGCGGGGCCTCACGGTCACGTCCGAGCTGGCGTGTGGGTGAGCGGGGCTGCTCTGTCAGATCCGCGCTTCCTGTGGGTAAACCGGGCTGCCCAGTCACATCGGCACTGGCGTGTGGGTGGTAAGTGGGGTTGCGCGGTCACGTCAGCGCTGACGTGTGGGTTAGCGGGACCCCGCTGTCACATCCGCGCTGGCGCCTTTGTGAGCGGGGATGGCCGGTCAATTTCGCGCTGGCTTGTGGTAAGCGGGGTTGCGCGGTCACGTCTGCGCTGGCGTGTGTGATAGCGGGGCCCCGCTAACACACACGCCAGCACGGATGTGACCGGGTAGCCCTGCTCACCCAGGCGCCAGCGTGGATGTGACAGCGGGGTCCCGCTAACCCACACGTCAGCGCTGACGTGAATGCGCAGCCCCAGTTACTACCCACACGCCAGTGCAGATGTGACTGGGCAACCCGGTTCACCCACAGGAAGCGCGGATCTGACAGAGCAGCCCCGCTCACCCACACGCCAGCTCGGACGTGACCCTGAGGCCCCGCTCTTGCGGACGCGAGCGCGGACTTGAGCGCGCCGCCAGACCCGCGCACGACGACGCCAGCGCGGATGTTTCCGCGCGGCCTTCCTAACGGAAATGCCACCGAAGACGTGATTCCCCAGACCCGCTCACACACACGCCAGCTCGGACGTAACAGCGGGTCCCCGCTCACCCAAATGCCAGTACAAACGTGACCGCCCTGCCCCCTCACTCTGGCGGCAGCGCTGATATGACAGCGGGGCCCCGCTCACGCACACGCCAGCGCAGACGTGACCGCACAGCACCATCACCCAGGCGCCAGCGCGGATGTGAATCCCCGGCACCGCTGCCCCACACTCCAGCGCTGACATAACCGGGTAGCCCTGCTCACCCAGGAGCCAGCGCGGATGGGCGAGCAGGGCTACCCGGTTGCGTCCGAGCTGGCGTGTGCGTGAGCCGGGCTGCTCTGTCAGATCCGCGCTTCCTGTGGGTGAACTGGGCTGCCCAGTCACATCTGCACTGGCGTGTGGGTGGTAAGTGGGGTTGCGCGGTCACATCCGCGCTGGCGTGTGTGTGAGCGGGACCCCGCTGTCACATCCGCGCTGGCGCCTGGGTGAGCAGGGCTACCCGGTCATGTCAGCGCTGGCGTGTGGGGCAGCGGTGCCGGGGAATCACATCCGCGCTGGCGCCTGGGTGATCGGTGCTGTGCGGTCACGTCTGCGCTGGCGTGTGTGTGAGCGGGGCCCCGCTGTCATATCAGCGCTGTCGCCAGAGTGAGCGGGGCGGGGCGGTCACGTTTGTGCTGGCATTTGGGTAGCGGGGACCCGCTGTCACGTCCGCGCTGGCGCCTGTGTGAGCGGGGCTGCCCGGTCAAGTTCGCGCTTGCTTGCGGTAAGCGGGTTTGCGCGGTCACGTCCGCGCTGGCGTGTGTGTTAGCGGGGCCCCGCTGTCACATCCACGCTGGCGCCTGGGCGAGCAGGGCTAACCGGTCGCGTCCGAGCTGGCGTGTGGGTGAGCCGGGCTGCTCTGTCAGATCCGCGCTTCCTGTGGGTGAACCGGGCTGCCCAGTCACATCTGCACTGGCGTGTGGGTGGTAAGTGGGGTTGCGCGGTCACGTCCGCGGTGGCGTGTGTGTGAGCGGGTCTGGGGAATCACGTCTGCGGTGGCATTTCCGTTAGGAAGGCCGCGCGGACACATCCGCGCTGGCGTCGTCGTGCGCGGGTCTGGCGGCGCGCTCAAGTCCGCGCTCGCGTCCGCAAGAGCGGGGCCTCACAGTCACGTCCGAGCTGGCGTGTGGGTGAGCGGGGCTGCTCTATCAGATCCGCGCTTCCTGTGGGTAAACCAGGCTGCCCAGTCACATCTGTACTGGCGTGTGGGTAGTAACTGGGGCTGCGCATTCACGTCAGCGCTGACGTGTGGGTTAGCGGGACACCGCTGTCACATCCACGCTGGCGCCTGGGCGAGCAGGGCTAACCGGTCACGTCTGAGCTGCGTGTGTGTTAGCGGGGCCCCGCTGTCACATCCACGCTGGCGCCTGGGTGAGCAGGGCTACCCGGTCGCGTCCGAGCTGGCGTGTGGGTGAGCCGGGCTGCTCTGTCAGATCGGCGCTTCCTGTGGGTGAACCGGGCTGCCGAGTCACATCGGCACTGGCGTGTGGGTGGTAAGTGGGGTTGCGCGGTCACGTCCGCGCTGGCGTGTGGTTTAGCGGGGCCCCGCTGTCACATCCGCGCTGGCGCCTGGGTGAGCAGGGCTACCCGGTCAAGTCAGCGCTGGCGTGTGGGGCAGCGGTGCCGGGGATTCACATCCGCGCTGGCGCCTGGGTGAGTGGTGCTGTGCGGTCACGTCCGCGCTCGCGTGTTGGTTAGCGGGGCCCCGCTGTCACATCCGCGCTGGCGCCTGGGTGAGCAGGGCTACCCGGTCACATCTGTGCTGGCGTGTGTGTTAGCGGGGCCCCGCTGTCACATCCGCGCTGGCGCCTGGTTGAGCAGGGCTACCCGGTCATGTCAGCGCTGGCGTGTGGGGCAGCGGTGCCGGGGAATCACATCCGCGCTGGCGCCTGGGTGATCGGTGCTGTGCGGTCACGTCTGCGCTGGCGTGTGTGTGAGCGGGGCCCCGCTGTCATATCAGCGCTGTCGCCAGAGTGAGCGGGGCGGGGCGGTCACGTTTGTGCTGGCATTTGGGTAGCGGGGACCCGCTGTCACGTCCGCGCTGGCGCCTGTGTGAGCCGGGCTGCCCGGTCAAGTTCGCGCTTGCTTGCGGTAAGCGGGTTTGCGCGGTCACGTCCGCGCTGGCGTGTGTGTTAGCGGGGCCCCGCTGTCACATCCACGCTGGCGCCTGGGCGAGCAGGGCTAACCGGTCGCGTCCGAGCTGGCGTGTGGGTGAGCCAGGCTGCTCTGTCAGATCCGCGCTTCCTGTGGGTGAACCGGGCTGCCCCGTCACATCTGCACTGGCGTGTGGGTGGTAAGTGGGGTTGCGCGGTCACGTCCGCGGTGGCGTGTGTGTGAGCGGGTCTGGGGAATCACGTCTGCGGTGGCATTTCCGTTAGGAAGGCCGCGCGGACACATCCGCGCTGGCGTCGTCGTGCGCGGGTCTGGCGGCGCGCTCAAGTCCGCGCTCGAGTCCGCAAGAGCGGGGCCTCACGGTCACGTCCGAGCTGGCGTGTGGGTGAGCGGGGCTGCTCTGTCAGATCCGCGCTTCCTGTGGGTGAACCGGGCTGCCCAGTCACATCTGCACTGGCGTGTGGGTAGTAATTCGGGCTGCGCATTCACGTCAGCGCTGACGTGTGGGTTAGCGGGACCCCGCTGTCACATCCACGCTGGCGCCTGGGTGAGCAGGGCTACCCGGTCACATCCGTGCTGGCGTGTGTGTTAGCGGGGCCCCGCTATCACACACGCCAGCGCAGACGTGACCGCGCAACTCCGCTTACCACAAGCCAGCGCGAAATTGTCCGGGCAGCCCCGCTCACACAGGCGCCAGCGCGAATGTGACAGCGGGGTCCCGCTAACCCACACGTCAGCGCTGACGTGACCGCGCAACCCCACTTACCACCCACACGCCAGTGCCGATGTGACTGGGCAGCCCGGTTCACCCACAGGAAGCGCGGATCTGACAAAGCAGCCCCGCTCACCCACTCGCCAGCTCGGACATGACCGTGAGGCCCCGCTCATGCGGACTCAAGTGAGGACTTGAGCGCGCGGCTAGACCCGCGCACGACGACGCCAGCGCGGGTGTGGCCGCGCGGCCTTGCTAACGGAAATGCCACCGCGGACGTGATTCCCCAGACCCGCTCACTCACACGCCAGCGCGGACATGACAGCGGGTCCCCGCTCACCCAAATGCCAGCACAAACGTGACCGCACCGCCCCGCTCACTCTGGCGCCAGCGCTGATATGACAGTGGGGCTCCGTTCACCCACACCCCAGCGCAGAGGTGACCGCCAGCGCTGACATGACCGGGTAGCCCTGCTTACCCAGGCGCCAGCGCGGATGTGACAGCGGGGCCCCGCTAACCCACACGCCAGCGCGGATGTGACCGGGTAGCCCTTCTCACTCAGGCGCCAGCGCGGATATGACAGCGGGGCCCCGCTAACCCACACGCCAGCGCGGACGTGACCGGGTAGCCCTGCTCACCCAGGCGCCAGCGTGGATGTGACAGCGGGTCCCCGCTAACCCACACGCCAGCGCGGACGTGACCGCGCAACCCCTCTTACCACCCACACGCCAGTGCCGATGTGACTGGGCAGCCTGGTTCACCCACAGGAAGCGCGGATCTGACAGAGCGGCCCCGCTCACCCACACGCCAGCTCAGACGCGACCGGGTAGCCCTGCTCACCCAGGCGCCAGCGCTGATGTGACAGCGGGGCCCCGCTAACACACACGCCAGCGCGGAAGTGAACGCGCTACCCCCGCTTACCACAAGCAAGCGCGAACTTGACCTGGCAGCCCCGATTACCCAGGCGCCAGCGCGATTGTGACAGCGGGGCCCCGCTATCCCACACGCCAGCGCGGACGTGACCGCGCAACCCCTCTTACCACCCACACGCCAGTGCAGATGTGACTGGGCAGCCCGGTTCACCCACAGGAAGCGCGGATCTGACAGAGCAGCCCCGCTCACCCACACGGCAGCTCGGACGTGACCCTGAGGCCCCGCTCTTGCGGACGCGAGCGCGGACTTGAGCGCGCCGCCAGACCCGCGCACGACGACGCCAGCGCGGATGTTTCCGCGCGGCCTTCCTAACGGAAATGCCACCGCAGACGTGATTCCCCAGACCCGCTCACACACACGCCAGCGCGGACGTGACAGCGGGTCCCCGCTCACCCAAATGCCAGCACAAACGTGACCGCCCCGCCCCCTCACTCTGGCGACAGCGCTGATATGACAGCGGGGCCCCGCTCACGCACACGCCAGCGCAGACGTGACCGCACAGCACCATCACCCAGGCGCCAGCGCGGATGTGAATCCCCGGCACCGCTGCCCCACACTCCAGCGCTGACATAACCGGGTAGCCCTGCTCACCCAGGCGCCAGCGCGGATGGGCGAGCAGGGCTACCCGGTTGCGTCCGAGCTGGCGTGTGCGTGAGCGGGGCTGCTCTGTCAGATCCGCGCTTCCTGTGGGTGAACCGGGCTGCCCAGTCACATCTGCACTGGCGTGTGGGTGGTAAGTGGGGTTGCGCGGTCACGTCCGCGCTGACGTGTGGGTTAGCGGGACCCCGCTGTCACATCCACGCTGGCGCCTGGGTGAGCAGGGCTACCCGGTCACATCCGCGCTGGCGCCTGTGTGAGCGGGGCTGCCCGGTCAAGTTCGCGCTTGCTTGTGGTTAAGCGGGGTTGCGCGGTCACGTCCGCGCTGGCGTGTGTGTTAGCGGGGCCCCGCTGTCACATCAACGCTGGCGCCTGGGTGAGCAGGGATACCCGGTTATGTCAGCGCTGGCTTGTGGGGCAGCGGTGCCGGGGAATCACGTCCGCCCTGGCCCCTGGGTGAACATCAAGAAAACAAACAACCCACTTAAAAAATGGGCAAAGGACGTAAACAAACACTTCTCCGAAGAGGACATACAGAAGGTCCATAGACACATGAAAAAATGCTCAGCGTCATTATCCATCAGGGAGATGCAAATAAAAACCACAATGAGATACCACCTCACACCTGTCAGAATGGCGATCATCAACAAATCAACAAGCAACAAGTGCTGGCGAGGATGCGGAGAAAGGGGAACCCTACTGCACTGTTGGTGGGAATGCAGACTGGTGCAGCCACTATGGAGAACAGTATGGAATTACCTCAAAAGATTAAAAATGGAACTGCCTTTTGAACCAGCGATTCCACTACTGTGATTATACTCGAAGAATCCTGAAACACCAATTGAAAAGAACTTATGCACCCCTATGTTCATAGCAGCCCTGTTTACAATAGCTAAGTGCTGGAAACAGCCTAAGTGCCCATCTGTAGATGAGTGAGTTAAAACACTGTGGTACATTTACACAATGGAAAACTATGGAGCAGGAAGAAAGAAGGAACTCCTGCCATTTGCGACAACATGGATGGAACTAGAGAGAATCATGCTTAGTGAAATACATCAATATTATTTTGTATTAGTTTGAGGTGTGCAGCATAGTGGTTGGACAATCATGCACTTTACAGAGTGATTTCCCTGATATTTCCAGCACCCAGGTGGCACCACACATAGTTATTACAGTGTAATTGACTATTTCCTATGCTGCTTGGATCCATGACTATTTTGTAACTACCAATAAATATCATACTGTTTATTTTAAGGTCATAATTTATCTTGTTTATTTAGTTAAATAAATTTTGATGATTATATGTACCCATAAAAATACCAAAAAGACATGATACCTAAAAAATCAATATTCTGAGTTCTATCAGCACAGATTGATTGTTCTTCAATTTCATATAAGTGGAATTATACAGAGTGTGCTTTTTTGTGTGTCTGGCTAATTTTACTCAAAATAATGTTTCTGAGATTCAACTATGTTGTTCAATTTATCAGTAAGTTATTTTTTATTGCTAAGTAATATGCCATTATTTGAATAGTCTATAATTCATTTGTTAATTATTTGATGTATATTTTGATTATTTCAGTTTTCAGCTGTTATTAATAAGATTGCTGTATAGAGAATATAGTCAGTAATATTGTCGCAACTATGTATGATGTCAGATGGGTATTAGACTTGTTGGGGTGATCACTTCATAAGTAATATAAATGTCTAATCACTATGTTGTACATATGTAACTAATATTGTGTGTTAAATGTAATTAAAATATAGAAAATACTTTTGAAAGGCTGCTATAAATATTCTTGCACAATTTATTTTTAAACATGTTTTAAATTTTGGGAAATAACTAAGAACAGAATTGTTTAGTGAGTTGTATAATTCATTTTATTTAAAAAAAAACTGTCAAAATATTGGCCAGAGCGAGTGTCTTATTTTATACCCCTCCCCCCAGCTATGCAGGAAAGTTCTAGTTACTTCACACCTTTCACAGTGTTTAATAGTGTTATATTTTAAAACAATTATTGATTCTTATGAGTTGGAGATGTTATCTAATTCCAGTTTCAATTTACTGATATATAGTTATGCTGAACATTATTTTATGTTTGTTGGTATTCATGTGTCTTCTGTGAAATACCTTTTAAAATTTTTCCTCATTTTAAATTGAGATTTTTTTTTTTGGTGAATTGATTGTTGAATTGTAAACAAATAATGACCCTCCCTATTTTACATCTACATATCTCTATATCTATCTATCTATATAATATTTTCCAAATTTCAACTCGTCTATTTGTTTTTAATATTTTAAATAAGCAGACACATTTGATAAAAATAAAGTTAATATTTTTGGTTGTCTTTGCTGACAAGAAGTTAATATCCAAAGTATTTAAGAAACACCTTCAACTCAATAGCAGAAACAAAACAAAACAACCCACTTAAAATAGGGATAAAACATGAATGGTCATTTCTGCAAAGAAGTTATACCAATAGCCAATGGTATGTGAAAAGATGCTCAACATCACTAATCATCAGGGGGAATTTATTCAAAATCACAATGAGATAGATATCTCCTCATACCTGTTAGAATGACTATCATTAAGAAAAGAAAGATAACAGGTATGAATGAGGATGTGGAGAAATTGGAATCCCTGTGCACTGATGGTGGGAATGTAAAATGGTGCAGCCACTGCAGAAAACAGCATGGAAGTTTCTCAAAACAACAACAACAAACAAACAAACAAATAACAGTATATAATACTGATGTCCCACTTAAGAATATTTATCTCCCATACTTATCACAGTATTATTCACAATAATCAAAGAGTGGGAATAATCTAAATGGCTGTAGAGAGATAAGTAGATAAAGAAAATGAGTATATAATGCAATGAAATATTATTCAGCCCCTGAAAAGAAGAAAACCCTGCCATGTGCAACATCATGGATAACATTGAGGTCATTTGTGTTAGTTTGCTAAGGCTACCAATATAAAGTACCACAGATGGGTGGCTTCAACAACAGAAATTAATTTTTTCACAGTCTGGAGGCTGGAAGTTCAAGACCAAAGTGCCAGCATGATCAGGTTCTGTATGGAGTTCTGCTGCTGGTGGAATTGGCTTTATATCAAATGCAGAAATAAGCCTCGAAGAACAATCTATTCTTCTAAGTACTTTAAGAAGAAGATGTTTGGTTTAATACTAAAATGCCCCTGGTAACCTTTCTGACACCTACCAAAGCAAGTGGCGAAGAGGCCTCGGGCACAGAACCTCAGGCAGGCCAAGTGGCGTTACCTCCACCTAGGAGGAAGCAGTGTCTAAGCTAATACCCCGGACGGGATATGTGTGCCCAGAAGATTAGCTCTATTGTATGGGGCTGGATCCTTTCCACTGACTTTGTTTATGGGACAGATTGTTTTTGTGAAGTTGTTTGCTCCGGTTATGCTTGTGGGGTCTGCAGTTGTGGTCTCCTAGCCAGTTGGTTGTCACCTCAGTCCACTCAAGGCACCTCCCAGCTGACCAGCCCTATCTCAGCTCTCTCTGATGCCGAAGTTCCCTCTGGGGTCTGGCCACCACACCCATCTTTCTCCGAGTCACCTGGGGCCACCTTGTAGCTCTCTGTCTTGGGGCTACTTCACCTGCCCACGGCAGAAGCTCACCCACTGGCACCAGCAGCTATTTTCTGTATCCCTCCACAGGGCACATGGAACCTTCTAGATGCAGAATTGAAGCCCGCCTTCTGCCTCACCATACCGTGTAGTGGTTTTATTTTGATGTCTCTTCCTAGAATCCCATATGGGAAATGATGCAACGGTTTCTCTGCTGTTGGTATTGGCCACACCCTAACAATCTTCTAGGAGGGCTGCCCAGGACATCCTAACACAGCTGACCGCTTCCCTGCATCTCTTTCTCTTCTCCTACACTCTCCACTACTCTAGTCCAAGAGTGGGGAGGAAAGTGGTTGGAGGAAGGAAGCTAGCTCACGATTAGGGGCGTATATCGGCTGGTATTTGAAAATCAGACCTGTTCCAAGACTTCACTAAGGGATGGATACATGACCTTCTGTACGCATGAGAACAGACCAAAAGAATAGAAAGAGTATAGGTCCGGTAATCAAACCACCTGGTTTCACATTCAACCTCCACCATCTAGAAACTGTCTGACCTTTGGCAAATCATTTAAACTCTCTGAACCTCGGTTTGCTCAGTTATACAATGGGGATGGTATGACCCTTTACCTCATTGACTCGTGAGAGAGAAATGAAATAATGCCCCTGTGTTCATTAGGATGTGTGCTTGGTTGCTAATAATAAAAATCGGGTGCCAGTTTTTTGGGGAGGATAGTGTTCTTTGATGTCACCTGAATGAAAGTGAGGTTTCTTGTTATTAAGGAAGGAGGAAATGGATGTTGGGCATGTTCCTAGCAAATGGTTTCTGCCATGCTGGTAATGTGTTCTCAACACAGTACCTAGTAGAGATTTCCTGGCTGGTTTGGCTCAGTGGATTGAGCGTCGACCTGCGAGCTAAGTGTCGCTGGTTCGATCTTCCAGTCAGGGCACATCAGAGAAGGAAAACTCTGACTCCAAAAAACCTCCGCTGCCTTGCGGCATACCTCTTCAGGGGAAAGGCTAAGGGAGTAAACCCCGACAGAAAATCCGGAGCCAGAGTCCCTAAGGCAGTTTGACGTTGTAGTCAACACCAGCAACTCCTGCGGCGCACCTGAAGCCAAGCTGTATTGACTCTGTCTTTCCCCTTGGATCCTTCAGCTGCGAAGAGAGGGGGGGGTCTGCTGCATGGGCAACAGCTGGCCCTCCATATCACCCTGCCCAGGCTTTGTAGCTTCACTGGAGAGGACACTCCAGCGTCATCGCAAGATGTCGACTCAACACGGGAGGAGACAGATACCGGTTATAAGCTCATCCGATTGGCAAAGGAAACGAGCGCCAGGGGTCTCTTCTGATGGTGGGAGAGGTCATCGCACCTCACTGGACAGCTACCGCCCGCCTCAAGCTGGGCAGCCCCAGCCAATTAGGTGCCGTCTCACCATGGCTCGCCTGCCCCACTGGGTGCGTGGGGATCAGAGAGGCGTCTCTTGAAAAGTGGGCCACAAAACACTCGCACCAGGCAATTCCAAGCAAACAACAAGAAAGAAGCCTCCAGCTCTTCGTCTCGCTAGCTGCAACATCAGGACCATGTGTCCTGGACTTACTGCAGACCTTCCGTGGATCAATGGTGCCAGGAAAACCGCCGTCATCGACAGGGAACTGGCACGACTAAACATCGACATTGCGGCTCTACAGGAGACCCGGTTGGCCGACAACGGAACTATCAGAGAAACCAACTACACCTTCTACTGGCAAGGGAAGTCTCCGGACCAACCAAGACAGCACGGTGTTGGGTTCGCTGTGAAGAACACGCTTGTTAACTCCATAGAGCCACCCACAGGAGGCACAGAGAGATTACTTACCCTCCGATTGTCAACAACTTTCGGCCCAGTCAGCATTCTTAGCACGTATGCCCCAACCCTCTGCGCCACCACTGAAGAGAAAGAACAGTTCTACCATGCACTGGACGAAGCGTTATCCAAGATCCCCAGAAGTAACGCTCTTTATCTCCTTGGAGACTTCAACGCAAGAGTAGGAGCCGACCACATGGCCTGGCCCACCTGCCTTGGAAACTTTGGGAGAGGAAAGATCAATGAGAATGGTCAGCGACTGCTTGAGCTTTTGTGTCACCACGGCCTGTGCGTGACAAACACATTCTTCAAGTGCAAAGAGAGCCACCAGGTGTCATGGAGGCACCCCCGCTCCCGCCACTGGCACCAGCTTGACCTCGTCATCACCAGAAGAACGGATATTGGCAACACCCTCCTCACCCGCAGCTACCACAGTGCAGACTGCGACACGGACCATGCCCTCGTGGTAAGCAAGGTGCGCATAATGCCGAAGAGGTTGCACCACTCCAAGATGAAGGGTCGCCCACGCATCAACACCAGTTGTGCCAGCAACCCAGTTAAGACCCAGCAATTCATCAACAGGATGGAAGATGCACTCGGTGAGGGAATGGCGGCAGATGACATTATCGAATCCAATTGGCCACGTCTCCGCGACGCCATATACAACTCCGCCATTATTGCTTACGGGAAGAAAGAGCGGAAGAACGTTGACTGGTACGAGGCTCACTGGGAAGAAATGGAACCCGTGATCGAGGCTAAGAGGAAGGCCCTACTGGCTTACAAGGCCACGCCCACTCCCAGAACACTTCAAGCTCTACGGGCTGCCAGGAACAAAGTCCAGAAGACCGCCCGCCACTGTGCCAACACCTATTGACTAAACCTGTGCAGAAGCATCCAGGAAGCCGCCGATATAGGCAACGTACGAGGAATGTATGAGGGTATCAAGAAGGCAACAGGCCCAATCCCCTCCAAGATCGCCCCCCTTAAGTCCAAGACAGGTGAGGTTATCACTCACCAGGAACAGCAAATGCGGCGGTGGACTGAGCACTACCTCGAGCTGTATGCAACGAGGAACACCGTAACAGACACTGCTCTTAACGCCATCCCAGACCTACCAGTCATGGAGGAGCTAGACACCCCACCTACTGTGGCAGAGCTCGGCAAAGCCATCGACCGCCTCGCTTGCGGGAAAGCACCAGGAAGCGACGGAATCCCTCCAGAAATCCTAAAGAGCGGGAAACCAGTCCTGCTACAGCCGCTCCACCATCTACTCTGTCTCTGCTGGAAGGAGGGTTACATCCCCCAGGATATGAGAGACACGCCAACATTATCACCATGTACAAGAACAAAGGAGACCGCAGCGACTGCAACAACTACCGGGGCATCTCTCTCTTCAGTGTCGTCGGCAAAGTATTCGCCCGGGTCGCTCTTGCCCGTCTGCAGACCCTTGCTTCCCGCGTCTACCCAGAGTCCCAGTGTGGCTTCAGAGCTGGCCGATCAACAGTGGACATGATCTTCTCCCTACGCCAGCTGCAGGAGAAGTGTCACGAGCAGCATAAACCACTCTACCTCGCCTTTATCGACCTCACGAAGGCGTTTGATCTGGTCAGTCGAAGCGGACTCTTCAGCTTGCTACGGAAGATTGGCTGTCCACCACATCTGCTTGCTGTGGTCATGTCCTTTCACGACAACATGCACAGCACGGTGTCCTACAACGGCGCAACCTCTGAGGCCTTCCCAGTCAGCAGCGGAGTAAAGCAGGGCTGCGTCCTCGCGCCTACGCTGTTCGGAATCTTCTTCTCCATGCTCCTCCAATATGCCTTTAAGGACTGCAGCGAGGGTGTCTTCATTCACACCAGATCCGATGGCAAGCTCTACAACCTGGCCCGTCTACGAGCCAAGACCAAAGTCAAAGAGGTGCTCATCCGTGAGATGCTCTTCGCCGACGACGCAGCTTTGACATCACACTCCGAAGAGGGACTCCAGCAGCTAGTCACTTGCCTTTCCCACGCATGCAAGGAGTTCGGACTAGCCATCAGCCTGACGAAGACGAACGTTATGGCTCAAGGCACGGGGACTCCCCCATGCATCACCATCAACGGATACACCCTGGAGGTTGTCAACGACTTCACTTACCTCGGGTCCACCATCTCGAGCTCTCTGTCAGTTGACTTGGAGGTCAACCGGAGAATCGCCAGGGCAGCCACAGTTATGGCCAGACTGAACCGGCGAGCGTGGAACAATTCCAGCCTCACTGAGAAAACCAGACTGCGCATCTACCAAGCCTGTGTACTCAGCACTCTCCTCTATGGCAGCGAGACGTGGACCACCTACGCAAGGCACGAAAGGAAACTCAATAGCTTCCACATGAGGTGCCTGCGACGCGTCCTGCATGTTGCCTGGCAGGATAAGGTTCCCAACACCGAGGTGCTGAAGCGAGCCAACATGAGCAGTTTGCATGCAGTTCTTAGTGAGAGACGCCTCAGGTGGCTCGGCCATGTCAAAAGAATGGATGCAGGCCGTATCCCCAAAGTCCTCCTCTACGGCGAGCTAGCAGAAGGCCAGAGGATGACAGGGCGCCCAAAACTGCGGTTCAAAGACATCTGCAAAAAGGACATGACACAATGCTCCATTGATCTCAACACATGGGAAGTTCAAGCAGACGACCGCCTAGCCTGGAGGCTCGCGGTCAGGCAAGGTACGTCACGCGCGGAGGCTGCGCACAACGAGGAGGCGGTCCAGAAAAGATCGAGGCGGAAGCAGCTTCAGCAGCAGCAACAACGGCCATCTGCCTTCACCTGTAACAAGTGCGGCAGGGATTGTCACTCCCGAATCGGACTGCACAGCCATTCTCGGCGGTGCAGATAGACTCTCAAGAAGCTACGCCATCGTCTCTCGAGACGGACAGCTGCCGATGACGATGGATGGGTACACATAAAGAAAAATATTTTTATAGAAATTATCCTTGAAATAAAATAACTTTGGCATTCATTCAGTGTTAAGTTCTATGTGGTTTTGTTGTTATATATCACATAGTCCCTGTTTTCTGTAAGTAAACTCTTAACTATAGGTGAGTGAGCCTTTCTATTGTTCTAAATATACAGATGCTAATGTCTGGCTTGTCTTTATTTTAAACCTAACCAGAAATTCTGGAGAATCTAGATTTTTTTAAACTTTCCCATTTGAGGGGCATTCCACAATGCTTCAGGATCTCCTATTTATCACCCGTAAGATTCTTGACAATTTCTTTTAGAAGTATAGACAAATTCTCCTTTACTCTTAGGCTAAAACATCACCACCCCAAGGCATGTCCTTTGTGTGTATTTATTGACCTCAGATAAATGAAAATGCTACTGTTGAAACTTAACCACAGAGCACAGAGAGCTTCTAGCGGCTAAGAAAGGAGAGCAATCCTGTACAATGTCCCAGGGAAACAAAAGGTGGTCTAAGAAGAAAACTGATTGTCTGCAGATGCAGGACACACAAAAGTGCGGATTAACGGTAGCCTCGGGACACTTCTTCATACAGGTAGGGAATACACAGTGACAGTGCTGCCAGCCTCATTTTCTAACCTATTCAATCAGAGTTCAAGTTTCTTAGACAGCTCAAAAAAGTCTGGTCAGCAACTAGCAGGAAAGTGCAACTTTTGGAAAAACAATTTTTATGTATCCTGCAGATTTTAAGAACTTCCTTTAATTCACATTAATACTCATAACCAAGCAAATCAACGTTCACTTGTGCTCTAATGTCCACAGAGTCACAGATGGTATTTGTATGGTGATTTAAAACTTCATTTAGCTTAGTTTTATCAAGCATGGTTGCTCTAGCTTTCTAAAAAGAAAGCACTATTGTCATTTATCTTTTCTGTTGATGTAGTATTTCTAGATGGATGATTGTTGTATTTTCCATCATAGCTGCGTACTGAAAACAGCTGTCATCAAAAATACAAGTCACATTGGCCAATTGGCTGCACATCCATAGCAGAGGTAAGGTTGCATTGATTCTTAATGAAGAATTAATGTTTCTAATGTTTATTTATTTCTTATTATCCACATTCACATCTTTTTTCTTAAACAGAATAGAACATAATTGTAAAAGAAATGTGAGCAAAAACAAACCTTTACTTTCTTGTATTCTTCTCTGAGCTAAAATGTGATTTTAAGACATATTTTAATAACTTAGGATGATAATTCCTGATGAAATAATCAGAAAACAATCAATCTGGTAGACTAACATTCATCTTGATTATAGTTCCAAATTCCATCAGAACATTAAGCAATTAGTATATAAAATAATCGTGTTAATTTAAGTGAAAAACTCCACAGCAATTAATGACTCCTCCTGTGGATTTTTAAATGGCCAAGCAAAATATTCCTGCAGTTTAAGTCAGGATAAAACTTTGAATCATATATTTTAGTTAATTGTGCTGGAATTTTTAGCTTCTCAAAAGTATTCTGTAGTTTTATTAAATAACTTAACATATTAGAATATCTGTTTACATTTTGGAAACTTTAGATAGAACTTTATAAGTAATCCAATGAACTAACACCCTTTCACAGCTGCATACCCTAGAAACTTTTACATGTGTCCACAGGGAGACTAATACATTTGAAAGAAAATGAACTATGGCCTCGTGAAATTTACAAATATATTCTAAATGGGGAAAAAAGGAAGCCCTAGAACTTTACATAAAGCATAAGCATTTTTATAAAGACCAATATAGGCAAAACTAACATATTATTTAATACATATCTAGAAAGTAATTATTAATAAGAACAAGAAAGTACATTAATAATAAAAATAATTCATAGTAATTTTTTTTAGGGTGTGATGATGCAGGAATGGTGATATGATGGGAGATGGAAAAAACACAAAAGTCATTCAATGATATTAAAAATTATATGGTCTTTTGTATTCCACATTAGTCCAATTCTGTCTTATGTTTCATATCTTAAAATGTATTTTTTAAAAGCCCTTGTTCATTGGCTATTTTATTCTAAGTAACTGGGCTACTAAAAAAGAGAGCACTTGACATCCAAAACATTAAAATGCTTCTTATAATCTCAGAGTCTATAGAAAGATTGTCATCATCTTTTCTGCTTAAGTGGTGTAGAATACTGAGTGCACTTGTTCCCTCACAAGAGAGGAGTCCCTTGTTGCTAATAGCATTATTATTTTTGTTGATTCTAACACTGTCGTTTACCTACTCACTTCCACCAAGTTGTAAACCCTCTATCATCTCTTTAGGGATAAGGAAATGGGCATGCAAATGCTCATGGGTTAGGCCTTCCAAACACACAAGCCTGGCTACCTCTCTTAATGCGCTTTGGGGACCCCTCCAATCCAGTCATTTGGTTTTCAGGGAATTTCTGTTTATTGATTTTATAGTTTCTGTCCTGGGTCTCTTGTTTTCCCTTAAGCAGTTTTCCTACTAAATTGTATCTACTTCCATTTGGATCATAGTTAGACAGGAAAAATTAATTCTTATAAAAGAGAATATCACTTTTAAAGGAACTCCTAAATAATTAAAATAAATAAGAATTGCAATTTGGAAATAGACCAGACAGCCCATATTCATATAATGTATGTTAATAAGGAAAGATAATTGACAACTTTAAACTATACTTTTGTATTATTCTTGTTGCTTGTTATACATTCCACTGAGGTACAGGTATTTATATATGAGCAAATTAATTATGTCATTGACCACAATGGTGCTGAAATTAACTATAATTATTTCTTTAATAGCTAGATGTGACAAGACCTAAATTAATTTCACATACTTGAAATATCAAATATGGATAAAGCAAACTGATGATACCAATTTTGTCTGTTGGGACTTTTGAAGCTTTACTTCTTAGTCTATAAATATATAAAAGACCACTTTACTTAGCTAGCAGCTGTCTTATATAGAAGACCCTTATTATCTAACCCTATATTTTAAAATATTTAGTCAGAATGAGAAAGGACCTAAAAAGATTGGAGGTCTCAAATATGTAAAATTAATTTTTATTTAAAAATGTTTATTCTGAGTTATTATATACATAAATCCACCAATGTTGTTAAATATTGTAGAAATCCAAATCATTATAGTTATGATTTTCTTAACATATAAATGCAGAATAATTCACTTTATTACCATTAAGATCTTCACTACTAGATTTGATGCAGGAGTACAAAAAATGTTTATTTTTTTTCATTTTGTTTCTTTTCTATAACCAAATTACTGTAATTCCTGTGCAATTCAACTCATGTGGGTTTTTTCAAAACATGGAGAATCTTGGCTTTTTGAAACATACTTTTTTTGTAGTGATTAGGAGAAAATCTGTAAAACTAAGGCTTGGAGCCAGAAAATGAGAATGGTTTTGAATGCCAGGGGTTTTGATAGAATACTCTGCAAATATGGTCATCTATTCAATAAACAAACAAACAACACCAACACATCTGAAGAGAGTTTGCTTTTCTTGCATTTCATAAAACCAAGGGATAGGAAGTTGCTGGTATTGAATCAGGTACTTAAAAATGTTACTAAGAACTCCTGCTATTAATGTATTTCCCTTTTGTTATCCTTAGACATATTGGCTTTGCCTTTCTGATCATTGCCTTATGGAATCGAGATGGCTGCTGCAATTCTATACACTGTGTTTATACAAATCAAGCAGAGGGATAGAAGGATGACATCAGCTCTATCACTTCCATTTTATCAGGAAATTTACACCTTTTCCACAAATTTCCAGTATACTTATGATTATATATCACTAACCAAAGGTGTCACAGATCAAGAGTTACTGAAATATTTTCTACCAAATAAATATGTAGTAAGGCTCTTAAGAGGTATATTAAGTATTCAAAATATAATTTGAAACCTATTTTCAGTTAAAGGCTTTTGTTTGAGTTGGAGTGTAAGTATACTAGTGTTAATGATTTCCAGGGAGTCAAGAAATTATTTCAGCAAGTAAAAGTCAGATCTAGAACTGAGAGAAAGGAATTTAGTCTGGCAGTACAGTAGATGCTTTCATTTTGTTGTGAGGGCAAGGAAAACTTGTTGAGAAGATAACCCTAAAAATGAAAACTAAAAGAAAGTAACAATAGTTGTTACTAATTTAAATGATATGAAGAAATAAGAAGAGTAAATGTTATAACATACCTCTAAAGTTTGAACTTCACTGATTTGGAGCCTTATTTCTCTAGTAATAAGGAAAACAGGAAAGTTATAAAGAGATGTGTTATGGGAACTTGTGATAAGGAAGGATGAAACACTTAGCTTATAAGAGTATCTCAGTTTACCTTCAGTCATCCTGAAATGCAGAACTGGGTCCTAAGACTAGAGATGCAGTTCTCAGTCTGTTGAAAAGCAAACAATGGGTGAAAGCGTGGCAATAGCTAAGTTCACCAAGGAAGAGAAATCAAAAACGCATGAAATTCAGTAAAAACAATACATGACATTCTACTTTGTGGGTGGTTTGGAGTCCCAGAGAAGCAGCAAGGATAAAAACAGAAAGAGGTAACCTAAAACCTTTATGCAGAATTAAGTAAAGATTTATCACACACTGGTTCTGTGCCTAGCATCATAGTAAGGATTAGACATGTCACAAAACGAGACACCGTTTTTATCCTTCAGTAAGTTGCCACTTAGAGGAGAAAACTAACAATTAAATGGGCAATGACAGTATGATAAGAAATGGGCCATTATTGCAAACATATGGTGCTCCCTTGAAGGCTGCTTCACCCAGATGCGGAGTCTTTAATGATGAAAAATTTGTGGAATTAGAGGGATAGTATCATTGAAGTATTCCATGAAGGTTTTAAAAGTAATGTTAATACTCAGTTGCATGTGTATACCACAATATCTTTATTAGTTTACCTGTTGATGGTCACAGATGATTTTCATATCTTGGTTATTATGAATAATGTTGCAATAAAATGGGAGTGCAAATATCTTTTCAAAATCCTGATTTCAAATCTTTAGAATGTATAACCAGAAGAGGAATTGATAAATCATATTTGGTTCTATACTTAATTTTTGGAGAAAACTACACTGTTTCTTACAGTGGCTGCACCATTTTACATTCCAACCAACAGTGTGCATGGGTCTTCAGTTTTAATTTTGTTTATATCTAATACATTAAAAAGTTATTTGAACACACAAAAATATTATGAAAAAATATAATATCAAGAAAAATGTTTCAACCGACAGAAGTGCCAAGAGAATGAGGACTTAACAGCACTTGTATACGAACTGAGGAGCTTAATGATGTTCCTTAAGAAAGCATTTATGATTTGGTGCAGTGCAAAAAGTATTGAGGACTGTGTAGATAACAGGGACACAACAAACACAGAATATCCTTTGGAGAAGCTTGTTGTTGAAGAAACAGAAAAGATGATAAAAATAAACGTGAATATGGAAGCTAAGAATAGTTTATATTTTTCGGTGCAAGTGAATATTGCCTTAGATGTTTAATATATTTACAAAAATAGTATATGAAAGCCTATATTACCAATCACTTTCTTCCTTATGAAAATTAAACTCTCAAATAATCAAAGGAATATCCATTTAATTTTTTCACTTTCTGAAGGATTGAAATCAACTTTATTTGTCAAACTAGCACACATCGCAGAAAGACTGTTTAAGGTAATATAAATCTATATTTCTGACAGTTTTTCCTGGGGACAGTGTGATGTCACACCAGTACAAAATGTAAATAATCCGTGATTTAACAAGATCTTAAGTGATGATCTTCTCAAATGGAATTAGGTATAAATGGTTCAGAACGCTGAGCCAAAGCTTGGCTAGATTAGGCACTAACACCCTGCAGCTCCCCTGGTAGTTTGGCAGTAACCTGCATCTAAGCAATATTACATTTACAGTAAACAATAGGGACAAGTTTAATAGTTAGATTTTTGTTTGTGTTATTAAACTTCTGGTAGCTTAATGAGTCAGGATGTTTTTAGAGAGCTTGAAATATGTGAGGTGTGTGTGTGTGTGTGTGTGTGTGTAGGGAGGTGGACCATGCACGGTGTATGAGAGGGTACTGCATGTATGCAATCTACCTGGCACGTGCCTTCCTTATAACTGTCTGTTACTGATAAAGACCTGCAAATATAACTTGTAATACACTTTAATAACATTGTGTAAAACCATTACATCTTGAAAGACAAAGATGTGCAGAAGTTATCAAATAAATTAAAAAGTAATTTTAAATCACTTCTTAGTTTCACTAATTTGCTACTTCGAGGAAAATGTTACCTGCAACATAGACATTATCTATCTGATTTCCCCCTCCTAGACTCCATTAACTTAATCAAATCATTTTAACTTGGTGCTTGCCAACCTCATTACCATGTATTATTAGTTGTCTTTTAGATTCATTAGACAGAGACCTTCCATTTAAAGCACATTAGTTTCTCATTCTTCTGCAACCTTTAGCCAGAGGTGAAAATTTATAGCATCAAATGCATATCCAAAAAAGAAAGATATTTGATTGGGTATTTTGTATTGGAGTAATAGCTGAAGCAGTTTTACTCATGAAATTAGTGAAACTTAATTTTGTCTCTCACTTATTCCTGTATCTAGTTTTATATTTTCTATTTTTATTCTTTTAATGAAAGTAGAGTTTTTCAGCTGGGCACTACTTGCCTTTTTGGATGGAATAGTCCTTGCTGTGCAGGGTCTTGTACATTGCAGGCTATTTAGCAGCTTTCATACCCTCTAAACACTAGATTCCAACAACTGTGACAATTAAAAAAAGGTTTAGATAATTTCAAAATCCCCAGCTGGGGGTCTGGGCTGATCCCAATTTGAGAATCACAGACTTAAAGCCTCCACTTCCCTCAAATTGTATAAGCTCTAGCCACACAGAACCTGTAACTGGCCTAGATGGTGGTTATTAAAAGAAGCATTATAGAAATTACACTATTGCTTTAGTTATAACCTGGAATATTATGTGAATGAGGTTTTTTAAATTTATACAATTTTGTGACAAAACAAGGCATAGTTGGATTTGTTTAACTTGTAAGTGAATAGCTTGATAACACACAAGTGATGCAGTTTTAATAAAGTCCATTTAACTAAATAGCACTCTTTATAAAGAAAGTTTCATTAAACTGACTGTGGACTATGATTTCAGGCTGTATACACCATTTATGTGTTAGGTGCAGTGAAGTATATGACATGTGACTAGAAGGAGATGTTTCTATAACCAATGAAATTCAAGGCCTTTTGTGCTATGTTATAAACTTGCTTCCACAAATTAAAAACTTTATGAAGAAATGGACATTCTTGAACCTAATAGTACATTGTTATTAATGCATTCAGTAACAATGTTAAGAAGATTATATTTTCCTTTGTAGGCAATTCATTAATTTATAATAGAATATTTTAAAAATCAATATATGTGGAAGCACTATTTTAAAAAAAGCTTTTGATAAAGAAACCATTCTATGAATTGGAATTCCTTAATTTAAACCATTTTAATGTTTGTACTATTAATTTTTTCTACAAAACACATAACCATTTGAAGAGGAAAGCCAAATGGCATCCGCAGGGGGGCTTGCATAGAAGCCCCACCTCCCAGGTGGTCTGTGACTCAACCTCCGAGAACTTGCAAATGAGTCTTTCTGATGCCAGCAGCTGCATGTGGCTCCTGGTGGCCAGGTCACAAGCCCCTGGGAACAAAGGAGTTCTAAGGGACAGTGTCTCCTTTCCTATAGTGATAACATCTGAGGTGGAACAGACCCTTGTCACTTATTACCTTGCCTTGCAGTTTTTAAATAAAATGTAGTTTAGCATTGTAGCCATACTTATATATCCTATTGATTTTATTTTTAGTAACTTTTGTAACCCAATAAAAGGAACGGTTGGACTGCTAGTCTTCGCTGATGGCCTGAGCGAGCTACAGCCCTCCATCCGTTGCTGGCCACTCATTCTGCCTGCTAGTTTTTTCCTCTGCGTCTCCATTCCACAAACTACAGTAACAGCCATTTGGAGTGAGAATGAACAGATAAATATACAAACTATGGCAAGATAAAAAAGCTAAATTATTTGCACTTGAATTCATTGAAAAATCAATGTCAATTCAAGTCAGGGTTTCTAAGTTTTGTTACTATCTCTAAAAGCAAATAATAAAGTACCACTATCAAATGGACATATGAATTTAAATATATTTGCTGTTTAATTAAATAATTGATATAACTTCATAATAGCAAGTGTAAATAAGTATATTCAGTAAATAAAAACTTTAATTTAAACTTTATAATTTCCTCTTTCTTAAATTTTTAACCTATAATATCAATAAGTCTTTTGAAATATCTACTTTTAAGACAATATATTAATTCTTAATGTCATCACATTAAAATAAAATGCCATTAGTTTAAAAAGGAAATGTAATCACAAGGGCTGATTAATGTTATTGTATTGATTAACTAATATCATCAGCAGGTGTGGAACTGTTCTTTAGATGTATCTTGATAAATATTTTTCTTATAAGAATGGAGGAGATATCGAGAGAAACCTTTAACTATACTCAAAGGTGAGAAACATTCTTTCATCTCTTAATAGAGTCTAGATATGAACACTGCATTTAGGAAAAAGACTGTGTATGTGTGTGTGTGTATGAGAGAGAGACAGAGACAGAGACAGAGACAGAAAAAGACAGGGAGATATAAACGGGGATAGACCAAGGGATGGACACATAATGAGACAAAGATAGAGAAAAAGAGTGAGAAGAACAAAGCATTTAGGTTTTATGGCTGAAACATATTTTTCACATCAGGGCTCTTGATCTCTAATCTCACCTTCATTGGCCTCTTTAGAGTCCTCTGAGTTATAAAAATCTAGAGAAGGGTGTCCAAGTGGTCATGAGTACTTTTATAAGAGAAAAAGACTATATTTTTTCTTTTTTCCCAGTTGCCAAAAAATTAAAAGATTCAGTGGTCTAGAGATGCAAGCAGAGTGTATAATTAACTGTTTTTGGTTTATAATTAATGGAAAGAGCATTCAGTGAATGAGAAGGAAAAGATTCTACCTAATTATTGTAGTCCTCAAGTGCTTAACTAGTATATAATTAATTGACTAACTGGTACATCTCTGAATCTAACGTAATTTTGTTCCAAGCAATTTAGAGAATAAACTCTCATAACTTGTCATTATTTTCATGTGCTTTGAAACACCACAAATAATAAGTATTCATTTTCAGTAATATTGTACTTCCTAAAATGGCTGACTGCTTTGCTCAACCTTGGACTGAGTGCTTTCTGTGAGATCTCATGTCTCTTTTTAATCTTTATAACAATCTCGTGAAGTAGGAACCATTATTTTATGCATTTCATTGATTGGGAAACTTAAGCTTAAAGAGATTAATTGATTTCCTAAAGTTTAAACTAATGCTATGAGAAAAGTAGCATGTTTCAAGCGTGGTATACTTGTAAGTCCTACAATGCTATGGCTGATGTCTCCATCAGTATTATGTAAGTCAATGTAGTATTGAACTACTTAGATTAAGCAAAGAAAAACACTAAAAATATATTGAAACTTATATTAGCTATTGTGCCAACAACCCTTTTACAGACACACATTCATGACAAAAAATCTTCTCCTTCCAGACTTTGTAACCAAAATTAGTAGTAAAAAACTTTTCAATAAAATAACACTGGAGGATTTTTCAAGTTATTGGATAGGATTCTGAGGAAGCACACAAGCAGAAATATTCATCATTGGTCAATTGTCCTTTAACAGTCCAGAAGCAGACAGGAAAGGCATTATAAGATAATTGACTTTTTTTTTTCCAACTTTACCCAGTGAAGGAATTGGTTTCAAAGCACATCCCAATCAAATACTTGCTCTTCACATTAAAATGACTGAAATAATCCACCCTGGTAGGAAGCACCAGCAGAATGTAGAGACTAATGACCAAGGATCACTAAAATCTTAGAAAATAGAGATATACGGAAACTGTAACACACAAAAACACTTCAAAGTTGTAAAGATTCTATACCTTAATTGTTCTTACCACAAAAAAGAAATATAATATATGTGGAGTGCTAGAGGTGTTAGCTAATGCTATGATGGTAATCACACTGCAGTATGTATATGTATCAAATCCATACATTGTACCCCTTAAAATTACAGAATGCTACATGTGAGTCATATCTCAATAATAATAAAAACACAACCAGTCCAGTAGCTTCTCTTCTAAAAGACTGCCTAGACTCAGCTAGTTTTTTCATGTATGTCGCTCATTGCACATACCATTAATTTTTCTCAGTTAATGCAAACCCACTTAATCTATGTAAAATCTGTGTAAAGTAGATGTTCTTTATTTCATAATACATGGAAACAGAAGATTAAGAATATCTAAACACTTGTTCAAAACCTGTTTTCCTGATGCCATCATCTTTTCTTATCTTTTCTAGCCTATCCTAAATTCTAGCGAGGCTTTCTGGGCAATAGATCTTAATATACTCTAATGTTTAATAATGTAAATTAAATCATATAATTTCACAGTCAATGTGACTTAGAGAACACATAACTGGAATGTATAATAAAAGAATGAAATCATCTGAATACTAAGTTGAGACATCTAAAATTAATTAGCTATTTTTCACATACATGAAAAATATGTCAACATAGACATATAAAAGAGAAAATTGACTTATTTTACACTATTTCAAGAAGCAAATCACAAAATAATAAATGGGCCCAATGGGGAAACACAATTTGGAGGAATTTCCTAGCAGCCAAGAAAGTAACTTTTCTTGTGAGACATTTAGGCCCCTATAGAATGCCAGTGTTCAAGCAAATGGGCAATGCCTTGAAAGATAAGATGTGCAGTCAACTTTAGAGTCTAATATTTATTCTGCTGGATGATACTTTCACTTATAGTAAACTCAGATGTTTTGGGAATCATTTTCTTGTTATTTTAACTCAATAAAATTGAAGCAAATGTAGCTGTGGTAACATTCTAGAAGAGCCGATACAAAAAAATATCTATACATGGGTATGAGAATGCAAATTATTTCTAACATCAAGCAATCCAGTGTGAATTTTAACATTTCCATGTATATAATGTAAGATTATTAATTTAAAAAGTTTGTCTTTGGCATGAAATACTTTTGTTCCCTGGTTCTTCACCTAATTTAATGTTTTTAAATTTCCTGTCACATTTTATTGTTATCAACCTTGGCTGAGGCAATCAGGTACTCATCTAGGTAACTTCTCTATTGTAATCATCTACATTCACGTTTACTTAACTTATGAAATGATATGTCCCATGGAGAAGAAAATCAAATGTTGTTTCTTATTGGTCTTTATTCTCAGCTGCCTAGAACAATATTTTGCAAGTACTGAGTCTTTATTTCCTTCCGTTTTAAAGTGAGCGTATGTTATGCCTGCATAGTATTTACAAATATCCTTTAGGTTACCATTGTATACTACCTTAAAACATAAAAATTACCAGATTAAAATTTCAACAACAGATTTAAGGTTTCTCTGATTATAACAAAGCATGGTATTTCTAGAGTGAAGATGTGATTTTAGAGGTTCCATATGCTAGAAAATACATTTAAAGTGTTAAAATCTAGGAAATAAAGTATGTTTACTTTATTAATTCACTTTTATAATATTAAAAATAATAATTTTATTAGAAAAGTCAGTACATTGAGATGAAGTACCTTAAAATATGGAGGAGTTTTTCTTTTTTCTTTCTTTTTTCTTTAGATGCTGTAAACATTTCTTCAAAAAATGTGTATAATGTGTATATGCACTGGAGAACTAGACTCAAATGGAGTCAAGTATGTCAAAGACAAAAATGGAGATAGCATATGCACATAAAGGAAACCTAAACTAACCTTAGAGGATTTTACAGCTCCTCTCAAAAATTAGCAAGAACAACAGCCATTCTGGAAATACCAAGTGTGTTCATGCTATTTCTGAACCTCCTTGTTCCCTTGACTTACTTATCCTGATCTGTATGAGAAAGAAAACCATTAGACAACCAATCAGCTGAAAAAGCCAAGTGCTTTCTGTCCTTGTCTTATAAAAACCCCTTGGTCTGTCAGCAGCTTCAGACTGATGGCTCCTGTAGCCCTGAGTTTCCCTGCTTGCAGATAAAAACCTTGCAATAAACTCATCTTTCTGCTCTGCTTTATACAGTATGCAGATTTTAGTTTTTGATTCCACATAAGCACAGGTTCAAATGTCTCAAAGGACCTTATTGACAATGTGTATCATCAGGTTTAAAGAACCTGTTATAGCCCACTGGCCTAAAGCAGCCCTTAATATTGATTTATGAAATAGTTAACACTATTAAAGAACAAAGCATGATAATATGTTAACAATTATATATTGTTTTACCTCTCAGCTCAATAATAGTAAATAATAAACACTTTAATAGGGTACATATCTGTGAAAATATGCATTTCTATACATTATTGAGCCAATATAACCATTTAAAAAGGGGGAGGGGGTTGATTTTTTTATAACTAAAGGAGAAAGTTGAGAAAAGATAATCAGAATTAGAGTTTTGACTCGACCTCAGTAGCTTTAGATATTTATATTTCCGTATATATAATTTTTTAGTTCAAAATTTTAACTTTGTGGCTCACCAAAGTACAGTAAAGGAAAACAAATATCTTCCACATAAAATAAAAAATATTTTCATTTACACAACTCTAAATTTGTAAATAGATTTAAAGATGGAGCTCTTAAATCAGCCAATGGTTTTAAGGCGCATAATTTCAAAATGTCTTTAAGTGCCCTAAACACACTTCATGATTCAAACATTCTAAAGGCATGTCATATTTCCCAAAGACCAGAATTAAAGTACATGATATTTCTAAGCAAGTTTGTGTGTGTGTGTGTGTGTATATATATATATATATATATTATTGTGTATATATATATATATAATTTAGCGATTATATATAAGTGAAAAAAGTGACTTGATTCTGCAGAAACAATGCAATCACTTAAATTCAAACTCTTGCTTTATTATTATATTAGATATGACAGATGATGAATTCTTCCCTCAAAGACCTTAAAATGGCAGTAATAATACTCAAATATACTTTGAACTGCAAACATGAGGACAGATAATCTGGGTTTTAAAAACTAGGCACTTTAGGAACTGTTGTGGCTGCCCCATAGACATGGCATGGATGCCTCCACCACAAATTGGTTGAGATGTTGGAACTGATAACACCATATGAACAAATGAAGAGGGTTGGAAAAACTACTCACTCTATGAGACTTTGGGGGAGAGCAGAAAAGGCTTGCAAGAAGGTCTGAAAGTGGCTTCAGAACAGGGAAAAGAAACTAACCCAGAGTTTTACTGTGGTTAGAGAGTAGGTGGGAGGTGACTGTTCCTTCATTCTGGCTGAGAATTGCAAGCTTTAAACCTCCCCCATAAGCAAGGGAAGGAGCACTGAGCTTCCTTATCAGCTTAATCAGATATGGCAGAAAGAAATGGGGGTGTTGGGGTTTCAAAGATGTTAGAAGACAAACATAATGGAGTTAGACCCATTATTGCAAAAACAATCTGATTTTCTATAGAGGGGTTTCACTTTTTTTTTTTTTTATTAACAATGTCAGTATCACTCGTCATCCTCATTACCAGAACTATTCTTATCAGCATATCATCATGAATCACCACTATCACCATCACATCCTGTATAAAAAGATATGAATTATAGATTAATCTGAGGGTGTTCTTCTAAATGCTTCTTAAAAAATAAAGATTGACACAAATTTAACATTTAAAGGTATTAATAAATTTGGCTTTGCATGCCATCCTTAATGCTCTTGAATTTTTCTGCTTCATACTTGAATAAAAATGAATAAATTATTATTCACTTGATTATTTAGAATGTCCTTAAAATATATTTTATTTGGCTTAATTTAGAATCTGCTTAGCATATCAAAAACCTTACATTTTTTAACATAAATCACATTCTTATTTTTGTTGTAAAAATAAAGTGTATTTGCATACTATTTTTGCTGCTGAATTGACATCTTTTTAGAGAACAAAGAAGAGTAACTCATTATATGTGATCATTGGGTTTGGATTTTGTACAAAAACATATTCTAATTTTTGGTGTATTTCATCCCATATTTATTTATTTTTCCTGTCTTCTGAAAAATACTAAAGAATTTTACTCTGGACAATATATCAAGAAAAAATCATTTTAGGTCTTAAGTACAATATTCTTTAAAATTAAACCCTTGAAACATGTGGACAAATACTTATAATTTTTCTAATAATTTTGGTGTAAGTTTTACATTTCAATTTGCATAACATATTTTTGGTAAAATTTGTAACATGAGTTAAAATATTATACATTAAGATTGTGAAATCAGAAATATACTGCTGCATAGAAGTTTTGGTAGATTATCTAAAATCACCAAGCCTATTCTGGATCACTTTAATAGCCTTACATTTTCACTGTTTAGTTATTTTGAAAACAGTAAGATAGCTCTTTGGGCATCTAACCAGTGGGAGTTATTTCTATACATTTCTCTTAAATAATCTAATAACTGTTCAAAAAATAAACCAACCTAAATCAGAATGTTTTAGAAGAGGTTCTATGTGCACAAAGCAGATATCTTTCTTCCTTTTGCTGCAGTAGAAATAAATATATTTATATACATATAATTTTTACTCCTTTGATTTTTAATGGGTTGTGTACTTGCCTTTTAAAATTATGTGGCAGGCTTGCCCTCTACATCATCATGACCTATATATAGTAAAAAACAGGTATATATTTTTTCCTTTTAGTTTAACATGATCTGGTAAGCACATGTCAATAAATATAATTCAGGAAATACTTTATACAAAAAGACTACTAATTTTCCTAATAATCAGAGAATCATAACTTTGGGTAATAAAGAAAAAATTTTATTTGGGCATTTTGAGAACTTCTAGAGAAAAATATATAAGTAAAATTATTGTTTTTCAGATTATACATGTTTTGATTTTTAGTTGTATCTCAAGTAAGATGTTCACTTATAATTTCATCCTTTCACCCAAATGGCTTTTTATAAGGCTTTATAATAGTAATCATAATAATCATAATAACAATGGGTTTTAAAATAATAATAATAATAATGAAGTATAGGCATATCCTTATAATTAAAAACATTACAGAAAGATGTTAAACATAAAAGTGTATGTTGAGAGCTCTTCTCTCTAGCTCTCAAGAATTAATTGTATTGGTTTGTTAATGGTTCATAATGAACTACCCCAAACTTCTGTTAAAAAGGTACCCGTTTCCTAGCACACAGTTGCAATAATCAGAAGTCTGGCGTTGAATGGCTGGATTCTCTTCTTAAGAGTATAACAAGATTAACAAATATATTGGCTCAGCTGAATTCTTGTTCTGAGGCTTTAGAGGAAAATCTTCCTTCATGCCCATTCTGATCAATGGCATTATCAACTATTAAGTCAAAAGAATAAATTAAGCCATCTAAATCAAAATGTTTTATAAGATGACCCCTGCAACAAATAGCTGTTTTCTCTTTTTGCTGAAGTTAAAATTTTATTTCCTTGTGATTGTGTGAGTGAGGTCCCCATTTCCTTGTTACCTGGTACTGGTGGTGCCCTCAACTGTTTGAAGCCTTCCTTATTCCTTTGGTGCGTGTGGTGGGCTGAATGTGATAATAAAGGAATTGTGCCCCCTCTAAATATATATTTCAGAGGACAGTCTACTTTACTGTGTCTACTGATATAATGCTAACCTAAAGATGTGGTCCCCTCCATCTTTAAGCAAGAACCATTGCTCAGAATTCATCTAGTAGCTCAAATATCTGACTTCTTTGATCAGAAAAAATAAACTGTTAAAAGGCTCACATAATTACTTCATACCTCCCCAGATAATTTGCATATCACAAAATGAACTAGGTCATGTAACATAACCAAACCACGACAGTAAAATTCATCACATTCGGTGTCCTGGAGATAATGCAGAATGTTTTCACTGAGCAAATGTGTATCATCTTGGAGGTCTTCTTAGAATTCTGCTTAATAGATCCTCACCCTGTGTCTGTACAGATGCAAAATACGTCCACCCACTCCCAAGTTTTCCAAGACATTCATTCATTGCAACATCAAAGTCCTAAAATTCTCCTTTACATCATTTCATACCTCAAAGTTAATAATTTCATTCTCTAAATCACCTTAGTCAGGAGCAGATGAAATATGTGGAGTTTGTTGAGAATGCAGCTGTAGTTAATGCAATAGAAACACGAACACACATGCACAAAGAGGAATTTGTATTCTTTTTTCCCCTGCCTGATTGAGCAGGGAAATTGATTTGCTCTTGGTGCTTCCAGTTCTCATCCTCAAGCCTTCAGTCTTAGACTGAATTACACACTGTCTTTCCTGGGTCTTCAGCTTACAGATGGCAGATTGTAGATCTTCTCAGCCTCTCTATTGCATGAGCCAGTTATTTATAATAAATGTTTTTTTTCTATACGTATGTCCTGTTGATTCTATTTCCCTGGAGAATCCTGACTAATACAGTCAGGAGATTCTCATTTCCAAGCTAGTTCATTATCCATGAATTCATCAAAATTACCATGTAAGAGTCCCTATATCATTTTGGTTCCAACAAATTTTACTCTAAGTAATGAGATCTTGGAAGTGCTTCTCTAAACGCTCTAATTCTAGAAAGCCAGATTTTGAGAGAGTGGTTTGCCCTGCAACCTCAATATTCTAAAAAGCCAAGTAAAACATTTATTTTTAGGATATACAGCTTTTTTGTCTTTAAAGTTGGGAGTGATGACTTCCATGATCTTTACATATTAAAAGTAAACCTGGAAGTACCATTATTTTTCTTAATTATACCACCATACAAATTTCAAAACGTGTACTGGTTATGAATGTATTTCTCAATGAATAATTACAAAGTAATTGCAGTTGTGTAAATGTGAGCTAGGTATCAAGTTATAGAATATGAACAGCACCCCAGAAGTACCTCCGGTGTCCCTCCCCATTACCATGCCGTCCTTTGTTTTGAAAGGTAACCATTATACTGATTACATGGTACTATATTTTTTAGTGCTACATATTTTTATAAATTATAGAAGTGGCATTATAGATCATCTATTATGATTTTTAAATTTAATACTTATTGTATTTTTTTCATTAGCCTTTAGTCCCCTTATACCTCCTCCTCCATAGCAGTCACCACACCGTTGTCCACGTCCAGAGTCCTTTATCCTTTCTTCTCAGTCCCTTTACCCCCTGACCTCCCACACTTCGCTCTAGCTGTCACCTGCTCTCTGTCTGTGAGTCTGTCTGTTTTGCTTGTTAGTTCAGTTTGTATTTCTTAGTGTTTTTTATTTCAATTCCTTTGGCACAACCATGTGTCATAAAATTATTTATTATTTTATGTATGGCTCTTTCATTCAATCATTAACTTTGAGATTTATGCACAGTATTGTATGTTGGCGGCGGCAGCCGTCCGTCTCGAGAGATGATGGTGTAGCTTCTTAAGAGCTGAAGCTACAGAGCCTGGGCAGGGTGATATGGAGGGTCTGCTGTTGCCCATGCAGCAGACCGCCCCTCTCTTCGCAGCTGAAGGATCCAAGGGAAAGACGGAGTCAATACAGCTTGGCTTCAGGTGCGCCGCAGGAGTTGCCGGTGTTGACTACAACGTCAAACCGCCTTAGGGACTCCGGCTCCGGATTTTCTGTCGGGGTTTACTCCCTTAGCCTTTCCCCTGAAGAGGTATGCCGCAAGGCAGCGGAGGTTTTTTGGAGTCAGAGTTTTCCTTCTCTGATGTGCCCTGACTGGAAGATCGAACCAGCGACACTTAGCTCGCAGGCCGACGCTCAATCCACTGAGCCAAACCAGCCAGGGTTGGTATTGTATGTAGCAATATGTTATTTGATACACGTGCATACACATATACTTTGGCATGATTTGGGGGAATGATTGCTAGGTCAGATACATGATTATTTCATTTTGCTCATCACTATGCCTCTCTGGACTGTGGCTAGGAAGCAGGTCTGCCCAGCACATGGGGACAATAGCATCAAGGTGACTTCCTCCTGCCCGCAGTGGATATGGAGCACAGATGCAGCTGGAGCAGCCTCCACTGGCTCTGAGAATCCTAGCACTTCAGTTGCCCTAGCGCAGTGCAGAGCTAGGTTCCAAGACAGCGTGGGTCCTTGCTCTAGAGGCAGGTGTGTTCTGGTATCTGCTAGTTGGTACGGAGGTGGGAGGAGCTGCTTCCCTTCCCTGTGCCCAAAAGTTCCCATGGAATCTTTTACAAAAGTGGTCCAGTGTCCCTGACCGGCTTTTGTTATGAGGCCAGGTGGATAGTAGTGGTGGACTGATAGGCATTGTACATTGATTTTTCCCTTTCAAAGGAGTGGGAGTCTTTTCCTGGGGGGGGGGGGGGGCTCAAAGTTTGGTACTTTATGCTTGTTGCACCCCTTCTCCCAGCCCTTCATGGAGGACTCAGGGTGTCTGAGTGCGTGGTCGGCTGAATGTGAGAATAAAGAAATTGTACCTCCCCCAAATAGCTATTTCAGAGGACAGTCTACTGATATAAATGCTAATTTAATTCAGACACATTCACAAATAATGTGTAACTGAACACCACGTGACCAGTAGAATGACACTTAAAGTTAATCATCACCAAGATCCCCACCCTTTCAGGGTTATTACCTTCAGCAATCCTTCATCTCAAGATGAAGATTCCAGGCAGATTCTCTCCTGTCTCTGACAGAAAGAGGGGCATGATAATCATTTTGAAGTTCTTTCAGACATTTATACATAACAATGACCTGCTTTTGGGTACATTTTAGCAAAATCTTTTCCCCTGAGTGAGGAGCATTTCACCCACTACAGCCCCCTTTACACTCCTACCTCAGCAGTAGTGGGAAAGAAAGTTCTCCCACTGGAGAAAGACTCAGGGAAGTCACACCCTAGAGACACTGACCCACAGAAGGACTGGTATTTAATCATCAGATTCTCCTCCCACATGACTGAAAGCACACAAGCAGGAATCAAGTATCGTCAGTTGTCATTTATTGTGGATTCTATTTATGTGTATGCAACTATTTCCTGAAGTGTATTTGTAACATCAAAGTCAATACGCATGGAGACTTTGTGATTATTCATAGATATAAACAGAGTGATCAAAAATTTAGATTACTTTTCATGCTTATCCCAGATGAGGCTGAACAAGAAGATACAAATGGTGATAAACAAAAATTGACTTGGAGCAGTGAACACAATACAGTGTACAGATTATAGAATTGTGCACCTGAACACTGTATAATTTTGTCAACCAGTGTCACTCCAATTAATTCAATTAAATTATTTAAACATGGCCTTTTTAATGCCTATTTAATGCTACATTAAAATAACAATTGTACTTCTTTTGTTTTTGAAAATGTGCCCTCCTACCCCCAGTGATGTGCTGAAATTCTGTCTAGGGTTTGTTTCTAAGAAGAAGAAAGATGTAAAATGCCTTTCTGAGAAAATATGTGTTAGATGAGCTTCATTCAGCATGAGTTACAACGCTGTTGATCGAGAGCCTAATGTTAATGAATCACAATATGGTACTTCTGTAAAAAAAGAAGAGGAATTTCACTAATCTGTTCATAAGCTGCTCTGAAAAGTGCTAAGTAACACTTATAGTGTGTGACAAAACTATTGAAAATATCAAAGAAAAACACCAAATTTTTGGGTTCATTATTTTAAAAGTTAAGCAATACTGTGAGGGTGAAAGCCAAAGAAATGTAGGGTCATGTCTCCCAGGGCCAAGAAAATGCTAAACCCTTCTTGGCCCGTACTGGCTGGCTTATATATTTGAAAAGGCAATGTGGCATACACGTGCTAAGCTTACAGATAAGATGGTTTCTGTAGACCAGAAGCTGAAGGAAACAAATTAAATGTCTGCCAAATGTTATACAGGAAGAGGTTTATGTTAACAGAGTAAGGTTTCAACCTTGTGATACTGGCTTATGTTTAAGGATTTGGCAAATGGATCTATGTAGCACAGAGAACACTTCAGTTGGTAAAAACGTTCTGATCAGAGAGTCACAGGAGCCTGGCCTTGTAGGTCCCTTTGCAGCGATAGTTCAGCACTCTTTAATAGAGTGTTCCTGATGGCTTTATAGAACAAAAGCAATGGTAAATAATGAGAATCAACTGTGCAGTAGCAGTGGATTACAGCTGAAAGATCTGTAAGGCACAAACTGTCTTGAGGGAGGAGTGCTCAGGAAAGGTGAAAGGCAAAAGTATAAAAAGGAGGGCATTATAAGAATGCGATGTTTCTGGTACTTATAAACACAGCAAACATTAAATACAGCCCAGGTCCCAGCCATACAAACCCTAACACTAAATGACAAGTTGGATGTTATCATGTGATTTAAAATAAAAGAGAGAAATAGAAAAGAGAAAAAAGAAAATATATTTGAAAAATAATAGCCAACAGGTTTTATAATTTGAAAGAAAATATAAAATCTCACACTTAAAAGAAGCTTTACAAACCCCTTAGAAAATACAAAATTAATATAAAGAAAAAACACCCAAGTATAACACAGCCATAATCCTGGAAAATAATGATAAAGATAGAAATCATTAATCTTTTTACATATCCAAAACATGAATGATCTCCAAGCAAAAGAAATATGAATAGAACAATTACAAGAAACATCATAATGGGATTTCAGAAAACCAGTGCAAAAAAGTATTTTAAAAAGCCACAGAAAAAAATTGTCACATCACATGTAGAAATGCCAAAGAAAGGATTATGGTCAACTTTCTGTCAAAGATGACATGTGCTAGAGAACAAGCAGTGGCTCTTCAAAGTCACAGAAGACAATTAACGATCAACTACACTAAAATTCTATATCACATAAAATGTGTTTCAAGAATAAAGTAAAATAAAAATTTTCAGGACGTGTGAAGAGAATTTGTCACCAGCAGAACGACAATATAAACCATGTTGAAGGAAGTTCCTAATGTAGAAACACAATTTTGGAGACTGATATTTTGCAAGCTTGTAGAGAGTCCATGATTCTAACATCAGAAAACAAGCCTACTAATGAAATTATGAACCAAGTATCCACCCCAAAACAACTAACTTACATTATTCTCAGAAGCAAACTACTTGAAAATGTAGTGTTTTGAAACTACAGTCGGTTTTTAAAAATGTTCCTGGATTCTATGAATTAGGAATTTGGACAGGGCACAGCAGAGTTTTATCACCTCTTCTCCATCCTGTCTCAGACAGCTTGTAGGACTTGAAGACGAGTTAACACAATGGCCAGAGGTTTGTATTAACTGGCAGCTCCTTCACTCATATATTCGTCACCTGAACTGTAATGACCCAAAGACAAAGACTGGCAGCCATAACATCACTTCTGCCATCCCTTCCCAGAGTCACAGCAATTAAAAGTCTTGCAGGTTCACAGGAGGGGACATTGATTCTACTTCTCAATAGTATCAAATATTTTACTGCCATTTTATTTTTCACATGCACATCTACCTATACTCCCTGATTCTCCTTCTGTCTCTGTTACGATCTTTTTTCCACAAGATCTGTAGTCTGCTGCTTCTTTCCACAACCAGCTACTTTTTCTTCTTGAATGCAGTTCAAATGACTAGCAGTGGTCCTTCTACATCTTAACACAAGCCATACTACCACAATAAGAGAAATTATCCTTCTTTAACTCTGAGAGAGTATATGACTGGACACATACCATTTTTAAATAAGCTCACTTAATTCATGAGGCAGTGACCAGTTTCTGTGAACATTGTGCCAGAATGTATATAACTAACTATATGCTATAGTAAGTATTTTACCAATATCATCCAACTGTTGGTTTAGGAGAGTATATCACCAGGTAATTAAAATCTTGCTATAACAAAAGTTTTACCTGCACAAGTCAGAGGCCACTAATTTAAAACAGGACTAAGTGTACAAAATATGAGTTAAAATTATCTATATAAATTTATCTTCTTTAAATGTCAAGGCTGTTACACAGTTGGAAACACTATAGACAAAGCAATGCTGATATAAAACTCTTTTTCTGATTTTTGAAAGAAAAATGGAGGATTCAATATCATGCTTTTATATTATAATAAAACCAATCTCCTCAACTTAAAGAAAGAAAAAAATAACTTCGTCTTTTTAAAGCTTTATCTTAAAAAGGATTTTGTGATTTTTAAAAAACTTCAAGTTGAGAATAAATTAGAAGAAATTCTACTTTTATATAGAAATGATATAATAAAAACTTTCCTCTCCAAAATTTAATTAAAATTCATCAAACATTTACCATATAACGAGCACTTCATAAAGAGTTCAGTTCTACTCTCTATATTAAAAGTCACAAAAAAATCTAGAAGACAGCTATTATTACCTCCATTTCCCAGACAGTCCTGAGGCTTAAGGGTTTAAGTTACTTAACTGGTATAGTGTATCAGTAAGGACCGAAGAAGAGATTACATTTAAACCTGTCTCATTCCAAAGTGAAGGGATTTTTTAAATACCTGATAGACATTCTAAGAAACTAGTAGACGAAAGGCTTAAAACCTAATTATAATTTTATTTGGATTAAGAAATTTGACATTTCCTATAATTAGGTATAAAAAAACCAAATAGCTAACATAAAAATAAGAATACTGAATCTCAAGACATTTAAGTAACTTAGTGAGTACCACACCTTAAACTATGAGCCGCGACTTGAACTCAAATTTCATGTTGCAACATTTGCACATTTTACTTTGTCATAATATTTCATTTATTTGGAACACCTATTAAAACTCCTTCCACAGTCACTACATAACTCATTTACCTACCTGAATACCCCCTCCTCCATGTGTTTTTTTTTTTTTATATTTCTCTATGTAACTGTAACTTCCTATAGCACTTATTCATGATACTGTCCAATAATTTATGTGTGGTAACTTGTCATGTATTACTCTAATATCATAGTGACATTCTTTTGATAAGTTTGATACTTCCAAGAAGATCTGAAGACAAAGAAGATGTACAGATAAGCAACAGTTACATGAAAATAAGCTGAACATAATTAATGATTGAGGGATGCAAATCAAAACCACAATTTAATATCATATCCTGTTCGTTAGAACGGCTATTTTCAAAAAGTCAAGAAATAATAAGTCTTGGTGACAACATGGATAAAAAGGAATCCTTGTGCACTGTTGGTAGGAATGTCAATTGGAACAGACATGGAAAACAATATGAAGTTTCCTCAAGTAATTAAAAATAGAATTAGCATATAATCCAGCAATTTTATGTCTGAGTACTTTATCAAAGAAAATGAGAACACCATGTAATTTGAAAAGATACGCACTCCCATGTTCATTGCAAGACTATTTACAATAAGCAAGACACGAAAACAACCTAAATGTTATATAACTCAGCTATAAAAAGTGAAGTCTGACCATTCACACCAATCTGGATGGACCTAGAAAGCATTATGTTAGTGGGATAAGTCAGACAGAAAAAGATAAGTATTGTATGATCTCACTTATATTTGGAAAAAAGGAGAAGTTATGTTTTCCTGAGGTGGGTACTGGAAGGTATGCAGAAGGGTAAAGCAGGGTCAAAATATCAAAGAAAATGTGGTCAGTATTGGTCAATATGTGGTCAACATTTACTTACCATAGCACTTAGGAAGGTGCCTTGTACATGGAAGCTTATTAATGCAAGAATAGGAAGCAATCTTAAAAAACTGTTTTAATCTAGCAAAAATTGCCTCAAGTATACGATGCATTAGTTTCTCATTAAAAAATACCACAAGAGAAAAATAAAATATATATATATTCAATTATATTAAGGTTTGATGTAATTATTTAAATGTTTTATTTAAACACAGTATGCTCTACTGTGTCATTTTGTTCTCTTTCAAATACATTCAAAATATGTATTTAAACCATTGCAACAATATTATTATAAAATATATATTTTAATATATATTATCTTTTCAGTGTTCTTTGCTGAAATTTGCACTGAGCAAAAGTTATGAGCAAATTCCGCCTCGTGCAAACAATATATTACAGCAACTATTAAAATTCTTTTCAACTAATCAATTTGCTGTTTCATAAAGACCAGCCTATGAATAGATTTTCACCAAGATCATTTTAAATATCTAGTTGAAGTTATTAGCCTGCCTCATCAAGATCTTACCAGATAATTCACTTTAAATTGTTATATGCATGCTTCCAGGAGAACCAAAACCTATTTAAATATATTGAAATTGAAATGTATCCTCTCATCAACCCCCTCAGTTGAAAAGAAAAATAATATAGATATTTTTCTAATTCAAAAAGTTTGCTTGGAAAATGTTAAGAAATTCAGATGACTACTTCAAATATGTCATATTAATGCAATCTATTATTTTAAAAAATATTTATTTTAGACTAATTAAACATATGCCAAAGTTCAAGATCACCTCCTGGGGCATGCATACACAGCTGGTTTGGGATATCTTCACGATGTGGTGTTTTGTTAACCAGATAACAATTCATCCTCTGAAATACACATAAATCAATAACTACACAATATTTCATAGGAGTATCCCTTGCTAATCTCTAAGAGACTTGACAAAACCATGATAGTTGTAAGAGCTATTTAAGTCATCCCCAGATCAGCACTTTTTGTTCTGCTCTATTTGATTGGTATCTTGTCCCTAGCTTCTATCTGCATATGGAACTCAGTCACTTTGCTTGGATTCTTTAAAATAAATATTTAAAAGGGTAAAAAGGCACATCTCTCATCTCGTGACATGTAAGAAATAGTCAAAGTTTTACTCTGTGTGGAAGCATTACTGAAATCATGGATGATGGAATCTGAAGTACAACACAACAGAAAACATAATATAAAATTGGGTGTTTTGACAGTCCATAATTCTTTCCACTCTGCTATTTCCGTCCTCCTACTACCCTGCAGCTTGTCCTGCCTGCAGAAACATGCCATCTCTTTCCCAGTCCCTACTATTCCCCACCACACTTCCACTATCACCACCAAAACTGTCAATTCCCTTAAAGAAATTCATTTTTAAAAAACTAAATAGAAATAAAGAGACAGTTTTCTATTTTTGTAAGCAAAGCAGTTCAGCATTTAAGGAAATATTTTACGACACTCTCCTTTTTCATACATTGCCTAAGACCAAACCTTTCAACACCTGAGGGCTGTAACAGGTGATTTCCCAAATCAATAATGTGCCTCCACTAATAAGTGCCAGCTACTAAGACATTTAAACATACTTTCTCAATTGTATATATATATTGAAGAGTACATTTTATATGTGATTGTATTAATGATAAATTAGGTATATTTTTTCTATATGGATTTATAAAGGAAACATTAATCACATAACTCATTTCTTTAAATGTAAGTTAATTTAATTCCTATTATTGGTGGTGACACAGAATGCCTACTTTAATAAATTTCTCTGAGTTGACTGAATCTTCAAATATTTTAACTAAATTTTTATTGTATATAGAAACATATCCATAGGTATTTAGGTAAAAGATAATGGTTTTTCATTCATCGAATAGTATTTCAAGGAAGAAAGCAATGGCTTAAGGTTCTGTTCATGGTACAGAAAAAGGGAAGTGTGTGTTTTGACATTAAAATTAAAGGGTTATTATCTGTCAAAGGAGAAAGGATGTGTAAAAGATACTCTTTCTTGCATTTTAACATCTTCCATACAAAATATCTTTGACTACCTGTGATTTATGCAGCACAATAGGTTCTTTAATGACACTCATGTTAATCTTTTTCCCCTTTCCATCACCTGAACATATCAGTTGTTTTTTTCTTGAGATAATTTGAACTATTAATTTGCAAATTCCCTCTGACAGCACTCAAGGAACAATACATTTCTCAAATCAGTAGGAGCCTTTGAAATTGCTGGAAATGAAACTAGGGAGCTACAAATGTGCAAAAGCACAGAATATCAGAAAGATTTTTTTCCCACTTGCACGGCATTGAGTGTTTCATTATTTGGAACCAAGGGCCATAAGGAAGTTTCTCATTTTATAATTAGATTTAACAATCAGATTTTTTTCTTATTCCTGTGCTATCTGTGATTAATTTAGATTAGAAAAAAAGAAACTTAACCAAAAAGTACATCGTTCCTTTTAAATAAGTTCTAAAATATTTCCCGTAAATAGTATTGCACCAGCTTATAAATCTTAACCCTAGTGAGTGTCCATGAAATACAATAGCAAAAGGCTCTGTCTAATCTAAGTGTAGTAAAGACTTTCTTTTGTGACTAATAAATGGCAATGGCAGGTGCATGTGGCAGCGTATTCAACATTACTTACATTTTTAGAATTCTATAATAATATTTTATGATTCTTGACCTTTAAAATGTTTGTGTTCTTGAACTTTTGCCCTTGTGACATATACTGTAGAGACTAAATAATAGGTCCTGAAATCAGACAATTGGCCAAATTATTGCTCTCCCATTTACTAATTTGGACAATAAGTTACTTCTTTTTTTAACATATGAGTCAGGTTTAAAATTTTCAACACATAAGATATAACCCATTATATTAATGTCTTAGTGCAAAAGTAGCTACTTTTTTTTCATATTGTTTAATTTCAAAGGTCAGTAGACTTCAATTACTAGGATGACTGGATAAGTCATCAGAAAACCAAGCACATTCTATTTATCTAGCTCTCTATATCTCTATCAATCTACCTATCATTTACCAGTCTTTCAAAAATAAACTGAATTGCAAGAAAAAGTATTCAACATAAAACAGGCAGGAGATGTGTGTTCATTTCTGCTCTAGGACTGAGCATCACACAGTGTCATTTGAATGCAATCTTTTCCTACAAGTGTGCTAAAACCTTCCTTCACAGATTATAGAGGAGGGAAATTAGATTCTACTCTAGTGGAGTAGTAGCATGGTTCTAGAAAACCTTATGCTGGGGAAGATATTAAGTTACATTTGGAAAATTCAATCTCCT
Source organism: Furipterus horrens (assembly GCF_987537825.1). NCBI lineage: Eukaryota > Metazoa > Chordata > Mammalia > Chiroptera > Furipteridae > Furipterus > Furipterus horrens. The sequence continues at coordinate 17,243,649 of NW_028327171.1, forward strand.
GCCTTCACAGCTGAGCGTCAGAAAATGTAGTCCTTTGCCTGGGTACATTTTACCTTTGTAAAAATTGTGGTTTGACTGCTTCTAAGAAAGATGAAGAGAAAAGATATTCATCAATCTTTGAAACACCTCTGTTTTCCCATTTGTAAAACAGGTAATGTAATAACATCTATCTCTAAAAGTTATTATCAATGGAATGTTATCACCTGTCATTTGGGGGCTATTATAGAGTGATAGAGTAACTAAGAGGATCCCCCTCAGGCTGATGCTTGACTCCATAGGAATACTATTTGGTGACACATTGATTTTTTACTTCCAGGTATATCTGCCAATGTATTATCAAAACCCAGTGATTCTCAACCATTTTCTATCACAGCTCACATAGAAAATGATACTATTTTATAGGAACTAGTGTGTCAAAGGTTGCTCATGGCCTGATGTGCCAGAGCAAAGAACTCTCGGTTACTCTGGCCCAAATCTGTTCTCCTGTCTGTTGAGGAAATCAAAACTTTTACATACCATTAACATGCTCTACCATTTATCAACCCTTAGTGAGCCAAAAACCTTTATTCTATAAATTATTTTGTATTATTCTCCCTTTTACCTCCAAGTTAATGAACTACTTCCTCAAATATAAAAAAAAAATTAAGTAGGAATTTATGTAATCCTTTCACTCTCTCTGCCACACGGAGATGCCTGGAGCCAAGTGCACTAGGTCTATTGTTGAGATGTAGAGCAAGGACACTTAGGCAAAGACTACAGTTCTCTGATTTGTGGAGCAGCTCTTCTTATTAACTGCATTCTAGATCCTAAGAGTAGAACACACTTGCATTCTTAGCATTTCTGAAAGTATTGCCAGTTATTGTGCAATGAAGAGTTATAGTCAATGAAAAGTTATGATAAGGACAATGCAATAGGTTCTTTAGTTGAATTTAATAACCAAGCTCAACTCAAATATTGATAAGAAGTTGTAATTCCACTGTTTCTTTTCCATTTTTATTAAACTTATCAGGGTTACAATGGTTAATTCGATTTGAAGTGTGTAATTCTATAATACATCATCTGTATACTGTACTGTGTGTTCACCACCCATAGTCTTAGTTGGCAGAAACGCTCAGAAATATTTTACTGTATATTTTTTCTTTGCTTTTACTTATGTTTTTAATTGACATTACTGTTATATTGTGTGGATGACATTAAGTGTGCAAGACAGTTAAGTAAGAAAAGTTTATTAACAATCTGGGTCACGGGTGCAAATAAAAGATAGGAGTCCAGTATTTTAATTTCTTGTAATTAATTCCTTAGAAAATTACTTTAGTGAAGTCCTCAAGTAAAGTAACTTTTTAAAATACATATTTAAAAAGATCAATTTCTAAAATGGAAAAACTTGAGGTATCTTATGATCTTAAGGTTATCTTGAGTATATATTCACAACATAAGGATCAAAGATAATTTGAATTGTATAAGTATTCGTGCTATTTATTTGAAGGATTAAAGAAAAAAATCTTAGCTTTATTTTATCATTTGCAGTATACATGTGATATTATTGAATGAATTTTAAGTAAAAAGAGCTACTATCACAATATGACTTCACTTAGCTTTTATTTTTAAGACTCCAAGCAGTCATTTTTAAAAATCAAATAAGGGTCTATGTGTATGGGGAATACACTCTCCATACCAAAAGTTGAAGACTTATTTGCTGCAGTTCTTGGATAACAAGAGTAAAGTTGTGTTCAATTATAATGAGCTAAATTACTCTGAGTCTTATTTTCCCTTAGTAATTTTCACTATTTTAAAAACATTGTAAAAGTGTGTAAATATTAATTTAAAATAGATATGGGAAGACATGTAACAAAATAAAACATAGAAAACATAGGAAAAAAGCTAGAAGAAAACACAGAAAGAAAGCAAATTAACAGAGGTCTTGGCAATTTTTTTTTTATTATAATAACAAAACAAAAACAACAGAGGCAGAAAATAAATATGTGTGATTACTTCAAACTAAATAAAAACAACAAAATGAAAAGGCATCATATGAAATAGGAAAAAATGTTTGCAAATCATATAATCATATATCTGATATTAGGTTAATGTCCAAAAAATATAAAGAACTCTTATAACTCAACAGCATATACAATTGAATTAAAAGATAAACATAGAAACTGAATAGACGTTTTGCCAAAGAAGACATTCAAATGGCCAACAAGTATATAAAAATATGCTCAGCATCATTTATCATAAGGGAAGTGTTATTCAAAACACATGTCATCTTACACCTGTTAGACTGGATATCATCAAAAAGACAAGGATGGAGAAAAGGAAACCCTCATACACTGTTGGTAGGAATGTATTTTGGTATAGCCACTATGGAAAAGAGCATGAAGTTTATTTAAAAACACTTAAAATAAAACAACCATATGATTCCAGCAATCCTGCTCTATGTATAGACCCAAAATAAATAAAAACAGGATTTTAAAGATATATGTGCATGTCCAGGTAGGCCCATATTTATTGCAGCATTATTTCTAATAGTTAATGACAGAAACCAACTAAGTGTCTGTGAATGGGTAAAAGAATAAAGAAGATACACTGGCACACACACACACACACACACACACACACACACAGGACCTGGAATATTCTTTAGCCATGAGAAAGAACAAAATCCTGCCATTTCTGACAACATGGATGACCTGGAAGACATTACTCTAATTGAAATAAGCCAGAGAGAGAAAGACAAATACTGTAAGATATCAGTTACATGTGAAATCTAAAAAAGCCAACCTTGTAGAAAAAGACAAAATAGTGGTTACCAAGGGCTATGTGGTAGGGCACATAGGGAGATGTTGGTCAAAGGGTACAAACTTTGCATTAGGAGGTGGTTAATTTATAGGGATCAAATGTACAACATTGTGATTATAAATAACAATTTTGTATTATACATACAGAGACACCCCCAAAACAAAATTTTCTTCTGGAAGGCAAGCCCCTTGTAGTACAGGTTTCTCCCGCTACGTGGGTGTTCTAGGAACTAATCTGTATCAGTGTACCAGCTGACATTGTTGTGAGAGACTGCATCTGGCCTCAGTTATTTTTTTTTCCATAATGGGTGATTTACAAATTCATCTGCCCATACCATGCAGAATTTTCAGCAGTTTTTGACCAAAAACATTATAACGCTCTTGCTCTATCTTCTCTATTACAAAATCTCACCATGGGTGATATTTTTGTTTTCCCAAATTAAAAAAGTCCTCAAAAGGAAATATTTTGCTGATGTGGAGAGGTGAAACAAAAAATGGTACAAGCACTAAGAGGCATCAAAATCAACGAGTTCAAAAACTGTTTTGAGCAGTGAAAAACAATGTCATGATAAGTGTATTGGCTCAAATGGAGACTACTTTGAAGGTGACTAAAGTTTAAACATGTATGAATAAATACACGATTTTTTATAAATAAATCCTAGGTTTTTAGTCCTCTCTCATATACTTAAAAGTTGTGAAGAAATTAGATCTTAAATGCTCTCCTCACACAATAAAGAAATGATAATCATGTGGAATAATGGAAGCCTTAGCTAACATTAAGGTGGTAACATTACTGCAATAGAAAGTGTATCAAGTCAATACCTTGTTGTACACCTTAAATCTACACAATGTGGTATTTCAATGATGTATCAAGAAAGTTGGAGAAAATGATATGAATAGCAAAACACCCAGAATAGCCAACTCAACATTGGAGAAGTACAATGGAGAACTGACACTATCTGACTTCCAGACTTTTGGTAATCAAGACAATATAACACAGGCAAAAGAATAAATAATAAATGCATTAATGAACAGAAGAGTGATCCCATAAATAAACCCACATAAATACTAGTCATTTAATCTTGGCAAAGAAGCAAAAGTAATACAATGGAGAGAGGATAGTACGTTCATCAAATGGTGCTGGAACAACTAGATATCCACATGTAATAAAAAAATTATTTTACTAAACATGACCTCACACCCTCCTCAAATATTAACTCTAAATGGATCAGAGACATAAATATAAAATACAAAACTATAAAACTCAAAATAATTCAAGAAAAAAGTAAATGACCTTTAGTATTTACATGAAAGGTAGCCAGTTTGATTCCCAGTCAGAACCCCTGTTGGGGCTCATAGGAGAGACAACTGATCGATGTTTCTCTCTCACACCGATGTTTCTCTCCCCCTTATTTTCCCTCTCTTCCTCTCTCTCTCAAAATAAATAAATAAAATCTTTAAAAATTATTGTTAGAAATGAAATAGGTTAAGTAAGAAATAAATATAAATGATAATTTGACAATCTGCATATTATATTATTCTGTTTTTATATTCTTCTTGATAATTTATGTATTTCATAATATACTTATAAATAAATAATAATAGTTAATGTCTTATAAATAATTTAAGTGGCCATAAGTGACTCTCTAAAATATTCACCTAAAAATGGAAGTTTGAATGACTTCTTGAAATCTCAAGTCCCAAGTCCTCAGGTACAAAACCAAACTAATTTTCCTCTAAAAAAACAAACAAGCTAACATATGAGCTTAAGAAAACAGAAAGTGTATGTTATTAAAGAAAAGCATAGCAAGTAATATGAGACTGCCATAGGAATCCTGCCCCCCGCAAATATCTATGTTAGATTTGCTTAGGAGGAGTGACAAAGAAGGCAAAGTTCAAGCTAAATTTTAAAAGATAACAATATTTTTCTCAGCAATATTTTTTAACAAATCTCCTCAGGCAAGGGAAACAAAAAAACAAAATTAAACAAATGGGACAACACCAAACTAAAAAGTTTGGCACTGGAAAAAAAATAAAACATTAATAAAACAAAACAAAAACAACTTATTAAGTGGAGGGACATATTCACCAACAATACATTTGATAAGGGGTAAATATCCAAATTTATTTAAAAACAAGAAACTCATACAACTCAACACTAAAACACAAACAATCCAATTAAAAAATGTGCAAAGGACCTAAATAGATACTTCTCCAAAGAAGACATACAGATGGTGAATAGACATATAAAAAAATGCTGAATGTCACTAATCATTCAAGAAATGTAAATTAGAACCACAATGCGATGTCACCTCCCACCTGTCAGAATGGCCATCATCAATCAATCAATAAACAACAAGTGTTGGCCACAGTGTGAAGAGACATCCTGCAGTGCTACCGGTGGGAATGCATATTGGGGTGCGGCCAATATGGAAAACAGTAATGAGTTTCCTAAAAATATTAAAGGTGGGACTGCCTTATGCCCAGCAATTCCATTTCTGGGTATATATATGTAAAGAAAGTCAAAGAACGTATGCATCTCTATGTTCACTGCAGCATTATTTACAGCAGTCAAGACATGGAAGCAACCCAAGTGCCCATCCATAGATAAAAAAGCGCTGGTACATAAGTACAATGGTATATTACCCAGCCATAAAAAAGAATGAAATATTACCATTTGTAAGAGTATAGATGGACCTAGAGGGTATTATGCTAAGTAAAATAAGCCAGTCAGACAAAAACAAAGATCATATAATCTTATTTGTACACGGACTCTCAAGATCAAAATAAACAATGAAAACTGAAACAGTCAAAGATAACAGAAAATAGACTGATGGTTGCCAGAGGGGAGGAAGGACAAAATGAAAAAGTTGAAGGAACTAACAAGTACAAATGAGTAGTTACAAAGTAGTTATGGAGAATATAGTACGGCGTAGGGAACATAGTCAATAATATTTTAATAATCATGCATGGTGCCTGGTGGGTACAACAAATATTGGGAAAACACATTGTAAAGTATATGAATATTTAACCACTATGCTGTACACCTAAAACTAATACAAAAATATTAAATGTAAGTTGTAATTGAAAAAATAAAGTTAAAAAGGATAATAAAATGATATCCATCAAGACAAATGATTATAATTAAAAAAAAAGCTCTAAATGAAATCTGTAGAAAAACCCAATAGTACGAAGTACAAGAATAAAAATAGACACTTCAAAGAAGTAAAAATATACTCTTTTATCATACTTGGCTATGTGTTAGGTCCTTCACATGCATTTACTTCCTAATAAAGTCTTTTAAGCAGATATTAGATCATATCAAGGTAAAATATTAGGCTTATATAATTTAAAATAATTAAATAAAAAACTCTTAATAAAAAGAAGGAAGCATTGTCTTTCATGAATTTAAAATTCACTTTTATAAACATTGCAAAAGTGTGGCTTTACAGAAGGCAATAAAGACACTCACTAATATTATAGAAACAACAAATAAGTGAAATGAAAATTATACAGTTTGAGAGAGTGGTGGATGGCATTTAGAGTACCCCTGAAATAGTCAGGAGGCAATCAGTACTTGTTCAGTCTTAAAATGATTGAAAAGTAAAGAACAAGAAATACTAACCATGCTATTTTGAGAGACTGCACTGTGAAGAAAAATGACAATATTCATTAAAAAAGGATTATATGGATTTTTATCTGAGAATATTTTATGGATATTTAAAACATTCTGAAGGCCATAGCCAGTGCAATAAGAAAATACAATTTTTAAAAAAATGCGGTATGTAGTATGAATACTGGAAGGCAGTACATAAAACTGTATTTCTTATACAAATAAAATGGAAAAATACAAATATCAAGGTCTATATATGAGAAAAACAATTAGGAAATGAAAGATAAAGATCATATTTCCAATTGTGTAAGAAATATAAAATGCATAAGAATAAATCTAACAGAAGAGGGGCAGTAGCCCTCTCCTAAGAACTATAATATGTGAATAACATTAAAGAAGATCTAAATAAATATTGTATTTCAGGTTTGGAAAAATCAATATTGTAAACATGCTAAATTCTCTTTTAATTGATCTATTGATTCAAAGCCATTCTGTAACCAGGCAGCCTGGAATCTGGCTGCTTGCCATTATGTGGGTAAGGAAAAAGGCTTTTGTTAACAGGGTACCCAATTGAGGGGGCAGCTCCATGCTGGTCTGTTTACATTTGCACTGGTCTGTTAATAGTTGCCTGGGGCAGCCTCCTCCTCCTGGAGCTGTTTTATTCTGCTGCTTCTGTGTTTTTCCCTGACCTTCTTCAAGAAAGTGCAGCTTCTATGCCTGATCAGAGTTTCCTCTGGTTGGGGTCTCCCTGCTCCCCTGCCATTTGGCCTGACCACCCTGTTACAATCTGAATAAAGTTCCAGCAGGTGTCTTAGCAAAACTTGATTCAACAATTCTAAAATTTATATGAAAAATAGAGTCATGCAGAGCTTGGTCAATCTTGCAGAAGTATAAGAAAAACTGAAGAAGACTTTTATTCTCAAATGTAAAAATGAGTTATAAATATGTAATAATTATAATAGTGCATAATTAGCTCAGGAAAAATAGACAAAAGGAATACAACAAATGACCCAAAATCTGGCACAAAAATGTTGATATGCAATTAAGTGGGAAAACATTTGCCAGGCATGTGTGTTCTGACCACATGGGCAGATATCTTAAATGTGTCTCCTTGCCAGATATGTCTAGGGTGACTTAAGTAGTTTCCCTCTTGAACTAAAGTGTCATGGCTGACTGAAAACCATTGTGGTTGACATGAGTGACTCCATTTTGTTTTACGTACTTAATGCTATCTGCTCTCCACAGATTTCCACCCAGACATGTGGAACTTGGCCTGATCCATCTCCACCATCCTGACTGGGTGTCTTAGCTTCCTGGTGGAGAAGGACCTCACCCTTGGTGTTCCAGAGAGGTCAGACTTTATGAAAAGATAACTGACAGAACTAAGTTTAACAAAGTCTTTTTTGAATTATCTTCTGAAATTGTGGGAGAAATGAAACAAAAACATAAAGCACGAGACCCCGGGCTCTCTACTTAACCAGATGTGGTTTCATACTGGAGATGCACCATGGCCAGAACAGACTCTAGCAACATCCCATGACTAACATTAATTATTTTTATAATTTGAAGATGAGCCGGGTTGTGATGTCAGCAGCTTTTTAAACACATACTCTAGAAATAAATATCAATAATTTAGAGTTGGGATTTAGCTAAAGCATTTATTCAAACTTGAAATATTGCTGAACAAATATTATTTTAAGTTGTAATTTAATTTCAGTATAATATAATGATAATAGCATATAAAATTTCTGTGTTACATCTTATACCTAAATTGCTGTAAACCATGCATGTAATAAATGTGTTCAATTGTACATACTACTTTGAAAAGGACAATGAAGAAAATTTTACATCTCATTTACCAAGATAGACATTAAATAAGATTTCTTCAGATAAATTGTCACTATAATATTTGAAAAAATAAATAAGTAAAACATAAGTAAAAATGATCAGGAGATAGAGAATTATTTATAAGTCTACTACAACATAAAAATAACATAGGTATACCAAGGAAGGGTTATATAATGTTTACTGTACTACTCATCAGACACCATTGAAATATATCCAGTTTTAATAATATACATTTGAAGTTGTTTAGAAAAGACCACTTTATGAAGATCTAAATAATTTGAATTACAACATATTTTATAATGTGTGTCCTATTGTAGAAAAGTTTACTAAACAAAGTATTAGGAAGAAGTTACTCTAAAAAGTTGAAGAGATAATTTTAGGCAAGAGTCAAATATCTGCTTAAGTCAGAAAAAGAAATTAAATAGAATTATGCTTTATATTTCATTTTAAAAAACTCACTCTGTGCTATTTTTCTTTACATTTTGATTTGAACATAGTGCACATGATCTCTGAGTTTTCATATTTGGAGATTATTCCCCCTCCTGATATTATCCTTTATGTTAACAAATATGTTTTTGGAGCTTTGTTTTAAAATTAGCTTAATATTTGATTGTTTCAATGATTATGTTTGCCTTTACCATTTAGTCTTTAATTTTCCCTGCATATTAATAAAGTATAGTTTATTTATATGATAACTCAAAAGGGAGTTTGTTTTCTACATTTTATATCTGCAGATGTATTGTAACACATAATACTTTTATTAATTCTTCAAACTGAAAAATAGATTTCTACTCTGAAAAATCTGCAGTAACTATGCTTTTACATAATATTAGAGGAATTTCATGAGATATTTAACTTAACATTTTATAATAAGTTACAATGTAACTGGTAAAACTGAATGCAGTGTAAATATGTAGCATGACTGGATTATTGTGTAGGGGAAATAATATTCAACTCTTTGAAGTTCATGTGTGCTAATTTTTATGCAGAAATAGAAAAGCAATACAATTTTGGCTAACTGAATGTGGATACTCCTGAAAGAAATATCCAAAACATTGGTGTAGCTTTGAAAATGGGCCGTGTGTGAAGGCTCAAGGCACTTTTAGGGGTGTGCATTGCCTCAAACAAATTATTAGTTAAAACATGGATATTGAAGATATTTCTGGTGCGGACTCAAAAACAAGAGTGGAACATAATAGAAATATTCCCGGGTGCCTTAGAGAAAACCTAAATTGTTATGAATATACTCTCAGAAGAAATCGGGACTTTAAGAACATTGCCAGGCAGATCCCTAGAGTAATGAGAAGCATGTTATTTCTTTTTGTGAAAGGAGGCTTTTCTTACGTGGTTGAGAAAGCTTACTGATATTATGTAAACTTATAAATGATAAATTTGAAAATAATAGCTAAGAAGATTTTTAAGCAAAGTGCTGACTGTATTGCCTTTTTTTCTAATTACAGCTAAATATAGAGGGAGAATGATGTAGTAAGACAATAACCTATTAAAAAAATAAACTCGGCTGATGATTGCAGAAACTTTAGCTTCCAGATAACACTAAAAGTCTGCAAAGCCAGCTGAAAGAGCGGCATGAAGAATTGCCACAAAATATTAAAGATGTACCCTTAATCTCAATCTTAATCAAATCTGAGGGACTCTAAGAAGTTTAAAATTATTGTTAAACAGCTAAAATGGCAGAAGCCAAAAATAAGGAAAATATCTCAGAAATACCTATGAACATGTCTTTTCTCTAATGGAGTAAAACCTAGTCTGATTCATACACAACCAAACACTTTTTTGATAAAATTATATCATCAGAAACACTGTCATCTTCTGTCATCTGGCATTAAATGGGAGAGAGAATAAAAAAATAAATGAAGTCCGTGGAATCTCCAGAATTATACTGGCAGATGTAAGCTGATAAACTACTCTTAAAAACATGTACTCCTTTTCATAACAATGAAAGGAGACATGGATGGCAGAAGCTAAAACTCAGAGGGCAAAGCCAATAGTTCAGAGTGAGAACAGAACCACAGACGAATAATACCTTTGCTGACATGAAAAGGAACGCCACCCACTGGCACAATCAGCAAAGAAACAGGGACTTCACTTCTACAAACACAGTGAGCTAAAATCTTCCTTCAACTTGAATGAGCTTGGAAGTAGATTCTTCCCCAAAGCATCCAGATAAGAGCCCAGTCTGGTTGACATCTTGATTTTAGCTTTGAGAGTCTCAGAAGAGAGTACAAGCCAACCCCGCTTGGAAGTGAGAAAACATAGTTCCTGTTAAACTTGTACTTATGTGGCAATTTGTTATGCAGCAATAGAAAATTGAAACAAATATCTTCCCATTGGTGATATGTTTGTAAAGCAACTCCTCATAAAGAAGGGTCTAATTTGTAGCATTTGTGGATTTCCATGGTAATACTACTGCCAAATGTCAAAAGTTCAGGGAAAAAAAAAAGGAATAAAACAAAAGGAGTCGTCGGCAGCCGTCCGTCTCGAGAGACGATGGTGTAGCTTCTTAAGAGTCTATCTGCACCGCCGAGAATGGCTGTGCAGTCCGACTCGGGAGTGACATGGTAGTATCTGTCTCCTCCCGTGTTGAATCGACATCTTGCGATGACGCTGAAGCTACAGAGCCTGGGCAGGGTAATATGGAGGGTCTGCTGTTGCCCATGCAGCAGACCCCCCCTCTCTTCGCAGCTGAAGGGTCCAAGGGAAAGACGGAGTCAATACAGCTTGGCTTCAGGTGCGCCGCAGGAGTTGCCGGTGTTGACTACAACGTCAAACCGCCTTAGGGACTCCGGCTCCGGATTTTCTGTCGGGGTTTACTCCCTTAGCCTTTCCCCTGAAGAGGTATGCTGCAAGGCAGCGGAGGTTTTTTGGAGTCAGAGTTTTCCTTCTCTGATGTACCCTGACTGGAAGATCGAACCAGCGACACTTAGCTCGCAGGCCGACGCTCAATCCACTGAGCTAAACCAGCAGGTATGCTAACTGGGGGCACTCAAACCAAAACGTGGAATGGGCTCAGGAGCGTGAAGTTACAGGCTGGTTCAGAAATTGAAAATGAGAAAGTTGTTAACCTTTACAATGATTAGCTATAATATTAGAATTCTCTTAAATAAAATAATTATTAGTGGTTATCTCATATCCATTTTGAGAAGCAATTTATGTTTTGCTTGTTATTTCAGAGGCATAAGCAAAAATTGACCTTTGTCAACTTAGCCTCGCTTAATTTGCGACATACACTACAGACAAGCAAAGCTTGTATGACAAAACTGGTTTTATCTACTCAAGGACATTTCAAGTCTGGTCTCTGTGTTTGATTTTAATACAATAAAGGCTGACTTGACATTGCCCACCTGACTCCTCTTACCTTGGAGTTGGAAGAGCTCTGCACAGTTGGCCTTCGTGAGTCTATAGAACAAGCAGAAGCAGAATACAGGAAAGAACTACTGGAGAACTACTCTCCACCACTTATGTATTGGGGTACGTGAAAATATGTAGGCATTTGGTTTGGTTTTAGGTTTTGTCTATGTGCTTTAACTTTTGTTTCCATAATTTCTCCTTTATGAGGAGAGGGTTGGTTATGGGTAGCTTAGGTGACCTTCAAAAAAACTCTACTGCCACTAACATATTGCCTTTGCTCCTCTTTTTCATATTAACCAAATTCTAAGAATATTTAATTTATTATTTCTACATGTAAACATTAATAAAATAACCTAGTTCAACTTTATAAAACATATATGCATGTAACATTTAAGGAAACGAGGAAATATGCAACTTATAAGTAACCCATAGCAATAAAATATATTCTAAGTTTCTACATGAAATCTTTTTTTTTTTTCTTGGCTTGGTTTTAATCTAAATAAAATATGTCAAGGACAGTAGCCAGCAATAGAAAAAAGCTTTTTAAAAATTATCACCAAAAACCTAAGGGAACATAAGTGTGCATATGCATGTGCGTCTTCAGTACAGAGCATAGCTTTAAAAAAAAAATACAAAAATTGGAAGTTATTTCTATATATTTAATGTTTAGTAAAAAGGTAGTGGATGTCATATTCTTAAAATAATCAGATATTCTAAAAATTAAAATTATTTTCATGATTGAGCTTTTTCTACTTATACCTACTCTCTGTTTTAATAATTTATTCACACATACACACACACACACAAGCAAACACAGAGAAGTACTGTCACATGGGCAAGTAGACAAAGATATACATGTAAAGAGAGCTTCAGCATAAACTGTCTCCCAAAATACCAGGTACAAGTATGTTCACCCCCCAATTTTTCTCTCAAACTCAAAAAAAATAATTTGTTCAAGTGGGATTACATTGTCAACCTTTTTATTTAATTGCTCAGATATGAGAGAAGAGTGCATTTCTTTTATATCAAAGGAAAGTCAGTTAAAATTCCCTGGTTAAGTATGAGATTTTAGTTGCTATTCCCTCTCATTATGTTGCATTTAACAAAAGTTAGACCTCTAATACAGATAGTCATAACCAATATCTGTGGGGCAGGGACTCTTTCCTTTAAAAATCATTATAATTGTATAGTCTTTTTTTACACTATTTATAAAAATAAATGTAGAAAATGGGTATTTATTTTTGAGTAAAGTTTTGTCCATTGAACAATGAAGAATTCTTAATTATAAATAACCACCAAAAGGGCCATAATAGCTTAGCAAAAATGTAATTTATTTATTTCTACTTCATTAGGGTGGGCCATTCAACTGAAACATGTAAAATGCACACTAATAGTGTTTTTAATATTATTAGTTGTCATCTAGTTTTCAATAGGATCAATTGTTTGAAAGACACCTCTACAGTCATCTGTGAGAATCTCTAAGCTTCTTCACTTGATTCCTTGATATTTCTAACACTAGGAAACATAAGTTCTCCCAAAACTTCCCATGTGGCTAGGGAATAACAAAGTGCTTCAAATGAAAGTAGATATAATGGCTTAATTGATCCACTATTGAAACTGAATCAAAGTGAGTTTTACACAGACAAATTAAGCTTGGCCGCCAATTAAAAAGACAGCAAAAATTAGATCTGCATTTAAATGCATTCAGTGAAGATGCTGTGCATTATTATAGTTAAGAGATGTGATAATTAATTTAGTTCATAACTCTAAAACATTTATACAATGTTTACTATGTTCTAGGCACTGTTTTGTGTTTGTTATATACATATATAAAGTTCACAGTAAAAAATGTTAAGAATACATTTCTCAAATTAATATAAAAGCAATAAAAATATAATTGTTCATTCTTAAATTAATGCACAGAGAAACTATTGAAGTCATCATTAATTATTACATTTTTAGATTTAAAATGTTATAAAATTATGGCTGTCATTTACATCAGTGTGGTACCTCACTTATGATCAGTTAGTATGTGACCGTGACCAGAAAAGCAAATTCAAAATTTCTATTAAGCCTTCTAAATAAAATGAATTTCATGTTACATGATTCTTATTTCAAGGTGCAATTAATTTCTCAATTTAGGTAATTACTTTCCACTCACTTTTTAATGATTGCTCTTCCAAAGAAAAAAGCATTTTTTTTCTTTATGAAATCCAATGATTAATATGGTTTTAAATTGAGTGGACAATTTCTGTTAACTCTAAGGTAGGCCCTATTGGAACTCATGTGGTTTATATAGCTTATATAGTATGATATCTTTCAATAAAATTGTTTATTTGAGTAGAACCATGATCCTAACGATATTATTAACACCCATCACACAAAAGAATCATTTTTCAAAAAGAAAAACATTTAAAAAATCTTAACGGATCTAACATCCATGAACAAATGTAAGACTTTATATACAAATCCCATCATCAAATGATCGTGTCTTAGAGTACAAAATCCCTAAAATACCAGGAACATGGAGAATGTAATGCGCAACAAAAATTAATAGGCTGATATTAAATAGTCAATATGATGACATAGTGTGTTAAGGACATATTTAGGTAAAAACTAAAGATTCACCAGTTATCCAAGTTTTTATATGGTGAAAAACATTCTGGATAAATACTATAGAGGATGAGCATACTGGAATTTGGAAGAAGCCACAAGGAGAGTAGTGTGTTTGAAACAGAGAGAAGGAGGAAATCAGTGGGAGGGGGTTAGATGCAGACAGGAATCTTGATCACACAGGCCCTTCTAGAAGTTTACATCAGGATTTGTCTTCATGTGAAATGGAAGCCATTAGAGGGTTTAAAACAAAGGAATATTTTAAATGGGGTCTCTATTTTGAAACATACAACAACGAGGGGAGATTAAGAGACACATTTTATATGATTATTTCTAATCATGCACAAGATAATGGTGACTAAAACCGAGGTGAGAAGTAGCTAAATTCTAAATGTATTTTCTAAATGGATATAAATTGATTTCAGATTATATTCCAATGTATAAATAATTAGAAAGATCAATTATCATTTTTAAAATATAATATAATTTAGATATGTAGTAAATTGTTGAATATATTAATGGTCACAAGGTGTGTGGGTGTGTGAAAGTATATATACATATATACATTTGTACAGGTTTGTCAGTTAAAAATAAAATAATATTTACCCCCAAATGTGTCATTAGAATTCATCCTTATTTTCTTAAATTGTAATATAGAGTCCCTACTGTATATGTCTATGAACATTAGAAATTTAAAATATATTTAAATTATGTGTCGATAAAACTTCAATGAATGTTAATGGACTTATGTAAATGTTTTATTTGCTTGATACTAAATGTGTTTCAAATTCTAATTATCCCAACTTATAAAGTGTAAAATAAAAATTAAATATATAGACAGATACACAGAAAAATAGATATAATGATGGAAATAAAGAAAGACATAAAGAAGGGAAAAAAGGAAAATAAATAATTATAAATAGGTAGATAGATAGATATAGTTATAGCAGTTGATAGAAACCTATCGGAATTGACACATTAACATTGAAAGAATGTGGTCCACTTGGTCATAGGCCATCTCAGCAGTGCCCTGAGATGCTGGCATAATGTACGTTTCAAGTTGCATTCCATCACCCCAGGGCAGTAATTAGGTATAACGCTGTATGCAAGTGAAAGTTTTGGGAATGGTTTAAGAGGTTCACATTTTTAAAAAATCCTGAGCAGCTAAATGATATTCTCCAGACTGTGAGAGTATCGATGAATTTAATACAATGAATGCCTCAGTGAAACAGAAACTGCTGTATTAAAATGTAATTCAGAATTTACAAAAAGAAGGTCCATAAATGTTTTTCCTTTCTGTAAATTATATATATATATATATGTCCTGGCTGGTTTGGCTGAGTGGATTGAGCGTCAGCCTGCGAGCTAAGTGTCGCTGGTTCGATCTTCCAGTCAGGGCACATCAGAGAAGGAAAACTCTGACTCCAAAAAACCTCCGCTGCCTTGCGGCATACCTCTTCAGGGGAAAGGCTAAGGGAGTAAACCCTGACAGAAAATCCGGAGCCGGAGTCCCTAAGGCGGTTTGACGTTGTAGTCAACACCGGCAACTCCTGCGGCGCACCTGAAGCCAAGCTGTATTGACTCCGTCTTTCCCTTGGACCCTTCAGCTGCGAAGAGAGGGGGGGGTCTGCTGCATGGGCAACAGCAGACCCTCCATATCACCCTGCCCAGGCTCTGTAGCTTCAGCTTCACTGGAGAGGACACTCTAGCGTCATCGCAAGATGTCGATTCAACACGGGAGGAGACAAATACCGTGTCACTCCCGAGTTGGACTGCACAGCCATTCTCGGCGGTGCAGATAGACTCTTAAGAAGCTACACCATCGTCTCTCGAGACGGACGGCTGCCGACGATATATATATATATGTACATATATGTATATGCTTTACATGAGACAGCTCTATTCCTGATGGCGATGTTTTAGACCTTTATGGACATTAGACAGAAGAAATTGGAATGAAAATACAAAAGTTATTGTCCTTAAACACTATAAATTTTCTCTAGTGGAAATAAGATGGGTACCAGATGGTAGGAAAGGCAGTAAGTAGACCCCATGCAGGAAATAAAAATAGAACATTTAGAAATAAAAACAAGCTGAGAGGGAAAAAAATGAAGGAGGTATTTATTTTATTTCAGCAATGCAATAACATTTTAATCTCATTCTAATCCAAAGAAAAATGATTGCTCTTCCTTTGAGTGCTTGATAGTGATGATAAGCAGACAATACAGAGAAACCCCATGACACCGGTGAAGACAATACTACTTAAAATTCCCAGGAGACACCATGTTTTTCAAACATTACCCTTTGCCTTGACAATGCACAGAGAATTAATTTTCTACTGCTTTCTACACATTTTAGAAACAATATTTTTCATTTATATATCCATAATGTGAATAAAGGTTACAGATATTTTATTCATCTTTGAAAAATAATTTTTATTTTCTCATTTTTATATTAAATATTCTTACAATGTCAAATCTAAGTCTGACAGAAGAATTTTAAAAAGCTTGCTTAGTGGTCAATACAGAAAAGCTACTCACCATCTTTTTTTCTATTTTAAAGATATTTTTAAAATGTTTTACTTAGATTTTGACAAATAAAAGATATATATTGAAAACGTACTACATGATGTTTTGATTTATGCACATACTGTAAAATAACTATCACAATCAATGTAATTCACATACCCATCACCTCCTACAGTTGTCTTATTGTGTGTGGTGAGAACACTTCAGATTTACTGTCCTTACAAATTTTAGGTATTAGATCAATTGTACTAAGTTTACTATCCTGTCTGTACATTAGGTTTCCAAAATATTTCTCTGGTAACTTAAAGTTTGTACCCTTTGATTAACATTTCCCTTTAGGTAACCAACATTCTACTCTCTATTACTATGAAATTGACATTATATGTATACACATTACACCTGTAAGTGAAATCATGTGATATTTTGTCTTTTTATGTTTGGCTTATTTCATTTAGACTAATGCCCTCCAGGATTGCCCATATTGTTACAAGTGGCAAAATTTTACTTAAGGCTGACTAATATTCCATTATTCAGATGTCACATTTTTTGTCCATATATGCATCTTCCAACCCTATTGTGTCCGTCTCTCCTAATCTTCAAGAGTACTCAATAGTAATAAGTTGTAGTTGTAGCTATATCCTATTCATCCCAGAAAGCAATCCTGCATTCTGACCAATTTCCACATTTGTTTGTTTACAGTCTGTACATTATTACATTCTAATATCGAATGAGGAGACTGTTTCCTGGCCAAATTCCAATTACATGACAAGTGATAATATGTACCTAAGATAAATCTATAAACCAATTGTAAAAAATAAAGAGAAATATAATTGTGACAGGGAGTTATAAAAAATTATAAACATTAATAATTATTAAAACATCTAAGTTCTAATTTCATCTTTAAATGCACTTGAACATCTATTAAAAATTTTGAACTAAGACCACACACATTAATTACTTAAAATCTTCTTCATACTCAAGTATCATGCAATGCTTATTAGTATCATTCAATGTCAAATCTTCAGCTAAAAACAAATAAACTAATTCAAAAATTTCATTCTAGTATTAAAAAGAATGTGAGGCTGTTAAAATACTGTTTTCGATCAGTATGTGCTAATCTCTCTATCTCCATCTCTCTCTCTCTCTCTCCTTCTCTTCCTTTCTCCCTCCACCCTCAATCCCCACCCTCACACACACACATACACACACATACATGAAACATTCTTAACTTTGAGTTACAGCAATTTTCTGATGACTGGCAGCAGATAGGGTGATTAGCTGCACTTAGTTGAGCCTTTGAATATTTCAGCTATTTATTCTAAGCATTACATGATCAAAATTACTCAACATTTTCTTACCTAAATATTCATTTAGTGCACTAGGTAGGCACTTAGGGAGATAAAAGTGATAATCTAACTGTAATCACGTGAAAATATAGTACACATATACAACAGAATACTACTCAACCATGAGAGAAGATGAAATACTGCCATTTGTGACAACCTGTATGGATCTTAAGAGTATCATTTATGTAAAAGAAATCAGATGAAAAAGGACAAGAACCACATAATATTATTCATATGTGAGATATAAAACAAACCAACAAATGCACAAACGAAGCAAACTCACAAACGCGAACAACAGTACGGTGGTCACCATAAAGGGGAGGGTGCGTGGGGAAGGTGGAAGAGTGTAAAGAGGGTTAAATATATGGTAACAGAATAAGACTAGACTTTGGGTGGGGAGCAATGCAATATGTAGATGATATATTGCAGAATTGTATAGTTGAACCTCATGTAATATTATTAACCAATGCCATTCCCATAGATTTAATTTAAAACTGAAATGAAATACAAATTGAGTTAGAATTTTTAAAAAGTCTCATGAATACACACAAAGTAAACTAGAACAGGTGGTTTGGGGGGACATTCAGAGAAAGTAGAGATTATGTATACTTTCCCAGATCTTATAGTTTGTGATAAAGCAATGTAAGCTTGAATTTGAAGGAAATGTAAGATTTGAAATTCTCCCTTCATCTTTATTGACTAAAGTAGACTAAATTTATGTCACAAATGTTTTCTTTGATTTCTCCAACATCGAGGTTATTTCTAACTAGTTGAACCTCAGAAAGCATATATAAATAAATTTACTACACTGTCTTACTAAATTTTAAATATTTGCTCCTACTGTTACCTTCAATTTCTATTAGCTCCATGAAAACAAATATTATATTGCTCTCATTTTCATGTTTTTCTAGAATTTAATTTATTCTCACTTCTAACCAGTTGTTTCATATTTATAAATTTTCCTTAACTTTCTCTTAGATATCAAATAAAGTTTAAACATTTAGCCTGAAACAATAATATGTTTTTAAATAACTTTTAGCAATAACTCCCATTTATGTGTTTCAGGGGTGCTTAAACTAATTCATAAACTAAGATACCTCATCTTTTAAGAATTTACATACCACACCCCTAAAAATTTAATATAAGTAAGTAACATGTCTAAAATCACAGCATGCTGAATAAATATGATGAACTGTATTCATTTACTACATTAATAGCTAAATCTTGCTCATTTGCCAAATTTACTTTGGTTGAATGAGAGGTCATGAGGCCCTTTAGCATTCATTGATTTCCCTTTTATTCTTTTTTTTATTAAATATTTTATGTATTTATTCTTAGAGAAAGGGAAAGAGAAAAAGAGGGAGAGAAACATTGATGTAAGAGAGAAACATCAATCAGTTGCCTCTTTTACATGTTCCAACCTGGAAACAAACCGAAACTCAGGCACTTGCCCTGACTGGGAATCAAACTGATGACCTTTTGCTTTGTGGGATGAAGCTCAATACATTGAACCACACTGATCAGGGCTCCCTTTTATTCTTGACTTATATTTTTATTCAATAAACTTAACTTTCAAACATTCAAATATTTCTTTCTCTACCCCACATTTTCTCTGAAAACTCTGCATAGTTTAATTGCTCCTTGAGATATGAAAATAGTAAGAGATAATCAGTACCCCGTGGTGTTTAGTAAATCTCAAGATTACAAAAGTTGTAAATATATGAATAATTAAAATGTTGCAAAATTTAACCTTCTTAGACATTGCAAACCTTTTTCAAAAACAACTAGCCTTTCATGAATTTTACATAGCCTGAAATAAACTTGTTAAACACAACCACATTTAAAAATTTACTTCTCAGTTAAAGACATGTAACTATTGTTATATATGTGTGTATATATTTACTATGCCTTGCGGCATACCTCTTCAGGGGAAGGGCTAAGGGAGTAAACCCTGACAGAAAATCCGGAGCCGGAGTCCCTAAGGCGGTTTGACGTTGTAGTCAACACCGGCAACTCCTGCGGCGCACCTGAAGCCAAGCTGTATTGACTCCGTCTTTCCCTTGGACCCTTCAGCTGCGAAGAGAGGGGGGGTCTGCTGCATGGGCAACAGCAGACCCTCCATATCACCCTGCCCAGGCTCTGTAGCTTCAGCGTCATCGCTAGATGTCGATTCAACACGGGAGGAGACAGATATGATGTCACTCCCGAGTCGGACTGCACAGCCATTCTCGGCGGTGCAGATAGACTCTTGAGAAGCTACACCATCGTCTCTCGAGACGGACGGCTGCCGACGACGATTTACTATGCTTATTTTTTAAGTATAATTTCATGTGATGGTTTTCAACTTTTTAAAAATTATTTACTTATTTGCTTGTTTATTTATGTTTAGAAGGAGGGGAAAGGAGAAAGAGAGGGAGAGGAACATCACTGTGTGGTTGCCTCTCACTCGCACCCCCAACTGGGAACCTGACATGCAACCTAGTCATGTGCCCTGACTGGGAATTGAACCAGCGACACATGGCTCACAGGCTTATGCTCAATCCATTGAGCCACAGCAGCCAGGGCTACTATGCTTATTTGCATACATATAGTATGTATACGCTCAATTAGTCATATACAGTTATAGACACATATTTAGTATTCACATAGTCATATTCATATATATAGTGGTCATAATTTATTCTTTTTGATATATCAGGCCATGTGTGTGTGTCTCTGTGTGTGTATGAGTGTGGCTAACTTTACTTCGCAGGGTATTCACTTTGAACATTGTGTTTTCCTCTATGCGTCTGTACTATGAAAAGATAGTATTTTCAGCTAAATTTATGCTTGTCTTAGGCATACCCTGGAAACAAAACTTTATTTCTTCCTCCCTCGGTAAAATCTATGGTGTCAACTTTTATTTTATTTCAGTCCTTCTTGTTAAATTATTGAAAGGCAAAAGTAAACTATTTTGTATAAAGCAATAATTCTAATTGAGCCTAGATACAGGTTTTCTATTAAACTACAGCTGTAGGAAGAAAATATGAGGCAATAACTTCTCAATAGCTATTGCAAGTATTCATTGTTGAATGAATAATCCTCCAGAATGACATATAATCATTTTAACAAGGCTTCCATAAGGAAGAACAATGCAATATTATAAAACAAAGGTTTTTCTCCTGAAGCAAAAAATATCTAGGATAGTTTTAAACTATGTATGAAGAGGAAATTGCAATTGCTTATTCAAGTGGACATCAACCTCTGTTCAAATATTTTTCTTGCATTTAGGTTTAAACTTTCGTAAACTTTATTATTATTGCCTTTTAAAAATGAATTGCCAAGAAAACTGCAAGAGAAGAAATGATAATTCTAAGCTTTCACTCAGGAAAATACTGTTATATATTTTATTTTGACAATTTACAAGAGCGAAAGAAAGTCTGCTATTTTACAAATATTAAGAGGAAGAAAGCGGCATCCATTGACATGATGGCATAGTCACAAATTGCTAACCTTTTCTTAGCACCCTCAGCGAGATACTAGAAGTGGCTACAATAATACCAGTAAGCCAGTGCTGAAAGAAAGTTAAGCATTTTTTGAGATTGTTATTGCTCTTCCATTAAGTATTGAGTCAATTCTTTTGTATACAGTTATTTTCTTTTACTAATGAGGTTGATGGCATTTGAAGGAAGCAGGAACACGAAGTAGCAAAGGATTAAAAATATATAAATACTTTCATTTGGAATACCGTTATGTTGGATCTGTATGGTAGTATTTAAAATCATATTTTTATTTATATATTTTATACAACAGTCTTGTATTCCAAAAAACAAACCTTATACTCTCAATAAATCCCATATAGTTCTATAATCCCAATACATCTCATTTGTTTTTATATAGCCTAAATCATGCTTTTGTCTTTTTTTTTTTTTTCTCTTTACCCACAAGGGCTTTTATTTGAGTTTCCTGGGTAAATAGGACAAAACACTACTATCATAATTTGTCAGACTTAAAACATATAAAAAATAATTTCTTTTTCTGACTAGCTTATTTCACTTAGCACAATATTCTCTACCTCCATCCATGTTGTTGCAAAAAGTAAGGTTTCCTCCTTTTTTATACCCAAGTAGTATTCCATTATATAAATGTACCACAGCTTTTTTATCTACTTATCTACAGATGGGCACTTGGGCAGCTTCTAAACCTTGGCTCTTGTAAATAACACTGCAATGAACACAGAGTGCATTAGTATTTCAGATTCCTTCAGCTATATTCCCAGAAATGTAATTGCTGGGTCATAAGGCAGTGCCGTACTGTTTTTAATAATGGCTGCAGCAATCTGTATTCTCACCACCAGTGCAGTAGGGTCCCCTTTTCTCCACATTCTCACCAACATTTGTTCTTTGTTGATTTATTGATGATGGCCATTTGGATGAGTGTGAAGTGACATTTCATTATGATTTTAATTTGCATTTATCTGATGATAAGTGACATCGAGCATCTTTTCATGTCTGTTGGCCATCTGTATGTCCTTTTAGGAGAAGTGTCTATTCAGGTCCTTTTCCCATTTTTAAATAATTGAATTGCTTTCTTGTTGTTGAGTTGTATAAGTTCTTCATACGTTTTGTTTTTCTTTTGTTTTAAATACTTTATTTATTTATTTTTAGAGAGAGGGGAAGGGAGGGAGAAAAAGAGGGTGAGAAACATCAATATGTGGTTGCCTCTTGCACATCCCCAGCTGGAGACCTGACCAGCAACCCAGTCATGTGCTCTGACTGGGAATTCAACCAGTGACCCTTTGGTTTGCAGGCCGGCACTCAATCCACTGAGCATCGCCAGCCAGGGCAATGCTTCATACATTTTGGAAACCAACCCCTTATCAGATATATCATTGATGAGTATGTCTCTTCTTCAATAGGCTGTATTTTAATTTTGTTGATGGTTTCTTTTACTGTGCAAAAGAGAAAGACAAATAACATACAATTTCACTGACGGAAGAGAGAAAAGAGGGATACATGGTGTCAGGAAAAAACTTTACTTAGGGTGGTGAGCTCATGGTACAGTATGCTTATGATATGTTATGTAGAGTTGTATGCCTAAAACCTGTATGATTTTTATTAACCAATGTCAGTGTTTCTGTTTATACTATTTTTCAAATACATTATTTTTAACTAAAAATAATAATTTTAACTTTTGACATTGACTACAAACTAATTAAATCATTCTCACTGTAAAAAATAATAAAATCCAAACAAACCACTAACAGAGTATTCTTGTGATCCATAGAACAAATATATAATATCATTAAAACAAGTCTCTCTTTTACCTGATAAACAATAAATAACCCAAAGGAAGAAAATGGCCAAATACACAAATATGTATTTTATAAATGAAAAAAAATGCAGTTGGATAAAATCACCAGAATGTTGTGGTTTTCTAAGTTTAATGTGAATTAGAATAATATTGATATATATTTTTCAATAACAATTGTCAAAATATAAGCATTATGATGTGAAAAAATAATAAAATCCAGAGCTGGCCAGAATGAAAAGGATGAATGCTTTAATATATCTTTGGTTGGATTTTAAGTGATGCACATTTTTGCAGTTTAATTTGGCAGTTTCCATATTTAAACTTTTACTTCCTTTGTTTCAGCAATTTTACCTTTAAGAAATCTGTTCCACATTGCTTTCATTTATTACATCATATAATTTAAACAAAGCATTTACGTTATAGTGACCAGGCTGTGAGTGTGCTTTAGCTTTTTCATGCTGAAATGTCTATCGTGTATTGTATATTGTACTCATAAACAACAAGAACAGAAGTTCAGAATTAAACATCAGAATTATTCCAGGACCTTCTTGAAGTAATGAAAATTTGCATTTTAAGAACCTGTGGCAGAAATGAAGCTTAGGTAAACTCTGTAAAACAATTTAATGTGTATTAGAGTTATAATTTTATCATTCAGATAGCCAAATGTTTTATACAGTATATGAAAAACCAGTCTCATATAGTATATTAATAGAAACTCTAAAAGTCTAAAAAAAAAAAAACAATAATGGCAGACCAAAAGATAGGCTTTACAGAACATAAAGAGGTTTTTTTATTCTTTGAAGAGCCATGAACTCTGGGGTTTTAATGTGATTTCCTAAGTATTTATCTTCAGGAAGTATAACAGTTCTTCAGGTTTCAATGATTTTTTCTATCTAATTAAAGCTTTCTAGAAATCTGGAAATAAAATGGAGGCTTGAACCACTTATCATAGAAAATATTTAAGATTTTAAAATGCTAACACATTCTTGTATTAAGAAATAGTTCTTTGAAAATTCTGAATATGATTTTCTCTTAATGGTCACTCTATTTTCTTTCAGGGTTATTATATTTCAACACTGAAAGTTCTGAATTATTTGAAAGGGAGTCAAAACACAAGTTTCATCTTCATGAATTCTGCTCAGTAACAATTTTATGTACCATTTTACCAAGTTTTCTATAGGTGGGAAAGATTATGCCCAATACCCTAATTTTTTTTTAAATGGTAAAGATTGACTTTTTCCTTCAGTGATAGAGTCGAGGCATATTAGTTTATACAAACAACTCCTTTAAAAATATCAAGCAGAATATATTTAATTGTGTCATAAAGCTGTTGGATTCATTTGTTTGAAGCTCAAACATACAGTGCCTCACTCCACTCTTTTTCTTATGACTCAGTTCCTTGATGGAACTTTAACAATTTCCTTTCAGTTTCTTTTATGCTGTTTGCAACTATAGCTATTTATGACACTTCAAGCAACACAGAGAAGAAACATGCTATTAAGCTCAGGCACCAACTGTTCTCATTCTGAACATATTAACAGTGAAAGTCCTTCAGCTGGAGCTCATACTGGTTTCTACATTGATCTTATTTATTATGACACCAATATATTCTTGTCAGAAGAAAAATAACCTATATTCTATATATTTAGAAAGGTTCATTTTGGATTTTTTTTTCTTCTTGCTTCATACTGGGCTCTTTATCAGAGATTTCTTTTATGTTCCTTACAACTTTTCTGTCTTGAGATTTATCATTACACAAATAAAAGTATAAGGGTAATTTATAGTAGTATCTGAAAACTAATATTTGTGATTTCCACTTATAAGTTCATGCTTGCAATTTTTACATGATAATACTAATAATTATTTAATAACTTCAGTGTAGTTCCTAATTAAACCTGTAAGAATTACCTTTCTCATATACTTAAAATTTAACATACATGCACACATAGACATATATACACATATTCCATATTTTATTACACTAAATATTATTTACTGTGCATGTATCTTGTAAACTTGAGTATTGCATTTTCATAAAAATGAGCTTTCCACATATGAAGTCTGTCCAGAAAAAAATCCAGGCATTACTAATATAATGAGGACAGTCTGATCATGTGTACTGTGTGGCCATTGCATTCAAAATGACTGAGCAAGCAGAGCAATGAATCTGCATCAAATTTTATGTTAAGCTTGAACATTCCTACATGAAACTATTCAGATGATTCAGAAGGCCTCAGTTATGAGCAACTGGTGACTGGCAGCTTCATCACAACAATGTGACTGCTCATGCATCATGTCTCATGTAGTTTTCTGGCAAAACATAAAATCACCCAGGTGTTTCAACCCCTCTACATCCCACATTTGGTGCTCTGTGACTTCCTGCTTTTCCAAAACTAAAATCACATTTGAAAGAAAAGAGATTTCAGACTCTTGATAAGATCCAAGAAAATATGATGGGTCAGCTGATGGTGTTTGAGAGAACTGTGTGAGGTCCCAAGGCGCCTACTTTGAAGGGGACTGAAGTGCCATTGTCCTATGAACAATGTTCTTTTATCTTGTATCTTCCTCATAACTGTCTATATTTTTCATATTACATGTCTGGATACCTTCTGGACAGACCTCATATACCTTAAAAAGATCCCCCCAAATTCTATATTCTAGAGATTAGTAATTACACAAAGCCAATTTTGAGAAGATTATGATTTTCCTTGATTGTAGTATGATCTTCAGAGAAGGAAAACTCTGACTCCAAAAAACCTCCGCTGCCTTGCGGCATACCTCTTCAGGGGAAAGACTAAGGGAGTAAACCCCAACAGAAAATCCGGAGCCGGAGTCCCTAAGGCGGTTTGACATTGTAGTCAACACCGGCAACTCCTACGGCGCACCTGAAGCCAAGCTGTATTGACTCCGTCTTTCCCTTGGACCCTTCAGCTGCGAAGAGAGGGGGGGTCTGCTGCATGGGCAACAGCAGACCCTCCATATCACCCTGCCCAGGCTCTGTAGCTTCAGCTTCACTGGAGAGGACACTCCAGCGTCATCGCAAGATGTCGATTTAACACGGTAGGAGACAGATACCGTGTCACTCCCGAGTCGGACTGCACAGCCATTCTCGGCGGTGCAGATAGACTCTTAAGAAGCTACACCATCGTCTCTCGAGACGGACGGCTGCCAAAAATAGTATGATCTTAATATCTTATAAGAGTATTTTTATTCCACTAAGGAATAGAATTCCATATTACTATTTTTGCTAACCAACTGTGTTTTCTTTAGCTCTTCTTTTATTTCTTCACAACTAACTAGATTATATTAGCAAAGTGCTTAAGATTTTGACCTTCATTTTGGGTATGCAACAGTGTAACACCTTTGTTTTTTTCCTCTAAAAAATAGTATTGTGAAATGCATTCCCGTGGAGAATATATCTATATAGTATGAAATAACTTTTTATTGTTACTCTGAGGCAACAGGGAAGGTAATGTGTCATCACATATTGTTACTTCACTTGCAACTTCAAATGTTGTATTTTACAAGAATTGTTTACATTTTGCCCATCAAAGTTTCAAATCTCTGTAGCAGTGAACTTGACATACAGCTTAATCTCACTCTGCTTTCCTGTTCTCACTGTCACATAAGTAACTATGATATTCTAATGAAATCTCTCAACATCTATAGCATATCAAAGAGTGATGACTAATAAAAAGTATCATAGTTATATAATTTGGGTTATAAGTACTTAAGAAGGTTATTTAAAAATATGTTATTATATGTTTAAAATATTTTGATGGTATTACCTATCACGTTAAAGTAAGTCACTTTTAATGTCAGTATTTTTTATTAGTAATTTATATTTACAATAATAAAATTTTATTTCATTAGCTTAATTATTTACATAAAACTACCACGTTTGTAAACAAATCAGAGAATTATTTGTTTTGGTGAGGCACAAGATTTAGCTTCTTAATCTTTAAAACGGGACTACTGTGCACCTTACTGACATATTGTGAAGGTTAAATTAATGTATGTAAAGCACATAGCAACTGTGCGGATGTTGTTCTCTCTTCTCTTGCTTGTTAAGCGCAAAAGGATTGTTTCATTTGGAAAGACTCTTAGATCCTGAAGCTCTGTGACCCACAGAGTCATCAAATGCCCTTTTGGAGTTCACAGTCATTGGGAGAAAAGATCTACTGAATACAAAACAACCCAACTTATATTGTTAACAAAGGATGTAGACTTAAATGGAAGCAGAATGTAGCTTCTCACAGGAGATGACATGAAATATGTATCTATAAAGATGAATAGAGTTCTTTTTTAGGTCAATACATTGTTTAAGTATTCTGAATAGAAGGAATATTATGAGCAAAAATATGGAGTTTCACTCTGGTAGATGATTGGATAATGAAGATATGGTACAAGTATACAATGGAAACTATTCAGCCATGAGAAAGGGCAAAATACTGCCATTTGCAACACCATGGATGGATCTTCAGGGTATCATGCTAACTGAAATAGATCAGACATAAAAAGTCAAGAAATAAGATTTCACTCATATGTAAACTATAAAACTGAAAACAACAAGTGAACAAACAAGTAAAGCAAACAAAAACTCATGGACAGACAACAGTATGGTGTTTACCAGAGGGAAGAGAGTGGGGGGAAGTAAAGGGTAAAGGGAGTCCTATATATGGTGACAAGAAGATTTGATTTTGTGTAGTAGGCACACAATGCAATATACAGATGATATACTATAGAATTGTATATTTAAAACCTATGTAATTTTATTAACCAAAATTGCCCCAATAAATTTAATGACTTTTAAATGGAGTTTTAGAGAATATGCTAGATCTGCAAAACAGTGCATTTTTTCATCTCACACTCTGTGGAATTAATGGAAGTTTAATTGGAAAAGGTCAAGAACATTTTATTTATAGAAAAATAACTTTGTTGCTTGTTAGACAGATTGAATCATCCAAAGATTTCACTCTTTATCTTATTCTATATTGACTGTTCCAATCTTCTGAAAGAGGTATTAACAGTAACAATCATTTTACAATGCAAGAAAATAATATGATTTTGAATATCTAACTAGTACTGACCATTGTCTTAATAACTTAACATGTATTAATGCACATGTCCCTGGCTAGTTTGGCTCAGTGGATTGAGCGTCGGCCTGCGAGCTAAGTGTCGCTGGTTCGATCTTCCAGTCAGGGCACATCAGAGAAGGAAAACTCTGACTCCAAAAAACCTCCGCTGCCTTGCGGCATACCTCTTCAGGGGAAAGGCTAAGGGAGTAAACCCCGACAGAAAATCCGGAGCCGGAGTCCCTAAGGCGGTTTGACGTTGTAGTCAACACCGGCAACTCCTGTGGTGCACCTGAAGCCAAGCTGTATTGACTCCGTCTTTCCCTTGGACCCTTCAGCTGCGAAGAGAGGGGGGGTCTGCTGCATGGGCAACAGTAGACCATATCACCCTGCCCAGGCTCTGTAGCTTCAGCTTCACTGGAGAGGACACTCCAGCAACATCACAAGATGTCGATTCAACACGGGAGGAGACAGATACCGTGTCACTCCCGAGTCGGACTGCACAACCATTCTCGGCGGTGCAGATAGACTCTTAAGAAGCTACACCATCGTCTCTCGAGACGGACGGCTGCTGACAATTAATGCACATATCTTTCTCCACATCCTCTCCAACACATATTTCTTACCTTTTTGTTAATAGCCATTTTAACAGCTGTGAGACGTTATCTTATTATGGTTTGATTTGCATTTCCCTGATGATTAGTGATGGTTAGTGATGTTGGGTACCCATCTTCTTGGGAAAATGTTCATTCAGTTATTCTACCCAATATTTAATCACATTGTTTGTTTTTCTGCTATTGAGTTGTATGAGATATTTATGTATTTTAGATATTAATGCCTTATTTAAAATATAATGCACAAATATTTTCTCTCATTCAGTGGACTGCCTTCTCTTTTTTTTTTATAGTATATTCACTGTGCAAAAGCTATGTTACCTTCTAAGAGTTTTATTTTTTCAGGCTTTATGTTCAAGTGTTTTATCTATTTTGAGTTAATTTTTGTATATGGTGTCATATAGTGGTCAAGTTTTATTCTCCTGCTGTCCAGTTTTCCCATCACCATTTATTGACGAGACTGTCCTTCCTACCATACAAATTTTTGACATGGTACTTTAGTCAGTATTTAATCCCCAAAATCATTTAGTATCCTTATTTATACATAGCAGATACAAAATATTTATTGAATTAATTAATTAATTATTAATTATTCCTCCCTGAAACTAGAATCTTTCCCGGCATATCAGAGATATATTTTTCCTAAATAATTATTTTTATATATTTGTTAATGTCAAAATAGTAAAATGAAAGAAACTGTCAGTGCATTTTGAACAAAATAATCTCTTAATTATGATATGGTTTTCTGTCACAAATGAATTGGCTACTAGACATTTTATAAGGCACTTAAAAAGTCCCCATTCATTTTTGTTCCAGGCTTTTAATTAGTTGCCGCCACTTTTGTTTTCTTCAGTTAATTTAACTCTCAACATATTGCTGCAATTATCACTGCCTACTCAAGAACATTTGTAAAATTGCTACATATTATAAATATTCATACTGAAACATCAAAGTTAAAGTAAAATCGGCCAGCAAAGAACTTGTACCAGAACAAACATTTACTATTAGACTAGCCACTCGTACATAAAATGCAATGATGGACTATCACACACACACAAACACATGCACACAATTTATGCATGCACAGAAATGTAAATATTAACATGGCCATTTAAACATCTTTTCAGGATAATACAATTTATTTAATGCCATGGCATTGACTCAAATAACTATTGTTAATTGTCCCTTGATGTAGCTGCCTTTCTTATTGAATAAAAGAATGAAAAACAGCGTAAATTTGAGAAAATACTCAAATGAATTAAAAATATCTATGCAAGATCTGAAATGTGAGAAGATACTTTGAAGATTATAGTATGTCATAAGATTATTAAGAAAAAGTTCAGTTAAATCTATTTTTTCAAAAAATATGTTATCCAATAGAAGAATTGTGACATCCAGTAAATAAAATCATTGATATGCTTATTTTAGAAAGATTAATTTAACAAGATAATTAATTGGAAGAATAAAAGATTGGATGTATATAAAAGTCACTGAAAAATATATATAAAATTCTGTTAACAAAATAGAAAATACTTGGTGTGGAGATTCAGAAACGAAGTTTGAAGGAAAAAATAGAGAATCATATAAATGTTAAGGTTGCTTTGTTTGACCAGTAAATATTTAAAAGTTGATATCATTTAACAATATTTAAACATAGAAATGAAATGTTATATCTATTTCAGATGGTAAAGGTTAATCTGTGGAAAATATGGGAGATGAAAAAATTGCAAAAGGCTTACAAATATGGCAATACAGTATTACTAAACAATCAAAATAATAAATAACAAATCAGTATCAGTAGGAAACTGTCAATTATAAAATGGTGTTATAGCTTGAAAGAGTTGATAATAGGATAAGCACAATTATTTTTAAGTGGATAAGAAAGTGGAACTTAAAAACATGTTTGGAGAGGGAGGGGATTATCACTTCATTAGTATTGTTGAATTTTCATAGATCACCAAGACAGATATGACTGAAAGGTTGTTAGAAATAGAGGTTTCTTGCCAAGAGATAAATAACCAAAGACTGGAAGTACAGTTGTAAGAATGATAAGCATACCATTTTATTTATAAAGTGTTAATATGGTTAGTATTGAAGTTATCAAAGAAAAGAAATCTTAGAATAAAATTCTTGGAATTTTTGATAGTTAGATAAAATTTGGAAAGAAATAAAGTATAATAGACACTCCGTAGTACATCCAAACAAAGGAATATTATTCAGTGTTCAAAAGAAAGGAGCTATCAAGTCATGAAAAGATATGGAGGAATTTTCAATGCATATTACTAAGTGAAATGGACCAATCTGAAAAGGCTACATACTGTATGATTCCAACTATATGACATTCTGGAAAAAAAAACTGAGGAGAAAATTAAAAGTTCAGTGGTTGCAAGGTGCTGGGAGGGGAATAAATAGGTGGAACTCTGTTATAATAATGAATACATTTCATTATACATTTGTTCAAACCCATAGAATGCATGACACCAAGAGTGAACCTAAAGTAAACTCTAGTCTGTTATTAAAATATGTCAGTTAGTTCCATTCTTGGCAAAAAAAAAAAAAAAGAAATTCTACTTTAGGGAGTGATATTGATAATGGATGAGGCTATGCATGTGTTTGGGGAGGGTATATATGTGAACTCTCTGTAACTCCCTCTCAATTTAATTATCAACTTAATATGGCTTTAAAAAATAAAGTCTTACCTATTTTTTTAAAGAGTGTACACTGAGCTGTTATGAGTGATTACCTCTAAGTAAAAAATGGAAATAGGAGTGCCCAAGCTACACCTTTCAAATGTGGAGAGAAATAAAAGTAAGACCAATGATTCTGTATGTTTTTATTTTTTTAATTTATCTGTTACTTCTGTAACACAAGGGACACAAATACAAAAACGTTCAAAATGTTGTATAGCAATATAAATGGAATTGAGTACAGTAGCTAAGCACACAGTTTTAAACAAAGACAGCCTGAGCCCAAATTCCAGTTTCAAAATCTGAGTTTTGTTTCTGTAGGCAAATGGTTAGCCTCTGTAAATCTTAGTTTTCTCAAATATAAGTGAATATAATAATCACACTTATATCATCCAGCTGACCTGAATATTAACTGACTAAATCACGGTAAAAAGGTAACATAAGACAAGTATTTAAAATGTTAGTTATTTTTATTTGTAATATAAGGTAAATGTTTGTATAAATTATTAAAGTTGTCAGCATTATTGTAATGTATAAACTACATGTCTGAATATTTAAACCTATCATCATTTAATAAAATTTATTGTCATTCTATCACAGTGGTTCCAGCCCACTCCCACAGTCAATCCCCACATTGTTTTCCAAGACCATGGGCCATTCATACATGTTCTTTGACTAGTGACTTCCCCCTGTATCTGATATTGTCTCCCTCTCCCAACCCCTCTGGTTGCTGTCAGTGTGACCCATGTTTCCATGCCTCTGGTTCTATTTTGCTCATTAGTTTATTTTGTTCATTAGGTTCCTCTTATACGTGAGATCATATGGTATTTGTCTTTCGCCAACTGGCTTATTTCACTTATTTCTCAAGTTCCATCCATGCTGTTGTGAAAGGTAAGAGTTCTTTCTTTCTGCTGCATAGTACTACATTGTGTAAATGTACCACAGTTTTTTGATCCACTCATCTACAGATGGGCACTTAGGCTGTTTCCAGCACTTGGCTATTATACATAGCTCTGCTATGAACATAGAGGTGCATAAACTCTTTTGAATTGGTGTTTCAGGATGCTCACATGATCATACCACTAGATGCTGAAAAAGCATTTTATAAAATCCAGCTCCCATTTATGATAAAAAAAAAAACAAAACACTCAGCAAAGTAGGAACAGTAGGAGCTTACTTCAATATAATAAAGGCCACATACAAAAGACCTTTTGCCAACATCATATTCAACAGGCAAAAACTAAAAGCCTTCCCCTTAAGATCTGTAACAAGACAAGGGTGTCTGCTTTCACCACTCTTATTCAACATAATACTGGAAGTTCTAGCCATACTGATCAGACAAGGAAAAGAAATAAAAGGCATTCAAATTGGAAAGGAGTAAGTAAAACTGTCATTTGCAGATGACATGATAGTGTACATAGATAATCCTATAGTCCCCACCAAAAACCTACTCCACCTAATAAGTGAATTTGGAACAATAGTGAGATATAATGTAAATATTCAGAAATTGATGGCATTATTGTACATCAACAATGAAATATTAGAAAGAGAAACTAGGAGAAAAATCCATTTACTATGATAACAAGAAAAATAAAGAACCTGGGAATAAACTTAACCAGCGAAGTAAAAGATCCGTGCTTGGAAAACTACAGAACATTGAAGTGAGAAATTAAGGAAGATACAAATAAATGGAAGCATATACTGTGTTCATGGATTGGAAGAATTAACATCATTAAAACGTCCATACTACACAAAGCAATTTATAGATTTAACACAATTCTTTTTAAAACACCAACAGCATATTTCACAGATTTAGAAAAAATACTTAAAAAATCTGTATTAAACCAAAAAAGATCTTGAATATCCTCAGCAACCTTGAAAAAAAAGAACACAGTGGGAAGGATCACAATACCCAATATCAAACTATAGTACAAGGCCACCATAATCAAAACAGACTGGTACTGGCATAAGGATACATAGATCAATAGAACAGAATAGAAAACCCAGAAATAAACCCATGTCTCTACAGTTAATTAATATTTGACTAAGTGGGCATGAGCATACGATGGAGTAAAAATAGCCAAAATTTCATGGTATTGGGACAACTGAACTGGTTCCTGCAAAAAAAAAATAATAATAATAATAAAACTAGGCCACCAACTTATACCATACACCAGAATAAATTCAAAATGGATAAAAGACTCAAATATAAGTTGTGACACCATGAAAGTCCTAAAGGAACACATAGGCAGAAAGCTTGTCTGATTTAGAATTTTCCCTTTATTACTTAAGTAGGTGTCTGCTCTCATAGTTCTTTTACTGTATTAAGTATTTGTAACTACAACAACAGAGATTTTAAATAACTTCCCAATGTCACACACTTGACGAGTAGGGAGCAGAATCTAATTTCAGTATTTTGATCTCAGAGCAATGCTTTAAGCAATACCCCCCCTACACACACTCCTACTGTATACAAATATACATGTGCTGACACTCTTCTGCCTCAGTGTTGACATTTTCTTATCTGTCTCCCTTTATATATCTCAACTAAAATGTCATCTACTTGGCTAAAGAAACATTCTCCCAAATCATAGCATTCTACTTATTTACTCATTATACTTATCATATCCTGTACATTTTATACATTTTTCTTAGTTTTTAATTCTTTAACTCTTCCACTTAAATGTATTTTTAAAAAGAAGAGAAGAAGAACATTGTGCACCTAGTTTTACATGACTGTGGCACAGAGAAGACACTTGGTGTATTTTGTTCCATGAATAAATGCAAGTACATGAGAGGGAAGTGAAATTATTCTTTTAGTGCATGGCCCTATTGTCCTCACTTAATCTAACATTCTTGACTATACTTCTTTGTCATGAGACTATGTAGACGCTCCTACAAAAAGGGCAGGGTGTATTTCTCCACCTTACCACTTGGTATGCAGCTCATGACTTACCCAGGCCATTAAAATAAGACAGGTCTGACAGAATGTCAGTTCTCAGCCTAGTTCTTAAGAGACCTGGCAATTTTTCACTTTCAAGTGAATAGTGTCTGCCATCACCTTTAATCTTTTTTAAGGACGTGTATTTTGGCGTCAAGGTAGACTTCAGGACTTGGGTTTGAGCAAATGGAAATGTGGGGTTACCAATAACTGAGCTGAGAAAGATTGTCAGAGAAGCACGTTTTGGGGAAGAGTCCTGGGGTTCCAATTTGGAAATGTTATATCTGATATGCCTATCATACATCCAAATGGAAATGGAGAGAAGGCAGTAAGAGATAGATGAATTTGAAGTATTTGACAAAGATCTTACCGCTATGCCTTTCCAATTTCACCTTCTAACAGTTTTCCCCTTCTTGCCTCATCTTTAGAATGTGGTTCAGAATGCTTTACCCCACGAGCTATCACAGTGTGTGATCATTACAACTGTCTTACAGTTTTGATCTATATGACATTGCCACTAAGAATCAGAGCAAGACTTTAGCTTAGGTCTTTTTATTTGTTTCCTCTAAATCCACAAGAATTTGGGTGAGGTAGATTTCTTTCAATTGTTGTCACTGCTGTTTCTGTTATTGCTCATGTTCTTACTTTTCCCCATTCTGTTGACCATAAGTCTGTGGGACACCTTTAGCTACCTGAGAGGCTTCTATAATCACGAGAGTGCATGATGTGACTTAAACTAATGATAAGTAAGCTGCCTCACTGGCTTTTTGCCCTGATATCTCATTTATTTCTCACAATAATGATCCATGAGGATAGCAATCGATTCTTGAACCTCAGCCAATGAATTTACATGAACGTAAATGTTTATGACCCCGTTTTTGAAGCTGAACTTGGTTTAAGAATCTCCCTCCTTGTTTCTTAACTTACAAATAATTCTAGTCAATGGCCAGTCTCATCTAAAACTAGGACATAATACACTTATGAGTATGAACACTGGGTTTTCTCCCTATATGGAGACCCTCAACACTCACCCTGGTTAAAAGTACATTTAACTTTGGAGGCAGAAAAATATAAAAGAAAAAGGGAAACTATCCACTTGTCAGGGCTGTTGGGAGTTTAAAGGAGAGGAGGTACACTATTGGAGGAAACATTAAATGGTAGAGCTTCTGTGGAAGACTCAGTAAAGGTCCCTCAAAAAACTGAAAATGGAATTTGTATGTGATTCAGGAATTTCACTTCTGAGTATTTATCCAAAAGAATTGTAGTCAGAATCCCAAAGAAATATCTGAACCTTCATGCTCACTGCAACATTATTCACAATAGCTAACACATGAAAATAACCTAAATGCCCATCAATGAATGAATGGATAAAGAATTACGGCAGTCACTTATAATGGGATACTGTTCAGCCTCAAAACAAAACCAAATCAAACAAAACACACCCACAATAACCTCAACACAGGACACCCTGTCATATGTGACAACATGGGTGAAACTTGAGGACATTATGCTATGCAGAATAAGGCAGTCATAGAAGGAAAATAACTGCATGATTCCATTTACATGAGGTATATGAAATAGTCAAGCTAATAAAATCAGAAAGAGGAATGGTGGTTGCCAGAGGCTAGAGCGAGAGAAAAAGGAGGACTTTATCCCAATGGTATGAAGCCTTGGTTATGCAGAAGAATAATTTATAGATCTCTGCTGTACAACATGGTGCTTATTGTTGACAACAGTGTGGTGTGCACTTAATTTGTTAAGAGGGTGGGAGTCATGGTAAGTGTTCTTATCATCACAACAACAATAAAACAGAGCACGAACAGTGACAAGCACATTATTTGTGATTTTAGCTTATTTTGCTCCTTTGTTCTCATGGATTTAGGTTAACGCTCTTTCCTCAACTTGAAGAGAGGAGATGGCACTTTTGCTACCTTGATCAACCTGCACCAGCCAGGTCCAGAAAATCCTGATCACAATTGGGCAGTATGTTACAATAATATTAACTATCTATAAGAGGGAAAACACCGAAAATTTTATCAGAACAGAGCAAAAGATGCTTCACATTACAATCTATACACAGGACAGTGTGTTTAAAAACATTTAATCAACATTATTCCTGTATTTTATTGTAAATACAGAAATATCTCACTCGGCCTGGTACTTGCCTCTTCCAATCTAGAAAAGTCATTTATCTTTAGTTTTCTTGTAGTTGTACTGGTGAATCTGAAGGTAAAGGTAGATATGTTAGGGGAAGATTATTTTAGCTGACAATTTCTTTGTTCTCAAAAAGCAGGCCTTTGGGCAATGAATTCATAATATGACTTTTGATGAAAATTCAGTCAAAGGCAAAACACAGCAAAAAAGGAAAAATCAGAATGGAAGAACCAACAGCCTTTGGCAAATTATGGCGTTTCCTAGAGAGTCTGCAGTGCCTGTGAACACCAGGAAGAGCTATAGATAACTTTGCCTCTGTGTCTACTGACACTTAAAAATTTTTCATCAATTCAACACCTACTAAGTAAAAATGATTGTATTGGTTCCTACTACAAAAGTGTGTTGTTGTTGTTTTTTTGACAAACCATTCACTCTTTCTTTTACTTTTGATGGCATGTTATAGAGAAGCTACGCTGTTCCCTTACCCAGCCAATCTTATCTTTGTGGAGTTAAATTTCATTTAAGGACAAATAGATACATAATTTTGAAAATGACTTAACACTTTTTATTAGGGTATGTTTTATTTTTTAATTTTTGAGAAATGATACCAAATGACAAGGCTTTAAGATTTCAGGAATATCCTCTGTAGAGAATAAAATATTTGTTTATAGATAGTGCTTTTTTTAAAAAATAATGTATTCTAGTTGTGCTTACACAGTTGAATCAGAGATTTTCAGTGATAAAAATGTTTACTTCTGGAAGAAATTACTTCTATAAATTAAATTATTCATATAGTTTTGTGCTAGGTATTTTTCACTATTTTCACGATAAAATATATTTCTGGATATTTTCTTTCCTGGAACAAGAATATTTTTACATTTTAATTTAGAAAGAAGAATAAGAAGCTCATTGTGATATTAAATCTTCGATATGCACTTGTATACTTGTATTTTACACACACACACAAACACATGAATTGTTAGTTTATAGAATAAGGTATATATTAAGTATTAAAATGCTTAACATCTTTGATACAACATGAGTTAGAGATTTTTAACTAATGCACACTCTGCATAGTTATTTTTAAAGAAAATAGATCTAAGTTAGAGTCACTTGATGTTGATATTTAAGAGAAATATGTACAAGTACTTCATTAATATCCATGCAGTTAAAAGGTATAGCTGTGATATATCTCTCTTACTCACAATATTCTTTTTTAATTATTCAGAAATATACTTTCTTCCAAGATGGTATTGGGGTCGAGAATTTAGGATTGGTTCTGGCCTGCACAGTTCCCAGCAGAGCCACAAGATCCTTGGTACTTTTAAGATACTGAAAATATATTTCATATTCTTTGACAATTTTTTCCCTAGGGAATGATTTTTCTAAGCAGAGATAAATATCAAAACATATAAAGCTGGCACTTGACTTCCCTTTCGTGTGCTTACACCAGCTTGTGTACTGGCTGCTGAGAGAGAGTCACTTTTTTTCTCTCTCCCCTAAGAGGATCACCTGTCTTCAGCTTTAGCATCAAACATCTCAGTTTCTATGTCTTAAATATAATTCTTATTATTTTCTCCATCTACATAATTCACAGTTTCTTCATCTATGTATCTGAGGTAAATATTCCCACAGTGTTATGTATTGAATGGCATAACTATAACAAAGTAGCTAGTATATTGAAATGTTTCTTATTAAATCCCTATTTTTATATTTATGAATGAGAAATTAAGAATATGGAAATGGTTTCATTTATATTTGAAGAAATAGAGTATGCATTCAATAAATATTATCTATCATTCCTATTTTACATATGCCTTCAATAAATTGTGGTCAAGTGATATTAAAAATAAAGAAGATGCCATCTTAGTGGAGTAATCACCTTGTAAGGTATAATACATCAACTCACTATACTGTAAACCTGAAACTAATAAAACTAATATAACAGTGTATACAAACTATATTTTAATGAAAAATAAATTAAAAAACAATAAAAGGAATTTACACAAAAAGCTGAATGTTTAAAACTTCTGACTGCAGACTCATAGGTCATTATGAAAAATACTTAGTTATCTATTTAACCAAAATGACAAGAAAAGCTTTCAATAACAAAATTTTAAAAATAAAGATTATAAATAGTCTCAAAGATATAAAATGCAATTACTAGAAAAAATAAAAATTTATAAGACATTTTATTATAGAAATCAAAATTTAATTAGAAACATAAAAAAGATGAAATCTAACAATGAGATTTTTTTAAAAACTGCAAAAATCAGCATAAAATATGTAAATAAAAGGTGATTTGAAAAATAGTGGAAGATATAGAAAAGAAAATGGGTAGTGTTTCTGAAGAAATTCTTACAAATATGAGAAAATTCATATTAAAAATACTTCAAAAATTTCCTGAAAGATTTAACTAATAATTAATAGGGGACATTTTACACTATTTTTAAGAGATATATTTTAATAATGTAACCATTGACTGTGGGAACTGGAGGGTGGGTGAGGCAGGGGAGAGCAACAGGAGAAACATTGGGACTATAATTAAAAATAAAATAAATTTACTATTACTAACATTTAAAAATGGTAGTGCACATGAAAGTATATTTTTTCTTCAAAAAATATTATTGCTCATCCATATAGGATAAGAAAATAAGTGAGCTTCACAGGTAGATTACTCATGAAGTTAAATGTTAGCTCTATTTCTCCCCAATAACATTCAATGTCAGCACAAACTGCGTTAGGTCTATAGAGTGTAATTTATTTTATTTTATTTCTGACATCTTATCAAATTACTAAATCCAGAATTTCTAAAGGAAGTACAGAAAGTCAATGATAGAAGTTGTGTTCATCTACCACAAGGCAAAAGGGAGACAGTTTCTAGTTTAAAACACTGATGGACTTTTGTGAGCCCAACTTTTGGAGACATGGAAGGGGATGGTAGATCACAGAAAAAACAGTAGGTAAATTTAATCGTATACTGAAGAAAAATGTTCCAAATAATCTTCTGGGGGAGGCAATTCAGCTAAACTCAAGTTAAAGTTCAACATAAGCCTAATTGATGTGTGTAGCATGATTGACAGGATCAATGCAGTAAAATCTTTCTGACTTAGGCTCAGTTATGATACTTTTAAAATCTAAAGGATTTTTACTCAATTATTTTTAGTCTAATTTATATAATGAAAAATGTTCTCAATAATTAAAGAACTGAGGCAATATTGCATCCAGGAATGCTTCCAGAAATAACCACAACAAACCTATCTGTCCATAGCAACTCAAATAAGTCAGGTAACAAAAGCAGTCGACTGACTATGCTATCTATACAAAAAAAAAAAAAAGAAAGAAAGAAAAAAAAAAAGAAATGAAAGATAATTCAAGATAAATGTGACTTAAAACTGAGAAAATTTTAAAGTAAAAAAGTTAAAATTATTACTAAATACATCATTTCATGAGATAATACACTTGATAATATAGGCATTAATCAAATCATCTTTAGAAATTTTATTTCAAAATTATTTTCCAAATGATTTATTTTGCTACAATAGAAATTTTATATTAATCAATAAAATTGTTTTCAAAACTTT
Organism: Furipterus horrens; assembly: GCF_987537825.1. Taxonomy (NCBI): domain Eukaryota; kingdom Metazoa; phylum Chordata; class Mammalia; order Chiroptera; family Furipteridae; genus Furipterus; species Furipterus horrens. The sequence continues at coordinate 17,284,111 of NW_028327171.1, forward strand.
TTGCTTAAGACAATTTTAAATAAACATTAGTAAGGTTCTAAAATAACTTTTAAATATTAATTAATATTTACCACAGTAAATATCAAATATTTATGTCAATCTGACAAATAACCAGATTAAAATTGCTGTATATAAATGACATGCATATTAAATTACTGTATTTTCCAATACAAATATTTGTTAGAAAAATGGCATTTACATTTTCACAATGTTTGGTTTAAAACAATTAAATGATCAAATCTGTTCTACTTTAATCTGCGATATCAAAAATCATGTAGTATCTAAAAAAGCCTATGTTTTTCTCCTGAGACAATGAGAATGAATAATGTCTTAGTATCATTAGGAAATGAGCTTTGCACTTGGAGGACCCCATAAATCCCTAGACTACTTTTGAGATCTCTGATTTATAATAATACACCACTCTCTCATTACCACCTTTTCTTAATTCATCTGTTTTGCTTTCCTTGCCTCTTTTTTTTATTTTTATTTTTTTAATTTAGTTTAGTTTTAAGGTCTCACACATGCTTGAAGTGATCCCACCACCTTTGAGTCAACACCCTAAATCTGTCCATGGACTTTGCTAGAACTAACTTGAAATCAGGAATTCATTATATGAGACTGTCAAGCATTGGGAGACTTTCTGAATTTCTCAGAAAAGAAGGCTGACTTGTGTTCTTTGTGTATGTATGTGTATAAGTGTGTCACCTAAAATCTAAACAGCTGCATATTCTCAAGGGGAAAATGTTCATACCTTTTATTATAATAATTGAATGTTCTAAATTGTATTCAATGGGAGGGAAACATTTACAATTGAATGCATAGATGCTCCATGAACAAACAATGAAACGTTTGTGTAATTTTTTCAGATCCATCTCTCTCTTTCTTTTTGTCTCTATCACCACTAACTTCTTTTATTCATAAAAGTATTACCAGTAAGAGAAGTTCAACAACAAGCAAGAAATGCACGGTGTGGAGAATTGTTTCAGAAACTGCAACCTTGAGGCAACATGGAATGAATCAAGTGATACAAACACAGTTCTGCTAAAATGCTTTTATTAAAACCACAAATTTGTTCCCTCATGATTGATATATTAGAGAGAACTCTGAATGTAATGAGAATTTTGTGTTGGATTATGCATGATTTAATTCTGTGAGAAATATTGGGTGAACACAATACTGCTCCCAGCTGAACCAAACTGTGTAGAAATTTTAAAATAGACTCAACTTAAACATCTACCAGCTACTTCTGTACTACATGTAATATTTTTACAAGTTTTTCTTATTAATTTACATTTGTAAATATATGTAATATTTTTAATATTCGAAACATACCTTAGTATCCTGAATCAAAACTACCAAAAAGTGAAAAAAAAGACAAGAGACTAGAAATGAAAATTGTTTTAAAGGACAAAAGTGAAACAAAACAACCCTTCATCTTCAAATATTTTGCTGTGCAATTTACATAAATTTGTACTTGTTATACATATATATGTGTGTATGTGTCTGTAGGCTGCTGCTATCATATTTGTTTTTCTTATGTAAATAACCTCACACTTTTTAAAAAAATATAATAGATATCATTCTCATTCCAGACCACTATTATGTTTACTTTTTACCGTTGTTATAGCTATTGATTAGAAGAAACAGGCTGCCAGCATTTTCAATAGAGTAACATTAGCTCCCGTCCTTTCCTGCAGCTGATCCACAATTGACTGCTATTAAATAACTTTGGGGTTAGAACCAGTACTCTATACTTACAATGAGCTAAAAAAAAAAAAAAAATTGTAATTTTTGCTTGAAAGTAAGTAAAATGTGTACTTTTCCATAATTTTTACTTATACCCACAAGTGGTATAATGAACATACAAGGTCTGTCCAGAAAGTATTCAGTCATGTACTGTAAAAAATATAGAAATTTATCAAAGAAGATAAAAGACACAAGAAACCTTGTACATAGGGCAATGATGCTTCAGTGCCCTTCAGAGTAGGCACCTTGGGACCTCACATAGTTCTCCCAACATCTCTTCCACCGTTCAAAATACTCTGCAAAATCCTTTGTTGGAATCGCCATCAGCTGCTCATTATGTTTTCCTGAATCTCATCAGCAGTCTTTGAAGTGTTTGTGCCACAATTTTATTTGAGCTGCACTCCTTGCATTGTCCCCTAAAACCTTCTGAATCATCTGAATAGTTTCCACAGAGGAATATTCAAGCTTAACACAAAAGTTGATGCGGATTCCTTGCTCTATTCACTCAGTCATTTTGAATGTGACGGCCATAAAGTACACATGCTCACTCAATGGCGACTACCACCCCCACTGACTAGTACAGTGAAGTAGTCATTGTTCGTCTACCCACATTCCAGTCTACTCTCTTTGGCTGCCAGGTTACATTGTCAGACCTTTTCTGGTCAGATTTTATATATACATATATATAGCCATTAGTCAAGAGAGGTTAGGAGAGGGAACATTCTTGATTTATTTTCTTTGTTATTGCATTTGTCCATTGCTCTCATTTGAAAATACTTCTGAAACATTGGATTGCCCAACACAATAATAATGATCTCACATTGATTTAGTATAGTGTTTATCATCTTTTTCTGAAAATGAAAATGTCCTGCAACAACTCTCTAAGAAAAAAGGAAAAGTGAGAGTGAGTTAGTAAGTTAGAAAATCACGTCTTATCAACATTGTAACCAAGAAGCAGGGGGTTCTACTGCTTGTTGCCTTGATACACAAGCCAAAGATTTTGTTGAAGGAAACAGGGTTCTAATTTTGCCAGGAGGGTCGGTGCGCTGAGAACACTCCTACTTTGAGCCCTTGTCTCCCAGGCGACCCAGAACTTCTCTTGTTCCCCAGAAGTTTACAAGCCAAAATCACACCCTGAAGATCCCCGTTTCCTTATCTGTTCTTTTTGGATCTAAAGCCAGCCAGGCAAACATATCTCCACCCTCTCTGGAATGTGCACTCATGGGTTTCAGAGTCACCATCCTCTCGCAGCAGACCTCTTTCAGGATCAGGGTTGCGCCGTTCTTAGCCTCCATGTCACAGTCCAGGATCCATGTGCTGCGCTGCACCAGACCACAGTGTCCCAGCGGCTGGAGCCTCACAAGGCACGCATCCCAGTGTGGGACTCTGCTTCCAGCAGCGGGCTTCCAATTATGCAGGTCCGAAGCCCCTGGTGGGATGGGGATCTGCCTGGTCTCACAAGTGCTCTGGTCCATGCAGGGAGCAAGGGCCAGATACCCAGAGCATTCAAGTGCACCTGCCACCAAAAGTCCCAGGTCAAAGTGCTGTGAGCCAGGAGCCAAGAAACTAAAGCTGAGAGCCAAGAGACAAGAGAGAACCCAAAGCTTGCACCCAGCACCGAAGCGGGAGAGCCCAAGGAGCCAGCTTCTCCTGGCCTCCTGTTTTAAATGCCCTCTCCCAGAATCTCATGGGCTTCGGAAGCCAGTGGCGGTGTCTAGCTTTCCAACCAGTGAGGACTAGTGTGGGCTATATTTGCCATTGCCCTTTCTCCTGGGAGGCTGTTAGCAAGGTCTCATCCCACAGCCTCTCCCTGCAGGGAAGGCGTGGCTGCCTGGTACTCAGGTTTCTGCAGGCTGGCTCTTTAACAATTGATAGCTGCCTTTGTTATGCAATGTGCCGTGAGCACAGTGCATTCTGCTCCATCAGCTCCTTCTTGCCTTGGAGGAGGCAGGGTGCTTTCAATCTGAAGCCTCTCAACTATCCCCACCCCCTGCCTTTCCTGGCAAGAGGGGGAGCAACATTTTCTGCTGGTTTGGGGGAGTTGTGCTGGATCTGTGGTCTCCCCCGCTTTCAAAGAATCTCTGCTCTGACCTATCCCATTACAACATGACTGATTCTCAACACATTTCTGTCATTTTAGGTTTTAGTAGTTTTCACTCCAAAAGAAAAGCTCAGCGTTCATGAATGCAATGCTAAAACTTTTAGCTTCTCTCGTTCTTTATGTACCTCATTTTACTTGTTTCTTTTTCTTTTTAATTTTTTTAATTTATTGGGATGACATGGTTTAATAAAAATATGTGGGTTTCAAGTGTACAATTCGATGATACATCACCTGTATATTACATTATGTGCCCACCACTGAAAATCAAACCTTCCTCCATCACTGTATATTTGACCCTCTTTACACTCTACTACCCCAACCATCTTTCCCTTTGGTAACTTTTCTTCTCTTTTCTGACCATATCCTCCCTTATTCTCTCAGCCCAATGTTGGGTACACAATAATTAAAAATATGTATTTGTTGAATGCAGTAGTGGAAACGCTTATCGCTGTCCTTGCCCCTATTATGATTCTTAATTATTATTATGTTTCAGAAATAATTATAACTCCTGGTTTGCACATTCTGATCTCTGGGTAACCAGGTTGCTCTTTCTAGCATGGCACACCATAATAAGTGATTGAAACTGCATTTACCAAACGTTGTTACCGCCTAACATGAGTAGTTCTCGATAATCAAGGTCCTTCGGTGTAACCCAATTAATTCTGATAACGTTAAACAATAAAATATGTGAAAATTTTTAACTCTAAACTTATATGAACCTGCTCCTCTGCCCTTCTCAAACAAAATAAGTAATAAATTTTCCCAGAAGTCATTTCAGTAGTTGCAGGTCATAAGTCACCTGACTGCAAGTTAAAACTCACTAATGTCTAGAGTCACAATAGGTAAAACTGGAATGATATCAACATATCAACCTGAACTTTCAGTAGGCTAGAAAATGGAATTCAGAAAATGCGGAGACTACTGCAAATATGAAACTTCCATTTTGGGCTAAATCGTGCTGTTAACTTGTGTCTCAGAGCATGATTTATTCTACTCATTTTTTCCTATGCATTTAATTTATTTAGTCACTCACCTAAACTGAATTTGGGTTTTAGTTCTTTGTCAATTTTAGTTTGAGCCATTATAGGAAAGAGTTTTTAATAATGGCACAAGATCAAATTAAAATGGCTTTAAAATCCCAGGGAAAAGGATATGGTAATTTAGTAACTTTTCACATATGTTTCCAGTTTATAATAAGATGTAGTGAAGGACAGATATATTTGCAAAACCCTTAGGTAACTGAAGATTATTCATTGTAGGGATTGGAAATGCTTTTGCTGTATCACCAGAGGGAATGACACCATAATGTCCTAATTATTAAGGGGAAAAAAAAAAAAGCTCAAATATCACTTTGGGGCAAAAGTGTAATGTTGCGTTGTCTAATGGCTGAGAATTTATCTTCATTTTTCAGTAAGGCAGAACTTTTAATAGCACAATGATAATCATGCCATATCAGGTTAACTTCAATCTCACTATGTAAGAACAATCAGCACAATTATTTTGGAACCAAATTCAGAAGTGAAACAGATGCTCTAAGAATCTGCTGATATTCCTAGTCAATTCATTTTCCTCCTATTAAGAAAAGACATATTTAAAGTTTGACTCAGCAAGTCAACACTGGAAAAACCTGGTCAGTATATTTCATTCTGATTGTTTAACCTTTGCTATAGACATATTTCTTTGTCACTTTGCCGCTTTGGCATGTCACTTTCTTCATCACTCACTTAGGCAAAACTGTGCTTGTTAAGCAGTCATCAGAGTAAAATCAATACTAAGCATTATGCTCCTTGCACTGTAAAAGGGAGAGTGGCATAGAGCTAATCAGCACAAAACTTGATGATGTTTTGACCTTAACTCTAAAGTATTTTTTCAGGATGAGGTAAGCGGCTGAAAGGCGTGGCACTAGATTTCATCTCTCCTTGTCTTCATTTATGCCTCATGATGTTTTCTCTTTGTCACCCACTCGTAGCTACTGTGCATTCCCAGGTGCCTCCCATTGCAATAAGTGGCTTGAGGTTTGCAGTTTTTATCTGCTCCTTGCCCTTCAAAGGAAGTTAAACGGGATGAACAAATACAGGCAAATAAATTATATCACTAGGTTCATATGTGCAGAATAAGAACTAAATAAAAACTAAAAATGCAGAAAACGTAAACTAAGGATAAGAACTAGCTGAGACTTCTAAGTAAATCTGAACTAGTTGAGGCCAATGTATAGACAGGCTTTGACATGAAATAAAAAATGGTCATTGTCACAGAAAAAAAGTGAACTATTTGTTTTTAACATGGAACCAAAGAGGAGGCCTGAACAAAAAGTAAGATATATTTTAAATAGCATAGACAATTCATTTGTATTTAATCTAGCAGAAACACAGAGGCAAACTAAATTCTCAACCCCATAAAGTCAAAAAATTTTTAAGTTAAATTATATATATAAGATATATTGAAATCAGATATATTAGATTCAAGAACTACAGCAAATATTGCTGTTCTCTTCTGTTTCTGATATCCATTTGTAAAAGCAAAGCTTATTAACTTATAGAAAAATATGGAGTGGAAACCTAGAAGCAAGGCAAGTACTGGCACTCAGTTTTTCATTAGACATCTTGATGGAATTAAATTCTTTTGTTGGTATTCGATCCTATCTTCTCCAATTTGCTGTTTTTTTATCTCTGCCACTTCACTGATAATAAAACTCAATTCAATATTATTATATTTATTTTAAATTTATGACAAAACACACATATGTAAAATATGTACTTTACAAATATAGTTTATAAATAGATATAGCTTCTGAGAGTAGAACTATATATAAACTTAAGATAAATTATTTTAAAATCTATAGTCACAAAGCAGACAAATCTGATAATACATGTCAAATCAACCACCAACCAGTTGTATAATCAAATTCCTTAAAGCTCCATTATTTCATCTATAAAATAATAATTTTTAAAATACCTTTCTCCCAGGATTGTTTTGAGGACTGAATTTATTGATTTCAATAAACAAAACCAGGACAATGTCTGGCACATAGTAAACCCTCGTCTTAGCCTATTTGGCTTGCTATAACCAAAACAACATAAACTGGGTAACTTATAAACAACAGACATTTATTTCTCCAGTCCTAGAGACAGAAAGTTCAGGATCAATGTGTAGGCAGATTTGGTAACTGGTGAGGGCCTGCTTCTTAGACATCTGTCTTTATTCTGTAACCTTACATCGTAGAAAGGACAAGTGAGCTATACCTTTGGGGTCTCTTTTATAAGGTCACTAATCTTACTTGCAAGGGATTATTTCTCCTGAGCTAATCACAATCAAAGGATGTACCACCTAATACTATCACTTTGGTAATTAGGATTCAACATACACACTTGGAGGGTGGGGGTGGGGACATAAATATTCAGGATGCTATATAACTCAATAAATGTTAAAATTTGTGATATTATTATCATTCGAATATTTGGTCATTATTTATGTATCATATAATACATTATGTTACCATTCACTATGATATGATATCAGCTACCTATAATATGTCACCATACATCAACAGGTATTTTCCACTATAATAGCATGATGTATGGTAGGAAGGTAAGAGTAGTACTATAGTTGTTGGGTTTAGGGGTGCAGAATCAATCCTTAGATGTCTGAAATTTGGCAATTTATTTTATTTTTTCACTTGACACATGTTGTCTTGGCTACCCTTGTTATATATGCAAGACTGATGCTTTCCCTAGTGCCCAGAAAATTTGCTCATGACTTTATGCCATAGACCCTTCAGTGTCCACACTATGACCAAAATCATCCAACTCCTGCTATCCATTCTAGCCCATGTGGAAATTATTTCTGTCCATCCTAATATTCCTAAAGAAAGACTCACAAAGTAGACGACTCAACAAATGTTTGCTTATACCCCTCTCTTTGTTTAAGCTGCTAAAATAATATAACCATAGACTAGGCAGCTTATAAAGATGAATTCATTTTTCATAAATCTGGAGGCTGGAAGTATGAGGTTAAAATGCCAGCATGTCAGGTTCTGAGGGGAGACCTCTACTAAGATCCAGAGAGCAGACCTCTCAGCAAGCTAGAGCTAGCTCTGTGACTTCTTACAAGGGCTCCACCTTCATGACCTAATAACTTTCCAAAGTTCTCACTTCCAAATACCACCTCATTAAGATTAGGATTTAAACATGTACTTTGAGGAGAGGGGGGTATAAGCATTCGGTTCATTGTGAACCACAAAACACTTCTCAGAACAATGTTGCATTATAATCAATACATAGTGATGTCTACTCCTACTTGTAATTGTATGAAAGTATCCATTTTACAGTTTCCCAATTACAAACAATTCCCTAGTGAATAGCCAAGTACATATCTCATTGTAGAGAATAACTGAAATTTTCATTGAATGTATTTCTAAGAGTAGTTTAGGTAAAATGCAATTATTCAAATTTTCAATTTTACTAAGCACTGGCAATTTGTTTTCTGGAGTATTCGTAAGATTTTCATTCCCACCATTAATGTAAATTATGCAACATTTTAACAATCTCAGAGGAATTCTTCAGTAAATTCTAGTTAAATATTAAACAGAAATAATTTTGTGAGTAAAGAAAGAAGATGTAATATAGGTTGGGTGGAGTAAATTAATGCAAAGTTTTTAACGTCAAAATTATATATATTGATGCAAGGGTTCTGATTTATACAATATAATTATATGACGGACATATTATTTTGTAAAGTGAAATGTAAAATAAAAATGAAAAAAAAAAAGAACAGATCCAAAAGTTTATTAACTATATAGTAACAAAAATCCAAAGAGAAAATTAGAACATCCTGGACAAAACTGATCTGTGCAAATAAACATGTACTGAAAAGAACGTGAGGGCAGACTTGTTGCTGGTGATGTGTTTTTATATTTATTAATACTTATCAATATTTACCACATGCCACTGATGTATGTTGGTTTTAAATGGTGTTTAATTTCCAATATTTTATTTCTTCAGATAAGGAAACAGGCTCAGTTATGTAAGAGTACAAAAAAAGAAGAAAAGATAAAAATAAGAAAAAATTTTCTACAACATTACCAATATGGTATTAAATAAATGCTGTTGCCATTGACAGGGATGAAGATTTGAAGAAGCGGCTCAAGCTTGGATATTAAATTTAGTTTCTGAGAAAATATGTTTTCTTGGTTACCACAAAAATCTATTCAATTTCACATTGAATGAATTCCCCTAAAGGATTTTGATGTCTATTCAGCTTTGAGCATTCTTATTGAATGGAGCAGAAGTACAATCATATTTAGTTTGAGAAAGATTACACTCAGTTCACTGTTTCTTATCAAAATATTAACAATTCAGAAGGATAAGTGAGAAAAAATGAAGATTAGATGGAAAAATATAGAGTATTTAATATTTAATAATTAGAATTATGTTTTCAAAAAGAAATAATATACAATGCATTTAGATTCACTACATTTTATAATTCTTATTCTTGATTTCAATGAAAAAGAGATTCTTGCCATATATCATGTCTATAATTGGTGCTCCTTTCTCAACACTATTAACTTTTGAAAGACAAAATGTTATTTTCTAGGATCATTAATAATACAGGTAACCCTCATATAACACGGTTGTTAGGTTCCTAATAAATGCCACGTTATGTGAATTCGTTGTTATATGAAACAAAGAACTAGTACAAAAAGGGAGGTTAGGTTCCAAAAATTAAAAAAACAAAACAAAACATATGACTATATTTTTATAATTAAGAAAAATAACTTTATTAAAACAATTTTCCTCAAAAGTATTACATATTCATATGAATTCGCTAGTTTTCTTCGTCATCACTACTAAGCTCCATTAGCCAACTGCGTTTTCTTTTTGACAAGATATCTTCATCCTCTGAACTTTCTTCAGCATTATCTTGATTTCTATGCTCTAGTTTTTGCAACAAATCTGTTATTTTGGATTACTTGCTTTTAGCTGGGAGATCTTTATAAGTTTCATTATACGGTGCTAAACACCTTTGAAGTTCTGTCTTAAATTCTGTGCCCCTTTCTGTGCAAGGATCTTCATTTAAGAAATATGACTAACTGTTTGGTTAAGTCTAGGCCTTTCTTTATGCTTTTTAGAGAAAACTGATACAACGTACAAAGTCAAATGAAAAATTTTAAATGAGTTATATTTTGTTCTTAAAGGCTTTTTATCACATTTAGTTTTGTATGAGGATTTCCTTTATTTCATGTTATATGGGAGTGTTCCCCAATTCTCTAACCATGTTAGAGTGAAACCGTGTTATAGAAGTACTGTGTTACATGGGGGATACCTGCACAATATAACCAATTGTATTGTTAAGTTCACGTAACATTAAGGATTCATTAAAAACTTCAAACTGGGCTAAACAGCTAAAGTTTATTTTCCTTTATAAACCTGATATATAAACCTTTGTGACGTCCCTTCTCTCTCCAGTGTCTTCCAAGCTGACTCAGACATGTAGTCTCAGATGAGGTCCCAGATGTGCTCCACTCAAATGAATTTGAAATGCAAGATACAACCTTTGTCACCTATAGAGTGAGAAGCACAAGAAATGTGGATTGAAAATACCTAGATACTATAATAGATAATCTTTGGCTATCTGGTATAAATTGATTTATTATAAAAGAGGTCCAGACTAAGAGTCAGGACTCCTAGGTTTGAATCCAGACTTAATCATTAGTTAGTTAGGTCACTTACATTGAATGTCTATGATTAATAAAGTAAAAAGTCCTAATTAAATAAGTTTTTTAAATAAATGAATGGTTTCAGAGTTTGCAACATGAGGGCTATTTGCATTCTGGCAGTGTTTCAGAAGACTGAGAAATATTTGAAAAAGAAATAAATCTTTAGTAATTGAGTTCAGAAACCGTAACAGGTTGCAGGGTATAAATTTTGCACAGTTGGTCTCCATGGTGCTCATAAAATATCACCACGTAAATGGTCTCTGAGTCCTGCTTTCTTTTTAAGGTCATTCCTAGTAACAGATTAAGCATGGATCATAAGTTAACAAAAGCAGTTGCTGGCTTCTGGAAGTGATTTTCAGGTACATGTTTAATACAAATCACTCTTCAGTTTAATCTCTTAATGCAACTGTTATTTTTATAACCTCCTTATTAGTAGATAGCTAAGTGATGTTCCTTTACGACATTAAGAAAATATGAATGTTAAGCTTTTATTACAAAGACTTTTATATTGAAAAATTAATACAGATATGTCTAGTGAATAATTTTTCAAATAACTGTGAAAGTTAATAGCATCCAGCTTTAACTCATGTTTTCATATTTTTCTTCAGATATCAGCAGAACAACATTCCAGATAAAATGATGCCCCTTTCACTTACATCTCCAAGACTATTATATCTTTTTAGAACTTGAAAAAAAATGTGTTAATAATTTTGTCATATTGTTCTTTTGTTTTTATTTTTACATTTAATCACCAAATGCCTAGAAACAGACACAGGCACAGATAAAATTTTGGTACACTATATTTGGTATATTTTATGTCTTACAAATTAGAGAGAGGAAAATGGATTGTACATGAAGTCACATTGGAACAACAATGCTACTGGTGGGTAGTACATAGATCACTGATTAAGTTATTAATTTGAACTTGAACTGCATTATAATTATATATTTGAAAAATAAAACTTTAAAATTATGCAAAATAAATGAGTAAAAGTAAAAAATTAAATAATGTAACTTATTTCTGCATTTGCAGTTGTAAAAACTTTCTTAAACAATTCAAAAAAAGCGAAGCTCAACACTATTAATAAATGTGATTACATAAGCATTTAAAACAACATGATTTTCAACATTAATTTTATTAAAATATAAAAAAAAGAAATGATGGTAAGGAAGTCATGTAACACTGTATCCTCTGATAGTTTTTAATGACATATTTACATAGAATAAAGGTTCTTTTTTATTATATAGTAAGAACCACAGAAAATTCACAGGGGAAAATGGTTTAGACTCTTACATATATAATCATTGATCAAAAATTTAATTATTTCATATTTTTTTATGTTCGCCATATTTTTCTGCCTCTTGGACCAGGACTCATGAAGTTATTTAGAACCTTCTAATTGTTTTTCAATAATAAATCTAAGAACTATATTGTCAGGCTATAGAAATACATATTCAAAAATATTAACTTCATTTATTTATCTATGTGTCTATCATATCTCTGTCCATCATCATCATCATCTACCATAGTAATCTACCAATGAGGAGCAAACCAATCTCTGTAGAACAGGTAGAGCAACTACGATGAAGGAAAAACACAATATGATATTTTTAAACCACCATTGTTAAGTAGAGACAATTGATCTCCTAATTTTTATTATGCTCTTTCCATTTCCACTGATTTTAATTTCTGGTCTAGTATTATCAAAAAGGTATCAATGCAACATTAATTCTAATTATAGATAAAACTAGCACTGTTTACTTTCCTAATATAGTTCTCAATCAACTGAATTTATTATCCAAAATGTTTGAAAGGAAGCCATAAATGTGGCTGATTTTTTTCAATCATGCTAAACATTAAAAATAATATAATCAATATTGTCATTTTGTCATTCATGTAACTTCTTATTACTATTTATTTTAGGAGACTCCTGAGGAGAAGGACTTAAGTTACATTTAAATTTTTGAGCTTACCTGGCTGCTGTGGCTCATTTGATTGAGCATCGGCCTGCGAACCAAGTGTCACTGGTTTGATTCCCAGTCAGAGCACATGACTAGGTTGACCGTCAGGTTCCCAGTTGGGAGCGTGAGTGAGAGGCAACCACACAGTGTTGTTTCTCTCCCTCTCTTTCTCCTTTCCCTTCTCTCCAAAAATAAATAAACAAACAAACAAATTATTTAAAAATTTTTGAGCTTATTTACTGTTTTAAACACATCACAGAATAAAAACCTATTTACACCATTTATACTTTAGCTGCTGTTAACAAAAATATGAGTTAAGAAAATCATAAAGGTAAATAAACATAAATAGTGTCACTTATAAAATCTAAAATCCATGCTTAAAAATAATCTTAATAATACCACTAATAATCCAAAGAAAGCTGAAGGTGAGAGAGGCATATTTGCATATCACGTACAAGACACTTAATCCTCAAATTTCTACCAATTTAATAGAAGTCCCTTAATGCTGATTTTGGACTAATTAATTTTTAATCCATCTAAATATAAATTATTGACATTTGGAATAAATAACATTAAGCATTTAGAAGTATGTCAATGGAAATCCTGCAGCGAGTTATGCACTTATTTAATAAGAATGGATAATAAAGATGGCTTTTATTATACAATAATTTTACAGCACATCTCTTACCTGTTTAAACAAGAAAACGAAGAGAAAAGAACAAGTCTAATATTTGTTTAAACTTTGCCAGATATAGTAACTTATTTTCCTTGAGCTAAAACTCACAGATTTTATAAAATTTGTTTAAGAAAACAGAATCAACTAACTGTACAGTATGGAGTAATGCACAAAACAAACAAACCTGTTCTCCCCAAAACTGCTAACACATGCCTGGTTTCTTAAAGCTTTGTAAATTTCAAAGTCATGTTTTGCCTTAGAATATATGAGCAAATATATTTTCACAGAAAAAGTAACAAGTTTGCATAGAAGTAACACGTTGGCTTAATCATTTAAGACAAATAACAATTCTAGTCCATTAGCTTAAAATCAACATATAGTTTTATCTCAAATTGTGAAGATTCTGTGTAAATCTATATTTCCTTTTCTTTTCAGCTGGAATTTTAATGAATCCTCATAGGGCAAATGTGGGCCAACATAGCCATTTAAAATTTCTGAAATTTTCATAATTAAAGTCTGTCTCTGTTTCTTGCTCACTCTTCTCTATGGTCACCAATAATTACCCAGAATATTGATAGGGGCAGAGTAGGAGTGTTGAGAATCTTTGGTGGCAGAGATATTCATAGCCAGCCAGAGTGCAAGGAGAGAGTCTAAGAGTCTTGAAAAAGCTGTCTGAAGTCCAAGTCCTGCATTTGTTCAGGTCTTACTGGAACCTCACTAACCATTTCCTCAAAAATGGCAAGGAACTATTGTTTATCAAATATGATTTAAAGAGCTGGGCATTTCCAGTGAGAAAGAAATATGGTTCACACCTGAGACATATAATCTTTCCTTTTTAAATGTTTCTAAGAACATGACCTGGATAACTGATGAGAGTTCTCCAGAGACTATTAATTATGCTAGGAAGAAACATATGCAGGAGAATAATGCTGGGAAAATAAAGAAAACTCACATTTAACTTCAATCTTACATCTTTAATAGTAACAAATGTTACCACAATGAAGAAAAATATTAATATTAACTTATCAAATTTTCACTCCTGTGTAGAATAAATTATATAAACTCTATGATGTCAAAGTTATCAGAATTTGGAAGACTGTTTCACTTCTATGAGATTCAGATTCCTCTAAGCCCAATATCAATACGTTACTTTTTTCAGAGGAATATTAAATATAAATGTGGAAATACCTACATTTCTCATAGAATAAATGATAAACACAAGAATACATAGCTGTTGGATTTCTTTATTCCTGAATGGACTTTCAAGTCCTGTTTGGAAATGATTTTCTCATTCTGGAAGCCCCAACATTAGACAAACAAGGATGCTGATTCACTGCTGTCTGTAGCTTCAATAAAATTCACCAACTTGGGGTGCCCTGCTATATATGCAACAGACCAAACAACTAAACTACTAATAGTCTATAATGTAGACTGCCATATAAGTAATGAGAAGACACCAAGATTTAAGCCACAAAACAGTGATTCATACTGCTTTTTGTGACATATATGTCAATGTGAGAATCTAATTAAACTACACACATTCTTTACAATATGTGCTTTTCTATACTTATGTATAATTTGTCTTAGAATTGCAATATGAAGACACCTCTGAAGCCTACCTACTGACAATAATAACAAATAACCTTCCCACAACGGTGTAATAAGTACATAGTCTTGTAGCTATTCCAGGTTCCATTATTAAGATGGAAACCAGGGTGAGTCATTTTTCTAATTCTTTCAAAATGGTGACTTTGAACAAGGCCCTGTTAACCTTGTGCTGTACTCATAGGAGTACCATGAAAATGCTAATGACCATGAGTGCTTAAAGAACTTTAGAAAGTACCTTTCTAACCCGTTATATAACTAATTAGACTTTCACTTCTCTAGAGTCCACTATGGTTCTGGTATTACAGTAATAGAATTATACTAGGGAAATCATTTTACACTTATAATAAGCATAATTATTTAAACATTAAATATATTAATCAACAATTAACTTACCTAAGCAAACTCTCAAAAGTTAAATTTATGTTTCACCCTCCCCCTGACAAGCCATACACTCATAAATTTTAAGAATCATGCCCTGAAGTAATTAAAACAATCTTACATAATATGTGTTGAAATAATTTTCTAGGGCAAAGTGGGAGACCCTCCTGACTGAAGTACGATGTCCACCAAACTTATGTGTCCTTACAAATGCTTCATTTGACTTGAATTGCAGGATATCCACTCAGTCAAACCTCAATTGTCAAGGCAACATAGCCTTTTCACCCCAGACAAGGGTGACTGTGTCATCCCAGCCAACCAGATATTTTCTGTCTGCCTCTTCCTTGTTTATATATATATATATCTATATATATATATATATATATATATGTATATATACATATACATATATATATGCATACACAAATATTTAATACACAGTGGCAGCCATTAGAAGTCTCACAAAGCCTTGGAATAAGTCCATATCATAAACTGCTTGGGATTTGGGATGCCATTAGGTTATCCACTAGCATAAAGAAATGTAATGAACACAATAATAGACATATTGATAATGAAAATCTCAAAAGTCAGAGCCATGAAATTGGAGCATTTGCCACTTAACTCTAACATTTCTGTCCTAGGATGAGGTGATCACTGAACAGGTTAGTTACACATGAAGAAATCTACTAACCTCAAGGAAACATCCATATAATCAGATACACAGTAAAATAGCACAAAACTCCAACCCAAGACCATATGCCTCTTAGGTGTTAACTTAGTTCTGAGAGACTCAAGAGTCAGCTAAGAAAATGGGATCCTCAAATTTCAAAGAATTGAGCAAGTCACGTTGTAGTACACCTGCTTATTTTATGCTTAATGACTGGTCCTAGGAAATGTAGACATCTACAAAAATGGCAAAATCTCACTAAAACATCTTAGAATTAGGCTAGCCATTATAGGGTTATTTGAATTAGACAAGCTTGTTCATTTAAGAAGAGCATTTGAGAGCAAGGGTTCTCGAATCAAACAAACAAAATAAGATACCTATTTTAACTGTTATGAAGAAGCCTCAAAAAGTCTTGACGTTTCCAAAACAGCTTCCTTGAAAGATTCATTACAAAAGGTCAGTGAAAATTAAAGACTCAGGAGCTACCTAAAACACCTCTGTAAGACTGACGTGACCACTAATATTCTCCTGTTCTTTATGGTGTCTGTGTGTCCCGCAAGGAGTGATTTTAAAAGTTCATAGGTAGTAAATTACAAACATTATTTAATAAAGACAGATAACTCCAAAATTATTGATCAGGGCTGATATTAGCACCATATTTAATGTGTTCACTCTTTTATCTCATTAGCCCTTTTGTATATGAAGTTTTATAGCTCAAATTGTTAAAGTTTTTCCTGTAAAAATAAAATTCACAAGTTATATAATGAAAATCTTCATTTCACTTACATAAATAGTGAGACGAAGTTATATTCCTTTTAAATTTTATTTCAATTTGTTTTGTTTTCCTTAAATATATTATGGAAAATTACTTATGTTGGTACTCATAAAATTAATAGAAAATTTTTAGTTTTCTTTTTTTTAATTTTATTTTCATTGTTTATGCTATTACAATTGTTCCCATTTTTTTTCTCCTTTTACTCACCTCTACTCGTACTCTCCCCTCCTACTTCGCCAAGCCAATGCCCATATTGTTGTCTGTGTCTGTGGGTTGTGCACAAATGTTCCTTGGTTAAACCCTTCAGCATCTTTCATCCTGCCTCCACTCCTTTCTGGCAGCTGTCAGTCTGTTTTATATATCTAAGCTTCTATTACTGTTTAATTGGTTGGTTTATTGTGTTCACTGCATTCTACATGTAAGTGAGATCATGTGGTATTTTTCTTTCGCTCACTGACTTAGTTTACTTACCACAATTTTGTCCAGGTCTATCCATGCTGTGGCAAAAGGTAAGAGTTCCTTCTTTTTTAATACTGCATAGTATTCCACTGTGTAAATGTAGCACAGTTGTTTTACCCACTCATCTACTGATGAGCATTTGGGCTGTTCCCAAATCTTGGCTATTGTAAGTAACACTGCTATAAACATAGGGGTAAATATATGTATTTTTTGTGTTGGTATTACAGGATCCTTGAGGTATATTTCCAGAAATGGAATCACTGGGCCAAAATGGAATTCCTTTTTAAAAATTTTAAGGATACTCTAGATTGTTTTCTGCAGTAGCTGCACCAGACTGCATTCCAGTCAAAGAAATTGAGGAAGATATAAATAAGGAGAAACATACACCATGTTCATGGATTGGAAGAACTAACACCATTAAAATGGCTATTCTACCAAAAACAATTTATACATTCAACACAATTGCTAGTAAAATGCCAATGGCATACTTAATAAAGTAAGAACAAATACTCCAAAAATGTATATGGAACTAAAAAAAAGATCCTAAGTAGCTTCAGCAATCATATGAAAGAACAAAGCTGGAGGTACCACAACTCCTGATATTAAACTATACTATAAAGCTGTGTAATAAAAATAGCCAGGTACTGGCACAGAACAGATATATAGATTGATGGAACAGAACAGAGAGCCCACTGATAAGCCCACACCTGTATGAACAATTAATATTTAAAAAGGTGGCAAGAGTATACCATGCAGCAAAGACAGTCTCCTTAGCAAATGATGTTGGGAGAACTGGATTGGTACATGCAAAAAAAAATTAATAATAAAGAAAAGGAAAGAAACTAGACCACAAACTTACACCATGCACAATAATAAACTAAAAATGGACAAAATACTTAAATGTAAGTCACAAACACATAAAAATCTTAGAAAATAACATAAGGAGTAAAATTTCAGATATTCAACATAGAAATATTTGTGCTAACATATCTCCTAAGGCACTGGAAACAAAGCAGAATATAAACAAATGAGGTTCTATCAAATTAAAAAGCTTCTGTACAGCTAAAGAAACCATCAGCAAGACAAATAGGGAACCTATTGTATGGGAGAAAATTTCTAGTTTTCTAATCTTCATCCATACCTAATCTTCTAAGGAAATGACTTGTAGTGATTTCCAGCAATTTATCCCCTGCACCATATTCAATATCACCATGCAAACAGATGTATTCAGTGACTCTATGATTTTTTTTCCCTAGGTGTTCCTTTCTCTAAAACAGAACATGAATATTTTTCTCAGGCAAGCCATCTCAACATGGTTTTGTTTGTTCTTTAATCTGCTGTTTGGACTTTAAATCTGTAACAAATTTCTGTGGCAAGAAATATATTTTGAAACATTAACAGATATCTTTCTCAAGTCTTTAAGTTCCTTTTCTGCTCTTCATTAGGCTAATCTGAGATTCCCATCTCAGAGAAATTATGTCACATCAGAAATCAGAAGAGAGGAAGAACCAGGTGGAGGCTGGAGTTTACTCTTCAGGGGCCTTGAGTCTTTAAAAGAAAAATAACAACCAAATGTTTTAACAAAAGATTCTGAAAGGCAAGTGACTGATAAGAGCAAGGGTTCTCTGTGAGCTCGCTTCCCTCTCACTGGCTCCTCTGTACACCAGGGAGGAAGGGGTGGGTCGGAAAAGCAGTGGCTTAGGGAAAGGGGCACAGAGACAGCATGTGGACATAGGCTTGGAGAGATGGCAGTTTCCTGAACTCCTTCCTGACCTGAGTAATCACAGTGACCCTGAGGAGGGGCAGGGACAACTGAAAGCTGTCAGACTAAAGGAGTTTAACAAGGCCATTAAAAATCAGGAGCAGCATCTTTGTAAGAGTTACTATAATATTGAAAAAGAAGCATTCCAGAGTAAGTAGAGAGGGAAATGGTGAAGACCTATGGATTCAGACCACAGTTTAATAAAAAGGTTATTTTTTGTATTTGAAAAAAATAAGTTTAAATAAAGAAATTGGATTTTAACGGTCAATAAGTGTAACCACCTGTTTCTTTAATTTTTTCTAGGCTTGAGTTTGAATCATTATAATGGGAATATCTTGAGCCTTAATTTTATAAAATAACTTTTTTTCATGTTAAATGCATGTAACAAGTATTTTTATTATGCTTAAACCAGACGTTAAAAATTTTATTAAAATCTTAATTTCTTGTTTACATAAAAGTGATGATAATGATACTAATATCCTTGTATATACTTACCTAGTTATTTATCAATAGGAACTTTAACAATTTCTTAATTGTGTCTTTATTCATTTTGAATTACTGGTAATTCTAAAACCTTGTAATGACTTACTCTGTGGTTTTTTTACACCGATGACTGGCCCACTCAAGCCTAAGTTCCCATCATCCACTTGGACTGCTGTGCCTCACCCCTTTGGGACAGGCGGAACTGCTGGTTTAATGTCATAACAAAGCACTTTGTAGCTGAACCAATAATCTCACGTATTCTTGCAGTATCCACGAATCTTTGGCAGGCTAACCTGTTAGTCTACAAGTGGCTTAAAACACCAGCCACTTAAAACTTCTTGACACTGAATAAGTCAACATTTCAGCTCATACCAATGCCCTTACTTTCCTCTGAGGACCACTCTCTCCATCATTTTGCCTATAAATTTGGCAGGTAAAAAAGTTCTACTCAATGAAACAGAGAATATACGACTTAAATGAGAACATTTAGAGCATTCAATTTTATTTAACATAGAGATTCAGAATTATGACACAATTTGAGCTATTGAAAGTGAGATTTAAGACTTTTTTGTTCAAATACTTTTGCAATTATACAATCTATCTATTAGGTATATGTTAATAGTGGTTATTATAAGGCATCCTAATATCTTGTGCACACATTTCTTTACCTGTAAAACGAGGATAATATGAATTTCTACTTCATGGAATAATTGCAAAGATGAAATGAGTTAATTCATATAAAAAATAAGACTGCCTGACACATTAGAAGCACTAGAAGATTGACTGTTGCAATTACAATTGTATTTCTGAAAATATAAGCCTAGAGCAGTTGGCAACCGTCATGATACCACATGGATCTTGACAATGAACATAGAAGTGAGTAGACTTGGAAAAAGATTTGTCCTGGGGAATTATTTGAATCTCAGATTTTATTTCTGCTTGAAGCTCATGAATTGTGAGTTATGTATACCAATAAATTCCACCCACTTTATCTTCAAAGGATTTTTGGCTGAGGTTTCCTGTTACTTTAATCTAAAAAATATTTGATACTAAGGCATAAAATGAAAATAACCATCCTTACAATTCAGAATTAACTGAGTAAAAGCAGAATGAATAAAAGACCTGTGAATCCTGGTCTGGAATAATGAAATAGATGTATAACTACTCTGACTTGCATTTTTGAAGTAATATCATGTATCATTCACTCTTGATGCCTAGTAAACATCTCCAAAATCCATGTGGTTTACAATAACACTTATTTCTTGCTCACATTACAGATTAATGATAAAAGTTGAGATTTTCGCTGAGTTTAACTCAAATTGTCTCCATTTCAAGACTCAAGCTAAAGGAGCGGCCCTTAAGAGGAACACACCCTTTTTGTGGTAAAGAAAAGGGGATAAAGAGAATGAGTTGAATCATGCAATAGTTCATAACTGTGGTCTTAAATTTAATTGTTCAAGCCTCACACTAATCTCAAAGCAAGTCACAATACTGAGACCTCATCAGTGGGATAAGGAGTAAAATTCTCACCCAAAGTATGGACAAGCCACTTGGCAGTGGTAGTGTGCATAACCATCTACAGAGGTTTAGGACATGAATGAATGAACACAATAATAAATGGAACATGAAAGTACTTGTTAGAAAAAAATTGGGGAATGTAATGCCTTTTATTTTCAGGTTCATTCACATTTATGAGAGATATCAGATTTAAGCTACCTGGTTTAAAAACAGAAGTGTGTGATGATAGGAAGTCGTCGGCAGCCGTCCGTCTCGAGAGACGATGGTGTAGCTTCTTAAGAGTCTATCTGCACCGCCGAGAATGGCTGTGCAGTCCGACTCGGGAGTGACACAGTATCTGTCTCCTCCCGTGTTGAATCGACATCTTGCGATGACGCTGGAGTGTCCTCTCCAGTAAAGCTGAAGCTACAGAGCCTAGGCAGGGTGATATGGAGGGTCTGCTGTTGCCCATGCAGCAGACCCCCGCTCTCTTCGCAGCTGAAGGGTCCAAGGGAAAGACGGAGTCAATACAGCTTGGCTTCAGGTGCGCCGCAGGAGTTGCCGGTGTTGACTACAACGTCAAACCGCCTTAGGGACTCCGGCTCCGGATTTTCTGTCGGGGTTTACTCCCTTAGCCTTTCCCCTGAAGAGGTATGCCGCAAGGCAGCGGAGGTTTTCTGGAGTCAGAGTTTTCCTTCTCTGATGTGCCCTGACTGGAAGATCGAACCAGCGACACTTAGCTCGCAGGCCGACGCTCAATCCACTGAGCCAAACCAGCCAGGGTGTGATAGGAAGTATTTTCTACCTATTGCTTGTAATTTGAAATAGATGATAGAATGATTTTCTAAGCTGAGATTAGGGAAGAGCAAAACTGGAGACAGATTGGGACGTAGAAGAAATGTTTTTTCTTTGTGATTTGAAACTTCTCTTTTAAATGTACTTTTTTTTTGTTAAAAAGGGACATTTTTCTCTGTTTTGAAGAGGAGCTGTTAGGCAACGACCAGATTAAATTTGTTGTGTAAAATCGTTATTATGAATTGTCAGGGATAGATTCCAGGAGAGACCTAGGCTATGATTAATCTAATAACAAATGTTTATTGAGCATTTAGGATGTATTAAGCAGTGCAATGTTCTACACACTTTATATGCATTAACTTATATATTCAGTATTGCAAGTTCATAAGGTGGGCACTATTAATATCCTCCTTGTGTGGATAAGGAAAAGTAAGAATGGCTTTTTTAAGTAATTTGCTTAAATATAACCAGCTGGTAAGTGGTGGCGCTGAGATTCAAGCCTAAGAACCTGATCTCTAACGTAAATTATTAACCAGTGAATATGTTTCAGGATGAACTATTATAAGTATCAACAACTTATTGCTATGTTTCTGAAATCCTCATGCAGTTCCTAGATTCAAATATTGTTCAATTACTTTACAAGAACATTTTTAAAATCAAGAACCCAAACACAACCTGAGGAAATATTTCCCACCGTACTTCCTTCACAGGAGTTAAGAAGAGCCACAGCTGTGCCCATACTCCACCTCCAGGATTCATTGTGCATTCAGCAGATGCAAAAAGATTCTTTAGGAGTTCTAGAGAGATGCCCTTACTCCGACTTCCTCAGTTTCATGTGCAGAAGGCAGGGGAGTCATACTGGGTCACTCTCCTAAGAGGAAACCCTCTCCTCCACTCTATAACTGGTGGCATTGGAGAAGGCTCTGGAACTCAGCCTGCTTCAGGAAAATCCCCACCGTCCAGCATCACTAATTCTCAGAGACTCTTTCTATGAATACAGGCACGTCTCATCTTACTGTGCTTCACTTTGTGCTTGACTGATGTATTGTGTTTTTTGTTTTTTGCTTTTCAAATTGAAGGCAAGATGCTGCCACCAGCAGAAAGATTGACTCATTTTATTGCAGTGCTCACTGTATTGTGGTCCTGAACCAAACCTGAGATATGTCTCAGGTATGCCTGCATTTGCCTAGGACTATCAGGATTATTCACAATGTTCTCACTATTCCAAGTTCTCTTAGTTACCATTAGAAGTGTAGTAGTCTTAGCAATCTATGGTCTTTTGAAATTTGACACATATACTTCTTTTTTTTTTCTTTCTTTATAACCCCTGGACTAGATCAATACCTTAAATTTCCAGTGGAAGCTCTGAAACTCATATTCAGTCTTTAGTAAAATCCTCTTGCCTGTTCCCCCTCCAGTTTATCCTTCCATTTCTATGCTTCCCTTTAAATTAAAATCCTCAATAACTGTTGCTCTCAATTTCTCTTCTACAATTTCCCTTGAACTCTCTCTACTGAGGCCTCTCCTTTCTACCCCAGTTAGAGTAACTGTACCTTCCATGATGCTTACTTATGTGGTGCATTCTTAATCTTCAAATTACTTGACTTGTAATAAATTTGATGCTGCCCATCTTTGAAATCCTTTTTCATTTGGCTTGTAGAGAATGTAATACTCTGTTCTTTTTCTTATTATCCCTTCTAGATCTCTTCGGATGTTCCCTTTCTCTCCACAGAATATTAGCCCCTGGATCCAATACTGTCATATGGTTTTAAATACTATCTTTATGCTAATAATTCTCAAGTATATATCTCTAGAACAGATATCACCCTTGAACTACAGGGTTTTTTATGCTGATGCCAAGTCAACATCTCCATTTGGATTTCCAACAGATATCTAATAACTGGTGCACTCAAAGTATCTTCCCCTAAAATCTGCTTGTGGACAGTCTTT
Organism: Furipterus horrens; assembly: GCF_987537825.1. Taxonomy (NCBI): domain Eukaryota; kingdom Metazoa; phylum Chordata; class Mammalia; order Chiroptera; family Furipteridae; genus Furipterus; species Furipterus horrens. The sequence continues at coordinate 17,307,685 of NW_028327171.1, forward strand.
CCCAACTCAGTTAAGTAAAATTCCGACTTAACTAAAAGTACCCTGAAATCATTCTTGAATTATTTTTTCTTGTTCATTTTCTCCTGCATCCTATATCCAATATGCCACAAAGTTATATTAGTTTTAACTTCAAAAAATAACCAGAATTTAGAACTCTAATTAAAGACACCATATAGCCTGTTTAAAGTCAAAGCCTCCTCACTTATCCTCCCTGATCCCACCCTTTCCAACGGTCTATATATTCATGAGGGTAGTCAGAGTAAAATGCTCTTAAAATATTTAAATGGTATTACTTCAATTCCTCCAGCAGCTTCACTATTAAACTCTGGATAAAAACCAATGCCATTTAAATGGTTCCCAAAGCCACATGTATTCAAGACCTCCTTTGTCTCAGCCTGTCCCTCCAATTTCCTGCGCTTTCATCTGACTCAACCGCTTGGCAGCGATGGGACACTTTCGGGGTACTTCCTATTTTACTGCCTGGTTGTGGTTTAGTATCTTATCTGAGTTATTTCAAAAAGTCTATTTATTGGATAAAAAGAAAATGAAAATATCAGTAAACAAAGGGATGGTTTACAGTGGGTAATACTTTTCTCTTTTATCGTTTTCTTTTTTTTCCTGAACTTACATATTGAAAGCTGTGAAGCTGAGCCTGCCGGGATCTACTTGACCAATACATGTACCCAAGAATAAATCACCTCAGAGAAATGTAGTACTAAAGGTTAGAAAGATAGGTCATAAAATTATAATTTGAGCTCCTGTATTTATGGCATTGTGAATATAGTTTTAATTAATATTAATAAATATTGTAACTTGGGCTGAGTTTATACCACTTTCCATAATTAAGAAAAAGAAGCAAAGTTAACAAAAATAAATATGTAAAACACATTTTCATGAACAATTTTATTTATATGTTATCATCTTTGCTGACATTGAAGTTCACAGTAAACATCAAATAGAAATTAACACTAGACAAAGAATCTTGCCATTGCTAGTTGAGAACTATCTGCAAAGAAAAGGTAACTTTAGTTTCATTCTGATATTTAGACAAAAATAACTTATTAATTTTCTAAGTTCATTCAGAGTAAGCACCCTGCCTTTTAAATTCAAAATGGAAAATCTTCAGGGTGATATAAGAACTGAATGGAAGTATAAAAACATGAATGAAGAAATAAAAAATAGAAACTTGGCAAATATGTAATTATGTTTGGATTTCCTACCTCTCAAGCAACAAGAAAATTTACAAATTAACTATGGCTTCAAAATTTAATATTAAATCTTAAAATGAAAGAAATTTGCTGCATTCCAAGAACAAAATGCAAATAAGAAAATAAAACAAGAATTTAAATTTTAGTTTTTCATTGAAGGCATATGATTAAAATATAAACTTTGAAAAAAATTGGTGGGATTTAATATCTCCATAGAAACAAGGTAAGATCTCTGACTTAGGAGAGGCTGAGAATTCCAACAGGCCATACACAGTGCCAGCTATGTCAGTAGATTGTACTGTTCATAACAATAACCTAAAAATAGTGAAAGTTAAATAACACATAAATTAGACAAATAATGAAAGGTCCTAGAAGACACATACTTTTCAGAAAGTATTAGAAGTTTATAAGAAATATAAGTTTATTTTTCAGTACAAGGAATAATGAACTCACAAAATAAAAGAGATGCAAAGGCAATACCAAAGAAATGATACATGTAAAGAAATATTGAGTATTGAAAACTATGCAAACTAATTTAATTGTATACAATAAGTTAAAGCCAGGTAAAGGTTAAATAATAATATCTCTTCTTTAGAGATATAAGCAAAACAGATATACAAGTAAATATTTTTAAAAATTGTACATTGAGAAGAAAAATGTTTTTTTAGAAAATATACATAGCTTGAATACACATGTTAAATGTTCCAAGGCATTAATTAATTAATTAATATTTATTTTTTCATTTAGTTCTAGTCTTAGCTGTAGATGGAACTGGCGGTGAAGGACCTCAAAGTTGCTTCCATTGCTTGGCTATTCTGGTAATGCTGCACTGTCTATAGTGGTGCTCAGAGTATCAATTTATAAATATAGAAATACAATGAAACTATTTAAAAGGAACAATGAAAAAAAATTGAGACAATAACACCACTGCATCATTCAAAGTCTCAGAATAATTTGCAGTAAGTAGTCTAAAAAGATGAAAATCTGTATATAGGCAAATCCTTGGTTTATACTTTTTATGCAGTTATAAGCATACTCCTAAAACATAAAAATATAGAAAAGCTCTATATATATGCAAAAAAGATACCAGCCAAACTCCAACACTGGCAAAATGTGTTGCCAAAATACTAATATCAGACACAGTGCATTAAATTATAAAAATGTTTGTGAGAACTAAATAGCCGTTATTTAATCACAAGTAAAATTTACTAAGAAAATAACACCGTAAATACATTTCACCTAGCTTCTACACTTACATGTTAAGCAGAAAACGAGACAGACATAAAGAACATAGGATTTAAACATAGTACAAGCTTAACCTAATTGTCTTCTATAAGCATACTTTTTCTAGCAGAAAATATATTTTAAAAATCCTAACCACTAAGTATATTAAAGAACTAAATTTTTTGATACAAAAGAAATTTACAAAATAATCTAGAGTCATATTTCTCTGACCATAAGAAATAAAATAATATTAGAAAGCAGTACAAAATATACTTAAAGAAATAAACCAGTCTGAGAAAGACAACTACCATAAGATCCCACTCATGTGTGGAATCTAATGAACCTGAACTAATAAGCAAAGGAGAGACAGACTCATAGATGGAGAGCAGGCTGACATCAGAGGGGAAGAAGGGGGGGCGGATGGAGGGATTGCGCAAAAACAAAAAGGACTCATGGACATGGGCAACAGTCTGGGGACTGTGCAGTGGGTATAAGGGGGCTAAATGGTAATGGAAAAAATACGATACAAAAAATGAAAAAGAAAAGTATGTTCCACACCCACACAAAGAACTCTATGCTTTTTCAAGAATTAGAAAATATGGATTTCACTGTTACATGATTAAGGAGATAATTGCATTGCATATTATGAGATATTTAAAACTGAAAAGCAGATAAAATATATTCCCTGACTAGAATTTGCAGATAATGCACTAAATGGATGGAAATATATAACTTCAATGTTCAGGCTGGAGTCAGACATTTTCTGAATTACATTTTCCAGTTAAAAAATTAGAAATGTGGGAAAAACAAATAATATAACATGAATGAAACATTAAGAGAGAAAACCTCAGGCAAGAGTGTTCAACATAAAATTGAAAATACACAAATAATATCAAAGGAAAAACAACTGTAAATAAGAAGAGATTAAAGCAATGTATTAACCTAGGTCCAATATTCTAAAAAATAATGAGATTTTCAATCTTGTGGAAATATTAATTGCTAAAATTTACTATTTAAAAAAAATATGTCTGAAAAAATTTAAGGACTATAAAACAGAAAAGCATAAAAATTCCATAGAAAAGGCACAATAAGAAACACTACCCCGAGGCAATTTAAGCATTGAGTTTTATCAACTCTGTAAGAAGCTCACATTCTCTGTATGATAGTCTATCTTGTCAAATGCAGGAGGGCAATCTACCAACGCATTCGTATCAATAATACATAGGGACTCAGAAAATGTAATTTAACCCTATCTTATTATTATTTAAATATTGATAACTTAGATAAATATCTTACTAAAGTACTTAAATTATCTTGTGTGTAATATAAATGCAACATGTGTGCATGTACTGTATATCTCCTGATCATTACAACTATTGCCAAAAAAGTAATGAAATTTTATCATCAAAACATCTATTAATATAATTCACTGCATAAATTACAGGAGAAAATAATTGTGATTTCAATAAATAAAAATGCATTTGTTATTATTTTCATCTATAACACATTTTAGGTAAATTTTGAAATATTTTTACATTTTTATACTCAGTATAAAATGAACTCAACAAAATTATAGTCAGTGGAAAAATCTTAGAAGATTTTCTTTTACAAGTATTTAGAAGAAATAATGCATACTCTAAAGTATTTTATTCTGAAGTATGATACAGTCTCTAGGCGGTACAAAAGAGAAAGAAAGGAACAGAGAGCAAAAAAAAATGAAAGAAATGAGGAAGATGGGACAGTAAAGAGTAAAGAGGGTCAAATACATGGTGATGGAAAATTTGACTTTGGGTGGTGGGCACACAATGCACTATACACAGAATTTTGTACTTAAAGCCTATATAATTTTATTAGCAAAAGTCACTCCCAATACATTTAATTTAAATAAAAATAAAAATAAATCATTGTTGTTAGCAAATACTAAAATGTACACAGTAAACCCTTGGAGCCTCTACAGAAAACGTAATATTTAAAGGAGGATATGAACATTATCAGACCAATTATGTAAGATTTTAAAACAAACCATATTGCATTTCCTTTGTGGACCTATTTTGCGCTTTACTCTCTGTTGTTGACTTGGCACCATCGTCCCTCGGTTGAACTACATTTTCCTTTAACGTGTCATGTTCAAGTACACACACGAGAGGAGCGCAGGGATTTAAAAGCTAGTGAAGCAGTAACTACAGTTTCTGATTGCCTAGACATCGGTCCCTGCTGGGCACCGCAGAACCAGTGGCCCCTCAGGCTGCCCTCCTAGGTTTCCCATGACCATGACTCCCAACCTCTCCGTCTCCAATCTTACTCCAGTGCTTCAGGTTAACTTTGATTATGATTGTTTCAAGACTAATTTTTTAGAGTAGTTTTTGGGTAACAGCAAAATTCAAAGAAAGATAGAGTATAATTTTATTCATTGATTCTCTGGTGTCAGCTCTTCCCACACTGCTGCTCTGGTTTCTATAGTAAATTCCATTTGCATATCAATAGTGAATCTATTTTTTTGATTGATTCACACAGATACACACTAAAACTATTGTAAAAGTGGTTTGGAAAGATATATACCAACATCAAGATATTGGTTATTCTAAAGCACAGGGGAAGAGAGTGAAATTAGCAAGGGATGCAAAGGTAAATTTCAACTGAGTAACTTTTATTTTATTCTAGCAAATGGGATCTGCAGAAAGTATGAGCAATGAACAAACAGTTGCTAAATTTCCATACATTAGGCAAATCAGTGTGTGTTATAAAATTTTATACATTTCTCCAGATTTTTAAAATATTTTTTTAAAAGAACAAGATGTAAATTGGTCTCTTTACCTGAAATGTTTTCTCGTATTTCCTTCTAAGTCAACACATTTCCTGTTTAACATGCTCAATTATATCTAGAAAGTATATTTATTATGATGAATGCAGTTGATAAAAAGTACTGAAATTATCATTGTCTGGTCTGGCATTAGGTGTCTAGACTCTTTGCTATTAAAGTGATATATTATTTCTGTAAGAGGATTTCATGAATGAACTTAATTTCCATTTCAAATTCAAATTTTTAGTCAACCATGAAATATGACAGCAATGTTTATTAAATAATGTCTCTGAAGTGTTATTTTAAATGTCTGAGGAAACTTGAAATCTGAATCTCAGCTGAGAGAAGAAAATGAGCGCATCCCCATTACTTTCCCAAAAGGATGGCACTAGGTTCCCTCCCCTCACCGTGCCCACTTTACAGTACAAGTGAGGGTGAGCAGTCTGTTCAAATGTTAAGCTGAACTCATTATGCTAAGCCATCCAACAAGCTCTTCACAAAAGAAAGAACATGAACATCAGTTAAATGAAGTTCTTATACAGTTTTTGAAAAATATAAAACATTTTCTGTCTTATTGTATTATGGTTTTATTGAGATAAGAAATATTAAAAGAAAATGGAGACATCAAAAAACATTTGAGCCATGGCCCCCTTGCACACGATGGTGGTCTTGATCTTACACACTAAGACCCACACACTGTCCTTCTTGTTTCTAATAATTATCCTCTCTGTATCTCAAATAGGTCCCCAAGAAGTCCTGCATAGTATTTTGTCACCTAAATTTGAAAATAAACATCTCATTTTCAAATGCTTCCAGATGAAAAACTTGAAACACTCTGAATGTTGTTTAAGAGTGGCCAGTCATTGGACACGCATTAACCCCATCCTGTGAATCACATTTCGCTAAAGATATACACACAGTCATACCTCTTGTGAACACACCTGAGTAACTCCAAGCTATTCTTAAATGTATCTTTCATAGGTACCTCAAAGAATCGCAAATAGAACTTTCTCTCTCTAGTGTTTTGGGGTAGGAGAAAAATAACCCCCACTCCTGCAGAAATGCTTCTAAGTTATTATTTGACAGTTGCCAGAATGGGAGAATCAGATTTATAGTTTAAGCCTTGAGACAATCTCAGAATTACCTTTTGACCCCCTTCACCACTCTACTACTCTCTTCCCTCATCCAGTGCAATTAGGTCACTGAACCAGCATCAGACCACTCAAGTTTTTCTGCATTATTCAAAATTTCAAATAGCGTAGTTGTTACTCCATGGTGTAGCTGCTTCATAGATAGTTTCACTTCATGTTCTGAACATTGGAACTCATAGAGCCATTCAAAGAAAAATCTGATGGTTGAAGAGTAGAGACACTAAGAATTTTGCTCCTCAAAGATGTGAACAGAATTTACAAAGATCTTGAAAAGAGCTGAAAGTGATTCTGTGGAAATACTCTGGGCTGAGAAAAAGAACTGAGCTTCTAGTAAATAACATCTGGTCTCTGATTGAATAGAAGTGAGTGCCAGGAGTTGCTGATGCTATTGGGTGTCTTCGGTGTTCCTGTATTGTAGTGGCAGGCATGTAGCATTAGGCATTTCATGGATACACTCATTTATAAGAAATTACTTTATTGATGTTAATAGTGTCACAATCACCATTTTAGGAGTAGGAACCTGTTGAAAAAATTTATGAAACAGTACATACAAGTAAACAAAGAATATATACTCCTCCAAAGCAGTATGAATATACCTATAGAAAGAGAAGTTACAAAAATTATTTTTAATCTTAGAATTGAAGTGAAAAGCTCAGTGTACTGTTTCTTCAGACTCGTCGTCGTCGGCAGCCATCCGTCTTGAGAGACGATGGTGTAGCTTCTTAAGGGTCTATCTGCACCGCCGAGAATGGCTGTGCAGTCCAACTCGGGAGTGACACGGTATCTGTCTCCTCCCGTGTTGAATCGACATCTTGTGATGACGCTGGAGTGTCCTCTCCAGTGAAGCTGAAGCTACAGAGCCTGGGCAGGGTGATATGGAGGGTCTGCTGTTGCCCATGCAGCAGACACCCCCTCTCTTCGCAGCTGAAGGGTCCAAGGGAAAGACGGAGTCAATACAGCTTGGCTTCAGGTGCGCCGCAGGAGTTGCCGGTGTTGACTACAACGTCAAACCGCCTTAGGGACTCCGGCTCCGGATTTTCTGTCGGGGTTTACTCCCTTAGCCTTTCCCCTGAAGAGGTATGCCGCAAGGCAGCGGATTCTTCAGACTATTACTTTAATTTAAATATCATGTGAAAGAACCTATTGAATATTTTTGCAAATTTAATCCCACATGCAATATTGATGACTTTTAGACTGATGGGAGTGTAGGCCAACTGGAGAATTAGAAACAGGGTTAACTAGTGACAAAGATTTGGATATTTAATGTGGTGTAGACTGTGCAGAATAAAATGAAAAGAACCAACTTCTCCACTTAATAACCCGATTAATCGTTCTTCTCTTTTTCTAAACCATAACACTAACCACTAATTCTATGGATATAAAAGATTCTCAAAGCATCTGACTTAACAATGCGTGAGGCTTTTAATTTCTTGGACATATCCATTAATATAGTGTGTGAAGTCATTTGTGACAATTAACTTCTGCGATAAATGTCTCCAGTAGAAATAATCATCCTTTTCCTCCCACTAGTCACTAAATGAGTGACTGTTGTAGGTCAGAAAAAAACAATCACCTCCTTGTAAGAGACCTTCAATTTCTTTCACATATAAGTAATTGACTGCTACTATTATATCCTTACGATGAGTATTATTACTCTTGTTGGTCTTCTTGGTCCTGTTACTAAGACTGCTGCTGCTGCTGCTACTACAGTTATTATTATTCTATTTCATGAGTGAAGAAATTGGATTGCTCAATCAAATGTGTGTTCTTTTGTTTTGCCTTTGATTTTTTTTTTTTTTTTTTTTTTTGGTTTTGTTTGCTTCCAAAGCAACAATGTAAATGTTTGTGGCAATGTGCAGTGTCAATTCCTTTTTCTCTTTGAGAGTGACCAGTGGTTGGGACACATAATCTGTGATGTGAGGCTATGCTAGAGTGTTCAGAAGACATGGCAGAAAAAGAAATGTCTCAGGCTTCCTAACATTCCAAAAGATGGAGAGAGATTAATTGGTTTCCCAGGGCTAGCCATCAGGAGAAGCAATGCTTGTGTTCTTCTCATAGTTTCCTCTGTGTACTCAAAGTATTCATATATATTCTCTCTGTGTGTCTCTCTGCCTCTCTGTCTGTCTGTCTGTCTCTCATGATTCTCTCTCTCATATGTATTTATTTTGTGAAAACCAATATACAACTTACATAATATTATTGAGTTTTATTTGTGTAAACTGATTTGACTAACATCTTGACTTTCAAAAGTATTTTATGCAATGGACCAGAGATAAACCCTCTCGGGACTAGACAGATAGTAATTAGGACTTAGCCCCTGGTATCAGCCTTAACATTTCCAATTCTAGGGCCTCCTCTTGAAATATCTGTGAGGCATTAAGTATTATCCTTCTCAATCCCCTGTCTTTCTCCTCATTTGTAATCTCTTTGTCTCTGCTGCATCCTGTTGTTTGGGCTTCCTGGCACTTCCTTTCTTTCTTCTACCTAAGATAAATTGTGAAGATCACAAAATTGGTACCAGGGATTTTAAGTATAAAGGATGTTTTCAGACAAAGGCAGTAGCATAGCTGACAAGACTCAGAGCTGTGGGTGAGGCTCAGAGTCGTTGATTGTGAGGTCAACCTGACCTTATTCTGAGGGCAGAAATGACTGTGCATGACCTGCTCTAAACTTTGGACTTTGACCTTAAGTAATGAGCAGCCATATAATGATTTTAAGTTTTTGAGAAGAATAATTATCACATTTGAGCTATAGAAAGATAAAGTTAAATGAAAAATAAAGACCACAGAGAAGGCTTGTCAAAATAACTTCAAAGAGAAAATGGTACTTTAAAATAACAATTTTAATATGGATGCTAGACAAAGAATGATTATGTATTTATTTAAATTTATTTAGGGAGTATTTTTAGGCAATTCTGGAGATGAAAAACTTGTAGTGGATTCATAGTTTTTAAGTATTAAGTCCATTTTACTTTCCTATGTTCTCTGAGTCTTCTGATTTTATCATCACTGCTATATATTTTAAGGATATTTTAGGAGTCCTTATCATAGATTTTTCAAAGTAATTAAATTGTCTTCTCTTATACCATGTTTTCCAACTCTTGAATAAACACACTAAAGATCTATGCATAAATATTGTCCAGCAATTTCTAACAAATATTTTCTGGGTTCCATACTTCTTTTAATGTGTAAACTGTCTCCTTCTAGAACAGAAATTTTATTTTCATTTTATTATTTAGACTGTGGTTGATCCTGGTGCTTGTAATTGTATTAGAGGCAATAAGAGAATGCAGGGGAAGATGTTTTATGGAAATAAGTTCCATCTTTAGAAGGATTTCATTCAAGTAAGGTCATTTCAAGGTCACCACTCAAGAGATGACTACTTTCCTCTAACAAGGGAATAAAGCAGCTTCTGTTGTAATAAAAGATTCACTAAAATTTGGGATTCAAATTTATCAGACTGGTCCAACCATATCCTCCATCACAGATTTTACAAGCTGATACTATTCTCTTATCAGAATTTTAATATTGACAAATGAGATTTGTTGAGATTGCACACTTAATGGTATCATAAAATCTTACACTCTTATAACTAAGTTCTGCCTTGACACTGCAGCCCCTGAAACATTCTATAGAAGCCACTCAGAGTATGCCATGATATGTAATTTGATGTCCTAATATTAGAGCAATTTGCTGTTGAGAGTCCCCTAATTCACATAGTTGTCATTGTCCCATTCAGTGCTGACACCACAATAATGGTACATCCTAATGTTTTAGATTTCAACTAAACCTTATTTAAATAATCATGAACAGTTTTGGTGCTATTGCATGTCAGGAGTTATGGTAACTCTATTTATATTTGGGTCCTGATTGTTTTCAGAACTATGAGAAATTAAGTTTTATGCTTTTATCCTGAAGGTCTGCTTCCTAGGATCATACTTAGGACCTATTGTTTTAGCAGAACCTGAGGAGAAATATGTTGTAGTAGTTTATTATGAAAAAAATATTGTCATAAGTAAGGTAAAGGGAAGAAAGACAGGGAAGAAAGACAGGGAAGAATAAGAACAACATCAAGTCATTTTTTGGTACTACGTTTTTATGGACAATGCATGATATAAAATAAAATTCTTGCTTTTAAGACTCTCTTATAGCATGTATAAAATATGCATCTCTGATAAATGGAATCAAATAAAAATTAAATATATGAAAAGACATTTCATATCCATTGATCAGAAGACCTAACATTGTCAGGATGTCAGTTCTTACCCAATTTGATGTATAGGTACAATGCATTCCCAGTCAAAATCCCAGCTAATTATGTTATGAACATTGACAAATTGATTTTAAGTTTGTTTATTTTTTTAAGGACTGGAACTTCTTAAAGACCTGTTTCTTTCTTTCTTTTTTTTTTAAACTTGAGTCTTGGCACCGATTTTTTTTTAAATCTTTATTTATTTATTTGTTTGTTTATTTATTTATTATTTTATTTATTTATTTTTAGGGAGAGAGGAAAGGAGAAAGAGAGGGAAAGAAACATCACTGTGTGGTTGCCTCCAACGTGCCCCCAACTGGGGAACTGACATGCAACCTAATTATGTACCCTGACTGAGAATCGAACCAGCAACACTTGGTTCGCAGGCCAATGCTCAATCCACTGAGCCACAGCAGCCAGGGCTTGATTTTAAGTTTTATATGAAGAGACACAATATTGAAGGAGAAGAATGAAGTTGAAAGACTGATGTTACCTGACTTCAATACTTACTATAAAGCTACAGTAATCAAGACAGTGTGATGTTGAAGAACCCAGAAATAAATCCCTGTAAATATAGTCAACTGAACTTTGATAAAGGGGAAAAGGTAATACAATGGAGCAAAGATTGCCTCTTTGATAAATGGTGTTGGAACAACTTAACTTCCACATACTAAATAAATAAATAAATCTAGACACAGTTTTCATTCCTTTAATAAAAATTAACTCACCCTGGCAAGGGTGGCTCTGTGGGTTGAGCACCAGTTGGCTAACCAAAGGGTTGCTGGTTCGATTCCCAGTCAGTGCATATGCCTGGGTTGCAGGCCAGGTCCCCAGCTTGTGGCATGTAAAAGGCAACCACAGATTAATGTTTCTCTCCCTCTTTTCCTCCCTCTCTTCCTCTCTCCCTAAAAATAAATAAATAAAATCTTTTTAAAAATTAAATCAAATAGATCAGATTTAAATGTAACAGGTAAAACTGTAAAACTATGATAACTTAAGTGAAAACCCAAATAACCTTGGATATGGTAATAATGTTAAGATACAACACCAAAGAAATAATACATGAAAAATATTTGATAAGGTGAACTCGATTCAATTAAAAATGTTTGTTTTAAAAGACAATATCTAAAGAATTAGAGGACATGCCATAGTCTGAGAGAAACTATTTCAAAAGACACATCAAATAAAGACTATTATCTAACATATACAAATGATTCTCAAAACTCAATCATAAGAAAATAAACCACTTGATGATAAAATAGGCCAAAGACCACAACAGACACCTGAGCAAATAAGGTATAAATATGGCAAATATTTCTCCCCATCACATGTCATCAGGAAATTGCAAATTAAAACCACGAGGTACTACTACATACGTACTAGAATGGCGAAAATCCAAAACGCTCACACCACCGTATGTTGGTGGGGAAATGAAGCAACAGGAATTCTCATCCATTGCTCGTGGGAATAGGAAATGATACTCCCGCTTTGGAAGACAGTTTGGCAGTTTCTTGCAAAACTAAACACGCTCTTACCATACAAAGCAGCAGTTGTGCTCCTTGGTATTTATTCAAAGAAATTGGAACCTTACGTTCACAAAAAAACCTGCCCATGACTGTTGACAGCAACTTCATTCATAACTGCCAAAACTTAGAAGCAACTATGATGACTTCTGCAGTGATGAATCCAGACAATGGGATATTATCGGTACTAAAAATAAATAAACCATCAAGACATCTAAAAAATGATAGAACCTTAACTGCATATTATTAATTGAAGGAAACCAGTCTGAAAAGGCTACATAATGTGTGATTTCAATTATATAACATTTTCTAAAAGGCAAAACTAGAGAAACAAATATCAGTGATATCTATGAGCAGGAGTGGTGAAACGTATGAATAGGCTATTTTGGGGGCAATGATAGCTCTCTATAATATTATCAAAGTGGACATATGTAATCACACATTTGTCCAAACCCATAGAATGTACACCAACAGTGCACCCTAAGTAAGGTAAACTGTGGACTTTGGGGTATTATGATATATTTGTGTGTTCATCTTTGGTAACAGGTGAGTGATGCTGATAATGGGAGAGGCTATGTACGTGTAGGTACAGAGGGCATATGAAAATTCTCTGTACTCCCTCTCAATTGTGTTGTGAAACTTAAAGTGTTTGAAAATATAAAGTCTAAAATAAAAAGAATTAAGAATTGTTGTCAAATAAAGCCCATTCAAAGATTTGAGAGAAGACTTCTTTGCTTAGTGTTTTCCCCTTTATTTTAATTTTGACCCAAATATGAATATATACATACATAGTCATTATAATTTGTTATAACAAAAAATACATGTATAATCTATATTTTGTAAAAGTAAGTTGAGATTATTTGGCCCTTCATTATAGGAATGCTTTTTAGGAAATATTAAGGAAAATATAGATTTGATTGGTATCTTAGCTCAGGCTGTTGTAAGAAAATATAAAGACTGAATGACTTAAAAAGAACAAAATTTTACTTCTCACAGTTCTGGAGGCTAAAAGTCCAATATCAACTTGTCACATGGTCAGTGAGTGCCTTCTTCAGAGAAACTGACTTCTCATTGTATCCTTACCTGGCAGAAGAGACTAGGGACCTCTGAGGGACTTCTCTTACAAGGGCACCTACGTCATCCATGATCCTCCGCCTTATGACCTTCAAAGGCACCACCTCCTAATAGGGATTAGGGATTAAAATTGCAAAATATGAATTCTGGGGGAACACAAACATTTGGAGCATAATATTCTATCCTTGATCCCTTAAATTAAGACATTTTTACATGGAAAATACATTCATTTCATCCCAATTGCCCCCAAATCCTTAACTTTTCCAACATCAACTCAAAAGTCTAAAATCCAAAGTCTCATCTAAATATCACCTAGATAAAATGTGGATGAGAATCACGATATATTTTATCCTAAGGCAAATTGCTTTCCAGCTACAAACCTGTGAAATGAAACATGTTGGGTTCTTTGAAGATAGAATGATGGGACAGACATACTAGATGCACATTTCCATTCTAAAAGAAAAATAGAAAAGAAAAAAAGTAAAAAGTCCAAGTTAAGTCTAAAACCTAATGGGACAAACAATATTAAACTTGAAGACTTGGTAGCAATCATCTTGGACTTGATGCCTCACCTTCTGGGTACACTGAAGCAGGGTTGTGAGTCCCCACCCCCATGGATTTGCTGGGCCAACCTACTCCTCAGCTCTTAGTGGTTGGGGTCATGTTCCTTTGCGTCTCCCAGGATTTACTAATATGCAATTAAAAGGATGACTTTGAACCTAAGACTTCACCAGCACTGCCCTAGTAGGAGCTCTCCGTGGTGGCCCCACTCCTGCATCAGCCCACCACCATGACTTTGTGACGGTGGTTCCTGGAGGTTCCATCTTCTGAAACCTAAGTGGGGGTAGTCATGTACCCTGTGCTTTGCTAGATGCAGCACAAGCAACACAAGGGCCCGCTGGATCGGTACCTGATGTGGTGAAGAGCATTGGCACAGAAACTTAGGGAGTGCAATCCTCAGTGTGAGGCAATACCAAGTCCGGGCAGTGCTTTCTTTAAAAATGTCCTGCCCCATAGGCCCTTGTGTCTGGACCTGTGGCAGGAGGAGCAGCCCCAGTGAACTCTGAAATGCCTTTGGGGTCATTATTCCATTGTCTTTGATCATAGGTCCTGGCTTCTGTTTAGGTGGCTGGCTAACTATCCACTGTCTGGACAAGTAGCTTCTAGCCTCTGTTGAGATGGCCAATTTTTGTCCTTATTGAATTTGGCCACACCCTTCATGTTCTCTCCCAAACAAGATTTTCTATTTCTTTCATATTATTGGCTAAGATTTGCCAAGGTTTAAAAGTTCTGCTTCCATTTTAACAATTTTATTTTAAAATCATTTCTCTTTTTACTACAAACATTTCAGAGAAATAAGCTGCTTCTTCAACACTTTACTTAGATATTTCCTCAGCCAAATGTCCCATTTCATCACTCACAGTTCTATCTCCCACAAAACACTATAAATATCATGTAAATCAGCCAAGTTTTTTGCTGCTTTATATCAAAAGATCATTTTTCCTCCAATTTCTAGCATGTTCCTCAAATCTGTCTCAGATCTCATCGGAATAACCTTTATCGTTCATATTTCTATCAACATTCTGTTCATAACCACTTAAGTATTCTTTAAGAAAACTGAGGTTTTCTATACAGCTCTTATCTTCTCCTTCTGCACTCTCACCAGGACTGTTTTTAATGACTCCTTCAGTGCTATGTAGGCTTTTTCTAGCCTGTACCTCAAAACTCTTCTAGTCTCTACCTATTACCCAGTTTCAAAACAACATTTTAGGTATGTTGACCTTAAACAAAATGTCAACCAGATATTTCTCAGCAAAATGGGAAAAACAAAAGAATTGCAATCTGATGTATCCAGTTTGAGTGGTCCATGTGCAGTTCGCTAAGATGAAGGAGAGGCAACTCATTTACAGAGGGAAAGAGGAAGTTGGAAAGGCTATCACAGAGTTCTCCTTGTTGTGCTTGGGGATGAAATAGGAGTGAGAACTCTCCCTTCTAAACTCTTTACTTTATTCTAAATGAGATTTCTGTTTACTGTTTTCTAACAGGTATTTGTTATAGCAGCACCCCCGCTTCTCAGTATAAATAACCGTATTAGTCAGGATTTTTAAGAGAAACAATTATTAGAATATACAGAGAAATATGTATAAGAGAGAGTGCCTTATGGGAATTGTTACATGCAATTATGGAAGCTGAGGCCTGGTTAGGACCACCATCTGCAAGCAGGGGAACCATTAGAGCCAATTTTATAATTCAATTGGTGGCAAAAGGTCTGAGGACCAGGAGCTCCAATGTCCAAGGGCAGGAAAAAAAAAAAAGATGGATAACTCAGGTCAAGAAGAAAAGGGGAGCATTTATTCTTTTTTCACCTTTTAATTCAATCCAGGCCCTCAACATTTGTGGAGCTATCATCTTTTCTTAGTCTACTGACACAAATGCTAAACTCTTCTAAAAACACCTTCACAAGCACATCTAGAAACAATGCTTTACTAACTATCTGGGCATCCTTTAGTTCAGTCAAGTTGACATGTAGAATTAACCATCAGTATTAGTTAATTCAGTTTGAAAACAGAACTGATGCACTCTACCACCATCATACTGTACTTCGTCTTGCCTACAACTATTCTCAGGTATTATCAAGTACAAACAGAGGCACACTTTTTCCTCATCCCCATTAAACTTGTGATTTAGTCCTTATTTCAGCTCTTTTATTCCACATCATATTTTCCCTTTATGCTTTGCCTGGTAATAAGAATTAAACCTGATATTCAAGGGGAACAATATCTCTATTTGTGTATAGAAATGTCTGAATTAAGAGTAGATTCCAAGTATCCCGAATCTCTTCCCACACACAGGGTGATGATATTATTAAGATCATTGGAAGAGTCTACAGTGATTTTATGTACACTATCATGTCTGCAAATAATGACAGTTTTATTTCCTCTTGTGCAATTTGGATGCTTTTTATTTATTTTTCTTGCCTTATTGCTGTGGATAGAACTCCCAAAACTATGTTAAATAGAAGTGGAGAGACTGGACATCTTTGTCTTGTTCCTGATCTTAAGGAGAAAGCTTTCAATTTTTGTCAATTAAGTATGATGTTGGCTGCAGGTTTCTCATAATGGCCTTTATTATGTTGAGGTATGCTCTCTCTATTTCCACTTTGTTGACTGATTTAATCATAAATGGGTGTTGTACTTTATCAAATGATTTATCAACATCTACTGATATGATCATGTACTTTTTGTCTTTCTTTTTGTGTTTGTGGAGTACTACATTTATTGATTTGCAAATATTAAACCATCCTTGCATCCCTGGGATGAACCCTACTTGATCGTGGTGTATGATCTTTTCAATGTGTCCTTGTATCTGGTTTGTGAATATTTTGTTGGGGATTTTAGCATCTATGTTCATGTAGTTTTCTTTCTTTGTTGTGTCTTGACCTGGTTTTGAAATTAAGATAATACTGGCCTCATAGAGAGAGTTTGGGTGTTTTCCCTCTTCTTGGATTTTTTTGGAATAGTTTGAGAAGAACAGCAGTCAGTTCTTCCCTAAATGTTTGATAAAATTTGCATGAGTGTATCAAAAAAATGTGGTATGTTTACACAATGGAATACTGTGCAGCAGAAAGAAATAAGGAACTCCTACCTTTTGCAACAACATGGATGGAACTGGAGAGTATTATGCTTATGCAATAAATCAGGTAGTGAAAGACAAATACCATATAATCTCACCTAATACAGGAAACTAATGTACAAAACAAACAAATGAGCAAAATAGAACCAGAGGTATGTAAACAAGGAACATATGGATAGTGATCAGAGGGGAGGGAGGAAGGGGAAAAAGGGAGGAAGAAGAGGAAGGATCTAGTCAAAAAATTAGTATAAATGACTCATGGACATGGACAACAGGGTGGGGATTGACTGTGGGAAAGAGGGGGTGGGCTGGGTGGGGGAGAGAATGGGGTAAAAATGGAATAACTAATAGAAGAACAATTTTAAAAACTACAAAAAATGAAATTAAAAAAAGTCATTGGAAAGGTCAGGTCACTTGCAAAGGTCATGCTGACAACTAAGAACATCTGTTCCAACACAGATATAATGACTATATTACTAGTAAACTAAATACCAAATGGGCTCTTTTCTTCATAATCTAGAATCTAAGACAGATTGTGGAGGGCAATATATATATATTTTATAACAGTGTATTTGAAGCAAACTGATGGCAATTTCCAGGAAGCAAAATCTCAAATGCTTTGGCAAAATGACAGTTTTTTTAGTTTCTTTCATGCATTTGAAATTAGGGAGAGAATGTAAGGAAGATTATATGAAGTTAGGAGGAAGCAAGGCAGGGATTGGAGTACAGAAAAGTTAACGAACTTATGTGCTTTCTTGAGGGCGGTCACTCTTCCAAGGGGTCTGATAGAGAGGCATTTCAAAGGTGTGTTAACCTAGATGCACCAAAACAATAAACCAGGCTTGCTTAAGGCAAAGATAAACATTTTACTTAAGAAGTTATAGGCCTGAGGCTTGACTACTCACCATGTCCTGCCCAGTTAAGAATTTATGATCAGATCACCCTGTGAGGTTACTTTTGGTTGAATTTCTTACAGTGCTCCCTTTCATCCATAATTTCTTCTCTTGGTCATAAATCAATCTGAAGGATGCATTGATGATCAAGCTTTTGGTTGGTTAATGTGGTCTCACAGCACTAGGAAGGCTTAGCTTGGCAAATTCATGAAGATATTTTAAAAATTCTAGAAATATAGCTTATAGATGTGAAAATCAACTATTAATATGGCTCTATTTTTGTTACCCAGGTAAAATATGAATATTATATTTAATATCTTCTGTTGATTAGATAAACTGTATTTGTTGTAGGCAGCAGAGGTTTGTCAATTATACTGGGAATACTATAGAAGGAAGCCCTGGCTGGTTTAGCTCAGTGGATTGAGCGTCGGCCTGCGAGCTAAGTGTCGCTGGTTTGATCTTCCAGTCAGGGTACATCAGAGAAGGAAAACTCTGACTCCAAAAAACCTCCGCTGCCTTGCGGCATACCTCTTCAGGGGAAAGGCTAAGGGAGTAAACCCCGACAGAAAATCCGGAGCCGGAGTCCCTAAGGCGGTTTGACGTTGTAGTCAACACCGGCAACTCCTGCGGCGCACCTGAAGCCAAGCTGTATTGATTCCGTCTTTCCCTTGGACCCTTCAGCTGCGAAGAGAGGGGGGGTCTGCTGCATGGGCAACAGCAGACCCTCCATATCACCCTGCCCAGGCTCTGTAGCTTCAGCGTCATCGCAAGATGTCGATTCAACACGAGAGGAGACAGATACCGTGTCACTCCCAAGTCGGACTGCACAGCCATTCTCGGCGGTGCAGATAGACTCTTAAGAAGCTACACCATCGTCTCTCGAGACGGATGGCTGCCGACGACGACGATATATATCTCACACATGTATTTATTATACATACATTGTTTATTACTTTTTAAATTATTTAGTATATGTATTATTGGCTTAGTATTATTCAATTTTTAATACTGCTTTTATTTTCTTTGACAGATGGCTAAATTTAGAACCATAGTGTTTGTTTATTATTGAAGTATTGATTCAAGAAATAGTGACTGCATTCCCAGGAAATATAAAAGAGAAAATCTGAAATAGCATTGAAGAGAAAAGTATGGCACTGCATGTAATATTTACATATTTTCCAAGGACCATATTGTTTGGTGTATTAAAATAAAGTACACATAGAAATAGAGAAAGAAAAATACTTCCTGAACAAGGGAACTTTTTAGCTCACTTATCCATATATAGTTTAATGAACTCTGAATGCTTAAGAAAGAATAATAGTCTTTCTGGGGACAAAAAGATATCTATTAATGAGACCTTGAGATGCCATATGGGACCATAACAAACTCATGTCAGTCAGTGACTGCTCTTATACATATCCATTCGAAGGAATTAAGCAAGAAAATATTCTATGAAAGGTTGTCTTAATTATTCTTCCAATATAAAAATAATTGAAATGATCAGGTCTTTAATAAAAAATTAAGTAGAGTTTCGGTCGCAATCTACATTTTTGTCTATAGTACCAAAGGTCCTCAAAAACAATGTTTCATTCAATGTCATTTTGTACAGCTTAGATAATAAAGAGAAAAAAATGATATCTGGGTGGAGCCACACTGTTTGCAAGGGTTTTCTCTAGATATTACTGTTTCTAAATTGTCCTAGTCTGAGAGAGTGCAGGTATGTGTATGTCCAGCGATGGAAGAGTGTCCTGCCCAGAGTTAGGTCCAGCCTTGAGCCCTGGGCTGCTGAAATAGGCTTCAGCCACCTGTGACCTTGAACTGGAAATAATTATCTTTTTTTGTTTTTATTAATTTTTCTTAAATATATGTATAGCATACATTTATTTTATTGTTTTATACTGGAATAGTTTTGGTTCTTTACTTGAAAGTTTGGTAATGTTGTTTGTGACCATAAATATAGCATAGGAATTTAATTATTGTTAATATCAATTAGCTTATGGTAAAATTGGTGTCATTATATGACATTTCACCTAAAGTCAGAGTTTCTAAGAACCTAGTGATGATTTACTGTGTTGGATTAGAATGAAAGCTAAATTTAAAAAAAATATTCGCAACTTGTTTTGCTAAACATGTCATTACAAAGTAAAAGCCACATTTAACATATCTATAAAATGTGCATCCTTCCATAGTTCTCCCAGTATTTAATTTTGAAAATCTAGTGTTCTGAGACTTTTCTTCTATCCAAAAGTGTTATATAAAATGGAATGAGCTATACTATCTAGTATTCATTATTTAAACTTTAAACAAAAGTTATTTAACTGAAAAACATAAAAGCAAAACATTGCCAATATTAAAAAACAATAATAAAATTTATCATGAATTCTATCTAAATTAAATGCTATATTTAAAGACATAAGTGACTTTTGAACATCTCAACAGTGTTCTTAAGTTTTAAACATCCCACTCTTGGCCTTTCTGTATGACCCAGGTAATCGTCCTTATTGTAATGCCTTGGTTTGTACATTTATTCTTGGCTCTCGTTTGAATTCCATATCAATAATTGATTCATGAGGGTTCTAGGGAAAATTGCATTTACTTTTAGTAATACTGCTTAGGGAAAGTCACGATTGTATAAAACTGATTCCAATAATTTCCTCCTCTTGCTTTCAGTGGAAACCCAAAGAGTGGTTCCCACAAGTTGCCAAAATTGACCAGTTTTTAGATTAATGACTCACCAATGAATAAAATCACAAACTCCTGGGTGAAAATTGAAGTATAAAAGACTAAAACTATATATGCGACATCCTTATAGTTTTATCTCTTTTCTTTGCCCAGGATTCAGTCATAAAAATATGGTTCTTTTGAGAAATACACTTTACGTGTACATTTATAAAACTGCATTGGCAAATTTATATCCCTAAGAAACTAAGGTTGTTTATATATCAGCTAAGCCAAGACCACTGCTTGGGAACTTTAACTGTTGAGCTCAGATTATAACTGGCCATCTGTTACTGAAGAAAGGTTTTTGGAGCCTGAATCACCTAAGCAGGCTGAGGATATTGATAGAATCCCTTGACAATACTCAGTTTTCCATTTCATTTTTAAGTAATATATATGCTATATGAGGAATGAAATTCAGGTTTTTCTTATTTCTTAATGTTTATCTTGCATGTATATGAAGTTATTTATTCTAATAGAATATTTTTGTTTCACATCTGTGTGCATGTCTGTGTGTGTGAGTTTGAAGATATGGCTGTGGTAACTGAAATTTTTAAAAAATGTACAAGTTATTTGTTCGGTTTGGATTAGTTTGAAAACATCAACTGAAAAATAATTTAACAAGTTGTTTAAGAAAATAAACGTTTGAAACAATTGCCCTGAATTTTGGTTCAGGTTCAAAGGCTAAATGCTTCAAAATTGAAAATTTGGAATTGGATATAATTTTATCATACAACTTCATCTCTAAGAATCTAAAACTCTTAGCTTTTTTCTTTGTGATGAAAAATAGGTTTCTCTTTTGGTTGCCAACAATAAGAGTGATGTTAAAGGGTATTAGATTAAGTTAGTTAAACAATCATGCTTTAAGAAAATCACAATTAGAAATAATATTAACAGATTATCAAAAACAAATTTCAAAATCCTCGCATTTTCATCCACAAGTCTTTGATGGTTAATTATAATGATATAAATCACTAATTTACATAAAATATTTTAATATTATATTATTATTATTATTATTATAATGTTTTCCTGCTTCTAATATTATAGGGTGACCATACGTGTGGGCAGTAGGCAATCAGCTGTTTTATATAAACGGGAATTTTGCCTCATTTTCCTGATTATATGCTAATCATATATCAGAGTCTTCAGGATAATTTATTTTTTTAATAACATGTGACTACATAAATGAAGAGAATGAAAACAGAAGCATTTTAGGTATTACTGTTGCCAGAGAAAATGGGCCTTTGCTGAGTCCCAAGAAAAGAATTTCAAATGCTCATAAGTGAGATAAGTTTAAGCGCCATGGCAAGATTTATTAGGGTAAAAAGAAATAGTATAATAATATGCCCTCGGGAATGTAGAGAGCTGGCAGGCTCTAGTAACAACTGCTCTTAAGGTCCTTGCTAATCTTCCATATATTTTCTTGGTTTTGGAAACAAGCAGGCTGTCACTGAAACAGTCCAACCTGTTTCATAGGTTTTTCTGGGCTTGTTTTATGCCCTCCTGCTATGTAATCACTTTTCCTGTTCTTTCAAAATGTCCTGCTCTTATCCTATGCAATCCTTTTCTCAGGTTAGACTCCTCCCATTATTGGTCCCCGTTTTGGCTCCTACTGAGCATGCCTCATAGTTTTGCCTGGTCATCTGTTTTCTACTGTATATTCACTCAGTAAAAGAATTTCCCCTGCTGCTTAATAACTCGCCCTGGTAACCCCAGCTAATGGGTCAGTTGTCCTCTGGAGAAACTGAAAAGCTGGTCCTTCCTATCTGTTGGGCATTAAGTCCCTTTGGTGGATGATACAGCTGACCACTGGGGTGTCTGTAAAACTTCCCCTTCTTAGTTAATAAGGTTTAAAGTCTGATTCCATTTGTTTCCTTCTTTTGTTAATAACTACTGTAACATTACCTTGACCTATATATTTTAAAATGCTCTTATTTTTGATGATGAAGTGATTTTGTGCAATTATAAAGCAGTTATCTCCCACCTACACTGGCATTTTCCTTATGCAGGGACTGCTTCCTACACCCTACAAAGAAGGAATGGTAAAAGAAGAAAAAATAGGAACACGAGGGAGGATGATGGAATTTCATGACAAATTACTCTGATGGTCTCATGTGTTAGCATATCCAGTTATTGCAGTTGTGCCAATTCCTGCTCCTCACCAAAATTTTACTTTCTTCCACAATTCAGATAATGGACTTTATATGAAATTTTGAAAAATGATTCACTTAGTTGGTAAGTTTTTTAATGATTTAAGAAAATATGCTAATTAAAGAAAAGATAAAGCTGCCTTGATCTTTTTACTCCTAAGAAAATGTCTAAGGATTCTAATGTCATTAAAAACTTGTAAAGGGATTTTTAATATGAAAATAATTTTAGTATTATGTTTTAATTTGTATGTCAATTAAAGTCCATAATGATCAATTTTTATATTACTTAAGTTTACAATAAATTTAAAATAGTTATGATACAATTTTATCAAAAGGCTTTTATTAATTTAGCAAATACATTTCAAATAGCTCTTTGGTGACACCACATTCTTTTTAATGTTTTTTGAGATTTAATTTCATAGTAGATATACAGAAAAATGATGTGGAAAGAAGCAGAGTGAAAAGCAGTATGGAAAATCTTGATTTTGGACAGGTGAAAGAATGAAATGATCTTGTATACTTGTTATTTCTGTGGATGATATATTAGTCTGCCAATCTTAATATGCTTTATCTCTTTGAATCAAAACTATTGCATGCATATTTTAACTATTTTTAAAGATTAAATGCTAAATGGACAGAGAGAACAATTATATTATTATTGCATTTTATTCTCACCAATATTTTGCATTATTTCAAAAACTAAAACTTCAACTTTTTAATTGTAATGTAAGTCATTTTTAAGGTTTTAAAATATTAAATTTGTGCTAAGTATGCAAATTAATCTTCAAAGTATGTCAAATATATATATATATATAAGGATGTCACATATTCTACACAATTTTATTAATTAAAAAAATTAGTAAGTTGTTATGCTAAAACACTGATGGGCTATTTGACCTTTATCTTGACAGAAAGTGAATGTCTGTAGGTGACATTTTAAAAGCAGAAATACCAACATTCTTTTCATGAATTGACTATTGAAAACTGATTTAAGGGAAAGAAAAAAACAGAATTCAACTTAGTTTTCAAATTAGCAGTAAATAGGAAAAACTACTTAAATTAATACATACAAATTATTAAGACTTATAATAGAAATATAGCATACATATAACAAGGTTATTCAAAAACAATCAAATAAAAAAATGTTTTTTAAACATGAATAATATGGAGATCTTTTAGAGAGAAATATTTTCATATATAAATGCAAATTATATATATATATGTCTTTTTTCCAGGTGTCTATAACTTTCAATCTGTTAATACTAACTTATGAAACTAAAATATTATGTAATTGTATGAAATTAAAACTAAATTTAAAATTCAGAATTTTGTCTTTATACTTGATTAAATAACAGCAACTACAAAACTACACTGCCCTAAGAGGTAAAATACAAAAGACATTTACATATGGGAACTCACCTGACTTAAAGGTTGTTCTTGGAGTAAGATTCAATGATTCAATTCACAGATTGTATATTGCCTCAATTTTATTATCAAACTCTTTTGCCTTTAATTAGATGTTGGGTATTCTTTTTCTCCTTCAGGGAAACACATTTTACTTGGTAATGACATGTAGAAAAGTGTGTGTATGTGTTTGTGTTTGTGTGTGTTGGCTGATTCCTGAATAATGTGTTGTTTTACATGTTGATAATAATGTGTTGTTATCGACTAAATGTCAAGCTCAATTAGAGTATAAGGTACAGGTAACAATGATGACAATTATAAAATTGTTATTTAGGGGGTATTTCCTGCAGGTTTATGATATGCCAGAGAGCATGCAGAGCAGGGAGAAGCAAATATCTGAAGTTTTTTTGTGCAAGCAACAAAT
Source organism: Furipterus horrens (assembly GCF_987537825.1). NCBI lineage: Eukaryota > Metazoa > Chordata > Mammalia > Chiroptera > Furipteridae > Furipterus > Furipterus horrens. The sequence continues at coordinate 17,332,141 of NW_028327171.1, forward strand.
TATAAAATAGAAATAATCATTTAAAAAAATGGAACTAAAGTTTCTGAAGATTAAGCTATTCATCTAAGTTCTAATGTAATACCAGGAGCAGGTTTTAAATTTTTAACATCTGATACCATTGAAACTTATCACGTGCTCAGCAAAGTGTAAAAACAAATCAACAAAAATATTAATACAAAAAATAAAATTTCCCTTCAAATTAGCCTTGCTTCTCTAACTTAAAACATGGTTTTCTATTATTTCTTGAAAGCAGTTCTGAGTTAATAGAAAAAATATATATTGCTCTTTGGCTCTGGTTCCTGACATGGCTCTTGAAACCTTTGTAATTTCCGGTGTGATAAGAGCACTGGAGGACCTATAAATTGCTCTTTATTATCAAAAATAGAATGTGTAAAATGACTTTCATTCTTGAGTAAAAAACACATCAAGATTTACCGTTAGACAACCTCTTAACAGCTACGATTCACTCACTTGAGTTCTCACTGTGCCTGACCCTTGACTTACCTGTTTCTCCCTGTTACTCATTAGCCCTATTATTCCTCTCCCACTGACTCTTCAACTGACATATTTTCATACTCACCATTATGCTTACAAATAATCTTATTAAGAGTTCAGCTCACCACAAAGAGCACTTGTTACATCAAGCATGGAACTGACATTAGACTCGGTTCTCCATAAGCAGTATTCAAGTGTTTTAGTAGAAATGTATCCGCACTTCTGGGTGCTGCTCGGTGGTTATGCATGTAGCTACATTATTGAGATCAATAGTGTCCTCTAGAGCTAGAGAACAGTTTACAACGTGATGAGAGGGTGAAAAGAATAGTACTCAGTGAACTGGCCATTGAGTGAAATATCAAGTACCCCTTGTATCAGAGTGCTAATAATTTATAATTAAACAGATTTAGTGCTTTAAGATCATATGCTGATTAGTTAGCAGTATTGATTCAGCATAATATGAAAAATCTGTGCTGTGTTTGTGACTACCGGGACCTCAAAGCCCCAGTTAGCAGCAGAGCCAAGAAATTGGATGACAAATACTTCATGATTAATTTTCCATTTTGAAGTCTCAATTCTGTTTGCCATTTGATCCAATTTTTCCCCACACATTTTAATGTCAGGGGAATTAGTTGTACTTGGAAAATGATGACTTTAGTTTGAAATGAAAAACACGCCCACCAACAACCTTTGTCAAACAGCAGCTAACTATCCAGGAGAAGGACACACACACACCTCCTCACTCAACTCCCTCCTTCCTGCCAGGAGAACCAGAGCTCCCCGCCTGCTCAGCTAATGGGCTGGCACATGGGGCACATGCACTTCTGAAGAGTGGGAGGCAGTGAAGGGAGAGCGGCAGAGGTGGAGGGGGAGCTGGGAAGAATTCTTGGTTGAAGGTCAGCTGTGCAGGAGGGTCACGAGGGTGGTGGCTTCCCCAATGTAGGAACATGCCTTCACAGGGCCTGAGTTAGTGGCAGAAGGAAGAATGCACAATTCTGGTGAACTTATTTTTTCCTGCATAGTATAGTCGTAAAAGTGCATAAAAGTAATTTTATGTCATGGATTCCTGCTGCCTAATATTGATTTTGGTTCCCACGCTCAAAAACAGAATTTACCCTTTCATTAAGCTCTTACATTCAATGTCGAGTAACCCTTTTTACAGGCTGTCACTTGAGCTTTAAAATACAATGATTTTCCTTTCCAGGAAGAAACAGCGACATAGTGATGAAATTATTCCAGCACTTAAACATGCTAAAACAGCCAAAGTACTAGTCAGATTCCAGCAATACCTTTCTTGATAATGTAAGTGGAGAGATATAGTATTCTTTTTTTGCAAGCACATCTTTTTATCTTGAGGGAGTCTGAAAATTATACCCCTACCTGAGAGCAACATTTAAGATTAATCCCGTTTCTCATCAATAAGGCAATGTTAATTTAAGGCATCTTCTTTATAATAAACCAAAGTTTGACAATTAGCAAAAGGTTTTTCAAAGAAAATTAGTAATTGATAACCCTAAAGTTATTAATTTGTAAAAAATGATATAAAGATGAATATAGAGCAGCTGAATATGTTAGTTTGAAAAGAGGATTGGGCTCTTTAGTTCCTGTGCTCTGTGAGTAATATTTAAATTGGAATTTCTTAAATAATATAAAATACTTTAAACTCAGTCACTACATCTAAATAGTGTTAACATATGAAAATTTTTAGAGTACAAGAAAATCTCCAAACCAGATAATAAATTGGTAATATTTTGATGAGAAAGAATTTTTTTTCTAGCCAAGATTTATTTAACTTTTAACAGGGACATTTTTTAACAAGAACAATGGAGCTTCCAGTGTATTAATTATTTAGTGGCTCTGACAATACTACTGGGTAGTCATGTTTACCATTTCCTCCAAATATTGTTAGGATTTCCCCTAATGCTTATTTAGGAAAATAGAGTAATTCCACACACAAATACCAGTGTAAATCCTAATGAACATAAGCATTCATTGTTACCAATGCCCTTCAAAATTATGATAAAAAACAATCTATAAAACTGAATCATCATGAAATAGAGAGCTATTTTTCCTTTTAAAATCATGGCTTCCATTAAAAATTTTTATTTTAACAGAATAATGAAACTTTTATTGCTCCCAAGTCAAATACTGCAGTTACATAATTTTATCCAAATTATGTAGTTGCATCTGTACTTATTCCTGTAATATAAAAGATTTTTAAGTTACAAAATAAACATTGTATTTGCATTGATACTCAGTAATTTCACAAATTTAGCAACAGGAGTCCAGCAGTTCCTGGGAATATTGAGCAATAACCCACCATGAGCACAATTAAAAAGCAGGGGCAGACACATGCCAAGGCAAGGCATCAGGCACATGCACCTGTGGTTGTGTGCTGCTCAACTGCACCCGTGGGGCAGGCAGTTAGGGCCTGAAATGCAGTTTGTGCCCTGGCCTGATGTGGAACTGTGCCTTTTTCATTATATACAGACACCTTTGCCTATTCAAGCCATGAATCTTTCTGACTGTCTCAGGTGCGGGAGGGGGTTCTTTTCCTTTGCAGATAACTTAATAGCTTATAGCAGCCTCGAAGGAGGGTGACTATGGAAGACACTATTGTATTATCATGAGATACACCATGACTTCAAGATGTTAGAACCATTAAGGGTGCTAAAATAATATGTCACTGTGTGTGGTATGTGTATGTGTAATGCACTTTTACATATGAAGTGGAGCCCCCCAAGAAAATGGAATTATCTACTGGGGAGTGGGCCCCTTGTAGTACAGGCTTTCCCCACCAGGTAAGTGTTCTAGGAACCCATCTGTATCAGTGCACCAGCTGGTGTTGCTGTGAGAGGCCGTGTTCAGCTTCAGAGAATTTTCATTTGAAGACTCTTTCAATGCATTTGCCCATTTCATGATGGGTGATTTACAAGCATGCCTGCCCACACCGTGCTGAGTGCTCAGCAGTTTTTTATGAAAAATGGTTTGAACCCCATGCCCCAGTCTCTCTATTCACCTGATCTCACCCAAGTGACATATTTTTGTTTCCTCAGATGAAAATAGTCCTCGAAGGAAAATGTTTTGCCAATGTAGAAGAAATGAAACCAAAAAATGGCACTAACAGTCAACAAAATCAATGAGTTCCAAATTAGTGGAAGAAATGTCTGGGTAGGTGCAGTGTAGCAAATGGAAAATACTTTGAAAGTGACAAGTTGAAACATGTATGAATAAATATACAATTTTTTATAAATAAATTCTGGGTTTTTGGGTTCCCCCTCTTAGATATAATGTGTTATTTCTTATTGTAATATAATTTCCTTGAGTTCAGGGGATATATCTGGTTTATATCGGTAGACTTTACAACAGTAAGCTCAAATTTAAAAATAAGCATGTCTGAATTTCTGTAAGTAAATATATTAAAATATTTATAACATTTAAAAATATTCTCAGATACCCTCATGATTTTTAAAACTATGTTCTGAAATACAAATCCCTAGAACTGTAGCAATTATTTTTATCTTGTGTCTTGTTTGACATATATGTAATATATATGTATAATAGTAACCCTGATCATTTATAGTTTTGTTTGAGTTCTTAGCTATTACACACATGCTGTAACAATGTATCAGTTGTTACAATTTATGCTTAAATCATACAAACTATCTTTAATAAAGAGAAGCATTAAATCTATTGTTAGAATGCAAACACAATTCGAAAGAAATTAATCATTCTGTTTCTTAAATTAAATGTAATATTTAACATTTTCACATTTTAATAGCCAACAGTGATTGAATATTTCAAATAATAAAGAAATGGATTTATAATAAATCTACCTTATCATCCTTATACCAGTTCACTCATTGTTAGCATCTTGGATTTAGTTTACCGTACTTAAAAATAAATGTATGTGTCATGGTTGGTAGTGGGAGAGTGGTTTAGAAGCAGAACAAAAGTAAAAAAAAAAATTTGTAAAATTGTGAATAATCAACACATTTAAATTTGTATCCAATGTTTATAACATGATTTATAATAATTTCTTAAATTATTAATCTTCAAAAGTGACATTTCACAATGATATATTTTTCCAATATTGTTTATGTTATTATTACTTTTTGAGCTCAAACATGAGTTGATGAAATATTACCTTATAATTAATCTATATTCATAAAAACTATAAGTTAAAAGACAAATTTGTTTAGAATCTTGGTACAGAGTTAATTTACATTTTGTGGGAGGTTAGGAATATTTACTGTTCCAGAGAAATAAATGGGAACATCATTTGTACCTGACCCATGCAAGTGTCATCGGTCTCATTCACCCGAGCAGAATTTCTTACTCAACAATAGGTATGTAGCTGTATTTTATTTGGGATAACCTTGTGTTTTTTTGCTGTTGTTCCTTTTGCATAGATGGCATTCCACACTGGGGGTAACTAGTATGTTATTGTGATGTAAACTGTTGTTTAATATAATTATGCTTTACATGTGAAGAATCTAGTCAACTCCTATTTACCAAGAATAAACAATAGCTTTCCAGTACTAGTGAATATGTTTTAAAAACTTATTAATATCATAACCCATTAATAGATTAATAAACATATCATATTTTTACTCACCATAGAAGCTCCACATGTATGTGATGCCCAAATTTTTATTTTCTAACATTTTATTAATAAATCTATATATAATTTTATGGCAAATTGTTCTGACTTGATCACCTTTTAAATGAGAATTTTACCCTTTCAGAAAATAAAATGAAAGATTTCATAATTTTTCTATGCTGTCAACCTATATAATATTTAGCTAAAATTAAAGTTAAGCAAAGTAAACCATGAAAATATAGGTCTTGCGTCTTCAAATGGATTTTTGGTATTCTTTTTTTCATAGTCATTAGTTATTCATATATTGAGTCAACTTTGGTACCAGAAATATATCCCAGGAAATAGTTTATTTAATTGATCATTTAAGAGTGCTCAACTGAAATGTCAATGATTTATTCTCTAAGATCTACTCTACAACTTTGCACTAGCAGCTAACAATACTGTAAGGTACACTTAGAAATGAGTTAAGAGGGTAGATCTCATGTTATTTTTACCCCAATAAAGTAACATTTTTTAAAATTGGTATGAAAAATGCATAGCTCTTCTAGAAAAAAAATACACAAATGAAACAAAAGGAACACAGCATGATCATCAGGAAAGAAAGAGTTCTGGTGTTAATTCTATCTTGATGGCAGACAGATGGAGGACAGACAGATGGATGAAGGGAAGTAAGGTTAAATACATGAAGCACAAGTTCCTAATGTATTTATGATCATGCTATTCTTAGTATGTCATATCTATTTTTTTTAATTTTGTGTAGTGATAATTTTCTAATGTCAATCAAGTATTTTTCAGATGAAAATAGTTATGGCTAAATTCTATTGCAGCTGATAGATGTATCATAAATTATTTCTGCATTTGAGATAAAAAGTAAACTTTGTCAAATATCATTTTAGGTAGATTACACAACTCTAAAATTCTTGTTTTAATTAAATTTATTGGGGTGACATTGTTTAATAAGATTATACAGGTTTCAAGTGTACAGTTCTATGGTGCACCATCTGCATACTGCATTGAGTGCCCACCACCCAAAGTCAAATCCTTTTCTCTCACCATATATTTTATCTCCATTAGCCATTACTACCTTCCTACCAGCCTTCAAAATGGTAAATGTACTAAATTTTAATCTATAAATCAGTTTATGAAAATATTATAGTTAAAACACTGCTTTCATTCTAAGCCAAATTTAAGGACAAAACCATAATGATATAATCCAGAGCTGCCCTGGCTGGTTTGGCTCAGTGGATTGAGTGTCGGCCTGCGAGCTAAGTGTCGCTGGTTCGATCTTCCAGTCAGGGCACATCAGAGAAGGAAAACTCTGACTCCAAAAAACCTCCGCTGCCTTGCGGCATACCTCTTCAGGGGAAAGGCTAAGGGAGTAAACCCCGACAGAAAATCCGGAGCCGGAGTCCCTAAGGCGGTTTGACGTTGTAGTCAACACCGGCAACTCCTGCGGCGCACCTGAAGCCAAGCTGTATTGACTCCGTCTTTCCCTTGGATCCTTCAGCTGCGAAGAGAGGGGGGGTCTGCTGCATGGGCAACAGCAGACCCTCCATATCACCCTGCCCAGGCTCTGTAGCTTCAGCTTCACTGGAGAGGACACTCCAGCGTCATTGCAAGATGTCGATTCAACACGGGAGGAGACAGATACCGTGTCACTCCCGAGTCGGACTGCACAGCCATTCTCGGCGGTGCAGATAGACTCTTAAGAAGCTACACCATCGTCTCTCGAGACGGACGGCTGCCGACGACGACGACGACGATAATCCAGAGCTAGAGGTAGTAGATGAGAGAGACAGGTTTGAGATACATAGAGAGAGACCACACAACAACTAAAATCAAGTACAAATTAACATTGCATCATTGATATGTTAAGTGATGTTGTGAAATAAATACATTCCCAATGGTCAATTAAATGAAATCAGAGCAAAACTATTTGATGTAGGCTCATAAAATCTGGACATGTTCCAGTAGAAGTTTAAACACTTCTTCAAATACTCATTTGTCTGGCAATATTGACTGGTTTCATTGCCATTTTAATAAGGCAATTGGAGCTACTATTTTCAATGACCTCCCATACAATGTACATGTGGGATTATTGCCTCTGAGCACTGACAAGACATTTTAAATGTACTTGGACCTCGTCTTTGCTAAATACACAAAGATTCTTTGATTTTTGATTGCTGTATACACATTATTTGCAAGTATTTGCGAGTTTTTAATTGAGTTCCTCTGCAATTAATCACATATAGTAATATTGACCATAAACTCAGCTTTTTAGTAAGAATCTATTTCCTAATAAAAAATGAATAAAAAATCATGCTGTCAGTCTATGCATTTCCCCAATGCCTTGCAGTTATGAAGCTATTTAGAAATATTTTAATTTTTATTTCATAATAAATCACCATTGAATACATTAATGAGACATATAGGGAAGGTAAAATAACATTATCATAAATAAGAAACAAAATCTCAAAGATATTAAGCTCGCTTTATTTTAAATGTCTAAAAACAAAAGAACCAATAGTGAAATTCATGTCTTTTGTCATTTAATCATACATTTTTTATTAAACAATAAATTTACTTGTTTTACCTTTCCTTAAAACTTATAATAACTGTAACAATAAAAATAACTATTATTACTATTATGATGATTCAGAACAACATAGCACAGTATATGTTTACCATTTCACAAAGGTCTTTATGATCTGCCTCTGACTGACTATCATTCTTTATTGTTTATCATTTCATTCACTTCCAAATCACACTCTATTCTACAGCTGTATGGAACAACTGGTCATACCACTTTATACCTTCTCAGGCTGCTACCACCTCTGACTCAACCCTCCCTTTAAACCTCTTCAACTCTATACATTAATGATTTTAACATCTAAATTGAAATATTACCTCTAATAAAAAATTTTGATTGATGTCTCCTAGAAAACTCTTATTTTATTTTTGGTTTTTAAATTTTTTTCAATTACATTTTTTTCATTTCATTTTATTTTATCATGTTAAATTACGGTTGTCCCAATTTTTTCCATTGCTCCTCCCTGTCTTACCCACCCCCAGCCCTGCTCCCACAGTCAATCCTCACCTGGTCTGTCATGTCCATGGGTTCCTTGACAAGGCCCTTCCCTTTCTTTTCCCCATTGTCCCCCTTCCCCATCATCTGGTCACTGTCAGTCTGTTTCTTATTTCCATGTCACTGGTTCTATGTTGCTCATTTGTTAGTTTTGTTCACTATGTTCCACTTATAGATGAGATCATATGGTATTTATCTTTCACCACCTGGCTTATTTCACTTAGCATAATACTCTCCAGTTCCATCCATGCTGTTCCTTCTTTCTCTCTGCTGCATAGTATTCCATTGTGTAAACGTAGCACAGTTTTTTGACCCACTTATTTACTGATGAGTACTTAGGATGTTTCCAGCACTTACTTATTTAATTTGGATCACAAATCTTTCCCTATAGCATCTTATGCAACCTATTGATATTTATAGAGCGTTGGGATATTTATTAAAATCTTTATGTTAATAATAGCTGGGTTCATTGTTAAGTTAATAAATCTAAAGTTTTATGACTCTTTCCTTGGATTAAAACATTTTAGGGAACTGGGATGAATCTTACCAATGTATTTATGTATTTACACAGTATTTTAAGTTAAGATCCAACATAGAATATAACTCATTGACCCAAGACCAGTATTATGCATGGTGCATTTTGCCAACTCTTCTCTTATATACAATGCAGGAGACAGCTGCTAACATGCAAGTAGACCACAAGAGTAACTGCAATCACATGTAAATTGAAAGTAGCACTCCAGGATTTTAGGGTTCTAGAATATAATGACCCAAGCGATTTCTTGGAAATAGAATCAGAGCAGTGAATCAGGTACTTGGATTTCCCATGGATAAGTTGAAGGATATGAGGTAATTAGCCAAGTAAAAACTGAAAGAAAATAAAAAGAAAATTTTCAACAGTCATATGTGGCTAAGGAAATAAAATTAGAATTCAAAACTCTGAAATAAACTTGGTCCTGAATATAAACAAACAAGTAAATAAATAAATAGAAAAATAAAATGTGCACACGCACGCACACAAATAACTGAGTTGGGACCCATAGGGAAAATTGAACCAAACTACAAACATTATATTCCAGAAAGGATCCATTAAGATAAGGTGACCCACTCCTTTGCTGCTTGACAGAAGATAGTACAGGGAGAATGCTTCAACCTAAGTGTTATATGTGTACATATGTTTTCTTTTTTTTTCCATGCATGAGTTCTTGCATTCATTCAAAATTTTTAGGATTTATTAAGCATGCTGCAAGAGTTCCAAAGATATGAAACAGACAATAGAAGTGCCACCTAAACATACTCAAGATACTGAAGTTATAAAAGTAGTCTTTAAAAAGCAGCAAGTAAGTTATTCAAAATCTTGGAAAATTGGAGAATTTCACCAGAGACCAAAAATCAATAGAAAAAAAAATGTCTAAAACTGTAACATGTAATAAAGTAAATTAAGATGCATCTAAAAAGAGAAAGGTCATATCAAACAAGAATTTTATTATACTAAATGTTACATCAGCAGAAAATAACCAAAGAAAAGTACATAGAGACAAAAGAATGAATATATAAAAGAGAATCTAAGAGAGTAAGTTACAACAGTGGGCAACCAGAACATAACTTCATTGGGCTACTTAACAAAATCAAGTAAAACAAATTCTTCAGAGCTACTCCATCCAACAGAGATTTTCAGTAATGTTGGCACATTCTTCTCTAATGCATTTTTTATTTCATGAAGAGACTAATCCTTGGTCCTTCTACTTGAACTTAGTTAATATTGGGTTTATATAATGAATCCATTTCAAAATGTCCACCTCACTGAATCACTTGACCTCCTATTCAACATTCTAAGAAGATGTGGAGTAGAGTGATTAGGGCAAGATTTCAGTAGCTAAACTTTTTGTTTTCAAGTTATTTCTTGGCATTGCCATTTCCAAACTTGATAATCTTGTGTATCTCAGTGCATCATACAGGATTTGGAAGAAAAAAAAATAATGCCTGCAAATGGTTAGAACATTACATTCACATACTAAGTGTTCAGTACACCTGTATCATCATCATCATCATCATCATCATCACCATATGATGGCCATATTTGTAGCTTCGTTATGCACAATGATTATAATATATTTTAATAATATAAAGACATACAGAGTACTAACTTTATCTAGGCATTTTTCTAAACAGTTTGTCAACACATTTAGGTCTCACTGTAATTCATGGTAATGGGGATAGTAGAGTAGAAAAAGAGGGGACAGAAAGGAATTGTGCTCATTATGTGTTCATACAAATGAAGAGAGTGTAATGGAATTAATCCTTCTTTACTACTAGGCTCTGATTGATCATTAAAAAGAGCACCATATTTTTCACACTTTAAGAGGTACCTGACCATAAGACACACCTAGGTTTAGAGGAGGAAAACAAGAAAAAAAAAATCTGAACAAAACGGTGTATAAATTATTTAATAAAATATAACAGAATAATATTTCAACCATGTAAAGTGAACAGCAGTCAACAGTGGTATTCAGAACCATTATCATTGTCATTAACAAATGAATAGAAACTTTAAGGTTCAAGTACTCTTCTATGGGGGTAAGAAAGAGAAGGGTCTAGTCAAAGAACATGTATAAATGACCCATGGACATGGACAATGGGGTGGAGATTGACTGTGGGAGAAGGGGTGGGCAGGGTGCAGGGAAACAATGGGGAAAAAAGCAGGATAACTGTGATAGAAAAACAAACAAATATTTTTATTGGGGAAAAAACTGAAAGCAAAATAAATGAATAAATGAGCCAGCAAATTCCCCCACATCCTCCCCCAAAAACCTCACATGTAGAAAAGTGAACAAAAGAAAATGTAAAGTATGGAAATGAAATTTTAGTGAATATTAGAAGGGCAAGGATTTTCCTTTACACTGTATATTTTTCTCCCTACCTGACCCCTCCAGCATTTGGCATTCTGAAGAAATAATGAAATAAGGTCCTTTGCATAAAATCTAAAAAACAGCAACAAAAAACCATCATCATTGTCATTAACAAGTGAAGAAGAGAGACTTTAAGGTTCAAGTACTCTTCTAGTTTTCTGGGAACCCCAAGAACTCATCATCACTTGTGTCAGAATTTATTAAGTTCAGTTGCTCACAATCACTGATATCACTTTCTTTGCTATCTTCATATATGATACTATCTTCAGTTCCATGTAAGGCATTGCTAATGCCATATTTTTTGAATGACTGTACAACAGTTTCATCCTTCACTGACAGGTCAGGTGATACACATCATGGTCTGTGATGCAATATTTGCTCTATAAGACACACAGACATTTCCCCTCACTTTTGGGGGGGAAAAGTGCATTTTATGGAGTGAAAAATACAGTATATCAGTATATGAAAACATAAATGCACTGGTAACAGGGTGAATAGGTGCAAATTATTGGTTGATTCATTTAATTTGTTAATGTTACTAGACAGCCATTTTTTATCACATGTGCTGTGGAAGTTTCGCAGTAGTGCTGTTTCCCAGTAGAAGAGACCGCTATGTACAAATGGAATGAAGTTATGCCAGAGGGAATGAACATAAGTACAGAAATGACCGCTAAGAAAAGTTCATTCAGATGGGAGTTTAAAAAATGCAAACAAATAGAGAAAGCAAATGCAAATCTTTTGGTTACAACTTTAGCCATCAAAACAGTAACATTCTAAAGCATTTATATCAAAGCTGAATCCATCTTTCAGCTGTAGGTTATGCTTCTCATCCCATGAGAGTCAATTTGGAGTATTTTTCCATAACTTTGCAGAGTTATCAAGCAAGTAGCATAAAATTAGTGTTTTTATATACACAAAATAAAAACCTTTGTCAGAACGATGTTGACTGAAACTCTGATGATTTGGAAAATATGAACATGAGTTTATTCTATCTTCATTAGTAGTAACAAATTATAAATTAGAAGTGAAACAAAGAAACAAAAAGCACCCTTTTACTTTATAATTATAAGGCACATGACAATTTGTTTTCAAACTGTTTTTGAAAATATCATAGTTAAAACACTTTTTATTCTAAGCCAAATTATTTTTTTTTCTAGAAATTTGCTTATACATAGGCTAGAAAGGCCAAGGGAAATGTTTCTGGCCTGGTTTACACTATATTTTCTTTGTATATCTAAGCTTTTGTGTGATTGCTTGATATTCACATTTTTAAATGTCCCCTATTAACCCATTACCTATTGTGCTCAGTTTAGGAAATTTAACTCAGTGTGTAAAAAATGCCAACAAATGCACTTTAAAGGGTTCCTAAATTTTTCGAGGTGAAAGTTTGTGCATACAATCTTTAATTTCTCACAGCTTGAGCTACCTACATTCCTGTTTGTCACTTCGCTAATTATGGTAATTAATATTCATAATAGAAGATGTAACTTTGTTCTAAAAACACTTATTTTAACAATAGAAAGAAGTATGGAAGTTACTCTCAGGCAAATTGGGAATTCAAGTGTGCAAAATTAGCCTAGTGATCTAGAGAAAGTAAGAAGGTCTGACTAAATTTCAGGAAAAAAAAGCAATAAAAAGGCAATGCTTTCTCAAGGAATAACTTGAGACCTATGAGGGCACTGACAGAGGAAGACACTTATGTCTAGAACTCAAGGTTTATACAAGATTCACCTTTATTTATTATCTCATTCCACTCAAACGTTTTATGACAATTCTTGCATTAAGATGTGCAATGACAGTGTAGCAACATAGAGAAAAAGGTGCGCAAGTGTGTTGAGAGTATTAATACCTTTTCCACAAGAATAGATGCTTTTCATCAAAGTTACATTGAACTTTTATTTAGGGAGTTCATTCCAGGAAAACTCTGAGTAGTCTAAAAAATTATGGGATCAGGTCATTATGGTTTTGGAGACTAGCCCAGTATGCAGTTGATCATTTAATAAAACTAGACATTTTATTTAATGTGATAGGCCAACGGCTCATATTAATACCAATAAAAACTAGATATAAATATTATCCAAGATTATTTGCAGCAATATACAGAGAAGCAATTGATGGTGACCTCTGTAATAAGGTATTAAAATAATGCTAAAGACATTAAAGGAAAAAGCTTCATTACTATATTTCAATTATGACTATGCAAATCTTACAATATTACATAGCCTCAAAATAGTATAAGAATTAGATCTGATTATTAATGTTCTGTAAAAATATAACATGCAATTTAAGAATAACAGTTCAGTTGAATGTAATCTAGAATGTACATATTACTAATACTTCAATAAGTTAAAGTACAACTATATAGAATTAGCTAAAAGTAGATTCACATCTTTTTCTAAGTAATACATTTTCAATTTTCCTGGAAATGTGACCGCTTTTCTGCAAAAGAATATAAGATTTCTATTGTCTGATTCTAACAAAAAGGAATATTTGATGTCTTAAGAATATTGAATTAATCTTTGATCACATCACTGTGTAAATAAATTCATGAAATAATTTTTAAGCTAATTTTATAAAAATAGAGCTAAATAAAAATTTTAGCCTGGTTTTCAGTTTTTAAAAGAGCTATAAACATAGTTCAACATTAATCAAATTTTGCTTTTGGTATCTTTCTTCACAGACAATTAATTTTTCTTCCAACAATATATATCATGTGAGAGGATAGGCCTTAAAGTAAATTGTTAAATATATAATATTTTAATTTATCTTCATAAGAAATTTATATGGTTTACAGGTAACTGAAGAGTTTGTCAACTTTATCGACTCTCGCTGAAAAACAAATAAAGCTCTCTATTTACCTTTAAGAGCTAAGTTAAAATTTACCTGGATACATCACATGCAACTCAGTTAAGTATACCTTCAATCCATAGTAAAAATATCTAATGATTGGATAAAACAATTAGTTGGAAAAAAATAGGCAATTAAAATTTTGTTTACACATAGGACACATTTTAGTTATCACTTGCCTTAAATCTTAAGACCAATTTAACAGAATATAATTAATAGGTTTAAAATAAAAATCATTATTACAGATTGGGGAGATTTTTTCTGTTTTATGGCAATGTAATTACCCCCTGTTGAAGAAGAATGCATTTAAACTTGAGAGAAAGTATGAAGTATATACGCAGATTCTGAAACTGACCAGGATTTCTTAGATCACTCTCAGATCAATGGATTCATGATATTATTATTAGCTAATGTTAATCCCTGGTCAGAGAATGCAAGTGTAATCCACTGGTCAAAGTAGATCCTTAAAGTTGTTAGAAAAGGGAGTTTTGATAGAAGTTCAGCTCATATAATATGGTTCATGATGGTACTTGAACCCATCATGTTAATACAGCATGTGTGTTTTCCTCATTTAATATATGCTTGAAATTCCTTCACTGCTCCTTGGAATGAGAATTATAATGACTTGAACAGCCACGAGAAAGCCCCTGGAAGTACACTTCCTATACATGTAGTAAACCAATAATGATAATTCCTGAGAGAGTCAAGATTGGGAAATTCTAATAAAACTTTATTCAGCTTGTGTGTTTAGCTTGTGCAGAGTAAGTTTGTGTCCTGGAAAATACCCATGGATTTTTTTATAAACTTAAACATAAGATGAATCCAATTGTAGCTGCTTTACAGTGCGGCCTATTTACTGGTGTAAAACATTGACTTTGTCCATTGACACACAAATGCCCATATGGAAAATAATCTTCAGTCTATACCAGTGATTTCCAACTTTCTCATCTTGTGGTACACATAATTAACTACTAAAATACTGAGGCACGCCAAAAAATATATTTTTGATGATCTGAAAAAAAATAGGTATAGTTTTAATTCATTCTCATCAGATAGCTATTGTTGAGTAGGCTGTTGTTATTTTATTTGACAACCTAAGGAAAAGAAGTCACTGCTCATGACAAAATACCCAGGTATTGCATGTTTTAAAAATTCTTGCAACACACCAGTTGAAAATCACTGGCCTATACCAAAGGTCAAAAACACTAAAAGCAAATTACAGTCAACTGGCAAGTTTAATATCTTTTCCTGTTTTGCCTAATGGCTATATATTCCCTCTATTCTGTTATAATTTTGCCAGTAATGACCTTGATAAACTCAATGTCCCAAAGGATAACATTCTTGTCCACTATATTGAGGACATAATTCTATTAAGAATGGGTAAGCAAAAAGTAGCAATACCTTACATTTTTAGGAAAAAGACATTCTTGCCAGAAAATGAAAGCTATATTTGCAAAATGTCCATGTGCCACCACATAATCATGTTTTTCTAGGTTTCACTGTTTGCTAAATAATGGGTATGCCTTCCAAATTGAATGGCAAACTGCTTTGAAGAAAGAGGTACAGCATTAATGGTATACTGCAGATTTCTGAAGGCAAAATGTATCACATCTAGCATTCTGTTTGCTACTTGGGATTATAATTTAATCTACAGTAAAAAAGCTATCTGCCAGGAGCTCAACTGAGCAAGCTGGGAGCAAGAGAGCTAAGCTGTCAAGGGTTGTGCTAGCTAATTAAAGCAACAAGCCAAAAATAGTTAAGCCTTTAATCTGTTGCTGCAATAGTATAAGCAAGAGTCTAAACTAGAGAAAATGACTATCTTTGTTCCACATGAGCATAGATGCAGGAGGTCAGGAGCTGCCCCACTGTTGAGACAACTAAGCAAAGAGATTCTGGCAAGTTTTTCTGAACCTGGGATTAAGAGAGAGAGGAGAAGGAAAGAGGGCTAAGTGTGGAAAAGTACCGGCTACTGAGCCAGAGAGGGGGAAAGTATTTTCAAGATTTCCCTTTAAGGAGGCAGAGGCAGAGGCAGACGCCTAACCAAAAAGGATCGCCAAGTAAGGCGTCAAATAAAGAGACCTTGGAAAAAAGGCACCTGGCCCTGGAATGTAGACATGTGTAAAAGCACAGCCAGCCAGGGTGGCCTGAGTCCTTGAATGTCACTTCTTTCAGAGACTGTGGTGCTACACTGGGTGTCAAAACTGACATGGGTAGGGCAGGTTTGCTCCTTGAAGCCCACCAGGCAAAGCTTTTGAAATTGTCTATGGTCAAGCCTGGAAAGTCACATACAAGTTTTTAACTAAGAACCAGACTCTTCGGGTTCAAAAAAGTCATTGTAATTTCAAAACAAATTTTAATTTTTGGTCTACACTGATTACCAACAGTAGTGTTGTCTCTCTTCTTTCAGACCGTTATTATTTTTTCTTAGATTCTTGTATTTTCAAGGTTTTTGTTCCTTTCGCTGCATGAAATAAGCCATGTTGTATTACTGGAAAATTTCATTTATATCTAAGACTAAGCCCAAATGTTATCCATTGTGGGAAGCAATTACTGACCTTAGTAGAAAAAGTTAAGCAGCTTACCATTTGTGTTAACAAAAGGTCCTGCCATAATGCTTTTAAACTTATTATATAGCGTCTACTTAGTTATTCAGTAAGTTTGATTTTATTCAGACAGACAAAAATATTGTAGAACAAAGCCTGATGGCTAGAAGCTGTAAAATATCTAGTAATTTCTAGTATAAAATGAGATATACATAAAAATATAAAGGCTAGCAGAACATGCACCCTCAAATGTGACACTTTGGCATAAAGATTATTTTGACTTGAAGGCAATTTAAAAAAGCAAACAGAAGAAATTCTTTCTACTTCCCTTTCCCCCTTCTCTACCAGGAAGAGCAAGAGGATTCTTAATCACCAGAGACAATTCAAGACTGTTAGATACAGCACCAAAGCCATGTCTAGAACAAACTTTACTGAGTAGTTTCCATTAGTTTTTCTGTATTTGCTTTGACACAGTTTGTTCTCCTAGAAGCTTTGTCTTGTCACTTTTCAAAAAGTGTATTGCTCTTCTGTTGAGACGCTACGTAAGTCTAAGTTCTAACTACTCCTTTCAGTTATTCATCACTAGGTGTTCCCATTTGTATCTAGAATGCACATGTTAAACATTTGTGGGGGGGGGGTTGTTGTTGTTAATTTGTCCTTTGTCAGTTTTAATTAAAGTGTCTCAGCCAATGAATTTGACATGAGCAGAGCAAAAACACTTTTTCCTCCCCTACAAATAAAATAATTTAGCCTATAACAACAAAACTTTAAAAAAGTGAGTCCTTCTGTACTAGTAGACAAGCTAGGTTATGCAGCAGTAAAAGATTAACCTATGAAAGCGTTATTAATAAGAAAATGAGAGCAAAGGGACTTAGACAATGAGTTTAATAAAGGGACTCCATAAGCTTGTTTGCTTCACCAGGAAGCTATGGCTTCACGCTCCAGGGGGTGACAGCATTGCTCTATCAAGTTGCGGGGGTGGGACACAAGGAGGGGATGCTTGAACAAAGAGGTCTGTCTAATTACCTGGTGAACCTACCAAAAACCCATGAAAAATTGGGAAGTTGATTGCTCATTCTGAAAAGGCACCTGGTCTGTCAAACCCAAGCTAATATAATCCTAGGGGAACAAAGAAACTCTCTCCCTGCCCCCGCCACCCACTCCTTTGCTCCTGACCTGCGCTTGCCCCATGCCTTCGTGCATTCTGTCTCACCTGGGAGCATGAAACCAGGCTGGTCTAGCAACTACCAGACACCGCATTAGCCTATGTGGGCCATAAAAAGACCAAGCCTTAATATGAAGCAAAAATTCTGGACACTGGCTTTTGTTTTGGCCTTGCTGAAGACACGGTTGGACTTTATTCATGGCAGGATGGGTGGGGATGGGAAAATGGAAGCTCAGGAGCAGCCTTCCACACTAAAAACAACATCTTGTTCTGCCACAATCTTCCATGTGTCGTCCTTGGAATGCTTTTCTCTCAATCCCATGGAAGAGCCTAATTCCCACCACCAACAAAACACCTCTATGAGATGAATACTAATAAATTCTATTTCTTGCTCATTTTCAGGACGTGTCCATAAGTCTCATTGTGTTAACAGATAGTTTCAGGGTTCTTCAAAGCAAAAGAGAAAAATAAAAGCCAGAGGATGACACACTAGATCTTAAAATACTTTTGTCTGGGAATAATACATTTATTCTCAATGCTCATTGGCCAGAATTGGTCACATGACTCTAAACTTAAGAAGATTGAGAATAATAAAAGAGAGATCCTATGACAATTTCATAGTAGTAAAAGCCTCTGCCACCTGTTTGTATCATTCTAAATTTCTCTAATACTAAGAAATAAGTCATTAATTTATTTTGAATTAAATTGTTTAATGCATATTTAAAATAAAGAAAATTTGTAACAATATAACAATAAATATATTACTTTAGAGTTATATAATAATTGGAAATTCCAGATGTAAAATTGAGAGAGAGAAATTTTGGTAATGTAGTTATATTATGAAAGTTTCAGTGGGATGCTCTTATCCTTTTTTTGTCACCGTGGGAGACAAGATTTGGGTATAAAGCTTTGTAACACAAAATAGAATTCACAGACATTATATTAGTAGTTTAACATATGTCAGACAGTATAATTCCAGGGAATTGTGAAAAGACATGGAACCATTAAGTGGTGCAGAGTAAAACAGATATGAATATGAATAACAACTTTGTTACTTACTAGAAGCATGACCATGGGTAAACAAAATAGCTTTTCTGAGCTGCACGCTTCCCATGTTGACTCAGAAAACAGTATGCTATGTCAGACTAAGTATAGAGTCATTTTGAGTCATTAATAATTTAGTGCTGGTAACTTACTTTGGAACAACCCACAATGCTATTATTTATTATTCACCAACTAGTTTGAGGATGAGAATTATTTAAAATTTTATCTATATTTTTAAGTTGAATTCAAATGAAGATAGTGAAGAAAACCTATAATCAACTTAAGATAGTATAACAAGTAGTGTTGCCTATCAACACAAATAATGATAAATATCTTAAAATTGAGGTTAAAGAGATGAGACTGTCAATAGAAAATAAATCCAAAAGCTTCAGTAGCAGTCATCCATTCCTAATGTACTCAGTATTTGGAATACTGATAAATACTTTTTAATTTAATGAATGATGCTCTTAAAACAAAAATGACATTAAATTTTTATGTATTTATTTTTATAATGCCTCTTGAAAAAGTGTGATACTATATTTAAGCTTGAAACTGTTGTAAATGATTTAATGAAGCTGAAATATGACATAAGAACATTATCTTGGTGATACAGTCTCTATATATTTTTTCTCATATGATACAAGTTTTCATTCCTATAATGTAAAATGTGGTCATTCTTTAAGGAGCCTGGATCTGTATCCATCAAAATTTAGCTTTGATTTAAAATAAGATTTGTTAAATCACTGTTTTTCTTCAAAAAGTAAGGAGTTCACTTCAAAGCTTAAAGACCTCCTAAACATTTTTATTTCTACATCAGGAAAATTTGAGAATATGCAAGAAACTAGTGAGGACAGTTTTAAGTGAGTTTCAGTAATTTGAGACTAGTTTGAGATAATGTATTTATAAAATTGGGTCAGTGAATTCTAATCAGAGAATAGTACTTTGTAGTCATACTAGAGATGACTTTGTATTGCTTCCCCTAGCATTGCAAATATATTTTCTTGGTATGCTTTAGAGAAGGGAGCTATTATATTATGATAACCATTTATGATTAGTATGAATAAGTAAACAGGGAATTAAAAAAAACAAAGATTTATATGTCTGTTGCTTGGGCCAAATTTAAAGGTAATGCCATCAGAATTAGAGTCTCATGGAAGATATTCATAGTAATTTTCAACTGTATTTTTCAAAATATAGAATCTTGTTGACTTCTCAACCATGATTATAATAAAAGAACACAAGACTTTCCAAAGTTAGAAAACCTCTGAAGGTTTTCAAAACTTTCAAAGTTGGGGAGAGCTATAAGGTTACAAATTATTATTCAAGTGGCCATGTGACTGTAACCCTGGCAACGATAATAAGAAAGGAAAATTTTAAAAGACTATTGCTTACCAATGATTCATGCCAAACTAGCTGATGGTAGGTAGTCATCTTATATTAGGTTGGCCAAAAAAAATTGTTTTTTGTCTGCAAGATGGCTCTAACTTAATTTGAAACAATTTTGTTAGATTGTATTGTGGCAGCTGTCATATCAGTGTGCACTTAAAAAAATTATCAAAATTGGTGAATTTTTGTATAGCCATTTTAATATTGAAAATGGAAGAAAATAAGCAACAGTTCCAGCATATTTTACTTTATTATTTCAAGAAAGGTAAAAAATAAAAATTAAAAAAAAGATATGTGCAATGTATGGAGAAGGTGCTGTGACTGATCAAACATGTCAAACATGATTTGCAAAGTTTAGTGCTAAAGATTTCTTCCTGAACAATGCTCCATGGTCCAGTAGACCAAGCAAAGTGGATAGCGATCAAATCAAGACATTAATTGAGAACAATCAATGTTATGCTATGTAGGAGATAGCCAACATAGTCAAAATATCCATATCAAGTATGCGAAATTATTTGCACCAGCTTGGTTACATTAATCACTTTGATGTTTGGGTTCCACATAAGTGAAAAAAACCCTTTTCTGATTGTATTTTCACATGTTATTATCTACTCAACTATAACAAAACATTCTGTTTTTATAATAAATTGTGATGGATGATGAAAAGTGGATACTTTTCAATAATGTGGAAAGAAAGACATCATGGGGCAAGTGAAATAAACTGCCACCAACTACACCAATGGCTGGTCTTCATACAAGGAATGTGATGTGTATATGTTGTGTTTGGAAGGGAGTCCTCTATTATGAGTGCCTACCAGAAAACCAAGCAAATAATCCCAACAAGTACTGCTCCTAATTAGACCAACTAAAAATGGTACCCAGTGAAAGCATCTGGAATTAGTCCAAAGAAAAGGCATAATATTCCATCAAGATAATGTTGAACCACATGATTCTTTGATGACCAAGAAAAACTGTTACAGCTGTACTGGAAAGCCCTGATTCATCTGCTGTATTCACCAGCTGTTGCACCTTCATATTTCCATTGTTTTGGTCTTCACAACAATCTCTTAATGATAACAATTTTCAATTCCCTGGAAAACTGCAAAAGACCCTTGGAAGAGTTCTTTTCTCAAAAAGATAAAAAGTTTTAAATGAAATTATGAAATTGCCTGAAAGATGGCAGAAGATAGTGGAACAAAATGATGAATACATTGCTCAATAAAGTTAGTGGTGAAAAAGAAAGAAATGTGTCTTTTTTTAGTTTTACTTAAAAACTGAAAGAACGTTTTGGTCAAAGGCCCTAGACAACTGTTCATCTGTTGTTTTAGAAACAAGGGGCCATCTTCATGGACTACCTGTGCATGGTATCAAATGGCAGATGAATTTGGGGATCTTGAATTGTTATAAAATAAATGTCCTTATGAAAGAGACACTAACCTGCTTTTTATTAAGTTTCTCTTACTCAATAGGTGAGAAAAAACTGTATGCTTTGCAAGAGGCAATTTGTAAAACAAAAGAGAAACATTTAATGTATAGATAAAGAAATTTATCCATTATAGTAATCATCGTAAGTATAAAATATTTTAACTTAATAATAGAAAGTTCATATATATTTATATCTATCTATATGCATGCATATACACAAAAGGGTATGTTGTTATAATAACTGATATGTATAAAACTAATTTCCCATTGCCAAACTACTTTTGTATATAAATACAACTATATAATCTATTAGTTTCATTTAAAGAGAGGATTTTTTGACATTAAACATTTAAGAATAATTTTTAATCTCCCAAATACTTCCATTTGTCAAAATAAATCCAGTTTTATATTTTAGCATTGAGTTGGGTTAAAATATCAGCTAGAATTATTAATATTAGTATTTTTAAAATATCATTTTCTTCTGAAATGATAAACTATAATTGTTGGTAGTAGAAATATAGTTTAGTAATTAAAATATATGCTAATTAAAATAAATAAATAATAAGCTAAAATATATAACTTATTATCTTAAAAGTAGTATTCTGAATCTTTAAAAAAATGTTCGTATTGCCTATAGGAATATGGTTAAGAATTAATGTCACAACCACAATAAAATAGAAATATCTAATTTACTATACATTTATTGAGCATTCTATCATAAAGTAATGAATCCAATCCCTGTGAAAGCTTTTCATGTACAGTTAAATATGCAAGTGCTTTGATAAATTATTTTCTAAGTAGCCATTTATTGATTTTGTTAAAGGTGTATTAAAATATTGTGTTTCTGGGTCATACAGTCAAATTAATTTACAAAGACCACAATTAAGACTCATTTGTCCAAAACTTAGAAATATTATGTCAAAATCATTATATTATAGAATGGAAGAAAAATAAAGTTCACACTGTATAGCTCTTTTAATAACATTATGTTTAAAAAAATCCTCAAATTGTAATTATTGCAACAAAAATGAAGTGAAAACTATTTTTAATTAGTTTGCTTACTAAATATTTTTTGTTTTCTGATATTTTATGTATACTGAGACTTTTTGCTTATTTTCAAAGACCATAGAAACATATCTTTGGGTTATGACTTCAATCTAAAGGAAGGTAGATTAAATAAAGAGAAAACAATTTTTATTTCCAGACATCAAGTCCAGTTCCTGCTAGCCATATATACTTGACAAGTTACTTAAATGTAATTTCTAGCATCTAAACTAAGACTGACCTGATTGTAACTATGCATCCTAAAGATTTTTAAAATATTACAGAAATTAATAATATGTTACTTTTTCAAAACTATGGATTTGAAGTGGCCCATTCCTATGAGATGAATGGGAGAAAAGAGAGTGACACAGATAGATAACTTGGTAAATAAGGGGCCAGAAGAGGTGCTTTAAAGTTAAATCTGAGGGTGCTTTAGAAGTAGAAATAGTTACAAATCAGATCAAATAAGAAATTCCAACAACAGGAAACATTTCAACCTATGATATCAATCTAGGAGACAGGGTAGATTGTATTAAAGGAAGTTTAAGCAGCTGAAATGAAATAATGGTGGGGCCCAGAGAAGAAGACACCTCAGGAAAGAGAAATAAGCAGTTTAAATGAAAAGTGCTTTGCAACAATTCTAGAAATATGTTACAAGCATCAAATGTAATAGCCAGATGAGATGTTTATGGCCTCAGTAAGTTAATTTAGTGAAACTTGAGATGAGGCAATGGTGGCCATTGGCAGGTATTTTGAGGTTTGCAACATGAAAAGAAAGATTCATAATCTTTACCAAAATAAGCCAGTTTTAAAAATCCACAACTGTAGTGAAAGATAATTTATATATATGTGTTTCTTTCCTATACATAAAACAAAAATAATTTAAATATATATACATGTATTTATACATGCATACATACAGGGTAGGGCAAAAGTATGTTTACAATGTTCACATGAAAAATAATACAATATTAATAAATAATAGAAGAATAAACTCTGTGTTTTGCATGCTCACAACTGTAAACTGCTTTTGCCCAGCTCTGTATATGTATTACATACATAGGCTTACAAATCCAGGGATTTTTCCATTTGGCTAAATGTACAATTTTCCAAAATACAGTCATACTTCAGTACACATGGGTTTCAGAACTTGTCAAACTCTGTATTTGTTACATTTTTGACAAAAAGTAAATGCTTCAGCACTTGGTACTTGCTCAGGACTTGTGGACCTTGCTAGAACTTGAATGAGTCACACCACCACCTGTCCTGCAAGAAAAAATGCTTCATGGTTCGGTACTCGTCAAGAGTCCCAGAACGAATTAATGGTGAGTAGAGAGAAACCACTGTACTGTGGGTTCTTAAATTTTTTAGCATGTCAATTATATTTGAAAACACTTTCAAAAGTCAAATTTTAAATATAGCTTCACATAAAATACCTAAATGCCAAATTAAACAATGAGAAATTAATTGTAGTTATTTGTTTTTTAAAAAAATAAGATTAAATTTCTCTTTCAATATTTATGGATTATTAAAAAAGCATGGCTGACAGATGAAATTGTGTTTTCATTTTTGCTTTTCTTCATGCACTGGTGATCCTGAACAGGCACAAAAGGCTCCGTATTTATAAACAGATTATGACCTCCCTAGACAACTCAATTAAAGCGGTAGAGAAACATGAGAGTATTGAAATTCATTACAGAAAACATTTGCTGAGGTTAGAAAGTAAAACTCTGGAATCTGAATACACAGTTTATTTAAGTATCCTTAAACACTTAACAAGGGCTCCAGCACTCCCACTGTATTAAGCAGTTAAACATTGAAACCATGTTTGCAATGAGAGTCCCAAACTTAATGATCATTGCATTTATCAGCATTAGCACTCAAAAATATATCAAAAATAGAATTTTATGTCTGTATGACTATTTATTACATTCTTTGTTTTATAAGCCTTTAAATAGCAATATAAATGCTCATCTATGACTAATATTTAAAGCAGATATCTTTATTTATTACAGGAGAGACAAGAAACTTTCCACAATACTCAAGGACATAATAATAAGAAGGTTCTCCTCCACATTTCTTTTTATTATATTTTATTGTTTTTGTTATTTAAATTGTCCCCACTTTTTCTCCCTTTGTCCACCTCTACTCACCAACTTTCTCAGGCAATCCCCACACCATGGTCTGTGTCTCTGTGTTCTGCATGTATGTTATTTGGCTAATCCCTTCACTTTCCTTTATCCACTGCTCTCCCCCCTCCAAGAGCTGTCAGTCTCTTTTGTATTTCTTCTTTTGTTTCTGTTTTGCTCATTATTTTATTCTTTAGGTCCCACATATAAGTGAGATTGTGTAGTATTTGTCTTTCACTGACTGACTTATTTCACTTAGCATAATAGTTTCCAGGTCTATCCATGCTCTCCCAAAAGGTAAAAGAGTTCCTTCCTTTTTACTGCTGCATAGTATTCCATTGTGTACATGTACCATAGCTTTTTATCCATTCATCTACTGATGGGCACTTAAGCTGTTTCCAGATTTTGACTATTGTAAATAACGTTACTATGAACATAGGGGTGCTTATATTCTTTTGAAATGGTGCTTCAGGATTCTTAGTTCTCGTCCACATTTCAAACCTCCTTTTTTTCATATGGCCTGTCACCTCTCACTGCAACTCTTAAGAAATACTTAATTTTGATTATTTGGTGGTACCTTACTCTACTCAGGCTGCTATAACAAATCATATAGAATGGGTGGATTAAATGACAAATATTTATTTCTTAGAGCTCTGAAGGCATAGAATTTCAAAATCCATGTGATAGCAGATACGGTATTTGGTGAGGGCCTTTTTCCTGGCTTGCACATGGCTTCCTTCCCTGCAAACTCACATGGAGGAAAACAGAGAAGAAGCAAGCTCTCTAGTGTCTCTTCTTATTAGGACACCAGTCCAATTATGAGGGCTCCACCCTCATGACCTAATTACACAGATCCTTACCTCTTAATACCATCACAGTGGGGATTAGGGTTTCAACATATGAATTTTATAGAGACACAAACATGCAGGTAACGTTCATATCATTTGTGTAATCTATAACTATTACTACTCATCTATTAACAAAACACTTCTATGCTATTGTAAAAGAAAAAAAAAACTTCTAATTTTTTGGTAGGCTGAAAATTCTAAGAAAACTGATAGCCTTTTAACTAAGCTTGAATAAATTTTTATGCTAAAAAAACTATTAGTTTTCCCAGTCTTTCAAAAAAACCCAATCATTACTTTACCTAGTTTTCTAATAGCCCTGATGCAGGACTGGGAATACTTACTATAATGAAGCAACTAACTTAATATTGCATATTATCAATAGTATTATACATAACGTTATATATAAAGAAATTGTATTGTACTTTTAAGTGCAAATTACTTTGATAAAAAGTTATAAAACTATAAATTAAATAAATTAAATTATTTAAATTTAATTAGTTTAATCTATAAGAACATATATATTAGCAGTGAAAATATCTAGAAAGATAATACAGCATTATGGATGAGTTAAAAATAAAAAGTCTTGCAAAGAATGTGTAGTTTTCTTGGGGATTAAGGTAGTGTATTGAGAACATTCTACATTTACATCGAGCTCGATTTTAGGGTACATGAAATTCTCAAAGGATTGATTCATTATTTTCCATTTGGACTAAGCAGGGGCTAAATATTTTATACTATTATTTCACCGGTGTTTTTGATGAAGAAAAAGTCTTTGTTACATGGGAAAATCAAGAAGTTGATGCTAGGGATATTGACTATATGCACGATAACTTCTTGCCATAATCCATACACATTTTAAGGACAATATAATGGTTAAGTTATGAGTTCCATAATGTTGTAAAGAGAAGTTTTTCAACATCTCAAAATTGACTCAAAAGTCAACCTAAAACATGTTCACACCCAGCTGCAGCTTACATTTATCTTGAGTTAAGAAACATGAGTCACCTAGATTCTAATAAGTCTGATTTATCATAAAATAAGAAAACAGCAAGAAAGGATGTAATAAGTGAAAATTCAAGGCATTAAGCAAAAATACTGAGATTTCATATAAGGGGAAAAAACTAAAACAACCTCAGGCAAATATCTAGGTTTCAGAAATTCTCCTTTGTAATATAACAAATAAATTAATTTTACAGTGTTATTGTATCTATTGGCCTGGGAAGGATAAGACATTTTACCTAAGGAAATTTGCTTAACAAAGAAACCTATTACACCATTAACCACAGGCAAGCAACTGCATCTGTCAAGACTTTGTAAAACATTCTGCAGTGAAAGCAGAAAAACATGAATCACGTCTAGCACAAATGAATTGCTTTATTTTCCTGAACCTGACAATCTGTTATTCCTTAAAAACTTTTGAAAAAAATAAAAACCCAAGAAGTGTGATTAGAATATTTTCTTTCATCTAATTCCAAGTTAATAATTATGTCTTATAAGAAACACATGATACTTTATTTATTTTTTGCATCATATGCACTTAGCATGTCTTAATCATAATATAAGGCACTTCATTGTAAAATTCAATTAACTTTTGTTGCAGCACACTATAATAAACTTAATGACAGATTAAATTATTCATACACTTTAGACGTGAATATGCATAGCACAGTCATGAATAAATGTTATTTAAAATGTATATCAAAATTTAAAATATATATTTCCACTTAATGGTAAAGTCAAAATTATAGACATAATGGAAGTTAACTGTAATTGAACTTAGTGTACTGTTATTCAGAACCCATTGTGTACTAGGCTGTTTGCTGAATCCTTTCAATAAATATTGATCTTTAATTCCACAGTAATATAGAGTAAAATACATATGGTTTCAAATTCAGATCTAGAGGCTCATGGAAGTTTAATTGGCATTGTGCAGAACACCTGTCAGTTGAAAGAGTTAAAAAATACAATCCCAGGCTTATGACTCCAAAGCCAAAACATATTTTGCTGAAAATGTAAACTCCCTCACTCCACAAGCACCCACCATCATGGTTTTTAGACATTGGCCTATTGAGCACTGTGTTACCTGCTGTGCCCATTGAAATTCTTAAGTAGATCAAGTTTCCACTCTATTAATGAATGGAATCTATTTAAAAGACTTGGTAAATCACTTGTTTGGTTTTGTAGTCTTACTTAATGTATGAATAATATAAAAAATGTTGACATTTGTTCAGTAATTACCAAAGAACATAATAAATGTCATTCTCCCTATACTCTCCTAGCTTTTCTTCTGTATAGCAGGTTTTAACTGTCCAAAATCTTATTACTACTTCTGTATTCATATCTCAAATTTATAATCTCCTTGGTAAAGGCAAACACATTGGTCTAGTTCTAAATACACCTCATTATAAGCTCTGCTGTATCTTATACATGTTCCTATTGTTTTATTCATCTTAATAATACTAACATACATTTTAAAAATGTCTCTCCCCTCAGCTTCTGAGATCCTTGAGGACAAGGTCTATGGGCTTTTATAAATATCTGGATTCACAGTCTTTCACGTAGAAATAGCACTATGTTTGATAGATTAATAAACTATTGTCATTTATCTTTTTTACAGCCTGATTATAATAATTTAATGTGATATGCCTAAGTTAAATAAAGTCTGAATGCTGCTGGTTGTAGAGCCCAAATGGGACATTCTAATTAATTTATTATCCTTGCCAATCATCTGTCACCCAAGTGAGTGACATTTTACTGTCCCACATATAAAGTTGGGAGGAAGAATACCCAAGGTCTTCTCTTCTTTTTTGGTCCTGTTCCCACTGCTGTTGTTGTTCATAAACTAATTACATAAAATCAAAATCAGGCACATGATACACTCTTCTCTTCTACATATGCAACTAAATTTTATTAGATGTACATTTTATTGATATTTTAGCTAGATACTTGAGATGTGGGTTTGAACAGGTTAACTTTCTTACCGAAGACATTCACTTTGATACATCATTTTGAATTTGCTCAAAATATTTGAGTTAAATTAGATAAAATACTGTGAGAATAAAATCATAGTAAAGATTAATGTATTTTTCCCTTCGAATGAAAATGTTTCCAAAGTTAAGGGTTTTCTTTTTTCTGCTCAACACTTTGACATGCCAATTGTCCTTTATTTGCATTTGAGATGGATACCTTATGAGTAAATTTAATATTGATCTTTCATGGTGTGTAAATCAGAAATTTGGGAAGAATATCAGGCCCTCTACAAAAATCCTTAATTTTTGCTGACTTTTAATCTATGAGTGCATAATGTGATGCCCTAAATACATATTGAACCTATACTTCTATATTTACATCTATGGATGGAAATGATTTTATTTTATTTTTATGATAGAATATTTTTACATGAAATTTCAATCTTACATACAATTTTATTTTATGACTTGATCAAAAAACTATTTGTTCCACAATAACCTCATCCAACTTTGTTTATAGGTTAATAATTGGACAAAAATTATCAATTGGATAATTCTAACATGTGTACACAGAGACATTCATGTAACCAAGAGTGTATCCTCATACCCAAGGAGATAAAATTGCCCATGGTGATACACAAAGAATCTTGCCCACCAGTTTCTAGTACCTGGTAGACTGTCAGCCCGCTAACTAATCAGCCAGTCCTACTAAAACGGAACCCATGAGCTGCCCCGATTGAAACAGAACCCACAGGCTGTTCAGTTATGAGGGGCTTGATTGCCCTCCACCAAGAGCATAATTCTTTATACCAGATTTGGTGAAAAGCTAAAAAATTGTTTACTTAAAAATTATACAGATTTAGATTAATGGTGGATTTCTGCCATTAAGTCTTACTTCCTTTAAAACACCCACAAACACATAGTTCTGCCTCCCCCTGCCAACCCAGGCTAGTTGGGAAAAGTTAGAGACAGTTTTCCTAAATCCCAGACACAGTCCAGCTTTACCAGCAGCTGCCAATCATTCCAGCCTGACCGGGGAGGTTTTTCCTGGGTCGTCATGTTTTCCAGTCCTTAATTCAGAACCACGTGGGCTTCCCAGCCTCCTTGTAAACCACATGGAGCTCTCCCTTCCCTTTCAAAGCCACACAGTTCCCCTCCACAAAAATGCCTGCTGCCTTATCTTAAATGCCTGATTGCAACCTGTGATGCAGTGGGCCAGGTGACTAATTGCGGCCACTTGTAGAATTTTACATAGGACCCATAAGCTTTTTGTCACCATTCTATGATCAAAGGGCCCCCCACCTCCTTGGGGACCCCACTCCATAACAGAACCACATACTTTCTCTCATTTGTCTTCATTCTCATCAGTATCTAAACCTAGAATATTCTGTTAATCTCACTTTCATTTCCATTTTTTCAAGGACAAGCTGAAATTCTTTCTTCACTAAGAATACTTCGTGCATCCATCAGTACCCTTTTTACATCCCAATAGTACTTATTATCTGAACTTTTGTACTTCTCAATGATTTTTTAATTCATCTTTTAATATTTCACCTATAAGACTGGGCACAAGCGAAGGGACTATACAGGTCTTTGTTATCACTCATCTAAGTAAAACAGTAATGTGACTTGTTGTTGACAAATGCTTCATCTGACAGTTTATTGAGAATTGTTGCGACATACAAATTATTTTATGCATAATCTTTATAAATTAGAAGTATGGTGTGAACACCTAGCACGATGGGGCAAAGACCTTTGCTCTCCTAAGTCTTTTGTAGCTTAGCACCCTTTTCGTCGAATAAAATATAAATTGGTATTCTGTTAGAAACTAATACATTGTATTGTGAAACCACAATTAATAATTTATATGGCACAATAAGAGGTCTTTGGAGAGTTGATTAAGTTAAAGATTTTGAGATGTAGAATCTGACCTGGATTATCTTGGTGGGCTCTATATACTATAATTATATGAGATAGAAAGCCAAGAAAGAATTTACACACAAAGAAGTTAATGTAAAGATGGGGTATGGAGAGACTTAAAGACACTGACTTTGATCATTAGGGTGATGTAGCCGTAAACCAAGGAATTCCAGGAGACACCAGGAAAACTAGAAGAGGCAAGGAAACATTCTCCCATATAACCTCTGGAGGGAGCAAAGCAAGGCTGATGTGTTGATTTCTAACCAGTAATACAGTTTTCTCCAGAACTGTGAGAAAACAGGTTTGCGTTGTTTTCATTCATCATGTTTGTGGTTATAGTTGTAGCTGCCACAGAAAACTAATATAGGTGGATTTTTCTCAGAAACTTCTAATTAATATGCTGGTATCTATATGTGTGTTACCCTACAACTTAGAGAAAGGTTTTCCTTAAGAATCCAATGGTTAGTACTGGGCAGAGGGGAGCAAAGGGGAAAAAAATTGTAACTATTGTAACAACATAATCAATATACAAAAAAAAATCCAGTGGTTATATGAATATTCTCTTTTAATGATTATTTTCTAAGAAGGTTACTTAGGGGTAAGAATATTTTAATATTTTGCATTGGAAGCTACAGTCTTTAAAATTATGAAATAAAAAATTACAAATTCTTGGAACACTGGATTCACAAAATGCTAAAACATCAAACTTAAAAAAATATAAGTGCATTAGAAAATATTCTTCAAATAAATCAAGGAGTTACATCAGTAGTGTATATAGAAATCATGCTCTTTAAATGTTACTTAATACTTTTTAGTGATTAGATTTTCTAAAAATAAAATTCAAGTAATAAAAAGAGTCAATTCTAGCCCATCTGCATATGTTTAGAGGCAATGATCCTAATCAAATCATAAATGGAAATTAAATTAAGTCAATTTTGACATATACCTGAGGTGTCTCAATCAGAACATTTCATCAAACTAATCAAACTAATCCCCATCTAATGTTATGAAGGTAATTGGTGCAAAGCAATAGAAAAACAAATTTTCAATAAGCATTTTAGTAGCTAATTTCTATTACTATATATTCAAAATCAATTGAGATAGATTATATACATGCATATGAATATGTGTGTGTGCCTAAATATATTACTTTATCAACCCATAATTCTTGCTATGTTGAGAAACTGCCCAAAAACTCTCTTTTTAATCAATTTTTAGCAATTAATACTTTCTTTTAAAAAATAGACCCAATTAAATAAGACATTCAAGATCTGGAATTTTTATTTCTTTTTCTTTTTATTTATTTATTTATTTATTTATTAATGTTTTATTGGTTATAATATTACATTTGTCCCAATTTCCCTTCCCTCTGCTCCCCTCCACCTGGTGGTCCCCCTCCCTTCAGTTGTCCCCCCCTTTTAGATCATGTCCATTGGTTGTGCATATAGTTCTTCTCAACCTCTGTCTATTCCATTCCCTCCTACCATGATCCTTAATTCTTATATCATCTCCCTCCCTCTCCCCATTCCCCCTCCCTGTTGACCTCCCCCCAATATGTTCCCCGTACCTATAGTTCTTTTTCCACTCTCGTTGCCTGTTCAGTTTGCCTTTGTTTCAATTCCCTAGCTTCTGTTGTTGTTTCTTGTGATGCAGTTTTCATTTTAGATTTCATAGTCTTGATCCTCCTTTTTCTAAACCAGTCCCTTTAACATCTCATATAACAGTGGCTTGGATCTAATGAACTCTTTCAGTTTTATTTTGTCCTGGAAACAATTTCTCTGCCCTTCTATTCTGAATGACAATTTCGCTGGATAGAGTATTCGTGGTTGTAGGTTTTGGATTTTCATTACTTTGAATATTTCTTGCCAGTCCCTTCTTGCCTGCAGGGTCTCCCTTGAGAAGTCAGCTGATAGTCTAATTGGGACCCCTTTGTACATGATTCTTTTCTTCTTTCTTGCTGCTTTTAGGATTCTCTCTTTATCTTTAATTTTTGACATTTTGATTATAATGTGTCTTGGAGTGGTTCTCCCTGGGTCCAGTTTTTTTGGAACTCTCTGTGCTTCCTGGACCTGTAAGTCTATTTCTTTCCCCAAGTCTCGGAAGTTCTCCTTTATTATATTTTCACTCAATTTTTCAAGTTCTAGTTCATCTTCCTCGCTCTCTGGCAAACCAATGATTCTTATGTTGGGCCTTTTATAGCTGTCCCAGAGGTTTCTGATCCTCTCATCGTTGCTTCCCATTTCCTCTCGCTGCATTGGTTGACTGCTTGTTCCTTCTCCATATTCCGGTTTGTTGAAATGAACTCTGGATTTTATTTCCTCACCATCTGTCTCGTATGTGGTTTTGTTCCTTTTGTTATGAGTGTTTTTCGCTCCTTTCTCATCTTTTTCCAAATCTTTTGTGAATTCTGTAAGCCACCTGATAACAATGGCCCAGAACTGAGCCTCTAACAGGTTTCTTATCTGTTCATCTGTCAGATTCCTCATCTGTTGCCTGGTGAGCTGTGCCACCGGGATTTCTATAGTTGTCTGCCTCATTTTGACAGATGCGTTTGGTTTTCTTGGGCTGTTTATAGGGGGCAGTGCCTGTGTACTCGTCACGACCCAGCGACCGGCATCTGTCCGCGACCTATTTCGCAGCCCTGTGGCTCTTTCTTTGGGGGCGGGGGTCCAAGATGGATTCCTGCAGTTATTCCGCTAGGAGACCGGGATCTGTCCTCCCGCCCCCTTGGGCCTCACTGTTCGAGGCGATGTGGTGGCTGCTTTCCCCAGCGTTGGGGTCGCGAGCTGCCGGGGGTTCGACTGCAGCCGGGATTGTCCTCCCTGCCGCTGGGACTGTTCTCCCTGCCGCTGTCCCTGGTGCGACCGCAAACAGCACCGCCCCCTTTCGCTCCCCCTACCTGCCCAAAGGGCGCCGCTGGTTTATAACTTCATACGTTGGGCTTCCGTGTAGTTTTATTTTCTGGAATTTCTAGTTATCTTTTGTTTTGAAGTAGTTGTATTCCTCTCTAGTTGTAGAGGGAGACCTAGCGCGTCCGTCTAAGCCTCCATCTTGGCCGGAAGTCCTATTTCTTTTTCTTATACTCATTTGACTTTTCTATCAATAAATATCAATACATCTTGGAAACTAGTCTGGCAAGTTTTCCTCATCTCTTATTGTATAAATAGGTAGAGGTAGGAGTAGTAGTTCCCTGTACCTTTTAAACATATGAAGAACTGATACATATTAAATCTTTTCTTTTTAAATTAAATTTGAAAATCAAACTCAAGTCAAAAGATACTGTAAAGCTTATTACAAAAGTAGTTTCTTTCACATACACACTTAAGTTCATGAATCACCAAATTTAACAAATTTTAATGTGTTTTTATGCTATTTACTTATTTTTATCTATTTAATGTACTTATTATGGTATCACTTGATTCTTAACTTTTTAATGCTACTTAGCACCTATACCTTATCAAAGAAGAAAATGTAGATATCTTATGATATCACTTTCATAAAACACCACAATACTGTCCTCTTATTCTATCCTTCCAATATCTTTATACTAGGAAGTTTATTGGAAACAATAATGTCTATTATTATTATTATCATTATTATTATTATACATATTGTTCATAATTGTCATTTGTTATACTTTTTAATTCTAAGTTATACAATATTCTCATTTACTCAGAATTAATAATTTACTTTTTAAATATTTTTCTTTGCATATAAACATTTATCAATCTGAGAATTTCCATTAAGTGTAAAATTAGAACACTTCTGTCCTAGAAAACACACAATAAATAATTTACTAGTCCTATGTTTCTTCCTAGTGACAACTCTCCTGTATCTCACTATTTTAGGCTGATTGCATTGTTTGTCAACAGATCCCACAACTTTTTTCTAATTTGGTTTCATTTGGTGAAGAATATTTTTGGACAGCTTTTTAAAAAATGTTTCTTGAGAGCTAAAATCGCTGTGCTCTTGAATGTATTAAAACATCTTTTATTTACAATAATAAATAGCTAATGTTAGATATAAAATTCTAGATGGGAAGTGATTTTACTTTGGAATTCCAACATTTGTGGTTGTTTTTTCTATTATTTTAGGAGATTTCCATACTTACTTCTTTTTCCTTTACTGCAACTTTCATCTGAATTCATATTCAAATAAATATATAGCTGTAGCAACATGAATGGACTGAGAAAATTTCTGGTTCTGCATTCCCAGTTTTTGCTAACACATACAAATAGGATCAGAAAAGAGCACACCCACAACAAATATAAGAAAGGATCAAAAACATATCAATCGAAATATTAGTGAAATAAGATCGATATAAATGTGATAGAGACGACTCTACATGAGGTATATAACAAATATCTTTGACTCTATTCAAACTAAAGAAATGTATTTTATTGCTCTTCAAACAAATTCCATTCCATCATCCTTGAAATAGACACCAAAGTTAGTACAATTTGGCACTTAATTTTCTTTCTAGCCACATCTCCTGACTCGATGCACTGTTCACCAATTTTTTTATCCATGGAATTTTCTTAGTTTCTTGACTCTATAATCCCCTTTTGTACCTTTGAAACTTAATTATTCTCTGTACCAATGAAAAAATTCTCTCTCATAGACACCCACAAGGTTGGTTTGGATTTCGTTATAAAAGCTTTGATTTTCATTTCTAAACATTTTTATATATTTACTTAAATTATTAAAATAAAAATTATTCACTTGAACTTTATCTTATCTTAAGGGAACTCTTTTTTTGTTCAATATTGTGTGTCCATGGTCCTGTACAGTGCTGATACATTGTTGAGGCCAATAACACTGACCCCCTAATTCTCTGGTTTTTAACACACACACACACACAAGCACACACACTATTTTACCATCTCTTATTGTATAAATAGGTATTATCATTGGGGTTCTATCAGTATGAACAGTTTTTTTTTAAATATAGAGATATAGTATAAAAGCATTACCATTATTTTTAAATGTATCTATTGTCTTGCAGTAAAAGCACAGCAGGATTTATTGACATTTATTAATTATTTTTACCTGTTTAAATAATCACTATGATAAATAGCAAATTAGTTTTGAATCTTAGTTCTAAGAAGTGTCCTGAGACTCTCAGAATCTGTTTTCCTCACAAGATTTGTTGTTTCTAAAATCAATCATAATAATAGTCAGGTGAACAGTAACAATACAGAAAGCCTGTAAAATTTAAGATTGTTGAACAAAACGAATATGAGTCATAACTTCCAGACCATGAAGATAGGGATGCATGTAAACCTGTCTTTCACACTTCCGTTGTATATCTATGACGGATTGTGTTTTTTAAAATAAAGTTTGTTCTATTGTTTTAAAAAAATACAATTGATTCATTTAGCCTAGAAGTCATAATTGCCTGTTGAAAATTATCAAGCTAGATAAGTAGAAGCATTACATAAATTTATTGAAAATATCTTGCCATGGCTCGCCTGCCCCACTGGGTGCGTGGGGATCAGAGAGGCGCCTCTCGAAAAGTGGGCCACAAAACACCCGCACCAGTTAATTCCAAGCAAACAACAAGAAAGAAGCCTCCGGCTCTTCGCCTCGCTAGCTGGAACATCAGGACCATGTGCCCCGGACTTACTGCAGACCTTCCGTGGATCAAGGGTGCCAGGAAAACCGCTGTCATCGATAGGGAACTGGCACGACTAAACATCGACATTGCGGCTCTACAGGAGACCCGGTTGGCCGACAACGGAACTATCAGAGAAACCAACTACACCTTCTACTGGCAAGGGAAGTCTCCGGACCAACCAAGACAGCACGGTGTTGGGTTCGCTGTGAAGAACACGCTTGTTAACTCCATAGAGCCACCCACAGGAGGCACAGAGAGATTACTTACCCTCCGATTGTCAACAACTTTCGGCCCAGTTAGCATTCTTAGCGCGTATGCCCCAACCCTCTGCGCCACCACCGAAGAGAAAGAACAGTTCTACCATGCACTGGATGAAGCATTATCCAAGATTCCCAGAAGTAACGCTCTCTATCTCCTTGGAGACTTCAACGCAAGAGTAGGAGCCGACCACATGGCCTGGCCCACCTGCCTTGGAAACTTTGGGAGAGGAAAGATCAATGAGAATGGTCAGCGACTGCTTGAGCTTTTGTGTCACCACGGCCTGTGCGTGACAAACACATTCTTCAAGTGCAAAGAGATCCACCAGGTGTCATGGAGGCACCCCCGCTCCCGTCATTGGCACCAGCTTGACCTCGTCATCACCAGAAGAACGGATATTGGCAGCACCCTCCTCACCCGCAGCTACCACAGTGCAGACTGCGACACGGACCATGCCCTCGTGGTAAGCAAGGTGCGCATAATGCCGAAGAGGTTGCACCACTCCAAGACGAAGGGTCGCCCACGCATCAACACCAGTTGTGCCAGCAACCCAGTTAAGACCCAGCAATTCATCAACAAGATGGAAGATGCACTCGGCGAGGGAGTGGCGGCAGATGACATTATCGAATCCAATTGGCCACGTCTCCGCGACGCCATATACAACTCCGCCATTATTGCTTACGGGAAGAAAGAGCGGAAGAACGCTGACTGGTACGAGGCTCACTGGGAAGAAATGGAACCCGTGATCGAGGCTAAGAGGAAGGCCCTACTGGCTTACAAGGTCACGCCCACTCCCAGTACACTTCAAGCTCTACAGGCTGCCAGGAACAAAGTCCAGAAGACCGCCCGCCACTGTGCCAACACCTATTGGCTAAACCTGTGCAGAAGCATTCAGGAAGCCGCCGATATAGGCAACGCACGAGGAATGTATGAGGGTATCAAGAAGGCAACAGGCCCAATCCCCTCCAAGATCGCCCCCCTTAAGTCCAAGACAGGTGAGGTCATCACTGACCAGGAACAGCAAATGCGGCGGTGGACCGAGCACTACCTCGAGCTGTACGCAACGAAGAACACCGTAACAGACACTGCTCTTAAAGCCATCCCAGACCTACCAGTCATGGAGGAGCTAGACACCCCACCTACTGCGGCAGAGCTCGGCAAAGCCATCGACCGCCTTGCTTGCGGGAAAGCACCAGGAAGCGACGGAATCCCTCCAGAAATCCTAAAGAGCGGGAAACCAGTCCTGCTACAGCCGCTCCACCATCTACTCTGTCTCTGCTGGAAGGAGGGTTACATCCCCCAGGATATGAGAGACGCCAACATTATCACCATGTACAAGAACAAAGGAGACCGCAGCGACTGCAACAACTACCGGGGCATCTCTCTCCTCAGCGTCGTCGGCAAAGTATTCGCCCGGGTTGCTCTTGCCCGCCTGCAGACCCTTGCTTCCCGCGTCTACCCAGAGTCCCAGTGTGGCTTCAGAGCTGGCCGATCAACAGTGGACATGATCTTCTCCCTACGCCAGCTGCAGGAGAAGTGTCACGAGCAGCATAAACCACTCTACCTCGCCTTTATCGACCTCACGAAGGCGTTTGATCTGGTCAGTCGAAGCGGACTCTTCAGCTTGCTACAGAAGATTGGCTGTCCACCACATCTGCTTGCTGTGGTCATGTCCTTTCACGACAACATGCACAGCACGGTGTCCTACAACGGCGCAACCTCTGAGGCCTTCCCAGTCAGCAGTGGAGTAAAGCAGGGCTGCGTCCTCGTGCCTACGCTGTTCGGAATCTTCTTCTCCATGCTCCTCCAATACGCCTTTAAGGACTGCAGTGAGGGTGTCTTCATTCACACCAGATCCGATGGCAAGCTCTACAACCTGGCCCGTCTACGAGCCAAGACCAAAGTCAAAGAGGTGCTCATCCGTGAGATGCTCTTCGCCGACGACGCAGCTTTGACATCACACTCCGAAGAGGGACTCCAGCAGCTAGTCACTTGCCTTTCCCACGCATGCAAGGAGTTCGGACTAGCCATCAGCCTGACGAAGACGAATGTTATGGCTCAAGGCACGGGGACTCCCCCATGCATCACCATCGACGGATACACCCTGGAGGTTGTCAACGACTTCACTTACCTCGGGTCCACCATCTCGAGCTCTCTGTCAGTCGACTTGGAGGTCAATCGGAGAATCGCCAGGGCAGCCACAGTTATGGCCAGACTGAACCGGCGAGCGTGGAACAACTCCAGCCTCACTGAGAAAACCAGACTGCGCATCTACCAAGCCTGTGTACTCAGCACTCTCCTCTATGGCAGCGAGACGTGGACCACCTACGCAAGGCACGAAAGGAAACTCAACAGCTTCCACATGAGGTGCCTGCGACACGTCCTGCATGTCGCCTGGCAGGATAAGGTCCCCAACACCGAGGTGCTGAAGCGAGCCAATATGAGCAGTTTGCATGCAGTTCTTAGCGAGAGACGCCTCAGGTGGCTCGGCCATGTCAAAAGAATGGATGCAGGCCGTATCCCCAAAGACCTCCTCTACGGCGAGCTAGCAGAAGGCAAGAGGATGACAGGGCGCCCAAAACTGCGGTTCAAAGACATCTGCAAAAAGGACATGACACAATGCTCCATCAATCTCAACACATGGGAAGTTCAAGCAGATGACCGCCTAGCCTGGAGGCTCGCGGTCAGGCAAGGTACGTCACGTGCAGAGGCTGCGCGCAACGAGGAGGCGGTCCAGAAAAGATCGAGGCGGAAGCAGCGTCAACAGCAGCAACAACGGCCATTTGCCTTCACCTGTACCAAGTGCGGCAGGGATTGTTACTCCCGAATCGGACTGCACAGCCATTCTCGGCGGTGCAGATAGACTCTCAGGAAGCTACGCCATCGTCTCTCGAGACGGACGGCTGCCGACGACGACGACGACGATTTTGCTGAGACAGAGATATTCTATAATTCAAACTGAGGAAAGGAAAAAGACAACATCTTAAAACATCAAAAATATTACATCATTTGAATTTTATTGTACAAAGGAAAGAAAATAAAATAAGTGAGTCAGCATCAAGTTATATTAAAATAAATTTATCTTGCTCTTCCCACTAACATGCCAGACAATTCATAAATGATACTTATTTCCAAACTATATTTTGTGAATTCAATGAGAGATACTATCTCCTATTAAACAAAATATGTTTATTTGGAAATAATTGAATTAAATGGAAGAAATTTAGAGATTATAATTTTCTTTGGGTATTTTATTTAGTCAGTACATATATCATATCTATGTTTTATTATTTGTTTTTAGAAAAGTAAATTCCTCCTGATGAACTATATCTTATACTTAAAAATGATGATATGTTTTGTATAGAAGATGATCCAATTGATTTTAACAATGTCTACTTAATGTAAAACTCTTTGATATACATATGTTCATTTAGTAAAATAAATCTCTAGAATTGAAAGTTTTTAGTAAAACTTAACACTTCAAAATAGTCCTTGTTAAATTAGAATAGTAAATGTGTGGTAGTGATATTAAATTTTTTTATCATAGAGTTCATAGATACTTTAACAAGTGATGAGGATGTTTATTTTGGCAAAGAAGCCTTGATTTCTTTAAATTTCTTTATCAGGGTACTGATATGCAGTTATAATCAATGAGAAAATCTCATTAACTTAATACTATGGTTATTTGTCTATTTTTATTCATATAAAATTCATTTAAAGACCAAGATTCCTTCCATCTTATGGCTCTAACTTCCATTATGACCTCGAGGTCTTAACCATTGAGATAGAGAAGAAGAGCAAAAAAGTAAGATACACATAAAAATTTGATTTTTGTGTGTGACTGACCTGGAAATATTATTAGCATATCTATCTTACTAGTCAAATTAAATGACATGCCTACACTGAAAAGAAGGAAATATGGTATAACCTAAGTATGTATTTAGGAAAATGAATAAATGGATACAGTGAGAAAATTGCAAATCTCTGACAGAAACCCAGTTATCTATTCATTCAATTGTTTTTTCCCTCTATTAATATAAATTTGGTTTCAGAAAGTGTGTGGCATGCCAGAATAGACTTCTTTCTCATTTGCCTGTGTAATGCATTCTTTCTACAAATATGCATGTATTTTAAGTAATATAATTTTTAAACATATAACTTTATGCAAATAGCAGGACATAAATTTTATTTTTCCTATTTCCCTTGAAAGATCTCTACATTATCAAAAACACAACTTTTCATTTCTTTTTTCCTTATTAATGAGGGACTGAAAGTAACTGTGAGAAATTATGCTAGTTTTTAAGAAAACACAGGATAATTATAATCACTTATAACTTAGATTAAACTTAATATAATTCAATAGCATATTCTAATCAAGACTAAACTCCAGTTCATATCACCAATGATTGTTTAATTGGTTAGGATATTTTGTTAAAATAACGATTGAATAATTCTCTTGATTTATGATTACCTTATATATACTTCCATTAAAGTAATGTAAATTGAAATAATACACATTGTCTTCATCACTTTAGAAAAAAAGCAATATTTAGCTAAAAATAATGAATTTTATTTTTGAAAGCAATACATTGTATAACAAATATGATTTTAGTGAGAAATTATGAAGCTTATACCAAATCTGTGTATAGGTTAAAGCTAAGTAGGGTTTTTTTTTATGCCAGTATTAATAGGTGAATATTTATCTAGTAACTATTAAGTACAAGATTAAAATAGTAAATTTGTGACCTTGAACAGACTGCAGATTTTCTATTTTCCTAACCTCGGTCCTCACCTATAAATGTGGACACTTTTAGTACCAACATAATAGGTTTTTGAGAAGTTTGAATTGTTTAATCTTGAATAACTACATGGAAAGGTGCCGAATCCTAGTGGTTTATATATGCATGTGTACCCTTAACAATATGTATGATCCTAGAAATGTGCCTTTCCTAAATTGCGTTACAAATGAGGAAATCAGGCCACAAAGAGCCTTTCTATAAGTCACTTATCACTTCTTTAACAAGAGAAAGCAAAGGTTTTATGAAGTTGGATTTTAATAATATAAGTGAGGATAAAGCATTTATATAAAATGGGTAATATATGAAAATATGATAACTAACAACCTAATAAAATATTTATGCTCTTTTGCTAGTATAATATTTCAATTGGTAACCATTATTTTATTTCTGGATAATATTGAATGTTTTATACCTACAGAAGCTGAACTCACTCAAAAGTTCAAAACTATGTGATAAGCATTTTGGGTAATTTTAACAATAAAAACTGATCAGCTCACTGTGTAAATTCTTTTCCTCCTTCTTTATATAGATTTATGATACTGTTCTCTGTGTGTCCCTACATGTACATTTATGTTTCTATTCAGTAGCTTATAAATCTCTTACTTTTTTAGAGAAGCTAATGGAGCTAATAAAAGATGTGTTCCAGCAAAGAATAATGCAAGTCAAAAAATATATTAAAACAAAGGAATTCATGTGAGAGTGGATCTATGCAGGAGATATGTGATTGTAAATCTTAAAGTGATTATATTAAAAAACACCCAGTTGGATTTCCATGTTACAGATCCAACAAGCAATATAATGTAAATAATAGTCCAAAGGCTGTGGATTCCATCCAGGTAGAGGTCTGTTGGGGAAAAAGCAAATAAAGCCAATGTGTTTGAACATTGAAATGCATTGTTGAAAGGCAAGTAGAAGAATTGTTTACTTGTACAAAATTAAAAATAATTACATAAAAAATCATGTGAGTGAAAATAAGACTACAGTTAAACAAAGAAAAATTGAGGGAAGTAAAATAAAGGAGTAATTGTGTTATATTACATAGATTCAGTTATTATTTTTGCATAGATAGGTTGTAAAGATTATGCTTCCATCAAACATTGTGATTTTGCTGGGGGGAATGGCCAGATGAAAATGTTGGTGGAAACTACATCGCAGATCTCATGAGAGTATGTATAAAATATACAATCATAAAACAATGTTGCAATCAGATCATCTAGAAATATAGAGATAAACTGTGTAAAATTACCATATGGATTGAGGATGGGTGATTTGAAAGTGGATAAAGACCAGAGACAAAGGAAACATGAGTAAATGTTTTGATAATAACAATTATAGACATATGCTTTTAAAACATGAGGCTGTATTACACCAAAGGACAATTTTAAATCTTTAAAATGCATTGTCATGTAAAAGATTTTTCTGATTTATTTAAGTTTTAAGCAAGCAGCTCTACTTTCAAATCAGAATTGCATTTCATAATCTACACCCCTCTCCTAAATTTAAACACAAAGATTTTTCCAACTATCTTGTTTCAAAATAATGCTACACATTGATTGAGATAAAAGCATCATTAACCCAGCAAAATATTGGTCAGATTTACATTTTAGATTTGCAATGTTTAAACACAAACATGTTTGTATGAATGCACGTACATCTTAGCTGTCTACTCGGTTTGCAGACAGCCCTAAGTACACTTGTCTCTGCAATCTGTGGTTTGGAACTACTGTCTTGTGCCTACGAATTTGACAGAAAAACACGCATTTGTGAGGAAACTGTAGATCTCTAATACCTTAGGATTAGAGGGTTTAGTTTTTTTTTTTTTTCAATTTCAGTTGTTTTCTTCATATCTCTTGGTATCTTAGAGTTTCTGTTCTATTAAGCCCAAATGCTATGACTACATGGCAGATAAAATTATCGTCTATAAAATATGCTAGATTTTAATCCTTACTATTAAATGACTTAATCAGTAGTATTTAAAACAAGTCAGTTTAAGCAGTAAATATATTAAATTGGTACATTTGCCAATGAAAATGACTCATACCGAGCAATACTTGTTTCATTAGACCTGCTAAAAGAAAGGCCATAAACATCATTTTATACAATCTATGATCCATCTCTTTTATAGAAACATGACCCATCAAAAAGGCAATAGGTTAGTAAATGTTCTCCAAACCATGTTATCTATCCGTGTGACTATATGAAAGACTATCTTTAAAAATTCAAATTTATTTGTTAAATATAAAACTTTATTGAAGATAGACATGTAAAAGTCAATTATTTTGAAGCAGAAAATGTAAAAAAAAAGGCATGAGGTTTAGGTCTTTTAAGATTTCAATGATGAGATTAATATGATAATATATAAATGTATAATTATATTAGCGTTGTACTTTTTGGTTCATGCATCTGGAAGTGAATGTAACAGAAAATGAAGCACATAATTCCAATACACCATTAATACATTTCTAGCCCACATAGATTTTAAACTATTTCTGTTATTTTTCTCCGTTTTGGAATGCAGTGTCTTATTAATGCATGCATAATTCAATAACATTTCGGGCTGTTGAACTTTAGAACATAGCAGAGATGTGCAATTATATTTGGGTAATTCACTTTGAGAAATTTCTGACATGTACTATAATTCTATCATTTAAACCTTCTCGTTTGATTTTATCTGCTGATAATTTCAATTATTTTATATTGCCAATAAGTCACTGATGACTATACCAGTGAGATTTTGTTATAGCTGTTAGTTAGAGAAGCAAATTAGCTTAAATTATGTACTGCGCAAAGCCAGTGAAATTTTTAACACTGAGAATTGGCATTTGATATTAGATTTATACATGGATTATTTGGGTGTGCTATTTTTAGAAGTTAATTTGTGTCAGATGCCTCTCATCACTTTAGTGCACACAAAGTGCTACATTCTTGAAAAACATTTTTAATCTCTCTTTCTCTTTCTCTTTCTTGCTCTTTCACTGTTCTTATTTTGTTTTGCAGGTTGAAGAAAATTCTTATAAACATATTGGTGGGGCTGAAAGTTTTATAAGGTGTTCTGTAATATCTGATCAGTATTTATAAAGCTATCACAGAGCCCTTCCCATAATTCCACACTGTTCTATTTTCTCTAGAGACAACCTGATACCAAATGCCTATCTTCAACATTTTCTTCACAATCTACCTACCCATCATGACACCACAGGTTTCAATTCTTAGAGGACCCTACACGCAGCCTTAAAAAAATTAATCAACTATTCAATATACCATTTGAATACACAGTCTCTTTGTTTTACAAAGTCACAACATTATGTTTTGCCTTATTTTGAATAGCATAAGAAAGAAATTT
Organism: Furipterus horrens; assembly: GCF_987537825.1. NCBI lineage: Eukaryota > Metazoa > Chordata > Mammalia > Chiroptera > Furipteridae > Furipterus > Furipterus horrens. The sequence continues at coordinate 17,376,570 of NW_028327171.1, forward strand.
ACAGTATCACTAAGTAATGTTATTAATACTTATTAGTGTTTTATGTATTAAAGATTTAAGTCTTTAGTGTGACTTAAAAGTTGCTTGTAACATGAGCCATATTTTATATTATTTTAAAAATATTTATTAAATTTATATGTCACATTGGTTGATAAAATTATATAGGTTACAAGTATACAATTCAATGATACATCATCTGTATACTGCATTGATAAAATGAAGCAATGTGGACAGCAAAACTGAAAAGAGATTTTATGTATATATATCTGTCTGTCTGTCTGTCTGGGAAAAGTCCAACCATTGTTACTATAATGAGAATGGTTTATGCAACCTCCGTGTAACACAGCAGCCAAGGAGAGTGGACTGAATGCATATGTGTGAACAATGATAACTTCACTGTACAAGTCAGCAGACACCATTAAGTGAGCATGTGTACTATGTGGGCATTGCATTCAAAATCACTGAGCAAGTAGAGCAACGAATTTATGCCAAATTTTGCAATAAGCTTGACTATTTCTCTGCAGAAACTATTCAGACATTCAGAAGGCCACAGCTATGGGCAACTGGTGAATGGAAGCTTCATCACAACAATATGCCAGCTCATGCATTACGCCCCATATAAAGTTTCCTGGCAAAACATCAAATCACCCAGGTGACTCAGCACCCCCTATAGCCCAGATTTGGCACCCTGTGACTTCTGACTTTTCCCAAAACTAAAATCACCTTTGAAAGGGAAGATGTTTCAGATCATTGATGTGATTCAGGGAAATACCACGGGGCAGCTGATGTCAATTGAGAGAACTGTGTGAGGTCCCAAGGTGCCTACTTTGAAGGGGACCAAAGGCCCATTATCCTATGTACAATATTTCACGTATCTTGTGTCTTCTTCAATAAATGTCTATTTTTCATAGTGCATGGCTGGATACTTTTGGGACAGACCTTGTATATTTAATATCTCTTTCTGCCACTCTATGTACTGCACGTGATTCTCAGCACATCCCGCCTTCTTGTCCCTGTCTGCTGGTTCACCACCTGGGACTTCCCCCAGTGAATGTCGAAACTGGCCTCTGTACACAGAGGGGAATGAGAAATCAAGAAAGAAGCAGACCACTCCAGGTCGGTAAATGGCAGTTTTAATAAGCAAGGGAACTTTTGAGACTTGTCTTAGTGCAAGACAGGTAGATCTTCGTACTTGCCCATATGAATCTTAAAGAGTTTATATAAAATCCCTAATAAGGTTCCCTGATGTACATTGTCCAGGTGGTCTTATTAGCACATTCGCCTATCAGGATTGCATCTTCAAAGTAGCTCCTAGTGTGGGAACAATGGGAGGGATATACATTCCAAGAAAAGTGGAGGTGGTGAGAAGCCTCCAATTGCCTGGGTACAGCTCACTGGTTGTGTAAGAGTTCAAGTTCTCTTAAAGACCACCCTCAACACTGCAATCCTGGAGACTGACTCTTATACCTTTATACACATCTTGTCTTATGAAATGTGCCATAAATAATCAGCAAGAAGTATTATTACCATTGAGGTGGCTTGTTTGGCACCTATCTGGTTGCAATGGAGATAAATGTCATACCAACAATATAGGTACATGCAAGAAAAAACACAGATTAAACTAACGTTTCCCAAAATTAGTGACAACTTTTCCCACCAAAAGCCTCATCATCCAAAACACTGATTTATTAATCCCCTAGGCTTGGCTATCTGCTAACTCAAGGCCTTCACTTGTTCCCTCATGTAATTTAATAAAGATGACACATTAGTAGAGTCATCAAATTTGTACACAGAGCATTCTGTTTCTATAATGGCACAGGGGCCTCCTTGTGAGTCAGAATAATGTCCAAGACCAAACTATTTTATAGGACAGCCTTCCTCAGTCATTGCCACTATGGGGCAGATTCTCCCCCATGCCCAGGGGAAGCCCAGGGGAAACCCAGGGTACAGCAACCTATCCACTCAGGCAGAGGTCATGGCCAAATATTTGTGTCACGCAACCACTGGGTCCTATTCAGGGTCACCCAGTGAATATCTGGGCTGTTCTACCAGTCAGTGCAAAGCCATCCACTATCCTTTGTTGTTGTACAGTTGGGTTGGTTCTGTTCAGAGCAATTTTTTGGTCCCTGACATAGAAGTGCGCACCAGTGCTCAAATGTCTATAAGCCAGAGTAAGCCACAGGGACCTATCCTAACTCTAATGAATGTATTTTTTAGGACACTTTTGGTCAGCAGTTTGAGGGGCTGCTTGTGTAGTTTTATTGATAGAAATTAAAGAATATTCATGCCCAGTGTTGGTGGTGTGTGTCACAGGTCAGGCCAATATTAGCAATATCTATTGAGTACTAGTCCTAGTTTGTTTTTCCACAATGTACAGCTTTAGTGTCTTCCAATCTCCTCCTGGAGGTGGGGATGCCCACTATAACAAGTCCTGTCATCCTACAGAGGGAAAGCTGTCCTCACATTTGACACTTGGATTGATTCTTTTGCCAAGAATGCAAGTGAGCCCACTGTAGAAATGTATTTCCATTAGGTGTCCATCCATGACTAGACACCGTAGTAACAGCAGAAGTCTAAGGTTGAGAAGACAAATACTTAGCACTAACCTATATGGGGATGACTTCCCCTTCTTTAAGAATTAAACAAATGGACTGATCCTTAGATCTTAATGTAGCTGCAGCTTTAGGAATTTGACAAGGTTGTGCATACTATACATGTTGGTATGGAGTTGGGGAGGCAGAACTATCAGGTTTGAGAAGATGAACTGGGGGTGGAATATGCTAGACCAGAAGCCCCACCTTCTCCTCGCTTTGATTGGTTTGTGTTCCATACCAGGATAGTGTGTTTCAACAGGTCCGGCTTGTAGCAGGACAATATCCCAGTGGAGATTTAGTAGTTCCCCTTCACAGAGAGGCTCAGAGTAACTTATCCATCCAAGTGAGATATTCTGTTGCAATTCCTGCAGATAATGTATTTCCCTTTTGTGATGGGGCTTGGTGTTCTCAGCAGCATAGCACTTGGATCCATGGTGAGAGCCATGACTATGTCCGTCTGTCCGCCTGATGTCCCTACATTTATGGTATTGAGTGTCTTAACAGGGGTCCCTAGCCTGGTATATGGGGTAACAGGCCCTACTGGTTAATCATCCAAGTGTATTCATATACCTGGCCAAGGTGGTTTGACCGATTAATCTGCTGCTTTAATATTGCATTTTGTTCTTTCTCCCAACCCTGTTGCTTACAGTTCTTAGAGATGAAACCTCCATTCAATGCCACGCTCTGTGTAATGCCCAGTCTTGCATACCATGACCTTGAAATATGACCCCCCAATCATTTCTATTTGATAAGGGTATCCATACATGGCACTCAGCTTCTTTAATGGTTCAGCCTGGTTTGCATGATGACAGGGTAAGCTCTGGTTATGTCAGACACAGTGAGTGCACAAACCAAGGCCTATTTATAAACCTCACAGGGAGAGGGCCAACATAATCTATTTGCAAAATCCTCACCAGTTGGGAACTGGGGTGAAAAGCCTCAGACTCTTTGGATATGGTTAATAACATAAAGGAAATGCTGTTACTGCATTAATCAAGTCACTGTAATTCAAGCGCAATATGAGATCTTTGGCAAAATGCCAACCACTCGCAATCTGCTGAATCTACTGAAGGGTTTGTTGCTGGGGTTCACACCCAAGCTGAGGCATGAGCTTCCCGATTGTCATGGGTGTCAGCACCCTAAGAGCAGGGATATGGAAAACAGTGAGGACTGCCTACGCTCTTGCAGGCAAAGTCAAATGTCTTTCCACAAGTCCCGACCCAATAAGGGCTTATTCATGATCATCTACCCCTTGGTTTTCCCTTGCCCAACCATAGCCTTAGTTACTGTAGAACAGCCCAACTGTCAGTGCAAAGGAGTAAGACCAGCGCTCCTGGCCAGGGCCCCTGAGTGATCACTAGCCAAACCGCTCTGAGCTCAGCCCACTGACTACTGCAGTTCATTTCTATTTCCATGCAGACAGTATCAGTATTAGGCTGAATAGTGAGTGACTGCAGTCCATGTGGGAGTGTTTCCGTGACTAGACCTCTGTATGCTTAATTATTTCTCATTTTAAAATAGATGTTACAACACATGACTCTTATTACATAATAATAATAATAAAATTATAAGCTTCATGGTGGTTATGAAAACACAAATATTACAATATATGTTTATTTTCAGTGTCAGCCATTAAAATACAAAAAAATAGGAATGTCATTAAATTCAATAAAGGTTTTGATTAAAATCACACATTTAGATGTTAACAAGCATATAACATTTTCTGTCTGAAACCTGATCTCTTCCATGTTTTCAGTTTTATCTACTTGCTACCTTCAAAAGATCCTGAGGAGTAAATAATAATGAATTTACTTCTATCCTTCATAAATACTTTAATGTAGGTTGACTCATGAGCAAGAAGATATGTATTCGACCTTATCATGAATATGAATCATTAAAAGATTCTGAAAATAAACAGCTTTCACAGTGAAGCAAATTAATTTCTCCAGTACAGCAGGTAATTTAGTTAATCATCTTTTCTACTTATGTACATAATAGCTTGCTCTCCTGAAACACTTACATTCACTTTCAGGAAGAAATTGCTTATCCCCAGAAACCTTTACTCATTTGAGTCACTTTGCACTTATATCCAAGGCTCATTTTGGCTGAGAATTTGTTCATCCTAAAAAACAAATATCCATACCAGTATATTTTCAAACTTTTAAGGTTTTTAAGTACTCTTGGCACAAAACACCTTAACATTTATTAAATGAATCCATTATTATACTACTATAAATATACAGATATTCACTTTACTTTCAAATGGAATGAACTATATGTTATACTTAGCTGCTAAATTTGCATTTCAGGAGATTTGATGGGGAAGCCTGATGTCATTAATGTAATTTAAAGACAAAAAAAAAAACCACAAAAATTATCATGAAATACCCTCCTGCTATTGATTTAACATAAAAGACTTCTAGAAAAGATGAGCACAAGAAATATGTGGTAACAACAGTCATAAATTATCTTTTGTTTTACTTAATACAGCGCTATAACCTGCCGGTTTATGAAGAAGTACATTACACTCTTAACACCACAGTTTGATGTCATTGATTAAATAATATGGCTGTTAACACCTAAAACAATGGGTGCTTAAGCAACACTATAATAAAAAGATTACTACAAGCACATTAAGTAAGCAGAACAATAAATGATTCTGAGGCTCTCTAAATATTGTTATAATTTGGAGAAAAATACAAATAATGTTCTATTGATTTCTATATAATATTTTCTGCTTTATGCAACAAGAATAAAAGTATTGCATAAACAAGTACTGCAGTGGTAATATATTGAAAATATTGGGAAGAAACTTTTGTTTTTTTACTAAGAAAGCATTATTTTTAAACTCATTGCTTTATGCATATAAATTATATAGCAATGTTATATGGGAATAAAATATATAAATAAATTGAAGAAACTTATCAAAAAATAAATCTTGAGGAGGAGTGCCTAAAAATCACAGTGAGTTTTAAATTGTGACACTTATGTAAATAGCAATAGACCATTAAGAGTTCTGTGGTAAAATGCTTGTTTTATCATACAATTAAACAACATAATTTATCAGAAGTTTAAACAAAATGATTCACAAAAAAGAAGTATTTCTGTCAGACCAGACAAGGATTAAGGATTTTTGAATTCTGCCTCTATCTCTAAAAGGATTCTAGTCTCCAACTTGCATCTTATTATTGGTAAAATGGCAAATGATATGACCTATATTTTCATTAATATTTTGAAGGGAAGTGGACAGGTGTTCTTCCTTCCCTGGCTATAGTGCCATAATTATTTTTGTGCTCTTCTAAAATATAAGCCTCTGAGTGACTTTCAGCTGCCCTCTGCCTTTAACATAGTAAATCAAAGGCCACTTCCCTTTCCTTTGATCTAAAGCATGTTATTTTATTTTACAACGCCTCAAAAACACAGCATGAAACAGGATTAGTGCACAGGTAGTACGTGTGTTGGGGGTGAATAGGGTTGAGGGAAGAAAAAGTCAGAGAGAGACAGTAAAAGAAAGGAGATCTGAAGATATTTTTTCATGAAGATTTTGAGAACTCAATTTTTCCAAGGCATCTGAGAATCATAGTTCCCTTCCAGAATTGTCTGTTCAAAGAAAGGCTTTCTGTGACATTTATTGCTGGTCTTTATCCTCCAGTGGTTCGTGTTGGGAGGGAGGAGAGGTGATAACTAAACTTACCTCGCAGCTGAACTTGCCTGTGTTTTCAGTAAAGAATCTGGAGCAGAACACAAAAATGTACCCCATGAATATGAAATGGCCCAGAGGTGGGATGCAGAAAAACCAAAGGATCTGCCAGGGTCTCATTCTCCTAGAAGTCTATAAATGAAGACAGACGAGACCATCATTATGCTGGGGCCCCACCCCGCCCTGTATTAAAATATGCCTCACATACAATTTAAGATATATCATAAAATCAGAGTTTAAGTTGAAAGGACTTGCCCCAACCAAACTTCAAACAGCCTCCTTTATTTTTACTCTGTGCATGACAGAAGACAGACAGAGGTTGACTGGAAACAATGGGAGGTGTTACACTTAGAAAAGTCTAATATATTCAATAAATAAAACACAAGTTAGAAAAGAGGCTTTAGGAGTAGAATTTGTGAAATTTCTAGGAGACAAAGGACAGAACATATTCTGTTTCGTTGTAGTTGTATGTGACAAACATTCCCTTTTTACTTAATTATCCTTTCAACCTCGGCAAATGCTCCAGAGTTTGTCATAAAAAATGTTTACTGCTTTAACCATTCAGGTCACTGTAGTTCTAAAGTATGTTGCAGATAATGGTGGGAAAGATGCCTTTATAGTAAATCTTTAATATCTAATAATGCAAATCCCCCATCTTTTTTCCTCTTTAAAAATGTCTTTTCTATTTCTGGTCATTATACACATGCAAACACTGCTATAATTAATTTAAATTAGTATCTTATTGGAGCTATTATTTAATTTGGGGGAAATTGACATTTAAAGTGTTGAGTTCTCTATTCCATGGATATAATCTGTCTTTTTATTAATACTTTAAATTTTTTCTTGTATTTTTTCATATTATTCTGTGTGGAGATCTTCCATGTGTTTTGGTAGATTTAATGATTTTGTTGTGATTTTTAGGTTGATGCAAACTGGATTGGAAAGTAGAGAAGATTCCCACATATGCAATGCCTTCACACATGCACAGCCACTCCCACTGTCGATAACCCACTCCACAGTGGTTTTCTTGGTACAATTAATAAGACCTACACTGATACACCATTAACATCCAAAGTCCTGAGTTTACATTAGGGCTCACTCTTAGTGTAGGTTTTGTAGGTTTTGACAAATATGTGATGTATTCACCTTATAGTAAGAATCAGAATAGTTTTCCTGTCCTAAAATTCCTCTGTTTTATCTATTCATATCTTTCTTTTCCCAGCCCCTGACTGTCACTGATATTTTTACTGTCTCCATAGTTTTGCCTTTCCAGAATGTCATGTATTTGGCATCATATTGTATGTGACCTTTTCAGATTGGCTTTATTCATTTAGTAATAAACATTTAAGATTCCTCCATGACTTTTCATGGTTGATAGCACATTTCTTTTTTTTTTTTTTTTTTAAAGTATATTTTATTGATTATATTGTTACAATAGTTCCAATTTTTTCCCCTTTGCTCCCCTCCACCCAGCACCCCCCTTCCCCGACAATCCCCTCCCCAAGTCCATGCCCATGGCTCACCCTTTCATATATTCTTCTTCTTCTTCTTTTTTAAATAATTAATTAATTAGTTAAATATTTTAACAATAAAAAATAACAATCCCTCCCTCTCAGACTTAAGACCCTTTACAATCTTATAAAGGACAATGGACGAAGGTCTCAATCTCCTCTAGCTGCTTCAAGCTGGACATGGTCGTCGTCCTACCTACCCTTGGGTCAAGAAATCCCTAATAAGAGTGGGGGTGTGGAGGGGAGGGTGGCCTTCCCACAAGGGGAAGGATCGTGCAGACTCCAGGTTGGTTGGCTGTCTCTGGACAACGGCGTGCTTGGTTTGACAGGCTGGCCTCCTTGTTGTATTCTGGGGACAACAGGGTTAAAGGACATCATTCAATCCGTAACCACTAGATGACAAAAGACAGGTATTAATTTTTCAATGTCCCACATTAGGGAAAAGAAGGGCTTCTTTGGAGGAAGGTGTGCTAGGTACATCTCACCTATCCAAAACCCTTTTGCCCATTATACTTAGTTTGGACTGAGGGAAATATTTTAGGTTTCCCCCTCTCAGGCCTCTGGGCTCTTTCTGTCCAAGCCATTAGGATAGAAAAGAGAAATCAGTTTTAAAGTGAAGCCCACTGACCACCCCGTTCTTCACCAACCCAGCCACTTAGTTCAGCCAAACCGTTGAGTCTCAGGAGGCAGCAATGCAGACAGGATTAAGTGAGGCCTATACGTACAGACAATCACTCAGGTAATGAGATCGTAGGCTTATGCCCTTTGAAAACAGAAAACACATGTTAATTTATGTAACATAACCCACATACAAGTCTCTAAATCTGTAGGACTGTCTTATCGGAAAGACATCCAGTTGCAAGGCATTTGACATTCTTCTCGCCTGTAAATTAAACATCTTTGATAATGCCACAGACATAGTTTAACTTTCAAATGAAAAGAAACTTTAAAGATGGTTAGCTGCACTACTTTATAGTCTACCACTGGGCATTGTGATCTTCCTTGAATCTTGATTTTTCTCCCTAAGATTACCCTCCTTGTCATTAAAGGGACTGCATTAAGTTCATTTTTAATTTATCCTGTTCATTTGCATAAACACAACAAGAGCAGCAAATGATCACTTATGATCTTTAGTTCTGCTTTGCTGGAACTTACGCAAGAAACATTTAGGGTGACCTTCAGTCTGCCCTTCAGGGCACAGAAGTTGAGCCACATACCTGGCATTCAGCCTTGCCTGTAAACACCTGTCTTTTCCAGGTCCTCCTGGTTTTCCATTGTGTCTTACGGTCCCTTCTAGCCATCTTTCAGGAAAACAACCTTCGTTCCTTCCCTGGAAAGATTACTATGGACCGCTCATCCATCCAAGGTACCAGGCCTTTTATCTCGTGGACTTTTATTACCTTTGAAAGTCAGTCCCAGTTGCTCAGGGCTTTTTGGTAACAACCAAAGCCCAAGCATGTCTCCTTTAGGCATGATATTCCAGTCAAAGTCTTAGTCAAAAAATCGTTATTAACAACTGGCCTTATTAGTTTTATGCAAAGAAACTTAGGTCATTACTTACTTCTTTAGAATGCCAAATTCTAGAGGGATCAGATAGGGAGAAAATATATACAGTGTGAAGGAAAATCCTTGTCCTTCTAATATTCACTGAACTTGCATTTCTATTCTTTATATTTTTATTTTTCCCCCCACTAAAAATTTTTCTGTTTGTTTGTTTTTCCATTACAGTTGTCTCACTTTTTTCCCCTCTTGCTTCTCTGCACCCTGTCCCTCCCTTCTCCCACATTCAGTCCCCACCCAGTTGTCCATGTCCATGGGTCATTTATACATGTTCTTTGACTAGACCCTTCCCCTTCTTACCACTTCTCTCCCTCCCATCTCCCCTTTTGTTACTGTTAGTTTATTCCTCGTTTGCATACCTCTGGTTCAATTTTGCTCATTTGTTTGTGTTGTTCATTAGTTTCCTTTAACAGGTGATAGCATAAGGTAATTTTCTTTTGTTGCCTGGCTTATTTCACTAAGCATAATTCTCTCTAGTTCCAATCATGTTGTTGCAAATTGTAGAAGTTCCTTCTTTCTTTCAGTACTTATTCATTGTCATTTTCCCCCTTTGTGCTCGTGTTCCTCTCTGTCTCTCTCTGTTTCTTCATCTTCTTAGAGCAGACCCTTTAGCATCTCTTGCAATGCTGGTTTGGTGGAGATGTATTCTTTTAGCCTTCTTTTGTCTTGGAAACTCCTTATTTCACCTTTCATTTTGAATGAGAGCCTTGCTGGGTAGAGTATTCTAGGTTGTAGGCCTTTGTTTTTCATTACTTGGAATATATTTTGCCATTCCCTTCTGGCTTGTAGTGTTTCTGCTGAGAAATCTGATGATAGCCTTATTGGAGCTCCCTTGTATGTTATTAGTTATTTCTCTCTTGCTGCTTTTAGGATTCTCTCTTTGTCTTTGAATGTTGCCATTTTAATTATGATGTGTCTTGAGGTGGGCCTGTTGGGGTTCATCTTCATTGGGGCCCTCTGTGCTTCCTGGACTTGCATGATTCTTTCTCTCTTCATGTTAGGGAAGTTTTCTATGTCATTAGTTTTTCAAAGAGGTTTTCTATTCCTTGCTCTTCTTCTTTTCCTTCTGGAATTCCTATGATACGGATATTATTACGTTTCATGTTGTCCTGCAGCTGTCTTAGAGCCTCTTCAGTCTTGTTCAGTCTTTTTTCATTTTGTTTCACTGTCTGTGAGTTTTTGTCTACATTGTCCTCCAGTTCGCTGATCCGATCTTCTGCTTCCTCTAGCCTGTTTTTAATTCCTTCTACTGTGTTCTTCAATTCAGAGATCGTATTCTTTATTTCCTCCTGGCTCTTATTGATAGCTTCCATGTCCTTTTTGATGCTGGTATAATTCTCAGTAAGTTCCTTATAGTTTTTCTGGAGTTCTTTGTAGTTTCCGCTGAGCTCATTGAGCTTCTCCATAATACATGCTTTCAATTCCATATCTGATAGTTGGCTCCCCTCTATTTCATTTAGCACTCTTTCTGGGGACTCTACCTTTCCTTTCGATGGGGGGTTGTTTCTCTGTCTCCCCATTTTTGTGACTCCTATTGTTTGTTGGTGCTTCTTAGAATGATCTGCACTTCCTGGGTCTGCCCCTGGTGGCATCAGATCCTGTACCAGTCTGGGCCTAGGCAGCCTGTTGGAGACTTCCAGGGATCTACTGCCTTTGTCTGGCTTCTTTAGTTGTTAATCTATTCAATCTGTGATTAGCCATCAGGCTTAAGGACCGAGGGTGTGGCAGCTTAATTCCTATAGGCAAGGCCTTTGCTTCCCATCAGGCTGACGCCACTTGGCTGGGAATGGTCTGCCTGCAGTACTGGGGATGAGTCAGCACTGGGACGTGGTCGGCTGTTCCCCTAGTTATCCCCTCAAAGCCACCACGCCAAACTCTCCCCAAGCGTCTCCAGTCCTCTCTGACTTCCCTCTGCTTGAGCCCAGGGTAAGTGAAGGCCAAAATATTTTTGTATGTGATCCGCTTAAGAGCTCTTTTTCTCCAGCTGTTTCTCTCTGGCTAGCAAGAAACCCTGTGGCTTTTCGCTTTTCTCAGCTGGATACTATTTTACTTTCCACTCTGTTGCTGTAGGCTGGGGAGCCCGGCTGGGGGTTTAGACCCTGCCCTTCTCAGGGGGAATCCCCAGCTGCTGAGCTGTTTCTCAGTCCCTTCAGCTGCCACCCGTGTGAGCCCAGCCAGCCCTTCCGCGTCTCCCCACTCCCTACCGGTCACGTTGTGATGTAGCGGCCTTTTTTGTCTCTCCGTGGTTATAAGACTTCTCTCCAGCTGGTGTTCAGTTGGTTATTCCAGATGATTTCTCCAAAATTACGTTGTAAATCCAGACTAGTTCTGGGAGGAAGTTAGTGTAGCTTCCACTTACTCCTCTGCCATCTTGTTTCTCAGCACATTTCTTTTCATTGCTAAATAGTATTCCATTGCCTAGATGCACCACAGTTTATCAATTCACTTACATCTTGATTGAATCTGAGTTTTGGCAGTTCTGAATAAAACCGATATAAACATTCGTTTGATTAATTTTTAACATTAATTCAAGTTTGCAATAAACAATCATTATGTATTATCTTATACATTGATGGATTTAGTTTGTTAATTTTACTTAGAATATTTAGATATTATATTCATGATAGAGATTTGGCTAAATATAATTTCTTGTACATTCTTTGTAAGTTTTTAGTATTAATGATATGCTAGCCTCATAGAATGTCTTCCAAATGTTCTTTTTTTCTCTCTATTCTCTGAAAAAGTGTCTATCAGATTGGTATTAATGTTCTCTTAAAATTTATAGAATTCACTATTAAGTTATTTTGACAATATCATAAATGATTAATTCAAACATTTTCTAAATATGGAACTATTCATATTTATTTTAGTTGAAAATATTTGTTTTTTCTTTTTTTTTTTAATGTGTTTTATTGATTAAAATATTACATTTGTGCCAATTTCCCTTCCCTCTGCTCCCCTCCACCCGGTGGCCCCCCTCCCTCCAGTTGTCCCCCCCTTTTAGATTATGTCCATTAGTTGTGCATACAGTTCCTCCCAACCTCTCTCCGTCTATTCCATTCCCTCCTACCATGATCCCCAATTCCTATATCATCTCCCTCCCTCTCCCCACTCCCCCTCCCTGTTGACCTCCCCCCAATATGCTTCCCATACCCACAGTTCCTTTTCCACTCTCGTTGCCTGTTTAGTTTGCCTTTGTTTCATCTCCCTAGCTTCTGTTTTTTAAACCAGTCCCTTTAACATCTCATATAACAGTGGTTTGGATCTAATGAACTCTTTCAGTTTTATTTTGTCCTGGAAACACTTTCTCTGTCCTTCTATTCTGAATGACAATTTCGCTGGATAGAGTATTCGTGGTTGTAGGTTTTGGATTTTCATTACTTTGAATATTTCTTGCCAGTCCCTTCTTGCTTGTAGGGTCTCCCTTGAGAAGTCAGCTGATAGTCTAATTGGGACCCCTTTGTACATAATTCTTTTCTTCTCTCTTGCTGCTTTTAAGATTCTCTCTTTATCTTTAATTTTTGACATTTTGATTATAATGTGTCTTGGAGTGGTTCTCCCTGGGTCCAGTCTCTTGGGAACTCTCCTTGCTTCCTGGACCTGCAAGTCTATTCCCTTCCCCAAGTCTGGGAAGTTCTCCTTTATTATATTTTCACTCAATTTTTCAAGTTCTAGTTCATCTTCCTCGCTCTCTGGCAAACCAATGATTCTTATGTTGGGCCTTTTATAGCTGTCCCAGAGGTTTCTGATCCTCTCATTGTTGCTTGCCATTTCCTCTCGCTGCATTGGTTGACTGCTTGTTCCTTCTCCATATTCCAGTTTGTTGAAATGAACTCTGGATTTTTTTTCCTCACCATCTGTCTCGTATGTGGTTTTGTTCCTTTCGTTATGAATGTTTTTCCCTTCTTTCTTATCTTTTTCCTGCTCTTTTGTGAATTCTGTAAGCCACCTGATAACAATGGCCCAGAACTGAGCCTCTGACAGGTTTCTTATCTGTTCATCTGTCAGGTTCTCCATCTGTTGTCTGGTGAGCTGTGCCACCGGGATTTCTATAGTTGTCTGCCTCATTTTGACAGATGCGTTTTGTTTTCTTGGGCTGGCTATAGGGGGCAGTGCCTGTGTACGCGTCACAAATCAGCGACCAGCGCCTGTCTGCGACCTATTTCGCAGCCCTGTGGTGCTTTCTTTGGGGGCGGGGGTCCAAGATGGATTCACACAGTTATTCAGCCAGGAGACCGGGATCCGTCCTCCCGCCCCCCTGGGCCTCACTGTTCAAGGCGATGCGGCGGCCGCTCTCCCCAGTGCCGGGGTCGCGCACCGCCAGGGGCTTGACCGCAGCCGGGATTCCTCGCCGCCCGCCGCTCCAGGTGCGACTGCAAACAGCGCTGCCCTCTTTAACTCTTACCTGCCCAAATGGCACCGCTGGTTTATAACTTCATATGTTGGGCTTCCGTGTAGTTTTATTTTCTGGAATTTCTAGTTATCCTTTGTTTTGAAGTAGTTGTATTCCTCTCTAGTTGTAGAGGGAGACCTAGCGTGTCTGTCTAAGCCTCCATCTTGGCCGGAAGTCGAAAATATTTGTTTTTTCAATAACTTTATCTATTTCATGTGATTTAATATATCAGCATAAAACTGTTATTCTCTGATAATTTCTTAAGATCTAATTAACAAAAATAATTTTTTTCTTTTTACTCTGATTAAGAGTATATTGTAGCTTTGGTGTAATATTGATCAATATTCCTAGAGATATGGGCATTTATCTGTATTTTCAGAAAACTATCTCAACTTCACTTAATTATTCTTTAGAATGATTGATTTCTAAGTCACTACTTTTTGTCCTTATATTTATTATATTCTTTTTGCCATTCAATGTGTTGGGGGGTGTTTTACATACTTCTTGTGATGAATGTTTAAAGTATTGATTTTTCAGCCCTTATTTTATGCATGTTTACTATAATTTTTTCTGTAATTAACTGTTTTTGCTGTGTCTACAAATTATGTCATCATATTTATACTATATAGCTTGTCAATATATTTTTAAATTTAAATTTAATCTTTAACTTATAGGTTATAGTGTTTATATTATTTATGTGTGTTATATGTTATATTATTTGGGTTCCAGTTTAAGTTCCAGTTTAATTCTACTGTGCTAAGACAACATTCTAAATAATTTTATTATTTAAAATTCTGTTAACATGATCATGGTTATTGTGGTGTAAACTTGGGCTGTATACATATTATATCTTGGTGGATGTTCCATGTGAACTTGACAATAAAATATTATGCAATTGCTTCTGTGATGCTTTATATATAAAAATAAGTTTCAGCATATCAATCATATTGTTAAATCTTTTATTTTCTTTCTGATATTATGGTCTGATTTTTTTACCATTTACTGACAAAGTGTGTTTAAAATCTTTATTATAATTAGAATTTGTCCTTCTGTTATAGTTATCACTTTTTATTTATGGAGTAAATAAAATATAGTATATTTTTCTTTCTGGAATTTAGCTCTTATCAGTATAAAGTATCATTTTTTAAATAAGTAGGAGAACATCTTGCCTAACCTTTTATTTTATGAAAAATGGGAATAGCTATATTATAATTATTTTGTTTCTGCTAGCATGGTGTATCTTTATTATTATTCTTTTATTTTGAATACTGTGTATGCTTATAGAGAAAATGCATAGTTTGTAAGCAGTATATAGTCATTGACATAGTTTCCTTACAGCATACTTACAATATATAGTTGTTGGTTATGTTCTAATATGTCTAATTGGAATATGTTTTTGATTTACATTTAAAGGATTACATATATTTTTGAAATTAAATCTTTCAGCATATTTTTGTGTGCTCATTTTATCTCTTCATGTTCTCTTGACCTTCTTTTAGATCAATTAAATGTCTATGATTCTATTTAACTCTTTATTAATGTTGTGATTATAATTTCCATCCATTTAATATTTAAGTAATGATTACTTTATGTATATTTTAGTTGTAATAGTATATCAAAACATTTTTTGTATTTTTTAGAATAACAAGGACCTCAGAAACTCTTAAGAAAAATGACTCAAATTCTATTTACCTCCTTCTACCTACCCATTCTGCTGATGAATATTTTAATGCATATCTATTTTAAATGCTGAATGTCTTTACTTTTATTGCTTTTGGCAGCACTGTTATTTTTATTTACCAGCTTACTTACTTTCTTAAACTGTTAATTTTTTTTCTATATGACCACACTCCCATATAGTTAGTTCCATACAGGGTCTTTACTTTTTTGCCTAAAGAATGCCATGAATAATTATTTTAAGGCTTATATTCATATTAACTTCACTACATATTTTGCTTGTGTGAGGTTTTTTTTTATTTTTAAGGAAAACATTACCATTTTACTTAGGTCTGCTTGGATGTATTTTCTGAGTATAGAATTCTTGTTAAAAAAATTCTTGTTCACAATTTTGTTTTTCTCCTCAGACATTCAAAGGTGTCATCTATTGACTTCTAATTTTAATCAGCCTCTAGGTTTTTCTGGATAAATATCTTTCTTTTTGTTGGTAGGCCTGGACAGATTTGTTTACATTTTCTTCTAAAGAACCTCAATAAAAGTGTACAATGTTAACTAGGCTCTCCACTTCTACAGACTCAGAACTGTAACTTCAAGAGCCTCAGCATTATCAGACTGACAGTGCCTTTGCTTATTCTTTTTAAACATCCCCTAGTTGTTTCTAGGACAGACATCTATGTGCATAAATACATATATATTATACATGCATGTATATATGCATACAAATACCATTCAGGGGCTGGAAAATATCATCAGGGAAAATGCATGCTTAATTCAAACTCATTTTTCCTAATTCTCTTCTGTCTGGGAACTTCCCTTCATCAACTCAGAGTCACTTTCAAAATCTAAGCTTTAATTACATTTTTTTTTCCAATTTAGTTACAAAGATGAAAACATCTAGCTACTGTTTCCCACTTGACCTCTATTCTCTCTACTCACTGTACTCCTCTTCCTCTGTCTACAGTCTCTTGGCTGACTTGATTTCTCTCTCCAATCAAGAGAGTTATTTGGGAGAGGAGAGGTAGGAATAATTTTTCACTGAATTTTTCTCAGAGAGAAGTTATTGTAATATCAGCTGCTTGGTCTTGTCCAAAAATATCTTTGTCATAGTCTTTTCATATGCCATCCTAACAGTTCCTTGAATGTTCAACATAGTTTGTGGCATAAACTATTCAATGAATAGTTTAATGTAACATCATGTAAACTACTTTAATAATGCAGCCCCTTAAAACCAAATGTAAATGAGAATCATGGAAAATTCTACAGTATGTGCTTTTGAGAACTCTCTGCCTTGTGGAGTAAATTCTTTTAAGTGAATAACAATTGAAAATATTAACTGTTGTATAAAATGTTTGAAGAGAATCTGACTATAGGATAGACAAGTAAAATAATAATCATAATACAGAAGGTCCATAGACACATGAAAAAATGCTCAACATCATTAGCCATCAGGGAGATGCAAATAAAAACCACAATGAGATACCATTTTACACCAGTCAGAATGGCCATCATCAACAAATCAACAAGCAACAAGTGCTGGTGAGGATGTGGAGAAACCCTACTGCACTGTTGGTGGGAATGCAGACTGGTGCAGCCACTATGGAGAACAGTATGGAATTACCTCAAAAGATTAAAAATGAAACTGCCTTTTGAACCAATGACTCCACTACTAGGATTATACCCGAAGAATCTTGAAACCCCAATTCAAAAGAACTTATGCACCCCTATGTTCATTGCAGCACTGTTTACAATAGCTAAGTGCTGGAAACAGCCTAAGTGCCCATCTGTAGATGAGTGGATCAAAAAACTGTGGTACATTTACACAATGGAATACTATGTAGCAGAAAGAAAGAAGGAATTCCTGCCATTTGCGACAACATGGATGGAACTAGAGAGAATTATGCTTAGTGAAATAAGCCAGGCAAAGAAAGAAAAATACCATATGATATCACCTAATACAGGAAACTAAAGAACAACACAAACAAAGGAACTAAATAGAACAAAGAGCAGAATAGCAGTCAATAGGGGGGAGGGGAGAGGGAGAGAAGGGGGATAAGTAAGGGAAGGGTTTAATTAAAGAGCCTGTATGAAAGACTCATGGACATGGACAACGGGGAGGGATATGATTGTGGGAGAGGGGGTGGGTTGGGTGGGGGAGAGAAATTGGGGGAAAAGGGGACAACTGTAATTGAAAAACCAAAATAAAAAAATAAATAAATAAATAAATAAATATTTGGACGCTCAAAAAAAAAAATAATAATAATCATAAAGTATTTCAATAAGTGCACTTACAGCAAATAATCTGTGAACAAAGAAGACCATTTAATGCATACTGCACTGGATGGACAGTTTGAGATGATTCCCTTGAGGTCAAACTGTCTAAAACCTGAAGGCAAATTAATAATCCAAGTAAAGAATAAGGAAAAGGTCATTATAGACAAGAAAAATGGCACATGTGAAGGCCCAGTGGTATAAAAGTAAATCTAAAACATGAGAAAGGTGCACACAAATGTAACTAAATGCTAGGGGCATAACTGAACTCATTAAATATTAGTCAAATAAATAAATGATAGAATTAGAAATCCTTCACATTTATTAATGCCATAGTAATTAACCCCTCCACATGAAACCTTAAGAGTGGTTCTGATAAATTAGGAAAGATTTCAGGATATAGAGGAAGGTTGATTTATCGAGAAGTAGAACTTTAACCCATATTGACTCATGTTGGAGAAAGAATACCATGCGTCCTCTAACATATCCACTCCTGCAACTCTAGGGGACAGTGTGCTTCATTAGGTCAGCCATTCTGCTAAACACAGAACGGCTTTCTTATATAATAAACATTCTGGATCAAAGCCCAAAACTGCTCTGAGACCATAAGTATGGCTAGATCTCTGTATTTCTTAATGGTACAAGTGGTTTAAGGTACAAATCCCATTTGCCTTTTTGAAATGTTAAGTATCGATGCATTTTTCTAAAATTGCAATGTAAGCAAAAGTCTTTTCCCCTGTAGATAATTTTTGATTGAAGAAGAATTTTATATTATTGTCATATCTCAGTTATCAGTGTTGCCACATAGCCGGACCTCATTAAATTAAGTATATGAAAATGAACCTCAACAGAAAGGCTAAAAATCATAATTTTGTCAACAATGTTTAGGTTACACATTCTGCCTCAAGAAAATGTTCTTGTTCATTTAGATGTATTAAATATAATGTATAAAAGTTCTCAGATCCTCCTTAAAAGTGCCAGAGTTGTAAATATATAGTATACTTAATATTTTATTGTATTTTAAGCATACTTGGTACAATCTCAAAGATGAATTGTTAGAAATCAATAAAAAGTATATATTTTTTAAAAGTTTAACATGTAAAGAAGGCAATGATTGTTCAGGTTTTAAAAGCAGCATGCAAAAACTTTAAAAACTGTAATAAGAAACCTTGCAAACTGTCAGCTTAAACTTGTGATTCAAAGCTAACATTAAAATTAGGATTGCCTTATAAATGCTGTGCAGGGTATCTAAAGAATAATAATTAAAAAAAGAAATAAGTTTAATTGCCAATATGTTACAAGTGAGTTTCCTTTTACTACTTTAAAGTGTTGCCCTATTTTAACATTCTTTTCTAATTAAAAGTCTCATTTTAAGAGCTTAAATGTTACTACTGCTTCACCCTTTTATTTTAAATTATTGTTCTCCACGAGACTGAATATGCGTTTCTCAGGGTACACGCTTCCCAAAATGTATTCATTGGCTAATTTTCTAGGATAAAGACTGCTCTACAGATCTATAAAAGGCAAAGAAGCGCGACGCTGCAGACTTTAAACGGGCATCAATTGTTCACACTCAAACTATGCTTCACAGCCAACTAGGTGTTAAGTCACTACATTGGAAGCTTCCTTAAATGGCCCCATATTTTGTCATATTCCTAAATTATTATAAAATTACCTTGGTACTGATCAATCTGTGATCACAGTTATACTTAAAAGAGAAAATTAGAAATTCTTTGAAATAGTCTACATGATGATTTCTTTAATCTTCAAAAATGGATGCTCTTCTTGCATTCCTGGCTTTATTTAGCAAAGTGAAAAAATACTAACATAGGACATTTGCACTTCCAGAGTAAAGCCTAATAAATAACAATAAAAATATTTTTAAATGAACATTTCCTAAATTACAGAATGGCAAATAAAAGTAATTCAAGAGATGTTTTGAATTTTCAATTGAACTATATGTCTCTGCCTCACGAATAATAAAAGAAACATTCTTATAAAACTATCAAGCAGTTATTCAGGCAGTGAAATACTTTCAAAGTCTAATGAAAGCAGAAATGTAAAGCAGGGGAAATCATTTGAAGTGTAACTTTGAGGAAAGTACTTTAGATATAGTTGTGCTTTTATTTTTCTTCTGCTTCTAAAATAAAGGCATCGAGAAAAAAATCATGTTAGTTCTCTTTGATATATGAGTAAAATAAATCAACAATTTAATTTTAGATTGTGAATGGGTTAATATTTCATATTAAGTAAGGGTTTCGTATGTAATAGTTTGAGGAGAAGCAGTACCTAACTCTACTTTTACATGTAATCCTTATTAGGTATAACTGTATCGTGTATAGAAAATAATTATAGTTCAGACATTGTGCTAGAAGTTTTCTTGAATTTTCTTCTTTGGTCCTCATGACAACTCAATGAGGGGAGAATTACTCATTATCCTCACACTGTGGGTGAGAAAACAGAATTTAGAGAGTGGAGAATCTTACCCAGTGCCAAGCAGCTCAAAGTAGCTGAGAAGGACTCTGAACTAGTGTCTGTCTGCTTCCAGAACCTGGTTCTTATTTTATATCCTACACCTTCTGTCACTTTAGAAAAGTGTTTCTGATAACCTCTACTTTAAGCAGGGAAACTTTATGATACTAGAAGTGAGTGGTATAATAGCATCCCCTGCAGAAATAAAATTGTGTTATCGAGTCGATTAAATAAAAATTTAACCATATAGACACTTTGGAGGGAGAGGTAAAAACTGTTATATGCTTAGAATCTATAATCTATAATGGTTCAGTTTTGTGCTATGTTACTTACCTATGTCATTTTTATGATCAAAACTATGTATCTAATTTTGGAGCAAATAAAATTAAGGACATAAGTGTTAAAGAATTGCCCATTTTTGTAACATTTAATTTTCACATACTTTAACAGTTATTGTAAAGTTGTAATAGTGTAAGTTCCATATACTCTTCACCCACATTTCCTAATTTAAATATTTTGTCATATATGCTTTATCTCTCTCTCTCTCTCGCAATAAATTGTTGCACCCTGTTTTTCATCAGCCTTTTACCAATAAAGCTTAGCATCTATTGTTAAATCTTACTTGAAACAATTTATAATTTATAAATTATATTTATAATATGATGGTCACAGAGTCACAGTTTTCAAAAATTCCCATTATTCTGTCATTCCTGTGACTCTTTCTAAATGAAATTGCCAAGATTTTAACACATTACTCAAGGTCCAGAACCCTGCACTTAACACCTCTTGGATTTTTACTGAGAATAATGGAGGCAGCTAACATGTAAAGCTTGAGGAGACATGCAAAATGAAGCACATTTCCAATGAATAAAAATATATAGCAACCCCTGGTAGTTTTCTAAATCCAATGATCATCCTAGTTTATGGTAGCAATGGGTACTTACTTTCCATACCAATAGAGAGCTTAAGAAGCCGGTCGATGCATAACCCTGAGCAGCAGGCTGTAGGGATCTCCCAGTGTCTGATCAGGCTGGCAGTCAACAGTGTGAGTTGCTGATGTGCTTAATACACCTATTCTGGTTATCAGTTGGCATCTAGAGACCCAAAGACGTTTCTTTTTTGCTCATGGCTTAAAAAAAATAACTAAGAATGATCATTTTAAATTTCACTAAGCAATTTGTGGCAAGTATCAGACCAGATTAGTGATTAGTTTTTTATTGTCTATAAAGAGATAAGATGTGATTTCACTTCTACCAGTTTATACATATGAAAAAAGTTTAAGTGGCCTGATATAGAGTAAGCACACAGTAAACGTTAGTAGCTATTGTTGTGGCAGCTGTTAGGACAGAGGTTCTTACTATAGCAGCAAACACTTCCTGGAAGGGCCAGGACTCAGAAACTGATGGAAATTTGGTCCAATTAGTGCTCTCATTTGTTGCTTAACTGCAGCACCACTTGAATTCCCTACTACCTGATGCTTCTCTGGCTACAAATGCAAGGACCTACGTAGATTAAATAAGGTAGATAAATGATATAGATAGGTAGATGATAGATAGATGATAGATAGATAGAAAGATAGATGATAGAGATATACATTAGATATAGATATAGATATATATAGATATTTAGAGAAATTAAATTAGTTATACATTTCTGATACCTTCTGTCCATTTGCTCGAAAATATATTCTATCTTTATTCTGTCTTGATCTTACATGGCCTCAGTAATATTCCTGCTGGTGTTATTATGACCTCAAAAAGCATATGTGACAGTAAAATATGGGAAGAGAAATTACAATCTGAAAATATTGCTAAACCAGAAAGAAACATGAATGATAATGTGTACATGCATTTTCTGAGTGACTGATTTAGAAGTATAAAGTAAGTAACATTTTTGGCATATATGAATTTAACAGGCTAGTGGGTCCTCAAAAGAGATGCTATGTTTAATTCAGTAATGTAGGCAATTGACTAAAGTGCCTCTTATTTGTTGATTTAGTTGACATAAACATGGGTCTGTATTGGCAATCACTGAAATGAGAAACATTTACTCTTGGAAACTCACTGGTGGGGATGATTCCAAAGGAGGAGCAAACTGTCAATATTCAACCTGTTTTTGCTCTCAAGAATGTCTCCCCCTACCCTTAAATTTCTTCCTGGAAAACTGTATTACCTCAAGCATTGTTTAATCACTGACATGGAAAACTTTTCCTGACTACTGGGGCTACAGTATCTTTTATATTTAGCCAAATTGCAGCCCATGTTACATTATTGTAACATAATAGTTAACAACAAGATCATGGCACTTAATTAAATTTCATGATGCTAGGTTTCTTCACCAGAAATAAAGTGGGGGTGGGGCTTGTTATACATATCTCACAAGCCTATTCCTAAGATTTAAAGAAGCATGTATTGAAAAAGTGAGGAGCATAAAAAGTATGGAAGGGGTTTACCAATATTTTTTGTAGCTAGAACATGTTTATTTTCACATATAAATATTTTTAAAATGTACATGCAGCCAAAGTGAAACAATTTTATTCTTTCTATTCTTAAAATCACATCTTCTGTCATTAAGATAGCAGTGTGCCTTTTTGATTCATTTATTTATAGTCCAGGAAATGCATTTGACCGTGGGAATGCAGAGAGGAATAAAAACAGACACAGCTCCACTCTCACAAAGTTTACAGAGGTTGACCAAGAATTAAGATAATAAGTAAATAAATAAATAGTACTGAACTATGTGAAATGAATGAAAGATATGTTTTCCTGTGAAGATGAAAAGACAGAGTAGGAGAAAGAATAAGCCATTAAAGGAACAGAAGATGATGATGATGATGACAGAAGAAGGATACAGGATTAGTAATAGTAGAGCAGCCAGTGTGGCTGGAGTAGAGAGAAAAAAGTTAAGTCATTTGAGATTATAAGATAAATTTTTAGTGGATGGCATATGCTTAGGACATGAACAGCTTTGCATTTTTTAATAATATTTTTCTTATTCTTAATAACAATGAGGCAAAAACAGCAGATACAGATTAACAGAAACAAGAACAATATTTCATGAGGACAAGGAAGATGTCTTAGTTTCCAAAAGAGGCTATAGCAAAGTATCACAAACAGGGTGTCTTAGCAAAGAAGTAATATATTGTCCCCTCGGGTAGAAACCAGATGTCCGAAATCAAAGGATCATCAGGGCCATATTCCCTCTGACAGTGCAAGGGAAGGATCTGTTCTAGGCCTGTTCTCTTGCTTTTGGGAGTTGTTTGCTGATGGCGGCATAACTGCAAAGTTCACATTGTGTATGTGTGTCTGCGGTTTAATATTCCCCTTTTATAAAGACGCCAGCCTTATCTTAATGAATTTCATTTGTAATAAACCTATTTGCAAATAAAATCACATTATGAATTTGGGTGGAGGGCACAATTAAACTTATAAAAAGGTAAATTTTAATAATACAAAATTAATCTTTATTATCAAATAAAAATGTACTTCTTGTTAATGAACATAAATCTCTATTTATTGTGCAACATTATCTTACTTTTGCAGTTTATATTCCACTATATTTAAGGTCTTTTAAAAGATTTAAATTGATATGTTTACAGATTAAATAATACTATGGATATACTCAATAAATAATATGAAATTAATGCTAGGGTAACTGCATATTTATTTTTCATAAATTGTGTTAGCTTCAACTTAATAGATAGGCTAGGATTATATTGCCTCTTAAATGTTCTCTATATAAAAGCTAAACATAGAACATTTGTCTTAAGATGGCAAAGAGATTCATAGGTATTCCCCCATTTTTCTTGTGAAACAAACACTGCAGAAGAACAAAAAGTATAAATTTTGAAAAATTTGAAATAAAATAAAGCACAAAATTTAGGAGAAAGTGATGCGCAAAACAGGTGATTAAAAATTCTGGAAGAGAAAAGGCTAATGGAATTAAGAGAACACACAAAAAAGACAGAGATAAGAACAAAAAAAGATCTTCACATCGTCGTCGTCGTCGGCAGCCGTCCGTCTCGAGAGATGATGGTGTAGCTTCTTAAGAGTCCATCTGCACCGCCGAGAATGGTTGTGCAGTCCGACTCGGGAGTGACACGGTATCTGTCTCCTCCCGTGTTGAATCGACATCTTGTGATGACGCTGGAATGTCCTCTCCAGTGAAACTGAAGCTACAGAGCCTGGGCAGGGTGATATGGAGGGTCTGCTGTTGCCCATGCAGCAGACCCCCCCTCTCTTCGCAGCTGAAGGGTCCAAGGGAAAGACGGAGTCAATACAGCTTGGTTTCAGGTGCGCCGCAGGAGTTGCCGGTGTTGACTACAACGTCAAACCGCCTTAGGGACTCCGGCTCCGGATTTTCTGTCGGGGTTTACTCCCTTAGCCTTTCCCCTGAAGAGGTATGCCGCAAGGCAGCGGAGGTTTTTTGGAGTCAGAGTTTTCCTTCTCTGATGTGCCCTGACTGGAAGATCGAACCAGCGACACTGAGCTCGCAGGCCAACGCTCAATCCACTGAGCCAAACCAGCCAGGGGTGAGATCTTCACATAGTTTATGGAAAAAAACAAGGACACAGACATTCATTTATGCAATTCAGAAAGGCAAATAAATAAATAAATACATAAAAATTCAAAGCAACATCATACTTTTAATTAATGTTATTAAAAATATTGAGAAGTTACTAATTCAAATAATAAACATTACATTTTGAGCAGCTGAAATTTAAAGAGAAAAAGCATATATATATATATGCTCTTTCCAGAAGGTAAGTTATCTAGTTATGTAATATGAAAAGTGGAGATATTTATTGAAGAAAATAGAAGAAACATTGTACATAGGGCAATGATGCCTCAGTTCCTTTCAAAGTTTTCAAAGTGGACACCTTGGGACCTCACTCAGTTCTCCCAGTCACCATTAGCTGCGCCATCATATTTTCCTGAATCTCACTGATGGTCGGAAATCTCTTCCTTTTCAGGGGCAATTTTAGTTTTGTGAAAAGCCAGAAGTCACAGGGCGGCAAACCTGGGCTGTAGGTGGCTGAGTCACCTGGGTGATCTGATGTTATACTAAAAAAAACTCTGCACAAGATGTAATGCATGAGTGGGTGCACTGTGGAGATGAAGCTGCCAATCACCAGCTGCCCATAGCTGCGGCTTTCTGAATCATCTGAGTAGTTTCTGTGGAAGAATGCTCAAGCTTTGATACAGATTCATTGCTCTATTTGCTTGGTCACTTTGAATGCGACAGCCACATAGTACACATGCTCACTCAACAGTGTCTACAGCCCCCACTGATTAGTAAAGTGAAGTCATCATTGTTCACACATGCTCATTCCAGTCCACTCTCCTTGGCTGCCAGGTTATGTCAATGTCACACAAATCATTCTTGTTGTATTAACAATGGCTTTACATTTTCCAGATCATATATATATATATATTCTATAGAATGACCAGTAGATAAAAGGTTTCCAAATATAAAGGGAAAAAAATAAAGAAAATAAACACACAAAATTGATATATAAGAACAGGTATATAAATACAAACAGAAGAGCAAAGAAAACTAGGAGAATGAATCATATATATGAAATATATACATATACACACACACAAGATATGCATACATTATACTAGCATTATAACAGCTAAGATATAGCTTGGGCCTTTAGATTAAGAGGGATAAAGTGGCTTGGAAAGTTTTAAAAATGATTAAATAAGGAGCATTCTTATACAATGATTTGACACTAAAACACCAAAGATGAAGTAAAAATAAAGTCACATGTTGATAAATTAGTTAGGCATCCTCTAAGATTTCATATCAGAAAATTTTGAAGCCTTAGATAAAATATAAATATAATTTATAAATAACATAAAATAACAAAGTCATTCTACCAGCAGAGCCTTGTCAGCAGTATTGTGTGGTTTTTATAACACCCTGTAAATATGTCCTATGGCCTTCCACAGATGCCAGCCCAAATGTTGGGTAAGCAAAGCATTTGTTACAGTTGGACAATTGATGTTATGTGCTTACAAAAGTCATGTTGCTGCACGTGACTTGCTATCCTTCCAGCTTGTCATCCTTTCAGCAGGTCAGTTAAAATGTGTGAGTGGTGACATCAGTCATATTGTTGATTTTGTATTAGATTTACATCAAACATACATTGTATAACTTGAAGAATATAGTAGATAAAGAAACTAAAGAGATGAAAAAATGCTTGACAAAAGAAAAGATCTTTGCAATCTCTAGTGTAGCGAGGAGTTTGAATAGCCTCAGGCAGTCTGTAACCTTGCACTGATTAAAAATGAAAGTTCAGACCTGTTTTGGGAGAAATTGTTTGTAAGTATCCATGTTTACATTGATGTGAGAAAACAGTAATTGTAACAAAAGTTATACAACCAAAAAGTAGATCATTAAAAATAAAATTTTATACTGTGAAAATATGCATATTTTTATTGATGGTAGTATGTTATAATCCTACAGGCTTTGAGATTCTCCAGTGTCTCAGAAGTTTGCCTCTTGTTTCAGGAGGGCCAGAAACAGCTCTTGGCCCCTGGGTAGTAGACAAGACAGGAGATCTCTGCTCACCCTTCATTTCTGCTCTCCTAGGGCCTCCAGGAAGACTAAGGTCTCACAGGGTCTTCACCATGTGAAGAGTCTCACGAGAGAGACTTCTAATGTTAATTCAGTGTTACATGGGCCTGGCCTTGGATGAAGCGCACGCCACAGTGAGGGGCGAGAGAGATGTCGGTTTCCAACAGAAACAGCTGTTCCTTCCAGCTCAGGAAAATCTGTTGGCAGGGAATAGTGCAGGACGATTTTTTTGTTAGAAAAAAGCAAAAAAGCACACCACAGAAAAAGGGACCAATCCTATTAATATACAACTGATGGTCCATGCCTCTTAAGAGAAGGGAACCAAAATCCTGCTTCCTCAAGTCTTGCCCATTGTTACCAAAGCGGGAGTGCTACACCTCTCCCCAGTAAGGCTGCAACCCCACCTAGTTACAGGGCTCTAGTCAGTCACTGGCCCAGGCCACTGTCCACTGCGACTGGCTTAAAACCTGGAGTTATAAAAAGAAAGTTTATTTATGTTCTTCTCTAGGCGAAGGTCTATAGCTGCCCACGTCAAAACCCTGCTAGGCCACTGGAACCTGGGAACTGGGACACCCTGAAGAGAAGTTGATTCTTCACCCAAACAGCACCACCACCACCCACCCAACACCCTGAGTGCCCATGAATCTACAGGGGCCTTTCTTGTTGCCACAACGACTGAGACAGTGTTACTGGCATTTAGTCTAAAGGGACAGCGATTCAATACACCCAACAGCATCTCTGCTAAGAATCATTATGGACAGAAGTAGTTTGGTTTTCTTTTGACTTATGTTTTCCTAAATGAGTGTAGCATTCCCCTGGGGAAAACACTTTCAGACAGAACCAAACAGCAGACATGAGAAGTACAAAGTAAGTTTCCCTCTTATCTGGGACCCTGCCTCAAAGTTCTGTACTTCTGAGCAGACACTGCTACTATTCTTTCGCATATCCTTCCAGAAACATTCTATGTGTGTACAAGCTTCTGTGTATACACCCTTCCCCCATTCAAAGTATGACTCTCCACAATGTTTTTTTCATTGTGTATACTGCAGATTTTTCGTAGCAGTACACATCTACCTGCCCCTTCTTTCACTGGCTGCATTCTAGTCGACCAGATGGCTGTGCCTTCATTTAGTCAATCAGTCCCCATCTGATGGTCCCTGCCATTGGTTCTTTTTTTTTCCCCCACCATAAACAATGCTGTTCTGAATGCAGATATCAGTACTCCTATATCTATAGAATGAAGTTATAGAAGCAAATTGCTAGGTCAAAGAATATATACTTTTTAAATTCTCTCAGATACTGCACAACCAACAATGTATAAGACTGCCCGTGGCACTGTATCCTAAAAACATAATGTATTAGCGAAAATTTTTATCTAATATGCAAAAAATGATGACATACTGCCATTGTAATTTAATTTGTATTTCTCTATTAAGAATGTGATTGGGGCATCTTTTCTCTACATTTTTATGTTCATATGGTGTATAAGTCTTCGTGGTTACCTGTTTCTCCAAAAAACAGTTTATACTCTTTGCTCATTTTTTAATTTGGATTAGTGGCCTTTTCATTTTTACTATTTGTTGACTGTGAGCACTTTACCTATAAAAGAAATTAACCCTTTGTTATATGCTATAAACACTTTTCCCAGTACATCTTTTGACTTTATTTTTTAAACTTAGAACTTTTTAAATTTATCAATCTTTTCTCATATTGCTTCTAAACTTTCTGTCAT
Organism: Furipterus horrens; assembly: GCF_987537825.1. Classification (NCBI taxonomy): domain Eukaryota; kingdom Metazoa; phylum Chordata; class Mammalia; order Chiroptera; family Furipteridae; genus Furipterus; species Furipterus horrens. Next base: position 17,405,062 of record NW_028327171.1, read on the forward strand.
GCTTAGATTGTATTTCATGGTTTAAAATATATATTCTCACTTCCACCCAAGCTAGCAGCATAGGTAAACGCGGCTCACCTCCCACAACCATTTCACAATTACAACTGAACTACAGAACGACCATCACTAGAACCATCAGAAATCGAGTTGAACAGAAGTCTGACAACTACGGAATTAAAGAAACCACATCCATCCAGACTGGGAAGAGGGGCAGAGATACGGAACAAGCTGGTTCCACATCCACGTGTGGTAGATAAAAATTTGGGAGGGATATCTCCAGGGCAAGGAGTCCCAGCCCCACAACAGGCCCCCCAGCCCAGTGTTCCAGTGCCAGGAAGATAAGTCCCCATAACTTCTAACTGCAAAAACCAGTGAGAACTGAGTTGGTGGAAGAAATTGCTGAAGTCCTAAGTAGTTCCTCTTAAAGAACCCACACATGAATTTATTCAGACGTACTCCCTCTGAGCTCCAGCACCAGGGTATCAGCTTGAAAAGCACTGGTGGAATACAGGGAGGAACTTAAGTGCCTGGTATCTAGGCAAGAGCTGGGGGAAAGCTTTCTCCCAGATAGAAAGATAGGCAGAGGCCAATGTCCCTTTTCTGAACCATCCCCCCACAGAGCCATGGAGCTAGCAGGCAGGTGGCATATCTGAGACTCACTGTTTTCCCTGCCCTGGAGATCCCCTGAGACTCCATCCTACTCAATTTATAGCCCACCCAAGCTGTTAACAGTGACTTTTCCATATGAATGGCTGGTCTTGGCTCATGAAGCACAACTTCCTATATCGTCTCCAAAAACCAACAGCTGGCCTTTGTGAGTTCACAGCCCTCATACCTCTTGCTAAGTGGCCCCAGGCCTGGCACTAGCAGCAGCCAGCCTAGATTCACAGCTTGGCTCCACCTGGGAATCTCCAAGCCCAGCACAAGTAGCAACCATCTCAGATTGCTTTATAGCTCAGGCAAGGTGGCCCCAGAGAGTACAAAGGTAGGGGTTGACCTTGGCCTGCAACACCTGGGAAACCCCAGAGTCTGCATACCCAATGGACAGTTATAGACAACGTAGGAGTCCCACCACCCTGCCCCTGTACAGCTGACCCTTTACAGAAGGTGGAGATTGGTGGTCAGTGGTCACAGCCAGTCCTTGCAGCTGATGGCCTGGGTAAATCCCTCCCATTGACCTGCCAACAGCAATCAAGGCTCAACTACAACAGGAGGGTATACTCACCCCTAAATTTTTCTCCTTTTTAAAAAAAACTAGATTTTCTTTCATTCTCTCAGCTTCCCATTCCCTGCTCCTCCTATTCCCCCCCTTCCCCCATGAAGCAGGGCACCCCCTGAACACTGCCTCAGAACATTCTAGTGTTCATGCTGATTTCTAAAAACACTTTAAGTAACATTGATTGCCTTTTTTTCTAATCAGAAAAGCAACATGTTTATCATAGACAATTTGGAAAATTCAGGAAAGCAAAATGAAGAAAGTAATGATCAAGAAAGGCGGTATCCTTTTCTTCTACATCATTGTTTTCTCCATCTTTGCAGCCATAAACTCCTTTATTCCACTTTTTATATCTTTGAGAATCAGGGAGTTTGCACACAGGTAGTTGGAGAGTCCTAGTATTCCATGTTATAAGTACCAAAGTCCAGCAGGCAGCTGGGATCTGAGACCTTGCAGGGTGAGAGAAGGCATTGCATCTCTGGAGGACACTTGGCTCTAGTCACCTACCCAGCAGAATGCTTTCTGCGAGGAAGGAGCAGAAGGAGTGGTGTGCACTAAGCTGGGCGGGTGTTCTTCCTCCCTACACCTGGCCAGTTTTCACTCTTGGGGAAGAGGTGGACGTCTGGGGATTTTTGTCCTCTTCCAGAATTCAAGCTCTGTCACCCTGGCTCTTCCTCTGTGTCCTTTTGTTTTTAGGGTGGAACCTCTTTGTTGTCAACTACTGACTGTTCATGCTGTTGAACCTTTCAAAGAAGAATTGGGATCCAGAGTGAGACTCCTTCTGTCTGAAGTTCTGGACTTTTGCCGTTGTCTGGTTTCTGGCAGATATTGACAGTAGGAATTAAGTGGCAGAGAGATTTGATTTCACTTTAGTTTCACAGGGACCCAGTCCCTGGAGCACTTCTTGAGGATACCAGTGAGAAAGCCCAAAAGAGATTGTCTTAATTTTGATGACCCTCAGAATTAAGGCTTCAGGCAAACTTTTCATTTTCATACATACCCTTCTGTTGGTCATTATTATGTTGAGAGATGAGAATTTATCAGCTTTTATAGTTTGTGCCATTTTTGTGATATCATCTGTGTTTCTACAAAGACAACTAGCTATTGGGCTTGGTGTTGTAGCTATAGGGGAGGAGGGAGCTTTGCAATGTTGCCTTGCTCCCAATTTCTTTGATTTTGCTACTCTGTTATCTTTTCCTATAATTTAGATCGAGGTACTTTTATTCCCAAGCCCTGGCTGGTTTAGCTCAGTGGATTGAGCGTCGGCCTGCGAGCTAAGTGTCGCTGGTTCGATCTTCCAGTCAGGGTACATCAGAGAAGGAAAACTCTGACTCCAAAAAACCTCCGCTGCCTTGCGGCATACCTCTTCAGGGGAAAGGCTAAGGGAGTAAACCCCGACAGAAAATCCGGAGCCGGAGTCCCTAAGGCGGTTTGACGTTGTAGTCAACACCGGCAACTCCTGCGGCGCACCTGAACCCAAGCTGTATCGACTCCGTCTTTCCCTTGGACCCTTCAGCTGCGAAGAGAGGGGGGGTCTGCTGCATGGGCAACAGCAGACCCTCCATATCACCCTGCCCAGGCTCTGTAGCTTCAGCATCATCACAAGATGTCGATTCAACACGGGAGGAGACAGATACCGTGTCACTCCCGAGTTGGACTGCACAGCCATTCTCGGCGGTGCAGATAGACTCTTAAGAAGCTACACCATCGTCTCTCGAGACGGACGGCTGCCAACAGTATGTTATATTCAAATCTGAAAAACATAGTCCAGAAACATAAAAATCACTGGCACTGTTTTTTATAAAGGAAAACATTGATCTTCTATCACTTCCTTATGTGCCATGTTGAAAACTCAGTGAGTTTAAATAAACAGTGAACTTAAATATATATGAGATGTAAAATATTATATATTTAATTCATCTGATGCTTTCATTTACATAATGTGGTGCTGCTTTTACATGCATTCTTATCAAAGTATGATGTTGATTATAAGTGATGATATTTTAAAATAAATATATTTCTAAAAAATATATTAAAAATCAGTCAGTGAATGAGGGCAGAAAAAGTGAAATAAAATATCTTCATATTAATTCTTCTTGGTCTCAAGATAAATTTTATTTTGAAAAAAAATGCTCAAAATTAATTTTTTTTCCAAAATTTTAGTATGTATTAGAATGTCTGCATTCCATCCAATTAGAGTCATCATCTTTTAATGAAAAATAAAGGGGAAAGCAACTTGTTTTCTTTTTTCAGTGAGAACATTGTCATAGAATGGGAAAAATGTAAAAACCTAAAAAATATTAAAGGGTTGAAAGTTTAATGAATTCTAATCATTCAAAAATGCTGCCAAGATCACATTACATATTTAATTATGAAAATAAAAATTAATTAAATATAAAATAAATATTCCAAGAGCAGAAGGAATAATGGAAACATTATTTGTTACTGAGGTTAGCTGGAACTAGGTATAACTGTTAGACTGTCTTACACATAAACTTTCAGTGACTTTGAAAAAAAAATCTGTGTATATGTAGCATATAAAAATTACACATATACTTGCTATAATGGATTGTTCCTTTATAAGTTTCTTTCAACTAACTTATACAAGTTTTCTTTGTATTGTCTAGTTTGATTTTTTTTACTGTTCAGCTATGTAAATAACTAAAATAAGATATATCATTATGCATTATCAAAAACTTGAGTATATTTTCTTATATTAGAATTTCAAAAAAGGAAAGAATACTCTAACTCCAAAGAGGTATCAGATTATAAAGTTAATTTGAGGTAATTAATGAGTATTGAGTTCAGATCAATTAAATAACAATATCACATTTATCAATATTTAGAAAAAATGTTCACTGAAACAATATTAATTAATCTTCACAAAAATCCTATAAAGTACAAAAATATAATCATATGTTATTGGTAAGCAAAATTTTATTAAATAGAATATTAATAAATTATTTGTTTGAATGCCACAACTACATATATATATGCATATATATATATGGCCCTTGGCTGGTTTGGCTCAGTGGATTGAGCATCAGCCTGCGAGCTAAGTGTCGCTGGTTCGATCTTCCAGTCAGGGCACATCAGAGAAGGAAAACTCTGACTCCAAAAAACCTCCGCTGCCTTGCGGCATACCTCTTCAGGGGAAAGGCTAAGGGAGTAAACCCCGACAGAAAATCCGGAGCCGGAGTCCCTAAGGCGGTTAGACGTTGTAGTCAACACCGGCAACTCCTGCGGCGCACCTGAAGCCAAGCTTTATTGACTCCGTCTTTCCCTTGGACCCTTCAGCTGCGAAGAGAGGGGGGGTCTGCTGCATGGGCAACAGCAGACCCTCCATATCACCCTGCCCAGGCTCTGTAGCTTCAGCTTCACTGGAGAGGACACTCCAGTGTCATCGCAAGATCTCGATTCAACACGGGAGGAGACAGATACCGTGTCACTCCTGAGTCGGACTGCACAGCCATTCTCGGCGGTGCAGATGGACTCTTAAGAAGCTACACCATCGTCTCTCGAGACGGACGGCTGCCGACGACGACGATATATATATATATATATATAATATATATATATATATATATTATACACACACACACACACACACACACACACACACACAGGTGACCCACATAAAATAAAATTATATATTTGGTTTACTGAAATCTAAAACAATTCAATTATTATGTAAAAAAATATGTGAAGTCCCAACTTTCCCAACACCCTTACTGAAATAACATTGCCAAATGACTAAAGTAAATATAGTGTACTAGTAAATTAGAATTAAGGGTTGGGAGACAATGAAACTTCAACCTTGAATACATAAATTTAATTACATTAATGAATATGAAGTATTGATAAAGATTTTCTAAATGTAAGCACAACAAAAGTACCTGCAACTTACATAGCACTAAAAGGGAATATGAAGTCACTCTTCCACTTGAAATACCAGAAGGACAGGACATTTGGTAAGTGGGGTCGATATGCAGGATTTATCTGTGAAGTTGTAACAAGTGAGGAATTTAACTCCTGGGGAATTAAAAAATGTAGAGCAAGTCTCTAAAGAAATTATGTAAGCAACGGTTTTTAGGACTATGGGTCAATATTTATGAAACAGCATGTATAAGGGAGAAGGCACTGGTTTTCTAGGGAGCGCTCTTAAAACGGAGCTGTTCAGTTAACATGCAGCTTTATCTGAATAAATGCGCCAGTAATTTTTTTCTTAAGATGCTACAAAAGATACAGACTGCTATAGTAGACTAAAGCAAAAGAAGCACAGTCTGTTTATTTTAAATAAAGAATACAGTACTTTATACTTAAATACAAATGAACAAACAAGAATACAACTTTCAGTATGGAAGAATGAAGAGAAATTATATATTGTTAGAACTCATCTAGATGTTTATAACCTATTTTATGAAGGCATAGAGCCTAAAAATCAGATTAGGTAAGGAAAGAAGAAAAATTGTATTTTAACAACATATTTTATTGCTATTAGTGAAAAAGAGTAGTAACCCAAAACAATGATTGGGTATGCATACCGTCAATTATTCAAGAAATATTTGTATAATAATAACAAAGCAATTTGTCTTCTTCATGAGAGATGAGACAGTTCTTTTTTAACAAATTAATATGTGACTTTTGACAAAACTTTTAACTTCTGTTGTTTAGATAACTTCTGTGTATAATGCCTGATGATTGGTACTAGTTACCACTGTATTTTCCAGTGTTTTTTTTTAATTATTATTTAGCCACGTAGATACATATATAATATAAACTTGTTAAGATAGCACTTAATAACTAGAGGTTTTCATATTCTGCTTCTTATAGTAAGCTATTCAGACAGCTGTCAGAATTAACGTTGGGTAATTTATAAAGTATTTTATTTCATTAAAATAATAGGAATGTTCTGGTGATGGAAGAAAGTAATTTCTGGACTATTTTCCTCATCTATTTAAGACAAATGAGCTTAAATGACAGGAATAGAAATGCAATTGATATTGTTGTGTTAAAATTTTGGATGAGCGCATTTGATATTCAATCAAATCATTCTGTCAGTACCAATTTCCTATAGCATTTCATATTCTAGTAGCAATTAGAATTTTGCCATAATAATCTGACCTTCTATAAGCTAGGAATAAACCAGTGCATCAGTTTCAAGAAAACAAGTGGTACTTTCGATTGGGTAGTATTTTTCCATTCAAATTTTCAATTTTCTAAGAACAAAATTACATTTTAAACATAATTAGACACAAGTTAACAATAAGTGGTACTCTTTCCTTTTTTTATTTTTAAATCTGCAGTTTTACATCTGTTTTGTATGAAGATTTTATATATGCATAGATATGTTAGTGGACACTCTATTCTCTTCTTTTAACACTTTAATATCTCCAATACATAATTTTCTAATTACCATGATTGTTAGTTATCTATTGCTACATTATAAATTATATCCAAACAGAATGATAACATTTATTATCTCACACGTTCTTGAGTCAGCAATTAAAACATGATGTCTTTTTATGCCTCTAGGTCAAGATCTCTCATGAGGTTGTAGTCCAAGTATTGACTCAGCTACAGTGTCTACTTGGGGGACCTGCTACATCTAGACTTGGATGGCCTTGGTTGCTCGTCACTTGGAGCTCTGAACAGGGTTTCCTCATGACATAGTAGCTGGACCCCTATCCCACAGAGAGGACAATCTGAGGAACAGTGAACGGGAGTGCACCCAAGACAAAAGCTACAGTGTTTTAATTACATGATATCTAAATTGGCATCTCATTATCTCTGCCCTATACTATTTGCTGCATACAAGTCAATAAATTCAGGCATTACTTAATGAGAGAGGATTACACAGTGTGTGGAGGCCAAGAAGTGAAAATCATCAAACTCCATCCTAGGTATATAGGTATATTTATAATTAGAATGTTTATCTGATGGGACACCTTCCACTAATATATCCTTGTTTGGGAGTATCTTGAAGATCCTGACTATCCTTGGACCATTATTACTTTATTTAATGTTCATAAGCTTGCCAAGTTACCAAAAGAATAAAATTTCTATTGCCATTTGATTTAAATTCCATTGAATCTATAAACCTAGTCACAGGATTGATCTTTGTAATTTTAATCATTCTTATCTGTGAAAATGGATTAAATATATTTGATGTATATATTTTAAAAGTCTTCCCATAAAGCTCCAATATTTTTTAAAGTTTTTATATTGTGGTTGATTCATAAATTGTTCATTTATGTATTTATGTAGTTATTTATTTAACATCTAGTATTTCCATTTTTTTTACTAAGGCTGTGGATAAAGAATTGAACAAAACCGATAAAAATTCCTACCTTTATATAGTTTATATTACTTTAAAAAGAGAAAGATAGAGCAAGAATGTAAACCAAGTAAGTGCAGGGTATAGTAGCTTAGATGGGGACAGTACTGTAAAGCAGGGAAAGAGAGAAAGAGTGAGGAAAGAGAGGTGCTGTAATTTTAAACATCTGGGTTAAGTATCTCCCATTGAGGAGTTAACATTTTAGACAAGACATGAAGTTGAGTGAGCAAGCCAGGTGAGTACCAGTGGGGAGAGCTTTTGAGGCAGAGAGCCAAGGATGTGACAAACCCTGGAGGCCTGTGCAGGTTTGATTTGATTTAAAAAATTAATGAGGCTTTTGTGATAAGATCAGAGAGAACCAGTGGAAGATGACAGCAAATCTGAATGGAAGTCAACTTTTCCAGGCCATTTTTTATTTTAATAGCCACTCATTCTTCTTTAAGTGGGATAGGAAGCCCATGAATGGTCTTAGTATTTATTAGGATCCCTGTGGAGGTTAAGTAGCTAATAACAATAGAGAATAAGAATGTACTCCAAAGTATAGTAATAAGTGTGTTGATAAGTGATTAAATTATTGATACATTTGAAAAGTATAACCAAAACCATTGAGACAGACTAGATATAGCTTATAAATTAAAGAGTGATGTCAAAATGATCCTTGAGAAATTTTACATCAAAACATAAAAAGGACTTATTTTCCATCATCTGAGAATATGGAACATTTATAAAATGTCCAAGTAAATTTAGTTAAATATCTAATTAAATTCTAGACTTCTGCATTAATCTTGAGGTCTTCTATTTGGTATAAATACAGGATTCCACCTTTCTTTTTTTTTTTAAACACTGCTTGTATTTTGGGTTCCATATTTTCTTTATTTCATTTTTGTATATTCCTATATTTTTTGTCAGAAGCCAGAAATTAATTTTGACCTCCACAAAATAAATCAAAATACTTATCTAAAAGTGAATGTTGCTCTGCAGAGAAATAGAATGATATGATAATGGGATAGTAAGTAGTTGGCTAAGAAAAGGCCATTTTGTGATGGGGACATTAAGGCCGAGACAGAAAAAGTAGGATGCAAGTTCTATGAAATGCAAGGGAAAGCATATTTCAAGGAAAATAAGCAAGTATTGCAAAGGTCCTGAGGCAGGAGCAATCAGGAACATTTTCAAAAATCCAGAATAGGTAATTAAGGGAGATAAAAGCAGGGCCTGCCATGCAGGTTTCATAATACAATTTAAAGTGTTGGGGTTTTATTCTTACTACTTAGAGAAACCATTGAAATAATCTAATAAGGAAGAACAAATGATTTTGTTTTAATAAGCTTATAATAATATTTCAAAAAGTTTATAATGAATGGCTATGTGGGAAGTGAATTGTAAAAGCCAGAATAAGAATTAAAGAAGACAATAAGTGTGTACTATAGTAGTCTAGGGAAAGATAAGGGTGATGTGAATAGTTGTAGTAAAGATAAAATATTTTAAAGGTCAAGATTGAAGAACATGATGATGGTTGAGATAGGGGTTGGAGAAAGGGAAGAACCAGGAATGTTTTGTTGATTCTTTGTTGGGTAAATGTGATACAATAAACAGAACTAGGAAAAACTGAGGAGACACATATAGCTTGGGAAGGCCGAAATCAATAATTCTATTTTGTGTTATGTTAATACCAAGATGTTTTAGATTTTCAAATGGAAATGTCGAAATAATTTGTACATGCAATGGTGGAGATCTGTGGAGATAATGGAGCTGAAAATCACAGATTTGGGAGTCAATAGTATTTATAGGCATGGAAAAATGTGTTCAAAAGAAGGGTGAAGTTAGAGAACAAAGACAGGCCTCAACCAAATTATTCTTTTAAAAATCATAAGAACTTATGTATTCAGCTAATTTGAAGGGAAAATACTTCAAAATACTCTAGTAGCTGTATTAAAGATAGAACATTTTTTCTCCATAATGAACTTGAAGGAACTTTAAATACATATGCTTATATCTGCAATCATAATGCTGTTAATATTCAGTTCCTAACACGTTTATATTTATTTATTATTCCAATTTTTATTTGCTCAATCTTTCAAGCTACACTTTCTCTTACAGACAGTCTCTAATATTGAGTGACCTTTTTCTATAACAAACTGCTCTGAAATACTAACATGCTACAATGTCAAATATCTTACACCGTCTTCTTTGTACTTACTTTGTATTAATCATTCACCCAAAAGGTTTTCCTATTATTTAAAAGGTCATAGACCTTTAGAACCATTATTATTGTTTCCATTATCACTATAATATTATGTCATTACTAAATACATATTTTTAAGAAACATGATTAAAAACTTCAGATAAAACTAGCCTATACAATTGAATTAATTGTGAACATGTTTAACTGAAAACACATTTATTACTAGAGGGAAACATTGTGGGTCAGAATAAAGTTAGTTAGAAATGTCAGGGAGAGGATGGAGGTGGAGGGGTTGAGCAAAAAGGAAAAAGGACTCATGGGCATGGCCAACAGTGTGATGACTGCTGGGGGGAGGGCAGAATAAGGGGACAAAATGGTAATGGGAAAAATACAATAAAGATTAAATTAAAAAGAAGCATCAATTATAAACAATTAAAATTCTAATGTTTAAAAAAAGAAATAAATAAATGTGAAGGAAATCAATGTAGGATTTTAGCTAATGCAGAATATATGAGGGTCTATGATTATTTGGTGACCTGCATGAAAACAAAAGGTTTTGAATCTTAAGGACAAAGTTTGTTTTCAGCTGTATTTCATTAAATTCCTTTAGAACAATCATGTTGGAAAGTAGAATTGGCTAGTTCACTTTCCTGCAGACCCAAGGCTAATCCTCTTAATGTCAGCTGAACAGGTCACAGAACTTCACTCTTCTTCTTCTTTCCACTAGTGAACGCATTTGTTCTGTGTTAGACAAGAGGCTCTTTATTAGGATTTTACTTCTTCTCTAAAAGGAGCTTTTGATGTGCACATGTCCATGGTTTATAATTTAGCCTTAAAATGGAATATTTAATTATTTTGCATATATAACACTTCTAATAATTCATATATACACAATCAGAAGTCAGACACTGATCCTGTTTTCAAAGTAAATTGCAAAATGTACAGGCCAAAACCTCAACATAACTTTATTAGAATGTCACATTTAACCATTTTGATTTCTAAAATTAAATTTAAAGAATAAGGGAAATATCACTCTTAGAAAATCTTTTTGTATAACATCAAAATATTGTGTCTAAAATATTGTGAATGAAATGGAGCTGGACAACATTAGTGAATTCTTTATGATCCCTGTACTTTCTTAACAGCAAGTACACAAATGAAACATATATCTGAGCATCTATTGCTCTGCCACAGGTTGTAAGATTTTGTGTATGTTTGATGCTTAATTAGTAAAAGCATTAGCAGAAATTATTCAAGTGAATATATTGATGAATTATTAAAGTTAGTCCAGTGGAACAGCAACAAAAATGTATATTAAAATGTGGGCTAGCTGTGAACAGCATTTAGGTGGGTATAATGTTGATTCAACCGAACAGTTATAATGCAATGCTATTTATAAAATGGCTAGGGCAGACATCTGTGTGTGCATGTGTGTGTGTTAGTGTACGAGCGCATTTCATGTTAGGGTGTGTGTAAATGTTGGATGTGATAGTATAATGCAAGGGATATAACGGTCAGCTTCAGAAGAAGAGGATAAAAAATGAATGCCTAAAACTATTTTTAAAAAAGGATAAAAGAAAAAAAAAGAATAGTAGAAATGCATTATTTATAATGTGCTTTTAAACACCAATAAGTATGTCATTGAAAAATATTTTCTTAAATACCAGGAGATAATTTTACAATGAGTTGAAGGTGTTGCCTTTGGGAGGTAGGAATCCAAAGGGGAAAAGAGTGTTGGGGAAAGAATTGTTATTTTGTTTGGTTTTGGTTTTGGCATGACTTTGATGTAGCTACTTCATGTATATCATTTCATAAACTTGTGATTTACATATGTATGGAGATCTTGCCAACTGGTTTTATACAAACTAACTACGGCAACAATACTGTTTTGGCTCAGCCAGGTGGTATCCCAAGCACTGGGCCTGACCCAAAGTCACTTTATTTCATATCCTCACCGAAGGTCCCTCACCTCCCTGCAGTGTGCCCTGTGACCCCAAGATTTATGCATCTACATCACCCTCACACGTACCACATGGAGGAGTTTTGACCAGTGAGAGACAACAGCCAGCAGGTATATTCTCCTTCCACTCAAGGGCCGGATTGTCAATAGGCAAAGTAATACACACTGCTTCTCAGAAAAAAAATGGTTTTACTTGATATTAAGTTCACAGTACCCACCGTGGTAACACTTGGTTCTTTGTTTTATTTTTCACTCTGAAATTCCTTGCCTCACTTACATTTTCTCTCTCTGTTTTTTTTTGTTTTTCTTTTTTTTTGTACTGTACTTCCTAGTAAAGTGAGTGGCCTATGAGTGGTTGTCTCAAGTTCTGCTTTTTGAAGAACCTACAATAGAACAGCTGGTAACAGAAATGAACTGGTGACAAAATGTGACGTGTATTCACACCAGTAATGCTGAGGATTTCGGATTTGTTAGATAAGGATGTAATGTATGTAAGTGGATGGAGAGGTGTTGGATATAAGGGAATGGTGACACCTGAACGGTATGAGGGCGATGATCTTGGTGACATTGGAAGGCTTACAGAAGGAAAGTTATAGGGTCGGGGCAGCCAACTGAAACTTGAAGGTGTGCTGTAAAACTGTAAAAGCAAATAGCTCTGTGGCAGCTTTTGAGTAGCTTTTCTCATCTCTTACAGGCTTCAGCAATTTGTATTAAAAATTAAGCCACAGACCTAATTGTAAAGGTAACAAAGCTGACAATTAAAGTTCATAGCCAGTCTTTACAATGCTCCTGTTTTATTATAATCCTCAGATAAATAAATATTAGGAACTTGGGACCAGACAAAGAGATTGAGCAATTGAACCTAAAAATACTGAAATATTATATTCCCCTGAACTCTCTGGGCCAATATAAACAACTCCCAATTTTTAGTACTACATATGAATAATGTCTTCAGGCCTCAATATGTGCAATGACTTGCTGGGACGCAAGTTTCTCACAAGGCCATGCGTTTTCTCCCCAGTATCTGTCTGTATCCTCCCTCAGTGCCTTCAGCCTGTTAATCTGGTTTACCCTTCAGAAGAACTTTGGTGGTTCATTCAGCAAAGTATGAAATCGGGTCATAGGTCCTACAGATGACCTGACTGGAAGAGCAGAAGAATGAGAAATGGAATATAAGCTTTGATTGTAGAGAACATGATATTGCTCATGATTCTACATACTGGAGGGACAATTGAACCTAGTCCTTATAGTTTTCTGGAATGTCTCCATGAAAATTAAATGTGATGGTAGTGTAAAGTGGATGATAATGACATAAATACTTGATTGGAGTATTGACTTGCAAAATATTTTTAGCATGTAATATTTAAGAATTCTGTTCCCAAAAGACACACCCTTTACTGTGGAAACAAAAAATGCTCTGGTGAAGATACCAGTGGTACATGAGGGACTGCACAGTGGTTCTCTTCTATAGACAAGAGTTTGTAGGGGGTGCTGCTGCTGTGGAACTTGAATCCACAGTATTAAGGAAATGCAGAATGGCAGCATTTAACTGTCAAAAGCAAGATGGAAATGATTGCCATAGAAGATAGGATAACCGGAGTGGTAATCGGGATGTTTCACTGCCAGTGATCTGATAGATGAGGTTAAAACTTCATGGTGCTCCTAGAAGCATGATAGGTAGACAGTTAACTACAGTGTTTCCTGAATTGTTTAAATTCAATAATAATTAAAGAATCAACAAACAATAACAAAATAACAAGAAATGGTGAGCAAAAAGCTAATATCACCACAACATGAAAAGCCATCTCCCATCCAGTGTTGAGATGTAATTCACAGTTTCTGATAAAAAGTGCTGAGTCTTCTGCATGTATGCGACAGGTACTCCTCAGAGCCTAACCAAAATATAAATAGGCAGTTGTAAACTGTTAGATTTTGAAACTTAGTTGGCACTCTATAAGCACACTACAAATATTACACAAGTCAGATAATTAAATAGACTTAATAAATTCCACAGAACATACTATTATATATGGCTTCATTGAAGATGAAAGTATGAATATAGACAAGTTTTGAAGACCAGAAGATTCCCAGGCATACTTCCCAGGGTTCTTTTTTATAAGGTTCTTTCTTTATCTACAGATTTTAAATGACTAAAATTTGTGTGGCGAATTCTGGTTTTAGAAAGAACTTTAAGTTTCCAGCAAGGTGTTTTTTGTACTTCTTGTAACATGGCCACCAATAAGCAAGCCAGCTTTGGGAGCCACTGCAAAAATTTAGAAATTTAAATAGCATGTTATAAATTAGTACTTAGCACATTGGACATCAATTTTGGTTAAATATAAGTAAGAGAATTTCAAGCTTCCTCAGAGATAAACAGGGGGCAGTCTCAGTCCAACTGTAAAACTATGTTATATTAGGACCTAAAACACTATCAAATTTTCTAGTATGTCTGTTAATGAGTAGAGTTTTGGGTCAAGCCTATATCACACTGTGATCACCTTGAAAGGATATATTTACTACCTGATAAAATTTCATTTCTATTTTTTATTTGGCCATGTCCAATCTACTGATGAACCCATCAAAGATAGTATTCATTACTATTACTGTGTTTTTTATTTCTAGCATTTCTTTTTTATTCTTTCTTAGAATTATTATTTGTTCACTTTTTAATTTCTATTATGTTCTTGGAGGCTGTCTTTTTTTCCATTTAAGCTCTTAATGTATTGATTATGGTTATTTTAAAGCCTGTAGCTAATAAATCAAAAATCTGTGTCATATCTGATGTAGGCTTTGTCTTTGCAGACTAAGTTAAGGGTTTTGGTTTTGCTGTTTTCCCTTGTTTTTAGTATGTCTTATATTTGCCGGATGAAAAAATTTAAAAAGAGAAAAATTAAATTCAAATATTTCAGAAAATGGCCAGTATCATTCCATATAATAACCATGTTCCTCCAATTTACTATGCACATGTAGATGCATTCAAATATATTGAGAAGAGGAGAATTCAATTTCATCCCACTGTTTTTGAGAAATGCAGATGTTCTCATATGCAAATATTTTATGAACAATTATAACCTCAGCAAAATTAATTTGGCTCTTTAAAAATCCTATTGAAAATTAGTCCTTTAGATCTCCACATAATTATTAACAGTTTTTAAAATAATTGTATTTCTCTTTGTGTTTAAAAAGAAATGAAAATACCTGACTTTTTCTTGAACGCTCATAGGTATTTCTTTAGAGGAGAATAGGCTTTGCTAGAGACCATGAACCCACTGTGAGGCTGTTTTAAAAATACTCAGAATAGATAAAATCATGATTGTTTACAATAGGTCTGGCTTTAATTCTTTTAGTCAATTCTTTCATATATAGCAATGGGAAGAAAGATACAAAAGTGTTAGGTTATAAACCTGATTTGCATTACTGTTTCTATTGCTATTTATTTTTATAAAAGGAAAGAAACCAGTGGCTCATAATTAAAGAGAACCTTTAAGTCTATACTTCTTTTCTGATACAATTTATGCATTAATGGTTGAAGAGATTCTAAAATACTAATGTAGTTACTTTTCTCAAGGCATGTTGTCACATTGTTCTGTAAAGAGCCATTTTGTGGGGTGAGGAAGCTTTAGTTAGTAGAGGCTTGGGGTGGGAATGATTGACTGGGGAACTTGGGGTGGAAAATAATTCCAGGGTGGAACAGTGAGACTTAGCTGAATTGCAATTCTTACTTAGGACAATTACCAGGTAACTGTGTACACTACACTTGATCAAGAAAATTCCAATGAAAGTCTTGAGCCTGAGTAATATCCCAGAGCTAGTGAGGTTTCAAACCTCTTTAGGGCAGGGTCTATCTCAACTTTGAGACAAGCTCTTGAATGTTCTTAAATGACATTTAGTTGTTGCTATGCTAATCTTATGTGTCCTGTTCCCTGTTTGGGATTTTTGAAACCTTGGGAAATCTATACACTCGAACCTTTGTCTTGGAATAATTAAATTTGAATGTGACATTTTGATGCAGATAAGATCAGCCACACTGCACCTTCTGATGAAAAATCCCTTCCTCTGTACCTGTTTGGGCACTTTTCTGGAGAACATAAGTCTACATTATGATAACAAGAATATTATTAAATGTTTAGAATAGCAAAAAACAGATTTGACATTTTGTAGTTTAAATTCTATTTTCATGTGAGGCCTACATGAAAGCCTGGTATTACAAAATATTTGAACTATTTGACCAACAAAAACTGAGCATAATGCTAGTTGGTAAAAGAAATAAGTACTAACATAACTTGGGTTTTTTTCAATATTATACCCTGTACAATCAATCGCAGAGTTTCTTAGGAGTAACATTAAGAAGTATCAATACAGACTTAAAAAAAAAACAAAAATACTAAATCATGGGTACCATGCTGTAACCTTAGAAACAGGGAAAATTTTAAGGAAATGGAACAATGACTAAACTCTTGGTTTGAATTTATGTTATCTTGACTATTTTCTCAAGAAGGACTTCTGTAGTCCAATATTCATGAATGCACAATGTTTTTCCTCTCCCCCCTTCCTTCTTTTCTTCCTCCTTTCCTTCTTCTTTTCTTCTTCTTCTTCCCTTTATTTTATTTTTAAACATTAACAAATTTTTAGGGTATTCAGTGTTTCATATGCATTTCCCACCCCTGCCATGGTAGAATCTTATATAAAGTAGACTTTATCATGTATCCTTTTTAGTGGTGCCTCATAACATCTTTCCTCCACCTTTGCCTAGCTAAGAATGGCTTTGAGTTTTAAACAGCTCTGATTTCTTTCCTTTGAATTATTTTCATCAGCGGATTTGAGGTTTTGAAAATATTATTCTGGGGACTTAAAGCATGAAGCTAGAGAAGGGGAGCCCATGAAGAATGTCAGTAAAGTGAAGTTCTGCTTTTCTGAGGGACCACAGTGCGAGTCACCTGTTACCCCATACGTTTCTGTGGGCAAATTTTATGTGTACTTCCCACAATGGCTCATCCCAGACACGCTTCTTCACTGACAACAGGAAATATGAAGTAGATGATGTTCCCTTCTCAATCCCTGCAGCTTCTGAAATTGCTGACCTCAGTAACATTATTAATAAATTGCTGGAGGCCAAAAGTAAGGTCCACAAACATGTGGGGTTTGATTTCTCTATCAAAGGCCAGTTTCTGCCGAATGCCCTTGGTCAAACACATGGGACTGGAAAACACCTCATCTGAAGTGGTGGTGGAACTAGGATATGTGGAGAAGTATACTGCACCTCAGCCAGAGCAATGCTGATTCCGTGATGACTGGACCAGTTCAACCAAAGGAGAAGAGCAATGGATCTTGACTGGTTCTTATGATAAGACTTCTCGGACTTGGTCCTTGGAAGAAAAGTCAATAATGACAATTGTGTGACATACAGATGTTGTAAAAGATATGGCCTGGGTGAAAAAAGACAACTCACCTTGCCTACGACTGAGTGCCTCTATCGATCAGACTATTCTCCTATGGGAGTGGAATGTAGAGAGAAACAAAGTGAAAGCCCTACTCTGCTGCAGAGGTCCTGCTGGGAGTGTGGACTCAATAGCTGTTGATAGCACAAGAACTAAGTTTTGCAGTGGCTCTTGTGATATGATGTTAAAGATCTGGTCTACAGCCCCTACAAAGGAAGAAGAAGAGATGGAGGAACCCCTCAAATCGACCAAGAAAGAAACAGAGAACAGAGCAGTGGAACTAACAAGGACATGACATAAAGTATTTAATTGTATCTCTTATTCTCCACTTCATAAACGTTTAGCATCTGGAAGCACAGATAGGCCTATCAGACTGTGGGATCCCAGAACTAAAGACGGTTCTGTGGTGCCATTGTCCTTAACCTCACATACAGGCTGGGTCCCAGCAGTAAAGTGGTCTCCTTCCCATGAGCAGCAGCTGATTTCAGGCTCTTTAGGTAACATTGTCAAGCTGTGGGATACAAGAAGTTGTAAGTCTCCTCTCTATGATTTGGCTGCTCATGAAGACAAAGTTCTGAGTGTAGACTGGACAGACATAGGGAGAGAGGGGAAGGGAGGGAGAAAGAAGGAGAGAAGCATCTGTGTAAGAGAATCATCAATCAGTTGCCTCTCACATGCATCCAGCTGGGGACCGGGCCCACAACCCAAGCACAAGACCAGACCAAAAATCAAAGTGGCAATGCCCCTAGTTTGCAAGGCAACACCCAACCCACTGAGCCACAATAGCCAAGGTTACAGCCTTTGTTTTAAAGTCTCTTTGATATAAGTATTGCTCCCCCCAGATTATGTTTTGTTTTGTTTCCATTTTCATGAAATACCATTTTCCATCCTTTTACTTTGTCTGTCTTTCCATCTGAAGTGAGTCTCTTGTAGACAACATATGTAAGGATCTTGTTTTGTTATTCAAAAAAAAGAAAAGAAAGAAAAAGAAAATAATATTCTGTTCACCAAATTTTTCTGAAAGGTTATGCTTGTAGAAAGTTCCATAATCACAAGTGAATCTTTCTATTTACTGCCACCATCATTAACCAAAGAAAGTGAAATTTTACCAAGTTGTACAGAAAAATACTTCATTTTTAATAAAATAATGTTGTTTCTAGTAAGATTAAATATTGAATTACATTTTAATCAATTATTTGTATTTCTTCTTAATGAATTTCCTCTGCCTGTTTCTGTTTTAAGGTCAGACACATATATTTTCTGGCCTGAATGGTCTGATTCTGGTTTTTAGGAATAAATGGTAGTAAATTTTTGAAAAAGTGTTAAGTTCTGAAATAGTTTTATGTATAAGTGGGCAAAATTAGCAGTTTTGTGTATAGGATTAGCCAAATCCTTTGCTAAAATATTTATCAAATTTATTTGGTAGATAAACATAAATATAACTTGTTAAATATAAATTTAAACACCTAGGCTTTGTTGTAGGAGATGTAGATAGACAGTGTCTTTATGAGCAGTAGTAGGTATAGAATCATTCATCCTAGACCTTTTTTTTATATCAAGGCCCTGAGGTGATGAGAGTTGACTGGTTGTGGCTCAAGGAGCCATTTATGTCCAGAGAATTGCCCTTACCTGACAGGAGCCTCCTCACTAGGAAACTCATACCACCACTCCGCCCTCAGGGAGTTGCCTTCATGAAAATTATCATGTTTAGTGGGTCCTCACCCATGGGTCAAAACATCTTTGCTCTTCCTTTCCCCTTCTTTATCCTGCTTCACTTATTTTAATGAAGACTATTTCTCCCAGAATTGAGGCACACCTTCATTCATGTCCAGCTCACTTTATATTAAAAAAAAAACAAAACTTTTAGACACTTAGAGAGGGTATAATTAATATTTTTAAAAATATTTTTCAAAGAAGTGTAAACTCTGACTTTCATGATGGTATAAAATTGAACCTGCATGGAAGATTTTATTTATTCATGAAGGGATCAAGCACGAAAGGTAATCCAAAGAGATACATATGTAGATAAGGAATGTTTAAAATTATATATAAATGAAGACAAAACTATTTTTTTCAGAGTAAAAGAAATTGTTTAAATAAAAATCTACAGATCATAACAGAATTTCAACACCCATGGGAATAATTTTGCTTGGTTTTCTGTTGCCTACCAATACAGAGTTCTAAAATATATCAAAAGCAATGGAAGACTAGACTCAGGTTATCTGAAGAGGTCTCCTCTAGATGTTGAATAATTTTGTATTTCAATATCTATTCAATAAATTACATATTGGTCAGTATCCATTTGTTTATTCAAGATTCATGGCTAACACTCTTATTCTTAATGCATTTTTTTTTATTCCTCCATGTTCTTTTTAGTTTTCTTTAATACATTGTAGAAAAGAGTCTCATAGCAAGGAAAAGTTTATCAGCATCGAGCTAGACATCTGTTTAAGAGTAAAACTGTATGGGGGAGAGTTTATTTATATATAAATATATAATAAACATTTAACTGGAAATTAAAGGACTTGATTATGAATTTCTTGCTGAATAGTATTATACAGTTAAATAATCTTGAGACTGGTGATGTAATCAATATTTCTTAAAACAAGTGAATTTGGAAAATGATGAGGGCATTCAATGAAAGAATGAGTGCAATATAATTTTTTGTCCTCTCTAGTTTCATCTTTGCCATTTTTATACTCATACTTTTAAAGAATTTATCTGATTATACACCTTTCTCTTTAAATGCATTATGACTGTCTCCATGGCAGGGTTTGACTTATTCATCAAAACAGCTTCAATAACTAGCACTGATTCTGTTATAGAAGACTTTCAGTATATTCTTTACTTTATCCTTTAAACTGTGAGTGAAGAATACCAATTTAAGATGACTGAGACTTTACCTTTTTTGATAATTCTACATAGAAATGGATGTGTTTAGATTTAGACTGTACATTAAATATTAATAACTGACCTTTTGTGCTCCTGCCCTTTCTCTCTCTCTCTCTCTCTCTCCCTCTCTCTCTCTCTCTCTCTCTCTCACACAATATTCAAGAGATAAAATGTAATTGTGAGTATATGAAACTATTTGATTACATATTTTAAGAAAATGAATTGTTTTGAATATGTTATGTGAATTATATCACAATGAAGGAAAACAACTATAGGAGCTGGAAAAAAGATCAGGTATTGGTGGGTGGAAGTGGTTGGTTACAAAAGAACAATAAAGGAGACCCTTATTAAACACTAAGCACTGTTGTCTCACTTAATCTCTCATAGATCTGATGTAATTGTGTTTAAAGAGAGGGACTTGTGAAAACCTTTGTTCCAAAGAACATGGCTAACGTACGGCTCATACTGAAATGGCCGAGTCCAGATCAGCCATTACAAATGTTGCTGTAGACAATTGCATATGCAAGCAATAATTCGAGATCTAATTTTACTCTTTGATTTTATTGAGTCAGCAAATAAATTTTAAAAATTTTAAAGAATCCAAAATCAGGTAAATAATTATGAAAAACAGGTTATAACAGCAACCCTGTAATCACTCACATTCTTCATGACTGAGACTATCTAGGTTATAAATTTCTGTGCTAGGATCAGAGGTGGGAAACTAGGATGGGTAATTGATGTCCCTTGACCATCTTCCTTGCCACTAATTCTAGCAACTAACTTTTTGTGCTGATATATTTTATGTTTGCACTTCTTCCCAGTGCCCCCAGAGGCTGGTATTAAAACTGTTTAATTTCACTGGACCAAGTGGATGGGATAGACTAGCAATTACAGCCATTAACCAAGAATTCCTTTTTCAATGATAGTGATTGAAGTGTTGCAACATCAGCTCTGAACTGATCATAGTTCTTTATAGCTTTAGGCCACAGAGTGCTGAGTAGTAGCAAACTACTGATTTTGTAAGCTACATGATGTAGCAAAGATTAAATGATGTATTTTACTATTTTGATGACCTGAAATCAATCTCATAATCTAATTATATAAGATGCTTTGGATGTATCTAAATAGTGTTACTCAACAACAAATCTTATTTTGAATGCATTGCCTTGTGATTAAGATCGTAGACTTTTAGATAGTAAAAGAAGTAATCAGTGAGTAAATTAATAAAAATAATTTATAGCTTTTTAAGATTTCTTAATATATAGATTATTATTTTACTCTGGTTAGATGAAATACTACATTGTTAGTGTTATTATAACAATAGATATGATTAAGTGAAAAACTATTCACAATATTTAAAGCATTTGAGGTAAATAATTTTAAGCATGTAAAAGTGCATCTTTTATCTTTCCATTTTGTAACAGATTTTTTGTGGTTAGCAAATAGCAAATACTTTTAATTCCTATAGGAATACAATTTTTTTATAAATTTATAATTTTGGACATGTGTCTTTCACAATTAGGGTAGTAAACATAGATTCAAAAATCACAATAATTATGCCATTTATATTTTTCTTATTTTAAATATGTCCGATTTGTTGTATTATATTATTAAGCCTTGCATAAAATATTATTGTAAGCAAAAAACCCTGTTAATATAAATTAAACAAAGCACTTGATAAAATTTATTTCAGCAAATGTTTGGATGTATAAAACTCAGTATTTCTCATTTGTATGACATTGCACTAGGCTCTTTGGAGATTACAATTAAAAATTTAACGCATATCACTTCCGGCCAAGATGGAGGCTTAGACGGACACGCTAGGTCTCCCTCTACAACTAGAGAGGAATACAACTACTTCAAAACAAAGGATAACTAGAAATTCCAGAAAATAAAACTACACAGAAGCCCAACATATGAAGTTATAAACCAGCGGCGCCCTTTGGGCAGGTAAGAGCGAAAGGGGGCGGAGCTGTTTGCGGTCGCACCTGGGACAGCGGCAGGGAGAACAACCCCGGCTGCAGTCGAACCCCCGGCAGCTCGCGACCCCAGCGCTGGGGAAAGCAGCCACCGCATCGCCTTGAACAGTGAGGCCCAGGGGGGCGGGAGAACGGATCCTGGTCTCCTAGCTGAATAACTGTGTGAATCCATCTTGGACCCCTGCCCCCAAAGAAAGCACCACAGGGCTGCGAAATAGGTCGCGGACAGGCAGGCGCCGGTCGCTGAATTGTGACGCGTACACAGGCACTGCCCCCTATAGCCGGCCCAAGAAAACAAAACGCATCTGTCAAAATGAGGCAGACAACTATAGAAATCCCGGTGGCACAGCTCACCAGGCAACAGATAGAGAACCTGACAGATGAACAGATAAGAAACCTGTCAGAGGCTCAGTTCTGGGCCATTGTTATCAGGTGGCTTACAGAATTCACAAAAGAGCAGGAAAAAGATAAGAAAGAAGTGAAAAACATTCATAACGAAAGGAACAAAACCACATATGAGACAGATGGTGAGGAAAAAAAATCCAGAGTTCATTTCAACAAACTGGAATATGGAGAAGGAACAAGCAGTCAACCAATGCAGAGAGAGGAAATGGGAAGCAACAATGAGAGGATCAGAAACCTCTGGGACAGCTATAAAAGGCCCAACATAAGAATCATTGGTTTGCCAGAGAGTGAGGAAGATGAACTAGAACTTGAAAAATTGAGTGAAAATATAATAAAGGAGAACTTCCCAGACTTGGGGAAGGGAATAGACTTGCAGGTCCAGGAAGCAAGGAGAGTTCCCAAGAGACTGGATCCAGGGAGAACCACTCCAAGACACATTATAATCAAAATGTCAAAAATTAAAGATAAAGAGAATCTTAAAAGCAGCAAGAGAGAAGAAAAGAATTATGTACAAAGGGGTCCCAATTAGACTATCAGCTGACTTCTCAAGGGAGACCCTCCAGGCAAGAAGGGACTGGCAAGAAATATTCAAAGTAATGAAAATCCAAAACCTACAACCACGAATACTCTATCCAGCGGAATTGTCATTCAGAATAGAAGGACAGAGAAAGTGTTTCCAGGACAAAATAAAACTGAAAGAGTTCATTAGATCCAAACCACTGTTATATGAGATGTTAAAGGGACTGGTTTAAAAAACAGAAGCTAGAGAGATGAAACAAAGGCAAACTAAACAGGCAACGAGAGTGGAAAAGGAACTGTGGGTACGGGAAGCATATTGGGGGGAGGTCAACAGGGAGGGGGAGTGGGGTGAGGGAGGGAGACGATATAGGAATTGAGGATCATGGTAGGAGGGAATGGAATAGACGGAGAGAGGTTGGGAGGAACTGTATGCACAACTAATGGACATAATCTAAAAGGGGGGGACAACTGGAGGGAGGGGGGCCACCGGGTGGAGGGGAGCAGAAGGAAGGGAAATTGGCACAAATGTAATATTTTAATCAATAAAACACATTAAATCTGAAAAAAAAATTTAACGCATATCATTTCTGTTATAACCCTACATTCAAATGAGAGCAAGTTTTCTTCATGGTGGAACTTAATGATATACTCACTCTTGAATATGAATTATTGATTACAAATTTCAAATGAAGTGTTCTAAAATAGAGCTTTTAATCGGGATGTTCCCCCAAAGCACAGTTCAAGGAAAAGACTTCTACATGAGTAGTGTATTTGAGAATGTGATGCCAAAAAGCAGAAGTGAGAGACATAGAAATGAGACAGGATTTGACTTTAGGTGGTAAGCACACAATGCAATATATAATTGTATTATATATTGTATTATAAATGATGTATTATATAATTATACACTTGAAACAATTTTATTAACCAATGTTACCCCAATAAATTTAATTAAATTGTATTGAATTATTGGGTATTATTGGTTAACAAAATTATATAGGATTCAAGTGTACAGTTCTTTAATACAACATCTATATATTGTATTGTGTATTCACCACCCCAATTCAACCTTCCTTCCATCACCAATTATATCCAAATACTCTCTTCTATCTCCTTCCACCCCATTTCCCTCTTGTAATCACCTTACTGTGGTCTGTTATTTTTTTTTTCCTAAGGAACAAGAAAGAAAAAAGAGCCATGCACAGATTTTTTGTGAGCTGCACCTATAAACCACAAAATTCTCACATCTATGAGATGGCTGCCTTAATGAGATAATACCACAGCTACAGGGCAATTTGCATGTAAAATGTTTAGTTAAAGCAATGACAAGATTTAGTACCAAAATAAATAAAAAAATGTAATTTTCAAACTTATATTCACAGATCAAGAGATTTGAAAGTAGATATAAATATAGAACCAATTATGAATGTGAAAGCCATATGTGCCTGTATTATAGACTGAAAAAGATCATTATTTGACAACAGGGTTAAAGAACATCATTCAATCCATAACCACTAGATGACAAAAGACAGGTATTAATTTTTCAATGTCCCACATTAGGGAAAAGAAGGGCTTCTTTGGAAGAAGGTGTGCCAGGTACATCTCACCTGTCCCAAACACTTTTGCCCATTATACTTAGTTTGGGCTGAGGGAAATATTTTAGGTTTCCCCCCTCTCAGACCTCTGGGCTCTTTCTGTCCAAGCCATTAGGATAGAAAAGAGAAACCAGTTTTAAAGTGAAGCCCACAGACCACCCCATTCTTCACCAACCCAACCACTTAGTTCAGCCAAACCATTGAGTCTCAGGAGGCAGCAATGCAGACAGGATTAAGTGAGGCCTATACATACAGACAATCACTCAGGTAATGAGATCATAGGCTTATGCCCTTTGAAAACAGAAAACACATGTTAATTTATGTAACATAACCCACATACAAGTCTCTAAATCTGTAGGACTGTCTTATCGGAAAGACATCCAGTTGCAAGGTATTTGACATTCTTCTTGCCTGTAAATTAAACATGTTTGATAATGCTACAGACATAGTTTAACTTTCAAATGAAAACAAATTTTATAATTTTATTTTTCTTATTTTTTATTTTAAATAATTTATTTATTTGTTTAATTAATTAATTAATTTTTTTAGAGAGAGGGGAAAGGAGAAAGAAAGGGAGAGAAAGATCACTGTGTGGTTGTCTCTCACTTGCACCCCTAACTGGGGACCTGATGTGCAACCTAGTAATGTGCCCTGACAGGGAATCAAACCAGCGACACTTGGCTCGCAGGCCAATGCTCAATCCACTGAGCCACAGCATCCAGGGCTTGAAAACAAATTTTAAATGAAAAGAAACTTTAAAGATGGTTAGCTGCACTACTTTATAGTCTACCACTGAGCATTGTGATTTTCCTTGAATTGCGATTTTTCTCCCTAAGATTACCCTCCTTCTCATTAAAGGGACTACATTAAGTCTATTTTTAATTTATCCTGTTCATTTGCATAAACACAACAAGACCACTCTTATTAGAGATTTCTGGACCCAAGCGTAGGTAGGATGATGACCATGTCCAGCTTGAAGCAACTAGAGGAGCTCGAGACCTTTGCCCATTGTCCTTTATAAGATTATAAAGGGTCTTAAGTCTGAGAGGGAGGGATTGTTATTTTTTATTGTTAAAATAATTAATTAATTAATTAATTAATTTTAAAAAAGAAGAAGAATATATGAAAGGGTGAGGCAGGAGAGCTTGTATGTATGACCCATGGGCATGGACTTGGAGGAGGGATTGTTGGGGTAGTGGGGGTGCTGGGTGGAGGAGAGCAAAGGGAACAAAATTGGAACTATTGTAGCAATATAATCAATAAAATATACTTAAAAATCATTATTACTTCACTAATAAATTTAACAAATGCATATTGAACATTCACCATGTATCTAAGTAACCTCAGAATTCTAAAAAGCTAGAAAATTTTCTTCTTAGCTATCATATTGATATTTGTTTACATATTAATTGGAATTGCATTGTTTATATTCTGACAATAATTATTAAAGTAGTAGAGTCAACACTGTGTCTTTTATATTTAATTTTTTTAAATAATTTCGTCTTGTAATTGACAGATATCTCTGGGACACATAGGGAAATACCAGGGTTTTTTTTTCAGTAAACATTGATCTTTTCAGTGATATCTGTTATGCTATGACTTGTTCCTGATATGTCACCCTGAAAATATCTCAGAGAAGTCTTTGAAAAGTTAAGTACAGGTACTTGGTAGTTTATTTTGTATTATTTGAAGTCAATTTTACACTATAAAAATCCCTAGTTTGAAAAAATGTCTACCTTAAAAATATGATAAAATAAGTTTTTAACATTGAAGTTTCAGGACTAAGCATATTTTAATGTTTATGACCTTACAGTGCCACATATTTTCAGAGTATTTAATTAAATTAACAAATTACAACTGTCCCAGTTCCACAATTACTAAAAATATTTCTCGTCTCTGTTGTTTACTTCAATATGTATGAAAGCCAGGTATTTAAAAAATAATAATATTATATATGTTTGGGATAAAATGTCTTAGTTTTTCTTTACATAAAGAAAATCATTTGTTTCAATTTACTTTTTTATTTTTATTAAATTTATTGAGGTGACACTGGTTAACAAAATTATACAAGTTCCAGGTGCACAATTATACAATGTGTCACCTCTACATTGTAGCGTGTGTTCACCACACAAATGGTTTCCATCAGCTTTTATCCTCATACACTCTCCTTCACCTTCCCCATCTAAGCCCCACAATCACCATACGGATAACACCTCACACCTGTCAGAATGGCCATCATCAATAAATCAACAAACAAGTGCTGGCAAGGATGTGGAATGCAGGCTGTTGCAACCACTGTAGAAAGCAGCATGAAGTTACCTCAAAAATTAAAAATGAAACTGCCTGATAACCCAGCAATTCCACTTCAGAAAATTTATCTGAATAAACCCAAAACACCCATTTAAAAGAATATATGCACCCCTATGTTCATTGCAGGGTTATTTACAATAGCCAAGATTTGGAAGCAACCCAAGTGCCCATCAGTAGTAGATGAGTAGATTAAAAAGCTGTGGTACACTTACATAATGAAAGACTATTGGTCATGAAAAAGAAGCAGAGCATTATGTAAGTAAAATAAGCCAGTCAGAGAAAGAAAAGTACTATATGATTTTGTTTATATGGAGAATCTAATGAACAGAATGAGCTAACAAGCAAAATACAGGCAAACTTATAAATAGATAACAGGCTGACAGTTGATGGGGGCATGGGTGGGGAGTGGGGTGGGTGGAGGGATTGAGAAGCAAAGAAAAAACATATGAACATGATTTATTTAATTGTAACTTGTTTTGATAATCATTCAAATGTATTTCTACATACTTTGACAATAAGTCGTAGGTTTTATAATTTCAATATTTGAGAGTTATTATCAAAGTAGTAAATAATAAGCATCATTGTTATCACTATCTATGTGCAGCTTTTGACTTGTGAAATGTGTGACTTCATTAAAATTTTTCAAATTCTAAACATCACAGTTTTTTAAATTTGTAACATGATAATAATTATTTTAGATCAAAATTATGAGAAATAATATATACAATTTGTCAGAGTACCCTCTAAAATTCATATTTATATGACAAAGGTAGCATTTTTCATCTACTTTACCTTTATTATCACCACTTCTTAAAACTCAAGTGATTTTTATTTGACTGGCAAGAAAAGCCAATAATTTTTCCATTTCTGATTTTGTATACCATGTTTCACTTCCGTTTAAAATTATAGCCTCTCCTAAAAAAGTGTCTAATTTTATATGTCTTTTAATGATAAAACACCACATCATACTGAATCAGCAAGACTAAATGTGGGTAAGCATTTTGGATTGTCCATTTGATGAAAAGATTATTGGTTTACATTTGTCTTACATGTCTTCGTATAAATCATACAAGTACATTCTAAAATAGAAATCAGAATTGAAATAATAGTATGTATATGTGGCTATAAATCTGGGAAGAAACCAGAAAGAAAGAAGAAGAAACTTCATAGTCAATCCCCAGATGCTTCTTATCAAAATTAGCAACAAATTTGATTATTTGGAACTTGCTAAAATGAAGGATTACTACCTTAAACTTGAAAAAATGTTATTGAATTGGAGCTACATTACAAAAATATAGTTAAATATAGCCTTGAAGCTCTATGGTTCAAATGAGAGACATTCTTCATGATGCTTGCAACATTAAAAACTTGTAATTATCTGTGTAAATTTTTAACTCTATTGAGTACTTAATAAATAGTCTTATGATATTTCTTGGTGGAGCTCAGAATGGAAAGACCTATCTAGATATAAGTAGCCAAATTTCAATTCTACATGGTTAATCCAAGCTATAGTTTCTTTATTTAACATTTATTGATTCTGCAAAGAAATGAAATAATTTTTCTTTTTATTACTGTACTTAAAAATATAATTTTCAATAATAAAAGTCTATAAATGTTTAAGAGAATATTTTGTGGTCCAGTGTCACTGCTCTTAATTTTCTATAAATTTCCATGAAATTTTTTTTGAAAAGCTTGCTAAAAAACAGTCTTTTCCCCGGTAATATTTTCAATTATTTACTACTTAAGAGTATTAAATTAACTCTGTTCGAGTGTTGCAATGTTTTTGTATGTTCAAGCTGTTAATTACATAATGTGGAAAACTATTTTTAAATTATGTTAACTAAAATAAAAGGTTTATACTTTCACTCTTAGGCTCAAACTTAAACTACTTGTAAATTATTAAAGAGTACTATTAAGTAAATGCATTAACTCATTATTATTGGTGGTAATATTTGAAGAAATGTGTTATGCTTCATTTGACATCAAGCAAAAAGCATTTGTAAAACAAGCAATAATAATATACATTATTGACTATTGTATTGGTTTTAAATGACAATTGTAACTTATAATCATCAAATAAGATACTTTTGACCTACATAATTTTATATGCAGGGTCTTACTTATAATTGTAAAAATGTTTAAAATATTAACGAATAGCACTCCCATTGAGTTGTAACTGAAAAGTTTTTATCAAAACAAATTTTCTTCTGAAAAACAACAATAAGAGATAGAAAGTACACAAAATACTCTTAATATATAAAAGAGCAAAAAAGAACAAAAATTATCATTCTACAGAGAAGGGACATGGACTGAGATGTGTGTGGTTTTTCTGAAAAGGAATTTTCAAATGTCCAGTGAGAAAAATAGAGTCCTATAAAAAGATACTGCTTTGGACTTCTAGTAGACTCATGTTATATTGTAGTCAGGTTGAAGTTAAAAGTTAGCAAAGCAATTGGGTCCTTAAAGAAATGAAAACTCTGTTCAGCCAAAAATTCTGACTGCATACAGTCCTTCTTGAGTTACTTGTCACCTTCTAGACTCGTCAGCAGCCGTCCGTCTCGAGAGACGATGGTGTAGCTTCTTAAGAGTCTATCTGCACCGCCGAGAATGGCTGTGCAGTCCGACTCGGGAGTGACACGGTATCTGTCTCCTCCCGTGTTGAATTGACATTTTGCGATGACGCTGGAGTGTCCTCTCCAGTGAAGCTGAAGCTACAGAGCCTGGGCAGGGTGATATGGAGGGTCTGCTGTTGCCCATGCAGCAGACCCCCCCTCTCTTCGCAGCTGAAGGGTCCAAGGGAAAGACGAGTCAATACAGCTTGGTTTCAGGTGCGCCGCAGGAGTTGCCGGTGTTGACTACAACGTCAAACCGCCTTAGGGACTCCGGCTCCGGATTTTCTGTCGGGGTTTACTCCCTTAGCCTTTCCCCTGAAGAGGTATGCCGCAAGGCAGCGGAGGTTTTTTGGAGTCAGAGTTTTCCTTCTCTGGACCTTCTAGACTATGTATGTGTAAATGGTAGCTGAGATATGAAGCTGTTACAACACACTCTAACAAAATGGTTTTGAGTGAAGTTAAAGACAATTAAACTCTACTAGAGCCATCTTACAGAAAAAAAACAAACTTTTTGACTAACCCAATATAATTAGTGCATTAATGTACCAAGGATCCAACTTATTGAGTCATTCCCTTACACCATAAGAAGCATGATTTTGATCTTATAATGCTTCCATTAGCTGATTATTCAAACTTCAGGTCTATTTTAATATGTCTGACCAATTTTCTTTTTTGTCACCTGGTTTAAAAGTTATTAGTTAGGGTTCTTCCGTTAAGGCTTTTGTTACATTCTGATCAATTTATCATATAACATCTGTACATTTGAATTTTAGAATTGAGCAGGGTTTTTTTTTTTCTGAGCATGAAGGAAAGATTTAGTAACTTATCTCACAAACATATGTAAGTCCTCTTTGAAAATTATCTAGTATTTCTGATTATCACTGAGACTTTTTGCAGAGTGGTCTGCACATTAAACATTACTAAGAAAAAGTATAATGCATTTAAAATATATATTTAATAAAACTGGTCAAAGAGTGATACTATTTCACAAGAAACCAAATACCATTATGAAAATATATAAAACAAAGAAATTAAAATACCATTAATATTTACTAAAAGACTTAGAAAGTAGTGTTATTGGTTATTCTCTAAAATATAGATATAATACTTTCAAAGTTAAAATTAGTGAAAAAACAGTGAGGGAGACAGAAATAGCAAGCTATTGGTCCTTTGATTATTGTTTTAAGTACACAAGAACAGAACATATGGTAAATTGAACAGTTGTACTACTATATTTTTTATCAAGAAACCATAAGTGGTAAGAATTAGAGAGTAAACATTATAAAAGTGAATGATATAAAGCATATACCACTTAATTATCTATATCATTAATACTTTGTATATTTTCTAATTTTTATTTGTATTATGTTATAAATACATATTTATAATATTTTATTTCACTTTTTAAACAATATTTAGGTCAATAAATTATAAGTTTTCTCTAAGTAATGATACCAACCAAGAATTTCCTCAATATTATCTTACATAATTTGCGTGAATTGTTTGTTTGGAAAAAATGTATAAATTGCTTATGAAAATGTATCTTACCTTCCTAGTCCATTGTTCATCATGAGTTCTTAATCTTAGCAAAGAATACTACCATAAATGCAGTTATAATTCATGATGAAATCTAGAAGGTGAACTTGACCTTTTCCCCTCCTTTAATGAGCAGAGGACTTGGATGTAATTACCCTTCTTGACCCACAATTGCAGTAGAGCTTTTGAAAACAACTTCCATTTTACACTATTACCACAATTTAATTGGTGTGCCATCTAACTACACTCCAATATATGCTTCCCCGGGCAGCTAGAGAAAGCCTTCTAAAAATTTATTCTGTTTTTTTCTTGTTTAACACCCTTTATTGTTTCTCTTTGATTTTGGAATAAAATCCAAACTGCTCAAATATGGATTCTAAATTTCCTAGTCCATTAAGGTTGCTATAACAAAATACTATCAATGGGTATCTTGCAAAGAGCAGAAATTTATTGATCAATGTTCTGAAGGATTTAAGTCTGAGGTACTGGTTCCAGTATGATTACTTGAGGGCCCTCTTCCAGGTCTCAGACTTCGTATTACACTCACATGTTGGAACTGGGAAGGAAGCCCTTTCAGGCCTCAAATGTAAGGGCACTAATCCCAGTTACGTGGACTCAGCGCCCTCATGAAATAAATATATCCTAAAAGCCCACCTTCTGATGCTATCATATTTGTAGGTTAGGATTTCAACATATAGATTGGGGCAAGGAGCAGGGGCAGACACAAACATTCAGACCGGTAAGATCCTTTGTGACTTATTATAGACTGACATTTCCTGGTCACCTTTTCTTTGGCTGGGGACCTTCATACTTGTTCTCCTATCAAACTGAAACTTGACAATCTCACATGAGTGTTGCTTCTACTGGGAAGACTCTTTGAGTTTAATTAGCTTAGGTTAGGTGATCCCATTGCATTTGATTGACATTGCTAATTGTGTCTTCTCTGCTAGATTGTCTGGCCAATAAAGACAGAGTGCACATCAGACAGCTAGGGACATGCTCAATAATATCTCGTGGAAAATTTAAATGCTTGTTTTACTCAATAAATTTCCCCTTTTTCAAACACCTATTTAAAGGACCTTATAATAATTTCCTTTGACTGCTATAAATGATATTTTACTAGTGTTATGTACACATATGATGAATTATTTAATTTACCATTTTCTAGGACTTAATTTTGAGAAAAATTTATTGTTTGACATGTTTAAGGTAGCAGGGCCATAGTGTACTGGTATTATCATGATTCATACTATGAATCACGGGGGTAGACTCTAAACAAAAATACAATACTACTAATACAGCGTTGCATTTTGCATTATTGGTGTTCAAAACATCTTTTCAAGAAGAAAATGAGTAACGTTGTATGAGAATTAGAAAAAGTGAAGGCTATTTAATATGGAGAAAAGAGTTGAGAGATTGTCTTTCACTACTTCTAGATTGTACATTAGAAAAGTAACAATTTTCAAGCCAACTAACCTTTCTAAGATGAGTCCCAGTTTTCACCTCTAATAATTAGGAAGTTGAATTTGTGATAAAAAGTTTTCCAAAGAGTGTAATAGGATTAGAATGGCTATTTAAATAGGAATATTCTATTATAACAGAGTCTAGGTCTAAGTGCAGTGATATAAACAATTTCTTCATTTCTCTGTTTTGAGGTTATGTTTCAAAGTTTAATTTTTCTAGTGGAGTTAAATTTAATGCACACACTCAAGCACACACACACAAGCACACACACTTTAAGAACAGCAGCATTTTCAGTTAAACTTGTGAATTTCTTTTAATTTCAGAAAATTTCTCATTACAGTTGCATTAGTAAATCCAATTATTCATACTAAGGTAAAGATGTGCTGATTATTTTATACTAAACCTTTATAAGTTTTATAAATATAATGTGTATGCAATAGAATATGATATGTGATTAGTATTTAAATTATAATAATTTTACATTCTTATGCCATAACACTAGTATAAAATAAATAGAATGAAATAAAACTACAAAATAAAATTTAAAAATAACTTTTAAAATTCTAGAATTTAATTTATTCTCCATATAATATGTAAATATATCTGTATATATAAGTATACAATTTTAGATAGTGTCTATGTCATTAATATTTATTTTTCTCAATAAAACATTAGAATAAGTACATATCTTTTTTAATATATGTATTAATTAAAATTTATTAAATCATAATAATGTAGTACTTATATTAAATACTTGAATATTTAAATGAATACTTTAAAGATCTCAGATTTTTGTAGGTCCCAAGGTTCCATGACTGAGAGAAAATTTTAACTAATAAGTTTTGTTGTTTTTATACTGCTAAGTTTTTGGTAATTTTTTACATAGAAGAGGACAATGGATATTTCCCTGAAAGATGCATATGTTATACTATACATTTGCCAAAAAGCAATTAACTATGTACATTATTTATGATATAATTATTAATGTGAGTAGTTTCACATAGTAATACTATATAAATCCAAATTTAATGTTTAGTATTCATTCAAATTTTCCTCATTTTTTTACTTATAAATTCATTACCCTGATTTCTACTGAGATAAGGAAGTGTAAGAGGAAGAATTTGCTAAGAAAATAATGAGAAAGGGAATAATACAAAGCTTAAACTTCTGCGTATATGTCTATGACAAGGAGTCAGTTTATGTGAATATTTTCCTCTCAATGTTTATATTAAAAGTAGACATAAAGCAGTAAATTTTAAGGATAAATTTAGTTAGAAATATATAGATAAATAGATGATAGAGATAGAAAGATAGGCAAATATTTGTACGGACTGTAGCCTGAGTGGCTATTCAAGAAAATGTTCATTGTGATTGCCTTTTGTTCATAGTTTAAAGACGTTTTTCTTTGTTTATTTGCACCTTCTAATTTTTCTGACAATGGGCTACTTATCTGGTTATAAGTTAAAATAATAGAATGAAACTGTATACAAATGGAAGTTTCACTTCTCAAATACCACATCCTACTCTCGTTTGCAGAGGAGAGCTCTATGGTAGTGCTTAAATTACACTGTTATATTGTAAAATCATCTTCATAACTATTATTTCAATAATGTAGTCAAGATATTACATTGACCGTGACATGAAATGAATATGAAATCCAGAACAAATATAAAGTGAAAGTCACCTGACTTCAAAGTACTTGCGCTGTTATTACACTTTTCCTCTCAAAAATTTTAATTCGTGAGTTTCCCAGAAATTTAAAAAATATTTGCTTCTCTTTTTCAAGCAAAGTATCCTACTTAAATATTTAGATTATATTCTGTTGTGATTTATGATTATACATTTTTGCTGGGTTTAGGAATATTTTTGAATTATATACCATTTCACATTTTTAGATGTTTTATATTTTGCTCACTAAGATTTTTGGCTTCTACATTAATAACTCAATTTTCTTCTCTTAGATTCTCATTGTAAATTTCCAATATTCTATCAATAAGAAGTAGAAAAACAATTAATTTGGTCTTTTTTATACTGTTTAGGAAATGTTTAGTTTAATCAAAAAGTACACTGCTGGAATATTTTATAGATTTTTGTGTATTAAAGGTTCGATCTGTATTTTTGAGAGCAAAAGATATTACCTAAATATCATAGTATTAAGCTGAATTTAATGTTTATCACAAAGAAAGCAAATCGTAAAGTGATAAAGTCAGTTTGAAATTAATAGGTGCTAATAAATAGTAAGCAAAGAAAAAATTTAAAGATAGATTCTCAACTTTATAATTGAGACTAGAAAGGAAACTTTCATACTTTTTACAAATTAAATATTATCTTGACTTCTATAAGTACTTCAGTTTTCACACAAAAAAAAGAAATGTTCTAGTGAGTGGTAAGGAATGCAATAATTTTTTTATATTATATCAAGGGGAAAAAAATGAAGCACTTTGAATAAAATACCTAGGTCTTTTTTTTTTTTTTTTTTTTTTTTTAACAAAGCCATATGAACATGGGACAATTATATTGTGAGTGTAGAGGTTGGTAAAGCTACTTCCTCATTGATAATTGCTGCAGTAGGCAGCTTCTGAAATGGCTTCCAATAGTTCCCACCCCCTAATAGCCCAAACTCCTGTGCAGTACCCTTGTCGTGTCAGGATGACTGTAGCCAGAATCCTCACCTCCAAACACATGTATTTTCATTTGCTTAGGTCACCCTTATCTACGGATTTCTTAGTGCCATCACATAGCTCAGACCGGCTGGATGCCACCTTTGTTAACTTCATGTATATATGGGCCCCTGCTGCTCAGGGGGTGCGGATGATATTGGCTGCCTAAGTCCTTGCCACCTGCTGCAGGAGAAAACTAAAGGTGGATGAACTTGGCTCCCTAAGTCCTTGTTGGCCACCACAGGACAAGAGTGAAGGCGGATGACCTCGTGACTCCCCCATTCTCGCTCGCCACCATGAGAATTATGAGGCAAATCCTGTTGTTCCTGTCCTCGCCCACAGAAGTGAGATAAAACTGGTATGATTCCCCGTCCAACTTTCCGCTGTCGTTTTTCAGTCTCCGCGAATCTAAAGTAACCTTAGCTGGAGTCGAACTCCTTTGATGATACAACCCTTCATTTGAATATAAGCAGTAGCTAGTAACTAGGTTCTAATAAACATAAAATGGCAAGTCTTGTTATGAGATGCTACTTCCAAGATTAGGTTACACAAGATTGATCTCCATCTTGCCCTTTCGTCTTCTCCCTTGCTCCCTCTTCTGAAGCCAGAAGCATGATGTGAGTCTCCTAAGAAGATGCCCACATGGCAAGGCGCTAAGGAAGAATTTTGGGCGTTATCTTGCAAAGAACTGAATCCTACTGACGACCACAGGAGAAGAAGACTGTTTCTGCTGGCACCTGGAAGGCAGCCTAGTGAGTGACGAGAGTCAGAAGACCCAGCGATAAAGCAGTAGCTTCCTGATCCATAGAAATTGATATTATAAATGTTATTACTATATGCCACAAAGGGGATAATTTGTTATACAGTGATTGATATTTAACATAATATTACATAATGTTTTGAATTCCTGTAGTGATAGATTCAACAGATATAATGTTCCAGCAAATATACATACAATGAAACTTATTTAGGCAAATAAATATATATAACTACCTGTAACCTGTAGTCAGTAGGGAGTAAAGAAAATAAAGGTATTTAAAAATGTTAAAAATATATGCATATGCCACTAACTTAATAAGATAAGAATGTTTATAATTTATAACTATTAATATATATGAATATATATTTATAAATTTATAAAAGGAAATCAATGAAAGTTCAAGAGCTGCATATATTTTGGAGTAATTTGGTATTCTACATTGATTGCTTTAATGTCACCATTATAACTTACTTCTAATCACCACTGTGCTAATCACTAACTAGGGTCTTTATGTAACTAGTGTCTGTCTAATGGATGAGATGCTGGATGAGATGATTTTATAGATATATAGTAACTATAAAATTCTAACTGATTATAAGTCCTTTCTTACCCATTTATACTTTTTAACAGTCCTGTACTTTAGGGAGCTGAAGCAGAAATTATCATTGGAGATACACACCAAATATAGATTAGGGCAAATTTAAAACAAAACAAAATTAAATTACTGAACTTTCAAAGAAATCTTAAGCCATTTTTATAGGAGATCTCATACAATTAAATAAGGTTAAAATACTAAATACTATTCTGATTACAATATTTCAGGTTCTGTGATAATTTATATATGTATCATTATTGTGAATTATAGATAAAAAATGATATCAAGTGAGAAGCCTATACAAACATATTTAAAAAGGAATGGAGATAGGGTTTAACATTTCATTTCCAAATCTTGTTATCTCAATAGACATTGAATAGATATTATTTGATTATTTAAATTTATTGAAAAATAATTTTGGGTCAGGAAATGAACTATGTCCTAAAAGCTTAGTTAATTACATTAAAATTATTTCAAAACAGCCAGAAAAATCTATACCCAATAAGGACTAAAATAAGTTTTGTAATAATAAATATAAAAGTAGTGTTTGTACTGGAAACTAACAGAGAATTTTAATTAAAAATATTTATATAACTTATAAAAAAGTTGCCAGAATAGTTACATATTTATTACCAATATGTAAAAGTAAAGTTGAGTCATCTTGAAATACTGGACATAATTGCTCTTGTAGTAGTGAAGCATCATTGTCTTTTCCCTTAAATTACAAGTGTCATTAAGATCATGTTTAATTTAATTATCAAAGTTTTTTAAGCCAAATAAATCTAATTCATTTTAAAGAGCAATTTATGTGCTGGGTAATAAGCATGTCACATTGGCTCCTCAGGTGAAGCAGCAAGATAAAGATGGCTATATTTAATTTTTAAGAGATATGACACATAACCTAATAACTGACCTTAAGTAAGAAATCTCTGCAATTATATAAATCAGAGAGCTTCTCATATGTGAAATAAAGCCTTCTGGGTAACTAATGTTCTGAGAGTTTTACTGCTGAACTGGATCAAGCAAAGCTGACAGGCAATGAGATTAAGCAAAGGGCAGAGTGCACATCCAAGTGCTTAACTTCCGGAAGCCATGCAAAGTAACAGAACCATTTCCAAGTATTGTTTCATAAATGGAAATATGCCTTCATTCTATGTGTCGTATCATATTGACATGTTTGAAATTCACCTAAAAACCCCCAAGTTCTTAAATTTATATTCTATGCATTGCGTTCTTTTGAGAAACAATGCAATAGGTCTTAATTGATCTTTTTGTGTTTTACACTGTGTCATTTTACAGGCAGTTAAAATAACTTCTAATATCTTGTTTAAGAGTAAATGGGGAGCACATGTGTAGATAACTGAACCATTACAAAAATTAATTGGTCTTACAGTTCTGTCATCATCATTTCTATCTGATCTTTTGATGGAAGAGTGGTTGGAAAAAATTGTAGTATAAGTTATGAATCCAAAAGTCATTTTACTGAATTATAAAGCAAAGCTTATACTGAGAGAGTTCATGCATATCAGGAAATTAAACACATAAATATATTAAAACTAGAGCATCCTACAGTCTCTGAAATGTTAAAACATGTAATCATTTATAAAACAGAAACTTTAATTGATATAATCAAATCATATGTGGGTTCTTGTAGGTTGCACAGCAAAGTAAACAATTAACTAATTAGACCAAATGTATTTCAACTTTTCTGTGCTTTCATTTTTAATTTTTAATATTATTTACAAAAAAGTTTTAGCTAAACATATTTTCTCAGATCTTAAAGTATGGAAATTCATATTTCTATTGAGAGTTCTAGACCATCTTTATTACAATTTTCCATAGTTCACTGTTATTCTCTCCTATAATTCCATAATAGATCTTGCGACTTTTATTACTAATAAATGTGTCTACTTATGTTATCAAGTATTAAAATTATTTCTTTAAGGTTATGCCTTAATAGCTCTAAATCTAACCAATTATTCTATTAAATTTCTAACTTAAGACAGGTAAGGGATATAATTCAGGAACTACAATGGCTCTATATTTAGACTGACATCTTGGTTCATTCTTCACACACATTGAATTTATATAATAGTTCACACATTCTGCTTTCAGAATAGCAGACAATTTTTGACTGACCTATAATTGCCTGATAATTCATATGTAAGTACTTAAGTAAAGACAGGTCAAATATTACATATAATTCAGCCCTTAAGGACTAAAGCAATGGTTCCCTACTACTTTGAATAAACCTATATAGGGTTTTTGAACAAATGTATATGTTCTTAACCTAAAAATTGAGTAATTTAATAATACAATACATTATTGGGTATAATAAAAGTTAAAATTAGTTCATTTGTTACTTTGCTGGATGAATGTAAGTTTTCACTTACAAACTTTTGAAACAACCTTGTAAAATTTTGCACTTGAACAGATTTTACATAGAAATGAATATCTGGAATATTTAATTATATTTACTATAAACTACCAATTGCAAATTTAAAGGTTACTTGCAATCATTCAGAGAACTATATTTCCTTTCACCCTAACACATAAACACATGTATATGCATATCTATCAATACATATGCATATACAAGGGAGAACCCCAAAAGCCCAGAATTTATATATAAAATCTGTGTATTTATTTCTACATTTTTAAATTTCAGTCACCTTAAAGCATTCTCCATTTGATGCAATAGATTTATTGAGATTTTTTTTCCATTGTTCAAAACAGTTTTCGAACTCTTTGATTTTGATGCCTTTTAGTGCTTCTGCCATTTTCTTTTTCACCAATTCCACATCAGCAAATCATTCCTTTTTGATAAAATTTTTTCATACAGGAAACAAAAAATGTGACTGGGGGAGATCAGGTGAATAGGGAGGGTGGGGCATGGGAGTCATGCAATTTTTGGTCAAAAACTGATGAACACTCAGCACAGGGTGGGCAAGTGTGCTTTTTATTGAAATCTTTTCAAAGTGAATATATAATTCTGCTATTAAATTAATTTGAACATCAGAAGATGTCTGAAAATGTAATTTAATTGTATCAGGCAGAATTTGCTCAATCCTAAGCCAATCAAAATCTAATGGAATTTTTACAGAAATAGAAAAAGCAATCTTAAAATTCAAATAGAATCAAAAAGAACCCTGAATAATCAAAATACTCTTGACACAAAGTAAAATACCAAAGCTGGAGGCCTCACACTTCCTGATTTCAAACATATTACAAAGCTAACATTAATCAACTGGCATAAAGATAGACATATTACCAATGGAACAGAATAGTGAGCCCAAACATAACCAATGTCTAAGTGATTTTACCAAGGCCACCAAAGCTACACAGTGGGAAAAGATAGCCTTTAAAACAAATGATGTTGGGAAAACCAGAATTTCACATGCAAAAATTGAACTGAATCTATCCTACACTACACAAAACTCAACTCAAAATGGTTTAAAGATTTAAATATAAGACCTGAAACTATAATATTCTTAGAAGAAAGCAAAGGGGGAAAGTTTCATAACAAAAATCTTGGCAATAATTTATTACATAGGACACCCAAAGCACAAATAACAGAAGTGAAAACAAACGGGACAACATCAAACTAAAATCCTTCTACACAGCAAAGGAAACAACAGGATGTGAAGGTAATTTAAAGAATGGGAGAAAATATTTGTAAGGACTATATCTGGTAAGGGTTTTATCTTCAAAATATACAAGAAACCCCTGCAACCTAGCAGAAAAAACAAAAAACAAACAAAAAAGTAACTCACTTAAAAATAGGCAAATAAATTGAATAAATATTTCTTCAAAGCATGTATGCAAATGGCCAACAGATACATGAAGAAGTCCTCAACCTCACTAATCACCTGGGATGCAAATCTAAACCACCATGAGATAGCACCTCACGTCACCTCTACTCTTTCTATTAATAGATTGATATTTAGTTTTTTTAAAACTTTATAATAATAACTGTTATCTCTAATTTGTTTTATACAATCTCTCTTTCTCATCCTCTTTAATTGTTGTTTATTTGTTTGTGTGTCTAGTCTCCCTTTCACTCTAAATAAATAGAATATAATTACTATATAAATTCAATACTATACAATTCCACTTTCTTACTATATTCTGCATTTTTCCATCCTTTTCTTCTATTGTTATTAACATCATATCGTATCGGCAGCCGTCCGTCTCGAGAGACGATGGTGTAGCTTCTTAAGAGTCTATCTGCACCGCCGAGAATGGTTGTGCAGTCCGACTCGGGAGTGACACGGTATCTGTCTCCTCCCGTGTTGAATCGACATCTTGCGATGATGCTGGAGTGTCCTCTCCAGTGAAGCTGAAGCTACAGAGCCTGGGCAGGGTGATATGGAGGGTCTGCTGTTGCCCATGCAGCAGACCCCCCCTCTCTTCGCAGCTGAAGGATCCAAGGGAAAGACGGAGTCAATACAGCTTGGCTTCAGGTGCGCCGCAGGAGTTGCCGGTGTTGACTACAACGTCAAACCGCCTTAGGGACTCCGGCTCTGGATTTTCTGTCGGGGTTTACTCCCTTAGCCTTTCCCCTGAAGAGGTATGCCGCAAGGCAGCGGAGGTTTTTTGGAATCAGAGTTTTCCTTCTCTGATGTGCCCTGACTGGAAGATCGAACCAGCGACACTTAGCTCGCAGGCCGATGCTCAACCCACTGAGCCAAACCAGCCAGGGGCTGTTATTAACATCGTCGTCGTCGGCAGCCGTCCGTCTCGAGAGACGATGGTGTAGCTTCTTAAGAGTCTATCTGCACCGCCGAGAATGGCTGTGCAGTCCGACTCGGGAGTGACATGGTATCTGTCTCCTCCCGTGTTGAATCGACATCTTGTGATGACGCTGAAGCTACAGAGCCTGGGCAGGGTAATATGGAGGGTCTGCTGTTGCCCATGCAGCAGACCCCCCCTCTCTTCGCAGCTGAAGGGTCCAAGGGAAAGACGGAGTCGATACAGCTTGGGTTCAGGTGCGCCGCAGGAGTTGCCGGTGTTGACTACAACGTCAAACCGCCTTAGGGACTCCGGCTCCGGATTTTCTGTCGGGGTTTACTCCCTTAGCCTTTCCCCTGAAGAGGTATGCCGCAAGGCAGCGGAGGTTTTTTGGAGTCAGAGTTTTCCTTCTCTGATGTACCCTGACTGGAAGATCGAACCAGCGACACTTAGCTCGCAGGCCAACGCTCAATCCACTGAGCTAAACCAGCCAGGGCTGGTTATTTACATTGTTATTAACATACAATGTAAATATTACCTACTGTCTTGCATAGTCTCAACTATTATTAATCTATCATCCCCTCTCTCAAAAATCATATTTTTCCTCCCTAAAAACAACTCTTATCTATTCTTCCTATGGTATAAAAGCTCTAATCTCTCTACATTTATATTGATACTGGCTCGTTGGCTGACAACAGCGGGATAGAGGGTGGGGGATATTTTTGAGGGTGTGTGTCTCCTGCCTGGGCTGTGTGTTTATGTTTTTAACAGCATCTCCACAAAAGAACTCAAGACAAAGTGGATAGAGTGACTTTCAATCAACTAGCCAGAAGGAAGATCCTACCAAAGAGCATCTGAAATATAACCAGACAGCATAAACAAATGACATAAAGGGTAACCCAAGAACATCAGGCTCAGAGATCAAAGAGACTGCACCACTGAAACCCCCAGATCTCCTATAAAGAATCTCATACACAAAGGTGGGAAGTCAAAGCAGACCATCCCAAAAAAATAAAAACAAACAAGAAGAATCCAACATGGTAAGACGCAGAAATAACCTCTCAATGAAAAGAAAAGAGGAATCCCCAGAAAGAGAGGTAAATGCAATAGACATAGCCCAAATGTCAGACATGGAATTCAAAACTATGGTGGTGAAGAAGCTCAATATGCTCGAAAACCTCAAAAACAACCATGACAACCTCCAAGGAAGTTACCAACAGCTCCAAGAAAATTACAGGGAACTTACGGAGAACTACACCAGCATAAAAAAAGACATAGAAACTGTTAACAAGAACCAGGAAGAAATGAAGAATGCAATCTCTGAACTGAAAAACACAGTAGAATCAGTCAAAAGTAGACTAAACGAAGCAGAGGATTGGATTAGTGAGTTAGAAGATAATATTTTATCATTACTTTCCAATATTACATTGATAATACCTTCATGACCAGAAAAAAATAAAAAAGTTTTAACAACAATGTCATAGCTCCTGGAATGTGCTAGCATAACTGAAAAAATACTAATTTTCTTACAGCCCTCAAAAAAACAGTTCTTAATAAGATACTGATTTCTAAATGAAATCCTACACATATATAGATATACACACAAAGATACAAACCTATGTCTTGCTGTAAGATGGAGCATTAGATATGACTATTCAAAGCCCCTAAAGTTGTTTATTTTTAATTATACAGAATAAAATTAGCTAATTTTGCCACAGCACTTACAGCTGCCTGTGTCTGTCAACCTCATCATAGCAAACATCTCAGGGCACTTTCTAACAGATTTTTTTGTTGATCATATTAAAATTTAAAGTATAAAAGTAGAATTTGGCAAATTTGTTGATTTAGAGCATAAATGTTCAGGGAATACCAAGTACTAGTTAGATTAAAATACATTAATTATGTGAGTTAAATAAATGGTTAACAAACTCTCCATCTTAATAAGTTAAGTTTGTCTTTAAAATAAGCTCTGTTATCCTTGGGTCAAAAATTTTAATCACACTGATTTCTACAATGTGTGAGTAAATGAGACAAAATGATTTTGACACTTTTCCAAAACCCCAAAACTAGACCATCTATATTTGTCAGAGAAGGCAAGAGTGTGCCAACCTCCATTCCTGATTCATACCCTAAAGCTTCATAATAGACCATGAATAACCCTGGCTGGTTTAGCTCAGTGGATTGAGCGTCGGCCTGCGAGCTAAGTGTCGCTGGTTCGATCTTCCAGTCAGGGTACATCAGAGAAGGAAAACTCTGACTCCAAAAAACCTCCGCTGCCTTGCGGCATACCTCTTCTGGGGAAAGGCTAAGGGAGTAAACCCCGACAGAAAATCCGGAGCTGGAGTCCCTAAGGCGGTTTGACGTTGTAGTCAACACCGGCAACTCCTGCGGCGCACCTGAAGCCAAGCTGTATTGA
Source organism: Furipterus horrens (assembly GCF_987537825.1). Classification (NCBI taxonomy): domain Eukaryota; kingdom Metazoa; phylum Chordata; class Mammalia; order Chiroptera; family Furipteridae; genus Furipterus; species Furipterus horrens. The sequence continues at coordinate 17,448,669 of NW_028327171.1, forward strand.
CTCCGTCTTTCCCTTGGACCCTTCAGCTGCGAAGAGAGGGGGGGTCTGCTGCATGGGCAACAGCAGACCCTCCATATCACCCTGCCCAGGCTCTGTAGCTTCAGCTCCACTGGAGAGGACACTCCAGCGTCATCGCAAGATGTCGATTCAACACGGGAGGAGACAGATGCTGTGTCACTCCCGAGTCGGACTGCACAGCCATTCTCGGCGGTGCAGATAGACACTTAAGAAGCTACACCATCGTCTCTCGAGACGGACGGCTGCCGACGACGAGACCATGAATAGTGAGACATGTGGGAGATGCCCCCTTACCTTTTCTGAAGTCTAGAGCTTTTATTAGAGGGTGTGGAAAATTGGTTATTCGATTAGTTTATGATTAGTCTAATATGATTAGAAGAGAGATACAAGTTTTTCATTTTAAAGTAAAAAAAATGAGACTATCTTAACTGTGATTAAATAGAAACAAAACTAAACAAAATCTTCACATTAACATGGATAATAAATAAATAAGTTAGTAAGTTATAAGTTGCTCTATATCCATAAATTAATCGCTCAAGTGATGATGTTTCATATTTTGAAAACATATTTTTATTTATGACCCAAGAAAATTTCTCTGAGAGTGGCTAGATATTATACTGAACTTGTAAATAAATCATTTGCTTTTGAAGTTGTCTCTCAGATTTCTCCAGATTCTATTTAATAAAAGAGTCAAACTTGATTTTTGACTTAAAAAGAATAATAAACTGACTACATGTTAGAATGTTTTATTATGACTCAAATAACTGTGCAAGAAATAACACAGAATTATTTCTTAAATACTGATAAAAATACTTCAAGGTACTTTAACTGGATTGATGAATATCTCTTTATGTACATAAGTATTTGCAAGTATATGATTCCTAGAGATTTTCTTTAAAATCTTTGAAAAATTTTAAGTCTCAAAATCATAAAATTTAAATAAATCTGTATTTTGTTTTAAGTCTATGCAAATGTTTACACACTAGGATTTCAAAATATTTATTTGCAAAAATACTTATATTTAATGATATTTAAAAGAAAGCATTTTCCTTGTTTTAATTTTAACAAAAATTAATATTAGCTATATAATATATTTAAAATATCCTTATGAAATATCTCTAAACATTTTTATTTCATTGCCATGAATTATATTTTATATACTTTAAAAATATCAACTCTACTCATCCACTTCTTATTTTCAATGATATGTGAATGGTTTATTTTTATATTTTTATATACTCAATATTTAAAATATTTACAATTAGCAACATATATTTTAAATATTACAGTAAGATGTTTTTGTTTGCTATGTTTAAGAGAAGTGTGGCATGGAATTATTCATAGTCTCAGAAAAGTTTCAGAGAGAGACTAGAGTATCAAATAAGTAGGACTCATTTGTCTGGGTTTCGAATTTTTTTAAATCTATATATCTAATTTTTCCCTATAGCTTAAATTGAACATCCATTCTTTCCACTTATCCTTTAATGCATTTTGTTTCCCATTAGGCACTGTGAAAATTTTAGCTTAAGTATGGTACTCTACAATGTATTTTTAAGTAGGCTTACTATATTTCTAAACCTTTCCCCTGCATTGCAGTCACCTGTAAAGCTAACTAAATATTAGCACTGGGAAATTTATTACTTGGCCAATGAGGCAGAGCCTAACCTTTGATATTCAAAGATAATTCTCCATCTTGACATAAGGTAGCTCTATTACATGAAGTTACTTCTTTTTTTCCATATTGCTGTGTGCTCAAAACAAGAAAAATAATTTGCGCTTTGAACCCCAATACATGCTCATATATCATTAATAAAATAATTTTATATATCATCATGATGTATTATAATGGCTAGTTGAAAGTGTCATTTTCATAACAATATTTCTTTTTGCAAGAGTTCAATAAAAATCCATTCTACTTGTCAGAGAACATTACTGGAAACTGGCTATATTACCAAGGATTTGATGGGAATCTCATATTTGGGAGATACTTTCATGGACTAAGATATAACCAGGCAACTTTAAGGAATTAAGATAACCTACGGAGGCTAATAAAACCCTTAGAAATATTCATCTCTACCTCAGTTGCAGGGTTCCTAACAGCCTTATCAGGGGAGTAAAAAAGGTCACTTACTTGTAAGTGCAGAAACCTCAAGATATTTGGGGGACCTTGAGAAGAGAGAAATCCACCCAAATCTACGAGAATTCCAAAATCTCACCGCAAGTTCTTGCCTTGACATTTTTGGCCTTGAGAGGCCTTTTAAACTTTAATTTAAAGATTTCTTACAACAAATTCTAGCAAAAATATTAAAAGTGACTTTAATTACTATTCTTGTTGGATTTATAGAAATAATTGGGCCATATTTATTGACACTAGATTTATTTTGCAAGTAAACTAGTCTTAGACTATCTTTGGTAAAAATGAGGGGTTTTTTTTGAGAGAAAAATTATGCTTCAGTAATATATATTGGTAGACATTAGATTCTAGATTGCTTATGTATTTGGAGGTTTTTATTTCCTACCCGTAAACAGGACTGCACAATGAATTCTAGTTTCCTCCGGTGTCTATGACTCCCCAAAATAACCTTACATTCTTTGGCTTGGATTAATTGAAAACTAAAACTGCACCTTTCCCAAGGCCATAACAGCTAAAGTTGGACAACTTGATATAAACTTCTGCCCTGACTGGCTTTTTGCTCTGTTGGTTGGGCATCACCCCACAAAGTTAAAGGATGCAAGTTTGATTCCTGGCCAGGGCACACACCTGGGTTGTGGGCTGGTCCCCAGTTGGGGCACGCAGGAGAGGCAGATGATTGATGTTTCTTTTTTACATTGATGTTTCTTTCCCTCTCTTTCTCCCTCCCTTCCCCCTCTCTAAAACTGATTAAATAAAATCATTTAAAAAATAAACTTCAGAAAAATTAACATAAGGTAGACACAATCTTTGTGCCGATTTAAGAAAAATAGCTAGAGACATTGAAACTTTCAAACCAGAAGAATCCATCGAAGCATTACTGGCTTCCTTCACTCCAACTTTGAGGCAGACACCCAGACATCTTTCTCAAATGACTGCCTTCAGAACTCAGAAACTGCGGTTACAGTCTGTTTCAATTATCAACCCTTTTCATAGATACCTCATATTAAATACTTAATCACTTGTACCATAGGCCTAATTTTGGGAACCTACCTTCATCACCACCTCCTGAAATTAGACACTACTATTGAACTGAACTGACCTGTTCTCAAGACTGACACTGGTTTAATGAAATATAGAGCAATCTATCACTACACTTTTGGAAGTTTCAGAGAAGGGAAGTGTAAAGGTTCAGAACAGTCCTCCCCAAAATGTACCACTTTGGCATGTGAATTATTTTGAGTAGAAAGCACTCAAGACCTTTCAGGACCACAAGAAACATTCACCTCTCCCTTAAATAATTTAAATTAGGAGCTTTGCCCATAATAAGAATTATCCCCAGAAATAACTTTTTTTGACATATCTATATGGCAGGGCAAACTACTAATTATTGAACATCTTATTGGCCTGCAATGACCTTTTTCCCTTCTGAAGCCCAAGGCACCTTACCTCATTCTTATCTTGGAATGTCATATATGCCTCATTTTTTCTTTGTGTCTTTGACTCTCTCATGTTATGTGGGGTTTCCATGTGTATATCCGTAGTTCAATTTGGTTATTTTCTCTCTCGATCTGTCTCTTGTAGATGAAATTATTAGACCAGCCAAAAGAACCTTAAGGGTAGAAGAAAGTTTCTTCTTCCCCCACATAGTGTATTGTTTGATATAACAGAAATGTTTAAAAATTAGGTCTTCTCATCTATGTATGTCTAGATACTTCTTCATCTATATAAAAAGTAGATCCTAAAACTTGAAATTAAAGATTAAAAATAACTCAGGCCCTTATTTTAAAGTAAAAACGTATAAAGAGGACATTCCATTTCCAATGTCTTAACCATTACAAGTATATAATGCAACTGAGTGTAGTTATTTTATGTGATTTAGATACTACAAAAACCGGGTTATCCAGGAGACTCAAATGTATCAGAGCTACTAACTAACATCAAGCTTTGCCAATCATTTGCAGGATACAAGAGCTCAAACTGCACAGGTAAAACAAAGAATGTGGGGATGGGCCTTGGTTGACCTGCCATGTCCTTTCTTCCCAACCTTCTCTGACCCAGGTTATTAGATGTGTTTTCTAAGTAAGCTGTGCACAACCAAACAAGCAATTTGGTTCATAAAACATTTCCATTTTACACCCAGATTGTTATACAGTTTACATGATGTATTCCAAGGAAGCATGAAGGTCAATCCAGAGATTCTAGATTTGTTTGCATTAATCCTAGCCGACCAGGCCTATTCTACTAAAAGTATTCCAATGATAAATATTCTATTTCTGTCAGACCATTTCCTTTTTTTAACCTGTGTATTTTTCCTTAATGTTCTTAAAGGAAGGTGAGTTCTGTAACAAGCCATCCATTCTTCCTTAAAGTGCCTCGATCCTTCTATAATAGAATTACAAACTTTATAAATCAGCTTCCCAATCCTTTCCTTCCCAGTAATATATGAGAATTTTAAACTTCCCTTTTACTCTCAGCATATCATAGAAAACTTTTGTTCTGCCTTATAGGATGGTATTAAATGGTCAATAATTGGATTTACTCACTGTTACTAATTTATTTGTTGTATTTGTTTCAGTCATGCAATGTTTATGGAGTTTAGTGTAAGACGTAATTATTTACCATAATTATTTAAAAACTAAAACAGGTATTTTTTTCCCTATAAAGTGAATAAAACTCCTAAAAAATTAATGGCTTAACAAAAAGCATTTATTTCATACTTAGAGGTATACGTATTCACTGAGATGAAGCAGATTTCATCTGGGCTCAGGTTGATACATTTGGACTTGGCTGGACACCAGGCTGAGTCCAAGTGACCTCCATGGATCGTCATTGTGGGACCGTGGCTGAAGGTGAAATTCAGGTTGTAGCTGCCACATTCACCTGGGGACTGATTTTTCATGGCACATAGTAAAAACTCCAAAAGGACTAGGGGAAAGTAGCTCTTCCTTCTTATGGGTTTGTGCACAACCTGACCCACTTTCATTTCTGTCTTCTTTCCAATGACCAAAGTAAGTTTCGTGTTTCATCAGTGAAGTGTGTGAAAATACAATGAACCCACGAAGAAGCTATGGCAGAATAGAAATAAACTTCGGCAAATAATACATACAGTCTATCACATACAGCAGTGTGTACTCTTCTTCTTTCTTTCTTTCTTTTTTTTTTTTTGCTTGAAACTTTAATACCAAATAAAATGCAAATTCACCAATGAAATGTTTAGCATACTAGTTCACTTCAAATTTTTACAATTTTTATTCCACCAATGAGGAAATAAAATATTTGTTCTCGGTGGAGTCAACATTTATAATATCTCTAGAATGACAGAATGCTAATAGAAATAGAAACCAACTATACACTTGAGGTCATTTTTGTGACCTCCTATGGTACAATTAGAAATGAAGTAATCATTCTTGTTTCAAAGTAACAAACCTTAAGATAATTGTGTTTAGAGAACATTATTTGAGGACTGTTTAAATTTATATTGCTGAGTAACAAATTGCCATAAACTTAGTGGCTTGAAACAGTATTCTTTTATTACCTCAGATGAGAATTACAGACAGGCTCAGCTAGGTCTCTGCTTAGTTTCTCACAAGGCCAACATCAAGATGTTGAGTCAAGATGCTGAGTTCTTATCTGGGAGCTCTGGGGAAGAATTCTCTTTCAATCTTATTCAGGTTGTTGACCGAATTGTTTCTTATTGTTATAGGACTGAGTTCCTGTTCCCTTTTTTGGCTATCAGCCATGAACCATTTTTGGATTTCTAGATGTCACCTGAATTTCTTTCCATATGCTTCTTCTATTTTCAAGCCTTAGATGGCATGGTACATCATTTTTGTGCACCAACAATTCCCTCTGGCTTCATCTTCTGCAAACAGTGAGAAAACTGCTTTAAGAGGGCTCCAGTGATTAGATTAGCACCATCTGAATAATTTCTCTATTTTATGCAACTTCTTTGCAATCTTACCTACATCTATCTGCAACATCTCTTTTTCCATGTAGCATAATGTAATCATGGTACTAACACCTGGAGGTAAAGGTCACAGGGTACATCTTAAAATTCTGCTTAACACAAGGAAAATCTTTTTCAGACACATTTGCTATTCAAATTTATTTAGTAGTTGAAATAAAGATTAACCTTTTAAATATTTTTCTCATAATGCTATCAGATGTCTATTTTTCTGGGGCATTTTACCCAGTTTTCTATTCAATTACACCAGTGTTGTTATTTTTAAGAATTGAATATGTAATACAGAAATAGGTATTCATTAATTTTTTACCATTTTGAAAAGACACAGGCGAATTTGGTATATGAAAACTAACATAGTTAAAGACAGAAAAGCCCTGGCAAGGGTGACTCAGTTGGTCAGGCATCATCCTGTAACTGAAAAGATAGATTTGATTCCCAGACAGGGCACGTGCCTAGGTTGTGGCATCAGGCCCCAGTCAGGGCACATATGAGAGGCAACCCATTAATATTTCTCTCTCACATTAATGTTTCACTACCTTTTTACCTCCCTCCCTTCCCATCTCTATAGAATTAATAAGCATGTTCTTGGGTGAGGACAAGAAAAGGCAAAAAAATATTACAAATTATTTCTCACATAATTATAAAGTAGACACTCAAAGTATTATCAGCATGGATATCTTTGTCGCACCTTAAAAAGAAGAGCTGAACTAGTTAAAACTTATCATATAAAGAATAGCCAATATAATGGAATCACTCTAGAAGGACCCTATTTGAATAATTAATCTGTGTGCTTACAAAGATTATAAAATGTATCTGAAGACTCCAAGCCCGGGGGTGCCTAGTATAGACTTTCCCATTACAAGTTATTTAATAACAATGCCCAGGCCTTTAAAACAGGATACTGAAATTGCTCCAATTTCAGAGCATGGTGTTATAAAGATGTTGATCTGTATGGAGCAAGATCCTGCCACTAAAAGTAATGTTAAGGACACAATGACTGCAGATGTTTAAAAAAAATAAAAAAACACAAAACTGAGATCATTTGTTAGACATTTTATTAAAGTCTATTTTCTTTTCTTTTGAAGCATGAGTGACCATAATTGGCAATCCAAGGCAGCTTAACAAGCACCCAATTTTCCCATGAAGATTTAGCATTTGGTTTAGAAAGTATGAAAAAATACTAGGACATGAAGAGGTTCTAAAAGAATCACTCACATGGTCATTACAACTATAAACACCAAAGTTGGTCATATCTACAACATCTGGAGGCCACCTACATCTCCTGTCATGTAGCCACCTTTGATTTGAAGCCAGTGATAGCACGGCAAATACTTCTTGTGCTATAAATCTCGTGGTCTTCGTTTATTGCCTAGATCCCATTGATAGCAATCTAGCCCACTGCAACCATTCTTACGACAAACATGGCTACTCTGAGTTAGAATAAATATTTGATCTTCTGTAATGAAAGAACCACCTCCCCATACTGATCATCAATGCAAAGTACAAATGCTGTGATTATAACCAACCATATGCACTGCCTTCTCCCCGAGTAAATGCTTAAATGTTACCTCACCAGTGTGATCTTGAGCTGCATCTGCTATCAGGACCCAGGTACCACTAGTGAGTAGGCTCTGGGCACACCTGACACCCTTTAAATACATTTTATTTAAAGAGTTTTAAAGTTCGGTCTGTGCCTATGTTTTGACCAGGGGAAATGTGTCAGATCAGCATCCAGAAGTGAGTCTGGTGCATAACTTCTTTTATCCTTCATTCTTGCAAAGTATCAATTCTCTGTAATTTAAGTCACAGTTTTACTCAAGGTAGCTATGTCAAAACTTTGACTTACTTGCCTTATATGCTTCTTTTTCCAAACAGACTTCTCTTACCACTCAGTTTTTCTCTGGCAGGGATAGTGCTTCCTCCCAAACAGATAAAATATAGATGCCCTGATGCTGAAAATACCTCAAAGTATAACCCTTCTTCCTCTAATACTTAATTCTGTTCTTGCTTATGTTTAGTTTGCCAGTCTATCCAAAGGAACTTATCATCCAAACGAGGACTTATAATCATTTCATCACCATGTCAGCTGTTTTTTACTTACTGCTTTTAAGCATCCATTTTGACCACTCCACTGAATGAATCATAAATGTGACCCCCATAAATTTATTACTTGCTCAATCAGATGAAAACATTTGAATTCTTATTAAATATCTGTGAACAACTTTATACCATTTGTGCATTGCTCTGCATTGTAATTCTCTCTTCTTTCTTTCATTTGTGATTCCAAGGCATCAAAATTTTACTCCAGATTCTCTGAATCTTCTTCCTCTGATGGTCGAATCATTATTATTGATTCTCAGAAACCCATTATCAAATTGTACTTTCTCACACATTCTCTGTGAACACATTATAATCTGCTTCCAATTGTTTGCTTTATTTTAATGCATATATCTTTATAATCACCAACTCTAAAATTTAGTATATACTACTTTTGTGAGTTCCAGACATATATTTCTTTGTCAACTATAACAAAGGTATTTTAGATATTTACATCCAACATGATCTAAAACAAACAAAAAATATATATATAAAATTTCAGTGCTTCAATCTTTTTCTTCCAGGAAAAAAAATCTATATCTGTATCTATCTATCTATCTATATCAAAGGCAATCAGTTAGATTTTTAAAATTAAATAACTAAAGATTAAAATTTTAAAATATTTTAAATGAAAAACAACATAGAATAATTTGAGGAAAAAACATTTGTGTTTTCCTTCAGATAGATTTAATCACTAATGGACCAGGATGATTGTTACTGGAGAAACCATATACAGGGCTGTTATGCCAAGCAAATATAATATAGAAATAATCTTATATGAACACGGTGTCATCATACTATAGCTTTTGTCCCATTGAATTCTGATTATTTGATTCCAAGAAGATGCATTATGATTCAATAATATCACCTGAAAACATTTGTTATAAGAAAAAATAAAATTTATTGTTTCATAAATACTTAGAACGCTTTTAAGAAAAAAAGGCTTTCTAATGAGGTTAGGTTGATTGAATAAATAGAAAATTTAGAAATGTTACAACCAAAAACTGTATTAAAGTATGAAAACTAGAACACAATACCTAAATTATTAGTGGTGTTAAAACTTTGCTCTTCTATAGTCAGAATATAATGGCTTTAGTCAGATCTCATTAAATTTACAGAAATGTTTTCATATTTTAGAGAATGTTTTATTTCATTATAATATTTCACAATATAATTCTATATATAACTTTAGTAAAATTTAGCACAAAAGCCACACAAACCTTTATTTAAGCAAATATACTCTAGCATTGTTTCTAGAAGTAATGGAATAAAATAACTTTTCAGAGAGGAAGAGAACAATCCATGATACCTAAACAGAAAACAGATAATGTTTATCTCCTTCCTGTGCTATGAAATCAGGCTGAGATCAAGGATAAGAAATTATTATTATGACCATGACTTATGATAAATGCAATGATATAGCATTTTTAATCTACTCAGTAACCAAACACATCATTCATCTATCAGTTATGACTTCAGCTGTTTAAAAAAAAAAGAGAGAGAAACAGAGTAAGCACTGAAAAACAAAATGGAGATTATTCTGAGTTAGTCTAAAGGTTCATTGTAGAATGTATTGAAGGCATAAGGATTATTTTCCCTGTATTTATAAAATTATAATGCAACCATTTTGATCGATTAAAATGTGTCTTTCAACCTAACAAATTCTATACTTCTCCTTTGAGGATGTTATGTCAGAATTGTACATAAACGGATGAATTACCTATTTTGAGATTCTCTTTTTATGTTACAAAGGAAGGATACTGAGAATGAAGAATCTGTGTACACGGTGTAATAGAATTTAGGGGGAAGACAAGTGTTTTTTCCTGCTAATTAAACTTTAAGTGGTCAATCTGCTCAGATATCAAGCAGTATACATTTTGGCTATTATCTAGAAAAATACAGAAATTATGTAAATATGTCAGCATTTTCTATCTTGGAGAGGATGTAAAATTTTAGTATGAATAACTTATTTCAGGTATGACAAAACAGAAGACTTAGAGTCAAGTACAATTGGAATTACCCTGGGAAAAATTTTAAGATAGCATGCATTTTTGTATTTTGCAAACTGCTATTTTCCATAGTTCTAGAGGTTTTGGCTTTTCTTTCAGGTAAGTAAATTCAATAATTTTTACTTTGCAAAAGAGTAAAAGACTTAAAATAGTGATGTCTCGTGCTACCGTGGAAATATATTTAATTGCTACTTTTTTAACATAAATTAATTTCCTTATGTGCTCAATTTAAGTATCATCCAATTTTCCTCTCTGTGGCCTTTTACTTAAGGAGTAATTACATTGCTGACACTTTTAATTAAAACTGTGCTATTTTAAAAAGCATTAAACCTTCCATTGATTTCAGGTCCTGAATAAAATTTTGGTTGATGAATCAGGATATGTGTCTTAATACCCTATGAATCCCATATGTATTAGCATAAAATTTAAATTGCATAGTATTGAAATAAAAAGTCATTTTTCAGAAAATTAACATTATTAAAGATTAGGGTCCCAATAAAATTTTATATATGTGTGTGTGTGTGTGTGTGTGTGTGTGTGTGTGTGTATTTATATATATGGAGAAAGAAAGAGTTTGTGGTTCATTCCAATGAAGTTGTCACCTAAAATTTTTAATTTACAGTTGGAAAATTAGAGATTTAACATCTTAATAATCTTTGGAGCTCTGAAAAATAATCTACAACATGCTGTATATTTATTAAGTATATTTCCAGGTCTGGAAACTTTCAGACTTTTAATGAAGAAAAGCTGTTAACCACTTAACAAATACATCAAAATTCATATTGTCCATTTTGTCATTGACTCATTTTCTTATGTTTTAGAGAAAGATTTCCTCTTCCTCCTGATAAGATATAAATTGATAGGAAAACATAGGAAAATTAGTCAAAAACAAAAAAGACGATATGAACTTTGATATCAAACTTGACCTGCTGCAAACACGTACTCTAGAAATAATTTGACAAATGACCAAAGGAAATGATACAAGAAAGCTTTCCTTACATTTGAAAGTATGCAGTAGAGAAAAGACAAATACACGTGTCAACTTCAGGTTCAGTGTTCAAAAGGAAGTAAAACAATGCAGTAGTGGAGCATAACTGGAAGAAACTCATTTAAGAAATGGTATTTGGGGAAGGGATCTCTGTGGAAGTAACATTTGATTTTATTCTTAAGTGATGAAGAGTAGGTTACCAGTTCAACAGTTCCAGGCAAATTATGAGCAAATAATAAAGAATTAAGAGACAAATAAGCTTGGCATTTTCAAATATATAAAACATGATCAATGTGTGTTAGGTGAGTGTAAACGTGTAGGAGAGATATTGGGCAGAGGCATCATAATCTTGGGTGACGGATACCATATTGGGAAAGCTTATAGATGGGAACCTATTTTTAATTGATATGCAATTTCTGTTGAAAATTTATAAATTAAAGTCACAATAGTACTCTGAAATAACAGAATGTTTTAAGCCTGAGGAGGAATTATGGATTTATTTAAATGTGTACAGAAGCCACCCAGAAAGGTGGGGAAGCACCGCAAATAAATTTATATTTTAAAAGACAATGTGCCTTTTTCTGTTGGTAGAACGTTCTCTTGTATGGGAATAAGATTTAAAGCAGGGAGACAAATAAGCTGTTAAAATAGTATCATTTCTATTAATATAGTTATGACCTTTGGAATACATGTAATTTATATGTACCTTCAGAATGCATTTAATTCATACAGTCATATTTACATTTTATTCTGAAAATCATGACAAATTTAACATTTCCACTGTAACAATTGAAAGGCTAGCTCCATTGCAAACACATGAATTTAAAGACTTGAAAGAACAATGGAAACAATCCTTAAGAGAAAATAAAATTCCAGAGTTGGGGACCCTTCTTAGCTCAATGACTATCCTAGCACTAGTTGTTTTCTTGTTGGTGACATTTGCTGAGTATATAGTGGGACAAAGAAGGGGCTTAGTTCTGGGTCATATTTGACCAATGCTGAGAAAGTCAGCTGAACAGAATAAAAAACTGTAAGTCTTTAGGAACTCTACAGGGCTGATGAAGGAAAGAGACAACTTGAGAACATCCAAATACAGCCAGTTTTCTCCAAGGAACACATTCTGAATATCAATCCACTGGTAGGTGGCTTCATGGGCTAGTAAACTGAGTAATGTCCCTCTAGAGAAATGGATGCTGCCTTAGTATACAGTTTATTTTCTCCTCAATGCATGTGCAAGACTAGGAGCAGAAGGAGACAATAAACTGCAAAGCTAAACTTAGAGTTTCTGCAGGTCAGAATTTCCCAAGTTTTCAGGACTGAGAAGAGAGATCTGACAGACTCTCAAGTCAAAGGGTGAAAAGTCACAATAACATGCCCCAAGAACAGAGATGAACCCGAAAGAGAATGAACTTTACAAAGACTGCAACCCCAAAACAATACGGTTCAATCCCTGTCTAATTTGATATCAGCCTTTTGATCCATCTTCCTATAGGGGTAGGGAAAAAATCCTGTTTAGCAAAAAAATAAAAACCTTCTGGAGGCTCTATGGATTTAAAAAAAATAATCAGACATGCAGAGGTGCACATAAAAGGTGACTAGTAATAAATAGAAGCAAACAGAGTGAAAATATAAATAGTGAAGGGAGTATAAACAAGGGCATATAAATAATGTGCTTAATATAAAAAAGCAGGTGACTGACGAAAGAGATGAAAGATTAAGAATTTCAATACCAAATTGTAATTTATGAAAATATAATCAAAGGCACATTTTAGAACTATAAAATACAATATCTGAATAAAACCAATCAAAGATGCTGAATAATTTTAACAACAGACTGCACACAGAAGCAAGATTTGTTCACTTTATATTCACTTATATGGTGTATACATATCGTGTATTATGTAAAATGTAAATATTATATATATGGTATATATAAACATTAATAGTAATTATGTCTAGAATTGCTGCTGACTCCTTTTTATCCTTCATTTTTCTTCTTATTCTTTCTCTTTTGATTGATATCATTATTTTAGATTAGATATTAAAATTAGTTACTTAAAGAAACAACGTCAAGATCTCAGAGTATTAATACAAAGTTTTTCTTTCCCAAGATAATTAAATGCTAATATTTCATATGCATGGCCATCCTGGTCAGCTCTCAACTAGTTAGTAACTATGGGACCCAAGTTATTTTCATTCAGTGGTTCCAAAGTCCCCTGCATCAGAGAGTGTCACAAGAAAAAGAGAACCTTTTCAGTATTGTGCAATGATTTCCATCTACATCCCAGCATGCAATGGTCTCATGGTTCTACTGGGAGCTGGGAAATGGAGTGGCTGGCAGGTGGGTCACTTCCCCAAAGAGCTCTGCACAGTGGAAAGAGAACATAAATATGTGCAATTCAGGAAGCCATCTTTGCCACCGTTCATGCATGCAATGAAGCAAATTACAATCTACATGCAAAACAAATGCATTGTTTCCACACTGAAACTATCCAACAGTTAGTTAATCCAGGTATGTTCTTCTGTTCTCTGAAGTTCACCCTTGTGCCTATTTATTTAACTAAACAAAGTAAATTTTTCACAGCTTCAGCGTATGAATAAATAGTCTCTGAAACTTTAATTGTTTGTAAATGTAAGGACAAAGAGAGTCAGGCTCCCTCACCCTGTTGCCCAGGCATGGGCTGCTTAGAGATAACGATTAGATTCGCATGCACAGTGCGCTCGCAGTTATATAAGCATTGATGTCATATTTTGACTAGTAGACAGCTTTATCTTTGCATAATATAAAAGAGGTGGAACCCCCATGGGAGCGTTTGTGTGTGGGCAGTGGGCAGGGAGTGAATGTCAGGGGTGCACCCATGAATACTGTAATGGCTGCAATAAATGAACTGTCAGTCATTTCAACCCTGCCTCACATATTCTTCCAATTACTGGACAAAAAGAATCTGCATTGAGTTCCACGACAGTAATATGTCAGAGAAAATGGATAATTTGTCTCTTTCATATTTACCTGTCTCTTCTAAATGTATAGATTAGATTTTATTTTTTCCATATTTTATATTTACAGAAAAGAGAGAAAAATTATGAAGCTGCTGTGTAAATTTATATGTATATGTGATAAATTTCATTACTTTTCATATTTTTAATTCCAAAGTAATTGTTATAGAAAAAAGTATAATTATTTAATAATATATTATAATTTAACCAATATTGCTTTTTAAAATATTTGTTTTTTCTTACATTAAAATTTAAAAAATATTTTTATAAAATATATTAGCCCTAGGTTTATTCAAAGTATAAGTTAGTGATCATACATCTTCCAGATAGCTGCTGTTGCCTTCCCAGTTTACATCTTTATTTCACTCTCCACTCATCAATGTCTTGAAGACTGACTGATATGAAAACTTCAAAGGACTCCCATACCTTCTTCCCTCAGATTGGTTCCGCCAATGGGAACTCCCAAAAAGAGATAAGATAAAGGAGTGTGTTAATGTCAAGCTACTTATTTTTATGGGTCCATCCACGACCCACCACTAGGGGCTGACTGTGTCTCTGGACTGAAAATCACTGCTTCTTTCAAGGTGATTTATTCTATAGGACTCTCTCCTTCTAGGTTCTGGTACATATCCTTTCCTTCTAATTTTATTTACTGCCTTGTTCTTTACTATGTACTGTTTTTTCTCTAAAAATAATATTACTTCAAGTTAAGCAAAGAAACAAAAATATTCATTATAATTTTAAAATATATCCACATTGAACCTCATTATTATTTGACCATGAAATATTTTAACCATATTGTCACTATAATTTCATGTATATTACTATACGGAGAGACAATAATTTTTCTGTCCTTTAGTTAAAATTATTTTTGACTACAAAATATTATTTGTAGAATTAAAATACTACTGTATTAAAGAGTCAAAAGTTGATGTTCAATTAAAAAACACTACTCACATTAAAAATTACATTTTGTATTTTAATGCTTATCATAAATATGCACTTTAGAAAATCTGTGAAACAAAAACTCTAAGAGAGTAAATTAATAGAGTGCATTTTTTGTAACTTGGAGATAACCAATACAATTATACTTATGTATATTTTCCAGCTTTCTTCATTGTATGCTAAATAAAAAGTGATAGAGTTAGATGATCGAGTGCTATAGATGGATAGATATAAATATAGAGATTTTATAAAGTTATATTTATTCTTAACATGTTTCATAAACTGATGATTTTCAGTAACTGTATCTACCTTCCTTTTTCTTACTTGAAGTGCTTTTTTAAATAAAGTAAACTTTTTGATTAAGTAATTCAAGATCATAGCTAAAAGTGTAATACATAACAATGTACATTGTTTTAAAACCTAGTACTGCTCATCAAGGTAGTTGGCTCTCCTCCTAAGTACATGGGGGACCTGCATTGTCTCACCACTTCAAGCAGTAGGCATGTCCATGTTGTTTGGTTCATCCTATGAAATAGACAGAATGCATATAAGTAGGTTTGTGAGTCACTTTCATGAAGAAGCATATACCTGCTCCTGTTAGTCTTTCCAAGTCTCCCTTTCCTTGCAACAAAGAAAATGAGAACAGTGTCTCTATCTCTATGGATTTGAATATTTCAGACTTTCCATGTAAATGGAATCATGTAGTATTTATTCTTTTATGTCAGATTCTTTCCTTCAGCCTAATGTTTTTAAAGTTCATCTATATTGTAGCATAAACTTCTCTTCCTGCTTCTCAAATTTTTATTAAATACAACTGATGAAATTCTTAATATACTATCTCTTTACATTGATTTTTTTTTCCATTTCATATTACCTACTTACTTTTTAAGGAATGGTAAAGTATAAAAGGCAAAATATATTGAATTCTGAAGCTAATCATTATCTGACAAAAAATATTAGTCCAATAATAGTTTGGGGTCTTAAAGGAAAACACAATAACTGTAATGCATTCTCCTAGATATTTATAAAATATATTGGACTTTTAAGGACCTATCAACCTTCTATAACACAATGTGAAAAGAAATATTAATCATGTAAAATATAAATAGATAAGTTTTATTAACAAAAATATAAAAATTTTCACTTTGATAACTAATTAAAATTTTAGACAATTTTTATGAAATTTTAATTATGCAGAAATCTTCATTTTTCGTGAATTAAAATAAACTATATCCCAAAGTCTTAGGATCAAAGTGCATTGCAGTTTACGTTAATATATGTGAAGATCTAAGACTCAAGTCAGCACCAAAAAAGGCTACAAATGAATTCTTTATTCTGGGTATTACAGACAAAAAGTTTAAGTAAATACATTTGATTTCTCTTCTTTCTTCTAAAGCATAAGCTAGCTACAATAACAGAATAAAGCTTCAGATTTATTTTCTGCACTATATTGCAAAATTCTTATCTAATGTAAATTGATATTTAACAGCTTTTTCTCATCCCTGGGAGGATTTTTCACCTTAAAAAAAACTCAGTTCTTTTTTCAACAGCCTTAAAGTTAGTTTACCAACTATAAATTTTGTTTTGTTTTAAAATAATGTATTTTCTCCCTCACTTCAGCTATGTCTTTGCCCCTCTCTCCTACCTTTTCA
The DNA here is from genome assembly GCF_987537825.1 of Furipterus horrens. Lineage (NCBI taxonomy): Eukaryota > Metazoa > Chordata > Mammalia > Chiroptera > Furipteridae > Furipterus > Furipterus horrens. Next base: position 17,465,473 of record NW_028327171.1, read on the forward strand.
TGACTCGACCTCTCTGCACTCCCAAGGATTCTTCAAAATTGTAATAATTCATATAATAACCTAATTATTCATTATTTCAGAATATCTATTTTTTTGTTTCTGTTTTTAATTGAAGGATAAAGTTGTAGAATAAGTATGGAATATAAAGAGCAAGTATAAAGTGAGACATCATGCAAAGTATCAGAGCCCTGTCATTTTCAATGATTCAGGATGTTCCATCTAGGTCCTTTGTTATTTTTCAATCGTTTTTACAGAACCTTTTTCAAATACAAGGACTCTTGACCATACAGATAGATGTAAGCTGCTACCATGGCATATCTGCGTTCTGTAGGGTTGCTCATAAGGTGAATGTAGTTTCAGTTTCGAAAAGATAAAGGGCCAAGTACCAGAACCATCATGTGAACAACTATCTGTTTCTCCCAACAAGTTGTTCCAGTGTAGGACCTACACACAATGTACAACATGGGATTACCATTAAGTTTTGAAAGTTTACCTCAAGATACAGTGGCTTCCAGTAATGCTGTTAACCACCATTATTCGGCATTTTTTATTCTGCAAAATTTATGTAAGGCAGACATGGATTAGCAATGTGTTCCTCATTGTCATTTGTTTTTGTGAATATTGCACCCATGAATTAACTTAATGCATCTACTTGTCAAGGCTACAGCGCTCTTTTATTTAGTCAAACAGGATGCTAGGTAGAAGTGTGAAGCTGTTTTGTAGATATGGTTATCAACCACAATATGCTGACTTTAAGTAAAGGAGGTTATCTGTCATAATGTAAGTGGGCCTCATTCATTTTATTGAAGGTCTTCAGGACAAAAACTGAGGTTCCAGAAGAAATTCTGCCTCAAGCCCGTAGCATTATTTCCTCTCTGGCTTCCTAACCTGCTGCGCTCCCCTGCAAGTTTTATTCTTGCCAACCTCGCATACATGTAAGTCAATTCCTTAAAGTAAATCTCTTAGCACATACCTGCATACATCTATTTGTGTATGTGTGTGTATACATATGGATGTATGGGTACACATATAATCGTCCATTGGTTCAGTTTCTCTGCAGAACCCTAAGTAATACAATCCTCATCCCTTTCTTCTCTTCTCCAACTCCCCTTGCTCATACCCTAATTTCCCCTCTACTTTCCCTTGGGTGTGTGATGATGCTTATACCGCCCGACATGATTGTAGAGATATGGTTGAGGGGAAGCGAAGTTGAAGATATATTGAGCCTGGTGGGTTATATATATGTGGTTTTGCAGTGACTTTCTCCTACATTTCTCTTTTTCATACGTGTTTTTTTTTTCTATCACTATAGCCACACCATTGAAACATCATCTAGACATATTAATTTTTCCCTCTCTGTTGATATTATGAAATGACTGTATAGGATTAGAGATTGTAACATGGGGTGAACATGCCCTCCAGAACCTTTCCCTGGGATGTGAGTAGTAGGGGAAGGAAGAAAACACAACATTTGAAAGAATGATACAAAAAACTAGTCTTTGGAAAATTCTTACATATCTTATCCCATAAAACGTTGTCTAAAATATCTTAAAATTTTAATGAATAAATTTGAAAGAAAAAATAAAATTCAAATAATAATAAATAAATCTAAAGCTAACTTTTGCAAGTGGTAAATTAAAAATATAGTTTGATTGACTATGAGTGCAAGATATGCAGTCAAAAAAGGTAGGAAAATTATAGCAGCATTGTCTCAGGCATATAATAAAAGTTTCATTTTTATGAATTATGAAACTTGCTGTATCTGTAACCATCTAAAAATTTGTGTGTGTTTTCTCATCCTAAAGGTGATTCCCATTCATCCCTAATAACATATTCATAATTGTGTACACTTTAAGTTAAATTTCCCCTGTGTACAAATTTAAGTGAAAAATCTGCACATGGAAGAATCCCTGGTTCTTTTTCCTGCAGTAACATGGTCTGAAGTAGTTCTTTGTTAGCATAGCTGCGGCTACCGTTCCAATCACCTGGGCTACTCTGCCAATAGTTGTAATCTGCCGTCACCCACTAGTGAACCCATAGCCATTAAAACCTGCCCTGTCATGGCCAAGTAATCAGTTGCAGAGCACTTTCCACTAAAGGTCACTGCTGAAGAAGCCCACACAGAGTCATGCCACCTGTATATGTTTTTCTTCCTGTAGCAGGAAAAAAAGTGAAATAAGTGTCATGACCCCTTTCCTTTGTCAGTGGCATTCAGGCAGCATCAGTTCTTTACACACCAGCATGCAAGAGATCTGTTTTTTATATGTGTTTCCTTTCTCTCACCATGCAAAAGGATTGTCTCTGAACAGAACTAACTTAATGAAATACTATTCAGCCTTAAAAGAAAAAGAAGTCTTGTCATTTATGACAATATATGAGCCTGGAGAACAACATGCTGAGTGAAAGAAGCCAGGCACAGAAACACCAATACTGCATGATCTCACCTAAAGGTGGAATCTAAAGAAGTCCAGCTCACAGAAGCAGAGAGTACTACAGTTGCCTGTGGCTGGAAGGGCAGGGAAATGAGGAGATATCGGTCAAAGGATATAGTTGTTAGGAAGGATGATTAGGTTCTAGTAATCTAGTCATAACGAAGTGACTATAATTAATAATACTGAGTTGAATATTTGAAATATGCTAAGAGAGTAAATCTTATCTGCTCTTACCACAGGCATACAGACATAAAGATAACTGTGAAGTGATGAATATTATCTATATTAATTACCTCTATGTGGTAATAATTTCACAATGTATACAAGTACCAACATATCACATTGTATATTATAAATGTGTACATTTTTTATTCATCAATTATACATCAACAAAGGTGGGAAATAAATTTTAAATTGTGTTAGAGACTAAAAGAAAATAGCATCAAGTTGAGAAATATATTGGTTAAAAAAGGGGTTTTCAACACCAGGAGAGACATCAATCTGCCAACCAACCTGGATTAATACAATAAAATTAGTTTCTAACTCATACAAAGTTCTCTGCGAGAACACATAATTCTCCAGAATACTTATCCCACACACAGAGACTTAGCGAACTTGGTAGGCTTAATATTGAGCCTTTGTATTCTCAACAGTTGTGCCTCCCTAACTAAGAAACAGACTGCACAAATCACAGAGCCTCTTCCTTCAATGCCTCAGCTCAAGAATGTCATACATTACTTATGCACATATTATATTGGCCAGCCCCGTCACACACAGTCTTCCACATAGACTCATCTCCATAGCCAGCAGCTTATGTCAAGCTTTCATCATGTTTTAGCTAACTAGACTTCTACAATAGCCACCAAATTTATTTCTCTGTCTCCACTCCCAAACTCATTTAATCCATCATTCACAGGAGTCTGGCTTTATTTTTTTTAAATGCAAATCAGTTTATTAATCCCAGTGTTTTAAAACTTCCACGGGGTTTTCTATTACAAGTGGAATAAAACCCCAGTTGTTATTTGGATTAGGAAGATTTGCATAAGGTCTATCATAGACCTTAAGTATCTGTTAAGGGTTAAGAATATCAAAATTTGGCTTATTGGTAAAAGGCTCAGTAACTGAGTTTCTATAAAAAGTGCCTGGGAAGTAAAATAAATTGGAGTCAAAATTTTATTTATTTTTTCTTGAGACTGGAAAAGGCATTATTTATTTAAGTGGAAATTACATTAAATTGCAACGGTTTTAATTGTCATTCTCTCATTTAATAATGTTCTTTTAAATAGGTTTCTAGCCTCCCTCTCTGCTTTGATTTTTCTAATTTATAAACAGAGACCACATCCTTTTACATTTGCATTCCTCATATCTTTGGGAAAGACTATGAGTGGTCAATTTTTTAAACTTTTAATGCCATTTCTTTTGTTGTTTGGGGGAAACATTTTGAAATGTTGTTATAGAACATCTATGAGAGAATTCCACAAGCTTGGATGGTGTTCTAGATTACTGTTTTAAGCTTTCATAAATTACCAGTTTATTGAAATATTTACCATGGTAATAGAAATTTCAAAAAAATTGATGGAAAATACATAAATAATTTTATGTTCTGTTATTATAAAGAACGTGTAATTATTCTAGATAGTTTTCCCAAGTTTGGGCAAATTATCCATCTCTGTTTTTTTTTTTTTTTTTTGAATCTGATATAATAGAAGACCTGTTTATGGTTGCCAATAAAAAATATTAGGACATAAAAATTCAAGGGAAAACACTAGATTTGGTACTTATTTGTTGTTCTATGTATTTAATTGGTATCTTTTACAATATATTCTTAACATATGTTTATAGTTTGTGTAAGGTGTTTAATTGTGGGTGTGGAGAAGAAGTTCTTTATTTGTAGAACTTCTATTGTACAATTTTTCTCCATTTTTCACAACCTTGATTCCCACAGCCTTGATAGTGTCAAGATGCTGTCAATGGTAATAGTAATACAAGGTGTCTACCTACACATTACAATCAGAATATAATCAAGACATGCAGCTTCTGGTAAATAATAGTCTGTTTTATGTCATGATAAGCATAATATGATATTAAGAAATCAAAGAATCTTTATGTTGAAACTTGGGTTAATATACAGATGTTTTAATATTAACAATAAGGTTTTGGAGCTCAAATATACCCCTAAGTGTACATAATTGCTATTAACAATCATAAAGTGTTATATTTAAAGTAGGGTTGCTATAAAATAAATGTTTGTGTCTTCCCAAAATTCAAATGTTGAAACCAATACTAATGGGATGGTATTTAGAGGTGGGGCCCTGGGAAACTAATTAGGTCAGAGGGTGTAGCCTTCCTAAATAGACTGAATGCCCTTTTTATAAAGGGGACCCAGAGACTTCCCTGTCCCCTTCTGCCACATGGGGCCATGCAAAAAGAAGCAGCTTGTGAACTGGGAAGCAGGCCCTCACCAGACACTGAATAAGCAGGTGCCTTGTTCATGGATTTTCCAGCATCCAGAACTCTGAAAAATATATCTGTTTTTATAAGGTCCATTCTATTTTGTGATAGCAGCATGAGTAGACTAAAATATTACAAAATGGATGCCTATAATCCAGAGTCATCTCTTCTTTTAAACAAAATTGATCATCTAAAAATTACTACTCACAAAAATAACAAATATCCTCAGATTCTAAAGCAGAAAGCATTAAATCCTTATTCCATTTAACAATACTATCAAATTATACTTGAGCATCCTTAACACTGAAGAGGCCCATAGATATTCTAGATTCAATATAACAAGTTCTCTGAGACATGAAACAAATTCCTCGTCTCTAGGCAAAACAAACAAATAAGTAAATAAAAACATTAAAGGATATGTTTTTGAATAAGAACCAATTACAAGCATGTTTTCAATCAGGCTTAGAATGTTGGTTAACTAATCTTTTGTTTATCTGTGTTCATTATATATTCTTTTGTACACACCAGTAATTTGACATACCAAACTAAACAACACATTTAGATTTGATCATATTTGAGTATTAAAAAAAAATGTACCTCTAATATATTCTTCCAAATTCAACCAATATATCCATCATTAAAATTAACCCAGTTTGCTCTTGACTAATCTATGCAATTCCAGTAGATAGATAACATAAGTTAGTAAGTTCATATGATATTTTTCTTATGGAAGAGATTGACAATATATGGTCAAAATCAATCTTTATTTCTGAAGAAATGTTAGGGAAATATGTAACAATGATTGTATCTATTCTAAATCTTCTTAATGTAAGACTTGTTCTAAATAACTATTTTTAATAGCCAAGATATCTACTTGCTCTATTTTACATTGTAGTTTATTCTTAACTTCATTAAACATTTTGTATAATTATGCAGCTTCAAGTATTCCCTCTAGCTTATAACATATGATCACATAGATATGACCAAAGGCTTTATATTTTTCTTAACCATATTTATTGTTTTAGTAAAAAAACATATTTTCATTTTAATAAAGAATAACATATAATTATAGTGAGACGTGTTCTCTTTAATTTACTTTCTCAAAGTGTAATACAACAAACTGGTTATAAACCTGGTGAGGACAACTAGAAGCTGAATTAATTTATGTAAAATAGAAGATTCAAAAAAATCAACACTGTCCTGGATAGTGTGCCATGGCACAGGAAGAAAATGGGATGAGATAAGAGATCTGACTTTTTGCTCTTTGATACAGAAACTGCAGCCTCCCCTTTCCTCTGGTATGGTGACCAAGGATTATAGCTGTGAACAAATAACACCCAGTTAAATTTGATTTTAAGATGCCAACAACCACAAAATTAGTAGAGGTATATCCTAAATATTGCATGAAACATTCACTTAAAAAGTATCTATTATTTACCTAACATTTAGATTTAACTGGTGCCTTTTATTTTTACTTGCTCAATCTGGCCTCCTTGACGAAGCCTCCCTGACAACAACACATTACAAGAGATGTGGCATGAGAAAAAATAAACTTACTTAACCCATGAGATTATTGAAAAAAAGTCTAGCTAATTTAGATTGATGCATCCACTAAAGTCAAGCATTTATTTGTGTCAGAGAGGGGTAATTATACTCAACCAAATTTTACTATTTTAGATATACAAATTATAGGTATTTGGATATATAGATTATAGGGTATTTGAATGTGTATCTTGACTTTTCCTCTACATTAGGAGGTCCAATTTGCTTCACATTTATCTAACAGAATTGTCCTAATTTATGTCAATATAACAGTCAACTTCTTCAGCAGAATAATAGAAAATTAAAACATTTCTGTTTATATCTAAATATTTCCTACACAAATTTAAGTTTATCTCTCGTTATATACAGCATTGAAATTTATATATATGCCATTTACTATGCATTGACAAACATGATTGTAAATGAATATTATACTAAAGCACTGACAAATGACAATTCCATAAAGAACTTGGTGCAGCTAATCTTGAAGAAAACTTACCCAAAGACAATGTTGAAAAGCAATGCTGGAGATACCTGCATAATTATTTTGAAAGCTTACAAGGAGATAGATGTAGAATGCATAGAATCACTTTCACATCTTACTCTTACTGTGAGTGGATATTCACATTTTCTATATAACCACAGGGGATCTACCTTAAAAAGGCATAAGAAGAATGAAGTAGTGTAAGAGATAACGCATTTGTATACTCGGCATGCTTTTGCTTTGTGTTCGCACATGAGGGTAATAAGCTTGCATCTTTAAAATTATAGCTAGGCAGGATATTTAAAATTAGTTCATTTTAAACTGAGAAAAAATCATTTAAAAAGACAAATATTGTTTTCTGTTAGCATATACATAGGTTCTCATATTGGCTTTGAAATATATATCAGGAGCTGGGACTGATTGATGAAATAGAAAATCTTATCTCTAACTCGAGAAAAATATTGACTTCACAGGTTTTCAATGTTGTTGTTTTTTTTTATTGTAGTAGTTGATCAAAGAAGAATTAAAAATAGTTGAATAGTAGGAAACAGAGAAAACTATATAATATCAAGCATTCAAAAAATAGCTATATTGCTAATATCAAACTTTATTTTATTTTTTTATAAAGTATAGTCAAAAATTTAGAACAGGGTATTTGCAAACACCATATTAGTCAGAAAACAACGAAGATTTAAAATAAAATTAGCAGTACTTCGGTTTTTTTGAGGAAAAAATTGTTATTGAAACTTCACTTTTTTAACTTAAAATATGCTAAACTTCAATTATTTGTTCAACAAAATTATGGTATTCTATACTAGGCATGGTTTTATGTATGGGTTTTGAAACAGCTAAATAACCAAAATATAATACTTTATGCCGTTTTTGTTCTATTGGGAAAACACAGAAAATTAACAAAGTAAATAAAACATGACGTACAGTAATCCTTGCTAAGGAAAAATAGTAGAATAGGAAGACAGGCAATGTTGGAGTAGGAGTAACAATTAAAGATAGGGTGGCCTCACAGAGAGGGAACAAGTTCACAAGGGTCAGAAAAATATGAGCAAGTGAGTCATGTTGAAGGAATAGACGGTAAATAAGTCTTTGGGATTAGGGAAGAGTTAGTAAAGATTAGAAACAGTGAAACCAGTGAGTAGCCTTAGAACATTCAGATGAAAGATAGTAATGACCTGGATCAGGATGATTGCAGAAGAGGGGAGACAGATCACTGGATTCTGGAAACACTTTAGTATATCTAGTAGTGTCAGCCATATTTGCTGATGTTTTGAATGTGGTATGTAAGAGAAAGGATGACTTCAAGACTTATTCAAAGGTGTTTACATGAGTAAAAAAGTAAAGGGATAAATTACATTTTCATCCATAACTACAAAGCAAACTAAGCAAAAGCATGTGTGAAATGGTGCTAATAAAGACCAGGAGTTCATTTTTGCACATGAGAAGTCTGAGTTGCAAATCAGACATCTAGTGAAGATGTTTAACAGGAATGTGAATATACATATCTGGAACCTAGGGGAGGGGAATGGCCTGAGGATATACATTTGGGAGCAGTTAACATAGTTAACTCAAAAAAATGGAACATCCCCAGAAGACTCTTAGGAATTGTCCTGGTGACCCACGGAGGAACCCACACTTCATCTACATTCAGAAATGAGGTGGGGAGTTGCTGGAACCTCTCACCCTAGCAAACTTTGTGTAACTTTGGGCCCTTTGCAAATTCTCTGGCTTTATTTCAGATGATCTGAGACAATTTGCCTTCTCTCTTCAAATGAAGTTTCTATCATGTCACGTCCCAGAAACCAGGCCCCATAGTGATACGTCCTGTGACTTATAGAAGTCAGGGGTACGGTACCTGACAGGCAGGTGTTTATATAGTCAGTTTTATATAATTTTTAAATTTGTCTTTGAATGTGCGTTATCTAATTTTGGAGATCAGGATTTACACACAAGCAAACACAAGTACAGACATGTGAACAATTTGTTAAATGCACTGTCGTATCTACTTTCCCTGCCAAATTCTAATAATCTGTGTCAAAAATCCCCTACTATGACCATGCTATGATCTGATACATTGTGCTCTGTTTAACCAGATTTATGACTGCAAACATAATACTTGAGATTGAGATTGCTCAATTGACATACTGCTTCTTTTTGTAACCTTGTTGTTTTCTCACAATTACAGCTCTTCTGGTAACTTACTCCCATGTAGATTATATTGATATATCATTTTTCATTACATTTTCGTGTCTTTCCAGATTTCTAACCATTGTTTTTCTCTGAGCTACAATGGTGTCTCTCTGCTTTGTGTTAATCTCGTTAGGGATATTCCAGGATCAAACAAGCTCTCTCTCTTTAATCCTGCAGTGCCTTGACCACCTCTGCTTCTAGAAGTATTCTAGACTTATCTCAAATACATTCCACTGTTGCCCAGGGTGAGGCTGTTCACAATGTAGAGAAAAGGCAAACCATCATTGTGAAATTTATTTAATCTTAATCCCTTATTAAGAAATATATATCACATTATTAAAATTGTGCATTCTAACTTTTGATTGGGTTTCAAATGTTCAATATCATTATTACTTAATGTCAAAATTACTGACCAAAGAAGAGTTTTCTTTTAACATTCTTTTGTCAAAGGGAGAAAATTAGGCCATTGTCACTTTTTCTCTAGTTGAATTGGTTCTTTAGTCATATCATACATTTAGTAGAAGTTATAAAAAGTTTTACTTCAATTGAAATATTCAATGCAAAAATGTACTCTTACTTTCAATTAAAAAATATATTAAAGAAACTCCCATACTTCCTATATACTACAGGAAAGCTCATAGATCATGAGCTGATATTAAATGTTATGTTAGGTATTCTAGTGTGAACTCAGCCATCATTAAGGTTAAATTTAAACAAAAGCAGTTATGAAATGTATGACATTAGTGTGATAAAGTTGCATGGCTAAATACACAGAAAGCCTTCTGACAAACCCAGCACATGTTAAATAGGTTGTATAAGTCAAGCATATTTTGATAAAGCTGTTAATTTTATTTATTATGCACAGTTCATAAGAGCTTTTTGGTCTATTCTACTTTTCTCTTATAACTCAGATATCATTTCTTTTCTCCAACTAAACAATGTATCCTTTTTTTCTCTAAATTTCCCTACAAAAGATCATAGATATACATGAATTAAAAAAAAAACAAAAACTATGTCCTCGAGTAAAACACTGTAGTGAAAAGAGTCACCAATAGGAGAGAGACTTGAAGTACACATTAATTTGGTATGGTCTGAATGTGTGTTCCCCCAAATTCGTATTTTGTAATGCTAACACCAATGTGATAACATTAGGAAGTAGGGCCTTGAAAAGTACTTAGGTCATGAAGGTGGAGCCCTCATGAATGAAATTAGTGCTTTGGTAAAATGACCCCACAGAGCTCTCTAGCGCTCTTTTGCCACGTAAGGACACAGCTGGGAAGTCAGAGATCCAGATGAGGCACTCACCCAACCATGCTGGCACTCTGGTATTGGACTTTCAACCCCCAGACATGTGAGAAATAAATTTCTGTTGTTTATAAGATACCTAGTCCATGGCACTTTGTTATAGCTTCCTGAACAGACTGAGACAACATTTAAATAAACATGTATTCATTTTAATGCTTTCATTTCCAGATTTAGAGAGTTGACACATAATTTTCTAGTAAATGATGATCTGTAAATTGAATAATGTAAACTGAAGAAGTAAGGGGAAGGAAAATTTGATGAAGATGAGTAGAAATTATAAAAGCAAACAGTAAACTATTTGATCATAGAATATAATGCCCAGTTTTTTTTTAAAAAAGAAAGGAGTAACCACACACACATTCTCAGTATACAGGAATTTTATCTAGATACATTTTCACTTGTCTCCAATATTTTTCTTCCTACAATACAAACTACTATCTTTAAAATGTGAGTTGATAACTATATTTGGAAATAAATTTAATTTCTTACCAAGTAGTTGTTAATTTTAGTCAACTGATCTCTATGTAACCTGGGGGATGGGTATATAATCTGAGAGATAAGTAAGAAAACTGTGGAAAATAATAAAAGAACTATAGTTTGAATCGTGGAAGAAAAGTACAAATGGCTTCACATATTTAAAATTAAATTACCTGTTGCAGGAACTCAGATCTCTGGGTAGGGGCATGTTCACAAGCTGCTCCATCCAGGTGTCTTGTGGCTCAGGAGATAAGCTGGCCTTGTCTCCGTCTGCGGCTCTAGGCTGTTCAAGCCACTGGGTCATGGAATCCTGAGATCAAACTGGTCTGTTAAGTACTCCATCTGCCTCCTTGTAAATAAAGTCTTAATTGGAGCTGGCCTTGAGGATTAGTGGGTCTGCTTTGTATCTTTGATAGGTGCTATCTAAGCCATGAGTTACCCTAGCTGTGTGAAAAATTCCTTCACTGTTAGCTGTAAACCTCACCCCTCCCCTTGTTCTTTTTTGTAACTTTTGAAATCCTAATAAAAGGACGGTGGGGTCTCATGCTCTCCGCTGACTTGCCTGAGCGTAGAGCGGCCTCCCAATAGTCTCCATTTTGCTTGCTGGAATTACTCGCGTGTCCGGGACCACAAATAAATCTACAATTACCAATAATAAAACTGAAACATTTATGAGACTCCTTTGATAGAAGGATGACTTAATTATCAAATTTTACAAGGTGGTGATATGTTGTTCTCATATATTAATATGTGTGTGGTAGTCTCTTTCCACGGGAAAGACAGATACCGTGTCACTCCCGAGTCGGACTGCACAGCCATTCTCGGCGGTGCAGATAGACTCTTAAGAAGCTACACCATCGTCTCTCGAGACGGACGGCTGCCGACGAGTCTCTTTCCAATGGTAGTACAAACCATTTATTGAAATAATTTATCAAGTTTTGTCCATTAAGAAAGAAAAAAATAAATACAAACTAAAAGTAGTTTATCCTACAACTAAAGGATTCATAAATGAAAACAGTAAAACACTGTCTTTGCATTTAATTATTTTTAAAAATGTGTTTATAAATTCTAGCTACATTAATCTTGTTGAAATAAATTTCTCGCTAATTTATAAGATTTCTATTGGGGAAAAAAACAAATCTAAGGCTTAGTCTTGCTTTGGTCAATAGAATATGGATATAAATGACAGTGTGTAATTGCCTTAAAAGGATCCCTATGTTCCTGCTTGCCTTTCTTGTGCTCCCACCATCCTAATGAAAAGAACATGCATCGCATAACTGGCTAGATCAAGGTGGGTCAGAGCACATTCATCCACTTTTATCTCACGATACTTTGCTGAGCAACTTAGAGAAAAATCTAATATATTGTTTAGTGGGTATGTGGAGCCGCCCCATACTCCATCCAGAGCCTCTTGTAATCAAGTTCATCTCTGTTTATTCCAGAGGAACCACACTCATTTGACCTAAAAGAAAATGACCAAATTAAATATTTTTTACTTTAAACAGCTGAGATTTAAGATAGTCTCTTACATAGCAGTGATTGATACTATGATGTCAAGGAAATATTAACAGTGGTGTCTTTCTTGCAATCTACTTCATATTTCACATTTCCTACAATGGGCATACATAAAATTTAATTAAGAAAATAATTGTTAAATTAAATTACTTATTGACCATATAGAAACCAGGTGTAAATTAAGGTCTTAGGACAAACAAATAATAGAACACATGCTCTAAAATATCTAATAATGGTTATTAACATTTGTATATACAAAATCAGGTATATATGAGTTTAGAGAATGGCACACAAACCAATCTACAGGAAGACAAGAGAGAGTTAATACTCCTGAAGAAATCTTATTTAATGATAAATGTTTGTACTCCTCAGAGTTAATCTCTACTTCCTTAAAAAAAAAAAAAAATGACATTGCTATCTATCTGTTCTCCTTATCTCACCAAAAGGATTTTTCCAGGCCTGCTCACATTATGGGGAGTGATAATCTGATTTGCTTAATCCATCCTCTGATCATCTATTGCAGGATGGCACAGTGTCATTTACTCATGCTCCAGTATTCGTCGGCAGCCGTCCGTCTCGAGAGACGATGGTGTAGCTTCTTCAGAGTCTATCTGCACCGCCAAGAATGGCTGTGCAGTCCGACTCGGGAGTGACATGGTATCTGTCTCCTCCCGTGTTGAATCGACATCTTGCGATGACGCTGAAGCTACAGAGCCTGGGCAGGGTAATATGGAGGGTCTGCTGTTGCCCATGCAGCAGACCCCCCCTCTCTTCGCAGCTGAAGGGTCCAAGGGAAAGACGGAGTCGATACAGCTTGGCTTCAGGTGCGCCGCAGGAGTTGCCGGTGTTGACTACAACGTCAAACCGCCTTAGGGACTCCGGCTCCGGATTTTCTGTCGGGGTTTACTCCCTTAGCCTTTCCCCTGAAGAGGTATGCCGCAAGGCAGCGGAGGTTTTTTGGAGTCAGAGTTTTCCTTCTCTGATGTACCCTGACTGGAAGATCGAACCAGCGACACTTAGCTCGCAGGCCGACGCTCAATCCACTGAGCTAAACCAGCCAGGGCCATGCTCCAGTATTATGCTGTTGTTATTGTACAATTCTGTTTAAATTTCAATATTTTTCAAACTTTTACTTCTAAAAGTTTAACAAGTTTAAGCTCTTAGAGAAAACTTTGTATTGCTTTAATCCTAACCCCATTATAATTTTTATTTTTTGAAATTTAATATTTAGTTTCTTTCAAAAACAAACCTCTGTGCTTAGGAGGATGGAATTGGATTGGGCTCCTTAGTTAACTTGTTGGTATTGATCATTTCTTCTTGACTTATCCAAGTTACAGTCTCTTTTCTCTTTTATATTATCCTTTAAGCTAACATCATAATTCTTAATAGACATGCCCAAACTCTGTTAAATTTGTCAAGTATATTTGACTCAAAGGATATAACTGCAAAGTACATATATTCAATATTTTAAAAACATGTTTAAAATACTGAACATATTGACTTACTCTACTTAATTGAATACAATGTAGTCAGTGGAAGTATTTGAGATTTTTTTTTTAAACATCCTGAAACTAAATTGTTCTTCTACCTGTAATTATTTGCCTGAGGCTGGGAAAGGTATTCAATTTATCAAGCTTCAGTATCCTTATCTATAAAATTTAGATTTAAAATAGCTCAGTTTTATTGTGTCTACTGTTATGAATAATATTAAATGACCTTGCATATAGTAAGTACTATTCATTTATTCAAGGTTTATTTTGTTTTTGTTTTTTTTTTTTGTCAGTAGAGGAATTAAAAAAAAGTGAAGAAATAATATAGAACATATACTATTACAGTTACAAGATATAGAGATAAGGCTCCAAACCCCTTATTTTATAGACAGCTAAACTGAGGTCCAGAGAGACTTATAGTTTTGCCCCAAATCTCCAGAAGATAGTGGCAGGAAGAAAATGACTGGTTCAAAATTATATAATAAGCCTAAGAGCTGAGAATGGAACTTCAAAATATTTGCATTTCTCAATGTCTGGGAGGCTCATCTATGTCAACAAGACTGTTTTAATATAATTTAATATTATCTCCAAATAATTTAAATATTATAGCCAATTATTATATTCTTCAGTATTTTAAAACACCTAAGTTTTATTGTACCTCTCCATTGAAATCTTCTTTAAAAATCTATTATGCTTATTGACCGCTAAGCTGTAGAAAACATAATGAAAAACAAATGCAATTTATTGAAAATTACTTCCTTCAACATTAGACTTTGAGATTAATCCCATTTTTTCAATCAAATTATTTCACCCAGATCACTAAAAGGGACAGTTGGCATTTCTGAGATAAGCCCCACCACCTTATTTATTTCATCTAGAAAACAGGACAGTAAATGACATTTTGACTTCAAAGTAAAAATCATACTGGATTTTAATTATTTCTCTGAGTCTTTAAATTCTAATACTGGGTGCAGTGAATTTGATAAAAGTGGAAGCTCCTAGAGGTAAATAAAGTTTTACCTTTATCAAGCACACACATTTTAATCCTTCCTACATTAGGGACCCTGAGAAAACTTTGCTTGCTCACTCGTGGTTGGGTTTATATTTCCCTGGGTTATGTACCTCCTAGACTTAGCTGAAACCTTAGAAACAACGGCTCATGTCACATTTTCTTCCCAGACACAGGCCAAGATTACTAAAAATCTCACAAGTTATCTTGTTTCTGAAAGATTTAGAGCAAGATTTTCTGACCAGATAAGTTGGATAAGTTAACTTCAGATCTGTATCTGAAATGAACTCCCTTGCTATTTAAGGTTTATCATGGCAGATACCATCAAAAAGTAGCACACACAGCTTATGTTCACTGGCAGGAAAAGGCTTTGGCAGGCGGCCTGAAGAGAAATACCTGCAATTCAGAGAATGATGATGACTTTTTAATGCTTCTGTGGTTTTCAGAGTTTGCACTGATTCGGGGGCATTTGGCCCTACTTTCAATCAACTTTAACCTTTCTATATGAACCTTGCTACAAAAAGAAGCTAACGGTAATGCAGATTTTTAATTATGTCTCTCAGGTTCAGCATAAGGTTGTTGGTATTGTTATGCTGTAGATAATATTCCCTAAAGTAAATGTATAGGTCTGGAAGGTGAGGATTTTTCAAATTAATGCTTTTTGTTTGTTTCTAAATTGACTAACACCCAAATGTATTTGTTGTATTTATGAAAATTACGGTTCTTTTCTTTTGTATTTGAAGAATACAACAGCAAACAAATGCACTCAAACACACATTTTTCATCCTGATATCTTTAATTTTCTTTAGAATTAATTATTTTGGAATTAAATAACAGTTTCACAAATTCACATTTTCTTGTTTTTCTCTCAGCTGCTTAGTGCCATCTCAGTCCCTTACTCGATAGAACTGTAAATACCAAACAAGGCTGGAAAATAATTCTTTGAAGTAGAGTCCTCAGGTACAGGACATTGTAATAAAGGCTCTCTTAGAGCTCTGCCCCTGCCTTTCTGAGTTACTAGAACATTGTGCACCAGCTCTTCTCTTCTCTGTACTTTCCACGTGTGCATGCACCATGAAGCTAGACTGCCTGGATTTCTACAGGTTGGAAGAGTTTCTTCGTCCCTCCGAGCCTCAGTTTTCCCATGTCAAATGGGAGAAATAATAATTCTTACCTGATAATGTTTTTAAGGGTGACAGAAACCACTGTAGGCATAGACTATTTTCTATCATTGCATGCCACCCAGTAATACAAGTTAGATAAGTTAAAATGACCCCGATTATTAGAGATGCTGTGAAGAGCAGGACCAATAAAAATGGCATTTGTCTGGTTAAGGTAAGAAAAAGAATATAAAACAAAGTGGAGTCACTCATGTCAACGAAAATGGCTGCCAGTCAGCCATGACAGTTTGTTTCCAGAAGGGAACTGCCTGAGTCATGCTAGACACATCTGGCAAGGAAACACACCTAAGATATCTGCACACAGCCATGTCTGCAAAGCAGGACCATGCATATAGGTTCCACACTCGCCATCGGGAGATCCAAGGTACTTATCAAGAGACCCAGAAGGGTGAAGTACTGTACACCACTTTCAAGGTGTAACTGAGGCAGGTTCCAGACCATTGCTAAGGTGCCTGAGCTCCCCACATCATAGTGCTGCTCCATACCACACCTATCTCCTTTGTCATTGGCCGCCAGAGGCTCTTCTACACTGGATCTAGACCATACACTCTTGAACCTATAAGGCCAGCTCTTCCTTGCAAGATGCTAATGGCCCCCGTGTCCATTGGGTTGTCTCCTGGGCCTGCAGACTGAGACTCTGGGACTCGGGTTTGTTATCCTCCATTGATTCTTATGAGCATGTGTGTTATACTTCTCTTAGGTTATTAGAGCGTGAGTTGATATTAATGTATGTTGATGTTCTCCTCTGACTGAACCTGCATTCAATAAAAGCTGAGTGAATAGCATAGTTAACTCATGTGACTCTTTTCTATTTCTTGGCGCCGGTTGCTAAGTAAGCAGCTAGCGGAACAGTTGCCTGGCTGACTTATAAGAAAGACTGTATTGTGAAATGTAGCTCATGACAGATGCAGTGTTGGATGAATTGAAAGGAGAGTGAAATACTGTAATACCTCACTACTTGTCGGCTTCAGAACTCATCAAACCCTGTACTCATCGCATTTCGGAAATCATTGCACTTGCTAGTAAACGTTTCATTGTTCCGTACTCATCAGTTTTGGCACTTGTCACAAGTTGCAGAATGAATTAATAACGAGTACCGAGGTACCACTGCATAGCTTTTGACTTTAGTCTTCCAGCTGGAATTTGACTTGACCAACCTGGAATTTATAAAATTGGAAATTGTTGCTAACTATATTTCCTGAAGGCGTCTGAAAAGCAGGGGGTAGCAAAAATAAATTAGCTAGATTCACAACTGTAAATTGCAGCATAGACAAGAAAATAAAAGGTAAAGTGGCATGGCTAGATTCAGGAAAACGTGGATATTAGTATGTGTGCATAAGAAAGAAGGAAGAAAAAGGGAGAAAACTGAGTAGCAAATGAGAACTGCCTCTGGTAGAAACAATGGCATTGGGAGCTCTTTCAGAATAAGCATTGCTGTGATTTTCATCTTGTTATCCCTACAAGACACATGGTAAATTTTAAATACATTTAGACTCAATAAATGCATTCATCAAGTGCTTTTAATAATTTGTGTTACATGAAGTCCACGGCCAGTGATTGCCAATTGAAAGAAAACCTGACAATGAGTTTTTGTACTATTTCATCCATTTCCTACCAGGGAATGTTTAAAGTATTTCTTTATTCAGAGGACAAAAAGAGGATTTTCAAAGACACTTTAAAAATAGCTATTTTGAAATATAATTAGCATATAATTAAACCACTCATATTTAAAACACATAATTTGTAAATTTTGGCATTTAAAACTACTAAAATTCAAGATTGTGGACCTATCCATCATTCATATCAGTTTTTATCACGTCATGAATTTTCCTCTGCTTCTATCCCCCATGCCCTGCCCTCCTGAAGCATCTACTGCTGTTAGATGACGTTACCTATAAGTTATATAAATATAATCATACAATGTACACTTTTTATCTGACTTTTTCCACACAACATAACTATCTTTATATGCATCTATAGTTATGCAAATATTAATAGTTTATTGTTTGTTATTACTGTTATTATATTGTACCAATATACCAAAATTTCTTTATCCATAATCACTTGATGTTGTACATCTGAGTAATTTATGTTGTATGTCATTAGAAATAATACCATTAGGAGCATGAACATTTGCATACAAGTTTTTTAATTATTTATTTGTTTGTTTGTTTGTTTGTTTATTTATTTTTTTTTAGAGAGAGGGGAAAGGAGAAAGAGAGAGAAACATCACTGTGTGATTGCTTCTCACTTGCGCCCCCAACTAGGGACCTGACGTGCAACCTAGTCATGTGCCCTGACTGGGAATTGAACCAGCGACACTTGATTCACAGGCCGACACTCAATCCACTGAGCCACAGCAGCCAGGACTCTGTATACAAGTCTTGAATGCATGTGTGCTTTTATTTCTCTTGGATATATACCTAGTAATAAAATACTAACATCATGTAGCATGTGTACATTTGAGGTTTTAAAAAACTATCAAGTTTTTTTCCCAAAATAGATATATCAATTTACATCTCCAAAAGTTTATGAGGATTCTATTTCTTCCACACTCTTCACATCACTTGGTATGGTCAAGTCTTCCATTTTAACCAGTTGAATAGCTGTCGAATGTTATCTCACTGTGGTTTTGATTTGCCTATTACTAGAGACTGATGATTATTTAATAGCATTTTCTTCATGTGTCTACTTGCATTCTGTCTGTCTTTTTTGGTGAAGATTCTGCTAAAAGATTTTGCCTTCTCATTAAATTGAACGTGTTTTACTAAACAGGAAATGTTTTAGCCATTATTTCATTAAGTATTCAGTATTATTTCTGCTTTCAAGGACTCCAGTTACAATCATATTTGACCCCTTGATATTTTCATAACACTTATTAATAATTTTCATTTCTTAAAATTAATTTTTCTATGTATTTGATTTTGAACACATTTATTAATTTAATGGCATGTTCACTAATCTTAACATCTTTAATGTAAAGTATGCCATTTATCCAGCTAGCACATGTTTCTTCTTAGATATTGTAGTTTTTAGCTAAGTTCAATTTTGGATTTCTTTCTTTTTGTTTTTTAAAAAATATTTTGCAAGTTTCCTTTTAACTTTTGAACAGATGGAATATATTTTTATAATGTTTAATCATTTTTCTACTAATTAGAACCACTTTTTTAGTTCTCAGTTGGATTCAATTGTTTAATATTCTTCCTTATTATGAGATGCATTTTATGCTTCTTTTTAAGCCAGACAATTTTTTACGGTGTTATAAATTGTAAATTTTGCCTTTTGGATGTCAGATAGTTTTGTATTTCTATTTGAGCTTTGGATAGAGTAGGTTTTTTTGTTTGTTTATTTTTTTATTGAAAATTTTGTCCATTTAGGTGTTACTTTAAAATACGTTAGGCAGGACCAGAGTAGTGTTTAGTCTACAGTTGTTTTTCACTACGAAGGCAAGATATATCTGGCTACTCTGTCTAAATACCCATATATTATGAGGTTTTCAACTTGGGCTGTTATTGGAAGCAGACCTTGTTACCAGTGCTGTATGAGTTTCAGATATGGTTTACTCTAGTCCCTTCTGATGTGTATTTTCTTAGTCTCAGGTAATTCCTTCCCAAATAATCACTGACCAGTAACTATTCTGCTGAACTCTTGAGGAGCAATCTCTGCATAGCTCTAGAGAACTCCTCTTCCTGTGACAGTCTCTTCTCACCATTGCTCTGTCCTCTGATCAAATATGATCTTTATCTTTTCAACTCATAACTTACAAGGTGCCACTTGTCTTCTTCCTCTTCATGCCACAGCCTAAAGAGTCTCTCAAGATTGCTGTAATCTGGCATAGCTTACCTATTTTTATTTTCCATCTCTCAAATATCTATTCTTTGTTGCTTAATATCTGGTGTTCTGAAGAGATCCCTTTTTATATATTTTGGTTTTGTCATTATTATCTCAAACAAGTGCTTAAATTTAGTTCTTGTTTCTACATCTTGATCAGAAACAAAAATCCTCTTTTTGCTTTATCATAAAGGTGAAGACCACCTTGCATAATAACCATGAATATTTTGTGTACCATGTGATGATAAGACAGATGGTGACACTTCCAGAAGTTGTTTTTCTTTTTTCTTCTGGAAGATGGGAGTATAGAAGAAAATGGAGTGAGAAATATATGTTTAAAAAGACTCAGAAAATTTTTATAAAAAAAGAAACCAGTGGAAAACTATGAAAAATGTTGTTAATAAAGGACAGTGTGATGTTTAGATGGTCATTACATTAATAAAAGACACTTCTGAAAATCTGTTCAAAGTACAAAATGAGGAATTGATGTAAAATGAATACTAAGAATAACTTATTTGCCATAGAACCTTTGCATTTATATAACAAATCTGTTTTCATCAGAATGGTGGTAGAATTTATATTTCAGGGTCTAAAAGTGGTATAAATAAAGAGATAGTGAAGGCAGTTGTTCCTGCTAGTTACAAAAGCATTTTAGTACAATGAAAGCAGAAAATAGAATGTTATCAAGAAAGATCAAGCCAAGGTTTTCATAGGACTGTGACTTCTCAAAAGAGGAAAATTCTACAGAACTATTATCACAAGTAATTTAATGAAAAAGTAAACGAGTTTATGTTGCTAAATTTTTATTTCTATTATATAAGATCTTATAGAGTTCTAAAAGTGTTTGTATTTCTTGACATGGCATTTGGAGGTAGTCAAGTTGTCCCTTAAGAGCAATAGCTACTGCAACTGCTAAGCTCACTTGTCACACTTCCATAAATTTGGCCAGTAAGAATGCAATGAGCCCAAATAGATTGAGAAAAAATAAGCAAGATGTCTATGTCAACTTCCTGTATCCACAAGATGACTGAAAACTAGAAGGGGCAGATATAGATGACATGGTTGAGAGGTGACTCTGTCATGGAAGAACTGATTCTATACTACAACTAAGCAGTGATGCTGCCTGCAACTACACCCTCAGCAGGGTGGGGCAGATGGCACCATAGCTTTGCGGAGGCCTCCCACATGATGGAGAAGTGCGTTTGGGAAACAGCCATGTGATAACTCTTCACAAGACTGCTCAATTTGCAATGTTCCTGAACAGGGGGCAGGGAGTGTATAAGAGGGTGTTACATTGGGATCAAACTTCTTGTCAGCCTTGACCACTTAGCCTGTGTGGATTCATGTAGTATGTCCATGGTGCCATGGTGAAGAGATTTGCCTAGAGTGATTTGCTAAATTGCAGAATAGGTAGAAGGTAAATCAAGTCAAGATTTTTAAAATGTGACATAGAGAATGTTAGAGATTGAGTATTTTTGTTCTCCAAAATGCATATGTTAATTCCTAATTCCTCATGGGATGACTTTTGGAGATGGAGCCTATGAGAGGTACAAAGATTATAAGGATGGACTCTTCATGAGTTAGGTTACTGCCCTAATAAGTAAGAACCCAGAAAGTTTCCTTGTACAGTGTGAAGATACAATGAAAAGATAGCTGTCTATGAATCAAGAAGGGATTCTTCATTACACATCAAATCTGTTGCAACCTTGATCTTAGATTGCCAGTCTCCAGAACTGTAAGAAATCAATGTTGTTTATGAGTCCCCCAAGTATATGGTATTTCTAAATAACAGTCTAAATAGACTAAGGCAGAGAAAACTCCAAGCCTACATTTCTTGAAGAGGAAAAAAACAAACAAACAAACACAAAACAATAACAGATAAAACAGAAACAAAGTGGGTAAGATGCTACCATGCTACTTCTGGAAAAGAAGATGGTCCTCAATTCCTCTGTAATCATCAGAATTAAAAAGAAAAAGTTGCTTGGAGATGGAAGAATGGGAAGTTGCCAGATCACATGGCTGATAGTTTTAAATAAAATTAGATGATACATCATGCATTTCTTGACACAAATTAGCTAGCAATGGCCATTAAAAGGTTAAATGCTAATAAACACATTGTGTGAAAGATAAGAGAATTTAAATATTCCAAATCTATTGAAAAATGAATATTCATGGCCACCATTAATCTTAATTTTACCACTGAAAAAGTAAAACTCCACTGTTATTCTAACTTTTAATTTTGAATACATTTATTCATTAGATATAAAAAAGTTCACTTGAAATGCACAACTCTAGATTTAATAAATGTGATAGCCATCCAAATTGGTAGAACCTTCATTTTATGGACCAACATGCTCATTATATTGATGAGGAAACTGAAGTTTTTTTATTTTTTGTTTTTTGTTTTAAGACAAGGTACTTTTACTAAATGCAGTGGCTGGAAATAGACAGAAAAATAGATAGATGATAGATAGATAGATAGATAGATAGATAGATAGATAGATAAGAGACAGATAGTTAGCATAATCTCATTAGCATTTTAAAAAATATTCCACCTAACTAGTGAAACTTTATGAGCAGAAATTAAAATTTATTTTCAAATACTGGTAAGCAAGAGAAATTCATTGAAAGTTTCAAATCCATTACCACATTTCTAGGACTCATAAAGACTAGTACTGCCATCTTGTGTCCTTATGATTATTTATGTTATTATTGTCAACACGACTTGACTTAAGCATACTTCTCTTAAAAAGTATGAAAAAATTGTTATTAGATACATCAGAATAAAATTGGAAGTGGTAGATTATTATAAAACCAAAAAAATTAATTTTTCCTATGGTGTTTTTTTATATCACATATATAATGATTTGTTTACATATGGAAATTACATTATAATGATAGGCAAAGGAGAAATGTATAAATATTCTGTATATAAACTTATTATTTTTATTTTATGTATAATTTTTATATATGCATATCATTTCACAACACTATAGCTTGGGGTTCATTGAAATTTATACTGAATAGAGCTTAAAGTCACTTTTTAATGAAACTTTGTTCAAGAAAATATTTCTACTATGGTAAAACTAAGAAAAATTATTAAATTTAACAGTCATAAAGACTCAGGTAATTAGAATACTTATTTATACTTTATGATAATCTCTGATAACATGACATAAGTAATTAAAATATTTTATTATTTTCTGATTAAAATAAATTAATTTCTAAAGAAAACTGGCAAGAAATGGATTTTATTAATACATTTAGTATTTATTAACTTTAATAAAATATATTATGTCTTATAATATATCCATGTATTATAGAAGAGATACTTATCTATAAAATGTTTATCACAACTTTGCATTAGTGAAAGTGGAAATGGCAACTCTAATTACCCTTCTGAACATTGAGACCTAACACTTTGAGAAGTAGGTAAATATATAAGGTCAAATACTTAGAAAAGAACTTAAGCCAAGTGTTCTGATTCCGAGTTCGTCTGTCTTTGAACATCACAGCTGTCTCACCCAAAGCTATATATAACCTATTCCTTACCAAGAAATACAATTTACAAAATCAATGATGTATGTGCATGTTTTACAAAGGAAACTATTCTTTGCTTATGCACTCTCAGCAAGATAAATAGACTGATGTATTGGACAATGCAGTGTATGTACTTTTATGAAATACTTTGTGCTCTGCCATATTTTATTCAACAAATTATTTCCTAATTCAGGTTGTTATTTATTCTGAGCATACCAAATTATTTTATTAAAGCACTTGGAAGTAGGGTAATAATTGACTGCTGCTGCCTGTGAACTACAAAATCAAAAAGAAAAATACTAGATAAAAGAGATGACAGTTTCCAACATTTTGAATACTTTATAAATTGCAGAATAAGTGAGTTGCTGCTTGTGCATTTCTATTGAAAAAAGTTTCTATAACACAAAATAGGAATGAAAAGAACCACTATTTCAGTTTCACAAATAGCTCTTGCATGCATTATTCCAATTGTTCCTCTAAACAATCTTATGAGGCAAGTGCTCAGTGCTTTCACTGACATTTTACTGCTGAAACTGGGCTACAGAGAGGTTAAATCACTTCCATAGGCGCACACAGCTGGTAAATGATAGAATCAGGCCCTAATACAGAACTTTTTATTCTAAATTTTCATGAACTTTCACCATTTTACCATGTTACTAGTTTTCCCTAGATACCTGTAAAAGTAGTTTCCTGTCTTTTTAGATATTTTGTATCATTGCCCAAAATAAAGGTTTCCTTATCCTTCCTAAGTATATTAGTTGAGATTGGTGAATTTTAGACAATATTACCTTCAGCTTGGACAAATAATCTAGAGAATGTTAAGCAAACCCTTAGGATTGGCATTTTTCTAGTATTGATAGTTCCTTATGTAGTGTTCAAATAATATTTTTGATTGGTATTTGTGTGTGTGTGTGTGTGTATGTGTGCATGTGTGTTTATGTGGCTAGGTATCCTTTTTTTTTCCTACTTTTAGTGTAGAAAAATTCAAACATATACAAATTAAACCAACATTATAATAAGTCTGCATGTATTCATCACCCAGTATTCTGCCATTTTTGCATCATTAATAGCTCCATACCTACTTAATTTTATCACTGGAGGGGAAATATGAGGACAATGTTGATGGTGGTTATGATGATGATGACTACCTGTGATATTTTCCAAGTTAAATATATATTTATTTAATTATAAATGACACTCATTAGAATTTAAATCACCCTTGTCAATATATATGTTTATCAGTTTTTGACAAAGACCAGCACTCATGTAACCATCATCACCGTGTCCAGAAAATTTTAAGTTGGAATAATAAAATGATGATATTTGTAGTATTAGTTTAATAATCTAAAGTAAAAAAAAATCTAGAAACTATAAATACACATAGCCACAGAGTGAAATATTTTTATTAGGCTATTTTGTTCCCTTAAACAAACTGGTTAAGTTCCTCAAAAAAAAAAAAGGAAAGTTTATATAGTTTGCATTTAAAGAAGCTAAACTCTATCCTTATGAAGAACAGACAGATCACAAGAAAGCAGGAATTGACATATATACCAGGTTGAGAGATCTCAATTCTCGCCCTCCATAATTACTATCTGTCTATGAACTTGTTCTTTTCTGACACAGAGTTCAACATTCTATGGAAGCTCATTGTTTCAGTTCTGATTTTCAGCTCATAATTATTGGTTAAACTCCTTACCGACCCAATTGACAGTAGATCATGATTTTTTTTCCAATACTGGCTAACCCAGGCATGATTCCCTGAGCAGGAGGCTGTGTGAAGGAATGGTAAATCCAGCCAGGGTATCACTTTCTACTTTTGCTCACCAAGTAAACAAAAGCCAATATGAGTTGGCATAGACAAAAAAATAAACCTTTTTTACATATATTAAAATTTTCACTGGCTAGGTTAATATAAGTCATGGCTGACTTCAATGATCAATTTTGTTAACATAAGTCAGCTTATATCCAACTCTCTCACTTCCTATAGTTTTATTATCAGGTGAAAATACAGTAGAAACAACTTTAGCTCTTACAACTTTCATGTGCATTAGGAAAAACAATGACCCTCTTAGTAAGAGTTCTCATCAAGAATCAAGTTGAATCCAACTTATTTAAGTCTTTTATCCAGTTTGAGTTCCTTCTGCTGTATGGTGTAGGATAGCATTCTAGTTTCATTTTTTTGCATGTACCAGTCCAGTTCTCCCAACACCATGTATTGAAAAGACTGTCTTTATTGTATACTATGGGTTTCTTTGTCAAATGTCAATTGACCATAAACTTGTGGGTTTACTTCTGGACTGCTTATTCCATTTCATTTATCTATGTTTCTGTTCTTATGCTAGTGCCAGAATTTTCTGATTACAGTAACCTTATAGAATGGTTTGATATCAGGTATTGTGATCCCTCCATGTTTGTTCTTCTTTCTCATATTTGCTGAGGCTATTTAGGATCATTTTTGGTTCTATATAAATTTTTGAAATATTTGTTCTATATCAGTGAAATATGCCACTGGTATCTTGATAAGAATTGCATTGCATCCATAGACTGCTTTGGGTAGTATGGACATTTTAATTATGTTAATTGTTGCAATTCATGAGCATGGTATATGCTTTCACTTATTTGTGTCTTCCTTAATTTTTTTCTTCAGTGTCCTATAATTTTCCAAGTACGGATATTTTACCTCCTTGGTTAAATCTATTCCTAGGTACTTTATTTTTTATTGTTATTGTTGTTGTAATAATAAATAGGATTGTTTTCTTAGTTTCTCTTTCTGGTAGTCCATTATGGGTGTATAAAAATGTCATCAATTTCTGAATGTTTAATTTGTATCCCGCTACTTTTACAATTGATTTATTAGGTTAAGTAGTTTTTTGTGACATCTACAGAGTTTTCTATGTACAATATTATGTATAAATTGTAATACCATAAAAATCCTAGAGGAAAACATAAGCAGTAAAATTTCAGATATCTCAGGTAGCAAAATTTTTTGCTGATAGATCTCCCAGAGCAAGGGAACAAAGGAAAAAAATAAAGGGACTAAATCAAACTAAAAAAACTTCTGCATAGCTAAAGAAACCATCACCAAAATGAAAAGAGAACCTACTATATGGGAGAACATATTTGCCATCATACATAAGACAAAGGTTTAATCTCTGAAATATATAAAGAACTTATATGATTCAACTTCAGGAAGACAAGCAATCCAATAAAGAATGGGCAAAAGACCTGAATAGAAACTTCTCCATGGAGGACATACAGATGTCCATAGATATATGAAAAATTGCTCAACATCACTAGCCAACAGAGAGATGCAAATTAAAACCACAACGAGATTATCACCTCACACATGCCAAAATGGTTATCATTAATAAATTAACAAACAACAAGTGCCAGTGAGGATGTGGAGAAACGGGAACCCTAGTGCACTGTTGGTACTAATGCAGACTGTACAGCCACTATGGAAAACGATATGGAATTTCCGCAGAAAATTAAAAATGAAACTGTCTTTTGACCCAGAAATTCTACATCTGGGGATATATCCTAAGAATCTAGAAATACCAATTCAAAATAATATATTCGTATGCACCCCTATGTACATAGCAGAGCTATTTCCAATAGCCAAGATTTGGAAACAGCCAAAGTACTCATCAGTAAATGAATGGGTAAAAAAATATGGTACATTTACACAATGGAATACTACACAGGATAAAAAAGAAAGGAATTCTTACCTTTTGCAGAGGCAGGAATGGAACTGAAGACTATTATGCTAAGTGAACTAAGACAGTTGGTTAAAGACAAATACCATATAATCTCACTTATAAGCAGAATCTAATGAACAAAATAAACTAATGAGCCAAATATAACTAGAGGCATAGAAACATGGAGCAGAATGACAGCTGTAAGAGGGGAGGAGAGCGGTGGGGACTGATTGAAAGAAGGCAAAGGAATCAGTCAAAGAAAATATGAAGTCTGTTGAAAAAAAAATACAACCATTGTTAATATAATCAGAATGGGTTGAGTGACATTAATGTAACCTGGAGCCAAGGAGAGTGGACTGGAATGAGCAGGCATGAACAATGATGTACTAGTCAGTGAGGGCAGTAGACACCATTGAGTGAGCATGTGTACTGTGTGACCACCACATTCAAAACAACTGAATGAGTAGAGCAATGAATCTGCATCAAATTTTGTTTAAGCTTGAACATTCATCCACAGAAACTATTCAGATGGTTCAGAAGGCTGCAGCTATGGGCAACTGGTAACTGGCAGCTTCATCATGACAACATACCCACTCAGGTATCACATCTTGTATAGAGTTTTTTTGGAAACATTAAATCATCTAGGTGACTCAGTCCTGCTACAGCCCAGAGTTGGCACCCTGCAACTTCAGGCTTTTCCCCAAAACTAAAATCACCTTTGAAAAGGAAGAGATTTCAGACCATCAATGAGATTCAGAAAAATACAATGGGGCGGCTGATGGCAATTTGGAGAACTGTGTGAGGTCCCAAAGTGCTTACTGAGGCATAATTGTCCTATGTACTCTGTTTCTTTTTTTTTTCTTTTTAAGTATATTTTATTGATTATATTGTTACAATAGTTCCAATTTTTTTTCCCCTTTGCTCCCCTCCGCCCAGCACCCCCCTTCCCCAACAATCCCCTCTCCAAGTCCATGCCCATGGGTCGTACATACAAGCTCTCCCGCCTCACCCTTTCATATATTCTTCTTCTTCTTTTTTTAAAATTAATTAATTAATTAGTTAAATATTTTAACAATAAAAAATAACAATTCCTCCCTCTCAGACTTAAGACCCTTTACAATCTTATAAAGGACAATGGATGAAGGTCTCGAGCTCCTCTAGCTGCTTCAAGCTGGACATGGTCGTCGTCCTACCTACCCGTGGGTCAAGAAATCCCTAATAAGAGTGGGGATGTGGAGGGGAGGGTGGCCTTCCCACAAGGGGAAGGATCGTGCAGACTCCAGGTTGGTTGGCTGTCTCTGGACAACGGCATGCTTGGTTTGACAGGCTGGCATCCTTGTTGTATTCTCTGGTTCAATTTTGCTCATTTGTTTGTGTTGTTCATTAGTTTCCTGTAACAGGTGACAGCATAAGGTAATTTTCTTTTGTTGCCTGGCTTATTTCGCTAAGCATAATTCTCTCTAGTTCCAATCATGTTGTTGCAAATGGTAGAAGTTCCTTCTTTCTTTCAGTACTTATTCATTGTCATTTTCCCCCTTTGTACTCGTGTTCCTCTCTGTCTCTCTGTTTCTTCATCTTCTTAAAGCAGACCCTTTAGCATCTCTTGCAATGCTGGTTTGGTGGAGATGTATTCTTTTAGCCTTCTTTTGTCTTGGAAACTCCTTATTTCACCTTCCATTTTGAATGAAAGCCTTGCTGGGTAGAGTATTCTTGGTTGTAGGCCTTTGTTTTTCATTGCTTGGAATATTTTTTGCCATTCCCTTCTGGCTTGTAGTGTTTCTGCTGAGAAATCTGATGATAGCCTTATTGGAGCTCCCTTGTATGTTATTAGTTGTTTCTCTCTTGCTGCTTTTAGGATTCTCTCTTTGTCTTTGAATGTTGGCATTTTAATTATGATGTGTCTTGAAGTGGGCCTGTTGGGGTTCATCTTCATTGGGACCCTCTGTGCTTCCTGGACTTGCGTGACTCTTTCTCTCGTCATGTTAGGAAAGTTTTCTGTCATTAGTTTTTCAAAGAGGTTTTCTATCCCTTGCTCTTCTTCTTCTCCTTCTGGAATTCCTATGATACGGATATTATTACGTTTCATGTTGTCCTGCAGCTGTCTTAGAACCTCTTCAGTCTTGTTCAGTCTTTTTTCATTTTGTTGTATTGTCTGGGAGTTTTTGTGTAGGTTGTCCTCCAGCTCGCTGATCTGATCTTCTGCTTCCTCTAGCCTGCTTTTAATTCCTTCTACTGTGTTCTTCAATTCAGAGATCGTATTTTTCATTTCCTCCTGGCTCTTATTGATAGCTTCTATGTCCTTTTTCATGCTCTCGTAATTTTCTGTGAGTTCCTTGTAGTTTTTCTGGAGTTCTTTGAAGTTTCCGCTGAGCTCATTCAGCTTCTCCATAATCCATGTTTTGAATTCCATATCTGATAGTTCGCTCCCCTCTATTTCATTTAGCACTCTTTCTGGGGATTCTACCTTTCCTTTTGATGGGAGGTTGTTTCTCTGTCTCCCCATTTTTTTGACTCCTATTGTTTGTTGGTGCTTCTTGGAATGATCTGCACTTCCTGGATCTGCCTCTGGTGGCGTCAGATCATGTACCAGTCTGGCCCTAGGCAGCCTGTTGGAGACTTCCAGGGATCTACTGCTGTTGTCTGTCTTCTTTGATTGTTAATCTATTCAATCTGTGATTAGCTGTCAGGCTTAAGGACTGTGGGTGTGGCAGCTTAATTCCTGTAGGCAGGGCTTTTGCTTCCCCTCAGGCTGACGCCACTTGGAGGGGAATGGTCTACCCGCAGTACTGGGGATGAGTCAGCACTGGGACCCAGTCAGCTGCTCCTCCAGTTCTCCCCTCAAAGCCACCGTGCCAAATTCTCCCCAAGTGTCTCCAGTCCTCTCTGCCTTCCCTCTGCTTGAGCCCAGGATAAGTGGTGGCCAAAATATTTTCGTATGTGATCCACTTAAGAGCTCTTTTTCTCCTGCTGTTTCTCTCCGGCTAGCAAGAAAGCCTGTGGCTTTTCGCTTTTCACAGCTGATACTATTTTACTTTCCACTCTGTCGCTGTAGGCTGGGAAGCCCAGCTGGGGGTTTAGACCCTGCCCTTCTCAGGGGGAATCCCCGGCTGCTGAGCTGTTTCTCAGCCCCTTCAGCTGCCACCCGTGGGAGCCCAGCCAGCCCTTCCACGTCTCCGCACTCCCTACCGGTCACGTTGTGATGTAGCGGCCTTTTCTGTCTCTCCGTGGTTATAAGACTTCTCTCCAGCTGGTGTTCGGTTCGTTATTCCAGATGATTTCTCCAAAATTACATTGTAAATCCAGACTAGTTCTAGGAGGAAGTTAGTGTAGCTTCCACTTACTCCTCCGCCATCTTGTTTCCTGTACTCTGTTTCTTGTATCTTGTATCTTCTTCAATAAGTGTCTCTATTTTTCACAAATCATGTCTGGTTACTTTCTGGACAGACCTCGTATATGAAGGACCCATAGACTTGGACAACGGGGTAGGGGTTGACTGTGGGAGTGGGGGGCAGGCTGGGTGGAGGAAAACAAAGGGGGAAAGTTGGAACAACTGTAATAGCTTGAAAAATAAAATACTTAAATTAAAATAATAACATTAATGATATTTTGAAAAAAATTGAATCCTTTTGCTGTGATTAAATTAAATCACAATCCATAAAGCAATCACTATGGTCAGAGGAATTAAAACACACTGTAGTTTTAAATCTAGAATTCTGAGATGGATCTTTACCATATATTTGTGCACCAAATATGGAGAAAGGGAAATCTCTAAATTCCTATTAGCAGAAATAGGAGTAAGAAGCCTAAATATGGGTGGAAAAAATAACAAAGGCACATCACACTGGAAAAACTTAATTTTATTAGGAAGATAACTATCATAGCTAATTCATATTATAAATAAATATTTTGTTTCTTCTCTGAGATAAGAATATTCTAATATTGAATTCATTTTGATAAAAAGCATTATTATCCTATATTGAATAATAATTTAATATTTATGTTATTACTATCATAGAGTTCTTGGTAATTCGCTGAAATTAACTAAATGTTTTAAAGTAGACTTTAATGAGTCATATTTGACGTTGGCCTAGAAACATTTTAACTTGTTTTTTTTAAGTTTCAAGAAAAAGTAATTTAAGATCAATAATTGCCTTAAATTCTAAAAACACAGATATTAAGTATTTTTAAATCAGTTTGAAATCCCTTGATTATTTCTTCTGAGTTATGCTATGGGCACAAGTTTATACAATGAAAATCAGACACAAATTATATGAAGATACATAGACAGATGCAATACATGATTGAATTAATGTGCTGTTAATGAGGAACCACATATTAAACATATTATGAACCATATAATGTATTGATGTATTATGCTAAAATATGAAATAACCACATTATACATGTATGCATACATATATAAATTCTTTGCAAACAACCTGCATTTATATTATCAATTTTTACATATTTTATACTAGTTAATAATGAAATGATATATTATTGATTATATAAGCACCAGTATTTTCAGACTTTATGGTCTCCTTCTACCTCCAGCAGTAAAGCAAAATTTTGTTTGTTTTGGTCAATCTAGCCATTGAATAATATTAAAAATAATGATTCCTTTTATCCTTTCTTTCACATTTTAAGTTACTTTTCATTCATAGTAGGTAGTTCAATGCTTTCCACATTTTCCTTTTACTGTACACTGGATAAATAACTGGTCAGTGTGACAAGATAATTAGTAAAACCTAAAAGGCATGCTAAAAGCTGGAAGACATCACTTTAGAGGAGCCTACCACAGAGAGTTTTAAAATCCTGTTAATATCAATGATGCATATACAGAGCAGAAGTTACTTACAAAATTATTTGACTGCTTAGTATTCTAGCAGAACTACATACTTCTTTCACACTATGAAAAAGAAAAGATAAAAAATTGCCAGAAGCTCACAACTAACATTTACTTGTGTGTTACTAATGAAATGACTGAAATCCATGAACAGATTTTCCCCAATGATCTAGTAAGCATGAAATTACATAAGATTAAATTATTATAGTTCAATCTCTAAGAAAAAATGATTTAAATTAATATAGAATGCCAGAAATATGTAAGAACTCAGAGTAAGTTATGTGAGCTTATTGGATTTCTCAATGCAAAATACACAGATTTGTCTGGAGGTCATGTGCAAAGTTTGTTCTGTCTGACTAAAGATAAGAACAATTTTTTCACCATCAAAAATTCTGCAACAAAAAATTTTAAAGATGAAATGACCATTACAATTCAAATTCCTGGGAAGTACTTTTCAATGAAATAAAGAAGAGTATTCCATACCTCAACACAATGATTTAACATTCACCTACATTTCATAAACTATTTTTTGGTACTCTTCACTTGAAAGATCCCTTGAGATTCCAGGTTTCATGCAGGAAAGTTAGTGGGAATTGCTATTATTCTCAGTCACAATGAACCAGACACAGGTCATTAGTTCTGCTTTCCCATCAGTCCTCTCTTCCGATAACAGGATGTCTTCACTGAGGCTTGTAATTAGGAATTTCTCAGTCATCTGTCCAGATGCTGATCAGCTGATGCAAAAGCACCTGCTGAACTGTCCTAAATAAAACTCAAGCATCTATTGGGCCAGATTTCCTCTTGTTCCCTGACTATTAAAAGATCAGAGATGTGTTGACACATTCAAAATGGAAGCCTCACCCTCTTCTAAGAGTTAAAAGCCCAGCAAAACTTATTACATCGAGTAGAAATATTCTAACCATAATCCATCTGGCATGGCTCTAACTCTTACATTCATTTGAGGCCATGCAATGACAACAGATGCAAGAGCATCAACTTTGAATCAGCTGTAGGAATATTTTAATTTTGTCTCTTGTATCGGGGAAATTTTTGTAAACAGGGCAATGCTTTATCAAGTATGTCTATCCCAACAGAAATTAATCTACCAGGCAACCATTAAGTAGGAAGTTGCACAGCACTCTCAGGGCCAAGCATGAAATACGTGGACCCTGCCCTGGCCTCGCAAAGGCTTTCAGGCAATCTGTCTCCACATCTAACAAAAAGGAAGCTGTGAAAAACAATCGTTTGAGAGACTAATCAGAACACGTAGTTTTTCCTTTTCTTTGTAACAGTGTTTCTCAAAAGAAACCTAGAAGACTGCTGTGCACATCTCCTCTTCATATATAGGTGTCTTCAACTATTAATATCATCTAACTAGTGATTTGTGTGTATGTGAGTTAAATAGAGAACTGCTAGGTATTGCTAACATTGTGTAGCACTTACAGTATGCTATGCACTGTTACATGCTCTTTATGTTTATGAAATCATGTAATCTTTGGACTCTACCTAAGGAGGGAGGTACTATTATAAATGCTATTTTAAAAATAAGCAAACTGAAATACAAAGAGATTAAGTGACTTATCTAAGGTCGCACGGATGATAAATATCAAAATACATAAAATTATTTTTCAATGATGATATTTAGAAGGCAACATTTCCAATACTTATTTGGAAACATGAGGAGGAACCAAAAAAACTTGGAATTTATTGATAAAAAAAATTGGGCATTTATTTGTACATGTTTAAACTTCGGTCAACTTCAAGGTACTCTGCCTCTGATGCAATACACTTATTGAGATGTTTTTTCCACTGTTAGAAACAGTTTTTGAACTCATCGATTTTGATGCCATTTAGTGCTTTTGCTATTTTTTGTTTCACCTCTTCCACAGTGGTAATAACAGTTCCTTTCAAGGACTTTTTTTCATCTGGGGAAACAAAAAGCCACTAAGGGCAAGATTGATGAATAGAGAGGGCTGAACATGGGGGCCATGCCATTTGGTCAAAAAACTGCTGAACACTCAGTGCAGTGTGGGCACGTGAGCATGCAAATCACCCATCATGAAATGGGCACACATGTTGAAAGAGTCTCCAATAAACTTCCACCGAAGTCTAATACAGCCTCTCACAACAATGCCAGCTGGCACCCTGATACAGACGGCTTCCTAGAACACTCACCTAGTAAGGAAGGCCTGCACCACAAGGAAAGGGCCAGTGCTCTAGAAGATAATTATGGCTTTTTTAGGTCCCCCCTCTAACAGCCCCACATAAAAACAATACTTCTCAAAGCACATGTTCTGTGGGACAAAGTATGAACAATGTTGCTTTGCTTAGTTCAAATATTTCACTGTTGTAAACCAAATCATGGGGGAACTACATGATAGACACAGTCCTTATTGCTTCTTTTAGGTTCACTTTTAGCAGTCTTTGCTTCAAAACTTGACTTTCCACATACATTCACACGCACTATATGAAATGCTAATTATGAGATGTATAGTCCTGGCAAAGTAACAGGGACAAAATTTAACCTTCCACATTAAATAACTGAAGCAATGAGCAAAACAACTGTTTTCCGTCATTGGACAAATGATGGCTCGGGACAGTTATCTTTGAGAGAAAAGAAATAAATGGGCCCAGTGCACTGCATGGAGAGGTTCTCAGCCACAACACAGGAGGGAAAACTCAAATAGAGTCATTCATGAACAAAATAAACTAAGAAGATAGAAACAGACTCAGACAGAGAACAGAGAGCTATCACGGAGAAGGTGTGTGTAGAGTTGCGTGAAAAGTTAAAAGGATTAAGGGAAAAAAAAAAAAAAAAAAAGACCTCATAGCCACAGACAACAGCATGGTGATTCCAGAGGGAAGGGGTGTTGGGGGAGATAGAAGAAGATAAAGGAAGGATAAATGCAAGGATGCAAAGAGACCTGGCTTGGGATGGGGAACACACAATACCATACACAAATGATGTATTATGGAATTGTACACTGGAAACCTATATAATTTTTTTAACCACTGTCACCCCAATAAAGTCAATTAATAAAAAGAAACGAAGTTCAGGGAGAGCCTGGGGGTCTTGTGTGGATCTTGCTGGGTTGAGAAGAAAAAGTTCAGAGCACAGGGAGGCAAACTATCAGAGGGGAGAGTGTTGATAAGAGAGGAAGACCTTTTAGATATGAGAGGTTTTCCTGTGACCAGCAGCCTCTCAGATGTTTTGTCTGCATGAAGAAGCTATAAGAGGAACCACAGAGTAAGTACAAACATTGTTGGAGGCTGCACACACACACTTGGGAATACCTTCTGGGACAAGGGAGCCCTGGAGTCCTCAAAGAGACATTGGCTCTTTAATGGGTTCAAATTAGACCTAAATGCAAGGCTGTCTAAGAAACATAACTGTGTTTAAGATAAAATACCAAAATATTTAAATGCACACAAAAATAGTCCAGCATCCAATTTAAAAATTCACCTAATATACAAGAAGTAAAATATTACCCATAATGAGGTGAAAATTCAAGTGAAGCAGAAATAGAAATGACAGAAATAATATCATTAGTAGCCAATGATGTTAAACTATTTGATATAGATACTATATGTTCTTTGATTATGGTAAAGAATTAAAAGTAAGTGATAATGAGCAAGTTTTCATGTACTTTTAATGTTAGTGGGGCTTTGCATATTCCTTAAAGTGAAGCAGTTATTGAGAGAACATTTCTGATATCTTTCCTTCCATGTTCCTTTTCTTAGTCTTCTTCACCAAAAAAGGTGGTTTTTATGTTAGAAGATTTGACAGAAGGGTGGAAGGCTCTGAATGTCATGGTTTTTGATTTCTGGTCTCACTCTCTTATCAGAGTGAGCCCCTGTGTGTGTGTGAGAGAGAGAGAAAGAGAGAGAGAGAGAGAGAGAGAGAGAGAGAGAGAAATTATTTCCTTTGTTGTGAAGAGAATACCCCAATCCAAAATGTGCCCCATTGGCAGGTGGATTACTTTGAGAAGAAGACAATAAAGATCCAGCCGATGCAAGAAAAGTTTTTCACTTCTCCCTTAACTACCTAAAAAGTTTTTACAGGGGTCTTGTATCAGAAAGGGAGCAATTATAAGAAATGACCCTTTTTAAAACTAATCTGAAAGACTTCTCTTCAGCCCCGGCTAGTGTATCTCAGTGGATTGAGTGTTGGCCTGTGAACTGAAAGGTCACCAGTTTGATTCCAGGTCAGGGCACATGCCTGGGTTGTGGGTTCTCTCTCAGATGGGGTACATACCAGAGACAACTGATCGGTGTTCTTTTCTCACATCGATGTTTCTCTCCCTCTGTTTCTCCCTCTTTTTTCCTCTCTAAAAATAAGTTAAATTTAAAAATGTTAAAAAAGAAAAAAAGACATCTTCATGGCAGAGCAAACACCTGATTACCAAAATTCTTCCTTCTAATCTTCCTGTAAATTACCTTCCTTCTTTTTGATGCTTCAGGAATCTATCCAGTTCCTTAGCTCAGAATGGCATATAAGTCTGAATCACCTGGTTACCTTTGAGTTTCATATTTTTATGGGGCTCACATAGATATAAAATTAAATTATTTTTTCTTCTGTTAATCCTTCTTATGTCAATTTAATTATAAAACCAGCCAAAGAACCAAGAAAAGAAGAAGAAAAATGTTTTTCCACTCCTAGTCTGCAGTTGCCTATATTCAGTAACCCTATCAGAACAGGTCTTCACCGGAGGCTTGGCTAAGGTGGCCTTCATGTTTCCCTTAGCTTGGCTAGACTTTAGTTAGGCTTCTTCCTGACTGTAGGCTCCTGGCCTCCCATTTCTTAGTGTTTACTTTAGAAAACTTGCAATTGTCAATTTGGTCTTTGCCTCCTTTGAGAAGTAAATCTTCTGCAGCTCTGGAATATCTTTCTCAATATCTTGGTACAATCCCTTTCAAGTATAACCATCAAGAAAAATAGGGCTCCTGTTCCCAGTTTCTGTGGGAAGGTAAAAAGTTAAGTTAGATAAAGTGTCAATTAGCAAAGATAAATGGTCTAATCACATTTACCTCTTCCTCCAGGAAGTCCTCTAGAACTTCCCATAGGTTCATCCACAGTTTAAAATCCTATGTTTTGTTTCATCATGAAACTGGAAAAGCCAGCATTTGTGCTGCCCCTCATTTACCAGACCCAATAAGCACAGACAGGGATTGAATCTTTATGGGCGCTTTATTCAGATGGTTGGTGATCTGAGAAGATGTGGGTTTGTACCATAACAGACTGCCTTAAATTCCATTATAAATGGACCCTTTTTATAAGGAGAAGAAAAGTGTAAGTAAGGGGTATGGAATTCAGGGGAAATGTTGATCAGATAAAAGCTGCAGCATTCCTTCATCTGTGTCCTGGGTGGTGATCTTGGTGTCCTGGGTGGTGGTCACCCTGGAGTACAATGGTTCAGATACCATCCTGATTGTTTGCAGTCCTCCTGAGGCACAAAAGTGGAACTGCTTATGGTCTCCTGGAGTCAAGGTGGGTCATACCTTCAGTTCCTGGAACAATAACTCTTTACATACACTGATTACTAAGCTTATTAGCTATTACCTGAAACTAAACTTTTTCCAACAATTGAGTCCCCCATCAGCAGGAGTTCAGTTCAATCTTTCTGCACTATTGCCAAGTCCAGGCCTTCATAGTCATAGTCCTGAGTAAAATTTTCCTTGCTTTTTAAGCATGTTCCGAGTGCATTTTTTCTTTTACATGTATGCAGACTAGTAGTTTGGAGTGCATAAGTTCAATTCAAGGTGGAGAGCTAGAAGTTAAAAGTTTGCTTCTGCACAAAGACATATTTCCTATCTGACTCCTAAGTAAGTTTTTCAGTTGTGATGGAAAACATAAACGAAAGCGACATAACTGAGAACTAGAAAATCCAACAGTGATTATCAAGAAATGTTCACAGGGCGTTTCTGGAGCACTTTCTCTTTCTCTCTCTCTCTCTCTCTCTCTCTCTCTCTCTCTCTCTCTCTCTCACACACACACACACACACACACACTCACATACACATCTTAGCACACTTCCTCTTTGATCTATCAAATTGAAATGGGGCACAGAGCAAGAGGTCACCAAAACAGAAATTCCCTGCAGCCCATGGTTGGGGGATGGGGAAAGGGGAAAGCAGATGATACTGTGGTTAAAATATTTTGCAAAACAAAAGAGCTAGCTGGTAGCTAGATAATACTCATGCTACCACCCCAGGGGCCAAAAATATACTGACTTTCAGAATGTGTCTTCACTCATGATGTAGCCAGGGGAGGTGAAGGCCCTCCCCGGAAGCCCCCGTGACCGGGACTCTTGCCTCTATTAAAAATAGCAGCTGAAAGAATGTAAACAATAGGGGAAAACCGGCAAATGTAGCTCATTGTGGGAAGAGTCAGAGATGAGGTCACATGGGAAGTCCCAGGTCAGGATTTAAAGGAAGGGCAGGCAGCCATGAGCGAGAAGAGGCCATGATGTAGCAGCCAAGTGGGAAATAGCAAGGAGTTATACAGTTCATAGGGATGATTTGACCACATGGCCTGGGCCAGTAAAAAAGCAGGCATGCTGCTGCTTTGATCTTTGATCATGCCAACTCTAGGTGACTTCGAAGCCACCAAGGACTCTGCCTTGCTGACCCAGTCTCTATCTGGACTCTTGGAACTCAGGACATTAGGATTTATGCCTTTCCTGCGCTTCACCACGATCCAATGTAAAACAGAACATGCTTCGGTGGTCTATAATACAGAGGCTGAGGACAATGTACCCCAGATCCTGAAGGAGAGGATGGTGGCTTTAAAAACAATGAACGAACCTTCCAGAAGGACTGGAGGACTGTTTGTGCAACTGACTTAAGCACAGATAAGGAGATGGGGAACTATTGGGATTGATTTTGGCTTATAGCCTTTTGGGGAGCAAGAAAAGAGATGGGTCTCTTAGGAGGACAGGGTTCTGAGCAGGAGCGCTCCCAGCCCCCCAACGTGTCACATGAGTGGGCTCTGGTTTGCTCAGTTAAAAAACGGGTGAGGGAACCTGTCCACTGAAATCTTATTGAAGGGTGTGGACTCTTATCTGTTTTTTGTTTGTTTGCTTATTTTGTTTTATTTTTAGTGAGGCACAAGCAAGTGAAGTCATCGCTCCAAGGGAAGCTAATTAGCAAACAACCAGATAATACAATTCAGATTTTCAAAAGCTTCTCTAGCATAAAACTGCTTCTCTATTTATTTTTACCTGACTGCTCTAGAAGGCATATTTTAAATCAAGATCGTTTTTTGGAGACTCCCAATAGCTATTGGCAATTAAAATGAACTGTGCTCGTTAACCAGTTGTAACGCGTGCCTCGTAAGCAATGTCAGTGAATCCACTCTGCTCGCTTCCCTCCCGCTTTTCATCTACCTCAGCTCTCTTACGCACGCACACTAGCAGGGCCGCCTAAGCCAAGTGGCAGCCTTAGAATAACCGGAACCATGCAATTCTCAGCGTTCAGTCCAGTTACTTTTGAACTGGACACTCCATAGTAGTATGTGTTTTATTTCTCGTAAGACAAAGAAGCTTGTGCTACTACCTGTGTATGAATGGCCTCATTTTTAAGTGTTGAATGTTGCCTGCCATATTGTCACAAAGTGAGGAACTGGGTGGATTTTCTTTATGGTCTTATATAAGGTTTTATTTTAAAAGCCAATAAATGGTTCTGTTCATATTTTCTTTTAATTTGATTAAGATTCATAAGCTCAAAAAGCACACACTAGATTATTATGTATATAATTAATATACCTGTGTTTGTGCCTTTGGATGTTAAATAATATCAGCAATTTTTCTTCAACACATAACTTATTAATATAAGTATGCCTTGATCAAGCACTGATAGCTTTACCAAGTTCAGTAGATAACTTTTGCTATACAAGCCACTTCAAAAACAAAACAGCAAACCTTGTGGCCTCAACCAGCCATTCGCAGGGTAACTGGACATACATCATGGCGCAATCTCCTTTGCCTCTCTCCAGTTTTGGATAACAGCAATTCACAGACTCAGCTTAATGTCTGCAATGATGCACCCTGATGAGTGAGAGCTTTCCTCAGCGTGAGTCTTATTAGCATTTTTCTGTGCTTGACAATAAGCAACTCAATATTTCCTATATCCTTACCCCTTCATTGGCCCCAGCAGATGGCTCTGATTTCTTAAAAAAAAAAAAAAAAAAGAAAGAAAGAAAAGAAAGCATTCTCTACTGGCTGTACAAAACTTTTTTTAAAGTTTGCCCTACTAGAGACAGGTGAAAGATTGACTTTCAGTAGCTACACAGGAGACTACTACCAAGGATTCTTTGCATCAATATGTAAAGCAATGATCAGTAAGTAGAATCTTTTGACAAACAACAGGTGGTTTTTCATTCTAAAAGAGGTAGTATCTTATAGTGAATCAAAGGTACCCCGTGGTTCTGCTATCACTTTCCAGGTACCTCCTACCAGCTCAAGGTATAGATGTCTGCCCAGACTAGAGCAGCAGCGCTCTCCCCGGAGCTGCCTTCTATGCTTACATTGAACTTCAGTGGCATGGCAAGTCACTTCACCAGTGTATGCTTTCCTTGCACTCTCAAATCACAGGGGGCTTTTGAAGTGGAAACTCGTGCCTCCTAATCAGAGAATAGAAACCATAATAGAGCATGCTCTGTGAGAACACTCAACGCTGGAAGAAGCACACACAATGCAGATTTTCCTTTGATTTTATCCCATACTTACTCCCCAGAACCATGTGCTCTGCATTGAAATACTTCTCATTGAACGAACATGTTGTTCACCTATGAAACAATTTTAAACCATGGATAATGCACAGCGTTTTTAAAAAATATTTTACTATATTAAGTTGAGTTCACCAGCAAAATTAGAAGTGTTGAAATTGCAATGTTGCCTTAAAATAAGAAATAAATTTTCTAAAAAATAAGATATAGATGTTTACATTTTGCCTGAGATGATGTATTAAACACCATGTTATCATATGTAAGGCAGATTAAGATGAGTTAGATGTATATTTATGCAATAGGGAGCCACAGAGGGGTACCACAGAGAATGGGACTCTGTTCCAACCTAGCATACACATAGTTCCATTTATAAA
This sequence comes from Furipterus horrens, assembly GCF_987537825.1. Lineage (NCBI taxonomy): Eukaryota > Metazoa > Chordata > Mammalia > Chiroptera > Furipteridae > Furipterus > Furipterus horrens. The sequence goes on from NW_028327171.1 coordinate 17,506,575, forward strand.
ATAGGCATTATGATAGATCTGTGAATATTATACTTTTCTTCCACATAAACAAATAAATTACTGAGATGCGTCTACAGTATTTTTAAGAAGAATTTTCAACTTTAGGATTTACAAACATTTGTGATCTGTAAAATAAATGTTGGGTTAAGCTTTCTTTTTTTAATCTATTTATTTATTTAGTTATCTATCTATTTATTTATTTATTTATCTATCTATCTATCTATTTATTTATTTATGGTATCCAAACACATTTTATTTTATTTATTTTTTATCCTCACCCAACGGCATTTTTCATTGCTTTTAGAGAGAGAGGAAGGAAGAGAAACAAACTTAGATACAAGAGAGAAGCATTGACTGGCTGTTTCTTGCACACCCCAGAGAGGGGATTGATCTGCAATCTAGGTGTGAGCTCTGAGTGGGAATCGAACCCACAACTTTTAAGTTATGGGATGATGCTCCAACCAACTGAGCCACATCGACTACGGGCAAAGACAATTTTAAATGAAATATATATTGTATTTATCTCTACTTCTACTTAGTAATGAATCATTATATTTGGTATACAATGATATATTTTAAAATCCTCCCATATTAGCAAAATTTAGTATTAATCACAAATATGTTCAGAAGCCTGATGTGCTAGATTAACTAGAGAGTTGAAAATTGGAAGAGTTTAGTGTAAAGAATTAGGACACAATTAAAACACTAAGTAAATATTTTTGGAGCTGATCAAATTCAGAGTATATGATCAATAAATAAGCAAGTATTAAAGGTATTTTATGAGAAACTAGAGAATACCATATCAACCAGGAGAAGGTAGGAATAAAAGTGTGTGATTAAAATTATTTAGAGAAATGAGAGAACAGCCTAAAATAAGAAACCAGGAAATTATGAAACATAAAAGACATGACTTTCTAACAACAATGACATAAACCAGAAATGAGTTCTGATTATTAACATAATTGCATAAATGTAGACGTCATTCTTTTGGGGTGGGAGGGACAAGAATATTTTAAAACTTGTCAATCTCTCTTTATCTTTAGGCAGTTTTTACAAAAGGATTTATCCAAGAAATAGATGCAGACCTAAGATCATGAAAAATATTATAGTTGCTTTAGAAGTTCTCAATGCTGACTTTATTTCTAAGCTACAAAAGTCTGAGAATTTATAACACAGGCAGCATGTTTGTTTTTATTTTGTTTCTGATTTAACCTGGAGTTTAAACTTCACACTTTAAAAGTTTAAATGACTTATTTAAAGTTATTCAAGTAAAAATGCAGGAAAGTGCTTCAAATCTAGTTAAAAGAGCTTTCTAATATGCTAAAGTAACTCTACAAATATTAATTAAATAATGTCACTCTTTACTGAGTTTATTCTCTGTAGTACTAACTTTTTATTTTATTTTGCTCTTGTACTAGCCATTTTCTTGATTTTATTTGCATCTTACAGATGAAAAAATTAAGTCAAATACAGGTTGAGAAGGCTGTACATTTTACACACTTAGAGTCAAATTCTATAGTGAGATCATTCAGGATTGAAATAAAACATTCACATGCATTAGTACACTATGTGTGTTCAGAGCCAGAAATAATTGTTCATATTTATGATGTTTCTTGAAAAACTAATCCATAGATTCCCTCTGACAGGTTTCCAAAATGCCTTGCTAGAGCAGTACTATGTATAATTAATATTTTCTAGCAAATACTAGGACATTTTTGTATTTAACTTTGAGCTACTCACGTTTTGGTTAAATCTTAACCTTCATTTATGTAGAAAAAACATCCACTGCATTAACAACTATGCTTTAACACTAATGAAAAGGGGAGTCATGCACCCTGATAAAATGTAAAGATATTTCAGAATGAACTAATCAGATCATACTGGTATCTCATTGATCATCTGTGTATTTTCAGTGCTGAATAGCAGGAAATCATGTGTGTGGAAGTACAGTGCTTCTCCAATTTAGTGATACTTTTATTATAAACTGTGTCTGCAAATATACTTGTGAATATGTTTAAAAAATAATGGAAGAACACACATTATAATTAAATAGATATGTTTCCAGGGTCACTTGACTCAATGTAATGTAGTTACAGGTGAACATCCAGAAAAATGACAAAAATTAGTGAACACCACATCCAATGAGCTCAGCTAACAACTATTATAATGGTGTTTAAATTTACTACTTAAACTCATATAACTATCTATGCAGATAATTCACTTGGATAAATCAATAAATTTGCCACTTAATTTAACATAATTACAAATCAATTATAATCTCATTCCACAATGAAGAAGAAGAATCTTAACTTTCATTTATGTGGAAAAACATCCACTTGTATTAACAACTATGCATTAACTTAATGAAGAAAGAGTATAAGGGTGTTGCCTAAGTTGGTTTTACACTCAGCATGAGCAAAATGAACAAGTGCCATGAGAACTGAACACAATGGCCCACAGCATGTTTTTCAAGTACCAGCAGACTAAATGTTATAATTTAATGTATATATGCAAAATACTATAATTTAAATTATTAATATGCATGGCCTTTATGCATATTTTTGTCCTATATAGTAATTAATTATTCTGATCTGATAATCCCCATAAGATGTTTTAAAAATTTCAGGAGCTTAACTTTTTATCTAAGTGAATACATTCTTCCTAGAGCTTAATCCATATTTGCCATCAGGAGATGTGATTCCCCCTCTTCCAGGATAAGTCCAGTGTGTTGACATATAAGTTTATTCTGTATTTCTTAATCCAACTGAGAGAAAATATATTTTATCTGTTTATTTTCATGATTAACAAGATACTGGGACTGCACTGAAGTACAGATTCCTTTGATTCACACCATTATAAGTGCCTAGAGATGAATTGTTTTATTTTCTAACAAGCAACAGATGGATGCAAGACTGCAGTTTGAAATGAGGTGACATGAAATTGGACTATTTTCTTTTTAACTATGTTCTAACACTGAATTACCCTATTATGTTCCTTTACAAACCTTGTTTTGTCAGAGTCTGCCTTTTACCAGCCTTTTTTTTTTTTACTTTACATCTATTTTGGAGACCCAGGTATCTTGAGGAGTCTATCAAATACGTTAGATCATCTTGGCAGCTAATATGCTTGGGACTATTCTCTGCACGTCCTCTTTTTGTAACTCAAAATACTTTCAATGTGGGTATCTAGCCAGGAGGAGGGAACAGATAGGAAATGCCACTACTTGAATACATTGATAGAGGGAGACGCTGTGGAAAATATGGTAGACACAATAGCACAGCGAGTCCCATCTGTCTGTCTATGCAGTGTAGAAAATAAATCAATGTTCTGAGCAAGTGAAATGATTAGTCAAGACCTGGAGTGAAGTGAGGCACCTAAGGAAGCTCTACTCACAGAGCAGAATGATGTGATGAAAGGCTGGTTTACAAAAACTGAATTTGGTTTACAATTTAGAGTTCTGGAACAAAAAGAAATGCAAAATTTTCTCAGCCTATTTATTCTGTCCCTCTTTACTTTACAACAGGTTAGTTTCAATCTCCAGAAGACTTCTTTAATCCCTGCACAAGCAGCTGTTGATTTCATATGGGGGAAAATGATAATTCAAAATTATTTTATCCAGTGCCTGTGAATGCAGCAATTTGCATAGGAAAATATGTGTGTATGTGTATGTGTGTGTGTGTGTGTGTGTATGTGTGTGTGCGTGAAAGAGAAAGCAAATGCCTTTCTCCAGGTGTAAGGAAAAGAGTTATTAATAAATACTAGTTGAGCCTACATATATTTGTAGTTCTTGCCTCTTGGCTGCTCCTTTGAATCAGACTGCCTGCCTGCTGTTGACCTGTGTTGTCAAAGAGTAGTCAGCCATATCCAAGCTAAAGGGAAAAAGTTTATAATGATTAAATAGAACCCTACCACAAAACAACTCTGTGAGAGGATAAGGTGAAAAAGTGCATTGGAGCATTTCACATATTATGCTAACCCCTGAATTTAAAAAAATCTTTTTAAGGTTTAAATACAACAGATTGGTTTTATTCACATATAGCATCTCTGTAAGTACAAGTACATAAAATACAGTTATAATGTGGATAACTTTTAAATATGATTTCTAAAAATATTAGAAAGGATATATTACATTGGTTAAATGAAAGTATAGGCAACTCATAATTTTTCTGCATGTAATTAGTAGATATGTTTTAATCACTCAGAGCTCTTGGTACAATGTGTGTGTGTATAAACACCTAAGGTCTAATTAGATGTAAAATTGAAAACTAGGATAATATTTAAACTTTCACTGTTTCTACAATCACTTTAGGGCAATGAAAACAAGTTAAAAAACACATAGAGAAAGAAAGTACAGCTCTGGTTTGACAGTGAGAGCCGTGGCTTATGTTTGTTTCTTAAACGGACTGTTGAAGTTCAAACTAGAACAAAGACCTTTGTCCAAAACTATTGTTAAAACTTTGGTATGCTCTTCATTTGATTTTTGCCAACTAGTACATCCATGTCTTACAGCAAATTCTTATAATTAGCTGAAGCCAATGTACTTCCCACAGCAACCCAAGAACCAACCAATTATTCAGATAAAAAAATTATTACATTATTCTAGAATTACAGTATCCGTATATAAGAGTTGTTGGGTTTTTTATGTATTAAACCCCAGAACTTGTACAGAATTTACCCATTTTGTCCACTAACATTCTTTATCGCATGATCCAGTCCAGGACACTGCAGTGCCTTTAGCTGCACTGTCCCTTCGGCCACCTTTTACCCAAGTCGGGTTTTCAATCTCTCCTTATTCCTTATTTCTCTTTACCTTAAGATTTTTGAGACATGTTTTATCAGGTTGTATATAGTCTGTCCCTTCAGTTAGGTATGTGCAATGCTTTTCTTCTTATAAAACTCGACTCTCTTAGATTGTAAAATACCACTCTGTCTTTTCTTATTATCTCACTTTGGCTGTTTCTCAGTCATATGTGCTGCTCCCTCTCCTCTCCTACCTCTAAGCTTGAGCAAGTGGCCAAAGGGGAACAAAAAGTGTGAATGATGTGAGGTGATAGATGTGTTAATTTTCTTGATCTTAGTAACCATTTCACAATGCATATGTACACCAAATCATCATGTTGTATACTTCAAATATATATGTTATACTTGTCACTTATTTGTCAATAATTTTTTTAAAAAGTTTACAGAGTGACTCAAGGCTTAGTCCTAGGTCCCATCATAATTTTTATCTTTTTCACCTTAGAAATTTCATCCAGTCTAATGGCTTTAATTAACATTTATAGAGAGATAATTCCCAAACATTAGTCTTAATTCTTCTTATGAATTTCAGACTCATTTTTCAACTGCCTATTTGATGTCTCCTTTCGGATATTGTAAAGACTAGTCAAAGTCAAAATCTTCAGAAATAAATTCCTAATCTCCTTACAACCCCACACATTTTCAAAATCTGCTGTATCTACACTTATTTTTTCATCACATTCAATGGTAGATCCACACCTCCAGGTTCTCAGGTCACAAAACTTGAAGTTGGATTACATTGGCATTGATGATTGTAGTCATAAAGTTAAAAATTTTAAACATCACAAGGCATTCTTTATTTATGGACTATTTCAGTTTCTACTTAGAACAAATTTAATTTAAAAAAAAATTATGTTCCAAGAATTCACAGAACAAATTCTAGGACTTCCAGATAGCTGAATTTTTGTTTACAGAAAACAGTGTGTGTTTCAACATTCCATTTAACTGTCATAACTATCCTGAATATTTGATTGATGTCAGAGGAGGTGTTTCTAAAATGTTGACCTACCAGGGCAGCCAGACTTCTCTGAAACAATCTTTTTATTTCTTTATGAAATGGATTCAGATATATTGGGAAATGAAGTAATCATGTATAAAATAATTATTAGCTGTCAAAACATGTGTATTCTGGTACCATAATGTATTAGAAACCTGATGACTGTTCCAGGACAGACTGACATTATTGGATCTGCCTGGAACACTGTAATGTTTGAAGAATGACCTTCAGGCTGGTATTTGCCTACGTGAGTCAACAGACAATCAAGTATTGGAGAGAAAGTATATTCCACTGTTGTTAGAAAATATTAATCTTGAATGTAGGGTATCAAGGCCACTTATTTTAGCAACTGACAACCTCTATCCATCAAACAAGATAATAAAATATATAATCTTATGTTTTTCATAGTTGCACAAGTGTAAATGAATACATCTGTATGTACACACACTATTTCAATATATAAACACAGTTCTAAAAATAATCTGACAATCACTATTCTCCTTAGAATTAACAACTTACTGTATAATAGAAAAAAACCAACATTACAAATCTTTACATACACTTTGCACGGAAAAGAAACATATTGAATAATCAATATCCAAACAAAGAGTTACAGATAAAAACACTATTCTATATGAAGCCTAAGATTTTCCCCTAGAATTCAATCTGTCACTAATTAGCCTTGAAATAGAAATATTTAATTCAGACTGTAGTTGCCAAATAAATACAGGACACCAAGTTAGATTTGAATTCAAATTAATAACGTGTATTATTGTAGCAATGCAACATATTGTACACACATTAAATACATTATTCATTGTTTTAATGAAACAAATTTAACTAAGAGACATTTTTATTTGTTAAATCTGGCAACCACAATTCTGAGAAAATAACCCTCCTTTGAAATATTTGTCAATTTATCTAAGTGATATTTACTTAGCACCTTAGATGTGGCAGTAATACTAAGGCACAGTCAAGTTCTAATGAATAAGAGTTGGCTCAGTTCCTCAAAGGGATTACTGTGTGAGAGAAGGGAAAGACAAGTCAGTGGGTACTTTTAACTTGCATAAGTATTACAGTAAGGAATTTGGATGTGAAGCTACCTCTGCCATTTATGGGTGTTGCAGAACATAGGGGTCAGCATCTAAGTTAATGCCTGAAACATGAGTAGATGTTAACCTGGAAAGGAAGCTCTGAATAAAACTAAGGTAAGATACAGTTCAGGAAAAGATCTTCAATTTGGAAGCTGAACATTATATTTCCAACTTATAATACTAAAAAATGCTCAACAGTAACGAATTTGAGCTCCAGTATTTTTATTTCTACATCTTGTATTAGTCAGGGTCTAGTCAAGAGGAAAAAAATAACACTAGTTTCTGGGACAGAAAAATAAAATTAAGTACAGTATTGTCATTTCAGTTTCATCCACGTTTGTCACAGACGGCAAGATTGTGAACCTGGAGGACATTATGCTAACTGAAATAAGCCAGATGCATAAAGACAAATTCTTCTATGGAGAATTTAAAGTAGCGAACTCATAGAAGCAAAGAACATAATGACGTTTGCCAGGGACTGGGAGTGCGTGGCATGGGGAAAATGGGATGTTGGTTACAAGGTACAGAGTTTTAATAATGCATGGTGAATAAATACTGGAGACCTTAAACCCAACAGCGCTGAGAAGATTGGTGTTGTGTTCTCACCACGTACACACATAAGTGGTAACCATCCGAAGAAGTGGATATGTTAAGTTGTTTGGTAATTATTTCACAATATAAATATTTATCCAATCATTAAATCATATACTTTAAATGTGTACAATTCTTAATTTTCAACTACACCTCAATCAAAAAATAAAGAAAATACTCTTCACTTCAGTATACAGTCGCTAACCAACTAGGTGACTCTGAAAAGGTAAGAGACACTGAGGTGTCACCAGCATGGCAACTTCGGGAAGCTGTTCTCATGCCAGTTCCCACTAAAGAACTGAGGAGCGGGCCCCGGGAGCTGAGACCCCGCCTCTGAGGAGCGAACACTGCTTGCTCAGGTGGCGTCTCCAAGGGGAATAGCTAATAATGTTTCTGCACACGTTGGAAAGCTGCAAAGTCAGCTCAGCTGAAATTGCAGAAAGGAACTGCTGCAGGGTGAAGTGTTGTTAGAGGGACGCTCCCGAGCATCACTGTTCTGGAAGAACGGGAGTCCTTATGCAGCAAATGGGAAGGAGCAACTCTCTTCATCCTCCTCTGTCTGTGCTGTCTTCCTTTAGTGCTTCTTCTTGGCAGAAACTCCTAGAAAGGCTACTGACAATGTGCAAACATGGATTTCAAAAGTCCCAGCTTCAGCTCCAAAAACAGGGTACAGAATGACAGTTTGAAGCTGAAAGACCACTGGACGATTAACGCACCTTTTAAGTTACTCCATGAAGGTATCCTGTGGACAGTGTCCTTCATTCATCAGGTTTCTTGTCTTATAATTTTTTTTTCTTTAAGCTTTCTTACTCTGTCATGGGAAAAACCTCTCTTCCTGTTAATTGATTTTTATCATATATATACTTTTCTCAATCCTTGCAATTTTTCATATACCATTTTTTTCTCCTTCATTGACTTGATTTTATTGCCATGCAGAATTCTTTGACATTGCTAATTTTTATTCCTCATTTTATCATTCTCTACTGTAAGAAAAAAATAATGAAAGCATGTTTCACCAGTAATTTGGTTATTAATGGTACTACAATTCTTTTATTGGACAGCTGAGACAGACTACATTAAAGAGTTTTCCCTTTCTGCCGCAAATCAGTGTTCCTAATAAATGTAAGAAAATGCCACATTTTATTCCTAAAATTGAAGTAAGATAAGAAGGTTCTTGATATTTTACATATTAATTGGTTAAACTAAAAAAAAAATTGAATCCCTTTAATGTAATGCAACAATAAACTGCCTGCTACTTATTATCAGCAGTGAATACGACCCCCTCCCCACCCCAGCCCAGTTACAACCTTTGATCCAAGACATTGGGACAAGTTCAGGTTCAGAAGCAGTGGCAAACACTCAATGGCCTTACATAAGAGAGCTCAAAAGTATAATCAAAGTGATATATCTCATATGTATTGCAAAATTATTTTTACTCTCATTGTATTTTGTTCCTCAAATATAAATTATTATTCCCCCACTTGCTAGTGAAAAATAACAAGAATAAATATATGTGAAGCTTATTAAAATAGTATACATTTAACTAAAGGCATTTGAAAATTAAAACTCATAAACATAACCAATTAAGCTGAGGCTAATGGTAACAATAAACCAAATAAAACCCTCTTCTAGTAACAGTGAAAGTGAAATGTAGAAATTACATTTAAACTACAGTTATGGTAAAAGAGAACAAGTAGAAACTTTGTATCCTCTGATTTAATAGTCAACTCACTGGTAGTATAACCAGCATTATTTTGAAGAAACAGCAGATGATCTTTCCATTCATAAGATATTAAAACTATATTTACCAGTATATTGAATTTTGTATATAACTGATTCAGAAATGCAAAGTATATTGTCTAGCATTCATCTAATTAATGTATCTATGGTGGTTTACCAACCTGTACTGATACTAATAGTTGCAAAAGTAAAAAAATTCAAGAATGCAATGATTATTTTCTTCTACATAGTATTAAATAATATTTGGTAATTTCTTTGTCCTAATTGATGAATTATTTTGCATTATATACTGTATGTTGAATGAGGGTGTAAAATAAAATTTCTATTTCAATTAAAGACACTCATGATCACCAGCTTAGGGACAATAAAAATATGGGAGAAAAAGTTTCCATTCCCTATTTTATCAGTATAATTAGCAACATGTTTCAAGTGAACTGGGATGAAGATACATCATAGGTCTTGAGGCAGCGTTGCTTTTTATGATAGTTCACAATTTCCACTAGTCACTACCCTTAATCCTCGCTTACTAGAAATGCAAATTATTTAATCACATCTCCAATATTTCCTAAAAATAGTAATGCAGAAAAGTGTAAGTAAATAAATATAAAAACAGTTGGATTCTGTATAGATTTAATCCAATATTTTAGTTTGATAGAATAAAAATATATGGAATAAAATTGTCAGAATAAATGTATACTCTCTGTGGTTTAGGCCATAAAGGAAGAAGCATTAAGGTTTCTTTTGTATCTTATCTTAAAGCAAAGTCATAATTTATAAAGAACATTTATAGTAGTTAAATATCTTTTCTATTTAAGAATACAGTCTCACCCTTAACACAGACATAGCAGTAACTCAAGAAAATACATTCAGTGACCCAATCCTTTTGGATAGTTTCTTAAAATTGCTAACTATAATGAAGTTTACTCTAAAAAATAGTGAGGTTTTTTTTAACATTTACAAACATCTCTATAGATATTATCTTATTTAATATTAATTTACAAAATCCTAAACAAGATGCTATTAGAGATGAAATTCATGAAATAATGCTTATATATGTTTTTATACCTGAAAAAAACATATATTCAGTATACACTATTATTCATCCCTTCTGAATATTGAACTATCACTATCACACTGTGAAATCAATGGGCTTCTGCCTACTCCTGTGTCTGTTTCCATGACTTTATTTAGTCAAGTAATCATAGAAAACTCAACATGATTTTCTGTGTGGGAGATAGAAAAGCAGAGCAAGAAAATGAGATATGGTGAAGCAGAAAAAGAAAAAGAGGAAAGAAACACAAAGAAAACATTAAGTCATTTAGTGAGAAGGAGTATTTCTAATCCACAATAGCATTTATGAAATAAACAGAGACATCCCAACCTTTTTGGTGTGAGAGTTATTATCAATATTGATTTTTTCTTACAAGATCTCCAATTCTTTCTCCCTCTCATTTGAGAAGGGAACATAAAATCCATAAATAATACCCATCTGGAGAGTCAGTTTCACTAGCAGAACCCTGAGAACTGAAGAATATTAATCTTATCTCTGTGCACTGAACCACTCAGGGATATAAAATTTAGAATGGCTCCTTAAGGGTCTAAAAAAAAAAACAAGCAAAAAATAAAATAAGAAGAAGAAAAAAATCAAGTTCTTTGAAAAAATATTCCGCAATAGTAATGTAAATTCAGAAGTGTTGGGCACACAGACACACAATTTGTACAATGGCTGGGCAGATGAGTAGAAACATAAATGTTCCATGAAACTGTGAGCAAATTAAATATTCACAAATTAATAATAACACTGTAGCCGCTACTATTCTCTTTGATTTGAGCCATATATTCTGGCTCCCTGTTTCATTAGCAATATGTGTCTTGTGACATCTGGTACCAATACTGCTCTTTGAGGCAGGACCAACAATAGCGAAGACACTTGACTGCATAAGGCGGACGTGAGAACACAGTAGAGACACAGACAAATAGAGCAATGCCTTTCTCAATAGAAGCCCTGTTAGGTTCAATGAGAAAAAGTAAGAGTTGCTTCCTAACTGTTCTGCTACGGCACAGATCACCAACAATGTTTTAGTGTTTCCTCAGCTCACAATAATAAAAGAACATAAAAGAGGAGGAGCAGGAATAGGGAGTGTAAAGTAAACTGTTTTCTGATAAGAATATGCATCTGAAAGGCAGCCTGACCAACACCATATCAGACGGCCCGGCACCAAATCACTGAGCTGGATGCCATTGTATTTCCTCGGGCTGTCTTCACAGAATCGTTTAGACTGAATGGCTTAAACCAGTGATTTTCAATCTTTTTCATCTCACAGCACATGTAACCTAATTACTAAAAATCCGCTGCACACCAAAAATATATCGATTTTTGCCTATGTGACGAGAAGACAAGTGTAATTTTGATTCATTCACACTGGATGGCTGTTGTTGTGTTGGTGGTTGTCATTTTTTTAAATTTGACAATCCACGGCAGTGGTCCCAACCTTTTTGGCACCAGGGACTGGGTTCGTGGATGGTAATTTTTCCATGGACCTGGGTGAGAGGAGATGGTTTTGAAATGATTCAAAAGCACTACATTCAAGCTCACCTCCTGCTGTGCGGCCTGGAGGTTGGGGAAACCTGACCTAAGGGAAAAGAGGTCAAGCCCCTTACAAACACAGTCAGATATTTCATGTTTTAAAAATTCCGGTGGTGTCCTGGCTTGTGTAGCTCAATTGGTTGAAGCAATGTCGTATAACTGAAAGTTTGTGGGTTCGACTCCAGGTCAGCACACATATCTAGGTTTCGGGCCCTATGCTCAGTCTGCGCACATACAATTCCTTTTCTGGACACATACAGGAGGAAACCAATCAATGCTTCCCTCTCACATCAATGTTTATCTCTTTTCCTCTCTCTCTAAAAACAATTAAAAAATGTCCTCAGGTGAGGATTAAAAACTAATTATTGTGGCACACCAGTGTACCTGCCGCAGCTTAAACAACAAAAATTAATTTTCTAACAGCTCTAAAGGCTAGGAGTCCAAGATCAAGGAGTAGAAAGGGTTGATTTCTACTCAGACCCCCTTTTAATTTTGTCCTTATATACCTCCCTTCTGTGCACATAAGCTCCTGATGTCTCTTTCCCTTATTATAATAAAAAAAATTTCCATTGGATTAAGGCCCCACTCCTAGGACTTTATTTAACCTTGATTACTTCCTTGAGGGTACTATATCTAAATACAATCACATTGGGGGTTAGGGTGTCAACATACCAATTGGAGATGATAGACACAATTCAATTCGTAACAGCCACCCAGGAACTTCAGTAAGTGCATGGGTTGTGACATTGGAATGTTCTGTTTGAGTCCTGGCTCTGCCACTTACAGTTACTAATGATCTTGTATGACAAGTTTTACTCTTTAGTACTCAGTTCTTCATCAATAAAATGGGGATTGGAGCAGGAATTTTTTTCAGATGTTTTTTGTGGAAGTTCAATAAAATGGTTTGTGTAAAGTGCATGTACAGAGCTTGGTACATTTAAAAATCCATAAATGGTATTTGTAAATATGATTATATGTAAATTAAGTGTACAGAGGGTATAATGAGAATTCCTAATTGTATATTTATTTCCATAGTCACTTGGAAAAAACACTTTGGTTTTGTTCCATTTTTTTCTTTATCATTAGGATAGGGAAATACCTTCCCTTCATATATCATAATTATGCTATCAAAACAATGAGGTAATGCCTATGTAGCATACTGAGTTTCATAAACATGAGCTCTACCAAAAATAAAAAGTTTAATATTAATAAACTACAGCATATATATTAGCTAAAAACTCACTTCTTTACAATTAACAATTTATAATTGACTGTACTGTCGTCGTCGTCGTCGTCGTCGTCGGCAGCCGTCCGTCTCGAGAGACGATGGCGTAGCTTCCTGAGAGTCTATCTGCACCGCCGAGAATGGCTGTGCAGTCCGATTCGGGAGTGACAATCCCTGCCGCACTTGGTACAGGTGAAGGCAGATGGCTGTTGTTGCTGCTGCTGACGCTGCTTCCGCCTCGATCTTTTCTGGACCGCCTCCTCGTTGCGCGCAGCCTCTGCGCGTGACGTACCTTGTCTGACCGCGAGCCTCCAGACTAGGCGGTCGTCTGCTTGAACTTCCCATGTGTTGAGATTGATGGAGCATTGTGTCATGTCCTTTTTGCAGATGTCTTTGAACCGCAGTTTTGGGCGCCCTCTCATCCTCTTGCCTTCTGCTAGCTCGCCGTAGAGGAGGTCTTTGGGAATACGGCCTGCATCCATTCTTTTGACATGGCCGAGCCACCTGAGGCGTCTCTCACTAAGAACTGCATGCAAACTGCTCATATCGGCTCGCTTCAGCACCTCGGTGTTGGGGACCTTATCCTGCCAGGCGACATGCAGGACGCGTCGCAGGCACCTCATGTGGAAGCTGTTGAGTTTCCTTTCGTGCCTTGCGTAGGTGGTCCACGTCTCGCTGCCATAGAGGAGAGTGCTGAGTACGCAGGCTTGGTAGATGCGCAGTCTGATTTTCTCAGTGAGGCTGGAATTGTTCCACGCTCGCCGGTTCAGTTTGGCCATAACTGTGGCTGCCCTGGCGATTCTCCGGTTGACCTCCAAGTCGACTGACAGAGAGCTCGAGATGGTGGACCCGAGGTAAGTGAAGTCGTTGACAACCTCCAGGGTGTATCCGTCGATGGTGATGCATGGGGGAGTCCCCGTGCCTTGAGCCATAACATTCGTCTTCGTCAGGCTGATGGCTAGTCCGAACTCCTTGCATGCGTGGGAAAGGCAAGTGACTAGCTGCTGGAGTCCCTCTTCGGAGTGTGATGTCAAAGCTGCGTCGTCGGCGAAGAGCATCTCACGGATGAGCACCTCTTTGACTTTGGTCTTGACTTGTAGACGGGCCAGGTTGTAGAGCTTGCCATCAGATCTGGTGTGAATGAAGACACCCTCGCTGCAGTCCTTAAAGGCGTATTGGAGGAGCATGGAGAAGAAGATTCCGAACAGCGTAGGCGTGAGGACGCAGCCCTGCTTTCCTCCGCTGCTGACTGGGAAGGCCTCAGAGGTTGCGCCGTTGTAGGACACCGTGCTGTGCATGTTGTCGTGAAAGGACATGACCACAGCAAGCAGATGTGGTGGACAGCCAATCTTCCGTAGCAAGCTGAAGAGTCCGCTTCGACTGACCAGATCAAACGCCTTCGTGAGGTCAATAAAGGCGAGGTAGAGTGGTTTATGCTGCTCGTGACACTTCTCCTGCAGCTGGCGTAGGGAGAAGATCATGTCCACTGTTGATCGGCCAGCTCTGAAGCCACACTGGGACTCTGGGTAGACGCGGGAAGCAAGGGTCTGCAGGCGGGCAACGGCGACCCGGGCGAATACTTTGCCGACGACGCTGAGGAGAGAGATGCCCCGGTAGTTGTTGCAGTCGCTGCGGTCTCCTTTGTTCTTGTACATGGTGATAATGTTGGCGTCTCTCATATCCTGGGGGATGTAACCCTCCTTCCAGCAGCGACAGAGTAGATGGTGGAGCGGCTGTAGCAGGACTGGTTTCCCGCTCTTTAGGATTTCTGGAGGGATTCCGTCGCTTCCTGGTGCTTTCCCGCAAGCGAGGCGGTCGATGGCTTTGCCGAGCTCTGCCGCAGTAGGTGGGGTGTCTAGCTCCTCCATGACTGGTAGGTCTGGGATGGCGTTAAGAGCAGTGTCTGTTACGGTGTTCTTCGTTGCGTACAGCTCGAGGTAGTGCTCGGTCCACCGCCGCATTTGCTGTTCCTGGTCAGTGATGACCTCACCTGTCTTGGACTTAAGGGGGGCGATCTTGGAGGGGATTGGGCCTGTTGCCTTCTTGATACCCTCATACATTCCTCGTGCGTTGCCTATATCGGCGGCTTCCTGGATGCTTCTGCACAGGTTTAGCCAATAGGTGTTGGCACAGTGGCGGGCGGTCTTCTGGACTTTGTTCCTGGCAGCCCGTAGAGCTTGAAGTGTACTGGGAGTGGGCGTGGCCTTGTAAGCCAGTAGGGCCTTCCTCTTAGCCTCGATCACGGGTTCCATTTCTTCCCAGTGAGCCTCGTACCAGTCAGCGTTCTTCCGCTCTTTCTTCCCATAAGCAATAATGGCGGAGTTGTATATGGCGTCACGGAGACGTGGCCAATTGGATTCGATAATGTCATCTGCCGCCACTCCCTCGCCGAGTGCATCTTCTATCTTGTTGATGAATTGCTGGGTCTTAACTGGGTTGCTGGCACAACTGGTGTTGATGCGTGGGCGACCCTTCATCTTGGAGTGGTGCAACCTCTTCGGCATTATGCGCACCTTGCTTACCACGAGGGCATGGTCCGTGTCGCAGTCTGCACTGTGGTAGCTGCGGGTGAGGAGGGTGCTGCCAATATCCGTTCTTCTGGTGATGACGAGGTCAAGCTGGTGCCAGTGGCGGGAGCGGGGGTGCCTCCATGACACCTGGTGGATCTCTTTGCACTTGAAGAATGTGTTTGTCACGCACAGGCCGTAGTGACACGAAAGCTCAAGCAGTCGCTGACCATTCTCATTGATCTTTCCTCTCCCAAAGTTTCCAAGGCAGGTGGGCCAGGCCATGTGGTCGGCTCCTACTCTTGCGTTGAAGTCTCCAAGGAGATAGAGAGTGTTACTTCTGGGGATCTTGGATAACGCTTCGTCCACTGCATGGTAGAACTGTTCTTTCTCTTCAATGGTGGCGCAGAGGGTTGGGGCATACGTGCTAAGAATGCTGACTGGGCCGAAAGTTGTTGACAATCGGAGGGTAAGTAATCTCTCTGTGCCTCCTGTGGGTGGCTCTATGGAGTTAACAAGCGTGTTCTTCACAGCGAACCCAACACCGTGCTGTCTTGGTTGGTCCGGAGACTTCCCTTGCCAGTAGAAGGTGTAGTTGGTTTCTCTGATAGTTCCGTTGTCGGCCAACCGGGTCTCCTGTAGAGCCGCAATGTCGATGTTTAGTCGTGCCAGTTCCCTGTCGATGACGGCGGTTTTCCTGGCACCATTGATCCACAGAAGGTCTGCATTAAGTCCGGGACACATGGTCCTGATGTTGCAGCTAGCAAGACGAAGAGCCGGAGGCTTCTTTCTTGTTGTTTGCTTGGAATTAACTGGTGCGGGTGTTTTGCAGCCCACTTTTTGAGAGGCGCCTCTCTGATCCCCACGCACCCAGTGGGGCAGGCGAGCCATGGCGAGACGGCACCTAATTGGCTGGGGCTGCCCAGCTTGAGGCGGGCGGTAGCTGTCCAGTGAGGTGCGATGACCTCTCCCACCGTCAGAGGAGACCCCTGGCGCTCGTTTCCTTCGCCAATCGGATGAGCTTATAACCGGTATCTGTCTCCTCCCGTGTTGAGTCGACATCTTGCGATGACGCTGGAGTGTCCTCTCCAGTGAAACTGAAGCTACAGAGCCTGGGCAGGGTGATATGGAGGGTCTGCTGTTGCCCATGCAGCAGACCCCCCCTCTCTTCGCAGCTGAAGGGTCCAAGGGAAAGACGAAATCAATACAGCTTGGCTTCAGGTGCGCCGCAGGAGTTGCCGGTGTTGACTACAATGTCAAACCGCCTTAGGGACTCCGGCTCCGGATTTTCTGTCGGGGTTTACTCCCTTAGCCTTTCCCTGAAGAGGTATGCCGCAAGGCAGCGGAGGTTTTTTGGAGTCAGAGTTTTCCTTCTCTGATTTTAGAGATGTCCTTCCTCTTTCCTCCTTTACAGGAGTGGAGCCTCCTAAAGCTTAAGCCTTTTGATGTCCACGGTCCGGCCAACCTTGTTCAAGTTCATACCGTTTAACACAGAAGATGCTGTTTCTCCAGAGCCCATGTCTAAAATGTACCTGGATGATTGACAATGGGCAGGTCCACCTTCTTGGTTCAAGATGTCACTATACATTCACAGTAGAAGTCTAGAGCAGCTCAAGGAGAAGGCAGGAACGGATCTTCCATCGCTTTTCTTTCCTGCCGTGTGAGGCTCGTGCAGGTCTGTATGTCTAATTGACTGTACTGTAGGCATATAATTATGGTTTCTGGATTATTTGTATGTTAGTTGTGCTTTGTTTTGTTCTTTTGTTTTTGTTGAGTTATATTTTCATTCAATACAGGATAGAAGAAAGAGGAAGTATTCTGAGTGACATCTTACCTAGGTTCTTTCCTGTTTGACTAGACTGCTACTTAGAATCAAGGAACACTGGTTTCTGTGCCAGAGAGAAGAACCTGAGGAAAAGTTTTTGCTTTTGTTCTGTTCTCTCTCTAATTGTGTGGATGAAAAATGCAAGAAAAATGGAATTAAGGAAATGAGAAATTATTAGTCAGTTATTATTTATAGGCTTGTAAAATTTCTAAATTAATATTTAATCATTCTATTTATCAAATTAGCAGTACATGATAAAACATATCTTAAAAATTTTTTAAAGAATAAAAGAGAATATATTAATATACTAAATTAAATAAAGCAGATGAATGTAAAAAAATAGAAAAAAACAAGTGCATTAAGCAGCCAATTTTTAAAATAGTGTAACTTAAAAATATATCTAAATTCCAAAAATTACTCTTCTAATAAAACACCATGGAAATATAACATATTATTTTATTTTGACTTTTAAAAATAGGTTATTTCAAAAAGTTGTAATTAAGATAAAGAGATAAAAATAGTAGAATATACAGAAGCTATATTTTTAAAACATAGTTATAAAATTACCTTTAAAGATTTTCCATATTAAAGTTTTTAAAATATATATACATTATTTTTAATCAGAAAGTTTACATTATTCAGAAGAATGAGTTGTTGATTTTGAAATACAAATAAAAAGGAAACTATTAATCAGTATTTCCTTTGAATAACATCTATTTGCACTAAGCGAATACAGGACAATTTTAATTAAGATATATGTCTTAGCTATCCAAGATACTTAAAGATATTTTCTTTATATGAATATGTGGATTTCTCTCTAGTTTATGTTTTACTTTTGTTCAACTAGAAATAATAGTAGCAGAAATATCTATGTGGGATGCTACCCCCTTTTTTATTTCATTGAGTGAAGAAAGGTTTTTAAATAACCCGTGAAGAGTGTGTGTTATGGGTGGGTTGGGTGCCATTATAAGGTACTTGCCCTTCCCAGATCTGGATATAACTGCAGGTCCAAGTATATTGTTGCCTGATATCAGACAGTTATCAGAAAGCTTTCAGAAAGCTTTTCAAAAGAATAACTTCAGGACAGAAATATATACCAAATTGTAACGCTTTCCCTTGATGATATGAGTTTTCTTTTTTAAATTTCCACATGGTAATTTTTGCAATCCAAAGGGACTAAGAAAATTTATTCTTGGTATAAACAATTATGTTTTAATTCATTAAACTTAATAATTCAAAAATCAATTATTTAATTTGATTGTAAATATATCAATTTTTACTAATCACTTTTGAAAGGTTTTAGAGTAACATTTTATTTAAATACAGAGATTATAAACTTGATTATAAACCTAATGTTTAATTTCCTTTTTAAATAATAAAGCCTTATGACTAATTGGTAAACTTTATATCTTCAAAAATGTTAAAGTTGTATGAAAAATTTAGAAAGAGCTTAATTTAGCATTCTAAGAGTAAATCAATTTTTAAATTGTACCTACAATTGGATCTACAATGTTGATAGTTTAATGGGCACAATTCTCTTAAACATTATACAAGTGCAAAATATTAAATATTCACTTCCTTTTCTAACTGAAAAATATAAATACATTTAAAATTTTTTTCTCACTGGTTTACATATTTAATTCTAAATCATTCCAATGTTAGAAGAGCTTTACTCCTTCAAGAAAGGGAGTTTCCGTCCAACTTAACAAGATGTTACAAGCAGAGTTTTTGGTTGGGTCTGAGATGAGACCAACAAGCACCCAGGGTGACTCTTAGATTGTCATACCAAAATTTTCTTTAATAAGTTGAAGACCTTGAAAGAAAATAGCTCTCCAGGCTCAAACTATCTAATTCCTTTTATTCTAATTAAAATTTCCAACTTTTAGTCCGGTTGAACAATATTGTTGGCTTTCCAATATGTATAAAGACTATTTGCTAATGCAAAGAACCTTTGCATTTGTTCAAACCTTCAATACATAAACTTCAATGAATATTTAAAACAATATTTGAATAAATTCTAGATATAACCTATGACATGGCTTTGGCTTGATTGTCATCATGCTTCAGATACCTCCATGTTTTGCCATATTTTTCTTCCACATGCTTTCAGCCTAAGTTTCCATTTCTTCTCTTCAAAATCTTGCAACACATCTGCTTGAATACAACAAAGCTGACTAGATCCCTCATGGGGTGGATTAGTTTCTAGCTTCCTTTTTCCAAACTGGATCCCGTTCCTTGTTGACTTTGGTTTTGATAACATCCTTGATCCAAATTGGCTGGACCACTCGGAGTAATAATTCTGTAATCTGCTAATTTGCAACATGCCATTGATTTACAAAGCATGGTAACCTTAGACCATTCTCCCAATAGACACTCAAGATATAAGCATTTGCTCAAATTAAGTTCCAAGACAACTCCCCCTTATAGACAATAATTTGTAATGTTATCCACTTACTGAAAGGTTAATCCTATAGTTGAATGACTCTTATTAGACTTGGATGCACTCAGTTCTAGCTTCTTCCTTTAGTCAATGACTATGGCTGATCTATTAAAACCTTGAAGATAACTCCATCTGAGTAAAGACATAAAGGACCATAAAAACTATTTCAAATCAAAAATACTATAATTTGATATTTTTGTTATTAATAACACTTCTTAAGTATGTAACTTCCGTTATCTTATAAGCTAAAACTCAGAACAAAATGAAGAATAGGTTATTTATATCTTCAATTTTAAACACCGTTGGGTTTTCTTATATGATTCTATTTGGACATTTTCTACAAAACAATTGCATTGTAATTGTATTATAAATATGTTTTACATTGCACAAAAACATTACAATAGAAACATTTTCTCATAGCCTAGTATAATCTCTAACTTCTTCATTGAAAACTCATAAGTTGAGTAAACATGTAAGAAAAGTAAGAGTAGATCCTGTTTTCACATTGTTTTAAAGAACTCACCTGGAAAAGCATTTAGTCCAATATGAGGGGGTGTCACACAGAGGTAAGTTGTAGCTCAAGAAAAATCTAGGTCATGGTAACAAATTCATATTCCATACCCTTTTCAGACTGAGTAAGGAATAAATAAAATTCATGAGATAATAACAGAAATTTAAGCAAAAAACTAATTGTGTTTTGTTCTTACCCAACATTTGAGTTAGGTTAGGACTTCCTAATAAAAATTTAAATCAAAATTATTTAACAGAAAATATAAGATTTGAAGAACAGAGAATGTAAATAAAGGAAGGAGTAAAGGACATTTGGAAAACCCTGCTTTGCTTGTCAAAGCTTCATTGCCATCTGTCTTGTGGGGAAATAACATACTTATCCACTGTCCTTAATGTAACCTGACATATCAATACCTAGACTATTCTCAAGTGACTACTTAAGTATGTTACATTAGTCAAAAAAAATTAAGTCATGAGAAGCTTTACAATTATTAGTCTTATTTATATCAAGACAAGTTTTACATGCTTTTTTAAAGTGTGGATTAGAGAAATAAAAGATGCTGATTTTCAATGCTGTGAAAAAAGAAAATAGTAGGTGCTATGGATGAAATCTTCAATGGCGATCATCTAAGGGATGGAGAACTTCAGTTTCTCACTGGGCCTGAGACTGGACAGTAAACAGGTGAGTCTTCTATGCTTGACTGCGAATGAATCTCCTCGGGAAGCTTCTTCAAGGATTAGGAGGAGGTAAAATTTACTGAGAGGGAAGAAGAACATTGTCACTTTATATTTTTTTAAAAATCAAGAAAAGTTATTTAAAAAGCAGAGTCTAAGAAATGAGGGTGGTGAATATTAGATAATGGCTTTAAATATAAAATAAAAGGGACCTGATACTTAACTCTTCAGAATAGTATCTATGTCTTCGAACTGAAATGATCATTCAATGACTCATGAGAAGAGACACTTTTCTTTAGGGCATGGCAAAGAAAGAGAAGGATGTTTCCTTAGACTTATGTCAAAAATAACAAAAACAACGAAGTAAAGAAAAGGATTTCTGAGCAGTGTGAGGTTTGTGGGGAGCCTGATTGTCTAGGATACTCAGCTAAGAAATCGTAATGCAGTCTATTCTTCATCAAGATTGAACCCAGAGTTTGACAAATAAACAACTAAGCTTCCTCTTTTCACCTTATTCTGCAAGCGCTCACTGGGTCTCTCTCTCTCTCTCTCTCTCTCTCTCTCTCTCTCTCTCTCTCTCTCTCTCTCTCCCCTCTCCCTCTCAGAAAGACCATAGATCATAGATTCAGGTAATAAATGGATGGATAGATAAATAGATAGATAGATAAATAGAGATATCTCTATTTAGCGGTATGTAGGTGAGACACAGAAATGAATGAGATATACATTAGAAAAACTAATGAGAAAAGCATTTATAATTTAATTTTAAGCTAAACTAAGGGCTAAATTAGGTGTAATAATGTTCTTTGTATGTTTCTAATATTTCTCTAATTTCTCCCCCATCCACCATCCAAGCTACCCAAAGGAGTTTCTCTCATCCTAGTAAAATTTTAGCAATATAAAATGTATATAGTATAATGGTTCAGAGGAAAAGCCATGGTCTTCTCTTCAAGTGGTCCAGGAATTTCAGTGGGATGAAATGCGGCCATATTTGTGTGGTTTTCACTAGGATTTTGGAGAGAATTGATTTCCAGAATAACAGACTTAGTGTATATAAATATAGGTAATTTCTGAGATGTAATTCAGTACCTGTCAATCAAAATAGCTTATCATTTATACATGGTTCCTTCTTATGGAAAAAAAGGAACAGAGAAATAAGGCTGAAATGGAACAGGTTATCCTAACCTTTCATGGTCTCCTCACATGGATTTAATTTACATGAACACTTAAAACAACATGGATGGAACTAGAGAGAATTATGCTTAGTGAAATAAGCCAGGCAAAGAAAGAAAAATACCATATGATATCACCTAATACAGGAAACTAAAGAACAACACAAACAAAGGAACTAAATAGAACAAAGAGCAGAATAGCAGTCAATAAGGGGGATGGGGGAGAGGGAGAGAAGAGGAATAAGTAAGGGAAGGGTTTAGTCAAAGAACCTGTGGGAAGGACTCATGGACATGGACAGCGGGGAGGGATATGATTGCGGGAGGGGGGGTGGGGTGGGTGGGGGAAAGAAATTAGGGGAAAAGGGGACAACTGTAATTGAAAAAAAAAAAACAATGGATTAGTATTGTGTTTTTTAAGGAAAATACAGTAAACAAAGAAAGAAGTAATGACTATTACTCCATGAACTAAATCTTTTAACTTTTCCTGAAGTATGCCTCATTCACAATCTATTGATTTTTTTCCTGTGGTGCTGACTGAATGAATAGATAGCTAGAAGTGGTTACTAGGGACTAGAAATAGGGAAAATAGGAAGAGATTGGAAAAATATACAAACTGAGAGCTATAAGATAAATAAGATTTGAGTGATGTGCTAATGCATATGTTGACCACAGTTGATAACACTCTATTGTATAATTGAAATTTACTAAAAGAATAGTGTTGCTGGGAATGCAGACTAGTGCAGTCCATCTGGGAAACAGTAGGGAATTTCCTCAGGAAAACTGGAAATGGAACTGTCTTTTGATCAAGTGATCCCACTGCTGGGATTATACATTAAGCATCCTGAAACACCAGTGTGAAAAAACCTATGCACCCCTATGTTCATAGCAGCATTATTTATAATAGCCAAGTGCTGGAAACAGCCTAAGTGATCATCATCAGTAAATGAGTGCATCGGAAAACTGTGGCACATTTACACAATGGAATACTATGCAGCAGAAAGAAAGAAGGATCTCCTACCTTTCGTAACAGTATGGATGAAGCTGGAGAATATTATGCTAAGTAAATAAGCCAGTCCATGAAAGACAAACACCAAATGATCTCAACTATAATAGAAATCTAATGAACAAAATAAGCCAGTGAACAAAATAGAACCACAGGCATGGAAACATAGAACAGACTGAAAGTGAGCAGAGGGGAAGGGGAAGGGGGAGAATGGTGGAAAGAAGGGGAAGAAACTAGAGAAAGAACATGTATGAATGACCCACGGACATGGACAACCATGTGGGAATTGACTGTGGGGGATGGGATAAGCAGAGGAGAATAAAGGGAGAAAAATTTGGACAACTATAAATAGAATAATAAAAATGACCTAATTAAAAAAAGAATAAAACTGAAGTATTCTCACAGGAAAAAAAGGTAAATAAATAAGGTGATAAATGGGTTAATTAACACTATGAGGGAAATCTACTTACAGTGGAATCAAGTATTTTTACAATATATATCAAATTATCACTTTAAATATGTTACTATGTTATTTTTCAAGTATACCTTAATAAACTTGAAAAAATAAAAGGAAGTAGTTGGCAATAGGCAAGTTGCTGACTCCCTTCAGAACATGATTTCCAAGTCCATAGGCCTTCATTTTCAGGTGTATGTTCTTTAATAGAGTCTGAAAGCATCTTTAGAATATGTTGACTGTATACCCATCATAGCACTGACATTTTACGAAAAAACAGAATCTTTGTACAGTGAATCCCTTTCTGTTATTATAATTTGAGGTGTGAGGCCTGGAAACCTTGTCCATCACCCACAAGGTGATTAAATCAGAAGGAAGCAGCCACCTGAGACTTACTCGGGAGCCCTTCTCCATTGAAATCAGAGCTTAATTTGTTTTGCCTCACCTGCTGCAGTATTCTAAAACTTGAGAAAGTGTTTAGTAACACCAGCAGCTAAGTAAAAACTTGGCATTACTTGCTAGCCAGTTGAAGCATGTTATTTTCACTTTTCATGCTAGTGCCCTTCAATTCACAAACTGGGTCCTCATTCTCCATTCTTAATCGCCCAATGTAGAACTTTCACAGACTTACAATTTTCAGAAAACCCTGCTCAGTGTGACACATGAAAATTGATTACACTTGTGAAAAAGCGCATATAGGATTGACGTGAAGGACTAAAAGGCTAATCTTTATTATTTTAAAAAGCTCCTTAAAAAAAAAACTTCCTGTTTATTTAGTCAATTAATAGTAATCAATGTACTAAATTAACGTTAATTTAAAATTATAAATTTCCTGGACAGGTTTCAATTTCTTATTGATGGAAAAGCACTGCTATTAAACTCCTGAGTAAATTTAATATATTTACATATTGAGGAAGAGTATAGTACTGAAAAAAGTGACTGCTTTTACTTTTTTTTTCAGAACCTATCTCCATCTGTGAAAACATTTTAATTAACTGAACTTCAGAATAAAAAGAAAACTTGATTTGCAAGATAAATTTCAATGTAATTAAACTTTTTCCATTTAAAAGAAAACTGACAATACTGGCTTAAAGCATTTTTAGATTTTTTAAACCATGATGGGGGAGGAGATCCAGTACACCAAATAACACAGGCCAGTCAAATGGTTTTTACTAACTTTTAATATTTTCACATTTTTCCTTAAACAGACCCTCAGTTACACAGAACAGAATGTATCATCTTTTAGTTCATGGCACCCTGTCATTCATGGTCCCAATATAGCCCTCTTTTGCTTTTTTGCTTATGTATTGAGTGTTTATTTATTTTTAGTTATATAATGATCCACATATGAACTCACTACCCCACAAGAAAACAAGAACATTGACAATAACTTGACTGGGACAGAACTTGCAGCTTTGCCAAGATACTCAGTTATCGTTCTTAACTAATGTTCAGCAGTGCAATGTTGGATTTATTTATGTTAGTATGAAAACATTGAAAGCAAACAAGAATAATTTAATGGAGAGAGGCTTCTCATAGGTAACTTGAAAGCATTGCAGGCATTCCTGGCTTGTTGTAATAGACAACCTACCTTCTGTGTAGGAACACAAAGGTTCTTGAGGAATCTTGCTTAAGAACAATGAAGTGTAGTTACAGACTGTGACTTCCATCTACTTTGTAAAACAATGACAATTAAAGAATAATAGCTTAAGGAGTCTTCAGTGTTTTCCAAGATCAGGGGAGGAATGTGACAAGTGTCTGAAAATTTTCTCTTTTCTGGCAGCAGGTTGAGACTATATCCCTTTCTTTATCTTCTTTGCAAAGGTTTATTATAAATTGATTAATTATTACCACACAACTCCCAGTGGATGAGATCTCTCTCTCTGTAGATAAATAGAAGATAGATAGATAGATAGATAGATAGGTAGATAAGAGATAGGTAGATGATATATAAATATATTTATATATTTTATAAATATATATTTATATATATTTAAAACTAAAGTAACATTTTTGACCCCTGCTATAGATTTCTTTTTAGTAGAGCTGCTTTTACTTTATAATGACAATGCCTTATTGTTTCCAGATCTTTCTATCATAGTCCCATAAAATGAAGAGAATTTTGTTTTGGCTCCTGACACTAGACTTAACTTAAACAATGAAAGTTTACTTTTAATTATAACTGTAATTTTAAATATATGTGAAGTTTAGAGAAGTTGTGGAAAGTAAGATATATATATATATTATATAATATATAAAATATATATAAAGAGCATATATATTTATAAAATATGTACATATTTTAAAATATATATGTATATCACCCAATACAGCAACTAGATTCATAATGTTAAATATTCCACATCATCTCACTTTCCTCCTCAAGCACTTCGATATTTTCTCATTTCAGACAGTAAAATGATCAGTTTAACAAAGGCTGAGAAGGGCCACCGTGGTCCATACTCTCTCTTACTTCTCTGACCTCATCCCCTGTTACTCACCAGCTTGCTCATTCTACCAAGCATACTAACCTTTACCTTTTTGCTGTTCTAGAATGCACTAGGGGGGAATCTCCCTGCAGACCCTCTTGCTGTTCCTTCTTCAGGTACATTCTCATCTCAGAACCGTTGAACTTTAGTTGCTTTGTTCATTCTGTCACCTTCTTTAACAATGTGTCCAAATACTTCCTTCTTAAGGACACACTTACTCTATCTAAAAATTTCAATCAGCACCTTATCTTCCACAAATACAAACTCACTGGCTATTTTCTTTGTCTACTTTTATTTTCTTCATAGGAATATATCCCTTCATAACATAAAATACAATTTATTGAGTGTATTTGTTTATGGTCTATCTTCTTCCACCTGAGTGTGAGCAGCCAGAACTCTTGAGGCATCCCCAGAGTGAAGTAGAGCTTTGACACACAGTTTCTACCCAGTAAACATGAAACCAACACTAGTTTCATTTTATTTCACTTTTAGTATTTTCTTCTATTATTTCCCCTACGTGCATTATTATGTCTGTGTTTCAGTAAGTTATGAGTCATCCAGTTCTCCTTAGGCTACTCCCAGCCCTCTACTTTACCAGACAGGAGGGAAGTCAGATTTGACAAGGTTTCAGTAGCCTTTTTCTCCATTTAGTTGGAAGCATTTTGAAAATCTGATGTTTCTCTGTGCCTGCGGGCTCCTTGTCTGACACAACTTTTCTTAGCATTTGACAGCATTACCAGGCAACAATTTCATACCTGACATCACTCTTGCTATGGCACTTCCTATGTAACCATGCAGATATTTTATTTCTTCCATAAGACCTTTCCTCTTTCTTTCCTTTTGATTCAGACTGGCCTCATCTAGCACCCTGACTCACCTGTCTGCTTTTCCTTTGCATGACCACTCTCTGAATTATTGAGCCCTCAGCACAGTGAGGTTCTGATCAGCATCAAATAATCTTAGAAACGAAGCCTTGGGTCTCTTAACCCCAGAGACAGCATTTAAGTCAAACTAGAGATAACATCGAGGCCTCCTGCATTACAGCTCCAGTACCAAAACACATGTGAAACCAGACCAAGAGACAACAATAAGTAACATCAAGACTAGATGCAATAATAAATTACTTCCTATCATAGCACTAATCAATAGGACACCATGACCCTCACTCCCTTAGTCCCGTGTATAACCCATCTCCTGGAAGCCATTAGGAAGCCAGGTCTTTGAGCATTAGCTCACCTGTCATGCTGGGCTTGGTACCTTTCCTTAAAAATAAACCTTTACTTTCTTTGTGGTAAGCTCCTGTTCATGTCTTATTGGGCTTTACAGTACTGTGCACAGGCAAATGGACCCCTTTAGCCTAGTAACTCCTACAACCTAATTCAGAGAAGTGTTTGTGCCTGATTTTTGGGCCTTAGAATCTAAGTTACACAAGGTTCCATCTCCTCCCAGCTGTCTGGCCTGTTAGGGAAACCTATTCAGTGTTCTCCAGCTTAGTTAGCCCCCACACCCAAGGCAGAGTTTCTTTAATGCTCTGACTGATGCCTCTTAGGACATAGACCAATTGGGCTGGCTTCTGCCCAGCTACACATCTGAAACTATTACCTCTTTTATTGCTCCAGTCCTAAAGATCCACTCTTTCAACTTGTGTATTTCTCTATAATTAGTGCTTTGAGCATTTTGGAATATGCTGTGTTGTTACCACAAAATAAAATATGGAAGCGAAAATGTGATTTGATAGAATTAACATTGGCATCTACTCTGGATAAAGCCCTGCTAGAAATGTTGGATGCAGTTTGGAGAAATCGAACTGAGCCCAAGGTCGGGGTTGTGACAAAAGACAAAACAAACAACAACAAAAACAGACTATAGAGGTAGCATGAAAGGCACAATAGTATTTCCTCCAAAGGAAAATACACATCACCAAAAGGCGGCCGTCACCGCTGTACTAATCTGTTTTCTCACTGCTTCTCTCTTTTGTCTCCCAGAATTGTGTTACTGCAGAACTGTGCTGCTGCTACCTCTGATAAGTGGAGAGGGGGATCTCCCTCTGTTATGTTTTAAATACTAAAGGCATTTGTGTGTGGTGTGTGTGTGTGAGAGAGAGATAAGGCCCTGTGCTAGTGTCATCTATCTGATAATAGAGGGTAAATTCCCCGTTCAACAGAAAAGTTTTCAGCCATTTAGGGTAAATACTCCCTCCATGGTCACACATTTGCCCATAAAAATTTGAAAGAATGTAAAATCTTTACATCATAAGAAAATATTACTGGCACACTTTTAAGATTTTATTTAAAGAGAATGTGAATTAGATGCATAAACATTTCTAATTTCCCCCCTAATTTTTGACAAAAAATATGTAGACTAAAGTAAGATATAAATGAATGAGAAATTTAAAAGTTGTTCTAAATTTATTCTTACTTTAAAATATGGGACAGTCACATGGGCACATAATGTTAAATGGACCAAACCACTTAACGATCCTCTCAGCACATGCTTGTGTAATTGTAATTCAGATTTGCTTCTGTAGCTCTTCATGGTTTACATGATGTACAGATTCTTAATTTCTTCATTACATCATCCTCATTCAAGTTAATGAGGTTTTGACATGTTTAAAAGGAGTAAACATAATGAAATCATATACACAAGTCGAATCACATTGAAGATGTTTTCCTACTTATCATTAGAATTAAAGGTATAATTTAATATGGATTTTTGATTAAAAACAGATGGCTCACATCTGTTCTCAAAATGGAAAAAATAACCTCATTTTAATTGAAAAGTGTAAGTCACTGAGGTAATATTTGATGAAGACACGCTGAATATAGTTTTATTCTGTCTCCATAGATAGGTCCAATATTTGTCTACTAAATCAGTAACTAGAATACATATAAATATACTCCTAGAACAATAGTTTTATTTTTTTTTTAAATCTAATTTTGTAAGACATTTTATGTGTGAACTTTCAAGAATGTCATCTTGTCCAGGCACATGTGGAAAGTTCCTAGGATAAAGAGAGCTAGGTCATGCGTAAGAAGTGGACACACTTGAGGAAGAGATGGTATGACCAAATCAGAGATTTTCATTTCATATTTTGGGAATGAGGTGTTTTGCAAAAGAGAATTTCTAAGGTGGACTCCATGATTCCTGACTCCTGGTATTCACATATTTATCCTATCACCTCCTGTGGAATGTGGAAGTCCTGTGAGTTCTTCTAACTGATAGAATACCACAAAAGGTGACAGGAATATGTAATTAGATGACATGATTGGGATGCATAAAACTGTAACACCCGTATTGGGAAGAAACAGTTTCCACCATGCTGACCCGGAAGAAGCAAGCTGCTATATTTATTTACTACTATATTGAAAAAGCAGGGAAATGAGGATGCTCTCTGACCAAAAGCCAGCAAAGAAAGAGAGAAAGAAGGAAAGAAAGAAAGAAAGAAAGAAAGAAAGAAAGAAAGAAAGAAAGAAAGAAAGAAAGAAAGAAAGAAAAAGAAAGAAAGAAAAAAGAAAAGGAAATGAAAGAAAAGAAAAGGAAAGAAAAGGAAAAAAAAAGAGAGAAAACCAAAGTCTAGCAGCCTAGAAAGAACTGAATTCTGCCAAGGGCCACACAAGTCTGGAAGTAGACCTCTCCCCAGTCAGGCCTCACATGAAACTATAGCCCTGGCAAACACCTTGCTTGCAGGTTTAAGATTTTGAAGCGAAGGTCCAGTTAACTTAAACCCACTTTTTCTTTGCAGAAAGTGTGAGAAAATAAATGAGTGTTATTTTATTTTAAGTGTAAAAATTTGTAACAATATTATTATTGTTCAAAAATGCATTGCTAATGTGATCATTTTCAGTCTACACTCCATAAGATATCCCTCTCATGAAAAAAAGACGAAGCCTTCATGCTTGACAATTTATTGTAGAAGACAGAGTAGACCCTTAACAATAGTTCAGGACCACACATAGTTGTTTCACTGTGGGCCCTCAGGAATGGCAAAAAGTAATTTGTGCAAAGGTAATACTGTTAAAATTTTCATGTAAACCAACAAAAATGAAAGTCATCATTCTTAATAGGGTAGTACAAGTATGTCAGAGGAAACCATTGTTTTTCCTCATTGGTTCAACTTGGTGGTATGTCAGGGTGATGAAGACACACAAGAAGTATCCCTGTGCTCTGAGGGATTCTATGAATGCAACATTTTAGCAGGATGCTAAGATATTTTAGAAACTTAAAGAACACTATTCTTAAAACCAGGAGGCCACATTAGTCTTAGAAGATACCACCCTGAAACACAGTTAGTCATGAGACCAAGAATGTGTTCCCAAGTAAGCTTAATGTCAGATTACTAGATTTGAAGGTAATAATCAGCTATGAAAATTTTAACCATAAAAATTCTTATCTAGAAATTAATAAAATATACTATAAAATAATTGTGCATATATAGAAAAATTGAAGCATTACTTCCCCATATATTTATCCATTATAAATATTTTAAATTGATATTATAATTTGCCAGTTTCATTTAAAAATTCTAAAGAAATAATAGCTGCAAATAATTTTTCAGATTGTAGAATCAATTATAACTATGCTTTCTCATATATACACTAATATAAATTTTTTTCAGTAAAGTCAAGGTTTCAGTAAATGATTGTATAAAAATAAAATTTTTCTATATTTTGTTTTACCTAAGTTCTTATGAATTTAAAGTATTTATTTATGAAGCTAGGTCCATAAGGTACAATACATCATTTTCATCTTGTTATTTTAACTGTATCCCTCACAGAGAATACCTACTAGATGTACGCATTACAATCAGTGTAATTTTGTAACTCTCAGCAGATAAACATTACAGAGTTTTCCTCTGCAATAGCTGATGGTAACAAGTCAGCTATAAATTTTTATATGGGATGTACACTATGATGGAAGGTAAAACTGAAGAGAAAGTAACTAATAGTTATATTGAGAACACAAGAAAAAATGAAAATAGAAAAATCAAGAGTTGCATGTCACTACAATATCGATCAAACTATAACTTAAAATATATCATTCAACACAATTGGTCAAACTACACAACCAAAAAGGAAAAAAAAAAAAAAGTTCTGCAGAGATTGCAGATGACGGCTCAGTGCACAAATTCCTATTCAAAACATCACTATTTGCGTTACCTTTTGATCAAATCTGTGTTGGCATTTGGCCTGCTATTTCTTCAAGGAGATGAGTCGCAAGGCAGAGATACTTTAAGAGAAGAAAAATAGTGGATTTAAAGATGAGGAAGAATGGCATAACCCATGAAAAATAGAGCCAAGAGCTATGTTTACTATTATTATAAACTTTTCCATGACTGTATCCAATAATTTGCTAGTTGCATACAGAGCGGGATGATGTTCTGTCTTCACCTCTCTGTGTTACTAGTGTGCTCGCAATTGGTGTGCTAATTAACTGACTGACTTGTTGAATACTCACCAGAAAACAGCAGAAAAAAACCTTAACTTCAGAGAGGCTTTGATTTCTGGGGTATCCATGGGGCAAACTTGTTTTTTTTCCCACTCTTTTACAGAACACATCTATTCTG
Source organism: Furipterus horrens (assembly GCF_987537825.1). Taxonomy (NCBI): domain Eukaryota; kingdom Metazoa; phylum Chordata; class Mammalia; order Chiroptera; family Furipteridae; genus Furipterus; species Furipterus horrens. The sequence continues at coordinate 17,538,244 of NW_028327171.1, forward strand.
TATACCAAAAATTTTAATATAGTTTTAAAAATTCTTGTACCTGTATGTGGGAAGCTAAGCTGAAATGTTCACATTTGAGTACTAAAATGATTCTGCAGAGCTCCGTGATATTGTAGCTCATTTTTACATGAACAAACCAATCCCTTGCCTCTATTATCTTTTCAATTTATACAACCACACATTTATTAAAATAAATTCATAAAGAAAGCTTTCATAAAACTAGTATAAGTGAAATCAACAGTGTCGAGGAAGGATCATGCAATTTCTAGGTCTATTGTTCGATTACCTTAGACACTGCTTTTTTTTTTTCAATTTAAAGAAAGGTAGTAATGTTTAAATTAACTGTTATATTGTTTTCAGAAGTCTCAATTACAAAAACCAATTAATAACGTATAACCTATGTTACTTCAGATATTTTATGTCAACTGACAAAAGGTATAAAACATATCCACTACTAGTAGTGTGCTAGATGCAGCACGTGCCAGATAATTAGTTGGTTTTGCAAGTTGGTTGTTAAATACAGCCATAAATAAAAGTCAAATTGTATAAACTTACATGAATTATTTTTTAAAATTAATATATTCTAAAAACAAATCACATCCGAATTATTTCACTACATTTTACTACCATGCACTCTTTAAGTTATTTTAACTTTAATTTATAGGGGGGGAAATCCATAATGGTGGGCTATAATACATCTCTTTCCAACTTTGCATTCAGTTACATCACATCAGTAGCTTAAAAATGGTCCAAGTGGAAATATTTACACCACATACAAATGAGGGCTTTTTGTTATTGTTCAGAGAGCTGGTTGTTAAACATTCACCAACATACCACTATTTATTACTCTCTAGAAGTATGATTACATATGCGTGGACTTCACACTGCAGTTCTCTAGAGATACAGAGATAAACTGAAAACCCCAAAAAGCTTGCTTGAGAAAAGTCATTAGCAGGGTAAAACTACCTGTTTTGCTTTGTTTCTTTGGCTTGACAATGCAGTACCTTTTGGTATGATGAGTGCTTAATGCAACATAAAAAAAAAGGTGGACAGTTGTTCGAACCAGGTAAATTTTGTAAACTGTGGAGATGATGGATGAATAATAAATAAAAGAATGAGACATGAGATACAGAATTAAGAGCCATGAAAAAAGACAAAATGTTTACAAATATTTTATTTTTACAAAATAAATGTGCCACGTAAGGTATAAGGTAACTTCCCCCTCCCTCATTAAGATCTACATTATCCAAAAGTCTTTTGAATGTAGACTTAATATTGTATACTGGGGAGTTTCAAATCATCACATGATATGAATAGGAACAACCAAAATGATCCAGTCACTTTCAAACCCACTGCGATGTTGAAGATTATCTCAATACATTTATTCCTCAACCCATTTTTTATTATAAAGTAATAATAAAGATTATTTAATAAAAGTAATGACAGATACTTTAGTAATTAATTCTGTTTACCTTATATTTTTAATGCTTTCCTATAATTTTTTAGTATAATAATAATACAAAATTGGGGTAAGATGTATAGTTATTGATTGATATCAAATTTTAAATAAAATTAAAAGTTTTAAATAATTAATTTTTCTGATATGCTTAAAGGCACAGAATAAATGTTGAAATTATCTAAATTATTATATATACAAAGAGCAATAAAGTTAAACCTTATTGTAACCTAGAAATAATTACCCCATTTTAATGACTGCCAGTTGGTATGATTTAACTGTTTGTACAATCAGTGATAGCATAGAATGTATCATATAGAAGAACCACACTGAAAAACAAGTCTGCTTTTCTAATTTCCTTATGGTCTGATTTTGTGCTAGTTGAATAACTCACTGAATGATTTTTATATTGAACCAAAGCATATTCAAAAATCCTGAAAAGAAAATGGACTCATTTCCATTTTAAATGTCACTGAAGTGAAAATACTCAAGTCCTGAATAAGTGATTTCCTTTCATAAGGTTAAATATCTATCAAGAATATTAGCTGAGTTTTCTCAAAATTGCCCTTTAAGTGCTATTGCTGCCCAAAAACCAATATAAAGAAGTGAAGCTGGTATTGTCTTAAAATCATATCCCCATAACATTAAATTGCTGAGCTATTATTGCAGCTGGGATATCATCAACAATGTTTACATTAACCAATTTCATAATGTATTTCTTTGCTACTTTTAGTAGTATGCTTACAAACTTGATTACTGCCCTGTAAACTGATAACCTATTGGATGAGGCACACAACAGCAGATCATTGCCACACAATGTGTTAAGTGCTACCATTGAAGTATTAGTAATGCTCTTGAGAGCACAAGGACACTGCCTCCCAGAAACACAAGGAAGGCTTCAGAGAAAAGCAATATTGTGTTGAATGTTTAAGGATAAAGAGGACTTTAAGTCAAAAACATTCTAAAAAGAGGGGAAGGGAGCAGAGGCAGAAATGTTCTAACAACCTCAAATGGTTAGCTAATAGAACAATGTTTAGTATAATTAATCATCAGAAATTTTATATTAAAGAAATAATTATCTACTTAAAGTCATTTGATCTTTGTATTAAAAGAGCCTTCTTTACAATTGATGGAGTAGATCATAATTGTTATGGAAACTACAAGCTAAAATCAGAATTCTTGGGGAGAAAGTCACAAGCTTGTTTATTTTGATATAATTATCCAAAAGATTCTAAAGCTCATTGCTAACACAAAATGTATTTTGAGTTTCGGAGAATGCCTGACAGGTTAAAACTGATAGAGTTCATGGCACATTATCCTAAAATATGGCATATTGGTCTATTGAATATTTTAAGCTCAAGGAGTCTGAGAAGTAAGTAGATGCAAGAAAGTCACTCTTACCCCTGGCCCCATTCACCTGCTTCCTATCTCTCCTGAAAGAGGTCATACAATCTGCATGTAAGAGATGCCCTTCTTATACCTGGAGGAAAGAAATCCCCTTACCTCTGAAGCCTACCTCCAAAGACAAAGGGTGCCAAGAAGGATCCTAACAAACAAGACTGACTAAAATTTCCCATTTATGACAATTACTCCTCAACCTATTATTTTCCTGCACGAGGATGCACTCTTCATCAAACCTTTCATAAAATACTCAAGTCTAACTAATTCTTTCTTTGGGTCTTCTTTTCCTTATGAAAACTCCTATGTCATGTAAAACCTATATTAAATAAATGTGTATGTTTCTCTCCTGCTAGTCTGTCTTTGTCAGTTTAAGGTTCAGATCCATCCAGAGACTCTAAGAGGGTTGAGAAACCTTTTTCTTCCCCTACAAAAGGATTAAGTAAAGACAGAATTTGGAGTGGCTGAGAACAGCACATAAAAAGGACTTCTCAGAACTTCAGAAGTGTTTGGGGGAATGAAGATCTGAACATGAAACTTTAATTTCTGTGGGAATGTGTGAAATATGGAGAGGTCAAAATTTCTATACTAACACAATCATCACCTTATTTTTGTTATGTATAACACACAAGTGCGTTTGCCCCATATTAAAAAGCAATAGAAATAAAAGCTAAAATTAGCATCATGATAGAATGTTTGAAAGAACTAATATTGACATGGAAAATGTAAAAATAATTATTAAAGCAATCATATAATTAATGCATTAATATAATAAATGCATTAAGGTAAATGAAGCTAAAGCCATACTGCTATTACTTCTGCTTGTTCTGTTTGTTGGTGGGTTTTTTTTTTTTTTTTTTTTTTTCCTGTAATGGGAAACTAGTGGTGTAGTGAGCTCTCAGCTTCAAATCCATTCTTTTAAATCTTGATCTGTGATTCTGGAAAGAGGACTCTAATTCCTTTCCCAGCCTGTCTCATGTTGGATTCCATCAGTAGGGCCCTAGGGAGAAGGTTGAGTGTAGGACAGGAGGTGGACTCTTTCTTCTGGCGATTCTTGTTCCTGTGACCCTATCAGCAGCCCTTTGCCATGCCAGCAACACTTCATCCCCGTTGACGGCACACCACCCTGGTGTGACTTGTTGGTTCCAGCCTCCAACATTGTTCTGCACTCTGAAAACCAGTCTCCTTGTGGCCCCTTAAATGTATGTAGAGACAGCAGATGGATTGTAGTCTCTGCTTGGATGTCTGATCCCAACTCTGGCTGGTGTGGCTTAATGGATTGAACACCGGCCTGCGAACCAAAGGGTTGCTATTTCATTTCCCAGTCAGGACACATGCCTGGTTGCAGGTCAGGTCAGGGCCCCAGTTTGGGACATGAGAGAGGCAACCACACATTGATGGTTCTCTCCCTCTTTTTCTCCCTCCCGTCCCTTCTCTCTAAAAGTAAATAAAATATTTTTAAAGAAGTCTGATCTCCAGCTGTGGGAGGTGCCTCCTAAAAGCAATATATTGGGAACCTTAATTTTTTGTTTGTTTGTTTTCCAGTACCTAGCATTGATAGATATTATCTCTACTTATTATTTCTGAATTAACTCCATATTTTCTTTGTAACCAACTTATATATATATAAATCATAGGCAATTACATATATTAAATACTTTTTACAAAACCTTCTAGTGTTTCTTTTCCCTCATTGACCTTAACCGTGTTATGAGGAGAGGCTTGCAGAAATCTGATTGAATTATAAAACTAATGTGTCCAAAAATTTGACATTGGTATATGTGTTTTTTATGTAAATTTCTTTTAATAACTAAATATTCACTGAGTATACTGTGTTGGATACTAGCATTTGTGCCAACTAATTACTTGTTATTAATAACATGATCTGAAATGTCATTGTAATTTTGTAAGACTAGAGGCAAGTAATTATTATATCTCTATTAGCAAAAATATAGCTAAATACATTGATTTAATCATTACTTCAAATAACTAAAATAAAACATGTGACTGTTTAATTCAAAATAAACTTTCAGTAAATAAATATTTTCTATACATACTTGAATATAGTTTGAAAATTTCATCATGAGTTATATGTGGTAATAAGATGAGAAAACAAACAGGATTGAAGACTGAAAAAATGTCTTCATTTAGAAAAGATATACTTTAAATTCACTTCAGGTTAAAATGAAATGTTAAGTAATATCAAGTTGAATTTTGACTGACTTGACTAAACCATCATTTTTACTAGAATTTCACACAGGAATCGTTGAAAAATTGGATTAAGAAGGGTAGTAAAAGTGAATGGACATGTTATTCTAGAAAAGTAAACACCTTTAGGCAAATTATTTTTTTATAATAACTCTTTTTAACTCAATGAAGTCAACTTATTCTCTGAATCCAAATTATGCAAGGTCTGTAAGGAAAAAGTCCAGCCACAACCATTATTAATATAATCAGAACAGTGCGAGTAACATCAATTTAACCTGGCAGCCAAAGAGAGTAAACTGGAATGCATATGTGTGGACGATGATGACTTCACTGTACTAGTTAGGAGTGGAAGGCAGATGTCATTGAGTGAGCTTGTGTACTGGGTGGCCATCACATTCAAATGACTGAGCGAGTAGAGCAATGAATCTGCATCAAATTTTGCATTAAGCTTGAACATTCCTCCATGCAAACTATTAGGATGACTCAGAAGGCAACTGGTGATTGGTGACTTCATCATGACATGTGCCCACTCATGCATCATGTCTGTTGCATTCTTTTGGTGAAACATCAGATTATCCATGAAACTTTGTCCCACTACAGCCCAGATTTGGCACCCTGCAATTTATTGCTTTTCTCAAAACTAAAAGCACCTTTGAAAGGCAAAAGATTTCAGATCACTGATGAGATTCAGGAAAATAAAATGGGACAGCTGATGGTGACTGGGAGAACTGTGTGAGGGCCCAAGGTGCCTATGTTGAAGTGGACTGAGGCATCATTGTCTTATGTACAATGTTTCTTATATCTTGTATCTTCTTTAATAAATGTCTTTTTCAGATTACATGGCTGGATATCTTCTGGACAAACCTCATATATAAGCACAATATGTGAATGCCCAGAAAAGAATCAGGTAAATGTAAGGAACTGTTAATACAGAACTGTTAATACAGAACTGTCAAAAAGCAATCAGGTGAAATCCCTGAGGGATACTACATCCTCAGGGGCTTTGGGACACACACACACACACACACACACACACTCTCTCTCTCTCTCTCTCTCTTTCTCTCTCTTTCTCTTAAATACAAATGAGATTTTTAAACCAACTGACTTTTTATACAAATCTGTAATTATCTTTATGAATAAATGATTAAATGTTTCTTGAATATATACTAATGCAGAACATTGGTGTTCAAGTTCATAGTTAGAAAGCATGAATGTTTGGAAATAACCTCTGAGCAATATAGAGATATTTTTATAGTAATACTGTTTATTAATGTGCTATCAAATATAAAAACATATCAGATATCCAATAGTACTCCGGTATTAATAAAATATTAATTAGCCAGTCAAGAAGATTGTAAAGAATGCTATATAAAACAAAATAACAACAAAAACAAAAATCAAAAAGTTTTAGGTGGGAACAAGAAATGAGGAAATAAGAAAATAATTTATATTTATAGTGAGTAAAACCAAATTGGGTCATAACATCAGAGATCTTACTGTAGAAGATTAGAAAAATATTTAAAAAATTTTTTCTTCAAAGTAGCCGCGATACCAAAAGAGTGAATTAATATCCAAAAAGCATTGAGGATTTCAGAAATACAGCCAGCTGAATGTGCAAAATAAGCAATATCTTGTGTTGTACTTGAGAATGAATATATATATAATGAAATAACATATATATAATTATATATATATATATATATATACATATATATATATATATATACGTCGTCGTCAGCGGTGGCAGCCGTCCGTCTCGAGAGACGATGGTGTAGCTTCTTAAGAGTCTATCTGCACCGCCGAGAATGGCTGTGCAGTCCAACTCAGGAGTGACACAGTATCTGTCTCCTCCCGTGTTGAATCGACATCTTGCGATGACGCTGGAGTGTCCTCTCCAGTGAAGCTGAAGCTACAGAGCCTGGGCAGGGTGATATATATATATACACACACATATATATATATATATCGTCGTTGTCGGCAGCCGTCCGTCTCGAGAGACGATGGTGTAGCTTCTTAAGAGTCTATCTGCACCTCCGAGAATGGCTGTGCAGTCCGACTCGGGAGTGACACGGTATCTGTCTCCTCCCGTGTTGAATCGACATCTTGCGATGACGCTGGAGTGTCCTCTCCAGTGAAGCTAAAGCTACAGAGCCTGGGCAGGGTAATACGGAGGGTCTGCTGTTGCCCATGCAGCAGACCCCCCCTCTCTTCGCAGCTGAAGGGTCCAAGGGAAAGACGGAGTCGATACAGCTTGGCTTCAGGTGCGCCGCAGGAGTTGCCGGTGTTGACTACAACATCAAACCGCCTTAGGGACTCCGGCTCCGGATTTTCTGTTGGGTTTACTCCCTTAGCCTTTCCCCTGAAGAGGTGTGCCGCAAGGCAGCGGAGGTTTTTTGGTGTCAGAGTTTTCCTTCTCCGATATATATATATATATATATATATATATATATATATATATATATATATATATATGGCAAATAATGAATGCTTCTGGAAGATGTTCCATGTGTACCTTAACAGTCAACATCCACTTAGATAAAGCAGGTACACACCCTTCCCGACAACACGCATGCCTACTGTGGAGGACATAATTGGGAAAGGGGGAAAATATTCCAAAGAACAAAGCTGTTTCCCCACATATCTTTGTTAACATTCTGCTTAAAATTGATCTTGAGGTTTACTTTCTAGAGAATACTACAAACAGTATTCAAATCTAGTAACTGAGTTGTACATATGATGTATTATATCTAGGCCCAGAGAAAACCCTCCAAATTGTGTAATTTAATTTTTAGTACCTTGTCCATTTTAACTAGATTAAATGTATTTAAATTCAACAAACAGTTCCATATACACAAATAGACTACCTAGTATACTATAGTAAATACCCTAAGTACTCATATAGATACATATGGAATCATATATATAATTTCAAACATGCATTTCTATAGCCCAAGTTAATTTGTTTCCCTATTTTGTACATTAAGATAAAATTCATCAGGTAAGAATATGTAGATAAGTGAGAATGTGAACTTAAGTTTTCAAGTTCCAACATCAGTGGGTTTTTTTTTTTTGCCTAGATAATTATTCCTGCTAATCTGTAACTACATTCTTCTGTAATTTTTTTCTTCACAGTCTTTGATAACATTTTTAATCACTTCCAGAAAGGAGTAATCTTCTCCCCTACACTTTTGCATATAAGCTGAATATAATTAATTACAAATAATTTAATACATAATTTTGAAGAAAAGAAAGTTTACAAAGTTAATTAATATCCTATTTTCCAGCCACTCATGTACTTTTATAAACATATAATCTTTGGGGGATGTAAAAATTAAGAGGAAACACTCAACACTTTAAGGTAGAGCAATCATCCTAAAAAAATATGGCATTTAAAGGCTGATACAATTAGCTGTGTATAAAATGTAACATGTCATTAAATATCCCTTCAATAATAAATCACTTTTACCAGATGGTATTCCATCTGACTGTCGTCAATAATGGGCACCTTTGGTGGCATGCGGATGGCAGTACTGTTTCGATATAATATTGTATTTGGACATTTGTTAGAGTAAAATAAAAAAGTCAGCAGGTTGTAAACATAATAATGGGACCTTTTCATATTTCTTATTTCAAGTCTTAAAATAAAAATTTTCCTACGTGGAACTGGGCAAAAGAGAAAGTCATCCATATTTGCATAATTTAAATCACTTACTATCATAACAACACACAAATTAAATTATCTAAATTCTTTATTCAAGAATTTACTTGCATCTTAATTGAAATTGGTATATATATTATCAATAATTATAAATTATAAATCATTATAAATGTAAATGTACATTAGGGACCACAAATTTAATTTATATTAAGCTAGTTAATAATTTCATTTGAAAATATTCTACCTTTCTATCTTAAGCTTTTTTTCTAATTCTTTACATGAGCCATTGAAAATTTAAAGTTGCTCATAACATATCCTTATGCCATTTCTAAAATACAGATTTATTTTTCTTACAAAATATCAACTCTTTCAGTTTCAGATCATTGTTGAAAGGAAAAAGATGTTTCAATTGTTATTCATTAAATTCCTGTGGTTGCTTAGAAATCACTAACAACAGAGCAATGCAGGTAGGAAGACAACTAACAATAAAACACACCATGTGTTTTAAGAGCTTATAATTTGCTAGTCTACAAAACTCTGCTCTGATTTATAACTGAGGCCATGGCTTTGCAAAGTTGATAAAATACTAAATTCTTCTTAATTTTAATGAATAAATAATCTAAACAATTTGACCTTGTTCTTGAATATGTTATCTAGCCCTGAATTTCTTAGTAGACAAAGCAAAATTCTTTAAGTTTCCCTGTCCTTTAGAAATAAAGTTTCTATTTAATAAGTAACATTATTTCTAGGTAGCTCCTGAATGACAAAAATGAAACTTGCTACTATTATTTGAATATAATCAGTGCTGGTTTTGAAGGGTCATGATCAGAGAGAGTCAAAATATTTAAATGGCTAAAAGAATAGTGAGCTTTATATGAAAAGAAATCAAAATGAGTGGTAGAAATTTTTTTACAACCAAGCATTAGCGGTTATATGTGACCTTAGAGCAACCAGCATCTTTGTCTTGGGCAGATAGCAAAGCTTGAGTGAATATTTTAAACACTGAAGATTCAAATTCATGGAGTCTTATGCCAGCATTTGTAATAGCTCAAATGAAATTTTTCTACATGGAAATAATTGAGTTCACAGATTTTAAGAAATCTATTAATGCACTTTTTATCTTCCCTCCTTCTATATATACTTAGTTCTATTTTGTCCAAGGCATCCATCTGCGCCAAGGAAGATTAAAATTGGGAGAACAAAAATGCAAAGAGAGAGAGAGAGAGAGAGAGCCAATTTTCATCTTGTGACAGAGTACTTGAGACCAGAGAATGTGACCTTCAACCTGAAACAATTTTAAAATAAAATTTTCCAGATGTTTTTATGCTTTCATTACCATATCAAGAACAAGTCTTGATGTACTTCATAAAGTTTTTACAATGAGGCTTAGAATAAAGATAAAACAAGATATGATAAAAGGAAATTTTCTTTTATACAAAAACAGGGAAGTACCACCCCCACGGAAGTAAAAGATAAGGTCCCCATCTGCCCTCTTCATCGGCCAATGATTCATGTTCCTAAGCCTGGAACTTGAAAGATGAGAAACTTGAAAAATAAGAAGTTATATAGAGTACTTTATTTCTAAAGAGCTGGTGAAAATGATTTCAGCCATTATGCACTCAATTCTCTCAAAAACAGTACCTACAAGGTATGCCCTAGGACACTGATGCTTAGTTACCTGCTGTGGTTGAGAAAAGCTGCATCTAAAGAACCTGTTTACTTATAGGTCATCGAGTGCGATTTAGCAGGAGAGAGATGAGGCAAGAGTCAGAGGAAGAATCTAATTTCCTGAGTACCATTTACGCAAAGATCTAAGTGTTTCTTTAGTTTCAGGGTTCAGACACAGAGTCAATAAAAGACTAATTGAACCAGAAAAGACCTGCATAACATTCTGATTAATAAATGCAGCTTTATACAAGAAAGAGTAAAATATAAACCCTTCATAATCAATTGAAATAAATAAAGGTAGAGAACTAAGAATTTCTACAGCTTCCCAAGAACACAGTTTATATTATAGATGTAGTTTATCATAGTTCTTTCTCTGCTCTATTTTAGACTGAGTTTTTAAATAGTCAAAAGCATTCAACTATTTTGTGTTATCAGAACAAGACATATGTTATCATTGATCTAGGAAGAATGGCCCATATTTCTCCAATTAATTATTCTGAGGGTGTTCCAGTATAAAAATGAATAAAGAAATTATAAATTTGAAAGAAGTGAAGAAAAAGGAAAAGAAAAACATACCTATGTACAGAAGAGAGAATATATTAGTAGATACTAGGAAACTAATTATCTAAAACTGCATCACTGTACTGCCTAATAAGATTATGACTTGAGTTCAGGTATATTATTCTCTTATTTCACCTAATCATAATTGAAATAGCCATAAAGCTATAAGAAAAGAGACAGACATGCGCCACTGTTGTACAAGAAGAAGAGAGAATGTCTTCCACATATGAACAATTTTGGAAGAGAGTGAAGGTAAGCTTATAACTCCTGCTGAGAATATCATGTAAATTAGCTGAAAATAAATAAATGTCACTTTCACATTGTAAAGATGAGGCCTGCAGGAGGCTGCAGTCATGTGGCTGATTGGGGGGCCCATAGACCACTTCTCTTTGCTTCTGTCCAGTATTCAACAGCTTTGGAAGCAGTCCTAGCTGGCCCCAGGAGTAAGTATTAATAGCTACAAGGGAGTAAAGACTCAGCCTTGAGGCAGAAATAAACAGCCCGGGGCGGGGGGGGGGGGGGGAGAATCAATTAAAACAAGATATTTTAGAAATCACAGAGATAAAATATTGTGTCTATTCTGATCAGCAACATTTTTTCTCCCTTTTGCCCAGATGTTGCATTCTATATATGAGGAAACAGCCCTAATTTTAAATTAAAAGAAAAAAAGAGAGGGACATTATCTTACCAAAATTAAAACAACAGAAGAAAAATGCGACTCTCACGTCTTCTTTTCTTTATATGATCCATTTCCCATTGGATCTCTGCCGTTTCGTATTGCCACCAGCAGAATGCCTGACAATATTGCAAATGATAGCCTACCCTGTGCTTCTTCTCCTGAACATCTTCTAATACCTACTTTATCATCCACTATTTACCTCCTCGGTTTTGGAAGAGAAATTCATCATATGCTTGAAAGGTAACCAGCGGCCAGGGTTTTTTCTTCATCATCAAACTTTCTGCATGGCCAGACCTTTTCAAGTTAAATCAGAGAAAGAAAGACGCTGATTTCTGACTTTCTAAAAAGTGGTGTATTGGCATTTTGTGGGACTGTGTGGCGCAATTGCAGGATGCTTAACGTATCTGGACCCTAGGTATTAAGGAGCAATAGGCACCCCCGACCCTCATTATTGTGACAATCTGATTTTCTGTGGCTTAGAATGACTATTAGAATGGTTCATCTCAAAGACTGTTGCTTAGTGGTCACTCCCCTTCAGAATCCGGCTTAGTTTTCTTGGCTACTGTGTGGAGGTCTGATTACATCTCAGAGACAGATAAGGTTCTTATTGGGGAGGACATGCCCTTCCACAGAAACAGCAGCCATAATTGGAACTTTCACCTTATTAATCACTTAATTGAATTCTTTTAAAATACTTGTTTTTCCCCAAACACAAATTTATTTTTTAAATTGAAAACTTCAAGCAATATACTTGAAACTAAAATAACACTGAAATAATAATAATATCATATTATGTTTTCTATACTCTCCCTCTTACCTGAGACATATTAATCGAGGCCTATTAGTTTTGTATTCTGTTTTTATTAATTTTGTCTATATGAGCCAAAATGTTAATTCTAGAAACTCCACTCATATTAATTTTCATTTTTATTAGAACTTACCTTCGTCACAAGGGCTGATTACCATTTTATAGTGTTTTATATCTCCCCACATAGTATGAACTGAATATTTGTTTCACCCCAAATTTCATATGTTGTAACCTTAACCCCTAATGTGATGGTATTTGAGGTGGGTCCTTTGAAAGGGAATTAGGTTTAGATGAGGCCATGGGAGTGAAGCCCCAGTACTGGGATTAGCACCCTTATAAAAAGAGGAAGAATCACTAGAGCTTACTCTCTTGGTCATGTAACAATACAGCTAGAAGAAGGCTATCTGCAAGCCAAATATAGAGTCCTCACCGAGAACCCAATCTGCCTACACTTTGATCTTGGACTCCCAATCTCCAAAACTGTGAGAAATAAATTCCTGTTGTTTAAGCCAACCAGTCTAAGGTATTTTATTTTAGCAGCTCAAGGTAGGACACCACTATTTTATCTGCTCTGTTATTGCTCCAATTATTTTGTATCAGCTCCACTGCTAATTTGCTGAAGATTTTATTCCTTATTTATGTGTATTAAAACTCCTTTTTGGTAGAAAAAAACATTATGGGAAGAATCAGGTGAAACAGTATGTTCAGATGATTTTACAAAACGCCAACCCTGTAGATCAGTTCAATTAAGTGAACATACCCACAAAACCAGTTGTTAACTGTCTCTAAACCAAAGACTTCATTTGATTTATACAAAGGGAGAACACTGAGAATAATTTCAAATCAACTCTGCTTAGCTTTGCCAATAGGTACAAGATAGGATAGTTATCTAAATCACTTAAATGTTAATACAATACCAAAAATTGTGAAAAATAAAAATCATTTCACTGTAACTTTCCTTTTGATAATATATTTTCTTTAAGCTGACATAGTGAGGAGATAAAATAGATAAATTGCTTTAGGTTTTGAGGATAAAATTTAATGATTTTTGGGTCAAATTTTACTAATGTGTATCATTTCTATAATTTGAGAAAGATTTGGACTTTATTTCTCCTTTTCCTTATTCTTGTAATACATCCCAGCTATTGCTTGGACTACATTAAATAGAGACACATTAAAAAATAATTTTTAAAAGTTAATCCTGGGCATTAATGCTTAATAATTGTATAGTATTTATGCAATTATAAAATTATTTAATACTAAAAACTTTAAATGAGAGAAAATAAATTACACCTTAAATAAGGTTTACCTGTGGCATTAATATACTTACTTCTTAAAATTTTGTTGTAATTTTAAACTGTTATATTCCTAAATATTTCAAGTTTATTTCTGTAGAGCATGCATAAAAACATACTAATAATTATGTCTGTTTCACCTGTTGTGGCTAGCAGAATAGCCATATTTCCCAAAACTATGTTGTTTTACCCAATTTTCAGAATGGAGAGAATAGAAAGGAAAGTGAAAACAGCAGAAAGTGGTTTTGAAATAAGAAATTAGATATACCAGATTAATATAATTTTTTATTCATTTATTTTTATAATGGCATTCCTACTGAAAAATTATTACATACTGTATCTGTTTTGATTTCAGAGGATGCATCAGAATAGTCAGAGGGGGCATTTTTATCTTCTATCTAAGCCATTATCACTTCATGAAGCTCATAACCAGGACATTTTTAGAACAAAATATCTCCTTAACTTACCTTCAAAGGCATAGTTACAATCATTTGTCTTTAAACTGGACAAAAAGATGAATTCTCATAACTTGAAAGTAAGCAATACCTGAGTTTTCAAGGTTATGTCAAAGTAAGGAACTAATCTAAATCTTAGAAGTCAGCAGCTTGGTGCCTTGAGAGTAGAAGCTAGCAGGGACTATCCTGATCCATTCCTATTTCCTGGAACGTGTTATCAACACCCCTAACTACACTATCACCCCAGTTTTCAGCCAAGAAACTGGGCGAAGGAACAACTTGGTGGTCACAGATAATGGAGTCCACTCCAGAGAAGACTTTTGAATAGCTATGTCATTATGTGTGAAAATTGGCCTCAGGTGTCTCACAGGTTCTAAGTTTTGAAGCATCAGCATAGATTAATGGGTCCTAACTCAGAAGAGAGAAAGTTGACTAAGAGAATAAACAGATAATATGCAAACAGTAAGAAATAGCATAAAGAAAAATGAAACAGAATCAGCACAAAGACTGTGTTTTGTATAAGAGGGAAGGAAATGTTGATTTTCTTCATAGTTAACATCATGTGAAACTACCAATAAAGTCACTTTTTTTAATTTAGAAGTTATTTAGATGTACTATAGACAAAAAGTAACTACATCTAGAAGCACTATCAGGAATTTATTCACTTCTAATCAGAAGTATAACCTGAACTGGATGAGAAAACTCTTAAAGAATTGTATAAATGACACAAAAATTACAATTCCTTTGCTCAGTTAAGTAAGAAAACCTTATTTAAAAACAAAACCATTTTTATCTTTCCACCTTAAGCTTTAAACCAGGATCTAGCTGCAATTTTTCTCCTCTTTCACAGAAAATACAATGAGATGGCCTAGGTCATCACATTTCTTAGATTCTACATTTCAATAAAATGCATTGTTTTAGTCCTTGACTCTGTAGTGCGCCTGTACTTATGACTTTCATCAAAGGCATCGAAAAAGAAAAAAGCATTATTATACTTGCAGAAATGTGGTAGAACATATACAAAATAAATCACATATGAGAAAATATTATCTCAGTACATATTTAATGATGCATCAATAAGTTGTCAATCTTGGCCCTATGTTCTTGAAAAAACTATTTTAAGAGTTAGAAAATGGGCATTAAAAATGCAATAGAAGAAAAGAATACATAAATAATCACTCTTTATATTCCATTCTTTTTTGTGTGCACATGTGAGCTTGTGTTAGAGAATATATTTCAGGCTCTGGTGGGAATGGGAATCATAAAATATTATTTGTATTAATTTCCCATTGCTGATATAAGAAATTACCACCAATTTGTCACACAAAGCAACATTAATTAATTTTCAAATAGTTCTGGAGGTCAGAAGTTCAAAATCAGTCCCAGTGGGGTGAACTCAAGAGTTCAACTACTTTTCTTTTGAGTCTCTGGAGTAAAATCCCTTTCCGTATGTTGTTTCCAGCTCCTGGAGGCTGCTGACAACCCTTGGCTCACGATCCCTTCCAGTGTTTGTATCAGCCTGACGTCTGCCTCTGTCATCATATCTCTTTCCATATCTCTATCTCTTGTTCAGGCTCCCCTGCCTACATTTTATAAAGACCCTTGTGATTATATCGGTCCCCTCGATAATCTCCAGCTCCTTAAAATACTGAATGTAACCGTTTTAGCAAGGTTCCTTTTGTTATGTAAAGTAACATTCATAGATCGATTCTGGGTATTCCCACACAGACATCTCTGAGGGGACATTATTCAGCCTACCACATGATACTGTCAATGAAAATTTAGATGTTTCCTTCCAAGTATTTCTGCTGGTTCCTGGAAAAATTAGAAGCATAACTATATGCTTAACTGTGAATATTTTGTGCAACTGTGGTGTATGTAATTTACAAAAATATATATACACACATATATTATATAAATAAGAGATGGTGTTGTTTTCGCTTAACTATAGAAAAGCAGTAGTTTTATTGGATTTCTGTTTAAAGTTGTTGAGAAAGGGAAAATAAACTATTGGCATTATATTTAGTCATCCTTAGGGGAAGTGTTTACTTTTATATACTAATACTAGTATGTTAGAATTCAAAATCAAATATAGTTCCTCAAATTCTTTACTTATTTGAAATAATAAAAACCTAGTAGCTTATTATTTTCTTTCTCCCGGTGATATATTGGTTATAAAAAAAAAATCGCATTTTCAAAAGAAACAAATAATATGAACAAAATAATTGTGGTTCATTAGACTATAAACCATTTAAGAGTAACAAATATAATGTCTATATTTTATTTAGAAATAAAGAATGACTAAAATTTGCATGCATCTTATGAACTTCCCTGAAAATGTTTGAAAAAATAAAAATACGAGGAGGAACTATAATATTTTAAGGTAAAATTATAATTCTAGTCATATGTTTACTGTAGGTAGTTAGCTAGTCATTAATAACGGAAGGGAGAAAAGCGAATCACACATTATTATGCATATTCAATTGGGGAACATAAATTTGTTTCACCAGGAAGCTACAGCTTTACACACTCCAGGGAATCACAGTATTGCCCTGCAAAAGGGTTTAACAACCCTTGCACTCTTATTCAGGGAGGCATAACCAGCTTTTCAATTTCTCCAGTCCATTCAGCCAGATTGTGGGAGGAAATAAGCACATGCACATGTCAAAATGGTGCAGGGAGAAGCACTTGACCATAGAAGCCTGTCGGTGTAATCTGGGAAAGAGATCAGTTGGCTAGGGTGTGGACCCATCGAAAGCCCAGGAAAGCTTGGGAAGTTGATTGGTTATTTTGAAAAAGTGCCTGGTTTGTCCCAATCCCAAAATAATATAACCCAGATTAATAAAGAAATTCTCTCTCTCCCTCTCTCTCTCTCTCTCTCTCTCTCTCTCTCTCTCCCTCTCTCTCTCTCTTTCTTTCTCTCTCCCCCACCTTATTTTTTTCTCTCTCTCCAGAAAACACACCTGTACCATTCATTCATCCATGAATTCTCCCAATAGACCATGCAGGTCTAGCAGCTCTGCAGCTGATAGCTGTGCAGGCTCCAAACACAAGCTTCAGGTCATAGATTGCATAGCTTCAAAAATAAACATTTATTTCTCACAGTTATGGAAGCTGGAAAGTCCAAGATGAAGGTGCAAGCAGACTCGATGTCTGGTGAAGTCATGCCTTGGTTTGCTGATGGCTGTCTTGATGTATCTTGGTTGTGAACAGAGAGTAATTATCTCTCTGTGTCTCTCCTTAAGAAATCACTAATCCAGTTTTGGAAGGCTCCATCTGCATGACTTAAGTATCTCCAAAAGGCCAAATCTCCAAATAGCATCGGGAACTCAGGCTTCATACGATTTTGGGGGAAGTCACATCATTCAGTACATAGCACATTCTGTTTTCAAAAACTTTACATGTAAGAGGAAAGAGCAAAGTAACCTGAAATTATTGATGATTTTTAAATATTACCTTGAACCACAGGTTAGACTGCTATATTGACTTTTTGTTAAGTCAAAAACAGTTGAATATGGACAGTATTATAAACTCCACCTTAATGCAATAGGAAAACATACACTCACAAAAAGGTATGAGAAAAGCATTCCAGATAAATTAGAATATGAATTCTCAGTTCCCTTATCAATTTCTTCTCTTATTTTTCACAAAATCTATTGCAAATCCGCCTAATAATATGAAGCCACAAGAGTAAAAACAGTTCAACAGTGTTAAAAAAAAATCAAAGAATTATAAACATTCCTGAGGAAATTGGTAAGTTGTTCTGAAAAAAAACTAGGTTTTACATTACACAATACATTTTTTTCCCAATGGAGCAAAGGAAACATGTAAGAAAATAAAAATGAAACATGAGAAAATACATAGTAATCATGTCCTCATTTTTAAATATTGGTAGAACTTAGATCAAAAAATCCCCTTTGCAACAGTCTAGATGACCTGGAGAGTATTACGCTAAGTGAAATAAGCCAGTCAGAGAAAGACAAGAACCCTATAATTTCACTCATAGGTGAAATCTAGTAAACAAAACAAACTAGCAAGCAAATTAGAGATAGACTCACAGAGAGAGGGCAGGCTGAAAGCTGTTGGGGGGAGGGCCGGACAGCAGTGTGGTAATTTGAGGGTGATGGGAGGGGGTGGGGAGGTAGAGGTGATAGAAAAAGACTTGACTTGGGGTGATGAACATACAACACAGTATACAGATGATACATTGTGGAATTGTGCACCTGAAACCTGTATGATTTTGTTAACCAATGTCACCACAATTAATTTAACAAAAAAGGGGAAAAAAAGGATAGCTGCGAAATGATTATCAGTCCTTTTTCATCATTATTGCTGATTTCTTCCTACGTACATCTAAAATCCTGCTTCATTTTGCCCACCTCTTTAACAAAAATAACTGAGGCAATCAATTGTTGAACTGTTCCTCTATCTTGACAGCATCTAAATAGCCCCATGTCCCTGATTCTTCCTTAGAATTACTCAATCCATATGCAAACTCTCCAAAGTTCTCTCTGTTGATCTTTTCAGTGATGTTCCAGAGTTCTCTGCTGTGTGTTAGCCTACAAAGTAGCAAGTTAAATAAATATAATTAAGTTCAACTACAAGAATATTCCAGCGGCCTCTGTATAGTGTGGGTTTCTTTAGTAGGCATTCTTTATAGCATTATTTTAACTAGATGAATACTCACTACATTTAGCATATTCAGGAAATGGGATAAACTGTTAGCAATTTAGCTCTCTTTTTTTCTTGGTAAATTAAGAAATGTACATCTGAAGTCAATATGGCAAACAAATTATGTACTATATAAAATCTGGACAGTGAATCCATGAGAGTCTGTCCTAGTGTTCTTTAGACCTTTCTATGTATTTCTAATAATTCTCAATATGTTAATAATAACCAACCTGTATTATACCACTTTACCTGTACTCTTATAAACAGTTTATTTGAAGAAAGAAAAAAGGTGTCTACACCACAGATAGCCACTGTTTAGCTGTCTGGACTTTAGGAAAGACAATTGTGTTAGCAACTGACTTGAGAATAGTAGTGAATGTTTGGACATTTTTCCACTCAGCACCAGATCCCATTTTAATGTCATGTGCATTAATAGTCTTTTCCAAATATTTCAATCAGGATTTCTATCTCTTTTGTCACTTTAGCACAGAATTTTATTTTAACTTCATTAACTTGTTGGCTTCTTGTTGGTCAATTTTTCTTTTAACTTTATTTAAATTTACTATTATAACTTTACCTATAAATCCATGTATCACTTTTGATATTAAAAAAATAAAACAAAATGCAATGATTGCAATATCTATGATAAGTAAGTACTAAATAGTGATATAAAATTTTATATTTTTAGTGAAAATGCATTAAATAAATAGTTCATATCATTGTGTTTACCTATCTATCCTAAGGATAGAATTTTCACAGAAAAATTAAAAATATATGTGTTATTTCTAAGTTATAGAACATTCTGTATGATAGAGTATAAATGTAGATGTCAATCCTAATCCATGGAACTCTGTATATAAACATATGTATAAATTAAAAATTTCCAATTTCTGTTAATATTAAAGTATGCATGCACAATGCATATATAAATCATTAAGCTGATATAAAAACTGTCATTCCAGAACATAACTATACAATTTCTTTTATTAAAGTTTGGTGATTGATTAGTATAATTAGATGGGTGTTCAACAAAAGCTACTTGAACAAATTATAGAAGAAAGAAAATCATAAATCAGAATTAACTTGAAAGAAAATTGAAATAAAATGAAACTCACCTTTTAATTTAAATTTTATAATTGATTGAGTTATCTCATTTGGCAACATTAGAGTCTTTCCAATTAATCATGAAAGCTCAAACATCCAATAGAAAGAACCAATGAAACTTCAAACAGTTAAAAAAAGGTGAGTTATTCAAATAGCAACTTGCAAAATGTATTTCTAGGTCAAAACACACTCACCAATGTCTATGGCTAATTTTCAAAACAAAATGAAAAAATAGAAGTCCATAATCATAACCCAATATCTTATAAATAAGCATATATGGATTAGATAATGTATTTATTTGTAAATACAATGTATTTGCATTTTAATTATTTAAAATTGAAACAACAGCCTGGTTGGTTAGCTCAGTTTTGAGTTCTATCCTGGTCAAGGTACATACATGAATCAACCAATGGATACCTAAGTTAAGTGGAACAATAAATTGATGTTTCTCTCTTTCTCTCTCCTTCCTTCTCTCTCTCTCAAATCAATAAATAAAAATCATTAAAATTGAAATAATATAATCTACAGATACTCTCTCAATTAGAATATTTAATTAATGGAACATATATTTGGTCAAGTATTGTAGATAAACTGAACTGGGAGCAATTGGATTTTGTGAGTATTATGAATCAGTAACAGCTGAATTTCTGACAAATGTATTAGATGTTTAATAAATGTTGCACAATGGACACTAGTTAATGAATTAATTCTAAATAACAAAAGAATAAAGTAAGAAATTTAGTAGTAATAAATGAAGCAGCCATAAGTTAAACAATTATCATGTTCTGAATTTTCAGCTGTGTTATAAATATAAATATTTATTTGCCATCTATGATTTAAAATTCTTTCAGTAATCCTGGAAGAGTCTTTAATAATCTTTATTATTTTAAATGGGAAACTAAAATTTTCAAAAGTTAATTAACTCAAACATAAACACATATTTATACATGTAAGAATCAGAAATCTAACTTAGATCTATTTGACCCCAGCGTGTAGGCTCCTTTCACTTACCATGTTGCATTTCTTCCCTATTGCTATTTTCTGCATCCTGGAATTATTACTCAAGCTTATTTAGTCTGAATGCTTTCTTTTTAGTCAATGTTGTATTTATTTTCTATTTTTAACATGTATACTCTGAAAATTATGAAAAATGAGAAATCCAAATTATGCTCTAATTAATATATAAACACATGCACAAACTCATGTATGTATATATACAAAGTATAGAGTAACTCTGAGTAAATTATCTCTTTAATTCTAGACACTGGGATACATAATTGTGGCTCTGGTTAGTTTGGAATTTGGATACAGAGTGAAATTCATCTCTGTGTTTCCAGTCTCAAATGCATATTATTATAGGATGCCATATTGAAAATGCTGCTATCTGAATCTAAGGCAATTCATCTTGTTGGTATTTAACATAAAATCGTTTGTTGCTGAATAAATGCTTAGATCAAGAAAGTAAAAAACTAAAACTTCATACATTAACAAAACTCTCCATGCTGGTTTTTAAACTTATTAGTGATTAAATTCCTAAACATCTTAACAGGAAAGAAGATTAATATGTGGATCTATACATATATAATGCAGTAAAATAATATTTTTATTTTATAGATACATGTATATACAGTAACATTTACATTTAGTATTTTTAAAAAGCTATATTTATTTGTTTAATTTAAAAACATATTTTTATTTTTATTATCGACACTCACATTGTCCATTGAATAGTTATGAACACAATAACGACTTGAGTGGAACACCATTCCATCTCAAATTACATTTCTGAAAAAAGCATGACTGGAAGACCTGAGGACAGAAATCTTGTATTAGACTGAAATATACAACATTATTTTATATGAAATATGTATTTAATTCACAAATATTGAGTTAGAAAATTAATAAAATAATTGAAATATCATAAAAGTTTCTTTTATTTATAAAGTATTATTGAACATATACAATATAATATACGCTATGCTAAGTGCTGCATATTTATCAGTAACAAATTACCCTGCCTTCTGTATTTCGGTGGGAAATGATAAATTGTCTTCTTGCAAGTTGGATTAAAGAAAATTTATGAGTAGTAAAATTGACAATATGAGTTCCAACTAAAAAATAATCTCATTTACAAACATTTTTGTGTTCTTGGTCATAATAAATTTTATCTGCTTTTGGAAATACATCCACGGTTCTAAAAACTTGCTATTTTTATATAATGCCAGTTGAAAGCCTTTCAACCATAACTGTTATTCAAATAAGTCATCCATCTTTTGTGCAATAGGAAAAGTGGAGGCTGACTCAGAAAACAAATGTCTTTGCTGGTTAACAGACTTATCAAGCTGAAAAGACTGACAACATATTTTTATGTAGGCAAACACTATATCTATAAAACAATCATATGCATATATAAAACAGACAACAAAACTAGTTTTACAGTTGTTATGAAAGCTCTATGAAGAAAATATCCACTTCTCCACCTTTGCAAATCAGCATGAACCGTCAAACTGCTACCATTTTCTTTCTACAAGGAACAGAGATTAAAAACAAGGTAAGTTAGTAGGCAAGAACTCTCTGCCTCTGTCTGAAAATTTGTTAGCGCATATTTGCACTAATAACTAATATTTTATAAAAGCAATATTGTTGAGAGGTGCATAAAAACTTTCAGTTTTCCTAATGAAGGATTTTCCTGAAGATGGTCACTTCACTTTGGTTTGCCACCAACCTATAGATACGTTCAAAGTAATGCAGTGTTATTTTCTTTCCTATACTTACAAATTATTATATATTATAATGATGTAATATATATCAATAAAACCATTTTTTCCAATCACAGTTTACACTCAATATTATTTTGTATTAGTTTCAAGTGTACAGACTAGTGGTCATGTAACTGAGACCAAGGTTCAGCTGCCTGCCTCCATGAAAGCCAAACTCATGAGAAATGTGCTGATGAAAAAGGAAAGAGGTTTTACTCAGGGTGGGGCCCTCTTGCAATGCTGTCTCAAAGCCCATCTGAACATCTCAGTGTAGACAGGGCCTTTTAAGAGGGAGAGAGTGTGAAAGCAGAACAAAAAGATCAGGGGGAAAGACTGTGGATGTGCAAATAATGTTCTGGCTAGTCTCAGTATGGATCTTCAATGTCAGCATCCTGGAACTGGTCAGTGCCAGCCAGATTCCTGCAACTGGACAATCTACATCACCTGAAGTCATTGTCAAGGCCATTTCTTGTATAAGCAGGAACTGGAACTTCTGATACCCGCAATACAAGGGGTGTCCCAAAATAAATCGTAATTATCATCTGAAGGACAGGCCCCTTGTCATACAGGCTTCCCCTATTAGGTGAGTGTTCTAGGAACCCATCTGTATCAGTGTACCAGCTGGTGTTGTTGTGAGAGGCTGCATTTGGCTTCAGTGAATTTGTTTTAAAAACTATTTCAAGGTATTTGCCCATTTCATGATGGGTGTTCACCTGTCCACACCATGCTGAGTGTCCAGCAGTTTTTCACCACAAATGGCATGACCCCCATACTGTGCCCCACCTTCCCTACTCACCCAATCTCATCCCAAGCAACCTTCCTTTTTGTTTGTCTGGATGAAAAAATTCTTCAAAGGGAAATGTTTTGTTGATGTGGAAGATGTGAAACAAAAAAGCAGCAGAAATACTAAAGGCATCAAAATTGATGAGTTCAAAACTATTTTGAGCAGTGGGAAAAAATGTCTTGATAGGTGTATTGTATCAAATGGAGAACACTTTGAAGGTGACTAAAGTTAAACATGTAAGAATAAATACACAATTTTTAATAAATAAATTACATATTTTTTGGTCCCCTCTCGTATGCTTATCAGAAAACTCTTAGTACGTGAGTTCTTTTTATCAGTTTGTTACTACACTTTTTTCTAATTCCATGTCATGGTAGGTCAGACTAATATAAAATTTTTATTCCCTATTACAGTCAGACAATCATATACTTTACAAAGTGTTCCTTGTCCTTCCCTACTGGCCCCAATATTTCCAGTACCACCTGGCACCATACATAGCTGTTACAATGTTATTAACTCTCTTTTTATGCTGTAGCTAATATCCCTGTGGCTATTTTGTAACTACTAATTAGCACTCCTTAATCACTTCACACTTTTCACTCAGTCCCCCAACACCCTCTCCATTGGTACTCATCAGTCTGCCCCTGTATCTATGAGTCCATTTCTATTTTGTTTGTTTATATTGTTCTTTAGATTTTTCATATAAGTGAAATCATAATCATATTTTTTTATAGTGCCTGGGATTTCCATGAAGTTCTAAAATAATAAAATAAATGTAATTCTAGAAAAATTCTTTTAAAAATGAAAGTAAAAGATGTTTGTTTTAATGTTATAAGCACTCTGGGCAAGCAGATTTAATATCAACAATAGATCTAACCTGCAGCTTCCCATCACTCTGTTTTCTTTGGTAGATAATAGCTTTAATATTAAATCATAAAATTTGAGGCACTTTTAAGGAAAGGTTAAATCTCAGTATAATAAATACCTTTAAAATACAAATCACTGGATAATTATTTCCAGGCATCCATATTTTAAGTGATAAAACTACTTGATAAAATTTTATTTGAATGGGATATGAATTGCATTACACTGACTTAGCCTTGTTTTAATGTTCTTTCTGAATTTAATTTGCCTAGTACTGTCAAAGTGTTCTCACAGGCAACCATCAGTTGGAGTGTCGCCTAGCTGGCCACTTCAGAGGGGCAGGCCACACAGATGCGGTGCAGAAGATGTTGTGGTGGGGGGAGGTCATGCAACAGATGTGCAGGTTCTGTGCCCAGCATTGGGAGCCTGTGACATCTACAGGCTTTGTCATGGATGATCCTGCAGTTCTCCTCTCCCGACTGCCATAGACAGTCAGGGAAATCCAGGAGTCTCTCTCATTGGCCAAGATGGTGCAAGGGGAGGTTCTTAAACCAAGGGCTCCAAAAGCTAGAAAGATGAATGGACAGGGCCCCAGCGCAATGAAAGCTAGCAAGATAGTTGGATAGGAAAAAGCCCTTGCTTCCTTATCCATGTACGAATGGAGGGTTTAAGCAGTATTTGAGTTGGAGTCCACCATTCTCCTAGGTCCTGCAGCACCTGAATAAATCTCCTTCCTTGAGCCAGCACCTGCCTCACAAGTTTGGCTTTTGTTGCACCAGGGAGTTGAAGCCACAGTTCAGTTACAGATGTCCAGGCCTAGTGATGATGATCACTCTTTAAACAAGTTCATATCCATGAGGACTTCATGTTCCTTGCACTTCCCTGGAGCCTCTGTTTTGTTAAGATATTTTGTCATATTGTGGTCAAAATCAGCTTGTAACTTTTAGACTGTGGGACTGATAATATATCCTGTAGCCTAAAACAGAATAATCAAACTGTTTTCTGAAGTAAGAGAAGTGAAAACCTTTGGCAATAACTTCAGATTATTTTATGCCCTTTATTGATTAAGATTTTTGACAATAACCTCAAAAGTAATAGAAAAATGGGTATATATAAAACAAATTGATTAGTAACTATGTGCATGATGAACACTTTCCTTTTATAAAATAATTTGTTAGAAATTGTTAAATAATAGAATATCATAGTTAGGGACCTCATATTTTCTAGCTCTTTATCTTAATTTCCAACTAAGATAATGACTGAAGTATAAATTACATTTTCAAGTATCTTGATTTTAATTTTATATTTTTTCATTTTTAATACCTTAAACATCATTATAAAACAATTACACAAAGTTATTACAACTACAAAATGGTTATATACAATTTCTTTAAAAATAGTATTTGAGTAAAGTAAGTGTTATCCACCCAAATACATTCTTTGTGCTTTGTAGGTGAAATGAAAAAAAGCAAAGGACATGATATATTTTCCCCAGTTCCTACAAACTTTATTTTCAGAATAACTAAATGCACCTGTTTGGACACTGTCCAAAGAACCATCAGATGGGGCTGAATCTCACAGGAAATATATGAGAGAAAATAGTAAAGAAGGCGATTTAGTGGACAGGAAAGGGAAATATACATAGCATTCTAAAGAGGTTTTCAACTGTCTTTGAAAAACTGGAAGGAAATAAAGCTTTCCACAAAAGAACTAAAATGTTTGCTTTCCATATTCCACTCTACATCAAACTCTGATTTCATTCCTCATTTTCTTTGTCCACTGTCCCTTAGCCAGCTGCTGCTTTCATTCTGAAGCAGAAGTCTAGGTCTGTAACTTTCAGATATCCAGCCAGCTCTCTAATGTAATATTTTCAGCGGTACATGGGTGTCAACTCTTCACTGTGTTTGTTCTCTTCCCTTTTATCATTGGTGTAGCTCAGATGCTGACTTTACCAGCAGAAAGGCATATACCATGTGTTTGGTCCTGATAATGACTATCAATGTTTAATTATATTTAAAATTCATAATGGAAAGAAATTATTAATAAGTGGTGCTAAACATGCTATGTGAAATTTGTAACAACTTGGTTCTGACAATGTTATTGCATTTTATGACAAAGTTACTAGATTAAAAATCAGTCATGCATGCCCAGAAAATTTACACAGCTCTTTGCCCAACAGAAAAGACGTTAGTCATTTCTTAATATTTGCATAAAATTCCTTGCTCTGCCTTGGATTAGTTTCCTGACATTGGCCAGTCACTTATCTTCTTTAGAAACTCAGTTTTCTCTGTTCAATAAATTAACACGAAGATTAGACCTTATAATTTCTAAAGTTCCTTTCAGGTTTAAAATCCTGTTGTTTACAGCGGGGTAAAAACATATTTCAGAAAGGTGCCATAAAATAGATAAAAATTGACTTATTTTTTCACATATCAATTATGTAATATGAATGTATTTGTTTTACTGTTGATTGCAAAAATAATAATTTGGAGGTTACAGATAACAGTCATGGGAGATTTACCCACATCACAATGTGTGAAAAATATCTCTTTATTATTGATAGATACATTTTAATAAAGAACAGTAGGGAAATCTGGTCTGTCTTTACTGTTTCTTCACATCTTTATTTTAATTAAAAAATAATTATTTTATTTCTACTAATTAAGTTTAAAAACCAGATTTATGTCTGATGTAAAAGAGTGGAAAACTAGCTCTATAGAAACTGTAATTTAATTTTTCATAGCTATAATGCAATTAATAAAATTTAATGTTGTCACTCTATGATTATTCCTTTAAAAAAGTTTTAGAGTTTATGTATTTGTGCTTTTCAAATACTTTGTGCATTTGTTTAAAATTAATTCAATATATAAACTATCTTTTTAATTATCAATATCACTATTATTTTAATGATGGTTGGGTATATGCAATCATACATTCAAAATTTTTAATAATATTGAAAAAACACATTTGTTTGATCAACAAATGCTTACACAAAATGTTCAACAATTCTGAATATTATGGGAATGGTTTGTGAGACATCAATGTAACCTGGCAGCAAAGGAGAATGGACTAGAATGTACATGCATGACCAATGGTGACTTCACTGTACTAGACAGTAAGGTGGTAGACACCATTGAGCGAGCATGTGTACTGTGTGGCCATTGCATTCAAAATGACTGAGCAAGTAAAGCAGTGAATCTGCATCAAATTTTGCAATAAGCTTGAACCTTCCTCCACAGAAACTATTTGGATGATTTAGAAGGCTGCAGCTACGGGCAACTGGTGACTGTCAACTTCATCATGACAATGTGTCCTCTCATGCATCACGTCTCATGCAGAGTTTTTTGGTAAAACACCAAATTACCCAGGTGACTTACCCCCTCTCCCCCATAGCCCAGATTTGGCACCCTGCAACTTCTGGCTGTTCGCAAAACTAAAATCAACTTTGAAAGGGGAGAGATTTCAGATCATTGATAAGATTCAGAAAAATATGATGGGACAGCTGATGGCGACCGGGAAAACTGTGTGAGGTCCCAAGGTGCCTACTTTGAAGGGCACTGAGGCATCATTGCCCTATGTACAATGTTTCTTGTATTTCCTTCAAGAAATGTCTCATTTTTCATACTACTTGGTTGGATACTTTCTGGATAGACCTCATATATAAGACCACTACTAAGAAAAATTAACATTTTACTTAGCAAGATATTCAAAAGTAATATATAATAATTTTATCTTCAAAAGCATGGAGTAATACAAAGAAGCATGATAAAATTCTGGAGTCAAAATTTTTATTTAAACGTGAAGATCATTCAGTCATTAATTCATGCATTTGTGTATCTTCATTGACGGTTTGTAGGCCATTTACTAGAGATGACTTCTTTCAGTATTGTGTCTTTGAAAATATTTTTACTTAATAAGTTATATATTTTAGGTTGACAGTCCTTTTTTGCTGCTAATAAGAAAATTGGGATAAAATGTCATATTAGGACACATCACATTCCTTATCATCATTGGAAAAGTGTTCTGTTAAAAATTGGAATATGTAAATAAAACATCTGTTACCTAAAACAGAAAAGGAAAGGGGCTTTAAAGAATGCTCCAAATAGTCACCATCTTCTTAAGTTGCACATGAGCGGTGCTCTACTGGAGTTGTTGCTAGAATTGGGAGGTGGGAAGGATGGAGTGAGAGATGATAAAATATGTATCTATATCTTTCTTAGCTCATATTTTTTCTTTAACTTACCTCTATTTGGCTTTTACAGAGCAAAAGGAAATTAGATTATTGCTGATTTTAGGCTCCGCCTAAACACTTCATCTAAATAATTTGGAAAATAGCTGTGACATAGCATTCCTTTACGACTTAACTGACTTGTAGCAAATCAGAGCTATCATTTTGTTCATGATTAATAATCTTTATTTATTGTGTTTGAATCTCACAGGATGGAAGCCGCTGAACAAATTGAGGTGTAGCTGTGAATAAAGGTGTTCCAATGCTAATACAGTTAACCTAAGTGTGATGGGAAGCAGATTATTCTCACTAGTACATTAAAGATTGCTTTGCTCTTTTGACAATGACATGTGAATGTGGATGTACTGATTCTAAGTGGTAGGGAACTCTAATAGGCTCAAAGTGTTTGGTCAGGATGGTGCTGAGGGGTCACATAGCCTTTGGGGTTTGGAGGTTTTGCTTGAAACCTTATGGCACTCTAAGACTGAGATGTATTTGGGGATAGAATATATCAACTGACAGTTTCATTGCACAAACAATATTTGCAGTCCAAACAATCTACCCAAATTGTACCTAAGTTATGAGCATAAGTAGGTTCAACCTAGCAGCGACATATATATTGGCTTAATGAGCAATGACTCCACTAGGTGCCACATAATTTGGGTAGATGTTTGAATTTTCTAATTAAACTCTTTATAACAAATCTTGTTAAAACTCTTTATAATAAATCATGCAAGTAGAAATATTGATAAATGAGATTGGTCGAAGGGTATAGTCTTCTTTTCTAGGAGGACAATTTTGGTATCATTCCTCCACTAGTCTCCTAGTGAATAAGATATTTTAGTATTTTTGTTTTATTTCAGAAAGATAATTTTTATTCTAAAGCAATTCTTTTAGTCTAAACCAATAAACCACATAAAGAAGAATTAAGTCCCTGAGGAAATACATTAGGTTCATGCTTAAAACACATTTAAAACATTCAACCTATAAAGAAAGTAGCCAGTAGCCATAAGAAACAATCTACATTCTTATTTCTGTCCTCAAGTGGTAACTTAGAGTGCAAGGGAATGGCAATTAGATGGTGGAGATCATCATTAAATAGAAAAATAAATAGAAAAAGTAAAAGACAGCTTTTACGAGCAGTCAAGTTTATTCTATTGGTAAAATGGAAAGGTGCCTTGGTTTGTTCAGAATACTGAAGTTAAGTCGTTAGGTATTCATAGGCACTGAATTGGAAGAAACTGCCCTGGGCTAATTGCCAAGTGCAATGTTAAAGCTAATAAAGTTTTATGCTAAGTGTCTGATGAAGCTTGCTGAAGTAATAGATTTTCCTTTAGGCAGGGGAAATCATGAAATAGTTTTTGACCTAAACAGGAGAAAGGGTGATGAAGAGATGGGAAAAAAGAGAGAATAGGGTTGTAAAATCCATGAGTTAAAAAAATGTGTAAAATCTCAAAATGAACAAACAAACAAAACAGAAAACAGACTCATAGATATGTAAAAGCAGAACAGACTGACCGCTGTGAGAGGGGAGGAGAGCTGGGAGGCTGGGTGAAGGGATCAACAAGGATAACACCAACAATAACAGCCCGGGCACAGATGACATAGTGATATGGTGATTGCCAGAGAGAAAGGAGGGAGGGGGGAGATGAAAGAGGTTAAAGGGAGATAAATCGTGGCTGAAAGAGACTTCACTCTGGGTGGTGGGTGCAGGATTCAGTCTGCAGGTGATGTGTGTAGAGTTGTACACTTAAAACCTGTGTGGTTTTATTAACCAATGTCACCGCAATAAATTCAATTAAAAAAAGAAGAGAGGTAAGAAATTGGATAGGAGACAGATTGAAATGTTTATTTGGTTTCCTCTATCCTATAAATAACCTAGAGTGGCCTTATCTATGTTGTAAAAGGCAAATTGTATGTGGTTTTAAAATTTTAATGTGATTTGACAGTATTTATTTTATAATTACGATTCACTCAAAAATTAGTTTTTATTTTACAAAATTACCTAATATTTTCATTAAAAATATTACTGTTTTAAAAAATTTGATTTAAATATTTACTTTTACTCCTCCAGTTACTTAAAAATAAGCCAAGATACATTGCTTACAATTGTTTTAACAAGAGATAGGCAAAAATATTTTATTTACCATATTAAACTAATTAATAGGACAAATTAAGAAAATCTTGCAGACGTGTAAGAAGGAGAAATTGAATTTATTTATAATTCTCTTTTTTCATGGTAGAGTTAACTGAATCTTTCTAAATTTACAAATCCAGAAATAGAGTCATGCCCTGGCTGGTGTGGCTCAGAGGATTGAGCACCAGGCTGAGAACCAATCACCAGTTCAATTCCCAGTCAAGGCACATGCTTGGGTTGTGGGCTGGGTCCCCAGTTAGGGGTAGGTGAGAGACAACCACACATTGATGTTTATCTCCCTCTCTTTCTCCTTTCCTTCCCTTCTCTCTAAAAAATAAATACATAAAACCTTTAAAAGAAAATAAATAGAATTAGTATATATAATATAACATAGTGCTGGAAACAAGAGATAAGCCAATAAACTGAGAAGATAACATTTGTTGACTCTGTGTAGTGTCACTGGGAGTGATGGTAACACAAGACTTTTATAATATTTATTTTTATTTTGTAAATGTATTTATGTTATAATAAAATAGCTCATGTGTTAGTTATCTCATGTTTTCAGTTGATCTAGTTAGTATGAGCTCTCTGCCAACCTAACATGCATTGAATTTACCTGGGATCTTTTTCCATTTTTTGGAAAAAATATAATAATTCACTCTCAATCTTTTAATTAACAGGAACCAAACCAATCAAGGCTTCTCTTTAGAGTGGACAAAGTGATCTTTGCATGTCACCTACAGAATTTTTCAAACTTGAATGTTGAGATACATTGCTACGATGTCCTTGGCCTGCTTTCAATTTTGTGAGTGATATTGGTGGGAGACTCAAGAACTGGAAGAATTTAGTTTAGGTAATAGCTATAAGCTTAGTAATCAATGCATGTAAAAAGTTATTGTTTCAGGAACTGAAGGTATGACCCACCTTGACTCTAGAAGATCATAAGCAGTTCAACTTTTGTGCCGCAGAAAGACTGCAAGCAATCAAGATGGTATCTGAACCATTGTGCTCCAGGGTGAGCTATCCACCACCCAGAACACAGATAAAGACCCTTGCCCAGGACATAGATAAAGACTCATGGATCAACAGATGAAAGAATGCTGCAGCTTTTATCATATTAACTTTTTCCCTGAATTCCAAACCCCTTACCTACACTTTTCTTCTCCTTATAAAAAGGGTCTCTTTAAAATGGAATTTAAGATGGTCTGTTAGGGTACATAACCCTCTGTCCCCTCAGATCATCCACCATTCGAATGAAGCACCCATAAAGATTCAATCCGTGTCTCTGCTTATTGACTCTGATAGTGACAGGCAGCACAAGCACCAGCTTTTCTGGTTTCAGTATTAATTAAATATTCATTGATGTCTCTATAGTCAAAAATGGTAATGATGAGGTATGCCCCTGTAGCCCATGCATAGCATTTATAAAATAGTTAACCGTGAACCACTCTATGACATTTAAGGTAAACAGTGTCAATTCTTTCTATATTCCAGGAGATAGTTTTCAGGTAGGCCTAAACTATGGTCATGATATCGTAGTTTAAAACTTTTATTAAAAAATAATGTACCTATGCTTGAGGGTGGTGGTTGAAGGGTGGAAAGATTGAGTAAAAAAGAAAAAAGAGTTCATGGACATGAACGATGGAGTGTTGATTGCTGAAGGGAGGAGGGGGCTGGAGGTGGAAGAAGGTATGGGGCATAAATGGTAATGGAAAAAATACAATAAAAATAAACTATTTATAAAAAATGTACCTATGAAAATACACATGTATACTAAACATATAGCTTAATGGATTTTACTCAATATTTTAAAGAGTAAGTCATAAGATATATTTATTGTTGAATTTCATAAGTTTAGAATTTCCTACTGAGAAAGAAATTAGGATAAAATTCATATTATTAAAATCTCAAATAATTTCAACATGATATAACAAAAGACCCCAATAGCGTGTTATATACAAATGGCATGGAAAAATGATTTGATAAATCATTATATACTGTGAAAAACTGAGCTTTTTAAATAATAGATAAGACTATAGAGTTTTATTTTAAAAATTAGTATTCATTTTCTGGTTGGGGTAAGGGGTTCAGAATGTGATTGAATAGTAATCTTTTCTATTTGTTAACTTTTTATATAATGATGTTGCTGGTAGAGTATACACAAGTTTCAAATTTCTTTGAAAATAGATATTTTTTCAGAGTTATAAGACTGAAAGAAAGCAGAAAAGAAACATTGAATATGATACCAGGGATGGAGACCTTGCCGTCATCAGTATAGGAAAGGTAACAGGCAAAGAGAACCAATATTTACTACACACAGCTCTTAAAATATTAGTAAAATTATAATTTATTAGTTCTGTTAACATAAAACATTTATTTTTGATAAGCATATAAGACAAAGCAAACATAAGACAAGTAATTTTTTAAATTGTTCTTTAGCAGATTAGAAAATGGATGAAGCAAATTAACATTTGCATTTTAAACTTACAAAGATTGAAGAAAAATATTGAGTATGTAGAAATAAGTAAAAATTTTACAAATTGTTATGTCACTAAAATATGAACATATTAAAGAAAACATTTTCTCAATGGGTAGTCCTTTCTTTCTTTTTTCTGAGATATTGATACAAATGTACTCCTTTGTGCCTAAACCCTGAAGCGGCTATAACTCAGTGCCAAGACTTCTCCCCTCAGCAAATTTATCTTCAAGTTCTATATTCATGGTATGACAACATGTATCAAAGCTTTCAGCTACTTGGATTCCTCCTGGCTTAACTTTTGTATATTTTCATATCATCATTTAAATTATAACTGGTAATAATTAGTACACATTTCTATAACATACAATATCCCTTATAATATAAAATGTCTACATTTATGCAGGTTTTGTTTATGTGAAAGTTGAAAGAATTCACTTGAAAGGAAAATTTTTTTATGATGATAATATTGGATACAATGTAAAAGAAATGATAATACTATTTAATATATTGACTTAAGTTCATACTTCATATCAGAGATGACACTGGAAATATTTAACTCATCATGCAGGAAAGGGGGACATCTCATTAACAGCAAAAAATGTGTTTTAATTAAGCCATGCACAATAATATGTCACAAAGTAAACAAAATATAACCCACTGAAACAATCCAGGCTACTGACTGCTTTTATAAACTTTTATTATGGAACATGCTACACCTATTTGTTCATGTATTATTCATGGCTAATTTCCTTCTAAAATGGCAAAGTTGAGTATTGCAGCAGAGATATATGACAAACAAAGCCTAAAATATACCATCTGTGACCATTTACAGAAAAAAAAAGGTTGCCAAATCCTGTTCTATTAGGTATCATTGCACTTATCAGAAATTATAGTTTAAAATTTATAAAATACATACATATTCCTAATTTCTTATAACAAATATTTCTGAAAAGTTTATCTCTACACTTATAATTATTATAGTGGGTGTCCAACCATGTATGTAAAGGTGTTGAACTAAGAATAAAGAGGACATGCTGGTCAGGATGGCTGTCATCAAGAAATCCACAAACAAGTGCTGGGGGGGACGTGGAGAAAAGTGAAATCTCATGAACTGTTGGTGGGAATGCAGATTGTGCCATCACTCTGGAAAACATTATGGAGTTTCCTTAAAATGTTAAAAATAGTACTGTACTGTTTTTTGACTCAGCAATCCTACTTCTGGGAATATACCCTAAGAATCGCAAAAAACCTATTTGAAAGAATATATGCTCCTCTATGTTCATTGCAGCATTGTTTACACTAGCCTGGAAACAGCCCAAGCGCTCAGCAGTAGGTGAGTGGATAAAAGAGCAATGGTATAGTTCCACAATAGAATACTACATGGCTGTAAAAGGAAGGAAATCTTACCCTTTACAGCAGCATGAATAGATGGATGGACCTGGGGAATATTATACTAAGAGAAATAAGCAAGTCGGAGAAAGAAATATCATATGATTTCACTTACATGTGGAATCTAATGAGCAAAATAAACTGATAACAAATAGAAACAGAAGCATGGCTACATGGACAAGCCTGACAGTTGTCAGAGGGATGGGGGTTTGGAGGGGTGGGGATTTGGAGGAGTGGATGAGAGAAGGTGAAAGGATTAAGTAAGAATGCATATATAAAACATGGACACAGACTGGGTGGGGGTTGCAGAAGGGAGAGAGGGTGGGGATTAGCAGGAGGTTGGAAAAGGAAGTTAAATGGGGACAGAAAGAGACTTCGCTTGGGGGGATGGCGAATTCTTCAGTGTGGAGATGATGTTTTGATGAGTTGTACACTTGAAGCCTGTGTCACCCCAATAAATTCCATATAAAAATAAAATAAAATAATAGGTTTTCATAAAAAATAAAAATAGAAATAAGGAAAATAGGAAATAAATTTTCTTTTAAAAATGAAGTCATTTGTGACAATCTTATTTGTCATATTTTTTAAAAACTTTGATATCTGAGTTCCTTAGTTATACAAAACTACATATTAAAGTTGTCTTTTTATGTCTTCAGGCTTAGAAGCTTCTCACATTTTGCTTGTTTAAGAGAAACTACTTAATTTTTTATAATTTTTTTTTTTAGTTCATATAGATCTTGTGTTCACTGAAGGAACTGATTATTATTTTCTTCTACTCTTTTGCTGTGACTCTTAAACAAACCCAATGGTTTAGAACTATAATTATATTCAAATGTGATTTAAATAAGTTATCTGAATGGAGCTTTTATTTCTCCCATTAGGGACAATAAAATACAAAGAAGTGTTCAGTGGTAGTGTAATTCCTAGTGCTATTGTGTTTGTTTGGTTTCAGTCTGTCTCATTATGATTTTTATACACCATGGTATTTGCAAATATGAGAAAGGGTATTGATAGTAATCTTAAATATTTTGTTTTAAGATATACTCAAATCAACACTTTTAAGAAAAATAAAACACAGTATATTAAACCACAACAGAAAGCTAAATATTAAAATGAACTTGAAACTCTGTTGTTTACTCCGTGAACCATAAAATTTAGAATGGCCATGATGCATCTTTAACCATTTTAATAAAGTTGTGATATTGATGATTCTAAGGGTAGGGGAAATGTGTACTTTCTTTTCACATATTTAGGCAGTTTTCAGAATTATTGAAAATATCCCATTGCTGTCATAATAAATATTCAAAAGTGTTTTATTTTATACATTTATTCACTTCATTTATTTGTTCATTCACTCCTTTATTCACTTGTTCTATATTATTTACTATTTATTTTGTTCCACGCATTATCTTTTGCTAGATAGATAAAGGAAAAAAAGAGGTTATTCTTTTCAAAGTTACATCAATGAGGAAACTGTGAATAATTAATTTTATGCAAAGGACACTTTCTGATCATCATATCGCATAAAGTAACTACACCTTTCCTATTGGTTTCATATTACACATTTCATGGTAATTTTCAATTTGCCTACACAATAAGACATTCCAGTTTTATAAGAAAGAGATCTTCTTTCTTCTTTATATCATAATCATTGCTACTCTATGAATTTTGCTCGCTGTATTTCTCAATGTGATATATAATTTCTATCACAGCAAAAATCGTATTATTTTTTCAAGCCCTTTCTTAAATTCAGCTTACGTTGGGAATTTGTAGCTCTCTCTCTTTCTCTCATTTGATCTCACTCTCAGTAATGCGCTGTTTAGAAATTAGTTATTCTCTAATGATATGGACAGTTAGACTCTGAGATTTTCTACTTTATAATTCATTTCTTAAATAATATCTTATAACTTGAGTTTTTCAGGAAATTTATTCTAATCTTTGACCTTGCCTAATATTAAGGAAAAGAAGATAGGCTTTAATAGAGGTTTTATAAGAACTGGCTTGACCAGAAGTTGAAATAAAGGATAATGAATTCTCTGGAAGTATAATTATTCTGCTCACTCTTTTCTTTATCTATAGAGAGCAACTTCTACAAAGCAACTGACCCTGCTATTAAACACCAACTTCAAACAAAAAAGCTTGAGAAAGCAGACCAATGTTTGGCTATAAATTAAATATATAATTCTATACCATATCTCATTCTAGTCACAAGATTTCTCAAATTTATGCCTTCTTTGGGACTGTAGTAAATGGAAAAAATTATTCAAAAAGCCAGCGGTGTAAATAGAAGATGTAATAAGGCATTGCATGTAAAAGCAACTTACTTTTCTATTCTGTTATTGAAGTTTGAAAGAACTAGGGAATACTAAGTACATGAATAAAAACTGAACTCAATATGCGTATGCATGCTCTTAAGTAGAATAGAAAGTTTTCAAATTATAAATTCAATAGACAAATATTGAAATATGCCAGAAACAGATACTGTAGTCAGAAAACATATTGAAAATTGAAGTGGTAAAAACTGGCAGTATAATGTAAACTGTGTCTTAATGTTTCATGTTCTCTTTCATAATTATATAGATTCTGCTGTTGTATGTGTGTTTGTGTAAAAAAGAGAGAAAGACAGTCTTTGCATAATTTATTTTCTAATGATACTTGGTGTCTCCATTCCAAATTTTAGGATAAATTTAACTTTCTTCATTTCTATGGTAAATGTAGCAATTACCATGATTGTCTAAAATGTGAGCATTCATTTATTTTCCATTTTCTCTTCATCCACTTGGAACTTAAAAGCAAACTAGATGTCATTTTAAAGCTCATAATGATAAAGCTAAATTGCTAACCAACTGAGTATAATGTTTGAGTACATCTGGGAAAATAGAATTAAGTAATACAAAAAAGTTATAAAAGATTCCTTATGTTTCCAATAATGTATTATTAATTTTATAATTTTAATATAATATTTTATTGATGTAGTATAGAAATCTGGTTTAAATTTTCAACAGATAGCCACCACTTTTCTGCAGTTATAAATAAAAAAATATACAATGGAATATTTTTCTTCATCACTACTAATTTTATGTTATGGATAATGAAGTTAAAATAACACCAGTATTTAATATTAGTAGTAAAATGTGTCACTTAAACTCATATTTAGTTAATTTTTGATTAACTAAACATTTTCTAATTTTATTCTGGAATTTATTTAATAGTTCATAAAAATATACTTATAAGTTCCTCAAGCCTGAAAGGAAACACCGGTGTTCCTTGGTTATGACTTGTATATATTCAAACTGAAAAATACTTTCAAGGTTCATATGACTAAAAGAAGTAAAATATAAAGAAAAAAGCAACAAATAAAAATAAGTGATATATTTATCAATATTAAGTATTTATGAAGAACACTATTATTCTTAAAAATACATATTAAAATACTTTTCAAACACACAAAAGGAGTGCTAATTTCTTGTTACAGAATAATTATACTTTTCTTATTCTCTATTACATTATTGGTAAATTAGTTTCAAGTACAAACTATATAAAGTTTATATATCACACATGCAAATAAAGTATATAAGGGGTATGTTTCTGTATCTCAGTTCTTATAAAAAATGGAGTGTCCCTATTTTTATATGTAAGCATGATCATTCTGTGGAAACTATTGTTACAATTTCAAATGTTTGAAATGACAGTTGAAAGAATATACAAACTCTAGTAATGTATTTAGATTAATTAATTTTTAATATTTTATCACATTTTTATCTTTATCTGTATAAATATCATTCTTTTTTGCTCAGCCACTTAAAGGAAATTATGGACATCTGACCCTTCATCTTAAATACTTCAGCATGTGTCCCCACAGAAAAACAACATTTTTATAAGTGATCACAGTAATATTAACATATTTAACATGAATTTAATAAAATCAATTATACAAACATACAGTTAGTAAATTAGGAAAACAAACAGATTGTGCTAGTTCATGGAAAAGGAATAATTAAATTTATATAAAATCTAACTACAGTTCAACTGTTTATATTGCTGACAATGATTTCGATAACATCCACATTTTAGGTTGTATTTTTTTAAGTGTTAGATATTTTTATTTTTATTATCTGTAAAGTAAGCACCATAATCAGAGTGAGGCTAAGACTTTCAGAAGCCTTGAAATGCCAAAGAGATCAGCATAAGTGGTAGCAATTTAATTAAAGTATTATGGATCTTAAGGGTATTAAAATTGTATAATTTTTGTAAATACGTGTGTAGGTGTATAAATGCCAATGAGCAACTTGAAACCATATTTTTATTTAGTTCATGCATGTCAAAATTTCAATTATATTGTTTTTATAATGCTTCCAAATAAATTTAGACTTTCCCATCTTTTAAAGATATTCACTATACTTTAAAGAAATAGGATGGATAACTTAATTTTATAATTTGTGACTCAAAGAATTATGAATTAATTTAAAAATGACTTTGCCTTTTCATATATATTTCAATATATTTGAAATAATATTACTAAAATCAAATGGCATGTAATATATATGAATTGGACAGATCTGATAGAATACTATTTTATATTTCTAATAATCCAGGTCTGTATCATTGCCAAGTTCATTGTGGTAAAACTTTAAAAAATCACCAAGGGTAATAAATCTAATAGGTTTTAAGATTTAACAGAATTATTTTTTAATATAACTTCGAAAACTGGAAGCTTTCCATTGAAATCTATTGGCCTGTCATCCTAATGTAGTGTCCATTTCTGAGATATTTGAACTTCTGAATATCATTTTTTCTCTAGATGATTTAGCTTATTCTTTTCATAAACCACAGTTTCGACAAGTCTTTGGTTAATCATACTAATGCACAATCAAATGTATAACTTAATAACACAACTGTGTGTGTGCCTGTTCTATTACTTCAAAATATCTAAATTAAATATGAAAGATTTTATGTTTTACTATATACAAATATAAACATGGTATAAATATTTAACTTAAATATATATTATGACTATACTATAATATCATATATTATATACATTGGAGTCCTAATCCCCAGTACCTCAGAATGTGACTTTGTTTGGTGATAGAATATTGAGGTCATTAGGGTTGGTCCTAATCTAATAAAATTAATGTTTTCATTAAAAAGGTCATTTGAGCAGAAAAATGATTCGTAGAGGGAAAACTATCTATATATAATGGGTATAAATGGTAATGGAAAAATACAAGAAAAACACAATGTTAAAAATAAATGAAATACATGTTTTATCTGTGAACGTGACTTGAGTTGCTTTATTTGGGGTGACAAAATGATAACCTGAGGATAATATTTAAACTTGGCTCAGAGTAGTGTTTCCTTATCTTTTTTTCCTAGACTAGGCACACCTTTAATTAGCTGCTATTCATTGGGTCATAATGAAAACACCATCCAGATTTACTAAGTCAATTAAAATTTAACAAGTGGTTAATTTTTTATAAAACACTAGGTTTTATTCTTTGGTATATTCAGACAAAATTTTCAAGAATAATTGCCTTTAATTGTAAAGGTAATAAAATGATCGTTTTCATAAATGTAAGGTAATTATTATTTTTCTAGGACAAGTACTTTTTCTAGGATGCATTTTATACCTAATCTTGAGTATAGAATGAACTATACCTTTATGCAAGGATGGCAAAATTAGGTTTACAGTTATATGACAAATAATACTATAATTTACAATACAAGAATAAATTCTGGGTTTGGGCTGTTCATTACCATCAACTTACATTTGCCCACCCCTGTATTTATCTCACATCTTATTGAATGATAAAATACAATATGATACCTGAATAGGGGCAGAGTTAAGAGGGTCTAAATATTAAAATATTCATTTTTATTTTAAAATTTTAAAAAGTATGTTTATGAATATTACAGATGAAAAATTCTAAGTTATAGTAGTACTACAATTATAATTAGAATGCTTAACATGCTTTAACAATTAAATGCCAAAATTTTTCATAAAGCTTTTTGGCTGTTCCTTCATTGCTGGCACACCAGCCTAACTTAGTTGGCCTATGTTATAATATAATAGTAAGCAAATAAAAAACAAGATAATTTTTCTAAATATAATTGCAACATAATGAAATTATGTCTCATAAAATCATAACATATTTCCTTCCAAGAATTGTCATAAATGATCTGTCATGAAAGCAAACTTTTAATATGTAAGTATTTATTTTAGTCGACTTTTTGAATCAACATAATGTTGAAGTATATATATAGATATAGATATAGATATAAAATGGGTTTAAGAATTTTCTCATATTTTAATAACATTGAAATTAAAATGTAAACATGTATTATTACATTAAATATTTTTTAAAATAGAAAAATGATGAAGATGCTGCTTAGTTATCCTTCTAGTGAGACATTTCATTCCTCATAGCAGTCACTGGTACTGTTCTTAGAGGTAGCAGCCACTTTCTGACTTTTATTTATTTTAACTGCCATAGGAGAACAAAATACTAATCTATTATTTAATAATACATCATTCTTTAATATTTTCTAATATTTATTGGTTTAGTTGACAATAAGAATTATTTTAGTTTACATTTTAATTATTTATTTTAAATAACCCAGCTTTAAAATGTTGAAAGCAAAAAGACTGTCTAGATCACCAAGTGCAAACAAAAAGGTGAAAAGATATTAATAACAAATTAATTGATTTACACATTGTCTTAATATAGTTGCTGAAATACATTTCCATTTGAATATACAGCAAATTTCCATTTATCCAAAATGGAGAGTAACTTGTTTTCTCTCTTTAAATCAAAGTGACTTATTAATTTAGACTTACCACCAGACAAAAAAAATACCAAGGAATAAATGAAGCTTAAGTTTTAGAATCTCTTATGTGGGTAGTTTTCTGAGTACGAGGTTTGCTTATAGTTGCAGAATGTTCTAGACTGGGAAGTTGGTTGCAATCAGAAAACATTTCTAGTCAAATATTTTAAATAATTGTAATAAAATGTCATGGTTTTCATTTCTGATTTTAAATAAATATTTTACTTTAATATCAAAACTTTATTGTTATGATTTTGTATTCTTTATCCTAAAAAAGTTCTCCCCAAAATATATAAAGGTCCACTAGTCTAGACCTGTACCAGGTTATCTAATATCTCCATATTTTTAAAAGTAATTGGATTGAAAAATATTTTAATACTTATTACTTAAGTAGCAACAAAATTTAATTCTCTGTAATTGCTCATTAAATATTTTGAAATTTCCATAACACTTGGTCATCTATATGTATTCATGGAAAGATACGGACATATAAAAGATATAAAATGTGAACTGTGATAGTTCATATAATTAAGAACTTTAAAAATAACTGAACACAACAAAAATTTTCACTCAGATTTTCACAGATATAAAATAAAAACAAGATTATTAAGTGTTAAAATTATAATAAAATAAAATTTATATATGATGGGTGAACAATAGTAATACAACTTGAAATAATTACACAAGAATTCTATTTACATAAATTGTACTGTAACTTGTCATTGAAAGTGACATAATTACATATTTTATGGGTATTACCAACTAAAAGATAAAACAATAATGATAGATGTTCAGTGCTCAAAATTCATCACTTGGACCACACTGGAACACACGTAAAATAAAAGCGTAGCAAATTTGTAATTTTCTTAACAGATTGTGACATCAGACTCCTTAAGGAGCAAAGAATCTTTTCCCTACTTTTGCGCATCTGTAGTTAAGAAAGTATAAATTGCGAGGGTAAACAAATACTGTGGCATATGTAACATATTTAACTACAGTCCTTTCAATCAATTATAACTTATTTTTATTTATAACCCAAATGTCAAATATAAATAAGCAAACCCAGTTAGTGGGCCAGTTGTTGAATAATTAAAATTTCACATATCAGTGTGAGCGTGTGCACACTTATGTCCTATGTGTTTTGTGTACACTTTTTCTAGTATTCAGATACCTAGTGATTATAAAATTTCTCTCTAGATAACATTTAAAAAGAGAAAAGAGGGCAGAATCATGAACACATTATAGTGTGTTTATTTTTTCATTTTTGTTTGCCAAGAAAATTGCTTTGATTATAACAGTAATAAATTTTAAAGTGTTCTTGTATTTTTATTCCAAGAGCTTTGCTTTAGCAAGATACTATTGCAGCAATAGGATGCAAAAGAAATACATATGAATTGATCATTAGTTAGAGATGAAGTATCATCATATATTTTTATGTGGCAGCTATTTTTCTTTCTATCTTACTGCGGAAGCCCA
Source organism: Furipterus horrens (assembly GCF_987537825.1). NCBI lineage: Eukaryota > Metazoa > Chordata > Mammalia > Chiroptera > Furipteridae > Furipterus > Furipterus horrens. The sequence continues at coordinate 17,581,146 of NW_028327171.1, forward strand.
AATTTGTTCATCTGCATTTCATACACATGATTCATGTGCAAACTTTCATTATTTAAGTCAACCTATTTTCTTGAAGGTAACAGATTTATGAGGTAGGAATGTTATCAATTTCTGTCCAATGAGATGTCATGGAAGTCTGTTGCAGGGTAGTGTGCTTCCTTAAAAAGTTCTATATCTAGAAACATGTGAGGAACAAACAACATTTTATTTTCCCTCTGTAATTGTGTGGACTTGTTTGTGGCATCTTGCAACCACAAAGCAAAATATCCTGAAGACCAAACCAATGCATTGAGTATCAGATTCTATCTAGATAAATGAACAGCATTTCTGATGATGCATGATATTGACAAATAAACTGAATAATATAAATACCTTAGAACTTTTTCTTGTATGTGACAATGAGTGTTGCATTATTTAAACTATTTTAATTCGCACTTTCTGCTACATGGCGACATGCAGGTGAATGTCACCTATTGAAGTATAGCTTAGGTATGCCCTAGTGTGTGTGCATGTGTGTACTGTTCACGTACTATGCTACATGTCTTCTGTTTTCTCTACAGATTTATTCTTTATCTTTCTCCATTTTTTTAAATAACAACAAAAATTGTCCAGAGGAAACAACCAAAATATAATCAGAAAGAAGATATGGTTCATATATATAATGGAATACTACTCAGCCATAAGAAAAGATAAAATACTGTCATTTGTGACAACATGAATTGATCTTGAGAATATTATGCTGAGCAAAATAAGTCAGATGGAAAAAGCCAAGAACCATATGATGTCACTCATGTGGGATATAAAACTGAAAGCAATGAGTAAACAAACAAGATAAACAAAAACAACCATATAGATACAGATAACAGTGTGGCAGTAACCAGAGGGAAAGGAGAAGGTGAAGGAAATCAAGGGTAAAGGGGGTCAAATATATGGTGATGTGAGATTTGACATTGGGTGGTAAACACACAGTGAAATATACAAATGTATTATAGAATTGTACACTTGAAATCTATACAATTTTATTAACCAGTGGCACCCCCATAAGTTTAATAATAAATTAAAAATACAGAGAGAAACAAAAGGAGGTTTAGACTTGTTTGTATGGAAAATAATACAATAATTAATAAATACCAATACAAGAATAAACTCTATGTTTTGCATGCTCGCAACTGTAAACCTCTCCTGCCCCACTCTGTATGTAATTATGAAAAAAAAATCTTTTTAAGTCAGAAAAATTCATACAGTTTGTTTTATGACATTTTTTGGAGCTAAGAATAACTACAGGTTTACTCCACAAACAGATTGTATTAGTACACCAAATCAAGATATTATTTTATGCTCTTTCTTTAACATTCTCCTGAGCCTGAAAGCAAAATACTCCATAATTAGAGTTATATAATCTATGTATATTTCAGAATAATTTTTAAAAGAATTCTCAGAAAATCATTGCATTCCTTTTTAATTTCACATGTTAACCTTGGATTAATATTTCCTTACACTGTAAAAAATATTGTTTTCCTTTTTAAAGAATATAAATTCTTTCCCTTGTGGTCATAGCAGCAAATTAAATCTTCATTTTCTTTTTTTTTTTTTTTTCAGATTTAATGTGTTTTATTGATTAAAATATTACATTTGTGCCAATTTCCCTTCCCTCTGCTCCCCTCCACCCGGTGACCCCCCTCCCTCCAGTTGTCCCCCCCTTTTAGATTATGTCCATTAGTTGTGCATACAGTTCAGAGAAGGAAAACTCTGACTCCAAAAAACCTCCGCTGCCTTGTGGCATACCTCTTCAGGGGAAAGGCTAAGGGAGTAAACCCCGACAGAAAATCCGGAGCCGGAGTCCCTAAGGCGGTTTGACGTTGTAGTCAACACCGGCAACTCCTGCGGCGCACCTGAAGCCAAGCTGTATTGACTCCGTCTTTCCCTTGGACCCTTCAGCTGCGAAGAGAGGGGGGGTCTGCTGCATGGGCAACAGCAGACCCTCCATATCACCCTGCCCAGGCTCTGTAGCTTCAGTTTCACTGGAGAGGACACTCCAGCGTCATCGCAAGATGTCGATTCAACACGGGAGGAGACAGATACCGTGTCACTCCCGAGTTGGACTGCACAGCCATTCTCGGCGGTGCAGATAGACTCTTAAGAAGCTACACCATCGTCTCTCGAGACGGACGGCTGCCGACGACGACGACAGTTCCTCCCAACCTCTCTCCGTCTATTCCATTCCCTCCTACCATGATCCCCAATTCCTATATCATCTCCCTCCCTCTCCCGACTCCCCCTCCCTGTTGACCTCCCCCCAATATGCTTCCCGTACCCACAGTTCCTTTACCACTCTCGTTGCCTGTTTGGTTTGCCTTTGTTTCTTCTCCCTAGCTTCTGTTTTTTTTAAACCAGTCCCTTTAATATCTCATATAACAGTGGTTTGGATCTAATGAACTCTTTCAGTTTTATTTTGTCCTGGAAACACTTTCTCTGTCCTTCTATTCTGAATGACAACTTCGCTGGATAGAGTATTCGTGGTTGTAGGTTTTGGATTTTCATTACTTTGTATATTTCTTGCCAGTTCCTTCTTGCCTGTAGGGTCTCCCTTGAGAAGTCAGCTGATAGTCTAATTGGGACCCCTTTGTACATAATTCTTTTCTTCTCTCTTGCTGCTTTTAAGATTCTCTCTTTATCTTTAATTTTTGACATTTTGATTATAATGTGTCTTGGAGTGGTTCTCCCTGGGTCCAGTCTCTTGGGAACTCTCCTTGCTTCCTGGACCTGCAAGTCTATTCCCTTCCCCAAGTCTGGGAAGTTCTCCTTTATTATATTTTCACTCAATTTTTCAAGTTCTAGTTCATCTTCCTCACTCTCTGGCAAACCAATGATTCTTATGTTGGGCCTTTTATAGCTGCCCCAGAGGTTTCTGATCCTCTCATTGTTGCTTCCCATTTCCTCTCGCTGCATTGGTTGACTGCTTGTTCCTTCTCCATATTCCAGTTTGTTGAAATGAACTCTGGATTTTTTTTCCTCACCATCTGTCTCGTATGTGGTTTTGTTCCTTTCGTTATGAATGTTTTTCGCTTCTTTCTTATCTTTTTCCTGCTCTTTTGTGAATTCTGTAAGCCACCTGATAACAATGGCCCAGAACTGAGCCTCTGACAGGTTTCTTATCTGTTCATCTGTCAGGTTCTCTATCTGCTGTATGGTGAGTTGTGTTACCGGGATTTCTATAGTTGTCTGCCTCATTTTGACAGATGCGTTTTGTTTTCTTGGGCCAGCTGTAGGGGGCAGCGCCTGTGTACGCGTCACAATTCAGCGACCGGCGCCTGTCGGCGACCTATTTCGCAGCCCTGTGGTGCTTTCTTTGGGGGTGGGGGTCCAAGATGGATTCACACAGTTATTCAGCTAGGAGACCGGGATCCGTCCTCCCGCCCCCCTGGGTCTCACTGTTCAAGGCGATGCGGTGGCTGCTCTCCCCAGCGTTGGGGTCGCGAGCTGCCGGGGGTTCGACTGCAGCCGGGGTTGTTCTCCCCGCCGCTGTCCCAGGCGCGACCGCAAACAGCACTGCCCTCTTTAACTCTTACCTGCCCAAATGGCACCGCTGGTTTATAACTTCATATGTTGGGCTTCCGTGTAGTTTTATTTTCTGGAATTTCTAGTTATCCTTTGTTTTGAAGTAGTTGTATTCCTCTCTAGTTGTAGAGGGAGACCTAGCGTGTCCGTCTAAGCCTCCATCTTGGCCGGAAGTCCCATTTTCTTATTCTCAATATTTCTACAATTTGAATTCACCCACCTATTGTATATACTTATACAATATTAGACTTTTTCTTAGACAAAAAAACCCTAGAAGCTATCAAAAACAATGTAGAAATTAATTCTATAGCACCCATTGTCTAAAGATCATTCACCTTTGGTTTAGATACTTTCAGTAATAGAATATGTTTTCTTTTGATTATGTTATTTCTAATGTCTGAATCTATGTGAACTATTTTTTTAATTCTTCTAAACCAAAAGTTATTTTTAATTAATATCCAGTTATTTTGACTTTGTATAATGCTATCAGGTATAATAACTCAATGTTTCTCATAAATGACACCCCATCACATGTTAACAAGTAAGTTTTATATTTATTTTTCATCTTTTCTTTCTGAAAATATTATGTTATATTTTTAAAGTAATGTATAGAAGCAACTGGCAAATATAAACATTAAAATATTACTCACAAGCTTAATTTTCATTATTTATTCATTCCTCACACAAAAAATTTTCTAGATCCACATCACTGTACTTTGTACACAATATTAGAACATCCATTCTTTGTGTGAGGCTTCAAATAAAAGAAGTTTTTTTTTAATGTTATACAGTTGACAAATGACAATCTAACTGTAAGTATCAAGTGTCTCAGACTGGCTTTCACATGAGTCAGTTAATTTCAATCTTGTTCCTTTCTTTTTTTTCTACCTCAAAAAGCTTACTTATCTTTTTTATCAAACTAGAAAGACTTTTCTTTCCTCTTTAATCAAGTACATTCTCTATATCCTTAAACAATGAACTCAAGTCATATTTCCTCTATTAATACATGTATTTACTACACGTATGTGAAAATATTCCTTTTTTGAAGACCCATTGTTCTTAAGCCTGAATTCTATCTTCTCTCTCATCCCCTGCAGTTTTTCTTCCGCCCACCACTTGTTCTCTCTCCCTTTCCCTCTTTCTCTTTACTGCTATCTCTGCTACCCCTATCTGATTCTTTCTTTCTCTGTTGAAAGATTTTTTGATGAAAGGAACTAACCTCATGTTTCTTTTACCACCCCATTTAAAATGATATGGCCCTAGGTCTCAAATGAATGCTCAAAAAATATCAGTAACTATAATAATGACTAAAAGTCTTTGCATTTATGGACCAAAAAGAATGTAATTCAGAAATAAGAAACTTGGAAATAAGTTTCTTCAAGGTTCTAGTCTATTAATGTGAAAAATTCTGGCATTTAAGAAATTCATTTATCAAACAAACAAACAAAAAAAAACAATTACTTAATGCTTTGGAGCAGTGATTAAACTCTAGGGTCCCTAAAAACTGTAAGGTGAGACCTTTCATTCTGACCTAAATGTAGGGCAATTGATAAACATGATGGCTTGGGACAAAGGTCACTTGGCTTAAGTACCTTTTCACATTTATACCATCATTTATGCAAGGAGACTTCCTCTAATCTGTTAGAGGGACCCAGTTAACTCTGCCTTTAAGTATAGGTGAAGAGCCAATTTTTTAACCATGGGGAAAAATCAATTTATATTCATAGAATAGGATCAGCTAATAATGCATTTTCTGCCTGGTAGATGTTATGAGTTAAGTACTCTATTGCATGTATCTCATTAAGTGCCACCACCTCAAATGTCATTTAGGTAAGTAGTGATATTGGAAGTCCTCCAAAATGCAAAATAGGTGTAGGTAGCTCATAAGCTGAGTCTGGAAAAATGCTAACATTTCTGCTAAGTCTGCAAAAATGTTCATGCATTTGATCTAATTTTAAAGATGTTCTATACTTATGTTTTAGGTGTAGTTCTCCTAAACAGAATGATAAGTTAAATGATTACGTAAGATAATTCTTCCTTTAAGTTTTGAAATATTCTCTACTTTTATAAAAATTATACTAATGCTATTTTCAGAATTACAGTCTGTAAGGCATGGATGAAAGTTTTATTTTCACTGGAAGAATGAAGAACGTAAAATAATTTTCCATATTCAAATCCAGATTTTTGTAGGAATACTAATGGAAATTAATAATAAGAAAATTATAAAACCTGACAAAAATAAAAGACATATAAATAAAATAAACCCCAACATACAAACAATAGAAATGTACCATCAATAGTATTCAATGAGTGAACTACTGAAGGCTATGTGTCAGCAAGAAGGAAAAAGGGTCCAGAGGAAAGGATTATAAAGCAAGAACAATGATCAGTATGGATATGAACAAATGAATTGTTAATCTTGCTGGTTTGTATCTGCATATACAAGAAATATTTGTAGGAATAGATTTTGTGTCCTAGAACAAAGATGGCAGATAACGTTGACTGAATAGTGTTGGCTATCTGTCCTACATAATAAGAAATAAGATGGAGGCCAAGGATTCTGGGATTCTCCAAAACTCCAGAAAAAAATAGACCAAAAGGATGCATGCCCAACCTGCCAATAGCAGAAGCCATATATTACAGAGAGCCGATCCATTTTGCTGGAGAGGCATAAACTGAGCCATTGGAAAGTTGGAAAGTTGTATGTTAGTTGTAAGTTGATTATGTCTTTTCTGCCATAATAATGCCAGATTATTTTCTCACTTTCTTTGGCTTCTATCTCCCAAGTTTATCTGAGTTTCACTTTTGTGTCATAGTCTCTTCTGGTTTCAAAGGGCCTATAAAGAGCAGATTTGAAAACCCACAATTGCATTTGTCGAGGAAACGTGGTTGAGGTCATTGAACATTATGTCATTCGTTGTCACTGATGTATAGGCCCACAAGATAAAAATAAATAAATAAATAAGCCCCTGGAGGAACCTAATGTTTTTATTCTGTAAGCAATGAAAATAGCATTACTATTTTTATTAACTTTTTTATTTAGATTGCCAGCGGGCTAAAATTCAAATATGTGTTTCAGCCACAGCCATTCTAACCCCCATCTCTCTCTCTCTTTCTCTCGTTGGGTGTGAAACTTCTACTAATCTGTGCTTTGTGCTTCATTCTGCTCTTCATTTATTCATTCATTCTTTTTTTTTTCTATATAAACTCTTGAAACCATTTGTGGCATAAAATTGAGTTATTAATGGGTGAATTCACTTTAAAATTCATTTAAGAGAATAGGAAAAGGTTGAAATCCCCATCACAAGAAGGATCTTGAGGAGGAAAAGCTCACAATTTTAAGCAATAGCTTCATGGTGAAATTTTGTGGTTGCTAAAGTCAATCACTTGCTGCAGCTACTTTGTTGGGGATCAAGCCAAGAATTCATATGCAGTCAAGAATACAAGTCACCCCATAAGTGATGTCAGATACAATATACTAATAGCAACTCATATAAAATAGTTTTAACTGAAGTATATTTTATCTCTCCTGAATGAGGGTTCCATCCTAACTTACTTCCATTTACTGAAGTTTGGAAATTCTGTGCTGAATTTTATGCCTGTTTCTTCGTCTCTGTGTCCTCTCAATTGGTCCTCTTCAGTGCCTCACTTCCTGTTTGTTTTTCAATTCCATCACCACATCCATGAGCACAAACATTGTGCTTCTCTGTCAGATTAGTGTAGTGGCTCCCTAACACATCTCCTGCATCTGATCTCAATTCACACTGTATATTGCTTCCAGACTCATCTTTTTAAAGAACAGCTCTCAATAATTCCCATGTAACTCAATGATAACCTGCTCTTTCCATACACATGATCTTTCTGTTCCTGGTATAAATGGCTTCTTTGTGTTTTACAAATAAATTGTACCTCCTTCTGACCCATCTCATCTCAGATACTTTCACACTCTCTTTCACCCCCAGGAAGACTGTTCTTTCAGAAACCAACATGCCTCTTTCCCTCACATTGCTACAGATATGTTTTTAATTATTTTTTCTTTCCCTGAAAGGTCTTCTCTGACCACCTTATGCACATCAGCATGACTGCTCTGACACTTCCATACTTTCCTGTCGGAGAACACTTGCCGTTAACTAACAGGTTAAATGTTTTGTATTTGCTTATTTTTGTGTTCAGTAAACAGATATTATCAATGTTATTGTTTCCAAATTTCCATCTTTCTGTCTCTATTCACATCTTTGTTTTTTCAGGAAAAATTTGTTGCAGAGCAGGGTCCCCCAAATACCCCAGAGCCTGTGGTTGGGGAATGGGGAAAGGGGACAGCTTTCAAGATGCCTTTGCATATTTATAGCTGGTAGTGTCTTAGTTATGCAAATGGCTTTGGTTCTTCCAAGGCCCCAAGGAGACAGGAGGGGTTTTGACCATGGAATGGTGAAGAAAGAGCACACAGGGCCTGCACAAGGTTCTGGGAATGTCAGAACTGGTTACCACACCCACTGAGTCATAAGCCATGGTCACGGATTTAAAAATAAGTTGTCAGCCATTTGCAGAGGTTGATCCATGAGGCTTTGAAGGAAAGGAAGAGAACCATGCGTGATCCAGTGCAACATGGTACATGCTTTCCTGGACTGTTATACGGATGCTGATGACATCGTACCCCAGATCCTGAAGGAAAGAACTGACAGATAAGGAATGGGAACTATTGGGTTTGGTTTTGACTTATAGCCTTTTGGGGAGCAAGGGAAGTGCTGGGTCCCATGGGAGAATAGGGTTCTGAGCAGGAGTCTTCACTACCCTTCCCGGGTTGCAATATTATAAATAAAGATCTGTTTTCCTCAACACTAACTATTGGGTTTTTACACCAAGGAGCCACGTGAAAGAATCCCTTTTCACTTGATAATAATATCACAATTCTTCCTGTTTTTATTCAAACAAGCCCTGTATTTTCTTACTTTTATACCTTTGTCATATTTTACTTTATTTACTAGTGTCTTCTCTAGACATTGCAACTTATTGGAATTATTTTTATCCTTCAAGTCAACTTTCTTGATGAAACTTTTCCTGATTTTTCTCACCAGTGTGAACACACATTCCCATAATATTCAATATTATAAGATGTATTGTATCACTTATTGTTTTATAATAATTTCTGACCTTCTTTATGCCTTTTAGGAGATTATAAATTCCTTGGCAACAAGGCAGAGCACTAAATTTAGTTATAATTCTTGGCACTTCTAAGAAAAATGATAGTATTAAAATGAATCTAAAATATTTGCTCAGTAAGTTACAGGGAATATAGCTGTTTAATTTGCAATGTTATTTTAAACACTATAGGAATATATTAAATTGATACTTAAATTCTAAATTGAAGACTTTTTAAGGATTGATATTCAACAACTTATTAAATAGTTACTAATTTGCATTGAATCTCAACCAGGGATTGTGAGAAAAATATATGCACAACATCACAATCTTGTGGTAGGCAGAAAAGAACATCTCTCCAAACATGTCCAGGGTCTAATATCTGAAACTTGTGAGTATGGTACATTATATGACAAGGGGGACTTTGTAGATATAACTAAAGTTATGTACCTTAAAATAAGATTCCCCAGGATCATTGCAGAGAGAGAGAGAAAGAATCTCCACAATGAGCCTGTGAAGTGGAAATCACTCTTTTGCTTTTTCTCTAATGTCTATCATCCTTTCTATATGGAACCAGCCCTATTAGATTACGATCCTATGCTTAAGACCTCATTTTACCTTGGGAACATCCCTGAAGTCCTTATTTACAAATAAAACTTCAACATATTAATTTAGAGGGACACAAATCCATCTGTATCAACCAAATTTGTGTAGTTATTGCATTTTGGATGTGAGAAAAGTAAGTCGATGATGATTGGAATATTTTTGACCTAAGAAATTGGAATAATTGAATTTTGATGAACTCAGATGAGGAACAATGTGGGAAGAGAAGTGAGTGTGAGAAAGTGCATTGACTTGATTTAGTTATATGTATTGAAAAGAAGATATTGAGTAGGCAGTGAGATATATGAGTGGAATACAATGGGATTTCTGAGCTGCTGACATAAATTTGTGAACTGTCAAAGTTCAGAGAATAGTTACAGTTTCCAGATGTCATAGAATCATCAATAGATTGAGAGTAGATATAATTGGAAGAAGTAGGTAGACTTTTCCTTGGAAAACTTGGGTGATATGAGGTCAGGTATGTAAGGAAGAGCCATTAAAAGTGGTTATGAAGGAATGGCCGAACAATGAAGTCACAGTAAACCAAGGAAACGTGAAGGCAGCTGGAGAAAGTATTTCAAGAGAAGAAAATTGTCAACTCTCATTTTTTAATTTTTATGCATCTTTAAAATTGTATATGTCATTTTTCAAATATTTTAAGAAGTATTTATGTTCTCATAATAATCTTTAAAAGTCTAAATAGTTTTTTATGATCAAAACAGATGTAATATATTTTTACTACTGACAGATTGTTTTATTATAAAATTGTTTTATTATAAAATTTTCCAATGTTAAAGAACTCCCCAAAATTTTATTGACTAGTTTTTATAGAAATAGTGCTAGGAGAAAAAAAATGAATCATATACCTATTAAATATCCTGTTAATACAAATACTGATGTGCTGTGCAGGATACTCTTTAATATTCAAACATGACTTAACTTTTTATTTAACATTTAAAGTCTTAAAAATACTTTTGTATTGCTTTGTTATCCATAAATCATGGTAATCAGCATTTAACACTTATGGTGATAAAATTGAGAAAAAATCTTCTTATAACTAAGATAGATTGGCACCTTTTGATTCAATACATACTAATAATATGTCAACTGAACTTCTTAATAATTCTGCAAATACAACAACCTAATATAGTACAAAAGAGAGGTGAATATAAATTCATAATTTGCAGTTGGTATTTCATAATAAAAGCACATATTCTCAGTAATATTTAAATGTTTCTATAAAAGGTTTTTCTATTGCAATATTTCTATCTGTTGTATTTATAAAATTATTATATGTTCAAGAAAGCTCATCATATTTTCCCTTCTTACATGATTTTCCCCTACATATATATGCATATTTAAAAATATATATATATATTTAAAAAGCAAATGATTGACAAAATGGTGACCCTTGTCACCTTTTGACTATAAGAAGAATGCTGGTGTTACCAAGTTGTATATAGCTTGCTTACTTATGAAATCTTGGGATATAACTACCTCTGAATGAATGAGATTGTTTTTAGTTAGGTAAGAAGTGGAAGTAGAAAGTGCTGTATATGTTTTACTTTACCCTCTTATGTCCTTCACAGTGGCTCTGTATTTCCAGTCATCATTTGAACATAAATTGCATAAACCAAGGACATTTTTTTTCTCTCTACTATTTTTAGTTAGTAAAAAAATATTTGTCATAAACCCTGGTTGCTGTGGCTCAGTGGATTGAGCGTCGGCCTGCGAGCCAAGTGTCGCTGGTTTGATTCCCAGTCAGGGCACATGACTAGGTTGCATGTCAGGTCCCCAGTTGGAGGCGCAAGTGAAAGGCAACCACACAGTGATGTTTCTCTCCCTCTCCTTTTCCCTCTCTCTAAAAACAAACAAACAAACAAATAAATAAATAAACAAACATTTGTCATAATTTCTTCAACTGACTTCCATTAGCTTAAATCTGGGACGCATATTCCTATTTCTATGCTGATCACTGGAAAACATGTCACATTCTTTGAACATACATCTCTGAAGGGTGACCATGCACCTCACAATTGAGTATCTTGCTTTGAGATGCCTCAATCCTTACCAAATAGATTTTTGAGGCCACATGGACGCACCTGAATTAATTCTACATTAGAATTTTATACTTTCACACATCGCTCCTCTTTACATTAGTTTTAAAATCTGGAAGCACTATGCTTTTTGAGAAAGTCAAGGAAAGATTCCAAATGTAAATATTAAGTTGTTAATTTTATTTTCAAACATGCTGAGCCTTAAGTAAATAATGCACATTATAATCTTTTCATGTCCTTGAAATTGAATTTAAGAAGTCTTAGACTCATTATGTCAACCTCAGTAGAATAATTGTCTCAAATTTTAATGCCACTATCCAGAAGGGAACTTCAATAAAAAATAAAAAATAAAAAATACTTTGGCTATATTTAACTAAATTAAGCATTGAATAACACAGACAATCTCTTAATAATAGCTGGATGAGTTCAGCATTACCAATAGCTCCCCCAGTTAATCACAGAGAAAGTGGTACACATAATTATGTTACTTTTATCATCTCAACACATATAAATGTGTATTTGTCATGAATATTACATATAGGAAAAGACAAGAACACGAGGTAGAACTTTTCTTCTCAGGAAGGATGAAATTTATTCTCTCCATATACTAATTCTGAAAACATATTTGGTCTATCAGAATTATTATTCCGTTGTTATTGATGCCACATTAGTTTTTATTCTGTTTTTCAAAATGTGTTATATTTCCTTTCATAGTAAGCATTTTCAGCAGAACAAAATTAATATTGGGAATAGATAAAACGTTAAGTCTCTCAAGAAAAGAGTTATGTGCCCCAAATTTTTCAAAGTTATTTTTCCTTTCTGAACACACACACACACACACACACACACACACATCCCTTATGTCATAATCATAAAAAGAACATAGATTGTCTCACATTTGGGACCAATATCATTGTTCAATATTTAACTCACTTTTGAAAGTACACTTTTTCTGCATTAATCATAGAAGTTAGGATACATTTAAAACAGTGTTTCTTTTTCCATGTAGGTGCCCCAGTTTTCTAAAACAAAATATACTGAAGCATTCCAAAAAATGATAAAGAGAGATAGATTTAGCAATTGATCAAAATCCCTGTTATTCTCTTTTAAGAATCGATCTAAAAAAAGTCCCACTGATCATACGTAGATAAAATAGTCACTGCAGTTTTTAAACAATTAAACCTTGAAAAAACTAATTGACTAGCAATAATGGAATTGCTAGATATTAAGGTACACAAGTATATGGATGTATCTGTATGAATCTACACAAGAATTTTCATAGCTGATGCACAGACTCAGGACTAGGATAGCGCTCAACCGTCTGGGTTAAGAGTAATGACTTAGACTAAAAATGAGAATGGGATACTTCTTTTCTACTACTTGAAAATTTTCAGCGGTAATAGTCGTTCTGCTGAAATAATTTAGGGTGCTTTGAGTGACGCTTTAACGGTAAAGCGAGAGAAGTGTGATTTACCCATGAGTCAGTTTTGTTCCACTTATATTTTAATTTTCTTTTCTTTCTAAATGACTTCCATTTATTTGCCCCTCTTTCAATTCTACTTAGAATTTAAGAAGTTTTTTTTTTTATTATTATGAATTGCTAATTTGCATTTTACTCAACTGGTGTTTGGCCAAGCATCATTGACAGAGTCTTTTTTGCCGAACTTGTTTCTTTTTTTTTTTGTAGCAGCTTTGGTATGTATGAGAGTCTAACTAATAATTCCCAGGGAGCTGTATCAGAGCTCAGGCTCTTACCCCATACGTCTCTTACACCTTTGATCTGGCGCATGTCTTAGGTGATGACATGTTCTGGAATTAATTTTATCCTAAAGTTTAAATATAGTCATAGTGATCCTGGAACGATCATCTTCCAGCAACATTGACGCTTGTGATTAAATTCAGGGACAGGTGTTTTCTTAGACAGGAAAATGAAACAGAAAAAAAAAAAAAAAACCTTTAAGGCTCTTGTTATATAGAGTACAGAATAAATTTCTGGTTAAAGAAATATTAGTGATAATTTTCACTATCACCTTCTGTTAGAGCAATTGGGTATGTGCAATCTCACAGCTTTAGTATACATCCAGATTTCCTCTTTTACTCTACAACTTTGTACATATTATATACTTTGTTTATTGTAACTCGTAATTAATGCCTCACTTTTTTTTTTTGAAAATCATTTATTTAACCTTTGCTGTCATGAGTACATCCTTTCAGAACTCTTCTATTAGTTTCTTTTACCAAGAATATTCATTCCTGATTTATGTCACCAGCAGCTATAAATAACATTAAGAGAGAATTTTTCAACTTGGTATTCATGCAGGTATCTCATGAAAAACAAGAAGAGATTAATAGGAGAAAAGCACATTTATAAAAAATGAAAATATTAATCTTATGTAACTAGATCCAATTTATTTATATCTCAACAAGAATCTATAAATTTAAGAGAAAACTAAATATTTTCTGCATTATTGAATAAAGACAGTTTCTTCATCAAGGATAATAATATGGAACTGAAGTCTTAGTATATCTCATCTTTTTAAAACACAACACAATCAGTAAAATTCCCTTAGAGATCATTCTCTATAAAGACTGTTGCTGCTTGAATACTTCCAATTTCAGATAAAAATTATATTTGAATTTGGAAATATTCAAGCCATGAAATATAATATGGACACTGTAATAAAACTAAGTGTCTTACTATATTTAGTGACCATATTTAAAAGTTCAGAATAACTAAAATTAAGGAACACATTTAAAAATCTACTTTAAGAAATAAAAGACAGAGAAAAATCTCTGTCATCATTTGTAGTGTTATTATTTCACCAGTTTTTTCAAATTTTGAAAATAATAATGTTATTTTTTATAGGTATTAATTCAAATTACAATTATTTCAAATCAACTGTTTTTCATACATGATTCATTCGAGTTAAATCACCAATAGTGCACATAATGTAAAAATACCTGAAACTTTACCATAAAGTAAATATAAAAGATTATGTCAAATTATATATTTGATGACATATTTTGGAATTATTAATGATTTAGAAAAATAGTAAAGAAGTAATAAATTTGACATCATATATTCCTAGAAAATTTCGACTGTAATTATTCCATTATGTATTTGGAGTTATTGAATATGTAAGACTTTTCATAACTGGTTTCCACTACTTATTTAACATGCGATGTAAGATAAAATATTTTCTATAATTTTTGTCCTCTATTTATTAGTTATCACAAACATCTACTGATTCTTCAAAAGCTGGATTTAAAATACATTTATAGAAACATATCTGACTTATTATTCTTCACTTTCCATAACCAGTAGTATATAACTTACTCCAAAAATATGACTTAAATAGTTTCTGACACTATGACAGAGTAATATGGACTACTAGCATCTTCTTGCTGACCTACATCTAGAGAATTAAAAAAGGGGCAAAAATATGAAAAATAAGCACAGACTTCTTATGACTGTCTGTGGAAAACCAGACCAACAAAACGGCATTGGCCTGGTCAAGCTAGCATAAAGTATTAAAATAAAATGGAGTCCTCATGTTAACCAAGATGGCTGCCTGTCAGTCATGACACTTTGATTCAAGAGGGAAACTACCTAAGTTATGCCAGACATATCTGGCAAGGGGACACAGCTAAGATATCTGCACACATGATCAAAACAGCCATGTCTACAGAGCAGGACCACCAATATATAGATTCCTGGATAAATTCCATACTTGGCATCAGGGGTGCCAAGACATCAAAAAGACCCAGGAGAGTGAAATACACCACTTTCCAGTATAACTGAAGTAGATTCCAGATCACTGCTGAAATAGCTGAGCTCCACACACCAGAGCACTGCTCCATGCCATGCTGATATCCCTTGGCATCGGCCACCAGAGGCTCTGCCCTACTGGACTGAGAACTTGCCTGCCCTGTTGCCCACCTGACTCTGAAGATCTTTCCTTGCAAGATGTTGATGGCTCCCTTGCCTACCGGGCTGTCTCCTAGACCTGCAGACTGAGACTCTGAGACTCAGGTTTGTTATCCCCCATCGACTGTTGTGGGCTTGTGTTATAATTCTCTTAGACTGTTAGAGTATGAAAGGATATTAGTGTGTGCTGATGTTCTACTTTGAGTCAACCTGCATTCAGTAAAAGCTGAGTGAATAACATTACATAACATCTATTACTTGGTGCTGGGCTGCTCAGCAGGCAGCTAACCAAGTAGCTGCCCAGCTGACTTGTAGGAAAGACTGTCTAAAAACCCATGCTCATGGCACTTTCTTAAGGCTAGTTAATAAAAATAGCACTGGGCTAGTTGTAGGGTGAGTTACAAAGACTCTGAGGCAGAAAAAGGTTGAGGTCTAGGGAAGAGATAGAGCTTGTAAAGATATTTGCCCCTTCTATGTGTAATTTAAGGGAGAAATGAACACCAAGCCACTCTGGATCCTGGGACCTGACTAAAGTAAAGGTGCACTGCAAGTTTAGCAATTTCTGAACTAAAGCCACTTTCTTCTGCTTCTCACTTCAAATGTTAAAGATCAGTGTATTACACTGGCAGCTTTATCAGTTTTTTAAGTTCAATTAGAATTTACATCCAATATTATTATGTATTAGTTTCAGGTATATAACACAGTGGTTAGACAGTCATATGGTTTATAACCCCCCCCCTTGATATTTCTAGTACCCGCCTGGCACCACAAAAAAAGAAACTGTGTAAAGGAACAGGACCTTAGGCAGAACCACCAGTAGAGACCCAAAAGGATATCACTCCCTAAAGTGTAGGAACAGAAAAGGAGTGTGAAGCCCAGACTAACAGAGCCTCCATACCCTGAACTGCTTACTCTATATTCCACATCCAGGACGAAGGGAAGAACCCCAAGCTATGGTAAAGATTTTAGGCTCTTACCTTGGGCACATATTACCATTTAATATAATTCCTGAGAAATATAACTTATCTGAGAAATATTACTAGGCACATATATTGGTTACCTACGAGAGATAAAGAAAATTATTAAGCCAACAAAATAAAAGTAAAACGTAGTCATCTAAAATGCTCACAGAGCTATAGGTAATTAGAAGCACAAATTACTAAACATGAAAAATATGATTTGTGTTACAAATACAATAAATGAAGTAGTAACAAAATGATTATAACCCAAGGGCAATTTATCTGACAATACCTATTTTAATGTTTAAATTCATAAATAAAATAATCAAGTCAATAAAAATGAAATATTAGATAATTTAGACATCAATTGAACAAATCACACTGATAAAAAGTTATATTTGTTTAAGAGTATAAGGAATGAATGACATAAACATAGGGGAATTTTGAATGATAGAAAAGCTTCGTATCTAGCTTAAGGTGTGGATACATAGATGCATATATTTACTTCAACTCATTTAATTATAAACTTAAGATCTGTACATTTACTATATGTAAACCCCAGCTCAATAAAATATATTATTAAAAATAAACTAAAAAATTTTTATATCAAGATAAATAAGTAATTAAAGAATTCAAATATAAAAATTAAAATATGCAAATTGCTTCCAGAAACAACAAGAATATGGAAATAAGAATCTGACCTTTCAATAAATGACAGATAATGAGAAAGTCTAATATACATATATTTGGACTTATAGAAGAAAGAATGAAAAATAGGACAGAGAGAGGCAACACTGGGATAAAAGATAGTAGCGCATGTTCCAGATAGATGACACACTTTAACTCAAATACACAAAAATATCTATAAATACCAAGTAGGGTAATCAAACGAAATTGTATAAAGGCTTAAGAGAATATAAAAGGGTATATAAAGGTGTTGGGGAAAATATAGTGTACCTTTAAAGATGAGTTATACTAAGTTTTTCAAATCAAAAATATCAGAAAACAATGGGATTCTATCTTTTGTGGTAAAATTCCATAAATTTCTTGAAATACTAAGGACTTAGCATTTGTACATTTTCCACACAAATATCAATCTGCTATGGATTTTCAGATGAGGAGGATCTCATTCAAGCAGTAAAGTAAGGATTCCAGCTACTTCCACACCAGCCATCAGAGCACAAAGGAGAATGGAGGATTGACTGTAAGCAGTATTTAGTTTCGGGTTAAGACTTTAAGTGGTACACACGACTTCTGCACACTTTACAAAGGCTAGGATTAGTCACAGGGTCTCAGCTACCACAGTGATGATTGGGCTATAGTATGTTAAAGAGGAAATGGGTATACTTAGTGCAGGTTCAATCACAGCCTAAGTAGTTATAAATGAAAGTACAGTTTATTGAGAAGAATAACACAAAGGAGCTTGTTTGTGCGGGGAAAAATTTGAGACATAGATTTTGAACACATAAATCTTGAGAAACATATTAAATGTCCAAGTGGAGATGTTGACAAGGCATTTGGATGTGTATGTATCTACATGTAAGGGAAACTGGACAGCTTATAAAATCAGGGAGTATCCAGCACATAAATGATATTCAAAATAACTCATAGAGTTAACATTGAAAGGGACGAAGAATGAAGATGAAATCAATATGTTCCAATGTTCGAGTCAAGAGAAATGAAATTTTAGTGAGGTCATGTGCAAGTTGTTTGTTCATTATTTTATTTTATTTTTTTAGTAAAATAAGAAGCCAGATAATCAGTTGAGAGTGAGGTTCAAGCAGGAGGCACCTGAAGAGAGGAGTGCTAAATAGAAAAATGGAAGAGTAAATGGACTTTCAGAAAAACAGCAGAAATGGGCATCAGCAAGGGCAGAATTGAAATCGGCATTTCTAGATTCAAAGTAAGACTCAGCACAGTTTGTATGTTTTAGTAACCATACACACTGGCTGTCCTACTGAGGACACGAATTGGGCTTTTTCAGGCTTGCATCATGACAACAGTGGTTTGTGGTAAGGTAGTTGTGGTTGCATGCAAGTGAGGTTTTATAATGATGAAATATAGGATCTAAGCAGCAAAAAGACAATTCAGAGTTGAAGGACCTAAGCTGTTACGTAGAGAATTAGAATGTTCAAAGAATGAATGCAGGAAACAAACAAACAAAAAATGTCAATAGGATAGACAGGGTTTAAAACTTCATCACTATACATAAAAAATGAGAACTTATACTTTTTTCATTGATGGAATAATTTAACATTATGATTTGTTTTTCCTTTTTCCACTGATCAATAGATGAAATGTAATCCTTATAACATAATAGCAGGACTTTACTGATGACTTCAAATAGCTTATCCTATAAATTTTATAGATGCTTAAATGTCTATGAATAAATGATCACAAAATCATAGTAAAAAACTATGTATTCTGGTGGTAAAATTAACAAATAATGAAACAATATGAAAGCTTAGCTGCATGTACATATAAAAAACTGTGACATGTGGAAAGTTACACCAAATATCAGTAGGGAACTGGAAAAATATTACCATGTAGACAAAATTAGAGCTACATATTTTTTCTATGCTGTATTAAAAAATGCATGCACCTTGATGAATTTATAACCAGAATGTGGAAGAGAAAACTGCCAGTTCAATCAGAGAAGATGAAGAACTTATTTCTTAAGTAAAATAGAGATTAATATATTAAACAAATACCAAAAGAATATATCTAAGCAAAATATGAAATTTTAATACATACATAGAAATAATAATTTCTGTTCAACAAACAACTGTCCTGAATAAGAGACAAATAACAGTATGAGAAAAAATATTTGCACCATGTAAATCAAAAAACGGATTAATCTCTAGAATATAAAAGGTATTATTCAAAGTAAATATTAGAAAATAGAAAATGGAAACAAGGGACAGACGGACAGTGACCAGAGGGGAGAAAGGAGGGGTAAGGGGGGAAAGAAAGGGAAGGGTCTAGACAAGGAACAAGTATGAATGACCCATGGACATGGACAACAGGGTGGGAATTGACTGTGGGAGTGAGGGGGGCAGTGGAGAGTAATGGGGGGAAAATTGGGGCAACTGTAATAGAACAACAATAAAAAACGAAATAAAAAGAAAAAATTAGGAATAGTGAATGAATAGGAAATTTAGAAGAGGGGAAATCTGTAGATCTGCTAAGTCCATATATGTTTGGAAAACAATTGTGTAATGTATTGCTTGTGGGTGTGTAGAGTCATATAGCCATTCTGTAAGTCACCTCAGAAGAATATAACAAAATTAGGGAATATGCACCCTAGGATCCATCAATCTGCTGCATATCTATAAATACACTTCCTCTGGTCCACAAAGAAACTTTATGGAGATTTTCCTTCGAGTGTAGTTTTGAGTAATTGGCTATTAGGAAAAGCATGCATCTTCTCACTCCAGGAAAGTGCAAGTGGAATGTTATGAATTAACACGTAAAAAAATTAATAAACAGAAGCCTCATTTACAGTGAAGTACGGAGGCCAGAGGGGGCGCTCTCATGCCCGGTTCACATCGCAAAGCACAGCAGGAGGAACGCGGCTTGTAAGAGCCCTTCTCTAATTCCTTTTCTGCTCTGCAAATCATTTTCTCTTCTTTGTTCCAGCGGTCGTGCACGGGGCTTGTCATGGACCCGTGTACCAGATTGCAGTTCCTCGTTGTTTTCACCTAAAACCAGTTTTGAGGGAGAAATAGCTGGCTGACTTTTTGCTCATGGCCCACGTATTTGGGGGCCTGTATGAGGATTCAGAGTAGACCCCTAAAGCTCAGAGGATGCTGAGCAGAGAGGCGTGGCCCCCGCAGAGCCCACTGAGCTCTGTTTGCTCACCAAACCTGGGGTTTGATGGTACGTGTTCTCCTGGATTCCAGCTCTCTTTGCTTTTTGAAACTCTGCAGGCTTTATCTGGGATCTTGTTCAGACATTTTTTATTTTTTTTTGCTAAGACCTTCTTCTGTGAATACTTGTTTTACTCTTTGGCCTGATTCATTTGAGATCAGGCTGTTTCTTGAGACTTTGTTAGCCTTTGGCCAGATTCCTTCAGGAACCAGAGTTCGTTGAAACTCCGCTTTAGCTTCCAGGCTGGCTCCTTTGTTGCTTCTCTGAAATTGCGCTGCTCAGCCTTCCGTTGACCCTTTAAGGCTCAGACTTGTTTCCCTGAAACTGCTGCTTCAAGCCTTCGGCCCAAACTGTTCTTAGTAAAACCGGCTGGTACTGTATTAGCAAGCAGCCTTCTTGGGCCTTGTGCTTCAGAGAAAAGCCTCTGAAAACAGATCCCTGTTATTTAAATACCTTCACAATACTCCCCTATCCAGTCCCCTGGACTTCGGCTGATTTTATACATAAAAACCGTGGATTGTCCTCAGGCATTTTCCCAATTAAATGGACTGACTTGACCAAAGGTAATTTAAAATAACAATGGCCATTACACAGAGCTTATTAAATCTTCAAACTTACTTATTAAAAAAAAACGGAATTGGACTATAGCTCTGAAATTGGCAAAACTGAATAGAATGCCTATCTTGCTCAGTATTTTGATGCTTCCAAACATTACCAGGAGTCTAAAATGGACTCTTTGTTAAGTAAAAATGTAAGATTAACTGAGGCAAACAAGTATTTAAAGAAGAAAAAGAAAAAGAGAGTTTTGAAGCCTTGTGTTTCCTCTCCCAGCTTCTTTGTCTCTGGAGCCATCTTTCTTTTCTGAACGTATCAGTACCTGTCTCTTTAAAATTAAGCTTTCCCGGGATCCTAATCGTCGTCGTAGTCGTCGTCGTCGTCGTCGTCGTCGGCAGCCGTCCGTCTCGAGAGACGATGGTGTAGCTTCTTAAGAGTCTATCTGCACCGCCGAGAATGGCTGTGCAGTCCGACTCGGGAGTGACACGGTATCTGTCTCCTCCCGTGTTGGATCGACATCTTACGATGACGCTGGAGTGTCCTCTCCAGTGAAGCTGAAGCTACAGAGCCTGGGCAGGGTGATATGGAGGGTCTGCTGTTGCCCATGCAGCAGACCCCCCCTCTCTTCGCAGCTGAAGGGTCCAAGGGAAAGACGGAGTCAATACAGCTTGGCTTCAGGTGCGCCGCAGGAGTTGCCGGTGTTGACTACAACGTCAAACCGCCTTAGGGACTCCGGCTCCGGATTTTCTGTCGGGGTTTACTCCCTTAGCCTTTCCCCTGAAGAGGTATGCCGCAAGGCAGCGGAGGTTTTTTGAAGTCAGAGTTTTCCTTCTCCATGTTTCTTATGTAGTCTCTGGACTACAACTGAACTGCAAACCGTAGTCAAGAATTTTGCCAAAGTAAATGAGGATCCCCAAAGAATCACTGAAGAATTTAATACAGTCATTCAGACTCATCAAGCTCGGTTCTGAGGTATCAGCTAGCTCATATGCTGGTCAGTGAAGGCCAGGCTCAGCCTTGGAAGAAAGTGCTGATTGAGAAAACTCTGAAAGGTCTCTAGCCTTACCTCTCTAGGTAATTATGCCATTGACTTGTTTGTTACATGATCAGGCTCATGAAATTGCTCAACATCTTCATAAAATTCAGGCTTGCTTAGAAAAAGCCTGATGAAACTCTTCACAATTATTATAATCAACTTTAGACTATGTTCATTGTTTATCAATGAGAAAGAGTCTGAGGTAGAAAGTAAAAGAAGTGCATTTTGTGATTTCATAGTTGAATGCAATTTTTAAAAAAATTCCTAGAGGTATTGAGACAATTCCCTGAAAAACACTCGATTTAATGAGTTTAACAAATCAGTATCTCTGTAAACACCAGTTTATACTGTATTCCTAGTAATTTTAAACAAGTTATACAGATAGAAATATGGTTTTAATAAAGCACAAACTATATTTTCCTCTATAGAATAAATTAAAATTAGGAATGCTTATATTGGTAGATTTCACTGTACGGTTAATATTGAGAAATATACCAGTGTGTGTTTTTCACTTAGAATCATCCTCAAATAATAAAAGTTAACTTGCACTTTTCTTTTCCACTTTTAAATTGCTTTTTCTCTCGTCTTGAACTTGAATTTAGAAATGGCAGGATCTCAATAGAAGTAGAGGGTAATTTCCCACAAGACCTGGCTAATTTATAGCTTTCAACACACCAATGACCCCTACAATTTGGCAGTTGCTTCATTAATTTCACTACACCTGCTCCATTTATCTTGGAAAAAAAAAAGACAGATAAAGGCACAATCTTCTCTCACTGCAGCTATTGTCAAGAAAAGTTCTTCATGTCTTTCTGAAATAAACTGTAACCAGCATTATGGAGAACAAAAGACAGTAGTGTGAGATGAATGTTCCCAGTTTGTCACTGGGATGGAGAAGGAAAGTTTGGCCACATACTTTTGGAAAAAGTTTTTTCCACTTTGAAATTATATGCCTATCCAAAGACCAGTTTTCATCAGGGCTGCTATCTTATTCATACAATTTATTTTAAAAAATAAAAATATTCTGAAAAAAATTTTAAATAATGTTTTCTGATCTGTAATGTAAATTATACAGTCACCTGTACCCTGATTATCGTCTAGCTGGCTAGCTAGTTAGAAAAAAAGAAAAACCAAACACAGTTATAGGCAACCTAACTTTTCTAGGTTTATAATATCAAGCAACTTATTTTCATGCAATCTTGACTGTAATTTTAATATTTCTAGAACCATTGAAAATATGCTTATATTAACAAGAAGTTCATTAATTAAACACAAAATATTTTAATGTCCATTTAGGAAGTCATTTATTTAGCTGATTGACTAAGCACCTTTTTTATTGTTATTTTATACAGTTATTTTTATCTTCAGATACTGTAGACTCCATAAATACAGACGCAATTAATGTTTTATTCTTCTTTAATGGCAAACAGCTTGAATTCCCAGTCTCTAGTTAATGAGCAGTACATTTAAATATAATAATTAAGAAAATTAATAAAAATATATTGAGCTATTAAGAATGTGCATTATTGACATATAATAAATGTGAATATCAGTTTGAATTAGATATAGGTTTTCTTTCCAATATTATTACTTATTTTATAACAGTATAGATTATTAAAGGTTAGTGATCATTGCAAAGACTGTGGGTGTTTAATGATTGATAAGATCTCCATGTCAATGAGGCCAGGAGAGATATTTAACTTACTTACCTAGAAGCTGTTTCCATTCTTTCGCTACCTGAATATTTCACAGCCATACATGCATGCTTTGATAGTAATGGAAACTGAATGAGAAAATCTTGATAAATGATATCACCTCCATAATTACTAAAAGGGAAACAACTAAAATATCACGAGTCATTGTATAGCTAAGTCTAATTTATTTACCTATAAGAATTATAGAACATAATATTTCATATGCTACAAAATATTTATGGCATATATTATTTTAAGAATAGCAAACAAGTATTGGTAAATAACAAGAAAATATTTTAACATAATAAATATACATGCCTTGATATCACATTACTCTATACTTTCTATTCAGAATTATTTTCTAACTTAAAATACAGTTACTGTTAACTGTAGGTTATAAACAGAAACAAAGACTGAGAAATATTCTTTCATATATAAAGTATGATGAGGCATCAACAACTATTGGCAAGAGGGTGTTGTATCTTATAATTTAGATAAATAATTTTATTATTTAAAAAATTGTGATTTATATAAATGGAGGAATTGTCGTTTTCAGTGTGAGACTAAACTACATTAGAAATACAACTGGGTGACTTATAAATAATTAGCATTTTATGTAGTTATTTCAAAATGTCATTTACTATTTAACTTATATTAAAATGTTCATAAAATATTTTGGCAACAATATAGTACATAGTTAGGTTAATAACTCCCATTGGTATGTCTGGAAGTCATTTTAAATCTAACAGTTTTATATAAAGAAAAATCTAAATCAGGTAAACAACTTATGCAGCAACATTGAGCTACTAGTAGACCAGAATCATGACTAAAATCTAGACTCTAGAATGAGGACTGGAATCTTGGTGTATAACTTATCTATTGCTGTGTAACATATTATCCCCAAACTTAGTCTCTTGGGATCTGGAAGACAAAGCCAGTTTATACCACTAATCTCTCAGTTCTTAACATTTCTTGACATTTTACACTTCCATATGAAATTTGAATGTTTTCTTTTACTCTAGGAGTTTTTCATTTCTTCTCTCCCACCATTTTGTTTGTCCTATTTATGCTTTGTTTGTGTGTGTGGTGTTTATTTTCCTTATGTGTTTTGAAATTGTTCTGATACAGTTTACTTTCTGCTAGGATTCTTTTCCAAGGAGGTTTGCTAATAAATCAGTACAAATATTGTCTATGAGTTGGCTTTTCATTGTTCACAGCCCTTTTATTAATTATATTTTTCCATTACCATTTATCCTTTTTATACTCCACTCCTTTCTGCAATCTCTACACAGCTGTCCATGTCTATGAGTACTTTTTTATTTTTGCTTGACCCCTCCACAGCCGAACCTCCCCTCCCAATAGCTGTCATCCTGCTCTCTATCTATAAGTCTGTTTCCCCTTTGCTTATTAGTTCAATTTGTTCATTAGATTTCAGATATGAGTGAAATTTTATGGTATTTGTCTTTACCTGACTGGTTCACTTCACTTGGCATAATATTCTCCAGGTACATCCATGCTGTGGCAAAGGGTAAAACTTTCTTCTTTTTTACACTCAGGTAGTATCCCATTGTTTTATCCCATAGTTTTATCTGCTCATCTACTGATGGACACTCTGTCTGCCTCCATATTTGAGAACTGTAAATAACACTGCAATGAATATAGGGGTACTTACCTTCTTTCAAATTAGTGTTTCTTCCTTTTCTTTTCTTTTGTTTTGTTTTTTATAAATTCTCAGAAGTAGGATTGCTAGATTAAAAGGCAGTTCCATTTTTAATTTGTGGAGGTATCTCCATACTGCTTCCCTCAGTGGCTCCATCAGCCTGCATTCCCACCAACAATGCTCACAAAAACATTTAGTTGCAAATTGTGAATGACTGTTTTAGAGGGAGGGTAATTACATTTAGTGAGCTTCCACTATATGCAAGGAGTTTCATGTATAATATTTTTATCACCTTTTTCAGTTTAATCACACAAAGGTATATTGTACCATTTCAATGCATGAATAAAGTGAGGCTCATAGGAAATATATGTGCAGATTCTGCCCACCTTTAGAAATTATTTCTTTACATCATCCTAAGTGTCCTTATCTTTAATCCCACAAAAGAAGCACTAACAAAAATAGTAGGTGATCTTTGTTAAAATAGAGTTTTGTTGAACTTTGGAAAAAAGTATAAAAACTATGGCTAGCCAGTGATTCCTTTATGATCTTGGAAAAAAATCAATGTCTTTTTTGTTACTCAACTTTGCCACTGGAGAGAACATGTTAACCTATGTAAGACTATGATTTAACAGAAGTTCACTTCAGGGAGGTAATAGGAACAGAATCAAAAATCATGTGATATACTTACTTTTTCTTGTTTCTCTGTTTTATCTACAACTACTATTTTAATAGAAACTATATTTAAGAGTTTTCTTTTATTTTTGAAATAGGCTGAACTATAAAAAACTAACAAAAATGAAATTTGTAAGTAGATAGGTATAAAAACCATATCAAAAATTAAATGAATTACTTATCAACTTGATAAAATCAAATCTTAGCAAGCCTAGGCAGAAAATTGTGTATACTAAATAGGAGAACATAATAGCAATCCCAGGAGGTCAAATAGCCATATATATATTCATCATACCTAAGCATATGCCTTTTGACTCCAAGCTTGTATTTAGTCTTTTGCCTGATGTTTCATATTAATAAAAATACATACACTCATTTACATTTAAAAATGTCAAGGTCAGGTTTCCTAAGTGCTAAATGAGAACCAGCTGTGACATTTAGATAGGACTTCAAATTTAACCAGACAGCAAATTTAACTCAAAATATTAAAAAATAGCTTTTTAACGAATAATCTTTTTTAGAATGCCTACAGATCATTATATAAAAAGACATGGTTGATGATAATGTTAAATCAAGAAAAGATCATGCTTTCAGAAATATCAATACTACAAATTCATATTTCTCACAGAGCACCTAGAATTTACTAATGTATAATGTCTTCATTGAAAAAAAAAGTACTTTCTTCAGAAATTATTTTCTTGGAACTTGATGCTTTCATCTTATCATTTGTCATTGGAGTGTCTTTCCTAGATTTATACCAAAGACAGAACCATTTAAATCAAAATATATAATAATTGAGTAAAAACTGCATAATTTTTTCTGGTGGTCTTAAATTATTTAGGAAGGTTGCAGTATTCGTATAAAACTACCGTTTTAGGAGAAATGGTTATTAGAAAGTTTTAACAAAAGTTAGGACATGGTATTTCAGACTTTATGAACTCAAGTGCAGTAGCTATATAATAAAGTAAGATGCCTATTCTTGAGGACAATGTGCTTAGTAACAATGCTGAACAGTAAGTATTAAATCTATACTGTGTTATGGAGAAAAAGAAACAAGGAGCAGACTGACAGTGACCAGGAGGGAATGGGGAGGGAGAGAAGAGGTAAAGAAGGGAAAGGAACTAGTCAAGGAACATGTATAAATGACACATGGACATGGACAACGGGGTGGGGACTGACTGTGGGAGAAGGGGTGGGCAGGGTCGGGGAGAAGCAATGGGAGAAAAAGTAGGACAACTGTAATAGAAAAATAATAAAAATAAAACTTAAAAAATAATAATCTTGTTCTTATCATTTACCATTTAAATATTTTCTTTGCTAAAGTGTTAAATACATTGAAAATCTCAGAACAGTGTTTTTTTTTTTTTTTAATTCATAGTGCAAAACATTGGAAAAACTTTTCTCCTTTAATTTTTTGACACTCAGTAGAAAAAGTTTTTCAAAACCAATCTAAGCAAATTCCTTTATTGAAGCTTCACATATTTTCTTTGTATTTAGACAAAGAAAGAGGAGAAAAATATTTTAAAAATATGTTAGGAATCACTGGTCCTTTTTATACTTTTTTTATTCCATTACACCCCAATTCACAAAATCAACACTGCCTTCCTTTTTTATGATCTTCCAGTACTTACTTGATCTTTTCATTTTGTTTACTACTTTTATGAATAAAATCTAGAAAATATAATCAATTTATAAACTCACCTCTTAGAAGACTGGTCATTTATTTTAAGGTATGTAGCATTCAGTTCAGATAAAACTCCAGTGACTATTGGACTACATGTTCCACAGAACAATGGGCAGTAAGAATGCACTGAATGAAGATGCTAGTTAGAGCAATTTATTTTATGCTCAACCTATTTGATACACAAAACGCTATAAGAAAGTATACTACTGTATAGAGAAGACAAAAGGTGTGCTCTCTATATTTCTCATT
This sequence comes from Furipterus horrens, assembly GCF_987537825.1. NCBI lineage: Eukaryota > Metazoa > Chordata > Mammalia > Chiroptera > Furipteridae > Furipterus > Furipterus horrens. The sequence goes on from NW_028327171.1 coordinate 17,608,810, forward strand.
TAATATTCACTTCAGGTGCATAATATGAGTAGAATTAATATCTTCACTTTACAAATGAGAAAATTGACAATTGAATGATCTGACAGATGAATGATTACCTAATATCATAACTAGTAAGTTAAAATGCCCAAGGTCAAGTTCAGTAAATATGAGCTCCAAGTCTTTGTTCTTAACCATCATACTAAGGATTATACTTATAAATAGAGCTCAAGAAGAAGAGAAGATAATAAATCTGACAGAAGATGATGACAAAAGATAAAAACTAAGAATTTTCAAAAATGATGAAAGGCAATAAATACTGGTTTTAGAAGTCTTTTTAAAATCAACCTGAATAAATACAAAGAAAAACCACCCACAGGTACATAAGAGTAAACCTAGTGAACACAAACAAATCTTAACAGAAAGACAGAAAATAAAGTCACATTATTTCTAATGAAGAAATACTAGAACTGATGATAGAGTGTTTAAAATGGGAACTAACAACATAAGACAGTGAATGGTCTAATGTCATCAAACTGCTGAAGGAAAATATCTGCCCATTTTGAACACCATATAAGCAAAAGAATGTCTTTCAGAGATGAAGACAAATTAAAAGCATTTTTCCAGCCCAAAGTGGAGAGAATTATTCAGTAACAGGTCTGTAGTTAAGAAAACAGAAATAAAAGGAAAATGAATTAGTTGGGAGCATAGTAATGTAGAGAGCAATGAAAATAAAGTGACAGAGTAAATATATAGAAAATATAAATATTTTCACACTATATATAAAATAAGACACTGTAGAGGTTAAAAATGTATAGAAATACAGTATACATAAAATTGTATGGATATTTAAGGTGAAATAGAATGAAAGGGTTCTAAGAAATGCACTTTTCAATAAGTGGTAAAAGTGCTAATTGATATTAGACTTCAATAACTAAATGGGGCATGTTGAAATTTCTACATAATCATTAAATGAGCAATAAAGAGTGTGTTAATCAACACACTATGGAAGGAAAAATGAATATTAAAAACAAGTAATCCCAAAGAAGGGAAGAAAAAGAGACAATAACATAGAACAAGTGAAATCATAGAAAATGAAAGTTAGGTTTTACATTTAAAATATATATCATAATAACATTACATTACAAATACAAATAATCCAATTGAGATACACACCATAAATATAAGAACCCCAAAATGTTGAAAGCAACAGAATGGGAAGAGGTATACTATGTAACACTAACAGTAGCAGACTGAAAATAGTGTCCCTCTTGAAGATGTCCATGCCCTAGTCCCTGGAACATGTAAATATTATTTTATATGGCCAAAAGGACATTGCAGATGTAATTAAGTTCAATATTTTGAGATGGAAATGCTATCAAGGATTTTCTGGGTGACCCCAATGTTATCAAAGCATCCTTATAAAAATGGATTCAGAGGATCAGTGGGAGAGTAGGAAATGTAATGATAGAAGCAAGAGGTTGCAATGATATTAGGACGGGACCAAGAGCCAAGGGATCCAGGTAGCATCCAGAGGCTTAAAAAAGGCAAGGGAATCGTCATCTTCTTTGGCCTCTCCACTCAACACCTTGATTTTAACCAAGGAAAACTGATTTTTTATATCCTGCCCCCAGAACTATAAGTGTGATAAATCTGTGTGTTTAAGGCCACTAACTACAATGGCACTTTCTTACAGCAACAAAATGAGACCTATAACAGCAGAATGCATATAACAGCATTTAGTATTGGAAGAATTACTAGGTATAGAAATGAGCATGTTTTTAAGTAAATAGTCAACTACCAGGAAGGTACACAAATTTAAATGTGTCCACCTAATAATATAGATTGGGAAATCACAGGTAAATATTTTAACACTTCTGTCAATAATTAATAGATGAAAAAATAAACTTATTAACTATTTTGTACATAATATATGAATATAATTGTCAGGATAGACCTAATTCATAAATATTGAAGATTCCTCATGACATAGAATATTAGCCAAAATATTTCAAATCATAGGCCAAAAAACTAGCTAAAGTAATTTTAGAATAGAAGAAGTATGAAATCATGAAAATATAGATACAAATGACAAGTTTTTAGAATAACAAGCCTTAAAAAACTGATATAGAATTATAAAATTGAAATAGATGTGCACTATTTAATAAATTAAAACTCTAATTAAAAATTTCATACAAAATAAAGCCCAGGACTTAAATGAGTGAATATTTCAAACATTGAGTGGAACAAATACAATAACATTTAACAGAAATATTAGAGGAGATAAAAGCATGAAAACTTTTCATGAAACCAGTAAGCTATAATATAGAAGAATATAACATAACAATATATAATGAACATTACAGCCTGATGTCTCTTGTGAACATAGGTTCAACATGAACAAAAGTTAATAGAACAAACTTGGTGTCGGTAATCATTAAATCATTGTTGGATTCATTTCAACAATGTAAGGATCCTTTAACAATTGAAATTATAATTCATTACATTATCAGAATAATGGAGAAAAATTTCATAAGAATAAAAGTAAAAAGTAAATTAAGAAAAATAATATAATATCAAATGTAAAACATTATTTGTAAAACAACTCATAGAAAGAAGGAATAGAAGAAATTTAGGAATTTCTTTAATTTCATATAGAGTAACCACACAAAATCCCACAATAGCTATCACACTTATGTATGAATTACTGACAATGTGGTTCCTGGTGTTAGAAATAAAATATAATAAAATACTTTAAGTACCATCTTCATTCAGTGTTTTACTCTAAATTTTACCAATAGAATGAGGTAATACAATAAATAAAAATACAAGGATAAGAAAGAGACTGTTAAAACTACTATAATTTAAGACAACATTGTTTTGATAACTTATGTGGAAAAGCAAAGAAAAACACCTAAATAACTATGAATAGTTAAATTTAATATAGTTACTAGATATAAAATCAATGTAGAGAAAACAACCTTATTTCTATAAAGTGTAATATTTAAATTGAAACCTAAAAGTGATGTTATTTGAAATAAAAATCATTAAGTATAAATCTAATAAAAGCTGTCCATTATTTCTACTAAGAATATACAAAGACATTCAAATAATTAAAGAAGGTATAAATGTAGGGAGACAAAATGTTCTTTGAAACGTCTCAATTTTATTAAAATATTTCTCCAAATAGATACGTAAACTTAATTTAAAGCTGTTCAAAACCCCAGCTGTTAGTGTGTAGAAATTGACAATCAGATACAAAAATGGATATAGAAATGCAAAGATAATTAATACCCAAAGCAATCTTGGAATAGAAGAGCAAGAGATTTATAATACTATATAATAATAGTATATACTACAGTTTGGTATTGGTTCAAGTATAGACTAATAAACCAATGGAACATAATAATTTTCAGAAATAGAACCACACATTCATGGACACCTGGTTTATAACAAAATTGACATTGCATATCAGTGAAGAAAGAGTCAATTGAATGATCCATTAAGGAAAAAAATGAAAATTCATTAAGGTCCAGGTTAAATAAAACATAAAGAAGGAAAATAACTTTCTAGGACAATATTTAGATATCTCTATGAACTAAGACAAGTGAAAACATTTTAAAACAAGATATATACAGATTAATATACGAAAATTGCACACATCTGAATGCTCATTAATAGAAGAATGGATAAATATTCTATTCGCATAACAGAATACTATATAGCAATGAAAATGAAGAATAAAGTTTCTATAATCTATAACATAGTCATAGTTCACAAATTGAGTAAAATAAGCCAAACAAAATAAGAGTATGTAATGCATTATACCATTGTAAAACAACGTTGTAAATTGATGATTCTATGTCAGTATAGCAGTTAAATTGATGAGAGATAATCATGGGCAGGAAATGAGAGTGGCTTTGGGATATTTATAATGCTCTATGTCTTGACTTTGATGTTGTATATAAGTCAACGTTCACTCTGTATTAGTTCACTCCTTTGCTAACTTAAAGTGTATGTGATTTTTAGTATGCATATTTTAAATCATTAAAATTTTATTAAAATAATCTGCCATTGAGGTGGATTTGCAAATTTTAATACAATTCTGTCACTTGTTCCATGTATTTTTCATCATTTAATAAGAACAAATGATTTTCATCATATATTTTAGTAAATTAAATTATTATATATTATTATCCAAGGGTCATACTCGTCTTTAGTAATACATTTGGGTTTAAGTAAATTTAATTCACTATTAACAGCTGTATTGTTCTAATAGATTAGTATTTGCCCACTGTACTTGTATATAGTTGTTTTAGGTTTTACTTTTCTTCTATATTATAAGGCGTTCCTCTTATAAATATATTATACTTAGGTTTTAACTTAAACCAAATCTGGCAATCTTTGCTCTTACTAGATAATTTAGTCCATTTGCATCTTATGATTATAGGTATGTTTAAAAATATTTAGACACTATTATTCTGCTTATATGCTTATATATTACTTTCTTTATATGTCATTGTAGCAGATGGTATTGTAACCTTGGACAGATTGCTTTAGATATTTTTAGCGTTTACATCTGCCCTTGGATTTGTGTGCAGCCTGCTTCTGTAGCGCATGGTTGGAGTGCTGTGCTTGGGCTACTGACCACACTTGGCCTGCTGGGGAAGAGCTTGGATGACCTGGGAATTCACAGTCCCTTGGGGAACTTTTAACTGAAAGCCTGTTGGTATAGGAATGTAAAAGCCCTTTCCTAAGCCCTGGGCATGTTTGAACATAACTTACACCCCAGAGCTCTCATGAAGGGTTAGGATGAAGATACCTGGGGCAAGAATATTTTTGAAATCACATCCATGCTTGATGCCATCCTCTTCTTTGCATCTTAATTTTTAAAAAATCACTTACAGAATATTTATCACAAGGCTTCAGTGGAACCAGACCTAAGACAGTCACTTAGGTTCCCTTCTTATTTCCTCCTCTCCTGACCTTTTTTTTGTTTTATTGAGGATGATACTTTGTTTGTGATTATCGTTGTTCTTTTTTTTTCTTCCTTCTGATTTGCAAATTATATACTCTATCATTTATTAATGGTTACTTAAAATATTAAAGTGAATGCCTAATATGACAAAGCCTAAAGTTAAAAATATGCCTATGGTTATTTCTTTAACAATAAAAAGAAATGAAGACAAAAATGTCTTCTCAAAATCTAATACCAAGCACTGCATTACCAACATCATTTTTTTCTGGGTTTTATTTCCACTTTATTTTCCCCTCCTTTGTTTGCCAATAATAATTATTAAAAACAATCATTTTGAAAAATAATAAAATTTTTGAAATTTTGGGAAAAATAAATTTGAAACAACGAATGTTTTGGGACTCATGTACATGTTTTCCATGTCTTTTCTCATGAGTGCTTATTGTTTAATCTTGAATCATCCTTTTGAGATTATCTTTCTTACTAAAAAACATTAAAAATGCTCTTGAGTGACAGTTTGTGGATGTTGTCCTTTTAGTCTTCTTTAGTCATATGACCCATGATAGGTTTCAAAATCCCACGTTTTAGGCAAATGTCTAATTTCCATTGTGCAAGTTGGAGTGGAACCCAGTTTTTTTCCCAGACACCAAGTCATTGAAACTTAATATACCTGACTATGGCGATCACCTAGTGATATCAGAGCTAGTGAGGCACCAATATCTGTTTACCATTGTACTAATTTACCTTTTCACTTTAATTTTGAAGAAAATTTTGTGTAATGTTGGCAATGGTGAGTGTATAAGATGCTAGGTGCGTTTCTGTGATGGACTAGGTGTATATAGGTGGATAATTGTTTCACCATTCACTGGATGACCAAGCTTTGCAGCCAAGGTTAAAAGGCAGATGAGTAAGCGCCAGCTAAGAAAGAGACCAGTGCCTGATGCGGGGTCCCTACAAACATATAAAACATACACCAGGCTCCAGTGGAACAGCGTGTACTTAAAACAAAAGCACAGCATGCACGCACGAGATCCAGCCCCTTGCAATGCATCAGGTCCCCTTGGCCAGCCGACCCACCTCACAAGCAATGCAAGAGATTGAGCGTCACACTCCCCATTTGGCACTGCAGCGGAAGTGCCCCAGCTCATCTCCACTGAGATATGAAACACAGAAAGCTGGCGCATGCCTGATGTCTAAAGGCAGAACAGAGGAGAACACACTGAAATAAGGAAAGATATTTCCACACAAGGTGATAAGCCTGGCACAGGCTGTGAAGGTTTCCTTTCTCTTGGTAGGGAAGTGCTCCAGGTCCAAGGTCCATCCTTACTCAGCCCAGTGGCAGAGAGACTGCATGCAGAAGACTTCTCCCAGTAATAACGATTGCCTTTGTTCACATCAGTGGCGTGATGTGAGGAAGCCGCATATGTAATATTCACTATGCTGGGCAAATTTACCGAGTTCTGTATTTGTGCCATCAATCCTAACTGTTATGCAGCAGCAAAAATGTTACTATCTTTATAAAGGAAGAAAATCAAATCAATACATTTCAAGATAAAACTTTGTAAAATAAAAGTGTCATTTCTTAAAAATTAGAAGCAGTTCTCACAGGCACAGAAAAGACACATACATGCATATGCTTAGCCCATTCTCTCCCTGGAAAAAAAAAAAAGCAAAACAAAACAATACTATGCTTGGTACATATGGCGGTAAGCAAATTCAATTAGATTATTTATTGTCAACCAGGTTGGGCTAGTTAGTGGTGCAAAGCTGCTTAAGTCTACAAGTCGAATTTTCTTTTAAAAACTCTTCTTATTTGTTTCAATATTTCTTTCTCTATAATTTTCTGGTTCAATAATTCTCCCTTTCCGTAGAACATTTATTTTTACATATGTTAATTACTTCAAACAAGTAAAAATACACACCAGTTGCCTGAGAGATTATTTATTTTAAAATGTGTATGTGTTTAATGTGATATAATTGTAATAATTTAAAAGTTCAACTCTTGGAAAACAGTCCTCTTTATTTTTGTCTAATTATTAAAACTTTACCTTATAAAGAATCACTTCCTTACCAAAAAAGAGCAGTCTTAATCTTTACATTTCTTAATGTGTAAGTGCTAAAGTTAAATAAAACTAACTCATTGTTTTCTATTTACTGCACTGCAAAGTTATTTCACAGTGTCTTATTTTAATCATTACTAAGACATGAAGCTTTATAAATTAAAAGCCATTCTCAAAAAAGCAAGTGTCATATGATTAAATCAACGTATGAGTTTAGGAATATAAAACTTTAATATAACTCATATATGTGGAACACTAGGCAGGATATAGATTCCATAAATTTAAAAGAACATTCTAATCACCTATGATAGCAGCGCTGCTACTCGGAGCTATCAACAGTGGAATTAGCTTTCCTACTTAGTATTGAACTATCAATTACTGAAAACTTTCACACCAGCAGAGAGTTTACAATTGCTTTCATAGAAGATCCCTTTACAGGGAACACGGCATTGTCTCCCAACACCAGGGAAGAAATCTGATTCCTCTGTACTATATCACTGTGTTTTTCTAAGACATTGTGGAATAAAATGAATGTCCTTTGGGTCATAATATATTGCTTCAAATTAATATTTACCTGGCTAAACAACAGAAATAGATGGTGATGATAAAACTTCAACACCATTTAAAGAATGAATTCCAGGTTTTAATTACGATTTACACTGCACTTTGGGAAACTTTGAGTTAAAGTGTTGTAATTTTTCTTCTTTAACAAGAGAGGTGACTTCAGCCTTCAGTAAGTGCTTAGTGGAAGCATTTAGCACAGCAAAATTGCAAGAGCATCCCAAGAGAAAATGAACTGCCATGATACCAATGTCCTTCATAGAAAAGGAACTTCAAAACAATTTTAGCTTAGTAAAAGAGTGAAGATAGAGCTGATTAACTCCAAGCTAATCAATGAGTTGACCAAAACATTAAATGGGATGCTCTTAAAGCATTTATTTAAACAAAAGTAATCAAGAATATGTCACGCTAATGGCTTTTTTCATGCGGTTCTGAAACCTCTGTACACTTCAGTGAAAGGTAGTATTTGAAGGTTTAGGCTGCCCTTAGCCTGTCTTGTACTTTGTACTTGCCTTTCACAATGATAGTGATAGAGAGTTCTAAAGATTATGTATATAAAATCACAAATTTAGAATTTCAGAGGGTTACAAAGAACCTTAAGTTTAAAAAGTCACCGAATAAAACTTTAAAAAATACGTGAATATCTGCATGTATATATTTATTTGCATATTGGTGTATGTGATTTGACAAATGATTGTATGTGAAAATAAATGTAGTCACTATCAGCACCAAGAAATAAGTTGAAACTATTTAGTGCTGTAAAACTTTTTGTATACACAATAGAGAGAACAATATATTATCAACAAGATCTCTGAAATTCCAGTTAAATTATTTTCTGAATATCACTGTAAAGTTACTGGTTATCTCATAACAAATATCAAAAAGTAAGTTTGATACATATTGTCCTGTCAATAAAGAATGTCACAAATACATATATGTGTGTATATATATATATATATACATATATATGTGTGTATATATATATATATACATATATATGTGTGTGTGTGTGTGTGTGTGTATATATATATATATATATATATATATATATATATATATATATATATATATATGCGTATATGCATTTGATGATGTCGAATAGCCCAAACCTACTTATATCTTCTGGTGATTATAAGAAAAAATGTGGAGTTCATGTTTAAGATAAATTTTTTTAACAATATGTTGCTTAGCATTGTGTCTAGTTATTCCATCTCTTGTTTTCAAATAATACAAATAAACTTGAAGTAACTTAAGTAAAATTCTACAGGGGTTCACAACAGAATTACATGGAAGCTCAGGGAGTTCAAGAGGAGGTATTCAGTGGAACATCCGATGGAGTAGAAACCAGGTCCTGCAAGCCCGCAGGATGCTTTCTCAAGTTCCTGAAGCACCTCTCAGAGTTCTGTGTTTCTCCATGCATGTTCTTTGACCTGCAGTGTTTCACCAGCTCTCTTAGGTAGAGGAAAATTAAGTGTCTGGCTCTTTTAGTGCCTGTTTCTATACTGTGAGAATTTCATTGTATTGGCCCAGATTAGAGAAAATGTGTCTCACTTTAAACTTTACTTATTAGTATTTATTTTCTTCTACTTGTATAGGGTTAGATTGTTCTTTTTCCCCTACTTTCTCAAAGATGAAGCTTAATTTTAGATCCTTCATCTTTTTTAATACATGCATTATATATTCTGAATTTCCCTCTGCACTGCTTTCAATGCAGCTCACACATTTTGATCAGTTTTTATTTTTAACAAGTTCAAAATATTTAATTTCTCTTAAGACTTCTATGATCCATTTGTTAGTTAGAATTTTGTTCTCTAATCTCCAAATATTTGGGGATTTTCCAGCTGTCCTTCTGTAATTGATTTCTAGCTTAATTTTATTTTGGTCTGAGAACATACTTGGCATGATTCCCTTCTTTACTTTCTTGAGGTGTGTTTTATAGTCCACATATGGTTTATCTAGGTAAGTCTCAATGTAAAGTTGATAAGAATGTGTATTCTGCTGTTGGATTGTCTATCAATGTCAATTAGATGGAACTGATTGATGATGCCTTTCAGGTCAACTATATCTACTTATTTTCTACCTGCTTAATCTATCAATTATTGAGAGAGTTATCAAAGTCTCAAACAATAATAATGAATTCGTCAGTGTCTCTTTGCAGTGTTATCAGTTTTTGTGTCTTATATTTTGACACTCTGTTGTTAGGTATATATATCTTTAGGATGTTTATGTATTCTTGGAGAATTAACCACTTTATTGTGATGTAATGTGTTTCTTTATTACTGATATTTTTTTAACTCTAAAGTCTGCTTTGTAGGAAATATAGTCTTCATTGATTAGTATTAACAGGGTACATATTTCTTCATCCTTAGTTTTTAATGTATCTCAGCCATTACTCTAAAGTCATTTCTCTGTAGTCTTAATTTTTTGTCTACTTCTGCCAGCATCTGTGAAGGTGTGCAGCAGCCATCTGGAATTTCAGCACCATGTTGGAAGGTCATTTGTGACCAGAAATTGCTGACGAAGGGTAGGGATCCTTCTGTGGCCAACCTTGACCCTCCCATGGTACCTGTACAACATAGTCTTGCCCTGATAGGCCCTCCATGGAAGCCAGCCATAGCCACCTAGGCAAGGGCCCAGAAGATAAACCAGCAGGCAATGAAAAGTCATAGTTTGAGATGGACACATAAAGGACCAGCCTTTAGTCCTGGCTGGTGTGGCTCAGTGGATTGAGTACCAGCCTGTGAACTAAAGGGTCATCAGTTCAATTCCAAGTCAGGGCACGTGCCTGGGTTGCAGGCCAGGTCCCCAGTTGGAGGCAACCACATGTAGATGTTTCTATCCCTTTTTTTCTCCCTCCCTTTCCCTCTCTTTAAATATATATATTTAGGACCAACCATTGGATTGAAAAAAACCATATCTCCAGCCTTTTGAAAGTATCATCCTAGGCAGGTACAGGGTACAGTACTGGCCACCCAAGCTCTGTCCTCAGTCTCTCAGCACATGTGTTCCCCTTCTTTTCTGTGAACACCAACAGATGCCTCCCTCCACTGAGACAGGAGCTGCCAGCCAAGGGGAATGACTGCAGCATAGCGTCGGGATCATCATCTTGTTCTTCCTGAATGACTGCAGATTTATTTATAACAGCCCTGAAATGTAATCTGTAATAATAAGTAATTTACACAAAGGCGAAGGTTTTAACTAAACAGCTTTTTGCTTAGAGAATAAAAATCTAAATGGCAAATTGATGAAAATGCATGCCCTTATAAAAAGATGCTTGAAGAAATTCCAAAATAAAATCAAAATCAGTAAAAAGTCAAATTTATTTGATAGCAAGACATGTTCGACTATAAAATAAAATAGTCAACCAGTTTTTGTCATTCTTTTCCTACTTCTTAAGTAAGCACATATGTGAGGAACTAAAAAGAAAGTAATGCTAGATATTCATTTTATTTTCCCCCTTTTAACTAAGTATAATAATATGCTAGATTAGATCTTTTTCTGTGACCTGATAATCGGGACTAAATTCTTATTAGTTTGCTATAGTCACAAATATGCTGTGACAAAAACAAAAGAAACTAACAACAACAAAATATCTATTCCAAGAGTCACTATTTAATACCAATAATCATTTGTTCTCGTTCATTTATAGATAAACTGAGGGTCAGTTGGTCTAGATTGGGTTTAGTTTGGTGACTCTGTTGAGCACTGTGGTATTCTCATACGTGTCTGGGGACTTAGTGGTGGGGGGATGCGGGGAGATTACTTAAGATTCTTATCTAAGTTTTACTCAGATGAAGAAGTATTATTCTGATCCATGAGTCCTTCTTTCCATTCTGAGAAAGCAGACTACACCACGCATGGATTTCAGATTTCAGATAATCTGGAATATGTACAGTAGTGCAAACATCATTTTTTGGACCTGAGTTTTTCCTTACCTTTTCTTTCTTTCTTTCTTCTTCTTATCCTTCTCCTTCCTTCTCCTTCGCTTCCTCCTCCTCTTCCTCTTGCTCTTCTTCTTCCACCTCCTCTTCTGCAGCCACTTTTCCTGCCTCCTCTCCCTCTTCCCCCCACACCTCCTATGTTCTTCTCTACCTCCTCCTTCTCCTCCACCTTCTCCTCTTTTTTTTTCTCCTCATCCTTCTCTTTCTTCTCCTTTTCCTTCTTTGAGTTCTTACCTGACAGTATGTATAACATTAACCCAATTTATCATGAAACATATCAAGCATGCAAACAAACATAGGGAGTAACACAGCCGGAAACACTTCACCTCTACTGAGCTTCAATAACCATCCCAAGAGCAAGTTGCATAGGTGAACTTTGAGTTTAAAAGTGAGGTCTGTGTCCCACCCAAGTTACCTGGCAAAGAATGCGAGTGTATGATCCTATTACTGAAGAAGGGTAGAATGTTGAAATAATACCCACTGTAGTGTTTTCCCCAAAGCTCAAAATATAACTAGACAGTAAATATGTTTACTTGTTATACTAAATAGAGCTATCAAGATGTTATCACATACAAATTAATAATATCTCCATTAATAATATGAGGAAGACCCCAAGAAAATCCCTGATATAAATGAGAATGATTATACAAAGCAGACATGTATCTCATTTTCTGGTTTGGTATTTTTATTTATATAGTGGAATTGTTTACCTTCTTTTTTGTGATTATTTGAAAAGGAAAATAAGATAAATTAAAGGAGATGGCAGGTAAGACTGAAAAGAGTCTTAATTTTCATACTACCATTCAGCAAGAAAATAACTCTGAGATGGTTTATTTTGTGTCAACTTGACTAGGTCACAGCATACCCAGATATTTGGTCTAACATTATTCCAAGTGTGTCTATGAGAATGTTTTTGGATTAACTTTTGAATCAGTAGACTAAGTAAACGAGATTGCCTTCCCTAACTTGAGTGTCCCTCATATAATCAACTGAAGACCTGCGTAGAACAAAAAGTTTCAGAAAAAAGGAATCTCTTTTTCCTGACTGTCTTTGAGTTGGGAGATCCACTTCTCCTGCTTAGAGACTCAGACTTGAATTGGAATTATACCATCAGCTTTCCTGTGTCTCCAGTTGGCCAATGCAGATCGAGAGATTTTTCAGCCTCCAAAATTGTGGGAGCCAATTTCTTATAATAACATATATATTATTATATTACATAGATATTCTGGAGGACTTCACATAATACAAATACATTGATTACTGAAGAAGTTTGCCATTAAGGTAAGCCATTAAGAAATCTGGCTACTACTAAGAGATGGTTGCTGCTGTAGCTGGATCACAGATCTGGGAGGTTAGAAGAGGTAAATAAGTAAAGCTAAAGTCATTAAGAAGACCCTCACATGAGGTTTTTCAAAATACTCATACATGTGTGCAACAAGAACCTAAATGTATAGCCATATTAGAGGGTATTATCACAGTAAGCATGAACAGCCAAGAGGTACAAATTAGGTAAGAATTTTGCTCTTTTTTTATAACTACCCTCTGAATCCTAAATATTCCAAAGTTTGAAAGCATATATAAGAGGAAATTGTAATGAAAGGAAAATGAACTCACATGTCTTTTACTCTGTGTTTCCTAAGGTCTAAGGCCTCCCTGAACTTTAAAGAAAGAGAAGAGGAGCTGGATATTAAATTGGATGAGAAATGTTTATTTTAAACTGATTAATTTTTATGTAACTTTTTAAATCTAAAAGTTTCCAGGAATGTATATAGCTTGTCCAACTACAAAAAAAGGAGATTGAAGGAAATGAAAACATCATGGTTGTACCCTCTCAAAACAGAAGTGTCTACTTGCCCAAGACTGATTTGGCCTTCTGAAGAACTCCATCAAAAATTGCTACAACCAGATAAGACAATCAAATCATGCATCAGTAGGCACAATCCAAGGCTTAAGGCCTTGGTGCCTGAAGAGGGGATCAATGTTCCTTCAAGTACGAACATTCAGCTGGCAAAATAGGGCTAAAGCCAATATTCAGTCATTTTGTTATGCTATTGTAACTAGTGGCAGGTAATGACAGGTAAATGACTGGCATTTCAAAAATCATGCAGCATAAACCGTACAGTTTAAAAGTAAGAATCTCTTCCCTAGACAGAGATCCTTGTCTGCTACCCACATAAGCAATGGAAAACAGAGAGCAGTACCTCTACAATTACTCCTCTCTCCAAGTATGCTCCCATTTATGGATGTTCTTCAGAAAATCTTGTTTATATTTCTCTCCTAGCTAATGAAAGCTCATATTTTAAGAATAAATTACTCCACTATTGCATTAAATCCAATGGGACTCCAGCTTGCCTCCCACTCTCCCATCCAAATCTATGGCTAATGAACTTTCATTTCCTTTCATTTCAATATGAATTTCCTTCTACCAGAGCATTTGTAACACTAATTTGTGAGTGAGACTGTTCACTTGCTTGCAGGTTTTATTTATGTACTGCAGTTTCTGGTTCTCCCATAATCAGATATTTGATGTCAGCAAATATGTTCAATACCCCTATATTCTTAGAGGCCTTCAGGGTACTTAAAACATAGTAGAAACTCAGTATATTTGGGTAGAGTGCAGTGATTCAGTCCCCCCCCCCTTTTTTTTTGAGCACCTACTTTGTGCCAGCCACTATGGTAGGTGATTTACCTATATACTCATATTACCTTGTACAATGCAGCAAGCCTTGCATAGTTGTAGAATATGCTTTAATTATCTGCTTATTATCTATTCCTGCTTCCTTTCCACCACTAGAGAGCCTAGTTTTTTGAATACCCACCACACTAATTTCTTACTGACCTTAACTAGTTATTGTTGTTTCACAGAAATTGTCAAAGAACGGATTAAATATGATATTTGTGATGCAATTCTGCATGGAGAGAAATCAGTAGAAGTTTTTTAGAGGGCTAATGGAAAGGCTTTCTTTATCCTCAAAGCAATGAAGTAAAAGACTGACTCCTAGAATTGCTACACTATCTTGGAAGAATGGAGATTACTAGACCAGTTGGAACATTTAAACATTGTAGTAAAAAAAAAAAAAAAGAAAGAAAACGATAAAGATAAAGAAAAGAAAGAAAGAAGAAAAGCAAATTGGGTCCCTGTTGAAATAAAAGAGTCACAGAATTAGACAGTGAAACCACACTTATAGCAGATCTTTTTATACTATATGACAATATTTTTTTAATTTTTGCCAATGAAGGCAAATAATGATATTATTGTATTTTTACTCACACTATATATGTTGGAATTTTGAACTCCAGAGTTGGAGTAAACCATCTATTTAGGCAGTAACAGAACAAGAATTCAAATCCAAGCCTCTAGCTCCACAACCACTGTTTGTACCTGGCCCAAAAGAATTTATGAGCTATCTCAGCAAGCCAGTAGGTAGCTGGACTAATTCCAATGCTATGTTCTCCATTTTCCTAAGCATAGCTACACAAGATATAGACAAAAATCACAAGTGTCATACATCTGTAGGAATCTCACCTAGTTGCTCCATTAAATGGTTACCAATATCAGAACTAAATTCAACCAACACTGTTAATAGTTTTTAACTATCTCTATTTTTAGCTTAGCACATAATACAGTTTGCATCCTTTTCCAGGCTGGGCATAGATGGCCTAATTTTAAAAATAACATTTAAAAGAAGTATTTTAATAATGACTTGCTATCATATGATTGATGAGGTCAATTACTTACTCTGTAGTGTAGTAAGACTCCTGAAGTAGATTTATCAATAACCAAGTTATTACAACATGCTGAAGGGGAGCATGGGAAGCATCACTGAGACTGTGTGTAAGGTGCTGGCCATTCCAATATATAGTTATTAAGAGCACATTACTCACTATAAATAATAACAAATGGTGCTCCACAGAGCAGAATAGATGAACTCTAAAAGAGTATATGCATGGAAAAAATAAACCAGATAAATCACTTTACACTTTGGAAAGATACAAATGTTAAGAAAAATGATTTTAAAACTAGAAAGCTCATCAGAATTAGAAAGCAGCAAAAATGTATCAAGGAGATCTCTGCGATAAAATATTGTAGCTATATCTCTTTTTCAAGTGCTCATAAATCAAATACTAAAAAGAATACCAGTCTGTTCTGTGGAAGTACATGGCAGACTGGTTATAAATTTGGGGTATATGTCAAATAAGAAAGAAAAGAAAGACAATTTTACACATAGTTAACTGTATGAAAAGGTCCGTTTCTGAGAAATGATATTAACTCCATGGCAGTGCTTATCATGGTGTAAATGGATCATCCAGAAAGCCAAGTGTTTCTATTAGACTGCGGCTGGTTCTCTACTTCCTAGTAAGAAGCAGAAATTGCATTTGCAGTATTCCCCAGAGCATTCCTTCCTGCTATCACTTTGGTCTTGGCTGCACTGACGGCGCAGCATTGCACAGTCCTTTGCTTTATGAAAAGCTCAAAGAGGGTAATTGAGTACAAGGGAAGAAAGAATTCACTTCAAGGTTACGCTCAAACTATTTAACATTGAATTCACCAATGAAAAATCTGCTGGTTAGAAGCAGAGTTGCACTGAGAAAAATAGATGAGTTCTTTGAGGGAAATGGTAGAGTTCTACATAGGCACTGGAATTTCACACAAAAGAATAGTTAATGGATGCAGGCAAGTAATGGAAATTGTTCTGAGGAGACAAAATAATATTTAGTAAAAACACTACAGCCAGAATAAGAACTTAAGTACATGGCAAACTGTCAATAATCAATATTCAATAACTACAGTACATACATATCCCTTATGTGTATGAATAGCTGTGGGAGATTATTTATCATTCCCTTAAAATAATTCATGAACAGAAGTACAATGAAACAAACAGTAATGGGTTTTGCTAATATATGACCTACTACAAGGTTACTACTACTACCAGTAGAGGCCCTAGTCAATCTGAGGAAGATAAAATTAAGGGAAGGAAATAACATTAAATTGTCGGTATTTATTTGAAATTGCGATACTGATTGCCTTTTCCAAACTCCCAGTTTGTCAATAGAAGCCCATTTTCTGATGGTTACACAGAAAAATTGAATGACATTTTCTGTATCATTTATTAAAATAATTCAGTTTTTAAAGAATTTTATCTTCTATTAAAATCCAAATGGAGGCAGTATTTTGCAACTCACACAGTAGATTACGCAATGTGTAATTTTATGTTTTCTAGAGCAACACGAGTAAACCTGCCCTTGGAGAGAATTTTTCACATTTAGCAAAAGGCAGCTATTAGAACAGAACTTAATGGCATTTCACTTTTGAAAGAATGAATAATTGTCGACACTCACAGTGCAGACTGTGGGACCCTTGCAAGAAGTAGATATGGGGCATCTGAATGAAGCATTGTTAATGGGTTCAAAGAAGGCAGGATAACCTCATGAGTCTGGGTATCAAAGTCAGTATATTGAAATAACAAGACTGATAAGGGCAGCTTGTCCACTACACTGAAATCATTTAAAAGTTGCAGTTAAATGAACCCCTTTACTTTGATTTAATAGCAACATTAAGAGCACTGAGTAAAATTCAATTAAAAACCAACGTGCCAACAGCATCAAGTTTAGGCAACTTACCAGTCATTTTGTTGCAACCTTTTTTGTCCCTAATGTATTCTGGGAAATCAATGCCTGTTTCTACATTCCCACAACAGTTTATGGGTGTGTTGTACAGGTTGGTAACTCAATGTCATTACAAACTTCCGATGGCTGTAGTTTGAGAGTCTAAACTGTTGCAAGTGAAAAAAAGTGAAATTCCTTAATATGGGGGCAATTTCAAGTGCATTAATGCAGTATGCTTTTGGGAGGAAGAAAGGGAAAATAAAACAGCATATCATCTCAGTCTACTTGGAAATAGTACTGAGCTTTCTTCTAGCAGGCATGCACATTTCTGTGCTTATAGATGTTTTAAAAACCTAAATATAAGATTATAATTGGAATTACCATTTATTTTGCACGGACAGTGTTTATTTTATAGTAAGTGGAGATGACATTTAAATTGCTGGCATGATTTGATGACAGTAGTAAAAAATCCAAAGGTAATTAAAGACTCATTAGATTATCATTGGAGCATTAACCTGTCCCTTCTCAGCTTTAATAAAACATATTGACTCTGTAATAGATTTACAGGAACATTATTTTAATATTAGAACTACTTTTGTGGAGAAAATGGGTGTAACAGAAGAGAAACATCTTTCATTTTCTGTATTATTCATGAACTGAATGCTTCATTAATCATGAAACTGCACTATCTTCCCTCCTTAAAGGGAGTTAAGTATCTACTTTTTTTAAAACGGAAATTTCATGTTTTAAGAAGTGACAGACTGACAGCTTCATAACATTTCTAAATAACCCTATCAATGTTTCTCATGTGTAACTTAAAAGAATTGAGGAGGAACTTTTTTGAGATGATAACTGAAACAAAATTTTAATGTTTTCTTAATTTCTATTAAACATCACACAGCTGGCAACCTACCTGTGATTGTATAATAAAACACCTTAAATTCAAGAAATAAATACCATGTGAAATTGAGGAATTTAACATAACATTTGACATCGCCTTTGCAACATCAACCAATTTTAATAAAAGTCTATGATAATGGTGCATTTTAATACTGAACAAAATGAGAAGTTATGCCATCATTCTCCTAAAATTGACATAAACTTTCCAGAAAATTCCTGGTTATTAGATTTTTCTCTCCAATAATTTTAAAAAATGGAACATATAATAACCTGGCTCCCTAAATGTCTAACTAGGTTTGTGGAATTTTTTACCACTGCTTTTACCTTAATCAATATTAACTTCTTATTTTAGAACAAAACTCTAGTGATACAACAAAACTTGTTTTTTCCAACAAATTTTTCTAACCAGCCAATGAAAACCAAATTATATTATTTACTGGCTAAGATTTCTCACATTTAAAGTCAAAATGTTGAGCTTCCACACAGTAGTTTTCTAGCTATATGAAGTCATAAAACACAGCTCACAATCTCTGAGCACTTGAGGTCCCCATTTATAAAGTGCTTGTTGAAGGACATTGTAAAACTCAAAAGGGGGTTGCTTTTGTTTTTGTTTTTGGGTTTTTTTCTATATGAATGTTTCCTCACTGTTACAAAGAGGCAACATGGGAGAGGAAAAAAAAGAAAAAAGGCGAGTTTGTACTGAGATGAAGGACACTGTAATTTGGCTTCCATTGATTGGAATCTCCAGAGAGAGAATGCCAAGTTTACATTCACAAAATGGACTTCTGCCAAAAAGAAGCTTGGTACTAGCCCAAAGAATGACAAAGATTTCAATATTAAATCATGAGTAAATCCATTGCTTTCTTCTTTTATATTCTAAACGTTACCTGTTATCTTTTTCCCTAATGTGAGTAAAATCTGGTTTTTCTCTGCACAAAGCAAGATGACATAATGATCATTAATACAAACATGGGTCTTAAAAATACTAGAGTATGTTGTTGTTATGCATTTATTTGGAAGAGTTAGAACAAGGAAAACAATTAATATCAAAGTTGTGGTTTAAAGACTTGCCTAAGAGAAGGTAATTCAAGTCATTATTTGGAATTAAGAACAGAAGGTAAGATCTTGATCTAACCAATAATATCATATAAAATGGATACTACAGTGTAGGTGTTGAACAAATAAAGTTACTTTACTGATAGGAGTAAACTTGGTCCTGCATATAAAAATAATGAATCAATACCATAAATGTTATGCTCGTAAGTTTCTTCCAACCTATAAAAATATATTTGTTTATACTATAATATTAAAAGTGTAATCTTGGTGTTTATTTTATGGAGTATTAATTTCTTTCCATAGTGCTCATGTCTTACTTTCAGAAAGGACACATATGTCAGGAGTAATAAATAGAATGTTATTAAAAGAAGCAGAAGATAATATGTCATATTAACAAGGGTGGGTTTGTTTAAGAACTGTGTGTAATGTTCATGTACAGAAAAGGTGAGTTGTGTTTAGACTAAATAACATTGCAAAGCTTATTATTATGGGTCACGGTAAATATTTACTATTAATTGTATAGCAGAAAAACATTTTTTGATGGAAGGTGATGATTTTTTTACATGCTGATTTTACGAAAACAGAAAACTCATCTATCGCAAATGGCAATCAATAAATGACTAAAAATATCTGCCTCCAAGTGTACAAAAGCCTAAAGAATATCGTAATTGCTGTTAATATTCTATAAATAGTTTTCTTTAGATGTTGCTCTGTTTCTAATTATACTGGAAGTTTACTTATTACATGCTACAGAGATTCTGAATAATTAAATGTATTTGCATGTAACATCTTACTTTAATAATCAGTGTCAGGAGCTAATATGTTTTATAATGGTGCATGCAACTGTACAGTCTTCGAAAGATATGTTAACCAAGGTGGAATTTTTATTTTAGTCTTGAAATTAAATTATATTTTGTCACATAAGAGTTGCAAGTCTTCAACAAAGATGATCAAAATGCTTCTGTATTTAAAATAGGCTTGTATCAATCAATCTATGAATGTATGATGTCTTACAAATCACACTTAACATGCTCATAAACATTATAGAATTTACTCTTCAGTCATTGGTTCTGCTGAATCTTTACGTAAATCCAATAAGTATTCCATAAGCAGTAGGAAAATCAAAATACCTAAACACAAGAGTTAAACTACAAAACAATATAGATGTACTGATATTTCATTTGGATTTTTATAACTTAAATATATTTTATACCACAGTTTTTAATTAGGAAATACAAACCAGCTGCTCTAATAGTACCCAATCAGAAAGAGGTTCACATACATTCTTATTTTGACACATGCCTCAAAGTTCAATGCATTAGTAAGACAGTATGGATTTCTAAATGTACAAGGTTCTAATTTTTATGTTATGTTTCTATTACAGTTTGGGGGTATATGGGTATTTCTGGATTAAGACACTTTTTCATGGTGAAACAATATTAGTATATGTTACAATATTTTGTTTATAAGTAGACATAATATATGAGGCGGTATTGAAAAAACCCAGGATTATCTTCTGGAGGCCAAGCCCCTTGTAGTACAGGCTTCCCCTGCTAGGAGAATGTTCTAGGAACTCATCTGTGTCAGGGTACCAGTTGGCATTGTTGTGAGAGGCTGTGTTCAGTTTCAGTGAAAAATTTTTGAAGACTCAATGCATTTTCCCATTTCATGATGGGTGACTTACTAGGGCACCTTCCCATACAGTGCTGAGTGTTCAGCAGTTTTTGACTAAAAATGGCATGACCCCCGTATCCCACCCTCTCTATTCACCTGATCTTGCCTGAGCGAATGAGATTTTTTGTTTCCCTGATGAAAAATCCCCAAAGGGAAATGTTTTGCCAATGTTGAAGAAGTGAAACAAAAAATGGCAAAAGCACCAAAAAGCATCAAAATCAACAAGTTTAAAAACAGTTTTGAGCAGTGTGGAAAAAAGCATCCATAGGTACATTGCATCAAATGAAGAGTACATTGAAGGTGACTGAAGTTTAAACATGTAAGAATAAATACACAATTTTTTATAAATAAATTTTTTGTGTGTGCGTTCCCCTCATAATTATTAAATTGCTTATGTAGAGACTGGTTGTGATGGAAAATATTTATTCAGTAACATTGTTCAGAATACATAGATTAAACAGTAATTTAATTGGATCATTTCTGCTGTCTAGTAATTTATAACCTCTCTATTTCTAAAACATGCATTTGAGGGTTGACCAAGCACTACTTGCCACTATTTCTAATATTGCACTTAGTAGTAGTTGACGAGTCAGTCCATTATAGACTATGGAACAACCACACTGGGAAAACATCATTGTTTCTTTCATTCTGTAGTAGGCAGTTAGAAAGACATGAGCAGGGTAGGACAAATAAGCCAGAGGTTACCAGGGTGGAAAACCCTGGGTGTCTAGCAAGAGACGATGGTAAGGTGGGACCTCACCCCAGGGTGATCTTTCCTCCCCTAGTATATTGTTGGACATGTTGTGTAGACCACTTGATCTTTCATATGCTGGTCATGTGGTTGTGATGGTCTCCTTACTTCTCTTCTCCTGGCATGTCGCTAATCACATGGTAGAGTCCCTTAGAAGAGCAACAATGAGGTCTGAGAATAGCTTCCTTGGAGAACAACTCCCTCAAATATTAAGGCCTTAGGACAATGAGGCTCTGACGTACATCAAATAACCTTAGGACCAAAGCCTTGCATCTGTTGACCAGAAAGAGTTTTGGTCAAACTAGGGATACCAACTAGACCTCAGTTGTGTTTCTGCTCCAGGCCCAGAGAAGCAGCAAGGCCAGTTAGGGTGATGCCATAGCTGACATCAGGGCCAGCTGTGATGACTAATGATAATCACCTGCCCTGGCACTAGCGAATCAGTGGAGACCACAACTCTAAGGAGACATACCTGGAAAGCTGATGAATGTTCTATTGAGATCATCCCCCTGAGACCTCCAGGTGAAAGCTCTTAGACAAAAGACCTAGGGCATGCTCTCTCTCTCTGAAGGAAACCTACACCTTTTTCCACCCTTCCTTCCCATAAGATGCATACCTTTGCTGTCTTTCTCCTAAGCTCCAAAGGCCCTTCTTTGGCCTCTGTAACTTGTCTCCCGAACCCACACAGCCCAGCTGGCTCACTTCTCCCATAGCTCACTTCTTCTACCTCTGTGACTGTCTAAGTAGACTTTTGCTGGTATGTGAGTCTAGACTCTGAATTCTTCCTTAAGCAAGACTCAAGGACCAAGGTCTAACATCCAGTTTCTTCCATCATTAACAATTCAATAAAATAATACCTGGATTATGTAATAACTATTATACCTCAAGCTCTTAGCCAGATCTTATGCTCATACCCTTTAAGCTGCAATTCTTGGGGAAATAGTCTTGACTACACTCTGCCTAATGAATGACTAACCATCTACTTCTTTGCTAGAACTACAGCCCTATGTCCAATTCCAGTTTACGAATCTGAGGTCTTCTTCCCTGGAGACTGAATCCTGACCTGTAGGGAACTGCTCCTTGTGGTTTAAGGAATTGTAGCCCCAGCCTGAGCATGACTGCTACCAGCATCCTGGCCATGCTTGTCTTTAAGTCTCAACATAAGGCTGTGCAGAGGACATAACCAAAAGCCACTCAGAGGGTTTCCATGAGAACTGGATTTAAAGAATGTTTATTATGCTTTAAAACTTGCTCTGCTTTCTTTATCACTAATGTAACATAAACAATGTCTAGCAAGAAATGTATGAAACCTTGCACCTACTGCCAGTGTGGCATCAAGATGTTTGATAGACCCTGACGCAGACTGGTCACTGTACCCTCTGTACTAGTACACGTAATCTGTTACATATAATCTGTTACAACTGTAATCCTAACACCTCCAAACTATTGATGATTCATGAATCTTGACCTTGTATCTCTCATGTGTATCCTCCTCAATAAAAGGCATGAGGGAAGAAGGTCTAATTGTTGTTCTCCACTAGAGAGAGCAGTCACCTTCCTTCCCCCAGACATAATAAAGTGTCCAGGGTAAAACTTATTTCATCAGACATAATAAAGTGTTCTAGGTAAAAGTTTGTTCCTCCGTGGTCACGAAGCCTCTAATGGACAGAGCGACTTCCAACCGAGCCTAGGGTGTGTGAGGCACATCCGCCTCACTGACCAATATATTTCTAGCAATGTCTTGGTAGTTAGCTCCACAGAAGTTGATCTTGGAACCAAATACAACCAAGTTTCCTTCTGCTATGGGGTATAACTTGTTGCAGAATTTCCTTCAGGGGAGAAATCTACCACTGAAATCCACAGGGCAATATTGATGAGTTGTATCATATAAAAGTCTGTCTTGCAATTTATTGTGACTTTGACAATTTCAAATCAATTCATTCCTGTTAAAAAAAAATAGAGAATTGAATAAACCCAATGAAGCTTAGACAAATACATTGCTGAAATGCCTCATCATTTTCCTTACTTATTCCTAGACTTCTCTACACTACAAAATTTAAATTTATTTATCAATCACCCAGTAGATGATTCATTGTTAAAGATAATGATAATAAAATATTTGTTAAATTATTTAATGAGTATATGAATAATGTCTAAAGACAAGTAGTATCTGCTATTGATTGAAAGCAGATTATCAGTTAATGTTAATGATAATTAACTACATTATATTAAAAGTAGGTTCTATATGCTGAATAAGAAGTGTCAAGATAGACTTTTAAAAATGACTTCTGTCCTATATAATTTTTCTCTGTATCTTAATTTGTTTCTTGTCTTTCAGAACACATACTGAACAAATGAAGTTAACTTAATAACTACCTACTCACATGATTAATTCAAGTCAATGCATATGTGCACTTCTGTAACTGTCATTTAAGTATGCATATATATCTTAGGAACAACTCCTTTGCCCTTTTTTATTGTTCATAAATTTGTGTTCTTTAATTATGTTAGAGGATGTAGTGTATGATCTTTCCATTATAATGCATTCTGTCCAAGCATCAAGTTCCATCTTAGGTTATATATTTGGGTGTAAATGTGTGCCTGTTGGAATAAAAACCATTTGTCTTCATCCTTTCTACCAACTTAATTGCAATCACCAAGAAAACATGGGACTTTTTTCATATCCACAATTATCACTGTATACTTATTCAGTATTATTAATGTCAAAGAGAACAATGAGAAACAGGATGATATCAAAAGAGAACTGTAGATTTATGCTTACGTTTCAACAAATGAAGAACTTAAAAGTCACCACTCCTGTCCTTACAATAAAATAAGCTAAACCAAAGAAAAATAAATGACTTTTTGAACTCATTAGAGAGCTGAGCTCACAGGGCAAATCATCACCCTGAAACCTGGAGACGGAACGAATTCAGAGGGTCATCCTCAGGATCTGCTAAGCTGACAATTTTGACAAATTGCTGGAGGATGAGTATAAATGACATGATAGCGCAAAATACCTGTAAGCCTCGGTTTTGGTAGTTTCATACTTTCATTTGTTTCAACTTCAGAGATCTAATAGGTAGGTTCTTCCTGGGAAGATCTGAGAAAAATGTGTTGCTGCTCTGGCTGTTCCTGAGTCATATCCTTTTATAATAAACCATATTCTATTAAGTAACATGTTTTCTAGGCTCTATGAGCTACTTTATCAAATTAAGCAAACTCAAGGAAGAAGTCATGGAAACTTCTAATTTATCATCAGTCAATCAGAAGCACAGGTGGCAACCTGGGTACCTGGGTTTGCTATTTGCATATAAACTGGGGACAGGGAGGCAACCTTGAGAAACTGAACCTTAACCTGTGGCATCTGAAGCTATGGCCAGGCAGATAGTGTCAGAATTGAGATAAATTGAGATGAATTTTGTTCAATAATTGTTCATTGGTTTGAGGGAAGCCCTCATGTTGGAATTTGTAACAAAACCTATTTAATGTGCTTCCAAAATAAAATGGTGGGATAGGCACAGGATAAAATTCTACTCAAAAATGAAGACATAGGGGGAAAAAAGAGGAACAAGTTTCAAACAAGTTAAGAAATCAATGTGGCAAATTAGCCCTTAAGGCTTGAGTTTACCCTCTTTGGCTTGACACTCTGATCTTCAGTTCCAGTGGGGCAGATTTCTTGTCTTCCAGAAGTACTGGGACAGAGGTCCTACTTTCTGGATACACTGGGGTCTGTCCTTCACAGATGTGACAGGCAATGGTTGAATTCCTAACATTTCAGGCATCCCTATCCCCACAGGTTTGGGTGTCCTTCCCCCAAGGCAGCTCTCTGTCAGAGCCCTATGGCTCTCTGGAGCTGGCTTGGGTCTAATGCCTTCAGCTCTGCTTGGATTCCCTGTTCTTTGAAATCTAGGTGGAAGGAGCCATGCTCACACTGCACTCCTCTAGGGCCGGGTAGCGCAGGCTAGGTGGCACGGTGCCCTCTCCCCTCACCTTTTCTGCCACGGGGGTCTAGGTGTGGGGGAGGAGCTATTTCTTCCAACATTCTGTTCATGATCACTTACGTACTGGATAAGAAGACTGAGGCGTTGGCGAGAACTCTCTTCTTTCTGGGCGCTCACCAGAGTTTCTCTTAATGGTTCGTGCGTGGCAATGTAGGTTTTTTTTAACATGCACCTAAAAAGTCCTGCAGTCTCTCTTCATTGCTTAGTTTCAAAGTCACTTTCACATTTTTAGGTATTTGTTAGAGCAACACCTCATTTCTTAGTACCGATTCCTGCCTTACTCCATTTAGGCTACTATCACAAAGTATCACAGACTGCGTAGCTTATAAAAAACAGAAGTTTTCTGTAACAATTTTAGAGGATGGGAAGTCAAATGAGAGCCTTCTTTCTGATTTATAGAGGGCCGTATTCTCACTGTCCCAACAGGTGGAGAGGAAGGGGGTCTCTGGACATCTTTTATACAAACACTAATCACATTCATAAGAGCTCGGCCCTAATCACCTCCCAAAGCCTCATCACTAAATATGATCACACTAAGAATTAGGTAACAACACATGAATTTTAAGGGGAAATATTCAGTCTGTAGGTAAGACATTATTTAGGTCAGAAACTTTGATCCACATAAAGAAAAGAACAATGGAGAAGAAATTAATGGAGATAGAATCTTTGATTTTTCTTGTTCTTAATTTATCCAGCATGGCCTGTATAAAGTAATAATAGTAAAGATTTACAGACTAATCATAACACTTGGAAAAGTGAAATAAATGGTATTTATGTCACGGTAGATAAAAAAGAATTAAGAATAATCTGTCATTAGATACCTACACTACATGTCAAATGGTATAATACTTGAATGTGGTTTTTCTTATTTAAAAATTCATATCACAAATTTAAACACAATACTTAAAAAAATATAAAAGAACCTGGCTGCTGTGGCTCAGTGGATTGAGCGTGGGCCTGTGAGCCAAGTGTCACTGGTTCAATTCCCAGTCAGGGCACATGACTAGGTTGCACATCAGGTCCCCAGTTGGGGGCGTGAGTGAGAGGCAACCACACAGTGATGTTTCTCTCCCTCTCTTTCTCTTTTACCCTCTCTCTAAAAATAAATAAAGAAATAAACAAAGAAATAAATGAATATATATAAAAGGAGAAAAGAGAAAAGTTTACCTTTTGAGACAGCATGGATGGACTTGGGAACCATTATGCTAAGTGAAATAAGCCAGTCAGAGAAAGACGGGTACCATATGATTTCACTCATATGTAGAATCTAATGAAGAAACTGAACTAACAAGAAAAATGGGCACAGTCTCATTGAGAGAGAGCAGGATGACAGCAGGGGAGGAGGGAATGTTACGGGTGGAGGGACTGAGCAAAAAAGAAAAAGGATCATGGACATGGGCAACAGTGTGGTGATTGCTGGGAGGAGGGAGCCAGAAGGAGAATAAATGGTAATGGAAAAATACAATAAAAAGCATATTAAAATATTAAAAAACAAAAATTATCAATGAAAGTATTTTTACGTGCTAAGAGAGGACATAAAATGAAAGCATGTAAAATTCTAAATTAAACCCAGAGAAGGCAGAAAAGCAAGGGATGCAGAAACTGGAGCTAGGTTTTGGGGGCCAAGGGCAGGATAAGTATGACAGACCACTGAGTATCCTCTGTAGGATACTATAAGGATAGATATGCGCCATGATATATTTGCCCAAATTTATGGAATGTATAAGACCAAGAATAAATTATAGTGTACACTACGGAGTTGCATAATTATGATCGTCAAAGCTTGTTCATAAATTGTAATAAGCATACCACTCTGGTGAGGGATGTTGATAATGGAGCAGGTTGTGCATGTGTGGGGACAGAAGATATACAGGAGACCTCAGTACCTCCCCTTCAGTTTTGCTGTGAGCTCCACGCTGCTTTAAAAAGAATAAAGTCTTGGAGAAACAAGATGGCGGAGGAGTTAGTGGAAGCTACACTAACTTCCTCCTAGAACTAGTCTGGATTTACAATGTAATTTTGGAGAAATCATCTGGAATAACGAACCGAACACCAGCTGGAGAGAAGTCTTATAACCACGGAGAGACAGAAAAGGCCGCTACATCACAACGTGACCGGTAGGGAGTGCGGAGACGTGGAAGGGCTGGCTGGGCTCCCACGGGTGGCAGCTGAAGGGGCTGAGAAACAGCTCAGCAGCCGGGGATTCCCCCTGAGAAGGGCAGGGTCTAAACCCCCAGCTGGGCTTCCCAGCCTACAGCGACAGAGTGGAAAGTAAAATAGTATCAGCTGTGAAAAGCGAAAAGCCACAGGTTTTCTTGCTAGCCGGAGAGAAACAGCAGGAGAAAAAGAGCTCTTAAGTGGATCACATACGAAAATATTTTGGCCACCACTTACCCTGGGCTCAAGCAGAGGGAAGGCAGAGAGGACTGGAGACACTTGGGGAGAATTTGGCACGGTGGCTTTGAGGGGAGAACTGGAGGAGCAGCTGACTGGGTCCCAGTGCTGACTCATCCCCAGTACTGCGGGTAGACCATTCCCCTCCAAGTGGCGTCAGCCTGAGGGGAAGCAAAAGCCCTGCCTACAGGAATTAAGCTGCCACACCCACAGTCCTTAAGCCTGACAGCTAATCACAGATTGAATAGATTAACAATCAAAGAAGACAGACAACAGCAGTAGATCCCTGGAAGTCTCCAACAGGCTGCCTAGGGCCAGACTGGTACATGATCTGACGTCACCAGAGGCAGATCCAGGAAGTGCAGATCATTCCAAGAAGCACCAACAAACAATAGGAGTCAAAAAAATGGGGAGACAGAGAAACAACCTCCCATCAAAAGGAAAGGTAGAATCCCCAGAAAGAGTGCTAAATGAAATAGAGGGGAGCGAACTATCAGATATGGAATTCAAAACATGGATTATGGAGAAGCTGAATGAGCTCAGCGGAAACTTCAAAGAACTCCAGAAAAACTACAAGGAACTCACAGAAAATTACGTGAGCATGAAAAAGGACATAGAAGCTATCAATAAGAGCCAGGAGGAAATGAAAAATACGATCTCTGAATTGAAGAACACAGTAGAAGGAATTAAAAGCAGGCTAGAGGAAGCAGAAGATCGGATCAGCGAGCTGGAGGACAACCTACACAAAAACTCCCAGACAATGCAACAAAATGAAAAAAGACTGAACAAGACTGAAGAGGTTCTAAGACAGCTGCAGGACAACATGAAACGTAATAATATCCGTATCATAGGAATTCCAGAAGGAGAAGAAGAAGAGCAAGGGATAGAAAACCTCTTTGAAAAACTAATGACAGAAAACTTTCCTAACATGACGAGAGAAAGAGTCACGCAAGTCCAGGAAGCACAGAGGGTCCCAATGAAGATGAACCCCAACAGGCCCACTTCAAGACACATCATAATTAAAATGCCAACATTCAAAGACAAAGAGAGAATCCTAAAAGCAGCAAGAGAGAAACAACTAATAACATACAAGGGAGCTCCAATAAGGCTATCATCAGATTTCTCAGCAGAAACACTACAAGCCAGAAGGGAATGGCAAAAAATATTCCAAGCAATGAAAAACAAAGGCCTACAACCAAGAATACTCTACCCAGCAAGGCTTTCATTCAAAATGGAAGGTGAAATAAGGAGTTTCCAAGACAAAAGAAGGCTAAAAGAATACATCTCCACCAAACCAGCATTGCAAGAGATGCTAAAGGGTCTGCTTTAAGAAGATGAAGAAACAGAGAGACAGAGAGGAACACGAGTACAAAGGGGGAAAATGACAATGAATAAGTACTGAAAGAAAGAAGGAACTTCTACCATTTGCAACAACATGATTGGAACTAGAGAGAATTATGCTTAGCGAAATAAGCCAGGCAACAAAAGAAAATTACCTTATGCTGTCACCTGTTACAGGAAACTAATGAACAACACCAACAAATGAGCAAAATTGAACCAGAGGTATGTAAACAAGGAATAAACTAACAGTAACAAAGGGGGAGATGGGAGGGAGAGAAGGGGTAAGAGGGGGAAGGGTCTAGTCAAAGAACATGTATGAATGACCCATGGACATGGACAACTGGGTGGGGACTGACTGTGGGGGGGGGCAGGGTGCAGGGAAGCAAGAGGGGGAAAAAAAGTGAGACAACTGTAGTGGAAAAACAAACAAACAGAAAATTTTTTAGTGGGGGGGGAATAAAAATATAAAGAATAGAAATGCAAGTTCAGTGAATATTAGAAGGACAAGGATTTTCCTTCCGATAAGACAGTCCTACAGATTTAGAGACTTGTATGTGGGTTATGTTACATAAATTAACATGTGTTTTCTGTTTTCAAAGGGCATAAGCCTACAATCTCATTACCTGAGTGATTATCTGTATGCATAGGCCTCACTTAATCCTGTCTGCATTGCTGCCTCCTGAGACTCAATGGTTTGGCTGAACTAAGTGGCTGGGTTGGTGAAGAACGGGGTGGTCTGTGGGCTTCACTTTAAAACTGGTTTCTCTTTTCTATCCTAATGGCTTGGACAGAAAAAGCCCAGAGGCCTGAGATGGGGGAAACCTAAAATATTTCCCTCAGTCCAAAATAAGTATAATGGGCAAAAGGGTTTTGGACAGGTGAGATGTACCTGGCACACCTTCCTCCAAAGAAGCCCTTCTTTTCCCTAATGTGGGACATTGAAAAATTAATACCTGTCTTTTGTCATCTAGTGGTTACGGATTAAATGATGTCCTTTAACCCTGTTGCCCCCAGAATACAACAAGGATGCCAGCCTGTCAAACCAAGCATGCCGTTGTCCAGAGACAGCCAACCAACCTGGAGTCTGCACGATCCTTCCTCTTGTGGGAAGGCCACCCTCCCCTCCACATCCCCACTCTTATTAGGGATTTCTTGACCCACGGGTAGGTAGGACGACGACCATGTCCAGCTTGAAGCAGCTAGAGGAGCCCGAGACCTTCATCCATTGTCCTTTATAAGATTGTAAATTTTATTGTTAAAATATTTAACTAATTAATTAATTAATTTTAAAAAAAGAAGAAGAAGAATATATGAAAGGGTGAGGCGGGAGAGCTTGTATGTACGACCCATGGGCATGGACTTGGAGAGGGGATTGTTGGGGAAGGGGGGTGCTGGGCGGAGGGGAGCAAAGGGGAAAAAAAATTGGAACTATTGTAACAATATAATCAATAAAATATACTTAAAAAAAAAAAAGAATAAAGTCTTAATTATAAAAAAAAAGAAACAATTACATCAAGTTAGATGATCCAAATATATTTATAATCACTTTAAATGTGAATGGTCTAACTAACTAATTAAAAAACAGGTATTTTCAAGGTGGATAAATAAGTACCTACTAGACATGGTCAATCAGAAACCCACATAAATAAAATAAAGATTCAGGTTTTTAAAAATAAAAGGATGGAGAAACAAAAACAAACCAAAAAAAAAAAAAAGAGTGAAGAAGATATGTCAAAGGAATATAGGAACCAACTAAAAGAGCTATCAATAACCGAAACTGGAACAATTTGAGCAACATAATACATAGTACATTTAAATTATAACCTAAAATATAAAATAAATATTCATGAGTCCATACTGAAATAAAAAGTGATTAAATAAAGATGGGAGAATAGAAATTTCTTATGCCAAAGAATTATAAATAATTTATTAGATGCTCAGGCCTCAAGAAGGTGGAACGTATTTCCTCTCTACTGAATCTGGTAAACTTCCCTCAGCCGGTTAATCAAAATAATATCAACAGCAATGAAACGTTGATGGTATGTACCCTATATATGATGTGATTAAATGGTTTTCTATGTCTGTCGTCCTCCCCCAAATTCATAAACCCAGCTAATCATGAGAAAAACATCAGGCAAATCCCATATGAGAGATATTCTGCATAATAGCCTGACTAGTTCCCCTAAAAACTGTCAAGGTCATCAAAAATAAGAGAACTCTGTCAACTGTCACAGCCCAGAGGAGCTTAAGGAGATGTAACAGCTACACGGAGTGTGGGAACCTGGATGGGATCCTGGAACAGAAAAAGAACATTTGGCAAAAAGTAAGAAGTTGGGATAAAGTATGAAGCTAATAATAATGAACTGATAATGGTTCATTAGTTGTAAGAAGTATACCATGTTAATGTAAGATATTAATAAAAAAAGAAAATGAGCTTAGGAACATAAGAACTATCTGTCCTATTTCAAAATTTTTTCTGTAAACTTAAAACTCTTCTAAAATAGTTTATTTTTTTTAAATGCAAAAAGCAAAAAAGAAAAACAAATGGAGAAGTGTACGATATCAAAAAAGGAAGACTTACTTGATATTAGATGCAATTGTCACCCATCACCCTATGGTTATCAGGGTGAAGTTTTTGGTATGGCTGGTAAGGTCTTTCCAATCCTCCTCAAACCCTCATCTACATAGCCCTTAAAGTTTTATAAAAATTCAAAGAAAGCACACTTTCTACTCAGAAGAATATTAACATTTTCTGTTATAAGATATATGAATACCAGTGTTTTCTTCTAATATTTATAAGTGACTCCCAAAATTTTTGGCTTTCTAAGTTTAAGAATCTTAAGAACTATCAACATAAGAAAAGGAAGACTATAGTATAATTGCATCAATTATCTGCAACAATTTTTGTACTTCCAAATAATTCCAAATTAAAAAATAAAAACAATTTTCAGTAAGTTTATTTTAGTATTTCTAAAAAAATTTTTTTCTATATTTGTTTAATAAACATTAGTGTATAATTCACTTTGTGTCAGATTTTCTTTGCTAGGGAACATGGTAGCTAAGTGCTCATTCTCATTCACTTTATGTTCAGTGAGAGACAGATAATTATGGTAAATGAGGTATGGTCCCCTGGGATGATGATGATGGTGGTGGTGGTGATGCTGATGATGATAAAGCAGTTAACAAGACAGAGTTACTTGCAGTGTTCATAGGACATAGTCATGCCTTAGACATGCCTATTGAAGACACTGTCGGAGAGAAAATTGCAGGTACAAATGCACAGAGACTGGAATTCAAACACAGTTAAATCTGGATGCAGGGTAGAGAGGGTCTGTCATTTTGGTAGCAACTTTGAAACCAGTGAATTGGCAATATCAGAATCCAGTTTAAGTGTTTTGTTGAAGTTGGGTTGAACATGGAAGGAAGGGAAGGAGAGAAGAAGGGTTTCCAACTTACTAAAAATAGGTAAGAGCACATAATAATTAGTAACAAATATCACAGTTTATGTTGCCTGAAAAGATTATACCAATGATTTTATTTACACTTTTGTGGATATGATTTTTGCAAATTAAACCATGACAGGCAGTGAAGGTATAAGAAAAACAAAAACAAAATACCAAGTTCAGTTAATGGATGCTTTTCCCATTTAAAACTAAAAAAGTAGAAGGAAATAGTAATAAAAATCTAAGGAAGAACACAGCCCTGGGAACTATGAAAGAGAGCAGGTGAACCCTGAAGAGAAGACACTTTGCAGGGGGCGAGGGGGTGGCAGTTCCAATCGGTGAGATTCCAGTAATTTGCATCATGTTTCTCCATGATCAGAAGAGTGGCTGGAAGGCAACTTCCATGGCTAATTGCCATGACCTATGTTTAATTTAATAAAGTCACAGCTGCAGTGCTCTTCCACAGGAAAATCTCCAGGGTCTGTATTGCTTGAAAGGGCTGATATACATAAAACTACATCATTTCCTTGCTGGAACGTTAACTTAAAGATAAAGTTGCTACAAAAAGAAGAAGTTTCATGAATTTATGTACTGAATGCATAGAGTTTGATTAAGGATTGACATTTAATAGCTGTACAAGTTATACTGTTTTTTGGCTCAAGCCAAACATATTTTAAATTTTAAAAGGGTAAAGTATTAGCATTATTGAGCATGATCATATTTGTAGTACTTCAAGTATATTTACAAGATAAGCTATAAAACTCACATGCTTCTCTTCCTTATAAAGGTAAGCACCATTACTCTTTTCCCCAGCACCTAAAACTGTGGCTGGAATAGAATAGGCACGAAATAACATTTGTTAATTAAATGAACAAATGCAAGAACTGTAGAGAGACTCAACTAAATACACACAAAGAGGATTTGCATTTATAATACTTCCTGAAAGTTTGTTATAAAATCACTGAGAAATAAAAATGTACATATATTTAGATGCGGTACACAGTTAAATTTTGAAAAATCACAATATGGTAAATCATACCGGGAAAGTTTGAACAGAGAATGGAGTATTTGTGAAATATGAAGGGAAGTCTTAATATATCCTGCCTATGTGATCTGGATTCTTTTCTCTCAAATAACATTCTGTTGCTGCTTACTTTTATAAAATTTTTCAAGAAAATCTGAATAGTAGATAATTTAGGAAAATAAGATTTCTTTGAAAAAAAGGTACTTGGCAGAGTTATTTTACTCATTGCAAGCATCATATTATCATCAGAGCTAGTCAAAAGCATTTCTTTCCAAATTGCATAAGATTCAAAACCAGTTATTGTCCCCTATAATCATTGATTTCAATAGAGAGAACAGAAAAATAAGTCATTCCAGCATGGAACACTTGAAAGAGAAAAACTTGGAGCAAGAAAAAGTGGATCAAATACACAAGAGAAGCACTAGTTAAAACTGACTGCAGTTATCTATATGAAGAGTAACTGTAAGAAGAATTGCATCTGAGGCAGACAGGATAAATACCAAGGTAGAGAAGTTTATTCAGTAGTCTATTAAATTTAGAGAACAGGAGAGTCCTAGCTGATTCTCTGCTTCTTTCCGATTAACCTGGAATGCGGAGGAACAATTTTAGAGACCTGTTGCAGTCATTTAGGTGAGCCTATAATGTGTTTATTAAAAATCTATTCATTTCATTAGCAAGCACTTTATTTATTTTATTTTATTTATTTTTGGGTGGGGGATTTGCTGGCTCATTTTATTTATTTATTTATTTGCTTTTATTTTTTATTTTTTCCCACTAAAAATTTTTATTTGTTTTTCTATTACAGTTGTCCCACTTTTTCCCCCATTGCTTCCCCCCACTCTGCCCAACTCCTCTCCCACAGTCAATCCCCATCCCATTGCCCATGTCCATGCATCACTTATACATGTTTTCTCTCTAGACCCTTCCCCTTCTTATCCCCCTTCTCTCCCTCCCCGCTCCCCCTTTTCTACTCTTAGTCTGCTCCTTGCTTACATGCCTCTGGTTCAAATTCATTAGCAAGTACTTTCATGTTAATTTTTACAATATATAAATTTCAATGCTAACAAAACTGTTGATGAAAAATTTTAGATAAGAATGATGTATTTTAGTGTTGTTCCTACAAGATTTTGTGTACTGTGTGCAGTATTGTGTACTCTTTCAAATGGATGGCAAACCTTTTAAGGGGATATCAAAACATCAAATATTATTTTTTATGTTACACTGAACAATGTCAGGTCAATAATAAATTAAATCAGAAGGTAGAAATAAATTGGATGCATGAACATGAATGACTTAAGTAACTATTTTCAAACACTTAGGAGAATTTTAAGTTAAGAAAACAAAAATCAGGTGTTTCTTTTGCCTGTTGCTGCCTTTTTTTAATATAGCAAAGCTACTTGTAACCGATTTTGAATAGACTGAAACCATTGGCAAGGCTGTTTTAATGTGAGATGAATGTATTAAATTACCCTGAATAAAAGCAATAACATACAAATTGTTGAACTATCTTTGTCTTATACATGTTCAACAGGCAGTATTTGACTAAGCTTATAGAGAAGATACCATCTATTACTCTGACTGGATCCTATTAAAGTTATAATTTACTTATGATTACAAATATGTTGCTTGAGGCTGGCCATGGTAAAGCAGATAACGTGAAAAATGACCTCCCTTAACATGTGCGCATATCTCTGGAGGAGGCAAGCATATGTGTCTAAATGAACAGCCAATAAAGGCAAGCACAATTGTACAGTGACTGTCATAGTAAAACAAACGTTGAAAATTCCTGGGTCCAAGAGTGAGCTTAGTGAGCAAAGTGTATAAAAACCTACAATATTGACCTTATTTTCAAGTTAATAAGAAACTACATGTGGATGTTTAAGAATTATAAAAAGGATTAAGAACATGTTTAGTACATCACACATGTTTCTGACTTTTGTGGTGTGTGTGTCTGTTGGTATGTGTGTAAGGAAGCTCAGAAATACTAACCATGGTTCCAGTTTTCCATGGATTTATTAATACTACTTCAGCACATAACTATTAAAATTTGTAAATGATAAATATTCATAATATAAGTTTTTCTTTTTTATGTCTCCAGAATGTCTTCAGGACCCAAAGCTCAGGAAAATATAATCTAAATATTTCATCCTGACTTTAGGTGTCTATAGCTGAACTACAATGTCTATACATATATATTCCTTTTTCTTGGTCAGTAATAATTTTCAGAATTTTTGATAAAATTTTCCCTCCCACAACATCTTTTGAAGGTTTTTTGAAGATTATCAAAATGTATGACTAAAAAAATAAATATTTATAGCATGTTCATACATATACCATCAAATAATAAATTGTTCCTTTTTAAATTTTGATTATATAAGATTAAATGTCAAATATTAACCTTTTGAAATATCTGAATGATAATATGTTAAAAGTTTGTGTCAGTTCTGAAAAATTAATATAAGAAATATCATATGTAAATAGATTTTGAACAAATAGGTAAAATAGAAAATTCTAATTCTAAAGTTAGAAAATCTCTTAATGGCATTTCAAGATGTCATAGTAAAATAATACCCTGTTTCTTTCTGCTTTTGCAAAGAATAATTTTATTTAAAATGTCCTAATGTTTATAAATGCAGCCTGCATCTAATTATACATTTTTCAAAGTTAGCATAATTTATGAGACTAAAAAAATATGTTATGATAGTTTATTACAATCTTTTTAATTCACAGCAGGCATACAACTAAGTTGTACATGAATTTGCAATAGACTCTTACACCTAATTTAATTATATGTGAAATTATGTTTGAGTTGCAGGTATCATTCAGTAAGTAGTTGTATTCCTGTCAAATTAAGTGAAGTCAAATCATGAAAATGACTACCAATAAAAATAAGACATACATTTTGTCTTAATTTTTTTAAATTAATAACTCCCTTTTGGAATACTTTTCCCATTAAGTATAGAAATCATAAGTATATTATCTTTATCTCTAGAAATGTCTTTAGCTCACTTTTTAATATTAGGCACATCCATTTTGGAAGTCCTTGAATTTTGCAGACATAAATCCTTCATAGCATTTTTTTACATAAATTTTTAAAAAATAATTTTCAATATATTTTTATAGCACAAGCCATCCAGCATCGATATACTCAAATAACATCATAGCAACAGGAATCATGCATTACTTGTAATTTTAGTTTTAAAAATGCATATTAAAAGAGTTTAACTGAAATTAAAATTTATTTTCCAAGTTTAATCAACAGTGCCACCAGGTGGTTACATTAATGCAGAAAAAGGACAATTGTTAAAATGCTTTAATAGTTTAAATATATAAAGTTTTTGTTACTTATATTACACAACAAAACACAATGGGCTGTATATGTGTAGTTAAATTTAGTAAAACATATTTTAAAACTTTCTTTAACATCTTTTTTCTGTAAGTTATAATTAAATACCCAGCTGCATAAAATTTTGTGAACCATATATTATTAATTTAGTGCATGTAATCCCTTCATTAGTAAGCACAATTTTTTAAAAATTATACCAGTTTGAATAATACATAGATACCAACAGTCCAAATAGTCCAAATGAGAAATACATAGACTGTGTTAAAATAATATAATGTATATTTGTTCCTTTCAGTGTGATTTTTTCAAAACTATATCTTAATAAACACTCATGAGCTTTTCACTCAGCTGGCATCTGGTTTCTTCAAAATCAATAGGTACTTTATTATATATTTAATCATATTCATAGCTTTTTATGAGCCATACTTAATGCAAAATTTTAATGTATTCATATATCTTCATCAAACAGATGTATTTTTTTCTGATGTTTCCTTTTCTGTGCTGCAACCATCTTTGGCCATTGGTAACACTTCTAATGACCCTCCACCATCATGCCCACTAGAGGAATGATCAGCTCATTGATGAATTTGCATTAGGAAAGGAACTGATTTTGCATATTTACATTTTTTATTTTTCTGATGGGCGTCTGTCTTAGCTGCACAGAGTCTGTATCCTAAAGATCTTTCAGCTATCAGTAAGATGAACTACATGAGTCTACGGCCTTCCAGCTCTAGCCTTCCAGCTCTACTGATGACTGGATCATCATGACTGTCTAATTTATGGAAATAAGGAAAAACACAAGACCATAAATACAAGCTACATTCTATCATATCAATATTTCCAGTAACAGAGATAATGTTTTGGTGTGTATTTCCCCACACTTTCGCTTATTTCTCAACTAGATTACCACTTGAGTGAGAAAGAAGGTGCTTTTTATTGGCCTCCTTCAAAAATCAAATAAAATCACTGAGTGCAAATTTAGTGACTGTTCAAGCATAAGTAACTTACTCAACTAAGAACAAAGAAAGATATCTTGACATTTAAGGATACTAGGCTATTGTTTTTCATCTAACTCAGATAAAAAATAAAACAAGCATAGTGACATAGCATTGTGTCAGCGTCTTTATATTTTAGGTCAATGATAAACTTATCAAATAGCATGAATGGAATTACTGTTGAATTTCACTTTTGGGAAAACTTTTAAAGAGTGAGGTAATATAAGTATTTTTTTACATTATGGAAATATTTAAAATCTCAAAATCTTTTATAGTGTAAAGGATGTATTAATTATTTGCAAATCCATTTGAGAAGTAAAATTTTTAAAACCAAAAAATTGAAATATTTAAAAATAGCATGCTTGAGGGAAAGTTTTTCCACGACTTCAACTTTTACTAACAACCAAATAAAACATTAGACTTCTATACATCTCCAGTACCATACCATCACCTCCCCATAAATACAAAACAATTCATGTCTTCTCCCATTGCAAAATTGTCCCTGCATTTCTGTCCTTTACAGATTAGTGCACAGGCTCCTTACATGAATTTAAAAACCTCTACAATGTGACCTTAATCTCTTTTCCTTCATTGTTACAACCTCTTGTTCCTGAAGCCATAAGGAAGAAAACATAAAAAAAGGAAAACCACGTGTATTTAATAAAGGGAGATGAATAATTTCAAATATTGCTTTAAGTATGGCTAACACATATTTATTAATATTGATAAACTATATAATAAAATAGTATCTGTGATGGCTGTAGTTCTCCCTCCAATCGTTAACATGTCCCTGTGCACTCACCTCCCCCTGAGCATGGATCTAGTGATTGACTTCTAAGGAAGAGAATGTAGCAGAAGTCTTGGGATATAACTAAGATTAGGTTAAAAAGAGGCAGTGGCTTCTCTGGGGTCTCTGATGAAATACCTGTAAAGTAAGTTTTTCCATGGAGAGTCCCATGTGACCAAAAACTATTTCTGTCTAACAGCAGCAAGGACCTATGACCCGCCACCAGCCACACGAGTGTGCTTAGAAACGTATCCTCCCCTAGTTGAGACAAATATAGTGCTAACAGATGGACTGTAATTGTGTGAATGACCCAGAGGCACTCAACTAAGGGCCTCAAAGCCTGACCCCAGAAGCTGAGATAATAAATATGTGCTGATTTAAGCCTCTAAATTTGGGGATAACTTACAGCTCAGTAGATGACTAATACATTCATATGCCAATGACTGACAGCAAGAAACCACCATTTCCCCACACTTGTCACATGAATTGGTTAAGATTCTGGCTTCCTCTCAACGTAGCATGGTAGGTCCAGTGACTTTAAGTCAGAATTGCAGGAGTGATAAAGATTAAGCAGCAGACTTTGACCAGTGAGGGGGAAAAGAAGAGGATAATGAAGAGGTAAATGCCTTTCAACATTCTTCAATCCCTCCCCCGACACCCAAGAGGAACATTCCCAGATGAACTAGTTCCACTTGGACTATATTTAGCAATCAGCTGTGTTTTGGAGAACCATTGCTAGCTGGGTAATGCACTTTCTAGTATAAATTTTATTTCTCTTTTGCCTTTTTCCTTTTCTTTCACTCCAGCTTCAATGGCATTACACTCCCCAATAAAACTCTAACCCATAAACTTTTGCTTCAGTTCCTCTTTTTCAATAAGTCTTTCTGAGGCATGTATATTCCTTAATTATACTTCTAAAAATATCAGTACATGTGGAAATGCACCACGTCTAATTTTGCTTATCTTTAGATTTACTATAAATTACATTGAATTCTTACATTATGTATTTAATGTATTTTAACCACAGGAGAGACATGAGGAGAGTAAAACTTATGATTTTTTTCACTAAATATTTGGGAGCATAACTCTGAAAGTTTAGTTATAACCTTGGCTGGTGTGGCTGGGTTGACTGAAGTGCTGTCCCATAAAGCAAAAGGTTGCAAGTTCGATTCTGGTCAAAGCACATACCTAGGTTGCTGGTTTCATCCCTGGTCCAGGTAACTTTAGGGAGGCAACCAATCCCTATTTCTTTTTTCACATCTCTCTCTGTCTTTCTCTGTCTCTCTCTGTCTCTCTGTCTCTCTCTGTCTCTCTGTCTCTCTCTCTCTCTCTCTCTCTCTCTCTCTCTCTCTCTCTCTCTCGTCTCCTTTAAAAGCAGGGAAAAAATGTCCTCAGGTGAGGAAACAAAAGGTAAAAGAAAATTTAATTATATAACAATCTTGGTGTGAGATTACCATGACTTTGTCATCGTTATTTCAGAAAAGAATACCAATATAATCTGAATGCTAAGTTTAGGTGTTAAAAAAAAATCATGATCATGTGCCAGATGGTGGCTTATATATATAATAAACTAGAATATCCAAGATTTTGAAAATGAGGTAATTAAGACATATTATGCCAAGTTCTGGGTTTCATTTAAGGTTGAAAATGAGTAACAGTTGGTAGCATCTCTGATGTGTGACATGTTTATATGAGAATACCCAATATTGCTTTCCTTTATTTCTACGCTCTATATTGGCTGCCTCTACAACAAGATTAGAGTTTCTAAATAATGTGAAAGTTATATTAAAAAATTCAATAACAAAAGCAACCACACCTCCAGTTTCAGAATAGAAAAATGCTAGATAGAAGAAATACAGTTTCTCCTCAGCAGCCACTAAATTACACTGAATCATGAAAATGTATTGATTATATACAAATTAGAGAAGAGTCAAAGGAGAAAGAGGATGGATGACCTGAAAACTTAAATCTGTGCCAGAGGCAGCATAATGGATATGAAATATATATGGCCTTGACTTGAAGGAAGTCTGGGTATTCACTGTACAATAAATTATACTTAATAGAAATAATTTTTAAGGAAACTGAGAAAAAATTAAGCAAATTATTATTTTGAATATGTGAATAATTCAGAGAGAGCAGTGTTAAAGAGGTTATTATTCTAAACTGAATCATGGTTACAATAATATAGGAGATATATATATATATATATATGACTTCCATGTCATATTCCTAAGGTGATCTTGAAAGTTTATAAGCAAATTTTGTTGACAGATATAAAATAATCCTACAGCAGTGTTTATACAAGAATAAATATTTCAAACTGCAATTTATTGTTTAGCCTGGTAATTATCTTATCATAGTTTCTTAAATTTTAAACCATATTCTGAAATATTAATAGCCATTCCTAAAACTCTGGCTTTAAGAAAATTCATTGTAATTATATCACCATTATTAAATATTTGAAAAAACTTAAATCTACTGATTTATTGCTGTAGAATATATGTTATTTCAATTTTCTTCCTAAGTAAAATTTTGTATTTATCTTGAAACATAACTATCCTGGAATAGCTGATTCAAATTGTAAAATTAATTGTTTGGATTTCCAATGAAGAATATCCTCTATTGATTTAAACATTAATCATTGAATCTATGTTTATTTCTTTTTCCGTTACCATTTAATCCCGTTATATCCCCACTAACTCCTGCAATCACCACACTGTTGTTCATGTTCATGAGACCTTTTTCCTTTTTTGCTCAATCTTTCTACCCACTAGCCTTCTGCCCACCCCCACAGCTGTCATCCTGCTCTCCATCTATGAGGCTGTTTGTTAGTTCAGTTTGTTCCTTAGATTCCACATACGAGTTAACTCATGTGGTATTTGTGTTTCTCTGGCTGGCTTATTTCACTTAGTATAATGTTCTCCAGGTCCATCCATGCAGTCATAAAGAATTTTTTTTTATCACCAAGTAGTATTCACTTGTAAATGCACCATGGTTGTTTTATCCACTCATCTACTGATGGACACTTGGACTGCTTCCATATTTTGGCTATTGAAAATAACACTGCAAAGAACATAAGAGTGCTTATGTTCTTTCAAATTAATGTTTTGGGTTCCTTCAGATATATTCTCAGAAATGAAAACAAAATAAATAAATAAATAAATAGGATTATACCAAACTAAAATGTTTTTGCACAACAAGAGAAAACATCAACATGATAAAAAGACAGCCACAGAATGGGAGAAAATATTTGCCAATACAGTTGATCAGGGTTTAATATCCAAA
Organism: Furipterus horrens; assembly: GCF_987537825.1. Lineage (NCBI taxonomy): Eukaryota > Metazoa > Chordata > Mammalia > Chiroptera > Furipteridae > Furipterus > Furipterus horrens. The sequence goes on from NW_028327171.1 coordinate 17,650,936, forward strand.
ATTTATAAGAACTTACAAAATTCAACACCAGAAAAAAAATTAAAGAATTAATTTTTAAAACTTAAATAATCAACTTCATCTTAGATTTGTATTACATCAATATTCTATTACAAAAAAAAAAGAGTTTAATTTATAGAGGCATTTTCATGTAATGTGGGTCATTGACAAAAATAATAACCTTGCTGCCTTCATAAAATTAAAGGGTTCCAAATCATTAACATACAAAATTAATAATAAACCATTTAACATAGATCCTTGAGGGAGACCAGATGTTCTAGCCTAATTAGAGAAGACATGACCCTAGATGATGGTATATTTCAATCACTTTTTTAAATAAGCATGAAGTCAATCTACAGAGCTTTATACAGCCCCATAGTGACACGCTTAAGAATAAGAAAGCCTCAGTGAAATGTCAAAACTGTACAAAAGTTAAAAGGAGAACAAAATTACCCTTCCATAAATATAGAAATCAATCTCTTTTTTTGTCCTTATGAAAATATAAAGTCCAGTTTTTTGTAGTGTTAGTGAATGATAAAAAATTTAAGAACCTATAAAAATAACATTTAAAAATTCAAATGTAAATTTTTAAATAAATAATAAAAAATACTATAAAACCAAATAAAAATTGAAATATATTGAAAATTTTATAAATACTCATACTGACAGATTCAAAATTCAATTTATTTAAATTTGATGATGATAATACACCAAATTTAGCATTTAGGCTTTATGGTTGAAGGTTTGTAAGTTTAGCACTTAGGCTTATGGTAGCAGGTTTCCAAGTTTAACAAAAGGTAGTACAAAGCAGGCCTAAATATTACCTTAAGTAAAGAAAGATATCCAAGATGATTTAAGATTAAATTCATACTTAATAATTAGCTTTTATTTATTCCTTTCCAATAGAATTGATTACAAATAAATGCACCTGAGACTTTTAGGACAATTAATAGATGGTGTTCACTAGAGTGGTAACTGGCTTAATAATTCATGAAAATAGTCTTAATGGGAAGTTCTTTTACTGCTTTTGTAAAAACCTTCAATGTGACAGAAGTGCCTTTAATAATCTACTGAGAAATAATGAATCTTTGAACAAATTAGTCTGGAACAATTTATTCTCAATATTGAGAACAGAACGGAACATAAAATTATGTATTACATTATGCTATAATAAAATACAAAGAATTATCTAAGCTAGATTCATAAAGTAGAAAACATAAACAACATAAACAACAACAACAACAAATAAAGTTGATTTTACTTTTTAAAATAATACCTGTATGCCTAAATACACTGTAAAGAAAATTAAAGTCCCAGACTGGAAGGCGATATTTGGAAAGCATATGTCAAACAACATCAATAATGAACTCATGTAAATATTTTTAAAAGACCAATATTTCAATAAAAAAGAAACAAATAACTAAATTAAGGGTAAACATAAGGGGTCAAAAATTACCAAGTGATTTTGTTGTTTTTAGTGGATGTATCCTTACTACATTTGTCTTTAGACAAAGTCTAGGCACTACAAATCATCACATGTAAGATTTCTTCTATGGCTTATACCAAAAAATAATTTTTTTTTTATAAAGTGAAAATAGATTCAAATTTCTTGCATACTTATTGTCTGCTGTCTCTCCAAGGTGACCAAATCTATTTAATTTTAATCAGCATTTGTGATCATATTTTTTCTACTTCATCATGTTATAGTCATAAATAAAACCAATACATTTTTAAATGTTAAACCAGTCTACATCCCTAGAATAAGCATTCTCAGTCATTATGTATTTATTAACGTTTTATATATTGTTGGACTTGTCCTGGCTGGTTTGGCTCAGTGGATTGAGCGTCGGCCTGCGAGCTAAGTGTCGCTGGTTCGATCTTCCAGTCAGGGCACATCAGAGAAGGTAAACTCTGACTCCAAAAAACCTCCGCTGCCTTGCGGCATACCTCTTCAGGGGAAAGGCTAAGGGAGTAAACCCCGACAGAAAATCCGGAGCCGGAGTCCCTAAGGCGGTTCGACGTTGTAGTCAACACCGGCAACTCCTGCGGCGCACCTGAAGCCAAGCTGTATGGACTCCGTCTTTCCCTTGGACCCTTCAGCTGCGAAGAGACGGGGGTCTGCTGCATGGGCAACAGCAGACCCTCCATATCACCCTGCCTAGGCTCTGTAGCTTCAGCTTCACTGGAGAGGACACTCCAGCGTCATCGCAAGATGTCGATTCAACACGGGAGGAGACAGATACCGTGTCACTCCCGAGTCGGACTGCACAGCCATTCTCGGCGGTGCAGATAGACTCTTGAGAAGCTACACCATCGTCTCTCGAGACGGACGGCTGCCGCCGACGACGACGACGATATATTGTTGGACTCAATCTGCTAGTATTTTGTGTCTATGTTCACTGAAGTTATTGGTATGAGGTTTATTTTGCTTTAAAACACTTCGGTGTGTTTTCTTTGAATTTCTTTTCTCAGAGTTCTTTGAGATTCTTGAATATCTAAATTTTAATATCATACTTGGGTAATTTTTATTCATCATTTCTTCAGATATTTTTATCTCAATGTCTTGTGCTCCCTTTTTGAATGTTAGGCATTTTTTATGCCATATATCTCTCTGCGTTCAAAGCTGAATATAAAAGTCTCACATATGGGGTGGCCAAAGTATTTACAGTTGTAAGTATGCCAAACAGTTTTTTCTTGTATTATTTTTAATGAAATCATTGAATTATTTATTTATATTAGAACTGTAAGCCTACATTTTCGCACCCCTGTATTTATGGTAATAACCAACTGTAGGCACACTTTCAAAACAATCCTGAGGAAACAATAAGTGAGCAAAAAGTGGAAGGGTGCTTTAAAATTTTAGGTAGAAAATAATTGACAATGATGGGGTCTCCAATACATTAATGAATAATACATAGAAAACATTGTTTGTAAAAATGAGAAATATGAATATGAAATCATAGATCGCCTTTTGATTATAATTGTGTTTTTCAAGTTAAAGTACTATTGAATTTTATACCAAGTATACCTGTACTTTCACTGAGCTTGGCTTATCTGATTCAATATGAAATTAATTTCACTCAAGAAATTCGTACTTTTTCTATCATATGGATGTTTTGAAAAATATCAGACTATCTATAGCTTAGCCTACTATAATTTTCCTGAAGCAGAACAAGCTGTACAGTAGTCCCTCTCTATATCGCAGTTCACTTGTCGCGGCCTCACTGTATCACAGGATTTTAAAAATATTATATTTAATTAGTTATCGTGGATTTTTTGCTATATCGCAGGATTTTGCAGTATTGTATGTTGTTAAAGTTACGTAGGTTTAAGAGTATGGTAGAATATGTTTAAGAACATAAGTAGTGTTTATAAAAGTGTGGAAAAGGTTAATAAGGGAGTGGGAAAGGTTAATAAGGGTCTGGGAACGGTTTATAAGTGAGTGGGAAGGGTTTATAAAGCCGTTATATAGATAAATAGATAGATAGATAGACAGACAGACAGACATATAGATAGATAGATAGATAGATAGATAGATAGATAGATAGATAGATATAGATATAGATATAGATACAGATATAGATATACTAAAATAAATGTAAGGTCCATACTTTGCAGATTTTCACCTATCGCGGAGGGGTCTAGAATGTAATACCCGTGATAAGTGAGGGAATACTGTACAAAAACACATATAAAAATTATGTGCAAGAAACAGGGCTCTCACTTCCTCACTTTGCAATTGCTATTTTAGTTTCCTTGCTGATCTCCCTAGCACTAGTCTCACCCCCTCCATGGGGCTGAAAGCCTAAATTCTAAAAGGGTAATTTTTAACACTTCATTTCCACCTAACACATATAGGTTTTTATTCTTTCATAATTCATAAATTCCACATCTGACTTAAAAATGCATCCAATGAAGCTTCCAGTTTTACAGTGTAACTTTTCCTTCTAAGTTTTGTTTTTGTTTTTTGTTTTTTTTTATCTTCACCTAAGAACATTTTATTCATTGCTATTAGAGAGAGGAAGAGAGAGACAGAAACGTTGATGCAAGAGAGAAGCATCAACTGGTTGCCTGCCATACTCACCCAGACCAGAGATAGCAAGTGCCTGGACCAGGGATCTAACCAGCAACGTAGGCATTAGCCCCTACTGGAGTGGAACTCTCAGCCCTTCTGCTGTGGGATGATGCTCCAACCAACCAACCCCAAGCAAGCCACATCAGCCAGGGCCCTTCTCAGTTTACTTACTCCCCCATGTCCATGTCTACTCTCGTCCCATTTATTCAGCAGCAGGATCATATAGAAGGCTCTTTCCTTTCTCCTCATCCAAACTCTGGCAGCCTTCTTTATTAACTATAAAATGGTATAGTCAAAAATGACTTTTGACGAAATATTGTTTTAGATAATCAAATCGACAATATATATTTAATTGGAGGTAAATTTTATCTGGAGGTTCCAGTACTTACTAGAATTTTGTAATGGTTTTTATTCATTTTAATTTTAGTTTCCAATTGGCTGTGTAAGTAATAACAGCAATTTACCAGAAAATCCCTGAGAATCACATCACTTTTGGGAGGGACGCATAAGGAATGTTTCTTCCAGGGTAGATATGGGAGGGTCTATAAGGTCACTGACTTTGGAGACTTTGTATAAGGTCTTATTCCGAAGTCCTTTCAAAAATTCTCTCAAAGTGCTTAGGTACAGTCAGACCAGTGGCCTCCCAGCTTTTTTCTTTCTTTTATTTTTAATTATAAATCTATTAATTTCAGGAGATAATCTACTTTCAAAATCTTCTAAAGAACCTCCTTGGCTTCAGAAATTTTTTAAATATAGCTTTTAGTTTGGCCTTTTTGAAGGAGTAAAAGATACCTAAAGAGACTCACCTTCAGCCTCAGGTTATTTTGAAAGGAAACTGTTTAATAGTCTCTTTGGAGTGGAAAGTCAATTTAGATAAAGGATTAGTAGAATGAGTACTCAAGTAAAGAAGGATGGAGGGCAGCAGTTATTTCAGTTTTACAGTCTTTTGCGTTAGGTACTTCTTTTGTCTTCTCATTTTTTACCAGCCTTTAATATCAAATCTTTCAGTGAAGTCATTTTGGAACTTTGAAGCCTTTCGGGGGTTTAAATTACATTAGTATCCCATTCTGTTGGTTTTATTTGGGGGTTAGTGCTTTTAAATATACTTCTTAAATGATGTTTTCTAATTGGAACCTTTCATACACTAGCCATCATAATTCTAGGTTTTATGAAAATAGAAGCATGAGATTATAGATAAAATGGTCCCTTTCCAGAATTATAATATTGCTGGTAATAAAAAAATTTGTTGACATTAAAATTTTACATTTATTGATTGATTGATTCTGCCGACATGTTTTTTAAGCAATTCAGATGCCCTAATTTTCTCAAATTTGGTAATTTACATGTCTTTAAGCCAGTCCTTACATCATTATGTTATGATCGTATAGGTAGGTGAATATTTCTTTCTTTCTCGTCACACATTCCAGGCTCACCATGTAATGTCCCTGCCCCAGAATCAGAATCAGCCACTTCTCTAAGTAGTCTTGGTTGATTTTATGTGGTAATAATATTCCAAAGCCACATTCTGTATATTACGTGTGCTTGCTGTAATTCATTCCGTGGATAGACAGAGCTCACATTACACACAAAAACATTTGTCATCAAAAATTTAGAATATGAAAATGAGACGAATGAAATTTAAGTTGCAATTTTTTAATCAGTATTTTCTTTGTGGGTACTACGTATTTAAAAATTTTTAAAGAAAAGAATCATTTTCATTTGTATGTAAATATCAATAAACCCAAGAAAATGCTGTAATTCACTTTTTTGAGTTACATTGTTTTCATAAGCAACTCACAATCACCTTCAAGATTTATGTGAGCAAAATTCAAAAGTGAAATACAATCTATTATACACATAAGACCCACGAGTAACCTAAAGGTATTCTGATTAATAGCTAACCTTGAATTTCTAGTTTAACATTAATTGTTTATGCTTGAATCAGTTCCTAGATAGTAGGCATCAAATGAGTGATATATAGGAAGTTGAAGGACATTGTAATTATATCAGCGTTTCAAAGACATATATGCACTGTACACTGTACACAGGGCTTATATATATATCATCTTATTTACTGCTCTTAAGAATCCAGCTTTTTTTTTTTCCATTGTATAGGAGAAGAAACAGAAGTGTCAAGAAGATAAAAACCTATCAAGAATCAGATCCAGTAGACTTTGCGGAGTTGCCAGCTCACACAGTATTTTAATAAGCCCCATGAACATTTCTATGTATATTAAAGTTTGAGAATTATTGACTTTGAAAGTCATAATCAAAGGTGGTAGCTGAGGCAATCTTTCAGAGTTAAATATTATAATATATTGCAGTGAAAAAACAAGATTATCAAGAAATTAAACTATAGTTACAATTTATATAAAATATAAATAAAAATGTGTTTATTATAAATATAAAATTAAGTATAAATAAAGTTTGAAAATATAAACTAAACAATTTAGTCTTTATCATACTACATAATATGGAGAAATAAAAGTAGCCTTTAACATCAGGAAATCTGAGTTCAAAGTCTGAGTCCAAAGCTCTCTAACCTGATGCATAATTTTTATTTATTTACCCAAGATTCATTGAGTTTGTACAACACTCCATGCGCAGCTGTTTACACAGTGATGAGAGCAATGCTCAAGATTGGTGATGACCTAGACTAAAGGAATTTACATTTTAATAGGCAAATGGCAATATGTAAATGAGTGTAAGACAAGACAATTTCTGAAGGAGATAAGTGTTGTGAAGGAAGTAAGGTTATTCATTTAAGAATAATTTACACAATGACTACACAGCAGTAAAAAAGGAGGAACTCCTTACCTTTCATGATTACATGGATGGACCTGGAGACCATTATGTTAAGTGAAATAAGCCAGTCAGTGATAGACGGATACCATATGATCTCACTTATATGTGGACTCTAATGAACAAAATGAACTAACAAGCAAAATAGAAACAGAAGCATAGACACATGGAACAGACTGACAGCTGTCCACAGAGCAAGAAGCTAAATGAAAGAAAGTAAAAAGATTAACCAAAGGATAGATATGCTAAGGTGATTGCCTGAGGGAGGGGGCTGGGTAGAGGTGGACAAAGAGGGAAAAAACAGGGACAACTCTAATGACATAAATAATAAAATACAATAAGAAAGAGTAACTGAATAGCGGTTGTTGAGTTTCAAAAGTAATAGAGGAGATGGAAAATGGCAAATAGATTAAAACTGGGTATTAGATTTCATGTAATTGATGTAAAAATGATGAGGTCTGGGATAATTTTATGGTTTGTGAGTTTCTGGGAATGCAGCACAAACCATTTTATTTATGGAAATGGAGGAAATTATGAGGAGTTCTGATTTGGATATTTTAAACTTGAATATACCCAGTAAACATTCAAATGAGATACAGAAAAGGTCATTCAGAGTAAACCTACAGTTCAGATTCACTGAAAATATAAACATATAAATATTCAGTCAACATAGAAGTATAAGTATATAAACTCAATTCCTGAGGTCCCTGCCACCATGCTATGCAGCAATTCTCAACCTGTGGGTCACGACCCCTTTGGGGATCGAACAACCCTTTCATGGTCGCCTAAGACCATCGGAAAACACATATATAATTATATATTGTTTTTTTGATTAATCACTATGCTCTAATTATGTGCAATTTGTAACAATGAAAATACATCCTGCATATCAGATATTTACATTATGATTCATAACAGTAGCAAAATTACAGTTATGAAGTAGCAATGAAAATAATTTTATGGTTGGGGGTCACCACAACATGAGGAACTGTATTAAAGGGTCGCAGCATTAGGAAGGTTGAGAACCACTGCTATAGAGAATTCACATTTGATGCTTCCTTTTCTGCAAATAGGCAACACTGTTAGATAAATAGGAATATAGAAAACAACTTACATGTGTTGATGGATCCCAAAACGACATAAATTTCTCTATTCCAGAAATCCAATAGAAACCCACAGTGGTGGGAACTGTGGAAGGATGAAGTACTGCTTGTGCCGGACCATCCTTCTTAATGCAAGAAGTGGGTAAAGGGGGCTACAAATGAATCCAAAGTGACAAAGAATCTAAGCCTGTATTATCCACTGAAGCCAGACTTCCTGATTCTGAAGCATGGTTGAAAAAATGTTGCCAAACTCCATGAGGATCAAGGATAGAGATTTTGCTGCGTAGCCTTTCAAAGAGGAACTTAGTCATACCATCTACTGCATTTGGACTCAAATATGATAAAAGGAAGTCACACACACAAAATAAGATAAGTAAAAACAAAGAACTAGAGAAATGAAAGAAAGGGAGAGACAGTGAAAGAGAAAGTAAAGAAAAAGATCAGTCTACAGTTAAGAAGTGGATTCATTTTAAATGAAATATATTTTAAGGTCTAGTAAAGATTTTGAATTAATAATATAATAAAGCACTTCTGAAAGGTAAGTGAAGATACATTTAAGTTAGATTGGGAAAGACGACATGTGTTAATAGTAAGAAATAGAAAACACAGAAAGCATAGGAAGGAAGCAATAGTTGATAGAAATATTGCTGATAATTTTCCAGACTTAATAAAGAATATAACTTCTCATATTAAAGAAACATTCTGCATAAAATTAATTGCACAAATACAAGCATAGAAAAGTGACAAGTAACAAATTCTATGTAGAAAAATTGTACTCAATAAGTTAAACAGGAAAATAAAACTTCATTTAAGACTATTACAATAGAAATTAAGACTTGCAATACGCGGGAGATTAAACCAAACTCCATTGAAACAAAGGGCAGAACACATTTTAAGCATTGAGGTGAGCTAGTGGAGAACTCAGGTGTGAAGTTTGCTAATGTGATTAGCCCATCTATGTTTGCTAATTATAACTTATTAACATTACATTCTTACCCTCCCACAAAGACTGAAACATAAGGCTACATATTTTAGAATGATTACATTTTGAATGAATGGGTTCCAGGTCCTTGAGAGAGACTTTCTGGAGTTGTAAAACTAGCAAGAAGCCAGGAAAATATTTTTATCTCAAAGTGAGAGGATCTACAATCCCAAGTTTTCTTAAGTAAATGTTCTAAAATCAGAGAAGCCAGGGGCCTCTAGTCAGAAGAGGCTCGTCTAAAGTTTAGTCACCAGAGGAAAATTTTAAGTAAGGCCATATTGGTAAATTCAAAGAGAATAATCTTAAGAACAATAGAAGAAAAAATATTTTAGACTAATTATAATAAAGACTTTACCACTGAATACCTCTGACAAAAGAACCACCTAAAGATGAACTTTAGTAAAAGGGAATATAATCTTAAAAGGAAGAAACCAGATGCAGGAAGCAGTAATGAATGAATAACTTGGTAACCACATGGATAAATCAAAAAGCAAGGATAATAACTACTAATTTACATCAGGTAAAAACGATCTTGAATTAATATATCTAGCAACTAACATCAAATACATTAGGGGTCAACAGAAATTAAGTAGTATAATGTTTCTGTATTTTTTATGTGGAAGAAGTAGCTTTACATTTTAAACACAAGTTGCATATTAACAGTCTGTAGATAAGAAATAAATGAATATCTTACAAACCAATAAACAAAAATGCAATAAGAACACCTTGGCATCTTAATTGAAAACAGCAAAGTGTAAAATAATAGCAAAGATAAAGAGTAGGAATTAGAAAAACTATGCAGTTTAAAATACATTTTGGATGCTGTTTATTATACAGACTTATGATAAATGTACAATACATACATTTATTTAATAGAGTTGTTTTTTCCAAAGAAGGGATATAATACAACCTTTTATTTTTCATATGATGTATAACTTATACAAAAATACAACTGTAAATGTCAAATATGCAAGGTAGGTACACAAGTGTCTTTAAAAGATGTTATTTAAAAACTTTTAATTATTTCATTTTTAAAGTAATTGAAAGATCAGACAGGGCGTAAGTAAGATATTGTGAAAGAAGAGTAGATAACTCTAGAGAAATCTTTGTTTTGTTTTGCTTTTTATAAAGAATTTATGTATTTCTTAGAGAGAGGGGAAGGTAGGGAGAAAGAGAGGGAAAGAAACATCAATGTGTGGTTGCCTCTCACACGGCCCCAAAAGGGGACCCGGCCTGCAAACCAGGCTTGTGTCCTGACTGGGAATCTTACTGGAAACCCACGGGCTGGCACTCCATTCACTGAGCCACACCAGCCAGGGCATGGAGAAGTCTTTCCGTGAAGTGCTGGAGAGATGGGTAATCAGATAGAATGCACTATAAGATCAAGAGAGATTTTAGAGCTGTCTTATAAAACTCTTTACTGATGGAAATATTTAATAATATTTAATAATGTAGAACTGCACTTTTTAACATAGAAGTCAATAGTCACATGTAGCTTCTGAGTACTTGTAATGTGGCTAGTGTGACTGAAGAACTGAATTTTTTATTTTACTTAATTTTAATTAATTTAACTTAAATAAACTTCATGTGGCTAATGTCTGTCTTGTTAGTGCATGCAGTGCTAGAGCATGTATGTATAATGAATAAAATTACCCAAAAAAAGAGAAAGAAGGCATGTGTGGAAGTTGTTCAGGTGGCAAGTGACAAGACTGGATTTGAAAAGATCTATTATTCCTATGCAACAATAAAAACAGTTTAGTTATGCAAATCGCCATATTATTATTAAGCATCTACTGGCTGAGATCTCAGTGATGAGTTACCTACACAAGTAGAGTTTACATTCTAGTAGAGAAAATAGTATAAACAGATATTTAAATAATATGAATTCATCAGAAATAATTCCTATGAAGAAATCCTTGTTGGAGTAGCCATGAATGTCTTCTATGCAAAAGAGATGAAAGGAACAAAAAAACTGAATTAAAAGGAAATTGCTAAGTTAATATTTAAATAAGACCATCAAAGTGGGGAAAACATGAAATTACCCAGCAAGAGGACAGAACATGAGTGGCTGGTGTGAGACACATGGAAGGCTCATGTGGGCTCCAGCAATTCTTCAATGGGCACAACAATGAGGCTGGACAGATAGATGGGGGGAGACCTTCTAGGGCATCTGGGGCTAGCTTGCAGGTTATGAAGCAACAAGAGCCATTTATGATTTAGTAATATAAAAGTGGTGTGATTATTTTTCAGTATGCACTTTCCACAGGTATTTATAGAGCAAATACTGTGTGTTCTAATTCAAGATATGTTTCAAACATTATTTTCTAACCTGTTGATGGGTAGATTTCAGAGAGCCAAGAATAGGACCAGGCAAAAGAGTTCATTCACTCAGAAAATATTTATTGACCAGTGGCTGTGAGCCATGCACTAGTCAATGTAGTGGGAATGTATCAAATATAAGGCTAATATTAAAACACTTAGTTCCTATTTTTTAATTTATCCACAAATTAAATGCTCTAAATGCACGGATTAAACTTAATTTCAAGGAGCAAATAGCAGCACTTATTGTATGCAAGATTAACATGCAGATATAAGTAGAAAAAGAAAAAGAAGAGGAGGAGTAGAAGGAGGAGGAGCAGAGGGATGGTGAAGTCTAAAACAAAAAAGAATAATTCCAAAAATCAAATGAGAATACCTGGTGCTTATTTTTTGTTTTGAGTTATCGTTTTTACATATGTATACAGTGTTTGAATGATGAGATATATCTGGTGTTTTGCTTAAATTCACTAACAAATTCCACAATGCAGTTTTTCCTAACTTTTCTCTTACCCCACTTCCTCTATTCACCTTCCTTTTATCATCTATCTACTCGTTTTCTTCAGACAGCCCTCGTTAAATTTTTGATGCCATTTTATCTAGTGGGTGCACATTTTTATTGACCCAATCCCTTGAGAGCATCTATGAACAGCAACAGGGGCCACGGCAACTGATTTTGCCCCCTCTGACAGGGAAATCATTGCTTACATTATGGAAGAAATCGCAAAAACATTAATTAGTAGATATATGTATTTCTGTTAAATTTAACATAAAACTTAACATGAATGTAAATAATTAACCCTTCACATTTATTTATGCCACTGTTACGTTTGTTTGTTTGTTTGTTTGTTTGTGATTACATGATGCATTTGCAGGTTTTGTCTTCTTGTTATTGAGAAGGATATTCAATTCCCATATTAAAAATGAACATTTCTGGTCTACAGTGTTGAAATGGAAACCACACAGCTCAGCAGAATTTCACTGTTGTGAGTCTCTACCTTTATAAGAGCTACGTGCTTTTTCTGTGCCCCTTGCATCAAATTTTAAGAGATTTCAGTACAGCAAGGAGGGAAGAGAATGCAGAAGATGACATATGTGTAATTAAAACAGATGTCATTTAACTTGATAAAGCGTTGGCTTTTCAGATAGGTTATAAAAGGTCAACACTTTGTTACCATTACTAATGTCTTGAAATATTATTTGCTTCTTCAGTTTTTTTCTATATAATTCCAAATGCAACAGAATTCTTCAAAATATCAAAAGCCATTTGAAAATATCCAATATTTTTCTAGGTTATTTTCTCATATGTTCAATTTATTCTTTTGAAATGTGTAATTATTTAAGTCAGTTATTCTATACTAGAAAGTGGAAAAATACATATATAATTTTAATCAGAATTAGAGTTACTATAACCATTTTCTAAGGACATATTAGGACTTTTTGATTAACATGAAATAAACTCTTTAATTATTAATATTGGTCCACTTTGAAATATCAGTGCATTAGATCCAGGTTTATAGCTATAAATGAGTGGATTGTTCCTTTTTTAAAATGAGCCACTGGTATATTTGAATTAGAATATTTTTCAAATGCACTCTAGTGATCTTGTACGCTCACTGAAAAATATGAGTAATTTAATCATTTTTAAGAGAAAACCCATTAGAATGCTAGGAGAGAAGCCACAAAGAACTTTATGTGAGGATAATGCATGTCCTAAATTGAACATGAACATCTTGAAAGTAAGTAGTCAATGGATGCTTATGTAATGTTTCAGTGGCAATGATAATCAGGCCTCCATTTACATTCCCTAAAGGCTAGCATAAAATATGCACAGTATTTACCAGTGTCCTTAATTGGTCCCAAGAATTGTCTTTATAACCTTTATCTGTCTGAATCACATGCTTCCAAGGGGGTTTCTTTCTAACTTTACTATAACAGTATTAGTTGATATGTGTGTAGATAGTATAAATATTATACTTTAATAGTTTTATGAAATAAAAAAGTGTGGTGACTACAAAGGGGAAGGAGTATAAGGGGGACTAAATGGTAATGGAAAAAATACAATTAAAGAAATAAAAACAAACAAAAAGTAAAAAATTATATGTAAACAATTTAAACACATTATTCTCTCCAAGGGACTAAAGCTGAACTTAGTTAACATCATTTTAGGCACCTTATGTGTTTTACATGTAAGTTTAGGTTTATATTGTAAATAATTTGGACTTTACCACATCAGTCATCAATAAGACAATCTTTTCATCTTAAATAGAAGTCTTATATATGACATTTTATAAAGGGGTTGATTTCTATCTGTTCTCTTCACAGCTTTCCTTCAGTGTCTCAAACAGTGCCTGGAAATACTAGATTCTTGATAAAAATTTATTCATTTAAGAAGAAAAACCAAACCTAAACTAGATAATAAATTAACTCAGAATAAAAACAATAGTTATCATAGCAAAATTTCAAAAATTTCCCCTTAGTCATACACATATGCAAACATGCAGGTTGCAGAAATTAGTATTTTATTTATAAATTGTTGTTTCTATAAATGAGACATTTTCATTGGCCAAATGGCAGATCTACTTCTAATATTCTATTACTTTTCTGATTATGTATGAATACATAATAGGGAGGTAACCTATATAAATTCTTTTAGATGTCTTCAGTATGTTTTGAAAAACAAACAAAATAAACAAATTTACAGCAAATTTTTTTTCAGGAGTACTTGGAAACTATATCATATGGCAATGTTGACATTACTTAAAATAACAAGCTCAGGTAATATTTTGGTTTTGTTCAAAATTGTGTTTCTTATTCTCAATGTACTCTTGATTACCTCTTTAACAGGACTATTTTATATCTTTGTTTTTAAAGATTTTATTTATTTATTTTTAGAAAGAGAGAGAGGGAGAGAGAAAAGAGAGGGAAACATCAATGTGTGGTTGCCTCTCATGCACCTCCAACTGGGAACCTGGCCCACCCAGACATGTGCCCTGATTTAGAATCGAACAGGTGATCCTTTGGTTCACATGCTGGGTCTCAATCCACTGAGTCACACCAGCCAGGACTATTCTATATCATTATTATTAGGCAGAAGGAGTTATTTTTATACTGTGTGGAAAGAATTCCCTCTTAATTTGTAAGGAACATCAAAACCAAGAAAACTTGAGACAGTCAATTTTATTTTTATCTAAAATGCCTATGGATCCATGGCATTCTTTCTTTTAGGCCCCAGGTGAAAACACATTATTCCTAATTGACAAAATATAATTGTAGTAGCAAGATCACAGGGTTTTTAACTGGCATTAAAAGGTGTAAACACACAGATCTCAAAAAAGTTCTTTTTTTCTTTTAGATAGAGGAGCTTTCTCACATTCGAGACTACATAGATATGTAGTCCTATTTGTTTTTTTTTTTTTTCTTCTGTTTCCCTTACCTGAGGAAATATATAACATAAAACATTGCTACGAGCAATGTCTGAGATTTTACTGCCTATGTTTTCTTTAAGGACTTTTACGGTTTCAGGTCTGACATTTAAGTCTTCAATCTATTTTGAATTTAGTTTTGTGTGTGGTGTAAGAAGGTGGTCTGGTTTTATTTTTCTACACATATCTGTCCAATTTTCCCAACACCATTTATTGAATACATTGTCTTTAACCCACTGCCTTCCAATAGAAACCTACCTCTAAAGGCAGAAGCCAGAACCTATTTTTAACCAAGGCACACCAGTGGACTTAGGCTCTGCCAAACAGTCATACAGATGACAATTTTATTTGCGGAGAAAGAAATATAAAGAATTATATGCTATTCATAATCAATTCCTGATGTAGCTGGGAGAGCTTTGTAGGATGATCTCCACCCACCTTTTAGAGGCTATAAGTTGGAATCCCATGCTTAGTACCTGTTGTATATAAGGATCATAGTAACAGATGGGCCAACCTCCATGTCCAATTTTTTGGCCTGCTTGCAGAGTTGGTAACCTACTCACGAAAACTTTAAAATTTTAACTGTTTGGATACAAAGTTGAATCCATATACTTTAGATTAAATTGTAAAATTTGATTCCCAACTAATTTCTATTTTTATTGAGTTTGTTTGATTAATATATAACTGAGTGAGCAAGTGTGTTGAAATATCCCAGATACATAGTTGTTTGGTTAATTTCTTTAATATGTAGATTTTTAACTATTGTTCTTATGAAGTATCATCCTTTTCTTTCATAAATGTCTGCAGTAGTTCCATTGCACTTTATAGAACTAGGCCCTACCAGCCTTCTTTCTAAGTATGTTCGCTCTTTATTTACATTATTTTATTGTAAAATTTGCTATGCCCTATGTACTTTTTATTCTATTATCTTCTGACTTGTCCTATTTTCCTTGAGGATCTACCTTTCAGTATATGTATTGCCTCTCTATTATAATGTCTTTTATCTCTGAGGGCTTAAGAATGTTTTGTTTTCTTAATGTTCTATTGTACAACATTATTAATAAGTATATAGATGTATTTTAAGTGTGAAGAGGTATGATTGTTGAAATATGAGAAGCCCTGCCTTTCACAATATCTGGAAAAATCAAAATAATTATCTTTTGAAATAAAGCCTCTTAAGCACTTCTATATTTGTCTACTTTTCCTTTTGGAGTTCTTATTAGACAAATGGTAGAACATATGTTTCCAACCTTTGTGTTTTTCAACCTCTGTTTCATATTTTTTATTTGTTTTTCTTCATCCACTGCATGTAATTTTTATTAGGCCCATTTTCTGAGTATTACCTTTACTACTGAATTTTCAATTCCACTTCTCTAATTTTTGAAGATTATGTTTTTCTTTAAATCATGATTGTACCTGGTAATATTTTAAAGTCTACATATGTAATAATTTTGTTCTAAAAGTCACTTTAAATATACTTTCACTAATTATGTTTTGTCTTAGTCTTAGAGTGAAGTGCTGCAAATTCTTCTCAATATGTTAAAAAGTTGAAATTCATTTTTTCTATGGCTTAGCTTATGGAAATGTTTTGAAATCCGTATTGTGTGTGTGAGTGTGTGTGTGTGTGTGTGTGTGTGTGTGTGTGTGTGTGTCTTACCAAAGAGGAATTGTCTTTACTGTTACTAGACATTGCAGGGGAGTTACCATATAGGGACCTAAGGCGGATGTGCCTCACACACCCTAGGCTGGGTTGGAAGTTGCTCTGCCCAGCAGAGGCTTCGTGACCACGGCGGAACAAACTTTTACCCAGGACATTTCATTATGTCTGGGGGAAGGAAGGTAACTGCTCTCTCTAGTGAAGAACAGCAATTAGACCTTCCTTCATGCCTTTTATTGAGGAGGATACACATCAGAGATACAAGGTCAAGATTCATGAATCATCAATAGTTTGGAGGCATTAGGGTTACAGCTAACAATAACAGATTACATTTACAAGTATAGGGGGCACAGTGACCCGTTTGTGTTATGGTTTATTAAACATTTTGGCACCACACTGGCAGTAGGTATAAGGTTTCATACATTCCTATTTAGAGACTGTTTATGTTATATTACAGATAAAGAAAGCAGAGCAAGTTCTAAAGCATAAAAGCATAATAAGCATTTTTCAAATCTAATTCTCATGAAAACCCTCTGAGTGGCTTTCAGTTATGTCTCACATACAGCCTTATGTTGAGACATAAAGACAAGCACAGCCAGAATGCTGGCAGCAGGTCATGCTCAGGCCGTGACTACAATTCCCTAAACCATGAAGAGTGGTTGCCCACAAGTTGCATATCAGCAAAAATGTCTAGACTTGAGTTATACCATTACTGAAGGCAATGGGAATTTAGACTTTAGTCCTGATTCATGGTATCCCCAAATTAATGAACTATTATAAGACCCGCTTTAGACCAAATGATTGTGCCCCACCCAGGTTGTATGTTGGAACCTAATCCTTAATGTGATTGTATTTTGAGGTGGGGTCTTTGGGAAGTGATCATGTCATGAGTGTGGTGCCCTTATAAAAGAACCCTGAAGACACCACATCTGCCAACACTTTGATTTTGTATTTCCCAGCCTTGAGAATTGTGAGAAATAAACGTTTGTCTGTTAAGTCACCCATCTATATAGTATTATTGTTATAGTAGCACAAACAGTCCAAGACAAGGGTTTTCCTATTACTGTTTATTATTATTATTATTATTATTATTATTATTATTGTTATATAATTTCTAACCAGGTTTTGGAGAAACACACTTTTCCTCCTCCATTCTTGCTAGTGGACTGAATCATTCTTGCCACTCTTCTCTGTGTGAAATAGAGTTCTGATTTTGTCCAGCAGTCTTATTTAGAGACCTCTGTTGGGCACAGGCCCAAGGTCCCATCCCCTTTCATACATCTGCTAAAACATGCATGGCTGTTCCTAACAAAATAATAGATAAGTTGCTTCATCTACTTACCATTCTAGTTTTCAGGTTCCTCTTCCAAGTCCCTGAGTAATATCACCTTTACTTCTGAAGACTGGGTTTATATATGGATAAATTGACACATTCAGTTCTCATTATTCTCAGTAGTTTTATATTTTGTAAAGTCATCAGGACCACTGAATTAGCAATGTTCACAGGGAAAAGACAGGATTGGGTGTCTGTGATCCTGTGATCACAGTATTTTTATTAACTGATCATTATGTATCTGAGCTTTATGTATGTTTAAAATATGATGCTGATTCATTAACATTGAACTCACAGCCGGTAGCCATATAACTCATGCCTTAACTAAGCTACTCTAACGCAGGTATTTTTTCTGTAAGGCACATCACAGCCTTCTTGCAGTTACAAACAACAAATAGCATTAGAGCTCTGTGCCTTGAGGTGTGGGGCATTTTAAACAGCTACATCTCCCACAGAAAGCACAAAAATGAAAAAAAGTGGCACTAAATAGACTGCTAAAAGAACACTTGCTTACAGCGTGGAAGGTGAAACAAGGCAGAACATCTCTCCCCTGATGTCTGACCTCAACTGAGCACGTACTCATGGGAAGAGAATCACATTTTTCACTCTGTGCACGTCCACAAGTGGCCAAAAAAAACATCAGGGAGCATTGATTTGGGGATCACAAACAAGTTTTAGCAAGTAGGCAAACCCACAGTTTGTGAATATACAACTCAGGAATAATGACCTTCGTTGTGGAGAAACAGATAATATAAATATAGATGCAGATATAATATACTGGCACTTCAAATTAGCTGTAACACTTTAATGTCAGGAAATCTGAGACTGTATTTTATTTTTTAATAAACATATCCAACCTGGAAAATAAATTATAATCTCTCATATATTGGTGTGGGTATAAATTGATAAAAACTTTGGGGAAGTTATTTGACAACATATATCAAGAACTTTTAAATAATAACAAGTTAATTAGTTATCACTCTCTGGAAAAACCAATTCTGTAAAACTGTGAACAGATTAATATACAAATACATTCATTGTAACATTATATTTAAAGGATAAAAATTTTAAAGAAACAAAATGCTCAACCACAACATGATGTTTACATAAATTAAATTTATGTAAAACTTGATTATTGTTTGAAATCAATTAAATTTATTACTATGGGAAGCTCCTGATATAAAATAAGGTAAAGTAACAGGGATCTAAGTATTATGTATAATGTTATATCAATTGTGTAAATACTTCATAAAATTAAGTCCCAAGTATTTACAAAATAACATATATTTTCTACTCTTACTTGTTTTTGGTATTAATATACATCTATTTTGCCTAATTGGGAAAAATTAGTGGATACAAGATAAGAAATTATTTCCAGATAGGTGATGTTTAAATATTAGTTTAGAGTCCTTGTTAATAATAAGGTATTTTTGGTGGTAGTAGATATCAAGATATGTGCTCATCAATAAGCAAGGACATGAGTATGGAACCACCTGTGATAATGACACAGAAAATAAAATGTGAAAAAGGTAGCACATGTGAATATTTCTCTCCTACTTTATCTTATTTATACCATAACTACACAATCTCAACATGTATTCACAGAACCACAATATGGTGAAGATATAGAAACTTTTTAAATATATTATTATTGCCTAAATAAAAAATATTGTATTTCTGCTTTTCAACTAAAATCCTAAAAATAATTTTAATTTTGCATAGGATATTTAACAAGAGCTAATATTGCTATATTGTAAGTGCAAGAAAATATCTATTTTAGTGAAGAGGCTCTAACTTTGGTAATGAGGAGTCCATAAAAGAATTATGGAATTATCTTTGAGTTATTATATAACTTAATGATTACATAATTGTTATCTTTAATTTTTGCATTAAATAGGCACTAGTCACCCATCTATTGAGAGAAAAATCTATTCTTTTAAATATATGAGTAAGACCTTACAGAAATAATTGGATTTTTATATTTTTATCTGTTTGTTATTTTTATGTAAAAAATATTTGGCATGTTATTTCATGCTTTAACAAATCATGGTTTGTTCAAATGTCTCACATGCATTCGGTGGCTATTTAATATTTTATTTCTGTAAATATCTTGCCAGGGACAAAACATGTTTCCCTTTATTGGAAATTCATTCCTTGAGGAAATTTCTCTGCCTGCAGTTGTGAAACTAATTAATGCTGAATTTCACTTTTACAGCAATGTTTGCTACAGAAAAAGGATGTTAACAAAATTAATGAAGAAAGTGTGTTACAAATTTTCTTCTTAAAAAATGCTAAAGGAGGAAAAAATGTACCTCAAAATTCAGAGTTAAAATAGAACTTAAAAATTAAAATGTAATTTTAAAGTACATGTCAGCTTTTGAGTATTTCTAATTATTTCTGTCTCCTTCTATATATTTCTAATTATTTTAAGTTCTTCAAATGTTTTGGCAGACAAAATATTAGCATTTAAAAACAATAGTGAAGAGGCTCAAACATTAATAATGAGAACTCTATAAAATAATTACAGAACCACCTTTGAGTTGATATTATTTTTCAAATAAAATATATAGGTTTGGGACATAACTAATTTTGAAAACAATAAATCTATTTGAAGGAAATTAAACTAGAAGTTTTTTTTTCTCTTTGTACTTTCTCTAGTTATGTTTTTATACCGTGTTCAATTTTTGATCTCCTTTTTAAATTTGAAAATATGTTAAAAACCGTATGCTGAAAATAAAGAACCATGAATAAAAATCACTTCAAATATAAGCAGTTCAAAATTAATAAACAGAGATGAAAGTTTGTAACAAATGCAATAATATTGTTCACTTTGGTAGAAGAAATACTAATATCCATAATTCCTGTACCAAACTTAATGTCTAGTATGGAAGATTCTCTGCCATTCTATCAACCACATGCTCCATAGAGAAATCCCATTGGTCTATTTAGGACATAATTTTAACTTCCAAATTATCTTATTCAACGTTCTCTATTTTTTAATATTATTAATGTCTCATAAGAAATACAATAACCTCAAATCTAAATCAACATATATTGAGCTTATTGTTTTGTACTGTTTTGTTAAGTGAGACTATTTTTTCCTTGACTGCTGTTTTCTAAAATTAAATGTCCTTGACCCAGACGCAGTGTAAACTTATTCTTAAAATTTGCAAGGGACATTGGCCATATTTACAATCTACCTCTAACTTGGGACATTGCCAATTACATCTTAGCTGAAAAAAAATATTATAGTTGAATAAATATTATTAGTAGAAGATGTTCAAATCATTCAGACTGTATTTTATGAGTGACACATTTTTACTTTAACCTCCCAAAGCTTTGGCAATATTTTTTTTAGTTCCAATTCATTTCTCTTTTGTCACAAAATGTACTCAAAAGACAATTAAAATATTTCAGTGTTAATAAAGTCTTTCCAATGGAATTTTTTTTACTTCCCATAGCACTTACACTGTGCTACAGATTTCTAACATCAACAATCTGGAAGCTTCTAAAATGGTTTTAAATTTTCTTCTAGAGTTATAAAAAGAATATATGCTCAGTTAATTTTTTATTTCACTGCTGATTATGTTCACAATGCCAGATAAATCTTGCTGTTCAACATTGAGCCACCATATAGGTTTGTTCAAAGTAAATGTTATATGTGGTTTAAAGGTAAGGAAAATGACATAATTGTTTCCAAGAAGCACTTAATATCACTTGACCATTAATCATCATGTCTTAGAGAGATAATTTAAGAAGTTAAATGAGTCAATTATAGACATCCTGGAGAGGTGATGTGTTTCAGGGTGAGGCATATTACTATTACATTTACATGACACTGAATTGTGTTGAGTTGGAGTCACTTGGAGAAGGAAATAAACCTATTACATTCTCTTTGGATAAGTTTTACCATTGCTAAGAAAATAGAGCATGTCTATTTCTAAAGATTTCTGCTAAAACAAGTAATAATGTCAACAGACCGTAGAATACTACCTATATCTAATGAGAACTTGCTTTCCACTTCAAGAAAAAACACTTAAAATCATTTCTAATATTTCTTCTCTACTGTAATTTTGTCTCTCTTAGAGGTTATCCATCAGTATAGATCGATTGGCATGATCCTTGGCATAATAATTTAAAATACTCAATAGTTTCCATGGATTTAAAATATACTGGTTTAAAGTAACTCAGTATTTCACTACCTCATATGCAATATGCTTATTAATATTTGACATGTATTTACTGATTAAAAAATTATGTTAGATACAATATTTTTCTGTGGTATATGATATTAATTCTTTTTTAATACAAAAGCAAAAGGAGTGACCTACTGTGATTTCTGTAACTTAGAAAAGGAGAGAATAGAAAATGTGGCACCACCAAAACCATTAAAGTCCTGGTGAGGGTCTATTAAATAAGGATGTTTTATAATTGGTCTTCCTATTTTAGTCCTCACCATTTTAGCAACAAATATTATTCGGCATTTATAGTCCCTTTAAAATATATGCAGTGTTCTTTTTTTTTTCACTTTGCAATGAAAGACAGTTTTGTATGTCAGGAATAACAGGAACCAGAAGATGAATGAAATAAACACCCCAGCGAGAAAAAGTACCAAAGATTCCCTACAATGCAATGTTGATTATAGCTATCAATCTCTTCCCCTGAAAGAAACATGGGTCCTACTTCAGGTCTGATGTCCCTTCTTTTTTTTATGCTGTTTCTGAATTATCTGTCTCTCGTATCTCATATTTCTGTATCACATATCATTTCCTATCAGACTGTAGTAGTTGTCCTTATAGGGCGGTTTGGTTTCTGTTTAGAACCTATACATTCATAGCATTATAGTCTCGTTAATTTTTCTACTACTCACATCCAGACAAGTGAGTTTGAGTGGTTCGCTCATCAGTACACTATTGTTTTTTAAAAGTGACTATTACAGAATTTTTGATGCAGCTAATATAAAAACCTTCCTTGGTTACGTAATATAACAATAATGTGATGTTGAGTGCTATCTGAAATATTTTCTTCTCATACTGCAAAATATTATTTCTAACATTTCAGTTTCTGTTGCTAAACCCAACTGCTAGACCACTTGTACCTTTGTTAGAGCTTTGCTTTTTAACTCTTTCTGCACGTATACAGTTGAAATGTGCGGAATGCAAATATTAATGCTTCAGGAACTTGTGGGGCTTGGGTGCAAAGTCCTCTGCCAATCTCACACCTCATATTTGCCATTCTTAAACTCTGTCTGCATCATTAAATATAATTGAAAGGTGTGTTACTCACTAAGATAAAAATAAACCACCTACAAGAACTTTTAAAGGTAAAAGGAGGAAAGGAATCTTGTATACATTTTGTGCAATACTTAGCTTAAACATACATCTCCGATTCATCTCACTGAATCCTGGACTTTTTTATTCATGGCTAAGTAAAGAATCATTACTCTAGACTATCCTCCAGTTTCTATAACTAGTATTTTAAGTCCAGGTACAATTAATTTTTGTAGATGCAGTACTTGTCCAAATATAACCTGCTCTGGAATGCTGGTTCTCTGAAAGCATTTATGACTATATGTAGATACTTCTTCGTTTATAAATATGTGCATGCTAAGATTCCCATTTGCAAATGAGAAGAACCTGCCATGTGTTCACTGTAACCTATTTGAATTTTTTGGACTCAGGGACAGGATCAGACTTTCCAGCCTCTCTTATGTATTCATGTGTCCATTCCAATTACCTGGCATTGTTGTCTGCCACCTTCTTCATTGTATCACTAATTTGATATGAATATACTTGGAGAACTAACACAGCACTGACAAAAAATAGCAGGACCTGGATCTCTGAGCTACTGATCAATAATTTCCATGTGATCTATATAAGAATGAGCCACTGACTTTTTTATGTTATATGTTTTTCAGGGAAAACAACTATACACCTCATATGGATTGTGGCAATACTGCAATAAATTCCTACAATATGGGAAAGGCAAAATACCAATTATAAGGAATGAATATCAAAATATTAAATCACAGTTCTGTAATTAAAGCTTAATGATTAATTTAATTTAGCGATTCATATTAGATGTTTTCTAAAAATGAAACTATTGTGACGTCTTTAATATTTCATGTCTATCTGGCAGCTAATGTAAAGAAATAGCATCATGTCTTACGTGATACTTCCAAACTCAATGTACAACTTTGAGTAATACAAATTTGTTTTTCACTTACGGCGTGCAGCTTTTATGAATACTGTACTTATTCGTAAGTTCCTCATGCTGGGTCCAGCCGCTGGACATATCAGAGTTTCTTTGAACATCAAATACATGAAAAAATATGACAAGTTCATAAAATTTAACATTTTAATGCTGTGATAGGACTAGTTCACACATTTTACATAGTTTTGTGTAAAATTTTTAGAGGAATGACCTCAGACAAGCCCCTTTTAACGGGAACACAATCCAGTACTGTGGACCTCGGCTTTCATGCTTTATGAACTTGTCCAGGTCACCACTTTGAAGTCTCATTCAGTATTGCTTACATTATGCTCTGTGGTTCATGTTTAACTCAGATCAGTGTTTTTAACAGATGTTTTTTAAAATGCCAATGCAATTTTCAGCGGCAATCACTGAGTCAGGGTTTAAATCCAACATCTGGCATTATATGTCAGCACCTGAGGTAAATAACACTTTTAGTGATGTACTTGTCTGGCCCAATAAAGGTGTTCATTTGAAACTGTCATTGGTAGATGCCATGATTTATAACTGTTCCTGCTTCTTCAAATTATGCTAGCCACTGTTCTATAGAATATTAGACCAAAAACTGTGCTGGTTGTCCAACATAGTCTTTTCTGATAGCTGGTAACTAGAATAAGAGGACTAGAGAACAAGACTTGAGTAATGAAATAGAACATGTTTTAAGAAAGGTGGTCAGTATGTGGCACAGAGAAATGAACAACAGTTAAGTAAGACAGCCACCATCTTCTTTGGCTTCACATGAACTTTTGGGTTGTTTTAATGTAGACAGAATCACTGGATCTTAACCTGACAGGATTGTTAAACCAGTTTTACTAACAATACACATGTAAATGTATATCTTTGGGTTTTTAGGAAAAATATTTTTTAGAAGAAACTGAAATAAGAAAATGATTATTTTCCATGACATGAGATAAAGAAATGACTATTGTAAACAAGAAAACAGAATGCATTCAAAGAGACCAGAATATCAGGATAAATCAAATAAAATAAATTAGAATAGTCAATAACAGGCTATAGAATAATTTTCCTTTTGAAAATACATTAGATTTAAGATAATTATGTGATATGTATTCATTTTTAATTATCATAATTAAAGAATGATGATACAAAACATGTCTTACTAAATCAGTAAGCTGTATAGTGAAAATTTACTTTTAATGGTGAAGATTGTTACAACTCACATGTTTTTATAGATGATATTCTCCTAGCACTACTTGTTTGTTACTATTTAAAATATAACACTTATTTATTCAGGTTATTGCTTCTTGGTTTCTAGCTAGCCTTTTACAAAACTCTTTGAGAATCTAACTATCTTCTTGGTAAATAGTTGATTGTACAATACATCTTTAAAATATTAATCTATCTATACAGTACTATGATGATTATCCTTCCAGATTTACCAGTGAAGAAACTTAGTTAAATAGACTAAGAAGAGTTTCTTATGCAAAAACCTAGTTTAGGTTATAAAGAGTGACAGATATAAAACTTAGATAGCAGCACTGAGTTGGCAGAATATGTACTCACACGTTCATAAAATTGCTCATATGCCGCATGGACCTTGTGGTATGATCAATGAAAAACAAAATGTGTTTTTGACTTCCACACAGCATATGATTATATACACCAAATGGGCAGAAGGTTGGTAGGATAGCATTAAAATATTAGATAATACACACATACTGTTTTTTAACAGTATAAAAAAGCACAAAACATGCCACAGGCTTGCTCAGAAACAGTCTCTTCCTCATATATTGACTTAGCTTAATTATGACTGGTTTACTTCATTTTACACAATTTTCAACTGATGTGAGTGGTGTGTGTGTGTGTGTGTGTGTGTTTGGACTATGAATGAGTGTAAGGAAATGTGTACTTAGATTTATTTTAAGATGCATGCAGCTGACACTGATTTTATCAGTGCTTGCTTTAGTAGTAAAATAAGATTTTTACTCCTCTCTGGTCCCAATTACTCAAATTTAAACCATTTTTTATAGTCTCCCTGGTCCCAATTCCTCTTATTTAAATCATTTCTTATAGTCTTGGTAAGAATCATGGGATGGCATTACATTAATCAATAATTAATCATTAGAAGTCATTAAAACAGAGAGTGAGCTATATTTTGATGGTAAGGATTTGCTTCATTTTTGGAGATAGAGAGATATTACCAGGTTATCTGAAGTGCCAAAGAGTTTCTTAAATGTATTGAGTGTCTTCAACGCCAGAAATCATTAAAGAAAAACAAGGAATTTAAATGCTTTAGTTACTCCACTGCCCCGTGTAAACCCATTCCTATGCAAAGCCATACACTCCTCAGGGAGCAATGCATTCAAAATGAACCTTTGCTTTGCAAAACAGCCTATTATAAACTGTGTGGATTTGAACACCAAATGTTAAGCTTCAACTCCTGAGACTGATGCTCCCCTAACAATCAAATCTGTGAAAAACAGATCATGATGAATCACTTTTATTTTAAAAATCAATGAAATTATTGTTACGTTATGCAGCTAAAGGCAAGTGTCATCAAGTACAGGAGGCATAAACATTCCTGTACTTCTCATGTACAATGACAAACATTTTAAAAATTACAGCAAAGGGGATTGACAGTGATGGCAGGAGACCTGACTTGGGATGGCGAACACACAATGACATATTATACAATTGTGCACCTGAAACCTATATAATTTTATTAACCAATGTCACCCCAATAAATTTTTAGAATTTTAAATGTATACATATATATGTGTATGTGTCAAAGCTGTGGAAATAATATTTTCAAGGTTATAATATTTTTTCTTTTAATTCATGTTTTTTTTTTTTTTTTCCTATGTAATGTAGGCCACAAAATAGTAGTGAACTATATGTTTAGTGATACAGCCCACTGTGGAGTGTGGTCTCCTTTATTCTCCCAAATAGCCCAAGTGGGTAAAGGTTATTAAAAAACCTTCCCCTAAGAAACTTTTGGTATAATTCATGTTTTTATTGTGGAACAACCAGCATCTGTTTGGATTCTAGGGTCTAAACATATTTTTACCAGGAAGAGTTGGTTTGGGGTGGGGTGTCTGGTTAGATTTGTTACTAGATTTGTTAAGTAACGATATTGATTTTATTGTTGTTTCTATTGTTTCTAAACATCACCAATTAAAAAATTAAAGACAAATAAACACTTTTTAGTTGATATAACTTCAGGCCTAAACTTTTTATACGTTGTACTTCATTTATGATTACATACGGGTTTTCTTCCCCTTAAGTGAGTCAATTTAAGTTTATTAATTCAATTTATACATATGTTCTGGGTTTACTTTTTATGCTCAATTATGTTCACTTTTTAAAAATAAAATTTAATAGTATTGAATGTTGAATTTAGTCTCACTATGTTAAGATCACTCAATTTCCTGGTCCCACGAGATGCCATACATGAGTGGCCTGAAGATTGTTTGTGACTATCAGTGCCATCAAAAGAGAAATCCTGCTGCCTACACCGGAGAGAGGCAGTTGACCTTCTTGACAAAATACCTTGCATTAGTTTTCTAGGGTTTCTGTAACAAAGTATCACAGACTGAGTGACTTCAGCAAAGGACATTTATTGACTCAGAGTGCAAAGTGTGAGCAGGAACAGGCTCCTTCTAGAGTAACTAGGGAAACATCTGTTCCAGGATTCTCTCTTAGCTTCTCGTTGTTTGCCAGCAATGTTTGGTGTTTCTTGGCTTGTAGACACCTCGTCCCACTCTCTGCCTTCACATTTATGGGGTGTTCTCCATGTGTGGGTTCTGTTTATGACACCAGCCATATTAGATTAAGGCTCACACTAAAGATCTCATCTTAATTACATATGCAATGATTCTATTTTCAAATAAGGTCACATTCAGAGTACTTGGGATTAGGACTTCAACATACCTCCAGAATTGTGTCTAATAAAGAAATAAAAGCAATGGCACTTTATAGACTCAAGGTCACATTATATTGTGTCCTAGGATCCTAAGACATTGTTTTCTGTTATAAAATATTTGCAGTTTTAACCAGCTTATGACAAACATTTCATTATATTCCTCTGAAATAAAATCATTAAAAAATCAAAAACTTCATAACAAAAATTATTTCTGATATTAACTCATTAATGTTTTTCTTAGGCCTTCTTTCTGTGATTTGAAGATAGTATTAAGGAACAGTGATTATTGGGGAGCATAGATTATTAACCAGAAAGGATTTTGAAAAGTATGTGTGTCAAAGTACTCATTTTGGTTTTGTTAGAAAATAATCTTATTGTTAAAAATTATTGGTATTTTTAACATGTTTTAAGTATTTCTTATTACTTTCTATTATTAGTCAACACTATTTTCTGCATATTCTAAAAGTTAAAATTTAGTTATGTTTTCTACCTGAAAGAAAAGCAAATAAAACTTCAATTAAAAGTCTTCATCCTTCTTGAAACTAACATAATATTGTATGCCAATTGTAATTGAAATAAAAAATTAAAAAAAAAAAAGTCTTCATCCTTTATATTTTTGTTGTCTTTATAAAAGTAAGGGTTATGTTATTTTTAAGTTCAAGTAACAAAGCACAGTTTTAGTACTCATTTTAAAATTTTTTAATAAAATGTAGAAACAACACTCTAGTTCTCTCACAGAGGATATTTTTATCTTACAAACACTTCTGTGAGGCACCTAAATGACTACACTCATGTTGTATAGATTGAAAAGGCCATGCTCAAACATCTCCTTCATTACACAGTCCATTAATCAGGAAATCACTGCCTAGTTCTACTTGAAAGTTCTTAATGTTAGTACTTTTTCTGTGTGGTTTGGAAACTTGTGGGTTTTTCTCCCTTACAGTTTTTTCTATTCTTAATAGCTCCAACAAAATTAGTTGTGTCTTTGATGAGTGTAATTCTAACAGAAGTATACTGCTGAATTATTATGTTCCAAAAACTCTGGAGTTTGATCCCTGCTTGTACCTATCAATCTATATTTATCTTTGTCATACCTGTGTGTTTTCTAACACTGAGCAACTAGATCATCACCTAATCATGAATGCATTTAGCTCTAAATTTAATAACCATTACACCTGAACAAATGATGGGTACTTTACTTTAGATCAAATCATTCCCTTAATCTTGACATAAAATTCTGTTTTTACCTTAAACAACTCTTACACTGTTTAAATCATTTGATCCCTTTCTTTTCTTGTTTCATGAATCAAGACAGTACCTTAGATGATAAACCAATCACTTTCATAGTATAGATTGGTTAATGACAACTATGTTGGAGAGAGGAAATCATTTATTTCTTTTATACTATGAGACTGTTGTGTGGAATATAAAAAAGACACAAATCCTACCCTTAGACATTTCAAGTTAAGAGTATCTCTGCATATTAATTCTATGAATTTGATTCTTGCATCTCATTCTCCTTATTGTCTGATGGTTTGTCATTAAGTTAATTTATTTGTCTATAATGCCACACATAAATTCTACTCATGAAATAATTTTATACTCTCAAGTAGCTTACTTGTATTTATTATATTAATTTTACTATTCCTTAGGTTGAAAACAGACTACAAATTAGAAAATTATTGCATTCATTTTCATTATGGTGTAAAAAGCTAAATAAAACTCCTATTATTATACTTAATAAGATATATGTAATTCCATTTTACTTGGCACTGGTTTACAGAACATTATAATTTCCAAAATGCAAGGTTAGTAAATGGCTGTTATTCAAATAATTTAAATTTTATTTTAGTCACTCTCTGTATAATCTATGTCATCTTTAAAAACTATATCCTTTTGTGCTTTGGAATGTGATGTTTAAAGGACTGTTGTGTGGATCATCATTTACTAAGTTACTATCATCTTATCTGGTTTACATTACGAAGATTTCTGAAAACACATCAACGTTTTTCTGCAGCTTAAAAATTTTGAATGATAAACCTTAAGTGTGATAAAGTTACAAATTAAAACAAAACAGTGACTCTAACCTTAGCTCAAAAGTAATACAGTGACCAAATATTATTACGCTTACTCAGATAAATATTACAGATATGAACACACATATATACACATAGATTCTATTAGCATGTACGATTAAGACTTTTTATGGTAAAGGACTAGTCAAAGAACATACAGGAATGACTCACGGGCATGGACAACGGTGTGGGGTTGGCAGTGGGAGCAGGGGGTAGAATGGGCGGAGGAGGGCAAAAGGAAAAAATTGGGGCCACTGTAATAGAATAACAATAAAAATTCTAAAAATGATTAAGATGTCAAAGAATAAAACTCATATCAAAATATGTCTACATTTATCCAGCACGTTGCTGGAACTCACAACCACGAGAAGTGACCCTGCAGCTCCGGGGCTGACACTTTTGAGTCAGCGGGTGCTTCCCAAACTTTGGGAGGGCTGTGATGAGTCTGATATTGAAAGGACCAACTTAAGTTAGAGATAGATTAAAGCCAGCTGCTACTGTCAGTGAAAAGTGCTACTGGGAGTCATTGACAGAAACATCAGGCAAAGACTCACGAGCAAATCCTTGTCCCTCTTCCCGATATCCAGTCTCCCTCTATTGTCTGTCATTAGTGTAATGTAACAAGAAGCCAGCTGGCAAAGAAAAAAATGTAATTTGCAGATTCCCATACCCAGCGTCACAAAGTAGGACATAGATCATTAGGTTCCGAGTTGAAAGAAAATAGTTTAACAACTGGCAGACTAATAATAAGCCAAGAGCCTTGTTGACGCATCACTCACCACTGCCTTCTGTATTTGTAGATGCACTTGCTCTTGTCAAGCCTGTCGATATCCCTCTGGCCGTGAGGCAAGAACAGCGTGCTTCGAGCCCTGCCTGGCCCAGGGCCCCGGTGCCCATTCACCCCATCTTCTCTCTGGCAGTGTCCTTGGCTAAGACTCTAACTCCTAATTCAGATCCAACTCTGGCGCTTGAGGTAATTTTTGTAAGATTATTTTTTGCCAGAACATCTTTAAAGTTGATGACATTTTCGTTGAATTTTTTTTCAAGCTACACGTTTTTAAAATTATTTATTTATTTATTTATTTATTTATTTATCTGGGTTTTTTTTTCTTTTTTTAGAGACAGGGGAAAGGAGAAAGAGAAGGAGAGAAACATCACTGTGTGGTTGTCTCTCACGTGCCCCCAACTGGGACCTGACATGCAACCTGGTCGTGTGCCCTGACTGGGAATCGAACCAGCGACCCTTGGTTCACGGGCCGACGCTCAATCCACTGAGCCACAGCAGCCAGGGCTAAGGTATACTTTTAATGGAAAACAATTTAGCTGGGCAAATTTTTAAAAATACAAAAAAAAATCTATATTTAGGGTGATCTAGATCTAAGTATATTAAACCATTTTATAAAATAATAATTCTGCTTAAAATTACCCCCCAAAATAATAAAATTAACAATTAAAGAAAATTACAGAATCCAAAAGTGTTAGGGCCACTTTAGTGTCATAATGAGGACAGTGTAGATTTGTGTGTGTTTTTTTTATTTTAATAAAATTCCTCTTATAAAACATTGGCCTTATATAACATTAAAATGAAATAGGTTTGGTCAAGTTCTGTATTCTTTATTCAACAGTTATCAATTATTAATCATCTAACTTTGGAGAAAGTTATATAACTACACCAAAACTAAGTTTTCTCATCTAAAAAAATAGAAATTATAATAATAACAGTGTTGTTTGGAAGCTAGATGCTGTTTTATATGTTATGAGACATATGATATAACATATCAGTCTTCACATAGGAGCTATGATTGTTTTTGAAAATTTTCAAACTGACTATATAAAGAAAATGTGTTAGGTTTAGGAAATAAATACTTAACAGATTTGACTATACTTTAATTAATTTTATTAAGAAATTGAGGTTATTTTTCCTTTATGATTCTCTGAGCTCCCTGTTCTTCATCTTTCTTTTATCTGTTATTTTAGCAAAATTTTTTCAAAGTCCTGAGCTCACATATGTACCCACCATAATGCTTGATGAAAAGAAGGCTTTTCATGACTGAATAAGATATAAGAGACTTAGAATAGTCTCTGCTTCAGCCATCCTAACTTACATGCACAGACTTCAATCAGTAGTGGCAAACAAGAGACTATCACAGCTGACTGGCTGCAAATATCAGAGGAAATAGTGAGTTTTAAGTTAGGCTTTATCAAAATTGTCTCTGTTTCTAGGCAATCTTCACAGCTACCACTTGTTCTTCTGGTTTCTTTATTTATTATATTTTTCCTTCAAGTTAATGATGTAGTGACCAGTGGACCAGGCTCCATATTAGGATGTCCCAAATTTGAAAGGAGGGAGAACAGATTTTTCACAACCATTTCTTGAAAACCCACGACTCTATTCTTATCTAACAAACTTGCTATAATTACATTGTAGTGGGGATAATAGTGTTTCTGATTGGCATTCTATATTTAAGGGTGGAATCAACTAGGTAAATTTAGGTATCCAGAAACTGAGGATGGAGGGAAAATCAAAATATCAATTGCAACCTTGTATAGGAGCAGTGATTATAAAAGTGATAAATTAATGTAATAATTGCCTAAAGAAGACTAATCCTGAGTAGCAGATGAATTCTATTTCACATGAAAGTCATCATAAAAGTAAAATCATATGATTGATTTTTTAAAATCCACTTGTTTATTTATGCTTATTTAAACAATATCATGAGCCAGAATAAAAAGAGATAAATACATTTATTCAATTCTCATTGTGTCAGTGAATCTGCTGTGTTATTAATATAAACACTGTGATCAAATCCTGCTAATGACAAGTCTTACTAAAAAATGAGCATACGTCCAAGTTAGAAAAAATATAAAAAAGAGAAAAGAAGTAATATACCTATAAGTAAAGTTGCTGGGCCAGTGAATATCTATGTATCTATCTATGTCTCTATATATATTCAACTTTAATAAATTATGTCAATCACTATTTCAAAATTATTACATCTAAATTTACCTTTCTACTATCTGTACATGCTATTAGACAGGTACAATGTATATAGATTAATCTTGAACAGTATCAGTAAAGACAAAGACAAAAAACACAAATAAAAGCAAGGATAAATAATGAAGCAATGTTCCATCATAAGAACGAGGTCATTTGCTATTTATAATAACTTTTTTCTATTTTAAGTGAGGTTTACAATATATTCTATCACATATTACAAACAAAAATTATATCCTTGATTATATAGAAATACCAGCTATAATATCAATACAGAGCAATTTTTAATAATTAAAAATAAAATAATATCTTCCAAAAATTACTTTCATGAATCATTAAGCCAGTTACTACTCTCTGGGAGCACTACCAGTTAGAAGATGTTTTTTAAAATCTCAATAATATTTATTTGGATTTAAGTCCAAGAGAAATAAATTAATAAAAATTAACCAAGTTTATATTAAATCTTTATTATCTTGTATTTTCCCCTTAAGATAACATTTCTGACTGTCATGTATTAAATTTATATAGTTTGTAATATAAAGTTTAAAGCATAAATTTGCATTTTTTAATATTTTGATCTTAAAAATTGGAGATTTGAATGCAAGAAAATTTAACATATGGAGTATTTTTTAATTTTTATTGTTCAACTCTAGAGAATAATGTTGATTATTATATCTTTTTCTTAACAGTTACTATAATATGTGGCATTTATAAGTATACATTATTCACCTAACACTGACTTTGGAATGTTGTTTAATCCTAGAAATACTTAAAACGTAATAGTCTTAGTAATGTACATGTATAATTATGTAACTGCTGCTATATACCATGTATTAACAAGTTTGGAGTATAAATTTTACTTCTATAATGAAATATGTATCCAGTATTATAATTTACTTCTTTTATTTTTTCTCACACTTAATTTTACATTTATGTCATACACTACAAACACGTATTTAGAAGAGCTATCAAATATATTTTCTTTACTTGAGTATCCATAAGCTTATCTGCTAATGATCAAATTTATTTTACTATATATTAGCCTTTTCTTATTTCAAACTAAATAATCACACTATTGTTAAAACATATATCATATAATATAATTGTATATATGTATAACAAAGGTCTGTCTGGAAAGAGTTCAACTATGGTTTGCTTGACATTGATGTAACCTGGCAACCAGGGAGAGTGTACTAGATGCACATGCATGAATAATGATGACTTCACTGTACAAGTCAGTGGGGGTGGTAGACACCATTGAGTGAGCTTGTGTACTGTGTGACTGTCGCATTCAAAATGACTGAGTGGGTAGAGCAACAAATCTGCATCAAATTTTGCATTCAGCTTGAACATTCCTCCACGGAAACTATTCAGATGATTCAGAAGGCCGCAGCTATGGGCAACTGGTGACTGGCTGCTTCATCACAACAACGCATGCATTCATATATCACATCTTGTGCAGAGTTTTTGGTAAAACATCAAATCACCCAGGTGACTCAGCCTCTGTAGAGCCCAGATTTGGTGCTCCGTGACTTCTGGCTTTTTCCCAAACTAAAATAACCTTTGAAAAAGAAAAGATTTTAGAGCATTGATGAGATTCATGAAAATATGATGGGGCATCTGACAGTGATTGAAAGAACTGTATGCAGTCCCAGGGGCCTACTTTGAAGGGGATGAGGCGTCATTGACCTATATACGGTGTTTCTTGTACCTTTATCTTCTTCAATAAGTGTCTCTATTTTTCATATTATAAAGCCGGATACCTTCTGGACAGACCTTGTATATTAAAGTTTAAAGTATATGTATGAAATTTTGAAGTTTAAGAATAGATAAAATTATGAAGAAACAAGATATATGCAATTCCACAAGCTACTTTGAAAATGGTTAAATTCTAAATCATTGATATTGGGAATAGCAAATATTAAAAATGCTTTCTGATTTTTTCTTTTAATGGGTATTTATTACCTGTCTTTTATACCATAAAAGAGTATTTTTATTATTTCAGTGTATCACACTTTCCTGAATCTGTATTATATATTATGAATAATGAAAGAATGCTCTAGTTCCTTTATAGCCTAATTTGAGAAGGATAATGACCAGGTAAATTTGTTTATGGAGTGAAGACCATATGAAACATCAGTTCATTATAAATTGTACTTGTAACAATATTTGCATTAAGGCACACCTTCTAAAGTTTTAAGCTACATTTTGTCTACTTCAATGGTAAATTTCTCTGTATCCAGATAGAAGAGTGAATTAGAATAAATAAGGTCTCAACTACTGAGGGCTAATCAAGAGATTTTGATGTGCCAAACGCCACATTAAGTTGTAGCAATTAAGCTTCTGAAGCCACAGTGAATGCAGAAGAGGGAATCAGCTCCTTAGTACACAGGAGCCCATAGAACAGCATAGATCTATTCGCTTTCTTCAAAATATTTGTATCAATATTGTACAGACAGTTATTAAATCCAGGATGTTTTTTCTCATATGATCTCCTTTCGTACTTACGAAGGCAGATGTATGTGCAGCCTGTAATATGTTGCTTAAATGCTGCCGAATGCTTTAGCTTGCCTTTATCACTTATGTCTTTGTGCTTTTCTCATTTGATTTAACTTACTGTGGAAAAACCGAGGGGAATGCAGTGGCATATGGCACTCAGTAGATGCAGATAATATGCTGTTTTACTATTTCTAAGGGCGGTGGTATACATTATACTCGCCTGCTTAGATTCAAATCCAGCCTCCCCTAATGTACAGCTCATGAACTATTTGGCGTCAATTCATTTCTGTCTCTTTGCTCAGATCACAACAATAATGCCTGGACCTTATTTTTATTTTATTTTATTTTATTTTCCAGTTACTGGCAGTTTTCAGGTAAACACTTTTACTGTTGAGATCCTATCACGTACAAGTACAAAGCATTAGGAAATATAACCAAGCACAGAATCCATAGAGGTTGTGTTTGCACCTTGCACAAAGTACACAAATGACATTTCAATTAGCTATTAAAATGTGCTTTTACAGTGAGCTTACTCTGTGGTAAAAATAAAAACTTGATACAAAAGTCAAACTCACAGGCCAGAGCAAATATCTGTAGTATATGTATATACTCAAGCCATTATTTTTATCAATATATAATTCTTGAAAATTTTCATAATGAGCTCCCTCTTTGCTTTGTGAAGCGATTCCAAAAACATATATGAGTATATATATTCTTTCTTCAAAGTTTTCCCTAGAAAATATAAAATTGAACCTCATTGTCTATAGCATAATAATAAAGAGTTCATGCTAATTAATTCTCCCTTTGAAGGCCCAAATATGTGAAATTAAAGCACAGCAATGATACTTACTGTAATTAGACTTATATAAATTAAGAAGTTGGCCATATTGATGCATGTAATGAGCCACAACAGGTAGAAAAATGATAATGCTAATGATTAGAACTAAAGATGTCCCCCTTCGCACACACATTTATTTTCTCTCACAACTCATTGATAAGTATCTTCTTGTTGGTTCTTACACTCTAGGTAATAAATTATTTGATGCCTTAGAGGAACTTGAGTTTTAAAAAAGCTAGGCATAAAGATTACTCATGGTGCAATTCAATACATACAACAATAAGTGCATGAACAGAGATTTAAGGTCACAGAAGATAACAACTAGCATAGAGACAGGAGTGCTTCAAAGCAGAGGTAACGTTTGATATTAATGTTCATTTAGCTGATTTTATAGACTGTAAAATCAATGAATTTTTTAGCTAATGTTGAATGATCTTTTAATTTTGCAAAGCAGGAGCAGAGAAGGAAAAGGAAAGGAGAGGCTTCAGATTCCTGTCAGTACCAACAGATAACCTGACTTTGCTAATATGATGTATGAAAGTAGAGGTTTCAGTATTGGTGCATCTGTTCATTTGGGCAAGCCCTGGGTAGGCTTACTCTCTACCATGGTCACTTCTTCATTATTGGCTGGTTGTAGCAGTAACCAGCAACATAGTGTCCCATATCAATAGCCCACACAAGAAGGATGGGGACTTTTCTTCCATGACTTTCCCTTTCTTTCCTAAGGGAAGAACATTGTTCACAGAAATATCACCAAGATACTTCTCAGGTCCCATAGAACCGGGTCATGTAGATTTCTTAACTGTAAAGATTGAGAAACTGAATATCTTTAATTTCCACTTATAGGAGAAAAAAATTTCTTCTAAAAAAGCAGAGAGTAGGGAAAGAGCCATAACCAATATTACTTATTGTAGGAACTAAATTTTCTATTTGCCATTTAAAAGCTATTAAGTAATGCATAAAATTACTTATTTATGAAAGAATGGTAAATAAATAATTTAATGTAAATAAATATACTGAAAATATCACTAAAAGTCTGGAAAGATATTGCTCCTGAAGAAGATCGAGAACTTGTTTTTTTCTGATTACATGATTTGTAGTTATATTTATAGTGTGTGTGTGTCTGTGTGTATGTAAGCAGATTACCTAAACTACATTATTTTAGAGTATCATTGTTAACTAATATCTGCTACTGGATTTGTTATTCATCATCAAATTTATTTATAATATGCAAAACTTGGGGAGAGAAATGCACTGTGCCCTCAAGAATGCCATACATTCCACTTCCTTTCTTATCGGAGTAATCAAATCCACTTCAATAATCATTTCTCAGGAGCTTGCAGCCTGCAAGATCCCACCCTCAGTGTGGCTTGGTGAGAGGTCATGTCACATTTAAGAAGTACGAGTGATTTGACTGGTGTGTGTGTTCATGGAATGGTCATTTAATACAAATGCTGAATTCTTCACTAACATTGTTCTGTGAACTGGATTTCCCTAGGGTCACTACAAATAAGAAAATATTTTTAAAAAGAAAGAAAGAAAGAAAGAAAGAAAGAAAGAAAGAAAGAAAGAAAGGAAGAAAGAAAGAATATATTAAAAACAGCCAGAGGACACAATTACAAAAAACTGTGAAAACCCATGAAAATTTGGAGCTTTGTCTTTTCAGATCTAATTCATACTATCCTCAGTCTTCTCAAATTGTTATTTTTCTTTTTTATTTTTCTTGTTGACACTATTAAAGATGTCTCTGTCACCCCCATTGGAAATTGCTATCTTTTTCTAAACTTCTTCAACCAGTTAACAGAGAAGTAATCAAAGAAAGTAGGAATTCCTGGGCTATGTCTTTTTTAAAGTATTTATGTAAATATCTTGCTTATATTTGTAAATATTTCAAATATAAATATTTTAAAAGTCTTGAACCATTAAATAATTTTAATACCACCTTCATTATGCAATACTAAAAATACTGAAATATGATCTTTTCCCCTGAGA
Organism: Furipterus horrens; assembly: GCF_987537825.1. NCBI lineage: Eukaryota > Metazoa > Chordata > Mammalia > Chiroptera > Furipteridae > Furipterus > Furipterus horrens. The sequence continues at coordinate 17,689,160 of NW_028327171.1, forward strand.
AAAACTGATTACATTCTCAAAAAAAAATATTTTGTAAAGTGAGGTCATATGACAAAAGTGCAGCAGGCAAGCTCCAAACTAGTCCCCAGTTTATACATTTATGTTGAATTACTTTTTAAATTAGAATATCAGATATGCCCATGTCTTCCTAGGAACACATATTTAGCTCCACACAGAAACTGAGTGGTTATAATATAGTTGCCTACATCAGTGGTTCATTGGCCGGCCTATCATCTTACTGGTTTCCTTCCTCGCTCTTGTCAAAGATTGCAGATATCCTATAAGTTCAGCTGAAAAATATGTATTTAACTCAGGTAATTTCTTCACTGTCCATTTCACACTGTCCATATCCAAAGTAAATTTTCTCATTTGTTTTTGTTTCTTCAGTTTATACCTTATTGCTTTGTATCTACACTTCTTTTTCTATCATTACTAAATGCTTAAGAATTTCTTTGAGTAAATAATATACTATTCTAGATGTTTAGAAACATTATATAGTGAACAAAATGTATCTAGAAGAAGTTATGGATTTGCATAACACATGATGACTCTTTATACCATTTATCTGCCTTTTTTATTTTATCTCTTCCAAATGTCTGTCTTTATAAATGTTCCTTTGGACATATTTGAACACCCATGATCAGTAAGAATAAAATGACCCCAGTAAGAATAAAATGACCCAGACCAGGATAGGCAAACTAGCTTCTACTTGTTAGGACAAGAGTATTGGAAATATATCAATTTCTATATCTTTCTAATCTCTATTCTTTCAACAATCCACTAGTCCAGACTATGATCCATACCTCCACTATTCATCCTGAGTATTGCACCAAATTTATCTTTTTTATTCTGATTATTCCAGATATGTAATTAAAATATAAATATACTGTATTGCTTACCTAAAAAATTACAAATAGTTTCTGTAGTTTAAGGCTTTTGGGAAGCTGACCCAGTCTATTTTTCACTAGTCCATCTCTTGCCTCCTATTCCTCAAATGGAGCTATTATGTACTCCATGAAATTGGGCTATTTTCAGATTTCATGCCTCTGAAAATATGCTTTCTTCAAAAAGAAATACTTTCTCCCTACTTTTTTCACATTTCCAAGCATCCTTTTAGATTAAACTGAATTATCTTTTTCCATTTAGGATTCTTTAGTTCCCTAAGCTTAAATACGACTACTTTCTCTGAACTTCTATAGCATTTTACTTGGCTTGTTTCTTAAGACAGATTCTTATCTGCCTTATGTGTTATAGATATGTATTCCCACTTTATATTTTTTAGTTGATTCCAGACTTCCAGAAACAAGGATGTCATAAAACAAACGTATAAATAATCTCCTCCTATTTCCATTGGATGAAGAAAGCAATTTTTGATAAATGTAATAACACCATCAAAAGAGATTAATAACAATTTTAATTTTATTTTTTATTTGTCTTGGTTGGGAAGAAGGACATACAATTCTAGTTAGGAGTAAAAAAGAAATCATTGTCTATTATAACCAGTTAATCAAATCAATGTGAGAAAAATAGATGATTATGATGATGATGATGATCTGGATAGCTAGAGTCCTTACAGAACACTAATTTTTTTCACTCACTGAGAACATTATATGAATTTTATCTACATTACCTTTTACAACATACCCAACTGGGTGTATAATCTAAATTTTCTTAACAAACTATAAGTAGATTAAGTAAATTTTATAAGACAGAACCAAAATTTAATCCCACTGTTGTTCACCTCTTAAATCTTTGGTTGTAGTAGTTTGCTTACAGTTCAAGAAAGAAGTTAAAAGGCACCCACAGTTAATATCCAGTACTGAACACTTTTTTAAGTAACATATTTTGGGGTGACTGAATATTCAAGTGAATGTATTTCCTAGGTTTTTCAAAGGAAAAGAAATGAGGATAAATTATTGAAATGAAGATTTTGTAATTGAGATTTCCTAGAAATTCTCAAGGTCAACAGGTATTCCCTAATATAAAGCCCAATTATATATTAATATAATACATTTGCCTCAATTAAATCTGCATGTGCAATTTGGGGACATGAGTTATTTTTCCTTGCTTCAAATATCCCTTTGTTTCCACCACATCTGACTCATGATTTTGTGTCTATCTCTTTGTGTCATTCAGATTTTTAATACTTTTCTGTTTGCTTCTAACCAACTCTCATAGTGATGAGAGATTCTGAATGTTTTACCTCAGGATCCCCTCTTATTTAACATTTTTTTCTAAGTAACCCATTTCCAAAATTACATCTCTTTTCAAATTTGTCTTTTGATTTCCTTCAGGTGTGTGTGTGTGTGTGTGTGTGTGTGTGTGTGTGGTTGTGTGTGTGTGGTTGTGTGTGTGTGTGTGTGTGTGTGTGTGACATATTCAGATTCTTACAGGCCTCAAGTTGGCAAACTTGGAATTTTTCACATCACACTTCTCTTCGGTGGTTTCCTAACACTTTAAAGGCACCGTCGTCAGCAGCCGTCCGTCTCGAGAGACGATGGTGTAGCTTCTTCAGAGTCTATCTGCACCGCCGAGAATGGCTGTGCAGTCCGACTCGGGAGTGACATGGTATCTGTCTCCTCCCGTGTCGAATCGACATCTTGCGATGACGCTGAAGCTACAGAGCCTGGGTAGGGTAATATGGAGGGTCTGCTGTTGCCCATGCAGCAGACCCCCCCTCTCTTCGCAGCTGAAGGGTCCAAGGGAAAGACGGAGTCGATACAGCTTGGGTTCAGGTGCGCCGCAGGAGTTGCCGGTGTTGACTACAACGTCAAACCGCCTTAGGGACTCCGGCTCCGGATTTTCTGTCGGGGTTTACTCCCTTAGCCTTTCCCCTGAAGAGGAATGCTGCAAGGCAGCGGAGGTTTTTTGGAGTCAGAGTTTTCCTTCTCTGATGTACCCTGACTGGAAGATCGAACCAGCGACACTTAGCTCGCAGGCCGTCGCTCAATCCACTGAGCTAAACCAGCCAGGGCACCAACGTCTCATGAATTACTCAAGCTCTGACTCTGCCCCACTCACCAAGTTAAGTCAAATCTAGCATTTAAATATCTCATATCCTCAATATCTCCTCCTTTCCAAAATACCAAGTCCTAAAGTAAAGTCTTTATATAACTCCTAACCTGTCTCACACACTCCACTATTTTTCAGTAACGCATACATTTTTCTCTGTAATGTGATGTGAGTGAACTTTGAAGTTCAAATATAATCGCGCCCCATCCTTGTTTAACACATTTTAGAGGTTGTCTCCTGTCTTTTGTATGCAGTGCAATCTTTACGCATTGTCTGCAAAAACCATGACTTGCTTTCTTTTCAGTCTTGCTCACTGTTTCTTTCTTGTTTTCTATGCTCCAGTTGTAGCTTTCTTCCACTTCCTCAACTTGTGCCTTTCTCCTGCTATTCGCACATTCCACAGTTAATTTCCCTCTGGAGCATACTTTCTCCCCACACTCATCTGCCCGCCTAACCTCCACTGCACCTGTTCCATATTCATAAGCTATTTCACTTAAATCCTCATTCAGCATGAGCCCAGAGCTTGCATGGTCTTTTGGACTTACCCGATTCCCAGTCTATCTAAGTGTCTCAGTTTTATATTTTCCTAATACTTTGCTTGACCCCATAACATTTAATCATACGTTCCACATCTGCAGTCTCAACTAGACTGTAATTCTCACATGAGTATCCAACTTCTTCATGGCTCCTTCTTCAAAATGATTGCAGTGTTCATTGGATGGAGAAATTGACCTACCACTATATCTTGTAGTCAAGAGGAATATAATGAAGATTTGGAGAAGTTTAGTTCTTGAACTTACAGTACATAGAAAGGTTTTTGACACATGCCTAAATACACCCAGGAAGGAAGGCTTCTGTCTGGGCTAATATCATTTTTCCCTTCCCTAAGGAGACTCAAACAAATAATGAGTTGTTGAAATACCTTGCATTGGTGATATTTTACCTGTATTTGTACTAGTTGTTCCTTTCTAAGAATATGATTATTGTTATGCGGGGTAGAGTGAAAATGTTAAAGGTTTAATGTTTCTCAACTAAAAGTTAAAAATCAAATCTTAATGATAATGTATCAATTAAAAAAATAAGACAAGAATGGTTTACATTATAACTCTCCAAAATATATCTATTTCAAATATGAATAGTTATGAAAAAAATTACATCAACTGACATTTTAATAATGACATTACAAATGCAATTTGCTTTTATTTATAACTATATACTAAGGTCTAGAATTTTAAATAAAGCTACATGAAAAAAATTAAGAATATATATATATAATATATATGTATATGTATATTATCACCAAAGTAGAGTTGGCAGAGTAAAATGAAAGGTGACTAAATGTGGATGGTAACATGGTTTTCATGTCTTAGTTAATTTGAGGAGAATAACACTGTAAATTAATAATTGGAATTAACCAGTGTATGGATTTTAAATTGCCAATAACATTTATCTTATTAAAATTTAAATTAGACTAAATATTTGTCCAAATAAGACCTTTTCATGATTTGTCCACTTGTTTTAAAATATAATATGTAGTTCATATTTTTCAAAACTCAAATTATATCATGTTATTTTCCCTTTGGAAATGAAATTCATCAATTTTTTCCCCATTTTCCCACTTTTTAGCTGTTATACAAGTTTCGTTTTAATTTTATAAAAGAGACAATAAATGCATATTGAATTTTCTACAAACAGCAAGATTCATGCTGAGTGAATATAGAACTGTGGAGAACTTTTTTATCTTGGAATATTCTATGGATGTAACATTGCTCTTGCTGTGCACTCAATTAATTAATGCGTACTTTTGAACTTTCTTGTTCTAAGTCATTCTATCCTGCACCATTATTCTGTAAGAGCTTTGTCCTTACTTGCTTCTTTTACAGAGTGATACAGTTCCTTTGAAGAGCTCTCATTCCTTCTAAGAGCAACTCTTTTGCTATATAATTGCACCTTTTTTATTTCTGGTCAGGAAACAATTGCTCCTAATATTTACCATTTCAAAAACTGATATTATTGCTGAATTAATGACTCAGCAAACATCATGCTCTAAACAACTCTTGACTCGTTCATTGATTCAGCCAAGAGAATAAAGACAGAGTATGATCCAGCTCTCAGAGATTTCAGAATTTTATTTTATTATTTTTTTGTTTGTTTGTTTGAAATTGACATCATAAGGTTAATTAAATTTACTGAGTGTGGCAATTTTTTAAACGGTTATAAGTCACATTTTTAAAAACTACATTTTCTTATTTTTCTAAATGATAATAACAGGAAGAAGTGTTTTTAATAATAGTAAATTAAACATTAAATTTGAAAGTTAAGCCTAAGGATCTCTTTTCAGACTTATATAAACTTCCATAAGAACATTGCCAGTGCATAGTGGTTGATGGAACATGGGCATTTGGTGGCAAAGAAGTGGAAAACACAGGATTCTAGAGATTTCAAATAAATGTATGTTAGAACTCCTACTTAAAAATGATATAGAAATCAGAAAGAGTTTCTTTCCCACATAGGGAGAATTTTTTTTGTTGTAACCTTTTTTAAATAAAGGTACTGCATCTCTAGTTTCAGTTTTAACAAAAATTGCAATGATAGACATCATCCATGAGTCTCTCTACTGTAATCTGTGCTACTCAGTGAGCAATTACAAATTGTCTACAATCATCAGATGACACTCAGGTTTCTCTAATCAATAGGGCTTACATACCACTTGTTCTTTTGTGTCAACTCTTGTACCCTGTATGTTTTCCTTGTGATGTCACCTTTAACAGATAATTCTCTGGAAAGGCTTTGAAACCCATAGTAATAATTAGAACCCAATTTCTGTTCCAACTGAAAGACCTCATAGAGTTTTCCAGAAGATATGAGATGAGAAAACTCAGAAAATTATACATTTATTACTGGAAGAATACCCTGAGAGATGATATCACTGGTATTAAATGCAAGGAGAAAAACATTCAAGATAAGAGATCACATTCTGAATGTACTTGTCCACAAATAAGAAAAGTAAAAGGTAAATATTTAGGGGCATAGGGAAAATGGCACTTTAGGTATAAATTATTATTTTAAACTACTTTTTTAAAAATGCTTTGAGGCAGTAGACCTCTAAATAAGAAAAATGACAATATTGTTTTAGAAAACCTAAAAAGTATCATCACTAAAGGAAATTATGAAATTGTCTTTCCTGGAGTTCTGAGAATAAAGTAGAATAATAAAGTGTCTTAAAATGTTCAAAAAAGGAAGTAAACTAATTGCATTCTTAAGGTATTTCCCAAACCTATAGTTTATGAATACTTCATTAGCTTTCCTCATATTAAATTGACACTCTCATGCTCTTAGAAGTTATATTTTGACCCATACATAGTACCTTTCCTTTCAGACAATTTCAGAACAATAGTTAATAATACAATCACATCAAAAAAGTACTAGGTGCTTAAAAAAAGGATTAAAATCAACCTCCAAATATTTAACTAAGGTACAAATTTCACATGAGCTTTATTTAAAATACAATTTCTTAATGTATTGAAATATAAAGTGTCAAGCAGTATATATGTATTATTCTTTTTTACTGAAATTCTTATTTGTTCAGAAATAGGTTTCCTTTAAAAATGTTTTAACAAATATTATAACACATTACAATTAAGTTAAATCTTTCACATATATTTGCATATGCAATTTTATTTAAATTACCTCTAAACCTGCATTCCAAAAAGTCCTGTGAGCTCTGCTGAAATGTGGTGTTAGGAGCCAGCAGAGCAGGCTGGAAGGAAATTTTCCCACTTAAACAAGAACAACTCCATTTTTTTCTACAATGTTTCAATCAGATATTATGAATAAGGTTTTATTTGCAAAAAGTCCAGCTGCACATAAAAATGTATTAGACATCCTTTTTTAAGTGATTTGTGCAGTTCCCCAGAAAGGCCAAAAAATGCAAATATGTAAGTACACTTGCACCAATGGGAATTGTAAACTTTTTGAATAAAAACATTAATGTTACATATTGTATAGAAGCTACATATTCATTTTAAATAGCATGTTTTAAATGCACAAAATTAACAAAATTATAAACACTCTACATGGATTATGGTTGCCTGGGGCTTAAATAAACAATCTGTTCTATATTCGTGCTTTTAATTTTTACTAAACTTATTCATAGGTGACTCCATTTTTTATTGTAGGTCTTCCAAGTTAGAGGTTATGGTTTTTAATTCCTGCTATTTTAATTTTTTCAAAAAATTGCCAGTTTATTTGGGAAAGTCTTACCTTCTATAGTTACATTTATGAAGATATAACTATTATAATTCATTTGAAACATTATGAATGTCTGATAAGATTGGTGAAATGGCTTTCAGTAATTTAAGGAAAGACACACACTGTTCCATTTCCTAGTCAATCAATGAGAAATGATACTGAACACGAGTCAGATGACATCTGAAAATTTTATCCTTTTAGTAATTATATAGATGTTAATAAAGTCAGACAATCTCCATTTAATTTTACCTGATAAGGATATTAGGATTAAATATTAAATAAAGCAATACAATTAGGAATTAAATAAAATGCATTAATATTTTAAAACTGAAATATCTTTAGTATCTAATTCTTAAAATTTAGACTTTAGTTCTCTAATAAAAAGCAGTAGTAAAGGTGAAGATACAAGAAATAAGTGTCAGAGAGGATGTGGGTAAAAAGAAACTCTCATTCCACTGCTGGTAGAAATGTAAATTGATACAGCTACTATGGAAAACAATATGGAGCGTCCTCAAGAAATTAAAAATAGTCACCATATGACTCATTAGCCCCTCTTCTAGGTATGTACCTAAATATTTTGGAACATTGATTAATGGCAGCATTATTCACAGTGACCAAACATGAAACCAACTGAAACATCCTTCCACAGATGATTATATAAAGAAGATACAGTACATTTATACAATGAAATATTATCGGTTATAAAAATAAATGAAATATTGCTATTTGTGACATGGATGAATATTGAAAATATTATTCAGTGAAATAAGTCAGATGGAAAAGAACAAAAATCATATGATTTCACTCATTTGTGGGATATAGAACAGAAAATAATGAATGAACAAACAAACAAACTCATAGAAACAGACAACAGTACAGTGATTACCAGAAGGTAAGAGTATTTGAGGAAGATGAAGAAGGTAAAGGGGTCAAATATATTGTAATGAAAGGAGACAAGAATCTGGGAAATGAACATAATGCAATATATAGATGATGTATTATAGAATTGTACACCTGAATATTAATTTTTAACCAATGTAATGTCAATAAATTTAATTTTTTTAAAGGGTATAATAACAAAATAGAAGGGAGGATGAGAAGAAGCAAGTAGTTACTTATAAAGGAAACAATTTTTAACCTATAAAATATGTATTTAAGATATAATTCTAATATGATAGTTTGTATGTAGTAGAGGGATTTGTCATTTTATTGATATTTAATGTTTGTTTTTACAGATGATCTTTTATAAAAGAGCTGTCATGAACAAAATTAATTAATAAGTTCTTCTTACATTGCTTCATGTGACAACTTCATAATTAAACATACTCATACACATATTTAAGATACAGTAATTTAAAGCAATGACTAGATAATAATGTTATTGGTTTCCAACATTTTCTGTCTAATACATTTTCTTGAATATTTTATACATCAAACAAAAGTGAAAATATACTCCTAATATTTCACATTTGCTGTTAGCGATAAAGAAAGAGTCCCTTTATAATCATGTTCTTTAGGCATGACAGGCATTGTTTTTCTTAGTATGGTGACCTTCCTTTATTTCTCATATGAGTGATATGGATATCTAAATACATCTTTCTCATCTTGTTTAAAACCAGCTTTTGTTTATTGTTCTTTAGAAATATTATAACAAAAAATTTCCATGTCATTTTGACATTGATAAAAATGTAAATCCTATGGGATAGCACTTGATTTCAGCCCCTCCTCTAACTGAAATTTATAAATGCACACTGTTAGGAAGGGAATGGCCCAATTCTCACTTTATCATGTCCTACTAATTTTCCACTCTGCTAAAAACTTTCTTCTCCTCTCTTTGAGACTGGGAGACACAAGCTTAATCTGAGGTAAATAAGACATTTTTAGTAGAAGCAAATTGGGGGACACATCCTATATTGAGAGATGATTGCTTAGGGAGGAAGATGTAAATGTTAACATGAATGAAGGAAGCAATATGACTCTTAAAGTTGAAAAAGTAATTTAAATTAGATGTAGTGATGAATTCATCTAAGATATTTTGCTTATAAAAAATAATGGTGAATTTTCAAATTTTAAAAAAATCCAGCTATGGTAAAAATACAGCTATGTTTAAAACAAATTTAATAATAATTACATTATGTTAAATTTAAAAATCAATTTTCTATTTTGAGTTTATAAATACAAGACAGACTATATTCCACTCTATATGAATACAAAGTTAAAATATATCACACATTTTTATCTTTTAAATTGTTTTTGTCTTTTAGAAAAAAATAGATTGGATATCTAATAATAGTATTAAAATGAATCAGGTATGAAATAAATAGTATTAAAAAGAATAATATAAAAATTATTTCATGATTTAAATATATGTTGCTACCTTTTCATCTAGAAATTTAGGGGTTTTTTTGTTTGGTTTGGTTTGGTTCTGGTTATTATTTTTGTTTTTTTACTTCTGTATTAATTAGATAACATCTGAGCTCTCATTGGCATTTTTTGTTGTACTTTCCCCTTTGACTTAGCTTATTTTTCAAGTATCATATATTTTTATTGATTATGCTATTATTGTTGTCCCAATTTTCCCCCTTTGCCCTCTCTTCCTGGTGTTCCCCTTCCCTCCAGCAACCTCACTTTAGTTCATGTCCATGGGTCATGCATGTAAGTTCTTTGGCTTCTCCATTTCCTATGTTATTCTTAACATCCCCCTGTTTTGTTCCTATCAATTATGCTTCCTAATTAATGACACTTTATAATTCCTAAGAAGACTTCATGCCTTTCATACCATTCACATTTGGATTACTACATTCAGTAAATCCATACATCATAGTTTGGTGTCCTTGGCTGAGAATCTTTTGCTGTACTGCAGATGATTTTTAATATTATATTTTAAGGAAAAATAAGAGAGGGCCAGATGAATTAACTAACGAGTCATTTTTTTTAAACCATACTTCCAAACTTGTCAGCCAGATAATGTTATACTCCAGTAGGTCTTACCAGTAGTGACTCTCTCTGCTCATTGCCAGCTTTGGTCTTCTGGATAAATTCAGAACCACCTTCACTTACAAAGAATTGATTTCCACCTGAGTGGACAGAATCGATGGATCAGTTGTTACAAATTTTACTACTTGTATCCTTGCTCAGAGCCTGTGATTTGTGTTTACAATCCATAGAGGTTCCAGGCCTTTCAGATCTGCCAGTACCTATAAAAAAAGCAAAAAACAAAAAAAGCAAAAACAAAAACTACGGTAAAGCTACACTTTTACAGCTATACCTCTGCCACAAACACCGTAGCTTATTTCTCTAGGAATTTTAATTAACTTAAAATTAAAATATCAGTCACAAATATTTACATATTATCCGACTGAAGGATATTATGCATATATGTTATTATTGAAGATTTTAGAAGAACATGGTTATTAAGCTTACCTGTGAAGGAGAAACAATCATGCTTATCATTATTATTTTTATGTTTATCATTTTCAACATTTTTATTAGAAACATTAAAAAAATAGTGAAGATATAGTGTTAGCCAGGTTTGAGGAAGCAGGCAGTTTAGAGGGATGTTTGTAGGTATGCACAAAAATGTGCCCTCTTTAAATAAGAACTTATAGTCATGGGTCTTTTACCATCTAGTAACATTTATAAAGTGCAAAATTTATGTTGATGGGTATTCATTCTGATAGAATATCGTCGGCAGCCGTCCGTCTCGAGAGACGATGGTGTAGCTTCTTAAGAGTCTATCTGCACCGCCGAGAATGGCTGTGCAGTCCAACTCGGGAGTGACACGGTATCTGTCCCTCCCGTGTTGAATCGACATCTTGCGATGACGCTGGAGTGTCCTCTCCAGTGAAGCTGAAGCTACAGAGCCTGGGCAGGGTGATATGGAGGGTCTGCTGTTGCCCATGCAGCAGACCCCCCCTCTCTTCGCAGCTGAAGGGTCCAAGGGAAAGACGGAGTCGATACAGCTTGGCTTCAGGTGCGCCGCAGGAGTTGCCGGTGTTGACTGCAACGTCAAACCGCCTTAGGGACTCCGGCTCCGGATTTTCTGTCGGGGTTTACTCCCTTAGCCTTTCCCCTGAAGAGGTATGCCGCAAGGCAGCGGAGGTTTTTTGGAGTCAGAGTTTTCCTTCTCTAGTTATATTCTGATAGAATATAACTAATGATATATTGAACACAATCTAAGTAACTTATTTTGAGAAAGTTGCTTTAATAAATTAGTGTATATTCATGTGACTAAAAGATTGAATGATTAAAACAAAAATATCAGAGTGGTAAGAGAAGGAGGTGTCAGTATATGTTCAGGAAAATAAGCCTATAGATGCAAGGTAAAAAACCAGTGTACATGAATGAGTATGTGTAAAATTATTGCATCCCAAAATATTATTACTTAAAATGTAAGCACATAAATTTAGTGGATTATCGTTTTTAAATTTGTGATTTTTAAGGGTCCTATTGAGTGATCTGAGTAACGGTCTGTGGTTGGACATTTACTATTTATTTCACAATGTTTTATATTGTATGATTTTTTTGTATTTATAATCATGTAAAGATATTTTCATTTCTATAGTGAAGGAAATATTTTATTGTGAGTTCTTAAATGTACATATTAGCATTAACATTTAAAAAACTAAACAATTCAAAGAAATATCTATTGATTTATGATAAAGATGTAATTATTATTTTCATTTTTTTTCTTTACTAAATGAAATTGAAAACATTTAATAAGGTTTTAAGAGAAGGCATTTTTGTTCTTTTTCTGAAGAATTTTATTCTGTTCAATCTTCCTTTTAGTCATTCAATCTTGTAACTGATGACATATTTCTCATTGCCAAACATAATAGACTAAATGTTGTTTCTTAGCTCTAGCATTCATGTTCCGTGTTTTGACATCAATTTTCTATACCAGATGCAAACTTGTCTCCATCTCATTGCCTGTCCTTGGTTTCTCTTCCCTTCATCTTTAATGTAGGTGTCATTGCTTTTACTAATATTTTTTAAAATTTGCAACAGTTTTAAATTTACTAAAATATGGCAATCATAATGTATAGAGAGTTCTCATATTGATAGTTAATGTTAAATTTTAACATTTTACAAAAAGAATGATGCATATGTCAAAAATAAATAAACCCAAATTGGTAGATTATTATTTCAAGTGTATATTTTATTCAGATTTTCTTAGTAGTTAATTAATGTTCTTTTTCTGTCAGGATTCTAGCAATGATACAACATTACATTTAATCATCGTATCTTCTTGAGTTTCTCCTGATTGTCATAGTTTATCAGACTTTATTTCTTTTCATGAAAGTTTTTGATGTACTTGCTAGACATTTTGTGGGATGCTTTTTGATTGGGAGTGTTTAATGGTTTTCTGATGATTAGCCCTAGGTTATATAAATCATTATGGGCTCATGAGTATTTTAGGGTTTGATTTATATCCTAATCCGTCGGCAGCCGTCCGTCACGAGAGACGATGGTGTAGCTTCTTAACAGTCTATCTGCACCGCCGAGAATGGCTGTGCAGTCCGACTCGGGAGTGACACAGTATCTGTCTCCTCCCGTGTTGAATCGACATCTTGCGATGAAGCTACAGAGCCTGGGCAGGGTGATATGGAGGGTCTGCTGTTGCCCATGCAGCAGACCCCCCCCTCTCTTCGCAGCTGAAGGGTCCAAGGGAAAGACGGAGTCAATACAGCTTGGCTTCAGGTGCGCCGCAGGAGTTGCCGGTATTGACTACAACGTCAAACCACCTTAGGGACTCCGGCTCCGGATTTTCTATATCCTAATATTGCTTACATATTTTAGGTAGTGAAAATACATTTTGAGATATTAGTAAATATGCAGAGATAAAGATCTCTTGAATATGGTTAACAAAGGCACATGTATAGGTCAGAGTTTATATGTTAAATAGATGAAGAAAAAAATGTAACATCAAGCTGAACTATGGAAATTTATGGTAAAATGGCTATTTACCCAGAGCACAAGCTGTTGAAATCATAAACGAGTAAGAACAAAAACAGTAATTTTGATGAATTACTGGAGGCTGAGTGTGGATGGGCATAAAAGCAAGAAACTCACAGAGGTTCATATTGTTGAAAGGGGCACAATAAAGAGAATAAAAGGATAAATCACAGACTGGGAGAAACATTTTACGATATATGTGTAATAAAGGAATTGTATCTAAAATATTCAACTCTTAAAACTCACCATTAAGGAAACAAACAACTAAAAAATTAGCAAAATTTCTGAAATGATACCTCATGAAAGAAGACATATTAGATGGCCTATAAGAGTACAAAAAAATGTGTACTCCTCTGATATTCTCTCAAATCCCACCATGACCTTCTCTATTATTCATCTAAGTACATGGCAAGGTAATTGACTTTTTTATTGTTGCCCCCATTAAACCACAAAGGCCTTAAGGGGACTTTTAAAGGTCTTTTAAGAACAAGCTTTGGGTACTATCTTTATTTCTTCAGCATGTTTACAATATTTAATAAATAAATGCATCCTTTTATATAAATATCCCAAGTAGAAATTATGTGTATTATGCACAGAAAGCTGTAAATTTAGATAGCTATTATAATTCACAGGTTATAATACATGAACTGAATATCTGAATAATTATACCATTTATTTACTGTAACATATTAGCAAGTAGCAGAGTTGAGGACAGAAATGATCTCTTGGCTTTCATTTTTTCCTTTGGCTAATGGTGTTTGTTAATTATATTCCTGAGTGTATATGTAGTATTCAACACTGTTTTAAGATACCAATGTTTCTTAGTAGAATCCTGCTTTAACTTCACGAGATGATTTGGATTCATTTTAACACCAATTGTTGCAGAATGTATGTGAAGTTGTAAATGAATCTTCTCTTCTAATGTACCTGAACTAAGCAGACACTAAGAATACACATTCTTCCAAAATCTTTCTAAAGCATGGAAGTTACTTAACGAATATTAATTTCAGAATCAATGAACCCCAATCTAAATTTCTTATTCCTAAGACACACATATTAATTACAAACTCTTAGACTAGATATCTTCCAAGGGGTCAACAATTTTATTTACAGAACAAATGAAGGAGTCAAACAAAATGTGACCAAGATGAATCTGGCAGAAAAAAAAAAAAACAGAAGGGTGAATACTCCATGGCTGTATGACTTGTTTGCCCTTCTTTTCATCCTGATGTATTTAAAAACTTGTCAACGACAAACAGTAACAAGACCTGACAATTTTATTTTTAAAACTTCTATTTTAGAACATACTTTTAAAAATTAGTGATAATTTACTCCCTGAGAATATTTTAAGCACCCTGGAAAATAATTAGCTTTTACAGAGATGAAGGTGATCACTGCTTAGTAAATATTGCTAATGTGCAATTAATCTTTAGTTCTTTGTGTGTAAGCAAAAAAATTTAGAATATTTATATACAATAAATTACCTTCCTAATATAAAAAACTTCAACAGCATGATATATATTTTTCTACATTATGAAATAATGGGTGTCTGAATTTTTTAGTTATTATTTTAAAAACATTTTATGATTTCTTTTACTATAGGTTCATGATCTTGATTTTTGGTAGTGCAATTTTCTTTTTCATAAACAGAAAATAATAACAAACTAATTGTATAAAATTTTACCTATTTGAGAGAGCTAGTGCTCTACTTCCTGCCCACTTAAACTAAAATGAAAATTTGATTTTACTATATAATCCTTTGATAGCTTTTAATTTGTTCCTGCTTATAAAATACTACACAATAGCAAATTAGTCTATTATATGTTTATAGATTTACATATTGTCCTTGAAACCCACTTTCTTCCTCCCACTGTACTGCCACCTCTACACCCTAACTCAATGTCCCTACTCACTTCTCTTCAATGCCTTCAGTTTTTCCCCGTCTTCATTTCTCATCCTCAATACCTACATTGCCCTGCTATATCTGAATATTTATTGGTATAATCACTTCCTAATTGGATTAGTAAGACATTAAGCATCTGTATTGTGGACTCCTATTATATATTATTGCAGTTGAACAAGAAGTTAACATATTGTAAGGGTTAAGAACCACATAACAAGCATTGCAATAAAGCAAATGTTAGTTTACATCCAAGCTTTGACATTTATATCCTACATGATCCCAGTAAATGTTTAACATGCCTTACCTTTCTTTTTCTAATCTGTAATACAATAATTAAGTGGTCTCATTTAAATAAAACAATGTATAAATAGTATAAAGCCCCTGATATTTTAGTAATAAAAACAGGTTCCTGTAATTATGATTTTTGTCATTATTATTTCACTTCTTTTGGTCTTAAAGACTATTTTATCTCCTATGGTTTTTTGTTTGTTTGTTTGTTTAAAATACAAATACCTCAGGGAAGTTATTGATTAAAGCATTTTTCTTTAGCATTAATGACAGCACAACTTTCCAGGGCGAGTTTAAGGAAAATGAGTGCAACTTAAGGAAAGTGCTACATATTTTTCTAAAACATGTTTGTAGCTATCACACCATGGGAAACAGTGAGGCAGAGAGTGTTTGATTACTATCAGTTTCTATCCACATTTTTACCTCAATTACGAGTATTTGAGATTAAATAAAGCAGGAGATTATTTGGGGGGTTTATATATTTAATTTTAGTAAAAAGAATGAAGATCAGTTCTGTAGAATACATCATTAAGTATTCTATATTTAATTCCTTTATGAAAATATTTCCACCAGGTGATTATTGGTGGGGGATGGTAGGTGACATAGGCAAATTATCCTCAACAATTAGTTACTTTCCACCCTTACTAATTAAACATTATATTGTTCTGTCTAGAAACAAAAAGATGTCTGATCATTCCTTTAATACCCAAGCTATTTTAATACCCAGATTTTAAAAGATAAGCCTACACCTCTAATTAGTGCTAAACTGGGTATTGAGCACAAGTCTGTTGTGCTCTATAGTCCATATAATCTAAGTGCTTCTAACTAAACTAAACTGTCTCTCATAAATTTATTTCTGTTGATCGTCCACTCTTCAGAATTTTGCTCTTAGAGACATGACCGATCAAGAATTATGAATAGTAAGTAGCTCTAAATAAAGGGTAAGAAAAAGGAAAAGTTAATATTGGACAGCAAAGTAAGCAAAAGGAGAAATTGAAAATAATTCTAAAACTGATTTGTGTACTATATACCTTCACAAACATAAGTGGTATATACGTGTGCATGTGTGTGTGTATGTGCATACAGATATTTTTGAAATGTATTGTTGTGGAGCTTTAAAATACATTATTTTTGCTGCTTTCATGAATATGACTGAACCAAAGATTCAATATTGACATTCCATTCAGATCACAAGGGGAAGGGCATCTCAAAGACAAAAACCCATCAGAGAATACAAATTGCCTCTAAGTCTTCAGAGTTCAAATGTAATAACCGTTTGCGAAGCAGTTTAAGGGATATCAACTGCCATTGAGATTGCATCCACTTAAGAGGGACATCAAAGGAAACCAGAGTACTCACCACATCATGATTTATGAATTTGGCTTGAACACTGGTAATTACTTCCTTTGCAGTAGAGGATGAGTATAGATATAAGAGCTCCACCAAGCTCAAAGTTATGGGAATGCAGAGCACTCAACTAATATATATATATATATATCAGAGAAGGAAAACTCTGACTCCAAAAAACCTCCGCTGCCTTGCGGCATACCTCTTCAGGGGAAAGGCTAAGGGAGTAAACCCCGACAGAAAATCCGGAGCCGGAGTCCCTAAGGCGGTTTGACGTTGTAGTCAACACCGGCAACTCCTGCGGCGCACCTGAAGCCAAGCTGTATTGAGTCCGTCTTTCCCTTGGACCCTTCAGCTGCGAAGAGAGGGGGGGTCTGCTGCATGGGCAACAGCAGACCCTCCATATCACACTGCCCAGGCTCTGTAGCTTCAGCTTCACTGGAGAGGACACTCCAGCGTCATCGCAAGATGTCGATTCAACACGGGAGGAGACAGATACCGTGTCACTCCCGAGTCAGACTGCACAGCCATTCTCGGCAGTGCAGATAGACTCTTAAGAAGCTACACCATCGTCTCTCGAGACGGACGACTGCCGACGACGATATATATATATATATTTTTTTTTAAGAAAGAAAGAAAGAAAAATGGAGGAGAGAGAAGATGGAGAAAGATAGAAACATTGATTTGTTCTATTTATTTATGCATTCACTGGTTGCTTCTTGTATGTGTTCTGATGGGGAATTGAACCCAAAACCTTGGTTTATCTGGAGTTGTTCTAACTGACTGAGCTAGCCATCCAGGGCCTGATTCTGCTTTGGTCACAATGTTATTTTGTGACTCAGACCCAGGGCAAAATTATATCAACCACATACAAAAAATCTATGTTGCCTTTTTTAACAAAATATTAACATTCTAAATTCCTCTGATAAATTTTTTTTAAAGTACTAATGAAATATATGATTCTATGAAAAAATTTTATTTGAAAAAAAGTAGTTGATTATATCAAAGGAATGTTAATAACATACCATTGACAGAGATGTGATGCTGTTTACTGAGACTGAGAAATGAGATTTAGAAAGAAAGATAATTCTGGTTTATTACATTATCTAATATCTGGAGTTATTATTAACATGCTTACCCCTTTTTCTTCTTTATACGTGCTGCCTCCTTTATTCTGTTGTACTGGGGCTTCTCTCATGCTAAAATTCTTGTGCCCCATTTTCCCATGTCTGTTTCCTTCTGGTCCTAAAACCCTTAGATAAAATGCCAGTTCTTGGAAAGGTCTCTACTTTCCACCAAATCTCATCTAGTCAACATTGAAGTTCAAATATCACTTAAATATGTGATATCACTATTCTGTTGACTTATTTTGTAGATAGCCTCAAATCAACATTCGCCATGCAGATGTCTGTTTATTGGGCACCACATGGTAAGCTACTCTATGCAAGGATTTAGTGACTCAAAAACTCAGAATCTAGTAAACATAGTTACATAAACAAATAAAGGCAATGAAATGTCATTGATGTGATAGATGTGCTGCTACAAGTGCATGGAAACACACATATATACACACAATCAGACAATCAATTTTTTTAAATCAATAGAGAAATGTATCCCATAATTATGAGGGGTGTTTTAGCTCCTTTCAAAATTTTCATTGCAACAACCATGGTGATCTTTTAAAGATACTCATTTATGTTGCTTTTTTGCTAAGAAACCCCAGAGATTTCTTGGTGTACATACAACAAATAAAATTCTCCACACTGAAGTAAAAAGCTCTATAAGATTTTGACCTCCCAACACTTTAACTTAATTTCTTAACACTGTTTCTCTAGCTTTTTATATTAAGTATGCTTAGGAACATATTTTCCTTCTACTTAGAAATTTCACCTAGAGAACTATCCCATGGAAATAAAAATCAGTAATAAAGATATATTAATGTTCACTACAAAAAATTGCTACACTGAACCTTAATGTCCATCCATAGTGAATGATGTGATTAATTATGATATATTTACATTATGCTACTATAAATCATCTCTGCAGGCAATGAAAATTTTAAGTTGCAGTGCAATTATATACAAGAAATTGGTTTGGAAATAAATGTCAACAATAAAATAAAATCTACAAAGATAGCTCTATATATGTTTATAAACTTTTGTAAGCATAAAGAAGAGTTGATAGACTATATGTTGAGTTTCTATCATTGCTTATATAACAGTAAATGGAATTGGGTATTGCGGGATATAAACTTTTTTCACTTCTTTTATGTCTTATTTTAATTATAATAAGTACGTTTTGCTGTGGTTTCAATATTTGAAAAATAATTAGTAATTAATTTCTAATAAAATAGAAAAAATGAATCTATTTTTCTAGTCCTCTTCTGTACCCTTGAGTTCAAAGTTATTGAAACAAAACAATTGCTAGAAATTTTAGAGAATGAAAGTCATATACATCTATAGATTTGTTATAGGATGAAGCACATTTTTTTATGTTTCCTTACAGAGAAACTGAATACATTGTGATTGTAGTAGTCAATCATTCTAACTAGTCCTTGATTTTTATTTAGTTGCTATTTAAATGTAAAAAAGCATTTCCCTTTGTGTTTGAACTGTAAAAAAATTTTCAGTAGGGGGAAATAAGTGGACTGATCTACCTGCATTTGTCAATGTGATTGAAAGACCTTATAGATTTTAGAAATGCAGTCGTTAAAGGAATAGAAAAAAATTGATTATTCTCATTCACTGTTGTTTCTGGAGAGATTGATCAAATTGTCATTGATTACCTAAAGAAGCTAAAAACAGCAAGCTGTTAAGGTCTTGATTATCATCCAATTCTGTATATATGCATACATATATATAGAAATATATATATAGCGCATTATGCAATAGTTCTCAATGTGTACATATAAGATATTGTTGATTTTTAATGTTTTTATCTACTTTGAATGATGAGTCTTTTTAATAGATAGATATCAAAATGTTTACCTTTAGTTATTTCTGAGTGTTTTTAATAGCTTAGTTTACTTTGGTCATTTCTGAGATTCTTTTAAATAGTTTAGCATACTGTTAGTGTTAATGTTGTTTTATGTGCATGTCTGTCAATTTTTACTAATACTTTAAAATTATATTTCACATTTAAGATATGTATATTTTGCCTGCATGTACTCATTTTTATTATATTGTTAGATTATTTAGGCCTTTTATATCATTTTGTTGTGCCTGGTATATCTGTAATGAGTTAACCAAAAAAAAATAAGTTTTTGTCAAGTTTTTTGTATTTTATTTTTCATATACATAGTAATATGGGAATAAAAAGATAGCCCTATAAAATTTCAAAATTTTATATTATTACAAAGTGGCTTTGTTGTTAGAAAAAGCTATGGGTATTACAGATAACGTATTTCTAACCAAACTGTGCAAAGAAAAAAGAAAAAAAAAACTCTTTAATGCTACATGTTAAACAAGATGGAAAAGAATAAAACCTATTAACTAGGCTGAAATGAAGATAATGTTATTATCACTTACTTTTATTCTAATCAGTTGTCTCTCATTGCAAATTAGAAGACTTTCTATGATCTATCATTATTTAAGATGTCAACATAAATTGAAGCTGGGTGCAAGGTATTCAGAAATCTCTGAACTATTTTTTGCAATACTCTTTAGTCTCAAATGATCTCAATTGTTTTTCAAAATATATAATGAAAACATGAGCAGGAATTTTATTATCCTCTTGGTCAGTACTTCTCAACTTCTGTTTCTCTAGTTCCTATATTTCATAAAGGGATTTAGGGAGAATCAGTCTCTTCTACTATCTTCACTTTTTCTGTGCTGCTGTTTCCATTGGAGCCACAAACCTGGTCCTTCTATCATTTGACATACTCAGGGGCAGAAACTAAATACAACTAAGGCCAGCCTTTCTCTTTTTAATTTTGGATACCAATGCTCCTTGGTAGGTATGCACTCTGTACTGCTTCTTGATGGTGTAAGACGTACTTGGCCTGCCCCCATATGGAGAGGCCTGAGGTGATCTAGTGGTACTTGTGACAGAATGAGTAAGTCTGTCTGTTATGAAATTCAAACCACCGTAATAATGAAATCCCATTTCTGCTGTGCATAAAAGTCAATTTCTCCACTAACAACTTTTCCAATAGTAAACATAATCATTTGATCTCTATTGCTATTTCTTTAACTCTCTTACCTGATTGCAAATTCAGGCTAGGGAAAAATAAACTAGTCTCATTTAACACCTAATGTATTTTGACAGGTAAGAAAGGGACTCTAGAGGTATATTTACCAGCTTCTAATCTGAGCTCTGCCTCTTATTGATTATGTGACCTTAAGCAAATCACATCTCTTTGATTTTATATTTGTAAAATGTGATAATTTTTTCTCTTAGAATTAATGTATCTATGTATATATCTATCCATCCATCTAGTCTATAAAACACGTTATATAAATATTTGCTTTTAGTGTTTTTTCACTCCTCCCCCAAGATCCAGTATAGTGCCAGGGTGCTAAAGAAAGGCAATTTGGTAGAACTCCATGTTTCCTACCAAAACAAGCTATATATAGCTTACATATATGATCTGCTTCTATCAATTTTTTTGGTTGAGATTCTGTATACATTTTACATTGAAAATAAAGGAATGTACTATTTGAACCAAAAAAATTCACTGATAAATAATTCTTAATTTTCCTTTGTACAACTATTTAAATGCTTTCTTTGATGAAATTTAATCATGAAGAAAATATATATGAGGTTTAAGATCATAGTTAGTAGAATAGCTGGAACAACTACTGGATTTAAGTCTCCTGTTTCTGTGGACAGGAAGACAGTATTAAATCTTAGGATAAATGAATATTAACATAACAATAAAGAGCCCAGGATTCAGACATCTCAGGCTGAAACCTTGTTCTGATCAACAATTGTGTACGATCTTTGACTTCCTGTGCCTCTGTTCTCTCATTTGTAGTGATATCTAGCTTGTATCTGTAAAGTGTGTGCAAGTGTAATAGAGTGAGAGTGAATTAATGTGTATACATATATGGATATCTCTGCACATAGATATGTTTGTGTGTTTGTGTCTATATATATATTATTTCCAGGGAATAATAACTTATTTATCATAAAACAGAAAAGTTAAGAACATAAACAAACATTTTTGAAACAGAAATAATCAAGAAGATATGTTTATTCTGGTTATTTTACAAATGCAATACTCTTGATATTTCTGATAATATGGCAATATTTACAAAGATTAAGTAGAACTGAGTTATTTATATAAATAATACCTTCCCTGACTAATCATTCTAAATGCATCCTATTATTGCTATGGGACATGTTGTAATTAAATTGGACTTAAATGTTTATATTTAACATCTACTTACATAGTGAAGTCCAGCGAAGAATACATATCTCAATGTTTATAATACTGTTTGAAAGAGAGTGGCCTAATGAAGTCTTTATGAACTTCTCATAAATATTATTTAGAAGAGCAATATAAATTTTCAAATGACTTTTCAGTCATAACTTAAAGTGATAGAAATATGACATGGAAATGGATGTACTGTCATGGTGTTCTCATGACTCTGTCCCTTCCAGGAGATCCGACACTGATGGTTTTTAATCATGGGGTAAAAAAGGAAAAGAAAACCTTGTCTTTCACCTTGACAATAAAATTATGATTAAGGCTGATTATCTGACTGTGACCACAAAATCAATCATTTCTTAACACATGCTCTCAGCAAAAAAAAAAAAAAAAAAAAAAAAAAAAAAAAAAAAAAATTAACATTGAAAAAGAAATATGAAAATAGTTGGATGGTTACTGTTAGAAAAGGTTGGGAGGCCATGTAACAGATATGGAGAGGGTTTCTCAAAGTCCCCACAGCCCATGGTTATGGGATGGGGGAAGAAAATAACACAGCTTTTATGGTACTTTGCCTATCTATGGAAAGTTGATAGCTAGATAACAGCTGTGCTACTGTCCTGGGCAGTTGATATGAATGATATGGCTTACGATACTTTCCATAACAATGACTTTGGTGTCAATAGGAGGTCATATAGGAAGCTTGAGACCAACATTTATAATTAGGGTGACCAGCCATGAGAAGGAGGAGCCATGAGAAAGGAGGTCATTTGGTTTGAAAGGATGTAGAAGGGACTTCCCACCCATCATGAGGACTAATGTGAAAGAAGGTGTCATGAGGTTTTGGATTAAGAGCTGGATTAAGAGAAGAGTGTATTGGAGAAGCAAAATGGAAGTGGGTGCCATAATGTAGGAAGAGATAGTAGCAACCAGTTGGGAAACAGCAAGCAGCTATGCAGTTTGTAATCAGAATTCAGCCATGCAGCTTAAACTATATAGTAAGAAAGCCAGCACGCAGCTGCTTTGATTGTGTCCACTCCAGCTAACTCCAGAGGCACCAAGGACTGCATCGTGAAAACCCAGACTCTATCTGGACTCTTGGAACTTGAAACATATGGAGAGGACACTCTCTTAGCACTTGTGCCTTTCCTGGGCTTCATCATGATCCAGTGTAATACAGTGTGTGCTTTCCTGGGCTGTCATACAGAAGCTGAAGACAATATACCCCAGATCCTGAAAGAGAGAGCTGACAGATAAGGAATGAGGAACTATTGTCCTTGGTTCTGGCTTATAACCTTTTGGGGAGCAAGAGAAGTGCTGGGTTTCGTGGGAGAACAGGGCTCTGAGCAGAAGTGCTCTCGCCCCCCCCATACTCCCACCCCAAGTTGGAATATTGTAAATAAAGACTTGTTTTCCTCAATAGTAATTACTTGGCCATACACCAAGGCACCCCGAGAATGAGCTCCAGTTTGCTCCGTAACAGTCATGCCAGGTTTTTTGTAATTTTCTCTCATGTATGCTGGGACACATAATGTAACCGTTATTGCTAAATAGTGAAGATAAGGCTTGTCTGTTTGGGCAGCACTTGCCTGCTGCTTACATCTTCTAAGATCACAATGTTGCAAACAGCTTGCTTATGCTTTAGGACTTAGCGGTCATTTCAGCGGTCTCTCCTGGAGAGGTCCCTGTAAGGGGTAACTCGGATTTCTGCTTCGTTCGTTGGGTGGTTGTGCCATTTTCCAGTTTTTCCTTTAAGCCCATGAAGAACGGGGAGAAATAAAAAGCCCATAATCTCTACGGAGAATTTAGAAACCAGAGCTAGATTTATCTGGGAAAGAGGTACAAACGTTTATCTATATCAGTAGCTGAAACTAATCAGTCTCCAACTTCACTGAAAGGGTGTTTAGGAAATGTAGTCTTCCTACAATTCCCGTGAGACCTTCCTGTAAGACTAAGAAAAGAAATGAGGTCAGTGAAGATCTAACAACTTTGGGCCTCATTGTACAATGAGAATAAGTAAAATTTGTAATATTATTATCATTTATTATGCCAACTATTAAGTTATATTTGAAGACAATAAATAATAAACACGTGTTGGTGAGGATGTGGAGAAAAGGAAATATTAGTTCACTATCGGTATGAAAGCAGACCAGTGCAGTCACTGTGGAAAACAGTATGGAGTATCCATAGAAAATTAAAAATGGAACTCCCTTTGACCCGGTGATTCCACTTCTGGGAATATACCCCTAGGATCCCAAAAGACCTATATAAAAATATACACATTCCTATGTTTATAGCAACATTATTTTCAATAACTAAGGTTTGGAAACAGCCTGAGTACCTGTCACTAGATGAGTAAATAAGAAAGCTGTGGTACATTTGCACAGTGGAATACTACACAGCAGTAAAAAAGAAAAAGTTCTTCCATTTTGCAACAGCATAAATGGACCTGGAGAAAATTCTGCTAAGTGAATTAAGCCAGTCAGTGAAAGAAGAATATCTAGAGAGAATTATGCTTAGTGAAATAAGCCAGGCAAAGAAAGAAAAATACCATATGATATCACCTAATACAGGAAACTAAAGAACAACACAAACAAAGGAACTAAATAGAACAAAGAGCAGAATAGCAGTCAATAGGGGGGAGGGGAGAGGGAGAGAAGGGGGATAAGTAAGGGAAGGGTTTAGTCAAAGAACCTGTATAAATGACTCATGGACATGGACAACGGGGAGGGATATGATTGCAGGAGAGGGGGTGGGTTGTGTGGGGGAGAGAAATTGGGGGAAAAGGGGACAACTGTAATTGAAAAACCAAAATAAAAAAATTAAAAAAAAAAAAAAAAAGAAAGAAGAATATCACATGCTCGCACCTATATGTGAAATATAGTGAACACAGTAAACCAAGGAACAAAATAGTAACAGAAGCTTAGATACAGAAAACAGACTGACAGCTGCTGGAAGGGGGCGGGTGGGACGAGAGGTGGTGGTTGGCCAAAGAACGTTTACGCACAACCGCGGACACGGACTACAATAGAGAGATTGACTTGGGATGGGGCGTGGGGTGCTGAGTGGAGGTGTAGAGATGGGAACAAAAGAAACAGCATAAAAATATACTAATATTTTTTAAATAAAAAATAAATATAAAAAGTAAATACTTAGCCCTGGCTGGTCTGGCTCTGTGAGTTGAGCTCCAGCCTGAGAACCAAAGGGTTGCCACTTTGATTCCAAGCAAGAACACATGCCTGGGTTGCGAGCCAGGTCCCCAGTTGGGGCGTGCAAGAGGCAAGCACACCGTGATGTTTCTCTCCCTCTTCTTCTCCCTCCCTTCCCTCTCTCTAAAAATCAGTAAAATCTTTTAAAAATAAGTAAATACTTAAGAAACTTTTAAAAAAGTTTTATTTGAAGCTATAACTATTAAAATTCTATATTCTCATACCAGTAGATTTTATTATTCTTGTTTGAAATGTTTAAAAAATATTAAGAATTTACGATTTCAGAAAAAAAGAATTTGTCCCTGGCTCAGTACCTTATATTTGTTTTTGTTGTCAAGTGTCACCTGAGTGTTCAGTGTTAAGTACTACATTTTTCTCTAGGAATCTCAATAATATTCTAAGCCTGTTACCTTCAATGATAGTTTTAAATTAACTAGTTCTTCTGGCATCACTTCTTTGATTACAGTTCAGACAGAATATTTTGTTTCTTAAAAAACAAAATTGTATGCCCCTGAACTTTAGTGTTCTTATTAGAATCTTCTTTAATAATTACACTTAAAATGGAATTATGCCAAATATTTAAATATTTCATTTTGTTCTTTCCCCACAACTTACATGGGCTCTTAAAATAATTAATTCTCTGTTATCAAATATTCTTAATTATAGAAACTTTTCTTATTATTTTAAGAGACAGTAATTTTAAGGTTTAAAAAATAAATCATAACAATTGTCATATTTTATATTTCTCTATAAGAAAATTTCAATGTGTTTTTGACAGGAGGTTATTAGATAACAACTACTTTTCAAGTAATTCACATTAATTCATTGTGCCTCAAATAAAGCACTTGATGAGAACACTGTCTCATGAAAGAGACTTAAAATTATTTTACATCATTCATAAGGCGACTTGGTATAAGCATTTGGAAGCTTTATGTATTTCCTCATTTCTGTCTAATAATGAGCCCCCAAAGAACTCTTCAAATTTTTATCAAATTTAATATTAATAGTAGCCAGGAGACAAGTTTTATAAGTTATATAAGTTCAACAGAAATATGTTCAAGGATTCTTGGTAAACTTTTTTCTCCTCAATGTACACAAAATGTCTTTCTATATTTCTCTTCTGAGAATAAACTAATTTGTTTGCTTTTTTAGCAAGGAAGACAAGTTTTTATAGGCTTTATTTGTATGTGTGTTACCTGTGTTTTTGCATTTGTGTAATTCAGTTCTTAACATCTCTACAAGTATTGAATATGTTAGATAATATTTTCTTAATTTATTATAACTTTAATTCTCCTCTTACTGCATTTGATTATTTCAAGCAATATATTTATACAAAGGTGACTGACTCAAAATGATTCTCATATAAAAATATAAATAAAAGAAACATTCTGTAAGAAAATACAGTAGCAGACACAAAACCTAGAGGTTCTAAGCATGAATCTGTTATGTCTCCATTCTCTGGAACACCAGGGCAGGTTTTTATTTCATTTGAAGCAGGACTGGGTACTTGGGAGGAGATCTATAAGGTATGTGGCAATCCAGCCTCTCATTCAGTCAGCAAACATCTAGCATCTTATGCAACATGACATAAAGTAGAGAACAATATTCTGGGAATTTTATCATTAAGAATTAGACACAAACTCAAGCATCATACCCTTTTATTTTGATCTGGAAGACTAAAGTTCAAGCTAGAAGAGAAAGAAGAGAGGAATTTGAAAACAAAAAACAAAAAAAACTTTTGTTGAAAAGGAAAGTAGCTGATGGCATTCAGAGTAAGACTCCCCAATGGGAAAGTCTCCAACCAGAAATAAATTGATTTTTAATGACACTGCAAAAATCTCAGCATATTCTAGCAGATGAATGTTTTATGATGTCAAACTGTACAATGCTTTTCTTATTCAGGGGTGAAAATCAGAAGGACTATAAAACAGTAAGATCCAATGATTCATAAAAACTAGCACCATAAAGTGTGTTATCCTCTGTTATTTTTGATCAGTGATCAGAAGTAAAATAATTAAATTAACAGTATGTGTGTCTTAGTTTGGGGATCAGGCCTCCATGTAACTGACAACTGCCCTAAAATATATATTAAATATATAATTTTGTCAAAATAATTGATAGAATTTCCAAAATGTAGAAGTCTGATACCTACTTATTCAAACATCAGGGACCTTTTTTTTTTTTTTTTTTTTTAAATCAGTGACTTCTCCCAGGTTCCAGTTCATGAATAAGAGCTTAGGCAACAGCAGTTTAAGTGGTCTACAAGTCCCAACTTTCCATCCAAGTTTACTAAATATCCACTCTAGACCCAACGGTTGCGGTAAATATGGCAGAAATCAAAAAGGTTTCTATTCCCAAGGCACTCATGGCCTAAAGAGTGTAGTCAGACTTATAAACAAATAACTGCAGTAAAATATTACTAGCAGGATGATAGGAACTTAATACCCTGATAGATCAAGAGCTCTTTGTAAAGAAGAGAACGATTATTTCTCTCAGAGAGTTTGAATGCTTCTCTGCTTAATGTTGTTTTTCTTTTTCTGCTTTTGTCAGGAAGGTAAACAAATTTTCACGTAGAAAAGCATACTCCTTTGAATTTACAAGGGATTTGGTTCTCACAGGCATATTTGTATATTTAACAAATGTTTACTGAACCCCCACTTTGTGTATCACAGGACATGAGCACTGGGACCTTGAAATGTATTTTCTGATTTCAAATAAATTATTCTAAGAGGAAATATGTTATAGTATAGTTGTTAAAACCAAATGATGACACATCCTCATTTAAAGGCATTCTACTTTCAATATTCTTACACAGCCCACAAGATCCCTCAATTTGGCAACACACAGCTGGAGTATTCAGAGCATGCGCCTCCCAGGGTCTACATCCTTGAGAGTGCAAGTCTAATGTGGGACAAGGACAAAATGTTCTGACAGGCTAATTGGACCATTGCCAAACTGAAAGATGTACAGGGAAGTCTAATACTGTATTCTTTTATCTTATTCTCGAGTTTTTTCTTTGTGTTTGCCTTTGTCACACAGAGTGATTTAGCATGGATGTGTTTGTTAACACTCTTCCCAATGGAAAATACATATAACTTCTCAGTTAACATCACAAATGCAGTCCTATATTACCTACTGACCAGAGGAAAATAATTAGTTTATTTCTGTATGGATTATATTTCACTTATTTGTTAATATATCAGACAGAACATATAAAATTAGATCCTGTTAATGGTTAAATAAAAAGTTTCTAAGCTGAGAAACTTCAAACAAGACTGTGGATTATAATCTATTTATAATATATATTTCCAATCATTCTACTGTAGAGTCTGTAGAGGTTGGTCTACAGAAATTCTGCTTCCTGTTCAAAGGAAAACTGTTTTATGGAGATGATAAGGCTATGAATAAACATTTAAAGTTTAAATAAATTAAATTTTATATGTATTCAAGTGAAAGGTAAACAAAAATTTTACATGGGAATGGTATAAGAAATGTCATCTAGTCTGGAAATACTATACCCATAACCCTGTTCTGGAAAAATAATCATTTTTAAAGAAAGTTCTACCTAGTGATACAGTAAACTAAAATCTTAAAAAATAACAATTTAATGCACATTGCAACACTCTATTTCATCATGAAAAACAGGTATGTAGAAACAAAATTAATATGTGTTAAGGAAGTAAAGCCAACCACTCTAGGATAGATACTAATGCATGTATCAAAAATGTTCCATTTTTAGGCTCATACTTACTGCTTTTTGAGAACTGTTAACATACAGATTTAAATTTAAGTTGATATCCTATTTGTTCTTCAAACAAAACTTCTTTCTTACTTAAAAATCCATACATATCAGTTATTTATTAAATGTGGTGACATGCAAAGTATCCAAATAATCCAAATCCCAAATAATTGAAACATGACAAGGCATTTGACTTATCTTAACCAGGTCCTAAATGATAATAAGCACATTTCCAAGTCAATCTTCTATTGTTATATTGTAGACTAATATCATCTGATAAGTTGGATTCACTGCAAAAATGTCTCTAATTTTTCACCACTCCCTATACCTAATACTTTTGAAATATGACTTTGAAGCAACTTTTGTTAAAAGGTGGAATTTTTACCCACCTCTTAAATCTGCATTGGTCTTGTCACTTGGTTTAATCAATAGAATTTGATGAGTTTAGTGTGCCACTTCTAAGCTGGACATCAAAAGGCATCATGCATTTACACTCGATCCTTCGGAAAGTGCCCTGTTACTTTGAAACCAAGCACATTCTTCCTTACTCGAAAGAGTTTGAAACTGTTTAAGTAAGAACAAGCTGTCCTAGCTGAGGACTATGAGTTGGCCGTTATTGGCCACCATTTTACAAAACTAAATTAGTATTTTTTGTATCGTTGTGTTATAGACTGTTGGTATCAACCCTCTTATTTGATACTAGTATAATTATAATGAGCATATGCTGATACTATGAGTGGCAAACCATGTGCTTTTCAAATAATGAAAATTAAATTTGAATGCGGTATTTATTCTATGACTTTTAAAAGTTCAAAGCTGTTTCATGTTACTTGGAACCTCCCAGTTTGCAATGACATGAAAAGAAAATAATATAGGAAAGAAGGAAAAAATATGGTAATCAAGGATTCACAACAAAATCTGTTGTTTTTCATACACATCTCTCTATGGGGGGGGGGGGGCGGATGCTTTCTTTTCCTTGCTAATGATCTTTTCCTGTCATTGAGCACCAATATCTCCACATTTTGGGCTCTACTACCCAGAGCCAATTGAATAATACTAATTGTTTTGTTATATCAGAGTATTTTGCCAACAGTCAAACTATGTCAACAACCCATTTTACGTTGTTATACCTAAAGGGAACAATAAGATAAACAAGTAATTTTCTTTAAGTGTTTTTGCATGCTCATTTAATCAACAAGAGTTTGTAGAGTATCTAGCTCTTTCTGTACACTATATGCATGTCATGCACTGGAGATAAATATGTATCATTTATAGGGGGTTTAGATTATTTAAGTTACTGTCCTAAAGTTCTTTATAGACACGAAGTGATTTGATCTTCACAATAACCCTGTGCAGTGTGTATCCCTATGGTACATATGAGGAACCAAATGTGTCAATATGTAGATATTAAGTGTCACAGCTGCTATGTGAACACACACATTCAGGTTCCAAAACTGATGACTTCAACATCTGTATATGCAAACCAACAAAATGCCCTTTCCCTAAATGTGTTAGAGACAACTAAATCATTAGAGAGAAAAAAAAAGATTCTTTTGAGACCCTGATACTCTTTACATGTTGTACATAATAAAGGCAGAATACTGACTCAGACTTGGGAGTGAAAATAATTAATGAAGATTGTTTCAAAGGAGACATATACAGCAGCCAGACCTAGAAAGATGCAGAAAGCAAGGGATGGGGCCCATTGAGAGAAGAAGCAACCTATGCAGAGTTAAAGAGACACCAGAGCATCCAGAAGAACAAAGCCAGCCTGAGGTATGGGGTGTGGGAGTCATGTTAAGAAGGAGCTAAACTCAGCAGAAAGCATATCGCAAAATGTCTGTATGCTGGCTGAACCTTGGCTTACTTAAATCTGACCTGTACTTGCCTTTTACTAATGTAAATCTGGGATAGTGTGATAAATGAAGGAGACACGTGGTTAGGTTTTTGCAACAACTGAGACAGGAAAAGACGCACAGTGAGTATGAGAAGTGGAAATGATCAAGGAGTGGGTTTAAGACTTGTTTTGAAGTAAAAATTGGGATTTGGAGCTTGTCTGGATGTGGGGGAAGGAAGCCAGGGTGATCCCTTCATTTTCTGGCTTAGGCAGTTGGGTATTCTGTGTCCCCTTTCATTATCTATGGAAGAGGAAAGAGGTAGTGACCACAAACCCCATGTATGAAATATATATTACTCTTAGGCCCAGATTTCAAACTTCTATTAACAGTATGGCCTAATAACTCTATAGTTATGTAATCTTTAAAATAAAGATATTATTAGTAAGTTACTGTGTTATTGTGAGAATTAAATAATGAATGTAAAGCAATCCATCCTTTTTTGTAGTATATAGTTAATATCTAAAAGTTACATAATTTTTTGCAAACAAGCAAAATGCCATCGTTTTTGAATAATAATTTAGTCATTTTTAGAGATTGTAGGTTAAAGTTGAGGAATAGTCGAGATGTTTATTAGGCACACGATAGGAAAAGATACAGTTTAATTGAATTAGCAAGTAAGTGATAATCAAAGCAATAGGACTAGTTGAGAACTTGCAGAAAGATAAAAAAAATCAGATAATAAGGCCAAGAACTCAGAACACCGATATTTCAGATAAAGAATAAAAATGCCCACTAGGTTTGGGGCATAGAAGTTATATTGTCATGTGCCAAGAATAGCTTGGTGAAGTCAGAACCAGTTTCATGGGCATGCAAACTGTACGGTCTCTGGGCCCCACTCCCACAGTTTGGTTTAATGTTCATTTGATTTATTGTTATGTTGTCAATGTTTTGAAGTTCTTCATAATTTTATCATTAAACATATGCCTTGTAAGTGGCATACGTCAGTTTGCTACAGCAAACACATACCACAAACTAGATGGCTTAAACAAAAGAAGTTTATTTCTCAGTTCTGGAGGCTGGAAGTCCAAGATCAAGGTGTCACCAAATTCAGCTTCTCTCAAGGCATCTCTTCTGGGCTTGCAGATGGCTGCCTGTTTGCTATGATCTCACATGATCTGTCCTCTAGGTTTCCATGCCCCCTGTGTTTCATTGTGTGTCCAAATTTTCTCTTCTCTTCTTGTCATATTGAATTAAAGCCCACTCTTATACATTCCCTCTTTAAATACTCTTTAAAAAAACAGTCACATCTGAGATAATGAGAGTTAGCACCTAAACATGAATTTTGAGGGAACACAATTCAGTCTATAGTATGAAGTGTGATGGAAAAAGTGCAGGGTGTGTGTGAATAGCTGAGATATGCTGGGAGTGGCTAGAGCTGGCTGGCGAGCAGGCTATTGGACATGCAGACACATGCCTTCAAGTTGAGGTACCCAGAGCTCTATGGTGGTTGGGATATTGCTGGCACCCAGCTTGACAACAGCAGCTTCTACAGAGAGGGGACGCTCCCCAAGGGGGCAGTGCTGAAACCCTCTGAATCTGTCTATGCAGCATCTACACAATATTAATTCCAGTCAGAGTACAAAGCAGTCTACTGTGTCAAACAAGAAGTATTGTCAGTAAATTCTTACACAATACAAGCATCCATAGAACGATGCTATAAAACATATGAGGTAGTTGTTAGATTTCTTCAACAGATTCAAAAACTTTATTTCTGAAAATTCTTTCACCATTGCAAATCAATCAAGCTAGAAATTAAAGATCACCAAATTAAACAGCAAAGAACACTATTTTCATGAGAGGATTTAAATGGACAAATAACCAAAGAAGAAGCTTTTAAATTAATTTTGTGTTGAAGATACAATGATAAAATACATTAACAGGCACTTTGAATTATACACAAGTCAGGGAGTAACTTTTGGTTTCGTGTACAATCTCCACAGGCTACAAGAAATGTAAACATTAAAATGTCACTGTATAAATTTACATCTAAGATTAAATTCAGATTGACATGAAATCATGTGTATGAAGAAATAATACTTCTTAGAATTATTGTTCCACAAGAATCATCAGCTTCAGAAGTACCAAAATTTATATTTCAAAATAATTCATCAGAATTACACATAAAATACACTTGACAGTTCTAGTAACAGTTGAATTATCAAAAACTTCCTTCTCAAAATAAATAAAAACATCAAATATTCCCTGCCACCTTCCATTTGCCAAGAAAAACTGATATAATTATGGCTTATATCAGTTGAAAATAAAATTGCTAAATGTATAAATTTTGATGACCTGATAAGTGAATTTTCAGAAGTGAGTCAGAAAAATCTTACTATCAAGCAAGATATCACACTAATGAAACTTTATTATTCATTATAATATATAAAATTGACACATTATTATTTTTCAATTAATAAGTTTATGTTTCACTATTATTCCTATTATGTTTTATAAATAATAACTTATTTTTAAGGAAAAGGTTTATATCTTACTAGCTTTAATAATTTTTTTTTTTTTAATTGAACAGCAGGCTCTTGCATTTTTATTTT
This sequence comes from Furipterus horrens, assembly GCF_987537825.1. NCBI lineage: Eukaryota > Metazoa > Chordata > Mammalia > Chiroptera > Furipteridae > Furipterus > Furipterus horrens. Next base: position 17,722,679 of record NW_028327171.1, read on the forward strand.
TCACTGGGACCTGTGAATTACATAGTTAGCCCTGGTTGGAGTAATAGATTGGAATGAGTTCAAAGAGAAGGAGGTGAAGATGCAGAGACAGGAAATACAAATGACTGTTTTATGGTGTTTCTTTCTATACCAAATAGCACAGAACCGGACAATGCAATGGGTTAGAGAAACGGAAAAGACAACACATCACAAGAGGGTGAGTCAGAGAAGGTGTGTTGTTGTAAGATGGGAGCTAATAGATCAGATTGGTGGCCTATGAAAATGATCCAGTGGAAGGGGAGAAATCAATATTGTCAAACAGAGAGGTTAGTGCCGGAAAGAAATATATAGAAGGCAAGAAAGAAAAGGATCCAGATCACAAATAAAGGAGCTAGTTTTTGAAATGCTCAAGGGAGCTTTATATTTTTGTCCTAGAACAGAAGGCAAAGACGGTCAGAAACAAGGCAGCTGAGTTGGCAAGTTTAGCAATAGGTAGGAGAAGGAAAGAATGGCTATGTTTCCCTGAGATAACTCATAAATGACTAAATCAGGATTTCAGTGCAGTGATGAAGAAGCAGTGTAGTGAAGGGCTGCGTTCTTTTTTTTTTTTTTTTTTTTTTCTTGCTAGTGTGTTGGAGGTTGGTGGTTGACAGAGTATTAAAAGTTTGAAATACAGTAGGAAATGCAGAGGCGAGTTATTAAAAATCTATACAATATCGGGTAACCTTAGGTTTGGCACTCATGGTTATAAGACATAAATATTTATTGACATATTTCTGCAAAGTTGTACAATGTTGCTTTGTTTTGTTTTGTTTTCCAGCAGTTTCCAGAAGCCTAGTGTAGGAATAGAAATACTGGGCAGTAACAATGCCTTGTGGTTGGTGGTGTTTTAATACAGATTAGGATAAAGACCACAGATAAAAGTTGTAGCCCACAAAATATTTTTTAAAAGTGGTTGAAATTACAGACCATAGGTCACGTATGATAAAATAATAATGAAATTATATAAGAGGACTAGTTAATTGAGAGAAAATTGAAAGGTCAAGAGATTGGAGTATTAATGAAGTCAGAAATTATATAAAGTGAGAAAAAGGGAGTGAGAAACCATGAGAAAGACTATCAAAAATATAACAATTAAATTTAAGATTTTAGAGATAAGGTAGATCACAAAAATGATCATGTTTGATTAAGGTTAAGTAGAGAAATAAAATAAAATAAAAACTTAAAACTAAATTTTCATAGGTAAAAATTTTGTGTAGCTGAGCTAAAAAGCAAAATACTGTATTTATCATCTTGAACAAATATGGAATTCCTTAAAGTTAACTATTACATTAATTCTCATATTTTTATGTTCCTTATCTAAATCTATCACAACAGTCTCCCATTAGAAATACGAAAAGAAAACTACAAGTCCTTATTATGGTCACCTACGTAAGTCTGTATCGCAGGTTGATTCCCACCCCTCCAAAAAAAAATTACTGGAACACTTTGAATTCATCTACATGCCCAAGAATTGAAGAGTATTTAGTTAATGGCGAGTCAAAAACTGATGCGACCCTTGGAAAGGTACACAAGAAAAACTCCTTACCTTGAGTCTATGTGCTTGAGAAATCTTTGGAATTGAGAGTTTAAGCTTGTAAATTTTTTGGAATTTATAAACCATGGAATTTTGAGCCTAAGGCAAAAAGGAGTCAATGTTAAGGAGGTACCATAAAAGAATAAATATAGCAACTTCTGTCTTTTATTGAGTATTGATTGGGGCATATCTTTTAGATTGAATTGTCCAACTCAGGAAGGTGACAGTGAAGAGGATTTGTCTGGACAGTGAATTCTATGGCAGCCTAAAATCAGGAGAAAATAGTAGAAAAAAAATCTAATGAGACTACACATACTGGGAATATAAGGAAAACAAGAAATTCAGATTTACTAGCAACTTTTTGAGATTTTAAATATTTGCGCTTGAAAAACTTTAAATGAGAGAAAATTGACCAAAGGTTGAAATAGGTCAACCTGATATGAACTTAGCTGAACTTTCTTGAAAATAAACCATTAGAGGAACATCCCACTAGTGGTGAGAAGGGACAGCAGGATCTTTTACTCAGAATAGTTATTTCATCCGGAATCTGAATAAAGATGCCACCATGAGGAGTACACAGCGAAGTGATCAGTTCTCCTCGGGTCGTTAAGCTTTGAATTGTCAGGGGCAGTTTTAGCCAAGAAACGTCTGCAACAAATTCTGCAGCTGAAACAAATGTTAGAAAAGAGAGTACCTTTCTTCAGAAGCAGTTTTGACGGATGCTAGTCAACACTACAGCAAGAAGCAGCCACTGTGTCACAGAGCTAAAAGTTCTTGATAAAAATACATAAGGAAAGCTCTCTCACTAGACAGATCCCCTAATCAATACAGTAATGAGGTGGCCATACATATGGTCAAAGGGGAAAGGACATGAAGTCATTCTGAGCATGGTAGATAGAGAGCAAAAGTCCCAGCGCTGCTTGTACTATAAATTTTGAAATCTTGCAGAAGACAGCGACGTTGCAAATGGCACTTTGAGAAAAGATACAGTGTGAAAATATATGTCACTTGCCTCCATTCCTACCAATAGAATTGCATTACTGGAAAAATATGAATTCTTGGTGAGAAATTGAGGTTCAGTTTAGTAGACTCTGGCCTTCTAGCATCGAGTGACCTCATGGCAAGCTTAATACCAGTAATGTCTTCTTATAGTGCGTTTGCTCCAAATTTTAGTTTCTGGCTTGTTTTCTAATATTGTATATATGTACTGTGATAACCCTAGCCATCTAATCTATTATTTGAATTCTAAAAAATGAGCAACAGCAGACAGTTTAACCCCTGTAGTATTAAAAGAACCATTTCCATAATTGTGGAAGACACACAGCTGCTGAAGGAACCACACCCATCAATCACACTCAAGCTGAGACTGAGCAGAGAAGGTGTGTTGCAGGAGGGTAATTTGGACCTTTAATTCCAAAACTCTTTTAAATAATGACGGCAATAATTAGATTTTGGTGTTTTATATCATTCCTTCATTAGAACTTTGGACATTAACTTGCCAGGGAGTTTAATTTGGGGACAATGTTTCCATAGACATCTATTATGAGAGGAGGTTTATATTCAAATTTGTGACATCTCTAGGTGGATAATTTACATTATTGCAATGTTTTTTGTGATGTCATTTGGTCTTTTTACACAACTTCTTAGTCGACATGTTGATCAATGTGTCTGGCCATTACTTGTAATGGGAAATGCAGCACTGAATAGACTTCTGGCTTGCACCTTCTGTTGAATGTCCAAGCCATCTGCTGCCAAAAGATACAGTTTACCTGGGGTGCCAGGTGGATATAAAAGAACCAGTGGGTGATTTGCTTCTATTTAGAGATGCCTATTAGCATCTCATGCATGGTCACTTTTTGCTCCACTACATCCTTTTGACCAAGGAAGTAAGGGTCGTTTAATCTGATTTAGAAGAATAAACTGGATCTGGCTCACCAGTCCCTTCCCGCCTTTCTCTTGTCAATGAGTTGCCCTGTGGAAGTACAGATTTTGCTATGTTTCATTTCTTGATTCCAGAAATGTCTTTAGATAAATTGCAGTCCTTATAAAGTAGCTAAACCTACCTTTTCCAGTAATGAGATAATTCTATCTCAGCCTGGCATTTACCTTCACTATCAACATTATCAGTGATAAAGCTGTTTTTTCCTCTCTGTGCTACTATTTTCCATCAATTTTTCAATTGGTTCAAAACTCCAGTGAGGCCTGATCAAACCTTGAAAGCTCTTATCATAAAATCAACAAGCCTTTTTATTTATTTTTTGCTTACACTTTCTTTTAATTTTTTAATTACAGTGTATATTCAATATTATTCCATATTAGCTTCAGATGCACAGAAAAGTGGTTAGAAAAGTCATGTTGTTTTTTAAATTTGTCTACTGTTCTTTGATTTCTGAAAATTATATCTATAGCTTTCAACTTTTCTTTCAATGAAGTATTACATTTTCATTTAAATATGCATACTTATTTCCTATTCAGACTTTCTTTTTGTTCTGAGCATTTTGTATTTCTCTTCTGGTTTTTATCCATTTTATTTGTTTTAGCCATTGCCTTTCATGACAAAGGTTTTCCTGAAATTATGTGAAATAATAACTAATTAAGATTATATTTGTTTTATTTTTCAATGTAATATTTAGCTACTAAATTTTATTCTTTTCCACATATCAGGAAAATAATAAAGTATGGGTACAATAGCTACTATGCGCCTTATATTATGAGGTATGTCCAGATATAGTCTAACCATTGTTAATATAAAACAAACAATTTGTGCGACATCCATGTAACCTGGCAGCCAAGGAAAGTGAACTGGAATGTGCATACATGAATAATGACAACTTCACTGTACTGGTCAATGGGGGTGGTAGACGCCATTGAGTGAGCATGTGTACTGTGTGGCCATCACATTCAAAATGAGCAAGTAGAGCAACAAATCCGCATCAAATTTTGCATTTAGCTTGAATATTTCTCTGCAGGAAATATTCGGATGATTCAGAAGCCCTCAGCTATGGGCACCTGGTGACTGGCAGCTTCATCACAAAAACACGCCCACTCATGCATCACATCTCATGCAGAGTTTTTTGGCAAAACATCAAATCACCCAGAAGGCTCAGCCCCCATAGAGCCTAGATTTGGTGCCCTGTCACCTCCAGCTTTTTCCAAATCTAAAATCGCCTTTGAAAGGGAAGAGGTGTCAGACTGTTCATGAGATTCAGGACAATATGACAGGGCAATTGATGGTGATTGGGAGAACTGTATGAGGTCCAAAGAGCCTAGTTTGAAGGGGACTGAGGTGTCATTGTCCTATGTATGATGTTTCTTATATCTTGTATCTTCTTTTATATTACATGGTGGTATGTTTTCTGGACAGACCTTGTATTATTTGTTATCTTAATTAATTAAAATATTGATTCCTTAGAGCAAAACTTTGCTTACTTATTTTTATTTTTAATCATTTTTATTTTAAATTACAGTTGACATACATTATTTTTAAGTATATTTTATTGATGATATTGTTACAATAGTTCCAATATTTTCCCTTTGCTCCCCTCTGCCCAGCATCCCCCCTCCTTAAACAATCCCCCCCCCAAGTCCATGCCCATGGGTCGTACATACAAGCTCTCCTGCCTCACCCTTTCATATATTCTTCTTCTTCTTTTTAATAATTAATTAATTATTTTAACAATAAAAAATAACAATCCCTCCCTCTCAGACTTAAGACCCTTTATAATCTTATAAAGGACAATGGGCGAAGGACTCGAGCTCCTCTAGCTGCTTCAAGCTGGACATGGTCATCGTCCTACCTACCCTTGGGTCCAGAAATCTCTAATAAGAGTGGGGGTGTGAAGGGGAGGGTGGTCTTCCAAAATGGGGAAGGATCGTGCAGACTCCAAGTCAGTTGGCTGTCCCGGACAACGGCATGCTTTATTTAACAGGCTGGCATCCTTGTTGTATGCTGGGGCCAACAGATTTGACAACAGGGTTAAAAGACATCATTCAATCCATAACCACTAGATGGCAAAAGGCAGGTATTAATTTTTCAATGTCCTACATTAGGGAGAAGAAGGGTTTCTTTAGAGGAAGGTGTGCCAGGTACATCTCACCTTTCCAAAACCCTTTTGCCCATTATATTTAGTTTGGGCTGAGAGAAATAGTTTAGGTTTCCCCCCTCTCAGACCTCTGGGCCCTTTATGTTAAAGCCATTAGGATAGAAAAGAGAAACCAGTTTTAAAGTGAAGCCCACAGACCACCCCATTCTTCACCAACCCAGCCACTTAGTTCAGCCAAACCATTGAGTCTCAGGAGGCAGCGATGCAGACAGGATTAAGTGAGGCCTATACATACAGACAATCACTCAGGTAATGAGATCATAGGCTTATGCCCTTTGAAAATAGGAAACACATGTTAATTTATGTAACATAACCCACATACAAGTCTCTAAATCTGTAGGACTGTCTTATCAGAAAGACATCCAGTTGCAAGGCATTTGACATTCTTATTGCCTGTAAATGAAACATCTTTGATAATACCACAGACATAGTTTAACTTTCAAATGAAAACAAATTTTAAATGAAAAGAAACTTTAAAGACAGTTAGCTGCACTACTTTATAGTCTACCACTGAGCATTGTGATTTTCCTTGAATCACAATTTTTCTCCCTAAGATTCCCCTCCTTGTCATTAAAGAGACTGCATTAAGTCCATTTTTAATCTATCCTGTTCATTTGCATAAACAAAACAAGAGCAGCAAATGATTAGTTGTGTTCTTTAGTTTTGCTTTGCTGGAACTTACCCAAGGAACATTTAGGGTGACCCTCAGTCTGCCCTTCAGGGCACAGAAGCTGAGGATTCAGCCTTGCCTGTACACACCTGTCTTTTCCAAGTCCTTCTGGTTTTCCATTGTGCCTTAAGGTTCCTTCTAGCCATCTTTCAGGAAAACAACCTTCATTCTTTCCCTGGAAAGATTGGATGGACTGCACATTCAATCAAGGTACCAGTCCTTTTATCTCATGGGCTTTTATTACCTTTGAAAATCAATCCCAGCCCTTAAGGCTTTTTGGTAACAACCAGAGCCCAAACATGTCTCCTTTAGGCATGACATTCCAGTCAAAGTCTTAGTCAAAAAAATCTCTTTTAACAACTGGTCTTATTAGTTTAATGCAAAGAAACTTATGTCATTACTTACTTCTTTAGAATGCCAAACTCTGGAGGGATCAGATAGGGAGAAAAATATACAGTGTGAAGGAAAATTCTTGTCCTAATATTCACTGAACTTGCATTTCCATTCTTTATATTTTTATTTTTTTCCCCACTAAAAATTGTTTGTTTGTTTTTCCATTATAGTTGTCCCACTTTTTTCACCCTCTTGCTTCCCCATACACTGCCCCCCCTTCTCTCACATTCAGTCCCCACCCAGTTGTCCATGTTCTTTGACTATACCCTTCCCCTTTTTACCCCTTCTCTCCCTCCCATCTCCCCCTTTGATACTGTTAGTTTATTCCTTGTTTACATACCTCTGGTTCAATTTTGCTCATTTGTTTGTGTTGTTCATTAGTTTACTGTAATAGGTAATAGCATAAGGTATTTTCCTTTCGTTGCCTGGCTTATTTCACTAAGCATAATTCTCTTTAGTTCCATCCATGTTGCTGTAAATGGTAGAAGTTCCTTCTTTCTTTCTGCTACATAGTACTCCATTGTGTAAATGTACCACAGTTTTTTGATCCACTCATCTACAGATGGGCACTTAGATTGTTTCCAGCACTTGGCTACTGTAAATAGTGCTGCTTAAAGCAGACTTTTTAGCATCTCTTGCAATGCTGGTTTGGTGAAGATGTATTCTTTTAGCCTTCTTTTGTCTTGGAAACTCCTTATTTCACCTTCCATTTTGAATGAGAGCCTTGCTGGGTAGAGTATTCTTGGTTGTAGGCCTTTGTTTTTTATTGCTTGTAATATTTTTTGCCATTCCCTTCTGGCTTGTAGTGTTTCTGTTGAAAAAAAACTGATGATAGCCTTATTGGAACTCCCTTGTATGTTATTAGTTGTTTCTCTTGCCGCTTTTAGGATTGTCTCTTTGTCTTTGAATGGTGCCATTTTAATTATGATGTGTCTTGAAGTGGGCCTGTTGGGGTTCATCTTCATTGGGACCCTCTGTGCTTCCTGGACTTGCGTGACTCTTTTTCTCCTCATGTTAGGAAAGTTTTCTGTCATTAGTTTTTCAAAGAGGTTTTCTATCCCTTGCTCTTCTTCTCCTTCTGGAATTCCTATGATACGGATATTATTACGTTTCATGTTGTCCTACAGCTGTCTTAGAACATCTTCAGTCTTGTTCAGTCTTTTTTCATTTTGTTGCACTGTCTGGAAGTTTTTGTCTACATTGTCCTCCTGCTCACTGATCCGATCTTCTGCTTCCTCTAGCCTGCTTTTAATTCCTTCTACTGTGTTCTTCAAATCAGAGATCATATTCTTCATTTCCTCTTGGCTCTTATTGATAGCTTCCATGTCCTTTTTCATGCTGATGTAATTCTCAGTAAGTTCCTTGTAGTTTTTCTGGAGTTCCTTGTAGTTTCCCTGGAGTTCTTTGTAGTATCCACTGAGCTCATTGAGCTTCTCCATAATCCATGTTTTGAATTCCATATCTGATAGTCTGCTCCCCTCTATTTTATCTAGCACTCTTTCTGGGGATTCTACTTTTCCTTTTGATGGGGGGGTTGTTTCTCTGTCTTCCCATTTTTGTGACTCCTATTGTTTGTTGGTGCTTCTTAGAATGATCTGTACTTCCTGGATCTGCCCCTGGTGGCATCAGATCCTGTACCAGTCTGGGCCTAGGTAGCCTTTTAGAGACTTTCAGGGATCTACTGCCTTTGTCTGTCTCCTTTAGTTGTTAATATATTCAATCTGTGATTAGCCTTCAGGCTTATGGATCGAGGGTGTGGCAGCTTAATTCCTGTAGGCAGGGCTTTTGCTTCCCCTCAGGCTTACGCCACTTGGAGGGGAATTGTCTGCCCGCAGTACTGGGGATGAGTCAGCACAGGGACCTGTTTGGCTGCTTTCCCAGTTTCCCTCTTAAAGCCACCATACCAAACTCTCCCCAAGCGTCTCTAGTCCTTTCTGTCTTCCCTCTGCTTGAGCACAGGGTAAGTGGGGGCCAAATATTTTCGTATGTGATCTGCTTAAGAGCTCTTTTTCTCCCGCTGTTCTCTCTGGCTAGCAAGAAACCCTGTGGCTTTTCAATTTTCACAGCTAGATACTATTTTACTTTCCACTCTGTTGCTGTAGGCTGGGAAGCTCTGCTGGGGATTTAGACTCTGCCCTTCTCAGGGGGAACTCCGGCTGCTGAGCTGGTTCTCAGTCTCTTCAACTGCCACCCGTGTGAGCCAAGCCCGCCCTTCCGCGTCTCCGCACTCACTACCTGTCACGTTGTAATGTAGCAGCCTTTTCTGTCTCTCTGTGGTTATAAGACTCCTCTCCAGCTAGTGTTCAGTTGGTTATTCTAGATGATTTCTCCAAAATTAAGTTGTAAATCCAGACTAGTCCTGGGAGGAGGTTAGTGTAGCTTCCACTTACTCTTCCGCCATCTTGGATCCCATCCGACATACATTATTTTATTAGTTTCTGTCTACTTATTGTTATATGGCCCACACAGAGAGCAGAGTATAACAAAACAAATTCTAAATGTATGTTCACTTTCACTGACTAACTAAGCATTTTATTCTTTGTACTAGGCATTGCAAATTATTTTACTAGAGCAACTGAAAGAATGTCTCTAGTGTGTTTGATTTTTTCAAAATATTTTCAGGTTTAAGTTACATTTGGAATGAACTTAATTATCTTCAAGGTTTATTGCTGAGACATCAATATCTTATTAAAATTAAATAGTGTTTGAAATATTTAGTGGTGTTTTAGAAAGATCAGGTGCAAGAATGAACATTTATATTTAGAAACACTTGAGTAAAAGCCATGGGTTTACGTATCCCCACTCCTCCAGCCTCCACTCCAGGAAAAGAATTACTCACATCTCTGTGGCTGACACCTCCATCTTTCACATTCTATTAGGATATAGAAAAAGAGGGGAGGACAAAAACAAAGTGAAAATAATTGATTAGTGGAATAAGGAAGAGGGTAATTATTTAGTAGAACAATGAAGAAGAGATGATAAACTCTCATCTTTACGACATTTTTTTGGTACTAATGCAAAAATTTGCTGACAGTATTGCTTGGTGCTGGGGGTTAATGGGGAAAGGGTGCATAACACAAACTTATTTTCCTATTCAGAAGCTTGTCAATTACAAAGTCTAAGTACACTTCTGTGTCATATGTTATCAGCCTTTGAAATGTTATAATAAAGCAAACACTGCCGATGCCAAATGTTAAAAGATCCCTGCTACCATCTTGGGCATCAATGGCGGTAGAGGCCCTGACAATAATGGTCCCAGGGAACCAGGTTTACACAGCCAAGGAGAAACCAGTTCACATTGGAATGTAGTATTTTACTCTCTAGTGCCTCCTCAGTCATTAGCCAATATTATATTCCTTTTCCTTCTTAAATTATTTGTCTGGCTGCATGCTGTTCACATTTTTATTATAATTTTCATAATTAACCATTTTCATTACATGCAGTGAGTGAGAAAGCATGCATAATTTTTAAAATATTGGCCCTATATAGACTCTGCCAAACTTTTTAGCTCTGCTACTCACCCAATTTCTGGAGATTTACGGAGTAGTAAAATAGTGAACCCTTTCTTTTTTATTCATGTTAATTTTTTCTTTTTTATTTCCACCGCTAATATTGTGATATTTATGCAATAATCAGATACCTATATTTCATGTTTACAATTATGTTTTATTATCTTTATTGAAATTTCCCTCAATTTATTATTAAATATTCACTAAATCCTTTCACGGCTTTTTTTCTTTCATTGTTTTTCTTTCATTATTTTTTCAGTACACAGGCTGCCTTAGACCTACAGGGAACTCAATGCCTAAAGAGAAACAAATGCATGAGATCAAATACAGATCTTTACAAAGACTGCATTTTATGAACTTACAAGTGATCTTATAGTTTTCTTTTTATTATAAAAATATTTTGTATCAGCAAATAATTATCTCATAGCTCTAATCTATATGGGTATTTTAAAGTATGGCTTTTCCAGTTCAAGTGTGGAAGGGTGGTGATCTTAAATACTGCCAAAAGGACTCCCTCTTTTTGCCTTCTCTTTTCTGGAGACACTGGGAAAAGAGTGGAAAAAATATTTGGTGGGCAATTCTCCATGGTGTTTTTATATGTCTGTGGTAGCTTTTGTTCAAGATTACTTTTACAATGATGATTGTACATCAAAAGACCTCGGAAAATAAAATCTTGCTTTCAAAGCAAAAACCCTTGCAAGTTAGAGGACCAGAAAGTAGAATTATTTCCTGACCAGGATAAAAAAGATAGTATCTGCTGCTGGACCAAAGCTTAGGTAGGTTTGTTTGAAGTCCCCTTTATAAAATTGGGAGTTTCCTAAACTTACAGTTCCTCAGTTATGACACAAACCCATTTACTACAGCACCTACCCGTGCCCATCTCTGTACCTCCCCCATGGAATTCATCATTCAGACTGCCACAGTGTCATGGCTAATAAAGTTTATTGTCTCTGAACCAGGAGTCTCATAAGTTATGAGTATCTCTCATAAAATTATGATAGCCTAACTTGCTAGCTTGCAAGTATGGTAGTTTTGGAAATTGTTTTGCTTGTTTCATTGTTTTCAGGGTCATTCAGGAAGAACTCTCATCTAAAATGCAGGGTTTGAATATTTCTTGGCTGGAAAAAGTAATTTTCGTGGTCAAAGATGCCACTTAAAAATCAAAACATATACACACCATGTGACCACATTATGTTTTACAGTTTACAGTATCATATTAGTATTATTTTAAAAGATAACTATGATCAAAAAATTTTAACTCCAATGGCACAGCAAAAGTAACTCAGATTGTTTTGAATAAATGGTAACATAAAAATGTATGTTCGATAATATTTGTAATTGAAAGGCTAGACAAAATGGCCCATAAAAAAGTTGACTTTTGATGCCTTTTAATATTACATAGTTATTGCATACAAGTGGTGTTTATAGCAAGCATACAAGTTTACACCTAGATTTAATATAATTTTTAGAAATCAAAGGTACAGATTATAACAAAAATAAAAAACACTTGTTATAAAAACAAATACCTTATTTAAATAAGGTGAGAAAGCACAACGTTTTTGATTTAGTTATTAAACTTTGTTTTAATTTTATACTAAGTTTAAATATTCTATGTGCTAAGAAGATAATAGTTTAAAATGAAGATAATAGTTTGAAATGAAACAGCCAGTATCTAGAAATAAATTTAGAGCAGAAAATTAGATGTTTATATTTTACTTTATAACACTAAATATACACTTTTGCTTATTTCTTACTGGTGAGTCATACTTTCTTTTGATAATTAAAAAAAACAATCTTCATAAAATTCTTTTTAGCCCATTTACTCTGAAAGAAATTTCTTAACTTGGTAATCTATGATTTATTTTATTATGTTTAAGGTTAAATGTATGAGTATTTACAGATGTCATGTGCTATGTGTGGAGTTATTTAAGTCCATAAATTAATGGCTTAATAATCAATATCTACCCAATGCACTGCTTAAATTGTACATATTTCATTAAGTTTGCATTAGTTCAGCTCTGTTAGTGATCCTGACCAGTATTGAAAGTGAAATCATCCTTAAATGAATGATTTATTGCAAAGACAGTTTATGAAGAAAACACTCAATTTCCAGTTTGCCAGGTTGTAAACAGATGAAATAACATTAATAGCATTTACTTATGAATTTATATATATATATATATATATATATATGTATATATATATTCCTCAATTATCCTGTAATATATTTATAAAGCAATCATCATCCCTACTCAGATTTTGTTTTCCCCTATTTTCTCTAAACTTAACCATCACACTATGCTTTTGATCAGTTAGTTATGTGTGTATTCAGGAAACATCTCCAAACATTTTCTCTTTTATTGTCTAAATTCAATTTCTACTTTTACCAATCCACTTTAGCTAACCATTTTTTTCTAGTATGTGAGCTCCCCAGATAACATTCTGAATTTTTCTAGCATCTTTCACTCCCAAAGCTCTTAGTGCTAGAAGTTATGAGTGTGGGCGATGCAAGCAGAAAAGAGTTCTTAAGTTTGAAGCCCATTTCCAACATTTTCTAACTGTGTGATCTTACGAAGACTACTTAACTTCACTGTTTTTATTGAACATGGTGAGAATAACAATATCTAGCTTATAGGATTTTTAGATGGGGTAAAAATAAAAACCAATATTAATTTGTTTGTAAATCAAATCTAGTTTCAATAAACGTGGCCTATGTTCATTCCAACTTCTATTTGCACCTCAGCCTGTTTCTATCTGACTTCTTTATGTTAATGAGATTGTTTTGATGAAACCCCTTATTCTGTATAAAGAACTAGAAAATTTGAATAATCTTCCTTTACTATAATTTAATATTAGATAGGAAAGGCTCATTAAAGGTTACCACCCTTTGCAATTGCTGGATATAATAAGTGGGAAAACTAAAAAGATATGTCTACCAGGAAATGTTATTACCAACAAATTGCCAATCAAACCTTATAATATTTTTTACAATGGTAAAAAAGTAAAGTTTAAGAACAATAGTGATTAAATAAATTATCATATAGAAATACAAGAAAGGGACCCCCCCTCAAAAAAAAGCAAACAGAATTATCTTCTGGAAGGCAGGCCCCTTGTAGTACCAGCTTCCTCCACTAGGTGGGTGTTTTGGGAATCCATCTGTATCAATGTACCAGCTGGCATTGTTGTGAGAGGCTGCATTTAGCTTCAGTAAATTTTTTGTTGAAGACTCAAAGGGTTTGCCCATTTCATGATGGGTAATTTAAGAGCACACCCACCCACACTGTGCTGAGTGTTCAGCAGTTTTTGACCAAAAATGTCATAACCCTTGTGCTCTACCCTCCGTCTTCACCCGATATTGCCCCAAACAACATGTTTCTGTTACTCAGGGTGAAAAAAAGTCCTCAAAGGGAAACGTGTTGCTAATGTGGAAGAGGCAAAACAAAAAAGAGCAGAAACACTAAAAGGCATCAAAATCTATGAGTTCAAAAACTGTTTTGAGCAGTGGGAAAATGTTTCCATAGGTGTAATACATCACATGGAGAGTACTTTAAAAGTGCCTGAAGTTTAAACATGGAAGAATAAATACACAATTTTTTTACAAATAAATTCTGTTTTGGGGGGGCGTCCCACTAATAAAAAGAGAAACATAAAGAATAACATTATAATGCACGTCTTTCTGTACAAAAATATATTTATGATTTTTTTTCTCACATAAATTACCTAACCTATGGGGCTAGATAGATGGCTTGTGTTCAAATCCTAACTCATTCAATTCATACCTCTATGAACTTGGATAAATAATTAATACTTCTCATCAATTTTTTCCTATTTAATGTAGAAACAATAGTCCTCATCTAATCAGTTTTATAAGAAGTAAAAAAATTATCAACTTGAATTATTTATTTAGAATTTAGCACATATAAAACACTTTTTTATAATGAAGAATGTTATTTTCTATGTTTTCCAGTGCTGTATAATTTTTAAAGAACTCTGTCCTTGAAACCTATTATTTCAAAATTGTCATCCTAAATTGAAAAAAAAATTTTGTTAACTGTTATAAGTTAATTATTTCTATCTCCAACATCATAATCTCATCCAAGCTTTAAAAGTGAACTTCAAATGCCTGTAATATATTGCTACTTGAATATTGTAAAATGCTCAAACTCAGAAATTCCACATGGCTCGTCATAATGTTTTCTCTCAAATCAATCTCTTCTGGAATCTTTCTATCCATAATTATATTTCTATCCAGAAAAAAAAAAGTTTTAAGTTAAGCTCTGATTTTGTTTTAATAAATTCATCTTCCTACTCTTTTATATCAATTTGATCACCATCTTCTGTGGACAGGATTGTGTTTCCCACAAAAGTCATATTTGGCCCCTACCCCCCAAAATGACTGTGTGGGCATTGACAAAGCCTTTGAGAGAAATTAAGGTTATATGACATTTTGAGGGTGGGGCCTTCATGATGGGTTAGTGGCTTTATAAGAAGAGAAACAGATCACTTTCTTTGACATGTGAAGACAGTGAGAATACAACACCCCAAGAAGAGGGCTCTCACCAAGAACCTAATGGGCCAGCAGTTGGATTTTGAATTTACCAGTCTCCCAAATGCCTATTTTTAAGCCATCCAGTCTATGGTATTTCGTTATAGCAGCCTGAGCAGTATAAGGCACCAGGCAGTCTTCTTACAGCAGATTATTTCAGTGTCTCTGCATCGCTAATTTAATCTACAATCTCTTCACTGTTCTATTACTGAATCTTCCCATTACAGCTTATCTATCAAAATGTTATTTTCAGAAAATAATTTGATCATATGATTCCTCTGCAAAAACCAAGAACAAATTTCTATTAGCTTCCAGTTATCTACATTAAAAACTAACTTCCATGCTCTAATACTGAGTGTGAAATTAGCTTTAGTAGTATGCCTAGGAGATGATTAAAATATTACAGTTATTGTGTTAGTTAGTTACCCCTGTTTAACTCAGTTAAAGCAATGTAGCTTATTCCCCAGCACAATTCTCTTTGATGGCTCATGTGCTCAATCACTAGCTGCTGTATAGCTGTCCCTTTGATGAAGAATATTCCTCGGCTAAAGAGGAGCCTTCTGGCTACTCTCCACCCTCTCTCCAAATCCCATCTCCCTTGGAGGAAAGACCTAGACTAAAAACCATTAACACCAGGGCAGAAAATGACTACGCACCTCGTCAATGTGGACTGACTCTGTGCTTCAGGCTTCCCCTTTGGATCAGAGTGAAGCTAGTCTCCAGTTGATAACCCCACTTATCTTTACTCCTTAGCCCTATCTTGCTTCCTCTTTACCTGATATCATTGCCCAAAAAGTCACTTGATCAAGAATCCATGTCTCACGCTTTGGGTCCTGGATGGCTATACCTGTGGGTTAGATATAATACCTGTGGGTTAGGAAAGTGGCTATTGATTGTGGCTGAACTCGTTCATGTTTGAGGTTGGCTGTTTGGCAGCTGCTTCTAGATGGCTCCGCTCTTCCATGTGTGGCCTCTCATCTTTCTAACATGCAAATGTAGACATGGTTTCAGTAGGTCATGCAGAGGCAAGAAAAAGCAGAATTGCAAAGGGCCTCTTGAAGTCTTTTAACTCACTCTCCATCACCTCTGACACAATTAGTTGGAGAAAGCAAGTTACAAGCCAGCCTCTACTTTATTTTTTATCATAAAGCAGGTGAGTTTGATGTTTTATTTCTTCATTCAGTCTATTTGTTTACAAGAATGTTTCAATAGTTGTGCAAAGGTGACAGGTGGAGAGGGAATCTTCTTATCTCCTTGGAGAAGAAACCCAGAATTTGGTAAAATTTTGCATGCTTATCCTTCTTACTACATTGGGTAACTTCTCCTCAGAGAACAGAACTATTAATTAGTGCACTGAATTTGTTTGTTCATTACTCAGACATTCATCGAAGTCCCACATGTACCAGTCATTCTATTAGGCACTATAGATTTAAAATTCAATTAATTTTCCTTGCGTATTTTTCTCCATTTAAAAGAAATTCATTTCTAGTTTACTTTTGCTTTTTAGAAAGATTCCTCATTCATTTTGCTGTCAACATTTTCAAAGTGATATTACAAATCCCAGGACCCATTACAGGTATATTTTGAAGCAAGTCCTTTTAAGTTTGACATCATATTAACTGACAATGTTGAAGCAGGAGTAATTAGAGCATGAAATATATACTACAGGTCACCTTACATCTTTAGTGTAAATCACCATTCAAAACATTAACTCAGTCACATTTGGACAAGGAGTCTTCAGCTAATTTTCTTATCTTTGAGGCAACTTACCTTTAGCTTATTAGTAGAAGTCACATATATTGGAAATGTATAAACAGGAAAAATCCCATCTGGGTCTATTTGTGCCTTTTTTGTTTTTAATATAGAAATTTTCTCTCTGTCTACATAATACTTTATGGAAAACTCTCTGACTTAGGTTCTTTGGTTATGTTCTAAATAAAGGCAAGGAAGAATCTTGCTCCCTTAGTTTTTATACCTGAAATAGAATTTGGAAAGCCCCGATGCTAAAGTCAAGTTAGTTTTCATTATGTCTTTAATTTTCTCACTAAAGAGCTTTTTCTCTGGTGCTTCATTTGGAGGAAAATAATGATCACTCAGAGCTCATGTAAATGACTGAAACAGTAATGACTCTGCCCCAAATCCTGAATTCTACTGCTTATAATTTAAAAAATTAAAAGAATATACAAAAGAAAGGGATTCCAGAGAGTGATATAAACTTCATAGAACAATACTTTTGAAAATTCCTAGATGTAGCAAATAATAAGAAATCCAATTCACTTTTACTCCAAATATTAATGGAAATATCATTTATAAAAGACTGAATTTGCCAGTTAAGAGTCAGATCATGCAGCCATTGTGTAAACTATTGTAATAGAAAAAGAGATTTTCTTTATGAGTACAGATTATTTATTTTAATATTTATTTTTGATTAAGTAAAAACAACATAGGTTTTGGAGTTAGACAAATTGAGGTTTCATTTCTTAGATGCATGTTTATCAGCTGGGTGCTTTCCTAAGTTCAGAGAAGGAAAACTCTGACTCCAAAAAACCTCCGCTGCCTTGCGGCATACCTCTTCAGGGGAAAGGCTAAGGGAGTAAACCCCGACAGAAAATCCGGAGCCGGAGTCCCTAAGGCGGTTTGACGTTGTAGTCAACACCCGCAACTCCTGCGGCGCACCTGAAGCCAAGCTGTATTGACTCCGTCTTTCCCTTGGACCCTTCAGCTGCGAAGAGAGGGGGGGTCTGCTGCATGGGCAACAGCAGACCCTCCATATCACCCTGCCCAGGCTCTGTAGCTTCAGCTTCACTGGAGAGGACACTCCAGCGACATCGCAAGATGTCGATTCAACACGGGAGGAGACAGATACCGTGTCACTCCCGAGTCGGACTGCACAGCCATTCTTGGCGGTGCAGATAGACTCTTAAGAAGCTACACCATCGTCTCTCGAGACGGACGGCTGCCGACGACGACGCTTTCCTAAGTTACTTAACTTCCTCAATGTTCCATTTCTTCCTCTGAAAAAAATGGATATTAATACCTACTTGAGAGATTATTGTGAGGCATAGAACAATCTATATAAAACATATAGCTTAATCTCTGACATAAAATATGTACTCTGTTGTTATTACTGTGGTTATTATCGTTTTACTGTTACTATTGAGAAAGTACCTCAATGTAACACGTCTTAACATGCAATATTATTTTAATACGTACTTATATAAAAAGGCATAGCAAAATAGTTTATAACATCTTCCAAGTTTAAGGAAATCAATGGTAGTATTATGAAGAAAAAATAGTTTCCAGCAAATAGTTAGATAATTTCAAAAATACCTCTTAGCAACAATAATTTAGTAAATGTCAAGATAGCATTGGTTTGAATTTCTAAACTGAAATGAGTTTTGCTCAATTGAACAAATCAGTACCAATGTTTATTAAACTCCATCCTAGATATGTTAGTTAATTCAATGACAAAAGCAGACAAAACGAAGAGAAAATGCAGGTCACTGTATGTTGATGGCGTATATGTGGCATTTGTTCGATCCTTCTAAACCAGTTTGAGAAAAACAAAATTCAGAGTCCACTTTAACACTTCCTCTTATGTGAAATGGAAGTTACCAAGGCTTATGATAGTTTTTAAAAATAAAACTGAAAAACATTTTATAATAAAAATATTTTATTGGGAAAATAATTTCTAAAAAGTAATACTATATTATGCTTAAATACTGCTTTAAACTTAGAAAGTGCCTCTCTTCTATGTAAATAAGCATAATAGCCTTATTTCAAAGTCGTTGTATTTGCACTTTGCCAATGAAAACATACATTAATTAGAATACTAATTTCTGGAGGAACAGAATAAAACTAGTTACTATGATTTTTTTTTGCCTTTACATATTTTCATGGAATTTTATAATTATAATACACATATTATAGGAAAAAGTAATTTTGTTGTGAAAATATAAAGTCAGAACTATTGCTAAAGAAATATAATATATAAAAGCAACTTTTCATTTACTTAGAAGACATTTTATTGATTGCTCTATTGTTCGAGTTTAAGACAAAAAATTATAGTTCTTATATATTTCATAATTCTCTAACCTGGTCAATCATAACTCATGATGTATTTTTTCCATTTCTATTATATTAGGACATATTCAAGAGTTTTAAAAGATATTCTTATAATTACTTCAGAATGTTTCTTCTTAAGATTTGAATTATATCACCTGAAATATATAAAACTCATAATATTTTACAAATTTGAAAATAATTGACAGATGACATAAAGCTATTTTAATATCTAGGCAGACATACTAGCTTATTGATCTTTATTAAGTGAACTACTTCTTTACAAACCATCTTCAAATATCTTGACAATTTCCATCATTAAAGTAAATTTTTTGAGTGGCATTCAGATGATCACCTGCCAATAAAATGATCTATTAGAAAAGATGTGATCTAAACCTGGGAAATAAACAAGAAGATATCTGGATATTCTTTCAGTGTCATATTGCACTATTAAAAGGTCCATCCAAGAATTATTTGACTATCTAATAGAATGGATATTTTTGTCCTAACTGATGAGTGCTTAGACATTGGGAAATTATGTGCTTACACTTAGACATTTGTCCAGCAGAAAAGATATCACCAAATTTATGGGGTTATTGCCCTTTAGGATATGAACCAGTGTTATAACTAATCTAGTGATCTTCTTCTAATATTCTAGTTAAATGTCTTTCCAAATAGACTATGCTATGCAAACAATTCTTCCTCAAATGCTTTTGGAATTAGCCTTCCCATATTAATGGCCACCTCATTAGTTAATGAGTTGAATAAAATCTGTGACATGCATTCATTCTATATTTATATGAGAATCATGTTTTCAAATTTTGAACATAATACTTTAAGAGAAGTTTAAGAATAACTGCCCAAATTAAAACTACTTTAAATAATTAAAATTAAGTAATTACAATGGTTTTTATTAAAATCAATTGCTCAAATTTAAAAATTAAGTTATTTTATCCTTTTAGAGTTAAAAGCACCGATTTAAAGTAAAAACAGTCTCATTGTTTTTAGTTTCTTTTATTTAAGCTTATATTGCTTTTGAGATCAGCTAAAGAGTCATTTTTGGTTACTTATTACTTACTATATGCAGTATTTCCTAATGTCGCTAAGAACCTTTTTTATTGTATGTGTCTCTTTACAAAACATCCACTTTACTTTGCTCTTACAGTTCAGAACAAAAGAAACCTGAGAAAGAGAAGATACCTGATTGGAGAAATCTGATTGCCTCTGGGAAGTGAAGTGGAAGTCTGGCCTTGAATGTCAAGTGCTGCCAGCTACAGCTCTTTGGAACAGTTATTTCTTGCCCTGTCAGGTGAATTCAACAGACAGAAAAGTTATGGCTTACCCTGAGGTTCTACTTGTAAAAGATGTTTACTAGTAAGGCCATTTGATTGCCCTTAGTGCATTGAAGAGCCATTCTTTGACCTCATGAGAAGACACAGAAAATGAAATGCATTCAGAGGGCACAACATTCTTTCACACACATCGGCCAAGTCCTGTTTAATTATTCAAGTAGATACCACCATTAAAGTCTTTATCTTTATTGAATCCAGAAAAAAACAAAAAAACAAAACAGTAATCTAGAGAATGAAAGACAAATAGTTAGGTGTTAACATTTAATTGAAAATAATGGGTAGGATTTATGTATAAGTTTACAAATTATATAATTCACTTACTAATATTTTGGTATTGTAATAAAGCATTTTACTAGTGCAGAAAGGCCATCAATAATTGTTATAGAGTACAGTAGTCCTTCTTTATATCGCAGTTCACTTATTGCGGCCTCACTGTATCACAGAATTTTTTAAAATATTATATTTAATTATTATCACAGATTTTTTGCTATATTGCGGGATTTTACAGTACTGTATACATATGTAATTAAAGTTACATAGGTTTAAGAGTGTAAAATATGCTTAAGAACATAAGTAGTGTTTATAAAAGTGTGGAAAAAGTTAATAAGGGAGTTGGAAAGGTTAATAAGGGACTGGGAACGGTTTATAAGTCTGTGGGAAGGGTTTATAAAGGCTTAAAATATATATAAATACAAAAATAAATGTAAAGTTCCTACTTCGCAGATTTTCACCTATCACAGGGGGGTCTAGAATGTAATACCCATGGTAAGTAAGGGAATACTGTACATTTGATAAATACTTCTCTTAAAAATAAATATTGAACCATTTAAAAATGTGTTCATTTAAATTAAGTTATTACATATAATTAATTCTAATATACACATTTTTTATTGAATGCCTCTAAAATTAAGTTTCAAATTAAACTGATGAAGTATCAGAGCCTAATTGACAGGATTTTGCCATTCTTAGTGGTATGTAATAAAATGGGATTAATGCCCATATGAAAGAAACCCCAGAGAGCTCCTTTGGCCCTTCTGCCATATGAGGACACAGGGAAAAAGATATATGGCTAATGAATTCTCGCTAGACACCATATCTGCTGGTGTCTTGATCTTGGACCTTCCAGCCTCCAGAACTGTGAGAAATAATTTTCTGTTGTTTGTAAGTAAACCAGACTATGGCAATTTGTTACAGCTTCCCGAAGTGAAAGAGAACTATATAAATTTGTTTTTGTTACTTGATGTTGTGGAAGGCTCTTTGCATTTAAATAAACTACTTATTTATCTATTCATTCATTCATTCAGTTATGTATACACATGCTCATTTGTTTTTACAAAGTATTGAGAAGACATTAAATAAACATTTATTTAAAGAATATATTAATTTGGGCTTATTGAATCATCTTTTATTTTTTTTTGATTGAGGATAGAAATGAGACCTGATGAAAAATCAGCTTTGCTTTAATTATCTAATGATTACCTTAAGATTGGGTCTGCTGCATGGGCAACAGCAGACCCTCCATATCACCCTGCCCAGGCTCTGTAGCTTCAGTTTCACTGGAGAGGACACTCCAGCGTCATCGCAAGATGTTGATTCAACACGGGAGGAGACAGATACCGTGTCACTCCCGAGTCGGACTGCACAGCCATTCTCGGCAGTGCAGATAGACTCTTAAGAAGCTACACCATCGTCTCTCGAGACGGACGGCTGCCGACGACGACCTTAAGATTAAGATGAAGGATTTAGAAGCTAAATTTGCAAAGAAGCAGTAAATATAAATATAGCTTATAAATATAATTAATGATGAGGACAGCTATCAACATTTCTCCTCTACCAAAATTTGTAGGACATAAACTTAGGAAAGAACGTATTGGTAGTAATAGATATGTTGAATTTTTATTATTTAAAACAATAAAAGTATATAGAAAAATGAGATCTTATATATCACTACTTAAAAACTGAGTTCAGTAAATGCTGAAATGTGTTTTTCCAGTTTTGAAATGGAATAAACTAAATAAATTTAAGCATATTTTCTACCATTAGATGTCACGTCTTTTTAAAAATATGGTGATGATATGATATTGGAATATATTGGTTTTTTTGTGATATTAGCTTCTTATGAGTCAAAAACAAATAATAGCCTATATGAATGTTGGACTCAGATGCCATTCCTGAATACTTAAGTATGGTTTCAGGAAGTACTGAAAATAGAGCATTATTCAATGTTTTGAAATGTTGCTTGCAAAATTTGAAAACATTTTAGAAGACTGTAGTTTGGCTGGCTCTCTACACCTTGTAGAATTTCCACTTGTACTGGAAGTGATGACAAAAATAATCACAAATCTGCAGTTTCGTTAGTTTTAAAGTATTGGTGAGTCCTTAAGTTTGCTTCCTTGCATCTTGGGGTAGATTTTTTATCAAACCATTTCTTGTATCATCAAATGGCAGTGTTCAGAATGTAAATAGCTTCCTATTGGTGATGAAATATCGTGAAAAAGGAAGCACTAGCGTTCAAATCATAGCTCTTCACATTCTTTGGGCCAGGCACTGAACATTGGGTTTGTCAGTATCACAAATCTAAAAAGAGCCTTGATGTTAAAATTCCTTCAGAAGAAAATTGTAAAAAAATAAGTATCAATCATGTGCTTCACTGGTTGCAAGGAGTTGTAAATAACAAAAATACAGCCTCCAACATATAGGCAGGTATTTTCATTCTTTACAATCCTGACATTGAAGCAGATAGTTTAATGCAGCTTTGCCATTACTAAGTAATGTAGTAACTTTAGGAAGGGAATACAATTTCATCATTCACTATCATGGAAGTAATTCTAGTAAATTATTCCTTTAGAATGATTTTATCAGAACAAGATTGGGATATGGGAGGGTGTAATTAAACTCATCAATGATGACTAATGGAAAGACGGGAACCACAGAGCAGTGGATCATTTGGACATGTATGTTTTTATTTTTATATAAACTAAGTTGGGAAATGAGGAAAATTTCAAATGGATATAGACTTTGTAAGTAGGTTACATGTAAATGAGGACTTTGGACCTTCAGAAGAATACTAAAAGCAAAGCGAAAAAGAATAAGAAGTCGTATGAGAACTTCAATTCTCACTCCAGTTTGTCTCTATATTTTGTAAGCTCTAACATAAACTGAAAACTGCCATGGATTATGTAGTGCAGAATGTCCTCAAAGCAAAGCAAATCAACTGCTGAAGAGCTACACAGTTATTTCTGGAACTGAAATTCTAGGGAAATCTCTTCAACTGGTCCACTCTCAGAGGTCCAGAGAGGGGCCAATGCAGTTAAAAAAAAAGCCTGGACAAGATTCATCCAGTTAAGATAAGTTTTCTATCTTTTAGCCCATATTCCCTCAAAATGAAACTCAACATCCTCTATCCTGACCTTTTCTCTAGTTCTAAGCTGGATTCCTTTACATGTAAAGGGGCATAATAATAATAACTACATTGAAGTACTATTGAGTCTCAAAGGAGGTAACATATCTAAAACTCTTGGTAGTAGAGTTGACAAACTCTAAGCACTTGAAATTACTACATAATGTTTTATTAGAAACTATATCAGTTTTAAAATAAAGAGAATTTTTCTAATTTAGATACTCCATCAACCTTTTTCTTTATTTTAGAATCTAACACATTTGCTGTTACAAATTTTCTACACCTGTTTCTTGTAATATTTTTCAATAACAGTATTAAGCAAAACATAATTGGAGCATAAATTCACTGGATCTTTAACAATACTCATACCTTTCCAAACACCTGTCATAGTCACAATAATTACATCGCAATAATGAAAATGACAAAGAAAAACATTAAAGATTAAATAAGTTATTTTCAATTTTTTTGTAAATTCTTAACATTTATTGTCATTACATGAAATGAAGAATGTTAAGATGAAGTTGAATGCATCAGTTGCTTGAGATGATCTATTTTCTTTAAAATACCCTCAAACCTATTATATACCACATTTAAATAGTAAAGTTAAATGAATCTTTTCTCTATTGGATAAAAATCTTACACTGCTCAAATATAATTAGTTTTCTGGAGTGGATGACAGATTTTCATTGATTTACATTAACTTATTAGCTCTTAGATCATAAGGCTGGTGAGTAATAACCAGAAGAAAAAAGAATTTGGAGATTCTGACAAAGGGGATGGACATAGAAGAGAGATTAAGTACCTTGAGATAAGAAATTGGATGTCTTCATCATCATGATAAAAGAAAAGAACATCTACTTATATGTATATTCATACTCTGAATATATAAATTCATATACTGTACACATATACCTACACACACACACACACGACATTTCCAAGACAGAATATAAAATATGTACAAAATTTCTTGAAACTAATTTAAGCATAAAACACTTTTTTTTTCTAATACAAACTAAGTCTTTTGAACATTTTTTTAAAATGTTTTAAAATGCTACTTTGAGTGAAAGAATGAAGGTTGAAGGAAGGATAAAGTAAATGTTATTTGGACATAAGAAAAAATATACATATCCTTGCAATTACAAAAACCTTAGGGTTTTTTTAATTGTACTATTAAATCAAATGTATTGAATGCATTACTCAATAAATATTTATCATTATATATTATTTTAAACTCTTCCTCTAGTTCTTCTAGTTGTTTTCAATGCATCTGGATGTTATTGTGGTTTATACAAATAGATTTATAATGGCAAAATCCATATCTGGACAGCATTTTGCTAATATATGATGTCTCTATTCATTTTATTTATTTATAATCTTAGTATATTTTGTCTTAATATTTCTCTTTCACATGCCATTGTTCTGAATATGCTTTTGTTCCTTTCCTGATGGTTTGTTTTTAAGTTTAAAAAATTACTTCATTTTTAGGGTGCTTTTTCTAACTAACATATCTAGCTGTGAGGTCTTAATCCACCATGGCAATCTTTTTCTTCTGGTGAATCAAACCACTTTCTTTGCTCATCCATAAGAAGCAATTCCTTATCTGTTAAAAATAAAAAAGTTTTATCTTGAGATTGCAGCAAATTGAGCCACATCTAGCTCCACTGCTAAATCTAGTTCTCCTGCTACTTCCCCCACATCTGCAGTTCTTTCTCCACTGAAGTCTTAAATATTTCAAACTCCTGTTAGTGTTGATTTTTTTATGCCCTCCCATGAATCATAAATGTCCTTAATGGCATATAGAATGTTGAATCCTTCCAAGAAGGTTTCCAATTTACTTTGTCCAGAACCATCACAGGAGTTACTATGTATAGCATTTATAGCCTTAAGAAATGTATTTCTTAAATAATAAGAACTGAATGTTGAAATTCTCCATATTTAGTAAGCCCTAGTATAAACAGATGTGCTATCATTCAGGCTTTACACTTAGCACGATTCTTAAGAGCTCTAGGGTTTTCAGAATGGTAAATAAATGAGCACTGGCTTCCATTTAAAGTCACCAGTTTTATTAGCTCCTAACAAGAGGGTCACCATGTCCTTTGGACCTTTGAAGCCAGACATTGACTCCTCTTTAGCTATTAAAGGACTAAGTGGTATCTTTTTTCATTATAAGGCTGTTTCATCTACAATGAAAAGTCTATTGTTTAATGTAGCCATTTTAATTAATTATCTTACCTTGATCTTCTGGATAACTTGTTGCAGTTTCTACATTATCACTGGCTGTTTCCCCTTGCTCTTTTATGTTATGGAGGTGATTATTTCCTTATACCTTATGAATCAACATGCACTAGCTTCAAACATTTTTTTCTACAGCTTCCTCACCTTTCTCAGCCTTCACAAAATTGAAGGAATTAGTACTTTACTCTGGATTAGGCTTTAGTTTTAAAGGAATATTGTGACTGGCTTCATCTTCTATCCAGATCACTAAAACTTTCTCCATATCAGAATAGGCTGTTTACTTTCTAACCAATCTTCTATTCACTGTAGTAGCACTTTTAATTTTTAAGAACTTTTCCTTTGCATTGACAACTTGGCTAATTGTCACAAGCAAGAGGGCTCACTTTCCATCTATCTGGCTTTCAACATTCCTTTTTTACAAAGCTTAATCATTTCTAGCTTTTGATGATAAAGTGAGAGATTTGTGACATTTTTTTTTTCACTTGAACCTTTAGAGGCCATTATAGGGCTATTAATTGCCCTAATTTCAGCATTGTTGTGTCTTGGGGCACAGGGATGCTTGAAAAAGATGAGAGAGATGAGAGTTGGTGGAGCAGCCAGAACACACACATGTATTGATTAAGTTCACTGTCCTATACGGGTATGTGGTGCCCAAAAAACAATGACAATAGGAACATCAAGTATCTCTGATCACAGATCATCATAACAAATATAGTCATAATGAAAAAGCTTGAAATATTTCAAAAGTTGTTAAAATGGGGTACTGAGACACAAAGCGAGCAAATGTTGTTGGAAAAATGGTACCGATGACCAGCTTAACACAGGGTTGCCAAAAACTCAATTTTTGCGAAACGCAGTATCTGCAAAGTGCAATAAAGTGAAGCTCACTAAAACGAGGCATTCCTGCACTTACTTCAGGTCGAAGCTTCCTTTACTCTAGCTCTGCAAACTTGCTCAGTTCCTAAACTTCCCTTTTCCAACTAGTGTTAATTTGGATGTTTTCTAACCATAATTTCTCCTCAATTTATTTAATGTTTACCATTTTTCTCACATTATGAGGTGATTTTATTTTTATTTGTTACAAGATAGCACTTGCTTTTTCCACTGTTTATGCTGCCACATACTCTCGTTTTCTCTTATTTTGTTTCTTATAGAATAATATATTTAGATTACTTTAAAACTCTTCTTTTCTCCTTTCACACAATGAGACCTATGAAAAAAGTTGAACTTCTTTTCTTTTATGGTTTATACCTACATTGACATTTTTTGCTGAGGTAATATAGTTATTATTAGAGCTATCCTCCTATGAATCTTATGTAGCACTCAAACAATACCAGAAGATATACATTCATTTAGTAAAAGTTTATTATGTGTATTATGTAATATATTATATATGTATATATATGTATAGTCAACAAGTTCAGAAATAGCAAAAATAAAACCAATGAATCACCAAAGCAGTAACTTCTAAAAGTGCATTGTATTCGTACCAAAAATATAATTTGCAAACCAGGAGCACTCAAACCGAAACACAGAATGAGGACCAGGGGTATATTGTTGTAAAGCAGCTTATATAGTGAGAAAGCAGTAACTGTTTATTCTTCATGGTGATTGGTTATGATGTTAGGCTTTTCTTAAATAATAGGGAATTGGACAATGGTTACCTAGTATTAACCTTTGAAACAGTTTAAGTTTTGATGGTGATTTTCAGGGACATAAGCAAGAAATGACCCAGGTCAAGTTAGTCTTGTCAAACAAGCTAAATTAAGCTCTATTGTATGACTGAACTGGTTTTGTCTATTCAGAGAATTTTCAAGGTAGGTCTTCATATTTTTTTTTATTTTCACAGCAATGTATATACAAAATAAATTATAAATATATATTACATATACATTTATTTATTTACCCATACACAATATATATGCCTTTATCTATCTATTAATATATTTATATCAAAGTTCATAACCACTAATATTCTATTATGCCATTTCTCTTCATTGTCACATTTTGAGGTCTCACTTCTGGTTCATTTTTTGTTTGACGGTAGTTTTTTATTTCCAACTATTTTCCTTAAGTGTGATTCTTGAAGAATACACTTTTGAATTCTTGCACATTTTCAAATATCTTTCTATATCTGAGGTACAAATGACATTTTGAGTAAATCTGGAGTACTTTGGCTAAAATTCTTTCTGTTGGTAGTTTATAAGTGGTATCCTTGCCAGTGGAAATTGTGTTCTTTCACAGGCTCACAAGGAAAGCATTCTGGGAGACCCGTGTATGGGCCATTGAAGCTTCATGGTAAGATTCATTGTTGAAAACCAAAGGACTGCCTGCCCCTCGGTAGAAGTAGAAGGCAGTCCTCAGGTTCCCCATGTCTCATCTTCCACTGTTCCACCAAGGAAAAATCCAACCTTCTTGTCAGCAAGTCCAGAAGTAGGACCAATGTCCTCATATTCTGTGCCATGCCAAAATTTAGTCCATATCAAATCTTAGCACAGTTCCCGGCTGCGCTTTGCTTGGAGCCTGCCTAAAGTCCACCTAGCTGCTGCCCACATGGTTGCTAGGACCACAGCAAATGAATAGGAGAGCGCATGTTACTGGGGGAGAGAGACAGGGAGAACTTCTTTGTTAGGTTGATAATTTCTCTGGCTTGGAAAAGACTAGTCACCCTTGAAATTAACCAATCAACTTCCCAAACTTTCACAGAATTCTGCTGGTTCCTCCCCCTAACTGATCAGTTTCTTAGATATTCCAGGGTTCTGTGTCCCTTATCCAATCCAATTCTATTCCCAGGCTATAGTGACAGATCTCTATGGTCACCATCTTGGCTTCTATTAACACGTGTGCTTTATTGTTCTATCCTTTCCCCAGTAATCTGCGGGAAAAGAGACTGGTGTTCCCTGTGGAGTGTATGAAGCTGTAACTTCCTAGTTAAGCAAGCAGGCTCAGTATGTGACTCAGCTTCCTAGTCCATTAGGCTCGACACTGTCTGATTCCCTTTGCTTCCTTCTTTATTAATAACTAGCTATGTTCACTAACAGTATTGTGTTTAA
The DNA here is from genome assembly GCF_987537825.1 of Furipterus horrens. NCBI lineage: Eukaryota > Metazoa > Chordata > Mammalia > Chiroptera > Furipteridae > Furipterus > Furipterus horrens. The sequence continues at coordinate 17,751,560 of NW_028327171.1, forward strand.
CTGATGATAATACAAATATGTCAGATTTTTTTTCCTCTGCTGGTAACTTATCCTTACATATGGAGAATTATTTTCTATCATTAGAGATCATGCCTTTCATCAAGACCAGTATTCTTTCTTATCAGTGAAGCCTCAGTGAGCACTCTCAAGATAAAGGCACAGTTGTTCATTGGGCTCAAAGGATTTTCTTCAATCAACTCTTTTGTTATTTCTGATCTTCCATCTGTTCCTTTTCCTCTCTTGGCCACATCTATCTGTATCCTGCTAATTTTCCTGAACCTGTTAAGCCACTAATTTCAGTCTCAAGTTCTTCTCATTTAATGCAGTTTTTGAATGTATTTTACTGAGTGCTTAAAACAAATCAGGTGTCCCTCTGTCTCTTCCAGCAATTCCTTTTCTCTTGCTAAGTGTTTCAAATTTTCTATCATATTTTTCTTCTCCTTCTGTGGCCTAGCAGATAGCCTGCAATTTTACTCTGCCAATGAGTGGAGACTTAAATTTTCGTGTTTGAACATCTTTCATAACCAGAATCTTCAGCATCTCAGAAGCAAATGAAACACCTCCTCTAGGGAGCTGTGGATTAAATACCGTTTGTCACTACTCTGTGGAGATAAATGTAAGCATTCCTCCTGCTTTCTCAGATCTGTTTACTTCCTGCCTCCCCGATATTGAAGAATCAGTTCACCTATTGATTCCAATCCAGGCTCATTGGAAGCTAAAGCTACTTAGCCCACAGACTTGGGGAAAATTCATCCTTCAACCTTTACTTCCAGCTCTCTCCTATCTGGGTTGCATAGGTCTCTGGACACCAAAAACAGTAATGGGTGAGTCAGCATCAGGTATTCATGAGCAGAGATAAGAGAAATAAATATGGATGATAAATTTGAGTGGGTTAATTTCAAAATAAGGCTGATGTTTTCATGAAATTTGAATAAATAAAGTCTGAGAAGTGACCTTTATATAATGCAGAGCTAGGAAACATTGATAAAAGTTTTTTCATGATTAGATGTTTTTCTTTCTTAGATCACTGTTTCACCTATGATGGAAATGGATCTCAGAGAGATATGACTAAAAACAACAGAGATTTTAGGTTTATTGTATTTTCTTAAGAAAGATTATGATATTGAAATTATGTCATTTGAATAAGAATAGGAATAGATAACTTGATGTTATGTGCTGGTCAGTTTGGGCTTGTGGTAAATATTTCAAGTTGGCTGGTACATAAGCATGTGTAAGATAGGAAAGAGATAGCTGGCTTGGAAATATGGATTTTGACTTACCAGGTCGTAGGTGTTAGATGAAGCTATGAAAATGAAGAAGTTTTCAGGGAAATTTTAAAGAGTAAAATGTTAATAATCTGCACCAGAAATTATGGTGAAAGCAAGCCTAAAGAGTGGAGAAACAAATGACTATCATGAAGAAAATAGTTTTTAAAAGATAAAAAGGAAACTAATAACAATGGAACTTGTTGAAGATGTCACTACTGTTTATTAATTCCCCTTTCCTTGGGCACAGGAGAGAATTATAGTCCCTGGTCCTTATGAGTCAGGTATGATCAACCGACATGGTTTGATTAGTGAAATGTGAATAATAGAAACCTCTTTACGTCCAAGTCAAAGCAAGTAATTGACTAACTCCTCTCATCCCGAACTTTGGTATGCTAATCACAAAAATATTTATTGAGATAAAGCCTGAAAAAGCCAGGGTTACTTGTCTGCATGTATAGCTAAATGGATACTGTTATTTTAATAGAACTTTTAATGCTACAGCAAATCTCAGCCCATGGAAAAAAAAAACAGTTAATATTCATTAGAATATCCATAGTAACATTAACAAGACAGTTTTGGTGAACTGAAGAAATAAGTCAAACTTCAGTGTGTCTAGGAATTTAACAGGTGTTATATGGTGGACATAGTATGTGCCATTTGTTACAGTATGAACTTAAGAAGGACAGGAGAGAAACTGGAGAGTATACCCCAGAAACAATAGAGTCAAAACACAATGTAGTTTTGCAGGTATAAGTAAATGGAAGAGACTTCAGAAATGTATACACTTTAAAATCCATAAAAACTATTTGAAAACTATTTGGCCAGAAGAGCATGAGAGAACAAAGACATCCATGGGAGAGAAAGACCAGAAGAGATATTTTTTACATAAAAGAAATATACAATTTTATGAGTGCCTATAACTGATCTAAAAGAAGATTTTATTTCATATAGCCATGGGGCTGACATAAAGGAAAAGTAGACCAATTTTTGGTTTTGCAAGAAAAAAGCTTTACAATGCAAAAGAAATGCAGAACCTCTCTGGACTCTTAAGTGAAAGCGAGAATAATGATTTAAAAATTGTAGGACCATCTCTGTGATATCATCAAAGATATTCAAGTTGCAGGCAAATAGAATTTCAAGTGCCTTGCAACTAAATGTCTTTCCAATAAGACAGTCTTACAGATTTAGAGACTTGTTTGTGGGTTATGTTACATAAATTAACACGTGTTTTTTGTTTTCAAAGGACATAAGCCTATGATCGCATTACCTGAGTGATTATCTGTATGCATAAGCCTCACTTAATCCTCTCTGCAGCGCTGCCTCCTGAGACTCAACGGTTTGACTGAACTAAATGGCTGAGTTGGGGAAGAATGGGGTGGTCTGTGGGCTTCACTTTAAAATGGGTTTCTCTTTTCTATCCTAATGGCTTGGACAGAAAAGGCCCAGAGGTCTGAGAGGGGGGAAAACCTAAACTATTTACCTCAGCCCAAACTAACTATAATGGGCAAAAGGGTTTTGGACAGGCGAGATGTGCCTAGCACACCTTCTTACAAAGAAGCCCCCTTTTTTTTTTTTTTTTCCCTAATATGGAACATTGAAAAATTGATCCCTGCCTTTTGTCATCTAGTAGTTATGGATTGAATCATGTCTTTTAACCCTTTTCGCCAAATCTGTTGCCCCCAGAACACAACAAGGACACCAGCCTGTTAAACCAAGCACGCCGTTGACCGGAGACAGCCAACTGACCTGGAGTCTGCACGATCCTTCCCCATGTGGGAAGGCCACCCTCCCCTCCACACCCCCACTCTTATTAGGGTTTTCTGGACCCAAGGGTAGGTAGGATGACGACCATGTCCAGCTTGAAGCAGCTAGAGGAGCTTGAGACCTTCGCCCATTGTCCTTTACAAGATTACAAAGGGTCCTAATATTTGAGAGGGGGGGGATAGTTAATTTTTACGAACCAGGGGTATGGACTTGGGGGGGATTTCTGGGGGAGGGGGGTGCTGGGTGGAAGGGAGCAAGGGGGAGAAAATTGGAACTGTCGTAACAATATAATCAATAAAAAACATTTAAAAATAAATAAATAAAAATTGTAGAACCCTGAAAGTTGGAGTGAGGAATTTGTATGAATTCTGATAGATATGGTTACTTATATCACCACTTCCAATCCTCTTCAACTTTGCTTTTAAAAAGAAAAAAAATCTCTTGCTCTGAAAGATTTTTAGCAATCCTCTGCTTTAAAACTCTTAATAACCTCTTTTGAAGCAGCTGCTTTTCAAGGAGATACTGATTGTTTTCTAGGTTCACAAGCACTATCTTCATGTCCCCCTGACCTAGATAAATGATCAGCACACCCTCAGGAGAATCAAGATGAATTATGACCTGAGAGGAAATAGAATAAAAACCAAATATTTGACCAGGTTTGTGTCAATTTATATCCACTAAAACCTGGGAATGCACATGGGAAAGGATTATACATATGTTATTTCTGGAAAAAATTATAACATTAGATGAATTTAAATTAGTAAGGATGATAGTGTGGGCATTGATAAGTATCTATCATAGTTTACTTAGTGGATAACCAAGATCTCCTTCATTGTTGGCTTAAATTAAATGAGGTTGAGATTTTGGAACTTAACTGGTACATAAAACAAAGGGAAAATGAAAATACTTAGGAAGAGAAGCTATCTGCAGAGGATTCCTCAGGGTTTACTTTATTGTTATATTTCTTAATGGATTATGGAGTATCCACTTGTCCAAACTAATTCAGGTACCAAGAGCATCCTCCAGTAGCTTTCCCTTCTCCCTGGATCTTCAGTTTCTCTGACACTTGGGACATGTGTAGTGTATATATGCTCAACTCCATGACAAAAGGCTTCATAGTTGGCAAAATCCTCACATTAGTTTTTCAGCTCAGAGAGAAAGACTGTTATGATAGAAAGGAGATGTGGCGGTCTCCCAACCCATTATATCTAGAAAGGAAGAAAAAATACATCATTTCGGATGCAATTGTAAAGAATTATGCCACCACCAAAGACTTGAGAGATACAAGGATAAAAAGTTCTAACTTATTCCTACTTAACATGTCATGTTGCCTATGAAGAGATATCAGTGTTGGAGAATGAAAGCTATTAATATTGCAAATGGATTTTATCTTTATAATAATTAATGGACCAGCAGGGAGATTGCTTTCACGTGGCATAGAAGACAACATGTCTTCACTCTATTACCTCAGAAATACATCAGCTCTGCTCTGTGTCATATTACAGCACACAGAACCTTGACTGTTTCACCATCAAGTCTGAATATTGTATTATCTTAACTTATTGATGATATCATAGAAATTGGATCTGGTGATCAAGATACAGCTAACATCTACAAGTATTTGTAATATATATACACCATGTGGTGGGAGGTGGGTTTCATGAAAATTCAGAATGGATAAATATTATTCGTGAAATCATAAGAAAGACTTCCCTTTGGTAGGGCCTATCCAGCTAAGTGATTAATTTCCAACTGCTAAGGCCAAGGCTAAATTCCTGACAATGATATCATTTCTCAAGAGGACCAGCCTGATACAAGACCTTATTTTTACTGAAATAGTGACTCAGTTATAGATTATAGCTGTTTTAGCCTGCCCAAAATTCTTTCAGTGCCACCTTCATTAGATTATAGATCACTTTGATCAACATCATAGTATTCACACAACACTGCTCCTGAATAAAGAAATTAATTTACAACCAAAGAAGCAAGAGAATGGGCTACTCTCATGAAATTCATTAGTCTTACCATGTACCCCATTCCTGGAAGCAGTTGTACTAATAAAATCAGTTGGCCTACTGAAGACCTAGTTATAATGCTGTTTGGATAGAAATAATTTGTCATGCTAAAATGACTACTTTATAGCTGGAAGATTACAAAAAAATATTAGAATAAATGTAAAAGTTTTACATTCTATTATTGGTCTCAATAATTTCCTATATATTTAAAAAGAAAATGTTGGGATGGTGTGCTTAGAAACAACAGAATAATCCCAAGTATTCCACAAAAATCAAGCGGCTTAGAGTTACGATATTCTTTTTTAATTTTTTAGTTTTAAATAAAGTGTCCTTTAATGATTACCTTAGAGCCTTCTTGTGGGTATTAAGTGACTATGTCAGTTAGTTTGTTTATTATATAAACAGTGTTCGACCTCTTGGACTTTTGACCATTAAATCATATTCTTGCAATTTATATAAATATATCTCGTCGGCAGCCGTCCGTCTCGAGAGACGATGGTGTAGCTTCTTAAGAGTCTATCTGCACCGTCGAGAATGGCTGTGCAGTCCAACTCGGGAGTGACACGGTATCTGTCTCCTCCCGTGTTGAATCGACATCTTGCGATGAAGCTACAGAGCCTGGGCAGGGTGATATGGAGGGTCTGCTGTTGCCCATGCAGCAGACCCCCCCTCTCTTCGCAGCTGAAGGGTCCAAGGGAAAGACGGAGTCAATACAGCTTGGCTTCAGGTGCGCCGCAGGAGTAGCCGGTGTTGACTACAACGTCAAACCGCCTTAGGGACTCCGGCTCCGGATTTTCTGTCGGGGTTTACTCCCTTAGCCTTTCCCCTGAAGAGGTATGCCGCAAGGCAGCGGAGGTTTTTTGGAGTCAGAGTTTTCCTTCTCTGATGTGCCCTGACTGGAAGATCGAACCAGCGACACTTAGCTCGCAGGCCGACGCTCAATCCACTGAGCCAAACCAGCCAGGGTATATATAAATATATATATATATATATAAGTATATTTATATATGTATATATAATTTTTGTTTATAATAGAGTTAATAAAATTGCTTAAAAATTCTGAACAAATCTCATGCCTTGAAAAATGTTTTAAATATTACTTCAAATTTACTGTAATTGAAAAGAACTTGATTGAAAACAATGATTAATATATAATAAGGTACACAATTCTAGTAAATAATGAGAAATTAAATATTCTATTATTTATGGTTTATTAAAATCTCACAGTAATCCTCTATTTTTGGCATGCATGTGAAAATCCGAGTTGAATAATTATGATGGCAAAAAGAACAGCTGCTAAACATTCCAAAGTGAGCATTATAAACCTAATAAAGTATAATCTTAACAAGTTAACATTGGTATGGGATTGCTACATTCTTAAGAAAAACTGCTACAAAATTATAAAATATTAGATGAATGTATTCATAATGAAGCTGGAATAAGGATAACTAAGGCAATCAAAAGCAACTGCTATAAATGTTATAAATCATACATTATTGAATTTTAATTATGACTGCCTTTGACAAGCCTAAGTAACTGTTAGTTAAATTCAAAAACAAATCAGCCTTATTAGTGTAGATGAGACAATCGTGAGTTTTATTTGTCCTCTGCCTACAGATTAATCTCAATAAATTTCTATTTTTTGAAATATATTTCTCTGTTAAAATGTTCTTCATTCAATGAATTTTACTTTTAGATCTAGAACACTGATATTTAAAATAACAGAATTAACACACAGAAATATTGTTTCTTCTTTCACACATTTAAATGCCTCTGAGGAGGCCTTCTGTAATTTAGGATTACAGTCATTTAAAAAGAATTAATTATATTACCTGTTTGGTGAGAATTTTACAGGGATAGTTTTTAAACTTAAGAAATTAGTACAGTAAAAGTATTATCAAGCAGGTAACAGAATTACTTCTTGGAACATATAAACAATGGAATACTCCTCAGCCATAAGAAAAGATGAAATACTGCCATTTGTGACCACATGGATGGATCTTGAGAGTATCAAGCTAAGTGACATAAGTCAGACAGAAAAGTTAAGAGCCATATTATTTTATTCATATATAAGATATAAAAATGAAAGCAACAAATGAACAAATAAACAAACAAAAGCTCATAGACCCAGACAACAGCATGGTGGTCACCAAAGGAAAAGAGGGTTGGAAGTAGTAAAAGGTAAGGTGGGTCAACTAATTGGTGACAGAAGAAGATGTGACTTTGGGTGCTAGGCACACAATGCAATATACAGATGACGTATCATAGAATTATACACTTGAAATGTATGTAATATTATTAACCAATGTCACCTCAGTAAATCTGATGAAAAATAAATTAATGTCCAATGAAGTGAAACATTGTAGCAGTATGACATGGTAATTAATATTCCCAATATTAAGAATATTAACATTTATTTTTCACATACCTATCTTTGCAATCCAAAGAGTCAATGTTTGTATACACAAAAAAGAATCAAACATTGTACATATATCGCTTAATACGTGTGTCCTTGCAACCCCAGGCAAGAATAATGTAACTGGGCACTCAAGGTTACCAGTAGCATTTTTCTGGGAAATATTAAAGAATATAAAACCTATAGATAATCTTGTTTGATAATCTTAGGGAATTCTCTCTACCTATGACTTTTAGGGCTAAAATATGTAAAAACCTGTAAATATGTTGTTAAATGAAGTTCTTAATTGGTCTAAGCTAACATTATAATCTCATAATTGCTAGCTTTGTAATTGATTCTTAATTGTTCATATGTGTATTACTTTCATTGCTAATCATCATAACATTGAAACAATATTTATAAATTACATGTTGCAACAGTTTAAAATTCTTGTAATTCCATGAGCAGTGCCTATTTTCTTTTTTAATGACTTATAGAATAGATAAGGTGTTGTCATACCATTTTGTCATGTCAATGGTGAAGACTGACATAAATAGTAGTTCTTTGCCTGTCATTTTGGCAGTTATTGAAGATCCATTGATATGAATCTAACAAACCAAATCCTGGCTACCCTGGAATTCAGATTTCTTTGTCATTGTCATCAGACCAGACTCACAGGGGCTTGGGGAACATGCCACTACTGAATTGGCAGCACAGATCTCATTGGCTGAGGAAATATGCAATAGCTAATGATCAGTTTAGGAGCTGAAAAATTTTAGGTATCAGAAAAATAAAACTTCACTTTAAATGAAGATTATCATACACCATAGGGGATTTAATTACATTTAAGAAACTATCCCTCATCCAGATGATGTATTATAGACTTGTATACTTGAAATTTATATAATTTTATAAACCAATGTCATGCCAAGTTCAATAAAATTGTCTTAAAAATAACCTCTCTCTCAAAATAAATTCAACCTCACCCAAATAGCCAGAGGCCAGGAACATAAAAAGCAGTTAAGTATAACAAAGCAGATAACCTAAACCCCCAACATAAAACCTGTCATTTTTAATCTTGCAAAGATTGCACAGTTTGCTTACTCTCTTGTCTTGTTAGTAACTTTGCTCTTTCAAAAACTGGTGAAGAATCTCATTCAACTCTAATTAAAATATTTGTCAGATAATGTCTTTAATCTCTGAAGAGACACAGAAAAATAAATGTAGTCATGACCTTAAGAAACTTACAGAATGGGACACAAATCTCAAGTAACTGAAACAAATAAACTATTACACAGGCAAATTACATACCTTGTATAAACTCAGTGATTTTGCCCACTTTTATTAGTGAGAGAATTTCACTAAATTTTTACCTCTTTACCTCAGAATAACTTCTTTTAAATCATTTAAGTTTAATGGTGTTTTATTCTAAAAGTGTATGGACTTTGTACCCCAAAAGCATCAAGTAGGAAATGGTAATAATCAGAAATTGTACCCTGCCAGAGAAACAATAGTTATTCCAACCATGTTCACTCTATTTTCAAAGTTGATGCAGCAGCAGGGCATTTGAAAGAAAGTTAGTGATTGGAAGCTTGACTTCAGCTTTTGCTTGCCCTCACTCTTTCAGGACAACGTCAACATCATGGTCAAATAACCACTCTTTTCCCAGATGACTTTGATCTTATGATTGAGTCAATCACAACTGACTGAATAAGTAGCAATGGTGATATTAAGTCACAGTACATTTTGTATGATGGTAAAAAGGAATCTGAGAGATGCATTTTCTTTGCTTTGCAGAAGTAGGCTGTTATAAAAAATTTTTTCATTAATATATAAAATATTTCATTTTCTGATCTTATTATGTAACATATGTGCCAATGTATTAATTAATAAATCAAATTTTACTGTTTTTGACCAAATAAACATATACTTTCACTGCTGAAATACTGTCATTTATTCCAAAACATCAAGTATAGTAAAAATAAGTAATTTTATTAGTATCATTATTTTTTCATTGCCATTTTTGTTATTAATAAACATTTTAAAATCTGTAATAAATACTAGTTAATACTTTTGTTGCTACCACTAGTAAGATATAATTATCTGTGAATATGACCTTTGGTTTATTACAGTAAAAAATGTAGTTCTCAATGAAATTAAAAGTAGAAAATATCTATAATGTACTTTTAAATTAATACCACATAATCGTTAGATCTTATTAAATAGGAAACTGAATTCAGATTATTCATTCTACAGTATTTTATTAAAATATTCTAGATATATAAAAAAGCTATTATATTAAAACAAAATCTAGCTTTAACCTTCTATATATACTTTTATTGTCTATAAAATGTTCAATTAATTTTATTGCAATGCTATTAATATGGTTCAAATTATTTCTGGCTATAAATGTTCAAATATTTTTTAATAAAGTCAATTTATCCAAGGTTTATCAAAGCTTGAAATAATCAAATCTCGCAACCCACAAAAATAAAGTAAAAATTAATATGGAACTTTGAATGTTGATACTCAGAAGTGTTATTAACCAAAACTCAAAGATATTAGTATCTTTATAAATGAGAAACATTGTATCTCTGTACTTAAGAATGTACATTTACCATATAATTTTCACTTCTCTTTGACTTTCAAGCAAAGCAATAATTGAACATTTGTATACTGTAAATACTGTTTACTTCATTTCCTATTCTGGGATTAGTACTCTATAAGAACCAGCACACTTTCAAATTTGGCACATATATAGGCACATATAAAAGAATGGTAGTTCTAACTCATAACTTAAATATTTGAGGCTATTATACTGAGACTTTTTAATTAGTACATTCATAGATACTTACTATAGGGCAATAATCACTGAACAAGAAGTATAAAGGCCTGAAGTCCCATTTGAACTGGTTATTTACCGACTTATGTAATTGTGAGATCAATACTTAACAGGACTTGGTATAAAATAAGAGTTCACAAAATACCCAGTGAATCAAAATATGAATGTAAGTAATGGAGGCAAATATTACAAAAAAAAAATAGTGTATTTGTATTCTATGTACCAAAACAAATTACCACAAATTTAGCACCTTAAATTAACACATATTTATTTTCTCAGTGTCTATGTATTGTAACACATGAACATGTGAAGTAAACAATCTATGTGTTGGCTGTGGCTGTGGTCTTTTCAGAGGCTAGACAGCGAAGCAGCCATGTGCAAGGTCACTTACATTGTTGGCATAACTCATTTAATTATAGCAGGTACTGAAGTCCTTTCTACTTATAAGGGTAAAATCATGCTGGACCTAGAGTTATCCACAAAAACACTTCTCCAGAAAATAAGTAACACAGTAATTGGCAAGTCCTGAATTAAAGTGATCCAGGAATATGAGACCCATCTTAACAGTCATAAAAAATAAAAAGCCCCTGCTTGACCTCTATAATATAAAAGACTCAGGAAGTATAAAATGAGTATTGCAGAGAAATATTCTTGACATTAACTTCATCAATCTAAAACAGAATATGAAGAACTCAAGGATGATTTGAGTAATTTATTAGTAATAAATATTAAATTCATTTAACTATAGAAACAAGAATAAAACTTTGAAGAGAATGTGAGTGGTTAATATAGCATGATCATTACTGACAAAATAATATTAGTATAAGGCACCAAATTTCTACATCAACAGAATATTGAAGAAATACAAGATTGCTAAGCTTTTGACATCTTTCATTTCAGAGTGTCTTAAAATGTTACATTTGAATATATATACATATATATGCAATTATAGTATCTTTCAACATTAATTTATATATGTTTTAAAAATAACAATATAAAATATTTATTCAAAGTGAAAAAACACATCATAAACAATTTGTTGGAGAACATTTGAAAAAATATTATGATAAAATGTCTACTTATAAAAGTATGTGTATGTGTGTACTGGTGTGTGTGTATATATTTATAGAGCTATACATTAAATGTTATTTCAAAGTTCTGGAATCATCAACTTTGATTTGTTCAGTTTTTCTATTTTTCTAAAATTATTAAATAATGCTTTAAGGTAAAATAGGTTCACTAAAATATTGAAAGTATAAATAAAAATAAACATAAAATAAAATGTTAAGTGAAAATTAATGAAGTCATAAAAATAATTGTTTTCTTCCTTAAAGACCATAGAAATGTTATATGATTGAGTATTTTATAATACACCTTATGTACATTAAACCCTGACCAAAACACTTTGATAAAAACCATTTTGCCATGGTATTTATCCTTACATAATGAAAGTCAAGGGCATTGTATAATACTGGTAGCAGCAAGGGAGTTTTCTCATTAATGCATACCAATGTGTCACACAAACATCTCTGTCTGATGAAAGCTTCTTAGGAGCTATTGGAAACCTCAGTGGATATGCACTACCTGTGTTATTCAATTGGAGCTCTGTAGTATTAGAGTGAGATCTGCTGTCATAACATCTTTATTGTCTTTGATAAGCTAAAATACACAGGGCATTGTTCACTTTGGGGAAAGGATTAACTGATTCAAGCTACAAAATTCAATTTAGTAAGGTGCAGGTCATTTGTAAACCATATTTGACTATCTAATTGAAAAACCTAAGTCAAGTACCAACTAATCAATAGTAGTCAAGAGAGAGGTTTTATTATTTTTTTCTCTAGAATAATAAATGCTTTTGATGAACTATCCTATACAATATCTTCTCTTTTTTTTCCTCACTTTACTACAGATTTTTAAAGGTGCCCACCTAAACTTTTATTTCTTCACTACGCTACTGAGTATGACATTATATCTCTCCTGGATATTTATACTTCATTCTGATTTTTTAAACCAAGCCACATCTACATATAAAGCAAAAGATGTTCCATAATTGTTACCACCTAAAAATGTCTTGTAAGCTCATATATACCAAGGATAATTTAATTTTCTTTCATTTTCTAAATCTCTCCCTCCTGCTAAGTATCACAACATTCAAGGCATTTATGTGCCAACTTTTCCCCAGAACACCTGGTCGATCCTTTACTGCCAGATGGACCTGCTGATGCAGAACAAAACAGGGAATAGTTGTAATAAATATGTCTGCGGGGATAGTGTTGGTAATGTTATTGGTTGAGTCTGCCTTGACTGAAAATTGTAGCAATCCATAGCCTCCGTTTATCTGTCTACAACTAGCAAATTATTCAGAGCTGTCAAAAGACAGGGTGATATAATGAAAGAGCACTGATCTGTCAGTTGGTAGATTATACAATCTGTGTTACTTACTTTATTTCTTTATGGGTTTAATTTTCTATCCCTGTAATGAATGATTCAGAAATTAAAGAATTAACTTGTTTCTTGTACCTCATTTGGTTTTATACTTCAAAGGCACAATGTGAACACCACATTTTGGTATTAGAAAAATAACAGACTTTTATTTGCATGTATTTTTAAGTAAAAATGTACTTTTACATATCATTTGGACTTACAGGAGTTTTGTAAAACAGCTTAATTTTAATCAAGTTATATTATTTTCATAAAATGTGACAAATAGCTACTAATGGATTTTTATTTTATTTTATTACTTTTCAAAATCTACCCACCATGGCATAAGCTGAGACCCTATTAAGCCCAACTAACTGGGACTGGTAAAAATAGGGTTAAGGAAGTAGCAGATGAGCATGGGGTGGGGGGCATAGGTAGTTGGGTGTAAAAGTAACTGGAAACCTCTTGACAAACATAAGCTTAGCAGGCTTTCACTGGGCAAGACAGGGAGGGTACGTGAGGATATAACAGAAGGATGTTTCGAATGATAACAAATGGATGCAGACTGTAATTAAATTACAAGAGCTTTTTGTCAAATAACCAAAAGTTAATAGCAGAAAACTGGAAATGCCACATAAGAAACAAAAAGTATGCAGAGGAACAAACAAATTCCAGGAGCAGAGCTAACACCTTATCAGTGGGTATTAGTGGACTTTCAATTTTAGCTCCAATATCTGAAAAGCTCAGAAGTAATTACTCCCATCATTAAAACAAGAACCAGTGGTACAAACTGAAAATCAATAATGATTCTTGGACCTGTCAGAGAACCAATTTTGCAAGGCAAACTGCTACCTCAAAATCAGGAATGACAAGCTCATACAGAGAATTAGAGCTGATACATGCTCACCAGAAGAGCCAGAAACTGATGGGAAGATTTAAATAGTAACATTAACAAATTTCTTGAGGCTGTGTTGACTAGTTTGAGAATGTTAAGCTACTGGGAACTTCAGTCTTATGAGAGGGGGCATACTTTTAGGGGTGTTCTCTCTAATCACCTACAGTAAAAATATGAGAAAGATCTAGTGGTTCTTGCAGGGACGGGGAAGAGAAATAGTTCTGAAATATCGTCAGAGCCTTCATCGTAATAAAGGCCTAGTCTCCAGGGAAAACACTTAACTGAAGTCTAGCTTCTCCTCACTCTAGGATGCTCTAGATTTTCTGGCTCACCTATGGGGAAAAGAAATGCTAAGAAACATTGTGAAAATCATAACACAGAGAAATAGACCCATTAAAATAATGAGATGCAGTGATAATATTGTAGAATGCTTCCATTGCTCCACAACTTACCCCCACACCAATAGGAATTCAGTGGATTACAGCTGAAACAGTTGAAAAATACACACTTTCTTCTAGTAGTTCTTACATTAGTCCCAAATCAATAGGAAGAATAAAAATAATGTCACCAGAAGAATTGAAATCCATGTCACTTATAGCTACATTAAATACAAACCAGCTCCTAGCCAGACATTAACATAAAACCTCATAGTAAGATCTCCCTGCCACATTTTCTGATACCCAATACATTGTGTCCAGCTTTCAACAATATTAGACATACGAAATATGAACTAAAATAAACAAAAGCTTAAAAACAAACTGCAGAATAACAGTCACATATGATAAATACTTTGGAATCAGCAGGTAGGGAATTTAAAATAACTCTTATCAATATGCAAAAGTAGACAACATGTAAGAACAGAGATCTAATGTAAGCAGGGAGATGCAGATTCTAAAAAATGATAAACAAAAAATGGGGAAAATTAAAATAAACTGTAGTAGAAATAAAGAATTCCCTTGATAACTTCATCTTTTTATGGGACACGGTCAAGGAAAGCATCAGAGAGCCTGAAGGTTGGTCAATAAAACTTTCCCAAACTGAAATGCAAAGAGAACAAAGACAGAATTATGAGAATGGAAAATTCAAGAAAAGTTGAATATTTTTAAAAAGTGTAACATAGACCTATTTAGAATACTACAAGGAGAAAAAAAAGAATGGATAAATAACATAAACAATTATATCTAGTACCTTCATATTTAAACTAAAATAAACAAAAGACAAAAAACCTCGAGAAAAGCCAGAGAGGGAAAGTCTTATCTACATAGTAATAAGAATACAAATTAGACTTCCGGCCAAGATGGAGGCTTAGACAGACACGCTAGGTGTCCCTCTACAACTAGAAAGGAATACAACTACCTCAAAACAAAAGATAGCTAGAAATTCCAGAAAATAAAACTACACAGAAGCCCAGCGTATGAAGTTATAAACCAGCGGTGCTCGTGGGGCAGGTAAGAAGAGCAAAAGTGGGCAGTGCTGTTTGTGGTAGCACCAGGGACAGCGGCAGGGAGAGCAGTCCTGGCTGGAGCCGAGCCCCAGCAGCTCCCAACCCCAACGCTGGGAAAAACAGCCATCGGATTGCCTCAGACAGTGAGGCTCAGAGGGCAGGAGGACGGACCCGAGTGTCCCAGCAGAGAATAATGGCAGGAATCCATCTTGGACCCCCGCCCCCACACAAAGTGCCACAGCGCCACGAAATAGGTTGCAGATTGCCACCGGTCGCTGGGCAGTGACAACAAAGTGCCACAGCACAGTGAAAAACGTTGCAGATCACCGCGGGCCACTGGGTTGTGACGAGTACATAGGCTCTGCCCCCTATAGCCGGCCCAAGAAAGCAAAATGCAAATCTGTCAAAATGAGGCAGACAGCTATAGAAATCCCAGTGCCACAGCTCACCAGGCAACAGATGAAGAACCTGACAGATGAACAAATAAGAAACCTGTCAGAGGCTCAGTTCAGAGCCATTGTGGTTAGGTGGCTTACAGAATTAACAAAAGATTTGGAAAAAGACGAGAAAGGATTGAAAACCACTCATACTGAAAAAAACAAAAACACATACGAGAGAAATGGTGAGGAAATAAAATCCAGAGTTCAAATCAACAAACCGGAACATAGAGAAGGAACAAATAGTCAACCAGTGCAGAGAGAGGAAACAGGAAGCAAGGAAAATGATGAGAGGATCAGAAACCTCTGGGACAGCTATAAGAGATCGAATATAAGAATTATAGGATTGCCAGAGGGCAAAGAAGAATAACAAGAAATTGAAAAATTAAGTGAAAATATAATAAAGCAGAACTTCCCAAACTTGGAGAAGGAAAGAGACTTACAGGTCCAGGAAGCACAGAGAATTCCAAAAAAACTGGACCCAGGGAGAACCACTCAAGACACATTATAATCAAAATGTCAAAAGTTAAGATAAAGAGAGAATCTTAAAAGCAGCAAGAGAGAAGAAAAGAATCATGTACAAAGGGGTCCCAATTAGACTATCAGCTGACTTCTCAAGGAAGACCCTGCAGGCAAGAAGGGACTGGCAAGAAATATTCAAAGTAATGAAAATCCAAAACCTACAGCCACGAATACTCTATCCAGCGAAACTGTCATTCAGAATAGAAGGGCAGAGAAAGTGCTTCCAGGACAAAATAAAACTGAAAGAGTTCATTAGATCCAAACCACTATTATATGAGATGTTAAAGGGACTGGTTTAGAAAAAGGAGGATCAAAACTATGAAATCTAAAATGAAAACTGCATCACAAGAAACAACAACAGAAGCTAGGGAATTGAAGCAAAGGCAAACTAAATAGGCAACAAGAGTGAAAAAAGAACTATAGGTATGGGGAACATATTGGGGGGAAGTCAGAAGGGAAAGGTAAGGGGGTAAGGGAGGGAGACTGTACAGGAATTAAGAAGTATAGTAGGAGGGAGTGGAGTAGACAGGAAGAGGTTGAGAAGAACTATATGCACGACCAATGGACATGGACTAAAAGGGGGGGACAGCTGGAGGGAGAAGGACCACTGGGTGGAGGGGACCAGAGGGAAGGGAAAATGGGACAACTAACAGTATAATTAATAAAACATATTTTTAAAAAATGAATAAAAATTACAGTAAACTTCTCAACAGAAAAAATATAAGCAAGAAGAGAGTGAGATGAAACCTATAATTTTAAATCAAATATGTCCTTCAAAAAGGAAGGAGAAATGAAGATTCTTATAAGCAAAAACTAAAAGAATTCTCTGGGTAGTTGATCTGCTCCAAAAGAAATGTTAAAATAAGTTTTTTGAAATGAAAGGAAAATTTTATAGGTCAGAAAACTGAGTCTAGATAAAGAAAAAACAGCATTTGGGAAGGAATAAGTAAATTTAAAATATTTTATTTTTCTTATTCTTAACTGATCTAAAAAATATCTCTGTACTTAAAGTTCTAATACTGGCATTGTATTTGATGATTAGAGTATACAGATAAGGGGAATTAATTACAACAATAAAGCAAGGTACAGTAGAGAGGAATTGGGAATATTTTGTTATAAATTATCTACACTAAATATGAAGTACTATAGTATACTTTGAGATGACTTTAAATTACTTAAAACATATATTGTAATATCTAGGATCACCACTATTTAAGGTGTATAATTGATATGTTATGTGTGGAAAGAAAACGGAATCATAAATTGTTCAATTAAAATCAGAGGAGACATACAAAGAAAGGGGAAAAAGAAAGACCAAGTGCAACAAATAGAAATAATATGAATTTGATATGTCAATCATCACTTTAAATGTGGAGTCTAAATACACCAATCTGGAAACAAAGTGGATAAAAAATACATCTTATTTATAATAAATGCAGATGAAACAAAACAAATAAATAGGTTAAAAGTAACTGGATTGAGAAAGGTTTACTTGGTACCACTAATCAAAAGAAGGCTGGAGTATCTTGCATTAACCTCAAAGGAACTTCAGAGCAAGGAAAGTTATCAAGAATATAGAGTGGCATTACATAAGAATAAATTGATTAATTCTCCAAAATTATCAAGCAATCATTAACATCTGCACACCTAACAATAGAGCATCAAAATAAAGGAGGCAAATACTAATGAAAATACAAGAACAAATAGAAAATCTACTATATTAATTAGCAGCATCAATTAGCCCATCAAATTGTCTTGATGTCCTAATGAAAAATCAATTGACCATAGTGTTGGGGTTTATTTACAGACTGGGGTTCATTTATAGATTCTGAATTATGTTTTGTTGATCTTTATGTGTATATCTATGTTTATGTAACCATGACAATATCTTTATTAGTATGACTTGATAATGATATCTGAAATTGAGAAGTATGTGTCCTCCAAATTTGTTCTCTCTCAAGACTGTTTTGTCTATTCTGGGTATTTTCATAGAAAAGGGGCAACAAGGATTTTTGACAAGGATTGCTTAAATCTGTAGGTCAATTTCAGTAGTATTGTCATCTTAACAATAGTAAGTCTTCCACATCATTACTCTAAGAGGCCTTTTCTTTTTTATTTAGGTATTCTCTAAGTTCTTTTAACAATATTATAATATTTCCAATGTACAATCCTGCATCTCCTCTGATAAATTTATTTCAAAAGATTGTATCCTTGTGATGCTATTATAAATAATATTACTTAATTTCATTTAGAATTTTGGTAATTGCTTGCAAAAATGCAACTGACTTTTGTATATGTATCTTTTATTTGAATCCTTGCTGAAGTCATTTATTAGTTCTAGTAGTTTTTGTAGATTACTTATAATTTTGTGTATAGAGGATCACGTCACCTCCAAATAGAGCTTTAATTTTTTTCCACTCCAGATTTTTTCCTTTTTTCATATCTAATTGCCCAGGATAGCATCTCTAGAACAATGTTAAATAGATTTCATGAAAGCAGATATACTTGTCTAGTTCCTCATCTTGGGGGAAAGTATTCACTCTTTTACTATTAAGTATGTTATTAGTTCTGAATGTGTTATAAATGCCATTTACTGACTTTAGGGAGTTCTATTTTGTTCTAATTCTCTTGAGTGTTTTATAATTAAAAGGGTTCTGGATTAATCCAAATGCTTAGAAATTTTTGGGAGAATCCTGAAAATATGTAGCATTTATGATAAGTACATCATATTCCATCAATGATGTAAAATAATAAGACAACATTTTCATTTGTTTTCATGACCTCCACCTTTTAAACATCACATGTAATCTATAAGTCTTTTATACCCTAGCTGGTGTTGCTCAGTGGATTGAGCACCGGCCTGTGAACCAAAGGGTCACCAGTTCAATTCCTAGTCAAGGCACATGCCTGGATTGCAGACCAGGTCCCCAGTTGGGGGCGCACAAAAGGCAACCACACATTAATGTTTCCCTTTCTCTTTTCTCTCCCTTACCCCCTCTCTAAAAATAAATAAATAAATAAAATATTTTAAAAACGATAAGTCTATTACTTCTTACAATTTTTTCAGATATTCAAAAAAATCTTAATAAATTTGATACATATTTTATTCTTATTTAATATATTTTTGCTGTTGTTCTATTACACTTGTCCCAATTTTCCCTCATTGCTCTCTCCGCCCCCCCCACACACACAGTCAATCCCTACCCTGTTGTCCCTGTCCATAGGTCATGCCTTGAACATTACAACAGTTCAGCATTTAGGAAGTTGTTTTTTTATAACTGTTCTAAATGTTAAGAAATATAACTTTACTAGCTTGAAGCTTATTTTAGAGAGAATTTATAAAGAGTTTCACAAATCATTTTCTTAGTTTCAACCAAACCTTGAAGGCTTGAATTTAATTGAAAATCTTAAAGTTTCATTTCAGGCTTCAGAGATCAGATCTTTTGAGAAAAGGGCAATTTAAAAACAATTACCTTCTTCAGAATGTAATATAAAATCATCCTTATTTTCAAATTAAGGATTTCTATATTAAGATCACCTCTAGGTTAGTGGCTGGTAAATTGTACATTGCTGACGTGAACACCTACGGGTCCCTTTAAAGCAGCTGTAAGTTAATCAGTTCCCTACCACATGCTGGCTCTCTAATGAAGAATGATACTTTGCCTAAATTTAAAGATCTTCAATAGTCTGATTCTTTATATTGATTCTAACTATAGATAACATTTCTCTTCATATCACAACTATGGTGATGTGGTAAAAGTCTTATACTTGTCAGGAGGTTGACATTCAAGTCTTGGTTCTTACAATTTATTGGCTGCTTTAACTGTGATTAGTTTCTTTAACCATGGGGTCTCATTATCTCTAAATCTTGTAAGGGTAATAATTGTACTACCTGTTTGTATAAATTTTTAACTCTCTCTTCAGATTGTAGTTTAAGGATAAACTGGAATTATCTGTATCATAATAGTTGGTACGTATACAGCACTATACAATGTTTAAAAATTGGCATTTTTCTAATGTACACATAAGCTATACAACTCAGTGATGATCAATGATTGTAGGCAAATTCCCTTGGGTGATAGTTAATTTTATGTTTCAACTTCTCTGGGCCACAATGTCCAGATATGCAGTCAAATGTTATTCTGGATGTATTTGTAAAAGTATTTTAGGATGAGATTTATATTTTAGTCATTGGACTTATGCATAAAGCAAATTGCCCTTTTTAATGTGGGTGGGCCTCTTTAATCAATTAAAAATCTCACAATCCCTCTCTCTCTCTCCATATATATTTTTTATATATTTATATTTATATATATAACATATAATATTTTATTTCTCTGGAAAGTCTAATATACCTTGCAAAATCTTATATTACAATTTACAGAAATTGCATTTATAATATTAAATTTTTATCATCCAAAAATAATATTACCTTTTACAACTTGGGTTTTGTATTGCCTTAATCTCTATTTCCTTACTTATGATATATGGTAGATGATATTCACTTACTCAAATTTGTATCATTCTTAGATTATGGCTCTTAATCAAAACAGGTACTTAAACTTTATCCTAGGACACAGTTCTACCTCTTCTCTCAAGTTTTAACGGGATCTGTCATTCAAAGTAGCACTATCTCTACTTTTCTGAATACTTTGAAATATTTCTTACCAAGATATAAGACATCATCTCATTGTAAACATAGCTATGGTCACCCATTTGTTCCACTTCAGCAGGCAAAGTATTATTTGAGACCAGCTCTGAGTCAATCTGATCTCCAAACTGACTTCTACCAGAGTTACAATATTTGCTTCTAATCACTTTTAAGCATGCTTCTCCTCCATTTAGCCTTTGGGGAGCCATTCATTCCATTTTCAACTAATGTTCACTTTCTCTTACTCTTTCATCTCCTTACAGCACTAAATCTTTCATCTCCTGGTGGCTCCTAATATGGAATCCCTCCCATCCCTTTTTCATCTGCTTCTTGAAACCCTGGATTCATTATAAATGAACTTGCCCTATCACTCTCTCTTTTTTCCACAAAGCTTTACCACCTCTTGCTTTCATTAAAACAAACAAAAAACTTGTTTCTCCCCTGAGAACACATTGTCCTGTGGTCATCCCCTGTGCAATAACGCCCATCAAAAATGATCTCCAGAGCCTAGAGTGGATTTTCATGTCCCCTCCATCATCATTTCTTTTTCTGGATCTCTTGCTATATGCGCATGCTCTTGTGCATTTCCAGCAATTTGACTGTAAGCCCCTTTAATGCTCCAATTAATGCTCTTTGTTTCATAGCATCTTCCAGATAGAAATCAGAAATATTTTCCTGTCATCACTACAAATGCCCCTGATAATTTAAGGATAGTTTCACATCCAATTTTGGCAAGTCTATCAAAAAACTATTCTCAAAACTTATATAATACTTAAACTATAATGTCAGTCTTACCTTGTACTTTGAAGAGTTAAATTTAGAAAATGTAAACTCATATCACATACATTCCAATCCTTCTAGTTCTTAATGATTTCACTCCTGTTGTACTTATTCATTTTATCACAAACACTTCAACCCTTTATCCCCTCCACATCCTGTTGTGTTTGGGCTTCACTGAATTGATGCTACAGTCCATTTTCTCTGTTACAAGCCCTGGTTGGTCAAGCACTGTTAAAGAAAAATAAAAAAGTATGCTTGTGAAAACACGAATATGTGGAGTCATACTACAGTCAAAATCTTAAGACCATCAAGATTTTTAAAATTTATCTTTAAAATATTTCAACCTCTTATTCACATTGAGACTATAGTCCAAATATTCACCTCTCTTCTCAGTTCTTTGATCACTTTACCTTATATCTTGTACAGAAAATAAATCCCATAGGTATTACCTATCATGACAGAAAAACCTCAATTCCACTTAAGTATATATTTGCTTTCCCTTACCCTTAGAAGATAAACTTTACTTCATATTATGGCTAATTTATATCTTCAATACACCTACTTGACCTCACTATTTTTTGTCCGCATTAAAGTATGTTCCAATCAGTATCCTTAAGAAGGAAACAAAAACAAACAAAATTAAATCTTCCCTTTACCCCCAACTTTCTCCCATTACTGTTCTGTCTTTTATTATTTTCATCCAACTTTCTACAATACTTCTCTACACTTCTCTATCTCAGTTCTTCGCTTCCCGGCAATGCTCCAAACTCTCCACTCTATTGCCAACCACCAACACTTTATTAAAAATGTTGTTAAGGCCCCAGTGTTCAATTACTATAAATCTAGGTTGCATGTTTTGAATCTCCCACCAGCAACAGATGGAGCACCCCGACATGCTGATCAGCTTGCCCAGAAGTGAGGCACAAGGGAAGCACGAGGGAGTGGTGAGGTTTTGCAGATGTCAGCAGTCAAACATCCAAAACTGGAGGCAGGCTTTTTGTCACATGTTTGAAATACAACACATTCTGTCATGTAACTGCAGTCTGTTGTCAACCCTGACAACAAAAGAGCATTAACTCTTCATATCACCCAATATTCACTCTATACTCAAAGCCTCCCAATTGTCATTGTTTTCCAAGGTCTACGAACTGCATTTCTATGCTTCTTTAGCCTATTTTATTCTTCAATAAAATCTCTACCTTTAATATTCATGTCATAGAATTGTTGCTGATGTCAAATGCCCTGTAGAATGCCCCATTTTCCAAACTCTCTAATGGTTGTGTCATTCAACTGATTCCTGTAGTTCTATATAGTCCATAAAATTTAAGTTACTAAGCCCTGGCTGCTGTGGCTCAGTGGATTGAGCGTCGGCCTGCGAGCCAAGTGTCGCTGGTTCGATTCCCAGCCAAGGCACATTACTAGGTTGCACGTCAGGTCCCCAGTTGGGGGCACAAGTGAGAGGCAACCACACAGTGATGTTTCTCTCCCTCTCTTTCTCTTTTCTCCTCTCTCTAAAAATAAAATAAACAAACAAATTATTTTTTTTTTAAATTTAAGTTACTTGTAGAAACTTCATTAGTTTGGCTTCAATTTTATAACCACAATATTACACAATACTTAGTACATGACAGTATATATCCCATATTTCACTAAATTGTGGGAACTTGTTATCTGCTTGTTGCACTTTAAGTGATGTTAATATTAATAGACAGGAAGAGTTTCATCTCTCTACCACAATTTGAACTTTAGATTCTATAAACTTCATGTAATCTGTGGAGTGTAAGTGTCATAACATAAATATCTTGGTTCCCACACTATTAGCCCTGGCTGGTTTGGCTCAGTGGATTGAGCGTCGGCCTGCGAGCTAAGTGTCGCTGGTTCGATCTTCCAGTCAGGGCACATCAGAGAAGGAAAACTCTGACTCCAAAAAACCTCCGCTGCCTTGCGGCATACCTCTTCAGGGGAAAGGCTAAGGGAGTAAACCCCGACAGAAAATCCGGAGCCGGAGTCCCTAAGGCGGTTTGACGTTGTAGTCAACACCGGCAACTCCTGCGGCGCACCTGAAGCCAAGCTGTATTGACTCCGTCTTTCCCTTGGACCCTTCAGCTGCGAAGAGAGGGGGGGGTCTACTGCATTGGGCAACAGCAGACCCTCCATATCACCCTGCCCAGGCTCTGTAGCTTCAGCTTCACTGGAGAGGACACTCCAGCGTCATCGCAAGATGTCGATTCAACACGGGAGGAGACAGATACCGTGTCACTCCCGAGTCGGACTGCACAGCCATTCTCGACGGTGCAGATAGACTCTTAAGAAGCTACACCATCGTCTCTCGAGACGGACGGCTGCCGACGACGACACTATTAGACCCAAAGTGTTCTTGATAAGATTTCCAGTCTCCTTGATGTTACTAAAAGAATGTTAAAGACTTAATTTCAACTGTGACTTACTTAAGCAAACCATGACCTTGGATACAGTTTATTTCTCCTTGTGGCGAATTCTTCACTTGGCTTTCAGAGTATCATTCTAGCTTAATTTTTCATTTCCTTTTCTGGACTCTGCAGATACTTTGCTGGTGTCTCCAGTGTCTCCAGTTCCCCTTAATCCCTAAACATTGGGGCATACTAAAAGTTAGCTCTGGAGTTATTGTTTTAGTCTATAGCAGTGATTCTTAATTAGATGTGGCTGTTCTCCCAAGAGACACTTGAAAATATGCGGTGACATTTTAGTGTGCCACACTAGCAGTTGCCATTGATGTATTGTCAGGAGAGGCCAAGAAAGCTAGCAAACCTCTGACGACGCACAAGACAGCCTTCTAAAACAATGAATTATCCATCCTGCTATATCAATACTGCCAAATTTTGGAAATCCTGATCTAGATTCACTCACTTGGCCATCTCATTTAATCCCATGGTTTTAAATATTATAAAACTGATGACAAGAAATAAAATTTTCTTTGGATCTACTGCCTACTTTCTCAACTTAGGTGACTAATAAGTATTCCAGGCTTAATATGTACAAAATAAATTCCTTACTGCCTCTACAAACATTCTACCCCAAACCTCAATTTTAGTAAAAGGCATATATTTTAAAGCCAAAAAAGAGAGATACATACTTTATTCTCTTTCACTCCAATTTATATGTGTTTTTCTAGTAATTCCTATTAATTCAATCAGATATGCAACATCAAACCAGTTTCCATCAACTTCTTCAATCCAGGTCACGATCATCTCTTGTTTAGATTCCGTAGTAATCACCACTTGAGCTCCATGCTCATGACCTCCAACATTTTAATTTCAGTGTCTGTTCCTATGTAAAGATCTCTTACACACTTGGTGGATTTAAACTCTTCATAGCTTCAAATACATTCTGCCTTACTTTAATTTATCTCATTTATGATGTAACCCAGGCATGACATATTTTACATTCATTCTTGAGGAAGGTTTTATATTAACTTATCTAGATATAATAAAGTTTCCAGTATATAATAAGTGGTTAGTAAGTTAATATTTTCTCAATAGAGAACATGAAGGTAAACTCTGCAGTTTAAAATATCTATAACATAAAATTAAAGTTTAAAGTCAAAATAGACATTTATTTTTGTAAAGTAAGAGATCAAAAGGTAAAAATATTAAGTTATTACACTGAGTGAAATTATGGCATGTTGAATTCACTAATTTACCTGTATTTAAGAAGAATAGTATATGTTACCCTACATATTGTTTTAATTTATTTTAACAATCTGTTATCAGCAACAAAATATTTTAGATATTTTGGATATTTGTAGAACACTAAACAACATAAAAATTGTAAAGGTTTATTTGTGCTTACCAGTTAAAGTTGATC
This sequence comes from Furipterus horrens, assembly GCF_987537825.1. Lineage (NCBI taxonomy): Eukaryota > Metazoa > Chordata > Mammalia > Chiroptera > Furipteridae > Furipterus > Furipterus horrens. The sequence continues at coordinate 17,776,837 of NW_028327171.1, forward strand.
ATGTGTAAATTTAATTAAAAATGGGAACATGTGTTTTCTTAATGCCACAGGGTAATTGGAAAAGATAAAAAGAAAGTGTGATAATGAAATATGTCCCCTTTTCTTACACAGAGACAACTGCAAAATATTATAAATCATATTTTAATAAGTTTTATTAACTTTAATAGAAAATACTGCCTCAGTGCTTCTTTAGTTTTCAAAATACTAATGGGACTCTACTTTCTATTGAGAGTATTACATTCTGATATCAGTAATTATTTCTTTTACCAGTATAATAGCTTCTCTAATTAATGATTAGTATATTGCCAAACTCAATTTATGCTTTTTGGAAAATACAGCTAGAATTTCCCATGATCATTCATTTAAATAGTAGCCCATTTGACATCTGTGCCTGCAGCAAACTGCTTAGATTTCAGCTTTATTTACACAAACACATTTACACTTTATAGATTTAATTAAAGAAACAAATTTTAAAAGATTGATTATAGGTGAAAAGCACTGAAGAGAAAAATAATATTTAAAGACATCATGTTGAAATATTTCTATTCAAAATAAACAGATTTTCATTAAAATGCAATAAACTGACAGGGTTATTTACCACCATTATATTATTTAAAGCATTATATTTCTTCAGTGAGTGTACAAGTGCTAAGAATATTAATTTCTTTCATGTATTCTATTCCTCATGAGGTATATTACTTAACAAGTATAAGAAATTCATTTTTACTTTCTTTCATCTAAGAATGCATCAGATAAAAAATGTATTGCTCGTGGTCTTAAATTAAACTAAATTTTATTATATGATGCATTGGTTTGTTAGTGTTGTACCAAAATACCACCAACTAGGAGGCTTAAAACAACAGAAATCTACTGTGTCATAGCCAGGGAGCCAGAAGTTGAAGTCAGAGTCTCTGTAGTGATGGTTCCTTCCGGAGGCTCAAAGGGACAATCTGTTCCATTCTTCTTCTCTAGCTTCTGGTGATTTTCAGCAATCCCTGGCATTCCATGGCTTAGAGGTCCCGCCAGTCTCTGCCTTTATGTATGTTCACATGGCCTCCTCTTCTGTGTGCTCTGCGTTTCCAAAGTTTCTTCTCCCTTCAGTACCACCAATCAGTTGGATTTACGGCCCATTCTGATCCAGTATGACCTCATCTTAAGTAATTACAACTGCAAAGACCCTATTTCCTGAAAGGTCACATTCTGAGGTTCTGTGTGGACACGAAATTTTGGAGATCCTATTAAATATGTACAGATACTATTTAACCCCTATTAAATATGTACAGATACTATTTAACCCAGTATAGTTCACCCTCTGCATCATCCCAAAATTCATGTCTGTCCCACCTGCAAAATGCATTCACCCCATCACTTAATATTTCAACCCATTCTAGGATTAATTCTAAATCTAAAATCTCATCTGCCCTTGGAGTCATCGTCTTTCCTGGCCCTTGAAGAATAGCACAGTTCACAGCCAAGTAGCTCTATCATCTCGTTTGCTGCTGGTAGGACCAATCAAGTCCTAGAACCTTCTTTCATTTTATTCTCTCTCAGCTGCTTTCAGTCCACACTGGCAGCTTCTTGCTTTGTCTTGTATTTTGAAGTAATATATTAAATTAAGAATTTCCAAATCATCAAGCTTTAATTCCTTTTTTGCTTGACACTTCTTTTCTCAATTGATTTCTTTCCTCTATCTTTTTACCATAAGCAGCAAGGAGAAACCGTCATTTTTTTACAATTTGTTGGAAAATCTCCTCCACTAAACATCCACACCCAATGCATAGAAGTTCTACTTCCTACCAAATACTAGGAAACAATTTAACATTTTTTTCTGCTATTTGTTAACAGGATCTCTTTCCTTCAGTGTCTAACGGCATGCTTCTCATTTCCACATGAAATGTTAACGGAAGCATTTTTAACATTTTTATTTCTACCAACATTCTGTCCTTGATAATATACATACTTTTGAAGACCTGAGGCTTTCTCTACAACTTTCCTCACTTTTTCCTGCTGACCAGCCCTGATCCAGGAGCCATTTAGGAGCCTACCCAGAGTCATCTCATATCACTCAAGAAATTATAAGTATTTCAGGAGCCCTGTGTCAGGAACTGGAGTTTAAGACCAAATATCAAAACAAAAGATGCTCCTAGTGCTTTTATTAATTAGGAGATTATAAGAGTTTCAGTAACTGGGAACCTTGTTCTAGGAACTGGGGGCAGAGACAAATATTTTCTGTTATCTCACATCACATCTAAAAATACCTTTGTATTATAAAATAATTTCATATTCAAATATATTTTGAAAAACACATTTCACATCGTACTTATATTGAGGCAAATAAAAATGTTATAAAATTAAAGCTAACTACACAAGATATATTTACTGACTATTTTATCTAAAATCACAGTTAAAACACCACATTCTTTTGTCATATAAACTACAACTTTGCATATATTTTTTTAATTAGTTTATTTAATAGTTATACTAAATATACCTTAGAAACTTTATAGAGTATATTTGTCTTTAACATTTATATTGTTAATGGTATCAATTTCTGTTTTGCTAAAATAATCTTTCCTTTGGTTTAGTATTTTAGCTAGCCCTATAGTGTTTCAATTTCTCTGATTATGAAATAGATTTATGAGAAGCTTAAGTTCTGTGACAAACACTGAAAGATAGAAAAGTTATTTTGCTTACTCTACATACATATTCTAACTATTCTTTGGAAGGGGGAAATAGAGTATTATTTCCTAGATCTGTTTAAAATTCTAGAAGATTTAGTTTAAAGTTGAGTTAGTGAACTAGGAAAACATTTAATAATAGGAAGCTATTTTCTAATTATAACTTCTCATTTTGCAGATTTCAGTACACTCATTATTTTATTTAGTACATGATTTATAGATATGTTACAAAAATAAAGTTTAGTACAAAAAAGTTTATGTATGTATTCAAAGACCATATATTGTTTGAACTCTTTTACAAAGTACAAATAAACACACAATAAATGAATTTCTTTTTGACCTTGTTACTTTTCCAATTACTGTACCTGAACTGGTTATTCAGAAAGTAAATGATAATCATTTTGTAGGGCAGGTGCCTCCATGCATTATACAAACTTCTTACTGCTTGGCAAGCAAAATAGATGCTGTTGTATTTCAAGTCATATAATTGGAAAATAAACATAAACATAATAAATAAACATAAGGAATCACTAGACTTCTGGATAAATACCAAAGACGTTTCATTATTTTTGTTCCTTGTGAGTGGCTCTGATAGTATTATAATGCTTAAATCAATATTTTGCTGTTAATAACTTCCATATATTTATTTTGTCTCCTCATCAGAGCAACTAAAACATTCATGAACAATAAACATTTATTAAATCCCATCTAATGTCTTCTAGATGGTATTAACTTTCATTACAGAAATGGAAAGATGTGTTTGTGTTAAATGAAGAGACATAAATCACAGTGATAGTCTGGGTAGTCTCTAAAAAATAAAAAAAATAAGGAAAATAAATTGTAAGATGTCTGGTTCAATTTACAAGTCCACTACATTTATAATCTTTTTTTTTTGTCGTTATCTTACTCCCTTACTTCAGATTCCATAGTATAATATGAAAATAATGTAGCTTGACATAAAATGTTCATTAGATATTAGTTTCTAAATTTAAACATTCAAAAGAGTTATATATACAAAAGATCTATCCTATCACCTTAAGTATTTCCTTTAAATACATCTTTCCATTGTTTTCTTTGTTGTCAATAACATCCACAGCATCTGTAGAACTAATGTAAGTCAGCAATTCACTAAGAGCCATTTCGGAGAACTCCATGTAACAGCTTTAAATAAAATCCACTTATTATCCAATGATACTGCTTCTATCCTAGTCTCCTTCCCCTAGTTCATGTTTTTTTGGACCCCTTTCCCCTTCCTATAGAGGCAGATTTAAAGTTTACATTTGTTGCATTTTTATATTCAGTCTTGCTCTCCTAACAATGGAGTCTCTAACATAACACACAAAATGATAATACTTTGCTTGAAATCACAAGTTGAACCAAGAAGTAAAATGATCTCAAATTAAATGAAAACAATAGCAGTCAATAGATGTTAATATCAACACGACAGAGATGTTAGAATTTTCTGACAAAAAATTATAAAAGCAACCATAATAGAAATACTTCACAAGACATTATAAACATGCTTGAGTAAAATAAAAATTAAAACCTTTCAGAAAAGAAATATAATATCTAAAGAAGACTTAATGAAAAAATTTGAAATAAAAATAAGATAAATTAGAACTAAAATTGAACTGAAATAAACTCAAAATAAAATAACCAAAATACAAAATTCAGTGTAGTTACTGAAATGAGAAATATGTATTCAAGACATATCATTAATGTGACCACTAATGTAATTATTTCTTCATTTATAATATAAATATATGAATATTTTAAAAATTAATTTGTACTCAACCAATTTGTATTATTAAATTACGTGATAAATACTAAAAATGGTGTTTCCATTCACATGAACATTATTAGCTTTATTTTAGTGCCAGAACTCTTTCTGCAGATTAACAAGGAATAGGCATAAGAGTGGTGTGATGTAGAGAGAAGCGAAAGGAATTTATATACTCTTGAACTGCTCCTAACATGAGATTCATGTTAGCTTCAAAAAAGTTTCATACTCAGGTTTGCTCTGCAGGATGTCCAACAAGAGAATAAGAGCGGGTCACCCACCAAGGCTGAATTTCATAACCAATTGAGTAGCACACAAGTCTGTTAAAAATGTAGGTAATATGCGAAGGAAATCCTGATTGAAGTTTACTTCATAGTTGCAGAATAATGATCACAAATGTTATTTTCTTCCATAAGAATAAAGAAACATTCTAATTTTCCTAATTAGACTTTCAGAATAATTCCACATTTATATCTTTTTTTTACTGTACAAATAATAAGAAAGTATCACAGATGAAACATCAGAATATTTATTACTTAACAAATAGAAACATGATTAAAAATTAAAATAAACTATTCTGTCAAAGTCCAGAAAGAAATTTCATCTTTTATTGTTTATTTCTGGATGTTTATCAAAAGTTTGAACTCTAGCCCTAAAGATCATTAATATTTCTATATTTTATCATTTAATAGATAAAGAGCTGTCTTTTCTATTACTTAAATTGTCTGAATGGCTCATGTGACAATACACTTGCTGACTAATTATTTTCAATTGATGTGTTGGTGCTGTTAAGACTTGAGCTAATGAACTGTATGGAGGAGCACAGAGACCCCTTTGTACCTCCAATTCCTAATCAAGTTCCTTTTATATAAAAGATTCTCAATCCCGTTGGTCGTTGCTGGTGTAGTTAATCACATCTGCACTTCCGTGATGTCAATACAGCTCTATACACATAAAGTACAAAATCGATTAATCTCACATAAATGATGTCTTCCCATCATTTTAAGACTGAATGGGTACAGTGATACTTGACTTTGAGTTTTGTAACCACCAAAGCTTTCAAGCACCCATTTTTACATTTGTAAAGCGAACTACCTGAGTCCATGCCTTCTTAAGTAGAGGGAAAAAAATTACTTTCTGGCCTTCCTTAGCCACATGACTTTATCAGGTAGAAGAGTGGGATCTTGAGTCATAATTTAAGAGTGGCATTCATTCTGATAAGGATGGGGTCAGAAGCATCGTTCTTTCCAGGCAGCAGAGGAGAGACAGAATTGGCTCCATTTGATCCCAAGCATGAGTGTTGCTTCTCAGTAGCTGCAGCAAAGATGTCTTTGTGGTTACAATGAAGTATCATCCCAGGCTAGATATGCTTTAGGCCTAATTCTCATGTCTTCATGGAAATAAGGTATACTACATAATACCCTTTGATGTGTTTCTTTTTCTGTTAACACACTAGATCAGGTCTTGTTTCTTGCAACTTAAGAACCAGATAGAGTAGACTGAGTTCGAGTTAGCTAATAAATGCCTTTCATTGTGTCTGGCAAAGTGTAATGTTCAGAGATTGATTATATTTTCAATTTCCTAGCCAGCTATGAGTAAAATCAGGATTAGGGGCCATGTCTTTCAAATGCTAATTCTGTGTATTATAAACATGCCCCCAACACACACATATATGTGTGCATTTTTAAAAATACAGATGCTTTTAAATACCCAAATATCTAGCTATCTTAACACTCCAAATAAAAATTTTCAGCCATGTGACTTTGCCTATTTTGTCTTATCAACACAGTTAAAGTTAATCAAGATATTAAATCAACAGAAAAAGAAACCCATATCTTAGTAATTATGCCAATAAAACCTCCTTAGATTTCTAATCGTAAGCTAAAGAAAGAATTGAGCTAGGTCTGCCTAACTGTCGATTCAATAGAGAGATACAGGTGCGGGAGTGGGGAGAGAGCACCAACTACTTTCCATTACTCTCACGGCCTTTTAAAAACTGTTATGGTAAAAAGAGCCAAAAAATGTTTCCTTTGGGACTGCAGTTACTACGCTTTTAAGCTATTATTTCTTTAAAGAGAGATGATAAACTACAGCAAATTATTTATAGACTCACATCTTTCTTTTCTATAATATGTGACTTGTTTCTCTGACCTGAAGGTTGGCTGTCTTGGGTCTTTTTAAAGCTACGGATGAATGAATTTTTGAGCTAAGAATCATATTATAGTGTCTTTCTCTTTGAATACTTTTCGTTCAGTTTTCAGCTCTCTGATTCAGGAAATATTAGATTAGAAACACTTTAGAAATCCTCAAAGGTTAGAACTGAATATGTGAAGAAAAATGATCATAAAGATAGCTAAAGACTAAGCCACATATCAAAACTAACATTTGCACTGCTCTGGAAAGCAAAATGGCTGCTCATACACTCTAGACCAAGTATTATAACTCACAGGAGAGACATGATTAAAGAAATCACATATATCAGAGACATAGCAGTCCAAAGTGTCCTTTTAGGATTGTACTAGAAGTATGTATTATAGGAATTTATCCTTGAGATTTAAGTCACGGAAAATAGAGATTTTTGCCTCAAGTTTAAAAAGCATAATTCATAATATATAGACATTTATAATATCCATGCTTATTATTTTATTTTTAGGGATTCTTTACAATATTTAGCACAGCTTTAATGTTCAAATTTCTGTTAACAATTAATGCACCTAAATATAATGATATAGACAAAGATCCATCAGTTATGGAACTTATATTTCAGATAAGAAAAGAAAAAATGGAAAAGGATTGTAATTGCTATGATAAATCCTTAGAGAAAGGTAACAGAAAAAAAAACATGTAGATGGATACCTAATATAGGCTATTGTGTTCAGGAAAAACTTCAAATTAGAGGTAATGTTTGAACTACAATCTGAATCACAGATTTAGCTAAATGAGGAAATGTGAAGAAAGAATGGTTTCAGAAAAAAAGATATATTCAAATTGCGATAGGACCTGAAGCACAAGTTTGAAATTTGGAAACTGATTTGCAACATGCCAAGTCTCATGGCTTTCTTCAGTCCTGGTTTATTTTCTATTACTTACTTATTTTATTGCAGAGACCCCATTTTCTATTCTTCTTTTCAATTATTTCGCCAATCTGCCACCTTTCCCTTCCCAATGCCATTACTTTAGTTGAGACGACATGGTTCTCTGCAGTGATTTCATTGCACTAACAGTGCAAAGTTCCCCATTCTCTTCATCCTCCACTCACTTTTGCACCAAAGCCAGTGAAATTTTTTAAAATACATTTATGTAGTCAATGTTCTCCATTATTTAAAATGCCTCAATGCCACCCCCTAAAGTCGTCGTCGGCAGCCGTCCGTCTCGAGAGGCGATGGCGTAGCTTCTTGAGAGTCTATCTGCACCGCCGAGAATGGCTGTGCAGTCCGACTCGGGAGTGACAATCCCTGCCGCACTTGTTACAGGTGAAGGCAGATGGCCGTTGTTGCTGCTGTTGACGCTGCTTCCGCCTCGATCTTTTCTGGACCGCCTCCTCGTTGCGCGCAGCCTCCGCGCGTGACGTACCTTGCCTGACCGCGAGCCTCCAGGCTAGGCGGTCGTCTGCTTGAACTTCCCATGTGTTGAGATTGATGGAGCATTGTGTCATGTCCTTTTTGCAGATGTCTTTGAACCGCAGTTTTGGGCGCCCTGTCATCCTCTGGCCTTCTGCTAGCTCGCCGTAGAGGAGGTCTTTGGGGATACGGCCTGCATCCATTCTTTTGACATGGCCAAGCCACCTGAGGCGTCTCTCGCTAAGAACTGCATGCAAACTGCTCATATTGGCTCGCTTCAGCACCTCGGTGTTGGGGACCTTATCCTGCCAGGCGACATGCAGGACGCGTCGCAGGCACCTCATGTGGAAGCTGTTGAGTTTCCTTTCGTGCCTTGCGTAGGTGGTCGTCGGCAAAGTATTCGCCCGGGTCGCTCTTGCCCGCCTGCAGACCCTTGCTTCCTGCGTCTACCCAGAGTCCCAGTGTGGCTTCAGAGCTGGCCGATCAACAGTGGACATGATCTTCTCCCTACGCCAGCTGCAGGAGAAGTGTCACGAGCAGCATAAACCACTCTACCTCGCCTTTATCGACCTCACGAAGGCGTTTGATCTGGTCAGTCGAAGCGGACTCTTCAGCTTGCTACGGAAGATTGGCTGTCCACCACATCTGCTTGCTGTGGTCATGTCCTTTCATGACAACATGCACAGCACGGTGTCCTACAACGGCGCAACCTCTGAGGCCTTCCCAGTCAGCAGCGGAGTAAAGCAGGGCTGCGTCCTCGTGCCTACGCTGTTCGGAATCTTCTTCTCCATGCTCCTCCAATACGCCTTTAAGGACTGCAGCGAGGGTGTCTTCATTCACACCAGATCCGATGGCAAGCTCTACAACCTGGCCCGTCTACGAGCCAAGACCAAAGTCAAAGAGGTGCTCATCCGTGAGATGCTCTTCGCCGACGACGCAGCTTTGACATCACACTCTGAAGGGGGACTTCAGCAGCTAGTCACTCGCCTTTCCCACGCATGCAAGGAGTTCGGACTAGCCATCAGCCTGACGAAGACGAATGTTATGGCTCAAGGCACGGGGACTCCCCCATGCATCACCATCGACGGGTACACCCTGGAGGTTGTCAACGACTTCACTTACCTCGGGTCCACCATCTCGAGCTCTCTGTCAGTCGACTTGGAGGTCAACCGGAGAATCGCCAGGGCAGCCACAGTTATGGCCAGACTGAACCGGCGAGCGTGGAACAATTCCAGCCTCACTGAGAAAACCAGACTGCGCATCTACCAAGCCTGCATACTCAGCACTCTCCTCTATGGCAGCACCCCCTAAAGTATGTGGTGAAAAATTGAAGACCTTCGCACAGAGCCTTTGGTCTTGTTTTGTAGCCACCAAAAACTTTGGGCACTTCTGCCATGTTTGGGAAATTAACAAGGCTCTTTATGATGAGGCTTTTTTCCTTCCTTCTTTTCTAGTATCACCTTATAAACTCCTGCTTTCTTCCAGCCAAAAGGAACCAATTTTATTAACCTCTAGACATTGTAAGACTTGCACAGAAGGTTTTCTATGAACTGACTTTCCTTGTATCCATCCTTCTCCCATGTCCTCCTGAAAAAAAAAAAATTTGTTCTTACATTATTTTAGTTGTGTCCTACTGTGATAACTTTAGATGTATTCAATTCCCTTCCTCTTTTCTATACCCAGATTCCCTCATTTCATTTTTTAATAGTATTTTATGTCTCTGCTAGTTCAAACTATGTTCATCAAACACAGGAACTTAGTCTACTTTACCTTTTTTCCTTTTTGGAAGGATAAGAACCTAATATGGTGAAGGCCTTGCTCTAATTGCAATACTACCTTCCATCATTAAAATATGAGAAGTTAGCATAGAGAAATCTAGATTTGCAGGCATTCAATAAATAATAGTAATATTAATGAATGTATTTAGTATTTCACACTGTCTCAATTATGTTTTTAATAGAGGTATAAACTCTAAAAAATCAAATTTTATAATTTTTGTATTGGTTGCCATAATTATTTATAATGAAAACCATAAGTACTATAAATATATCTTATTCTTAAAACTAATAATGGATTTCTAATGATGTCATCAAATATTTTCATACTTTCCCAATGAGTATAATAGTTTATTTTAAATGTATATATTGGGAATTTGAAATATCATTTGAAACAAACTAGAATGCATGAATATGATTCAGGAATACCAGTTTATAGGCCATGCTTATAGTAAATACATAAATACCCTCCTACTTTTTGTTTCACTGGAGTTGAGCCCAATTAATACTGGACTCTCCCTTACAACAGTAGTATGAATAAAACCTGTCTTGCTGTTATTAACAAATGGCCAGTGAATAATTTCTTTTTTACATCTGTAATGTCAATAAAATTCCTTTCAAAATCCCAGCAGGTATTTTTGTAAAAACAGAAATATTGAATTTAAAATGTATATAGAAACATAAAGGCCCCCATGATGGCCAAAAGCATAAAAATAAAAATTAAACTTATAATAAAGCCATAGTATCAAAACAGCATGGTTGTAATGAAAGGGTAGGCATACAGGAAATGGAATAAAATAAAATGTACAGTAATAGACCTACGCATATACAGTGAATGGATTTTCTATATAGGCACCAAAGTAATTCAATGAGAAATAGTTGTCTTCTCAACAAAGGCCTGGAAAGTCCTATACTAGAACTGATTTTAACATGAAAAAAATCGGTTTGCCACCACTTATCTCATACCATACAAAATATTCAATTAAAATGCATCACAGAATTGAACATCAACACCTTAACAAGAAACATAGAAGAAAATATTTGTAACTCATACTGGGCAAAGATTTCTTAATACATAAAAGAGAAAAAACCATAAATTTTAAAAATGATAAATTTTACATCATCAAGATGTTGTTCAAAAAGCAAAAAAAAAGAGTTTTAGACGTGCAGAACATTTTCAATATGTATAGCATATAAAAGAGTTCTCTCTAGGTAACACAGGGTCTGACAAAAGTGGGTTTATAGTTGTGAGTATGCTAAACAGTTTATATTTGTGTAATTATTTATTATCTATTGTATTATTTTCCATATAAAAACTGTAAGCTATGTTTGCCCCACCCTGTATACAAACTAATACTACACAATAATTTAAAAAATAGTTAACATATGGACAAAAATTTTAACAGTGCTTTTTATGACATAATTAGTAATACAGTAATGTACATTGAAACTGCACTTAGATACAACTACACATCCATTTGAAAGTCATATATACAAAAGAATAATAAGTGAATGTACTCAAGAGAATTTGTAGCAACTGGAATTTCCATGTATTTGTGGTGAAAAATGTAAAATGGATGAGTTCAACTATATGCCAAATAGTTTGCTGTGCTTTTATGTAAAATATGTACTACCATATGTCCCAGAAATTTCACTCTATAGTATTTTTACCTGAAAGAAATAAAAATATATGTTCATACAATGGCTTATACATGAATATTCACAAGAGTTGTATTTGTAATCATAAGAAAAGAGAACAACCCAGATGACTATTCACTCAACCAATGTAGATGGTTTAACAAATTGTGATATTCCATGCAATGGAATACAAAAATAAATGAAGAGACAGATTACTTCTACATGAAATAATATAGATTAATCTTCAAAACTAATGGAGATTGAAAATTAATTAATTTACAAGTGGGGGCAAAAAAGTTAAAAATATACAAATAATATGTATGCTGTACACTTTCATTTCTGAAACTAAAAAAAGAGAGGTTTAATATATCTAACAGTAATGACTGGCAGTAAATCTGTGGTTTCTTGAGGGTAGCGGGGTGTGTGTGTGTGTGTGTGTGTGTGTGTGTGTGTGTGTGTGTTAGAGAGAGAGACTGAGAAGAGGTGATAAATATATTTGATATACTGAAAGTTTTTGTTATAAGAGTATATGCACATTTGTCTCAGTTCACTTAATTGTAAAACAGGTATGTATACTATATTATTATATGCAAAATTAGACCTATCTAGCTTGATTTAAAAATTGTTTTTGCAAAGAATAAATAAATGCCCTGAACTTGTTATAACAAAAAAGCTATTGGACACGACAAATTGTTTACAGTGTATTTGTAGTTATATGTTTGTTATCATTTAATTGGAGTCATCTGGCCATATATTCCACAGGAAGCTCAAGACCAAAGAGACAAAAAAGAAAAGATTGAAATAAGCTGAAGTGGAGGAGAATCAGTTCAAAGAGCATTTATTATTCTAAGCAGAGAGATTAAAGAAAATAAAATAAGGCTACATTTTGGTAACTGAGGGAACTGATATTTTTGAAGACATAAAAAGTGAAAAAAAATGAACTGTTAATATCAAACTGAACTCATCTTAAGTATACTTCTAAATTCCAAGGCTCAAATATTCAAAATCAATTCAATTTCTAAGTTTTGCCTTCCTCTATCCAAGTTCTTCTCACAATCTGATAAAACATAGAACGTTTATTTGGTATTTCCACTTGGATAAATAATAAATAGCTTAATTTTAAGAATAACAAAAATAAAAATAAAACAAGGTCTTGATATACACCACTTTCCTCACGTTTGCTTCTTTTCCCTTTTCAGTTAATGGAAACTTTATTTTTTTTCATTTTTCAGACCCAGAACTATGGCTTATTTTTGTCTCTTCTTTTTTCTTATATCCCACATGCAATATATTTGAAATTCCATTTGGTCTAACCCTTCTAGATCATTTACATCACAACTCCCCTGGCCCAAGCACCATAGTCTCTCAACTGTATTATCACAATTGCCTCCTGGATAGAATCCCTTTCACCATTGTTCACATAAAGCCTACTGTCCAGGGAGCATGCCAGAAGATCTTATTAAATTGTCCATGAGAACACATCATCGTTCTGCTCAAAACTAGTCACTGTTTCAATCTCACTCAATGTAAAGCCTGAATTTCCAACCATGGCTTAAATTCCCGTTAAATCTGATGTCTTAATAATGTCCCCTTGTGCTCACTCCATCCAAGCTTCACAGGCTCTTGGGCTTTGTCACTATTTCTTAAATGTGCTAAGCATCCTTTCATCTCACACAATTCTATTTGTTATTCCCTCTGCCTGGAGCTCTTTCCTTAGATATCTGCCTATTTCAGTTCTTTGCCTCTTGAGTTCTTCATTCAAATAACATTTTACCAATGATGCTTTTTGATGACTTTTTATAAAATAATTTTGTATTTCAGTTATTCTGTATTAGCCTTATTATTCCATATTTTCCCTTATATATTTTAAAAGTTCAATGTCTGTAATTCCACTGAAATATAACATTGGGAATGTGTTTCTTTACTGCTATAGACAGAGTAACATTGCTTCATATTTTATAATGAGTAAATGAAGTCTCCCCACACCATGCAAACTATCTATCTATGATAATCTATGATAATCTCTTTCCCTAATTGCTTGTCTCCAAAGTTTATTATTAAATTTGCTTAAAATCACTAGCCTTCATGGGAAGAAATGAAAAGGAAAGATAGAGATACTTCCGATCTTTATTTGTCCCTCACTTTTTTTCTTCTAATGGGCTGGTCAAAAAGTCCATTGAGTATCTTCCTTAAGATAAAAGGCACACTTTTCATTTCACCAGTAACTATCAATTTGGATATTTTGAGTATGTCGGCTATCTCCCTCATGGTATAACATTGATTGTTCTCAATTAATGTCTCAGTTTTATCACCATTAACTTCAGTTGGTCTACCTGACCATGGAGCATCGTCCAGCACAAACTTCGCAAACCACTTTTGACATATGATTAGTCACAGCACCTTCTCCATACACTGCACAAATCCTTTTTTTTCAGTTTCAGTTCTGTTTTTACCTTTCTTTAAATAATAAATCATAATAACCAAAAATGCTTGGTATTTTCTTTCATCTTCAATATTATAATGGCTAAACAGAAATTTACCAATTTGGGTTTTTTTTTTTTAAATGCACACTGATACGACAGCTGTCACAATACAATCTTACAAAATTGTTTTGAACAATGTTAAAGACAACTAAGCAATACTAGAGCCATCTTACAGAAAAGACCAAATAACTTACTTGGCCAACCAAATATTTCTTTTCCTGAATATGTTGTTAATGTCAAGATATGTTTAAATTTTTCTTTTAATCAGAAAATTGTGTAGTGTGATTAGTGTTGTGTTTTATCTATAAGAAATGTCATGAACTTGATGAATAATATTTTTTATCCATGTATACCCACTTTCCTGTGCCTTTACACAATTTGTAATCTTATAAATTCTGAATATAAAGACAATAATATTAATACAATCACTGAAATTCTGTTAGAAGATTAAAAAATTAATAGAAAAGTAATTTTTTTGCTACGTATTCCTCTATCCATCAATTTATTGAGCCTTTCTGTGTGCCAGACCTGATGCCAGGTACTGGGATACATGATTTAAAAAGAGAAAGAGACAGACGTATTCCCTGCTTGAAACCTAGAATGTCCTGAGGATTATAAATATTAGAACAACAAAAAAAGGAAAGGTTTGTTAAAGTAGTGATGTAAAAAATGCAGAAGGTCTAATGGAAATACATCAGTGAAACTGAATAAGTGCAGAATATGAGGGATTCTCACAAGTGTGACAAAGTCAGAAATATGTGTCAAAATCACACACTTACACTATATAACTTCTTGTATGTGCCCAGACTGGGGATCAAACGTGCAACGTTGGTGTCAGGACAGCACTCTAACCAACTGAGTGAGCTACCTGGCCAGGGCCTGAACCTTCCCTTTTTCTTGTATCCTTTCGAGATGCTGAGTCCCATTCCTCAACTTCACCTCCACTGAGATCTTTACACAGTAGGTGCTGCCATTCCCCAGGTCAGCTCAGAGGCATCATCCTCAGCTACCCAACCCTGGCCAACCTCCCCAGTATCATTTTTCTCAGCTCCTCCTTTGCCCAGCTTCACACCCTGTAGGTACACCTTTCCTTACATGTACTACATTGCAAATCACACATCTGATACTCAGATGTTTAAGTCAGTGTTGTGAACAGAGTGTCCCACATAGTAGGCACTCAAAGATTTTTAGGAAGGACGGGAGTCAGGAAGCCAGGCATGGACTCCTGGGTTTAGAAAAACCTTAGGGATCTTCTGGTCCAGTAGTTCTGGAAGGAAATCTGCATTGGCTCTCCCAGGACAACCACACACATACACACCACCGCCCACCGGCAACTCCTGCGGCGCACCTGAACCCAAGCTGTATCGACTCTGTCTTTCCCTTGGACCCTTCAGCTGCGAAGAGAGGGGGGGGGTCTGCTGCATGGGCAACAGCAGACCCTCCATATTACCCTGCCCAGGCTCTGTAGCTTCAGCGTCATCACAAGATGTCGATTCAACACGGGAGGAGACAGATACCATGTCACTCCCGAGTCGGACTGCACAGCCATTCTCGGCGGTGCAGATAGACTCTTAAGAAGCTACACCATCGTCTCTCGAGACGGACGGCTGCCGACGACGACACTATATAAGTTAGTGCATGACTAAGCTAAGGAAGTTAAAATTGTGCTTCTAAATAAAATAACTTCTTTGCAAGTTGTGAACAAGAAATCCACCAACGGACTGACCAACATGGCATTATTGTCAAATTATGTAACATAGTTCTAACTGAAATATATATTTTATAAGTAACTATAGAAAACACAATGCTCAATTATGTTAACACATTTTTCCCACTAGAAAATATACAGTGCAAGTATTTTGAATGTTCAATGTCGAGTAGATAGTTTGTCAGGTGTTTTTACACCACACAGAATAAATCTTATTGCCAGACAAGAATAAATGTGCTAGTTGTTTTGCGTTTTGACTTTTAAGTTTATTCCAGAAGTACCACTGAAATCAACTTCTGACTAGAGGAAATAAACTAAAGTCTCCAAAGAGCTGAGCTTGTCAATGTAGATGAAAAAACATCTCTCTCTGATGCTGAAATAATGGATGTTGCATACATAAGTAAAATTCAAAGGAACTTCAGTTCTTCTCACACTTAAATTAAGTTCTTGTTCAAGATTATGCTGGTTTCAGCATCTTAGTCACCCTAAACTGGAAAAAAAATGCCTTTGGATCTATAAATATTAGTGTTTTTATATAAATGACACTGAATTTCTTTTCACCATAATGAGACAGATTCTGGTAAAAAATAAATGAATAAAGAATACTCAGAACTTAGTTGCTATGGAAACTAGCAATACATGTTCCTCATGATTAGACATGGAAGAAGTAGCTGGTTTTGTTTTGTTTTGTTTTTTTTAAGTGCAAAAGGATATATTCTGACTCTTTAAAAATGTCTAAACTAATAATTTATAGTGTTTTCATTTTGCACTTTCTACATTAAATTTGATTTGCTTTATCTCAGGAGTCTCTGAATTATTACCAGTTACGTAGTCAATAAACTTGAAACACTTTGAGTAGTTGTATGAAGAATAAAAATTTCTGGGCTCTTTTAATCCCAAAGTTGATCTGAAAACTGCTCTTTTAAGAAAGAGATGATGAGAAATTTCACCTTCAGGGAACTAGTTCCTTCTTATTGTATATACTCAGTGTGTTTCTGTGTGACCTTGCACATTGATGTCTGTTTATATACACATAGTCCTGGCTGGTTTTGGCTCAGTGGATTGAGCGTCGGCCTGCGAGCTAAGTGTCGCTGGTTCGATCTTCCAGTCAGGGCACATCAGAGAAGGAAAACTCTGACTCCAAAAAACCTCCGCTGCCTTGCGGCATACCTCTTCAGGGGAAAGGCTAAGGGAGTAAACCCCGACAGAAAATCCGGAGCCGGAGTCCCTAAGGCGGTTTGACGTTGTAGTCAACACCGGCAACTCCTGCGGCGCACCTGAAGCCAAGCTGTATTGACTCCGTCTTTCCCTTGGACCCTTCAGCTGCGAAGAGAGGGGGGGTCTGCTGCATGGGCAACAGCAGACCCTCCATATCACCCTGCCCAGGCTTTGTAGCTTCACTGGAGAGGACACTCCAGCGTCATCGCAAGATGTCGATTCAACACGGGAGGAGACAGATACCGTGTCACTCCCGAGTCGGACTGCACAGCCATTCTCGGCGGTGCAGACAGACTCTTAAGAAGCTACACCATCGTCTCTCGAGACGGACGGCTGCCGACAATATACACGTAGTGTATATGACATGGTGTATTCCTGGAAATATGCATTTTTATAAAGAAGTATACTGAGATGTCAGTACAGTCCCACTTGGCCTAGTGATGGAAATATGTTGTGAGAAATGTGTCATTAGGTGATTGTCATACAAACATCATAGAGTGCACTTATGCAAACATCAATGTTATAGCTTACTGCATACCTACGCTATATGATACTAGGCTATAAACTTGTACAGCATGTTACTCTACTGAGTACTGTATGGAAAAGGTAATCTATCACATCATGACATTAGGACAGTGCTGATGTCAGTAGGCAATAGACTTTTTTGGCTCCACTAAAATCTTGTGTGACCACCATCATATATGTGGTCCATAGTTGAACAAATTGCCATGAACATCAATATAAAAAATCGCACTTATGCTCTATCAAGTCATCTTTACCTAACAACAGTGGAGGCCTCACTACACATAGGATAATCTGTACTGTCTTTTTGCGTAGATATTAATGTTAAATAATTTATATTAGTTAAATTTTTCATACATTAAAGGCTCTTTGTATTTAATCTTTGAATTATATATCAATGGTGTAGCTTCTTGGGAACTGCAAACTTGTTCAGCAAATGTGTGGGGTTTTTTTCTCCATAAATATTTCTCTCCAGGTTCAGCACATTTCTTTTGCAAGTAATAATAATAATAAATTGCCTTGCTCCCAGCTAGTATTTTTTTCTCATTTGGTCACACATCTTCAAAACTTCTGTAAGGTATGTACCATAAAAACTGATTTGGCTATACTTTTCTATGTAAATCTGGACATATTTAGGATCATTTCTAGGTACAAACAAACTCTTCTAGTTAATGTATTCCTTGTTTACTACTTATAAATATAATATTGTTTTTGATTCAAATAATGTTAAATGAATTAAAAGTGAAATATGTTCTTGTCATAATTTTATTTTCAGTTTTATCATATTTTTTTCATATACTACTTGCATATGAAAGAGATTAATATAACTTTAGAAAGCTCTCCTCATCTTACCTGTTCCATCCTAGTCCTGCTTCCAAGAGATAACCTCTTAGATTGGTTTATACGTTTAGTTTGAATGCCCATTTTTCTGAACACAAAACATTTCAAATTGCATAAAATCTGAGAGTTCATACAAATAGCTGTGTAGTGGATAAAAAAGAATCAAGGTCTACCTGTTTCTTACCTTAGTGACTAGGCTAATAACCCAATCTGGAAACTTGAAAGTCATCCAAAATCTCACTCTTCAATGCAATTCACAACTGAGTTATACCTTACTCACTCTCATTCTTCTTTTCCCTATTATTATGACCAATGTCAGAGATTGAAAACTCATTTTTTTCCTCTCCTATATTATTGCAATAGTCATCTACTTTCTATTATACTGATCTAACTCATTTTTATCTCATGCAGTTTACTGACAAGGTAATCTATCTGAAGTAAAAATCTTATATCTAAAATAAAAATTATTACAACCAGTAAACTGTTTAAAGGGTTTCACTGCCTTCCAATTATTTACATAGTATTTCCAAAACTGTTTTTTAGTCTTCAGTGTGCTAACATTTGGTTTAGAAAGCATACTCTTTGTTCAAGCAAGCATGAATGTATTGAAATGTACATAATTAAACATTTTATCCTTAACGAACTTTCCAGGAATTTTTAATACCTTGATGTATCTTGGAAATCACTAAGATTACCAAGTAAAATATGTAATTTTCCCCTTAATCTTTGAAAAGTAATATTTTTTCATTATATATATCAAATTCTATTCAACAGATTTCTGCATGTCAGATGTTGAAGGAAAAAAATATTCTGCCAAAAAATGTCCTATCTCAAGTTGACCCATCTGTGTTCCAGTTGTTATGCACCTCTCCAACTTTATCTTTTCTAATTTCTTACTTTATGTTCTCACCACTTAAAGTTTTAGTTTTATTTTTTATTAGAAGCTTAGTTTTATTAATAAAGTTAATCAATTTTACACCAAGTTATTTAATTCCTGGAAGCCTTTATTCATTGAGGTTAAATATAATAAAGAAATAAAATAGAGGGTGAGTGGGGAAAGGGACAGGAAGAGAAAAGAAGAAGGAGAAGGAGAAGAAGGAGAAGAAGAAGAAGAAGAAGAAGAAGAAGAAGAAGAAGAAGAAGAAGAAGAAGAAGAAGAAGAAGAAGAAGAAGAAGAAGGAGAAGAAGAAGGAGGAGGAGGAGAAGAAGAAGAAGAAGAAGAAGAAGAAGAAGAAGAAGAAGAAGAAGAAGGAGAAGGAGAAGAAGGAGAAGAAGACGAAGAAGAAGAAGAAGAAGAAGAAGAAGAAGAAGAAGAAGAAGAAGAAGAAGAAGAAGAAGAAGAAGAAGGAGGAGGAGGAGGAGGAGGAGGAGGAGGAGGAGGAGGAGGAGGAGGAGGAGGAGGAGGAGGAGGAGAAGAGAAGGGTGGAAGGAGGAGTAGGGGAAGGAGGAGAAGGAAGGAAACAGGAAGGAGAAGAAGGAGTGAAAGAGGATGAGGAAAAAGAGGAAAGGGAAAGGGAAGGAGAATGATTGAGAGAATATGTAAAAGTGGCATTACCCTAATTCTACTACCCCTCTTAAATCCTTGTCAAACCTCCATGTAGTACATGGGGAATAGCCCCGACATTGAGAGACATGTGTTTGTGCCTCCATTTATAATCCTGTTGACTTGATCAAAAGACAGTCAACATTCCAGAAGCAGAGCTTTCTGAGCCCTATAAATGCCTGTAGGAGTTCTGTTAAGACAAGAAGCACCAATAACTTGAATCAAGTCCAAATTGTCAGTGGAAAGAACTGAGAGCTTTGTAAATGGCTGATATTTTAAATCAGTAAGTTTAGTGGTTTGTTACACATAAATAATTAAATAGTGTTTCTACGGACTTCCCTTTAACTGCCACATTCCTTTCACTCTTTTTCATATAACTGACTCTTGTTCAGATTTCAGAAAAACATTCACCAGAAGATTCTGCTGTGATCACACCTTTCTGGACTCATTGCATCCATCTATATTGAAATATCTTGAGTTATCAATTATAATGAAATCATACTATAGCCTGTAGTCTACTAAAATTATATTTCTTAAGGAAAGAGATTGTTCTTAATATCCATAGCCCTATATCTCTGAAGTTTCTGGCTTGTAATAGGATCTCAGTATTGATTAACTAATCTTAACTGAAATGAGATAGCTATTTTTGTAGGGTTTTAATGTAATAGGTAACTGTGACATCATCATTTGTTCATTTCCTCAAGTTTATTTTTATTCAATTACATTCCCTGCCCACCCAAGCTCTTAGTGGATATGTGTTTCATAAATGTATTATTCATTGTGTTAAATAACAACTGAATCATAAAGCAAAACTTTATTTTTGAAAGTCTCCTTGGAGATCACATGCTTTTCTCCCACAACCTAGAAGACGATACTTTTATTTCTACTTCACAAAGGAAAAATAAAGGCCATGAGAGAAGACACCCTGAAACTCCCTACAATTAGGTGAGTATTTGTTACTATCTTTTGCTTTATCTTCTAACACAATGGAGAAATCTTTTTTCTCTTCCTATTTGGGTCACTAGTTGAATATTTGAGATGAACAACTGAATTCTTCTCTTTGCTGCATCTCATTTCTTCTGCTTTCTCTAGGGTCTCCTCTCATTTTGTGGTACTTCTGCTTGATTAACTTTATTCACAGTCAGCCCTGCCTACCAAACAGTATGGACTTTATTGCCCTAATACTATTTATTTAATGCAACTATATTATTGCTCATTTCATCACCTATGCCATCCATTAATTATGGACTTCAGTGACTTCATCAAATGCTGTCACTGTGCCTTGTTGCTGATGGTCACAAAAGCAAGTCTCAACCAGAATATGCAGGAAAATTTAAATGATATTTTGATTTCTGGTTATGTTAAGCTTATTATTTAGAATTTATAGCACATATCTAAACAGCATGTTTTCCAACCATGTCTTTTCTTGCAACTTGGCTTATCACTGCACTCCAAGAGTATAATCTATCAATGCCAAGCAACCCCTGGAAAAGATTGGTGAGGACCCACTGATAGATCCAGTAGAGCAGTTCCATTTGCACAACCCCTGTTCATCCACTGTCCAACATGAATTAATATTTACTCTGTAGTCATAATGTCACACCATTACCCCATGAGTCATAGGCAAGAAAGGACATCAAATGAAAGCTTTGGTTAGTATTGCAGGGAAAAGATAAGTCCAGATATCCCTCAGGAGAGGCTTCAAATGAACAAGATGCCTGAACCAAAGTTGGGAATGACCTCCCTGAGTTCCAATGGCAAGTGGAGGAAGATACATGGTAAAGGATACTTTAGCTATGCTTGCAAACCTTTGCTGCTATGAAGCAGAGGCAGCCATGCATTTGGGACACTGATGGACCGTAGCTAAATCATAGTTCTCGCACATGATTCGAGCCCAGGGTTACTGGTGAACCGTTAGAAGTCTTAAATCCTGAACTTCTTGATTGTGACTTGAGTGAAGGCCATGCCAAATCACTATGTCAGTGTCATTCCTGTGATCCAATGTCATATGATCCCATGGAAGGAGTGCATTGCTGGGCATGCCGGCCACACTAGGAGTTGTTTTTGAGACTACTTAGCTCTGGATCAACCTTGTAGACATAAGTCTCAGAGCATCTCGAGACATCCAGTCAATTATGCAGGCCCAGGCGAGCTGGGTAGAGGGTCAGAGAGTATCCTATTTGAAGTTCAGGGTACGCATGGATCTGGGTCTGGGCTGTCTGAGACACCCTGTTCAGACTCCAGCAGGTCACAGGTACTAGCAGTAGGCAGAAAGTCATCTCAAAAAGCAAATACAATGAACAACAAACCCTGATTGAGACTCACTGGGACATTTTGGTTGAGAACTTATGACTTCCTTTTATTCTCAATTTTTTAAAAAATTAATTATTTATTTTATTTTTTGTTTTTCTCTTTTTTCTTGGTTTCTACTTTCAAAGAACAATTTTTTTTATTTAGAGAGATGTAATAATTCTGTTTTTTCTTTCTCTTATGAACAATCTTGCAATATTTCACAAATTTTCTGGAAAAGTTTAAGGAGTATTCTAAATACTTTCATTAGGATATTTTACTTTAGTCAATATATTTTTTCATATTTATTTTTTTGGCTTCTTAAAACAAGAATTTAATGATGTCTGTTAAACTTCCTTATGGAATATTTGAACTTTAGTTCATTCTTCAACTCCTGTTATCTGCACCCTATCTTTAATGATAACCAACAATTATTTTTTCTCAAATATTATTAGCTATACTTAGCTAATATTTAACTAGTCTAATTGGTTTCAGAATGCCTATGTTCTCTTTTTAGTTATTTATTTTTATTCGCCTTTTCTCTAGCTGTAGTAATATTTTTTTAAAAAGAACATGTGACATTTTCAGTGGTAAACAATGAAGGTCTATGAATAGCTTTATTCTCATACTGATTATTTACTTTTGTTTGCTTGGTTTTTTTTTTCTGTTTTTGTTTTTTGTGTTGATGCCACATAATGAAGTTCTTTTTAACAACATTAATTTTTCTTGTGTAAATTACCTCTTCCCTATTGGAAGTTGGCTGCCGAAATACAATTAATTAGGTGAACTGCCCTTTTCTAGACAAGAAATTGGTGTGAGATGTAAATTCAGCTGCTCAGAAGCTCATTTCTTACATTGTTTTTCACCTTTAAATAAAATGTTTTATTGAAGTATAATACACCGCTAGAAAAGTACACAACTATTTAGCATACAGCTTTGTGGATATACACCAAATCAACACATGTATTTGATGTCAGAAATAAGTAGAGAAAAGAAACAAAGAAAGAAACCCCGAGTCTCATCTATTGTTTTTATCTAAAAATGTACTATTGACATATTTAAAGAAGAATTAAGCAATTTAAGTTTTAAACATTATGTATTAACTTTTCTCTTCGGAAAAAGAACATCTATTCTCTTTCATTGCCTTTTCATCTCCCTCTCCCCTTTGACATAGACATGGTAGGGACAACATTTCTCTCATGTCATCATCCCAGATGTTGTTTTAAGTCATTATTGTGTTTACATTGTTATAAATTTAAAGTAAATTAGCTGACCTATATATTGTATTATAAGTATACTTATTGTCATCACTTTTGTTTTTCTTATAATTAATAATTACTTGTTTTATGTACTTAATGTTTAATTTATTTCACATCATTATATTCTTCATAATTTATTATATTCTGTCAGAATATTAAAAATATTACCTAAAAATAGCTAAACACATTAAGTATTCTATCAGATCATTTGTGTTTCAGTTTAGAGACACATTTCCTGAAGTACTTTGTCATCTTGCTTGTTACTTATCATATAAATGTTAGAGACTGTATTATTACGTGTATTTCTTTAGTAACTTTCTAACACAACCAAAGCACTAGTAAGAAAAAGAAGAAAAAAGCCTATGCCCTGTTATTTAGGAAAGATGGAAAAAAAGAAAGAAGGAAGGAAGGAAGGAAAAAGATCTTCAAGATGGTCACTAAAGAAACAAGACTATTGCAATGACTATCAATTAAAGTATATTGATATCGGTGGTCTATTCTGCTCAAGTACCTGTCCTTCTAATAGTATTTATTGAACCTATACGAGAGACAGGATTGTCCATTCAAATTCAAGTTGATATCTGTGGGGAAAATATCTCTCCTCTCCCTTTTTCTTTAATTGTGAGAACAGGATTTCAAAACTGAAGGTGACAGTTTGAAAACTTCTGGCAACATGACCGATGTCTAAAATTCACTTACTACCTGCCCAGGGTAAACTCAAGTAACTTGACCAAGAAGACTGTGGAGCCCAATCCCAAACCACCACCACCTCATTTCACAGTTGATGAAAGCTTTTTTGTTTAGGCAATGCTAAGTTTTGAGTCTAAAAGTTTCATTCATCTGATAATGTATAAAAGGATGGGAGAATAGGACAAGAAACATCTAACTGTTATATTTAGTGAAGTTAGCATATATTTTCTCCAATTGAAATCTAAGTCAATTATCATTTTAAACAAGCCATCCAACACCACAATAAATGTTAATTTGCAGAAAACAAAATGTCAGAAGATGCTTTTTAAATCTGAATCTGGTTCCATTAAAAAATATTTGAAGTTTCACTTTGTACATTAAAGTGTTGATATGCATTTGTATCCTTGTAAAATGTATAACCCTTTTCTCTACCCTCAAAGGCAAACTGATACATGACCAATCAAAGTCATTGAGAAGTTGGAGAGGTTACATAAGAATAACTGTGTATACCAAGCCTTCTCTTAATTTCTTTATGACCTGGAAATTACTAGTTTCAATAACTTTACAGAGTAGTCAAATGAACTTGCTTAGTTTGGAAAATTGGTAGTGGAAATGTCACTGAAACTTTTTCAATGTTAAGTTATAATGAAAGGAAGAAAAGAATATAAGTAAATATTTGAAAGTTATACAAAGATATTAAGTATATGGTGTTTCAAATATAATTAATAATTACATTATAGTAACAATAACTTACATTTATTTAGCTCTTGCTAAGCACTGTGATACATACTTTAGATATTTTGTATCACTTATTCATGAAAAAAACTCCGAATGAGAGGTACTATTCTCATATTATTATTACAAATTAGTAAACTGAGGCACAGAGAGATCAGTAAATTTTGTAACCCATAGTAAAAACCCATATAGGTGCCACAGCACTAACTATATGTTTTCCTACCTTATAATAGTAATAATTAACTTAATCATAACCTCAACGTTTACTTTGAGCCATTTAAAAAAATACATTCTCACCATTCACAAGGTGCTTTTAGATGTACATTTCCTTTTACACTGTCTTTAAGCATACAATTTAACATGAGGTGTTACTTTCATTGAGTGGTAAGGTATATCCCAACGAAAAGATCACATAGGTAACCACATGGTTTTATCTACTAAGAGTGACAAATAAATTTGACTTATCAATGGAGTGATTAAGAACAGACACTGGATGGGAATGCCAAAAATAAGCATAGTTTACATCATAACCCAGCGTTAACTCTCATCAAAGACAAGTGCAGACCTCACATAGCATGAGTTAACTTTCTGTGAGAAGGATAATTTGTTTAGTCTGTTTCAATACAAACTTTTGTATAATTTTCTTTGTAATAGTTTAAGTTAATCAGGTAAAGATTTAAAAAGTTCTTGAGGAAAAAAATAAGTTGGTAATTTTAATTGAGCGCTCATTCACTATGAAACGGTAGTGTGATGTTGCTGTAAACATGGTATAAATCTGCCCTAGGAAATAGGTAGAGTTAAGATCAGTGTAAGCAATGGCAATGTCAATGCAGGCTCTAAAATATTGTATTAAATCTTGTAGATGTGTTTTACAACCATAAAGAAATGGATAAACTATGCTAGTCAAGGAACCAGAAATAATCCTTCTGGAAGAGAGCATATACTTAACTGCACAAGACTGAAAAGATTTTACTGAACAACCTTAACATCCCAAGCAAAGTGTTTTTTCAGAATGTTTCCATCCATTATCACACCCATCTTTACCATGATTTTTTGAGGTGGAACTTATCCCCTCACCCCCCAAAATGGGCATTGTTAGCTCATTTTCTTGATGATGGAATGGGTTTCAAAGAAGTGAAGTCATTTACACAGAATCTCACTAATAATAGTAGTAAAAATAATGGCAATGATGATCAGTACAGTATCAGTTATCATTTGTTACTGCATGCTGTGTGAGACACTCTTTAATTGCTTTACATATTTTAAATCAATGCGTTCTCACTTTACTCCCCAGAGAAAGTCACTAATGAATGCTGGAGTCTGAACATCAAACCATGTCCTTTAACAGTAAAGGTCATGGCCATTTGAGTAGATTTAAAGAAGGATACTTAGCCTGACCAGAAGTAAGGCTCTGTGGCTGTTTGCTTTTCAATCCAGAGCAGATAGCTTTTCTTGTTTGGCCCTTGGTCAGTCTCTTCCTTTATTAAGTGGAGATGATGGTTCATCTTAAGCTGTTGTAGAAATTATTAACATTTTATTTATGTCAGTGACTATCTTTCTTTCCTGATAATTCTATTTAATTTTTTTAGTATGGTATTTTTATCCTAAATGTATTTCTTCTGTATCCACAAATTCTCTTTATATATCACTATACTCTTTTAATAGTTTATTATTGATGTCTCATTTCATAAACCTGCATGGTTTGTAATTTCTTTCAGAATATAAAACAGTTGCCAGGCTTTCATTCTATTTTTGTTTTTTTTTAAACTGTTCTTTCTATACATCTTTTGCATACTGTTTTTCATATTAACCTCAAAGACTTTGCATAAGGTCCATCTTTTCTCTCTTTATTTATTCTAACGGGTCTTTATTGTTTGTGTCAGTTACTTCCTTTACAAACAGTGTTTATCACCTTAATGCCCAATATCCAACCTACAGAGCCACCTCCTACTTCCTTGGCTTTCTCAATCACCTGGCAATTTCCCCACGCCAGTTCTCCAGCTCCACTTCAGCCATGTTACTCATTCCAGACACAAACTCTGAACATTACTATCAGTGAAAATGGAAGTTACTGAAGCCATTAGTTCAGACACTCCATTCTCTGAAAATAACCTCTACTTTGACCTGTGTATACATTTATATTCTTGACATCTGCAGTTTAACTATATCTACTAATACACACAGCCCTGGCTGGATTGGCTCAGTGGATTGAGCGTCGGCCTGCGAGCTAAGTGTCGCTGGTTCGATCTTCCAGTCAGGGCACACCAGAGAAGGAAAACTCTGATTCCAAAATACCTCCGCTGCCTTGCGGCATACCTCTTCAGGGAAAGGCTAAGGGAGTAAACCCCGACAGAAAATCCGGAGCCGGAGTCCCTAAGGCGGTTTGACGTTGTAGTCAACACCGGCAACTCCTGCGGCGCACCTGAAGCCAAGCTGTATTGACTCCGTCTTTCCCTTGGACCCTTCAGCTGCGAAGAGAGGGGGGGTCTGCTGCATGGGCAACAGCAGACCCTCCATATCACCCTGCCCAGGCTCTGTAGCTTCAGCTTCACTGGAGAGGACACTCCAGTGTCATCGCAAGATGTCGATTCAACACGGGAGGAGACAGATACCGTGTCACTCCCGAGTCGGACTGCACAGCCATTTTCGGCGGTGCAGATAGACTCTTAAGAAGCTACACCATCGTCTCTCGAGACGGATGGCTGCCGACGACGACGACGACGACTAATACACACACACACACACACACACACACACACACACACACACAGAGCACATATATCCTTTGTATTTGTTTCCTCCTGAAGCAAATCTCATGGTTTATCATTTCAGTTACTCTCTTGCTACTATTTCAAAATTCCTTCTATTGATTTCTAATGATATTTAACAGCATCAATTTTTTACAAGACTTACACAGTTCTGCATTACCTGATCTTTTCCACTACCTTAAATTTTAATGCATGATGCTTTTTCAATTTTATTTCTATGTTGAAGCCGGTAGAGCACATCACACAGTGACTCACTTTGCGGGCCCTCAGCCTCAGAGTTCTTGTTGGCAGCTCTCATAACAGTCTTTCTTTAAGCAAGGAGGAGGAAGAGATGAAAAGGACTATGAATGTATGTCATCTCATCTGTTACTCTGTTTCTCAAATGCTTCCTGATGGCCAAATGACAGATGACATTTCCATATTATTGGCCTGAGCTTAGCTATAAAGGGTGGGGCAAAGGTAAGTTTACAGTTGTTTGTATGAAAAATAATATAATAATTAATAAATGTGTTATACAAACTCACAATAATAAACTGACTTTTTCTTCACACCATATGGTTATTTCTAGATACCAGGAAAGTTAGGAAAATACTATTTATTATGGATGGCCATGTGCTTAGCTAAAATTCTGTAACAATGGAAGATAATGAGTTTAGCTATTAGAAGTTCTGCCCTTAGATTTCATTGAATAATTGATTGATTGATTATAACAACCTAAAGGTTATTTTTAAAGTTTAATAACAAGAAAAGGTTTTATAACCAATAGAAAAGATCATGAAAGTGGGAGATGAAGGGCAAGTAGTAGCAGGACTCAATTTAAAACCTCAGACAGACAGGAATTGTGTATAATAAGGTCATTAATTGCCTACTCATGGGCTGATTGAGGTCAATGATTGCTTGGCCCTAGGGAGAGCAAGAGAGGGACCATTCTTTAAAAGATGGGGTTTATGGTCAGGTAATAAAGAAGTGGATTGTGTTTCTGGAAAAGAAGTAGATGTTAGACTTTGATTTCAAGAATCAAGCAACAGTCCACACTAACCACAAAGTTGACTTATCATTGATTGAATCACCTAAGTATCAACCTAGCTAGATAGTCTCACATACCTATCCTGACATAACACAGTAGTGGGGAAATAAGCCCCAATAATGTCATAATTGTTTGAGTTATACCTCTTATGCATAAACATAAGCCATCAGGCCCAAAGCATTACTCACCCTGATATCCAGGGACCCCCATTATTTTCTGCAGAGCTCTTCTTGAGATGACACACCATGCCTCTTTTCTATGCACAACGGCCTCTGGGAGATTTTAAGAAGATGTGCTATTTAGAAAATATATAAATATACATACTACTATCATTCAAGTTACAAATAAAAAATTATAATATTATGCAAAATCTGTTTTGTAAACCACAAGCATACCTTCTTCATCTTTTTACTGGATAGTGACCAACTTTAGAAGCAAATATTATTTAAGATATGTGAGGTTTATTCAATAATTTGAGTCAGAAATTCCAGTGTTTCTCTCAATATCATAAGGCTTCAGAGTTTCAGACCCAAACACAGTAATTTTTCTTCGTCGCTCTGACACTCCCAAGCATGATTTGTGTGTCCAAACATAGTGGAATATAAACAATAGAATAACAAATATTTATTAAGTGCTTATTGCATACCAGGTACTTTGCTAATTATTTTTAGATATGTATTCACTTAATCCTTACAACAACTCTTTCAGATAAGACTTAGTATTATTTTTTATTTTAATATAAGAAAAATGAGTCCAGGAGTACAAAAAACTAAACTGGTATAAAATCACAAATATTATGAAGAGAAATAGTTAGTATTTGAATCTCAGGAATCTTGCTCCATTATTATGTATTAAGTACAAACACTAACATACACCCAACAAAACACACATGTACACACACATGCACACACATATGAACACACGTATATACATATGCACGATAGATATATACATTCATATCTTTTTCCCTTTGATTTACCTGAAGATTTATATAAAACGTGTGTAAGATATATCTTAAATCTGTAAATACTAATACCACCTGCCATCTGAATTTTTTTTTTCTGATTTGGAAGTGTTTTTGTAATAATTTTAGGTGAATGAAATACATATCTGAGTTTTATTTAGAAGTTTAGGTAATTAAGGATTTTCAAAGTTATATATAACACTTCCAAATAATTTATGTCTCTTGTGGAAGTATAGTAATTAATTAGATTCTGGAGTGAACTTTTATTACTTAAGTTTTGAAACATGAAAAAAATTTTAATGCAAATATTTTTAATTACAGACAAAATCCAAATGTGTGTTTGTGTGTGTGTACATGGAATCCACAGAAGCCTTGATTCTGTCGTGGTGCAGAGTTGACAATATATGTATTATGAATGAATAACTGAATGTAAAAAAGGGTGAATGAATGAATGAGCTATAAGTACTTCAAAATGACAAGGAAATTATATCTCTCTTCACATTAATTTTAAAATGGTGCATTTTAAAATAACAATATTAAAATGCCTCTCATCTTTCTACTTAATTCTTGTTATTCTAAAAAGGTGGGAAGTGTGGCCTTGAAAGTTTTCTGCAACACACTATGCTCTGTGCATGGAGATGTGAGGCCATCTCCTTTCTCACCATGATCTATTTTAATTATCTTTTAATTGGTTCTTTCAACAGGCTGTGGCAGGAATGCACAGTTCTAAAAACTTAACTCATTAAAAAAATCATTAATTATATGGTCCTTCAAGCCATTTTGGAGAACTTTCTCTTTTATTTAAATTTCTTAAAGCAACTGAAAAGAAAAAAGAGAACTTAAAATACAACAAAACCTAGAAGAGAAGACATGAGTGAGAGAACTGTGTTCATCACAAGAACTTCAGAAGTTGGGTGTGAGTTCTTACAAGATCTAGACTTGCTCCCTCCTCAGGACTGACAAGAAGCTCCTATTCCTTTTCCTTTTTCTCTAAATGTTTTGGGTTGGAAAACAATGTGATAATTTAAAGAACATTGTTTATGAAGACATATAAACATTAGTGTGAATCTCAGTTCCATGGTGTACTAGTGTATGAATCCTGTGGAAATTATGAAGCCTTTCTGATGCATAGTTTCTTCTTGAACAAAACGTGGACACAAATGAAATAAATATGTTAAAAGACCCATTGTTATTCTTACAAAGAGTAAATTATTAATACTTAGCAGTTTCATTGAGCTCAGAAAAATTAACATTTCAGTTGTTTGAATAATTTAGGGTGAAACATTCATTAGAAAGAGCTTTATGTTTCTTCCAGAGCTCAAAACATTTAGAAAGACAGTGAAATTCCAGTGTGGCAACTTAATAAACATAACAGAAAATACAAAAGAATTTATTACTTAAATATGCAAAAATTAGCAATGTACTTGAACAAAGCTGCACATAAAAAATAATTCAATATGATGCAAAATATATACTAATCTATTAACATATTTTACTTCAATAGATAATACAAAAATATGCATATGTGATTATTTCAATAGATAACAAAAGTCATATTAAATGTCATTTAATTAAGAGAATAAGTATCTATTCTAAACAAATCAAAACATTCTCTTTAATGGTGAAACACACAAAACATGCCAATGAAAATCAGAATTAAGTCAAAGATGAATGCTATAAGCATTTTATTTAATTTTTTTAATTTTATTAAAATAAAAAATAAAAATTATATATAAAAATTATATGTTTATTAAAATTAATACATTTTTCAGAGTGGCTATATAAAAATATGCATTAAAATATTTACTATATATCTTTAATAACAAAGACAAATATTTATTTCATAAAATCATATTTATATTTTGCTTTGTTTTATTCCATTTTATTTTATTAACTTTGATGCCCTTTCATAAGAAATAACTAAACTCATAGCACCACAGGCAAATAATTGCATAGCAATATAGAGGTTTATGAGTAAATAAAGAAACATGATTTATAATAATAAAAATATGTGATATTTAAAGATTTTCCTTAGATGGTACATTTAGATTTTATATAATTCAAACAATAATTTAACATTATTTTTATTGAAATATAAAAAATATTCAAAACATTCAAAAAGGACTTAAAACATAAAAAATAGAACATTTATTAAAAAGTAATTAAAGATAGTGGAGAAATTAGCCATACTATGTTCCAAGTATATTTCATAGCTGTGATGAGAAAGAAATACCATGATTCTAGCATAAGAAAACAAGTTATAGCCATGGACTCCTTAGCAAGAAGCAGTCTCTAAAATAGGTAAGAATCTTAACAGTACAAACTATATTTAAATGGAGTCATCTCTTAGATATAGAGAAATTCTCATTTCATGAAGTGGTTTATCTTGACCTACTCTTTTTTTTTTTTTTTTTTTTTTTGCACTGCTCGAGTATTTATTTGATAAGTTAGGGTAGAGCCCTTGGTATCACTAAATTAAATTTTTCTTAAATTGGTGTTATTGTATCACCTGTATACAATTTTTTTTTTAAATCACTTCTTTTATTTAATCTTCACCTGAGGTTTTTTTGTTATTTTTTTTTCAGATTTAATGTGTTTTATTGATTAAAATATTACATTTGTGCCAATTTCCCTTCCCTCTGCTCCCCTCCACCCGGTGGCCCCCCTCCCTCCAGTTGTCCCCCCCTTTTAGATTATGTCCATTAGTTGTGCATACAGTTCCTCTCAACCTCTCTCCGTCTATTCCATTCCCTCCTACCATGATCCCCAATTCCTATATCATCTCCCTCCCTCTCCCCACTCCCCCTCCCTGTTGACCTCCCCCCAATATGCTTCCCGTACCCACAGTTCTTTTTCCATTCTCGTTGCCTGTTTAGTTTGCCTTTGTTTCAATTCCCTAGCTTCTGTTTTTTAAACCAGTCCCTTTAACATCTCATATAACAGTGGTTTGGATCTAATGAACTCTTTCAGTTTTATTTTGTCCTGGAAACACTTTTTCTGTCCTTCTATTCTGAATGACAATTTCGCTGGATAGAGTATTCGTGGTTGTAGGTTTTGGATTTTCATTACTTTGAATATTTCTTGCCAGTCCCTTCTTGCCTGTAGGGTCTCCCTTGAGAAGTCAGCTGATAGTCTAATTGGGACCCCTTTGTACATAATTCTTTTCTTCTCTCTTGCTGCTTTTAAGATTCTCTCTTTATCTTTAATTTTTGACATTTTGATTA
Organism: Furipterus horrens; assembly: GCF_987537825.1. Lineage (NCBI taxonomy): Eukaryota > Metazoa > Chordata > Mammalia > Chiroptera > Furipteridae > Furipterus > Furipterus horrens. The sequence goes on from NW_028327171.1 coordinate 17,809,538, forward strand.
TAATGTGTCTTGGAGTGGTTCTCCCTGGGTCCAGTCTCTTGGGAACTCTCCTTGCTTCCTGGACCTGCAAGTCTATTCCCTTCCCCAAGTCTGGGAAGTTCTCCTTTATTATATTTTCACTCAATTTTTCAAGTTCTAGTTCATCTTCCTCATTCTCTGGCAAACCAATGATTCTTATGTTGGGCCTTTTATAGCTGTCCCAGAGGTTTCTGATCCTCTCATTGTTGCTTCCCATTTCCTCTCGCTGCATTGGTTGACTGCTTGTTCCTTCTCCATATTCCAGTTTGTTGAAATGAACTCTGGATTTTTTTTCCTCACCATCTGTCTCGTATGTGGTTTTGTTCCTTTCGTTATGAAAGTTTTTCGCTTCTTTCTTATCTTTTTCCTGCTCTTTTGTGAATTCTGTAAGCCACCTGATAACAATGGCCCAGAACTGAGCCTCTGACAGGTTTCTTATCTGTTCATCTGTCAGGTTCTCTATCTGCTGCTTGGTGAGCTGTGCCACCAGGATTTCTATAGTTGTCTGCCACATTTTGACAGATGCGTTTTGTTTTCTTGGGCCGGCTGTAGGGGGCAGTGCCTGTGTACGCGTCACAATTCAGCGACCGGCGCCTGTCCGCGACCTATTTCGCAGCCCTGTGGTGCTTTCTTTGGGGGCGGGGGTCCAAGATGGATTCACACAGTTATTCCGCTAGGAGACCGGGATCCGTCCTCCTGCCCCCCTGGGCCTCACTGTTCAAGGCGATGCGGTGGCTGCTCTCCCCAGCGCTGGGGTTGCGCACTGCCAGGGGTTTGACTGCCGCCGGGCTTTTTCGCCGCCCCGCCGCTGACCGCAAACAGCGCTGCCCTCTTTAACTCTTACCTGCCCAAATGGCACCGCTGGTTTATAACTTCATATGTTGGGCTTCTGTGTAGTTTTATTTTCTGGAATTTCTAGTTATCCTTTGTTTTGAAGTAGTTGTATTCCTCTCTAGTTGTAGAGGGAGACCTAGCGTGTCCGTCTAAGCCTCCATCTTGGCCGGAAGTACCTACTCTTTTTTTATAATGTATTTTTCAGAGCCTCATTAGCTCTCTTGCAAGCTGACTCCTGTCTGGCCATTCCATGGACTTTTCTTACCTGTTTAAATATCTAGAGCAAACTTGTCTGTATTTAACATCATTGGAAGTTCTTTCAAATTCATAACACTTTTTACAGTATTGCCTCCTCTTGTTTTGATGAAACGTCTATCCACTGAGTTTTCTGTGTAACTTCTAATCTCCTACACTGACTATATCTCTGATTTGCGAGAAATTCCCAGGGTGATGCTTTTCCTTTCCAGTACAAATCTTCCTATTAGAGTCTCACACCATCTGAATACTCCAGCACCTACCAATCTTTCCAGCAACTACCTATATTTTTTCATTCTCAGTATTCCTCCAGGATATTTATACACAGTATAGGCTATCACATACTGTGTTGGTTTAAACCTTCATTCTACTAATGACTATTTACATAATCAGAAGCAAGTTACTTACATTCTTTCTGCTACGGTTTCCTTCTCACTAGTATGTGGATATTTATTGTATCATCTCTGCATGATTCCTATACTGATTATGTGACCCATTACTGTTATTATGACATTATTATTATTCCTTGCAGACTTACAACTGCATTTCTTAAATACTCTAACACCTATATGGATGATTGCATCAATACACACTCCAAATATCTCCAAGTTTTTTTAAAAATCACTATTTTTCAAACTTAGTATATATACAGCCCTCCTAGAGCTTCAGGAATAAATATGATATTAAATAAAACTTCATCACCAAAAGGTCTGATGTGAATAATGAAAGAAACATATACATGTCCAGTGCCCACTGGGAGAATATACCAGTTTAGTCAAGTTAGCCCAGCATTAATGGAAAATTTCTTTGAAGATGTTTAAGCATTATAAGGTTGACAGAGGACATAACATAAAAAATAATTCATGCACAGAAAAAAGCAGCAGTCCAGTAAAGAATGTGAGGAGGAAAAGAGTTGGGAAGAAGACAGAGAGCTTTGTAAATCCATGTGGATGAGTGTGTGCTTATGCTAAGGGCAATGGGTAAATAAGAAAGGTTTTAAAACAGTGAAGTGTTATGCCAAATTAATTCTCTCATTTTTTTCATGAAAGCACTCTTTGCATATGGAATAAGTAAATGAAAAACAATATTAGAAACAGATAAACCCAATTGAAAAGGACTTATTTGTCTAAGTGAGAGATAATAGTGATTGGCTTTAGAATGGAGAGGAGTAAATAGCTGTCAGGAATGTTTATACATTAAAATCCAGATTTGGCAATTGATTAAATAGGAGCGAGGGTTTTCATCTTGACTGATTATCTTGATAGGGGATAGTGTTGCTAATCACCAATTTCTGTTTCTGATTAACCTAATTTCCCCAAAATGCATTTAGCAATTCCATGTAAATCTGCTTTCACATAGCTTTTACATATAACCTAGATTGTACCACCTGCAATGCAGACACATACATGCCTATGCACATGCATAATAAAACACAAAATAAAACAAAACACCATCTATACTTCTTTTCATAGCATGGAGCACAGTGATACTCTAGTCCATACAATGGGTGTGCCCAGAAACACACAGTGATCATTTCTGAACCTTAAAGGTCAATATCCCATTATTTTCCAGTATTCCTGTCTCCTTCCAATTTTCTCTTTCTGCTATTCTCATTATAGCTGCTTTATAATTTTATTGGGTTATCCAAGCCCTCCACCTCCCCCTTAACCTGTGATCTATTTACTGCTTTTGACATCATTTTTTTTTTCCTAGACTAACACACGGCCCATCATTTCAAACATTGCTCCAGTTTGAAAGGTACTAAAGTGACGGTCTCTGGCTGCCCCAGAAGTCTTTTCTTACTTCTGCTATAGGTAGGTTACCTTATTACACATTTGTCATTCCAGGGGGGCAGAAGAGTCATTTGGAGCCTGCATAAGAGGCATGGTTAAGAGCTTTAGCCAAGCAAACAGAGTAAGACTGCCTCTGCTTTTATGGGTAAACTATACAGGTTCTCAATTATCCTGAATTAATCAGATGATGTGAAAGAGCAGTGCATGCAAACTTTCTCCTGTAGAAATCTGGCCTCCCATCTCTAACTTGGAACTTAATACAGAATTTCATTTCCTTAGCTGACATATAGCTTCTTTCCTAAAATGAAAAGAATAAATTTCTACTTTGGTGATATCACAGACATCTATGAGAACATAGTAGAAATGAATATAAATGTTTTATAAATGATTTAAAAACTTAATAACTATAACTTCATCAATATAGAAATGCATTGTATTCCTATGTCAAAATGTAGATATTTAGTTTACAATTAGTTATTTTCTTGTTCCTGCCATTTTCGATGGTGGCCATTGACCTCACCTTTAATAGTTTCTCCATACATTCTCCCCACCCTTTCCTCTATCATTCACTATATAAAGACAATTGGGGGTGGAAAATTTAATGACCTTTACTAGATTACATAATCAATTAGTAGTTGAAGCTAAGCTAGAAAATTCAGTCTTTATATCTGTAGTCTAATACAATTTTCCTGAAAGTTATGAGAATATTAGAAATCATATTTTATTCCTTATAATTTATATACTTCCTACTGTTTACAATGTAAGTAGAAAGCTGGATAATATGGAGATCCAGTTTAATAGAGGTGGTTCACATTTTGGACAAAGTTAATGCTGCAGCTCATTTAGATACCAAATCATGTGAGTTTACTCAAACACCCAGGTACATTTTAAAAATGAAAATAGATATTAAGCAGAATGACAACATCTGCATTAATTTAGATTTATAAAAATTTGGCAAAAATAAAGAGCTTCAATGTCTTAACATGTTTAGTATTTCTGAAGCATATCAATTATTTTATCATCACTTAATGCATTATATGACAAGATCTACACATTCACTCCCACCACATTTAATAATTTTTTAGCTCTTAAATCAGGATGTGCTTTCACAGTGTATTTGAAATTGAAGAAAATACATCATCTTCTAGATTTTTAATTCATTCTCAATTTTTGAATGCATCTATATATTTATTCAACTGTACAATGAAATCATAACTCAGGATAATAAACAACAATTACAAATTAATTTGCTTAGTATTAAGGAAATACATTTTAAGGTAATTAAAGTTTCTAAAATTGTTAGCATTTATTTTACTTAGAATAACTGAAAACTCTGTTACCAAGTAAAATCTGAAAACATTTCAGATGTAATATGTGAGTACCATTCCACTTCCATGGCATTTTTAATAATTGGAATACACACTTCTCTAAGGGCTAAACCACCATTTTCTTTCATTTTGATCCATTTAATTAAATCAAATAGAATTATAATCCTCAAGAGGGAAAGAACTCTGATAACTCCATTAGAAATACTTGAAATATGGGTATTTCTGTAGTATATGTTAAGAATCTGGTTAAAAATGCAGTATACAAAAGAAGTAAACATTAAGGATTACTAGAGATGTTATATTTTACACTTTTATTAACCAGAAAGGTGACAATAAAATAAGCCAAGTAAATAACCATAAAAAAGACAATAAATGTTATATTAGCCACATAAAAAATTGCAGGGTGATTTTATGTAGATCAAAATCAAAATGTGTCTACCTGGAACGCATCTGCTATTGAAAGCTACTACATGTCTTGAAACACACTGGCATCGTTATTATTTAGTAAATGCTTCCTCAATTTTTTCATTCATTCTATGAGCACTTACTGATCACCTGTTATTTACATATCACTGTGTTAAAACATCATCTTCTTACCTGGCATGTTTATTTATCTGATGTTTAACCATTTCAAGTAGATTACTCCCCTAATTTGGTGATAGGTTCTGTGAGAGGGTCTTAAGGTGAAGATTGGGCTGAGTATGAAGTTTAATGGGAGCTGTGTTTCAAGAATAATTTAAAGAGGTGGAATAGTCAGTCAGTCAATGATCAAGTTACAAATAGTTGTTAATTTTAATTGAAATTGCAATAGTTAAGACCAGACAAATCACCAGTATGAGCTAAATTAAAATCCTAATCTGACATTTTTACATACTTGAATTTTCAACCCACTGGGACAAAGAGTTAAACTATAAATAAGCTTCAAGCCTGACAACCAATACCAAAAAATGAACCTAAAAATAAAACATAATAAAACTGACTTCCATAACAGTATTCTGCTTTCTAAAATGAATTATATTATTATTTATTATCTCAATCAAGGGTGACACAATGAAAGATTTATGTTTACATTTTCTATCAACTTAATTAGAAGAAAGATAATTTACCGTGTGTATATTAAAAAGGCACACACATAATGTTTTGAACTTTTTTCAATGATAGTCTCTATTTCAATTGGTAGAATAGCACAGTTTGTTTGGATGAAATGATGAATTAGGTATAAATCATACCAAATTCAGATTTACAGTTTTCACTTTGAATCTTTGAATATATTGATTTAGCAAGGATATTCCTTTGTAATTGTTAACCTTTACCCTAGGGGAAACAGCCTACTAAAGTACAAGCTTATGTGCCATTTCTTTTGCCTTTAGTTTTACAAACCCTGCTCAGCTCTGCTCATTTCCAAAGTTGTCTAAGGCAGTACCTTTTAGCTCACTCTCTCCAATGAAATTAGTTCATGTATTCATAATATGGTACAAATCTTTTGCCATAATGGTAATATGTTAGAAGAAGACTTGGCAGTTTCTTACAAAGCTAAACATACTTATCATACTATCCAGTAATTATGCTCCTAGTTCTTTGCCAAACTCATTAAAAGTTTAGGTAGACATATGTACAAACACCTGCATGGAAGTATTTCAATGAGCTTTATTCTTAACCACCATGCTACTGGAAGCAACCAACTTCTATCTGGGGTACTTCCATCTGACAATGTGTACTTGAAAATGTCAACTTTAAAATGTTTGCTTTCAGTTCTATAATTGGAATTGTCTTCTGTTTTATGTCCATGTGTTGATCGTATGTCCTGAAAGTCAAGAAATAGTATTTAACTTTAAAAACTGCTACCGAACCATAAAATATATTAAACATAGATCTAACACCAAACAGTGACAAGTAGCAACTTCTCATTGCTACCTACTGCAGCAAGTGCATTCAGACAGCCCTTACACTCTGCAACAAGTCTGTTCAGCTTCTGTTCTCTGGATGCATTTTTTAAGCATACATCATCAATAATTTTTCCTATTTTCCCACTGACTCCAAGACCAGAGGCCTGATGCTTCTGCTTCTCTGTCCCCTTGGCCACAACATAAGTGAGAGAGCCATGGGTGGTACATCAACTGGCTGACAGGGGTAGAGCAGGTTACTTTTCTCCACATTTAAAGAAGATGATTACTTTTTGATTCTTGATAAAATTGCATTAGTGAACATAATAATATAAATTCAAAAAATGAATAACCCTTGTTTACTTATTCATTAGGCATTGCATTGTGCTTCTCATATTTATTTTTGTATTCTAAGTATGTATTATGATGCATGGAGTAGCTAAGTAATGTGGAGTGAATGAGTGAATCATTATATCTATAAATGACAGAGTTGGGAGGAGACTTAAAGAGGTCATTAAGGTGATAGCTATGCATCACCTCAAAACCTCTAATATACTGGTTGTTATTTGATGTCACAATAATATGAATGATGCCGTCAGTATAAGAAAAGCAGTGAAAGGAAAAGGCTGATAAAATCAGCCCATGTATATAGAATTACACAACTAGAGCTATGATCTTAAACCAAACCAGATTTAATCAACTAGCATTTAAAATGGTGACTAGGAATTGTTAAAATCTTTCTATCATTACAACTAACTCTTCTTGTTAATTAACATAAAAGAAAAAAATACATAGAATGGAACTCAAGTTATATTTAATATTATCTGGCATAACCAGTTATTTAGAAACAATATAAGACATTAAATGAGAAGTAAATGTATGAATTCATGAAGTCCTGTAAAGTTACTAGTATTTTATCTTCTCTTCTGGTGAATGAGTCATATTGCATCATATTGAGCATAGAGCATGGAATTTTGGGTGTAGCATATCATATATTCATGTCTCTGCTAATAAAAGTCAACTGTCCTTTTACTTACAATTTGCATTAACAGCTCATCAATATAAATGAAATTGATTTATTAAAATATTACTGAGTAGAGACTGAATGGCTCAGGGGATTGATTGGTAATGGAATATGTAGTCTTTTATTTCTAGGTCACTGATTTGAATTATATCCTGGCAGAGAGTGGAGGCTATTTAGTGACATATGGTGTGTAGAATGGGGTGGTGAAGTCAGTCTTATTTTCAATAAGTGCTGTCCATTTAGGTTTCAATATTTCAAGGAAGCAGCACTTGACTCTAAAAAAGTGTTCCTGAGAGAGATTAATGTTACCAAGACTAGAAAAAAATATTATCCATTCCAACGTTTTCAATATAAAAATATTTTGTATGACTTACATGAGTGGTTTTGTTAAGCCTGAAAATAAATCTTCTATGATTATTTGAATAAACATAAGTCTTTTAGGTTTTTCTTAATTTTGAATGACTTCAGGAAATAAAGTTATCAAAGTTAGAATTTAAGTTTATATTACCATTAATATAACATTAACATATTTTACACAAATAAAATTTAAGATTAAAAAAAATAGAATGTTATAACTGAGAAGACTGAGAAACCTCCTTAAATAGCACTATGTTATGGATTGAGGAAAGTGAGAAATAGAGAACTAAAATGACTTCCTCAAACTCAGCAAACCCTGATCTATAGATGAACCATAAATTCCAGGACAAAGCTATTCTCACTGTTCGTGTTATCTCTTGTTTAAGATTAAATTCTAATACATTAGAGAAGTACCATTTCCCATTTATTTTTGTCCAAGATAAAGAAAGGTAAAAACAGGTAAAAAGATCTAAAAAGGATATTTGGAGATCATCTTATTATATGCCAAGAAAAGCTATAAACTGCAGTCATACTGTTAGAATTAATAAGTGAATTCAGCAACATCAGTCGATACAAGCTCAAGCAACAAAAATCAGTTTTATTTATATGTATTAGCAACAAATTTAGAAAGTGCTATTTAAAGAAAAGGTCAATAGCAACAAAAACAAATACTGGAAATAAATAAACTAAATGACATATAAGTCCCTACACAACAATGTGTAAATCTTTGAGATACAATAAATTGGAAAATACCTAGAGAAATTAAAGAATATGCCATGTACCTAGATTAGAAATCTAAGTTTTATACAATTGTTATTTCTCCTCAACTAATTCTGTTGACTCGATGCAATGTCAATCAAACTCCCATGTATTTTAAGGGGAGATCTGCATATTTCTTTTCAGATTTTATGGATATGCAATAAACCAGGAATAGGGGACATGTAAAATCAGATGCTTTAAGACATGATCTGGCAATGATAAAGAGTGCTTGCTTTAAATTGAGTCCTGGACAAGTAATTTTCTTTGACCAATGAAATGTGAGCAGAAGTATATATATTTTGTTTGTCGAGAGGAAGAGGTAAAGAATAGTAATGTCTGCTACATACAATCCTAGGTTTTAGTTTGGCTGATAGGAAGAGGGATGAAAGTATACTTATATATTGACCATTTTTATATAGGAGGGCATAGTGATTTGCTCTCAGCAGAGCAAATACGTGCACACCCATTGTGTTTAGCAGCTAGATGAAGGCAAGGTATCCATGTCAAGTTAATCTGGCTACAAAATAACCCTTGGAAATGAAGCATAGATATTTATGAATACAAATGACTTACATTCATGAAAAACACTACATTATATACTATTGTATTGCCCTGAGTTCAGTAATAATTTGGGAAAGAAGCCTTTTAAAATTCAATTTCTATATATTTTTTAAAATGTAATAACTTCAAAACTGTGTGTTTTCATTAATTCTAAATGCTAGTATTTTATTTCTGTACAAAGTTATGTTAAACATATTTTTCTATTAATATCTCTATAAACAGAAATAACATTTATTATTATAATACATAAATACCTAATGAATACAGCCTTCCATCTTTATATTAATTACATGCTCTATGTGTGCTTATGGTGTCTAATTCACAGAAAGCAATTTTCTCCTTTGTTTCAGTTTCTGAATGGTGTACATATTAGAATAATGGGTAACATACTGAGGTGCTAATAGCCTACATGCAGAGTTTCCCCCCGCCTCCCTTCATGGTTCAACTATTTTTTAGACATAATTGGAATCATGTCAATTCTGTTCAAACCATTTTTCCTTTTTAAGACAATAATCACATTGGAGGAAAATCTTTAAAATATATTATAATTAAAATAAATTCAAATATATTTCACATATATTGAAGTCTACATCTTTAACTTAGCCCTGGCTGGTTTAGCTCAGTGGATTGAGCGTCGGCCTGCGAGCTAAGTGTCGCTGGTTCGATCTTCCAGTCAGGGTACAGCAGAGAAGGAAAACTCTGACTCCAAAAAACCTCTGCTGCCTTGCGGCATACCTCTTCAGGGGAAAGGCTAAGGGAGTAAACCCCGACAGAAAATCCGGAGCCGGAGTCCCTAAGGCGGTTTGACGTTGTAGTCAACACCGGCAACTCCTGCGGCGCACCTGAAGCCAAGCTGTATCGACTCCGTCTTTCCCTTGGACCCTTCAGCTGCGAAGAGAGGGGGGGTCTGCTGCATGGGCAACAGCAGACCCTCCATATTACCCTGCCCAGGCTCTGTAGCTTCAGCGTCATCGCAAGATGTCGATTCAACACGGGAGGAGACAGATACCATGTCACTCCCGAGTCGGACTGCACAGCCATTCTCGGCAGTGCAGATAGACTCTTAAGAAGCTACACCATCGTCTCTCGAGACGGATGGCTGCCGACGACGACGACGACATCTTTAACTAGATTTTGCATTAGTTACCAATGGTTAGAACTTAGCTACAATATCATCTTGGAAAGCCATAGATAGTCATTGATGGTGTATTAATGTCATTTTACTTATAATCATGTAGATATATTTTTGTCTAAACACCAAGTAAAAGATGCCAACTTGAAGATAATATTTTGTACAAAACAACCAAATGTATATTTTTTAAGTTCTACTAAATAATAAGAAGCATTAATGCTCAATTTATATTCACTCTCTTTCTATAGCTAACTAGTTTACCTTCAGGCAAATATAACAGTACAAAAGGTACTTTGGTTAGGCATTTAATAATTAAAATTGAAATTTAATTTATTTTTATTTTTGACATTAATAGTTTGTGCACAGTAAAAATCAAGCATTGTAGAATTAATTAATTAAAAAACAACAAATTTCTCAACTACGCTTCTAGTGTGCAAACATGCATATTATAAATAACCAGAAAGCAGGCTTTTATTGAAAAGGTCTTTATTATTTAGTTGCATTTTTTAGGAAGATTACAAAAGGGTGAGTGAGAGTTTGGCAAAACATCTTCATTTATGTCAACAGTTTTATAACATGTATGGCAACACTTAGACAATCTTTGAAAGTTTAGAACAACGAATTCACTTAATTTTGGTGTGTGAGAAACATCAGAAGTGTCAAGAGGAGTAAAAGCAGCATCTTAACATGACTCTGTGTGAAAAAACAATCTACCTAAACATATTCCAGGCCCTTCCTCAGCTTCTCCAAGGCAGAGAAGCTCAACAGAAGCCTTTGATGTTTTTCAGAAGATGTGCTAATAAATGGGAAAGGATATGGACTAAAGATTATTTTATTTAACTGGATAAAGTGAAGATTTCTATCTTCAAATGTCCCATAACATCCATAACAATACAGAGAAGTATACATAAACCCAAAAAACAGGACCAGAAGCAAAGTATTAGCATTGAGGGAAACACAACATTAGGGAGGACTTTGTAGAAATCAGTATGTCAATAAGACTGGCAAAAGGTGCACAGCAATGGCTAATGAAACCTGCCTCGCATACACTGCCGTATTTCTTTAAGTATATGAGGCTAACAATCACAAATTCCACATTGTTTTATGACCAACAAAAATAAAACAATAACCGTTGTTATTAATTCAATACGATCAGTGCTGCTTTTGATTTTATGACCCAACCCACTCTGAAACACGGTAATATGTGAGAATATGGGACTTAATATTGATTAGTAGGATGATAAATCAAAATATGAGGAATACAAAACAAATAGAATTTATTCTCATCCCACAACTGTTATAGAGTGGGGTCCCAAAGGATATGGGAGGGGCTTTGACCCTAGAATGGTAACAAAAACCATATGGGGCCTGCATAACTTTCTACCAGTGGCCATGACTGGTCATCACATTCACTGCATCGCAGCCCGAGGTCAGGCATTTAAAAATAAGACAGCAAGCATTAAGCAGGGGGGAGCTCCACGCAGTTTGCAAGGAGGTAGAAGGGGAGAGCCATGCAAGTTGAAAGAGAACCACGTGGTTCTGGATTAAGAGCTGAAAAACACCATGACACAGGCAAAACCTCCCCAATCAGGTACAAATGAATGGAAACTGCCAGTAAAGCTGAACTGTGTCTGGGAAATACAAAGCCACAGACTTCTATTTTCCTAAAGGGAAATGGTACCTCTGGCTTTCTTTTCTAAAACTAGCTTGGTTTGGCAGGGGGAGGCAGAACTGTGTGTTTGTAGGTGTTTTAAATAATGTAAGACTTAACGGCAGAAATCCGAAATCTGCCATTAATCTAAACCTGTACAACCTTTAAATAAACAATTCCTTTTCTTTTCACCCAAACTCTTATATTGAGAGTTATGCTTTTTGGCTATGGGAAATCCCCTCATAACTGAACAGCTTATGGGTTCTGCTTCAATCGGGGTAGCCCGTGGGTTCTGTTTCACAACTAGAAGATGGGAAGCTGCAGTAGTATGCAAAGAAACTAAAAGGAGACTCAGGTGAAAATTCTTCCCCAAATTTATAATATCTACAAATGATTACCTAGCATCAGATCCCAGCTGATGACTTTAAGAAACCTCTGATCTCAGCCTCAATTTAGCAAACCATGAACCAAGCACAGAAAATATAAAATAAATCCATTTTGCATCAGATCAATCCCATTAGCATGGTTGATTACAGAAAAAGAACAAAGAACTGAGCAAGAAGTCCTTGTCCTGAACTCTTCCAGCTCCTCAAGTTTCCATTTGCTTCTGTGCACCGGTAAATTAGGATTCTTCCAATAACTTGCACACATTATGAAAAGGTTTTTGATTTTTTTTTTCATACAACTTCATCATATATGTCCACAGGCCACTGGTCTAAGCATCAGGCAGCCCAATATTTGGAAGACTGGAATGGCCTTCACACCATGCAGAGAAATATTTGTTGAGGTCCTAGAAAAATAGAACACAGAAGACCATATATGTCAACCCCATCTCTGATTGCTTATCTTAAATAAATTTCTACTAACACCCTCACCATTGCAGGGAATTTTAAAAGCTGCCAGCCTTTCTACTATAATTCACAACAAACCTTCAAAAGCCCAAAGAGATGCTATCTTTTTGACCTGCTTCCTGATGCTAAGTCAATTGTGTGGGTGCAGCTGACTTCAGTTCAACGGGGAGGAAATGAAAGCTTCATTCAACCTTAGTCCTGAGCGACATCTTCTGATTCATTTTAGCAGAAACATTACTTTGGGGATGAATGCGCATGAGTAATTTGTAAACCTAATACCTGTATCCCCAGCAGAGCCATTCCTAACTGGTAAGAAGCAAAGAAAAGGATGAATAATTAACACCAATTTAACACTTATGGAAACCAACTAACACTTAATTTAAATAACTTTAATTTGATCTTGTAATCATTATGATGGCTTTAAATGAGAATTGAACCACTAAATCAAGCAACTCAATATTTTTAGATAAATATATTCTTTTAGAAACATCTTTGCTAGCATATGATTTTTTCATTGTTTTCTCCAAAGGATAAAAATAATATTAAGAATTAAATAACATTTAAATTAGTCTCCCTTACTCAAGATACGTGTTTTCAATTACTATTTTCAGAAACATTTTAATTGTTATTTTCATTTGGCACTTAGTTCCACCAAGACAAGTAATATTATTTTATAGCAATATAACTTGACCATTGAAAAATCGCGATCTGGTCATATTCAAGCAAATTCCTAAGCACAGAAGAAGAACATATTTGTTTTCACTTTTTAATAGGTGTTTCACTCAAAGCCCTACTAAACAATGTTCTTGCCTGTGATTTCTCTCCAAGCTCTACTTCCTTCTCAGATCATAAATTGTTATTGAAAGACAGAAATGTGGTTTTTTTTTTTTTTGTAGACTAATGTGGGGGAGACAATAAATGAGTTGTGTTAGCAATAATGCATACAGAAATGTCAGAAAATGTAGGTTGCCTGTTAAAATATAAGACACTGAGTTAAGTTAAAATTTCAGGCAAACAAAACTTTTTTTGGAATAAGTATGTCTCCAATATTGCATGGAACATACTTGTAGTAAAGAAATTATTTGTGTGTTACCTGAAATTTGAATTTAACTGAACATTATTTGTTGTTGCTTTTGCTATACAGTATTCCCTTACTTGTTGCGGGTATTATGTTCTAGACCCCTAAGACAGGTGAAAATCCGCGAAGTAGGAACCTGACATTTATTTTAGTATTTACTGTACAGTACTGCAAAATCCCATGATATAGCGAAAAATCCATGATAAATAATTAAATATAATATTTTTTAAAATCCCGAGATACAGTGAGGCCATGATAAGTGAACCGCATTATAGAGAGGGACTACTGTACCTGATGACTTTTTGTATGGATGAACTGAAAACTTACTAATGGTGAGCTTCTAAGGTAGGGATTCCTTAAAGGTTTCTGTGATGGCTAAGGGATATTCATATAGCTAGAAATTATTATTTTTAGAAGTGTTTGTTGGGTTCTTTCTATTAACATGTGAATCAGTAGACAGAATAAAGAAAACAGCCCTCATCAATACAGTTAGACATCACCCAATTCATTCAGGACCTGAATAGAACCAAAAGCAGAGAAGGGAAGAATTTGTTCTCTGCCTCAGCTGGGATGTCTAGCTTCTATCCTCAGATATCGGCACTGCTGGTTGATGGACTTTTGTACTTGGACTCGGACTTAGCACCACTGCCTCCTTTGGTTTTCAGTATTTTAGGCTCAATCTAAATTATACCATTGGCTTTCCTGGCTCTCCAGACTCCATAATTATATCTTTTATTGGCTCAGTTTGCCTGGAGAACCCACAGTGCCTACATATCCTTCCCTTGTCAATGTTCTGATTATCAGTTTTGTAATCTTCAAAGCAACCCATTCTAACAGACTAATCTTGTTTCATATCTTCATAATTATAAAATATTGGTGAAGAAATAAAGTAAGACATTAAATTTACATTGCAATAGTTAGATTCCCATGACTTCTGCATAGTAGGGACTTCCTGTCTATGAAATAGTACAATATCCCAATTCTGTCTCCTAAGAAAAGAAAATACTCTCCCAATATTTTTGCAAATACTCAAACTTGTGTGCTTGTGCTTCAGGTCTCCAAAAATCCATCTTTGCTTTGTTTTATATCACACTTTTTTTTTAAACAAAAAAATGTTTGAGCTATCGATATCATAAATTTGACAAACAAGTAAAAATGTGTGATTTCAGTGGGGGAGTGGGGGGAAAGGAAATTGGGACAACTGTAACAGCATAATCAATAAAAATTTTTTTAAAAATGTGTGATTTCACGTTAGATGCAATACAGTTCACAAGGCATAGCATGGGGACTGAGTTACATTCTGAAGTAAAGCTACGCAGCAAGCATTGCCCTTTCGATGTTTTCCTAAAGTGGACTGACCCTTTCCTTTTTCCATGTAGTTCCAACAGTAGTTCTGAGAATATATTTTAAAATAAAAGTTTGCTTATAATTATTCTTGAGGAACAAAAGCAATAAATGCTTTTTTAAAGCCAACACATAAAGTTTATACTCAAGTGATGTGTGAGAAAACAATGTATTATGTTTTTGGTGACCCTTTGGACTCCAGTATCCCATGGCCCAAGTACCCTTAGCTATTGTTCAGTCATAAGGAGTTGAGAGGGAGAAGAAGATAAGGATGGGGACAGAGAGGAAGATATCTCCTTTTTGAAGCTGTAAAATAGTTACACACTTAACTGTAATTTTAAGAAAACTTTGACATTATTATCCAGGCATACCTCTTTTTATTTTGCTTCACTTAATTTCACTTTGAAGATATGGGTGTTTTTTTCTTTTTTACAAACTGAAGATTGTGGCAACCCTTTGACGAGCAAGTCTATTGGTGTCTGTTCCGACAGGTCTGAGGAGGGTTACATTTTTAGCAATCAAGTGTTTTTAATTAAGGGTTGTACTCTTGTAGACATAATTCTACTGCTCAGTTAATGGACTGCAGTATGGTCTGAACATAATATGTATATGCATTGGGAAACCAAAAAAACTTTTTGACTCACTTCATATTATTGTGCTTGCCTGGGACAAAACCTGCAGTATCCTTGAGGTACACCTGTATTCTCAATCAAATAATAACAGGAATTCTATGGAAAAGTAAAAAAAAAAATCTGAGACTATATGAAGTTTATAAAGTTAAATCCTGAAGACTTTTTAAGACTTCTGATACCTCTCTTATGGCATTTCAGTGACAAGACTAAACACAGCTCAAACCCTTCTCACCAATCCCTGCCTGTAATAATCTCTACTATGTAGATTTCTCACTCTGAAGGCTCAAGAGCATCACTGGTAACATATGGCAGAGGACTGCCATGTCAAATAGGAACAGAGGTGCTCAGGTAAACTGGAGTCCCAACATACAGTGCAGAGTTAATACATGTGCACCTATGAATAAGACCTGAGAAATGTCAAGGCTTGTTTGGGGACATTTAGAGCTCACTGAGGCCCTGAACATGCAGCATGAGCCTGGCAAAATAATTTTTCGGGAATTTTATGTAGATTCTAATGTTAATGCATTGCATGTTGTGTAACATTTATAATGACATTAGTAATTTCAGATTTTATATGAGAACATTGAAGTATGTTCCCATGGATAATAAGAAAAATTTTAAAGACAAATTCCACATTTTTAAGGATTTTAGAATAATTGTTTTTACTTTAAGATATGCACTATTCAGGAGAAGTCCAGTTTAAATGCTCCAGGGCAACATTTCTCATTCTGACACAACTGAACTTGAGGCAAGAAAATACTTTGAGGCAAGTATGATGATCAAAAATGTCCCCAGGTAGTGCCAAAAGTTCCCATGGTTAGGGGAGAAAATTGTCCCAGGTTGATAACCTCTGATCTAGAAAATAAGCAAAACGAGAACATTACTTATTTAAAATGGTGTAATTAATATTTTTAGAACAGTTTTAGGTACACAGCAAAATTGAGTGGAAGGTGTAGAGGTTCCCCCAATACTCTCTGCCCCACCCAGGTACATCCTCCCCTCACTGTCAACATCCCACCAACAGAGTGGTACTTTTGTTACAATTAGTGAACCTACATTTGACACATCATTATCACCCAAAGCCCATAGTTTACATTAGGGCTCATTCTTGGTGCTGTACGTTCAGTGGGTTTGGGCAAACTAGCAATGAATGACATGTATGCACCATTATAGATTGACAACGAGTAGCTGTACTGCTATAAAAGTCCTCTGTGCTCTGCCTGTCTCTTCCCACTGTCCCCCTCTGGCAAACTCTGTTTTTTTACTGTCACCATAGTTTTGCTTTTTCCATAATTTATATAATTGGAAACATGCACTATGCAACCCTTTCAGGTTGGTGGTAAGAGATGACATCTGCCTTCAAGTTTCACATCATTAAGTATGACATTAGCTGTGTATATTTCAGATTTTTTTTATCATGTTCAGGCAGTGCCTTCTATGCTACATCTGCTGAGCATTTTTATCACAAATGGGTGGTGAATTTTGTCAAATGCTTTTTCTGGTCTACTTATATGGTTTATGTGATTTTCTTTTTTTTTTATTCTGTTCATATGATTAGTTAAATTATTTTTTTCATGTTGAACCTACCATATATACTATAGATAAATCCCACTTGGTCTTGGTGTGTAATTCACAAAGATGAGGTATCTACACAGTGAATCTCCCCAGTGTTTCCAGGTTCCCTCCCTTAGGTGGGACAGGATGCTAAGAGTGGACTAGAGTTGGGTATTTCCCATCACCCAGATCATTCAGTCTCTTGAAATTACCTAATAACTGAGGCTCTGGTAAAATTCTGTGGAGAACAGGCCTTAAGAAGAGTATGCTTGGGCGAATTTCAAAATGATTAATTTTCCTACTAGAAGCCCAAGGAGATTTTTCTCTGATATTTACTGTGATAATTTGGTCAAGCTCTTAGGGGTTAAAGACAAAAAGTGTTAGGGCCTTCAATGACTGGGTTCTTCTGGGATTTTTTAACTTTCGGGCTTGTCCACACTGAGCCCTGGCAATTAATCAATTATAGATCAGGTTTCCTACCCCAGCCCTGACTCCCATGGAGGTTTCTGCTCCTGGGTTTGTGCCCAGGTGAGCTTTGATTTTCTGTATCTGCCTATGTGTCTCTTTCATTTTGGAGGCAGCAGTTTTACCTGTGACCTCACTTCTCTGACAGGTTTAAGAAGAGTTGTCGAGTTTTCCATTTGTTCAGTGTTTTATTTGTTGTTAAGATTAAGTACTGATTTCCAAACTTTGTAAATGCTAGACCAGAAGCCTGAAGCAAAGGTTTCAATTACTTTTAAATGTTCATTTATATGTTTTATAAAGCAAATGCATCATTCCTTTTTCTCACAAAATAAGCAATAGAAGGCATTAGTTGAAGACATGAGGATATTTGGGTCTTTACTCTTAGACAGGGAATATGTTTTTCTTTAGTACTTCACGGAAAGCCGCTTCTTCCCTGTGGTAGCAGGAATTAAGATTAAGTTACAACATCTTAAAATTTTTAAATGACTACACTTTACAAACATTACTTAATTTTTCATTTATACTGTGAAGTAAATATATGTTATTAGAGCAGAGTTGTTTTTAGAAAAATAATATGTTATGGGATTGAGTATATTGTTCAACAGGGGATCACTATTTAGGGCATTTTATATTAAAGAATAGTTATATAATGGCACAGTAATTTTCGGAGTTGTATTCTAATAGTATGCCTGAATTTTAGTACAACCAGAAAATATAACAACAGATGTTTCAGTATTATTGAATATAAAATTATTTCTAAGTGGTATTTATCACTTAATTAAAAGGTATTCAGAAGCAAAACCTAATTATTTTAATTATAAATTAAATTTTATACATGATTTTAGGATCTAGAATTCATTTGTAGGTATTCACAAGCAACAAACTTTGTCGACTCTCACCTATGCTGAGAAAATTATAGTTGCTATTCATTTTATGTTGCCTTTGTTTTTTACAAATTAAAAAATGCAAAACAGTTTGCTTGTAAAGACATGTCAGCCAATAAATTACTTTATTTACGTTGTTTAAAATGTTACGAAGAATGCCTGTCAGCTTTTCCAATATTATGTTCTTGCAACCTTATCCACACTATGGTTTTTAGTTTTAAAAAATAATTTTCCAAAAAAACTGTTAACAATCCACTGTTTAAAATGATAACTTATTTGAACAAGTGCCTACCTAGCTATTTTCTTAAAGATTTCTCAGAGAAACTTGTTCCACATAACTAGTTAAATCACAACAGATATTTAAAAGAATAACAAAAAACATTAGTTCCTTTAAAAGCTTCATGACAGGCCAACACTAAAACACTGTAATAGTTTTAAATGGCCAACTCTACAGAATTTCTTTTATTTTAATATACTCACTTAGACTACCATCTAAAATCATTCTAGTATAAAATGGTTAATCCTTATAAAATTATGCATTCATTTATTTAGCAAATATGTTTCTACTTTAATTAAATAACACAATTAAAATATGAGTAAATATATTTTCATAAAGTAAAATTCTAAAGGTGTCCATGATTCTATAATTTTACTCTATTAGCAAAGTATCCATTGCAAAAGGCTTTTGTAATGTAGCCTATAAGTAAATATGAAGTAGTTTGCACAGTTCTTATTCTTACTTTATGGACCCTTTCTTCCAAAAAGACACAAGCTTAAATTAAGTCACCTAAAAATGATGACATGGAATCTCTGTGGAGCTTTAAAACATAAAATGTCAATTTCAGATAAAATGCATTAATCTATAAGCACGAGATCAGGATAACAATTCTTCACTTCTGGCTAATTCAACTATATGAATGGGTGTGTAAGAATCTCTATGCAAAGTATCACTAATTTAATTATAATAATTGAAAAAGTAGTCCTAGGAAACAGGGATGAGTGATATCTGCCTGGACACTTCACAACATTTTCATTTTCATAACATGATAGATAATCATATAATAAAATTTTAAATTAAATTTAGATAAAGAAGATTCAACTTTAAATGGAGTTGTACTTTGGAAAAATAAATACACTAGAGACTTTACATGACACCTAGATAAAGAATTAAATGTTTACTAAAATTTTTACTATTCCATAGTATAAAAATATTTAAACCATAAGATAATATTTTTTAATTGTGCTACTATTCTTAAAGAGAAAAATACTTATTAAAATGCCATACAAACTATAATATAACTAATAAAATGTTCAGTAGCATGCACAATAAATTGCTGCTTTATCAAAAATAGTTTAAAAATAAAATGAAAAAAGATTCTATTTATAATAGCAACAAGATATGTGAAGCATTTCAGAATTACTTTGATAAATAACATATCTTATGGAAATGTAAAGATACTGCAAAAGTCTGTAGGGGAAAGTTAATACAAATTAATAAGTAAATGAATGAGCACATCAGTTTTAGTCTCCTCTATGAACTTCAAGGATCTGCCTTAGATGTTAGTACAAAACACAACATCTCTAATTTACATTTTTGATTATAAACTTCACTTTATTGGATAATACCTTATGTTAAGATTATTTTCTTTCTAAGTAAAAAATTAAATATTTAAATTAAAATATGTTTGTAAACTACAAAAATCATATGGAATGCTAATGAGAAATTTTAAAAATATGAAATTTTGCGATTTGCACAATGTGGGTGGACCTAGAGGAGTATTTTGCTGAATGAAGTATGTCAGACAAAGAAAAATACCATAGGTGTTTCACTTACATGTGAAATCTAAGAAACAAAGAAATGATCAAACAAAACAAAAACAGGCTTATATTTACAGAGACCAAACGGATGGTTGCCAGAAGACAGAGTGTTGGTGGGGGATGAGTGAGAAAGGTGAAGAGGAACATAAACAATATTGTAATAAGTTTGCATAGTGACAGAGGATTACTAGACTTAGTGTAGTAATCACACTATAAAGTATTTTAATATTAAATTACTATATTGTATGTACATCTGAAACTAAAATAATATTGAATACTAACTATACTGTTTTTAAAAATCATATATAATATTAAAATGAAAATTGCAGTGTTGGACAAATGTTAGATATATCAAACACAGAGTTGATTCTCTTAATATTCAAATATCTCTAGCAAAAATGAAGGTGTGTTCCTGACTGGTGTGGTTCAGTTGGTTAAGTGTCGTCCTTCAAATCAAAGGGTCGCCAGTTCGATTACCTGTCAGGGCACATACCTGGGTTGCAGGCTCAGTCCCTGGTTAGAGTGAATATGAGAGAGATAACTGATTAATGTTTCTCTCCCTCTCTTTCTCCCTCTCTCCCTTCCTTTCTAAAAATAAATAAAATCTTTAAAAGAAATTAAAAATAAAATTAAAGATAAAAACGTGTCTCAGTACAAAATTATCCAGCATTATGACTACGCATTCCAACAAAGGATAATTACAAATCTGGGATAAGCTTTCAATTCCATAGTAACCTAAAACTGAAAATTAAAGCAACAAAAGATATGAGACAGTAAATGAGCAAAGAGTAGTTGAGAACGGGGCTATAAAAAATAAATATATTTTTAGGCAATTGGCAGAAACAAATTTGTCCATAATTGGAAAAGCCCGGTTTTCAAGATGCACCGTCATGTAATTGCCATTCTCATTGTTACTGTAGGTAGTTAACTCAGTATTTATAAGAAAGAGAAGCAAAGCAAATTAGACATTGAGCTTAATAAATTGGGGATATAAGCCTGTTTGCTTCGTGGGGAAACTGTAGCCTCACATCCCCGGCGATCATAGCCTTACTCCACCAAAGGGATTAACCCTCCTTCCTTCACCTTCTCCAGAACTGGTTTGTTGGAGGTTACAAGGAGGTGCTGGAGCATAGAAGCTTGTCAGCGTAACTAGGGGGTGGACCCATTACAAGCTCATGAAAGCTTGAGAAGTTGATTGTTTCTCTTGATAAAGCACCTGCTCCATCCCAAATCTAAACTAATATAATCTAATCCCAGAGGAATAAAGAAGCTCTCTCTCTCTCTCTCTGTCTCTCTCTCTCTCTCTCTCTCTCTCTCTCTCTCTCTCTCTCTCTCTCCCCCGACGTGCATTCACACTTACCCTCCCACCTGGAAGCACATAACCATATGAGCGTACCAGCCACCAGGGCCCCAAGCAGACTGCATGGGTTCCCAAAAGACTGCGTGTGAATATGAAGCAGAAACTCTGGACACTGGCTTTTGTTGTGGCCTTGCTAAAGACATGACTGGACTTCTTCCTTGGTGGGCTACATGGAGAGGAGACACAAGGACAGCCTTCCACCCAAATAAACCATATTGCCACACCACAGTCTCTATGCAGGGGTCCTAGTAATGCTTTCCTCACAATGCCATGGAAGAAACTGATTTCCACAGGCAACATCATCTGGGGTTTATCAATTTTATGAATCTTTTCTGTGAACCAAATTTTGCCCTTACTGCTTATCGCTAGTGTATGTGTGTTTTCTATTTCATCAATGCATGCTTTTGTTTTTAATATTTTCTTTCTTTCTTCCATGTAATAAAATAATGAAATTTTAGGTGGGTGTGAAATTTCTAGTTGTATAGTTTTTATTGCAGTGTAACAAAACACTACAAACTTAGTGTCTTAAAACTACGTCCATTTATCAACTTATAGTTCCATAAGTCAGAAGTCTGGGCCAAAGCACAGATGAGTTCTCTGCTGGGGGTCTTACAAGGTTCAAATCAAGTTGTTGATTGAACTTCATTTCTTCCTAGAGACACATGGGAATCATTTTCCTCTAAATTCATTCCTATTATTGGCCAAATTCAGCTCCTTGCAGTTGTAGAATTAAGGTATGCATTCACTTGCAGGCAGGTAGCTGGAATCTATTACCCACAACTATAGACTGCCCCATTCCTTATCATGTGACCCCTTCATCTTCAAAGCCAGCAAAAAATGAATCTCCTTTTTGTGGGGTTTCTCTCATGCTTTAACTCTGTCCTTCAGAAATAGTCCTCTTTAAAGACTAACCTTATAGGTTAGATACACCTAGGGTAATTTCCCTTTCTTAAAGTCACTGTACCATATAACCTAGTCACTGGTGTTACTAGCCCATTAGATCAGAATATTCCACACAGGGATTGTACACTGTGGGGTGGGAATCTTTGAGGGCAACCTTGGAATTCTGTCAACCACACTGGTTAACGTCAAATAAAAGGAAAAATGCTTAAAATAAAATTTTAAACTAAAAATAATACCATGAACACATGCACTCATATCACTGAAATTAATTGCATCGAAAAGTTCAGTTTTCATTTGTAAATAAGATTTTTTTCTGTTTTCCTATTTCACTACAATAATCTTTAACAATCATAAATTAAATATTTTATGAAACCTTTCTTCCAACATTATTGTAGACATTTTCAAGTGTTATGATATCAATGTGCTTACAAATTTTGACTAATAACCTCTACATAAGAAAAATGAAAATAATTCCAATTATGTTAGTTAAGAATAACCCATTTGTGGAATTTAATCTTTGAATGCAAATCGCATCTTTTTTTTAGCATAGACACATTTTGCTATATCAAGGGGGGAGAAGTTGATATTGCAAAACTAAAGTGATAAAACCACTTGTAAGAAAAAGGAAAATATTATTTTTCCTCTTTGATTTTTGGTAAATCTAAATTTTTCATATTTGATTTTATTTCAAATGAAAGCATTTCTGTCTATTTACCTCTCAGTTGCATATGCCATTCATTTTGATTAACATTAAGCCCAAGGCTGACTTCACTCAGCCCAACCACACTGCTTCTGGTGGTCTTCTCCACCCAACAATTAGGCTGCAAGGAATTGATACTCATCTTTTTTTTAACTAAAGGGAAACAGTTGGAAAGGCAGAAGCGGGTTGAAATCCTACTGCAATGTGAAGCCAAATATGTGACTTTTTTTTTTTTTTTTTAACTGTGTGGTTGCCTCTCACTTGCGCCCACAACTGGGGACCTGACGTGCAACCTAGTAATGTGCCCTGACTGGGAATCGAACCAGCGACACTTGGCTCGCAGGCCAACGCTCAATCCACTGAGCCACAGCAGCCAGGGCTTTTTTCTTTATACATTATAATCAATCACATGAACTAGTGTTCTCTTCCATTAAACAGAATTAAAAAATGAATCTCTATTGATATATCACAGAACATTTATCACCATGTACAGATTTTTACTTTTTCCAATGATTTTCATCATTGCTTAAATCCCTGCTATTACAAATGGAAAGAAAAAAAAACATGAGCTAGAACTGCAAACAAATCTTAACTGCCATTTTGAAAAAATAGTCATTTGAATGGTTTTGAGGAAAAAGTGTTTTACTAAAAGCTTAAGAACATGGAATGTTGTCAAAGCATTCTTACAGTAATTATATACAAAGAATAAACTTTCAGCAGAACCTATATACAACTTAATTATTTTGAAAGTGATGAGAGACTCAATATTCTGTAAGTAAAGGGATAATCAATTTTCCCCTTAGCAAGATAATTAGTTGCTCTTGCTTTTAAAATATAAAAGTATTATAGAAAGGCAATTAATTGCTTTCTTTACCTGAAATTACTTCCTGATCACCTAGTTAATTTTAGTTGAGGAGAAGCCAAATGGGAAGAAATGGAAATTATAACACCCACATACATTAACAGAAATGTGATATAGCAGGGGTGTTATTAAAATGTGTGTTTCTTATTTTCCTTTTTAATTAACTTGTGTTTCAGACACAGGATTTTTATTTTAAAGTAACATCATTCATTAGAAAAAAAGAAAGGAAAAAAATAAGAAAAGAGCCAATGCACAATTCAAATAAAGGCAACCAGAGATAAAAATAATGGTGTTATTTGAGTATTTGGTTTCAGCACTTAACTTGAATTTTTAATGTGGAAGTATTTTATGTTAACTATGTTTACTGTATCAAATATTGCTACACTTGATATTATTGTTTTATTTTCCAGAAAACAGTGACTATACTATGTAACAAATCTTATATGAATTTTTATTATTTCTTTAGAGAAATCACATTAGGCCTTATGTCATCTGAGTGAAAATGTCAATCACAAAATATGTTCATAGAAAGCTTTTAAATAACTATAGATAAAGAACTATAAGTAATTTGCTTTATAAAAACTACACATGGGCCTGGCTGGTGTGGTTCAGTCAATTTAACATCAGCCTGAGAACCAAAATGTCACCAGTTCGATCCCCAGTCAGGGCACATGCCTGGGTTGCAAGCCAGGTTCCCAGCTGGGGGAATGTCAGAAACAATCGATTGATGTTTCTCTCTCACATCAATGTTTCTCTCCCTGTCCTTCTCCATCCTTTTCCCTCTCTCTAAAAATAAATAAAATACTTTTTTAAAAGACTGCACACATATAAAATATACAGTGTTATCTAATGCAAATATATGTTTAGTATTCAGACTTTGTGCTTTCACTTTAGTAACAAAATCTTACCTTGTTCAATATAATATCACTTTACAGCACATCAGCCATGTAGCAGAAATTTTAACTAATTTATATTTTGAAATCTCTCCTAAATTTAAATCTGTAAGAAATTTTGACCTTAATGTTCTCCACTTCATTTTGTCAAATGGACGTAAACTTTATGGTTTTGTGAAAGAATCAAGGACCTGAGTGGAATTGATAAATATAATATATATGTTTCCACACAGATGCTTCAGAAATTTGATTTGTGTGCTTAAAGAAAGAATTCTAAAAGACAATTACAACACTGCTCTTCAGGCCATCAGCAGCAGTGTGGTGCTGCATCAGTTCAGACTGGGTAGTGCTTTTGCCCTGAGGTTATTAAATATTTTGAATTATCATCATTTGTAGTGCCACCCAAGATAATGAATCTAGGTGAACATCATTCATAGACATCTTCCTGTTGGTAATAATCGCTAACATACGCATCATCGTTTTGTCAAATTGTTAATTAAGGGATTATATGACAAAATCACTTATCATTTCAGAAATTCAATATAATATTCTCTAATATATGTGGCCATTTTACATAGTTTCATTAGGGAGGGAGGTTTTTATTTATAACTCATTGTATTGATCAATGTAATATTGGAAGCACTTAGTTTGTGGGAAAACCACTCTTCTGAATGTTCGGTACTATTTGCTAGGTTTTATTAAGTTCACAATAAATTTCAAATGTCATAAGAGGTTCTGATAATGAAACAAATAATTTTAGGAAAGGAAAGAAAAATAGCTCATTTAACCAAATGCATTTAGAAACAGAGAAGAATTTTATATTTTTGAAAATTTTGTGAGAATATTTAGAGTCAAAGACTTTAGAATCAAAAGTACCACTAAGCTGCGTGTCACCAAAGGTCATTCCTGATGTTCTTTGTTTTCCTAATTAGCCCTAGTACTCAATATTTCCCTTAATCTAGTTAAATATTGTTTTACAACATCAGGGGAAATTTGACTAAATAATCTTCATTTTAGTTCTAATATCACATACACACAAGAACACACATAGAGTTACTAACACCTAACTGACAAAAAAGAACATTGCAATATCTAGCATGTACCATATTGTCATCTTAAGGAGATAAGGCACAGAAATAGATTAAAACAAAATACCTGGTGCCCTGATGGGCTTTGAATTGGAGGCTTTAATTTTACTTTTTTGTTAGTATTTCTTTATTTTTTAAAATCACTTTTTATTGTTATTCTATTACAGTCATCCCAATTTTTTCCCCTTTTCCCTCCTCCACCTCACCCCACCCTCTGCTCCCACAGATTTTAGTTTCAACTCAGCCATGGTAAGAGACAGGATCAAGTAGGGAAAAACATATTTATGAAGTTGTAAGCATTGGGGTAGGTACTTCATTAGAGATCTTAGTGACCCACGTAGAAGAGATCTTGCCTTCCATAACATTTCAAAATTATAAAATTTAGCTTTTAAGTAAAAAAAAATCTAAATTTTTTCTATTTTGAATATTTTATGCTTAGTCAATGAGCATCTTCCAAAATTAATACTACTATGACATTTTTGAGAAATTATTGTATTAGAGAGATAAGAAGAGTACAGAGTAAGCACTCAATGTACATTGTTAAATATTCATATGAATAGTATAATTTACAATTAATAAGTTATAAATACTAATTTCAAAAGAGTCTTAAAATAGCAATTAAGTCCCTTTATTTTAATTTATAATAGAATTATTGAATGTCATTTGATTCCTTCCTTAATAAATATTATGGCATAACTTTTAAATTTTAGCAACTTTATTCTAATATATTCTTTTTATTATAAATTATTTTCAGTTAATTTAGGATATTTCTGTTATCTAAATTTACACCAAAAAGTTCACATGCCACCAAGTTGTCTTAATTCACTCATGTAAAATGATTTGGAATTGTTAAAAAAAAACATATATGAAAAACTAGGCCACCCACGGACTAACCAAACACCAGCTTATTCATTCATTCAATAGTTTACTTATTCACAAAATTCTTTCATAATGCCTACATTCTAGGGAAGTAAACACACAATAAATAAAACTTATTAATAAATATAATTTACACAATTTTAGAAAATATTTTCGTGTGAGAGTGGAGATCACAGAAAAGTTAAGGAGATCGAGAGTACTAGCAACTGGGCAGTTCATTCTTTTCATTCAGGAATCCAAAAAATCTGTTAGTCAAGGTCAGGGAACAAGCGGGTGGACAGGAGGAGACAGAATCTCAAAATCCGTTTTCAACATACATACATGCAATAAATGAAATACCACAAGCATTGATCTTAAAGAACTAACTTTGAACTAAATAATTTTTCAATGAAAAAAAATTCCATGAGAATTTTTTATGATTATTACTCTTCAGTCGAATGTGCCACCAAACATAAAGGTTGTAAGTCTTATGTTATAATTTATCTAAGTAGCTGGCATAATTTTATATGCTCCCCAGTAAATACAGTGACAGTATTCTGGTTTATGAAGCCTGATGGAAAAACTAGGTGATGGGAGAAGAAAAACAGGAAGGAAGAGGAAGAAAATAATTGGGAATCTTCCAGGAAAGTTAGGCTTTAAAAATATATACTGTCTTATTTTATGTTTTAAACATAAACTCAAGACTTTATAACGAATAAAAGTATTGTAGACATTGGCAGTCTGGACAAAGAACCCCGAATAGCAAATTAATCATTGTCCCAAAGGCAGTGCATTCAATCAAAGGAAAAAACGTTTCCCTTCCCGGAACTCGTATGAAATAATGTCTTGGTCTCCTTAGACATTTTTATCTTGCTTTATAAAAAAGTTTTGATGCTCTTACAAAAAAAAAAAAAAAAGTAGGACTCAAGATCATTAAAAAGAAGATTTAATATAAGTTAGAGTGTTTTCTATAAATCAGGTGAGGTTCTTGCAAGAATATGTCACATTAGTAGAGGCAGCTTTAACATCAATATTTTGATTGTCACCTGAAAAATTTTGGAGACTTCGGTTAGCATTACTGTTAGGAAAAACCTTGAAAGAAACTGTGTTGAAACAAAGTGCTCTCTTCTAAAGGAATGGATAGAAGGGTGAGCTATAATTAAGAGTTGAGGGATTAAATTTTAGTTAAATTAAAAATACATATTTGTTTAAAAAGGAACTTAATTTTAAAAGTTTAAGATTGCTTAAATATACTTTTGTAGGAAAATCAGTTTCTGGAATATTTTCTAGGACATATGACAGTCGATAAGTAGGCATTACAAGTGAAATTTACTGTCCAAAATTAAATTCTCCAGAGTAGCAGTTAAATAAATAACTTGAGAAGATCTTTCAGAATGATTCTGGGACTTCGGCTTTTGCTGACAGGAAAAATGATGAAAAAATCATTAAGGACATTATGCTTTTCAGAGCATGAGATCTTTGGGCAACATCTACATTTTCACAAATTACCAATTTGTAACAATTTATGGTTACAATATGTGTTCTCAGATCTTCAGAAAGCAAGAATTTATGGGATTTATGCATAAACCCTCTTTTTAAAGACACAATGTAAATATATTTTTAGTGAGGAAAATACCATATTTTATTTAATCCATTACATTGCTACAAACACACACATATGGATGTATGTTTGTGTATTGGTATATGTACTTAACTTATATTTCTTGTATATAGAAAACGTGATCTGCTTATGAGTATAGAACTCAACATTTTTTAAAAATATATAAACTAGCATTGGATTTTTTGCAATACTTAGCTTCAATTTAACTTCTTTAATGGGTTTAAAATCCATTTCAATTTTTGGCAATTCTGGAAGGTTTGTAGAGGAATCACTTTCTCTTGTAATTATAGAGATATATTTCTTATCTTCCTATGAAGTTTAGCACTGTACACATAAGAATTTTTCATTCAACCTATTATTATACTCAACCCATTGAGTTTCTTTCTTGTTACACTGACTGCTTTTCCTAAATGTTTTTAATTATTCATCTTCTATTTTTGCAGAGGTTGCAGATTTAAAATATTATTAATCCAGGTATATTTCCTTCCTCCAAATTAATTATTCATTTTCCTTTTTCAATACTAATGAAAATGTTCCTGACTTTCACAAATTTTTTAATTTTTTTATTTACCAATTAAAAAAACCCTGTTTTCCACCTGTCTTCTTATGATTAGTAGCCCTCTACATTGTTTATTGCTAAATAGGAAAAAAAAAAAAACTACACGTTAATGATGTTCTGTACCCATTTTCACAAAATATGGTGATTTTTTTCTGCATAGTAATTGAAAAAAATCTAAAATTGATATCTCATAAAGATTTTTTATAAATATCTAGCAGTTTTTATGAATAATAGATACGGATGCATGTATAATAATTGTATTTTAGCAGGTTTTATTACCTTCCCATTTTTACTGTTATAATGGACTCTTGGCTCTTCTAACAGATTCAGTCGTACTTAATTGACTAATTAAAAACTTAATTTATTTTAATCCTTAAATTACCAAAATTTAGCCAGTGGGAGTCCCTTTTAGTTACCATAGCATACATCTTTGAGAGAACCCTTAGCTTTTTACCCAAAAATAACTGTTTTAATTCATCTTATTCTTCTATGTTCAAATGCCTGGCATTCTCCCCAATTATTCTGTATTATTCTCTTTTATTTCCTGACCACCTTTGAAGTTGGGTGAAGGTCATATGATTAGTTCTTGCAAATATATTGTGAGTGAAAGTGATGTGGATGCTCATGGGGTAATGATTCTAAAAGTCATATGCAGTTAAGATGATACTGGTATTATACAATAGAAGGACATATCCTGGATTCCTAAGTCACCAAGTCAAGGTGATCCCAAATCAACCTTAGAAGAAAAAAGTGTGTTAACACCTGATATTTTATGGTTTATATTCAATAAAAATTGCATTGTTAACATAGAAAATGAGTTGAAATCATCAGTGAGTACAGGAGAGAAAAAGATGCTGAAACTATTAAAGAAATAAAACTAGCACAACGTTCATTATTATAGATGGATATTGGATACAGGGACTAAGGAACAGAAGACTGCCAGTGTTTGTCAGGTACAGAATACAACAAAAAAAGTAGAAAAATCTTCAAAGTTGCAACACAGACCATTTCCTTGGGATGAAATAAACAGATCTGCAAAATGAACCACATTCTATGTCAAATGAACTAGCAAGATTGAGGCAGATCATTACTAATTCTTTAATGGGTAGAATTTCAAAGATACAGAAATAATTCCTCAAGCATACAGGTAGCAAAAGAAAACCCCATTTCATTCAAGATGATTTTGTAGATTTGCTTTTTATAACATTCTCCCCGTTCCAACTATCAAAAAAAGTCATAATTATCCTCAGGAACAACATTAAGGTCTCTTGGAATAAAGTCACACAGCAGTACACAGAGGCTGAAGCCATGGACCTGATGTTCTGGCTTGGGAAGCAGGCATAGGCACTGCTCTAGTATATCAGGGTCTAGAAGAATGTCAGATTTTTCAGGTCCAGGTGAACTTCATTAAAATTAGATCGGGGGTTGTATTGACTTCCTTTAGAAAGCCATATATTTCTCTGGACACAGTCCAAGATTATGATTTCATAGCTTGGGTATGTATTTTTGTGAGAGAGGAGCAGAAATTGTCACAAAGAGATCACTTGGACCATGTTGCAATATCACACCTGACAAGAGATTTAAGCTGCTTATAAGTTGGTTCCTCTCTGGAGCCTGGAAGTGTAAGTGAATGCAACAACAAAATAGAATGGTAGAGTTAGG
Organism: Furipterus horrens; assembly: GCF_987537825.1. NCBI lineage: Eukaryota > Metazoa > Chordata > Mammalia > Chiroptera > Furipteridae > Furipterus > Furipterus horrens. The sequence continues at coordinate 17,840,265 of NW_028327171.1, forward strand.
CAAGCGTAGGGAGAGAAAATGAAGTGATTATAAAATAAGTCTACTACATTAGAACAGAAGAATTAAGAAAGACAGCAACAGAAAAAATAAATGAACAAACAAAACAGGAACAGACTCATAGATACCGAGAGCAAACTGGTGGTTACCAGATGGGAGAAGGTTAAGGGACCAAGTGAAAAAACGTGAAGAGATAAAAGAGTAAAATTGTCAGTTACAAAATAATCATGAGAAATAAAGTACAGCACAAGGAATATAGTCAAAAATGTGATAATTATGTATGGCACCATGTGAGTACTAGACTTCTGGGGAGCATCAGTACATAAGTTATATCAATGTCTAACCACTATGCACTTGAAATTAATAATATAATACTGAATATTAAAATTGAAAATAATTTTCTAAAGAAAGACAACCAAAACAAGTAAAAATTAAAATAAATAATAGTGAGACAATTTAATTCAGGACCTTGAATGCAAAGAATAAAACAATGTCAATTTTATTTTAAAAGAAGTATGTTTAAGAATATCAAAATAAACACAAAAATATAGTTAATATTAAGACATCATATAAACCATAGACTGATATAACTTTTATGTGAGTTTTGAACTAATTAGAGATACATAATAAATTGAAACATTTGAACCAAAAGGTTTTATTATTCTCTATAGAAAGATCCTATCCATCATTTGGTTTTCTCCAATGGTGATATGTTATCAAGACCAAGAAATTGTAATTGACATAATAAAATTCATTGCACTATAGGACTTAATAAAATTTTAACAGGTTTTGTGTGTGTGTGTTATATCTTCATGTATATTTTATAGCTTTTACTCACATGTATAGTTTTTAAAATCTCCACTATATTCGACACAGAACTGTTCCCTCACCACAACGAAGTTCCTTCATGTTACCCCTCTCTAGGTACAATCTTCTTGCTATCCTCTAAACTCTGGCAACTACAAATATGCTTTCTATCTCTGTAAATTTTTCATTTTAAGAATGTCATATAATGGAATCATACAGTATGTAATTATTTGATAATGTCTATGGAAGGGTTCAGGCATCTATTTTGTTGATATGGATCCTAATAAGAATTTGGCTGCCAAACTTTGTGGTTGTGCTTCCTGAATCCTCAACTTTCTGACCATGCCAGATGCAAGAGATCCCATGGTGGACTATATGGATTTCTGTTTTACTTGGGAAAATCTGAAAGTTTCATATAGAGACTAACTCTTCATGCATTATAACAATTGTGTGTATCATGACAACTCATTGACTTAAATTAGTTTCTGCTTTAACTACCTAGGCTTTCAAATGGTCTCCAGGGATCTCTATGCTCATACTCTTGTGTTATCCTCTCCTCTTGAATATTCATAGGGCTTGTGACTTACTTCTAACTTACTGAATACTGCAAAGGTTATGGAACATCATTTCCGTGATTATGTTGCATAGAATGTTAATTTCGATCTTTCCTGCAGGTTATTAATTTCTCCTTCACTGGCTTTGATGAAACACATTAATAGATATGAGTTGTTATATGAAAAGCCCATATAACAACAACTAGCAAAAGCAGAGGTTCTCATTTCAACAATCTACAAAGAACCAAATTATTCTAACAGCCACATCAACTTGGAAGCAGATCGTTCCCCAGTAGAGATCTGAGGGAAGACCACAGGCTCAGCCAATACCTCTGACCCTAAAGGGAAGTACTCATTTAAGTAATACCAGACTCCTTTCACACAGAAAGTGTGAGATAATAAATGTATTCTGTCATAAACTGTCAAGTTGGTGGTAATTTGTTACACAGCCATGGATAACCAATACACACATATCTATTTTTCATTATACAAATTTATCATCAATAACATAAATTATTTCATGGCATCACTTTGAATGGCTAATTATAAAATTTATTTATTTTCCTGTTACTTCCCTAGTGTCATACAGTTGTTGCCTGTTGAATAACCTCCCAGTTTTATTCTCTATCCCGGGGAAAAGACACACACATACACTTGCACACACCTATTGCTCTAACATTTTAAATTTGTCATTATGATTCTTCTACATATAGCAACCTGAAGAATATTCTAGTCCCCCTTATAGAATATAATAAAATATTCTAAGTAACCTTTACTTTGTAGGTCAAAATAAGCATCAGGTCAACACCTTGTGGCTATCTTTAAACTTTGAATTGTTTCCTGATAACTATAGTACTATCAACTACAATGTTCATGAAGGCCAAATATTTTTAAAAGCCCTGTTGCTCAAATTAAATTTTACCATCTGAGCAGTCTTACTATAAATATTGATAAATGTCAGAAAAAAATAAGTTATCAATTTGTCAGATATGCATAGGATTTTAAAAACAAATATTTCTAAAATATGAGCAACATATACACCAAAGCTTATTATTTTATTAAAATATTTAACATTGAAACAATGATAGATAGTGGAATGGCAAAGTAATGAGTTACAGAATTGTTTACTAAATGCTTCAAGTATGAATTAGAGTTATTGCATCACACTTCTTAGAGGAACAAATGCTTGATGATCCAGCACCAGTGTGAAACTTTCTATTTGATAAACATATTTTTTATTTATTTTCATTAACTTCTTATATTTTTAGCCTTAACTGGTAACATATTGAACATGTGTTTGGATATGTTGTCAGGAAAAAAAAATGATTTTATCTCACTGCAAGGTTAATTTACATTCTGAAACTAAGGAATTAATTTATTTGAATATGTTTTGATTATTTTTTGACAACTAAAAATGCTTATTTTGAGTTCTTTTGAGATATTCATCTGGATGTTTGGTTGTGTAACAAAATAATTAAGCCTTTTCTAAAATAAAACTGTCAATCAGCATTAGCTTTTATATATTGATGTAATTTTTCTGGTTTCAGAATAATGCTTTAGAAATATATGCCTGTATTACCTTATTCATCAATGGTTTTCCTTCCATTTCCCCCAGCATGTTTACAAACAAAATCTATTTTTATTACATTTCCCTGGGTCTTGTTTGTGCACTTGCAAATGTCCATTAACTACCAATATGTGTCTGGATATGTGCTAGTTGCTAAAGATAAATATATACAAAGCAACAGCAAAATTTATGAGGCATTTCTCATAAATAGTTAAGTTTAATTAAAATACAATCAATATTAATAAATTAAACATATAACTTTAAAAGTAGAACACCAAAATATGTAGAAGAAAAATAGAAGGAATCAAATAATATAGCTAAGAGTTGAAATAACTGAAATTGAAAATGGGGATTTAAAACAGGACACCAGTTAAATACTTGTTTGCCTAGCACCCTCTCTGTCCACAAAACAAAACAAAACAAAATAAAAACAACACTGAGACCTGAAATAAAACTATTGCAAAACTTAGGAACAACCATCAATAATATCAGAAATGAAACTAGAGAGCTAATTACAAGAAAAAAGAGTTAAAAAAATAAGAAAGTAGTATGCCCAAATATATGACAGTTGGTGATATAGTTTAATTCTTAGAAAAGTGTAACCTATATTGATTAAAGGTTGTAAAGGACAGTCTAAAACGTCTTAAGAAAGGAAAAGTATTGGCCTATCTGGGAACAAAGGTAGAAATAGAAACCTACTAAATATTTAGCAGATATAAATTCAGCTAATATGTTAAATAAGATATGTTCCATTTTTTACCTTTGCATATATAACTTTATAATATCAAAATTAAAACTATCTGTAAAGGTATCACTAAAATGCACTTAATATGATGAGGAAGCAGTGACTTAGGGTGAGTAAAAACTGTATATTTAAATACTTAATAAATTATTACATATTTGTCCTCTAATTTTTTAAAATTATTTTCACAATTTTATTGCTGAAGAGTGATTAATTTAATTGTCATAGTCAAGATTTTTACACAATCATTGTTCTAAAAACAGAAGTAGCTAAAGATATATTTTGTATGCTATTGTTGATATTATAAATGTTAAACATATTCACAACATAATTAACATCTTCATTCAAAATTTGTTTCATTTTCTTTCAAAGAACATGATTTACTCTGCACATAAAGATTTTTCATTACATAACAACGTTTTTAGTACTTCTTCTATTTCATACATATTGAATTGGTTTCTAAAAAGATTAGTTACAACATCATGTTGTATCTGATAACAGTTTAAGATCAGATTTGGTGTATGTTTTATTAATTTGTATTATGTTTGGATATATTCAAAAATAACTGAATATAATCTTTGAATTATTTCAAAGACTATTCTCAGTTTCCTATCTTGATCATTATGTTGCTCAAAATCTTGTCCAAATTTTTAAATAAAAACTAAATATTTATCATGAAGAAAGTTTAAAAGTATACAAGGGCTTTAATGTGGTACCAGCCTGAGAGAAATTCAGGGCTATATAAACCAAGATTGTACTGGATTACCAAAATTAATCTGGAAAATTTGGGAGGGGATGTTGTTAATTATTTGTATGGTTTTTAATGATCCTATAAGTATCTCCTTAGAATTCTCCTATTCTTTTTTTCTTTATTTATGAGTCTCCTATTCACTGTTACAGCTTTGGCTGCTACTATCTCCTACTGATATTATTTATATCTTTGTGGTAGCCACAAAGGTACAATAAATGATCTGATGGTCTAGCATTTTGCAATCTAATAATCTAATGCATTGGTTGTATTTCTACTAACATAAAACTCATTTTCTCCCACTTAGTAACAAAAAAACCCATTTATTACCCTCTTGCACTGTGTAGTACTGATAATGTCTTAAATCAGCTTTACTCAACGTATGTGAATACTCATCCCTTAAGAATATAGCAGGCAGATCCACAGTTTCTTGGTTTCTGAAAGTCAAGCATTTATTGAACAAAATCAAACTTCGCTAATTCTACCTTTTTTCAAAGCATTCCCATAAAATTCCTCTATCCATGCACACAAGTCTCAATTACCATCAGTTTTCCACTAATATCTAAATCCTAGGATGATCATTTAGATTCTAGGTAGCATTCTTTCTGCATTTCTTCCTTTCTAGGAAGGTCAATATGCTGAAAGGAAAAGAAAAAGACTTAAGTCTGAAACATAAGTGAAAATATAGGTAAGAGTGATTTTAGTAATTGTGGCAAAATAAAGCACACAGCTGTTCAATCCCTAATTCCACATTGCGAATATGGCTGTAAACAATTTCATTCTCTTACTGCCTTTGCCTTGGTTGTTCTGGTATAGTAACGAAAAAATGCAATAACATCTTAATTCCACCAAGGGGGCATTTATTCCTTTATTGAAGCTATCTTGTAAACCCAGCGTGGCCCCCTCTTGATTAGAAGTGGCTCTATAAACAGAATTCTTTCAAAGGAGAAGTTTGGGTACTTGACATAAATTACCAATTATTTCTCACATTTCAGAAATGCAAGTTTTAGTAAGTTCAAAGTCTTCCAAATGAATATTTTTTTAAAGATGAAGTTCTAGCACTTCCCTGAGTTTTATAGTGTACATATATTCATTATTTGGTAGTTCTAAGCAATTTTCTTACCCATATCTAATCCAATTTCTAAAAAATAGAATAATAATCTATTATTTTATCAGTTATAAATATATTGTTCTGAAGTTTACAGAAAAATGTGCTTTATTGCATGTATAGTGAAAATTTATGCTCAAATCAGGAAATAATAGTTCTACCTAAACACTCAGACTTGTAAATAAATAAACAATACTTTTCAGCTACTGTTGCACCAAATGAATAAATAATAGTCAATAAGTGTTAAATATTTTTTCAGTAAAGCTCATAGTAAGAATGGAACAACTTTTGGTGTGACTTAAAATTCTGAACATAATAATCTTGGAAACACAAACTTAATCATCTTTAAAGCTTATGAATTAAAATTGGAACATTAATTATTAATTCCTAGGGTTTTATAAACATTATATTAAATAATGTACTTTAAAGCATTTAATATAATATCCACAAGGACATACTAATGTCTATGGGTCTCTTTTGTTATATAATAATTTGGTGCCTCTGAGAATTAATGTTCCTTAAATATTTGCCCAATTATTTAGAGTAGGGTGAGGGTTACAGAGGGAAGACAGAAAAGAAAGATCACGCTAGCACCCTATAGGTTTCACAGTTAGTGAGAGCTATCCAGTGCTGGGTTCAAGCTTGCATACTATCACCACCCCACCCTTTAAAAAAAATCTGATGTTAACACTGTTTTCTCTCCTATTAATATGGTTTAATGCACATGCACTGTTGCTTGATCATATTACTTAGGATATCGCCTCTTATCTCCAACCCAAGAGCTCATAACACTTTCCTTTAATCTAAGTACTATATATTTCTAGAGAAAGATTTTGGCAAAATACATTTTGTGCAACAAACTATAGTTTCACAGGTATTTAACATCCAGTGATATTTTAGGAAGCATCTAAATTATAGATTATTTCCCTATGAAAACGCACAGCTCATCCACATCTTAATCCAAATATGAATGCTTGATAACTAGAAAGTGCTCCTAAATGTTAAAACTTTTTATTACTTTATTCCTTTCTTTTCTCTCCTCTTCCTGGCTCCTTTCTCTTCTCTTTCTCCTCCTTCTAAAGGAAACCATGTGAGCCAACCACTGGAGTGAAGATGCACCTGTCATATTTAAGGAAGCATGAATGGAAACAGTTTAGCCAAAGCAAGTGTTTTGTAGGAAAGATATAATACGTAGTAATTAAAATTAAAATGTAAGCAAGGCCAGTTAATGGAAAATTAACAAGATTAGAACTTATCTTTTTAAAAAATTTTCAAAGGAAACCATTGAGTGTCTGAGGGTGAATGTTGGGGAAAGTGGGAATGGAATCAAGTGGTATTTCAGAAGGATTATCTCAATAAGAAGAATGAAACAGAGGGGAGGAGAGAGGGGGAAAACTGTAGAAAGAAGGGGAAGGGTCTAGTCAAAGAACATGTATAAATGACCCATGGACATGGATAACGGGGTAAGAATTGACTGAGGAAGTGGGGAATGGGATGGGTGGAGGAGGGAAAAGGGGGAAAAATTGGGATAACTGCAATAGAATAACAATCTTGAAAATATAAACAAAAACTTATTATGAAAAAAATGGTGGCATTTGAATTGTTGACCAAAAATAAGAGCGATAAATGAAAACCATTGTAAACAGCTAGAAGACTATTGTGGCATTAACACTTTTATTGTCATGAGAAAAGACTGTCCCACAATATCAGCATACAATATTAATAATGGAGGAAAAATGAGGAGTTAAGAGTTCTGGAAGATGGAAAAGTAAGTGAAGAGGAAAACATAAATACAGGAGATTTTTCAAGAGAAAGTATACTTATGCTTTTTAACTGACTATGTTTTGGAAAAACTTTTTTTTAAATCAAACAAATTAAGATTTTCACCAACATTCTTGGTAGAATTACTGTTATCAATATTTTAAAAGATAAATGATATATTAAAATAAACAACACCTAAATAAACACATAGTATAGACAAAGAGGAATAATAAAGATTCAGAAAGAAAATGTGTACAAGCTGCAAGGTATGGTATTAATACTGAATATTAAAATAAACAAATTTGAGGTATGAAGGCATTAAAATGTCATGTAAGATGCGAAAGAAGAAAATAATTGCCTCCATATAAACATTTATTTCAAAAACACTAATATCACTTTTTCATACATTATGTGGACTGTTATTGGTAGGTGATGCATAACTAGAAGTTATATGAGCTATTTATGTTGTTCATTACCTCATTGTGTAGAAGCAGTGAGCTTTTATTTCCCTATTGGATATAAATGAAGAGATGCATCCATCCAAATACAGCAGAACTGGAATGCAATGAATCCCTGGTGAACCAAGTTTTGTAATACATATTCGGCCTAGGAGTATTCATACTTTTTTCTATGCTTACAGATGTGTGCATTTTTTAAGCTTACCAGACTCTGCCACAACAGAGCTATATAAAACAAAAGTCTTCAGAAGATTTTTATTCATTAAATACTACAAATTTATACATTGATTATGGGCTTTTTGATTCTGAACAATTTATATCATGAAATTTATCTTCTTTACATAACTGCAACAATTATATATAAAGGTAGTTACGTAGACCCTAGTAAAATGGGCATTTGTCAAGAGGAAACTGCTATAAATAGTGCTTTTGTAAAGTGCAACTTATCCTGTATCTCTACAACTGAAATTATGCCCATTGAAATAGCAATTGTATAGCTTTATTTATTGGTCAATGACATTCTGCATATGCCCTTAATTTGTTTTATTATAAAACTATGCCCCTTATTTCTTCTCATTCTGTTTATTGCCATCTACACAAAATTTTATTTATTTATTTACTTATTTATTTGAGAGAAGGGAAAAGAAGGAGAAAAAGAAGGCAAGGAACATTGATGTGAGAGAAAAGCATCAATCAGTGCTTCTAGCACCTGCCCCAAACAGGGACCATGTGCCCTGACCGGGAATCAAACTGGTGACCTTTCACTTTGAAAGATGCCTCCCAACCAACTGAGCCACAATGGTCAGGCCTTAATACCATCCATACACACAATGACTCTGCTGACCCAAACTGATTCAGTTAATATCCATTTAGTTAATGAAAAATCTGTTATAAAACATTTCAGGTAATCAAAGCATAAAAAGGAAACAGAATGACAGTGTGGAAAGTGAAGGAAGTATAATGCAAGGGATTGGTTAAACCATGGAGAAAATGCTCAGATGCTGCATAAGAGAAGGCAATGCAGCCCAGAAATTAGCAGCTTCAGGACGCTCCCACTGCCACAGACAACAAGGATATAGAGAAGAAGTGGTGATCCTGGAGCCCAGGGGCCAGGGTAACCTGACAGAAGCTGGATGGCACGGATTTGAAGGAAACAGGACCTCTCCCAGAAATGACTCCTGAGACATAGTGAGAGGTAGAGAAATAGCCTGGCTGCTCTGTTCCTGCAGCTCTTCAGACCCTGGCCAGTGTTTGCCACGGGCAGAACCCAGGGCAGAGGTTGGGGAGAGGTTGCATGGGAGACTGGGGAAGTTGGGGTGTTTCAAGTTCTGAGACACCAAGCAGAGACTAGAAAGAGCAAGAAAAAATTATGAAAGCAAATAGATCCTCCAATGAAATGAAATTACATAGAAATATATTCATTTAAATTCTGAGAAATATGCCATGTACATGAAGTAAACATTATAAAAATAAAAATACACAAAGTTTTTACCAAAATTTCAAAGTCTTAACCTTAATAAAGGAGTTGGACAGCAGAAAAATGACATAAAATCATGCTATAATAATATAAAATGACTTCAACTCTTGGGATGGTTTATATTCACTTAAGTATTTAATTGACAAGGGGAAAACATGCTGTTAAAAATATCATTTATTCTTTTTATGTATCCAGAATATCTATTTTCTCTGTTTAATCTCACTTTCCCTTGAACTTTTCATGGATCCTGAAATAAGGGAAAAACAATGTGTGCTAGACTAGGGCTTTAAGAAGAGGATGTGTTCGCTAGTTATGCCATTTTCTAGCTGGGTATCGTATCGGCAGCCGTCCGTCTCGAGAGACGATGGTGTAGCTTCTTAAGAGTCTATCTGCACCGCCGAGAATGGCTGTGCAGTCCGACTCGGGAGTGACACGGTATCTGTCTCCTCCCGTGTTGAATCGACATCTTACGATGACGCTGGAGTGTCCTCTCCAGTGAAGCTGAAGCTACAGAGCCTGGGCAGGGTGATATGGAGGGTCTGCTGTTGCCCATGCAGCAGACCCCCCCCTCTCTTCGCAGCTGAAGGGTCCAAGGGAAAGACGGAGTCAATACAGCTTGGCTTCAGGTGCGCCGCAGGAGTTGCCGGTGTTGACTACAACGTCAAACCGCCTTAGGGACTCCGGCTCCGGATTTTCTGTCGGGGTTTACTCCCTTAGCCTTTCCCCTGAAGAGGTATGCCGCAAGGCAGCGGAGGTTTTTTGGAGTCAGAGTTTTCCTTCTCTGATGTGCCCTGACTGGAAGATCGAACCAGCGACACTTAGCTCGCAAGCCGACGCTCAATCCACTGAGCCAAACCAGCCAGGGGCTCTAGCTGGGTGGCTTTTGGCAAATTAGATACATCTCTAAGCTTTATTTCTCTACTATATAATAATTACTGCTCACTATATCTTACCGTGTTGAGAGTTCAAACAAGAGATGGTACCCACGTTAGAAACTGCAGAGCCTGTTAAACTATAAGCACAATTTTTAATATTTTAATCTCCGTCAAAAAATGGGTATAAAATTTGGGGTTTTTAAGATGTCTGTTAAAATTTCAACAAACCGGAGGCAAACCCTGTAGACCCAGCCCAGCACAGCCCGGCCCAGCCCTTAGCGGCGCTCCCCGCCACCCCCACCCCCGCCCCCGCCCCCACCCTAACCCCGGTCTGTCCTGCAGAGGACCTTGAGCCTGGCCCCCACCATCAGGCACGCCTCCCTCCTCCCGCCGCCCAGTGGCCAAAAGCCGACTTCCAGCTTTGGCTCTGTGGACCGACTCTCCTAGGGCAGCCACGCGAGACCGTCGCACACCTTCAGAGTTGCCAGATCTCCTGCGGGGAGCCTCTTTGCCCCAGCCAGGGTGTCCAGAGGTGGGAAACGTCCTCAGACCGTGGACATGGAGGAGGTGCAGACCTCAGCAGTGTCTGCGCCAGGGACGTCCGCGGCGGGGCTGAGCAAGGAGGAAGAGAGCACAGGCCCCCCTGCGTCCGCACAGCCTTCACGGAGGGGCAGTTCAGCACCTCGGAGAGCTCCCTCTGGCACCGCCGCTGCCAGGGCCCCTAGAGCGCTGGAGGCGCAGATAAAAACGGGTATAAATGACCCACGGACATGGACAACAGGGTGGCGATTGACTGTGGGACGGGGGCTGGGAGGGGCAGGGAAGAGCAATGGAGGAAAATTGGGACAACTGTAGTAGAACAAGAAAAATAATAAAATAAAAAATAAAACATGAACCGGAAAACAAAAAGCTGGTTTCAGAATCACCAGATGAAACAAAGATGCCAACTGCACGACTCACAGCTGAACTTCTCCTTCTCTGGAGCTGTCTACACGCTCCTGGCTTTCTGCCCACCTCGCTCTGCCTCGGGCAGCATCTGCAGCTGTTGCAGCTGCTGCACCCTTGGGCAACCCTGCCTGGGCCCTCCCTCCGTTCTGGCCCAGCTCCCGGCTCCTTCTGGAGCCTCTGCCAAGTTGAACAAGCTAAGTTGAACAGGCTTCCTTGGCCTCAGCCTGAGCCTTGAGCAGCAGAAGCAGGCACACTTGCTGGGTCAGGCCTTGTCCAAGGGACCCTGACCCCTGTGCATCCTGCCGGAGACCAGGGTGCCTTTTGAGGAAGCATAGCTGCCCAGAGAGCCCGTAGCTGCGGTGTGTCTGATGTCGAGCCAGGCCCCACACACTGGGTGTGTGCAGAGCATGCCTGGCATCTACCCGAGAGACAGTCCCCATGTCAATTTATGTCACACTCATGCCATGGTGTTGGCCTTGTGCTGATGCACGGGGGGGGGGGGGGGGGGCGAATGGGACCCTCACCTGCCTTAAGATTCTGGAGATTTATAGTTGAAGACATTTTAAAGCCACTCCTTCAAGAAAGCTGCTAAAAGTGGTCATGGTGCTTCAGTGGACAGAATGGAAAGCCAGAGTAGACTTACAGACTTGTTCTGTGATGTGATGTTAGCATCTGATAAAGGGTAATCCATTCATTCTGAGGTGTTAGAAAAATGGTTTGCCAGTTAGAAAACAATGAAGGTGGACCCTTTCTCTCCCCCAAAAAACAATTAAACAAACCTAATTTTTAAATTGTTACTGTGAGATATCTTGTGAAAATATGAAACTAGTCATGACTGGTATGGCTCAGTGGGTTGAGTGTCATCCTACAAACCAAAAGGTCATCTGTTTGATTCTGAGTTGCAGGTCACATCCCCAGTTGGGGGCATGTAAGAGGCAACTGATCAAAGTTTCTCTCCCTCTTTTTCTGTCTCCCTTCATCTCCCTCTAAAAATAAAAAAAAATAAGAAATTTTAAAAATCTTTTTAAAAATGTGAAACTAAATATTGGTGTCAAGTTATAACTGCCTAAAGTAAAAAAATATATATATATCGTCGTCGGCAGCCGTCCGTCTCGAGAGACGATGGTGTAGCTTCTTAAGAGTCTATCTGCACCGCCGAGAATGGTTGTGCAGTCCGACTCGGGAGTGACACGGTATCTGTCTCCTCCCGTGTTGAATCGACATCTTGCGATGACGCTGGAGTTTCCTCTCCAGTGAAGCTGAAGCTACAGAGCCTGGGCAGGGTGATATGGAGGGTCTGCTGTTGCCCATGCAGCAGACCCCCCTTCTCTTCTCAGCTGAGGGATCCAAGGGAAAGACGGAGTCAATACAGCTTGGCTTCAGGTGCGCCGCAGGAGTTGCCGGTGTTGACTACAACGTCAAACCGCCTTAGGGACTCCGGCTCCGGATTTTCTGTCGGGGTTTACTCCCTTAGCCTTTCCCCTGAAGAGGTATGCCGCAAGGCAGCGGAGGTTTTTTGGAGTCAGAGTTTTCCTTCTCTGATGTGCCCTGACTGGAAGATCGAACCAGCGACACTTAGCTCGCAGGCCGATGCTCAATCCACTGAGCCAAACCAGCCAGGAATATATACATATATATATATATATATATATATATATATATGTATATATTTAAGAAACTGGAGATGCAAATTTGTCTTTAAGGAGGAATCATCTTTTTATATGTGGGGACTTGTTTAACAATCAGGCCTTTGAATCACTCCATAACAAATAAATACATTCTAAAATTATATTTTTCTTCTCATTATAATAAAGATAATAAAGAACTATGTTATATTATATATCATAGATTATGTATAGTCGTCTATAAAGTCTTTTAACAAAAAGTTTATGAGCTCATTGAAATTTTGTTTTCTGTCAGTATGTGTGTGTGTCTATTTCTGTGTGAGAAATGTGGGTTAGCCTTGATCCAAGATATAAGACACTTTAAATTCATCTAGTGCTATTAAAGAAGTATACTTTAAATCAGTTTGATTTTATCAAGGCAATTTATTTTGCCCTCATACAAATGTAGGAATGATTTACAATGCGTGTCTTTATCTCATAAAATAAGTAAATGAGTTTTCTGCCTCAAAAGTACTTAAATCATACCAGTGCCTCCATTTATGCAGCAGTTTACGCTTTCAGCAGTACACCCATCATATCAAAATCTGTTATTTTTGGTATTTTTTCACATGCTCATTGTTTATAACTCAGTTTGATCTAATTACTCTTTGTTGTATTTCCTAAACCCCGTTGTGTATTTATCACAAAAGGTCTTATCTATATCAATATAATCATTAATCATGTGAATTACTTGGCATTTTTATAACCTCCGTTTTATTGGCTCTCTGGGCTTCCCTCAGAGGTAGCTAAACCAAGTGTTCTCAATTTTGTATAGCTTTTTCAGTAAAAGATTTCAAATCTCTATCAACTTTTTCCGTATTTGAGCACACAATATTATATTTTTGTTACTGTTACAATAATAAAACAATTTTATTGGCTAAATAGTGATAGATTAATTCATTAAAAGGTATCATAATACTGTTACCAAAGCAGTAAAACTTGGATGTGTTTTTTCAATAACTGGATGTATCTCTTGATTTAAATTACTTCCGTTTTTTTTTTTTTTGTTTTGTTTTTGTCATGGTGGCACCAGGGATGTCACATTTTTCTTTTTATTTTCGCTTTCTGACAGTGACATATCTTACAAAATATGAAGTGATATCACGTATCGGACACAGTGACGTGAGTGAGCTAGGAGCAGTTGCTGCCAAGTGTTAGGGAACAACAGTGGCTTTTCTCTTGAGTTTAAATTAAAGATTTGGGGGAAATGACACCACAGCAATATAAAGGGCACACGAGGCACTCTTTGTCCATTTTCATCTGTCTTGTCAATGAGGTTCGAAACTGTGCAAAGTCATAGACTCTTGTAGTTATAGGGCAGGTATTAAGAGAAAATCTTGTCCAATTTTCTTAATATTGTGATGAAAATATAGAGAAACTTGATCTTAAGCTACTGACCTACAGGTGCGAAGTTTACTTGCCTACGCCTTGAGAGGGAACCAGGGCATTGACACAGTCATTGGCATTTGCGTGTTGTCATGAGAATCATCCACTTTGTCATCATGCAGCTGGTCTGAATTCAGGGATCATCAAAGCTGTTTTCTTCCAAGTTTCTGCAAGCCAGCAGAGGCCTCTTTAACCCCCTCTTTCACAGCCCTTCCATTGCCTATGCCATTAAGTCCCTGTGATAAGTATATTCTCTGTGAAACATTAGAGCAGATTATTTTTAATTGCTGAAATAAATATATCTTATACACCTTAATTCTATTTGAGCATGTGTCTCACAATTTATTGAAAGCCACAACTGATTTAAATTTATTGAATTTTTAGTTAAAATATTGTAAGTTTAAAATATGTATTGAAGCAGTTTGGAGCAAAAAATGTTGAGTTTAAATTAACATATATAAAACCTTAAAAGAACTCTTCATATAAGAAAAACATACATATTTTCTACAATGTGTACAAATATAAAATGTATTTTAATATTTCACCTTTCCAAATTTTCTGGCTTAGTTAAAAAATTTTAGTATTCAATTGAACTTATTTATGTGTATTTATACATACACACACATTTGTGTGTGTGTGTGTGTGTAAAATTGAATAGTTACCATGGACCAAGATTCTGTCATGAATTATTTTTACTTATTATGTCATTAAATTATCAAAACATTACTATATGTATAGTTATTTTTTCATTTTCATCTAAAGAAACTGAAGAATCAACAGATTAATTGACATTTCTAAATTAACATTTCAAAGAGAGAAATTAAAGTTACTCAATCAATCTTCTAAAAAATGCTCTTACCCACCAGGCATCCTACCCCTTATAAACAATTTATTGGTGAAGAATTTTTTTCCAAATTAATAATTTAAAACCAGAGTTTATGTCTGATATTTATTTTATCATGTTTTCTGCAGACACTAATGTTATTTTAAAGTATATTTAGGGGAGATTCATTTTATGTCTGTCAGAAATTAAAATAGAAATGTGTCTTTATTCATTGATAAAGAAAACAAGAGGAGAAAGAGAAAATAAAATAAGAAAACCACTCAGAACAAGAGTGTAACAACAGAATTCTGATTGAAATTGTTTTTGAGAATCTGAATTAAAACTATATTTTGAAAAATGGTAGATATTGAATATATTATTCTTGGAAAATTTGTACAATATTATAACATTTTTCTAATATATAATTTGGAAGCAGGAATATTGATCTTAAATAAGAAGCAGTGGTTTAGAATGCGTAGATCTGTGGACTAACAGAAAGTTCATTGCAAATGTTACAATTGATATTTCTCCTCTCTCTGTGGCACTTATAGGAGTAAAACAATGTGAGCCCAAAACCACTGCGGATAGGAATCAGCAGAAGCATTTCTGGGGTAAAGGCTCAATCATAGATGAGATTTTTTAAAGGACCTCATGTCACTTTCAAAGGTGTCATTGCTTGATGGCCTGCCTCAAGCACTACTAAACTATCTCAGTCAGAGTGGAAATGGAGGGAACAGAAGGAGTTACAAACATCATCTGTCGGCTGCTTATGAGATTTCTTTTTTAATATCACCCAGTGCTCTCTCCATAACCTTCCATTGATGCTTTGAATAATGCTATCTTTCTAAACACCTGCTCCTTGTAACAACCAATCCAGGTCTCACAATACTTGTGGGGCAATATATGGGGAGAAAATTGTTGACAAACTCAGCGGCTGTGTCATTTTTTCATTAGGAATAGCATCATACAACATTATTCAACGTTACGTTTCCCTGAGACATAAGTTCATGTAACATAGATTACAACATTTTTTTCTCTACTTTGTTTTTCTCATCATTTTAAAAGGCAGGAAGAGTGACATTCCCATGTGCAGCAGTTCTGTGGGTTTCCTTGTGATCAGGTGCTGCCTCATTCTAACCCATTAGAGAAAGCTTTGCCAACAACAAGTGAAAATGACACTATTATTGGCATTGCACTGTACTGTATACATATATATATATATATATATGTAAATGTCAGTACAAATTATTTGCTACATAATTCATAATCAAATGTCATATTTTTCCCAATTCCAAGGCTGAGAATCTCTGAATTAAAGAATTAACAATTAGTAAATCCTATATTTTGAGAGCTGAAATCTAATGAAGACAAGAAAGTGCTACAATGACTAGCCATAAACACATTTTAATTGACTTAAGATGCTTATTTTCCTGGTTCAGTGAAAGCTATGCCAAAAAAGATGTAAAGATACCTAGACATATTCTCATCTAGAAAAAAATAAGCCAGGACATGATGTTATATAATGTGTGGAAGAATAGCATCTCTGTAGTTACTTTTTTTACAATCACCTTAAACTTTTATGATTGTTGTACCTTTAAAAAAATTTTAAAAATTTACATTCCATTTTGTTCCATATATTTATATGTATATATAATTATTGCATATTTTATTTATTAATTATATTATATATTTATATATACATACATATTCAACAGACACACACACACACACACATATTTGGTTGTTTTAACACAAGTGGTTTTTGAACCAAAATACCTGATACAGCACATTAACTTGTGAAATACTTTATAGGTTAGTAATAGGGTATTAACTTCTAAAATATCTTATTTTAATTGTCTTTTTATTTGAGTCAAATTGTATCAATCACCAAGAAAAAAAAACAATATGACTAAACAGAAAGTGACTTAAATAAATAGGAATAACTAAAAAATTTATCCAAGATAAGTTTGTACCATATTGAGGTTCAACTTGTCAGTTTTTTATGTCTTACTTTCAGAAGAAAGGAGAAAACAACCAGAGCTATACATAAAAACTAAATTTACAGGCATGAATTTAATTTTAAAATACTATTTGCAACAACAAAATTACAATTTTTTTCTAATTTGAAAAATTAGCTAAAAATTCAATTGTTACATTATTCAGATGCAATAGATCAACAAGTAAGGAGGATGATATACAAATAGCCACAAAGTTTCCCTTCCTTCTCATTTCCTTGCAGGATGACTTGTAGCTTGTGCTAACAAGAAAAGTTTGCTTTTCATTGACTTGAAGCATAGCCATGTGACTGGAACAATGAAAAATTAACAACTGTAGCACCAGAAGAGACTTGAAAAGTCCTTGCAAGTTAGTGCTTGTTCTTTTAATGCAATTGTAACCAATCCATAGGCAGGTGAATAAATGTGTGCTTGCCTGCTAGACAATAAGCAATTGCATGAAGAAAGGTCCTAGTCAATAGCACTTTCAGCCAAGCCTTTCATAAACCAACTGGCCCCAGCCAATAACTTGACAGCTTACCACTGGGACAGTTGCCAAAAGAACTACCTAATTGAGCTTAACCCAAATTGCCAGTCTGCAGAATCATGAGCTAAATGGATGGTTGTTGTTAGAAGCCATTAAATTTGGGGGATGCTATTTAGCAAATTTAACTGACAGAAAGCCTGAAGATAAATAATAAGCAAGGTGAATTACATTCAAGCTACAAGGATAATACATTATAGTAGATCCTCACAGACATTTTGTGCAGGCTGAAGCCACTACAGGAGCATACATAGGCAAATTTTGCAGCTTTTGGTATACATACATACATATACATCCAAACATGCACACAAAACACTGAAAGCTACTAGGATAATATCTTATACTTGAATCCTCATGAGAACTTTCATACAAGCTATATGTATTAAAGGAGTATAGGTAAGCCAATTTATACTTCTTTGATCTGAATTCCAAGCCTATGATTGATTTACTTTTGCAACAGTCGATTTTCTAAATGCAAAAGAAAAAAGGTTGCATGAAAAATGTGAAAAATAAGTGACCCAGTGATTTCCAATGAAGTTAAACTTTAATTACTTGTCACTTTACATTAGTTAGGGAGACACTTTCAGTGTGTAGTTTATGTGTACATATTTGTACACATATGTACATATTTATATAAATATATCTACATCTGCAGAATTTTATGTGATAACAAACTCATAAATATCTATTCTTCTCATGTGAAGATGAAAGGAAAAACTAACAAAAATCTAGAAAAGGTCCTTCAGAATCAAGACCTATTATTTTATTCCTATTTTTAGGTTTATGTTTCTTAGATTGATCACTAAGAGTGCTGAGTTCTGAATAAATAAATTAAAGGCAACGTTTTATTATGTTTTGTAACAATTAGGAGTTTTAAATAAATTAAAACTATAGTTTATACAAATGGTTGACTAAGAGGCATAACAAATGTTTACCCCAGCAAAATAACCTTTTAACTGGTAAAAATTATAAAGCAAAATGAACCCCCCAAAAAATCATTTAAAATCTCTGGAAATTATCCAAAGTGCATACAGCTGCATGAAACTGGAAATTGATTCTGTTTATACTTCATGAGTTTACCCCAAACCTGTGAATATGCTAATTTATGTGGGAAAAAAAAAAAGAACTTTTCGGAGCTGATTAAATTAAGGATCTTGAGATGGAAAGATTATTCTGTATTCTCACTGTGGGGTCAATGTAATCAGAAGAGCCTTTATAAGGGATGCAGAAGGTCAGAGCCAGAGAAAGAGATTCAAAGATACTATGCGGTTGTTCTTGAAGGTGGCGAAAGAACTCAAGAGCAAAGGAATGCAGGCAGATTTGGAAGTTAGAAAGGGAGACGAAACAGATTCTCCCTAGAATTTCTAAAGGAATGAATCCCAGCTTTCACCTTGATTTTAGCCCAGTAATTTTCAACATACATAACTGTTAAATATGTTTATGTAATTTTGTTACTTAGTTTTCAGTAATTGGTTAGATTAGCAAACAAATAACAAAGCTAACACAACTTAAATGTGCAAAGAAAATTTAGTTTCTTTATTTTCTGAAATATACTCAGTTTTACTCCTGTATGACCATCCTAGCGGGACAAACAAGATAATTGAATCTTCCCATTGATTACACTTTAGTTTTATTTCCAAGTAAATTGTGTTTTTCTAATTATGGCTCATGCTTTCATATCACCATCTCCTTTACCCCCTTTAAATTACCTCCAAAATGGGTGTCAAGGTATATTTGGGGCTTAAAAGATGTGATGCAGTGGGGCAGGGGAGCTACAGATTCATTATTGGCTAACGAGTTGTCTAGTTTTTTTCACTAAACTGGTATCTATAAAGGAGGACTGGTCTTAACTAACCCTTTAGTCATAATGTGTGAAATCTATTTGACTTTGATCATGAATATTGTGAACTCTTCTTGAATTTGCTTTCGAAGGACTCTCGCAGCTCATATATGACCCCCCTCCAATCTGAACATGCATAAATTTCTGAGTCTCACAGAAATCATGAGTTCTTCCACAATAATTCAACCAGACACCTTGCTTGGGCAATGTTTTTCTATTACTACTTACTAGGTATGGCCCCAAGCTGAAGGTAAGGATGTGAACTTCATTAAGAAGCTCATAGACCTCCAGACTAATCTCAGGAAAGCAAGCTATCAACCCCTTGGCTTTGTTAAATATACATTTGGATATTTCTTCTATACTACTATTAAGAATTAAAAAAAACAGAGGGGTAAGAAGAAACTGGTCTCTTTGAGCACATGTTTTATCACTTTCTTCTCCTTTTCTGTCTCTTGCACAGTAATGAGTAGGCTTTCCCACTAGCTGTCTGTCCAGATGCAATTTTTTTCATATAGCACCCTGTTCCTCCTTGTCTTGTGTGAGGATTTTCCTAAGCTATGCTTCTGACATGGAAAAGTCACTTGGTGAACTTGGATCTACCTCTTTTCTCTGGGAAATACTTGCCTATTAAGATAGTGTGTGAAAAATAAAACCAGCTTCAGAGTTACAAAGACCCTTCTATTGTTAATAGTTTTTATCTTGAAGGGATGGATGACATTAATTTAATAGCTTGGATCTGCAAATTTACTGGATATAAAAATAGATACCTAAATATATCAAAACACATTGTTTTTATATGCATAAAATATTTTGGAATAGATGACCACTTAGTCCCTGTTTATGGTGTCTCTGCTCATATTTCTTTAGTACTGGAATTTCCAATATATGGGAAAAGTAATTTATTAATACCTTTCAAGTTATTCTTTTCTGTCTTAAAAAAGTTCAGAGTATAAATGTTCAAAGTACATCGACAAAGTAAACCTACTTGAAAATAATTTTATTTTAGACTTTGTCTTAGAGGAAACTGAAAGTGATTGAAGATTATTGAAATGGAAAATGGCATTTTGAAAACAATATGTTAGAAAGATTAATTCAGTGATCATAAGCAACAAAATTTGAGGGTGATCAAAACATTTTTAGTTTTCATCACTAAAGAAATGTTTTGGGAGATATTAGATTTAAAAAATGAACATATGGCTAAAAATATTTCTGAATTGAAAAATAGTATATCACCAATCTTAGAAATATATTTTAAGATTAATAATGTATTTAAGTTATAATCTAAAAAGTATATACTTAAATTATATTTCTTAGAATTATAACACACAAAAATAAAATATTCTGACTTGAAGAGGATGTAATAAGGTTTAAAAGTGAATTTCAATATTCTTAACATTTTCTAATGAATAATCTCTCTAATGAATAAATGATTTAATTCTATAGTTGCTACTGTAACTTTTCAATAGTTGATGGTTAACACTATCAAAACTGTAGATTTCATAGAAACACTTATATGCGTGTTTGTATTTCTTGTATGTGTGTATGTGTGTATGTTTAATCAATAAAACCAAATAACCTATTCGCAAAGACATTTTAGGCTGCTAACATGCTAAAATGAATGAATTTGCCAACTCTCATCTGACCAATTACTACAGAGAAAGATGACTATGTGACAGAAATTGTGTTTGTGGAATCATACTGACAGTAACAAGAAATCACTTTCCCATTTTGCTTTTATTCTCTTCATGACAGAAGTATGAAGAAAGTTCACTTAAGTTTTTCATTTTATTTTTTTAAGAAATAGCACTGCAACAATATTAGCTCTGTAAATGAATATGTAGAAAATTATATATGAAAACAAATTTTTCAAATATTTATTTCATTTTCAATATAATCACTGATGTCATGAACCCTTTTACACATTTCCAAATCCAACCAATCTAATTCTCAGTGTAATTATTGGTTGTCCTAAATGGAGTCCTTGGCAACGGAGTCTGACATTTTCTGCCTCATTTCTACAGTGCTCATAAATCAATCATGATTTCAAATCATCCAAAGCTGTCTGAAACAAGGTGCACAACAGTGATGAAGCACTGTAAATTTGCTCAAAAATGCCAATTTTTCATGGACATTTTCTACTAACAGGTTAGGCTTCTTGTACATTGAAAGCATAGTTTATACCCTGTAGTAATTTTTAAAAATCCATTTATATTTACCCTCTTTGGAAAGTTCAATTCTGTCTGACGAAGCACAGAGGCTACATAAACTTAGTGTTTTGTGCCATGCTTCACTCTGTTCTTCTGGAGCGAAAAACTTAGTTTCTGTTCTGTTTTATTTTCACAAACTCCTTTCTAGGGAAATGGTCTATACTTGGACCAAAACAAACTAAAGTTTAAGATTTACCTATGTTATATGAGAAAATCAAATTCGTGTTTGTTTTCGGGATATAGTTATTTAAAATAAATTTTTAACTAATAATAACATAAATTCAAATGTATCACAGTGAGTTAAACTTGAAAAGATGTGTAATTTATATATAGATAAAAAAGTATAGATATATTCATATACATCTTTATATCTATATATACACATGCATATATACATATACTCACGTATATATAAATACCATAATCCATGAAAAGAATGATGTAGGTAGACAGGAAATGTATACATACAGACACACGTACAAGTGTGTGTATATACACACCTATTTTTTAAGAGCTTGTATTATTAATTTTACAGCTGTCACTATGGTTAATAAAGCTACATGGTTATATATATTATCAAAAAACAATATAACTTTAAACTAAAAAATTAATTAAATTGGTTTTACTGAGTATATAGTTTCAAAATATAAAAATATTATTACATATTTTAAAGGTATAGGTAGAAATAGTATCTATCATTGTTTAATACTATCTTTTTAAAAACTGTTTTTGATTCTGATGGTAATAGAATCAAGTAAATATGTAAAATTTGAAAAATCACTAATTACCATTGAATTTTCAAAATGCAAACTCTTTTTTACACATAAGCCAGTTGCCTCAGATATTAAAGTTATTGATTCAGATAAATTTTCTCAGTGAACAAGGGTAAATGAGGACAAAAAAAAAACTAAAAATAAGGAAACTTCAATGATCATAGGTTTGGAGAAATTTAATCGAAGTATATGTATGAGATTATGTGATAAATTATGTGAGCTATGCAAGAATTAGGTTATTATCTATCTTACTAAAAATTAAAACATGAAGACTAATCATAGAAATATTTCAACGGGAAGAAATTTTGTGTGTGTGTGGTTTGGAAGGTTTTCTATTAATCAATATCAGTGATTAACAAGATTTATTTGTGAATTATTTCCACTGTTAAAATATCCATTTATCTACGAGCAAATTTTTCTACTAGTTCATCTAGAAACTGAACTTTTCCATCAATAGCAAGAACAAAATCAGATTGTTCTGAGGATCTTCTGTCTAAAGAAAGATTAATCTTCAAAAGCTGATTATAAACCTCCTTTTGTTTAGGCTTGATTCTATTCTCAGATATGGAGATGAACCCAAGCACTGTGCCTTGGAAGTCAGTTACGATCATGGTACTTCAAATGCAATGGAATGATTTTCCAGGAGATTAAGATGTATGTGTTTGTGAGGAAAATAAATTTTGAGTTTCCATGGCTATAAAAGATGTGAAATGGTTAAGCTTTCAGTGCTATCAAAGCAAGCTTTTTCAAAAAGACTTGATGTTTTGTCAATATTGATTCAAGCTTCTCAGTGTCACTGGAGTAAAAATAATAAAGTTCTTTTGCTGCATAGACATAAAGAAAAAAAGTTTGATTGATTCTTCCATTATCCAATGACAGCTATTACAAAGCAGAGGATAAAAATGGCAATTAGATGCTTGGTCTAAAGGGGAAATATATGAGACTGTGTAAGAATTTAGTGAGTGGAGACAAAGGTCTGAAAGTAGAAAAATAAAATGAAATGTTCAAATCTAAATATGTCTCACTTCACAGATTAGAATAGTACACTTATTTTTCTTAAATTATAACAAATCTGTTTTTATTATTTAGAGTTATGATTACAAACCACGTATGAGTCTAATATAAGATAAAGATGCAAAACAATTTTACAAGTATAATTGAAAATTAACTGTAAGCATAATTTAAAATTTTACAAAGATATGTAACAAACATTATTTCATCAGTTCATTAGAAATATGTTATAATCAAACTGTAACTATTTTATTTTGGGCAGCAACGTAATGTGCATTTTCAAAGATGTTTTCCTGGAGACAGTGCTAGAATCCAGCCTATCTGAGAATGCCTTTACATATTTTGAGAAAGGTTAATGAAAGATATTGATACATGACTAATTTAAACTAAATGCACATGAAGTATACAACTAAAACAAGAATTTAGGGAACCATCATGATTGACTTATAAATTGCTTATTTAGGAAAGTCTGTCTATATACAGAAAGAGGGAGATGAGATAAGAGAAAGAAAATGACTAGGTGAGAGGATTCGTTGTGGATGCTTTATTATTTCCTTTCAAGATGGAAACACTAACCGTGTTGAAATTATTATGACTCAAAAATGCTGAGAGAATGAAGTTGAAGATCCATAGAAACAAAGGGGGACTGGGTTCCAGAGCACAAATGGATGAGCTGATTTTGATAAGAGAAAGAAAACTTTCACAAGAAAAGGAATCAGGATGTCATGATCTTAATAGTTACTTAATATAGTGAGTAATCTATAATTTTGGATCAAGTGTGCATGAAAAGATAAAAAATCATCTTTCCTTGGGAAAACTGATTTTACTAATAAGTAATATCTTAAAATTCTGGTGAATATTTTCATTTAAATTCATTTTTTAATAATGGAAATCTTACCATTTCTAATTTAATAAGAATAACCTGGTATTTATTTTTCACCTCAAAGTTTCTATATAATGAGTAATTTGAGCTAAGGGTAATGACATTTTATGCCTTAAGTGACAGCAATATCACAGTTTCATACACTTAGATAAATATTGAAAAATGAGTTAAATGATAAAATATTACCAATATGAGTTATTGTTAGCTAGCCAGAGTTGGAGAGATTAACTTTCACCCTCTAGCAGCTTTTCAAAATTACGGTTAACTAGTAATGAAAGGAAAAAAAAACTGAGTACCTATCTTAATATGCTAGTTCGATGTTACATTATTTCAGATTATAACTCCTTTATTCTATTCAATTTTATTTGTACAAAATATCTTTGACATACTGAATAAATAGTACTGCACAAAGTTTTTAACTAATCACCCTAGGATAATAATCACGGAAATAATATCATCTGACACAGGCCACTGTCCTTGAATTGGGTTAGATTTTAATGTCAGGGCCTCTGGTCTCCACTCCATTAGTCTGGGGAGATTCTCATTCTTTAAAGAAACGTTGTCACACTTATTGAGGTAGCTTTTCCCTCAATCTCTTATCATCATACAAGTTGGCCAGAGCAGTTCTAGGCATCACTGCAGACAAGGCAGAAACTGACCATCTCCACAGTACCTGCTATGTAGATGTTGGGTTAAAATAATGAAGTTCTAATCAATCCACAGCAAGCTGCCTTTTCTCTCACACTAAGCATCACTGAGTCACATGCTGCTTCTATAAACCTATGGTAGTAATTACAAATAGTCATCTTTTCAAAGAGGAGTAACTATCCTCCTTATGTTACATTAATTTCCATATTGAGTCAGGAAACATTGCCTATTTGAACAAACAAGCCACAAATATACGACAGAAAAATCCAATAAAAATTATCTCTTTCACACATAATAATTCTTAGTTTCTTATCAGAGAAGGGGTGTTCTGCTATACACAAATGGTCTCAAAGTGTGGTTTCTTGACCAGGAACTACATTGTCACCTTGGAACTTGCTATAAATGTATATGTTCAGGTTCTACCTGGGGCTAAACTACAGTAAACTGTAGTGAGACATGATTGACCAAGTTCTTTAGGTGATTCAATGCACACTAATTATTGAGAACCACTACTCTGTGCAGTCATTTAGGAGGCTTTGCCAACATATGACTCCCAAGGTCATGAAGTCATCTTCAACCAGTTGGTGAGAAGGCAGCCAGTCTGGAGAAGCTCAAGAGAAAGTTTATCTAAACCAGTGGGACTGGTATACATAACTTTCATTGACTTTAATTGGCTAAAGTTCAGTCAAATTGTAGGGCAGGAAGAGAAATATCATCGTGCTGTGTGATAAGAGCAAGAATATTTTAGTGTTAAGCCATAAGTCTCCTTTGCAAACTTCTTCTCTCTTTTTACTCTGGCACACTAAAATTTGTTCACATTCTGTTATGCATTACTCCATTCTGCTGCAAAGTTTCCTCACATGCTACTTTTGCATATAATATTCTTATTAATTCTTCTATTTCCTCATTTCCGCTTTATTGTTTAATTACTACTTATCCTCCAGATACCACCTCAAGCAGCATTTCTTCAGTATATTATATCTTTCTGTTGCATATGCTCATGGAACTATATTTTTGTCTGTTATAGTAGTTAGGGTTTGATGTCATAATTTACACTTAAGTAAGTATTAGGTTATCACATGTCTCCTCTACTTGAAATCTACCTTCAGTCTGGTTTTAGTCACCTAGTATCATCACACCTAATGCATTGTTAAGAAATGTTAGAAACTCCTTAAATTGTTCTAACAAAAATATGTTTAGAATATAGTATAACAATATACATGTATTTGAGTTAGAATTGACTATGCATGCTTTGTATAAGTAAAAATGTTTAGAGAGAACAATTTTCATAAAACTTTTTTAAAATATTGAAAATGTTTGCTTCCTCATAACAAAATGAAAAATAAGATAAAATATAAATGACAGGCATTGCCCATTTTCGTTCCATACCCTCTTTATTCTGAAGCGTATTATCTCCCCTTTACCTTTTTTTCTTTATCAGTGACTTTCTTCTGTGTCTTTCATGATTAAGAAAGCAGTTGTGCTTCAAATTTGATCACTTCTCTTTCAATTTGCAACAACTATTGAGCTAGGGGTAGCTGAAAACATTTGTTTTAGGGAAGAGTACTGAATCCTGATGTGAAGGAGAGAAAGCGGGGACATTTAATGTGAAGAAGCAATTTATAATTTTCTAGCTATATTATATCACAGCAACCAAATATTTGAACTGCGTTGAAAGTGGCTACTGGAGACATAATTTTAGGCACGGCCATGCCATAATGATTGATAGGTAAAATTGGATTTTTACTGTAAATGTCTCAATCTTTTTAGGTCCAGAGAGTGAAATTGATATATCAACCCATTGGGGTTTGAGAAACCAGGGCTTTACACTGATGCTTCAACCTGATGCTCTGTGGTGGTAGTCTAGAGTCAAAACAGAATTTTTATTCTACATAGTTCTACTTTCTATGCTTGTTTCAATCTAAAATACCTTGTTAGAGTTTACAGGGGGAAGAAGTATATCAGGGGAAAGGAGTATACCAGGAAATACCAAAAGGATACATTTTCCAGATGACATTATTCTAGGCAAGTAAAAGGTAACTATCCCTGAACCATGACAGACAGCACTTTATTGTCTCAACCCTTTTGTTAAACTTAATTTAAATTACACTAGATGTTTCCCAAATGATCTGCACATATTTGATTGCTATAGTTTCAAACATTAGCATCATTTCTGTATCTTTTTTGTTTGCTTTACATAAAAATATCAGGAATGTAATGCACTCTGTTACATTCACTTTCCCATCTTCTTTCATTTTCTTGGGATTATATGTTAGTGGTGTCCCTGGCTGGTTTGGCTCAGTGGATTGAGCGTCGGCCTGCGAGCTAAGTGTCGCTGGTTCGATCTTCCAGTCAGGGCACATCAGAGAAGGAAAACTCTGACTCCAAAAAACCTCTGCTGCCTTGCGGCATACCTCTTCAGGGGAAAGGCTAAGGGAGTAAACCCCGACAGAAAATCCGGAGCCGGAGTCCCTAAGGCGGTTTGACGTTGTAGTCAACACCGGCAACTCCTGCGGCGCACCTGAAGCCAAGCTGTATCGACTCCGTCTTTCCCTTGGACCCTTCAGCTGCGAAGAGAGGGGGGGTCTGCTGCATGGGCAACAGCAGACCCTCCATATCACCCTGCCCAGGCTCTGTAGCTTCAGCTTCACTGGAGAGGACACTCCAGCGTCATCGCAAGATGTCGATTCAACACGGGAGGAGACAGATACCGTGTCACTCCCGAGTCGGACTGCACAGCCATTCTCGGCGGTGCAGATAGACTCTTAAGAAGCTACACCATCGTCTCTCGAGACGGACAGCTGCCGATGATATGTTAGTGGAGTGAAAAAGGAATTATGAATATATTTACATGTGAAAATGGTGATTATTGTCTGAGATGGCCAAAAATTACAAAAATCTTTAAAAATACAGAGAAAGTTTATTTTTTTTACTTATTAGATTTATGGGGTAACATTACCTAATAATATGTTCCAAGTGTACAATTCTATAATACATCATCAGTATCTATTGCATTGTGTGCTCAACACCAAAAGTCTGGTCTACCTCTGTCAACAGAAAAAAATTTTTTAAATAAAAATAAAAGGAATGACAGAAAATGTATCCCTTATATGGAATGTGGGTGACACAATGCAAATCTATTAGACGAACAGCATTTGAAAAGACTGAATAATTTCCAAAGCCATATAGAATAAACATACAAACAGTGTGTATGTGTGTGTGTACATTTAAATCAAATGATCTAATATTTTTGGTGACTTCATTTTGTGTATTTATTTATACAATTAGTCATTCATTCATTAAAATGATCTTAAGGAGCTTAATTTTATTAGATATGACAAATATAAATAAAATGAGTTGTTAATGTAAAATATAGTTATTAATGCTAAATCAGCTTCATTTTGTTGATGTTAAGGATGTTAGTACATTTTGTTTATCACAAAGTTAGAGAATCTATTTGGAAGCTCACAAAATTGTGTGTCTACAAATCTAAAAGGAAACCCGTGATCTCAACTTTTTCCCTTGAATCTCCTTCTTATAATTTTTAAAAAACAATATTTTATATGTTTAACGATGAGGCTAAGATACTTCTTGACTTGGAAGTATATACTAAAGTGAGGCTCTTTTGGAAAGAAGAAACAATATATTGGACCAGTCTAAGCAATCACAATGAGGACCATCTAAACAGAGGTCACAGTATGAGGACAAGGAAGAATGGCATACAATTTGAATTAGCATTTTTACTTATTTATTTCATAGGTCTCTTTCCAAATAATTCCTCTGCCCTGCTACTAAAAAATAAGAGTCCTTGTTATCTACTGTCAAAATCAAAAGAGGCATTTTTATATGTCAGGAGGTGCCACTTTTTTTTTTTTTTTTTCACTATTAAAAGCCATCCACTGTAACATGAAGCAAAATCTTTAAGCTCTCTAACACTCCTCTGGGCTCCCTCCAAAGAGCAATTTATATCAACTGGCAAGGTCATTAAGGAAACTGGTCAAAATACAGGTGGGAAATGCAACCCTGTCGGGTAAAGTCTTAATGCTTCCATTTATCAGGAACTCAAGGTCATATCAATGGTGATGAGTATTAAACTTTTGATTTTCCATGAGTCCCACAGCAATTTAAAACTTGAGGCATTGTAAAATATGTTAGAAATATAATATAAATCTACAGATATTTTTCTTAAAACTGTGTAGATATGGGTAGAATATTTTAATGATAATGAGTTTATTTCAAAAACAATATGAAGCCAAATAATTTTTCCCGCAAAATAATATGCAGCATGTTGTATACTCATGACAATTTTAATGAAGCTTTTCTTTACATATTGATTTCTAATATTCTAGGCTTCTCTCAGAGAATAACTAAAACATCGTGATATAGTGTCCATGTGCCATTACAGTGAGTAGCTGGTAGAGTAGGGAGTATACACATACGAAGAGGTATATATACCAGATATTTTAAAATTTGATATTAAGCTAGCATCATTGTTCTTCTCTTTTCTCAGAAGTCTCTTTCTGCAATGCCTGCAGGAATGTTTCAAGGTCTTTCTAGGCAATGCGCCCAGGAACATGAAGGACTTGGTGCAGACATGGACCAACCTGACCAAACCACATTTCTAATATTAGTGCCAGATCTCTAGGAAACAGAAAAACTAAAATGGACTTCTGTGAAATTCTCTTTCCCTTTCGCTTTTTTATTTCTCTCATTAATACTTTTTGTGAATCTTCTTGGTGCCCCTTGTTTGCTCGCAGTCCTCGCTAATCATAATCTCACTTGGGCATCCTGCCTCCTTTTTCCTGGCCCCCTGCTCTCTGCAACTTCTCCCACTCCCACACCACTGCCTTAAAAAAGTAAAGAACACTCACAGACATAGGTTTTTAGTCCATGCCCTTCATCCTACTAGTTATTAGCTACTTATCGCAATAACTCCCACCAAAAAAAAAAAAAAACGTCAGATAAAAACATTCAAGCCCAAAGTGATGTACCTTTAAATATATTTGCGTTTCTGATTGGGTACCGCTGTAGCAGCACAAGAGTTCAGCCCCAGGCAGGTTTACTTTGGATTCGGAGAGAGGAAAAAATGACAGTGAAGCACTGCAGAGGGAATTCATACCAGTTTAATCTCGCTCCTGCAGGCGACGACAGGAACAACAGGATCTGCCTTACAGTTCTCGTGGCGGTGAGCGACAACAGGGGCCAAGGGATCATCCGCCTTCACTCGGTCTGCAGTGGCCGGCAAGGACAGAGAAAGCCAGCGTCATCTGTGCTGCTTGAACAGCGGGCGCCCATATATACACATGAAGTTAACAAAGGCAGCACCCAGCCAATCATGAGCTGTGTAACGCTTACACAGAAAAGATTCTCGCAGATAAGGGTGACCTCGCAAACGAAAATATGTGCGGGTAGAGGTGAGGATCCTGGCTACAGTCACCCTGACATGACAGCCACCAAGAAAGATAGAATTTTATACTTAAATATTTCAGGTTCAGATATTTTGTTAAAAATTTAAGGAAGGATATTTTATTGAATCATAGCATCACAAAAGTCATAATTAAAATAAACATTCTGATGATCTGAAACTGAAAAGCTGTGAAATTGGAATTCCAGACCCCACCTCCCCCAAATTTGCATGGAATGACCGCAAGAAAGGTTAGTGGTTGACGGAAGGTGAGAGGAGAGATTAGTGACGTGGTATGTCAGTTTCGTTTCTCCGTGAAAGTCACCAAGATGGACTTAATTGTGTATAATATTTACTAGGGCAGGTACCAGAAAAGAAGAATGAGTTAGGAGGCAGAAATGGGTGGGTAAGCTATTGGCTACTAATGAAATAGAGGAGGGACAAAGAAAGGATTGGGTAGAAAGAGCCTCAGATTTTGGCGGTCCTGGAAAAGACTCAGCCAGACTGAAGGAGTGTCCCCAGCAAAGAACTAGCTGTTTGAGGAGGCCTGCATCAGGCAGAAACAGCTTGGATCTTAGGCTCCTGATCGTGCTGCGGGCAGACTGCGAGAAGCATGGCTGCTGCAGGGAAGGTGAGGCTGAGCCAGGGTTGAAGCAGCTGGTGGCTTTGAGCTGATGACACTCATCACAGCATCTTCTCTTGCAGGGAGATCTGAGCAGGATATTCATGGGAACCACCCAGGGCTGGGGGTTCCCATCAACATTTAGCTGTACAAAAAATTTCAAAATTGGGTATCGTGATGTTGTGTTGAAGCCAGCGAAGTATGCAATAATATTATGCCAGCAATTTAATATGCAGCCTTGTTGTTTTTTTAAAAAATGATAAAAACCTTATACAAACTTTCAATTATTTTTTACAAGTGTAAACATGATGGTCTTTACTCGTGGAGTTATGATGTTTGACAAAGAGTAACAAAGATGAGAAGTAGAGAAATCCTTCAACATTTATTTTCAATGAAGGGGTTTTAAATGCCCTACGAACTGAACTCAGTACATATTTTCTGTGTCAACTCCTAACACCATTACAAAGGAAATATGTGCTTTCATTATAAATTGTATTCATCATTCTCTGAATGTTTTTGCCTTTGTGTTTTTGTTGATGATAGTTCTGGCTGGAATGTTGCATTTGAAGAAATCAGAAAATTCTGCACTTTTTCTGGATTTTTTCCAGAACTATCAGAATTTCGTACATCTTCTTTTGTATCCAGGTACTATTTTTCTTATGTTTGTTATATGGCATATTTATACATGCATGTCTTTTTTCAATAGAAGTTTGTCCTTATTTCTTAAAATTATTTTAGACACTGAAAAAATAGTAAGTGCATGTCCTGTATGTTAGACTCTTTCAACAAAAACTTATGGTCCTATAAATATTGATTAAGAGCCCATATTGACTCAAAAAAAACCTATTATTTTAAAGTATCTCTAAGAGTTTGCTATTTTGGCTGAATCCTATGCTGCAGAGCTAGGCAAGCCATAGTAATTGACAAGACATAGATTATCAGGAAGTGTCACTTATGAGAATTGATTTTTTGACCCTGATCTTCCATGAGATTATATCTGTGAAAAAGAAATTTGGAGTGACCAATGGATTTGGCAAAATTGAGGCAATCCGTGACTTTTCTAAGAGCAGTCTCAGTAGAGAGGTCAGTGCTAAAGCCTGACGAAAGTGTATGAAACTGGAAGCTGTCAGTCATGACAATGAACCTGAACTAGAAAGCCTCCAGAAAGAGATAACTCACTATTGGCTAGACTTAAAAGCATATGCAAAGCAAGATTAAAAAATGAATAGATAAACAACAAATTACAAACACTATTATCTTTCACAAACAGGACTTACTATTAGATGATGAAATCTGATATATTTTTGACAGAGTCAGATTCCCTAATGTAAGAGATAGAAAGGATAAATTTATTTGGATCTCAGTGAAGAACAGAGATATGAGAACACCTCATATAGGAATTTAACATCACTTTACACTGGATGCCATGAATTAAGTGCAAGTGATATGCGTGTCTGTTGGACAGCTAGTACGGACTCCACACAACTGATGAGCCAGCAGTTCAGCACAAACAGCATTGCTGGGCTCTAGTTTACAAACCTAAAAATTAAGTGAGAAATTCATCATTATCCTTTTGCTAAATATTGTGGATTTGTGACTGATTTGTTTTTTCTATTGAGGATACTTTGATTTGAATTATTTTCTGCATTTCAGTTAAAGGGACAAGGAAACTGATGTTTATATAGGATTAATTATGAAAATATAGGCCAATCATACTTGTAAACAAAAACAACCAGTGTGATGCATAATCTTCTAAAATAATCAGCCTACCTTAACATCCAGGTAGAATATGCTTAGCCTTCAAATCAAATATCTGCCTTAGTCCTAATGCCTTATTAGCATTGTAAGCAGGAATGAAAAAAAACTATATCTGTTTCAATATAAATCATGCTCTTACCTCTTCTTTAATAAAAGAGGGAAGAATCGTATTTGAGCATTTCAAATTATGGTTATCCATATTCTTGGTTACTTTAATTTTTTAATTTTATTTATTGATTTGAGAGAGAGAGAGAGAGAAACATTGATGAAACAGTGATTTGTTGTTTCACATGTTTATGTATTCATTGGTTGTTTTTCTATGTGCCCTAACTGGAGATCAAACCCAAAGTCTTGGCATGTCTGGATGACACTCTAACCAACTGGCCTACCCAGATAGGGCATTTTACTTTTATAATTTACATACATAAAGGTCACCCATTTAAAATGCAAATTCAATGGTTCTTAATATATTTAAAGAGCAGTGCAGCCAACATCATAATCTAATGTTTGAACATTTTTATCATTCCAAAAAATAAGCCTTGCATTCACTGGCAATCCATCTTCACTACACCCAGAATTCCCGTTCAATTCTCCAACCACTTCTGTCCTAGGAAACCACTAATCTACTTTCACCTTTGCATTTTTCCCTGTAGTGGACATTTCATCTAAACGGAATTAAACAATATGTTTAAGCAACTGTCTTAAATTTGCTAATATTCTTTATTGTTGCCACCTTGGGAGTTGCTTATATTTCACATATATGAATATTTTTCACTTTCTTTAAAATAATTATTGCTTATATTCTTTCTATAATATGTGTTATTTAAATTAGTTACACTTCATGGTAGTTTTCCAGCATGAGGTTTTGAGGTTAAACCACCCCAACAAAAAAATCTCTGAGAAATGAGAAAAAAAAGAAATGTTTCCAAGTTATTATGTGCATTAAAAACATTAGTTATTGTCCACCTCTCTTTTTATCCTCACTCAAGGAAATTTTTTCTTTTTCTTTTGTAGAGAGAGAGAATAATCGATATGAAAGGAAAACATCAGTTGGCTTCCTTCCCCTACACCCCTACCAAGGATGGTACCCGCAACGTGGGTATGTGCTTTGACCAGGAATTGAACCCACAACCTTTCAGGTACAGAATGACTCTCCAACCAACTGAGCCACACTATTCAGGGCTCATTGTACGCTATTTATTAAATAATAAAAACACATAAGAATATTCACAATCTAGGCCCAATCTATTTTCCAGGTTTTTTGTTGTTGTTGTTGTTTTGTTTATGTGTGTGTTTGTTTTGTACAGAAAAGCACAGACAATGACACGGCTGTATGGCTAGGCACCTGTAAAGGGTAAGTTGGGAAGATTAAAAACAGTCAAGTCTGGAAAAGTAGAATGAAAATTTACTAGGGACGTGGACGCAGGCAAGTGGGTTGTAGTGTCTCATATCATTGCCTACAGAAGAGTATCTACTACATGGAAGACAGAGTAAAACTAAATGGAGATGATTTATTCAATGGAGATGAGCCAGAATTTGTCCTCAATCATCCTATGTTCCCACAATGGATCCGTGGTGAGTGGGTTGGAAACCATCAATAGGCTTATTGGCATGTGCTTTTCCCATCAAGGCCAATGTAATTACTAACACTGTCATATATCTGATGTGTGAATACCAGATATTTGCACTGAATCATATGGCACTATTCCTTGAAGAGACCATTCACTTGATTGCTAATTGATTACATAGGATTATAAACCTCACATCCATTAACAAGAATGGAGGAAGCATTAATTCCCTCCCACCCTGGAGAAGGCAGTTATCTATCTTTCTGAGATTTATACATAGGATGGATCTGATTTTATCTCCTCTGCCTACAATGTTCCTGACAGGGCTTTCTGAGTACCTAAGAGTCTGCAAAACTTTGCCTTGGACCATAGAACCCATTTATAGCTAAGGGTTTTTGACAATGGATGAACAAAAAATAAATCCATTAGTTATACTCTATTGATCACCAAGAAGTTATTGGCCTGATAGAATGTAGAATAACCTTTCCACTGGAATGTCACCCTGAGGACAATATTCAGTAGGGTTGTCAACTTCTCCTCCAGAATGCTGTATAAATGTTGAACCAAGTGAAGCTTTATGATGTTGTGTCCCCAGTAGCTGAAATGAAG
Source organism: Furipterus horrens (assembly GCF_987537825.1). Taxonomy (NCBI): domain Eukaryota; kingdom Metazoa; phylum Chordata; class Mammalia; order Chiroptera; family Furipteridae; genus Furipterus; species Furipterus horrens. Next base: position 17,875,041 of record NW_028327171.1, read on the forward strand.
AGGAAAACAAGGAGCACAAGTAGGATTGACCCCACTTTTTGTCACTTTCAGTGACCGATTTGAGAAGTTCAGGTTTCTAACTCTACAAATTTATGCTTTCAAGCCTCACAGGTTATGGCTCACAAGTGGTGTAGAGCATGTCTGGGTAAGGTTTACACCCATGGATGCAATAAGAACTTCTCTTATCTAATACTATACCTGTCATCTAGTAATTTTGGGCCTCGCACTGATCAAACATCAAGCAAATAAAGGAGTTACTTAATCAGCTGTGATCATCACGTAGAGCTAACATTGCTTCAACTTATGAGGGCAGGAAGCAATTTGACCTTGAGGCATTTATTACAGAGCCTCACAGGCGTGGCCCTGCCTTTTGATAACAGCAAACAGCAAGTACATACAGTCTCAGGCATGGTAACGCAGGGCCCAGACACAGGCAACATACCTGAACATTCAGAATGGCAGGCCAACAATGCAAGAAATACAGAATGGACAGCAGATAAGAAAATTATTAATGTTCATTACAGCTTCAGAACATTGAACACAGACTGTAGCTTGTTTTACTAATCTTTCTTTTCATGGCTTTTAAAGAATTGGTGGCAACCACTTTGTCATAGTTCAGGCTGCTATAACAAACATAGCATACACTGAGTGGCTTAGATAATGAACATCTACAGCTCCCAGTTCGAGAAGCTGGAAGTCTGAGGTCTGAGTACCAGCACTATCTTGATGAGGACAATCTTCCTGGTTTGCAGATGGCCACCAGATTGCTAAATCTTTATGTGGAGGAAAGAGAGACCTCACTTGAGCTTCTTCTTATAATGGCACTAATCTCACTCATGAGGGCTCCACCTCATGATCTAATTACCCCCAATGACTCTACCTCCACATACTATACTAATATTAGGACTTCAATATGGGAATTTTGGAGGGAGGGTATACTGACATTCAGACCACAGGATACCCTGAAGTAACAGAGTGTATGTAGTATAAGATTTGTATAGATTAAAAAGAACAAGGAGTTAATTATAGTGTTGTTCACCCTGTAGCTGCTCACATCATTTCAGAAGTTACTTACAACTTTTGTAGACAGTTTTTGCATGCTGACAGCTTCCTACCTCAAAAACCTGTATATATGTCTGTTACTTTCCCTGGGTGATTTCTTTGGCACCACGAGACCATACTCCACTATACTCAGGTCAATCTGAAGTTGTGCATCTATTCATTCTCCTTGTGCTAACTATCAAACAATAATAATTAACAGGAGTCAATAGTAAACACCCATTCTCCCTAGCTTCTAAATGGAAAGTTCTAATGTGTGTTACCCAGTTTTTCAGAAAATTCACAGTGAGATCGAGCCCAAGCTATTCTTAGCTTTTTGTTAGTTAATGGATTCTTTATTTTCTTTGACACACCACAATCTGTACTGCCTCACTTACCCTTCCTAAGATTACCTGCCAAATAAACTGCCTGAACTCAAGTCTTGCTTCACTGCCTACTTTATGGAGGGAATCCAAACACAAGCAGTATAATTGCTTGGAATTATAAAATTTGATTTATCATTTTGATGAGAGTAACTGTAAATATAATCTCATTCTGAGAATAAATATTTGTGAACCTTTTGTCATTAAAGTCTCTCAATTCAAGTTCCCAAAGCAATAATACTGTTTCAGAGATTGGAGTAATGCATAGCTGTAAAATTCAAAACAGAAGATTGACTTTCAGTATTTCAGTTAGTAGGTGTGGTAGTCAGAAGAATGATTCTTGTTCCCTGAAATGTGTCCATGGCCTAACACCAAACACCTGTTATATTACGTGATACAGGGGAACACAGATAGCAGATAGAATTAAGTTTGATAATCAGCTGGTGTTAAACTAGAAAGATTTTCCTGCATTATACAGTTGTCCTTAAAAATGAAAGAGGATGGCTGAAAGTGTTTCAGAGTAATGCTGTGTGGGGGAAACTTGAAAGGCTGGTCCTGGCTTTAAAGAGGGAAGGAGCCATAGCCAAGGAATGTAGAAAGCCTCTAATCACTAGCAAAGGCAAGAAAATGGATTCTTTCTGGAGCCTACATAGAACAGCAAAGCCTTGATTTGAGCCCACTGACACACTTTGTGAACTTCTGATAAAGCTTATGATAAAAAAAAAAACAAACAAACTTGTATTGCTTTAAGCCACTACGTTTGTTCTGTTGTCTTACAGAAGCAATAGAAACCTAATAAAGTAGACCTGGCCGGGAGGTTCAGTGTGTTGGAGTGTCGTTCTGTACACCAAGGAGCTGTGGGTTTGATTACCAGTCAGGTAACATGCCTAGGCTGTGGGTACCATTCCCCATCAGGATGCAAACAGGAGGCAACTGATCGCTGTTTCTCTCACGTTGATGTTTCTAAGTCTCCCTCTGTCTCTCTCTTTCTCCCCACACCACTTGTTCTCTCTGAAATCAGTAAACATGTCCTCAGGTGAGGATTTAAAAAAAAAATCTAATAAAGTAAATTTAAATCTATACCTAATAAAAATATTGATGCAGAAATATTTTATGTCTTTGGGGACAGTTGGTATCAAGATAGGCTGAATATATATTTTGTCTATGTTACAGAGGTGTGAGTGAAAATCAGTATCAACTGGGGCAGGGGTGAAAGTTCAAGAGAAAAATGTGGATTTTTCAGGCAACCAGTAAGAATAATGCTATGATGGGAAGGAGGTTGACTGTGTCTACTGTAGACAGTATACAATTTCTCATAGTGTATAACTTCTTTTGACCTCTCTTACAGGTTGAATTATAATTTTCATAATTCATATGTTGAATCCTAACACCCACTACCTCAGAATGAGACTACATTTAAACATTGGGTCTCTAAAGATATAATTAAGTAAAATGAGGTCATCAGAGTGGGCCCTAATATAATATGATTTGCAGTATTATAAGAAAATGAAATTAAAGCACAGATATACATGCATGTTGGGAGAACACCATGCAAACATGAAGATGGCCATGTACAAGCCATGGAAAGAAAGAGGACTAGAAGAAAATAACTCTATCGAGATCTTGATTTCAGGCATCAGAAAGAACTCTACAACATTGTGAGAAAATAAATAATAATTTATGTTATTTAAGCTACCCAGTCTGTAATGGCAGTTTTAGCAAACTAATATATTTTGCTATATTCTAGCTATAGTAATATATTGGTGCTTTTTTCTTTGCAAAGTTATGTTTAATTAGCTTGTCACAACATAATAGCTTTTTAAATACACATTTGAGAAGTTAGAAATAAAGCTTTCTTTTTTTAGTTCAATGGATAGAATTATAGATAATTACAATTCTATTAAAAACTTTTTTGAATAATAGTATAAAACTGAGTACTATAGGTTTCAATTAATGCGGTCCAAGTTTGAATGTCATGGATTTACTGAAGACATTTGTTCTTTCTTTATCTCTCTCCCTTCCTTGGAAGGCACGAAAATGTTTACATAGCACTCCTTTCCCATGCTAAAGCAGCATAATTGGACAGGAACTTTTTAAGGTGGACCCCTGAAGCACAGTGGCTTCACTAAAGCCAGAACGGAGACAGACAGACATATGGATGCAGTTGGCATACAGGTAGAGATTGTGATATGCCTTGTTAGTTTTATAAGGAGAACAAACCTTTAAAAGTTATGTCATCTGAATTTTTTAATTTGTACAAAAATTTACCTTGACAGCAGATTCCTTTGTTTTGGAAATATTTTCAAGATGAAATATTTTGTAACCTCACACTGTTCTTAGGAAAAATAACAGTGATGGCATCATATATTTAAATACAGATATTGCAAAATAAAATGCTAAATATTCTCTTTATTATGTGTAAAATTTAGTAGATCCATGCCCTTGAAAGCTTAGAAAAATAATATTTTACCAAAATTAGGGAATTATATAGAGGTGAGAGAGGACTGGCTTCTACTTCAGCTACTCTGGGCAGCAGCAATGGGACAAGGTAATTGGACTGGTTGTAGAAGCTGTGAAGGAAAACATGCAGTACAATAAGTATGCTAGTCCTTGATAATGTGTGCATGGAAATTGGGTCAAGAAACTTTCCAGACCATCACCAACTGAGCTGTGACTGAGATGGGATGAGACTCTGAAATCACAACCACCATTTTATTTAGTAACAGCCAGAAGTTAGGGTCCAAATAAAGTGGAAAAGAACAAAAACTTTACCTACAATAAAAAGTTTCCTTCTTCAAATGGGACACTCTAAATCTATTTGGATATCCCAGGGTACACTTAGGTACAAAACGTGTATGTCAGAAACAGTTGGCCCTGAGGGAGGGCATAAAGTACGCTGTGACAGAAATCAGATCTCTGCAAATGTCATCCCTCTACAGAATTAGTTATTGCACCAATTTGTAAAGCTAAGATAAACCACTTTTTAAATTAAAGTTATCCTTCAAGCAAGACCATCAGAGTGGATTGAACATTAAGCTTCTCTTTCTCTTTTTTGAGTATATACAGAGAGAGAGAAACCCACTGAAAATCCTAGCGTATAGGGGAACTCCTCTTCTTCCATTCTGAAACATCCTATATTCTATTCTGACTAATTACTTTTAGGGAAAAGACTCTCCAAACTAACCATTTCAGTTTATAACAAAGAGTCAGGAAGACAAATGACCAGAAGGCCTGTGACTAGGGTTGGGGAACCAAGAACAGCCTATCAGCTTAGTGTGCTAGCTGATAGACCCTCATGATCTTTCTTCCGGTGGTAGGAAGCAATAAACAAATACACATTCTATAAAAAAAAAATCATACATAATAGACATGTATAGTATGAGTGTTAAAAAAATAATTTAAGAACTTATGTATTTTTTCTTAGTTTAGGTTAAAACAAATAGGTCATTTGAAAAATATAACAAGATAATTCTATAGACAGATACAAAAAAAAGAAAGGCGGATGTGATTAGAATAATGTTAAGAAACCATAAACACAACATAATTAAACTTCACACCACATTAGCAAGGAAAATAAAATGTTTGGTGAAGAAGATAAGCATAAAGATTGTTCTTAGGTCATGGGGAAAAATAGAGGAATATAGTTGATAAAAAAGAAGATGACAGAAGAAGAACAGCACTCAGTTAAAACTGTAGAGCTAACTTTTATTATGCATTTTTGAAGTGCAAGAACTATATAATTACAAAATTCTAATTTTTTTCATGCAAATAGCTTCCAAATGCCAGCATTTATTTTTAAGAATGTTTTAATGTGCAAATCATATCTAGGGAAATGCCTTTAATTTGTTTTATTGAGGTAAGGTTCTAAGCAACTTTGTTTAATACTGTGTCATTTCTACTGTTACCTATTTTCTGGGGTCAAAATGTTTTCATGTTAATTTCAGTTTTACAATTGGGTTCTTAGTCTCTCAGATAGCTTCTATGATTAAAGATTTCAGAATATGTTCTTCTCTTCAAAAGCCACCTGGCCTGACTTCTAATTATTCAAATACCTGCTCTCTGTTTTGAGATATCTAAAAATAATTGTATTACAACTAAGTTGAATGGAAATATTCTTTCCCATATGCGCACAGACAAAACATTCATTTTAATGCAGGATACTTTAATGTCTTAACACAGGGCATCATATTCACTCATTAATTTCATTAACATGACATGTTGAATTAATTTGCAATGAGAATACTTTTCAAAACCATATTTCCTTAGAAATATTGTTGCAAGTTATAGGAAATCAGTATGTGTTAATGGTATTTCATCAAGTTGCTTTGTGTTTTAAATTATTCTTTCACCTGTGTTTTTTAAAGATTAGGTTTACAAGTAATGACTAGAGAAAACACAAAATATAGAAGTATTTGTGTTTCCATTCTCAAACAAGAAACTGGCATCATAGAGAGAGATAGATGGAGGGAAAAAGAGAGGACAATGAGAAATATATTGAGGAAGAGAGAAAAAGAAATTTTATTAAGAAATAAAAATAAGTCAAGTTTTTTAAATCTACATTTGTTTTATTTACCTTTACTTCTCATAGAAACATTTTTCTTTTTGAAAAATAATTGTCACATCAGAGGAAAGTGTAATCAAAACAGTGAAGTAAAGTAATTTATATATTTCAAGTTGCTAACATTTAGGGATTGGTATTTTGGATATTCTTCTTACCCATTGTAATAGATATATTTCCTTAAGAATATGCCTCTATAAAAACGCAATTTTCATAGAGCACAGAGCTTGCAATAAGTCGATAGATGGAAATTATGAACATGTTAATTAATGCATGTTTATTGAGCAGATTTTTTCTTACTGATTAATGGAAATAGTACTTAAGTCTTCAATTTAAACGAGTTTTGTTGTGGGTCATCAATATTTTGATTAGTCTCTTATTGTACCTCTTAAACTCTCATTTTCTCCCATGCTATAATCTTCACCCTCATCTAGCTAAGATCATTCCTTAGTTTACTGAGAAAATATTGAGATAATCTGTAATTAAATAGCTTATTAATTCTCAAAATATTTTCCTCAATATATATAATCTCTTATTTTTTTATTCTTACTTACTATAAAAGATATGAGATAGAGAGAGCTCTTCAATGAAGTATGTTAAGTTACTCTATTTTAATAAGAAATAGAATTTAGCCTCCTTTTCTAAATGCCTTCTACTTTCCCAGTATTCTGGTTACACTTTGGGTACTTTTATTTTCAATGCCAGAGATTATTTATTACCCCAGTGTTTTGATCCTGATATTAAATTTGTTTCCATGGTTTGGCATTTTTTCCTGAAGTGTCACTATAGTCCCATAATTTTGCATTTAAAATAACAGAAAGGATTTAAAAAAGGAATAGATAACCTCCCTGCAATGTTAAATTCCAGAAAGAGTCATTATCCAATCAATCATTTTGAAGAATTTCTTAGTAATTGTAGAAAGAAGATGGAATTTGAAGAAAATGGAAGAGAGATGAGAGGGAAAACTGTGATCTAAACCATGCTCAGGAGAAAGTTACAGGACGTTAAACACAGACCTTAGAAATATGTCCTAACTTCATAGAGAATGAACTAATTGGAACAGCACGTGCATTCACGTTCTTCCGATGGCAGTGCTTAAAGTCAAAGCTCTTGGTCTGTGCTGACCTGGGCCCCACTCTGTATTTTAAGGAAAGAATAAGTATCTCTATGTGTTTAATACCATACTTTTGAACTCAACACTTCAATTTAACTCCTATATAGAGGAAACACACTAATTTAATGAGTAAGGGATGAAAAGTTGGTAGTGCTGATGTGTAGCCTCATGTAGGGCTCTGGGACATGAAGAGAGAATTGAGCACTCAAACTCCATGATTAAGATTATGAGTTTAGGAAGAGGTAAGTGACACGGCCCTAGCTTTCTGCCTCTCCCAGTGTCAGAGCATGAGACTGACATTCTCAGCACCAATGAGACTTTAGACTCCAGAGAAAGCTTAAAAACAAAACATAACAGAAAAATAAAAAATAAAACAAAGAGACAAACAAAAGGAATAATTCACGACACAATCTGAGGCAAATTAAACAGGAGTTTCTGGGAATTGTGTCCAACTATCAGTATGTTTTAGTGTTTCCCTTATAGTTCTAATGAGCAATTGGGGTTCAGAAACACAGATCGAGGTAGGTAATTTAGTGGCTTCACACATGACCTTAGCAGGAGAACTTTATACATGTGTGTTTCCTCGGGAGAAATGTCCAAGGCTGGCCCTCTTTCTGGAGTTAGAATGGAAAGTAAACAGAGGGTTTCCACAAACTGATATAACACATGGTATAAGAAAATGGTGGTGAACCAAATAATCTGTGAGATTCATTTTCATGGAATTGATCAGTATCAACTGTACAGCCAAAGAAATGAGAACAGCTAATACCTGAATGTGTTTGGCCCAAGATAAAAATTCCTCATTTACAAAAATCGTACTCTTGCCTTTCAGGGGATTATGTGGATTAATTAAATGGGATGTTACACCTGCTCATCATTGTTTCTGACACATTTGATATGTTCTAAGTATCAGTGTTCATTTATTAAAAATGCGAAGTCTTATTTGCTATTATCTAAAAAGTATATCACTTGTTCATATGTTTCTTAAATCTTAACTCTGCAGTTTTTCACTGAAACTGCCACTACATTTTTAGACACATTTCTCAAGATTGACATGGCAGAACAGCTCTCTGTAGATTTATTGCCTAGAATCTCTCAGGAGAGCTTGTTGTGGAATGGCATTTAGGGAGAGCATGGAATAACTAAAGGGTGTTTTGTAATCCTGCAGAAAATTGCAATTGTGAAAATGCTTAAGAAAGCTTTTTTTTTTTTGAAGGAACACATAAAAAACTTGGATCTGTCCAAATCTAGCTGATTTTAATTTTTATTTTCCTCTTTGGTTCTTTATTGCATTTTTGTTGCTGGAATTCAGGTATCCTCTTAACAACAACAAAAATAACATAAGATATTAAAATTCAAAATAGACAAACAAATGTTATTTTTCTAACCGGTTACTATTTCCAGCTATGTAGTGTGAAGGAAATCAAGATTACACAGACATATACGTAAAAGATACTACCTATTGGATGTTTGGTAGTTGCTAAAGTTCACATATTATCATTATTTGCAATGGGATCTCAGCTAATACCAATGCATGCTTTCATTAATGGATTCTAGTACTTTCATTAAGTAACTGTTCTGCTTTGTGAACACCATAAATTTTATCTGCCCCTTCTTAATCATCCCAAATAGATAATCTATGAAAAAAGAGTGTTTTCTAACTAATCATTGTTTCAAAAGCATCTCTTACCTACCCACTCTTTTTCAGACCTATCTTATGTGGAAACTTTACTGCTAACTCTATATGAAAAATAATAGTCAGAAGTAACTTGTGTGTCTCAATTTTTCAACTGTAAATCCAAGTAAAATTTATTCTGCAATATTGGTTATTTATGGTGGGATATAGCATGCAGAAAACTCATTATAAAGTTAGTTAAAACTAGAATAAGGACCCTCTATTAAAGTGTTTTCCATGTTTTCTAAAAGCAGGCAAGAATAAAATGTCATTGAGAGGCAGAATGAATATTTTTAGTTGTCTACATGATAATAGAAATGGATAAACTTTCTATGGTAGCTTCCTCAAACCTCATCCTTTTGACAAAGTTTGAATTTATTTCTTTACTGTGTTGGTGATGTTTCTTTAAGGAACACAAATAAGCAACCTTTATATGATTTCTCTTTCCCGCCAGGACATCTTGTTATATTGTTTTTGTGTGACTGTTCTTGTCACCTTAATAATGAGACAGAGCTTAAGTATACAATAGTGCACAGTACAAATTTAGCAATGGATGTCAGTAAATGCTCAGCTTTTTACTCACAATCTGTTATTCCTGTGTTAATTGATTTTTTCACTTATTAATAGTTACATGTAAAGTTTTCTGTGAAAGGTCCAAGAAACTTTATATTAAAAAGATTTAAAATGTAATGTATAGGCAGAGCTCTTAATTATATTTCAGCTACATTTAAATTAATTTTACTCTTAATGTATCCAACTGAATGATTAATTAAAATTAAAACAAAGTGGAAAACCAGCCTCTGGTCCCTTTGTTTAACAATCAATTTTTCTAATATCAATACCTTTCCCACTGTAACATACAAAGGTGATCACTGATTTTACAATTTCTGTTTTCTTCCAGTGATTATTTTTAAATCATATGCAATAAAACACAATAACACATACACTCTCACACACCATTCTTCTTATTTTATTCAATAAAGTATTTTGAAAACTTATTCATATCAGAACAGAAATATTTTTCTATTTTATTTGACAGGTATAGAACATTTTATTTTATGATTGTGAATTAATTTATATAAATAGCACTCAAACACTGATTACATGGCTGTTGCCAGTCTTTTGTTAATACAAGCAATACTACACTGAATAATCTTATACAAATGCCTTTTCATGTATGCTATTACTTCTTTCAAGTGAGTCTTCAGATATGAAATGGTATTCCATTAGTAAATGTTACAAATATCTCCAAATGTCTGTAGATATTTTCAGTCCTGAGAATCATAGCAATATATTAAAGTGCTTGTTTCCCTAGAGCCTTGCAAAGTGTATTATTAAACATTTACTTTTTTGTCAATTTACAATCAGTCATTCTCAATCCTTTTAGACCCAATGCTTCTTTGTTTAGTATAAAAGGAATTGTAATGCTCTCCTGGACTATGCTACAGTGAAATTCACTCTATGCTATTACATCTACAAAATTTCAAAAAAATCAATACAAAGCTATAACTCTAATATAAGGTGGGAGATAACAGAAACACTTAAGAAAATGTGTTTCAATATGTAAATACACAGGTGCACCTGTATTAGAACTCACTATTAAGTAGTCATAATTGTGTACTAAGTAGAATTAGTGTATTGACAGAAATGTATACTGTCAGTAACTCAGACACCTTCTGTGGAGTTGGTATGGTTGATGTGATATTGAAAAATTGTGGATAGTCCTTGATAAAGTTGCAGAAACAAATTAAACATTTTCGTTGAGTCATAAGTTAGCTCTAGAATTCAGATATACAATGTAATATGAACCTTCTAAGCATTTAGTGAAAATATGATAACCCAATAGAGTTTCTAGACTCAGAAATTATAAAAAATCCTTTTAATATATGAATATCTGGTAAGAGGTTTGAAAATATGTGGGACACCAGCTTCTATTTTTTTTTCTTTATGCATTTATACCACTAATTACAAGGAATCAGTGTTAGTGTCCCCTATCATCTAAATATCTGTGGTCTCTTCAATGATTTTGCCAACTAAAAATATTACCTCATCCCTGGCTGCTGTGGCTCAGTGGGTTGTAACATAATTCATAGAATGAGAGGTCACAGGTGCTATTCCCGATATGGCACATACCCAGGTTGAGGGTTTGATCCCTGGTCAGGACAAGAAAGCAACCAATTTATGTTTCTCTCTCACATCAATGTTTCTCTCTCTGTGTCTGTCTCTTCTCATGTCTCTGAAAGCAATGGAAAAAAAATGTCCTCAGGCAAGAATTAAAAAATTTAATGAAAAATACTTCCTCAAACTTCCAACATTCTCCATTGGTAACTAAAGCTGATGAGATAGATGAAAACAGCTTTTAGCTTCTTTGTATTAAAAATCATAACAAATTGGAGTTTCCTGTCTTGAAGTTCCCTGGAGGTGGATTGGCAGCGTGTCTAGATGGCTTCCCCCCACCATTTTTGCTATCACAGAAACCATATGGAGGATTCTTTATATGGTCATGTTGTTCATGGTTCTCTTAAGCCAGCTGGAGCGGGATAAGAACAAGTGATTTGGTTTCCCACATCAAGATGAGACTCAGACTCTGCAGAGCCTGAATTTTTCTTGGGTGTTTCTGACATGTTCTATTACTTGGCTCTTCCATTTGCTTCTATACAGCCTGTGTACAACTCAGCTCTGAAGAGACTTTCAGGCATTTTGCAGTGTGTGGAACATACATGTCTTCCAATTTGAGAATAAATAATGTTGACCATTTTTTGGTTTCCTTCCTGATATTTTTGTTGTTGCTTTTGTTTATTCCCCAGGAAATAAAGGGGAAAATGATAACTTGCAAAGTTATCTTTACACTATATCATGTTTACACTATTTTATATTCATATACGTAATTCATTATTTATTTTACTCTTAGAAATGAAATTAATATATTATGTTAAGTTTCTTTGGAAAAAATATACCATTTCAGTCATTGTTTAATCTGAGGCACCTCAGAAGAAAACTACCTGTTTTTTAAGAAAGATTTACGTCATGTCATAGTTTGAAATAAAATGTTGGATTTAGTTGGGCATTTTCCTTCTGTGAGATATACATAGACTCTATCAAAAAATAATAGGTATTTGTGATGAATGAAACTCTCTTAAATGCTTTTTCTAATTTGAGGTGAGAGCCAGCAATAGTTCAAACTGTCCACATTGTAACAGAAAAAGAGTTTCTGAGTGACTAATAATGGCATATGTTATTTTTATACCCAGCATGCTAAGCTTTTCCCAACAGACTAAGTATCAAAATAATTTCTAATTATGAGCCAGTAACCTAAATATGACATTTTATTTATTATACTCAACTTGTAAAATGAATAAATGTTATTTTACAAAGCGAGTAGAGTGCATTTCTCTACACATTCATAATATTCTAAGTGTATATGGCCTGTTCACATTTACAGCTGTCTCTTTGTAGAATCAAAATCAATAATCATCTGACTGAGGTTTTAAAAAAGAAAGATAAAGAGCAACATCCAGAAAAACCTCACACGAACCATAATTGGAAATATAATTTGTTTTCCAAAGAGACAATTGTAGCTTTCCTTACATGCAGCAGACATTTTCATTAACTAGGTTTCTTGGTAATAAATTGTATATTTACAAGGCCTTTGTTTGCAGCGTCCCTATGAGATGATAGATCAAGTTCAGAAGCATCAATAAAAGTGACTTTAATATCCAGGAAAATACTGATGCAGCTGTTTGTTTTCCAGCAGTTCCAGTGACTCATAAATAACAAAGTAATGCAGGCGTACCTTGGGCAAAGTGGCTATATTATCCCTTCTATGACTTTAATACCAGTAAATCAGTTACCGACTTCAGATTTCTTAGAAAATCTGCCTGCTATTCCAGACAATGTTCACGTCTAAAGCAATAACGCCAGAAAGAAAATAATTTACCAGAAATGTGATATATCTAACTTGAATGAAGTTTAACTACTTTTTAAGAATCATTATAGAAATTTTGCTTAATTTAAGAATTTTAAGATCTCCTTCTTTAGAGAAGAATATTTAATCAGATTCACCTGGAAAGAGTCAACCCAAATGAAAATTAAATCATGCCTAAAAAAATGCATAAAAGAATGATATCTTAATTTAATCAGTCCCCTTTCAAAAATGATAACATTTATATATGCCAGTTTTTACAAAATTTCTGTTAGGTTTGTAGAAGTCGACATTATTGTCCTGGGGGAAATCTACTTTTATTAGTAGTCTTCAAGTCATAAATGGAGTCTGAACTAAAATTTGTCTGAACTCCAAGTCTAGCACTATATTAGGAAAGACTATACCGTGTTATATTTTTTAAACAGGTGAAATTTGTAGTGCAGCTGTTCACGTCGCCCCAAGGCTCCTTGGACTATGGAGAAAAGTTTGCTCTCATAGGTTACAGATGTTTATCTCCTTGATTAATTTTGCACAAATAACCTCCTGTCTCCTTTAGCAAGTCCCACCATATGTCCAGTATCCAACAAGTGTATTCCTCAGCTATATGCTTTAGTTTGTGCGGTTTTTGTAACTTTTTACCTTTTTATTGTGATTCCATTTTTCCCTTGTCTCTAAAAATTTTTTGAAAAAAATTCTCATTAGTCACAATGTTACTGCTAATTTTCTAGGAAAAACAATAGTAAACTGCCTAAATATATATGTACTTAAATAATAAAATAAATAAGATTGAATCACTGGTTTTAGTTCTTGAGCATAAAATAATACAACATAACATACATAAAAAATGTTTTCTAAACCTCCCACTTTACCTTCTGTGCTCTTTTGTCTCCTTTTGTCTGTCCATAGTGATATGTGCTTCTATTCTTTCTTATGGGTCATAGTATTCCTTTTTTATGGAAAAAATGTTAAATATGAATTTATGCTTTAACTGGAAAATGATTTCAACATTTCTCATCTTCTAGGGGTATTTTTATAAGATGTAACTCCTGCTAAAGGAGTCATATTGATCTTAGAAGTGCTTGGAAAGAAGAATTTGAGAGTCAAGATGGTTCCCCGGGAATCCTCAAATCAAAGCCCGCAGAAATCATCGGCCTGTATAATTGGAATATTTTCCTATTAGCTGTTCTAGTAGTAATGCATTACTCCCTACAATGACCTTTAAAATTATCATGAATAAAATCATTAGAATGGTGAATATTAGTCTCAGTGAAAGAGAAATTATATTGGCATTATATATTTAATTTTAAATTGGTCTAAGTATATCTCATAAGCCAGTATTTTATGTTTAATGCTGACATTTGTTTCATTTATAACAACACATGGCATTGTAAAAGGAGAAATATTTCTGATTCTTTAAGGAGGGTCAGAGCCAATAACATTATTGGGTTAGGGAGGGGAAGAGAGTTATTGAATTATATATTCCATAATTGGATTTGTCTGGTTCTCTCTCATCTGAATGCAATGCAGGGACATTGAACATTTCCACCCACCCCCTGGAGCTGAATGTTCCATATCAGTCATGTGCAGTCTTTTTACTGTTCTAAGACACGAAATCTCTGAGGACAGCTTATTACAGAGAAAAATCAAGAAATGCTGAATCGTCACTATTTCTGTTTTCAAAATGTATCATTAAAAGCTCTTTTGCTGGTAACCTTAATATAAAGACATTGGTATGCACAGCTGTCACTTGTAACTTTTACGTTTTAATGTATAAAATCAAAGTGATTTATCCATGAGATTATTTCATAAAGTTCCTACAGAAGAGAAATATACCACGTAAATATTTTTTAAAATACAAACTTTCCATTTATAAGTTTTGAACAAAGAGACAGCTTATAAGTCTACCATTTTAGTAAATTTCAGATACCAGATTTAAAATCAAATAATGCCTTACAGCAGTAAGTGTTCAGGGTATTTCTTATGGAGATATGATAGATCATTTGAACCTCTCCCTTTTTAATATTTTATTGAATTGAGAACTCTGGGAATGTACCTCCATCCATATCTTTTATCAATTTTAGTTTCTAGTATAAAACAGTCTTAAAAATAATAATACCAAACATCTAATTTGTTCCTATATGCCATATGCATTTTGTATTCGATCTTTTATTTCATACAGCCTAAATGTACATATTATTATTCCCATTTCACAGACATAGAAACTCACAGAAACTGAGACTCCAAAAGGAAATGTATATACCAATATTCCACAAGAAAACATTTTTTGGTTTCACTGATTTTCTCTATTTCCTGTTTATAATCTTATTGATCACTGCTCTACTTCTTAATATTTATTTTCTTCTGTTTGCTTTGAGCTTGCATTGTGCTTTTTCTCTCATTTCCTGAGTTGGTAGCTTATATTATTCATTGTAGGTCTTTCTTTTTTCCTAATATATGCATTAAATGCTATAGTTTTGTGTGTAAGCACTTCCTTTGTAACTGAGGAATTGTAATTCACCCTACCATTCTTTTGACACCATTTCTGTAAATGCTGACTCTGAAAAATATGTAGCTTGTAGATAAACAGCATGTTTGTATAAGAATCTTAGGAACTAACTTCAGAAGACACAGACTCCGACCTTTAGGCACCAGAGCTCTAGATTTGTTGATCTTTATCTGTAAAACCAGGATGATGTAAAACCAAGATGACAAAAAGAATAACGCACACCAGACCATCACCTGACTAGTTCAAGGTCTTTATCAAAATAGACTGTGCTGTTCTGTAAGTACAGTAGTGCCCTCAGCGGAGAACTGTCAACCCCTCCATTTGTTCTCTTTGTTCTGCTTTCTCTCTTCCTCCTTATGAAAAACTTCTTCCTGTACTGAGGTGAAGCCATGGGATTTGGGATGAGAGTTTCACATCTCCTCGGGTTGCCAGCACTTGAATAAACCACTTTCCTTCTCACAAGCACCTGTCTCACGACTTTGGCTTTTGTTGTGGCAGACAGCCAAACCTGATTTGGTTACACATTTAATAGCATCTTATAAAATTCCATAAACTGCATTTTTATTTTCACTTAGTGCAAAGTACTTATATTAATTTATTTTGACACTTTTATTTGAACTATGTGTTATTTTTAAGTGTCTATTTAATCACTAAATATTTTAGAATATTTCAGCTATTTACTTAATATAATTCCATTGTGGTCTTGAGAATATACTTTACATAATTTCTGTTAAATTTGTTAAGGTGTGTTTTATGACCCATTGTTCGTTTTGTCTTTCTGAGTGTTCCATGTGAGCCTGACAAGAATGTGTATTCTGCTGTTATTGAATATTTTATAAACAATGATTAGATTTATTTGATTGGCATGGCTATTCAGTTCAACTATATACTTAATTTTCTGCCTGCTTCATCTATCAATTGAGAAGTTTTGAAATGTTCAACTACAATACTGGCTGTTTTGTTGGTTTTTTAGTGTTGTCACATCTTTACCTCACATATTTTGATGTTCTGTTGTTAAATGAATACAAGTTAAAAATTAGATGTGTTTTTGAAGAATTGACTCCCTTATCATCATGCAATGCCCTTTTATCTCTGATTATTTTCTTCATTCTGAAGTCAGCTTTGTCTGTGATTCATATAGTTACTCCAGCTTTCTCTTGAGTAATGTTACCATGACACATTTTTCTCCATCTCTTTGCTATCAATCTTTCTGTGATTTTATATTGAAAATATGTTTCTTGTAGTCAATATGTAGTTATGATTTTTTTATTCACCTAACAACATTACTCTCTTAATTGGTATATTTAGACCATTTCTATTTAAAGTAATTATTAATGTAATTGAATTATTATCTGCCATATTTTAGCTGTTTTCTATTTCTTATATTTTTTGATATTTTTATTTTCCATTTTTTCTATCACCTCAGGTTTTAATAAGTTTTTTATATAATTTCTTTTCTCTTCTCACTTAGCATATTAAGTTTACATCTTTTTCATACAAATTTAGTAAATCACCTAGATTTTACAATATACTTTTACAATTAATCTAAGTCTACTTTTAAATAGCACCATACCACTCCATACTAGTGAAGGTAATTTATAACTGACTATTCCCTATTTCTCCATCCAGTCCCTCATAACACTGGTGTCATTCATTTCACTTATCCATAGAAACATATTTCTATTATTATTTTGAATTAACAGTTATCTAGCAGGTAACCTAAGAATAAAAATATTTTCTTTTAACTTATTTCTTTCTAGTACACATTCTTTCTTTATGTGACTCTGAGTTTATGACCTATATCATTTTCCCTTTCTCATAAGAACCTCAGAGAGATGTTTCTTGTAAGGAAAGTCTTCAGATAATAATTTCTCTCAGTTTTTGTTTGACTGAAAAAGTTCTTTCTCTTTGTCACTTTTGAAAGAAAATTTTGGTGGGTATAGAATTTTAGATTGAATGGCAGTTTTCTTTGATGTATCTTGAAACACACTGATTTATGCATTACTTGTCTTCAGTCTACTGATGATCTTATAATAGTAGCATTTTTTCCCTTCCTTTTGATTTTACCTTACAGTTTTCATCTCTTCGCTTATATCACCCATCTATTCTTGTATCTTGTCTACTTTTTACTAAAGTTTTTAACATATTAATCACCATTAATTGAATTCTCTCTCTGATATTTCCAAAAGCTGTGTCGTGCTTGTGTCTGGTACTGATGCTGCTTTCCTTTTAGACTATGTTTTCCTTATCTTTATCATGCATTATGGTTTTTGTTTTTTGCAAAACTATACATGATTCACTAGGTAATAGGAACCAAGGTAGATAGGTCTTTACTCTGAGATTTTATATGGCTGTGCTTAGTTTTTTGTGCAGCTATATGTGCTAGAGGCTTCATTACTTCTGCTTTCCTAGTGTTTTTTTTACATTCTTGCTGTCCTTTTGTTTTGGATTTTTCTAATAACTCCTTTAAATAAAGTCTTTCACTGTTTGCTCTCTTAGCTATAATCTGCTCTGTTATTATATTGGGGCACATTTAGTGTGATGAGAAGGCATTGAGCAGAGAAAGCATTCTCTAACGTTATCATTAAATCTTGTTTCTTTTCTAAGGTCTGGGTGCTGGCCCTTCAGAACTGTTTCTTAGCCTTTTTATTTTTTTGCTCCCTTATGTGAGACAATGTCTAGAGGCAAGTCTAGTTGTATAATACTAATAGTTCCCAAGGTCAGATAAAGATACATTTAAGTAATTTTGTTAAGAATGTACAGTCCTACTGAGGGACAAAGGGAATATTTCAATTTTTTTTTTTTTTTTTTACTTTTCCCCTGTGCTTTTTTCAAAATATAACTTTTCTTCTCATCATATCCATAACATAAGCAGACTTTTTTCTAATCTTTACTATCAAAACCTGGTGAAGATCCTGGTATTAATACCCCCAACAGTATAGCTTCACCCTCTAAAGCTGGGAACACAGGAATTTCTCAGTCAATCTGGTCCTTCAGCGATTTATCAGACTTATCATTGTTTCTCTCTATTAGTTATTCGCTTCAGTGGTATCTGTTTCCGGCAAACCTTTACATGTTTGTTATTTTTTATTTGCCTCTCTAGCATTGGCAGTAAACAGCAGTAACTTGTGTAGCATGTTCACCATCTCCCCGTTTTATTTTTGTTGTTGTTTATGTTTTGGTTTGGACCTGTTCTAATAACAACTGTTAAGGAACAAGATGACATTGACATGATGGATTATTCCCACAGTTAGTCTCAGCCTTAACACTGATTTAAGATTTCTCTCTTCTATCCTCCAAAAAGAACTTTTAAATGACTATTTAAAATATTGTTTCTGTGGGTATTATAAGTTTCAGCTGGCCATTATATAACTGTGAACTTTAGAAAGGGAAGAGTGGTAGGTAGTGTTTACTAATTATCAACTGTGTCTGAATCTCTGCTGATCATTGTATTATAATTCCCAAAACAATGTCTTAACATAATTATACTTTTGGTGACTAAGGAATTGGAAACTGAGTTTCAGAGGTATCAGGTGTCTGTCTTAACATCATATCACTAACATAGAATCAAAAATTCAAAAGTAGTATTTTTACAAGTGCATTTGTCAGACCACCATCATCATCAGTTTTGCCTGAAAATGTTTTAACAATGCAAATACTTGGACTCCATCCCAAACCTACAAAATCAAAATATCTGTGATTGAGGCCCATCCATTTCTTTGATTAAGTGAATTAGAGAATTCTATACACACTAAAGTTGGAAGAACCACAGTTTTAAAGTAATAAATCCCATTATTGACATATTCAGCAAAACTGGAAAATTTAGACCATAAATTCAAAAACCAGCCTTTTATATATTTATAAATGTCATCCTATACTATGGTTCCCAAAATAAAACTACATACATTATGACAATACTATGGCTTCAAGTGTTAGGCTGATGGGCTATGGTTTCCAGCCCATTTATATTGGCCGATGTGCCAATATAAAATTCAATGAATACAAATGACTATTTAAATTATATACTCTATGATCAAAATTTGTAAGAAGTGAAAGGGCCAAGAGCTAAAGGAACTATGCTACTGGAACTAATTTACCATTGAGATGCAACATTAAAAGCCAGCGGGGATTGTGGAGAAGCTTGTTGATTTCAATGGCTTTTATATTAGACCTGCTGAGAAAATACTAGTCTTTAGTTTAGAGCTTGTTTTCATGCTGAAAAGCAACAGCTTAATTGGACTTTTAAAGCCCCAGAACAGGTACTATGTTAATTTGAGATTGTTCAACAAAACACCACTTAGGTTATATCATTCACTTTCTACTGTAAACAAGAAAAACTGGGTCTGTTCAGTGGGCATTAGATGGTAATCCTCAGTTTTTAAGAAAGTAAAGCTTTAATACAACCAGACAGAGGCATGTAAACAAGGAACAGACTGACAGTGACCAGGGGGGCAGGGAGAGGGAAAAAGGGGGAAAGAAGGGGAAGGGTCTAGTCAAGCAACTAGTATAAATGACCCATGGGCATGGACAACAGGGTGGGGATTGACTGTGGGAGGGTAGGGTGGAACAAAAGGGGGAAAAATGGGACAACTGTAATAGAATAACAACAAATAAATAAATAAAAGTAAAGCTTTAAGTGTAGATCTAGGAAAATAATTATTTTTCTCTGCAAAAGTAAATTGATGTTTGTATTTACTTCCCTGCTTTAAAAACTTTGGTTCTAGGATGCTTTCAAGTTAGCTCCAGGCTATACTGTACTCCATACCTGTTTATTATGATTGCCATAGATAAGCTCTTTTTAGGTGAAATTGGGCTTCTCATTATATATTAAGGCCTCTGACACATAAACATCTCTATGCCTCTGGTTTTCCTTTACTTCTTTTTTTTTTTTTAATTGTTTTCTCTTCTTGGTTAATTGTAGTAACTTTTTGGCATAACACTAGATAGCGCTGTTCAGTTATCACTTTCCCTGAACTTTTAAAGCACTGCTATTGGAATAATTATTAACAATATTAATGTGTTGCCTTTCTATAGTTCTCCCTAAATTCCTATATTTCAACGTTTAAGTAATTTTTTGTGAATAATATTTTTCTTTATACTGTTCATAGAATTTTTCTGGCAGATGTTTTCATATCTTTAAATATTGAATGCTACATACTCCATGGGGAAAATAGCTGATAATTATTGTACATAAATTATAATATTTTATTTTTTCCAAAAATAACATTTATGTGAGATTTCATAATTTTTTTGTGAGCGACTATAGTATTAAACATTATTACTTTTCCAGCTTGTGAGTTCTGTCTAGATCTTAAAAATTAATAATACCTCATTGACTATTTAAATATTTAAGTATCAAGTTTTCTCAGAGTATTCACATTAATGAGAATGACTATTATACTTGACCAGGGAAATGCATGCTTATTATAATTATTTTGTCCACTCGACTAACTTATTTCTAGCATATATTAGATAATTAAGTGTACATACATCAGAAACAGAAAAAAGTAAAAATTTCTTAGAGTGAAAATTAGCAATATTTTAATGGGTCTTTATTGTAGCTAATATGTTTGTTATTTTTTCTGTGACAGAAAATTATTGATATATCAGGGAAACTTTAAATATTTGATTTCTTACAATAAATTTTTCCTCCCTTTTTATCCCATTTCTTTCTTTTTTTATTTTATATTTATTGTATTTTTCCCATTACCATTTAGTTCCCTTAAACCCCTCCCCCTGCAGTCACCACACTGTTGTTCATGTCCATGAGACCTTTTTCTTTCTTTTTTTCTCAATCCCTTTACCCAGTAAACTACCCCCTACAGCCCTCATCCTGCTCTCCATCTATGAGTCTGTCATCATTTTCCTTGTTAACTCAGTTTGTTCATTAGATCCTATATATGAGTGAAATCCTAAAATTTTACTCGTTGGAACAGCATGGATGGACCTGATTAACATTATGTTAAGTGAAATAAACCAGTCAGAGAAAGACAAATACCATTTTTTTCTTTATTTCAAAATGAAATAAATCAAGGTTCATTTTAGATATATAAATCCTTTTTTAAAAAACAGACAAAGGAAGGTATATACACAACAGTGGGAAAAGTAGATTTACAGTTGTAAGTACAAGAAATGTGGGGTTCATTCTTGTATTAGTATTTATTAATGATTGTTTTATTTTTCCATAAGAAAATAAACTGTAAACCTACTTTTACCTATTTGAAGTATTTAGGCACAACATTCACTTATAACTATACAAGAGAAACCCCCAAAACAAAACTTACTTATAAAAAATTGTGTATTTATTCTTACATGTTTAAACTTCAGTCACCTTCAAACAAAGCCTCTCACAAAGCCAAATGCAGCCTCTCACAACAACGCCAGCTGGTACACTGATACAGATGGGTTCTGTAAGAGACTCGCCTATTGCAGAGAGCCTGACTACAAGGGGCCTACCCTCAAGAATATAATTATGGCTTTTGGGGTCTCTCTTCAGAGAGTGAACTATTATAATTGCATACACTTTTTACAAAAATAATATTAAATTGCTCTTCACAATTCTATTAGTTATATTTATTGTTTTCAATGTACAGATGAGAAAACTTACATCACAATGATCTTATTTTCTTTCTTCTAGAGCTAGTAAATTGGTACATAATCCCCAGTATTCTGACTGCAAATGTAGTCTAACCTCATCTACAGCACAGTGTTTCTTTCATTGGTGCATATGTGACTGAAGGAGGCATTAGGAAAATGGAAAAGCAGGACTACAAAAGACTGGATGGTGTTTCCTGATCTATTTCTACTGTTGTACGCTAACCTCACATCATAATATCATCTATAAAGAAGATATCAATACATTCTTATATATGGCCTCATTTTTAGCACAAAATACTGATGTCTTAGAGTAAGCCACATCTGATATGTAGATTATCTAATGAAGTTCATGTGCTGATAGTTAACATGATAACTGACATACATTTTTTCCATGAGTGGATCAGACAGAAGAACCTCTTTTAGTTTCTTTAAACTCTAACTTTGCCAGGGAAAGGCAAGATAAGAATATATAGCCTTGAACCTAATGCCTGAGTGGCCAAATAGATGCCTTTAGCTCCATCAGGTCAGAACTTTTTTAAGTAGTTAATTAAAATGAT
The DNA here is from genome assembly GCF_987537825.1 of Furipterus horrens. Classification (NCBI taxonomy): domain Eukaryota; kingdom Metazoa; phylum Chordata; class Mammalia; order Chiroptera; family Furipteridae; genus Furipterus; species Furipterus horrens. Next base: position 17,897,391 of record NW_028327171.1, read on the forward strand.
AACAACAGTAACCTAATTTTGAAATGTGTAGTTTAATTTTGATTACTTATCTCTACATCTAATATCATTGAATGGCCTAGATTCTATGATGCTTCTGTTTTTTAAAAAAAATATGAGATGATGCTAATACTCTCAGTAACTTACTGAGGAATTTAATTCATCTTTGAGTCTAAGAAATGCTTATTGCTTATAACATGTGGAACTCTCAGCTAGATTTCTTTCTCAGGTCATAAAATCCAGGTGAGTGCATCTTTATTCTGATCTGTGGAAATTTTATCTTGACACTATGGTAGCAAATACATTTATCTTGTTTATTTTTATTTTTAATTGCCCATTTTGCTCCATTGTTGAAAATAGACTAGTCTTTGAAGGCTATTGCAGTAATCCAGGTAAGATATGATGACCTGAATTGAGCGGGAATTACTCAGGGTTTAGATGTGTTCTGAAGGAAGTGCCAAAGTAATTCTTGAGGCATAATATATGGCAAGTGAGAGAAAGAGAAGAATAAGAAAGATCTCTTAATATTTGTCCTAAGCAAAAAAATTGCCAATGTTGAAAGCAGATTTGGGGGAAGAGGAAAGATCATGGGTTTAGCTTTGCTCTTATTAATATTGAGGTCCCTACCAATCATCAAAGGGCATGTCTTAGTCTGGCAGACTGGGGCTGGAGTTCAGAAGGCAGACTGAATATATGAACTTGAGAATTGTTGGCAGAAATTGTATGTAAAGCCACAGAATGGATGCGGTCATCAAGTGTACGCATCTACATAGAAGAAAGAGGTCAAAACTCAAGTCTTACCTCCACCCTTAGCCCTAACCCTAATCTTAACTATTCAAACATTTGGAAGCAAGAAGTGACAAAGATTCCCTCTTTGACAAAACTTCCCTCAATCTCCTCTGAATATTTTAACTAGGCTCTGACCTTTAAGCTTCTATGTTTGCTTCTGCAGTGTCTTCTTTTAGCAAGAATCCCAGGAACTCAGTTTAGCCAGAATCCCCTCCCCATTTTTACTTATCCGATCCCCCTCAATGTCTAATTGGGTTTCTCACTCTCTTCCAACCATTCCGGTGATACTTGACCACTATGCCCCACTTCAGCAAATATCTTTTTAGGTTGGTTTAGCCAGAATCTCTTCTTACAACAGAGTCTTCTCTTTTCTTCCTCATTTTCAAGCACATCCCCCACTCTGCTCCTTGGCTGAAATTCCCACTCGCCATGCTGTATTCATAATTGAACTCAATCGCTCTCCCACTGCAAGAATCCAGTGTAGGAGTCTCTATACCTGTGATAATCCCCCCTAAATTAGAGTCTACCTTATCATTTTTAGCAAGTGTCATTATTTTTTTTACTTTAACAAAGAAAAGGGTGGGACCAGTAAAAGAGACTTGCGGGGACCCCCAATAAGACATCTGGAAAACTGAGGGCTGGTGTGGAGTCCAGCAAGTCAAGGGGAGAAAAGGCATTCAAGAAGGCTGGAGTGTGTGCTGTTAAGTGTATGTTAATGGAGGTCTGAGAAGTGGGGAGTTAATAGAATAAAGAAGGGGGTTAAATGGTAATGGAAAAATACAATAAAATTTTAAAAATAAATAAAATAAAGGTGAAGTGATTTCCATTGCTGGTGGAGGTGAGAACCGAGTTGGATGAATTCAAGGGATAATGAGAAAAGAATTGGAGAGGATGTTCACTGACCACTTTTAAAAGGAGTTTTGCTAAAGGGGACATGGTGTCCCCCAATAAAGGACACATGGTGATGAATGCAGGGTCCAAAAGGGATTTTCTAAGATGGAAAAATAATTATCAGCATGTTGCCTGCTATTAGGAGTGATTAATTGAAGAGTGAAATAAGTTATGATACAATAGAAAATAGGAAGAATTTATGGAACACTAAAAATAATATTGCTGGAACTTGAACCCTTTTGCAGATATGGTTTTCTTTTTTTCTTTCTTTCCCAAGCCTCTTAACATGGACTTTAAAAATCCTAAAAGACCAGTCTTTTCTCCCAAACAAATAATGTGCTTAAAAGTGTTCCAGCTATGCCCTTCACAACCTATTGTCATCTTTTTATTTAGTCTGTTTCCTTATAATTAGCAATGCTGTGTCGAGAATTTTCAGTCCTTTTATTTTCCTTATCAAAGTGTCTCTTTTGGCCCTTTTATACAAAGAATCTGCACCAGTGCTATTACTTTGATAGAAACTTTAATTACCTCTACTGACATATTTGAGTTCATTAACAAAATGAAAGAATAGGTAAAATAAATTGTGAAAACATACTTTGCATTGGAAGTAAGAGTCCATCAAGGTACTTCCCCCAGCTCCCTCATCTGTGTTTATAATTATTTTTAGACACTGAATTTAAATTGTGGTTTAGATTAGAAAATTCCTACTAATTTTAAGCAACTTGAAGCTAAGGAAATGTCTAGTTTATTCTAATTTCCTCCGAAGAAAATAACAGCACCGCATTTGTATGAAATGGGTTTTAATGCTTAACATTTTTTCTCTCACACAAAGTAACCAATTTCTTTAATATGCAAGAAACATGATTGCATCTGTGAAGGAAGCTGAGTTGTTTATGCATATTTTCTTTGTGAAGCCATATATTTAATTTGTACAGAAAATATTTCTTTGGGTTCTCTTAGGTGCAAGTGATTGAGCTACCTACCAAGGATACCAGGTGGGCATCACTGTTCCGACAGAGCATCACTCCACCATTGCAAGCAAAACATCGTCCTTTGTAAAGTTTTATGTAAAGTAAATACGAAGGTGTTTTTCCTTTACATAGCATATTTTTCTAATTCACAATTTAAAATTTCTCTTTTTGTAGGATCTGAGGGAACAGTAATGCTGAAATTGTCCTGCTGAAGATGACAGAAGAGGGCAAGAAACAAGCTGAGCCAGGTTAGGATAGCATCTTCCAAACATGGGGAAAGAATGTTTCCTATGCAGGGCAGCAGGTTCTGCTGGAAAGTAAGTGACTATCGGATTTGTGGCAGAACTCTTGCTAACAAATTATTATCTGCTGCTTCCAAAAAACTGAACAAAATATCTGGTATGCCTTTGAAAAAACGTTTTTATTTTAAACATTGGAGTTTACCATTAAATTAACATGGTGAAACTATGACAAGAGTGAATAAAGGCATTTTTTATTTGTTAGAAACCAAGCCAAGAGACAAGTGGAGTAATATTTCTGCCTTCAATGTCATGAATCATAAAATAATGAATCAATTATAAATAAATTTAGAAGCTTATTATAGATTAAATGATGAGGAATTTTTTAAAACTATACAAAAATACCTATAACTTTTAGAGAAGTGTCTATGGAGAGCTTAATAATTAATAAAAAGTAATTTGCAGGAAATTTTAAATAGAAGACAACTGATATTTAAAGTATACACTATATATTTTAACATAAAATAATTAACAGATTATTTTAAAATATATATGGTATATCATCATAAAATTACAGTATAAATAAGAAATGCAGTACTATTTATCTAAGTTTAATGAAAAAGTATGAAAGTAAAGACATTCTACTAATTATTTATATTTTAAACATTAATTATAAAGATTTTTGTGTCAGTGAAAGAAATCGTCTTATTGTTCTGATAAATTTTTCATGTTTCTACAAGATTGGAAATTTCCAAAATAATACTAAATGGAAATAAAATAGAAAATTAAGTTGTAAATTATTTTCTTATAAACAACACTTTGGTCTATGTATCATTATTCTTTGTTGGTTGTCACTAGAAAATTTATTATATTAATTCCTTTCAGAAAATTATTAAAACAGGTATATCAAAATATGCTGATGTTTATACATGTTTAGCATATGGTCAAGTTTTAGGACATCAGTTTCTATATTTGAACATTTTTTGTATAAAATCTTTTTATCATATGTCTTTATTATATGTTAAACTCTTTCAGAAATACTACAAAATCAAAACTTTTGACCTATTTGATGACTTAAAGTAAGATCAATCTTTTACTGAATACAATTTGAAAAAAATCATGCAATTAGGCCTTTTTAAAATGATTTAGAGGAAAAGCAAAGAGAAAGCTGGAAAGATTCCCCTTCTGCAATAAAAAAATAACATTTTTTAAATGTTGGGCAATTTATAAGGTGCATAATTTTGCTTAATAGAAACATTGGCAATTAATATTTATTTCCCTCATTTTATAAAATATTGCTAAATTGAATTTTACATTCTGACACAAAACAGCAATTTTTTTTAAAAGTTTCTTAATTACTATTGAAGTGACAAATACTAGGTAATGAAGAAACAGTCAGATGTGTAAGCAAATTTTAAATATGTTGTATTAGTCAGGGTTATTCAAGTAAACGGAACCAATAGGATGTACGTAAGTAAGTACAGAGAGAGATATTTAGTTTAAGGAATTGATTCACACAGTTGTGGAGGCTGCCAAACTGGAAACTTGAGGGTAGGCAGGCAGACTAAAGACCCCTGAAAAACCAATGTTACAACTTGATTCCAAAGGCTTTTCCCTCCTTCTTGCTTACGGAGATCTGTGTTTTGTTCTCTTCAGGCCTTCAGTTGCTGGAAGGGAATTCTGCTTTACTCAAAATCCACCAACTTAATGACTACTCTCATCAAATCATCTGACTAAGACATTGAGAATAATATTTGACCAATATCAGGGCAACATGGACCTTCCATGTTGACACATAAAATTAACCATCACACATCTAATATGACAAATACCTTAAAAATTAAATTTTACCAGAATTATGTTGAGGTCAGCTTCATAAAGGGTCATTAGCTAATACTTTAAAGTTCACAACAGTACTTTATGGGGGAGATCCTAATTCAAAGTTTAAATCAAAACTCTAGTTGTGAATTCTATTGATTTTCATTACCTGTTATAAAGATTTACAAGTTACGGGACCTCTGCTGGAGAAAATCTAACAAAATGTCTTAGTGGAAACTCAAACCTCATTAATTCTAGGCCCTCAGATTTGCCCAACAAGTCCTTCTTTTAATTAACTCGGTATTCTCTCTTCATCAATATTTCCAAATTAATCCCTCCTCAAGACATCCATCCTACCAGCATAGCATCATCTTTCTCCTCTGAACAAAGAAAATGTGTGCTCTCAGATGAAAATTCCTTCATCTCCCTCAGTCTGGATCCAGGATTTAATATAATGCATGTCTACCTGATATTTTTCCTTAAAGCCATGAGAGAAATCCCCTCCTCTTACTGAAAGCAGAGTTCCACATGTACACCCTGAACTGCCTTATCTCTTGCTTTCTCAGACCTTATACTACTCATTTTCTCTTACTGAATTTTCGAGTGCCCTCTTTATACTTTCTTCCTATCTATACTTAAACGTGTTTATGGCTCTTTTAGAATTACAAACATAACACTCCCTGAAATACACATTCTTGCAGCTATGGTCTTATCATTCTTTTGCCAAATGTCATCTGAACACTTCTTGGAAAACATGTACAATTAGTTCTCTACTTTCTCCCCTCCATTTCATTCCTTTATAATCAGCTGCCCTCATGCCCATTGGACATGTCCACCTGTGTGTCCTACAGACCTCTCAAAACCAGCTCCCTAAACTGAACAAATAAAATCACTTTCCTGCATAATCTATTTATTCTTCTCTAATGCTCCCTAACTCAGAGAAAGAGATCATCATTTACGAGAGCTAACATCCCAGTGTTAACATAAACTCTTTCTGCTTTTTTATCTTTACATCTATTTAGAAACCAAATCTCAATTGATTCTGTACATTAAATATGCATGTCTCAATCCTCACTGTCCCAAGTCTAATGCATCACCTTTCATCTGTATTTTGAGTAACTTCTCAACTGACCTCACCATCTAATAGAAACTAGTTTATTATTGGAAATAAGAAAGAGTATTATTTCCTTCTCATTCTTTCTTCAAAACTTTTCTAAGAGAGATACGATGCAAAATAAAATTGATGTAATAAAATGAACAGTTCTTAGACCTTTAGAGCAACTATGTTTGTCTTCATGCTTATTTATGGAGGTGAGCTATTAAAGAACAATACAGAGTCTCTTACAGTGTCGCTTGAAAGAGAAGAAGACATCTGTCAGTCTTTCTGGACATGATACCAATATCTAAAAAAGCTCAAATACTTGCCAAGATCAGTACTAAACTAAGAATTTCTAGAGCTAATCAGTAGTTCCACACTACACACATGGTGAAATTTCTGGTTCACTTTTTTAATTCTATTTTTTTTTAATTTGCTCATAAAATCATTTATTTGTAATATTTATCATTGAGCAAATTGAGTGTCCCATGATGATTTTTCACAGAACACTTACAGTATTTGGAACTCTGCATTACAGAATACTGAGAAGTGGCAAGCTGTGTACCTCTATCATGCATACTTGAAACAAGGGGTCAGAGTTGACAATATTTACTTAATGAGTTTTCAACATTATTCAACAGCCTTTTATCATCATCTGGCTGCTGCTTATTTGTGCCTTATCTTGTTATCCTCACCCAGGTGATTTTCCTGCCACCCAGATACACCTTCAGTTATAGAAGTATCCAAGCTGTCCCACCTTCAGATTTTTACTTGCGTTTCTTCTTCTTTAACCATTCATTCTTATCTTTACTTACTTACACATTTTTCAAGTCTGCCAGAGATGGCATGCCTTTACTTTGTTTTCATAGTACTGAGTAGATTGTTGATCATCATGATGATTACACCCTATTTTAATTGTGTACTTTTTGGTAGTCCCACTCCACTACAAATGCCATTGGGTGGCATCTCTGTCTCTTTCTTCATCGTGCTAGTGCTTAGCAAAATGCCTGACACAGAGTGTTTATTAAACAGACATCTCTGGAATAACTGCATAATACTATTTTAGAATGTGGATTATGAGATGAGAGAAGTGAATGGTGAGGTAACCAAGAGAATATGACCCACCTTATATGGTAGTGCGCATATTTTCCTTTGTTTATCATACAGATATTATATTTTACTTCTCCGCATGCAATAAATCCAGTGCACTGATATCTTTCTATTCTTGTTGATATTTTCACTTTCCCTGCTGCCAATGATCCAATAAGGTCAGTTCATTTAAAATTTAATTCATGAGATGTCTAATCTCCATATGTTCATGAATTCAGTGAAGTGTGGTTTGTTTGTTTTGCAGAGATGCTCTAATAGTTTTATCTTCTTAAAAACTCCAAACAACATATTTTTATTTTTAGTAGTGGCATAGGTCAGATAATGCCATTTTAAATATAAAGATATATTTAGTATGTATTTTGTGCACCTAAATATAAATGCTCCTTGGAAAATATATATATCTTCATGCCCTAATTCTTCATTCAAAAAAATGGCCTACATTTCCTGATACTCAAATTCATTATTAACTAAAAACAGTGAAAAATATTTTTGCTATCAAGACTAGCATGCAAGTTACACTTTAACTCTCTGAAAGCAGTAATCATATGATATCTTGTAGAATACGTAAAAAAGGACCCCTTGACCTTTTAGTGAATTATGAAATGGAAAAGAAAATTTGTCATCTAAATTGAAACAGTGGAAAATCTTTTAATTCAACAATGTTTACTGAACAGCTTTCTCACACAATGTGTTAAATTCAAGGTTAAAAAGTACAGAGTTTATAAAAGATCCAACTACAAAGTTAGCTATTCCTATATGTAAAATATTGGTCATTTGCTTCCTAAACAATTGCATAGATTGCATATGTCTCCTATTAGCACACATGTAATATTTACAGCAAAATTTTTAAGTACTAATAAATATAATGATTTAAAACTGTATATGTGCATTAACACTTTTATCCCACTATCATTCCACATTTTTATTATTCATAGTTTTCACCAATGCCATCTTAATGATCAGCAGAACTGTTTTATAAAATTCTATCTAGTATATATTTACTTGATGCAAACTCTAGCAAACAATTCTCTAACAGAGAGCACAGTTGCAATATTGCTTCATCTGACATACTGCATTCCATCTGGTTTTCAAAGAAGGAGTTGTGGAAAAATGCCAGTGCACACCAATCTGCCCAAGCAATTCATTGATTCCTTTCATCTTCAGCTAGTTTTGGTAACTTGATGTGGTCCCGAGAGCAACAAGTGTCCTTTCATTTCCCAAGTGATATTAGTTAAAAGGAAAACCTTTCCTCCCATATGGCATCCCTAATAAATTAATGAAGGCAATAAGTGTCATGCCAGCTGCACCTTACGTGTGAAGGACATTAATCAGGCCAGCCTCCCAGATGGGTGCATCTTTAGTGTGTAGCCACCTGGAACACAAACAATGCCATGGATCAATGAAGGCTATCAGTACAGTCAGGACAAGATATAAGTGAACTATCCATCCTGCATTAGGCTGTTCTGCAGGAATTCCTGTTCACCACTGGGTTGCTTTGTACTATACTAAATATCTGTCCTATCTATAAGTCTGTCCAGAAAAAGTCCAGCCATTGTTAATATAATGAGAATGGTTCATGCAACATCCATGTAACAAGGCAGCCAAGGAGAGTGGACTGGAATGCACATGCATGGACAATGATGACTTCACTGTACCAGTCAGTGGGAGTGGGAGACACCGCTGAGGGAACCTGTGTACTGTGTGGCCATCTCATTCAAAATGACTGAGTGGGTAGAGCAACAAATCTGCATCAAATTTTGTGTTAAGCTTCCATATTCCCCCGTGGAAACTATTTTGATGATTCAGAAGGTCACAGCAACGGGCAACTGGTAATTGGCAGCTTCATCATGACTATGTGCCCGCTCATGCATCACATCAAATCACCCAGATGACTCAGCGCCCCTACAGCCCAGACTCGGCAACCTGCAAGTCCTGGCTTTTCCTGAAACTAAAATCACCTTTGAAAGGGAAGAGATTTTATACTTTCAATGAGATTCAGGAAAATTTACTGGGATGGTGATTGGGAAAACTGCGTGAGGTCCCAAGGTGCCTCCCTTGAAGGGAACTGAGGCGTCATTGTCCTATGTACAGTATTTCTTTTATGTTGTATCTTCTTCAAAGAATGTCTCTATTTTTTTCATATTGCACAGCTGGATACCTTCTGGGCTGTGTGTGTGTGTGTGTGTGTGTGTGCACGCGCGCGCGCGTGTATATGTATCTTTATATATATAGATATAGATACTTAAAATTTTTTAAATTAATAATAATGGAAATGTAGGAAACAAGGTTAATACTGTGGAAAAAGAAAACTAAAACACCAACATGAAAGTGTGAAACACTAATAGTGAATACTAATGACAGGAGGCTGACCAGATAGATACTCTGCATAGCGCTCCTGAGGAGGACAGTTAAGGTTTCTAACGTTAGCATTAAGTGCAATCAATTTCCATATCAATTTCCATCTGAGTATTGCTTTAGCTGCATCCCACACATTTCTTCTGTTGTATATTCATTTTTATTTGCTTCGGTGTTTGTTTCTTTTTTTCCCGTTGAGACATTCTTTTCTGTCTTACGGATTAGTTGAAAGTGCATTGCTTAGTTTCCAAGTGTTTGGGTATTTTCCTGTTGTTTTTCTATTACCAATTACTAATCTGATTACATCATTATCAGAAAACACATTTGATGATTTCAATTCTTTTACATATTTTTGAGGTTGGATTTATTTCTCAGAATATAATCTGTCTTGGTGAATGTCTATAGGCATTTAAACAGAATGTCTATTCTTTATCATAATATTCAGTATTCGAGCTTATTTTGCCCAGTAGACTCCAAGAACCTTATTGACAGGGACCAAATCTTATTCAAAATTACATACCCAGTGCTGACACGTTATCCAACAAATAATAAATACTTTATAAACTTTCAATATATGAATGGACCCCTTGACAAATGAAGGTATTGGCAATTAGTAATTTAGAAGTATTTTTGTTTTATAAGAAAATAAGATAAATGTGTTACTTATTTTCCTGAAAATTATTTCAAGTTCACTTTTATTGTATCTCATCTTACTTTATTATTTCTATCCTGTAGTGAATGCAAATCAAAAACAACTAAAAAAACTTAAAAATCCTCAGTAGATTAAAAGCACCAACTAAAATGCTTTCAAATGTAACACAATTTTATTTTGAATAGTGGACCAACTTCTGAGTATAAACTATCAGAACAGCTAAGTAAGCCAGACATGTATAGACCACATCTTCAAGGATCTTCCTTATAGTATGGGTACAGGGTATGTTGTATATGGGGTCGAATCTGGAGATAAGATTAGGGAACGATGCAAATGCCTTGTAAAGTATGTTAATATAAGGATTGAGAGTCATTATCTAGTTTTTAGAAAGAAGTGACTTATAAAATTTATTTAATTAAAAATTATTTTGGTAGCAATGCAGGACAAGAGCCAGAGAAAAAGTATTGGAGACCAGTATAATCCATGAAAAAGGCAAATAGGGGACAGGTGCAAATGAAGAGAAGCCAAAGATAAGAGCTACCTAGCAAATTACATAGAATGCAAATTGTGAGCATTTTGGACATGGGAGGTGAGTACTTGGAAGGAATTTAAGATTTTGTATTTTTTCTGTGCAAGGTGTATAAAGTGTATTTACATACCTGAGTTGTTCCAAACATGCATATTAGTTTTTTAATAACTGAATCGGTGTCTGTGTGTAAATTTAAACTTAACCGTGACTGAAGAGGCATTTTTTTCTCATGAAGCTAAGTAAGAGAACCAGATTTTATGACATATCATGATCTCAGTGTCATTTATATTTAAATCGCAGTAATTTTTTAGGATAATAAAATTGAAGAGAAGATGAAAAGACTAAATCTAACCAAGAGTAAACCAGGTGGTTGGATATAATGTCAAAAAATAAAAACTAATCCTTAAAAATTAAACATTTATAATGTGTAGACAACTTATCCTCCTCTCTACAGATTAAAATAAGCTAATTAGAGCAATTTTTCATCTATTCTTCATGAATTGAAAGGGTCTTTGTTCTGATCTTTCAAAAGATAATACAGTCTAGTCTTTGGAGATGTTTAAAATATAGTTGAGGATTATTTTTAGTCAACACATTAGACACATTGCTGTAGTTTGCATCTCTCATCAAAGAAAATGAATAGGCAGTAAATACAAAGTCCAAAAACTGACATGAAAAGAAAGATTAATAAGGAAAATTGTCATTTACTTTCAAATCCAATGGCTCATTCCAAACAGAGCTCAAAAGTATTAGCTTCACAGTATTTGAATTTGGTAATAAAATATGTGTACCTTTAATACTATGCTTTTATTGAGTTATAAATTTACTTTGTATTCCAATGTCTACTTAATATAAATAAATAAATAAATAGGAATTATAATATGCCTTTGCAATAAATTCTGATTTTTAAATTTCTATATAGTAAGCAGCAAAATTATTATTAATACCTCTTTATGACAAAATTAAGATATACCACCTCAAGATTATCTGATTCTTTAAATTAGATTTTTTTCAAGAGGGAACTTCATTTTTAAAATAGTTTTTATTAAATATGTTTTTAACTTTATTGTGGTGTAATTTTTATTAAAAATTGAGCACATTTAATGTGTACCTTAATGAGTATTGGACATATGTATATACCCATGATACCACTGTACTAAATATGATGATGCAATCAAGATACTAATGTATCCATCACCTCCAAACACTTCTTTGTGTTTTCTGTGGTTTTGTGTGTGTGTGTGTGTGTTTGTGTGGTAAGAACATGCGATATATCCCTTTAAAATATTTTAAAGAACACAATGATTAACTTTAGATACCATATTGCAGTACAGCAGATCTCCTGAACTTGTTCATATTGCATAATTGAAGCTTTTATACCATTGTGTAACAATTCCTCATGTGCTTCTGCTCTGGCAACCACCATTCCATTCTTTGTTTCTATGAGTTTGACTATTTTAGACAACTCATATATGTGGAATGAAGTGGCATTTGTCCTTATGTCATTGGCTTATTTCACTTAATCTAACGTCCTCCAGGTTCATCCATGCTCTCCAAATGGAACAAATTCCTTCTTTCTTAAACACCAAATAATAGTCTGTCATATGCATTGACCACATTTTCTTTATCCATCAATAAGCATTAAGGTTGCTTTCATTTAATGTCTGTTGTGGATGCTGCTGTAATCCTGGTTTCAATTCTTTTGGATATATATACCCAGAAGTGGGATTGTTGGAGCATATGGTAGTTCTATTCTTACTTTTCCTTACTTTTTTATTGAATTTATTAGGGTGACATTGGTTAAAACCATGTAGGTTTTAGGTGTACAATTCTATAATATGTCATCTGTATAATGTATTGTGTGCTCACCTCTCCAAGTGAAGTCTCCTTTCATCACCATTTATCCCCCTTTTACTTTCTTTCTATCCCCCTTTAAGTACCATATGATTTCACTCATATGTGGAATCTAATTAACAAAATAAACTAGCAAACAAAATCTAAACATATTTTACTGAACAAACTGACAGCTGTCAGAAGGGAGGGGGTTGTGAGGTTGGTAAAAAAAGAAAAAAAAGAAAAAAATATACATACAGACAACAGTATTCTTAATTTTCTGAAGAATTCTATTGTGTATTGATTTAGTATAATTTCACATCCACTTGTTTATAACATAAGTGCAGTTGTTTTAATCCACTTGTTTATGACAAAGACAGAAAGAGTTGCTTTGATATAAGAATGAAGTCACATAGCCACAGCAATTTTGAGGAAGAAGAACACAGTAGGAGGAATCACAATACATGACATCAAACTATACTACAAGGCCACAGTAATCAAAACAGTCTGGTACTGGCATAAGAACAAACATATAGATCAATGGAACAGAATAGAGAGCCCAGAAATAAACCCAGGTCTACACGGTCAACTAATATTTGACAAAGAGAGAAGGAACATCAAATGGAGTGAAAAGAGCCTCTTCAACAAATGGTGTTGGGAGAACTGGACAGGGACATGCAAAAAAATTAAACTAGACCACCAACTTACACCACACACCAGAATAAACTCAAGATGGATCAAAGACTTAACTGTAAGCTGTAGCACCATAAAAAATAATTAAAAAAAAAAAAGAATGAAGTCAGTCTTGCCAGAATGCCATCTCTACATGTGTTGTCCTTGATAAGCAGTCAGCAAGCATTCCAACTGCTGAGGAGCCCTGCTGGGGGCTTATCCATATGAACATGTGCAGAAACAACTATGGCAAGGGGATATTTAAACTATAAACAAAGTTTGTGAGGATGATATGAGAGGTTTAGTTTGAGCAAGGCAACTCTTTGCTAATCTCAAAACTCTCTAGGGACATTTGCTCCCTCCGTTAGTCAAGGTTAAAAGAGATATCCTGCAGGCTAAAGAGCTGTGAAATTATTACCATTCCCATAGGGAACCTGAGTTGAAGAAATTCTGGCAAAGACAGAATCAGTCTCTGAGTGTAACTTTTACCACCTCCCACAAGACAATAACAAAACAACATCCATACTCTTTTCCACGGCAGCTGCATTACTTTGCCTTCCCACCCACAGTGGATAAGGATTCCAATTTTTCCACCTCTTTGCCAACACTTTCGCCTTTTGTTTTTCCTGATAAGAGTCAACCTAACAAATTTGAGGTGATACTACACTGTGGTTTTAATTCACATTTCCCTGACGATTTGTAATGTTGAGAGCCTTTTCATGTACTTATTAGCCATTTGTATGTCTGGTCTTTAGCTCATTTTTTAATCAGGGTATTTGTTGTTTTGTGCTATTGAGTTGTAGGAACTCCTTATATAGTTTGGATGTGAATCCCTTCACAGACAGATGGTTTGGAATATTTTCTCCTATTCTATGGTTTTGCTTTTCACTCTGTTGATTGTTTCCTTTGCTGGGTAGAATCTCTTTAGTTTAGTACTATTTATGTATTTTTATTTATTTATTCATTCATTTATTTTATCTGTGCTTTTGGTATCACATCAATCATTGTCAAGATCAATGTCAAGAGTTTTCCCCTTATGTTTTCCTCAAGAAGTTTTACAGTTTCAAATTTTAGGTTTCAGTTCAATCCATTCTGAGATGATTATTGTTGTATAATTTAAGATAAGCATTTGATTTCATTCTTTTCCATGTGGATACCCACATTTTCCAATACCATTTATTGGAAATACTTATTCTTTTCCACTGTGTATTCCTGGAACCCTGTTGGGAATCAGTATAAATGAGTTTATTTCAGGACTTTCTATACAATTTCTTCTTTATTTCTTTACCAGAGTAGTTGTAGGCAACAATAGCTTAGGGAAATGGCAGGAAGTTGGGGATGGTTATATAATTTTAAGAATCAGGACTCTAGCGGTCAAAATAATGCAATGGTAATACCCACATGGCACCTTCTTTGACATCAGACCTCCTGGCAGACTATGTGGGGAGGGCTCTTCTACATACTTTCAAACTGTATGGTCCCTTCTTTTACACCAGACCCCATGGGGGGTGAGGAGAGAGGAACAACCTTTAAGAGGCTTTTGCATATCGTTGGCTGGTAACTAGTGTCTTAGGTATGCAAATCAGAGAAGGAAAACTCTGACTCCAAAAAACCTCCGCTGCCTTGCGGCATACCTCTTCAGGGAAAAGGCTAAGGGAGTAAACCCCGACAGAAAATCCGGAGCCGGAGTCCCTAAGGCGGTTTGACGTTGTAGTCAACACCGGCAACTCCTGCGGCGCACCTGAAGCCAAGCTGTATTGACTCCGTCTTTCCCTTGGACCCTTCAGCTGCGAAGAGAGGGGGGGGTCTGCTGCATGGGCAACAGCAGACCCTCCATATCACCCTGCCCAGGCTCTGTAGCTTCACTGGAGAGGACACTCCAGCGTCATCGCAAGATGTCGATTCAACACGGGAGGAGACAGATACCGTGTCACTCCCGAGTCGGACTGCACAGCCATTCTTGGCGGTGCAGATAGACTCTTAAGAAGCTACACCATCGTCTCTCGAGACGGACGGCTGCCGACGACGACGAATACTATGTATGAAATTATCACCTGTAATCACCTGAAATGGAACAACCAATGAGGACAAGCCTTTGAGAGACTAAGTTGCTACTGTCTTTAAAACCTATGAGAAGTATACCACACTCAGTTTTTGTACCACACATCTGTTCCCTGGCCTTGCTTCCTGAACAGACCAACCTTAGCAAAGGTTTGCATCATATCTATGGTAGATCCAGGTTCTACCACAACAACATATCACATATCCTGGCAGATGGCATTGACTGGCAAAGAGTCTGAGTGCCCATGGTCCTGTTGTTCTGAACTTGCGGGGACTCTGGAGAGGACAGGGGATATGACCCAGACTCAGAGTTGGGAGATAATACTCCATGTGGGGTTTAATTGAACCATAGGATGACTTCTCCTTTATCTCCCTCAGATGGATTGTTCTGAAATACAGAAAGTAATTCAGATGCCGCTATTAAAATTCATTGCAGCCCTGACTGGTGTGGCTCAGATGGTTGGAGCATTGTCCCATACACTGGAAAGTTGCAGTTTCAACCCCCTGTCAGGGCACATACCTAGGCTGTGGATTCGATCTCTACAAGAGGCAACCAGCCAATGTTTCTCTCACATAGAGATCCTTTTCTCTTTCTCTCTTTCCTCCTTCCTCGTTCTCTAAAATCAATTTTTAAAATGTCCTCAGGTGAGGATAAAAGAAAACTAAAAAATTTTAAAATACGAAAGACTCATCCCAGTCAGAGCAAGCCATTATGCTTTCTATAAATTTCGTGGGCACAGGAACTCTCAGCTGTATTTTTTTCTCCTTATTCGCTTGTGGAATGTACTCTCCAATGAACCATTAGCACCTAGGCTTTGCTTTAGGGTCTGTTTTCTAGGGAACTTGGATAAGAACAAAGGGGATGAGGAATTCACATACCCTGGGGTAGGAGATTTGCTCTAACATTACAGGTGAATTTGGAGTGTGTTCTCATTTGAAAACAGGATATTCCGAGTGTGCTCATACACTGTCCATTCTCCTGCAGCTGGGAGGCTTAGATAGAAGAGATGAAAATCAAACACCTTACCTTTCAGAAGGCCAAATTTCAAAATCAGTTGAATACATAGCTACAAGCCTCATGTAAAATTTAGGCCACTGATTCTGGAAAAAAAGGAGAAATGAAATGTGTGTACCTAGACATAGCTGAAAGATGGAGAGAATACTGACCAGCCTACCTGCTGTGAGCTGAAGAGGCCCATCCTCTCAGTCATTAGTGACTTCACATGTAGGGGCCGAGGATGTTTATTTTCAAGGAGAACCCACAAATCTGACCTATGTGAATGATTGTTAAAATTCTCTCACAGTTTCTTTCCAACTTGAATGATTACTTGCTCCACCACCGGGATTAAACCAGACCCCAAATGAGGAGCTCTATGAAGGGCATGGAAATATGTATTGGGTCCTGGAACAGGAAATGAGACAATTTAACATCTAAATTAAAATACTTTCAAGAGTGTAAGGAGGTACCCCAAATAATTCAAATTACATTATTTATAAAACATTTTCTTGTTAATTTGAAAAAAAATATTTATATATGTGGATCTATAGAAGAATATTATTCAAAAATAATCTTAAATATAAAATTCTATTTAAAAAGAATATACTCACAAAATTCATATATGTAATTGCATTAAAGCAACATTAAAAACTTCTTTATATAGAGCTTCTCAGCATTGAAAACTTACTCCAGCACATTTATTCTTTCTGTCATTAATGCTTCTGCTTTACCACAACTTCTATGTGGTTAATGTTCAACCTATGAGACTTTGGAGATGGGGAGTCAGCCAGCTTGCCATTATAGATGTTAAAAATAACAGATGTTTGCTTTACCTAGGCTTCCTTTTTACGGTGCCTACATAGGTCCTAGGAATTATTAATAAGATACACCTGCTAGAGATTTTTAAACAGTGCTCAGTTGTTTTATTTTTTAGCTTGAAAAATGGAAAACTTTCATTGGCACCAGTGATCCCTGCAACAATCTGGATTTCCTGCAGAGCCAAGCTCAGCTCTGTTGGAGGCAAGAGCCGAAGTGTCTCACATCCTCACACTTGGCGTTGGCGGCAGGTTGTCCTGCATCTGTCAGTTCCCAACTGGATGTTCTCCACTTCAGGTCCTCTGGCCCTCCTGGCTATAAATGATACACTCGGTGTTATTGTAATGCATCACTTTCCATTCTGAATAAAACAGAGGTAATTGCAGCGGCATCTAACTCCATTAATCATTCCCAGGGATCAGACCAAGGAATATATGAAGACAGTCTCCCATTATGCCCAAATAATATTCCAAAGTCATTTTCTCTTTAAAGAAACTACTTCATAACATTTTTATCCCACAGCAGGCTTAGAACAAAGAATAGTATCTTTTGGTCTTTATTGTCAGTTATTGTTTGAAATTTAATCTTATTCCTTCTCAGTAGACCAATCACAGACCTTTGCTTCTATATAGAATCACAAATAAGCAACAAGAATAATGCTGATCATTACTGTAAGGCATTCTTAAAAGGCTAAGAAAAGGATTTTCACTTTTCAAATCACAAATAATAATTTTTCACAGAAATTCTCCTTAAACATTGTTTCTTCCCCTCAAGCGTTCCCAGTGAAACCACCATGAGAAATTTCACATCTCTGTCACACTTGTACTTGCCTCTCCTTGGGCCACCTGCCACTTACCACAAGTGCTCTCCAACAACTGTAGGGCTGGTGCTTCAGCTGACTTGGCAAATGAATTCCCCGGGAAGTGTTGCTCTTCGACATCATGTAGGAATATCTGGTGAACAAAACTTTCTAACTTCATATAAAAAGATATTAACTCTCTCTGGGTAGTATCAGCACTAGCATATTTCCCTGAGGAAATACTAACAAAAAAAGAGATTGATTTGTGAACCACAAACACTGGAGTTACTTTGATTAGCAAGTTGCTATGAACTCAACTCTTTTCTTCATGCGTAAGGTAACTGAATGGGGTTATCATAATCCTTTGCAGGGACAGAGAAATTTCTATCAATGAAATTACAATATCTATTGTTGGCGAGCTCTCCTTAGTTTCCCCTACTGCTCAGATTACTTTATGAAATTATTGATATTATATAACATACTTCCTCTTCATAAAAAATGCAAATATCTTGCTAAGAATCCGTTTCTATGAGAGAGAAGAATTAACCCAATCTTCAAGACGAGAAGTTCATGAAAATTTGTCATTACTTTGTTTCATGCATGAGACTGGTTTAAAATAAGTGGCAAGCATCTACAGGGAGATATTATATATATATTATATATATATATATTATTCTAATTTCAGTGATTAGAGTATTTGCTAACCAAAGTCTCTGTTAATTCTATATGTACTGATATTTCTGCTCAGCAACAATGTTCACAAGTTTTAAGGACAACTGTTATCTCCAGATATTTTTAGATTAGAATTGATTAGAGAACTGTTACATTCATAAACAAATTACCATTGGACCATGACCAGTCTGATGGCAGCAATTTGTGTGACATTTCACCAAACAAGCCTATCATTAACCTTCTAGTCCACGTTATGTGTTAGGCAACTTGTAATAGCCTTTTCAGATATGACTGTAACAATGGATTTAACAAGAACTGGTAAGGCCATATCAGAGAAGTGAGTTGAAAAAGAATAAAAAAGGTCAGATTAAAATCAGGTAACTTGCCCTGGCCAGGTGGCTCAGCTGGTTGGAACAGCATCCCCATGCACCAGAGGGTTGCCTGTTTGATTCCCAGTTAGGTCACATACCTAGGTTGTGGGTTTGATTCCCGGTTGCGGTGTAAATGAAAGGCAACTGATCGATGTTTCTCTCTCACATCGATATCTCTCTCCCTCTCTCTCCTTTTCTCTCTTAAAAAAAATCAATAAAAATGTATCCTCAGGCAAGGATTAAGAAAAAAATTTTAAGAAAATCAGGTAACATTTAATAAACACTAAATTTGATGTTGCAGTGTGTTTGTAGCAACTATTTTATATCTAGTGTTCTTGTAACAGTCACCCTAGTTTTATGTATTTCTGCAGTTTCAGATCTATGAGTGAAAAGTAAAATAGAAAAGAAAGCTTGAGGAATTTTACTTCCAAAATTAATGCTGTTAGTGTATAATAACCACAGATAAGTGAGCTAAAATGACAGGCTAGAAGAAGTAAACATTTAAATTTAGTTATGTGAGAATAAACACATATGTCTATTTTCAAATACTGACCTCTTAGTGGATTAGAAGGGATTCCAATTTGATCTTACAGAATCTTACTGTTTTATAGCTATTATACAAATACTGCAAGGAATCCTGGCTCTTGTGATACTGGAGGGGCAAGTCCCTATGGGGCAGGACATAAGAGTGAGGAAACTCTACAGGCTCCCCAGGACTAAGACAAAGGACATTGATACAGGACAGAGATCCAGTTCTATGACCAGTCATCCCTGCTTTCTGGAAAAGCAATGAATCATGGTGAATCATGACTGCACCTGCATGGAAGATGCCACCTGACCCCTGTTTCATTATAATAGCATTGTAATAAATTATCATTGCAGGCCCCCTCTCCCCTGGTGGGCAATCAAGGAAAACCATGGGAAACTGGATGTGCAAGAGCTTAAGTGTAATGTAACTGCTTGTACATGCACAATAAAAGCCCACCAAAACTATCCAGGAAATATCCATCCTATAAGAGTAGAATCCCTCCAACTACTGGAGGTCAATCTCTGCTCAGAGTTGACCCTTTCCCAAGTTCTGTAGAGTGTACTATTGCTTAATAAATTTGCTCTCTCTCTCTTTCTGCTATAAACTCTGTGTGTTCGGTTCAATTCATTGTTCATGATCACCAAGAACGTAGTTACAGCCCTGGCTGGTGTGGCTCAGTGGATTGAGCAGCAGGCTGCGAACCAAAGGGTCGCGGGTTCGATTCCCAGTTGGGGCACATGCCTGAGTTGCAGGCCAGGTCCCCAGTTGGGGGCGCATGAGAGGCAATGACACACTGAAGTTTCTCTCCCTCTCTTTCTCCCTCCCTTCCTTTCTCTCTAAAAATAAATAAATAAAATCTTTAAAAAAAAAAAAAGAACCTAGTTACAGGTGCCCACCTATGACACCTGGTGTGGACTCAAGCCCAGAGTCAAGTGGGTCCTTGGCTTTGGGCAAAAATTAATTTAAAAGTAAGCCTTGGAGTGAAGTAGAAAAGCAGATTTCATGGAGCAGAGAGGACAAGCAAGGAAAGTCAGAGTCATGCTCTCTCCTCACAAGAGAAGGAAGAGAGAACCTCAAACATGGTCAGAGGTTGATTGTATATCTGTTTGTAGTTTCTATGGAAAATTACTGGTGTGGAGAAATGAGAGTGGAAAATCTTGGGTTTAACTTTAACTTTTTACAAGGTCTCATTTTTATAGTAAAAATGAAGGTTTGTGGTGTGGGCAAACTATTGATAGTCATCTTTCCCATGTTTTCTTTGTTTTGCAAGTTCTTTCTAGTCTGATCTCATGACTGATTAAACAATTTTTATATCAGTGACTCACAGCAGGCCCTGAGCCCAGCATGGCTTAATTTTGGCCTATTTGTTTAGTTTTCAAGCCCCTTCCTGTAGTACCTGGACACCAGTTAAAACCCTCTTTCCTTTGTCACTCCTCTCTGGTAGGAAGAGTGGCTTCCTCTCCTGTTAATCTCTGATTTTGTCTGGCCAACCTTTGTTGTTTTCTTAGCTTTCACATCACCTGTATAATCAGTTCCTTGCATTGGATTTCCTCAGTATTAAGCACTCATGCTGGTTTGTGCTTTCCTGAATAGGTTAGCACAGTACAAGGGGGGGACTCCAAAAAACTGAATTTAGTTATATAAAGTTGTGTATTTATTCTTACATGTTTACACTTCAGTCACTTTCAGTGTACTCTCATTTGATGCAATGCATCTATCAAGATGATTTTTCCATTGCTCAGAATAATTTTTTGAACTTGTCCATTTTGATGCCTGTTAGTGCTTCTGCCATTTTTTGTTTCACCTTCATCCACAATGGCAAAGTGTTTCCCTTTCAGGACTCGTTTCATCTTGGAAGACAAAAAACATCGCTTGAGATGAGATTGGGTAAATAGGGAGTGCGGGGCATGGAAGTCATGCTGTTTTGGGTCAAAAACTATGGGCAAATGCGTTAAAAGAATCTTCAAAAAAATGTAATGAAGGTGAACACAGCCTCTTACAACAACTCCAGCTCGTTCACTGATACGATGGGTTCCCAAAATTCTCACTTAAGGGGGAGGTCTGTACTACAAAGGGCATGCCCTCTAGAAGATAATTCTGTGTTTTGGGGCCCCCACCTTGTATACTACCATAGAAGAGAAGGAAACATTTGAGCCTGGAGATCAGGAGTCAAGAATTGAAATAACTTTTCACTTTTTTTTTGCTTCTTCAATTTTTTTGAAAAATTATGGTAATAAAGAACATTCTTTGTTCCCCTCTAAATAACACAAACCAATAAACAAACAAAGCAAAGCATCTCAAAATACACAATTTGGATGAAAATTTAGTTACCTAAATGTTTAAGCTGAAAGTCAAAAATAGTAAACGATGTCTTACTATAAATTAAAATTCGTAAAATTAAAGAGGGAATTTGTATATATATTGAGAATATAATTTCACCTCAGCAAAAGAATTGACTTCCTCTGCAAAGTTAAATTGTCCAAAGACTCTTGTGATAGAGATATTTCAAGGTAGAGAATTTTTTAAAGGATGGGTTATATTCAACATTAATCATACTCAATGAGAAAAGACAAAATACAACTACATTAAATCAAATGCAAATATATAAATATAATTTATTTCAAGTAAGTTGTTAAAATTTTTGTTATGTATTTTTTAAATCTGTGTCTTTTAACCTGATGTGCTGAATTCACCATTGTTTTTTTTTTTTTTTGTAATGAATTCCATCTACTGTCACTTCTTTAGGGTTTAGAGAATAATATGCAAGAAAATAAGTACTGTATACAACTTAAACATTTTATCATATTTTAATACAAACTTCTGTGAAAATTCCACATTAAAAATCTCATTTTTGAAGATAATTGTTTTCTAATACATTAAAATATGTATAGCGAAAACTATGTGAAATGAAAATTATTAAATAACATCTTAAAATAATTGTAAATGCTATTATGGAGATTATTAGTTTGAAATTTTCAAACCGACCCAATCTTTCTAGTAATAATTAAGATATTTGCAATATTTTGCCAAATAAGAATTTTTAAAAATCATAAACTGCAACAATAAAATTTTAATCAAGGTAATGACAGGAAATATTTAATGAGTATTTTAAAGTGTCTTGGATTTATAAGCTAATAAATAGTTAGTTGGATATTACTTTTAGTTAATATATCACTGATAAAATAAGCAAGCAAACTAGAAAACAAAGGTTCCAATTCTTCCTTGAAAATCTCATTTCTTTGTACTTAGATATAATTACATATTTTAAATTCTCTATTGTCCCTAAAATATTTGCTTGTAGTTGAGGAAAAAAGGCAAATATGACATCTACAAGTATTAAAATTTATAAAGAATGATGTTACTTGTTTTAATCATTTTTCAGCCTATGAAAATGTTGTCCTTTGAAGCCCTGTTATGGCAAGATGTTGTGGAAAGTATGGGGCCTGTGGTCAAATAAGTTTATGATATGCTATGTAATATAGTTCTTACTGGATACTCACTGAGAATGTTTGTGTTTTAAAGGTTTAAGGTAGTGATAAATCTGGTACTAAGGAAGCTATTTATGCTGAACCCAAAAATATCTAATTTTATTTGAAAAAGAATCTTGTTTTTGTCACTTTACAATAGTATGTAGTTTTTTAAAGATTTTATTTATTTATTTTTAGAGAGAAAAAAAAGGAGAAAAACATCAATGGTGGTTGCTTCTTGTGCATCCCCAACTGGGGACTGGCCCTCAACCCAGGTATGTGCCCTGACTGGGAATTGAACCAGTGGCCCTTTGGTTTGAAGACCAATACTCAATCCACTGAGCCACACTATCCAGGGCACAACATTGTGTAATTTTTGAAATGTTTATTTACAAAGCCTGATGTACCATTGTTTACTCATGTTTTTTTTTTTCTAAATAGTCAATTTATATTTCTCATATAACAACAAGAAAATGTTAGTCTGTGGTATCTATAATTAATTTTGCACAAATTTATCTTTCTTGAAACAAAGAGGTAGAGCTGCTATCAAAATTAATATAAGAAATTATTTTCAGGACACATTTGGCTGGAATACTTGAGGTATAATGTGCAGAGTGCCCGAGAGCTTGACACCATGACATACAGGCAGCCTCTGCAAAGACAGAATGATTCATGAAGCAGCATTTCTTCTCAGCTAACTGAAACACTGCCTTCCACTGGAAATATTGAAATGAGATAATTGAATGGAACAGAATGCGTGGGCTGGTGTAAATTTCATTAGAGTTGAATAAGATGTCTCATTCTGCTTTCAGATTAGTCATTATTATTTCATGCTACACTCTTAGACTGGAAACGTTAACTTAAAAACCTGGTGGGTTTTCACTACTTCCATGAAAACTGAGTGTATATAACATATAATCAATTCATTATTTGAAATAATATCTGAAATCGAAAATAGAGTTATCAAGCTTTTGTTAAAAAAGGACTTATCCAAAAAGAATTCAAAAGTCTGCCTGACTTTCTTTGTCACTGATAGGTCACCAAGTTAGTATGAAAAAAGAGAAATACAGCTTTATATAAGAGAATTTTATAACTTTTTGAATTATGCAAAATAAAACAGCTTTAAGGGTTTATCCCTGCTCTCCTCTCTTCTCTCCTTTTATTTTTATTTTTCTCTTTGTTCCTGGTATTGTACCCTGCAGAGAACCGAAGCTCTGTCAACAGAGTTGAATTAAGGGGCTCGGAAGCAGGAGCATGATTCTATGAAAACAGCCCTTTAGAACTGTCAGTTTTATTAGGGCAAACCTATTTCCAAGTAAATAGACCTAGCACCTAAAACTCAAGAGTGCCACACAACAAATAGATGAGAGAAAATAAAATCGTAGGCGATTAAGATTTATAGGCGAATAATTTTCTACCTGATTTGTGTTGCATTGTCTTGAGCTGTAGTATTGTCTGTATACTTGCAGGTAATTTCGGCAACAGATTTATGTCTTCATCTCATTTAAAACGTATGCCTTTATAAAACCTCCACCTTCTTTATCTTCTTATAAATAGTGGCATTTTCTCCACATCTTCATTAGGGACTAGGTAAAAATATAACTTCTTTCTCAAAATGTTTGTGTATTTAAGAGCACTCTAGTTCAGACAGAGTAGAATAATTTATAATAAAATCATGGTGATTACAACCAATCAATCAGTGAAAGTGAGTTATAGTTGTCCTTTTGGATTGTTGGAAGCTATAGGAAGCAGTTGAAATGGTTCTAGACCCTTTCAAATTTCATTCTCCTCTAGAGAATATAGTAGGTAGAGCTGAAAGTCATACGAGCCTCCATTACCTCTGGTATCCCATGGGAATACAGTCCAGAGACACCTTATACACTCTTATACATGTTTGTCTCAGCCTGGCCACATGTGTGCACACACATGCATATTCACAGACTCAATTACATTCACAACTACAGGCAGAAAAAAATTATAGAAAAGAAACAAAAATAAAAAAGCTCCCCAAATTAAAAATATACAGCACCCATTTGGGCATTGGAAGCAAAAGTGTAAATTATTTTTCTGGGAATGATAACTGAAGTACCTTAAATTCTTAAATCTAATAATTCCTTCACATTTTTCAACTCACCATTTTAAATACAGTATTTCAAATTTAATTTACAGAGAAGTTTAACATGCATTTTTTATTTGCACCAAAATTTACAGATAACACCTTGGTGTTGTAGACTGAACTCCCAAAACCTCACCAAATGTGAAATGTTAAGGTTGCCTGGCACTTAAGATGAGCTTTTCACTCAACTTTAATCTTAGAAGTAGCTATATAAGGTTGTTATATCTTCTTATTTCTTTGTCTTACTGATTACATACTAAAACAGGGAAATGCATGCTCATATAGCTATTTAGAGGCCACTTGAAATAATATTTATAACATTAACAATTATTATAATGTCATCATTTATTGTTTACAATGCATCAGGTACTACTCTATAGTCCTACTCACATAGTCCTAGGTGTCCCATTTTAACAATGAAGAAGGTAAGGAACAAAATGTGAATTAACTCCCATTACACCACACAGCTAGAAAACATACATTTTAGGGACAGCCTCTTGGTGTTCAGGTAGTCTGCCATCACATCACCTGTTTAGAGAAGAATGTATTGAGTCTTAGTCATATTTAATAGTCCAAGGAATGTATTAAACTCAACTTTTTGAAATGGATTTAAAAAGATATTCTTCTGTGTTTGAATACAGCCAACTACAAAAGATGATCATAATGTAGACAAGGGAACAAGAAACTCTCCAATGGTGAAAGGCATCTGCCATCAATTCTATTGAACATTGGGGTCTTGAGGCTTCAGTTTCTTCAGATTATTGTGTTTGCAGTGGGGGCAGAGAAACTTGGTCACAAGGGTTTAGATGGCAGATATGATGGTCAAATGCATCATTTCACCCAAACTTGCTTTTTTTCAACAATTTGTTTTTAGTGTTCATTAACATTATTAAGTCAATGTATTTTTGAAAAAAAAAATTGCACCACGTAAAGGTTATAACAAAAATAAGATATATAGCCCTGGCTGGTGTGACTCAGTAGATTGAATGCTGGCATGTGAACCAAAAGAGTCACTAGTTCAATTCCAACTCAGGACATATGCCTGGGTTGTAGGCCAGATCTGCAGTTGGGGTGACTACACATTGATGTTTCTCTCCCTCACTTTGGTAAAACACACTCTCAAATATATTTCTGAGTTCAGTGAATTGTAGGCGAATTGTTTGACACACAATGCTTGAATATTTCTTTATTGTCCCTGCCACCATTGCTATGTAGGAAATTCATGCTGCAAATTATTTTTCCTAAGAATGTTTTTTTTTTGTTTTTTTTTTTGTTTGTTTTTTTTTTAGAGAGAGAAGAAGGGAGGGAGAAAGAGAGGGAGAGAAACATCAATGTGTGGCTGCACCCCAGGTACTCCCAACTGGGGACCTGGCCCACAACCCAGGCACGTGCCCTGACCGGGAATCAAACCAGCGACCCTTAGGTTTGCAGGCTAGCGCCCAATTCACTGAGCCACACCAGCCAGGGTTCCTAAGAATGTTAGCAGCCGTTACTCCATTTTCTCTCAGTTGCTATTGAGAAGTCTGATGTTAAACTTGAATATGATCCACATTTTTCTTTCTTTGAAACTATTTGAATCATTCCTTTTTCTAAAGTATTGTGAAAATTTATGGTAATATACCTAAAATTTTCTGGAGAAAATTTAACTGACATTTTCTAGATTATGCGTTTGGTTTTTCTCAAATCTGCAACATCAGTTATCAATTTCTCTTTATTTATTGGTATTCAAGATTGTAGTTATCTGCCAATTTCTTCAAAATAGATACCTTTCCCTCAGATTCTTGCTTTTATGTTACTTTTATTTGTGCATTAAGCTGAAATTACATAAAATAGAACCTGAGGTCAAAAAATTAGTTTCTAAGAAGATTGCTTTCGGGTCTAAGAGATTCCAAAGCAATCTGTTAAGTATTTTAGCCATAAGCATGCCAAGGTTAGCATTCACTGGGTTATGTTGTAATACTTTCTCTGCCCTGTGATTCTGTTCTTCCTTATCTTCTCTGCTCTTTCCAAAATTATGGTATAAAATGTCACAGGTATTTTGATTTCTCTATTAATGCAAATTACTCAAATATGTACATACATTGAAAATCTGTGTCCACTTATTTGAGATTTAACAGAGGGCTCTTTCTTATGCAATAATAATGTCTATTCATATTTAATTGCAATAATATTTCTATTTTTAAAAAATTTTAAAAAAGAAAAAATAATAATAATATTTTTATTTAAAACTGTTGCTCTTTGACTGTTAGATACTGGTTTTTATTATTTTATTAGCTCCTTCACAACTACTAAATTAATTTATCTTTCCTCAAAATACTGAGCCCTGAAGGAAGTGAATTATTATTATGATAATTCATCTATATGTTTTCCATTAAAAAGCAATGAGAGTCTCTAGCTATAAGCAAACTACTCCTATTTAATGCACTAGGGTGATCAAAGAAATCTTTATTTACCATGTTGTCATATAAAAGTTGCCTTGATAAATGAATACATGTCACTCTTTGAATAATTTTGTACTTTAGTGATGTAATAATTATAATTTTAAAAAGCAACATATTGGTACAAAATATATTAGAGAAAAAGAGGTAAATTAAATATTAATATATTTATATTCCCACAAACTAAGAATACACGTTATAAATTTCAACAATTTATTTTCTCTCCAGACACCACCTAATATCACATGTCAAAATGTTCAACTACCATTATCAAAGTTTATTTTTTCTGTTCTCTCTTTGTTCATTTATTCATATAGTTAGTCATTTTAGGCACATCGAAATTAGGTAAAATAAACTCAACCAAGTTGTGCTATAAGTATAGAAACATTGAATTATGTTGATAGTTCGAAGTTAAAGTCCTTGATATAATGACAGGCAAAGCATAATGATGAAGTTGTCGATATTTAAAGAGACATTTGTTTTGTGATTACAGAAATATCTGATTTTAGCATGCTTATATTATATCCCTCTTGAAAATTTATCTTTTGGTATTTTCCCTGCTTCTCAAATCTTTCCATTACAAGCTAAAGGCATAGATCCTCAAAATTTTTTCCTGACCTTTTCATCCAAGAAGACTGCTTTCTCCCTGTAAAATTCTTGGTCTTATAATATTATAACTACTATTTATTTCTCCTGTGCATACTACCAGCTGCATCATTTGTATTCAATACATATTTGCCAATTAAGAATCATAATAAAATAGCAGGTATTTCAATTATAGATGCCTGAGAGTGTTCACCAAAATCATTGTTCCCTAGAAGGCGTCATCATTGAATCAATCAAAAAATGAAACCAATGTTTCTAGTATGATGTCATCAGTGCACAAACAATCAGGAATTTTAGGGTTTAAACACAGAATTAGCTGTTAAACAATAAAAGTTTTTAAAGAACACAAAGAAACTATACATATGCAATTTTGATATTTTATTAATATTTGACAATACACTAAATACAGTATATTCAGTCATCATCTTACTAAAGACTTAGCAAATAACAACCACCTTTCTAATGCGTTTGCAATGGCATTTCTACTCCATAATTAATATATTCCCTAACATCAGTAAAATATTCAGTAATCATACCTTATAACCATGTGTTTCTCTAAAACAGACGTGTGTGTGTGTGTGTGTGTGTGTGTGTTTATTTATTTATTTATTTATTTATTTATTTTCTTTAGGAGAGGTCATTTCTATTCCTTCAGGATTCTCAGATGAAGGCTGCTCATTTTTTCAGATCCCATCAACCTCAGAATTCTTTGTCCTCACTCTAAACAGTTTCTTATCACTTTCACTTTGTTGTGGCACATCCCACTTTTTAAAGTTAGTGCTACTAGGTGTACTACAATTGTAAACTTCTGTGTTTCTAGATATTTACCTTTTTGGAACATCACTTTCACTGGAAACTATGACACTTCACAGAGGATTATTCAGAGACAAAGTTTATCCAACATCTTGAGTGAATTTATTGTCGATATATTTGGAAATAAATCTAATTTACTAAATTCTCAATTCTCTGATACAGTCTTTACATCAGCAATATTTTCTATTTCTGTTACAATTCTACTTTTTTGACCCAATGCAGAGAATCTTATTCTTAAAAGACTGACCTTCTAAACGATAAATTCTAAAAGCCCCGCTCACTGACTATATCATCATATTTTATAGTTACTTGGTTAATAATGCACAGGACACATGTTTTTCCACCTCCAGTTCCTAAATGGCTCTTGTTTTCTGTTATATTTTAGACAATTACTTTATTTCCCTCCATATAGGTATTCTGTCCTTCCCAAACAGAATAATCTCCTTAAACTGGATGGATCCAATGGTTACCTTTTGGTTAACACACTCGTGATGTTTGTTGGGTGGTGTTAAGTTATTGAGGCTGAATACATGACAATTTCAATAGACCCTCAACACTGCCCCTCAATTCTACTATATTCTTCTAATCAACACTCTCCACTGTTAATAACTATTTAAAACTTCTCCATTCACCATACACCTCACAATTCCCACACTCCTTTAACACTCTCAGAAGAAAACTTTTTCTTATTCATCATTGAAAAATAATAAAATTATTTAAAGTATTCTCATTTTTTTTGTAAACAAAACCAAAACCTACCTATTCAGGAAAAAGTCCAGCCATTGTTAATATAACAAGAATGGTTTGTGGGACATGGTTGTAACCTGGCCACCAAGGAGAATAGACTGGAATGCACATGCATGAAGAATGATGACTTCACTGTCAGCAGGAGTGGTAGATGCCACTGAGTGAGCATGTGTACTGCGTGGCCATTGCATTAAAAATCACTGAGTAAGTAGAGCAATGAATCTGCATCAAATTTTGCATCACATCCCATGCAGAGTTTTTAGAGCATACACTTGAAAATAGTGAAAAAAATAAATTAGTGGTCAAATAAATATAATTAGAAAGGAGGGAACTCAACATTCAAATTATGGGATACAACTTCATAATTATGTAGACACATTTAAGAAGTCTATGATATAAAATGTTTACAAGTATGTGCAACAAGGGTAACATTTGTACACAGCAAGTAAAGAATAAATTAGAAAATGTGTTTTGCATAATAGTTAGGCACTTCCTAATAAAGTGGAGCAATTCCACCAGGAGTGTGCAATGGAATGTTGTATGAGTAAAAAAAAAGGGGGGGAGGAATATTTCCATATCCATCAAGACTAGAATTAAAAATTAATTTGTGGTATACATACACAGTAGAATAATATTCAGACTGAAAATAAATTTTAAAAAACAGTTATGCAGAGCAACAAAAAGAAAGGTATAAAGCACAGAAGGATGCATACAGTACGATTCAATTTATATAAAGTTTAAAGCCAGGCACTACCTAAAAACAGTACTCAGGAAAGATGAGTAAGTGAAAAATTATGAAAATCAAAACAGAATAATTAAAAGAAAGATAAAGATAGTGTTTAACCTTTGTGGAGTAAGACGATAAATTATGAGAGAAAGGTCTCAAAATAAAATGGCTTCTAAGTTAAACATAATTTTGTGTGGTTTCATTTGGATGATGTGTCCCTTGGTGTTTATTTTACTGTTATTAATTATATTCTTGGTTTTATATAGTTGAGTATGTTTGTGTATTTACTATCATTATAGTCATAGCCAAGTTAGTATGACTAGTTTTTAAAAACAGAATTAGTGAATGCTCAATTCTGCTAACAGTTATAATTTTCATTTTTAAATATATGTTTCAAAATTAAATTTTACTCTGTATTCTCCTGATGAGGATCCAGCAAGAAGCTCAATTATATATTGATTTTATCTTTGTATTTCATTGATCTCTCTATTTTTAAGACTTGGAACTAATAGCTTTAAGGATAAATGAACACTATTTGACAAATGTAACACCTACTCAAATATCATAGATTTGGAGTTTGAAATTGAACTCAAACATTTCAAGTTTCAAACTCCATCTGTTACTATAGAAAATCAATTCTTAATTCAAGAAGAAAGGTATATTTTTGCCAAGGCTCTATAAGCATTTAACAAGTTATATTTTAAAACATTTGACTAATAAGTATAATAATTTTAAAACCCAAAATATTTAGTTAAAAATCAAAATAATATTTTTATTTAAAATTTTTATTATAATTTAAAATAAAATTATCCTTTATTTTTCAAAATATTTAAATTTGTGGTGATATTTAAATTATCTCATACTAATAAACCCTCTGTGATTTGATTGAAGTCTCACAGTTGCCAATACCACACAATTTGAGAGAAAAAAAATGGACATTTAGATTACTATTTGCATTTCTAAGCTTTAATCATCAAATAATAACAGAATATAACATATATGAAATATACTATCACATCTTCCTAAAGAAAATTATTCTGAGACCTGGTTAGTGTGACTCAGTGGATTTAGCACTGCCCTAAAAACCAAAAGTCTGTCAGTTTGATTCCCGGTCAGGGTTCATGCTTGGGTTGCAGGCCAGGTCCCCAGTTGGGGGCAAGTGAAAGGTAATTGATGTTTCTCTCCCTCTCTCTCTCTCTCTCCCAACCCCTCTCTCTAAGAATGAATAATGAAAATCTTTTTAAAAAAAACTATTTTGTGATTTAATATTCAACAAAAACATTTAATTGTCAGAATAACCAACTGAACAGAAAGTAATTACAATTAGCAAACTATTTTGAAAAAAATTAAAGTTTCAAGTCATCATCATTCTAAGGAATGCATCACAACTAAGAAATTCAGTTTCCTGCTCATTTCCTATGGAAAACGAGTTCTAACGATTATGTTGATTTTTCCAATATATGTATTCCCGCTTTACAAAAATTTCAATGTGAACAATTTTAATATGCTCATAATAGGAGTTTTAACAATGACTTTTATGTTCATAAACCTGAAATATCAAGTTCTTATAAACGAATGCTACTAAGGTAGACCTATAAGGCATTTACTAGGAGAACTCATTCATAATTATAACCTAAAGGCTGAAAAAAATTAAAACCCAGAAGGGAAAACAAAGTTTGTTAAAGATCGGTGAAGGACAATTGAGCAGCTTATGCAAAGTGAAAATTCATTGAAAAAAACTAATTTAGAAGACTGATTGAGGAAAAAATGTTTTAAGTTACAAATTTTTAAAAAATTACAATTGTAGGAAAACTAATCTTGTTGGAATCTGGACACCTTACCCAGGAACGAAGCAGTTGGCTATAAAGCATGGGGTCAGGATTGATATCAAATATTGTTAATGTAAAATTGAATTAGTCCCTCAATGAACTATAACTTAGTGCTCATCATCTAGTGTAATGGGCCATATTAGATTTCAGGGATATTGAGAACAAAACTCAATTTTTGCCCTCAAAACTCTCATGGATTATTTTTAAAATAATTTATCATTCACAATGTAACAACTAATAGAACAAATAAGAACTAACATGCAGAGTAATTTAAAACACTCAAAATTCCAACTCTTTCTGGGCTGGAGGATAAAGATAAAGACATGAGCTTTAAAGTATAAGTATGATAGTGTCCACAGGTGAGGTGTATGGAAATCATTACCAGTCCTTCTAAGAGTGCATATAAAAGTTAGGAAATTGAAGAAAAAGTGGCCAGAAATGAGGCATCAACAGAAAGAGGAGAGCATTGAAGAACATAGCATATAATATCTTGAAAAAAATAGAAAGAAACAAAACATTATAGACTTTAAAATTTATTTTGAAAACAACATGGAACTCCTGAATAAATGTATGTAAGGAAGTAAAATTATATGATCATTATACTAAAGAGACCACTCT
Organism: Furipterus horrens; assembly: GCF_987537825.1. Classification (NCBI taxonomy): domain Eukaryota; kingdom Metazoa; phylum Chordata; class Mammalia; order Chiroptera; family Furipteridae; genus Furipterus; species Furipterus horrens. The sequence continues at coordinate 17,929,949 of NW_028327171.1, forward strand.
GTCAGCAACATGGTTAGTGGGTTGGTATTCAGAGACACCAAACATTTACTTGTATCCCCAACAAAAAATAAGGTGTTGTGCAAAAAAGGTGGAAAAATTACACAGATTTTAAAATAAATTTCAAAGCAAAATCAATAGGATGTAGTGACTTTTTGGATGTGGGAACAAGACAATTTATTCTGAACTATGCAATTTGATGGACCAGGAGAATTGAGATTGAGAAGTCTTCAAATATTGCAACTTTCAGTCAAATCGATGAAGCATGTTTTGTGAGTCACCAAAGAACATAGGTGAAGTCTAATTAGAGAATCACATCTAGACTGATGTGCTGTCAGTAAAAACAGAACCAAACATTCTAGGAATGCATTCCTGGTGATAAACACCTAAACTGCAAACATATACCATGTACAACACATCATTGTAAACTCTAAGTCTATGAACATATTTAATATTCTATACACCCTGCTAGCTTAGTACTATTATCTCACCTGGCACATGGGACAACCAAGGCATAATGAAGTTACAAAGACTCTCTCAAGAGCACCCAACTACTACCAGGATTCAGACCCAACCAACCAGGCCTCAGGGTTCTTTCTCTACTCTGCATACTGACTTAGTCCCTTTGTTTCATTTGGGTATTTTCTTGTCACAGAGAATTTCATTCAGTAAAAATTATAAGTCCATAACTATAAAGATAGTAGGGAACTTCATGACTCCTGAACGATCAGCAATATCTTTAAATTACTTTTTATTTTCAATTTGTTGGTGAAATAGTTGTCGCTCAGTAAATAAGTGTAGTTTAAGTACAATCAGACATCTTGAAGCTGTAGACATCATTCACACTAAAAGTGGTGAGAAAAGGTGGCCTGTGTTCAAAGAAATATGCTTGCACAAACTGGGAAAGTTAGTAATTGCTAGACGGTACAAAACTAGCCAAATGTAAGTGAAGTTCACACCATGGAAAGTAATTTTCCAGCAGGTGGCAAAGTGGTTCTACTATGCTTATGTATGTGTAGAATCAAAACAGTGGCAATTGACAACCCTGGGGAGACTTGAGTCTATCTTTTTTGTTTTTGTAACAGGGACATCAAAAATTGTATGTACTTCACCTAAATTGAGGTGAATTCCTGCAGACTTGGCAGAGTAATCTTAAAATGTTTACAGATTTATTCCAATTATATTTTATGTCCCATAGTGCGAAGGTGTCTCAGAAAAGAGAGAGAATTACCATGTTGGGAAATGTAAAACTGGTTTAATAGATCTTTACAAATTTGATTTTTTTTTCACCTTATGTTTTGAGAATAGCCTTTGAAATGTTTTCTGGGTCTTGTGTCTGAATTTCCAATCTTCAAAAATCATTTATCATTGAGTTTTCTGTAGTACTTTCACAGAAAGTGTAAGCAAGTCTGTAGAAACTGTTTTAGATCAGTGCTGACATATGCTTCTTCCTCACTTCTCAGTAAAAATGATATAGACTTCTTAAGTGTTCTCATTCCATTATTTGAAAAGAGATAAGTTTTAATCCACTCCTGAGAGGGATGGAAATATTGGTGTGATGCAAAAGATAGAAGTGAAGCAGAGAAATGACATAGCCACTGAAGAAAAAGCTGACTACTAGAACATTTGTGCGTGCTGTGTACCTGGAGCTCTAGAAGCCAGTTTCTTAATTAATTCAGCAGCAATGTGGCAATTCAGCCCCTGAGAAGGCTGATTCAGATTTTTTATCTGACAAAATTATCCCAGTTGTTACTTCACTGTTCTTGGAGAAAAATATGGTTTGAGGATTCATTGCATTCTTAAGTAGATGTGAGAAATTCCAGGTTGGAAATATCAAAGTGATAGGTATTTTTATAACTTCTCACAAGTTATTTGTAATCTGTGACATCACAGTTTTATATAGACTTCTTTAATAAATAAAAAATATCTTAATAGAAAAATTGGCACTTTTAGGTTTCTATAGAGAGTATGAGCATCACCAGATGCAAAATATTATTAGCTTTTCTGCATTTCATAACATATATGCATTTTCCATATCAGCAATGACAACTAAATAAAAATATTAAGAATGGTTTATATACTCTTTTCCTATGATACAATCCTTCCTCCTAAGTCACAATAAAGAAATTTGGTTTATATTTCAGTGGACTATGAACCATCCCTTGTACCCTTGCCTCCTTCTCCAGCTCCCCAATTAGATGCGCATGTTTTGGTTCTCAAAAACTTTGTCCATCAAAGAGTGCTGTTAATTCAGAACCAGACATATATAATAGAGAAATAAATGTTAGAAAGTGCTTTTAAGGTCATTGTTAGCAAAACTGCACTGCAGATATGACATTTTCAGTAAAATAATACCTTATCAAAATGAAACCCAATAGAACTATTCATTCTCCTTGCAAGAAGATCCCACTTTCTCACAAAGTAAAATAATATAGTCTGTTTAATTAAAATGAAGTCATTTTATCATTCCTTGAGGAACATTTAATAAGTTCTTCTAATTATTTATTATGGAAGACTATGTCCTAAAATAAAAAAGTAACATAAAAGCCTTCCTACGGTGGTGATCAAGTAAAGAATATTTTATAAATATACTAAATAATGCTTAAAATACAAAATAGCATATGATATGTGTCATTACAGTAGTATTAACTGTTCCATGAATATCTCAGGAAGTAAAAATAAATCTTGGGGCCTTTCAAAAAGTAAGAAATTCCATTGACTCTGCCCTTGAAGATTCAGGGAAAGGCATTCCAGACAAAGTTAATAAATTAAAATATAGGCTTATATACTATAAAAGAAAAAATATAGGGGTAATTTAAACTCTTTATTACACAGGATGTGTGTTTAACACATAAGGATGTGAAGGGAAAGTTAATATCAGACTGTCAATAACAGTTTGAGGAAGTTGGACTTAATAAGGAGTGAAAATTTATTGTACATGTATATATGTGTGAATGTGCAACTGTATTTATTGTGCGATGAAGATATTTGACTAAGAATATTAATTTGGTAAATATCTAGAGTAAAATAAATAAGAAGACCTTGATGGAAATATATTGAAGAAGCTGTTATGTAATAGTGATGATAATATTAGTGACCTAACTAAAATAATAATAGAATTGGAAAAAAATGAGAGGCATAATTGACATAGAGATATAAGAGATAAAATATGCTTGATGAAAAGAGAATATTAAAGTATTATTTTAAAATTAATAATTTAGCAGTTTAGTATTCAATCATATGTCATATTTTTAAATATAAAACTTGTTAATATAGACTATAGGTACCTGAAGAGAAGCCCATTTGCATGATAAGGCTAAGCATAATGTTGTCTAAGGATTGTATTATTAAATATTATTCTTTCTCATTATTGAACAGTAATTAGGGTTTTGATGAAATCATTAGAATTAGATTGTACATACAGGTATCACTACTAGAGTGAAATAGAAAAGATTATCTTCTATGAATTAATCACATTCACTGTTTCTAATTTAAAAATCATCAGTAGTGAAATTATAATAGAAGTTTACCTTCCTGAAGTCAGCAACAGTATTTGAATCAGAAAATTGACATCATCTGATTAATAGAGTCAAGGACTGCTATGCTAGCAAATTTAACACATAAATTCAAGCACTAGATGTCAATGGTGAAAAAAATAATTGACCTAAATGTCCTCCTTTTTTTAAAATAACCATTCTTTGGTGACCCTGTTTAGCAAAATCAATGACCTTCCAATTCTGACACACTGGGGAAATGAAAGCAGGTACCAAAGACATACACCAGTTCCCAGACATATAAAATTCGTTTTCACCTTGGATTAACAGGAGGTGGAGGGCATTAACCGGTATGTGACCCTGAGTTAATGATTTGATATCACCCATCTTGTGCTTTATGAAAACATATTAAGGGACAACTAGAATGCTTTATCAACTTCCAATCAAATAAGAAGTTTCTTGGAGAAGAGTAGCTCAACCTAGTGTTGAAGAGCAATTTGTGGTTAATTGCCCTGTATCTAGGCAGAGTTAGTAGTTCTCCAGTCTCCAGGGCAGAAGTTGAACCATTAAATGGAGAGGGGATATTACTCCAGGAGGAAGTATAATGACTGTACTTGGTAAGTCTGTGATTGCAGGAGCAATGGTGTGTTAAATGATGCACAATCCTCCAGAGAGGAAACCCCTGATCCAGAACTCAGTAATGAAAGTTAGATCAGGGACAGAGCCCTCGAAATGCCCTCTCCTACCAACATTGGTAATGTTCAAGAAAACTGCAGAAACAGGTGGTCTTCACCCTGGAGCACTTTCCATAATGAATCAACCACACTCACCACACAGGACATGCAATGGCTTAATTTAAGAAACACATATCATATAGAATTCTCAGGGAATTATATATAACAACTTTTGTATTAGTTTTATATATATAAAAGAAGTTATATACACATATATAAAACATATATATGTATACATAAATCATCATCCAGTGGGAGCAGAAGCCAGTGACATTTGGGATACATGTAAAATATTGTACAATACAGGTTACATACTATTTAATAAATGTTAGGAAATTTCATTTTGATATGCTGCTCCTAATATTTATGTATATTTATTTTGATATACACAAGGGAAGATTTTCTCAGATTCTCCTAATGAAAAATTTGTGGGATCTTATTAATGTTTCTTGAGTACAAGGCTATCTCTGTTGCCAAACTACTAAATAAATTAAATTGATTTTCTATACAACTACACCAACAATATTCACAAATATCTTTTTTTAAAGTATATTTTATTGATTATATTGTTACAATAGTTCCAATTTTTTCCCCTTTGCTCCCCTCCGCCCAGCACCCCCCTTCCCCGACAATCCCCTCCCCAAGTCCATGCCCATGGCTCACCCTTTCATATATTCTTCTACAAATATCTTAATGATGACAAAATAATGAATTATGACATTGTTGATATCTTTGATTCCACATCAGCTCTTTAGTTCTATTTAGCTAAATAATCAGAACTCATGATTTGGCTTAAAAAATGACTGAAGAAATCTACCTTTAAACAGTAGTTCTAATCATATTTTAAAAATTAATCATATTTTTCTCAAATGAATTATTTTGCCTATTAAAATCTTTATCAGCCTTGATAAGTGATATCTTATGAAATATTTCTTTTTATAAGAAATAATGAGTTAAATATATATTATTCCTCATTCTGACAGGCTTCTGCGTTTGTTTGCTTTCATGTCCCAGGTAGAGCTGTCACTCCTGTTACATTGTAAGGAAATAAATAAATACTTTATAAATGTTTAATTATGCTTTGTAATGCAGCACATAAATTCATAGAGAATCACTGGTGAAGAAGAGTGGGAAATCTGGTTCCTGGGAGGCAACGTAGGGCATGATGATAATAGTCCCACTGGTGATGTAGAGTAACTTAAGTTGGGCAGTCATGATAGGCAAGGAAAGGAAAAAATAATTTAGAATATTTCAGAAATAAAAATAATCAACCTAGATAACTGAGTAAATATCTGGGTAGAAGAAAAGGTACAGGTTGAGCAAAGCCTAATGTACAAGTCTGAGTGATGAAATGAATGTCATTGGCCAAGTTAGGCAACAGAGGAAAGGAGACAGATTGGTGTAAAACAGGCCAGCGTTAATGGATAATAGAACTCATAACAGCTGCTGTAGAGTCTTTCTAAGTATTCAGCAGTGCACAAATAGGCTGATTTTGTTATTGTTCTCTATTGCAAAGATAGGGTTTTTGTTAAAGCCATCAGTCACCAATTTCATAATAAAATTTGATAAATTATTATTGTAAAAGTACGCATAAATAAAATACAATGTTTATGTGTAACTATACTACTTATTGCTGTAGAGCCTCGACTCCCAACTCACTTAAAGTCATATATTCAGACCACTTTTGCAAATATTCTTCTCATGATTTTATTGGCATATTTTATGTTGTTATTTGTAGAAACATTGGTGGTATGTCAGCCCTGGAAATCTGTTGATTATGGTAAACATTTACATCTAAAGGCATTTCTTACAGCAATGATAAGTGTTTTGGTTTTGTTTTTTATCCATAAGAATACAAGCCTTTCTCACAGACTAATTTTGTTTTAGGTTGACATTATTTGTGCATAAAATTGCATTAGCAAAAGTGAACTCATGTGGGCAATGTTTGGGGTACCAGTGGTCAGAAATAATCTCTTTTAAAAAACATCACCAGTCAAAAGACTTCTTAAATTTCACATACCTTGAGATATATGTAACACTGAATATTCAAAAAGGAAAGAGTTACTTTGCTTAACACATAATATATGATTCCCAATACCATAGCAAGAAGCTATAGATATTTTCTATATATGCTCATCAATGTTATCACCTCGATTAATGCTTTAAGTGAAAAGAAGTGATGTGAAGTAAGTTGCTAGAAATCTGAAAGTTCAATAAATTAAAATAAACTGCCTTAACATCCATTTTATAGAATACTATTAGCATTGTTACCCAATAAAATTGTCATCTTAAAATTGTATTTTTAGAATAATTAAAATCTAACATAGTGAGGAATTCATTATGCATGCTTCTAATTTCTGTGTACAGTGATTTGGTTGATCATATAACATTATTACAGATTATTACAATTTAAAGTATTTTAACTTAAATACAATGATTTAATGTGTGTATACAGATGTATGTTATATCTATACACACAAATAAATACTATGTCTGTCTGGAAAAATTTCAGCCATTGTTGATAACAAGAATGGTTTGCACCAAATCAATGTAACCTGGAAACTAAGATGACTGGACTGGAATGTGCATGCATGAATAATAAAGAGTTTACTGTACTAGAGTTCTACCATGCACTGGATGAAGCGTTATCCAAGATTCCCAGAAGTAACGCTCTCTATCTCCTTGGAGACTTCAACGCAAGAGTAGGAGCCGACCACATGGCCTGGCCCACCTGCCTTGGAAACTTTGGGAGAGGAAAGATCAATGAGAATGGTCAGCGACTGCTTGAGCTTTTGTGTCACCACGGCCTGTGCATGACAAACACATTCTTCAAGAGCAAAGAGATCCACCAGGTGTCATGGAGGCACCCCCGCTCCCGTCATTGGCACCAGCTTGACCTCGTCATCACCAGAAGAACAGATATTGGCAGCACCCTCCTCACCCGCAGCTACCACAGTGCAGACTGCGACACGGACCATGCCCTCGTGGTAAGCAAGGTGCGCATAATGCCGAAGAGGTTGCACCACTCCAAGATGAAGGGTCGCCCACGCATCAACACCAGTTGTGCCAGCAACCCAGTTAAGACCCAGCAATTCATCAACAAGATGGAAGATGCACTCGGCGAGGGAGTGGCGGCAGATGACATCATCGAATCCAATTGGCCACGTCTCCGCGACGCCATATACAACTCCGCCATTATTGCTTACGGGAAGAAAGAGCGGAAGAACGCTGACTGGTACGAGGCTCACTGGGAAGAAATGGAACCCGTGATCGAGGCTAAGAGGAAGGCCCTACTGGCTTACAAGGTCACGCCCACTCCCAGTACACTTCAAGCTCTACGGGCTGCCAGGAACAAAATCCAGAAGACCGCCCGCCACTGTGCCAACACCTATTGGCTAAACCTGTGCAGAAGCATTCAGGAAGCTGCCGATATAGGCAACGCACGAGGAATGTATGAGGGTATCAAGAAGGCAACAGGCCCAATCCCCTCCAAGATCGCCCCCCTTAAGTCCAAGACAGGTGAGGTCATCACTGACCAGGAACAGCAAATGCGGCGGTGGACCGAGCACTACCTCGAGCTGTATGCAACGAAGAACACCGTAACAGACACTGCTCTTAACGCCATCCCAGACCTACCAGTCATGGAGGAGCTAGACACCCCACCTACTGCGGCAGAGCTCGGCAAAGCCATCGACTGCCTCGCTTGCGGGAAAGCACCAGGAAGCGACGGAATCCCTCCAGAAATCCTAAAGAGTGGGAAACCAGTCCTGCTACAGCCGCTCCACCATCTACTCTGTCTCTGCTGGAAGGAGGGTTACATCCCCCAGGATATGAGAGACGCCAACATTATCACCATGTACAAGAACAAAGGAGACCGCAGCGACTGCAACAACTACCGGGGCATCTCTCTCCTCAGCGTCGTCGGCAAAGTATTCGCCCGGGTCGCTCTTGCCCGCCTGCAGACCCTTGCTTCCCGCGTCTACCCAGAGTCCCAGTGTGGCTTCAGAGCTGGCCGATCAACAGTGGACATGATCTTCTCCCTACGCCAGCTGCAGGAGAAGTGTCACGAGCAGCATAAACCACTCTACCTCGCCTTTATCGACCTCACGAAGGCGTTTGATCTGGTCAGTCGAAGCGGACTCTTCAGCTTGCTACGGAAGATTGGCTGTCCACCACATCTGCTTGCTGTGGTCATGTCCTTTCACGACGACATGCACAGCATGGTGTCCTACAACGGCGCAACCTCTGAGGCCTTCCCAGTCAGCAGCGGAGTAAAGCAGGGCTGCGTCCTCGCGCCTACGCTGTTCGGAATCTTCTTCTCCATGCTCCTCCAATACGCCTTTAAGGACTGCAGCGAGGGTGTCTTCATTCACACCAGATCCGATGGCAAGCTCTACAACCTGACCCGTCTACGAGCCAAGACCAAAGTCAAAGAGGTGCTCATCCGTGAGATGCTCTTCGCCAACGACGCAGCTTTGACATCACACTCCGAAGAGGGACTCCAGCAGCTAGTCACTTGCCTTTCCCACGCATGCAAGGAGTTTGGACTAGCCATCAGCCTGACGAAGACGAATGTTATGGCTCAAGGCACGGGGACTCCCCCATGCATCACCATCGACGGATACACCCTGGAGGTTGTCAACGACTTCACTTACCTCGGGTCCACCATCTCGAGCTCTCTGTCAGTCGACTTGGAGGTCAACCGGAGAATCGCCAGGGCAGCCACAGTTATGGCCAGACTGAACCGGTGAGCGTGGAACAATTCCAGCCTCACTGAGAAAACCAGACTGCGCCTCTACCAAGCCTGCGTACTCAGCACTCTCCTCTATGGCAGCGAGACGTGGACCACCTACGCAAGGCACGAAAGGAAACTCAACAGCTTCCACATGAGGTGCCTGCGACGCGTCCTGCATGTCGCCTGGCAGGATAAGGTCCCCAACACCGAGGTGCTGAAGCGAGCCAATATGTGCAGTTTGCATGCAGTTCTTAGCGAGAGACGCCTCAGGTGGCTCGGCCATGTCAAAAGAATGGATGCAGGCCGTATCCCCAAAGACCTCCTCTACGGCGAGCTAGCAGAAGGCAAGAGGATGACAGGGCGCCCAAAACTGCGGTTCAAAGACATCTGCAAAAAGGACATGACACAATGCTCCATCAATCTCAACACATGGGAAGTTCAAGCAGACGACCGCCTAGCCTGGAGGCTCGCGGTCAGGCAAGGTACGTCACGCGCGGAGGCTGCGCGCAACGAGGAGGCGGTCCAGAAAAGATCGAGGCGGAAGCAGCGTCAGCAGCAGCAACAACAGCCATCTGCCTTCACCTGTACCAAGTGCAGCAGGGATTGTCACTCCCGAATCGGACTGCACAGCCATTCTCGGCGGTGAAGATAGACTCTCAAGAAGCTACGCCATCGTCTCTCGAGACGGACGGCTGCCGACGACGACGACGACTGTACTAGTCAGTGGGAGCAGTAGACACCACTGAGTGAGCATCTGTACTGCGTGGCCATCGCAATCAAAATGTCTGAGCAAGTAGAGCCAGAAATCTGCATCAAATTTTACATTAAGCTTGAAAATTCCTCTGCAGAAACTATTCAAATGATTCAGAAGGCTTCAGCTAGGGGTAACTGGTAATTGGCAGCTTCGTCACATCAATGCACCCATTCATGCATCACATCTCATGGAGAGTGTGTTGGCAAAATATCAATCACCCAGGTGACTCAGCCACCTACAGCCCAGATTTGGTGCCCTGAGACTTCTGGCTTTTTCCAAAACTAAAATCACCTTTCAAATGGAAAAGATTCAGGCTAGCAGTGAGATTTAGGAAAATACAATGGGGTAGATGATGACAATTGGGAGAACTGTCTGAGGTCCCAAGGTGCTTACTATGAGCGGTACTGAGGCGTCATTCATTGTCCTATGTACAATATTTCTTGTATCTTCTTCAATAACTGTCTCTAGTTTTCATATTACATGGCTGGACTCCTTCTGGACAGACCTTGTATATAAATTTCACTATTTAAAATATTATTTTTCATACCTGTAATATATCGATAAAAGTTGAAGCCATTAAAATCACATACATACCTTAAAACACTAATATAGTGACAACATGTTTATTTAAGTTGCATAGTTTCAGCCTTCTCACTTCTTCAATTAATACTAGCATGAAAAACAAAAAGTCAAATTCCATGTAAATATCCAAGTCATTCACATTAGGGAGGTGGTCAATTTCTTTTTTCAAAACAAGCCTTTGGTAGTATAAAAATTACCACTGAGTAAAATCAATATCAGAATCTAAGAATTAACTACTATTTAATAATTGAGAAAACACCGAACATAAAATTATATTTCTGGCTTAGTTACATACATTTGTCTTTAATTCAAAATGAACATTAGCTTTTACGGCAACAGTTAACTTCATTCTGTGAAAACTAAATAATTTAGCATCGTCAATGGGCATAAATGGATAGTCATGTTTTACAAATTGCTCAAGTTTTATGGATGCAAATTGACAGAAACTTAATGCACATTAATTCAGGAAAAATAATAAACAATATTTTCTCAGAAAACCTAATAATAATGCAAGTAACCAAAATACAGAAGACAAAGATGAAATAGGTTTACAAACATCTGGACTAGGCTCTGCAATACAACCAAGACTCTATACTATTATAACTGATTTTTCTTTCAATATGCTGGCTTTGCTTTCTTTCACTTTAAAATGGTTTTCCCTAAACAGTCGGAAATGTAACCACTGAAAACACCACTGCTTTTATGATTTGCAACTTTCACCAACATAAAGAAATTAATGGTCTTTTTTCTAGAGTGGTTGTTTGAAGATTTTCAGGCAAAAACTCTTGACAAAATTTGGCCAGTTGCCTGCCTTTGGATTAATCAACTATGATTGGTATATTCTTATTAGTCTAGCTCAAACCATTATGAGACTTGTTTACTCATGGGTTAAGAATCTTCCCCCACAGGCAGGAGCATATGGGGCCCACTTATCTGAATTAGAGGTTATTGTAGAGAAGAGGGGAAAACTGTTTGTCTGGAGCCAACACAACAGATCTACTATATTTTTCTGGGGTTTCATAAACCTAAGGCAAAATTATATTGACACCAGCTGCCACATACCAATATTTCTCTAGCTTTTTTATTACGTGTATTTTGCAGATTTCTACTGTCTTAAAATATTACCTTAATATTTCTCTGACATACCAAAATCTAACTTATGTGCATCCCATGAGCTAGTTTTCTTAGCATTCAAATACAACCTTCAATAATTTCTCTTGTTGCCAAAATCCCTTTGATGATATCACTTCTTCATACAATACCCAAAGCAGTAGTTACACCATTGTCACCTGCCATCAGAAGAATGAATGTAGCTGCTAAAGTCCTTTAACAATATTGTTGAGCATTCTCCTAGTCTATGTCATGGGTGCAATACCTATCACAACGTGTCACATCCCCCATCTTAAGCAAAGGTGTCTGCGCCAAAGGTAACGAAGCCAGTCATTCTCAATATCTAATACAGCAGAGGACAGAGTTATTCTTTCCCGTAGAGCAATAGAACTTTATATTTGGTCTTAGCAGGTAGAGCAATAGACATAGTAAATAAGGCAAGTACCAGGGAGGGCAAACTGCAGACCAGTGGAGCCAATCAATCTAGAGCAGCGGTTTGCAAACTGTGGTTCACAGGGGTCGCCTAAGGCCATCGGAAAACACATATGTAATTATATATTTTTTTGTGATTAATCACTATGCTTTAATTATGTTCCATTTGTAACAATGAAAATACATCCTGCGTATCAGATATTTACGTTATGATTCATAACTGTATCAAAATTACAGTGATGAAGTAGCAATGAAAATAATTTTATGGTTGGGGGTCACAACAACATGAGGAATTGTATTAAAGGGTCGCAGCATTAGGAAGGTTGAGAACCACTGATCTAGATCCTTTCTTGACAAGAACAGAGCAGCTTTGTCTTTATCTCAAAACAATAAGAAAAAAGAAAAACTCACTATATAAAATGTAGACATTGTACTTGGGAGCAGCTGATGTATAGAATTTGGAACCCCAAAATGAAGTCGCCATAATTTTGGCATTTGGGTGGAGAGCTGCCCACCCTGAGCGGCCACTTCCTCTTAATCATTAAAAATTTGTGACATGGTGTACCAAACACATATAGCTCTCATTCAGCCCTCCCCAATCAAATGATCAATCTGTAGGAAGAGAACAAACATTAAGGACAAAGGATACAATAGCTGCACTACCTACCTATACTAAAAATCCATAACTCCATCTATATGATTGCTCACACAAAGACCATCAACACCTAAGAAAAAGCAACAGCATTAACAATAGGACCAAGATAATAAAACAAAGAACTGACCCAGTAGAAATCACAGTATTAAATTTAGAAGAGAGCTTAAATTAATTAGAAATAAAAATATAAATGTTAGGGACAAAAGATCAATTAAGGCAACAGCAAGACTCAAGGAAATGTTCCAGAATGAAAAGCAAATAATGAAAGAGGTGACAACTGAGTGAAATTTTAAGAGTACAAGAAACTAATGAATTAACACCTAGACACATCACTATGAAAGTTTAAAACCAGGAAAAAGATAATAATAATAAAAATAGAAATAATAACAATTCAAGTTTTAAATAAAGAACAATAATCTGATTGACATTATCATACACAAGGTAGAAAGTTAGAATTGTCATTGATGTATAAGTTACATGGTGAAATAATTTTAACTCTGCAATTTTATATACAGTAAAAATATTACCAAGAATAAAAATTTAACCCATTTTCTGAAATAAAACATTTAAGAAATCTATAGATTCAACAAAATCCAGATGAAAATATGCACATTTTTGTACATATTGCCAGGCCAATTCCAAAATTTACATGAAAATGCAACATTGAAGAACTTTCACTACATGATATCAAAGCTTACTATAAACCTAAAGTAATCAAGAAATATTACATTGGCATAAATATGGGCAACTAGATCAATGGCATAAATAAAGTGTCCAGACATAAAAATCAATACATATACAGTCAAATGACTTTTTTAAAAGGTGTTGGTTGAAATATAAGATAATACACTTTGAAAATTAAGAACAGTTTTGTTTTTGCTGTTGTTTTTAAGGAATTAAATCTTAGACTACTATCAGATCTAATAATTTCACTCAGGAATTTACAAGAAATAAATGGAAGCATGTGTGTATAAAAGAACTCATACGTGAATCTTTATTGCAGTCTCATTTGTAAGAGTTAGAAACTGGAAGTAAGCAGAACGCTGAACAGCAGATGAATAAACAAAGTTTTTATATCTGCATAATGGGGTTCTACTCAGAAAAAAAAGGAAAGAAAATATAGAACGATTACATTGATTGAAATAAGTTAGATCAAAAGAAAGAGTACAAACTGCAGAATTCTTTTTTTTTTTTATAATTTCTTTTATTTTTTGGTTTTTCAATTACAGTTGTCCCATTTTCCCCCCTTGCTCCCCCCACCCAGCCCACCCTTTCTCCCACAATCATGTCCCTCCCCATTGTCCATGTCCATGAGTCATTTATACATGTTCCTTGACTAGACCCTTCCCTTACTTATCCCCGTTTTCTCCCTCCCTCCTTCCCCCTACTGACTACTATTCTACTCTTTGTTCTATTTAGTTCGTTTGTTTGTGTACAAACTGCAGAATTCTATTGGTACAAAATTCTAGAAAATGTAAGCATAGTGACAGAAAACAGACCAATGCCTCCGAGAGGTGAGTCGGAGGGAAAGGTGGGTGGAAACAGCAGGGCAGGGTGATATTATAAAAGGAAAGGGTGAAAAGAAGCTTTTGGGGATGAGGGAAATGTTCATTACCTTGACTGCACTGATGATTTCACAGGGTATACATAAGCTAAAAATGTCACCTTGTTCAATTGTGTTGTACCACATATTAGTCACTTATTTTATGCCACCATGCTTCTGAAGGTAATTTTTATATTTCATACACAGAACAAAACTGTAAATACCACTAGGGCAGAGGTCAAGTCCTATATTTCTTTATTTCTCTAGCAAACTGTATATTCTCTTGCAAATAAAAGATGTGATCGCAAAAACAATGGAACTAGAAAACATATATCTATAGAATAATTTACACTTTCTAGAATGTTAATAGTAAAAAATGAAATTCATTTTCTATGCAGGAAAAGACTAGGAAGGGTTCAACATTCTTAAACTTATTACTGCTTTACAAAAGATTTTTACAGAGAAAGAACAAACAGAAATAGAGAATGGGAAAATGATGGAGGGGAGAGAAGAAGAGGAGAAGATTTTAAGGGAGGAGGTCAGAGGTGTGGGAAGAGTAGAGAAGGCAAAAGAAAAAAATAGTGAATAGTGTCAATGGATTAAGAGAAATGGGTTATTTGTCATATATTATTACCTGCTCAACCTGATCTGTCCCTCTGGAAACACTGTTATGGCATACTTAACCTGCTCAGAAAAGTTCTATCACCCCCCAGGCTTGATTCTGCTTTATTCCTGCATGCCTTATTTAACCGAATTTTAACCTTTTTTAAAGAGAATCTTCAGAATTGTAGGATAGAAACATCATGTAATATTCCCCTGGGATAATACCACAACATGGCTGATTTAAACCTTGTTCTAGAGACACAGGGTGGCTTGAAATATCACTAGCAAATCAACAGCAGTGGGCTTCAGAGTCAGGGAGGGAAAGTGCAGTCATGAATAAAAGCAAGTTTGGAGGCCTTTTCATCCTTTCATCTAAATCTGGTCCTTTACACTGCCTATGGAGCCCTAATGACTGCTCTGCAAAGGAAACCTAGTGAGCTGGAGGTAGGAAATAATGACTATCGTGCAGACGATGTCATCCAGAAGGTCAAAGAACGAAACTTGTAAGGCTTGCACATCTGAATGAAATGCCATCCCTGTGCAGCAACTGAGGTGGATTCAGTCTGGCACCAAAGTAATTTGCCTCTAAGCAGCTTCTGCTGAAGTAGAGAAACTCCTATTACAGCACTCGTGACTCAGGCAGGTTCAAAGGGTCAGCAATGAAATGGCGGTTACACGCTACCCATGAATTCATAGATCCCAAAATCAAAATGCTGCACTGGACCATGAATGCCAGCTCCGATCTTTGGGTTTTGCTTCTACAAATTCACAGGCAAACATGTAATGTCTCAGTGCATTTTTTTCCAGGTTCATGTGTAACATTATCAAAATGGCAGTTTTCAATATTCAGAATTCGATGTCAAATTTAAATCTAAGTAAAGGAATGCATAACAAAGGAATTATAATGAGTGAGTTTTGCACATAGAATGCCCTCTGGATTTTGGCATCCATTAACTAGCTCATTGAAAATTATTATAATACAGAATAGGGCTCTTAGTTCAGTTGTTTTAAATAAGAGCTCACATTTCCATTCCCTTTTGAGATGAGTGGACATTAATCTCTCAGGGGCATAAAAGACTCATCAATAAACTGTCTCCTTAGGTCACAAAAGCAATGATTTTTCTGTCTACTCCTTGGCCTTTAGGTGCTGATGATGGCAGTTTGCATATACAAAGAATTTTGATTCGAGTCTGTTACAGATATGGCAGTTAGTGGACAAAATTAAAGATGAAAAATAAAAGATAAGAGAGTTGTCTATGTATGTGGCAATTTGATAAAGAGAAATAGCCTTTAATAGTGCCCTTTCTAAATAGTGCTAGTAGTCAAGGAAAGAGAAAAACTGTGATTATCTAAGACGCTGATCCTCTTTTTTCAAAATAAGAATGATTAAAAAGCACCGCATGTTCCCTATAATTTTGAAATAAACTTAGTTGGAAATAAAATGCATAATATTTCTTAGATGCACACAATATTGTTAGTGATGAATTAACATTTAATTCTACCGACATTTCACTGAGCTAAGTTTAATTATGAGACCCATTTGTAGATGAGAAAATTGAGAGTTATAAAATTTACAATAACGTGCTAGAGACCCTGTGACTGAAGAGTGAGGCTGTTTGACTCCACAGCCTCATCCCTAACCATGCCCCTGTGCTGCGTCACGTAGTAGTGGAGTGATTTTAAGTCCATTGTAATACTGCCCCCTGGGATAATTGCAACTCTTTGTTAAGCTTGTTAAATATCATTCCATATTTTGCAATTTAAATATCTTTACAAATTGACATGTCATTATGGACATATAGGCATCTCTATTTTTAACCTAGACAAAACATACCATCAAGTAAAATATCAGAGACAATGATATATCTCTATTTCAATACATGTAATCAATGATCATCTTTTCACTGCCTGCATATCAAAAATTTCAACATGTTACTGTGCAATATTCTCTTAGTTCATTCTTGTGGATGAGTATTGAGGCTATTTTGTTTTGCTTTTTTGTTATTTATATATAATACTGTTAATTAAAATCTTCAACAAAAAATGTGTATCTATGTACTCCTAGATCCATTTACAAGTTGAATAACTTCTGCAGGGCTGAAATTATGCAGATATTTCAAAAAGTAACTATTATACTTTTCCGTAAGTGAGTCTATTATTTCTCATGAATGCTACTATGCAGTAATATCTTAGGCTGTTTTTGGTTGGAGTCATCGCCTTCCTATGACTGTTATAGATTAAATTGTGTTCCCCGAAAATTCACAGGTTTAAGTCCTTACCCTCAATGTAACTGTATTTGGAGATAAGGTATTTAAGAATATAATTAAGGTAAAATGATATCTAATAGAACCGATGTCTTTCTAGAAAAAGGAGAGGAACCAGCAGAGTGTGCATACAGAGGAAAGACCATGTGAAGGCACAGCAACACTGCAAGCCAGAGAGAGTTCTTACCAGAGACCGCCATGCTGGCACCTTAATATTGTATTTCCTGCTTCAAGAACTGTGAGAAAATACGTTTCTGTTTCTTTTAAGCTATCCAGTCTGTCATATTTTGTTATGGTAGTCCTAGCAGCTTAATAAAGATGACAGGTTCCTTCTGAAAAATGCTCTAATTTTAATATATTTGTCATTTCCCCTGTTCCTTTTCAAAAAGTGATTTGCTGTATTGGGGCCTGGAAATGAAAACCTAGGTGATTTGGTCCCTGTAAGAAATAGTGGGGCCTCATAGTTCGATGTCTAGCTTTGATAGACATCAAAGTGTCTGACATCAAAGTGGTTGGCTGAATACACTCCTTACCCTGGGATCTGTTGAGGTTCACTGGTTGCATTTCCTCTTTTGTGGGTGTGGCTAAATGCCCAACCTGCCACTGACTACAGTAGACAAGGAACCTCCCCTTCAGTGTCCTATGCACCTCCAGGTCCCATGACCATGACATCTAAGAAATACTAGATCCTAGGCTAAGATGAGTCAGGCCCACTACTTATTCCACTTGTTGGTTCCAGTCCATATTCTTTATGTTGACTTATTGTATTTCTAGGAGAGCAGGTTACCAATTCTGATTGTCTCATGCTCTTTTTACCAAACTAGCTCCTCCTAACCCTCCCATACCAATAACTTTCTGCCTGTTGGTGGGCTAGAATAACACAGGGGTGTATATCTCCCTTCTTTTCTTCCATGCAAATAGCTTAAAATCCTTTCTGTGTCCCTGAAAAACAATTTTATGGTTCTCCCTTTCTGAATCATAAACCTGACTGTTGTCTTATTGATAACACAGGGGTACAAACGCCTTAATGTGGGTGTTAAAGGCGGAATATCAAACTTTTATTTAGTTTTGCTTTCTTGCTGCAGTAATCTGAAACTACCCTGGGGCAAGTAATTTAGTCCATAAGAATAGAGATAGGGGAAGGAAGAGGAATCACATAGAAAATTTGAAAGCACCTTTGAGAATGCCTAAAGGTACTGTCCTCTTTACACAAAAATGTATCAATGAGCTGCGAGATGACAGGAGTGAATGAAATAGGCACATTCGTTGTTCTTACAGAGATTACAATCTGGAAAAAAAAATGAGAAAACTGGTGGCACTGGCTAAACACTGTGAATGGAGTCTGGAAGACTGACTTTGAGAAAGGAAACCTGTGAGGCATTCTTTGCAAGGAGAGTATGTGGTCTAAATGGTAGTGTAAATATTAAACGAGCTTCTTCACAGATTTCCTAAAAATACCTAAGTCATCAAAAATAATCCTTTAATGAATAAAGAAGGTTGAAAAAATTGAGAAGAAATTTTTAAAATTCAGTACAAAACTATTTCATTACAATAACCCTAAGTGGGAAAGGAGGGAGATGAGGGGACTTTAAGAGTGGATAAGAGGGTCATCTGGAAAGTCTTTTGTGGAGAAATAACACCTATGCTGAAAACCAAGAAAACAACACTTGCAAAGGCCCTAAGAGTAGTGAGAGATTAGTGGGAATAAAGAAAGCAATGATCAGGAGGGGGCGAGTGTGTCCTGGAAGGGGAGAAGAGCACAGTTTGAGTCTGAAGAAGTCAGCAGACGCAAATCGTTCATGGTATAGAATCTAGAATGTTTACCTAGCTTCTACAGAACAATAGGAAGCCAATAAAAAAGTTAAAATGAATAGTGTCTGTTCCGATTGCAACTGCAAAGGATTTATCTGCCTGTAGAGAGTAAGAAGGGATGTGGGGAGGCTGGTTAGGAGAATCTTGCCTGTGCACTAGGGATTCAGGAGCATAAAAGAGCATGAGGTCATGAAGTTTGAAAGAGATCGATTTGCTGTACGTTTGGAGGGTGAAGGAATTGTACTTTGTAATTGACAGATGGTGGATAAGAGAGTTACTAGATAAGGAAGAGTTTAAGGCTTTAAGGAGCAGCAAGTGAGGCGGTACTGGTATCATGAATTAATAAAAGGTGTACTGGGAGAGAAACAAATTTAAATAAGAAAGGGTATGTTTGGAAAACATGTAGTGAAAGATAGCTGTATATTATATGGAGACGGTGTAGAGTTTGTTTATATTTCCCTAGATACAATTTGGAAATTTTTTTTAGTTATTTATTTATTTGTTTGTTTGTTTATTTTATTTTTAGAGAGGGGGAAAGGAGAAAGAGAGGGAGAGAAATATCACGGTGTGGTTGCCCCTCACTTGCACCCCCAATTGGGGACCTGATGTGCAACCTGGTTATGTGCCCTGACTGGGAATTGGACCAGCGACACTTGGCTCGCAGGCTGACACTCAATCCACTGAGCCACAGCAGTCAGGGCTTGGAAATTATATGATGTTCAAATGGTGTTATATTAAAAATTATTCTTTAAAAATGTGTATCTGTAAAAACAACTTAGCAGTTGAACTATCCACTTCCCTGTATCCTCAATACTATTAGCATCATAATCTTTTTTTAAAGTTGTCCCTTTCTGATAGAATAAAATTTATAACTTGTTTTGATATTATTGTACTTGTTTTATTACTAAGTTAAAGATTTTCATGTTCTTTGGCCAAATGCATGTCTTTCTTCTTATGAAGCTCATGATAGTGCATTCATTTTCCTTTTGTGTTTAAGGCCACACTGCTTTGGTTTAAGTTTTGGCTCCAACACTTCCTAAGAGTGGTACCTTAGGCATGTTTTGCAAATCTTTGTGCCTGAGTTTTTAATATTTAAAGTGGAGAAGCTAATAGTCTAAGGTCATCGTGAGGATTGATTGAGTTAATACTGTTGACCACTTAAAACAATGCCTTGGGTATAGTAAGTTACATAGATTTCACTCTCTCATCAATATAAGGCCTCTTCTATTAATTCTATTACATATCGTAATGTTGATGTTATTTTTATGTCAATATTTTATAATGATGCCCAAACTCAAGCAAGATGTGTGACTAAGTCCCAGTTAAGTGCCGTGACCCTGTGCCTATATAGGACCCTTTATTCCCTTTATTGTATCACTCACGTTGCTTCATAATTATTTATTTCACACGTGGTCTCAACCATGAAGTCTGAACCAAGTAGACAATTGTAGTACAGTCATCACCCAACAACACTCTGAAATAAATGAGCAAATGGTGCCCTTTTAATTTGCACTACTCACCCTTTCATCAGTTCTCTCTTGAAAATTTCATCTCTCAGGCTCTGTATCTGACATTACTAAACACATAAGATCCATTAACACTGGGTCTATCACATGACAGAGGTTCTTTTAAATTATTTATTTTTCTCTTATTCTCAAAATGTAGAAGTAGTTTTTAAGCTTTTTGATGGGTCACAGATCTCCTTGATACACTGACTGACGATGTTCTGTTCAAAGACATGCTCCGCCACAAAAGAGAAGACCAACACACACATTTCACACACAGTACCTAAAGTACACTCGAAGTTTATAGTCACTTTTAGCATGACATCTTTATTCATGACTGCCTTCACCCTTTCTTCCACTCTACCCACACAAAAAATAAGATTTTTTTAAGAAGGTTGTGAATGAGCTCTCCTATTTTATTAATTTTAACATCATAATTCTTAAAATTTTTCTTTGTTGTACTACATTAACTTAAAACAATTTAATTGCAATAGGTTATTCTTTTTATGTCCTGTGTTAATTTTTAAAGAAATTTTTAAACATCCATTTAAATCAGAAATTATTTCTCTCAAACTGTTCTAAAAGAACTGTTTCTTTTTAGAACAAATAATCTGATGTCCACTAAGGATCAAGACATCTGTATTCCTGACCTATGCCTTTAGTCATTTATTTGATAACTCGTATAACTATGTGTATTATCTATCTTCTCAAATTTCCCAAAGCAAGAAATCTTTTATATTCTACGCTTACATGAAAACCTGGCTTTCCCCTGATGTTATACTCCCTATGAAGCTTGCTTCACACAGAGCGTAAAAGTACAGACCTGCTTCACATTTTAATGTGAAGCCGCTATTATTATTGACATTGAAAGACAGAAAATATATGATCTGTTTTCCTAATTCCATTTCCAGTCCCCTTTATAAAACAACCCACAATAGCTCATCTTTGACTTTAAATTCATTTATGTAAACCAATATTTTAATATCCTTTACTGACATCAAGAACAGACTGATATTGCTCTCTGTCAGCCAGTACTCATGAACCCATTCTACAAATACTGCATGCCAGCTCTCTGGAACCCTGTAATCTGCTCAGTGTTGACAGGAAGTAAGTGAAAATTAAAATGCAGAGTGATAAATATTTTTTTAAGTTATGTAAGGAGTGAAAGTATAATGTATAAAAGAGAAAAGAGCACCTGAATTAACTGTTTTTTTTTTTAAATTGGGACTTATATAGAAGAGTAAATATGGGGTTAATGGAAAAAATAACATGAGCAGAAGTGTGGTATGTACAGAAATCTTCCAGATCATTAGGTGCATGTCAGGGAGTGGCCATGGTTAAGGCCAGAGAGAGGGGAACCGTGGAAAACATTATAAATCACAATCAGAGGCTCTGGCTTGATGTACTATAGGCCACAGAGATTCAGTGGAAGTTTTTAGGCAATGAAGTAGCATGCTCAGAATGTATTTAGACAAATACTTCTAACCGTGGTATGCAATAAATTTAATTTGAGAAAATATTGAAACTAATGGCAAGGATATAAGGCAGGATAAAGATGATATCTTAGACAAAATGTTGGGGTGATCTACATAAGGCAGTGGTGATAAGACAAAGAATCTATCAATGTTTGAGAACATAATGTAGCTGAATTTCATAAGTAGTTTGGAGCAGATAGTTTGAAATAAGAAACAGTTTAAGACAACCGGAATATTTTTGCCTGAGGTGACTGAGTAGATGGCGTCATTCATTGGAGCAGAAATACAAAGAGATTCATAGCTTTTACAGGAGAGGCAATGTTGAAGAGTTAGTTTTTGAGCATCCAAATAAGTATATTTAGTAGCTAACTGAATATATGAGAATAAAGGTGTGAATACCGATGTAAAGAAATTATCATGGTAATTAGGAAGGTAAATAACCAATTAAAAATATAAGAAGAATGGTATATTTGCAAGGGTTTATGACTGCACATGCTAGAAAACCATATTGGTTATCTTAGACAAAATATTGCAAAAGACCTGAAAGGACATTGGAGAAAAATGACCAATAATCTTGAGGATTTGAAGTAAAACAGAGAAGCATGTAAATCTCTTCCTATAAACCCCTCACTCTTATCCCCAGCCTCCTTACATGGCTGCCTTGGATTTCTGTTGCTGATAAGTGCTGTTAAAAATAAATCAAAGTGCATTAAAACTTTCAAGTGTTTATTTGAGCAAACATTGATTCTAATAGAGAGTGCCAGACTCAGAGTGGTTAGCAGAACTGTGTAGGCAGGAGCTAAGAGAAAGACTTCTATAAGGCAAATGTGGAAACAAAACAAGAAAACTACTTGATTGACTATAGTTTACGTGGTTGCCTTATTTGGGAAAGCCTAGCAGGCTGTTTGTGGTTACCTGTTGTTAAATTTCATTTTCTCGGATGTGAGTATATTTACAGGAACTGACTCTAGCTCAGGTTTTGATTTGCTCACTTAAGCTACCAAGGCATCAGAGCCACCTCCCTCCAGTGACTTCCTTATTTAATTACCTTAACAGTGCTAATAATCCTCCATTTGATGTGGGATCACTCAGTCTAGTATCAAAGCCCAAGCATCGGAATCATCATTCTAGGTCATTGGTCCTTGCCTTTGACCCTGGTACCACTGAATGGGTGACGGGCTTGGCCATGCCAATCCGTACATCTTCCTTCAGTGTCACGGAAGTATTTTACCTGAAAGTAGTGGGAAAGGAAAGGGGAGACGGGGCAGGGATTAATTTTTTGAAGCACAGAGGTATAACAAATAATAAATTTTGCCATGAAAGTTAAATTTTTTTTTTTAATTTTCAAAGTGTGAGTGAAAACACACACACATACACACACCCCATATATGCACAGGTTTCAGACGCATGTGTGGCCAAAGTGAACTTAAAGTTTCAACTCAATTATCATATGCAACTTGTAATTGTTATTTTATATTTAATATAACCAAGCCAACTTTGTTATTTTAACAAAAGAAACTTACTTTCAGAGTCCTGATAGCTCTTAAAACATGATACTCTAGGAATTTTTATGTGAAAGTATTAATGAATATACTTTCCTCCTATTATTGTAACAGACTTCAGCTCTGATATGTAAAACCTTCAGCTTTTCCTATTTCTTCTTTGTGAAAACATGGGTAATTAGTGCGTTACTAAGGTTGATTAACATTTTTTTTTTAAATCTGTCCATTTAGCTGCTAAATTTGTGTCAGTTTCAACATAATGAGGTTTATAATAAGATGTGGTTTTCTGGGAGTAATAAAATTAAAGAAAGCTGAAATTTAGCAGTCTCACTTTTTAAAAAAATCTATACATGATATCATTTAAGTCTGCATATCAGATTTAATTATTTTAATAACTTGGCTTACATTTCTAAGAACCATAATCATACGCATTCTGTGGTTTATTATACATGTACATAAAAATACATTTTTTATGTACATGTATAATAAAATGCAAAGACCTAGAGCTACATATTTTATAATACCAGATGTTCCATCTCTTTAGCTCTGTAAAAAACATGATAATATTTTCTAGTCTGAAAATTAGAAACTATACTAAACCTGGGATATAAGAATAAAATTAGAAACTATATTGAAACTAGCATGTAAGAGTGCTAATTCCATGTTTAACCTGACCTGGTTGCTCAGTTGATTGGAGGGCTGGAAAGGTTTCAGGTATAGTTCTGGGTAGGGGCATATATGGGAGGCAATCGATATTTCTCGCCCACATTAATATCTCTCTCTTGCTCTCTCTCTCTCTCTCTCTCTCTCTCTCTCTTTCTCTCTGTGTGTGTATTGTGTGTGTGTGTGTGTCTAGCTCTGTCTCTCCCTTCTTCTCTCTTAAATTCAATGAACATGTCCTCAAGTGAGGATCAAAAAAAAATCATAATATAAAATAGAATGAGTAAAACCATATCCTCAGGTGAGGATTAAAAAAAAGAATACCATGTTTTTCATTGTAATATTTTGCATCTTAAATTTTCTCATTTTCAAATCATTTTTTATTCTTGCATTTTTACTATAGCTAAAATTATATCATCTCTGCATGTCTGTAGTTGTGTTTCCCATACTTTTTCTTAATTAGAGCAATCAATGGAAAACCTTAGCAAGGTGTAAATAAGACATTAAAAAAATGAATGATTACTTTGATTTTTAAGAGAGAAGGATAGTTGAAGGTGTAAATATAAAATCAAGGGCAATTATATTTTAAAACAGAACAATAAAATAATTTCAACACAAAAAGATGTAAAACCCAGGATAAAATATTTATAAAAGGAAATGTTAGATATATGGTTGACCTGGCAGAATGGAAAAATCATCAGGCCAAAATGAGAAAGGGAGAGACTCCGGAGGTAGCATGCACCGGATCCGGAGTCTGCCCTGAGGGTGTGGGCATTTGCCAGTGATGGGCTGCTTTGTTTCAGCAGCCAAGTGGGAGAGGCAGGAGGCAGAGCCTCGGGCCTTTGTATCAAGCCAAGGCTCCTGAGTGCTACAACTTTAGGGTAAAATAAACTATATACAAAAGGAGATGGAAAAAAATTTTATCTGTTCTGGCTTCTTCTACACATAGAATGAAATAAAAAATTAAATGATTAAATAAAAACAGCATGCCCTTAGAATTTTCAACTATAAACTCCCATGGTCCACACAGACCTCAGTTAAATCCGCACTTGCTGTATGATCCAAGAGTTAATTAAATTTAAATAGGCAGCAATTCCAAGTGTCATTGCCAAGCCAAAAAAAAAAAAAAAAAAACTGCAAAAAATGACTACCAATTAAATAGTTAATGGTAATATGTTGGTAGCATTACCATTAAAACCGTAAATAAGCCCTGACTGGTGTGGCTCAGTCAGTTGGGTGTCATCCCACAAAATAAAAGGTCACGGGTTTGATTTCGTTCTGGTCAGGACATGTGACTGGATTGTGGGTTTGGTCCCTGATTGAGGCGTGTGTGAGAGGCAACCGATTGATGTTTCTCTCTCACAAAAATGTTTCTTTCCATTTCTTTCTTCCTCCCTCCCTTCCCTTCCCTCTTAAAATAAGTGATATCTTTAAAAAATAAAAATATAAATAAATTCAGGTAAGATGCCCACCACCACTTTGCTTTAATATGGTCCTGCAGGTCTTAGCCAACATAGTGCAATCAATGTAAATAAGTAAATATAGAAACAAAATAAAACAATGTAAAATAAAATAAGCATTATAAACTTTCAAAGGAGAATAAAGAAGGGTTTTATGACTTAAAATTACACAAAGATCAGACCCCTGGCTGCTGTGGCTCAGTGGATTGAGCGTCGGCCTGCAAGCCAAGTGTTGCTGGCTCAATTCCTAGTCAGGGCACATGACTAGGTTGCACATCAGGTCCCCAGTTGGGGGCGCAAGTGAGAGGCAATTGCACAGTGATGTCTCTCTCCCTCTCCTCCTTTCCCCTCTCTCTAAAAATAAATAAACAAACCAATAAATAAATAAATTATTTTTTAAAAAATTGTACAAAGATCAGGTAAGATGTAAAAAGCAACAGGTTAGTATGCAAAATAATTTATGTAGCTCCTCTCTCTACAGGTAGATGGAGCATAATCCCCTGAGTCTGAGTGTGAGCAGGACTTAGTGATTCACTTATAAATAATTGTGTCTGAATGAAGTGAAAATGAATTTTAAAGTTCAGACACCTGACAAACAAGTTAATATCATCAGCGATTAATAACATTGATATCATATACTTGTCAACGTGATGTTACAAGAAGGGTACTTCACCTCTTTTATTTTCCTTCAAAATACATATCCCCAGACTAATTATGAGAAAAAATTGGACAACCAAACTTGAAGACCACCCTACAAAATAGCTGCCCCTTATGCCTCAGAACTGTCAAGATCATCAAAAGCAACTAGGATACTGTCACAGATCAGAGGAGGTTAAGTGGACATGATAGTAAAATAAAATGTGATATCTTGGATTAGATTCTGGAATTTAAAAATTAGTGGAAAAACTAGTAAAATCCAAATAAAATATGGAAGTATAGTTAATGTAAATGTACCACCATTTATTTCTTAGTTGTGAAAAATGTAGCAAAGTTATAACTTCAGCAAAATGAAAAGCCCTTGAGAGGTATGCATATCTTTGCAAATGTGAATCTAAAATGTATAAATAAAAATTTATTAAAAATAAAAGGTTTTGATTAGATTCAGATTAAAAAGTTCTCTTTATCAAAGACACTATAAGAAAGTAAAATGCTACAAAATGGGAATGTTACCGTAGGTAGTTAACTAGTTATTAATAAAGGAAGCAAAGGAAATTAGACATTGAGTTTAATAAACTGGGGAGTATAAGTCTGTTTGCTTCACCAGGAAGCTACAATTTCACATCCTAGCAGATCACAGCATTGATGCTCCCTTCCCCTCTCCAGTATGGATTATTAGGGACTTGACCATAGAGGCCTGTTAATCTAACTAGGGGGTGGACCAATCAAAAGCATGCAAAAGCTCTGGAAGTTAATTAGTTCTTTTGAAAAAATACCGGGTCCATCCTAAACCCAAGCTAATGTAGTCGGCAGCCGTTCGTCTCGAGAGACGATGGTGTAGCTTCTTAAGAGTCTATCTGCACCGCCGAGAATGGTTGTGCAGTCCGACTCGGGAGTGACACGGTATCTGTCTCCTCCCGTGTTGAATCGACATCTTGCGATGACGCTGGAGTGTCCTCTCCAGTGGAGCTGAAGCTACAGAGCCTGGGCAGGGTGATATGGAGGGTCTGCTGTTGCCCATGCAGCAGACCCCCCCCTCTCTTCGCAGCTGAAGGATCCAAGGGAAAGACGGAGTCAATACAGCTTGGCTTCAGGTGCACCGCAGGAGTTGCCGGTGTTGACTACAACGTCAAACCGCCTTAGGGACTCCGGCTCCGGATTTTCTGTCGGGGTTTACTCCCTTAGCCTTTCCCCTGAAGAGGTATGCCGCAAGGCAGAGGAAGTTTTTTTGGAATCAGAGTTTTCCTTCTCTGATGTGCCCTGACTGGAAGATCGAACCAGCGACACTTAGCTCGCAGGCCGACGCTCAATCCACTGAGCCAAACCAGCCAGGGTTGCCAAGCTAATGTAATCCCAGGCAAACAAACAATCTCACTCTCTCTGTGTGTCTCTCTCTGTCTCTGTCTCTCTCTCTCAATAATACTCTTCCCTTATTTGTTAGTGCATTCTCCCTCTCCAGAGAGCATGTGGCCATGAGCATCTAGCAGGTACTAGGGCCTGCAGCAATGGCATGGGCTCCAAAGGACCAAGCTTTAATATGAAGCAAAAACCTTGGACACTGTCTTCTGATTTGGCCTTCGTAAAGACACGGTTGGACTTTTTACATGATTGGACTTTTCCCATGGTGGGACAGAGGTAAATGAAAAATAGAAACCCAGGGGCAGACTTCCACCTAAATATACTATCTTGCCTCACCATAGTCTCCCATGTGTGGGCCCTTGGAATGCTTTACTCCTGATACCATGGATGATCCTGATTTCCACCAACAACAGGAGGATAGTTGATACATTGAAACCCACAAATCATTAATAGTGAAAACAGAGAAAATAAAATGGAGTAACCCATGTTAATGGAATCACTTCAAATGGAGTCAAGAGAACTTCGAGGAAGTGGGACCTGTGCACATCTCTGTCTCACTTCAGAACTTCTGGTAAGCTGCTGACCTGTTCCAAACTTAGCTCAAGGTCAGACTCTAATCACCTTGGATGGACATTAGCTTCCTACCAGAATGGACATATATGGACTTCTTGCCTAACACTAGTCCAAGCAACCAAGCATGCATAGATTAGCATAGCTACAGCTATGCCAGCACCATTCACAAACCTTAAAAAAAAAAAAAAAAAAAAAAAACCTTTGGAACCCCACTGAAATGTCTTTCTCCTTTGTCTTTGTGAACCTTCACTTCCTTTTTCTCCTTGCAGCAAGTTTTAGGTTGTTATTTAAACCTGTGTGTCCTGTATTGCAATCCTGGCCTCAAATAAATGTTTTTATTCTTTATTACAGCCTAAATCATTAATTAGTTAATGCTAGTCAAATCATATAATAATTAACAATCAATAAAACTTAGACAAAGAGAAAAGTTAGTAAAAGTTATTGACAAGTATTTTACAAATAAATTCCTTAGATAAATTGTAAAGATGCTCAAACTTAGTTATCAGGAAAATAAAAACTTAAGTCATAATTATGAACAATTTGACCATTAGCAGACTGGAAAACAATGCAGGAATTGAGTAATAATTTAATAGGGTTGATGGTGACCTGGAGTTTCTAGAGATTATATTTTCCTAATGAAAAAAAATTATCAACAGAAATAATTTGGCAAATAATTTGGCATTTTTGTAACATGAAGTATATGTATACTCTGACACAGCAATTTTTTTTTAGCTATATGAAGTTAATGCTCAACATGAGTCCTAATAAGATTTATTATAGAATAATTTGTAAATATTTGAATTTTCAATCATGAGTATAATAGATAAATAAATTTTGTAATTTATACATATATACATATGAATACTGTACAGTGATACATAGTCACGAGAAAATATAGATGATCTTACAACATAATATTGAACAACAAAAAGCAAATTTTGTAAGGATTTATGCAGTGTGATTCTATTTATTTACTATTCAAAAATAAGCATATCAGTCTGTCCAAAATAAATAGATCAGTCTGCACAAAAATAAGCAAATCAGTCTGCACAACTACAAGGGAAAGCAAGATAATATTAAATAGAATATTGAGAATATGGATAGCGTGGGGGTTAAGCATGGTATGTGATCATGGAGAGGTTTCAAAGTCATCATTAATATTTTGTATATAAAACGGGATGGTGGCATACAGTTTTTTATTTATATTTTATTCTAAAGCCCTCTATTCATTCTGCATGTTGTAACTGTGTGAAAGAAATCATAATAACATAGTGAAGCAGAAGTAATACCAGCTACACGTGTGTTATACTTTTAAAATCCTTAACAATTCAAAAAGATCATACTTTAAGCACAATGTAAAAATAGTAAGAATATATTGCTCTATATTTAAAGTCAAAAATAGGAAGGATAATGAGGAACTGATTTATCAAGAGAACAACATTTATAGGTCAATCTTTTCTTCAAATGTGGCAATGAATCATCCTATGGGCGATACTGGCAGCGTCTGTGAAATTTTCTCTCACATACATGTAGTGAAATTGGAAACAGTCTCCTGTAATGATCCTGCTTTAAAAAAATGAAATAAAATCCTAAAAGCACTTTGAAAATAGAAGACATATTAAGAAAAAATAGAAAATGTTTTAAAATTACAAGAAGAGCCAATGAAAAGTTTAAGCTTTGGGGCCCAAAGAATTTCATGTGATTAACCAACAGTTACAGGAATAATAATGATAAAGAATAATAATAATAAGAGACCTATAAGCCTCTGATCACTTCCTTAAGATGAGTAGTGTGTTGTTTAACTTTTTGTTTGGGGGAGGCAGCCTTTACCAGCATTTTATTTAACATAGGTTCACTGTGGGAATTATAATAATTTCACAAGCAAATAGCACACAAAATAGTATCTCTTAATAACATAGATAAGAAATAACATACTCCAAACAAATGACAAACGTTATTGTACCAGGAAGGGGGAGATAAGAGGAATGAAGTCCAAACTTGAACGGAGGTGAACCTTCATTTACAAGGACGCGTGTGGAGGAGATAGTGACCAATCGATCGCTGGTTTCTAGCTGCCAGCTCCAAAGTAAAATCCGCTGTAGCCTGAGCATGTTGCTAGGGAATTAAGATGCTGATGTCAGCAGGTGGGCTGATTTCCTTCATGGGGCGACTGCCAATCAAAGAGTCACCTTGGCCACATAGAAGCTAAATGTCCCGAGGTCTTACGGGAATTTTTAGGATAGCAAGGAGTCAGTTTTCTTGCCCAAACCAAAACTCTTAAATAGTCCTTACACACTGGCCGTTCTCCCCCTTGCCAGAGTTGCTTTTCTCCATGCTCCTATGGATAAGCCCACAGCCGGGCCCCTTAGCAGCTGGCTGTTTGCTGACTGCTTATCAAGGGCAACAGACGAAGAATGATGTCATCCTAACACAACTTACTTCATTCTTATATCAAAGCATCCTTTTTTATTTGTTTGTATTTGTCATAAACAAGTGGATTAAAGCAACCTCCCTTAAGTCATAAACAACAAGTTTTCTAATCATGTTAAACCTATATACAGCAAATAGTACTTAAAATATTTAAGAGAACCAAAACAAGTTTGCCACCTTAGATTTAACTAGTTACATTGATTTGTTGCAGGTCATATAATGTGAGGAGACACTGAGGGATGGGCACAGACCAGATCATAAGCAGTTTTGAGATAATGTCAAGTAGATTTCTCTAAGAGCAATGAGAAGCTTCTTTATAAGTTTTGAGGAATGGAATAGCTATATTTCTTGTCACACTAAAGAATGTAAGAGTATTAAAATGTGAATACATATAATAGTTATTAAAAATCTGTACATGTAAATATTGTATTTATTTAAAAATTTTCAATTTAATAAAACTACAATAAATAATTTCAGTTACCTTTCAAACTTCGCATTTGCATAGTATGTTCTTTAGCACATTTTTGGCCACATATATTTTTAATAAATTAATTTCATAAAGCCTTTTGGGATGCATGTTTATGTTTTTGCTTTACCACAAGGTAGTTCAACTCAATGAAAGTGACTTCACTTCAAACTGCATAGTATTTTATAGATTAATAAAATGCTCTATTATATATGCTACATAATTTTATATAAATAAGCATAGGGAAATATTTGATTGGGAATAATGAAGTTCAGGATATTTTTCATGTTTTATACCCTTGAGTACACATTTACGCATTGAGAATTTCTCTATGTAAAGATTAATTTCTCAGCACAAAGGCTTTAGGGCAGTGCTTTCTTTAACGAATCTACTCTCTTTTAAAAGTGAGAAATTCATCCCCAGGTACATTTTTGTTCAGCATGCATGCATATGCGAATGAATGGCTGAAACCACCAATAACTACAAAGAGGGACCCCTGGGGAAAATGTTGAATATATTCACTTGAAGATATAAATAACAACAGCAAACAAGATACAACTGACCAAT
This sequence comes from Furipterus horrens, assembly GCF_987537825.1. NCBI lineage: Eukaryota > Metazoa > Chordata > Mammalia > Chiroptera > Furipteridae > Furipterus > Furipterus horrens. The sequence continues at coordinate 17,961,318 of NW_028327171.1, forward strand.
TTTTCACTCAAGAAGTAACTTATATGTAACTTATTAGGAAATAAATTATTGCCTTCTATGGTTTTACATTTTAGATTTTCAAAGCATATAAAGCTCAATAGAACCTACATTTACTTGGGCCTCTGGCAAAGTATGTGAGTAATAAGAGGCAAAAAGTGTTTAAAGTATTTAAAATTTATTTTTCTTTTTGTCTGTTACAAATACATTCATTGAAGAATATTTAGAAAATGTTGCTCAATGAGGAAGAAAATTGAGTTATTTGTGTTTAATGCCCCAACCAGAGGAAACTACCAAAACAATTGATGATATTTTGTTGGGTGCATGTTCAATTATTTCAACATCTTTCTCTATTTCAACATATTTCTTATGTGTATATATGCATGATATATATATATATGTATATATATATATTTGTAGAACATGTGTATTCTTCTAAGGATAATTATAAGAAATGTACACTTTTGTATTCTGATTTATAACTATATCAAGCTTTTTAAGAAAATATTTAAAATATTAATTATACAAAATGAGTTGAGCCCTGGCCAGTATGGTTCAGTTGGATGGAGCTTAATCCCATAAACCAAAGGTCACCAGTTCTATTCCAGGTCAGGGCACACACCTAGGTTGTGGGTATGGTCAGAGTAGGGGTTTGTAAAAGAAGCAACCAATCAATCAATGTTTCTCTCTCACATCGATGTTTCTTTCCCTCTTTCACTCCATCCCTTCTTCCCCTCTCTCTAAAATCAATGAGCATGTCCTCAGATTAGGATTAAAAGAAAAAAAAATAAGAAAATGAAGCTACTATTAAGTTTAGTTTGTCCAAACTCAATAATACTGACAGAAAATTACGTGTTCTATTAGTAAGTGGCAAAACCATGTTTAAATTTAAAATAACAAAATGTTTCTATGTCCTGTGATTTTCAGTTACTGTCAGCTTGAGTGAAATAACATTTTTCTTCTAATAGTGTGAATATTTTATCAACCTCTCAATGGATATCAATTGACTCTTTGCTAAATTGTCCTGTACTCCTTGTATATACACAGCAGGAGTGAAATTTCGCTCTAGCTGCTTAACAGTAATGGCATTTAAAATGCTCCATTCCCCAGTTACTAGTCAGCATGTATGATTCTAGGGGTTTTTTTGTTTTTGTTTTTGTTTTTTGTTTTTGTACTAGACAAGAGTAAGTCTTAGTTAGATCATTCACAAATATAATTGAAAATAGATATCACAAAAGAGAGCAGAATGGGTGAGTTTTTCTCAAAATAATGATTTAAGGATGTGATCATTCAAGATTTAGGAGAACAATGCCACATTGTAGACTAGTTTTAGGTAGAGGTCCAATTGTATTACAATTAAAAATTACTTCAATAAACCAATTTAATAACTCTCTTTAGCCCTTTATCCCAGCTCACAAGTTCACCCTTCCTCTAGACACTTATTCACAATGAACATATCCATGCAATATTTTTGAATATACTTGTACTAAACAAGTACTCATTGTTTATCTGAAATTTGCATTTAATTTTGCAGCATGCATTTTATCTGACAACTCTACGCCTAACACAGCACAGATGACTTTAAGAGATGGCTTCTTGAATAAATTATCATTTAAAATAAAACCAAAAATATAAATTAGGAATTGGAGAAAAAGGGAGGTAAAAAGGCAATGATGTTAGGTAGATGAACTCAAGTGCATGGAAAGCATTGCATGTTTCTGTAAGAGAAATATTTATTTCTTGCTATAAAAAAAAAGGCAAGAGATGAATCAGATTCAGAAATATAATTGAGAATAAGGCATTTTCAGGAAAAAAGAAAGAGTTGAAGAATAGCTTGACAAGCTGAGAGAGAGAGTATGAAAAGAGAGAGACTTACATATGAAAACCATAGTTCTCAAGCATGTGTAAACCATTAATTCTATGTGAAGCCTCCAAAGAATTTTGAGTGCAAGTTTATTATCACTTCAGGAAATAAGTAAATGATAAGTGAGACCTGTATTGAAATATAAAGAATAATTACATTAAAAATTTTGTTCCCACTACCTGCTTATTTCTATTAATGAAATTCTTCTCAAGTTGGCTTATCGATCCTCTCAGGGGCAAAGGAAGGGTCTTTGATTGTTCCAGGGACCAGAACTCCAGTTGTGGTCCATGATACTTAATGAAATTAGGCTGGTTTTTTAAGTAGCAAAATAAAATGTGCATTCATAGGAAAAGAAGAGTATTTACATTGTGCAGAGACTAGATTAAGTTAAGTTACTCACAGATTTCAAATGTGTAGCAATATGAGTATTTTTTGAAAGTGAATAAAAATACATTATTGGTTTGGTATTAAAACAAAAGGTTCTGATCTTTTTATAATATCAAGGAGTGTGTGTGTGTGTGTTTTAGGTAAGTTATGTTGTGAAAACATGAATGCTATTATTTACCATTGAGATGGTTTTGGCAAAACTAATTTATTTCATGGAATGCACATGAACTAATTTCAAAGAGCCTTTCAAATTGAAAGGTTGTGTATGCACAGAAGGGTACTTCATGTTGCAGCTTCAGATTTTCTCATGTAAATATTGACCCATTATTATTTGCCTAATATATCATTAGCCAGTTCCTAAGTAAATCAGATTTTGATCTACATAGAAAAGTAGAAATATGAATGACAATAGGACACATGTGTACTCAGTTTATACATTTGTTTATATTACATTTTCAGTAGTTTTTCTTTATCAGAGAAAGATAAAATCATTTTATAGTCTACTTGTTTGCATGTTGTATTCTCTTGAGTGTATTAACATTGGAAATGTTTAGATCATAAATGTTGGCTTCTTCTCTATCAATATTTTGCCTAATAAAATACATTTGCTTAGAAAAGAAAAAAGTTCTGCATTTGTTAAAACAAATCAGCAAAACTTATTGAGTTTTTTCTTTATGGCAGAATACTCTGCATCAGTGATTTTCAACCTTTTCATCTCATGAAACAAATAAACTAATTCCTAATATTCTACAGCACACCAAAAATATATTTTTTTGCCAACCTGACCAAAAATAGGTATAATGTTGATTCATTCACACTGGACGGCTATTGTGTTAGCTGTTGTCATTTTTTTTTTTTAATTTGACAATCTAAGGGAAAAGAAGTCAATTCCCTTATTAAATAGTCAGGTATTACATGTTTTAAAAATCTCTGTGGCACACCAGTTGGTCTCTTGCCAACCACCGGTTGAAAATTGTTGGTCAAGTGTCATATCAGGGTGACTGTAGCTAGGATCCTCACCTCCACACATATGTATTTTCATTTGCCAGGTCACCCTCATTTAAGAGAATTCCTTCTGTGTAAGAGTTACACAGCTCAGACTGGCCCAGTGCCACCTTTGTTAACTTCATGTATATCTGCGGGTCCCCGCTGTTCAAAGGGGGCAGATGATATTGGCTCTCCACGTCCTTGCCCGCTGCCACAGGACAAGACTAAATGCAGATGATATTGGCTCCCTAAGTCCTTGCCTGCTGCTGCAAGATGAGAGTGAAGGCGGATGAGCTTGGCTCCCATGACTCCCCTGTTCTCACTCACCACCAGGAGAATTGTAAAGCAAATCCTACCATTCCCATCCTCTCCCACAAGAATGAGCTTAAACTGGTGTGAATTCCCCCTCCAATGCTCCACTGTCGTATTTCAGTCTCTGCAAATTCAAAGTAAACTTAGCTGGAGTCAAACTCCTGTGTTGCTACAGTCAAGAAAGTGCTAGCCAATGTGAAAAAAGCTAAGTAAATTTATCAATCAACTCCATGAAATACCCTGATATCTAACAATGGAGTTTTCTAAAATTGGCATTTCCATTTTTAAGAAGTGCTGATTAAATTAGTTAAATTGCATGACTCTTATTAGAAAATAGGGGGAAAAACATGATTGAAACTAAGTGGAACATGTTTGAATTTTTAGGAGTAATAATTGTTCAAACCTTAACATACAAGTTTCTGACAAACATATATACACGATGTGGGAATCAGATGAATGGAGATTAAATATCACCTTCATTATTACATAATACAGTGTATAACTTAAATTTGAGGTCTATTGGGCTTCCAAGTGACCTTCCTTGCCTCTGTCCCTGAATTTTACTCCTTCCTGAGCAAAAGAAAAATCTGTGCCCCTCAAAGATCCCCCAAATTGCAGTAAAGGAAATTAGTACTTGAGCCTTGAACGCAGCGCTCCACAAAGGGCAATCAGCAATAGCCTGTGCAATGCACACCTCGTCCTATGTCCCCAATTTTTTTTAATTAAGTCCTTTAGGAAACAGTATGTGATATGAAAAGAAGATGCAAATGTTCTCCCCATACCTTTTCTTCCTGAATAATATACCCCAATGGTATGCCCAGCTCACCCAAGAAAAATAAAAATAGTTTTCTATGAGCACATTTAACTCTGGCTCTCTTGTCCTCTAAAACACAGTGGGGTTTACCAGAAGTTTCATCATCACTTCATTGTATATTTAACCTTTACCTACATGCTACTCACTTCTCTCAGAATTACAGAAAAGTTAAACCAGGTGGCCAGTAATAATAGCTGTTAATCAAGGGATAAAATTTTTATTGGGCACATTGAAACTGTTTGTTTTAAACTATTTGGCTAATTTGAAAAATAACTCACTTTATTTATAAACAAAAACACTCTGGTGCTGTTATTGTCAGTATTTAACTAATTATTAATAAGAAAAGGACCACAAAGGCAATTAGACATTGAGTTTAATTAACTGGGAAGCATGAGCTTGTTTGCTTCACTGGGAAATTACAGCTTCACACCCCAGGGGATCACAGCATTGTTCTGCTAAGGGTACCAAAATGTTGGGGAGCACTGGGGAGGTGCTTGACCAAAGAAGCCTATCAATCTAACTAGGTGATAAATCTATCAAAAACCCATGAAATTGGGAAGTTTACTAGCCAATTCTCTCTCTCTCTCTCTCTCTCTCTCTCTCTCTCTCTCTCTCTCTCTCTCTCTCTCTCACTGATAACCCACACTCTGGGCACTTGCTTATTCTCTCCATGGCCATGTGGCCTTAGCAACCACATGAGCCAGGGCCATGCAGACTCCACATGCAGGCCCCAGGAGGGAGCCTAAATGCCACAGCACAGCAATGGACAGCATCTGGAATCACACACTAAGTGAGCCAGATGCTGGACTAGCCTGGACTATAATATGGAGCAGAATCTCCTGGCAGTGGCCTTTATTCTGGCCCTACTGAAGACAAGGAACACATCAGAGAAGGAAAACTCTGACTCCAAAAAACCTCCGCTGCCTTGCGGCATACCTCTTCAGGGGAAAGGCTAAGGGAGTAAACCCCGACAGAAAATCCGGAGCCGGAGTCCCTAAGGCGGTTTGACGTTGTAGTCAACACCGGCAACTCCTGCGGCGCACCTGAAGCCAAGCTGTATTGACTCCGTCTTTCCCTTGGACCCTTCAGCTGCGAAGAGAGGGGGGGTCTGCTGCATGGGCAACAGCAGACCCTCCATATCACCCCGCCCAGGCTCTGTAGCTTCAGCTTCACTGGAGAGGACACTCCAGCGTCATCGCAAGATGTCGAGTCAACACGGGAGGAGACAGATACCGTGTCACTCCCGAGTCGGACTGCACAGCCATTCTCGGCGGTGCAGATAGACTCTTAAGAAGCTACACCATCGTCTCTCGAGACGGACGGCTGCCGACTGAAGACAAGATTAGACCTTTGCCATGGTGAGATGGATGATGATGGAACATCGTGTGCTGGTCTCTGGAAATTCTTTTCCTCACGCCACCACCAGAACTCCTCTTCTATTAATAACAGTAATTGTGTGGATTTTATAGGTGCCATACATTGTTCTTTTTCCATTCTTCATCTTTTCGTTCATTGACTATGTTTTTTTAATTTAAACCCAGAACACTAATCGGTGTAGAGGTGTCCTCAAAAGCATGTTGAATGTATTTGGAAAATGGCAGGATATCTATTTGCTGTCTTGAATTTGAACTTTAGTAAGGACATGCTCCTTAGTTCTGGCAACCTGGATGCAAATGCAAGGGGCCTGAAGTTTTGTTGGTATACAAAAGTCCAGGTGGTCTGGCCTATGAAATCGGAAACAGAACTGTGAGTGGTGTTGCTGTAAAACATTTGTTCTTCTTCAAAATAGTTCCTATTTTCTTAAGAACTGCTTAGCATTTCTGTCCCTCAAAGGCACAGAAAAATTTTCATAGATATAAAGAAAAATACATCTAAGATTGCCATGCACTTTTATGCTGCATAAATCGTATTCTTCTAAGCAGTTTTCAGCCAAGAGATGTGCATTCCATTCCTTAGTGATAAACTTCTACGCCACTGCCTTCAGATAGCATTATGGAGCTCTTTCTAAATCGCATACAGGGCTTAGCTATCAGGATCCCCAGATGTACCTGGCTCTTGAAAAATGCTGAGAACTTGGAGTGAGGTGGCAGGAACTGCCTCTTTCACTCACTGGCTAATTATTCTGGTTTCTAGAATGCCAAGTTTATTACACTCTGCTTATTTAAATTTACAATCATCACCCACCAGGAATTTGCCATGTCTTAGGTATGTTTTTATGTCTTTGTTTTCCAGGAGTTTTTAGTTTTGTTTCTAATAATCACAGAAAGCCCATTTAATTTTGGACATTTATGCCCTCAGCTTGTAAATGTTAATTAGTATATCAATGGGAGGATTTAAAAATAGCTAAACAATTTATTACCTCCCGTGTCTGTTGATAGTCTATTAATGCTAAAGGATGCTAAGGTATTTGTATAGCTTTGATGAAAGCGAAATCTTTATAAGCTGGATAAAAGTGTGTTTGTTTGGGATAATATATTAATAAAAAAATTTCTGTCCAGTGCTTCTATTTTTCTAAACATCATGAAGTATAGATGGAGCCAAGTTCAAGTATGATATTAACATATTGTGACTTTCTTAATCTCTCCTATCTATAATTTCTCACCCAGTATACTTCATATAATGTGTCCTGTGTGCCTGGTGTCTGATAAAATGAAAATAGGAGCATATTAATAATTGTTTAATGAAATCAAATAGAAAAGTGAATATATTTTTGCCTAATATATGCTTATTTTTGTCCTTACATAACACAAAATTTCATAATTTGCACTCTCTTCATGATATTTACTATCTTTTTCTAATCTTGATATATTACTTTTGTGAATTCCTCCCCCCACCACCCCATACTCTCATCAGTGCACAAATCTTCTTGAAAATCTTTTCTTGCCTTTCATGAGAGCACATTGTCTTGGTTCTGCCCCATAGCTTGGCATTCATCAGGGTCTTATCTATCTATCTATCTATCTATCTATCTATCTATCTATCTATGGTGCATTCCAGTGAAATAATTAAAAGACCATTAAAAAGAATGCGCAAAAATCTGGGAATGATAGAGAACCTTACCTCCCACTCGTGTCCCCCATCCATGGTTAGTGTCAGTTGGGAGTGATGAAGTGATGAAAAAGCAACCCACTGTGGCAAGTCAGGAAGGATGCCACAGAAATAGATTTCCTGACTTCATTCACCTCCCTCCGTCTGATCTCCATTAACCGAAGCCAAAGGGAAACCAGAGGGCAAGAGAATTCCAGGTGGGCTATAATTTATAACCGAAAACATGGGCATTACTAAGAATGAGAGAGTGTGCTATTCAAATTAAACTGCAACAACAGACATAAAGTGGTCCTCAGACTCTGATTTCAGAATATAAGGCAGTGTGAGGTTGAGTGAACAGTGGATATGGAAATATTCAGTTCATCTTCTCTGCTGGTCTCCCTAACTCCCCAAGGATATCTATTCATAACTGTATTCCTAAAAGTTTGTTATTCCCAGAGATCAAGCCCCAGCCAGCACATTACCTCACTCTATATCTTTCCTAGGGTGACTTAGATATTTCATAGACGTTATCATATTTTGAAATGATCTTAAAACTCATATTCTACTAATGAAATAGGCTGCAGTTATCCCATAGTTAGATTTATAAATACCTTATAGTTTCCATGTAAATATTATCCTTCTCTTATAAGATATAATTCAGTTATTAGTATCACCATCCATCCAAGCCACAAGAGGATATATATGTATATATACATATGTAATTCTTCTCTTGAGTATCTGATATCCAGTGGTCATCAAGTTCCTTCATATAAGTAATCAGTCAATCTTGGTTTACCACTTAAACATTTCTAAATGTATTTCTCATTTCTCTTCCTACTACCAAGGCATTGATCCATATGCTCTTGTTTCCATAAGGATATTATGGCCAGCTGTGTCTTCTGCATAAAGGTTAATGATCATGAGAGTTGGTAGATTCATTAGATATGGTTCCAATAAAACATACAAGAATCTGTGACAAACTAGTTTCAGCAAAGATGGGGCCAATGCCTGGATCTTCATTACCAAATGAGTGATGAGGATTTGAAGAGAACTGATATGATTATAAGATGTTGGAGAGAAGGAAAAACTCAGGTTGATAAAGGAAAATGTTAAAGGGAAGTTTACTTTTCAGTTTATATATATATATATATATATATATATATATATATATATATATATATTTATTTATTTATTTATTTTATTTTTTTCACCACCATTTATCCCCCCATACCATATTCTGACTTTACCCACCCTCCCCTCTCCCCCCCATAATCACCACATTGTTGTCTGTGGCCATGCATTCTTTCTCTTTTTCTTTTATTTTTTGCTCAATCCCTTCATCCCTCCTTGCTCCAGAGCTATCAGCCTGATTTCTATCTATGAGTCTGTTTTTATTTTGCATGTTAGTTTAGTTTGTTCATAAGATTCCACATATGAGTTAAATCCTACTTTTCGGTTTTTTTGTTTTGATTTTTTAGGATATAAGAAACAAATATTTTTTGAGTTTAGGATAAGTAGTAATAGTGGAGGAGCATTGTTGGGAGAGGAGGGGAGGCAGGAAAGAACAAATGAGAATATTAATGAAGCAAGATTCCAGAGAAAAATGTTAAGTAGATCTGGAAAAATTAACACTTCATTTGCATTTTTTTCTGAAATAAAATAAAGAGAAAGTAATAGAAAAATTTTAAGTTTAAAGAAACATTAAATTAGTGATAATTTTCAAAATTGTATATTATTTATTCCATAATATAAATAAATTGTAATTTAGCCATTTTATAGCTTTTTTATTTAGATATACACTGTTTGTATTATTTCTTTTTCCTCTTTTTTGGTAATTATAGAAAATGTAGCAATTAACAACCTTACACATAAAGTCTCAACTAAAAGTAAATGTAGTTCCAAGCGATAGAGTCATAGAATATATTGGATAGGATATATATACATATAATCCATATAATCCATACATATATATATGTATATATATATAATGCATTTCTAATTGTAATATCTTTAGGAATACTTTTCAAAGGTTTGAAACCATTTATGTTATTCTTCTTACATAACTGAAACTCTGTACTCTTTAGCAACATCTTGCATTTCCCCAAAACCTCACCCCCAGCCCCTGGCAACCACAATTCTACTTTCTGCTTTTATAAGTTTGACCTTTGTAGATGCCACATATAATTGATTTCATATAGTATTTTATTGTTGGGTATCCAGCTTATTTCACTTAACATAATGTCCTCCAGGTTAATCCATGTTTTCACAAACGACAGAATTTCTTCCTTTTTTTTTTTTTTGAAAGCTAAATAAAGTTTTTTATTATATTCCCTTTATTTCTAAATCTAAATATTTTATTATATACACACAAAACGAGGTCTGTCCAGAAGGTATCCAGCCATGCAATATAAAAAATAGAGACATTGAAGAAGCTACATGATATAAAAAACATTGTACATAAGATAATTACACCTCAGTCCCCTTCAAAGTAAACATCTGGTGCCTTTAATATAGTTCTCCCAATCGCCATCAACTGCCCCATCATATTTTCCTGAACCTCATCAACAGTCTGAAATCTCTTCCCTTTCAAAGGCAATTTTAGTTTTGGGAAAGAACAGAAGTCACAAGGCACCCAATATGGGCTGTAGGGGGGCTAAGTCAGCTGGTTGATTTGATGTTTCACCAAAAAACTCTACACGAGATATAATGCATGAGCAGGCTCATTTTCATGATTAAGCTGCCAATCACCAGTAGCCCATAACTGTGGCCTTCTGAGTCATCTAATAGTCTCCAAGGAAAAACACTCACGCTTAATGCAAACTTTGATGCAGATTCATTGCTCTACTTGCTCAGTTATTTAGAATGTGATGGCCACACAGGACACATGTTCACTCAATGGCGTCTACTGCCCCCACTAACTATTACAGTGTAGTTGTCATTGTTCATGCATGCACATTCCTGTCCACTCTCCTTAGCTGCCAGGTTACTTCAATGTGGCACAAACTGGTCTCGTGATATTAACAATGGCATCTGGACAGATATCGTGTGTGTGTGTGTGTGTGTGTGTGTGTGTGTGTATGCTGCATTTTCTTTATTCATTTATATAAGCTCTTAACAATACTTTCACTTGTACACTCACTTTTATAATATATACAAAATTGATTTTTTAAATTTATTTTTAGTATTCAAACATTCATATGTCCTGTATATGGCATTTTAAAAGATATTTCATAGTCGTATTTTGTTTCATCTTTTCAAGAACCAACTGATTAACAAATGTAACTATGATTATTTTCTACATGACAGAAGATATTTTGAAGAGATTTGTAATATTTGTCCATAATCATTCAGTTAATTAATGTTAAAACTTGATTTTCAGTTCATCTCTGAATATAAATCCAGTGAACTTCCTATAAAATCTTATATATCCAAGTTTATCTTTATGATTGCCTTTTATGTTTCCTGTCCAAATATATTGCCAGGAAGCAAGAATGATGTTTTATAATTTCATTCATATTCAACAAAGTCATATTTATTTCAGAAACATAATATTTTATAGAATTTAAAAATAAAACATAAGTAATTTCAAAAATATTAATCCTTCATAATATAAACATTTTTGATAGAGTATTACCTATAGATTTTCAGTTTAATGATTTTTCTTTGTATGTTAAGAATATATTTTAGAAGAAACAAAAGCTGCTATTACAGAAAAAAAACATAGTTTATCTTGGTCTGAATGCTTCCATAGATCAAATTTGAACTGCCAACTAATGAAAATAACTAGAAAAAAACTTGAAAAAGTATTTTCCATTTTAAAATAGCCCTAGGTATTTCCTAACTCAGTGAAAATATCTTAAGGATAAGCTTATCATAAAGAGTGTTAAGGTCTGTTTGTTTTTATTCATTCTTCTATTTGAAAACTCAGTCTAAATATTAATTTCTCTGAAGATTTATTTAATGGATTGTAAAATACTAAAGTATAGAATAGACAGAGTGAAATATATACATTTCTTTATTACAAATAAAGAGGAGAAGTGTCACTGCACAGAGCAGGAGACAGTGCAGTCCTTACAGTTGGAGGAGCAAGCCACTTGATTCAGGATACTTTACTGGGGACAAGTGGGCTTTCTACTTTTAATTAACTCAAAGGTACCTCGCTCTTATGTACCAAGTGAAAGACAAATGTGCTTTAGCTTTGTCTTCAGACTCATCTGGTTCAATTTATTACTTTCCACCCACATGACTATACTTTACACTAATGTTGTTGTATGTGATGACTGAGGGATGCTGAGGCAATTCCAGCAGGCAGAATGTAGACGAACAGGGGGCTGCTGCACGCTCAGGCAAGTCAGCACTGAGCAGAGCAAGCACCGTCCTTTTATTGAAATGTGAGGGTGGCAATTACAGGATACACACCATATTGCTTAAAGAGAAAACAGGATACCAGGGTTCAAACATTAACTAGGTTGGATACAAAACAAAACTATTAAGTCCTCAAGGCTAAGCTTCAAACAAGATGATAGGGCAAGGGAGTAATGGAGTACTCAGCAAGGTCTCTTCATTCTCAGGATACCATAGCTCAGTGGCCTGGAACAGCTTACAGCTGCCGGTGTCAGCAAGTCCAGCTTGCTTAACTGAGTCACAGGACACCTGGATGGAGGGGCATAGAAAAATTCCCCTACCCAGAGACTTGATTTCCACCAACACACTAATATAAAGAAAACCATTGGAATAAAGATTTTAGTCTTGCAATTTTGAGGTATTTGATTCTAGCCACATGTTTACAAGTAATAACTAACTGAAAATAGAACATTTTAAATGTGTTCACAATGTAAATATGCATATTCATTGCCAAGAAATTTTTATAATTAAAAGGAGCTGAGGGACTTCTGGCCAAGATGGAGGCTTAGACGGACACGCTAGGTCTCCCTCTACAACTATAGTGGAATACAACTACTTCAAAACAAAGGATAACTAGAAATTCCAGAAAATAAAGCTACACGGAAGCCCAACATATGAAGTTATAAACCAGCGGTGCCATTTGGGCAGGTAAGAGTTAAAGAAGGCAAAGCTGTTTGCGGAGCGGCGGGGCGGGGCGGCGAAAAATCCTGGAGGCAATCAAGCCCCTGGCGTGCGCGACTCCAATCAAGCCCCTGGCGTGCCCGACTCCGGCGCTGGGGAGCAGCCGCAGCATCGCCTTGAACAGTGAGGCCCAGGGAGGCGGGAGGACGGACCCCGGTCTCCTAGCTGAATAACTGTGTGAATCCATCTTGGACCCCCGCCCCCACAGAAAGCACCACAGGGCTGCGAAATAGGTCGCGGACAGGCAGGCGCCGGCGGTCGCTGATTTGTGACGCGTACGCAGGCACTGCCCCCTGCCCCCGACAGCCGGCCCAGGAAAACAAAACGCATCTGTCAAAATGTGGCAGACAAATATAGAGATCCCGGTGACACAACTCACCAGGCAGCAGATAGAGAACCTGACAGATGAACAGATAAGAAACCTGTCAGAGGCTCAGTTCTGGGCCATTGTTATCAGGTGGCTTACAGAATTCACAAAAGAGCAGGAAAAAGATATGAAAGAAGCGAAAAACTTTCATAACGAAAGGAACAAAACCACATACGAGACAGATGGTGAGGAATCCAGAGTCCATTTCAACAAACTGGAATATGGAGAAGGAACAAGCAGTCAACCAATGCAGCGAGAGGAAATGGCAAGCAACAATGAGAAGATCAGAAACCTCTGGGACAGCTATAAAAGGCCCAACATAAGAATCATTGGTTTGCCAGAGAATGAGGAAGATGAACTAGAACTTGAAAAATTGAGTGAAAATATAATAAAGGAGAACTTCCCAGACTTGGGGAAGGGAATAGACTTGCAGGTCCAGGAAGCAAGGAGAGTTCCCAAGAGACTGGACCCAGGGAGAACCACTCCAAGACACATTATAATCAAAATGTCAAAAATTAAAGATAAAGAGAGAATCTTAAAAGCAGCAAGAGAGAAGAAAAGAATTATGTACAAAGGGGTCCCAATTAGACTACCAGCTGACTTCTCAAGGGAAACCCTACAGACAAGAAGGGACTGGCAAGAAATATTCAAAGTAATGAAAATCCAAAACCTACAACCACGAATACTCTATCCAGCGAAATTGTCATTCAGAATAGAAGGACAGAGAAAGTGTTTCCAGGACAAAATAAAACTGAAAGAGTTCATTAGATCCAAACCACTGTTATATGAGAAGTTAAAGGGACTGGTTTAAAAAACAGAAGCTAGGGAGATGAAACAAAGGCAAACGAAACAGGCAACGAGAGTGGAAAGGAACTGTGGGTAAGGGAAACATAGTGGGGGGAGGCCAACAGGGAGGGGGAGTGGGGAGAGGGAGGGAGATGATATAGGAATTGGGGATCATGGTAGGAGGGAATGAAATAGACGGAGAGAGGTTGGGAGGAACTGTAAGCACAACTAATGGACATAATCTAAAAGGGGGGGACAACTGGAGGGAGGGGGCCACCGGGTGGAGGGGAGCAGAGGGAAGGGAAAGTGGCACAAATGTAATATTTTAATCAATAAAACACATTAAATCTGAAAAAAAAAAAAAGGAGCTGAAATTTTATGTGAGTCATGCATGCTAGCTCTCTTTCTCTGCACTATTAAATACATGTGAATATTAGCCCATTACTAATATAATTTGACCTTTATTCATGTTTCTAAATGAAAAAGTTATGAAAATGCCTATTTTTATACCAACTAACATATCATTAGGCTAAAAAGTAAATTAAGAGTTAGATTGGAACTATGGTAATAAAAATCATAAATTATGCTATTCATATGCATTATCATATCAGTTTAAGTTGTTTTCTCTACCATACTGATGTTTAAATATCTATAGCTTTTAAATTATTTCTAATAAAGATCAATTTATCTAATTTTTATAATGCAGATTAGAAAGAGAAAAGGGAAACACAAAGTGTGTCAGTAGTTAAAGTAGAAAAATATTCATATTAAATAAAGAAGAAATTTGAGTTAATAATTATAATTTTATGAAATACCAGAATATTTATCAGTAGACAAATTTTCTCTATTTCTTCAAATTTTATTTAACAAACAAATGTTTGGGTTTAATAATACAACTTATAAACTACATTTATACTCAAGAGATTAAAATGTGCAGATGCCATATACTATAACACAATCAGGTATCATTACATTATTCAAAGTACTTTACCTACTGTGTGTGCTAACTGAAAGTAATCATGTAAACAAGATATTATTCTATTATTTCTTAAAGACCAGTCAAATTGAAATATTCCCTTAGGTCAAAATTACTAGGAAATTACTGATCTCTAACGTCCAGTTTGTAAGACTCCACAGCATATCTGTATTTAAAGCTTCTCACTGAACTTCATGGGCATTTGAGAAGTAAATTATGTAATTCTAAATCTCTGATCATGAGCCAATTCAGAATGGCCTTCTCAAATGTGATTAATTTTGAAATAGCACTTCTTGGATATCATTAGCTGATATTGAGTTTCTCCCTTATTTCTTTTATTTTCTAGTTTGTCCTCCCTCTCCCTCTGAGTTTACTAAAGCTGATGCACAAACTAGAGCCATATTTTTAAAAAATGAGAGCCCTGCAACCATATACAGGCATCTGTTGACATTCTGAAAATTCAGGGTGAATATCTAGAAATTTGGGAGTTAAACATGTTTTTTATGTGTTCTGTCCTGTTGAGTGAAATTGGAAGTAAGCTTTAAATAATTCAAAAGCTTTGAACCTGTTTTCAATAACTGTTTCTGCCTTGGGCTTTTATTATAGACTCAAGAGGCCATTGATGCTGAATGAGGATGGACTGATTCTTACAACTGCAAAGAAAAGACCCAGCATGCAGAAGAAAAATGATATGACTCTGAAAAAGAAGTTTCACCATATTTCTGGCTTGCAATGGAATCTCCACTGTTGTCCAATATTTACTTTCAGCAAATATGACGCTCAGACTTCAGAACCAGGTATGCAAGAAATATCACCTGTCTTTACCCTTTAACAATCAAATAAATTTAAACTTGGCGGATCTATTCTGATGTACTCACAGAAAATTTGGGAGGATTCCTTTCTTTAGCCATCAGGACTGTATGCAATTGTGTAATTTACAAAACACCTAAGTCATTTGTCACTTGTCATCTAATTTCACAGAAACAACTGATTTTCCTCCTTTAACATGACATTTTCAGTTCTGCCATCTCTATGCTGCTTCTGGTCCGTATTCAAGAATCTAAAAATTTCTTGATTCTGGCTATGATTCTGTGTCTAAAAAGATCACATACTTCTCTTAATCAGAGACCTTGTCAATATGCTTGGGACCATCCAGGAAGTATGACTATTCATGTAGAACCATGACCTATAGGCCTCTCCCTCCTTGACCCAGCCTAGGGTAACATCTATATAATTACATGTGAAGTGCCTATAAAGAGAAATAGAAAGATAAATAAAAAACTACACATGGATATCTAAAAAATTATTCAGCTGCATTTTTATATAGTATATTTATTGTAAAATCTTACCTTCAGATGACTTTTCAAGATGGTCATATTGAAATTTCCTTGATAGGCAAAGCTTTCCTTAAAATAAAAGCAGTTACCCAAATTGCATACTTTTTTTGCATGCTTGGTTTTGTGACAGAGATCAAAATTTGTTACATTAATAATGGTAAAAAGTAGAATCATAAAAACTGATGAGGGTGGTTGATAAAAACTTATGGATGAGCATTATGGACTGATATTTCTGTTACCCCCAAGTCCATATGTTGAAATCTGATTCACAATATGAAGATTTTAGGAGGTGTGTCTTTTAGGAGGTAATTTGGTCATCAGGATGAAGACCTCATGAAAGGGATTAGTGCCCTTATTAAAAGAAATGAGAAGGCTTCCCCTCCCTCTTTCCGCTATCTGAAGATACAATGAGAAGACAGTTGTCTACAAACTGAAGAGGTATATCCCCAGAATCCTACTATGCTGGTATCCTTATCTTGAACTTCTAGCCTCTAGCACTGTGGAAAATTTCTGTTGGTATAAGCCCCACAGTCTATGGTATTCTGTTATAGAATCTGAACTAAGACAGAGAGCTATATTTTATTTATTTAGGTCATAAAAGAGGTAGGTAAAAAGAAAAAGTCTGCACAATTATCAACTTTCTTTAAAATACCAACCATATAGTATGAGAAACACTAATAATCACAGATTAATTCAAAACTTCATCACCAAAATCTTCAATTATATTGTTTACTTTTAGGTAGTTAAAATCTCAAAGTTGGAGAAATATTTAACCACAAGTAGACTTTCAGGTATCCATAGGGTAACGATTTCTACATTGCCAGCCAGAAGAGTAAAACCTTTCTAGACAAGCGATCATATCACCAGGAAAAAATTGCTCATATGCATGTCGGTTCCCCTATTTTATGTATGATCTGTGTTATCTGGAGTAACTTTATATGTTTCTCCCTCTCTCTCTCCATCCCTCTCTCTCTAAAATTAATAAAAACATATCATCAGTTGAGGATTAAAAAAAAAGAAAGTATACTTTATAAACAGTAATGCTATGCCTTTCACATGTATCTAGTCCATTTCTTCTTCCTAGAAGCCCTCCAGCTCTTGATTGGGAAAAAAGTAGCATCATAAAAACTGGTAAAGATGATTACTGTTTATAAAAACTATGGGAGGAGTGTTTTGGACTGAGTGTTAATATTTCCCCCAAATTCATGTTTGAATGAACACTACTCACCATCCGTCTTCCACCTCAAAACTCAGAGAAGGGGTTACTTCTCTGGAATCAGGAGGGATACTTCGCTTTTCCTCTAGGTTACATATTTTTCTGTGGCTCCCCCAAATTGGCTGGATGTACAGTGCTGCAGAATTACACATGGGACATGGCTTGGTCACATGTGGGAAGCTAGAAAACTGTTGTCCCTTATATATTGAAAGATAATTGATAAAACTGTCCCTTCAAGTATCTGAGAATGTAAACCATGCACCGATGCACTGACCAAGGCCATAGTGTTAGCAGAAATGGTGGAGAAGCTTCAGCACATTGGTGGGCAATGGCTGCTGTTGGCTACTGTGAGACAAAGCCTACAAGAAAGATTATTTCGATCTATATGCAGACATAGAGTGAAACAGGAATGCACACTAAATTGTCTGAACACCCTATATCTGAAGACTATATAAGATAAGACTTAAGCTTTAAGTTAGGATCCCTGTGACAGAGAGTGGATTAAGTATGTGTTTTTAATCCAGGCCCATTGCTTTAGATGGCTTCAACAGAGGGAGGGAGAGAAATTTCCCTGAAAGCAAAATTTTCCTTCTTAAAACCCGGGCAGTTAGTTTACCCTCCAGTGGGCAGAGTCCAAACATCCATAATTAAATACTACTAGTTTCCAAATTTCAAAGGTATGCCTAGACTAGATAATTTATAGTAATTTCTAGAACATAGAATTGATAAAATCAAGTTGTCTGATGCCAAAGAAATCTTACACAACTCTTGGATTCCCAATGCTCTTTTGAACCTCAAAAGGCATACTCCTCACTCACTTCAGCTGAGATCATGAAAGGCAATAGACATGGTCCCAATGACAAAAGCAGGGACCACAAAGGACTATGATCAATGACCCTTTATTCCAAATGTAGCACCTAAGGCAACCAGATGAACTAACCAAGGGACTAATTGCATTTCCTGCCCATCAAAATTTGATATTTGATAGGTCACAATTTTTTTTACTTCTACGCATTTCACATGTCCACCTTTTCTGAATTTGAATTTTTAAATATTATATTACTATTACCCTGTCCTACTTCAATATTATATATTGCATTTTCCAATATTGTGTATTGTGTGTGTATTGGGGAGTGGGGCATGCAAATGTGATTATTAATTTATAGGCCAACAGACTATAAATAGCAATATTTAGACATCATGGAGATGGTTGTGCATCATTCTATAATCCTGGATAACAAACTGGTTGCAGCTGCAGATGGAGGTTTGGGTTGCCTATATGCAGAAAGGTGGGTATGCACCAATACTTGATGGGCCAGAGGGGTGAACTTGAGCAGAGAATGACTATTGCTACTATCTGTGTTTCCTTTCTTTCATAGTAACATGATATTAAACTCTTTTGATCCTTGAAAAGAATCAAGGTGGTGTTTGCCACAAACCAACAGGCTAACTAATGACCCCCGAATCCTGTATTGTGGCCAAGGTTGTGCGATCAGAATTGGCAAGGCTTATCTCTGATACCTTAGCTTTCTGACTCTGACAGAGGTAAAAAGTATCTTGGCACACTGGTTCTGAGTCGTATTTCCTGGAACTGTTCTTAAAGACTCAGTAACATCCCCAGACCCACACTGTGCAGTTCAACACATGTGATTGTTGAACACTTCAAATGTTGGTGTCCCAAACTGAGATGCACTATAAATGAAAAACAGAACAGATTTCTGAGACTTAGTACAAAAAAAAAAGGAAAGTATCTGTCATATTTTATAGTGATTGCATGTTGAAATAAAAATATTTTATGTTAGGTTTTATATTAGAAAAATTATTTTTCTTATTCTTATTTTTTAATGTGACTACTAGATAAGTTAACATTGTATGTACAACTCACATCATATTTCTATTGGACAGCGTTGCCTTAGACCTCCTAAGATTATTTTCAACACAATCTTCTATTAAGTTCTATGGCTCCATTCCTTGCAAGAGATAACCTTATACATGTTATCTTAGAAAAGAGAAAAAAATTTATCTCACTTAAACTATTAAAAATTCTTCTTAAAACTTTCTCCAAAATATAACTTGGAAAGAAACTCATTTCCATTTTGAAAAAAATAATTTCTTAAAATGTCAGTGATATCACATTGACTGAAATGTAAATAAAATGGATCTTTAGATGTGAAGTTAAAATATACAAACATTCAATGACATATGTGAGTTCTGAAACCTCCTGATGTGTTTATAAATTACCTAAATTAGTACTGTTAATTACTCTTCTAAGGGCAATGTCAAAATGATTGATGGGTAATTCTGATTATTGAATGTTCTCCATCAAGCATAGAAGAATGAATTAGATCAATTCAACCACAGTGATTTTTTGATGCACCCCATGTTTTCATCAATATTTTTCTTTGGTTCTTTCCTTTTCTGTTAGTTTCCTTGTTGTGATAATCATTAAAATAAAGAGCTTACCATATCTGTTGGTTGTTAAGCTAGATTTCCAAATAATCCTCATAAAAAAAGGAATGAAAATGTAATAGGCATTAGTTAGCATCAAATTTATTGTACTACTACAGCCTTTGTTTCTGTTCATCTAATTCTCTGTCTTTTAAGCATAGCAAATCACAAAATATTTGAACATAGCAAATATATTTTAACCCTTGCTTCTTACATACTTACCAGGGAACATTTAAAAATCAGTATTTCCTATATGCATTGCTCATCTTTTTATGGAAGAAAATATGATTTTTTTTATTATTGAACAAAATGATGATACGGATTAGTTTTTATAACAAGTAAAATAAGGAGTTTTCAGGTCTCTGGCTGGCTGGGAGGGGATGGGGTGCCCTAATTGACTGCAGGGGAAGCAAGAATTAATGACTCTTACTTGTGGCTGTCATCTAAACCCAGGTCTTTTAGACTAAGAACATACAGTGCAGACGTTAAAACCAAAATGCAACATATTAAAAAGACAGTAGTTTCAGAAGCTACGATGGCAAATATGAGTGATCTATCTAGATGAGCAATCCAGTCCAAATAATTTGCCCATCATAAAATGAGCAAGAGATAATATTGGCAGTATTCCGTGAGTTATTTTTTATTAGATTACAGAATTCTCTTTTGTATTAAATCCCCAAAGTTTTATCTGGGGGGAGTTGGGTAGCATGATATATTGCCTTAGATGGTTAAAGAAACTTCAGCAAAATCGATAGGCTGTTACTAAAAGATGTGAGAAGGAAAAACTGCTTTTTCTTCTCTACCGTTCACTCTACTCAGAGAATACCTCACTCACGACACTTCTGGTCACGTAGCATGTGCGGTTTGCTTTTGTTTTTGTTTTTGTCTTTTCTCATATCAAGTAATTATTTGACTCCAGCTGGTGGTCTTACAATTCAGTTCCATTCTGACACTACTTACCTGGAATTAGCATCAGATTTCCCAGATTAATAATGACCAAGCCTCACAAGACTACCTCCCCCCACCCCACCCCACCCCCACACGCGCACACACGTACTTCAGATGCCAGTCTTTTTATTGCAGTTGCCCAAGTTGTTACCTATGCTTCTGACAACTGGATATAAATAGAGGCCCCCCAGAGCCTCCTCATTGGGTTTGATTAATTTGCTAGAGCTTCTCAGAGAACTCAGTTTACTTACTAGGTTAACAGTTATCATAAAAGGATATAACTCAGGAAGAGCTAAACAGAAGTGATCCATAGGGTAAGGTACAGGGGAAGAGGCTCAGAACTTCCGTGCCGTCTCCAGGCACATCATCATTCCAGTGCCTCCCCATGTTCACTAACCTGGAAGCTAAGTCTAAACCACCCTATAGTTCAGGCATTTTTTGACAGCTTTATTGTATGGACACATTTGATTAAATCATTGTCTGTTAGTGTTTAAGTCAATCCCCAGTTCCTCTTCCATCCTTGGAGATCAGAGGGTGGGAATGAGGTTGAAAGTTCTAGCCCAATAGCCACCAGTGTTGGTTCCCATGACAAAAAAAATTTCCATCCTTGGGGCCTTTCAAACGTTATTTTATTAACATAAATTCAGCTATGGTTGAAAAGGGCTTGTTATGAATAACGAAAGACATCATTCGCCATTTAAGACTTAGATAATTCCAAATTTGGGGAAGCTCTGTGCCAGGAACTGAGACTAACACCAAACATATTTTTGATTATAAATCACAATATCACAGTATGTCAAAAAACATACTCACAAAGATGAAGAAAGCAAATAAGGAAGCAAGACAGAAAGTGTTAGGAGGACTGGACAGAGAGAAAAACTATATTAGAGCTAACAATCATATTATCTTGTGTTATCAAGAGCACAGAAGGAATAACAAAGAAGAATACTTTATAAAGGAAGAGAACAGTTTCTTTATTGTTGCTGTAGTTTTCAAATAATTCTTTAAAAAAACAATTACTTATTCAAATCATATTTATTAACCACCTATTATTGTCCTCTCCACCTGACACTGATCTTAATGTTCTGTGGAATACAAATAATATTGAGTTAGTTTCTGTCCTCTAGGATCATGAACTTTTATTGACTTACACTCAAAGAAATCAGCATATGTGTTCAGTGTTAATTACTCTTCCCTTGAGTAATTACTCATTACCATTTTCCTGTTTGGTTGGTTTAATATCATTATGCATTTGCTTGATCGCAGCCATTTTAAAAATACAGAGTTGTATGTACCAAATCAGACAATGTCTCATGACATCAACGTGATAGTCTTTATCATCTCTGACTTAGTAGTTGATTTTTGCCACCCATCATACTGGTTCTAAGTTAACATCAACTCCATGTAGGTTTAGTTTTTGGAAGTTGTGAAGTTTTGTTCAGCTTGACAAAATAAGTTAGACATGCTTATTTTTCAAGCTAGGTCCTTCTTTCTCTTTTTCTTCTTTTATTTTCTTCTTCCTTCTTTTATTTAGAGGCTTACTTCATTTAGTTAATTTACAAAATCAATGTAGCTGTTTAATGGTAATAGCAATCACAGAAGTGGTTTAAGTTAGAAGCAGATGTAGTCCATTGGTTGATAAACAATTTACTTAAATAATAATAAATATGGCTCTAATTTTGAATAGTTTTGACATAAAGTATTAGATACAAAAGGTCATTATTATTAGAGAGGTTTTTTAATTTTTTTTCTGAAATCCGATGACAATATTATGTCAAATTTTAAATATACAATACTCTGCTGAACCTCTTCCTTCTCGTTCTCACACATACACACTCTCAACCTCAAGCACGAACACACACACACCTCTTACCGCCATCAGGAACTTCTACTCTTTTCTCAGAGCACTGAAAAACTGAATGATTTACGAACTAATTTTTCAAGGATTGTATTTTTTTCTTTGGGCACCTACTGTGATAGAAAACACTTTTGAGGTGATTTTTTTTTTCTGGGATTAAAGTCTAAGATTGCTGACAAAATGTGAGAGATTTTAAAGTCTTTTTTAGAAATATTAGGTTCAACTCTTTTATATGAAATTACAGGATGAATGAAAACATTTCATTATTTGAAAGAATATTTCCACTAACTAGTTTATGATTCTTCAGAGCAACAGAAACATTCTTCTGCCCTCTTTGATCTTTTGGAGGATATTCTCTATGGTCCAATTGATTTTTCAAGATCCTTTTCTTTTTTAGAAGAATATGTCAGCTCTCAAGTGACCAGTAGTTCTTTTTATCTGATGTGGCCTCTTTAAAACCCATAAGCATGTTTGGGTTATCAGATCTCCTTTAAAATGCTGCCATTCATTTGTTCAATTTAATGCCTGCTCTGGAGGGAGCTGCTGTATTGACTAAGGAGTGCGCCACAATGAAACCTGGAAAATGAGAAAAGAAAGAAAGGCAGGCCCGAGCTAAGTATACCATTAACTCTGCCTAAGACTGTGGGACATCAATGGAGCATTAGACCTAATCATGTTTTATACGGTCAACCGCAGAAAAGAATAATGAGGGATATTTATTCACAAAGGAACACTGCTTTTAGTCTTTAAGCATTTGCTACTCTTTTTTTCCTTGAAAATGATGTGTAGTGATTATTTTTTATCTGAACAGGCAGGCATTCTCTCTTAAAAATTAAAATATGTCCTACTTTATAAGGTAGAAATCAAAAAGAACAATGTAGCTTTTGCTTTTTGTAGTGCTTGGAGAATGCTTATTAAACAAAATAAATAGACTAAGGTCATTTTTACTGGCAGAAGATAGTTCTGTGTTTTATATTGATTGAAGAGGAATTAATACGGGGTCCCTTTTCAATGTACTATTGAGTGGACCTTCTTTGTCCTCATTAATACCTAGTTAAGTCTCAGGACAGTAAAGCTTGCTTTTAATTTACAACCAGCTTAGTAAACTATTACTGCTTTTCTGTTTGTGTTAGAAAGTCATTTAACTTCCTGCAAAGGAGAGCTACCTAATTCTCTCTTAAGGATTAAGAAAAAGGAAAGAGAAAGAAAAGAAAAAAGAAAGTGAGGGCAGGGAGGAAGAGAGGGAAGGAGGGGGGGCAAGAAGCCTGCCTGTGAATTATGCTCTTGAGCGGGAGCAGCATTTGCTACCCCCAAATATGCCTTTTTCAATATGGACTATTTTAAAGTGGTTATTTAAGAAACAAAAGACTTAGGAAAAACCTCTGACCTTCTCTCTAACTGCCTAAAAGGAATTTAGGTAGAAGACTTGCTCCAAAAAGAGAGACAACTTCACAGATAACTATAGTTTAATATGAACTAGGTGTGACACACAGGGAGGAACCCAGCAAGGCCCATTGGATCAAATTCCACTCTGTGTCCCATTGTTAAGATGGCCCAGCAAACATTTACTTAGCAACTGTTTGCTTTTCTATCTCCGTGTGCATTGCCTTCCTCCCCTTTGAAGTTCCAAATCCACACTCCCACACTTTCTCCTTAGTTCCAGGTGGTATATAAGCCTTATCCGCCCACGGTGTCATTGGGTCTTATCCCCATATGTATATGTTTTAACTTTCGTTATTTTTTCCTGTTAATCTGCCTCATATTCATTTTAGTATTAGCCCAGCCAGAATAATTTAGAGAGGTGGGAAGAAATTATTGTTCGCACCCCAAAGTTTGGAAGCCAAGCAGCTTATTTTAAAAAAAAGAGATCTTTCTCTCAGGTGTCTACTGTACAATGGGAAGATAGCCTTAGATTAACCATTATCTTTTATGCCACATTCTATGATCGTGCCGATTTACAGAAATTACTCTTAGGTCAACAGATAGTTGTGAAGAACAAAGGAGATAATTTATATATAAATGGTTTTAAAGTATAATTGCTATACATTGATTCTCAACAACTACTTCTAGAAATACAGGCATCCTGTGAGCCAAGGTGAGTACTTATTGCATTAAAATAGCCTCAGGTTAATATTTTCCCAATTCTCAAAAATAATCAATCAATATAATCTTCTCCATTTTCAGCCTTTTAAGTCATTTTTTTCTTACACAGGTCACAATTGCTATTTCTATCCAAGAAGTGGCCAAAAACTAATAGAATGCTTTGAAACTGATAGATTTAGACACACTGCAACCCTGCTTTCCTGTTTCAAATGAGTAGAAATTACAGAGACAACATAGGAAATAGTTTCACACATAGTCTATTTCTTACTAATCGGCGCTGAGGCGGAATAAGAATCCGCCTGCTTCAGGCACACATACACACATACACACATGCACACACGTACACACGCATACACACATTTTAATACAAAGTTAAACTCGTAGCTAACAAAAGGAGCACCTCAATGCAAGAAACATAAAAGGATTCAAAATTATAAAAATCGGAAAGGACTACAGACTTGTAAGGGAGACAGAGATGCATGTACAAATTTATGATTAGAACCTGGAGTCTGTAGGGAAAAACTTGTTCTCCTATGCTTGGACTAATAGGGCAAAGGTACCCCAAATAGCAAGAAATTGCTACTTACTAGAAGAATCCTCTTCTGATAGGTTTAAAAAACAACAACAAATATATTTGTAATAAAGCCTTCAAAGTAAGGAAATCAAGAGAAAAGATGCCAATAGGAATTAGGAACAAATCCATGAGTTGCCCTTGTTTGTGAGACCTGAACTAATGATATCCTAGTAATAAAGGAACTGTAAGGCATGGGAACTTATTTGTGATTATGATGCAACTTAGTGACTCAGATTTATGTTTTTCGTTACATATTTAGTCAATTATGCACAAAAATTTACTAAATAAAGTGTCTTTTCTAAATAGAATGCAAGTAGTCATAGTGTAATATATTTATTATCCTTTTTTCTTATTTATACTAGAATATTTTTCTGAGTTCTTAACTCTCTTCCATTTATTTGTTTATTTAAATCTATTATAGTCTGATGGTCCATTACCCCTGATTCCTACAGTGTTATATTTTCCTACAGAGCCATAATACAACTATCAAAATCAGAAATTAATATTGATATCTTAGGACTAACTAATCCTGAAACCTCATTCAAATTTTAACAATTGTCCCCAAAATGTATTTTACAGCAAACGGATTGAGTTGTGAATCAAACTATAACAGAGTAAACCATGGCTGGGTCATGTGGCACACCTAGACACATAACCCAACAATGTTGAAGGAAACAGATTTTTATTATCAGGGTTCAAATCTTGGGGGACAGTGGCTAAGAGCACTCCTGCTCAGAGCCCTCCTCTCTCAGCACTTCCCTTGCTCCCCAAAAGGCTATAAGCCAAAACCATGCCAGGAAGTTCCCCGCATCTCCTTATCTGTGCTTAAGTCGGCTGTGCAAACAGATCTCCATCCTCTTTGGAACGTGCACTTATGAGTTTCAGTCACCATCTCCCAGCAGCGCTCTCCATCAGGATCGGGGAATATTGTCCTCAGCCTCCACACAGTAGTTCAGGAAAACATGTGCCATGTTACACTGGATCATGGTGGTGTCCAGGGAGGCAGATGTCTCAAGAGAGTGGCTTCTCCTCATCCACAGGCAACCATTGTTAGGTATGTAGCACCATAAAATAGTTTTGCTTTCTCTTAACTTACTCGGAAATGGAGTCAACAGAATGGGTTGTTTTGGGTCCTGACATCTTCCCCTGGGATAGTGTTGCAGATCACTCTGGCATTGGCAATGCATCTGCAATTTGATTGATCTATGCTGGCCTTTGCTGGGATAACCCAGCCAGAATGACTGCTCCAACTGTTTCTCATCTTCCTTCGGGAACCACTGGGAGAGTTCCGTCATGTCTATCAAAGGTACAAGAAGGCAAAAAAAAAAAAAAAAACAACACACATAAATACATTAATCAAAACTAGCACATAGTTCTTTCTGCCTTGTTTTATCAGCCAAAACAGTTCAAAGTGGAGGGCCTGAAGTCAAACATTGAGAAATATATACCACATCTATACCAGTAAGAAATTCAGTGCAGTGTCAAAGAATATTAGCCAATATTTGGGCTAATAACTAAATGTACTAGAGTTTGCCTTCTTGGTAGTGGTTCTTTCCCGTGTGCAAAACATGATCATCCCATCCTGGGATCCTAAAAGTTTTGTTTAGTCACTGTTTCAAGATCTGGATCCAGAACTACATGAAATGAAGACAAGTTAAGTGTCTTTTTTTATTCCCAACATAGTGTAACAGAAAGGATAGAAATGCAATAAATCATCTTGTGTAGAGAGAGACTGGAAAGCGCATAGCAGTAACATGTCCATTGGCATTGCTACAGTCTTCCTAGGAAAGTACTGTTCACTCATTCCTTCTTTTCCAGTAGTTTTCAGCCGGTGGTAATTTGCTATCAGGGGACTTTTGACAACAGGTAGTTTTCAGCATTTTTGGTTGTTGACAATGAAGGACGGAGATGCTGCTGAACATCCTGTGGTGACAAGGACAGTTGCCTTTAACACTAAGTCATCTATCTCCAAATAGCAATGGTGCTAAGAGTGAGAAATGGCTCTATTCTAAGGGTAGGAAGTGATTCTTCATTAAGCCTGCATTCTCTTCCTTATGGGTGACTCCCCAGTCCATTGTTCTTCTTAGCTTTTGATTCTGTCCGCTGGCATGTATTTTTATTTCTCTCGCCCTCTATCCATTTCTAGAGAGAGCATTGGAAAATATGCCCTTCCTACTGGACAAGCAAATTTCTCAGACTACTTCATGATGTGAAAAGCAGTGGACATAGAGTTCTTTCATATTTTGAATACCACAGCTAATATTAATATTTCATGTATTAAGTTCAATCCATTCAATGTGCCAAATACAAACTAACCTACAACACTTATATTTTTAAATATGTGAAGGTTACACTTGCTATTCTAACTGGCAGTGTTTTAACAATATAAATGTTTTGTAAATCAAATAAAAAGGTTTAGAAAATAATCACACACACATACAGTGTACATTACCCTTCTGGAAAAGTGTTAGTATGTTAAAAAAAAAAAAAAAAAGCCAAAAAGAACCCCTTGCATTTTTTAAACTTGTAAATATGTAATTAAAAAGGAATTGTATATATAGACATCTTTTTGGGTTAAAAGAGACTGTAAAATGTTCGATGTGCATGTTATCATCTCCTAGGAGCTGAGTCAATGCTCTCACATAGGTGGACTTTATCTCATCTGACAAGAAAAGATAGTAGAGGATATTGATTAGAGGAACAGCTTGAGGGAGTGACATTTACAGTACAATGGATTAAGTTTAATGAGGACTTACTACTTATCAATAAAAGGCTTAACCTTATCCCCACATTTGTTAGGCATTGTTGTGAAAAATAATTTAAAGTAGATTAAATGATTTATTGACTACACATAAGTGTCTGGAAAAAAATAAACATCAAGTCCCTCTTGATGCAGAATTGTTTTCAGGGTCCTGAAGACATTTCTCTGTTTTTACCTTTCATATACATTAATGTTAAAAAATAAAAGAACCTGAAACTTCATTGTTAAATTAATGTTGAATTTTAATTTTAAGATAAAGTGCATAACAATATCCATTCCTTAAATATTATTTTAAAATTTGTTCCACAAGTTATCCATAATGTATTTGCTTGAAAAACTTGACAAAATAAATATATTTTTTAAAAATATTTTGAATACTAAGATATAAAAAGCAAATAAATACCTAGTAAGGTTACTGTTCTCTCTAGCAATGTTAGTTACAAAAAATTCAAGTAATCTTTCCTATCTTATAAAAGTTTGAAAATTAAAGAGAATTGGTAAAACCTACACCTTTTTCTTTCAATCACTACTAAAGTTACTTAAAAATGAGATAGATGTAGACAAAAAAATGAAATAAAATTGAAGCAAAAGCATTCAAATTTAAGTGAAATTAATATGTTTACATTAAATGAGAGTACATTTTTTCAGGACCAAGTCCTTATATATATATATATATATATATATCCCATTATTTTTTAAAATCCTGGATCTTCCTACAGCATTAGAATGAGAATATTATTAGCCTAGCTCTCAGTTTTGTAAATTAAGAATTATTGATTTAAATTTATAGAATAAAGTTTTGGGATCTGGAAACCAATCCCACAAATTTCTAACTCAATGTCTTCAATATCCTATTTCTCTTTCTAACAAGTCTTGTTTGTTTTAGTTTTTACTGATGAAAAATTTACATACAGAAAATGCACACTCTTAATTGTAAAATGCAATGACTCTTGGCAAATGTACATATTAGTGTAAGTATTACCCAAGTCAAGCTATAAAGTCCATCACTCAGATGTCTCCCTCATGGCTTGTTCTAGTCTCTATCTGCCCTGGTATAGGCCAGCTCTATTCTGATTTGTATAATCATATTCCAGTTTTGTCAGTCTCTTATCCTATCAAATGGTATCATACAGTATGTCTGTACATACAGTACATACTCTTTTGTGTCTAGTTTATTTGATTCAACATAATTCCTGTGTCAGCAATCCATACTGTTGCATGTAACAATACTTTAGTTTTTATTGCTGAGTTGTTTTTAATTGTATAAATATTCCCAATTTGTCTAAAATTCTCCTACTGATGAAAATTTCAAGTATTTACTCTTTTGTCTGTAAAGAATGCAGGTGCCATCAATGTGCTTCTACAATAATTTGTGGGTATATGGTTTAATTTTTTGGAGTAAAATTATTAGGTTATAAGGCAGGTTTATTTTATTTTTAAAGAGCCTGCAAATATGTTTTTCCAAAGTGGCTGTACCATTTAATATTTCTACAAGCAATGTATAAGAACTGGATTGCAGCATATCATTGCCAACAGTAGATACTGTAAGACTTAAATTTTAGCTATTACTGTAGGTGTATAGTGCCATTTTGTTATGGTTTTAAGTTGCATTTTTGTAATAATAATACTGTGAGTTCTTTTATATGTTTAGTTTCCGTTGTTGCTGTTTACCATTTACTCACCTTCCTTCATAAAGTGCTCAATTGTTTTATCCACATTTCACCGGATTCTTTATATTTTTATTATTGAGTTATAAAAGTTTTTATGGATTCTGGATGTAAGTCCTTTTTCAGATATTTATCTTATGAATATTTTCTCCTAGTCTGTGGCTTGCCAATTCATTATCTTAATGAGTCAAAATTCAAGGTAGGGGAAAGGAAAGCATAGCAATTGTCTTTTATGATCATTGCTTTCTGTTTACTCCAGGAACACTTTACAACATCAAGATGTTAAAGATATCTTGCTAAATTTTATTTAGAAGCCTTATAAATTTAACTTTTCATTTAATTCTATAATTTATCATGATCTTTTCATTAAGTGAATTAATGGTCTAGATTAATATTAGAGAGAGATGATACAGATAATAAACTTTTATCAAAATTTACTGTGTGTATTGGTATGATTGTTTATTATCTCCTTTTATTCTCATAATATCAACTTTTATTGCTATAAGTATCCACACCAAGTTATGCTATATCAATATTTTTGCATATTGTTAGAGTCTATTGATTTTTTTGTTTTATTGTCCTATAAAGTCTTTATATGATTTTGAAGTCAGGGATGCACTGTTTCATAAGAATAGCTGAAAAGTCTTTGTTTATGTTCTGAATCAGTCTTATAGAATTTTTTTCCCTTATATGTTTGATTAAAAAAACCCTCAATACAATCATCTGGGCCCTACATTTCCATGTGAGAAAGTTTTTAATTACAAAATAATGTTTCCAATAGATATAGAGCTCTTCAGATTATATCTTTCTTCCTTTGTCAGCTTTAATTTGCTCCTGTTAAAGAAATTCTTTCAATTTTATTAGTTATCAATTTTATAAGCATTAACTTTTCCATAATATTTTTATTATCCCTTTAGTTTCTCAGTATTTATTCATTGTGACATTACCTTTTCATATGCCTGACATTGATAATTTGGATTTTCTCTCTTTTTTATCATTCTGCATAGAAGCTTGTCATTCCTTTGTTTTTTTTTTTTTAAGTTTTATTTTAATTTTATTTTTCTGTTATTTTTGTTCTATTTCACTGATTCTATTATTTCACATATTCTTTTTTCTTCCTATTTTGTTTTCTTATTTTTATACATTCTTATGTTTGAAACTTAGATTATTATAATATCTCCTTTTACAACTGTTGTGATCACTACTTAAGCTGGAATTTACAAGTATTAATATGTTATCTTCTCATTTTAAAGCACTTTGAAATATATTTAAATACCCACATGATATCCTTTTGACCCATAGTTGCTTTATAATTTCAGGACATTGTAGATATTTTATTCTTATTGATTTTTAACTTAATTCTGGTATGGCTAGAGAACATACTCAGTATGAAATCATATTTTGAAATTTATTGAGAATTATTTTGTGGCTTAGCATATGATCTATATTTCTAATCCAAATGTGTAAGCTTCAATATGAAGGTATATTATTCTTTAAAAATTGAACCTGGCTATATAATTTGTTGTTAAATCTTCTGCATTGTTACCAAATTTTTATCTTACTGATTTATCAATTTTTGATAAATTGTATTAAAGTCTCTAAATTGTGATTATAAAAATTTCTTTTTTTTTTTTTTTTTTGGTGTTATGTTTTATAGACAACAGTAAACCCTTAGTCTGCTTGTATCTTGAAAAGCTAAGGGCTTCTCTCAAAGAAATGGGCATGTCTCAGCTCTTGATCATCCTTGATATGCAACTTCTGTTGTGGACTGGAAGCCATTGTCAGGACAGAATATGAAAGACAAAATGGTTTCCCATAGACAAAGGTATCAGGAAACAGTGTAATTTTATTTCTCAATTTGTTTAACCTGTATATAGAACATACAAAAAAATTGTTCTATACTCAGAGGAAGGAAAAGTGACAATTTGTGGAAGAAATACCAATAACTTGAGATATGGCATTGACCCATTTTACTGACAGAAAATAGCAGAAGTATTCATAACTTTAACATAGGAAATGAAGACATTGAAATTGTTAAAGATTTTGCTTAACTTCTGCTATCAATTTAAATGGAAACTGCAGCCAAGAAACTAAGAGAAGACTGAAAATCAAAAGAGCATCAGTAGAATAATTGGGAAAGGTCACCAAAAGCAAAGATATGTCCCTAAATGTTAATATAATTTAGCAGATGACATAATAATGTATATAGAAAAGCTTAAATACTCCACCAAAAAAACAAACAAAAAATAAATAAAAGCCTACTATAACTGATTAATGAATTCAGTGAAGTAGCAGGATACAAAATAAATATCCGGAAATCAGTTGCATTTTTAGACACCAATAATGAACTATCAGAGAGGGAAATTAAGAAAATAATTCAATGTATGATTGCATCAAAAAATATCTAGGAATAGATTTAAACAAGGATGTAAAAGATCTGTACTCAGAAAATTATAAGTCACTGAAGAAAGAAACAAAAGAAGATAAAAATAAGTAGAAGTGTATACCATGTTCATGGATAGAAAGAAATAACATCATTAAAATGTCCACACTACCCAAAGCAATCTATAAATTGAATGCAATTCCCGTTAAGATACCAATGGCATATTTCACAGAACTAGAACAAATATTCCAAAAAATGTATACAAACACAAAAGACCCCAAATAGCAACAGTGATGTTGAGAAAGAAGAACACAGTTGGGGGAATTATGCTACCAAACAATACTACAAAGCCATAGTAATAAAAACAGTATGGTACTGACACAGAAACAAACACATAAATCATTGGAACAAAATAGAAACCCAGAAATAATTCCATACCTTTCAGTCAAGTAATATTTGACAAAGAAATCAAAAACATGCAAAGAGGTAAAGATAGTCTATTCAACAAGTAGTGTTGGGAAACTTGGACAGATACATTTAAAAAAAGAAAATAAACCACTTTCTTACACCATACAAAAAATAAATTCAAAATGGATTAAAGAATTAAATGTTAAGCTCAAAACCATAAAACTCCTAGAAGAAAAACCTTGGACATTTCTTGTACCAATATTTTTCTGATATATTGCTGTAAGCAAGGGAAACAAAAGAAAAAATAATAATAAATGAATGGAGCTACATCAAACTGAAAGATTTTGTATAGTAAAGAAAATCATCAACTAAATAAAAAGAAAACCCACTGAATGGGAGAATATTCACCAATGGTACATCTGATAAGGGGTTACTAGCCAAAATTTATGAAGACTTTATACAACTCAACACCAAAACAGCAAACAATCCAATAAAAGAATAGGCAAAGGACTTGGGTGAGCATTTCTCCAAAGAGGACATACAGATGGCCAATAGACACATGAAAAGATGCCCAACATCACTATTCATCAGAGAAAGGCAACGCGTGCACTTCTGGTAGGAATGCAGATTGGTGAAGGTATTGTGGGAAGAAGTTTGAAGTTACTTCAAAAAAATTGAAAATCGAACTGCCTTATGATCCAGCAATTTCACTTCTGGGAATACGTATGCATATATCTGAAGAAATCTGAAATACTAATTTGAAAGACTATATGCACCCATATGTTTATTGCAATGTTATTTACAATTATCAAGATTTGAAAGCAGCCCAAGTGCCCATCAGTAGCTGAGTGGATAAAAAAGCTGTGATACATTTGTACATGGAACACTATTTTGCCATAACAAAAAAGTAAATCTTTTTTTCTTTTGGTAGAATAGATGAATCTGGAGATTATTATGCTAAGTTAAGTAAGCCAAGTACCATAAGATTTCACTTACATGTGAAATCTATTGGACAAAATAAACTAACAAACAAAACAGAAGCAGACGCATAGATATAGGGAACAAATTGACAGTTGCCGGGGGTGGGGGGGATGGGGGACTGAGTGAAAAAGATGAAAGAATTAAGCAAAAAATAGGAAAAAAAAAAAAAAAAGAAACTCATAGACAAAGACAATAGTATGGTGATTACCAGAAGGAAAGGGAATTGGATGATATAGAAGAGGGTCAAAGAGGAGATACGTGGAGGTGAAAGGAGACTTGAACTGGGGTGGTGAACACACAATACGACATACAGATGGCGTAGTATAGAATCGTACACCTAAAACTTATTAGTTTTATTAACCAATGTAATCCCTAATAAATTCAAAAAATAACTTAAAAAACTCATTTATACCTTAGTATTCCCTATTACTATATATGAATGTACAAGCAGTTCTTGTCTGCATTGCTGGACTGAGTGTTTTTCTAACCCCAAGTTTCATTCCAATTGGACTTCATATCCTAATATCAGTTGTGGAGGGAGACGCCGCATGTCTGTCTATGCCTCCATCTTGGCCAGAAGTCCTCCTAGTGAATATTTTAATTGAATTATTATATTCTTCAATTCCTGAAGTTCTGTTTTTTAAGATACTTTCATTTTGTTCATGCATCATTTTCCTGATTTTCCTTAGTTGTCTGTTTTCTCTCGAAGTTCATTGAACTTATTTAAGATGGTCGTTTTTATTTTTGTCTCATAATTATTAGGTCTTCATTTCTTTAAGGTTGTTTCTGTGCTGGCTTAGGGGAGGGTCTCTCATGGGTGAAATAATTTTTTTAACCATTTTAATGTAGCTGGTTTTGGCTTTGCAATTTCCTGGGATATTATGACTTTTTAACTGGTTTCTGGAGTTCTCTTAAAGCGTTTTTAGACAGTATATTGTTAAGTTCGTGTCTCTGTGGAAGAACAAAGTGTGGGGCTTCCTATTTTTCTAAAGGATTGGGCTGGCCTGGCAGAGGGTCCCTGGTTTATTCTTTGGGTGTTCTAGAGGGAACAGGCTATGAGGCAGAAGCCTGTCATTCTTCCAAAGTTGTGTAGTTTTTGTATTTTATGCTGTTTTAGTTTGTAACTAGCCCTATAGAAATAAGGTGATTAAAACAGGGGGAAATGATAGCAGGGCCCAGGTGTTAGAGTTTAGCCTTAATTGATAGGCTTAAGTAATTGAAGCTGTGACTGGATAGACTTTCTTTATCACCAAACCTTTGCTTCTGGAATTTTGCCTAGAGGGTGGCGGCAGGCAGCAGGACCCCAAATTGCTTTTCGGTAGCATAACTACTATTGAATCAAGATTAAAGCATTTCCATCTCCCTAAAAATTATCCTGTGTCTTGTTGTATCATCCTTTCCTCTAGCCCCATAGCCCAAGGCAACCAGTGATCTACTTTCTGTCTCTATAAATGAGGAAGACAAATAGGAGATGGATTGATTGCCTAAGAGAAGCCATAGGCATGAGTCTACAGGAACGGAGCAGGGCTAGTGAGGACAGGACATTGTGGATGTTACCAGTTCATAGCGTTGCCAGGAGTCAGAGGTGAGTTAATAGCATGTAAAAAAATAAAAAAAATAAAAAATTCCAGAATAATCATAAAGAACTTACAGCATTTTTACATAATTTAATATCAAACAGGTATAAAATGAATGAACTAGGGCTCTAAATATGAATATTATCAATCACAATTTTGAGAGAAATAAAGTTTCAAAAGAATTCACACAATATGATGACATTCGCACAACACATGAATTATCAAAACCATATTCTATCATTTAGACACAAATATATTAAAAGTAAAATAAAATGCATACAATAAAATATTGTGAAAATTCTTAAATTGGGACTAAGGAATATGGGAACTTCAGGTATATTATCTATGTTTCATTTATTTAAATTAAGGTGTAGGCATACATAAATGATCTTAAGATGAATGATATTAACAATACCCGTGTAAGGTAGCCTAATTAAAAAATAAACCCAATAAAATATAGCTTTTTATAGAAAAACTATAATCAACAGTCATTATAAAGAAAATATTAAAAATGAAGATAACTGATTGCATGAAAATGAGTGAATGCATTAGAAAAAACTGTTCTATTCATTAGCACTTAGTTGACAGTGGGTATGTTTCAGAGCTATGTATCTAGCATGTAAATGAAAAATTACATTTATCTACTAAATATGGTTTAGTATTGGCACATTTATTCCTACAAAATGCTGTCACAATGACAGTAGAGAGTATGAGTGATGTTGATCTAATTTTCTCATTAAATGCACATTATGTGTGAAGATGAGCAGAATGCTCATTTTCTAGTTATTAATCCAGATTAACTAAGAAAACTGGAGAGTAAAAAAGTCTTACAGTCTCTTTTCTGGTTGCAGTTGATGAACTATATGTGTGGAGAAGCAAGAACTTTCATGAAATTTCTATTCAACAGCTGTGTTCGGTTTCTTTATAAGAACAAGAAACGCCAATTAAAAACAAACACTGGTTGGAAGGACAGAGAATTATTTTGAGGAATTTGAAGGCTGAATACAAACATATAGTTTACAACAAACATAAACTCAAGAAGAACATAGTGTTGTAAATGCTGTATTTTGATAACATTATATCAGTAAGAAGCTTTCCGGATTCCTTGACACTCAGGTGTATTTATTCCTTGCTGTTTAAAAATCTAGGTCGCTGCTTATTAAAGCTGTTCCCCAGTTTCTAGCTAGCTGCCAATGGGCCTTCTCTTTTACCTTTCTATACCCCAAGGTTTCGGTCTGTTTTTGTTTTCAGAGAACTTATTTCCATCTGCCGTGTTTTGAAGCTTCCCAGCAAAAACATGGTCGCAAAATAAAGTAAATTTAGTTCCATGTTTCTCTTCCCTTGTGCATCTTAAAGTAAACACCTATAAAGTCTTTGTTGTTTAATGACAGAAACTGTTGATCATAATATGATTATCACCAACAAAGAGAAAAGCACATGTCTTAGTCAGCTTGGCCTGCTCTAACAAAAACGTCATAGACTGAGTGGCTGAACAAGAAAACATCTGTTTCTTACATTTTTGGAGGCTGGGAAGCTTGATCCAGCACACTGGCAAAAGCCCTTTCCTTGACTTTCAGAGAACAGCTTTTTAGCTCTTGACAGGCAGAAAGAGAAAGAGAGAGAGACGAGAGACAGAGAAAGAATAAAAGAAAAAAAGAGGGCTCTGGTCTATCCTTACAGAGACACTAATCCCACCATGGGGGCCTTACATTTATGACCTCATTGAATTACCTCCCAAAGGATCCACCTCCCAGTACCATCACACTGAGGGTTAGGTGTTCAGCCTTTGCATTTGGGGGAGATATAAACATTCAGTTC
This sequence comes from Furipterus horrens, assembly GCF_987537825.1. NCBI lineage: Eukaryota > Metazoa > Chordata > Mammalia > Chiroptera > Furipteridae > Furipterus > Furipterus horrens. Next base: position 17,998,002 of record NW_028327171.1, read on the forward strand.
ATAGTAGCATGCAGACTCTAGAAATATTAACACACGATGGTATTCCATCTCTAGCCCAGATTTCTGATACTTTTCTTACAGGGGTCTGGAAGCTTCTCCCAGGAGATTCTGAAAAATAGACTAAAGTTTAGAACTTGCTTTACTGGCCTCAATTTCTGTTTGTGTTTTTTTAATGCAAAATTATGTGACTTAACAGATATGTGCTATGGGTCAGACAGTGGTAAGTGTGAAATAAATTGTTTATGACTAAATACCACAGTGGGTCAGAGTCTGGAAGGAGGGAAAATAAAGACATGTATGTCTAAAACACACTCTATAATATGGACTACATTAGGAATTTTTTAAAATATATTTTATAACTTTATTCTTTTCAATAGCTTTCACCCAAAAGTCATTTTGCTTGATAAAGAACCCTTGAGAGATTCTTAAAGAGGAACCACTTCAGCTTAATTATTGACATGTTCAGTTATTACTAAATTCTATCTGTCTGGTAAAATAAAAAATAAGCTTGAGTTAAGAAACTCATGTATTCTGTTTCACCATGGAATCAGTGATATGAAAGTTACTGCTATATTTTAAAGGGGTAATTAATAAAAAAATATGATTTGCAGTAAAATAAACATTCTTCATGAATAAACAAAATTTCTACCAATATAAAAAACATTTAGAACTATTTAACCAAGCTTTAATTTCATAGACAGTGTAATATTAATTTTTAATAGTTCAATTGGCTTCACCTTCTTACTTAGCACAGTAAAATCAGAAAACATTTTTATTAGAAGCATCTAAATATTTATCACACATTTTAATCTAGAACATGTTGAAATGTAGAATGTTTTTATTATCGGAAACCACTAGATAACATGATGATTAAAATCATTTAAAACTTTTAATATTCTTTATAAGGTAACTAATCAAATAAAAATTTCACACTTTTAATGAGATAAATGAAATAGTGATTTAAAATTATATTTACTAATATTGTACTTCCTGGAATTGCAGATAACCTGAAGGCATAAAAGAACTACGATGGCAGAAAAAAAATCACTAGTTCATGATGTAGCAGAAAATGGGCAGAAACTGACATGAAAAGTACATTTGGGTTAGTGTTGTTCCCAGGTAGCCTGGATGTGTTGCAAAGCCTTTGATTGCTTTTGGTTCAACTCAAAACCAGCAGTTTTGGGGTCACTGGTACATTGACAAGACCAGCACACCCAAATTAAAGATGCATTCCCTACAAAATCCAAAGACTCCTGCTAGGCATTATGCTTCTTTCTTGGTTATAGGAGGAAGCCAAATGCAACTATTTCTCTTTTACCTGAGAAGGGATATCTCATCAGGCCTCACACCACTAGACCCCTAGAAATTTCACTGAAGTGTAAGATCCTGAATTTTTATCAGATTTATTTCCTACCCACTTACACAGAAATAGCTTACCAATAAAAGTAGTTGCTAGTTCTTGCTCATGAGGTCCAATCAACATATCATCATTGATATAATGAAACAGTTCGGACAGTGTGATAGTTGGTGGAAGGGAAAGGTTATCAAGATCTCTGTGAACTAAATCACAACACAGAGCTGGAGAATTGATATACCACTGAAGCAGGAAAGTGAAGGTATCTTGTAAAGTAAGCTGCCTTTGGGGGCCTTTGGGGGCCTTTGGTAACAGGTAGAGTGTGGAAAAGCATTTGTAAAGTCAATAGTTACAGACCAGGTACCAGAGGATGTGTTTGTTTGCTCAAGTAACTGAAACCACATCTGGCGCAGCAGCTGTAATTTGGAGTCACCACCTGGTTAAGATTACAATAGTACACTTTCATTTTCCATGATCCATCAGTTTTCTGAACAGGCCAAGCAGGTGAATTGACTGGATAAATGGTGGGCATGACCACCACCCCCATCTTTTACATCCTCGCTGGTTGCTGTAATCTCTGTAACCCCTCCAGGAATGCAGGATTGCTTTTCGTTTACTAGTTTCCCAGAGGCAGGTGTAATAGCTTGGATGTGAGCTTTCCCACCATAATATCCCTTACTCCACAGGTCATGAAACCAATGTAGGGATTCTGCCAGCTGCTGAGTATGTCTAGTATAATTATATATACACTCTACAACTAGGGAAATAACCCCAGGATGGGAACATGTCCCATGGGACCAACTGTGGGACAGACTCGAACTAAAACTCTATTGATGACCTGACTTCTGTAAGCCCCTACTCTAACTGGAGTGCCACAGTGAGTGACTTTTGGGTCTCCTGGAATTGGTAGCAGTTCCGAGCCAGTACCCAGTAATCCTCAAAAAGTCTTATTATTTCCTTTTCTCCAATGCACAGTCACCCTATAAAATGCTAAGGGCCCATCAGGGAAGGCTAGGAGAAAGGTTAACTGTAGAATTTTGGCAGCGTAATGGTGCCCTTCCTCTAGAGGACTCGGCCTCCCCTTCATTTGAAGGGTTCTCAGTCAGTAAACTGAATAAAATCTGGGAATTAATAGAAGGGCTGTGACTCTCAGTGTTTATGGTTCAAGTTAGACTTCTGCTCCCTTGACCTAGAACTCTTCCATTATACAAATCAAGTAAGAATTTAGTGGGCTGTCCATCTATTCTGCTTCCAGGGTACCATGGTAAACTAGCCAACTCAATGTCTCTGTGAGTCAGACTCTTCTGATTGCCACATTCACTCTGCTGTCCTTTATGGTAACCATGCCCATGTTGACTTTGGTGATTAAGTGCTGCCACTTTCCCTTTGCCTTCCTGGCATTCAATTACCCCCATTATATTTAGGTTTCCAACTCAGTGGCAAGAGTTCTCACTGTAATTTCTGATCTACAAAGAAGAGCAACCACAGAACTCTTCTAAGATAATGGGGCTCCCCTACCAAATGTATTTCTCACAGTTATGGAGGAAAGTGTGTCCTCTCGATCATCCCACGGTGAGTGAGCAGATCCACAAGATAAATCCATCATAACATTCTAATCTCTCTAAAACTCTGTATCCCTTCCTGTACAGTATACCAAGGCAGTTTTGGCATTTTCATGCTATATACATTGGTGCAAACCCCCTCTGGTCCATGTTTCAGCCAACCAACACAAACAGTTAGAGCCCTTCCAACCCCTCTTGTAGCAACACAAATGCAAAAGTGCTTCGTGCACCTATATCCATAAATTTGGCCAGATCCAAGTTCATGTTCCTTCCACCATATGTTGCACTCCACTAATACCCATTCCCACACATAAACTGGGATTTCCGTCTGCATAAATTAGAAAAATCACGTAGCTGTTTTGGAGTATAGGATTACACTTTCTCCTTATGGATTACACTTCCTACTTCACCTTTTGGTGCCTGCAGGGACCTGAGTCTTGTTACAGATCTAGAGCAAAAGAGGTTCTGGCAGAGGTGGCTTCAGAGGAAAATCAATATTGTCTTGAAAGGCAAGCAGGATTAATCTCTTCAGACAGAGGTGAAAGCAATGCTCCTACTGACAGGAAGGGTCAGCTGAATTTCACTGATTAATCAATGTCCCTGGCTTTAACAGAATCACGTCCCATTCCCATTTTAAGGACCTCATTTCTGCCCAACCAATGCCTTTACTTTAACAGCAGACATCATGTAAGATGGAGAATTCGTTGTAATTCAGTCACTCTCACAATAAAAAGTCTGGGTTTGGTTTTCAGCAACTTCAGATCTGCACCTACAGGATTTCTTTCAGGGCAGACAAGGAAAACTTTAAGGTCATTTGCAAGTTAGGCAGCACTAGAGCTGGAAATTTGAATCGCTGAGCTGATCTTTTTCTTCCCCTACTCAGTCCAAGGCAATCTCATTATACTTATTAGTGTGAAAAATGTTCTAAGGTTTTAAATATATAGTTATTCTGAAACTTGCCTCTTAAAAATATTTGATTAGGAGTATTCAGTGATAATATTTTGTATATTTCTATTGCTACTTCACACCATGGCCATTAGGGCTCTTTTTATTGCTAGAAATTGAGTCACTAGAGCCTTTAAATCTGTTCCTCTACAACCACTCTTGGTACCAAAATCTGTATTAGTTTAGTCAGATTCTCAAAAGAAACAGAATGAGCACACACACATACACACACACACACACACACATCGCCACTGTCCTTTACTATGCCAAATCTCCAATATTCTATTCCTGTCTCTAATACATTTTAAAATTTTCCTTCTCTGCTGAATCTGTACCATCACCCCATAAATATGTCACTATGGCTACATTCTTTAAAAAGCTCTTTCTCAATTCCACTTCTACCTTCAGCTACTGGCTCATTGTTTTAGCTTCTCATTGTAAGAATATACAGTAATACAGGTAACCCCCATATAACATGGTTGTTAGATTCCTAACAAATGCCGTGTTATGCGAATCCATGTTATATAAAACAAAGAACTAGTACAAAAAGGGGGACTGGATTCCAAAAATTTAATACTATTATATTTTTATAATTAAGAGGAATATCTTTATTAAAGTAATTTTCATCAAAAGTATTACATATTAATATGAATTAAGTAATGTTTTCTGTGTCATCACTACTAAGCTTTGGTTAATACCAAATGCATTTTCTTTTTGACAAGATATCCTCATCCTCTGAAGTTTCTTCAGCATTATCTTGATTTCAATGCTCTACTTTTTGCAAAACACCTGTTAGTTTAGATTGCTTGCTTTTAGCTGAGAGATCTTTACAAATAAGCACTTCTGAAGCTCTCAAACTTTGTGCTCCTTTCAGTTCAAGGATCGTCACTTAAGAAATAGGACTCTAACTGTTCAGCTAAGTCTAGGCCTTTCTTTACACTTTTTAGAGTAAGCTGATATGACGTATGCTCTCAAATGAAAATTTTTAAATAAGTTATCTTTTGCTCTTATCACGTTCGGTATTATATGGGGATTACCCTAATTTTGTGTTATACAGGAGTTTTCCCCAATTCTCTAACCATGTTAGAGTGAAAAATTGTTATAGAAGTACCGTGTTATGTGTGGGGAACCTGTAGTTGTTTATGCCAAAATTTCCTAATCACCCTTTATCTCTTGAGCCTCCTTCATGAATCTTTACTCACACCCCTCTTCACTCCTTTTATCAGTTGCCAATGAACGTCTCAGTGTTAAATCTAATGATTGGTTCTTAATTTTTCACCTGATATATTAATAGCATAGGGCATATATATTGAGTTATTATAACACAATAACATATAACACATATTAAAGTCATTATTTTCATATACTAATATCATATAACGCATCCTCTGTTTCTTAGAGAAATGGCTGTGTCTGGCTTCCAGTCACCTATTATTGTCTGATGTCCCTCCTATTCCTCTGCTGTCTCTTTGCTGGTTTGTCTTCATTTCCTGACCTTATAGTGTTATATACCACAGAACTCAATCTCTGTTTCTTCTTTTCTCTAGCTATATGACCTCTTTTTGATCTCACATAATTATATACCTTTAATCACTATCTAAATGCCAAGTGCCTGGCAGATTGATGTATTCAATGCAGACCTCTCTACTGAACTACAATGATGTGAATCCAACTACAAGGTCTATCATAAATTTGATGTCTATTAATTTGGGACATTAAAATGTATAGACAATATAAAATAGAAGTTTAATATGTAGCACCATGTCTAAATACCACACCGCACTACTTCGTAATATGTTTGTGTAATGATTAACACAAAATTATAAATTGTTCAACTATTATTTTATGTATAACCTTAGATAAGTTTTATAGATTTTCATGAATTTGTGAATAGGGGTGTGCTATTACATATATATTCTCATATACTTGGGAATATAATGATATATTCATGTATGTAAGTATATCGTCGTCGTCGGCAGCCGTCCGTCTCGAGAGACGATGGTGTAGCTTCTTAAGAGTCTATCTGCACCGCCGAGAATGGCTGTGCAGTCCGACTCGGGAGTGACACGGTATCTGTCTCCTCCCGTGTTGAATCGACATCTTGCGATGACGCTGGAGTGTCCTCTCCAGTGAAGCTGAAGCTACAGAGCCTGGGCAGGGTGATATGGAGGGTCTGCTGTTGCCCATGCAGCAGACCCCCCCTCTCTTCGCAGCTGAAGGATCCAAGGGAAAGACAGAGTCGATACAGCTTGGCTTCAGGTGCGCCGCAGGAGTTGCCGGTGTTGACTACAACGTCAAACCGCCTTAGGGACTCCGGCTCCGGATTTTCTGTCGGGGTTTACTCCCTTAGCCCTTCCCCTGAAGAGGTATGCCGCAAGGCAGCAGAGGTTTTTTGGAATCAGAGTTTTCCTTCTCTGATGTGCCCTGACTGGAAGATCGAACCAGCGACACTTAGCTCGCAGGCCGACGCTCAATCCACTGAGCCAATTATACACTTTATTATATCATATATGGTATATATTTACGTTAAAATTTACATATATTCATTTTAGAAATACGTGAGATGATGAAAAACATCATGTATAATAATGTAATTTATATTCATTTGTGATATCTTAATGTATAAATTATATTAATTGTATTACTTACATCTTTAATATGTAATCTAAACATATACATTAATATAATTGAAATTATAGAAATGAAACTTAACAGTGTAAATTACATATTTATATTTGCACATGTAGACATATTAATATACGACTTTTTTTTTTTTTTTGGTTTTCTAGTCAATTCTCCCCATTAGGGTTGGGAGGACAGGGACCGTATCTCCTCATTCCCCGTGTGCCCCAAGCCCGCCGCAAGGGGGCCTCGGCTGTAGACGAGGTGACAAGAAAATATTTGCTCAGTGGTAGGAAGAACTTGTCCCGCTGCTCCTGTCCCGCGCATCGGATTTAAACGCGGTGCCCTGTGTCCCTTCAACAGCCCTGTGATCAGGATTCCCCCACAGGGGTCGCTCTGCCTGCACGTGACTTAGTCGCTGTTTGGGTACAACCGTCAAGAGGTCCCTTTTCTCTTAGTGTCTGAGTTTGGAAGCTGAGCTATCAGTTCCTCTGTCCTATATGTAAGTATATACATACATACTTATTACATATGCTATTAAGGTAACCAGTGACTAGACAGAAAAACAAGCCCTGGCTGGTTTGGCTCAGTGGATTGAGCGTCGGCCTGCGAGCTAAGTGTCGCTGGTTCGATCTTCCAGTCAGGGCACATCAGAGAAGGAAAACTCTGACTCCAAAAAACCTCCACTGCCTTGCGGCATACCTCTTCAGGGGAAAGGTTAAGGGAGTAAACCCCGACAGAAAATCCGGAGCCGGAGTCCCTAAGGCGGCTTGACGTTGTAGTCAACACCGGCAACTCCTGCGGCGCACCTGAAGCCACGCTGTATTGACTCCGTCTTTCCCTTGGACCCTTCAGCTGCGAAGAGAGGGGGGATCTGCTGCATGGGCAACAGCAGACCCTCCATATCACCCTGCCCAGGCTCTGTAGCTTCAGCTTCACTGGAGAGGACACTCCAGCGTCATCACAAGATGTCGATTCAACACGGGAGGAGACAGATACTGTGTCACTCCCGAGTCGGACTGCACAGCCATTCTCGGCGGTGCAGATAGACTCTTAAGAAGCTACACCATCGTCTCTCGAGACGGATGGCTGCCAACGACGAGTATATGTATAAGCATAGATATATATACACTTAATTTGTATTGCAATAACTTCTAATAATTATATTTATATTTTATAGAATGAGTGTCAGTACACAGGTGGAAATGCTTGCATTATTTTTTATTGTCATATAAGGTAAGAAAAATTGAAACAGAATGTCACAAATGATTTCAATGCTGAGACAATGTGTATATGGAAACAACTAGATCATGAAATTAACTCATAATATCATAGTCATAATTATAATGTAATATGTATTGAGCATAAAACTGATATATATGTCTCACCTTCAAATAGTTATCTATATTTGTGTAATTATATCACCCAGAGTTTGAAATTTGGACTATTATAATGTCTATATCTCATAAAAACAATAAAGCAATTTCAATTTTATAAAGTGCATCACCCTTAAAATCTTCCTATAAAGCTCATGCATGAAGCTTCATTTGCAAAAAACAATTATTTCTGTTTCATGAGAAAATTTTAATGACTTTATAATATGAAGCTTTCTTCTGTCATTTAAAGAAATTTATGCGTCTTAGTTGTAAAAAGATATGGTTAACCTAGACTTATAATATACAGTGAGAAATAATAGTCCTCTGTTAAAATTAGCAGCATTATCTGAAATATTTGAAAATGACTAGTAGCCTACAACTTACAATAAAAAAACCATCTACATTGCACTTTTTCTCTTTATTTTCTTAGCAACATACCCGAAATATTACAGTGAGTTAATGTGTAAAATACATTTTTACTTTACCCAGCACAGAAATAATTTTTCTAGAGTATACTTGAAATTGTGAGAAGATATGGATTTCCAGGGCTCTGTTTTTGTAAAGTGACAGGTTACGTCACAGAACTCAGAACAAAATTAGAAAAAAACAATCGTTTCTATGTTAAGAGATAAAATTACCTTAAAATCATGATTTTTTTCCTATAGTAAATCAATCAGGTATTTCATATACAGTATTCCCTCATTTATCACAGGTATTATGTTCTAGACCTCCCCCATGATAGGTGAAAATCCGCGAAGTAGAAACCTTACATTTATTTTAGTATTTATATATATATTAAGGCTTTATAAATCCTTCCCACACACTTATAAACCATTCCCACTCCCTTATTAAACTTTGCCACACTTTTATAAACACTACTTATGTTCTTAAACATATTCTATACTCTTAAACCTACATAACTTTAACAACATACGTATACAGTACCACAAAATCCCGCGATATAGCGAAAAATTCACGATAAATAATTAAATATAATATTTTTTAAAATTCTGTGATACAGTGAGGCCACGATAAGTGAACCATGATATAGAAAGGGACTACTGTATACTTCACTAATTAGTTTTAAGTTATGTATTCAAATGAATGGCTTCATTACTCCTATATGTTAACAGTTGTCTCTTGAAATAATTACTATTTGTTTGTAAAGTATTCATTAAATGTTTGCCAAATTACTTAAAAATCATAATAGACATTTAATGGGCGCTTTAAAACTGAAATAGAAATTACATTTGATTACAAGTAACTGTAGGTTTATAAAGCTATCATTAGATGTCTATTAAGACCATTTAATTTAAGTGTTACATAATTAGAAAACAGCCAGGATTTTAATTGCACATTTGCAAACTGCTAGCTTGCTTTGCTAAGTATTCATTTCATCCACTACAGAAAAGTGTGAGTGAGGTATGAGGATTTCTTTTTTTTTTTTTTTTCTGTAAGCAATTTTTTACTGCACTTTATGAGATTAAATGATTTAATAAATCAAAAAATTGTATCACATCCAATAATGAAGCCATATGCAAAAATAAAGACTGTGTACTGAACATATGTCTTTAATGCAGGATACACTTCATTTATTCCACGCCCCTCCCATCCACCCGCCAAATCTCTTGATAGGCCAAGAGGCATTCACTTTCCCACCTTTCAGATTACTGATTAATATTGATGCTACAACCAAATGGCAGAGCTAAAAAATAATTGAGATCAAATTTGTTTCAGCGCTTACTGTCTTGATCTTAGAAAGTACATCCCAAGTTGCCAATAAAAAAGCATAATTTCCCATTAATTACCTCACTAAGCAGTTGCTTGTTATCACAGAAGTTAAGTGGGAATTAAAATGGAAACTAAATTACACTTTTATACCTTGAAGTGCCAACTCATCTTGAAGTCAAGATTGGTAAACAAAATGCAAAGAAACATAAGACTGTAATTCGCTTGCAGGTTCAATTCAGCATATAAAGTGCCTCAAATGGCAGGCTTTTAGAGGCACTGAAACTCCTTTGCAAAGGAATCCACTTTTAGTTTTTCAGTATGTCTTCATTAGACACCTGAGCTTGCCTCTTGTAGACCTGAAGAAGAAAACATTCTGCCAAGAGGAAACTTATTTATATATCATTTCTTCTTTAAATGTTTTTCTTCCTGGAACCATTTGCTTTTGATTTCTTTGGAATCCATCTGCCCACATTTATCCTACTTTTTTTTTTACCCCTGAATAAGTATCACCTATGGACTATATTGTAAATACTCTTGCTGCTCTGCTTTCTTAATTTTGTCCATATCCATTTAAAGTCATGGTAGGGCTACAGCTTGGCCCATTTAATTTAGGATGTGCCGCTAGGACCTTTAGTCTCTCCACATATTTTTTGTTATTATGGTAACCTGGTTGAGAGAGTAAGATTCATAACCCATTTAATATCTATGGATCCATTTTTAGGAAAGCTCATAAAGGTGAAGAGAGCTTAGACCAAATGATATTAGAGACCTAATTTTTCATGGCAACCCACTGGATTTTCTCTGTGTCATCAGTATTTCCTAAATTTAAGTTTTGCAAATCTCAAGAAGTCCTTACTTCTATTTTTTTTACTATCTTCTCATTGAAATCATTACAAATAAAATAAAACCTTTGAGCACACTCCCTTGACTGGTACGAGTCAATGTTTGGTGAGTTCTCTTTACTGTCATGCGTGTTCAGTTTTGTGAAAGTTGAAGGTTCTACATTCAAACAGAAATGTTTTTCATGGGAAAATTATTTAAAGATGTCGCTGATACTTTTAATGGGAACTTTCATAATAAAAAAAATCAAGGTTTCTTTTGATTTATTCAGTATGGGAAAAATAAACAACAGCCTGTTCTGTGTAAGAATTTGAGTAGATTTGAACTTTGGCTGGTATCTATTACACTAGGCAGTGTCAAAGTCACATTATTTTCTATTATCATTTCGGTGATGATGAGGTGACATGTTGCCATTTGTAATCATACTTGCACTATTTTTTTTTACACATAGATCTTTTCATTGATTTACACTGTAAGTGTTCTTCCTTTGACACCTGCCTTAGATGATCATCTCTAGGTTCAATGTGCTGAATACAAAGCATATTTGCGATGAAACAGATTTTGCCTTTAATGTCTATCAATTCCTAGATAAGGGCTCTAGCAATATGGTCATATAATCCTATGTTTCTGTAAAACCTGCAAAAGTAAGACAACTTCACATTTCCTTTTTTGACAAAGTTCTTGAAAATTATGTAAGCTTCGGTCTTCCCAAACCTGGCTCCACCACTGGCTGTGTGAAAATGAAATTCTAATCCCATTCACCAGCAAAAGGGAGTGAAATTTTCTAATGAGAACTTTTTTTGCAATCTCCCAAGAGGCTATCTTTAAGAAATTAGAAAATTAATGATATGATGTTTCCATGGGAAAATTTGAAGAAAATAAAGAAAATATCATTCGCCTACAGGATGTGTTATTTTTTCCTGCAGACATAAAAAATAAATGTTAGCCCTCTCCTCTTTGTCAATAACAAGCCTAAACCATGGTCTCCTGGAAGTTAAGGATTAGTACCTTTTTGGTGCATTTGGAGATGATACATTATGTTTCCACTTTCATCTGATACTCAGAAATAGTTTTTGTGGATACAGTTCGATAGGCAATGTTTTTAAAGCAGAAAGATGTTTGCATTTTTTTAAGCTGCAAGAGGGGAAATCTATATAAAGCCAAATAAAATCTTCCAATATATTTAAAAAATGATTTTCTAGCAGTTACTGATATTCACTCCTATAATGATTCAAAGATATTCATTCCTTTTGAAGTGGAATGTTGATATTCTTGGGTGTTGGAAAACAAGGCAAAAAAGGAAAGAGCTGAAGATGATATTAAGTAGGTTACTATCAGAATATGAAGAAGCAATTTCAAATTACAGGAATTGTTCTGGAAAGGATTCCTGAAAATGCTGATGCTGTAGTTAAATTGTGAAGGATATTTACAAGTGAGCTAAATGAAGAAAAGAGAGTAATAAATTAAGCTTAGAGGATGTATACAGGATTTATATACTACATTCAGTGAGAGGATCCTGCAAGGGGTTTAATAGAGCTGCAATGGCAAGTATTCAGATAATACCCCCCCACCAAAAGCTACAGATAATACAACTCAACTAATTCAAAAAATCAGTAGAGAAGATTAAATTTAATATTGGCCAAAAGGGATGTATGTATTGAAACTCCCATTCAATTATCACTCTTTATGTTGAATTTATCCTATTAAAGTATATCTGACAAGTATTCCTGACCTATTGTCACTAAAATATCTGCCTATACAAACTAAAATGCATATCTCCCCAAAGTTTCTTGGTGGTATTTAGATGCAAAGAAAGTTTCATTCTATACCCTTAATAAGGAATATGCAAACACCTCTATTTTTGTTAAGCATTGGGAAAAGAAAGGTTAGTGTAAATAGACACTTTTAGTTTTAAGGGCTCTGGGGATGCACTTTATTTCAGTCTCCAGGAAGCACCTGTTTGAAGTCTTCAAGAAAACATGGGCAAGAAAGTGTAATATATTCGTGGTTTTATTACAATCAAAATTAAAAGAAATAAAGGTGTAAAATTTCCCTTAGGATGCTTTCTGCTGCCCTACAATAATTCTATGGATTTATTTTTAAATTTCATGGTTCATCTTTTAATCCTATGGGCTAAGATTTTGTGTGTCTCTACAAATGGGCATGGATTGCTCTATTTAGAAATCATTTTTCAGTGGTAAGTTGAGTGTTATTTATCACGATCTTGGTTTTTATAACTTCCTTAGAGGCAGTCTGGGCTAGGAACGTGACTTTTGATGGCTCTATTTGAATTGACACAAAGAAGACTAGAAATTTACTTCTGTAATAAATTGTGTGATATTTCCTTTTAACTTGTCAACCCCTCTCTTTAATACTGCAATTTATTCCTCAAAACCAGTGCATAAGATGAAAAATAAATGTTGCGTAAAAGGAAAGTGAGGTTTTAAAATTCACTTGTAGAATGTATCTGTATCTTAAAGGAGACTGACAGAATATGGAGCTGGAAAATAAACCTAAATCCCTCTGCTAAATAACATGTGCTGATAAAGCAGTTGTTAGCGTATGCATGAGTGTGTGTGCATCTGCATATGGTACTTTTTTTTTCCTGCTCTTCTTTACCACAACTCTGACACGTTTTAAAATCTATATTATGGTTTTTGTGGGAAATCTAATGGTCAATACGAAATGGTGAAAAAGAAAGCAAGAATGTCATTTCTTCATAGAAATTGTTTGCACAACATTTGTTTATGTCTCACAGGCCAGAAATTAATTGCAGGGTCACAGCCACGTGTGAGAGAGACTGGAAAGAGCAGGCCATTCAGGGCAGCTATGTATGTTCATTCTATTACTCTACAAAAGTAGAATAGATGTTGAGGAAAACTACTAATTTTTGTAAAAATGACTGAATGAATAGATAGAAAGACAAAGAAAAGTCTGTAACCTATCCAAAGAAGTACCTTTATTTTATGTATAATTTTAAAATAATTTATAACTTAAAATATTATGCAATGGCCCTTCTTTTCATATAAAAACAGCAGAAATATTGTCCCTTACGAATAGGGCCATCACTTAGCTCTAAATTTAAAACTCTGCTTAAGATGTTTATTCACTTAAACTGAAAATGAGTAAAGACCATTAAGAAGAATTATTGCATCCCATTACTCCAGAACATAACATAGTCCCAGGGGAAGAAACAATTACAAATGAATATTTGATTAAACCACTGAACGTGTCCAAATAGTATGGTACTAACACATTTATTAGGGAATCTTAATTGCAGAGTATCGTGCACACATCCTCTGTTTTCTGTCCTATCATCTCTTGGACAGCTTCAATTGCCCATATTTTATGGCTGCTGCCAACATAGAAAAAAATTAATCAGTTCTGCACTTAGTAAACATACTAGGGCCTTTTAAAATTTTCAATCTCATTCATTTTTCAAAAAAAGGTTTATTTGAATGCAGAGAGGTACATTTTGATTGACTACCTTCCCCACTCTTTCAACAGTCAGATTAAAAGCCAGGACATTTATCACAAGAAGAAAAATCCACTTGGAGTACAATACACCTGGAAGTTACAACATTGAATTAAGCTGGCAGATGCAATTGAAAGACTTTTACAATGTTTTAAATAAACTGACAAAGAAATATCATATATTAAATACAGTATATCTCTGTTTTTCAAAAATGCACAGTTAAGTATATTCAGGAAAAAGATGATGCTTTGTGTTTCAAAGATGTCTTTAAACAAAAGTGGCAGAGGCTGCTCTATCACCAGCTGAAGTGAGCAGTAAGCAACTTTCTATAGATTTCAAAAAAATATACTGTGCCAATTCTTTGCTTGTGTTCAGGATCCTTGGTTATCACCTGTGCTTTCAAGGTGGCCGGGTTCTGAAAAATTTTTCCCTGCATTGCTCTAAGTACTTTCAGTTATTCTGGAGGGAAATATATATTTTCCAAAGCAATGTTCATTCCGAATCCTGCTTCTAGAATGTTAGTCAAAACTTGACAGATAATCTTAGACTCCTGCCTTTTAAAATAGATTTCAGGATTTCATTTCTGCTATGTCTAGTCATGCCAAACCATACTTATTTCTAGGTTGTGAAATAGGAAATCTTGCTGTTTTACAGCATTGATTGGCCCATGAATGGGAAATGCTATCCTTTGAAGAGAGGAAAAATCAAGTGCCACAATTAACAAACAAGATCAGAACACAATAGATCTAAATCTTGCCTCTGAGGGGCACACTGTCACATTCATCTTGGGAAAACTTCAACATTTCTGGCATTGTTGTTCCAGGTAACATTTTACCTGATGGAAAAGGATACCAAGAAGTTTCAAATAGCCCCTCAGATAAGCTAGCTTCTATCCCAGCAGAGATATGGCTTGACCCATAAATCAAATATCAAAAGAACTTTATTAGAATACTTTACAATGAAATAATTCTCTTGGATAAGGAGGATAAATTTTAAATGATGGGGAAAAGCAAAAATAATAATATAGTTTGAGAGTTTTTTTTGACGTATCAGTAAATTATTACCTAATAAAGATTAAGTAAAGGATTTTGTAGCTAATTAGGGGGTTAGTCTTAATTGTGAACTGAATCTACTCTAGCATTATTTTTTTAATTATCAATAGTTGTCTTGAAAATTCAAACAGACATTAAAAATCTCTGCAACCACATATTCTAATATCAGCCTCACAAACAAGCAAACTCTCCTTACTGTGAGTAACCTTGTTCTCCATAGATGCAAACATCTTTATTATGATCATCAGCATCCTTTTATAACCTCCATGGCCACTTCATTCGATTTGTATTGCTGAACGATATGCATACAGTACCTGTATCGACTAATTTTCATTGAAAAATCAACTAATGAATGTTCCTCAAACTGCCCGTTTATAAGGCTGCAACTTCTTTACAAAGTGAGCATTCACAACATCTAACATATGTATTTATTCTGGAAAAGGAGTCTAATAACACTCACAGTGAGTGGAGAAACCACACTTTAATTATATCCACAGTTTGATTAGAATGAAATACAACTCTTGATAGTTTTTATTTCACTTAACTTCTGCAACATGTGCTCTCTCGAAATCACTGGCCCTAACCCAGTGCCCGCAGAACTTCTACTGCAGAAGTTAAAAATTGTATTAGTCATCCTGAAAAAAACTTCTCTGGGTAACCGAGTTGCAATCTTACATTTTCCGTTGGAAGCACAAACAAAATAATGTATTTTTGCCGCAGAACCTCACCAGCTGCTACAACTGCCCAGGATGTAACATGGCGAATACTTGCATAATGACATTACATTTTCAGTCTCACCCAAACATGTTTTCTCTAAATGCAAATTTCTCTGCATCTCTGGACTAATAAAAATGGCTATTCAAAATCTATGTCAATTATTTTGCAATGCACAGTAACCCTGGATATATGCTTTCTGCCAGCACAACATTTTCATTCATTCAGAACTGGATGGCATAAGGACATCAGACCAGCACTGATCACTGCAACGAAATGAGAGCAGAGACACAAGTGCTTTTTGTGAGTGATTGCGTTGAGTGAAGAGTGTTTTAGGAGCATGTTAATGTTATTCTAAGATATATGAAAGTGGAAGATGATTTGGAACTTTATATGATTCAAGAACCTCATTTTCTCTGAAACAAATAAGCACATACATTTGTATAAACCGGTGCTCAGTGCATTTTGGAAATTCTGCTTCTTGATAATACAAATTATTACTTTTTATATAATCAGAACAATAAAAAATTATAAATATTATAAATAAAATTTTCAACACTTACAAGAACCAAAGACGGAAAAGAGTGAGATAATTAGGTAAACATATTTTTAATTGAATTTCTTTTCTAAACAAATATCGCTGTACTTTATGCTTATTATAAACAAGACAACTTCATATTTATATTAGTTCATAAACAGATGTACTCAATTTTAAATATGAACTGATAAATTATTTTTTTAATTAATAGTGACAACTATTTTTCCAAATATATTGTTATCATGACTTTGTAATTTTAAGTATTACATAATCCTTGACATTTTAGAAAAAACTGCATGTTACTATTCCATAACTATACACAACATGTTACTAATTATCTTTTTCTCTGCTTTTTCTTCTAACATTCTACTCAGCACAGCAACAACAAATAAGGCTCTATCCCACCAATTTGTTCATAGTCCCATAGTAGACGAGGTTTTAGAGCACAGTGACAAAGTATTCATCAAGGTGAAGTTTGGATCTTTGATTGCCCTAATTCTATAAGACTGAAGTGATCTGTATAAATATTATAGCTGTGCTGATACATGTGCACCATCAACTCAACTTCTGGGTGATCTGGTTGTTCATGCAATATTGTTTCCTTCTTTGCTCATCAGTACAGCAAATTGTTAGTATAAGAGGATTGGCTGCTTAACTCTGTTTCACTGGTTATAGGTGCCCAAACAAACAAACAAAAATTTTAAATCAATTTCTTAAACTGGTTGTAGTAAACAGAATAACTCCCATCTCATCCCAAAGATGCCTATGGCCTACTCCTTGGCACCTAAGAATGTTATGTTACATGACAAAGGAACTCTGCAGATAGAATGAAGGTCACATACCATAGTGAGAGTACCCTGGATTATCTGGGTATGCCCCATGTAACCATTTGAGACTTTCAAAAGTGGAAGTGGGCTAAAGGGCAAAGGGATATAAAGATGGAAGAAGCAGGAGTGACTCAAAGCATGAGAGGGAACCAAGCTATCAGTGCTGATGCTGAAGATGGGAGAAGGTGGCCCACAGCCCTGCAGTGTAGATGATATCTGGAAGCTGAGGTGGACAGCCACCAAGGAATGGGCCCCAGGGACACAGCCATGCAGACACCTTGATTTCACCCTTTCAAGATTCTAAGCAGAGATGCAGTGGAACCATGCTCTTCAGACTTCTGTCCATGGAAATTTTAGATGATAAGTGGATTTTTTTTAAATCTATTATATTTGTGGCAATTTATTATAGCAGCAATAGAAAACTAATACAGACTAACCAACTTTTATCCTTGAGAGTCCGTGGTTGGTTAGGACCTAAATAGTGATCATAGATATTTTCTAATACTTGGTAAGCTCCTGTATTTGTAAAATAACATTAACTTTAGTTGCAAAGTTTTGAATTTATATGCAACAAGAATTCAAGAGACTTTATTATACCATTAGTTTACAAAAGTGTATAAGTGCACTATTACTGCCAAAACAAATTACCACAAATTTAATTACTTAAAACCACAAATTTATTGTCATATTTCTATAGTTCAAAACACAACATGGTCTCACTGGGCTAAAATCAAGGTGTTAGTAGACCTGTGTTTCTTTCTGAAAGTGCCTGGGTAGAATCCATTACCTTAGCTTTTCCAGCTTCTAGGAGCTACCTGCATTGCTTTGTTCATGGGCCTTTCCTCCATCTTCAAAGCCAGCAACCTAGTATCTCTCTGATCAGGATTGCATAGTCACATCTCCCTTTCACCATAGTTGGGAAAGGTCTTTCTTTTTGTAAGGACTCATGTAATCAGACTGGGCCCACGCGTGTAATCCAGATTATCTCCCCATCTCAAGGTCTGTATCCTCAATCACAACTGCAAATTGCCTTACGCCATGTAAGGTAAGGTAGTCACAGGTTTTAGAGGTTAAGACATGGACCTCTTGAAAGGGAATCATTATTCTGCCTAATACAGAAAAAAAAAAAAAAGAATCATTATATATTCAAGGCAAGCTAATAATTCTCCCACTTTTTCCTGAAGAATAAGTGAGAGGGCTATGCAATATATGGCTAAAAGTCTCCATTCTCGTTCATAATATTATGACTTCATTTCTGTCTGGGTCAAGATGTTTTCTTGTAGTTATGCTTCTTATTTCAGTATCAGTTTATTAATCAAGCAATGCTCCCTTGTAGACAATCTATTGATAATGTTTATTAGAAACTTTTGCAGACTGGACAATGCTCAGAAAATGTCAGTTAAATTATGCTGTCTATTTTATTTGCAAATACAGCTTTGGACATATAACTTCAGGAATGCCTTCTATTTCTGTTCGTAAAGGCACACAAACCTGTCTCTTGGAATTCAAAATTTCCACTGGTTTGTGACGGCAGACCTTGTGTGCTCTGCCATGTTTTCTCTGCTGCACTAAAGAAACAAAGTGAAAACAGATTTCCTATTGGACTTAAATTTGTACTCCATGATGTTTTAAGATTTTAGCTGTATGAAGCAAATTGATAGATTTTTTTCTCTTTATTTTTGACTTCCCCCACACACATGCACACAAATAGGTATACATTCCCAATGTCTTGCACATATGCTTCATTTATTTCATGAAATCAGGAAACTTAGTGTGTTTGGGTGTACTTCCCAGCATTCCCCGCAGTTCCTAGTCTCTATCCCATTGTCTACATAGACTGGCATTGTTGCATATGCACAATAAAAAATCCAGGTAAAGGACTTCATCCCTCTCCCTGCAGAAAAAAGAAAGCAATTTCAGCTTATTTGTGAAATAAAGATGCCACTGTGAGATAATATTGATCTCAGTAATGTTTAATATTTTACTTGTTAGAATATTTTATAGAATTTACTCTAATGATCACAATCAACAGTGAGGTTACTACCTTTTTTGTTAAATACTATATCTAATATACTGTTTTACAAAAATAAACATGCTTAATTTTTAAAAATCTAAAAATGTCTTGATGGACTTTCTTATAAACAACATGCTCCATTTACAAGATAATTTGCAACAAAATCATCTATTTACAAAAAATAAAACAGAAACTATCTTGATTCTTGCTGTTGAAAATTATCAATTTATAGTATTTAAAAATAATTGCAGAATAGAATAGTATTTCAGTTTCTTTAAAATATCATTGGATATAGTTAATTTTTTTAAATATTTTATTTATTTAGTTTTAGAGACAGAAGGAAGAAGGGAGAGAAACACTGATGTGAGAGAGAAACATGGATTTGTTGCCTCTCATACATGCTCCAGCTGAGGACTGAAACTGCACGTGCCCTGACCAGGAATCGAACTGACTTCCTTTTGCTTAACCAACTTAGCTGCACCAATTAAGGCTATAGTTGATTTTATGTGGCTACAACTTTTAAAGGAATATTCTTTGTCTTGTATTTACTTCAATCTTGCATTAAAATAATAATATAAAGTGCTCTGTATATTTAAAACATGGAAATATTTAAAATGTAACAAGTTCTTTCTTATGGTAAAAGGTATCATTAATGACACAGAAATATCTAACTGGATATAAGCTAGTACATATGTTCAAGATAATAATCTGCCTTGGCATTTTTTAAATGTTGCTAATTATAATAAACATTAGTGGCATTTAAATAAGTTGTTTTGTGACTACTATTATAATATCTATTTAACGGATTATTAAACTATCATTTAATCATTTGTGGAGTGCTTACGGAGCTAGGACATGTCCAGATAGCTAGTAAAACATTATTTCTGGGTGTGTATGTGAGCATGCTTTTAAAAGAAAGTATCATGTGAATCAATAGACTGTATAAAAGGGATCACCCTACCAAATGTGGGTGGCCATCACTCAATCAGTTGAAGGCCAAATAGTACAAAAAGACAGAGAAAAGGCAAATTTTCTCTCTCTGCTTGAACTAGCACATTCATCTTCTCCTGCTTTGGACTTGAACTATACCACTGGTTTTCCTGGGCATCCAGCTTACAAATAACAGATATCATAAGACTAAGCCTTCATAATCACTTGAGCTAATTCCTTATAATAAATGTCTTTTTAGATATCTATATATCTTATTGATTCTGTCTCTCTGGAAAACCGTGACTAATATACTCTACAAAAGGCAATATGTTCAGTAATTGTAGCAGCACAGGAATTCAACTCCAGCCAGGTTTACTTTGGATTCAGCAAGACCAAAAAATGACAATGAAGCATTGGAGAGGGAATTCATACCAGTTTAATCTCGCTCCTGCAGGCGAGAGTAGGAACAACAGGATCTACCTTTCAATTCTCATGGTGGTGAGCAAGAACAGGGTACAAGGATCATCCACCTTCAGTCTCATCCTGCGATAGTGGGCAGGGACATGGGGAGTGGGAGCCGAAATCACCCACACGGCTTGAACAGCAGGAGCCCACATATATACATACATGAAGTTAACAAAGGTGGCACCCGGCCAGTCTGAGCTGTGTAACGCTTACGCAGAAAGAATTCTCTTAGATAAGGGTGATCTAAGCAAATGAAAATACATATGTGTGGAGGCAAGGATCCTGGCTATGCTCACCTTGACACGACAGTAATAGAAATATAACAGTGAACAGAACACAGTATTTGTTGTATTGGAACTCAAGGTTTAATTTTCACTGCCTCCCAGCACAAAGTCTGATCTCATTGTTACTGGAGTGACCTCTAAAAGGATATAATTGATAAGCTAAAGAAAAAAAAATATTGTCAAAGTTGAACAAGATACATCTGTTTAATAAAATCCCCCAAATTTAGCAGAGCATAATCATCAATAAATACATAGAGTAATACCACTCATGGAAGACAAAATCAATAGCTAATATAGTTATGATTATTTACAAGGTTTATACATTTCATCTTTTGTAATATCATCAAACTTCAAGAACAGTGTCACCTAATATTCAAGAATATTATCATCTCATATTAATTGTTTGGCTGTTTGTTTCCTTCTTTCTTTTTTTTTCCTTTACTTTTATTTGCCTTTAAAAGTTTCTGCTAGTCAGAACTTACATTTCAGGCCAAGATAAAGGGAACTGTACTAGATGTACCTTCCTGTCTGAAACAAGAACAACTTTGGACAAAATATATGAAACATTTTTAAGGGAAATGCAAGTTGTACCACAATGAGATACTAATACACACCCATTAGAATGGTTAAGATTTAAATAGTTGACCCTACCAAGTGTTAATGAGGAGAATGTGCAGGAACTACAAGTTTCTCACACTGTTGGTGAAAATGTAAGACAGCACAACCATTTGGAAACATTTTTGTAGGTTCTTTAAAATTGAAAATATATCAATAATATGTTTCAACCATTTCACTCCTCAATGTTTACCCAACACATATGAAAGCATATGCTTTATAAAGACTTGTACATGGATGTTCATGACACCATCATTTGTAATAGCCCAAGTAGGAAATAAGTAAAATTTTCATCAACAGTGAATAGATAAACATGCTTTGATATACTCAGGTAATGAAATACTACACATCAATAAATATTCATGAGATTTTGTAGCATAGTACAACATAGATATATCTCAAACAAGTATGGTCGGTGAAAGAACCCTGACCAAAATGAAAGTACATATTGCTCAATTTCATTTATATAAAATTATAGAAAATAAAAACTAACCCATAGTGGCAAAAAGTTAACCAATGGTTGAGTTCAGGGATGGGATAAAATGGATACAGGCAAGAATGAAGGATTACTTAGTAGCACAAGAAAACTTCTTCAGGTGACGAATATTATATATTCATTTATCTTGATATTGCAGAAGGTTTCAAAGGAGTAAAAATCTGTAGAATATATTAAAATGACATTTTAAAAATATGCAAATTATTTGCATGTCTATTGTATCTCAATCAAGGTAACAAAATAATTTAGTAATGAATGATACCTAGATGTCTCACTTAGTAAGCAAGATGCTTCTATATGATCTTGGATGAAAAATTAACTATAAGGATATTTGATATCAACAGTAAAAACATGTTTTTGCTGTAGACAAATAAGTTTTGTGTATGTGATATCTTGAATATCCATTGACTGCTTCATGATGTTGCACAGGATTTTAAAAATTGTCAGGAGTCTGTAGGTAGAGATACTTAAAAGCGACTCTCATTTCCTTGGCTGGAATCTCTAGTGAATGGTGATAGCAGCAAACATTAGAATGTTTTATTTCAAAGAGAGCTATATTTTAGTGGGAAAGTAGGGGCACTTTTATAGGGTCTAGGAGAACCTATACAATTTTTTAGTTTAGAGCTTCCATTTAATGAATTACATTTATTATGCTAAGGAGGTTTTTGGAATTGGCTCTTTCCACACACTGGACCTAAGAACTGGGAAATTCATGGTATTTTGTGTTGCAGAAAACAGTTAACTAAGTACATCATTTCAGAAAGTATGTATTTTCTAACATTGCAATAACAGAAAAATTTGTATAGACTCTTTTAAATCTAGATTTTCAAAACACACACCTACATTATTTATTTAATATAAACAAATTTAAGTTCCTATGTATAATGTAAAATAATGTATAGCTCAGTAATCTTATTTTAAGACCAAAGGAATTTCTCTTAATTACTATACTTTCTAGGTTTGAACTTTACCAAGTTGAGTTAGCAAATATTATCACTAAAAATGTCAGTTTCTCAGTTATAAATTCACAAATCCTGGTGTAAAAGAAAGACCTCATTTATTTAGGTGTTCAGTGCTCTAAAGAAGAATAGACAAAAAATAGCACACATTGAATTCATTTGAAGTTTCATACTTTCAAACAGATATGTGAAAAGTTTACTCCAAAATTTAAAAGTTCCATTGAACTCAAAACTTTGAGAGAAGAGAAAATATTATTATTTTACAACTATTTTCTAAAGTGGACCTAACCTCCAGTTATAAAAATTGTTTCTCTAATGGAGTTATTTTATTTACATCATGTATCCTCTATTTTGAAGGATTCTGTATTTTCTAGCATAGGTTTTCTTCTCAGTCTATACTTTTCATACACACCTATTATGATGTCATATTAAAATTATACAGGACATGGCATAACTCCTTATTCCACCTACTGAGCAATAAGTGAATTGTTCTTTTTATTTATTGCAAGTTTTGATCTGCAGGAAATCATTATCACTAAAAAGAAGAAACTTTCTAATCTTTCCTCTCCAATATTTGTGTATTAATTTAAGTCTATTGAAATTAAAAATATTAGAATTAATATAGAATAAAACACTTAACAAAAGAGCTAGCTTCTAAGAACTCTTTGTCTGGTAATTACCAGTTTTGTTCTCCATTCTTTTAGCCGGTATTGAACTCTCAACTCTCAGAGCTATGACTTCATCTTTTGCATTAACTCCAATAAAATAATAAAGATTACCAGTACAGCATCTTGAGAAAGATTCTGTGGCCATAACAGCTTTTCTGTCCGTTGAGGAGGAAGTGGTTGTCCATGTGATATTAGCATCCCCTGTTCAAGAGCCACCAACACTCAAGCTATTCTTTTGGCATGTTCCACACCTAAGGGACGATCATGCATCTGGTTAATGGTGTTTCAATGGGTTTATTGTTATATTCTAAAAACTGAATACCAGAAATGCATAGTTTTGCCTGAGACAATCATGGAAATTCATCAGTAAGTAAAGGATGACTATTTCTCAAGGAAAGGCAATTCTCTTAACAAAAGAAGAACATTCACAAACCACTATTCACATTTAAAGAAACAGAACAAAATTCCAGGAACAGTGATATCCACTTTGAAGTGCCATTTAGTTCATTTAAATAAAAGGTAAATATGTACTATGTACTATGTACTAATGTTTTTAAACTATACTATCATATATATCAACTAAGTGTTTCTTTAGTTAATAGTACTTCCCACACAGTACTATTTTGGAACATAAAATCTTCCCTTTTTATATACAGTATATTTTTTATATTTGAAATTCTATCACTCTCAGTCATTTGAAGTACAGAATTTCATGCAGCTTTACTAGTAGTTATCCTATGCAAAGATTAAAAATAATTTTAATCAGTTTCAATTTTCAATAAAATTCATTCTAATTAAAATTTTTTTCTGGAGAGGTTAAATAATAAACAAATTGAGGCAATTTTCATGTTATATGGCTTTTTTATCTAATGACTTACTTATGTTATTTTTAAACTGTCTTCTGATTCTAAGAATTATTTTTTCATTTTTAACTTTTTTTAAAGCATATTTTATTAATTATGTTGTTACAGTAGTTTCAATATTTTCCCCTTTTGATCCCCTCTGCCCAGTAACCCCCTTTCTTCCAGCAATGCCACCTCCTTTAGTTCATGTCCATGGGTCGTGCATATAATTTTTTTGGCTTCACCTTTTCCTATATTATTCTTAACATCCCCGTCTATTTTGTACCAACAGATTATGCTTCTTAGTCCCTGCACAATTTCCCCATTTCTTCCCCTCCCTCCTGTCAGCTGATAACCCTCCAAATGATCCCCATACCTATGATTCTGTTTCTATTCTGGTTTGCTTAGTTGGATTTTGTTTTTATTTTTTAGATTCAGTTGTTGATAGTTGTGAGTTTGTTGTGATTTTAGAGTTCATAGTTTTGATCTTCTTTTTCTTAAGTAAGTCGCTTTGACATTTCGTATAATAATGGCTTCATGATGATGAACTCCTTTAGCTTCACCTTGTCTGGGAAGAACTTCATCTGCCCTTCCATTGCAGATGATAGCTTTGCTGGATAGAGTAATCTTGGCTGTAGGTTGCTTTTCTTCACATTGAATACTTCTTGCCAGTTCCTTCCTGCCTGCAAGGAGTCTTCTGAGAAAACAGCTGGTAGTCCTATAGGCAAACCCCCTGTAGGCAACTCTCTGCCTCTCTCTTGCTGCCCCCAGGACTCTGTCTTTATCTTTCACCTTTGACATCTCAGTCATGATGCATCTTGGTGTGGTCCCCTCTGGGTCCATCTCGCCCGGGACCCTCCATGCTTCCCAGACCTGTATGTCCATCACCTTCACAAGATTTGGGAAGTTTTCCTCTTTTTTTTTCAATTCTTGTTTCCTCATTCTGCACTGGTTGACTCTTTTTTTTTCTTCCTTATGTTCCAAATCATTGATTTGAACCCCGGTTTCCTTCCCTTCACCATTGGTTTTGTGTGGATTTTCCTTCATTTCCCTTAGCATAGCCTTCACTTCTTCTCTTATGCATTTGCCATACTCAAGCATATCTGTCAGGCCTGTGAGCATCTTTATCACCAGTGTTTTGAATTCTTCATCTGGTAGGTTGTCTATCTCCTCATCTGTGAGGCTGGCTATCTCCTCATCGATTAGTTCTCCCACTGGTACCTTGATCCATTCCCCCTTTTGGACCATATTTCTCTGTCTCCTCATTCTGACAGGCTCCTGTGTTTGTTTGCCTCCACATCCCAGGTAGAGCTGTCACTCCTGTTATGTTGTAAGGGGTGGAGCCTTAGGGATTCATCAGTACAGGATGACCTGTTTCACCATGTTGTGACGCTGTGTGTTGAAGAGGGGTCCAAGAGGTAACAATGCCACCTGCCCAGCACTTGCCCCTTTTCCAGGCACCTCATCCACTCCCGCACCAGATTGACACCCCACTAGCTGTTGCCCTGGTCCTCATTCCCAGAGTGGGTGGGTCTGCGGATGTTCTAGGATCGTGGGGGCCCTTTAAACAAGTGGACTCTGCTGAGACCAGAAGTTTCTGACTCCACCCCAACCCCCACTGTCTGCACAGTCAGAAGCAATGAGGCTTGACTTTCCCCGGTGCTGGGACAGTGAGCTGTGTGGTCTGGTGAGGAGCTGGGAATGCTCCCCGGTGTCCCTCCTAATTTTTTAAAACTGTGCTTTCTGCCAGCCTACTGCTTTCACTACCACACCGCATTCTTTCCACCCTCCTACCTCTCTGCTTGAATATTTCTTCTTTATTTCTTTGTTTGCTGGACTTCCATGCCGTTTGATTTTATGGAACTTCTGTTTGTTTCTAGTTTTGAGGTAGTTGTATTCCTTCTTAGTTGTGGAGGGGGACACAGTGTGTCTGTCTATACCTCCATCTTGTCCGGTCATTTTTAACTTTCAAATGTTGCTCTCCCTGAAAAAATTACTGATCAGTTTGAAAATATTGCCAAAAATATTTTTAATGTTTAACATCAGCAAAAAATTGATAGTGCTATAAAAGCATATCCATTTTGCATTACACTATAAAGGATTCTTACAGATTCTGTATAATTCATTTTTCATGTTTATTTATTATTCTAAATGCTTAAAGGCTGATGTAAACTGCAATCTGAGAAACAAATTTATGAGAACATTTTAAAATATATTTTTAAATTTCTCTGGATAACAGTTCATTCACTGGTTTTGCAGTAAATCAAGACTTGGCATTAAAATTTGTATGTGATGTTGCATGTTATAGCAATTCATTGTATTTATCAAAGTCTCTACATGAAAAAAGTCACATTTCATTTTTTATAGCAGTAAACTCTCCCAAATCTTGCTTAGGGACATAGCTTAATTATATTTGCAGCATAAACAACATGCTTAAGAAAATTTAAAAATTAATTTAAGTCAATAACATATGATGTAAACATGTAGAAAAATATAATTTGAGAGAATCTTAAGTTTCATCTAGCCTAACCATTCTTCTAAAAAGCAAGTAAATGCCATAACAATATTGATTTTAAAACCACATTCTCAGTTTTGAGAGGTGAGTGTGATGGAAATAGGAGAGTACCTGAGGTTGGACAAGAGTGTGTTTATTGGAAGGGAAATCTTTAGAAAAGAAATGAAATAATTCAGTTAATAAAATATGAAGATCTAAGCAAAAAAAAATAGAAATCAGAATGTGAACAGATAGTTATGCAGAATATTAGCATTAACAGATTTTGGAATATTAATATGGAAACTTAAAAGCAGGGATTTGGAGAAAAAATAGAAGTTTCTTATTTGTTGAAACAGGAAAAGATGGTTTCATTCTTTGAACTCAAATTGTTTTTATTAAAAAGTTATAGATGATTGATAGGTTAGATAGATAAATATTTGATAGATTATAGATAGATAAATGATAGAGAATTAACAAAGACATCAGACTTGTGAAGTTACATATAAGTATCTGGTAAAGTTAATTTTGTAACTGGTGATGCTGATGTGCATTCTGTAGTTCTTGAATCTTATTGGTGTCTGGAAATACATAACTCCTTATAAAATATTTAAATACATTATAAGCAGAAAGAAAACAAAGCAGTTATGAGAAATATGTTTGGTTTAATGTAGTACTGAGCTTTGTCACTATCTGCCACAAAGTTACAAAGTGTTAGAAATAATATCAAGAAACTTGGCATATAAAAATTTTGATATAAATTACTCAAGACATAAACATAAATGATTTTTATTCAGTAATGCCAAAATATACAAATCAGAGAGTGTCTGCTATAGTAATTTTAAATTCAAGAAATAGGAAAATGTGTTCAAGTCTGAGCTGATTCTATATAAATAAATCATATTCTTATAAATACTTATATGAACAGGTCAATTCATATAGCATAAAATATAAAAAGACAGTTTGGTGAATTAGTATCTATTTTAAAAAACACTCTTCTTGCCAGATCTATGCACTTACTAGCTTTTTAAGTCATCTGTAATAATAGATGTATGTATCTCTAAAGAAGTGTGTAACACTTAGGACCTACCACAGCATAGATAAACGAAAGTAAAAGAATCCTGATGGCTATCAAGCAGTCAAAAACCATTATTTGCTAAAAGGAAATAGAGACATTGAGGAGAAAAGCAACAAGTTCCCCTCAACCCCCCCTTTGGCAACTGATGGGACAAAAACCCTGTTCTCATAAGTTTAAATCACATAAACTTTTAAAATTTTTCTGTGTAGCACCTGTAAATGTGTTATGTGTTTTCAGTGAAGTCGCCAAATTGCCCACATCATACTGTTACAAGATTTAAGAGAACAGAGACTGGGAAAGGTTGGGAAAGAAATGGTTTCCACTGTTGAGCTCATGGCTACAATGAACAAACAGTAAGAAAGCAAAAACGATGTTATGGTAACATTTTAAAGTACATAATCCTGGCTGATGTGGCTCAGTGGATTGAGTCATCGTCGTCGGCAGCCGTCCGTCTCGAGAGACGATGGTGTAGCTTCTTAAGAGTCTATCTGCACCGCCGAGAATGGCTGTGCAGTCCGACTCGGGAGTGACACGGTATCTGTCTCCTCCCATGTTGAATCAACATCTTGCGATGACGCTGGAGTGTCCTCTCCAGTGAAGCTGAAGCTACAGAGCCTGGGCAGGGTGATATGGAGGGTCTGCTGTTGCCCATGCAGCAGACCCCCCCTCTCTTCGCAGCTGAAGGGTCCAAGGGAAAGACGGAGTCAATACAGCTTGGCTTCAGGTGCGCTGCAGGAGTTGCCGGTGTTGACTACAACGTCAAACCGCCTTAGGGACTCCGGCTCCGGATTTTCTGTCGGGGTTTACTCCCTTAGCCTTTCCCTGAAGAGGTATGCCGCAAGGCAGCGGAGGTTTTTTGGAGTCAGAGTTTCCTTCTCTGATGTGCCCTGACTGGAAGATCGAACCAGCGACACTTAGCTCGCAGGCCGACGCTCAATCCACTGAGCCAAACCAGCCAGGAAAAGATGTCAATCTAGAACCCTATTTATTTGAAGTTTCTGTTTATCAGTTCATAATCATTAATAATTGAAACATTTTACCCTTGCAGTAAAAATATATCTTTTTTATTTTGCCCTGGCTGGTGAGTCTCAGTGGATTGAGTGCATGCCTGCAAACCATAGACTCACCGGTTCAATTCCCAGTCAGGGCACATGCCTGCGTTGCAGGCCAGGTCCCCAGTTGGCGGTGTGCGAGAAGCAACCACACGTTAATGTTTCTCTCCCTCTCTTTCTCTCTCCCTTCCCCTTTCTCTAAAAATAATTAAACAAAATCTTTAAAAATAAATGAAGTTCATGATAATTTACCACATACAAATTAACAATAAATTTGGTTTAAATTTTTCTTCATATTTTTTAAAATCACCCCATTGAAAGATGAGCAAATGGATGCTATGAGAATCCCTCACAAAGGGGCACCATTCTGCCTTCCAGCAAATTGTTTTCATAGGTTTCAAAATGGGGGGAAAATACAATAAAAAATGTTTTAAAACTTATGAGGCAGAAAAAGAAGAAGAAGAAAAAAATACTACCATCCAAATCTTTGAGCCTTGCCCAGTGTGGCTTAGTTGGTTGGGCATCCTCTTTCAAGGCGGAGGGCTGCCAGTTTGATACCCAGTCAGAGCACATGCCTGGGTTGCACATTTGGTCCTGATCGGGGGACATGCGAGAAATAGCCTATGTTTCTCTCTCATGTTTTTCTCTCTCATGTCGATGTTTCTCTCCTACTCTATCTCCTTCCCTTCCCCTCTCTCTAAAATCAATAAACAAAATACTTGAAAAAATAGCTTAAAAAAAACTTTGAGATAATCATTTCAGTGCCACCCCAACTATTATGAGTGTAACAGGAAAGATCTAAAGGTCTCTACATTTCACATGGCTGACAGGATTTCATTAGATCAATTGCTAATGGAAAGTGTCTCTTCTCTCCCTTTAATTGTCTGTGCTTACTTGATTCAGTATTAGGATTAGCTCTAAACAATTAACTGAGGGTCACAATTTCCATAAAATCAATGTCCAAGAACAAGTTAGAAATGCTTTCATCAGAAGTAGAGATTCAAGGGGGTCTTCTCCCAGGAATCAATGAAAACAGAAGCTTGCATTCTGTGCGAGTCCACATGAGTTCCCCAAAGGGAGGCACCAGCTATGTGGTTACACACAAAGGAAACTAGAAAAGTTACCTAACTTTAATGTGGTGGAAAAAAGCATCTGCAGGCGACTGCATTATAATGAGCTTCTGCAGCTTCAAGGTCAACACTAGTTTTTAATTCTTGTTCCATAACTGTTGAAAAATAAAAACTCAGAAAAAAAGACTTGAAAATGCCTTTGTTTTTCATGGATTTGGGAAGTGGAAATATCTGAATAGCAGCACTCTGAAAATTGTTTAATGCTGTCAGTATTACTGGGCAGATACAAATGTAAAACTTATGTGGAAGCGCATAGACAAAAAACAAATAGATCCTGATATTCTAGTAATAGGAGATGCCACAGTCAGGCTGAGGTCAAACTGCCATGACATCAGGTGACTAAAGAGACCAAAGTCACCTGTACTCCCAAGTAAAATAATAGTACTTGTATTAGTCCATCCATTAAGGTGAATAGAAAAATATTAGCAAATATCTTCATAATATTTTTGTTCATTTTAATTTCATAATTTCTATTTTTGTGCATAATTTGTAATGTTCATTGCACAGCAATACATTATATTATGTATATGTACACGCACACCCAATCACACTAAAGGCGTTGGCTAAAACTTTTTCTTCAGGTAAATGTAAATTATTGAAAGTGTTCAGGTACTCTCTTTGTAAGATCTGAAGTTTTCCCTGAATGTAGGAAGTTTGAGAAATCTAAAAAGTTGCATGTCATAGAACAGAGAAGTAGAGAAACCTGTCATAGCAGTAATAAGTAGAGCCCTTGAAATAAGAGCATGGAATAAGTCTATGGGAGAATATAAGGTCCAAGAGGTTAAAAAATAGCTGGATACTTCCTTAATAGATATGAAAGTCATTTCATAGCAAGACACAGTTAAAAGTAAACAGAACAACATAGAAAATATATAGCAGAGGAATGACAGCTTTTGAAATAGCACAAGATAAAAAATAGTACATGGTATACAAATGTAACATAAACACAGAAAAACATTGACCAGTCCCTCTCTTATAATAATTCAAAATTAAGTGCAAAAAAGAAATAATAGTTAAAAATACTGTAAACAGTAGACTCCAGATTTTAATTGTTTCTTACCATCTGCAAGATCACGAACTAGTCACAAAAACTATAAATATTTCAGCATTATAGTTCCCTACACCTCTAAATATATACTTGTTTTCTTTTAATGATTTAATGTAAGTATGGGTGCTAAGTGTTTAGCTCATTGCCTAATATATTGTATGAGCTTAGTACAAAGCAGCCATAGTGGTAGTAGTAGTCGTATCAGAATACATACACAAATTTTGATATCTACTGTCAAAGACGATCAAGCTAGAAAATGAGAAAATCTAAAAACATATTTCAAAAATTAAAATGTCTATAGCACCAATTTTAGGAAAACTACCTGATAGCAAGTTATGTGAGTCACCACTGTAGTTGATTAAATGATGCCCTCCAAAGAGGTATCCACATTTTTATTTCCAGAACTTGTGAATGTAACTTTATTTGGGGGAAAATATTGGGGGAGGGGAGTCACAGATGTAATTGTTAATGATCCTGATATGAGATCAGCCTGGGTCATCTACTAAAGTCAAGTATCCTTATAAGACATACAAAGAGACACACACACAGAGAACAAGGCCATGTGAGAATGTCCTGAATCACTTGAAGATGTAAATGAATCCTCCTTAGAGCATCTAGTGGGCATGCAGCCTCCAGAACTGTTAAGAATAAATTTCTGTTGTTTTAAGCCACCAACTTTGTAGTTGTTATGACAGCCTTAGGAAACTAATACAGATGCTTAAAAAATAATTAGTAGTTAAAGGAGAACACAAGCATTGCAAATATTAATACATTTATTAAGCACAGTGTGCCAGCTATATATAAACTGTTAATATTCATAGAGGATGCGAAGCTCTTAGCAGTTAGAAACATTTGTGATCTAGGTAATTCTCAAAGAATTTGGTTTTTTCCCATGTATTTTATTTCCTTTAACTTTTGTTGTTTGGATAAATTTTAAAAAGCAAATCATTTCTGGTACAGATACCCATTATCAAAGTAAAAATGTCTAACATCTAAGGGTCCTGTGGCAAAGAAAAATTTCTTCTCTCCCCTCCTATGTTATGCATCTGGGAATGTGTGAACTAAATTAACAAAAGACAGATCACAAGGAGAAAATGCATGCTGCTTTTGTTAATATTTATGTGCACGGGAGTTCACAGAAAAGTGAAGCTCAAAAAAAAAGTGGGTAGATTTAGGGTCGTATATGCCATTTTAATAAAGAAAACGGGATTTTTGGCTTCAAGGGATGATAAACTGTGATTAGGTTACTACAAAACAAGTGAGGAAAGTATTGAAATATAAGGGTTATTTTTGCAAGGTCTGTTTATGCAGACCCATTTTGGTTCCAGCTCTCTGTCTCCAGTGATGAGCTGTTCCCTTCCCGGGGAGGAAAACGGGAACACTTTCATAAGGGAAAATTGTGCTGCCTTCGCAAAGGGAAATTTATTTCCTCCTTTTAAGCAGAAGGAGGGAAGGCAGAGAACCCTTCCTGTATATGCTGATTCTCGATTGTTATCAACTCAAAACAATCCTGATGCCAAAGTAGCATACTTTGAGGTGGCATATTCTGTACCTCTTCAATCCAAATGGCTATCTTACCCAAATTTTGTGGGCCCTGAATAAAATAACCAAGTACATAATATATACAAACATGCTACCACAATTTATAATATTGATATTATTAGTCGCTAGGAAAACTAAGCTTACAATAGTTTTGCAATTGTATTTAAATGTATAACCAACACTCAAACTAACACTTGCCCGAGTGAAGCTTTCCTTCCAAGTTACTCTTTCATTGCCAGGTAATCTAGTCTCACATAGCTCATTAAGATACTAAAAGTAATGAATCTGGCAAAAAAAAAAGTCATTTATATTTTAATTGTGCTCTTATAGTTTTTATTTATTGCCATATGCACTCAACTATAATTTTTGTTGTTACAAGGTTTAAATGCCAGCAACAGATAAGTGATAAACAAGTTGGCACAAGATTATCATTTTCTCTAGAAAGATATTCCTTAACAATATTCCCTAGATGTTTAGGCAGCAGATGGTACCTAATAAGTTAAACTCTAGTGGCAGTCATGAGTGAGCAATGATTAAATTTTAAATCAAATCATGTTCTCAGAAGTATCTTGATATCTTGTTTTATTTGTTAATTGCAGTCTGAATAGTTCAAGCCTTCGAAGTAATCAATGCAATTCTATGTGTCTACATTTAGTAAGAAATGTTCATTTGTAAGTTTTTACAGATAATCAGCAAGACATAGAATTATAAACTTCTGTTTACTCTCATTTGACAATCACAAATATATTGAGTTTTTAATGTGTGTCAAGCTTCATGGCAGGTGAAAAGGATAAATAATGAATGATTCTTCCTTCTAGAAACAAAACACCTATGCTAATAAGACTAAAATATAAGACCAAGAATGCCTCTATTGCATACAGACTTCAGAACATGAGGAACAAATAATCATTGCACAATGAAGAAGGTGAAGTACATTTGCGAGTAGGTCAGAGATTAATCATGTAAGACCAGTAGAAATTACTGGGTAGAAAAAGCAAGGAGATAAGAATTCCATAAGCAAGATCAGAAATAGAGTGGCTAAACTTAAAGATCAGTGAGTATTTCTTCTCATCAAGCATAACACAACATTTATTGCACATTTATTGTATTGTAAAGATATGGAGGTACTAGAATTCTCAAATACTCTTTACGGTGATATAGAATATCATAGCCACTTTTTAAAACAGTTAAAAATTTCTTAGAAAGTTAAACCCAAAACTACAATAAGTTCTAACCATTCAACTGGTATTTAACAACAAAAATGGAAGCATATATCAAGAAAAATACTTCCACATAAATATTTACAGAAAGTTTATTTGTAACACTCTAAACTGGAACAGCTTAGATGTCTATCTACAAGTAACTGGTTAAATAAATTGTGGCCTATTCGTGCAATAACATACTCCTCAGTAATAGGAAGAAATTATTTATTACACATATCAACATGGACAAACACAAAATAATCATGATGAATCAAAGAAATCAATTCAAAGATAAAAATTTACTTATGATATTTTATAGAATTTAAGATTAAAGCTAAATCAGCAAAATGTCTAGACCCTAATTATAAGATTATACTTTTATATCCTTTGATAGGGATAATAAAATAAATAAGTGATAAATTTGACTACATTTAGAGACCAATCTTAAACAAGTCTACCATTAAGTCAGTGAAAAGACAAAGCAGTGAAAGAATGTATTTGTAGCATATATAATTTAAAAAGACACAGAACACATGAACTTTCCTTTAAAATCATAAGAAAATAGAATCCAGCAGAAATCTAGACAACAGCCTTGAAAGGAAATTTTACATAAAATAGTATCCAAAAGGACAATTAACAAACGTATGAAAATGTTTCAATATCTTTAATAGTTAGGTAAATATAAGTTAAATCAAAGTAAGATATCACTATGTTTTCACCAAGTGGCTGAAATGAAATAATTAGCAATGCTAATCTTTGACAAGGATACAAAGCAACTGAAAATGTATGTACTATTATTGGGCGTGATTATCTTAACAACACTTTGGAAACTTTTCAGCTTTTGTTTCATATTGAAATTGAGTCTATGCATATTCAGAATCCTCTCCCCTCCCTCCCTTCCTCTTTCCTCCCCCTCCTGTCCTCTTTCCTTCTCTGTCTCTGTCTCTGTCTCTTTCTCTCTCCCCATCTGTCTGTTTAACCATCTCTATATACAACAAAAGACATCCTTTTATCAAGAGTAAAGTGTATTATGTATGAGTATTTGTGTTTATTTATTTGGTATATTAAACAATAGGAGAAAACAACATGGGTGAATTTTACATGGTAAAACATCAATCAAAGAAGCCAGATACAGCCCTGGCTGGTGTGGCTCAGTGGATTGAGCACTAACCTGCATACCAAAGGGTTCCTGGTTCCATTCCCAGTCAGGGCACATGCCTGGATTGTGAGCCAGGTCCACAGATGGGGAACTGTAAAAGACAACCACGCATTGATGTTTCTCTCTCTCCCTCCATTCCCCTCTCTCTAAAAATAAATACATAAAATAAAATAAAAAGCCAGATACAAAAGAGTACTTGTTGTATCAGCCCAATTACATGGATCTCAAAAAGAAGTAAAATGATCCTTTGGTGCTAGTGGTGACATGTATGATAAGTATCGATGTGATGACTGAGGAAAAAAAGGAATAAAATTTATGAATGCTAATAACATTTGTGACCTACTTGGGAGTAACTTGTATATTTTCACTTTCTACTAATTTTTGCATAGCCTTTTTTTTGCAATATTCTGAATACATGATTATTAAATAAAGCCAAACTGACTGTTAAAATTTATCATAAGATTTTTTCTAATCACAAAGAATAATACAAATATGAGAATCATGAGAGGAAAGTATAGTTATGAAGACAAAAATGACCAATGCTTAGGTCTAAGAAGAACAGATGTTTCTGAAGCAGAAAGTGTAACAGCTTAGAAAGCAATAATCAATTATATGCTATCTAAAAACTGGCAAAGGTTAAAAAATAAACACCTGAGTTTAGAGAGCAAATAGTTGGAAAATATAATGCTTACTTGTTTCACAACCATACCACCCCTAGCATAATACTGAGCATATAGCATATACAATACCTTTTTATTTCATTATCATCAGGGGTTTTCATGGTTATGTTAAATATGGAAAGCAAATTTTAATCAACATGTACGCACTTGCATATGATTTAGCTTTAAATGCTTAAATTTCCCCATTCAAATAGATTTATAACTATATCTATAGTCAGAATTGTTTGTTGGCACTTGAACCCAATATATAGATTTTGCTCTAACAGTAAAGACATATTTGATAACAGATACCAACAACCGTGAAATAGATTTCACAATGATTAATAACATAGATATCACCTTGTTCATGAACTCTCTGAAAATACTGGCATAAATTTTATGTATATATTCTAAAATAAAGATTTACATTGTAAAGTGTATGCTCAGGGAATAATAGGTAGATATGCTTATCATTTCCAATAAGGAACATCAATTGTCACTTCAAGAGTCACATTTCTAAATCTCAACACTTTATTTGGGGTGCCAGTATATTTGCAGATCAATCACTCTCACCTGAAATACAGCACCCCGAAATCCACAGGGAAATATTCAGCATAAGACTTTAGGGGAAGCAAAGGTAAGAGATATATTTAGACAAAGCATATGAAAGATGTGAACTAGTCTACAGAACATTTTCACATGTTAAAATCTCTTCTATGTGGCAAAGCCAAAAAGAAAATATCTACATCAATATCTATATATAAAATCATCATATGTCATACATATTTTTACATATTATGCATGATATATGATTATATATATATGTGTGTGTGTCCATGAATCTCATAACTTACAATTTAGTTTTTATTTAAGCAATGAGTGGCAGTTGGATAGCAGTGTCTAAAAATCACCATAGCAATACTTCCCATTCATTAGGATGACTTAAACCATTACCATAATTCCATTAGTAGACATTGCTAATTCCACTCAAATGGTGTATTTGTCACTTGCTTCTGAACAAGAGAATGAGGGACGGAAGTGGCACACAGTAATTTCTGGGCTTGGGTCGTAAAGGTGATGCAACTTCTCCATTGTTCACTGGAACACTAATGCTGGAGCCTTGAATAGTCATGCAGCAAATCTAATGGCCCTAAGGCCACCAGGCTAAGAGGAAGCCCAGGTCACATGGAAAGGCCATAGTTAGATGTATAGACCAACAGCCTAGCTGAGATCTAAACTAACAGCCAGCAACAACCACTAGACATGTAAGTGAATATTCCCTCAGATTAGTCTAGATCCAAGGCTAGACTTGAAGTTGAGCTTGAAGTCCTCTCAACTAAAGGTCTAGCCACTGTGGGACAGAAACAAGCTATCTCCACTGTACTTTGAATTTTTGACTTGGAATAGATTATGAAATAAATATTGTTTTAAGCCATTAAATTTGGGGGTATTCTGACATGCTGTAACAGTAACAAAAAAAACAACAACAACAACTTATAAACTAATATATTTGAAAATAACTCATGAGAGTTTGTAACTCAACTTCAACAACTATTTTCAGGTGAGCCAATTCAAATTTAACAGTATTTCAGTGTGATAGGTACTCTTGGTCAATGAATATTTGTTATGAGTTTATGATACCAGTCCTTAGTGAAGAGTTTACATGTTTAAATTCTCATAAAATGGCAATATGGAGATAATATCAAAAATTTAAGAATTGAATATTAGTGAGGATGGAATTAATCTTGATAAGGAACACATTTCTCTTGGTTAGCTTTATTCAAAGAATGACTGCCAATTCCAGAGACATAGAAGTAAAACAACTTGATTTTTAAACTAGAAACATACTTCTCAATGTAACATGTTTCTTAAAAAGAAAAGTACCTGAGCTGAGGAAAAAGGAATTTGTAAATTTCGTTTGTATGATATAGTCTGCGAACATTACCTACGCAGTAATTTAGTTGCCAAATAAAAACCATCACTTATGTTTGCAACGAACACTGAAATTTATTTGAATGTACATCAAAATAGTTTATTTATTTAGAACATTTCTCGATTTCATTTGCAAATTTGAAGAAAAGGATAGCATGCAGGCAAATGCATTACATTTAACGAAGTAGCCCATTGCCTTAATTTTCAATAAGTTGAGCATATGCATGCACATACATGCAAGCATACACATTTTCATACATATAGAACTGAGGAAATGATAACCATGGTAGTAGACATATAAAGAGGCACTGTGTACTTTAATCTAACTAGGCTTTGTCATTTGGAAATACTACAGACTTGCCATATTTCCAAGTTTCAAAACTATCCTTAATCAATATTTTGCTATGAAATAACCTATTTATTTGTTTTAATTTTGACTCTTCATCAAATCAGAGTGTTCTAGGTTTGTAGTGTGATTTATTGATTATGAAACTAAACAGAACCATTAAATGGCACACATAATACAATAGCCAAAAGATAGAAAAGTTAACGAAGTTTGAGAGAGAAGCCTGACTTGGTTACTTTTATAATAGTAATTGAAAATGGTTGTCTGTTAAGTGAGAAAGGAAAAATTACTCCATTTCATCTCAAGATTAAAAAAACTGGAAAAATATCAGTCATCAATGTCAAAATGCAAATTTTGCTCAATCATGATAAATAACAGTGCCAATCAATAATGATGGTAAGAAGGAGGTGGAGCACAGACGAACCATACATGTTACAATTAAAATTGAGAATGCCAGATAGCAAAGTCTGTCATCAGGCTACCGATTTAATCTCACTTGCTGCAAAATAAAGCTGAAGACCTCTGGGCAGAAAGGCAATCCTTGTGCATGTTAAGTGCCTGGGATGCTTCACACATCTGTTAGACATTTGTATAAAATTGGTTCTATATCTAAGGCTATTTTACCTTTATGCTTCTTTTACCTGTATGTATGTTTGGCATGAATTTGTAAAATTTGTGAGAAGGTGTATTGCTAAATTTAAGGGGATGTAGCTCTTCCTTATAGACTAAAGAAAATTAGTTTTCTGCAGTTAAAAGATTGTAAATATGTATTTAGGAATTTCCTATGTATATTGTGTATAAATTATCATGAAGTATACTCATGACTTTTTGCTCCAAGACAAAGAATCTGTACATGTGAAAAGGAATCAGGATTTCAGGTTTCAGCTTCAACATGGAAGAGTTTGGGAGTCATCACACCTATATTTACAAAAAATAAAAATAAAGATGAATAAACTGATAAGCAATGACTTTTGTTGTGTTCATCTGAAATCCGCAATGAATCTGAAGAGACAGATGAATAGAGAGAAACAAACCAGATATTACAACATCTTTGTCCATTCATCTGTTGTCATATTTTGGCAATAGTTAATAATTCTGTAATAATGAGAATCCAGATATATCTTTTATCCTGTTTTTATTTCCTTCAGATGTGTAATATATATATATATATACATACATATATATATATATATATATATATATATATATATATATACACACACACATATACATATATATGTATATGCATACATACCCTGGCTGGTTTGGCTCAGTGGATTGAGCGTCGGCCTGCGAGCTAAGTGTCGCTGGTTCGATCTTCCAGTCAGGGCACATCAGAGAAGGAAAACTCTGACTCCAAAAAACCTCCGCTGCCTTGCGGCATACCTCTTCAGGGGAAAGGCTAAGGGAGTAAACCCCGACAGAAAATCCGGAGCCGAAGTCCCTAAGGCGGTTTGACGTTGTGGTCAACACCGGCAACTCCTGCGGCGCACCTGAAGCCAAGCTGTATCGACTCTGTCTTTCCCTTGGGCCCTTCAGCTGTGAAGAGAGGGGGGGTCTGCTGCATGGGCAACAGCAGACCCTCCATATCACCCTGCCCAGGCTCTGTAGCTTCAGCTTCACTGGAGAGGACACTCCAGCGTCATCGCAAGATGTCGATTCAACACGGGAGGAGACAGATACCGTGTCACTCCCGAGTCAGACTGCACAGCCATTCTCGGCGGTGCAGATAGACTCTTAAGAAGCTACACCATCATCTCTCGAGACGGACGGCTGCTGACGATGACGATATGCACACACACATATATGCAGATGTGGGATATCTAGGTCATATGGTACTTATATTTCTAATTGTTTGAGGAAAATTTCATATTGTCTTCTATAGTGGCTGCACCAATTTACATTTGCACTGATAGTGTATGAGGGTTCCTTTTTCTCCACATCTTCACCAACACTAGTTATTTCTCATCTTTTGGATATTAACTGCTTATCAGATATTTTATTTGCAAATATTTTCTGCATTCAGTAGGTTGTCTTTTCACTTCATTGATAGTTTATTTTGCTGTATAGAAGTTCTAGTTTAATGTAGTTTCACTGGATGACTCTCTTCTTAGTCCTGAAGCATAATGGCTATTGTAAATAATAACTTTAATTTTATCCACGTCACTCTTCAGGTGTCACCTACTTTCTCTCTCTCTCTCTCTCTCTCTCTCTCTCTCTCTCTCTCTCTCTCTCTCTCTCTCTCTCTCTCTCTCTCCCCCCCCCCTCTCTCTCTCTCTTTCCCCACTCTCTCTCTCTCCTCTCTCTCTCTCCTCTCTCTCTCTCTTTTTCTTTCTCTTGGTTTGTTTGTGTTCCAGACTGATAAATTGAGAATGTGTGTGCTGTAGGTTATTGGCTCTTTGCATTATTGCATGAGATCTGGGAGACCTTTCTTTACTACTATCCTGAATTAATGTTAGTCTCCTTTGATGGTTTTTTAATTTTTTTAATTAATTTTTATTGTTATTCTATTACAGTTGTCCCAATTTTTCCCCTTTTGCCCTCCTAACTCTTGGTCAACTGGTGGTTAGATCTTCTTGATGAATTCCTCCAACACCCTTAACCCCAGGACCACCTCTTGCAATCTCATATACCTCCCTCTTCCAAAATGTGCCCTGAGTGATTACAGGGAGGTGGCTGGTTTGATGGATACCTGCTTGCACTGGAGGAGGTTGCCATAGCAACAATATAAGCACATGCAAGAGAAAGACATATTAAGACAATAATTCCCAAAATCAGTGACATTTTTTTTCCACAAAGAGCCTAATAATCTCAGCCCCTAAATTGGAGGTCAGATTTTTTTAAGCCATTCACTTGTGGCCTCAGGTGATTTAATAATCATACATTAGCAGACTCATCAGGTATGAGCTCACAGCATTCTGTTTGGATAATGGTACAGGTGGCTCCTTGCAAGGGAATAATTGTGTCCAAGGCCATTCTGTTTTGGGGGACGTCTTTTTTATTATAGACATTTTAGTGTTCGATAAGGATAGGCTTTGTCGGCTATCATTTGAGACTTAATGGGTGAACTTAGTAAGGGCCTCTATGTGTACTACAATGTCTTCCAGGCCAATGGAGGCAACAAAGACTATTACCAAATGATTGTGAAAACAGAACATGCCCATCTGGCCTCAAGGGGAGAGAGGTTGACAATTGTTGTTACTATAAGGTGGATCTCCTCTGTTCCTAGGAAACACTCAGGGAACAGCAGCCCAACCTCCCAAATAGAGACCATGGCCAAAGATTTGTGCAGTGTAATCATTGAGTCCAAACTGGGACCACCCAATAAATAGGTAAGCGGTGCAACTAATCAGTACCAAACCAGTTCCTGTCCTTTAATATGACAAAATGACTAAATGAGTTCCAGTGATATTCATCCTATTTTCCTGGTATTATTGGGTTGGTTTTACTTAGAGTGATTTTTCTGTCTCCAGCATAGGGCCACCAGGGTGCTCAAATGTCAGTAACCTGGGGTAAGCCACACAAACTCATGCCAAATCTGAGTGTGGCCATCCGTGGCTCTAACTGTTGTACTTTAGGCACTTTTCTGTCATCAGTTTGATTGACAAAAAAGAAAACCCATATCCATTGTTATTGATAGGGTGTGCCACAGGCCAGGTCTCTGGATAAGTATCAAGAATATCAAGTGAATTAAAAGTACTCCTTCTAGTTTGTTCTTCCTTAATGTACTGCTTTAGGGCCTCTAATCTCTTCCCTGGAGTGCTGATACCCCATGACAATCCTAATGAGCTAGAAAGGGCCCCACATTCCCCAAAACTGGATTGATTCCTTTGCTGGACAAATTAGTGAAGCCACTGTAGAACTATATTTCCATCAGGTACCCATCCCATGACCAACAGAAGTCTAAAGTTGAAGAGACAGACACTTAGCAAGAGATTTTATGGGGAGGTCTTCCCCTTCTATAAATATTAAACTTGTGGCCTGATCCTTAGATCTTAATGTGGCTGCAGCTTTAGGGACTTGACCTGGTTGTACATATCATACATGTTGGCAGGGAGACAGCTGTGTCAGGCATGAGGAGATGGACTTGGGACAACATATGCCAGACCAGGATACCCACCTCACCTCTCTTTCAATGGTATATGTTCCATTTCATGTATGTGTTTCAATAGATTCCTCTTGCAGCAGGAAAATAGTTCCCCAGTGGAGACTGAGTAGTTCCCCCTCACCGAGGTGTGGGCAGTAACTCATCCAGGCCGATGAGACTATGCATTATGGATTTCAGTGGATGACTCCTTTCCTAGGAGTAATAGGGCTTGATGTTCCCAACTGCAGAGCAGGTTGATCCACAGTGAGAGTCAGGGCAGTGGCTGCTTTCCTTGATGTCCATACCTTTCAGGCACTGGGTGTCTTGGCAAGGGTCCCCAGTCTGGCGTATGTGGCAATAGGCCCTACTCTTAGGTCTTTCAAATGTATTAAAAACCATGGTTAAAGATCTGATGAGAGTTCACTTAACAAAAATGATTCAATTAACTTTCATTATCCTATTCCAATCTTAACTTGACCACACGTAACATTCCTTTCTCAAGATCTCTTCCACAAACCTGCAACTTCCATAAACTTTCTGCAACTTCCATATACTTTTCAGCTCTTGTCTTATAGTTTCTCTCTTACTTTAAAGCAATCATTTCACTTTAGGACAAAATTATTTTTTCTTTTACCAAAAAAAGTTTTTGTATTTTTTTCTTATCAAAAAATCCATATTTCATTTTCTTGTCCCTCAATAAAAATTCTTTAATTTTTTCATTTCTAAAATATGATGATATTATACTCCCATGACCCAGTACCCTACTCACTTAATGCACTCTATCTCATTGTCATCCATTACTAATTGATTCTTTTGGGGACAGGGGTTTGGTAAAAGATTTTTATTTATTTATTTATTTATTTGAGAGAGATGAAGGAAGGGAGGAAGATAGGGAGAAAAAACATCAATTGGTTGCCTCTCACATGCCCACAACTGGAGACCTGGCCCACAGCCCAGGCATGTGCCCTGACCAGAATCAAACCTGCAAATTTTCAGATTGTAAGCCAGCACTCAACCCACCGAACCACACGAGCCAGAACACTAATTGATTCTTAGCACAGATTGCCAGTCCCCCAACTCCCCAGTTTCATGTGCCCTAGTATTCCTGCAGTCTGCACTCCAGCCCTCCAGCCTTCTTATCGATCCCTGAAGTGTCAGGCAGTCTTCTGCCTTGCTCTTTGTACATGCGTTCCTCTTTGCCTAAATGCACATCTTCCTAATATCTATTTTATTATCTCTGACTTATTGCTTGTGCAATTTCTTTTATCCAAATTTAAATCAGTTCCTAAGAAAACTTCCTGAAGAGGTCTGTGATGAGACAATAT
Organism: Furipterus horrens; assembly: GCF_987537825.1. Classification (NCBI taxonomy): domain Eukaryota; kingdom Metazoa; phylum Chordata; class Mammalia; order Chiroptera; family Furipteridae; genus Furipterus; species Furipterus horrens. The sequence goes on from NW_028327171.1 coordinate 18,041,362, forward strand.
TGCAGAATTCTAGACACTCATTTACATCCCTGTTTTTGGTAACTTTGCCATGAACCATCTCAGTTGACCTAAATAGTCTATAGGGAGAAACCAATGCTATTGGCCAATGTAAATGTGCCTTGCATCAAGGATGTGCCCTGGTGTGAAGGACCTGTTGTTGAGATGCAGATCTTGGGCCTTGAAATGCAATTTCTTGGTCTGGGGATTACCTTGACTTGTGTCTTGTGTCTAGGTGTTCCCAGTCCCTCTTGGGCTACCCTAACTAACAGGTTGTGGAGGTGAGGTTTGTTCTCATACTTAAAATGATCTCAACTATGCACCCAGGATGGTTTCTCTCTCTTGGAGCCTTGGCCAGGATGCCTGCAAAGCATCCATGCTTGGCCTTGGATGTGAAGTAATGAGAATTGAGGGAACTACGTGTACCCTACCATTTGTCTGGTTGCAAGTTTTTCCTAATGTCTAATGTTATATCTGTAACTTGTAGTGCCAAGGTTGTGTGTTCATGATCCCATGTACAACAGGCAGCTCCATCTATTTTGTATCTTCATGACACTCTACTCTTTATCATTTACTATAATCTCAGCTGTCACATGTGGGCAATGGTTTGATTAATGTCTGTCATTTCCTTTGAATCTATGCTTCAAGAAAGAATGAAAGAAGCAACCGTTTTGTTTTACTTGTTTCTCAAATTTCTGGCACAGTGCCTTGTACATAGTAAATGTTAATAAACATTCTTGAATGAACAAATTATGTGATAAATTATCTAACCCAATGAAATGAGTGATATAAAAGATAGTTGCAAATAAGATAACATTTCAATGCTTCTCAAGTTATTCCACAATGACAGTGATAAATTATATGCCTCTGGAAAATAAAAAGGACAGGCTTAAGTGTTTGGTGATATGAACCCTTTCTAATAACCTGATGTTACATAGATCATTTAAATTATGTAATTTATCAATTAGAGGCATAAAAGAGGAGAGATGATGCAATATTTGTCTTCATTTCAGAGAGAGGTGGTGACATGAATGAGAATGTTGATAAACTGTTTTAAGATATTTCAGAAAAGGAAGATCAGGACATCTTGTATGTAAATACTACCATATCACAAGCTTCGTAAGAAGGATCTTGCATGGATTCTGTAATTCAGTACCTACCAAATACAGTCCTCAATGAATATTTCTAGATTGTATGTGTTAATGAATAATATAATATATCTCACGGCAGTTTAGGGATAACACGTAATTAGAAAATCCAAAATGTTAGCTTCTGAAACTAAAAGTTGACCTGCCTTAATTTGTCACTAAATTGATGAAGCATATTTTAAAGTTTATTCTAAAAAACATGCTATGTATTAGAAATATGATGGTTACGTCAAAACTTTGAAGTATTAGTTTCTACTCATTTCTCAAAATGGTCACTAACATACATTAAGGTCTTATGTTTCTTTGAATTCATTAATCATTGTTTTAATATCATTGTGACTTTGGCCAATCTTTTTATCAATGTGATTTTATGTGAAATAATTTTATGTTACATCATAGTTTATCATGTTGCTCATAAATAACAAATATTTTAAAACTTCAGCCCTGGCTGCTGCGGCTCCGTGGATTGAGTGTCGGCCTGCGAGCCAAGTGTTGCTGGTTCAATTCCCAGTCAAGGCACACAACTAGGTTGCACGTCAGGTCCCCAGTTAGGGGTGCAAGTGAGAGGCAACCATACAGTCATGTTTCTCTCCCTCTCTTTCTCATTTCCCCTCTCTCTAAAAACAAAATAAATAAACAAATAATTAATTAATTAATTTAAAAATATATTAATAAAACTTCAGAAAAAAATGAAGGCCCATAATAGTAAAATATAAGAATAAGAATAAGAATAATAATTTTTTTAAAACCTTGAATATTTCCAAAAGGGAAAATATTTCAAGCAGAGAGGAGCAAAATTTACAATAGCATGGTACTTTCCAGTAAATATATAGTTAGTTTTCAGAAAACATACAACAATATCTTTCATGTTTTGAAGGAAATTCAATCTTGAGTGACACATATGCAGTTTATAAATCCATGTTTTAGCCAGGCAACAGTTCATTTAATATATTTCTCATCAGTTATTTATTGGGATGATGCTTGAGACTACCTAGAAAGAAGAAAACCTGGGATTGATGGATAAAATGGGTTCCGGTTATCAGGGGAAGTTGTAGGGTGACTAATGCTGCAGGGTGAGGGGGAAAGAGCCCTGGAAACTCCTCCCTGCTTCCCACCATCCAAAGCATCACCCAGACAAATAATAGATCGAATATGATAAAACATTAAAATTAATCAGCAACCTCAAAAGACAATAACTTTATACTGTTGGCATAGAGAAAGATTAATAAACTAGGATACAAATGGAGCAACCATAAAGCAAGTAAAATCAATCAAATTATATTAAAGAAATAAAAACTTCTAGTCATAAAATGACATATGAAGTGATTGAAAATGCAATCCAGAATGGAAGTGATTACTTGTAACACATTTAAACAAATCTATCTAGAGAAGTTATTGTCAAACAATAAGAAATTTGTCAGGAAACCTAATTAAAAATATGAACAGAAAGTTAGATAGGCACTTTATAAAAACATAAATACAAACAGTCCAGACATATAAAAAGATGTTCAAATTTATTAATAACTAGAGAAATATATATCAAAACTAAAGTAAGATATCACAACTTGTCTACAGAGTATTTAGAACATATGAATTGAAGTGCTATATGTTAAGAATGAAGTAAAGTGCTAGAAATTTACATGTAATGTTGGAAATAGTATATATTGATATCTCCATAGTTGTAAACTATTTGGCAATAATATTGAAACTGGACTTATGACATTTACAGCAATATCTATTTTGAAAAAAATTGTTCCTGGCCAACAAATGGATAAGCATTATATTTAGAAATTAGGACTGATTACAGTCTGAGTAATTCCTCTTAGTTAAGACCACTGAGGGAGTTTTTATACCAGATGAAATGAATTCAAGAAAGTGGAAATATGATCATCTAAGCTGGCATAGTGTTAAATATAATAAAGGGATTTAACATTTCTATCAACAAATAAACTTGCCTAACACTCAGTCTATCCCATACCCAGGATGGTTTTGGCCTGCAACATCCTCTATTTTTATTTTTTGGTCAAATTTTTTACTCAAGTATAAATGCATTTTCTGTTCTCATGTATTAATTTGGTCAAAAGAAAATAAACACAAATCAACATTATAAATCCTACACCAGACCATTGAACAAGATTTAAGTCATAGATTTCCGAAGAGAGGTGCTGTAGAAGATGCTGTTGTATCACACCCATGTCCCTCATCATTTACCATTTATGAGTGCCCCAGCCCCACTATAAACTCTCTGCCTAAGGCATTCTTCTGGACACAAGAGCCTGCCATCTATGCCTGAGTATAGGGCAATCTGAAGATGTTGGTCAATTCACACCCCACTAGGGCCGCTCTCAGACAAGACCAATGGGTCTTGGTGAATAAATATCAACTTTTTAGTCCCTTCTGTCAGCAAAAACTGACTCAATGTTCTCTTTCAAACCATGTGGCTCTCTCCCTGCTTAATGGCTGCCACCTTATTTTTAAATCCCTGACCGCAGCCTGTGGTGTAGTGGGGATGGTGACCAGTCGTGGCCACTTGTAGAATTTTGCACAGGTCCCAAAAGCTTTTCATCACCGTTCTATTGTCAAAGCCTCTCCTATTTCCTTAGCGCCTTGGAAGACCATGGCTATTTACATATTAAGAAACTAGGTATCTCTCAGGAAAATGGCTGTGCTCCACTGAGTCCCATACCCCAAATTTTGGGGCTCTCTTTTTCCAACCAATAGCAACCTTACCATGTCTTCCAAGTGAAAGAGAACTGAACTTGTTTGGAAAAAATAGTCATGCTCTTATATATTCACTAAATTGTAGAGAAAATAGGATCCCTCCTCCCCACAAAAAAGCACCATTTAAACTAAGGGGAATCTAATAGTCCTTAACAAAATAAAATATTTTAAGAGAATTCAGGGGTGGGGGTGGGAGGTAATATGTAAAAAGCAGTGGTTAAATGGTACTACGAAGCATTTTAGAAAAAAATAATCTGATAGGTCTGTGGTGTTGAGTGTCACAGAGAATGCTATAAATGAGGGTCCTAGTCATCGGGATGTGGCAGATTCTTTTAGGGATTTGAATATATTCAAAAATTAAAGGACAAGTATCAAAAGATATTAACAAAAATGTGACAAGTTAAAGATACATTCATAAAAACATCATTCTAGCTCTTGTGGGAAAAAAAAGACTTGAAAGGAACAAAGGAGACAGTTATAGCAGAACAGGACAAAGAGTAGCTTTCAGCAGAATAATAACTAAGCATTTGATATAGGCTTAAATACAGTTTTGTAGTAAAACCACAGAAATTTCAAGATAGTTTAGATTTGGTTGTAAGACAAGTTATATCTGGTTGTAAGGTTAAGATATGATTTACAAGTTTCTGTAATTAATGAAATTGATGTCATTTACATAGATGGGGAAGATAAGTAAAAAGGTCAAATTTCACTCTGGAACTGTTGATTTTCTTATGCTAAACTGACGTCAGTGGAGATGTAGAAATAATGCTAGAAGCAAGAAAACCAGTTATAATTGCATTTTAAATAAGACATAATGAATGACCCACAATAGAAAGAGAGAAAACAGGCATTACTTTGGAGTAAGAATACACAGGACTCCATCATTTATTGAGTGTGGTTGATGAGAAAAATGTAGGTTCAAGAATGTCTTCCAAATTCCTCCCATAAGGATTTGAGTGGGCAAGTAAATACTCATAGCAAGTGGAAAACACTGTAAGAGAAGGCCTGACTGGTAGACTGTCTTAAATAGCATGAAGAAATGGCATCATGAGTTTCTTCTGGAAAAAAGCTTGGATGTCATAAAGCCTGTCATTACCTATTCATATTTTTACACTCCTATATCTCTGATAATCAATTTTGTGTAAGTGTAGGGGGGAAACAGTATCACATTTTAGTGCTATTGTTCTTTCCATTATAAAAAAGTTTCCAAGAATCAATTCTTGGAATCAGCCAAAAATGATTAAGGGAAATTGCTAGACAAGTGAAATTTACTGGTATTTGGAGATAGTGGGAAGCACTGAAAGAGAAAGGGAACAGAAATTTTTATGTATTCACTATAAGGAAATGGAAGATTTACAATAATCTCTTTACATAATAATATATAGATTTAGAGAGAATAAAACAGCTTTATGTGCTGATGTGAGGAAAATATATTTAAATATTTCAGAATAAATTTAATTTGATTCTATAAAATAAATACACTTAATCATTACATACAGCTGCCCACTGACTAGAAATATAATTTTCACTTTTTAAAAAAATGTCTAATTGATACTATAGAATCTTAAAAATTAATAAAATATATTTCTTCATTAGGTTACATTGACACTGTTGCTGAACGCTATAATAAAAAGTGAAAACAATACCCTCTTATCTGATAAAGCTCTGCCAACTTTAATGGATACGAGTGTTTGAAACTTAGCAGTTATATTTGATTCTTTCACCTACCATAGTTTTTTTCTGCATGCATACACACACATAGAGTAATTATTCTGCTTCAGCCAACTGTTATTAGTACTCTTAAATACAATGTTCCTATATACTTACCAGTAGACAGCCCTAGTGTTATGTTCCCCGAATTACAATGTAGTGGGAGACATGAATATTTAGTTAAGAAGTACACTTATGTATTATATTCAGTGATAGTTAAGTAACTTTTATATAAAAAGTGAACTTTTTTTTTCAGTTAAAGAAGATGTCATGAATACTACTTGATATCTTTGATATAAAGTACCAAAATACTTTTAGCAATTGAGATTTCATGTATTTGGAGGTATAATGTGTAATCATGTTTTTCTAACTTTTGTCAATGCAAGAAACTTTCGAACCTACAGAGACTTTTGTGAGTTTTTTTTAGCGAAACTGACGACAATGCTGGGAAGCAAAACCTCAAAGAATTGAGAAATGCTCTGGAGAATGGCAGTTTAGCACCTTATTTTATACATTAGAATCAAAGGAGGAGATATAAGGGTTTACATGAAATCTATTGGTGATAGATTAGGAAGGTGGGAAAAAGCAAAGTGGGTTAGGAGGAACCTCTGGGATTGGGTAAAAGGTAAAATGATAGCCATATACTATTTTTTTAACATAGGTGAGTAAAAGATAGTTAACAATTAACATGATAACAATAACAATGATGGGATTTGTGATCTCCCCCTGGTGCAGTGCCTGTATTTTGAGGGGTCCAGAAAAAGGAAATCTGACATCCCAAAGGTGTGTTATCATAGATGCAAAAAGACAATAGACAGGCTCAGTCAAGGTAAAGACTGATCTTTGTTAGGGAAAAATACCGGCCTTGGACATGACTACCTGCCATGACCTGCTTTTAGTTAGAAAGTTTTTAATTTCATACCATCCTGTGGGGTTGCCTTAGGTCTCTGAGTTTGTAAAACCACACACAGGCCTCCCCTGAGTATTTCAGGTTTAACATGTGGTTACTTTTCTTTCACATTTTATAATTGAAGTCATACACTTTTTATTCAAAAATTGATAATCAGAGGAAAAAGATTGTCTTACAAACTTACAGTGAAATCAAGTCATGAAAGCCTTTTTCTTGAAAAAAAATAAACAAATAAATAAGGAACTTACATGTGTTAGGTTTTATTTAATACTCCAAAATCCCTCAACATATCAAAACATTGTTGACTTACTTCTGAAGTACACAATGGGTCCCAGATGCTGCTTGACATATACAAACACATTTCTCTGAATGTAGCTGCTTACTTGAAACAGTTCTTATGACTTTTTATCTGGTTCTTACAAGGATTCATACACTTCTAAAGGTCAAATGCCTGTGAGCACCTTGGTTTCTGGTCAATATGCTTTCTCTTGAAAATATAAAGGGCAAACGGACTACTTGAAATGAATACTCTCCTTCCATTCCCAGCTGTGAGGTGAATATGCAATAATTAAAACATAAAGACTGCAGAAGCCGAGCTAATTTTTCTCATTGAAGACCTGCTGTTCAGACAGCATCTGGCCCTTATCATTCCAATACTATATAGCCACAATCTGGATACAAAATTCCCAGCAGCCATTGAGTTATAACTCTTATGATGAAGCAAAATTTACTAAGCTAATATCTGAGACTTGGCTACTTAGAGATGCACAGTTTTTATTTAAAATATCAAACTTTTAGGAAAGTGTAGAATATATTAACAATTCTGAATATCATACATAGTATGAATGTGAATTTTTTCTATTTTAATCAAAAAAAGATCAATGAGGATCAAATCTAGATTAGTACATTTTTAACCCCAATGAACTGTCAGAATATATGACCTGGAATGATCAAACATGTGAACATTCACAATTTTTTCTAGAAATGTATAAGCATTTGATACTCAGCTGTTGAAAAATATGATAAAAGGTCATATTTCCTCGAGGAAATACATATAATGCTTTAATATTTTTATACTAAGTGATCATGGATTCATGATTCTTTTTGAAGGGATCAAAATTCTGCCACCCTGAAGCTAATTTAGGGGGTATTGATTTTAAATTTTTTATTAAGAAACAAAAGACTCAAAGAACTTTTTATCCTCTTCCTTTTTCTCCCAAGAGATTAGACAGAGAAATGGCCAGGGAAGTCTTGCTCTGAGAAATCACCCTGAGACCGCTGTGGGAGCAGGCAACGGGTTTACTGAGGGGAAAAGGGGGGGAGAGGGGAGAGAGGAGAGGCAACTCCCAGACCAACTCAAGGGCCCATAGGAGTAAGGGGAGCAAGGGAATGGGGACCCCTGGTCCCCTTCATGGGCCCATAGGAGTCTCACCCACACTTCTGCAGGCACCTTTTTTATACTGGTCAACCACACATTTCAGTGAGGATGAATTTGCTTATCAACATATTCAATAGGTCATTTGCATCTCATTGCCTCCCCCCCACCCCCACACCCACACACACAACCACCAGGTTAGTTAACAAATACACCGGCTGGGGCTAAGTCCATTAACATATCCTCTGGAATGGGCTAGGTCCATCTGCATAACCTCTGGGAACCCCATCCAGGGCCAAGTTGAGTAGCAGATATCAAAAGTCCAGGTGTGCATTCTAGCTGCCTCCAGGTTCTGATAGAAACCTGCTTCTGGAAGGAGATTTTAGGATGCTCCCTTTAGACTAATTTGAATTAAGTATGTTAAACAGAGGGCTTCAGGCAGGTGCCTGTTAGCTAGATAATCTATGTCCCATTGTTCAGAGTCACCTGTGGGGATTTTCCTGCCATGGGTGTTCAGCTCTTCAACCACTGCCTGTAAACTGCTCATTCTCACTTCTGAAATCTACTGCTCTATTACCCTCCTTTTCTCCTTTGTCCAAAATGTCTTCTATACCTGTGGACGAAAAAGGAGCCACACACTAAACCTGACAAGCTCAGGGGAGGTCAGCATGATGGACCTTACAAATTCAGAGACCTAAAGTAACCACATAGGATAATCTCACATTAAAACATCCTAAGTAAAAATAAAAATAAAATAAAAAAAGAGGCAGAGCAGGTGTTCTGTCTTAGGTAGGTGGTATCTTCTTTGAAAAAGGTCAGTTGTTACTTTAACTGAGCTTGTCTATTGTCTTTTTGCATCTAAGATAGCATATTTTTGGAATGTCAGAGTAATCTCCTTTTCCCAGATCACTCAGGGTATAGCAGGGTACAGAGCATGGGTCCCTAAAAGTAGGGGAACACCCTGCGCGTGCACACACACACATTGTATAACAAAGGCAGATTAACAGCCTTGCCCCTGCAGTCCTGAAGGGAGGAGCTGTGGAAGAAGACTGCTACCCAGGGAAAATTGTGTGCGTGATTGTGAAAACCTGCTCTGCAGAAGGACTCATGACATAGCCAGTGGGGAAGCTCATACAGCGCCTGTGTGAGCTGCAGGGGCCAATGCCCACCCTGGCTGCCTGAGCATGGCTAGGAACTCTTACCCTAAGAGGGTCAAACACACTAGCAAGACGGCAAAAATAGAAGAGACTCATGCACCATAGGAAGAGCCAGATATTCCGCCGCAAAGGAAGTTCTGAGCTGAGCCTTTAAATTGGAGCACACTGAGAGACACTAGGTTGGTCTGTGGGTCTGGAGCTCAGTCTGTGGGTCTGTCTGTAGGACTGGCAGTCTGGAAGCCCACTGGAAACATCCTCAGCACCCCTCCCATGAAGACAGCGACAGAGCTGGTAGTGCTGCGGGGGTCCTGCCAGGCCAGGCACACAGACACTCTGTTGAGCTGATGGCTGGAGTAAAGGCAGCTCCAGGGGAGAGAAATGGATGCCGAAAGAAGGATGTAAATGCCCCATGGACATGGACAACGGGGTGTGGATTGACTGTGGGAGAAGGGGTGGGTGGGGTGGGGGGAAGCAATGGGAGAAAAAGTGGGACAACTGTAATAGAAAAACAATTAAAAAATTAGGACAAGTAAAAAAAAAATCTAAAAAAGAAGGACTCAGGCTGGTCCACGCAGACTCAGAAGAGGTGCTTGGAGCTGAACTGTGACAGGGCCCGCTGAGCTGCAGACTTCTGCATTTCTGAAGGACAGTACTTTTGAATGGCATGTTCTGAAACTGGTCTGGCTTGGCAGAGGAGGTCAGAGCTATTTATTTTCAGATATTCTTAAAGGGAATGGGACTTAATGGCTCACTCTCACTGCCTCCCTCTCTTGTACACTCTTGGTAAGGAGATGTCACTATCTTTGTATGGGGGCTGTTGGGACAGGACTTTGGAGCTTGGTGCAAAGTTTCTCTCTCTCTCTCTCTGGGCTTTTGGCATTTGGACATTCTGGGCCTCTGACTCTGCTCCCAGCATGGATGGGAGTGCTGTGGAACCAGGAAATGTGGGGGTACCTCAGGGGCTTAGACCACGCAGAGGATGGACACACACTCCTTGAGGTGGGGTCCCACACAGGGACACATGCCTTCTTGGCCTGTAGCATCTGAGACACCATGATCCGGTGTAGCATGGCACACCATTTCTGGACTGTGACATGGAGACTGAAAGCAGCGCACCCCAGGTCCTGAAGGAGAGACCTGCTTCAAGGGAATGGTGACCCTGACACCCACCTGTGCACTTTCCAGAGAGGGTGGGGATCTGTTTGCATGACTGGCTTAGGCACAGATAAGGAAATGGGGAACTTACGGGCAGGGGTTTGGCTCGTAGCCTTTTGAGGAGCAAGGGAAGCTCTGGGTCTCATGAGAGAGAAGGGCTTTGAGCAGTAGTGCTCTCTGTACTCCCAAGGTTGGAACCTTGTTAACAAAAATCTCTTCCCTCCAATGCAAATTATCAAGTCATATAAAAAGGAGCCAAGCAGCCAAGACCCAGTTTGCATGGTTACAGAGGCACAATCTCCCGCCAGAACAGACCACAGGGCCCCTCATTGTTATCTTGTCTCCCACAACCACATCTCCATGCTGTGCAGGTGTGTTGCTAACTACTCTGCACCCACCAAATGTAAAAGAAGTATTTCTCTCTTCATTTTACTTTTTACCCAATCTCAGAGATTTTTCTACTTTGTTTTCTTCCACCTCCCTAATCTTTTACCAATAAATGTTATGTACTCCACTTTATGCCTTCTCCTTGGATTGTAATGCATAAAATAAGGTGCCAAACCCATTCTGTGGAGCATTTTCTCAATCCATCGAGATTCTGCTTCTGGCAGTTGTTGTTGGTTTGGCTCAAATAAACTCAAAAAAATTTTTATAGGCTTGAACATTTCTTACCTCAAATGCTCAATGTTGCCTCACTGTCCTTGGAATTTTATGGAATGATCATGTCTATGTGAATTCCCCACACTCGTGTATTAAACTTTGATTTTGCTCCTGTTAATCTGTCCCTGGTAATTTGGTTATCAGCCCAGCCAGAAGAATTTATCAGGTGGTAGAAAAAGTATTAATATTATAATTAGCCCCCACAGTTTAAAGAGCTCTATTTCAAGATGCTTGAGGCTACTATAAATAAAATCTCAGGAAAGAAAGTTTTATTAAACTTCCAATGTAAAACACATTGGATAAAACATCTACTTTAGGGTACTCACTGAATTCTCAAAATAAACTAAAATTTAAAAAGCAAGATCAAGCGAAACAGGTTTTTCTGATTCTGATTTTGCTGCCAGTGAAAATGGGGACCTTGTGGGGTCGCAAGAAAATAATTACTAGGGATCCACTGGGGAGGATGTCTAGTGATAACATTTATTAGGGTGGAATTAGAAGATTGCCCTCAGGTTGTGGGGTCCAATCTCCATTCATCCCATGTGAAAGATTACAGCCTTGTCTTTATCAAGGCCATAAGAAAGGCCAATACTTTAAATTCTATGCCTTTGGTTCAGTCCATGCCTGCTCCTGTCTGGCTAGTATAGTCTATTCCTGGCTGTACTCTGGAAGGCTCTGCATTACTGTGCCCAGGCTTGTGTTTGGATCCTGACTTTGGAAACCACGTGGTGACTGGACTCTAGGCAGCTACTAGGGTCTTATGGTTGCTAGAGAGAGAGAAAAGTCAATGATTGGGCTAGAGCATGTTACACAGAGAGTGCTCTTTGTTAAGGTGGGATTATATTATCTCAGGTTTGGGAAGGACCAGACATCCTTTCATACTAACCAATCTATTCCCCAATCTTTTATAAAGCTCGGGTCCTCCCCTTAACCAAGCCTTTTTCTGGATCTTTTGGGGTTCTGTGTCCCTCATCCATCTGCTCCTTTTCCCAGGTTAAGCTCTACCCATTATGCTCACCATCATAGTTCCTACTAAACACACCTCACAGTAGAGGCACTTCTCCCTGCACCATCTTGGTTTCTAGTGAGCATGTGCCCAGTGAGGAATTTCTCCTGCTATTTTATCTTTTTTTTTTTTGGTAATCCTGGCTAATGACCAATAATGACTCTTCTTGCTTGTCATGGTGATTAGATCCTAATACAGCAGCCCCTTGGGGAGCCTATAACTAGAACTTCCTAGGAAGCAGGCTCAGTGTCAGATTCCGCTTTCTACTTGATTAGGCACCAGATGTCTGATTCTTTTTGCTCCCCCTCGTCCACCAATATCTAGCTACCTATGCTAACAATTTTACAATATGATTGAAAGGTAAGAAACGGGCAAACAACAGTAGCGATGTATTTTTTTCAGAAAACAGAAAGGAAAGGATGGATTTACTATACTTGGTTAATTCATTAAAATACTAAATGCCATCTCTAAAACATACACTAAACAATGTTCATATCATCTGCTGCCATCTTATATCTAGAAATCAGGTTTAAAATTAAGTATTTGTAGATTTGGTTTTTGGTCCTTATTAAATTTTTTTAATTGTCATTGGTATTTGATTCTAGTGAAGACTTGGTATTTCCATCATCTATGAAATTATATGCCTTAAATGTAATACATATCTTGTTTGTTTGTTTTTGAAAAACTTTGTCAAATAGACTGGCTTACATGACAGAACTATTTAGGGAATTTGATTTAATTATTTATGTCTTGACATAAGAAAACAGTGTTGTTCAAGAGTGAAACTCACAAAGGAATCAAAATGCATTTCTTAATGTGCAAATGATACAGAAATGCAATTCAAATAATTAATTATTATATTTATTTGGTTTATTATATTCATAAACTTTTCACCTAGAAATAAATCTATTGACATAAAGCACTTTTAATTGTTTTAGAAAGGAACATAATTTCTCTTAGTCAACAATAAAATCTGGTTTCAAATGCAAACCATATTAATTAAGCAAATAATTCACGTTTCCACAGAGCAGACCCGCTTATAGATTTTACTAAAGTATATTGAGCTATGAGCTAGAAATGCAATAAGGAAGTTTCTTATGTTTACATCATTATAGAATAGTTTTCTTCCCATCAAGACACCTTATTAACATCATGTCATCTTGATCTTTAATGAAACACACTGCATGTGATAAACAATCTCTTTGTTGTCTCCTGTACGTACTGCAAACATTTCAGACTCTAGGATCCTGGATAATTATTCTCCACTCTACTTGATCTCCTTATACTTGAACTATATTTCCACTTGGCTGGATTTGCATATAACCTTCATTTTAAACCATGTATAGGTTAAGGATGTTTCTTAAAGACCTGTAGAAGAGAAATAACAATTTAGTCAACTTAGTATATAAAGAATAAGTTGGAATCCTTCATTGCTTCAACTTCAAACATTGTGTTTCTATGATGTAACTGTTTTTTTAGAACTTCTTTTCTATAATAGGTATTTTTAGAATTTATGCTAACTTGTTTAATGTAGCATTTGTAAATCTTAAAACTGGATAAAAATAAAATAAAATATTTTATTTAACATAAAACTATACCTATTGGGAGCTAAATAATTACACAAGGAATAAAATAATGCATAAGAAAGTAAATTTTTGTAAAATTAAATCCTGGACTGTAGCTATGAGATTATCCAAACACACTTTTTATTATATGAATAAGTTGCATATAGGAGGTCTAGAAATGTTATATATTTTAACCTGACATGAAAACACATTTTACCATGGATAAAATATGTGTAAAATATTTTTAAGATAATCATTATTGGTGGTTTTTAGTTACTAGTGTCACTATAATCTGAGGTTGAATTTAGGATTAATATTAACATAACAATACCATTACTTACATGCCATGCGTAGACAGAGCTGATGAAGATGTATTTTTACCATAGTTTAAAGTCTCTTCCCTCTTACAAAATGATATTTTTGTGGTGTTATAGTAGCCTGCCTTTCACAAAACTTCACAACTTAATGAGAAACTTAAAAGACTTCTACATATTCCTGACAAGGTGGCAATTTCATACCACAGGTCTGTAAAGGAAGAGAATTGAATAGAGGAAGAAATGAGAAGGTGTAAGAGCCACAATGAAGGAGAATCTAACTCACCAGGAAGCAGATTCACTGTGCTGAAAGGATGATGGCCGAAGCAAATCCTTCCCAGCATCGGCTGACATGATGACGTGCCTTATTTCATGCTCCATTGAGAGAGAATGCAAGAGTTCAGTGTTAATGTTCATTGTCACTTTTTCCTCTCTCCTGCTGATTTTAGAGCCTTCATTACTGCGTGTAAATGCACTGCAGCATGCAAAGTAATATTCTGTGGGTCCTATTTTCTTCTGTCATTACTTGGCCTCTAAAATGGGTGCACAGCTTTGCTATATGAATTCAGTTCTCTATTCCATACTTCAAAAAATGATTGTAAATTGGCAACAAAAAAAATGTGCAAAATGACTTCATCTAGACAAAAATGCTGTAGAACAACAAAGTATTGCCAATATTAATGAATAAAGTTTTGTGATGAAAAGTGTAATATAGTGTAAAAAACATGGTCAGAAACATGGGTTCAAATGCAAGCATTCTGGTTCACTAATGATTTTACCTTTAGAGAGTGATCTTTCTTGTCCCAGGTTCATCATTTCTAAACTACAAATAGAAGTGCTTCCCTGAATGATTATTGGGAAGATTAGAAATAATGAATATTATTTACAATATAAGAGCCATGATGAGAGGTTCAGGTTTAAGAACAGAACTAATATGAGTGGTATACAATAATCAACTCATTACAGGGATTAAACCTTAACAGGCACAGAAACTGATAAAGAAGTGTATGAATTTAGCTCCTTATCCATTTGATTCTGGTCTGTCCATGTACCAGGAGATACAGCTACAATTTGTTTAGATTTTTAAACTTTTATGTTGAGCTTATTCATTGGCTTCCAGAACACATGGGTTTTTGTTTGTTTGTCACAGAGTCCTTTTACTCAACAGAAATGACTTACTGGTCACTGTATTAAAGGGCCTTCCATTCAGACTCTTAATTTGGTCTGTTACACAAGGCTAAGTTTTATACAACTTTTGTCAAATATTTTTCTCAATTTTATTTATTTTTTATTTTTAACTACAGTTGAAATTTTCAATATCAATGTTCTATTGTAATGTTTGCAATTGACAAGAAGTTGCCCTACAATTCTCTGGAATTTCTGGATCTTATTTTTATTGCAAGAGAGTTTTTCATCACAATACCTTTTTTATATATTTCATGAGTAAGACTCCAATTGCCCTTTACTCTTTATTTTCTCAAGAATGTTGTTATATCTAACAGTCTTGGAAGATACAGTGTCCTCCCTCCAGAAGAAAGTGTAGATATGCTTACTATCTTGGATAATGAAGATAAAGTCTCCTTGAGAGCAAAGGACAGGTATGTCCACTGTCTTTCATAAAATATGAGCTTCCCAAGCTATGATTTCTCTTCTATAATGCGACCCATTGCATGTGCCGATACCATCTGGCCCTCTTCCCAGAACACTGTGGGAATCATGCCTTAAGACACTGCCACAAAATGCTGACACCCTGGATGCTACTACTTCTATATCTTTGTCTCTGACCCAAAAGTCTCATTCTCTCTACAACATCACCCAATGAAATTGTGACAGGTTAATTAATTAGCTTGCAAGTAGTATATACTCTCAGACCCCTGAGAGTTATTAATATTTTTCTGTTACCTGCTTGCAAGCTGGACATATTTTTAGTGAGCTCATCTCTTTTGTGCACTCCATTGCCAGATGTAGCCAATGAAAAAAATCTCTCTATTAATATTCTGTTTTTCAATTTCTTGGCCTGAAGATGTCACAAAGTGACAGCTTTTTAAGTTGTCACAAAGTTTTACCAAATGATTTACAATAAATTATGCACTTTCTACCATCTGATCTGTTCCTCGCCACAGTCTCTGTGACCCCTGAAGCAATGTCATGCTTTGTTTCTGCTGTTGTTACCTCAGAAATTCACCTCCAGCACTGCCAGCTTCCCTCATCCACAAAGCTCGTTCCCAAGTCACCATCAATTTTGCATCTTCCAGAACGTCTTTAAAATTTTAAATTATCTCTTTCTCCTTGGTATTGTGTATATACTCTGTTTAAAATGTCATTTTAGTGGGATTTAAATAAGGAATTCATGATGAACACTTACATTTTTTATAAAGCTCTGTCATGACTTTTTTTTTCCTTTTCAACCTCTCTTTTCTTTCGGTTACAAAAAATTCTGATACAAGATTCTTGTTTTGGCTAATACTACTGAATAGAAAGGAGAATAATGTCTAATGGATGGAAACTGTCATATTTTAAAGTAACTTTCCAGCAGAAATGCTAGATTAAATTATAATTATTGATTGTGCAGAGCTTTTATAAAACTATGCCAAATTACACTTAATAGTAAATAAACTCTAGTATTTGCATGATACAATGCTAACCTCTCTTGGTTACTTGAAATTATATATTTTTTCAACTAGGTATTCACAATATTTGATTTTTTATTTAACTCTACATATTTCTCTTATTAAAAGTTTAGTTGTCATTTTCCTATTTATTTTAATTACAAATTCAAACCTTACATTGAAGATGTAATTAAAAATACAACTTCAAATATTCCAACCACTCCCACTTACAAATGCAATAATAAAACAAAACCAGAACTAAACAAGGTATTTTTAATTCTGATTGTGAGACTATCTAAAAGAAACTGGGACTTTAATTGCCCTTTCATGTAGCACCAGCAGCTTCTAAGCTTCATTTCCTATCTGTCATGATAAATCTTACAAGATCCACATCACAAACGTACGTGCCTTCCTGCAGCTGCTTTTAACTTCTGCACGGGGTTGGGGTGGGTTGATTTTATCAAATCTTAAGCCTAGTAGACTTTGCTGTTATAAAATACCTGCACACGTGGTATTGGCTCTCTTCACTCTAGATCTCCCCCAGAGAGCTCTCCTGCCCCGCCTGCTTGGGGATTTCCCTGCCTGTCCAATAAAAGCCTTGTTGATGCCAAAAAACGTGTGTCTAGGATCATGAGTTTTGACATCTTTACCTAACCTATGGAGAAAATTTGCCCAAACTACAGTGAGGTTGCTATAACACTGATAAATGTAGAAATAAGAGATTTATAATAAATCATTTTATATTATGAAATATACATATAGTGTATACATATGTATATACACATATATATGCATGCACATTTTACCATCATAAAGAATTTTGTTTATTATATAAACAACTAAATTGTCATAATCTATATATTTCATGCATCATAATTGCTTTATCTCTTCAACTGGATTCTTTTTAAATGGAGAAATATGTACTAGTTATTTTCATTCAATTAAAATAGAGAGATATGAATTAACTGCATTAGAACTATTTAAAATACATAAAAAGGGACATCTGTCTGAATAACACAATTTTCTAAACATGGAGTACTTGATTTGCTAATTTTTCATTATAAGCTTGATAATCAGCAAATATTTCTTTGTTCTTTGCATATAAATTATCTCACATTGTTAATTATTATTGTTATCTATTTTACTTGAAAGAAACTTCCAGATTATGCTTCAAACTGCTTTACCCACAAAAGTAACTTTCTAAATATTGATTGAACCTATAGCATGCCCAGCAATGTACAGCTACAGAATTTCTTTTTTCCAAATGTCAAAATCTTAGACTTTTACAGCTAAAATTAAACTTTTAATATTACCTGGTGAACCATCCCTTTATGTATTTTAAGTAGTTATAATGCAATTAACGAATCCATATCTCTCTAGTGAAGGCAAAAGTAAGACAATAATTTCCTAATTAAAGTGTGAGCATATGTCTTTCACATGCGTCTAAGGTCTTTATTACCTGGTGAATTCGGTCTGAAACATTCTACTTTTTATTATTCATGATTTGAGGCATATCCCAGCAACAACTCTCAAAATGTATGCAGATCTTTTCTCCACTTCTACTTTGTGAATTCATTCTAATAAATAAGGCCAGCAGTATGTACTGATGTTACTGTGAATTCCTTCCAAAGGCCATGTCCTAGAGAGAGGACCAGGAGAGAGGAGATAAAATGTGTCTCCTGGACATGGCCCTATCTAGTACTCACCTCTAAAGATGGAAATGTGGAGTGTATTCCTCCTGAGGGGTCCATCGTAAGGCCTACCTCTCAGGGGAACTTCATCATTGAGAAGCCCATGCACAGACATTGAGTCTTCCTGCACCTCTGCCTTTTATCACCCCAGAGCTCCCACTGTTAACAGACTTCAAACAATTGTGCATCACTGGCCTCTTGTTCTCTTTGGTTTTGTTCCTACAGTTTAGTGACCTGCATATTTTCTCCTGAATGTACTGGCTGTTTTGGCTGCTTTGATTTTTACCAGCTAACCTTAATGCCTTCTCTTGCTATTGAGATGCAGTCTAGAAGAATGATTAGAACAGAGGTTTCAGAGTCAGAAAATGTAGGTCCTAATCCCACTCACTCCAAGCTCTCTAAGCTTTTCTCCGCTTCCTTACTCATAAAATAGAGATAAAATTGTAAGCCTGGTTCTCAGGGTTGGCGTGACAACTGGGCGACATAATAAAGCACTTAGAAAAGAGCTGAGGCTCAGACTTAGCACTACATAAGTGTTAATGCATATTAAAATTTCTATAAGATGGTTTTCTCTATTATTTCTTCTGACAGACAATAATTCCACATTGAGATCTACATTTTCTCCTCTCTGTGATTTTTATATTATAAAATTTTCTCCTCTTAACCCTGGAATAGAACTTTCTTTATTGTCTGCCATCCAAAGCAGAAATCCAGTAGGGCATAGTTTATCCAAGCTGAAATTATTCTGGCTAAAATTAAAGAGAATGTTTGCTATTATATAGTAATGATAATGAACTGTTCTTTCTCTTCAGTGGTGGCGCAGAGGGTTGGGGCGTACGCGCTAAGAATGCTGACTGGGCCGAAAGTTGTTGACAATCGGAGGGTAAGTAATCTCTCTGTGCCTCCTGTGGGTGGTTCTATGGAGTTAACAAGCGTGTTCTTCACAGCGAACCCAACACCGTGCTGTCTTGGTTGGTCCGGAGACTTCCCTTGCCAGTAGAAGGTGTAGTTGGTTTCTCTGATAGTTCCATTGTCGGCCAACCGGGTCTCCTGTAGAGCCGCAATGTCGATGTTTAGTCGTGCCAGTTCCCTGTCGATGACAGCGGTTTTCCTGGCACCATTGATCCACGGAAGGTCTGCAGTAAGTCCGGGGCACATGGTCCTGATGGTCCTGATGTTCCAGCTAGCAAGGCGAAGAGCTGGAGGCTTCTTTCTTGTTGTTTGCTTGGAATTGCCTGGTGCGAGTGTTTTGTGGCCCACTTTTCAAGAGACGCCTCTCTGATCCCCACGCACCCAGTGGGGCAGGTGAGCCATGGCGAGACGGCACCTAATTGGCTGGGGGCTGCCCAGCTTGAGGCAGGCGGTAGCTGTCCAGTGAGGTGCGATGACCTCTCCCACCGTCAGAGGAGACCCCTGGCGCTCGTTTCCTTCGCCAATCGGATGAGCTCATAACCAGTAACTGTCTCCTCCCGTGTTAAGTCGACATCTTGCGATGACGCTGGAGTGTCCTCTCCAGTGAAGCTACAAAGCCTGGGCAGGGTGATATGGAGGGCCAGCTGTTGCCCATGCAGCAGACCCCCCCTCTCTTCGCAGCTGAAGGATCCAAGGGGAAAGACAGAGTCAATACAGCTTGGCTTCAGGTGCGCCGCAGGAGTTGCCGGTGTTGACTACAACGTCAAACCGCCTTAGGGACTCCGGCTCCGGATTTTCTGTCGGGGTTTACTCCCTTAGCCTTTCCCCTGAAGAGGTATGCCGCAAGGCAGCGGAGGTTTGGAGTCAGAGTTTCCCTTCTCCTTAGCCTTTCCCCTGAAGAGGTATGCTGCAAGGCAGCGGAGGTTTTTCGGAATCAGTTTTCCTTCTCTGATGTGCCCTGACTGGGAGATCGAACCAGCGACACTTAGCTCGCAGGCCGACGCTCAATCCACTGAGCCAAACCAGCCAGGGGGATGGCTCTCTGATAATGATGGGAAATACAAAGGGGAGCAACGTAGTTCCCAGTCCCCAAGAACTCAGGAATGGAGGATGAGTGCAAGGGGGCAAGGGAACCACTGAATGACAAATGCAAAGTGATGAGTCACACACAGGTCTATGCCATATACTGCTGGGATCTCAGGGAAGGGGGACAGATGAATCAAAGGACCACAGCAGATTCCTCAATGCCCAGGGCAAGAACATCAGCTGATCAGTGATGGAAGAACAACGAATCAGCTCTGCAGAGGCAGGTCAGGTTTTCTTCATAAAACATTCAATTAATTTGTGTTCCTCGGTGTTCACGGAACAGGGGTGGTAAGGACTAAAGCGAGAAAGACTCATTGTTTCCAACTCATATTTCTTCAAGTGCTTAGAACAAAAACTGCCCTGCCTGGTGAATCATATTATATGTAGATAATCTTATAATATGTAGAAATAGATTAAAATGTTTGCAGAGGAAGAATATTCACCACAATTTACTACCTTTAAAACATAAATTGGATCATATTACTTCCTTGCTTAATACCCTCCACGGGTTTGATCACTGTTCTCAGAGTAAAGCCCACATCCTTCCCGTAGCCCACCAGCGCTGCCCTTCATCTGCAGCCACATCTGCTGCTCTCACTCCAGCTCACTGAGCTTTGGTGGCCTTGAGCTTGGCTGTGTCCTCAGCCTGGAGCACTCTTCCTCCAGTGCTTCACAAGTCAGACTGTAGAAAGGAAAAGCCCCCCTGACAATGACACCAGCCCAGAGGGAAGCAATCTAAGCCAACAGGCCAGGACAGGTGGTTCCTGCTGATGTCACAGAGCACCCAGGCTGTCAGCTAGCTGCCTGACAGCAGAGACCACTGCCTGCTTCACCCCCTGCTGGGCCCTGGCATAGGAAACCTGCCCAGCATGCCCAGATCCTGCCCCTGGCCCATGCTGACCCAGGGGCCTTTTCCCTGTAAAACCACATTCCTAACTGTTGGGAGTTCCCGTGGTAAAGCCCACATATGTACTACATCACTGCACGCTTCTCAAACACAGTATGCTCAGCCCCAATTCTGTGCAATTCTGTGAGAAACAAAGTATCCAAAACATTTTTCTGGATCTAATCATCAAGTTTATTACAAAATTTGCAAACACCAAGAACTTTATGAAGAACCACCACAAACATGGGAGCAAAGGGGAGCATGGGAGGGGAGAAAGGCCCCAGGAGAACACAGTCCATGGAGATGCGGGATCCCCTCCTGGTGGGAGTCCCGTGCGGAGAACGCTGCGGCAGCTCACACATGTCCATCGTCCACCGGACCGGGTCCTGTCACCTGCACACACGGTGTGTACTTCTGGCACCGCTCTCACCCACAGCTGTGTGTGTCCTCCTCTGGATGCCGTGGGCCGTCCACAACTTTAAAACTTATGTTGGCGTGACTCTTTTCCTTCTGTGCCGCTGCTTGCAAGTGGACGGCCCACAGCACATACACTTTAAGAACCTCCTGAAGGCTCTGCGAACCGCCCCCCGCCAGCCCCGACTGGGGGCAGAGGGAGAGCCTGGGCTCCTGTCATCAGGCTGTGCAGCCTGGACACGGTTCTCATTGGTGGGTCCTTCTGGGGCTCCTGCAGTGTTGCTGGCACTGTCGTGGGGGGTGGTGGGGGAGCCACCATGGTCACACTGGAGGGCGGGGCTGGGGGTGGCCATCCTGGCCTGGGGGCTGGGTACGGAAGTGCTGGTCCTGGATGCGAGGCTGGTTTCTGGTGGGGGAACAGAGGTCCTCAACCCCAGGCCACTTGAGGGAAGGGCAGGGTCTTCTGGGGCTCCTGCAGTGTTGCTGGTGCTATCATGGCTGGGGGGGGTGGGGGAGCCACCAGGGTCACACTGGAGGGCGGGGCTGGGGGTGGCCATCCTGGCCTGGGAGCCAAGTAGGGAAGTGCTGTTCTTGGGCGCAAGGCTGGCTTCCGTTGGGGGAACAGTCGTCCTGGACCGCAGGCAGCTTGAGGGACCAGCAGGCTCTGCTGTATTCCCCCTGCTGCTGGAGACAGGGGAGGGGCAGGGCCTAACCCGGATGGTGCGGACCCTCATCCCGGTGGTCGTGGTTTTGAGAATTAAGTAAGTCCCCATGACCCTGTCGTATCTCCTTTGGGTCAATGACCTCTGGATCTCTTCTTTTGTAAACCCCATGTCTTCCATGATGCCTGTCACCTCGGGGTCAAGGTCACCCCAGGGCAGCTCACTGTAGGGCCTTAGTTCCTCCCCCCAGCCCATGTTGACCCAAGGGTCTTGTAGTATGTCTTCCAGGGAGGGCCTTTCCCTGGGGTTGAAAGTCAATAATTTTTGTAAAAGATTTTGACCTTCTTCGGATAAAAAGACTGGTACCCGGAACTTCCCACTCAGAATCTTATTCTTCACCTCCTTATATGTGTCCCCCTCAAATGGCAGAACCCCCACCATCATTCTATACAAAACTACCCCCAGACTCCAGACATCCACCTTCGGGCCGTCATAGCTCTCATGCCGGAGGATCTCTGGAGCCATATAGGGCGGGGTGCCACAAAAGCTGGTTAGTGTGTAGTCCAGAAATTCCCTAGCAAATCCAAAGTCTATTATTTTGAGGTTCCTCTCACCGTCTAGCAGAATGTTCTCTGGCTTCAGGTCCCGGTGGACGATTTTCTTCTGGTGACAGTACTCAACCGCCGATATGAGCTGCCGGAACATGGGTCGGGCTGCTGACTCGGTCCTGGGGCCGAGGTTTTCCAAGTATTCGAGTAAGTCCCCTCCGCTGACATGCTCCATGAAGAGGTAACTTTTTTCCTTGGTGGTAATCAGCTCAAATAACTGTGCAATATTTGGGTGATTTAATTGCTTATGACAATCAACTTCTTTATAATAATCACTGACAGAGCACTGAGTAATGGCTTTGACAGCCACCTCTGTCCCCGTTGGCAAGTGCGTGGCCAACCACACCTGGCCAAAGGACCCACTGCCAATGGTGCGCAGGAGCATGTAATCGCCAATGATGTGCTCCTGAAGGTCAGCGGTGGCTGCAAGGTCATTAGCCATGGTGGCTACAAGATGAGAACAAAAAGAAAACAAAAACAAAAAATTTAAAAAAAAATGAAAAAACAAATAAATAATAAAAGATAAAGAAAAACAAATAAGAAAAATTAAAAGAAAGAAAAATAATAAAGGAAAAGCAAGAAAATGCAAAACAATGGTAGAACACAAAACAGAACAGAACAAAGCTCGCAAGTCCTAGTCCAACAGGTCACCACAATCAGCTTCCTGGGCACTAACGGACAAAATCTCAGCCCCGCCAGCGCTGTATATATGGGATGGGCTTGCAGGTGTGTCACAGTGGTGCCTGTGAAGTCAGAGCAGGGTGTGGACCAGGCGTGGCTGGGGGTAAGCTACAGGGGTTTTCTTTTTGGTCTCACAGCCCTTTTTCTCTGGAATAAAAAAAAAAAAAAAGGACCCCCTCCCACCCAAAGAGCTTTTTGTTTATGTGGGATATTAAAGATTGTTATTTACTTTATTGGAAGTAAAAATCTGTACATTTCAACAATAAAATAAAATAAAATGAAAAGTCTTACTTATTCTCATGCTCTAGGTCACAGTTCAAATATCACCTGTTTAGAGAAAAATTTCCCTGACCTACCCATTCCTACCTGCCTCACCCAGACCACCACATTTGTCATCTTCATAGCACTGACCACAGGCACCTGGTTCTTGTTCACTGTCCGACCTTCCTGTGAAGGCAGGGGC
Source organism: Furipterus horrens (assembly GCF_987537825.1). Classification (NCBI taxonomy): domain Eukaryota; kingdom Metazoa; phylum Chordata; class Mammalia; order Chiroptera; family Furipteridae; genus Furipterus; species Furipterus horrens. Next base: position 18,065,092 of record NW_028327171.1, read on the forward strand.
ACGACTGTGGTCTTCCCCATTGTCTAGCATGGTGAGTGGCAACAAGATAAGTTTAATAAATAGAAGAGTTTGGTGTAACAAAAGGCTGTATGGCCAGCTACTTATTTAATCAAAGTGAATCATTTTTTAAAAATCTTTAAAAAAATAAAAATAAAAATAAAAATAAAAGAAGAAGAAGAAGATTCTAGAAAATTGTCCTCGTCCTCTTTATCCCCACCTTCCCCCACGGAGGACTCACCTGCTTCTGTGAAGTTAAATCCAAGCTCCTCTTTTCTCTTTTAGCCTCTAGAGGCACAAATCTATCCTTCCCAACAGGCCAAAGAAGGGAATTAGGATACCTAGGGTCTCCCAAGCTCAAAAAAGAGCCAGATGCCTTTCCATTCTGCCACTTGGGGTGTAAACCACAGCCCAGTGGACACCACAGACTCCTCAGTCTTCAAAGCTGTGTGATGAGCGTCTCCTGCCACCTGCCTGGCTCAAACAGGGCAACAGGGATGAGAGCTGAGGTCTCTTCAGCTTGATTGCTCTCAGGACAAAGCCCAATGGGGGTGGGAGGATGAGAATAAGGCTGGCAGTGCTCAACCCCCTCCTTGTGGCTCAGTCCACGATCAGGGCCCACCCTATTGGCTCAACTCCAAGCCAGGCTGCCCTCAGGCAAGATGAGTTTGACTCACAGCCCCTTTCTGAGACAGTGTTGTCAGAGCATGAGGATGGGATGGGGTTACAATTCTTATCCAGGGGTCTCTCTTCTCTCCGTAATGAGGTGCAGGGAGGGAGGAGGCGGTCTTGAGGAAACATCCTCACTTCTTCTTTCTCCAACCTCCCACATCAGATCCATTTGCAAGCCTGATGGCTTTACCTCCAAAACATTTCTTGACTCCACCACATCTCTTTCTGTCCATTTCTACCACCCTCATTCTAGCCACATTATTGCAATGGCCTCCTCCCCATCTCCCTGCCTTCACAGTTGACCTCGTACAACCCATTCTTAACACAATAGCCAGAGTAAGCTTTCTTTTTTGTGTGTATTAGATGCAAGTAGTGCCCTGGACCTTCTAGTCCTTTTTTTTTTTTTATTTAATTTATTTACTTTTAGAAAGAGGGGAAGAGAGGGAGAGAAACATCAATGTGTAAGGGATACATCCATCTGTTCCCTCTTACACACCCCCAGCCGGGGACTTGGCCCACAGCCCAGGCTGGGCTTTGAACTGGTGACCTTTCGGCTTGCAGGTCAGTGCTCAATCCACTGAGCCACATCAGCCAGGGCCCCACCCTCCAGTCTTCCTTTTTTTTTTTTTAAGTATATTTTATTGATTATGTTGTTACAGTAGTTCCAATTTTTTTCCCCTTTGTTCCCCTCTGCCCAGTACCCACCTTCCCTCCAACAATCCCATCCCCCTTAGTTCATGTCCATGGGTCATACATATAAGTTCTTTGGCTTCACCCTTTCCTATATTATTCTTAACTTCCCCCCTATCTATTTTGTACCAACCAATTATGCTTCTTAATCCCTGCACCATTTCCCATTTCTTCCCCTTCCCCCTCACAGCTTGAGAACCCTCCAAATCATCCCCATACCTATGATTCTGTTCTTATTCTGGTTTGCTTAGTTGGATTTTGTTTTTATTTTTTAGATTTAGTTGTTGATAGTTGTGAGTTTGTTGTCATTTTAGTGTTCATAGTTTTGATCTTCTTTTTATTAAGTAATTCCCTTTGACATTTCATATAATAATGGCTTCATGATGACGAACTCCTTTAGCTTTACCTTGTCTGGCAAGAACTTTATCGACCCTTCCATTCTAAATGATAGCTTTGCTGGATAGAGTAATCTTGGTTGCAGGTCCTTGCTTTTCACCACATTGGATGCTTGCCAGTCCCTTCTTGTCTGCAAAGTTTCTTTTGAGAAATCAGCTGATAGCCTTATAGGCACCTCTTTGCAGGTAACTCTCCGCTTCTCTCTTGCTGCTTCTAGGATTCTCTCTTTGTCTTCCACTTTTGGCATTTTAATCATGTTATGTCTTGGTGTGGTTACCTCTGGGTCCAGCTCACCTGGGACTCTCTGTGCTTCCTGGACTTATATGTCTATTTCCTTCCCAAAATTTGGGAAGTTTTCCTCCTTTATTTTTTCACACATAAGTTTTCAATTTCTTGCTTTTCCTCTTTTCCTTCTGGCATCCCTATGGTTTGGAAGTTTGCATGTTTAAAGTTGTCCCAGAGGTTCCTAAGCCTCTCCTCATTTTTTTCAATTCTTGTTTCCTCATTCTGTACTGGTTGACTGTTTTTTTCTTCCTTATGTTCCAAATCATTAATTTGAACCCTGGTTTTCTTCCTTTCACTATTGGTTTTGTGTGGATTTTCTTCCATTTCACTTAGCATAGCCTTCACTTCTTCTCTTATGCATTTGCTGTACTCAAGCATATCTGTCAAGCCTGTGAGCAACTTTATCAGCAGTGTTTGGAATTTTGCATCTGTTAGGTTGGTTATATCCTCATCTGTCAGGTTGGCTATCTCCTCGTCACTTAGTTCTCCCACTGGAACCTTGATCTGTTCCCCCTTTTGGGCCATACTTCTCTGTCTCCACATCTTGACAGGCTCCTGTGTTTGTTTGCCTCTGTGTCTTAGATGGAATTCCAGATTAAGCTTTCTAAATTATAAATCAGATCTCCTTTGCTTAAAACCCTCCTGAAGGCTTCTCATCACTATTCTCTACCACAGCCTATAAGGTCCAGTAGGATATGACCTTCACCTACCTCTTAAAATGCATGTCCTAATGGTCATCCCCAAATTCATCCCACTCCAGCTGCACTGGCTCTTTTTCCTTTTGCTTGTTTTGTTTTTGTTCCTTGACCCCCAGTCAGGCTTATTTCCATCCCAGGCTCTCCCCCTGCCTGGAACACTCACACATTATTGTATGGCTGGTCTTTCTTGTCACCCAGGTCTCAGCTCAAATATCAACTCCTCAGAGAGTCCTTCCTAATCCTCAATCTAAAAGGGTTTACCTCTGGTGACTTTCATTTACATCACCCAATTCTATTTTCTTCACAGGACTAACATCACCTGAAATTATTTTAAATATATGCTTTTCTGTCTACTGTAGGTCTCCCCCTACTAAGAATCTGAATCCATGAGCATCTTATTCTTAGTAAAGATGCTATCAATAAATATTAATAAGTTGTACACAATAAATAATAAATAAATTTCATTGAAATTGTGGCATATTATCTCACATTTTTTTATAATTCCATGCATCTGATGTAATCAATTGGCTCAAAAACATTGTCTAGACTTTCAAACATTTGAAACTATATTACCAAACAATTTTTTCTTGATATAAATTTGAATTCTTAAAATAAATTGACATAATCATCACTCGCTTTCTAAGTATATGGACATTCTTATGCTCTATTCTTACATATTTACAATTTTAATAATGCGCTTCTTAAAGTTACACAGATATTTCTTTTTTCAAATATTATTTTATATTTATTATGTCTCAGAATTTGGAAGCATTAATTCTGGCAGGAATATCACAGTGTTCTAATGATAAAAGTGTAGAAACTTAAAACAGCAAGGTAAATCTGAGGTTACCATTTGAATAGCAAAATAGCAAGAAACATCAAAGAAAATGTTGATTTTATTCAGCTTTTTGTTAAAATCCCCTTAAAATTTTTTAAACTGTTTTTTAAGTTTTATTTATTTATTTTTAGAGAGAGGGGAAGGGAGGGAGAGATAGAGGGAGAAAAACATCAATGTGTAGTTACTTCTTTCACGCCCCTAGCTAGGGTCCTGGCCTGTGACCCAGGCATGTGCCCTGACTGGGCATCAAACTGGTGACCCTTTGGTTTGCAGGTTGGCACTCAATCTACTGAGCCACACCAGCCAGGGCCCCCCGCTTATACATTTTTTAGGAAAATATTTAATGATTAATTTGTGCTTACTATTTTTGGAAAGGATATTCTTAACTTTGTTTTCTGATAAGCAATGCAACGTAAAATCAATATAAATGTTCTGAGAAAAAATTACATTTAATGCGGAATCCAAAAGTCTAAGAAATATATACCCACAGCAGACTATTTCAGTGACTGTACATTTTTAACCATAATTTGTCTGATACCTTTTTTTAAGCTCACAAATTAAGTGAAGAAACCAAAACTCAATATTTGATTTTCATATTTGAAATCCATAAAACAACAACAACAACAACAACAAAAAACCCACAGTATTTAAATCTCTGCATTTCCAATATAACTTAGTTCCTAAAATAATTTTGCTTCACTTTTACATGAGACAGAAGCTTCTTGGAAGACCCACGACTATGGCACCCACATGCATCACTTTCACACTGCTGTGGGTGCAGGTCTGACAAACACTCAGCAAACAGATGGCTAACCCTCTGAATGACATTATTCACACTGGGTAGGATGGCTTTCTGAGGATCACAATGTAGCACCTGCTCTGGTGTTATTCTTCTGAGGGCAGAGGAAATTCAGGATTTGGTGAGACTGACAATTGCAATAGCAGGCTTTTGTTTGTGGAGGGCCTTACAAGAAAGAAAATCGTTAATCAATAAGCAACAATTCCTCATTTTATAATGATCTTCACACTAAAGGCATAAAATTTAATTTGTGAAATTATTCATATATGTTTGCTTATTCACCGAAGAGAAGGACTTTATGTACATTTTGGTAAACTTCAGGGAACAATTTTTTCCATATGTACTAAAAAGCTAAATTGAATCAATTATACTGACATTTCAAATGAAAAATATATATACATATCACAATGTTTAATTTTATTCACATACACTTTCTACTAATTTTCCAATCATTTCAAATATCTTATTCTAATATTTCATGCCTGTACTACATAACTATTTTATGATCCAAAATTTCTTATTATTAAAGCACCCTTCAGATTAAATTATTTTCCTTCTTGTTCTTATATAACTCCATTTCTGATTAATCTTTTTAATATACAACTTTCCCCAATGAAATGTAAGCCTATTTACTCAGGATCCATGATCGGCTGTCAGTGAAAGATAGTCTTCCCCAAGGTTTTACTTCTGTACACTAATTGATGCTTATTCTGTTAGCATATTTTCAGTTAACTTTCTCAATGTCTTTATTTATTGTAAGTCTGTTTCCTGGCTATTTTTTTAGTCTTGACTCTTACTCAGATATATGACTGTACCATTATAAACAATATTACACCTAAAATAAGAACTGTCCCTAAAGATTTTGACCCTACACCGTGACAAAAGACTGAATATATTGACCATGCATTTAATGCACTTGTTTACTTCAGAAATACCATCAATAATTAGCATAAGTTTTCGTTATGCTTTGTTAGTAATGAAAACTTTTATTTCATGGTGTCTTCCAGATAAAAAAAGTATCCACTGAGTTTAGAAAGGTATTTTATTATGTGCATAGTTATAGTTTTATTTTTAAATTTTTAATTTAAAAATTTTAATTACTGTTGACATAGATATTATATTAAATTCAGGTATATAATATAGTAATTAGACATATAACTTATAAAGTTATAGTGTATATTTATAGCTTTAGACTTAAACTTCATAATATTTTAAATCATATTCATATTTTGATATTATGTACATAAGTAAAATGATAGAATGAGAAATAAATTTTCTATATACAGAAAGTTATAGAAATTAAATACAAATTTTATAAATATTTAAACTTAATGTCTAAAATATATAAGTCAAATCCTTAAATATATATGTCTGTCTACCCTGGAAGAAACAAATAGTATGTTGCTTTCACATTCTAAACACTTGAGGAAGTGCAAAGTGAGTTATTCACAGTCCAGACAAGGCGATGGTTGGCCTATCTGCAATTAAGTGACAAATTGGGAAAAATGTTGAATGTCACCTAAGTTCTACTGAAGTTCTTTAGCTCTTTCTCTTCAAGGATTTGATCTTTCAGTGCCATTTACATGCAATACATCAGGTAATTTTCAACTTAGCTTAAGGGCTATTTCTTTAAAAGTTAACTTTTCACTTTAATTACTATAAACTTATGATAGTAGTAGAAGAGTTATAAATGATATCACTCTTTCTATACAAGATTTAGGATAGTGAGATGTTTATTTTTAACAAGATGGGAGTGGACTCAATAGGAAATCACTGTACTTTGTAATTGATTGCATGTGCCTGAGGAACAGTTGGCTAGTATATGTGAAATTATGCTGTAAGGAATAACATAATGTGCTGAAATTTTCATACCACATTTCTCTGTGTTGGAGCAGTGCTTTCTGAGAAAAATTTTGATTCACCCTGGAGATCTTTTGTAGACATATCTCTGTATTATAGCATTTTATTTAACTCTGCTCTGGTTAGAGATTTTAGATTTCTTTAAGATTTACCAGTTGTGCTTTTTTTCTAGATTGATTATCAAAGCACATAGAGCTACCTTTAATTTTCAATGTTAATAATGAGATCTAATAATAGAACCTAATCTTACCTCAAGATGTCAAGTATTGAAAAAAAATGAGGGTCATCTTGAAAACATGGGCATGAGATTCTTCAAAATAGTGTATTTCATGGAGTAAGTGGTTTTTTCTTTAGAACGTACTCTGCTGATTTTAGTCTGATACTAGACTGTGTATTCATATTGATCTCAGCAATCTGTTCATAGTTTTTCACTTTTTGGAAAGATTTCAGTATATTTCCTACTGTGTGGGTGGGTGTTATTCATTAATATCTATGTTGCCAAGTGTTTTTTGTTGTTGTTTTCTGGAAAATAGACGTTTTCTTAAATTAATTTTAACTTTCACCTTTCCTCAAAAAGGCCAAGCCTATTCATAAGCAAAACCCTTCATATATATCAGGATTATGACTCTTCAAGTCTTTAAACTCAAGTGCCTAGGATATTCTAAGTTGGGTAGGTTTATCCCTCTTTTTTTTTTAAGTATTAGTTTCATTTAGATGTCAAATATCAGATTAAATTTACAAAAAATAATCTTTATCAAATATATAGGCCATCTCTTTAGCTACAGTTATTCAGACTACATTTTTATCTTATTAAAGGATTAATTACACAAGCATAAATTTTAGGGGCAATATAAAATACTTTCCTATGGTCCAAATATGTGACAGCTGCTGTATTTCTTTCCTTCATTAATTTTGGGATTGTATTTAAATGTGTCTAGAAAATTTAAAATGATTGATTATTAAACCCTCATGCTATTAATTATGCCTTTATCTTTTTAACGTTTATAACATTTATTTTAATGTAAGCATATCTCATTAGGAGAAAAAATTTACAGCAATATATATTATATGATTGCCTTCTATAACCCTTCTACTAACTAAGTTATGTCTATTAGTCTCTAACACCAAACCCTGATTGTTTCTTTTAATCAAATTAAATTTTTAACTACATATATATTTATTTCTTAGTGTGATATAATTTATACAGCCCACTAAACTCTAAGGTCCAGGAAAAGTAAATACTGTGTCTTTTTTATCACTCTATAACTAGCCCCTGAAACTCTAAAAAGAAGGCCAATAAGTAAGAACAGTCTAAGTATTGAACAAATACTACTGGTAGCATTGAATTTTCTTAAGCAACAGAGTGGAGCATGCTTTGAGATTAAAGTGTGAACCCCCCCAATAGGACAGGAAAGACAATCCATGAATCCAACTAAAGAGGCTAAAGAGGACAATTTGGAAGGCAGCTCTTAGCAGTACTCAAAACTTCAAACAAAAGAACAACAAGCAAATTCAATGAAAGGGTCCAACTGAAACACTGGTGGGGGAGTAGCAATAATGTAGGAGGTATCTGCAAGCAGGGGGCATCTGTCAATAATTAGTGTGAATATCTGATCATTGAGCTGTTCAGTTCTGGGTCAGGCAAAGTACTAGCAACCAGGAATGAGATTTAGAGAAACCAGTTAGGGATTAGTGTACCAGATGAATTCTTTTTTTCATAAAAGTTGAAGTAAAACCTCAAAGACTAAATATATTGTGATGATAACATAATGTTGACCAGCATAATTAAAGGACTATGTTTCCTTAAGTAGTAATTGAATTATTTTTTTACCTTTAATTTTCTTATGTTCTCATTGAGAGCTATTTATTTAGGGTAACTATTTTTGCTATCAACTATACTAGGCAAATGAATAAAGCAAATTAGACATCCTTTCTCAAATAAATGAAGTTACATTTAATGTATATTTTGCTTGATGATTTCATTATGCTTCCCTTTGTCTTTGACTTTCTCACTTTCCTTACATTGTTGCAGCAATTTTTCTTCGCTCTGCATCTCTGCATCCTCTACCAAACTCCTGATCATATTTGAAATAAAAATGCAGCTGTCTTCATCAATCTTTCATGGTATATATGGATTGAAAAATAAATTTCTAAGTACAAAAACTTATGACATTATTCGGCTTACGAGCTAAATCGAGACCTGCTTGTCATGATGTAGCTGTTTCCATTCCTATGCAAATTTTGCTTTGTTCTTAGTATTGACATTTTCTTCCATTTCACAGCTGGCAGAATTAAAACATAGACTAAAACATTCCAAGTAAACTCCCATTATATTAATGCAAAATCTCAAATTGTCCTAATTATAACTAGTAATATAATTAATCTACAAACAAATGTTAATGCCACTGTTAGTTTATAAAACATGTCCAGTGTTTCAATTTACATATCTTTTTTTGGGATTCTTTGTTTTTACATCTCTAAAATTATAACTGTTATGCTGAAATATAACCAAAGCCTCTGTGAAATAGCCACAGTGTCCATAAGGCATTAAAGATAAAATTTAAACTATTTAAGCTAGTATATGGCATTTATTTTCTTATTATGTTTGAAAACTATTCTAGAAGCTAGAATACTTATTCTGTGCTTTTATTAAAATTAGATGTTTATTATTCTTTTAAAATTGCAGTCCTGTATAGTTACAAAAGATTGAAACTAGTTTCTAGATTCAGGTGTTTGTATTTGGTATGACTGGGAAGTTTCTGTCAAAATAATGTACATTCAGATAAAAAATAATTATAACTACACATTTCAAAGTTGTCAACAGTCCTGGATATGTGAAGAAGCAAGTGCTTGGAGCATGTTCTGACTTTTAAACTTTTTAATATATCATTATACCATTTTACTGACATTGCAGCTCTCTTATCTGTGAATGCCCTCAATGATGTCATTAATGCACATTAAATTTAGTATTAACCTTGTCTTCACTACATACAATTTTATAAAGAATGATATTCCTATCTGTCAACTAATAGCACCGATAAACTTCACGCAGTGGCATAATTAATAGACCATAATATTGTAGAAGGTGACACTTCTCACTTTTTCAGAACTCCCAACTTGTAATTTGAAGGAAGAAGTGGGCTACTAGTACAAGATTTTGAGAGTAGTATCTAGTAGGCAGTTAACTGAAACAGCTTTCTTCCCCTTAACAGTAAAAAAAGGACTAATTATCCCTTTTTATAGACACAGTTGGAACCTGAACCCTAGAGACAGTGGGAGTAGTAAACCACCGTTACCATCTACTTTACCATCTGCACCTTAAAACTGTAGCTACCAAAATCAACAAACAAATGACCAAATCACGCTAAATTCATTATTCCAAGTTTTAAAACTGTTTATTAACATTCTTTAGTGATTCTGCGTATTTAAAATAAATATTCATTTTTAAAAATCAGATTTTAATTCATATATATTCTTAGAGAATTAGAACTTTTAAAACTAAATATTTAACAAGTAATAAATTTGTTTTAGTATTTTTAAAGAATTATTTTAAAAATCTTTATCTTTTACTGCCTTTCCTGGGACCATTTACTTTAGCTGAATAACTAAAGTTGTCTCTTCCAAAACTGAACCATTTAGAGTGTTTCTTGAAGTAAGTATGGTCCGCACCCTCTTTAAAATGAAAAACAAACATTACGATCAAATGTGCATTTATGTCTTGAGACACTCTCACCTTATTCAAGAAAGATAATTTTAACTATATTCATGAACACAAAAATTAATCTTAAGAAATTTTCACATAAACAAATATAGCCCCTGAGACTTTGAAGAAAGAGCATGTGTAGTTGTGTTTTTTGTTTGGGATAAAACAAATATAAATGTTAATCTACCCATACATAGTGTAAGCTTTAAAAATAAGGCAAATTCTGAAATGCAATGTGTTGTTTAATGATTATAGATATTACATATAAAATAATATGTAACCTGAAAACTCACAGGTTTCCAAATCCTAACTAAGCTGAGTTAAATATACAGGGGTTTTTCCTACTTAAAGTTAGAAGACTCTAAAGCAAGATTAGGCAAAAAGATAGGGTTTGTAAAACTGTGCAAATAAATAATTATTTAAATTTTCAAAACATTGTTTTATGCACCTCAAAATTCTAATGAGAACATTTCTTTATAGTCTGAAATTACATTTTTCCAAGACCTGTTTATAATTTTTGAAAATCACCATAAATTAACCTTTTCAAATATTAACTTTAGTATAAAATTCCCAGAAAATCCCTCCTCCACACTCTTTCAAATGTAAAATGATATTTATCATTCACTGGATATAATGTGACCTCTATTTCACTGATGTAAGATTAGAAACCATGCTTTCACTGAAAGCCATAATACCAGTTTTCTGTGCATGTTAACAATCGCCACCTTATACGAGGGCTGTATTCTCAGTGGGTGAGACAATGTGCCTCTGTTTTCCCATCTGCACCATCCTGCAAAGTGAAAACCCAGGGTACTTGTAGGGTCTCTCCAATTGCTGAAGATTTGACTCATTTTTTGCCCTCCTGCTGACTAGGTTACCAGTTAGAAATTGTTATTATTTTCTTTTCACTGAGAAAAATATATAAATACTAATGTTGCTGCTATGCCTACTAAACACTAGAGATGGGAAGAGATAGGATGTTCAGAAGAAGCAGGAAGTAGAAAAGAAAGACAAAGAAAGGAACAGTAGGGGGAGTAAGAGGAGGTGCAAACCTGGCTAATATGTAGGCAATATTGACCAAGTCACATTACACATGATGCTGGAAAACAATATCTGGGCCAGTCTGAGAGCACGTTTCCCTGGAATAGAAATGAAAGTTCAAAGAACATTGTGAAGACAATGCATATCTATTGATATTTGCTAACTGTCTGGCCGGTTCCTTATTTAGTTTGTTGATTAGTTGCCTAATTGGTTAATGTGCTGATTAAAAGGCCTTTGGGTACATGCCATTTCATGAGCAGGTGAATCTTTTGTGGTCTCCAGTATATTTGAATGTCTTCAGATAGGATTGTGTCTGCCTAAGAGATCTATGGGGCATTTTATACTAACTGTGCTTTTAAAAAATCAAATCAATCATTCAACTTATTTTTACAAGTCACATTTTAATATTTGAGAAAAATACAAAAGGTAACCTTGAAGAGAGCTATGTCATCAAGATGGCAACACAGTCATTTCCAGCTTTGCTCCCCTCACTGGAACAGCTAACTATGGGTAGAATAGACAGACACTACTAGAAAATCTTTGAGCGTAAAGGCTGAAGTATCTCTCTGCACAAAGACCAAGCCGAACCTTATTAGGATGATGTATGTCAAATGAACATATTGTGGTAATCTTTCCATAAAGAATGTAAATCAGGTCATATGCTATACACTCTAAACTTATACAGTGCTGTATGTCAGCTATATCTCAATAAAACTAGGAGGAGGGAAGCTAATCCATTGAAATAATACTGAATCTACCATGAGCTGGCAATTTCCAAATGCAGAAATCAAAGTCTAGTTAGTTACCTTCTTCCCTGGAATACTTAGCTCCAGCAGGCTGTAATCCACTAGTTTGCTATCTCTAGTGAAAAAGTGTTCCTTTTTTCTAAAATCATAAGATGATTTGTTAGGCCTGGTGTAAATCATACATCTTCCTGTGATCACCTGTGTGGTCAGCACAACCCAAAACACATGGACTAACTGTAAAGGACTTGGGCGGGGGGTGTCACTGAAAGGAATACTCACATTATGTACCAAAAAAAAAAAAAAAAATAGATGCTGGTTATGGGAAAGTACAGATACAGCTGCCTACAGACACAAAAGGTAGCATGCTCATGTGGAAGGGACAAAGGGCAACTGTGTCTTCATGACACTTGTAGAGGTGATATCTGGACCTCTGCTCCAGTTTTCTCAGTTAATATTCAAACTTCATCTAATTTGGCTTCAATGTTTTATATTGCAGATTAATTTAAACATGCCCAAGTCACCTAAAAGGGAAAGAACAAAGTACCATAAATGGCTTGCCTGTCCAAAGTTAATATTATCCTGCTGGACTAGTGTGGTAGGAGAGCTGAATGGACCACTGAACCTAAAGGGCATCAGTTGGGTTACTCTCTTCTTTGGAAGTGAAATAATGTCAGGCAGTCAGTGATGTCAGAAAGTCAGTGTAGTAACGGAGTATAATTTCTTGAGATTAGAAATCTTATGGAGAGAGAGGGGAAAAAACAGAGAGAAGAGATAACTCTTTAGATGCCATCCTTGAGAAGATGATAAAGATGGAGTTAAGTGTTGATCTTATATTGGAGCAAGATATTTAATGAAAAGAAACAGTGGAACCAATACATTGCGTAGATTCATCTCGTAGGATAGTTGTGATGGTGGAAGATTTTGGAAGCAATCTTCTGTGTCTTTTTCTTTTCTCGGTGTAAAGGGAAGCAAAGCAATCAGATGGAGAATTTGGGGCAGGTTTGGAGGTTTGAGAACAGGCCAAGCATGGAAGCAGGTGACTAGGAGACAATGAGAAGACGTGCACTGGGGGATGCAGTACCATATGCAGGAGCTACAATGGGCCACTTGATGCAAATGGCCATGAAGGTCCAAGTGAGACCAGACAGACTTGTTTGTCTATAGAGAAATAAGAGAAATGTTGTATTATTTCCACATAAATTAAAGGAAGGAATAAAAAGAGAAATTCAATGATTTAGCTACAGTGCTTAAAGATAAACTACCATGTTTCTCTGAAAATAAGACAGTGTCTTATATTAATTTTTGCTCCTAAAGACGTGCTATGTCTTATTTTCAGGGGGTGTCTTATTTTTCCATGAACAAGAATTCACGTTTATTGTTGAACAAAAAATTAACATTTATTAATATACTGTAGTCATGTCATCACAAACACCAGCATAACCAGCCAAACTCTGAATTCCATCAAGAATTTCTTGTGACTCTATTTCCGTGTACAGCAAACGCAGCGGCGGGCCTCTTCCAGCTCCCCCGTGCACAACGGTCCTCGGAGCAGCTGCTGCAGGGTTCTCCCTTTCATGTTCTCCGGGCAGCAGATGCCTCCCGCACAAGGTAAGACCCATCTAAATGATCTGCTGATGCTAATGCATGGCGTGGGGGGAGCTGTAGCAACGCTGCCACTAGGTCTTATTTTCAGGGGAGGCCTTATATTTCTAAGCTTGAAAAAATTTGCACTAGGTCTTATTTTCGGGGGATGTCTTATTTTCGGGGAAGCAGGGTATGCGTTTTAACCTGTGTGAGAAGAAAGTAAGAAAAAGACTCTCAATGAAAATGTCGCAGGATCATTGAAGTGTAGGTATTGGTAAAGTCTGAAAGAGTTGATATTCTAGAAAAACATTGTAGAAAAAGAGGAGGTGTTCAGAAAGTGAATGCATATGTTGATCCTGAGGTTGGTAGAGAATTGTAGTTATTGCTAATAACAATGCCTAGGGCAGAGAAAGAACTGGAGATAGACCAATAGACTGATCTAGACTGGAGATCACGATAATTGGAGGAAAAGAAGGCAAGACACTGAGAACCCAAGCAATTTGAAAGACATCGATATGGACATACAAGATAGAAAATAGCAATGACTCAAGTACAAAATGTTTAAGAAAGCCATGGAGTCTGTTTGTGGGTGGTAGAAGGGGGATCCCTAGGTAGTGGGATGATGACTGCAACAAGGAAGAATATTGGCTTGTATCATTAGATGATTTGAGATTCAAAGCAGGAAAAGCAGGAGAAAAGACAACAGGCCTGGATATACAATAAGGAGTAAGAAATTTTTCTTCCTCTTCAAGGCATATGGTATTAGGAACATGGGAGAAAAGCACCACTATTTGAGACAACTCCAAGAGAAGTAAGTGTTCTCAGCAGAGCCAAGATTCTATTAGAGCAGAAAGTTAAGTAATTATATGATATAATTGTATTGGCAGCCGTCCGTCTCGAGAGACGATGGTGTAGCTTCTTAAGAGTCTATCTGCACCGCCGAGAATGGCTGTGCAGTCCGACTCGGGAGTGACACGGTATCTGTCTCCTCCCGTGTTAAATCGACATCTTGCGATGACGCTGGAGTGTCCTCTCCAGTGAAGCTGAAGCTACAGAGCCTGGGCAGGGTGATATGGAGGGTCTGCTGTTGCCCATGCAGCAGACCCCCCCTCTCTTCGCAGCTGAAGGGTCTAAGGGAAAGACGGAGTCAATACAGCTTGGCTTCAGGTGCGCCGCAGGAGTTGCCGGTGTTGACTACAACGTCAAACCGCCTTAGGGACTCCGGCTCCGGATTTTCTGTCGGGGTTTACTCCCTTAGCCTTTCCCCTGAAGAGGTATGCCGCAAGGCAGCGGAGGTTTTTTGGAGTCAGAGTTTTCCTTCTCTGATGTGCCCTGACTGGAAGATCGAACCAGCGACACTTAGCTCGCAGGCCGACGCTCAGTCCACTGAGCCAAACCAGCCAGGGTTTGATATAATATACATGGGACTATCATTTATGCATTTGAAACACTTAGCTTCTGAATTGATTTCTCCATTTCAGGGGGTTTTAGTACTTTTCATCAGGGGAAAAACTATTATTACAGGGTTAGTGCCAAGTCTATGAAAATGAAGGAGATACGTAGGTGTCAGTATCTAAGCTTATAAAAATATTGTTTTGTAATAATCTCTTTTTCACATTTTTGAAAAATAAATTGTTCATGAGTCATTAATAAACTGCTCTCTTTTAATTAAGGAATTTGAAAACTAGTTGAACAGCAAGAAATAGAAATGAAACCTCACGTAGACCCATCCTCTGTCATTTGCAGGTGGAAAGGTGGCAATAAATTTAAATGTTTATGAAATTTTAGATTTGGGTGTTAACTTATTATCAACATGCTTTCAGATTAGGAGAATCAAACCTTAATTACATATTTTCTCTCTTTTAATTTCATCAATAAATACAGTTCTTGGAAATTCTAGAATAATCACCATTACTTTCTTTTATCTAGTTTAAATAAATACCTTAACTTTCCTGAAATAATATCAAGTCTGAAAATAATATATTTTATAAATACCAATGTTTAGTAATGTTAGTAGAATTATTTTGTCTATCTTATATTTGTTTAACAAAAATAAAAAATATTATTTAGCAATGCATTCAACAATTAAGTTTAATTTCTTATTTCCTGTACAGATTATTGAACCACTTATTATTTGTTTCCTTTAAACAGATTCTTTTTTTAGGAAAATCAGATAATTCTGCAGGACATTGACACACAACTTTCTTTCCTGTAAACTAAGCACTTAGTGACCCATATAATTATCTCAAAATGTTTTAAACAACCACCTATAAAAAATAGATAAATAATGGTCTGTGCATTATCCTTGTCAGAGAGGTTGTTAGACATGAAACAAATTAGAATGAAAAAAAATACAAAATGTAATAGTTTTTCTATAATTGTAAATGGAGGGCAGTACCCTACCTGTCTAGGAAGCTGAACCAATCAATCTGTGTGTCTTTGAAATTATGGATGCTGTTCAGGTTTTAGCACTAATATTTCTGACTCAGGGTTATGTAACTATAATGATTGTCTTTGGTAATAAATGCATCCATAAATACAATTACTCCTTGAATATTAAAATTAATTTATAGTTATTCTAAGTCATTGTGTAAGAGAGCTTCTGTTGAATGTTTCTTGTGTGTGTGTGTCTATGTGTGTGTGTTTGTTTTTTTTTTTCAGAACAACCCACATGAGATCAATTCAATACAGTAATTGCATACTGAGTATCAGTTTTGTTCAAATCACTGGATACAGCGGGGTAACAAAAAGTCTACGAAAACATGTTCATTCTACATAGGAGCTGAAAATCCTTCCCAGGACATAAGAATTACTTGTGGTGTTGTTGTATCAGAATTTCCATGTTTTATATGTTTATATTTTAATCACTTGGTGCCTTTTATATGCATGTTTCAGTCATCTCTCATTCCATCTTTTCTTAAAGAATTTATTTATTTATTTTTAGAGAGAGTAGAAAGGAGGGATAAAGAGAGAGAGAGAAACATCTGTGTGAGAGAGAAACATCAATCCATTGCATCTCCCATGCACCCCAATTAGGGACCAGGCCCTTGCAACACAGGCATGTGCCCTGACCAGGAATAGAACCAGTGACCTTTCACTTTGTAAGACAATGCCCAACTAACTAACTGATCCATACCGGCCAGGGCTCATCCTAGAAATTTTGAGAGCAGGAATCATTTTTGTTCCTGCTTTGTGTCTTCAACCACACCTAGAACTGTCTTGCACATAAAACAAGGAATATTCACCTTATAAATAGTTCAACATGTTTCAGTGAATGAAAAATAATGTGGTTTAGACTCCTCCAAAAGTACATTATGAGATCAATACAACACACCAGAGGTTTATTGGGGAAACTCATTGGATTAACACCTATGAAAGAAAAGGGGAGGAAGCAGGATTAGATGGGGATGGGAGTGCTGTTCTGGGATGCAGTCTCAATGATGGGCTCAGCACTTGATCTACAAGGAACTGTTGCCATAGTTGTCTGAATTTGGAACAATGGAGCTGGGTGTTTTATCAGCATTTAGTCACTGATGAGGTCTGCAGGGTGTTTATGGCATGGTTTTGCTCTTCAGATGAAGCAATCCTCAAAGTTGGATGACAGCTGAAGGCTGTCTGTGGTTCCACTCCCAGCAGCTGTAAGTGTGTTATTTATCCCTAGGGGTTCTAGGTGATGCATCACAGCACGCACACCAATAAATAGCATGTATCATAGACTCATCATATCTTCAGCATTCTAAGAGATACACAGTGTGGTGAGGAGTCCACGGAAAGAAAGGTACAGATAAAAATGTTAAGAAAGGCTTCCTGAGGCATTTTTGTACTAGAGTTATATGTTTCTATGCTCAAAATGCCTGTTGAATAATAGGCATGAAGACAATGGGTGCATACCACAGAGAGCATAGCTTGACTAAATAAATGACATAAGTAAAGCACAAAAAATGGAAATGAAGAGGCAAACAAAAGTGTTTATTTGATGATTAAAGGATATTTTAGGGGGCAATCAGTAAACATAAACAAGGGTTATATTGTGGGGATAGCTGATTTTCAGATCTATTTATTTCCCTTTCATTTTATTTTTCTCATTAATGTAATGGAATATCAGTTTTATTGCCCTCATTTCTTTATAATATTTGGAGATCAATAGACCATAAATAATAATTAAGTAAATATCTTGTAAATGAGAATGGCAGTAATTAGAGTCAAAGAAAAATAGAAAGAAGGCAAGAGATGTTACAGAGGTGGAACATACCTTGGTAGTTTTTGTACATTTTTGAAAATCGGAAGTGCATTTGAACAAGATTTCTAATTTGGGTGTTAGAGAACACTGATAATGTTGGTAGAATACTAATATCAGGACTCAGGTCCCAAGTCCAATTTCCAGAAGTCACACTTTCTCCTGAGGCTGCAACTGCTTCCAATTCTAATCAGATTTCAGGGAACTGTTGGGTCCGGTGGGACTAGAGCTGAGTCAGAACGTCATTAGTAACCCAGTGAGCCCGAGCCGAGCAGGACTCTGCTAAGAGCTTAACTTCTAGACTGTTAAATAAATTGCTAAGTCTCCACATGAACTTCCTCCTTGTTATGCTGGGTTCCTCCTCACAATTTAGATCTTCTCCTCCATCTTCATTCCCATTTTGAATCTTTTTACTCCTTACAGACTTCCCACAAATTCCTGATTTCTAAACCATTACTCAATGTTTTGGGAATCCATATAACTTGATAATAACTTCTCAGCTGAAACCTGTCCAAAATAGCTCCTTGGCTAATAGAATCATGCAGGTAGGGAGATGAAGATGACTCACCTGCCTTTCAGCTGAGGTAGCCTCATTTAAAGAGAAATCTCATTTTTTTTAAAATGAATGTGGCTTCTTCACCATTTTCCAAATACACTATTCTTCCTCTCTTCTGTGCATCTCATGAGTTATTTCTTCTACCAAAAGCTTTTCTCCTTTTTACATTTTACATTCTGGCTTCTTCTCACTCCTTGTTTACCTGAATTGTTTATACCATTCAAACTTTAACTTTGATGAAAGTTCCTTTTGAAACTGTTGCCTTACATCCTAGAGTTAGATTTCCTTTCTTTATGGCTGAGAATACTACTCAGAAATTAATTGAATTTTTCTTTTTTCTGAGTGTTTTTACTTATTGATTTTTTTAAAAAACTATGAAAAAAGGAAGACAACTTCATATGAACACGCTTCTACAGCAATATCAACAATAATATCTTGACTCCCTGAGGATAATATACAAATCTGTGAATTAAAATTTTGTTATGAACTGATGTCCTCCTTTAACTATGATTTGAGCTAGAGAAACCCAGCCACTTGCCCATCTAAGCCCTGACCCCTCTGCTGGAGGGAACTGGAGGTTTGCATGACCACAGGCTACACCATGAAGAGATGGCACAGAACTTCTCATCCTACTTAGGTTCTAGGGTTTTATGGTGAACTTGGTTTCTCTGTTTGCATCAAGGATCTCCCATGAAAATAACTGATGGGTGTTTCACACTACATATTGTCCAGGACATTTGCATGTGTTGTGGCAGTTACAAAGTACAGAAATGAAAGACTCAGCACTAATGGGTGACATGATGTTCTGATGCCCAGGAACACAGTGAGAACAGAGGAAAAAGATTTCTCTGGAAGACTGCTGGGGAGCTGTTCAGTGGGTAAGAATGCTCTAAATGTCCTCCTAAGATGGAATGGGGGAAAGAAGCCTGTCCTAAGCTGAGAGCCTGGGATGCAGGCTGATAATTCACAAGATGTAGCCTCCTAGCATGCCTGTCTGGTCACATTAGAACTCTGCTCATTGGTGGTAGTTTCCAGCGTTCTCTTGTGGTGGTTGGGGGAGAGGCCAAGCCACTGAGATATTGAGCTTGTGACTCCAGGGGGCTGGGATAGGTAGATACTTACCAGCCAGGATCCAATCTTAGGAAGGGCTTATATCAGAGGGAGGGGTTGTGGGTGTAGGGGTGTCACACAACAGAGCCTAGAGATTCAGGGGAGGATGCCTTCCAACTCCCTGATGCATTGAGGACGTCTCAGGGCCTGCTGGGCAGAGGTTTGCCCACCTAGAGCAAGGCTGGTTAGATTAAACTCCTTGGGCATTCTCAGTCACCATGACATAAGTAAGGAACAAATCTTGCCCCATAAAATTACTATTATTCTCTGACAGTCAGGCTTTAAGAAAGGCCTTTAAAGAGTCATTTTATGTATTATAAAACAAGGACCATCAAGCGGTTAGTGTAAAGAGCAGAAGCTAAAATAATCAGGGTTCAGCAACCCCATATGTGATGAGGAACCACTTCTTCCAGTGTTGGGATAGCTGCTCCCCCTTGCTGCAGGCAGTACAGGTAAGATAAAAGCCAGAAAATGGCTCAGTCTCCAGAGCCAGAAGTCTGTGCAGGCAGAAAGAGGGAGCCTGGAACCTCTGGCCTTGGCAGGACCTACAATGGGTTTGGTGACATTAAGTGGCTATTTCTTGGTTCCTAAATCACACCTTGTTTTCCTGAACCAGGTCCCTTGATAAGACTGAAATATCTCCTGAATGAGTCCTGAGGCTAATTAAATATTCCTTTCATTCTTCCTTGAATTTGCCTAGGACTCACCTAGAGCTCATAGTTCCATTAACCATAGTCTTACAGATCCCTTTAAAGTCCACAGCCTCATTGAAAACTGCAAACTGACACCCTTGTTTGTTCCTTATCTTAGGGGGAAAGCTTTTCGTTTTTGCCAATTGAGTTTGGTGGTGGCTGCAGATTTCTCGTATATGGCCTCGTATTATGTTGAGGTATGATCACTCTATCCCCACTTTGTTGAGCATTTTTATCATAAATAGGTGCTGTACTCTATCAAATGCTTTTTCAGCATCAATTGATAAAATCATATGGTTTTTATCTTTCATTTTGTGTATTTTGTGGATTAGTTTATTGATTTGCAGCCATTGCACCATCCTTGCATCCCTGGGATGGATCCCACTTGATCATGGTGTATGATCTTTTTAATGTATTGCTGGATCCAGTTTGCCAATATTTTGTTGAGGATTTTAACATCTATGTTCAACAGAAATATTGGCCTGCAGTTTCCTTTCTTTGTAGTGTCTTTACCTTGTTTTGGAAAAGGATCATACTGGCCTCATAAAAAGAGTTTGGGAGTCTTCTCTCTTTTTGAATTTTCTGGAATAGTTCAAGGAGGATAGGAGTTAGCTCTTCTTTAAATATTTGGTAAAATTCACTTGTGAACCCATCCAGGCCAGGGCTTTTGTGTGCTGGGAGCTTTTTGACTACTGCTTCAATTTCACTAGTTGTTATTGATCTATTCAAGCTTTCTGTAATAGACAAGTGCTGGAAATAACCTAAGTGCTCATCAGTAAATATGTGGATCAAAAAACTGTGGTACATTTACATAATGGAATACTACACAGAAGAAAGAAAGAAGGAACTCCTACCTTTAGCAACAGCATGAATAAAACTGGAGAGTATTAACTATGTGAAATAAGCCAGGTGACAATAGACAAATACCATATGATCTCTCCTATAACTGGAAATTAATGAACAAAACAAATAAACAAACAAAATAGAACCAGAGGGGGATAAAGGGGCAAAAAAGGGGAAAGATCTAGTCAAGGAACAGATATAAATGACCTATGGATATGGACAAGAGGATGGGGACTGACTGTGGGAGCTGAGGGTGGGAATTGGGACAACTGTAATGGAACAACAATAAAGGGGAAAAAAAGAAGAGAATAAAACTGCAAACTGAGACTCCTTTTCTCTTTGGGTATTGGTCCAGCCCACTTCTGATATGAGGCAGAACTTTATGGAATAATTGCAGCTGCTATATTAGATTCCATTGTTTGAACAAATGAACACATCTTAAGCTTCCTGGTATGCAGCTGTTGACTCAGCAAAATGTTTCTTTCTCCATAGTTGTCGATAAGAGCCGTTAGAACCCATTTGTTGTCAGATTGGCAATACTGTCTGTCTCATCTCAAGGGTACGTCAAGTCTCCAACCTTAAGTAACAATTTAGTTCCCATGGATCTTGATCACTTTTCCTTCCGTAAGATATCACACTGGTACATTCCGTTGATGGCATTATACTGATTGTATTTCATGATCAAGAAGTAGCAACTGTTAACATGCTGTTAAGACATTTGCCTGTCAGAGCGTTAAGAAAAACATGGCAAACATTCAGAGACCTTTTACCTCAGTGAAATTTCTAAGAGTTTCAGTACTTTGGGATATTTTAGGATATCCCCTCTAAGATGAAAGATAAGTCATTTTATCCACCCCGTCCTACAACCCAAAAAAGAGTCACAACGCCTAGTGAAACACTTCTGCTTTTGGAGACAAATATCCCTCATTTGGGCATGTTACTTTGGCCTGTTGACTGAGTAATCCCAAAAGCTGCTAGTTTTGAGTGAGGCCCAGAACAACAGAAGCCTGTGCAGCAGGCGCAGGCTGCTCTTCAGGCTGCTCTGCTGCTTGGCCCATTGGATCAAGCAGACCATGGGGATGGAAGTGGCAGTGGCAGATAGAGATACCCTTTGGAGCCTTTGGCAGGCCCCTAGAGGTGAGTCATAGTACAGGCACTTAGGATTTCAGATCAGAGCCCTGCTATCTTCTTTGGATAATTACTACCCATTTGATAAATAGCCCTTGGCCTGGGTCGGGTATTAGGAGAGACTGAACGCTCTACACCATCGTGAAATGGCTGCTTTTGTTATCAGTGGAAATCAGGTGCTTCCATGGGGATCACAAGGAAAGCATTCCAAGTACCCACATACAGGAGACTGGTGAGGAAAGATGATTTATTCATGTGGAAGGCTGCCCCTATATTCCCTCTTCATCCATCCTGCTATGGAAAAGGTCCAATCCTGTCCTCAGCAAAGCCAAAACAAAAGCCAAGGTCCAGAGTTTCTGTTTCACATTAAAGATTAGTCTTTTGGAGCTCACGCAGTCTTCCATGGGCCCCAGTAGCTGCTAGACCCATATGGGTGCATGCTCCCAGGAGAGAGCAAATGTGCAATGCATGGGGCTAGTGCATTACTGGGTGGGATAGAGAGAGAGAGTTAGAGAGATCTTCTTTGTTCCCCTGGGATTATATTAGCTTGACTTTGGAATGGACCATTTGCCTTTTTAAAAGACCCAATCAACTTTCCAAGCTTTTACGGGCTTTTTAATGGGTCCACCCCCTAGCCAATTCTTTATTCCTCAGACTAGACTGACAGGCCTCTAAGATCAAACATATCTCCCTGCACCATTTTGACTTCTATTGTGTGTAGGTCTCCCTCTCCCTGTCCCCCCACTCTGGGGGATGAGGGGGAAAAAAGGGTATTAATACCCTTGGAGCAGAATGCTGTAATCCCCTGCAGTGTGAAAAGCTATAGCTTCCTGGTGAAGCAAATAGATTTATGCTCCTCAGTTTATTAAAGTCAATGTCTAATTATCTTTGCTCCCCTCTTCATTATTAGTAATAAGCTAGTTGCCTATGGTAATAGTTTTATAGAATGGTAGACTGGTTTTTTGAAGACTCAGTTATATTGCCAGCTAGGTGACAATACCACACCTAGCTTAGGTAAGATTCTACAGAAAGCTATATATGCTCTGAATCAGCATCTAATCGATGGTGCTGTTTTTCCCATAGCCAGAATGAATCAGTCTAGGAATCAAGAAGTAGAAATGGAATTTATTATTACACCTAGTGACCTATTAGCAAAATATTCTTTTTCTGTTGACATTAGTTTATGCTCTTGTGTCCTAAGGATTTTAATGGCAAAGGGAGAAATGTTTTCACCATTTTCCCCACAGATATCAGGGGATGACTAAAGTTATAAATATCAACTATGAGCATGCAGCCAGTTACAGAAGTAAGGACTGGAACTGTCAGGAATATTTACTCCTTTTTTGTTAAGAATATGTTGAGATGTGCGTAATAAAATATTACTGTTTTCTTCTCTCTCATTATTTTATTACATAACTTAAGATGTACTGACTCTAGATTATAATTTTAAAGTATCACCAATTTTACATCATAGTATTTAAATTATGGAATACCAAGAAGAGCAAACATTACTCAAGGACTTTACCTCTTCTAATGGTGAAGGGTTGAGTGCATTTTTGGCTCTACACAGAATGGTTGTATCATTTTCAGTAGAATTATGACCTTATTATTGTCCTTATTTGGAGATTAACTATGGTTTAAGAAGATGTATACAGGAGCCATGTTTTCAAGGGTGAATATCAATTTGAGTGGGTCATGGGGTGCCCAGATATTTGGTCAAACTTTATTCTAAGCAAGTACATGAAGGGTTCTTTTGAGGAGATTAACATTTTAATTGATAGGCTGAA
The DNA here is from genome assembly GCF_987537825.1 of Furipterus horrens. Classification (NCBI taxonomy): domain Eukaryota; kingdom Metazoa; phylum Chordata; class Mammalia; order Chiroptera; family Furipteridae; genus Furipterus; species Furipterus horrens. The sequence goes on from NW_028327171.1 coordinate 18,088,754, forward strand.
TAAAGCAAATTGTTCTCCCCAGTGTGGTTGGGTCTCATCCAACCAATTTAGGCCTGAATAAAACAAAAAGTCTGACCATCTGAAGAATAAAGGAAATTCCTCCTTCCTGACTGCTTCTGAGCTGGGACATTGCTTATTTTTGCCTTTGGATTCAAACTGAAATATTGGTTGTTCCTGGCTCGCGCTCTCTCTCTCTCTCTCTCTCTCTCTCTCTCTCATATACATATACATATACATACATATATGTATATGTATATGTATATACACACACACATATTAGAATATATATATATATATATATTAGAAACATCCTATGTTTGCTCTTTCTTTAGAAAACCCTACTTGTATTAGTAGAGGTTAACAGTTAATGTTTTCCTTGAAATCATTCCAGTGTGTTCATCAATGTTTGTCAACTCTTCTTTACTTCTAGTGGGAACTGCATAAAACATTAAATAAACTAGGTTCAATACACTGAAATAATAATATGGATTTAGTAGCCATCCCACTGTAAGCTAAAAGGCTTAACTGAATCATAGGAATGTGTCAAAATGCAATAGTTTACAAAACTATAGAAGTCTCAGATACGTCTTTGCAAAACACCCTAATTAATTTAGCAAAGCAAGGCATTACTTTTTCTAACTGTAAATGTGAATTGGGACAAATGACTACTAGAATAAAACCCTCAAAGTCTCCTTGGCCTCACATATCTTTAAAATTCACAGGGATTAATTGAGCAGAAACTGAGACCATGCTAAAACTTTCAAATATAAATGTGGAGTCAAGGTCACCTCATCACCAGACTTTCTCGGGTACACCTATTGCTTTGCCAAACTCCCACGGCCTTCTGTCCTTTTCTGTGAACAATGCCCAGTAACACTCACTCTCTTTATTTCCCAGTCTATATTTTAAGTAACTCCCAGAAAGATCTCATCTGGTCTTTTGTTAAAGACTAAGTACTTCTGTGATTGGTATTATGTAACTACTTACAGGAATAGCACATTATCTCTAGTATTGTAAAGCTATGCCATCCTTCACCCTATTAGCTGTTGTAAAAGTCTGATGAAATCCTGAGCTTATTATCACACACAAAAAGTCTCTTAGCTTTTAGATCCTTTCTATACATATCTTAGGTGATGTACAGGTTTAAATGACTCAATTTTCTATTCATCACATTTTTAAGCACACAAAATGTAATCCAGTTGGCTGGGGTAGGAAACAAGAGGGAGCAATTTTAAGAGGACACTTTTTCCCTTTTACCTCAAATTATGTGACTATACTATAGTGCTTTAAAAAGAAAGTCAGGGATGAATGTAAAAAATCGATTAAAAGAAAAATTTGGCTAGGAAATAAACTCTAGTAAAGTATCTCTTAAAAACATAGACATTAAAAACTTTTGTTCTTTTCCATAACTAGTTCCATCTAGATCTTCAAAAAGTGAAATTTTATTAGGGTAAGGCATTGTATTTATCTGCATATTGTTTGAAACTTTAATTTGTAAAAGTATTATTGAACATGCATATTTTATTGTGCTTTTATAAATTCAATTACACTTGGAATGCTACAATAAGCTTTATTTTTAAGAGAATATTGGGATCAATTTTGACAGAGTGAGTTATCATGCATACTTTATATAGGGAGACCCAAAAAACCTCTTATTTGTTTAAAATTTGTGTATTTATTCTTACATGTTTAAACTTCAGTTACCTTTAAACTCCATTTGATGCAATATACCTATTGAGACTTCTTTTTACTGCTCAAAACAGGTTTGTTTTTGTTCTTTGTTGTTTTGTTTTGTTTTTGAGCTCATCAATTTTGGCGCTTTTTAGTGCTTCTGCCGTTTTTAGTTTAACCTCTTCCACATGTGCAAAACGTTTCAGTTTGAGGACTCTTTTCATTCAGGGAAATGAAATAACTCACTCAGAGTAAGAGCTGGTTAAATAGGGAGGGTGGGCCATTTTTGGTCAAAAACCACTGAACACAGCCTTGTGTGGGCAGGTGTGCTCATAAACCATGCGTCATGAAACTGGCTAACGTTTTGGAAGAGTCTTCAAAAAAATTCACTGAAGCTGAATGCAGCCTCTCACATCAGCTGGTGCACTGATAACAGGTGAGTTCCTAGGATACTCACATAGTGGGGGAAGTGTACACTAAAAGGGACCCACCTTCTAGGAAATAATTTTGGTTTTGAGGGGGTCCCCCTTCAAATTTTTAATATATGCCAGTTAATCTAATATTTTTAATTGGTATGATAAAATTTGTCAAAGACCTTGAAATGATATTAAGACATTGTTGTACTTGTTCTCATGAGATGCTCCTCATGCAATTCTGATGTATTTAGAAGACAGGAGCAAAGCAATGTCATCCTATTTGAGATACGACACTACACATGACACTATATTGTGCCAGATTCTCGGCAATGTTATTTAAATGTGGCAATTCAAATTATCGCAGCAATGAAAATTGTCATACAAAAGTAGTAGGTGTTCCAAGAGCAGTTTATAAAGTACTGCCTGTCAGCATTTACTCAAATCATATATTGTTAACTTTATTAATAGAACTTTTTTAAGTCTTTTCAGTATTGACCTCTGGCAGTGAAAGTCACTGTTTTGTTTTCCATCTTTTTATTAGAGAGTATATTCTGCACTCAGACAAATGGTGATACAAATAGTTGTGAGTCAAAACAGCAAAAAGAGAATAACTTAATGTTTAAATTAGTTTAACCTTTCAGAAATATTTTTAAATGCCCAACTCACAAAGAATTTGACCTTTGTCACAATCCAAGGACTTTGAATTCTTTGAAGATTGAGCTCATTAATAAAATTAATGATAGAGTAATCAATGCGGGTAAAGAAAATTTTATATAGTTTATATTTGGTGGATTAAGGTTACCTGCAAATTTTTTGAATATCACATGTTCACAGATGTTTTTATAACATGAATTAAAATTGCATGCACAGTTTCCAGACAATGAACCTGCACATATTTGTGGTAAAACAATGTGAGTGCCTCAACTTCTTGTACCAAAGATACGGGGCTAAAATAAAATATGAAAGTAATCGTATCTACGAAAGTAATCAATATTTGTCCTTAGCTACTCAAATGATATCTAAAACAAGATGATTTAATATTTATTTGTTGGAGCCATCGCATATCACTCTTTCATTCCAAAGTATAAAGTATTCACAAAATACTCATCTGGCTTGCAGAGTAGCAACACAAAAATATTTGTACACTGAACTGGGTTCAGCTGAGAAATCCAATCAGTTCTCAAGAGCATATTAGAGATGATTATCTCAGATTTCAATACTTTTTTAAATGAATTATACAAGCTCTTTTTTAATAGTATGAAGGTAGCAATAAAAAAAAAGTGAGAATTTAATAAACACATCAACCCAGGATTTTATTTTTGAATCACAGAGAAAAGATGTGCCACTAATGAAAATCACAAAAGTGTTGACAGATTTCTTTTTCGTTGTAACCAAATTGTAGAGTTAGTAGAAAGGTTAATAAGAAAGAAACTGTTTTAAGATGATGCTTATTCACCAGCATGTCATACAATTATAAATTATTGTTCTTTAAAAGCAGACAGCAATTAGTCAGTGGGGAATTATGAGAATGATTCTCACATGTACTTCTTTTTATTTTTATTAATTTCACAGAGATAGAGGAAGGGGGAGGGGAGAGAGAGATTTATTATTCCACTTATTTATACATTCATTGGTTGTTTCTTGTATGCACTCTGACCTGAGATCAAACCCGCAACCTCAGCATGGAAGGACAAAAGTCTAATGCTTGAGTTACATGGCCAGGGCCTCAATTGTACTTTTAAGCTTAAGGTCCAAGATAATAAAAATGTTCCCTAAAATTAATATGCCAGTTTAAGATGAACTTTAAAAAGTATGAGGTAGAAGAAAAGCAGATGGATTTTCTCCCTGAAGAATCTCCCTTGCTAAGGATTAAAAATATTATGCATTTAAAATATTTTGTAATGATATTTACTGTTATGCTTCAGTTCCCTATAAAAGAAATATATATAAATTTTTGTTATTTTTGCCAAAGTGTGGTAGTCTTAAAAATTCAGATATTGTGCATGTAAATATACCACATACATATGAGTAGAACCAGGGGCTTGAAAATGAATATTTTTAATCTTGATTATTTCCAGTGAGACCTGAGCCATCTCACCTTGAGAAAGTTCTACTACTGATTACTCTCTGTATCTCTTATTGTGATCCTTCCAGAGCTAATTTGACATTGACAATTCTAAAAGGATGCTTATTTTAGCTTGTTATTCTAATTTCCTGGTAACTCATTAGTGGGTTTTCTTGACTATACAGACCCCATAATGCAGAAAGTACTCACTTCCTTCAAGGGAAACCAGTTTTTTGTTTGATCATTTTCTTTTCAGTGATTTTTGTTTGTTTGTTTTTGCATAGTGGTATTTTATATTCCCATGATATTCTAGTGCAGAGGTTTGATTTTAATTGATTTGTAAATAAAACAAGGAAAATGTAACAGTATCCACCAAAACTATTTATAATTATTCAAAAAAGTGCAATGTTGAAAACAATGAATTACAATTTAAACAAGTAAATAGTCAAGAGTTTCAGGTGAGAAGAAAAAGAATATCATATGGTATATACAATATCTGTCCAATAATTGAATAGTAAATGCCATTAATGAAAAATACCATTTAAGTATTGGAAAAGTACAAATTTTCAGCATGGTAAAATGAAGAACATAATCTACAATTTTGGTCTATACAGTGAAAAGTAGGAATTTGAATGCTATTAATTTTTGTAATGAGTCGTTTGACTGAGTTCTTTAATAAAATGGGGTGAAATCCCATTTCTTTATTATTTTTCAGGAAATATTGAAGCAATTTTAATACTATGGCTGAAACATTAAACTGAGATTTTAACATAATTTAGACATGGTTACTATAATTCTACATAACTGTCTTACTGTATTAGAAAAAAAATGAAATCATTTGAAATGTTTGCTCTGTATTATTTTGTATAATGAAAGAGAAATAAAATAGTCTATTAGAAGGTTATATTAAAGGTAACCAGTATTTTTATAAAATTACTCTTCTTGAAATAGTTTTAGTTAATAATTTTTGTGCATGTTTGCTACCTTATGCCTAATACCTTTATTAAGATGTGTTTATCTATGTTGCTGAGATTATAACATGTATAACTTCAGTAACAAGTTCTGAATAATAATCAGAAATAATTTTTTATCAAATCAATTAGAACATGCCATTATGTAAAAAAAATGATTCCTACAACAAATTTATAGGTGAATATTGTATGTGTCACATGTGCATTGTTGGATCATAAATAAAATGTTATAGAGTACGCATGATCTAATTTTTTTTGAAATGTGCTTATGTCCTTTAAGTGGAGTGTTACCAGACACAGAGGTATAAAATGTTAAAGAAGGCGAGGGATGGTGAATCACTTTTTCAGATTACAAGTGAGTAAAATCTGTGTCATAATAATCAGAGTAACATTAGCAATGCTTGTCCTTACTACATCAAAGACTCTAGAGAAACCTTAACTGCTGCGGTAATGTGATAGCAATCTCTAGTGATAACCTCTATGTTCTAATACATCCACATGCTCCTTTCAGAGCAAGGGCACACAGTTCAAAATAATGTTAGTCTAAAGCACAGAAAACTCTCCTGTGCATTTATGGCTGTGGTCTGCTGAACGAACCGTGAACTGAAATAAGACTGGCTTAGAGGAAAGTCAACTGGACGACGCAGAAATCAGATTTGGATCTTGGTTTTAGAATTTTCTTTAAACAAAAGCAACAGCTTCTGATGGGCTAATGAACCCTTGGTGCAATGAGGTATCAGACAAGAACACCAATATAGTGTGTATGTAAATGAGTGCAGTCGTTTTTTTAATTCTGTAATTTTTTTTTCATTTTAAAAAACCCCATCCAGATTGGCATATCTACTGTGAATCAATGAGGCGTAGCTAAATTTCTGGATTTCTCAGGGAGAGAGATGGTTTGGGTAATGAACTATAAAAGTATATATAATTGAGCTATTGGCAGTATGTAATGTTTTAGCATAATGTAGAAATCCTCACTGCGTTACAGGTAAATGAGAAGATTCTTGTCAGTATATAGGCAGTAAAAAATTGGCTATTCAAATTCGTAGACAACAAAACACATAGCATTTTTTCTTATACTTTTGTTTGTTCGTTTTTGAGCCAAAATAATAAGGAATGAAAGAATTTTTTTAAATGTGTTTAAGACAAAAAGGTGAAGTATTGGTGGAAATTAAAGTGGCCACTCCAGCAAACACAATGATAACAAAAGGAAGTCAGTAATTAACAAAATTAAGAAAACATTGCAATCCACTTAATTCAGAAAAGCTCAGAACATTCTACAACTTACATTTGATTGAGGGTGAGACTGATTCGGCCAAGTTATCTCAAGTTAGGAACTCTAGAAATACTTTTGAATGATTTCTAGGTACCCTAAACCCAGATTAAACCCCTAAAGAGTGGATATTTTACTTTCATTTACAATGTATAATATATCTGCTGTTGACTTCCATATATGAAGTTTGAATTCACTGCATTCAAAAGAGTGTAAGTCAGTTAAACAATACTGTTTTAGTAGATTAGTATACAGTCTCTATTAATGAGAATGTATGTTTGCACTAATGGACCCCTGTGAAACTGTCTTCCTTGGAAGATAACTAATTCTTTCTAGGGACGAAGATCCTGAATATCTCTCTGTGGCTTGAAAACTTTAGAAAATGCATGAAAAAAAATTGTAAGAATTGATTCTCCCAGACCTTATCAGTCTGTGGGTTTTGGTGTGGTTAAGGCATAGAAACAAAACAATTTGCACATGGACTCATGCTGTTTCTGGAACCGCTGCTTCCTTGGTCTGTCTGGGTCATTACATCAGTCTTGCCTCTTTCTTAACAATTTACATGTCAATGTCCCTGTTTACCCTCCCAATAGTTGATTCTATTAGAATGTCGTCAATCTATCAGACACATTTGCAGATATCTGAGAAACATTTACAAATGACTGAACCTTAATATAAACAAAGTTCAAATTCATTCCCATGAGGTCCCTGGGTCCCATTCAAATGGGGATATTTGCAAAATAAGTGTTTAAGTGACATAAAATATTGATAATTAACACTGGCTGCCAAGAGCACAAAAAACAATTTTAAGAAGGTAATGAAATAAGGGTTCGGGATAAATAAAAGTTAAATATTACCTCTGATCCAACCAAAGTATATCTCTATAATTTTTATCAATTATTTTATTTTTCCTATCCTTACTGAAGTACGTCTTGATTGAGAAAGTAAGGACTAGTTTATTTCCAAACCTGTTTAGAAATTTTCCTATAGATAAAATTATATCTGAATAGACACTTCATTGTACTAGTTGTAACTTCACCAATTCAATTTTGGATGATAACATTCAGTCAGGATGTTATTGACAATTTATGCCAATCTTTATGAAATATATTTGTTTTAATTAGAGAGAGATGGGGCTGGATAAAAATCATGGAAGTTCTTTGGCACCAAGAATGAGGTTCTTCTTAGCTTATGGATTGGTTGATCCGGGATCCAAATAAAATTGAGTTTTATAGCTGACTTTTCATTTTGCTTCATCTTTCTGCAGCACTAACATTATTGACTATCTCCAATTACTTGAAACACTCTTCCTTGGTTTCCATGTCATAGCAAATTTTAATTTGTTTTTACCTTTTAAACTCTTCCTTTCTCCTTCCTATGCTCATTTTCCTCCAATTGTTTACGAAATCTTGGTGTTATTTAAGGCTCTGTACTTGCCCTCTTCATTAATCTTTACATTGGTAATCTCAGCAGACTCACACAATCTTCTGCTTGTCCCTGACATGATATTGAAGAAGAAACCTCTACCTGGGATCATTTTCAAGAGGTTCATACAAACATTCAGTAGCTTTTTTTTACCTCACATGGGTGTCTCAAACCCTTTACAAAAAAGTTTGAATTCTGACTTTGCTGCTTCAGTCTCTTTACTGGTTTCCTTATGCTTTCAAATCTTTATCTATGATACTTGGACAATAATACCTATATCATAGCGTTGTTTGAATATGGGATCTTATTTTTAATGAATCAAAATTGTGATTCAATAAATGGTAGTTATTACTATTAGTAGTAGTAGTCATACTGTTATTAATTTAATAGCCCCTGATTCCACCCAGATGTATGAGCAGAACTATTATGTACTAATGGCCTCTTCCAATGTCCCATCACAATGAATCTCTCGTGAAATAATGTTGACTCTCTCCCTTGACATAAATCTTATGAAGAATCAATAGAAATTAAGAAATGAGGTATATTTGGTTGTTATCAACATATAAGTGATATTTAAAGCCACTAATTAAGAAGAGAATATAAATATGGATGAAAATATTGCCTTGTGTACTGTATGGGATTCTTAATTAACTGATTTCAGCAGATGCACCCCTCCAGGCTCATTTCTTCCTGTAAATGCCAGCAGTTCTCTCTGATTAGCAGAATTAAAAATCACCATTTTATATAAAGACTCCATGTGATTATGACACTTTCTTCATTATGAAATGCTTTCCAATATTCTCTATCTAATGGCGTTTATACTACTCTTACATTTTAGTTTACATGTATTTATGTCTGCTAGACATTGAGCTTCTTGAGTACACAGACCATATATTTTTGGCCACTGTAATTTCAAAACCTTAGCACAATACCTGGCACAACGACTACAGTCAACAAATGTCTGTTGAAGCTTCTTCTTTTTTTCTTTTTTTATAACTAATTTATGGTCCAAGATTTCACATATGGTGTTAAATAGATTTTGTTCCAAAACAATTTGCTAAATGAATAATGATTTCGAGTATATGTTATAAGGAATATGTAAAGGAACTGAGGAACAGAAATCTAAAAATTAAAAAAAATAAGCTGCTTTTCATACTTTGGGTCTTTTTGAGGTAAAAGGGAATGCGACTTTTGGGATTAAGGTTCAAAAGTGTCAAAAGACATGGAGCCGACAATGATGTGACCAACTAGTAACTGTTACAGCAAAGTGGTGAAAGAAATTAGTCAGAGAAAACAATTATTAAATGTTTACGTGCGATTTTAATTCTCAAAAATACATAACTGAAGTTAAAACCTAAGTAGTGTATAAAAACATTTCTTTTCATTTTGTATTAGCAGACTGTTTACTGATTGCTATACTTTGAAAACTATTTGTAAGATCAATATTTAACACATTAATGAAATAAAACTTATGTGAGTAGTAATAAAAATCAATAATAATTTACTGTGCTAAGGTCAGTGACCAAGAAATAAAGTAAAACCTTACTTAATGGTGTACATAATTCCAGTAATTGCTTTGAATGTCTAACTTAAAATTTTTATTGGACAGTATAAATAAAAGACATTGTATCGTAATCAATCTAATACAATACATTACTGCTCTTTCCATTTGTTGTCTTTCTCTGTTAGAACTGGGCAGTTGTGCATTTTACTTAGGCAAAAGGTGATTTGGAAAAGAAAAAAGTTTAAAAAGAAAAGTAACTATTAAAAACTTTTTGAAAAATATTGTTATCCATTATAATCGTGTATATCTAAATATACATTTAAATGTATGCATTTGAAATAAGACATAAAGGAGACTTGAGAATCCCTTCTAAATGTATCATTGGTATTGACTTGTGTCCAATGTGAGACATACAGTTGCTTTTCAAGGATAAACTATCGGAGTCAGGAAAATTGAAGAAGTACCGGTGACGGGTTAAACAGCAGCTGGTAGAACACACTGTCTACCAAAAACTTTAGTTTGCATTAGTATGGAGTTCAAAGGACAATGAAGAACTTGATTAATTCATCAGAGTTTAAAACATAAAAATTAAGTGGATAAATAAGTTGCTCTTTAACACTTATTAAGTAACTCAAAAAAAAACCTGATTGCTTCTGATAGCAAACCGAGGATCTCATTCTTTCAAATACTTAATAGATATAAAGATGGAGGCTGCTAGGTATTGCTGTAGGTAGTGGGGATAAGAAGTGAAAATATAAGCAAGATTTCTACTCTCATGGTAAATATTTCTAGTGAGAATTTAAAATAATTAACAAGGCAATATAATAATATTATATAGTAGGAAATGCTATCAATAAATTCGTCGGCAGCCGTCCGTCTCGAGAGACGATGGTGTAGCTTCTTAAGAGTCTATCTGCACCGCCGAGAATGGCTGTGCAGTCCGACTCGGGAGTGACACAGTATCTGTCTCCTCCCGTGTTGAATCGACATCTTGCGATGACGCTGGAGTGTCCTCTCCAGTGAAGCTGAAGCTACAGAGCCTGGGCAGGGTGATATGGAGGGCCAGCTGTTGCCCATGCAGCAGACCCCCCCTCTCTTCGCAGCTGAAGGGTCCAAGGGAAAGACGGAGTCAATACAGCTTGGCTTCAGGTGCGCCGCAGGAGTTGCCGGTGTTGACTACAACGTCAAACCGCCTTAGGGACTCCGGCTCCGGATTTTCTGTCGGGGTTTACTCCCTTAGCCTTTCCCCTGAAGAGGTATGCCGCAAGGCAGCGGAGGTTTTTTGGAGTCAGAGTTTTCCTTCTCTGATGTGCCCTGACTGGAAGATCGAACCAGCGACACTTAGCTCGCAGGCCGACGCTCAATCCACTGAGCCAAACCAGCCAGGGGCATCAATAAATTAAAATATGGTATTACAAAGAGAATGATGATGGGGATATGTATATAATTTAGATAATTGGCAAAAACACCTCCCTGAGGAGGTGGTGTTTAAACTAAAATCTGAATAAATAGAAGGGTTCAGCATAACAAAGATCTGAAGGAAAACATCAAACTTGTGAAAAGCAAACAGTACACAAAAGATCCTTGTGGCAAAAATAATTATGATTTCCTTGAGGACGTAAATGAAAGACAAAAAGATTGGAACAAAGTGAACTAGAGCATTTGTGTACAGCACTGAGGCCACCATCAGAGATTCGTTTTGATTCTAAAGGAATGAAGACTTAAAGCAAGAGATTAACATGGTCAGATTTATGTTTTTACAAGGTCTTTGTCTGAAGTATTATGAAGGGACAAGCAGAAGTGAAGGATCCAGCTAGACTATTGTAGTATAAGAAAGAGATGATAAAGACGTATTAGAATGATAACAAATAACGTAGACAGTTGTTTATATGTTTTGGGTTATTTTCAGAAACATAATGTGCATTTGAATTCAGTTATTCTTGTCCTCACTTAACCAGCACCTGGCAAAATTTCTTTTCTGAAAGAGATCCAACTTACTCCTTCAGTTATACCATTGATATAACAACCTATCTTTGTATTCAGTCCATAAAACATTAATTCTAAAAATAAGATTAAAAATTGTTTTTGTCAAGGAGAGACAACTACATAGTTTATATATGTTACCCCACAGATGTGTGAATTTACCTACTACCTACTAAAATTTGTAAATATATATACAGTTTACGATGATAACTTGAAAGCATCACTTTTACCTATAATATAAACATCATTTGATGGCAGCAAAGAACAGATCCCAGGATATCTCTTGTTGGACTTTGTATAGCTTATTAAACTAGAAATTATTATTAAATGCAGGAGACATAAGGAAGTGTATATCTGCACTAGTATAGACCCAAGTTCTAAGCATCTCTATTACTATTTCCAGCTAAGTTATATGACACTCAAGGCAGCATCTGCCATCAGAATAACTTGACCCCTAGGCTGGCTTAGACATCCAAAGAAAAGAGAGGATTTCATGCATTTACATGTAGCAGCTTAGGATGTTTTCTATCACATATTCTATTACATATATGGTGTGAATATATACTAATATGTTGTATCTGCTTTTTCTCCTATGACTTGCTATTTCTTCAAAAATGCTTCAGTTGCAACCACCATTCAGAAAACAACATCTAAAACTGCAGAAACACAGTGATTCTAATTCTACTGTGTCAGAATAAGACACTGATTTCGTAGTTAAGTCACTTTAGACATGGACGTAGAAAGAAAAGAAAGAAAAGGATGATAATGAAGAATCATGCAGACATGAGTAAGACTTCTTGAAACTTCTAAAAAAATGCACACATTTGTAAAGTTTTATGATTGTTTCACATATTTTCATCTTGTCTCGCTGTTTCTGTACACATAATTTAATATAATAATACTTATTATTATTATTTTGTTGTTTTCTATTACAGTTGTCCCAATTTTCTCCCATTGTTCTCCCATGCCCCGCCCACTGCCAGCTCCCACAGTCAATCCCCACCCTAAGGAATATTTATAATAAATATTCTATCTTTCTTATTCACATGAAAAAGCCAGATGATTATGTCAGTCACATAGACTTATAAATAGAAATATACCAAGTATGTCCAGAAGGTATCCAGCCATGTAATATGAAAAATAAAGACACTTATTGAAGAAGATACAAGATACGAGAGATATTGCACATAGCACAATAATGCTTTAGTCCCCTTCAAAGTAGGCACCTTGGGACCTCATACAGTTCTCCCAGTCGCCTTCTGTTGTCCCATTATATTTTCCTAAATCACATCAACAGTCTGAAATCTCTTTTCTTCAAAGGTGATTTTGGTATTGGAAAAAGCCATAAGTCACAGGGTGCTAAATTTAGGCTGTAGGGGGACTGAATGGCCTGGGGGATTTGATGGTTCACCAATAAACTGTACAAGGCGTGATGTATGAGGGGGTGCATTGTTGTCATGAAGCCACCAATCACCAGTTGCCCATAGCTGTGGTTTTCTAAGTCATCAGATAGTTCCCATAGAAGAATGTTCAAACTTAACCCAAAATTTGATGCAGATTGATTACTATACTCAGTCATTTTGAATGTGACAACCACATAGTACACATGCTCACTCAGTCGCATCTACCACCCCCCACTGACAAGTACAATGAAGTCATCATTGTTCATGCATGTGCATTCCTGTCCACTCTCCTTAGCTGCCAGGTTACATCCATGTGACACAAACTGTTCTCATTATATTAACAATGGTTGTACTTCTTCCAGACAGACCTAGGTATAATCCAATAATTATTGACCACTCTCCTTCTGAGAGAAGAACATTAACACTCTTTGAATAATGAATATAATAAATTTTTAAAAATACTTAGGAAACTGTAGTAGCAGAAATGCCATGTGAGAAAGTTCCCCTGAAAGGTGTTAGCCAATTAAAACTTTTGAAACAGCATATTCTATGCCCATATACAATTTCCCCCCAAGATTTACATACCACCTCCAAATCAGGTAATAATATTTTTTGATCCTTGGGTTGACCATACCCAAAGATATTCTTGGAGCTGTCCACTACCCTTTTACCAAAATAATGCCTAGAAAAGCAATCAGTCAGTTACAACAGACATGTGGGAAACAGATATTCTGCAACCTTAATATCCTTTGTATGAATTTTGCTCCTAAAGTTTATCGATTTGGAATTTCAATGTGTTATACATCTTCTAATAATAATTATTCTAAAGACAATATATATTAAACAATTTAACAGTGTAATTGAGTTTGTATATTTTGACTATTGTACTAGTTATATGAGGCCCTGGCTGGTTTAGCTCAGTGGATTGAGCGTCGGCCTGCGAGCTAAGTGTCGCTGGTTTGATCTTCCAGTCAGGGTACATCAGAGAAGAAAAACTCTGACTCCAAAAAACCTCCGCTGCCTTGCGGCATACCTCTTCAGGGGAAAGGCTAAGGGAGTAAACCCCGACAGAAAATCCGGAGCCGGAGTCCCTAAGGCGGTTTGGCGTTGTAGTCAACACCGGCAACTCCTGCGGCGCACCTGAAGCCAAGCTGTATCGACTCCGTCTTTCCCTTGGACCCTTCAGCTGCGAAGAGAGGGGGGGTCTGCTGCATGGGCAACAGCAGACCCTCCATATTACCCTGCCCAGGCTCTGTAGCTTCAGCGTCATCGCATGATGTCGATTCAACACGGGAGGAGACAGATACCGTGTCACTCCCGAGTCGGACTGCACAGCCATTCTCGGCGGTGCAGATAGACTCTTAAGAAGCTACACCATCGTCTCTCGAGACGGACGGCTGCCGACGACGACTAGTTATATGTGTGTGTGCAAGTGCATTCAGTAGCACAAAAATGGGTCACTTCTTGAAATACTATTTAACAGATTAGATAGTAATTTCTAAGAAAAAATGTCATCATTTGGTTCAACATAATAAGTTGAGCTCATTATTGGCAATCATGTCAATTTTATAACAGCTAAATTGAACCATTATATGTCCTTTGATGAATAATAGATATTCTAAAACCTTTTATTCTCATTTTTACACTAAAAGTAATTTGGACTGAACAAAAAAGGAAAAGGACTCATGGACATGGGCAACAGTGTGGTGACTGCAGAGGAAAGAAAGGGGCCTAAGGGGGCTAACTGGTCATGGAAAAAATAAAATTAAAAAATTTTTTTACATAAATAAAAGTATTTTTTAACTACCAAAGAGTTCATTTCAATATTATATAATCTATATTTAAAATGATACAATATCTGAGACATCATAGAATATATCTATTATACTCAGTATAAGGTCATGCATTTTTATGATTTGCAATTAATTTTAAAATAATAACTACCATTGTGCACTTAAAAATAAGTCACACCATAAAGAAACAAATGGTAAAGAGAAAAATCATGTATATCTTTCTTTGAAATATTAAAAATGCTGTATACCTAGCCATGCTTTCAATCTTATTTTGATTATAAAATTTTGCTTTTAAAAACAAACAAACAAAAAAATGTCTGATGAACAAAAATTTTATTTTTTGGAATCCTTTTATTTGTATTAGATTTAATAATCATATGAAAACTTTCTTTTTATTTCATCCTGGTTTTTGATTAAAGGTATTAACCTAATGATGGAATCAGTATATTTTAATTTATAAATAGACATCAAGGAATATCCAAAAACAAGCACACCTTAACAAGAGAATTATAATTTGCTAATAACTTTTGATGTTTAGGAACAAATCAGAAGAACATAATTAAATAAAATTTACCCTAAAATTATAGTTTAAAATACTGCCCAGTTTTATTGTATAGTTGTGGGAAAAGTTGATAATTTTCCTACGATTGGGAGTTTTGGGTTAAAATATAAATAAGAATACATTAATGCTTAAAGTTTTCCAGAGAAATGCTATTGTTAGCATTAAATATTCTTGCCAAGATGTGGATGGTGTGAGTCATCTGGTGTGATGACTGATGTATTAGTCTGGCTGGCAGTCAGATATCTTCCAGCAAGCACTGATGTCCTTGGCAGTGACAGCTGTTTCTGTAGAGAATTCTGTGAAGCTGAGGTGATTCAGACAGTCAGAAACAGACCTAATCAGTGTTAGGACCCTTTTCTCTATGACACAGGCTTTCAGAGCTTTAGAATGGATCCAACTCAAAGTATGTTTTAAAGTATGTATTATCTTTCCACTCATTTAAAAATATGTACATATAAACTAGTCAACTAATATATTGGTATCAGAAAAGACAACCTAATGCCACTGTTTCCTTTGTAGAAATATAGAGCCCTTATAAACCATTACGTTTTACTTTACAACTTAGCAAGCTAAATATGAGGAAAAATAACATAAAAGTGACATGTAAAAAAGCAAGTTAAGAAGTTTCTAGTCAGAGAGTGAGATGGGTTAAGTAAAGACTTGTGGGGTTTTAGCTGTTTCACCAAATCCACTTTCCTTTCATCTGAAAACTACCCTAATTTTCCTTTAGGCATTCAAATGTTCCCAATTCAATCCATAATTTTTTAAGAAACTGACATCTCCTTGGTTCAAAAAGTAGGGCTAATGTGGCTGAAGTCTAAGATAATTAGGTGAATTTTATCATCAGAACCACAGACAATGATACTCATAGGAGGTAATTAGCCCAGTCAATCTGAACAAGACAAGTACTAGAGATTTCTGAGGGAATAAAAAGTATCTATGGAATAGTATGGGGCATTGGCATGACATCTGAAATCACTGTTGCAAAATTCTTGACATTATAGAGTCCAGCTATCCAGGTATTCAATAAAGCTGATACTATGGAGAGGAGGAAGGAAGGAAGGAAGGAAGGAAGGAAGGAAGGAAGGAAGGAAGGAAGGAAGGAAGGAAGGAGGGGAGCAATGGGGAGGACAACCACACAAAAAAAACTCTAAAAGGTTATTGATAATATTATTGAGATATGTACACCAAACCAACCAAGAAGCTGCTTTATCTCCAGACTTTGCAATTACCTACACTAATAAATTCACCTTATCATTTAAGTAAATTGAAGTTAGAATTTTTGTTACTTACCACTGGAAACATTGTAAGTGATTTTTAAAATGTAAAATATATTCTGCAATAAAGACACATCAACTTAACATATTTTAATATGTACACAATAATTTCAATTGCATTTTTAAAGAACAATAGAGCATTTAACTGATCCAGACAATATACACATAAAATTTCAGCTACACAAAAATGTGCAAATAAGCTTATTAGGACAATTTTGTGACTGTCATCAAATTTTATCTTCTTTGTTACAAATAAATGTGTTGTATATTTCACCTTTTTTTGCTTCATAATTATTGGGCACAAAATTTCAAAACTTTGCATTGCCCTGTTAATATGTTAAATATATTAAATGTATAATATTAATATGCCAATATTAAAATTTTTTAACGTGAAAGCATTTAAAATGTTATGACAATATTATCAATATTAATTGCATAATTTATACAATAGTGACAAACTTGTTCATTAAATTAACTTGTAATGATAATCAAACCATATTTTTAAATAGAAGATTTTCCAATTAGAATCTAGAAATGGCAAGATCAACATCATAGCAGATTTTACCAAATTCCTAAGATGATACTTGGAATAATTTAAATTTTTCTGTTGTGAGAAAATATCCCTTTGACAGGTATCATTAACTGAGGATGTTTCAAGAAAGCCTCTGATGACTAGGGACCTTGGCGAATGAAGCACAATACAAAATCAATCCCTGGAGACAATGGAGTTAATTAAACTTCAAATAAAAAAAGTTCCCTCAAACTAAAGTTCAGTAAGAGCTAAATGAAATCATAGTAAAAGTTCCTAAAATGAGCTGTGGAGTTCATGCAGAACACTGCCAAATACGTTTCTCTGAACAACTTCTGAAAATGTAAAATGGCAACGAATCCCTAGGATTGTTTGAAAACGTATGCTGTGTACAGTCTCACTTGGACGAAAGGAGGAAATCATGCTGGGTGTACCTGCTCCCCAGAGTAAGGTTTGGAATTAGGAAAAGTGGCTCTCCTGTATCATTTCCTCAGCCCCAGTATTTTGAGAGGCCTATCTGTTACTTTCATCAAGAGAGGTAGGCACAGTTGATGGGTGGCTGGCCCAGAGATATATATGTCAAGATTCACAGGGTTCTGATGCTCTAGAGAATCCTTTGTCTCTCCGTATCGAGTTCATGTTTGGGACTGTAAAGAAGCAAAGTGATATAGCCATTCAGTTTTTATTTCATTCGCCTGCTGCGATTCAGATTTCAACATCCCAATAACTAGAGTCTGACAACTCTGACAAGCATTTCAGGTATCTTGTAATGCAGACAAAAGGTTCAACAGCTTGTCTCTTAGGGATAGCATTGGCTTTGGGTAACACCTTTTTACCTGAGACATCAATAACAAAAGATAATATTTAACATAATATCCCACTTGATAATCTCAAGCAGCTAAAAAGTTTTATAACAAAACCATATTTTGGCTATTTTTACAATGAGTTAATTTATGCAGCACTTCAGTTTAATCCTTGCACCAAAAATATTATGAGAAGAAATGCTTGATAAATTACTTACCACTTGATCTTGAAATCTTAATTATCAAATTCTTTAGTGTCATTTCTGAGAGTAATGAGGCTTTGCTATTCATTATGCAATTTCCATTATTGTGATATTTTTATAAAATAAATTAAAATTTAGGCTGTGTATTATTTTATTGATTTGTATGTTCATATATATATATATAGATTATATGCTATTTGGGGATATTAAAATATATCCCTCAAATATAACAAATAGCTACAAAGGGATGGCCATTTATTTTACTTTAAGCAGTTCCATCTGTCACATCAGTTCAATTTAGATTCTGCTGATTTGATAGGACCCCTAAATATGCTTTTCTTTAGCATTTTTTTTAAATACCAACTTGTTGGTTAATTTTTATAACTAAGAGTAATGTAAAAAAATGAAAACAACTTCTTTAACATCTTCTTGTCTGAACATCCAGTAAATTGCAATGGCATGTTTAAGTCTAATTGAAGAGAACATTATTGAATACTGAAGTTTTCAAGGTTTTATACAGAATATTTTAACCATCAGATGCTTCTCAGTTGTATTCATTTTTCTTATTTCATGAATTTGGTGACATTTTAGTCAGTGAACATGTCATTTTCACTAACTTTCCCGGGTCATATTAAAAGTACATTAGAAATGCTTTTTTCCTTCTTTCCTTTTCCTCTGCCTAGATACACCAACTCCCTCTTAATCCTCACAGATGGACCCCTCAAATTTGCACATATGTGTATGTGTGTCTATGCTTACCTGCTCCTTCCCAGTGCTGGGTTTTCCTTTGTCTTTAGAGTCATGGCCTAAAGGAACAAGTTCTGTGATGAACTATTTTATTATTGTTTCCTTTCTTTCCTAAAGAAAGCTTATGACTTCGCTTTGCTAGTTATGTTATGCCCAAGTTATGTAAGTTGCTTCAAGAACTTTAGACCTAAGCAGTTAGTGTGGAAATGGGGTGGAACTTGAGATTGCTCAATTTGTTGCATGTTCTCAGATTATTCTTAATAGCATGCACGTGCATTTTTAAAATTTAAATTCTGTATTTATCTAAGTAGCTTGAAAACATTCAGACAACAAACCAAGTATTTGACCTTAAGGCTAACAGAGACTTGTTTTACTTCTGATAGGAGATCTCAAACCCCACCCCCAACCCCTCAGAAGCTGACCTTGGCATCACTACTATTTAGATCATAAGAGATACAGGCTTTGAGCTTCCAGTGGTCAAGTTGACCTGTGAGCCCCACTCACTACCATTTTATGGACAGAGGACCTTTCTGCTCTGGTCTTATAGGGAAAGCGCTGATAACTTTCTGGCCTTGCTGACTCCAGGGACAGTCCACCTTTGGCTCCTCTGAAAAAATACTACATTTCATTAAGTCCCTCAGGATTTAGCTCTGCCCATGTCAGATGTAGATAAGCTAACTAGTAACTAATACAATGACTAGACTCTAAGTATATAAAAGTGCCTTCGCTCTACCATTCAGGCGTTGCCTAGAGAATGCATTGTGAATTCACAGCAAACAAATCTGAATTTGCCCTGACAATATATTGAGAAATGTGGCCAGGAAACTGTGTTTGATGGTGCATGAGTGCCCTCCACAGGGTACAATGAAGATTTTTTTTAATTGTTGTCTGTTTAATTTTCTTGAGTGTTTTGTCTCAGATCATTTCTGTATTAGAGAAAATGCATAAAGGCTTGAAAAGAAATTAAATCCCTTGATCTAATTTAGTAAAAATTTAATCATTCATGTTAGGAAGCAAAATGTCAGTGCCAGCCCTACCCTTACCACCACCGTACATCATCCTGTTGCATCCCATTGCTTGATAAGGAGCTTCTGAAAAATGTTATTTTGCTTCTTAAGCAACAGGTAATGGATTTTTAATAGTTTTTTTCAGCTGTTCTTTCTGTAGGAAATTGAGTTAAGAGTGCAAATTTTGGCAATTACTCTTGTACTCAATAGCATTTGTTTGGAATTCTTACTTAATAAATCAACTGCTACATTCATACTTCTCTAGACCCTTCAGCGCAAACTGCCTGCTTAGATTCTTCATAAATACTGAGATCTCTTTCTGACTCTTTCAAGGGAATATTGTGGGACAGAATTTAAATAAGGGACAGCAAAAATCCAACTACACTCATAGTTGTGCATTTTGTAAACTAATAATTTTAGAATAGAAAAAAGTCACTGTACAGTGTTAGAATAAATAGGAGGGATAAACAAGTACATTAAAGGGGAATTCCTTTTGAACAAATAATTTTTGTTCTGTCAATTCCTTAAGAGTCGGTCCTAAAGAGAAACACCAGGCAAACCAAATCAAAGAGAACCCAATGTTTTGATGGCCCTTTCAAAGTAACAACTAACTATTCCGTTGTATAAATGTACCACAGTTTTTTAATCCACTCACTGTAAAAGAGACACAATAAAAATAAAATTAAAAAGAAATAAAATAAAATAATAACAACTAAGAATGTATTGTTATTTTAAGAACAGAAGCTGAACAATTACTATTGTGTTCCTTTAAATATTAAAGGTAAAGGCAACACAAGTGTCAAGCCATGTTAAACATGAGACAGCTCAGGAGAACTCCTCTTCCTCCAACAGAGTCTTTGGTCTGATCAAGCCCAAGGACCAACAATGCTGAGGTTCCTGCAGGCCCAGGGTTTCTCTCTCAGTCTTTGACCAGGACTGCTCCTTTCACAACTAAGGCCACAAAGGCCACACAGAGGCCTGGAGTGAGATGAGCAATGTACCCTTTCTTTGGTAAATACACACACCAACACTTACTTGATACTGAATATTGACTAAAGTAGTTACCCATGAATTCACTTTCCTAATGTTGGGAAGGACAGAGTCAAAGACTACAGTAAAAAGGCTGATCAAAAGAACTGAGCTCTGTCATGACTCGGATTCGATTTAGAACATCTTCAAAAGATAACTTAAGAATTATGTTTTAGTTGATTTAACAATGATGGCCAAAATCAACCTATGAGTTAATTTGAAGAAATTTGAAGACTGTCTGTCCCACAAGTATTTTTAATGGAAGACATCACATTTATAAGCTATAGGAGCCAAGGTGTCTTCTGGCTTGCAGCTACACCATCTGGAAGAGGAGGCTTTCAAGGTTAGGACTAGTGGGGACAAGAAGCCTAGATGATATTTAAGAATATGGATGAGGTGGCTTATAACACCTCTGCCCTCAACACATTGGCCAAAATTCATCCAGGAATACCCCATCACGACTGCAGGTGGTAGGGTGGGGAGTGATCGGTAAATGTTGTTTTGTGTTCTGGGAGGAGGAAACAGTATGGTGACTGTGTAACCTTTTCCCTGTCCCATCTTCGTTTACAGAATGAATACCTAAGTACAATCTAAGTGTGTTGCCTTCACCTTGAGCCAATCTTCCTAGTGTTATACAAATCATCATTGCTTTCCTTGAAACATTCATTTTTGCTTTAATGTCTTAATATTTCATAATGCAAGCACTTAAATTTAACAAATGACTATTTTTCCTTTATCATCTTATTTCAAAATTCTTTATATTACAGGTCCATGTGTTTTGAGGTTATTTCCAAAGAAAAAAGCTCTGGAAAAATATGTTGAAGTTAAATTTAGGATATTTCAAGAAGAAGAAAAAAAAGCCCTTTTGGCATTTACTGGGAATTGAACACTCAGATATTTACCCCAATGTTGTAATAATGTGATAAAGCAACAAAAATTCTCATCAATTTAATAGAAACATTATCACTAGAGAGAGTTCTGTTGGCTTTGAACTTCATAGCAAGGCATGTTTACTACTTGATTAAATATTAATATGATTTGAAGTCATGCTCTTTGGTAAAATCCCATTAGTAACACACAATGGAGTAAAAACATTCCACTTCAGCATTATCTGTAATATGTTCAGAATTATATGACTCACAGCTAAAAATGAAGACTTGAGGCTCCTTGCATGTAGAAGCCATAAACCAGATGCTGCCATAATCCAGTAATGCCAGAGTCAAAGGGAGATTTAATAAGCAGGACATAAAAAAGAGAAAGTTTCATTCTTCTGACAGTCTAGAAGTACAAGACCATATTTCAAGCTTAAGTAGATAAAATTGAAGTTAAGTAAGTACATGTGCCTGTATTAACCAATCAACCATTATGATTATACCTAATTAGGTAGAGTTGAATTGTAGCTTATCATAAACTGGTGATTAAATGGTAAGAAGGGAAACTGAAAAACCTGGCTCTATAATAACTCACCGTGTGAACATGGATAAATGACCAGGTTCTTGGTACCTCTGTTTCTGGGTAATACCTACCCAAACCTGATAGTTTTAAGGCATTTTAATAAAGAACGCCACTCAAAACAAGAGAAGATTCAACTAGAAAAAATGGAAAAGATCGGTAATAACTGTACAAACAGTGTAAAGGCGGCATGTCTACGGTGTCACTGACACTTTCTATAAATACCAAAATATCAAATCGAGAGCACCGAATTATCAGTTAAATGCATGCTATGCAGTTAAGAGCTAGAATGTAGAATTCCAAACTATTAACTCTTTAAACCTATTTTTTACTCATTATGGTTGAAAGTTAAGATATCCAGAAGGGTGAGTCACACATAACTTAAAGTCGTATACCTCTTAAAACTTGTTACATATATGTTTTCCTTTTTTAAACTATTTTCTTTTCTTTTTTTGCTTTAAAAGTGTAAATAAAACGCATTGTGAAAAATAATACCTCTTTTTATAGTCGTGTTTTGAATTGAATGAATATGAATGAAATTGAGTTGATATTGTCCCTTGAGAAATAATATTAAAAACCCCACTACTGGTTTACTCACTAAGAATCTGGGGATTAAATGGATGAGATAAGTCGTTAAAGCAAGATATAATTCAATTAAAATTGATACCTCTTTCTAAATTGCAAAAGGAAATACCGCATTTCACATGAGAACTCAGGATCACCCATATGTTATATAGGAGTAATTTATTTCAGATCTTCTAACATGCTGCTCTTTCAAAGGGATTCCATGACTCCATAAAGGAGCTGGTTGAAGATCCTAAAGACCTCTAGCTTCTGTGTATCCAGAACACAGGCATCCACTGTGCAAATTTCTCCACAAACCCAACATTCATGTGTGAACTATGCACATCCCGAACTGATGACAGCAGGGCATTTGTTGCACTTGGTTTCCAAGGAAACGGCACTTTACAGGATCCCCACTTATTCTGCTCTATGCAAGCTGCCTTAGAATCGCCTTCAAAGAGCCCTTGTCTCCATCTGTGAGCTGAAGGTAAAATGCTGTGATGGCAGCTGCTAATGAGCTCACTCACCTCCATCAGGGCAGGCCTAGATTTATTTCTGCTGTCCCCCTAGGGAACTGTCAACCAGGAATATGAGTGAGAGGAGAAGAAATTATTGCCCCTTCCCGGGAGCATGGCACTCTACCACCCTTGCTAATTTGATCGTTACAATAAAGGATGGAGAGTTAAGCGGGGGAGATCCATGTCCCTGTGCTGATACTGCAATGTCAGCTAAGTATTTGCTTCCTAACTTTCACAGTGGCAGCTTCTCTCGGTCAGGCTCTCTGCAGGGGCCTGCGACTCTTCGTTCTGTCAGCTGTGCATGTTCCTAATTGCTGATTTCACGTAGGGTACCTTTCTAGAGGCCTGCGTTGCCTTGTTCCTAATCAGCCATTGACAATGAAGAATTGTAACCGAAGCTACTGGGAAGATAAAAACATATGTTTGAGATCACTGGTGAAAGGAAGTTTCTGTTCTGGTACTGGCATTAATGGGTCACTGCAATGAGAGTATCAATGGCAAGTGTCTTCTGTTCACTAGGTCACACGCCAGGGTTATTACTGTGTAGCAAGAGCCACAGTAGGTTAGGCCAAGAAGACCTGATTCTGAGAGACAATTAGATCAATTCCGCTGAGATTGGAGCAAATGGGTGGGGGATAGTATGCTTCTGGTTTCATATTTTGGGGATTATATTAGTTCATGTAGAGGTAAAAATGCTGACTAAATTTACAGAAGGTGAAACAACTGATAGCACTTGAATTGTATGCTCATTTACACGTGTGCTACAACTCATCTGACTGGACTTATTTTCTCCTACAGAACACTAAGTAAGCTAGCTTTCGAGAGCTTCTACTATTCAATTAGGGGGAGATCGTGGTGAGATTGAGATCACCAAGCTTCCAGAAGCAATTCACTTCTTATAAAACTTGAAGGAGGTAGTAGAATATACTATGTGCTATAAGATCATAAAGGGTGTGTTGGAGATAACATGCGGGTTATGTGTGAGTGTGCATATATGTGCATGTGCACAGGTGTATACAGAATTTGGGGGTTCAGAAAAAAGTTACAGTCAAATTCTAATAGGAACAGCAGGTATTTGTATCTAATGTGACTGGGAGTGATGCTTATGACAGCATATAGCTGCAGACTGGAGCTGATGGCAATAGAAGCGGACATGGGAGTATATTGGAAAGATAGATCGAAAGGTGAATGGGATGAGAATCCCTAAAAGAATAACAAAGGTGACCTTTATGGATGGAAACATAAAAAGCTCTACGTGGAGAGAGAAAAATGGGTCTCCACAAGTGCCATTCTTACTTTCCTCCTTCTAAACTTTGTGGTTTTCCCCCATGCCAATGTAGCATTGTGAGAGGAAATTACAGGCTCTCCTTAAAGAGAACTTCAATGAAATACACAACTGAGGACCTTACAGAGAAGGCAGTGTCACTGATGGTGTGTCTAAAAGCATTTAAGCTAATGACCCAAATGAGGGTCTTTCTCTTAGTAGGGTTCTCCAGAGATATCCTACCATCTCCTTTCTGAAAGCTAGAAGGCCAATACAGTCATTCAGGTTCAAATTCCAAGGCCAAAGAATGAGGGGTGCCAATGATGTACACCCCAGCCTAAGGTCAGGAGAAGAGAAGACTGATGTCCCAGTTCATGCAGACAGACAGGAAGCCGAAGTGGTGAATTTCTCCTTCTTTTTAGGCCCTCCATGGATTAGATGATACCCACCCATGTTAAAGAAGGCAACCTACTTCACTGAGTGTAGCAATTCAAATGTGTGCCAATGTCATCTGAAAACATTTCCACAGAATCACCCAGAAATAGAGTTTCATCTGCAACTTTCGGCACAGTTTGACACATAAAATCAATCATTTGTCAACCATAGAACAAGAAATACATATTTCCTAATACTTTATTTATCAATAAGCTCTAAACTCCGTTTTCACTTTCTTAGGGGAGCCTACACGAACCACCTTTACCAAATCTAATATTTCACATTCCTTGTGCCTTCAGAACACAACATGCTTGTGCTTCTCAGGACTTAACATTGTTGCAATTCTATGTGTATTTCTGAGACCATTTGATTCTGTCTCCTCAGTTATATCCTAAGCTTCATAAACATGGAGGGAGATTTTTCCTTGTTAGTTTTTGTCTTCACTGTTGAATGCCCAAGACCTACTAGAGTACCTGGTACATAGTAGGTGTTCAACAGATATTTGCTTAATGAATTCCTTTTCATGAATAAACAAATATATTGCTAGTTTCTTAATAATGATTGCTCATGTTCACAGCTTCGACTCTAGTCGTCATTTTGGATTTGCTTTTTTCTCTGCACTCTACATTGTCTGGAATCTTTATGTAAAAAGACAGCCAAGGCAGTTGTCTCAAATCATTTTGGAAATTAGGCAGAATATAAACTGAGCAAATAATGAATCAGTAAAATGTTAATGCATTCAATGAATTCCAACATGCACAGAGAAGAGAGGGAATTATCTGTCTTTGTGTAGATACCAGGCCATCGATGAAGTTTGGTACTTAAACACTTTAGAAACTAACTCACTGTTGATTTGTATTGGAGTTACGAGTCTTAATAAAATTTAAAGCTTTTTGCCCATTTTTTATTATTTTCCACTTGGTTGTATAGGCTTTCCATTCATCACCATTATATATTGCCTTATTAGATTCACTTTATAGATCCTACACATCAAAATATTTTTGGATCAGATGATGAATCTAAAAATCTAGGTTTCAAAGTACCATGGTCTCCTGACAGAAAAGCTATTCTCCTTTGCTTGTCAATATTAATAGGAAGTGTAAGTTAAGCTGCAAAAATAACCATTTCTGTAAATGTGGCTATTGTACTATGTATGTATTTTCCCCACAATATTTATCAAGTTCTTTCTGTATTGTCCAACCCACTCAGCCCATTTTCACTCCTTCCCCTGTTGGACTGAGCAAAAAAAGTGTGTCTGACTCATACTTTCATGTGTGGCAGTATTTATTTTAATAGTGACATATGAGGTCTGTCTGGAAAAAGTGAAGCCATTGTAAATATAATGAGAACAGTTTGTGTGACACCTATGTAACCTGGCAGCCAGAGACAGTGGACTGGAATGTGCATACACGAACAATGAGGACTTCACTGTACCATTCAGTCGGAGCAGTAGACACTGTTAAGTGAGGATATATATTGTGTGGCTTTGTATTCTAAATGACTCAGCTAGTAGAGCAATGAGTCAGTATCAAATTTTGCATTAAGTTGGAACATTCCTCTGCAGAATCTCTTCAGTTGATTCAGAAGGCTTTTGGAGATGATAAAATGAGTGCAACACAAACAAAAGTGTGGCACAAACACTTCGGAGATGGTAGAGAATCTGTTGAAAGTGATCCGTATTCTGGAAGGTCTGCTCTACGCAGAACACCTGAGGATGTTGAATGCATATAGGCTGCAATCAACAAAGATGGGCTAATGACAGTGTGAGAACTAGAAGCTGACTTGGAGATTCCAAAAACTACTGTAACCAAGATCTGCTTTGTGGCAAAATTCATTCTGCAGCTTCTGCTACCAGAGAAAGAACATCATGCTGCCATTGGGAGAATTGTGTGATGTCCCAAGGTGCCTACTTTAAAGGGGATTGAGGTGTCATTGTTCTATGTACAATGTTTCTTGTATCTTGTATCTTCTTCAATAAATGTCTCT
The DNA here is from genome assembly GCF_987537825.1 of Furipterus horrens. Lineage (NCBI taxonomy): Eukaryota > Metazoa > Chordata > Mammalia > Chiroptera > Furipteridae > Furipterus > Furipterus horrens. The sequence goes on from NW_028327171.1 coordinate 18,115,634, forward strand.
ATTTTTCATAGTACATCGCTGGATACTTTCTGGACAGATCTCATACTTTGCTGATTTAAAAAGGCATTCACTCAACCACTAAAAAGTATATCTTGAGCTCTTGCACTGACTTACAAACTATGCAGTGTGCTTGATATACCGATATGAACAAGACAAAGAATTGGAGAGCAGAAATTCACATTTCTAGTGAGGTGACAAGCAAATGAAACATTTCAAGTGTACTTACAACAACAAGCAAAGAATATGTGTCAAATGCTAAATTGAGTTGAAATAATCTTGTCTGCCCACCTCCTTAATTAATTTTAGTCCTGAATTCCCAGAATAGCAAACCGTGGTATGAGGTCCAGAGGCAATCAATCAACCTCTTCCCCATCTTGCACCAAGTTCTTCACAGATATTTTCTTACCCAAAGATGGCTTTCCAATGTATTTGGGGAGACAATCAATGACCTGCATCACCCTAAATTGACTTAAACTGTAATCCTAAATTCACCTAAAATGAGCTCTTCTAGTATAGACATTAGAAATGTGTAGAATTCCCCAAAGTATCTACACTGAAATTTTGCTAAAATTTGCACCATCCTTTCTTTTTTACAGTAAAATCTTACTGAGTTTCTAAGATTTTGTTACAATGTATAATCAAACTATTGGGAAGAAATGTTTGGTATGAACCCTTCTCATATAAGACCTTGAAAGAAAACAATACATTATATTTGTCACTGTGCCAAGTGCGACATACAAATAAGATCTCTTGCCCATGGGAAATCATAAAGTAAGTAAAGTATAGAGACATATCTATATAGTTATTTGTTAATTTTTGAGTACCTACTATGTATTAAGCTTTAAAATGGGTTCTGAAAGAATAGCGACATATGTTCTTCGTCTCAATGATTTCTGAGATAAATGGGAGGACTAGGCCCAGAAGCACCATTCAGACACTGCTTTACATGCATAAGTAGAATCATGTGCAGGGTTTTATAGGCACAGAGAAGAAACACAGAGCCTGTTTGCAGCATCACGTTAATGTGAAGAGCTGGCGTGTCAGGAAAGTCATCTTGAGGTGACCCACAAGGCGAGTTTCATAAACTGGAATTTTTAGTCCTACTGATGGTTTATTGAAAAGAGCATTTCAGGCAGAGGAGACAATATGACCAGTGTCAAAAAGAGATGTGTCAAGAGTCCAAGGAAAATATGATGTTACCTGAACTGGGACAAGAGATAAGGATAAGGAAAAGAAGGGATTCTAAATGTTTCTAGGTGTTTTGGTTAAGAATGACAGCGAGAAGCAGGGTTTAAGGATAATTCACACATTTCCAGGGTGCTTGGGTAGATGGTGATTTCTGAGCAGAACTTCCTATCCAGTATGGTAATCGGTTAAAATTTAGCGGACATGATGATCACTTAGGCTTTCAGGATTCCCACAGACCTTGAGAAGTCTGCTACGTTTCTTTGGCCATACCTTACATATTTTCATTTCCTATGAATGGTGTGGCATGGGGACAGTTTAAGAAGAAACTTCATGGATTACTTTTGTTACTGAGGACAGGAGTGAGTGAGACCTTTCACCCTGAGCTTGTTTGTCTGTTCTTGCCTTGCTCCCAAGAGAAGAACTCAAGCGAGAGACGACACGTATAATAGAAATGAGGTAGCAATTTTATCTATGAAACATGCATGAGCACAAAGCTGCAAACCCGGCTAGTCCAGATGCCCCACGTACAGAGGAAATAAGGTTGTAAGTCTGTTAGAAAGTTTGTTTTGTACACTATAGTTAAGGCTACAAGGGGGCATTATCCCTGGCTGGTTTGGCTCAGTGGATTGAGCGTCGGCCTGCGAGCTAAGTGTCGCTGGTTCGATCTTCCAGTCAGGGCACATCAGAGAAGGAAAACTCTGACTCCAAAAAACCTCCGCTGCCTTGCGGCATACCTCTTCAGGGGAAAGGCTAAGGGAGTAAACCCCGACAGAAAATCCGGAGCCGGAGTCCCTAAGGCGGTTTGACGTTGTAGTCAACACCGGCAACTCCTGCGGCGCACCTGAAGCCAAGCTGTATTGACTCCGTCTTTCCCTTGGACCCTTCAGCTGCGAAGAGAGGGGGGGTCTGCTGCATGGGCAACAGCAGACCCTCCATATCACCCTGCCCAGGCTCTGTAGCTTCAGCTTCACTGGAGAGGACACTCCAGCGTCATCGCAAGATGTCGATTCAACACGGGAGGAGACAGATACCGTGTCACTCCCGAGTCGGACTGCACAGCCATTCTCGGCGGAGCAGATAGACTCTTAAGAAGCTACACCATCGTCTCTCGAGACGGACGGCTGCCAACGACGACAAGGGGGCATTCAGCTCATCTAAGTACACCAACTATTGGGGTTCAGGGGTTATATACTTCAGTCAGCTTCTAGATTCCCCTCCTTCTCCCCTTTCTAAACCTTGGGAATAATGTACAACTACAAAGGCTTTCTTTCTCAGCTGGTAAAGCCTCTTTAGTCTTCCTGAATGAAATTGCTACAGAGGCTCCCTTTCCGAGTACACAGAGTTTCAGGGACGCCCCTCCTCCTGTACTATCCCTGCTTGTGATACTTAGAATGCCGGGCAATCTTATTGGACCAGGCTCAGGACTGCTCACTCAATGAGTGAGACATGTCTCCCTCCTCCTCCCTGCCTTAGTTTACCACCTATCCTACCTAACACTTTGACACAATAAGAACAATTTCTACTTTCCTAAACATCATGCCAAAATAAGTCTTTCAGAAAAAGAAAAAAAAAATTGGTGGTACTGTGTTATTCATCTTATATTGGTAAGATACATAAGTGTGTAGAGAATATAATTAGGATTTGTTCAGCTGTAATTGAGTCTAAAATGGTTCTTCCTAAGAGAGTTACATAGTTTTAAATCCATTTTAACAGTCCACAACTGGAACCTTGAAAAACATAGAAAATAACTCCAGTATAGCTAGACCTGGATAATAATTAATACATTATAATAAGAGTAGGTAGAGTTGTTTTTTTTTGTTTGTTTGTTTGTTTTTTACCTGGTGGTGAAATAGTAGCAAGTATACCCTTAATCTGCTGAGCATCCAAGATAATTTTCATCATGTAACATATCTATTATAACCCTAAAGAAAATATGTCCACAACCAAGCTCCTTATCTCCTGTACTGTTTCCTACCCATTTGGTGCCATCGCTGTTTGCATCATCACCCAGGAGTTCCCTTGGAACTCTCTTAAATTATGACTATTCTGCTCAAATACCAGGAACTGTTTTTCTGAAGAAGGATAATGAATCAGAGTCAGGAAATGCCACATGGGGCTCGATGAAGAGAGGGTGCAGGAGTTCAGGCAGCCAGTCCATACACGTGGTCATACCCTGCACCCAGTCAGAAGAAGCAATTTAGCACTAAAATAAGCACTGTCCGATCAACCACAGTTTCGGTGCAGGAGGTCAGAGCGTGGTAGTCGATCAGCTGGACAGGTAGTTTGCGGATCAAAAAAAACACAGGCAAAGAGTTCCTAGAAAAGTTGCTGAATGAGTGAAAGACTGAACAAGTAGTAGGAATGAGAAAATTCAAGGGAAGCAAAGAGCAGAGCAAGGTCAGAGGGTCTGCCTCCAGATCAGCCCAAGAAGGAAAAAACTTGACAGGCAGGAGACCTACGAGCAGGTCCCCATCCAGTCCCGGTCAAACACAGCCAGCAGGTTTGCTGCTTTGTTCTTTGTGAAATACAGAATGTTTCAGACGTTTAACATCTGGCTTTTAAAGATGGAAATGTCTCTTTAAAAATAAAAGCCCCTAGGATAAAAAGACAAAAGCAGGGAGGTTTAGAACATTGGTCAACAAGCTCTAGTATTGTTGACTCATGTTTAGCATTACAAGAAGGCTTAGTTTGCTTTTCCTTATTTGATTTAAATAAGCACATCACCAGAACACTCTCCAGGCAGCTGTAAATCACACCCTGGAGTCGGGATTTTTAGTCAACACTGAATATCAGGAAAAGGGTGGGGCAGAAGTGACCTTCTGTGCCCTTGTTATTTTGTGTGTGCCCGTCACCTCCTAAAACACACAGCTGACAGAAGTGATCCTGGTTTTTGTTGATTGTCTTGTCTCATCTATAATTTCAAAAGAGATTCAAGACAGCTAAGAATATCTTCATCAAAACTCAAAGTCTCACTTAATCTCTTCACAGTTATCTTCAAGGCGATTCCGTCAGCCTGTATCCTCAGTCTTCTCTTTGTGTCTCCGCTGACATTCACTTGTCCTTCAATTATACCCTTTATTTTGGATCCTTCACGTCTCTTTCTTCTTTGTTTCTCCTCTCTGCCAGCAGGCATGCGATATGCTTTCCCAAATATCATAACACCATGTTTCCTAAACAGTACCTACTTTTCCTAAATATCATCATGATATTTCCTACGTGATATATTTTCTATTATAATAACATTCAAACCTAATAGTTGACCCTTTCATCTTAATTTCTCCTTTGATTGCATTGCACTGCCTGTATTCTCAAATGATACTTTACCCCAGCTTCTATTTCCCCTCTTCTCCATTCTAAATCTATCAACTTCTTCCTTCCTTCTCCAGCACTTTAATGAGATGATACTTTCCAGTATACCACTGACCTCCATATTCCCCCACCTCCTCACTGTTCCTCTTGACCTAGTTTTAGAGTTTTACTTTAGGGAACCTCCCATTCCCTGGCTCTGGTTCATTACTCTCACTTCTCCTCTGCACCTCTAAGATAATAATTTTGAACATTTCAACGGTGATTTTACTTTCTCTAACTATTAGAAACAGATTAACCCAATTTTTAGCCTTTAATCCCCTGTTTTCTCTTTTTCTTTTCATGTAGAAATGTATCCCCCTCCTGCAGATTAAGTTAGCATTTCTAAATATAACTATTACATCAATACTGACGATCTCAGTAATTTCTGCAGCTCTGCCCTGCATCTCCAAGGAGAATCATTACATGGAATCAATGAAAGACATTTTAATATATCAAAAATGGAACACATCTGTCTTTTTGGTACATTTTCTATTCGTTTTGGTTCATGTCCCCTGGATCTAAATTCTCATGTCCACTTCTCATCTTCTCTCCCTTCTGAGAACTGCACATTTAATCAACCAAAATCCATACTGTTTCCTATCTCTAGATGACTTCTATTTCAGTCCTCTCTCTTCGGTGTCCCTCCCCACTGTCTTAATAAGGCTCATACCATCTCATGTTTGTTCTCATAGGAACCTGCCTTGCAACCCACTGATATTTCTAAATGCTACTTTGATTGTGCATGCATCTGATTTAAACATTTCCAATCAAATTTGAGGTGTCTCAGCCTAGAATTCAAAAGTGCACACAATATATTCCTAATGCATTTTCTAGATTTCTTCAACTGCTGCTCCCTATCCCTCCTCACGAAAGCAGACAGGTTTTGTATTAATTGGCACCTGCATGTGTCTGCACCACCCAGATCTCTGAGTCTCTTTTCACGCTGTTACATCCTCCCCACCAGTCTGAGTTTTTCTCAGATTTCAAGACCAAGTCCAGATTTCTCAAATTTCAAGACCTCAACTGAGTACTTTATTTTATTTCAATCCACAGTAATCTCCTTAGTTCTATATATTCAACACTTCGCATATTTTTCATATAAAACTACGCAATGCATGCTATTTTCACATACACAACTTATCTCTATTTTAGTTCAATGATTTTACTTGAGAAAATGTGTCCTATATTTCTATATTAGCCATTTATTTTTAGTTCACTTTTATTGATATTTTACTGAACAGCATACTTATTATTGAAATATAAAAATTCAATAGCATTTTCTCTCTTCAAAATTGGTGTGTTATGTGAGTGTATGTAATGATTTAATTTTGCATATAATTTTAACATTTTGGGAAAGATTTCTTTATCCCTATTTATACCCCTGTTTGTGCACTTACACATGTACCTATTCACCCTTTAACTTAGGCAAACAATGACATTCTGCACCTCAATTTCTTCCCTTTTAAATTGGTGACTATACCCTCCATCTTTACCTTCTCACTCTGGGATGTAAAGATAGGTATATGCTATATTATAACTAGCATAACAGGATTTATGTAAGCAAAGCTTAAGCAGAGGCTTTGTGAAATATTTTCTTTTCTAAAGGTATCTCAAAAACTAGTAAAATTAGTTTGATTGAAGTGCCAATTTAGTGCTCAACATTTTCAAATTGCCTGATAAATAATATGAACTTGTAACAAGTTTCTTTTCCTTCTTTTAGATCATTTCATATTACAATTTAAATTTGTTTCGTTGAACCCTAGGTTTTAAATCTTCGTATTTATTGTGGCTACAAGTGGTTTGAAGTAGAGCAGCAGTGCCCTCTAGTGGCGACTTTATTTTCGTTTTTTATTTTCTTGTTTCAACTACACTGTTGATTTTCCTAGTGGTTTGCCACATACGATAATCAGTTTTTTCAAATTGTTTATTCTTAGGAAAACATATAAAAATATATACAACCATGAATTTAATTATTTTCAAGTATTTAACAGTTTTTTAGGTAAACATTATATCTCTAGAACATTTCTGACATTTTCCACCCCAACCATTTTCTTGATAAATATTGCATAACTAGACATATAAAACTTTGAGGCTGCTTGTAAAAGTTTTTTTTTTTCATTTACCCATCTATAAAAATATATAGTATAAAGTGGCTAAAGTGTCCATAAAAAAAGGAACAGCCTGACAATAAGTCCAAATATTTATCCCCCCATTGCAAAGTTGCTTAGAATAATAAAAATTCAATTAATGATTCTCTTCCAGACTTATTTACATACCTAAAAAAAATGAGTAGATTTTTATTTGCAGTTATATTCAGTTAAGTGAATATTGATCAAGTATCTATTCAAGCAGGGTGGTGAAGAAATATTAATAAATATGCTGCAGTCATAAAAGGCATTTCTCCAGCACTTGTTTTATTAAAATAATATCCCATAATTATTTCATTAGGTTCTTGAATATCAATAATCTTTCCACTGAGCAATAAGATAACTGGAGGTTAGAAAGTTTAAAATGTGTTCAAGTGCATTTTGAATACCAGGAGCCAAACCCTGTTAAGCATTCAGCACTTAAACCTTAGAATACCTGTCAACGTGTGTGATTTTTTAAATGCATAGAGTATAAAAACATAGGTACACATATACATAATTAAAAATGTGAAACATAATTCCATAAAAAGTGAGTTTTTAAAAAATCTCCACGTGAGGATATGCTTATTGATTTTAGAAAGAGAGGAAAGGAGAGAGAAGCATCAATTTGTTGCCTGCCCGGGATGCACCCTGACTGGGGATTGATCCAGCAACCTAAGTATATGCGTACCGGACGATGCTCCAACCAAGTGGGCCACCCAGTCACGGGCCATAAGAAGTAAGACTTTTATAGCTCCAGGTCATGCTTATCATTTTGGGAATACATGATACAAACTTATGCTGTTTCCAATAATGCTTTCATTATTTTTTTTTTAATTGTAAAGAAACACTTTATTATTCTGGACCTATTTTGTTAATGCATCCAGACTGCAGACTTAGCTACAAGTGACTTCCTTGAAATAATGTTCAAGTTTCAATAGCGCTGGGTACCTCCCATTTGCTTCCTCAGATCCATTGTCTACCCTTCTCAACCTTGCTCTGGGCCCTGGAAGGTTGACATGTGTGGACCACAGGCCTGGTCTCTCCCCCCCACCCCCGCCCCCTGTGGCTTCCAGGGGATGAACAAAGGGAAGGAAAACTTGGCTCTCCAGCCTGCCTTCCCCTTGGATTGTGCTGTATCTCTCCACCCACACTCACAGCTCTTGGCAGGTACCCATCTCCACATGGCCTTCTCTGCCTCTGTGTTCATGTTACTGCTTCCTCTTCCGTCTTCGGACCTTACCTTGCTAAGAGTGTTGTTATGCATTGAATTGCGCACACACCCCAAATTCATATATCAGAGCCCTCACACCCAGCAGCTTAAAATGTGATCATATTTTGAGATAGGGCCTTTAAAAGGTGACTAAATTAAAATGGGGCTATAAGGGCAGATTCTAATCTTATCTCTCTGAGATGCTATACAATGAGATTAAAACAGAAGAGAGAAACACCAAGGACATGTGAGCACATGGGAAAGGCCTTGTGAAGACAGAGCAAGGAAGCGGTCATCTGTGAGCCCAGGAGAGAGGCCTCAGGAGAAACCAACCCTGCTGGCACCTTACTCTTGGACTTCTATCCTCCAGAACTGTGAGGATATCAATTTCTGTTGTAGAAGTCACCACCGTAGCGCTTTGTTATGGTAGCCCTAATGCACTGATGCAAGCACCCTCATCAAACTTTCACCTGTAGCTTCCTTACACCCTGATCACACCTTTAAAGACAATCATGCATAGTTTAACAACAGAGACACATTCAGAGAAGTGCATCCTCAGGCAATTTTATCCTTGTGCAAACATCATTGCTAATAATTACAAAAGTTGAAATGGTGTATAGCTTGCTACACACCTACGATAGATAATGTAGCCTATGGCTCCTGGGTCTCAGACCTGGAGAGCATGTGACTATACTGAATACCATAGGCAACTGTAATGCAATGGTGAGCCTTTGAGTATCTAACTATATTGAAACGTAGAAAAGGTACAGGAAAAATAAGATATGTAAGATAAAAATGGTATACCACTTAGCTTGCAGGACTGGAAGTTGCTCTGGGTAAGTCAGGGAGGCAATGGTGAGTGAATGGGAAGGCATGGGACATTACTGTACACATTGTAGACTTATTAACACTGTACACCAGCATCACCACAAACACGTGAGTAATACCTTGCGCTATGACCTCACAGCAGTGATGATTTCCCTAGGTGATAGGAATTTTTCAGCTCCATTATAATCTTCTGGGACCACCATCACATGTGGAGCCCATCACTGACTGAAGCGTTATGTTGTACATAACTGTAGCCACTTTGTTCCATAGTCTTGAATACCCAATTAGAGCGTGCCATATAATTTTTAAATGATTCACGCTTTTATGTAATAGTTTGAGTTTTCTGGGAAAAAAAATAATTAATAGCAATGATAGTATGCTGAATACTCCTTGAGTACTTCTGCAAGAGGCTAAGATCCATATGAGGCATTGTGGGGCAGTGATTTTTTTCAGTGTTGATGTTTTATTGTTTGTGCTATTACAGATGTCCCTTTTCTCCCGCCCTTCGCCCACTCCACCTAACCTGCCCTCCACTTCTGTAGTTAATCCCACACTGTTGTCCATTGCTCCTTCAAGTGTGTCCTTTGACTGATCCCTTCACCTTCCTTCAGTCATTCTCCACGCCTCCGTCCTCTCTTAGAGCTCTCAGTCTATTAAATGATTCCATGCCTCTGGTGCTATTTTGCTCACTAGTTTATTTTGTTCATCAGACTCCTCTTATAAGTGAGATCATATATTTGTCTCTCACTAACTGACTTATTTCACTTGCATAATAGTCTCCAGTGTCATCTGTGCTGTCACAAAAGGCAAAAATTCCTTCCCTTTTTCTGCTGTGTAGTATTCTATTGAATAAATGTACCACAGATTTATGATCCACTCATCCACGGATGGGCACTTAGGCTGTTTCCAGCACTTGGCTATTGTAAATAGTGCAGCTATGAACATAGGCTGCATAAAATTTTTTGAATTGGTGTTTTGTGATCCTTAGGTGCAGTGATTTTTTTATGCTTAGTGTGACTTACGGCTCAGTAGGAAGATGTGGTAAGATGGTGGAGTCATTAAATTCTTCACAACTGGACATGGGCATTAACTTCACACCTGATTCTTTATTTACAAAGACATATATCTGCTTACAACATTATTACTAAATATTTGAAAATACAAGGGCCCTTTTATATACAAACAGCTATGTAATAACAGTGATAGATGCCATCTATATTATCAAAACCAGAAAAAAATAGAGAGAGAGACAGCCATCAAAATCATCCATTCACTGAAAAGTCAAGGGTGTAAAAGATATGACCAAGCAGTATCCATTTCATTTTTATTGTTTAATAAACTTTGTAATGAAAGAGTATAGAACATACTTTTTTCCTAGAAGTATGAAAATAAGATGTGTTTAATATTTGAAGATTCCACATAAAACTAATCGTAAATGGCTTCTCCTCACTGTACTATATGAGGTCAATGGAAATGCCAGGCAGGAAAATTGCAGCTTTAAATATTAGTAAAACTCAGGGTATAAACATAACTCATACAAGTTATAAGAGTATAGGCATATCTGGGTCAGGAACTTTGACATGGCTCCTCTGTGCCCTGCAAAGACTGGGCTACAGGCCTCTGCCTTTCCTCCCAGTCATGCCTGCTACCCCTTGTAAGATAGATCACTGTCCTCCAATGCGCTAATCAAAAGTAACAATTCCCCTCCTTGTGTTCCCACTTTCTTTATGTCACTATCAAATAATATATTCCTTAAAATAAGTTGTACATTTCTAAGTGATTCATGTGACTTTGTATCCACCCTCCCCTTTGACCCCAGAATGACACCTAATACTCAATACATTTTGCTAAATTGCTGGGAAATCTAACCATAATGAACCTGATGATTTGTTTGTATCCCAACACTGCCTGTTAGCAGTTTCTGGATCTTGGGCAAGTAACTTATTCTCTCCAGAGCAAGCTCCTAATCCATAAAATTAAATGTTTTAACTAGGACCAAAATTCTATGGTTCCAAGTTGCGAGTGCCTGAATGAAAACTGTAAAGGAGGAGACTTACAGTTTTAAACTAAACAGAAACATGGTCTTTGGAAAACATATTCACATCTGAGGAAAAAAAATAGTTTCTGTTCAAAAATCCCAGAGAAACTATGCATCCTTAACATGGGTGCTTACAATCAAAGTCCTCGTGATCATTATAACTAGCAGCTACATATGTAAGCACTAGTTAGCACCTCCCTGAAGGCTAATTGGTCTGGGAAAGCAACACTTGATCAGAACCGGCAAGTGCATGTGCTATGTAATCATTAGTAAAACAAGCTCAGCTCATGCCTTCTTCCCACTGTTTAGCTGTAGTTTTTAGTGGCTGCCTACCTCCCTGCCTCCAGCAACATCGATGTCTCTAGAGCTACTGAACCCATTTACTTTCCACTCGCCGCTTGCCTCGCTGCCTGCAGCTGTATTAATGTATCCCAGAAGAATTGGATCCCATCAATTATGGTAGAAGTTGTAGTCACCGTTCTGAGACACATCAGCACTACTGCAAGCAGACAAAAAAATACATAAAATAAATAAGATGAAAACAGACTCCGCTCGTGAGCCACTGCAATTAAGATGCTGATATATGGGCAGAAGAAAAAATAAAATACACTTCTATTTTATAAGATAAATTATGTGATCCCTAAGATGTTGCTGCACACAGAGTATCATAATGATTTCTGGGATGATAAATGCAAGTCAGGTTAGTTAAACTTCCAGAGTGAGACTGAACTGTAAGAAAGGAACGTGTGTAGCCCTGGAGAACTAGACTAATTATTTCAAGTCCTTAATTGTGACTCCCCCAAGTTTTAGTTTTAGAAGGTTAGACTTCTTCTTAGAAATCTCTTGTTAAATATTTATTTCAGCTACCAGAAATTATCTATAAAATAAGAAGTGCCATGCATTGATAAATGTTATAATGTCCCCAAGATTTGAATAATAATCCTAGAAATAAAAAATAATATATTTCTACATTTTTTAATTAAAAGGATTATTTATGACTTATACAGACTCTCAGAATTTTAGAAGCAGACAAAACTCTGGCTGTCACACAACTACATCATTTTATTGAGAAAAAGCTTAAATGTGTTACCTGGGGACTAAAAGTAAATTGAAGTCAATCATAATACATTATTTAATACTGAACCTGTTTATCACTAAATACTCCTGTTCTCCTTTACATCATTCTACTCTTTCTTTTTTTCCCTAAGTTACTGGCTTTTAATATTTTATTAACTCTACTCATTTATTGCTTTTTTTTCTTCCCTCACATTTCAACGTATCCACAAACAGAGAAGATTCCTTTGTCCATTTCATTCATGAATGTACCCAAAACAGAGCGTAGTGTTAGTAGGCAGTAAGGGTTAAATACACATATATTAAATGAATAATAGAGGAATGGTATATTCGATGGGAAAAGCCCCTTAAAGATGTATGGGGAGAGAGTATTCTCGGGCACAAAAGTGGAAAGATATTTTTAACAATAAAAACGGAAGATTGATTGTAAGAATAATTGTGGCTACAGAGGAGGATCTTCATATTTTAATAATAATAAGTGGTAGATTTTGGTAGCCTATTTTCTAACTAAAGTAGCTGGGCAAGAATATCAGCTAAATGAGATCACTGAAACATCATGGAACACAACTCTTGAAGAAACTAAAGAATTGAAATAGACAGTGGGGAAACAGGAAAATGCACCAGGGAAGCATTGAGAAGACCAAAGAGGATGAATGTAGAGTGGCACCAGTTCAAAAGCCTTGCCAGTATTTTCCTACATGAAGCCTACCATTCAAGTTCAGTAGTACCAAAGGCCTACCATCTGGAATAGCAGAAAGTCGGGTCTCTACTTTTCTCGTGTTGTGGAGATCAAAGGATACTGATGCTCTAATGAAAAGGATTGATATGGTATTGACACTGAGGGTCACGCCACTGTCAGAGAAAATCTGCCCTGGATTAAGGAGCGAAATGATAGTTGCAAAGCTAGGAGGTTGTATTCAGAGCACAGGATGCTGAAATTTATATCAGAAATGTAAGAGGTAAAGAAACATGGCTCAAGCTAGCACCATTTTACAAAGCTTAGTGAAACTGAAGTGAAAGTGGATTATTCAGAGTCCTGTCAATAAGTGTATCTAAGTCATTCTTACAAATGTTGAAGTAATCCAACATGGATTTAAGAAAGAAAGAAAAAGCATAAGCCTGTTACACAAATGTGTCTGGAGGAAATGATCAATATACTATGACAATAAATACCAGTAGAGGGTGGTTTATGTATAGAGCTTGACCCTCAAAGAGAAAACTTTGGTGCAAGATGTAAAGAAACAATTTGAAATAAAAAATGGAGAGTAGAAGGAAAACATAGACCCTGAGTTTGTGGTAGAGGTTCTTGACCAGCAGGAACCATGGCACAGATGAAAATGACCCAGAAACTGTCTGCTTTTTCTGGGGAGCAAAGGGTGAGCAATCTCATAGAGGAGAATGCTCCAGTCCCCTCCTCAGAGTTTAAATTAATTTAGTAGCAAGCATGCAAGAAATTATGCCAAACAGGATGTGAATAACTTATCTACAAAACTTTGAACCCACTATGTGAATGTCAGCCTGGCAATGGATGGTTATCTTTTTATTACTTCCCCATTGTCTTATCAGAAATGTGTGATACCTCTGAGACTGCTTTCAGCCTGTTCTCATTGCCTCTGTTTTCAGAACATTGTGTGTGGGGGTCACAATTTTCTGAACAATTTCTACCCATTCCCCAAAGTTTACCTATAGAGCTTGAGCCTCGTAGAGAAAACTGGTGCAAGATGTAAAGAGCCAACTTGAAAACAAAAATGGAGAATAGAAGGAAAACATAGACCTTGGGTTGGTCCTTTCTTTTAAGATGGGACAGGGAAAGGAGTAGCCACAACAGCAAGGTTTCATGAGGAGATGGTATTCTCAGTAGGCAATTGGGTTTTAATTAAAACAAGAGGATTCAGAAAGTGCTCTGTGAAAATGTTGAAGGAATAGGAGGATTTTGGTTTTAGGTCAGCTTTGTTTTGTTTTTCTCTTTATGAGAAAATATATTTCTAGTAAGCATAATAGAGATTATTAAGAAAGATGTTAGTAATGGGTTGATGAGTCATGGGAGAGGAAGAAGTGAGAATAACCTCAAATTCAGTAAAGGGGATTGGTGATTTTTCTTGCTTTTTTTTCTGGAGGGCAAAAACACTGAGACATGTGTATCTATTCATGAATCATGGAACAAGAGTGACCTCGGAAGACATAGAAGTTCAACTTTTTGGGTTTTGGGGGGGGTGATGATTTATAAGCTCTTCACATGCCAGAGCAGAAACTAGGAAGTACATTTATTCTGCAATTTTTATTCTTCAAAATTTGTTTAAATTTGCTTTATGGATATAAATATCAATTTTAGTAAATATACCACATGCATTTGAAAATAATGGGCATTGTGCAAATTTTGAGTAGATTCTTTTTATATGTATCAGTTAGGTCAATTTGAGTAATATTTAATTCTTCTGTCTTTATTTTCTGACACTATGCTCTGTTATTGAGAGATGAGTAAATATCTCCAAATATGACACTGCATTTTTATTATGTATTTTTGATTCCCAAATTCTTGCTTCACATATCTTGAAGCTGTTGAAATACATTTCTAGGGCCAAGATGGGGCCACTCCTACCCAGGCACTACATCAGCAAAACAAAACTTAGGTCACTTTTGTGTCACTAAAAATGCTCTACTTGACCAGAAACTCAGTAGTATATCCAGTCAGCCAGTCCCCAAACACTAAGCCAGCTATGGGCTTTATACTTATGTCCTTGTTTCTTCTCACCTAAACAAGATGAACCATATGACCAGAGACAATCAGATATTTTCTATTTGTCTCTTCCTTATTCTTTATTTTTCATCCTATAAAAGCTTCCTTCTTTCTGCCCATTTTGTAGTTCTCTGAATGTAGGCTTTCTGCTTCATGGAGTGTTAAAATGTGTTTGTATTGCCTTATCTTCTTATGTTTAATAGTTTATACAAAATACTGTGGGATGGTCCTTTTATCATATTAAATATCTCTCTCTTTGCTTTGATGAATACCTCTTTATCTCTGTCAACACTTTGCCTTGTCATGTTTTTTCACATTTTTGAGACATAATTGACATGTAATATTATTTTAGATTTTTGTGTCCAACATAATGATTCTAAATATTGGGAACCGATCACCACAATATGTCCAGTTAACATCTGTCATAGTTGGAATTTCTTTTCTTCTTGTGATGAGAAATTTTAAGATCTACTCAACTTATTCATTTAACAGATAGTCAATGTTCATAAGAAATGTGTTGTTTTGCTAACTACCTGTGTGACTTTGGATAAGTTGCTTGTCCTCCTTATATTATAATACCCTGGTTTTTTAAATGTTGGTTAATAGAATTTCTATATAGCTGAAATTAGATAATTCATTTTAATGTGTTTCCTTGAACAAAATGAGGCTTCATTATGTTACCCTGTAACATTTAGTTCAACCACTAGCAGTAGTTTAAAATTTTTGGTTCAACAATAGACTCAGATGGCTTCCCTGAGGACTTATCTAAATTATTTAAAGAGAAAGTAATATAAATATACAAACTCTCTAAGTGTTATTAAAAAAACTTCCAGAGTTCTAAAAATTTATGAGGCTAACATGATCTTGAGGACAATATCTGAAACAGAGGTGACAAGGAAAGAAAACTACAGATATATCTTATAAGCATAAGTCCTAAAAAATTATCAAATATAGCACAACAATATACACAAAAGATAATAATAAATTACAACAAAGTATGACTTGTTGCAGGATTCAAGGGAAGCTAATGTTCATAAATTAATTAATGTTATTTACCATATTAATAGAATCAAGTAAAAAACTATATAATTATTTCAATAGGTTCTGAAAAATCATTTCACGAAGTTCTGTATCCATTCATGATTAAAAACAAAATTAATTAGGAAAGTAAGAATAGTACTTACAAAAGACCTATAGCTAACATTATACTTGATGCTAAATATTACAAACTTTTCACACTGATGTCAAGAATGAAAAATAAAGAATATATACTATCATCTCATCTGTTCTACATTGTACTGAAGGTTTTATCCGGTATAATAAGAAAAGAAAGAATCCATAAAGGTCAAAATAAGGATGAAATAAAACTGTCATTATTCACAGATGTAAAGATTCTGTGCACAGAAATTCCAGTAATTTAGCAAGTGTACTGGATAGAAGTCAATATTTTTTAAAAAGTCTACTGACATTGCTTGTGGATACAAATAATAGAGAGTAAAGATTTTTTAAAAATTATTCACAATAGCAATGCTGTACCTAATCAAATTACAGATTTAACTTTATATTAAACATAGAAAGCATTAATAACCACGGACATGGGCAACTGAGTGGGGACTGAAGGTGGGGGAAGGGAGGGGCAGAGTGCAGGGAAGCAAGAGGGGGGAAAAGGTGAGACAACTGTAATGGAAAAACAAACAAAATTTTTTTTTTAGTGGGGGAAAAATGAAAAAAAAAAAAAGCATTAATAAGGTAAAGAAGACCTAAGTTATTCAATGTATTGGAACAATCAGTATTATAAAGATGTCAGATTTTCCCAATGAGATATGAAACCTCAATTAAAAATCTTACTTATAAAAAAAGTGACAATCTGATTCTAAGATTTATAAATTAATGCAAAGGGCTAGAATAGTTAAGATAATCTTGAAGAATAAAAACAAAAACAGAAACACATACATTTACAGAGAATTTATAAACATATAGTAATTAAGATGCATGGCAATGGTTCTAGAGAATGAAGGTAGAAAATAGATAAAGGAAACAAAACATAGAGCACAGAAAATAACCAACACATATATAATCACCTTATTTACGAAAATTGAGTTTCAGTGTTGTGGAATAAAATAATTCTTCTCAATAAATGCTGCTAGATCAATTGAAAATTCAATTGAAAAAAACATTGTGCTTTGGTCTCCACATCATATTATATATAGAAACATACCAGACAGTTTGCATACCTAAATTAGAAAATATATGAATGAATCGATCAATGCATAAATAAATAGATAAGTTAAAAAATCTTTCTGAGTGAGAAAGATAGGTATAAGATTTGAAGCAGGTTTTTAACTTATTTTCTCCCTTTACTGGGAACACATGACAAATAAATTATCTGATAAAATCGCCTGGCAATTAAGCCACTAAACAGATATACTGGTAAAGGCATTGCTTACACCTTTCATGTTAAAACTAAACCAGAACATGTTATAATACAAGAGATAAAGGGCATGGGGGGAGAGGAAGCAATGACAATTTTAAACTTCCTGAAAGACTAGGCATGGTTTATTCTACACGTCTTTTTTCTGAATTAGTAATTTGGCAATGGTTAAATTTTAAAAAATTATATTGCATCTCATTTGGCATTTGATCTTTTTGTAGGCAAAGCTTTTTATTTTGCCAGGTAACAAATTCCTTCTAAGAATAGGTAAATGTGCTGTGTATAGTCACACAATGGTATACCACATAGGATGAGATTGGGCAATCTACAACTATCTGCAACAATAGTAACAAAAATAACTCTGAAAAAAAGTGAGGAAAGGCACAAAATCATATATGCTATGATTCCAGTCACAAGTCCAGGATTGTTTAGTTAACAAGATCAGTTCATCTTTGGGGTTAGATGTCAGAATACTGTTTATTCTTGAGGGTCAATTATCAAGTGTGGACACAAGGGGGGCTTCTAGGATGCTGGTTACATCTCTCTTTTAGATTCGGGTTATATGGATATTGTCACCTCTTTAAAATTGAATGCGTTGATTTGTTCATCTTTTTGTATGAATATCATGCTTCAACTTAAAAAAGATTTTTTAAAAAGCTCTAGAAAAATGAGTGGGTTAACAATGATAACACAACCACTCTAACCAAAAAAAAAAAAAAAGAAGCTAAAATAATATCCAAGTGTTTTTCTACCATTTTTATTATGCATACATATATGAGTATACATATACTTACTACACAAACACACAAATCTTTAAAGAAGGTTTGTATTAGCAACCTTCTAACAATGTTAATGTATTTGCCAACAACAACAAAAATGCTGTGCTAAATAAATACAACTAAAAGGGAACAATTACATAGAACACCTTTAAAGACTTGCCCTGGGTCTCAAAAAATCATGATGTAGCAAATGTTAAAACAAAACCTCTAATGTCAGAACCAAAGGACCAAATCATAAACAGTTGCTAAACATCAGGCTACAATCTATTTTAGTTGAGAAACAGCCCAAGGTACAGAGAACCTAACTGCTAACTGTTTGGAAAAGTAATAAATAACAATGACAGGTAAAGACTAGGTAGTGCCTTTTTCTTGCTTGAAACTCACATTTTGTCTTAACTCCAGTGCGCTTTAATTTAAATTAAAGGGGATAACAGGTATATATACAGAAAACAAGTTCTTTGTAAGAATGGTGAAGGACATGAAATGTTACAAGTAAAATATTAATACATTTGGTAGGGAGGTGGAAATTTTATAATAATTCTATTGAGGTAAAAGTGGGATTTCTGTGATTAAACTACACATCGGTTATATAGATACTAATAGTACTAACCAGGGCTGTCTCCAAAAATAAACTTCAGTATTTGAGACCCAGGACTTTAGAGATAAACTAAAAGTATGGAGAGCAATAAGCAAAGGGGTTTTTAATTTTTTATTTTTTATGACTTTCCCTTAGGAAATAAATGAGTATTCGTTGATTGAAGAGCACTAGGATTAGAAATGAGACAGGAGATATTTGAGTTGGATGTAGGGAAGAATGACTTCCTAGAAAAATATTGCATCTTGAAATGACCAATTGAAGTAAAGTGATGTGTTCGTCCTTTAAAGAAAAACATCTCATTTACAAAATTCCAGGCCAGATTTCAAAAGCTTTTGATGTTAAAATGGTTTGGAAATGCTTATTTTTTATTTACTTAGGGTTTGGATTTCATGGAGACATGGTGGAGAAATGAGAAATACATTAAGGCACAGAGGATTTAAACAGTCTTCACTCTGGCCTTTAAAAAAATAACTCCCTCAGAGTTTGAAATTCTATTGTTTTTCTTATATTCACCCCAAAAGAGATATACTATACCTAGAAGTGTTAAAATATTGATTTAAATATATACTTTCTGGAATAAAATTTATAAGGATATCTTCAAAATCAATGTTCAAATTGGAGAGCTATTAGTTAAGCTTGGTTTATCAGTTATTTATATTGTGACTCAAATTCTTTAATATAAATAAGGAAAAGTGAATAAAATAAAGTGAAAATGTCATTTTAGTTTAAATACACTTAAAGCAATTAGAAGTACAAATATATACTCATATATATAAATAAAATTAAAATTATAACTCATAAGTAAAAGTATATGAGCACTAATAGAATTTCCAAAGCTAGATAACCTAAAAATAATTAATTGTATAAGACAAAAATTACTAGTATTCAATTATATCTGAAGAAAAAAGTGTTTAATTTATGAGAGAACTATTTTCTCAAAGTTTGCTCTTATTTTTTCATTTTTTTCCCACTGCATTAAATTAGATAAACTAAGATTAATTCTTACAGAACCCAGATATGCCCTGTGGTAATAAAGCCTTGAATTGACCCTTGATTAAATGAGGTTTATATTGCTTTGCCTGCCTGTTACTGCTATATAAAATTCAGGGAAAGTTGTTTAAAGTTAAAATAGGAGAAGAGAGTAAAAAATAGTTGGGATAACAAAGGCAGAATTTTACCAATAGAACTGGACTATAAGGGGATGGAAAAAATGGTCATGATTAAGACTTACTTTTTTGTTTTATCTGGATAAGCAATATTTATTTTATAATTTATCTTCTTTAGATTTTGTTTTTGACAGATTGATAATTTGCATACAGTGTTTATCAGGCAGTTCTTCCCCACCCTTGCCCCTGACATCAAGCATGTACCAGCAAAAGAAAATATTAGGGAACAAGATAGATAATTCTACAAATGACAATGATGTGTGGTAATAAATCATATCTTTATTCTTTGATTTATAATAAAAAATAAATTATACATACCAGGTATATAACTTCATGAAATATAATAATAGAATTAGTTGGAGATTGTGTGTATATTATTTTATTTTATCCTCACAACAAAACCACTATTTTGTAATAAACAAAAGGAAGCTCAAAGAAGTCAAACTATGAATTAAATTAAGCTGACTAGTGATCAAGTAAGGGAGGCACTGTTAGCAGCACTGCTTTATAACTAAGGAAAGAGTCTCAAAAAATATTATGTAACTTTCCGGAAACCACAATTTCAAATAGTAGAGTCAGGATTCAAATCTTGATCATCTGACCCCCGAATTCACTCAATCAGTCTTTACTCCATGCTTCCTCTCATTACGGATCTCTGGTTTTAAGTTTCATTCTAAGACCACAATATTCAGACTTGATTGAGTTCTATTAATGGAACTATTGGTGACTCACAATGCTATTCAGAACAAGTTATGTTTCCTTTTGTTCTTCATTAAGCTATCTTCCAGATAAGTGTCCATCATTTTAAGAACAGTGACTGGATAGGTAACCTCCACTGCCCCCTAGTAATACTATAACAAGAGCACAGAAAAATGAGGTGAAAGGTAATGTCCTTTATCTTGTTTACTTGCTTTGTGTTTAGCATTAATGAAGCAGAGTCATGAATTTAAATCTCCTTTGAGTCACATAAATTCTCTAGACTCAATAGTTACCTACTGCTCTCTTAGATTCAAGCTAGCCGTTTCAATAAGCCTGGTCACAAGGGAGGCGAGATGAAAGCATACAGATAACCTGCATCATTGCACTGGCAAAATAACTCAAAGTCCATCTGTCGATGACATCCAGTCATGAGCAATGTATTGCAAAACAGTTGTTATCAACCTACACCACCAATCAAAAGAGTCAGTGCAAGACTACAAGATTTGTAGCAATCCATAGATGAACTGGACTGAGAGGCCTCCCAGGATGTGTAAAAACCAGCATAGTTCTGCACAGCCTGGAATGGTTAGCCTGGGCATAATTAAGACAAATAGTTGAAGGAACTGGAGAAGTTCAACGTAAGATAATTCTGGAAACAAAAATAATTGAAGCTGTAGAGCGTGGCTAGGGCTGCCTTATTAACAAAATACCACAAACTGGGTGGCCTAGACAGCAGAAATCTATTTTCTCATAGATCTGGGGCTTAGAAGTCACAGATTAAGGTTTCAGAAGGTTTGGTTCTTTGTGAGGCCTCATTCATTGGCTTGCAGACAGCTAACTATCTTCTTCCTGGGTCTTCACAAGGTTGACTCTGTGCACGCACATGTCTGTTGTCTCTTGTCTGTTCAAATAGCCTCTTATTAGAGCATCAGTCATATTGAATTGTCCCTGGCTGGTTTGGCTCAGTGGATTGAGCGTCGGCCTGCGAGCTAAGTGTCGCTGGTTCGATCTTCCAGTCAGGGTACATCAGAGAAGGAAAACTCTGACTCCAAAAAACCTCCGCTGCCTTGCGGCATACCTCTTCTGGGGAAAGGCTAAGGGAGTAAACCCCGACAGAAAATCCGGAGCCGGAGTCCCTAAGGCGGTTTGACGTTGTAGTCAACACCGGCAACTCCTGCGGCGCACCTGAACCCAAGCTGTATCGACTCCGTCTTTCCCTTGGACCCTTCAGCTGCGAAGAGAGGGGGGGTCTGCTGCATGGGCAACAGCAGACCCTCCATATTACCCTGCCCAGGCTCTGTAGCTTCAGCGTCATCACAAAATGTCGATTCAACACGGGAGGAGACAGATACCGTTTTCACTCCCGAGTCGGACTGCACAGCCATTCTCGGCGGTGCAGATAGACTCTTAAGAAGCTACACCATCGTCTCTCGAGACGGACGGCTGCCGACGAGTCATATTGAATTAGGCACCATTATAAAGACACCATTTTAATTTAATTACATCTTTAAGAGCTCTATGTCCAAAACAGTCACATTCTGTAATAAAGGAGGTTGGGACTTCACCATAGGAATTTTAGGGAACAGAATTCAGCCCATAACAGAAGCATTCCAGTATTTCAAATATTTTCACTTTGGATAGGCTTAAAAAATGTATTTTTTGTCCTCAAAGGCAAAGATTTGACTATCAGAGAAAATTACCATAAATATGTCTGTGACTCAAAACTATCCCACTGAATATGTTTCCAAGTGAGTAGTAAACAAATTTTAATCAACAGCTGTTTGACAACTTTTCAGAGATATTGTTCCTGAGAGGAAATTTTGACTTGATTATCAATAGTGCCATTTTCTGAGAGTTGGTGAATTCTAAATAGATCACACCTGACATTAAAAATCAGTGTATGTGTCCTTGCATATGAATGTGTGTTTTGATTATATAAAAACTTCAAATTTAGAAGCCGTTAATACATGTGTAAAAATAATAATATACTGAGCCACTTTAAAACGGAGTCAGAGCTGCCAGCCCAGAGAAAATGCCTTGCACGTCTTATGTTTCAAACCTTTGGAATGTTAAAACAGGACAAAATGACCTTTGGAATGGGCCTAAAGCAACACCATGCCCCAAAGAACTGTTTGCAAGGATAACAAGAAGGCAGAAATTATGATTAAAGGACTGGTGACTACCAGAGTGAAAATTTCAAATCTTGTGTTAGCTTACCTGCACCAATAGAAATGCCTTTTTTCTACTGATGTAATTGCTCCTCTTCCCTTTCTTATAAATACCCCTTCCCTTTGTCTCCTAACCTGAACACTATTTGGGTTCTGCCTGAATCTGTGCTTCCCAAATAGCTAGTCATTCTCTCTTTCTCTTTCTTTCTCTCTCTCTCCTTCTCCCTCTCCTTCTCTCAATAAATGCTTGTTGCCTCTTACCTTGAAAAGAACTTATTTTTAAGTGGACATATGAAAGGATTATATGGGGTGGGTTGGGTGGGGGAGAGAAATTGGGGGAAAAGGGGACAACTGTAATTGAAAAACCAAAATACAAAAATAAAAAAAAAAAAAAGAAAGGATTATATGGAGAGAAATCAGAGCAGAAGATTGAAGCTGGCGATAGATGATAGATACATAATAGGTAGATATATATAGTGATAAATAGATATCGACTATAGATAGATACATAGATACAGAGTTAGAGAGAGATATACAGGATATCCATACATTCAAATAAGGGAGTATTGAAAAAGACAAATAGTAATTTTACAGTGGAAAACCCTTATAAAAAACTACACTAACCAAATAATGAAGGTCAATATTACCAGTAACGTATGTCAAAACCATGTGTTCCTTGAGACTACGTACATAATGAAATTACTCCAGCTCTTTTGTGTTCTTTCCAAAAATCCACGGCCTCAGTCTAACCATGAAGAAAACATCAGACAACTCAGAACTGATGGCTATTCTGTACAACTCCTACAATCTGACAAGGAAACAAAAATAGACAGAAATTCTCAGAGACCAAATGAGACTGGAGACACAGGAAACTAAATGCCACACGGCATCCTGAAGTGGGGTCTAAAGCACTGAGAAGACACTCATGAAAAAAGTGTTGAAATACAAGTCAGCTCTGGAGTTTGGATAAAGTAATGCCCCAATGTTAATTTCTTAGTGTTGACAAATGTACAGTGATCATGTAATATAATAATGGAGGATATTTGTTGAGGCATACATGCACCAGAATTCTCAGTATTACCCTAGTCATTGTTGTATAAATATAAAATTATTCCGAAATAAAAGGGCTATTTTTTTTTAAATGTGATAGCCTAAAAGATTGACTAGACATAAAATAGACTAAATAAAAGGGAAGCATTGCATAGGCATTATTTACTTTGTCACACAAGTCCATTCATTGCTGTCCTGGAAAGAGGACCCAGCCCCAAATGTGAGAGGTAAGCCCATCTTCTCCATCCTTAACCATGGGGGTGGAGTCTATCCATTCCCAAATGTTCAAGTGGGCATGTGACTTAGACTTGAGCTAAGCAGTCTAAGACAGTCCATTGTTAGGGGAATTAGCTCAGGAAGGACGAGCAACCCACATATGGAGCATGGTTTTAATAATAGTCATAGGGTAAGGAAAGTAAACCTTGTATTGTCTCTAGGTTTGTACTTTAATAAATGTAATCTTGCATGTCCTAAAATCCAAACACCGTGATTAAAGTCACTATGAAAAATAACAGATCAAAAGTGACCAGCTACAGCTTGTGCTTTTTTGATCGAATCCTATGTGACCTGAATCACATGAGTCACTTTTCTTCTCCATTTAAGCTCATGCCAGTTTAATTTTCACTTGGTTACTGACAACCAAAAGCCCTAAAGGTTAAATGACATCTGTGATAATGGACTCTGTCATTGTTATGCCTTTTATATCTATAAATTTGATGACATTTTTTGACTTCTAATTGTTAATGCAAATCATAAGAAAAATGTGGAACAGCCTAGGGTTCAGTGAGAATTCTGAGGTGTATGATCAGGAAACTAACTCTAATTCATATGCAGCCTCTGGGAGTGAATCATGATTGCTCTAAGTCAGTGATTCTCAAATGTAAGAGTTCATCAAAATGATCTGAAGAGCTCATTCATCTTCTGTAAGCTACACTGTCTGCTTCTAATTCAGGTCTGGGACCTGAGAATTTGGATTTCTAACAAGTTTCCAAAGATGTCACTCTGAAAAGCATTGGTTTAAGCTCACCTTTGGTCCTCATTACCCTCTCTGACCTAGTGAGGGGCATTCCAGAAATGTTTTCACTGTTTTAAGAAAGATGTTGGGTAATAGAACCCCCCTCTCCTAGTATGACATCTTTCTTCCAGTGTTGGACACGATAATGAGAGAATGTGGTGCTTCAAGTTGCCAAAACCATAAGGGAATCAAGATGAGAATCCAAGAGAATTACCAAGCTACCTATTCAATGCCTTGATCAGCCCAAGGTAGCTCTTTCATGCCATAAGCAGCCCTGGAACTGACTTCTTTCGAGTTCTTGATATGACAAGCAAATCAATGTCATTATTATTATCAAACCATTAGTCAGGCACTTTGCTACTTTTAGCTAATCATTCTCCTTGGAAATGCTTACAAATGGTCTATTGTAAATGATATATTATAGAAATCATTTTTCTGACTATAAGTTATTTTGCTGCAGCAACATTTTACTTTAAGTCCTATAAACATACACCACAGAGCACGGTTGCTTGAACACAGTAGATATTCAGTAAATATCTACCAGTTTAATAATAAATGGCACAGTAGTTTGGCTTCAGTATAAAATAGTTTGGGATTTTTAAGCATGAAAAAGTTTTTATGCAATTTCCCCTATTAGTTAATCAAGTGGCTTGCAAAAGTCACTTGTTTCTTGTTGATATTATAGTTTTCTCTTTTAAGAAATATCTAACTCCCACAAAGAGTTGAAATGCATTTTTCTACCACATATCTAAAAATAGTTTGACAAGGGGGAAAATCTGGGTTTGCAGTTTGAAATCATAAAATAATGCATGCTAAAAATATGGAGTAAATGTATCTTTTATTGTGAAGGAATATTTATAAAGCCCACTTAAAAAGACATTATTTCTTAGGATCTTCTAATGCCCTAAGCCAGAACACAAGAAAATATGATTCAGATAAAACCATTTTATGTCACATAATATTTTTCATATGTAATTTCTTAATTCTCTGGATGTCCCTATAATTCATACTTGCACATATAACATCAAACACTTTTTGGTTTCCCTGAAACACAGTATAATAAAATTTTCATTAATACTTGACTTACCATATTCTGCATTACCAAGCCCGTAGCAATTAATGTGGCATTTCTACATTTATGTCAATAAAATTAAATCTTACACTTAATAGTTGTAGATAAGGGTCATAATTTTAAGTGAGAAAATAGAATCTGTACAAAGTCCACAAGTAATCATGTTAAAAAATTTTAAAGTTGAAAGTTCAAACTACTACAGCTGTAGTCCAAGTAATTGTTCCCTTGTTTGTATTACATAGGTTTTGTCTCTAAAATTACAACACTAGTGAACTTGAGAAGATTAGCTGTTTTCAGCCTAATAAACTATTATAATTTATTCAAAATTAACAGGGGAAAAATCATTTTTTGTATTGAAATCTCCTTTTCTCCATTATTTTAAAATGATTAGGTGAATAATTATATTTTTGGTGTAAGAAAATATTTACTATAACTCACTGTTTTTAGTTCCTTTTTGCTTTACAACAGCAAATATTCTGTAGATAGGTTTTTGTTTTGTTTTTTCTACATAAATCTTTATGTCAATTTTGGAAAATTTTAAAATTTACCAGACTAGAAATAATAATTCTGGATTGGCATGACTGAATGAGGTTTAAAAATGGACTAATTCTATTGAATTATTACATAAGGCCATAATAATATACAACCCCTTGGAAAACAAAGCAAAACATCGAGGTGAGAAATGATGTTACAATTATATGGGGCAGTATGAGAGGGAATACTCACAGGGAGATACTCTATAAGACTGCCTCACACCTTCTTAGGCCAGGTGGCTCTGCGGTCTCATCTCACTCAAGGAAGTAGGTATCTCAGGGAGGCTGCTAAATTCATCGTGACTCCAGTTCTCTAAGAGAGAGTTCCCGTGCTCACATCTGAGCCACATGACTTTTGCTCCCCTACCACAAAAGACTAAGATACAATTGTGTAGCCTGAGTCAGATTAGGCTAATCTGACTCCTTCTCCCATTAAGTAGAAAATTGAAATGGAGAAACACGTATCCTGAAAGTGTTAGAACCTAATCACATCTTTTGTTAAGACAATGAAGAGTTCATGAAAAGTTGTTTTTGCCACCTCTGGAATTTCCTCATTCCTGACCTTTCTAGAGCTTGTTTATTTAGTTCTTCTTAGCTTCTTTGCAAAATTATTTTTGTTGATCATGATCATGATAGCTACTTCACATATCACATGTCGTATCCATAAATAGACATAACAAAATATATACCTTTATTTATATCTATATCTGCCTACCTACCTATGTGTCTCTGTGAATATATGGATACATAGAAAGATGACAGACACATAGGTGGCATCTATATGACATATGGACACATGGATATTGATATATTTCTATATGGGGATATATTATATGGATAAATGGACATATATGACACTTGATATATTTCATATTATTAAAAGAGCTACAGTGGATTTAAAGTAAAAAGTAAAAAGTCCCTGACTACATTGTAAAACTTACTTACTGGTCAGTGACTTATAGTGTCTGTTTAATGCCCTCTATCTTTTAAATAATATCTGTTTGTACCAGGAGACTCAATCACATATCAATGAGACTTAATAGTTAATTTCAGTGTGTTCACTATTAATATGTGATGGCAGAGAAAAATTAGAAGTGATTATTCTTAAAATGGATTGTCTTAGTTATGGCCAGTGGTGCAACCAATTTTATTTTCTTTATAAGAAAGAGTGGTTGTCCTGTCTGGTTCCCAGGTGCTGCTATGAGAAACTTCCCTAGATATGTCAATTTATTAAAAATACTTATGTGAAAAACAGGTAACCTGGAGAGGGATTAAACATAAACACACAGGCATAAACCCAGCATGCATATATCGTTGGCAGCCGTCCGTCTCGAGAGACGATGGTGTAGCTTCTTAAGAGTCTATCTGCACCGCCGAGAATGGCTGTGCAGTCCGACTTGGGAGTGACACGGTATCTGTCTCCTCCCGTGTTGAATCGACATCTTGCGATGACGCTGGAGTGTCCTCTCCAGTGAAGCTGAAGCTACAGAGCCTGGGCAGGGTGATATGGAGGGTCTGCTGTTGCCCATGCAGCAGACCCCCCCTCTCTTCGCAGCTGAAGGATCCAAGGGAAAGACGGAGTCAATACAGCTTGGCTTCAGGTGCGCCGCAGGAGTTGCCGGTGTTGACTACAACGTCAAACCGCCTTAGGGACTCCGGCTCCGGATTTTCTGTCGGGGTTTACTCCCTTAGCCTTTCCCCTGAAGAGGTATGCCGCAAGGCAGTGGAGGTTTTTTGGAATCAGAGTTTTCCTTCTCTGATGCATATATATTTATAACAAATAGAACAAAAAGAAAGGTAATGAAAAGAATACAGGATTGTTGTTATAAAGGGAAAATTGGGGCCTGTTGCTGGCTCCTTCGTGTAATTATGGGGTCCTGTTTGGATCTATCTAGCAAGCTTTTCCTGATTATAACCACTACAAATGACTGGTTTTGGTCATGGATACAGAGGCAGCCTTCAGACTTTATCAATAAATGTAAAGACAAACTTATGGGTCACATTTTATAAAATAACATTCTATTAAACAACTGAGCTGAATTTTAAAATAAATCACACTTCTTTTTTCCTTGGTCAATGGCCTCTCTCATTTTTTATACAGAGAGTTACTCAAAGACAAGGAGAACCTATACTTTGATAAGTCCACACCTGTTTAATGAGCTTCTGATTTTTATGCTGCAACAGAATCTCAGCTTTAGATAAGAACAGTTTTATTATTCATTTAAGTCATTTATTACCTCTCTCCCTTAGGACTTCAAAAATTGTGTTAGGACTGCAGCCTGAACAAAACTCCTTATTTAGCCCTTTGAAATGGTTGTTATAGAATTTTATTTGGTTACAAACAACAACATCCATCTCATAGACTTATCACTGTAATCACATACTTTATTAAATGAGTTTTATTAATCTTATATGTTATTATTGTGCCTTCAAATCAAAATAACTATTTAGAATTCACATTTTCAGTGAGGTCATTGACAGCCTAGTGCAGCGATTTTCAACCAGTGTGCTCCAAGAATTTTTTAAATGGGAAATACCTGATTACTTAGTCAGAGGCACTGACCTCTTTCCCCTTAGATTGTCAAACAAAAAAAATGACAATGGTCAACACAACAATAACCATCCAGTGTGAATGAATCAAAATTATAACTGTTTTCTGTCAGATTGGTAAGAACTATAACATACATTTTGGTGTGCTACAAATTTTAGTAATTACAGTAGTCCCTCTCTATATCGTGGTTCACTTATTGCGGCCTCACTGTATCGCAGGATTTTTAAAAATATTATATTTAACTATTTATTGCAGATTTTTCATTATATCGCAGGTTTTGCGGTTCTATGTATGCTGTTAAAGTTACGTAGGTTTAAGAGTGTAGAATATATTTAAGAACATAAGTAGTGTTTATAAAAGTGTGGAAAAGGTTAATGAGGGAGTGGGAAAGGTTAATAAGGGACTGGGAATGGTTTATAAGTGTGTGGGGTTTATAAAGCCTTAAAATATACATAAATACTAAAATAAATGTAAGGTTTCTACTTCGCAGATTTTCACCTATTGCAGGGAAGTGGGAGTGGGGAGTCTAGAATGTAATACCTGAGGGAATACTGTAGTTTATGTGTGCCATGAGGTGAAAAGGTTGAAAATCCCTGGTCTAATGTCATTATACAGTAGTTTTTCTTATTGCTTCAATCCCACACACTGCCATTTCTTGATCTTAACATTTATGCAATTCTTTTTTCTTTTCCCATGGAGTTGCTGTACTTGACATTTGTGTATTATTCATTTTGTATCTCTGGGCATGCTTCTTTTTCCAAATTCTTACTTCCTGTCATACAGGCCTTTATAATCAGTCTCATTTCTTATTTTCTTTGTTCTAATACTATTCATTTAGACTTATCCAAAAATTTATTTACTGTGGTGTTTTGTAAAATTATTTTGAGCTATGTTATTTAAAAATCATGAAGGTAATGCAAACTGGGCCTATTAAATGTTTACATATGTATCGCACTTTTGTCTTCATTTTTTTCCCATTACCTTGTGTTCTATATTTTTAGAAATATTACTAAAATATTTGACTACCTAAGTTGACTACCTCATATTTTAAAAAATGACCTCTGGAACATGACCCATTTATTTAATTTCAGGCTAGTTTCTATTAAGACAGGATATACAAAGTATGAGACTTTTTCATTATTTATACCTCTAGCCTCTCTTTTTTCTAATTGATTTTAGAAAGAGAGAGGCAGGAGAGAAAGAGAGGGGGGAGAGAGATTAGTTGTTCCACTTATTTATGTATTAATTGGTTGATTCTTGTATGTGCCCAGATCAGGGATCAAACTCGCAACCTTGGCATATGGTGACCATGCGCTAACCAACTGAGCTACCCATTCAGGAGTCCAGCCTCTCTTTTCATTGAGAGAAAATATTTGCTTAGTGATAGAAAAAATAAAATTATAGGTAATCACTTGTAAAGAGTGGTTACTCATGCGATAATTATGTGTGAACCTTTAGACAATTTAAACTTCCCCTCTTGATTTTGTATTTCATTTCTGAATGATATCCACTTCCAAAGCAACCTCTGACTGAAGCAATTTCATACTTTAAAAAAAGATGGATTTTGCTGTCTTTCCCTGAGATTTTTGACTTCCCATTTTATCAGTTAACTTCATTTTACTGTTACACAACACGACAAAGATCATATTGTCTCGTTCTTCACTCTGACCCCATATGAGGACCACAGTGATTGTGTTAACCCATCGACCACTCTACCTCACGTTACTGGATGTATGTAATTCTCCTGTCCTTCTTTTTCTTTTAACATATGGCCAGGTTGGGAAACCCTTCTCGGCTTCTGCTTAGTTGGGAGAAATACAGCAAAGATCCACTGGAACCACCCACTTGCCTTGATTGATATCACTGGCATATATGAACCTGAAGACTTTTCACACTCCAAGTAGTTTTGCCATTTAAGTCACTGAGTGTGGTTGCAAAAATCTCAATAAATATTATCATTATGTTTTCAAATATATGCATTACTTGTAAGACATGTTTAAGACACTGTATCTATGCCATATGCTTATTTGTTGGTATATGCTTATTTCTGCACTATACATTTGATAGCTTAAGCAGACATTACTTGGCCCTTAAGAAACATGAAAAACATTACATTATGCTGTTTTTCTTTCAAAACCTGAAGTCTGAGAAAACTGCAGTCACTACAGGAATTACAGAGACAAACAGATTTAGACCATTTACTTTTATTTGTTTGCTCAAAATGTTAAAACACACACACACACACACACACACACACACCATCTAAAATACCCAGAAGAGTTTTAACTAAGTAGAGAAACAGTTTATCTTTTATAATAGTAACATTGACACTATAGATAGGAAATAAAAGGTATATGCATTCATACATGAGATACAAACCTACAAATTGAATACTGAATTGCTTTGTTTGCATCAAAAATAGCCTAATCTATTTTAGGAAATAATTTACAACCTTGATACAGTTCTCTTGAACTTCAGACTATTGAAACCCTACATTTATGCCCTTGACAGCAAGAAAAATGAGTTCCATCTCTCCTCGTTCACTCTGCAGTTTGTGCAGAGTGTGGTATTCTAGCTCCTTTTTTCATGTATCTATCATCCATGGACAAGAATAACTTAAAAAGTCTTAAAAAATAATCCAAATTTTTATAGACCTTTCTACTTTTCAACTTATCTTTTTAAAGACATAGAGACTTGTTTCCTGGAATATTAGGCTTTAGGTATTAGCACTGAAATATAAGGTCTGTCCAGAAGGTATCCAGCCATGCAATATGAAAAATAGAGACATTTATTGAAGAAGATACAAAAAACACTGTACATAGGGCAATAACGCCTCAGTTCCCTTCAAATTAGGCAACATGTGACCTCACACATTTCTCCCAAAGCCATCAGCTACCCCATTATATTTTCCTGGACCTCATTGATGGTCTGAAATCTCTTCCCTTTCAAAGGTGATTTTAGTTTTGGGAAAAGCCAGAAGTAGCAAGATGGTAAATCTGGGCTCTAGTGGGGCTGAGTCACCTGGGTGATTTAGTGTTTTACCAAAACACTCTGCCTGAGACGTGATGCATGAGCGGGCTTGTTGTCATGGTCAGAACATGGAGGCAGCTAGAATGCACACCTGGACTTTTGACATATACAAATCAATCATATGCAAATCATCCTGGTCCTCGTGTGTTCCCAGAGGAAATGCTGATGGACTTAGCCCATTTGCAGAGGAAATGTTAATGGACCTAGCTCGATATGTTAACTAACCTGGTGGGGGAAAAGCAATAAGATGTAAATGACCTATTGCATATCTTGATAAACACACTCACCCTCACTGAAATGCGTGCTGGACAAGTATAAAGAGACACCTGTGGAAGTCCAGGCAGGCGATACCTCTGGGCCCACGAGGAGGACCAGGAGTCCCCATTCTCCTTTCCCCGTTCCCCATTCCCCTTGCTTCTACAGGCCCTTGAGTCTCTCCCCTCTACCTTCTTCCCTCTTTACCCTCAATAAACCCATTGCCTGATCCCACAGTGGTCTCTGGGTGATTTCTCCGACCAAGGCTGCCTTGACAGTCATGACAAAGCTGACAGTTACCAGTTGCCCATAGCTGCGGCCTTCTGAATCATCCAAATAGTTTCTGCAGAGGAATGTTCAAGCTTAACACAAAATCTGAGGCAGATTTGTTGCTCTATTCATTCAGTCATTTTGAATGTGATGGCCACACAGTACACATGCTCACTCAAGGTGTCTACTGCCCCCACTGACTAGCACAATGAAGTCATCATTGTTCATGCATGTGCATTCCAGTCCACTTTTCTTGGTTTCTAGTTTACATTGATGTCATACAAACTGTCTCAGTATATTAACAATGGCTGGACTTTTTCCAGACAGACATTGTATCTATTAGTAAGAAAGCCTTAACTTACATATTTCAAATTTTGGATACTGCATTTTTTAACACTTTAAGTTGTATTTCTATTACTTGTTTTATAGACATTGATCACCTTCCAGAGTATCACAGAGTATATTTTAGTCCAAGAAACACCACATAAGTATTTGTAGTTTTAGCTACTTTCTGCTATATTCTTAAAATTTTACAAGAACAAGAAAGCTCCTAAAATAGTATCCTACCTTTTTCTAAATAAAATGTGTGAGTCCAAGTACCAGTCTGGAATTGTACATAAGAAAATAATAGTCAAGTATCAGAATCAAGACTTGTATGTAAGAAAAGAATAGCTAAGGATGAATTGGAGTCCTACAGGAAAGTTGGAGGGGAATGGAGAAATGGAGATCATTTAATATGGTTGCTTTAGTATCTATCACTTCCTTTGGGAGAGGACAAAGGATATTCCCTCAGAAATCCTCCCTTGTTTCAGAAAGTAAGACTGTGACTCTAATCAATTTGTTCACCTGGAAATTTGCTAGACCATTCAGCTACCATTCTTTATTTTAGACCCAAGCAATTAACACAATAAAATATAGTAGGACAATTACCAAGTTTACTAAAAGTTAACAATAATTGTATTTTGTTTGAGCTTTCAGATCAATTGAAAAAATTCAGAATCATTTTACTGATTCGTAAGATGGAGAAATAGTTACCTTTAACTGTAAAGAAAGTACAGGACTATGCTGCATTTGTAGAGATAGTATAAATACAGAGTTTGAGATACTCTTATGACCAACAGAAATAAAACTAATTACTTAAAATTTTACAGCATATTTGTGTCTTTCCCACAGGATCGTAGAAAAGAGTTTTTAGGAGACTCTCCAAATTAATTTTTCTCATTTATAACATTAAGTCCCTACCAAAATCTATTATAATATGTGACTTTTGCACTAACTACTTCCTCCACATCTTAAATCAAGGTTTTAACTATCATAAAAATATTATAAGCGTAGTTTATATGAGGAGCAAGAAAACAGAGATCCAGGTGGACTTACAGGGTGATTTACTAAACAGGTTCTAAAATTTTCACAATATTTTTAAGAACCTAAATATGGTATCTAATACTCTTATCTTGTGACAAATCACAAATCTTAATAACTTATCCAAATGATTCTTCTTTTATGATAAAATGTTACCTGCAGACTAAGGATGATGATCTAAATTCCAGGGAAGTTCAGAATTTAAGGTATAAATTATATGATTAAACTTATATATGAAAGTATAAACTATAACCTCCAAAAATCTGAAGCTTAAATTTAGTTATTCAAACACTTAAGAAGGTCGTGACCTCCTGCTTTTATTACAAACATTCATTTACATCCAAAGGAATTCTCTAATCATTCATACCTTCCTCTTGCATCCAAAATTTAGTCAAAGAAGAAAAGGAAGCTCATATGGTAGGTGCCTTTCTCTGGATGGCTTTTTCCACTTAGCATAATATTCTCCAGGTCCATCCATGCTGTCACACATATATGTGGAATCTAATGAACAAAATAACTTAATAAGCAAAATAGAAATAGAAGCCTAGATGTATAGAACAGACTGGAACTGTTAGAGGGGAGGGGAAGAGAGTCGAGGGGCTGGGTGAAAAAATGGGGAAGAGATTAATATATATATGGGTATATATACATACCCATAAACACAAACAACAGTTTGATGACAGCCAGAGGGACAGAGGGAAAGGAGTGTGGGGGACAAGTGGAGGTGGGCAAAGCTGGGAGATAAATGGGGGGAGAAAGAGACTTTACTTGGGGCAATGGATGTCCAAGGCATGTGCCAATGATGTTTTGCTGAGGTGAAACTGTGTGGTTTTGTTAACCATTGTCACCCCGATAAACTTAATAAAAAATAAAAGAGAAAATAAAAATAAAAATCTGAACTGAAAAAATAAGTAAATATATAAAAGGGGAGCTGTGGGAAGTGGGGCTATATTTAGGGCCGGGTTCATTAGTCAGGTGGACACAAGAGCCAAGGCTTTCAGCAGCCAGCTGCCATTGCTTTTTTCTCTGGCATTTATGGGAGAGCATGTGACTTTCTACTTTATAAAACACAAATCTTGTTAGCAGTGGAATGATTTCTCTTTCATTCGAAGAAGGTCTGAATGCTCCTTTTTTTTTTTTTTTTTTTTCGCTTCTCCAACTGGAAAGTGATTATCAGAATTTACTTATTGAAACCTAACAGGCATAGCTTGCCCTGTGAAAGGTAGAATTACTTATGGTACCACCTTGAAGTCTCACAGAGGGTAAATTAAAAAGCAAAGGACTAAGTACACATACAAAGTACAGTCACTCATTTATTGTTCAATAAAATAAAATGAAGCCTTGAGTGAGGGTAAAGGAAATAATTGTCCTCTTTTGAAGCAGTTCTCATATTTCTCAAGCTTTGCCTTATTTCTCAATTTGCAAATGAAATAGAAGACTTTTAAATGTATATAATGGAAAAGTTCTTAGAAATAATGGATGAAGCAGGTAAATAGTGAAAAGCTTTATGTTAGGAAGATTAGATGTTTCCCTGGTCTGCCTTATTCTGCATTATGCAAGAAAAATGGTAGGTTCCAGAGAAGTTTGGGAAAGGCTGAGCCGGAAACAGGCATTGCAGCCAATGAATGAACAGAGAAATATCGTTCTTTAATAATCACCAATTGCACATGAATTCTATATCAAATTGAATCCGCTGATATAAACCCATAATGAAAATAAATCAATTGTTTATTTTTCCAGCTTTATTGAGGTGACAAAAATTGTATATATTTAGGTTGTATTATATTTTTGGGTTTTTTTTTTTCAAGGTGTATGATTTAATAGACATTTATGATCAACTTAACACATCCGTTACCTCACATAGTTAACTTTTTCCATCTATATGAGGTTAGAATAATTGAGATCTACTCTTAGCAATACAATACAGTATTATTAACTTTAATCACTATGCAGTACATTACATCTTCAGAACTAATTCATTGGATAACCAAGACTTATAACCTTTCATTAACATATTCTAATTTTCATCACCCCTCAGCCCCTGGAAACCACCATTTTTATCTCTGGTTATGAGTTTAATATTTTTATGTTCCATATACATTAGTACACACAGACATAGGGGAAAATTCTAGAACTAGAAATCTACCTCCATAAGTGGAGGACAGAAAAAGACCAAAGAAAGAGGCTGGCCACTCCAGTCTGGCAATTCACAGAGTTTATGAAAAGAAACATATAAAAGTTTCTGAAAGAAAAGTGAGTGAAAGACCAAATGGATTCCCATGCTGTCTAAGGGGCACCCAATTACTGCATAGAGCAAAAGGGAATGGTAATGGATACTAGCACATGAATGCTACCAGCTACTAGAAACTACATGCTTGACCAGGTCAGGAAAGTGGCCTGTTCAAGGGACCAGCATGTAGGGGGAGATGCTGATTAATGTCAAAGTGAATGTCGATTATGATTAGACAGCCTCTAAGCAGGTGTTTCTGGGAAGCAATCTGGCTTGTGTTCAGTTCACGGTCAGACAGCAGTCACATTACGAAACAGTGTCCCCTTCAAAACAAATAAATGAAATCACACAGCATTTGCCTTTCTTTGTCTGGCTTATTTCACATACCATAATGTCCTCCAGGCTCACACGGTTTTTTAAATAGCAGAATATTCTTCTTTTTCTATGTTTAACACTCTTTGTATGTATATATACCACAAAATGGTCAACAGGTATGAAAAGATGTTCAACATCACTAATCATTGTGGATATGCAACTCAAAACCACAATGAAATGTCACTTCAAACATATTAGGATGATTAGTTTCAAGAGGAAAAGAGAGAGCCCTAGATGGTGTGGCTCAGTGGATTGAGTATTGGCCTGCAATCCAAAGGGTCACTGGTTCGATTCCCAGTCAGAGCACACACCTGGACTGAGAGCTAGATCCCCAGTTGGGGTCATGTAAGAGGCAACCAAACATTGGTGTTTCTCTCTCTTTCTTACCCTCTTCCCCTCTCCCTAAAAATGAATAAACAAAATCTTTTAAAAAAAGAAGGCAAGAGATAACAAGTGTTGGCAAAGGTGTGAAGAAAAGGGAATGTAAAGTGGTATAGCCATCTGGAAAACAGTATGGAGATTCCTCAAGAAATTAAAAATAAAAATACTGTGTGATTCAGCAATCTCACTTCTGGATATATATCCAAAGGAAATGAAATCACTATCATGAAGAGATTTCTGCACTGCCATGTTTATTACAGCATGGTTCAAAATAATCAAGTGTTTGTGGAGGAAAGAATAGATAAAGCAATAGTTTATTTTACCACCGAGTGTGATGCCCAGGTGAGAGCACGGAGGGAAAAAGCTAGAGCGCAGAGGCTAAACCAGCCCCTGAAATGCAGGACAGGAAACTTTCCCCTTTGTAGTTCTAGGTTCTTTACTTGATCTAATTATTAAATTTCTATGACAAATTAATAGGAGAAAAAATCAATTATGTATGTAAGGGAGCCCCACAGATGTGAGGCTCAAACAAGCGACCCAAGTAAGACGCGTTTGTACCTTTGAATCAAAGAAAATAAATTTCTGAAGACCTGACAAGGCAAAGGAAGTTGGGCTTGGGGTAGTAAATTAATGAAGAAGCAATAAGGTTTCTTTCATACAGTTTCTTTGGCTCTGACTGCCCCGTCTCTGACAATAATGATGTCTTTTATCCTCCTGGCCTAAGGAGGATACTTTCACGTGGGTAATTTATTCCCTGCTTTCGAAGGGGACAAAGAAGGGCCCATGCGTCCTTCTCGCACTGGCAGATTCTTAAGAAATTTTAATTCAAAATAATCAAAATGCCAAAGTGGCATAGTTTGGGGTGGCATATTCTGCTCCCGTTCAAAAAGGAGCTGCTTGGTTCCTTGTCTGTAAATGAATGGGTTGGAATACAGAACATCAATTATCCATGTAAGCTCTCTAAATCTCTAAGGAGCCAAATATGAAAATAAAATCTTGGTTCAGTGATGGAACCACTCTTAAAATAGAAATAGGTAGAATTTTTTATTGTCATTCTATTACAGTTGTTCCAATTTTTCCCCCTTTGCCCTCCCCTGCCCAGCTCTCCCCTGTTCCCACAGTCAAACCCCACACCACTGTCCACATACATGGGTTATCCATACGTGTTTTTTGACTAGACTGTTCCTCTTTTTTCCACCACTATCCCCACCCCTTCTGACCACTGTCAGTCTGCTCCTCGTTTCCATGCCTCTGGTTCTGTTTTGCTCATTGTTTTATTGTGTTCATTAGATTCCTCTCGCAAGTGAGCTCATATGGTATTTGTTTTTCACTGACTGGCTTATTTCACTTATCATAATCTCCAGTTCCATCCATACTGTCTGTCACAAAAGGTAAGAATTCCTTCTTTCTCCTGCGTGGTATTCCATTGTGTAAATGTACCATACTTTTTTGATATACTCATGTACTGATGGGCACTTAGGCTTTTTCAATCACTTGGCTATTACAAATAGTGCTGCTATGAACATAAGGGTGCATAAGTTCTTTCTAGTTTTTTATTTCAGGACCCTTAGGGTATATTCCCAGCAGTGGAATTGCTGGGTCAAAAGGCAGCTACATTTTTGATATTTTGAGGAAATTCCATACTTTTTTCCACAGTAGCTGCACCAGTTTGCATTCCCACCAACAGTGCAGTAGGGTTCCCTTTTCTCTACATCCTTGCCAGCACTTGATGTTCATTGATTTATTAATGATGGCCATTCTAACAAGTGTGACGTGATAACTCATTGTGGTTTTAATTAGCATCTTTCTGATGGCTAGTGATGTTGAGCATCTTTTTATACATCGATGGGCCCTCTGTATGTCCTCCTTAGAGAAGTGTCTATTTAGGTCCTTTGCCCATTTTTTAATTGGATTGTTTGTCTTTCTAGTGTTGAGTCATATGAGTTCTTTATACATTTTGGAGATTAAACCATTTTTCTATATGTCATTTGCAAATATGTTCTTCCATATGGTCAGTTTCCATTTCATTTAGATAATGGTTTCTTTAGCTGTACAGAAACTTTTTAAATTGATGTGGTTCCATTTGTTTATTTTTTCTGTTATTTCCCTTGCCATAGGAGGTATATCGGCAAAAAAATATTGCTACATGAAATATCTGAAATTTACGGCCTGTATTTTTCCATGGGACTTTTATGGTATCATGACTTATATTTAAGTCTTTTATCCATTTTTAGTTTATTCTGGTGTATGCTGTAAATTGATGGTCTAGTTTCATTTTTTTGCATGCACCTCTCCAATTCTCCCAACAGCATTTATTGAAGAGGCTATTTTTACTCCATTGTATGCTCATGCCCCTTTTATCAAATATTAATTGACCACAAAGACATGGGTTTATTTCTGGGTTCTCTATTCTGGTTCATTGGTTGATGTGTCTATTCTTATGCCAGTACCAAACTGTTTTGATTAGAGTGGACTTATAGTTTTATATCAGGTATTGTGATCTCTCCAAATTTATTCTTCTTTCTCAAGATTTCTGGGGCTATTTGGGGTCTTTTTTGGTTCCATATAAATTTTTGAAGTATTTGTTCTAGATCCATGAAAAAGTTATTGGTATTTTAACAGAGATTGCTTGAATTTATATATTGCTTTGGGTAGTATGGACATTTTAATGATATTAATTCTTCCAATTCATGAACACAGTATATGTTTTCATTTATTTGTATGTTCTTCAATTTTTTTCTTCAGTGTTCTATAGTTTTCTGAATATAGGTCTTTTATATCCTAGGTGCTTTATTTTCTTGTTGCTATAATAAATGAATTTTTTTTCCTAGATTCTCTTTCTGATAGTTCATTGTTGGTATACAAGAATGTCATCAATTTCTCAATATTTACTTTGTATCCTGCTACTTTGCCAAATTCACTTTTTAGGTTGAGTAGTGTATTTATGGAGAATATAAGGTTTTTTATGTACACTATCATGCTATCTGTAAATAAGGATAGTTTCACTTTCTCCTTCCAAATTTGGGTGCCTTTTTTTCTTTTTCTTATCTGATCACTGCGGTTAGAACTTCCAGTACTATGTTGAATAAGAGTGGTGAGAGTGGACACCCTTGTCCTCTTCTGATCTTAAGGAAAAAGCTTTTAGTTTTTGCCTGTTGAGTATAATGTTGGCTGTAGGTTTTTCGTATATGGCCTTTATTATGATAAAAACACTTTGCTGAGTGTTTTTATCATAAATGGGTGCTGAATTTTATCAAATACTTTTCAACACTTATTGATATGATCATATAGTTTTTGTCCTCCATTGTGTTTATGTGATGTTACATTTATTGGTTTGCAAATATTGTACCATCCTTGCATCCCTGGGATAAATCCTACTTGATCATGGTGTTTGAACTTTTTAATGTATTGCTGGATCCAGATTGTCAATATTTTGTTGAGGATTTTAGCATCTATGTTCATCAGAGATATTTGCCTATAATTTTTATGTTGTTGTTGAGTCTTTACCTGGTTTTGGAATTAGGGTAATATTAGCCTCATAAAAAGAGTTGGGGAGTCTTCCCTCTCCTTGAATTTTCTGAAATAGTTAGAGGGGGATAAAAGTTAGCTCTTCCCTAAATGTTTGGTAAAACTCAACCTGTGAAGCCATCTGGTCCAGGGCTTTGTGTGCCTGGAATTTTTTTTATACTGCTTCAATTTCATTAGTTGTTATCAGTCTATCCAGGCTTTCTAACCATTCTGGATTCACTTTTGGAAGATTATATGTTTGTAGAAATTTATCCACTTCACCTAGGTTGTCCAGTTTTTTGGCATATAAGTATATGTTCATAGTAATTTATTACAATCCTTTGTTTTGTTTTGTTTTGTTTTGTGGTATCGGTTGGTACCTCTCTTTTATTTCTGATTGTATTTATTTGGGTCCTCTCACTTTTGTTCTTGATGAGTCTGGTTAAAGGTTTGTCAATGTTGTTTATCTTTTCAAAGAAACAGCTTCTTGATTTATTGGTGTTTTGAATTATTTTTTTAATCTTTATGTCATTTAACTCTGTTCTGATCTTGATTATTTCCTTCCTTCTACTCCCTCTGGGCTTTGTTTATTATTGTTCGCCTAGTTCTTTTAAATATGGGGTTAGGTTGTTTATTTGAGATTCTTCTGTCCTTTTTAGATAGCAATTTGTCTCTTTAAAGAATGGAAATGTGTCTTGTTTATGTTATCAATGCTGTGCAATAATCTTGGTTGTGATTTTCCTCACCTCTTGAATGTTTACAATTATATTAGAAAGCATAAGCTAAATTCATATCAGAATTATCAACAAAAAAGAATAACACATAATGACTCACATTAGCTGAAAAAACTTAACTTTAAAAAATTATACTGATTAAGGCAGTTTTCCATAGGGGATTTATAAAAATTTTATAAATTATTTTAATAAACAAAAACATAGATAGAAACTCTTCTTTCCAGAAAGAAAAACTGTACCTATTTTATAACACATGAAAGTAAATTTCAGGCAAGCCCAATATCCAAAATTAATTGGTAACTTTAAAAGGGCACTGAAAATAAATCCACTTAAGTTATAATCAAAATTACATAGTAAATAGTTAAAAGAGAAGAGGAATCTCAGAATCGAACATTATTTTGAAAAAAACAAAGTAAAAACTATGAGGAAAATTTTATTTCTCAATCTCTTTTACAAAGTTTTGCTTAAAACAGAAAATATGTATTATTTCTGAAAATGGAAATTGCATTGATGAAGTGTTCATTTTTCTTTCCTTGAGAAAATGGATTGGGTAAAGATTTTAATTTTTTTCTAACATTCTCACTATTATTAATGATATGAGTAAGGTATATTAATATTCCTTTAAATTTTGTATTTATTAATTACAGTTAACATACAGTATTAATATAGTTTTAGGGTATAACATAGTGATTAGACATTTTTATAACATACAAAATGATCACCCTGATAAGTCCAGTACCCATCTGACAGCAGATATAGTTATTGTAATATTATTGACTATATTTCTTATGCTACATTACTTATCCCATGACTGCTTTTATAAATGGCAATAAGTACATCTTAAATTAATATTCTTGATGAGCACATAATCCAGGGACTAAAATAGCAAGAGCAGTGCATGTAGGTTAATTTTATGTATCAATCTGGCTGGGATACATTGCCCAGAACATATTTGGGTGTTTCTGTGAGGGTGGTTTGGAACGGGATTAACACTTAAATCAGTAGACTTTGAGTACTGCAAACTGCCCTCTATAATGTAAGTGGGCCTAATTTAATCAGTTGAATGAAATAAAAGACTATCCTGTCTTGAACATGAAGATTCTGCATTCTGCAATTCTTAGCCTTCAAACTTGAACTGCAACATTGGCTTTCTTTAGGGGTTTTCAACTTAGTAGCCCACCCTACAGATTTTTAACTTGCCAGCTTTCATATTATGTGAGCAAATTCTTTAAAATAGCACACACACACACACACACACACACATACACACATTCTATTGGTTTCATTCTGAAGAACACTGATTAATACACAGTGTAAATAAGTACTTAAATAATTTAAGTAAAATGTGATAAATGCTATTACAGAAGCTTATTCAAAAACCACTTAACTAACCATCTAAAGAGAATGGAAAATAATATATATATATGTTTTAATAATTGAAGGGGAAAAAGTGACAAAATCAACACAATAAAAATTTCTAACTAACTGAATTTAATACATGGCATCTATGAAAAAACATATTGTTAAAACTATTTTTAATAATGAAGTATTGAACTCATTCTCATTATGATTGAGAACAAAGCAAAAGTATCTTCTCTGACAACTTCTCAACATTGTATTGGAGTTACAATCCAATGCAATGAGGCAAGAAAAAGAAAAAAGACATAAATACCAGAAAGTAGTAAAATTAGCTCTATCCTAAACAATATGATTGCTTACAAGAAAACAACAAATCTATCTAGAAAATGCAGCAATACTAAACAATTCTTTAAGTCACAAAATAAAATGTCAAAAGGCAAAAATTAATTGTATTCCTGTATTTTATCAATAAGTTATGGCATTTTTGGAAATTTACATATAATAGCATCAAACAAAATTGTTAGATATCAGTTTAACTAGTTA
The DNA here is from genome assembly GCF_987537825.1 of Furipterus horrens. Classification (NCBI taxonomy): domain Eukaryota; kingdom Metazoa; phylum Chordata; class Mammalia; order Chiroptera; family Furipteridae; genus Furipterus; species Furipterus horrens. The sequence goes on from NW_028327171.1 coordinate 18,158,294, forward strand.
CTGCAAGACCCTTATACTAAAAATTATAAAACAGTTTTGAGCTAATTTATGACAACCTAAATAAATGGACCAATGTATCATGTTCATAGATTAGAATAATTAATAATTTTAATATGATCATTCTTTTCTGATTAATATATTCAAAACCATCCTCCTCAAAATTATATAATATTTCAAAATAAAAATTGGCAATTTCAAATTTAAATGGAAATTGAAAAAAACAAAAATATTGAAAACAGAACAACACATTTGTAGAATCTCTACTATTTCACATAAGTATTTGTTTTAAATTTACTGTAGTAACTAAGAAATGAGAGCTTTGCATAAGGATAGACATATAGGTAACTACAACATACTGAAGAGTCCAGAAATAAGTGTATATTTATAAGAGCATTGAATTTTGAAAATGTACCAAATTTTTTAGAAAAAATTAATTTTAACAAATCATACTGGAATAAATGAATATTCATATAGAAAAAGTGACCCTAACTTCATCTAACTATACACTTAATACCTTACACACATTAGAAAATAATTAAAAATACACCATTAACCTAAATACAAATGGTAAATTTGAAAAGTACTAGAAGGAAAGAAACAACATATTCATTTTTGTCAGAAATATAAAAAAGAATACAAAATAATTTAAATTTTGTAAATTTTAAATGGTACAATCTTTGTATATTTTCCACTTCAGAAAGTTCACATGATCAAGAGAAATGCTGCTCATGGTATTTTGGGCACCTGTATTCGTCGGCAGCCGTCCATCTCGAGAGACGATGGTGTAGCTTCTTAAGAGTCTATCTGCACCGCTGAGAATGGCTGTGCAGTCCGACTCGGGAGTGACACGGTATCTGTCTCCTCCCGTGTTGAATCAACATCTTGCGATGACGCTGGAGTGTCCTCTCCAGTGGAGCTGAAGCTACAGAGCCTGGGCAGGGTGATATGGAGGGTCTGCTGTTGCCCATGCAGCAGACCCCCCCTCTCTTCGCAGCTGAAGGGTCCAAGGGAAAGATGCAGTCAATACAGCTTGGCTTCAGGTGCGCCGCAGGAGTTGCCGGTGTTGACTACAACGTCAAACCGCCTTAGGGACTCCGGCTCCGGATTTTCTGTCGGGGTTTACTCCCTTAGCCTTTCCCCTGAAGAGGTATGCCGCAAGGCAGCGGAGGTTTTTTGGAGTCAGAGTTTTCCTTCTCTGATGTGCCCTGACTGGAAGATCGAACCAGTGACACTTAGCTCGCAGGCCGACGCTCAATCCACTGAGCCAAACCAGCCAGGGCAATTTTGGGCACCTGTATTAGCCTGCATTTATTCCTCTACCACCACTTTTATTTAGGAGAAAAAGCCATGGGTCTGGTTAAATTGAGTCCCTTCTATAGGTATTACAGAAACGACATTCAGAGCTCACCCTTAATCCCTTCATTGGCTATGAAATGCTTAGCTTTTGCAGTAAGATGTTAATTCTGAGGCTTCCTATTGTTAGAGACATGTTCACTTCTCATGAGTTTAGCTGCTGCTGCATGTCAGAAACTTCCTCAATGGAGATATTTTGCTAACTACTTTGTAAAAACAACCACAACTTCTCTGAGCTCTATTCTGACTTTGATTAAAAGATATCCAACAACCTTTATTTAATTTGACCTACTTAAGAACCACTTGAGAGTTTCATCTTGAAATGTCAAAGTTGTAACACATCTCTGACACGGTGTGCATTACTGAGTCAAGTGACTAAAATTCCCCAACGTGAGCATGGATTCCAAGGCTAAACTGTGTGATTCTTTCTCAAAAGTACCACTCTCTAATTTTCCAGAGACTGCTCAAGCATGCCAACTGCCCAATTCTTTTTTTTTTTTTTTCTTTTCATGCATGAGATTCCAACAGTCATTTCCAGATAGTCTCTCAGTTACCTGAATACCAAATAAAAGTTGGGAAACAGCTTTATCTCAATTCTCCTTATCCTGCCATTTTAATTGAACTACTGTAATACAAGCCTGTTTTAAAAGTAGCCTTGTTTATGATTAATAAGCAAAGAACGGGGTAGCAGCACTGACTATACATTCATTAAGCCCCAGGCCTCAGTCGTAATGCAAAATTCTCTCCCAGTGTGGATGAAGTCCTTCTTAATAAAGACCATTACTAACAGTGTAAAAAGATGGTGATCACTTCTCTAGGATCAAGCTTAATAATTTCTGGACCCCCAAAATAAGTTGGGTGTTCAAAGTTGATCCAAGTACTCAGTCCACAAAATGTTAAACAAATGAATAAGTTATATCAATTATGGCCCATTCATTGCTAAGAATTCAATCATCTTTTAGTGGTTTTAACCCACTGGCATTAAAAATTGTCACCTCCTTAATGATATCTCTCCCCAAAAAGCAGAAAGCTTAAATCTTATTACCTGTTTACAATAAAGACCTTTTCATTAAAAGTTAGAGCTGATTCCATATTAGTCTAAAAGTTTTATCTTCCTTGCTGAAACAAGTTATGTAGTTCAAGACTATAAATTCACTTGCATTATTAATGACTATTATAAGATTGTTATTTTCACAAATAAAACAATGTTAAACATTGTTTGTATCCCTAAATCTCTAGGGCAAGATAACCACATGGCAAATGTTGAGCAATTTCCAGTATATAGCTACACCACCTACGGCTCTTAATGACAATCATATATCAGCACCCTTCCAAAGGAAGAGGAGGCATTAAGAAGTTGCTTATGTCTACATGCTCTGGGACAGAACTTTATTTCTCCCCAGTGAGTTGGGGTAAGGGAGAAACATATGTGTCCCCAATATTCTTTCTGGCCTAATTAAACAAAAAAGCCTCAAGTATTTGAAAGCTGGCTTTGTCCACACGCTCACTTTCCTTCTTTGTGCATAACCGTGTATGAAAAATTATTACAATAACAGACCGCATAGGTTGAAGCACTTGGTATAAACACTATGCTCAGCAAGTTACATGTAATTTTCTCAATTCTTTCAACAATTCTCTAAAGTACTTACAGTCCCTCTCTATATTTCACAATGAGAAAACTGGGACTTAGACGGGTCAAATACTTTATTAAAGGTCACACAGTAAGGGACACAGAACAAATTCAAGCATAAATTCATCTAATTCCTGAACTCACTTTCTTAATCACAATACTGTATTGCCTAAATGTAATGGGTTACAACATAAAAAATTTAAATTTAGATATTGATGGCATGATTCAGGCTACTTATATATCTTATCATGTGGAACAATATGTCTTACATTAAAGAGTATTATCTATCTTTGGAAATAATTGTTTCATTTTTAAAGAGAAAAATATAAATATCTGGAAAAATCTCTATTTATTTTTATGTATGTGTATCCAGGATAGTATGTTTATTCCAAGTATAAACTGATTACTCTTATAAGCAACAGTAGTACTACTTATATGTTAAATTATTTATGCTATAAATTTATGGACAATATTCAGCTCATTTTTTAAGAATTTTGACTCTGGGAGCAGAGGGTGGGCCGGGGAGAGCAACAGGAGAAAAATTGGGATAACTGTAAAAGAACGACAATTTTAAAAAGGCAAAAAATAAAATAAAATAATTTTTAAAAGAATTTTGCTAAGTATTTGTAGTGTTTTTGCATGCTATTTTTCTAAAAAGTTTATCTTGATTTAGTAGTTTGAGTAACACATTGGAATTTAAGAATCTAGATAACCCCCTTCAGCTCTGCTACTAAATTCCTCCTAAAACATGAAGTAATTCGGTTTAAATGTCTGAAACATTAAAAAATGTAACTGCCAAACTATGCAGAATTTATCTGTGTATACATTTAATTCAAGTGAATTCTAAGTAACATCATTTTAATTGTTAATTTAAGAACCTATTTGACTAATAATTTCAAAGATAAAAATAAACTTGCCCAAGTAAACTATTCAATGAGACCGTGATGTTAAACAATCATTCTCTTTTAGGATTTGAAAAAGAATGCTGAAGTTCTAAGGAATCTCCTGGAGGAGAAAGTTAATCTCAGAATGCCCTGGAAACATTATACTGACTAGTTAAATTCCCTCCTTGTGGGCTCTTCAAAATTATCTATTAAATAATTCTGTATTATCTGTTCCAAAGGTAATTGCAGTAATTTCATTTCTTTGAAGAAAAATAATTATTTGATTTTTCTAATTAAAGGGTTTACTTCCCATGTTAATTATATTCATTCAGTTTTACTCAAGGAATTTATTTTACTTCATATAATTTGCAAAAAAGAATTGGTTTCTTAATTTTAGTAATCTACAAGTAGCCAGAACTTAATTCTTTGGAGGAAAGCAAACCAAATTTTATCTAGATTTTTATTCAGTATTGTGCAAGGGCAGAGTTTTACTCTTCTTCCCTTTTTGGAATCAATTTTATCCTCTCAGCTGTTAAAATTAGTAACAATTATTTGTTATTCCTTCTTTTCTAAAATATTGTATAGAATAAAATAACAGGATTTCTTTTCCCTAAACTCGCTTTTTTTCATTTTTGATATTTAACATAAAACCAGAGTCTCCTGTTGAGGAATGAAGGAGGTCCTTCTCCCTGAACACAGGACTAATGAGTGAACAGCATTTCCCGTGCAAAGAGCAAAGGTTCAAGAATGAATGATGTTAAGTAAATAATTCCAAGGTCTGAGGAGCTTAGGAGGGGTTTAGAAACTGAAGTTTTAATATTCTAGCAAATAGAGGTCATGACTTCACCAGCACAGATATTTTCTAACTGCAGATATGTTTTTCATGTAACTCAAATATTGAGGAGCAAATATCTAGAATCCACCAAATAGCTTTCCACAAAGGAATACAATTACATACCCCACTTGATAAACACAGACCTTTATCAAAATATTAAAATTATTCCCACATGCCCCAAAGAAGAGCTACATATATTTATATTAAAATGACTTTGGGGGCAAAAGAAAATATTTTATCTTAATTGAAATTTTTAATCATTTGGAATTCTGATGGGAGAAAAAATACCAACAGGGTATAAAAATATCACACTAACAAGGGGAAAAAATGGTGCGCTCAACATCTAGGCATTTTTTTCTAAAAAAATTATTTTCAGAGACATTAAATTTTAATTAGAGTTTATATTACAATTGTGAGAATCTCTTTCTAGCTTTTCAAATCAAATTCAGTCCCTTATATGATATTGTCTTCATTGTTGTAGAATAAAAGACTTCAAATATTCCAATAATTAATTTCCAATACTTACATCTCTAACTTTGATAACTAGGTCTCAAGAAACTGAAGAATGAAAAATGCTTTCTATTGGCTCATAGTATCAACTCTGCATTGAAATTGTCACCGGTGAGTTTACATTTATCTATATATTTCTATGCAATAAACAACATTCAAAACCAAAAATTCTTACTAAATTTTAATATGACATTATATTCATTTTTTTTGTCTGTGTTTATCTATGTATGTGTGTTGTATATACTTTGAGGTGTAAGTGGTAAATAATTTTAAAAGTTATTTTTACTCCTTATATCTATGTGTGTTAATTCCAACTAACCATGTTTTAAAAATTGTAGACCCAACGAATCTCAATGTCCAAGGTAAGGGTTAACTATGTTGCTAACACATTTGACCTCTACATACTTGGAGGTTCTATCTTATTAATATTTATTTACCTACTGCTAGCTGATCTTTCTCCAAGACCCACAAAGTAGGATGTAGTACTTTATCCTGCACTGGTTTCCAGAAAATTCAGGGGTAAATTTTAGTGTTAAGTAAAATTATAAATCTTTTCTTAATTGAACTACTTCAGTTGGAAACAAGAATTACAATGAGACAATAAAATTACAACTAAAAGGACAGTTGTCTCGTGCATATTGTGGGTGTGAACATTGACATTGGATTGACAATAATGACTGGCTCTAAACTCACCTGAGCCAAAACTTATAGCCAGCTATTCTGTTTTCATCTTGAACTGCCTATAAAAACTCAACCTTTTCTGCCAAGGAAGTATAGAAAACAGGGTGGAAGAGGAGAGCAAAAGTGAATTTAATAACAAGTAAAACATGCTAGCTGTTCAAAGAAGCACATCTCTGCTCTATTTTTAGTAATGGGAAAAAATTGTTGAAAGGCAAACCAGAGTTCAGGTAAGCTTATGTGACACTTCTATAAGGCTGCCCCAAGCTAGCTCAAAGATCTCAATGTTGCACATTGAGAAACCAAGATTTGTCCCTCCTAAGAATCACAATGACTTTCATTTCAGGGATCTTTATATTCTAAAAATGTATAAAGTTGCAGTTTTGTACAATATAATGACAAAAGAGATGTGGCGGAGAAACCTATAACTAATTCACTAAAATAAAAATGGACATTTTATTCCCTATTTTGTGAACTGCTTGCAGCTAAAATTACTCCTTAACAATTGGTAAACTGATAGTAGTGTTAGGCTGTTCCATATTACCCTTTTCATGCCTTTTACCTAGGCCTCAACTCACAGGAAACTGAAGACTTTATTACGATAAAATCCCTAGTGAAATTACTCTTCCTGAAGTGAAAAAGAAGCATTCAGTGTTAAAAAACACAAAAAGTAGGTCAATCTCTTGTATAAATTTGATAGAATATTGCACTATAATGCTGTACCAGTGATTAATCATGGATTATGTTGAAACGGGTAAGATAAAAATAATCAGCCAATTTGTCATGACTATCACACATAACTATAGAATTTATCATCTAAGTCCAAATATTAGAATGGTTCTTTGGCTTTGTTTTGTTTTGTTTTGTTTTTTTACAGTGTATACATGAAGTGAATCTTTGTATCTCAGGGTCGTATTATCTCTTCTTCACCTGACAGATATAATAACTCCAGCACTTTATTTGAAAAGGCTGGAATTTATACATACACATGGCAATTGAACCCCTGAGGTTGGCACCAGAGGGTGCCGGGAGAATACTGACATTTAAGGCAGCCATGGATTTTTCCCTAGCAGAAGGAGCATTTAAGTGGGTCATGGCCCCAAGGTATTGAATTCCTTCCTTTGCTGACAGCTGTTTACCAGGGCACAGTTGAGTAAAGGAAGAAGAGGATTAAGGAGCTCCAGTTGATCAGAAAACAGCATTCAAAGTTGAAACCTGTCTCTACTCCCAGGACTCAGCTTTTGAAAATCTTTTAACAAAACCATTGCCAAGGGATGGCATAATAAGAGAATGAAGTAAGAAGATTTAAAATTCTTAAGCAGACAAAAATACACTGAGATTCTAAGTTTTAAGGACCCATAGGAAATAGACATGTGAAATTAAATCACAGGGAAGAGTCGTTGATCCTTTCAAACTGCCCAAAATGTTTCAGAATAAAATAGATCTTTCCATTATGCAACCCCAGATAAAATATATGTCAGAGAAACATGTGACATAATGGAACTTGCATTCTACTTAATTTGAAATGATAATTCATACGGGCAATAAAAATAAGCAGATAAGATTATTTTATTAACCTCAAAATTAATGTGCATTTTATATAAAAGAACGTAAAAATTTGTATTGAATGAGTTATGTTCTGTGGCTCTTTATTCCCTTAGCATTTCCATTCAATCAATTGCTTCCACAAATTAAAAATAAGACTTTAGCAAAATAGAAGTGATAGAAACAAAGAGTAAAAAACAACTGAGCAAAATCTTATATAAACAATTTTTTTTCTTCTGTATTTTCTAATTGATGGGTTATTGTTCCATTTTGGGTGGATTTGTTTTGGTAAGAAAGATTGATGCATTTCTTGGGTCACTTCAGAGAGAAGACATTTTGCATGGAAACCTATGTAAAATGAACTGAGAGTCATTCAATCACTACAGTGAAAAGGCCAAAAAGTTTTCACCGCTAAGATGCTTACAATTTTGAAAGTTTGCTTTCAAAAATAAACTGACAATAATAATTGGTATGTATAGGGTGCTTATTATGCGATAAGAGCTCTTCTAAACAATTTACATAAATTGATTCATTGACAATCACAAACCCCTGTGGAAGGAGGTACACTGAGCATCCCCACCTTATGGAAGAACATAAAAGCTCAACAATTTGAGTGAAATCACATAGTCCACAAGTATTGTAATGTCAGAAATTGAACTTAGGAGTGGTAGTTCTTGTTTACACAAGGGGAAGGAGAATGTTAGTAGTACAATTAGTGATCCTGTCCTCAGAAGACACGTGTATGGATGGCTTTGATGAGTGACCCCAACTCTGAGCTACTTCCCCTGTATAAAATAGATTAGCAATCCCCATCTCACAATGTTATTCGATGCATTAAAGATAAAGTAAGTGAAAGGTTGTTTTGCTGAACTATTAAATTCTGCATTTAATGTAAAATTCTGTTGCATACAAAACTATATTTTCTAAAGCTCCTGAAAGAAGGTCATACTTCATTTGATAAAAATTAACCTTCTCTCTTTCTTTTCCTAAGTGAATGAACAAAAAAAGAGCAACAGCTTTAGGTCAGAATGCAAATTATGTTTATATATTTTTATTAGTAGAACATCCATTCCTCATTGATAAACTAGGTTCATATAACTTACCTATAATGAAGAGCATGATCAGCAGATATATTTTGAGAGAGAGTTTTGTTACAAAAAATGAATACGACACATGCTAGAATACACCTTAAAATATTGAGCTACTTTCAAATCATTGATAGAAATGTTTAATTTATGTTAATATGTGTTAGTTAATTTTTTTTTGACTTACTGAGCTAACACCAAAAACAGTAAAAAATAGCTAATCAAAGCAATGGTTTTTGACATTTTTAAATAAAAATTGTGAAAAAATGCAAATATAATGGGTGTGGGGGCTCTGAATATTAGACTGGGACCACAGTATAATAGTATATTTTAAATTATATAAATATATCATGCAATATCACTCTTGCTATTACAAGCCATATACTAATAAATGCAAGTTTGATCATACCCTATGTCTAAAATTTTTATTTTTTTTCAAAATTCAACCAAATAAAAGGAAAGAATCAAATCTTACTGCTTTCTCAAAATGTGGCACATATCTAAGTGTGTTGGATTTATTGCCTCCCTTAATCATTTAACAGCCTTATGAAGAAGGCATCATTATTTCCACTTTGAAGATGGTATAAATGTAGCTGAAAGTTTACTTAAGTTGCCCAAGTTCCCATATCTTCTGAGTGTTAAGTCTACTAGGCTGTGCAATGATGAAATCTAGCTCTGGAATTAGCATTCTTAGTGACCTTTCTATAGCAAAGTTTATTGATCTCTAAGATCAATTAGAAACAATGTCACAATCCATTCTTCTGATCCATTAGGCCAGCATTCTCAAAGGATGCTCAGAGAACCAGATGCTTATGAATCATGTTAGGAGACTATACTTAAAAGCACCTTCTTGGAAAGCTCAGCCAACTATATCAGCATCCCTGTAATGGATCTGGGAATCTTCATTGTTGGAAAAAAATCAAACTTTAACAAAATACCCAGCTGATTCTCAAACACATGAAATGTGCAAAAACACTATTATGCTTTCTAAATAGAAACATGTCTATGTTCTCAGCCCCTAAAACAGGCATAGTAGACAAGCTCAGTAAATACACTAAATGAAATAAATTATTTAAAAAATCAATGTGTGAATGAATCAATTTATCCATAAATCAATAATAAATAAGAATAAAACTATTTGCCATAGTAGACACTTCACGCACATACGTTAAATCAATCTTCTGGGTTTCTTTCCTCTCTCATTCTGCTTCATCTGTTCCACCACAATGACAATCACTCCTGCTCACACTTCTAGAATTTATGAAATATGGATGTGAAAGAGTATGAGATTTTTTAAAATGTAGTTCACTGCTTTGATAAACAAAACAGAAATTCCCTGTTGACTTCTATAAAAAGCACCATGCTTGGGGTTTTTAGAATGAAACCTAGGGAAGGAAAGTAAAAATACTCTTATTTTTAAACATAAAAATACTGTCATTTTCACTGCCAACTGTGTTTCTCATTTTATCTTTACTTTCTGTAATAACCCTGCGAGTTACTTGTACATGTACATCTAAGGACCCCAATACAAAATTTTCACATGAACCTGGGTGACATTTCTAGCACTCTGTAACAAAAGGAGAGTTCCTTTCTCACAATGTATGATATTTATGTATTTTTATATGAATGGTTGGCTTAGTATGCTATGTTGAAGTGATCATTAGAGAAGGCCACATATGTGAACTTATCTGTAACTTCCCTAAACATGACTGGGTTAATTGTATGTTAGATATTGCATGACAATGAGGCAGGTCCTCCAGTAAGAACCCAAATTTTGCAGGTGAACCATGGATGAACTGTCTCTCTAGATAAAGAGATTGAACATGCAAGATGATTTTGGTTGTGTCCAGATAGTACACAACCAATGATGGTCTCTGCCCTACATAGGCATACCAGGACCTGGGCATGAAGACATACCTTTATTAAATGATAAGCGTGAATATGTCTTAGATTATTTGGGTTACCATAACAAAATGCCATAGTCTGGGAAGCTTATAAACAGCAAAAAAATATTTCTCATGGTTCTGGAGGCCCCAAGATCAAGACCTGCAGTTTTGGTATCTGGTGAGACCTTCTTCCTGGTTCATAGACTACTGTCTTCTCCCTGTGAACTCACACAACAAATGGAATGAGGAAGCTTGCTAGGGTCTTTTTATAATGACATTCATCCTATTTATGAGGGCTCAACCTTCATGACCTAATGACCTCCCAAAAGCGCTAGGTCTAGATATCATATTGGGGAAAAGCTTTCTACATAGACATTTCAGAAGGACGCAAACATTCAGTTTATAGCAGTAAATGAAGCTCTTAAACCTAATGATTGTCATTTGAAATCTTGTGTTGATCTTCTACCTGTTTGCTTTTAATTTGAGAAGAATTATGATTGACTACCAGAATAGAAAAATAAATAGGAATACAGTAGTCCCTCTCTATATCGTGATTCACTAATCGCAGCCTCGTTTCATTGCGGGATTTTTTTTAATATTATATTTAATTTTTTATCGCGGATTTTTTGCTATATGATGGGATTTTGCGGTACTGTATACATATGTTGTTAAAGTTACGTAGGTTTAAGAGTGTAGAATATGTTTAAGAACATAAGTAGTGTTTATAAAAGTGTGGAAAAGGTTAATAAGGGAGTGGGAAAGGTTAATAAGGGACTGGGAACAGTTTATAAGTGTGTGTGAAGGGTTTATAAAGCCTTAAAATATATATAAATACTAAAATAAATGTAAGTTTCCTACTTCGCAGATTTTCACCTTTCGCGGTGGAGTCTAGAACATTATATCCATGATAAGTGAGGGAATACTGTACACAGTAGGTTTACAGTTTTTCATATAAAAAATAATACAATAATTAATAAATAATACAAGAGTAAACTCTGTGTTTCGCATGCTCACAAGTGTAAACCTACTTTTGCCCCACCCTGTAATTCGAACTCTTGATTAACTAGTGGAATGACAGAGAGAGTCATGTACTATCTCAAATTCACTCCAACAAAAAATGTGATTTTCAAGGTAATGTGATTTGGCATTCTGTGATGGAGGTGAGGTTCCTCTCCCAAGAACACCTAGAGAAGTTGTATGACATTAAAGAAAACCTAGCATTAATTACTTTGAGTAATTTAATTAAAATATAAATAACTATTTTATAGGTTAATTGCCATTAGGAGTAAAAGTTTGCAAGAGTGAATGAAAATGTATGTTAAGGAGAAAAAAAGCACAGCAAACATTTGTTTGGTTCACATAAATAGTCATGTGGTACCAGAACATTTTATTATTATGGTAAATAATCTGCTAGCAAACACATCAAGTGTATCCATTTCAAGAGCTGTGAGGGCAGAGTAGGATAAATATCATTTGGGGAGAGGAGCCATAATTTATGAAAATAGCAGAGAATATGTGGGAATAATTTATTTTTATGAAATTGGTCAAATCAGACTCAACTGAAAAAGAAGAGTTCATTGATATTTAAGTTTCAGCTGTGTCACTGGGAAGATGGGAATTGTAACAACAGAAAAGATAATTACAGTGAAGTAAGAAAGCAGGAGCAGGAGGGTGACATAAATAAAGCATTATGTTAAATTAAGGACTATGCTCACCAGAAGAGGGGATTTAATAAAATTAATGTGTCCTAAAGTTGACAAACTTCATAAACCTACTTTTATGCAAGAATTTTCTAAATGTTCAATTGTTCAAATAACTCATCTTAACTATTGCTTTTAAATAGTGCACTGATTTTTTTTGCAACAGTGAAATAAGTATGTTTTAAGCAGCAACAAAGCTGTATTATTAGCAATCACGGTATTACCTCGATTTCCTAATTGGATATAAAAGAATTTAAGAAAAATATTTCAATGAAAAAATCTACCTCGCATGTATATGAACAGGTCATGACAAGAATTCAACAAAGTATTATCTGAGGTTTTAAAATGTACAATTATTCAAAATGCATAAGTACTGTCCAGCTGAACACTTTGCCTAGGAATCCAGGGACTCTGTGATGCTCTCTAGTTACAGGACTCCACAACCACCCCTGCCTCCTTCCAAAGCATCCCACATTCTGCATCCTTTAATCATTATCTCAAACCTGTAATCTCTGTTCCCAAGTGATTGGGATAAACCTCTTGAAGCTAGGTTGCACTGCAGCCTACTTAGAATATTTTACACTTTATTAAGAGACTTTAAGGTGATTTCCAGTCTCTTCCAAGGCTATAATTTTCTAACTCTAAACCAAACTAGTCTGCGCTCATCCATCCATAAATCCAGGTAATATGTATCTCTCCTTCACCTGCTTTCTGTTATTGATCATTGCCACTTTGATCATAATGCATTTATGTTTTCACGTTTAGAAATAACTCCCCTCCTTTCAAAACCCTATTTCTCTACCTAAAAATGATAAATGTTATTTGAATTAAAACATAATGCAGTGTGAAAGTTCTGGGACATGTATTTGACACTTCAATGACTAATACTTAAACATTTTATACTAAGAAAAAAATACATTCACTATTTTCATCTGAAGTTGTTCCAAAATGTCATTATACATTCTTATAAGAGACTGCATTAAGAATGAATGAAGGTGACTGGATGATTCTGCTTTGTTATCATCAACTAAACTGTCCCCTTGTTGGTGATCTCTGGGCACATCTTCAAAACTCACTGAACTACAGTTTCTCCATCAATAATATGATCATAGAAATTATTGCTTCCTTTACCATGGAAGTATTAACAAAGTTAATCAAAAAGTGTAAGGTAATAAACTATTTAAATGCAAAGTATTACAACAAAAAAGGTCATTTGCCATGGGTAAATTTGTAAAAGCAAATACAAAAATGAATATGAGTAAACCTCCAACAACCAGCAGTAATTCCTGAGGATCATATAAGAGATTTTACCTAGAATTGGATATAAGGGAGAATTGAGTTTTAGAGCAGACTGCTTTCAATGGTGTTTAACCAGAGGAAAGAAGATTTATACAAAATAATACAAAGTACAGATTAATTAAAAGATTTCAAAGAAAACCATATGGATTAAAGTGCTTCGTGACTTTCAGAAAGAACAAATGAATGTTCTACAACATTCCTCTTGAAAGGACTTTTTTACGATAATTTGAAGCCATTAATTAAATCTAGTTCAGTGCTCTCCTCGTGGTGAAATTTCAACTTCCATTAAATCATGGCTGCAAAATCATGATCTGCAACCCTGCCCATAGCAGAGGTTTTCTGCTTGAGATTTATTTTCTAGACAAATGTTCACCGTGTATCAATTCTTTAATCCCACACCACCCAAATTTCCACAATCAGTAAATAAATGTACACATGCTTTGCATGTAATCAAAGTGTGTTTTGTTATTAGGTGTTTGTTTTTTCTGTTAATATCCCAACTGACAGAATCAGGTGTAGCAGTTATTTATACAATGCAGTGAATAAATATCCTCGAGAAAGAAAGCAGAAAACACCATACAAATAGGCAGTAATATTTGACTGTTGCTTAACCATGTTTGTTTGTCCTTTATTTTACCATTTGCTGGCCTGAGGAGTGGAATTAATAACTCTGTTTGCCTTTCCTTTAATAATTGTAAATTTAGGATTTTATCTGAGGAAAGTAGAAGAAGATGATGGAAATAGGTTTCTCAAGATTTCAAAATGAGATAAAAGTTAATTACAGAATCTCTGCAAAACTTGTTAATTATAAGGTTTTATGAAAATGTGTAAAGTTAGTACCAATAACCAGGAGGTACCTCTGAATATATCTGGCCCTTATCGAACTCTGAGGTAACTACTGTTTTTTAAAAATAGGTCCAAACTTTGTTATTTTCAAGAAAAATGAAGTGAAAACTCCAGAACATTAATTAGAGCTTCTCCTGCTTCATTATTTTCAACACAAGATTGCAGAAGCATGTAGATAGCATCCAAGTGGCTCCACCCTGCTTTCCTGAAATCTCTTCTTGTTGCATCAGTCAGGGCAGATCAGGCCACTCCTCCCCACCCTTTGGGGTACTGGACTGCTTTAAAACTTAACAGGAAAAATATTTCCAGCAGTGGTGAGGTCTGACCAGGACGCATTGCCCCATTGAAGGGATATCTAGTGGGAAGGACAGTCACTGCTATTGAATATTGATATTTAAAGAGTGAACATCTACCCTTTCTAAACTAAAATTTTTTCACCAGATTATTTTAAGTTTTAGTCATTCAGTTTCTTGACATAAGCAGAACATCTTTCTTAGAAAGGTACCCAGAAATCTTTGGCTTACTTAATAGAAATAGTTGAGTCATAAATAATTACTTCCAACTTTTTCTCTGATGAGTATAAAACTATAAATAATAGTCTGACTATTTTCCATAATACCTAAGATCACATGCCATAAAAAAAAATAATAATACCACAAATTATGTGGCAAAAGCAACAGAAATTTATTCTCCCCCTGTTATAGGCTAGATGTTTGAGCTCAAAGGTCAGCCAAGCTGTACTTGCCCCAAAGCCTCTAGGGAATGATGTTTCCTGTGTTCTTCCAGTCTGTGTAGTTCAGATGTTCCTTGGCTTGTGGCAGGATATCTTCGATCTCTTTTTCTGGATTCATGTCACATTCTCCCTGCATCTCAGTGTCTTCATATGGCCATTTTTCGCATAAGGACACCAGTCATATTGAATTAAGCATCCACCTTTCTCCAATTTGATCTCATTGTAACTTTACTAAACACACCTGCAATGACCATGTGCTCATAAAAGGTCATAATGTGAGGCACTGGGGGTTGAACTTTATGTGTTTTGAGGGGTCATACAATTCAACCCATAACATGATACAAAAATAAACTCTAAGCTTACATTACTTTACGAGGTTACTAAATGATACATAACAAGATAAGAAGATTGTTGAAAGCACAATGTTCAGAGAGGACTTATCACATGAGGAAACTCCCGAACTATGTCTTAAAACATTAAGAGCAGGACCCCAGGTATGAAGGAGAAATGGAGGAAAAAGGGAACTGTAAGAGAATATTTTATACTAATGGGTGATGACATGAAAAAGCAAAATGTATTTAGGAAACTGCACATTATTTTCAGGTAAGTGGTAGAAGTTAAAACTTGAGATAAATTTTAAAACCCTTTATTAAAATTCCTTGAATCACCTTTCAAAAAATTGTATGCTTTTTTTTTCTAAAAGCAGAGGGAAGTCACAAACACACTTTAAATAGTGGAAATATAAGTGACTTTTGTGTTATAGAAATTCAATCTTGTGGAAATGCCAAGAGATAACAAATGTTCATAAAATGTATTTTAGAAACATTGTGTATGTGTACAGTAGGTGTTGTTGATAGCATAGATATCTTATGTTTTCTAATTAAATTACATATACAAATTATTCAACAATGGTTTAGGTTGCATTATAAGGTGAGTACTTAAGTATATTTGGGGAAAAAATATTTTAAAAAAGAAGGGAAAATGTATACAATAATTAAAAACAAATTTTTATTTGCCTTTTAAAATGGTGGCTTGAGTCAAATGTTTCACTATTTTCCTTAAGTATTAGACAAGGAAGACAAAGAAGCAGAAGGAAAATTCTGAAACCTTGCCTTGAAAAGGATGTAATCAAGGGAGAGAATGAACCATAAAGAAATTTTTACATGTTGATGTCAATATGAGACTGTACTGAGGAATATGTCAGCCCGACTGACATTCAGCATGGGCAGACAAAAGTCTGTCTGGAAAGTAAGTGCACAGGATCTCCATCATAACTTCACATGCCAGCATAAAGCACTAAGATCCTAGTCTAGGCCAACTCTTAGGGCAGAGCACACATTTTTATTCTATACATTGATGCAACAGGTATATAATCCTTTGTCTCTATTAGGAGTCTCCTCAGCAAAGAAAGAAGCCAACTGGACAATCTTCTTGTTAAACATGTTAATGACAAATGAACTAATGGTCTTGCAACTGGAGAGTCCCCATCTATTGACTGCTTTTAGATGGATTGACCTATTGTAGGACTGTACATGGTAAACAAATCTGCTTTCTACGGACATGCAGAGCACAGTTGCTATAAAATTTATGGAACAAAATGGAGATGTTTCAAGACCAAAAGAATTCTCTTTTGTGTAGCTAATGTAGCTGTACATAGTATTAGATATTTTACATAATAATGTAGACAAAAGTGCCTCCTGATAAAGTGCCTCTCTGCCTTACCTGTGCCTCATGATGACTTATCCGAGAAATTATTAGTAAGGCTTGGAACTAGGTAAGATGACAAATGTGTGTGAGGCTGATTCTGACAGTCCCATAGTTTGTGTTATCTCACCATCACATAGAGACTTGTTATCATTTTTCATTTGCTATGTATGGCATAAGTGAAGTGCAGTTATTGCCAGAGATGGCTCCTAATAAAGATGCACCATTTGGACAAGCTGAAAAACACCCCGATGTCATTGAGTTTCTGCAACAGAAATGAAGAATGAATCTATCTGTTGTAGTACTTTGCGGTTGAGGGCGCAGAAGTGATTCCAGCAGATAGAATGAGAGACAGTCGGAGGGCAGCTGCTCGCTCAGGCAAGATCAGCACTGAGCAGTGCAAGCATCTTCCTGTTACTGGATTTTGCAGATATGCTAATTAACAGGGAGGGTCCAGGAATGAGCTCACAGGCACATTCCAGGAATGTTTACAATGTACTTTAAACTTACAACAGAGGAAGCGTAAAAGGTCAACTGAAGAGAACGCTTCCTGACAAACAAGTCTATATAGCATTCACAGACAGAAAAACAGAAAAACAGAAATCCAATCACTTATCCTTTTAAGGCTAAGGAATGGATGCACTGTTCAGAAAGCAATTAAGGTTAAACACCATTTGTACTTAGTTTTGTTTGATTTCCTTATCAACATCAGGGAAGATAGAGTACTCAGCAAGATTCTTTTTAAGTCACAGAATGTCTTTAAGACCCTGAGGCCTGAGCAGTCAGAGACTGTTGGCACCAGCCAGTCCAGCTCACTGCTTGGATCATTAAACACCTGGACTGAGAGGCATGTAAACATACCTCAGATCAGAAGTCTTGATTTCCAGCATCATCTATCCACCTAGAATAGGCTCTTTCTTCTAGGTCTTCCCACTACTCAAATTGGAACAAGACCCGTGAGAATGCAACATAAAATTATCCAAAGAAAGATAGAATTTTTTTTCTTGTTTTATCTGGAATTAAATATTTTGAACAGGGACCCACACCTCTTCGGAGGGAAACTATTTCAACTATTAATATCAAACTGAAATGGAAAGTTCTTCAAACAAAAAAAATCACTAATTGTGACATATGATGTTATTAATTAGAATGGATATACATTTAACAAATGGTTTAACTTGTGACCCCAAATCTTACTGCTCCCCCCTTTTAAAATTTACTAATAAATGCAGCTCTCACAAAAACTGACAGTATTGTTGTAGAATTGATGGGTGCTAAGGCACATCAATCAGTGATAATAAACATAACTGGATGATTCATGAGCTGAAAATACACATACACACATACAAATTTTTAATTACTTAGATTTATGCTTCGGTGAACTAAAACTATATCTAAGTCAAGATATGATTTAAATTAAAAACTCTCTTTAAAATCCTTAATGAATGTGAGAGATATCGAAGTGTTCAATGATAATAAAGTATGTTTGATGGTTTCAGTAAGAAAACTAGATGAAGTTGCAAATGCAATACAAGTGATTTCAACTTAGCAACACTAGGTTCAGAGACTCAGTTCACCAAAGTAGGACCAAGGGCATTCCAACATATTGGAATGCAAGCCAAGATATTGTTAAAGCTGAACAATTAATGCAAATGTCAACTATAAGATATGAGAGAATATATTCTAAATGGATCAAAAGAATGAAATGCTCACTCTTGTTTGACCAGTAACAGTGGTCTTGGATTCATATTGATAAGATTCAAGAGACTCAATCAATGTAACCCAATACCAAGATGATTTACCTTTAAGAAAGGATACAAGACAGGTCACACTGCATGTAGTGACAGTAGCTAGCAGAGATTGTGTGACTCCCAGACACAGAATGCAACTTTTCTAAATCACTCTGCATTTGAAACATGAGTGTGCTATTGAGAGAGAAGGCTGGCTAGGTGGACACCACCTCAGTGCAGAAAAGTCATGAGTTCTGGAATTTCTTCAGTTTTTACACCTTGCTCCTCACATGGCTTCCTTAGGCTTTCTAGCACCATGCTCCAAGATGGCTTCATCACATCAATTAACAGTGACTCTTTTTTTATATATATATATTTCTCAATAAGAATTTCTATAACATAGGACACATGCTGAATTGGCAGAGTTTATTCTGCACTTTTTTCCCACAGTTAGTGTTGAAAGAGGCATTTGAGCAGAGAAAATGTCAAAGATCAATAGTAAATTTCCTTTTCTGAGAAATAGTTCATTATTATTTTCAATTACTTTAAGTGAATGAGAAATTTTGAGACAATTAAAAATTGTTTCAGGTGAGTAACACAAACACCAAACTGAAAAATTCAGAGAACTATGAGGTCTGTCTAGAAAAAGTCCAGACATTGTTAATATAACGAGAACGGTTTGTATGCCATCGATGTAACCTGGAAGCCAAGGAGAGCAGCCTGGAATTCACATGTGTGAATAATGATGGCTTCAATGTACTAGTCAGTGAGGGTGATAGAAAATATGATGGGGTAGCTGATGGTTATTGGGGGAACCGTGTGAAGTCCGAAGGTGCCTAATTTGAAGGGGACTGAAGTGTCATTGCCCTATGTACAGTTTCCTGTATCTTATGTCTTATTCAATGTCTCTATTTTTCATACTTTCTGGGAAGATCTTGCAAAAGTAAGGACTCCCCTTCTGTTCAGCATATTTACTTTATCCACTTAAATATAAGAGCAAGTGAGGTGGGGAAAGTGGAGAACTGGTATGTCGTAACTGGGTTAGAAAGTCAGAGCTGTACACATTCCATCCTAGTCAATGTTGGGGTTCTATTAGCAAAGAATGAAGGGGCAGAATTTTGGTTATGCAACTCACACTGCCATAGACAGACACAAACGAACAAGCAGTGGGCAAGAGCTGAAACCATTCCAAGAGGGCAGCTGTCATGTATTGTTAAGTTGTCACCCAGAGCCAATCACTTCCTTGTAAGAACCAACTAACCAAACAAACAAAACTAAGTTACAATGAAAGGGTTCTAACAACATTATATTTTATTCTAAACACAAACTCCGAAAGGGCTTCATTAATCACTCTAATCCAGGCACGGCATGGGAAGTGGTGGAAATAAGGGGCAAGAATTTCTTTTCTTTTTTTAAAAATATGTTTTTTTGTTTCATAACATCCAATTTTTTAATGTTCTTTTTAAGTCCTGTGGTAAAAAGATCTAATACTATCGCACGAGGGTAAGCTAGGAAAATTGAAACATATTATCCTTATACTAATAATTGGTAAACCATTTGGCAACACATTTTCTATGTCTTTATTTTTCATGTTTTATCAATGAGAAGATACAATTTATAATGACAGAATTCTTTGGTTAGCCAGGAAGTAACATAAGCTGAATTCAACAGACTTTAATAATGAAAAAAATTTTACTGAGATTATCAATTTATCAGAAAGGAGTTTTTGATAACTCTGAGAAATAGAACTATTTTAAATCATAAAATGGAAATCATTGAATTCAACTCCTCATGGAGCAGCTCGCACTTCATATCACAACATTTCACATGAGAGCGCCACTCTGTGACCAGATCATCTTCCTGAGTGTGAGTTCTGAATCTGTCACTTACTGGCTCAGGGACACTGAACAAGTTAATTAACTTCTCTATTCCTTGGTATCCATAATCAGGAAATATTATTAATTCCTGACTCACAGAATGCATATGAGGATTAAATGAGGTAAGATTTATGAAGTGTTACTACTTTGGGTGGTGTCACATAGCTGTATGTGTGTATTTATATGTATATATGCATGTAGAATTACAAAATAAGAGTTTGTAAAATAAAATAATTTTATGTCCTTCAAGTTGGAAAGGAAAAAAATACATCATTACAGAAAGAAAGATATGGAGTGTAGAAAAAGTTTTGTGTAAATATTTAGAGAGGAAACAGTATATGAGTGAAAACAAAATGTTTTGTTAACATTTGTTACATTCATGGCATACAGCTTGGTACAGAGCAAAAATACATGTCAACGTCTCTTTTCCCACCGAATAATGTATTCTTGTTATGTTTTATTCAGGTTCTTAAAGGCTTTTGACACCTATCCTGCATGAAGCTCAGAATATTCATGCAACTGAATCATCAAAATATCTAAGAGAAATGTCTACGAGTATATTTGGAAGGTATTTTTAAACATTTTTCTACAATGTGAAATAAGGGAAAAAGTTTCATGAAGGATAAGGACAGACACAGACACAACCCGGGAGACACTGAAGGAAACTTTCCTTCTCCTGCAATAGAGATGTTTTCGTTTACTGACAGAAGCCTTTTGCTCAGTGAATATTTAATTATGTGACTTTTTATGTATGAATCTCTTGATTTTTATAATATTTTTAAATAATATAGGAAATATTAAAATCTATATAGTCTTTCTCTAAACATCATTCAAAGGGAAGACAACAGATAACATCTGAAAACCTAACTAGCCATAATTTTAAATTCAGATTTGACTGTGGAATCTTTCTAACCAGGCAGATCTGCAACAAAACATGGCTAAATCCTCAATGTGAATGAATATTTCAATAAAAATAACTTTTCTGCTGGCTTGCAGCTACTCTACTAGACTTTCCTATGAAGAGATTTTAGTGTTGACATTCCAAAGATGGCGTCCTTTAATTTTGGCTTATTTGTGAACTGATACTGTTCTGTATTGTGGTAGTCATTAATAGGAATGTCTTTTCTCTTAAAATATCTGACATTGTACTTTTTTACATTCTGTTGAAGTTTATCTGTTTAATTTCTTCATTTTTTTTCTGCTGCTCCATTTATATTAAGAAAACCGAAATAGCATGTAACTTCATAGGCAATCTTGCTTTCCTTTACTCTCTTTGTCTAACTGCTGAATCCCCAGCTCTTCTCTAACCATTAGTTTGTAGCTCATAGCTTTTTAGGAAGCATGATGGGTTCATTTGCATAACGCTTTCCCCCAACCCCTGTGCTTTTCTGCAGTTCCTTACGTGGATCTGTGGAGTTGGCATTATGGAGCTGTGACTCTGAACCAAACGTATCAGGAACTTGCTTCCTTTTTCTTCTTACTTTACGCAGAATACCATCCTGGGTTTTATGAATTGAAAGACTAATGAGCTCATCTGTCATGTTTTGCAAGAATGCCACAGTGAATCACTTTTCTGGCTTTAAGTGGCACTGGGAAATTACTACATGTAAATAGACTCACTGAGATGTCAGAACGAGAGTGTTGCATAAAGAAATTTCTGTGTAGTTTCTCTACAATGTTTGGCTGGGCTTAGAACTTTATTAGACAATTGGGAGAAGTCTGAGCACTAGGCTTTAAGTGAGATGTTCAGGTTCTGAAGGGGATGAAAAGGAGTATGAAGAAGTTAGAAAACAGGATCTTCTTTCAGGTTAGCCGAGGTTATGATGGTTGGAAATTATTGCTTAGGTAAATGGAAGCCTAGAAAGTAAATATAAAACCCCAGATAACATTATAAACCTATTGGTAAGGATATTTAAAATATGTACTTTAGAAGTAAAAAATACAATGTTTTTCATTTGAGAACTTGTGAAGGAATTCTCTTTCCATTAAAACATTAAGCAAAGTATTGACGCCAAGCTAAAACTATTTCTTATTTGACTAACCCACTTTTGAATCTCTCTTTTTTCTTTTGCTTTGTGATAACATTTCAATGGATTATTCTAGCAGAAAGAGAATGAAGATTAGAATGATATTGAACATTTGATCATAATTTCCTTAGCATTATGTTAAACATATCAAGATATAATCTATTAATATCAAGGAAGATTTTCTGTTATAGAGAATCAGTATCTTAGTTTTACAGAGGTATGTATCAGTAAGGGTTCTATCAGACCACTGAGCAGTATGGAATAGGGAATTTATTTGAGGGATGAGACTCTTCACAATTATGAGAGGACTCACAGAAGGGAAGAGCAGGAAATATATGGTTGGAAGACCAAAGAAAAGTCACTAACAAGGACTCACGGACAAGAGTTGGTCAAGTCTATGGAATACTGTTGTCCTGCATTTGGAAGTGGACAGGCAATTGTAATAGCAACTGTACCTAAAATGAGACAAATGAAAAACAATATGAACCTGTAAGGATATATCTAAACAACAAAGATAACTGAAACTCATAGCTGTCATCATTCAGTTTTTCTCATTGTTTCTAACCCTAGGCATAGCCTTGGCACTGCGTGCAAGCCTGAACCACAACATAAGAAACCTGAAGAAACTCTCTGCTGGCTGCAGCCCCATGCCAATGAGAGGAGCCAGGAGATCAGCAACAACAGAAGACATGCAGTGATGCTGGAGCCCCGGCACCAACCTCCTAGCTTACCAGCTATGGCTTTACATCTGCCTCCCAGTTATCACAAATTTCTCGTGGCCAGCCAGCCAAGAACCATACAGAGAAAGACATTTAAAAACTGCACTTTGAGTTTAACTAAACTTTAAGTTTAGTGTTTAAATCCAGACTCCTTGAATTTATTTCCTGGTGCTAATTGGTACTAATACCTCAGGCTAGTTACTTAAAGTTTCTGTGCCCCAGTTACTACATCTCTAAAAAGGAAATAATAGTCCCACGTAACCCAAAGAGTTATTGTGAAAATGTAATAAGTAAATACAGATAAAATTCCTAGAATTATACATAGCATAGTATATGGTCATTACATGTAAGAAATTATCTTCATATCATCGTCGTCGGCAGCCGTCCGTCTCGAGAGACGATGGTGTAGCTTCTTAAGAGTCCATCTGCACCGCCGAGAATGGCTGTGCAGTCCGACTCGGGAGTGACATGGTATCTGTCTCCTCCCGTGTTGAATCGACATCTTGCGATGACGCTGAAGCTACAGAGCCTGGGCAGGGTAATATGGAGGGTCTGCTGTTGCCCATGCAGCAGACCCCCCCTCTCTTCGCAGCTGAAGGGTCCAAGGGAAAGACGGAGTCGATACAGCTTGGGTTCAGGTGCGCCGCAGGAGTTGCCGGTGTTGATCACAACATCAAACCGCCTTAGGGACTCCGGCTCCGGATTTTCTGTCGGGGTTTACTCCCTTAGCCTTTCCCCTGAAGAGGTATGCCGCAAGGCAGCGGAGGTTTTTTGGAGTCAGAGTTTTCCTTCTCTGATGTGCCCTGACTGGAAGATCGAACCAGCGACACTTAGCTCGCAGGCCGACGCTCAATCCACTTATCTTCATATATTTTACCTCATTTTACTCTGTTTTTAGAATAATTTCATGAAATGATATCTTGGGATCTGCTCCCAGATTACACACTTCCTATATGAGTTAGAGCATACTGTGATGTTTAAAAATCATATCACAAAATATCAAGACATCAAGAGTTTCACCGTCCCTTTACTCTCTATTAAAGGATAATACATTACTTTCAGCCCACTGCCTAAAGGTACAAACATCAGTAGTTTGAGAAGTATTTACCCAAAGCTAGCATTGTAATTTTCAGTGGGCATAACTGAAGGGATGTGTCAACAATAATTTTTCTTTGGGCAGTGAAGGTCGAACTTAAGGCAGATGATGAAATGTACTCTCTGTCTCCATGAGATTTAAACCATTATCTTCCTGGGTAAAACTTTATAATCAGAAAAATCCTACTCTGACCTTAAACAAAGAAGCAAACCATTCCATAAAGAGATTAAGGATAAGTAAATTCAATAGACTGAGAGTACAATCCCCAAACAAAGGTATGGAAATTGCATAGGTTATTTACTTTTCTTTAATGAAAATGTGTACTTATCTTACAAAAAACATACCAACTTCCGGCATGCCTGAATGAAGAACACTGAGTATAATTTTATTAGTGAATCCTAAGAAAGCAAAAATTGTTACCTGTTCAAGGATAAGAATATCTTGTCTCAAAGGTGAACTTTTTTGAGGGTTTCCTTAACATTTAGGCAATTACCATCCCCACTATATGGATAAGGAAACTGGCCTTCAAGGAAATTAAGTAAAAATTATCCACCATTTTGCAGTGCGTAACGAAAGGCCAAGGTTTGAACTAAGGAAATAGGACTCAAAAGCCAAAGTTCTCAACCTGTAAGCAAACTGCTTTCCCTCTGCAATCAGGAGAGAGCACTGAAAACTGTGACCGAACTCTGGAAGCACCAAATTCTAGGTCTTTCTAAGTAAAAGCCAAGAGTCCATTTGAAGCTCATTTAGTATACCGCATATTTTTAATATCACTTCACTTCACATTGATCTTATATCAGGGCTATTTCCAAATGTTAGTATGTATTACTATTAATATTAGTAGCAATATTCCAAATATTAGCATTTTTTTTCTATGTAATGTATCCCAGTATTACTATTTAATGGTGTAGTGGTCCCAAGTCTGACATTTAAAACAACAGTTACAAAAGAGAATTTCTGAATTCCTCCCCAAGCTTACTCTTTGAAAAGTCTGTGCTTGTAAAACTTTAACACATATATAAGTCAGCTGGGGTCTGTCTAGACACTTTTTGGGGGTGAGAGGGAGAAAGCCACCCACCAGAAAACCATTTGATTGTATATTGCTGGGACTCACTACAGTGATGTCTCTAATGTGCCTAGACCCAGTGTGACCTCCACATGGTGAATCTCACTGACAGTATCATCCTCACTGCCCAAGCCTGGCCATGCTCTTTATACTGAACAGGCAGTCAAAGATCAAAAGCTTATTTCATACAGCAGCAAGATCAAGTGTGCTTGTTATCTCTTACACATCTTGATCCAGTATGATGTCATTGAGAGTAGCTACATGACTAAATGAAATTGCTAATTGTTTTAGGTAATCTATAGGATTTACTGTGTGCAAGGTACTGCTAGAAATTGATTTGACCCCTACCACAATCTATGAGTTCTTATTATACTTTTTGAATGTTGAAAATCTTTTTTGACCACATAGAAACAGCAAATTCAATTAAATTTATATTCCATTTTTTAAATTTATTTATTATTTTCCTATTACAGTTGTCCCACTTTTTCCCTTATTACTCCCCCCCAACCCCCCAACCCCCCAACCCGTTTACCCACAGTCAGTCCCCACCCTGATGTCCATGTCCATGGGTCATTTATATTATTCTATTCAACCACAAAGTGCCTCCCAGCTACATAATAATTTTTTTTTGAAAAGAAAGAAATTACAGCAAAACTAGATAATGACGTTAAGAACTGAATGCTTACGGCCTTCCAAAATGCATACATAGAAAACCAGACCCCCAAAGTGATGGTACTAGGAAGTGGGACATTTGGGGAATGATCAGAGCATGAGGTGAAGCCCTCATAAACGGGATTAGTGCTCTTATAAAACAGCCTCCATAGAGCTCTCTTGCCTCCTCTGCCGTGTGAGAATACAATGACAAAATGACCATCTGCAACCCAGAAGAGAGCCCTTGCATACCTTGATCATTCTAACACCCTAGACTCCAGAACATCAGAAATAAAGTTTTGTTGGTTATAATCCACGCAATCTCTGATATTCTGCTGTAACATCCTGAAATAAGGTGAAGGGTTATTTAGCAATGCTGTTTAGGGTTACTCTAATCATAGACTCAATGATATTAACACTGGCTAATGCTATCTCCTCCAAACCATTCATTGTATAAATGCAGGAACTAACACTTGAAGAATTCAGTGAGTTGTTTAAGGTAATATCAAGAAGGTATTTCAGAGCTTTGACTTCTAATCAGGTGTTTAGGAAAAACAGACAGCCTCCCATTTGCATACAGTTATATTTGCAATACAGTTATATTGCATATGTATATCCAATATAACTATATCCGCCAAGATAGGCCAGGCTATACTGCATTAGAAAATGACTCTCAGGTCCCAGGGGCACACAACAACAAGCATCCATTTCCTGACCATGTTGCATGCGTGTTGTTGCTCAGCTCTGACTCTGCTTCATCTTATCTCCATTTTGTGACCCAGGTTGACCTACCAGCCCTATCTGGGAGATTGCTTTCCTCGTTACAGAAGAGGAAATGTTTTACTCACATTTCATTAGCCTAGAAAATCACATAACATCACAGGATGTATTTTCCACCTGCAGGGTGGAACACGGCAAGTGTCATAGCCAAGCTGGATGTTAGTGGACTGGGGAGAGATACTTTTCCGCCAGAGTAGTATAAGTAGTATTTTTAAATGATATCATCTTCTACAGTTATATAGTCAGCCCATTGGTGGTTCCAATTTTAACAAATTTCCTAACAGAGATGGATCAAGGTTATTTTGAAGTACTTAAATGAGAGTGTTCTCTCCTGTGAACTAATAACATAGCTATAAAGTAGCAGCTACACCACTTTATAGTTAGTAGATTAAGAGCAAAAAGATACTTAGATCACATCAAAGAGATAAGTGGGCAGGCGTCTGGGGCTGAGAGGTGGTTGGAGGTGTGCCATTTCCCCTGTATCAGCAAGAGGCCACGTGGACAGCAAATCCCAAGCACAGGAGGGTTCTAAAGCTTAAGGTCAGAGCCCATCCAACTGTCACATACAGGTGGATAATTCCACTGTCACAAAGATGTGACCACAGTCATTTCTGCATATGTGACTATGAAATCATTAGGATTCTATAGCAGCACTGACAACAGAATGACTTTTTCTTTCTAGTTGGCCACTGTTATAGTAGATAAAAATAAGAAATGCAGGACCTTTTTCAAAATAAGGTACTTAACTCCCTCAAGATAAACCACAGAAGCAGGGTATCCCTTAGGCCCTCTGTTTTGGATATTGTCTGCCTGCTACTCTCAAGCAGATGAAGTGAAATAGGGAGGGTATGTTTGAGAGAGAATAGAAAGGTATCATTTTTTATGTGCTTATTGGTCATGACCCAGAGAACAAATGAGCAACAAACACATTTAGTCACCTTCTACCTGAAGTAAGAAGAGACCAGGATATGAAGTAGCTGTTATTCTTAAATTGCTACACAGGCTCAACTTCTACCAACAACAACTTGAGTAAGGGAAAGCAGGCTCCTTAAATATTTTCTGAAAAATTTCTTGAAAACAGACACAGTACTTTTGGCAATTACCTTCCGTGTGTGTGTGTCTCTGTGTGCATTTGTGTGTGTGTTAGTTTGCTTGTATGAATATGTATGTGATTCTGAGTATCTGGCTGTACATGTATGTGTGCATTTATGTGTTTATAGGTGTGTAGGCTGCACTTCTGAATGACAACATTCCCCTAATTATTTTCTTAATATGGATCAATTCACACTAAGCAATATTAGTTCCTGACAATCTATTCGGATCATTTCTCTTGAGAGTTAATTTTATTTTTTAGATCAGAAACATTTAGAGGGTACAGATGTCTGAGGGATTTAGGTTCTATTTTAATCTCAGGGTTATGGAGCTTGAATTTAATTAAATTGTGAACATACCAAACCTTGTTCAGCATAGATTCTAGTTTATGTAGTAGGAATCTTAAAATGTTTCAAAAAGATAGCTTCCTTTTGCAGTGTCCTGCTACAGAAAAGAAATGCATTAGATATTTTAATTACATACTGTAACTGTACATTTTTTACATAACTGTGTTTGGGGATCTCTCTACAAAGTCTCTGTTTATTATTTATCTCTAGAGATCTCGGTCTGGCTGTCATTGTACCTGATTATTTGCTATGGCTGAACTTTTTATATAAGAGAGACAATCGTAGTAGACCTATGTAAAGTGCTAAAATGGTTTCTTGTCTCCTTCTTACCTTCACAAGGTAGAGACTTTTTGAGTGAATTTTTAATAACATGATTTTGGCAAAAACAAGTGAAAGACCATTTAAAAGCAGAAAAGTCAACTAAATGATGATCAGGCTTACATGTCCAAAATCTTGAAACTATCTTTTTGAGGCCTTTTATGTAAAACCTGACTAAAATGTCACAATCAATATGCCTTTTTTCCATTCCAGTTTGTTTTGTGTTCACTCAGTTAAAATTGCTACCTCACACATAAACATTAGTCTTAAAATTAATCAAAATGTAAACTGATCTGACCATTTTAACATTATCTGTATCGAGCTAATTAACATTGTTTATTTCAAGTCAATCTGGTAGGAGTAGACAGGTTTTGTCTTCAGAACTAATGTCTTATAACCTCATTAAAACAAAAGAAAGATCATAGAGGTAAGTACTTCCAAGGTCTTAATAGGACATGACGTGTATATTCTTGAATAAGTGAGTTTATCATGTTCAAAAACAAGAGGTAAAGTCCAAGCCATGTGGATATTTTAAAGTCAAAAACAAACAACAGGAAGACTAATTTTTGTAATGCTTTAGAGCATGTTGCACATAGTGTGTGAATTTATCAAAAGATTTTACATTTTGGCTCAATATTAGAACTACACAAATTAAACAATATCATCTTCACTTTATTAATGATATAGCTAAATCACAGAGAGCTCATGTCTACACAAAGAGACCCTTGCAAGCCAGGGAGATGCCACACTGTACTCTCCAAACAAATTTCTCATGTTAATAAGGACACACATTTCCACTGCCAAAAGATATTTAAGTTTATCTCAATTTTAATGTATCATAATCTGGAAAATTAAAGATTGAGATGTGATATAAGTACTTTAAAATTATAAGAGTTAGGAAATTTTTAGAAGAACCTAAGAGAAGAACCTACATGGATTTCTGAATATTTTAGTGCAAGTTTATTAAGTTTAGCACTAATACATTCTTACACTGGAATAATTATTTATGGAAAAGAAAAATTGTCAAAAGGTTGTAATTAAATACTTGTTACTTTCAAATTAACAAGTAACACTTTCTAAAGAAATTACTTCAAAAAAAATTTTAAGTGCAACATTAATTAAATTTAAATACTTTATCACAACTCATAGTTACTTATTTTTCTGCATGGTAGCCACCCCTCACCTCTACCTGTAGGGAATATGTTCCAAGACCTCCAGCGAATGCCTTAAATCAGACAGTACAGGACCCTATATATAGTATGTTTTAACCTATAGATACAGTTCTACAATAAAGCTTAATTTATAAATAAAATGCAGTAAGAGATAAACAAATAATAAAATAGAATAATTATAACAATGTACTATAATAATAGTTATATGGATGGCTTTGGGGCCATTATTAAGTAAAATAAGGGTGGCTTGCGCACAGACCCTGCTATACAGTGACAGTTGATTCGACAACTGAGATGGCTACTAAGTGACCAGTGGGTGGGCGCATAGCATGGATATTCTGCACAAAGGGATGATTCATGTCCAGAGCAGGATGGAGCAGAAAGTCACAAGATATCAACAGCATGCAATTTAAAACTTATGAACTGTTTACTCCTAAAACTTTTTACTTACTATTTTTGGACCATGGTGACAACAGGGAATGGACACCTGGGAAAGGGAAGCCATGGATTAAAGGAAGCTACTGGGAAAGTGAGGAAAAGAAGCAATAAGCTGAATAGAATACTATGCAGCAGAAAGAAAGAAGGAACTCCTGCCATTTGCAACAACATGGATGGAACTAGAGAGAATTATGCTTAGTGAAATAAGCCAGACAAAGAAAGAAAAATACCATATGATATCACCTAATACAGGAAACTAAAGAACAACACAAACAAAGGAACTAAATAGAACAAAGAGCAGAAAACAGTCAATAGGGGGGAGGGGAGAGAGAGAGAAGGGGGATAAGTAAGGGAAGGGTTTAGTCAAAGAACGTGTATAAAAGACTCATGGACATGGACAACGGGGAGGGATATGACTGCGGGAGAGGGGGTGGGTTGGGTGGGGGAGAGAAATTAGGGGAAAAGGGGACAACTGTAATTGAAAAACCAAAATAAAATAAAAAATAAAAAAATAAAAAACTACATTTCTGGGGCTATGGATTGCTTTATTTTTAATCTTTATTCTCAACTTATAGCAGTCACAGCAGTACTACTTGAAACATTCATTAAACTCATCATTCTGGTTACAATGGAACAGTGGGAAATTGTAACCCACCAAACCGTTCTTTTAACATTGTTTCTGTAAGTGCTGACTCTGACTAATATGTGGTTTATAGATGAACAGCATGTCTGTATAATAATCCTAAGAATTAGTTTCAAAACATACAGTCATCTCAGCTTCAGGAGAATTCCTGACCTTCCACTATGGAACCAGGATAACGTGAATCCGGGATCGTGTAAAGCCAGGATGACCGAACGTGGTCATGCACACCAGAACATCACTTGCCTTCTCCGAATGGACTGTGCTCGTGTGCACATAAAGAACTCTACAACCCTCTCTCTTGATCTCTTTGTTCTGTTCCCCTCCCCCTCCTTATAAAAAACCTCTGCCTCCACTGAGAGGTGGAGATGGGCTTTGTGACATGAACCCCTCATCTTCCCAGGTGACGGGCTCTGAAATATGAGTTCCCCGTCTTCCAGGAGACGGGCTTTGAGATGTCAGTCCCCCATTTTCCAGGAGATGAGCTTTGAGACGTGAGTCCCCCATCTTCCAGATGGCCAGCATGTGCAAATAAACCCCTTTGCTTTACATCAGCACCTGCTTCTTGACTATTGGCTTGCACAACAGCAGGTAGCCAGACCTGCTTTCAGTTACAATGGTACAATATTATTTCACCAAAAGCATACTACATACCTGGCCACTTTCATGTAGGAGCTGTTACTCTTAATAGTAAAGAAGCAGACAATAGTCATATTTTTAAAAAGCCATGCATTTATGTAGGAAAAAACAATTATCCAGTGGATTTATTTGGGGGGGTATCTAAAGAGATATAGTCATAAAAACAAAGTGCAAATTTTTACTTGGAAATTTTGAGGCCCAGACCAGGCCAAGAAATTTCAGTTTCCTTAACTGTGAGATCTTTTAATTGGATCTTATCTTTACTCTTCCAGTTAAGAAAGAAAAGAAGATGAGTTTTCTGGAACTCATTTAATGATAAGACAGTGAAAACTAAGCACGCTGATGTGGGAAACTTATCCTATGGAAAAAGTAAGTCTTGATACAATACTTTGGTAACAATAGCAGGGCAATTAGATAAAGGAGCACTGGGAAAATGTGATAAGTTAACCTGCCTCTCTTTCAAAATAAAAAGAAAAAAGAAAAAAAAAAAAAAAAGCTCTTTTGACCCCCAGGCACTAAGATGATTAAAGTTAAAAAGTAACTTGGTGAGACGATAAATCCTGCCTGAGCTACAGATATGGCGGGAACAACAATGTAAAGCCATGGGGTTGTGAATTGGTTAGAATTCTGTATACCTAGGGGGTTTCTTTGAAAATGACCTAAACTAGCAGCTCATAGGGAAGAACATGCTGACATTTTTTCAAAGCTCCCTACTAACCAACTAAAATGCTATAAAAAGTGTGGTAACCACCCCCACTGGGAAAAACCAATCTCCCCCAGGCTAGTTCATTTTTTCTTTTCTGAAATACAGGTCTATTTTTGAATACTGTCATCAAAAGAGTTCTCTCCTTCGAAACAGTTAAGTGCTTTGTGGTTCAGCATGTTCTGGTATAATACCTTTTATGCAAAAGTTTCATAATCCACTTTGCAAACCAAAGTAGATTAGGGAGATGGGCTTGGTGAGAGTAACGGTCTGGTGGCCAGGTAAGAAGCCAGCTGTGGAGCAGAAACAAGGGGTGAAGGGCTGGGGAGCCGCATTTGCATTGGCAGTGGGAGAGTAAATACGGTTTCCCTGCAGTCAGACAAAAGAAGGATAAAAAAGAAGCTGCAGTGAGAACCAAAGGTCAGGGGCAGACATGAAGGAAAAGATCCTAAGAAGAGGCTTTAAAAGATGTTGTCTCCCATAGGTGGTCGTTTGGGCAACTATCGGAAAGAAATCTGGGGAAGAAAGGCTATTCAATGTGAAGAGGCAGAAATCATATACTTTTCTTTGGAAGGGGCCGTGGAAATCACAACGTCATGAAAGTGATTTGAAGATCAATAACTTTGTTCTCCAGAGGAGACATCTGAAACTCAAACAGAGTTTTAGTGAAATTCCCACAGTTGCCTAGTAAGGGGTACAGGTGGGTCTACAGTCTATTTTTCTAGTGCTTTTACCACAAAGGCATACCACCTCCTTTGCATAACAAATACATTTTTTAACAATTCAAGAAGTGCAGGTCTGTAGTTAATTTTAAACAGGCTGTCCCACTATGTAGCGTTATATAGGGCTTTCTTTACTCTGAAACTAAAAGTCATACAGTAATCTGAGTCTTGTTTGATGGGACTGTTGGACAGTTAATTCAAAGAATTTTTAATCTGCTTATTTTGTATTCATGGACCCCTCTGTAAAAGAGTATTCAGCTGTTAAAATAAAAAACAGAGACCAGCCTTAAAAATTCCCCATGGAGGTTTAGTCCTAC
The DNA here is from genome assembly GCF_987537825.1 of Furipterus horrens. Taxonomy (NCBI): domain Eukaryota; kingdom Metazoa; phylum Chordata; class Mammalia; order Chiroptera; family Furipteridae; genus Furipterus; species Furipterus horrens. The sequence goes on from NW_028327171.1 coordinate 18,191,316, forward strand.
AAACAAAACTTAATTTAGTTTATTTGGCAAAACTAACTTGACCGGATTCATTTCTCGCTTATGCTTCTGGAAATCATAAGCAAAGCTTGAGCTGTTTCCCAAGGTCAATATGAGGTAACCACTGAAAATTATAATATTATAACCAATCACCGTGAAGAGGAAACTGTCACAGCTTTCTTACCATATACCCCAATTTATGATGATATAACTTTTGAGCCTTTTCCATGATTTGATTTGAGTGCTCCCAGTCTGCAAAGTGTCTCTGTGGTATGTGCACAATAAACTTCTACACATTACACATTACTACCTCACTGATTCATTGGTTTCCCTTTACCTATTTCTGAACTTTTGAAACAGCTGAAAATAATTTTACTTAAGTGAACTAAATATATTGTTTTCTCAGGCATTTTCAAAGCCAGGAACCTTTAATATGACATCTAAATTAATTTGCAGGTAAAGTTTTAGTTGAATAAAATTGATGTAGTCTATAGGTCAGAAATTATATTGGATGGATTTTAGGGTAAAATTCCAATTGAAGCTGAGGCTTAAAACATCGTTTTCAAGAATCTAATTAAATGACTTAGAAGTTAGTTATAAGCTAGTCAAAACTTCACCAGTAAAGAAAGTAAAAGAGCAAACAAAACAGAAGAACAAGAAAAATAAAGTTTATGGCATAAACTTTGCCCAGTAACAATATGAACAGACTCAACATGGTTCTTTCCTGTTATTCACCTCTAAGTCCTCTCCTCCCCCTCAGTATACTAAGGAGAACTCAAAAAAGTTCTAATTTGTATTAACACCTTGCGATTTGTAGAAAAGCAAGTCAAAATGGTGATTAGGCCCAAGGAGCAAGTACCTCAGACCTAGCAGCCCCTGGTGGCCAGTGTCTGCTAGGAGACCTCAGCGGAAATGACAGGAAACCACAGGGCCTTGTGACTTTCTCGCTGCCACTCATCGACTTTTAGGGAAGAGTGTACAGCTTGGCGGCATTCCGTACACGTTTATGATCAGCATAAGCCCACATTCATACGAGGGATCCTTTGTACAAGGCGTTTAACAAACTTGCAAAGGAAAGAAAGAAATACGAGCCCTTCAACAAAGGCTGGATATAGCCCCACCTGAGTTTTCCTCCTCCCTTACCACCTTCCCCTAACCGCACAGTTGACATAGCTAACTAAATAAATAAGCAAGCAAGCACTGGCGTGCCTTCCTCAAACTGTAGCTTACACAAATGCTAGGAGAATTCACGGGTTTTATGGGGAAACTGGGGGAAAGCGAATCAGCTTCTCTAAGTGGAGCCTGAACCAGAGGAAAAGAAATAGCGTGAAAGTCGTGAAGAAAGGGAGGAAAGAAGAAATCTAACACTAAATAAAATGCTTCCCAAAAATGGATTCTAGAAGCAAATTTAATCAAAGGAAAATTTTCTATGTGACTGCTTATTATAAAATATGTTAATAAGAAAATTCAAGACAATACAAACTCAGTAATAAGATGATAAAATAGATTAAAACAAAATGATTATAATTAAGAAAAACAATTGCAATCTGAATCAGCAGCATTATAGAAATAATCAATTTGTTACTGTAGGTAGTTAACTAGTAATTAATAAGAAAGAGAGCAAAAGAAATTAGACTTTGAACTTAATAAACTGGGGAGCATGAGCCTGTTTGTTTTACCAGGAGGGAAAAAAAAAAAGTTTTAAAGCCTACCTCCCCTTTTTTTAGCCAGGGTAGATGTTTATCAAATAGTTCTAAGACTTTTACAAAGGAAGATCACTGTCTTATTGCAACACATAAAATATTAAGAGGTTTACCTATTAGATATTAGAATAGTATGTAAAATTATAATATATAGGAAGTCAAAGGAAAAAATATACCAGCCATGGAGACAGACGTGTAGTTCATCAGGGCCTGTCGTCTGTGAACCATGTATCACAGGAGAAAGCTTGGTGTTAACTGACTTGATACACTGGGGCATCTGGACACATTTTCAGAGAGAAAAGGTATCTGTAGAATCTCCAGTAGTTTTCTTAATAAGAATATAGATTTAATGATTTTTTCTAGCATGTTTGAAGGCAATAATAGTTCAGTTTATTTTTATTGGGATTCCATAGTTACTACCAAATTTGAACAGCTCTAAAGTAAAAAAGCACCTACAGACATTTTGTTTGGTTGGTTGGTTTTGTGTTTTGTTAATTGCCTCCTGTTGGTCTTTTATGTGTTAATTAGTAGAAATTGTTAATATTCTCTTTCCTGGTTTGTCTTTTTAGTAGTTAATTGTCAAAAAAAAATTCCTCCAGTACCCCAGAATCAAAAAAACATATTTCTATATTTTCTTCAAATTCTTTTCTGTACTTTCTATGTAATTTAACCCACCTGAAATCTATTTATCTTTATTATGTGAGATAAAGATTTAACATTATGAACTAGATAACCAACTAACCTGCACCATTTACTTAATAGTCATTATGTCCTCACCTATTATTATTATTAACACTGTCATATTGATATATGGGCTTTCCATATATAAAGCAAGTTGTATGGGCTCTTTATTCTGTTCCATGGAGATACTTTCTTACTCCTGGAACACAATCACATACTCTTTATTATAACCCTGTAAGGGTTTTTATTATCTGATAGAGCAAGTACTATTTTATTTTAGTAACTTTTAAAAATTTTGAGACATATGATTTGTTTTTTTTCACATCAACCAGTTCGTTTAATTTCAAGTTTGTCTTGCATAAATTGTTGCATTTTTTAAAAGAAAACTATTCTTCCTCTCATTTATGTGAACATATTAAGTGCAATTACTCAAAACAGATAATTTGTGGAGAATTTCTAATACGAACACTGATTTTATTTCTGAACCTAACTACATAATGTTTGTTTTACAATCTTATATTTAATACATTATTATTGTGTGCCTGGAGCAGAACATATAAACTCATTTTGCCTTCTTCTTCTTCCCTTATAAATATTCAAAAGAAGTATAATAAAGTTCTTCTTGATTTCCCAAAAAGTAATTGAACTACATCATCTATAATGAAGAAGACGGTAATTTTGCTCCCATATTTTGGCTCCCCAAATTCAAGGGTTACTCTCCAGGTTACAATTTTATGTAAGGGTCAGGTCTATTACTAGAATCATTTGCCAGAATAGAAGCGAAATGAACTTCTCCCCACTCCATCAGTGGTATCTCTCATTTTATGTAGATTTTAAAGTGCCTAATAATGCAATTAGTATTAATTCAGTTAAATGAAAAGTATAACAATATCCCATGACATGCATCTTTAAATTTATATTCTGCTTTTTATGACTGAGGATTTTTTCTTTTTTTACTGTATTTTTACTTTAATTTTTATTGTATTTTTTCCATTACCATTTAGTCCCCTTATACTTCCCTCCCCACAGCAATCCTCACACTGTTGTCCATGCCCATGAGTCCTTTTTCTTTTTGGCTTAATCCTTCTACTCACTAACCCCCTCACCCCCCAACTTGCTGTCATCTGCTCTCCATCTATGAGTCTGTCTCAGTTTTGCTTGTTACTTCAGTTTGTTCATTAGATTCCACATATGAGTGAAATCATGTGGTATTTGTCTTTCTCTGACTGGCTTATTTAACTTAACATAATGTTCTCCAGGTCCATCCATACTGTTGCAAAGAGTAAAATTTTTTTCTTTTTTATGACCAAGCAGAATTCCAATGTGTAAATATCTCATAGTTGTTTTAGCCACTCTTCTCTTGATGGACACTTGGGCTACTTCCAGATCAGTTTAATGACTGATTAGTCTAACAACTAAGGTGGAAAATACAAAGCAACCAAAATGGGAAAACAAAGAAGAAGACCCCAAGTGAAAGGAAAATTGAATTTTCCAGAAAAACTAGATGAAATGAAGGCAAGCAATTTATCATATAGAGAGTTTAGAGTAATGAGTTTAAGGATACTCAACAGCATGAGAAAAAAAGACATAGACACTGTAAAAAAGGACCAGTCAGAAATAAAGAAACCAATACCTGAAATAAATAATACTCTGAAAGGAATAAAAAGTAGGTTAAATGAAGTAGAGGATAGAATCAGTGATTGGGAAGACAAGGTAGGAAAAAACACCCAGTCAGAGCAGCAAAAAGAAAAAATAATTGTAAAAATGAGGAGAACTTAAGAAACATTTTGGACAACATGAAGTGCAACAACTACTGCATCATAGGGGTACCAGAAGGAGAAGAGAGTGAGCAAAGGATCAAGAACCTATTTCAAATCATAATGACCAAAACTTCCCTAATGTGGTGAAGGAAAAAGTCATACAAGACCAGGAAGCTCAGAGAGTCCCAAACAAGTTGGGTCCAAAGAGACTTAGACCAAGACACATCATAATTAAAATGACAAGGCTTAAAGACAAGGAGAAAATCCTAAAAGCCATAAGAGAAAAGCAGGGAGCTACCTACAAGGGAGCACCAATTGGACCGGCATCTGATTACTCAACAGAAACATTTTAGGCCAGAAGGGAGAAGCATGAAATATTGAAGGTGATGAAAAGCAAGGACCTACAACCAAGGCTCTTTTACACAGCATGACTGAGGATTTTAGAGTGCAACATTTCATTCTCTTTGTTCAAGGTTAAAAGAGAGGAAGAAAATTAGCTATTGCTTATTTTAGCCAATTGTAATATGCCACAATTTTAGTGTATTAAGGGCCTCTGATCTAGGACTTCATTACCTCTGGCCAGTTTTGCTTACCCAAACAAAAGGCAAATGGGTTTACTTTGGACAAGGTTTCATTTCATCTATAGAGTGGGGTAAAAGCAGGTTTTCAGTTGTGAGTACACAAAACACAGAATTTATCCTTGTATTCTTATTTATTTATTATTTTATTATTTTTCCATATGAACAACTGTAAACCTACTTTTGCCCTACCTGTATTTCTTTTTGAATTTTTAGATACATTGTTATTCAAGGTCTGGCAGTTCCAGTGATAAGCTGTACTTAACTTGTCAGGAGAGTCTTGATTTTCCCAGAAAGCATAGATCTTCAGTTATGAGTATAGTTATCGTAACTTGTTCTCTCGTTATAATTGGCATGTTTCTAAAGTCCAGAGCAAGTGAACAATACCTTCCTTTCCCAGAACACCTTCTTAAAGTAGAAACAAATGCTTTATTTCTCCCACAGCAGTTACTCCCATTCACTGATAACTGCACAAAACCATAAACAGTAGCCATTTGACGCCCTGTTTAAGTGGATTACCCTCCAAGTTAAATCAATACTGCCTTACATTGCATAACTTTACTTGGGTAATAAAATGAAGATTAAGGAGGACAGATGGTAATGGGGAAAATACAATTAAAAAATGAAAAAGAAAAGATGAACAGGAAAAATTGTAATTGTTTCAATATTAGACATACACACATATACACACATTGAACAAGAGAAATGCCTTAATATTATTTGAGTCACAGCATAGAATGTTGATCTGTTAAGAACTCTACATATCAAATGCATGTGCCTAGTGACTAATTTGTCTAATATGAATTTTATATTTTTCCAAATGGTTTTCAAAATGATAAAGTATCATTTTTGTTTACAACATGCATTTAATTTCATTCATCTTGACAAATGGCCTGTTCAGATGATTAACATTTACAACTCTAGGTATCTCTTTGCTCTTTTATATCTTCTTAAAGATTAACTGCCCTTTTAAATCTACTTAATGTATAGAGACATAGTGTTACCACCAGAGCACACACAATGCGTCTACACTGACTAGTAATACTAGTGTAGACTTCTGTGTTATTTTCCAAAACATTTTTGAACATTTGAGATTTTTCTCTCCAGTTGGTGCAGGTTTTTCTATCCTCTCACAGTGTTTAGATCAGCATACCTACAGAAGGCAAAAATGGTGGCAAAAAGAAGTGTGCCTTCAGAGCGTCCTCTCAGCACCTATGAAATTGCGTTTGCAGCTCTCTTTGCCATTTTGGTGGTTCTCTGCGCTGGGTTAATTGCAGTGTCCTGGCTGGCAATCAAGGGATCAGAAAAAGGTAAGCTGACTCCTGGATGCACTCTCAGGTGAATGCACCCACGCTAATCCCAGTCGCCCGTCAGTATACTGTACTCCTTGCTGTGCTTTGAGGACAAGCTATTTATGCTGTCTCAGATGCTTTGTTGTAGTTTACTTCAAAGAATGAGAGAAAATGTACTTGACCTATGATTTGAAACTTAATTCAGAATTCAAACATGAAAGATGTTTAAATAAAAATTGTTAAATATCTTTCTTAGTTTCAACATCTAACACAGTGGGTTTTATAGCCTGTGGGTTAATTCTGATAGAATTTAAATCATAAACATGTGAAAATATTGTTGACAAGTTGATAAATCAACAAAGTTAAAGAAAAGTATTGTTTATTTCTAGAGAGTGATATCTTTATTTCTTTGTTAACCTAACAACTTTTATTGCAATAATATAAAGGAGTGTGGATGCAAATGGAGAATTATAAAAATCCGAACCTGCCTAGGTACCAAATTATGATAAGCAGAAAAAATAAGAAGAGGTAATTATTATTTACAGCTAAATTATATCTACTAAAAGCTTTTCAAGGACCTTCAAATGTATTCTCTTGTTACAACAAATGTATGAGTTACCTTCTTTTCATAGGTAATGAATCAGAGACAGAGAATTTAAGTAACTTGTTTAAATTAAAATTATTACAATATCCTGTATATTCAGAGCACAATTGTTATGGTCAAGAAGTTAACATTGGTATAATTTTACTAACTGAACTGCACACTTTATTTAAATTCCACTAGTTTTTCCATTAATGTCCTTTATTTGTTGAGGATCCAATACAGAGTTCTATAAAAGACTTAGTTATCATGCTTCCTTATTCTCCAATTCATTACAGGTTTCCTTTTTTTTTAAGTATATTTTACTGATTATGTTGTTACAATAGTTTCAATTATTTTCCCCTTTGCTCCCCTCTGTCCAGCACCCCTCTTCTCTCCAGCAATCCCACTGCCCTTAGTTCATGTCCATGGGTCGTGCATATACAGTCTTTGGCTTCACCCTTTCCTATATTATTCTTAACCTCTCCCTGTCTATTTTGTATTTAGCAATTATGCTTCTTAATCCCTGCACCATTTCGTCATTTCTCCCCCTTCTCCCTCCCAGCTGATAACCCTCCAAATGATCCCCATACCTATGATTCTGTTCCTATTTTGGTTTGCTTAGTAGGATTTTGTAATTTTTTAGATTCAGTTGTTGATAATTGTAAGTTTGTTGTCATTTTAATGTTAATAATTTTGATGTTCTTTCTCTTAAGTAAGTCCCTTTGACATTTCATATAATAATGGCTTGGTGATGATGAGCTCCTTTAGCTTTACCTTGTCTGGGAAGCACTTTATCTGCCCTTCCATTCTAAATAATAGCTTTGCTGGGTAGAGTAATCTTAGTTGTTAAGTCCTTGTTTTTCAACACCTTGAATACTTCTTGCCAGTCCCTTCTTGCCTGCAAAGTTTCCTTTGAGAAATCAGCTGAGAGTCTTATAGGCACCCCTTTGTAGGTTACTCTCTATTTTTCTCTTGCTACTTTTAAGATTCTCTCTTTATCTTTAACCTTTGGAATTATAACGATGATGTGTCATGGTGTGGTCCTTTTTAGGTCTAGCTTTTTGGGACTCTCTCTGCTTCCTGGACTTGTATGTCTATTTCTTTCACCAAATATGGGAGTTTTCCTTCATTATTTTCTCACATAAGTTTTTAATTTCTTGCTCTTCCTTTTCTCCTTCTGGCACCCCTATGGTTTGGATGTTGGCGTGTTTAAAGTTGTCCCAAAAGTTCCTAAGCATCTCCTCATTTTTTTCAATTCTTGTTTTCTCATTCTGTACTGGTTGACTGTTGTTTTCCTCCTTATGTTCCAAATCATTGATTTGAACCCTGGTTTCCTTTCTTTCACCATCGGTTTTGTGTGGATTTTCTTTCACTTCATTTAGGATAGCCTTCACTTCTTCTCTTATGCGTTTGCTGTAGTTAAGCATACCTATCAAGCCTGTGAGCATCTTTATCGCCAGTGTTTTGAGCTCTACATATGTTAGGTTGGCTATCTCCTCCTTTTTTAGGTTGGCTATCTTTTCATTGCTTAGTTCTCCCACTGGAACCTTGATCTGTTCACCCTTTTGTGCCATACTTCTCTGTCTCTGCATCTTGACAGGCTCCTGTGTTTGTTTGCCTCTGTGTCTTAGGTAGAGCTGTCAAACCCATTACGTTGTAAGGGGCAGAGCCTTAAGTTCTCATCAGTCGAGGGCGACCTGTTTCAGCATGTTGTGGCGCTGTATGTGGGGGAGGGGTCTGAGAGGGAACAATGTCACTTGCTCAGCACTTGCCCCTTTTCCAGGCTCTTCTCCCACTTTGTATGGGACCAGCTCCTCTCTAGTTGTTACCCTGGCTGTTGTTCCCAGAGTGGGTGGGTCTGCAGACATTCTAGGACTGTGGGAGCCCTTTAAACAAGCAGACTCTGCTGAGAGACTGGCAGTTTCTTTCTCCACCCCAACCCACACTGGTTTGCACAGTCAGAAGCAAAGAGTCTTGATTTTCCCTGGTGCTGGGACCATGAGCTGCGTGGTCTGTTCTGGTGCTGGGAGTGCTCCCCAGGTGTCTCTCCTGACTTTTTAAAATGTGTGACTGCATTTTCTGCCAGCCTACCACTGCCACCGCTGCTACCGCCACCACACTACGTCCTCTCTGCCCTGGCTCTGCCCCTCCTACTTGTCTGGGAGATTATTTCTTCTTTATATCTTTGTTGGACTTCCATGCAGCTCAATTTTCTGGAACTTCTGGTTGTCTCTAGTTTTGAGGTACTTGTATTCCTTCTTAGTTGTGGAAGGAGATGCAACGTGTCTAAGTCTCCATCTTGGTCAAAAATGCTGTTTCCTTGTCTTTTCTTGTCTCAATTTTTTTTTTATCTCTCACATTTAAGCATGCAAATCTAAATGTAATTTTGAGTATTTAAAAAATAAAATAGTATAAATAACATGTTACATCAAATATGCAATGATAACTATTTAAACTAAATGTATGTTTATTGTTTAAAATTTTATTACTAATGCTTCTTCTGACCCAGAAATTTGTTAGTATATAATATATTCTGGCTTCTAAAGTTAGTCAATTCTATGCCCAAATTCCATATCTGTTACCTGTGACCTCTATTAGTTTGGGAAATATTCTTAGTGAATTTAAGCTCCAGTTTTCTCATCAGGAACAAGAAGAAGAAGCTTCTTGTCATACCATGTCAATGTGAGAATTATGTATCATGATTATTACATTTATTATGATTTCATCATTGTGTAAGTTTTAGTTTAAACAATTCATTTTAAATAAAAATATATATCAAAGAAAATATACTGATGAAAGCATTATGCAGGACTTAATTGCACATTTTAGTACCCACATTTATATTCAATTTGTGAGCATTTCCCTTTAAATTTTTTAATATTGGGATAATATATTTTCTGCAACATTCTCAATAACTTTCCCAATAACAACATTCACCATCTAATGGCAAAAGGTCAGACATGTCCATTTTATAATTATTAGAGTGAAGAAGTAGTTTCAAAGGTATGTTTCAAAGTAACGCACACAATGAAATCTTCATAGCATTCACATGTAGAAAATCAGCAGTGGCCCTGGATGCAAGGTGTCCAAAAAGTAACTGAAAGCAACTACAAAACTTGCAATGGTCCAGTTCTCACCATGTTTCCTTGAATCAGTTCCTGTAATTGGTGGAAGTTGATCATCCCTGTATTGCCATAAAGAATCTCAATAGTAAAAAACAAAACAAAACAAAACAAAACTTGAAAACACAGTGTGGGTTAGACTTGAAAGAATAGAAAAAAAATTAATAGTCTAAAGGAGAAGTTTAATTTTTAATCTTTTAAAACAATGAGATAAGGAAGAAAAAGCAACTGATTGTAAAACATGAGGACTGGAAAGAAAAAGCAAAAAACCTCAGCACAAACACATGAAGCAAGAATTTCATATCTGAACCAGAATGTGCATAGTCTCTCTTATAATTCACATTTTAAGTGCTTTATTTCTTATTAATTTGTTTAGATGCAGTAGTTGGAAAAAATTATGAAGCCAGAGGAATACTGAAAATAACATCAGGAGCTACATATAATCCTAATTTGCAAGACAAAGTCTCAGTGGATTTCAAAATTCTTGCTTTTGACCTTCAGCAAATGGTAAGAGACTGTCTCTCTTCAGCTGGTTTAAAATTTCATTACATAGCTTCACTACCTACTTGTCAAAAGTTCCATGGATTCTGTTTTCTTACTTTAAAAAAATTAGTAAATGAATATAATATGCCCAGGATATTTAAATATGTGAGCCTGATTACCCCAGAGAAGGATATTGCCTCCAATGCAGTTCTAAGCAAAACTTTAAGATTACAATTTAAATTTCTAAACAAAACTTTAAATCTTAAATTTAATATGTTTTTATTTAACTTTTTCATTTTTTAGATAGATGAGATCTTTCAATCAAGTAATCTGAAAAATGAGTACAAAAACTCACGAATTTTACGATTTGAGTGAGTATGGCTCAAAATTGTTCTACTGGTAGAAAGGAAGCACGAAGTCACAAAAGAGTGATCTATTTCCTCACATTTGCAAAATAATGTCACCACTTTTAGGAGAAAAAGGAATATTTAAAATTTTCAACATTGTTATGGGGATTGATATGCTTTCATATAAGTGGCCAGTAATAATAATAACTGAATAATAGATCTTACATTAATATGTTTCTCCTGAGAGTAAAATCTTGCAGAGACACATGGAGGGGGCTGAGTTCAAATGTATGGAGACACAAATAGAATGTCTGATTTGCTATGAACATGTGGAAGTAACTTGGTTATTATACTTCATTTGCATTTTAAGCCGTAAAAGAAAAGGACTGTTCATTTGTACCCAGAGGCCAAAAGGCTGTACCTAGAATAAAGCAAGTGCTCAATAAATAAGTGAATCTTAGATTAATGGGATCCTGATATAACTCTATAATGAATACTTGTATCAGGAGTTTTCTTCACTACAAATTACCAAAAGGCCTGAGGAATTAGGGTATGACTCAGCAGAAAATTATCATGCCAGTTAGAATCTATAAAACTAAGTTAATAGGAAGAAAGTTCAAGAAAGGAAGTGCCATTTTAAATGGGAGATAAAGAGACTGGGACAGGAAAAAGACCAAGCAATGCAAGTCAAGATAAGGGTGGGGACCCTGACATAGGCCACTCAAACCCTTAGGTAAGCTGGGCTGATGGCGACAGACCTCAGTTACCAATGTCCATCTCACATATTGTTTCACCTGGGAGGTAAATAAGTGTTAGTTTGGGGGTTGCTAGGGCCCTGCAATGGAAGATAGCTATCCCAGTCAGGGAGGATGACAATGAGAAAGCTCCAAGCCTACAACTTCAAATGAAATCCCAATATGAGAGTTCCAGACCAAGGAACAGTGGCCTCATTGTATTTTTTCCTGACAATGCAAAGTCACTACCTGTAAAACACAAATAGATGTTCATTTTACTTTTACCCATTCACCATTTAATAAATGTACATAACTTATGATGTACTATCTATTGTTACTAAGCAGTTGTATACACAGGGGTGGGCAAAGTAGGTTTATAGTTGTTCATATACAAAAAGACCTGCAAGTTATGATTATTACAATAATCATATTACAAAAGAATGTCAAAATGCAAGTCTAAACCCACTTCTGCCTACCCCTGTACAATTTGTATTTCAGGTATGCAGGAGAAAAAAAAAATTTAACTGATGTAGTTTAGCCTTTGCTTGTCTACTTTGGCTTGGAATGCCCACAGCCTCGGAAGGAAGTTCATTCTCATCCAGGAAAAGAGATTTATACTGCTCAAAACAGATTTCCTCATGAGAAGATATTTGTTAAAAATTAGGAACCTATTTCCGATGTCACTATGAACATCATTATCATTACTCTGTTATATTTATTTTTCTGTATAACTTCAATTGCTAGAAAATTATTTCTTGCTCTCAACCAAGTGTTCAATTCTTTGGCTTTCACCCACTGATCCTAGTTGTAGTTGTTTTTATAGAACAGAAATATCTCTATCTTCCTATCTCACTCCTTCAAATACGTGAAGACTGTCCAGTGTGGTTATCCTAAATGCAGGTACTCTTCTGGGGTTTCGCCTCGGAAACTCACTCATTTCTTGCCTTCTGTTTGTCCTTCCCACCCACCCTCCATAGGCTTCAGCAGCAACTGTACCGTTTTACCTGTGAGGTCTCAAAAGCAACCAGCTTACTTTTCCACTGCCTGGACCCTCCTTTCTTCCTCATTATATATTGCATCTCTCCATAGGATCTATCCCCACATGCCATTAAGAACCAGTCCCTGTCACTTCCTCAGGGGATACTAACCTGGCAGTCCAGTCTGTGTTAGTACCTTGTACCTACATATAAAGTAACAGTCCCCATAATATAATGTGATTGTCAGTTTGTCTGTCTGCTTATTAGACTATGATTCCCCTCAGGGCAAGGAATGTGTCTTTGATATCTGTATTTTCAGAAGCTAGTTAACATCTGGCTCAGAGTACATGCTCTCTAAAGTCCTCGCTGATGAATGAGCTATTTATGAAATACCTGGTTTTGCTGTATTGAGTACTCTGTTAGGTGTTGCATGTTTTCCTTTAACCCATGTCCTATAGAGATGAAAAGGTGTCCTCTCACTTTGGCTTTAACTTTCTGTGAGAAGAGAATTTTAATTTTAAACAAGTTCTAAATGAGTTCTCCAGAAGCACAGCAGTGTTAATGCTTTAAAGAACCCCCTCGGGTTGAAAAGGTGGGTCATGGAAGGTGTGGTGGAAGATGCGGGGCACGGTCAGAGAAGCACGGGTGGAGACTACTTGCGGAGAAGAAAACGGAAGCCATTCTGGTAAAAAAACAAAAATACAAGTTTAGATTTTTTCTCTCCCCAGAGCATGTGCGCTCTCTCTCTCTCTCTCTCGCTCTCTCTCTCTCTCTCTCTCTCTCTCTCTCTCTCTCTCTCTCTCTGTCATTCATTCATTCTTTCTTTTTTTCTTTTCTTCTTTCTCACTTACCTACCTACACTCATCCTTTATTTTGTTGTATTTTCATGACATCTTAGCCCAGTGCCCAGTCAGCTCTCCCCTCACCTGCTGCCCTCATACCTATCTGCAATACAGACGCTCCTCCTCCTGTTTTCCAGGCCTATTGCCTCTGATAGTAGCCTCTTTTATGGGCCCAATATCCGACTAGAAGGAGATAATGTGGACTCGTAGAAAAGATTAACTTGTCTTTCTCCAAGTGCTATTTTTAAAATAGTTATTCAATATTTATTCTATGGAGATAAAACCTTGCATGCAAGGTTTTTTTTTTTTTTTTTTTAACTTTAAGCTACTTGTCTACTTTGAAGTGAGTGGAACTGATTTCCCTTCTTCAGTTTAGTAGGGAATTGAGTGTGGAGCTCTGCATTTAGCATAAATTCAGAATTATTTCTCTACGGTGTTAACGTTCTTTGAGGAGGGCTATGTAAGGTACCAGCCTCTCCTTCACTGGGTTCTGCCCACTGAAATCTATACAAAGCACAATAGCCATTGCAGAGTTTATTAGGATAGTTTTCCTAATGGAACTTTTCATGCTTACATATTATAATAGGCTGGATAACGTTAGTTTTACTAGGTTGGGAAAATTTGCTAAATATAGACTTTTATACAGAGGGAGATCTGGTGAGTTATCAAAACCCCAGCATTTCCTTTAATATTTAATAAATAATGTTTTATTTCTCTGGATGCTAAAATCACCATATTTGAAACTGTAAATTATTTCAGCTGAGAAATTTTTTCTCCTTCTTTATAGCTGCCTAGGAGACCAATATAGTCCCTAAACCTTGATACATATTTTATAATGATTCTCAAATAATATACTTCATCAGTGTAGAAATCCTTCCCTTAGTTGTATCTGGATTACTTTTAAATCAGAAGTGAGTTTTTGAAAGATGCAAAGGAATTTTATACAAATATCTGTAAGATAAATTGAAGGTTGATACTTAGGGGGATTGAGAGAATAAGAAAAGAAATTCTGAAGCAGGAAAGAGAGTAACAAGCAAACGTTTAATTTACTATAAATAATCACATATAAAATGGCATATTTCACTCAGAGGAGAAGTGGCAGACTCCTAATTACCTTTATAAATTTTTTGAATTTTAAACTCTACCTGATAAAATCAAAAAACAAATAACTGATGTCTCAACTAACTAACAATATTCACACTCACTGTGAAAAATGCATCTAAAAATCCTTGAAAAATCCTTTCTCTTCTGTTACTGATTTTAATTAAACTCACATTACATCTGTATATTGTTGAATTATAGCACTAGGGAAACCATTAGTCATTAACCTATCTTTTCTCACTTTAAGTCAACTCCTGCCCCCTGGTTAAAGTCTGCAGGTCAGACAAATGGTTGACTCCCCTCTAGGAACACTCTCTGTTACTCTGCTTTTTGGAAATTGCTTTGACTCATAGAGCACTTAGCAGCTGATTCTTTTAATAAAGTGCTGTTTACCTTCTGTGGTGATAGTAGCTTATTGTGCCCTTTGAGCACAGATGAGTCACAAAGTTAGTAAAGAAGACTTTTGTTTACTCAGCAACCCTAGAGGTTATCAGTACCATTAAAGAAAATAAAAGATAAGAAACATTTTGATTTATTGCACACAGGCTTTCTGTACAATGACAGGATTTATCTGCTTTTAAAAAAAACTCAGATATTCTACTGGAACAAGTACTTTGAAATGAAAATTGCCATTTACCTTAATAAATAAAATCAATCACAGAGCAGTGATATAGAGATCATTACTAAACTACTAAAATAACAGCTTTAACATTTTTATTAGGTGAAACACAAATGTTTTTTATGGTTTTTCTGGTTTCTAATATATATCTCTTTTATCTCAACATTTACACTGAATAATAAAACATATTTTAAAGAATACAACTATATGTGGATATAAGACCTGTAACTCCTGTCCTTGCAAAGCATAAATTATTAAATGCAATGTATAATTCACAAGTAAGAAAACACATCTTTCATACAAAGGAGTTTTATGCCTGAGGATGAACTAATCCAGTTACTTTCAACTCAGTGAAAAAAAATTTCTGATTTGTACTTTCTCTATCAAAAATATCTTACTTCTACTTCCTTAGAAAAATAAAAGCAAGTGTTCAGTCAAATTAAACATGTGGAAATTACATAAAGAGAAAACTCAGATTTAGTCAAAAGTAGAACTTTATTTTAATCATATTTAATCCTGTTCATTTAACTATTTGAGGGGTGGGGGTTGTTAAGAAGACAGAAGAGGAAGGAAAAGGGGAGGAAAGAAGGGGCTAAGGAGAAGGAGGAAGAGAGAAGAGGGAGGATTCTATCCCTTGAAAGTATGAAGGCTATAAAATATATAAGCCTCATCCCTCCCCACCCCCCCAAATACAGCTAGGGATTTTCCAGATCTATTTGGTTATGAAATTCTGGTAACAATGCAAGGTAATTGTCAATGTGCATCCAGGTAAATACGTTGTATTGTCAGAGATGGTGTTGGGAGTGGGGAGTGAGAACTGCTGTGTAAAAACACATCTGGGAGACATCTTCTCCTGGATTTCATTCCCATCTCTGATACTAATTAGCTGTAAAACTCTAGACAAAATTATGTACATTACTCTGAACCTCAATCTCCTTATGGCTGAAATGACAATTTGGCCAACATCAGGTGCAAAAGTAAAGTAATCTCCCTTTTCTGGAGCTTCTCTTTAAGTAAATAGCTGGTGAAGCCTGTCCTGTAAAACGCAATTAACAGAACACACAACTAAAAGTTCCTTAAATGGTAAGCATTTATCTTCTGTCATCACAAGAAATTTGAAGGTTTCACCAGAGGTTAATTCAGTAACACAATAACAGTAACATAATCAATAATTTAGGTGCTTTCTTTTTTCATTTGTTGTATTTAGTTTGTCAATCATAGCTTGCCCCGTGGTACCAAGATGGACGTGACAGTTCAAGCAATTGCATAACAGACATAATAATGTTCAACAGAGAAGGCCAGTCGTCCACTATAAACCATTATAAGATATGGAAAAGGTTTCCAGGAATTTCCCATCCTTGTCCGCTCACATTTCATTGACCAGGGTCTGGTCATATGCCCATTAATAAGGTTGGAGACACCATCACCACTTGTGAGAAAAAGGAGAGGCATCCTCAAATAAGATTAGGGATTGGCCAGCATGGAATTAACAAGTGCCAAAGGGTAGATAAAAACAGTGTCTGTGACAAAATGTATGCTTTTCGAGGACAGCATGTGACTCCATACATGGGCACATTTTGAGAACATTTAACTGAATAGTTACTAAGGAGTATTGCTACTTGCAAGATTTGGTTACTGTGATTTAAGCAAATAACTGGAAACTTAAACATTGTAAGATTTTTAAATTATTTAATAGAGGTAAAATGTAGATTATGTATCAGAGTACCCTGTTTTCTTTAAAAAATGAAAAACCAACTACATAGAAAGCAATCACTTCTGCAATACTGTGAACCTGAATAGCAGCACAGACATTGGGAAGGAATATACTACCAAGTGGAAATGTTCATCTATGATCTTTCAGAAACATTTTGATCTTGTATACAGTCATGGAGGGGAAAAAAATGCAATATCATTTATTCTAAGTTCTATCAAGATAGATAGATGAACAGATAGAAAAAGAGCACTTGCGGAGTTGACAAAATCCTTCAAAAAGATCATTAACTTATAGATATTATAAAGATATGAGCGTAACTGCCTAAATTTTGGAACTAGCTAAGATAGCATGCAAAATTTGGCTCTCCCTAGGCTGGCTCTTAAGAATCCAAGTGCACCCTGAGTACCCCCAGTTTACTGAGGACTACAGAATAGAGATCAGACCTAGAGTCTGTCTCCCCAATGGTTGTGTCCTGAAAGCGGAGCATGAGGGAAATATAATAGAAAATGAGACAGGAGAGGAAAAATCACTCACATATCTCTACTGGGCCAAAATTGTATTCAATTTTCTGTTTCTTTAAACTGGAAGCAAATAACCAGTGAATAAAACTTTTTAAATGCATGCTGTAGAGCAGGGACTAAAATAAAAAGGAAGATGTCTTGGGCAATATAATTCATGAACTCTAATGTTATGGTTTGAGATGATGTTGGCAAGATAATCCTGACTCTTGACTACAGAGTGAAAATCCTGTAAGGCTCCAATAATCCAGGTATGCTTATCTTCTTTCTATCCTTAAAATAGAGCATTTTTAGATATTTCATATTACTAATAGAGAAAAATGTAGATATAAATTAGTTGCCATAAGCTTGCTATCAGGTTTTCATCAACTGCTCAGAAAATTTTTCTCTGATTTCAGTAAAACTACTTTAGACTTGCCTGTATTTAAAAATCATGTATGAGAAATTTACAGATCCACACTCTCGATTCCTTCAAACAGTAAAATAAAGGTAAATGTCATGAAACCATTTGATTTGGTTTAAATTGGCACAGGTAAATCTGGGAAACAGCCTGCCCTGGAAATTTGTATGCTAATGTGGAACTCAGAAAACTCAGATTTCAATTCTGGATCTCTCTTTGTGTTCTTGAAAAAAAAAATTAGTCTTTTAATTCCTTTTTCTTCCACCTGTCAAATAAAGATTGCACCTGATATTGTCTACCTTGCACAGGTGTAATGGAGAATAACAAGGTGATAACTACAGAGAATTCCAAAGAAATCTTACAGGACTTGAGCCCAAATCACTGGAAGAAGGCTGACTTTTTCTTCTTGTGTCACCTTTTGCTTTGCAGAAATGGCAGCATTATAGTCATATTTGACCTTTTCTTTGCCCAGTGGGTGTCAGATGAAAATGTAAAAGAAGAACTGATTCAAGGCATTAAAGCAAATAAATCCAGTCAACTGGTCAATTTCCATATTGATTTGAACAGCATTGATATCACAGGTATCTGTGAACATTATTTGATTTCTTTGAATCATTAAGCTATGAAATTAAAATCCTAGTGATATACCAGGGCGCAATAGGATCACCCTTAGCTTCAGGAACATGTCTTATTGCTTGAGCTAACACATTTACCTGAGAAATGTGATATACAGAGGAATCATATTTGAAGAAATACACCAGTGATAAAGTTTATAAAATATCAAATATCCAAAAGGTTCTAAAAATATTGGCATGGCATAAATGTTTGTGGGTCTTATCGCATTCTTAGCATTAGTTCAGCACACCCTGACTTTCCAGAAATTCTGCATCAGAGAGTGAGACTCATTAGTTTCTGAGTCACAGACACTATCAGATTACAAAGTCAAGTGACAAATCCAGTCTCTAATTGAGAACTTAAAATAAAGAGAGAAATGAAAAGGAGGGGTCAATGAGTTTGATTCACCCTGGTTACTTATTTATATATTAATCAAACTTTATTTTCAAAATGACAAATGATTTTAAGATAATAAATCAAAGGTGAAGACGTATAGGGGATCAAAAATAACAGCAGACTATATGCCTATCAAAACTTTATTCTAAATTTTTCATTCTAGGCATCTTCTATTCACTTCAACAACCATTTCACTGTGTACTTATTTTGGTTGAAAACAATAACTGTCCACAATCCCTTATGTGTAAACCTTGGTGCCAATCATGTTTTGGAATTTAGATATTTGGAGATGTCAGGAAGCTAATAGACATACAAATATCCACATCAAGTGGAATAAAGGCAAACCCCAAATAGCCTAATGTCAGTTAAAATACAGTTTTACTGCTGAATGAGATCAGGCCACGTAGGTTTGCCTCTGAATCAAATATATAAACAAATGCAAAATTTTTGTTTTGTTTTGTTTAAGTTTTGTGATAGTAGATATGAAATTGTGGACATTCCTTTCCTTTACAACATTGGTTCATCAGACACAGTTTCCTCTTAAGTCTCCTGCTGTGTCCTGTGGTACCTGTTCTGTGAAAAGCCAGCTAATGTTCTCAGTGCCTCCTCTACAGATGGTTTGGTACCCTCAACTCAGCTTCCAGAGCAGAGGCAATTTTAGATGGTTGTCTGATTCAGACGCACTAAAAACTACTGTTAACTATTAGTATTAGCTAGAACATATGTGTTACCTATCAACACATTTACTCCTCATATTGATCTTATTACATGATGTTTTTACTACCCTCCTTTTGTAGAGAAAACCAACACAGATAATTTTGGTAAATTGCCTTCAATCACACAGCTATTTAGATTTGGATCAAGGTTTCTGACCCAGGCAATTTGGACCCCAATGTCTGTGTTCTTAACCATTATATTAGAGTTTGAACAGTGTTGACTGATTTTTTTCAATAGTCAATTTCCTTCAAGAAAATTGATTTCTTGCTATATTTCTTAGAATGTGCATCAGGTTCTATAGATCTACTATGGCCAATAAACTGACAGATATGCTCAAACTTACTTTAATAACTCCTTGCAGTTGGGCTATTTGAGGGAGGAAAGTTTGTGGTTTAAAAATATTTATTTATTCAGTAAAACTACATCATTTGAGTTAACTTAGAATAAGCACTGTGAATGCAATCAATTACATCACAACATCAACTCAAGAATATGCTCTTGAAATTATATTTAATTTCTTGAACTATGTTGAAACTTTTTATAAACATGATACCAGCCTTAATTTTAAGTACTTAAATTTAATATTCACTTCTAACATGTGAATTCTGAAATTTAGTACATTTTACAATTGATTGAAAATTTCACAAATACTGTGGATTTTTACATAGTATGCTGTATAACTAAACATAATAAACATGAAAATATCTTCTTTATGAAAATATGGTATAAACCTTGCTATTTTCTTCATCAATAATCTACCATATATCATTTATGAAACTTTGCTATATATCTTGTAGAAACAAGACAATGCAAAATGAAGAAACAACCTGGTCAGTAGAAGAGAACCCACCTTTCAATGCACTTTCAGTAAATGTAGTTTTGAATAAAAATAAATACACTGGATGAGGGTTTTTTATAAGCTATACTTTGGCTTCCTTTATATATTACATAGTTGTCATAGTTTTGTCATGCAAACAAAACATAAATTTTTAAAATCATAGAACATGAAAGGTGAAGAAGATAGTCAGATTTTTTTATGTGAAAAGCACTTTATACTCAAACAGTAAATAGTTTCTAGCAGGTATGTGCATGATTATTTTGATGTCTTCTTCAGTGCAACACCATGTGTTCTAGGTCTAAGAAGATCTGATGTGTAATTTTATATTACCTATCTTACATATAAATTATTCTATATAACTATAATGAATAAACACATATTTTATTAAATGATTAAAATAAAGCAAACTTTTTACATAGGCAAATTTTAAAGAAATAATATACAGATTTTGGAAATTTGTCAAATGGATCACAATCATATAATAATTGGAACAGTTAGCATGACATAGGATAAAACAGGCACTGAAAAAGATCAGATACCCTTTGAATGAGTATTCCTACTACACTCAATGTTTTGTAATATATGCATATTATAAGTTCAAGCTTCAAATTAACTTTATTTTATTATAGCATCTTTGGAGAATTTCCCTACAGTGAGCCCTGCAACAACTTCAGGTCAGTAATATGACATTTTAAAAACTAACTTGGTGACCATCAAACTCCATGACATTAGGGAGGGATTCTTTTTTTTTTTTTTTCAGTAGCTCTTTCTGAGACATTTACTATTTATATTAAAATGTAGGAGGCATACATTTGGTAAGGAATAATATAGTTTATAATATTGCAGAGTTTGTAATGCCTAGTTATATCTGCCAAGGATATGCATTTCCAGTTTCATATTTTAAACTCTATAGACCTATGTATACATGTATGCATGTAGTGTGTGTGAGTCACTGAGCATGTCCCTTTACCCCTCTGAAATTCTGTCTTTCATAAATCGTAAATAATACAATTTTCTTAATATTTCAGATGTCATCCCAAATATCAAATTTATATATATATATATGATTTTTAAAATGAAAAGCATGTTTATGTGACCCCAAAATAAGACTCTGATCATGCATTCTTAGAGGTGAAACCATAGCATTCATGAGGTCACTAGGAATGAGGGAAAGAAAATTTCAAAATGTCTTGCACACTTTGAAAAGGAGAATCTAAGACTTAAGGTTAACTTTGCTCTTTTTCAGCATTTTTCTTTACCCCATCTTTCTCACTACAGTTGGTCACTACTGCTCTTTAAACTTAGAACTTCACTTCGTTTTATCAAGATCGCACCACTATGAGAAGAGTTTACTTTGGGAAATTATCAATAATTAGAATTAACTGAGTTATCTTAAAATGTAAAATTATTCTTTTATAGAAAAATCATTTAAATTAAAGTCATAGATATTAACATTAATCCTGACTCTGTCAACTACTAGAATCACTGAGCACGTCTCCTTACCCCACTGAAAATCTGTTTCTCATAAATCTTGAATATACAATTTCAGAATTTATCCCAAATATCAAATTTATATATAAATGATTTTAAGTGAAACTTGTTATAAAACCATAAAGATGTTATTTTTTTGTATCCTTCATAATCATGACCATTTCTACACAATCTGAAATCTCTATTTAAAAAAAAAATATATCTACTTGGCCTAGGTACTATATTTTACAAACAATACCTTATTTAGTTCTCAAAATAATCCTGTAGAGAGGTAATAATTTTTCCACTTAAAAGAGTCACACAGCTATTAAGTGTCAAACTCATGAATTGAAAGCAATTCCTTTGGACTCCAAAGCCTGTGATCTAAGCATATACCAAGTCTCTATTTCAAATAACATCAGATTAACCCAGAACATTTAAGTCTACAGACACTGCAAAACTAATGAATCCTATGTTTAATTATTTTCAATAATGTAAAAGTCATATTCTGTACTTTAAAAACACAAGATGCTTAAAAATCTGAAAATCACCCCTCTACAATTCTAAAGATCAATGAAAACAAAATATGTATTTTTAGACCCAGATACAAATCATATATTCTTAAGATACTAATAAGTCACAGTAACTTAAAAAAAAGACTTTCAAGTTAAATGTTAAACAGGAAGAATATACAATAAATTCCTAATAATACATTTAAAATGTAATAGTTATTTCAATGTCATTTATTTTTACAGGCAAGTTAACAACCAACAGTCCTCTCGCTACCTCAGGTCAGTTTTAATAATATTATTTCTTTCATTTTAAAAAAGTTTTCACTGATGGTTCATTTCAGACTCCTGAGAATTCTCTGATAACACAGCAGTTAATGTTATCCGTACTTTATAGATAAGAAAATTAGAGCTTAAAGATTTGCAGCTTTAGCTTAAGATTTCACCAGAAATTAACAATATATTTTGAGCTAATGCCTGGATTATCTGACCTCACTCCAGCCTTCTATTAGAACTTCGGTTTTTATCTATTGCTAAGAACACAGTCAGTGGGATCAAAATGTAGGTTTCATCAGATGGAATAAGTTTTGTCTTTGATTATTCTCTCTGCATGCAAGTTAGACATGCTTGCACTCTTTTCTGTTCACTTTAAAAATAAAATAGCCAGTTATTTTACACAGAATGAGGAATTGCCAGAGGAATTGCAATTCGGAACACGCAAACTCTGACAAAACCAAGAGAATGTTACTTTATAGAGAAAATGGGGGGAATTAAGAGGGACTGTTAAAAAACAAGAAGCCCTTTGGGAGACACAGAAGTTTGAATTATAGTGACTTCCTATTGGCTGAGTCATAGTGGTTTGCTATTGGCTGGGCCTGTTCCTAGGCAAGGAGAAAATCCTGCTAAAATCTGCAAGGTACAGTGAGTGGTTGTGTGTGTGAGAGCTCCCCAAGGAGGGCTTTCTGACTTTATTTTAAATGAGATTTTTTTTTCACACCTTCTAACACCAGTACTGATTGTCAAAACAGCGCCGAAGTAACCTTGAATTTATTTATTCAACAATTTTTCATTAAATGCATACTTTGTGCCAAGTCCTGGTATGTATCTTTGATGTGACAATTATCTGGATTTCTAGTAATCACTGTTCTTTTATCTATCTGCTGGTTAGCTAAAGTGACTCTCTGTTCCTAACCTAACCATTAGGTTGAATTGCCTGCATGTGTCCCTAATCTCTTGAAGCAAACTCCGTTCTGGCAATATTGCATAGATCTTTGGCTCTTAAAATAACATTGCCATTTTTGTGTTATTCAAATTTATATCAGTTATATACATACAAGGAGAGGACATTTCTATGTAGATACCCTTCTGGGTAAGACTGAATAATTCTTGTATAAAAGGACTGATGTGATGTTTGAAAAGCAGTGATACATGAATCATTAAAATGCTTTATGAAACAAACCATCACACCTCAAAATTCATAGAGGTCTTTTATGGTGGGATAAGCCTGCCTGGTATTCTATTTAGTTGTTATTCATATAGCTGCACAACTTATGGAAAAATAAAACTGCTCTTTATCCCATAGTCCCTTCTCCAATGTGGAAGACTAAGGCATCTAAAATCACCTTTCAACACACTTTCAAAAAATTACTTTAAGTTGACAATTGCTAATTTGTTTAGCCTAAAAGTAAATGGAAAAAGATAATTTGAATATATTTTGATTAAATTATTTTCAAATCTCTGAAAGATAGCAACAAGTATTCAAATTAGTTCTCTGTCTTCTATGTGTCAGTGTATTGATTCATTGAGTGATTCATATAACCCACTGAGGTTGCCTTAGGTATATAAATAGTCCTAAGAGAAATATAAGGTCTGTCTGGAGGACGTTCAGCCACTGTTAATATAATGAAAACAGTTTGTGTGACGTCAATGTGGCCTGGCAGCCAAGGATAGTGGACTGGAATGTGCATTCGTGAACAATGATGACTTCACTGTACTTGTCAATGGGGGTGGTAAACCCTGATGAGTGAGCATGTGTACTGTGTGGCTGTCACATTCAAAATGACTAAGTAGAAGATTGAATCTGCATCAGATTTTGCCTGAAGCTCGGAAACTATTTGGATGATCCAGAAGGCCGCAGCTATGGGCAACTGGTGATTGGCAGCTTCATCACAACACACCCGCTCATGCATCACATCTCTTGCAGAGTCTTTTGGCAAAATATCAAATCACCCAGTGACTCAGCTCCCCTATAGCCCAGATTTGGCTCCCTGTTACTGACTTTTGGCTTTTCCCAAAACTGAAATCACCTTTGAAAGGGAAGAGATTTCAGAGTATCAATGAGATCCAGGAAAATACGGCAGGTCAGCTGATGGCGATTGGGAGATCTGTCTGAGGTCCCAAGATGCTTACTTTGAAGAGGACTAAGGCATCATTGTCCTAAGTACAATTTTTCTTGTATCTTTTATTCTCTTCGACATATGCCTCTATTTTTCATATTGCATGGCTGGATACCTCTGGACAGACCTCGTATGTGGAACAACTTAAGGAGAAGAAAAAAAAAATCAATCTAAAAGCAAGAAATCCTTGGAGTTAAAATGTCCCCTTTTACTATCCAGCAGACATACCCATCAAAAATATAAGAAATGTCTGAACCATATTCCCAGTTTCCTTTGCCAAAGGAAATGATGAATGGAAGACAGAGAACATAGGGTAATGCTCTTCCCATGCTTTTCTTTCCTGAGGAGTGGAGCAGAAATCTCCTTTCCTACATATATTTTTAGTTTAGCTTTCACAGTGTAAGCAGTTGTTATTCAAAATGATAACTAAAATGTAACATACAATTCTCAGTCATTGAAAAAGTATAATGAACCCACCATTACTAATTTCACCAGTTACTCTATATGTAGTGCTTGGCAATCTACCTAGTCTTTTTAAACTTTATATCTATTGCCTGAAAGATAATTAAGACATATATCTTAGAGAGTGGTCATAGTATTATATTAAGAGAGAGAATACAGATACCACAGTACTGTTTCAATTTATGGCTAGCAAAAGCACAACCAATGTTATATCCGTTCTCCCTTCCCCATTCTGACTTCGACAAAAATGCAGTTGGATAAATTTTTTTTAAAAAAAGAATTTTTAAAAACTAAACCAAGGTTAAGAAGAAAAATGATTGTACTCAGTAATGTTCATTTTAATCTGATCATTTATTTGACCAAAAAACTCCCTTTATGAAGTTTTCTGTTACTGGAGACTATTGAATTACCTTAATCAGTTGTCAAAGAATTATAATAAGGTAAGAAGGTGGCAAAATATCATATTCCCTCTTTTACTGGGTCCATGAGTCCCAAATCATCTTCCCCATTTATTCCTCTCATTCAGTAGATGCTATAGATTTATAGAGAGGAACGAGGCAATTAAACTCGAGAACCACAGTTTCCAAGCCATAATTTATTATGAATATGCTGTTCAAGGATGTTAAGTTTATTCTCATTTTTATATGCCTGGAAGACAGAGTTTGAGAAAAAGCAACAAAGGCATGCATCATATACCTGGAATTAATACTATTATAAATTCTGCCAGAGAAAATGTTTCTATGATAGTGGGTACAAAGTCTGTGAGGATTATGTTCTATTGTTTGACTGCCTTTGTTGCCAATTACCATAAAGTTTTACTAACCCATTTGGAACTCTATAGGAGAGAGATGAGAACCACGGTTGCGTTGCACTGATTTCTGGGCCGCTAAAGACCACCTAGAGGGGCTGTTTTGGGCAATTGTTCAAATGCTTGAAGGGTTTGTAGCATACAGCTTGTTCTAGTCATTTGTTACTTACTGTGTAGGCAATAATTGCAGAAAAACAAAGTCTCACTCTCATGGGCCCTCTCAATCTCATACAAAATGCAACCTTGCATTAATTCCACTATGTGGAAGGGTTTGGGGATTGAAGAAATATGACTGTCTGATTTAATGAAGAACATAAATTTGGGTAAAGAAAAACTAAGGTAGTGTAGAATTACGTTCCTCAATTTAATTGCCCCAGGACTATAACACAGGGACTTTTTCTGACCCCAAAATGCATTATGACTTTAAGTGTTTTTTTTTTCCTCTCTGCATTTAAGAGAACAACATGTATATATTGCTAAGCACTCGAGACATTTCTATGCACCTGATATCAGAACTGTTAAGGTATCTTTTCACTGTAATTTCCTTTGGATTGACCATCCCAGTCTTACTACAAAGATTAAATTTGTTCTATCAAAGTAGATGAGAATTTCTGTAAGGTAATATCTACTTTTTCCAACACAGTGTAGTAACATGAACTTCATCTCTAAAGGCAGGCATTCTTGGATTCAGATTTTACTTCCACTACCAAGTAAGCTACAAGGCTCTTGGGCTTCATTTGTCCCAAACAGCTTTGGCCACTAAGCATTATTACCCCCACTTAAATAACTGGGAAAATAAAAATTTAAGATTTCCAAAATACGATTTTCAAATTATTATCTTGCATGTAACACCTTTATAACTGATCTGGAAGAAAAACTGGATTTCAGTCTTTTCATCCTCCATACGCTAAACACAGAGCCTGCCCTAGCAGGTGCAAGAGGTTCATCAGCCCAATTCACTAGAAATTATTATGACTTTGGAGCATGCTGCAGTAATCACATTGAGTTTATACAGAATCCTTCATGATACAAATATAAATGGATAATTAAAACCTTTCATTTGCAGAACTCCAATTAATACAAATTTACTGGTGGGTTTTCATAGTATACCAGAAAACTAATATCCTGGAGGTAAAATACCATATAGATATCAAAATATGTGCAGGTCTTTTCTCACTCAAAATAACAGTAACTAATATTCAGGCAATTTGACCAACTTCTAATAAACAGAACCAATTAATATTCTCTTCAAATACAATTATTTAACTCCTTCCCTAAAATTCCCTATGGAGAAATACAGTGCAGACTTAGAAAAGGAATTAAAGAATTAAATGGCAAATAAAGTAATCCACAAATCGAAGAGCTCTAGTTTTAAGAATGGAAGGTCATTTCTTAATAACTGGCATATGGTGAATTTCTGTAACAGTTAATGTTTTCATCAATAGTTTCATTGGAATTTGTCATCATATATGTGTGTGTAAAAAGAGGTAAAAGATACAATCTGATAAAATTTTAAAATGTACTACCATTATATAACAATTATATTTATATTTCCCATACTAGTTTCAATTCGATGAACTTCTCTTTCTTCATTGACCTAGGCAGCCGAAAAGTGTTTATAAAGCAGAGTTTGGGGAAATATAGTACAAAATACACTAGAATTCCTAATATTTCCACTTGCAAATCAAAATATTTCAAACTAGACTTATTTTCTTATCCCACCAGCTGTTTCTTTTATATTCACTATTGTAACTAATGACCATTAGTAATTTAACTGGCTACTCCAGAAGTGTAAGGATCATTCTTAGCACTCCCTTCTCCACCTCCCTTTGTTTAGAAGCACATCTGGCCACTAGAGCCCATGGATTCTACTTGTAAAATAGTAACTGAGTCCATGTCTCATCTCCTCTGCTAATGTGAGAGTTTCAACCCTCACCAACTTTCACCTTCATCATCGAAACAGCTTCTCTTGTCTCCTCTCTCCACATCACTCCATCTGGTCCCAGAATTGTGTTAATGAACCATGGACTGGTTATATCACACACATATCTAAAAACTTTTCATACCATTGCCTATAGAGAAATATTTCTAACATTTTACGAGGACAAAATAAGTCCCCTAGAATTCGACACCACACTCCCTGCCTTGCACGATGTTCACAAACATACTTCCATCCAGAAAAGTTAGATTCATCTGCATTCTCTATGTTTGCGTGTTCTTGTCACACCATGTATGCATCCCATATACCTCTCTTCTTGGTACATTTTAAAGCATCCTTCAAAAATCCAGTTTTTGTACAGATGTTTACAATCTCTGCTTTAAAAGGGAACAAATTGCCCAATCCTTGTTTTCATAGTACTTTTAAAAATATCTTTTAAAGAACTAATTAGTTAATGACCCAGTCTCTCACTAAACTCCAAGTTCCATGAGCCTAGAGTCTCTGTCTTTCTCCCACTTTTGACTCCATCCCTTAAAAATTTATGACACAAATAAATAGACAATAAATACTTGTGGAGTGAATGAATAATCATTCATGACATCAAAGGATCCTGAGTAGTATTACCTGCCGCTGTGATTTTACAGCTGTATCTAAAGAGTTTAATAGACTATGAACAGATATGGGGCATAAGGAAGTAAGAGTCCCATGGGGAGTATTAGAGCAGACGAAACGTACACCTTCCTAGCTATACCCCATCATCTATTTTTTCAAAACTGAATACTTAGAATTCTATTAACTACTGTTAAAATGAGACATAGAGTTTCTAAAATAAAGCCTTTTTGTTGTTTATTTATTTAGCAAACATTTATGGAGTACTATTGACACTCCACCTTCCATGGGTCAGGGACTCAAAGACTAGGGACTCTCTTGGTGATTTTCTCATAGAAATCAATGGTGATAGTGTGCATTTACATTTCTCGAATGCCACTTTTATCACTTTTTCTATTGTCTTCAATGGGGGCATTCTGTCATTTGGGAATAGCTCTGATCTTTATCCTATTCAATTTTTAGATGTTAGTTGATCCCTGAATTTCCCAACGTGTATATCCTTTTTAACTGGAACTAATTACGAAAGTCTAATTTAGTTGTACATATACTCAGCAACCCTATTCATAAATGTCCCAAATTCAGTATTACCTTAGTAGATTCATTGACATAAGCACTTTTATTTTCCCAATTAATTTCATGGAGCATTAGGAGAAATTTCAGAATAAAATATATTTGTAAAACCCAGCAGATGGCAGTGCAGTGCTGGTTTTAAGATGAACAATAACAAAAAAAAATGCTATTGAGCTTAAAGATTTTTCAAAAACTTTAAACCTTCATTGTTATTCTGATCATGGACAAAAATATTCAAATTTTCACATTGCTCTTTATCTAGTGAGCATAAACAATGTCATTTTTAGAATTGCACCTAAATTTTCCAAGTTAATTTCTCGAAATAAGCTGTGTTTCTTGCTGCCTCTCTGCATGTAGATATATGGAAGAGGAGCAGGTGAGGGGCAGGACACCCTGAGAGGTGCATGTTGATCAGATCCTAACAAGAGTATGGCATGGAATCTCAGAACATCTGCCCCAAGCAGTAAACAAATACTGAAGGAAGTATTCATTGGGTTCTGCCACTACTCAATATGGCAGTGTGCTGGGAATTTTAAGTGTTATATCTTACTATAAAATGGCTTCAATTGACAAATTTGCTCTGCAGAATGCAAACCTTGAGTTCTGTCAGAATATTTTCAAACAATATGTTTATTAATAAATGAAATGATTACTAATAATGCAGATGATGTGGAAAACATTCCAATAAATGGTCCTATAAGACATATATAGCAATCCTAGGAGGTGTAAACAGTGGGGGCCATATGTTAAAACTGCAGTATTGGTTTATCAAGGTTAAAATCAACAAAATAAAAGTTCATATTTAGCATCTATGAAGAAACATTTTTTCAAAATGTAAAGTTATAAATTTTTACAAATGGTTAATTTATTAAATGAAACAAGTATTTATAGTAGAAATTGAAATATATGCTTATAAGTAGAAACCTAAATGACAAAAATACATAATAAATATCCAAACATTATACATATGGTAAGAAATTAAATCTAGTATGCAATAAAAATCCAATCTTTTCTTCTAAAGGAAATGTCTCAATAGAGTGCCTGCCTGGTTCAAGGCCTTGTGCTGATGCTATAAAATGTATTGCAACTGATTTATTTTGTGATGGAGAATTAAACTGTGCAGATGGTTCTGATGAAGACAATAAAACTTGTGGTAAGTAATGTTCCCTCCTTACTCTCCCTCCCACTTACTTTATATAGACTATGAATATATACTGTCAACATTAGAAACATCCAAACCTGTGGAGAATTTTTATAAGAGTTTACTTGAGCCAAATTGACAACATATGCCTGGGAGCAAGATCCCAAATGCTCTGGAGAATAACAATTTTGCAGTGTCTTTTATGTATGTGAAACTAAGGAGGGAACCTGAAGGTAGGAGAAAAGCAAACAAGACATCAGATTACAAAATAGTTACAATTATGTATCCAACTCTTTAGAAGGATAGTCACATATTAGAAAGAGGAATCTTAAAGGAGTATAATCTGAAAGGGCCATTGCAAAGGTATATTAACCTAGATGCCGAGAAATGAGTAGCATATATATGAAGGATTACTACATAAGGATTTGAAATACAAATATAGATTGATAAGCAATGTAAAGACCTATTTGAATAATTCTAACCTATAATTGGTTCTTAACCCTGGCTGGTTTGGCTCAGTGGATTGAGCGTCGGCCTGCGAGCTAAGTGTCGCTGGTTCGATCTTCCAGTCAGGGCACATCAGAGAAGGAAAACTCTGACTCCAAAAAACCTCCGCTGCCTTGCGGCATACCTCTTCAGGGGAAAGGCTAAGGGAGTAAACCCCGACAGAAAATCCGGAGCCGGAGTCCCTAAGGCGGTTTGACGTTGCAGTCAACACCGGCAACTCCTGCGGCGCACCTGAAGCCAAGCTGTATTGACTCCGTCTTTCCCTTGGACCCTTCAGCTGCAAAGAGAGGGGGGGTCTGCTGCATGGGCAACAGCAGACCCTCCATATCACCCTGCCCAGGCTCTGTAGCTTCAGCTTCACTGGAGAGGACACTCCAGCGTCATCGCAAGATGTCGATTCAACACGGGAGGAGACAGATACCGTGACACTCCCGAGTCGGACTGCACAACCATTCTCGGCGGTGCAGATAGACTCTTAAGAAGCTACACCATCGTCTCTCGAGACGGAGGGTTGCCGACGACGACGATAATTGGTTCTTGAAAAATTAAATAGCAAGCATGAATTGAATAGATTTTTTGGTGTAATTCATGATCAGTGTTAACAGTGACTCTGAGCACAATTAGTTCCTCAAGTGTGTAAAGGCTACTATTTGCTATAATTTGCTCTTCTAGTATTTGTTTCACTTTGCTCTTCCTTCTTGGTATTAACTGGTGATGAACAGTCCAATGACAACCAAAGTTTTTAAAATTACCTATCCACTTGATGCATACTTTAAAAGACAGAGAGTTGATCTGTTCCCCAGAGCAAACTCAGAAAAATAAAAAAGGCAATGGATTTTGATTCTTTAAAAATAGTGTTTCATTAAAAAAAAAAAAAAGGCAATGGCTAAAGAAGCTTCTACTAAGAAATCCTAATTCAAATGTTCCTGGATAAAATTCAAACCTTCAAAGTTTAACTATATACTTTGAAGTGCACTCAGAGCATATTGGAAGAAAGTGCAGGCTACGGAATATTTCTAAAATCTATTTTATATAACTAAGTTATTCAAAGGAGAAAAAAGAAACATGCTTTTTGCTATGGTTTTCAGGAAGTTTCCAAAACCTTTTCAGGGAGAATATGATACAAGTGTGCCATCATGAGGTAATACAGGTGATGTTAATTTATATTTCAAAAATAATAATGTATGTCAGCGTGAGACATACAGCTTTAAGCCTGTATAATGATGATCAATAATTTTAAATGGGGGGGGTATAAAATATATTGAATAATCAGAAGATGAGCCACACCTATAACTTGATCTTTACTGTCACGGAGTTAATAATTTTCATGATAAATTACTATCAGTGCACATTTATAAATAACCAAGACGTATCTTGTGTGACAACCTGTCCTAATGTAAATTATAAAGCCATGAATTAGTTTTCTGAGCCATTGTAAGTTCATGATATGAGCCTCAGTATTAAAACTGAAGAGTTTGTGTTAATTGAACGTCAGTGTCAACTTGCCATTCTTGTCACTAACTTTCTTAATCCCTAAACTTCCATTTTATATTTTTCTTGATTCTCTTCATTATTTGTATTTTAAAATTAGCATTGTATCTATTTTAGAAAATAAATACAAATGATTTTTGGATACGGGAGTGAACAAATCAATCAATTATTCCATAGTAATCCAGCTAGAATTCAGGCATAAAAGTTGTTTTATTTATCATTTAATCATTAAATGATGAGCTCAAAAGCCAATGACTTCACCTCAGCACCAACTCGAGTAACTTTTCTACATGAAAGCCTTGCCCATCAATCTACATTCACAGCAAAATTAATTTAAGGGAATTTTTTCTATATGAAGTTGACCTATGCTCTCTCTATATTTCTCTCATTCTATTTATGTTATTAACAGAGTCACAGTAATGTTGACTTTCTCCACAGATTCCTCTTTTAGTGTGTAATTATTTAGGTTTGCACAACTTATAGCTGACAATAGCTGAACCGAGATCCTTTAAATTGTTTTTCTCTTCTGATTAGGATTGAATCAGCAGGAATCTTCACTTTTTAGCTGACCTGTGAGAAAGAGAGATGCTGACTCACAACCTTTCGGCCAATGTTCAGGCCTATTTGGAAACTGGCAAAAGTCTGCACAGATAGTCTGCACGCTGCTATGTGTTTGCACGATAGAATTGGGTGCATGGCAATGGATCCCGTCTGCACAAGTTTGACTTGAACATTCTGGAGAATCCAATGCCCTGTGTAAACACAATTAGTGACTATTGAGCCAGCAGAGGGAGCTCTCAGGGGGTCGTAAGAGCTTGCCTTTATAAATCCTGTCCTATTATAGACAGCATTTCAGATAGTGCTGTAGAATGGCTGTTATTATTTGACAGGCTCCCATTCAGAACTTTTTCTGATACTGCATTGAAGAGCACTTTGTAATCTACAATGTTATAACCCTGAACACCCAGTAATCCTACTCAGCCACAGCTGGGTTGTCTGTTTTCCTAAAAGGTTATCTTGCTTCGTTACCTTGTGTAAAATTAGATTCTCCAGAGACATCCTGAAATTAACTGAGAAAGCATATAAAGTCTATAGCACAAACCTCTGTCTTGAAATAATAATATTGTGATATTATGAACTTTACTATTATAAGTAGTTAAATTCTATTGTAATTTTATTTTAAATACCTCCAGGAATATTCTTCTTAATCTTTACTTGTACACAGGAATTTACCAAAGACCCTTTAGAGCAGAAGTTGACCTGTAGGTTCTCCCTTCCCACTAAAACTCAGCAATTTCTTACAACACTGGCCAGTCAAATGGATCATATTCTTTAGGACAGGTTAAGTACAGTGATAGACAATCTTAACAATTTCAGACAATACTGTTTATTTGTAACTTACATCACAGTTCAAGAAAGCTGGCAGAAGACTGCACTTTTATGAAGGCATTCAGGATGCCAGCTTTTTCACAGTCCTCTCTGTCCCAGGTCCTCTGCAACCTGCTGATGACACAGGAAGAGTACTGCAGAGATCTTTTTGGAAATCACACCTGGAAATAAACAGGATTATTTCTACAGTAGTTTACTGACCACACTCAGTCACATGAACCCATTGTTGGAGGTACAGGTTAGCCACATGCCCAGGAAGGGACGGAAAAGGTTACAGCCAACATATAACAATTTCTACCACCAGAGACATAGCTCAGCTTTTTGGAAAATCATGAATGCTGTTGTGAGGAACAAGCTGTTGATTCCTTTCCCAAACCCTTTGTAGTAAATGGATACGAAGAATTAGTAATATGTACCAGCTTTGCAAATAGGGTTTTACAAGTTCTTAAACTGGTCTTGTTTTGTTCTCCTTTATACTCTGTCTTTTTTTTTTTTTTTTTTTTTTGCTTCCTTCTGTTTGTTGTGGCCATTGCAAACATGATCTATATTTTAATTTTAAGAACACTGAAAAAGATGAAATTCAGTTTTTTTTATTCTTTATTTCTTTAATTGACACTTCACTCCCTGTTTTTCAGCTCAAAAAGTAGGTGATGTCTTCATGATAACTCAATATTTTATAGTATCGGGCAGCATAGCACAGTGTGCTCTGGTGCAAGACTGCCCAGCTGTGAATTGTCACTTATAAGCTGGGAAAATTTTTGTTAGTTATTCATGCTTCTGTGCCTCAGTTTTCCTACCTATAACTGCATAAGGTTATTATGAAGCTTAGATGAATACGTACATAATGACTTCGTAATAGAGACTGGAACAAAGTAAATACTTCATAAATTCTAGAAGTTCTATTTTGGAGCTGGTAAGATTAATTGTTCTGCCTCATTAAATACGAAGTATTTACAACAGCAAAGGGTGGTCTTGCATTGTTTAGTATCTTGGAGTATGTATATTTCTTGACAAACTGCAATTTAAAAGCTTATATATCACATAAAATGCAAGCATAAAGTTTTCTTACTTTTATGATCATTGACGATAAGTGATTAGCTGTCCCAATTATTTGGCCTGATATGTGGTGGGCAGAGTTGAAGGTGAAGGAGATTTTCCTTTGCATCTAAAAAATTATTAAGCTCTGCATTAAAAGGTCACATATTTTACTTTTTATCTTCAAATCATATAAAGTAGCATTAGAAGCTACACCATCGTCTCTCGAGACGGACGGCTGCCGACGACGATTTGTCCACTCATCAGTTGATGGACGACGACGACGACGAGCATTAGTCATTTTGTTTGCTCCAGTATTATACAGAAGGAGATTATTTCTCTCAACAAGCCACAACGTTCTCTGTTTCCTTTTCTGAGGGTTTTAACGAATTGTCCAGAGTTTAATCATTGCATCTTGGGTTATTATCTTTCTTGTTCTCAGTTTTTCTTTTTTGTTCTCTTCCATTAGGAATCAAACTATCAAGTCATAATCCCAATGCAATCAATTCCTAGGTCATTGTTCTTAAAAAGACTTTGAATCTAAAATTGTATTTACCAATGTAATTTTTATGCTTTATAAAAATTATACCAAAAATTGTTAGAAGTTAACTAAAAGAATGAGACTTTTACCAAGGTTTTTATGTGTTGTTCAATTATTTAATTTTTTGCCCATATAAGATATTTGATGTCATATAATAGCTTGCATTTTATAACTTAACAGTTTCTGTGTCACATTAGAATGTGCATTTCTATCTATAATTTAGAATTAACTTATTCAGCACTCAGATTCCCAGAATAGAAATTCCATTTTGATATATTTCTTTGATTTTCCTAGCCTCCATTGACACTTCTGGCATAGGAGGAATTAACAACATGCCAGGAGAAAAAGGACACAGTCTAGGAGTCATTATTTTATAATATTATATCAACAGAACTAAGTAACTAAGTATATAGAAAATGATCTAAGAAAAACTAAAAATTGTGAATATCAAATGTTTTTTGGCACACACTATGCATAGCAATTATAAAATAAAAAGCTATAGGGTGTGGTTCCTGGTGCACGCTTTCAAGATAATTTTAATCTAGTTGAAATGATTTAGATATAAATTAAAGATGTCTGATAATACATGACGTTGAAAAGAAATATATGACATGTACATGAAATAAATGTGCTACAAGAATTATTGTAAAAGAGGAAAATGAGGAATCATGGAAACAAGACATTCAGGAATACTGAATAAAAATATTGCCCTAGGTAGTAAGTCCATATAAAAAGCGCAAGAATGATGAAGTAAAATAAATTGAATTCTCTATAGGCCACTTTGTTATATAGATCATTTGCCTGGCCATATTCCGGTTATTTCAGAAAGACATTGCACTTACTGCATATATTTGAAATTCACCTTAGCTCCAATTTAATGGGGAAAATAAGACCAAAAAATTAGTAGCTATTTTTTTCTAAATTGGAAGTTTACAATTCAAGTATATTTATTTTCTTGCAAATGTGAAAGAATATACTAAAAATCCAGCTAAAGTATTAGTATTTAGAAATAAACTGTTTGTCTAAAGGACTCTATAATGGGGTGTGTAAGAGTGTTTGAAAATAGCCACTGATTTTAAGCATGAGATCTACTTCCATTGGCTTATTTCAAGTTTGGTAAAATAGCCTTTCACAAATTCAGTCATGAGTATTCTTTGAAGTGTTCATTAGCCAAATTAAACCCCATTTCACTTGAGAAATCCTTCCAAGATTGTTTTTTGTCTAACATTAATTGCCATTTTTCACAGCCACAGCTTGTGATGGAAGATTTCTGTTGACTGGACCTGCAGGGTTCTTTGAAGCTACCCATCATCCAAAGCCTTCTAAATCAAACGTTGTTTGCCAGTGGATTATACGGTAATATACCATCTTCTATTCCCTGCTCTTAAGTCATAAAGTTATTCTCAGATGTAATGTCTTGCCACCTTTAGTTATATTCGTATTTTTGACAATTGAAGTTTTCATTAGCTAGGAAGCAAAGCCTTCCCAACTGATAACCTCTCCAAGAAGGTTCCCTCTTGTTCCTAACCTTTTAAAAAGGTCTTCTGTCCTATGAACAATACTCCCTAAAATTTAGAGTCATCTCATTCAGCTCTGTAGCAAGGTTCCCCCCACCCCCCGTGGTTGGCACAAATCAAGTGCTGCCAAATGAAACAGCATGTGTGTATGTCTGTGTATCACAAGAAATGGTATGTCAAGTCACATGCATCCTGATGCCAGAATAGTTCCATTCTCATTATGTCAGCGTCTCTATGAAAATCTCCTATGATATGACTTAGTTACGGCAGATTAAGCTCTGGGGCCACCCTCTGTATACACCCTTTTCATTATATCTTGAATTACGTTTAGATCAGTTGCTATATATTTAACCTCCAAGCTCTTAATTCATTCGAGCAATATAATCATTATGATGATCAAAAGAACCAATCTGTTGATGGCTGATCACCTTTAATGCTACCTAAGCATTTTTCACAGAGGAGTGTTAGCTGATGTTTCTCCAGATTGTCTAAGGAAAAATGATATTTACTCAAATATAAGAAATACTGAAATAAACATATTGCAATTTTTAAAAAGTGTACATAACTTCTCATGGCCTTAAATAAGTTATTATGTGATGTAAGTACCCCAAAAATACATATCTTTTCTATTGAGCCACTGAACATTTTTCCCCATAGAGCATTCAGTGTACATATTCTGTGACATGTCATTGAGAAATGACATTCTGGTTAGGTCTCTTTAACAACTGGATGACATTATGGTTTCCCAATCTAACCT
The DNA here is from genome assembly GCF_987537825.1 of Furipterus horrens. Classification (NCBI taxonomy): domain Eukaryota; kingdom Metazoa; phylum Chordata; class Mammalia; order Chiroptera; family Furipteridae; genus Furipterus; species Furipterus horrens. The sequence goes on from NW_028327171.1 coordinate 18,228,474, forward strand.
CCTGTAAAATAGTTTTGATCATTGTGATGATTCCATTGAAAACTAGGAGAATCAGTAAAACAGCTAATTAAAGAAGATTAAAAGGCAGAACTTCAGATTCTTGCCAAACAAATGGTAGGAAACAGCCCTGTAAGATTCACAAGGGTTATTTTCCTGTGTAGCCATGTCCCAGAGATGAGATGGGGTGTGAAGGAAAGATTGTTTTACACACATTTACTTGGCAATTCAAAGAAAAAAGAACAACATCCTGTTTCTTTAAATAATTTCTATTTTTGGAGCTAAGTTCCATGAAAGCCATAAATACAACTAAGAGTATAATTTCCTCAGTTTTCATGTTCTACACACATGCTGCTTGTGTGCCGAAGATATGGTTTTGTATTTAAGATGGCACGTCAGGGACCTTTGGGTGCACAAGTAGTGAACTTGGAACCATCTCCGCGCCGTGAGTCTGTGACAAGGCCCAACACAATGGCGTTCAGCTGTTTGTCACTGCACACCTTTTGCACTCAACTCACTAATTCAAACTTGAAAGCTTCATATTTTATAAAATTAAGGCTTTTTCATTTCTAAATACATTTTGCTCCAAATATCAAAAAATAAAATAAAATAAAATGAGGAATCTAAGTAATGCTTTGCCAAGTGAAAAATTAACCAGTTCAGAGGATGTTGTTTCCAATATAATCATATCAAATTTAAAAAGAATTGCTTATAAATGGTTACTAGCATTGTTCATAAGTAAAATGAAAAATACTCTATTCCTTACTCTAAATGTCAGCAGAAAACCTTAGAAAAATCTTAAATTACTTCTGAAAATGGAAAAAAGTATGAATCCTAAATTATATCTTCATGCAATTATTCAGATTTTATTAATATCAAATAAAAATAACAATTGTTATATGCATTTAAAAATCTAGGTCAAATTTACAGGGTTTATAAGCAGAAAAAAATAAACATTTGCTATAATAGTAATATAATTTATGTAATAATGACACTGTGCTAATTAAAGATTTGTATGATTCTGTTCTTGTAATTACTTTTCATTATTTAATTTTAAAAAACTATTTTTAAAAATCCACCATTAGTGAAGAGATAATTTTAAAACCCAAAGAATCTAAAATATTCACTTAAACAAGTACTGTATTTCATGATAAAATTATGACTTAATTAATTACATAAATAATATATCAATTTTTTTCCAAAAATTTATTGTTATATTTGAGAAGCATTGTACCAGCTTTTTAATGGTCATCAAAGTTGGAATAAGGACAATATTTTTCCTACAAGCTTAGAAGATGACCAATTAAATGGTGGAGAAATGTTTAAAAGGCAAACAAACTATATTTTGGGCGAGGGCAGCCCGGTCTTGGAATTATGCTAAGTTCACATTTAGCAGAGTGTCAAATAGTAAGAATGTGAGCACCTGAGACGGTCTGTATAGGTTCAAATCTGACTTCTTCACATTCAAGATGTGCAGCCTCAAGGAAATGTCTAAATAAGTCTCTTTGACCAAAAATTTCTACATCTATCGAATTCAGCATCTCTAACTACAGGTGCCAAAGTCATTATTAAATGTAATAATAAATGTAGAGTGCTTAGCCAAATATTAAATGCTCAGTAAAACTAGCCTATAAAATGATTAGCTATTGAAACAGAAATGCAAAATGTATAAATTAATTAGCTATTGAAACAGAAGTTCAAAATGCATAAACCAACTTAGAAAAGTACCATTCCCTTCAAAAACCAGCAGGTAACCACAATGTCTAATATTATAAGAACAGTAGATATTACACTCTCTAACTAGTCCTACCTTTATTAATTCCTGTGTTATTATTGCTTTTCTGAATCAGAAGAAAGTAAAAAAACTATGCTTTTATTTTTCTCTTTGCCTTCAAGTACCTATTTTGAAAAAGCAAAGGACTCTTGAACACAAAGACTCCTAGGGAGCCTCTCTTGCAACCCTTAACTTCATACTTTGAAAACAGCATCACATGAAGAAAAACTCACTATATATATATGTGTGTATATTTAGTTGTGGAGACACTAAAAGTTTAATTAAAAGAACAGAAATCATCCCTAGAGCTTTCTTCATTTCTTCTTCCTCTGTCTTCTTCAGCGTTGATGTGGATTCCCTAGGCTCACTCACACACCCCTGCACTGACCTAACAGAGGCAGAATTTGCATAAATGGCAGCACCAGTCTGGGCTGGGAAGATCTGCTGCCCCAGACACTGACCTCTTTTTAACGCCTGCCAACCTCTTATGGCTCCTTAATACAGAGAGAGTGGCCCATAAAGTGTGCTATCTCTTGCATCTACCTGTCTCCCTCCAGTTGCCCTGACACCTGAGAGCACTGCTATCACAATTCTCCTGGAGTGCTTAAACATAAACATCCCAAAATCCACTCCCAAACTTCAGAATCTGGTATCTAGGTTGAGGTCCAGATGTTGATGACTGTTCTAACCTTACTTCCCTCACAGCAGACACTGGTCAGGTTCAAAAACCTATGTTTCTGTTCAGATGTCTTTGAATCCTGCCCTGATAGTCACTCTCCTTTCAGGATCTCCCACTCCACTCCTTGGAGACTAAATTCCAATTCCTGACCAGGATTCTAATTCAGTGTTTGCCAAAACTGACATCTTGCTACAAATATAGACATTTCCCAACACTCACCATTAGAATTTCAAAATTAACTACAGTTGTGATAAATGTACATAATTTACTAATTTAGCCAAGAGATTACTGATAATTTACTGAAAAACCAAGCTTGCCATGATCTTGGTCAGTAAGCCTTGTTCATCCAACATCTTCCATAGTCAACATCAGAAGCAAGGTCACTTCTCAATTCCCTATTTGGCTTAGAAGACAAGATCTTTTCCTATTATCAGCCCTTTTAATCCTCAGCCAATTGAGACATGATCATGCCTGCTCTGCTTCATCTTTCAGTCCACTTTCCTTCCGAGGAGTTTGGGGGAACATTGTTCTACCTGTAAAACACTCAGATGGTTCACATTCTAATCCTGCTACTTCAGGGGTCAGTGGAGTTGTAATAGGAGTTGCCCTAAAGACCTTTCCCCCTAACTTGATATCTGAAAACAAAATCCTATATTTAAACATCAAATGAAAACTTTCTAGCTAACCTGTTTCTTTCATAGTGGCAGATACATAAATTTTTCTTATTTCTATCAAAAAGCATGTGCTAGAGCCTACAGAGTATTGGAGAATACAGGAATGAATAAATTAATCTCATATTTAAATTATACAATTTCTGGTAGGCAAGGCAATTAAGAATATAACTAACAACTACAAAGGAAATGGATAACACAGGGTTTACACCCTCAGGGGTAGCATCCATGTACTTTAAGAAGTGTCCTTATTTATTCTTGTTTGTTTTAGAAATAAACACTCATCGAGATTTTTTAAAAGTAAATATTGAAATACAGTGACTATAATGTAAATTATAAATAATTTGTTTTAAAACTGTTTCAAATGAGGAAATAATGATATATCCTACACTGGACTATTCCATAAGTAACATTTTGGTCCTCAAAAATGTTTAAATTAAATTATTCAAATTTTAAAAATTGACTTTCGACAGTATAATGTACATATCCTTTCAATTTTGTTATGCTGCAAATATATTGCTCTTTTACAATATGAGGAAAGACCCCCCCCCCAAAAAATGAAATTATCTTCTGTAGGGCGGGCCCTTGCAGTACAGGCTTCCCCTGCTAGGTGAGTGTTCTAGGAACCCATCTGCATCAGTGTGCCAGCTGGCGTTGTTGTGAGAGGCTGTGTTCAGCTCCTGTGAATTTTATTTAAAAACTCTCTCAACGCATTTGCCCATTTCATGATGAGTGAGTTACTAGCTCACTTGCCCACACTGTGCTGAGTGTTCAGCATTTTTGGACCAAAAGTGACATGACCCTCATGCCCCAACCTCCCTATTCACGGGATCTTACCCCAGGAGATTTTTTTTGTTGTTCCTCCGATTGAAAAAAGTCCTCAAAGGAAAGTTTTGCTGATGTAGTAGAGATGAAATAAAAATTGGCAGAATCACTACAAGGCATCAAAATCGACGAGTTCAAAAATTGTTTTAAGTGGGGAAAAAACATCTCAGTAGGTGTTTTCCACTAAATGGAGAGTACTTTTGACTGAAGTTTAACATGTAAGAATAAATACACCATTTTTTATAAATAAATTCTGGGGTTTCTTGGGTCCCCCCTCATGTGATTTAAGCATAATATTTGAGCCTAAATTCATCTGAAACTTAGTCTGAAATATCTCTAAAAATATATATTGAAGTGTAAGATGGCAGAACAGGAAGGCTACCTTTTGTTCCCCCGCAGAAGCACCAATTTGCCAACAATAATACACTCGTGAGAAATTTAGACTCTAATTAAGAAACTGCGGCACCCCTAGTGAGCAGAAAGACAAGAAAAATCCCATTGAAATGGGCAACGAGATCAGATTCATTTTACTTGTATGAGCACCTCCCCCAAGCCAGCGCAGCGTCAGGGCAGGAGAACACCCGGTCTTCGCTCACTGCCTCTCACTTAGAAGGAAAGGGAAGAGTGGAGCGTGCATTCGATGTTGTAGCTTTTCCATGGGCTGCCCAAGGGTCTAATTTCTTTGCCTCACGTGGAGCACCGATGGACCCAGCATAGTTCATATGCCTGAGGGGCGCTGAGAGCAAAGAGGAACAGGGGCGGCTTGCTGTGGCCACTATGTCTTGACGTAATTAGGAGATCGTGCACAAGTCAAAACCTGTCCCTCAGGATGGACGGAGAGAAGGACAGCATGCCTCCAGCGTTACAACTGTTCCAAAGGCTGTCCCAGATACTGTTACTTGTCTCCCGTGACTCCCACGGATGAATGTCTGTTGGCTGCAGAGAACAAGGGAGAAGGGGGTGGCTTGCTGCCATAGAACCAGAAACTTGAAGTGCCGCATATGGTCACCAGAGGGAGCAAGAAACTAGGACCTCCTGAAAAAAACCTGCAAGCCTCTAATGGTTCTTCAATGATCAATGGGTCTTAGAAAAAAATTAAGAAGAAAATTAGAAAATATCTTTAGACAAATGAAAACAAAAGCACAATATACTGAAAATTATGGGATGGATAAAAAGTGTAATGTTTATAACAACAACTGCCTAACTCTACACCTTAAGGAACTAGAAAAAGAAATTGAGCCCAAAGTTCGCGAAAGGAGATATGATTAATAATAGATCAGAAATAAATTATTTTAATAATAAAACAATTTTAAGTAATGAAAGAGTTTCTTTGAATATTAGCAAAAGTGACAAACATTTAGCTAGATTAAGAAAAAAGAGAGAAAATAGTTGAAATCAGAAATGAAAGAGGAGAAATTATTACTGATGATGCTACAGAAACTAGAAGAATCATAAGAGACTACTATGAATAATTATGCACCAACAAATTGCATAAATTATAAGAAATGGATAAATTCCTAAAAACATACAATTGACCAATACTGAATTATGAAGAAATACAAAATCTGAACAGACCAATTACTAGTAAAGACATAATGCATCTAAAGAACTTAAAAACTCAGAGAGAGAAAAAGAAGACTGGTAATTGCCAGGGACTGAGGAGTTACTGCTTAATGTGTATAGAGTTTCAGTCACGTGAATTGAAAAAGTTCTGGAAATCTGCCATACAACATCGTGATAGTTATCAATACTACACCAAATACTTAAAATTTTGTAGAGTGTTGATCGCATGTTGTGTTGTTTTGTTAAGTACGATTATAATATTACATTCAAATTCTAGAATGCATTAAGAGTTGTGACAATTGTTAAGTATAGTAACCTATTTTTTTGCTTTTACTTTAGTGTAAACCAAGGACTTTCCATTAAACTGAGCTTCGATTCCTTTAACATATATTATACAGATACATTAAATATTTATGAAGGCGTGGGTTCAAGCAAGATTTTAAGAGGTAAGTTAAAACAATTATACAATCCATTATCAGAATGAAAAAATGTGAGCAACAATTTGGGAGTGACATGTTTTCTCTTTATTTTGAGCTAAATATAGACTCAAACTTCAAGTTCTAAAAGGAATAAACAAAACTAGTTCTCAATATAAAAAATAATAATTTAGTGCTCTAGGTCATAAATCTTAGTAATAAAAATAGATACTATTTCACATGGTTCTCTTCTAACTGATATTATTTAAAATCATGTGAAATTTTCCAAAAATATATATAATTATAATCTTTGGTTACTATGCTTTGTTTGAGTGCTACCTCTTCTCATTAAGCAAAACTTGAACAAACACTAAAAACTACTATACTATGTTTCTCTGAGATTGCACAGGTTATAAACTCATAGAACCCTTTTTCTCCTTTTTAGTATGACTCCGTTCCTCAGTCCCTTACAGGGCTACTACTAATAAAGTAGGTAAGACAATGACTAGGAAGGATGTAGGCTCAGTAAATGGTAGGTGTGGGCACTATTGTTATTACCTAACTATTTGTCATTACGTACATGGACTTTGATGGGAACTGAGAGGAGAGCAGACAATGCACTAATTTACCTGTACCCACCCCAGTTTATTCCATCTGACCCCACAATGGTAATCAACAAATATAGGAGTGAAATTCCATGGAAAAAAAAAATAAGGCTGAAGAAGAGAATATGAAAGTGGAGTCAAGGGAATACCCAGTTTTTCTCACACTTTGGAGGAAACAGTCTAATACAGAGCTAAGATGGGGTTGCAAATGACACCCATTATTAAAGTTTATATAATAACTGCATTTATTTATGTATTTTGGCCTTGAAATTGTGCTTATGAGAAGTGAAATGTGGATTCTAGCTAATGAATGTTGTTATTGATTTATTGACTTGAGAAACACTTAAGTGTATGCTAACAAAATGTGCATTTTATTGGATATTATTGTGTGACACTCAGGTACTGACTGCTGTTCATGGGTATTCTTATTTAATATTTTAATAAATGTGCAAAGTATACATCACAGGAGAGGAAAATGAGGTGTAAGAAGTTAACTGACCACAAGTCCACAGACCTAGTTAATATTGGAGGCAGAAATCATACCCCAAATCTCTGACGTCAGACACAGTGCATTTCTTCATTGTGCTTTAAAAACCCCAAGTAGAAATATAATAAAGATTGTACATAAAACAGATGAACTCTTAATAAGTCACATTTGGTTAATAAATGATCCAAGCCCTTTCATAATCTAGTTATTTCTGTAGTTGATAAATTTATGTCAACATAAGTATTTATATAGATGGACAAATAAGCCAATTCATACAAATTTCTCCAAGGACTAACGTAATAATAATGAATTTTAGCATGCATCAGTCACTCACAATAAGCAAAGTTCTGTTCTCAACACTTTAAGTTAACACAATGAATGTTTTTTAAAACCATATTATCTAGGTGTAATTATGATTTCTACACATAAGGAAAACTAAACACCGAGATTAACTGCCCAAAAGTGATAAGTGTAAGGAACTTCAAATACCTTGATTTGCCTAAATGCTATTTTTAATTATTTTATGTGGTTATATTATCAGTAATTCATAAATAAATCTTAGAATCATTAGCCATAATAATGTGAGTAATACACAAATAATTATGATAAAATTCAATAAACTAAATATCTAAATTTTAAAAATGTATGAACATATATTTAAATTATAACAAATAGGTACTCTAATTTTAAGATACTTTGAAATATAAATCTATTTATAAAATTTGAAAACTTAATAATTTAATTTTAACTTGGCAAATTTTAGAAATGACATTGACTACTAAAATTACATTTTGAAATTAAAAATTATACTCTTTTTCAAGAAAGACAATAATAGCTTTAGCACAGCATTTAGCACAATGCCTAATATATTATAAAAACTTTGCATTTTTTGATTTAAGTGTAAATCAACAGGTTTATATATCATGGTATTATAGTTCGTAATTAATGAACATCAAAATATTTTTCATAACTCTAAAAGGTATTTTTTAGAATAATGCCCAAACCTGCATTCTTGATTTACAACCCCATATTTTTTCTCAATATTTTAGCAAGTTTCTTTGTGTGAGAAATGCACACAAAATTTACTTTTATTAAACTCCAGTCCAGAATGTATATCTCAAGTATTGTTATCTTTATCACATTGAAAAATACATAAATATTTTAATTGAAATTGGAAAAAGTAACATTATCTAGAGGAATTACAAGAAAAATAAGTATCCAGTACCATAAAATAGTTTTTATACATTTGATTAGGGGTATGTAGTATAAACAAATTCTAAAGGCATTACTCAGTCATTTTAGTATATAGTCATGATGTAAAAGTTCTCTAACTTGTAAAAAGTCTCAGGGGATGGTGGGCATTACATAAAAGAAAATGATTTGGAGTGCAATATGGTCTTTTCCTAATAATTATGGAAATTGAAGTAAATCATAATAGGTTTACAGGTGCTCTTTTTTTTTTTACCTGTAGTCATGAAGGTACAATGTTCAGTTCAGTGATGACAATAATTATCAATACTGGGAATGAAATTGGTAGGAGACTGTAAGGGTGCTTATTTAATTTTTTTGTTTAGAAAAATACATAGATATTTATAGGCATCATTAAAGAAAGAGAATTAAAATGGCTTGGGAGAGCACTCTAAAATTGATTTCAAATTGCCAAGCCGAGAAAATGTGTTACTGAGTATGTCATGGTTATGTTACTCATTATATCCCAAGTGCTTATCTGTTATTCCCAAGTGACTGGTGATAACATATCCCTAATATTATAGCTTAACAATTCTAGGTCATGCTTTTAAAAGTGAAGCACAGATAAGTGTGCATACATACAACCAAATGCTTAATAAACATAAGAGAGTTTCCTGAATTGTCAACTTGCCCTACAACAAAAATAATCATATTGTAGATATGGAATTAAGTAATATATGTAAATGTTTTTCAAAGTCAAGCATTTTGATACACTTTGTGCTTTTATTAGAACATTTTTGTGTTCACTTAGAAGTCCACTCACTTCTATTGATGGGATTATCTATATGGAAAAGTCAAACAAGACACTGGCTTAAAATGTTGACCTTCCCAGAGTCTCTTGAATATTCTCCAATTATAGTGCCAGATAAAGTGATGGTTACTTCCTCAATGCCTCTGGGCAGTTCTCCCATATAGATTAATTCCAAAGTTCTTTTTCTATAATTCACCAATCTGAACTCTTCCAATAGGAGAGCCTGGTTATTTCTTCTCCATGTCACCAGCACTTAGCACCAAACGATACTAATAATGAACCCTCGATAAAATGTTTATAGCACACAAAGATCATCCTCTAATGACATAACTTTTCTCTTATAAATTGGATAGAATAAATGGTTTTGAGATAAATCTCTAGAATTATCTTCTGTTGGAAGTCTGTCTTCTCTGCCCTCTTTCTAAATTTGTTTGCATGCAAATCATGTTTCCATGTTTTACTCACTGGCCAGAGTCTTTGCTGTTATAAAAATGATGAGTTATTCACATTTACATGTGATTCTTTGACAAGTTTATGTAAATTAATACCCATTGAAGTCTTGGGGGATGGATTAGTAAAAGTCAGTGGATTTTTTTAAGGAATTGTTTTCTAAAACTTTATTGTATCTGTTATAGAAAATACTGGCCTTTACAAATTATTAGGAATTTTTTTCTATCAACTCCAACCCTGACTCTTCTATTCCTTTAGTTACTCATATCTTAATTCTGGAACCCAAATATTGCTTAAAAGTTTCCAGTGCTCCAGAAGAATAGCAAAGGCACAGAAGGCATTAGGTATAATTTCTACATTTTCAGGACTTACAACACAGTTGGGGAAAAGAAGAAATGATAGCATTTATTGAGCATTTACTATACACCAGTCACTGTAACAAGTTACTTATTTAGTTTTTATCACAAACACTTAAGGGATGTGTTATTATATTGTCATAGAGGAAACTGAGGCACAGAGGAGTCTAGTAAGACATAAAGTCAGGACTAAATCTCATCCTGACTCTGCAAGCCCCTCCTCTTAACCACTACCTGCTACTGTCTTCTTGGATGCATCAGATGCATGCCTTCCACTGGATCCACAGTTCTGAGACTCCTTCTAGTCAAGAGACTTGAAAAACCTGATGAAAGTTTACAGAGTCTCTACAGACATAAACATTCTACACATTTCCAGAAGTTTGTGTGTATCTCTGAAGCATAGTAATGGGCCTAAGACATAAACCACTGGTCTATCTGGACTAGTGAAATACATTAGAAAACACAGGATCCCACACAGCACAACCACTAAGGGTGCCCGTGAATCAGTGGCCACATTCAGATCCAAGCAGAAGCCATTGTCCAGAAACAATTTAATTGTTATGGAAAAGAAAGCAGGAGAGATGTAGATGGGTTTGAAGCAAAGTCTCTAGAATATTCACATGCTTTAAGCAACTAGACACATATGCACTACAAAAATTTTCAATGTGAGTCTAAATAAACAATGTAGTTCTTTGTGAGAAAATACTGGAAGAATGATATGCAATGTTTTTTGAGGAAAAGAGTAAGATGTGAATCAACACTTGTTCATGATGTTCTTTCTTTTAGATTCTATTGAAATAATCATTCATGTATCACTTTTTCATAACTTTTACATGATAAGCACAGAAATTTCAGCATTTTTCATAGCACTGTTCTAACCCTTGAAAATTCAAAGTCTAAAAAAATATTCATTACATAGGTTGGAGTCAAGACAGAAAAATGATAAAACCAATATGAAATAGAAATAATATAAGCAATATTAAAACATCGATATTAAAATAAGTCACTAAGTCTTATTTTGAGATCTTATAGTTATATAGATAACCAAAGAAATACTCTTGTTTCTATTATTGTGACTGAGTTTAGCCCCTGTTAACAGAGCATGATGAATACCTGATAGAGCCAAAGTAACTTTTAGTTTTATAACTGCCTAACTTGTATGTAGCTAATAATTTAAAATAAAAATGCAGTTTTTTCAGCCATAAATATGTATAATAATTTGATTTTCAAATGCTTAGACGAGTCATTTCAATGAAAATAAATTAATCATAGGATTAATGTTTTTAGTTACCTGATGGTTTTAGATTGATACATCAATAAATAGATCAATAGCTGTATAGATGGATGGATGGATGGATGGATGGATGGATAAATGGGTGGGTGGATGGGCTGATCAATAAATGGATGAACAGATAGATATGTACATTCATTTTCTTTTGCAGCTTCTCTCTCAGAAACTAATCCTGGCACAATTAGAATTTTTTCCAACCAAATTACTGCCACTTTTCTTATAGAATCAGATGAAAATGATTATATTGGCTTTCATGCAACATATTCTGTATTTAACAGCAGGGAACTTAATAGTAAGTATTGTTATTCTTTAGCTTTTGAATCTTAAGATATTTTAATGTAGTAACAAAAATTTAAAAGTAGCTGAACCTAAAATTTTAGAACAAGTTTACAATCTGCTATATTATGCAAATTTTTAAATGAGTATCTTTTATGTATACATCTCTCTTCTAACTACTTGAAAAGAAACATGTTCTTTAAAAGAATCAACTGAGCAATTTGAGAAAAATACATATCAATATAATAGTTAAATTTATATACTGTAAGAAATCAAACTAAAATTTTAAATTAGCATAAGCTAATTCTGTGGCTGGGGCAAGGTTTATGTAGGTAAGCCAATGGAGGTAAGATGTAAAAAATTAAAAACCAAGAAGTTTGTCTTTGCTAAAATTTTAATGGGGTATAATAAAGATATTATTCTAACACAATTGGCAACAAAAATGTGGCTTCTTTGCTCTTTTACCTAAATGCAATGAAACAGAGTTAAGATAATTTAAAAAGAAAGCTTTTGTCAGTGCTATTTAATTATAAACTCTATAAGGTTAGATTATTTACAATGCAATCTACTACAACTATTCACATGTGGACTAAATCTAAAGTGATTTTTTTTTTAATTCACAGATCATGAGAAAATTAACTGTAATTTTGAAGATGGCTTTTGTTTTTGGATCCAGGATCTAAATGATGATAATGATTGGGAAAGGGTTCAGGGATTCACCTTTCCTCCTTTTACTGGACCAGATTTCGACCACACTTTTGGCAATGTTTCAGGTAAAATTCATAATTAATTCATAAACCAGTTCATCCATTTCAAAAGCTAAACCAGTCTTTTCAGATTTTCTTTTTTAATCATGAACTAATAAATGCATTTAAGTGAAAATAATTATCAAATATAAGAGCAAGTAAAAGCGAGTGTTTCAAATATATATTCTTTACCTTATATATGCACAAGATGTTGAAAAGTACACAGACGCTATTAGAGACAAAGAGATTTGGGCTACCACTCTAAATTTGGCACCTATTGTTAATTAAATGGACTTGTGTGAGGTAATTAACATTTCTGAACTTTGATCTACTTTTCCTTAATTTCATTTTCTGATTATTCATTGTTACTGTATAGCAATACAATTTATTTTATATTTATCTTGTACCCTACAGACTTGTTGAACTTATTAGCTTTAATAGTTTTTAAGAATTCTTTAGAATTTTCAGTAAACAAGGTCATGACATCTTGAAATGAAGATTGGTTTACTTCTGAGAAGCTGAGTCCTTTCATGCTGTCATAATGGAATGCCACAGATTGATGGGCTTAAACAACAAACATTCATTTTTCACGGTTCTGAAGTCTGGAAGTACACATCAGGGTGGAGTGGGGTTCTGGTGAGAACCCTTTTTCTGGTTCACAGGCAGCTGTTTTCTTAGAGATGGGGTGGGGGACAGCAGAGGGAAGGACAGAATGCAGGAAGGGAGGAAGGAAGGGAGGAAGGAAGGGAGGAAGGAAGGAAGGAAGGAAGGAAGGAAGGAAGGAAGGAGGGAAGGAAGGAAGGAAGGAAGGAAGGAAAGAAGGAAGGAAGGAAGGAAAAAAGGAGGGAGGGATGGAGGGAGGAAAGAAAGGGATGGAAAAGGAAAAGCAAAAGCAAAGGAAGCTGTCTCCCTGTCTCTTCCTATAAGGTCCCTAATCCCACATGAGGGCTTCAGCCTCAAGGCCTAATTATGTCCCAAAGGCCCCACCTCCAAATACCATCATATTGGGAATTAGAGTTTCAACACATAAGTTTGTGAGGGACACAACCATTCAGTCCACAGCAGGAAAACTAGGGAAGAGTTCATTCTAAAGCATAGTCCTAAAAATGCTGTGATTTGTAAGTATATTTTTATATAAATAACATATGAGAATTTGATTTCCAGTGGAAATATTAATATTGGGGACAATATTTGAAAAGACCCGAAATCATGGGAAATTATCATGAAATATGGAACTCATAGTAGGAAGACTACCCATGAAAACCTTGGAAGCATGTATTCATAATACCAAATGTAATCATTGAATAAAAGTTATGAATCTAGAAGTAATATAGATCTTACAAAGTACAGAAAAATACAAAAAAGAATAGAATAGAAATTTGTGCATTTAGATAATTATCTTAGAAAAACTCCATCCTACAATATGACTTGTTTGTATGTTACTGATCAGGGTTTGATTCAATTCAAAAAGCACATATGAAAAATCTTCCTCCAACCATGCATGATTCTAGGCATAGACACACAGATCATGCATAAATCACCACTTCTAAAAGGTCTGTCCAGAACCTACAAGTTAAAACCCTTCTTTCCATTAAGTATTATAAGCACCTCTTTTATTTTTCTTATTGCATGACGTTATATTTGCTTTCTTATTTGTTTCTGTTCACCACAGTGTTCTTTTCAGGAGCAAGAACATTGCCTTTTTTAATCTTCGAAATATTAGTATATTTTCAGTGCTTAAATCTAATTAATACATACGTAAAATAATTTTTGAATATCAGAATGAATGTTCAACTTTGACTCAATAAGTCATTTCTGAATGAACATTTATTGATGGAATTAAATTGCTTGTAGCATAAAAAGAATATAAGCATATGTGCATTATAATTTATTATTAATGGCGACCTCTTTTACAAAGATCAATATTTTCATTTTTATAACCTGAAGAGTAAATGGCTAATTTAATGTCAAATGTTAATTACATCTAGTAAGAAAACATTAAAAGGGTAATATTTTTTTCAAGATAGAAATATATCTGACTAATCCATATTCTTTAAACAATGGCATACCTAGAATAACAAAATATGGTACATCACACTACTTCAACTTGATCAAAATATTTCTTGATAGGTTACTTTTCATCTATTTCCACATTCATCACTAAACGTCCCATTCAAGTTTTTCTTCTACTCCTTTATTCAATAATTTGTGGGCATCAGGCTCTATTTAGGCAATCAAAATATATCTGTGAACAAAACAAGCCAGCTTCTATGCTGTCATGAAAAACATTCTAGCAAAGAAAAACAGAAAATAAGCCCTATGCATGACAAGGAATTACATTGGGGGTGGGGGGGTATGTTAAATGTGAAGGAGCACTCTGGGAAAAATACAGAAAAGGCAATGGGGAAGGCAGATGTTGAGGTGCTATGGCATATTAAAATAGGATGATCAGATTAAGGTTCATTGAAAATATGGCATTTGAATCAAAACTGTCAGGAATTGAAAGAATGAGAAAAATATTGATAGATGATTCCAAACAGAGGGAACAAAGCAGAGCAAAGGCTCTAAAGAGAGCACACGGACCTGTTTGAAGAAAAGCCAGGAAGCCAGCCAGCATGGCTAGAGTAAGTAAATAAAGCCAGTATGGTCGAGGTAATAATGGGTCTTCTCTGGCTTCAGCTTTTTTTTCCCAGTGAAATGAAGAGCTATGGAAGGTTCTTGAGCTATAGGAGTGATAATATGCACACTGACTGATAGAATAGGTTGTGGAAGGATAAGAATGTTGTCATAGAGACTAGTGGAAGGCTATTGCCTGAGCCAGAGAAGAGAGCACAGGACTGGCAGATCTGTGGGAGAAGATGCGGTAGGAAGAATGTCAGATTCTGCATAAAATCTGAAAGCTAACAGGATCCTGCTAAATGAGCTACCGGTGTGGAGCTGTGACAACAACAACAAAAACATGTAGTTTGCATAGATGGCCAATCTCGTTAAACCAAACATGTAGTATTAAAATTTATGACAGTCCATAGTCTTAATCTGGTTTGAATAAATTACGTCTCAGGGCCTGATCCTCTGTGGATACATATTTAATCTACAAACTGAAAGCTAACTTTGAAGTGATAATGACCTCAACCATCTAAAGACTGACCTAAAACAATCTAATAATTTGACCACTTTTTTTCTTTACTGTAATAAAAAAGTGTCTAGCACACTTGAACAAGTGTACTTAGCAGAAAGTGCAGAACGCATTTATAGCTATTTCCAATGACAGATACCTTTTATATATTTGAAATCTTTGATGTCCAAATTATCATTTTCTACTTTTATGTCATCAGAATAAGAGATAAAATAATTTCACTGATATTTGAAGAATATAACTACATTATTAAGAGAGAAATGGTTTCAGCTCGCCAACAGATTAAATAGCTAAAGAAATACGATGAAACTGACCAAAGTGAAGCAGGTTGAATGTCAGGTAGAGTTTGGAACAAATGGGTCAGAAACGAAGTCTCAGGAAGTCGTGTAGCCAGAGTTACTTAAAGTGAGACCAGTCAGAGCAGTTCAGAGCCCACCAGAGGCGGCAGAGTAATGAGAATGGCTGACAAGGTTTAATAGGCCTTCCCCAACTCTCATACCAGCGATTTTATAATCTACCAGCTATTCCCCACCAGGGGCCTTTTTCTTCCAACCTGCTTTTTTTTTTAATGTCAGAACATCCTACCTCTGAAATGGAGGAGAATTAAATCTCTCCTGTGGTGTGTTCCCCTTATCCACGCAGGGGGTTTTGTCCGTTGCCTTCATGTTAAATGACTGGAAAGTCTGAATGAAATAGACAAATTTTGAATTAACATTGCTTTCGGGAAGAACATCTAAGCCCCTGAACTTTTTGAAGTCTTCTAAAGCCCTCTCTCCTGGTGGAGCACCAGCTCCTAAATTTCTCCGCTGCCACTTCAAAGCGTTTCGCTGTACCTCTTAGAAGCAAAGTGAATTGGTGGAGATTCTCGCAGCATCTTTGGTGTTCCGAAGTGGCCTGTTTGTTCAGAACTTTCAGGGAAAATGAGATGAGTAATGTGAAAACTTCAGGAGTGTCAAGGTCACTAAAGAGCTAGGCAGACCAAAGAAAGAGTTTCTTAGTTGGCCTTTCTCAATGAAATCATAGTTGTTTCTAACATTTGGTGGTTAGCACAGTGTAGTAGTAAAGATCATTAAAATTAGAGACCCTAAAGTCTTAGCGAGGTTTAAATCTCAGCTCTGCCGTTTCACCAAGTTTTCTGTATTCTGTCTGTGCCTCAGCTCCCTCATCTGGACAGTGGGGTTGATGATAACAGTACCTGACTTTAGAGGCATGTTATGAACATTAAACTAATTATATATGAAAACTAGAAAAAATGCCTGACACATGAAATATGCTATATAAATTTTGGTATTATAACAATTTTCTTTTTATGCCACAAGTACTCAACAGACATAAATCGACTGTGGTGCTATTCTAAGCAGTGTGCAGGGAAGGAAAATAGTTATATTGTTCTATTTTCAAAAACGTATTAAGTCATTTAGATATCTGCAATTCATTTAGCATATAAACTTTCTATAAAATAAGTATAACTCTAGTGTTTTCACAGTAATTATCTTTATTTTCTTATATCTGTTGTGATGTTGAATTTTAGAAAATAATACTATGTTCTAATATTGATATAAGCTAAATTTGGATCATTCACCAATCTAAAATTTACAATATTTATATACTAGGTTTGGTTTTACATATAAATCACAACTTAAAAAGTAAAATGTATCAGTCTGTTTTCTTTTTGAGAGCAGTCTCCAAGTTTCCAGGAAGTTCTACTATCCCTCCAATTACTGATGTCTCTACAACACCATCAGAATATATCTAGCACTTTTTCTCTTTAATTGAGATCCAGACTCGGGAAAGGTTCGAATCAGTTCATGGAGAAATGAGCAGAAAAGAGAGAATGGGTCTGTAAGAAAAACCTAATGGCTCAAGAAAGAGGCTCACTATGTGCTTAAATTAACAAAACATATTCAATTTCTTGGTTTTAAGCTGATTCAGAGGTTAACTGCAAGAACTCTCAAAGACATTCAAGAAAGTTAAAGGGGGAGGGATATGATTGCGGGAGGGGGAGTGGGTTGGGTGGGGGAGAGAAATTGGGGGAAAAGGGGACAACTGTAATTGAAAAACCAAAATAAAAAAAAAAAAAAGAAAGTTAAAGGACTTTTCAAAGAAATTATCACTTTAGCATAGAAATTTTCATATGGTAATGAAAAATATCTATTTAATCTTTTTTTTGGTATTTTTAAAGATTGTTTTATTTGTTTAGCTTTTTTTTATTTTAGAGAAAGAGGAAGGGAGGGAGATAGAGAGGAAGTGAAACATCAAGGTGCAAGATAAACATCGATCAGTTATCTCTCACATACGCCCAAACGGGGGCCCAGCCAGCAACCCAGGCATGTGCCCTGAGCTGGAATCAAAGCAACAACCTTTTGGTTTATGAGATGATGCCTAACCAACTGAGCTGCACCAGTCAGGGCAATGACTCTTTTGTAGTACTTCAATAAATTTAAAAATAAAAAAGCAAGTCAAATTAATGTAACATGAATCTATGAAGTGTAACATGAAACAACGTTCAGCTAATCCATATAGAGAATTCAAAAATTTACCAAGTGTCTTTATTTTTCCTAAAGTTTTAGTAAGTTTAAAAAGTCACATTTGGACATAAATATACACTTCTTAGTGACATCAGAGAGGTACACTTGCAACTAAGAATTTGAAAGGAGTGATCACATCTAATTAAGAAAACCAAGAGAGGCTTTTAGAAGGAGATAGATATCTGATTTAAATGACCTCAACAAATTCGTAGGATTTGACAAGTACAATTGGAAGAGAAAGTGGAAGGACAGGAAAACAAAAAAAAGTTATAAAATTTTTGGGTCTTGAGGAATTAAAATAATTAATTTGCAGAAATGCTTCATGTAAATAGATGAATTAATAGAACTATGACTAGAAAATGATATTGAATTCATAATACAAAAAGGCTCAAACCTCAGAGTGCATTTGTACTTGCTTTAGTAGAAAATAAAGAGATAGTAAAAGATGTTGAATAAGGAACCAATTATATTGCACAGAAGGGACATTATAACAAGTGCTGGGTGAGAATGTGGAGAAAGGGGAACCATTTTGCACTATTGGTGGGAATGCAGACTGGTGCAGCCACTGTGGAAAGCAGCACTAAAATACCTCAAAAAATTAAAAATAGGTCTACTTTTTGACCCAGTGATCCCACTTTTGGAAATATATCTAAAGGAACCCAACACACTAGTTCAAAAGAACATAAACACCATGATGATCATTATAGCATTACTTATAATCTCCAAGATATGGAAGCAGCTCAAGAAAGTGTCCCTCAGTAGTTGAGTGGATAAAACAACCATGGAACATTTACACAATGGAATTTTACTCAGCCATAAAAAAGAAAAAACTTTACCCTTTGCAACAGAATGGATGGACCTGGAGAACATTATGCTAAGAGAAATAAGCCAGTTAGAGAAAGACAAATACCATATGATTTTACTTATATGTGGAATCTAATGAACAAACTGAACTAATAAGCAAAATAGAGACAGACTCATAGGTGAAGAGAAGATGACAGCTAGTTGAGGGGAAAGGTTAGGGGGTGGAGGGATTAAGCAAAAAGGAACAAGTTCTCATGGGCGTGGACAACAGTGTGGTGATTGCAGGTAAGGTGGGAATGTAAGGGGGCTAAGTGGTAATGGATAAAATACAAAAAAATATATTTCAAATTATAACATAGTGACTCTGAACACATTCAAACATAAATAAGAGCACAATGTGGGTTTATGTTGTACAATTTTAGCTAAATTGAAATAGTTCTAAATTGGCTAGTTATTTCAGTACTTAATTTTGGCATTTAGTGGTATTTTCTTTCCTCCTCAGCTGTATTCTAAGCAACTAAAAGGCCAGCTCACAAAGGCTTTGGAGTTGGGCATTTAGAGTGTGAATTCTTGAATATCTCCTCTGTATCTATGCTGCTTTTGTTAATAAGTTGAATAATTAAGCACTAACTACATAGCTGAAATAACTACTCATGAAATATTATAGCATTATATAAAATATAACTGTGTTAATATAAAATGTTAAACATGCATTCTTTTCTATTTTGTATCTAAATCCAAAGAATGTGAATATATTATATTTACTAAGATATTTGACCAGGATTTTATCTTTATAAAATACTTATTTATTCTGAACAATTTTTACCTCACTGATCTAAAAATGCTCTGATATATCTATCGGTAGTTCTAGCATTTTTCTTCATGTCTTGTCCTTCCTCTATGTGTTATTAAGAAATGTTTCAATTTTATATGCAGCACTAGCTGTAAAAATTCTGTTGGAAAGCACAAGATAAAAGATACTCAATTTCAAATAAACACGAAAAAAATTTGGGTTATCTAATATTTTATTTTCTTTATATTATATTTTGTTAAGGGAATCTATTTCCTATCATAATGTATGAGCTGCAAAATAAGGATTTAAAAAATAAAAAACATTTAAATTCCTCTGAGAAAATGTTCAAGGTGTTCTCACCCCCGTGACTTTTCCACACTTCAACTGACTCAAATCATTTGTTGGAATAACGAATTCCAGATCAAAGAGCACTTTATTCAGAAGCTTGAGCTATTTAGAAAGCTTTTATGTGGATTAGCCTGCTGCCTGCTTCTTTGTGATCTGATTAGTTACCATTCAAAGGAATATGGAAGATAAAAACATTATAAAAATAGCTAATTTTTTAGTTAGAGAAATGCAGTGCAGTCAATGGAATAAAAACCTGATAGGCTTTGAAATTCTTAAGTTTGCCTTTGAATTTATATTCAAATACTTCAATATATATGAAGTTATTCCATCAGTATATCTAATTACCCTCAAGGACTGACTGTCTCTAAAGAGTGAAATAATGAAAACATCTAATAAATGGATGTGATAATATGAGGAAACAATCATATGGAGACAATAAGTCAGTTTGATATATTCTTAGTAGTGCTCCAGTTCAAGACTCTTGTTTTATAATTTGGGAGGTCCAGAGCTGAGAAGTGATTTTCCTAAGTAACAATTCGTTATGCCAGAGACAGTGCCCTCTGAGTTTCAGTCTAGTGTCCTTTTCACTCTACCTAAATATAGTTTCTTATATTTTTACCTTAAAGTTGTTCTTTTCTGCTTATGAGTATGTCACATAATGAAAATTCTGATATTTTACTGAAGTAAAACTTTTTGTCATTTTTACAGGATTTTACATTTCCACTCCAACTGGACCAGGAGGTAGACAAGAAAGAGTAAAACTTCTAAGCCTCCCTTTGAACCCCACTTCAGAACCACTCTGCCTTAGTTTCTGGTATGTTGTAGGCACGTGTTAAATACCATACTGTTTCATGGGTAACATTGCCTTTCTAATGTTGCCAGGCTTCAATTTCACTAAGATGTCATCCCAAGTTTTAATAAATTGGCCATTATTTTTCCAACTGATAAAGAAATAAAATGTTGAGAGACACCCCACCCCTTCTCCAGCAATTCCCTCACCCAAGAGAAAAGGGATAGTTCAAAGACAGCAAATGATTTAGAAGAATCCTAAAATGCCTTTATTCTAATGTTGTAGGAATCCAATTATTTTTGCTTCTTTCCAAACTAGGTATTATATGTATGGTGAAAATGTCTATAAATTAAACATTAATATCAGCAATGACCAAAACATGGAGAAGGTAATTTTCCAAAAGGAAGGAAATTATGGGAAAAACTGGAATTATGGACAAGTAACAATAAATGAAACAGTGGACTTTAAGGTTGGCAAAATATTTTGTGTTCTATAATCATTTACTTATCTTCTAAAATGGTGATACAATTATAGTTTATGGTAATATGATTAAATAATTAATTTATTTCCTAAATACAGTCAAATCACTTTCTCTACTTTCATTAACTATCTTCTTTCTTTAATCTTTGAGTGCCTTTATTTTTATTTATTCATTGACTTATTAAAAACCACATACTAAAGGACAATTTACCTCAGAGTGCACTACTTTTAAAGAGCTATAGAATCCATGGGAACCAATTGTGTCCTAATGTGCCCCTGCCTAACTAGGACTTTCAACTTTTTACAAATACCAGCTGGATCAGCCCTGCACTTTCCTAGGGAATATCCTTTTCTATTAGAACATCCACACCTACCAGTATCCAACCACCCTCCCCCACGCAGACTTAATCTCCATTTCCTTTAAAAACAAATTCTAGGAGCTATATCATTGAGAAATCTCCATTTATTTCACATTAAGGTGAATTAATTTTTCAGATAACATCTTAATGGGTTCTCTTCCTAAGGGTGTTTACAATTAAAATATAGGGTGATACAGGCTAATCGTTTGACCAAGTTAACAGTGTTTTAATTGGGTAACTTCAGACAAGAGAGTGTAACTTTACAAGATGTATTTTTGGTACATGTTGACATAAGAAGGCTTCCAGGTTTTTAATTAATCAATGACCCTCATCTCTATTTCTCCCATCTTTCTTTTTTTCTTGAACAAACCATGTTAGTTTCCTTACAATTCAGCTTGCGCATAATGAAAAGGAAAAAATATTCCTTATTTCAAATAGTTTCTGGCATGAAGTAGGTGGAATGAATGAGGAAAAAAATCAGTGAATAGATGCCTGTATAATAAGATTGGAAAAATTAAATGAAATAATGTATAACATGTGCCTAGCATAGCAATTAGCATAAAGCAGATACAGTTTCAGTTTCTGTTTTTCTTACACAGGAGCGGACTCGGGAAAGTCCAGCTAAAAATACCCACTATCCCCAAGAACCTAATAAGTTTCATATGACCACTCTGTCCTCTGAGTGTTACCCTCACACAGTACCTCACACTAGCTTTCTGGATGAACTACAACCAGTATCAGCTGTCCCTCAAGGATCATACTGTACCCTACTTCCCCCTGCCCCACCTTCTCCAACTTAACTGATCTAATCAGTGTATGTTCTCTTCAGAGTCTCTATGTTCTGAGAAGGCAGACAGCTACTTGTATTTCTCATATTGTAGGGGGAAGAATCTGGGAGGTTTGCTCTTCTCTGCCAGACCTTGTCTATGCAAGACCCATTACAATAGAGTGTGACAGCCTCAGGTGAGAGAGAGGCAGGGACAGCAAGAACCTTGGCAAGAAGCCTGATTCAGAAGGAAGACACTATTAAAACTTTAGACTGGAATGAAGACAGAATCAGGGATTTGGGCTCAGCAGGACCCTGAGAAGCCTGATCCATCTGTTTCCCTGGGCAGTATTTGAAGATGGCAGTATTGGTTCTCCAGAGAATATGGAGTCACAAGAAATATCAAGTCAGAGAATATTTGAGTGGAATGATTTCATATGCCTCTCTTAATTACAGATTTCTTTTAATGCTTTTAAAAACAAGCTCCTGAGTGATATAGCATTGGATGATATTAGCTTAACATACGGGATTTGCAATGTGAGTCTCTATCCAGAACCAACTTTGGTCCCAACTCCTCCACCAGAACTTCCTAGTAAGTAACCTTAACATGTATTTTCCCTAATGAAACCTTTAATATTTTCAAGTAGATCACTCTTTGACTTACTTTTTTTATCTCAAACTGGTAATTTTTCACTGGAAATTGAAGACTTTTAAAATATAAGTATAATGGAAGCCAGCAAAATATTAATGTTATATGCATAAGCTCATAATTAAAATCACAACTACATTGTTATACATCATACTCATGATAATTTTAGTACCTTTTTATTTTTGAAAAGAATGAAAGTGCTAATTTTCATTTTGTTTTCACTAGAATACAAGCTGACACTCTATTGTCCATGTGATATGTGGCATGGCCTGTAGTCTTTTGGGAAGAAGATTTAAAATTTTCATAGCCTTCTTAGATGTTAAGATCTCAAAGGAAGTTTGGTTAAGCCTGAAACCCACCAAGCAACTTTCCAAAACAATTTAATAATAATGATTGGGCCAGGACTTTGAATATACAGACCTAGGTCACACAAAAGATTTTTTTCCTGAAACGGTGACTGTATGTCTTCCAATGTGCTCTCTTCATGGAACCAATAATTATTGCAGTTGAGCAGTGACCAGGCTTCCTGGTGTCTTATGGGGTCTTTTAACTCAAAAGAATAAAATAAAGCTTGTGTCTACCTTTGTTCTTAAGTCAAAATGGAAACACGACATCTCAGAGCCAAAGGGACATCACCAAAAATCATATCCATGTCAAAAGAGATAATGACTTCATATCATCTTCAAACTATAAGACTTGACAGGAGAAAAATTAATAAGAAATAAAATTAAGCACCCATTATCCCTTTATTAGGATGTTTTCACTGAATTGCAGTTTTAATGTAAAAACCTCTTTTGTGTTTGGAGTATGGTGTTTGGAAGCTGATCTGGCTCTACAGCTTTGCTTCTATCAAATCTTGGGAATTTTTTTTTTCTGTCATGGAGCTGAGCTTTCCCCCAGTTCTTATTTCCTTCCAAGCACACTTGAAACTTTGCTCATATTCACATCAGCAAATCAATTTGGTGAAACTGTCCAAATTTTGTTTTGCTTCCAAAACTATATATTTTCCTGCTTTTCAATCTTTAAGTTAAAAAAAAATCAGACTTTTTAGATAAGTGGTGTTAACAACTCAAAAATTGTAAAGACAAATGACTGGTGTTTGAGAACAAATAATGAATAAGCTGCTGTTCAGCTGAGCATAGCATTTACATTGTCATACTAGTCTCATGAGACCATATGGAAAGTGTACTAACATCTCACCAAATGGCTGATTTATAATTACTGTCTTGTGTATTAACATGTTTAGGTGCTCATAAGAGTTATACATAAATTCCTCAATATTTTAAACACTCATTCAAATTTTATAAATATCTACCATGTACAAAGTATCACGTAAGATGTAAGCCGTAGCCATAGCCATTGATACATGGAAAAATAAATAAATATTATTCATATAAATAAATATTTAAAGCAATATATAATTATGTGTCCCTAAAAGTAAAAAATAGGAGAGGTAAGTAATAGAGGGTTTTGCAGAAGTGAGTGTGAACTGGAGAAGGTTTTAAAGCAATATTAAGATTAAGAGACAGAATGACATTCATAAAATTGAAACAAAAGCAAGAAGGCTCCATGCGTTCTCACTTAATAATATTGACCACAAACTTGCGGCAAGAAGTGAAATTCTTTACACTAAGCTCTGGTTCTAATTTACCTTTGCTTCATGAGTGTCTGACTCATTCTTAATGTTACTCAAATAGATTATGAATAAATATTAGATGTTATTAGATATGAACTAAGCATCTCTTTTTCTCTCTTTCGCTCTCTTGCTCACTCTCTCTGTTCTCTCTCTCTCTCTCTCTCTCTCTCTCTCTCTCTCTCTCTCTCTCTCTCTTAATTTTGTCTGTGTTTTTCTCTTGGTGACACAAACACTTTTGCCAAACAGAAGTCTGATACAAGAACTAAAGTTTGAAAATGATGATAGGTATTGGAGTGAAGAAAATATCAACATGAACAGAGTAATTTGGGCTTTGTAGCATTGTTTTAAAATTATTGATATTATTTTGTACATAATATCATACATATAAATAAAACATTTTATATTATTTCCTATTTTAAATTTTTTCTATATAATCCATAAAGTCTTCTTATTTATTCCAGTCAGAAAGAAAGATAATGACTAAATGTTAAGGAAGTATGATATTTCTGCATATTTTAACAATAGGGAAATTATAATGATAGAATAACCCACCTGATTTCAATATATAAACTTCAAAATATTCCCAGACTATATTTTTCCCAATTTGCAAATGGTTCACTTCAAGGCAATATTTAGCACAGCAGAAAATGTTAATTACTGTCGAATGCATTCTGAACAATTTCATTCTAATGCCATTTGCGATTGGTTCAGTGAAATTCTTATTTGAACAGAGCTTTCTTGGTTGCAGATCACTGATTTATTTAAGCAGAAATAAAAGGAAACCTTGGCTGACTGGCTAATAGCCTTTCTTTGGCTCTTATTGTGCATTTAAATAAAAAAAATAACCCCTAGAAAAGATCGGTTTCCTCCCTTGTTTCTAGAGATCCACATTGTGCTTAGTTTGGGGAAATGTACATTGTTTTCTTAAGTACAGGAATTCTTCCATTTTATAGCTTCAATCATGCTAAGATTGTTACCCTGTGTCAGTGGCACAAATAATTTATATGCAGGGACTGTATTGAAAACTCTTTAAAAAGTAATTTTTTTTCTACAAATACCGTGCCTATTTGCAGCACAACTGGAATGATTCATGACATGACACCTACTAAATAGAATTGGTATCTACAAAATGAAATCCACCGTTTAATCTCCTGACTTGTTTCTGTGGCTATTAAAGTAATAAAGAAAAAAAAAGGACAAACACTAGTTTTAGCTATTTTATTTCTGAAGTTTTGCTCTGTTAGTTTATTACGAGACCATTTTTCATTTCCAAAGACAAAATAAAAGCTAATTTGTAAAGTTTTATAGGCATGACATTGTACTTAGTGCTAAATAATCTAACTTTAGTTCTTCATGTAGAAATGAATCAGTACCTATATACCTCTCTTGTAATTGATGGCCATATTCCAGGAGAACTTCTCCCTTTTATATTATTAGTGTGATTTGATATTGAAACCTCTAGCAAATGACATTGTTTATTCATTTACTTGTGTATCAGTGTATTTTTTGGTTATTTTATTTTTTCATCTTTTTTACCTTTAAAACTAATAGCCTATTTATTAGAGCTACCTTTGGCTATATTGTTGTTGATTACAAATTTAATTTAAAACACAAAACATGAACATTTCAGTTTATTGTCATACATTCAATAAAATATTGCCATCATGCTGGGCACTATAACCTGTTAATAGAAATATAGATTTTCATAAACTGAGCACAGATTTTGATAAAATGTTTTATATTACAAGCTAAACGTCTCAAATATTTTCTGTAATATTGCTGTATGGCTCTGTATCACTGTGATAGTGATGTTTGTTTTCCCAAATATCTTTCATTTGAACCCTCTTATTATAAATGAAGCTGGTCTCTCCTCCTTTACATTTCATAGTAAATGTGTCCACATTAACACATTATCTCAGAGATGTCAGAAGCCCCTATTGGCAAAGTAAGAAATCAATAAGAATACAAATCTTTACAAGAACAGCTCCAAGAAAAAGAAAGATGGAAGAGTTTAACAACTGTAAATGAATAGAGTTCCCTGTAACAGGCAGGTTATTTAAGTCTCTTCACTGGGTGGAAATGGTTTAATCTAATAGCACAGCATGACTGTGATATCCCGAATTACATTGCAGGAGTCTTTGGCTCCTCTATTAAGAAGCACATGCTACGTTTCCACTATGGCAACGCTACCATTAAAATAGTGTCAGCAGATGCATAGTGGCTGAAAGTGCTTTTGTCGGTTCCTTACAGAGCAACTGATATTTTTCATCAAGTCAAGGAGCAGAGATATATTTCACTAGTTTTTTATATAAAGTTATATTGGAAATGCATTTCAAGAAGTACTTCTTAAGTATTTTAAAGCAGTGAATTTTCGAAGACTTCTTTTTAGTGGAGAAATGCTATGTAAACTGCCTCCCTTGACAGGTTTAATAGTTACACTTGACAACATTTGGGTTCTGCTTGTGTGTTTATTAAAGTTCTGTTGCTGGTGAAAATGAGCCCTTTGAAGCATCAAGAGAAAAGATTATCCTAGTTTATTAAGGTTGATATTTGATTCCCTTGGCCTCCTTTCTTATATTAATAACTAGCTAAGTACACTAACACTACCTACTTACCTACATATAATATACTGTTAAGTGTTTAATTATGTAAAACTTCAATACATTCTCTAAAATGTCAGCAAGTAGGAGTAGCTGATTTTGAAATTTTTCTGTTCCTTGAAGAGAAAGTGAGAATGATTATTAAAATTCAACAACAACAAACAAAACGAAAACAAAAAACTTTACCGGTCACACTGGCCATGGCTAAACCTGTGAAGTATGAAGACCTGCTTTTCCCCAGTCTTCAATATGTAGTGTTATTTTGTCCCTGCAGTTCAACGTTTCCTTCCCTATGAGTTTCATTGAGAGTTGAAGGAAGCATTCATGGCACTTAGAATTATTAAGGTTAAATAAGTGCGAGTTAAGTGGTTGTGGTAGATTCATCTATAGAAGTCTTTGCAAGACTATTCGTCACAAAAACAAGAGAGGAACAGCTGTTGTGGGAGAATACGATTCTCTTTGCCTCTCTCTCACCCTTTCCAAGGGAGAACTTGCCCTTATTCTCATTATCACTTTCTATGGCTCAAATGTCTTCTTCAGCACCCTCTATACAGTGCTTTCCTCCCTCCTGATCCATCCATGATTGATCTTATTTCTCAGTGCTTTCATTAACGTTCCTTTCTCCTCTCCTTCTGTCTATACCCATCAAGAATATGTCATATACTCGTCGAGTGCCATTTATTGAGATTCAGTCTAAACCCTGCCTGTGGCTCAGACCAGATGGTCAAAATGCTTTAGAGTTTAATCAACCCAATAGGAGATAGTAACGTGCTGTGGGATGAGTTTATGATTAACTGAGTTGGAGTTTTGACTTTGACACGAACTGAATGTGTACAGTGTTAGTTAGCAAGTAATGGACTACTTACAATGCCCAAATTGTCTGTTTAAGATAGAAATATAATAATAATAATATAATAATAATAATTATCTAATCTGCAAGTATGTATATGCTTACTTGAAAACTAGCACTGAATATGCCAAGTAATGCATAGACACATTTTATAAATTATGTTTGATTTTTAAAACAACCCTGAAAAATTTTAATATATAACTCTTTTATATATATGAGAAAACCAAGTCTCAAACAGAGAAATAATTAATTCAAAGTGACTATTTTAATCCACTAATTCGAATACATCTTCCTTTTATACACCATGTTGTTTCCTCAAATGAGAAAATGCTTATGGAAACACTTTGCAGAAGATAACTTTTTGTAAGAGATTTTATTATTCTTGCTAAGCTCATCTCGGTCCAGACAAGCCTGGCCCAGGAAGCCATATAAGGTAGACCACACCCTGCCACCCTGCCACCCTGCAAACAGGATAAGTTGGCAATGATACTTCTCTCAGGCCAAAGCAACTGCCTCTCTGCCCCATCAGCTACATCCTGTATTCAAATCTAAGAGGTTTATTACATACAAATGTGGAAGGTGCGCATGACTTTCATAGGATCTACATAAATAAGGCCAATTATATGTAAATAGGGATCAAAGAAGAGGGTAAGACTGAGGCATTGCCATAGGCGTAGAGACATTTACTTATCCCTCTTATAATCTGATTCCTTTCTTATTGGGAGTAAATAATTCCATTAGAGAGTCTGCTTTAATAATAGGGAATATATATTCTTATTTTAGTTTTCCATATTCTTCAAATTAGGTTACCTTTATTCTTTTGATCTTAAATGTAACATAATAATAAAAACAAGAATTAGGACACTAATAGTAATTTATGAATTTTTACATTTATAATTTTCTTCTAATAAGCAAGAAAATAAAAATACAAAGTATACTAAGAATTTAATAAATTTAATATACCTACTTAAAGTATCATACTTTTAACTAGAAGGTCTCTGCTTGATTTTGCTAATACATTTGCATTAATCTCTGTCCTAACTGGACTCCTGGACAATGTTGGGTACAGATCACTCTGACAATTATTCAGCAAGTGAAGTTTCCATTTATCTCTCTTTCCTGACAGTCAAATGCCTTAATAAACAGGATGGTGAATCTTCTCTTCTACCAAAAAAAAAAAAAAAAAAAATACAGTTTGAGAAAAAAGAAAGTGGGGGGAAAAGCAAGAAATGGCAAGATTAGTGATTTACTAGCTAGCTTTTTTTCATAAGAGAGTGGCAGATATAAAATTCATTCTTCTATAATCTTTTTCTTTTTTACTACAGAGAATTGATACCTTATTCACACAGCCTATTTATAAAATATGTTCAGCAAAAAATGTCTCCTTGTCCAAGTTATTTTAGAAAATGCTACGCACGATTATGCCCTTTTGGAGATTCACAGAGAAGAATGGAATCATTTATGTTTTGAGATGTTCTTCAGTATAGAGACCTATTTACCTGTGTTTTCTTTTACTTAAGTTGCAAGACTTTCCCATCCACAAACTAAAATTTATTTGTCAAAATCAAGAAATGTAATCAGAGATTTTCTAGCAACTAGTACTATCTCTCTGAAATCATTATGTTGCTAATGATTTTTATTGTTTTTCTTTACAGCAGACTGTGGAGGACCTTTTGAACTGTGGGAGCCAAATACAACATTTACTTCTATGAATTTTCCAGACAACTACCCTAATCAGGCTTTCTGTGAGTCATTTCTTCAGACTATAAGAAGCAATTGCATATTTCAAAGTTTCCCCTTGGCACAACTAAGTAGATTACAAATTTGTTATATATGGATACATCTACCACATTTATGAGATTGCTTAATATAACAATAACAAGAATAAATTACTATTTTAAGCAATTATTTCAGGTCAAACACTGTATTAGTGCTTAATCTACATTATTTCAGTCAATTCTCACAATAATTCTTTGAAGCAAGTGCTATTATTATAATTCTCAAATTTAAAATTTGAATAAAACAAGTAAATGAAAAAGTTAGTCTTATTCCAGACACTACTCTCTTAACCACTCTTTTTGATTATACATAAATGCCTATGATAAATATAACAAGTTTGCAGTTTTGTATAATAAATAGAGTGAAAAGTATAAACGGCAAAGAGCCAATTGTGACATCTGCACCTTTTATAAATATAGACTGGAGTCAATAAAGCAGCTAGAATGATGTGATTAGATTCCCAGTATGAAAGATGAAATAATAAAAAGAACCACTAAAAAAAAGAAATCTAAATCTAATGAGAAGATGAGTTAACTAGAAGTGCACAAAGCCCATCTCTAGATTATTATTCCTAAAGAGAGAAGCTCATTAGAGTAGAGACTGTTTTAAAGATGCAGATTCCCAGTCCATCCTACAAAGATTCCACTTTGGTCTGGGAAACAGACATGTTTTTCCTGTGGCCACACCTGGTTAGCACCGTGGATCTGACGGGAGACTTCTACCAGTGAAAGAGGATCTGAAGGGAGACTTCTATCAGTGAAAGAGACTCCCCGAGGACAGTGAAAAATGTGTTGTTAGAACCTGTCAACTTTTCCTACTTCAAATTATCCAGGGATAAGTATCATTTTCATAGAATAAGAGAATCTTTATTATAGGAAGATATCTGATTCAAAAAAATAAACAGCCATTAATCTAATTTGACTTGCTTGGGGAACCGATATCATCATCTCCACTTCACATTGAAGACATTTTTTAAACATACCCCTTGTACAAAGTAATAATGATTTAAAAAGTCTGAAAACCAGCAGAACACTGAAAGAACAATTTGGAGATATTTATTACATTTATTGATTCATTCAGCAAGCATATATTGAGCACTATATTTGTTAGGCACTGAAGTAAGTAAATGAGGAACATACATAATTCAGTCTAGATGAAGTTTTAGATACGTTGTCAGGCATTACAAAGTGTCCACAGTACTGTTATCATAAGGACAAACAGAATGCTGTGGAAAGACATGAGAGGTATGTCACACACAAAGTTCAGAGGTTAAGAGATATGATTTTTTTCTTGACTCTCCAAGAAAAATTAAGAAGTGCTAACAAATAAGTTGAGGTGTGGAAGAATTTCACAGCATGTCAAGCAATTTGGATTTTATTCTGAGAGCACTGGGGAGACTTCAAACGGTTTACATGAAAATAATGATAAAATCAAGCTTGCATTTTAGATGAATCCATCTGGCTTGTAGGATCAGAGATTGATGGCAAAGAAAGAGAGCCATCAGCATCACCAATTAGGAAATGAAAAATAACAGTGGCTTACACTCAATAGTGGCAAAAGAGACTCAGAAGTAAATGAGATCAAGGGGTGTAGGAGGTAGTATTAGCTGCCCTGGGTGATGGATTAACTGTGATAGGAGAGAGGAGGTCAAGGAAGATGCAGAGGTTTCTGGTGTAGACAACTCTGAGTGGATGATTAGTGGTGTCATTTACTGAGATAGGAAGAATAAGAAGAGAAATGAGCTTAGGAAGGAGATAATTCTGTCTCCTATTTATTATATGTTGAGTTTGAGATACATACATCCATACACAATAAATAATTGGATAAATTTATCTACTCAAAGACTAAATGAAGAAAATAAGACTTGAGAGTCATTACCATGTCGATGAAATACTCTTCCCTACGAGTGAATGAGAACACATACAGAATGAGGAAAGGCCCTAAGAGAAAACCTAAAGAATAAATTGTTTAAGGAATCAATACAACACAAGAAGTGTTTATTGGTACTAAAGCTGGTAATTCTTTTTGTTTGTTTTGTTTTTCAAAATGAACTACTAGTAAACATGTTTAAATATGGCAAAATTACTTAAAGAAATAGAAAAGTTTTCTTGCCCTACAAGTTGCATTTTAATCACCTCATTTTCCTTTCAATTGAATCATGGAAAATAAAAATAGAGTTCTAATATATTTGTAGGAGCAAAGTACTATTTGTAAGTTTTGATTAAAGTATTCCATCTTATATAAAATAACACAAAGTTACAGTAAATCATTTCAAATTTTACTGAAACCTTACTATAAATATTCATGACTAGAACAATGTATTTTCACACAAACACACACACACACACCAAAAAGAAAAAGAAAAAACAGTGTGGGGGATTGATTTTCATAAAGTGGAGAAAAAAATCTCCACTCAAGAGAGTGAACCTTTTAAAAATATATAAAGAAATGTGTTCTAAAATAAGTGTTGTTATTTATTACTTTGAAGGTGTTTGGAATTTAAATGCACAAACTGGAAAGAATATACAACTTCATTTTCAAAAATTTGACTTAGAAAATATTGCAGATGTAGTTGAAATCAGAGATGGTGGAGGGGATGATTCCTTGCTCTTAGGTAAGTCTGCAGTTTAAATATTGTGAAGGTAATATGGCTGAAGACACTGGACAGGGGGAGAGAGTATTTCTCAATAATTATAATCATTCTTTTACAACTAACAAACAGTAGAGTAGCATGTCGTATTTTATGTGAAGCTTTTAATTTGGGGGGGGATATTACAAGGGTGATAGAATAATGTTCTTCTTGAGCATTTGTGGCAATATTTTTGAGTCAACAGTTTCTACTAGCTGGGGTTAACTCCCTGCAATAGCATTACACCTTAGAGACTAAGAGCTAAAGACAATTGTTATGCAGCTTTTTATCCATTCTTTGTGCATCAGGTGACAGACAGTAGCTATTAAATCAAGTTCTATTTCCTATCACACTAACAAAACAAATGTTGTTATGCAAAAATTTTAGTAATTTTTATTTTGTATTTTATTATTTTGATTGTCTATATCTCTAGTACTATCTGCTTCTATCTGCTTCTAATGAGTATCTGAGAATGATTCAAAAATTGCCCAAAGATGATTTTCCCCCATAATCTATTGATCATTAATTTTTTAAATAAACATAAGAAAAATGTACTATTTTAGAGGAGATTAGTGTACTTAGATTATAAAATATATGTAAACAATAAAAAATATTTGTCAAGTATAATAGCTAATATCCTATTTAACTACCAATTTTAAAGACATAGATTAAAGTATGAACATACATAAAGGGTCAACTGGAATGCATGAATAACACACTTTGTAAGTAAAGGCATTTTATCTAACTATACTCTGGGCTCATATTAGCCAGTTCTTATAAAATCTGGCCTGATGAAATCAGACTG
The DNA here is from genome assembly GCF_987537825.1 of Furipterus horrens. Classification (NCBI taxonomy): domain Eukaryota; kingdom Metazoa; phylum Chordata; class Mammalia; order Chiroptera; family Furipteridae; genus Furipterus; species Furipterus horrens. The sequence goes on from NW_028327171.1 coordinate 18,261,561, forward strand.
CAATCATATGAACAGTGTGAATGGGTGAAGACTGCAGAGAGCGCTTTCCTAGCACTGAAGGACAGAATGGTGGAGAGCAATCTCCAGCCATACTAATCCATCACCCATTGTGAGGGTTTCTTCAGCAAAATCTCACGGAGTTCTAGACTATGAACTTCCTGTGAGAGGATTTTGAGAGCCACACACAGTACAAATATACAATGAACGAATCAGTGAGGCCAAGGTTAGTGCTAAAAAGAACTGGGCAACTTCAAATTTGTTTTTTTTTTGTGTGTGTGTACAATTATAAAAACATTTTGGGTGGTTTTACGATTTGGGGGTTACATTGTCCTTCTAATGAAAACTTCAGTGTTCTCCTGATCTAGGAAAAATCATTTATTATCATTTCATCTGTTTTATTTACATAAATCATTGAAAAGTAAATAAGAATTCTGAAAAGATTTCAAAATCATAATTTTCTAATTTGTAGGCAAAAATATTTTTTGGAAAAGAATTGCTTTCAGAGATTCCAAAATATAAATTACTTAATAACATGAATATATTTTTAATTAGCTTGAGCCTCTACTGTTTAGTAAATAAAATTTCATTGTTTATGCAACCCCTAAAACCCAGAGGTGAGTGGAAAAATAATTTGAAAACCATCATTTAAGTTTATGTAATCTGTTTCTAATTAATCTATTCTTCAGATTAGGTTAATGATTCAACTCTCAAAAAAAAAAAAAAAAACTCAAAATCTTTGGACAAAACTATTAAGGAAGATTATAATCTTCATTGTTTTATAATGGTCTTTAGAAGCAGCCAAATAATCATTTTTCTAAGACAACATGAGCTTGAATAATAGTGGTGCTAATCAGCCAGATAATGTTATGAGTAATTCATCATTAAATTACAGAACCACAGAAACCTCAAGTAATATTAGAAACGATCAGTAGAGAAGCTGGCTTCCAAGAAGCAATGCCCAAAATGTAAACGAATGTACACATTGCATGAAACTGAGAAAAAGGGTATATTTTTTCCTAGATCCTAAGGCTCATCTCACTGATTCTCTTGTTTTCCTTCGGAACAGCTGTGTACACAGGGTCCGGTCCAGTAAAGGATGTGTTCTCAGCCACCAACAGAATGACTGTGCTTTTCATCACCAACACTCAATTGACAAAAGGAGGATTTAAAGCCAACTTTACTACTGGCTATCGCTTGGGGATTCCAGGTAAGTATACTCGGGATTTTCTGTTGCATTGTAACTTTCGGAGCAAACTGGTAAAAGCATATAGGACTTGAAGGCCTAAATACGTTTCAGTGTCTGCATTCTAAAACACTCATTTTTCTTCATCCTAACAAAGATTTCCTTCCTCCCTTTACATGTCTTTAACCACTACTTGAATTTGTTCACAGAGGAATCCAGAACATTTTTCAACAGCTCTATTTGCACTTCTCTGGTGTATGAACAGCCATGAATTTTATTCACTGAAGCCGTTTTAAACATTAAAGTGGGGTTTGGCACTGTGAGGAAGGAGGACTGTCTGTCACATTCCCTTTGCCAAGAGCATTTTTAGAGAACAGCAGGGAGACAGTCAAGTGAGCTGTTTGAATGCCAACAACATCCAATTAAAATATTAACATCATTAACTTCTTAGAGACAAGCAGGGTAAAGCCAGTTGTATGAAGGCTGAAGGAATTTGATGCTGATTTTTGCTGGTATGCACAACCTTCTTACCTCATTTTTTATTATATCCATAGCATAATTAGCAATTAGCAAGGGGGAAACAAAATTGTTTCCTGTCTGTTCATCATGGGTACACCTGTATCTTTTTATCCATCTATGATACAACTGTCTGCATTCAACAATCTACCGAGAACGTTTTCTCACTTGCTACTCCTCTTGGACTATGATTTTTCTCATGCTACTGCCCACAACTGGGCTTCTCTCTAGGTGCAAATATGTCAGGAAGACAGAATACAAGATACTTCCTCCATCTATCTTTCCCTTCCTTGGGAGATTGTGGTCAGTTTCTCTTTAGTCAAAATGTCTAGAAAAGAGGAAGGGTTGGAGCTTTGATCCTCATCTGACCTACTATCTAATCCCAGTTCCATTTGTGCAAATACTTGTTCCTCCACTCCCAACTGGCTTAGACTTTAACTGCATCACAGAAAGTAGTAAGCTATCAGCTTTATAGCAAACATGGAAGACGACCTGTATCCTATCTACCCTCACCCTGAAGAGAAGCCACAACAATTGTGAGAGTCTGCAATGGGTGTGCAGGAAAAAGACAAAGCTGCTGTTTGAAAATAATAGGAATTTCCAAAGGAAAAAGAAAACAATCAAAACTAACAGCAAAGTCTTACCGTTGGCTGTAAAACATGAATAAGCACGAATCAGTGTTATAACTTCCTTGTTTAAATTTTTAAATTTCAAGAGGAACATTTTGGGTCAAATTTCTAAGCAAGAAAATATCATTCTTGAAGGTTTTAAAAATTGGGCAAGCTTTATATTTTGCTCATTTCATGATGATCATTTAAACACAGTAGAATCATATTTATAAGTTTTTGAGGAGAAACTGCTGTAATAAAAAATGTATAGACATCACTATGATTCATATTTGAATGCAGTGGAATTATGTGCTCCATTCTCCAAAGTATTTTAAAATAAAGCAAGCAAATACCTAACACCTATTCTACTAGAGGTGGGAGCCCCCCAGCTTTTTTCTAAGGATAATGTCATGGAAAAACTTTTGAAGGAAGTATCATATTTTTAAAGAAATAGAGATGCACATTAAAACCAGCTGAACTATAAAAACTAATAGCTCTAACCACTAAGGGAGTAAATTTATTCATAAATCCAAACAATTGAAGTGATTATTGGACATTGTATCACCTGCAAAAAAGAAAACCTATTAAAATTTTAGAGAAAAGGTACCTCTTTAAACTGATATTTTAAATTGTAAATGAGAGAGGAAAGAAGTGGGAAAATAATAGGTTGTGAAAAAGCAGACAGCAACAAATTTCTTCCATTAAAAATATTACAGTTACAGGTTCTTACCAGAGTCTTCTAATAAGATAACGACAACATCAAAGATTTTGAAAAAATATAAAAGCATTTTCTATTCAAGATAAAAGCCAGAAAAGCATAATCTGTTGCTTCCAACACAAAACATATACCAGATTTATTGTGTAAGGTTGCTTAGATTAGTTTGCCCTTTGGCTAGGTTTCAACTACTATGCTGATGTTATTTAAGAAATAAATCATTTAGAGAAAATTCCCTGATTGTGGTTAGAGTGGACTCTTCCGTGACCATCGCTGCATCCTCCTGGACACAGGACAGATGCTGCTGGGGAGCAGAAAATTGAGTGATTGAGTCATGATTGGCACAGCCTTCTCCAAGAGAGATTTTTAACACCAAAATACTGAAAAGCAATTATAGAATCAGGGAATTGGCAGTGGAAGATAATCAGGATGGTAATGGAATGAGAGGATGGGCACACATTTCTGTTTATATTGGTGCTCTGCTTTGATGGTCATTTCGGAAAAGGTATAAAAGAGATATCATAAATGTTCAGCATTTATATGCTTCACTTATCTTCGGAGATATTATGGGAACAACTTTCAAAGCCTTTAATAGAAACGTAAAAGAATTATATAACATATATTTGTATCTTTTTTTTTTAACCTTATTCTTAACATTTCCAGTCACATTCCACTGAAATGTATGAAATACAGATTTTAAATAGAATATATAAACACAAACACATGTATACCTAGTTTAAAGCCTTCTGTTTTCTAAAAGAAAATTAATACTAGAAAGATAAAATATAAAGTTAGTAAAAATGTTAATGTTTGCCTGTAGAATACTTAGTTTTCTGTGCCCATTTATCATCTTACTAATCTGGTTAAAATATGTGTTTGTGAAACAAATTGATAATTACATTTCAAGAACATCCTTAATAGTATTACATTTGATATATGTAACCTACTTCTCTCATGAGGCAAAGATTTGTAGAAATAACCAACAGGCCATGTCTTCCTTAAAATATCTTTTCATTAAGATAACTAAGAATTGGGTTGAAGAGATATAGAATTTTTCAAACTTGAAACTAAAGTACACAGATAACTCCAATTATTGTTGTAAGATGCCCGAAGGAATGGATTAAGTATGATTTATTGTTGTTTATATGGTTATCTGGAAGGAAAAGGAATCCAGCTGCACCTGTAAGTAAGAATTTGAACTTAAAATTATCAGTTTAAAGAATGATTTTTACATGTTACTATTTTTGCTGTTAAGAATACTATTTATTGAGCGTTCAATGTATTCATATTCACATACTACCTGCGTTTTAATTTTTTAATTATATTTTATTGATTATGCTATTACAGTAGTCCCAATTTTTCCCTTTTGCTCCCTCCACCCAGTACCCCCCACTCCCTCAGGCAATCCCCCCGCCATTGTTCTTGCCTATCGGTCATGCATATAGGTTTTTTAGCTACTTCATTTCCTATACTGTACATTTTAATTTTTTAACTTACTTTCATGGTACACCTAAGATATAATAACAGTTGTTCCCATTTGAGAGTCAAGAAAACTGATTCTCAGAAAAATTAATTATTTGTCTAAGGTCAAAAATAAGTAAAAGGAAACAGCTAAATTACAGATCAAACCAATGTCAAATGATTACTAAACCCATGGCTTAACCATGATTCAAATTCAAATAATAAATTTTAACAGCATAAAGATAATAGAATCAATGTCTATTTTTTCAAATCAATAGTTATCATCATCTAGTGAATTGCCTAACTGAAAAATGTATTTCTTTAAATCGTACTTTTAAAGATTGCTTTATATGTGTCAACTCTATTATTAGGGTTTATATCAATTTTTTTCATCTTTATTGTATTTTTTTCCATTGCCATTTAGTTCCCTTAAATGCCCCTCCCCCCAGCATATACTGATTTTTGAAGCATGTCATTCATTTAACATAAATCAATTCTCTTAACATTTAACAAATATCTAAAGATTTTCTACTTTGTACCTAACATTTTATCAAACCCTGGGCGTGTAAATGAAGAAACAAGGCATTATGGGTATTGCCACTAATATACTGCATATTCAATTTAGAGAATGAACTAAATGAGAATATAAACCAAAAAAGTTTTATTTTTCTTCATCTACTTTATTTAAAATCTCTCTTTATACCCCTGAATATTTCAGGCCGATCTCTTCCCTTTGGCAGTTATTTCAGAGGCATTAAATTTTCTTAACTGGGTAGTTAAGTCTCATTTTTAGATATTAAAATGTACTGTGAAACATAGCATCAAACTTTAATATCATCTAATTCAAAGGTTTTCTGTTTGTTTTTTTAATCTTTGAACTCAGGCACAAACCTGAGTCCAATAACTTAAGGTAGAGGAGGATAGATACATTGTCTTAGACTCATATTGTCTCATTTTTCACTTTCTTTTCCTTCTATCTTTCCATAAATATCTCCAGTATTGGGGGAGAGGCAGACAGGAAACAAAAATCTATCATCTATGTTTTTCTTTTGATTAACAGTAGCTTCCAGCCAAATGCAGGCTCATTTGTAGTACAAAGTTGTGGGGTTTTGGGAGCATTCCTCTCCCCCTCAACAATCCACATTCTTTTCCAAAGGACTACTTCACTATAGGCATGGGTGATAGTCTTCCTAGATGGTTCTTTATAACGCAACTCAGCTTCTAGTCCCTCGATCAAGCCCGATCCCTCTACTTCTTTGTGCCAGATCCTGCTTGCCTGTCAGGCAGCTCTCACTCAATTATAATTCCCAGTGCCCATTGGCTAACTGGAAAGCCATGCACTCCCCTATGCATAGACAAATGCAGGTTGTTCCCACTAGCCCTATCCATCAGCAGGGGTAGTTCATCCAACTTTATGACTTCTGAATTCATTACACAGGAAGTGAACATCAATCTTGATTTATACAGCTTTCTATCCACAAAATTAGGAAACTGAAGTCACCATCTCCTTCGAAATTTTTCATTAGACTTCAGTGTCATCTGATATTTTTCAAGAGTGGGTCATGAAATCAAATTATTTGTTTTTGACCAGCATTCTTTGTTATGGAATGGGATGGGATGGAGATAGTGGGAAGGGTTGAGGCAGATTGGAATGGAGCAAAGCAAAACAGAGTAGAATAGAGCTGAATAAATATGTTATATTTAGTAACACACACACACAAACATACACATAACATGTTACTGTCCTGAAGTACAGTTTAATATCTATTTCTTACTATAGTCAACAGTCAAAAAAAAACAAAAAACAAAAAAAACCTGAAAACCCCTGAAGTAGTCCCATGGAAACCCCAGCACTTGTGATTCTGCCATATAATAAACTTTCAGTTGGGAAGCTGTCTTGAGGCACCCCTCACTTGTGCTAGATGGCACCATTTCCCCCTTCTACTTGAAAGCACTCCTCTTCAAGAATTCTATGTAGTCTAGACTTTCAGTCAAGATGGAGGCATAAGTAGACACACTTCACCTTCTTGCATAACCATAGAAAGAATTACAACCAGACATCAAAACAAATAACAACCAGAACCATCAGAAAATCGAGCTATATGGATGTCCAAAAACCAAAGATTTAAAGAAACCACATTTATCCAGACACATAGGAGGGGTGGAGTCATGGAGATGGGGCAGAGAGAAAGTGTGGCATGGACAAGTGACAGCAGTGGCAGCAGAAGAGAAGGTCCCACACTCATGTATAGTAGATAAAAAATCAGGACGGATACCTTGGGAGTGAGTGATCTCAGCCCCAAGCCACACCACACACCCAGGATTCCAGCACCAGAAAGATAAACTCTCATTACCTCTAGTTTTAAAACCCAGTGAGGGTTGGCACAGCAGAAGAAACAGCTGGATTTTCATCTCTTAAAGTGCTCAAATGGGGTGGCAGATGAAGCTGCTGAATTTTTGCCATTTAAATGGCCCATAAGGTCTTAGAACAACCACAAACCCAAGGGCAGCAACTGGAAGGGTGCCAATAGCACATGGGGAGTGGGTGAAATGGCTGGAAATTGGGTGAGTGCCAGGCAAATTACCAGAAGCCACGTAGTGGCATTGTCCTCTCTCCTAGCCCCCACCACAAACAGAACCACAAAGTGATGAAGCAAGTGGCCCTACCCTAGCAATTACCTAAGGCCCTGCCCCACACAATTTACAGGTGTCTTTGCTACATAGGCCACACTACTAAGACAGGGAGTAAGGGCCTCTCTACCTAATACACAGGGAGGCTGCCAAATTGAGGAGGTAAAGAAATTATGGCCCAAATGAAAGAACAAAACAGAACAAAACCCTAGAAAAAGAACTAAACAAAAGAGAGATAACCAACTTATCAGATGCAGAGTTCAAAACACTGGTTATAAGAATGCTCAGAGAACTTATAGACTACAGCAATAAAATAAAAGAAGAAATGAAGGTTATATAAAGTGAAATGAAGAAAAATATACAGGGAACCAACTGTTAGTGAAGGAAAGGAAACCAGGATTCAAATCAATGTATTGGGACAAAAGGAAGAAATAAACATTCAACCAAAACAGAAAAAGAAACAAAATGCAAAAAATGAGGAGAAAATTAGGAACCTCTGGGACAACTTTAAATATACAAACATCTGAATCATAGGGATGCCAAGGGAGACAAAAAAGAGAAAGAAATTGAAAATTTGTTTGAAAAAATAATAAAAGAAAACTTCCTTAATTTGGCAAAGAAAAAGGACAGATGAGTCCAGGAATCACAGAGAGTCCCAAACAAGCTGGACCCAAAGAGGACCACACCAAGACACATCATAATGCCAAAAGTTAAAGATGAAGAAAGAATCTCAAAAGCAGCAAGATAAAACAAGGGAATTAACTACAAAGGAGTTCCCATAAGACTACCAACTGATTTCTCAAAAGAAACTTTTCAGGCAAGAAGGGGTTAGCAAGAAGAATTCAAAGTGATGAAAAGCAAGGACCTACAACGTAGAGTACTCTATACAGCAAAGCTATCATTTAGAATGGAAGGGTAGATAAAATGCTTTCCAGACCAGGTAAAGTTAAAGGAGTTCATCATCTCCAAACCATTATTACATGAAATGTTAAAGGGAGTTATTTAAGAAAAAAAAGATCAAAATTATGAACATTAAAATGACAACAAACTCACAACTATCAACAACTAGATCTAAAGAAATTAAAACAAACCAAGGAAACAACCAGGACAGGAACAGAATTATAAATATAGAGATCATTTGGAGGGTTACCAGCTGGGAGGGGGAAGGAGAAGAATAGGGAAGTGGTGCAGGGATTGAGAAGCATAATTGGTAGGAACAAAATAGACAGGGGTACATTAAGAATAGTCAAGTAAATGGGGAAGCCAAAGAACTTACATGCATAACCCATAAACATAATTTAAAGGGGGATTGCTAGATGAAAGGGTGATGCCAGGTGGAAGAGGGCAAAGGGAGAAAAATTGAGACAACTGTAAGAGCATAATCAATAAAGTATACTTAAACAGAAAGAAATATTTTAAAGAATTCTGTGTAGTCTTTTTTTTTAAGAAAAAACTCTAATTCATTTTTTTAATAACTGAAAATAGGTGATAAGTATTGATAGTTGCTGCACCAGTTTTTCTTTTTTAGTAAATATAATACAGCTATAGGAACTCTCTTTAGAATATAATAGTCTTATCAATGTTCTCAGATTTGGGCTACCATCTAGATTCTAACATAGGAACAATTGATTCCTTTCAAGTGCTATTACATTTGGTTACGATAAATTGAGAAAGTCTGTGGAGATTAGTACAATTTAGTTTTGAAATCATTTTAACTTGAACTGTGTCTCCTTGAAAACAATGTAATAATTTATTATTCATTTTTGTTAATAGCTTTCAAAATAAAAGTTTACCTGTTCCTTATTTTTATCAAGGGCTTTTGCTTCTTCATTATGATTGCCCATGTGCCATGTGGGGAAGAAAGCATTAGACTGCTCCATACCCAACCACCATCTTCCTTCTCAGGGGATACAAATCCCACATGGTTTTCAACAGAGACCCTAATGCCAGCATGTAGCTATCTCTTCTAAGACATAATTGGAAAATATCTTGATGGAAGCAGACTCTTTGTTAGATGAAAGCTGTCCTCTTAAGACAAAACAAACAATTCCAGAAAACAGCAACACCCACCCCCTTCAAACAATGACTATTTCCAGTAGGCTTCTTACTGCAAAGCTCAAACTCTGGAAACCACCAACTGCCTCCAGATCTTCTTTGTTCCTTTCTTGTGCAGTCTCTTCATTTTCCTTCTATTTCTTCATGTGCCAAGCACATTCCATGACTCTAACCCTGCTTTAGTAGTTTGGAGCTCAATCCCCAAATACCCTTCAAATTACTGCTATTGTAGAGTTTCCATTTCTTTGTAATTACCTGCTCCCACCTAGCTACATTTTGATTGAAGTCACTGTTTCCAGCCTGGTCCAACTATCTCACCAAAAGACAACTTTCACATTTCTATAAAATAAAAGTTTGTTTTTTTATTGGTGAAGCCAAGAGATCTTTCTAAATTTGCGTAATACTCCAGTGGTTGCTGCTTATATGCTCATTTTGGGATGGAGGAGTTTATTGAAGAAACACTAGCAAAGATTGTGAAGGAGGAAATGTGTCATGACCCATACTCTGCTACAAAACAGATGCTTAAAGTTTTATCCACATTCTTCTCAAGTCATACATATCTCTGGGTTTGACACTATTATTTGTGAGGCATTCTGAGGAACTAGGTGTATAGTCTTATTCAATAGCAAAGCTAGCTCAACCATGTGCTGCTTTCAAGGGCTGGTTGGTTTTTGTTTGTTTGTTTTAAGGGACAGAAATGGGATAGATACTTCACAATCATCTATTTGTCATTTCTTTATCCAATGCAATAAATATTCTTTCTCCACAGAGCCCTGCAAGGAAGACAGTTTTCAGTGTAAGAATGGAGAGTGTATTCCACTGGTGAATCTCTGTGACAGTCTTCCACACTGTAAGGATGGCTCAGATGAAGCACATTGTGGTATGTTTTACTTTCAGGAAAATATTTTTATCACTTTAAAATTTGGATTCTACAAATGTGAAAGGAAACTTATAAATGTGTTTCTTAGGACATGTTATGATGCTTTGGGGTATGAACATCTCCCAGTGATTTCAGCATCTCTATCCCCCTTTTAGTGAATAGTCAAGTTACAATGCAAACCCCAATTATTTGTTTTTTGTTTAAATTTACTATACTTAATAACTTTAAGTCTAAGACAACTTGTATTTAGGTAAAAAGCATAAAGTACCACAGAGAAACAATGGCCCACACCAGGTATTTGAGCACCACTCACTAATTATACTCAGAGTACTGCATTTATATACAGAGGGACTCTAGTCTTTATTTGTAACTGATTTTCTTATACGTGGTTCTTTGCATTCTTATTTCTTCATTATCTGCTATTCTTTCTGTCTTAAGTCTTTGAGTGAGTCCAGCCTCACTCCCAGATCTCTATAATATCATGAGTATTGACCCTGGCCAGTGTGGCTCAGTTGGTGGACCAATAGGTTGTGAGTTTGATTCCCAGTTGGGTTACAGGTTCAATCCCCATTCGGGGCACAAATGAGAAGGCAACCATCGATGTGTCTTGCTCACATTTCTCTCTCTCTCTCTCTCTCTCTCTCTCTCTCTCTCTTCCTCCCCCCCCCCTCTCTTTCTCTGAAAGCAATGAAAACAATTTCCTTGGTGAGGATAAAAATATATCACAATTAATGGCTATTTTTAATATGCCTTACTTTTGTTTCTAAGCAAATATCTAATGCTACTAATTCTGGGCCATGCACTGTAAGTGCTATAAAACAGTCTTAACAAGAATTAGCTTTATTTCAACCACGAGAAAACTGCGGCTTGAAAAGTTAAGTGACTGCCAAAGATCTCACAAAAGGACTAGAGCTGTGTTTTCAGCAAAAAGTTTGTCTAATCCTAAAGTCAATATTCTTACTCTTCTCATAATAGAAAAAAATATAAACAACAACATTTACTTACAGAATTACAAAATGGCGTCTGTGGGTAAAGCTACCATTAGTGATGTTTTCCTGTCTGATAAACTAGCTTGGCTTGGCCCATTTCTTACCTAGCCACTAATGGCTTAACTCTCTATCCAAAATGACTGCAAGATGGTGGGGAGGTTGATGGATACCAAACAGCAGAATATGTGCAAGGAAAATGGTTTCTGGAGAAAGAAGTAGGAAAAATTGCCTAAAGTTATATCTGTATATGTGTTTTCTTTCCTTTAGAAACCAAGTATATAAGATATACTCTTCCCAAATAACCATATTTTCTGTTTATTTGCTTTACTGATATACAATGAACTTACATATCTCTACCTTTTCCAATTTTATAGTTATATATAGAGAAAAAATAATTCCACCAAATTTGTGTTTTCAACATGACCCTTCTAACATACTCTTAAAAAAAATTACAATCAGTCTCTAAATTCTAAATGTTAAGAATATTGCACATTGTAGTTTAGAGTCCATTATTTACTTTTATCAGCTTAGGTCAAAATGACTTTGTATCTTATCTCTTTAGTGCGTCTTTTCAATGGGACACTGAGAAACAATGGTTTGGTGCAGTTTAGAATCCAGAGCATTTGGCATGAAGCTTGTGCTGAGAACTGGACCACCCAGCTTTCCAATGATGTCTGTCAGCTGCTGGGACTAGGGTAGGTAATTCTACTCAGCTCTCCTTTAAGAGATTCTCAGATCTTTTAATTGGTATCAAACTAGGTTTATTAAGATAGTTAAAATCTATGGAAGTTATGAGTTTAGAAAATACACGAGCAAAAGGAAGAAAAAATGTTGATTACACAATATCAAAATATAATCACTATTAATAGCTTTTGAATAAATATGATATAAATATAAGTATATAAAAATATTATAAAATCATATAAAATAGTACATTATGCTCTGTCTTATAGCCTATTTATATATGAGTTTTTCTCATATCACTAGATACATATTTTTTAAGATTTTACTTATTTATTTTTTGAGGGAGGGGAAGGAAGAGAGAAAGAGAGGGAGAGAAACATCAATGTGTGGTTGCCTCTTGCGTGCCCCCAACTGGGGACCTGGCCCACAACACAGACATTTCTCCTGATGGGGAATCAAACCAGCAACACTTTGGTTCACAGGCCAGTGCTCAATCCACTGAGCCACACCAACCAGCATAGGTATATTCTGTAGATTATTTTCCTAAAGAAATTAAATATTTCATTTTATGCTACATCAGAATATACATAAATAATCATAAGCATGCAGAGAACATGCTTTTTCTATATCTTTGTAACATGTTTACATTAAGTTTTTTTTTTTTCTGGAAAATTTGTAGCAGCATAATTATTGTGAGAAAAGATATGCAAAATTTTAAGACTTTCTCAAGAAGGATAATACAAGTGGTACATAATTCCATATTACTGACTCACCAAAAAATTTATTAGACTTCCTTATCTAATGTTGTGATATGTTACATCAACGTGTTCACCAGAAATTCACCATAATTGATTTTTACCTTTCTATCAGTCTCAAGTTGAAAATGGAAGATAATAAGCAGGAAAAAATTGCTTCTTTTAAGTTTCACAGTCAACTCTAATTCATAATTCCAATATTTGGTATTCATGATTTGTGAAACTTAACCATATTGGGTCACATATGATTATTTTATCATTTATAGAACTATATTATTTATAATTTGGTTTGTCATATTAACCTATGAAGTCTACAAATGTAAGCACCATATCTATTTTATCCATTATTGTATTGCTGACATCTAGATTTATCCCTATCTCAAACTAAGGGATACTTCTTTCTAACTGATTAATAATTCATATAATAGTCTTCGTGCTATACACAGATTTTCAGAATATATTTATTTATGTATTTATTATGTTCCATTGTAAAGTAGTATCTTTATTGTGTGACAACAGAAAATATATTTTTTATATTTTTTAAAATTTATAAGCATTTATTAGTTGCAATTTAATCAGAATCAAGAATCCAAGTCAAATTTGTACTACATTTACATTCAAAACCCATAAGCAACAAAAGAGCAGAAAGACAAAGAAGGTGTGTGAATTTATATCTTTTAAGATGAAGTTAAGATTGAGACCATTTGTTGGAATATCTAGAACTAATCATATTGAAACCAGAAAAGCCAGCATTCCTGCTGCCTGTCACTACGAGAACCAATAAGCAGAGACAGGGGTTGGATTTTATGGATGGTTTATTCAGATGGCTGACAATCTGAGAAGACAAATTCGTTATGTACCCTAACATATCATCTTACATTTCTTTTAAAGCTAGCCTTTATATAAGAAGGAAGAAGTTCAGGTAAGGGATTAGGAATTCAGGAAAGAGGTTAATCAGATAAAAGCTGTAGTCCAGCAATTCCCCTAATGTGAGAAACACTCACAATACAACACTGGGACAGAGGACTTCAACAGCAAAGAGAGGCATTTATTTGTGATTCTGCAGAAACAGGTGCACAGCCAGAGGCAGGCACACCAAAGCAGAAAACGCAAACTGGTTTTATCTTAATGTGAGTAGTCTGTCCCCCATTTCTCCATTAACTGGGCACTCCAGAATTTACAATCTAGCACAATTGTCTAGGGGTGATGGGGTGATAAGTCTGTCTCTAGCTCCCCCTTGGAGATTCCCTAACTTGTTTGTTGAGCTGTCTAGCTACATTTCCCTGTGTATGGTGATGAATATCTTCCTCCCTTTGTCCTCAGAGACATTCATGATGGGCTGTGGAATGTCATTTCCTTACTTGTACACTTATGTTCCTTCTTTATTTTATTGTTGACTCAGAGACCAACCCCCTGATTCCTGATTCAATTACAGTTGGTCTTAGCTGTTAATCATTTCCTACTGGTTTGAGAGTCACCAGCTTCCTGTTCCCTACACTAACATCCTTTCATCCATTGGCCAGTGATTTTTTTATCTGGGTCGTGGGTCCTGTGTCCTGTGTCCTGTGTCCTGGGTGATTTTCTTTATTTGTGTCCTGGGCAGTGGGATATCTCTCCCTGGAACACAATGGTTCAGATACCATCTTGATTGCTTATGATGTCTTCTGGAGCACAGTGGTTGACTTGCTTGTGTTCTACTGGAGTCCGGGTGGGCTGTACTTTCAGCTCCTGAAACAATAGCTTTTCACATGCATTAACTACTAAGCTTATTAACAATTACCTAAAATTAAAATTTCCCAACACTTGAGTTTCCTCATCAATATGATCTACATAAAAGATCCTGGAAAATATATAAATCAGTGGAAAAAATAATGAGTTTTCAATTAAAATTTAGCTTTAAATTTTGCTTTTTAACTCAAAACATATTTTTCACTAGAAATACAATCAGTATAATGGTTAGGTTTTAATGTAACCCATAACAGGTGTTTAATTTCTATCAGACTGGGAGAGCTATACTGTATATTATTGTGAAGTACCTAACAGCCACATGTAGACATTTTACAGTCAGAAAATGTGTTGAGGCCCCAGTCAATGTCAGAAATGCTCCATAACTTCTTGCAAGTGGATTGAAAAGTTTTAACTCCCTTCACCTTCTCAAATACTATTCATTTAGAATGGGAACTCCCCAGCTCCAAGCCTCATTTATGTGATGTCATATTCAATAGAAAGTCAATTTCTATCAAAAGCAAAAGGAGGAAGTGAGTTATATCACCCATTATGTAAATAATTACCAGTTTGGTTTATGCCTATTAATTGGAAACTTCCTGCTCTTTGTATATATTATCCTTTTTGTTATAAAATATATCTTGTATTCTAACAAAAACCTTTCAACATAGGTTGAGGGTTGGGGATGCAACTTTGAGACATACAGTACTTTGCAGGTGGGTAAGTTGCATGGGAATAATGTTTCTTTGATGAAGACTCAACCAAACACTGAGACTGACAGTTGTTTGTTTGTTTTTTAATTCTCACTTCATGTAAAGCACGGGGTAAGTGGCATTGATCCAGGTTCCTACTTTAAAGTTGATTATAGTTCAATGGTGAGTTCATACAGGTTAGACCCTAGGAGGTCATTTCTTTCCACTACTAGAGTCATCAGCAATACTGAGGAGCTGTTTTATAGACTCATGAACTTAGTAAAGAGCAGGCTAAAGAGATTGGTAACTTAACCTTGTTTCCACAGGTGACAAATCCAAATACTCTGGATGATGTGTACATATACTGTGCTTTAACTGCACAGGGGTGTATGATCTAATTCACTGCCTTTCTGAGCATCACTATGTGGTTATAAAACATAAGAGTTTTTTCTACTGTGGTCTGTGAATCTTAACTAAACTCTTTCCTGGAGGATATATGGGATTAAAATGAATCATTCACAAAGATCAAAAAGATCAACACCTTTTTTGACAAACTTTTTTTTTTTTTTTTTTTTTTTTAGTGAATTTGAATGAAATATGTTGGGTGATAGCATAATGCTGATTCCTACAATTACATTAGACAAAATAATGGAAAGAAAACATATTTTATTACTTTTTAACAGTTGCTAATACAAAGATATTATTTTGATTACTGCCGGATCAGAAATCGAAGCATTAGCAATGGTATTGTGTCTGTTCCATGGATGAATAAGACATTATTTCTCCTTCAAATGTGGTAGAGGTAGACACATAAATAGATAATTGCAATATAATGTGATAAATTCAGTGTGCTGTAGGAGAACCTACTCAATTTGTGCATGTCAGGAAAGGCTTTCCAGAAAATGGCCTGAGCTGCGTGGATGACAGCCAATTCCAACAACTGTGTGCTGTCTATTTACATGTTTTCCCCTCAGCCAGATTTTACTCTCTAGTTCACTGACCTCATTTCCTATGAATCACAGTCCTTCCATCTGGAGACAGGAACAAAGAACTAGATTTTTTTTAGTGGATGTAAAGCAATCAGTACATCCCACTGCCTTAGATGCAATATTTTGATGAAGGTCAGGCACTTGCTTTCTTCAAAAATGAATCAGGTAATCTCTGCAAAGACTTTAATCTTTGGGCCTGCACTTATTAAATAGTCTCCATAGGGCCTTAGTAATTGGAAGAAAGTTATAGCCTTAATGAGAATTTGTCTGGACTGGCACATGGTAATGGAAAGGAAATCCAGCGAGGTTAAAATGATGTGTTTGGTATACTGGAAAGTAATTTAGGAGTCAGTTTATTAAAAAGGCACTGTGGTCTTTCAAGATTATTTATGCAGATAGGCTACAAAATGCAATTCCCCAAAGATTCTAGTAAATTGTATGAGGCAGATTTCATCAGACTTCTCTTTTTTAAATGAACATTTTCATTCCCTGCTATTTATAGCATGCATAAGTAAAAAGTACCTTGAACAACATTTTCATGTCTCTGATGAACATGAAAGAAAACGTTTTATACTGATGCAAGAGCAAATGTAAAAGAAACTTAGAATAGTAATTTTTAAAGCGATAGTTCTTAGTGAGGCACACAACCTTTGTTGCTTAACCAATGAATGAACTACACGGATGATTTGCCTTGCTAAGCCATTAAAAACTAGAAGTGAACAGGTCTGTACAGTTTTACATAACTTAGGAAATACTAATGTATTAAAATAGATTAGTTATATGTATCCTTGGTAGGCAGCATATGAATTGGTGTTCATTTTTAAATCCCGTAATAGTTCTGTGCTAGACATCATTCGTTCAAATATCAGAAATATTAAGCAGCTTCTCATTCTCAAACTCAATGTAAGAAATGGAATTACATCATACTCTCCCATTTCAGAAGCGTCTTGAAAATATTGAGGGTGAAGAGTAAAAAAAAAAAAATTAATAAGCTTTCCAAATAACTAGAGCATAATGATTTAATTTCTTATGTAAGCACAAAGCAATTTGTGTCCACAATTTACCACCGGTACTAGAAATTGAAAATAGAACCTGGTTTCCTATTAGTTTAAGAAGTTGGTAGACAAACTAGAGTTCCTGTTCTTATCATTGTCCCCAATTTTTCTACTATGTGGAAAAAAACCTTAACACAAAACAATGAGAATAATATATGGAAATTGGTAGAAAAAAATATAACTACTACCTTCAAATTTAAGTGGTTTTTAATTTGCTAATTTTGCACAGAAATAATTAACTAATATTATCTGTTATTTTTCATTTTCAAGGTCAACACTACAGGAAATTTTTTATTCTTAGCTGTGTTCTTAGTGTGAGATGGGTGATGGGAGAGGCTGAGGGCAAGATGGCGGGGAAAAAGTTATTTTACTTGGTTCATTCACCTGAAGTACAAATAATAACTTTGATGATTTTTTCCTATTTCAAAATTAACAGTGAATCAATTAAAATAAATAAGAAAACAATAGAAAAGCACAGTGATTTTATAACTTTCTAAGAGTAATATTTTGTAGGTTTATTTTCCGACAGGATTGGGGAAAGCAGAGTGGCTGGGTAATTATGTCTGCTATGGGCAAGGGAGTGAATGCTGATATGCCACTAACTTGTAATCCAAGGGCTGGATCTGCAGCTCCCAAACCTGGTTACACATAAGAATCCCCTAGTGTTGGTCCCAGGCATTTGGATTCAGAGTGGTCTAGGTCAATGGTTCTCAATATGCAATTTTAGGACCCCAAAAATAGCACCTGTAACACCTGAGATGTATGTAAAGAAATGTAAATTCTGGAATTCCACCTCAACCTACTCATCAGAAAGTCTAGAGTAAGGCTAGCAATCTGTGTTTGGATAAACCTTTCAAGTGATTCTGATGCAACCAAAATTTTGAGAACCATAATCTGGGGTAGGCATTCTTGTTCCAAACGTTCTTCTGTGTGTCATGAACACTTAGCAGTCTGGTGAAACCTACCAGCCTCTCCTTAGGTTCTTATTTTTAAGTGTATAAAGTAAAATATACATAATTACAAAGGAAGTTAATTTCATTCAAAAATCATTATTGAAATATTATGAATATGATATAGTAATATATATTTCTTCATTAAGGGATTAAATAAGATATACTGGTGTTTCTCATAATCACTGTAAGATTAGAGGTAAGGATAAGTGATATTTTTAGATATATGCAGCAACTGCAATGTAAAATGTAGATATCAAAATTATTGGTGCTGCTAATAATAGTTATTAGTCACCTACATTTGTATTGGAAGGAAAGACTAAATTTCAGTTAAAGGTTAGTAGAAATAAAGATGTAATTATTTCTCATACAACTACAAACCCCTACATATTATCACAGACAACTAGGGCCTCCAGAGACCCCAGCCGCACTCCTTGGCTGGTAAGAGGCACAGAGGTCTTGGGTCTTTACAGAGCTCCAGGTGATTCTGACAGAGCAGGTGAGCCCATGAAACTTTGGGTACTAGTCTTGGTAGAAAACATAAAACTTGTCCACAATATTTCTAAAATTTGTCAGTTTGCTTTAACCTGTTATTAAAAATAAAACAGTAAACATTTTTTCCTACTGCAGCCAGGTTGAGGACCATCTCTGAATTAATCCAGGGGATTCCTTAATTTGTCATTGTGACATCAGTCTATTTTAAGTCTCCGGAAAACCTTTTTTCCCCAGTAGACCCAAATAAAAAATAGGGAGTTTTAAAAGACCACTATAAAAAGAAGATCATTAAAGGGTAAAAAAATATATATCCATAGCTAGGGTTTCATGGCACAATGGCTTGCATGGGAAAATTAATTCCTGGTTTCTCTCATTAAATATTTGACAATATATTATTAGGAACTAAGGGACTCCTTTATGTGAAATGTCACTTAATACAATTCAGAGAGAATCTTCATTGTCTTTAACTTGACTTACACTTAACTTGTAACCCCAGAAGGATTTATATGGCAAGGAATTGCTGAAAATATAATTATTCACATAATCGATAGAGAACCCCACCGATGCTGTTCTGGAACAGTTGTGGAGTTCGAGTGCTCACTGCCAAGAAGTGTGACACCCAATACAAGAGTTTGGTGAAAAAGGAAAGGGATTGTTTATTTAAAGGTTATACAGATTTAGAATGGCAGATTTCTGCCGTTAAGTCTCACTCCCTTTAAAACACCCCAAAACACATAATACTGCCTCCCCTTGCCAAACCAGGCCAGTTTCAGAATACATCAGTCAGAGGTACTGCCTTTCAGAAAAAAAACAGAGAAGTCTGCAGCTCAGCACTCCTGGTCACAGTTCAGCTCCCAGCATCCCTCACAAATCCATGCTTGGCTTGGCGGGTCCCTGCATGGCTTCATCAGCAATGCTGCCACCTTCTCCAGGCAGACTTCCCAGCGGCCTTCTCTTTCTTCCTCCAGACCTCCTGGCAGACTCTTAATCCAAACCACATGGCTTCCCACTTACATACCAGACCACCTATCTTCCCCCTTACAGACCAGACCCCTTCTCTTTCATGCCACCCTCATTTTAAATGTTCGGCAGAAACTTCCTATGTGACCTCCTATCCAGCCCTTCCTATGGTGTGTTAGTGTCTGCCGTTTTTGCCAGTTCCCCAGTGTCTTTTACCTTCTTTCAGCTGCCACTGTTAGTCAAGACAAAAGTTCCCAGTGACGCAGGAGCATCCTAGGTAGGCATCCACCTCCCCTGGCTTGTCATGAGTCACTATAAGCTCTTAAAGTCACATGTACCTTTAGCCTTGGGCGGCAGTCTTCTTCCCTCTAGGAAAGCAATGGCTATTAACTTGCCACTGTTATGCAAAGTATCTTAACAGCAGTACCATCCACTTCCCCTTCCCTCAATCAAACATCAATAGACCACACCCAATCCTCCCACCCCAGCTCTGCACCCTGTTACATAACGAGTAAGAAAAATATCTTATATTTTGATACAATTGTGAGTTATCTACCAATATGTTTTCTGCAACATGTAGCCATTTAGTCTTTAAAAGTGGTTGTAGACTTTTTTTTTTACTCCAAAACTTTGTATTTACTCAAAGTCTATTTCATAAAAACAGCAAGAGAGTGTTTTCCCCAAGCCAGCATCCCTGACCATTCCCTTAGACCCGGTCATGTGTGGAGGGGGAAGCCTCTACATTCTAAAACTGAAACATGCAAGGACAGAGGAAAACTTCCCCTCCATAAAACGAATAACAAAGTTTTCTTGTTCATCCTATTTCCCTTCTAAAAATTATTTTCAACTGTTCAAACTGTATATATTCTATGAGACAATAAACAATTTTGAACAAAATTTATAAAATCGAATAAAATAATATACCTCTTTTCTTTCAATTTTTCCTTCTTTCTCTTTTCCTTATTTTTTTCTTTAGTTTTTGTTCCTTTCCTCATTTCCTTATTCTCTTTTCTCTCCTATTTTCTTCCATTCTCTTTTCTTTTTTAAAATAACTTTATCTTTTCAAAGGAAAGGGAAATGGTTTACAAATAAGAGTGTATGCAGTAATGGCAGTGTATGCACTGCCATTTACTAATTCGAGGCATGGCACTTGGAGGACATTTAAGAGATGTTTATTGTTGGGTGAGTATACCCAAGCAGGGTATTGGTAGTATCTACTTAGAAGGTTACACTGCCAGTTTTCTATTTTAGCCTGTAAATGCTGCCCTCAAGACTGTAAAGGAGGAAAGAGGAAGGACATCTCTAAAATCAGAGAAGGAAAACTCTGACCCCAAAAAACCTCCGCTGCCTTGCGGCATACCTCTTCAGGGGAAAGGCTAAGGGAGTAAACCCCGACAGAAAATCCGGAGCCGGAGTCCCTAAGGCGGTTTGACATTGTAGTCAACACCGGCAACTCCTGCGGCGCACCTGAAGCCAAGCTGTATTGACTTTGTCTTTCCCTTGGACCCTTCAGCTGCGAAGAGAGGGGGGGTCTGCTGCATGGGCAACAGCAGACCCTCCATATCACCCTGCCCAGGCTCTGTAGCTTCAGTTTCACTTGAGAGGACACTCCAGCGTCATCGCAAGATGTCGACTCAACACGGGAGGAGACAGATACCGGTTATAAGCTCATCCGATTGGCGAAGGAAACGAGCGCCAGGGGTCTCCTCTGACGGTGGGAGAGGTCATCGCACCTCACTGGACAGCTACTGTCTCGCCATGGCTCGCCTGCCCCACTGGGTGCATGGGGATCAGAGAGGCGCCTCTCGAAAAGTGGGCCACAAAACACCCGCACCAGTTAATTCCAAGCAAACAACAAGAAAGAAGCCTCCGGCTCTTCGCCTCGCTAGCTGGAACATCAGGACCATGTGCCCCGGACTTACTGCAGACCTTCCGTGGATCAAGGGTGCCAGGAAAACCGCTGTCATCGATAGGGAACTGGCACGACTACACATCGACATTGCGGCTCTACAGGAGACCCGGTTGGCCGACAACGGAACTATCAGAGAAACCAACTACACCTTCTACTGGCAAGGGAAGTCTCCGGACCAACCAAGACAGCACGGTGTTGGGTTCGCTGTGAAGAACACGCTTGTTAACTCCATAGAGCCACCCACAGGAGGCACAGAGAGATTACTTACCCTCCGATTGTCAACAACTTTCGGCCCAGTCAGCATTCTTAGCGCGTATGCCCCAACCCTCTGCGCCACCACCGAAGAGAAAGAACAGTTCTACCATGCACTGGACGAAGCGTTATCCAAGATTCCCAGAAGTAACGCTCTCTATCTCCTTGGAGACTTCAACGCAAGAGTAGGAGCCGACCACATGGCCTGGCCCACCTGCCTTGGAAACTTTGGGAGAGGAAAGATCAATGAGAATGGTCAGCGACTGCTTGAGCTTTTGTGTCACCACGGCCTGTGCGTGACAAACACATTCTTCAAGTGCAAAGAGATCCACCAGGTGTCATGGAGGCACCCCCGCTCCCGTCATTGGCACCAGCTTGACCTCGTCATCACCAGAAGAACGGATATTGGCAGCACCCTCCTCACCCGCAGCTACCACAGTGCAGACTGCGACACGGACCATGCCCTCGTGGTAAGCAAGGTGCGCATAATGCCGAAGAGGTTGCACCACTCCAAGATGAAGGGTCGCCCACGCATCAACACCAGTTGTGCCAGCAACCCAGTTAAGACCCAGCAATTCATCAACAAGATGGAAGATGCACTCGGCGAGGGAGTGGCGGCAGATGACATTATCGAATCCAATTGGCCACGTCTCCGCGACGCCATATACAACTCCGCCATTATTGCTTACGGGAAGAAAGAGCAGAAGAACGCTGACTGGTACGAGGCTCACTGGGAAGAAATGGAACCCGTGATCGAGGCTAAGAGGAAGGCCCTACTGGCTTACAAGGTCACGCCCACTCCCAGTACACTTCAAGCTCTACGGGCTGCCAGGAACAAAGTCCAGAAGACCGCCCGCCACTGTGCCAACACCTATTGGCTAAACCTGTGCAGAAGCATTCAGGAAGCCGCCGATATAGGCAACGCACGAGGAATGTATGAGGGTATCAAGAAGGCAACAGGCCCAATCCCCTCCAAGATCGCCCCCCTTAAGTCCAAGACAGGTGAGGTCCTCACTGACCAGGAACAGCAAATGCGGCGGTGGACCGAGCACTACCTCGAGCTGTACGCAACGAAGAACACCGTAACAGACACTGCTCTTAAAGCCATCCCAGACCTACCAGTCATGGAGGAGCTAGACACCCCACCTACTGCGGCAGAGCTCGGCAAAGCCATCGACCGCCTCGCTTGCGGGAAAGCACCAGGAAGCGACGGAATCCCTCCAGAAATCCTAAAGAGCGGGAAACCAGTCCTGCTACAGCCGCTCCACCATCTACTCTGTCTCTGCTGGAAGGAGGGTTACATCCCCCAGGATATGAGAGACGCCAACATTATCACCATGTACAAGAACAAAGGAGACCGCAGCGACTGCAACAACTACCGGGGCATCTCTCTCCTCAGCGTCGTCGGCAAAGTATTCGCCCGGGTCGCTCTTGCCCGCCTGCAGACCCTTGCTTCCCACGTCTACCCAGAGTCCCAGTGTGGCTTCAGAGCTGGCCGCTCAACAGTGGACATGATCTTCTCCCTACGCCAGCTGCAGGAGAAGTGTCACGAGCAGCATAAACCACTCTACCTCGCCTTTATTGACCTCACGAAGGCGTTTGATCTGGTCAGTCGAAGCGGACTCTTCAGCTTGCTACGGAAGATTGGCTGTCCACCACATCTGCTTGCTGTGGTCATGTCCTTTCACGACAACATGCACAGCACGGTGTCCTACAACGGCACAACCTCTGAGGCCTTCCCAGTCAGCAGCGGAGTAAAGCAGGGCTGCGTCCTCGCGCCTACGCTGTTCGGAATCTTCTTCTCCATGCTCCTCCAATACGCCTTTAAGGACTGCAGCGAGGGTGTCTTCATTCACACCAGATCCGATGGCAAGCTCTACAACCTGGCCCGTCTACGAGCCAAGACCAAAGTCAAAGAGGTGCTCATCCGTGAGATGCTCTTCGCCGACGACGCAGCTTTGACATCACACTCCGAAGAGGGACTCCAACAGCTAGTCACTTGCCTTTCCCACGCATGCAAGGAGTTCGGACTAGCCATCAGCCTGACGAAGACGAATGTTATGGCTCAAGGCACGGGGACTCCCCCATGCATCACCATCGACGGATACACCCTGGAGGTTGTCAACGACTTCACTTACCTCGGGTCCACCATCTCGAGCTCTCTGTCAGTCGACTTGGAGGTCAACCGGAGAATCGCCAGGGCAGCCACAGTTATGGCCAGACTGAACCGGCGAGCGTGGAACAATTCCAGCCTCACTGAGAAAACCAGACTGCGCATCTACCAAGCCTGCGTACTCAGCACTCTCCTCTATGGCAGCGAGACGTGGACCACCTACGCAAGGCACGAAAGGAAACTCAACAGCTTCCACATGAGGTGCCTGCGACGCGTCCTGCATGTCGCCTGGCAGGATAAGGTCCCCAACACCGAGGTGCTGAAGCGAGCCAATATGAGCAGTTTGCATGCAGTTCTTAGCGAGAGACGCCTCAGGTGGCTCGGCCATGTCAAAAGAATGGATGCAGGCCGTATCCCCAAAGACCTCCTCTACGGCGAGCTAGCAGAAGGCAAGAGGATGACAGGGCGCCCAAAACTGCGGTTCAAAGACATCTGCAAAAAGGACATGACACAATGCTCCATCAATCTCAACACATGGGAAGTTCAAGCAGACGACCGCCTAGCCTGGAGGCTCGCGGTCAGGCAAGGTACGTCACGCGCAGAGGCTGCGCGCAACGAGGAGGCGGCCCAGAAAAGATCGAGGCGGAAGCAGCGTCAGCAGCAGCAACAACGGCCATCTGCCTTCACCTGTACCAAGTGCGGCAGGGATTGTCACTCCCGAATCGGACTGCACAGCCATTCTCGGCGGTGCAGATAGACTCTCAAGAAGCTACGCCATCGTCTCTCGAGACGGACGGCTGCCGACGACGACGACGACGACGACGACGAGATGAAAACAAGGTCCAAAGGAAACAAGAGGCAGATTTATAAAACATTCAGGGTCAGAATAATTACCAATATTTGTGTCCAAGATTTCTGGTAACTCATGCCAAAAGGAAAACATCAAAAATTGTTTAACTTTCTTTCTGCAATAAGATAATGCTACCAGCTCCATAGGGAAGATAGATTTCTCCTGACACTAAATTCTAAAGGAAATGTTATATATATATATATATATATATATATATATATATATCCTTATAAGCTAATGATACTACATTGAAAATATATATATACTTAGAAAACTTCATAGTAAATGTGAAGTGTAAGTCATATGCCTCTTATTCAAGAATAAACTCCAATGGCAACTGAGAAAATAATGCTACAAATTGTTGGAAAGCACAAGACAATTCCCTCACTTTACCCTTCTTTAGTTCTTCTGGCCAGATTAGTTATAAAATAATAAAAGTGACACAAGATTATATTAAAAGGAGAAAGCCAGTTTCATAGGTGTGCACAGGAGAATTGCAATGAGGCTCAAAGAAGTGGCAAACGAAGCACTTGACTGTACTTTTTAGACAAACAATAGATTTGTGAGAAATTGACAAGACAAAGAAAGTCAGTGCTCATTAGAAATGAACCTAAGCAGGTTTGGATATTTGTTAATAAGGAATCTAAACAAAGTAGTGAATGAGTAAAGGCATTACAAGGTTTGTTTATACAAGCTTTTTGACTCTAGATTTTATAACTCTTGTGATAGGGTGTTTCCCAGTCCTTCAGAAGTGGGAGGCCATCTGTGGAAGTGGGGCTGATACTGTGTCTAAAGGAAAAGAATTTCCTGAAACCCACACAGGACGATCGGGCTCTGTGGCATTGTTCATTGGTGATGCACAATTAAGGGGGTTACCTTTCTGTCTCCCAATGTCCCATTTCCTTCTGTCTCACTATGGAAAAAGTCCAGTCTTACCTTTAGGGGAGGCAGGATAAATGCCAGTGCCCAGAGTTTATGCTCCATATTAAAGTGCAGTCCAGTCCAGCATCCCTCCAGCTTAGTGTGTGTTCCCAGCTGTGGTCCATGTGGCCATAGAGAAAACAGGTGTGTGCACCGTGCAAGTGCAGGTCACAAATAAGAGAGAAGGCACTTCTTTGTTCCCCTGGGTCATACCCAGGAGCTTGGGTTTGGGATGAACCAGGTGTTTTCCCAGAATCACCAATTAACTTCCCAAACTTTCACGGGCTTTGATAGGTCTACCCCCTTGTTAGACTGATAGGCCTCTTATGGTCCAGCACCTCCCTGTGCACCCCCCAATAATCCGGTACCTGATGAGGGAAAGGAGGAGTGGTGATCCCCTTGGCAGAGCAATGCTGTGATCCCCTCGGGTGTGAAAAGCTGTAGCCTCCTGGTGAAACAAACAGGCTCCTGCTTCCCAGTTTCTTAAGCTCAGTGCTTAGTCCCCTCCTCAGTATCTAGATCAATGCCGATGGTAACACCATTGTAAAGACTTAGTTCCAGCTTTTAGTGGGGCAAAGGAGTCAGACAGCTCTTGTTCTTGCTGCTTCTAATTTTTAGTTCAAAATAATCATTATGCCTTTGTGGAATATCTTGGGGCAGCCTGCCCTGGGCCCCAACAAAACGAATCAAGGATATAACAGGATTAAGACCAACTTGTCCAAGATGATCTCCCCTAAGTGTTACTTTTCAGCCATAGTTTTGGTAGGAGATACCAAGAGTTTGTTTCCTTCCTAATACCGCTACATCACTAAGATAACAGAGAGCAGCTACAGGCTGACCCATCAATTTCTCTCTTGTTCTTAATAGAGTAGCTTGCACAATGGAGGAAATTGATTAAGTGAAGATAATTTTTTCTGTTGGCATTTCTTTCCTTCTGTGTGTTACAGAATCTTAAGAGTTGAGGTCAGAAAATCTAAAGTTAATTAAGCTTACCTGTTTGCTAAAAGCAGTCAGAGTGCCGGGTGAGTGCTAGGTGTGGTGCTAAAAATGTGGCAATGAATCAGCCATTGTAGTTGAAATGTATCCAGTTCAGCCTGGTGTTTAACGAACAGCACACACGTCCTGACCCTCCTAGTGAGCAGCTTTTCCATCCTTTACCTTAAACCTTTTTAGTTCACTGATTCCCCAGCTTATTAAAATGCTCTCCCTTCCCTTCGTCTCTGCCAAATCAATCCTCTTCTTTCCCTCCCATCTGAAAAGGGCCATCCATTCTTCTTTTTCTTCAAAAAAAATTCTTTTCAGACTAATCCCACCTGGCTCAATTCATTACTTAAACCTTTTGGGAGTGTGAAATGAGCTAGTGCCTGGCGGCAGCGTGGACAGCATTGGTTACTCTTTTTTAGCTCTAATGTGCCAGAAGCTTCAAACATCCCTACCTAAGCTCCTGCTTTAGGCAGGAATTCTTATCACAGCTAACAGTCTGACGAGTGAGACAAAAGAGAGCAACCTAAATAGGGCCTGAAAAGAAAGGCAGAAGATTTAATGCTGTGAAAGGCGCCTTGGGATATCCTTCTTTCTGTCCCTGGAATTCATCTATGAGTATATTTTTTATACTCATTATAGAAACTCAAAAATAATAACAGTGAGTTGCATCTCTGTTTTTTTTCTCACATAGAATAAGGTTACCCTGAAGCTAGAGAAGCCCTTTGAGGGTGCACAAGCCATAAAAATGGTAATAAAGATTTAGAAATAGGTAGTCAGGGGACATTAGCATGTCAAAAAGTCAGTGCTGTCTGGGCCTTTCAATGTGATACCAAAGTTCTGATTTCCAAGAGCTATGCAAATATGTGATAGAGTTATCTAAACCTGCTGGGCTGGAACCTGTTTTCAGGATTTAAAATATGCCCACTCTAGTTGTAATCTTGACAGAGCACCTCTCTAAAAATTAACAACTAATTTCCTTGCAAGGAAAAAAAATTGAGGCCGGAACCCAGTTGCATGCTTTATATTCACAGAACTTAATATAAGATATTCTCTCTTCACAATTTAATCTTTCAGTTTGAAGATTTTGTTTCTTAAAACTAGTGACAACATGAAGTTATTGACCTTTTATTTTCCTAAGAACATTTTAAATTATATTTTTATTATCTCCATCATTTCTTAAAATGAGAAATAGTTCATTGTATACTTTTTCTGTCACTTATATTCTGTTTACTGTGAATACAAACTGAAGTAAATTGTGTCCAGCACCAAAAAAGGATGAGTTCAACTTGGCAGGATTTCAGACGCAGGTAGCCCATCTCATATTAAATTCCAAATTCTAATATCCAGAACTGACACCAGGAAATGTTTGCATGAACTGATGGCCTATATACACCATTCCTAGTTTTCTGATATCAATATTTCCTTTAAAAATGTAATTATTTATGTAATTACTTTATAAGTTTTTTCCAAAGGAGGTTTTATCTAATTATTCCAAATAACTCAAAACAATGTATCTGTACAGTTAACTGCAATCTATTTTCTCTAGTAAAATTTGAGACTAAAAATGTAGAGAAGACCATCTCAGAATATAAGATAATGTGTTTTTTAATATGCATACATAATCTCTATTGTTTTCATCCAGATAGTAAAAACATCACTATGAAAAAGTATTTTAGCATACCAAGGTAAAATAATTAGCATTTACTAAATTCTTTATTCTTTAAATATATTCTTTACTTACTATGGTTTTTATTAGTAAAGCTTTGTCTCTAGTCTTTCTTTATCCAGAATAGGTTTATGTTATAAATATACCTGCCAGTTCCATTATGGGGCAATGCCAGAGGTAGGTATGTAATTAATAGATACTAGATAAAAAAGTGATTTATGAATAGTTTTCAATATGTTTCAATATAATTTTGTCCATATATATTTTTTTTAATATTTGGAGAAATTAATGCATCTCCCTCAGGGTCTATCTTAAAAGAGACAGACAAGGGATAGAATAAAAACAGCTAGAGATAATTGAAATGTCTTAAATCCATATCTCTGAGGTATATTTGCAATGAATTACCCTTCAGGAAGTCCCTCCACATACACTAAGTCCTCACTTAACATTGTCAATAGACGCTGCGACTTTACGTGAAATCTGAAGTATAATGAAACAAATTTAACAATAGGCTAATTGATATAAATAAAATTTAAGTTCTTGATATTTCATCAACATTATGATGAATTGATGTTAAACAAAATTACTGAATTCAAGGACCTGCTATAGTTATGCATGTTGTCAAATGACCAAACTAAAACAATTTAGTAATACATTTGAAGTCCTGTCCTTTATTCAAAGTAAATCAATTCATGTATTGGGAGGGGGACAATACCTAGAAAACAATAGAACACCATTCCCATGGGATTTGAAGCAAGAGCAAGTTTTACAAAACATTAATAGAGTCAACTTGGAATCAGAACATGATTGGCTAGGAGGTTGAAGACTTCCTTACCAGGCTAGCAGGTCCTATTTTCTAGGGAAAGGTAAACTAGCTAAAGCTGAGTGGGAGGACTATGATTTGTGTATGTTAGGTTTCTTGGACAGTAAGACTTCCTGTAAGGGTGTGCTGACTTAGGTTTAGATTTCTGACTTGGGCCAGACTACCAAGATAGCTTTCATTTTATGGGTCCTGATACATGAATTAACTTTATCGGTGCCTTAAAACAAATTGTTTAGTAGGTCACTAGAAGCCAGTTTGGAAGCCAAAAGTAGACCTCTAGTAAGGGAAGACATAGATATTATATTTAGCTATGATAGTGGTTCCCTGACTAACAAGCATGAGAACCACCTGGGGGGGTTTGTTAAAAGAATGGATTACTGGACATCACCCCAGAGTTCCGATGTGGTGGGTCTGAAGTGGGGCCAGGCAATTAGCATTTCTGATACATTTTTCTAGTGAGGCTACTGCTGCTTGTCTGGAGAACATACTTGGAAAATCCTCGGTCATGGAGAGTCAAAAACAGAAAATGATCCAGAAAAATGTCTAACACATGTAAGCATTCAGCAGAAGTATACTGGGAACATGAGCAAAAGCTATGAAAGAAGACAGATATCTCAAAGGGAGATTGCAGGGTAACCAGGACCCATCAACTTTACCTCTGCAGCCAAGATGTGCACTAGTAAACCAATTCCAACTTGCTCTTCAAATTGGACGGGCATTCTTTGTTCTTAAAAGCCAAGATTGGACTAATGAATTCTACCAGAAGCTGCTGCACCAATGGTACAATTCAAAGTCTCTAAGATCTGTTTTTATCCACATTCTGCTTTCCTTAAAAGTGTGAGTCCTTAAATATACGGCTTCTACAGTGGTGAAGTCCTTGCTGATCTAGAACATCCCTGACCTTATACGCTCTCTACTGCCATTTGACATTTTTATGTCTGTTTCATTTTCTGAAATGTAACAAATACATTTTACATAAATTCTCAAATAAAATGACTGTCCTGCCCACAAGGGAGGAACATCTTACTCTTTAACAATAACATAAACAATACTAATCTTCTCTTGGTAAATCCATTTCAGGTTTTAATCAAATAAATAGTTATTAATTTGCGTGTTTGAATTACTTTTATCTGCTTAGCACAAAAGGTAAAAAGAACATATATCAGAAATCCCAAGCAACCAAAAAAATACATGATTAGGACATTTAAAAATGTTAAAAGAGTGAGAAATTTTTTATAACTAAAATGAAACTTAGGGCTAGAATCGAACAACAATATAACATCCAAAACATTTACTTACTATTCTAAGGGCTTCATATTTCCCATGTTATTTAATCCTTACAGCATTGTATCCTCATTGTAAAGATGAGGTAGCAAAAGAACTGACTGATTGAGAATCTGTCTAATTGTACTACTGGTAGAACCAAGATTTTAACCCCATAGTCTGGCTCAAAGCTCACATCTCTTACCCACAACTCACATTACTAATCATTAAATCAGTCTTAACCATTAATTACAGTATTAAACATTTATTTTAAACTCCACTGTTCCAGGACAAACATTCCTTCAGTTTCTTTAAGGCATTGCCTCACCTGAAAGAGAGAAGAAACACCCTCTACCAAGGTTTTTTCATCTTAGTGATCATAACATCTATGGGTAATCCTTGAAAATCCCTTACACAGGTAGAAAAGGGTGAGTGTTGGCTTAGTCTACAGAAAACATTAAACCTTCTTTTATGAAGAGGCAATGGTGGGTCCATCATCTCCCTGCTAACCAGTACAAAATGGCAGAAATTAAGATTTTCCAGCCCAAAGGCGTAGTTTTATATGAAGATTAAAATCTGGGATAAGTAGAAGGCAGAAAACAAGATTAGGAGTTGAGAAGCTGAGAGTCTCCAGCTGAACCCCAGGAAGAGAGTCAGGATCATTGAGAGAAATCTCCAATTAAAACTCACAGTTGAGAGTGTGATGTAACAGATTTTCAGGGAAAAGAAAGACTAGGGATTTAATGGCTTTCGTTACATGGAGGGATCTCTTTCGCCATCCCACTGGCTCACCAGTTGACACTTGGAGATCCAGACTACATACTTTCTTTTTCAGAGCCACCCAAAACTTCTGGCTTTAAGTGAGAGTTTGTTAGGCTTTAACTTGAAAAAAATATGAAAAACAAAGTGACATTTGAAATTAAACACAGTTTTCTTTTTTCTAGACTGTTCTTTGGCAACATGCATTTTTTTAAAAGACAAATTACACTCGATAGGGACAAAGTTTAATAATTATGATGTAGCAAGTCTATGAGGTTGTCATTAAAATTGATCATTAGGGAAATTATTGTATAATATAAATATGTTAAATGAAAAAAATTCAGACACCCAAGTTATCTATACACTGATTTTAACACTGTTAAGTAAAATATAAGCATATAAATAAAAAGTTGAGGTATTAAGCAAAAATTAAAATTATATCTATGTCATAGATAATTCTACTAATTTGTATCATCTTTTAGATAGCAACATACTTGAAGATTTATATTAAAATGTTAATTTATTTATATGGAATTCTGTAATTTCTTCAATGTCCACGGCATTGAGTAACTAAAGTTTAGTTCATGGTTTTTGTGTGTGTGTGGTTTTGTTTTATCTATATGTGTGTTTTTCCCTAGGACTGAAAACTCTTCAATGCCTGTCTTATCTACTGGAGGTGGACCATTTGTAAAACTAAACAAAGCACCTAATGGCAGCTTAATACTAACACCAAGGTGGGTCTCAAGAGCTGTTGTTGGCCACGTTGTACATGGACTGCAAAGAAAATAAATTTTGAAGCCTATCATACTTTAATTCCATCATGTACTAGTCACATAATTTGAAAGTTAACATTTTTATTCTTTGGGTAGTCTCAAAAAGTCTCTAATTGATCCTATCTGATAACATTACCTAATCCCCATATAAATGCTAAGACAGTCAAATGAGATATTGTATATGTAGTTTAGCACACTGATAGCTCTCCAGTAAATTCTAATTCCATACCCTTTTAATCCTTACCTTCAAATTCATAAACAAGTAGATGCCATTAAAAACAATTGTGAGAGGTGGGATAAATCAGTCCAATTTGAATCAGATTAATGAGAACAACACAAATTAGCTATCAGCAAAAGAGAAGGTCATGGTAATCTTTTCTCTGCCTTCCAAATAGACATGGATATGAAGTGAAGCAGTTCAGGCTTCTAGTTGTGCTTACAAATTCTCTTTTGCTCTTTAAAATTAGGTTCACTTTTATAGCATTTACTAATGTTTTAAAAAGCAACATTCTTTCCATATCCAAAGTCCGTACTGTGTGTGTGTTTATGTTATTTGAAGAAGACAACATTTACAGACATAGCTACTTTAATCTTTCATGACATCCACAAGCCAGAGAGGTCCTCAATCCCATCCTCGATTAGCAATGTTATACTGAATTAGTGAAAATCAGACATATATACATTTATTTAGTTAGGTAGTTAATTTATTTATGTATGTATTCATTACATTTATTACCCTATGAAAACTGTTGTTTTTGAAAACACCCTTGCACTAGTGGCTGTGATAAAAATAATAATAATAATAAGGAAAGAAAGAGCACTAGGAAGATGAGGAAACAGAAGTCCCGTGTTGGTAACTGACGAGCAAGTTCACAAAGCCTGCAGGCAACAGAGAGATTCTAACCCAAGGCAGTCTGACTCAAAAGCCCTCTACTCTTTCACTGTACTGTGCTGTCTTCTAAATTCCCGAAGTAACAGCTCCCTTGAAATAGCAGTTCCAGAAAGGAGAGAGGAAAAAAAGTTAAAGCTTTTCAACAACAAAAAAGGCTATGTTGTTGAGCCTCTATTGGGAGAGAAATGAGTTCACTTCATCAACACAACAGATATAAATCCGCCCATTTATGTCACAGTATTGCTTCCACTGGCCTAAGAGAAAGACACAAGATTATGGCATTGTCTTTCTTCCTGTCTGGAGAGATAACCCAGCTCTGACTCCACTGCCAAAGGCCAGAACAGTAACTCTGTTTCTCTCTAAATACACCTGCACAAACAGGGAATTCACTGTTCATTCTGACCATAGGTTCAGCAACTCACTCCTCCATATTGAAAGACTCCGTGTGTATGTTTGTGTATGAAATTTTTGACTACCAAAATGCATGGCGATTGAAATGTAAGGTTCACCATACATTTCTGGTTAACTCTTAAGCTAACCAGAAACTTGTCTGTGCTTCATAAAAAAAAAAAAAAAAAAAAAAAAAAAGAACAACAACAACAAAAAAAAACAGTTTTATACATACCACAGAGATTTTCTAATATCTAAGAATGATGAACCATTTTGAATATGGATTTTCATTGATGAGTACTATAGATATAGAAGGAATTAGGATAACACTTGACTCATCCCAGAAATTACTTCTCTCTCTACAAATGTGTAGATAATAGAAGAGGATTTATTGAGGCATTTTCTTTGCAGAATTCTGAATATGTATTGATAGGTTTAAATCTAGATAGATATGCATACATGCATATTGTTTATTAATAAAATATAAGAATATGTATTTATATTTCCATTATAATTATCTACTATTCTAAAGGATAGGTCAATCAGACCCCATGATGCATGTGGTTTGAAATTAACCTTATCACGTGTTTTCCAGGAAACTGAATGGCTTTGGTTGTGCTTATGATCTCATATGAATCTTGGGTCTTATTTTATGTTGTTTTGGTTTTTTCTAAAATTTTAAGTATCTAGACAACATGCACAGCATATATAGTTAAATATATAAATAGAAATTATTAAAATAATAGGTGTGCACATGTGTGTGTTTTAATGTGATTAATATGTGCAGTAGCTGCATGAAGAAATAGCAGGGCAAGTACTTTAATTCCTTGTATTAGACTGATCTCTAGTGGTTAGTAAGTATAACACATTTTGAAACAATTTTTTGTTTACATTTTTGTTTAAAATGCAATTACTGGCTTTGAATAGTTGGTATCCAACCATTTATCAGGTAGTGAGTTTCTGAAGTATTGATCACTAGACTTTATTTTATATTTACCTATTTATGTGTTTACCTCCAAAAGCAGGACCTGTGATTAATTTATCATTGAATTCCCTGAATGAAGTTCACAGTCCCGCCCACAGAGTGAGGAACTAAGCAGTTGTCTGATTAGAAATATTAAGGCATATTCTGTGCTATAGAATGATGAAATCCAGTGTTGGTTAGAACAAATGAACAATAGCTATCATTTATTGAGTGTCCATTGTGTGTAAGGCACAATAATAATTCCATTGAAAAAATTTTTACTTCCCAGAAAATCACAATAAAGTAAGTCCCATATATGAATGACAAAAGGGAGTCTCAGGGATATTGGACAACTTACCCAGATTATGAAATGTAAGTGGTAAAGACACAAGCTCGGTTCTATTTGACTTTGAACTGAGGATTTTCTGCTTTGTATTTCAGCCTCCACACATTTTTATAAGATACTTAAAAGTTCATTTAACCAAAAAAGGTAGGATACCCTACACTATGTTATGCTTTAAAATCTTAGGGACATAATTTCTGAAATATAATTGTTTTTCTATTGCAGTAAACAGTGTTTACAGGATTCACTGATTCTGTTACAATGTAACCATAAATGTAAGTAAACATTTTGTCATTTTTTTCCCTAAGATTTCAGTTTAAATTTTTGAATAGAACTGGTATTTCACCAGAAGTTATTTTATAGTAATCCACTCAATTTTCATGATCAGAGAAAATTCACCAAAATAAAGCAGAGCTCTTTCTTCAATTATTTTAATAGCATGTGGGAAAAAACTAGTGACTCAAGAAGTCAGCCCAAAGATTGTTGGAGGAAGGAATGCCAAAGAAGGAGCCTGGCCCTGGCTGACGGCTTTGTATTATAACGGCAAACTGCTCTGTGGTGCTTCTCTGGTCAGCAACGACTGGCTGGTGTCTGCAGCTCATTGCGTGTATGGGTGAGTGTGACATCATCGTGTCCCTTTCAAAATGAGATGACCACAGTGTTGTGCATTTCATGTTCATGTAGCCTCACAAATCCATTTCATCAGGAAAATCTTAACCACTACTTATGACATTATAAACTTTCCAATCATTTTCCCACTAAAATCATGCATAAAATAGAGTTTAATTAAAAATCATTCTTTGTTCGATATTTGCATCAAGTGTTATGTTTCCTACATACATAATAACTGAAAAGTAAGCATTTTTAAAGGTGTAAAATTAGTATTTAGTGTATAAATTATAGTGGCTATCATTCAATTAAGTCGATATATATTGTCAGCAAACTTTTAGTATGAAAAAGCTCTCTAGTAACAAATAAATTGTACTCTAAAAATTTATGTTTAAAGACTTAATTATGAGTGAGGATAAAAATGTTTACTTAGTTCTCAAGTCAGATCTATTTTGATACTACCCATAATGAAAACTTAGACCTAATATCAACTATATCTAATTCTTTTCTTTGTAACATGACAAAATACACGTTAAATTCTAGAATTTATTCTCCTTCTAGAAGCAACCACTTCTAAAGCAAAGCCACAGGAGAAAACAATGTGCATAGAGGGGGCAGGGAGAAAGGGAGGAGAAAATAAATATTCCTCAGCCCAACAACTGGTTAATTCCCTTCTTCTGCATGAAAGAAGGAACCTCTTTAGTTAACCCCATTCTAACACTTCTGAATTATGTCAGATAAAATGCTGGTGTGCTCACAGAAAATTCATAAGCTGTGCCCTAGGACAATTTCCTGCTCCTTACTAAGCAGAAGAAGACTCAAGAAAATGGCCATCCTTGTGAGGATTACAATGAGCCTTTTCTAAGGGCATCCAGAAAAAGAAACATGTGCCCAGAATTGAAGATGTAGCTGTAGTTAATCACATTAAAAAACAACTCCCTACCAATACAAATATTAGAAATTCTTTTATAGATGGGAACAAATTGTCACAGAGAAGGTATGGGAAGTTGGGAGATAGGGAGTGACAGTGACAATGAGTACTAAAGGATTGACTCTATGCCTAATACTCACTGTACAGAGTGAGAGTAAATTTGAATCCATAATCCTAGGAACTTGAAAATGAGGACCGTCCTCCAAGTCACACATTGGCCTATTACCTGAGCCTCAAAGGAACTGTCCGTGGTGCTGAGCATCTATATGTAAAGCTCTCTGATTCGATGCCCTGAGCTTTATAAGTCAGTGACTAAACTACAGCCTCTCCCCTATATAAAGTGCACCTTCTTAATGTTTGCTGCCTCCTAATAACTTATATTTTAATCTGTTTTCAACCAGAACATAACAAGCATACATAGCAGTCAATTTGCCCATCCCTGCTAAACATGACTAACTTTTACCTATATATCCTCTATGTCTTAAGCATGTGACAGATGGGTAATCTATATCCTAACTGTATTACAAGTCAAAGATATCTTTAGCTAAACACTCGGTGCTTTCTGTCGCACAAAGGTAGGTATTAGTAAGTTAGCAATCTCCTATATTAACCTGGAATTTGGCAACTTTGTTTGATGTTCTTGTAGAGCATATACTTTCTAAATGTCAACCAGGCTTGCAGTAATTTTAGCCACATCTTTCAATTACTTACCTCACAAATGTATTTACTGTGCGTCAATGATACCAATATTATATCTTTTTCAGACCACAAATATACAAAAAACAGCTTCATTTAATATAAACCCATGTTCATTCATATAGGACATGTCTTTTCACACAATTTTGATTTGAACACAAGCAAACAAAGGTAAGCTGTAATAGAATCGTGTCACACTGGCATTTTCCCTCTCTTCAGCCCCTCAACGGCATTATTTCTTCTTTCTATAGTTGCCACGAGTTCTGGTTTCTTTTCACTTCATGGCTGCTCTAACCAAGCAAGAAATTTTCTGATATTATTTTAGATATATGATCAAAAACTATTTTTACCAGTGTGCCAATACTGCCTATTTATATTTTTAAAATCCTAACTGTGCAGTGAAACGCTTCACTTCCTATTATGTAAAAGGAAGAACCCAAATGAAGCAACTTCCTGAAATCATACTACACAAGTGACTTGGCCTCCATGTAAACCTCTTCCAGGTCGTTTAACCTACAGCTCTCCTCTTCATACATTCTTATTGCCCACGCTCCCATTTCCATCCAGCCTCGGTATTCTTGGATGATCCCGAACAGCCCTGTGCCTGTTGTTTCTCTATCACTGACTTGTCTTTTTTTCCAAACTTAAAAGAGAGATTTGGGAACCATCGACCAATTTGCCATGGTTTAAAAAAAAAAAGGTGGACTCTGAACCAGAGGACAGGGTTTTGATTCTACCTATCCTACTGATCTCATATTACTTGGTATCTCTGCATTTCAGTATCCTCATCTGTAGGGTGTTTATAAAGGATATCTACTTTCTAAGGCAACTGTCAGGAAAAATTAAGATGCTGCAACACTTTTGCATAGTGTGAATATGAATATGTGATAAAAACTTTATTGTGCTGCTCTTTCTACATTGAAAGGTCTAAGAAAAAAGAGCTTAAGTCTTGCCGAGAGACATTAATCATATTTATTTTACAAGTATCTTATATTGATTAATTTCAACAGACATACAAAATTGCAAATAATGGTACAAAGAACTTTATTATACTTTCACCCAGATTCACTAATAGTTTAAATTTTATGCTGTAAAATCTTTCTTATTCTTTCTCTCCAGTCTAGAGAGTTTTTTTCTCAACCATTTGATGGTAGGTTAAACATTGTGCCCCTTTACCATTAAATATGTATATGTACTTTTACTACGAACAAGGATAATCACAGAAAATCATGGAAATTCAACATTAGCTAAAAAAACAGTTATTTAATCTGCTGTATGTATTCATTTTTGTCAATTGTCCCAAATGTGCCCTTCACAACATTTTTGGTTTGTCCATATTTTTGTCAACCAAGAACCAATCCATGATAATGCACTGCATTTAGCTTATATGTCCCTTTTGTCTTTTAAAATATGAAATAGCATGTATATCTTTCTTCATTTCTTAGCCTTTCTGGATTTCTTGTTTTTGATATATATTTTTTAATATGGGCAAGAATTTTGTAGAAAATTCTTATATTTGGGAAAACCCTTTAAGTTGCTACCTTATCAGTCATGAAATATCACCATTTTTGAAAACTCTTTGCTTTTTGTCAAAATAAGATGTTACAGGTTCATTTGTGTTTCCCCTGCCCTAACTTTCAAATCAAGCTTTCTAAAAGAAACCCTAATTTCACTTAGCTACTTGCAGCTCCTTCTATATTTAAAAAGAAGATACTGTATGCTCATTGCTACCGCTTTTATGTCCTGCTCCTAGACCCTCTTAATGGATACAACTGTATATCTGTAAATATGAACTCAAAGATAGCTCCAACTAAAATAAAATACCACAGGATATAGTATTTTCTCTTTCCATGTTGTAACTGTTTTCTCCAGTAATAGGAAATTTTGCATCTACTACTCACAAAATATTTATGGATTTTCTCAAGCTTAGAACATAAGAAGTTGTTTAAAAATTGCTAACCCTACTTCTGTGTTAAGCAAACTCTCCAACCAACCAGAGTTTAGTATTTATTTTTCATTTTTTTCAACTGACATATAGCAAATGCATCACCTCAAGTGTACAATTTGATGAGTTTTGACATAAGACACTTTCATCACCTGGAAAGTACTCTTATACTTCTCCCAGTCACTCGCCATTTCTGCTTGCAGAAGCAACTACTCTTGTTTCTTGTGTAAGCAGTTATATATAGATTTACAGTCAGGATTACATCTATTGACTAGAAATATATCAATGATGAAATGATCCATAGAGAGTCCTCTTGCCAGTTTTTTATCGTTATTAATTTAATTTTAATTTTAATTTAATTTGTGTGTGTGTGTGTATAATCACTTGTGCTGACATGACTTAATATCAAAACAAGAAACCTCAAGAAGGCTTGCTATTGCTGTTGACAAGACTGGAGATGTTGGCAGCTAGGTGCTAAGCCCTGGTGAGGTCTCAGGAGGTTGTGGCAAATGGGATTGGAGACCATTTGGGGGACTGATGAGTGCTATTATCTAATGAGGCTTTTGTGTGGAAATGAGATTGCTGGGAGGAGCAAGAGTGAAATCAGGGAGAAAGTTAGAAAGAGACAATGGTGGCCCTGGGGTTGTGGCTCAGGAAGCTAGACAAATGGCTGATCTCATTAGTAAGTTTAGATTGTCAGAGTTACCTGAATTTACTGATGTTCACTCATTTTTAAGAATTGTATGTGTTTTACTCAACACTTAACTTACATATTTATTCAATATTATAAGAAAGTTAATTTTATAATTGCAATGTCATGTCACTTACTTAGCATTCGGTATTTATATATAGGCATTTTATTTTGCATTATAATTACATCATTATACAACTAATATATTAATATTTATATTATAAATGATGTCAATTATATTAATGGTATCACATTTAAATGATAACTATTAAAATTTCCTCAAAAGGAGTGTAAGTGCATTATGTAGATTTTATTTTGAAGTTAATGACAGAGAACATGTAATTATGAAAAATGATAGGATTGTCTCCTTAAGTGCTTTCTACATATTTTATCTTCAGAAGTAATGACATAGAAATTCAGAGAAATATAAGTAGAATTTTTGCTATAGATTTAAATTAATAATAAAATAATGCAGTTCAGAAATAGCACCTAATCTCCCACATTCTTATCTGCTAACTATAAATATAATATAAATGATATGAGATAGCTTGTAGCTAACACAATGTTTAGTAATCACCATTTCCTCTCATTGTTTTAAGGTTTTGAGTAGAAAACCACTTTACAAACTATAAACTGTGAAGATTAAACATACATGCTTCAAGTTACTGATCTAATTAAATACAATCTACAGCAACATTAATCTGATACATTCTCAGTGATTTCCAAAACTGTTATTGTGATATATAGAAAATAGCCTGTTTTCCATGTTTTTATTTCTCCTGCATGTATAAGTAGCACTATGGGAAAGAAATATTTCTCCAACATGTATCATTTGCATTTGTCTTGCAAGTCATTCCACAAATCTTTCTGTGTCTATGTAAGTAACTTACCCGCCCGCCCAAAAAAAGTCTAA
The DNA here is from genome assembly GCF_987537825.1 of Furipterus horrens. Classification (NCBI taxonomy): domain Eukaryota; kingdom Metazoa; phylum Chordata; class Mammalia; order Chiroptera; family Furipteridae; genus Furipterus; species Furipterus horrens. Next base: position 18,301,594 of record NW_028327171.1, read on the forward strand.
TACCACTTTAAACTAGGTATTTGCAACTATTAAGAATTAAATCACTAGCTGTGCGATAATTGAAGTTATTGAATTTTTACTTCATTATGAATATGGTTTAATTGGCTTAACTCCAGATGTTCACTTATAATTTTTTGGAGTGAGAATGTTTCAGGCCAACAGTTCATTTAAAAGTCCTTCCACACTTAAAAATTATAATATACTATTCAATTCAATCTGCCCTATAACACAAATGTTATTCTTACCAACACTTTATTGATGGCCAACATTGGATATGGAAAATTACTCAAGTACATTGTAGATGTAAATTACTCAAGTGTATGTTAGATTATAAGAATCATAATAGGTTTAACTGCTCACCTTGAGTCTGTGTGAAATCAGTGACACCCTAAATGGGAGGATGCTCCTGAATCTCCTTCCATTACTACAATAGCTGCTATGTTTATCTTAAGAAATCCTGGACCAAGTTGCCATTTCTGCATTGGATGTGCTCTAAAGCAGTGGTTTACAGACCTGGTCGTGCATGAACATAATCTTGTATATTTGATTTTAAAATTAGTTTAAAATTAACATCCCAGACTCATTAAATCAAAGATAGAGAAAAGGGAGAGAGCAGTCATCAGTGTTATTCTCGATAATTCTAATGTGAAACCAAAGTTGAGAACCACAGTCTAGAGCTAGAGATCAAGAGAAGATTCAGGAGAAGCGATAGAGAGAGATTAGCACTAATTAAGGTTTTCTTTGTGATCTGATAAAAGAGAATTAAAGGAATGTTTTTAAAGAAGAATTCTTCAGAGAAAATTAAGAACATTTTAGGATGGGAACACATAATTCAGAAATATCTTTAACAAAGATCTCTAGAAAGTCACTGTGGTAAAAGGGGAGTTTCTTATACTTCTTTATTATAATCTTCAGGAGAAACTTAGAGCCATCTAAGTGGAAAGCAATCTTAGGCCTGCATATGACATCGAATCTGACTTCTCCTCCGGTAGTAACCCGCTTGATAGATCAAATTGTCATAAACCCGCATTACAATAAACGGACAAAGGACAATGACATTGCCATGATGCACCTTGAATTTAAAGTGAATTACACAGGTAAAACAAATCACTTTAGTCATCTTATCTGCCTAAATTAATTTAAAATTATATTTGAAATAGTATCAGCACCAATGCATTAATAGTCCATAAAAGTTGAATAATTTGTTATAAAAATTACTACAACTTAAATGGAATTGGAAAATGAAAACGAAACATATTAAATTACTTTCTGGAGGTATTTAAATCCAACTTTCTAGAAAGCTGAATGGTAGAATAAGAGCCTCAGATCCCACTATAAACTCAAAGAAGCAGCCTAGAAAAATAGGTCATGTTACAATGCAAGCCTCCTCTATTTCTCATTTAAAAGAGAGGTGGGCCTATCTGCCACAAAGGCTAGTGGAGGACACACTGAGAGAAAATCATATGCAGTAAGAGAAAGTGAGTAAGAATTGTTATCCATGGAATAAAACATTTAAAGGATATTCAATAATATTACTAAAGTGGCAGACGGAGGACCACCTCTGAATACCTAGATCATATGGCTATGCACGAAGTCACCTGAAGAGTAAACTTGATCCCAAAGGGCTCTACTCAGTTCTATCCTTTGCTCTGAAGACCTTTCCAATCCCAATTTAGGGAAAGTACCACTAACTCTTTGATCTTGTTGAATTCAGCCTCTACGTGTATTTCAGTACTTACCAAATGCAGACAATTACTGTGATTTGTTTTAGACCACCAAATCTTATTCATTTTTTGAGGCTGTCCTGATATTTACATATAGTGGGTGCTTTAATAAATGTCAGATGGCTTGCAAATTGTTAGAGAAGGACTTTGGAAGTCAGTGACTCGTGCTAATGCTTTCTTAAGTGCCCAGTAAAATAATCACTAGAAAGCTCTTTTAATGTGAGATACATGGGGAAAATATTTTTCTAAACTTCATAACATTTACCCAAATTTCTCTTAAATGACCCTGAACAACAGCCTCACTAAGATTTTCACAGAATTGGCACTACTTTCTATTGAGTGCTGTAATTATTTTAAAATCAATATGAATAATTAACTCCAGAATTATAATGTTGTTTACATTATGAAAGAGTAATTAGGAGACAATGTAGTGGATCTTAAAAGGCCACCCGTGGTACCTAACCCATTGTCAAAAAAGTACTGCTTTGAAATGCTTCTTTTCTCCAAGACTGATGCCTAAAAAATGCCCAGGCTAATGTAAAACAAACATACAAATTGTTTTAGATGAAATGTTTTAAATTACTGGTTTTTAAAACTTGGAAATGCATGTGCATCTTTTCTAGTTTTTGTTCTCTTTTGTTTTCAGATTATATACAACCTATTTGCTTACCAGAAGAAAATCAAGTTTTCCCTCCAGGAAGAATTTGTTCTATTGCTGGCTGGGGAAGGGTTGTTCATCAAGGTAAATTAATAGACCCATAAAAAAGAAAATGTTTACTAGAAAAAAAGTATACTATTGCACTATCCTGTGACTATTTTCAACATTTATTCAACTCTTATGCTAGAACAATTTTATGCCCTATCTCTTAAAAGGACTTATATCCATATAGTATATATTTCTATAGTTGAGAAATTCTTTCCTAATTTCATAGAGTATATTATAAAACTATAATCTTTATCATAAAGAACTTAAAGCATCCCCAAACTCAAAATCTAATTTTTATATTATAAACTGATAAAGAGAAAAGATACATCTATCAAAATGAATATAACCAAAGGTTTCAAAATTTTACTTTTGTAAATCTCATGGATAAAGTCTTATCAAAAGCCAAATTATTATCTGTTACATTTCCCAAAACAATAAAACTATATTTATCATCAAAAGGTCTCAAGGTCACATTTTCTAAAATGAGGAAGAAATCCCTTTTAGCTTCAAATGCTGATTCTGCCTACTGACAAAAAGACTCAGATTTGGCACAAATCTTACATTGAATACTATAAATTGATATACCATTGACTCCCTAGCATTATTTAATAGCATGTGTTCCAAACACAGAAAAGATGCATACTAATAATAAGAAAACATGATTTTTATAAAAACATTCCAGTACTTCAGGCCCTCTAAATGTAACATAGGAGTTACTTCACCTTGGACAGAGTTTTGATGACTCGTTAACAGTTAAGCAAAATAGAAAAACACTGTAGTCTTGGGGGGGAGAACCTGGCCCCTGGAGTCATAACAGACCATAGATCATAGCCCTGACATTTACAAATCCTAATTGTATTTAAGATTTGTTTAAATCTTGTGGAGAGGTGCAGGTCACAGAAGCAAAGCATTCACAGTCAAAGTATTCTAACATCTTGTAAAAGAAAGCAAGTCTAAGTCAAACCGTTGCCTGATGATTCCGACAAGAGTTCTCCACTGCAGTATCATTAGGTTGCTGAAAATGCCAGATGTCTACTGTCCATAAAATGCACTGAAGTGAAGGCTGTATATCCTTTTATTTACTCTACTTGGAAAATGTCGTGATTTATTAAATTTGAAATCTAAAGACTAAAAATGATTCCTTGATAGATACTTTCTCTATCAGACTTTAAACTAGAAGACATTTATGACCACAATGTAGACTCTTCAAAACAAATTATCCAATGATGAATAAATTTAAGACTCTTTATTCCATAAGAAATGGGTTTTTTTCCCAAGCTGATACTTATTGTTACTAAAGATATGTATTTAATTGACTTAAGAAGAGTCTCTAAGAGTGATATGGAGACAAGAAAAAATTTGTATCTGAGGTCAATTTCATTTAGAAATAAGTAGTCAGATCATGTTTAAATAGTTGCGGGATGATGGCAGTTAGAAGAAATTTTTAAATTCTGCCTTATGGCTTCCAGCCACTTCATTTCATAAAACTGTAGTAACCCCTTTTTGAGTATATTACATTAAGTAGTTTTTCCATAAAATCCATGAGCATATTGTTTACCAAGAAGAAATGAAGTATTATTAGTTGAATAAATTAAGGCAATGAGTAAACGAAAAAAATTTACTGACTTTTATTTGTGTGTGATTATGTATATGTTCAATCATTCTCATGGTAATGCATATTGAGAGATAAGTGTTAAATATAAAAACTCTGCTCAAATTTTTCTTTACCAAAGAGTTTTATCATACACCCAACCAATTTTTATTCCTTGGCAAACAACAAAATCGGCTTTGATTTTTATAATAAAACCAGTCTCCCAGCCCATCCTCAATCTTTATGGAATGGGTGACGGTGGGATTCTGAGTTTTCTTCTGCGTCTTAACTTCACCAATTCACGTTGTTAACTTAAACTTCATTGTTAAACTTGAAAATCGTCCAGGGGTGTGCTGCTGGAGTCAATGGCACCTACTGGAAATAGCCATTTGAACACATCTCCCGACCTCATGTTTATTGTCATGTTCGTACCTTGAAATTGGCTGTGGTTGGAGTGTCTACACCAGGCAAACCAGCAGGCAATACACATTATGTTTTTTTTTCTTGACCACTAGTTATTAAACATGTACTAACACATCACTGAGTTATACATATGTTGCTTTGCACCTAAATTGCATGCATGCACACACACATGTATTTTTTTGTCTTTTTTTAGCAGGAATCGGGGTCAATACATTTTTGCACCAACACTACAGATGGACTAACCTACCCTCAACTTTCTGCCTCTCTTGAAAAGCCAAATAGAATTGCTAATTATTAGAAAGTGCTTATCACAGACCTTTTCTGGGCCACTAGACACCTGCTTGTTTCACTTTCCTCCTGGGGTTAGTACTTCAGGAAACAGAGGTTCCTGCTTGCAGAGTAGATGAGTCATTTTGTAAAAAGCATGGAAGTTACACTCTGCTACAAAATACCTCCTTTCTCTTCACTTGCACGTGTATAACAAGCTGAATGCCCTTAATCAGGGCACAGTTCATCTGAGCCTTATCTTCTGTTCAGTGTGCACCTGCTCAGTCACACAGCATCACAAGAAGCTGAATACCATTATAAGGGCGCACCTCTTCAGGTGCCAAATAAAAACCAGTTCTGAATTTCTGAGCCGTTGCTAATCTCCATGAATGAAACTCTCTGTGTGGTGGGCTTTCCCACCCCACCCCACCTGATGAGCAATACTGTAACTGTTTAAAATTACTAAACATGCCTGAAGACTGTCTAGTCCAATCCACTCTTCCAGCTAGCCCTTGGGAACCAAAGAAGTGCTTTGCATTCATTTGGCAAAACCCACAGATGGGCTTTATTATGTGCTTTGAAGTACAAGGTTTAGCATTTAGGTCCATTATATATACACACAGGACTAGATAATGTGGATGAACTGTTGAAATAAATAAGACTGATGGAGGCTCATTCACTGATGCATGTTGATCATTTCTGACTGACTGCCTGCATTATCCATTTTGAACAGGTCCTACTGCAGACATATTGCAAGAAGCTGATGTTCCTCTTCTATCAAATGAGAAATGCCAACAACAGATGCCCGAATATAACATTACAGAAAATATGGTGTGTGCAGGCTATGAAGAAGGAGGAATAGATTCTTGTCAGGTAAATATATCAAACAGCTCATCCTACATTTCCGGAAAGCATTGCTACATAATGATTTTATTGTTTAACAATGATTGGGAAATAAAGGAATCATCAGAGTCTTAACTTCATTTTTTTTTCTTCTGCAAAACTGTGACATTTGATTTTTATTTGTGGACTATTTACATAGCACTCCTGGGTGAACCTGAACATTAGAAACAAAACTACTTTTACCAACAAGGGTTATAAATCAGATGTCACTAAGGACTAGGTATAAAATGTGAATGTGGGAGACAGCCAGGTACAATAGGCAGCAGTAGGCCTGGGGGTGAGCTGAAGAGTGTACACCTGGCTAAAACATTTATTTTCAAATTTCAATTCTTTATAACCCTCTGCAGACCTTAAAAAAAATAAAAACAGCAAAAAACAGGTCTCAAGGCCAATCTGGCCTCTAATATTCAATCCTGATTTACAGCATGGTCTAGACATTTAGTTGCCTGAAATAATTTCTGGATGAAAGCCACAGTGGATAAAGTGGTTAGGGCCAGTTTACAGCAAGCTATTTGCAAGAAGGTAAATGAAGAACTTAGCCTTGCATGAACATGGCTCTAGAGCTCCTCTACTGGAATCTTCATAGTATCTTTTACATTTCCTTTTAGAGATGTAATAATGTAAATTCAATTCACATCAGTACTGAAATATATTTGAAGTATCAATACCTTTGGATTTGTGTAACCTTCAGAGAACAATCTTATCCACAAACGACCCTCAAAGAAGACAAAATATCTTACCACCTAGAAATAATGTAGCCATCTATCAGCTGCATGAAATCCATACACACTCAACAAATAAAAAGTAAATTCTGCTAGATTTCAGAATTATAATTAATTTTCAGGTGCAGCATGGAGTAATCATGAAGAGCATGGATTCTATGCCCAAACCACTCTTATTTGACCCTTATTGGTAAGACTTTGGGCAAGTCACTTAGGTTTTATTGAGAGGTTTAAATGAGAGAACACATGTAGGCCATTAAGTAAGGACTCAAAAAATATTAGCTGTTCTATTATGACACTTTGTAAATAAATTTTTCTGGCATGTTTTCTGTACTTAAAAATTAATAAAATACTAAGACATTAACAACTATAGGATTAGATTAAACCTGATAGCAATACTGAGCAAACAAATAACTTACAAATGCAGAAGTCACAATTTATACTGTGGGAAGCTGGTAAAATGTTAAAGTGTGAACAGTTGTTATATATATTAATATATAAATGTCATAATTATTTGACTTGACACAAGACTTTTTAACATTTGAGCAGATGAATCTTTATATGTATCCCCCAGTTAGATCAATGTCTCAAGTCATGTAAACTAAACTTTCAGCTTAGTTCTACACTTATTTTGCTTTGATGAACATTTGCAAATTCAAGATGAATAAGACAGCTTTATTCATGTTAAAATTTATTCCTGGATCTTATGCTTTCCTTTTAAAATAGAGAGTGTGCTAAAAGATATATTGCCACTTAAGAGGAAAATTTATAGAATTATTGCTCAGGAGGGAAATCAGCTATACGACTTCAATTATACAGTTAATAGGGGTTGTGTGGTAGAAACCTCATGCACTAGGTAGATAATATGATGACTGATGCTATTGATGTTCGAGTTACATAAAGCCAGTAACTCATGCCAAATCTCTAAAATCCTATTTTTGGTTCCGATGTCTAGAGTCTAAGCATGTTATCCATTATCAAGTAAAAGCTCCCATACACATCAGTACCTTGTATAATATAATGTTATCATGACTGAGTACTCAATAGTCTAGAGAGTCACATGATTTTCTTTGTTCAGGAGAATAACTGATTAAATAGAAAGACATTATTTAAAATTATGACTATGTTATTATTGACACATCACTTGACTAAGTTCTTTGAAGCATTATTTTTCCCCAATAGTATCAAAGGTTTTGCCTTACTAGTCATTGACACATTCTTGAGTATCCTTTGGCTTACCAAAGGCTTGCCTTGTAGAGGCAGTTGTCTGGATTTGAAGGCTCCACGAGTGGCTGTAGAATGTCCTGTCTACATAAAGCTAAGAGTATGACACAAGATAAAACCTGTTCTGCTAACCATTCAGAGCTCTATTCTTTAACAGTGGTTTTCTAACTGTGGCCTCCAGTCCAGCAGAGCAGCACTGCCTGAACAGGTGTTATAAGTGCAGATTCTCAGACCCTGCCACACACCTGCTGATAAATCAAACTCCAAAAGTGGAGCCCAGCAATGTGTTTTTTGTATGGCATCAGATGATTCTAATGTACATTAAAGTTTGAGAACAACTACTCTAAGTAAAAATGGTCATCAATGTTTACACTGACATAGTCAATGGAGGTAGTGATTTGTTCTTTACAAATATAGAACCTCAGTAGAAACATAAATTGTAACACTTTATGTTCTGGAGAGCCAATTATATCTTTTAAGTACTTACAACATCTCTGAGATAGTGGGAGAATGAACTATCTTCGTTAAATACATCAGAAAATTAAGACCAGGAGAAGATATATAACTGAATTGAAATGATATAATTAGAAGATGGGAAGCAGTAGAATTTGATAGAGGTTTCTCAACCAGACAGACCACCCAGCTCTTGGGCACCAAGCCTGCTTGTGGATCCTTTGAACTGCAGCCGACCCAGTATGAACTGGGTCAGTTAAAATCCTTGTTCATGTAATCAGTATCTGGCTTCTTCTGTTTGTTTAGAAAATTAAATTATCAGAGAAAACATGATGAAAACCAAATGACTCTTTAAAAAACTATATCAAAACACTTGAGGTTTATTTTTAATAATTTCTAAGTCACATATAACTTTGTGTCTGTATTTATTCTTATCTTGGATTGACAGTGTTCCATAAATATTTCTGAACCTGTATTATGGACTAAGGCCTTAGGATGAAGAAATAAAAAGTGCAGTCCCTGCCTTCAAACAGCTTGAATACATTTATTACACATAGAATAGAAGTAACTATGTTTACCGTTGCAATTTATGATCCTCTGTACCCAATAGAGAGAAGATGCTTTTGTAGACCGAAGATTTTCCCTTAAATACAGGTCTCTATGATAGTAAAGAATCAGGCAAAATGTCTCTCAGGATATTTCTAACATCAAGCCTGGTTTGAAATAATCTATCATACCAATGATTTCAAGGAAAATACACAAGGCTTTAAATTCCTTCATAAATATATAAAAAGGCAGATTAATTTAAATACCTTACCCTATTAACATGAAAAAATACTTGTCAATTTTGTCATTAAATAACAGTACTATATGTTTGCATTATGGTCATTTGGATTACACAGAAATAATTATGTGCAAATAAAATCTATGTAATTAACTCTACTAGGACCTGCTATAATTACTCTTTATGAAAATTTAAAATTTCATCAATTGAAATCTCAGATGAAAACGTGTACCTATCACTGGAAATTATATCATATATTTACCTCTTTAAATTGAAACATTGTTATTTTTTTCCCAAATCTCATTGTGTTTGTCTAATACCAAAAAGTTAGTGCTACCCAAGAGAACAAAAATCAACTTTATGTGTGAGTTATTAGTTTTTTAATGCACATGATACAGAATGATTGTCTTTTCCACAAATCCCTTCAAAATCCTTAGAACATACCTCCTTAAATTAAAAAATAAGCTTTTAATAAACATTTTGGTTGGGATGATTCTCAGAGTTGTGACTTAGAGAATTTTTTAGTACCCATTAAAATGCCACAATTAAATTTTTTAAAACTCTTGCTATATAAATGTGCATTATAAAAACATAATACATGAATGATTTTTAAGTGGTCTTAGTTTCTCTGGGTTCTTACTGGGTAGTAAACGATTTCCATTCTTTACCTACATTGATAGTGAGAACATATGTAAAAAGGTGACTTGCAAATAAGTCAAATCTTTCATTTTTATTTCTGAATGAATTTGTTAAAATCAATTTTATATATTTATATCTATCGACCACACACTTAACAATTTTCTTTTGAATTTTACTGTTTAGGGGGATTCAGGAGGACCGTTAATGTGCCAGGAAAACAACAGGTGGTTTCTGGCTGGTGTGACATCATTCGGATACCAGTGTGCACTGCCTAATCGCCCAGGGGTGTATGCCCGGGGCCCACGGTTCACAGAGTGGATACAGAGTTTTGTCCATTAGACTGTTCCCTGAACCAAACACGAAACTCAGGCAGTTTTCCCAGCCCACTCTAAGGAGCATGGAAATTCAGAGTTATGTAAAAAAATAAAAATAAAAATAAAAATAAAAGTTTCTAAACGCTTTTATTCTTACCTAAGCCACTGAAATGCTAAGGGGAGAGAAACAAACCAACAAAACTAAATTAATCTTTACAATACTAAGTAACTTTAAAATAATACAGTTTGGTTTTATTGTGAATAGTTATTCTTCCACACTATAATTTCCTTTGTTCTTAATTGTTATTTTTATCGTATTGCCCTATTGAAAAGAATGCTATTTTAAATCATATGTTATCCACTTAAAACAGATCAAGCAAAATTAGAAAAAGAAGTGAAATAAACTGTTTTTCACAAAGTATGTTATTGTTTGAAATGCACTGTTGAAAAATTATCTAGTTCTAGCTTAAATTGCTATTATCAGAAGCTCAATGTACTTCCTGCTTTTCTATCCAAATGCATTTCCAGCTTATCTTGAACATATCCTTAATGGTTCTCCTACTCATAAAAAATATGTGTTGTAAGCTTATGCCACAAACCTGCATTAAATTGATTGCACATTCCTCAAACACACTAACTAAACAGCAAACCAGCACAAGCCTATATATTGCCTTTGTATCAAAATAAAAGGTAAATGTACTGATATTGTAGTTCTTTTATTGGATCTTTTATATCCTGGGTTCTTCATGCTGTCTATTTCAAGCTAGAATTTTTTTTAAATTTCAAAAAACGCTTATACATATTTAAGAAATGCAACAATTAAAATTTCTTTTTCAATTTATATGTTTAAGAGTGGATGTTTGTATCTGACATATGCACAACTTATTTAAACGCAGCTGAATAGCCCATTAGCAGGGAAAAATGTGGAATAAATTAATTTGTTTCACTGCTTTAATCTCTTGGATCATTTCCAGAGTAAGTGTAAACTTCAATTTAGCATACCACACAAAATATATTGACTCGTTTGGGAAGACAAAATCCATACCTACTTGATACGAACACATACACACACATTCTTGCATGAGTCTATACAGTCCAAAGCAACAGAAGAGAGAGTAAGGTTTGAAGGAAGGAGTTGAAAGACGGACTCAATAAGCATAGATCGACCTTATGGGCTACCTGTAAAAGGAATGATCATTATTTATGAACTGATGAGGCATGGGGGGCCAGCATGTATGTGGAAGACCAGCAAAGGCACAATAGATAATCATCTGTTGTCATGAAAGATTTTCTCTCTGGGTACCTGTCCGAGAAGAGGAGAAAAAAACATATAAAGAAAGTGTGGACAGATGATTAAGGGCTACAAATTCCTAGTAAGCAAGTGTGGAAATTATTCTTAGGACAAGTATAAGGAGTCTCTGAAGTATTCTATTTTAAATCTGTACAATTAGGAAGGATGAAACAGCAGGGACAGGGTGTGTTTTTTTATTTTACCACCTGAATATTATTCAAGAATTCACCTGCATTTCAAAACCACATATGAGAAACTAGGCTGTGAAAATACAAACACCCACAACAGATACACACACCATGCAGCCCTTTTCATTTTTCAAAGGTCAGCTAAAATCTTAGGAAGCAGGACGGTCTCACAATCATCTTGTAATCACGGGGAAGTTCATTGTCCCACTCCTTGTAACTCATAAATTTAGTAATTAATACCAGTAGAGTTATCCAGGCCTAGATCAAGACAAAAGGCAAAAGCGAGGCCCTTCGCCATAGCTTTGCCTCTCCTGCTGCAGCTGTTGTAGTCATGGGAGGCGGATACATGGGGAAAGCCTCGTCTCCTTCCATCACCTGCTGACAAAAGGGAGCCACACATGGTGGGAGCTTGGTGGGAAGAGGTAGATTCCAGCAGCTGGTCTCCCGTTCTGCCCAGAAAGATGGGTAGCCAAGAAAAGAGGGGTGCTAAATGTGGGCAGATCTAAGCTTAGAACGCAGCTGCCCATTCCGTCCATCTCTAAGCAGCTGAAGAGGGGCCCATGCCCACTAATTTCTATTTTGCCTTTTAGTTGTGCCAACCAACTCCAGTTGTGAATTGCCTAAAGGAAAACTCTTTATCATCTAACTGAAAAGGACTGACAGGAAAAAGATGAGGTTTAACACGCTCTATAACCACAACTTTTATTCTGAGTGCCCTTAAACAGTCATTTCTTTTCATCTTCATGTATTGATACAAACATATCTGTGTTTTGTTCACTTGAGAGATTTAGACAACACACATAATCATTCTTCAGAAACAAGAACTTTTTATTTGGTTAAAGGATCACAGGGACACGTGAAGACCAGATAGTTCCAACTCTCTCTTGAGAAGAAAGAGCCTCGGGCATTGAAGAAACCAGGAGATAAGACAGAGGGGCTCCAGTTTCTCTACCAGCCAGACCCTCAGTGATGGACACATGATCACGGATAACCCCTAGTCATTTTTCACACTAACCCATAGTTTCTCTCCTTGCCAAAATGTTAGTGTGCTGTGCTTACCTCCACAACAACGTGACCACTCACCTGGTCCCAACAGTAAAACCCTTCTGTATGCTGATAGAGGTTAAGCAGGGCTAGAAAAAAAAATTTAGACAATGCAGCCATCCGCTTCCAGTCTCAGTCCCAAACCCCCAATTACTCTTTTCTTATTGTGGTCAAGGGAGAGACCACATTGATTCCAGAACCCTCAGAAAGCTACTTGTGATTATATAGGCAACATGTGAAGACATATGATTATATTGTGTATGCCACTTTTTTGTTCTAGATTGAGTATATTGTTTATACAGTTATTAACAAAGTTATTACAAAATCTGTTAAATCTTAAACTAAAAATAATTATAAGGCACATGTCTTACACAATTGAAATTAGATAATTCTTGCCTCTAAGTAAAATATTTGAGTGGATTTATACAATAGTTAATGAATAGTTTCTTATTTCTGAAGAGATTTTCTACACAGAGAAACTGAAAAATGAATCCTTTCTAAAAAAGAAACTTTTTTCTACGGTAATGTATTCACATGTGTGTGAATTCAGTTGACCACAGTGATAAATTTCTTGAATCAACACAGCATGTATTGAAAAATGAAACACCATAAAAATAAATATCAGAACAGTCCATTTTTATCAAACACTTTCATAAAGGTAAAATTTTGCACGCTGTAAGTTTCAGTACAATTTACATTACATTAACTGGATTACAACCTATGAAAGGTGAAAGAAACAAAAATAACTGCTTCCGACCCATGTACTTCTGATGTGTTGATAGCAAGTTTATCTGCACCGTCCATTGCATTTACTTGAAGTCTGGGTGTATCATTTAGCAAAATAAGCATGTCTCACTCCGTTATCAGCATAGCGTATTCTGTAAGTGAAATAAACATAGAAAACTCATTGCAATATTTGCTTCAAGGGGGAGCTTACAGTTCATCTTGCAGACCCTCTGAGATTTCAAGCCATTCCAAGCTAAGGTTCTGGTGCCATTCTTTATACAGATCCAGAATTACAGAACTCTTGTTTTCTTTCCTGGAGCCAAGTCAATCAGTTTTTACACTTCCATGCCACTTTCTTTTCTCGTGCTTTTTGAAATCCATAGTGTAGACTGGTTTGGGCTAGTTTTTGTTCTTCCTTTACTGAAAGACATAAGAAGAAGTTCAATGTATGAGACTTCTTATCCAACTAGATATATCTTGGTGTAAGTGGAGGTATCTGAGAGCTTTATTATAAAAGGGTCCTTCTTCTCTCACCAGCCTATGTTTTCATCCCTACAAAAAATTCTAGATTATTCCGGTATGTGAAGATGGTAATCAGTGCATATGAAATGATGGAAAAACAATAAATGGTTCTCTGTTATATCCTTTATAGATTAGAATTCAGATACACACACATATTTGTCTGACACAATACGAACATTTTTTATTGTAATCCCCAGTAAATCTTCATTTTATTTGGTCTATGATTTTTGAAATGTTGCTTTTTGAATACTCCTCCATGAACATATGCGGTATCTGATGCCAAATCATCAAGGGAGTGTTTTTCTCCTGAGTATAAAGACCGTCCTATCCCCTTATTCCCATCAGTTTTCCAGTCCTACAGTTAAATCACTTAATATTGTTTCAGTCTCTGAAAACAGCGTAGATTCAGGTGTTGCTAACTCATAGGTATCTTAGTTTCCCTAGATCTGGGATTGAACTTCACACTCATCAGATTCACAGTTAGGGACCCGCACTTACAGCCTGTTCCTCGAGCTGTGCTGTCTCCCAAATCTCCGTACAACCACCATTTCTCAAACTCCTGAAAAGGGGCCTGGTCCTGAGGGTACCCATCATCTTCTACCAGACTACGGGCCAAGCTCTAGGTTCCTGAGAATGAACCCTCCCCGCCTTGCATCACTAACCTAACCACATTCAGGGCCTGTGTATAGTGTTCTGCACACCCTCCCTCCAACAGCATCCTTTCCAGTCCCCATGGGTCTGCCTGCCTTCTACCCACGCCATTCACTCTCCATCTGCCTGGCCTTGCAGAAACCTTTCAAAGAAAAAAAATTCCTCCTAAACAAACAAGCCTGAGAATTTGTTACTAATAAAATATGTTCCGGTTATATGTTTCAGAGATTTGCATCCAAATAAGTAAGATCAAGACATCATTATCTATGAAGTCATCCAACAAAAATGGGAAATAGATCAAGCAAAGCTGATGAAAAACATGGAATTTTTTAATGGTGAAAAAGATGGTTAAGTTATTAATGTAGTTTTGTGTAGCATTAGTATTGCATTTGAGTCAATACCAGTTAAGGAAACAAAAGTTGTTATTTTGAACATGACATGGAATGACAGAAGCCATTGTGTGTACCAGATTGGAATTTAAACTTTCTGCAAGGCCCTCAGATGATAATGGAATGGAGTCTTTGATGAAGTTTCTCTTTGCTTTCCTGGAAGAAAGGAAAAGGGGAGGATCTAAGAATGAATGAATTAAGCACCACAGCTAATTCTGGCATCGAGAGGTACTCTATTTTGGTTTATACTCTTACTCTGAGAATTTCAAACAATGAAGACTCCACAGATCTTCAAGATGGAAAACCTGGAAGGCTTTTGAATGAATAGAATCTCTGCTACAACACACTATTTGGAAGAAGAAAAACAAACTTTAGAGAAAACTCAGTTACTAGCACTTTAGTAATTATCTCAGAAATGAGAAAATCTACATAATATTTTTCAAGTAATTTTTTTTCAAGCTGACCCATTATTCACAGCTCTTCCTTAAAAGTTTCACTGGGCTATGGAAGATTTATTTCAAATCCTCCCTGTAGATTGAGAAAGGGGGAGAGAGAGAGTCAGAGATAGAGACAGAGACAGAGAGAACTCATGGACGAGAACGAGAGTTTGGTGATTGCAGTGGGGAGGGGTGCGGGGGCAGTGGAGGAGGGTCTAAGGGGGATAACTAGTGATGGAGGGAGACTTGACTTGGGGTGGTGAACACACAATACAATTTACAGATGACATGCTGTGGAATTGTGCACCTGAAAGCTGTACAATTTTGTTAACCAGTTTTTCTCCAATAAATTGAATTTAAAAAGAAAAAAAAAGAAAAATCCTCTCTCTACATCATTGCTCTCCATAATGATAAATCATCTTTCCATAGCCTTAAGAATTAAAGGAAGAAACTGGATATTTAGTATTGTCTTGACTCAATACAAAATATTGAAAAACAATTTTAACTGTGTTTTACATATACATTGAAAATCCAACAGTACACAAAATGTAGTATTAATTTGCCAGGTTTCATTTATTATTATTATTGCAAAACTCTTACTTAAACAGTCAAAAAATCACAGGTTGGAGCCTTTTTTAAATTTATGTGAATTTTGGAGTTTACATCTATTTAACATGTTTCTTGGAATTTTGTTACATAATGGATTTGTTAGGGGTGTTTCAGGAAAAGAAGAAGATGAATTAATATCAAAGGAGAAAAATGACTTACTTGCAACTCCTTCCCTGACAGGGAAATTCTCTTGTTCGATTTTTTATTGAAAACACTCTGACAGAGCTATCTAGACCAGTGACATTCAACCTTTTTCATTTCATAGCACACATAAACTAATTACTAAAATTCTGTGGGATACCAAAAAATATTTTTCCCCATCTCATAATAAAACACTTATAATTTTTATTCATTTACACTGTATAGCAATTGCTGTGTTGGCTGTTGTCATTTTTAAATTTGACAATCTAAGGAAAAAGAGGTCAATGCCCCTGACTGCATAGTCAGGTATAGCATGTTTTAAAAATTCTTGCCCCACGCTGGATGAAATCACTGATCTAGTCTATTATTGCAAACATGTTCGTATTTAAGTCCAACATCTTTTCCTTTTTTCTTTCACACACGTGTATTTCCTATATTAATTATTTTAATTGCATTGACAAATTGATACACATGGAAAAATTTTACCGCTATCTCAAGTGTATAGATACACCTATATGAGGGGTGGGGGCAAAAAAGCCAGAATTAGCCTCTGAAGGGCAGGCCCCTGTAGTACAGGCTTCCCCCACTGAGTGTGCCCGGAACCCATCTGCATCAGTGTACCAGCTGGTGTTGTGAGAGGCTGCATTTGGCTTCAGTGGAGTTTGTTGAAGACTCTTTCAATATACTTACTCCTTTTACGATGGGTAATTTACAAGTGCACCTGCCCACACCGCCCTATGTGTTCCGCAGTTTTTGACCAAAAACGGCATGACCCCCATGCCCCACTCTCCTGTTCACCTGATCTCTCCCTGAGCCACTTCTTTTTGTTTCCCTGGATGAAAAACAGGTCCTCAAATGGAAATATTCTGCCAATATGGAAGAGGCAAAACAAAAAAATGGCAAAAGCACTAAAAGGCATCAAAATTGACTAGTTCAAAAACAGTTTTGAGCAGTGGGAAAAATGTCTCGATAGGTGTTTTGCATCAGATGGAGAGTACTTTGAAGGTGACTGAAGTTCAAACGTGAAAGAATAAATACACAGGATTTTTAGAAATAAATTCTGGGTTTTGGGGTCCCCATTCATAAAAGAATGCTCCAAAAAATCTGGCTATTAAGACATATTATTTTATTTCAAGTTGCCTACTAAAAAGGGACCTGTTTGTACCATTGTGCTTTGTTTCCTATACTTAAAAGATCTTTTTGAAATAAAATAGAAGGCAGTGGCTTGAAATTTTGAAAAGACACTTCAAAGTACACCTACAAAATCAAGTCTTACATTCAACTTGAGATTAACATTAATGCTTATTCTTAATAAACAAGGGATGGTATAGTTGCATATGTTGCAAGTTTACAAGCCCCCAGATTTCAGATCCATCACACACACTAGCCATGAGACCCAAGGCAAATTGTGGAACCCATCTAGTCACCATCTTCTCAACTGAAAACAGAAACTGAAGGGTACCTACTTCATATGGCCTGTGAGGATTAAATGAGATAATGCATGAATCCTATGAAAAGGTATATCTTATTAGATTATATATACTGGATTGGTATTGACAGATACAAAAATGAGAACTTTCTTAAGGCAAATTAAAAATATAATTTTATACTAATTTTAAAACTTTTCAAGGAGTTTATATGTATATATGAATTATTTACCTTTTGTGCAGCATCTGGAAACAGCAGGTACCGAAAGCAACGAGTATCAATAAGAGCAGTGGGATTGTTGGTATAACAACATAAATTAGGTTAGGAATTATGCCTACAAAAGTAAAACAGTCTTAGTATAAAAAAATACAGTTGAGGTAGAAGTCTAACACCAAAGTTATATAAAAATTTTCCCCAAAAAATTGAGGAAAATAAAATTATTATCAATAAACAGATTCTAAGCAAGGTTCTTCCCTTAATACTAAATAGTCTAATGAGATAATATATTCATGTTTGTTAAAAATCAAAAATAAAATCATACTACACTGGTTGCCTTACTCTTATTCAATGTCCATATTTCCAAAAGCATTATTAAAACTGCTGTTTAGATAGAGATTAGTTTTATAATGAAGTAATAATCTTAGCTATCTCACCTCACTGATCCTTCTTAGTTCTTAGAGTACAAGCACTGGTGTTTGAAGAATAATAATCATTATTAAAATAGCAGTTGATTTATTGGACATGTAATTATCCTAACCAATAAGCTCAGTACTCCCTAAGATTAAACCAAAATATGTAAATATTAACTGATGTTATAGTCATAACCCAGAGACACAAGACTTCAGAGACATAAAGACTTGATCTTAATTAAATTCTAAAATGATTCATTTTTTTTTAATCCTATTCCATCACAATTGATAATCTTGGTGTTCTTGGTAAAATAAAAACTGAAGTACCAGACAGCATAAAATAACTTTATTAAATATTTTTTTCATTGTCATAGGGGGAAATTATTCCTAATGTAACTGTTTATTGATATGTTTAATTAGGTTTAGGTGTTCTGAATGGTTTAAAATCAGGCATCTGAAAAACAGAGAGCACTAAGTTTAAACAAATTAAAACTATGCATTTAAGTGGAAAACCAAAAGCCAACACAATTATTAATTTAAATAATTATAGCCAAAGGAGGTCAAACTCAGAGTACACTATTCATTTAATTGTATATCACTTCCTTTGTTAACACAAAAAGTTATATGAACTGAGGTCCAGTGGTGGGCTATTTTGAGTATAATTTGCTATGTGTTCACCAGGGTGCTCACCAGCTGTTGAGCCTCCAACAGGTAACAGATAACAACAAGAATTTTTAAAATTCACAAAATATTTTCTTTCTCTTTCAAAATACCATCATGATTATACATATATGTAATATATGAAGAAAAAAAGACAGTATTCCCTACTCTTTCATGGATTTTGGATAGCCTGTGAAAAGATTGTGAGACTTTGAGTCTTTGCCTCTATCTTCACAAAGCAATTAGGATAACTGAATATATCTGTCCAATTGGCATAGGGCCACGCTAAAACTATTTCTGACTAACATGTAATGTGCATTGGGATTTCATCATTTCTTTGGCAGATACTGGTATGTTAGAGGCAGCTGGGTTGAGAACTCATTCTATGCATTCTTCCCACCCTGTTGTTCCATGATGTTACTTTGGTAGATTGAAATCAACCAGGGAGTATTTACACCACAGAAAATTTCAAAGTCTACCAATCAGAGTTTTTATTTTATGCCCACCTCACCCAAATCAATCCTTAAACATTTACCAGCACATCAGTGTTTGCAGGTCACTTTCTGTGACTATTTACATCTTAATTCCTATATGTTATTGGGGAAAGTTCTTTGTAGATTCCGATTTTAATCAGGATTGTTTAGTTTAGTACTAGACACGTCCAATCAGAAGAAAACAAAAGTAGTTTTTTTTTATTAAAAAACTAGCTTAGAATCATTTTTTCTAACCTCGTTCAAAAGTAAATTTCCATAGGCCCATATTTAGCGTACCACTTCACCAAGCAACAAGAAAAGTTGGGGCTAGCTAGAAGAAGAATTTAAACATACAGTTTCTGTTCTTGATGGGGGAGTTAAAGACACAGGAACAAATTACCTGCTTCAGTAACAACCACATTTTGATGGGTGTCTCCTGGTTGATTTGTAAAGTAAGTCTTTTCTCCAGGAGCTGTTGGATTAATCTCTGTAGATAATAAGTACAGACATCATGTGCATTGATAAACAAGAGAAATACAAATAAAGATAAACATAAAAGTTTATAATAAAGCCATATAAACATCAGAGTTTTGACTTCTGAACAATTTACAGCTGAGAATTATATTTTGAATTTAAATTTACACGGAATTATCTAACTAGAGAGTCAACATTTAATTATCTTTAAACCAAGCACCCACCTGATGAATCCTTGCAACCCATAACTGCGTTAGCAATTGACAGTGTGTCTATTCTAATATAACCAACTATAGGCACTAATGACAAAGCAGGCACGACGCTAGGAAAAGATAAGCAAGAATCAGCAACCATAGCATGTGAGCCACTAACTGCAATTCAATGGCAAGTGAAGATGATTTGGGTACTAATATCAGTGCAATATTTAGGTTTCTCCTCACAATAATAATCAGCAGAAGATTATATATGCATTGCTTTTGGAATTGATGATTCAAATAATAGTGTTCTCTGCACATATCTGTTCCATTCAAATAATGCCATCCTTATACTTGCTTTCCAATAGTGTCTACCTCTTTAAAAATAATAATGAACGGAGGCTTGTGAGTTCTTTCTTTCCCTGGTTTTATGAGATGAGATCTCTTCAATTGCCATGCCCTTAAAATATGTTGAAATATCTTGCCATGACCTGGTACTGTTCTACCACCAATTTTTTTCTGAGGTCTTACTTGTTAAATTAATAGTTCACTGAATGTAAATTAAATTAGGAAGAAAATTCCATGGATATTTGTTTCCAAAATACATAATATCCTGTTTATTTTTGTCAAGTGATGAAAAGGAAAGCACACATATAGCATCTTGTATTAGTTTTAGAATAATAAGTCATTTTAATGTATTGTTTACTACTCTAATTTGACCACATAGTCTCTATTCTTTGGAAGTTTAATCATATACCTTCCTATAATAATACTTATTGTTCTTGCATGTATATTTCACCCTGACACTTTAACAGCCTCCTCTAGGTTTCAGACACTGTCCTCCCTTACACCCATTCTTCCCCACTCTATGCCTATACTCAACTGGTATGTGCTGAACAAATATTATGTAATTTATCAACATAGGTCTGGTTATTTTAAGAATAATTTTAATAAAATTTAAGTTAATGCAGCTGCTGATTAAATAACAATGCTTGAGAAACACAATCCCATACAGGCTATTTTTAATGTCTAAAATAAAAATATATAACGCAATTTTCATAAATGCAAAAATCAGATTCAGACATATGCCCATAAAAATGTGTTGGGGTAACATTGTTAGAACTAAAGAATAAATACGCAACTCATGGGACAATAACAAAGTTGGTGACGAAGAGAGTGAGAAAACTCAGAAGTAAGTTATTCAGTTTCTGTTTAGCTAGGTCAATTTTTGACCACTTCGGATATGATTAGTCATACTTAGATTGTGTGTCAGCAGAAAGAGAAGACTAAGTTCAAATCACACCATAGTTCTGGTATAGTTGGAGAATAAAGTTCAAAATAATTAGTGTTATAATTTGTAAATTTTAAATCATTTTACTCTTTAATCCTCCAACCCCCTCACCACTAAAAAGCTAACCACTCACCACCAAAACAGTACTGACTCTTATAATCAAGAAATTTCATGGAACCAACATCCTTCATAAGTAGGATACTAAGCTTGAGGAAGTTTAACTAAATATAAAATAGTGAAAGATGAAAATATTTAAAGTAAAGAATAAAAATCCTAAGTACATTTATAAAACCAACTGTAAAACTGTGCAGCTGCTTCAAAAACAATAAATACATAAAATACATAAAAGAATACTGTTCACAAAGTATAGCTATTTGAAGATTTAAGTAGAATACAGAAGATAAAGAAAAAAATAATTTTATGTCTACAGTGCTCTTCCATGGGTAATATAAACTTAGATTATCTGATATGAAACAAGTCAAGAAGATTCTGGAGTTCTAATGTCATGAATAATGTAAGACAAAATAAAATAAAACAAATGTACTTTAGGTCAAATTGTTCATCTAAAAGCTCAGAGAAGAAGATAATATTGTACTAAGAAGTTTTTTTAATATACTCTGTTTCATTTAATAGCTTTCAGTACATACAGTTGCAAATTTAAACTATCAGAGAACAATCACTTCTTGGCCTTTGGGTTAAGATCAAGTATAAACTATCAGAGAATTTCAACTTTATGTTTTTCTATGAGAAAAAAAATAAAGACAAGGAACATAAGAGCATAACCGATTTGCCTTTGTAAAGGCTTCTAGGGGGGTAATGATGGATTTAGCAACCTAGGGGTTGCTAAAGAATAAACTCACCAGGGACAGAAAGTTGGCTAATATACTCAAGAGCAGTAACATGAGAGAAGAGTAAATCTAATCCAAATAATCCCTTGTGCTTTACAGTCTTAAGAGAAAGAGAAATGTAATTTCAGGAGAATAATGGAAATAGCAGTACTTGATGGTAAATGACTTCCATGAACACATGAGGTCAAGCAGACAGAGGAGTTAAAACGACACTTTCAAACACTGAGGAGACAAGCAGTGAACAAATAATCTCAAAGCCTAAGTATCTAATTTGACTTTCTTAAATTGACTTTCTGAGTTTCCACAGTTTTGATTAATCTCTCTTTTGGTCAAAGAGCAATTCAGTTGAGCTGTCTTATTCAAATTCAAATTGACGGTTTCCAGAGGAAACCACACTGGTGTAGCTCAGGGCAATGCGGTCTTCCCGTTTGGCGTTTGTGGCACTGAATTGCAGACTTCAAGCAAAAGCTGATTTAGGAGGCATGTTTCAAAGAATGAGGATCACAGCAAGAACATGGCACGTGCCCCTCCTTTTTTACAGTATGGATGGTTCAACGAGCTATGACCAGTTTGACATTCACTGAGGAGCATATGCCAAGTATCACATCCTGAAATAACAAGCTAATGTTCCAGAAATTTCCTTTAATCCTTTAAATTCCCCAGATAATCACCTAAGAACTGTTGCTCAGGTGTATAAATCTACAGATGCTTTGGTGACTTACCTCCTTCACACACACTATACCACATATTTACAATATCTTAAAATAGATGTGTATTTTTTATTAAATCTGTTTACAAAAACAATTTGACTATAATATTAGAAATTATTAATTTTCTCTTAAAGACACTCCTCCTGATGTTTCTAGTCACTTGTTCTATTTCTAGTGACTGCAGTTTTTATTTCTAGTTACCCTAGTTTCTGTAATGTCTAGTTCCTCTAGTTCTACTTGACTCATTGGGCAGTTTGTTCTACAGCACAGAGTGTGCTTCACCAGACTCAATGATATGACAAATTGCAAAGTACTTCCATGTTTCATAGAAGAAAAAAACAGAAGAGCCAAAGTAGCAAAACTTAAAGGTAAAACTGAATATAAGCTCAGGATCTGCTACACCAACTTCCAATCCATCCTACCTGGTTCATACTTGCAGATGTAATTGTGCTTCATGTTGCACCTGTCGTCATTCCACTGGTAAAGGTAGGGGCCTCCGAGGCCAGGATTGGCTGTCGGCTGATGATACATAACAACGCACTTTTCACTTCCACAGGAGGGTTCGTCAGTATACCAGTTTCTGCAAGCACACGATAGGTGGGGCAAAAGTAGGTTTACAGTTGCTCATAAGAAAAATAATACAATAATTAATAAATAATGCAAGAATAAACTGTGTTTCACACACTCACAACTGTAAACCTACTTTTGCCCCACTCTGTATAGAGCAGCAAAAACAGTTTTAAGTGATTTCAGCTGCTCCATTCTGACATTCTCTACAGGTAACAGAAATCTCCCCTGGGCCTGACTTACCTATACTGGGAACCACTTCCATCAGACCACTGGTAGAGATCTGGGCAGGCACCAGAGGCTTGCCCGTCTCCATTTCTCCAAAGGCCTATCCAGAAATCCCCATCAGAAATGCCTGTGCCTGGTTTGGTCAGGTTTTGCAACATGCTTTCTATTAACTTCTGTTCTGCTTCATTGTCAAGGCTGAGCAGGGCTCCCCCCTCACTCTCACAGGCCAGGCGTGCCTCCTGAAAGCTCACTCGGCTGGACAGTTCATGGAAATAAGCCATTTTGTAGCACGGGTGCTTGTAGTCAGCAAAACACACCTTTTGGCCTGAAAAAAGAAAAAAAAAAAAATGAAGCCTTAAATACAAAGGCAACAAAACAAAAAGTTTGATTTAATAAAAAACTCTCAAAATTGAATTTCACATATACCTACACATTAAACAGAATGAATTTTCCTGATGACTTAGTGACCAAACTACAAATACACATGATCATATCAAGTCATAATGAAGTCATAGTGTACAGGATTTAGCTAACTCTACCAGAAACAGAATTTCTATAGCTGACACCCTCCTCCTTTTACCACCAAACATGGAAGCCAAGCTTCTAGAGACTCTTCCCTGGGGCTTTGTTTTGTTTTTCATTATCTTCTTTCGTTCACCTATGATCTCTGGTTGTCAACCTTAAAAACTGTCATGAATCCCTCTCAGTCACTGTTCCTCATTACCAACCTGCTGTCCATGACCTACAGTCCTCTCTTAGTCTTTGATTTCATCTTAGGTTTAGCCTTAGAAAAAGAATATTTTACGATTTTATGTAAAATTCAGCTAAATTACTTTATGTTATGAAGTTAAGGCACAGCTTTACTGTTTTCTTATGATTCATCTGCATGGACATTATTCTTGTTGAGATTGAAGGCTTTGTTCACTGTGTATTTAATTTTGTAGCTGATCAAGAAAATCATCGGGTGGGGAATAAAAGTGGAAAGATGGGTATGTTATTATACTTAAACACTGGCTAAAAAAGCAAACATTCAAGCTTTGCACTCTTAATTACAGTACATCACACTGAGCCAGTGTTGGTATCACATCCATTCTCCCCCAGAATCAGCACTTAATGACCGATGCTGACACTCAGAGGCAGAAGGGAGCAGAAATCAGTGGAAGGCCATTAACCTCACAACAGTATTTGAGTGATGGCCATTCAATAACTTGACCCAAGCTGAGAACAGCCAACTAATAAAACGGCAGCTCCAGCAATTCAAGTAAGACAGCCAGTTGTCCTCTGTCTCATTAACTGTGATCTGGACCCAGGAGCAACACATTGAATAATATGAACGAATTAACAGACTGCCCAACTAATTGTTAATGAAAAATAACAGGCTGGTATGAATGCCCACAGAGACTTCACATGGACATAATCAGTCTGAATCAGTCCTTAAAAGATGATTGGGAAGCCCTGATAGTTGATGCTAATATAACTATTATTTTTTAATTTCTTTTAGTTTATTATAAGGTTTTGTGTTGACTTCTTTACTTAGAAGTGTTTTTTTTTCAGGTAATATTCTAACAATGCCATTAAGCCTAGTGATTTTTATGTCTATATATTTAAATCAAGTTCTGTTTCCATTTCATTACATCATTTACATATTTCTAAGTTTCAAAATATCTCTTAACTGCATTCCCTTGAGGTTGTAATTTGTTTAGTTTTTCATTCTAAGAAATCACAGACTTAGATTTGATTCTAGCATTTTTTAAATATTAAACTTGTCCAACAAGATTGTTTGGCAAGATGTCAAAAAGCCAAATTAAAATATATATATATATATATATATATATATATATATATACATAGTTTTAATAAGTAAAAATTATTTATGTAACAGAGCCAGCACACATTCAGAGGATGCATAGGTATGATTTATATGCTAAAAGTCTCTGCTTATTATGTTTCATATATTAAAAAAATTAATGCAGCACAGATTTATTATTTATGGTGAGGATACAAAAATGATGAGACTAAATTTGTTTATAAAATTAAGATAGCACTTCTAATTAAGTGCATGAGAGCTTTAGTGCTGACTGGTGTGGCTCAGTGGGTTGAGTATCATCCTACAAAGCAAAGGTCGCCAGCTTGCTTCCTGGACAGGGCACATACCGGAATTACAGGTGAGTTCCCCAGTTGGGGGAGGTGAGAGGCAACCCACCAATATTTATCCCATGCATCCATGTTTCTCTCCCTCTCCTTCTCCATCCCACCCCTCTCTCTAAAAATAAATAAATGAATAAAAACCTTTAAATGCATGAGAGCTTTAAGTGTCATGAAAAAATTTCTAATACCACTATTAGGTATTAGCAAAGTAGATAAATGTTAGTATGTAGAGAGATAATAAGAGCAAATCCATAGAGAGGGATTATATTAAAATAATTAATAAGAAATACTGCATGGGCCCTGGACAAAAGCCAGCCTTGACACTCTCTGTGGCTGTAGATGATGGAGTAGTCCAGGGATCTGGGTGAGGGGGTAGAGATTGTGGCGGCTGCCTTGCTGGGGAAATCTCAGAGGATCGAGACATTGGCCAATTACCAACTACAGACAGACATTAACTCCAAAGTGTATTGATTGAATATCAGCTGTGTCCACAGAGTCTGACCTGGAAAGTCACTAGCAGTTCTGATCTAGCAAGGCAGTTTTCAGGAAATTATGGAAACATTGCAGTTCTCTTAATGAGATATATATCATAGTCGGTTAAAGCTGACACTGTGACTTTCTTTACATCCAATTGTCTTTCATTGCTGATTTCCACCTTATTGGGCAAATTTAGTCCAAGTTGCAGCACAACCAGCAAAAGAAGCTATTGCACTGTTTGCTGTAATTTCAGCTGATTACATTTGGCCAGAATCACAGTAGAACTCCAACAGCTGGGAAGCAGATGTTGCCCTGATTCCCAGAGAAGTCCCATTAATACGGATCTTCTGGAAGCAACTTTTCCCACTTCTACAAAGGCTAATATTTAATATTCCTAGAGAACAATTATGATGACCTTCTCATTCTATGAGATCACAGAGAAAGTTTCCTTTTCTCTTTTAAATATTATGTTCAGATGAAATCTTCCATCCACTATTTTGAAATACAGGAATTCTAATTTTCCATCTATTACATCAAGTTCCAACTACTATTCTACTCCCCTTAACCTATTTAGATATTCAGATAATTGTATAACAGTTTTTACTACACGGAGGTTACCTTGATATTTTCCAATTATAATTTACTAAATGTTACCTAGCAGCTGGAGTGAGAAATATTCTTTGATTGTTGGCTTATTTACAAGTGAAAGGAAAGACATTCCACCTAAAAATATCTACACCTCTATTGGTTTCACACACACTCACACACACGCACACACACACACAACTACATAATTACCCATGAACTTTTATTTAGAGATAATTCTCACTATTGCCTATTAAAATAAACATTCCTATCATTATCAGAGCTAAGATTGTGCTACTATTTCCATGAATACATATATTTGTCATTTTTTTGTTGCTGTCATTAAAATTCCTCTAGTGCTAAATATTGGCAGAGTTTTAAATGCTTCTGGCAATAATGTAAAAGTGGAGCCAAACCCATAAATACATTGCAGTTTACTTTTTCCTTCCTAAATAGAAAGGATCTAGGATTTGGTTTTATTATGCTTACATGCATCAATCTTCTGACAGGTGAGTCCTCAGTTTGTTTGGAAAGTAGTAACATTTTTCTTTATACTTCACACTATAGTCATATATTATCAATATTAAGCTATTGAATTTATATCACATTACTTAATAAAGTGTAGAATACATGTTATGAATTCCTAACATTCAATTATGACGTATCTTAGGTTGCAAAGAAAAGGCTGAACAAAATAGGATCTGCATGATAAGTCCAAACCAGATTAATTGGACTTGAAACATTTTATCATAGGCCCACAAAATAATTTGTGTTTCATAATTCTTTTTTACTCCCCTCAAAAATCACACAGATAAGTATGCTGATACTACAATATACAGTGTAACATGGCCTTTGGTGGCAATGCCAATGTTTTCAATCTAGAAAGAAAGGAAATGCTATTGATCCTGTTTTCTGCTTTCAGTGTTCAATATCACACCAACTTCTTCAGCATTTTCCTTCATAAAAAAGTTCTGTTATAATAAACTTCATTTTTGCAACAGAGACTTTATAATGCAATGAACTGAAGGGTGCACTCTTAAGATTGTGCTGAAATCCATTTTCCAACATTGGTAAACAAAACCAAAAGTGTAGTCTCGGGTCATGTTATGAATGGTGGTGGAAGCTGTAAGCCCTACCTTGCCAGCTAGGGAATACCACCTGCTTCCTGACAAGGAGAGGAGACTCAGTTTTTTTTTTTTTTTTAATCTTAATATTCAAAATCTAAATCAAAATAATAAATGGTAAACCAAGTAACTGTGTGACTTAAAACTTCAAGCATTCATTCTATCGGTCAGAACTGGCTTGGAATACCAGTGCTATATTTGAACTGTGGGGACATTGGGGACATTACTTAAACTTTCTTTGCCTCAGTTTTTCTTACCTAAAAAGTGAGTGTGATTATGAGCTTTAAAGAAATAAGGATAGCCTGACATCTATCCATAGTTGAGTATGCAGGGCCTCACTGCCAGCACAATCCATGCCTTTGGGTAAATTAGGGAAAGATGCCTCCTGGTGATATAGGCTCTTCAGCTAGAAAAGAGAAATGTGTCTTCCCCTAGGTGGCCTCACTCCAGGGACAGGGCTCGACATGCTGGGTCCCTCTCACTGCTCCTTGGCATTCATCCCTGTGCATCACCTTTCCAACCTTCAATAACCCTATGCTCTAGGTGCTCTCATCCCATTTTTAAAACAAAAGGGAGCAAAGCAAAGTTAAGTAATTGTCTAAAATTCGCACAGCTCATAAGCAGTAAAATCAGGGTTTAGAACCGGACAGCCAGGATGTATAGTTGATGCGTTCACCTAGATTCCCATGCGGAACCCATGCATGCTTGAAATGTAACATTTTTTACTAAGTTGAAGGGTTTCATAAATACTTGATGAATACATTATTCACAATTTCTATGTTATAATTATTAGTATTGACCCATGAATGATTATAGGGTGGCTAATAGAGGCAAGGGGCTGTGTCTCCAGAGTTTGTTTCTAAGCTGATTTTGGATTTTCTATTACTGAACATTTAGCCATAGGATTAACATTGGAACATTGATTTCATAGTTTCAGACGATATATGTCCTTAATGATTGTTTTATCGAGCCCTTTTGTTTTCCACATAAAACAAACAAGGCCTCCCAATTACAAGGAGGATAATTTTAATCAAGTTGTCAAGCCGTCTTATATCATCAATAATACGTTAAAACAATGAAAGAAGCAATGTCTCTGGGCGGTGTGTACCTCTGGCCATCTGAATGTGAAGTACCCACATAGAAGACAGTTGCAAAGAGGGGACATCAGCTGGATATCTGCTTGCACCCCTTTATTAAATAATACTGCCTTCTTTTTAATGTTAATGGGATATTGCCATCTTCAGGAAAAAGAGTTATAAAAACAAAACCATAAAATGCTGAGAAAGAGCAGTTAGACATTAATGGCTATGATAAATGTGCCATTTATTAAATGACTAGTAATAAGATTAATTTGTTCCTTTCTTGCCCAAGAGATACTTAAAGTAATTGCATCTTTGAAAACTGCACCGTCATCACTTTATGCTTTTGATGATGTCATGGAATTCTACCAGAGCCTGGGATAGCAGTTTTGTAGTTCCTCTGCTATTGTATTAATTTATAGGCTACTGAATACCACCATGATTTTGCAATATTCCATGGAATCTGTATGAGAACAAGAAAGGTCTTTAAATCATCCAGTCTCCTAAACAAAAGGTTTGCCAACTATAAATTTAAATTAATAGATATTAATATATTCATAGAAGTTTGGAGGCACCATGAAACACACACACTCAAAGCCATTTTGCAGCATGAATAGGCTGAGGATCACTGCTGTGTGCACTAAAAAAGAAGAAAAGAAAAGAAAAGAAAGACAAAAAAACAAAGAAACACATTACTTCAAGACATTTCAAATGTTTAAAAATATCCAGTACTCGTCAAACACATCTTCCCATCTGGTAACCTGAATTTTGAGCTCTTCTTTCTCATATGTATCCATATCCCCATAAGTAAAAACCTCTTACCTTTGTCCTGAAGATTTAATTATCTACCAGTGAACTGACAAAATTAAATGACTGCAGTCCCCATAGATATTCTCTACACATCTGTGTTCAGCAGTAAATCAGTACAAGTCTAAGACCCCGAAAGTAGTTCCCAACTTAGAATCATAAATTCACACAATATTCTCTAATTGCTATTCTCATAGTTATATATTTGTATTACATATTTGTGCATCAAAATAGGCAGGGCCACTATCTTGTAAAAATACTTCTCTACACTGCTAGATGCTATTAACTCTTACAGGGAAGATTATGGTGATGAAGTAAAAAGTTATTTCTTTTTAAAATACTTCACTTCATTTATAAATAATGCTCTCACCTTTTAAAAGGATGATGTATTTTAAAGTATAGAAAATATCTAATTGAATACTTTAAAGTACTAAGTGTTTATAAAGGACATTCTCATTTTTCTGGGGTGATTATTTTGGTACACTCCATAGAAAATATAACAGTTGTATTGGTATTTAATAAATAGAAAATGTATTCCATATATTGTAAGAATATTCCTAATACTGGTCCCAAAGAACTTGTTGCAGTCAACAGACACTTGAGAATTTTGGTAAATTGTCCCTACTGGCATGAAAAAGTTGATGCACCCCTCAAAACTTAACATTGACCAGGCAGACATTAGACTTAGTACTTCCAAAATGCCTGGCTTTAAACTGCTCTGTGCTCCTGGCTGCTATGGCTCATTGGATTGAGTGTCGGCCTGTGAGCCAAGTGTCTCTGGTTCGATTCTCAGCTAGGGCACATTACTAGGTTGCAGGTCAGGTCCCCAGCTGGGGGCGCAAGTGAGGGGCAACCACACAGATGTTTCTCTCCCTCTCTTTCTCCTTTCCCCTCTCTCTAAAAATAAAATAAGTGAACAAACAAATAAATAAACTGCTATGTGCTTATGCCGTTTTGGCTGAAATATATATTTTCAAAAGATAGTCTTCAAAGAATAAAATGGCAAGTCAATTTATAATGCTAAATGTCAACGTGAACTTTTATGGCCAAAGACAATTAAATTATTCATAAAAAATAAAATTGTTTAATATCAAGTAAACATCATCATTTATGCTAAATCAAATAGATCATGTTCAGTTAATTAGAAATTTTCCAGATGTCACCTACAGGATGCCTATAAGTGGTAGAAAAACACAGCAAAAGATTTGCAACAATTGATGCAGTAACAAAATGCAGAACAAACTTTCACCAACAATTTTTAAATTCTATTTTTACATTATATATTTCTTTATTCCCTTGAGAAGTTTAAGGCATACAAACAAGAATTTAACAGCAGGATACTGTTTAATTCAAAGAAATGAGCCTAGGTATTTAAAAAACGCCTTATGCTCAAAGCCTGGTCTTTGCTCTTCATTCATTTGCAAGAATAATTCTGATAAATACAAAGGGAGACAGATATACAATTCACATATTCAGATGCGTCAAATATATTGTAAAGTTCTTCTTCCAAGTTAAATTAGGGGGAAATAGAACCTATGGTATGGCTTCTATAACATCCTTATTTGATACTGTGAAGTTTTCATTTTAGTAATATAAACAGTCTAATTTCCATGGGGAAAAAAAAAGTAAGCAGTATGCATTTCCAAATGACATTTCACAATGCATTTAATTCCAGTGTCTCCACAGTACCAGAAAGTTAGTAGAGAGTGAAAGATAACTAGACATTTAAGAATTATATTCTGAAAATGTAGAACATCACACATTGCTGAGGGGAAGATCAGTAACAATTAAGCTTAATACGCCAGTTGCTAAAGGTCTGGCTTCACTGCTGAGTAAGTTGCTGTCATCTGTCATCTATCTCTACCTCTAATGACACCTGTTAAAAGATGCACAGAATATGAAAGGGAATTTGTGCTTTTTACATTAAAAACCTTCTCGCACTGCAAATACATGCCCGTATACTTTCAACAAATATTCACTGCAACCCTTTAATTAGCATCACAAGAGATTTCAATAAAAGGATCTATCTATGCTCAGTTTTCAGTAAGGCCCTATTTATGCATCGTAGGCTTTTGAGAATCTTCATGTCTTTTAAGAGACCGTCCCTAGAAGTAGGAAACAGTGAGTCAACTACAAATTGCTCAACAATAGGAGAATGAAAAGTAGAAGAAAGAGAAAATTCCGAGCGAACGCTGGGAAGCTTGCCAATTCTGAACCATTTCCCTGGCACTTACTCCGCCGACCTAATCGGGTACCTATTGTATGCATGACCTGCAGCAGTCACCATAAATACCTCAGCCCAACTCGAACCGACTCCGTTTTCTGGAAAGTCCCCAACGTGGAACGAGGTGTGCAAAGGAAAGGCGTCTATGCACCGCGACCAAGCCCCTATTCTTTGTCAGCCCTCCCGAGAACAAAGGCTGCGTGCCCAGGGGTCGGTGAGCGATTCCCAACGAACAGATCTGGTCTCGGGAATCCTCCCAGTGAACACGCTGTGGGGACTGAAGTGGAGCGGGGCCAACAGGGGGTGGCATTCCTGCAGCGGCTCTCTGTCCCTGGGCTCCCTCTGTGTCCGCGGTACCCCACCCCTGTCGCAAGTGCCCAGCCCTGCCCGGTAGCCAACTCTCATACAAAGAAAGTAAAAAGAAATTACTCCTTGAAAACGTGCTGCTCACGATGAAGCAATGCTCGTGTCGCAGCTATTGAGCCAGACACTTCCCCAAATTTTAAACTTTTTACGTGTATTTTGGGGGGTGGGGAGAGGAGAACGTAGAGCACGGTCTGTTTCGCACGCCTCCTGGCTGCCTACCCCGCACACGTGTCCAACACCAGGGAGAACCTCCACTCTAGGACGGGGTGCCCCCCATCGTCCTCACCCGTGCTCCCCACAGTTCCCATCTCTGCTCGTCCGCTCTGCAGGCAGGCGGCCCCCGAACTCACCGCTAACCACCCGCCGGCAAAAGGCTCCGTGGCTCCAGAGCAGAGCGGCGCCCAGCAGCAGCGAGACCACGCGGCTCATCGCGGCGAGGCGGCAGCAGCAGCAGGTGTTGCGCCGGGTGAGGGCGGCCTTTGCCCACCGTGCAACCAAGGCTCTAACCCCCGAGCCTCCCTGCCTCTCCGCGGGCCCTACTCCAGCCGCCGGAGCCCAGCCGCCCCGTCCCCTGCACGCATCGCCCTTGGCCGGACCTGGAGCGGGGCGCGCTAGTGCCGCGCGCGGGGGTCTGCTGGGCTAGGGCGCACGACCCGGCGGGTGTGCGTTCAGGGAGAGGGAAGAGAAGTTATGGGGTCCCTTGTGGGCCCAGGTATGCAGCAGAAGCCCCAGTTAGACCCCACCGGCCCGCTTTGATCCTCTCCCGGGCCTCTAGCGAGTGAGGTGCTGAGTCCGGGCGTCCTGGTCTTGGAGCCCAAGGCAGCAGCAACAGCAGCTCTGCGCTGGAGACACCGTTTTATATACCCACATCCCAAGGTTCCAGCCCCTAGCTAGTAACAGTTTTTAACTACTTCGTCTCTCCTGCCTTGCGGCATATCCCGGCCCCTCCCCTACAAACTGGAGCCACTTTGAAAACAGTCCACTCAGCAGCTCCACCTCCTCCACTCCACTCCTCCTGGTGCCCTCTTCCCATTCGCTAACAGACCCGGAGCTCATTTGTGTAAAATGCGCCAGTTTTGCTATTAAACTCTGGCAAAAGTTGGACCGATTTGGTTTTCTCAAAGATTAATGTCCACGGAGGTGCCAAGTTGGGGGGCCTTTCTCTCTCTCTCTCTCTCTCTCTCTCTCTCTCTCTCTCTCTCTCTCTCTCTCTCTCTCTCTCTCTCTCTCTCTCTCTCTCTCTCTCTCTCTCTCTCTCTCTCTCTCTCTCTCTCTCTCTCTTTTTTTCTTCTTCGCTAAATTGCTTGATCATCTGTATTGCTAGATGCAGGGCACGAGCCACTGTTTAAGATGAATTGGCGGAATGGGAGCCAAAACCTGCTTAGCGAATTATATAATGTGGCAGGTTTTTCCCCACCTAGGTTCTACACATAGATGACTTCCAAGCAGATTGTTTGACTAAATTGGCACAGGAGTAATTTGAAAGAATATTTGAAGCACGATTTCCCCAACTGGTTTCAATCTTAGTATTTGCAGCTCCAAAGAAAAACATCGAGGCAAAATAAATATTCTGAATCCTTGGGAATCTGATGGATATAGATGTATGTGTTTCTCTGCAATCATCTATCAGTGACCTATGGTTTGCACTGGAAGCAAGACTCATTCTAAAACCTACAAAAGCATTTTTCTATAACCTTCCTGAGTCTTTATTAAAACAGCCCATTTAAAGGGTGCTAGGGTTTCCGGGAGCGTTGGAAAGAAGTTCATAGAGTTTCATCGATAGCCTATGATAGGGAACCTGAGGGTGCTCTCATAATGAACTTGCGCTGAATTGGTATTTTGCCTACGTTGCTTTATGTGCCCAAGGGTTTGTTAATTAAAATCCTTTGTTTTTAATAGGTAGTAAACTTTCCTGTAACACCCTCCTGTCGTTATTTTTCATAAGCCACAAGCACGCGATAAACATTTGCTGAACTGTTTTCTTGAAGAAGGTTAATCCTGCTACAGCAAGAACAAGTCTTGCAGAATAAGAAGTTTTAGCACTTGGAAAGACCTTAAATAATATTAAAGCCATCCTACTAAAGAGAGTAGAATTCCAAAATAATTATAACGATGTTTACCAGTTTAATTTTCCCTGTACAACCATGAAAATACTAATTTAATCTCAGGCCATAGGCAAGTAATAAACCTTATAGAGGCTATGGATTTTTTAATTTCACCACTAATTAAGAGTCCAGAAGAAACAAGCATTGCTGGGATTTTTGAATAGATAACTGATAAATCCGAAAGGCAATGGAGGATTGTTCAGCCTCCTGACCCTTTTCAAAGAGTGTCACTGGTGTGGCTGTGATCAGAGAATTGCTCCAAGGCTCACAGTCCAGTGTGGAGAAAGAAACATAATAATGACTGTATGTCATGGTTAGCACAGAGGAATGAGGTTATTTTTGCATGAATTTTCTAGCAGTTGTCCGGGTTGAGGGTGGTGATCTTCATTGGCTGCTGACCTGAGTTACTTCTCCAAATGCCTGCACAACTAGGATTCTGAATGGCAGCTTCTTTCTCCTTTCATGCTATCCTACTCCTAGATATCAGTGTAGCCCAGAGCTATCATGAAAAGTTTTGGGAAGGACTATCAGTGGATAACTTCCTATATACCAACAGACTCCAAATATCCCAAGTGTCTCCAACATCTGAAAAGCCAGCAAGTCCTTGAAGCCATTATTGGCCAGTGGGAGCCGCATGGATTTTGTACTGCAGAAAATCCAAATTATAACAACTGTATCTCCAATAGGGTTGTACAGACATCTTAAAATATAGTTTCTGTAGGTTAGGATTTACAGTTCAGGATGGCCGTACTAGTTAACTAGGGCGGCTCAGCAGTTATTCAGATAGCTGTTAGACTTACGGGGAAAACAAATTATTAAAGTTTATTTTTTAGATATGACATTTTTAAGGGGACTGGCTGATAACATTAGCTTTATTCTTTGTTTCTCCATCACCAGCAAACATCTGGATGGATCATCACTAGTTCGGAGAGCACATTTTGGGGAGTCTCAAATACAGAATAGGAGTGGTACTAGATACTCCTTTTGGAGAGCATGATGGAAAAGTATTTCTCAACTAATTTTTTCCATATAGCATAGTAGGAGATATACAACAAAAATGTTCAACAAAATTGCATTTAAAATATAAAGTTATTGGGCATCAGGGAAAAACAACAAATATTCATTACTTTTTTTTAACAAATTACTTTCATTGTTTTTCCCTGTGGATAATGTATAACTTATCACCAGAGACAAATGACTTCCTCATAGCAAACTTATTTCAGTTCCACATTAATAGAACAAAACGAGAAGTTTAAGGACTGCTTTCAGATCAATAAAGAGATAAGGTCCCCTGCAAGAGCAGCTTTGGGGTTTTGTGAGGAATGTTTGCCCGTGCATAGAGATGGACCTTCAAGTACCTGAAACCAAGTGAGACTAGACCATGACACTGGTGACTGTCAGTCTGGAGAGAGGTCCATCACAAGATTCTGTGCTCAATTTTTAAAAAATTCAAATAAGAACCTCATACTGATGAATGTAAGTTCAACATTGATTCAACAACATACAACATACCCTTTCAAGCCCCCAAATAGAACGGTGATCTCAAAAATAGTGATCCCAAGAACAACCCTGGCACGAATCAATTGCTGAGTCTCCAGAGGCTCTGAAATATCAATTGAGCAACAACATTTGGAATCCAAACTTTGGAAAAGTGACATCAGGACCCTCAACAGTGCACTACTATATATTGTATATTTGGGAATCTGTATTTCCCAAATATACAAATTACTCCTTCACTCTCCCCATTCCCTTTCAAATGTCTGCCATTCCCAGGGAGCATCTGTTTCACATGTCCATTAATAAGTCTCCAGGACAGACAGTCTGAATTCCAGGCATTGATTTGCAATCAGTGACTTCTCACTTGAGCAGCTCTAGACAGTGGCTTCTGCCTCGGCACAGCAGGATTCATTCACGTGTTCCAGAGCAAGAAGCAGCAAATATGGTTGTCTCAGTCAGTCTGGGCTGCTATGACAAAGTGCTAAGAACTGGGTGCCTTATAAACAACAGAGTTCTATTTCTTACAGTTCCGGAGGCTGAAAATGTGAGATCAAAGTACCAGTATGGCTCAGTTCTAGTGAGGACACTTTTCTGGGCTGCAGAAGAGTGGACTGCAGGCTTCTGGCTATTTTCTCACATAATGGAAAGAGGCTGAGTGAGCTCTCTGGGATCCCTTTTATGAAGGTAAAAGTCCCATTCATGAGGGCTCCAATTTCAGGATCTAATTACCTCCCAAAAGCCCTCCCTCATAATACCATCACACTGAGGGTAGGATGAATTTGGGGGGACACAAACATTCAGTCCATGACAATGGTCTGCAAAGAGGATTTGTTACAATGTTTTAAATTATTACAACTTTACATTAATATACTTGAAATGTTTATAAAATTCAATATTAATTAATTTATTTATTCAATTACCCTTTATTTAGTGATGGTTAATGATTCTTCCAAGCATTATCAATAATATTGTGAGGTAATAATAAAATACTTTAAGAGCAAAAAAATAAAACCATTACTATACAGCCACTTTGGTAGTAAGCAAAAAACGGTTTTTTGTTTGTTTGTTTTGTGAATAATGGTTAGTTGTCAATTCCAGGAAGATTGCATTGAATACCAGGGTTTTCCTTCCAATTCTGTAGAAATGACACCTTGGCATCTGTGCAGGCACATGCCTGGCTCAAATACAAGCATGAGCAGTTGGCTAAATTCCTCAAAGATTTACCTATTCTTTTAAAAACATGCCCATGTTATAAAGCACATGACTTGCCTTACTCAGAACCAGTTCTGCTCTCCTTTGTAATCCCAGAAGTAGTCATTACAGTGCTATCCAAGGGAGGGCCATTGTTCATAATGCTATTAAAAAATTTAATGATGAATTAAATACACTGCAAAAAAATACTTACCTGTCATTTAAAATTTAAATTTAAGACCTATGGAGTCTGTTACATGCTCTGACCGTTCAGGTGATGAGTTAAAAATACTTAAGGAACTCGATTATTAGAGACATATCTTATATCTGAAGAATCATATGAATTTATGGGAATGTCTCACTAAATATCAACTCAGTAAATTAAAAATTCCTTTTAGTGCTTCCTTATTAATTTAAAGCAATGTAATCAGGTGCTGTTATTATAATTTTAACATAAGCCAATACTTTTTATTCTAATGTTGGCTTACTTACTAAATCTTGTCTTAATATACATTAATCCAACAAAACAAAATTGAGATAATTAAACCAAAAATCCCATAGCTAAAGTTATACTTGCTTCAAGTGTCTGGTCTGAAATTTGTATATTTCAAACACTTCATTGAGTACTGTGATATGAAAAAATTATTTGGCTAGCAGAAACATACATCTAATTTTCAGTCAATATGATCTTGCACAATTTTTTACACTTTTTTAGTTTTCACTTTTAGAATAGAAGAATGAGTGGAAGAAGTTCTGTGCTTCCCAACTAGATGACATTCTGTCCTAAACAAACTCAGTAGTTTCATGAATTTTTCAATCCTAATCTTTATGTGCATTAAGAATTATCCTCAGCCAGATTAAGTCATATGTTATCTGCATATATGCAATTATTTTCCAAACATATATACATGCAAGTTTAATTTTAAAAATCACTAAATTAATTTAAAAATTTTTACCTATTTTTATCAATAGTTACTGAAAGAATAATTGTTATTATGTGGTATCCTGGAAACATATTCATATTAAAAGTAAGACTTCATACGCAAATAAGTTGGCAATCACTAGTCTAGACTATTTCTAAAGTTCTTTTTAACTTTGCAATTGTATTTTCCTAGAGTTAGAAAAATATAATACTGTTTTTCCTTTCATCTTCCTCCATCCCTCTCCCTCCTTTCTCCTTTACCTCCCTCCATCACTTTCTCTCTTTCTCTTTCTTTCCATAAAAAAAATCTTGATTTATCATAAATGGCTATACAGTAGTCCCTCTCTATATTGCATTTCACTTATCGCTGCCTCACTGTATCGCGGGATTTTTTTAAATATTATATTTAATTATTCATCGTGGATTTTTCGCTATATCGCAGGATTTTGCAGTACTGTACGTAGTCTATTATTTGATTTCCAAATTACTCTGAAAATAGGAGACCTGAAAATTTTTCTATAGTTCTTTGCATAACATATGGCCGTATTGCAGATGCCACATAAATGGAAAGTCCAAACAAAGCAAAATAAAACTCAGTGACAAAGTGAGTGAAAGAAAGTTCAATTAAGAGACCATAAAGCTATAAATGAATATTTGATGAACCAAGACTTTTTTCTATAAAAGTGCTCCATCTCACTAAAAAGGAAATTGAACCATGAAGAGGAATAGCTAAAGACTTTCAAAACATAAAACATGCTTTTATGGTTTTCACAAATATTCAGTGTTTCTTCAAATATCTGAAATGACTAGAAAACAATAGCGTCAAAGCAGCCATAATAGCAATAAATTGGGTTATGTGGCGTGATATATAAAGTTGGAGGGAATTGGGGGGAAAACAAAGGTATCAGGACCAAAAAAATCAATTTAAATATCCTTCTGTGGAAACATCTGTCACTTTGCTATTAGTTCAGACACTGTTTCTAACAGTGAATCGCTCATGTGTCAAATGCATGTGTATATCACAGGAAACCAAAATGGAAATGTTGAGAATAGTGAGGAGCACACTGTCAGGTAACTCATAGGTACCAGCATCCCTAAAAATGTCTTTATCATGTAAGCTGCACTTTTTAAAAGATAAAAGTTAACCTTTACCTTTACTCTGCTCCCCCCCCCAAAAAAAACAAATAAATCTGAACAGAAAGGGAAAAACAACAAAAGCAGTACATTCATTTCTATCTCTAAATCCTTTATATCAAAAAGTAAATAAACAAATTGACCTTGTTATATAAGGCACTGGGGCTGTGCAATTTCTCCCCAAAGAGTGGACACAAGGATTCATAAAGAAGACTTAATTTTCAAGAGCTTTCAAGACATTAGAGAGGCAAGAAATCACTGTGAATATATTAGCTAAGTACCTTCTCTCTTCTAATGGGTAAGAGTCATTTAATCTGAGACTAAAAAAATCAGGAATAATGGTTTAGATATTTTAATATTTATGAGGTTAAATACTACAACCATTACAAAAAGATATAAAGTTCTTAATGTAAGACTGGAACAATAATTGTGGATTCAGGGTCATCTCCTCTGGGGCTCATTAGCATGTAACTCTAATGATTTGGGGGAAAAAATACTGATTTTCAGAATAAAATAGAGGTCAGAAGAAGGCCTATATTAATCTCCTAATCAATCCCCCACCCATCTACATCAACCCCTCCCTCAACACCTTATTCCATGTGGCTTATTCTAACACAGTGAAGACCACTAGGACCGTGGGATCTTCTCCCAGACTCTACATTCTTTTCCCTAAACCAAGTTCAGGGTGCTGAGGAGCTCTTTATGATGATCATAAAAGAAGTAAAGACACTGACTGTCCTTCTGTATCTACCAAGATCTATAGAAAGACCTTCCCTGACTACATAATCCAAATCGACCTGTGCTTATCCCTTGCCAATTTTGTTTCTGTGATTGAATCTGTTATTCACTCAACAAACATTTACTAGGCACATATCGCACTTATTCTGTTATAAATGTGTGCTTGTTTAATGTTTGTTTCTCCTCACTAGATTGTAAATTCTGAGCTGATTGTATTCCCCTCCTGTAGGTACCTGATAAGTATTTATCAAATAAATAAATGAAAGAATAAAGAAATCTCTGAATTAAGTTTTTTACCTTCACTTTCAGCCAACTTTTGGAACCTCAAGAATGCGGGTGGGAAGCATGGTAAGGACAGTCTCGTCTTTTTCACACTTCCTTACTCCCGTGGCAATTCTGAACAATCCTCCAAAATCTTACTTTCCTTTGCTGAAGGATATCAGGTTTGCAAAGGAGGAAGTTTTCCAGTGTAATCCATGAAACTTGCATTTTAGAATCCTCAGTTAAACATCCCACTCCTATTTTGCAGAAACTGTGACGTCACCCTGACTTTAGCTGTAGGCATTTTTGTGTGTAAGAGTGAATGAACATAAATCCAAAATTCAGGTGTACATTCCTATAAGATAATGTTAGAGAGACCAAATTTTGTTTTTCTACCTCTGCACAGCTATCTCCCCCAATAAGTAACATCTTCCATCAATACAGTGAAAACACATTTCTATTTGTCTGGCAAAGTCTTAATTCACCCAGAATAGCACCTGTTGACACCCTGATATTTTCCATGTGGTTGACTATCACCTTCTACATGACATTAATATTTTAATTGCCAGAAAAAGAATTTCCTCCTTTTATTTATTTTTTAATATTACATTATATTTCTTCTTCAGTAATAAGTTAGTTGGGTACATTAGGTCTCTTTATGTGTAAACATCAATCTTCTTTAGGGGAGATACTATGTTATAAAATATCCTGTGTCCCAATGTTTAACATTAAGAATCCAATAAATGTTGACTTCAATGAAAGTAAGTGGTTGCTGTAACCATTTATGTAACATCTGAGATAAAGATAATAAAATTAAAAGAAGGGACAGGAAACAATACATCCCTTCATCTTAAATGCCCAGAGTGTTCATTTTTCCATTCTTTGAAAGCCTATAAGTTGCAATTACAGAATAAAATTTTACACTTCTAAATATTAAAATAACCACATTTTTATTGAGGATATTTTATAAAAATGAAAATATGTCATTTATTGTTCAAATGGTTATCTGAAATTCATGTGAAAAATATTTAGGATTTAAAATATTTTTATAAAGTTGTATCAAATGTCCCCAAACTTTTTGAGTTATGAATCTCCTTGCTCTTTTGCTGAGTTTCTCAATTGCAATTTCTAGTGTAGTATTGAGATGAATCCTAAAAGAAATAGAAAACACCTGAGTCAAGTGGCCATAATGACTATACCTCCTTCCAAAGAAACAATAGATATATTTTGTGGAATTCTCAGGATTCGTAAAACATACTTTGAAAACCATAGTTTCAGTCAATAAATAGCTATAATATCCTGAGCTAAAGGTTAAAGTGTTCAGAATCTACCAAAAGCAATCAAAACTCAAATAGATGATAAAGTCTTTTGAGATTCAAAAAATAGAGGAGAGGTAATTCATTTTATTTAATAACCAACAAAGAATGCAAATGTAACTACTTCATGTGATTTTAGAGGAAAAATCATTCATTTTTTAACATGATGAGAATTCAGATTCCTCTCTGGATTTATAAAAATTGAAAAGGAATACTATCTAGCTAAATATGAACTATTTGTCTTTTCTGTCTCACCTTTCATGTTCTAGTTTTCAATTGCTTTCTCAGTTGTCATAACAACAAAATGCTATTTTCAATAAGTTTTGGTAGGAAACCTGTTTTGGAAACCTAATTTATGATAAGTGGAATACATCCAGTTGTTTGCATGTATGACTAATTTTTCAAATTTTTGATCTGGCCACTACTTCTTATGTGTTTTATGACATAAAATAACTCTTAAAGTTCACCGACAATAACAGAAATAACTTCAAGACAGACATGCCAAAAGTCAATCCAAAGAATTACATGGGATTTAAGTTTTAGCTTCCCCCAATTCCAATACATCCAGCTATCCTATATACCTCCAACAAAATGTTTTGTCTGAAATACAGATTTCTCATATATTCATTATTTTAATTTCTTAATGGGTTTCCACTATTAATATAAGTATACATGTAGAAAATGTAATACAAAAATTAGCAGAGACTGCTGGTCAAGACGGTGGTGTAGGCAGACATGTCTCATGTGTTCACACAGTCATACCAAAATTACAATGAAAATATAGTACAACCATCACTCAGAACTGTCAGAAATCAGGTCAAATGGAAGTCTGACAACTACAGAATTAAAGAAACCACATCCATCCAGACTGGCAGGAGAGGGGCAGATGTGGAACAGGCTGGTCTCAC
This sequence comes from Furipterus horrens, assembly GCF_987537825.1. Taxonomy (NCBI): domain Eukaryota; kingdom Metazoa; phylum Chordata; class Mammalia; order Chiroptera; family Furipteridae; genus Furipterus; species Furipterus horrens. Next base: position 18,343,726 of record NW_028327171.1, read on the forward strand.
ATCCATGTGTGATGAATAAAAATTCGGGAGGGATATCTTGGGAGCAAGGAGTCATAGCCCACACCACTCCCTCCAGTCCAGGGTTTCATGCCAGGAAGATAAGTCCCCACAACTTCTGGCAGCAAAAACCGGCGGGGATTGAGTCGGTGGAAGAAACTGCTGGAGCTCCAAGCAGTTCCTCTTAAAGAACCCACACACAGACTCATCTACTCAGACTCACTCCCTCTGAGCTCCAGCACCCAAGCAGCAGCTTGAAAGGCACCAGTAGCATACAGAAAGAAACTGAAGTGTCTGCCATCAAGGCAAGAAAAGGCCACTGTCCCTTTTCTAAACCCTACCCCCACAGAGCCAGCAAGCTGGTGCCATATCTGAGACTCCATCAACTTTGCTAACACTGTTTGACCCGCCTCAGAGATCCCCAGAGACTCTGCCCCACCCAACTTATAGGCCCACCCAAGTTGCTTTTCCATGTGAGTGATTGGTCTTGACTCATGCTTCACAACTTCCTAAGTCCTATCAAACAAGCAACAGCTGGTTTTAGTAAGGCCCAGACCCAGCACTAGCAGAAGCCAGCCTATATTCACAACTTGGCTTTGCCTGGGAATCTCCAAGCCCAGCACAAGTAGCAGCCATCTCAGATTGCCTTGTAGCTCAGGCAGGGTGCCCTGGGCAAAACACAGGTGGGGACTGTCCTTGGCCTGCACCTGCACAGGTGATCCTCCATGGAGGGTGCAGGTTGGTGGTCAGTGGTTGCAGCCAGTCCTTGCAGCTAATTGGCTTGGGTAAAGCCCTCCCATTGATCTGCCAACAGCAACCAAGGCTGAACTACAAGAGGAGGGTACACTCAACTGACATGAAGGGTGCACCTTGAATACCCAGTTTGGGCAGTAAGGGAGACTGTGCCACTGGACTCTATAGGACACCTACTACATTAAACCACACCACCAAGGCATGGAGTCATAGCAGCTCTACCCAATACACAGAAACAAGCACAGGGAGGCTGCCAAAATGAGGAGACAGAGAAACATGGCCCAAATGAAAAAACAGATAAAAACTCCAGAAAAAGAGCTAAATGAAATGGAGGTACGCAATCTATTAGATGCAGAGTTTAAAACACTGGTTATAAGGATGCTCAAGGAACTTAGTGTGGACCTCAGCAGCATAAAAAGGATCGAGTCAGAAATGAAGGTTACACTAATTGAAAGAAAGAACAATTTACAGGGAAATAACAGTAGAGTAGGTGAAGACAAAAACCAAATCAATTATTTGGAACATAAAGAACAAAAAAACAACCAATCAGAACAATAAAAAGAAAAGAGAATCTTAAAAAAATGAGGATAGTATAAGCAGTCTCTGGGAAAACTTCAAGAGGTCCAACAGTCACATAGTAGGGGTACCAGAAGCAGAGAAAGAGCAAGAAATTGGAAATCTAAATGAAAAAATAATGAAAGAAAACTTCCCTTTTTCGGTGAAGGAAATAGACATGGAAGTCCAGAAAGCAAAGAGAGTCCCAAATAAGATGAATACAAAGAGGTCCACTCCAAGACACATAGTAATTAAAATGCCAAAGGTTAAAGATAAAGAGAGAATATTAAAAGAAGCAAGAGAAAAGAAGTTTGTTACCTATAGAGGAGTACCCATAAGACTGTCAGCTGATTTCTCAAAAGAAATTTTGCAGGCTAGAAAGGACTAGCAAGAAATATTCAAAGTCATGAAAAGCAGAGACCTACAGCCAAGATTGCTCTACCCAGCAAAGCTACCATTTAGAACCAAAGGGTGGCTAAAGAGTTTCCCAGACAAGAAAAAAAAACCCAAAGGTGTTCATTATCACCAAACATTATTATATGAGATGTTAAAGAGACTTATTAAATAAAAAGAAGAAGATCGAAACTATGAACAATTAAATGGTAATATATACATATTTATGTATAACTGAATCTAAAATCAAACTAAGCAAACAAGAACAGAGACAGAATCATGGATATGGAGAATGATTTTATCGTTGCCAGATGGAGAGAGCTAGGGGGGGACTGGTGAAGAGGTGAGGGAACTAAGAAGTACAAATAGTTACAGAATAGCCATGGGGATATAAAGCACAGAATAGGCAATGGGAGTAGCATGATGCACAGACATGAACAATGGTGGGGGGATTGCCTGAGGGAATAGGGATCCTGGGTGGAAGGGGGCAAAGGGGGGAAATCAGGACAACTGTAATAGCATAATAATAAAATATAATTTTTTAAAATGAACAAAAACATTAGCAGAAAAATTTTTGCATACTGCCACCACCCAAAGCTCCTATTATAAATGAATGCACAGGTGTTTACATATTCTCCTTTTGATTTATTCTTTATGGCATATAGAATACATTTTGAATTCTTTTGTCCTGCATTCAAAGCCCTCTAAAATTTCACCCTCTGTATCTTTCCAGGTTGATTTATACTTCCTACTCTCATAAATCAGCCAGCACTACCAGCCAGGTGACCAATAATGTTTCTTTATGTTTTCTGAACTCTGTGTGTACTTCTGCAATTTACTTAACCTTTCCATTCTGGTCTCTTTTGTTATACCTACCCTACACATTGGCTCTTCTTTCTTAAAAAAAAAAAAGCCATCTCAGACCTCTCTCTCATTTCTTTCCCAAATGGATAAAACTTGCTCACTTAATCCTTGAATAAAATCTACATAGTAGTTTTCATACTATCAATTCTCACAAAGCACTGCTTACATGCATATATTTTACCTTGTCAGCTGGAAGGTGAGTTCATTCAGAATCAGAACCACGGCTGGAATGCCTTTTTCCAAACCAACACCAATATCGTCAATTTTATTTAATAAAAGAGCCTTAGAAGTGAAAGTCACATGACACATGTTGATAACTTACTTTGTATCCGTACATCATCAGACATACGCGAACATCTGGGACAATAAGAGGTGTACTGTTCCCAGTCGCTTCTTTTAATTGTATTATCTTTATCCTAGATGTTGCAAACAACCACTTACTTTGTGAGCCACCCATCAAAAGAGACCTTAGTATACACCCAAACCATACATATAAAAGGTGTAAAAGGAGTTAAGAGGCCAGGAAGCAATACCACAAACAGGAGTTACTTTTTTTCTCTGCTTAACCACCAGCCATGCCAACTTGAAAGTTCACAAAAAGCTAAGGAAAAGAAAATATTTTATACACTTGGTTCCTTTTTCTACACACCTAAGGAAGTCACCTGACATCCTTCCAGAAACATGATTGCCTAAACAAGCATCCCTGTATGCAGGACAGTCCCCATTCATCTGCAAACACCCACCTCCCACCCACAGGGCGACTGATAAGGACACATATTTGTTTTCACACAAAGTAGTTTATTTATTGTCTTTAAAGTTAAAAATAAGGTGTGATATGCTTTCTTGCACTTACATTAATGCACACAACTAACCAAGAGCCTTGGGCATGGCAAAATTCTGTCTTTATTCCAGCATTTTAAAAAGTTCAACTCTATTGATTCATTGTGTGAATAATACAATTTGGAATATCATTCTTAATATATTGCTGAAGAATTAAGACAGCACAAATTCTGCATTATATGTCTTTTGAAAGTTGTGGTCAGAATATAGACAGTATTTTATTGACTTAAATTTTTAAACCTTGATAGATAGGTTTTAACTCACAGTGTAAAGTAATAAATAATACAGTTTCAAATATTAAATCTTTTCATTGGCACTTCAGAGGAGCAGAAAATAGAATGCATAAAGTCTTACCAGAAGTAGTCTAACCATTATGAACTAAGGCCAAATTATTCTATTAAAAAAAAATCCAAAATTTTTGACTTAGTGTTTTAGTAAAATAATAGGTGGGTTATTAAAACTAAACTCAAGTCTTCACATGGCATAATCTTATTGGAGACTCTGAGATTGATTTGGTCTTTGCTTCCTTAGGAGGAGGAAGATGGTGATGATAATAATAATAATAATAATAATAATAATAATAATAATAATAATAATAATGTCAGCTGGCAGTTACTATGTGCTAGGCACTGTTCTGAAAGGTTTATATATGTCAACTCATTTCATCCTCACAAGACCTATCACACTTTTATTTGTATTTTACTTTCTTAATGTTTTTAAATGATTAATATTGATTTTATTTTTAGTTCAATGTATTTTAATTAAATTTATTGGGATGACATTTGTTAACAAAACTATGTAGGTTTCAAGTGTACAATCCTATAGTACATCATCTGTATGTCGTATCGTATGTGCACCACCCAAAGTCAAGTCTTCTTCCATCACCACATACTTGACCCCATTTACCCTTTACCAGCCACCCTCACTCCCCTGCCCCTCAGGTAACTGCCATATTGTTATCTGTGTCTAAAATGGGTTTTTTTGTTTGTCTCCTTTGTTCTGTTCTTTGTCTTCTGTTTTATATCCTACATACGAGTGAAATCATATGGTTCTTGGCTTTTTCTGCTAACTTATTTCACTTAGTTTGATGTTCTCAAGATCCACCCACGTTGTCTCAAATGGCAGTAATTCACCTTTTCTTATGGCTGAGTAGTATTCTATTGTTTGTATGGGCTATATCTTATATCTTTTTTATCCACTCATCCATCAGAGGACAGTTAGTTGTTTCTAGGTCTTGCCCATTCTAAATAGTGCTGCCGTGAACACAGGGGTACATAGATCTTTACAAATAAGTGTTTTCAAGTTCTTCAGTTATCCCCAGTTTTAAAGAAAAGGAAACTGAGGCATGAGGATGCTAAGTAAGTTGCTCAAGGTCACACATGGCTAAAAGATGACGACTGTTATTTCCACCCTGGCAGTCTGTGCTCTTCACACAGCATCAAACCACCTCTCCAGAAAATGCCCTCCTGTGCAACAGCAGTGGGAAAAACCAGACCCTCCACTAACCTGCTGCCTCCCAAGACACATTTGTTTTCTCACTCCACATACCCAACCCTTCACCTACCACACAGCAATTCACCAACTCAAACCAAAACTAGGCTAGTATTTCTCAAATATTATTGCGATGGTTTTGATGAAATACAGATTTTTATAATGTTAATAGTTATATATTTACTTTGATATGCATTTAAGAAATCAACAAAATTAGCACATCAAAAGCGTTATCTTACGGATATTATTGCTAGAACAAGGCTGACTAAAATAGTGGCTAATTCAGGTCATTTTGAAGAAGAAAAATAACTAAAAAATAAGACTGGTGGTAAACAAAGGGGAAGAAAGTTTGAAGTTCGAAACATTAGTCCACAGCAGTGCTTTTGTCTGAGAGCTAAATTTCCAGATAGTCCAGCCCTAGAGTGTCTCAGCTAAGCTAAGACAGTTATTCCTGCTATATCACAGTATAGCCAGACTTCCCCACCATCTCCTTGCATAAAACTACAGGCGTTCTCCTGTCACGATATCACAGGGTCACCAAGGCCATCATCACCATTATTCAGCAGAAGTCCACATGGAGCCCCATGGGGTTCACATCTTTTCTATCTTCTGAACTCCTAGTCTGGACCTTTCATAACAGCCTGAGGAGCAAACAGGTAAGTGTGAGTACAGGTGGAAAGGGAAGGGGGATTGTGACACTTGGGGGATCAAAAGGGAAGATGACTGCTCCCTGCTGAGCAGTGTCTTAATCACTGTACTGCCTAGCTAGTTTACTCCTCTGAGTAACTCTGAGATGAAGGTATCGTTGTTCCTCTATTATAGATAAAAAAGCCAAAACCCACCAGCAAGCAGGGTGTGAGGCCAGGTTTTGTGATTCTGAAGCTGAAGAACTTCTATACTTTGCAGTAGAGACTTAAGAAAGGAAGGAATCCATAGAGCACGAAATGCAGCTAAACATGCCCTTGAAAAGGTGTATTTAAAATTCTCATTTTAACAGATTAAAAACTGAAGACAGAGCCGCATAGTCACGTCCCTAGAGCTCCAGCCTGGATATTCAAATGGCCAGTTCAGTGCTTTTTCTAGCACCTTTTTCAGAAAGGCTTGGGCATTCACTGGAAGCTATAGCCAGAGAAGGCGCTTAAATTACATTAAATGGAAGAAAGCATGACTGTGCCAAGTCTTAGAATTTGCACATGCCCAGTGGCCGGCAGCCATGGAAACCATTTCTGCTGAGTAGGTCACAAAGTATATAGGCTACCACAGGGCACTGTCCAAGTAGTGTCATTTCATGGTGTTGGAACCAAAACGACTGGGTACTTTAGTGGGCTGGCAGGGAGAGCAGCTGACAGTTGCCTTGTCAAAAATCTTTACTAGAAGTACTACTGCTTTATTGTAACACTGATTATTTTCTTGTTTTTTCATTTAAAAGCTGGGTCAAGTTGTTTCTCGAAGACAAAGCACAAGAGACATAGCCTCCCCAGTGAATTACAACATTACCAATTAAAGGGCCATTTTTGTTATCATACCTTCATGGTGTCTTGCCTATGGTTGGGGCTATATAAATGTTTGTTGAGTTGAATTAAAGTCATTATAAAAGCTGAAACATCTGTGCAGGAATAAATGAAGTTCCTCTAAGGGTAAGTGAAAGAAAAATCATAAAGTAAAAAAGCATTTGTGTTTCTATAGATCTGTGTTTATGTTCTTTTATAGCCTTCTTTTAGGAAAGTCATTATTACAGCAATTTTGGTCAATAATGACAAAAATTGTGCCAAAATTATTATAACTCAGTGAATCATAGTCATATATTTTACTTTCTTGATTGGTATTTTAATGCATAATGTTATTAAGAAGCTTATTAACCCATTTTTAGCTGTAGACAATACTCTTTAAACAAGTTTTTATTTTTAAAGTGATACCAGAGATAAATTTTCTGTTATGTTTATTTCTTTGCATTATGAGTATTTCACCCATTTTGGCTTTAAATATTTTATAATAAATTATAAAGCCATATTATATGGCATCAGTGAGCATTACAGATAATGAATTCCAGGTAATCATAAGCATAAATACTTGAAATTCTGTTTAGTTGTTGCTTCCCCTTCCTTTTCCTAGTAAGCACATAAATGTAAAGTTATTTAATTTAAAAGGTCATAATTTCACAATAAGGACCTAATAATATTAATTTTGTAATCCTGAAATGCATGATTACCTCCTTGAAGATAATCTTTTCAACATTATAAGTGGCCTACAATGTAAGTGATTTATATTGTAAGGTTTTACCTCTTCATAGTGCTTTTCTGTACAAGGAATTTTCTAGCAAAGCAAATTTTGTGTGCAAATAGAACGGTGAGGACCATAAATGGCTTTGAAAAACAAACGAGGATATTTTAACGGTAATAGTTTCCTCTTCGGGTAACTTCAGACGCTTTTCCAACCTGAATTCCACAACTACATTTTATTTGGCTACAACCATTTAATCATTCGAGGTCAACTGTATTTTGTTTGCAAATATGTACTCTCCCCTTAAACCTGCTATAGGAAAAGTAAAATCCCCCATCTTGCTGATTTTTATTTTGGCCACAAGACTTACTTTGGCCAACAGAATGTGACAGAATGTAACATAAGTTGTTTCTAAGCAAAAACATAAAATGTTTATGGGTGATTTGTATCATTCTCTTGCACTTTTGATGTCTCCACAAGGAACGCTACCCAAGTGGCAATTGCTCCTTCAGCATGGGTCACAGGACAACAGACATGTGGCACCAACACAATCCCCTAGCAATAGTCTAGAGAAGAGACCCCACAGCCAATCCACAGGCCCATTTGTGGAGATTAATTGTGCATTGCTGGAAATTACTGGCATGCTCCCATCTGCTGTTATGGAGCACTGGTACAGCAGAAGCAAACTACTACAGAAATAGATACCAGGAGTGGGTAGTGCCTAAAGGAAAATGTAAAATTTATGACATTGGCTTTGGGGCCAGATGTGGGTAACCACGAAACCACACATTTTTTGGAGATTATCCTGCCCTATTCCATCACTGAATGTTGGTTGGGGAGCAGGGGCAGATATGATGTATAGATTTTGAACTTCAAGTCTGGTGCCATTAAAACATAAAACTTTGAGGAGAGCAAGGAGTCTTCATTGGCGTTGGGTAAATATATTTTGTGGGTGCAAGAAAGGAAAGTTAATGTTTGTTATCCAAAGAACAAATCATGAGTAGATTGTATAATTACACCACAAATATTCGTTCGCTACCACCACACCAATAAAGAAGTACGTGTTTTCACACTATTGATGTTTGGCTTAATTATGTCGTTTGCCCTGACCAAAAAAATATGATGGGATATGACATACAACCTATTCTGAATAAAGCTTTAAACATGCTTGTGTGTTTTGGTTTGGCCTCTTATCTATTCCTTTCTGCCATGAGAAGAAATACCTTAGTTAGCTACTGTTCATTCAGCATGCATCTCAGAGTGACAGATATATTGAACACACCTAAATGCACCCATGGCAGAGGTGCCTCAGCCATCTTGCAGACCCGTAAGTAAAGAATACATGCTTTCTTATGTAAGCTATTGAAGTATGGGGGTTGCTTGTTATGCAACACTATCATAGAAAATCTCACTAATCAATAATTCCATAATAATAACTATCAAATCATCGATCTATATTCATGAGAAAGCAAAAGTTACATATCATCCAATTTCACCTGATCTTGACTTTCCCTTATTTTCTCCCATTTTCATATATTTATGTTTTTAAATTATGTGGTTTTTTTTGTAGTTCTGCTCTATCACATTACAGAGACATAGACTTCTTAGTGTCTTTTTTTCTTTCTTTTTTTTTTTTTTACTACATTTCCCTTATAAACTCAAGGGGCTTCAGGAGATTTATAGAGAAATTGTTGAGCTCCACAAGGTCAACCTTGCTATTCCCCCAAGTATATATTATAAACATTTAATCTGAAAGGATTTTCTTTATATGGTAAATTAGGAAGGTGTTGCTAAAAACTGCTTTAGTCTCTATTTGGTGAGCTAAAACACAACACTTTTGTGACTATGTATATCTAGTAATGGCCTCATTATTTAATTACCCTATATATGTTTTATCTCTTTCTATCAACACATTTAGTTGAAATAAAGCACTTCCTGTTTTAACAATAATCCTAAATCTCACTGACAAAGCTAAAGAAAAGAATATCTTTGCAAATCATCCAATTTGAACAAAAGAAATAAGTCAGGGTAGGTATTAGGGATTTAGGATTTAAGAGTTTTAGCTGCTCGTGACATTAACGAGAAGAGTCGATTGGCTTATAAGACCCTATTCATGTCAGAGTAGACACTAGGGAACTGCAAACACAGCTGGGATTCTTGGATTCTGTTTGTGACAACTCTACAAGGAACCGCCAGCCAGATGCCCACAGCACAGCCCACGTTCCTTGTGTAGCACAGACATGAAACTAACAAGGCATCCATGATGCAGCCATTGAGATAAAACCATCTGTTGGTTTATTCATCCACCATGTTGTTACTATAGATGTGCATTGCATTAAGAAAAGAACATGGCATGGGAAGTAACCTATGTGGGGAGGTTTTGGGTATGCAGACACACCATAATGAATACACATATCCTGTGTGATCACTGAAACTGTCTATCACAGTGCCATCTCGGGTCGCACCACCCACATATTATGTCTGTGACTTCAGCCACTTGCAAAATTAAACTATTTTCAGTCAGGAAGCCATCAGATTAAGTTATTATTATGAAATGTTGATATGGGATGTAAGAATCAAGTGTCACTGCCATACAGAATACCTAAGTTTGTTTCTTTCAAATGAAAAGATGCAAAACTGAAAAATTTGTGCGGTCCAACCATAGCCAATTTATTATTCTGCATGGTTATATAACAGCAATAGTCATAATAATGACTTCAATGTAAAATTCTTGGTGTTCTAGAAAGTTGTAGCTTGGAAATAGACCATCTTCTTTTATCACAAAGCAATATTTTCATTCAGATGTTACCACTCACTCACTACCTTTTGTTTTGCAGACATATCTACCCAGCAAAGCATGATAGAGAATTGTAAATTTTTCAGTTAATCTATACCATAAGCAAGTGAATAACAACATATTATGGGTCACTAAAATTTAGAAAATGTTTTTATATAATTTCATATTTGATCTATTAAGCATCCAGTGTGTTACAATAGATACTACCATCTGTATTTAACCATGAGACACATGAGATGTGAAGAGAAACATGTTCCTGTCCTCCCACCCCAACACCAGCTGGTCACTGGAAGAGTCTAGCCTAGAACCTATATTTTCTAATCCAAATCAAATTCACTTGTCACTAGGTGAAGAGGTGATTTTATTTACTAGTTAAATTATCATGTTTTCCCTTTTTATATGAGTATTACATTGACAGGACAAATGTTAAAAACCCATGACATACAGTAAATATGTTGTAAAATTTTAAACAAGTCTTTAAAAATGTAAATATCAGACTCAGCAAATCCTGACAACTTTCATGTTAAAATCTTGATTTTATAGTAAAATCACTTATTTTGACACATCACGATTATAAAATTCTATATTATTTAGGTCACTTATTTTTCTTAAAATTTGTTTGACAGGAAGATGCAGATAAATGAAATTAGCTAACCTAAGAATTTTTTAGAATCTTTCAATATAAAAAAGTTGAACCTTTCTTCTGGGATGGTAACCATAACTTATTTTTTTATCTTTCTCTCTATCTCTCTCTGTGTCTGTGTCTGTCTCTAAATAAAGAAATTAAAAAGTTTTACCGCTTTAAAATAAATTTTATACAAATACTTTAAATGTATGAATTTATATATTTGTTTAATTACAAATGACAGAAAACATAAGAAGCTCCAGAGGACTATAATAGACAGTCTCCAAAATTGAGGTATTTTTTTTCTCTAGAAATTGATATTCTCTTAGTCAATCTCTAATACAATACTGGTCTTCTTTTACTTTTGTGGTTCTTGACACAGAGGTATAATTCTACAAGGACTCAGAGATATATATTCTTTCCATCCTTCTTATATTATTCTATTAATAATAATATACACAAGTATGTATACTATATTTCAGTATTTTAGACAACAAAAGTTGTTTATGATTATAAGATCTTACGTGGGTAAAGTAGACTATGTATCTTGTAGTTACACCGTCTGCCTTTGGTGGGGTAACAGACAGAAATGGAAGTAGGACACCTGAGAATTGCCTCAGATTTTAAGTCCTAACTGTAGAGGAAGCTGAGAACTACAGCGTGTGCGGGTACTTGGTGAGCCCTAGCTACCTGACACAAGCAGCTTACTCTTTAGAAATTAGAGATGTCCCTTTTACTGTTCCCTGTTCTGGAGAATCGATCTTATCACTCTGGTCCTTTAATTGTGACTCTCAAATTTCATTGACCATTTTTCTGGGACACCTCTATGTCCTTATACAAATTATATTTCTGGTGGGGAATGTTCTTACTCCAGTGTGGACATGACCCTCTTAAAAATATTTTAATATAATTTAATTTAATTTTGTAATGCAAGAAAAAAGTCCCCTGTGCTTTTCTCCTGGTGCCAAGACAGCACTTTAGAGATGTTAGAGATAGAACAATCTGGAAAATGTAGGTTATTCTATCCAACAACTTTGGTTATAATCTTACATGACTTTTACTGGTTACCACTCTGCAATTTCTAAGCATTTCCTCCTACTTAAGTGGTTATATATCTTCTAATCATTGACTCTTTATTTTTTAACATTTTTCTATTTAATTCCCCTTCAAATAAAATATTAGTTTTATATCACAAATATAGAATATAACTGGCAGTGAGTCTCTTCACATTCCTGTATTTGAGGTGTTCTTAGAAGTTTTATCTTACCTAATTGTATTTAAAATGCATTATTTGACGCCATTTCCAAAGTTAAATAACATTAAAAATATCTCTTTGTTAATTGCTTAAGTGGAGTTTAATAATAACTTCACCCAAATGAAACTACTGCTCAGTCCTCTCCATGCAAAAAGACCAATTTAGTTGAGACTTCATGTGATGCTTGAGGGTGTATAGAGATTAAAAATGGGGAGTTACCAGATGTATGTTGCTTCACAGTTTTTTTTTTTTATTTCAAGTGGGTCCCAGCATGTCTTACTGAGCTCTGTTTTAGTCTTGATCCAGAGGATTCCTGGTAAATTAAACTTTGATAATAGTAAGGGCTCCAAGTTTCCAAAACCACACAAATCCTTGGGTATAACATTTAGGAAGAAATCTAACCCAGGTGGCAAATTCAACAAATTCAAGAATTAAATTGGCCTCTGAATCATGGATGGCTTGGGGACTGACAAGTTGAATATGCACAACATTTATGTACTACACTATACTAAACACACACACACACACACACACACTCATGTTCATCAATTCAAACTCGCTTAAGGCAAAAGAGACTATAGTAGCCCAATGTAACTTGAGAGTTGCATAAGGAATTGAACTAAATTTGAGCATGGCTAGATGAAGGGACTCAAAATGTCTCAAGACCATGCTATTGTATATATGTCTGCTCTGCTTGGTCTCACTGTTAGACATTTCTCTCTGCATGTAACAAATACCTGCAATCCTGATCTCTAAATCGTGCTGATGAAGATCAATTGCACCATTTCCTAAGGTGGGAGTTGGTGGGTAGGAGGGTTAGCCCCACCCACAATGAGCAAGATTCTTATGGAATGATAGGAGTTTCCCAATGAAGGTAACTCTAAGAAAAAAAATTTCCCCACATGGGTGGAAATGAAAGGATAGAAGCCTGAACTTTCTCTTCCTTACATGAATTACCTAGAGTGAGCCCAAACTGGAGAGAAAAGTGAGGCAAGATGCCTCCTGGTTAGGGACAGCAACTTCAGAACACAGCACCATCTTTGCCAAGATTATGTTTAATTTTCTTAGACTGATTGTGGTTGTTTTATCATGACTACCCTTGCTTATATGTTCCTGTTTATATCATTTTAACTTACCACATTTATCTTTTTGCATTCTACTTTTTTCCTCTTCCTGTACATATATTGCCAGTTTTACATTCCTGTTATTTTCATACTATTTCTTTAGAGTACCATTTACACAATACATTGAGAGCAGAGGCAGATGTGAGGTTGATCTATGCTGTAAATCAGGGACATTAGGTGGTCGTTTCATGTGTGATACTGGCCAAAGTTCAAATGCTGTCTGTTCTCAGCAGGCCCTGCAGAGATTCCTCTGACAACTTATGACACCTAGAAGAGTGCTTGGCAAACCTGACATATTCAATAAATATGTGTTGAGTCGGTGACAGTCTTTCCTGTGTTTTCCTTACATAATTTACTTAACTATAAAATTAATCTACAAATTTAGTGACATTGGATGTCACCCCAATTTACAAATGAAGTACTGGGATAAGATAAGCTAAGTAACATATCTAAGAACAATATTTGATTCACTGGGTAAGACTTAGAATTAGTGTAAGTAGCCCTGGCCAGTGAGTCTCAGTGGATTGAGCATCAGCCTTCAAACCAAGTGTCGCTGGTTTGATTCCCAGTCAGGGCACATGACTAGGTTGCATGTCAGATCCCCAGTTGGGGGCAGCAAGTGAGAGGCAACCACACAGTGATGTTTCTCTCCCTCTCTTTCTCCTTTCCCCTCTCTCTACAAATAAATAAACAAACAAATAACTAAATTACTTTTTTTTATAAAAAGGATTAGTGTAAGTAATCATGTAACTTCTCGATTGGACACTTATTGATGCTTACTATATGCAAATCACTTTGTTATGTGCTGGGGAGATAGAAAGATAACTAATATGTCATTTCTATTCATCTTAAGCACACGATTTAATTGGAAAAATACAGAAACAAACTGAACCATAGCCTGAAAAAAGTCCTTCTTAGAGGCAAAGTTACAGGAAATTCAGAGGCAGGCATGATTCATTATCATCAACAGAACTGGTAAAGCTCTAAAAATGAGGTGACTTGTAACATTCCCTTAATGGATAAATAAGACTTCAAGAGGCAAAGAAGGGAAAATCATGGGCTAATGTAATACAAGTCATAATTAAAACCAGTGAAAGTTTAAGAAAATCGGATATGGGGAGAAAACAGGTGATGATAAAGTTGGCACTGCAAATTTATTAGATTCCATAGATAGATGAAAACAATTTCAGTGATCATAGACTCATTGACATTTTTTAGGAGAAACTTTTCACCACTCCTCATATATCTTAGAACTTTTAGCTGAACCCTTCCTAGAGGAGAGGGGGTAGCTAGCAGATTTGGTTACCAAGGGTCTGTTTCTTTTCTCAAATTTCTCACTCCAGTTCACTGTTTACAGTGGTAGGAATAGTACCCTGCCTAAACCTTGAGAGTTGATAAATATATTCATTTTGACCTAACCCATTTCCCATTGGCTGGGCTCACTACTTGTTCTAGTACCTTGATTTTATAAATAAAAATAATAATTGAAGTCTCCATGCTAGGTGATTTTTAAGATACACTCTTATAATTAGAGTAGATGCCTCTGGGTTCTTAGAATCTGTTCTTCTTTATTCCACTCCTATTCAAATTTATACTGAATCTCACCTGGGCTCCCTTCACACCCATTCCTACCCCAGCTTTTTCATTTCATCTTTCTTCCTGCTAATTTCCTTTACCGCTAGGTTCAGCCTGCCAAATGACCAGTGCCATGTTAAGATACCCAAATCCTCTGGGTTGCAGTAATGGAGAAGTGTTCTTTGTGTTCCGACACAGACAAAAGAGAGAACTGGCCATTAGTAACATTCTGTTGTCTGGTTGGTAAAAACTCAATAATGTGAAATGATCAGTCACTCTGGGATATTTTGTTTGGATTCTAGGTCAGAATATATTGTTTTCCAGCTTATTTGAAATTATAGTCATTTTGATTGTGCTAACAGCCATCTCAGGAACAATAAGTAGTCTGTAATGATACAAGCCTTACACACATTAAAGTTTGAAAGTACCCAAAAAACAATCTAAAATACCAACGCTGGCTAAATGTAAGTGTCTCAAAAGATTTACTTTCGATCAGATCGTTACTCACAATTTCAGTAACACATGTCAAAAGAAGTTTTTTCATTTATCAGAGATTAGACCCAGATAATTTGCTTGACATCTAACACCTTAAAAAACAAACAAACCATTGCATCTCTGTTAGTGTTTCCTGGATGCTGAGTGCAATCAATATATGTGACTGCTCTTTAAATGACAACTCTAACATTTCCTCCTAATAACATGTTGGTCTTAGGCTTTTTGCTCCCATCTTAGTTTTTATGTTAGCTAAAATAAGCATGGTATTTACACATCTCATGGCAGGATCATTAGCAACTTCTTTATGGAGACAAAATATTTAAAATATATTATTGTCATAGGAATCACTGCACATAAGTTATGTATAAAGAAAGAATAAAAGAGTGATGGATGAAAATTATTCTCATTTCAAGATAATACAGAAAGCTTCTTATAAATTCATTTTTTGATCATATATCTTATTAAATTCCAAAATATTTATCTCAGTACATTTTTAAAATTTACAGCTATAGTTTGCATGCATTTTTAATTTGTTTAGAACACTGTTGTTTAGCTGTGACATTATTTATGAGTTTTTTAAATATAATACTTTGGTATTTCCAGTGAAATCATGCAAAGGCTCATTAGATTTAAATAGTATATAACAACACTGTACATTCATGTTTGTACTGATTTAAGTCTAAATTTACAGACTTCAAAAATAAGAATTTCTTATTTATATTTATCAAAAGTAACCTTTACAAAATGTGATATATGGGTCAATGCTTGTATCTAAAACCAAAGTCTTTTATTGATGTATTGATTTCTGAGGGCAATTACGGTGGTTTGAGACATTAAAATTGCTATTAACCACAATATTGTTGGGGCAGTGGCAAAGTCATTCTAACATTCAGACTGATATTTATTGACTTTTTTCAAAATAAATATAACTTACTAGACACCAGTGTTCACTGACTATTTCTTTGCTGGCAGTTATGGTGCTAGCAAAAAGAGAAATTCAAATGTGTGTTGCATGACCAACTCCAAACCTGAGGCAAAATTAATTACTGTTTTATTTATGTTTCTATAGTACTCTGCATACAGCTCTAGTGGAACACTTATTGCCTAATATTATGGTTTCTTTTGTACATGAGTTCAACATTCCTTAACTTCCAGTGGCACACTTAACAAAGAGGCTCTGGAATATTTGTCAAGGAATATATATTTTTAAATGAATGAGCTTATGATAGGCAAATAAGTTGCAACCAAAAAAAAAAAAAAAGTCAAGAGAGGCATGTTCAATAACACTGTGTGACATCGGCAGCCGTCCGTCTCGAGCTGTAGCTTCTTAAGAGTCTATCTGCACCGCCGAGAATGGCTGTGCAGTCCGACTCGGGAGTGACACGGTATCTGTCACACTGTGTGACAACTGACATGTTCTAGACCAGTGCTGCTTAATACAGGAACCACTAACCACATGTGACAGACTTGATATGTGGCTAATGACATTGATTTTTAAATTTTAGTCAGTTTTAAAGAAGCTAAATTAAAATATAAAGAGATATCTAGTCAGTGGCTACTGTATCAGATAGTACATTTCTAGAGCTTTTTCAAAGAATAAAGTTTGGCAATTTTTCAAAAGCTAGATAACTCTCTTTCTTGAATGTTGTCAGTAAATCAGAAGTCGGAAGTAGGAATGCAACCAAAGATCTCCCTATAGCAATGAGACACAGAGTCAAGGTTTCATTGATAAAGACCCTTCAAAAAGACTTTTGTTTTCGTGATTAGTTACTGAGACCCAGAGCAAAAATCAACTGATATACAAGCAAAAATTACTGAACTTCAAAGTAAAAATCAGCTAAAGTAAAGCAAAGACATGTGAACCCCACTCTCTCTCTCTCTCTCAAAAAAAAAAAAAAAAAAAAAGATAATTAAATGCAAGAGTGCCATGGCCAGCAGAGTTGGCCATTAAGAAGCAGTGACCTTTATTAGTGTATTCATTATGAAACCAGCAGGTCTCAGGCATGAATTTCCAGAATATACTAATAGGCTCGCTCATCATCAAGACCATGTGTCATGCCACCAAAACTCTCCCTGACCTGTTTAGACTCTAATGCTAGCTTTTTCCCTTTGACTCATCGCTTGGCCATTGGTTGCTTTTAATTTAACTTACTTTACTCAAGGTTAAGTCATTCATTCATTCAATAAATAGTTATTGACTATTACTTTATGCTGTTCATGGTCCTAGGCACTGGGGAACAGTTCTACACAAAGCAGACCAAAATCCCTGCCTCCTAGTGCTTATAATGGGGGATATAGAAAATGAACAAAATACATAATTAAAATACATCACATCGTAGTGAACAAGAAGTGTTATGGAACAAAATAAAGCATAAATAAGTGTAGGGAGTGTGTGTGTGCTTATGTTTAGAATACAAGTGAGCAAGCCAAGTGGAAAGAGCATATCAGGCTAGGGTAAGAACAAGGGTGGGGGGTGGGAGTCTTTGAGGCAGAAGTGAGCCTGGTTGTTTTCAGGCAGGAAAGGGAACTGCATAGCTGAAACAGATTGCAATAGTAGAAGAATGATAGGAGGCAGATCAGAGAAGTAATAAGGTCCAGGTAGTAGAGACTTGGGAGGTTATTTTAAGGACTGTAACTTCTACTTGGAATGATATGGGGAAACCCTGAGTCACTCTGCCACTCTGACTACTGTGTTGGGGAGAGGCTGTCTGGGATTAAGGGCAGAGCAAAGGTGTCTGATTTACGAGCTCAGGATTAGAAGACTGCAATAGCTCAGGTAGGAAATGATGGTAGCTTGAACTAAGGTAGTAGCTACAGACGTGGTGAGAAGTGATCAATTCCTAGATATGGTTTTAAGATACAGTTAAAGGGACTAGGTGGACTGAATGGATCTGCTGTAGATATGAGAAAGAGAAGTCAAGATTTTAACCTTAATAAATGAACAAATGAAGTGGTGTTTACCGAGAGGGAGGCAACTGGAAAGTGGTTATTTGGGGAAAGAAAATCAGGAGCTAAGTTCTGAATTTGTTGAGTTCGAAATGTTCCTTAGAATCTGTGTGGAGTCTTTGATTTTTAAAAATCTGAGGTCAAAAAACAGATTAGCATATAAACATTTTATTACAGTTTTGCATATTAACATTGTATTAATGAAAACTTAACTTTCAGTAAGGTGGAAAAGCTATTGTCCTGGGATATATAAAAACCTCCGCTACCTTGCGGCATACCTCTTCAGGGGAAAGGCTAAGGGAGTAAACCCCGACAGAAAATCCGGAGCCGGAGTCCCTAAGGCGGTTTGACGTTGTAGTCAACACCGGCAACTCCTGCGGCGCACCTGAAGCCAAGCTGTATTGACTCCGTCTTTCCCTTGGACCCTTCAGCTGCGAAGAGAGGGGGGGTCTGCTGCTTGGGCAACAGCAGACCCTCCATATCACCCTGCCCAGGCTCTGTAGCTTCAGCTTCACTGGCGAGGACACTCCAGCGTCATCGCAAGATGTCGATTCAACACCGGAGGAGACAGATACCGTGTCACTCCCGAGTCGGACTGCACAGCCATTCTCGGCGGTGCAGATAGACTCTTAAGAAGCTACACCATCGTCTCTCGAGACAGACAGCTGCCGACGACGGATACATACTAATCAGCTCTACATCTATTATACTTTGTCTTATTATCTGTAGCCTGAATAAATTATTCTTTTGAAAGTATATTTTAAAAAGTGATACCTATTGGGTAAACTAAACTCTATGTAGAAAATTTAATCTCACTGGAACTAAGCAATGTGATTTTTTTCAACAGAGATCTTACTCAGGAGTTTTTTGTGAAGACATAAAAAAGGGTAACCAAGCTGTTTTCTATCTAGAAGTTACAGTCTCACTATGATCACAGAATAATAGTTTCCAGGAGTTGCTTTGTTTGTATCCATCAATGAAGGTGGGATGGAAAATATTTTAAAAGTTATATATATAAATATATATATAGTGAAAAAAGTGTTATCTGTGTTATTACATAAAGCAATCCAAATTCTAATGTTCTGTGTATTGAAATCCACTAAGGGTTGTTGAGTGTTTTCTTTTTTTTAGATACATTGTTTCGGATAGAAATCAGAAACTGCAATGGGAAAAATGCCCTATGTTTTGTATTAAAAACACATTAACTCACAGAATGATAAACTATGACATCTAATGTAGTTGCAATATGTTTGTGGAAGTATGAGTATCATTACTATTGTTCACTTACCTATTCCCCAGATAATGGCAGTATTCATTTGAAAACAAGCTTAGAGGACTATGGTATGACTTAGAGTCAAGTATCCATAATGATATCATAATGGTTTCTGGTAAGATGCCAGTTTCTATGAGTTTCTTTACTATTTTATAGTTACATTTTCTTAAGTGTACAGATTTTTAATTGGTAAACTGTGGGGATGCCTTGAGATTTTATCCTAAAGTTTTAAGAATTTATGGAATACACATAAAAAAGATGCAGGGTTTTTAAACTTTTTTCAATGAGCTGATATATTTTTTAAAGATTTTTTTCAGTCACTGACTTCTCTCCTATTTATCACTTTTAAGAGTTTTTTTTTAATGTGTAATAGTAGACTTTATTAATTTGTTACTTTAATTGAAATATTTTTGTTGAGTCCATTTTCCAAATACTACGGCAGGTTTTGGGTAAAAACGGGATGCTAAGAACAGGGATACTATGCTAGGTTATTTTGGCATATATTCTAAGGTTTGTATCAGTAGTCTTCAAGCTGGCATTTTTCCATAAGGAAATCTGTGAAGATAAAAATGGGGTCCTCAAGGTAATATTTCATAAAGATCCATCAGTCATGCCTTTGCTGTGGATCAAGCTACTTAAGTTGTCGCAAATACTAGACTGCTTTCCTGTGAACTGAAATTAATTCAAACAAATAATGGGTGAGAACTTCCCAAAACTATGGAAAGAACTAGACCCTCAAATCCAAGACACAAAGAGAACACCTAGTTACCTTAATTTAAAGAGGCCCTCTCCAAGGCAAATTGTATTAAAACTGTCAAAAATTAATGACAAAGAAAAAATTCTCAAAGCAGTCACAGAAAGGAAGGAAGTGACCTACAAAGGAGAGCCCACCAGGATAACACCAAACTTCTTAGCAGAAACTGTACAAGCCAGAAGAGAGTGGAACCAAATATTCAAACTACTGAAAGAGAGGAATTACCAGCCAAGAATAATCAATATATCCAGCAAAGTTATCCTTTCCACATGCAGGAGAACTTAAGACTTTACAGACAAACAGGAGCTGGGGGAATTTATCGCCAGAAAACCTCCATTGCAGAAAATACTCAAGGGGTGTTTTCTACCTGAAACAAAGAGCAAAAGGTCACAATAGTGAGAGTAAGATCACTGAAATTATACCAACTGAGTGGCTAAATTGAATATTTCATGGTGAGCAGAGTAATATATGCTTATAATTAATATTAAATTAGTTATGCATTATTTTCTAAGTAGTATTTATTTGGTGATCAAAGCCTTCCAAAATATGTGCTAGATGAGAGGAAGTAATTTAAAAAGACCATTAAATGAAAAATTTGAGAATGGCAGATTTTCAAAGAGTCATAATTAAAGGCCCTAAATTAATATAATTAAAAATTCTTTATAATTTTACTTACAACAAAGAAATAACATGTGTAGCTAGAAACAAAACTTGAAATTATAAATCCAGTGATGTTTCCCATAGCAACTTAAATGTAACTTAGAAGGAAGAATGTTGAAAATTCTAAAGCAAACTGTATACTTAATTTTTATATATACATACATTTTTACTTATAAAATTTTTGGTAATCAGGAATATTGCAGAACTTAATTCAAAAATTGATTTAAAAAATATATCAATCAGCCTTCTTAGCTGACTTTTCCTTTCATATGTCAAAAGCCCCTAGATACTGAAACTAATATAATATTTTATGTGAATTATATTTAAAAATAAAAATAAAATGTAAATAAATAAGTTCTTTAAAGACAGTCATAGATACTCAAATGGCTTTTAAACAGTTGTTTTTCCTTCTATCTCAGCTCTTCCCCCTTGATCACAAAAAATAAATCTGAGCCAGGATGCTTGTAGACCCAAGATCACTAAATAAGTGAATAACTTCGATAGTTTTAAATTTTATTTGATCTACAAATCCAAAATTTAACACTCAGAGTTTTATTTAATAATTGGATTAATCTTTACCATATGAAATATTATTTTTGATTTATATCAAATGACATTCTCTAACAATGATTTTGCAAATGAACTTTCCTTTTAAATTATTCAAGCTAATCACTGACATTGAATGATAAGCTCACTTTGGTAGATGTAGACACATCTAGAATATTTACTGCTTATGTTAAATTATACAGGATATTATACTTTTAAGAAACAAGATGAACACAGATGAAAATCAGATCTCACTGTATTGAAAACCAATTGACTTTTCTCTTACATCAGTCCATTCTGTTAAAAGTAAGATTTATATAAAATTACTAAGGAACATGAAGCAAACAATTAGGGACTAATTCTATGGTTGCATACCTTCCATTTTTTAACTATAGTATAATCAGTGAATTATTTTAACTTAAAATGTAATAAACAAGCTAGTTCAAAATTTAACTAAAATTCCCTTTCTCAAAAATTATAAGAATTAAAAAAGTAAGTTTTTAACAATCAAAATAAACTGTTATAGCAGCTTTAGGATCCTTAATAAAAATTGTTCACAGATATAAACTTCGTTAAAATGTGCTTCTGCCCTTCTCTGGTATGTAAGAGAGGAGGCACAATATATAATGCAAATATTTTCAGGACGCAATCTCTAACATCCAAATGATTCTTTTCATTTAAAGAACAGAACTTTTAGAATATGCATTAGGTCAAACAATTCACTATGTCAGTTTTCCACTGCTGAATTAGAAATGGTTCCTATCCTAGTTTAATATGTCAAAGAAAGAAAAATTTTCAAAATAAGTGTCTATGAAATGCTTGGTTGTTCATTTCCTTAGCCAAGAAAGTTCACTAAGTCAGCTTATCTTCTGGCCTTGAAACTAGGAGCCTTTTCTAATTAAATTAGCATCAAATTCATAAGCAAATGACTCTTCTGGGAACTAGGTTCAAATGTCATAAGATCACATTTTGATTACCTTTTTTAAATCAAGGAAATTATTTTGTACCATAAGACTTCATTAAAATAAAAATGTATATAAACATTTTAACAATTTCCTATTTAATAAAACTAAGCATCACAATTTTTAGGCATTAACATGCTTACAGTAGTAAAATAAGAGACTGCCAATAATAAAAAGATCAGTGACCTTATTTATAGTTACATTCTAAATTCAGCTTCATTAAACCAATAACCTTGTTCTTTATATCATTGTTACTGAGAATGAGATCTTAATCCGATATTATTCAGATATTTTAAATGTTCTGTATTTGTTTACTAGAACCACCAAAATAAATTGCCACATGCTAGGTGATTTAAAACAATAAAAATGTATTATCTCACAGTTCTGGAGACTTAATTAAGAGTTTCATGTCAAATTATAGATGGCACCACGCCCACTCTGAAGGCTCTAAGGAAGAATTCTTCCTTCATCTTAATTTCTGGTGCTTCTCAGCCATCCTTGGCATTCCTTGGCTTGTAGCTGCATCACCTCAGTCTTTGCATCTGTCTTCACATGGACTTCTCCTGTGCGTATTTTCTCCTTTTCTTACAAGAACACCAGTCACTGGATTTAGGGACACTTTGAGATTCTTATTAACTCTACAAAGACCTTACTTTCAAATAAGATCACATTCCTAGGTACTGGCATTTAGGATTTGAACATATCTTTTAGGGATACACAATTCAACCTCCTACAGGCTCTAATTAAGCAGTTAGAATAAAAAATTGAACTCATCCTTTCTCTACTCTAAGAATTCTTAAAATTTTGCTAAATGTATAAAATGTCCAAGATATGTAAGAAATGAGATGAGGGGTATATAAAGAGGAAAACTAGTTATCTTTGTTTATAATTACTTCCTATATTCACCTACTCTCTCTCTCTCCCTGAAATTTAGTATATTTCTAATAGAATAAAGGGAGAAAAAAATATCTGATCCCCACTGATAAAAGTACTTTCCTCATGAAAGAAACAAAAGGAACAGATGGAAATGTTCTGCTTTAAGTTATTATCTTGAGGTAAACAGCTTAATTAGAAGTTCAGTTTGGTTATTGGATTCATTTATATTTCTCATTTTATACACTTTGTCAGTATAATTCATTAGATAACTGTGCCTATCATTTATCCTTTTGTTATTTAAGTCAATAAACTTTATTGCCTTGACAGTATTGTACTGTGCAGATTAAAACAATATCTTTTAAATATCCTAAATAATCAACACGAAGACAAACTTTTCAATGGTAAAATCCAAAAAGACTGGCGATACCAAATGCTGACAAGGATGCGGAGCAACAGGAATCCTCTCTCGTTGCTGGTGGGGATGAAAAGCGGTAAAGTCACTTTGCAAGAGAGTTGGCCATTTCTTACAAAAGTTTCTCATAAGATCCAATAACCCTACTTCTACATACTTATCCAAATGAACTGCAGACTTATGTTCACATAAAGATCTACACATGAATGACTTTAGAAGCCTTATTTATAATTGACCAAAACTGGGAGTAACCAAAATGTCCTTCAAAAGGTGAATAGAAGCAGAGCAGCGGAGACTTGGCGGTGGGGCGACGGAGAAACATGGGGCGGCCGGGACTGTCCTGGAGCTGATGGACCGGCAGCAGGAGCATGACGTGCGCGAGCTTGTGAGCCACGTGGCGGGACCCCGGGAGTAGGCAGACCCCAACTTCCCGCTCTGCCTGAACTTCGCCTGGTCCAACTTCAGATTTCATCAATTCGTGGATGTCAACAGTCACGAAGTAGAAACGACAATAGAAGGAGAGAGAGAAGAGAGACAGCGAGAGAAACATTGATTGGCTGCGTCCTGGTACACGCCCGACTGTGGATCGAAATCATCACCTGGCTATGTACCCTGACTGAGCATCGAACCCGCAACCTTTCAGTCCACAAGACAGCACTCCAACCAACTCAAACACACAGGGCAGGGCCACGACCTCATTTTAATTTCAATATTTCATTTGGACACAAAACATAATTTATTATTTTAAACATCCTGGCTTTAAGGAGAATACCATATCCATTATATTTTGATAGGCTCTTAGTTTCTTTTGTTTCAAATAAGATTAATACCATGTTTGACACTTTCTTAGGAAGCAGTGGTGAATACACCATTTAACAATTACTTTCAGCTTACTAAAATATTCTACCATGGACCTCTCTCTGAATCTATTTGAAAAAAATCTTATGCATTGAACTTTCTAATTTATCATGTGATTATGAAAAGCCTGTGTCTCCCAAATCTGGACCATTGAAGAGCACTCCCAAAGGATGCCATATGACTGCCTTTAGCAAAAGCTATTATAATGCACTAAGTCATTGCATACCTTGTCTTTTGAATGTCTAAAATTCCGCAATGTAGACTATGGGTAAATACTGAGTATAATAAAGACATATATAAAAATCATTATCTGTCCCACACATGTAACCACCATTAATGTTTTGGTATATTTTCTTCAAATCTCTCTATATTTTATAATTTTAAATAATTTTACAAAATATTGTATATATGTAATTGTATTTGCTCTTGTCACATAATTTGGTATTGTGATTATAGTCCCAGGTCTTCAAAAATGAGATTTTTAAAAGGTGTGTAATGTACTTTAAAGATTTTATTTGCATTGAATGACGTTATTCTTATATTTAGAGTAGATTGTAAATACATTTGTCAATATAGTTTCTTCATATCTTAACATAGTCATTCCTAGAATTTTGGGTGTTTCCATTTATATGCATATATTTGTATATAAAATATTAAATAGTGTGAAATTAGAGAAGAGTGTCTAAATATTATACAAGTGAAGACAAATGTTTCAGAATCCTAGAACTTGCTGTATTTTGAAACTTAACAAGCAGTTTTGAGCTTAAAAGTATCTGTGGTGTTAAATCTGATACCTATTCCAAACTTGTTTGCTCCTACATGACTGTATGTTTTACAGAAAAGATAAAATACTATTTCTTAGTTGGATAAAATTTTACATTGCTATTATATATCTATTTGGTATGATAAACTAGCCCAGTACACAGTTTAAATATTATTTTGATTTGAATTCTAAAAAAAAAAAAAAAAGGTGAATAGATAAACAAACTCTGGTATACCCATACAGTGGAATATTATCCAGCAATAAAAAGAAATAAGCTTTCAAGCCACAAAAAGACATGGAGAAAACTTAAAAGGCTATTGCTAAGTGAAAGGAGCAGATCTGAAAAGGTTACATACTGTATGATTTCAAATATAAGACATTATAGAAAAAGCAAAATCATGTTGACAATAAAACATCAGTAATCATCAAGATTCAGAGTAGAGGAGATGGATTAAAAGGCCGGGTTCAGGGGATTTTTGAGGTAATGAAACTGCTCTGTATGATACTGTAATGGTGAATATGTGACATTACACATTTGTCAAAAACCACAGAATTTCACAATACAGACTGAACCTTAATGCAGACAATGGAATTTAGTTCATAATGATGTATTGATATTGGCTCATCAATTAAAACAAATGTTCCACACTAATCAAGTTGATAAATAGGGGACACTATGAGGAAGGGATATACCGGAAATAAGCTCTCTGTTCCCCATTTTGTGAGAATCTAAAACTGTTCTAAAAATTAGTCGATTAATAAAAAAATAAAAATAATAAAGTTGTGTTTCTTTTTATCCTAGACCAAGTTTGATTGAAACAATGCAGCCCTTGAGTTAGGTAGGATTATCCTCCTGACGTATGATGGCAGGTTTATGAGCAAGCATTCTATTTTCATCTTTTCTATATTTTCTGGAGCTCTCTAACAGTGAAATGGAAAAGCCATCCAATAAATCAAATCTCCTATTTGAGAACTAAATCTCTGACTATAAACTTATTAGCATTTTAGATTTTCTGTCCAAAAGGAAACTACTTAACCAATTTATTTTAATTCCTTGGCCTGTAGGATCTCTCTCATTCTCTTTAAAATGGTATGTGACACAGACTTAAAATTTCATTTAAAAAAAATACCACTTCCTATTAATTTTATAATAGTTCATACTCAAGAAAAATTACATCTGTTAAATGACAGCATCAATATTTGAATATGTGTTTAAGTTTTCATTTCCTCTGTCTTCCTTGGGTATTCATGAGGGCAGAGCTCCCCAATGCTACAGAATGTACCTTTTCCTTCTGCTAATGCTAGTACTGCCTTTTTTTAAGGTTTCTGTGTTTGTGTAGAAATCATAATGTTCATATAAAGAGTATACCTTGAATTCACTGAACCTAAACACAGAGAAACAAACATATTTCTCTCAAAAATGTTTTTCACCCTTCTATAATACTACCACAAGTACCACTAAACTCTTGAAAGTGCAAATTTTGAGAAAAACTTGTTCTTCGAAAGTTTGGAGATTTTGTTTTGATTTGTATGGGGATAAACTATGCAAAAGAGTACTGCCAAATCATATGAACTAAATTTATTGTGGTTTCATATGAGATTATATTACCTTTTACTTTAAATAACTATAATATAGCCTTCTGCTACTTTTAAACATATTTATTTCATAATTATAATACTTTATAAATTATAGGCTAGCATTTGCAAAATAAAAGGGGAAATAGTACAAATAGTTTATTAAAATACAGTCAATTTTAGCCTTGTTGCAACATTCCCATGATCTTTGGTGGAATGAGGTGTGCTGATTTCCCATTACCCCAAGCTTAACAGAATGTAAGGCCTCCATAAACTATTATCTCTACCTAGGGAATATGGAAGTTCTTTGTATAATGTACTGCATAGCATCTAACTGAAAAATCTGATTAAGTACAACTGCAGATGCCAAAAGAACCTACGTGCTTTCAAATGTCTATATTATTTGCTGACCTGTAGATAGCTTTACAATTGTTTATGTGATTTGCTGACCTATATATAACTTCAGCTGGCTCTTTGCAAATAAATAATAAAGTCCACTAGTAATAATGGCTTTTTATTAACTATCCGTCCTGTGATTGTCAACTCAACTGTGTGTCTCTTTTCTTAATGGTGACCCACAATGCTTAGGTAAGTTGGAACTTTCATGAAATATTTATTTGGTTGCATTTGCAAATTATACACTCATGTGAATAAGGGAAGTATAAGAAGCTTTTCTTTCTGCTTTTATAATTGCTTTACCTTTCTCACATTTTATGGTTGTTTGCCAGGGTGCCTTTTGCCTCCATACCATTTCATTGGCTTCCCCAGGACCTCATCATGGCATTCTATATTGCCTTGAGTGTGCTAGAAAATTGTGTGTTTTTCCCCAGATTCTTTGGCAAGGGCATGAACTTTCAGCAAGCACAGGGGCCCCAGGTGTGGGCAGCTACACCCTCAACAACACAGAGATCTAGTTGTGCCCAGCAGGCATGGCTGAGGCAGAGATCATAGAAAGAGACAGTGTTTATGGGAACTCAGTAGTGTTAGATTTAAATAGGTAGTATAATTACAGTTACCCGATTAAGTTACTTCTTTAGGTTGTCTTGAATTATCAATCTTTAGGGCCAAGTAATAAACTTTGGGGGAGTTGAATTCCAATTCTTATCTCTTGTCCATAAGCTCAAAGATCCGGCCACCATGTGGTCTCACTTTATTTCTAAATAGTGTTGGTCTACATAAAAAAGTAGACTTCCCAAGGTTGCATCTTTGTCGGCCTTCAGTGATGCCTCAGGAACAGGTGTAGAAACAGCCAGTGTGTCACAGGACTAAATGTCTGCTCGTGAGAGCTGCCCAAAGCTTTATTATTGAGGTACAACCCATACTCCGTTCAGTACTGGATGACAAAAATAAGGGGTTTAAACAAAAGTTTAAGTTAGAGACTTTTTTTAATATACTTAATTGGAAACAAAAACAAGTAAGGCCTGTGATGGCAGTTGCCAACACTGAACATTTTAAACGTTGCAAGAAGGCATTTTTTTCACATGCTCTTCTCTGAGAGAGGAGGAGTGTGTCTAAGCCGCTAAAATCCAACCCACAGTCCCAGAATTGACTTCTCTCAGTAGAGTTCCGATTTGTAGTCAAGTATATTATAGATAATTGTCATCCTGTCAGAAACAACACTGAAATGTATCCTCAGATACCACCGAGGTTTTGTTATGATCCTTGGCAAAAGCTGCCAGGTTCTGGAAACGTAAACTGGCTTCAAGCATAATGACCTGGAAGCCTAATGCTCAAGAAAATGGAAATGCACTTGTTTTCTAAACTTGGTGTGACTGAGGCAGGTGCTTGATTATCTCTTGTCTCATTAACTCTTCAGTCTTTAAAAAGCCTAGCACGTCGGAAAGTTGGTTCTGCTGGTGCGGAAGCCCCTGTGTAATGGAACCCACTCCAGATGGGCAGAGCTCCCACTGTGTCTCCTGCATGGAGGCGTCTCTGGTGGGGACTCCACAGACCAAGGCAGTGGAGAGACCTCTGGGTTCTTCACTCACAAAAGTAAGAGAACTCAAATTCAAATTTCAATCCCTTGGCCACTGGATTTTCACATGCAAAGGGAATTAATATTTGGATACTGATTTTTTCCATGAAAGTGATGAGTATATTCAAATTTGTTATAGTCTTTGTTGCCAACGTTTTATTACTGGGCTACAAGCATGAGATTACGCAAGCTGAAATACTACTCCAGCACCTCCACTTCTTCCCTCAACTGACTAGTCCTACCAATCCTTTGCAGCTCTACTTAATCTTTCTTCAGAACACCTAAACCCAGCCTTTCTATGCGCTCCATAATGCTGGCACTTAGCTCTCTTTGCCTCCTACCACTTTGACCTGTAATGGACTAATATTAGTGTGAACCTCCACTAGCTGTGAACATTGCCAAAGCAGGGAACCTGTTGTTTGTATTTCCAGAGTTTAGTGCAGGTCTTAACACATTGTTAAGTATTTATGTTTCCTACAATTATTCATGAAGACTAGGAGGAGAGTAATATCACTACCAGGAATGGGGACACGGACCATGGAAGCTGACTTGGGGACTGAGAATGATTATTTCCACTTAGGGATGTGTTGAGATTGAAGCAGTACTGGAATTCTGAAGGAAATGACTTGGTAGAGATTAGGCAACACAGAATTAAGCTTTTGATAACAGGCATAGGTTTTAACCACATGAGTGTCTGTGATAATTGAAGGGGTAAAAGCAAACTAAGTTCTTAACATAAAGAAAAAACAATGACACCAACCTTTAGAAAAAAATTATGGAAATTAGCTTTATAGTCTTGTGTAGAAATCTACATTTCATTTGGCTTTGTGTTGTTGATATGGTGGGAGACTTATCTGTTTTGCTGACTAGCTTCATAAATCAGCTGCTATTGTACAAAGGAGTATTGTTTGGGAGGGAGTTTGAGGAAAAATGAAGACTGATATTAAAGTACAAAATTGCAAAGGTATTCTGATTAATATAAAATTTAATATGTATTTTCATATAAATAAAAGAATACTTAATAATATATATTTAGGACATTAAAGAAATATCTTTAAGATTCTAGAAAATTTTATGAATTCCCTTTAAGGAATCCCTGCTGAAATTGATGTAGTCTCACAGAAACCAGGAAATTATTGAATAGGAGAAAAATATTTGTGATAAACATAAAATCATGTTTTTATATGATACAATATTTCACATGTAGATGTTCAGAAGAGCATTGCTTTTTCACTTTTAGTTTCACATTGTGTTTTCAGTAAGTGGCCAAAAACTGAGTGAAGATATTTATATTTCCCTTAACAACTCCACTTTCCCAAATGGATTGATATTGATTTTGTAAATGCTTTTCTCCTCCCCCAAAATAATGTGTTTCTGTCAGTTACATGCCCCAGTCACCACTTACAGTTAATTGTAACATAGCAATACCCGTAGGAAATGGAAATACACGTTTCTGGTAGAAGATGAAAAATATATTTTTGAAAAGTTTTCCACATCAATAAAAAAAGAAAACATCCTATGATTTAAAATGTCATTATCTCTTTTAATTCATCTTAATAAAAGTTTCATGTTGAAATTTTTATAGCAACAGCAAGAATTGTTGGAGATACAGTTTGTAATAAACCATGTTATAAGAGAATATGATCTGAGCTGATTAGAAAATCTCAGGCACCGAGGATTAGTATTGATAACAGGCTTCGTGTTCTTGCTGTAACTGTTAGTTTTTCACCCTCCAATTTAAAGTTGAGATTGATGTAGATGTTTAGTAATTAAGCTACTGGCAGCCTAAAATAGAGTTTACCTTAGTGCATTATTGGAAGTATAATTATAGAGCTGGGAAGGGCCTTGAACATCATTCTGATCCAACAGCCTCATACTACATGAGCAAACCAAGATGACAAGGATATACACAGACCTTGTATACATCACAAATACTTACCATGCTGAGAAAGAGCACACATGCTTTTGACCTTCTCCTCAAACCTAGCTGAAGGAAAGATGATATGCCAATCGCTGCCAATCTAATTTTTTTCTGTGTGGCCACTAATATAGAAGTTTATCTCTTTATTCTTTAAGTACTTTTTTGTGTGCCAGATACGACTATTGAGTGGGGCTACAGTGGTGAACAGCACACCTAATGGATTATATTCCTAATTTTCATTAAATTTGCCTTCACTAGGAAGAAACCAAAAGTAAATAAATATATGTAAATCAGAATAAAATAATACTATATTATGTAATTATATATGTTAGATATAATTTCATAATCTATAATATAATAAGTAATATAAAAATCAATGCCATGAAAAGAATTGAAATAGAGGGGTATAAAAAGAATGACTTGGTGGTCACTTTAAATTGGGGCTTAGGGAAAGCCTCTCTGAAAGGTGACCTGAGATATTAAGATATGACATGAGAAACAAGAAAAAACCAGCCACGAGAAGATCAAGAGGGAGCTGTTGCCAGGAAGAACGAAACAGGTAAGCTAAGATGCTAAGCTGGGGCTGAACTTGGCTCCCTTACAGAACAGAAAGAAGGCTGAGGTGGCTGAAGCCTGGAGACTAAAAGTCACGGGAATCATATGTGATGAAGTCATTAATGTGGGTAGGAGACTGACCCATACAGGGCTTGGAGATTTAAAAAATCTATTTTATTTTAAATATCATGGAAAACTATTGAATAATCTTAATTTGAGAAGGAGAGTAGGGAGACGAAAAGGATAATCTAACCTGATATTTTTGACAATTTCAGTTTGTTTAGCGAGAAGAATGAACAGACAGCGGGCAATCGTGAAAGCAGGGACACCTAGATGGCTATCTGGAAAATCGTGGCAAGAGATATTCGTGGTTTGCACAGGGTGGTAAAGAAGTCTGTGTGAATTCACGATATCCTATAGGGAGAGGCTGGTTGGCTTTGCTCTACTGAATGGTAGCAGGAAAGTGAAGAAAAGAGAGATTGCTACTTGGAAATCGTGTGAATGGATGATGGTGCCATTTATTAAGAAAAGAGAAGCTAAGAATTAGCTTTCTAAGGCGAAGAAGAAAAGCTTAATCAGTAGGTCTGAATATCAAATTCCCTTCTCAGGAAACCAAGGAAGTTACAAGGTTATCCCCAACAACACGACTTTTCCTTTTATAAGAAGCAAGTTCTACTCCTACTACCAAATATCATGCTTCCTGAGCCTTGTTACTGAGACTTTTTTAAATGAAAACTTTATTTTGAGATTCTAGTAATTGTTTAAAATAATCAGCACTTTTACTTGTAGTGAAGTGTCTTTTAAATTTCACAGAAGCCATTGCTACGTTTGTCAATTTTTTCCACAAAGCATAATGAAATAGATAATTTGGATAACCAGGCAATGAAAGAAAAACCATTGCTAAGCAAATTTCATCATAAAGAATTTGTTCTGTGTCTTGTTGCACTAGCTCAGTAAAATGATTCATAAGATTGTGTATGCACCTAAGCTCAGAATTCTCTTCTTACATCTCACACCTTATTTTTAAAAGCCACCACACTGGGCCACCAAACATGTCTGTAAAATACAGAAGCTAATAAAATATAAGACAGAAGAGCATAATAAATAAGTAAATGAGAAAATAGCCAAATCTATAAAAATTTCACAACACAAATCATTTCTAACTTGAATAATCCCTGTTTTGTAATATTTCTGACAACAACAAAGTGGTGAGGACACAGCAAAATCATGAGAAAAAGTCCTTCTTTAGAATAAAAATGTGCTTTCAATTTTCTGTTACATTCAGAAGTTCACTCCTTTTAGTCAGTCCACAGTGCCTAAGGGTAGGTTGTGCAAACTAATCGGTGAGGGACTCGCTGACATCATGGGCTCATCCACCCCATACAATGCAACATTCACCAATTATCTCTGGCCTTGCCAAACTTGTGTCAAAGACTGAGAATAGACTGAATTAAATGAGAATGGCCCTACTGTGTACTGCCACACAAGACTCAAAGATCACTAATAGCCTTGTTAGCGTCCATCACTGTGAGCACTGATACCACATGGCATGCTCAACTCAAAAAGCAATTTTTTCAATCTCACTTCCTTGTGGAATCTTAAGGTTCTGTGGAACTTTGGTTAAGAAACAAGGCTCTAAATTATTTTTTTTAAACTTATAAACCTGAATTTCTGGATTTGTAAGATGCAGCTATACTGAGGATGAAGGTTAGCCACACCAGCAAGTATAAAAGCTGAGTATCCATAACTCAATGGCTCCCTTAAATGGTTTGCTAATCATGCAGATAGTGCTCATCGGTTGATCCAAAACCAAAGTATATTCTGGCTTGGAAAAGAGTATTTAGGAAGCTGCCTATGATGGTGTGAAACTTTCCAGATATCAATGTGACATCTAGTACTGCTTCTTCTGTTCGTTCTTAATCATCAATAAAGGTTGGTTTTGAGTTAGATTTATATTTTGTTTGAATCAGAATAATGATTCAGCCACTGTTATAATGGTAGAGGAAAGAAAATGTTTTAAATTGGTCTTGTTAAGTTTGAAAAGTCTTCTAAACAACCATGTAGGGATATCAAATGGACATATGGATTTGCAAGTCTGGAGTTACAGTGTATGTCAAAGCTGAATATATATTTGTATTTATGAGCATGAGAATAAATGGAATAACATAGGGTAAAGAAGTCTAAGGATTAAAGCGCTGGTGTTACAATATTTTAAAGATGAAATGAGAACAAGGAACAAAGTACTTGGGTGGCATGGCCAATGAGAATGATGGTTTAGGACATTATTGTGAAGTCCAGGAGAAAAATGTGTCCTGAAAGAGAGAAAGTGGTTCATTTTAACAATGCTGCTAAACATCAAGAAAGAGGCATTTGTTGGATTCAGAAGCACAGGTAACCCTGGTAAGGGCAATCTCAGTGTAGCGTTGGGGTCAC
This sequence comes from Furipterus horrens, assembly GCF_987537825.1. Taxonomy (NCBI): domain Eukaryota; kingdom Metazoa; phylum Chordata; class Mammalia; order Chiroptera; family Furipteridae; genus Furipterus; species Furipterus horrens. The sequence goes on from NW_028327171.1 coordinate 18,377,219, forward strand.
TCCATTGATTTGAGCTTGTATCCTAAGGAAGTGGAGAAAATGAGGCTTCAAGTCAAGGATCTGACTTTGTGAGAGAGGATAGCAAAGAATGTTTTAGGCTGGTGGAAATGAAAACAGGAAGAAGCAACTGGTGGAAGGACAGCAGGGATGACTTCACAATCAGATCACTTAATCAGTCACGGAGGAGTAAGATCCACAACAGGACAGCAGTTACTTCACTTCAGGTAATGGAAAGAAAGGTAAAGAGCGCAGGTGGTTATTTTGTGTTGGGAATGAAAGTGAACTATTTTCTCACTGAAAATTGAGACAAGATTGTGAGCTAAGAGAAGGATTCCTCTTGGAGGTCTGAGTGGATGGGAGAAGAAAGAAGTAAACCATAGTATCACAATTATAACACAAAAATAATGTGATGAATGCCATGAGAGGTAAACTAAAATGTTACAGCATCATCAAAGAGGAAGATCAAATCCAATAAAAAGTGCAAGGCTGTGAAAGAGGAGGAAGCATTTGGACTGGGTATTGAAGGAAGCACAGTTGTCAGAGGCAGACATGACGTGACAAATGCAGTCCAGGATGCTTTTAATAACTCTTTTAATAAGTCACAGGAAACACGTTTTTTTTTTGGACAAAAAAAAGAGTCATATTCAAAAAGAAAACGCACATCCAGGTGACACAAATTATCATAACATCCAATAAAAGGTGTTTTGTTCTTGTTTCTGTTTTTAAATTCCTAATGTTGAACATAGGGTCTCTGGCCTATTCTGTAGTCACTTACCGTGTTTGCATAATATAAACCAAAGATGCAACCTTCCTAAAGGATTTTTTATGTTACATTAGTGTATAGAGAATTATGATAATTTATGTGTGTGCAAATACTACTCCAAGCAGCAAATGCAGGAAAAAAAGGGGGAAAGCTTTGCTTCCTTCTTTCTGTGCCTCTAGGGAGCTTAAGTCATTAATATTTTTCCATTGCAAGTAATGCAACTCAAGCTGGCTTAGTAAAAACATGGGGATAGAATTATTAAGAAAAATCAGGGATGTCTCATGACTGCCAAATTCTGATATTAGAGTTGGTTTCTCAAGGAACTAGCATCTTAATCTCTCATTTTTCTCTCCCCACTTCAAAGATGGTTTTGCCACAAATCTTAATGTGTACAATTTATCCTAAATTATGGCTGGAAACCCTTGATTCTAGTATTAAAGCCTTCAGTTAATAGGATAATGTAAACAAATATAAAATTAATAGGTATTTTAAAGAGCATCCCGAAAACCCTTACAGACAGCTGTGGGGAGAAGTGATGTGCATTCTCAGGGCCAGAAACCCTACAGTGTATCCACTCCAAACACCTTTTTAAAAATGTATTTAAAAAGCAACAATGTGGGAGGTTTCCAATGGTTGTCTTCTCTTCAAGAACCTTCGAAAAAAAGTTTTTGTATTTTCATCAATATGACATTTCAGCTTTTTTTTTCTGCCCTTAGATCATGTAAGATACAGAATTGCAGTCGCAGAAAGCTCTCCTCTTGTACCCCCATATGCTTCACTAAAACTAATTTTTGTAGCACAAAGGTAGAGAGAGTGGGTGGCAGGCGAGGCAGCACCCAGAATATTTCATCTAGACTCAGTCCATAGAATAAAATGACAATAAGTGACCAGAGATTTTTGCCTTGTATTAAAATAAAAGAAATCAAGCAGTTCTAAAAAGGATTAGTGCACTTGCCTTTCTTTGAAAACAGTATATATAAAATTGTAATTTTTGAGAGTGTGTGATTTTCTTTTTCCACTTAGATACAAGATATATTGAAATTGATTTTTTGGTCTTTTCTTAAGTGTATATTTTGTTAGGCTCTATTGAGATGTAGGACATAAATCATGCAAAATAAGGTGTATTTGTAACAGAAACTTAAGAACCAACAGCTTCTTAATGAAACTAAGTACTGAGTGTCCCTTGAGGATTGCTATGGCCATAGAAATGTGACTAAGGCCTTGAAGCCAACTCAACCTAGGCTTAAAGCCCGACGTCTGTCTTCTTCTTCTTATCCTTTTGAGATAGCCATGATGATACCCTTAAATTAACCTAAATGTCAGTTTCTCCATTATGAATTTAAAAGTTAGTGTTCTAAGTAAAGTTCATGTGAATTAAAGTTGGAATTGTATGTTGCTAATGGGAATGTAAAGTACAGCTGCTTTGGAAAACATTCTGGGATTTCCCTAAAAGAAAAATGTAGTTAAGATATAACCCAGAAATTCTACTGCTAGGATATGTGTGTGTGTGTGTGTGTGTGTGTGTGTATCCAAGAAAATAAAAAACATACCTCCACACTAAAATGTACTCACAAAGTCTGATAGCAGCTTAATTAATAATAGTCAAAAGTGGAAAGAGCCCACATGTCTATCAGTGGATGAAGGAATAAACAGAATGTGATAAATCCATTCAGTAGCATATTATTCATCATTAAAAATTAATGAACTATTGATATATGCTACAACATGGATGAACCTTAAAAATACTATCCTAAGTGAAAGAAGCCAGTCACAGAAAAAACATATAGTGTATGATTCTATTGATATGAAATGTCTAGAATAGGCAAATCTATAAAAACAGAACGTAGATTAGTAGTTGCCTTGGGGTGGGGAAGATGGAAATAGTTGACAGTTAATAGGCACAGAGTTTCTTTTTGATGTGATGAAATATCCTAAGATTACATTATAATGATGATTGCACTATTCTATGAATATACTAAAACCATTAAATTGTACACTTTAAATGGATAATTTTTATGGCATACAAATTAGAATTTCAATGCAATTCTTTTAAAAAGTGATAAGGTATAAACATATACAATCATTCATGATTCATTTGTGCCAGGTTAAATTCTATAAGTGAACACTCATTTCAGATTTCTATTCATAGCACTTAATTCTACTGTAGAATAAACAGGAATAAAATAAAATATAACTTAAATGGTATTAGTAATATTAACTAGTAATACTATTATTAAAAAATTATTGCTGTTAAGATCATTATTTATCATTACTATGTACCAGGAAATGGGCTAAGTATTTTTATTAATTAATTAATATTCATAATAAGCCTATGAAAGGTAAGTGCCATTCATTTGTTTAACACATGAAGAAGCCGGAACTAAGAAAGTTTTGATCAATTGCACCAATTTATAAGTTTAATAGATAGCAGAGCAGATAAACCCAACTGTAGTTAATTCCATGGACCAAACTCTTAAACAATAAGCAGCCTCCCCATCATTAAGCCTGAAGATGTGTGTAATTGGTTATAGAATACCTTGCTTGATCATGCCTTTAGAATTTTCTGTACTATTTTAGGTGAATTGGTCATGTAAACCAGACGGAACAATGCCATATCTTTGGTAGGTTTTTCAGTACCCTTGAGAGAACATTCAATTACCTTCTGAGTTTGATATTATACTGATATGCATTCTGTTAATCACCAATTTCAATTGGTACAAAACATTCAGTATCGACAGACTCAACAGCACCCCCTTCACAATGATAATAACGAAGTCTAATTGCTCATCCATCAGAGAGCACCAAGTGGGTAACCACTGGATTTTGAGTGATGCATGATGTCTCAGCAACATTGCAGGTGTCTTTCCAAGATAATATCATGTAGGCAAATTAATAATTATATATTAATGCAGTCAGAAGAGAATACAAAATTACTTCTATCTCGAACTGTGGATTTTTAAAAAAATTGTAGCAAGAAAGATGCATCTCACAAAGTAGAGCTTTATCTTAAAATATTTCCAATAATAATAGAAGTTAACACTTATCAAAATGCTAACTATGACCTAGGTATAGGTGCTTTACATATATGTCATCTAACTTAATCCTAAAGCAATACTGTAAACCAGTACTATTTTTTTTACAAATGTGGAATATGGAGCAAAGGGAAGTATCTAAGCCAGGATATTAGACAACTTAGGTCACAGCCCATACTCTTAACCACTACTGTACAGTGACTTCATAGGCTTAAAATTAGTTTAATTTACTAAGAATCATTAAATAATGTTATCATAAAATCCATATATAAGAAGGTTCTATCCTGTCTAAAAAAACGATAGAAAAATCAATATTGAGACAGACATTTCAGAAAATAAATGAAAATATTTTCAGATTTGATTCATTTGCTACATAGATATCAAAATATTTTCTGATATTACTACCATAAAAAGTCTGCTTTTAGAAATTTCATAAGTCTATTGTGAAGTAGAAAGAAAAGGAGAGTGGAGGGAAAAGAAATACAATTATCACACATAATTGATCCCTACACAGTAACAGAAACAAGTCAGTCAAGTTAAAGTGATGCTTCTTGATTTATCAATCCCCAAAAGCTAAATTGAAGGGTAAAATTGGCCAACTGTACATGGGTAGGAATAGGGGGCAAAGATAAGTATATATGTGCTTGGAGTAGGCTACTGGGACATTCTGAAACAAGAGCCATAGAAGGGGCTTGTATTGGTCCTTATACATCTGAAGCCATAAATTAAGAGGAACAGTTGAATCAGTTCAGAATGATGAGGATAAAGGCTGACATGATTTCAAGGTGGGATTCTGAAAACTAAATTAATAAAGACAGAAATCGACAAACAAGGGTAGAACCTAAAAGTTAGGACTAGAGGCAGAAATGGACCCGAAATGGGTCATATGGCAAGTAGAAAATACGGAGGGCAAAGCAGACACCTGGCTGAGATTTTTGCCAAGCAGCTGGGTATTCCTGTACCACCTCGAAACTCAACAGATGGTTGTTTTCAACTCAAGACCTTGAATATGTTGAGGTTTCAATTGTTGATAAACAGCATCTAAGGATGGATCTATGTGTTTGGTGGTGGTCAGCCTTGTTCTTTTTTTATTTTATTTTAATATTATAGTTTCAAGTATACAGCATAGTGGTTAAACAATCATATACTTTACATAGCGGTCCCCCCAATATTTCTAGTACCCACAGTACTATACATAGTTATTACAATATTATTGACTATATTCCCTCTGCTGTACTTTATAACCCCATGACTATTCTGTCACTAACAATTTGTATTTATAAATCCCTTCGCCTTTTTTACCCAACCCATCAAAATGTTCTCTGTATCTATGAATGTGTTTCTATTTTGTTTGTTCAGTTATATTGTTTTTAGCTTCCTTTTGAACAGCATTCAATTCTTATCAAAAAAAGAAAAAGGAAAAGAAAAGAAAAACCAGACAGGGTTTGGGAAGACCGGCAAGAATGAGGACATTACCCCAAATTCGGGTATAATGCCACAGTAAATTAATATGGTATGTATCTTAACTCTGAGATTCAATAGTAACAAAAATAAGATAACCGTGTTAATTCCTAACATATCTTTTCAAACTACAGTAATGAGTGTGATATTAATTGGTAATAATCTAAAATTAAGACTTATAAATTTTGGGACATGAAAGGGAAAAAAGATAAAGCAAACTACTGGACACCATGAAATACACCCTGTATTGACTTTCCACTGGTACTTTCTTATGTTAGTAAAACACAGAGACAATCTTGTGGAAATACAGTAAAGTTCATGTTATTCAATAGCTTTGTGAAAAAAACCTAACTTTTATGCTGTGTATAGTTATGAAATTTATATCACAATATGTCATTTGAATTATAAAATTGTGTCTTTACAGTTAAAGAATTGGCCAAATATTCTCTAAATATATTATTACCATCTGTAAGCCTGATGACTGAGAGCTATTTCTTGTCATTTTCTCAAGGTTTATAGCTATTATGGGAACTAGATAGGGCATGAAAGTATTGAAAGACATCACTTCAGGTGTCTTGTTAAAAATAAATATTTTCATTAGGACCCAAGCACATACCTTTTTCAAAGATTAGTAGATCTGTTTATCAAGTGACATTCTAAACCTATTAAACTCAATTAACTTTTCCTGACAGTGTATTATAGATAATTTAATGATGACATGGCACTCTAAACCAGTTAAATAAATTCAGTTCATTTTTATTGAAAATATATTTTAAACAATTTACTAATGTTGTAAATCACATAATTAATGTAATTTTCAATAAATTTTTTAATCAGCAATTTTTTTGTAATTAGTTAAATCTAGGAAAACAAGTTATTGACTATACTGGAATCATTTTCTTTACATTTATACAAACAAATATTTATTGGCACATTTTCTGGTATTATGAGGTATCTATGAGGTGTCTGAGCATCTCAGTTTTGAGTTAAAAAATAATTCCCTTTATAAAACAGATTAACACTCAGTTGCCAATGTGGCACACCTGCATGGGTTTTATTGAGATAAGGTCAAACTATAAATTTGTAAATTTTTATGTCAAGAATTATGCTGAAATACATACAGGAAAAACAAAAGAAATGATAAATCTCTGCATAATATCTAGAGCTAGACTGTAGCATAAGAAGGACTGAGATTTAAATCTCAGCTCTTCAGTTATTTTGCTGTTTCAGAATTTTAGACAATTTACATCTTTTTCAGCCTCAGTTTATTAAATTAGAAAATAGGTTTAATATTGCTGGCTTTGCAGGCTTGTTGGGAAGATTTACAAATATATATATCTTAGTGTGACATTTAGCACACAATGAAAGCTAAAGAAATTTCTGCTCATGCAGTGTTGTTATGTGTATCTTTCTGTCACACTTTAGACTCTGAATAAATCAGAAATTGTGGTGTACTCTTCATTTAAAATGTTTGTGTCTTAATCTAATTTAAATAATATTTTGTTATTAACATCAAAATTTTTCTATTCAGTAGGTACTGAATCTTATCCCAACTCTACTCTTAATTTTATTTATTTCTGGCTTTCTTTAAAATACTTATGATTCCCTTTTATCATCAATACCTGGGAATATTACCGTGCATACATTTTAATATAAAATACTTTCACATTTATTAATAAATAAAATTTTATTTCTCCCCAGTAATATAAAATAAGTTTGGTACTATGCCCCAAACACTGTATTAGGCTCAGTGGAGACCAAAGAACAGTATCTATACCTTAGGGGCTTACAATCTATTGTGGAATACAGATGTTAACCTGATGTGCTATGGAGTTTCATCATGGAGGACATAGTTGTTAAAGTTATAGCTTTTTTTTATGATAATATCACATACATGACAGATGAAAGTGAAATTTTAAAAAATAAGTTGTTCCATTAACAAACTAGAAAGATGAAGTTGAGGATAGCAATTAATACCATAAAGAATGGCAAAATTCTACAAACTGCTCAATGTGAAATGAACTTGGAGAGGAATAAACAGGAAAAACTACTCAGGGATTGTGATGCAACAGACACTTGTTTCACAAATTAAATGAATGCCGCTCTATGGTTCATTCACAGATGTTTATGTGGTAAGATTGCCTCTGGCTTCCTGCTGGGTAATTAATGCCCCTCTATTGATACTTCCCAGAATCTCTAATGGACACAAATCTTATCTGACTTAAGTGGAACCCAACTTCCAACCCCTTTCCCCAAACCTGTTTCCCCTACTGTGTTTGTGAGTTATTAGCCATCTAGCCAAACTCTGGAAATAATTGACTCCTTCAATCTCTTACCCCCTTCACAACCTAAGGTATTTTTATTTTCTTTCTGCAGTGAACGATGCATCTATTTCCCTCTTTCTGCCTTACTCGTGTTGCCTGTCTTGTGGGTCACACCTTCAGCACATACTGACCACCCTCTTAATTGTTTTCCTTGCCTCTAATCTCTTTTCTCCTTTCCCTCCTTCATGCTGCCCAGACAGTAATTTTCCTCCACCACAACTTTTATTGTAACATTCTCCATTTCAATAAATCCCTTTTGTGTTGATAAAATTTAATCTGTTTTGACTTACTTTGAAAACTTATTTGTTTCGAGAAGCACAACTGAATAGTTATTAATCTTTGGAAATAAGACTGATTTTGCTTCATCTCAAGGATAATAGAGGGCAGCAGATAAAGAGCCCTTAAAAACTCACACAAAAACTTAAGCTGCTTTGAAGGAATTATTTTTACCAGAACAGAGGAGGCAAGAGTCCATTCTATTATATTTATCTTGGGAAAAGGAATATCATTCATTCATACGTTTTACATTATAACCCATATACTGTTATTTCCCAAGTTTTTTCTATGTTCAGACTCTTCTGAGCTCCAAATTTATGTATTCTTCTACCTACTAGACATCTCTATATAAACACCTAAAAAATTAGCAGAAATTAGCATGTCCAAACTGATTTCCCCGTCCACCATGAAGAGTGTTTCTCCCACCACTACTATGATATCTTCTGTAATTCTTCTACAAGCCAGTCTTCCACGCCTTAATAACCTTTCACGTGTCTAGAATGCTCTGCCGGCCACTCTCTGGCTCTTTCTCAACATTCAAGATTAGTTTGAATATCACCTCCTCAAAGAGGCCTTTCCTGATGACTCAATAAAATGAAATGACTTCTCTGGTATTCTCTCAGTACTCTACTCACAGAATTGATTACAGTATTTCTATTTCACAGAATTTGTTACAATATGTCATTTGTCAGTTACTTTTTCATCTGTATCCATTATCTGATTCTAAAGTCTATGAGGGCAAGGATCAGATCTTTCTTGTTCAATAATATAGCTCCAGTGCCTTGCATGGTACATGGCACATAGTAATATCTTTGAAAACATTTGATAAATGAATAAATAAATGCAAAAGAAAAAAAAGCACTAGAGGACTAAGTGAGATATCATTGTAAATGAGAATTCCATTACCAGCTACTTTTATATTGCATCTGGACTGCAATTTAGGAAACCTCAATATATAAAGGCAGAAAAGTCACATTAGGAAGTAATTGTTTTAAAAAAGATAAGTATTTTATACAATATTCACTTTGGTTTAAGTGTTTTACAGATACAACTACTTAATCTTCCCTACAAATTTATGGAATAACAGCTAATCTTATGTGCATTTTACAAATAAGGATACTGAAGGGAAGTTCAAGTCTTGCCCAAAGTCACACAGTTGAAAGTAGAAAATCCAGGATTGAGCACAGGTAGTCTGGCTTCAAGTCTGCATGCTAAACCACAATAAATTTGCCAAAATGTCTCTGCATCTAAGCATCTCTCCTAGTACTTTAAATGTAGTTTAACTTTAATTTGGAAAAAAAAAAAGCAAATTGCAAGGAAGGCCTCAGACTACATCTGTGGTATAAAATGAAGCATGACCATATCCCCATCCAGGACTGACCAACAAGCTCTGCCAGGGTAGAACGAGGGTGTATTTTTCCATCATTGACTTAAGTGGAACCTGATTGGTCCAATCCTTTCTAATCAGAAAATGCCATTTTTACCATTTTTACAATTTTTTTTTTGCACAACCATACAGCCATCCATTAGTTAGCTTCAAAAGCTCTGTCAGCAAAACTCTACCTTCAAAAACTGACAAAGTAAGAAAAGCTTATAAACTTGGCTTTAAGTATGAAAGTTAATGGCTGAGAGCAAGTGTGTTTCATAACACAATGTGGAGCTTAAAATATTTTAGAATTATTGATGCCATAAAAATTTCACTTAATTATAACTTCAGCATTAAGATTCAAGGAAAACTAGGAGATACTAAATCCAATTCTTGGAATAACACTTAACCCAGTATAAAAATATTAATTGCAAGAAATAAGTTCTGTGTGTGTTACTTAAATATAATTTTCAAATACAATCACCATATCTAAGTGTTGCATTTTTTAAAAAGGATTCCTTTATCAAAATGTGAATGCGTCAAAGGGGAAATTATCCTGGATGGGACTGCATAGCAGATAAGATCTTTAATAGCAGATCTAGAGTTTAGAGCTGTGCCAAGTCCCAAAAATACTCTACTGGTGTCAAAGAAGCAAACTACCACATCGTGAACTGCCTGTTGAGAGGGGTGGCCTCTAAGAGCTGAGAACCTCAGACTTACAAGGTACTGAGCTCTGTAGACATACTGAATGAGCTTGGAGAGGACCCTGTGCTCTCCAGTCCAAAATGATGTCTTGATTTCCCCCTTGAGAGACTGAGCAGAGGACCCAGTTGAGCAGTTTCAGACTTCAGACCTACGAAATGATGACACAGTAAATGTTTTAAGCCATGACATTTGTGATTATTCTGCAACAAAGAAAACTAATACACTAGAAGATGGGACTTCTGGAAATCTATTCCTCCATAAAGCAATAAGAACACTAACAAAAATTCTCAAAATCAACTTTCAGAACTCTGGAAATAACCAAACACTTGCACCAATCTGAGTAGTTTATTCCAGAAACCCTGATGAATCTTGGTAAGAATAGTTGGCCTTGTTGTGTTTTAACCTGCATTATCCCATCACCTTCTCCCCAGCTCTGCAGTAGCCTTGAAAATCAACAGTGTTATAGCTATTATAGTGATGAAAACTGGCAACCTAGCAACCATGGGATGGGGGAAAACAAGTTTATAACTGTTTTGAACCAAGGAGTCCCATTCCTAAATAATTGTTGTTACTTGATCTATGTGGCTATTCCCTGGAAATCTACACTCACAGGAAGTGTCTTTGGCCTGATTTAGAATTCTATCAGTGCAAACAGCCTTTCTTCTAGGTTTTTGGACAGTTACAATTGTCTAACACCACACTTGCTTAAATCAGAAATAATAATCAGAGTATACAAGAGGCTTCAAATTGGGTGGGGAGGACTGAAAAGATAAAGCTGTGGGATGAAGCCTGTAGGGAGATTTGAAAAACTCGGAAATATTCCTGAGAGACTAGAAGACCATGAAAATATGGTCTTGCCTGAGTAGCCCCTAATCTCTCATCTGTAGTATACCTCAAGGATCTGCACAAGCAAGAAATAAAAACTAATATAAGTTATAAGCAATTTAAGGTGTACCCCAGTATTTACAGAGTCCCTGAGGAGAGGATCTGAAACTTACATTTTCAAGACATTTAAGGAAAACGCTGTCCAGTAACAGACCAGAGATCAATGGCCACACATGGCAAAGAATACAAACCAGCAGCATCAACAACAAACAAAGGAGAGAACATGGTGGTGGAGGTCTAATTTTTAGATGTCACATTATTTAAAATGTCTCATTTCCTGGGGTGTAGGTTAAAAAAAGAAGGGATTAAGAAGTACAAATTGCTAGTTATAAAAATAGTCACAGGGACGTCCAATACAACATAGGGAATATAGTCAATAATATTATAACAACTATGTATGGTGTCAGAGGGCTACCAGATGTATCAAGATGATCACTCCATAATTTATATAAATTTTTATTCACAATGTTGTACATCTGAAACTAATATGTCAACTAGAATTGAACAATTTTTAAAAATTTTTATATAAAATGAAATATTCAAATTCCAAACAAGAACTTTCAAGGCAAGCAAAGAAATAGTTTGGTAAACCAGAAAAAAATCAATCTATAGAGACTGTCCCTGAGGAAACCCAGACATTGGAACTACTGAGTGAAAATTTTAAAGCAACTATTATAGATATATTGAAAGAACTAAGAAGAAAACCATGTCTCAAAACCAAAGGAGAGTTGAGAATGTCTCATGAAATTCTAGAGGTGAAAAACCCAACCCATCAATCAGTAGACAACCAACCAAACCAAAAGTAAGCAAAAGTGAGGAAATAATAAAATTAGAGCAGAAATAAATGAAGCCACTTAAAACATAAGATGGAAAATTTCTAAAAGTATGCAGCCTAGCTAATAAGTTAATTTCAGCCTTGTGAAATTCTGAACAGAGATTCCAGCTAAGCTGAGTCCAGTTTCTAATCTACAGATATCATAAAATGAACTTTTGTTGTTTAAGCCCTAACATTGTGATAACTTCTACTCCTAAGTAGAAACCCAATACATATTCTTGTTAAATTTAACAAAAACAAAAACTTCCAACTTAACTTTCAATTTAATAGTCATCTTGAAATAGTGTGGCAGGTTGTATTCTCCCAAAAATAATACTAATTTTAATCTATACATTCTTCTAGAAACTTCTTGTTAGAAATTATTTTCCCTGTCCTTAAAATTTGGTAGATTTTTGTGACACTCTTTAAGATTTTATTTATTTATTTTTAGAGAAGGGAGAGAGAAAAGAAGATTGAGAAACATTGATGTGAGAGAGAAGCATCGATTGGGTTGCATCTCATATACCCACAACCAAGGACCAGGCCCACAACCCAGGAATCAAATCAGTGACTTTTGGCTTTGCGTGAGAACACTCAACCAACTGAGCTACGCTGGCCAGGGTGATCTTAGTGATACTCTCTGAATTATGAGGCTAGGTCCTTATAAGGCACTTTGGCTTTCACCTTGTTCTCTCCCTCTTAGGACACTCATTCTTGGAAGCCAGCCACCATGTTACAAAGAAGCCCATTGTCCAGACTTTTAACCACTTCTGTTGCCATGAGCAGAGAAGAGATGAGGTGTCCTTGCCAACTATTGCTCAAATTGCAGATTCACACAATACCTGATACCAAACTATACTACAAAGCCACAGTAATCAAAACAGTCTGGTACTGGCATAAGAATAGACATATAGATCAATGGAACAGAATAGAGAGTCCAGAAATAAACCCAGGTCTATATGGTCAACTAATATTTGACAAAGGGGGAAGGAACATAAAATGGAGTGAAAAGAGCCTCTTCAACAAATGGTGCTGGGAGAACTGGAAAGAGACATGCAAAAAAATGAAACTAGACCACCAGTTTACACCACACACCAGAATAAACTCAAGATGGATCAAAGACTTAAATGTAAGCTGTGAGACCATAAAAGTCATAGAGGAAAACATAGGCAGGAAAATTTCAGATATCCCACGTAGCAACATTTTCACTGATGTATCTCCTAAGGCAAGGGAAATAAAGGAAAGACTAAACAGATGGGACTACAGCAAACTGAAAAGTTTCTTCTCAGCAAAAGAAAACATCAGCAAGTTGAAAAGGAAACCAACCACATGGGAAAATATATTTGCCAATGATACCTCAGACAAGGGACTGATCGCCAAAATATATAAAGAGCTTAAATGACTCAAGATGAAGAAAACAGACAACCCAATTAAAATATGGGCAAAGGACCTGAACAAACACTTCTCCGAAGAGGACATACAGAAGGTCCATAGATACATGAAAAAATGCTCCACATCACTAGCCATCAGAGAGATGCAAATAAAAAACACAATGAGATACCACCTCACACCAGTCAGAATGGCCATCATCTACAAATCAACAAACAACAAGTGCTGGCGAGGATGTGGGGAAACGGGAACCCTACTGCACTGTTGATGGGAATGCAGACTGGTGCAGCCACTATGGAAAAGAGTATGGAATTTTCTCAAAAAACTAAAAATGCAACTGCCTTTTGAACCAGCAATTCCATTGTTAGAATTATATCTGAAGAATACTGAAACACCAATTCAGAAGAACCTAGGCACCCTTATGTTCATAGCAGCACTATTTACAATAGCCAAGTGCTGGAAACAACCTAAGTGCCCATCTGTAGATGAGTGGATCAAACAACTGTGGTACATTTACACAATGGAATACTAGGTAGCAGAAAGAAAGAAGGAACTTCTACCATTTGCAACAACATGGATGGAACTAGAGAGAATTATGCTTAGGGAAATAAGCCAGGCAATGAAAGAAAAACACCATATGCTATCACCTATTACAGGAGACTAATGAACAACAGAAACAAATGAGCAAAATTGAACCAGAGGGCATAAACTTATGATCTCATTACCTGAGTGATTGTCTGTACATGTAGGCCTCACTTAATCCTGTCTGCATCGTTGCCTCCTGAGACTCAACGGTTTGGCTGAACTAAGTGGCTGGAATACAACAAGGATGTCAGCTTGCTAAACCAAGCATGTTGTGGTCCATGGACAGCCAGCTGACCTGGAGTCTGCAAGATCCCTCCCCATGTGGGAAGGCCACCCTCCCCTCCACACCTCACTCTTATTAGGGATTTCTGGACCCAAGGGTAGGTAGGACGACGACCATGTGCAGCTAGAAGCAGCTAGAGGAGCATGAGACCTTCGACCATTGTCCTTTATAAGATTATAAAGGGTCTTAAGTCTGAGAGTAGGACTGTTATTTTTTATTGTTATAAAAAATTAATTAATTAATTATTTTTTAAAAAGAAGACTATAGGAAATGGTGAAGCCAAAGAACTTATATGCATGACCCATGGGCATGAACTAAGGGGGGTGTGGAATTGCTGGGGGAAGGGGAGTACTGGGCAGAGGGGAGCAAAGGGGGAAAAAAACTGGAACTATTGTAACAACATAATCAATAAAATATACTTTTAAAAAATTGCAGATTCATGAACAAAATAAGTGTTATGGCTGGTTTAAACTATTAATTTTTGAGATTTTTTTTAATGCAGCAAAAGATACCAACATAAATAATAAAGTGAAGATTTAAAATGTTAAAGAATGAAAGGAAGTAGGATTTCCTTTATTTGGAATTGTGTAGTATATCACTATATAACAAAAACCTAAATAGGTCAACTAAAATAATATAAAAACTCTCGTGGGCTTTGTGAAGGTTAATTTTATGGGCCAAGAGAAAGTAATAATAATGACTTCTGCAAGTGCAGTTCTTCTTCAGAGGGGCTGATTTTTCTCCAAAAGGACAATTGTCCAGTGACATCTAGTGGGCACAGTTTAGAAATGGTGCTGAACATATTACAATGCATTGGACAGTGCTCCACAATATAGACATATCTGCTCCAAAATATCAATAGTACCAAGCTTGAGAAACACAGGACTAATGTAATGGCAATAGAACTGGAAATAAGTAAGCGTTTCCAAAGTACATATCAGAAGCAGAATTAACAGAAATGCTTGTGTGAGATGATACAAAGGAAGGAGCAACGGCAACTCATGGATTTTTGGCCGCAGTAGCTGGATGGATGGTGGAACCATCACTAAGAGGGGGAGAACTGAGGGACCAAGATTTCTGTCTTTGAAGTAATCCACAGCTTTGTTTTAGACAATTAAAGTTTGAGATGCATTTTACAAATCCAAGTAGAGGTGGCAATTAAGAAGTTGGATAGACAAGAGCGGCGCTGTGAAAAGACCAGGACTAATGCTATGCACTTGGAATCTTGAGCATATTTCTCCTTCAATCCTCACAACAACCTTATGATGTAGGAGTCATTCTCATCCAACATTTTAGGAAGTGGAGGCTCAGGGAGAAGTTAAGTCATTGACTTACTTGTTGCCAAGTCTAATATTTGAAACCAGATGTGTCTAATTCTAAAGCCTTTGCTTTTACACATCGGGAACAAAGCCTGAAGTGACTACACCAGCCAAAACAACCAGACTTCTCTGTTGTCTAGATACGAAAACGTACAGAATGAAGAGTATTTCGGGTATCAGATCCCAGATTATTGTGAGGGATCTAGATTCCTTTTAATAATCCAGTCAGTTTTAAGTGCCACTGTATTTTTGTGCTTGCTTTAGATTGAATTCCTGGCTTCATGCTTGAAATCTAAGTATCTTAATTAAATCTCTGCCATAGATTTGAATTTACTTGCCATCTGGAATGCAGAAGCAGCTCGGAGACTTTTAACTTAATTGGGGCAAGCCCTTTTGTTTGGCCCCCATAGTGTTTGGCAGCCCTGGTCCTGCTGCCTCTGTCTGGGACAAGCTTCCTTCAGACTAAAGTCAGCAAAATGAGACATCAGAAAAAGTGCTGATGCCTGCCTGAACCACTGCAGTCCAAAACGACTTAATTAATATACAGGTTTAATGCATTTGGTAATTAAAATTTAATTCTTTTAAGATATACAATAGAAACAACTCCTATTGCAAGCATTTAATCCATTGTGTTGCTAAGACTAAAGTTGAAAATGGAATTGAAATGAAGTTGTTCCTCCTTTTTAAGCATTATTTACACACAGATCAGTAAAATGACAGCATGTGCTTAGCCCTGATTGATCACCACTCTTGCTGAGTTTTGAGGCTTCTCTTTTAGAGGGACAGCTCTTTTCTCCCAGGTAACCTGTGTGTGCAGAGAAGCCCTTATACAATACCCTTTATCATTGAAGTATAAATAATACTTGAAGAAGTTTAAGCCCTCCCCCGAATAAGCAAACAAAAACTCAGCATGAGGATTTAAGTTAGTAGATGGACTACAGTCCAGACCATATTTTTTCATCCTCTTAAGACTCTTAGATTTATATAATTTACCAACAAAGATCAAAATATTCTACTATTTAAAAAAATCCAGTACCTATTCAGTAAGAAAGTATAGAGCCTAATGGAATTTTGGTCACTAGCTATATCCCACTCAAAACAACAAAACGGCTTCCTGGTCAAACAAATTTGAGAAACAGTGCCTTTTACATCTGCTCTCTGGGAGAAACACAATTCACAGTAGCATATTAAAGCTCTGGAAAAAAATCCTACAGCATAACTAAGAACAAAAAAAAAAAACCCTTACTTTGTTCAATTTAATATTTTCAAGCTATGAAACTCTTTTAAAAAGTGACGCCCATTAAGATCCTGTAGAACTAAAATTAGAAAAGAAAAAAAGAGAAAAAAACATATTCGGAGAAACCACTTGACTTTTTCTCCCAAACTTTGACATTTGTTTATTTAGTAATGCTATTAAAGTGAGAGTAAAGTACTTTTAGCTGCCTTATAATAATACATCTACTCAATAAATATTTAGTTACATGTATGCACAAAAGTCATATAAAAATATTCATAACTGTACTATTTTTAAAATTTATTTATTGTTTTTCTATTACAGTTGTCCCATTTTTCCCCCCATTGTTCTCTCCTGCCCCACCCACCCCTTCTCTATCAGTCAATCCTTGCCCCGTTGTCCATATCCATGGGTCATTTATATTAGTTCCTTGACTAGACCCTTCCCCTTCTTTCCCCACTTCTTCCCCTCCTCCTTTCCCTCTGGTCATTGTCAGTCTGTTTCTTATTTACATGCCTCTGGTTCTATTTTGCTCATTTGTTTGTATTGTTCATTAGTCTCCTGTACTAGGTGATATCATATGGTATTTGTCTTTCTCTGCCTGGCACTATCTTTAACGGCCGCAAACCCTAAACATCTAAATATCCTTCAACAGTAGAGTGGACAAATATATGTGGTCTAGGCATTCAGTGGAACACAGTACAGCAATGAAAATGAATGACTGGTGCACATGACAATATGCGCAAATCACATGAACATAATATTGAGTCAAGATAGACAGAGAATACATCTTTTAAGATTTTCTTTACTTAAAGTTCAAAAACAGGTGTTATGGGTGGAATTGTGCCTCCCCCCATTAGTAAGTTCAAGTCCTAAGCTCCAGTACCTCAGAATGTAAGCTTATTTGTAAATAGGGTCCTTGCAGATCTAATTAATTAAGATGAGGTCATACCGGAGTAGTGTGAGCCCCTAAACCAATATGACAAGCATTCTTATAAAAGGGAAAATTTGGACACAGAGACAGACATCCTGGGAGGATACCATGTGAAGATGAAGGCAGAGATCGGGTGAAGGTTCCCCAAGCCAAAGAATGCCAAATACTGCTACCAAACCCCCAGACGTTAAGAGCGAGGCATGAACAGATTCTCTCTCACAGCCTTCAGAGAAACTAACCCTGTAGACAGCTTGGTCTTGGACTTGTAGCCTCCAGAAGAGAGAAGAATTTCTGGTTAAGCCACCCAGTTTGTAGTATTTTGCAACGGTAGCCCTAGCAAACTACTACAACAGGCAAAATGGATTCATGGCATTCATTAGAAGTCAGGATAGTGACGATGTTGAGGGAAAACTAGGGGGCAGGGGAGAGGGTAGTAAACTCATAGAGAAGTTGGAAGAGAAGTGATGTGCTTCTGAGAGCTGACAGCATCTTCATCTGAATGATGGTTAAGTGTGTGTCATTCTGTGAAAGTTCAACTAGCGGTACACCTCGGATCTGTACACTTTTCAGCTGTAGGTTACACTTTAGTAAATGATTTTTTTAAAGAAATATTCACCAGCGTACAGGAACTTTCAGCCTAGAAGGAGCTGCAGACAAGGCAAAGGGAAATTAGAGAAGGGAAATAACTTCTAACGAAGGATTCAGTACAAGTGCAGTAAAGCACACTGACTCTTTCGGGTTTGGGGGGGTTCAGGGAATGACTTCCCACAGGAATTCAATGACCGAAAGCTGGGACTTGAAGAATGAGTATCAACTAGGAAGATGAGGGAGTGGAAAATATATTTCGATCGGAGCAAACAGCATGTGAAGAAAGAAAGAAAACAGCTAAAAAGTAAAAGCAAAAATAAGTGAGAGAGAGCATGACCCATTTAAGGAGACCAAAGGAGTGTCACATGGCTAAAGCACAGAGTGGAAGCTGTGGAGTCTCTGAGGGAAGAGGAGAGAACTGAGCAAGGGGTAGAAAATGGAGGGCTTTGGAAAAAGCCATAATGCATGGCAGGCATGACTGCAACTAATTGGAAAGCATATCATTTTAAGTATTATTTATTCAAATATTAGAAAATAACCTATATAAATTCATGAACATATGCTCTTCCATTTGCAAGAGAGAAAGGAACTGTGTAAATTCCAAAAAAGAGTTCTATGTTCAAACTAATCATAAGGTAGGTATCATACTTTATAAAAAGAACTGGGATGAAAGATAGGGTGTATATTTTATTCTTTTAAAAGTAAATAATATATTTCCACCTAAAAATAATTTAGAAGTACGTTCTAAGAGCATTGGTTTTAAAGTGAAGTGCACCTGCCTTTGAGAATTTGTTCTCCAACCTGCCAGCCAGGTGTCCCTGCGTGGATCTGTCAAGACATTTACTTCCCCATCTGTGATTTAGAGGAAATAATAACTCCTTTCTCCTACAGTTATTGAAAAATTAAGTGAGATGTACAAATAAAGTATTAGTTTCCTAGTGCTACTGTAACAGATTACCACAAACTTAATGACTTAAATAAACACATTGTTTTTTGTCTTTCAGTTCTGTAGAAATAAAGTCTTATGAGGGTCTCAATGGACTAAAAGCACAGTGTCAGCAGGGACGGAGTTTCTAGAAACTCCAGGGAAGAATCCATTTTCTTATTTTGTCCAGCTACTAGAAGCTGTTCTTATTCTTTGGCTGCTCACGGCCTCCCTCCTCCATCTTCAAAACCAGTCAGAAATATCGAGTCCTTCTCATACCACCATCTGTCTGGTGGTCTCAAGGGAAAGATGGGAAAGATGCTCCATTTTTAAGGTTTTGTGTAATTAGACTGGGCCCATCTGGACAACTCCCATATCACGATCCTCAATCTCATCACATGTACGAGGCCCTTTTTACCATTTAAAGTAACGTATTCCCAGGTGTAAGAGTAAGGACAGGAACATCTGATGGAGTGGGTATGACTGTGCCTACCCCAATCCTGAACACAGTGCCCAAATATAAGAGGTTCTCAAAAATTGCCTTATTTTTAAGTCCTCTTTTTTTTCTTTTTTCAGTTTTATTGAGATATGATTGACATACTCAGGGGTTTTTTAACAACCAAGTCATAGTTAACAATCAAGTCATTGGTGTAGAAAATTCACTCCAATAACATTTTAAGTTTTTCCACAAAACTAAAGGTTTCAATGTCTGATAAGGCTTCTTTTGAAAAAAAATAAAAACAACAATTATCTCAAAACAGCAGACTTCAAATGGCGGTGGAGCAAAACAAAAGAGCTCCCATATTTAAATCATCACCATTTCCAACCTTACAGGCCAGTGTTGCATGGGACAGGAAAGCACACCTCCTGCCCAAAAAAGAATTACCCAGCACAAAATGTCAATAGTGGATGGTGCCATAGTGAGAAGCCCTAGCATACAGCAAGAAAATCATTAGAGCATGTCTCAACACAAATGTTTGGCAGAGACTTACCCTGTATACATTTGTAGCAGCCTCTGTGACCTTTACCCACTGGATGTCATTAGCACTCCCCCTCCACTGTGACAAGCAAATATGTCTTGAATATTGACAAATGTCCCCTGGGAGTCAAAATTGCCTGCAGTTGAGACCACTGCTTTGAACTAAAATATATAAGCTCTCTAGTTAATAGAATTACATTTAAGAAATAGCACTGAAAACAAAAGCCAGAACACACTGCCAAAATGTTTGTAAAAAATGAATCTACTTGTGAAATATGCTATATTCCATTTGCTTAGATGCACAATGCAATAATAAAATTAAAGAGTAAATACATATTGTGATGCTTGCTTTTCTTGAAATGTCATTTTTCTCAGCAATATTGTCTGAGTATGTAGGTGAAGTGAATAAAAAATGTAAGTGGAAGATGCAGGTGCAAAGGAACACAAGAACGTGTGTCTTCTAATTAAATCGTTTGAATTACCTGTACTTCTGTTGCATACCTAGCAAAGCAACAGCAATGAAAACTTTTTATATGTAGTACCTTCTGTTGCCCCTTTTAAAGTTTCAGGCAAATGCTAAAAGGGGCCATCTTCATGAAACGGCAGAGATTGGATAAAGAAAGTAAGAGTGATTGAACAGTATTCAAGATTGAAAGAAAGAAAATGATCTACACAAAACCTACTGTATGTCAGACTCTGAATATGTCTTGTTTCATGAAATGGAGTGATTGTCTTCCATTTTTACTCCTATTGCTTAAAACAGTTTAGTTCTGGTATCTCTAGATTCTACTAATGACGAACATGTGAATTTTCAGAAAACAAAAACAAAAACCTCTTGGAATGTTTTGTGATTGAAATGAATCCTGAAATAAAATGCAGTGCAAAATCATCTAAATATCTCTACTAATTTTCCAATTTATTATTGACTTTTTCCCCACTTATTTTCTGGAATATATTTATTTTTAGTTTTCTAATCTATTACATGATTCAATAATTGTATGCATTTTTTGCAATATAAGCTTTAAAAATGGTAAAATCAGAAAGTCAGACTTAATAAAGTCATTTTGTTAACCTTATACCTAATCTCTATCTACAGAAAAGTATATAAATTATGACCATTTGATAATATTACATTGAAGAGAGTGAAATAATCCAATCTAAAACTTACAAAAATAGTGTTACTACAAATCAAACCTCCAGGACTATGTCTAGCCAATATAACATACAACTTTAAAAGACCTGTGTACACATTGGACTTTATCCAATAATTACTGCAGTTAATGAGTTAGTTTTTTATTCACATATTTTATTCACATGTTATGGCCCAAATGAGAACACCTGCCCAAATGCATTATGGGCAGGCCATCTGTTGTTTGGCTGACACACTTGCCTGAGTAAAAAAAAAAAAAACTTAAGTCTTCATAGAGATATGTACAAATGAATTTTTAATAGAATATATCTGTAAAGTTACTAGTAAGCTAAAGAATAAAAGTATCGTTACATTTTTCAATTTAACATTTTTTCTTCTCATCACTATTATTAAAATATGTAAGTCATTTTCTTTTTGACCACAAGTAAATATTTTTTTCTGAATGGTTCCCAAATGTATAATAATAGGTAAGCAAGAAAGACTGTAGCTAGAAAGATGTTCTCCAATGGATAATAAATATGCACCATAAACATTGCAACAGATTGCATTTTCAAAAACAGTCTCTACACATCTTTCATCTCACACACCCTTGCTTCTACAATATGACCTTGGCATTCCTCCAACTGAGTGACGGTGCCTATATCCAACCCCCTTGAATGTGAGCAGGTGTTTGACTAGCTTGTAACCAGTAGAGGTGGTGGCAGTCATGGAACTGGCAGCAAATGGTTTCTAAGGCAGCTTCCACCTTGGTCACTGAAACACTTGCACTTGGAACCTTGAACTTACTGGTGAGTTGCTGTGCTGTGAAGAAGTCAAGCCATGCTGTGATACCAAAGATAGGCACACCTGAGAGTGATCCTGGACTTTGAATCCTGCCAGCCCAGAGACTACATGTGATCAAAAAAAGCCATCAATGACTAGGCCTAAGTCATCAAGTTATACCCCCCCCAACTGTTGAGTCTTCCAGGGGAGACCCCAGATATTGTGGAGCAGAAATAGGTCATCTCCAATGTGTGTACCTTAGAAATTCCTGACCCACAGGAGCCATAAACTCTGTTTTATACCCTTAAGTTTGGGCTGGTTTGTTTTCCAGCAATAATCACTAGAACAAGTAGGCTAACTGTAAGCAAACATTTTAATATGATGCCCATGTTAAATTTAAAGGAACAACAACAAGTTTATGGGTAGTATTAAACTTCATTGATACTATATTGACTCAGAAAGTAGACTTGAACATCAGGCCCTTACAAATTGCTTAACCAGTTATATGGGTGGTAATTTTTATTTTTGAAAAACAAAATAATAAAATATAATAAAAAATTTAAATTTGTAGGCCATTGCTAATTTTTAATTGCAGCGATTTAGTTTTCTTTCAAAGATAAATTAATTGAATATAATTTGCTTTTTAAAGTCTTTTTACCCATACAAAGTTTTCATCAAATCTGCTAGGTGGAGTGAGTAACTTTGGTTTCCTCCTAGAGTCTGAGGTCAAAGAAATATGCTAGACCATATATCATCAGAGATTCTCCCAGTGGTATCCAGCACTATCGGCAGTTCAGCAGTAGTGGCACTTGGCCTCTGACATGACTTTAAAAGTACTCCATGCTCATAATGCTTTAAATTACTTGGTTCCAGGATTTCCTTTTAGTGGGGCTGATGACCCCCTGAGACTTCAAAGCTATTTAATATAAATGGCCTTTGTCTGGCATTGCTTAACAATGTAAGCTAGGTTCAAAAGGACTGGAATTGAATCAAGACTGAAATCCTGAAGGGTAAAGGCTGAGATACTGAAATACTGAAGGCTAAAGGCTCAGTTTGAAAGAACAACTATAGTCAAGAACATTGTTTCCATGGCTGCCTTCCTAACGCTGCTAACCTGGGTGAGAGCCAAGTGCAGAAGACTGCTTAATAACTTACTGACTGAAGTGTCCCACGATTAACATGTTTTAGCCAAACTCAGTGGTCTTGTATTTATACCACAAGGTTTCTCAAAAACCTCAAAGTTCTTCCTTTGTGTTTTATTGTACTGCTTTTAAATTTAAATTAAACCTGGATGATATGTTGAGAATAGGTATTATTTATTTTTAGTTAAGGACAAAAGTTTGAAGAATGAGTGGGGAACAACTTCTCCTTTGGTTCATGATTCACTGGAATAACACTTCTGGCCTCTTGTTCCATCCTGTCTGTTATCCCTATCCAGAGAGGAATATGTGAAAAATTGGGGGCAGTCAGTATAAATACAGGTGCATAAATTTTGGGTTTCTCCATGCCACTGGGATTACAAGGACAGGTTCTCCCAGGGGAAGACTGGACACTTAGCAAAACTGGGGACTGGGACAGGATAAGTCAGACTTATTAGCCTGTTCTCTTAGGTCAGGTTTATCAATTATCAGTGATGTTGTTGATCTCTTCAACTTGACTGTTATTTTATCTCTAATTTTATTCCAAATTCTGGTGGGAAACAAGGTATGATAAATAGTTACATCTAGCATCAACAAACGTGAGACAATAAATATGTGTCTAATTCTCTATCTCAGGTTAATTCACAGTACAGATATGCCAGATGCCCCTTTCAATTCTTTCCTTCCCTAGCATTAATTCAAGGCTGTCCTTTAAGTTGCAGCTATGCCTTATATATGGTGATACCCATGACCTGTCCACCATTATCATCCCAGTCTGCTTCTCACATCCTTCCCAAATATAATCTCTTCATATCTCTATCACATATTTCTTATATGGACTTGGCTTTTTCTCCCACATTTAATACAGGGCATTAAATATTGAAGGCATACCATAAGCATTTGTTAGTTAATTTAGGCATGAAAGATGTGGTAGGCAAAATTCTAAAGATGCACCCCCAAGTTTCCCAACCCCCAATTATTCAATCAAATACTAATCTAACTACAGCTATGAATGGACTGTAGATAAAGTTAAAGTTAACAACTGACTAACCCTAAAATATGGAAATTATCTTGGATTTTCCCCAGGAGATCAAATATATGAGCTTTTAAAGCAGACAAAGAAGGCAGAAGAGTCAGTCATAGATATGCAGCAGAAGAGGGAGACAGATGAAATATGAAACAGAAAGGGAGATCCAGTAGATTTAAAGCATGGGAATGACTCACCCCACTATTATGGGTTGAAGACAGAGCAAGGTAACCATGAGCCAGTGTATGTGCAGCTATCAGAAGCTGGGAAGGAACTCTTAGTGCAATAGTCAATTAGTGAAGAGGGTCCTCAGTACTGTAGTCATGCGGAACAGAAATCTGCCAACATGGAAAGAAGGGGAGAGAGAATTATGCTTAGCGAAATAAGCCAGGCAATGAAAGAAAAATGCCATATGATGTCACCTGATACAGGAGACTAATGAACAACACAAACAAGTGAACAAAATTGAACAAGGAACAGAATGACAGTTATCGGGGGTGGGGGGGATAAGTAGGGGACGGGTCTAGTCAAAGAACATGTATAAATGACCCATGGACATGGACAATGGGGCGGGGTATAACTGTGGGAGAAGGGGTGGGCTGGGTGGGGGGAGAACAATGGTGGAAAAAATGGGACAACTGTAATTGAAAAACAATTAAAAAAAGAAAGAAGGGGAAAGGACTAGGCAAGGGACAAGTATGAATGACCTATGGACATGGACAATGGGGTGGGGATTGACTGTGAGAGTGGGGCTTGGGCTAGGTGGATGAAGGCAAAGGGAGAAAAATTGGGACAGCTGTAACAGAGTAACAGTAAAATACTTAATTAAGAAAGTAGATTTGTCTCCAAAGCCTTCAGAAAGGAAATCAGTCCTGTCTAGATTTCTAGTCTTCTAAACTTCTAGGTAATAAATAGGTGAGGTTCTTTCAGCTGCTTAATTTGTAATAATTTGTTATGGCAGCAATAGAAAACGTTTACAGAGCATAATGATAATCAGTTATGTGTAGGATGCTATATTCAAGTGAGATAAATATAGAAATCACTAACAAGTGTCCAGACCGTGACAGAGCCCCAAATCAGGGCTTATCCTTGCTGATGATAGTGACTATTCCCCTGATTAACTTATTTTGAGAAGACTCATTAAGAGTCTCATAATTATTGTACCAACTTGAATATAAATATGCTCATGTGTGAAACAGAGTTCTACCATGATCCCCAAGGTCTACAGCCTTTGGTCTAGATACCCTCCTCTTGAATACAGGTGAGATGTGTGTATAAGATGAGATATATGTTCTTGATTATGTTACATCATATAAGATCTATTAAAGCAGACTGGAGTGGAATTTTCCCTCTGGCTTTGAAGAAATAAGCGACTAAATTTTGAGAGGGCCATAGGACTAGGACCTGAGGAAGACCTCTAGGAACTGACAACCATCACTAAAGTCTCTATTTAATCCAGCAATTAAATAGAGACTTTATTTCCTCAACTGCTAGGTACAGAATTCTGCCAACAACATCAACAATTTTGGAAAACGACTCTGAGCTCCAAATGGAAATCCACCCACAGCCTATGCATTGATTTCAGTCTAGTGAGACTCTAAGGAGATGATTCAATTGAGCAGTGCTCAGATCTCATAGCTCAGAACTATGTGATAATAAATAGGTGTGCTTTAAACTATTAAGTTTGTGGCGGTGATTTATTATGCTATATAAAACAGATTTATTCATTTTGTTCAAGCCTATCATTTTATAGATAATGCTATACAGGATGATCACCCTTCAGAGGCAAAACTACAGTTGTGACTAAATGCCAGGTTTTGGTTTTGTGCATCCATGTTGTTATCTGTGGAATGGATTACTTATGTATTGAAAACCATTCTATAAACTATTTTATCAAAGTTCATCAAAATATTCACTACAGTATGATACTGATAAGTTATACATACACACTCACATACACTCACAGAGACACATATACAATTACATACCTACGTCTCATCCCAGGCAGCCAGCTTTCCAGCAAAGGACAACTTCACTTACTGGAGAGCCACTTAGGACACTGCTGGTGCTAACTTTTACAAAGCAGGTGGAATTCCTCTCAAGGAACTTTGAACATTTGAATATATGTAACTGATTCAATATTCTCATTCAGATACAAATTGCCACCTAGAAGTTTGAGGCTTCCCATGCCTATTTAGATCTCATAGGATTAAAACCGCTCAGGAGAGTTGAAAGACTAGATCTCACATGGTGTCCATAAGCAAAAGAAGAATCTCCATGTGGACAAACCTATGAGATTCTTTCTCTTCAAGAAAACTTCTATATCTTATAAATGTTTGATAGATATGGTTTGAGGACCCTATGACATCTATTGGCTTAGAACAGCAGTGCCACAAAAGCAATTGTGCATATATCTCTGGACAGTCTTCATCAGCATTTAGGTGTCAGGAGTATATATACATAATTATGTCTCCAGAAACCTAATTAAAAATCTCATGAAAAGAATACATATCTTAAAAGCTATCTTTTAAAAGATACCATATGAGTATACATAGGAGGATGGCCCATTCAGTGTGAGCCCCCTTTTCCAGAGACTGACCATGACTGCCAATTATTGCTAGATGGAGCAGCAATAAAAGAACAATTCATCTGGAGCACAGCTTTCCTTTTCTTGTTTTTCCCTTCAGATCTGACTCTCATGGTTATGTTTTACTTTTACAAATCAGGAAGAAATTAAATAGGACAAGGAAACAAATTCAAACAGAATGTTCAGCAAGGAAAAAATAAATCCTCTAATTAGAAAGAAGAAAGGCCTGTTATTAAGAGCAAAACTATTCATTCCAGGCAAAAAAGCCTGCTTTTAAAATAAATTGGTGCCCTTATCACGTGATTAACATGTGGGAAAGGGGCTCCATCTGAATATTTTTCATTAGAAATCTCAAATTTTGAATTAAGACTTAAACCTAGGATATATTTAAAGTAAATGTCCATTTGAATGTTGACACTATGTAGAAAAACAAAGATATTTGGGGGGTGGGGATATTAGAAAGTTTTTCAATGTCAGCAACTAAACTGCTCAATTGTATGGAGTTTTAAGATGTAAAGAAATATGTACAATATAAATTTATTACAATACTTCTTAGAAAAGGAAGGAATCATGGAGAAGAAAATAATTCACATAAACATGAATATTTGGATGCTGGCTTATGTGGCTTCACACCTCATAAATGACTCTATGACCTGCACTGTATTCCTTTTCCAGTTAAGGACTATTGTATGTATGTACACAAGTACATAAACCTCTGTGATAAGCCCCTATAAAATCTATAAATTCTCTGCAAAAGTCCCTAACTTTTAAATTAAATTGTATGCTATCAATTCTCTTAAATCTTATAAAATATTCTACTATACACATAAAAATTGCACTAAGTGCTAATGCTACATTCCCTATGACATGTTGAAAAAATTATTATTATTTTACAATGGTATCTTTAAAAGATAGCTTTTTAAGACACATATGCTTTTCATGAAATTTTTAATTAGGTTTCTGGAAACCTAAGCTTTACCTTTGCTGTGAGTTTGGTTGCTTCTGAAACAAATTTAAAATGTCCATTGTTAAATATAAAAAAAAAAACTCTACCAAAATAAGGGATACCAATGTGTGTCACAGATTTGAGGATGTAATGATTAGTTACTTGAAGTCATCCCAAATCACCACTCTTGTTATCACTGTGTGATAACAGATGTGAAATAGTCACATCTTCATAATGCAGATACCTAAAGAATCTGCTTTTCTTGTGTGGTCTTCTCTTGCAAAATAGTTACCAGAAAAGTGGGAAACATGCCTACCCCAACCAATCACTGGTAAAAGGGGGCCCTCGCTGGTTTAAATCAATCATGATTCATTACTGGAAGCTGAGAGAGGAGCCTTCTTCTGTGAGCACGTGCTCACCAACTTACACGAAAAAAACTGGGTTTCAGCAAGAAAGAAGAGAAGCTATTGTCTAGGCCACATGTTATCAAATTAGAGCCACACTGATTTATTTGTACATTGTCCATGGCTCCTTTCCCACTACAACAGCACAGCTGAGTAGATGGGACACACTGTGTGGCCAACAAAAGCTAACATATTTACTACTCAGCCCTGTGCAGAAAAAAAATGAGCCAATCCGTGAGATAAGGTAATCAATAGTATCTTTCGTAATTTACACGGTAAAGATCAAAAAGTCCTGGAACTTTCTACTATAAGAAAATAGCTGAGATTATGTCTATCAGTCACACATAGAAAAAAATTACTGCTTTAGAATCTTGTCCTTATATTTAGCAAACTTAGCCAGTTAGCCAGTTATTCAACAGAATTGGGGATGCAATTGAAATAGGGAAGAACAGTGTGAGGACAACAGCATTTGGAATGGGGCGGGATGCTTTCCCAGGGATGTGGAAGTCCAGGACCAGCGAGAGTCTCCCAGAGAATAGCTTTCTGTGTCTGCAGTATAAATCAGGCCTCTTCTCTGTGCCCTGTAACCAAACCAAAACATTACTCTAACAAAGTGGACGCTTCCAAGTGACTTTTAAACTCTAATAAATACAGGCATAAGAATTCAAACAAATGTTCTTAAAGCCTGTCTAGCAAGATAGGCTCAGAGGACTGTAACATATTTAAAACATATCAAAACTGTTTCCAATGGTCAGAACATGAGACACCTTTCTCTCTGCCAAATAAAGTACATAAGGCCAAGAAGGTAAAGCTAAAAGGATCAGAAAAGAATCAGACAAATAATAAGTCACTTTCCTCCCTCTTCCAAGATCCCCAAACACTAGCAATCAGAGAGGAAGAAGGTAGATATTTCAAGTTTGATCTAAATAGCATTAGTCAGAAATGCTAGAAAAGCCAACAAGCTGGAAGTAATTTCGATAGAGTCAGAAAAACAAGTGGATTCCAAAACCATCTTCTTTATAATATTTAATACAAGTAAATAATAAGAAAAAGACTCAAATTAGTTGCTTTTCTTGGCACAAAAGAGATCAGAGATGTAAGCAAGTAATGTGTAGGTACAGTACACTAATAAAATTTCAATTCCCATTTTTAAAACCTTTCCTGATGTACAGTTACTTTGACTCACACAGACACAGCTCTGAACTCTGAGTCAGAGGCATGAGAGGGTTAGTGTGCATGCGTGTGTCTCTGTGTGCATGTATGTAAAAATGTTCCTAATTGTCAGCAGAATCACCTCAAAGTGAAAGTAAAATTAATTGTCATCTGGTTTCTTCAATTAATAAACACACTCACACCAGACTCTCAGGCTCCAAACTGGAAGTTTTCAGAGATTCTTTATGAGGTTTTAGAAACACAATTATATAAAACTTGATATAAAACAATGGTATAAAACTTGGTGGAACCCCAGGCTTTCTTTCTTGAATACATCAACCTTAGTATGAATAACTTATCACCTCATTATGACATTTCCCCTCCATTGTGTGCTATAGAACCAAGCTTTAAGAAAAAACAACTTCTGATTGCTGCTCAATCTTTTTCATGTATAAGTTAAAGGCAAGCACAATGTTATACTGTGTGCTGCTTTCTAAATAACAATATTTTAGAAGTGCTCTCCCTCATGAACTTCAATATGGCCCCTTAGTCTGCAAAATGTATTTGCTATAAATAAATGTAGGTTTTTAGCAAGATAACAATCACTTTTCTAGGTTCTTGTTATGACAAAAAATAACTGATTTTAAATGAAATTAGTTATAACTAGTATACAAATAATTTACCCTCAAGTTACAATTTTTCACTTAGAAACAATGGTGTTGTAAACCTTCACTTGTTAATGTGATTCTGAATATAACCTGCTTTCAGTTAGGTGTTTCATCTTTTCTACTACAGAATTCCTCAGTATTTATAGTATTGATCTGTTCCTAAACTTGTTTGTCCCACCCACCCTGAATTCAATAATAGTTCAAAACAGAAAAACTTTTTAAAATCTTCATACACTGGAGAAAAAGTTGCATTTTCTTGACAACCTCGAGAAAAGGAAGAGGTGAAAAGATTAAACCACTTGGAACAATATAAACTAAGGCAGATAACTAAAATGTGCTTTCTAGAGACATAGTTATGAAAACTTGTTGCATTATGGAATATGTAAGTGGGATCCCTGGGACCTGTTTACGTGACTGTAAGTCATTTTCAGTCAAGCACTTACTGAAATTGCTTTACATGATGTGGACTAGAAATCATTGCAAGCGACACAAACACAGGTTCAAAGTGAGCCAATCTCATGTAAACATGGCCTTAGGGTTAGTTGTGGGTATAAAATAAAGAGTGATAACTGGAACAAGCTGCACTCATTTTCTTAATTGTAGAACTAAATTCCTCTATTGTTTTATATTGATACAATATTCTACATAGCATTTCAGTTCCTTGAGTTAAGAGGTGAACCGAAAATATTTCTATTAGTGAAACAATGCAGTATAATAATTCTCAGATATGAAGAACTATCTTCTTGTATATCAAGCAACTGTGGTGTGACTCCTTTCTACTATGAATGATTGCAGAAATTTAAGTTAAATGTAATGCAAAAACATATATACCTAGCCTCAGGAACTATTGTTCATCCAGAGACAATGTTATTGATCAGACTCAAGCATTCCAACCAACTACAAGCAAGTATCTTTCAGATAAATCTGGGTAGCTAGCAAATTATTAAAGCTTCTGCAAGTTCTAAAAATCTTGGTTATGATAATGTTTCAGTATAATCATTTAGGTTTTGTTAGAAAAGTTAATGAAACTATAATACTTCAATATAAAAGGAGAGAGGAAGAGTGCTCGCTTCACCAGCACATATACTAAAAAGAGAGAGAAAGAAATATTCAATTATATTTAATAAACGTTGAATATATAATTTTGTAAGTGGCTAGCCTAATCAATATCCATAATCAGGAAGCAATAAATTAAGATATTACTTGGAAACATCTTCTTAAATTGTTTGAATACCCAAATAACTAACATTGATTAATAATGGTCAATCATTATATAGTATTTAATATGTTCTGAACATCATACCAAATGATTTACATATTTTAATTCATTTTATCTCAAAACAACACTACAGAGTAAAGGCTATTATTATTTCCATCTTATAAAGAAACTGAGGCACACTGAGTTTAATACCTTGCTGAAAGTCACACAGCTAAAATTTGAGGGGACAAGAATTCAAATTCAGGATATCTTGCTCAAAAATTTGTGGCCTTCACCATAAAAATTTTAAAACAACAGTTCATTTGTAATAGTACCCACTGATAGAAATAGATAAGGGAATTCATCTCTCTGGATAAAAAATAGTTACTAGTCATAAAAATTAAAACCATGATACTTTTCTATTTCTTATAATGTTGGAAAAGTGAGACATATAAATATTGGAGAAATACTGGAGACTGGAGAAAAGTAAAAGGGATCGACTGAGACAAACATTTCAGCTAAATATGTACATGGCTATGCATTCCTCACCCTTGATTTCTCAATATGTATGGAGTAACTTGGCAGTGCTTAACCTGGAGAACATGTTCCTAGCACTTAGTGCTTTGACAAATGTTGTATTTATGTAACTATCAATTCACTTATAAAGTGTTTTTCCCTAGAATTCACTAGAAAGTCAATCAGTTCTAGCCACTGAAAGAGAACACAAATACGGAATGGGAAAATGAGTTAATTAATTGGGCTGAGTTGCTGAATCTGGTTTTAGTGGAATCTTGATTACAACTCAGTGATGTTTCTCCTGTTCTGAAACATATCTGTACTATGTATCTAAAACCTTAGGAATTTCTATATTTGAGCAACCCTAACATAGGACTATGTGAAACATTTAAGTACTCTGCAACCATCAGATGCAAAGCAGATCCTTGTTCATCAGATAGCTTTGCTTACAGCATACTGACGCAAGCATTCAGCAAACTACAGTCTGCATATATTTATCTGAAAAATTGTATAGCACCTGATAGTTGTTCTAGAAGATCTGCAGACACTTTAATAAGAAAAGAGCGTTTGAACACCAGGGCACTCCAGACTTGGAAATTCTTTGAAGAGAAAGTAGATGGTGGAAAGTTGAAAAAGAAACGAACTCCAACAGAAGTGGACACAAAAAGACTTCACTGGTGATATGACCACGATCTTAAGTTTCTCAAGGCCAGAAACTGGAACTTGACACTGTACCCAGAAATGAGTGATAAAATTAACTAAATTCTCACAAGAAAAGAAGTATAATTGAGAACGCCAACTTATTATTTCATACTGGAGGGTACCACTTCTAATGTCCACATTTGCTCTTATATTTATAGCCAATAATTGGATCAGTAGGTTGATTGATGACACATAATTAAGACAAAGCCCAAGGACTGACATGGGGGCATACTGGACTCAAGCCATGAGGTCTAAAGGAATATTTCTGCCCACAGCATACTTTGCTTATAAATATTTCTGCCCAGAACATGCTTTGCTCATAAAAGAGCTGAGTACCCCAAGAGTTGAATCATACCTTTCCTCCTGGATAATTTTGGAGGTGAAAATCTGAAGTTTCCTCTCTAAAAGGACTTTCTCAATTTATTTTGTCTTTAACTATATTTTTCTAATAAGTCTACAAAATATGAGTTCTATTTCATTGTTTTTATTTTTTGCTTTGTTTTACTCTCAAAAACCAAACCTGTTTCTATTATCTCCAAGTTCTTTGGAGGCACCTCCTTAAAACCTTCATCAGTCCTGCCTCATTATATTACCTGATTGACATATAAGGTTAGAGAAACCTAGTTTTAAGTGAAGCCTGGGTCAATTCACAGCAGATCACTAATACCTACCTGGACAACTGCCATCAAAGGTTCCATGGGGGTTAGTCAGTCCATGGAGTTTTTTTGGAAATGCTTAATTCTCACCCTTTGTCATGTCTCTGTATTTCTCCTACTGATCTATAAATGTATGAGTTTTCCCTGATAGCACATTACCATTTTTTTTCTACTATTTTTCAAGGGAGATCACCTCCAATTGTACTGCCACCACACCCATGAAGATGATCTTTATTTCAAGCACTAGCTGCTCACAACACCTCAAAATGGACTCTTCATATAACGTAGTGAAATCTAGGGAAAAGGAAATGTTCACAAGCCACTAGCAAAGTCAAAGAGTAAACGGTGGTAATTAGAAGGGCTATATGTTTGCCATAGATACAATTCTAAGCATATAGAAAGGGCAGCACTCCTGAGTGTACCACTGTCCCTTCTGAATATTACAGACCCTTTAAACTTTAGGGATTACCAAGTATACCATCCAGTTTTGTAAGAAAGTGATTGGAGTATAAATAGGTTAATTAAGTTGTCCAAAAGTAAAGAAGCTAATTATCCACATCTTCAAGTTTTCATTTCCTTTCTAATCTCAGCATTTACCCTCAGATTCTAGAAGAGAGTTCGGAGACAATGAACTCCAAAAAGATGCTCTCTTCCTAGAAATCTGGCTATTTTTTAATAAATTAGTCTGGGAAGTCATGGACAAAGGAGACATTCACTAACATTCTGTTTCTGTGGATTTAAGTGGCAGAAGTGGAACCGTGAAATGAGATAAGAACAAAAGAAATGGGGACAAATAATTCAATTAAGATAACGGAGCCATTTGTAGCACCATAATCCATGTGACATTTCCTCAGTTCTCCCAAGTTGTTAAAGTCATTAAATGTTGGTACAGTTTCCCAGTCTTATTCCCATATATTTTTAAATCAGTTCTGGACATTTATATATCAAATTCTTAAAAATGTAATTAATAAATATAATTAAGAGGAAACACTACTGTAGTCCCTCTCTGTATCGCGGTTCACTGATCACAGCCTCACTCTATCACAGGATTTTTTAAAGTATTATATTTAATTATTTATCGCGGATTTTTCACTATATCGTGGGATTTTGCAGTACTGTATATGTATGTTGTTAAAATTACGTAGGTTTAAGAGTGAAGAATAAATGTAAGGTTCCTGCTTCTCGGGGGGGTCCAGAACGTAATACCAGTAGTAAGTGAGGGAATACTGTACATAGTACATTAAACTTATAGCTTAAAATACACATTGAAATTTCTTAGATGTCTTTTAACTACAGACATTATTGCCATTATCTGGGCCTACAAATCTTCAGGGTACCAGAATTTAGCTTCACAAGTTTCCCAGGATTCCATTGCACACAGTAAATCTTGGATGCAGCCACGTGGTCATGGTCAGTTCTGCCTGGGATAAGCCATTAACTATTATATCGCCTTTCCATTGGCTCTGGCTATGCTCCCATATATTTGGGCTATGAATTTTCACATCTCAAATTCCAATGATAAGTGTAATACCACCTAACTCTATAACATCACCTCCAAAGGAAAGGAACTATATCACTTTCATTGATGGTTGCCATTTGTTTTCTCAATTTCTTTTTCTTTTTGGCCATAAAGTCAATTTACCCTCCTACAGGTTCTCCAATGGCCTTCACCTTACTCAGTCAGCCCTTTGTTGTTGACCTTCTTCATATCTTCTCCTACATCACAGTCTTACTATACTTGCATTTTCCAAAGAGTATAGAAATTTCCGCCTATACGGTTGAACATTAGGGGCAACTATGTTTATATAGTCATGCACTGCTTAACAGGAATACATTCTGAGAAATGCATCATTTGGTAATTTTGTCATTGTGTGAACATCACCAGAGTGCACTTACACAAACATAGATGGTATTACCTATTACTCACATAAGCTATATGGTATAGCCTATTGCTACTATTTTACAAGCCTGTACGGCATGTGCAGTACTGAATACTGTAGGCAATTATAACATGATGGTAAACACTTGTGTATCTACACATAGTTAAACATAGAAAAAGCACCGTAAAAGTATGGTATAAAAGATCAAAAATGGTACACCTATATAGGGCACTTACCATGAAGAGAGCTTACAGGACCAGAAGTTTCTCTAGATGAGTCAGTGAGTGAGCAGTGAGGGAATGGGAAGGCCTAGGACATTACTGTATACAGTCATCGTCGTCGTCGGCAGCCGTCCATCTCGAGAGATGATGGTGTAGCTTCTTAAGAGTCTATCTGCACCGCTGAGAATGGTTGTGCAGTCCAACTCGGGAGTGACACGGTATCTGTCTCCTCCCGTGTTGAATCGACATCTTGCGATGATGCTGGAGTGTCCTCTCCAGTGAAGCTGAAGCTACAGAGCCTGGGCAGGGTGATATGGAGGGTCTGCTGTTGCCCATGCAGCAGACCCCCCCTCTCTTCGCAGCTGAAGGGTCCAAGGGAAAGACGGAGTCAATACAGCTTGGCTTCAGGTGCGCCGCAGGAGTTGCCGGTGTTGACTACAACGTCAAACCGCCTTAGGGACTCCGGCTCCGGATTTTCTGTCGGGGTTAACTCCCTTAGCCTTTCCCCTGAAGAGGTATGCCACAAGGCAGCGGAGGTTTTTTGGAGTCAGAGTTTTCCTTCTCTGATTGTATACAGTGTAGACTTTATAAATACCGTGTACTTAGGCTACGCTAAATTTATAAAACAGCATTAGATTGAGTCAAGCATGAGACACAGCAAACAGGAGATGTATGAGACTGCAGCACACTTCTTTGCAGCAAACTTTATCATTAGCAAGAGCACACCATAATAAAGACTGTAGTATGGTAAAAACATAAACCAGTAACACAGTTGTTTATTATTATCAAGTTTGATGTGCTGTACATAGTTGTTTGCACTGTACTTTTGCACACACGGTAGCAGAGTAGGTTTGTTACACCAGTGTCCCCACAAATACAAGTAATGCAGGGCATGATGCATGATGATAGTTACAACTTCTCTAGGTGAAAGTAATTTTTCAGCTCCATTATAATCATATACAGAACCACCATTGTATATACAGTCTGTCATTGACCAAAACATCATTATATGGCTCATGACTATAGAGGTAACTGTCAAATGACTGTTATAGTTTTATCTGGGTATAAACACACATATACACACACACAAGCCTGCCTGCAGAAACACACACACATACACACACACCCACACACCAGCATGGTTGTAGCATTATTATCTCCCATGAAATAACATTAAAGGAAATACAATAAAATATTACCAAAACTATTTGTTAGCTTTTTCATTTCTGCTGCAAGTACACTTAAGTCCATCCATGCCTATATCTGCAATTGAGAGCCATGCTAACAGAAATGAGGCATCAGCTCCTATTTGATGTATTCCTAAGTCCTGACTGAGAGCATTTCATCAGAGATGAACTGCACCTAATGCAATCACCAGAATTAAAGCAGTTAAGAGAATGCAACTGCCTGCCAAGAAAACTCAGCTGTATTGTGCTCTTGTTCGCTTGCTATTCCAGAAAGTATGTAACTAGTACTAATAAGTCGCTGGCTGCACTTCCAGAAAGAGCAGCAGGAGCAAAAATGCTGACCTCAGTACATTTGTCCTCACTTTACAATCCATGAAATTCTCACTGATTGATCTACAAGACAACACATCCATCCATTCCATTACTGTTCTTTCCGAGAGCCTTTTAGGAACTTGCAAAATCAATGTAATTCTGTAAATAAAATGAATCTCCATCAATATAACTATAAATATGATAACAGAAAAAGTTGTCATATTTTAACTGATAGTTATTTAAACTAAAAAACATGAGCAGGAGGGAGGAAAAGGTGGATGGATAATTTTATCATGATGATTCAACTTCACTTCAGGAAAATAATTACTATAAAAATAATAAGCTAAGTTTTTACATTAATTAAAGTTTAATTAAAGCTTTTTAGATTTCCATATTTTAAGTTAAAGATGGGTCAAGTTATTTCTTTAGTTTGGGTTTATACATAATCAATTTCCAAATATATATAAATGGAATAAATTGAATAAATGATTATTTTTCAGTATAAAATAGAATAAGGGACACTTGTTTCAATTAGCTATAATTCTGGAACTATTGTGTAAATTATTAAAGATAATTCAGAATATACATTGTTGGATATATGGGAAAATGATGCATCCTAATTATGGATTTGTGTAAAAATGCTTTTTCATAGGAAAGGCAAAGTTGAGCGTGATGATAGAGCTCTTAATTTGTGTGTAATTTTTCAGGCAAAATTATTTTTCTTTGAGTTTTTCTATTTAAATTCCTTGAAAGAAATTGAGTTTCTGAAATTTTATTCAGCTTGAAAAATGTTCCTACTATGGATAAACATTGAGATACACATCCTTATATGTGTGAATAATAGACGTATATACGCATAAGTCAGGAAAATTTTAAAGAAATGGTTACCTGAATAAACCATTTCTCCTAGAAAGGCTAGCGCCTTCAAGTATACAAGAAAGGAACACACACATACACACACACACACACACACACAGTCCTCCCTTATTCACAGCTTCACTTTCCAACGTTTAAGGTACCTACAGTCAACCATAGTCCAAAAATGTTAAGTGGAACTTTCCAGAAATAAGCCATTCATTCATAACTTTTAAATTGTGTGCTATTCTGAGTAGCACAATGAAATGTTGTGCCTACTTTCTCTCATCTTGGACGTGAATCATCCTTGTGTCCAGCTGTATAGACTATCTGCCGCTTAGTCACTTAGTAACCATCTTGGTTATTATTAGATGGACCAAGTAACCCTTATTTTACTTAATAATGGCACCAGAGCACTTGAGTAGTGATACTAGCAATTCAGATATGCCAAAGAGAAGCCATGAAGTGCTTCAACTGAAAAGGCATGTTTTTATAGGAAAAAACAGTGCAGTATATATAGGGTTTCTACTCTGTGGTTTCAGGAACCTATCATTGTCTTTTTTTTTTTTTTTTAATCAACTGTGCTTATACCTTTCAGGCAAAAGCAGCATTTATTTCAGAGGTGGATGACAACTTTATTTTGGAAGGTTATTAGTGGATCATTTTCAATTCACAAAGTTAATCCCAAGGCCTGATATAACATAAGGTTGAAAGTAAACTTGTCCTGAAGAACTAAAAATATGGGGTTTGAGAGAGGTAACTTAGGAGAAGTTAGAAGGATCTTTACAATTAGGATGGATTATTAGAGAAGGGTACCTACTGGAAATGCACCAAGACATGAGGCAACATAAGACACTTAACCACATTCAGGTAGATGTTGTTGGCTATGTTGAAATTCTCATCCATTATCCTGAAACTTTCAATTGAAACATGCTAATAGTGATAGTGATTCATAGCTGATTTCTTTGTAGGGTGAAAATAATGAAGAGAAATTTGGGTGGAAAGAAAACAGTAATCACAGCAGCGATACAAACAGATAAACAATACAATAAGGGAAATAACTTAGAATTAGAGGTGACTGGACAACATAAATGTCTTGAAAATCCTTATAAATAATGAAAGAGTGCTGGTTTCACACTGTATATGGGCAGTGCCTTTACACCATCTAAAGTGGATATTAGAGGAAGACTTGGGGTTAGTCGGGATACCCAACATAACCGTCACTCATCTTTAGTACTAGAGATACCCAGTATGAGCCATGGCTAGCTTAGAAAACCTGATCATTTAGTGTGATGCAAATGTGAAATGAAATGGGCAGAAAATAATCGTTGTTCTAAAAATCGTAGTAAGTGGCATTTGGAACTCAAATGAAGCCCCTCTGGTTGGATTATCACACTGAGACTGAGTCTACAATGTGCCTGTCTTAGCCCTGGCTCTTATACCAAAACACTTGGGTGGCTTAAAAAACAGAAATGTATTTCTTATAGTGCTGGAAGCTGGAAAGCTCAAGATCAGGGTGCCAGCATGGTCTGGTTCTGGTGAAAGCTTTTTTCCTGACTTGTAGATGGCTGCCTTCTTGCTGTGTCTTCACAGAGCAGAGAGAGAGCTCTGGTGTCTCTTCTTACAAAAACATGAATCTTACCATGAGGGCTCCACTATGAGGACCTCATTTAAACTTAATCAGCTCTCAAAGGCTCCACCTCCAAATACCATCCCATTGGGGGCTAGGGCTTCAACATATGAATTGGGGGTACAAATTTGATCAACAGCAGTGCCTCATAACAAAAACTACTTATAGTTATAAATATATTATTTACAGGGTGGGACAAAAGTAGATTTACAATTATAAGCATGCAAAACAGAATTTATTTTGCATTATTATTTAATAATCATTGTATTATTTTCCATACAATTATAAACCTACTTTTGTCCCACCCTGCATACATACATATTATATATACATATTCATATATATTAGAACATATATATGTATATATGCAAATTCTTTATTGAGGATATCTTCTTTTCTGTAAACTTGTTCTGTAAACAGTCTATTCAGTTTAAACCTTACACACTTTCTGCCCTAGCCTGTATTTGTACACAGTCACCCACAATTGCCCAGGATAAACTACTAAGTAAAACTGTAACTTGTAACAAATAATTATTTCTTGGGGAAAAGTGTCAAGGTCCAAGCAAAACACTCAGAGGTGGCTTCTTTTAGGATGCTGATTAGCCTTCATCTAAGAGGTGATGCTCCCAATCCCTAGGCTGTGTGGTACAGGGGAAGCATTTTGAAAGAAGATATAAACAGTGCACCTAAACTGTACAATTTTCTTCTGAGTCACCCTTATAATGGGGTTCAAGTGTTTGAACAAAATACGGCAACTCTCTGGAAAATCAAATATAATTACTCATCAAGAATAGGAGTGAAACCTAATTCCAAATCAAGGTGCTTTAATCCTGTGCATTTTATTCTTCTTCTTCCATGATGTCAGAGTAAAGCTAACACACAAAGGTCATATGCTCTACAGCAGAGATGGTATTTTAGAAACTCTTATTTATCCACTAATTTCAGCAAATACTTATTGAATGCCTACCATGTCTTGAGTTCTACATTAGGCCCAAGGAAGACAAAATGAATAATTCCTGTGCTCAGACAGGGTCTGATTGTGTGTTAGTGAGAGATTATTTGCTGTCATAGAGCAGCATGATGTACTATGGTACATGGCACCTGGATAGCTGTGACATCTCAGAAGATTGCCAGTTAGAAAAGATCTCCAGTAATGAAAACCATGATGCGGGACAAGGCATTGGCTGTATGAAGGGGTGGGAAATCCATGGACGGAGTTCAGGGGGAATGTGACAGCCTATGAAGTGGGGATGGGAGAAGAGAACTAGGTGAGGTGCTGGGCCTACTCCTTGTTTCCACAAAAGCAACTGTTTTTGTCTGTTTTATTTTTTTAATTTCTTCTAAGATTTTATTTTAGTGAAGCTTTACAAAAATAAAGAAGATCAAGAGCTTACAGTAAGGAACTTTTAGGAGTTTGAAATAGCTGGAACTTGAGAGGGCATGTATAAAAATGGCAGAAAATTAAATTAACAGGGTTGTCAAAGGACAAATTGTAAACTTGATTAAATAAGAACCTAAGTGTAATAGGCTGAAATGGAACTTTTATCTTATATAAGAATAAAAGACTCTAATCAGAACTGGCACCATCACACCTCAATAGGAAAAATAAAATAAAGAGAAAAGGGGACATTTACTTACAGTAAGTATGGTTTCTCATAATGCAAGCATGGCTTGTGTGGGTCAAGGGAAAGCAAAATTCCTCTTAATCACAATAATTGTAAAATCTATTGTTCTAAATAGAACAACATCAAAGCCAGGCTAATAAGAAAAAGCATATTTTTCTTAACTTAATTTTTCCCATATGAACTTTCACCTTGACGTGATATGTTTGCATCTTGGGTAACCTGGTAAAGACTACCATGCTCCAGAGGCAAACAGAACTGGAGTTAATACCGCTTCCCATCTCCTATAGACTGAATGTTTGTGTCTCCCCCAAATTCATGTTAAAATCTTAATCCTCAGTGTTATGTTATTAGAAGGTGGGTTAGGAAGTGACTAGTTCATGAGGGCAGAGTCTCCTAAATGGGATCAGTGCTGTTATGAAAGAGACTTCAGAGTGTTCCCTTGCCTCCTTCTGACATGTGAGGACACAGCAAAAAGATGGCAACCTGTGAGCAAGGAAGAAGGCCATTACCAGACACCGACTCTGCTCGTGCTTTGATCTTGGATTCCCCAGCCTCCAGAACTGTGAGGAATAAATTTCTGTTGTTTGTAAGGCACCCAGTGTTAACTATTTTTGTTATAACAGTCTGAGAGGACTAAGGTACTATCTTACACCCTTTAGGGTTTGATCATAGGAAAGAGCCATTAGCATTTGGCTGAATCTAAAAGTGTCATCCAAATTTGCAAGATTTAAGATGTAACCTCTTCCTCTTGTGGGAGAAGTGACATACCTTGAGGGAGGAAATAAAAGCCCCAGCATGAATAGCTGAAGAGGGAAGAATTGGTAAAAGAGTCTTAAACCTCAGTCTAAAGAAATTTCACTTTTATAATACAGAAGAATACCAAGTCTATACCGTGTCTGTCTTTGATCCTCAGCCCATGTACTAACACTCTGAGAGCTTTGTGGCCATTTGGTTACAGGCTCTGCATTACCTATGTTGTAGTCTGGTGTGTTTGGTCTAAAGGAAATGAGTAAGGCAAGATGGCCCAAAGATCTGATGACAGACTTAAAGGTTCAACTACAGAAGTGGGTGTCAGCTTCACCAAACCTCCTCCATCCTTCCCTGGATTGATTATAGAGTGAAGTCGCCACTGTTTGTCAACAGCAGCTGAGACATCCCCAAGCTAACAGTGGCAGAATAGGTCATCCAAGTGTAAAAAACAGCAAGATCAGGAAAAGAAACATATGATCACCTATATTACAAAAATAAAAACAAAAAGTAACCTCATCATCATCATGAAGGTACTGGAGAACCACTGAAGAATTTGCATAGACAAATGTGTGTGTGTGTGTGTGTGTGTGTGTACATATATATATATATATATATGTACACACACACATATAAACATATACATATAAAGGTACATGAGAACATTATATATCCTCTTCCTGCATATAAAACGTGTATCTTGCTTAGAAAGCTTATTCCCATTGCCAAAGCCAATTGCTCAGTTATATTTTTAGGTACAGTTAGATTGATTGATTGATGCATAGATAATTGATACTGATGATATAGAAGTAGATATAGATATATTCAAGATCTGTGAAGAGTCTGAGATTTTAACCTACTGGCACACTGCGTATCTGACACAGTTTCATTAATGCTGGCAGAAGACATGAGACTCCTGGATCAGAGACAAAGGACTTTACTACTCACAGCATCAGAAGCAGCAGGCTTCATGTTCACATGGGTTCTCACGAGTGCAATGCCTAGGTAAATGTTATACA
Organism: Furipterus horrens; assembly: GCF_987537825.1. NCBI lineage: Eukaryota > Metazoa > Chordata > Mammalia > Chiroptera > Furipteridae > Furipterus > Furipterus horrens. The sequence goes on from NW_028327171.1 coordinate 18,419,464, forward strand.
TACAGTGGAGCAGCCCTCAGCTCCTCCAATCTTATAAATCGCCCATCTTATAAAGAAAGCTACAAGCAAACTTGCCCAATTTTTGTACTGGAAAGAGATACTACCTTCATTTTCTTAGACAGCAAACTTAACCTATTTTCAACCCCAAAGAGACGCTGGTTGCTATACAAACTGCCTGTAAAGAATGTCCAAAATAAAAGCTGTTACCAAAAAATGCAGAAATGAAAAAGACATCTGGTGAATTATTTATGTGTGTACATGAATTTTCTCCTACTTACTTCATAATTTTTAATGTTTAGTTCTTTAATCCACATGGACTTTAATTTTTTGTAAGGTCTCAAAAGACCTTTTCTGTTATATACAGCAAAAGCATCTTAAATGAAGCAGAGAAGTGGCCTATTCAAGTTATGTAATTATGTATCAGTGTACACACAGGCATGGAAAGGAGACCTCAAGCAATCAACAGTGGATACCCATAGAGGGGATAAGAAGAGAGTACATGTAAAAAGTTTTCATACTTTGTTTTAGTTGTCTATATGCTTTGCCTCCTATTCAACTAAAGCAAATCCATAGATCACTTAGGTATGTACTAGTCAGTTTTCTCCAGGTGATTCTGAGGTTACAAAGAACCCCAAGTTGTCAGGACATACAACAATAAACATTTATTTCTAATTTAGTTAGGCTGGGTTTATTATGGTTCTATTCTACATTCCAGAATGTAAGCTAAAAAAAATTATCAGCTACCTACAATATATGTTCCTCACAGCAAAGAAAAAAAAAGAAAAGAAAAAAAACAGGGAACCACAAAATGGCCCTTACTTTTCTGAACAGGCCTGGCATACATCTCTTTCTCCTATATGTCATTGGCCAAAGCAATGATCACAAAATCAGTGAGACAAGTTGTATACTCTATTTCCATGGATGGGAAGAAAAACAATTAGGACCATTAATAAAATAATATTACATGTAACTTTTAAGAAAAACAAAAGGTAATTCTCTTCCTAATGATGAAAGAATAAAATAAAGAAGGGAGAATCAAATGAAAAAAAGAAAAAAGGGAAGGGAAGGAGGGAGGGAGATTTAGCTGCCATGTTGGTAATAGGCTGGAGATGGACCAGAAATACCAGCTACAACACTTTTGATTGCTGTCATCTATAAAAAAAATAACAAGAGACTGCTGGGAGGAATACCCAGTAATGGTGTGGGATCTGTGGTGTTATGACTTCCATTATTATTAAGGAAACATTATCTAATATAATTTTTAAAACAAAGATGAAAGGAAGATCAAATATTAAATATTTAAATTAAAGGATGGAAATAAATGGCAAAATTACTGAAGGTAAATTTTCCTTAAACTGTTTACCCAAATTCAATATACTAACACTTCCAACATTCTAATTTATTGTCACAATAAAGGGTTACAAATTGTAATGTATAACAAAATTATAAGAATAGATTTATACTGGAATATTTCCAATTGTTTGTGGTATTGCCTATCTATGAAATAAATGTTCCATCTCATCATATTAAGATATTGGTATGCCATGGCTGGTGTGGCTCAGTTGGTAGAGTGTTGTACTATAACTGAAAAGTCTCAGGTTCAATTCTTGGGCAGGGCATATGCCTGGGTTGCAGGTTTGATTTCAATCAGAGCATGTACATGAGACAACCAGTTGATGTTTCTCTCTCACAGTGATGTTCTTTCCTTCTATGTTTCCCTTCCTTCCCTCCTCTCTAAAATCAATAAGCGGGTCCTCATGTGAGTATTAAAAAAATAAAAGATATTGGTACAGACTGAATGTCTGTGTCTGACAAAAATTCATATATTAAAGTGCTTTCCCTCAGTGTGTTATAACATTTGGAGATTGGACTTCGGAAGGTGGTTAAGTCAGGGGGGGCAGGGCCCTGGTCTGATGAGATTAGTATCCTTATAATTAAAGACTCAGAGAGCTTGTTCCATTGTGTGACGACACAGCAAAAAGCCAGGTGTGTGCAAGCCGGGAAATGAGCCCCCACCAGAACTTGACCATGCTGGCACTCTGACCAAACAGCAGCCTCCAGAACTGAGAGAAAATAAATTTCTGTTGTTTAAGCCACTCACTCTCTAGTATGTTGTGATGGCAGCCCAGGCTAACTAAAACACATTTGTTAACTAAATAAATGAGTACAGACATGGCAGACCAAAACAAACAAACAAAAACCCTTCAAAGTCTTTGAGTTTTAAAAGGATTCCGTATGTAAATAATTCCAATAAATAACACTCTTCTTTGGGAACCAAGCCATATCTGTCCATCTCAAAGAATGGAAAAAGCATTGCCAAGCTGAAGTGTTTAAAAATATCATATATCCTTTTACAATTGATCTTGTGCTTCTTTTAGTTATATTAAAGAATAGGTTTTTTTTTTTCAAACACATTGGTCAATGCCTGTTACTATGACCAATTTACTATGGCTCTCATGCTACACTCCGCTGAATGTTGAATAAATGAGTGATTTCATTTTGACTTGAAGGAAGACTGTTAAGTCCCCAAGAATCAGGTTTGTCAGCCCTCAGCTCCTGGACTGACTTTCTAAAATGGTTTTCATTCTCATATATCCACTCGCTATCCTATTTAAAACATGTACAGAAACATCTCAGGCTGTTATAATATCCATTTCACTAGTTCAGAGCTGTTCTAGTTACACACAAAGATAAAGAGAAGTGGGCTTTGTCCTACCAGCCATCTATGTCATCCAGGCTGTAAGCACTAGGAATAATAATAAAAACAGTAACTAACATTTACTGAGCACTTCTTATGTGCCTGTTAATGTATCAATAATAGGTATTTTATAATACTTATCTAATTTAACCATTATAATAATGTTCTGACAAAAATACTGTTATTATCTCCCCTTTACAAATGGAGAAACTGAAGTTAAAAGAATTTGTGTAACTATCTGGATTATTTACTAGCCATTATAGACATAATCACATTTAAAAAAAAACTGTAGGGGAGGGGGAGTGATCAAGACACAGAAACTCCTTGGCTTTCCAAAATATGTTTAAGATCTCTGTCACCTGGCTGGGTGCTCAGTTGGTTAGAGCATCATCCTGATCTGCCAGAGTTTGAAGTTACGATCTCTGGTCAGGGCACATACAAGAAGCAACCAATGAATGCCATAAGTAAGTGGAATAACAACTTGATGTCTCTCTCTCTCTCAAATCAATAACTAGAAAAAAATTAAATAAAATAAGAAGATCTATGTCTTAGCGATACAAGCTCTATCAGGATCACATGTGTGCACACGCACACATACACAGAGAGAGAGAGAGAACACAGAGAAAATACTAGAGTTGCATTTATTACCAGTTTTTGCTTTGCAAATGCCAGGCATTCATCGGCCACATTCCAGGAACATCACGCCATTTCTGTATCATCAGAAACTTATCTGCATATGACTTCCCCAAGGATAAGTGTCTCACAGGGAGAGTTCGGCGAATTCCCTCCTACAGAGAATTTTAAATGTAGTCTACTTTTGTCCGAACTGCTTTAGTTGAGGCTCTGTTGAAGGGAAGACAATGCTGGATGGCCTGTCAGGGTTCCTTCCAAATCTCAAACCCTATCACAGAGATGATAATATTCTGAAGAAGTCAAGACCCTTCTCCGTAACCACCCCGCCCCCAGTCTGTTATGAAATTCATGAACTTTCCTCTGATGCTGTTGCATAATGTTTTCCTTTTTAATCAGTTAAAATATGCAATTCACTTCCATTTTTCTCCAGCCCACCCCACACCCCTTTCTAATATGATGCATTCTTAATATATGCTGCCAGAATGAATAATTCTGAAAATTAATAAGGCTTGACGTAGAAAATGTCAACTTAGTATTGGAATAACAGAGCGATAAACCAGAGCAATTCCATAAAGTAATGATGCAAAGCTGAAAAAAATATATCTGTCCTTTGTCAGGTTTCTGGTGAGTGTTAATAAAAAGATCAAGAGTTCTTAAGATAAAAGTTATTTTTCTTAATGTGTTTCATAACATAAAATTTTATTAAATTCATTAAAATAAACCTCCATTTTTTTCTTTTTATCATTAAAAAAACTTTTTTCATGAAAATTACTGCTGTGGAATATACAGCAACTGATGTGAAGAAAATACAGTAGATATAAAACAGATTTGTTTATTAAATATAACAGACCTCTAAAGAGAAAACAAAACTGCCCTACCAGAACGTAATAGGGCTGCGAATCAGCGTGCCACACCTGGTTTGTGTGAATCCCCACGCATTCATGCACGCAGATATTTACTGCACGGCAGGGTGCTTTTCAAGATCCTAGATCTAGATTTTGACATAAACTCTAACCTTATCTCCACCACTTTCCAGTCCTGGCCGATTTATTTAATTCTCTGTCCCTTGGGATTTGTTTTGTTTTGCTTTTAACCTGTGATAACTACACTTATACAGTATTCCCTCACTTATCACAGGTATTACGTTCCAGACCCCGCCCCGTCCCCCGTGAAGTAGGAACCTTACATTTATTCTTCACTCTTAAACCTACGTAACTTTAACAACATACGTATACAGTACTGCAAAATTCCATGATATAGTGAAAAATCCGCGATAAATAATTAAATATAATATATTTTAAAATCCTGTGATACGGTGAGGCCACAGTAAGTGAACCGCGATATAAGTTTATGTATTGTAAAAAATAAATGAGAAAAGGCTTAGTCCATAGTACATGTAAGAGCTTGGTAAGTCTTAGTCGTATTATTTATTCAGAAGATTACTCACTTTCTCTTTTCTACCTTTGTTTGGCTCGTTTGACCATCAAAGGTGCAACACACCCTCAAAGGGTTTGGTTATGTGCAGGAAGACTATTTCTTCCCACGTGTTTTCTCAAGTGCATCAGCTTCCCATTGACTGCCTTCTTGATAGTGTACACTTAAAATTCTCACCACTAAAATTCTTAATATTCTTTAAAATCTTAAAATTTAAATTCACTAAGGTAGCTCTCTTGTTTAGAGAAAGTCAGTTAAAATACATCTGTGCCTATGGAAACAGAGGAGTCCATATTATCAGTTACATGTCGTTGTTTGATCCTCAGGGATAAATACAAGAAAGGCCTATTTCCAAGGACCGTACTAGGTTAGCAGTGACAAAGCACAGCAGTATGTCCAAGGATGTTGGATAGCATTGTATTTTGGAAAGGACTGGCGTGGGGGTCAAGGGAGCATCAGTTGCTCTGAGCACCTCCTATTCACCCCTTGTCTTAGGGCAGGAAGGATGGCTGAACACATAACACCCAACACTGGACAGTTGAGATGGACACCAGGGAATCACAACACGGAGGGAGGAGGACACTACATGCTATGGAGAGTCACACAGGATAGCACTCAGGGACAGAGTGAGCGACCAGCGGTTGTGGGAGGTAGGCTCTGCAGTGTCAAGGGAGCACGGTGGCCCCCGTTCCCATAGAAGGATGTGATTGGCTTGTTTGAATAATTTCACAGGCTGGCAGGGAACTGAAACCTACTACTACTCATGGATAAGCAGGAACTTTGCCTGGTTTCCTTAATAAGGCGGTCTGCTTGGCTAGGGGACCTCATCCAGCAAGAGCAGAGTAAGGTGGGAACTTAGAGTCAGGCCAAAGGAACCCTCTCAATTTCACCAACTGTCAAGGACATAAATAATATTGACTTTCACTTCGGGCTTTGAACCACAGTGTCCAATGAGGGTGGGCACCTGCAGGGAAGGAACATGTGCAAAAGCTCCTGATGGAGATCTTCACCTCACCCTTTGTATAAATCCACCCTTCCCGTGATTATACGCCTATACGCACTCTGTGCATGCAAGGGTTTGGGCTCTTACTCTTGCTTAGTCAGATTATCAGAGGTGTTGAGTTCTAAATCTTCAACATGAAAAGCCAATGGAGAGTATTATGCTTAGTGAAATAAGACAGGCAGCAAAAGACAAATACCATATGATCTCGCCTAATACAGGAAACTAATGAACAACACAAACAAACAAGCAAAATAGAACCAGAGGCATGTAAACAAGGAACAGACTAACAGTGACTAGGGGGGAAAGGAGAGGGAAAGAAGGGGAAAAAGAAGGGGAAGGATTTGGTCAAGGAACTAGTATAAATGTCCCCTGAACATGGACAACAGGGTGGAGATTGACTGTAGGAGGGCGGGGTGGGGGAGAGCAATGGGGGAAAAAATGGGACAACAGTAATAGAAAAACAATAATTAAAAAAGTCAATTGCTTATCTCAGTAATTACATACAGAAACCAAAATATCCAAATAGAATTGGGTAAACTTATATATACATAAATATACAATTAAATAAACATATGACTATGGGAGAGAATAGGTTGCTTTATATCGAGTAATAAATGTAATGATTAATGAAACCACGTTAAGTTGATGGACACCTTAAACTTGGTAAATGAATAAGCCTCTAATGGAAGCATCCTTGTTAGAGATGAGAGGAAATGTACATTTATTTGATGAATGCATTTTGTAAATATCCAGCCATTAGCTTTAAGAGTTGTATTTCTAATCTACATGTATCATTTCTTTTGTAAACCACCCTCATTCTTAGGTAAGGCTATTTTCTATGTTATTCTATTCTTTAGTGATGTTACTTCCTCATCCATATTAATACAGATTTCTGTGTCACTGACAGAGCCTGTTAAAATACCAAAAAAAAAAAGCAGAAATGTGTGGGTGGGATTTTTGATAGTTGTTGAGTTGCTAAACTTTGGCACAGTTTTTTAATTAGCCATTCGAACTCACAGAGGATTTCTTTCAGAAAATGGAAAAACAGTATGCTAACTTTCTGTTTAAACTGCTCAAATTAATTATGCTTCTTCAGTAAAAACCCATATTTTATAAGAATATAATGCAGTATGTGGACTTTGTCCAGCAACTAAAAAAAGTGTAAAATATTAAAAGATATTAAAAGATTTTTAAAGGAATGTGTGTCCAGTGGTAATTTTAAATACATTTTATCTTACATATATTATCTTGTGTGTAGTTTTTTAACAAAACAAATAAATAAAAATGGAAAAGTTGTATTATTTAAATTGAAATAGTTTAAGCATTTATAACTTCGCAAATATTTTATGAAACATAAAAGTAAATTCTTCATGAATAGAAATTTTTTTAAATGATCATTTTTAGAAGATTTTAAATAATAGTTGTTCATTAGAGGTTATATTTCACCTGGGTTAACACACCTTTCACTTATTTATTGATAATATAGATAGGTGATAGGTAGATAAACAGATAAATAGAGCATTTACTAAGTACCTGATACTGATGATGAATATCTACACCCATAAAATTTAAACTTTGAAGGATGGGTGAAAGGAACAGTCAATGAGAAAAAATATTAACTATTGACTGCACTATGCAATTATTAAAATTAGATAATGCTAAAGAGTTCTCTACTTTATTAGACTGGGTGGTCAGGAAGACCACTTTGAAAAGTAGTATTTAAGCTTAGATCTGAATATCAAAAATGGGCATAACTATCAGGAGGAAGAGCATTCTTCTATGATGGCTCTACAGCAGAAATTGGTTTAAAAATTAAGCCTAATATGGTTGAAATATGGTGCACCATAGGTAAAGCAGTATGAAATTAATCAAAGGAGTAAAGAATAGGCAGAATCTAGGCAAGCTTGATAAATCAGGGTAAAGAGTGAATTTTAACTAAGAGAGTTCAAAACACGTGTGACATGGTCACTCTGGGTCAACAAAGAGAAAGGCTTGTAGGGCTGCAAATGCCAAAACAAGAACACCAGCAAGGAAGTTGTGTCCAAATGATCAGATAATAATAATGAGGAAAACAGAAGAATCAAAAATAACTTGACTTTTTGACTTAAGTCATTTAGGGGAGAAATACACTATGGTGTTTACTAAAATGAGGAAGACTAGTGAGGAATGCCCTAATGGTTCAGTCAGAAAAGTCCCACCGTTGTTCAGAGGAAGAGATCTTAGAATATTCCCTTCGGTCTTAATTTGGGTTAAGTGTGGTAAATAAGAGGGCTTCAGACAAGTATGATACACCTTATTACAAGGAAGCCACTCTTCCAACTTAATCTGGGACACATAAAGTTAGTCCCTTCCTCTTTCACCTAGTTCTTACCTAACACCAAGTTTTAGTTGCTATAATTGTCCTCATTTTTTAAATATGCTCTTTAAGAGGTGTCAAATTTGGCACCTCTTGACTACAACAAGAATCCCAACTTGTCCAACAGTGGCATCCTCTAGACAACGTCATCCTCTAGACATTGTGTATGCCACCTCCCAGGGACAACCAACTGACCTGAACTTTGCAAAATCTCTTCCCTGCACGAAGACTTTCTTTCCCTTTTTGCTCCTTTCTTCCTCTGAGCCTGGGGATAGGCAGGACTACATTCTTTGACAGCAAAAAGCAGCTTAAGAATATTAGACCTTCATCCATTTACCCTTGTATGATTATAAGGTTTAAGGTCTTCAGGAGGGGACATTATCAATAATGTTTAGCTAATTAGTAATAGAGTACAAGAAAGCACAGAGAAGGAAAACTCTGACTCCAAAAAACCTCCGCTGCCTTGCGGCATACCTCTTCAGGGGAAAGGCTAAGGGAGTAAACCCCGACAGAAAATCCGGAGCCGGAGTCCCTAAGGCGGTTTGACGTTGTAGTCAACACCGGCAACTCCTGCGGCGCACCTGAAGCCAAGCTGTATTGACTCCGTCTTTCCCTTGGACCCTTCAGCTGCGAAGAGAGGGGGGGTCTGCTTCATGGGCAACAGCAGACCCTCCATATCACCCTGCCCAGGCTCTGTGGCTTCAGCGTCATCGCATGATGTCGATTCAACAAGGGAGGAGACAGATACCATGTCACTCCCGAGTCGGACTGCACAGCCATTCTCGGTGGTGCAGATAGACTCTTAAGAAGCTACACCATCGTCTCTCGAGACGGACGGCTGCCGACGACGACAAGAAAGCAAAGGGAATTAGATATTGAGCTTAATAAACTGGGGATGCATGAACCTGTTTGCTTCACCAGGCAGCAAAGTAAATAAGGAATTAAATTAGCTATGGACAGGGTAAGAGAACACTTTAAAAATATATGTGTAGATACAGAGAGATGGATGGATAGACATAGAGAAACACAAAAAGACACACACATACAAACACGCACACTTTTTTTTTAACAAATGGTACAAACAAACAGGTTTATTTGGGTTTCCAACAAATGTTTCATATGGTTTGACCTACTGGGAGGAAAAGAGACAAATCTATCCTGAAGTGGGAGAGGGCAAGGATATAGAATTGGCTCTATAGTTTCAGTTCAGAGGTCTATGAGTCTGATTAGAAATAAAAAGACTGTAGAGGACAAAGAGCCATAGGAAACAAATGAACAGAGACAATTGTAATATTGTCACTCCATTTTCTACCCCAAACACAGTAAGTCTGACTCTGAGACAAGTGAGAAAATAATTTCATACTGGATGGAGCTCCATAATTTTTACTTTTAATAATACCATCAGCACAATGGAAAACAATTCTTATTCTCAAAGGCCTATGAATACATATTTTTCCCTGATCCAGTGGTTTTAGGACTATTCAAGTGTTACTAGAAAATATTTTCACCCAGTTAACTTTAGCAGACCCTGGTATGTTTAGTCATTATCTATAGCAACATTAATTATTCTAGAAAAATGCTTACAAATTCAGAATCAGGAGACTTGGATCCTACCTCCAAGTCTAACACAAGTGAACTGGACCACTTTGAATATTTCATTTTTATGACTAAAATAAGAGCATCAGCAGTTAGGTGATTCTTGAGGTTCCATCCAATACTCAAATATAATTTTACAAGCTACATAAATATCTATTTATTTTCATAACTACTTTATGTCCTCTTTCCTCCACTATTATGTAGCCCTCCATAAGCCCCTACCCTGGGTTTGTGGCAGCTTTCATAGGGCAACTTCTTAATTTAAAACAACTCTGTCATATCCCAAAGCTTGGACCTATATTCCTCCTGCTTGACCTACACATTCATAAATCCTCCCACTACCCTCTCATATAGCTCTTAAGCCAACACTACCTTCTTTCTTAGGGTATATGCTTGGATCATTTTATAAGCAATGCCTTTCTTGGCCACATCCAGAGTTAGCATCTTGAGCACTAAACTACTGGCAATCCATAATATTTGAACTGGAAGTAGAATTTTTTAAAAAAAGCGCTTAACATTAGATATATCCTCTTAAGATTTTAAGTGTACAATACATTATTGTTGCTTATAGGTACAATGTTCTAGGCAGATCTCTGGAGTTTATTCAGTTATTTTGCATAACTGAAACTGTATGCTCATTGATTAGAAACTCTCTGTGTCCCCCTGACCTCAACCCGTGACAACCACCATGCTACTTTGATTCTATAAATTTAACTGTTTTAGATATCTCATATAAATGGAATCATGTGGTATTTGTCCTTCTGTGATTGGCTTTTTTCATTAGCATAATGTCCCCAAGATTCATCGAAAGTATAGTTAACTGTCCTTTCAAGACATTTAGAAAAGCTATGTGAGGAATCCCATAGTTAATGACAGAGAACTGGCAGAGACAAGTGCTAGGAGACTTCAGAGTGCACTGTTCTGCTATTAAGTGGTATTAGAAGCACGTCGTTTCTTCTTGAGTTAATTACTTAGAAAAGACTTGTCATTTCCATACAGATTAAGTGTCATGTTAATTATATGAAATATAAGACTCATATAAGTTTTATATGTTAACATCTTAGAATCATTCCAATATTGGCTATTGTTTATATTTTTACTGGTAGAGTGATTTGCAATCATGGTGGATAAGCTTAATTCAGACAATATAGAGGTTCATAACTTTTAGAATAAAATCTTTAAAAAAATAAGATTTTTCAGAAATATTTGAGGATGTTGATTAGTGTGTTTTGGAGAGAGTGAGGTGATTGAAGGACATTGTCTGTTTTATCACCCTCTGCTTTGAGCAATTTGTGTTCCTCTCACTCAGACTAGTAGACCACTACTAACAGTGAGATTCTTGTCTCTTTTTTGCAACTCCTAGAATATTCTAATAAAGTTTTGAAAGAGTTGATCAGTAAATATTTATTGAATGAATTAGGATAAAAGTCCTCTTCTCTAAAGTAGTTTATGTAGCTTGTCAACTAATAAAAAAAAAAACCAATTAAGGTAAATTTTAATGATTGCCAAGTCATTAAAATAATATATATATATGTGCTTTAAATATTGTATTTTAATTGAAAACATGTACATCCACATAATCCCCCAAGTTTTTAATGTAGACTTGAGGTCTTATTAACTGGACTCCAGTGAGGTCCCTTATAGCTTATGTACTATGATAAACCACCATAACACATATCATACAACCTCAGAGTTCACTTTCATTAACACAGAATGAAAACTTAAAGATTTCTATGAAGCAAGCCAAATATAGGGTTAGAATTAGAATTTCCCTTAGTTTTGTAAGGATTCTTGCTTAAAGCTAATTTAACTACAAATTTTAAACAATTCGCCCTCATCACATTTCCCAAATTCAATTTAATTACATAACAGTGCTCTTCCTTCTACATTTCATATTCCATTGTTTTATTGGTTACTTAATTAAAGTCATAACTTGTGAGTCTATTGTTTATCTCCCTATTACAATATAAGCTACATGAAGATACAAAATTTAATCTCTTTCTGGGTGGGGGAATTTCATTCATTCATTTTTGTGTGAATGTGTAAAATATAACTGGCATAAGCAGGACTGGAAACAGACACAACAAACTATATACTGTACGTTAAGCTAGCAACTGAGGTGTCAGGAGGAACCTTTGAGCTGTGAGCCATTGGTTTGTATCAGCCATCGGTCAGTACGTATTATAGAGGCAACAAAACTATCATTTCATCAACCAGATGGTCAGAGGTTTCTTACATCATAGAACTTCCCAATACTTATCTCATCGTTGTGCGAAGGAAAATAATGCTACTAAAATGTGAGGATATATGATCCAATGCAACAGTCCTGAGAGCTCCAGCTGCCCAACCCTTGCCCAGCCATCCCAAGGACTGAGGGGCTCAAAAACCCTTCAGTGAACACTTGCCACAGGCTGGGAACTCTGCCTCTAAGTTTCTACTGTTATGTAGCATCACCTACAACACCATTGCTTTGCTGTTGGTATTTGCTTTATTTATAGCATATGATAGGCTTCCTTTATAGCCTGACCAGGTTTTCACTCCTGTTGGCTTCTAGTGTCCCGCTGTCTAACCCTATCAGGAAATCAGTGTTAACGTTGCTCCTTGCTGATGCTCTGGCTGTTACAAAAATGTGAATCTGAATGAGACAGCTGTTCTGGCTCCTCTTGGTGCTCCTCTTTCTGTTAGCTTTTTTGCTCATTCACCTGGACCGCAGTGATTCCCTAACATGCAGAGGAGGATTCTTCGCTCACTGTCACTCATTAAGGGATGTCACAAAGGAAAACTGCTTGGGCCCTAAATTCTTCAGCTTTCCAGCAGGAGATACCTTTGGATTCAACCACACCCTTTTCTCCAGGAAACCTCTACTTCAGCAGGGTGGTGGTATCTGGATGGTGCCCTGAATGGGGTCTCCCCTCCAGTGATCCAGGGCCTGGTGTTCATCTCAGACTGTCCCTCCAACTTCCTTTTCCTGAAAACCTGGCCTTGGTTAGGGAGTCCTTAGTCTAACAGATGCATTTCTCTTTCAATTCCAATAGAAAAAGAAAAGGAAAAGAGCCCAATCTTGACTTAATCTAGAAATTAGGTGGTATTGATCTGAACTAGAGTGGTGGTAATGTAAATAAAGATAAGTAGAGAGCTCACAGAGATATTTAGAAGAAAAGTTCAGTAGGACTTGAGGTTGAGTAGGGTAGAGGTATGGGAGCTGGCTTTTGATTTAGCCAACTCTATTGCATTTTGGTATCTCTAACTGAGATAAGGGGAGAAAAAAACAAAAAGAGAAATAGATTTAAAGAACATGTTGACTTTAACTAAAATCTGGAAAGGCTACCTGCAATTACAATAGGGGTCAGAAAAACCGTAAAAACCAAAAGCCCTGGCCACTGGAGGAGAGGGAGAATCTTGAGCACATAGAAGGTCTGTTACTTGAGTGTGTCCCACGTCCAGTGCACTATGACTCATGATTTATATTTACAAAATAAGGAGTTTTAAGTTATTCCAAATACTGGTGAGCAAATAACACTATTTTAAAACATGTTACAAAAAGACAACTTATTTTATAGTTTTTGTGTCATGAAGATCCCAATCTTTAGTGATGCTGCCTGGCAGAGCTCAGCTCTAGCTCTTGGCTGGGATGAGCGGGATAGCTGGGTCCATCTCTCTCCAAACGGCTTCTTCCAAGCACAAGAGCTGGGCCCCCAAAAAGGAGCATTCCAAGATGCAAAAGCAGAAACCGCAGATCTCCTTAAGCCCAGCCTCAGGCATTACACAACACCACTTCTGCTACGTTCTGTTGTTGAAACAAGTCACAGAGCCGGCTCTGAATCAAGGGGGAGGGAACAGAGTAACCTCTCAATGAAAAGTGTGACAAAGAGTTCATGTCCATCTTCACTTAACCACAATGGGAGACACCCTCAGACAGTCCTGGAAATATTTGAAGACAAGTTTATATGAGGTCAATGCCTTCCATTAGAAAAGAGAAGCAAAAAGTCAGTAGAATTGGATTATTAGGACTATTGTAAATTCGCTTGTAGCTAGTAAAGCATGGGAGAATTGAAATAATAGCAAAGGTACTTCTAATACACCTTTGGAGTCACTTGCTTTATCCAAACTGTTCAAATAAGGTACGCATCACATCCCCAGTGCCCGTCACATATATCCGTGCCCAACCACAGCTCCATACTCTCAGCCCAAAACCTGTCAGCAAAGCGCCTTCTGTGTGTTCCTTGGTGACTTTGCAGAGACCTGTTGTCTCTCCCTGGCTCTTCATGCAATGCCTGAAGACGGTGTGAGCTCCAGACTTGCCAATCAAGTGAAAAAACTACCTTGTGTATTAAATGCATTCTGGTTCCTCTAGCCTTCTACTTCTTGGATTTAGAGTTCTTTCCAGGTTTGCCCCCTTGGGTCACCTAGGGAAAAAAATGCTCATTCACCTTCTGCTTCCTGACTTTCATCCCTTCTCTATCAGTCAAAATTTTGGTTGCATGCAACAAGAGAAAAAAAAAAAAGTTCTTGCTGACTCAAATATATTTAAAAATTATTTAAAGCATATGTTGCAGCCCAGAACATCAGAACATCTAGAAAGATATCCTGCACTTTAGAAAGTGGGGGTGGGGGGTGAGGGGTGTATGAGAAAAGAAAGGAATGAAAAAACATGAAATAGCAGCCAGGACCTTAGCTGAAGTCATGCCAAAAAGTAAGTCCCGTATAAACTGAATGCCAAATTTGGACACTTGATGCCATTCCTGGACCACTGCCACAGCTGCCCCTGGAAACTTGATTTTGTTGCTTCTGCTGCTATGGCTCATTACTACCAAAATGGAGCCTCCATTGCCTTGGCTTGCTTGAGTCATTAATAACCCATGTGATCTCATGGTGACTGCACCCAACAGCCCAAGCCTACGTCACATGTTCCCATTCTAGCTGGAAGAAAGGCTAGGACACTAAATATCTGATTTCCAGATTCTGTAAAGGGAAGAAATGATCTCTTCCTTTCTCCATGAGTCATGAGGTAGGCAATCCCTAAATATAAGAAAAGGAGGTTGAGATGATTTTCAGGGACAAGAAAACCAAATTTTTAATAAAATTCATCTTTTTAATTCTATAATATCCACATACAACCTTTCTCAAATTTTAAAGGTTTAAAAATTCTGTTACATAATTAATGTAATAACTATTACCTGTATGCTGAAAATACCTATAGTCTTTATATTAAAGAGGGAGGAATCAAATTTTAATTGTAATCAACATTCTGCTATAAGCCACGAATCTCTTAAAACTATAGGTCTGCCATGATCCTATTTCAATGTTCTGTGATATGAGTAATAAACTGTAAATTTAACTACCAACAAACTACCTCATATGAAAGAATGAAAGAAAGAAAACGGAAATAAGAATATACATGGACATGTACATACATACACATACACATATAATGAAAGAAGAAAAAGTGAGAAAGAACTATAATCTTGTACCTATAGTTTTTCATAAAGGTGTTTTTGTTCTTATGACTTTCATCTTTTCTCCCTTCTCATGATTCTTTTTCCTTCAGCTAGCTGGTTAGATTTTTCCCAGTTGAGCGACTGACCGACTTCTAATTTATAATGGGTCCAGCCAAAATGAAATTAAACCACTTTACAATGTGGTACAATGTGGCAGCCAAGATATCATGTGTGTACTATTGGTACGCTTCCCATCCTTTAATGTATATCACCTATATTATTACCCTTAACTGTCAAGATCAATCACTAGAACCAGCATCACAGCCCTCATTTTTGATTGATAATTTAATGGCTTGAGTAGTCCAGAATGGCTACATAAAGTCTTATCACCTGATTCAACATAAAATTTGCTTTGTCCCTTAATGGAAACATTTCTCCCTTGAGTACAAACCCCTCAACACTAGTAGAGCATAGTGTTTTAGGCACATAAAGAGTCGTCCTTAAGAGCATGTCATTCCCAATTGTATCAGTTAGTGAGTGATAAACACTCTACATCAACTGCTGACTAAGAGTATCTAATGCATCCTAGAGGTGTATCCTAAGCATGAAACTGTGACTTCATAGTAACCATGATAACTGTTTAACCATTCTGCCATTCTGTGAGGCCAACAGCTACCAGATCATGGAGTATATGATGAAATCGGTGAACCTGAGTGAATTTCTTGGTCAGGAACAAGATCGTCTGCAAACTTGGTATAAAAGGAAATCAGTAAGTTTATGAATTGTCAAATAAGTTGTAAGCAGGGCAAGCAAATCCCACTGCAGAATAACAATCTATTCTATACAGTACAAGTATCCAATACAATCAACCCATGATTATATTTCTATATAAGGATCATACTGTAACATTTATTGGAGCAAAAATAATATACTAATCAGGCGGTAATTATAGAATAGGCTTCCTCATAAACTCATAGAAGATTCATGTATTAAAAGTTTCCTTGTAAGTATTTTATGGACATTAGCAGTGCAGCTCCTGCTTAACCAAGGAATGACCCTGAGCCCAAGAAACTAAGCAAGCATCAGCGACTCCTATCAGAACCAGCAGAAACGCTGCCTGCATGTCCTGTTCCCAGATATCAGCCCTGAAAGTGCGGATGGAGCGATAAAACTACACAGTGACACACGCAGGAGCTAACACTGAAACACTCAAGAGCACAGCTGAGAAACTGCATGTCGCCAGAAATTCCCCAGTTTCTCCTCTTCCCAGGTTCCCCTGTATGAACCAGCCAAGACTCCTGAGATGCTAAGATGGGTTTTGAGACATGAGTTTCCATCTTCCAGGTCACCAGCACCTGGTAGAGCTGATTTCCTTTATCAACACCTGCCTCCTGACTACTGACTTTCGAAGTGACTGGCAACCAGACCTGCAGTCGGTTACAATATTTTCCAGATCCTTATCAACTGTTTTCTCCACTCTAGGCCTTCTCATGAGCTTTCATGTGGGAACCAAATAGTTTTATATCCAAACACATATTCATGATACATTATACTTCTTTTATAATTTTACCATTAATTTCCTTAATATCACCAACAAACTATTAGCCATGGCCCAGAAAGCAATGTAGCTGCTCAGCTCAATCCATTTCTCTGTCTAGACCATATGGGCCAATGGAAGATTTTCTTTTTTCCTTTTCCCTTCAAAGCAAATCCTGAAGTCACTTATCCCACTGCAGCAGTACATTTCCAATCATTCTAGGCCCACCTTCCCTGGCAGTGTTCATGAGGCTAAAGACGTAAGTTGAAGGAAGGACAGCATTGTGGCAAAATAGACATATTGCATGATTTGTGCCTTCGGGGCCTGCTATGGCCTAGTACTGTTAATACCAGGTTGGTAAGTCCCTTTATTTTTTGAGATTTCCCTTTCCCCTTTGACACACATGTGTCTTTTCAAGGTGAGAACAGAATACATCTGGTGGTCTCTGCTTTGGGGGTAAATAAAAACAGTTTAGCCAGACTGATAGCTGCATACCAGGAGTATTGATTCTCTTCCATTAAGAGACCACATCTGGAAATGGCAGCTGCTCTAGGAGCAACCATGTGATCCAGCTTCTAGCAATGTGCTAGCATACTCAAAGTTCACATCCAACCTCTAAGTAATAGGCAAGCTGGTAGATTAAAAGGAAGTGTGAGGAACCAACTACCCCTGTTTCTTTCAAGACTGAAAATGGCCCTGGTATTTGTATTCCCACAGATGTACTATCTATTAGGGAGCTGTAGAAGTTTCCACTTCATCCTTTTTATCATAATAGCTCTTGCTCTCTAGGGCAGGAAATAGAAGAGTGGATTCTGCCCATTGCTACACATATCTTTCCTTCTTTACACTAGCGTGCAGGAAAAAGAACCTCTGGGTGCTGTCAGGGTCCCACAGGGCCTGGCATACTACAGATGAATCAAGACGCCATTTGTGTTCTGATTCCCAGGGTATCCTGAGTCCCCAGGAATTAGAATTAACATAGATCTAGTAACAAAACAAAACAAAAATCTTTGAAAAGTCTCTGTATTTCAATTGTCCCTGTGCAAACCCAGGGTTTTTTGGCTACTTGTAACTGATCAAGGATTCTTGCAGAAAGCTAGGAGTTTCAGCCTCAATTGGTATCCTCCATGTTACTGTCTATTTTCTATTCAGGGGCTCTGGGTGTGTGAACAAAGTCAGGTCTGGGAATTGGGAATAGATGAATGACTATCGACAATGAATCAAGACATTGTTTATCGTAAATAACACTGCAATGAACAGAAGGGTGCATATATTGGTTTGAATTAGTGTTTCAGGATCCTTTGGATAGATTCCCAGAAGTGGAATTGCTGCATCAAGAAACAGTTCCATTTTTAATTTTCTGAGGAAACTCCATACTGTTTTTCCATGAATAGGAAATCTTAAAACTAGCTACTTTATACATCTAATGCCAGCCATTATGGTTAGAAATCTTTATAAACTGTATTATACATTATCTTACACTTATAGGAGGCACAAAACAAAACTTAAGCTTGTATTACCTGAATCGTTAGGAATAGTAATTGGTGCCTTCGGGTATAAAACAATAGTTCCTGCGAGATATTTATAGCATTCTATTATTCCATTAAAATACCCCAGAATGCTAGAGTTCTAAAGTCTCGTGCTCTAGACATTATTCCCCCTTGGCTTCTAGCTCCTTCAATTGTGTCCCTTTTTAGCACTTTAGTTCTCTTCTAGTTTTTTTTCTTTCAAATTTGCTGTAGGCTGAAAAAACAAGTAGCCATGAGAATTGGCTTCCACTAAGTGTAAGGTCCCATGTGGTCTGAGCCTCGAGTATTTTCTGTGATTAAAATACAAAAACTCACTGGACCTGCTGCATTGAATGTTCAGGGGGAAATACGCTTATTTCAGTGTTCCCCAGGTACCCTAGTGACATTGGGGAATATGATCTCCAGATGTGGGAATAAGAAGAGAGAACTTTCATTCATAAGGTTCTACGAGAGGCACTTTAAAGACGTTGTCTCACTGAACCTTCACAATCCTTTGGTTTGTGAAAACCAAGACTCTGAGCTATTGTGATAGGTTAAGAGGTGTTGTCTAGTCTCCTTCTTTTTGAAGTTTTACTGGACATTGTGTCTCCCTGAATGAAAAGAATGTGACAGAGCAGATGTCCTGGAACTTCTAAGGCTAGGCTACATGAAGTCTTGTGGCTCTTGCATGGGTCCACTTGAATGCTCACTCTGGGAAAAGCCAGCTTCCTTATAAGGGATTCAGCTCTCCCAAGATTGACATGCTGGAGCTGTCAGCCATTGTTACAGTATTGTACAGCCTTAGCTGAGCCCAGCAGTTCAGCCGTCTCCCATATGGTGCCAGACTTACAGGACAAATCACGCTGGCCCCCCCAACAGCAGCCCATCCACCACCTGAACATCACTAAGGGACAGCCAACACCACACAGAGCTGAAGAAGCACCAGCTGTAGCCACTCAAAGTCCCGACCCACAAAATCACAAGATATAATAAAATGGCTGTTCTTTTAAGCCACTTGGTTTCAGTGTAGTGTTTTACACAACAATAGATAACCAAAAAAGACATTAAATAAATTGATTGGTTCCTTGAGCCAACTTGTGTTCAAATAAAGAGTCAACTCATTGTTTTAACATCAAGGCCTATAATTTCATTGTGCCTCCAGTGACAGTCTAGGATATTTAGATCTTGAAAGCATTTTTTATTTTAAATTTATTTTTTAATTGTTCTATTATAGTTGTCCCATTCCCCCCCCCCATTTCTCTCCCCTGTCCCACCCAACCCTGTTCTCCCACAGTCAATCCCTGCCCTGTTCTTCACATCCATGGGTCATTTATACTAGTTGCTTGTTAAAACCATCTTTTATCAAACCATTTTTTATTTTATTCTTTTATAGTTGTCCCAATTTTCCCTCCTTGTCCTCTTCTGCCCACTCCACCCCCCACTCCCACAGTCAATTCCCACACCGTTGTCCGTGTCTGTGGGTCATTCATACATGTTCTTCGACTAGTCCCTTTCCCTTCTTTCCAACGTCATCTCCCTTTCCTCTCCCCTCTGGTCACTTTCAGTCTGTTCCATTGTTCCATGCCTGTGGTTCTATTCTGTTTGTTAGTTTATTTTGTTCATTAGATTCCTCTTGTCTTTTGCCACCTTGCTTATTTCGCTTAGCATAATATTCTCCAGTTCCATCCATGTTGTCGCAAATGGCAGGATTTCCTTCTTTCTCTCTGCTGCACAGTACTCCATTGTGTAAATGCACCACAGTTTTTTGATCCACTCATCTACTGATGGGCTCTTGGCTGTTTCCAGCACTTAGCTATTGTAAACAGTGCTGCTATGAACGTAGGGGTGTGTAGGTATTTTTGAACTGGTGTTTTGGGATTTCTAGGGTATAATCCCAGCAGTGGAATCACTGGATCAAAAGAGTTTCATTTTTAGTTTTTTGAAATTCCATACTGTTTTCCACAGTGACTGCACCAGTCTGCATTCCCACCAACAGTGCAGTAGGGTCTCCTTTTCTCCACCTCAAAGCATTTTTTAAATAGACAAAATATAAGTCTCTTTATTATTTTAATAGTTTATTTTATATAAAAGATTACAGCTTAAAAATATTTCACTTTCTCATAATTTACTTAATTCTTATAACCATCCATTAAAACAAACACTGTTATTTCTATTTTATAAAGGAAGAGGCAACAAATAAAACTTACCTCTTCCAATCTAGGTTTTCTGACTCCAAAATGTAAACTCTCGCATTAAATTAAAATATTTTTTATCTATTCCATACTTAGTCCTTTATAGTGTAATTTTTAAAGACAAAATAATCTATCTTAAGTTTGTATTCCAGGGGAAGACTTAGTGTTATTGCTATCTTCATGCCAAAATAAAACTTCAGGATGAGAAAGCAGAAAGTTATGCCAAACAAATTAATATTGTTACTTTCAGTTCCAATTCTTACTTTAAGTTTTATAGTACCTCATTTACCAAAGTTGCTTCTTCCTCCCTGCACTAAATAGTTCCATTTTGCTACTCAGCAGAGAAATCCAGAAAGTGTTTCTATCAGCAAAATGTTCATTAGCGTCCTAAAATGTTAAAGTGATGTAGCTGATGGCAGTGGGCATTGATATTAAGTTCCATCCTTTACAATTAAAACATTATGTTTCTCTTCCTGGTAATTCTTTTAGACCCTAGCTCCTCTCTCATGTTCATTTTTTATGACTGGCCCTGCTTGTCTAAAAACCATGAAATCAATCAATGAGCTAGACAATTATAAAGAGCAACAGGTATTTCTTTAAAGTTTCACACTCTACCTTTCACTATTTTCAGTGATTTAAAAAGAAATAAATAAATAACAACCCTTATTAAAGTTATCATTAATTGCTTTAAAGCTTTTTTCAAAATTGAGCAAAAGAATATGTTCTAAATAAACCAGAATAAAAAATAAGCTTTTATTTGCACTTTTCTTTCAAACAGATGTCAGAATAGATGTTGCCTATTGGCTCCTCAAGTCCTGCTTTATGACACTGATGTAACAAACAAGTATATTTAGTTTTCTTGTAGTTAAAATCTGTCCAAAACTTACAAACATACAGTGTGCAGTCCTTGGTAGTAACTTACTGTGAAGACAAATATAGAAAATATTTAAGTAAAAGAACATAAGGCAGAATTTTTAAATGGTAAAAGGAAGTGCTGGGTATTACCTGTGTGATTGACAAGGATGAAAACCCAGAAGTTGTAAAGAATAATCTCCCTAGAAGTGAAATTCTACCCTATGGGTATAGATCAGGGAAATGAGGGCAGACATGAAATGCAAGCTGAAAAGCAGCTATCTGTCCCCTGTGATGTTGAGCTTACATGCAAACATCTTTTGAACCTGGCAAGATCTGCTGAATTATTATATAACATTCATTAGTATCAATTCTTGGACTTGAGTAATCAACAGTTAGTCATCTTTGATTGTAAATTTTCTCTTTAAATTTTCCTTTTTTATCTCTATTAAGTTTTGGACTGTTTCATCTGCCTCAATCCAATATATACTTTTCAAAACCAATTTGGATCATAACCAAGCAAATATAGATTTCATTATGTAAACCAAATGTGTATTTATTTCATTTTTCAAAGTGCTACATGATAATTTAATTAATGAGCCTTACCCTGGATGAGAAACTTTCTTATATACTCACAAGTACAGGCATCAGCAAAAACAAAACAAACAAAAAAAAAAAAAACGAAGGAAAGAAAAAATGAAAAGAAAAAAATTGTAGCTGCAGGCTTCACTTATGTTTCTGTTTTTCATTATTGACATATTTTTGATTGTTATGATAATGTACTTTAAATGCCAGTGAGACATCTTTTTTTCACTACAAAATATTCAAATATCTACCTTCCAGCTCACTACACATTTAGTACTTTAAAAATCCTAAAATGACTAAAGGGAGAGGAATAGAAAAATAGAAAAAAAATGGATGAAGGAATTAAATTAACACATCATAGAGGTTCTAATTAAGAAAAACGAACACTCTTAAAACTAGAATAAAGACTGTATTGTTTTAAACACTCACTCTCTCAATAGATAGATGATAGATAGATAGATAGATAGATAGATAGATAGATAGATAGATAGATAGATAGATAGACAGATACCTGGTCCAGTGCCTAAATTTACTACTGAATAAACCTAGGTCTTAAACACTTACCTATTTGCCTGAAGTCGGTAAAAACCTTGAAACCACTATCTCTATATAAGATGGAATTCCCAAAACAGAATTTCTCAAATACGGTGTCTAGGTACCGTCACAGATAATTTATATGTAGACATACTCAGAAAGCTTTGGAAAAATCTTAATAAAGTTCTGGTTGACTCTTTCCAGTTTGTTTCATTTTACTATTTTGGTGCACATCAAAGCAATACATGCCCAAGATTAAAATGTTCACACATCTTTATGTTGGTCATTTTTTTTTAATCATTTATTTATCTGTTTGTTTGTTTGTTTTTAGAGAGAGGGGAAAGGAGAAAGAGAGGGAGAGAAACACCACTGTGTGGTTGCCTCTCACTTGTGCCCCCAACTGGGGACCTGACATGCAACCTAGTCATGTGCCCTGACTGGGAATCGAACCAGCGACACTTGGCTCTCAGGCCGACATTCAATCCACTGAGCCACAGCAGCCAGGGCCTCCAAGATTAAAATGTTATGTAATTTATATCCAACTTCTACGCACCCAACTCCATTCCTCCAGAGAGTCAGCACATTCAAACTGGTTCTATTAGCAGTTTTTCAGGTATACTTGTACCTTTAAAAAATATGCTAATATTTATGTATCAACACTAGACATTGTATATTGAATTCCTACTATATAAGAAAATGTTTTAGTTCTGTTACAAACCAAACACCCACCATCTGCTTCCTTCCATGCCCTATGCCAATGCCTTGGTATAGTTATATTTTTAATTTTAGTTTCTCTATTATATTTATGTTCTTCTCTTATTTACTCCACAAACCACATGTAGTCTATCGTCACTTTATACTTACGACAATATCACCCCTGTCCATTCCCTCGCTTCTGCTTGCCTTCCACCTTCAACTTCTATTATCTGCACTCTTACTTCCTAAAGTTGCACATTTCATTCATAGTTCATTCAATATGCTGGACATGAAAAAACAGCCTTCACATTATTCATACTACAGAAACGTTTTCACTTAAATTTACACAGAACATTATTATTAGTGTTTTTCTTATACAATTAATTCTTTTAACTTTTCCTAGAATCTCTAATTGTTGTTATTTTTTCTGTCATACTCCACCTTTGCCATGTCCTTAGGTTGAGCCACGCTCTACCATACTACTGGAGCTATGCAAAACATGTTTTTATTTGGCTATCTTCTAGAGAACTTCATTCCCTACGCCAATCAAGTAAAACTTATTCTAGTCCTGCTTCATTGAAATCATGTGGGGATTTCATGCCACTGTTCTTCAGAGTGTTACTGAGCAGCAATGGGGGCCTTATTCATGGGGTGCCTTGGTGTATGACCCAACAATTAATGTTGAGAGAAACAGGTCTTTATTTGTAATATTCCAACCTGGGGTGGGGGTTGTGAACACTCCTGCTCAGAGCCCTGTTTTCCCATGAGACCCAGCACTTCCCTTGCTCCCCAAAAGGCTATAAGCCAACCCCAATCCAATAGTTCACTATTCCTTATCTGTCAACCATCTCCTTCAGGATCTGGGGTAGGTCGTCATCAGCCTCCATATAATAGTCCAGGAAAGCATGTACCCTGTTACACCAGATCATGGTGAAGTCTCGGAGAACCACAAGGCCTGAGCGTGTCCTCTCTGCATGTCCCAAGTTCCAAGAGCCCAGATAGAGTCTGGGTCTGCAAGGCAGAGTCCTTGGTGGCTTCAGAATTAGCTGTAGCGGGCATGATCAAAGCAGCAGCGTGCTTGCTTTCTTCCTAGCCCAGGCCGTATGGCTGGATCCTAACTGCAAACTGCATAGCTGCTTCTTCTTGTGTGGCTGGTACAACCTGCTCCTCCACCATGATCCTCTAACGTGTTCCTTCCATTGTGCTTCTTCTCATGGCAGACGGTGGGGCCCTTCTTTCCTTTCAAGTAGCATGGCTTCCTTCTTTCACATCAGACTTCATGGCAGACTGGTAGGGTCCCACTGCAGTCTTTCAAGCTGTATTATCCTGTGTGCAAAGTGGATGCCACCTTTTGTTTAAATCCTAACTGTGGCCTGTGATGCAGTGGGTAAGGTGACCAATTATGACTCCCCTCATGAACCCCATACAGGCCCCGTGAGCTCTCCACCACCACTCTATGGTCAAAGTCCCTCGATCTCCCAGGCACCAGGCAGTGACCACAACTGTCTGTATAACTAAGAAACTAGCTACCAGCCATAGATATGCATAGATATTAAAAGCTGTATTATTTCCTTCCCCTATCTTACAAACCATGGGCTGTAGGAACTTTGTGGACCCCTGTTACAAGAATTGGATCTGAATTAAAGTCCTGGGTTTCATGCATCCTTTAATAGTTTATTCCCTTATT
Organism: Furipterus horrens; assembly: GCF_987537825.1. Lineage (NCBI taxonomy): Eukaryota > Metazoa > Chordata > Mammalia > Chiroptera > Furipteridae > Furipterus > Furipterus horrens. Next base: position 18,444,213 of record NW_028327171.1, read on the forward strand.
TTATTTAAGCACATCCCCAAGTAACTATCAAAGAAGTGGTGTGGAGAAGTAAGTTTTATGAATTGCATGAGATATATGTACATTTGCTTAATAGTTTGATGAGAACAGATGTTTTTGGTTAAAAATTTTTGCCAGGTCTGTACCATATCACCTATGTGACCAAAGGCAAGTTATCTAACATTTTGAGCCATCATTTCTTGAGTTGTGGGAAACGTTATTTATCTCACAAGGCTCTTTGAGAATAAAATGACACAATATTCACAAGGTTCCTGATACATAGAAGGGACATAATAAATACAGCAAAACAACATGGAGCCAGTAACGTATGGTGAAGAAGAGTGAAAAAGGCATGATGATTTTTGTTATATGAATAAGATTATCTCATCTTTGAGAAACTCGTTGTTAGATAAGAATATTGACTGAAAAAAACATAAGCATATTCTTTGCCCCTTTTTAAATTTTTTTTAATTGAATTGTTTGTCTTCCTGGTGTTGAATTGTATGAGTTCTTCATATATTTTGGAGATTAAACCTTTGCCCAATATGTCATTGGTAAATATGTTTTCCCATATGGTTGGTTCCTTTTTTATTTTGATGACATTTTCTTTAGCCGTGCAGAAGCTTTTTAGTTTGATACAGCCCCATTTGTTCATTCTTTCCTTTATTTCCCTTGCCCTAGGAGATATATCAGTGAAAATATTGCTATGTGAGATATCTGAAATTTTACTGCCTATATTTTCCTCTAGGACTTTTATGGTGTCATGGCTTACATGTAAGTCTTTTATCCATCTTGAGTTTATTCTGGTGTCTGGTGTAAGTTGGTGGTCTAGTTTCATTTTTTTTGCATGTCTCTGTACAATTCTCCCAGCACTATTATTGAAGATGCTATTTTTATCCATTGAATGCTCCTACAGCCTTTGTCAAATAATAATTGACCATAGAGACATGGGTTTATTTCTGGGCTCTCTATTCTGTTCCATTGATTGATATATCTGTTCTTATGCCAGAACAATCCAATTAAAAAGTGGGCAAAGGAACTGAAGAGACACTTCTCCAAGGAGGATATATAGAGGGCCCATAGACATATGAAAAGATGCTCAAAATCATTAACCATGAGGGAGATGCAAATTAAAAGCACAATGAGATATCACCTCACACCAGTCAGAATGGCCATCATTAACAAATCAACAAACAAAAAGTGCTGGTGAGGATGTGGAGAAAAGGGAACCCTTGTGCACCATTGGTGGGAATGCAGACTGGTGCAGCCACTGTGGAAAACAGAATAAAATTTCCTCAAAAAAACTAAAACTGGAACTTCCTTTTGATCTAGTGATTCCACTGCTAGGATTATACCCAAAGAATCCTGAAACCCCAATTCAAAAGAACCTAGCACCCTTATGTTCATAGCAGCGTTTACAATAGTCAAGTGCTAGAAACAACATACATGTCCATCAGTAAATGAATGGATCAAAAAACTGTGGTACATTTACACAATGGAATACTACACAGCAGAAATATAGAAGGAACTCCTATCTTTTGCAACAGCATGGATGGAACTGGAGAGTATTATGCTAAGTGAAATAAACCAGGCAGCGAAAGACAAATACCATATGATCTCACCTATAAGAAAGACCTAATGAACAAAAAAATGAGCAAAATAGAATCAGAGGCATGGAAACAAGGAACAGACTGTCAGTGACCAGAGGGGTAGGGGAAGGAGAGAAACGGGGAAAGAAAGGGAAGAGACTAGTCAACGGACATGACCCATGGACAGGGACAACAGGGTGGGGATTGAATGTGGGAGCAGGGTGGGTGGCTGGGGCAGTGGAGAGCAACAGGGGAAAATTTGGGACAACTATAATAGAACAACAATAAAATTTTAAAAACATAAGCAGAAAAAGGAGGAATTCTAGCTATGAGAACAGAAAAGTTATTAATAATTCAAAAGTCTTTGAAGTATTTCAATCATAACAAGACTTGAATACTCATTATTTAATAGATTTAAATCTAGAAGCTATCTATGTATGAAGTAATTTAATACTCACAACCACTCTGTAAGGTAAATATTATATCTCTAATACAACTAAGGAAGCCTACGCACAGAAAGACTAAGCCAGTTATCCAGAGAGAGACAGGCAGCAGGCAAATGGCAAAGGCAAGATTAGACACCCAACTAGTCTGACTCCAGAGTTCATACTCCTAATTACACACTGTACTGTGATTACTTTTAAACATCTCCTCCTTTTTCCAGGCCCTTCTGAATAACATTTGGCAAAATGCATTCCTGGTGGGGGTAGGGAAAGGAGGGGAAGATGACCATAGATGATGGCAATGAAGCGAACACAGAGATCATGTACAGATGATCATGGGCACAAATGAAAGAGGGCCTGCTGGAAGGCACAACATGAGAAGGACCAATGTGAGGCAGTGTGATCAGTAGCAATCACCACCACCACTATCATTATCGTCAACATCATTATCCTCCTCACAGCTGCTACTGATTAAATACCTGGTACCATTTTTCCATTTGTTCTTATCTACAAACAATAAACCGCATCTTTAAAATATAATGAAACTGAACCCTTACTGGTGCAGCTCAGTTGACTGGGCACATCCCACAAAGTGAAAGGTCAATGGTTAAATTCCTGGTCAGGGCACATACCTGGGTTGCTGCGAGTCAGACCCAATCAGGGAGATAACTGATCGATGTTTCTCTCTCACATCAACATTTCTCTCCCTCTCTTTCTCCTTCCCTTCTCCACTCTCTTAAAAATAAATAAAATCTTTAAAAATAATAATAATAATAATAATAATAATAATAATAAAACTGAGACCCAAGAAAGTTAATTAAGTATCTTTCGCAAGTTCCCACACATAGTAATGGGTGGGATGAGAGACCAAGACAAATGAGCTTCACTTTATAGTTTGGGTCATGGTCCTACTGGCTTGTATGGTAAACATAAGGAGAGGGAGTTCTTGGAATTTGTTTTGAAACTTCTGGAGCAATCGTAATTTGTTCTCTTGCTAGAATTACTGTACTGTAATATTTTCTGCCTAAAACCACAGACATGAGTATTATGGGTTTTCAGAGCGGGTGTCAACCCGGAAGACATGAGCATGGAGAGAAGGGCATTCTTCCAATCCTGTGGCTGAGAACTATGTAGTTACAACTACAGACTCAATTTCCTGCCTTTTTTGTGTAAATATATGGTAAATGTCTAAGTCTGTTTAAGCTCCCACAATAAATACCACAGACTGGGTCATGTATAAACAACAGAAATGCATTTCTCACAGTTCTAGAGCCTGTAAAGTCCAAGAGCAAGTCTATGTCAGATTTGGCTTCTGATGAAAGCCAGATTCCTAGTTGATAGACAGCTGTCTTTTTAGTATGTCTTTATGTGTACATGACAAGAAGGATAAGAAAGCTCTTTGAGGCCTCATTCATTAAAGTTCTGCCTTCATGAAGAAATTACCTCCCCAACTCCACACCTCCAAATAGCATCACATTGGGAATCATGTTTAAACACAGGAATTTTGGAATGACTCAAACATTCAGTCTATGCCAGTAGAAGTTGTCATTTTGAATGGGAAGCAGGTCTGAATATAAGTTTACAAACTCATATAGGCAAGGAAGAATTCTTAATTTTTCAAATTTAATCAATTTAGTGCCCACTTTTCTTTGGGGTTCCATATAGGTTTGAGGAGTTGAGATGTAGTCATACCTCTACATCTCAGATGTGACCCTGGCACAGACAACCTCCATCACATCTGGTCCCCAATCCCTGGTCCCTGCAGATGCATAAACTCTCCATTCTTTCTATAAAGCTCCTCAAGTCTCTCTCCTCCTCTTACTCCCTTGTCACCATCAACAATATTTTTTATCTACACTTTTAATAGTAATTCCTCCTGTGAATCATCATGGAGATGTTTATATCCTTTCCTTGGCCAAGAGTAGATTAAATTTTCTCTACATTATTTTCTTTCCTTAGGCAACAAACAGAAAACTCTAATAATGGAATGAATGCAGAAGAAACAAAGAAAGAAGAAAATTTCAGGAGAAATTTTGAATAGTATTTCAAAAAGTACATGCTACCATAAGTTAGGTGTATTCTTCTCCTCCTTGAGTGCTTGAATCAATTAGTCAAGTGAAATTTTAAAAAAAAATTTTAAAGCACAAGGGAAAACACAGCACATTTATCTATTTAAATCTCACCTACTAAGAAATAAATACAGCAATGTCTCCACATGTACATATTATCTCATACATATTCCTACTTTATCTTCAAAAGAAACTTACATAAAGGCGACATAACATTCCTCAGAATATCAAACACCAGCAAGACATAAAAATTCAACTTAAAAATCCTTAAAGATTGCTCCAATATTAAAATGATTACTGCTTAAAATCTACAATATTAAGGTTTGCTCATGGGGCTAGTGGTGTGTCTAAGTTGGAAGTTATTTAGCAATTATATTTCAGTGTTCTGACAGCCAGGTCAGATTTCTTTCTAGAAATGATTCTATAAAGAATGACTTGCGAATAAGAGTTTTCTTATCACTCAATCATTTGGAGAGAGTGGCTATTTCCTATATAATCAATTCCATCAGCCATTATGCTGGTCAATAGCTCAGCAATTCATTCAGCAATAATCTGTTAAATTCATTTGTCTCAGGAACTGAAATAATCAAAGTATTCTTTTCAACATTTAAGTTCATACATGAGACTAACTCCATATCTGAGTGGTGTAAAATTAAAATTTTGTCATAAGAAAAAAAATGAACTTCTATTCCAAACTAAATACAATGAAATTTATTTTAACTTCTTATACTATAAGGTTATCACTTTAATAAGTTACATCAAGATAAATATAATTTACATACAATATGCAAATAATACAGTATATGATATATTAATATTATATGAATGAACTGAAAAATCAAATAAAAATGGCAATTCACTGATAAACATATTTGAGGGTGTCTGAGTTTAGGAAGTAAACCAAGTAAAATATAGTCTTAGGAAAAATTAGTTTTTTCATCCTTAGCCATTTTTCCCTCCCTAAAAAATATAAATATTTAGAAAGAAATGAGTTAAAATTTCAATATAAGTATTATACTTTTTAATTTACATAAATACTGCTGCTTGAATAATCATTAGAACTTGTGGAGTAAAAAGATAAAGCAAATGGAAATATTTTTCTGGTTTAAGGTAAATAATTTAGAGGAGACAAATCATAGAATCTTACTGAAAGTTTACATCAATTTACCATAATCACTGGAAGTACAAAAAGGCATCATGCTTTGCCATATATTACTGATGCAAGAGATGAATGATGATTACAATAATCACTCAAGAATACTTTAATTGATGCATTTATTAAGATAAAACTTCAACCTGAAACTAATTGAAAATGCAACCAGATTCACCTGCTTCTAAATTTTTTATTCACCTTATGGATATCATTTTTTAAATTGATTAGTTGGCATTACTCTGAAATTTTCACTTTATTTTTACTTTAAAAACCTTTATGTGAGCACTAATCTTATATTCCAGGTCAAAGTCACTAATGTTTCATCTCTCTCAAAAGTTTTCCAATGTAGTGACATTAATAATAGCTACTTCATTATCATCACAGACTAAAGTCACAGTAACTGGGATAAGTGTCACAAGGCTGCATTGTGATACTTTATAATGGTTCCTGTCCCCTGAGTAATTCCTTATCTCATGTTATTGTTACTGAAGGGATTATACACTCATAAAAACTCTTCCTAAGGTTTAGCCTTTATATATTAATACATAATCTTTAATAGCAAATGAGACATCAAAATATATAGAGATACCAACATTTTTCAAATGCTATTATAATGAACTCCAATATAACATGGTTTGAGATCACAAAAGACTATTAAATGTGGAAATAAAACTTTTATAGGTAAGAGGCTCTCCACTCCTGCGGGAGGTGGCGTGTTTTGACTCTTCCTACATGAAGCCTGTAGAATTCCATTTGCAAGGCTATATTCACACAATTGTCTGAAGAGTCAATAAAACAAAATTTTGACGTGTGGATTTTTATTCGTTCCTGTTTTTTTACCTTAACTATACATTTATTTTATTCTTTAAAGAATATCTGCAGAATTATTCCTAGGCATACACAAAATTGGGACCATACTTTCTAGTTTTAAATATGTTGTCACTTAAGTAACTTACAACCATCAAAATTCCAATTTTATTGAAGTTCTTCCATTCAGCGTCAATTCTAACTTTTTTTACTTGTTTTATTTTCAATTACAGTTTACATTCAGTATTACTGTGTATTAGTTTTTGGTGCACAACATAGAGGCTGGACAATGTGGTCCCCCAATATTTCAGTTACCCACTTGGCAGCATACATAGTTATTAGAATATTATTGGCCATATCCCTTATGCTATAATTTCCATCCCTGTGACCTAACACTCTCTCAGTTCATTTTTGCTAGAGCCTTTCTCTCGGATCCCCACCTGAAGTCTGAAGCTCTTGCACTTCATAACGCCAACTCTTTTAAAATAAGAAGAGTAGGAGGTGGAAATGGCTTCATCCATCTAACTGCCATGTCTGTCCTGAAAAAGATTTACCATAATTTCAGATGACAAACTGTAAGTGTGTCATTTAATGGTCATTGCTAAGCACACTGTGACAGAAATTACATTGAAGCCATAGTAAAGTTTCTAATTAATTAGAGGACTTTTTTAAAGTTGCTTTTCAATCAGCATTACATATATTTCATCATGTTTTTGCTGATTTACTGTTAGTGTTTTGAGAAGTAGAAACTTTAAGGTCTGCTAGCAGCTGAATACTCAGTCACATAGTTCTGCAATTCAGTTAAACCATTTTTGAAATAGGTTTGTGTAAACAGGTTGCTAGATACTTACTTTTATGACAGAACTAAATGAACTTTATTTGTAAAACCCATAACAAAGTTTTTACCACATGTTTACCAGCAGAGTAGAGATATTATAGACAAAAGTAAGATTTATATTTGAAGACAGTTGTGATGTATGTAATATGTATCGGTGAAATTTTGGACTTTAAATATTATACAAAATACAGGTATGCATGGTTTATTAGTAAGTAAAATATAAATATGTATTTCAAAGATAAGGTCTCTGCCCATTCTTTACTTCTTGAGAAATCCATCCACACCTCAAAGTTTAGGAAACAGAAAATGCGGTAAGTTATCACTAATACAGGGAGTTACTAAAGAGTTTTGAGCCAGAAATAAAATAGTTACATTTCCAATAAGATCATTCAGGCAACCATGTAAAGGTTGGAACTGATGGGGTGATCCCAGAGGCAAACAAACCAATTAAGGAGCTGTAGTTCCAGTCCAGAGTAGGATGTTGAGGGCTTGAACAAAAACGGAGGTGGGGAAGAGAAGTTACAATTGGGAAAAAAAATTAAGAAAAACCCTCAGGACTTTAATGACTTATTATAGAGTAGGGGAGGGCGAGTCAAATAATAGCTGCAATTTTACTAGTTTAGAATAATAAATAAAGCTTGGTGGCATTTACTAAACTGAGAAATGCAAAATGAGAATATAATTGGGGTAAAGACAAAGGTTCTATTTGAGACATAACATCCAAGTTGCCGTGACTAGAGCTTAAAGAGAGTGTATTTTAGAGGTCAGTGAGGTGCAAATGGTGTTTGAAGTCATGGGGGGAGCTGAGGCCATTCAATAGGAGCACACAGATGTAGGTGGAGGGCCCGGGACACATTTCTGGGTTTGGGAGACAGTCCTTCATGGGTCTCTGGGGTTTTTGCATATCTTGACAACAGAAGTACTGATGGCCTTTGTTCTGGACTATCTTTTCAAATGTGTTTGTACAAGCAATGACCTTAGAAGATGGCATTAGTGTCTCTCCCTCCAGAGCATGAGGAGGTTTGGTTACTGTCCAGTATAAGGTAATGTGTTTCTGCAGGGCACAAGTCAGACAGACTTACAGACTGTCACAACATGTTTGGTTTCTAAGCCCAGGGCCCCTCTTCTATAACAAAATTCACTGAGAGTTTGTGTCACCCTGTGGGAATTAGAGCTCACAGAATCATGCCAATGCTGATTCATTAGCCATTGTTAATGTCACGAGTAAAAAGATCCTTGAATCTGTCCCAAGAGTTGCATGAAACTGTAGCAGGTTAACTGGCAAGGAAAAATATTACACACTTCATAGTCCTTGACACCCGGAAAACCTCAACATTTAAGGGTTAAAATGAAAGAAATTATCTCATGATATTGAAAAGGGCCAGCCAATGAGGCAGAAAGAAATGGGGCTTCATAACTCAGAAAAGAAATTTCAAGAAGGAAATTTTTAACAGAATATGTCAAGTGAGAGGAGAACTTCAAAAGATCAATTCAATTTGGTTACATCAACAAGAACACTTTCAAGGTGAGACAGGGTACAAGAATGAGGTCCACTTGGACAGTAGTAAAGTTCAAGGAGCTATATGGTGAGAACAGACTGAAACATCTAAAGAAGTTTGGTCTCAAATAAAGGTTTGGTCATTAAGAGAAGTATAAACATTTGGGACTATAGTTTGAGGCAAAGGCAAGATTAATAAAAAGGACTTTTGTTATGTGTAGTTTTTTTGTTGTTTTTTTAATGAGAGAAAAAAAAAAACATTAAAATAAAACAGAAACCCCAGTATTTGGATTTTTTTAAAAAAGAGAAAAAAGAAAGATTAAAGATTGGGAGGAAGGAGAAATTAGAGCAAGAATTTAAATTAAGTGAATGCTTAAATGACCTCATATTTTTAAAATCTTCCCAGCAACTCTTTAGGCGTGGAGAAAGAAAAGTTGGAGAGTTCATCACAAGTGAGCTTTCTGGCTGTCTGTTGGCTAAGAATATGACAGGTAGAGCAAAAGAAGAAACTTGTACTAGCAATGCTTAGAAAACCTTATTAGAGATAATAAATTAAGTTTTATGATTCAGACAGCCAGCTTTCCCAGTTATGGAGTAAAACAAGCCAAGTCAAGACTGTTGCATGGCTTAAACAGAATTCTATTATCTCATAGTTTTGGAGGCTGGAAGTCCTGGATAAAGAAACAAGCAGGGTTGGCTCCTTCTGGGGCATAGGAGGGAGAATCTCTTCCATATTTTTCCATATTTTTCTCCTAGCTTCTTGTAGGAGTTTGCTGGCAAACTCTGGCATTCCACAACTTGCAGGAGCATCACCCTGATCTCTGTCTTTGTCTTCATAGGGTAGTCTCCTTACATGCATGTCTGTTCATCAAATTTCTTCTTTTTATAAAGATACCAGTCATATCCTATGACCTCATCTTAACTCAATTACATCTGCAAAGACCCTATGTCCAAATAAGGTCACATCCTGAAGTTAGGGCATTAGAATTTCAACATATCTTTTTGGAAGACACAATTCAACAAAGTTTACACTTACATTTCAAAGAAAAGTCTCCTCCTACTACCTCCGATATGTCTCTAAACTTCTTGAAGGACCCCTCTGCCAGCTGCAGCATCGGTCTTCAGATCGCTCAAGTCGCTATATACATTCGTACAAACACATAAATAAAAAAAGCCCCAAGCTCCATGGACCAGAGCTGAAGGGATGCACCTTTGTCCAGGGACAGCCTAGGCCCTGCTGAACTCACCCGGACAAGGGGCTGAGGGGCAGAGGACACTGAGGACAGCCCCAGCTGTGTTCCCCAGGCCATGACTTGAGTGGACAATGGGGAGGACCACTGTGCAAAACTGTAAACAGTACTTGGAGTAGCTGCTACTGCCAACCCCCGGTGGGGTCCACAGGCTTGGGGCTAGAGGCAGGTGGGGAACCGTTCTTCACTGTCGCTGCAGCTCCCACAGCAATCCTGGAGGGTGGGGGAGACACGGAGGGAGAGAGGCAGAGCGAGCGCTGTTAGCCAACACTGCCACCGCTGGATGGCCCTGCCAGGGCCAATGTGTGTTGAGGTATTACCTACAAGGAACCTCTGGTGCTGTGTGGCATGAAACATAGCTCACTAAGTATCTTCTATGTCCCTGTAATCGTTCACTAGGACTGCCACACAAATAACCACAGACTGGTTGACTTACACAACGGAAATTTATTTTCCCACAGTTCTTAAAGCCAGAGGTTCAAGACCAAGGTGTCAGTAGATTGCATGTCTCCTGAGGCCTCTCTTTGGTTTGCAAATGGCTACCCTCTTGCTATGTTTTCACAGGGGTATCTATCCGTACATGCACCTGGTATCTCTATTCCAAATTTCTTCTTCTTTTAAAGACACCAGTCAGATTGGATTAGTGTCCACCCTAATGACCTCATTTTATTTACCTCTTTAAACACCCTGTCTCTCTAAATAAGCTCACATTCTGAGCTACTGGAGGTTAGGGCTTCAACATATGAATTTGGAGAAGACATAATTCAGCCCATACAGCCCCCTAAGTAATATCGTCGTCATCGTCGTCGTCGTCGTCGTTGGCAGCCGTCCGTCTCGAGAGACGATGGTGTAGCTTCTTAAGAGTCTATCTGCACCGCCGAGAATGGTTGTGCAGTCCGACTCGGGAGTGACACGGTATCTGTCTCCTCCCGTGTTGAATCGACCTCTTACGATGACGCTGGAGTGTCCTCTCCAGCGAAGCTGAAGCTACAGAGCCCGGGCAGGGTGATATGGAGGGTCTGCTGTTGCCCATGCAGCAGACCCCCCCTCTCTTCGCAGCTGAAGGGTCCAAGGGAAAGACGGAGTCAATACAGCTTGGCTTCAGGTGCGCCGCAGGAGTTGCCGGTGTTGACTACAACGTCAAACCGCCTTAGGGACTCCGGCTCCGGATTTTCTGTCGGGGTTTACTCCCTTAGCCTTTCCCCTGAAGAGGTATGCCGCAAGGCAGCGGAGGTTTTTTGGAGTCAGAGTTTTCCTTCTCTCCTAAGTAATATACTTCCCAGAAAATATGGCAGCAAAAACCAAGCATGTTTCTATTTGGGTAAGAGCAGAGACATTTCTTCTACTCCCGACATGATTTTCTCTATCCCCATTCCAAGGTCCAGTCCACAAGTTGTTATGAGATCTCTTATTCATGGAGAGAAAGGAATGGGTTCTCACCAGTTATCAGTCCCCAGAGAAGGAAATTCAAATCTGTAGCATTATATGAGAAGGCACAATAGAGAAATAAAATATTTGAATATGAATTAAACAATAATGAGACATTCCCTTATTGTGATTTAAAAACCAGATACAAAACTATGTAATTAAGAGAAAGAAAGTTGCTAGAGTCCATCTTACAATTGAGCAATTTCTGGCCTGAAAAATCTTAGTTTACAGGAAAGGAAGAGTTACATGTTTATGAAATATGACTGGAAATGAAGTACATAGTTTCCTAGCTTTTTAATAATGTGAAATAAAATACATAACCTTATATTTCACAAGAAGAATTGTAATTTAGTAGCATAAATCATGAGTTGGGGACATAAAGAAAAAGAAATTCCAAATTTCCAGGTAAAGTTAACTCTAAGTCAGTTTCAGAGTCAGCAATCAGTACTAAAATCCTCCATAACCTCCCTAGAAAATTTGCTCTGGATTTACATAGTGGGTAGTCACTGAAATGTAACAGATAGTTGCCTTTCAAATTTTCCAATGAAACATAATTGAATTAGGTTACTCATGTAAAAATCACAATGCATCATTACCAGTTGTGAACTTCCTCCTTCCCAAATGTGCTATTACAGCATTCATGTTAAAAGTTTATTTTTAATGCATTTCTTAATACCCTCAAACAATCAACCAAAATGTCACTTGAGCTTTTCTTGCCAAGGAAAATGAAAGTACCATCATCTCTCACACTCTATCAACTGTGTCTCCAATATAGCATTTAGTGCATGCCCCAGAATGATAAATGATCACTCGCTTTGCTAAAACTCTGTTCTTCTCCTAAGCTTCTTTAAAAATGTTCATGTAATGACCATCTGCCTGGCTCTCTCCTCAGGCTTCGTCAGCAACTTGATTTGCAATCTCCAGGAGTGCCATGCTTTGGTTAGAATCCTTCACTTATTAAATAACACTCCACTCATCATCTTATCAGAAAAGAGATAACACTACTGACACAAATTTTTAAGTATCCAAATAACATATGGCATTCTTGATTCTCAAATATCCTTGAGTGAACTATGTGCATTATATATTAATCATCGAGGTTCATGTCTTTTGCATATTTGTTTATTCATTAAATTCACTCATTTATCATACAATAATTTGTTTAGTGTATGTTATGAGCCAAGTACTCTATTAGGACTTGAAGATACAAAGATAAAAGAGAAGGTCTATGTCCTCAGGAGGCTTACAATGCCTTTAATGCCTATTCCAACACAGAACTGATGACTGGGGGTTGACTACCAGAAGAATCTGCATGGGTGAATACATGCTTGTGTGCACATGCCCTTGTATTCAAAGAGCAAGATATGGTGAGATAACCATGATAGTCTCAGTGGGTACAAGCATCAGCCTTTTCCATGGACCTTATCCATAAAACCTATCCTCTTCGGTTGGTAGTGGCAACGACCATTTTCAGGAGCTTGAACTGTCTTTGATTCACAAATGGCCTTCATTCAGATAACGCACAACAATGGGAGAATTGCCCCCACCACAAATACAAATAATTTAAGCCATAATTCTATTTGTGTTCATAGCAATAATCTTATTTAGTCTGCTTTCATTTACTTTAGTTAACTATAAACAGCTCCTAAAATATTAATGAGGCAGACACTCCTTACAAATGTTTAATTCAGATTCATTTTTATTAACTTTATAAAAACCTATCAAATAACTGGTTTGAATCAGGCATTGTATTGGGCAACAAGAATAAGTTACTAAGCGAAAAATGACAAAGTTCAGCCTTCTTGCAGCTTTCATGGGAGAGATTGGAACTATTTAAGTATAACACAATTTAAAATAAATATCATTGCGATGAGTGCTAAAATAGAAAAACACTTACAAGGAACTTTGACCAGGATTGTAGGCCAATGGAATTCTTAGGAAAAGTAAAGATTGATCTACAATCTCAAGGAAGAACGAAGTATAAAGTGAAGAAGCACTTAAGTATAAGATGGGAAGATCTTCTATGAAAAGGGAATGACCTTTAATGAGAAGCAACTAATGACAAAAATCACACTGAAGAATAGCGTGAATAGATAGGAAGTAGGAGTGATAAATGTAAAAATAAAAAAGAAATTCAGAGAAAATGATGGATACCAGGCTACGCTTGGGCTTGAAGGCTTTGTTCAAAATTTTGGTCTTTATCCTAAGAACCATGAGAATCCATTAAGATTTTTTTTTAACTAAGTATTTGACTGAGATATGACTGACATACAAAAATCTGTTCAAATTAGTGTCTACAAATTCAAGAGTTTAGAGATAACTATACACCCATGATAACGTCACCACAATCAATGCCATAAGCATATGTATCACCTCCAAAAGTTTCCTCCTGGACTTTTTATTTAGTTACTTTTTCTCTGTGATAAGAACACTTAAGATCTATCTCTTAACAATTTTTTAAGTATAAGATATAGTATTGTTAACTGTAGACATTATGCTGTACTCATTCATCTTGCATAACTGAAACTTTGTACCTTTTGGCCAACACCTCCCTGTCGCTCCCAGACCCTGGCAACTATATTCTACTCTCTTCTTCCAGGAGTTTTATTATTTTAGATTATTCATATAAATGGGATGATGTAGTATTTGTTCTTCTGTCACTGGCTTATATCACTTAGCATAATGTCCGCTGGGTTCATCTGTATTGTCACAAATGGCAGGATTTCCAGAGACGGCTGCTTCTTCAAAGTGTTTTTATAAGTAATATTCTTTACATAATTCTTTGATCATATAAAAATTTTCTTTATATGTTTACAAATTGCAAATATCCTGAATATATTTTAATTCACTATTATTCAATCAAAACCTAAACTCTTCATAAAATTTTAATTTATTTTAAAATATTTGTGGCTATTTTTCCTTTTTTTTAAAGAGTATGAGCCTGGTGGGTTTCTTGCAAACACACCTATTTTTACCCCAAGGGCACATGATTGATTCTCTCTTAAATCAATTACTCTTTCCAGAGAAAAATCTGTGTACAAATAGGGATAGTCTACTTTAAATTAATTAATGTCATGCTGTTCATCTTCAATATATCTTCAGTAAATAAATGGAAGGAAGTCAGTAAAGTGTGGCAGTATGCTTACTGAATCTTAATTACAAAGTTCATTCTCCCATTGACATATCCTTCCAGCATTTTCTGCCATTTTCTCTGCATTTTTCTCTCTGAACTCTGAGTCAAACAGCAGTTCTTCTACATTGACTCTGTTTCTTTGCTCCTCAGGGATTCATGAATGATAAACACAGCTAGATTGTCAACGAAGGTCTAATCTGAAAACCATCTTTATCATTTCTCTTATAAATTTTTTGGACCCCTGATAATTCCATCTTCAGTTCTTCGAAGTGTTGTTGCAGTTCAGCCATCATTCTTGGAACTTTCATCAGACCAGTCATATCCTGATGTTTCTGTCACTCTTTTTTGAAGTTTTCTGAAATTGTATTGTAATTCCCTACATCAGACAATAGTAGTTTTTTTTAAATCAGAAGGAATTGTGGCTTTCTGTAGGAACTCATTTTTTTTCTTAATCTAAATATAAGGGGGTTTTTGCAGGAAAGTTAATATGCCAACCCCCAAACTTAGATCACGGTCTGGGCTGTTGCTTGTTATTTTCAAAAATTTATACTTTGTGTTTTTGGTAAGTTTTCTTTGTCAGCGACTCACAGTCTTTATCATTTTTACATCTGGTAATTCTAAAATTTTTATATTATTTCTCCTCCTCTCCTTCCTCCTGTTGCTCCAAGGCCAACTTCATTTGCTTTGTCTTCTATCAGGATTCAATCCAGGGATTATACAACAACAAATTGTGATATGACTTGTGCCATGAGTCTATATTCAATGACTTATTTTGATCATTATTTTCTGCTAAGCTCAATATTTTTATCATTTTCATTGTTTTAGATATTTGGCTAGCATAAACCCTGAGAGCCAATAAAAGAGAATTACTTTTAACCAGGGTTGTGTCAAATTTAGACATAGCATAGTTTAGTATCACAGTCAAAATCTATGTGTTTTAGATTTTTATATTTTCCCTGAAACCTACTTTAGCATTTATTCCCATCATCCTCCTCATTGCTGCCGCCAATACTATATTGTGAAAATCCTTTAGTTGGTTCTCCCTCTCTTTTTATCCCATTTACTTCTACAACTGCAATTGTTTGAGCTAAAGATCTCACTATTATTTGTATTTGATGGCTTAACATGTTTTGCTATAATTTCAGACATGAAGTTCTCAAAAAAATATTTCCCAAGCACCCTTCATCAAGAAACTACCAAAAAATATCTAAGAAGGAAAAAAGTATGGAAACAAGAACTTTAAAAAGTTGGGGGGCAGATAGTACAAGGACATCCCTAAGAAATGGGAAGGAATATCTCCAGATATCAATTATTCTTGCAGAAAGAGCAACCGTTCCATTTGGGAGAATGTGACACAATAGACAGAAAGAGAGCTATTATTACATCCTTATCACACTTATTTTTTAACTTTAGCACAGAATAATCAGATAATTATAATCCAGACCCTTTCGGCACTTGAATTGCCATGATTGTGCTCTCTAAAATTCCTACACTCCCACTATGTTCCACTACCAAGGAACAGCTAATTACTGGGAAAATGGCAAATATTAGTGGCTGACTTTCTAAACCATCCTAGTATCCAGCTTTACCTATGCATAACGTCCTGAGGCCAAATTAATAATGACATAGTCATAAGCCATTAAAAATGGGAAAATAGTTCTGGAGTATTTGCATTTGGTCTTAAATTTGATATTTTACAAGAACAACTCTGTTACACTACTGGTTGGTTTGGTTTTCACCTTTCTGATCTCTCTCTCTCTCTCTCTCTCTCTCTCTCTCTCTCTCTCTCTCTCAATGTTTATATATATATATAAAAATATTTTTTCATCACAGATATATATCATGTGATATGTATATCACATGTATGTGTGATAAGATATATATGCATGCTTTGATTGTGATATGTATTATCAATTATATAGCTTATATAATAAATTATACATATTTGTCAATATATACTATATTATCATATGATACGATATCGCATGTGTGTATATGTGTGATATGATGAATATACAGCTATAGAGAGAAAGAGATACACAGACAGAAGAGACAGAGATAATAGAGATATGTCTGTGATGAAAATGTGTAGCTATAAGTAGTTATCCTGGTACAGGCTGATATGGGGCTGCTTTCTTCTCTGTGCTTTTCAGCCCTTAAAATTGCAAAGCATTCTAGGACCTCCTGCATGATTCCTTACCTACTCGTTGTGTGTGTCACTCTATTTCTCTCAAGTGAAGCAGAAGAAAATTTACACAAAACAAATATTAGGAAATGGACAGGTGGATAGAGAAATAGACAGATTTAGATAAATAGATTTCCTCTTTTCCTCCAAACATATGCTGCTATTGACTTGCTTTTGTCAGATTACTTGAGAGTTTGATATAAGCAATGACCAAATGGAAGTTCAATTCTAAAACACTAATCTCATTTGCAGTGAAGTCACTGTAAAAATTTGGCCTTCCAGCCACCACAAATTAATTAGTGTCAGACCAGGTCAGTATTTTAATGGAAACCAAACAAAACTATTCTGGCTACTCTGGCTTTGGCGATTCTATAGGCATCAAAATGTCCTGTGAGGTCAGTACAGAACCGCAACATCCGAATTTCAATAAACAGTACTTTTATCAGCAGTGCCAACACCAATGAGGCAAAGACTGTATGATTCTTTGGCAAGAGAGAAAATATTTCCCCTTTCTTATTCCCCAAGTTGTATTTTATATCATTCCATCTTTTCCCTTGTATTACATTTAGCTGTTTGTAATAGTCTATATTCTGTTTCCTAAACTTTGGGGCAGAATTGTTCTGATGAAGCAAGCACATTTAACTCCTTCAGAGTGGGTTTCCTCTTGTGTTCATGATGATATACTGTGTTATTTCCATATCATGTACACAATCCATAAAGAGCTTGGGCTTGAAAACTGCTCTACCAACCACAAATATGAATATTAAATTAATTGAGACTCATGCAGAATGAGTAATGAGACATTTCATATACTCTGCCTACTTTCCTATTTCTTCGATGTTTGAAAACCTATTTAGACATGGATTTTAAAAATACATATATTTGTGGGGGTCTAAAACTTTCATTCCCTTAGCTTAAACTTGTCAACCAGAGCTATCCTACAGAAAAATCATGATAACACATTGCGTACGGGTAGCGAGAATTCTTGTCATTTCTAAAAGGCATTTAAATTCCCCAGTATGCAACGTGTTAACAAAATTAAAAGGGAATAATTTATTTCACATGTTTCATGGAGCACCTCTCAGAATATTGATGGAAGATGTTTCCCTCATTCAGGACAGTGGTGGCAGAAAGGTCTGATATGAGGGACAATTAGAACTGGAGTAAGTTGGGAAGATGAATCAATGTTCATCAAAACACACCACTATGTTTGAGTGAAAGCATATGGAGACACAATCCAACCTCCCTGGCAAATCTTTTTATATCTATGGCAAAAATTCCTAACAGAAATTAAGCGATTTCTTACCCAGTTAATGCTTCTAACAAAGTACAAATTTAGTTCTTTTATCAAAGGAATTGTCCAAGTATATTTTGTTATCTACCAAAAGAAAAGACCAGACTATAAAATGCAACATTGGGTTCTAACCCCAGTCCTTCTATTAACCAGCTGTGAGCTTGGCACATTTCATCTATTCGGAACTCAGTTTCATCTATAAAATAGAAATATTGGGGGAAAATTCTTAAGGTTTTTTTTTTTTTATAACACTCAATAAAATTAATCACTACTCTTAGAAAAGAAAAAAGAAAAAACCAGCTCAAATGCATGCCCTACTGATTATCACTATCCTTATGTGAGTAAATGAAGATTAACCTTTGGTATGTACAAATACCAAGATTTCTACGGATCTGTTTAGCAATGAACTTCTCCTGGTAAATCTCATTTTATTCTAGGGAAGAATTTAACCATGAAAACAAAATCCTTTCTACCAAACAAACTTTTAAAGAAGCTGAGAATGACAAAATAATCAGAGAGTTTTCCTACCTTTAAAATCATATTCAACTTTCTATCATATTTACCTACTATATAAGATGCTCTGTAAAACATGCTTTGGCTCTTAAGTCCACATTTGTTTGTCCACATTAGAGTCTAGGTCTTTTCTGGGAACTGTTTTTCATTATAAAGTATTTTCAAAATTAAGAAACATTTGAAAATAAGAAAAAGGCTTTGCTTATTAACTTATGGAAATGCAAGATCTTTTTAAGGCCCCAACAGTTTTGAGTAAGCCAAATAATTTATTTTCATCAGCAGCAAACTTTTTATCATCCTATCTTTCTGCCTAGAGCATTAAATATTTAAGAAACTGTTAACAGTGAGTCTTTACTAAATCACTAAACTCACTAAATCACTAACGCCAGAGAAGCCAAACATTTCTTAAAATCTCTGCCAGCTTTATAATTTGCAAACTCATGCTAAAAGCATTTTGTTTGGCACTTTTATTTAGGTTCTAGAATACTCACTCTCCTATCATGCTTCTAAAATCCAGCAGAACAGTCTCCAGTTTCAAATAACTTGACATTGCCCCTCCAAGACATCCTTAATAACAGCACCATCAAATTAAATAGGAACACAAAGATGAAACCCTTTCACTGAATCAGGTATTCATATCATGTATAAATTTCCAACATTTATTCATTTATTCTAATGTATAGGGGGGAAAAGACAAAGCTGTATCTAAGCCTGTAGTCAAAACTTAATTTAAAAGCAAGCTATTTAAGCTCACAGATATCATTTTAATTCTGGACCACTAGTCATCATTAATAAATGGATACATTTTTATTCCAACTTCAAATACTTTTCTTTTCTTTCTTTTTTTTTTCATGACATGTCCTACTTGAATAATGCTACAATCCTCCTGGAATAACCTAATAGTACTTCAAATTCAACATGAGCAAACATAAACTCTTACATCTCAACACCCTATCTTAACCTCACTCCCTGTTTAATATTTCCCCCACCCCCATCCAGTTTATGCACTAACATCTAGTTATAGCTGTTCAAACCTAGGGGTCATTCCTGGTCCTACTCTCTCCTTACTCTGTATATCCAACTTATATGCAAGTCCTGTCATTTCTACCCTTAAAATATGTCTTGGATCTCTCTGTTAATACTTCATTCATCTGCACTGGTACTACCTCCCTCCAACCCATCATAACCACTGCCCTGAACTACCTACCACCTTTAAATGGGTTCCCTGTGTCCACACCATCCCTTTCAATCCACATCACAGCAGCCACAGTGTGATGAGATTTTTAAAACAAATCCTCTCTTGCTTCAACATGTTCAAGACTTGATACTACAATTTATATAAAATCCAAACTCACTCCCAAGGCCTACAAGGCTGTACAAATCCGAACACCTGCCAACCAATCTCATTTCACAGCCCTTTGGTCACTAGGTTTTGACCACCCTGACCACCTTTTAGTTTTTTTAACACAGGCTCTCTCCCCTCAAAGAAAATGCTCTTCCATGGAGGTACTTGTTCTCAGGATCCCACCAAAACAAGTTTCCCACCGCTTCTTCCCTTACCCTCATCCTGTGGGTCTTCAAAACATCCACTTGTCATTGTCTTGGTAAAATTTATCATTGTGTTAAATAAGTAGCTGATTGTCTGTTTAACTCTTAACTGACTTTTCCTTCCAGTAAATTGTTAGCTCAATGAGGGCAGAGACCCCATCTCTACTGTATCTCCTGTGCCTAGCTCAGTACTAATGCCCAGTAGGAGCTCAACAAATATTGGTAGATGCATGAGTTGCACTGGCATTAAGGGTTAAATTGTGCCTCCTCAAAATTCATACGTTGAAATTCTAACCCCAAGCACCTCAGAATGTAACCATGTTAAGAGACGAGGGAGTGATTAAGTTAAAATGAAGGCAGTAGGGGGTACTAATCCAACATGACTGAGATCTTTATAAGAAGATGAAACTTAGACACACAAAAAAAGACACCAGGGATATGTTATTCAATAAATAAAAAATAATAAATTAAAGCTAAAAAAAAAAAAGACACTAGGAATGTGTGAACAAAGAGGAAAGAACATTTTAGGGCACAGCAAGAAGGTGGCCATCTGCCAGCCATATAGAGAGCCTTCAGAAGAAACCAAACCTTCTAGTGCTTTGATAATGGACTTCTAGCCTCCAGAACTGTGAGAAAACAAATTTCTGTTTTTTAAGACATCCCGAGTGTGGTACAGTATTCCCTCACTTATCACGACTATTATGTTCCAGACCACCACCACCCCACAAAGTAGGAACCTTATAATTATTCCACACTCTTAAACCTACGTAACTTTAACAACATATTTATACAGTACCAAAAAATCCTGCGATATAGCAAAAAATCCACGATAAATAATTAAGTATAATATTTTTTAAAATCCCACGATTCAGTGAGGCCGCGATGAGTGAACTGCTATATAGAGAGGGACTACTGTATATTGTTATGGCAGTTGTAGCAAACTAATACAACCGGATTTAAATGTAAACAGAAAAACAAATCACACTATATTCCTAACTAGTGTTATGTATCTGAAGTATACTTGATCTTGAATTCATAGTTATAACACTGCACAGTATGAATTCCAGATCTGTTCATTATCCAGTCAATTTGGTTAATAAAGAGAGACAAATTCTAAAATTTTCCACTTGGATTTAGCAAACTTCTAAAACTTTCCACAGTGATTTCTCAAACTTATTTATTTTCCTTTGCATAAATAACAACTTTGACTAATATCATGCTTCTATAACACATTCAGGTCTGCCTCATTCATTCAACTGTTGATAAAATTATTCAGATGTATTACCATCAGCCATTACTGAAGCTGAAGCTTATAGACTGCGCTCTGTTCATATTGCAAGGACAATGCAAGAACAATCTAAGTCATAAAAATTCTTTCCAAACAAAACAGTGATGTTACAGGAGATACTCATAACTGTGTTCAACTCGGTTTTCAAATTTAAAGTGACTAAACAAGAAAGTGTTCCTTAGTCTCGTGTGAAAATCATTGTAAGTTAATTTTTTCAAGCTTTGAAATCCTGGACATTAAAACAAATGTGTGGCCTATCTGCTTCTATAGGCCTAAAAATGGCTGTGGAGAGTGGGTTGCCTGTCCTGTCCTACAACCTTTCTATTTTAAAGATGAATATGAAACAGGGGTGTTACATATTGTAACTACTATAACGACTGGAAATGCAAAATGGAGCCAGAAAGATTTTTGGTCTGCAGTGTTATCAATATCTTAGTGTAGTTTTGATAATTATATTTACTCCTCATTTGAAAGCATTATTTCATCACTTGGCATGCCATTCAGTTTGAGGTTCAAAGAATATAAATAGATTTTGTGATAGATTTAATAAGTATATACTGAAATCTTGCCAAAAATTTTTCCCACAGGGCTTAATGGATTTCAGAATTGTTACTTTTCATTATTTTCCTTTGGTGCTTCATTTTTTCACTCTTATTATCTCCCATTTTACTTAAGTGCAGGATTTTATTAAATTCATGGATAGGAAAACAATATATCAAACAAGATGTAGCTATGAAAATTCATAGATCCTCATACCTATTTGGGGAAAAAAGATTTAAACTCTATTACTATTAAGAGAATCCAAGTAATTCCTCCTCTTTTTCTAAGGAGTTTCTAAGTCTGGCTTCTTTCACCAGATTGAACAGTTAGCAGTGTCAACTCCTGCCTCCATAAACAGCTTTCACAAAGTCAACTAATCCCACACTCTTCACAAGCACAGAACATAGTAGGTGTTCATCAAGTCCTGAACAGATAAGAAGAAAACGTGTAACATTTTCCTGCAGACTGTGAACATAATAGTCCCCTCCCCACCCCCCGACCCAAATTAAAACAGTGACAGAGTGGGTGGTCATATTCCTAAGACTGGTGGTTAGAGTTATGGAATTCATGTCATACTTTTTTTAATGGCATTTTGCTCTTGTCCTCCTACTCGAATTGTGTAGCCTCGTCAATTTTTGTCATGGTAACCTTCCATCAAGTGCTTTAGGTCAGACCAGGTGCCATGATGCCTAAATTGATAACGTTTCTCCAAATTTCTCTCTATAATACGTTTGCTTCTCCTGCTAAGAGATCAGCTACCCATACTCTTCATATACATAATGAAAATGAGTAAGCCTGATTCCAGCCAAAATGAGGCCAGAAGGACCACTATATGTGCCTTTCCAAGTATTACTGGTTTTATATTTACAACAAAGGTGAATATGGAAAGGGTCAGTGATGTGTTCTTCCCTGCTCTGATCAGAAAGGAGCTACACTGATATCTCCTGTCCAGGCTAAAATATTTTAAGCAATATAAAGTGATTAAATTAATATAAAAGTTAAGAGCCACAGAGGGACTGGAACATAATTTAATAGTTGAAAATATTCCACTTTAATATAAAATATAGATTCAAACTTTGAGAAGGAATACCATATTCAAAGCTATGGCCCTTAGGCCCTAAATCCTTCATTTTACATTAAATAATCTCTCTCTTACAATTATCACTGCCAGGACTCCTATATATCTTCTATCACTATGGCAACAAAGTAGTTCAGTTAATCTAATTAGGCAATATTCAATTACCTGTGTTAGGGGAAAAAAGATATACTTTTTCTTTCTGCCAGAGTCATTATTGATTAAGTGGAGAAGGGTTAGAAAGAGCCTCTATAAACCCAGATTTTCAAGCTTCTTGAGCCAAGATTAAAGTACAGTTTGGGCAAAAAGTTGATTCTTGCAATTCTTCTAGTTGGTGGATTGAGCACTCAAGCAAATCACCAAGTTCAGCAAATTGCTTACTTGGGAGGAATCACTTGCTATGTTGTAACACAAGCTAGCCCTAAACTTATGATTACACCATCTGACCTGTGAGTTGGTGTAGGAATATCAAATATGGAGACATGCAAATTAGTCTGGTTCTTGGAATCTTGCCCTTAAAGAACATTAGTCTCTCTAATAATAAATGAAGGCAAGAACTAATTACTGCAGTGACAGTAGTTGGGAAGTGATGTCCCCAAGAGATAAAATGGTTATCTTGTGAGAACTAAACTAAGAAAATCAAGTCATCATTAAAAGTTAAAGGACACATTCATTTTTTGATCAATATACAAGTACAATTAATCAGACTTTTAGCATACATTATCTCAACTAGTGTTGCCTAAATAACATTTCCACTTGGATTTTTAAACCTTAATTATGTTCCAAGGGACTCCTGATTTCCACTTTCTAAAGAAGGTATCTTTTCCTCTACCAGTGATTGCCATTTCTGTTCATTTGCTTGCAATAAAGTCTCAGAAGTCATCTTTGATCCATCAAGGGCTTTTACCAAGTTCTGTCATTGCTATCTCAAAATATATGTCAATCTGGCCCCTTCACTCCATCTCTAGGATATCCAGACTTGTCTGCGCCACCATCTCTCAGCCGGTCAATTACTTAGTCTTCCAAGTTTATCCTCTCTATCTTACAGCCCATTCTCCACCCTGTAGCTTAAATGGAGGCCAAGTTATATTCTAGATTAATACCATCCAGTGGGTTTCCATGACTCTTACAATAAAATCCCAGCTCCTTCCCATGGTCTACCCAATGCCTCAGAATTTGGCTTCTGGCTGCTTTTTTAATCCACTCTCAGTCCCTCCCACCCTCCACCCTTTCTAGTCTTCAAAAAATGCCAAATATATTAATTTCCTGAGGCTGCTAAAATGTATTACCACAAACCAGCTGGATTAAAACAATAGAAATTCATTCTCTCATAGTTTGGGGGGCCAGAAGCTCAAAATGAAGCCGTTCATAGGGCCATGCTTCCTCCAAAGGCTCTAGGGGATCCTCCAATGCCCCTTTCTAGCTTCTGGTGGTTCGAAGTATTGCTTGGTTTGTACTGGCTTAACTCCAAGCCTTGCCTCTGCCTTCACATAGTCTTCCCACTGTGTCTACATCTTCTCTTCTATCTGCTAAAGTACACTTAGGGCTGGGCTTGGGGTCCACTCAGTCAATCCAGGATAATCTCATCTCAAGATCCTTAACTTAACTACATCTGTAAAGACTTTTTCCAGATAAGGTCACAAGCATGGGCACATGTTTCTGGAGGCCACCATTCAACCCACAATACCAAGGATTTTTCATGATTAGGCCTTGGTAATTTATTCTCTATGAGGAGCACACTCCTTTCACAATTAAACTCATCATTCAGGTCTCACCTGAGATATTACACTTAGCCCCTCTCTGGCCATCCTACCCTAAACGGCCTCTCCTTCTTACTGACCCTCATTGTGCTATTTATTCTCATCATAGCATTCATCTAAATCTGGGAAGTTTGTCCTTTTACTTTAATTGTTGTTAGCCGTCTTTCATACTCTGATGAAATCTCTCTGAGAGCACAGAGCCTGTCTGTCTTACTCACTGCTGAGTCCCTGGCACCTAGCAAAGTGCCCAGCATGTAATAGCTGCTCAGTAAGTATTCATTGAATAATAAATTTAGCCCTCACAACAACTTCATGAAGTAGGATGAAATCAGTCATCTGCAGATGGTTTGGAGATAGGATCCTCAGAAGTAAAATCTAACTCGAACTAAGAGGACCAGGACATGACCTCAAAAACACATGACTGAGTTGATTTTGATATACTAAAAGATTGTTTAATCAATAACATTGAAATCTCTCTAAAAGAAAAAAGGTGTTTTTTCCTTTTCTATCAATAGAGAGCAGACAATCTGCCTGAAATCCAGAAAATGGGAAGCCCTAACACGGGAATAGTGGTGTGTTTCCAGAATGAAAAAGATTGCTCTCTTGAGGATCACCGTAAGTCAGGACTGGGACATAACTATGGGCCCGTTGCAAAATGAAAATGTCACCTGTTAAAAGAGCAGGAAAATGTGTCATTAATTGTACTAAAAAAAAAAAAAAATAGGTTTCCCTTTCTTCTCTCAATTTTCATGTGTTCTTACTATTTAATGTCTAAGTGAAAAATTAATATTTTAAATTATTAGCATAAGCCTTATTGCTTATCTTGTAATGTTGTGCAAATTTAATTTTAAATGCAAATATAAGAGCATTTAGCTCATGTTAAATCATCAAAATTACACAGTCCATATTTTGTAGCTTAAACATGCATATGTATTTCATTCTTACCAGAAATGTGAGATAGCACAAAATTACCTCAATTGTTTTTATTTCACTTCTTAATATTATACATGGACATTCTATCAACACTTTCTTGTTTCAGCTCACTGGTGCATAACCAAGGAGTGAAAAGCGAAGGCGTGATAGGTTGCACTTTTTCCTTCTGTATCATAAGTTTCAGCATAAGTGATTAGCTAACACATGGGAGTGACATGAGTAGGAAAGAATATAATAAGTCCCCTTGGTCATTTGTGTTTCTCTTAGCACTCTTGCCTTCTTTCTGCGTTCTAAGCAAGTTCTGGTTCGAATAGAAAGCATGGCCTCTTGGGTTGTCAACGCCCTGCTTACTCAGTACAAGTAACAAGCTTTGAGTCTCTCGGAACTCTGAAACATCATGGAATTCTGCGCTCCTGGAGCATCTTGAATGAAATATAAGAATGAAGCAGCAAAAGCAGCAGACACACGTATGGCATGTATCTCCTCTGCTCACAGACATGCTCCGCTGTCCTATCAGACTTCACATACAAAATGTAAGTTCCGAGACAACATTATTACAAATTGCAGACTGCAACAGCAGAACATTAAACCAAGAGTGAGAAACTTCTGAGTGTAGGCTCTGTGGGCCTGCCTTTCCTCAAAATCAGCCCTGGTCTCCTAGGCCAATGCACTCGTACTGTGGAGATGGATTCATCAAGAATCATCTCGGTGACCTGAGTCATTAAGAGGCTACAGCCAGTTTACCTTGCTCTGCACCTATGATGTGCAATCTTACAATTATAAGTTGTCATCCCATTTACACGATTTTCTAAGTAACAAAGAGTAACGTATTTACTCAGAAGCTGAATTTCTCATTATAATTTAATATTGTCATTTTGATGTATGTAAAAGACTGTTGTGAAAAAAGAAAATGGCCAGAACTTGATCACCACTAAATACACTGCCAAAATCAGGTTTTCTGGACCAAAAAAGATGAAGACCACATAATCGCAATCACCAAAGCTGATATGTTGAAAATTCAACAGTGCTGCACATGCATCTCCAAAAACCAACCATGAACCATGTCCCCATTAGTTCACCTTGTACTCAAAAGAACTTTTCTCTTAAAATATTTTACATAGACGCTTACTAATATTAAGTGATATTCAAGTAATATTAGTAATGTGATATGAAGCACACTTTTAACCAAATGTTTAATTTAGTGGTCAGCTGTTGGTTATGTATGACAAAGGAAAGAACACTTAGCTGTGATTTTGCTCACCTGAAATGCAGGTCTCAGATCTGCTTCATACTGGCAGGACACTGGCAAGTTCTATAACTCTCCATGCTTTGAATTCTTCCTCTGAAAAATGTGGGGTTTAGAACAAATAATCAATAATATTCCTTCCTGAGTTAGAATTCTATGATTCTATAGTGCCCAAGAAACAAATTAACAACAAAAAGGCACGTGCTCATATCACCATAGCTCTGAAGCATGTTGATGCCTCCCACACATCTTTTGGGTCCCAAAGATAAGGCCACCTCGATCAAATGGGGTGAAGAGTATTTTCAGAGGAAGGCGAGTAGAAGAGAGCCATTCATCTGATACATGATTAACAAATGTGTATTTAAATCTGTGCCATGTTCTGAAAATTCTTTATGGAAAGTAAAGTAGGTTATCCTCCCTGTTAAAAAAAATCAAACCTAAAATCTTGAAAATAGAAAATAGTTCCAGAGCCTTTTCAGCAGGAACATTTGTGGGCTTTTTGAATCTTAGATAATATTCCGAGTGCAGCCTTTTCCCTAAAGCCTGTAGGACACTCTCCATTTGCTCCCGCGGTAGGCTGTCCAATGTTTCAGGCAAGAAAAAGGAGCAATATTTTTATACCTCCCCAAATTCTAAGAGTTTGGGGGGTGGGGGTTGTTTGTTTGTTTTTTTTAATGTTTAGCTCTCCATGTTACATTCTCCCAAATCTGGATCACAAAAGGTAGCTTTATCTTATATTATTTATTCCCTGTCTATAGTAGATAAATTCGATATTGCCTCTCTATGACACACAAAAACACTTTTATGAGTCATAAAATTTGTCACTAGACTTGACTAAGCCCTTCCTCTGATACACAGCTGTGAATAATTAGTCAATTCATTTAACTTCTGTGAACTGCAACTTATGCAAATGCCCCGCTGAACTTGATAACACATTTATTTAATTGAGTCTATTCTATTGCATCTATTCTAAAGTTCTGAGAATCTATAGTTTCTAGTTTCTATCATTTTGGATTTTTATTAATAATTTAATCTTAAATTATACTTAGATTTTTATAATTACAAAAACATTTCCATTATTTGTACTTGAATCTTCAGTAAAATATTATAAGCCAAGCTCATACATATTCCAGTTAGCAATAAGATGGTGCTTTAACATATAGGATTTAATTTCCAAAATAACAATTGATACTGTTTATTGAGTGGTTTACATTGAGATATTTATATATTTTTAATATTCATCTTCTTATATGGATATAGTTATTTCCATTGTATAGTTAAGAACACTGAGACATAGAGGTTAACTTACTTAGCCAAGGTCTGAAAGCCAATCACTGGTAGAGTTAGGATTGTAACACCATCCTCTGTCTCCATACACCATCCTTATAACTGACTCTAGATTATGCCTCCTGTACCTCTTTATGACAATCAACAATGATAAATGAGTAAAATGATTTCCGAATCACAGGTCAAACAAAATCAATGCGAGTATACAGATTTTCAGCAATAGGGGAAAGTAATATAATTTTAAAAGTATTTTTTTCTTTAAAAATAAATGGAGGAAATAATCACAATTAAAAAGCAAGCTGAAGAGCATGTGAAATTCAAATCATGTGAGCAGAGTAGACTGTAAAGCTCAGTTCTTTTTTGTTTCCTGCTTTCAAGGGTATCTAAAAACATGTGACTAGGTTCAGGAGGCAAGTTACTACCCATATAATCAAGAAAGGGGGAAAAGTGAAGAAATAAAGAAAAATCACACATCAAATATTCTCTCATTAAAGTATATCATGTCCTTTTTATACCAGTTGTAACTAGGCAAAAGAGAGCTTTTTTTGAAATAAAGAGGTTTTGGCCAATATTCAAGGTACATTAACGTAAAATGTCCCCAATTAATAAAAGGGTATGAAATTTGATTGCTTATAACAGTCTTTTTATGGAAATAATAATAATATCCAGTAGCTTAGAAGCAGTAGTGTAAAATGCACCTGTAAGCCATTAAGAAGCTTTTTGTTATGAAATGCTGATGCAGCCCCAGTATCAGTAAATATATCATTTCATTGCATATATTCAAGGCCTATAGCTATTCAACAGAAAATTAATTAGTATCACATCACCATAAATCTCAACAGTATTAGCTAAAATGCCAATTTTATAATCACTTTTCATTAAAGCCAAAAATACTAATTAAAATTGATTTTTGCCTGAACTTTGGTAAACGGCTGCCAGTTAATGGCTTTCAGTTGTAATGCAGACCTTTACTTAAATCAATTTTGTATGTTGTCTCCTTTCTTTTTATAAAGATAATGAAGTGTGAAAGGATAGGAGAAAAGGTGCAGAAAAGGGCAGTTCACATGCAGGAAGAATGGTGAAACAAAAAATTCTGGGGCATTTGCTAATATTAGCACAATCCTGCTCCTTCCTAAGCAGTTTTTAAATCTGTTATTTCATGTGAAGGCTAAAGCCTCTTAACATACAAGTGATAAGAATCCATTCTTATAAGTGATTTGAATGATTAAATAACTTCTTTTTAAAGAACTTCCTGAATAAAGTCATATCCTTATTCATGTAATGTGACCCAGTTGTAAAAACAAGCCTATAAACTTGGCCCATGTTTGGAGGATCATTTGGAACCAATCGAGAATAATTTAAGTCTCAATATATGTTAAATGGAAGGTGATGCCTATATAAATGTCAAATCTGTTTCATTAGAGCTAAATAGAAAAATAACAAAGCATAAACCTTTTAAAGGTCTATCCACAAAGGCCTTATCTGTCCGTTTAACTTTTTAATTAATAAAAATAATAAATATGATACCAAAATTGAGTATGATGGGGTGAGGGAGGGCATCAGGATAGGGTAGATAAAGATAAGCAGCTGGGTTTTTCCAATAAGGAATAAGGAATACTGAGTCACTTACAGGTAGGTTCTCTGAGGACCCAAAAATTACAGCCAGAAGTACATGGTACAATCAAGTTTAGAGGTGTTCTAGAGATTAAATTCTAAAATCCCTAGAAAGTCGGAACACATACATGGTGTCCGGATTGAGAGATCTGCAGGGAACGTCTATCATTTCCTATAGGATTCTGTGACCTTGAAACTTTGACTTCTCGCTCTCAGCCTCAATGCTGTTATAACCACAAATGTACACTTCCTGCTCCATTCTCACGCAAAATCATAATACCTTTCTTCTTAAGACATTAGGAGGAGAGCAATATTAATGCATAAATACACTCTGTGTTAATAAATAATAGTTGTAAATATCTCAGGATTATTTACAACGTGTTAACACAGAAGAATTATGAGTACACCCTTGACATTTAGGGCAGCATAGATTCTGACAATTACAAATCCCCCAAATCAGAATTATCACTGTACCAAATAGCTTGCAGCCCAAAATGGTATACAATATGACTGAAAATTTCAGTTCGGACCATGAATTCATAACAAGAAAGTCCCTTTGGGCTCCCCATAGACTTATCTAGGTATTTCCTTATGATTTCTTTATTCAAGTATATTTTGCTTACAATAGCTAGAATCATATTTCAGAATCTGATTTCTAAAGATCACTAACAGAATATTCAGAAGTTCTACATGTAAGATGATATGAAGAGGGGATTGATGTGTGCCACTAGATTATTTGTTAGACATTCTCAATGTCTAAAATTCCCCCAAACTTATATTATTAAGTCATTTTACATTCACCTTAATGATATAGAAACTAGCCCAAAAGTAGCCAGTGGCCATGATATTGTTCTATACAGCTTTAATATGAAGTGTGTATGTTCAGCAATTTTCCAAGAAGTGTTCCTACAGTGTAAATAATTTAGTGAGTGTTAGCAGGGGTTTTACTACTTATTTCAAGTGGTCATCAAACATAGAAAGAGGATTTGAGTAACATAGCTTAAGAAACACTCATCCTTGTCACTGAAAATGGAGCTAATCCAGAAAAAAAACAATTGAGTGAAATATCGTATAAACAACTTTAATCTTTTTGACACAGAATCTAACTAAAACTATAATATCCAAATAGCTTCCTGAAATTGACTAAAGAAACACCCACAGTGAATTTCTGTCATGATCAGCACTTTTCATGAATTTGTAATTTTTATTGATTGTTCAAATGCCTGAAGTTATGGTTGATTTTTGTTTGATTAGATGTGAGGTATATCTCCTGAGCCCTTAGATATTTGAGAATAGTTTTCTGTTGTTAAAAAAAACATAAAATATACCTTGGCTAAATGCAAAATTTCACATATTTCCTCCCAAAATTCTAAAAATTCTACTTCAACTCCATTTATTGTGGCATGTAGTGCTGAAGTGGAGTGTGAGGCTAGCTTTTTATTTTTTTATTTTTTTTGTCCTTTTGGAAATAACCTAATAACTTTCCCCCCAGAGAAGGAGGTACTAGACATGTCTCTGAATTATTTTTTCTGTTTGTTTTTTTTTCCAAAAATTTTGTAAGGTTTTATCTAGATGTAAACTTGTGTCATTCATTTTGCATAAATAGAAAAAAAATGTTCTATTTCTATACTTATTTTTTTAATTTTAGTATTTTTCTTCACTTAAGACTCTGGTTATTGCTAAGTGTCTAATGTTTGTCAGATGCCCTATAATTATCAAGCAACCATTCTACATGTTCTTTCCCTCTATATATCTTTATTTACTCACTTTGTTTTATACCTCTACCTGTACTCTCTCCACTCTTAGAGAGCTTCTATAAATCATGTCCTTCATCACTGTTTCAATTCTCCCATAGTATCAATTCTGCTTTTCACTATGCCTTTAAAATTTGTAATTTTATTTTTTGGTTCTCCAGCCTGCAAACCAAAGAGTCGCTCATTCGATTCCCAGTCAGGGCACATGCCTGGGTTGCAGGCCGGGTCTCCAGTTGGGGGCACCCAAGAGGCAACCACACATTGATATTTCTCTCTCTCCCTCTCTTCTCCTCTTTCTAAAAATAAATAAATAAAATCTAAAAAAAAAATGAGAAGATTTTAGAGGGATTATCTCAAAGTCACCTTTCTCCGTATTCATAATCTCAGATAACAATATCAATTAGAAAACTCTTCCAACACTCCCTTAAATTTTTACTCAAGATAACATGTAACAAGACTTCTGTTTACAATCAAGATAGAAAGAAGAATTTTGGTTCCTGACAAAGGGGAAACAGATAAGGTGAGTCCTTGCCCGACCTTTTTGGCTGGACAGAGACTCCAGGTGACAGTAAAGAGAAGAGGAAACATAGCAGAGCCCAGAGGTCTCCCTTAGATGAATAGGTAGGAGTCCAAGAAGGCCAAGGTGGCCAGAGTTCCAGAGTTCATAGGGGAGAGTGCCAGAGAGTGGAGACCTGCACAGAAAACATGATTCTGAAATATGCAAAGGATATTTCTTGTGCCTTCAGTCAAGTACCGATCATTGCACTTGAATGAGGAAACTATACAAAACCAGGAAGAAAACACACAAAAAAGGTAAGTGGTAATATTCTTCAGAGCTAACATAGAACAAGGAATAGTTTGTTTTCTCACTACCCAGAGTAGAAAAATTTCATAATTCGCAGGCCATCAGAGTATTCAGTACTGAGGTATCATCTCAAAAACTAGGCCAAAATTAACCCAGACTATAGGCTGTTCTGATAACATATAAAAAAGCTTAAAAGTAAGCTTCTAAATAATCAAATATTTATCACATAACCTAACTTCATTCTAGAAAAAAGCCCAAGAATATTTATAAAAATAAATATAACCAGCGCCCAACTAGATAAAATTCATAATATCTGACAACCAGTCAATAATTTTCAGACACATGAAGAAGGAGAAAAATATGATGAGGAGAAAGAAATCAACTAATAAAAATAGATTAGAAATGCCAGATAATACAATGAGTAGATAAGACTATTAAAACTTGTACATACTGTTTTTTATATATTTAAGAAGGTAGAAGTAAGACTGAGCATTGTCAGTATGAAAGATTAAAAATACTCCAACTGAATTTTTCAAAAAAAGATCAATGTCTGAGGGAAGAAATAACTAAACTGAATGAAATTAATAGCAGATACTGTTCTTCTGTAGAACCCTGACTAATTCAAAATCTTAAGAGTATCCAGAGTAAAAAAAAAAAAAAATACATTATATATGGAGAAACAAAAACAAGAGTGATGGCAGATTTCTCACCAAAAACAATTAAGTTTAAACATCTTCAAAACATAAAAAAAAGAAAATTGTCAACCTAGAATTCTATGCCAAGTAAAAATATATTTGAAAATGAAACCTTCAAAAAGAAGGAAAATGATATGAAATGGGAAAACGGATCTATACAAGGACATGAAGAGCCTAGAAAATAGTAAACATGTGGGCAAATATAAAGGATAATTTAAGAAAAAAGTAAATTTCACTCCCTGTATTGTTGCAAAGGTCCAAGCATAACTTAAGCCCCCTCCCCCTTTCTTATCATAGGGAGTGGCTGAAAAAATGATTAGCTATAAATGACTGTCTCATCTGAGATGACCTACTGTGCTACAGCCACTAGGTCTCCAAATTGCCTGAACGATGAGCCAGCTGATAGCACCCCTCCCCTCTTCTAGCCAAAGAAACTATACCTATGCTCCAATTCCCATGTTACCAGTGTCTTTTTCCTCCCTGGATAAGGAATTTCAATGTTCTAGGGACTCCCCCTAAAAAAAAAATTTGACTACAAGTGTTCCCAGATGATTTATGTATACAGCTAGCATCTAAATCCAGACTCCATGGTGACTCAATAGTCTGTTTGTGTCCACTGGCAATATTGCTCCCACGATTACACTGTAAAAAGGCAAATGGAGACCATCCATGCTAATGTAAATCTACTGTTTCTATTGGATTGCCTAGGTCCTGGCATCATCTCTAATGGATAAAGAGAATGCAGGCAACACATGCCTCTTGCATTCTTACTAGTCCTTGATTTGTAGTAAAGCCTGTTATCTTACTTATACTGTGTGACACTATAGAAGTCTTCCCAAACAAGCCCTGATATATGACAAGTGGTGCGGACCATGATGGGACTCAACTTGCCCCATACCTACTATGTCTTCTATACTCAAGATGATCTATAGTGATGACATCAATCACCACTCATTTTAGGTTCACTTAGTGAACAAAAAGGAGACTGTCCTATGAGCGCTAACAAGTGCCTTTCAAAATGCCATCAGGCAAAATTTTCATGACATAGTGAGAGAAATAGTCTAAAAAACATTTTATGCTTTGCTAGCATCACCATCATTATAAATTATAGGAATCATCTCATAAGACTAGAACATCCTCAGCCTAATTGTACTGTGCTTTCCTAGTGACAGTCGTAAAAGTGTGCATTCCCAGAAGCATCGTCATACTGCAAATGACAGAAGGAAGACCATGGGCAGACTTGCCGAGTCATTGTTTGGATGGGTCACTGACAGGGGTTTTTAATTCAATTTCATAGACCTGACAGTCAGTGGAAATGCCTATAAGA
This sequence comes from Furipterus horrens, assembly GCF_987537825.1. NCBI lineage: Eukaryota > Metazoa > Chordata > Mammalia > Chiroptera > Furipteridae > Furipterus > Furipterus horrens. The sequence goes on from NW_028327171.1 coordinate 18,478,282, forward strand.
TTCTGGAAATAGGTTGATGCTCAAACTTATTTTGAGGTGCTATGAGTTTTCTTCTTTGCTTCTGTGTTTTAATAGGCATTTTTGTGAGACTATGTTAAATAGAGGCCTTTGAACTAAACTTGTGTGATGGATCTTGATTCTTTTAACTTGAATTCTTTCCCAGCGTGTTCTCAGGACACCTCATGTAAATATATTCTTGATTGTTCTATCTCACCAGTTCTTCAAAAATGGAGAATTATGCAAAACAACTTATGTAAGTGCAAAATACAAATGGGTTATCAAGCTATAGTTACCCTGCTGGGAGTGAACAACTTCATTCTAATCATCCCTCAAGTCATAGTGATTTGTAGCCTGTAGTCAAGGTTATAGGACTGTTACCTAGTGGCACCTTGCTACAAATAAATCTATATGTTAATTATTAAATTAGGTTGAAAATTATTTTATCACAGGATGCTACAGGAGGAATCCATTCCTGACATCACCTGAAGAAAATAAGCAAGTGAGTGATGGCAGAGAAGCAACAGGTGGACTGGGTAAGGTGTACCTATGAAAAAAAAAGGTGACTTTTAAATCACAAACATTAACCAATCTGTGATCCACGGAATCAAGTAGTTGGTCTTGATTAGAATTTAAAAAAATAAAATATGAGAGAATAAAGAAAATAGAAAAATAAACCTGCATTCACATAATAAGAGTATATATGATTATGTACTTGCATGGGGTAATGTATATTGAATCAATGTAATATTTATTGCTCTTGGAGGATAATGAGAAAAAGCTAGTTCCCTAAACTGTGATTCCAATTAATATACTTTTCTAATCTCTGAAAAATAATAATTATTGAATTTTCCAAAAGACAATTGACATCACTATAATTTACTGTTTTCAGTGACTGCATGTTCAGTGCAAACAATAATTTGTTTAACTGAACACCTATTTCGGTAGTTTGCTTTTTTTTTAGTTTTGTCATTGACAGTACTGTCAAAAAAATTCTAAAATACGTATGCCATTAACTACCGTGGTCTTATTTCTGTGGGTGAGATTCCCTTAAGTGGGACTGCTCTTAACAGAGTTTTTAAAATGACTTCTGAAGTCATTCTATAAGATCTTTCTGTCTTCTTTTAGACTTGGTTTAGTTCTGGCTTTAAATTTGTGGATCTTTGCTGAAATGGTTTATTCCCTTTTCTTCAGAATCTGGGTATACCACTCTGGGTACTTGGTTGCAAACAAAAGAAATCAACTTGGGTAATAAGACAACAATACCTAATTGGGAAGTACATCAGTCACTAACACGATTGAGAGAGAACTGGAATATTAAGCTCCAAAACTCAGAATAAGGGAAGAATGTATCCAAGTCTCACTGTGGGTATAGTTTTGTGAGGAGACATGTGATGCCACACTGACCACCACAGAGCTGGATATTCAACGCTGATGCCTTCAAAGTCTTTAACTGTCAGTGAATCTAGTTTCTCCCTAAAGATTCCTAAGCTGATGTAGAAAATTCCTTTAGATAAGCCTAGAACAGAGGCCATCTCACTTGTCTCTAAGGGTCAGTACGAAGGACTCTATGTTGGCCTTAGTTCTCCACAAAATAAGAAGATTGGTGCCTCCTATCCATTTTCCAGTGCCTTCCAAAGGCATTAGAGTTCACAGCTTTCTCTACTCAAGATCCATTTACAAAATATTTTTCATATTTGCCATCCCGAAACAAAAATTTTAGGTCCACAGTACAACTTTTTCTGACAGTCACAAAACTGCTCCCTTCTCCCAAAGCCTCATGAATTATTTCATCCAGATTATAATTATTCTCCTGTAGTTTTTCACTATTTTATCTGGATATTCTACAACTAGCAAACTAAATTGTAAATTTTACCATAACCAACTTCCTATAAATTAGAACAGAAAAAGAAAGTAACAAACAAACAAAAAACAAAACAACTAGCTCAACTGACTAAAAATATCAAAAACAAAGTGAAGAAGAAAATAGAGATATAAGGTACAGTCTTCAATTCTGCAACTAGCCATGTTTTCTGTAATCAATATTTATGATTTCCCTCCACCACTATGTACCCTGTACAGGGTGGGACAAAATAGGTTTGCAGTTGTTTGTACGGAAAATAATACAAGAATAAACTGTGTTTCATGTGCTCACAATTACAAACCTAATGTTGCCCCACTCTGTCTTCTCTCTTTGCCTTAAAATAGTTCTGGAGGCTGGTACGTCCAAGATCAGGATACCAGTGTGGTGAGCTTCTTGTGAAAGCCCTCTACAAAGTTCCAGATGGTTGATTTCTTGTGTTCTCACTTGGTCAGAAGGGTAACAGAACCCTCCAGGGTCTTTTTTATAAGAGCACTAATCCCATTCATGAGGGATCTACCCTCATGACCTAAGTATCTCCCAAAGGCCCCCACGTCTCAACATATGAATTTGGTGGGGGGCAGGAGTACATAGATTCAGACCTTACCACTGTGAAGTTTAAACTTGCAACTCCAACTGCCTCTTGGTCATCACCTCATTTTACTGCCTGCTGGCTCTTAGATTCATTCCCTGCCTTCCCATTTCCCTCCATTCTGGCTTCCAGATCACTCCAGCCAATGGGTGGCGCTGGAAGAAGATAGGAGGGTAAGACTAAAATAAAAGGTGGCTTATTTCTATCCCCATTCTCTGTTGTGGGGTCTCAAGCAGCAAGTGCTTCTCCTGTGTTGTTTCTGCTCCAGCTAGACTGCCCATGTACCCACCGGGAAACTCTCATCTTGACTCTCTGTTCATGATGGCTCCAACTTTCTTGACTCTGGAAACACTATTCCCTTTACTGGTTGCTCCACCAAAGAGTAGTAGCCATTTCCTGTTGTGGCTAATCTCAGGTCAAAACCCTCGATTGCGCCCTGGCCTGTGTGGTTCAGTTCACTGGAGCATTGTCCATAAATTGAAAGGTTGCCCGTTTAATCTCTGGTCCAAGCCCCATCAAGATATGTACAGTAGGCAACCAATCGATGTTTCCCTCTCTTTCTTCCTTCTTCCTCTCTCTCACTTTCTTTCTCTCCCCTCTGTCTCTCTAAAGCAGTGGTTCTCAACATTCCTAATGCCGCGACCCTTTAATACAGTTCCTCATGTTGTGGTGACCCCCAACCATAAAATTATTTTTGTCGCTACTTCATAACTGTAATTTTGCTACTGTAATGAATCGTGACGTAAATATCTGATACGCAGGGTGTACTTTCATTGTTACAAATTGAACATAATTAAAACATAGTGATTAATCACAAAAATAATATGCAATTATATATGTGTTTTCCGATGGTCTTAGGCGACCCCTGTGAAAGAGTCTTTCAACCCCCAAAGTGGTCACGACCCACAGGTTGAGAACCGCCTGCTCTAAAGCAATGGGAAAAAATATGCCCTTGGGTGAGGATAAGAAAAAAATTCTTGATTGTTTTCTCTCATACTGCAAACTCAACCCATCAACAAAATTATCTGGCTCTGCTTTCACAATATATCCAGAGTGTGATTACTTCAGTTGACACCTGAAATATGGTCAGAGAAGTGTCAGATGCTGCACTGACCCCAGCCAGATGTGTCTTAATCATTGCAATTTTCGTCTCCTAACAGCCTCCACTTTTCCACTTAGCGTATTCATTACACATCAGCCAGAACGGTCCTTTAAAAATATAACTCAGATCACATCACATTTCCTCACAAAATCATCCGTCTGTTTCCCAGCTCACTCTGAGATGGCCTAAAATACCCTGTACAATCTGCTGCCTCTATCCTTCTTCCCACCTCACTCACAGTGCATCAACTACTTTGACCACCTGGAAGCACAGGTCACTGTTTTTCATACTCTTGTATTTCCTCTTCCTTAAACTTGAAACCTTCTCCCAGATAGTCTCAGGCTGTGTCCCCTCACTTCCATCAGGCCTCGTTGGTATATCACTCTATCCCTTCAACCTAACCCCCAATATTAAGTTACAATTGACCACCCCTTGACTTCCTCTTTTCCCCTGGATTCTATTTCATTTTTCTGCATAGGATTCATCAGAATTTTAGGTGTCATGTATTTGCATGCTTTTTTGTTTATTATCTGTTTTTACCCTCTATGATGGTAGCTCATAAAGACATGAACTTTTTCTCTTTTGTTCACTGCTACATTTTCTGCTGAGGTTACTGACACAAAATTAGCCCTCAATAGCCATTTTTGAGTAAACAAATGAATGACATGCTCATATCATACCATCACATTTAAAATAACTGCTTCCCCAGTCATATCACCATAATATAATCAATATAGTGAAACTGAGTGCTGATGAACACCTGGGTCAAATTTTAAAGATGCAATGCTAGCTTTTAAAAGTCCTGATATCCTCTGTTCAGTAGAATTTTTAAAACTAGAAAAACATCATTTTTTAGATAAATAATTGTGCACCAGGTGTCAGGTTACGTTGATTTGCTTCAGTGACGAGATCACATTTGAAACAGCAGCTGCAATTGAAGTAACACCTGTCATTTTCCAGGACTCATCTATCTTCAGCACCAGCCATATTGGAAAGATAAATGAGGATGGGGTAGGCATCAACTGCCCACATCTTTCAAGTATTTGTGGCACTAATCCTTGCTCTTCCTTGGTGATGCACTATTGCTTGGGTCAAAATTCTATTTATCAGCTGGCTCTCTATAAGCCCCTACTCTGTGAATCTTAGAAATTAGTATCTGCTCACCGGCAGTATCAACTAATCATAAAAATGGTACAGTTGTGATGACAAGTGGAAACAGAATAATTTAGAGGATCTGAGAATGAAGATTTACACAGTGGATTTGTTCTACCTCAAAAGTACTTTAAATGCTCTTCATTCATTGATACTGAGTCGTTTGGATGATTCATCTGACAATTAGGAAAAGGGCTGTAGGTTCTCTGATCATGTGAATCATTGGGCCTCAGTTCAAATCAAGCAGGATCTTAGTAGATTGGTGAACTATTTTTATCTCCCTACCTAGGATTCAGATAAGCCATTCTTATGCTAACTCTGTTGCTCACTTTATCCATGATGGCAAAGGGCTGCTCCTGGGCCTATGCTTTCTCAGAATCCAACCATCCCTACTGTAGTCAAGAAAACAGTTACACCCCCAGCATCTCATGGTGCCCAACCTATAGAGAACCACGTCTAAGGCCCCTTTCCAGGGTAAGGGTAACATAATTTTTCTCACAAACATATTTTTAAAGGTCTTGGCAAATAAAGTATATCCTGAGTCCCACTGAGTCATATTAAATAAATTCACCCCATTTCTTCAGTCTCTTGGAGTCTTTGAACTATTTCTTTTCCATTATTTCCAAAGAATTTATGACACCTCTGTTTCATTAAAAATAGGCCAGCATTAAGGGCAGGTTTTAATCAGCTGACCAAACAAAACCATCCTTATAGTGGAAATAAGGAAAATTGTCTTAGTACAGACTCTTCCACAGATTAGGGACTTAAGCCATCTTCAAGCAAAAAGAGAAAAAATTCTTTCAGAAAGGGATAAGAGGCTTGCCTTGGTTGCATAAAAGATTCAAAGGAGTTGACTATTTAAGCTTCATCTAAGTGCTTCACATCTTCCTTGATATTGCCATCCCAATTCTGTTTCCAGACTTTCAAATAAGAAACATCATGGACCATAAATCCAAATAATATACTAACTTAGAAATTAATTGGATCAAACTGTGCATTTGGCTCCTGACTAGCTCAACCCTATGGTTACAAAAGGTTACTGAATCTTTGACATGGTCATAAAGCATCCCTTTCTTGAGCTGATAATATAGGCACTTAAACCTGTCATTCTTCTTCTCTAGTCTGTCCAGTACTGTTTGTGCACTTCACACTCCTTGAACTCCTCCTCATACCTCTCCTTGTCTTCAAAGGCAGCAGACACTGGGTTTTTCCAAAGTTGTGCCTTCAAGGGGTATTTTATTACAACAAATCTCAGTTAAAAGTTTATAGAACTGTTTTACTACATATAATGATTTTCCAAGTTCCTTCTCCATAATCTTAAGATTTTCACTGCCTTTAGTCTCTGCTATGTACTATTCCACTTTCCACTCCTGTTAACAAATTCTATGTTCTTGGATGCGGACAACAGAAACCTATTCTGGTTTACCTAAGCATAAAGGAGTTTTCTGAAACATCACTGTATTAGTTATATATTGTTATATACTAGGTTACCCTGGCTGGTTTGACCCTGGCTGGTTTGGCTCAGTGGATTGAGCGTCGGCCTGCGAGCTAAGTGTCGCTGGTTCGATCTTCCAGTCAGGGCACATCAGAGAAGGAAAACTCTGACTCCAAAAAACCTCCGCTGCCTTGCGGCATACCTCTTCAGGGGAAAGGCTAAGGGAGTAAACCCCGACAGAAAATCCGGAGCCGGAGTCCCTAAGGCGGTTTGACGTTGTAGTCAACACCGGCAACTCCTGCGGCGCACCTGAAGCCAAGCTGTATTGACTCCGTCTTTCCCTTGGACCCTTCAGCTGTGAAGAGAGGGGGGGTCTGCTGCATGGGCAACAGCAGACCCTCCATATCACCCTGCCCAGGCTCTGTAGCTTCAGCTCCACTGGAGAGGACACTCCAGCGTCATCGCAAGATGTCGATTCAACACGGGAGGAGACAGATACCGTGTCACTCCCGAGTCGGACTGCACAGCCATTCTCGGCGGTGCAGATAGACTCTTAAGAAGCTACACCACCATCTCTCGAGACAGACGGCTGCCGACGACGACTAGGTTACCCAAAATTTAGCAATTGGAAACAGCAAGCAGTTATTATCTCACAATTTCCATGGGTCAGGACACCGGGCATGACTTAGCTAGGTGGTACTGGTTGAGGACCTCTCAAAAGGCTATCAGCATGGTGTACACTGGGGCTGCAGGCATTTTAAAGCTTTTCCAGAAGAAAATCTGCTTCCCAGCTCATTCTTGTGAATTTTGACAAACCCGAGGTCCTCACACTTGTCTGGTATATACAAAGTTTCATGAACTGTCATCTTTTTGCATATCACAGTAAGCAATGGTTTTCATTGTGATGATTAAAATCCCAAAAGTGTGTGTGTATTCACATCACTCTGCCTTCAGTAGAACTCATCTCACTTTTCAGTTTAAAAAGTTTAAAACAAACAAAGAATGGCTTAATCTGCCTTCATAGCAGATTCAAATAATGTGAGACCTGTGGCCAAACAAAATAGTTGGCTGCCCACATGGTGTGATTGTAAGACCGTAATTTAAGGTCGAAAATCTTACAACCCCCATCTCCAATAACTCTGTTGAACACATGCCTACGTTTAGACCAATCTATGAGTTATTATCAGTGGGTGGTGCTTCAAAACACTCATTTCAAGATGAAATTCTCATTACCTAAGTTAAATCTAAAATCTATATGTCAGGTCAAACTTGAGGTAATTCATACGTGATTCTGCTATGTAATTATAGACCAATATCTTCATCATTAATAAAATACGTTGTACTTTGCTCTCTTTCAATAATTCCCAAATCTATCATTAAAAGAGATTTATTTAGGTTTGTGCCAATTTACTTTAAAAATTTCTATAAGAAAACTAATGAAAAGCTATGTTATTTCTGGGATATAATTAAAGGTATCACTTGCTCCATTTTTTAGTCTCCTTTGTTGAAACAAACAAAAAAAATATTGTGAGACTCAATTTGAAACTTCGTGTACTTCAAAAATTGTAATTTTAAAATTTTTCAAAAAAAATTAATGATTGTGTTTAACCTTTTGACTATAAAATTTCTTGTAGGCTCCTTGAAATTAGCAAACTGTCTCCCCCATGCCTTTATGTAGTTGGCACTAAACACATGCTTATTTAAAACTGTTTTAAAGGAATCAAAGATTCCATTTATATAAAACAACCTTTGATTCCTTTTCATCAATCTCACACAAAAGAAGAAACAATTCTGGTATGTGAAGAAAGCAAAAGAGTGCATTATCTGAATGTTAATGCATAGAATAGAAGGAGAGTCACATTTGTTACAACACTGCCATAAAGTGGAGCTGTAATCTCACCATGCATCTGTTCCATCTGCCATCGATTAGTTTAATGAAAACAGGCTAACAGTGCAGGAGTGATTGGCAGGAAAGATTACATTTACTTCAGTTTTAATTACAAATCTTTGCCCTTAAAGTTTTATTGGCTTGAAAGAATCCCTACTGTTCTCCGTTTCTCCTCCACAGTTGATGTGCATTTTATTCTTTTGCTTTGAAATTATTAATGCAGTTTATTTGGTACTTATTTCTAATTACAAACTTTACCCACAAATGTTACTGATATGCCCATATGTCAAAATGAGCATATCTAAGACTACTCAAATTTTACTAATTCGAGTACAAATGATCTTTAGTAGCAAATGTGACATCTGTTATATGTACAGGACTCAGAAGTTTACATAGTTGTCACTCGACTTGTTTCATCCAAAGACTGATTCATTCATTTATTCACTCAGCAAATATTATTTTAGTGCCTATTATGTCCCAGGCACTGCTATAGTTGCTTAAGTGAACAAAAGAAACAAAAATCCCTAACCTCACAGAACTTATATTATAGTGGCTGGAAATAAGCCAGTTTTTATGGACTGAATTAATGTCCCCAAAATTCAAATGCTGAAGTTCTAATCTCTAGTGTCAATACTTCAGGATGTAATCATATTTGGAGATAAGGTCTTTAAAGAGGTAATTAAGTTAAAATGAGGTCTTTAGGGTGGGTCCTAATCCAATATGATTGGTACCCTTCTAAGAAGAGGAAATCTGGACACAGACATGCATGCACAGAGGGAAGACCATGTGAAGACTAAGGAAGAAGGCAGTCATCCTCAAATAAGGAGAGAGACCTCAGAATGAAATCGACTCTGTCAACAACTTGATCTCAGACTTCTGGTCTCCAGAATTATGGAACAATAAATTACTGTTGTTGAAGCCACCCAGTCTGTGGTATTTTGTTATGAAAGCCCCCACGAACAACAACAAAAAATCATAAAGAAGTAAATTCTATTCTAGAAAGTTATTTGTGTTATTTTTTTTTTAAAGCAGCAATAAAAGAGAACTCCGAAGTAGAGGGACGTTCATTTGTTTCCATCTCAGAAAAAATCATTACAAGTGTGGATTCTCACCAATTCCATAAACATAAACCACAGCCAAGAGGGTTCTTGAGGAGGGAAAATAGATTTTCATGAGACTCTACCAATTTTTTTCTCTAAGTCTTTCCTTAATAGCCATATAGAAAAATATTATCATTTGTGAGCATGTTTTTCAGCATTAAATTTTTCTAATGTGTTTAATATGTCAGAGTTAAGCTAGCCAAGTAACCACTATTAAACCAGACTGTCTGATATTTTAACATCTTATTTGACCAATTTTTTTAGAAGACACATAAATATCTACTTTTAAATCTCATGTTTTCCATTGTGCTTTGAGTCTAAAACTGAATGCTTCCGTACTTAATATGGCAGAAGTTACAGATAACACAGCCACATTAAACACTGTGAGAAGTTTTTTTCCTTTAAGAGTAGAAGCAGAAACATTCCTGGAGGTAGAGTCTTTTTGGCTCTAGGAAATACAGTGTACAGACTTGGTCAAGCAAGTATGAGACAAGATATATTCACTGTTCTTGAGGTTGGTCCAGACATTAGTTAAGTAATGCAACTGCATATAGCTCCATCTTGTTTAGTATTCTATTTAATAATGTAAAATTCCCCAGTCAGTGAGTGATGGGAAGTGCAGAAGGTATGTCTCTGAAGAAAATATACAATTCCATCATCCTCTATGGGTTAGCCAAGAAAAGTCTCATGACTTTATTATAGCTCTGCATGGACTTTTCCAGGAGTGTTATTTTCAGTAAAATAGGGCTTCCAAAGATTGGCAAAATGTTTCATGATATCATCAAAGAATGAGGTAAGGAATGATTCAATGAATCTGGCCTCTAATCACTCCCGTCCTCCCCCATCCTGTGGAGACACAGCCTGCCAGTTTCAACAAAGAACGGTCCACAGACTTGCTATCTTCAGAATTGCCTCTTTTCAGTTAGGCAAGAAAACAAAGGACCAAATGTCCTCCCTTGAGGACATCCTCAGATCTGTTCACAAATCAAGCAGAAATGTTATTATATTCAATTTTTTATGCCTTCTTGCTTGGATAGTCCTAAATAAACCAATTGAGAAGTTTTATTTTATCTAACTTCTAAGTCTTATAGACTTCATCAAAACTCATAAGTTGTGCCTGGCCTTACTTTTTCTCTTTTGTTATTATGTTCAATCTATCAGAATACAAAATTCAGAATCAAAGGAAGAAGAGGTAGCAGTTGTTCCTAGGCAAACAAATAAGGCCATGCCTTTATTATCATCTTGAGAAAGATTTTCAGAATAGATTGTGAGTTGAAAAAAAGAGTAGGAAGATAGTTTTAGGTGGAAATGCAGCAAAAACCAGTCATATTAGAATCTCTGGCCAACAACTTCAGCACAGTGAAAAAATACATATTAAAAGTTGCAAAGCAGCCAAAATTACTCACATAGCCGGGCAGGAGAGAGAATACTGTCTGTCTCCTGCCTTCTCTTTTACCATAGCTAATCACCAGCTTTTCATGCTTTGAAAAGCAAATATTCTGTGCCTTTTCAACTCCTTTCCAAGGCATGTTTCTATTGCACAGCTATTCTTTCCAGGAAAGCTATTTGTATACTTTCATTGACCGTCACAGCCTCTCAATGAGAGAGAGAGAGATAAAATATAAAAACATTTACACTTTGTGAATTAAAAATACTAAGGTTGTATAAGAAGTAAAGAGTAATTCCTGCTTTAAACACTAGACCCTCTGATTCCTCTACCAGTGTAATTACTTAAGGGTAGGCAACAGACAAGAGCATATCTACCAAAGATGACCCGGGGGGACAAGGTCAGAAGTGCGAGACATGATACCTTCGCAGCCAGCTGTCTTTACGGACAGGAGTAGAACCAGATGCACAGCCAAGAACTCCACATGTTTTCACACTTGTTTCCTCTTCATTCCTGATTGAGTTCATGGATTCAGACACTTGCATCCTTTTTGTTACCCAAGCTCAACACTGTCCCTGAGCCACACTTTTCCCACCTCTGCCTCCTACCATCTCTCAGGGTGGCCTGCATTCTGTACAACTACCAGCTAGAACTGGCTCCCAAAAATAACATCCCTCCCACTCTAGTGCATGCCACAACCAACTGGCCACCCAGTTGCTCACAGAGGCCTAGCCTCCACAGCACCTCCCCTTGAGAGCAAATCCAGCTGAAGAATCTCTTCGTAGCAAGCCAGTCCCACCTGTTGTCCTCAGTTACTGCTGCTAAACAGTCAGGCCCACCTGTATCCTGACATGGGCCAAACCCAAGCATCTTAGTGAAACAGGTAGATTATCTCTCCTTTAAGTGTCTTTAGCCACTCCAGAGCTAGCTATGGCCCACTCTTGCTCTCAGATAGCTGTCAAATAATTCCTGTTAAATCTTCAGTTAAGCTTTTAGGCAACAACCAATAACCTTAATATATGTCTTCCTCCCTCCTTCCCTAATCCTGCCTTCCCAGGTTTATCTCTATGGAAGAGTAGAAAAAATATTAGAATTTCTGTTGTTTTACAGCTGCACCAAGTTTGTGGAATCTGTTACAGCAGAGTAGGGAAGTGATACAATGACCTGGCAGAGACTCTTCTGTATTCATTCAGACTGTCATAACAAGATACCATAAACTGGGTGGCTTACACAACAGATAAGGCAAGTTTAAGATCAAGACGCCAGCAAAAGTGGTTCCTGGGGACATCCCTCTCTCCTGACTTACAAACAACTGCCTTCTCATTGTGTCCCCCCATGGCAGAGAGAAAGGGAGATGAAGCAAGCTCTCAGGTGTCTCTTCTTATAAGGACATTAATCCCATCATAAAGACCTTACCTTCGCTACTTCAAATAAGCAATACTCTTCCAAAGGCCCGTCTCCATATGCCATCGCATGTGAATTGGCAGGAGGTGCACAAAGGCAGTACAGAGCATTCCATCAATGATGTTTTCTCTCAGGGGGATGACTTAGATCGCCTTCCTTCAACGTCTTACACTCTCCCTCTTCTTACCACTCTACTATGAGGTAGCAGGGAACCATGGAGATTCAGCATGCAACTTCTAAAACATTTTTATTACTCTTGTTATTAATTCTGTCACTCTGAAATCTATTCACTCATTCAACTAAGCTATATTATATGTATGTGTGTGTGTGTGTGTGTGTGTAACTTGTAGCTGTGTGGAAGAAAAGGGGCCACATATTAACCTGACAAGCTCAGGGGGGCCCTGCAAGGCAGCATTACAAACTCAGAGACCTAAAGTAATTGCAAAGAATGGTCTGAAATTAAAACTTATAAACTAAAAGGAGGTCATGGCAGGTAGGTTGTCCTATCCTAGGCCAGCATCTTTCCCTAACAAAGGTCAATCTTTACCTTAACTGAGCCTGTCTATTGTCTTTTTGCATCTTTGATAAATAACATACCTTTGGAATGTCAAGGTAATCTCCTTTTTTTCCTCAAACCCCTTGGGCACAAGCTGAGATCACAAATCCCCTCATTGTTATTGGTATCATGTTAATTGTCAACTGTTAACTATCCTTTACCCACCTATGTATAAGAAGTATGTGTCTATCATTTTACTTTTTACCCAATCCCAGAGGTTTCCCTGCTTTGCTTTCTCCTGCCCCCCTAATCTATCACCGATGGACTTCCTGTAACCCCGATGGCTCCTCCTTTGATCCTAATGTATAAAAAAGGTGCTAAACTGCCATTCTCCAGAGCATTTCTCAATCTGTTAAGATATTGCTTCCTGGCAATTGTCCGTTTGGCTCAAATAAATTCACCAAAAATTCTCTACAGTTGACATCACTGAGGGTCAAAGTGGAGAAATATTCAAATGTTTAATTAACATAGAATCCAGAATTGGGGGTGGGAGGGCTCTATATAAAATGATCCGGTCTACTTTACTCCAGCAGAGCAAGAAAAGCCTCAGGTTGCATTTTCTCAGTCTGAAAAGAAACTGGCCACCAAACAAGGTAATCAGAAAACATTGAGAGGAGTGTGATTATGTAGCAGAACCCACAGGCTGCTCGATTGAATCAGAACTCACAGGCTGTTCAGTTATTAGGGGCCCGATTGCCCGCCGCCAGAAGCATAACTCTCAATACCAGAGTTTAGTGAAAAGAAAAAGAATTGTTTATTTAATGTTATATAGATTTAGATTATTTGCGGATTTTTGCCGTTAAGTCTTATTTTCTTTGAAACACCACAAACCCATAGTTCTGCCTCCCCCTATCAAACCAGGTTAGTTTTAGAAAAGTCAGAGATACTGTTTCCCTACTTCCTAGACACAGTTTAGCTTTGCTGGCATCTCCCGATCATTTGATTCTGATTGGGGAGGTTTTGCCTGTGTTGTGGTGCCCTCCAGCTCTTAATGCAGAAACGCATGGAGTTCCCAGCCTTTTTGTAAACCGCATGGGGTTCTCCCTTTCCTTTCAAAGCCGCATGGTGTTCTTCCTAAAATGTCTGCCGCTTATTTTTAAATTCCTGACTGCATCCTGTCACGCAGTGGGCATGGTAACCAGTTCTGACCATTCACAGAACCTTACACGGGCTCTGTGTGCTGCTCTTTCTGTACCATTCTATGGTCCAAAACCCCTCCCATCTTCTTGGGGCCTTGGAAGAACCAAAGCCATTCGCATAATAAAGTCACTAGCCACAGGCATGTGAAGGCATCCTGAAAGCTGTTTCCTTTCCCCATCCCCCAACCCGCAGGCTCTGGGGATTTTTGGACACCCCCATTCTGTAACAATTGCAGTAAACTCATTGTGATTGTGCTGACATGCCTGGGACCCAGTGAAACCAGAAAGAGGAACCTCTTGATTGTCACTTAGCTTCAAAGATAACACTCTTCTAATTTTTCCCTTCCCTCCCTGGCTGCTGCTTCTCAGTCTCAGGTCTGAAACTTCCTCCTCTGGTTGACCTCTAAATATCAAAATGTCCCTGGAGTCACTACGCTTGTCTCCTCTATCTACATTCAGACTAACCAGTATCACCCAAGGTCACGCACACACACAAAAATGACATTACCTTCTAGAGGGCAGGCTTCCTGTTGCAGAGTCTTCCCCCTCTAGCTGAGCGTTCTTTATCTGTATCAGTATGCCAGCTGGTATCGTGAGAGGCTGTACTCGGCTTCAGTGAATTTTTCTGAAGATTCTCCATGTGCTTGCCCATTTCATGATGGATGATTTACAAGCACACCTGCCCACACTGTGCTGAGTGTTCAGCAGGTTTTCACCAAAAAACAGCATGAACCGCATGCCCCACCCTCCCTATTCACCCATCTCACCTCAAGCAACTTTTGTTTTCCTGATAAAAAAAAGCCCTCAAGGGAAAACATTTTTGCTGATATGAAAGAAGTGAAACAAAAAATGGCAGAAGCACTAAAAGGCATCAAAATCAACAAGTTCAAAAACTATTTTGAGCAGTGGAGAAAATGTCTCGATAGGTGTATTGCATCAAATGTACTTTGAAGGTGACTAAAGCTTTAACATGTAAGAATAAATACACAATTTTTTATAAGTAAATTCTATTTGGGGGAGGGGGTGTCTCACCTCATAAATGCCTCCTAGATGCTGACAAACTCCAAATACATATCTGTAGCCCACCTCGTTACATTCCACTAAATGTCTAAAGTAGAGAAATTTGTAGTTCAAAACTAATAAATCCAAAACAGTCCTCCACGTGTCCCACCCCACTTTTGTAGTCATTCTCATTTTATTAAAGGCCACTTTTTCAGTTATTCTCATTTTATTAAAATGCACCTGCATGCACCTAAATGCTTCACCAAAAATATCTAGGCACCACCCTTAACTCTACGCTCCCTTGCATGTCTCACAGCCAAGCCATTAGTAAGTTTTGTTGGCTCAATCTTTAAAATATTTTCCAAATCTGACCACATTCTACTACCTTCAGCGCTACCATTCTAGCCCACATCATCGTCATTTCTTACCTGGGTTATTTCAATAACATGCCAACTCATCTGCTCCCTGTTTTCACTCTTAGCCTCTTACAATCTATTTTGACACAACAGGGAGACTGTGTTTTAAAACAAATCATCAAAACAAAATTCTGCTCAAAATCCTGTAATGGTGCTCTGTCACACTTAAAATAAAATTTGACATCCTTGAAGTGTCCTATAGTGAATACCATGTATATTCCAAGTTCCAGTTCCTCTGACCTCACCTCCAGTCTCTCTGCCTAAAACACTTTTATCCGAGATATTTGTATTACTTGTTTCATTCACGCCTATGATCAAATGTCACCTTATTAGAGGTCTTTCTTGATCACTGTGTTTAAGGTATCTTTCCTTTGCAGTGCAATACACTAACCCTTTATTCTTGCTTCATTATGTTATGTGTTGAATCATGTTATATATTTACTTATGTGCTGGTTTCTTTATGATCTGTCTCCCCCACCAGAATGCAGACTCCAGGAGGTCATCAACTTTGTCTGTCTTATTCACCTCTGTATTTCTAACATTTAAAATAGTTCCAGGCACTCAACAAATATGTGTTGACTTAGTGAAGTATGAGTTTACTTCAGCTGCCATAACAGATACATAGACAGAGCGGCATAAGCAAGAGAAATGGTGAGAGATTTACTTTCTCACAATTCTGAAGGCTGGAACTCCAAGAACAAAATTCCAGCTCACCTGGTGACTGTTGAGAGCTCTTTTGCTGGTTTGTAGGCAACTACTTCCTTGCTCTGACCTTTCCTTGGTATGCACATAGGGGAAGAGGAGAGCAGAGGGAGACAGAAAGAGAAAGAGAGAGAGAAATTGATTCCCGGTTTTCTGAAAGAGAGACATTGAGTGCTAGCTTTCTGGTGTCTCTTCTTCTAAGGAGACAAATCCTATCTAATCAGGGCCACACCCTTATAACCTCAGTTAACTTTATTCACTTCCTTACAGGCCCCAGCTCCAAATGCAGCCACACCAGGAGTTAGGGCTTCAACATGTGAATTTGGAGGAGGAAATACAAACATTCACTCCATGACAAAGGAAGGAAAACCAGGCAACCAACACTGAGAAGGAAACCAATGTCTCACATTAAAAGGAACTAAAGGGTTTTAAGAATAAAATTTAAATTTACTTTAATTATTTTAATCTCTCAAAATGAGAAAGTCAAAAAAGGAAGAGAGTTTGGCTTCACGTCATATCACACATTACTCATGTAAATGATGTATAATGTTTAAAGATAATCATTCAAGTAGACTACGTTTGGTATAGCTATTTGGATACAACTGCAATTTGAAAGCAAATCAAAACACAAAAATTTGATGAATGTTTGTAGCTGTCAATTACATTGTAGGTGTGTTTTTACCTCTTCTTTATTCCTTCAACTAGTTCCTTGACCTAGACTATAATTTTTCACCATTTATTTTATTAAACTGTTACAGTTCATGCCCTAGATGACCAGCAAGCCACAGTTATCTTTTCAAAACAGTACGCATTTGAGCCATCTCTACAATTTCAAAACAACCTTTTGAGGGGAAAAAAGAAAAATTGTGCCCAAACATAAAATAACCTTAATGTCCATTTGCCGAAGATCAAATAATTATTTGCAATTATTCACCATCAACCGCACCTATAAGAGGAATATCCACCCCCATCCATTTTTATATAACTTTCCCATGTGGGAAGGGAAGCACTCCCAGCTTCATGGACTTTGGGCTTGGTCACATGACATGTTTTGGCCAGTGGAATGTTGGTAAATATGACATCTACCATGTTTAAGCATAACCTTTTGCAGCATCATGAGTTTCCAAGCACTATTGCTCTTTCCCTCTGCTTCAAGAATAGGCAAGTCCCCCACAGAAGTGACTTTCTTAATCTGTGGCCCTGTATGAGGAGACATGGAGCAGAGCCATAGCTACCCCTTCTATGTAACATGCATGAGAAATAAACCCTTGTTTTTAAGCCAGCAAGATTCAGGCATTGTTAGTTACTGTAGCAGAGATGATTTATCACTGATATTGATGAATTATATTGATGTTGATATATCAATATAATTACAAAAGCAAAGACAAAAATAAATACCAGATTTTTTTGTTTTTGTACATTCCTTACATATCTGTTTCTAGCATACAAAACTGTTTTCACTTAACTTCCACACCATCCCGCATATATGTTTGCTTTGAGCATAGTGTCAAAGTTCACAATAATAATAATAATAATAACAACTAGCATTTTTGACTATTTACTATGTGGCAAGCATAGTTTTAGAAACTTGTGCACAGATCCTAGAGCTTGAAAATTCGTGATGTTATAAAAGTTTCTGCTTAAGCATGGTGGATGTCATATTTACCCACATTCCATTGGCCGAAACATGTCATGTGGCCAAGCCCATTTCTTCCTTACATCAGCTCTACAAAGAATCATTTTTATCTCCCTTGTTTACATGAAAGGGCTGATACTTAAAATGGTTAAGTAACTTTTCCTAGGTCACATATTGACTAATGATGAGATTAGGACTGGACAGGCGGACTACGACCAGGTTATGAAGGAAATTAAAAGGGTGCAATAGATGAGCCAAGTAAGGTGTTGGACCTTCCAAGAAATCTCAGAGTACTTCCCAGAACTACAAGCCCTCTTTGAACTAACTACAAGCATGTCCTACACATGCATCTCTTTGCTCTAATTCACATGACTCTGCCACCCTAATTGCTAGTAACTGGACAAAACATGATCTCCTGACCCCAACACAACCACCTAAACTACACTTTTTTTTATTTAAGGGTAGTAATCTAAACATTGGCTAATACCTGCAAGGTGGCTTGGGTTGAGAGGTCTGAGCTCATCACATCTTCTCTCTTGGGGAGCTAGAATGTGAGAGGGCCAAAGGGAAACAAGCAGAATGATGAAGAGGAATATCATGAGAGACAGAAGACAGGGGAGGTTGTTGGTCAGTTTCCCATTTGTGAACCAGAAGTCTACCTTGTGTGCACGAACATTCCACCGCTTGCATTTTGCTTTTCTCCTCACATGGAAAACATAAAATTAGCCAAGTTTATCTGTCTCATTAAGCAAGCTTCCCAGAAATTATACATATTTCAACTCATAAAACAAAAAAATCACACAATGCTTTTGAAGTTCACAGACTGTGCCTCCTTACAAGCTTAATGTTGCTGCCAGGAATGGGTAAAAGCTTTCCCATTTAATAAGCCCCAATAATGTGATATAGTTATGACTGAATGCTACCACTTATCATGCCAAGAGTTCAGAATTATTGTCCAGGAAAGGTAACAGAAGGGATAAGAGTATCTTTCCTCTTTGAGGTAGAGCCAGGATATATAATTTGGGAAAATCCCTTTGTATCTATCCCCAAAAACCAATGAAATGGAGATCCAGTCCAAGTAAGTTGTCTTACCAGCCTTAGCATAAGGAAACAGAAGATCAGCATCAATAATATCTGTGAATCACTTAGCATTGCTTGGTGGTACAGAATGGAGGAAACTAAAAAATAGTTTATCAACCTCTCTCCATAACTTAATGCCTTAAAAATTCCACCAAAGTAGAAGCTTGGCATCAATAATGTCTGTGCTTCATTTTGACAAGGACCTAACAGGAAGTATGAAGAAGTCCCGAGACAGTTGGCAGGGATGTTGAAACTGTGACAGGGGACAGCCAACTAAATTGGTGGAACTATAAGTAGATAAATGTTAGTGTGAAGATGACCATATTAGACATGCTTTTGAATGACCAGTGTGGGTGAAGTTTCATCGTAGGAAATTGTCTTCAGTTTGAGTCCCCCCAGAGTAGACACTAAAACAAGGATTTGAATGAAAGCAGTTTACGTGAAAGATGACCCCAAGAAAGGGAGTGAGAACGTGAGGTGAAGGCAGGAAGCCAATACAGGGTATATTACTGATCAGGGTAGTTCTGTAAAGCAAGTCACTGGAAAAAATCAAACAAATAGCATAAAGATTTTCAAGCTTAATTAGCAATAAACTTAAAATGAATTAAAGACTTAAATGTAGGCACAAACCTGAAAAAATCCCAGAAGAAAGCATAGTCAGTAAAATCTCAGAATTTCTTGCAGCAATATTTTTTCTGCTTTATCTCCTCAGGCAAGGGAAACAAAAGAACAACTGGGACTACATCAAACTAAAAAGTTTTGCACAGCAAAGGAAACTACCAACAAAATGAAAAGACAACCCACTAAATGGGAGAACATATTTGCCAATGATACATATGATAAGGGGTTAATATCCAAAATTTATAAAGAACTTATAAGTCAACACCAAAAAAAATCCAATCAAGAAATTGGAAAAGGACCTGAATAGACACTTCTCCAAAGAGGACATACCAATAGACATATGAAAAGATACTCAATGTCACTAATCATCACAGAGATACAAATTACAACCACAATGACATTTCACCTCACACTCATCAGTATGGCTATCATCAATACATCAACAAACAAGTGTTGGCAAGGATGGAGAGAAAAGGAAACCCTTTTACACTGTTGGTGGGAACGCCACTGGTGAAGCCACTGTGAAAAGCAGTATGGAGTTACCTCAAAAAATTAAAAATGGACCTGCCTTATAATCCAGCAATTCCACATCAGGGAATATATTTGAAAAAACCTAAAACACTGATTCAAAAAAATATATGCACCTCTATGTTCATTGCAGTGTTATTTACAGTACCCAGGATTTGGAGGCAGCCCAAGCATCTATCATAAATGAGTGGATAAAAAAGCTATGGTACATTTTCACAGAGAAATACTACTCAGCCATGAAAAAAGAACAAAGAAGAAAAAGCAATCTTACCTTTTGCAACTCCATAGATGGACCTGGAGAGTATTATCTTAAGTGAAATAAGCCAGTCAGAAAAGACAAATACCATATCATTTCACTAATATGTAGAATCTAATGAACAAAATAAACTAGCAAACAAAATAGAAACAGACTCACATATGTCAGACAGGTGAGGGGTGGGGCTGAGGGGCTGGGTGAAAAAGGTGAAAGGGTTAAGAAAAAAACATTCATAGAAACAGACACCAGTATGGTGATTACCAGAGAAAATGAGGGGAGGGAGGACGTAGAAGAGGGTTAAAGGGGGGAAATGGTGATGGAAGGGGCTGATTTGGGGTGGTGAACACACAATACAATATACAGATGATGTATTAGAGAATTATACCCCTGAAACCTATATAATTTTATTAGCCAATGTCACCCCAATAAATTAAGTTTTAAAAAAGCAATAAGAAAAGTGAGATCTCGGTTCTAGTTCCAATACGTCTTTCTAATAACTAATAACCTTAAATCAGTCACTTAAGCTTCTCGGCCTCAACTTTCACAAGTGTGCAATTACCTGCTCAACTAGAGGATGCCAATTAAGTTATTCTATAATCCCGTAGACATTAATAAAGACGATACAAGATGCTTTAAGTTTATTTGAAGAGGTAGTCTTTAAAATTTTTCAACCAACCAGGGACAGACTGGTAGTAATGCATTATCAAGATTAATCTAGAACATCACTTAGAAAATTGGAGGCGATTGCGGTAACCTGAGAGTAAAAGAAGAGTGTGACGCAGAGATTGTCAATAGAAATTGAAAGAGGAGAACAACGTTTTAAGGGGAAAATATACATAATGACAGATGAAAGCAAAGGAGCAGCGGTCACAATATTATTTAGTTTTGCTGTCTGTGAAGATGATAATGCCACCGGCTGAATGCCTGACACTCACATCGTCAGCGTCCAAGTGACCAGCCACCAATCTTCCTTAGTCCTGTCAGTATCCTCTAGGTCCTCACCATGTCAAAACAGAGGAAATGCCACGTGGATTAACTTCAAATGGAGAGTTAATGCACTTGTGAGATTAAAAGACATCACTTTTCTTCAACTTAAAAAGACAGTATTAAGGATGCACCTAGAATGATGCCCAACACATAGAAGGCACTTGGGATTTGTTGAGTGAACCAAATCCATCTGCAGTCAAAAAGCCCTGCGGAACAGTCTTGCAAAATAGAAGACTCTGCAGGACACCACATCTATGAAATCCCCCAAATCTCCCCTGGGAAATGTGCTTTACCGAAACGTCATTGTGTTTTGCTACAACAGTTTAAGAGGAAGAAGTATAATAAGATCTTCCTATTACCTGAGCTTTGAAACTGACACATACTAAGAGAGTAAATGATTTATTCATAGCAAAACTGTACAGCTAAGGACTAAACTTCATCTCCAGAGAACAAAAACAGCAGAATCCTTAAAAATAAAAATAATTGCCTTTCTGAAAGAGCTGTAGGCAACTTTTAAATATTTGGGACAAATTTTTCTCTGTTTGCGAGTGGAAGAGGGAAATTTTCAGTATAAGAAAATAATAGCTATGCCAAGTTATATTTTTATATACTTCCCCCTAAAATCTAATGAAATAAAATATCCCTTCCAATCACCTGAATCTTCAAAACTCATGCTTTAGCTTTTGCCTTGAAATACCCATTTATCCTTTCTCTCCTCACCTTGGTGTCTAATCAGACCATAACACTGATAACAATCAACTCTATCTATTTTCAAAAGCGCTGAAAAGTAGAAGCTCATCTTACAATTTTTCTAAGCCGTTTTATCTGTAAAAGATCTGATATTTGCCACCTCATTAATATAAAGATGGTTATTAAATATCACTTTTCTCCCCATTTACTTATCCTCACTCTCATACATTTGCCCTAGTACAGAGTAAGTATGAGCATGGGTAGCGTAACATACAATATACATAATAAATCTGGGAAATGCCCTTTAAATATTTTGCCGTACTAATAATGCAATTAATATCAAAAAGGTCTTTTTAAAAAAACATTTGGATAAATGCTTAGAAGTCAATATGTCTTCTAAAAACATCAGAAATTTCTTCTTAATATGTTTACTTATGCTGTCAAAGAAGTATCTTGTTTCCTGAAAGCTAGGCTAAGTCATTATGTTTTTCATTTAACCTTGCTTAAATAAACAAAACTGTCAAAATTTTGTGGCTCTTTCATAATTCCAGTGATAAAAAGCTTAAGTGGAAGCATTGGAACACCTCAAAATTTTTGGGTTTTCTTTAAAAAGCACGTTTGTTTTTTTATGTGTTTTGTTTATATCATTCTCAAGTAGCTGGGATTCTAATGCTGATTTTTTCCAGTTATGACCTGTGAATGATACACATTATTTAAAAACGTTACCTGTAGGAGAAAGAAAGAGAACCAACAATTATATTTGTGGAAAAGTGAAACTGATTAAATAAAAACAGATTTTAAAAAGAGGATGTAGCAGGCTGGGATTTTGAGACAGGATCAGTGGGACTACAGTATGATAAGGACTTTAAATATGGGCCACAGATGAAGAAACGAGTAAGTTGCAGTGATAAATTGTCAAGTTCTGACTGCAGGTTGGCTGCAGGCCTTCACCAGATAAAACTTATTCAGTTACTTGAGGGAACAGTTGACCCACCAGACAACTTCCCTGAGTTGAACCACTTTTCTTCTTAATGATTCTAACTGTGGACAGTCCAAGTTGGCCACATGAGAATTTGAACATTGCAGTGACTTCAAAATAGTATAGCTCATGTCTGCCTATTTGGCTGGACTTACTAGTCCTGTGTCCATTCCTTTGGCCCAACTTATTGTGACTCAAATGGTATTTTTTCAAAGGCTAAACCAGTCAACAATTCAAATATATTGTGAGCTTCAATTAGGTTGTATGGCATTAAGAGTAATTTTTGAGTTTTGAAGTTATATTTTTCCTCTTTGCCTCTTTTTATGCTTTATTACATAACTGAATTATATATGGCAGTTACTTAATGGAACCTCTGTACTTTACATTTTATAATCCAATTAATTGTGCTCACTAGGCATACAGTAATCATTCCTCAACTCCTAGGTTTGCACTTTCAGGGAGAAAATATACTATAAGTCCATAGTTATCAAAACAGCATGGTACTGGCATAAAAACAAACACATAGATCAACGGAAAAGAATAGAGAGCCTGGAAATAAATCCACACCTTTATAGTCAATTACTACTTTACAGAGGAGGCAAAAACATACAATGGACTAAAGATAGTTTATTCAATAAATGGTGTTGGGAAAATTGGACAAATACTTGCAGAAAATGAAACTAGACCACCTTCTTAGGCCACACACAAGAACGAATTCAAAATGGATTAAAGACTTAAATATTAGGCTTGAAACCATAAAAATCTTAGAAAAAAACATAGGCCGTAAAATCTTGAACATTGCTCATAGCAATATTATTCTGATATTATCTCCTCAGGCAAGGAAAACAAAAGAAAAAATAAACAAATAGGACTACATCAAACTGAAAGGTTTTTGCACAGCAAAGGGAAACATCAACAAAATGAAAAGACAACCCACTGAATGGGAAAATATATTTGCTGATACATCAGGTAAAAGATTAATAGTCAAAATTTATAAAAAATTTATACAACTCAATACCAAAATAAAACAAGCAACCCAATTAAAAATGGACAAAGGAACTGAATAAACACTTCTCCAGAGAAGACATACGGATGGCCAACAGACATATGAAAAGATGCTCAACATCACTAAGCATCAGAGAAATGCAAATTAAAGCCAGAATGAGATATTATCTCACACCTGTCATGGCCATGATTGGTAAATTAACCAAAAATAACAAGTGCTGGAGATGATGTGGAGAAAGAAGAACCATCTCTGTACTGTTGATGGGAATGAAGATTGATGAAGCCACTGCAGAAAGCCGTATGGAGTTATCTCAAAAAATTAAAATCGGCCTGGCTGCTGTGACTCAGTGGATTGAGCGTCAGCCTGCGAGCCAAGTGTCGCTGCTTCGATTCCCAGTCAGGGCACATTACCAGGTTGTCTGTCAGGTCCCCAGTTGGGGGTGCGAGTGAGAGGCAACCACACAGTGATGTTTCTCTCCCTCTCTTTCCCTTTCCTCTCTCTCTAAAAAATAAAATAAACAAACAAATAAATAAATAATTAATTAAAATGAACTCTCTTATGAACCAGTGATTCCACATCTGAGAATTTATCTGAAGAAACACAAAACACTAATTCAAAAGAACATAAGCACCCCTATATTCATTGCAGCATTATTTGCAATCACCAAGATTTGGGAGCAGCCCAAGTGTGTTCAGCAGTAGATGAGTGGATAAAACAGCTATGGTACATTTACACAATGCAATAGTACTCAGCTATAAATAAAGACGAATACACAGGGG
Source organism: Furipterus horrens (assembly GCF_987537825.1). NCBI lineage: Eukaryota > Metazoa > Chordata > Mammalia > Chiroptera > Furipteridae > Furipterus > Furipterus horrens. Next base: position 18,502,577 of record NW_028327171.1, read on the forward strand.
GACAATTTAACATAATTCCTGTTGAGTTCTATTTTTCAGCTGTTTTAGACTTAAATAGTCATGCTGATTTCAAAACCACAGTTAGTTTTCTTCTATCATGTCAAGTTTTTCTCTACAGCTTATCTTAATGTGACCACTCTAGGATGGATCAGCCTGGATCTAGGGAAGCACTATTGCTCTCCTACTGGCTGAGAGCAAACCTCTCTCAAGTGGGGAGGGGTGGTGGACAACCTTGGAGACCAGCGACAGGTTCATACTTGTCTAGGCTATTCAATTACACATGAGAGAGTGTGGTGAGAGGTTGTGTGCTGCTCAATATAGTGAATAGTATTCCCAACTGTAGACTGAGTTCTTGTCTGTGTACAAGGAGTTAGCAAAATTTTTTAAAATTTACATATGTACTTATTTTCTTTCCTTCAGATCATGTCTGCTTCTGCTATTTCTCATTGTAAGTGCCTAAACAACCCTGGTTCATTTTGTTATATCTGTGGCAGTTTCACCATTCTCAGTCAAAGGACAAACATCAGCACATTTGTCAGGCAAGCTTATTTTGCATATTTTAAAGTGAAACTTGGTGATCAAGATAAGTCTTGGGCCCCTCACAAGGTGTGCAAGCAGCATGTTGAGAGTTTATGAATGTGGATGAAGGGAACACGTGATAAATTGCCATTTGGTATATCTATGGTTTGGCGAGAGCCCAGAGATCATTCAAGTCCTGTTACTTTTGTATAGTGAAAATGTCAGGATATAACATGAAAAATAAATGTAAAATAGGGTATCCTGGTCTACCATCAGCTATATGCCCAGTGCCTCATTCAGCTGAAATCCCAGTGCCAGTTTTCACTGAACTACCCTCTTTTGAAAAACGGGGGTACAGTGAAGAACTAAGTTACAGCAATGATGAAAATTTTGAAACTGAAGATGACTCAGTTCATAAGGGACTTGATCAGCATGAGTTGAATGATTTGGCATGAGATTTGGGACTATTCAAAGGGGCTTCAGAACTCCTAGCATCAAGACAGCATGAGAAAAACTTGTTTGAAAAAGGAGCAAAGGTATCCTACTTTTGATCAAGGGAAAATGCATTTCTGCAATACTTTTGAAGTGATGGTGGCTTTGTGTATTACCATAACATACATGGTTTAATGGAGGAATTGGGAATTCCAATCTAGAATGCAACTGAATGGCGACTGTTCATCGATAGCTCAAAGCACAGCTTGAAGTGTGTCCTCCACAGTGGCAATTTATTTGGCGCAGCCCCAATTGGCCATTCAGTTTGTTTTTGTGAAGAATACGAAGACATAAAGAGAGTCATTGATCTGTTGCAATATCACAAGCACAATTGGATCACCTGTGTTGACCTTCAAATGGTCTGCTTCCTTCTTGGTCAGCAATGCGGATACAACAAGTATCCCTGTTTTCTGTGTATGTGGGACAGCAGAGCTGGTGAGAGCATTGGGTGGAGTCAAATTGGCCTCCAAGATCTGACCTCAAACCTGGTGATCCAAACATTCTACATGAGCCACTTGTTGACAGAAAGAACATTTTATTCCCACCTCTGCACATAAAACTGGTCTCATGAAGCAATTTGTTAAAGCTTTGCCAACTGAAAGAGACTGTTTCAAGTATCTCATTTTGGCATTTCCTGGCCTGTCGTTTGAAAATATAAAATACCTTAATATGTATGCTTGGTACCAGAACTTTACTACTTATACACAATTTGACTTACAGTAACAATATATAACCTTTATATAAATAAAATAACTCAAAATAAAAAGTACATTCAGGTAATTTTTTCTTTATTTTCCTTTGTACATTTTGTATGATTTTGGGGACAAAGGGAGGGTATCCTGTACCTTAAAAGGTTGACGTGATAGAGAAAAACTGGGGTCATTTTTTCATTCAGATGCCAGAAGTTAGTCAAAAACAAGTGTCAGATACAACTCAACGAGAACTGTGTTTCCCAGTGATCTTTTACCCTTTGCAACAGCATGGATGGACCTGGAGAACATTATGCTAAGTGAAATAAGCCAGTCAGAGAAAGACAAGTACACACGATTTCACTGATATGTGGAATCTAATGAACAAACTGAACTAACAGTGAAATAGAGACAGATTCATAAATAGAGAGCAGGATGACTGTTCGGGGCAGGTGGGCTGGGTGGGCTTTAGGGGTGGAGGGATCAAGCAAAAAAGAAAAAGGATTCATGAACATGGACAACAGTGTGGTGATTCCAGGAGGGAGGATAGCAGGTTGGGGTGGAAGAGAGTATAGGGAAGATAAATAGTAATGGAAAAATACAATAGAAATTAACTATTAAAAAATGAAATAATATCTGTTGAGCAGATAAGTCCAAAATAAAAGAAACTAGAGAAAAAAAATCATCACACATTTAGTACAAACCCCACATTTTTAGCTATATAGTTTTAAATATATAAATGAATAAACAACCAGTGAACCTAAATTGTTTAATTGAATGGAATTGTATTCATGAAGAGAATCATGAACAAAGTTTAGATTCAATTTTCTATGATAAAAAAAACATGACATGGCAATGCTTCATTGTAGCAAAAATTAGAAAATCAATATACCAAATAGTATGTTGACATTTTTTACTTTTACTCAGCACAGAATTCTATTCAGTGAACAAGTCTGCAACCTAATATTGTCTTAAAGTGTCTGAAACTCAATACTGTTTTAGAGTGGGTTTGTGTATTTCAAAAACATCAGTAATCAGAGTGTATTTCTGGGACATTTCATCCACTTTAATGAACCTTTCCACAAAGTAACCAGATGAGGCTAATTTTGAGCCATTTATCTGGAACCAATATGCCAACAGAGCAACATAAAATAAAATATGATTTGGCCATCCCTATCATTTTAAAAATTGGAACAACTTACACAGGGGAAATTATAAGACTTAAATTGTAAATGTTTCCCAACTTAACATATTATAATATTTCTGGCTTGCATTTATTTTCCCCTGAAACAATACTTCCCATGACTTTTTTAAAAATTGTCTTCCAAACAAGTGGAAGGAAAGATTTGTGCATGAATTTGACCTATAAAATTCAAGGAAATATCCTACTAGTCTTTCACTGATCAGTTTTCAACAGTTCCAAACTTCATATTAGAATTTTGCCTAAACCAGTATTGATCCAAAGTATGTTTAATGACACAATTTCTATGTGGGAAGTATTGAATTCTACTGATTTAAAAACTCTAAAGTTCTATGTTTGATGCCACCATGTATTTTCTATAAATTGAAAGACCTTCCAGGAAGTTTCTTTGCCAGTATAACCTCTGCTCCACGGTTCATTTATTTGCTGTACTTAGTCTGAAGAGAACAAATCATTCAATTTAAGGAGATTCCAAGTCCTCTTGGGAACTGGAGAATGCCTTAGGCAACTCAGATGACACAGGCAATCAATAAATGCCTATGTTTCTTCACATCAATATTTCTGAAACATTCATCACAGCGTATGCACCTAATCAAAAGCTGAAAATGTAATAAGTACAGATATGAATCCAAAGCATTTAGGAAAATCAGTGCAAATATCTTCTCAGCTTGGTGGGAGCCTCATATCCCAGGTTCCTAGTTCTCTGCCTGGCTCATAATGAAGTATACAGTAAATACATATTGGAAAAATGCAGAAAACAGTTCATATGGAAATATACATATTTTCCATAACAGATCCACATACTTGAATTGTTTCAGCTCTTAGAGAATAGTTATTCAATGAGGTTACAGCAAGCCCTCCACTCACCTCTAAATTAGCAAACTTCTGGGTTCTCTGATGCTTGACTATGCTTGTTTGACTTGGCTCTTTAGACAGCTCCATCATACTCTTTCTTTTTTTTTTCTTTCTTGAATTAGTTTACTTTCCCAGTACGATTCAATAAGAATTCTTCAAGTAGATTTTTTAAAATCTACTATGTATACATTTGCTATAGAAATCTCTTGCATATTTTGATTTCTCACTCTCAATGCATCAACACAAACTATTTGTGTTCAGTAATGTAACTGAGCCCCAAATCTAAAAAATGAAAGGTCTTTGTCATTTGTTGCTCAGCTCACAGTTAAATCTGTAACATCAAGCCAAGAATTGTTAGCTGACGGCCACGTTTAAGGTGACAGACTGAAGGCAATAGCGGCTTAAGAGACTCACAGGGCTGCCAAACCGCAAAGGGTTGGCAGAGGAGACCAGGGGTGACATTATAGTTCTGCCCCTGGTCTCCTGGTAGTGAAGTGTTAAGTACTGGAAAAAGTTCCCAAAGATGTGTATGAAACCATTTTAGGAAATTTTTCCCAATAGAGAGATAACCCTTGGTGAGATACTCTAGAGTTAATCTGATCACTTTAGCCTGAAATACCACTAGCTCTGATTCTAAGGTCAGAATGGAAAGACTGTTTAACCCAGAGTGACTGTACTGAATGTGAATATCACCAGAGACATCACTAAGTTCCCCCCTTCTGAATGGGAGGAGAGATATAACAGGCAGCCGAGGTGGCAGTCACATGAGTAAGCAAGAAGTCCTCTTTGCTGGCTCCCAGCTGGGGCGAAGGCTTGGGTGGAGAGAACTCCCCGTTTCCTAGAGTGGATGTGGATCTTGTCACCTCTGAAAACAGCCCAGGCCCTTAAACAGGGCCAGTGATAGTCGAAGTTGCCAAGGTGTCTCAGAAAAATGAGATATAATTTACACAAAGATGCTTATGATTTAAAGGAACATCTAGTCCTTTGCTCTCTCCTGAATCTAATATTGCTTCCAGGTAACTTTAGTGCAAACCTTTTTAGATCTATGGCTTATAATAAACTCACAGAAATTCCTAGTAAAGGCTATTTAAAATCGCCATAAATCTTCCTACCAGTACAGAGTGTAATTTGAGCCTCTTTATTTTATTAAGTAAATGCTTTATATCACTATGTGCTAGACACAGTTCTAACATGCTTCATAAACATTGCCTCCTATAATAATCATCACAACCCTATGAGTCAGGTAACATTACTATTATTCTCATTTTACAAATAAAAAACAGAGCAAGTGAATGTGCAACTTGTCCCAGTTATGCTTCAAGGCAATGGCAGAGATCAAGCCCAGATAATCCGACCCCAGCATCTATGCTCATAACTGCTCTCCTACATGCCTATCACTGGTGATTCTTTTTTTAACAAATGTCACTCTTTAATGAAAACAGGTGTATTTATCAACTGCCATTTATCAACAGTTTGACAAATTATTTTCTTCCTCTACCTATAAAATGGGGATATAGTAGTCCCCCGTTGTTCACAGAGGATACCAAGCCCCGCAGTGGATACTGATAGTACTGAACCCCATGTATAGTGTTTTTTTTCCTACAAATGCATACCTATGATAAAGTTCAACTTATAAGTTAGGCACAGTAAGGGATTAACAATAAGAACATAATAAAATAGAACAATTAGAACAATATACTGTACTAAAAGTTATATGAATGGCTTTGGAGTCATTATTAAGTAAAATAAGGGTGACCTAAACACAAGCACTGTGATATTGCAGCAATCTGATAACCCAGCTACTAAGTGACTAAAGAGCAGGGAGAGCCTACAGTGGGACAGAGGGATGATCCACAACCTGGCAGGGAGGATGGGCAGTGACATTTCATCACACAACTCAGAACACCATGCAACTGACACCTTATGAAATGTTTATTTCTTGAATTTTCAGTTTAATATTTTCAGGCTGTGGTAACTGAAATCACAGAAGGTGAAGTTGTGGATGAGGGGGGGCTACTGTAATATGGCCCACTCAAATTAAATGGACTTAAGTAAAGCTAAATTCAGCATAGCCTTTCACACCTACAAGGTGTACCATCAAAGGCTGTTGTTCATTTTTTATTACAGCATTGCAAATAGTGATGGCAGGATATCATCACACAAGGAAAAATAATAATAGCTACTATGTGTCGAACCACTGATATAGTTTTGAAAATTCATCATCTCATTTAATGTTTGCAACAATGGTACATGAACATGATTCCTGTTTGCATGTTAGGAATACATAAGGCACCAAAATTGACTAATAAACCTGAGATCTATAAAGCAGTATGAGAGTTTGTGTAATTTTTTCAAAGAGAAAAAAATAAAAAATAAAGCACAGGGGACAAGGAAGTGACTGCTTCTCTGCATGTGACTGAGTGGGTTATGGAACACCAAACAAATGAATAAATAAGCTGTAAAAATTTAATTGTCCTCATTTGACCTGACTCTTTTCCATTTAATTCAGATGATTACATGCTTTATTTCCTAAAAGCCATGTATACATATTTCAGGTACATCAACAAACCTGATATTGACATCATTCTATGTTTATCTCCCAAGAGTGTTTCTGCTGGAACTGATGTGTTGTTTTTTGTTTTGTTTTGTTTTTTTCAAAATCCTTCATAAAAAATTACTATGGTAGAAGTACAGCATACTAAACTAATGCATATTGATTGACTTAGGCCCTTGACATCACTCATATAGTAGAAGCTAAACCCTCTTTCTTTTAAAAACCAATTAACATATTAGTCTTTATTGCAAGAGTGTTGACTATTACAGTATTCATTAAACATAGTAATTTAAAATACACATAATCAAATATGTCTCCTCAAGCTAGCTAAAATATGTGAAAATAGAAGAATTTTTACTAATATGCTTTTTCTTGGGCCAATAATGCTTAGTTTGGTTCAGTTATTAAAATTTTTATTTACTTTATTATTTTTTTCTTTAAAAAGAAAACTAATGAAACATTTCTTTAATTGGTAAGTTAGGGCAGAATTAAAGAAATGTTTGCTTCTGCATTTTCAGTTATATATAGAATAATTGATATTCATCCTTTCAATATACTGTTAAATAAGTGTCTTTTTATTAATGAACATGTATTACTGAGTGAAATAACACATGTAAAATGCCTAACAGTCTGCTTATCATTTAGAATACAATCAACATGGCTTTCATTTTTAATATTATTGTGTAGATTGTTAATATATTTTTCTGAAGTCTCTATGGTCTGCCAGTGTAGACAGTATCAAAAGTGCTTAATTTAAGTAAAAAGGATCTTTACTAAGAGGATTGTCATTCCGTTTGAGTAACGTATGGTATTATTCATACATCAGAAGCCAGGTGAAGGGCTCTTGATTTTAACAGCCTCTGTCTGTCCCTAACCAGAGTGCGAAATGTACTGAATGTCCCTGCTCCCAGAGTCATATGTTGAAACCCTAACCCCCGATGTGGTGGTATTAGGAGTCAATTAGAATGGGATTAGTACCCTTATAAAACAGACCCCAGAGAACTCTCTCACCCTCTTTCTGCCATGTGAGGGTACAATGTGAAGGTGTCTGTCTGCAACTTGGAAGAGAGCCTAACCAGAACTTAACCATGCTGGTACCCTGACCTTGGATTTCTAGCCTCCAGAACTGTGAGAAATAAACTTAAGTTATTTTTAAGTCACTCAGTCTAGGGTACTTTGTTATAGCAGCCCAAACTAAGATAAAGGGCATTGATCTGAAAGATGGTGCCTGGTCCTCAGAAGACCACTCTGTCCATCAACACGTATTTCCATGGGCCCTGTAAACAGCTTTGAGTGGAAGAGAGGGTGTGTTTTCCACCCCATGAGGATATGCGGTGCATAGGAACCTGAGTGCTAGAGCCACAGACAAGATGGAAGTCCCTTCACTGGGGGTAGGGGACTAAAATACCTACAATAGTTTCATGGAGAGTTCAGGATCAGAACTTCATATACTCCCTATCGCTCAGAGCAGCTATCTTACTGCAATCTACTCAGAGCCAGCAGGTGAGCAAAGGTCAATATTAAAATATTAAAGAAAGAAGTAAGTATAAAATATAAAAATCATTTTAAAATTAAAACAAAGAAAAAAATGAAAGATATTTGAACAAAGCTGTTCCTGACATCTTAAAGACTAGAATTGTATCTGCTAGGAGTCAGTTCTATTCTGACCCTAGTAGTAGCATGGAAAAACAATCTTTTATTTTTATGTGGATCCATATAAATTTCTATATACAACAGTTATTCATTGTTGCCTAGTAACTATTGTGAATTATTGTAGGGCAATATTCACCATTGGTTTCATATCAGAAATAATCTTTAAAGAAGATTAAATTGCTAGGGCCAGTATTAAGTTTTAATCATTTAACTCATACAACTTGACACACATAAAAAATAAGAGGATAGAATCATAAACTGACTTATTATTATATTTATAGAAAATAGAAAATATCCAGGTATTTTTTACAAAAATGACCTATTTTATAATTATTAAATTTGCTTCTGCTTTTTTTGGCAGAGAAACAGACTATGATGATAAAATTGTGGGAAATGATCAATGGGAGGATGAGACCAAATGCATGGCATAAATTTTGTCCCTTCCCTACCTAGGCCTTTTTTTACAACTCATGAAGTATCAACATATCACAATGTAATACACTGTACAAGGAGACTAAATGTATTTGCTGGCAGCAGAAACATGTGTCTACTCATCAGTCCCTGAGCAGTCCTTAGCATGATGGATCTGAATAAGCCATTATGGCTTAAACTGGTAAATGAGGCATATCATTACACTGTATTTATAACGAAAAGAAAGACATCCTCATGGACCATTTGCCTAGAGTCTCAGGGGTTCTTTAAGCACCCCTAGGAAAGTTCCTCATGTAGGCAGCAAGGCCAATAAAACTGAAGCTTGGCATGTTAATCAAATTGTTATCAAAACTCCCTGAAGTGGTGGTCCTTGTTCCCATACACTCTGCCTCCATTACTAAAAATGCCCTCTGGTTTTCAATTCAGCTATAGTCTTAAAAAGCCACTTGGCTTTTCTGTTTTCTTTAACTCTGCCTGACCTTACCCTGCACTTCTTGTGTGGTTTCTGGACACAGGCCCTATACTTCCACACCTACTTTCCTAACATTACGTGGTAACCCCTGCCCAGTGCTCACAAATAGCCTCTCATTCCTTACCAGGTCTAATCCTGCAATCTGACTCTGTTTTACACGGGACTTTTAAAAAGTCACTTCTTTTTTCCTCTTTAACGACAAAAACCAAAATAGTAGAATATGCTAAACTAATCTTTAGGATCAGATTGCAGTCTATTTTTCAGGAAGTTCAATGTTGAAAGCCGAAGCCTATCTCAGGGAGGATAAATAAAACTGTTCTGAGAACAAGGTTTGGATTTTGAACTTTCACCCTTGTTATTTTGTATAACTAATATGATTATTTATCACAGTGCTGTCAGCAGAAACACATTTCCCTCCCTTGCCCATGAGACCTCTGTAATAATTTATTGTTGGCGTGGGGAAGCTGAGGAAGCTCTTTCTTCATGGAACGAGAAGAAATACTTCATAGAAAATCAGGTGAACCTTTTCCTTATTCCCCAAGGAAGCTTTGAAAGATCACAAGAAAGAAAAAACCAATGCGTTTCCCTTATTTGAATGATACCAGAAAAAAAATACATATTAAAATGTGTGGAATAAGAGACACGAATACAAGCAGCAATAGTAGCTGATTAAATATCTGGTCCAGTTACATAACATATATCTACAGAAGTTCACACAGGACTTCAGAAAGTCAGGAAAGACGAGCAGAAGAGCACTCCACATCCCAAAATACCTTAAGACTTTAACTCCCTTAGAGTTTTATTGGAGTCATACACATCCTGCAGCCAATGGACAAGCCTATGCTATTCTTCTGTGCATTGAGCATATGGCTAGTGAATTTTGCCATTACTGTTTGTTTAGGAAGATCCTAAAATAGAAGGATATTAAAGTAGGACTCAATCTCAGGTGTGACTAAGGCCATAAGTCAAAAATATCAATTATTGTCATGTTGCAGATAGAATTGCTAGACCACAAAAACATAACTACATTTGAGAAAGAAAGAGTCAAAACTCAATTTTGCAACTTTTGTTTTAGCACTCACTTTAAGTATTAAGAGGTTGAAACTGGATATTTGAGAGAAAATTTTGGGGGGGAATAAATGGAGTGCTGTGCTTAGTTCCCTCTCCCCTACTGAGAGGAGAGGAGGGACTGTTTTTCTCCTCAACCTGAGCATGATGGAAAAAAGATTCAGAAAATCCACTTGGAGAGGTTGATGTATGTCTCCCAATATGACCAGCTGGAGAATGACCACCCATATGTGAAGGCACTGCTGGGAGAGATCCCAGCTGAGAGGAGGCCTGTGAAGATCCTCCAACCCAACACTTTCCATCTGTCAACCCCCGAGGATGCTGGTGGCAGGACCAGCCAAGTAAACCCTTTCTCACTCCCTTTCCCTGCATTACCGTGGTGGAGTCAGAAACATAGACGGTAAGAAGAGGAAGGAGAGAGGTAGACACTGAGGTGGGAAAAAAGAGAAGAAGCTGGCCATGCCCCACTGCCTTCCTTCAGGTTCTGAGCTACAGCTGACCTCCCTGCGGAAGGAGAGAAGCTTTGACTTTAAGACAAAATTATAGGACTATAACACATATCTAGACATACCAGCGACGGAAATGAGATTATTTGGAAGACTAAAGTCACCTGAGATTTTTCTCCCAGAGAAGTGGGAGAGTTAGCTCCGTGGGGTGGATTTGAAGAAAAGGTGGGAAACAAACCCAAAGTCGCTTTGTAGTTGACACTAGTAATCTTACCTGTTCAGTGTTCTGCTTACAAAAATAATTCTTCATAGTCTTCTCTCAGAATAAAATGGACATTTTTGCACAAGCCAAAGAAATGTTTGCAAGTTGCTTTTTTTAAGAAATATATATTTAGCGAAAAAAAATTCTCTACTGAAATCATTTTTTAATCTTTAAATTCCTCTAAGATTTTATGGTAGGTTTCATATAAATTCGGATTTTCAGGTTCTCGGAGGTTTCATGCAAAGAGTACAGAAATTTATTCCACAAATTAGGCAAAAGTAGTCAATCAGCCTCTGATTAAACACCTCCAGTTCATAAGTTTATGAGGCATGTCAGTGTTTGTTGGAGAGTGTTTATTCTTAAAAAATATCTTCCTCATATTAAAGAGAAAATCTAAACTTTCAGCCACTCCACTGCCTTACCTGCTTGGCAAAAATATACTCACCCTTTCGATTCCTATTTCCGCACTCCTGAATGCTTTTCCTTTCCCCACGAGTTGTTCTGATTCCCTCCTCAAGTCCCCACAGTACCTCTTCTTTACCTACATCATGCCATGTAGCACAGTGTCTCTCCGGGCTTGGTTTATATCACTGTCTCTTTCCCCAGGCTAAGCAGCTGCATTTTGCTTGTTAATCCACTGTGCCAAGTCCTACAGACAATTCCAAGATAATCAAACCTGGTTCCTGCCCTCAGGTTGCAGAAAGCCCACAAGCAGGAATAAAGTATAAACATAAATCATTCTAACATATGCTGGAAAAAAAGTAAATGTCTAAAGAAGGTGAAGATTCCTGAAGAACTATTATTAGGTTTTTTTTCTCTCCTGCTGGAGTACCCGTACCGTTGCCTCGTTTTTTTCCCTATCCTTTAGAGAATATATTACATTCTACACTTCAATTTACCAACCATTGATGTTTGATCTTATCAAAAAAGGAATCTTTTTCTGGCTTGGAGAAGAGTTAAACTTTACTATAGCTGAAGGCATTTGAATTTGACACTCAGGCAGACAGCAAGTGATCATAGTTGAAAAGGCCTCTGCACAGAAAAGAAAACGAGGAGGAGGAATAGTAACCAAACCAGTTCAGCAGAAGCCCTGGACACATGGCTGAGATAACCGGAGGATAGGGGCGAAGAGGGAGGCCAGAATACAAAGATCCTGAACACCAAATACACTGGATTCTTCCATCTCATTTGGAGGTCTACAAAAGTGAAAAAGATTCAGAGCCCACTTCTCACTAGAGACCTTGAAGGAATTGATTTCTTCTCCCAACTCTTCAGCAATCAAGCCAAAGACATGAAGCCCTCTCTTGGATGGTCAAGCGTTCTCTAGTAAGAGCCCAGCTGTACAACAGGGAGGATTCTTATTTGGTATTAATTAAGAATGTGGTTTGGCTCAGTGGATTGAGCGTCGGCCTGCGAGCTAAGTGTCGCTGGTTCGATCTTCCAGTCAGGGCACATCAGAGAAGGAAAACTCTGACTCCAAAAAACCTCCGCTGCCTTGCGGCATACCTCTTCAGGGGAAAGGCTAAGGGAGTAAACCCCGACAGAAAATCCGGAGCCGGAGTCCCTAAGGCGGTTTGACGTTGTAGTCAACACTGGCAACTCCTGTGGCGCACCTGAAGCCAAGCTGTATTGACTCCGTCTTTCCCTTGGACCCTTCAGCTGCGAAGAGAGGGGGGGTCTGCTGCATGGGCAACAGCAGACCCTCCATATCACCCTGCCCAGGCTCTGTAGCTTCAGCTTCACTGGAGAGGACACTCCAGCGTCATCACAAGATGTCGATTCAACACGGGAGGAGACAGATACCGTGTCACTCCCGAGTTGGACTGCACAGCCATTCTCGGCGGTGCAGATAGACTCTTAAGAAGCTACACCATCGTCTCTCGAGACGGACGGCTGCCGCCGCCGCCGGTTCCCTCAAATACTCCAAGGTTGAACGTTTCTTAGAACTAATTTTCAACTTGGTATTCAACTGGTATTTCTAGAATCCAACATGCTTAAATTCAGCACTGAAAGTGACCTAAACTATTTGAAACTGTAGTAAAAATGTTAGCACATAGTGTATAAAGATATAACTAAATGTTCTTACATATCAGCATGTTAATTGAAGGTAGTCCTGCCATTTTCCATACAGAAAAAAAGATATAAAAGATCTACGTAGCAGTGTTGGTAGGAAAACATAAATTGTATAGTTTGTGTTGAAACCCAGTAAGTATTTAGCCAATGTTACTCTTCTCCAATGTACATTTTTCAAAGTGCATTTTGTGCTGAACCTTTATAAGGCATCAGATAGAACTTTCCATAGGAAATGACAGCCAAAAGCCAATTAGCTGTGTCCAGGTCAATGGAGTAGGCCCAGCTGAACTTGAAGCCTGTGCAGTCCCTGGAATTTGAATGTGACGCTGTATCAACAAACTTAGCAAGATCCACGATTTCCTGCCTGTGAGTTATTCCTAAAAACACCAAATGTTCCCCTTTTCTCATGACTTCACACACCAGGAGGATTCAGGTAAGGCAAAACTTAATGCTTTTTGCAAATGCTGCGAGTTCTTGTCCTCTACATTGTGCCAATAATACTGTTTTATAATTACAGTTACCATACAGCTTTTTTAAAAGGATTAGGAGGGAGATGAATGACTTCCTTTGAGGCCAGATGCCTTGTATTCACATCAAAAGGTTTGCCCCAATGCACCCTCCCACCAAATTTGCGTCTTTCTCAGAGTCATGGAACAAGGAACGGGTTCTAAGTGTAATGTCAGATGGCTTACAATTTGTTTTAATAACCAGCAGTGGGATGCTTGTTATTCACATTAAACACATAATAGACATAGCAGGTGGTGCAGTTTCTGTTCCTGAAAGATCATGAGGGACTGAAATATAATGATGTTGTTTTCTACAGGATGTTTCTCCTCAAGCTCTCTCTCCAGAATCAAAGAAAATGTATGTTATTGTGATTTAAAATACTGCATGGGCAGCTCTTTGCTTTTCTATAAGTCAGTAGTGGAAGAAAACCGAATATGAATACATATTCCTTTTTAAGTGTTCTCCCTTGGTAAGGGACTGGATGGATGCTCTGGTTACCTAGGAGATGAAGACAAAATGAAAATTGATTGACTTATCAAATAGATAGTGAGCTGAGCTTCAAGTGGCAGCTGTGTGTGCTGCACATGAAAGGTAGCTGCTTGGAAGTGATTTTTTTTTATTTGTCACATCAGTATTGATGCCACATAGATTACCAGGTAGAATAAAGTGGCCATATTTTATTAGAAATGCAGTAGTGAATGATCATCTTAATGATCACACTTGGGAAAAAAAAATATCTCAAAGAAGTAATTCTGGCTCGGATGTTTATTCCAGTATGTCACTAAAAATAACTGCTTTGATGGGTGTAGGACTGTATCTGTAGTAGGAGCCCTACTGCTGACTTGCTTTTTAGTAATAAGAACCCTGCCTTCAGTTGGCTGAGATTGGGCTCGTGGGAAGAAAACTTAATGGACCTTACTGTAAAAGCAGCTTTAACCTCCACCCCCTCTATTCCTCATGTAATTTTTCTATACAATTAGACAGGACAAGCTACAGACCAAAAAAGAAGTTCAATTTTCTGAGCTCTCCTAACTTCTCATCAATATCCTCTCCCTTCCAAAGACCACAGCTCTCCTCCAGCTTTGTCATTCTGTAACGCTGCTTTCCCACCCACAGCCCTCTACCACCGTCCTCTCTTTCTGGCACCTGTTTGTAGCACCAGCCCACTATTAAAACTTGTGTGTCCAGAGTTTCATAAGGGCCAGGGTCTTGCTGTCATACAGCAATCCAGGGGGGCACAATATGCTAATTAAAGGGGTACTATATTGTAATAGTCTGAGTTATCCCCCCAAGAGCCTTAAACGAAAAGAATGGACCCGTAACGGTGTAATGCAGCTTCTCCGGAGAGACAAATGGTCACAAGAACATTCCTTTTTACTCTGCAATTCACACCCTGTAGTCACCATAAAATTGCAACATGTGAGCCAGAACAATTTATCTCAGGAACTAATTGAAAACCAGACCACAAAAAGAAGGAAAAATAACTGGAATTTTCCTTCTCTCACTGTAGAAATGCTATTCTCCCACGACCGTGTGAGAACTTCTAGTTCAGGCAGACGTTGCCAGATTTGCTTCTAATTGGTGAAATTGAGCAGGTAAATGCAAAATCCAAAATGATGTGAGTGGTGTAGTTGAGCAGCAGATAATGTTGGAAGTAACAATCGTCCATAAAGTAATGTTCTTGATATAATGAAGACAGACTGCTAAAGGGGCAATAAAGCAAAATATTAGGTTTAAGGGAAGAACAGTGTTCATCTTACTGATGGACACAAAAGAAGAGTTGAAAAATGTAGTGATAGCCATGTTTCTAAATAGAAAGTGTCTACATTATAAATATGTGTTTTCTTCTATAAGTTTACTGGAATTCTAATCAAAATCCTAATGAGAGTTTTTCTTTGGAACTAGATTATAGGACTCAATTTGATATTAGGCTTTCCCTATAAGATATAAAAATGTATTATAGAGTTATAATTAATAGTGCAGTATTTCTGAGAACAACTAGATTAAATCTAGTAAGTAATAATGAATGCATTTCACATTAGTAAAAATTGATTTGAAAATAAATTAATTAATTTCCTGAAAACAAATAGTTCTATTCATATCTTTAACCTTATACCAGAATAAATTACAAATCAATTAAAGTATTAATTTTAAAAACTAGAAACTAGAAGAAAATTAAGGGTGGGAAAGGTTTTCTATACATAGTACAGAAGGCAAAACCCATTAAAAAAAAACTGGTGTGGCTAAATAGAAACTTCATATTTTAAACTAGAAAAACTTCACACAACAGAAGCAAAAATAAATGAGATCACAACAAACTAAAAAATTTCTGCATAGCAAAGGAAACAATCAACAAAATGAAAAAGCTACTTATGCAATGAAAGAAGATATTTGCAAACCACACACCCAAAAAGAGGTTAATATGCAAAATATACAGGAAATTCAATAGCAAAATAATAATAATAGTAATAATAATAATAAAACAACTCAATTTGAAAATAGGCTAAGAATCTCAATAGATAATTTTCCAAAGAGGACTTACAAATGGCCAATAGCTATATTTTTAAAATTCTCAACATCACTAATCATTAGGGAAATGCAATTCAAAACCAGGAGATATCAACTCACACCCATAAAGAGACAATAAGTAACAAATGGTGAGGATGTAGAGAAAAAGGAACATTTGTACACTGTTGGTAGTGATGTAAATTTGTTAAACCACCATGAAAAACAGTACAAAATCTTCTCACAAATTAAAAATGAAACTACCCTATGATCCAACAATCCCACTTTTGGGTATATATCCAGAAGAAATAAAATTACTATTTCAAAGAGAGATCTATACTCCATGTTCACTGCAGCATTATTCACAAAAGCCAAGGTATGGAAATAACCTGTGTCTGTGACATATGAATGGATAAAGAAAATGTAATATATATATAATGGAATATTATTCAGTCATAAAAAGGGAAACTTTGCCATTTGTGACAACATAGATGAACATATAGGGCATTGTACTAAGAGAAATGAGCCAGACAAAGACAAATGCTGCACAATATCACTTATATATGGAATCTTAAAAAAAATAAGATTGAACTCACAGAAACAGAGAGTAGAATGGTGATAGCCAGGGGGTGCAGAATTGGGGAAATAAGGAGAGGTTGGTCAGACAGTACAAACTTTCAGTTATAAGATGAATAAATTCTTAACTCTAACATACAGCACTGTGACCACAGTTAATAATACTTTATTGCATACTTAAAATTTGCTAAAAGTAGACATTAAACATTCTCACCAAAAAAAGTAACTATATAACTGTATAAAGTGATGGACAGTGTATATATACATCAAATTATCCACTTTCCATGTTCAATATATTACAATTTTACTTGTCAATTATGCCTTCATAAAGCTAGAGAAAAAATGAACAAAAATGAGTCAAGACAACAAAGTAAAATGCAAAAGACAAACTGGAAAATATTTTATATATTTTTGATAGAGGGTTAATAACATCCCTATGTAAAGAGTTCTTATAGGGTATAGAAAAAAAAGTTCCAATAAAAGTCAGCAAATAAAATAAGCCAGCAATTCATAAAATATGAAAAACAAACTGGAGTTTAGCATGTGAAATGACTTCAACCAGTACTAAATGAAATACAAAATAAGCAACAATTGAGATACTGTGCTTTGTCTATAAAATTAACAAAGAAGAAAAACTAATGACAAGACGCAATTTGGATGAAAATGTGGGAAAATTAGCTACTTCAAGTACTGTAGGAGTGGTACAAACTGATACAGGAATTTTGAAATAAAGTTTACTATATTTACCTAAAACTTTAAATATTTATATAATCCCTAACTAGAATATATCTTTTTTAAAATGTACACCATATAAATAACAAGATAAATGCATAAGATGTATATATGAGGGTATTTATTAAGACATATTTATAAGCAATGTAAAAGAAAAATGATATAAATGACCTAAAAACAGGCAATTTGTTAAATGACATATAGTACAACCACACAATAGATTATTATGAAACAACTTCAAATGTTATACTGATTTTATGGTTATAGCCTTAGAAAGGAATTTATGATATATTTGAAGTTAAAAATAAAACAAGTTAAATGGCATTTTTTCTTTTACAGGCATAGAAAAAAAAAATTCTAAAATTCATGTGGAACCACAAAGGCTCTGGAATAGCCAAATCAGTCTTGAGGAAGAATAACAAATCTGAAGACATCACACGTTCTGATTTCAAAATACATTACAAAGCTACAATAATTAAATATATTCAATGGGACAGAATTGGGATCCCAGAAACAATCCTATGCATATAAGATCAATTGATCTTCAAATGAGGAGAAGATAGTCTCCAACAACTGGTGTTAATCAGATATTCATAGCCAAATGGATGAAATTGGACCTTTATTTTACACCACACACAAATATCAACTCAGAATGATTAAAAACTTAAACTGTAAAACTCCTAGAATAAAACATATGGGAAAAGAAGCTTCATGACCTTGGTCTTGGCAATGATTCCTTGGACATGACATCAAGAAATATAAGTAACAAAAGCAAAAATAGACAAGTGGGATTACATCAAACTAAAAACTGCACAACAAAGGAAAGAACAAAATAAAAATATAACTTAGGCAATGAGAGAAAATATTTGCAAACCTTATATCTGATAAGAGGTTAATATCCAAATATATAAGAAACAACTCAATAGCAAAAAGAAAAAAATTTTAGAGGAACTGCATAGACACTTTCACAGAGGAAATATACATGTGGCTAACATTTATTGAATGAACATTTAAGTCAAAATTTATATGAGTATATGTGATAGCATTTTATAGGTGTATGTTTTCATGTGAGTGATAAGTGAATAATGACATTGTGAATGACTTATTTTCCTTTGACTTCTTTAATTTAAAAAAAAACTTTAAAAAAGCATATATTTTTATAACCATTAACGGAAATTTTCTATAATAAAACAACTCCTTAATGAAATAAAAATGAGCTTACTTTTTAGCTGAATATGATATTTCACTTGTTATATATCTGTTTATGCTTATGTGTTGAGATGCTATATATTATTCATGCCACAAAACAAACTGAATCCCTGTCAACTAAACCTTTTGCTTTCTTTATATATAAAATCATTTGTGGAAACTTCTTTAGATATTATGAAGAAAACTTTACAAATACCTATAGTATTCAAATGGGATTTTTAGTAAAGGATCTGGTAGTCAGAGTGACCTTGTCTGCATAATCCCCACCACTCACAAAGCAGTACAGACACATAGCTCTTCTTGTAGGGATGTAGCAGGCCAATAAACACTCCCATTCTTTCAAAATACTTGACTTGGGGGAAAAAAATGTACCTGTTTTGGAAATGTGTTAGAAACTCAAGAAGTGCAATCTGATTTTTTTCTCCTCTTAGGTGATGTAGAATTATTGAAAACTATTTCTAAAGTAAGCTTGTGGAATAGGAAAAACCTCTACAAAGAGTAACAATAAAAACCACCCCAAAGAGGTACTTGGGCCTGTGTCAGATAAACACATCTGTCTTTATAATTTGGATTTCATAATTTTTAATTTAATTTTTCTCCTTTCACAGTTCTCATGCTAGTAAATAATTAGATTATTATGTGATATTTTATTAATCCTTACTCTGTTAGCCACCACCAATATTCCCATACTCAGTATAATAAAAATACATGCAAATAGGAAAATTGCTTAGCTATTCAGAAAAAGGTGTTTCGTATGAGGTAACCACATAACGTCTAGCCCTGAATTACATCGCTAAGTCTCTTTCTACCTACCCATCACACATGTGTTGGTCAAACTCACAGCCTTTGAGTATATGTAATTTTGTAAATGTTTGGTTTATTGTTCCTTCCTTTCCCCCGGAGCTCAGCTGACTGTTATTTCTCTTGGCTCCTTTAGATACCTTGGGACAACTGACATTTACAAGACTTAACCTGAGCCCCACCGGTTACAAGAGCTTGGAGGTCTCAGCTGTCATTCTGTTTCCATGGAAACTCAAATCAGATAGCCAAAAATGAAGTTAGTCACTTAAAAACCATAGTTTTTTAAAGAAAGAAATATTGCCCACCAATCATCATATGATTTGAAACAGCGCTTCGCTGAAGGCCATTTTCTTGTTTTTAAAGATTAAATACTGTTTCCATGGTAGCAGATTAATAAACCACAAGGATAGAGCTGAGCTCTGAAAGTACCTTCCGGCAGCACCTATGTTCACAGCCCATTGTGCTTATGAAGCCACCCACAGTGTGGGGCTCTAAACATGTTTTACTTTAAATAATAATAACCACTTTGTTTCTACTCATATGTTTCCCCTAGATGGAATGCATTAGTGAAGTATAATGATAGGAGGGTCTTTGTGATAACAACAATAATAATATTAACTAGTATTTATTAACTGTCTCCAATGGGACTGAAAATGTGCAAGGCGTTTTATATAAATAATCTCCAGTCCGCAATACTATTATCTCCGTTTTCCATGGAAACCAAGACTCATTGAAGGTCAAACAGGTATTGACAAGGGAGGGAGCTGCGTGATTCGGACTCAAAGCTGGCCTACTTTGGGGCCAGGGCTCTTCTCTCATCCTGTTCACAGTGAAGAGCAGAACAGAGAGAAGAGTTCATCGCCCCCCTCAGTGCCGATGCAGGAATCTGCACGCGTAGTCTCATGCACACACCGCACCTGGGCATTCCCTCCACGCAGCGCAAATGAGATGAGGGGGAATCAGACTACTCCGTTAACTCTCTTCCTGACCAGGTCCTAAAAAGAATTTCTAAGTGCCCCTAAAGCCCCAAAACGGAACCTAATCTCACAGGGCCACCATCTTGCAGTGGAATTGAACTCAACATCCTTTCCCTCTTCACACCTCACCCTCTTACCCTCAATCACAAACCTACTGTATAAACTACAACCAAGTCTTAAGAGTATGAGCTTAGGAAATAACATGGGTGTGCTGACTTAAATGGATGAGTAGCTTCTTTTAAACTCTTAATCAAGTAATGAAAGTATTAGTCAATTCAAATGACAATGGAAGAAATGAATGGATATTTTACCCTGCAATAATATTCTGGTTTACTTGAGAGTGCACATTTCTACTGCATAATCAAAAGCATAGGTGATAACACATTCTTCAGAAAATTAGATGGGGCCGGTAATGGTCATTCATGTCTTATTCTAAATTAATTCTGTCAGAGTTAAAAATAAACTCCCAAAATCTCTGAGGACACACTTAGTAGAAATTGGATACATTTCAACATTAAAACAGCTGCCTTCCACATTTTTTTGCTCAAGCAAAATGTAAATGGAAAACTGATATAACAGATTTTGTCTCCAGGCAAAATGAAATGGATGAATTTAATGTCAGCACAGGAAAAAGGGAGGGGTCAGTTCCCAAAAGAGCAACTCGGACCTCACTTTTAATTTATGTCAATATTTTTCTATTGAAGTAGAAAAACATGAAATAGAACATTTTTTAGAGGAGTAAAGTCGAGGCATCTCTGACATTACAATGACACGCTGGTTCACCTCGAACTACTTGGATTCTTTGGAATCAGGTGAAGTTATTTCTAATTTAAAGAGCTTAGAAAACATGGCATCAAAGGCCAAAGTGATCTTTAATTTCAAGATACAATTACAGTGTTTCTTAAAATCACAAGTACCTCTCCAAACACCAAACACTCTGAAAACCAATACAAAATATAATTCCTCCGGGAAAGAAGCAATTTTCCAAACAAAATACAGGTTGCATTTGTAACTCATTTTGGCCAACAGCTCCTTCAAATTTCATGTCCTGAGAAGTGATATTTAGGATTTCCAATCATCTGTACTCAGCCATAATGGTAATCATCATGGTATTCCAAATGAAGCATAATAAACCAAAAATTCATAGTAATCAAGGAAATGTATTCCAAATGGACAAGAAAAAAAATTTTTTTTTCAAAACTTAGACCTAATTATACTTGCCAACTTATAAATTGGAACCAGGAAATCAAAGTAAAATCAACCAAAAGCAGAAATGGGAGATAGGAGATCCTAAACTATAGTTTTATGTACTTATTTACCAACAAATTCCAAATAAGCAGAAAAACAATCAATAAACAGGGAATCCTGTAATTTTTATCTTACAAAAATTATCAATAATTCCCTTAAATATACTTCCAAACTGAGAAAAAAGTTTCCCCTCTTCTACTCCTGTCTCTCCTGTCTGTGGTAGGCAGAATGGTATCCAAAAAAATGTCTATGACCTAATTCTTGGAACCCATGAGTATGATACAGTATGTGGCAAAAGAGACTTGCAGTTATAACTAAGGTTACAGGCCTTAAGTAAGGAGGATTATCCTGAATTATGTATGCGGGCCCAATCTAATCTCATGAACCCTTCAAAGCAGGGAATGTTCTCCAGCTGGAAGAAGATGAGGAAGGCAAAGGAGCTCAAAGCATGAGAAGGATTCAACACACTGTTGCTGGCTCTGAGATGCAGAAGCCCATGTGCAATGACTGGCGTGGGACCTGTGGCAACTAAGGGCAGCCCTCCGCAGACAGCTACCTCAGTCCTACAGCCCCAAGGAATTGAATACTGCCAGCAGTATGAATTAGCCTAGAAGTGGATTCTTCCCAGAGCTTCCCTAGGAGTCTAAAAGTTGGCACATTTTTTTATTGAAAAATAATTGACATATAACATTGTGTAAGTTTAAGGTACACAACACAATGATCTAATACCTTCATATTGCAATATGCTTGCCATTGTAGCTTTAACTAATACCTCTATCACATCACATAATTATCATTTCTCAAATATTAGCACCTTGAGAGACCCAGAGCAGAATATCCAACTGAACCCACTAGAACTTCGGATCTGGATCTACAGAACTGAGAATGAAATTGTTTTAACCTACTAAGTAAGTTTGTAGTAATTTGTTACACAAACAATTGAAAATAAATATACCCCCAGCCCAGAAACCTGTTTTCCCTCCACTTTTTATCTTCTTAAGAAATTGAAATCAGCCAACCATATCTTAGGATAAAATCTCAACGCATTTTACTTCTTCATTGAATAATCACAGTATTTGCTGTCTCTTCCTGAAAAGCATCTCTTGCTGTTTCTTGAAGATGCAGAATGGCAGAGCGTAGGGAACTAATGGGAGAAAAGGTGAGCAAGTTCTTTTACCTCCTCAAACTTCAGTTTTTTTATCTGTGCATGGGAGGGAATGCTAGCTCCCTGGCAGTGCTGAGGAATGAATGGTTTCATAAATGTAAAAGTCATATTGAAAGTGCTTAATCCATCTCGACCCCCTCCTCCGTGGCCTTCTGTGAAGCTGCCTGGAGGCTGCAATCTCAAATGCAAGAAACACTGTTCCTTCCACTCTGTCGGTAGGTGGCTGAATAACCCAATGAACATTTATAGAACAAAGCTGATAACAATGATTTAAATCCTTCTGGAAACAATTTCCAAGAACCATCCCGTAGAAGTCAAGCCTGATGTCACAGAACCACTAACTGTGCTTACCAATGACTCAAATGATCTTATTATTTCAAGTTTAGACTGGCTTTCTTATTACAACATGAATAAAAATAAAATTTTAAATGATCTTAATAAATTAGAAAAATAAAACAGATCCCCCACCCACCCACCACCCAAAAAATAGGGTATAAAAAGCAAAAAGGGTAATTAAGGACCAGGGCATAGTAGTAATAAAGGTTGAACATATTAACATAATCTTAATGGTAGAAAATTATAGTTTAGGGTGCACATTTAATTTTGTAGCTAAAGAGTTGTTAGAAAACAATTCTGAATAATTTTGAACTTAGTGAATTGGATGAACTTGGTGAATTATTTGATGAATTGATTAATGGGAAAATTGATATTCAGACATGTAGCCAGCCTCTCGGCACACGAAAGGTGTTCAGTAAGTATTTGTTGAATAAATGGTGAGTATTGGTATTATGTTTGGCCTTAACTTTAGCTCTGAAATTCCTGGAATAATACATTATTATGATTAAAATAAAAAAGTATTGATTTTCCACCTGCTTTTCCAGACATCTAAAATGTAGACACTTGAAAAACAATAAGCAATTTTTTTTCTTTTAATCCATCAGTTTTATATAGTCTTGTCAAGTTAACAAGACCATTTCTCACAGAAAATATAGAGGATAAAATATAGCAAACTGTGAAAATATAACTCATTATATTAAATTTGAGAATCATTCATGATTCAAAATTATTTTAAAATTTATACTGGGCTTTCATAAATACTCAAAATATGTTTTGAGCTGATTGTTTAGGGTTCTAATAAGGAGTGTAAATTTTGAGGGACTTCTGTGTCCTTTTTATCTATTAATGACTGCCTGTAATTCAACATAAGAATCATAGATGTTAGAGCAAGGGAGCCATTTGAATATGGCCAGAAATGGCTTCTTTGAGAAAATGACATGCAGTAGCCTGAAGGATAGGGACCCATTTAATAGTGAAAGAGGAGCAGTCCTGGCGGAAAATTGCATAAGGAATGTTGGGTTCAAGATCTTGAGATCAGGAAAAATTGTAAGGGTTTGAGGAACTGAACAGTAGCCAATGCGCCAAGCATCTGGGGTATAAACAAAAAAATACCATGATAATGTATGAAATTAGGCAGGAGTCAGCCATTGCAAAGTTTTGTAGGACATGATGGGGCAGCTAGATTCTTTTCCTAAGTACAGTGTAAAACATAGGTTTGGGGTATGTGTGTTTCTTCTCAGTTTTTCTTTTGGCAGTTCCATTTTAATGATTTTATTATTTCTCTTTTTTAAGAATTGGGTATTCATTTTTAAGAATAGTAACATCTGTAACTATTAACATATATTATATATTAATTAACATAAAGAAAATATCACGGATCTTTATAAATAGAACTTCAAATGGCTGTCTGAACATTTAATAGAATAGGTCCTATATTTATATATTAAAAGGGTATCTTAACTGCCCCTGCAATAATGTATCTTCTCTATTAAATCGTTTGATTTTTGGCAGTCCCTATTTTCCTGGTGTAATTCCTCTACGTTTATTGACTCCTTAATGAGCCTTTCATTAGTGATTAAAGATGTTTTGTTTTGCAAGGAATTATCTCTTTTGATTTATCTTTTACCAAAATAATCTTCAAATGCCTACAATATGATATAAAATAATCCAAATTTCAAGATTTTAAAACTGATTTTCACAGACAATTTTACCAAAAAATACTTTAAAAATTTTTATTTATTTCTACTTTTCCAATGGATAACCCAAATTAGAAGGTATTGATATTCTTATTTCCAAAAAATGTACGTATACTAAAACTTGTATAGACCAGAGAAGTATTCAACTCATTTGATTCTTACTAATCAGGTTATTTATTATAAATGTTAATTTAGTTTATCATATCTGTTTGTTGTTGTTGGTTATTGTTGTTTTGCTTTGCAAAACCTTACTTATTTTTCAAAGACTTTGAGAGGATTCAAAATGGTTTAAGATTGGTAGAAAAGTATTGGCTTGGCCAAAAAGCTAGTTTTTTTTCCCATAAAATGACTCTAGCAATACTTAGTTCTCTTAAACTTCATTTGAAACAATTTTGTTAGATTGCATTGTGACAGCTGTCATATCAGTGTGCATTTAAAAAAATATATCAAAACTGATGAATTTTTGTGTAACCATATTAATAATGAAGATAGAAGAAAATAAGCAACATTTTTGGCATACTATGCTTTATTATTTCAAGAAAGGTAAAAATGCAACTGAAAAGCCAAAAGAGTATTTGTGCAGTGTATGGAGACGGAACATGTCAAATGGTCTGGCAAGTTTTGTGCTGGAGATTTCTCACTGGATGACGCTCCACAGTCATGTAGACCAGTTGAAGTTGATAGTGATCAAATCGAGACATTAACTGAGAATAATCAGCATTATACCACTCAGGAGATAGCCAACATACTCAAAATATCCAAATCAATAAAGTTATTGGTGAACATCAAAATGTCTTTTTTCTTTTTTAATTATTATTTCAATTTTTTTTTCAGATTTAATGTGTTTTATTGATTAAAATATTACATTTGTGCCAATTTCCCTTCCCTCTGCTCCCCTCCACCCGGTGGCCCCCCTCCCTCCAGTTGTCCCCCCCTTTTAGATTATGTCCATTAGTTGTGCATACAGTTCCTCCCAACCTCTCTCCGTCTATTCCATTCCCTCCTACCTTGATCCCCAATTCCTATATCATCTCCCTCCCTTTCCCCATTGCCCCTCCCTGTTGACCTCCCCCCAATATGCTTCCCGTACCCACAGTTCCTCTTCCACTCTCGTTGCCTATTTAGTTTGCCTTTGTTTCATCTCCCTAGCTTCTGTTTTTTTTTTTAAACCAGTCCCTTTAACATCTCATATAACAGTGGTTTGGATCTAATGAACTCTTTCAGTTTTATTTTGTCCTGGAAACACTTTCTCTGTCCTTCTATTCTGAATGACAATTTCACTGGATAGAGTATTCGTGGTTGTAGGTTTTGGATTTTCATTACTTTGAATATTTCTTGCCAGTCTCTTCTTGCCTGTAGGGTTTCCCTTGAGAAGTCAGCTGATAGTCTAATTGGGACCCCTTTGTACATAATTCTTTTCTTCTCTCTTGCTGCTTTTAAGATTCTCTCTTTATCTTTAATTTTTGACATTTTGATTATAATGTGTCTTGGAGTGGTTCTCCCTGGGTCCAGTCTCTTGGGAACTCTCCTTGCTTCCTGGACCTGCAGGTCTATTCCCTTCCCCAAGTCTGGGAAGTTCTCCTTTATTATATTTTCACTCAATTTTTCAAGTTCTAGTTCATCTTCCTCATTCTCTGGCAAACCAATGATTCTTATGTTGGGCCTTTTATAGCTGTCCCAGAGGTTTCTGATCCTTTCATTGTTGCTTCCCATTTCCTCTCTCTGCATTGGTTGACTGCTTGTTCCTTCTCCATATTCCAGTTTGTTGAAATGAACTCTGGATTTTATTTCCTTTCCTTCTGTCTCATATGTGGTTTTGTTCCTTTCGTTATGAAAGTTTTTCGCTTCTTTCATATCTTTTTCCTGCTCTTTTGTGAATTCTGTAAGCCACCTGATAACAATGGCCCAGAACTGAGCCTCTGACAGGTTTCTTATCCGTTCATCTGTCAGGTTCTCTATCTGCTGCCTGGTGAGTTGTGTTACCGGTATTTCTACAGTTGCCTGCCTCATTTTGACAGATGCGTTTTGTTTTCTTGGGCTGGCTGTCGGGGGCAGTGCCTGTGTACGCATCACAAATTAGCGACCGGCGCCTGCCTGTCCGCGACCTATTTCGCAGCCCTGTGGTGCTTTCTTTGGGGGCGGGGGTCCAAGATGGATTCACACAGTTATTCAGCTAGGAGACCGGGATCCGTCCTCCCGCCCCCCTGGGCCTCACTGTTCAAGGCGATGCGGTGGCCGCTCTCCCCAGCGCCGGAGTCGCGCACCGCCAGGGGCTTGGCCACCGGGACTCCTCGCCGGGGTCGCGCACCGCCAGGGGCCCGGCCACCGGGACTCCTCGCCGCCTGCCGCTCCGGTGGGACCGCAAACAGCACTGCCCTTTTTAACTCTTACCTGCCCAAATGGCACCGCTGGTTTATAACTTCATATGTTGGACTTCCGTGTAGTTTTATTTTCTGGAATTTCTAGTTATCCTTTGTTTTGAAGTAGTTGTATTCCTCTATGGTTGTAGAGGGAGACCTAGCGTGTCCGTCTAAGCCTCCATCTTGGCCGGAAGTTTATTTCAATTTTTATTGAACTTACTGGGGTGATATTGGTTAATGAAATTATATAGGTTTCAGCAGTACAATTATCTGTATATCGCATTGTGTGCTCATCACCCCAAGTCAAGTCTCTTTCCATCACCATTTATCCCATTACCCTCTTCTACCTCCCCCACCCCCCCTTTCACTCTGGCAATCACTATTCTGATGTCTGTTCTATGAGGGTTTTTTCTTTGCTTAATCCTCTCACCTTTTTCACCCAGCCCTCCACCACAACCTGGTTATTTTTCAATTGTTAGTAACTACTTTGACATTAAATATTCTTTGCTCATCACCCATCCCACAAAAACATTTCTTTAAGCTTTAGTGTCTCCTTTTTTTTCAATCATTTTTTATTGTTAGTTTATTAGAGTTGTCCCAATTTTTCCCCCTTTGCCCTCCTCCACCCATCCCACCCCCCGCTCCCACAGTCAATTCCCACACTGTTGTCCATGTCTGTGGGTCATTCATATGTGTTCTTTCTCTAGTTCCTTTCATTCTTTCCACCATTATCCCCCTCCCCCTCGCTCTGGTCACTGTCAGTCTGTTCCATGTTTCCATGCCTGTGGTTCTATTTTGTTCATTAGTTTATTTTGTTCATTAGATTCCTTTTATAGGTGAGATCATATAGTTTTGTCTTTCACCAACTGGCTTATTTCACTTAGCATAATATTCTCCGGTTCCATCCATGCTGTCTCAAAAGCTAGGACCTCCTTCTTTCTTTCTGCTACACAGTATTCCATTGTGTAAATGTACCACAGTTTTTTGATCCACTCATTTATTGATGGGCACTTAGGCTGTTGCCAGCACTTGGCTATTATAAATATGCTGCTGTGAATATAGGGGTGCATAAGTTCTTTCAAACTGTTGACTCAGGATTCTTAGAGTATATTCCCAACAGTTGAATCACTGGATCAAAAGGCAGTTCCATTTTTAGTTTTTTGAGGAAATTCCATACTGTTTTCTACAGTGGCTGTACCAGTCTGCATTCCCACCAGCAGTGCACTAGAGTTCCTGTTTCTCCACATCCTCTCCCACACTTGTTTGTTCATGTACTAGTGATGGCCATTGTGAGGTGATATGTCATTGTGATTTTAATTTGAATCTGTGACGGCTAGTGATGTTGAGCATCTTTTCATATGTCTATGGGATCCCTGTATGTCCTCCTTGGAGAAGTGTCTATCCAGGCCCTTTGCCCATTTTTCAGTTGGATTGCTTGTCTTCCTGGTGTTGCATTGTATGAATTCTTTTTTTTTTTTTTTCAGATTTAATGTGTTTTATTGATTAAATTATTACATTTGTGCCAATTTCCCTTCCCTCTGCTCCCCTCCACCCGGTGGCCCCCCTCCCTCCAGTTGTCCCCCCCTTTTAGATTATGTCCATTAGTTGTGCATACAGTTCCTCCCAACCTCTCTCCATCTATTCCATTCCCTCCTACCTTGATCCCCAATTCCTATATCATCTCCCTCCCTTTCCCCATTCCCCCTCCCTGTTGACCTCCCCCCAATATGCTTCCCGTACCCACAGTTCCTCTTCCACTCTCGTTGCCTATTTAGTTTGCCTTTGTTTCATCTCCCTAGCTTCTGTTTTTTTTTTTAAACCAGTCCCTTTAACATCTCATATAACAGTGGTTTGGATCTAATGAACTCTTTCAGTTTTATTTTGTCCTGGAAACACTTTCTCTGTCCTTCTATTCTGAATGACAATTTCGCTGGATAGAGTATTCGTGGTTGTAGGTTTTGGATTTTCATTACTTTGAATATTTCTTGCCAGTCTCTTCTTGCCTGTAGGGTTTCCCTTGAGAAGTCAGCTGATAGTCTAATTGGGACCCCTTTGTACATAATTCTTTTCTTCTCTCTTGCTGCTTTTAAGATTCTCTCTTTATCTTTAATTTTTGACATTTTGATTATAATGTGTCTTGGAGTGGTTCTCCCTGGGTCCAGTCTCTTGGGAACTCTCCTTGCTTCCTGGACCTGCAGGTCTATTCCCTTCCCCAAGTCTGGGAAGTTCTCCTTTATTATATTTTCACTCAATTTTTCAAGTTCTAGTTCATCTTCCTCATTCTCTGGCAAACCAATG
Organism: Furipterus horrens; assembly: GCF_987537825.1. Classification (NCBI taxonomy): domain Eukaryota; kingdom Metazoa; phylum Chordata; class Mammalia; order Chiroptera; family Furipteridae; genus Furipterus; species Furipterus horrens. Next base: position 18,531,704 of record NW_028327171.1, read on the forward strand.
ATTCTTATGTTGGGCCTTTTATAGCTGTCCCAGAGGTTTCTGATCCTTTCATTGTTGCTTCCCATTTCCTCTCTCTGCATTGGTTGACTGCTTGTTCCTTCTCCATATTCCAGTTTGTTGAAATGAACTCTGGATTTTATTTCCTTTCCTTCTGTCTCATATGTGATTTTGTTCCTTTCGTTATGAAAGTTTTTCGCTTCTTTCATATCTTTTTCCTGCTCTTTTGTGAATTCTGTAAGCCACCTGATAACAATGGCCCAGAACTGAGCCTCTGACAGGTTTCTTATCCGTTCATCTGTCAGGTTCTCTATCTGCTGCCTGGTGAGTTGTGTTACCGGTATTTCTAAAGTTGCCTGCCTCATTTTGACAGATGCGTTTTGTTTTCTTGGGCTGGCTGTCGGGGGCAGTGCCTGTGTACGCATCACAAATTAGCGACCGGCGCCTGCCTGTCCGCGACCTATTTCGCAGCCCTGTGGTGCTTTCTTTGGGGGCGGGGGTCCAAGATGGATTCACACAGTTATTCAGCTAGGAGACCGGGATCCGTCCTCCCGCCCCCCTGGGCCTCACTGTTCAAGACGATGCAGCGGCCGCTCTCCCCAGCTCCGGAGTCGCGCACTGCCAGGGGCTTGGCCGCCGGGACTCCTCGCCGGGGTCCCTCGCCGCCCGCCGCTCCGGGTGCGACCGCAAACAGCACTGCCCTCTTTAACTCTTACCTGCCCAAATGGTACCGCTGGTTTATAACTTCATATGTTGGACTTCCGTGTAGTTTTATTTTCTGGAATTTCTAGTTATCCTTTGTTTTGAAGTAGTTGTATTCCTCTATAGTTGTAGAGGGAGACCTAGCGTGTCCGTCTAAGCCTCCATCTTGGCCAGAAGTCCCGCATTGTATGAATTCTTTATATATTTTGGGGATCAAACCTTTATTGATATATCATTGGCAAATACGTTCTCCCATATAGTCGGTTCCCTTTTCATTTTGATGATGTTTTCTTTTGCCATACAGAAATTTTTAGTTTGATGTAGTCCCATTTGTTGTTGGTTTTTTTTTTTTCCTGTATTTCCCTGGCCCTAGGAGATATATCAGCAAATATGTTGCTGTATAAGATATCTGAAATTTTCCTGCCTATGTTTTCCTCTAGGGTTTTTATGGTATCATGACTTATATTTAAGGGTTTCATCCTTTTTAAGTTTATTCTGGTGTATGATATAAGTTGGTGGTCTAGTTTTACTTTTTTTGCAGGTACCAGTCCAAATATCCCAACACCATTTACTAAAGAGGATATTTTTGCTCCATTGTATGTTCCTGTTTCCTTTGTCAAATATTAATTGACCATAGAGACCTGGGTTTATTTCTAGGTTCCTTATCCTGTTCCATTGATCTATATCTCTGCTCTTATGCCAGTACCAGACTTTTGATTACGGTGGCCTTGTAGTATAGTTTGATATCAGGTATTGTGATCCCTCCTACTTTGTTCTTCTTTCTCAAGATTACAATCCATGCTTTTAGTATTTTTCCTCTGAGAAATAAGAGCCAGGCAAGTGAAACTCAACCATCTTCCATCTGAATAGTTCAATCAAAAAGGCTTTTTAAACTCTTCTTATCTATAATAACCCGATTCTTTCAGACTCCTTCAAATTCCTCTTCTTTTCAGCAATATTCATCATGGCCCTAATTTGGAACTGAATTTCTACAGTCACTTCCAGAAATAAACGACACTTTCTTCATGGCCCCTAAATATAATTTAGGACCAGACTCATGACCTCAAGTCCTAAGTATATTTCCTAAGACCATGAGTGCCCTCTCTACCTCATTTCTAACACAGAAGAGCCTGATAGCTAAGTGCAGATATGCATATATGGATTCCATAAAACCCACACAATATTAAAATGTTTAAGAAATTATATTTTAATAATGAAGTATACCAGAACTGGAAACTTCCATATCGTGTCAGAACCACAATCCAGCCCAATTTTCTGTTGCCCAAACCAGTGTCCTAAATGTTTTTTTAAATCTCAGCTTCTCTTGATATCCATTTATAGCTCTGTCATTTAATAGAATAAGTAATTTTTAAGTTGAAATGTCTTAGTCATGTAACTCATTTATTTATGTTTGTAACAAGTTGGCCCTGGGTCTGTCATGCATCTATCTTTTTTTCCCCCTTTAACTAATTTTACCATGTTCCTTTTTAATGTTGCATCCTTCTCACCACTGCACCACTAGGCAAGGCGTTGGGAGATAGAGTGGTAATAAGATGTGGGCCTTGCATTCCAGGAATTCAAAATCTAGTAGAGGAAAGTGATGTTCAACTATCTGTAAGTTAATGATTAAAACAACTGCATTATAAGGGTATGAACAACGGGTGACAGAAGCCCAATAGAAACTGCAATTTGTTGTCTTGGAGGGGAACATGACCAAGGTGGCATTTGAAATTGAGTAATCCATCGATAAAAATTAAAATAATGTTGATGATGAAAGAAGAAGAGGAGGAGTGGAGGAGGAGGAGGGAGAAGCAAGAGAGGAAAAAGAAGAGGAGGAAGAAAAAAGGAAGCAAAAGAAAGACACATAAGAGTGAAATCGAAAGATGCAGCTGGACTACGTAATGTGTGAAGAGATGAGACAGAGGTGAAACCAGATGGACTGTGGCACATGGTGAATATTGACTGTGAAACTAGTGAGCTTGTTTTTTTCAGCACGCCATTGGGAAGCCTTTGGAAGTTTATGAAGTGAAGAGTGACAAGATTTCCCATTCTTTGTTTTAGGAAGAAAATTCTTAGGATAGGAGACTGCTTGTGTATGGTATGAAGAGGAATCGGGGCTAAGTACAATTACTGCTAAATTGGGACACTGACAATGTAAATGGGAAATCAATAGTTTTAGAAATACCAGGTAGATGAACTTCCCCGGTGAAATTAAAATGTAAATCTAATTATTCTATGAATAGTCTTTTCTGAAGTAGGAATCTAAAGGAAGCAGAAATTTACAAAGTATTGTTTCCTGACTGTTTCCAGATGTGCCTGGCTTCTATTTTATTTGTCTACATGTACCAAAGGAAAGTGCAAAACAGGAAGTGGGGGGGACCAGGAATTGCTGACCTAACAGATCTGTGGCACCATGACATATGTTTAAAAATCATAATTGGGAGCTATCCAGTTAACTTGTTCAAAAGAGATCAAGCAAACCAGAAATAAAACATACATACCAAAAGTCATCTAAGATATCCAGACAGTGAGCATTGATCGTGCCACAAAGTGAAGTGAGATTCTGGCAATCATTCACTGATAGTTAAACCAGGGATTCTCTGTCTGGAAATAATCCTCAACCTGTTAGAAACAAATAATTTTTTTTAAACTTTTAAAATAAACACTGAAATGAACTGGAACCAATTCTTACATTAAAAAAAAAACACTACCCACAAATACATGTACCCACTTACTCTGAAAATGGAAGATCATTCTCTTTACAACATAGCTACCAGGTCACTTTCGCTGAACTTCTTTCTAAACTAAAGTGTTGGCTTCTTTATTTTTTAAACAGAAACAAATTCATTCTCTTTGTTTTGGGCATTTTCATGTATGCATTTTAAGTAATCATGTGTGTGTGCTTGTATCTGTGTATGTGTATGTATTCATTCTACAGATACTCTTCCTGCCCTTCTAATTTCCTTTGATTCTGTTTAGGTAAGTTTTATGGCTTTTTGAAGGTAATTCACATGTAAAATATGAAACACATGTATCTATCACTCTCTAAGTGAGATAGATTTGACACATCGAAGGCAATTTTTTTTATCTTATTTCAGATTCAAAGGTAGCTTTTCTGTCTTGAAGGAATTTCAAAATATGAATACTGTGTGACTTTGTATAATCTCTGATTTAACAAGTCTCTTGATTTAATACTTTCACAGTCAGACCCAAGTAACAAGGTATGATTATGCACTCTGAATACATTTTCCCATAACTGTGGATGCTTGTGATTTTTTTTTTTTTTTTTTTTGGCAAGTTATTTCTATTGATGGGAGAATAAAAGCCATTAACAGATTAAATATAAAGTGATTTCATTTTAACCAAACGTCTTTATTTTTCTCATGCTTTTCTCTGAGCAATAATGCAAAAGGTCATAAAGAGGTGAAATGATGGCAGGGAAACAAGGCAGAGCAGGATGGCAGTACCTTCAGCTGTATAACTGGAAGAAGGTCTAAAAAGATATAGATCCCAAAGGCAGAGAAAAAAAAGAGGAGAAAAACAACCTTTTCTGCCCAGAGAGATGATTAGGATGCTGTTGTCTTCTGGAATTTTCTCAATACAATATCTTTCTTTATAAATATCAGTATACTCTATATGACAAATAGGTTAGCAAATTAGAAAGGTTTTTTCTAACTTAATTTGTGAGGTATAACTTCTAAAGTAAATAGTCATGGATAACGAGAATGGCCTCCCTGGCATATCCAACTTGGATAAAAGAATGGTGAGAAAAAGCTTTTGTGAACACTTTTGGGGAGAAGGCTTAGTTAACAACCTTTCTATGAAGGGGATGTTACTTCTTAATAATTCTCACTAGGTTTATTAATGACTCGCTATATTTGTGATAATGTAATTTATTTTTTTTCAAAGGTTTTTTGTATTTCAGGGAAAAAACACTACTTTATCAGCTGCCTTCCCTCCAGTTTTTCTGAAAGTGTCCTTTTAACAGTCACATCTGGCAATAAAATGGCTCCCATGCCCAGGTACTGATATTATGCACAAGTACTCACAGATGGATGCCCTGTGGACTGCCCCACCCCAGACAGCACAGACACATCCGCGGGGTCAGCTTGCCCACTGGCACCAAACCTCTGCTAGAGAACTTCAGAGAATCCATGCATTGGGATCACTGCCCAAATCTACCTTCCGCTCATGAGAAAACTTCATTCCTGCCAAAACTATGAATAAATTAAGACCTGACCTCTCATTCAGTACATTGAAATAGAATTGATAGAGCCCTCTAGTATTCACATTGGAGAAGAAAAGTTCAATTTATTGGAAAAAATAAGCTATTTAGCTATTTATATATGCCAAAGTGCAAAAAACAAACAAAAAAAGAAAGAAAGGGACTTTAGGAAGTTTATGTTACACCTTTAAGAGGATAAATGTTCTTGATTCCACATTTTTGAGAAAAGTATAGAGAAAATGACAAGTTATTTCTGCTTTCCCTTTGAAAATAGGTCCCCAGACACTTAGCCATTCACCTTCGGAGTAATTCAGCCCATACATTTGGAAGACCCTAAATTTATTGGTATGGTTTGATCTACCAGGAAAACTCCTAAAAGTTTCAGTTCATGGAACTGAATTTGTCTTGCTTCCAATTCTTTCCAACATCTCCAGTTTCTTTGATGTGGTCACATTAAAGGCGGAAGAAGAAACAAGAAACGATGAAAACCTTAGGGGAAGCAAACACTAGTCTCTTTCTTCTTCTCCAAATATGTCCATTCACTGTTGTCCATTGTTTTATGAGCTCTCATATACTTAGCATTTATCATCCAAAGCTTGTTTACATTTGAAAAGCACAGTGTTATTGTCTATTAATCTTCGTTTAACAAAAACCATATTAGCAATATAATCCCATCTCTAAGACATATTTTAAAGGTTTTGTTAAGAGATATGTTTGTAGCCTGCTCACTGGAAATGGCTTTTAAGGATTAAAAATCACAGTTTAAGGACTGCGATGAGTCAGTAAATCAGGCTTCTCTCTGCTCAGAAGCAAGCATAAGGCTCAGCTGGGGACAGGTAAATTAAATGATATCCTTTCCCTAGTCACTGCTTCGTTTGCTGATCTTGTTTGAATGCTTTCCCACATTTTCCCTGGACACCTCTGAAAGGATTTTAAATAAGGATGCTTTTCTGTGAGCCATCTGGTCACTTCCTGGAAAGCACCAGCGCAAGATGTCCCTACTCACAGAGATAGATGAGCTTCCCAGGAGGACCTTTCAAAGCTGGTCATTTACAACAAGAGGCTCGCTGTGGGCCAAACTTGCTTTTAGGGAGCTCTAGCTGAACTGATACAAACACAGGCAATCGACATATCAAACATAATGAGCTCAGTTCTCAGACGTAAAGAAGTGGTGCGAGACTGAGTTACAGTAAAAATGAAGTCTTACGCAAAGGGAGAGGCAAAGAATTTCCCCCGGAGAAGATGAACAGTCAGATACAATGTGCTGTTCACTCAGTAGGCATTTATGGGGCACCTACTACGTATCAGGCATTAGTAGACACTAGGAATACAGAGATGACAAAGACACAATCCTTGCACCCCAGAAGCTCATGTTCTCATAGAGAGCCAGCCATGTAAGTGAATATATCGCAGTTTAGTTTTAAGGTTATTGAAATAATACAGCAAGTAAAACATAAAAGGAAGATGAATGTCTGAACTAATCCCAGTAAGAAGTAAACCCAGCAGAAAAGAGAGTATGAAACTCATTGCATGTGGGAGGTGAGGGGATAAAAGCATTCAGGTTGGGAGACCAAATAGGGAGTGTGGGTGGAATACAGAAGAGAAAACTGGAGGGGAGGTTGGGGAATGATCATTGTGTCGATATAGGCTGAAGTCATGCAAAGGACTAATAGTCAATTATCCTGTAAGAAAAGGAAAAGACCAAGAACAGATTCTGAACAGCACCAAGTTTTAGGAGATAACAGAATAAGAGAGTCTAGTGAAAAAAAAACTGAGAAGGAACAGTTGGTGAGAAAGAAAACCAAAATAGTGGCTTCTGGGATGCCAAAAAAAAGAGAAAACATACACACACACACACACACACACACACACACACAGAGCAGTCAGTTGTATCAAATGTCTTGGAAAAGTTAAGATGGGGATTGAAAAATATTCCTGGGATGAGAAAATTGAGAAAATGTTATTAAAGTTTGCCAGAGCAGTCAACAGAGCCTTGAAAGCAGTGTTGCATGCTGGGCATATTGGTGTTTGAGGAGCCATTTCATCTGTCATACAACGTAACTGAAGAACTTAACAAATCACATTGGCTGAGAAACTATAACATATATTTAGTCAGGCCAGCTATAAGAGACAGAAGTTTTGTCAGCTTGCCCAAAATATTCTGAATCCTGTAAGCTTAGATACTGGTAGTGCTGCTGTGCCTATAACCAGGCATTAACTCTTTGTTTGCTGTGTCATAGGCAAGTGTATAATACCTCCAAGGCCAAGGGCTGGGGCCTTGGGTTGGAGGAATGTATTGGCTTTCTACCAACAGAGAAGAAATACTTTACCAGCCTGTACTTTGACCAACATGTAAGGCCATGTCAATAAGTACAAGTGAACATCAGCCCTAGATAACTAATAAACAAAGTTGATCACCCAGATAATTTCAACCTGAGGTCAACAGCTTTGAAATCTTAGAGAGGTAAGTAGTAAAATATTTTTAAAATTTACTGTGTATCCTTTATTTAACATATACACACTGGATATATTTTGCATTGTTTTAGAATCCAACATTGCCTAGACAATGGGAAATCTAAAACAGGTGGAAGGCTACACCTTGTGACCTTAAATTCCATTCAGGGAAATAAATTGTGTATATATGAAAGACTGGTAGTGATGACTAACATCTAAGCAACAGTGTGGCAATGAGAAAAAACAAAGTAAATTTTATATAAATCCTGGTGGAGCCAATCTCAAAGGAGTGATCAGAATGACATAATGTTATTTAAGGAAGATTTTAGAGCTACATAAACAGCAGTGAAACTTTAGAGTCAGTTGTAAAGCAAAACCTTGACTCAAGAGACCAGAATCTCATCCAAGCCTTTATGATATTTTATAATGGAACCCCGGAAAAACAATATGCCTTTTTTTTCCCCCTCAACTGACTTTATACGTCAAAGGACTCTGATTACTTGATGTCTAACATCTCCCATAGTTCCAGGAGTCTTATCTTCCACTTCTAAGACTCTAAGGCCTTTCTGTGAAGAACAAGGCCAGCATTAGCACAGAGCCATTTGTATGTTTGAGCCACTCAAGAGTATATAGAATAAGGTGAAGAATCACCTACCAGGCTCTGTCCATGGCATCTTGAAAAGAGGACATGCTCACTCGGCCCTGCTGCATCATTCGACACAGGATGGCTTCTCTGTCAACTCTTCACCCTGTAACCATCTCCTTACTGATCACTGATCATGTCAGTGCTGAAACCACTGGAGTTTTTGATAACACTCTATAGCACAGCCACTGATATCTGTTAAAGAGCAGTAATTTCATTTTAATTTCCTGGACTCTAAATGTGATTACACTGAATATATTTGTTAAAACACTGAATCACCTTTTTAAAATTAAAGCTATCATTTAAAAATAATATCCAAGATATCCTAAGTGTGGAAATACAAGAGAATAATTTTCTGTCTCTCTTTCCTGCTAAGGAAATTACAAAATTACAAATATAAATGTCTATTGAGTCAGACAATGATTTGTCAACTTTTGGAAAGTAAAAGAGAAAAATGAGTTAATTTCCTATGAGTGAGTTAAAATTGTATTCTTTCCAATAGATTTTTTTTACTTGTTTTAAGTAATAAGTATTATAGTCCATAGCTCTGTACATTTTCCTTTTTATTTACTTCATCTTTATTTGATAAATGAAAATATTCTCAAGTCAATACTCGTGATAAGAATCCATGATCTCAATCAAAAGTCACAGTATAAAATTTCCTGAAAATTCTTTCTGAATTCAAAATGGCTCACTTATTGAGAACATGGATCTCAAACTAGGTCTTCACATCACCAAATATCTGTATAGACAATGAGAGATGCTAATAAAATGATAAGATCAAAAACTTGGTGAAACAAGTAAAATTAATTGGGAAGTCTCAAAGACACATATATATTCTGCTTGGGCTGAGATGTTATCATTGTTCTCTTTTTTTCCATAACTTGGCCTTGATTACTTCAAAGGGCACAATCAGAAAGATGCAGGAGGTGCGGGACACCTGATACCCAAGACTAAAGTTGAGGGCAAATATATTTTATAGCAATAGCTCTCATCTCAAGGACTAATTTTAGTTAACAATGTACCTTTCCTCATCTTTTTTTTTTTTTCATCTTGCTATTTCTTTATTCCCATTTAGTGAAGGTAATTGCATCCTTAACACAGAAATAGTGTTTTTATCTTCATGGGCAAGAAAGAAATGGCAAGTTGAACAGATTTAAGGAGAGGAAATACATCCATGGAACAGAATAGTGTCAGCCAAAAAAGACAAGGATATCAGGCCAAATGCCTGTCTGTTGCAACAAAACAAAAGGAACACAATGTACTACACTCTGGGCCAAGAAAGGGCCTTCAGGTTTAGCATTAAAAGAACCATGTGCAGTTCCCCTATATTCAGACAGTGACTGAATTTTCCAGCTTATAATCAAAAGCTCAGTGCTAAATAAACCTGTCTTTGTTTGCTGCTCTCTCCTTGTATATATTTCCATCAAGTTTAGACAAAAATAGCAAGTTAGATTCTTACTTGCTCAGTAATTTCCACTAAGAACATCTTAATTTTAGTTTTACAGTCTTCCCTATTTGTATCCGTTCGGCTCTTAGCACTAGATAGTTATTCCTACCAAGAGTCTGATGGGAACAGATGAGCATCTGAATTTCTTTTGATACTTTTGCAAACTGGCTCTGCACACAGACACTGAACAAATGCTTTTGAAGATCACATTATTGGAAGAGAAAAATAAAAAGAAGTTGTGGGATACCAGGATATAGAAACAGTAGCACAACTTGCCAGGAGTCAGGAAGCAACCCTGCACTTCTTCTTGGCAATGGTCTGACCTCAAAAGAATACTGTATCCAGTGTTTGTCTTTTCAGTTTAAAGTGAATGTGAAGAAATTTGAGAGGGGCTAGAAGAGAGCAGAAGAGTAAAATATAATAAGGGGGAAAAAATGAGAAGATTAAAGATGGTAAGACTGTTTAATCTGGGGAAGAAAAGCCTACGGGGAGACTTAATGAGAAGTGTCATAGTGAGTAAAAACATCAACCGTCTTGACCAAGGAAAGGATGAGAGGGAACACACTAAAATTAGAATGAGGGTAAGAGAGCTTACTTAGGCAGAAGGAAGACAGTCTTGGCCTTAACAATGAAACTTTGGAGCATATTCCCAAAAAAGTTGTGAAATTTCTTGGAAATATCAATAACAATCTGTACTAATTGATGAAGGCATTTCTGTGCTGCAAGAAAAAATTTAGATGAGATAACTTCTTGAAGTCCCAGTTCTGAGATATTTGTCAGAATTTAGCTTCCTAAAAAAATAGGGTCAGATAAAAATTCCAAAACCCAAAACATGTTGTTCAGAAACAGCATTTAACACCTGACACCCTCAAGTTTCATATGATATTTTAAAAGCCTGAAATCTGCACTAAAATACTTAAGTTATTTTTATAAGGTATCTTTGTTTCTTGCATCCTGTTCTATTTTTAGCAGCTAGGACCTTTGGGGCCCTTGTGGTTGATAGAATATGAGACATCCACATTGATCTGATCAAGGCTTACATAAAAAAGGGTTAAAAATAAAACCAGCTCCCATTTCTGTAAGTCATGGTCCCTTCCGAGATGAATTGCCTTCACCACGTTAACAACAGCCTCGCCTTTGTGGCTCCCCAACGGCTGAGTGAACAAAACATGGAGAACATGTTTGAAATCACTCTGAGAGCGCAAAGAAGGGAACAGAGTAAGGCATGACTGGATGTGAAGTGCAAGGATGGCTTAGATGGGGTGGTTGCGGTCAAGAGGCAGCATGTCAGGGGACGCCGGGGACACATAAGGGGCACTGGGATTAACTGGATGAAAGATCAGAATCAGGGAATGAGAGAAGAACCAAGGGCAATTCTCGGGTATCTGATATATAAAGGAAGACTGGGGACCTCAAAGTGCTTCTTCTCCAACTCAGTCGCTCCAGCCCAGAAGCTCCAGGGGTACATTTGAGAAGACTCTGGCAGTAATAAGAACTCCTCAAAACTGTTTTTCTTCCTAAATCAAAGCGTTCTGTTATACAGATCGTTAGATTGCCTTTAACATATTTCTGAAGCTCTTCTCTATATCTTCAAAAACAGCCCCATAAATTATTTGGCAAACAAACTGCTGGAGACACCAACCATAGAATTAGTAAGTGAGCTTGCAAGCCTGCAGCCCAGACGCCCAGACTTGCTTCAACAAAACTTCAAGTTTTTGTAAAATACTATTTCCAAATCTCAAGTGATTTCCCCCCTTAACGTGCTTTGATTCCAAGGCAAAAATCAAATTCGAACTACTTTGACTCTTCTGTGCAATAACAGATCCATTCGTTATATGATTTTCAGGTTTATTTGGCAACTCTGAGATTAACTGCTCCGGTGGAGTTTGCCTTGGTCCTCCCCTGGCGTCCAAGTAAAGGGTTGTCATGAAGAGTTTTAATTGAATCTGCCTAACACTCTCCCAGAAAGTAAAGGTAAGTGTTTGCAAGAGGGAAGAAAACTAATATAACAGAAGAGCTTAAAGTCAGGTCACAAGAGAAAGGAGAACAATTCTACAGCAATTACATTTATGACAATAATAGCGCAACGCCTATCAAAGAAATACAGTATTCCCTCACTTATTGTGGGTATTACGTTCCAGACCCCACTGCAAAGTAGGAACCTTACATTTATTCTACACTCTTAAATCTACGTAACTTTAACAACATATATATACAGTACTGCAAAAATCCCACAATATAGCGAAAAATCCGTGATAAATAAATATAATATTTTTAAAAATCCCATGCTACAGTGAGACCGCGATAAGTGAACCGCGATATAGAGAGGGACTGCTGTATTTAATTCGAGGTTTGTTCTCAGGGCAACTTTCTCTGAGGTGGACAACAGGATAGCAAGAGTAGCCATTTAATCATTCCCTGAATGCCATCTACAGTCACAAAATTAGTGCCCAGGAATATTATTTAACCCCGTTACTTCGGGTAGATGAGGTTGTTTAAGGGAAAGAAAAAAAATCAAAATTATTTTTAAACCGGCTGAACTTTTATTCAATTGGTCAAGATGGTAGGCTAAAAATGTCTTATAATAAAACTGCTCTTTTATTTAGAATTTAATGACATGTTTATTTATTAAAGATATTGTCAGTGAAGCATAGAAAAGATGGAAAGAGTTAAAATTAAAAAACGTTAAAACTTCAGCATAATAAATTAACAAAAAGTGTTCCATTTTCCCTTGGCAGAGAAGGAAAACTAGGATTTTATTATATGTTTTAATATTGTTTCTATTCCATTTACCCTCTTCCCTTTTTTAGGAGATATATATTAGTCTGCCTGGAAAAAGTCCAGCCATTATTAATATAACAAGAATAGTTTGTGTGACATGGATGTAACCTGGCAGCCAAGGAGAGTGGACTGGAATGTTCATGTGTGAACAAGATGACTTCACTGTTCTAGTCAGTAGGGGTGTTAAATGCCATTGAGTGAGCCTGTGTACTGTGTGGCCATCGCATTCAAAATGACTGAGCAAATAGAGCAAGGAATCTGCAGCAAATTTTGCATTAAGCTTGAACATTCCCCTGCAGACACTATTCAGATGACTCAGAAGGCAGCGGCTATGGGCAACTGATGATTGGCAGCTTCATCACAACAACACACCTGCTCATGCATCACATCTCATGCAGAGATTTTTGGTGAAACATCAAACCACCCTGGTAACTCAGCCCCCTTACAGCCCAGATTTGGCGCCCTGTGACTTCTGGCTTTTCCCCAAACTAAAACCACCTTTGAAAAGGAAGAGATTTCAGACCATCAATATGATTCAAGAAAATACAGCAGAGCAGCTGATGGCGAATGGGAGAACTGTGTGAGGTCCCAGGGTACCTACTTTGAAGGGGACTGAAGTGTTCCTCTCCTATGTACAATGTTTCTTATATCTTGTATCTTCTTCAATCAACGTCTCTATTTTTCATATTACATGGCTGGATATATATTCTTTTGTCTGTATCCCTTAGTAGAATATATCCTATTACCATTTTTATGTCTTTGTTCTATCCCATCTCTGAAATAATATGTACACCATGAAAATGTCATATATTTTCATTTTTAATTACTTCTGAGTATGTCTTCTATCTATAATATACTTTATGATGAGAGAGATATTTACATATAATAAAATGCACCAGTCTTTCATCTACAGTTGATGAATTTTATCAATTATATTCAGCCATATATTTATCATCCAATTGAAGATATAGAACAATTCTGTCTGCACCCATACTTCCCTTGTGCCACATACTGAGATGCTTTGGCATGATTCCTTTGTGATTCTTAGAATCCCTTTTGTCCAGCAGAGAAGGTCTGCTGTGTCTTAAATATTTCAGAGGTTTTAACAGAATGTCTAACAGTTACAACTTTCATCTGTACCCTGAAGTCATTTCTTACTCTGAGAAGCTTTTCCAGTCTTCAGAGATTGGTGATTTATTTTATTTTCCAATCAAGGAAGTCCTGGGCCTTATCACATCTAAATTCTACTTGCAAAGTAGACAATCCCCACTTCATTTCCTCTTTCTCTTCTCATACTTTATCATGCACAGCTAAGAGAAGCCACTTAATAAATTCAAAATTTTGCCTGGTATACTCAGAACCATAAATTAATTACACATAACCCCTATTTTTCAACTTATCTCAAGAAAGAGTTATGTCAATATTTTATCTAATACATAAGACAAATCACCATTTTTTCAAACCTCCAACAATAAATTCATTATTTTCATATCTTTGACAATTTTTCAGCTATTGATTGCTCATTAATACAAGACTTCGTCGTCGGCAGCCGTCCGTCTCGAGAGACGATGGTGTAGCTTCTTAAGAGTCTATCTGCACCGCCGAGAATGGCTGTGCAGTCCGACTCGGGAGTGACACAGTATCTGTCTCCTCCCGTGTTGAATCGACATCTTGCGATGACGCTGGAGTGTCCTCTCCAGTGAAGCTGAAGCTACAGAGCCTGGGCAGGGTGATATGGAGGGTCTGCTGTTGCCCATGCAGCAGACCCCCCCTCTCTTCGCAGCTGAAGGGTCGAAGGGAAAGACGGAGTCAATACAGCTTGGCTTCAGGTGCGCCGCAGGAGTTGCCGGTGTTGACTACAACGTCAAACCGCCTTAGGGACTCCGGCTCCGGATTTTCTGTCGGGGTTTACTCCCTTAGCCTTTCCCCTGAAGAGGTATGCCGCAAGGCAGCGGAGGTTTTTTGGAATCAGAGTTTTCCTTCTCTGAATACAAGACTAATACTACATATTTAAGTTTTTCTTATAGCAGTGCCATACTTTTAATACCAATTTTTATATCAGTTATCTAGTGCTACATATTAAGCAATTCTACTCTATAGTGCCTGAAAACTACAACCATGCTATCTGTGTGTCATACTGTGAAGCAACAATCCAGGCTGAGCTCAGCTCAAAGGTCCTTCTGTTGGTCTTCCATGGGACCAGTCATGTGTTAAACTGAATGGAGCAGGGTATCTAAGATGATGTTACTCACAGGATTTACCTGTTTGGCCAACAGTGCTGACCATCTGCTATGTCTCTTATCCTCAAGGATAATATCAGCCTCGGCAGGATTCTTAACCGAGTGTCAGAAGTCTCACAACATCTCTTCTGTCACACTCCATTAGTTAAGGGAAGCAAGTCACAAGGCCAATCCAGATTCGAGAGGTAGAAAGTAACTCCCTTCACCTTTTGATTGGAGAAGAACCATGTCAAATTTATAAAAAGCACATCCACAAAGTGACAGAAAAAATTATTGCAGCCAAACTACAATCTACTACTTCCCACAAGTGTTTATATGTTGTATTTTCTTATCATTCAGTTCAAAGTATTTTACAATGTCCTTTTTCATCTCCTTTTTGACCATGTTATATTTAGAATAAATGTTGCTTAATTCACAAACATTTGGGGATTTTCTGGTTATCTCGTTTTAGAGGTTTTCGAAGAACATACATGATATAATCCTGAACTCTTTGAAATTTATGGCCTTACATGTGGTCTATTTTGGTGAACATTCAAGCTGCACATGAAAAGAATTATATTCTACACTTATTGGGTTAAATTTTCTATAAATATCAATTAGGTCAAATTAGTTGATAGTGATAATCAAGTCTTCTCTTTACTTACTGATATTTTGTCTACTAATTCTATCAATTATCAAGGAATATATTAGTCAAGATTCTCCAGAGAAACAGAACTGGTAGGATAAAGGAGAGAGAGGGAGAGAGAGGAGAGGCAGACAGACATGGGATGAAGAGATTTATTATGATGAATTGGATCACACAGTTATGGAAACTGAATAGTCCCATGATCTGTATCTACAATCTGGAGAATGGGGGAGGTCTGTGGTGTAGTTCCAATCTGGCTCCAAAACCCTGAGAACTAGGAGCACGGACGGTTTAAGTCCTAGTGCAAGGTTAGAAGGCCAATATTCCAGCTCAAGAAGTCAGACAGAGAGAGCAAGTTCTCCCTCCACTTCTTTGATTTTTTCAGGCACTCACTGGATTGTATGATAAGGCATTGATAAAGGCAGCCTGCTTTACACAGTCTACCATTCAAATGCTAATCTCTTCCAGAGACACCTTCAGAGACACACCCAAAAATAATGGGTTTTTTTCCTCATTTCACATTTTTTTAATTTTATTGTTTTTCAGTTACGGTTGTCTGTTTTTTCCCCCATTGCTCTCCCCTGCCCCGCCCTCCCACCCCCACTCCCACAGTTAATCCCCACTTTGTTTTCCAAGTCCATGGGTCCTTTATACTTGTTCCTTGACTCAACCCTTCCTCTTCCTTCCCACATTATCCCCCTCCCCCTGCCCTCAGGTCGCTGTCAATCAGATATCTGGGCATTTCAGAATCTGATTAGAGTTTTTTCATATACTTACTCTTTTACCAAATCTGGCGTTTAAGAAGTCACTGTACTTCAATCCAAATGTTCTCTAGGTTGTTACCTGGAAATAGCTCACCTTCATTTTGCTTCTCCCCTAACATTTTCCCTTAACTAGAAGCTAGAGCTCAGATATAAGAAATGATTCGTCACATTTTCCCCTTTCCTTTGGGTCTTTGTTCCATTTTCTGGTTGCCATCCATCTCTCTGAATCACATCACTTTAATCAAATAATAGCTGAATAGCCCTTTCAAGACTGAACATTTACTTTTAGAGTTTCCTGCTGAAGATCAGAAAAGACAAGTCAGCACTAAGCATAATCTCTCTCATTTCATGCCGCGATCCGTATTATTTAGCAGGTTTGTGACAAAGTTTGAGACACAAGAATTTAGCCATTTCCTTCTCCTTGAAAATAAAGCAGAATCTCACCCCTTCACCACCTCCTCCTACATATCCCCCCCCCATTGGTAGCTTCTGAGTGAATGAAATGGGGACAAAAATGTCTTTTATCCACAATTTTTAACCAGCAGTTCTTTCTTCAAGCAGACATATAATATTTAACTTGCAACTGAAAAGCCAAGTACGTGGCACAATTAAGTGGTACTTCCAGAATATATATGCTTTTACTCTTGTCGCCCAGACAATTTAATCTGGAACATTTCTTGAGGCCAATGTATTATCCAGCATTACTTTGCAGTTTTCTAGGAATCAGGTTCCAAAGTCAACTAAATTACAACTGAGAACTGGAAATCCACTTCTTTCCAGAAATTATTCGCAAGAAGCAGCAAAAACTAGGTTGTGTTAAGCAATGTCATGTCTCCAGCATGTCATTATTGCAACCACCATTGACACTGACTCAGGGTTCATACATAAAACCAGTGAAGTCAGTTCCCAATCAGAAGAGTTCAGCTGAAAGTAACCAAATTTTACATAATTAGACATTCTAAATTCATATTCAAGTTTAGCATTCCACAGAGTTCTATCTATGTACCCACGAAGCATTTTTTTAAATTATACAGTAATAATCTAATTAATCAATGAGTGATTTCTCCATATTCACACCCAGCAATGCATTCTCAAATGGAAAATTTTTTCCCAGAGTATTTCAAACGCACACAAAAAGCACATCCCACGTGAGGGTGAGAGCACCAGGGTGAAAGCAATATGAAATCAATAACATCATTCCAATTTAGCATTAATTATATTCCTATGTTATGCCCCCAATTTAGCTGGCAAAGAAAAACTCTAGAAGTTTCAAGTCTGTAATGAAGAAGCTGCAACTAAATATTTTTAGGTATGGAGGGCCATTCTTGTTGGACAAAAACAAGATTCTAAAACAATGTAAGAATCTTTTTTTCATATTCAGCCTTGGCCAATAGAGGTCAACTAATTAATTCTTGATAAGTTCATCTCATACAAGTAAGGTTGATAATAAAGAAATCATTAAATGTCTGTTTCTAAGAAGTTTGTGTGCTCCTTACTTGCATCCTGCTACTCACTGCCAGATGTGTGTCAGCAAAGAAAATGAAACATACAAGGCCTGTCTGGGAAAAGTGAAGCCATTGTTAATATAACGAGAACGGTTTGTGCGACATTGATGTAACCTGGTAGCCAAGGAAAGTGGACTGGAATGCACATGTGTGAAAAATGACAATTTCACTGTACTAGTTAGTGAGGGCGGTAGACACTGTTGATCGAGCATGTGTACTGTGTGGTCATCGCTTTCAAAATGACTGAGCGAGTAGAGCAACAGATCTGCACCAAATTTTGCATTAAGCTTGAACATTCCTCCATGGGAACTATTTGGGTGATTCAGAAGGCCACAGCTGTGGGCAGCTGGTGACTGGCAGCTTCATCACTACAATGTACCTGCTCATGCATCACATCTCATGCAGCTTTTGGCAAAGCATCAAATCACCCAGGTGACTCAGTCCCCTTACAGCACAGATTTGGCTCCTTGTGACTTTTGGGTTTTCCCAAAACTAAAATTACCTTTGAGAAGGAAGAGATTTCAGACTGATGATGAGATTCAGGAAAATATGGTGGGGCAGTTGATGGCAACTGGAAGAACTGTGTGAGGTCCCAAGGGGCCTACTATGGAGTGGACTGAGGCATCATTGACCTATGTACAATGTTTTTTGTACCTTCTTCAATAAATATCTCTATTTTTCATATCACATGGATGGATACTTTCTGAACAGACCTCATAATTCTTATTAGAGGTGCAGTGTGGCAGGGAGAGGAGGTACTGACAGTCTATATAATAGTTATATCAAAATTGATCTCTAAACTTCTGCTCTTTCTAACCTTGGAAAGCTCGAGCATCCTTGTAGCTCAGAAGCAAACTAAAGGACCAGCATAGCCCTTAGGAGCCAGTTAACTCTGCATTAACCAGTTACAGCCATTCAGGACTCATTCCCACACCAGGACAAATAAGCACACATAGTAAAGAGTAAATTCCACTGTTCTCACATCAGAAATTTATAATCCTAACTGGACAATTCAATTATGAGTCTAAGGATGGGTCCGTTTAAAATAGTCACTTTGAAAAGACCCTGAAAATTGATTTTAACTATTTACATCTCAATTTCTTCACCTCATATCAAATAGTATCAGGTCCTTACATACAAATACAGCTACAGCTTAAAAGAGAAAACGATAATTTTTAACAAGCTCATTCTCATCTCATTCTGCAACCTGCTTATTCATCATAAACAGGGAGAAATTAACATTTGTCCTCCACTTATCTGGTCACAGCCCAGTCTTTCGGATATTTATAAGCAGTGTCTATACTAGACAAGTATCCTGCTTCTGGATGCTGTTAGAGTATACAGTCATCACTGTGAACATGCTCATGCCAAGCTGAAGACATTACACAGCACCATCTTCAGGATCCAAGACTTTCAGATACCAGTAAAATCACTCTTTCCTTTCCAAGTCTTCCCTTGCTAGGAGGGGTCTTTGACTGAATTTGAATACTGCTAAGAGTTCTAAGCAGTGGTCAGTACAAACTATAGTGATTCCCTTTACTCTGTGCTATTTGAATCAGTTGTCCCTCATCTCCAACACCCTAGGACCACCTTTCATACCCCAGAGAATCATAAGGTATATATACCAAGTCAGGTTCCTAGTGAAAGAATTTCACCAAAAGGTTGCTCTCAATGGAGAAAGGAAAAGCTGTTCTATACTGTCCACCAACCTATTGTGATGTGCTTCCTGAGGATTTATAAGAACTTTAATACTATAGTTCATGATGCAACATTCTGATATTTTGCAGTTTGGACTATGAAGCTGCTTACAAGGCATGACTTTGTTCTTTGGGCTCCAGAACCACCCATAGAGCAAACAGGCCCCCTGTACTGAATGTGCTGTCTGACAAATAGTACTCCCTGTGCTATTGATAAGCAACACTCCCTGTACCAAAAGTGCTTGACCAAAAACCTTTGTTCTGCAGACCTCAACTGACAGGAGGACATTGATAAATGCTTGATCATATGTTACTATGTGGTACTCGTGGTGCTTACTTCACACCCCCACCAATCAGAAAATGAGCCATGTGAGTTTATGGCGCAGTTTCAGCAACAACCCATCTCTTTATTAGTTGCCCCTCTGTAACCTGAGTCTTCAAAAACCCTGCCCCACTTCCCCCCATCTCAGAGAGTGTTTTGGTTCTTGCCAAAGACTATGTTCTCTGATTTGCAAATAATGTCAGAATAAAATTCCTTTTCTTTTAATTTATCAAAAGGATCTTTTGGACTTTTGTTTATATTCCCATCAGCATTTCTGTTTCTGGTTTTCAGCAAACCCTATCCTAATATAAGTTGTGTCCATTTCTAGCCTGGATAGCAAGCAATTGGGTACACATGTAAATATAAATATTAATATTAGACTAACTCTTCTCCAAACTAAAAAGACTTCCCATTGTTTATATATTTGCCCAATGCAGAGAAGAGCATTACCCTTTATGGTTGAAATAAGAGTCCCAGAACACTTACTGTACCAGAAACATAATACACAACAGAAATGAGTCCCAGCTTGTAGCAGCCTCAGACTGCCTACTATTTTTTTTAAATTAATTTTCAGAGAGAGGGGGCAAGAGAGAGAGAGAGAGAGAGAGAGAGAGAGAGAAACATTAATTTGTTGTTCCACTTATTTATGCATTCATTGGTTGATGCTTGTATGTGCCCCTACTGGGGATCGAACCCACAAACTTGGCGTTCTTGCATACCAAAAAAACAATTTACCCAGCTGAGCTACCCAGCCAGGGCCTGCCTACCAGTTATTACAAGTTGTGTCCCAGTCATCTATAAGTCTGACATACAAATCTCAAAATGCAAGGAAGAAAATGGAATTCAAAGCCTAACGCTCTGGTAGTGAGGCAACCTCAGACTCCTTCTGTCAGTGATCCCAGAAACTGCAACAGTGTCTTTGTTTAAGCCTACTGTATAGTTCTGGCTTAAAAGGACTACCTTGAATACCTCCTCATTTATTATACTAAGCATATTCTTCCAATTGGAAGCTTGTCCAGAGAATGGAGAAGTCTGTTAATGACATATTAGGTAACAAACATATGGACCAGCTGTAGCTTTTTGCAAATTTTGTTGAGATGGCAAAAATTGAGCATAGGCATGGAATTAAGACTACTGAAAAAGAAGAAAGCGCTCTCTCTCTCTCTCTCTCTCTCTCTCTCTCTCCACATATATGTGTGTGTGTATATATATATATATATATATATATATATATATATATATATACTTGTATATACTTGTATTAGGCCATTCAGGCTGCTGTAACTGAGTACCATAGACTGAATGGCTTATAAACAACAGATCTTTATTCCTTACAGTTCTGGAGGCTGGGACTTTCAAGATCAAGTTCCACCAGCTTCAGTATCTGGTGAGAGTCCACTTCCTGTTCCATATACAGCCATCTTTTCTCTGTGTCCTCAAGGGGCAGTAAGAATGAGGGGACTCTCCAGGGTCTCTATGCTAAGGACACTAATCCCATTCATTAGGGCTCCACCCTCATGACCTAATCAACTCCCAAAGGCCCCATTTCCAAATATCTTGACCCTAGGGATTACTTTTCAATATACAACTTTAGGGGGACACATACATTCAGCTGATAGCAATATTTATATAGCCATATATTTTATTACACAGGTACATCGTGATTGCATATTAAAGTGTTAAAACATGTCAAATAAAGTCTAAGTTCTCCTTTGAGTAAGACTTTCCCATCATGCCCCAGGGATAACCTTGCAGCTTCCGCTCTCACCTTCTTATAATCCTGATGCCTCAGGGTTATGAAGAAGCCCAGTCTAACTGCCCAGAAGATGAGCGATCACATGGAGGAAACCTGTGGAATCTCAGCCAACATCCAGCACGAACTGTCACACATCTGAGAGAAGACAACTTGAATCCCATCCAGCCACATGGAGCCTTCAGATAATTACAGCCTGGATCATCCCAAGTGAAATCAGGATAAGACCCTCTCGGATTGCCAAGCGACAGTTAATGAGAAATAGTAAACCACTGCTTTGAGCCATCAGTTTTCAGGCTGCTTTGTTATATAGCAAAAGATAACCAAAATGTATCCTTTGTCCATTTTTCTATTAGGCAAGTTATTTTTCCTTTTTAAAATGTTGTTTTAATTTTTTTATTCTAAGATCTACTTCTTCTTCTAGTTTAGATATAATTGATATGTAACATTACATTAGCTTCAAGTGTACAACATAATGTAAGGGACAAAGAAGCCAGTGACTCTCAAACCAGCAGGAGGTAATTAACAGATGAATCATGGAAAAGGGGCCAGGAAATGACATTCCTCAGAGAAATGAGAAGATGTAGGTAGATAACTTTGCTAATAAGTTGGAGATAGACCTATAACTAGATTACCCTTAGTTAATCACACCCTTCGTTAAATTGTTAATCATGTTAGATTGTGAACCCGGATTAAGCAGTCATGAAGAAACAGGGGAGAAGAAGAGGGGTCGGGAGCTAATTGCATTAAGGAGTGGGAGCCAATCATGTTAGTACAAAACCAGTTTACTTTGTCTGCTTCAGGTGCGCATGTCTTTGGCTGGCTGTGCCCAGCTCTGCAGACCCATGAATAAACAAATGCCTCACTTTGTTGCTGAAGTTCTGTGTCCCCGTGTTTTATTGTGAGCATTTCTCACAATAATAAGACAACATATGTATAATATTGCTAAAAGATCAACACTATAAGTGTAGTTAACATTCATCACCATACATAGTTACAAATTTTTTCTCTTATGATGAAAACTTTAAAGAGTTACTCTTAGAAACTTTCAAATATACAATATGGAATTGTTGACTATAGTCACCATGCTGTATATTATATCTCCATTACTTATTAAAATCTCTTTCTTAATGATGTTTCACAAATATTTTCTTCAAGTTTATCAGTTGTTGTGTCAGTCGGCATTCATCAAGAAAAGCAGAACCAGTAGGGGGTATATATTAACAAGTTATCACAAAGACTTGGCTTATACGATTGTACAGGCTGGCTAGGTAAGGCCAAAATCCATAAGGCAGGCCTCTCCAAATGAACTGACGCTGTACTTCATGGGGCAGAATTATTTTGTCCTTCAAGGAAATCTCAATTCTGCTCTAAAGAACTTTCAACAAAACAAATTATCTAGCATAATCTCCTTTACTTAAAGTCCACTAGTTATGGACTTCGATAGCATCTTCATAATACCTTCATAGCAACACCTAATTTAGTGTTTGACTAAATAACAAGTGAGAGCAAAAAGCACAAGTCAGACAAATTTCAGTAGTTTAAGAAGCTTCAAGTTAAACTTTTTCTGGTGATGTAGGTCTGTGTACACTTCCCAGCTAAAGTTCTGACCCCTAATAGCACATTAAAAACATGTGTGTTGTTTCATTGTTTGTATCCTTGGCCTTTAGCATAGCATGTGGCACACATTAGACACTTAATAATCATTGTTAATTAGGTGACATGTAAACTAAATGAGGTGACAAAATTTCATAAAGAACCACAGAAAAATTTTTCACCAACAAAAGTTATTTGAAAGACCTATTAAAATGAAAAAGTGACAAGGTAGAAAAGTTATCCAGAAACTAAAATCATAGTGTATAAAGAAGTAGGCTTCAGTGGTTACCCAGATGAATTTCAAGCCAATGTGAAGACTATTAGAACCACAGGAATATAAAATGTATCCATGGGGAGACACTGTATTTTTATGAAAAAAAAAAAAACAAAAAAAACAATGGGAACAGATTAGAGAGAACTGTAAGTATGACCTTGAGCAAATACTTTAATCCATAAAAAAATCCCAAACCTGGATCACCCTCACTGTGGGCTTTTCATGCCTGCTCCCAGGACACAGATTACTACTCAGAGAAGACAGAGCTGTTCAGAACCCCACAAAGGGTGGCACATCGCAAACTCTCGCCGTCTAACTTCCAACAGGCCATCTGTGTTCAGCAATTCTGTGACCACAACCAGGTTTGCCCCTCTATATGGTTAGTTCCAAAGTACAGAACTCTCTAATCACTATGCTGTACATCTGAAACCAATACAAAACAATACTGAATGTAAACTGTAATCGGAAATAACATTTTGAAATAAAAAGTGAACGACAAAAACAAAACAAACTTCTCTTTCCTCGGCTCTCACCAGCCCTCTCCCTCTTCTCTCTTGGCAGGTGATTTCTCCTACTTTAATGGAAAATTGAGGCGCCAAGGCCATCAAGCTCATGTCTTATCAACACCTGTCCTCACCTTAGTGCATTTCTGTCTTTATGTCTATCCATCCTTTTCAAAATTTTAATGGAAGATGTTTTTCTCCCACTCTCCAAAGAGTACTCCTCCGTGCAGGTTCTCAGTCCCGCCCCTTCCTAATTTCTGTGGACCTTGAGTTCCATACTTGATCAAGCATCCACCCAGCATCTTTTCCACACTGCTGGATTCATACACTTTTTATGACTTCAAATATGCAAATATAGTCTAACTTTACAACAGAGCATAATAAAACAAAAGCCCTCTATTGACTCTGTTCACCTTCTAAGTACTGGGAAATTTCTCTGAACTACCAAATTTTTCCAAGTGATCTCTACCTGATAACTTTTTTTCTTTACCCCACTTTATAATATCTTTGACTCCTTGAAAAGGATGTAAGGATTTCTCTTCTATCTGTCAAACCCATCTTCCACACTGTTGTGGACCCAGTGCAAGAACCAAACGGTCAGAGACAACCAAATTAGAATTTAAAGAGCCTTTATTAGCTGGCCAGCAACTACCCACTCTCATTCCATGCAGGGATCAAGTGAGCAGCCCCGGGCCTTTGTACAAAGCTGCTTATATAGTATAAACCTATATCCTGGGTTGCTGGCTGAGGTAGTAGCACAACACAACCATAGCTAGCTGAGGTAGTAGCACAACACAACTGTTATAACTATGGGCAATGTAAATCACAAAACTATAGAATATAATAATATTCGTTATGAAGGAGGGGTGGGGAAGTTGCTACCTGGCTTGGCTGATACATGACTTGTTTGGGGGCAACTGTCACCATAAGGTTTGCAACTAACATTCTGTACGTGCTTGGGGGCAACTGTCACCATGGGGGTTTTGCAAAAATTTTCTACTTTAGTTCAAGCTCCAGCACACACACTTACTTTATCATTTTTGATAAATGATTTATCCTCCCAAACTAAAACCATTAAGGTCATTTGGCCCGTTTTTTCTAAATCTTTGCACTTCACAACCCATCAGTCACCAAGTCCTGTCAATTCTTCCTTGACAAGACTTTTAGATTTGTCTCTTGTTCTTCACTGCCTAAATCCCTAACGGTTTATGCTTGGGATACTGACATTGCCTACTAGCTAGGTACATAAGCTAGGAAATGCTACATCAATAAATAATCCCCAAATCTCAATAGTAAGAGTTTTATTTCAAGTTTAAGATACAGTTTCAGGGGACTCTGCTTCATGCTTCTTCACCCTGAGATTCAAAGTGATAGATAACCCTTGTCTAAAGAAATTGCCAGTCTTGCCACAAAGATCACTCATCTTTTCAAGTTTCTGCTTGGAAATGGCACTTGTCACTTTTTATTGCTTCCAAACAGCACATTCCCTTCTGCTTTCATGCTCTTCTCTCCACCTCCCACCCCACCCAACCAGCACCCCCATTTCAAAACCTACACCTTCTTTGACATTCTCAGAAGGTATTTCCTTATAATACATCAAAACATTCCAAATCCCTCTTCAGTTATCCCTTCGCTTTTTATTGTCTGTGCTACACTCCTTAGTGATTTAACATATCAGTGTGCCATTCTGGTTTGCGCATTAATTGCATCTATATGTCTATTTATCCAGCTATGTTATGTATATTTGTGTGATCAAGGGCAATTCTTAACAGCTGCCACTTAAATTATGTATTTTTGCCCGTTTCCAAGCCATCCTAAATGTCTGTGACATAATGAAAGTTGTAATTTCTCTAAGGCACACTATGAGATAGATAGCAATGCCCCGAATTCGGGTGAGCTTGGCAGGCAGTAGAGTGGAAAGTAAATGTGCATAAAAGTTGGTGCTAAAGAAAGACGCCCTGGTTTCAAATCTATAACTCCACCGCTTCCTGGCTGGGTGACCATTAGCAAGTTACTTACACCTGTTTTTGGCTACATTGTCTCTCATTTGATGGTTATGTTAATATGACTATATCATATTAATGTTTTAATGAGTAAATGAGTAAACACATGAAAAATGCTTATAAAAATTTACTGGCACATATTAAGCCTTCAATAAAGATTAGGTGTTATTGTTGCTGCTACTGCTTAGTAGGCAGTACTTGCAAATCTGGGGTCAGGAAGTACGTACTTCCAAAATTTTCCAAGTTTTTATTATATTTCTTTGCTTCTCTTAGCACCAAGGGTTGCCCAGGACCCATTGAAGATGTTCAATAAATATTTGTTGATTGGCATAACCTCTCTTCTCTCAATTCCAAATCTTAAAAATAGGAATAATAGCCTCATGACTTAAATTATAAAGTTATTTTAAATATACAATTTTGAATTTGTTCTAGAAAACAAAATGAAACAAATGACATGCCTATAAACTTCTTTTGAATCTAATGAAAGTGAAAAATGGGATAATGGGGTGATAGAAAAAAGTAAAAAGAAAAGATTATATAAATTTTGCTATTTAACATTTTAGAAAGTAGAGGTAATTTGAGGATATTTATTTAAAAAACAAATAAAAATTAAAAGTGAAAAAAAATATTTTTGCTTTGAAGTTAAAAAAGCAAAAAGTGACACATTTGAAACCCTATACAAAAAAAATAGAGTTCTACAATGGCTTGAATATAAAGGGAGGAAGATGAATTGGTTGAGAATAAACCAAGGTTTAAAGCATTTATGAAAATAACCTATACTAAAATCTAGAAGATTTAGAGAACAAAGACGGGGATGCCAGGGGGGTACACGAGGAGAGGAAAGAGAGGAAAATTACTGAACTGAAAGTGAATGAAATAGTTCTCCAATGCCATCTACCAAATTCTGTTAGGTGCTGAAATATCTCTAACTCCAGAGCCTGAAGAAGTTGTTTTTCCTGTTCTCAGCATTTTGTGATATATTTTGGCCCATGCATTCCATTTTGTTTTACTTATTTGTACTTTTCTATGATAAAATAACTTTTTCAAATTTGTCATTAAAATGAAAAGTTTGCAACTTGAATGCAATGGAGTTAGAATTGATGAATTTAGAGTGATGATATTCATATCATGAAAGTATACAACTGCAACCTGACAAAGACATTAGTTTTATGTATAAAAATATTCTGTGTCTGTTTCTGAAATATATGTTCATTAAAAAAAAAATTGCTTCTGTAGATTTCCCTTTGGAAGAAGTAAAACGTTCTCGACTGAATGTGTTGGCTTTCTCTTAAAGGGTATATTTCCTTCCAACAAACCATCAGTTTACCAGTGTTTGATGTTAGATATAGGTCTCTAGTGAAAAATCAAATTTTATCATCATTGGCTCTCATCTTTTATTAAGTGGAATTTTGAAAGTATATTTTATTGATTATGTTGTTACAGTAGTCCCAATTTTTTTCCCTTTGCTCTCCTCTGCCCAATACCCCATTCGCTCCAGCAATCCCACCCCCCTTACTTCATGTCCATGGGTCGTGCATATAAGTTCTTTGGCTTCACCCTTTCCTATACTATTCTTAACATCTTCCTGTCTATTTTGTACCAACCAATTATGCTTCTTATTCCCTGCACCATTTCCCCATTTCTCCTCTTCCCCCTCCCAGCTGATAACCCTCCAAATGATCCCCATACCTATGATTCTGTTCCTATTCTGGTTGTTTGCTTAGTTGGATTTTGTTTTTATTTTTTAGATTCAGTTGTTTATAGTTATGAGTTTGTTGTCATTTAATGTTTATAATTTTGATCTTCTTTTTTTAAATAAGTCTCTTTAACATTTCATTTAATAATGGCTTGGTGATGATGGACTCTTTTAGCTTTATCTTGTCTGGGAAGCACTTTATCTGCCCTTCCATTCTAAATGGTAGTTTTTCTGGATAGAGTAGTCTTGGTTGTAGGTCCTTGCTATTCATCACATTGAATATTTCTTGTCTGTCCCTCCTTGCCTGCAAAGTTTCTTTTGAGAAATCAGCTGATAGTCTTATAGGCACCCCTTTGTAGGTAAATCTCTGCTTTACTCTTGCTGCTGTTAAGATTCTCTCTTTATCTTTAACCTTTGGGTTTTAATGATGATGTGTCTTGGTGTGGTCTTCTTTGGGTCCAGCCTGTTTGGGACTCTCTGTGCTTCCTGAACTTGAATGTCTATTTCCTTCACCAAATTTGGGAAGTTTTCCTTCATTATATTTTTACATAAGCTTTTAATTTCTTGCTCTTCCTCTTCTCCTTCTGGCATCCCTATGATTCAGATGTTGGGATGTTTAAAGTTGCCCCGGAGGTTCCTAAGCCTCTCCTCATTTTTTTCAATTGTTTCTTCATTCTGTACTGGTTGACTATTTTTTTCTTCCTTATGTTCCAAATCATTGATTTGAACTCCAGTTTTCTTCCTATCATCATTTGTTTATGTGGATTTTCCTTTGTTTCACTTAGCATAGCCTTCACTTCTTCCCTTATTCATTTGCTGTACTCAAGCATATCTGTCAAGCCAGTGAGCATCTTTATCACCAGCATTTTGAACTCTGCATCTGTTAGGTTGGCTGTCTCCTTGTTTGTTAGGTTGGCTATCTCCTCGTCACTTAGTTCTCCCACTAGAACCTTGATCCATTCCGTCTTTCAGGCCATACATCTCTGTATCCTCATCTTGATAGGCTTCTGTGTTTTTTTTTCCTCTGTGTCTTAGGTAGAGCTGTCCCACCTGTTACATTGTAAGGGGCGGAGCCTTAGGTATTCATCAGTAACGGTGATCCATTTTACCACTTGTGGTTCTATATGTGGGGGAGGGTCTGAGAGGGAACAATGCCACTTGCTCAGCACTTGCCCCTTTTCCAGGCACTTCTCCCACTTCGGTATGGGACTGGTGCCTCTCTAGCTGTTGCCCCAGCCATTGTTCCCAGAGTGGGTAGGTCTGTGGATGTTCTAGGACATGGGGGCCCTTTAAACAAGCAGACTCTGCTGAGACTGGTAGTTTCTTCCTCCACCCCAACCCACACTGGTTTGCACAGTCAGAAGCAATGAAGTTTTAGTTTCCCCAGCACTGGGACTATGAGCTGTGCCTTGTGGTCTGGTGCTGGGACTGCTTCCCAGGTGTCCCTTCCAAGTTTTTAAAACATGTGACTGCACTTTCCACTGATCTGCCGCTGCCACCGCTGCTGCCACCACCACACTGCATCCACTCTGCCCTGGCTCCACCCCTCCTACTTGCTGGGATGAGTATTTCTTCTTTATATCTCTGTTTGTTGGACTTCCATGCAGCTCAATTTTCTGGAACTTCTGGTTGTCTCTAGTTTTGAGGTAGCTGTATTCCTTTTTAGTTGTAGAGGGAGATGCAGGGTGTCTATCTAGGCCTCCATCTTGGCTGGAAGACTTAAGTGGATTTCTAACAACTATGATACATACATGGGGTCCAGTGTAGAACGTATCACTAATACTTAGTATGGAAACTGAGACATAGATTTAGCATTTCTGTGCCTACTTTCTTAAAACATTATAATACAGGTTTGAAAAAATAACTCAATATAGTAACTGTGATATTCACAGTTCAGAACTAAAAAAGCCTCACTGTCTTTTACCAAACATTCCTCTTCCCTTTGTTATTCCACAGGTTCTTGGTGGTTTCCACAGCAATGGAAGTGGAGAGAACTTACTTTTCTGAAAACATGCCTATCCTTTCATTATTCCTCTACTCAAGAATGTTTTGCCTCTGGCCAGGAGTAGCTCAGTTGATGAGAATGTTGTCCCAATACACCAAGGTCACAGGTTTGATCCCCAGTCAGGACACATATAAGAACAAACCAATGAATGCATAAATAATTGGAATAAGAAATCGGTGTCTTTCTCTCTCTCCATTCCACTCACTCTCTCTTTAAAATCAATAAATTTGAAAGAAAGAAAGAACATTTTTTAGATCACCTTTTTCTGTAGCATCAACTCCAAAACTCTTTATTTTATGGGCCCAACATTATTTTTCCAACTTTAGCCCTCACTATTCCCCAATTTCTTTTTCTGCTCTAGTCTGTTTTCTGAATGTACCATGCTCATGCTTCCTCATCTTTATACAAGCTGTTTGTCCTAGCACACCCTCCCTTTATCTCTATCCAAATCCCACCTGCACTTCAGGAATCAGCTCAAGGCCCCGTCTCTGTGTGTAGCCTTCCCCAGGGTCTTGAATTCATATTGACCTCCCCTTCTTCAGAACCTTTTAATCTTGGGGCATGCCACTTAATCATTTGCATTAGTGATCTATACATTTCATGGTTACCGATGTTTTCATTTGTGCTAATCTTGGGACTCATGGGAGATTATAAATTTATCAAAGACAGGGGTATAGTTCATTCTTCTGTTTATACTGTATAGTAAATTCCAATACATGACTACCACAATATTTGCAAAGAATAAGTGCTTAAGACATATGAATATTAATTCTTACACAACATTGAAAGAATTGAAAGATTAGAACAACCCGTCAAATTCAGACTTCACGTTTGTTTATGAGGGTCACCCTGTAACTGAATGTTTCGACCTGCAGTCAATCTATTCAATATAATGTAAGAAGTGTCATCCAATACTACCGCCCGACTCCAACTACACTGTTTCAATAATAATAAGCTAAATTTCTGCCCACTAAACTGAGCCTCACAAAAAGGAAGCGGATTTCTATTCTATACATTGGACAGGAAGAGCAGCTATGTCTTTCATTTATCCTTTTAGGCCTTCAGTCATTCATTTAACAACTACTGAAAGTCTACTACATACAAAGGATAATGCTGCTCAGGACCAGAATGCTGTCATCAAAGGGCCAGTCCTTTATGCCTTGAAAATCTTCCAATCTTCACAAGTCCTCTATGAAATGCAAATAAACTAAAGAGAAGAAACATTCTGAACCACTATTAATTAACACCTATTCCAGAATCACCTGACCACCTTTTGAGGGCAAGAATGGCATGTGGAGAGCCAGGAAGAGAGAAGGAACGGAAAGCAGATGGGCTAATGAAAACTTTACCAATAATCTGGTCTAGGAAATGACAAAATCCCCTTCTCTATTAGTGGACAAAAATTTGTTCAACTCTTTCCCATTTCCCTATTTTCCTCAGGTCAGTCTTCAAGCTTTCTTCACTCAGAGTTGTATATGTTTTTGAAGGTCTTTCAATAAACCATGTAAAGGCAATTTCCAAAATGAGTCCAATGAAGTCAAGCATAATCATCATCTGGTTACAAATCAAGTAAATTGGGGTGGCAGGGGGGCTCTTACTTTTTCCTTATTCATGGTAGCTGACTTAAACATATGACCCTGTTTAAACAATGCATTTTGAGTCCCAAGCAAGTGTAGTTCTTTTGTCTAACCTAAAAGGAATAATAATTTTTTTGTTTCATAGAGAAAAGGCTAAGTTTTCATAAAATGTCAAGATAAATTCCAGCACGTTATATTTAATTAGTTGGACTTACATAAACGATCATCAAGTTGGGGAAGGTCTGCTTTTTAAGATTTTCATCCTGAACTCTGAAAACTGAGCTGTGCAGTTTTGCTGCCCTCTTGAGGGGAGTCAAGAATCACTACATTTACTAATTGGATACTTCCTAGTATTCTCACTACATTATACTTATTAAAGTTATTAAATTACTGCCTATCTTAATCAAGTCACAAATTAAAACAATTACTGTAATACATATTGTCTTCTAAACATCTCATAGAATTTATACATTATTAAACTTTCAAACTAACCAAAACAAGTTTTGGGGTCTGCAAGTTTCCCTTTATGAACAACTGACATGGAATAATCATTTACTCAAAGGGAATTACAAAGTGTGCTACCCACTTATAGTCCTGGATTCCTTATATAAAGTGCACTGAATAAAATAACCCCAAAAGAAGAATCTTTCAAATTCATTATAAATAAATTTATCCCTTTACTTGCAGGTGAATTGAAAATTTGTGGATATTTTCCTGGAAATATGGCCATTACTACAATTTAAATATTTTTTTCCAACTTCCAGCCAAGACGGAGGCCTACACAGACATGCTGAGTCTCCCTCCACAGTTAAGAAGGAATACAACTACCTCAAAACTAGAGACAACCAGAAGTTTCAGAAAATTGAGCTGTATGGAAGTCCAACAAACAAAGATATAAAGAAGAAATACTCATCCAGACAGGTAAGAGGGACAGAGCTAGGGCGGAGAGGACGCAGTGTGGTGGTGGCAGCAGCGGTGGCAGCAGCAGGCCAGTGGAAAGCAGTCACACATTTAAAAAAGTTGCGAGGGACACCTGGGGAGCGTTCCCAGCTCCTGACCAGACCGGGGAGCTCACAGTCCCAGCGCCAGGGAAAATCAAGCCTCATTGCTTCTGACTGTGCAAACCAGTCGGGGTTGGGGTGGAGGAAGAAATTAAAGGTCTCTCAGCAGATTCCGCTTGTTTAAAGGGCCCCCACAGTCCTAGAATATCCACAGACCCACCCACTCTGGGAACAATGGCCAGAGCAGCAGCTAGAGGGGCACCAGTCCCATGCAAAGTGGGAGAAGTGCCTGGAAAAGGGGCAAGTGCTGAGCAAGTGGCATTGTTCCCTCTCAGATTGCTCCCCCACACACAGCACCACAACGTGGTGAAACAGGTCACCCTGTACTGACAACGAATACCTAAGGCTCCGCCCCTTACAATGTAACAGGTGTGACAACTGTACCTGTGACGCAGAGGCAAACAAACGCAGGAGCCTGTCAGAATGAGGAGACATGGAAGTATGGCACAAAAGGGGGAATGGATCAAGCTTCCAGTGGGAGAACTAAGCGACGAGGAGATAGACAACCTAACAGACACAGATTCAAAACACTGGTTATAAAGATGCTCACAGGCTTGACAGATATGCTTGAGTACGGCAAACACATAAGTAAAGAAGTGAAGGCAATGCTAAGTGAAATGAAGAAAAATGTACACAAAACCAATGGTAAAGGGAAGGCAACTGAGGTTCAAATCAATGATCTGGGATATAAGAAAGAAAAAAAAAAAACAGTCAACCAGTACAGAATGAGGAAACAAGAATTGAAAAAAATGAGGAGAGGCTTAGGAACCTCTGGGACAACTTTAAACGTGCCAACATCTGAATCATAGGGGTGCCAGAAGGAGAAGAGGAAGAGCAAGAAATCAAAAGCTTACGTGAAAATTTTATGAAGGAAAACTTCCCAAATTTGGCGAAGGAAATAGACATACATGTGCAGGAAGCACAGAGAGTCGCAAACAAGCTAGACCCAAAGAGGACCACACCAAGGCACATCATCATTAAAATGCCAAAGGTGAAAGATGAGAGATAGTTAACACATTGCGTATGGGTGGTGAGAATTCTCTTCATTTCTAAAAGGCATTTAAATACCCTGGTACGTAACATGTTAAAAGCAGCAAGAGAAAAGCAGAGAGTAACCTACAAAGGGGTGCCTATAAACTATCAGTTGATTTCTTTAAAGAAACTTTGCAAGCAAGAAGGGACTGGCATGCAGTATTCAAGGTGATGAAAAGCAAGGACCTACTACCAAGATTACTCTATCCAGCAAAGCTATCATCTGGAATGGAAGGGCAGAAAAAGTACTTCCCAGACAAGCTAAAGCTGAAAGAGTTCATCATCACCAAGCCATTATTATATGAAATGTTAAAGGGACTTATTTAAGAAAAAGAAGATAAAAACTATGAACACTAAAATGACAACAAGCTCACAACTATCAACAACTGAATCTAAAAAATAAGAACAAAATCCAACTAAGCAAACCAGAATAGGAACAAAATCATAGGTATAGGGATCATTTGGAGGGTTATCAGCTGGGAGGGGGAAGGGGGAGAAGTGGGGAAATGGTGCAGGGATTAAGAAACATAATCGGTTGGTACAAAATAGACAGAGGGATGTTAAGAATAATATAGGAAAGGGTGAAGCCAAAGAACTTATATACACGACCCATGGACATGAACTAAGGGGCGTGGGATTGCAGGGGCAAGGGATTACTGGACAGAGGGGAGCTAAGGGGGAAAAAATGGGACTGCTCTAACAACATAATTTTTTAAATATATTAAAAATAAAATAAATATTTTTCCCAATGGACGCGAGTAGAGAAGCAAAACACATAATAAGTATTTCCAGTTTATTTATTCAGTAATATTTATTCAGAGCCTTCTGTGTGCTCTTTCTGAGTCATGCCCAAGGTTGGTTGAGAAATTGATGAATTATTTAATTCTCTTCTGACTGCCCTGTGATTCTCTACTGATCCTTCAAGTGTGTGACAAAATTTACGCACAGCATGGAAGGCAGCTATCAGGCGGGCTAGGTGCATTCATCCTCACTCCTTTTCCACCTGAGCAATCAAATCATTAATATGTATTAAGAACTCTCTGCCCTACAGTTCGAAAGCTCTAAAATATTAAAAAGGAGGAACTGGGAGTCAATTTACAGATTTTCTGCGGTAATCACCACTCTATACATGTTATGACACCGAATAACCACTAGAGGTCGCGTGAGGTCGGCTATACTAAGACTACTCCTCTGCGGAATGAACGCAACACAATACCTGGATGGTCTTCAGTGATTTCCTGTCCTCTTTCTCCCACTACACCCAGTTTTCTAGTGCCACCTCCCTTCAGTTTCATTGCCCAAATCTCCCAATAATGTACTGTTTACCCAAGCCTTTTTGTAATTCTTACTCCTAGGGTGTCTTACTCCTCAGTCCCACTTATAGATGGGGACCTGCTTGATAAGGTAATATCAAATTGTATTAATTAATTCAGACCATGGGCTTAATAGATAACTGCCTGATATCTTTGTCTTCTTATGTAGGATTTTTTTAAAATAATAAATAAAAAACATCTCCATGGCAATATTGTAGAGTGGTTAAGAATACACCTAGTTGACTTTTCAAGACAGACATGATGGTGTGCAAAAAAAGAAACATAGGCTTTTAATTTGCTCTCTGGACTCGTTAATTTCCGCCCTGAAAAGGAAATATCAAGCAAATGTTATTGCTTTGTCTTTTTTTTTTTTTTTTCTTTTTTGGTCTTGCTCTACACTATACTCCCCACTAGTGGGAGTGAGCAAGTACAAATGTTGAACATCCCAGTATCCAGAATAAAGGGATGTCAGATATCCCCTCGATTCTGCGTCTTTTCTTTCGGTTGCCCCAATCAAAGCTGAACCTGCCAGGCCTTGGGCACTTGAAGAACACTTATCAAGAGAGAGAGTGAGCAAGGACGAAAAAGAAAGACAACCTCACCCTACTTACCTGGTGCAGGCTTCCAGGAACGATAAAGCTGAGAGACAAACTTGAAATGAAGGTTATAGTTTTGTGATTAGACTGGACTGGACTTTTTCACCATCTGAAAGAGACTGAATGACTTTTTAGCTGAGCAAGAGTGCTCTGCACATGCAAATCTGATACTATCTCTAAGCTGCTCATGCCTGGACATCCGGGTGAGGGAGCCTGACTGACTCCATTTCCCCCACATTCTACCCCTTCAGGGTTCCTCACCTTACAATTTATGCATGATCTATCTTCCATGAGGGTCCCTTGGTGAGGAGAGCTGAGCCCTGCAATATACCACAACAGCAGTAGAGGCTACAGAAACAAGCAGGTAAGAAACAGGCAATTCCCCCTAATACAGCAAGGGCCCACCTCCATCCGAAGGTCAGGGATGCCCACCACTCCTGCAATGGGTCACCGGTCAGTTCAATGGCATGCACTTCAGAGGCCAAAACCTATAAGGCTTGGCGAACATTGTGGTGGACATTAGGGATATACCTACAACATTCAGTTCCTACCAGGGCACACACCCCACCTGGGAGGCACTAAGCATGTCTAGGGCCATGCGATTCTGCAAAGCTACTTTCTGTAACTGATATACTTCCTCATTCAAGAGGTTCAAGGCATCATGTGTTGCATTCAGTGCCTGAGCAGTGTGCAATGTCAGTGCTGTTACTTCGGCTTCCGTTACTACGGATGCAGCTTGGGATGGGGGTGAAGACGAGAGTCTTTTGAACTTGGACAGGCGGATAAGGCCAGCCCCATATATAGCGGCCTTTCCAATTTCCAGGCAGGTAAGGCCACCCATGTGAGCCACATACCCAAACGGCTCCAGTGGGCACTGCAGCCCATGCATTATCTCTGGCTTTCCAATAATGCTCAATGGTGTGGTCTTGACACAAACCTACAGGAGTCCAGCCTACAAAGGCTCTCCCTTTGGAGTTCTCAATACAGAGGGGAGCTGGTCCAACCAACTCCACAGCTTCAGCCATGAGCCATCCTGATCCATCCTACACAGTATAGCCAATTGCTGCTTGGGACTGGTTGTACCACTGGTCTGCCCCAGCATATATGTCAGCCCAAGTCACATTCCACAAGGAGTGTGCACTGTTCATTGGTCCCGAAGCCAGGTCCAGTTCACTGTGGAAGCAGGAGATATGCATCAGGGAAGGCCAGCAGACATGCTGAGAGGAATCTCAGTGCAGATCCAACAAGCTGACTGGTTGGTTTCTACAGCATAAGTATGTACCCATTCAACTAAGGTGTTAGTTTCCACCCTAGGGGCAAAAAGACAAAGCAGTTACTGGAACCAACATTGGCAAGTCCCTCCCTTCAGGCAATATACATGCAAGTTTCTGATCAGTTGACAACGCAGTGGCAGGTAGAGGGGGCCTCCTGTGGTGTGAGTACCTTAACCAGGGGCTCTGCATCTACTTGCAGCAGGAGTGGGGATCTCATAATAGGCCACAAAGAAATTACAAAGGAACCACAGAGGAGTATTTCATGGCCAGCTGGCCCTGGATGTGTTACTCGTAACACTGGAGGCCATTGTCCAATTACCCATGGCACTATCTGTAGGTTTTTCTCTTCAAGGAGAGCTAGCCAACGCATGTGGGGAGCCACTATCTCCCAAGGCCAGGTCCAAGTAGCCATCTGGCCTCACTCCAGGCCCTCCAGTGCAGGCAACAGAATATTCCCTTGTCTTCCTGTGCCTAGCCTCAGAAGGGCATCCTTGGTCTGCCCCTGCAGCTGGATAGAAGCAGCAGTCTGGTGGAGCAGCCCTCCCACTGGGGTTGGCCTCCTGCTCCAGCTCTTCTCATTCGGAGTCCAGAGAACAGTCCGCAAACGTTTTGTCCAGTCCCTCAGAGTGGGGGTGGCAGCTGTGACCCATAGGACTTGCTTCAACAAGCTGTTAGACCATTCAATCATCCCCACAGACAGGGAGTGATAGACCACATGAAATTTCTACTCTATTTGCATGTGATGAGCCCACTGTTGCCCTTGGGCCCCAGTAGAACACGTTCCCTGATCACTCTCAATAATCGAGGGCCACCCACAGGCAGTGTGTAAGCGCTCCAGTGCAAAAAGCACTGCCCAGCTGCTGTCACCCATACTGGCGGTGGTGGTGGCAACAGGGGATGCTCAGCACGCCCATGCAGAACAGCCTTCAAGGCCTTCACTACCTGCACTCGTAGGCGGAACTCCCCCACCGCAGTGTGTAGCTAGAAGCTACAATTCTTGGTACATACCAATGCCCAAGACACTCAGGAGTGGGGGGCACATAAATAGCATACTTATGGGGGGGGTGGCAGTTGCCTGATATTTAGTGAAAGCCTCACAACCTTCACTTTTGTACTGCGTCCCCCATAACCATCTATATGGGCCTCAGGCCCCCAGAAATTTCTCAGGCCTCCTATACAGGAGAGTGCATCCTGCTCCTGTATCCTTCCCTCTTCTCAGGAGGGGTCTGTCACAGCCATGTGGTCTTCAGGACACACAGAACAGGTCTTCTGGTGCACAACCCCAGGCTGCTTCACTCTCTTCTCCTTTTGGGGCTACTGGAAGCACTGGTCAGTCCGCAGCTGCTTCTATAGCTCTAAGAGATAGACATTCAGCTTCCTATCCATCTTGCTGCAATCGACCCCAGGCCCTAGGAGATCCACCCACATCTGGGCGCAGATCACCCACACAGGTCTGCCCTTCACCTGAGGGGAGGGGGCTAGCAACACCGTTCGGACCCCCTTCTGGGCTTCCCGGCTCCCCACC
Source organism: Furipterus horrens (assembly GCF_987537825.1). NCBI lineage: Eukaryota > Metazoa > Chordata > Mammalia > Chiroptera > Furipteridae > Furipterus > Furipterus horrens. The sequence goes on from NW_028327171.1 coordinate 18,569,317, forward strand.
TCTCCCAGGCTCGCCACCATTGTGGTGACCTCACTAACGCGGTACCCGACACATAGGGCCAGAATAGCCAGGAGCGACCCAAAGGAGGCTGAAGGCGCGTGTTGCAACATGGAGTTTCTCATCCCCGTGGTGAACTGCTCATCATCTGGGCCGTGAGTGTTCAGGTTAAACGTAGCCTGACGCATGCCCAACTCCCACAGGATCTGCACTAGATCCGCATAAGACTGCCAGTTACTCATGACGTCGTCTGGCACGTCTTCTGCATCAGCCCAGACCATCCGGATGACAGCCATAACCCAGTCTAAGAGAGTGGGATCCCTGCCCCACCCAATGCCTTCAGCAATTCTGTAGCCGCTTGTGCAGGGAGGGGTGCATCATAATGGACGCTAACTTCTCCATCTCATTATTAGTGCACATAATGCTGTCCACCCCCAGGTGCCACAGGCGGAGAAGCCGGGCCACCAGCGGCTTGCCAGACCGCTGCCAAAACTGCTTCCCCACGTCTACAAGCTCGGCCTGCATATAGGGGCCATATGTGGTGTGCTCCACCATCTGGGCAGGGCCTTCCAGGCCCCCCGCTAGGTGCCACAGGCAGCTGTGATTTCATCTTCTGCACCAGGACGGGGTGAGCCCGCAGGGGAGCTGGCTCTTCCTCCTCCTCCTCTTCCTGATCGACCTCCACGATCTGCAAGTGGGATCACCACAACCCGGTCACTCTGGCAGCGTCTTCTTCTAGTGTGTGAATTCTAGCCTCTAAAGCCTTGCCTTTTTCCTGGAATTCTTGGAACTTGGCTGCATCGTGAAGCACTGTTTCCGTCCCAGCTCACAGGGCTGAAACGAAAACCCAGCCCACAGCACCTATCACCGCCCAGGCGTTCTGCTTCTCTAGGGTTTCTCCCTCTTCCCGCACGGCTTTCTCTACCATGTCAGGAGTACTACTGACCTCAGGCCAGTGGGGGAGCCCAACCCACGAAGAGACCTGCTACCAAGTGCCACGCACTGGTAGTGGGCCACCCCTCCACGCCCCTCTAGGGCACTGGTTGTTCCATACTGGTCTGCTGTAAATCCCAACAACTATGCCAATTGCTCTGCAAACGCCCAAGGCGTGGCAAGTTCAGCTTTGATTCGGGCAACCAGAAGAAAAGACACAGGACCAAGGGGATATCTGACATGCCATTTATTCCGGGTGCTAGGACATTCAGCATTAGCACTGGCTCGCTCCCACCAGTGGGGGTCCCACCCCTCCCACATACTATGCACAGGCAAAGCCGGCTACTTGCCAGAATGTGACATCAATGGTTATGTAACTGCGAGTGATCTGCATGTGCGAGTCTGATTATTATCTCTAAGCTGCTCATGTCCAGACATCTGGGTGAGGGAGCCTAACTGACTCCATTTTCCCCACAGTAAGCCAGACCCCAGAAAGAGGAGTTGGCAGCAGAAGGGACAGTTCTTAAACAATGGTACACCTGTGATCTTCTATCACTGCCCTTTGGTTTCCAAGGCTGACTCTTCGTTAAAGGGTTTTGGGGTCAGGCACCCAGAGACCCCCTCATTGGGATACACCAACGGCCTCCCCTCCAGCAGACTACTTATTATTCCTCCCACCCTGGGCTCTGACTGTCCACTCCTCTCCTCCTGTTACCTTTCACCACTCACAGCAATCCTCCAGGGGAGGATGGAGAACAGTATAGTAAATTCTCTGTGGGATGACCTTTAACCAACCAGCGACAGCAGACATGAGTGAGCTGGTAGATAAATTTCCTCACCAGTCCTTCTAATGGATTATTCTGAGGCACAGTTTTTCTTCAGAACCTTGGAGCAGTGGCCAATTGGTTATCACCTTGAACTTGCTTCTTAGCCTTCTCTGTCTCACTGCACTGCATGGGGGTGTGCCTCCTAATCAAGTATTATCACCTTAACTTTGCCTAAGACCACTTTTTTTTTAAGTAGACCTAAACTAGGAAACAGAAAGAACATCATATTTATCGATTCCCTATGTTGTGTAATAAATCCAAACAACAGATCAATTTCTATTTAAACCAGAAAAAAAACAGAAATCTGGAGTTTGCATTGAGAAAATCTGGTCAGAGACTAAAAGTTCATTACTAGTCCAACATTTAATTTAAACATCTTCTGCATACCAACTGCACCAACCTTGTCCAGGTCCACATCATCTCTTGCCTAAACTTGTCGCATGAATTCCTAACTCTGGCTTTGTCCACTTGAACCTACTCTCCTTACTGCTGCCAGAATGAATGCCTCAGAAGGATACACTAACTGTCCCTGGGGCCTCTGTTAAAGTGGTACCTCTCTCACCTTTAGACTCCTTAGGCATGACTCAAATATAAGTCCTTTGTGTCTCAAAATGCACCAGACCCAAATGCTCCTAAACATCCTTCTCTTCCAAAGGGAGGAGAACAACACACCAACACCCTTCAGAGAATTCCTGACTCTCATTTTACTAATACCCCCAAATCCCCAAGTCTAACACAACATCTTTTTACCTCTCATACATAAAATTTCAATGATAGAGGTGGGATGAAGACTCTGTTCCATCTAATCTTTCAGGGACCTAGCTTCTTTCCATCTAGTGGCTCCCTCATCCCCTAGGACTTCTGACTTCCACTTGCCAAGAAGCAAAGAAAGAAATCCTAAAGGATTGTGCATGAGAGATTCAGAGGCTCAGCCTGTAAGGAACACATATTGCTTCTGCCAAATACCCCCTTTGATTGTTAATCCTATGTGTCAACTTGGGGGGTGTTTTTGGATGAGATGATGTTTAAATCAATGAAACTTGAGAAAAGCAGATGGTCCTCACATATGTGAGTTGGCCTCATCCAATCAGCTGAAGGAATGAGAGAACAAAAAAGGACCAGCATCCCTGAGCAAGAAAATATTCTTCAGCAGACTGCCTTGGACTTCATCTGTACCAATGGGTCTCCAGCCTGCCAGCCGTAAGCACAAATTTTTGGACTCACCACCCTCCAAGTCTTTTGATCAATTCCTCGTAATAATATGTATGTAAATATATCTTGATGGTTCTGTTCCCAGGAGAATCCTGACTAATACATCGCCTTGGCCAGAACTCAGGCATATGGCCTTTAACCGCAAGGGAGCTTGGAAACATATCTGGTATGCTCAGGAAGAAACAATTTCTAAAACAGACATCTGATCATATAACTTTCTTGTGTTACATGCATCAGAGACCATTGCCCTTGAAGCAATATTCAAACTCACTATCAAGTCACGGTTTCTCCAAATTGTTATCTTTGTCTGCATCTCCCGTTGAGCTCCTGACCCCCTCCTACTAGCAGAATACACTCGGATGAGTTTCTTCTGATGGCTCACACTGTCTACTGACTCCAGGTCTTCCTTATCGTCGGCAGCCGTCCGTCTCGAGAGACGATGGTTTAGCTTCTTAAGAGTCTATCTGGGCACACATTCTCCTGGCTGAGGTGCGCCCGACTCCGCAGACTCGTGAATAAACGCCTCGCTGCTGCTCAAAAAAAAAAAAAAAAAAGTCTATCTGCACCGCCGAGAATGGCTGTGCAGTCCGACTCGGGAGTGACACGGTATCTGTCTCCTCCCGTGTTGAATCGACATCTTGCGATGACGCTGGAGTGTCCTCTCCAGCGAAGCTGAAGCTACAGAGCCTGGGCAGGGTGATATGGAGGGTCTGCTGTTGCCCATGCAGCAGACCCCCCCTCTCTTGGCAGCTGAAGGGTCCAAGGGAAAGACGGAGTCAATACAGCTTGGCTTCAGGTGCGCCGCAGGAGTTGCCGGTGTTGACTACAACGTCAAACCGCCTTAGGGACTCCGGCTCCGGATTTTCTGTCGGGGTTTACTCCCTTAGCCTTTCCCCTGAAGAGGTATGCCGCAAGGCAGCGGAAGGTCTTCCTTATATACTGACAATAAAAGCTACCATTTACTGAGTACTTATTCTCTGTCAAGAACTGTCCTAAAAACCTAAAATATATTTCCCATTTAACTTTAACAACAATCTGTGAGGTTGTTCTAACTGTTCAAATGGAGGAACCAACCAGTTTAGAGGATCCTAAAGAAAAACAACATTAGTGTAACACCACATAATCAAAACAATCTCCAAAAGATAAGTGAAATAATGACCGCCTTTTTTTTAACAATTTATGAGCTCAACACAGTTTTTTTACATGATTTTACATGCTCATTAAGTGTCGGGGTCTGTGGAGTACAAGGTACATAAAGATGAGTAAGCCACCTAATCTTGAAGCGTTCACAAATCTCACAGATATATTCTCTAATTAGAGTATCAATTAAAATTAAATGTCTGTGTGTATACACACTTATATAATTATTATACACCATAAATATTATAAATATATAAACTATGTACATACCACATGTAAACTATATATACATATATGTATAATGAATATAAACTGGGGTGCTAAAACTGAAAAAATAGAGCAAAAACAAACCCGAGAAAGTGATGTATTACAAAAATCACCTTTAGAGGTGCAGGGAGAGAGCTCTGTGTTCAGGGAGAGGCCTCTAGATGCTGGCAATGCTCTATCTCTTGCTCCAGCTGGTAGTTACATTGGAGTTCACCCGACTGCTAACTATACATCTATAGTTTCATGTCCTTTTCATTATATTTTCTTATTTTTAAAACTCCCCCCCGCCTAAGTGATTTTGCCATTTGACTATGTTGAGAATTTTCCTTTTTATGCCACATATTTCAGTCTTAAGCACAATTTTATTCTAAGCTTACAGCCAGCTGAGTGGTTTTAATATTTTCAAGGGTGGTTGTTGAGAGACAATACCTTTGTTTGTATTTCTTCCTAACAACTGTATACATGTAGCCCTGATTTTCTTTTCTAAATAGGAATGGATACTTTTTAACCTTCTTACCAACTGGATATTAAATTAAATTATGCTGAGACAAGTGTTCATGATGGCCCAATCTCGAACAAAGGGCACTACTCTCTCATGGATAAATTTTCGATAACTTTAAGGTGTGCAAAACCCCCACTACTTGACTCAAGACTGGCAACGATCAGCTTTTCCACAGGACTAGGATTGGGGCTGGGGTCTCAAATCAGGCTTTGAATAAAGGAAGCTTAGAGAGACAAGAATGGGCCCTGACCCCAAGAATCAGGGCATGAGGCAAGGACATTTGCATAAACTAAAAGGGGAAAAACAAAAGAGGAATCTGCAAAAACAATTTTTAGCCTTTAGATCAAAGGACACTGCCCATATGTTCAAAAGGCTCAAATCAGATTCCTGGCTCAGCTATTTACTTACTTATTATATGACCTGAAGCAATTCACTTCACCTCTGAATCTGCTTCCTTGCTGTAAAGAAAAAGAAAAAAAAACCAATGACAGTAACTACTTTGGAGGAGATATAAACTATGGTAATATATATTGACTGCTTGCTAAATGTAAGGGTACATTATCACAGCAATATATTCATTTTAACAAGTTTTTATAGTAAAACAATTTGAATATTTTCTAGATTTATTTTGTTGGCATTTTATTTGAAAACTCCCCTAAAACCAGCAGTGTATTTATTACCCAGGGATAGATGCTTTATGTTGTTTAATGGCTGCTTCCAAAAGAAACAAACAATTATAATCAATTTACAAATCTTATCTAAAACACATGTTATGCAATATTCATTTGTATTATTAAAAATATCCCTGGTCAAGTAGCTCAGTTTGTTAGAGTGTCGTCCCATGCACCAGAGCACAGAGGGTTCAATCCCCAGTGGGGTGCATACCTAGATTGTGGTTCGATCCCCAGTTGGGGCACATACAGGAGGCAACCAATTGATGTTTCTGTCTCACATCGATGTTTCTTTCTCTTCCTCTCTCCGTCTCTTCTTCGCTCCTTCTCTCCCTCCCTCCTTCCCTCCCTCACCCTCTATCTCCCCCTTCTTCTCTCCAAAAATCAATAAAAACATATACTCAGGTGAGGATTTAAAAAACAACTGATCATGAAAATATTTAAAAATTGTTTTGTGGGTGTGTGGGCACAAATTCTAAAACTCCACAGAAATACTTAAGCTCGCATTTGTGTAAGACATAAGGGAACCTTTACATTCTACTATTCTGCCTTTGCTTTCAAGTCTCAGGTCTTCAGCAAGGTCGTTAAGGTGACCTCTTATAAAAAGCTCCACATGACATAAGGACAGTAGAGAGGTCACAGAACAATCAACTGAGTGTCAAGAGTGGCATCCCAGAAACCTTTCAGTCCTTGAGCAGACTAACTTTGCTCTAACTCTCAATAGTATGCTCATACTCCCTGGATTTTGCTACCTAATTTTCCAAAAGAACGGTTGAAAGAAAACTTGAAAACTCGGGGCAACTCATCCCCAGCTCATACATTCTTACCTAGGAGCACAGCTCGGGGCCTCCAGCTCTCCTGCCCTCCCTGCCCATCACACTGTTCCCCTCCAGCACTGCTCCATGGATCTCTTCAAATCCCAATTCTTCACACAATACGGACAAGGGCAGAAATCCCCTGCCATCACGACCACAGTCTGATGACATCCCCCTCTTCCCATCTATTTTCTTTGTTCATGAAATGTCCCCAATTAAAAAACATATCTTTTATTCATCGATCAACAACTGCTACCTTATTATGTCACTATAATCCTTGCTGTTTTACTTAATCTCCCCTTTTCACCCCTCAGTCCTAACTTCTCACTAACCACCCAGCGAGAAGAACTTCCCCAAGTGCCTGTGTGAAGTCGATTTCTCTCTAGGCTGCGTCACTATACCATCGCACCACTGCTCAATTCTTTCTTCCTCCTTATACCATTGCTTCATGTTTCTTGTTTAGTATTGATGCTTTCTCTTTGAAATCCCATAAGGTAGTTTGAGCTCCACCAGGGCAGGATCTTGTCTGCCTTGCCCACCTCTTTGTCCCAGCAGCTCGCCCAATGCCCGACACACCATCTGTTGGCCCTATACTTGCAAGCCAGTAACTTAGTCTGCCATAGTCTCATGGATGCTGAGAGAAGCCACGAGACCGTAGATAAGAAGTGAAGGACCCAAACAATCCAATTAAAAAATGGGCAAAGGACCTGAAAATACACTTCTCCAAGGAGGACATACGGACACCCTATAGGCATATGAAAGGATGCTCAACATCACTAGCCATCAGAGAGATGCAAATTAAAACCACATTGAGATACCACCACACACCAGTCAGAATGGCCATCATCAACAAATCAACAAACAACAAGTGCTGGTGAGGATGTGGAGAAAAGGGAACCCTACTGCACTGTTGGTGGGAATGCAGACTGGGGCAGCCACTGTGGAAAACAGTGCGGAATTACCTCAAAAAACTAAAAATGGAACTGCCTTTTGATCCAGGGATTCCACTGCTGAGATTACGTCCAAAGAATCCTGAAACACCAATTCAAAAGAATCTAGGCACCCCTTTGTTCATAGCAGTGCTATTCACAATAGCCAAGTGCTGGAAACAGCCTAAGTGCCCATCAGCAGATAAGTGGATCAAAAAACTGTGGTACATTTACACAATGGAGTTCTATGTAGCAGAAAGAAAGAAGGAAGTCCTATCATTTGTGACAACATGGATGGAACTGGAAAGTATTACACTAAGTGAAATAAGCCAGGCAGTGAAAGGCAAATGCCATATGATCTCACCTATAAGTGGAACCTAATGAACAAAAGAAACAAATGAGCAAAATAGAACCACTGACATGGAAATAAGGAACAGATTGACAGTGACCAGAGGGGAGGGGGAAGGGAGACAATGGGGAAAAGAAGGGGAAGGGTCTAGTCGAGGAACAAGTGTAAAAGACCCATGGACATGGACAACAGGGTGGGGACTGACTGTGGGAGGCGGGGGGGAGAGCAATGGGGGAAGAAGTGGGACAACTGTAACTGAACAACAACAAAAAGTGAAGGACCATTAACTAATCACAGCAATAGCAGTAGCCAGAGTGTTCACATTTTTTGCACCAGTTCCCTGAGCCCCAAGTCCTGCAAGGAACACCAAAAGGACCAGAAGATACCTGCACACACAGTACAAGAGAGGAAGCCAAAAATGTTATAACAGGCAGTAAGTACACCTGCTCTTCACTCTAGAAAGACTTCTACCTCTCAAAGTCTTCACTGGATAAATACCCATAAAAGGGTATTCTGGGACAAAGGGCAATCAGTGCAGAACTATAATAACATAAAAGATCCATGGAAAGCTGTCTGCCCTCAAGTAGAGAATAAAACATTTTTGTTGACTGAATAAATAAATGAATTAGAGCATCAATGCAGCACAGATGATAGAGTTAAAAATATAAAATAAAATAAAACAGGAAACCCCCTTCTTCTGCCCCTCCTTACCTAGTGGTATGCTGGAAAAGTTTAACGACCAACTCTTGGAGGGAAGGGAGAGCTTTGATTTGTAGCATTCTTCAATATCCATGGCAAAGATATTCCCCCCGTGACCAACTACAAGCTTCTGATGTCACTGAGGGCAGAGCTGGTGCGAGTGCACAGTATTTCCACCATACGGATTCAAATCATGTGAATCACCTCAATGGTGATTTTACTATGAATAAAGTAGTAAAAACAGAGTAAAAGAATTAGAAAGTGATGAGTTTGAGTGTATTCTACTTTACTTTTTAAAATAATTTATTTAAGTTTATACGGTTTAATTTTTAATAATGTCTATGGTTAACAACTGGCTCTAACGAGTAGGTACAAGCCAACTCCAATACACCACGGCCCTTTACCCCTTCCCTGTCGTTGGCTTCATTCTTGTTCCTCCAGCCTCGCTGTGTATCTTATTTCGAGATCTCCTTTTCCTCTCAAACTTGGCTTCTAATCCTGCTCCTCAAGGTTGAGCTCTGCCTCACTTCCTTACATTACTCTCCAACCTGGCCTTATTCCTGAAAGCCTTCAGGTCTGTACTACACCACTCCCAGCCCTGTTGCCACCAATGCGCGTGCGCGCACACTTCTCAGCCCACAGAAGCACCCCGAGAGAGGGACCCAGGGAAATCCTCTTAGCCTTCCTCAGTAATCACAGCCACAGCACAGGAGAGGGCGATGGATTCCCCACGGATAACTTTTAACACATTTTCTCATGGAATCATTGTCATGACTTTTTGTTAGGTCTATTGTTTTTGGTGCCATATTTTAAGTACTCATGTATTATAAAAGGGATTTATAAACAAATGTGAGATGTTTATCTATTTTCTTATAGAAAAAATGCATTTAGTTTTCCAAACTTAGAAAGGAACTTAGGGAACATACTCAAATAGAAGACTTTGGCATATATTTATATACTTTTTATTGCTTGAACTATGTCCACCAGAGGGCAGCAAAAAGTTTTATATGTGAATAACATTTACTCAATACAGAAATTAAGAGCAAACCTGTAACATTACTTGTTGATAAACAGGAAACAGAGTCCTTGATAGGAACATTACTTCAAGTTTATGTTGCAAAAAATAATAACAATAATTAGCAGATTTTATTTCTGAAGACTAAAAATAAGCATGAATATATAAATGTTCCTATTTCTTTTTTGAGAACTTCAATTTTATGGAGAACTAATACCTTAAAGCTATAATTTCATGTTTACTTCAAAGCCTCAATATTAACTTTCATAACAGTTGAATTTCCAGTTGCTTACTTATTGATCCATTTAACATATATTATTGGAACACCTCTCATGTCCAAACACTGTATTAGCAACGAACACTTCTGAGGCACAGGTTGAGGAATACAAAAATAATTGCCTGTCTTTATCAGCCAGGGTTCTCCAAAGAAACAGAAACAATAGGATATATGTATGATTTATTGCAATAAATTGACTCATGTAATTAAGGAGGCTGGCAAGTCTGGAACCTGCAGATGCAAATTCAAGCAGTTGTTGCTGTAGTTCTTTATGGTTTTGGTTTTTTTTTTCCAAAATATATTTATTCTTATTTCTAAAAAGTTCAATAACACTGTTTATCATCTCATATTTTTTAAGATGGCATCTAAATTTTTAGTCTTAAGGCAGACTTTCTTCTTCTCTAGGAAATCTCAGCTTTTGCTCTTAAGGCCTCCGACTGACTGCGTGAGGCCCATCCACATTACCAAGATTAATGTCCTTTACCTCAAGTCAGTTGACTGTAGGTGTTAACCACATCTACAAAATGCCTTCACAATGCCTTCACAGGAACACATAGAGTTTGATTAAATCACGAGGTACTGTAGCCTAGCCAAGTGGGCCCATAAAATTAACCATCACATTGCTCCAAAGCATTTCCTGTGTCCAGGTGCCCTGTCTCAGAAATGCCATCCTTGGAAAACCATGCTTTGAGTCATGGATTGCCCTTCCCAGTTATCATCTTTGAAACATATATAGCCCTTGTAGGTTAACACACCCAATTAGACACCAATATGTGTCTTCAGGTTATCACACACACTTCTCCAGACAGAAGAAAGTAAGTCTGTGGCCTTCTGAAAGCTCTGAGTAGATGCAGGTTCTAAAATGCTAAAAGCGAAGCTGTAATTTACCATTTACAGAGAGCCATTTCCTAATTTAACGTACAATTTTCCCTCTCCACTGGTGCTGGGATTTGAGGTATGTTGTGAGAAACCATAGGGTTGTTTTTAGAAACTGCATCTACCTTGAAACTAAGCAACTAAGCAACGACAGCAGGATGCCTCATCTCTAACTCTTGATATATGTGCTGTGCAAAGTTTCAGTTCAAAATGCTTTGTTAATTGTACTTCAATAAAAAGATTATCCAAAAATGCATAAAAGACTCTAATGATGAGGAAACATGAGACCAACTGGAAATGAGAAATATTCTATTAAAAAGGGAGGAAGGAGTGTGTTCTTTAAAAATGTCAGTGTCATTAAAAACAAAAATTAAAGGCAAAGACAAAAAATAAAGGATACTAAAGAGACAATTAAAATCATTACACCATCCTGAACTAGACATTGTACTCGACAGAAAAATAATGCTACGAAAGACAGTGTGGGGTCAATTCACAGACTGGATTACAGACAGTGGGTTGGATAAAGGTGAGGGTGTGGTTTTTTTGTTTGCTTGGTTGGTTGGAGGTTTTTGTTTGTTTCTTTGTCTGTTTAGTTTGATAACTGCTGTGATCCTACTGGAGAGTATCCTTATTGTTAGGGGAAGATCGGGTTCAGAAAAAATATGAAGCATATGTACATATGAGAAGGAAGTGCAAGAGATGAAGCAAATGGAACAAAATGTAGGTGACCCCAGGGTAAGGAGCATCCAGGTGTTCCTGTGCTGTTCTCACAACTTTTCTGTCTTAAAATAATTTCCAAATAAAAACTTTTTTAAAAGTTCAGCAGAATTCACTATGCACCATTGAAATTCGTTCATATTCTTTAAATTAATAGTGATATTGCTTTGGGAAATCAACTCATCAAGATTATTTCTAGCTCACACCATATCACATCACAATCCAATATGAGTGGCAATGGTGGGGAGGAGGCTCTCTGATGCCCACAAATTTGGGACCAGGGGTTGCACCCTCCTTTGGTTCTCTGGAGTCCTCTCCAACCAGCCGGGGGGGGGGGTAAATGAGATTTGCACATGGGAGGTTGTCTATAGGCAACCTCCATCATTCCATCATTCCCACTCACTTGCCATTGCTCAGAACCCTCACATGGCAACACCCACCTGCAAGAGAACCTAGAAAATGTGGCCTACCTGGGGGCTCAGGAAGAGAACAACAGAGAGGATGGGGAGCACTAGCATCTGCCATGATCAGTATCTTATTTTATAGACATTTGGGAAAATCTAACTGAAAAACAGAGAGAAGAAATAACTTCTCTTGAGGTAAGTGGCACAGAATATTATACATGTAAATCTGGATACCAAAACCATCTCTCTCTCTTAAACTCATTCTCCTCATGGAGAACAAATAGTCAATATGGTAGAGAGGACTTTAAATTGAAGCTGAACTTATTCTATATGTGGGAACCATGGCATTAACAATGAAATACAAGGCCACGGACACCTGCAAGAGTGAGGCTGAAATTTAGGATGAGGCACAAATCTGGAATGAGTGTTTTCGGGCAGTGGACTTGCTTCTCCCATCCGCCTACCCATTCTACTCTTTCCCATCCTACTCTTTCTCAGAACATCTCAAATCATGTCTCTTCTATGAAACCTCTTCACTCCGGACCCCATTAATTTACTTCTAATTGTCTCTTATTGCCTTTCTATTCAGTAAAAAAATGTTTTTTAGATTGTGACAACTCTTTAGAATACTTATTCAAAGTTCAGGAATATAACTGGTCTCTATTTTGTATACCTAACACTTAACCCGGTGTTGGGCCCATAAAAGGGATGGATCAATATTTACTACTTGATTTCCTTTTATTTCTAGAGTTGGGCAAGAGGGGTGTCTCCTGAGAATGCCTGGATCTTAGCTGGGACTAGGAAATGTATGTGTTATCCATCAGCCCACTCTCCCGGACAAGAACTAGTGACACTTAGGAAGTGACTGAGCGTAGTCACTTGAATAAAGTGCTAAGACATACCTTTTAATCACATTCACTTTTTCCCTCAAACCCTCTTATGAAGACCTTGGTGATGTCTAAAAAAGATAAGATGTGATCTATTACCCCCAGAGTGAAATGAGCATGGCGAAGGCAGCATTCTGGCCAGTGGACTGACTTCCAGGTTTTGCTCCTCCGGGCCCCAGATGCAGACAACTGTTTGCAGGTAGCGTCCTCCCAGTTGCTGCCACCTAAAACAGCATGGGAAGCACACTTTAACTCAAGAACCTTGTGCCAATAAAAGGATATATTGAGACAGAATAGATCTGCATTGTAAGATAAAAATGACACATATTTTACTATTTAGTTCACTAACAATAAATATAATTATATACTCAATACAAACCATAAATGGCATACAGAGAAATTCTAATATTAAGTTCTGATTTTTTCCTCAATATGTTTTTGGTGAAAATTCTTAGATGATTTTTAAGAGAATATTCCCTGCTGGGATTTGAGCTCAGTCCAGTTTCTCATCTCCCGCTTACCCATTTTCTGTTGAAAGCCACACACTGTTTGTGGTTTTACAGCCGTGCACCAGAGGTCACTTCCTTCTAGCAGAATCATTATTCTCACTGTTGGCTCATGGGCTTGCTCAATGTTCCATTTAATATCCGCTCTTAATAGTCATGCTGTTGACATGGTTGTCTCCACTGTATCTACAAAATGCCATCTGCCACTTGTCTTCATTCTGAGCTCTCTGAGTCCATGTTGGTCCACTTTATGTAGAGGTGATGGAGAGGGCTCTATTTTTCTCATATTTGAAGATTTTTCAAAACTACCTAATGAGAGCAGAGTTGAAAAGACATCCCACTCCAGGAAAGTAACAGGGAGGCCATGCTTACTGCCCCTGAAATAACATCAGCCTTCAACCTAGAAGGTGCAGCTCAGGAGGATTTAACTCTCTCATGCTCAATATCAAATGGGCAGCAGTAAAGCATGTAGTAGTACAGTGTTAAATATTTCCATGGGGCCCTGGCTGGCATAGCTCAGTGGATTGAGTGCTGGCCTATTCCCAGTCAGTGCACATGTCTGGGTTGCAGGCCAGGTCCCCAGTTGGGGGTGTGCAAGAGGCAATCAATCCATCTATCTCTCACACATTGATATTTCTCTCCCTCTCTTTCTCTCTCCTTTCCCCTCTCTCTAAAAGTAAATAAATAAAATCTAAAATATTGTTTTTAATATGTCTATGGAAAATCTAGTAAAATATCAGGGAAAAAAATACTTTCTAAAATGCATTTAAAAATTAGGTCTGTGGCAAATGCAGATTTCCAGATATTTCTGAGTAGAGTTTCCTTCCATGCTTGTCAATTTGATGTGTTTCCTTCTTCAGATTTTTTTGGGGGGCTTTTTTTTAAAGTATATTTTATTGATTATATTGTTACAATAGTTCCAATTTTTTCCCCTTTGCTCCCCTCCGCCCAGCAGCCCCCTCCCCCAGCAATCCCCCCCCAAGTCCATGCCCATGGGTCGTACATACAAGCTCTCCCGCTTCACTCTTTCATATATTCTTGTTCTTTTTTTAAAATAAATAAATGATTAATTATTTTAACAATAAAAAATAACAATCCCTCCCTCTCAGACTTAAGACCCTTTATAATCTTATAAAGGACAATGGGCGAAGGTCTCGAGCTCCTCTAGCTGCTTCAAGCTGGACATGGTCGTCGTCCTACCTACCCTTGGGTCCAGAAATCCCTAATAAGAGTGGGGGTGTGGAGGGGAAGGTGGCCTTCCCACATGGGGAAGGATCGTGCAGACTCCAGGTCGGTTGGCTGTCCCTCAGATTTTTTAGCTGAAATATTTTAGCTCTCTTCTCAGGAGGAAAGAAATATTTCACATTTTCATAAATTATGTTTCTAATGTTCATATAGTAAAGACTATTATAAATGTTTGGTGTCGATAAATATGAGTTTGCAATAGTCTTCCATGTTAGGACGCTTAGGCCGTCACACCGTGACGTGAACAGAAGCATAACTCTCTGCTCACTTAACTCTGGTTTACCTTGGTACATTTCTAAACTGCGACCCATTCAATCAGTTACTACATAACTCCAATGAGGTCAAGGCCACAGAGTTCAACTTAACAAGGGTCAATTATAGCTTTACTCTATTTTGTAACAAATACACTTAAACTTTCATCTTGACCAGACCTCATATAAATCTATGTTTAGGGCCAAGATATTCATCAGAACTATTTGAAAAACAACTCCAAATGTATGCCCCAACATGGGTCAAAAGGACCAGTTGCTACAGTAAAGATGGCATGCTTTAACTGGTTTATAAACCCTCTAGGCAGCAATAATAAATATAGAGGCCTTTCTTATGCCACATACAATATCATGAATTTTTAGTACATATACACAGCCTTTCAGCTAAGGTAAACAAGTTTAACCTACCACTTAAATAATATCTTTCATGATGAAAATTAAGCTGTAATTACCATTCGTCATTCGAACATAGAAATTCACCTCATTTGACACCACCTAATCCAGATTAATACTACATTTCCCACCACCTTTATTTCCATCTTTGTCAAAACTAACTAATGCAATAGTACACTGACAGCATTCAAACAAATAGAATTCAGAGACTTAGCAAATGTGCAGTCGGGATTTTGTCTTAGAGTAACTGACTTTGAAGTTTCATGGATTATTTTGATCAAGGATCACTCTGCTTCTAAAAGTCTATTTTAAGTTTCTGACATAACCATGGCATGCTACATGCTATGGATAATATGAATGAGTATCAGAAACGTAACCCATTGTATTGGTCGAGGTTCTTCAAAGAAACAGAACCAGTAGGATATATGCATACATAAAAAAATCTATTTAAGGAGTTGGCTTGTATGACTATGGAGGCTGAGAAGTCCCAAGATCTACGGTTGGCAAGCTGGAGACCTAGGAAGAGCCAAAGTTTCCGTTCGTGTCTAAAGACAGAAAAATAGTCAGGTGGGAGGAAAACCCCCTTTACTCGACCTTTTTGTTCTATTTAAACCTTTGATTTGTTGAATGAGTCTCATCCACATCAGGGAAAGCAATCTGCTTTACTCAGTCTACTGATTCAAATTAATCTCATACATAAATACACCCACACAAACACACCCAGAATAATCTTAGGCACCCTATAGCTCAGTCAACTTGACACACAGAATTAACCATCACACCCATATACACAAAAAGCTTATCATTTAGGAAAGAAATAAAACAATAAATAGCATTAAACAATGACAAAATGACATATAATCAAGTGCTAAATTGAATGATACTGCCCGTAATTCCTTTTGAATTTCAGAAAGGGAGTAAACAGAATTTCTGCTTATCTAATTATATAATAAATGTTTTTATTTGTCTACAGGTGATTAAGTCCAAAAACTTAAAGGGTAAATAAGGGTCAATTTTTCATTAACAAAAATGAGCAAAAATAAAATGCCAAAAATGATTTAAAAACAGAAAGAAAAACCCAAGCACATATATAACAGACTGCTTTGATGTTTTTTTCTGTCTGAATCTTCAAGCCATTTTATAGCTCCATGTGAAAGATTGCTTTTGCTAAGAGAAAATGGCTTTTGATACCACATATTCCAGAAACACCTGCTGGTCTTAAGTGTTTCAGCAAGTTATTTAGCCTCCTGGGAATGCTTAGGTTATAAATGTTATATTCATAGCATCTCAAAAATTTTTAAGAAATTTTCAGCAGAAGAGATAAAGCAAGTGATGCCAAGTTAAATAGTCTCTGAAAGTAACAGATTTTAATCACTGTCTTAGTTTGCTACCCACTATCCACCAGATTCTACTCTTTCACTAGCAATGGAAGAGGCACAGGGAAGTATGTCACATTCAGTTACTTTCAGAAAGATTAGGCAATGACATGTAAGCAATTCCTTGGCCAACCTTGAGGCAGTTTTAACTGGGAACTAATAATAGAAATATTATGCAACAGTTTGACAATATCTCTCCTATCTTACTTGAAGATAGCAATCCCAAACAGCTTTGGAGTCATCAAGTGTCTGTAGCTGAAAACCCATCATATTTCTTTAGTTTACCCTAATGCTCCAGTAATTCTAGATCAACTCTCCAATCTGACGTTGTGGGGGACAGACAGGCATGGGGAGATGTGGGAAGCAGACAGGTTTGGTTTAAAAGACTTTGACCGCTGTGCGGAGGTCCCCACCTCCCACCCACCACCCACCCCACTCTGGGCCCTTAGCCGGCAGGTTGTCTTCCAGGCTTGCTCTGAATTCCACCCTCCAGGACATTTTAAAGATAGAATAGAAATGCAAAATGGCTTTTAAGGAAAAGGGAACCTGCTCTGTTTTTCTCTAAACAGCCCCAAATTCTTGTCAGTAGGATGTTAAAAATAGAACAATTGAGTAAATGTTTTGAACTTGTGTAAAATACCTGGGCACCTCAACCCTGTATTGATCTGCATTTCCCTTTATGACTCCCAACCATTTCGTAAGGGCTGCATGTTTTTCCTTATGCATTTCCAATGTAGAAAGTAGAAAAAAAAACTGGCTAATAAAGAAACAAGGGCGATTTTCCTCAGAGAAAACCCCCTCCCTTCCTACCTCAGATGGTGAGTGTCTGAGTAGTTTCTCCATCCACTCCAAAGGACCTGGAGTCTCTCTCAGTCGTCACCACAGTTTTCTAGCAAGGCTCAGCGCCCAGCAGAGACTGACTGAATGCCCCCTTTCCGCCACCAAGAAAGGCAAAAGCTACTCCATTTTTCTTGATTTTCCCAGCTGTCTTATGACAATGATTTCTCACTGGTTGCTCCCTTTGCTTGGATCAGACAGACTGAAATTGTTATGTCTCTTGAATTTTTCCTGTCAACAGAGAGCAACCTTGCTCAACTGTGGAATTTTAGACACAAGCAGATGGAAGTGAGCATCCCTTTCCCCCATGACCAATGCATGGCATGTACAAAATCCTGGAACTCCCATGGCCCAAGATAGGGAGCTGGGGAGCCTTAGTGTTGAAGTTTCTGGTACTGGGAGAGTGAGACCATAGAACAAGAAAACTCTAAAAAACCCACACAAATGGAAGAAACTACAGACTTCAGGAGCAGATCCCAGTAGGAAACCCAAGTAGAATAGAAAAGATTACCTCTATCTTAGTGGACACTGTCCAAAGAAAACCAGGCACTGAACAGGCTAGTCACTCCTCAATAGAAACCAACAAGAATAGAGAATGTGGCCCAATACCAGAAGCCTGCCTCCACACTGCATTAAACAATTCAAACTTCTCTCAGAACAAACATGGCGCCTTGAAGAAAAAGAGGGAAAGACGAGACCATGAGAGGTAGAGAGTCCTGATGGGGAGTTTGCACTTTGAACTGATGCACTATTTTATTCTACCACCCCCTAAAGACTAATCACAAATATTAAACCAATCACAAATAAACTTCTGTTAAACCAGAATTTGAGCTCCCTCTAATAGATAAGTTGTGTTTTCAAGCACTTCATGCTCCAACTAGCAGCAGAACTAAGTTAGGCATTCAGAGCTAGATAAGTTATAGAAAATGAAAGCATCATATTCTGTGAGATATGTATTGTAGTGCAAATTCAAACTCCCAAATGAAGAAAAGAATAAGATATAAGTTATGCCTTTCTTGAACTCACACTATATATGGGGGGAAAACTCCATAAGAACATAATACAATAAATAGAAAAATAAAAATATCTATAAGAACAAAGGTAGTACAAAGGATAGACTGATCAAAATAAATGTGAAAGCTAAGAGAATGATTAGAAAACACTTCCCCAAAAAAGAAACTATGTTGGGTTTTAGAGGATGAAAAGGAGTTCATCATGCATTGGTGAGTTCCCTGTAGGTAAACAGAACAAGTTCAAGGCACAGAAGAGTGGAAGAGTTCAGAGTTTTCAGATTAGTCCTACTGGAGCATAATAAAGAAACCTAACTTTTAGACAGGATTCTAACATTAGACTAGTATTATAGCTTAGAGGACAGAAACTACAGTTTCAAGATGTTGAAGTTCTATTTTTAAAATGAAAATATTTAATACTGTAGTCAGTGGAATGGGGGGAAAAACTGTAGTACTGTTCAAACACCAACAGTAAAAAGTGACATTTCAAAGATAAATTTGCGAGATTATTGTTCTTGTACTTGACCCAGAAAACTGACTCCAGATGGCTACAAATATTTATTTCTAAGATGTAAAAAATAAGATCTGTTTTCATTCTGTTCAGTCTCAAGATCTTCGATAATTTCCAGTTTTAAAAAATTTTAAGTCCCCATACAGGAGGTGCTTGATGTCACTAATTAATCATTTTGTTTTGAAGTCCCTTCTTAACAACTATTTAAAATGTTTCACCTAATGATTTTGTGTCCTACTGATAGTACTGGGTATTTTTTCAGCCATCATCTGAGATAGTCTCTGTAACTCTTGCTCAAAGATTATTATACACTATTTTCTTTAAGTGGTAGTTTGAAAACTAGGTGTGTTTCAAAGGATCTCAACATTATTTTTGTTGCTTCCTTTTTTTAGGTGTAATTCAAATATTAGGCTAAAGAATACAATCTTATTATTATTTATTTTATTTTTTAATACAGCAGATGTACACTGTATTGTGCATTCACCACCAAAGTCAAGTCTTTTTCCATTACCTTTCATCCCCCTTTTACCCCTTTCTATCCTCCTCATCCCCTTTCCCTCTTGTAATCACCATACTTTTATCTGTGTCTATGAGGTGGGAGGTTTTGGGGTTTTTTTTTTTCTTAATCCCTCCACCTTTTTCACCCAACCACCCAGCCCCCCTCCCCTCTGACACCTGTTAATCTATTTTATCTATGTCTGTTTCTGTTTTTTTTTGTTGTTTTTATTTGTTCATTAGATTCCATGTATAAGTAAAATCACATGGTATTTGCCTTTCTCTGACTGGCTTATTTCACTTAGCATAAACTCTCCAGGTCCATCCATGCTATCATAAAAGGTACGATTTCTTTCTTTTTTATAGCCAAGTAGTATTTCATTGTGTAAGTGTACCACAGCTTTTTAAACCATTTATGTACTGGTGGGCACTTGGGCTCTTTCCAAATCTTGGCTATTGTAAAGAACGCTGTACTGAATATAGGGGTGCACGAAGAATACAATCTTGACTTCACAGGAAAAGAATTACTTTTAGACTGTGGCCAAGACTGCTGGGGCTGACTTATAAATACATAATATGACCTAAGGGATTCTAGGAAGTCTCACCTGCCCAAACATAATTCATCAGCTTGCCAGAGCACCAAGGATGCTCTACTGAAGCTAAATGACTTTGACTATCAAAGATTTGTTGATCATCATTAACCCTATATTAAAACACCAGTAACCTAATGTAGCAGCACGAGAGCCAGGTTTACTTTGGATTCGGCAAGCCCGAAAAATGACAGTGGAGCATTGGAGAGGGAATTCATACCCATTTAATCTCGCTCCTGTGGGTGAGGACGGGGACAACAGGACCTACCTTTCGATTCTCGTGGCAGTGAGCGAGAACAGGGTCCAAGGGATCATTCACCTTCATTCTGATCCTGCGATAGTGGGCAAGGACATGGGGAGCAGGGGCCAAAATCATCTGTGCCACTTGAATAGCAGGGGCCCGTACATATACATGAAGTTACCAAAGGCAGCACCCGGCCAGTCTGAGCTGTGTAACGCTTACGCAGAAAGAATTCTCTTAGATGATGGTGACCTGGCAAATGAAAATACATGTGTGTGGAGGTAAGGATCCTGGCTACAGTCACCCTGACATGACACCTAAGAACTAACATTGAGATGTTATCAAAGAATAGCTTTCAGCAGCATTTCACAACAGGTGTTTGGTGCATCAGGAAGGGATTCTGTGCTCAAATTAGGTCAAGGAATATTAAATATTATTTTCCTCTCTTAAAAAAGTTACAATATATATTAGTGTATGAAGAGCTCTAAAAAAGACAAACATTTAGAAAAAAAATTCTTAAACTTTTTAAAACTCAGCACTCCAAAACTCAGTGGACACTGGGACTCTTCTGGCTGCCGGGAATTAATGCCAACAGTAGCTGAAAGAAAGCAAGACACCAAAAGGTAAACAAAAAAGGGACAATTGAATTGGGGCCAGAAAAGGGTGCTCAGATGACTAAGAGAGTGCTGACGAGGAATATGGACTGTTTCCCAGGAATAACTGAATGTATTCAGCTCTTTTCTTTGGACGGGTCCTCGAGATGATCCAGTCCTTTGGGTGGATGAAATTCAGTTGGTCAAGACAGCTTTCATTTTAGTGCAGGTGGGCCTTCACAGGATGTCCTCCATTAAGATGCCTAAGATTACATCACTATTGTCTGCAGACAACACAAGAGATGGTCATGCTACACTCTCTGAAGTCGGCATTTCTAACCACTTCCCCTCACCTATTTATCTCCTGATTAGGCCTTAGCTTAAATATCACTTCCTCAGGGAAGCCTTTTCCAAACTAACTATAATTAACATTCTTTAAGCTCCAGCAGACTGTTGTTTTTTGTTTTTGTTTTTGTTTTTTTTTGCCCCTGAATCATTCATAACGGAGGTAACTTCTACTTAACGTATCAATCCATTCCACTCTAAACTCCATGAAAAAACAGACTATGTCTTGTCCATGACAGGATTATTAGCCATATTACAGTGCCTAGACCACGGGAAACCATTAGTAATCCTGTTTTGTTTTGCTTACCTCAGCAACCACTCAATCTAATAGTTCATTGTCTTTAACAGGTGTTTCTCCCTCAAATGTTGGTGTCAGCAGAGTTTCTGCCTTAACTTGGTCCTCTGTCCATACTCTATTCGAAGGCCATCTCATCTATTCACATGGATATAACTACAAGCTATATGCTATGACTTAAAAATATATTTCTTCCACCCTGATCACAAGCTTCAGAGTATGTATCTAATTGCCTACTATTTCCAACTGAATGCTACACATACAATTCAAACTGTTCCAACTGAGCTCTTTTTGCCACTCCCAGCCTGCTGCTCCTGCTCTTACCTTTACAGTTTCAATTAAAGGTATCATCATCCACCTAGTTCTTCAAGCAGACATCCTGCATTCATTCTAAAGTTCTCTTTGTCTGCCCACACCTTGCCTTCACAGATTATGCCTCCCACGTGGCTCTGTAATCCGTCTCACATCCCTACTACTACTGCCTAGTCAGGTTTCCATTCTTGCTTACCTTGACTACTGAAATAGCCTCCTAATAACTCTCTTCAGCTCAACCTTGCCCTCCATTGAAGCTTCCTCCACAGAGCAGCCAGAATGGCGTATCTAAAACTGAATTTGACTATGAAGTTTCCGTGCTTAAACCACTTCCAAGTTTCCATAGCTTTGTTGTTCAGTTAGCATACCCGGCACTCTGTAACTGGACTCTTTATTTACTTTTTCACTTCTGCCTTCAACCTCACCCCATAGTAATCTGAAACGCTTTCAATTCCTATTAAACAATGATGCTTCCTTCATCCTCAGCTTCCTTTATGATGAACTCCAAGTGCAGAATGTCACTCGACTCTGACCTATCCTTAAATTTTGAGAACATCTCTTCCAGAAATCGGGATGGACTGAATTCATCTTTGCTCTCCCACAACTCCCCAGCAAACCTCTCATTACCACAGGATTGGGCACTAGCTGTTTACAGTCTGTCTCCTCCACTAAACAATCATATCTTTGAGAGATGGCTCAATATTACATTTATCTTTGTGCTCTGAGCTAAACAGGCTGACATGTGTTACATATCTAAAAATAGCTATTGCACTAAAATTTTGATATCCCTTTGAATCTCTGACAGAACCCAATACCCACTTTGTCCTTTCTTCTTGTATTGTTAAATTCCAGTTTTATCCCAGGTATCAAGGTGCCAAGCTCAGTAACTATATTTTCTACCCTCTCTTGCCATGACAGACCAATGAGATGAAAGAGCTCACTGCTGGCATTCTGGAAACCTCTTTAAAGGAGGCTGACTTAACTGGGGGAAACATAGTTTTGTCAGGGACTCCTCCTTCCTTTTTCCTGAAACATGTGATCAGTCCTACAATTCTGCTTATTTAAGTGCCTAACAATCTGATTATACCATTGGCCACTATCCACCAATCAGTACAGATACTTATTGCAGGTTTTCTACTAACAGAAAAGGTGAACAATAAGATAAATTGTTTGAATTTATGTCCACTGGAAGAATTTTTATCTTTCCATTGTCCTACAGGATCACTCCAGAGGGAGGAAATGATGCTACAGCCAACTCCTCCTGGTTGTTGCAAATGGGTGTAGAATTATTTTTAACCAGACTCAAACGTTTTCTTCCTCAGTCAACTGATCTGAAGGAATTCTCCCATGAGAGCGCAGTACATTGCAGCAGGAGTAGGCTAGGTGAGAGTTAATGAAACTATGCAACTTATACAGTGAGTAGTGAAGGATTAGAAACCAGTGCTGGCATTAGACATGCCTGGAAGTCCTCTATCAGAAAGTGGAAGTGATACCTAGAATGGGGTCCAATCTAGTTGTGAAAGCAGAAATAATCCTTTGTTCTTCACTTTATTGATAAAGAAATAATCCAAACTGTCTCCACTTCTTATTTCTGACCTCATCTCCTATTATAACTTTGGCTCATTCCATTCCAATTACTCTCTTCCTCCACGGAGCAGTCATGTCCTTGACCTTTGCCCTTCTAGCTTTTTCTGCCTAGAATACTCTTGCCCTGGAAATGCACAAGGCTACTTCAATATCTCCTTCAGACATGGCTCAAATATTACATTCTCAGTCAACCCTTCTTTAAAACGTACCCTTTACCACGATGGTACATAATTTTAATACATACTGATTTATTTTTCTCCTTGAACAGATAATCTTCTAATATATTGTATATTTCAATTTATGTGTTTATTCTGTCTTTATTAGAATATAGTTACATGAGGGAATATTCATCTGCCTTGTTTACTGCTATATCTCCAATGCCTAAAATACTATGAACATACTGGATATTCAATAAATATTTGTTAATGTTTATAACACAGTTATTCAAAATAGCGAAAAACTGGAAACAATTCAGATGTCTTTTTTTCTTTTTCTTGATATTTTTTTAACTTTTTCATTGTTGTTCTTATACAGTTGTCCCAATTCTTCCCCTGTTGCTCTCCACTGCCCCGCCCACCCCCACTCCCACAGTCAGTCCCCACCCAGTTGTCCATGTCCGTGGGTCATTTATTCATGTTCATTGACTAGACCCTTCCCCTTCTTTTTCCCCCCTTATCCTCCCCACTCCCTCCCCTTTGGCCACTGTCACTCTGTTCCTTGTTTCCATGCCTCTAGTTCTGTTTTGCTTATTTGTTTGTTTTGTTCATTAAGTTTCTCTTATAGGTGAGATCATATATTTGTCTTTCGCTGCCTGGCTTATTTCACTAAGCATAATACTCTCCAGTTCCATCCAGGCTATCGTGAAGGCTGGACTTCTTTCTTTCTGCTGCATAGTATATCATTGTGTAAATGTACCACGGTTTTTTGGTCCATTCATTTAGATGGGCACTTAGGTCGTTTCCAGCACTTGGCTATTGTAAATAGCACTGCTATGAACATAGAGGTGTGTAGGTTCTTTTGAATTGGTGTTTCAGGATTCTTCGGGTATAATCCCTGCAGTGGAATCGCTGGATCAAAAGGCAGTTCCATTTTTAGCTTTTTTGAAGAAATCCATACTGTTTTCCACAGTGGCTGCACCAGTTTGCATTCCCACCAACAGTGCACTAGGGTTCCCTTTCCTCCACATCCTCATCAGCTCCTGCTGCTTGTTGATTTGTTAATGATGATCATTCTGACTGGTGTAAGGTGATATCTCATTGCGGTTTTTATTTGCATCTCTCTGATGGCTAGTGATGTTGAGCATCCTTTTATATGTCTATGGGCCATCTGTAGGTCCTCCTTGGAAAAGTGTCTATTCAGGTCCTTTGCCCATTTTTTAATTGAATTGTTTGTCTTGCTGGTGTTGAGGCATATGAGTTCTTTATATATTTTGGAGCCCAAACCCTTGTCTGAAGTATCATTGACAAATATGTTTTCCCATATGGTTGGTTCCCTTTTCATTTTGCTAATGTTTTCTTTAGTCATGCAAAAGTTTTCTAGTTTGATGTAGTCTCATTTGTTTATTCTTTCCTTTATTTCCCTTGCCCTAGAGGATATTTCAGCAAAAATATTTCTGCGTTTGACATCCAAAATTTTACTGCCTATATTCTCTTCTAAGACTTTTATGGTGTCACGGCTTATGTTTAAGTCTTTTATCCATTTTGAGCTTATTCTGGTATATGGTGTAAGTTGATGGTCTAGTTTCATTTTCTTGCATGTACCATTCAGTTCTCCCAACACCATTTGCTGAAGAGGCTATTTTTACTCTGTTTTATGCTCTTGCCCCCTTTGTCAAATATTAATTGACCCTAGAGACCTGGGTTTATTTCTGGGCTCTCTATTCTGTACCATTGTTCTATATGTCTGTTCTTATGCCAGTACCAGACTGTTTTGATTATAGTGGCCTTGTAGTATAGTTTGATATCAGGTATTGTGATTCCTACAACTTTGTTTTTCTTTTTTGAGATTGCTGAGGCTATTCAGGATCATTTTTGGTTCCATATAAATTTTTGATATATTTGTTCTCAATCTGTGAAATATTTCACTGTTATTTTAACAGGGGTTGCATTGAATCTATACATTGCTTTGGGTAGTATGAACATTTTAATGATGTTCCATGAGCATGGTATATGCTTCCATTTATTTGTATCTTCCTTACTTTCTTTCTTCAGTGTTCTGTAGATTTCTGAGTACAGGTCTTTTAACTCCTTGGTGAAGTTTATTCTAGGTACTTTATTTTTCTTGTTGCTATAGTTAATGGGGTTTTTTTCCCCTAGTTTCTGTTCCTGGTATTTCATTGTTGGTGTACAAAATGCCTTGAATTTCTGAATATTGACTTTGTATCGCACTGTTTTGCCATATTTGCTTACTAGGTCAAGTAGTTTTTTGATGGAACCTAGTGAATAAATCTTTCCCCAAAAATTCCGACCAAATTTTAAAATTTGTTTGAGAGTATTCCAATGGATTGAAAACAAACAGTATTATTAAATGACTGTCTGATTTTCTTTACTTATATTGTCTAAAACCCCCAATTTATTTTCTCCTCCTTTTTCCCCCTACATTCTTCCAATCTATATATATTATAAAAATTTTGACTGAGGAGAAATCAGTTTACTTTGTTCCTCTTTCCCAACATCTGCTGTGTTCTAAAATAATAATGTCACTGGTTGTTGTTGATTCAAACACAGTGTGAGGCTTTGTTTCTTAGACAAGTCAGCAGAGCAAGCAAACAATGAGAATTACTCCCAGCTTGAAGAAGCACACTGAGTCCAAAATCTCAGTTAGAGTCCCCATCATGCTCAAATCAGCCTGGTCTAAAATAACTGGTTCCCCCTTGTCCTTACTCCCTCAGAATCCATATACAAATGCACACACAGAGGTGTAAAATTCTGATATAAATTAAAGAAGTTTTGCAACTTTTTTTGTGAACTCTTCCATCTCACAAATTTGCTTTTAAATTGGTTCCCAGGGCATGCTGGGATCTAACAACAGTCAAAGCCCTGCAGACAAAGAGGGAGGTAAGGGTGGAACAAGAGAAATTGGACTCCCCTGGCCAGGTCAGTCCCTTAGGTGGGCCTGTTAAAGGACTGGTTAAAAGTCTTCAGGCAAATGGGAAAGAGCATGATCACAGAAAGGAGGGCTGCTTTACTTGGCAACAAAACACAGTGGGGAGTTGCAGTTCCTCCTACATAAGAAAATCGCTATTCTCAACATTCTACTCCTTCCTGATCAGTGCCTAGGCTTCACATCAGACACATGATAAGTCTGTAAATTCAACTCACATTAAATTTATGCAACATGCAGACCCAGTATTTATGTGTGTCTTTGCTCTCTGAACCCAGTGGATGCAAGAAATGTGATGTTCCTTTTACAGATTTTTTAAAAAAAAAAAAAGGTAGGTCACCAATTTTCAATCTATGCCTTAAGCAAGAAATTGTACCATTGGTACTAGTAAAGTTATTTTTTTAAGTGATGTAGAAACTTTAACAGTAAATACAATATCATACAAGTCTTGCATAGCTCTTTGTACTGGCCTCTAGCAGAAGCTAATTTGTCCCTTAAAGACTTCCTTCGATGAGCAGAATAATTTAATATTCTGTGTCACCTCTGCATACCACAGTTTGCCAGAGACCCCACACTTACTAGCAAGAGTTTTCACTACCTTATCTCTGTATCAGTTAGCTCTTGCCACAATAATGTTGCCTAACAAAACTCCATGGCATAATGTATTCACTTACCCTTGCCCATGTAACCTCAGGTTGATCAAAGTTAGCTGGTCTAGCTTGGGCTCAATTGAGTCTTCAAGTTGTTCTACATATTTCTCATCCACCTCAGACCAACAAGCTAGCTGGAGCATATTTTTCTCAGTGATAAATGCTAGAGGGCAAGCCACCATTCCACACATGCATCCCAGACCTTTGTTCATATCACATCGACTAATATCCCACTAGCTAAAATAAATCACATGGCCAAGCCTAACATCAATGAGGCAGGTTATAGAACTCCATCCACGACAGGGGAAAAAAAGAAACTGAGTGTTTGTTGAACAATAATCCAAACTATCATAATCCCTTACCAGGTCAGATAAGCAATCCTGAGTCCCCTTATTTCTTTGAATGCCTGTGGCCTACACAAACTTCTGATTTAAATCTCTATGTCAATGGATTCCTGGATAAAAACATTAGAAACAAACCGTCAAAAAATAAGAATATCAAAAGAACACAGAATTACTAGCCTATGCAACAGGGAGATTTAAGAACTGAGCTCGGAGGTTCCAAAATCAGTACTAGCACATAAACCATAGCAGAGCACTGATCTGGGCCTGTGTGAAGACACAGCTTCCATTGTCTCTGAGCTCTAGGCCTTTGCTGCCCAATGTGGGAATCACTAGCTGCATATGAATCCTGAGTGCTGGAAATGTGACTAGTCCAAAGTGAGATTTGTTTTACGTATACCAGATTTTTGAAGTACAAAGGAAGTAATTGTAAAATAGCACATAAATTTCTTAAGTTGATTACATGTTGAAATTATAATATTTAAGTTAAATAAAACATATTCTTGAAATTAATTTTACCTGCTTCTTTTTATTTTAAAATTAGGCTACTAGAGAAGTTTAAATGGCATATGCAGCTCATATTACATTGCTATTGGATAGACTGCTCTTAACACTACAGCCTGTACTCCCTACTCTGCCAGCACTGGGTGCTAGTATGATAACTGCTGTTGGCACCTCCACCAGTGGGGTCTCCAGCAACTGGGAAATGCTAGAACAGCCAATACCAGCAAAGAAGACTCTTCCCTACCCCATCTTCTTTGCATCCCAAACACTGTCTGCGAAAGATCCATCTTCTTAGCCAAACCAGGTCCCATACTTATGCTCTAGTTTCAAAAGAGGCTAACAAAGTGAATGTGTGATGTTTCTAGCCTCTACAGGAGAAAAGCTCTTACCGATAACCAAGATTCATAAAGTAGAATTCCCCAAATATAGAGATTTTAACATTAAGTACTCAAAAGTCAGTTTTAAAAAATCCACTTTTTGATCCAGTATTCCTCTTTTGAGGAAATATTCTTAAGAAATAGAAATATAGGTAGACACTACTTTACAAATATATATATTTTTTATCTTAGCTGGGTTCTCCTAGAAGCAGAAACAAATAATTCATTTATGAGATGATCCAGAAGCATCAGTAAAGAGTTGGGGACATAAGACAAGGCAGGGAAGGCAGGGAAGGAAATCAATTAAAGGGCTCAGTCCCTGGGGACCTCTGGGACACTGTTTAGAACACACCTCAGTGTCATGCCATCTGAGGCGGGAGAGTGATAGAGTTGAGGGTTGATCCTGGGAATATTAACTCATTGGCACTTCCAGTCTGCGCTGGCAAGTATATGCCTCCATCCTGAGAAAGCCGCTGGGCAGAGAATTGCAAATGCTGTTAGCAGATATGGGAAAAGTAAGACATGCAAAGATATGCAAAGGGGGTATGAATAAGGCGGTGATGGCCGAAACAACTTACCGCTTATTAAAAACGACTGTTTTCGTCTGCTTGGACTGCCATAAAACACCACCACAGACTGGGTGACAAATAGCAGACATTTATTTCTCACAGTTCTGGGGGCACAGGCCGCAGCGCAAGAGAGCCTGAAAAGGAGGCGCCAGTGAAACAGCAACAGAACCAAGTGCACAGTGTCCTAAAAATCAAGTGAATAAAATATTTAAGAGACGAGTGACCATCTCTACCAAACGCTGCCAACGGCTCAAGTAACAGGATAACTAACTAAGACTGAGCACTGGTTGTAGGGATACGGAAGTCAACAGCAATTCTCCAAGAACTCTTTCGTAGGAGCCGCGAGAATGAATACCTATATTAGAAAATGAAAGGTGAGCCAATTGCAGGTATCAAGGAGATATACTATTGAGAAGATGCGCTTTTCACAGGAGCAGAGAAATGACCCAGTAACTGAGGACGGATAAAGGAGTCTGGAAAATTTTGTTCTCCCTAAGATAGGAGAAATAAATAGCATTTTATAAGTTCATGAAATTGAGCAAACAGCAGAGAAAACATGATTTTACAGAAGAGAGAAGCCAACTGCTGATGTGACATCCTTGAACATGTGACAGGGATAGAAACTCATGAGCAAGGAGAAAGGACTGGCCTTAGCTAGGCTGTGGAAAGTTCTCTGGTAGTAATGAATGGCCGAGTGTGTGCACACAAAGCAAGCAGGGGTGTAGATGCTGTAAAAGATGCACGCTGGATGCGTCTTCTGGTGGCTTTAATATACAGTATTCCCTCACTGATCGCGGGTATTACGTTCCAGACCCCCCTGCGAAGTAGGAACCTTACATTTATTCTACACTCTTAAACCTATGTAACTTTAACAACATACGTGTATATAGTACCACAAAATCCTGCGATAGAGCGAAAAATCCACGATAAGTAATTAAATATAATATTTTAAAAAATCCCGCGATACAGTGAGGCCGCGATAAGCGAACCGCGATATAGAGAGGGACTGCTGTACCAGTAAAATAGGTAACAAGCTCTCAGGTGAGAGCGACAGTGGGGGAGGAGGCAGTGAGAAGAATACAGAAGAAAACAGCCGCTGGGCACTGGGCAAGTGCAGGACTAGAGAAACACAGTCTGGTTGCCACAGAGTATTAAGTGCCCACTCGTTGTTAGTACCAATGAGCTGAAAGTGAGAACAATCAGCAAGGTGGTGTTTTTCTCCAGACCTGTTCAGACATATGGGGGGTGAACTCTAAAAAACTAGGGTTGACTTTAACCAGAATTGGAACTAACAAAATGGAAAAATGCTCATAAGTTTTTTTTAAAAAGTAAAGTTAGATTCTACATAAAGCATGACTATAGCACAAAAAGGAAAAAAAGACACTCAAAGGAAATTTATACATGGGTATGGTTTTACAGGCAATTTAAATTTCTAATATAGTCTGTAAGTTATTTCTGTAAAAATAAAAGCTCACTCTATCTTAAACAATCTAGTATTTGGGACTACCCATATACCTAAAAGCAAGAAATAGGGTTACGTTTCACAAGAAACTTAAATCTGAAAGCCATAAAACAAGACAATAATTCGTTTTTGTCCCTTCTCTCACGGAGCACCTCATCTCTTGCTGTGAGGACAAGCATCTTATATTTCCTTCCCTCTCTAGTCCCTCTACTTGCGGATTAATGTGCAAGGTCCCAATATGGCTGCTCCTGTTTCCGTCCATAGTTCCAGAGACCACCATCACCTAACTGAGTCTTTGTCTTTCTCAGATAAAATCCACAATAGGCAAGTTTGTAACGGAGTGCAGAGTGGGGGTCCCTAGAAAATAGCAGAGTATATTCCCCACAAACCTTAATTTGGGGAAGGGGAAGTGGAAGATACAGCTTTTAAGATATTTTGCATGACAATGGCATGTAAGCGGCTGTACCTTTCTTGAAAGGAAGTGGCTTGCTGTCCAGGGCAAAAGGTGTATGCTACTAAGAATGTATAGTGGCTCGTGACATAGCCAGGGGGAGCAGATGCTCCTGTGTCACAGGGAACTCTTGCCCTGACTAAAGATGGCAGCCACAAGAAGGTAAACTGGTAAAAAGTAGCACATCATAGGAAGAGCCAGATATGAGGCACCATAGGGCAGGCTGAAAGAGAGAAGGACTTCTCTGCCATGAGGTCTGGTGTGTAAGGAAGAAGCCAAGCAGAAGAAAGGGAGTAGAAAGGGGGACTTTTCTGCCACGAGACCTGGTATGTAGGGAAACGGCCATGCGGTATGAAAGGGTATAAGGAGAGAGCTGGTGGAGCTGTGCAGGGACCTGCCTAACCAAGCACAGATTTGCGGGAGATGCTTGGAGCCGAACTGGAACTATGACCAGGAACACTGGGCTACAGACCTTGTCTTCTCTGAGGGACGTATGGAGGAGCCACACATCTTGGGGTGTGTGTCTCCCTGGACTCCACCATGAGCCAGTGTAACATGGCACATGTTTTCCTAAACCACTATATGAAGGCTGAGGACAAGGTACCCCAGATCCTGAAGGAGAGAGCTGCTGGGAGAGGGTGGTGACTCTGAAACCCTCAAGTGCACTTTCCAGAAGGGATGAAGATCTGTTCACGCAGCCGGCTTAAGTACAGGTAAGGATTTGGGGAACTCCTAGGCATGGTTTTGGCTTATAGCCTGGTGGGGAGCAAGGGAAGTGCTGGGTCTCATGGGAGAGAAGGGCCCTGAGCAGGAGTGCTCTCAGTGCCCCCCGAAGTTGGAATTCTGTAAATAAAAAGCACTTTCCTAAGCATTAATTCTTGGGTCATATATTAAGGTGCCACATGGCTGAGCCCCAGTTTGCTGGCTGAGCATGAATCAGGGTCCTTGTTTTGCTCAACCAGCTGGAAACATAAATGGGAAGTTGGCTGGTCAAAATATGGCACACATTCACCCCCTTTCTTTCAGCCAAATGTCAAGGAGAGCAGTAACGCCAGTGAAACAGGCCAGGCAGGAGCCCAAATATAACTCCGAAAAAGCACTATGACTCTAATAATAAAAACAAACTTTTTAAAAGATACTTACAAAGAAGAAATTTTTTTAAAGAAGAGATCAAAGTGAGATAAAACATTAAAAACTCAGTTCCCCCTTTTTGACAAATATTTGTTCTGTTTCAGGCAAGTTCTTCATCACTGTAATTTCTAAAGTTTCTATTGAGTGTCTATTAGCACAGGGTCCCTTGTCCTTCACTGCATAGAATGAGCCTGTCAAGCATGATATTATATTTCACAGTAAAATTTACATTTTTAAAGAAAACACTGCGAGGCTAGAACATATACCTAACTACAAAATAGAACAGTTGACAATATCAAAAATTCTGAAGATTCCCTCCCTTCTTTAGGAAATGCCTAGCAACTACTTCATGCATGTCATTATACTTGAATGTTTGATTGGAAATGAAAATAGCAGGATAAAACTGAGTGTAAATCTATTAGTGACATTCTCTTTTAAGGTTATTGTTAGTCGCACAAATTATACAAAATACATGTTTTTGTATTTTAAAATTCAAGTAAATAAAAAAATTTTTAATTTAAAAAATGAATAAAAATTCAAGTAACTAGGAAAGCATAGAGAAAAAGAAAGGGTCCTTTGGTCTTATCTCTCTCATCCCTATGTATCCTCAATTCCACAGCCCACTGCAGAGGAAAGCACAGCTAACAGTTTGGGCTATACCCTTTTAACAGTTTTTTAGCTTAGATTATTTGCTACTTTGTTCTTAAGGCTTTTCTTTTTTGTTTTTAAACTTGCCTTTCTTTATGCTGATGACTTTCTGTCAGTATTCCTACTAAGTTATAGACCCCAGTGGCACTGCATCCAGGCCCTTTAAAGACACTTGTAGTAATACATCCCAATGATCAAATCTCTTAAGGCACTCAGATTGCACTCATTTTATAAAGTAGACATTATATGAACTGGTGAAGCAATCATTTAGAAACACACGTCCCTGAAGCCACAGTCATTTTATAATTTGTTCTGCCTCACCAACAACCACAGCCAGTCTTCCAAGAGGACAATCTTTAAACCAAATCTCTAACATTAAAGCCACTTAAGGCTATTATGGATAATGGGAGCTGTCCAATCTGTGAAGTGCTCAGTCTCTTCCATTCAGAGAGGATCTGTTGTACTAATAATCAATTTGAAAATGAGCTCTGCACTTTCATCAGTGAATAACAGAAATAAGTGAGCTTACAAAATGTACTGGAAATTTCTTTCTGAAGGTCAAAGACTATATCAAACACAAGAGTAAACGTGTATTTTTTAAATAGTATATCATATGCTTTTAAGACCCTAATGTAAAGTTTATGGTGCTACCATTTGAAAAGAACTGGTTAAAGAGATTGCCACCAAAACCTATTTTGCGGACTTGTCTAAATTTTTGAAATAATAAATAATATTCAATAAAAAGGAAAAATCACCAGCCATTTTACCTTAAAAAAGGGAAATCCCCCCAAACACATCCTTTCTGGACTTTGTTGTGTCATATTTGTGTGAACACATCCAACTGGTAGTAGACAATTCCCATGCTTATGGCAAAATTCTACCCTCAGTGTCTGCCTTCTCTCTCAGCTTTTCTACTTCAGGGCTAAGACATAAGATTTTTCAGCCTTATGCAGGACATTCCAGAAACATGGGGGAGTTAACACTCAGAGGGGCAAGCCCTCAACCAATGAGAAATGAGTTAGTGGACAAATTTCTCAGTGTTTCATTTTGTGGAAGGACAATTCTGAAGATCATTCTATGCATTTTCCTGGAGGGTCTTCAATGGAATTGAGTATCAGTTGTCCATAGAAATAGCCAGCTCAATAATGCAGCCTTTATTTGCTCCCTGGAATCATATCTCAAATAGAGTACCTTCTCCCAAATGCTTGTCTCAGACTCTGCTTTGGAGGAAAACCAAACATAAGATGCTATGTAGTGTTTTTAACAGTGCCCAGTACATAATATGTAGTTATACATGTTTCTCTTCCCTGCATCTCTTCATAAATGCCATTCATTCTACTGACAACTCAGTTTCTATTCCTATAAGGACTCACTCTTGGCAAAACAATGCTCTAGATACAACTGTCCAATATGGTAGCCACTAGCCATACATGGCTATTAAGGACTTGAAATTTGGCTAGCCCAAACTCAGAGGCATTGACAGTGTAAATTATATAACAGATTTTGAAAACTTGAAATAAAATAAGAACGTAAAATATCTGATTAATAATTTTTATATTGATTAACTGAAATATTATTTTAGACAGTTGGTTAAATAAAATGTATTATTAACATTAATTACAAGATATTAGTTTCAATTAACATTAATTTCTTATAATTTGGAAAATTATAAGACATTGTAGAAAGAAACTGAAGAAGATACAAATAGATGGAAGCATATACTGTGCTCATGGATAGGAAGAATTAACATCAGTAATATGTCCATTCTACCCAAAACAAACTATAGATTCAGTGCAATCCCTATCAAAATACCAATGGTGTTTTTCACAGAACTAAAACATATAATCCAAAACTTTATATAAAACCACAAAAGACCCCAAATAGCCACAGAAATCTTGAAAAAGAAGAACAAAGTTGGAGGTATCATGATAGCTGACACTGAACAATACTACAAGGTTATAGTAATCAAAACAGCATCGTACTGGCATAAAAACCAAAATACAGATCAATGGAATACAACAGGGAGCCCAGAAGTAAACCCACGCCTATGTGGTCAATTAACTTATGACAAAGAAAACAAG
Source organism: Furipterus horrens (assembly GCF_987537825.1). Classification (NCBI taxonomy): domain Eukaryota; kingdom Metazoa; phylum Chordata; class Mammalia; order Chiroptera; family Furipteridae; genus Furipterus; species Furipterus horrens. The sequence goes on from NW_028327171.1 coordinate 18,603,755, forward strand.
AACATACAACTGGGTAAAGACAGTCTATTCGATGAATGGTGTTGGGAAGACTGGACTAAACAGAAAAAAATAAAACTAGACCACCTCCTTGTACCAGATACAAGAATAAACTAAAAATGGATTAAATATAAAATAAGACATGAAACCATAAAACTCTTATAAGAAAACACAAGTAGTAAACTCTCTAATATTTCTCTCAGCAATATTGTTTCTGATATATCTCTTCAGGCAAGGGGGGGAAAAGAAATAATAAGCAAATGAGACTGCATCAAACTAAAAAGTTTTACCCAGCAAAGGAAACCATCAACAAAACTAAAAGACAACCTGGAAATGAAAAGACAACCATCTACAAAACTAAAGGACAACCAACCTGGAAGAAGATATTTACCAATCAGATATCCAATAAGGGATTAATATCTCAAATTTATAAAAGAACTCATACAACTCAACACCAAAACAAAAACAAAAAAACAAGCAACCTAATTTTTAAATGGGCAGAAAAGCCCTGACCAGGAGGCTCAGTTGGTTGGAACATCATCCTGGACACCAAAAGGCTGTACGTTCAATCCCCAATTAAGGCACATACCTAGGTTGCAGGTTCGACCCTTGGTCAGGGCACATATAGGAAGCAACTGGTCAATGTTTCTCTTTCATGTCAATGTTTCCCTTTAGAGAAATCTATTCTCTCTTCCTTCCTCTCTCTCTAAAATCAATGAACAGATTTTCGGGTGAGGATTTTTCTTAAATGGGCAGTAAACCTGAAGACATTTCTCCAGAGAGGACATGCAGATGATCAACAGACATATGAAAAGATGCTTAATATTATTATCATCAGAAAAATACAAATATGTTGATGAAGTATGGGTGGAAAATGTGTTTAAAATCTAGGAATGAAGTTTTGAGTTAAAAGACATTTGAACTTTGAATTGAATGGGAGGCCAAAGATTCAAAGATTCTCTCAAGACATGAGCAGTAAGTCATATGTTAATGGTGTGTGTTTTGTATGTATGAATGGGAATCTGTGATATTGAATTCTAAGTGAATTCGTGGTGTCAACAATCGTCAATCATTGTCAAGCTGCAAATATTTATGTTTTAAAACTTAAATTTTAAAGCTAGTTAAACCTTTCTAACAACTAGTTTTGATGTTCATGGGTACATATATATGAAAAGATTTATGTTAAGTACAGATTAAAGATTGGAAATGAGTTTGGAGGAGAGGTTTTTCTGATTCTTTTATACTACAAAAGAAAAAAAATGCCATCTGGGGAGCTGAACTAATTTTCTTATGTAGTTTTTAAGACTAGAATGCTGAAAACAAAAATAAAAAGGAAATTAAAACCCCTCGTTGTTAAATTGATCTGTGAAAACATTGTTATTGGAAACATTACTCCTTAATAACCAATACATTAATAGAGGTAATATACAGTTGTTTAGTTCACAGAATATACTAACATCTCTCTGAAGACTCAAGAGCATTTCAAAACATTGTTATTGGAAAACAAGGACTTGATCATCAGGACTATATTAAGTTCTGAACCTTAATGCAGTGTATTGTTACTTGTTAAAAATAGCTACAATGAAAAGCATATTAATAATATTTAAAAATATAAAAATTCAAGTTTAAACCACAGTGACCTACCTCTTCACACCTGTCAGAATGGCCATCATCAATAAATCAACAAGCAAGTGCTGGCAAGGATGTGGAGAAAGGGAAACCCTAGTGCACTGTTGGTGGGAATGCAAACTGGTGCAGTCACTGTGGAAAATATGGAGGATCTTCAAAAAATTTTAAATGGAACTGCTTATGACACAATAATGTCATTTCTGGGTATTTATCCAAAGAAACCCGAAAGCACTAATTCAAGAAGACATATGCACGCCTATGTTCACTGCAGCATTATTTACAGTAGCCAAGAAATGGAAGCAACCCAAGTGCCCAGCAATAGACAAGTAGATAAAGAAGTGATGGTACATATATACAATGGAATTACTCAGCCACACACACACACACACACACACACACACATAGAATGAAATCTTACCATTTGCAGCACCATGGAAGGAACTAGAGGGTATTATTCTAAGTGAAATAAGACAAAGACAAATACCACATGATTTCACTTATATGTGGGATCTAAAGAACAAAACAAACAAACAACAATGTAAACCTAAATTTTACAATGGTTATTAAGAAACATTTTAACTTCTATATAAAAATAAAAGTACAGACATTATTTAAATATTTTCCTTTCCTCCTTTAAATGTAGAATTAATCAATCAATAAATACGGCCATTTCCCTCAATTTCAGTAATGTGCTCTTGCATAGTTCTGTACACAAACACTACATGGGAACCTAATTAACAAAGCTTTTTAAATAGGAAAAATTATAATTTAGCATATGTAAACCAGAAACCTGCAATCAGTTCCCTTAAACTCAGTAAAACACCTTTAAGTAACAAACTATCAGGTTAGAATGAAAATACTTAAAACATTGCTTCCTAATAACCAACAAATTATATAGGTAATAATCAATTGTTTGGTTCACAGAATATACTAAACATCTCTCTGAAGACTCAAGAGCATTTCAAAATATCAACATGTGACTCTGATGATGTAGTTGAAATAATTCAGAATTGTTTCATTGAACAGATTTTGTTGATTTTTTTCATTTCACTGATAAATGGTGTTGCATATTTTTTCATATACTTATTGGGTATTTGTATATCTTCCTTTGTTAAATGTCTGTTCAAGTATTTAACTATTTCTTTTATTTAATTGTGTGTATTTTTATTATTGACATATGAGTTGCTTATATATTCTGGGTATAAATATTTTGTCAAATATATGTACTGTGAATGCTTGTCCCCAGCTTGTAGCTCGTTTTTCATTTTTTTTAACAGTGTCTTTCAAAGAGAAGCTTTCAATATATTTAGTTTTTTCTTTTTTTTCAATTTATAGGGGTGACACTGGTTAATAAAATTATACAGGTTTCAGGTGCACAATTCTATAACACATCACCTGCATGTGGTACTGTGTGTTCACCACCCCAAGCCAAGTCTCCTTCCATCAGCATTTATTCCCACTTATTCTCTCCTCCCTCCTCCCTCCTCCCCTTCCTTCTAGTAAACACCACACTTTTGTCTGTGAGGGTTGTTTGCTTGTTTACTTAATCCCTTCACCTTTTTCACCTACCCCCCAGAAGCTTTTAACTTTGATTAATCCAATTATTCAAGTGCTTTTTATCATTAATGATTTCTATATCCTGTTGAAGAAGAATTTACCTACCTCAAAGTCACAAAGGAAGAAACACCAGCATGTCTAAAAATAAAGGCTGACAAGAACTAATGCAAGCAAGGATGGGGAGCAATCAGATCTCTCATAAGTTGCTGCTGAGAGTGCAAAATGATACAAATGTTTTGAAAAATTGCTTGGTAGATTCTTAAGATGCTAAACATACACCTGCTCTATGATCCAGCAATTCCACTCTAGAGTATTTGCTCAAGAGAAGTGAAAACATGTCCACCAAAGGCTTATGGGAAAATACTTATAGCAGTCTTATTCATAACAGCGTAAAACTGAAAACCACACAATTGTCCAATACAGGGAGCAGATAAACAAAGTGTAGTATATTCATATCACGGTGAATGAACTGCTGCATACAATCACAAAAACATGATGAGTAAAAGAAGCTAAACACAAAAAGCACATACTTTATAATTCCAGTGATAGAAAGTTCAAAACAGGCAAAACGAATTGATGGTGATAGAAGTGAGAATAGTGGTTGCCCTGGGGTAGAGGGAAAGCAAGGGGATTATCAGGAAGCGGTACAAGGGAATTTGCTAAAGTGATCGAAATGCTTTGTATCTTACAACGGTGTGGATTACGCGGCTATATGGATTCGTTCCTAAGTTGTACATTTGTGCATTTCACCACATGTAAATTATACCTCAAAAAATATTCATAATATTGTGTTTTAGACATGTAAGTACAAACTTGTCCTCAAAGTGCACAGCTGAGATATATGTACACTTTATTACATCTGGGTAAAGTCACGGGCACTCTACTGGAAAAATAGTAAATGGGAGAAATTTAGTTGGGGTGTGCCTGTATTTCCTGCATGCCCGGAAAGGTCTGTCCCTGTCTGTGCTCTTAGATGTAAGAAGAGAGTCAGATTATGCGCTGGAGACTGTTTCACTCTGGATTATGACATTTTAACTCAATGGGAATCCCCAACAATGTGGCTACATTCTCCACTACATTTGATCTGTACTGCTGGGTAACTACTCAGGGTACTTTTATCTCTGCGTATAGTTGTAAAAACAAAATATAGTGTAACAGAATTTTATTAATAAAATCTTTTAAAATAAAATATCTTTGTTAGCTACAAAACTAAATGCAACCCACCCCATCTTCTCCAGGGCCAGATCAATGGCGGAGATCTGCTAAGCCTCCAGCTTAGTCTTTTTTTTTTTTTTTTTTTTTTTAATGTGTTTTATTGATTATAATATTACATTTGTGCCAATTTCCCTTCCCTCTGCTCCCCTCCACCCGGTGGCCCCCCTTCCTCCAGTTGTCCCCCCCTTTTAGATCATGTCCATTAGTTGTGCATATAGTTCTTCTCAACCTCTCTCTGTCTATTCCATTCCCTCCTACCATGATCCTTAATTCCTATATCATCTCCCTTCCTCTCCCCATTCCCCCTCCCTGTTGACCTCCCCCCAATATGTTCCCCGTACCTACAGTTCTTTTTCCACTCTCATTGCCTGTTTAGTTTGCTTTTGTTTCAATTCCCTAGCTTCTGTTGTTTCTTGTGATGCAGTTTTCATTTTAGATTTCATTGTCTTGATCCTCCTTTTTCTAAACCAGTCCCTTTAACATCTCATATAACAGTGGTTTGGATCTAATGAACTCTTTCAGTTTTATTTTGTCCTGGAAACACTTTCTCTGTCCTTCTATTCTGAATGACAATTTCGCTGGATAGAGTATTCGTGGTTGTAGGTTTTGGATTTTCATTACTTTGAATATTTCTTGCCAGTCCCTTCTTGCCTGCAGGGTCTCCCTTGAGAAGTCAGCTGATAGTCTAATTGGGACCCCTTTGTACATAATTCTTTTCTTCTCTCTTGCTGCTTTTAAGATTCTCTTTTTATCTTTAATTTTTGACATTTTGATTATAATGTGTCTTGGAGTGGTTCTCCCTGGGTCCAGTTTTTTTGGAAATCTCTGTGCTTCCTGGACCTGTAAGTCTATTTCCTTCCCCAAGTCTGGGAAGTTCTCCTTTATTATATTTTCACTCAATTTTTCAAGTTCTAGTTCATCTTCCTCGCTCTCTGGCAAACCAATGATTCTTATGTTGGGCCTTTTATAGCTGTCCCAGAGGTTTCTGATCCTCTCATCGTTGCTTCCCATTTCCTCTCCCTGCATTGGTTGACTGCTTGTTCCTTCTCCATATTCCAGTTTGTTGAAATGAACTCTGGATTTTTTTTCCTCACCGTCTGTCTCGTATGTGGTTTTGTTCCTTTCGTTATGAGTGTTTTTCGCTTCTTTCTCATCTTTTTCCAGATCTTTTGTGAATTCTGTAAGCCACCTGATAACAATGGCCCAGAACTGAGCCTCTGACAGGTTTCTTATCTGTTCATCTGTCAGGTTCTTTATCTGTTGCCTGGTGAGCTGTGCCACCGGGATCTCTATATTTGTCTGCCTCATTTTGACAGATGCGTTTTGTTTTCTTGGGCCGGCTGTAGGGGGCAGTGCCTGTGTACTCGTCACAAGCCAGCGACCGGCGCCTGTCCGCGACCTATTTCGCAGCCCTGTGGCGCTTTCTTTGGGGGCGGGGGTCCAAGATGGATTCACACAGTTATTCAGCTAGGAGACCGGGATCCGTCCTCCCGCCCCCCTGGGCCTCACCGTTCAAGGCGATGTGGTGGCTGCTTTCCCCAGCATTGGGGTCACGAACTGCCGGGGGTTCGACTGCAGCCGGGGTTGTTCTCCCCGCCGCTGTCCCAGGTGCGACCGCAAACAGCACCGCCCCCTTTCGCTCTTACCTGCCCAAAGGGCGCCGCTGGTTTATAACTTCATATGTTGGGCTTCCGTGTAGTTTTATTTTCTGGAATTTCTAGTTATCCTTTGTTTTGAAGTAGTTGTATTCCTCTCTAGTTGTAGAGGGAGACCTAGTGCGTCCGTCTAAGCCTCCATCTTGGCCGGAAGTCCCAGCTTAGTCTTAATAGTACAAGAGAGGCTGCATAACTGTGGGTAAAGCATTAACAAACCTTTTGTTCTTTAAGAACAAACTTTATAGCACTGTTTCCCTAGAAGGCAGAATGGAAGTGGTGCTACTAGGCAATATTTCTTATGATAAAAAAAAATGACAGACTGCGTCTGGCAGGAGAGAAACTGCATGAACTATAGATACCCGACGGGAAATGAGAGCTTCGGGCTCCCTGAGTGTGGCGGCTCAACAGCTCAGCAGCTCTGGAATTTCTGCCTCAAACGCTGCTGTAAGAGACACTGGTTCCTATTTCAGATATGAGGCTTTCAAGCCAAGACGAACCACACGTATGTGCCTCATCTCCCTGCACCTGGACTGTCCGTTTGGAAGGCAGAGGTCAGCCCCTTCCTTGCTGTAAGGACTGATGCAAGAAGTCTTGCTGCAGAGGGGTGCTCAGCGCTGCCCTTATAGCAAGTTGCATTTCTTACCCAATATTCCTCGAAGTGAATCTGATGCTAAGTGGGCCCCATGGAAATCTGTGAGTCGGAATTCTTAGAAACAGTCTAGTGGGCATTGCGATAACACAGTATAAAATACCATTTATGGAACAGTAATAAATAAACATGTCTTTCGTGATTGGCGAGAAAGCCACAGCTCTTGGAGTCATCCTCATCTTTGTCCCAGGAACAAGTCACTCTTCATTGCCACAGTATAAAGTGGAGATGGCTTCTTCTCCTGTTTGATAGTAGGAATATCATGAACATAAAATAATAGATGAGTTACTTTGACCTCCTTAGAAGAAAGGCATAAAAGTCGAAATAGGCTTTGGTAAATAGTTATTAGTTTTACTTCCTTTGAAATTTTTGATCATCTATTTTTGGTTTTCCTCACAGACATACATAAGTGGCTCCTCTTTTTAAATAATAAGTGTACACATATCAAAATGAAAATTACAATCTCCTACACCTGGTTAACTGCACCTAGTCATTATATATCACAAACCAAAAGTAAACAAAGGGAACAAATATCATTAAAGAAGTTGGCGACCACAGAGTAGACAGGAACAAAGAAAGGAAATCCCAAAATCATCCTAAAGCAGAGAGAAAAAGTTAAGTATACTTAAACTTAAAGGTTCTTGACATGAACTTTAAATAGATAAAGCAAACTAAAAATAGCTCCTGAACAGTTTCCATGGGCATATAAATTATTCTACCTGTTAGGTCTGTCAGAAATCAGTGTACTACCGTAAGTCACTACCTTTTCTTGAGTTAGCTATATAAACTTTATTCCAACATAAACTTTTAATGAGTCTAACATAAAACTAAGCCAGTGAACCTAATATTATATGACCCACTTTAGAGAGATCAGGACTCATCCTGAGCATACATGCATTTGTAATTTGAACTCTAGTTATGAAAAAGAGCTGGACACAGTCAACTTCTCTTACTGGGTTTTAAGTATAAAGCCTACACCCTCCGATGGCAGCTAACATTTCTGTTTGCACATATTGAATGGCTTTTCAAAAAAGAAAATTGTTCAGTATACTGATGACTAGATAGCTAGTTTTGGACGATAAAGCTGCAGAGCTTTTTTGCCTTTGTTTTTGAAGACAAAAAAAAATTATAATTTTCCAGATAAATTAAACTGAAATAGTTAACAAACTGCAATTCTAATTTATTTTCTAGGCACATATGCAAATTTTAGCAATAGTCGGTAGCAGCGTACTTAAGCTGCCACAGGTTAATCAACACATTCTGAGTCAGTTCCGTCCTCCTGGGTGTTTAAGAAGGACCTCTAAGTAGACAGGGAGGAGAAAGAAGCAAACTGTCTCACCTGATCCATGAACCCTATAATCTTCTCCACCAATGAGTTCATATCTGACTAGACAGAAAATAAATAATATGGCCAAAACTGCCTACATCAGTGCCACTCTTCCTGTGGCAATAGAAAAAAGCCTCCCTCAAATGGTGACTGAGGTAGAACCCACGTGGGCCCATTGCGGAGATGGCAGGACAGACTCCTATCCTTCCTGGTCTGCTGAGAAGACTAATTCTACTAGTTATACTGAATACGAATGCAAATAAACACTTGCTCTGTGATAAGTGTGCTGGATAACTGTGATTATTTGTTATACCCCCATCGTCAAATCCTCGAGGATATGCATAAACTAATCTGTTCACTCTAAGTTGTGCACGGAGCCTAATATACAGTAAACTTGCCGTTGTTGCTCAGTTGGTTGGAGCTTCATCCCATACACCAAAAGTTTGAGGGTTCAGTTCCCAGTCAGGGAACATACCTAAGTTGTGGGTTTGACCCCCCGTTTGGGGAGCACATGGGAGGCAACCAATTGATGTTTCTCTCTCACATCAATGTTTCCCTCTCTCTTCTTTCCTCTCTCTTTAAGAAGTCAATAAACATGTAAAAAATAAAATAAAAACACAAAGCTATGAATGAGTGGACAGATGGTTGAATGAGTAGCAGTGCAGTGGCCAATCAGTCTCAGCAGCTACTGAAGGTTCTGCTACTCTATCAGAATGTTTTCAGTTACAGTCAATGAGTAACAGAATAGTAGACCAAAAAGGATTAAATAAAGCAGACGTTTATTGTCTCATTTAAAAAGGAAATGATTCCAGGTAGGTATAGTGACTTAATCATGTCATATTGGTCTAAGTTCTTCTATCTTTCCACACTTCCAACCTCAGTATGTAAGCAATGTTTGCCTTCATGGTCACTAAATGGCTGCTAAAGCTTCAACAGCACATCATCACAAGACTGACAATAGCCACAGCAGATAAAAATAGAGGGAGCAGAAAAAAAAATTCTTTTCCCATGCGTTCTCCATTCTACCCCACCTCTGCTTACTTCTCACTGGCCACAACTAGACAAAGAAAAACAGATTTTCCATAACTGGCACAGAATAGTTCTTTATGGCTAGAGAACAGAGATACATCCTTCCTGCCCTATTCTATCAAATGAACAAAATGAAGATTCTGTTCACATGGAAGAGAAAGAAATGACTGTAACTTGCAGTTATTTGCACAGCTCACTAACAGCATGTTTATAGCAGATCCTAAAAAGGCAGCGCAATCTCAAGTCATGCATTATTCAACAAATATTTGTTGAACAACTACTATGTGGTAGGCACTATTCTCCATCCCTGGAATACATCAGAGAACAAAATGTAACTTCCAAAAGTCATGGAATTTACATTTTAGGGAAGAAGACAGAGAAGAAACTGTAAGTACAATAAATAATAAAATATATATATCATATAGGCATATTTCATATAAATAAAAATAAGTGAGGTTTTTTTTGTTTGTTTGTTTTTTAAAGATCAGGATAAGGTGAAGGAGGGTGGAAGCTTTAAACAGGGTAAACAGTGAAGGCTTCCTCAGAAAGTGACAATGATCTGAAGGTTAAAAAAGCCTAAGATTAAGGCCTCCTGGCGTGAAAAACTGACTGATCCTGGATACCCGATGGGTCAGACTGTCCAGCCTCACTGTTCAAATGGCCTCAAGAGAGCTGCCATTAAAATGAAAGGACACATCAGAGGAGAGCATGAAAGCAAAAACTGAAATACAGTATGGGATAAAGCCAGAAAATTTTGGGTTGTGCTTACAGACACATTAGAAGCAAATAAACTAGGAGCTTACTAAGATTAAGGCAATTGTGTTAAGAAAAATATCTATGAACCGAAGAACCGAAGAGCCATGTGACTTCTCGAACCTGAAAACAACCTATAAGCCAAGAAAGAGCTACAAAATATATGCAGCCTCCAAATGGAACATATTTTCAAAACCCATTTTAGATGTGGCCAAGAAAATTAATAGACAAGCAAGGTCCTTCCAGAGGGAGCCACCAAGAACAATGGACGAGAATCCCCTTCCAGAGAGCAGAAGCAGGGTCCAACTGAGAAACTTCCTCCCCTGCCACAGCCAAGATCTTTGAGACCCCTGCCCTGCTGGTTTCCACCAGTGCGGTGGATCAGCGACTGCTGTGTTTTCCCTTTTTATTGTTGTTCTATTACAGCTGTCCCAATTTTTCCTTGATGCTCTCCACTGCCCTGCCCACTCCCACCCTGTTGTCCATGTATCATACATGGGTCATTTATACATGTTCCTTGACTAGACTTTTCCCCTCTTTCCCCTGTTGTCCCCCTTCCCCCTCCCCTCCCTTTTCTCTACATCCTCTCCAGCATTTGTTTGTTGACTTGTTAATGATGGCAGTTCTGACTGATGTGAGATGGTAGCTCATTGTGGTTTTACTATTTGCAATTCTCTGATGGCTAGTGATGTTGAGCATCCTTTCATATGACTATGGGCCCTCTGTATGTCTTCTTTGGAGAAGTGTTTGTTCAGGTCCTTTGCCCATTTTTTAATTGGATTGTTGTCTTCCTGGTGTTGAGTCATGTAAGTTCTTTATATATGTTGGAGATCAAACCCATGTCTGAGGTATCATTGGCAAATATGTTTTCCCACACAGTTGGTTCGTTTTCGTTTGATGATGTTTTCTTTAGCTGAGCAGAAGATTTTTGTTTGATTTTTAATTATCTGATCCACCCTGATCCACCTGCACCACAACTGGACCTGAGTGAAAGGACTGACCATCACCCAGCAATCATGGGATTTGAGCTAGATACCACAATTGGAAGGAACTTTTGAGTTGTTTCCCCTAGGGGAAGGGGTGAGTGTGTTCTGTGTCTTGCTGTGAGAAAGAATAAGTATGAGAAGCACACACAAAGAAACTAGGCAGCCACAATTGCAGGCTGTGGGAAAAACAACTGGAAGCCCACCAACATTTATCCACTCCTTATTCCTGGACACATAATTAGGTTCCATTTCCCAGTCGCTCTTGAAGACCAATGTAACCATGTGACTAAATTCTCAGCATAGATGTGGTATCTGCCTGCTTCTTCAGGCCTTAAGAGAGGTATGCCTCTTCTTCAATGTCCCCCTTTACATTTGCTAAAATCTAGACATGGCACACAAAAAAGTCTTGACCATGCACCTGATGACAAGGTCCTAGAGGATGAAAGAGTCATGAGATAGAAGAATCCAGAATTCCTGTATCACCATGGGGAAGAGAGCTGCTACCAACTTGGAGAAATAACCTTCTTGTTCATTAAGTTAGTGATTTATCTAAGTCTGTTTTAACAACTTAGCCTACTCTAACACAAAAATTTATCTCCCTGGCTAATGTAGAAATTATCTTCTATATATTTTCAAATAGCAACAGAGAATATAACATATTTTAGAAAGCTTTTGTCTTAGCTTGGGCTGCTATTACAGAATACCATAGACTAGGTGACATATAAACACAAATTCATTGCTCACAGCTCTGGAGGCTGAAAGTCAAAGATTAAGATGCTGGCAGATTCAATGTCTCATGAGAACCCACTTCCTGGTTCAAGACAGTCATGTTCTCTGTGTCCCGCTGTGGCAGAGGGGAAGGCAGCTCTTTGGAGCTGCTTTTATAAAGGCACTGAGCCTATTCATGAAGGCCCAACCCTCATGACATAAACACCTCCCCAAGACCCAACACTGAGGGTGGGATTTTTACATATGAATGGGGGGGAGCAGAAACATTCAGTCTCTTGCAGCTTTCTTTTAAAATAGCTAAAACTTTTTAAGTTTTGAAATCATAATTTTTTTGTTAATACTACAATGGGACCCATTATTTTCTACAGATTATAGATTAGTGAATCATTGCTATACTTAACATTTTAGATTTAGCAGAATAATGAAAAAAAGACAAGATAGAAAAATATTATTTGCCAATGTGGAATTTAGATCTTTTCTGTGCTACAGCAATTAAAATGCAAATATACTTCTATGCCATCAAAAACTCTATTCTAAAAGTAATTACTTACTGCCTGTCTTTTGTACTAGGTGGTAAATTTCTCAAGAGTATGAACTCTGGTTTGCTCTCTATTGTATAATACCTGGCACAGTATCTCATATATAGTAAGCATTCAATAAAAATGTTTTGAATGAATAAGTAAATAGTATTTAAATGTTTTAATTAGTTTTAACTTTTGCGGAACAATAACATGTTTAGTAAAAATTCAAAAAACAAACAAAAAAAATGTATTTTTCTACTTCCCCTTAATGCTATTGTTTCCCATCAACAAACCTTTCTAATTTAAAGAGTATTCTGAAAATTTACAATTTAAAATTCTGGAACTTTACATTTTATTTGTAATTCAGTGGGTGCACCAATAGCTAACTCAGAAATAAGGTCTAGATTTCCATTTCTAGCTTGAGTATTCCACACCTAGATATCTGATATTCATACAGTGAAATATAAAAATAAACCTCTGGTAAAATATTATGAAACTGACTATTTTCTAACTTCAGACATCAATCCTAAACTTTCCTTTTATCTGCCTGAATTGAACAGTGGGAATGCACATTACTAAAGGCTGGATTTGGCCCACAGTGAAAAAAAATCAATAGCTAGGTAGTTAACACCCAATCTCCTCCCAACAATGCCAACAACAGTGAATTTAAACACAGTCTGGAAATAGGTTTGGTTTGCTCTGCTTTTACAACAGGACAATGGATCAATAGACAGCTTACCTATAATGTCAGCATTATACTGAAACTATAGGTGGTAAATCCCTTTAAAGCAAATATCTGTATCCCAAACTTTCAAAGGGATGCTTGTCTTAAGCTTAAAAGGAAGCATAATTTTCAGAAACACATTTTCCAAGGAGTGAAGAATTTCAATAGAGCAGCACAAGACTCTTTGTTTAGACTCCTGTGAGGATTAAGGATTAGACTTTTAGAAAATGGATTCACAAAATTGAAGTAAGCCGGCTCCACTGTTCAATTTGACCGCAAAGTAAAAAGAATTCTGAAACAAATAGTTATTTTTTTTCTTTCTTGCTCACTAACAATGCAAAATCGTTTTCATAGGGGAACTCAAGGGTTAAAGATTTTAGCTTCAGTCATAGATGATAGACTTAAGTGATTAATGCATGTGGGAAGCTGTTATTCCAAGAACTGGATCTGGATCACCTACATGACTCCAAGAGGTGGACCAGCAGTTCAGCCTTTGCACGCAGAGGGCCTGCAAAAGATGGAGATGGTATTTTAGCTATTGTATTTCAGGAATAATGCAGATAAAGAGTTGTTGATTAATGGATAAAGAAGTACAGTCATTCACGGTATTCGTCAGCTTCAAAACTCGTCAAACCCTGTACTTACCACATTTGGATGAGAAAAAAATGTTTCAGCACTTGTTGCTTGCTCAGGACTGGCTGAACATGCTAGAACTTGTACAAGCCATGACACTACCCTGCAAGAGGAAATGCTTCATCGTTAGGCAGTTGTCAGTTTTGGCACTCATCACAAGTTCTGGAAAGAATTAACAAGATAACACTGTACTAGGGAAATCACAGTCAGGTTGCAACTCTAATCTGATTAACCTTTATTCCCAACCCCTTAACTATGCTTTCTTCTCCTTATAAAAAGGTCAGCTTGAGACAAGATGTTAACACAGCTTTTAAGGGTACATAACCCACCATCTTCTCAGATTACCGGCATCTGAATAAAGCACCCATAAAGATTCAGTCCTTGCCTTTACTTCTTAGTTCTGGTAGTGACAGGCAGCATGAATGCCAACTTTTCCAGTTTCAATTTTAACAGGTATTTTAACCTCAGATAAATTTTTTTAAAGCCAGCATTAAATCTCAGACCGAAAATTTAGTCTTTACTGTTTATTAATCAATTTTTATACTTAATACATAATTTATTCACTCACACATTCTTTCAAGAATTTATTGAGCACTGTACAGAGATTGCTTGCTGCCTGTTCCAATACTCACGCACCCTCTTTGAGAAGCCCTGACTTTCAGCTAGGCACATGGATACTGGAATAAGAATCTGACCCCAAGTTCTCTGTTCAGCTAGACTCTTACCACCATTAAGTGAGGGGGCAGGAGGTAACCAGAAATGTTATGTGGCAGCTCCTGAGTTATACTATTAAAGAGCAGCTGATCTATATTCTTTGCCCAGTCTTCTCACCCTCCTCCCCTCTGCTGTTCAGAATGTGGCGCTAATGAAAGGGCTTATTTCTTGCATACAAAGATAAAACCCACATCCTCTGGAAGACAACGCAGAAAGCCAGAAGCCGCATGTATGCCTGAGGACTCTGTAGATCAGAGCCACCACACCCACCCTAGACTGCCCACCTCTAGGCTTTAATCCAAGAGAAAAAAATAAGGTTCTACCTTTTAAAGTCACTGTTAGTTGGGGGTTTTATATTACTTGCAGTGAATCCTAATCCTAAATGATATAAGCACAATTTGGAAGATATGATAAGTGTTAAAATAAATACAGGATGAGTAAGGCAAAATTCCTGCACACAACCAGGTTAAAATTTAACAATGCATACTGAGGTATAACGAACACCAGAGTGCATAATGACAGCTTCTGCCAGTTTGTTGTTTTCAAACTAACTCCCTTCTTCTGCAAACAACCACCATTTGCCTTTGGAAAAATTCTTCTCTCATATCATGAGATCCCATGTTAATCCCTGTGGCCCCCACTCCTGAGCCATCTTCAGTTATGTAGGGAGGTGGTGAAATGGAATGCAAGCCCAGCCAATTTAAATATGGAGAAGCCACCATCTTGGGACATGTGCCTCCCCGGACTCCACCACGATCCCGAGTAACATGGCACGCTTTCCTAAACCACTACATGGAGGCTGGGGACAACGTTCCCCAGATCCCGATGGAGAGCGCTGCTGCGAGAGGGGGGAGACTCTGAAACTCACAAGTGCACGTTCCAAAGAGGATGGAGATCTGTTTGCACAGCCGACTTAAGCACAGATAAGGAGATGCGGGGAACTTCTGGGCATGGCTTCGGCTTGTAACCTTTCGGGGAGCAAGGGAAGTGCTGGTTCTTGTGGAAGAGGAGGGACTTTAGCAGGAGTGCTCTTAGCCCACAATCCCCACCCCACCCCCCCAGGTTGGAATCCTGTAAATAAAAACCTGTTTCCTTCAACACTAGTTGTTGGGTCGTGTATTAAGGTGCCAAGTGGCTGAGCCCCAGTTTGCTCGGTTACAGGTCTACACAGCTTGAAGGCTGCAGTTCGGGCCCAGGTCTGCTCCACAAGTCTCTCATCCTCCTTAGACCAGCAACTATCTGGTTGAAGTTCTCGTGACATGTGGCAGAGGCACAAGAAGCCACGCTAAACCACACAAGCTCATTTAAGGTCAGCTTATGTCATGTTCATTAATATTTCATTGTGTTACTGAACCGCAAATGGGGTCCTGCTGCCTGCTGCCACCCTCTAGGCAAAATTCCAGAGGCAATGTTTTGGTGATACAGGGAAGGAGTCTTTATTCAAAAGCTACACAATTTTGGAGTCACAGCTTTCCACATGCATTACTCACTTAAGCCTATAGATTAAGGCTAAACTCTTTAACTCTGTAATTGCAGCTTTAATCATTTAAGCCCATTCATTAAGGTTAAAAAAATCTTTTAACTCTTACAGCTTTAATCACTTAAACCTATCAACTAAGGCTAAAATCTTTAACTCCAAAGTTCCCCAATCATTCCACCTGTTAGTTTTTGATTATCTTATTTCCATAGGAGTAGTTAACCAACTAAAACAACAAAGATAAACAATTTTAGAAGAATAACCCTGCCACCCTCTGCCAGGCCAGCCTGAACCTAGGCAGCGCACTGAGTTTCTTCTCCAATCCAAAACACCGTCCTTTGGGAAACTCAGGCAGCTGCAGCAAGATCATCCAGGCATCCTTAAGGAAGGGAGCCTGAGAGTCAGTCTCTGCTCTCCTTTTATTTTAAATCTTCTGACCCATAATTCCATGCACTCTGGAGGCATTCACCTTCTCAGCCAATCCTGTCCTAGGCTATTTACCATGGCCTTGGGCAATCTCCAACCATCCCTCCATTCTCTTTCCCCGTGAACTAATCAGATCTCTCTGTATCATTTGGAGTGGGGAAATATATTCTGTCCACTGGAGTGAACTATAAGGCCACATGACAGAGGGAGGGGATGAAGAAGTGGAAATAATAATTAAATGACCATGCACGTATCCTGAGCTGCCGGTATGTTTAAGGTCACAGTACTAGAAGCCTCTGTGGCTGGGGCTGTACGTGCCAACGTTCCAGGCTAAATGGATGAAGCACGTCTCCAACAGCGAAGAATGAGATAACACGTGAAGAAAAGCAAAGACAGCAGAGAGAGAGATGAATGGATAGATGCACTAAGCATACTGAATCCTTTACTTTAAAACAAGACCATGCCAGAAAAATGACCAAAAACAAGTAGCATAAACAGGAGTTGTAGGGATTCAGAAATGATGATTAGAGAAATTTTTGTAGTAGACATTCATTTGAATGATGAGTAAAGATTATTTTCGCCATAGCAGATAGAAATGAGATTTTCAGAAAAGAAAATTATGTGAACTCTCTAGCAGTCACTGCTGGCTAATTCACTTAATCTCTTTTCCTTGCCTTCTGTCACACAGGCTAAAAAAACTAAATACTCCCTTTCCTAGAATCCGTTGTTGTCATATAAATTCTGGCAATCACATAGAAGCAGAAATCTGCTGGGGTCTCTCAGCAAAGCTTTTCCTTTCTTACAAAAATCAAAGAGACAGCTTCCTCTCCCACTTCTCCCTACCTCTTCCATCTCTATATTCTTTCCTGGATGAAAATATGTTGCCTAATTGGGAGGACAGCCAGGATAGCTGCAGAAAGGGAAGGTAGTCTTGACAACAATTAGCCAGTGAAGCACCGAAAGCAGTTGGTTCCTCTAGTTCACTAAAACAAATAAAACCTTACTTATTTCAGATACTGTTTTCAGGTTTTCTGTTTTTCTTGATCTGAAAGGATTCCTAGCTGCTTTAAGCCTAAAGTCAAGGTAATGTGTGTTCAAGAACCAATTATAGACCTAATCTTTGCATCTCACTTAACAGTTTATAACATATTTTGCACATTTTACTGAGTTACTAGAATAGAAAGGATTGCAGTTAGTTAAAGATAAAATCCTTGACTATCCAAATAAATAAGTTAGGTTTTATTAAATGACACGGTAAATTGAAAAGCCCACCGTAACTGTTTACATGCTAAAGAGATTTGTGTATTACTGTTACGAGAAAAGCAAGAAGCTATGACAATTTTTTGAGGAGGCAATTTCACTTGTGTTTATTTCAGAATAGACTTTGAATGGACTGAAAAGAACTAGACTGGAAGCAGAGAGAGCTTCAGAAAAGCTCTTGTTTGGTGAATAAAGGATCCACCAGAAAAAATAACAATGGATTTTAGCCAAGATGGAGTAAGGAGTACTGGACTTTTTGTTAAAAAGTTAGAAAACAGCGCAAATACATTAAGTATCTATTTTTAGACACTGTGACACAGGCAGAGCAAAAATGGGATCCCAACCAGAAAAGAAACAAATGAGGCAATCCCAACAATTGCCCTAATTTCATGACTGGAGGTACTTTCAGACCATGGTCCACACAGGGAGATCCAAACAAAGATCGGGTTTGTGGATTATGAAATACCTGGAATTTGCAATATGGAGTGCTAGAAAGAAAAAACTATACATAGAAAGGATTTCAGAATACGCTTTAAGTCTTTGCTTCAATACTAAGATGTGTATTTATAGGGTGAAGCTCCAAGAAAGTAGGCAAGAATTAACTACCAGGAAGAAAAAAAGAATTACTGGTGAATTATAATCTGAATAGTTTACTGCTGGAATTCACAGGGAAAGGAGTTATTGGAGCTTTATCCAACCAGGGTATAGAAACTTTATTGAAGACCTGTGACATACAGTAGAAAGCCTGGGCCACCTCTTAAGAAGTCTAGAAAATTCTTATAACAAAAGGAATAGTCTAGACCCTCAGAAAATTTAAAAATGAGCCTCAAAAGGATAAAGCAGATTAGCTTCTAGAATTAAAAGCCTCCCCAAACAAAGCCCAACACTCTTTAAAAATCCATTCCATCTATTAGTTTTACCATGCTGCCATAACAAGTTAACTCAGATTTAATTTAAACAATACCCATTTATTACCTCACAGATCTGTAGGTAAGAAGTCCAGGTACAGTGTGATTCAGTTGAATCCTCTGTTTAGAATCTCACAAGGCTGAAATCAAAGTGTCTACCGGATGCTGGAATGAACCTCCAAACCCATTTAGTTTGTACACTGAATTCAGTTTCCTACACTTTAAGGACTGAAGTCCCCATTTCCTTGCTGACTCTCATCTTTGCTCCTAGAGCAATGATGACTCAAATGCCTCTCATGCTTCCAACCACCTTGACTTCCCATTCTGGGGCATCTCTATGACTTTAGTTGGAGAAAGTTCTTTGCTTATAAGTGATTAGACTAAGCTCACCTCAATAAACCAAGATAATCACCCTATCCTAACCTTATTATATCTGCAAAGACCCTTTCACTATGTTACACATGTTACACACATGTTCACAGGATTCAGGAATTAGGGTGTGAACATCTTTAAAGAGCTATTCTGCCTACCATCCTCGAGAATGTCACATTTACAATGTCCAACATCCAATCAATGCATATCAGGTAAGGAGCAGGGAAATATGACCCATATCCAGGAGGGGAAAGAAAATCTCTTAATTGAAACAGGCAACAATGACAGACATGATGAGTTAGCTAGCAGATAAGAATTTTTAAATAGCTATTATGATTATATCAAATGTTTTAAGGAAAAACGTTAAGAGACTAAGGAAATAACTAGGAACTATCAAAGAGAACTAAATGGAATTATTTTTCGTTAATAATACAGTCTCTGAAATAAAGTTTTCTCTTTTTTTGAAATTTTAAGATTTATTTAATTTTCATTTTAAAACTGAGATTCCATTTAGGTATAAGAAAACTTTATTTATACTGTATTTTTTCCAAGAGAACTAAATGGAATTATTTTTTGTTAATAATACACTCTCTGAGATAAAATTTTCACCAAACAAGCATTAGAACAATGGAACCAAGCCCTTGAAGATACCAAGGGACAGCTAAGTTTGGGGGGAGTCAGAAGCTAGAAGTGGATTTGCAGCTGCGCAGAGGATTGGTTCCACTAGCCCCTTGCATTGTTAAGGGGTCAACTGTACTGCTGACTTCTCGTCAGAAATAAATGCAATCTCAAAGAACATAGAACAACATCTTTAAAAGACTGGAAGGAAAAACAAATCTATCATCCTAGAATTCTATATCTACAGAATGATCCCTTAAACCGAAAGAGAAGTAGACATTTCAAACAAACAGAAGCTGAAAGAACATGTTACAAACAGAGCAACACTACAAAAAATACTAAAGGAAGTTCTTCAGGTGAATATGTGACAGTTTATTCTTATATTATTATTTATTATTATTAACCTACTTCTGCCCATCCCTGTATTATTGTAAGTGATTTATATTTTACATAATATGGTATACTACTATTTCGAATGGCATAATATTAATCCAAAAACCCTAGACTTTTGTAGCCCCCAAATACATAAATATAGCCATAAAGAAAAACATACGTACCTATATAAAATGTAACTAATAAAGGAGATAAAATGAAGAGACAAGCTATTAAACAAAAAATTCAACTAATCTAAAAAAAGGCATGAAAAGAGGAAAAAGGAACAAAGAACACATAGGACAAATAGAAAACAAATTGAAAGATGGTACACTTAGTTCCAGTTATATCAATAATTACATTAAATGTAAATGAATTAAACACACCAAATAAAAGACGTAAAATTTCACACTGGGTCAAAAAAGGAAGACAACTATGTTGTCTACAAAAACACAAATTAATATAAAGACAGATCAGGTAAAAATGAAAAGAGAGGAAAGATATACATGGAAACATCATAAGAAAGCAGGAGCGGCTAATATCAGAGAAAGTAGATTTCAGGAGAAGAAATATTACCAAAGATAAAAAGAACTTATATAGTGATAAAGGGCCAATTCATCAAGAAGACATTACAGCCCTAACTGTACAATAGTATAACTACTTGGGAAAGTGGTTTGGCAATTTCTTTTAAAAGTAAATATGCACTTACCATATGACTGAGCAATTCCACTCCTAGGTATTTAACCTACAAGTAAGAAAACATTAAGTACACAAAAATACTTTCACGTGAATAGTCACAGCAGCTTTTTGGTAATAGCCCCAAAACCAGAAACAATTCAAGTATTCATCAATACGTGAACGGATAAACAAATTATGGAATATTATTCAGCAATAAAAAGGAACTTTTTACAAAACAAAAGAATATATACCATTTACAAAAGAATATATACCATTTAATTCCACGTATATGAAATTCGAGAATAGGCAAAATTTGCCTTTAGTGATATAAATTATATCAGAGGTTGAGATTATCCCCCTGGGGGAAAAAAAAAAAAAGGAAATCTGGGGTTTGTGGAAATGTTCTGTATCTTTTTTGAGGCTGTAGTTATACAACTGAACCACTATACTTATGAAACGGGAAATTTTTATTTTTGTAAATTATACCTCAATATATTGCCTTTAAAATGTGGGGTGGGGGGGTTGCCTGGCTTGTGTGGCTCAGTGGATTGAGCACTGGCTTGTGAATAGAAAGGTCACTGGTTCAATTCCCAGTCAGGGCACATGCCTGGGTTGTGGGCCATATCACCTCCTACAGAGGTGACAGGCAACCTCTCTCTCGCATATTTTTCTCCCTCTCTCCCCCTCTAAAAGCAAACAAAATAAATAAGGTGGGGGGAGGCCCTACCAAGGTAGTTCAGTTGGTTAGAGTGGCCCAATAGGCCAAGGTTGCAAGTTCAAACCCTGGTCAGGGCCCAAATAAGAATCAACCAATGGGCCCTGGCTACATAGTTCAGTTGGTTAGAGCACTGCTTCAATAGGCCAAGGTTCTGGGTTCAATCCCCAGTCAGGGCACATACAAGAATCAATCAATGAATGCATAAATAAGTGGAACAACAAACTGGTGTTTCTCTCTCAATAAATAAATAAAGGGAAGAGAATTTTCAGGATAATTAATGTAACCAAACAAAAGCGGGAGTTCAGCTGCCTGTTGCCACAAAAGCCAAACTCACGAGGCAGATGCTGGTGCAAAATGAAAGAGGTCTTATTCAGGTGCTGCATGACCTGGGAGAATGGCAGACTCCTGTCTCAAAGACCATCTCTTCCTTCTGCCATGGAAGAAGTCCAACTGTCCTCAGCAAAGCCAAGACAAAAAAGCCAGTGTCCAGAGTTCCTGCTCCATTTTGCTCCATTTTAAAATACAGAACTTTGCAGCCTGCAGGAGGCTGCTAAGCAGCCTTAGTCCCCACCCAGGTAGCTTAGCTCGTTCCTGACTGCCCATTCCATTTCAGGCTCCCTCCTGGAGCCTGCGTGTGGACCTCTTCGCATCATAAGCCATGTGGCTGCTGGGGCCACAGGATTGTATGCTCCCGGGACAGACAGCATGTGAATGCACTGGCAAGAGCCTCACCATGTGGGCAAGAGAGCAAGAGAGGCTCCCCACTGGACCAGGCCATGGGCTACAGGACTGCTAAGGTCACATGGCCCATGGAGAAAACAGGCAAGTGAGCAAGCAAGTCAGGAGCAAGTGAGAGAGCGAGAGCCAGAGCGATTATATCAGCTTGAGTGTAGGACAGACAGGCGCTTTCTCATAATGGCCAACCAAGTTCCCAGACTTCGGAGTGCTTCAGGTGGGTCCCCTTCCCCACCAAACCCTTCTTTCCCCAGGCTAGAATGACAGGCTTTTTTGGCCCAGCACCTCTCCCTGCTCCGCGGCTGCCCCCCCCCCCAAACCGTTAGACTTCTATGGCATAAGGCCTGCCTTCCCCTGGTTTCACCCCCAATCTGGGAGTTGTGGGGGTTGGAGGGGGAGGAGGCTTTTTTTCTAACCAGTTATCTTGCTGGCTCTTAGCAGGCTCAGTGTTAAGAACCTTCCTGTGCCACTAGCTTGGTTGATGGGGGAGACTCCTGGGCGCTCTGATTGTTTCATGGTAACATTTATAGGGTTAAATGCCACAGAAAGATAACTCTGAGAACTGAACTTATTTTACTACAAGGAAGTTGTTAGGGACTTTAGGAAACACTTTTATTGAGAAGATGGGTAGAATCCAGGAAGCAAGACTTTTAGTCATATTTACCTAGAATGAGAAATCCAAATAGAAAACACATAGATTTTTCTACTTCAATTAGGTCTTGTTTTAAAATGCAGATTCTGATTCAGTCTTGGATGAGACTGGATAGTCTATATTTTTAACAAGATTCCAGGCGATGTGGATGTTGCTAGTACAATACATAGCCTACACTGTAAGCAGCAAGAACACAGAGCACTTTTCTGAGGCATTGATGATTTATATCAAGTGACACTCTGGTCTATAAATTCCCAAGATCTAGGGAATCCATTCCTACCAGTAATTACCTGTAGCTTGACAACTCAGCCCACTTTCCACGTGTGAATGCAACCAGTTAAGGTGCATATGATGCTCTGGAAAATCAGAGTGATTTCACACCAGCAGCCTTGGGTTCAAGTTCCAGCCGGATTTCTGATCATCTGGATTACCGCCTACCTCTAGGGTGCAAGATGAGAGAATTGTTCCAGTATCTCTTCTCCAGAAAACGTAAGTGAAAGTAGAAAAGAATGTCGTAAGACGTCAAGCAGAATGAGCAAAAACGAGATCTGACATTCACCAATTTTTAAAAGGAGCGGGACCTAAACTAAGGGGTGGGGCTCCGGGATTATCCCTCTGGGCGTGCAAGGAATGTGCCATCTTATGAGGAAGGGGCGCCCCATTTTAAATAAGATGTAAAATACAAGATTCTGTATCCAATATTATCCTTCAATTATGAAACTTGAAATACTAACTTTTCCCTCCTTAATTACTCTAACTGCCACCTAACTCAAAGTTCGGTGACACTATTTTGGTTCAGTCTACTGTTTTCAAAGTCCTCCCCACGCACCTCCTTCCCTTTCTCGCACCCACTCGTCACTTTTCCGCCCCCGCAGCCCGTGGCCCCCGCCCGGGGTAGGAGTTTCCACTACGGCTGGAGAGGTGGTCACGGACTCCTCTATCTGCTTGCCGGAGGTGGGGGCGCGCAAGGCGCCACGTTCCGGAGAACGGTAAGGGACCCGGGAGGAGCGACGCGGACTCAGGACGGCATCCACGTAGCAGACGCGGCGTCGAGGCAGGCGGGGGGAGATGCGAGGCCGGCAACCACCGAGCCAGGGTGCAGCTTCGCCCTCCGCCGCGCCACCACCCCCAGAGCCTGCCGAGGATGGCACGGGCGGCAGGGGGCGGGGCCGGGCGCGCGGCGGCCGCCTCCGCTGCGGCCGGAAACAATAGTGCAGGAGCCGGAGCCGCGCGGAACGGCTGCTGGGGCGCAGAGAGTTGGACGGTAAACACCCTGCTCCCCGGTCCTCCACCTGCTTGCGCCGCGGCCCCGCGGTCCCGCCGCCTTCGCGCTCCGAGTTCCACGTCCCCTCGGGCGCCCCGACGGACGGAAGGAGCGATGCATTCGCGACCGCGGCCACTTGCGGGGCGGACGCGACGCCCAACGCCGGAGGCTGGGCTGCGGTCCCGACACCCCTAGGCGCTGAGTCCGGCGGACAGTCTGCCGTGGTCCTCGGGTGGGCGGGAACCCAGGGCGAGGGAAACCTACGGGTCATCCCGGCCCGCCTTGGCCACCTAGTCTCCGGCTGTGCCCGACCCGCACAGCGCAGCCGCTGCCGGGCTTCGGACACTGCGGGCGCTTTGCGAGCGAGCGGGACGCCCTTGCGCTGCCTAGTGCCTTTTCCCGCCGCTGATCTCCGACGGGAAGCCTCGCTACGACGAGTTAGCGGAATGCGGCTATAACAATGAAGTTAGCAAAGCAGTGTCCGGAACAGGTCGTTTTTCCCACATTTAACAGTGTTAAGTAGGTTGACAGACCCCGGCAGCCGAAAAGGCCTCGCTGCTAAGTTCTTTCTACGGGCGTACCGGGGATGGAGGGGCGTACTAGAATCCCCGCAAATCGCTTTCTTTCAGGTACCCTGCTCAACCAAATGAAATACAGGACCAAAAAAGGCCCTTAGGTATAGTGTCACCTATGGCGAGGCTTTAAGTTTTAGTAGCTTTGTGTCTTTGCACAATAAAAGTATGGTATTGAAGTGCAACTATGGCGATGCTTGTTTGATGGGCTATTGCATTAGCTAAACTGAAAGCATCCTTCTCTTCCTAGAAGTGCCTAGTGTAGCTGTAACTCCTAAGGGCAAGTTCCTGAAACTGCGTTAACTTCCCTTTTGTATTTCTTAATAGGGGCACTATGAACGAAGAGGAACAGTTTGTAAACATTGATTTGAATGATGACAACATTTGCAGTGTTTGTAAACTAGGAACAGACCAAGAAACACTCTCCTTCTGCCACGTTTGTTTTGAACTAAGTATTGAGGGTAAGTACAGAGTATAGATTTATTTTATGGCATGAGCTTTATACAGCTACTTTATGTGAACTAATTTCAAGGTAAAACTGAAATTTCTTAAATGATTGCAAATTGTACCAAGTACAATGCGTGGAGATTTGTGAAAGATAAGGGTTTATGGAAACGAAGCTGAAAATTACCACAGCCATGAATTTAAGAAAAATCTTTTTTAAAAAAACTTACACAATACTGACCCCATTTTTTGCTAATATACGAATGAGATGAGTATTGACTGGTAAACATGTTTTCTGCTTTGAGGGCTTATGAAATAAGTCAGATTGTAACACATTTGTGTGTGTGCCTGTGTGTGTGGCTTATTTTGTTTTAACATTAAAAGCTAAGGTAACCAAACATTTACTTTGATGGACAAATGTAAGTTAATTTCTTTGGCCTACCATTTCTGAATAACGTGAGCTAGAACTCTTTTCCCAGTGCTGTGTTATTATCTAGAAAAACATTTTTAAATTTTTAGGTAATCTCTTTTCAGTGGTCTCAGACACTAATAATTTTTTCATAATTAAAAAGGCTTTTTAAATTTTAGTAGTATCCCTAAGAGTATATGTAAAAGAGTTCTCCAAATTAAAAAAAAAAATCTTTGTTATTGAAAGTATTTGTTTGGATTAGTGCACAGTTCATGTGTCTGTAGATAGCAATAGTTTGTTCCCAAGAAACATGTGGAAAATGTTTTTTTAATGTTGATATTGTCATCCTAAAACTCTGATTTTTTTATTTTATTATATTGCTGATGCTATTGCAGTTATTGCCCACTTTTTAAAAAACTCTTGATTTTTAAAAATATTTGACTTAACTAAAAAAGAATCTTAATATTCTGGCAGTAAAAAAATTTGCCTATCATTTGAATTTTGAATTGTAACATCAGCAGAGAGATTTTGTTAGACCTGTAGATTTTGGGTGGTTTCTAAGCAGTATTTCATTCTTTTTGCTTGGTTTGCATATTTAAAAAATTTCATTATCTTTTACTAAGCAGGAGAAAGGAAATGTTCCTATCGTAAGAAAGAAAAAAAAAGGAGAAGAAGAAAGGAAAGCGAACACATAAGGATTATCTACTTTGAGATTCCTGTTAGGACTTTTCAGAAATTGTTGTAGGTACCAAATTAATATATTTAGATATTCTTTAGTAAAAGGCAAAATTATAACTGTAAGTAGACTACTAAAAACATGAGTTATTTATGTGACAGTCATCTTTTATTTAAGATCATTTGGTTATGACAATTTTGTTACTATACTCCCTGGGAGAATTATAGTTGCTGAACAGGATTGTTGATGGAAGAGCATGGATTTCCTGTAGGTTTCCTGATGGCTTTAATAAGTGTAGTAAACAGAACTAATTTCAAAGGGATGACTGAAAATACCATTCTTCGGTAGCAGTTACATTACCGTGCCCTTCATCATGCTAGAGTAAAAGACTATAATTTTATGTTTTTTTGGAAATAGAGATATTCTTTTACCTGTAGATTTTAATTTTAGGGGAGCAAAAGCATTAGAAATGATCTAGCTCCAAACTGCAACTCACACAGAAGGAAGCAGCCAGGTTGTTGGACTGTTCAAGATCGCACTAGTGGTGATGGCAAGCTATTGTTAAGTCCCAGGCATTTACTGTCAGCAATTCTATGCCAGGCACTGCACTGAGCACCTTATGTGGATTATCTTACTCAAAAGAGCCCTGGGATAGGGTACTTTTATCCATTTTGGAGGTGATGGAACCTAACCTTTGGGACCTAAGAAATGTACTTTGAAGTTGTACAGCAGTAAATGACAGTCCTTGGCCTTGAAGCCTGACAATCTAGTTCTAGTATATGTGATCTTAATTCCATTGATCTGCTATCAATAGTTATTTCAGTTGATAGGGCTAATATTAGAAACCTGTTTTCCTGAATCCTAACTGGCTACCACTGCTATTCTTTTAGCCTCTTTTTCCTAACTAGTGCTTCCTGTTAAATCATGCTGTAATAAAATTTTTCTACAGAGAAACTTTCACAATTGCTTTTCTACTTTTTTTTTTTTTGGTATGTCTTTTAACTGGTTCTCAATCTTTATATGAAGAATATACAGATATTTCTTAGGTACCATCTTTATAAATATTTCATTTCTGATAACGTCTGTCTCAATAAGCATGACATAAGTCCCTACATTGTTGAAATAATAGTTGCCTTTAATTTAAAAGACAAAACTAGTTCTCAATTTGAATTAGAACTATTTTATATTCTATGTACACTTAAGATTTTATGCTTTTAATGCCAGTTGTACCTTTGTGAGAAAATCATTTTAGAGTTAAAATTTCTTCTCAGTTTATGTGAAGTCAGTTCTCAGTTCTTGCAAATATAATACATTTTCATATTAAACACGCTATAAGCTAGTGTTATTATAATTATTTTAGTATCCTAAGATTATTTTTTAAATCTTAGAAATTTTAGGAAAAAAGGAAGAAAATGAGGACTCTGAATTCCACAAAATTTTAGTTTGTTTATCAGTGTACAGGTTTTTTGTTGTTGTTTTTTAATATTTATTTTTTCCTAAATTTAAAAAAAATTTTTTAAACAATTTTAATTATTTATTTTTAGAGAAAGGGGAAAGGAGAAAGAGAGGGAGAGAAACATCACACTGTGTGGTTGCCTCTCACGCACCCCCAACTGGGGACCTGACGTGCAACCTAGTCATGTACCCTGACTGGGAATCAAACCAGCGACACTTAGTTCGCAGGCCGACGCTCAATCCAGTGTACAGGTTTTTAAAAACCAATGAAAAAAGGTGGTAATGAAATAATTCCATACCTGAAAGTAACAAGGCATATTCTTTATCTATGTCAGTAAATATTTTTAAATGTTTTTGCAGTTTCCTTTCCCCTACCATGTTCTCAGCACAGTGCCAGCAAGTACATGTTAGACTGTAAGAGGGACTTTAAAAATTATGACATTTAATTTCGCTACTTTGGTATAACTTTTTTTATAATATGATGTTGCTGTTGCCCGGTTTCTTAGCTTACTAATTGCTAAATTTGCTCTATAGCATTCTATTTATTTTTGTCAGCTACGAGGCTAATTAAAAATTCTTTAAAGTACTTTTAAGGCTAGTTTTTTCTAGGGGGGGTAACATTGGTTAATAAGATTATGTGGGTATTAAGTGTACAACCCTATGATAAATGATCTATATATTGTGCGCTCGCCACCCAGAATCAAGTTGTCTTCCATCACCATATATTTGACCCAAAGCTAGTTTTTGAATCCACAATTAGCCTAGTTCAGAGTCCACATATGCTTATGTCAGATCAAAACTGGTCTAATCAAATGGCCTCTTGTTTAAAAGCTATGTGCCTGCATATATTTATAAAATGAAGACAAAAGAAGAAAGAGAAGTAACAAAAGACAGTCTAATATTGTAGAAGAGATTTCATATTCTGAGCATGGCTCTAGGTTGTCTTTTTTCTGTGACTTTATGGTATGAAAAGGAAATGGGTACCTACATTTTATGTACTTACAACACATAGATGATTTACCTCAGAGACCTAAGAATTATACTTTGAAGACTTAATTATTTTTAAATGTTCACAAGATATCATTTTGAAAATAACTTGTCAACCCTGGCCAGGTTGCTCAGTTGGTTGGAGAGTATTGTCGTGATACACCAAGGTTGCAGGTTTGATCCCTGATCAGGGCACATACAGGAATCAACCAATGAATGCATATAAATAAATATCTCTCTGTCTCTCTGTCTCTACCCCCTCCACCACCTCTCCCTTTCTCTTTCTTCCTCTCTCCCTCCCTCCCTCTCTCGAACATTCACTCAGTGAGTATTAATTGAACAACTGCTGTGTGCCAGAAATTGTTCTAGTAGCTGAGAATAGGACATTTAAATATAAATCCCCGTCTTACCAATATTATCTCAAGACTACTTCAGTTTCATAGATTTAATCCCCTTTCCCCTACGACCCCATGCCCTCATTTCTTCTTTCTCAGTATCACCTCTCCCTCTCCCCCTCCCTCTCCCCCTCAGCCGCTCATCCTTCTCTCTCTGAAATCAAGAAATAAAAAATAAATTTTTTACAAATTTGCCTACATTTAGGATTAGGAGACAGATGCATGAACTTCCTAATATATATAGCCTGTCCTTGACCTTAAGACACTATAAGCTGTTTATGAGTATATGATCAAATACACTAATGTGCATTATAGTTCATTGTGCTAAAATTTCAAGAGTTGTTTAATGACCAAATTACTACCATCCCTAAACTGCTGAGGCTTGGAGGAAGTTAGTGCAGGGTGGTCAGGAACCAATAATGAAGCTCAATGATAATCTAACAAAGTCAGAAATGATGGGAATGGTCCAGGGCTCCAATCTATTACTTCATGCTGTTTTCATTTTGTGCCAAAATGCTGTGCAAATAATTAGTATTTCTACCTTTCTCTAATAATTTGCTTTCCTTTTCTATAGAGAAACTTTTATAAGACTGGGTCAATCCCCCTTACGCTAAGTAAAGTTTCAGTGTAAGTTGGTCTTGCTAGTTCATTAGTATGCGTTACTAATGCTTACTAGTCCGTCTCAGTCAGATTTTTATAGTCCATCTTTATTCTCACCTAATTTGTTGAATTTTTCCAGAAGCCAGCCCCAATCCAGATCCTTGGTAATCTTTCCAACAAGAAAAATCTACAGGTGTTTTCCCTTGGCTAAGGTACTGGTGAACCTAATGCCTATGTTTAATCTCATTTTTGATTCTCTGTGTCTTTACCTGAAATGCTGTTCACGTGGTCAGTAGTCAGGGAGCAGTTTGAATCTCAATAGTTTGGAAGTCGAGACTACTCAAAGTCTTATCCACAACTCTTCCTCTGTCCTGCTTCTGACACACTAGTATCTTTCCACTTTTACATATGTGAAAGTGGCCACCACCTGTATATAGGTAACTCCATCTGGTATTAACTAAAAGAGCTTTTTAAGATATAAGGCTAATGTGAGTTTAGAAGATAATGAGTGTTAAACTTCACTAACATCAATAGAACATTTTAGAAATTTTTAAAATATATTAAGGATGGTGTCCTTCTGTTGACATCCTAATAATACTTAAAATTTTCCAGTATTTATTACTGAATCTAATATAAGGAAAACATAATATTTGCGTAGCACTTCAGAGGTTGGAACATACTTTTACAGCACTTTAAATTTAATCTCTATAATATATAGGAAATTAATATTAAGTATGAATTTCAAATAAGGTAATACTAAGCTTTGTGCAATGGCAGTATTGTAGCCAGTGAGGTTTATCCAAGGCCCAATTATTTCTAATGTGGTAGGGATAATAGTAAGTGATTGAAATCAAAGTGGCTAAGTAACACTGTAGAAGTATCAGAGTTATCAACAATAGTTCTAGTTAGAGTGGATATGAATTATTCTAATTCAACTAGGACACCACCTTTAGGATTTTGATAAGGAGAACAAAACACTAAGCCTTGAATTTATAGTCTGTAACAAGGGAACAGTGTCTGCTTTAAACCAGTGTGTCTACTTCTGGTAGCTTTTTGCCATTCCTGTCTCAACTATAAAACAGTAAGTGTGTATCCATAAAAATCTAAGTCTCAGAATTAAAGCTATGTGGTTGAGTCCTTAGCAATTTTTGCTCACATTCACTCAGTGAGTATTAATTGAGCAACTGCTGTGTGCCATGAATTGTTCTAGTAGCTGAGGATAAGACAGTTAAATATAATTCCCCTTCTTACCAGTATTATCTCAAGACTACTTCAGTTTCATAGATTTAATCCCCCTTTCCCCTACCACCCCATACCTCCATTTCTTCTCTCTCAGTATCACCAGGAAGTCTTTAAAATACAAATCTGATCATGCCATTCATTGTCTTAGAACTCTCCATTGATTCCTTGCCATTTTCTTCAGGTTAGGCTATTAACTTCCTAACATGACATGTAAGACATTTCATAATCAGGTATCCCTCTTTCCCTTTTTGTCTCTCTCCCTCCTTCCTCTGAACACCATTTCCTTCTCTTTCTTCCCAGTATGCAATTGCTTAATTTAGGGGAGTACACACATTTAATAGAAGAGACGATAAATAATACCATTGTCAAAGCTCACAGGGCTGCTGTGAGGATCACAACATGATGAATATAGCAGCCTTTTGGTAAATACAGTTTGCAGTGTAAATGTTACTATTAATTTAAACTCAAACGTAAAAGGGTTTTGTTCTCACCTCATGTGAAAGGATGAACTATCACTGAGGAGTATGATTGTTTGGTATATTAAACAGCTTCTCACTGACACAATAATGTTTCATGCACATTGAAGGGGTTTGAATTTATCTTAGACTTGGTTTTCATTAGTTTTTTCTGCTCCACCTGCCATTATTTCCCTCACGTAGCAGCTGCTCAGCACATCTTTTTATTCCAATTTCTTTGTTTTTTATCAGCAGTCTGATCTGTGTTCGGTTATCAACATCTTTTTTCCCCTCACTCCCTTTGGGTCTTTGGATCTCCAGCAAGGTTGCCAGATAAAACTATAATGTGGTTATGATTTTACTTCGTGGGGGGAGGACTGCTTTCATTTAAAGGTTAAATACTTTTCTTTGCTAGACACATTGTTAGCCCAAAAAAGGTTCTTACAATCTTAAATTCAGAATTTTAGGTATGTGTGTCTTTTACGTTTTAGTCTCTTAATCTTTTTTGTTGCACTGGATTCATTGGAACATCTGCTACAGTACATACAGACTAATTTGTCTTGGACTAAAGAACACTTTTTTCTCAAACCAAAATGTATTTCCTTATAGGCATTTTTTAAATGTTTTTCCTTGGAAAAGAAAACAGTTTGCCTGTTACAGAAAAAAAAAAAATGACGGGAGGCAGAAAGCATATTAAGAACCATAATCCCACCTATCCACCAATAATCTTTCCATGTTTTTGCTTCTTCTAAATTATTCTCTGCGATAGAGTATGTATGTGCATGCACACTCTCATGTGTGGTGAATTGGGTTTAAGAAATGAAATCGAGCTATATGTATTATTTCATAGCCAGCCTTTTTCATTTAATATGTTAGGAACATCTTTTTGTGTTTTTAGGTAAAATTCTACAATGTTGATTTCTTCTTAAAGGTTGCATCCCATCAAACCTTAAGTTATTTAAGTAGTATCCCATTGATGAAGGTTGAGCTTGCTTCCAGTTTACCAATACTAGAACGTTCTTATATGTACGTCTTTTTTGCCTGTCTGATTATGTTCCCATTTCATGTATTGTAGCTTAAATTCCCAGAGGGAGACTTCTGGGTCAAAGGCCTGTCCCAAGTTGCAGTCCTGTCATTTGTTATGTCCTCCATTACTACTGAACTAATACCCTGTAATCAGCCATTTAAAAAAAAAAAACACAAAACCTATTTGTTTCATAATGAAAAAATTTAATGTCTGCCAGTTCTCTAATTCCTTTGTTTAGATCTAAGTTCTTTTTACTCTAGAATTGCTATAATACAATTAACACATGGTCAAAATATTTATGTTTTACCATTTTGCAGTATGATTCATCAATTGTTGTGTTTTTAACTTTAGTGTTTTGTTTTTTTTTATCAAATAGTTGGTGGGCAGTAGTGATTGTTTCCCATCAATCTTAATTTTTACCATCACCAGTAGTAGTGACTGAATTGTAAATGCCTTCAAATTCCCTAGCTAGTATATCTCTACTCATCAGATGCTGCTATAAAGCATTTATTTAAGGGGCAGTCAACTAGAATTTCAAGAAAGCGATTTCAGTGTATGCTAAGAAGTTGAGCTGCAAAATAAGGTTTTAAAATAGCTGCAGTATAGCTTTTCATTTTGTCTTTATTTGTTGTAAAGAAATAAATCATGCAGAATTTTAACTGGGCAGACAGCAGTTTAGGAGCTGAAGGGCGAAGAGTTCATGTGTCAGTTACATTTCTTGCTTTCCAACCTATAAATTTACTTTGTGCCCCTATCCATCTGGTGTTACTATGAAGGCGTTTTTTTCAGGCTCTCTCTTAAGTAACATGTATCTTTTAATCCTGTTTATCTTCAGGAAATTTTTTTTTTCTGCAAATAGAGTCTTCATATGCTACAGATAAGTGGATATTTAAAGCTGATAATGCAATCGTATTATAGTTAATTTGAGTAGCTTTTTCAGAGTCTGTTACGACACCTTTGTACACAAAAGTCTAAAATAAATGACTACATTCAGTTAGAGCTATTTAGGGGAAAAAATTGAACAAGTAGAGGGTTACTTATGTCAGTTCGATTATTGGTCTAATTTGATATATTTTAAGTAGTAGAAAAACAAATTTAGCTTTTTATATTCTGTGCTATGAGCTTAGTATTTCATGTTAGACTATCAGTAAGAACATGGATAGTTTCATTATATTCTCGTTGCAGATACCCTTTGGCTTAATAAATTTCCTATAGACAAACTGCCCTGTCCACTTTGGTAGCCTAGCCACAAGTGGTTATTCAAATTTAAATGAATTAAAGTTAAAACTTGAGTTCCTCAGTCACACTGACTGCATTTCCGTGTGTAGCACAGATAGAGAACATGTCCATTGTCACAGAAAATTCTGCTGGACATTGCTGGTTAAAACAGCTACATTAATGGTACAGTCAAGTGTGAATTGTTCTTTTTGTACCCTGTTAGTAATGAACAGTTGTTATGTAAGTGTTTCCCCAGTTTCCCAAATGTGCTAATGAGAAAGTAAGATTCTCCCCCCCCCCTTAGGCTTTTACTACTCTGTAGTACACACTTTATTTTTTTTAAGTATATTTTTTTATTATGTTGTTACAGTAGTCCCAATTTCTTTTCTCTTAGCTCCCTTGTTCCCAGTATGAGCATTCTCTCC
This sequence comes from Furipterus horrens, assembly GCF_987537825.1. Taxonomy (NCBI): domain Eukaryota; kingdom Metazoa; phylum Chordata; class Mammalia; order Chiroptera; family Furipteridae; genus Furipterus; species Furipterus horrens. The sequence goes on from NW_028327171.1 coordinate 18,637,258, forward strand.
AGCAATCCCACTCCCTTTAGTTCATGTCCATGGGTCATGCATATAAGTTCTTTTGCTTCACCCTTTCCTATATTATTCTTAACTGCCCCCTGTATTTTGTACCAACCAATTATGCTTCTTAGTCCCTGTACCATGTCCCCATTTCTCCCCCTTCCCCCTCCCAGCTGGTAACCCTGCAAATGATCCCCACACCTATGATTCTGTTCCTGTTCTGGTTGTTTGCTTAGTTGGATTTTGTTTTTATTTTTTAGATTCAGTTGTTGATAGTTGTGAGTTTGTTGTCATTTTAATGTTCATAGTGTTGATGTTCTTTTTCTTAAATAAGTCCCTTTAACATTTCATGTAATAATGGCTTGGAGATGATGAGCTCCTTTAGCTTTATCTTGTCTGGGAAGCACTTTATCTGCCCTTCCATTCCAAATGATAGCTTTGCTGGAAAAAGTCCTGGTTGTAGGTCCTTGCTTTTCATCACATTGAATACTTCTTGCCAGTCCCTTCTTGCCTGCAAGGTTTCTTTAGAGAAATCAGCTGAGAGTCTTATAGGCACTACTTTGTAGGTAACTCTCTGCTTTTCTCTTGCTGCTTTTAAGATTCTCTCTTTATCTTTCACCTTTAGCATTTTAATGATGATGTGTCTTGGTGTGGTCCTCTTTGGGTCTAGCTTGTTTGGGACTCTGTGCTTCCTGGACTTATATGTCTATTTCCTTTGCCAAATTTGGGGAGTTTTCCTTCATTATTTTTTTACATAAGCTTTCGATTTCTTGCTCTTCTTCTCCTTCTGGCACCCCTATGATTCGGATGTTGGCACATTTAAAGTTGTCTGGATGAGTACTTCTTTTTTATATCTTTGTGTGTTGGACTTCCATGCAACTCAACTTTCTGGAACTTCCGGTTTTCTCTACTTTTGAGGTACAGTAGTCCCTTACTATATCGTGGTTCACTTATTGCAGCCTCACTATATCGCGGGATTTTTAAAAATATTATATTTAATTATTTATTGCCGATGTTTCGCTATATCGCGGGATTTTGTGGTACTGTATACGTATGTTGTTAAAGTTATGTAGGTTTAAGAGTGTAGAATAAATGTAAGGTTCCTACTTCGCAGGGGGGTCTAGAACTTAATACCCGTGGTAAGTGAGGGAATACTGTAGTTGTATTCATTCTTAGTTGTGGATGGAGATGCAGCGTGTCTGTCTAGGCCTCCATCTTGGCCAGAAGTCGAATACACCAGGTTTGTCTTTTTAACAAGTCATTTGCAATTTTGCATCTCTTGTCAACACAAGAACTAAGTTCTGTGGCTTCCTTGGTTATTTGAGGTTCAGTTTATCTTTTAACATTATCTCTTTCAACTCCTTGCTCACTGAAATTTGCCTTTATAATTCACTTATTGGATTAAGTTGCTTTAACTGCCTTCTCCTTCTCTTAGCACATACACAAACTTTGAAGTGGAATACGTCTAAACTGAAATCTGCTATCTAAAGGCCACCTGTTGGTATATCTTTCTTTAGGGCAGTGATTCTCAAAATACGGAAAAACAAGTTGCTGAGCCCATCTGTAGATTGGCTTGGTGTGGTTGCCAGTAATTCCATCTGCTAGCGATGCAAAGATAACAGTATGTGGGATACTTGGACATGACCGACTCTTAAATGACTTCTGAGTTAGCGAAAGGCATGAGGGGGAGGGAAGTGGGGTGCTCTTGATCACAGTACTCACTAAGGCACATAAGACGACGAATAAAAATTTCCAACAGATAGAAGCCTGTGCTACTGTGGGTTTAGAAAGGAAGTAGGGGCTCTGACCGTCCATACTTGCCCTCTCCCCTTTGGTCTAGTCGCCTACCTTTAGTCCCATGGCAGGATGGACAGTCTGGCATCTTCCTACTGAGTGGCTATGATTGGAGATAGATCGAATGCTGATAAGCTGCTTGAATCATGACTTGGATGCTGCTACTTGCTCAACAACTGCAGAATAGCCTGATCGAATTGGGTGTCAATTCATCTTTGAAACAAGCAGTGTTTGTACAGAAGCTAACCAGATCTGTGTCACTGCACAGCCTTAGCATATAGTACAACTGTCACAGCAGAGTCTGCTGTGTCACAGGTACCTGCACTCATGAGGGAACTGATCGGAACTGTTTTGAACTGAAAAGCACTTGCCCTGTATCAGCCAGTAGCCTCTTCTCATTATTAACAAGTTGCTGCCAGATCTTCTGATTTTGTTTTTAAGAGAAACCAAGAAACTGAACATTGTATGTGGATTTTTTTTTTTTTTTTTTTTTTAAACACTCATAGTCTAAACAAAACTTGTCTGCAGTGTGGATCCAGACTTCAGGCTGTAGGTAGCCATCTCTACTTACAGAGTTTCCCTCTGTTTTATTAGAAATGGAAAGCTGGTCCTCAGAAACAAAGATGCGATATCTCAATTTTTTTTAATCTGCCTTAGTACAACAAAATGCTGCTATATTCCCATTTTTACAATTAACGCTTGCTTAAAGAAGCTCAAGATTCTTAATATGGGCAGCACATAAACAAGCAGGTGCTTGTTCTCTTAGCAACCAAGGTAAGATCATCATAAAAAGAAAAACACCTTACCCTTGGAAAAGTCTTTAAGCTAGGCAAAATATGAGCTTTATAAAAATATATTTTGAAGCAGTACTGCACAAATTATTGCTCATGTTTGAAGGCAATATGTTTAAAATTTTTTCACAGCATGTTAACAACCCGGAACTTCATTCATAACTAAATGTTGTTGCCTTTTTTAAATATTAGGGAAGAACACAAAAACCCACCATTTGGAAAACCAGCACTGCCAGTTTTCTAATTCTAAGTTTGAAGTTGAAGTTGAAGTGCTTGTTCTGTTAACAATGTGATAACATATATATTACGTTTTATACCCAACTACTGGCTGTGTTATATATGGTCTACCTATGGAATACCAAATGATGTAAGCTATACCTTTGATTGAGAAACGAAATATAGTGATCAAATTCAGGGTGAAGTCTGACATTAACATGCATAAGGCAGCCAGATGATAGGATTCAAACATTGAACTACAAAGCCATGTAGCATAAGTGCAGTCAGCTGAGAGGCAGTGCTATTGAACGGGATCAGCTGGTGAACCATCAGGGAAAGATTGTGTAGCTTACCTCATTATAAACAAATCATAAAGGTCTTCAAGAGGCTGTAGGTGGGAAAGCCAAGGATAATGGGACATGTGATAGAATTTAAGTGTTTTGGTTTTTGTGGCTATTTTTTTAGTGCCACTTGGAGTATCATCTTATTAGGGGGGAAAATTATGTCACTTACAATAGGGTAAATATAAATAAGCATGCAAATATCTTTATTTTAAAAGGATAACAGTGGTAGGTAGACAGATCTACTTTTCAGTGACTTTTGCTCTTTGGGTTTAACGAAGTTTTCGTCAAGCAAATTGATCTTCAAGGGAAACTTAAAGAATAGAAGTGGTGGTAGCGTGCCAGGTATGTTAGTGGGAGGGTTCTCAGAGAACATGAGAATGGTACAACAAAATCAGATGAAGTGGAAAACTTTAGAAAAGAAAGAAAACTATTAAATAGGGACAGATTAACTTTTAAAATGCCACTATTCATACAGAAATACACTGCCTATATAATTTTCTAAACCTCTATCTACAAGAAACTAATACTTAAACGTAAGTCACGATATCATAAAAATTCTAGAGGAAAATATAGGCAGTAAAATTTTAGATATCTCAGGTAACAATATTTTGGCTGATATATATCTCCTAGGCCAAGGCAAACAAAGGAAAAAATAAACAAATGGGACTACATCAAATTAAAAAGCTGCACAACTAAAGAAACCATCAGCAAAATGGAAAGGAAACCCACTGTATGGGAGAACATACTTGCTAATAACATATCAGACAAGGGTTTAATCTCCAGAATATGTAAAGAACTCATACAACTCAACACCAGAAGACAAACGATCCAATTAAAAATGGCCAAGGACCTGAATAGACACTTAAACAAGGAGAACATACATGGATGCAACTGGAGACTATTCGTGAAGCGAAATAATCCAGGCAATAAAAGACGAATACCATACGGTCTCACCAATAACTAGAATCTAAGGAACAAACTGATGAGCAAAATAGAATCAGGCACAGAAACAAGGGGCAGACTGACCACTGTAAGAGGGGAGCAGGGCGGCAGAATCCGGTCAAAAGAAGGTGAAGAGATTAGACAAAGAACAAACATGCATCACCCATGGATGTTAACAGCAGTGTGGGGAGTGACTGGGAAGGCAAACCTATGGGAGGGGGAAGAAGGGCAAATTAGGACAACTGTAATGGCATAAACAAAAAAAATTTTTAAGTAAATAAAAGAAACCAGTACTTTTTTTTTAATGAGCAATTATGGTTGCCAATTAAGGTTTTGGTTCTCTAAAAATAATAACCTCATGACAAAAAAAGTTACATGGACATCTTTGAAGTATGTTGTAAAGACGTTTTCATAATAGGATGTCAATTACACTGACCTTCAAAATTTTTATTTGTAAGCAAGTTACAGGAGTTCTTGTTGAACTGGTTTTGAAATTCCTTATAACTCAGCTCCTCAAAAGTATTAACTCACTTAATTGCATTTAGATTCATTCCCTTTCCAAAGCTGCTAAGGAAACAAATTAGTGCTCAGAGATGTTTACACTTATAAATGCAATTAAAATTGAAAAGTCAGTTGGGAAACTCTGGGATCTCTGAAAATAGCAGTTGTTTTTTCTCTTGTATTAATTCAGACTGATGAGGTGGAAAAAACAAAATCACTTCAAGAGTTTATAAAATGACATATATTGGATACAAATTAAGTGGGCTACTTACATTCTTTTCTAGATGAAAAATAATTTGTTCAAGTATCTAAAATAGTCATTGTATATGTTTGCATGTGTGTGTGTGTCCTTTGTTACTATATGGGATATTTTAAACTTTATGTAACAAGTATTTTCAAGTTTGAACTTCAAAACTCGTTTTAAATTTTTAGTGAGCTAAAAGAGCTGGATGAATGAGCTATAGTTTGCACAAAACGGACTTTTAAAAATATTCAGTATATGTAAATTTTCTGTTAAAATATATAACTAAGAAGAAGTTCCTGATTTTGCTTGGCAAATTGAATGATTCCACAGGAATGGCATCTCTATCAGGGCCACTACTCAGTTCTTCAAACTAATGGTCCATTAAATTAAATATAGAAGTTCACTGGAAGACGCCTTTAATGAGCCTCTGAGCAGCGTGCCAAAACTGTACATCCTGATCCTCTTGCTAGGATAGATTTTTTTAAAAAAATTATCGCAGCCATCCTTCAGAGATAATTGGTAATAAGTTTTGGTTTGTTTGGATATAATTTTAATTTGTGTGTGTGTGTGTGTATTTATTTTTACAGTTAATTGAATGGTGTGGTTCTCTGATTTGCTCTTCATCTCAGCAGATTACTGTGTATATATTACCATGTGTGTAGATGGGTTCCTAGCATTCATTTGGGCATTTAAATAAAGTTAAAAGAAAAATTATTTCTGGAGAAAAAAAGAATTGTATTACGTGAGTTACTAAGAAGCAACGCTGAATAAAAAAGCTTTAAAAGCTCATGTTATTCTTCAAATAGACATTATATTGACCTGTTAAAGCTGTGGGGTACATTGGGAAATTGATTACAGTAGACCCTCTCTATATCGCGGTTCACTTATCACGGCCTCACTGTATCGCGGAATTTTTTAAAATGTTATATTTAATTATTTATCGCGGATTTTTCGCTGTATCGCAGGACTGAGCGGTACTGTATACATATGTTGATAAAGTTACGTAGAATGTAGAATAAATGTAAGGTTCCTACTTTGCAAGGGGGTCTGGAATGTAATACCCGCGATAAGTGAGGGAATACTGTATTTCATGTAATTTTTTAGTACACTTTCTGAAGTTTCTAAATAATTTTTAAAAATTTAACAGCAAAATTGATCACTTTTGTGTAGCCTAATTTTGAACCTCTATATATGCTAAAGAATTTCTTTTCATACACACTTGACGGAGAATCTTCTAATTTACTTTTTCGATTCAGCTATTGAATAAATCATTGCTATATGGATTAGTGCTATGGCAAAGGAATGAGAATGAGACCATTTTCTGTGGGGGGCTGTGGGGGGCCACTGGCTGGTCATCTGTTGGCAATGAGACCTAACAGTGTACAGAGCATGAGGAAGCACTTTAATAAATTTCCTGAAGTTAGTAAAGTAGGCAGGTTTCAAGTTCTCTCTACCTACCTGCTGTGTATCCAGGGCATTATTAGAATTAAAGAGCAGAATGAAGCTATTTGGTTTATAATTCATACTAAATACTGTTTCTTTCTTATGGTCTAAAACCTATACAACAGAATTTTAAATATTTTTCTGAAAAGCAAGGTCTGTGAACTTTCCGTGTTAATTTACCTAGCTTTAAAGGTGTACACTGGGTTATCGAATAGAGCTTTGGTGTTCTGCACTTAATACTTTTTAACTTTGCTGGAAATTTGACCTAAATAGGTACAATATCTGATAAAAAATATATATACACACATAATTGCAGGACAAGTAGCGAAGGGGTATTTAAAATGTGTATGATATTGTTTTAAGTTCAGTTTCTGTGTTGAGTGGAAGAAACAACACTGAGATACCTGAGTTTACCTCGTGAGAGCAGTTGTTCACTTGCTCTTATGATATCACTGTTCAGGAGGTATACTCACGTAGCTTGTGAAGGACTGAGGGACAGCCCATTTGGTTATTCTCATGCACTTTTATACTTGATTTGCCATTAAAGGGCAGATACTTCCATCACCTTACTGCTAGTTAAGAGTTTGGAGCTCAGTTAATGAATTTGTTACTTCAACTTTTAAAACAAAGGATGTGATTTTTTTCTGATGAGTCAGCTATAACTTTTTTTTTTTTTTAACCTAGCACCTGGGTGGCTCCGCTTTCACAGCTAAGCAGATTTGGAGTGTTTACTTCTGGCAGGCATTAATTTTCAGCTCCACATCCCTGTTCTCCTTCAATACAAAAGCACTGCTGTTTGACTTGAATAGTACGGTTTAAACTTATGAAAATGTATGAATATTCTGTAGTTTGAAATTTATATTTGAAAGTATATTTTATATTTAAAAAAACAATTGACTTACCGTACTTAAGCTCTGCTAAAAAATGGGAGATCTAAAAGTGTAATAAGAATATTCCCATTATCTATGCTGTATAATGAACATTTGTGAGTTAAAGAATTATTCTGACTGTGGCATCTTGTCACATTGTATTTACTGCTGTATGAAAAATAATTTTGTATAATGCATTTTCTAGAAGATAAAATTACCTCGATGAAGCTTTGATAAGTATAAAACAGAAGTGTGAAAACATTTTAGATGCTTTAATTTGTACTTATTATCTTAACAGTTCATTGACTTTTTGAAGTTTTTATTAAAATGTATATTTTTCTGGTTCTAGTATATTTTTTCCCAGAACAAACATAACTAATAATTAAAGAACATGATTTACTATGCTGTTGTTAGGGGAAAAATTATCAACCATTTCTCTTCTTGAGCCTTATAGTAGAAATTATAGCAAATGTGTACTTCAGGAGGATTATGAAGAAAGCACAGTAATGTAAAGGCCAAGATTCTAATGTAAATTGCTAGTTCAGTACTTTTTTTTTTTTAATACATTAGCTCTTTTATTTTAAAATTATTTATTTATTTGTTTATTTATTTATTTTTAGAGAGAGGGGAAAGGAGAAAGAGGGAGAGAAACATCACTGTGTGGTTGCCTCTTGCTTGCACCCCCAGCTGGGGACCTGGCATGCAACCTATTCATGGCCCTGACTGGGAATCGAACCAGTTACACTTGGCTCACAGGCCTGCGCTCAATCCACTGAGCCACAGCAGCCAGGGCTAGTAGTATTTTTTTTAATAGTGTATGCAATAACATGCCTCTAGACTAAGGTGAAAGTTGAATCTTTAAGTCCTTAAAAAGGTATTACTATTTGTAAGAATTTAATATTACTAAATATATAGTTAAATTGAAGCAGAATTATTAGACCACATTTTATATTATTAATAGCAATATTCTTTAGCCTTTTTCTTCTAGTTTTCAAACTATCGGTGACTCTTGTGTTTTACTACGATTTATATAGTAATGCAACTTGGAAAAGCAAAATTTTCTCTCTTTTTTTTTAAATAGGAGTATCAAAATCTAACCTCTTGCATACCACATCATTAAGGGGCCATAAAGACTGCTTTGAAAAATACCATTTGATTGCAAACCAGGATTGTCCTCGATCTAAGCTCTCAAAAAGTACTTATTATGAAGACGTTAAAACCATTTTGAGTAAGAAGATAAACTGGATTGTACAGTATGCACAAAATAAGGATGTAGATTCAGATTCTGAATGTTCTAAAAATCCCCAGGATCACCTGTTTAATTTTAGGCATAATAAGCCAGATAAAAAGTTACTCTCATGGTGTGATTCTCAAGTACCAAAGTATTCTGCTAAGTGGATAGATGGAAGTACAGGTGGCCTCTTTGACTGCACACAAAGAATTTTGGAGCAGAGAGAAAATACAGACTTTGGCCTGGCTGTGTTACAGGATTCAGGTGCTACTTTATGCCACAGTAGTGGACTGTGGCCTCACAGTCAAAACCAGGCACAGAAAAAAGAAGAGACAATCTCTAATCAAGAGGCAAATGTCCAGACTCAGCATCCACATTACAGCAGAGAGGAATGTAAGTAAAATGGGAGAGAGGTGAAACTTGGAGTTTTATTGGGTTTTTGGTTTTTTTTTTACATTGTTATGTATGTGGTGTTTTAAGAATTACAGATTTGTTAAATAGAATATTTAAGTGACAGGTTCACCCCATAAAAAATGAGATGTCTGGAAACCCTCCATCACTTCTCTGGAACACTCCATGTATGTCCCAAGCATTCGAATTCTGCTGAGTTGTTCTGCCATTCTAAGTCATTAAACTACATAGAATCACACTGGATTGAAAAGCTCAAAGTTCATATAGTTTAGAAATACAGCCTCAACCATTAGCTTACATCACATTGCTAATCCCTGTAAGACTAACTGACTGGGAGTGGCATTTCAAAAGCAAAAATCTGACATTTTACTGAAGGCCAAAGGTACTGTGTTATTTCAAGTCAGAAAAGTGACTCATTCAGTCTGCATCTACAAAAACTCGCAGAAGCTGAGATCATTTTAATTGACTTAAAATCAAATAATTTTAGAGCAAGAAGGGACCATGGGTATATTTTTATAAAACTTCTTGATTCTACATATCTAAGGTTATATAACTAGATGGGCAACTTGATTTTTCAGACTGTTTTCACAGTACTTTACCAGTAGTGTTTTTCATACTGGGAACCACGAACTATGTCATATTTCAGCAAAATTGACTTGATGGGACATATCAGAATCCAGTGGACCTAACACGAAGTGCTTTCCTGTGAAACTTGTGTTTTAAGGGGAGGTGTACTGGGAGTGATGTAAAACATGCTTTACTGTAGGTTGAGGTGAGTATTGAAAAACTCCACACTGCAGGCGTTAATGAATCCTAGGGTGTGGCTCAGTGTTATGTTGGCAGATAAGTACAAATATTTTTTTCAATAGGATGTTGTGTTAGTAATGTAGGCAGCTTATTTTCTCAGGTTGTTGTGGTAATAATGATTATTTTTCATGTTTCAGTGAATTCGATGACTTTTGGTGAGGTAAAGCAACTGGATGCAAAGCTCCAACAGCAAATACAGGGTAAAGAATCAGTGTCAGTTTTATTGCTTTTTGGTTTTGTTTCTTTTTTTGTTTTTTTATGTGAAAATTTTAATGTAGGAAATCCCCTATAACAGGATAACATTAGCTTTATCTGTACTTAAATTTGGAAATGAGATTAGAACCTATTAGAGTATCCAGAGGGAAAAGAATAAGAGAACGACTTCCTTATGAACCACAGGGGAAGGTTTTTCTTTTTTTTTTTTTAAGTGAAAATGAAAACTACAGCTTAATCTCTACCTCCTTACTAACACTTGATTGACTCCCTGCTATCGCGCCAGGCTGTGCAGGTGACCTTCCTCACAGTTCTCTAATGCAGGTATTAGCCCTGGTTTTGAAGTTTCAAACACAAAGGTAGTAAGAATAGCATAGTAGTGATTCCCTTGACCCATCTTCATCAGCTTCAGCTATCGCAGAAAGCTAGCAACTTTTCCTTTGTCTCTACTTGTCCCCATTCCCCTCACCCGACCCCCACCCCAGCACGGATTACTTTGAAACACATCTCAGACAACATATTGTTTTGTCCAAAAATACTTAAGGATTTACTCTAAAAAATAACTTTTTTAAAAAGATAATCTATACCTCATCACATCTTTAAAAGAATGCCAGCTGCTAACACCAACAGTTAACAGTTAGTGTTCAGATTCCCTAATTGTCTCTTTTTTTTTTTTTTTACAACTGATTCCCATTTCAATGAAGGAACTACACTTCAAAGGCAGTTAAGTTGCTTACAGAGATCATGCATTTAGTCAGTAACAGATTAAAGATTCTAGCCCCTGTCTTTTTAACTCCAAGCCTAGTGGTATTTCTTTACCACATAGTCTATCAGAATAATAAAGTAATAACAATAACAATAGTAATAGCAACATATTTATCAAGTAGTTACTTTATGGTAAGTACTTTACAAGTATGACCTTACTGAATCCTCATGGTAACCCTGTGAAGGGTTTACTCTGATCAAGGCAATTCATAAGGGGAAACTAAAACATAGTTTAAGTTTCTTTGCGCAGGACTTGTAAGTATAGGAACAAGGTCTGATATTCCAAGTGGTCTGATTCCAAAGCCACTTAGAGGGGTTTCTAGACCTGGACACTAATGTGCACTTACTTTCCATAAGTCTTATTAGACACTGACTGACCCTGTTTCTGTTTCCAATTGAGAAAGGTATCTCAGAGGTAGCTCTACTGCCATTTCTGTTGCATATCTATATAGTCCTTGCCTATGACACTTACGTTTCACTTGGTGGACAGAAGGAGTACCTATTCCAGCTGGGTGTGCAAAGTATACTACACGCTAGAATGATCAAAACACAACTGCTTTCCCTGGTGTCAGATCACTTGCCTTGCAAACATTCACCAATGCATACAATTAAAAGTATTTGAGATATAAACCATAGGATCAACTTTCTGTGTCTTAAAAATGGAACTTCTTTTTATATATCTTTACAGAAGTTTTTGAAGAGTTAACACAGCAAGTGCAAGAAAAGGATTCTTTAGCCTCGGAGCTCCATGTCCGCCACGTTGCCATCGAGCAGCTTCTCAAGAACTATTCCAAGTTACCATGCCTGCAAGTGGGACGAACAGGAGCGAAGTCACACCTGCCCATAAACAACTGAGCTCAACTTACACTTACTCCCTGCGCCCTACCATGTACTGCTCTGCCAGGCATGCAGACTGAACAAGTTGAACACAGTTAACGGCTCATTTTGTTATGGTCATTAAATTTGCAAAGGTTAAAGGCAGTATTTAACATCCTCATCAAATAAAGCGGATCGTTGCACTTTAGGCTTCTAGGGTTAATCATTTTGACTTACTTTGGGAATCTTTTTTTCCCATAATTATTAAATGGCCCTTCCTAATTTTACCACATTATTACTATTTAAATATACTGTTACAATGTGATTTTATTAAACATACTTTAGCGTAATTCACCTTTCAAAACAATAGAAGGTTAACAAACTCCTTAGATTAGTCTGAACTCCTAAAGATAAAAATTTTAAGAGGGAAATGAAATTCATAATATCACCTCTTATTTATTCTGAGCAATATTTTAATATGAAAATTTTATATATAAAAATGCTATTTTAGGTACCTTTCCATTCTCTTTATAAATGTGTATTTGAATGGCTCTGTATATTATATTTACACTTTCATGTGTGAATATGTTCCACATATTTCAGATCACTGCATTTTATTCTCTTAATACACTGCTTTTACAACTATTACCTTGTTTTCCAAAGATAAATGTATTTTGAAGTAGAAATCTTATCTAGTTGAATTGTTTGACTTCTAATAACTCTTCTGAAAGAGGAATTAATAACTTTTTAAAGCAAATATACAAGAAAATAAAATATATAATTTTTTTCTAATGAAAGCAATTCTGAGTTTGTTCAAGGAAGAAAATGCTTATCTAGCTTTTAGATGTCAGCTTATCTCCACAGAAGTAAAAGCCTCATTTCATTATTACTTTCGTTCTATTTTGATGTGTTAGAATTTGGACAGAATAAGTCAAGCCACACTTGCAAGCAAATGTCATACCTACCTTCAAATTGAATACACTGAAATAATTGTCCTATCTTTGAAAATATTAAAATTATGTTGTGTGCCACTTTGGATAAACGTTCAAGAATCCTTGGACTATCCAATTCTATATCAGCATCATTGAAATTAGTCTTCAACACAAACTAGTAGAAGACAACTTTTTGTAATAACTAAAATAGGTTAAATTTGCCTAAGAATATTACTTGATATTCATTTTTGTTTTGTTTTCTTTGAAGGGTGATGGAACTGCTTTTTGGAGGGAGCTTTTGTGAGATGCTTTCAATGTTTCTCTATTCTTTTGAGTCGTCCAAAATGAAGTTAAAATCCAGGGGTGGGGGATACATTGCCTTAGGTTTTGATAAGCTTTAAATTGAATGTGTGCAATATCAAAATCCATAAATGTACAAGTTAATAAAGACTTTCCTGGATGATGCCAGTAAGGATCTCAGTGCTTAGTTATTATGGTCACATTTTCAAGTTTGACTTTACTCTTTTTTGGCATAATTCATTAAGGCTGTTACCAGCCAGTGCTTGCACACATTTCCGCTTCTATTCTGATCACCCTAGGACAGCCATGAAACTTTGGAATACGTTGCATTTGATACCAGCAGTAGCATATTTCCAACATGTGAACCATATGGTGCAGTGTTAGCCAAAGAAAGTATGTGCTTATTTCATAAAGAATTTCTGGCGATGTGTAGCTTTACTAATGAGTTAGGAACAATTCAGTGGGATTATGTGTGTACCAAGCTCTTAATCAGGGACTCTGATTTATTCCATTTAGGTATTTCTACTTAAAGTCTTCAAAGGAAAGGTGCTCTTAAAAAATATCTGTGGTGCTGGTACTCACACTAGTACTTTATTTGGCTAAATATTCTAGTAAAATTTGTTACACGAGTATTTTGCACAGTGGTTTATCCAAATATTTGAAAAACTTTATATTCCATTGTTTTTTATTTGTTGATTTTAGAGAGAGAAACAGCAATTTGTTATTACACTCACTCAATCACTGGTTGGTTCTTGCATGTGCCCTGACTGGGGATCAAACCCACAACCATGGTGTATCAGACGAAGCTTTAACTAATTGAGCTGCCCAGCCAGGACCCCAATGATAGTTTTCTTGATTGAATATGCATTTATTGTATGTTCTAAAATTAGACTAAGGGACAGAGTTGAACTCTACCTTGAGAGAATATAAAATACCACAAATATTGGTTGCCATAGTTGGCTATTCTGTAACAGTTAGTACTTTTTGAGGAAGTTTAGAAGAAAACTTTATACCTTCAGTTTTTAAAATGGCAAAAGAGAGACTGCAAATTAATTATTTCAGAGCTTATATGATTAAAGGGAATGAAATAAGATCAGTATTTTTGTGTTAGATTTCATAATTAGACAAGTTGAATTGAGTTTTTAAAAATGTCAGTTTGAAGTCAGAGTGATTTTGACACCACCCAAGATTATTTTCATAAAGTTTTCAAATCTGTTCAGCATTTTGTCATCCTTTGATCCTAGTATTTAATATCCCTTATTTGTCTTATGTTTTAAAAAGTCATGCACTTAAGACACCAGTAATAGATGCAGGCAGCAGAATAGTATTTTGTAGTTTCTCATGTATGATATTGGGGCAAAGAAATGTTCTTTTTCAAATTATATGTTCATTTTACCACTAAGTGCCCATTTTTATATACATTTGAGGATTATTTTTAAAATAAGTTCATGTCGGGAAGTGGTTTCAGCAATATATTCTATTTAGTTGGTATCTTGACAGGCATCTTGAGACTTACTGGATTTTCATATTATCGTATTTACCACTGAAAATGGTTTAAAGTGCTTCCTTTTTTTATCATATATCTTTCACCTCGGTGTTTACATTCTTGAGTCTGTCAGTCAATTTTTACCAGTATGTTTTGGGGTTTTTCTCCTTAATTTTTTGGATCTATTTGTGTGTTAATATTTGCTAGATTGTGTGTTAATATTTGCTAGTTTGGGTTTTATTTTAGTTTTTTAGAAGAGATCTTGTGTTATTAATGTTTTAAAATGTAATACAAAATGTTTGTTACAGATTTAAGCAGGAACTTCTACAGAATAAATTATTTGTGTAGCTTAGTAGGAGATTCAGGTTAGTGAACATAAAATTAGGTTATGTGACATGAAAACTTTTCAATGATTGTTATAGTGTTGTTTTTCTAATTTATGCCAGTTAGTTTACTGACAGATGTTATTGCTTATGCTAAGATAAGATACTGAGTATTTTTAGGTACTTATTAAGAAGTTTAGTACTCGTTCAAAATTCTTTATCTTTTGTTCAGATGTGGCCGTAAAGCAGAGTTAATTGATTTTATTTTAGTGTTCGATTGCATTTTTAACTTTAGGTTGGTGGAAATAAGTATTTGAAAAAATTTGTGATGAAAATCAGTAAGACATAAAACTCAACAGGTTATTCTTGCCAAAGTAAGCTTGTTGGTAGTGGGAAAGAGTTTACTTACCTGAATAATAAGGCCATAGGGTTCTGTACCTAAACTGGTCTTGCGTCTCAGTATTTTCATTCCCCTCATCCTTTCTTAATTGCCGTTGTTATAACATAGTTTGACGTACTAAGCAATTTGGTCATGTTGCTGTGAACCCTATCATAGCAAGTCTCTAGCACTGAGATTTTTTTAGCATCTACTTTGTAATACATACTTTTCCTGTTTTTAGTTTCTATGAGCCAGGATTACTACTGCATTTTAGTGATAGTGGAGTGAAACAAAACCATGGAAATCAGCATGGCCCACCCCCCAAAAAGAGCATTAGTTGAACTTCCCTTGCTTATACATAAAGCAAAGGGAATTTTAGTAAATACATGTTACTTATTTCAAATGTGTAGAATGTTTATTTCCATTCTACTACCTTGAAAAGAGGCAGTTTAGAAAATGTTCTGTAGCGACTTCTGTATAAAGCCATTGCTACTTTTACAGTATGTTGTGTGCGTTAACCTTGCTTTAAGTCTGAGTAGATTATACCATGGTCATTGAACTTAATCTCTCTTTGGTGTTAGAAATTTACTTTACAAAATTGTGCTATGATATTTGGAAAAAGAAAATTCAACTGCAGTGGTGAAAACCAAGTTGGTTTCAAAAAAGTTTATTTAGATATTATTTGGCTGTTACACTTTTCTTTTAAAACTGCAATAATTTACCTATTTGCATTGCTTTGCTTTGGAACTGTAACTGCTTATGCTTGTCTACTATTTCTAATTTTTCAACAATAAAAGGAATATTTTGTTATATGTTAGTTTCAGTGAATATTTTTACAAGAACATTTTTTTTTAATGGTTGACCTATATGAAGGATTTTGTCTTGTAGGCTTAAGGAGTCTTAACGATTTCTTATTTTAATTTCTTGTGAGAATCTTTCTTAGAAACTCAAGTGAACACTCTCAGTCCCTAACATCCAGGCACAGGTAATAAGATCCTGCGACTTGGTGGATGCTTATGTTTGAGTTTTAATGAACGTAGTACAACTATATCACCACCACCCATTTGTGCACTTTTCCAGTCTCCTCACTCCCCATTTCCCTTCCACCCGCTGTTCCGACCTCTGTCATTGTAATTTGCATTTGCCTGCTCTAGAACTTTTTATACATGTTAATAGTACAGTATGAGCTTATTCACCTCTGGCTTTTTTCATTCCACTGGATGTTTTGAAATTCATATTAACAGCAATCAAGTTTTGTCGTGGACCTCTGACCAGCAGAGTCCACGGCGTTGGGGATGAGGGAACAAATGCACAGTGACTGCAAGAATCTTGTGGAGAAGAGGGGACAGAACTGGCCACTTTCTACAGGAGAAAGCGCAGTTTGTCCTGGCCTGGACAGGCTTTTATTGATTTCTTAGGTGGATTACATCCAAGAAAGTTATGAATTACTGTGCCAATCATTGCCTTATATGATTTATTACTTTTATATAACAGAGAAAAGAATGTTACACATGCATGGATGATAAGGATAACTCGTCTAGCCACATCCTGTTCTTAGAAATTGGCCCAGAATAGGCCCCAAGAAACTGCTGCAAGGTTACACGCTGAACATCTGTTGTTCTCAGCCCAGGATGAGGGGGTCCTTTAGCAGAAGGCAAGCTTTTAACTATTATAGAAATGCAGGCCTGGTTCCCCGCAGGAAAACCGGTGTGTGGAGTGGGTCTTGCGTGCCACCACGCTCCCAGTGGTTTTCCAATCTGGTGCTGAGCTACATCTGCCACCACCAAATACCCTGGCTTCCCATGAAGTTTATTCTCCTTTTTTCCTGAATAGTAATTAATGTCTGAATATATAACAATTTGTTTATTCATTCACCTGTTGATGGACATTTGAGTTGTTTCCAGTTTGGGGCTAATAGGAATGAAGCTGTTACAATTTTTTTTTTAACTGGCTTTTAAAAGAAAAATAGCAATGTAACGAAATATTCAAAGGTTACTTACAATTAGCATTATGAATCTGAATATTAAATTACCATTCTTTCCACGTACAATTTTTAAAGTAGTTTATGTAATTTTGTGGTAATAATTTAAACTTAGAAGACAGACAGTTGTACAGAAGATCAGAGGCAGAATACAAAATAAGAGCTGTTTGAGAACTGAAACATTTAATGGGGTGCTAAGAGAATCTTAATCATTCCTGAAGTCTCTTCACAAGTTCCAACAAGTCGAAGCCATACCACTTTGTTTTCCGGAAGAGACAATGATGGCCAAGAAAGTCTGGTTTGGCAAAAGTACTGGAAAGAACACAGGCCACAGATGAAGTTGTTCTGCTCTGTTTCAACTGCTTTGTGACATTAAGGGAAATCGGTCGCTTCTAAGCCTGAATTCACTCAGCTAGACTGAACAAACAGTAGATAAGACGTAAGCCTGCATTATCACGTTTGTTCCTGCCCAGTTTCCAAGCCTTCTTGGGAATTTTCAAACTGTTCCTAAAATGATTTGCTCTCCTTCACCTTTCAATGCCTTAATGGGGCCTGGAATTCTTTGCAGGTGTCTTACAGACCGGCAGGTAGCTGTCGGTGTATTGAGGGAGAGCTGCAGGCAGAACAACACCCTTTTATATAATTTGTATAATTATATTCATAAAACGTTTTTGAAAGGTTTTACTTTTGGGATTTGAACTAGATGGTGTCTTAGATCCCTGTATTTGGAAAATCCCATGATTTGCAAGTGCATAATCAGTGGGGTTTGCTTGTTTGTTTTTGGTTTTCTGCATCAGAGTCCCCTTCCAGTGGGCAGGTGGCACAGACCACCTTCACCTCCAGAAGCCAAAAATTACAACCCCAGCCTTCCTTGCATCCATCCAGGTAACCCCCCACCCCACCCTTGCCTGATGATGCAAAGGAACTGGGTAGGAAAGGGTCCATGTGGACAGCAGCAGTGTCTGACTATCAATACAGGCAACATCTGCTGTCTATATCCAGGATCTGGGAGCAGGTGGTCTAATAGAAACAGTGACCGTCCTAACTGTAGAACCTGCACTCTGGGCTTGGCCTGTGTTCTCCCTGGCAATACCAATGGCTCCCCGCCCAGTAAGGATCTACTGAGAGAATGAGAGACTTCTGAGGCAGCATTGGGATTGCCTCCGAAAGTCAGTCAGTAGCTACACAATAAAATGCCTGAGGCCTTCATCAGTGATGAAGAGAATGTGGAGGAATGCTACAAGTTCTCTCCCACCTCCGTGGCTATTTCAAGCTTTTGCTAACTTGCATTTGTTTTGTCTCCATTTCTCCTCCAAACCAGTGGTTCTATGACTTTGAGTTTCATGAAACATACATCAGTGGGCCACATCTTCGGAGTTTCTAAATTAATAGGTCAGGGATGGGATGCAAGAATTCTCATTAAAAAAAAATCCCAGGTGATGTCGATACTGCTGGTCTACATAGCACAAGGCATACCACTGATCCAAACCATCCACTGCTCCGGAGTTTACTTCCCCAAAGATGTGGTAATGCTACTCCCTTCTCAAAGGCTTTTCTACATTATCATTGCCTAGAGAGTAAAAATCTTCTCAGCTCAACGGTAAAGGCCTGCACCATTTGGCTCCCGCCTGTTTTCCATTTTAATTATTTAATCAAATTGAGGTTTGGTTTTGTGCCAGGAACTCTTAACAAGCCCTGTAGGCTTTGGGTCAAAGAGAGAAAGCCTTCAAGACTTTATTGGTAAACTGAAAAGAATTCTCCAAGAGATTACATAAATAAGGGTAGGAAAATGTCTTGGATTTAGCAAGCAGGAATTCAATGAGAACAGTTTTGATGGGCCTTTGGGAGCAAAAATTGATCACAGTGGATTAAAAGTGTGGGTGGGGAAGTAAGATAGTGGATTTGGGGTGTGATCTCTAATAAGTTTAGCCAAAGTGAAGTTGAAGTCAAAGAGGATGTGTGTGTGTGCGTGTGTGTGTGTGTGTGTTTAAGTTGGGAAGGACTTGGAAGCAAATAAAGGCTGAAGGATAAGTAGCAATAATCAAAGGAGTGAAGTACTGAAGAGATGGAACACAATATATAAATAGCACACCTAGGATGGTTTGTCTTGGAAGAGGTTGAGGATCCCCTCAGGCTTTGACACCGAGAGGTCGAACTGCAGATCATGTTTGCAGGGAGATTCACTGGAGAGTTAACTGGAGGAAGTCCCTACCTGGCTGCTTCTAATTGGTACGAGTGAGAAGGAAATGATGATGTGGTGGGAGGCTTAAGGAAGGGGTGAAGAGCCGCCTGGTGAGAAACGAGAGACGTCTTGGCTGCAACAGGAAGGGCTGCTGGACTGTTTAGGAGAAGTGGCGACTGAGCTCCATGACTCACCATTGGTTGAATTGCTCTGAATTTGCATTCAGATTCTGTTGCTGGAAATGTATACAGAGGAGGACTATTTTTGCAATTGGAGTAAACGGAACAGAGAGCACTACTGAAAATAGATGAGAATCTGAAGCTTGGATAAACTTGTGGCTCCAAAAGAAAACTGACAAAACCTTACCCAATAGATGAAATTTCAACTGTAGGAAAAACGAGAAATATGAAAATCTGCACATAGCGTATGGGAAAAAATGAATTCTGTAGCTTTAACTTAATAATTTTCAAGCAAGTGTTTTCATTCGTCCTCTCAGTAATTGTTTCCACCGGCACAAGTGGACGAAGAGTGTTTTGAAGGCCAAGCCCTGAGGGGTCAGCAGAGAGATGTGGGGCAGTGTCTAACCTAGATATGAGGAGGTTTATAGAGGCTAGTCGATATATAGCATATGGAAGAAAGCCAAGGCATGGCTAAGCAGAGTTTCACATGTGTATCTTCAAAGCAAGGGAAAGGCAATGTAAAATGAGGAAGGCTCTTCGAGGGAAAAGTGGCAACTGTATTGAAAGTGACGAGGTCAGAAGAGGAAGTTATGATGAGCAAGATCATTGCCAAACTGACATATGGGAACTTGGGTTCTAACGCTCTTCCCCACTCCCGAGCACTGTTTTAGCTCTCAGCCTCTATCATCATGTGTAAAAAGTGGAATTGAACTTGATGAGCTTTAGGGAAATACCAGCTGTAACCTTCGATAAGTGTAATAAATTCTAAGAAACCTGCAGTGGAAAATCTCCCCAGCCTGTGCACGAACAGCTGAGCTGAGCAAAGGACGTAAAGGAAGTGTGGTCTCATTTAAGAAACTGCGGGGTGCTTTTACAGCAGGCCGCTTCTGCGATCATCTGTGGCGAGAGAGAAGACGGGAGGACCAACCTGGCTCATCGAGAGCTATTCTTTATGTACTGTTTGTAGAAAGAAAAACGGGACTAGAAGCCTTGACAGCTTATTGCTCGCCCACATTGTTATATCAGGAAAAAGTATTTGGGGAGGCTGTTCTCTTCGGAATAGCAATTAGAAGTTGGGTCAGCTGCAGCACGACTCCTGAAGACTGGCTCACACAGCTCCACCTGGGCGTGGAAAGTGAAAAATGTCAAGTCAGTGTGGTAAGTAAGCTGTTGAGCAAGACATAATTTACTCAGTGTAACTGCCCGTGACTCTAGTATTCTATCTTTCCTATTGTGAGGATAGACATTTGTTTTTCTTTCATGAAGTGATGAAAACAGATGACAGCTTTCCCTTTTTGTTTGTCTCATTTTGAGGCCTTACTTGGTAAAAATTAGAACACAATCTTATGATCTATGTTGGTGCATTAGGGTTCTCCAAAGAAACAAAGAAAACAATAGAGGGTGGGGGGGGCCTCACATGGGGGATATATCGGTCGGCAGCCGTCCGTCTCAAGAGACGATGGTGTAGCTTCTTAAGAGTCTATCTGCACCACCGAGAATGGCTGTGCAGTCCGACTCGGGAGTGACACGGTATCTGTCTCCTCCCGTGTTGAATCGACATCTTGCGATGACGCTGGAGTGTCCTCTCCAGTGAAGCTGAAGCTACAGAGCCTGGGCAGGGTGATATGGAGGGTCTGCTGTTGCCCATGCAGCAGACCCCCCCCCCCCCCCCCCCCCCGTCGCAGCTGAAGGGTCCAAGGGAAAGACGGAGTCAATACAGCTTGGCTTCAGGTGCGCCGCAGGAGTTGCCGGTGTTGACTACAACGTCAAACCGCCTTAGGGACTCCGGCTCCGGATTTTCTGTCGGGGTTTACTCCCTTAGCCTTTCCCCTGAAGAGGTATGCCGCAAGGCAGCGGAGGTTTTTTGGAGTCAGAGTTTTCCTTCTCTGTGGGGGATATATATACACACATATATATGAAGAGAGAAGGAAATTGATTTATTATTTTATTATTTTAGGGAATGGTCTCACAATTCTGGGGGCTAGCAAGTCTCAAATTTGCAGAGCAGGCTAGCAGGCTGGAAATTTTGGTGAGAGTTGATGTTGTAGTCTTGATCCTAAAAGCAATCTGGAGGCAGAATCTCTTCCTCTTAAGGAACCTTACCAGTGACCCCAGTGCTAGGATTATACCCGAAGAATCCTGAAACACCAATTCGAAAGAAGCTGTGCACCCCTATGTTCATAGCAGTGCTATTCACAATAGCCAAGTGCTGGAAACAGCCTAAGTGTGCATCAGTAAATGAGTGGATCAAAACACTGGTACATTTTACACAAAGGAATACTACGCAGCAGAAAGAAAGAAGGAATTCCTACCATTTGTGACAGTGTGGATGGAACCAGAGAGTGTTATGCTTAGTGAAATAAGCCAGGCAGCAAAAGACAAATACCTATTAAGGAACCTAATGAACAAAACAAAGGAGCAGAACAGAAGCAGAAACACGGAAATAAGGACCAAACTGGCAGAGGTCTGAGGGGCGGTGGAGGGGGTAACGGGAGAGAAGGGGAAGGGTCTCGTCAAGGAACAAGTATAAAGGACCCATGGACAGGGACAACAGGGTGGGGATTGACCGTGGGAGTAGGGGCTGGAGGGCAGAGCAGGGGAGAGCAATGGGGGAAAAACTGGGACAACTGTAATTGAAAAACAATAAAATTAAAAAAAAAGTGGCAGGGACCTTAGTCTTTTTCCTTAAGGCCTTCAACTGATTGGGTGAGGCCCACCCATATTATGGCGGGCAATATGCTTTATTAAAATCCACTGATTTAAATGTTAATTAGATCTAAAAAAATACTTTCACAGCAACATCTAGACTGGTGTTTGAGCACACCACTGGGTACCATTGCCTAGCTCGGGTGACACGTAAAATTAACCATTACAGTTGATCTCTACTCTTCATTGTATTTTAATAGTCCATGAATTTGGTACGTCTGGAAACCACAAAGCTGGCAATACTCGGTCAGACAGCTGTCTCCAAGCAGCACTCCCCTCACCCCTCAGCGCCAGCCTTCAGGATCCCCACAGAGGAAAATGCACTAACAAGACTCTTAAGTTTTTCCATATGTTCTAAGAGGGCTTAGAGAAACTGCTTTTCCGTATTTTTAAATAATGGTTTGTGTGACAAAAACATTTCCCTAATTATCCTTTTTTTCTCTTAATCTGGTGTGGGTCTTAAATTATTTGAAGATTAGGTTTTATACAAAAAGTATATACTGCCCCTACTAGATTTGATACCCAATAATTTTAGATAAATTATTTAAGGCTGTCAGAATATTGAATGCTTGGTTTGTACTCTCTTATTGTCCTTGCTCTCTCCTACCTCCACCGCACAAATAATTCCCCAGAGTTATTTTGTATCAGAGAAAGATGCCTCTCAATCTCAACCACCACCAGCGCAAAGCACACACTCTGGGCACAAATTTGCATAGCCCTAGGTGGTGGAAGAGTCTGAAAGACCCCCCACAACTAACTGGGTAAATAACGGAGACCGGTCCAGGAAGCACCCCGGCCACCTGCCACGTTCTCTCCTACTGGCGCAACACTGTTTCTCCCAAAAGTACAGCAACACGTGGAGCCCCGCATACTGCTGCTGCCCTACAGAGACGGGCGGAGCTTCCCTCACTTAACGGAAAAGAAAATGCAGGGAGAGTCGAGCCAGTGACCTGCAAAGCAACATCACGTGTGTGAGCAAGGGCAAGCCACTAGACATTCGCACCCTGCCGGGCTGCCCTGCGGCTCATCCGAGTGCAGACGGAACCTGTCCACAGTTGACAGAGACTGGTCTCGTGTCTGAGAACAAAGTGAGTCTGCATGTGAGATACATAAATATCATAGGAAAGCACCAGGTGGGTGGTGCTCACGGGGCCTTTGAGGGTCTCAGCTCTGATAAGACTTGATTTTGCTTTGTCTCATTTTAGGAGTTACCTTCCTTTAAAAGCCAACGTGAGCAAAATTCATTCCTAGGAAATGTCAAAGCTTATAAATGCCCATTGTGATTACCTAGAAAAAGAAAAAAGAAAAAACTCACACCGTGCTGATCCTGACTGGCTCTTCAAAGCAGATGTGCTAAAGTCGTATATTATAATCATATGTTTGAGAGACTGTGAACTGTGTGGGTGGGACTTACTCTGTCAACAGAAGGAAATAGCAACTGGGTGTGAAAAGCCACAAATGTCCCATATTACATTACATTAATTATATTGTATTAAAACCTCTTTCACAGAAATGACATAGGCAGTACTATTACAGAAACAGGGTAGTCCAAAAACAAACCCCAGAGTTTGCGGCTGGGAGATAGGGAGCAGGAAGCAGCTTTCAGGATGCCCTAGCATGCCTGGAGCTAGCGGCTGGATACATTGTTGCAAAGACCCACTTTACTTCCAAGACTCAGGAAGATGGGAGGGATCTTGGACTGTGGACTGGTATGGAGGGAGCAGACAGAGCCTACGTAGGGTTCTGTGAATGGTCAGAACTCTTTGCAATACCCACTGCGTGAGAGGAAGCAGGGAGAGAGAGGAGGCAGGGAGGAAGAGTGAGAAGGAGCTGCAGACATTTTGGGCTGGCTCTGGCTCTAGGAGGCTCTCTCTCTCAGGCTCTCTCTGGCCCTCATGCCCTCATTCTCTGGCTCTTGTGGGCTCCCTCCATCTGGCTTGGAGAAGGGGTCTCCAGGCTGCTTTAAGAAGAGGCTCTGGCCAGGCTTCTTTGAGAACAAGAGGAGATCCATGCGGTTTGCAGGAAGAAGGCAGTTTACAAGGAGGCTGAGAACCCAGGCGGTCCTGCATTGAGAGCTGGAGGGCACCACAGCACAGAAAGGGCCTCCCCAATCAGAACTGAGTGATTGGCAGCTACTGGTAAAGCTGAACTGTGCCCAGGAAGTAGGGAAATGGTGTTTCTGACTTTCCTAAGACTGACCAGGTCTGGGAGGGGGAGGCAGGACTATGTGTAAATAAACAATCCTTTTTCTTTTCAGCAAACTCTGGTATTCAGAGTTATGATTCTGGCGGCGGGCAATCGGGCCCCTAACTAAACAGCCCGTGGGTTCTGTTTCAATCGGAGCAGCCCAGGGGTTCTGTTACAGCACCACACACACCCTAGAACAAATGAGGAGAAGACTAATGCAGCTGGGCCAGCAAAGAAGCTCCTTAAGAAGCCAAATTCCAATCTCAAATCTAAGTGAATTGGAAATGGAAACCTAGCTGACAACACAGAAACTTTAGAACAAGATCTGAAACTGTTAGTTCAAGTAATCCTCTTCTCAGTCCTTACCTCTAACTTGATGCTCATTGGAAGTACAAGGAAGACCTCTCCAATTACCCGCTGCTTGGTTTCCTGCTGCGCTAATGAGCAAGGAGAGAAACGACTGCGGCGGCCAAGCAAGAGCTGGTGCGAGTGCCCCCTCTCCGCGCTCAGGTGCTCTGATCAGTCAGCTTCTGTAAAATCTCATCACTGGAGAAGTTAGAAATAACACTAGGAAAGTTAAACATGGTTGTGTTGCCCCTTCTCCTTTCCTTTTGGAACAATTCAGTCCAAGAGCTATTCGGTGGGACAAACAATTCAGGTGTCCATGGGGATTTTTTTTTTGGGGGGGGGGTGGCCTGCTAGTGTGGGTGTTAAGAGCTGGAGCAGGAGGGGTTTACCTCGACTGTCAGACCACTGGAGGGAGGGGTCACCCATGAAGGCATGGGGGGAGGCAAGGGCCTGGTTGTGGGGTGTTAGCACTGAAAAGGCATCTTTAGGGGATGGGAGCAAGAGTGGTGATGGAAAATTGGTTGCATGCACAGAGAGTGATCAAATAAGTAAATCTCCTGAGGCTAATGGGAACCCTGTTTCTCATTCCGGAAGGAGCTACAAGTTGGAAAGGTAGAAAATCAGAATGAACCCACAGTGGGCTGGAATGGAATTGAAGATAATGGAAACTCAACGATCCTCAAGATTGCTAGATAAAGACATAGAGATGAATATAGATGCATTTACATGTAACCTTGCTTAAACTCCGTGCGCTTGCTCACTGACAGGGTCTGGGAGAGGGACCCTGGACAAAAGCAATGAGTATCATCAAGAAATGGAAAAAAGTAAACATTGCGAAGAGAGTAGCTTAAAATAGCAGGCTATGAAGGAAGTGGGGCCTCTGCACATCTTTGTGCCTCAGTGCTCAGAGATGCTACTACGTTGCTAACACTTGGCTAAGGCTGAGCCATAAACATTCTGGAACAACTCAACTGCTCCATGGACAAGTGTGGACTCTGCTTCCTCGTGATTCTTGTCTCTGCCACTTGAATATTGGAGCTAACCAATCCCTTCTCCTAACCTAGCTAGCAATCCTTCCTTTGATTGAAAAAATACTCTTTGTGGTTTTTGTGTTTGTAAACCCTGCCTTTTTCATTCTCTGCAGAGTAGGTTTGAGAGTTGCTACCTGAATCTGTGTCTCTGGGATTCGAATCATTTAAGACACCAAATAAAATCTTGTTTCACATCCTCAGATCTTTATTGGTTAACATTACAAATCATTCTCCACTACATCAGGGCCACTTGGAGAAATGATTACCTTTAGGGCTAGGGGAAGGAAAGAAGATAACGGGATTTTTGGCCCCAAAAGTGTAGAAGTGATCAAAAAATGATGTGGACATGTCAGAAGAACACAGAAAGCATGCTGAAGGGGTTCCATTGGCCAAATCCGACAATCTAAGTTATCAAAATAACTAGTAAATTTGTTGAATAAAATAGAAAAATATATGTTCACACTGGTTTTTTTAAGTGAATAAATTGAAAGTTTGTCATGAGTGATGAAAGAGTTACATGATTTCAAAATGCCTCTAAATATTACTTACTAAGTGGAAAAGAAAAACTTTCAGGCTCCACCTTAAGTGATTAAAGTGACACTGGAGAGCGAGGTTGAGGGTAGTGGAAAAACAGGCATGAGATTGCTGTTTTTCATAAGAAAATACAATTTTGATTTTTTTAATGATATAAATGTATAACTGTGATTTTAAAATTAATAAAAATCCATCTGTTTATCCTTAGGTCTTAGTCACTGAAAACTAACAAATAAATACATATCAATTAAGACTCTTCAATAATAACAGTGCTTGAAATAAAAAATAAATGAAAAAGTTTTTACAAAGGAAAAAAGAAAAATCACATAATGGTCCGCAACACAAACTCTGATGCTTAGGGATTCTAATGTTATTGTTACTGTAGAACAGTCAGAGCGCTGGGGTGTCTCCCCCACTGACCAAGAGAGGGGCACCAGATAAACCCCAGTCCCAGATTGGGGGTGGAACCAGGGGAAGGCAGGCCCTGTGCCGCAGAAGTCAAAACAGCACAGGAAGAGGTGCTGGGCCAAAGAGGCCTGTCAGTCTAGCCTGGGGAAAGAAGGGATTGGTTGGGAGGTGGGCCCCCCTGAAGCACTCCAAAGTTTGGGAACTTGATAGGCCATTATGAGAAAACACCTCATCTGTCTCACACCCAAACTAATATAATCCCAGGGGAACAAAGAAACTGTCTCTTGCTCGTGACCTGATCTCACATGGTACATTTTTCTGTTCCCATGGCCTCCAGAAGGGAGCCTCTCTTGCTCTCTTGCCCACCTGGTGATGCTCTCACGGGTGCTTTCCGTGCTCTTTTGCCCAGGAGCGTGCAGCCAGGTGAGTCTGGCAGCCGCAGGGCCCATAGACATGCTGGCTCCACATGCAGGCTCCAGGAGGAGGGAGCCTGAAATAGCAGCTGGGAACACACTAAGCTACCTGGGTGGGGACTAAGACTGCTAAGCAGCCGCCTGCGGGCTCCAAAGTTCTGTATTTTAAAATGGAGCAGGAACTCTGGACACTGGCTTTTTTGTCTTGGCTTTGCTGAGGACGATTGGACTTCTTCCATGGCAGAAGGAAGAGATGGTCTTTGAGACAGGAGTCTGCCATTCTCCCAGGTCATGCAGCACCTGAATAAGACCGCTTTCATTTTGCACCAGCATCTGCCTCGTGAGTTTGGCTTTTGTGGCAACAGGCAGCTGAACCCCCGGTTTTGTTTGGTTACACTACCAATTTGAAAGAAGCAGTTATAAAGTGAGTACTATAACCTAGCATTTGTAGTCTTGCTGAAGGGTAAGTCTGGTTCTTAGTGCATTATCACATTTAACTTTCATAATTTCTCTGTGAGGTAGGTACAATTATTATCCCCATTCTACAGATGAGGAAACTAAGGTACAGAGAATTTAAGAACATAGCCCTACATCACAGTTGAAGGATGAAGTCAGTAGTTTAACTCTTGTACCTATGTGTTTAATCATTACAGACAGTTTTAATCTTAACTCAAACCCTTAGTCCTGTTCCTCCTCATATTTAATCAGTCATTTAAGATCTATTCACTGTCCTCCAAAACATCTCTTAAGAACTGTCTGCCAGTGTGAGTAACTATCTCCACCTTAATTCCAACCCTGCTATTTAATGTCTTGGTTATTAAGGAGCCTTCTGATTTCTCTGTGTTATGCACTGAATGTTTGTGTTCCACACACACACACACCCAACCTCCCAATGTGATGGTATGAAGAGGTGGCGCCTTTGAGAAGTAAAGACATTTAGATGAGGTCATGAGAGTGACCATGAAGGAATTCGTGTTCTTATAAAAAGATGCCAGAGCACACATACTCTCCTTCTTCGCTCCCTCTTTCCCCTTCTCCCTACCTGCCCCCTTGTGAATACACAGCAACAAAGCAAACATGTGCAAGCCAGGAAGACATCCCTCACTGAATTGGTCTGCACCTTGAGCTTGGACTTCTCAGCCTCCAGAACTGTGAGAAATGTCTGTTGTTTAAGCCAGCCAGTCTAATATACTGACTAATACACTCTCCCTACGTCCCGACTCTCCTCACACTGACCCATACTCCAGGCTATCTCCCAAGTTAGCTTGCATAGATGGATCGATTCCCGTCATTCTCCTACTTAAAAATGTGTGAAGAATGGTACATTATCCTGAGGGTGGGACTCAAACCTTCAAATCCATCAGGAGGGTTTTTCAGGGCTCTACATCATTGGACCTAATTACTTTTACTAACTATTCTTACTACACTTTTCTCTGAAATATACCTTCCAGCCAATTCCCTAAATACATCCTGTATGGCCTTTCTCTCTGCCTCCATATGTGCTCTCTGCTATTTCTGGAATGCCTGGCCCCACTACTCTCTTTACATTTTAAGACCCTTTGTAAATGTCCAATCTTCTGAAAAAATTTCTCCAAAGTTCTGTGCTCCCAAAACACTCTGCTTATAGCTGTATTTTGGCAAGCATTTATTTAAGGTTAGTCTCAGCCAAAACTTGAAAAATGCCTTAAGGACAGGGACAGGATGTCCTCCTCATTTTTGTATCTACTCCTTGCACATGGACCGGTAGTTAGTAGATGCTCATTAAGTAAGTGTTGAGGGGATGAATTGAATTTATAAATGCACTCCCAATTTTGATAGCCATGGATTTTGGCTGGAGTAGATAATTTTAACAAGTAGTGGTTTATTTTAGAGATAGTCTTGCTTATCTAATTTCCCAACATTGCATTTTTCCTTCAGCTCCACGTCCAGTTCACTGATCAACTATCAAGCTGTCATTACTTCTGCAGTGAGTCACTTGCCTGGAGAAAAGTACATGTCACACATTTACATTTTGGCCTTAAGGTAAAGGCACTTTTTTTTGTTTTCAGAACAGAGCAAGAGTCTTGAAAACTAAAACAGTAAATTCAATAGTGATTGCTTTCAGTGATTAAAACCGTGTCACTTAGAAACATGAAGTTTTGGGAGTTGCTTCCTGTTCTTGCCCTGGAAGTTATGACCATTATCACTACTGATGAGGCACCAGACTCTCAAGTCCCACCTCTCTGACTTGTGCAGACAGAGCCTGTAACACACTATCGGGCCAAGACATTTTCTCTGAGAAGGTTTTCAACTGCTAACTACATCTCAGGTGACCTTAAATTTTCCACTAGAAAATGAGGCCCAACATTTATATGAAAGGTCACTCCAGGGCAGGATGGTGAGGGTGATGATGGTTAAGGAGAGATCACTGAGGACGCGCCCACAACAATCTAGATGACCTTTCTCAATGGAAAGAGACAGAGACATCTCTTGGAAGTACCCTGCTGTACCATCGCAGTCATGTGCCTCATAAGGAATTTTGGTCAATGAGCACCACGCATACCACAGTGGTCCCATACATTCCAGTGGAGCTGAAAAATTCCTATCGCCTAGGGTTGTGGTAGCCGTTGTAATGTCAAGTGTTTGTGGTGATGCTGGTGCAGACAAACCTGCTCTGCCAGTGCATAAAACACAGCACATACCATCCTGTACAGTATCAAACCCTTGATAATGATAATAAGCAACCACGTTATTTGTTTATGTGTTTACTAGGTTATACTTTCATCTATTTAGAGTGTCCTCTCTCTACTAATGGAGAAGAATTTGCTCTGAAACAGTGTGCCGTGTTATGCTGACAACAGCCTCCTACAGCATCTCTTGATTGCATCGTTTTCTTTTGTGCTTGATTTCATCTCGTGCTGTTTGGTACAGGAACATGCTGTCCAGGCATGCACATAGGGGCATCAGCCGATAGCACATAGTTTGTGTGTGTCGTAGGCTGTGCCATTTAGGTTGGGGAAGAGCATTCTATAATGTTTGCCCGGCGTGAAATTGCCTAACAGCACACTTGTCAGAACATATCCTTGTTGTTAAGAAGCACATCGCTATATTTGAAGTGTGGACTACCACTTAAGAGACACACGTGTGTACCCACACATGCATACACACACACACTTTTTGTTTCCACATTTACCAGTATAACGCAGCATGTTGGAAACTACAGATTAGGCCCATTTCTGAGTCACAGTGGTATAGAAGAGCGAGCACCGAACTAAAAGTCAGGCTACCTGACCAGAGGAATATACAGTAAAGGTTAATAGGAAATAATAGCAAAATGTGTACAACGGTCACCACGTGCCACAAGTTGTTCTAACAATTTATATGTATTAAATGAGTCCTCTTAACAAACCTTAGAGGTGAGTACTATTACTTTACGGATGGAAAACTGAGGCACGCCAAAATTGACTTGACTATCTCATGTGGTTGGGATTTGAGACCAGACATTCTGGCTGACAGGGTCTGGGCTCTTAGACTCTAGCGCCAACATTTAGTATTTCTAGTATCTATTTACAAAATCTGCTGCTCTTGCTAATCCTTATGATTTTTCCCATTTGTTTGGGTTTTTAAGTACCCAGGTTTGCCTTGTGACCAGCCCTCATGCTAAAGAGTAGCTGAATGAAAGGAGAAATTATACATTTCAAATTGTCACCTAATATTAACTAAATGGACCAGATCATAGATGATATTTTAATTTAAAAGTAGCAGACAACTAATAAAAGATGCTGTTTTTTCAGCCATCATTCAAATGCTTTTTCATAAGACCATCCTTATGTTAGGAAGGATAGGTAATAAACCAAGGCAGGGAGGAGGAGGGAGACCTGTCTCACTCATTGATTCAGCAGTCATGAGCCTGGTCCGATAAGATTGCTGAATGTTCTGAAAATTACAAGAAAAACCGTGGTAGTGCAGGAGGAGGGGAGCCCTTGAAATTCTGTATGTATCATTTCCAGTAGCTGGGAAAGAAAGCCTTTAAAACTGTGCATTAAGCCCAAGATAAAAGTAAAACAGTATAATGGACCAACGAATATTCCCAAAGTCCCCTATGCACTCATTTTGATGCATCAGCATATTTTAAAATGCACCTAGAAAGCTAATGAATATTCTGCTGAAACCCTCCCCTAAGATTCTCACTTGCAGAAAGAAGATAAAAAGCCCTCAGAACAAAAATGCAGAGCAGGCTCTCTCTAGAGCACGCCCATGCCCCTTCTTGGGCATGAACTTTTTATTTCCTCCTAAATTCTAAGAGTCCCAAGTAGACTGGCCCCAATGGCAGCTCAATCTCCACTTACCCTGAATCCTGTCTCCAGGGTCCCCCTCTTCTCTGACTTCCCAGTGAACTAACAGCAGCCCTGCCTTGGCTCACTCCTTTCCTATAACTTTTCTAGGGAGACAAAGCAACTCCGCCTAGGCTCTCTCCCGTTACTTCTTTCACCCTAAGTCCTTTCTTTGTTTTACTGTCCCCAGTCTTAATAAACATATTCTCAAGATCACCTGGACTTGTGTTGTGAAATCTTTCCTACACTGAGTCAAGAATCCACACACCACAGGGCGGCCTGAGGCAGACCTGCTCAGGCCAGTGCCTGTCCGTTAACATTTCTTTCCACTAAACGTGGGGCACTTAGACTAGCTGAGTGCCCTCTTACAGCTTCATGCTCAATAAACTTACAGCCTCATTTCCGCTGCATCTGTTGTCTCTTGCCTGAATTCCTCTCTTGCAAGCATGGCAAGAACCAAGGAGGGGGAGCCAGTAACTTGGGTCTCCCTGGTAACACTGAGGTCATAAAAACTCCCATTTTGTAACAGGCACACAAACAGACACTGCCTATAACTCAGTGACTCTAGACTCCATCCCCTTCTGCATCCCTTCAATACCAACAAAATAAAAACTGATTCTTTTAAAGAAGCATAAAATAAATCCACATCAAGATTGCTGTAGGCTTAACCCTTCTCTTATTCAGAAGTGTTTTCTCTTTGGAAAAGCTCTTGAAGAACTAATTCAACTCAATTGTAACCCTTGCAATATTGAATCAGTTGATACTAACAATCAACACAAACAAATGTTCAGAAATTAAACCAAGTGAGAGAAGTTGAGTTAGGCCCCTGGGAGGTTGCCAATGCTTGACTGTCTAGCAACCTGATCTCAGCATAAAATGTCTGCAAATTCTATTTGCCTCATAATTTCACAGCTCCACTTCCACCAAGATTAAACTTCAGGATTTCATTTCTTTACCCAGAGCGGGAATGTATCCAACTATAGCTGTTTCTCAGCCGGCAAGTTTTATGGGGGCAGTGAACTAGAGTCCACTGTGTTATTAAACCATAACCAGGAAGTAAATTACTGGAGGAGAACAGAAAGCAAATTCTACTGAGCACAGCGTTTTTGTTATTGTTGTTTAAAGAATGACTGCCTTACTCTAAAGGAGCAAATCGTGAAGCGCTTCTTAGGAATTTGTCATCACACTTCATCTTTGTTTTGGTTTTAGTTAGTTTAGCAATAGAAGCAATATTTGAAAAGAACAGCTTTCACATGGGACAGAATACTGGTGCCTAGCAGTTATAACAGCTACCAAGTAAACTCTATCTCAGTAACTCTTCTAACATTTTGCTTTTACATCCCTGAACAAACATGCCAGAGAGAGAATAAAAATAAAATGTTTCAACCTTCTCTACTTTCTTGCAACTGCTGACTGTTCACATGAGCATCTTTTGCTCATTGGAGTTCAACTTTATCAGGGGGAGTCGATGGGGAAGCAGGAGACAGAGCAATGCTGGCTGTAAAATAGACAAAAACCTGTCATTGCCCTAATAGTGCCAAGACCAAGGGGGTTGGAGAGATGAATCATAGCTCCTGGGGAGGCTGAGCATTGATCTCCCATTAAACGCATTTCTATTTAATTGTTTCAACCCACTCCCACCCCCAAAGCTGGAGCAGAGTTTGGGACATGAATGCAACTGCATTTTTGTACCAAATTGGGAAGCACAAAACTCACTAGTGTCCCTTGCGTCCTTTGATAATGACAAACAATTATCAAAAGATCCTTATTAGCCCTGGCCAGTGTGGCTCAGTTGGTTGGAACATTATCCCCTAGACCAAAAGGTGGCAGGTTTGATTCCTGGTCAGGGCACACGGCCAGGTGGTGGGTTTGATTCCCAACTGGGGCGTGTGGAAGAAGACAACCAACCGACGTTTCTGTTACACATTGATGTTTTTTCTCTCTTCCCTTCCTCTCTCTCTAAAAACAATGAAGAATTTTCTTATTAAAACACTCACATGTGTGACACTATAAAAGCAGGAAAAAAAAAGAATTCATATATGGGGTATTCCCTTCCTGTCCACTCCATCCCTGCACTCAGTGATGTCATCATGCATCATAAGATGGTTATCAATGTTATAACTTGTTAGACAGAGAGCGTGAGGTTCTAAGCAGTTGCTGACATTCTTAGGCCCACAAAGCTTCAAAGGTTCTGTTGTAGAGATTCTGTAAACAGGGAAGAGCTGTTCAAGGTCAAACTGCCCATTTCAGGAACTCTGGATCTTCGGGAACCTCCCTTTTGAACAAGTTCTCAGACTCTAAAGAATTGGAGGGATTAAATTTTATGCCTCATTTAGAAAAAAAACTGCCAAATTAAAATGTTTCATAAAATGAATATTCTCCTATAACTCTTAAAAGTGACATTGTTTCTTCAGAAACAGATTCCATCCATCTCTGGAGAGAGTTAGGGAAGCCGTTTGCATTACAAATGACCATCAGCAAAGGGACTCTTACTAGAAATTCAACAATTCAGAAATGTATAAAGGTCTCTGAGTTTCAAAGATGATCACCTTTAAGTTTGCTGAGAAGACTAATTAATTCTTGCACAAAAGGGCTTTGTAAAACAAGGCTTTTTCAAGGATTTTTTTAGGAAAAAAGAAGGAAAAGAAAAAAAAACAATATATGGGGGTAGTGAGGACAGAATTTATGCTCCTTAATAAAAATATTAGAGAGTAATCTGCTCATCGTGACAAATAAAACCATGTAGTCAAAACAGTTATGTCTTAAAATGGGAGATAGCCAAGAACCCAAAAGAAAAAATAGGAAGTAGAAACATGTGCTGCTCCCCAACGTTTTTAGGCCATCTCTTAAATCCTAGCATCTTAATATGATAGCTCTGGAAAATACTTCAAAGACTTTACACTGACTGACACACAGTAGTTCCCACTTACCCACAGTTTCAATTACCAGCGGCCAAACAAGGTCTGAAAATATTAAATGGAAAATTCCAGAAATAATTCATAAGTTTTAAATTGTGCGCTATTCTACGTAGCATGATGAAGCCCACGGGCCACTTCTGGACGCTCCTCAAGTGCACCCTCTTTGTGAAATCTGTCTCAACTCCCTAGGCAGAGAGAGGCGACTCCTCCTCTAGGTTCATAGAGCCCTTTTTCACTTTTATTTTGTGTTGGGTCCCACAGATTGTGTTCTATGATCCTATTGCTTTGAAATCTAGATAGTGGTACCACTCCCGCTGCCCATATGCACAACACCTGATCTCTATGCGGTGCATGCCATCCCAGGCATGATTACAACAGGGCAAATAGCAATTGTTCCCCAAGTGCCACAGTCCTTCATTTGGGAGCTAAGAAATATGGTAAAAGAATTTCTTTGAATTCCCTCAGAGGCCCAAAGGAGCAACAATTTCTAAACAACGCCAGCCGAGAAGCTGGGTCTTCTCATCAGTCACAGTCCGTTGACACACAGGCAGAGTCCGAACTGTTTCGGGAGTCTATCAAACATCCTCCTAGGAAACCAGATCGGGTCTAATTGGACCAAACTGACTGAGGAGTAATTCTGTTACTACAATCACACAATTACCATGGGTCTCAAAGTCTGGTCCCTGAACTTGCAACATCAGCACCACCCCGGAATTCGTTAGAAACACATCATCTCAGACCTACTGAACCAAATTCTGGGGGTGGGGCCCAGCAACCGAAGTTTTAACAATCTGTCCAGGTGATCCTGTAGCATTAACAACCACTGGCTTACTAAAAATGGGAGGAAACACTGTTTTCTGGTTGTAAATATACAGCGGGGGCATAGAATTAATCTGAGGAAAAGCCAGAATAATGGTGTGGGAGCAGCTTTGGGAGGGAGAGCCCTGGGCGTGAGGCCGAATTCTGGCTTCTGAGAGCGAGAAGGGCTCCCTAAGGCCTTTCATGGGGGCAGGTAGCACCTCCATCTCCAGTTCCTGCTGAGTCTCCGCCACAGCTCCTGTGGGATCCTTAGGCAGAGCACTTGAGCTCTGTGAGATGTTGTTTGGACAGAGAGAAAAACATATTTATCCTTCTATTTCACAGATAGAATGAGCAGGCGGGAACACGTCTAGAGTTGTCTGGAGGTGGGGAGCTCTGTGGCCAGGCCCACTCCTCTGAGACTAGGTGTTTCTCCGTGGCTCTGGCCACCCGAAGCTTATGCTATTGCTACATCGCCTTTTTATTCTTTCACATCAGAAACCTTCCTGGGGACACTTTTTTTTTTTTTTTAAGTCAAGAATAATTTGTAGTTTAGAAAGCTTTCCTGAGCAAGACTATGTTTAAGCTTCCACTTTTAGACACAGGATTTCTAGCTCACCTCTCCCCATCCTCCTCTCCTGTGTGGTGGACTAATCAGTACCCACAGGCCTTTTTAAATCCAGGGGTGAGAGACAGCAGTCACAACATGATGGGTCCTGAGGCGAGAGAGGACTGTCATTTAACTTTCTAACTGCTTCTGCCAGTTGCATAACACTCACTCTTCTTGACTTTTCCCAGGCTAGAAATGTGGGCAAATAAATTGCAAAAAGCAAAAGAGGCCATTAAAAAATATGTATGAGCTTGGAAAATATTTATCTCTTGAATGTTAGTTCTTGAAGACAAAGACATTTCTCTGGTTAATTCTCTGCAGCACTCAAATGATATAAAGTAATTTGACGCTCTGAGGGCCTCATTTAAGAAACAATACAAAAACAACAGAGGGAATGTAAATTAGCACTACTTCTATGGCTCGCAACTTGACAGTGCCCATCAGAACTGAAAATATGTGTATAATGTGAGCCAAGGTTATACTTCTAGGACTTGATCTTACAGATATACTCAAATACACAAATTGGCTCTATGTGTTAGATAAAATAAGGGTCTCCAGGACTGGGCAGTTATAAATATTATTATTAAACATTATTCTTGCTAAGTGTTAAAATATAGCACATTATTTTGCAGATCATCGATAAACAGGAACCCCACAGGATGAAAGTACCCAATTGTAAAGAAGAAACCAATGTGTAATTAACCAAATAGTGTCTCCTTTAGAGGAGACAGAACTTTGGATATGACTCATGTCCCCTTTACTTACTACAGGTAAATAAAACTACCTTGCAACAAGCACAACTCGTTTTTGAATAAAGTACCCTAAGGAGAGAACCCTTTGAGTTCAGTAAAAAGAGTATTCAATAAAATATTGGTTGGGTTGATAGGGAACTGGTTAAATAAGTTCTAGTTGTAGAATACTTGGTAACCAGAGCAAAGAATGTAGAAACACTTTATGAACTGATATGGAGAAAACTCTAATACATACTGTTTTTCACAAATGGAAAAGACAGCACAGTATGATCAGTATATTACCATAAAAATGAGAAAAATAACATATATATTTGTTTGTTTAAAAAATATGCAAGAAAATATGGATACAAAAGAAACATAACATTGGCAACTTCCAAGGAAAGGAACGTGTGGGCTGGGACATGGGTTGTGGGAGACTTTTCAATGCATCACCATCATCATGTTCTTTTGAGTTTAGAACTTCATAGATACATTATCAATTTAAAAAAATAATAAAATAAGGATTCTAAATAGATTTTTAAAGTAATTTATTAGCCTGAAAAATAATGTAAAAATTATAATTTTTCTTAAAATAATTACTCTAAAAGGCTGTCATTTTGAAACTCTTCCTTTACAGTGCAATAAAACTTCTCCAAACTATAAAGAAAAAAGTCTATTTTTAAAAATCCTGATAAGTAAAACAGGATGAACCAAGTAAACTTCTCTACCCTTATCCCCATAGACAAGCAGAGCCAAAAGGATGAGCCAGGAAAGAAAGTCACTGGAATAACGATCATGAAAAAGGACAAAATGTGAAGGTGTGAAAGGGAAAGCTACATTAAACCGAGGATTTATTTCAATGTTCCTGGTTTCAGAAAAAATGTCATTGGACTTAATAAATAATATACCACACAAAAATGCAATGTCTGCAAAAGTAAACCAATTGCTCAATAAAAATTAACCAGTCACTCACTCCACGGTCACATAAAGTTTTGTAATGAAACCAAAGAGAAAGTCTCATTGCATGAGACCTCATCAAGAAAAAAAACATGCCATATAATGAATAATTGACCCAACAATAGCCTTTCTGTAGTTATTAGAAGTCCACATTGTTATTATTTATACCTTTGGATGTAGCGAGAAATCATAATCACAAGACACACTTGAGTTTAGGGCCCAACATAATTGTACAAGGGACCAAAACAATGGACTCTAGATAAGCAGCCCTGCCACATCTGGTCACATTATGGATGGTTTTCGGATCATCTGAGGAAAGGAAGGACTACATATTCTTCAAGTTCTCCTCTATAAATATTATGCCTCTTAACAGGCTTTTGATTCTTACTGGGTGACTGTGAATTTAATGTTATAATATACTTCTTGCAAGTGACAGGTGCTGTTGGAGGGCAGATGATGGGTTTTCATCATCAGCAAAACTAGCGCTGAATTAACATCTTTTAACATAAGCAGATGAGAGTTTCCATTCCACATGGAAATCGGAGATCTTGCTACTCCTGTATAGAAATGAGCTGATGAGAGGGCCAAAATTTCCTTTAAGAACATTTAGACCCATTCCCACATATGCATGAATGGAGGATTGGTGTTCAAAATTTGACCAAAATTAACATTCTTTTTTTTGCCTGAAAAAGATGAAGACATGTATTTCAAGATTCATCTTAGTCATTTTTTTAAGCCAAGAAAGCACCTAGAGAACATTGAAATTTGAGCAAATGGCTTCATGGTAAAAAGCCAAAATAAACGGGTCACAAAATATCTGTCTTGATACAAAATCAGTTGAGTTACATGAATGTAAGCAAAACAAAAAACAAACAATAATAAAAAAGAAAACAGCTAACTGTTCAAAGATACTTAAATATAGCTGACTTGGCTATATTTTATCTGGAGTTATTCTTTCTGGCAGTGTATCAATTAGAATAAGTTTTTGTCTCATTTAACAGAAAATCCAAAATAACAATGGCTGAAACAAAAAAATACATATATATTTCTTTTTCACATAAAAGAAATCCAAAGATAGGTAATTCAGGGTTTGTGCAAAGTGGCTCCATACTCATCAAGAACCAAGCAAGTTTCCTCCTCTCTTCCCTCAGCATCTGAGCCACCCTAGGGTTTTTTCCATCCACAAGGTCACCCACAAGGTCAGCCAAGATGGTGGCTGCAGCTTCTGCCAACATGCTTGAATATGAAGAAGAAGGAGGAAAGCGGACACAACTCCGAACTGAGTGCTAGAGAGAGAAATATCATTAGGAACAAAATCTTCTCCCAATCCAGAAATCCTCTCCCCAAATGTCATAGAGAAAGAAAATACTATTGTCATTGAATAAGCATTAAAAAAGAATGTGATGTACATCACAGACAATTTGATAAGAGATTGCAAAGACAGAGAGAAATCTCCTCTTCCACCCACGTAGCCAGGCAGATATAATCCATTGCATACATGTTCTCAGGAAAAACAACAATTAGTCTTAAGCCAGAAGACTTGACAGCATCAATTTATTTCAGATAGTTCATCTGAAATTGACCTGAAAATTGAGGTGCCCATCTGTGTTAGTTAATTGAATGTATACAATTTGAAGTTATACAAACTTCTCACATCTTTGTGATAATAGATAGTTTTACAGCTTGGAGTCAGGTTAGTGAAAGTTTGGCTCCTACCTCCTGCTGAAGCTTGGAGGCAGGGTGCTGTCTTCTTTGGATGCTGACATGCAAAGGAGATGGTTCCAGAATTCTTGAGAAAGGCATTCTTGGGTTAAAAGCTCACCAAAACTTATCCAGTTTTACAAACAATTTATATACACTTCAAAAAGGAGAAAAAGTACTTCCAATTACACATTTTTTAAAGAAAATGCTCTAAGTAAAGGAAAGGGAGGGAAATCTCTTCCCTAACTAAGCCTCTTTTAATTTGTATTTGTCCTTACACAGGACAACAGTCTTTAAGGGATGGTTTCATTTCCATTAGTAACAAAAATTATAGAATACCTAGGAATTATTTTAACAAGAAATGAATAAAAATTAAGGTAGAAAATTTTAAAACCCTCTGTAGGACACAAAAGAAGAATTGATCAAAAAGAAAGGATACTTGGTTTTAGTATGAGACAAAACTCAACATTATATAAATGTCAATTACCCATAATTTTTCAAATTCTTTTTTTTTTTATTTTTTTATTTTGGTTTTTCAATTTTTCAAATTCTTTTACTACAATAAATAATGACTCTTTAAAACTAGAACAAGATAACACTGAAGTTGACTTTTAAAAAGTAAATAGGCAAAAACAGCCAGGAAAACTGTAACAGTGAAGAGCAATGCAGGAGAACTGGCCCTTCTAGACGATGAGATACATTATAAAGACTTAACCACTACAGCAGTGTTGTTTGGCCCGTGGATGAACAGACCAAGTCACAGAATACAATGTCTAAAAATAGACCGAAATGTGTAAGAGGATTAAGGTTAGCAATTCAGATCAACAGGGAAAAGGTAAGCTCTTCAATACATGCTGTTGAAACAACTGGATAGCCATCTAGGGGGTAAACTTTAATGGAACTTAAATCTCACAATATACACCAGAAAAAAGTATTAATAAATCAAAAATTGAAGTAAAAAAGAGAGATATAAAGGTACTGCAAAAAACAGAGAGAGATTTTTATATGACTCCAGCATCCGGAGTCTTAAATGACTAATAAATTCAATCACATAAACAAAACTTCTGTGTGAGAAATAAAACAAACCAGAGAAGCAGAATCAAAAAACAAACAACATATCAGCAAAGATACTTGAAACTTACTGTAGACAAAGACCTAATATTCTTAAAATACAAAATGTTTCAACAAGTAAGGAAAAAAGTAATAAATATGGACAAAGGATGTGAATAGATAGTTTACCAAAAAGGAAATATAAATAAATGGGTCTGAAATATATGAAAAAGACTGTGTAACCTCCCTCTGATGTAAGGAATACAGATTCAGACTGTCGCTTTTACCTGTCAGATGGATAAAAAATCAAAAGTTTCATAATACATGGTGTTGATTAAACTGGAAAAATAAGCACCTTCATACATTGCTGGTGGAGCTATACCTTGGCACAATCCTTAATGGAATGTAATTGGATAATATTTACAAGAATAACAAATTCATAATATACTCCTAGAATTAGCAATTCCAAGCCTAATATTTTATTCTAAGAAATACTTACACATATGTAAAATAGTACATGTACACAGTTACTCACTGAAGCTTTTTTGGTAATATCATAAAATTAGAAACAATCCAATAAATTTGATCTCCAAAATACATAAATAACTCATATGACTCAATACCAGGAAGACAAACAATCCAATTAAATAATGGGCAAAGGACCTGAATAGGCACTTCTCCAAAGAGGACATACAGATGGCCCATAGACATATGAAAAGTTGTTCAACGTCATAGCTATCAGAGAGATGCAAATTAGAATCAAAATGACCTAATACCTCACATCAGTCAGAATGGCCATCATTAATAAATGATGACAAGTGCTGACAAGGATGCGGAGAAAAGGGAACCCTCGTGAACTATTGGTGGGAATGCAGACTGGTGCAGCCACTGTGGAAAACAGTATGGAATTTCCTCAAAAAACTAAAAATGGAATTGCCTTTTGAGTCAGTGATTCTGCTACTGGGAATAAACCCTAAGAATCCTGAAACACCAGTTCAAAAGAACTTATGCACCCCTATGTTCGTAGAGGCACTATTCACAATAGCCAAGTGCCAGAAACAGCCTAAATGCCCATCAGTAAATGAGTGGATTAAAAAACTGTGGTACATTTACACAATGGAATACTGTGCAGCATAAAGAAAGAAGGAAGTCCTACCTTTTGCAACAGCATGGATGAAACTGGAGAGTATTATGCTAAGTGAAAAAGCCAGTTAGTGAAAGACAAATACCATATGATCTCACCTATAAGAGGAAACTAATGAACAAACTAAACTAACAAACAAAATAGAACCACAGGCATGGAACAATGGAACAGACTGAAAGTGACCAGAGGGGAGGGGTGGGGTGGTAATGGTGGAAAAAATGGAAGGGACTGGACATAGAACATGTATGAATGACTCACAAACATGGACAACAGTGTGGGAATTGACTGTGGGAGCAAGGGGGGAGTGGGCAGAGGAAGGCAAAGGGGGAAAAATTGGGACAACTGTAATAGAATAACAATTTAAAATAATTAAACTTAATAAAGAATAAATAAATTATGATTCATCTATAAAAAGAATGAAAAACTATGTACTGTTATATAATTATCGGCAAAATATGTTAAATATGAAAAAAGATGTAGAACAATTTGTATAGTATGCTGCCTGCAATTTATGTAAAAAAGTCAGAAAGTAAGACTTGTTTATCTATTAATAAAATTAACTTCCATATCTCTCCCTCTCCCCCTCCCTACCTTCTTCCCAACCCTCTTCTCCCCTACAGGTATACAATAAAAATTTTAGAATTTATGAAATAAATATGATTACCCTATTGTAGGAAGGTACCAACCAGGCAATGGGATGGGGTAGGAAGGAGACTTCCTAGTGTACATATTTTTATAGGTGTTTTTAACTAAGCAAATCAGTTACTATTTTAAAAGTAACAATTTTAAATGATCATAACAGGATCTCTATTAAGCACATGCAAATTAAGCCATAATTAACTCTGCTTTGAGTCAAAGCTGAAAAAAATCAATTATAAATTACAAATGCCAAATGGTGCACCAAAAACCTGTATAATTTTGTTAACCAGTGTCATGCCCATAAATTCAATAGAAAGGAAAAAATATCAAATGCCTACATTTTTCTAAAACATTTCTACACCTAATTATGTAAATGGCCAGTAGCAGAAGCCTCCAGTCTAAAGTCTCTTTATTGAATGTTTATCCGGGAAGCTCAGACTTGCAGTGTATAAGGAAGGGAACAGGCATTTGATTTAGATGATGTTTCCATTTAGTTAACATATTTATAATCTACTAAAAGGGCTGCCCTTTTACCAAATGTGATAAATTACTTTCTGAATTCAATCAGATCAAGTCACATTGGCAGAACTAATGTTTTTAATTGGCTAAGATTTGGCCACTGCTATGTAGAGTCTTTCCAGTATAACTTCTTTGAGCTTTTTGAATTATGTATAAAATAGGAAGGAATGTAAATGAGGCCCTGTTGGAAAACAGTTCAGCATCTGCAAAGTCCTGGCAATTGACCTACTTATTATATTTGGTCAAAGAGAGCCTTCTAAGAACTGAGCTTCCGCAGCCTCACTCACATAATGTTTAGTTTAGATAATTATTTCACAGAATTTACCCAGATGACTAGATCTGATCATATTTCCACACAATTTTGTGTACCTGAATTTTTTTTTTTTTTTTTTTTTTTTAGTTAATACAAAGCTTCATATGAAAAAATGAATGCAGCAGGGTGTTTGTGCAGGGAGCAAGCAGGACACTTGGTGTGGTTCAAAATAAATTAGAGAAAGTCAACCAGAAGCAATTATTTCTCTTTTAGGAAGTGTTTGTGAAGTCTTCCTTGGCTAAGTAGATCAGTTACGGGGAATAGGTCCACAATGGATGGGTGAAGAAGGGCTCCAGAGGGTGAAAAAAAGAAGCTATTGTTTTTTAAGCAAGATTTTATTGTTCAAGGAAACAGCAGGTTGCAAAGATGTCACTTGAGAGAAAATGAGTCTTTTTACGTAAAGAATCGAAAACCTTCTGGGAGAGAAGGTATCGATACTCCAACTCTGCTCGCAAAACCTTTAAGTTAGGAAGTCTCTGACTGGGTAAGCCAAGGTGGCCCTCCAAACTATTACTTGGAGAGGAGGGTCAGTCTGACTGAGTAGCTGGGGGTCTGTGAAGAAATGAGATGCAGTTGTAGTGGGGAGCGGGGGAGCTGCTAGATTGGGCACAGTGTGCAGCTGATGAATCTGGCCTCAACAGTCCCGTTTTGTAAACGAGATTTTAAGCCTGTGAGTTGGCACCGACAGAACTTTGTCAGCCAACTGTGTCATCTGCCTCTGATGGTGTTTGGAAATTCTAAGACCAACCTGGCTGGAGTGTTAAACAATTGGGTGGGTCCTTAAGTAGGAGGTTCTGGACTCCCTAGTGATAGGACAGTTGGGTACTGAAGACACTCATTGAACAAATAAGAGAATTCAGCCATGGGCTCCTAGTTTAGAGGCAGCAATGCAAATTTGAAATCATCCTATGTGAACTTCTGAAATTTTGTTCCTTACATTGGCTCACTAACTGAGCTGACTGTGGTGGGGTTTTTTTTCCCCCCAGGTAGTGAGAAAGGGTCAAACTCAAATACCTTCAGGTATGAGGATGGTAAAACAATTGTGTCATAGAATAAACAATGCTTGTGACCCTGGAACACTGAAGGGTGCATCTCTCTTCCAAGGGATTCCAAACACAGCGATATTTTAAAATCTGAGCTAATTAGGACAAAGAAAAAAAAATCATGTCCATAGGCTGAATTCAGCATGTATCTCAACTGTAACTTTGATACTACACAACTTCACTGTACCTGTAACAGAACCCCTGGGCTGCTCCGATTGAAACAGAACCCACGGGCTGTTTAGTTAGGGGCCCGATTGCCCGCCGCCAGAATCATAACTCTGAATACCAGAGTTTGCTGAAAAGAAAAAGAATTGTTTATTTACACAAAGTCCTGCCTCCCCCTCCCAGACCTGGCCAGTCTTAGGAAAGTCAGAAACACCGTTTCCCTACTTCCTAGGCACAGTTCGGCTTTACCAGTAGCTGCCAATCACTCAGTTCTGATTGGGAAGGTCCTTTCTGAGCTGTGGTGCCCTCCAGCTCTCAATGCAGGACCGCCTGGATTCTCAGCCTCCTTGTAAACTGCCTTCTTCCTGCAAACCGCATGGATCTCCTCTCCTTCTCAAAGCAGCCTGGCAAGAGCCTCTTCTTAAAGCAGCCTGGAGACCCCTTCTCCAAGCCAGATGGAGAGAGCCCACAAGAGCCAGAGAGTGAGGGCATGAGGGCCAGAGAGAGCCTGAGAGAGAGAGCCTCCTAGAGCCAGAGCCAGCCCAAAATGTCTGCAGCTCCTTCTCACTCTTCCTCCCTGCCTCCTCTCTCTCCCTGCTTCCTCTCACGCAGTGGGTGTTGCAAAGAGTTCTGACCATTCAGAGAACCCTACATAGGCTCTGTCTGCTCCCTCGGTACCAGCCCACAGCCCAAGATCCCTCCCATCTTCCTGAGTCTTGGAAGTAAAGCGGGTCTTTGCAACAATGTTTCCAGCCACTAGCTCCAGGCATGCAAGGGCTTCCTGAAAGCTGCTTCCTGCTCCCTATCTCCCAGCCCCAAACTCTGGGGTTTGCTTTTGGACTCCCCTGTTTCTGTAACATACCTAGAACCTGTTTTAATTTATTCAGATGTTTCTGCTCCC
Source organism: Furipterus horrens (assembly GCF_987537825.1). NCBI lineage: Eukaryota > Metazoa > Chordata > Mammalia > Chiroptera > Furipteridae > Furipterus > Furipterus horrens. Next base: position 18,681,827 of record NW_028327171.1, read on the forward strand.
CTAAGGTCACTATGGAAGATTTTTAAAGGATCCTTTAAAGAAGAGCTATCAGTTCACTGAGCCACAACTCTAGGTCCTAACTACCCAGAGATGACTAAGACAAGTCCTTTTCCAGATACAAGTTGACATTGTCAACACCACTTGTTCAGTTTCCTGTCTCCTGCCCCCTACTATCATCAGGGATCCTTATCTGTAACATTGTTGGATAAACTCATTTTTACCTTCTTCACAGCCAGGATTCTGGGGAATATTTTAAGTATTACAAACCCATTCATAGTGCTGCCTGCTCTGGCTTACCCACATCTCACCCTTTTTGTTCCTTTTGCCACTAATACCCCTGGACACCCCTAAACACTGACCTACCTTTCTGACTGTGGCTTTTGTACTATGTACCCAGCAAAGTTCAGAGAAGGAAAACTCTGACTCCAAAAAACCTCCGCTGCCTTGCGGCATACCTCTTCAGGGGAAAGGCTAAGGGAGTAAACCCCGACAGAAAATCCGGAGCTGGAGTCCCTAAGGCGGTTTGACGTTGTAGTCAACACCTGCAACTCCTGCGGCGCACCTGAAGCCAAGCTGTATTGACTCCGTCTTTCCCTTGGATCCTTCAGCTGCGAAGAGAGGGGGGGTCTGCTGCATGGGCAACAGCAGACCCTCCATAGCACCCTGCCCAGGCTCTGTAGCTTCAGCTTCACTGGAGAGGACACTCCAGCGTCATCGCAAGATGTCGATTCAACACGGGAGGAGACAGATACCGTGTCACTCCCGAGTCGGACTGCACAGCCATTCTCGGCGGTGCAGATAGACTCTTAAGAAGCTACACCATCGTCTCTCGAGACGGATGGCTGCCGACGACCCAGCAAAGTTCCTGGCACAGCAAGTGTTTTTCTTGTACTTCATGATTTCAACTGAGTTCTGTTGGCCTGGAATTCTGGTTAAGGTTCCTGATCTTTCTCTTCATGACTCTCTCAATGTGGACCTGAATCTTTGGCCATTAGCCCATTAAACCCAGACCTAGTTTCCTGGTCTCTGAACCTTGCCTTCTCTAGCTTGGCGTGCCATTTTGACTTTGATTTTCCTTTCTGGAAGCAGGGTGCCCATCCCTGCTTCCTTTTCCCCATGAACAGATATTTCTACACTAGGATGTAATTTCTTTTCTGCACTCTCAGCTCCACAAGCCTGCAGCTTGCCCTGGTTCTTCTCAGTTTGTCCCATCTTCTGGTGACTCATAATTCCCTTGATATTTTTGAAGGTATTTTTCTATAAAGCTGTTTATAGAAAGGCAAGAAATTTGGAGTATGCAAGTAGAATAGTAAAAGATGTAAGTCAAACACTGGAGAAAAGGTAATCCTACTATCCATTAAAAAGGATGAAGCACCAATAGGAAGATCTTGGCTGAAGAATGAAGGCTCTTCCTATAACTAGCTTATGGGCCCCATTCTGTTCTCCTGTTTTTAGTCCTCAAATTATATTTCTCTTTTATCAAAGAAAGTAACCATATGAACATATGATTATATGGTTACGCGATAGTCCATTTTTGGCCACTTAATCACATAATTCTTAGGTAAGAAACTGCTCTCTATTTCCTCTAAAGGTTTATTTCCTCTGTGACTTTCACTCTAAGTTTTTCTTTTTAATTATGAAATCTGTCCTCATTCCTGCTGCCACAGGAGCTCTCTAACCACCCGGACTTTTAGGTTCCCCGCTACAAGCACTCCTTTCCTTCCTCACCCATATATTTCTCAGTCAGTTCCCAAAGGGCACAGTGATTATGGCTCAATAGACATTTCCTTTAGGAACAATTTTTTTAAAGCATAAATTACCTAATTAAACAACATATACTTTCTAAACTTATGTTGAGGTTTCAGGGTGGAAGGGATGAAAATGAGAAGTCAGACTCACAATTATTCCCAGTTATCTTGATTTTGCACAGTTTTCCTTCAGTGAAATTCTAGAATTACAACACTTTGTAAATATGGGATGAAGGCCACTCTGAAAGCCCAGCCAGCTGAGCCTTATTTTCACTTTTGACTGATCGCTCTATTATGCTTACAATAATAGTCTATTTCGATTGTTTCAAAACTGAAACATTTCTTAAAGTCACAATTCATTGTGTTACTAAGTGAATCTGAATAGTATATAAATACAAAGAGTGCTGGAAGCCCAGGCAATTCCAATGTTTTCCAAGTCCCCATCCCCCTACCCCAAGTTAGTTGTTTAACATACTTGCCATACAACTATTATTATGTGATGATTTGGTTCCAAGGTTGGGGGAAACCTCTTCTACTTTTTCTGGAGGAATTCTATCCTGTGAATTCCTAAAGGGAAACACAGTTTGAGCTCTTGTATGGACTGTACCAAGTATGTTCATATACTCTGAGTTATGAAACTCAATTCTGCTCTGGCATCAAGAAGAGTGACAAAATGGGTTAGTGCTGGCAGTGGGGCTAGGAAAGGGCAGGTGGCAGGCATGTAGAGGCCTGGGTATGAGCAACCACAAGATTTCGTCAGGGGACCAACAAAATAAGGAAATTCCTGACATCAGGGAGAGAAGTGAGATCCGTGGCAGCCACAAAACAGGAAGTGAACATAGAGGATGTTTGTAGAATGCATGTTCATAAGCAAGAGAATATTCCTCTATTTGACCTTAAATACTTGTTATGAAATATGTTGGGACTTCTAAGAAGCAAACTGCAATTGCTTGCTATGCAGGAAACTGCCTTGGCAGTGGCCTGGCATCATGGGAATTTGTCTGGCTTTTTGTGGTTGCCACCTAAAACTGGTAACCACTAAATCAAAATTAAAAATAAACTAACATTAAATTACTTACCTTCCTTGTTTATGTCTTTCTGCTGAATGAGGACATTTTAGCAATGATTTTATGTTCTTTAGGAGGATGGACTATCACAGAGCGAGTCAATCATAATCAAAATGAAAACACTGAGACATTCTTTTATGTTTTTCCTCAATCCACCATGTTCAGTTGATATAAAATATAACATCTCTAGTGACACAACACTACTTTATCTCTCAATATGAATAGACACAGATGACAGAACTTGGTGAACTGTGTTCGATAGCTTCCAAAAAACAACATCTAAATGTCTAGCTACAAAAGCAAATTTTTCAGGATTAAACTTAAAGTTGTTTTCTGTAATTGAAAATGGAAAACTATTCCTCTAGAAATAACCAAGAAAAATACATAAGTGTTTTAAAAATGGAGGGTATGTGTGGACATAATGGAGCCTGAATGCAAGAGTGTTTAGAAGGGAAGAAATAAATCAGTGATTCTGAATCATTTTGGAGTCGCTACCTACAGTCCACAATTACACTTTTGCTTCGTGATATATTCCATCCTCTGAAAGCATGCAAACCCTCCCACGGTTGTTGCAGTTAACTGTTTGGATATCGGTTTAAGAATGTAATTATGCACACAGTCATGTAATAAAACAAAGGTTGTTATCAGCACAGCCAGTGATCTCCTCTGCATAATCACAGACATGCTTAACCCTCTACATAAGATCATAACATGTTTAACTACACCACCCAGTTCCTCCTACTGTGGGCTCTCTTAAGGTAGGAAAGGAAAATTAAATCCTGAGAATATTATGAAATAGAAGATTTCCCATAGCTTGTAGCTAGTTTAGAGTGCAATGTAGAACATTTATCAATAATATTTATATAGTAAAAGAAAATGTGTGCACTAAGACGAGACACGAGGCATTACATTCTTCCACCACTTGCCCTCTTTTTTACAAATGGGGTGAATCTTCTATTCCTCTGTTATGCAGTCCATGAGGGGTTGCTTCTTTGAAACAGTTAAGAAACTTCCTCATTACAAAATACCAAGAAGCCCACAAACAATCACAAAAGAGGATGGTTTATTAAGGGAGTAGTTGAGGATTTCAGGGCACGTAGCAGACACTGAACCTAAACTCATAGAAGAAGATGGTCGGAAATATTTTTCCTGAGGGTTGAATGAGAGCATCAGATCCAAAAGGATGAGAAAGAGGGAGTTTGGGGAGTGCTGAGCGAAGGCTTGGGGATAGAGAGCATGAGCAGGGCCTGTTCTAGGGATGCAAGAAATGGCTGCAGTGTCAATGGTGGAGAAAAAGACAGGAAAGACACGGTGGAAAAGGCAAGAGGAGAGGTGGTGAGCAAGAACAAGCTGGAAGTGCCAAAGATCTGGCTGGGGAGATAAGGGTACCCCAGATCTAGCAGAACTAAATTTATTATCAGTGTTTTCCAAGAAGTTTGATGTTTTTCCCAGGTGGGGAAAATTGAAGCCACTTAAAGACTTAAAGAGTATGGAACTGATACAAGGAGAATCATGTCTCAGAAAAATCACTCCAGCTGCATTGGAGACTATGCATTAGACCAGGAGAAAAGTGGTGAGGGAATGTCAGATTAGATAAGCAGGCAGCAGTGACAGACCCTGACAGCGGCGACAGAAAGAAACAGATGAAACTGTGATGCATTTAAGAAGCAGTCTCAGTAGAAGGTGGTGAAGATTAGGGTGTGAGGTTGAGAAGAGGGAGGGAGGGGGGCTAGAAAATGGAGATATGGAAAAACAGTGGCCAATAAGGAGACTGATGGTCAGAGAGAAAGGGGAGTGTTGACAAAGATCATGTTTCAATACAAGTATCCTCTGAGATGTTGCCTGTATGGGCCCAGACAAGATTTCCAGGGATGGACTTAGAAGAAAGGTAAGAGCAGAGAGTTATGCATGGATTAGATTTGATAATTCAGCTGAAAGAGCTCTTAAATGAATCAGCCCTGGAATTTAGTCAGAATTAGGTCCTTCCCAGTCACCGTTTTCTCTATTTGGATTTTTGTGTGTGTGTGTGTGTGTAGGGTGTGCGTGTATGTGTGTTCTGATAGGAATCTTGTATAACCCAGAAAAAGAAGAAAAGTCATAAAAGAAATTACATAGCATATACTTTTTTGTAATTCTAATTCAAGGCAATGTGGATACATTTACTTGAAATATTAAAAGTAATATTGCCTCCAGACTCTTGCCCAGGACTTGCTCAACTGGAATAGTAAAAACAAAAAAAACATATCAGTTATTTCCTGTACCGATCAAAATATCACTTTCCTCTTATATCCAGGGAGTCAGACTATAAATCAGCATCTAAGGGAAGATTTTAGCCTTCCTGTTTATTCAGTCTTTCCCTCAAAATCCTAACTTCATGAAGTCTTATTCTTTTTCTTATCTAAAATTGTTATTTGTCTTGTATTATTCCTCTCCTCTCCCTCACTTCCTCGACCCTTCTTTCTTCTCTCTCTCTCTCGAAACACAGAACAACAACAACTAAAAGCCTCCCCAAGGTGCTGAGGGTTGCTGATCCATTGGCTGTGTCATTGGAGCTCCAATGAAGTTTTCCTAAAACAGGCTATGTTCTGTTCAGCTAGACTAAGATACCAACTCCGCGGAACATTGACCTGTCTGCCATCAAGTTCCAGCCTCAAAACCTAGTTTTTCTAAAACATATTTACAAGATGAATGAAAGGGCCAATAAAAGGGTAACCTGGGCCCATTCAAAGGAAGCTGAATACTTACATTCTCGCCATTCTCAAAGGTACCTCCCAGAGCAACCACAGAAGTCTGAGAACTAGAACAACAGAGCTGAAAAGGCAATCAGATTGAAATAAGGTGGGGGAGGGGTATTCTCTCTCCTTCCTCTCCCTTGTCCATCAACCCTTTCAATCCTGCCTTACTTTTTTCATTAAAAATGAAATTCTCCAAACCAACACGCTAGTCTAATCATGAAAACAACATCAGACAAGACCGAGGAACCTCCTATAAAATACCTTGCCAGTACTCCTCAAAACTGTCAAAATCATGAAAAATAAGAAAAGACTGAGAAAATGTCCAGACCAGAGATACCAACTAATGCACTGTTGTTTCCAAGGTGGTATCCTAGAAGAGAAAAAAGGATGATTGTAGGAAAACTAGTGAAATCCGAATAAAGTCTGGATTTATAGTAATGAACCAAGGGCTGGTTTCTTAGTTTTGTCAAATGTGTGATTGGAATGGAAAATGTTAACCTTAGGGAAACTGAGAGTACACAGGAATTTTGTACTTATGCTGCTAATTTTCTGCTAATCTAAGCTAATTCCAAAATAAGACTTTATAATATAATTTAAAAATAAAACTTTCATCTTAACTTCTTCCCCCTAATAGCAATAATACCCAAATATAAATAATATTTTATATTACACAATGTGTTCATCTCCAATCTACGTTACTTAATTTATACTCAGAGCGGTCACACACATCGCCAGGCTCGGTATTGTCATCTCTATTTTGACACTTGAGGCGACAGAAGGTTTGAGAGGTGGTGACTTGCCATATTTCACTGCGCTGGTTACAGTACAGACTGAGCTATTTTTACTAGGAGACTTTAAAAATACAGTGGCTCAAAGAACCCTTTTTAAAAAATTGAGGTATAATTGACATAAAATAATATTGTGCAAGTTTAAGGTGTACGTGTTGATTTAATACATTTATATATTGCAATATGATTATTACCATGGCAGCTAACACCAGAAAACCTTAATTACTGTATTTATTTCTCTCTCACATAACCTTCTAGACAGTGTGAAATTGTCTGAGGATCCAGGCTCCTTCTGTCTTGCTGTTCCCTTAGATGTTGCCCTTAGCAGGTGAACATAGGCTCACTAATACCACATCGGCATTCCAGCCCAGGGGAAAGAGGGCAGAAGGGAAGGGCAGACAGGCAACTTCTTATTAAGAACATCCTATGGAATTGGGCACATTATTTATACGTGCAGCCCACTGGCCAAAACTTAGTCATATGACTACACCTAACATAAAGGGGAATGTGTTCCAGCTGGGAAGCTGTACCTGAGGACTGACTCTAAAAGGAAGAAAAAAAAGAGGAAATTATGGGGACAAGTTGCCAAATCTGCCATGACACCAGGTTCCATTGAAGCAGAATGAAAATTTTAAACAAGGTTTCCCGATTTCAAGTTTGGCCTTATTTCTGGTACTCGTTCAATATACATTGGTACATTCAATTCATCTGTATGTAATGAATGGAAAACAAATAATGAATTCAGCTAGTTTTTGTTTTATCTTTTGATATCTTCTTTTGTACCTAAATTTACCACTTAATAGTCTTTTGCCTCTGGGTCACATCCCTCTGATGTTTATATATTTTGTGACCTCAATTTAAATGTGTGTGTATTTTCTGGAATGCATATCCAGAGTAGTACTATCTTTCACTTTTCTTTAAAAATGGAGAACGACTGAAGTATTAGATGACTGAAGAGAATTCAGCTGTTCTGTGCCACACAGCCTGTTTTGTGACAGTTGTGACCTTTGAAAAACTGCTTATCTGAACTTTTATCTCCAGGATCAAACCCAGATCCAGATTTTCTGGAACCTAAAGATTATATGTGATTCAAAGACCATCTTTAAGAAAAAATTACACAATTACTAATGCAAAATTAAGTAAGAAAGAGAGTACTTATTTATAGTGTAAAATGAGATAACCAAAAACAATTAAGTCAACAAATACCAAAAATATCACAAAATCCTAAATGATAAGGTATTTTTATGCTGCCTCACATACCAACACAATTACTTTCTCCCTACATACTTGGCTGCATACTCTGATAATCTTTTCAGAGGATGACAGTTTTGTATTTTTCTAAATTAATCAAAAAGAAAATATTTCTCTAACATGAGCTAATTGAAATTTGTTTTTCCTCTATTTGTAGTTAGGATCCATAAAAAAGGGAACCTCACACAAAAGTGTACTTCCTGTTTGTATTGCTGCTATTGGTTTTGCCTTACAAACACAGTGATTAGAATAAATTGTTTCGTGGGAGTCCCATCAAAAAAGGAAGAAAAATGACATGCTTATAATTATATGTGCTACATTATCAAGTATTTTCCTCATTCACCTCTACTTTGAGTAAGCTTCAAAAACAACTGAATTCTTTCTGCTTACAATTGTTTTGCAATTTTTATATTTTTACTGATTTTCATCAATTTTTAAAGATATTTTAGAGCCCTTTGAAGTTTACAACAAAATTGAGAGGAAGGCACAGAGATTTCTCATATACCTCCTGCCCCCCATATATGCACAACCTCCTCCGTTATCAACATCATTCACGAGAGCGGTACATTTTTACCCAGGATGAACCTAACTGACACATCATAATCATCCGAAGTCCTCAGTTTACATTATGGCTCACTTTTGGTGTTGTACATTCTCTAGGTTTGGATAAATGTATAATGACATGTATTCATCATTATAACATCATAAGGAGTATTTTCATTGCCCAGAAAATCATCTGTGCTGACTATTTACCTCCCACCTTTTCCCCACTTCTGGCAACCACTGATCTTTTTTAAAAATTATATTTTATTGATTATGCTATTACAGTTGTCCTAATTTTTCCCCCTTTACCCCCCTCACCCCACACCTCCCACTCCCTGAGGCAATCCCCATATCATTGTTAATGTCCATGGGTCATACATACAAATTTTTTGGCTACTACACTTCTTATACTGTATTTTACATCCCTTTGGCTATTCTGTAATTACTTATTGTACTTCTTAATCCCCTCAACTCTTTACCCATTTCCCCACAAACCCCTCCCATCTGGCAACCATCAAAACCCACTCTGTATCCATGAATCTGCCTCTATTCTTGCCTGCTTAGTTTGATTTTTAGATTCATTTGTTGAAAGGTATGTATTTATTGCCATTTTCTTGTTCACAGTTTTTATCTTCTTTTTCTTAAATAAGTCCCTTAAACATTTCATATAATAATGGTTGGGTGATGCTGAACTCATTTACTTTTTCCTTGTCTGGGAAGATCTTTATCTGCCCTCCAATTCTAAATGATATCTTTGCTGAGTAGAGCAATCTTGGCTGTAGGTCCCTGCTTTTCATGACTTTGAATATTTCTAGCCTGCAAAGTTTCATTTGAGAAATCAGCTGGTAGTCTTATGGGAACTCCCTTGTAGGTAACTAACTTCTTTTCTTGTGCTACTTTTAAGATTCTCTCTTCATCTTTAACCTTTGGCATTTTAATTATGATGTGTCTTGGAATGGGCCTCTTTGCATCCATCTTGTTTGGGACTCTGTGATTCCTGGACTTGCATGTCTATTTCCTTCAACAAATTAGGGAAGTTTTCTTTCTTTAGTTTTTCAAATAGATTTACAATTTCTTGCTCTTTCTCCTTCTGGCACCCCTATGATATAAATGTTGGAACATTTGAAGTTGTCCCATAGGTTGTTTACACTATCCTTGTTTTTTTGTATTCTTTTTTCTTCTTGTTGTTTTGTTTGGTTATTTTTGCTCTCTTATGTTCCAAATCATTTACTTGATTCTTGGCTTCATCCACTCTACTGTTGTTTCCCTGTAAATTATTATTTATTTCAATTAGTGTATCTTTTGTTTCTGACTGGGTCTTTTTTACGTTGTTGAGGACCTCACTAAGTTCCTTGAGCATCCTAATAACTCTGCATCTAATAAATCGGTTATTTCTGCTTTGTTTAGTTCTTTCTCTGGAATTTTGATCTGTATTTTCACTTGGGCCATGTTTCTTTGAATCCTCATTTTGACAGCCTCCCTGTGTTTGTTTCTATGTATCGGGTAGAGCTGTTATGACTCCTTGTCTTGGTAGCATGGCCTAATGTAGTAGGTGTTCTGTAGGGTCCAGTGGCACAGCGCCCCCTATCATCCAAGCTGGGTACTTAAGGCATGCCATTTGTGTGGACTGAGTACACTTTCCTCTTGTCTTTGAGCCTTGCTTGCTATTGTCAGGTCAATTGGAGGATTTACCCAGGCCAGTCAGCTGTAAGGTCTGACTATAACCACTGACCACCAGCCTCTGCCCTCTATGGAGGATCAGCTGTGTCCTGGGGACAGGGTGGTGGTATTCCAACGTGGTCTGTAGCATTCCAGAGTGTGTGCAGGCTCTGGGTCTTCCCGGGTAGTGCAGGCGAAGGTCAGTCTCCACCTGTGCTTTGCCCAGGGCCACCCTGCCTGGAATATGAAGCAATCTGAGATGTTGCTCCTTGAGCTGGGCTTGGAGATTCCCAGGCAAAGCCACGCTGTGAATCTAGGCTGGCTTCTGGTAGTGCCAGGCCTGGGGCCACTTAGCAAGAGGTATGGGGGCTAGGGGCTCAATAAGGTCTGTAGTTGCTTGTTTGAGAAGACTTAGGAAGTTGTGATGCATGAGCCAAGACCAGTCATTCACATGGAAAAGTCTCAAACTGTATTACTCAGGTGGATGGAGTGTCAAATATGTCACCCAATTGTCAGTTCTGTGGCTCTGTGTGAGGAGGGTTCAGAAAAGGGACAATGGACTTTCTGTCTGGGGAAAAGCTGTTCCCCAGCTCTTGCCCCAATGCCAGACCCTTCACTTCCTCCCTGTATGCCACTGGTGCCTTTCAAGCTGCTACCCTGGTGCTGGAGTTCAGAGTAAGTAAGTCTGCGTAGGTGAGTCCTTGTGTGGGTTCTTTAAGAAGAACTGCTTGGGACCCCAGAAGTTTCTTCCACCAACTGAATCCCCACTGGTTTTTGCAGCCAGAAATTATGGGGACTTATGTTCCTATCACTGGAATCCTGGGCTGGGAGGCCTGGTCTGGGGCTGGGACTCCTTGCTCCTGAGATATCCTCCTGAATATTTATCTACCACAGCCGGGTGAGGGACCAGCCCATCACACATCTGTGCCCCTCCTACCAGTTTGGATAGATGTGGTTTCTTTAATTTCGTAGTTGCAGACTTTCATTCAACTCAATTTCTGATGATTCTAAGTGATGGTTGTTTGATAATTTAGTTGTGATTTTGATGTGGTCGAGCGAGGAGATGAGCTATATTTACCTGTGCCGCCATCTTGACTGAAAGTCTACCACCACTGATCTTTTTTATTGTCTCCATAATTTTCCCTTTTCCAGAATGTCATATAGTTGAAACCATGGAGTATGTCGCCTTTTCAGATCGGTTTCTTTCACATAGTAATATGCATTTATGTTTCCTCCATTTATTTTCTTTGCTTATAATTTCCCCCAGACTAGCTTCTAAAACCCCTCATCTTAGGACTTCTTTCTTCTCTGTTGCCCACTGAGGCAGGAACCATTGGAACTGAGGTTGAGTCAGGGGAGAGGAACACCACAGGACACATCTGGGAAGCTACTCCTGCCCTAGAAGAGCTTCCAATAATCTAACAATATGTGGACTTGACCAAGAACTTTCTAAATCAGGGTCCCCAGCCTCTGGGCCACAGACCGATGCCACTGGTGGCCCATTAGGAACCGGAACGCACAGCAGGAGGTGAGCTTGAATATAAAGTCCTCGAATCATCTGGAAACCATCCCCCCTCACCGGTCCATGGAAAAAATGTCTTCCCCGAAAGGAGTCTCTGGTGCCAAAAAGGTTGGGGACCACTGTTCTAAATGTATTCCACCATACCCCATATAAATGCATCCTCACCTCGATTTCCCTCAGTCAGCTGCCAAAAATGCCCCCATGTCACTCGACATGAGGTGGAGCACAATGGCAGTGAAGTAAGTAGTCAGAAAGGAAAGGGACAGCAGTGATCTGGAGGTTGTGGTCCTTCTTGTAAAGGACACGGACATTTTGACCAAGTCGGCCCCTCCCACAGCCTTGGAAGGAGACTGTGCCGGTACAGCATCCTGAAGCTTAAGCTTACCTGCTTCTCAATAAATTGCCTCCTTTTCCTCCCATGTAAAATCGGGATGCTGTTGGCCTAGCTTGTAGAAAGGATTGAGTGGGGAAGATAGATGTCAACAGTTTGAAAATGAAAGGCTCCTGGGAAAGCAGATACATGTACACCTGATTCTGGGAACTTTGGGGATGGTGTGCCTCCAAACCTATCATTTTAGTGAATGTAAAAATAAGTGTTTTTCTGGTTTACTTCCATTTGTGTTTACTTCCTCTTCCTTTTATCCTCACTTTTACATTAATTCTGGTATCTCCTTCCCCCACCTAGCTTCCATATTTTTCTTTTTCCCATGTTTTCTTTCCTGTCCTTTTTGTTCCCTCCCTCCCCCAGCCCCTCTCCTCCCCCTCACCCCTAACTCCTGTTTTGTTTTGTTTTTGTCCACTTATGTAACCACAGAGCTACTCTCCTAATTTTCTCCAAGCTGCTTTCCATATCTTTAAAACCTGCCGATGCTGGGCTAGCCATCAATCTAGGAGAGACAGGCAGCTGCATGACGCCTCACTCTCCAGATGGGGTTTCAGGGTGACCCTGTCTGATCACCAGGTTCAACTTACGAAATACAGCCACTGATGACATTCATGGCGGGCAGACTCCCTGCACGACGTAGGGCAACAGCTTGACGGATGGGCCGGCAGTAATGGATCACTCCTTTCTCACCCTTAGTCCACAAATTTTGGTTCCTGGCTTTCTTCCAGCAGGGACTGAATTGTCCCAAAAATAAAGTAACAACACTCCTCTGGGAGTTGGGCTCTGGGCTTATCACCCCCTTACGGATAGCACCCTCATTATTCAGTAAAGCAAATTATTACTGACAATGTAAAGTTTCAGTCCATTTCAAGGTGTTTTTTTTTTTTTTACAACTCTATAATACATCACCTGTAGTTTGTATTGTGTTCACCACCCCCATTTCAGTGGCTTTTAAATTAAACAGACGGCCTGGCATATGTATCTGGATTCCTAGCACCATAAAGAATCTCTTCTAAAGTAAGGACAGAACATGGAATTAATGTAAAAGGCAAAATTTATATATAGAAGCTTAATAATCCTCCTTGACATCTATTTGTTCTTGTTTGGGAAATAACTATCATAGCTCACTGTGATATTAATCCTGAGTGCTTGCTTTTTATTTTTAAATTCATCATCCTTTTTAGTATTAGAAAATGAATCTAAAACCTGAATATGAAAAGAAAACTAAATGACTTTAATATGTTTGCTAACATTAGCTCATTAATCCTCATGGTGCTACTGTAGGATGTATGCAGCGCATTTTTATCTCCATTTTACAGAATGTGAAACTAAGTTATTTTAAGCTCTTTAACATATTTAAGATCACACTGTGGCTCAGTAATACAATCAGAAATAAAAGCCAGCTTTTCTAATAAGAGGGTTCTAACGATTAATCAGAAACACAGCAAGTCTGCTCTTTGACAACTAGAAATTTTATCTGAAGCTGAATGTTGATTTGAGCAGAAATAAAGTTGTCACAGCTGGTGATTTTATATCTTTAGGAGATTGTCAGCCCCAAATCTGTAACAAACATGTAGTCCTTGCTTTGATTTGGTACATCACAGCCACATCTACCAAAGAAATCTTATAAAGAGGATCTTATTCTCCCCCACTTACCCCATTTATAAAATTCAAAAGTTATTCCTATAGAAAACAGAATCAATAGAATCCAGTTGAAAAAGAAGTTGGAATGCAGTCAAACATCTTGGAAACTGAACTCAGTTACCTCTTAGGGCTTCTGGTTCCTGGTCTTGGAAACAACACTGCCAAATATGAATAATAGTAATGGCCACATCAAATGAAACAGATGTGGCAAAATTCACCCTTATTCCCCAGTGCTTAGCTGAGCCTAATAGGCAGGTATTCAATGCATAATTATTGACTATGAGGGGGGAGAATAATCAATGATATTCAAATGTGCCACTATCACTCTGCCCAACAGATTTCCATCTGTAGATGATCTCATTGTTCCTGAAGTATTTCAAATTTTTTCCACTACCTGACGCTTTTCCAACCAAGAGATATTTCTTCCACCTCCCTTTAACAGAAAGAACTTCCCATATCTATGAATATCAAGGTTTTATGTTTGTAACTGCCATCATGTCACTTTAATTGAATAGATAACCACTAATTCGTGGTTTTCCAACTTCTTTGAGCATAATAGTCACCTGGAGTGCATGTTAAACATAGATTCTTAGGCCTCCAGCAATTTTGATTCAGATGGGAAGGCAGGACCCAGCATTTAAACCGGAATCCCAGGGCATTTAGATACAGGTATTCCAAAGACTACACTTAGAGGAGGAAAAAGAAGCTCCTTATAACGGCCCTTATAATGACACAGCTCAGGGATCCCACTAGGCATATTTCAAAAGACCCCAGAGGCTTAGCTTGTGTATCTCCTGGGAAGTTCTCACTGCCACATTCAAGCGTGTTGGTATTCCCATGGGGAACAGGAGACTACCACCAGCCCTCCTGACCTAAGTATCCTGGAGTCTCCAATGTCAGCAGCCTTGTTCTGAGCACCGATCCCCCCTCCCCCCACGCCCTGGCTTCCAGTGGATAGAACCTCTTTCTCCCTAACAACTTACTGATGTGGAAGGATAGGGAATGAGATGGAAAGGACTGCATGCAAAAACTTGATGAGAATCTTAAACATGAATTGGGATGAGTACTCAGGATGCTGGGGACCTCATGGGGGAAGAGAAACACTAATCAAGACCGGTAAATACGGAGTGATTTTTTAGGGCACTTTAGTTCTCAGCCCAGGCTGCCTATTAATCATGTAAGGAGCTTTGAAAAAATATCGAGACCTTGGCAACTTCACAACCAATGGACTCAGGAGCTCTAAGGTGGAATGCAGACATCAGGGCATTTTAAAAGTTATCTGAGTGGTTCTAATGTGTGAACCACTGATCTAATAAGGCAGAGCTTGAAGATAACACATGCAATCTATATGTGTCAGAGCAAATGAGTTGAGATACAGATGGCTTTTAACAGAGTGATTTCAACCTGTGACTAAGAGGTCTAGCAAGAGAGGCCTAAGTAACCCAGGGAACAGGTTAAAGATGTGAGCCAGCTAATCTGAGAGAGTGACATCTAGGGGTTTGCCTTTGGAGGACCCGAGTAGTAAGCCAACATGTGCCAGGCTAGAGAAATTGATTTTATGAATGAATGAATCTATTATTATCGCCACTGTTTAAATAAGGAAACTGAGTCATGCAAAGGTAAAACTGCCTAAACCTCTTAATAGGACATTTGCTCAAAAGAAATAAATGTACATTAAATTAAACTGACTTTGATGCATACAATAGACTATCTTTGGTTGAATTTGTAGGAAATTGCCATTTTTGTATGTCAAAAAGAGTTGAATACAGGCAATTCCACATGGCTTACCCTAATACATTCCCATCTGATGTTACTGCTTGCATTTTTATACAGAAAGTCTAATTGTGTCTTGGCTTGGTATTCCACTGGAACCTTCTAAGGACTAATTCCAACATAACAGCATTGTCCTTATTCATATATCAACTTATGCCTTTCAGTTTTTCTCATATTAGCAATCAGTTCCACTTGGATAAAGAGTTTAAACCAAAAGAAGCAAAGTAAATGACTCTCCCTGACAACAAAATCAGATTAATAAACCTTTTATAGGGCAGTCAACCTTCGCATGAAAAATAGAGATGGACTGGCCAGTGTTTGGGCTTCTGTGAGCACAAGCACAAACCTTGCAGCAAAGAACCAGAAACCAAACCTGTGAGGTTAATCTCTAACTTCTTTAATAAAAGCAGGGAAAAAGAACAAATTTTCTCCCTCAGAATTTTCTGGGTATCAGAATATCCTAGAGAAAACAGTTGGCTTTAACATTGGTTTGGTAAGTAAAACTATGCCAAGGAAAGTTTAATTTGATTGTTATCCTATTAATTCCACGCATCATCACAGGGTACCCTTTATCACCAGATTGCTTTGAGTAAACGCCATGAGGCCAAGAACACCTCTGTCTTATTCAGCTCTTGATTATCAGCGCTTGGCCCAGTATGTGATATAAGGCAGAGGTCAATAAGTATGTGTTTATAGCAGCATGAATTGATATAGTCACAATACAATGGCTGGTTTTTTAATTGCAACTTGATAACTGGTTATGTGATAATGGACAAGTCATTTCAATTCTCTGGGCCTCCCTTTTCCTCATGAGTATAAGAGGAGATTGGGATAGATGGACTCCCTCTCCTCCTCTGTAATTCCAGGGCACAGAAGAGCATGTGATTGGGTTAGTCTTGTTTATAATGTGGCTAACATTTCTGCACTCTCCCTGATCCATGCATGAGTCCTCCTCATACTTACCCAAGAGCACACCAGAGAAGTGCAAGGATGCATAATTACAAAGAATTCTCAGGAGGCTTTTTGAGGTACCTGAGTTTCCCAGGTCATGTGAGATTTTACAATAGCAAGGTTCAAAAGAACAAAGTCTCAGTTACAGTATTTGTGTGTCTGATTCAATTTAGGAATTATTCTCGGTTATTTTTTCCTTTTATTTGGTCCATATTTTCACTTCAGTTCAATGAAGATTCTATTCTCATTTAAAAACAATTGAGAATTTTCCATAAAAAGCCTGTTTCTCCCCGTGGAAGGAGACCAGATAACGGCATCTTCTCAGCAAGGTCATGCTTTTGAAGCTCTCTGTCACTGTGGAGAGTTATAGCCCCCAAAGGGCAAATGGCTTCTGTCCTAGGACATAATCCTCCTTCTACAAGGTTATAGGTTGGATCAAAAGGACTGTAACCAGCCCTGGCTGCTGTGGCTCAGTGGATTGAGCATCGGCCTGCGAGCCAAGTGTCGCTGGTTTGATTCCCAGTCAGGGCACATTACTAGGTTGCATGCCAGGTCCCCAGTTGGGGGCATGAGTTAGAGGCAACCACACAGTGATATTTCTCTCCCTCTCTTTCTCCTTTCCCCTCTCTCTAAAAATAAATTAAATAAACAAACAAATAATTAAAAAAAAAAAAAAAAAGGACTGTAACCTAAGGAAGAGGGAAAAAAGGAAGGGGCAGAAAACAGAGAAAAAGCCCAGGCACTCTCCACATCTACTCATCTAATAGAAAAATATCCCTGAGCTCCATGTGTTTATCCTTATTCATATCTAAAATACATACTTGGTTTTCTGGAAAACTCAACCAAAAATATGAATATAGCTGAAATTGAGGTGGCAACAATGATGAGAGGAGTCTGTGTCAACTTTGGAAGTTCTGGGAGTGACCAGGTGAAGCCACACCAGGCACATGCCAGTTACACTGCCCCCATTAGGGGAACCTCAGCATGGCAACCACACAAACAAGGGAAATGGCTCTGAATGCTTCCTGAGGGTAAGCCATGTTCTTTATTCCACGTAGCTGTATGCTGGCAAATTGCCCCTGTGAGGGACAAACGAGGGCTGCTTTGTAGCCTTTTCTGAGGTCTGTGGTATAAATACTACTGTCTTGTCTGACTTCAAGCTATTGACTGTTTAACAGCAGGGCTCACAAAATTGCAAATATTTCAGTCAGCTCTTGGGGACTAGTAGGAGGCTTCCAGCACACCACTGCCTGTGAGCGTACTGCCCTGCTCAGACAAGTGTGGACCAGTGTGAGCACCAAACTCACTGGCACCAAACTGGGCAGGGTTAGGCTTGTTGTGGCATGAGAATCAGAAAAAAATAATAGCAACTAAACAAAGCAATCAAATCCTCTCTGGGTGAAATTGAATGCAAAGTATATAGAGCATATGAGCATCAGACACCAGGGAGTAGGAGCTAAGAGGGCAGATGCAGTGATGCCATAGGGACCAGAAAATGGTAGCAACTATGAGCTAACAGGTGGAAATGAGAGGTAACTGAGTGGTGGCAAGAACGGAAACTGAAAGCCACTCTAAGCCATATGGGGACAGGAAGAGTATGTGAGCTGTCTTAGTGGTGAGGCCATGCAGGAGAGAGCAATAAACTCACCCGGTTGGCAACAGTGACGAGGGCTGAATTGAAAGAGCTGCATTTAACCACAGAACAAACTGTAGTGCTCTGCTGTCTGAATGGACTGCCTATCCAGCTGGGATCCTCATCTTCACATATATCTTTACGACCAGCCCCTGTTATTTGACATAATCGGAGGGAATTTCTGTTGCTTGCAAAGACACAAGTTTATTAACCCCAAGTCACCATTTGAGTCGAACAGCCAAAGGAAGAAACAAACGCCGTGTGTGTGCAAAGGTTGTGGACATTCTCAGAAGCAATCTGGAATAGAAGCAGCAGAATCCCTGTGACAATAAATGAGAGACAAAGCAATTTTCTTCTGAGGTTCTAAATCCATCAGGGCAGCAATGATTGTCACTCCTTTACTCTGCTAGTGACGGGTAAAACTGTTAAGGACTTGGGTACCACTCATTTATTGTTTCAACAAATATTTAATGAGTGTCTATTATGACAGCCCCACACTGTGTTGGGCTCTGAGGATATAATGGTAATCAGACAAAGACCCTCCTTTGTGGAGTCTATAGTCTAGTCAGGGATATAAATATTTGATCAAACAATGTCCTGAGGAAACATAGAATTCAACTGTGGTTCCATGAGACTTTCTAGTGGGCTTGAAGAGATTGGGCTTAGTTGCGGATATTGGAAAAGAATTCCGAGTGGCGGTAATAAATTGAGATCCGAACAATGCATTCAAATGAAGAGCAGAGGAAAAAGTGTATGAAGGAAAAGCAGGAACAGCATGTGCAAAGGCATATGTAAAGAGAGTATGGGGACAGACAGGCCTTTGGGTTCAAAGCAGAGCCCTGGACCAGCAGTGCTGGCATCACCTGGGCACTGGTGGGAAACACAGAATCTCAGGCCCCGTCCCAGATCTACTTAAGTGAAACTGCATTTTAACAAGGTTTCCAAGCAACTTGCACACATTTGAAAATCTCAGAGACTAAAAGAAAACCAGTGTGGCTGGACCTAATTAAGTGAGGTGTGGGACATGGTGTGGGTCGAAGCCAGACAGTCAGGGAGAGCTCCACATCCAGAGCTTCACATCATGGGCCATGGTTAGGAATTGGGTTCCATTCCACAAGTATTGAGGAGTCGTGAAGCCGTGAGTGTGTGTGCCCGTGTGTGTGTTGGGGGATATAGGAGGGAATCTAGCTGTAATGTAGAAACTTTGGACGAGAGTAGAATGTGATTTGTGATTAAAAGGTGATTATAATGGTTGAAGAAGAGAATGTGGGGGTTTGGGATCAGAAGATGGAGGTGGAGTGGGAAAAATATTCAGGAAGAAAAATCAACAGGACATAATGATGGCTTGGGTTTGGGGGTTGTGGTAAAACACAGGCTACTTTCAGACGTACACAAATGATTTTCATGGTCTTGGCTGACTGCTGCTGTCATAGTCATAGAGCTAACAGTTATGTCCAGCAGGTGCCTTATATTTGTTGACTAAATGAATGGTTGTTGGAAAGTTCAAGGTATAGTTCTAGGGAAAAGGTCGTGAGTTTGGCTTTAGAATTTTTGTTGGGGATGGTTGTGGGTTGAATTGTATCTCCTAAAATGATATGATGAAGTCATAATTCCCATACCTGTAAATATAACCTTGTTTGAAAATAGGGTCTTTGCATATATAATCAAGTTAAGATGAGGTCTTACTGAATTAGGGTGGGCACTCGATCTAATGACTGGTGTCCTTGTAAGGAGAGATGAGAGACACATAGACGCACACACTAGGGGAAGACCTCATTGAAGATGAAATCAGAAATCAAAGTGATGTGTCTACTAGTCATGAAAGCTGATTGCCAGAAACCACCAGAGATAAAAGAGAGGTTGGCATGGATCAGATTCTCCCTCAGAGCTTCCAGAAAGATCCAACCCTCCTAACACCTTGATTTTAGACTTCTAGCCTCCAGAATTGTAAAAGAATGAATTTCTTTTGCATTATGCCTTCCAGTTTGTGGTATTTTGTTATGGCAGACCTAAAAAAACTAACACAAGAATGCCTTCCCAATATGCAAGAAGAAATGTTTATGTGCTTCAAAATTTAGATCTGAAACTGAGCTATTACCCTAATGAGGGCTCTTAGTTAGAACCTGCTATTATTAAGATAAACATCTTTGATGATATCCCTCTTAACTGTTGTGCCCTGGGAAATCTGGGTATCTGCTTTTGTTGTAAAGAACATTTTGTGCAATCCCAACCACCCCTTCTTAGAGTTTGGAAAAAAACAGATACAAATGAAAAGGAAATGCTAAAAAAGGAAACGAAACAAGATAGGGCAGAAAGCACTAAGAAAGTTGTTCTCCAGGAGTGCTCCAACTCCTGCTTTAAGAGACAGAGATGCTTTCCTTATGTTTGAGATTGACGTGTTGTTTAGCTACCTTGGTGCGGTACAGTAGCTGTTCAAAAGTCTCGTGGAGATTTTCTCTAGTTCAGTGATCACTTTTTAAGAAGTGCTGGGAGATAACCTTTCTGGGCCTTTCCTGGGATGTAAACATCATTTTCAATTCCCTGTAAGACTCTAAAGGTCGTCCTCATTTATCACGGGTCAGTCTACTTCCCAGGTATCAGAGATCAAACGATTACAATAGGCGTATGTTTTATGCTGTTTTATATCCATTACAGCCTCCAGTGTAACTGGGCCTTGAGCCCAGAAAAGAGTAGGAACTCGAACTCCTGCCTGGGTTTCTCTGGATTTTTGTGTGACAGACAGCCCACTCCTCATCCAGAGCTGGCCAAGAGAAATTGCCCTGGGCTGCTCCTAAAGAATATTTGGCCTTTGGCAGGAGGATTAATTAATATGAGCCACTAGAGGACAAGGAACAACACAGACGCTTCACATACAGATAGGTTCAGATGACTTGTGCTTTCGGAGTTCACATCTGGTCCAGTTGTCTAGGACTTGAAACCATGTCTTCAGGGACCCAATGCATGGGTGGTGCTAAGGGTTCCAGGTTAGTCCCCCTAATGCAGCCAAACTCACGTCAGACAACCACACCTGATCAATGATGACTGCATGAAACTGTCCAGAGCTCCCTCTTGGAATTCCTAGAGCATACAGACTTGATGGCCAGATCAAAAAGGCCTCTCACTACCCTCCTCTGCCCCATTCTACCCCTACCCACCTGCTGTATAATCAGAAGTAAATACTTCCACAGCTCTAAACCAAATCAAACAACGATCCTCTAAGCAATACACAGAAATAGGCTTGTGCAGTCAACAACTGCCGGTGGTCAGGGGGGTCTCTGGGCAGACCCTTCCTGTTGATCTTACTTCCCTCCTGGGCTCTTTTACTGCCAGCTGCTTAACTAAACCTCTGTGTTACATGGATCCCCCCTGCATAGGCATAAACCGAAACTTTGTTTTCCCCTTCCCCTGGTCAAAGCAAAGGCAGATGGATAATTCTAATAGAGAAATTTAACAAAAACAAAAATAAAAGAAAGTATAAAAGCATGAATGAATTCTCAATTTACATGTCATTGCACAAGTGGTCCGTGGATTGGGGAACGAACTGATATTAATACCACTTGGCTAACACACAGCGAAGGTGGTGCTCCTGCTCTCTTCTTTCCCTGACTGGGGACGGTGAAACTGGTCTCCTTTCCCCAAATAGTCCGCTGAAGCCACGCTAGTCATGAATCCGTTACCACTGAATCCATGTTAGCCATGAACTGGCTCATGCAGGCTCACTAAAGCAAGACTGTCAGGTGGACTGGAGTGCTCAGACGGGAGGAGTAAATAATTTAAGAGTTTGTGATCTCTGATAAGAAGTGTTCAGTGTCAACAAGACAATTAAGAGGGTGGTGTAAATTTTGGGAGTTGGAAGCCAACCCCAGCGATTGGGCTGAGTTTCTACCTTCCTTCCTGCCCTCTTTATAGGTGCCTGGGGCTGTGTAGTCAGCTGCCTTGTCTCTTTACCTCTGGGGTGGGAGGGCAAAGGAAGGGAGGAGCTCAAGCAGGCTCACACTTGCTCAGCAGGTGGTGACAGCCTGGCTCCCAACCTTCTAGATACTCTAGGCCTTTTCTAGGGAGCAGATGAAGTGCCCGCAGACTCCTTAGCCAGGAGCAGTAGTGTTGTCTTCGAAAACTGCATGGTTGCAGCTCCTCAGCTCAACTGATCTGCTGGGGGCCAGGGATGCACACCAGGAGGGAACTGAGAGTACAAAGATAGTAACAACAGTGTAGCAAAAACAAATGCAGTTAGCTCCTCCCTACCTATTTCCCATGCACAGCGTCCACCAAGATTAAAAAGGAATAATTGCCACAGAAGAGGGAGAGGGAGACAATGGGGTGGGGGTGGGGGAGAAAAGGGAGGAAGAGAAGGAGGAGGAGAAGAGGAAAGGAGAGGAGGAAGGAGGATAAAGGCGAGGGAGGCAGAATACTGTAAAGTGACTGACGAGGAGAAAGATGAGGATTTGAGAGCTCATGTTGAACCCCCAGCTGGCTTCCCCAGCCCCTGGATCTCCTGCTCCTTGCAGACTAGGTCTCTGATGATCGTCTTCCAGTGCAAGATCTAGTCTGACCCTATTCTACAGCCAGCAAAGGAGGTTACTTAACCCTAACCCTAACCCTCCCTCCTGGTATGTCTCAGAATTAATTCAGACTCCTCACACAGGGCCTGCTGAGCAAGCAAGAGGAGCAGTACCCCACGGTTGCCCACTGGCTAAGGTTCTTTGACTACTAAATAAGCCCTAGGCTTGGAATCATTTGTTTTCCTACCAAATATTTGGATCCAGCTGTGGGTTTCTGCCTGACTCCTCATTTCTGACTGTTTTCATAATACTCCATGTTCACTTCAGCAGTATTCACAATAGCTAAGAGGTAGAGGCAACCTAACTGTCCCCTGACCAACTAGAGGTGTTACAGAAACAGGGGAGTCCAAAAACAAACCCCAGAGTTTGCGGCTGGGAGATAGAGAGCAGGAAGCAGCTTTCAGGATGCCCTTGCATGCCTGGAGCTAGTGGCTGGATACATTGTTGCAAAGATCCACTTTACTTCCAAGACTCAGGAAGATGGGAGGGATCTTGGGCTGTGGGCTGGTAGGAAGAAGCAGACAGAGCCTACGTAGGGTTCTGTGAATGGTCAGAACTCTTTGCAACACCCACTGCGTGAGAGGACGCAGGGAGAGAGAGGAGGCAGGGAGGAAGAGGGAAGGAGCTGCGGACATTTTGGGCTGGCTCTGGCTCTTGGAGGCTCTCTCTCTCAGGCTCTCTCTGGCCCTCATGCCCTCACTCTCTGGCTCTTGTGGGCTCCCTCCATCTGGCTTGGAGAAGGGATCTCCAGGCTGCTTTAAGAAGAGGCTCTTGCCAGGCTGCTTTGAGAAGGAGAGGCAATCCATGCGGTTTGCAGGAAGAAGGCAGTTTACAAGGAGGCTGAGAATCCAGGCGGTTCTGCATTGAGAGCTGGAGGGCACCACAGCACAGAAAGGGCCTCCCCAATCAGAACTGAGTGATTGGCAGCTACTGGTAAAGCTGAACTGTGCCTAGGAAGTAGGGAAACAGTGTTTCTGACTTTCCTAAGACTGGCCAGGTCTGGGAGGGGGAGGGAGGACTATGTGTAAATAAACAATCCTTTTTCTTTTCAGCAAACTCTGGTATTCAGAGTTATGATTCTGGCGGCGGGCAATCGGGCCCCTAACTAAACAGCCCGTGGGTTCTGTTTCAATCGGAGCAGCCCAGGGGTTCTGTTACAGAGGGGATGAAGAAACTGTCATTATATATGTGTATCATATTTCTAAATGACTATTATTCAGCCTTACAAAACAGGAAGGAAATCCTGTCATACACGACAATAATGGTCGGCGGCGGCGGCAGCCGTCCGTCTCGAGAGACGATGGTGTAGCTTCTTAAGAGTCTATCTGCACCGCCGAGAATGGCTGTGCAGTCCGACTCGGGAGTGACACGGTATCTGTCTCCTCCCGTGTTGAATCGACATCTTGCGATGACGCTGGAGTGTCCTCTCCAGTGAAGCTGAAGCTACAGAGCCTGGGCAGGGTGATATGGAGGGTCTGCTGTTGCCCATGCAGCAGACCCCCCCTCTCTTCGCAGCTGAAGGGTCCAAGGGAAAGACGGAGTCAATACAGCTTGGCTTCAGGTGCGCCGCAGGAGTTGCCGGTGTTGACTACAACGTCAAACCGCCTTAGGGACTCCGGCTCCGGATTTTCTGTCGGGGTTTACTCCCTTAGCCTTTCCCGGGAAGAGGTATGCCGCAAGGCAGCGGAGGTTTTTTGGAGTCAGAGTTTTCCTTCTCTGATGTGCCCTGACTGGAAGATCGAACCAGCGACACTTAGCTCGCAGGCCGACGCTCAATCCACTGAGCCAAACCAGCCAGGCAAGACAATAATGGTGAACCTGAGGATATTATGCTAAGTGAAATAAGCCAGTCACAAAAGGACAAATACTGCATGATTCCACTTATATGAGACATCTAAAGCAGTCAAACTCACAGAAACAGAAATCTGAATGTGCATACTGAGGGGAGTGGGATGAATAGTTGTTCAATGAGTAGAGTTTTAATTTTACAGGATGAAAAATCTCTGGATATCTGTTGTAGAATAATAGGCATGTAGTTAGCAGTACTGATTTATACCCTTAAAAATGGTTAAGACAGTGTAAACAATAGCACAAATGGAACCACTTTAAAGTGCAACCGAAGCTGCCGTGCCAGAGAAACTGCTCATGTCTTATGTCTCAAATCTTTGGAAAGTTAAAATAGGGCAAAATAATATTTGGACTGGGGCTAGGGCAACATTGTGTCCCAAAAAACTATTTGCAAAGATAACAACAAAGCAGTTATTATGACTACTAACTGATGAATACTGGACTGAAAATTGAAAACATTGCTTAGAATGATGTTACCCTCACCAATAGAAATGCTTTCCTTCTACTGATGTAATTCTTCTCCTTCTAATAAATACCCCTTGCCTGTGTTTCTTAATCAGGACATTATTTGGGTTTCTGCTTGAACCAATGCTTCCCAAATAGCTATTCTTACCGATTCCATAAAGGTGTCTTGCTTTTCACTTTGAAAGGCCCTTTTGTTTTTAGGTTAACAAAGGTAAATTTTATGTGTTTACCACAATTTTTAAAAAATGGGAAACAACCCGTGCACCCAACCATGGATGAATGGATAAACAAATCATGGTATATTCATTTAAGGGAATCCTATTAGGCCATAAATAGGAACGGAATACTGATACATATACCACAACCTAGATGGACCTTGAAGCCACTATGTTAAGTAAAAGAAGCCAGACCTGAAAGGTCACATAGTATATGAGTCCATCTGTAGGAAATACCCATAATAGTTTAATCCACAGAAACAGAAAGCGGATTAATGTTTGCTAGGGGATGGTGGGAAAAGGAGATTGGAGGGTATGGGGTTTCCTTTTGGGGTGATGAAAATATTTCACAACTGGATACAGGTAATTTTTACACAACATTATGAATGTTCTAAATGCCACTGAATTGTTCACTTTAGAATAGATAATTTCATGTTATGTGAATTTCACCTCAATAAAAAAATTAAAATGTTTTTTAAAGAAATACACACACATACGTGCACGCAGAGCTCTTGAACCAACAACTCACTATCTAACTAGATTAAATAAGACAATTGGGATCATCCATTATAAATCCCCTCAGTTTTAAATTTTATCACCTTGCATGCAAACGTGTGGACATCTATACTTTTACTCCCTTATTTCATGCTAAGAGAAGGAGGTTTCCTTTCCATTTAAAGATAATTCATCCAAACTCCTCTATTCTTTCTTCCAAGCTCTCACCCTTTCGACTTTTTCTTTTCTCTTAAATATTCCATCTCTTCTTTTCTATCCTTTTCTTCCCACCTTAAAACATATTCTACTAAACTTGTAACTTGCCTCTTTCCATTCTCTGCCAAGTTTCTCAAATAGAGGTGACTTAACTTTCTGCCCCAGTTTGTCTCCATATCAAATCTAATGAACATATTTGCCTTCATTGTAAAAACAATTCCTTTCATTTCTTTCCACATTTCTTTTGTTTATGTTATCTTACCCACTCTGAAAATATTCTTGTTCTCAGGGGCCCATTCTAAGCCCACTCTTGCAGCACATTCTCTGTGTAATCTCAGCCACCTTTGTGGTTTTAACCACTATGTATATGATGGCGGCAAGTCTCTAATCTATACCTCGGACTGGGAGATTTCTCTCAGATCATCAGACACATATATTCAATATCTTACTCAACATTTCCACCTGGATGCTCCATGGCATCCTCAGATTTGGCGTGTCTAAAATAACTCACCAACTTTCATACAAAACTTCCTTCTTCTGCAGCAGCCACTCAATTAGCTAAGTCACTTGGCCACTCTTTTACTAGACTCTGGCCACACCATGTCTCTTTCTGTTCCTCAAACATCCAAGCTCATTCATTTCTCCAGGTTGTGCCACCAGAGACTTCCTCTTCGTGGAAAGGTTTTCTGCCAGCTCTTGGTATGCCTGGCTCTTTCCTCATATCTACATTCCGACACAAGAGCCATCTCTGAAAGCCCTAATTCTGCCCCACCACCCTCAGCAAGCAGACCGTCCTGGACACATCATTACTTTTATTTGAGTCATGGAACTATTTGAATCATCTGATTTGTATATTTCCTTATTTTCTGACTCCTTTCATAGGAAGAACACTTATCATTTTGGAAATAATTATATTTAAATTATTTTGACCCATCTCCCCTATTAGATTGTATATTTTATGAGAGCTAGAATCTTGTATATATATATTCTTATATCGCCAACTCAAGTCACCCTTCTGCCTTCTGGCAGGTCATGGATTCCTCCATTACCCATCTGGCCTAAAATTGTCGATATTCTTAGTATGCTTTATGCCTGGTCTTCTTTGAAATATGACAAAGAAAGAGAAAAAGATGAAAACCTCCATTCACCTTCTAAGAAGAGCCTGGAGCTCCTAGTTTCTGAGTGGTATTAAAAGTATCTTGGCCCTTACAAAAGTAGCAGCACGTCCACATAAATGCTTCATGATTCACCATTATCTGGCACCTTCTGTGTATTATATTAAGGATTGTTTGGGTTACCCTGGTGACTTTAGAACTATCTCTGGTCTACAAGAGCTAATATTTGTATCAGAGAAAACATACAAGCAACTGTAACTGTGACAATAAAATATCTTAGATTATCTGAGATGATTCTGATTGTTGGATCATGTGTCCTGGTTTGTAATTCAGATTACCTTGCCCTTATAACTATACCTTAACATGGTAAATACTAATGGTATGAACAACGTTCTTTGGGAGCATAAAAGAAGCAATTAATTCTACTGGTAAGATCAGCGAAAACTTCACAATGAATCAGATGGATCTTGATGTAACTATAGGATATTGCAACTGAATATGAGGGGGACAGAAAGCTATGAGTAAATGTACAGAAGTGAGTGGGATCAACAAGAACTAGGGAAGAAAATTAAGAACTACAAATTGGTAGTTACAAAATAGTCACAGGGATGTAGAGTACAGTATAGGGAATATAGTCAATAACACTGTAATAACTATGTATGGTGCCAGGCAGGTACTGAAAGTATCAAGGGGAACACTGTATAAAGTATATGATTGTCTAACCACTGTCTAAACTGTACACCTGAAATCCATACAAAATAATATTGAAAGTAAACTGTAACTGAAAAATGAAAAATAAAAAAATAAAACAAAACAAAAATACTAGCAAATCAAATACAACAATATATTAAAATGATAATACATCATAATCAAGGAGGGTTCATTCCAGGGGCACAAGGATGGTTCAACATACTCAAATCTATCAAAGTGATACACAATATTAACAAAAAAATGAAGAACAAAAATAATATGATTATATTTTAAAAAGAACTAAGGAAGAGAGAGAGAAAAAAACCAGCAAAGTGTATGACTATGGAAGGGAGCTTTGTTGTTGACAGTCTTGAATGCCATGGTGAGGATTGTAGATTTCTCGCCTCTAATACACTGGATCTCCACAACTGTGCTGAACTGGGTACAGAAAAATTACCTAAAAAACTTGTTTAAAATACATATTTCTGGGGGGGGGGGTCAGACCTGGATAATATGATTTCAAACCATTTGTAATGGATCCTTGGAACCTTCCTGAGAAATTCAGATGATGAGCTCAGGTTGGGAGTCATGACTGTAGAGAATGGAGGAAGCCCTTCTTAGTGTTGCTCTTCTTAGCGTTGATCTAAAACTGGTCTACCCAGCCTCAGAGAGTTTCCGAAAAGGACAGGAAGTATGATAGTTTGGTTAACTCATACCCATCGGAGAGTGGGCTCTGGGTTATTCCTGCTGTTATTACCCCTTGTCCAGTGGGCTTGGGCACTCAATGTCCACTAGACCTCCAGCCTTCTCCCACCCTCCCCATGTGCCCAGTGCATACAGCTGGGCTTCTGTTTCGATGTCCTCGTCAGCAATCCAGTTTCTCTATAGACTTGCAGCTTCTGGCAGATTCCAAGTTACTACGTTGGGGTGTGCAATCCTGCAACTCCATTCTCTGTAGGGCTGGATCCTGACTGTTATGAAAGTCTCACTTCAAAGCAAAGAGAACCCCAGAGGTACTAGTCCTCACCAGCTGCATCAAAGTTGTGGCAACCAACATTTTTCAGCAGGAGGATGACATAATCTGGTCTATGTTCCAGGAGGATGAATTCAAAAAATAGGGGGAAATGCAGGAAAACTTAGAAGTTTGTTGCAGTAGTTTTGTGGGAGAGACAATGAAGAATTCTGCAAAAACTGACAGAGAAAACAGAGAGGAGGGGACTGAGACTTGGTTACAGATTAGAGATGAGGAAAACAAAATCAACGATGATACCAAGGCTTCTAGCTTTCTAAAGTGATATTTTAGCTGGATTAGCTCTTTGCTCCTATATCCCTTCCTACCTATTTTTAAATCTCATTCAAAGTTTTCATTGCATGAGGAAGCACCATTACTAAATGATGTCACAGTGTGTCACAGCCCATTTGTAGAAAGCACTGTAAGCACACGCATTGAAAGCCTTTCTCCTGGTTGAACTAATTTTCTCCACCACAAATATCGAAAGTTACTGGAAATGTACAAAATGATCATGTTCAACCACCAAAAGTAATGCTATTATCTGGCCCTCAAAGTAATCCCTTGAAGTGTTATATTACAAAAATAAAAAGTATTCATAGTTGACCTTAGAGACGAAACTCTTTTTGCATTCGAGACTGCTAACCTGAAAATTTAAAAAATGAGTGGCCACTTGTTCCCCCTCCCCAACCCCCACAGGAGTATTTTAGCTTTACTTAACAGTTTACTTATGATTAATCTGAACAAATGCGCTGCTCACTTCGGCAGCACGTATACTAATTTGAACAGATGTGCACTGCTATAGTATTTGGCTCGAAGAAGATCTTTTTGGTAAACATAATGCTGCCCTGTCTTGTTTTTGAAATGTTTATTTTTACAGAGATTCTCAGAGATGTTCATAGCTTTAAGGGAACAAGTTAAACTATAGATTTACTTTTGAACTCTAGAGATGTCATTCAATTTATAGCATCCTAAAAAACATTCTAATATTCAAATGCTGTCCAATCACCATATCTGGATTCCTTGAAAGATTACAGCTACCTCCTTTATTCTGCTTAAATTTGCTAAGTAGAACCAATAGTGAAATTAAGCAATAAACCTGCCAATGTAGTATTCTTCATTCACAATTTGGCTAACACCCAACTCTAAATTAGAATACAACAGAATCTCCTGGTTCACTCACAAAGAAACTTGACTCAAATGCAGAGTCCACAGACTCCGGAAATGCAAATCTGCCTTCCTGACTGGCCAGCCACAACCACGGGAGAAGCCACCATTGGCTTGTAAATTAAAGCAACTCTTGCTTTTGCCGGAATTTTCTTCTTCCTGGCTTTCTTCTTTCAACAAAATAATGAAATGATTGCCAAGCTCCACTTCCGTTCCACAAATACTTCCTTACTGCATAGAGAACTTTAAACACAAGCACTGTGGAATGATTTTTCTCCTTGATGAGTTTGTTTCAGCCTTGTGTGTTCAGGAAGGAGAAACAACCCCTCTTCCTAAAGAGCCAATGAATAATTGCTTACAAGGAAGAAGAACATTCCTGGCCAGAGGAAGAGAGTTCCCGGCTCCCTTCTTGGCACCATGTTCTTGCCAAGTAACAATTGGTAAGTTGCCTTGTGATTTTCTTTCTTTCCTTCTTTCTTTTTGTCTTGTGATTTTCCATGCTCCAGATTCAGAGAAAGTGATGTTCTTCTTTGTTCAGATAAACCGGAGAAAAGAGAAAAAAATAAATAAAGGAGCAGCAGGTGTGGCCTGATTCACTGCCACCTGAATTTCCACCAGAGATGCAACACCCTCCTACACCTGCATGTAAGAACAAAGCTCAACTCCATCAGGAATTTGGAAGCGAAAGCCAAGTTACCCACAGAGTTTGAAATTGCCGTAAGCCAAGTAGCAAAGAAAGCACAGGCTAGAACATGATGGGACATCTGAGGCCCTGGCATCACCCTTCTGTTGTATCTCCCCAGCTGGTGTGTGAGATAGAGAAGACACGACCTGAGCCCAGAGTTCTCAGGAAATTTGAGAAGAAAAGCTTCTCTGGAGCAAAACTGAACTTACGCATCTTCTTCTCAAAAACGTTCTCACTTTTAGTAAAATTCTATGTACTGGTGAGTGGAGCAAATTCAGCTCTATTATCCTCACGAGGACAGGGGAGAGAGGGTATAAAAAAGCTGTTGAACATAACCTTCTAGGCCTCCGAGGGAGCTAATCTTGCCCAAAATGCCTGTCACCAAACCAAAACTTGGGTGATTTTCGTGTCCCCAACCCTCAAACGCCAAGCCAACTCTGGGCCTTTTGACCTCAAACAAGGCTGGCTAGGTGGCCCCGGCCAATCAGATATTTTCTGTTTGTCTCTTAAAAGCTTCCTGACTTCCGCCCTATTTTGCAGTTCTCTGAAAGGAGTCTGTCTGCTTCCTGAAGTGCTACATAAGTTTGATTGTAGCACCTAAATTGTCTTCTTTAATCATTTTTTCACAGAGCCAGAAGCATTCACACTTCAAGTCTGACAAAGCCACATCACATGTAGAGTCCATCCTGCAGAAGTGAATGTTGACTCCACGTCACCAGTACTGTAGATGTCGCTTGGAAATGGTACATCACTAGCTCAAAGACAAATGACTTACGTGAGGCAGAGCCTGAATTTGAACCCAGTGCGGCCAGACTTCAAACCCCAGGGTTGTCCTTTGTCCCCAGTGGTTCCCAATCACTAGCCCCTGGGCTGATGCTAACCTGGCCACTCCCAACACCCACTGGGCAGTGTTATCAAAGCACCTGGGCCACGGGCTCCCCTAATCCAATAGGTCTGGAATGAAACCTGAGAAACTGTGGGTTTTTTTTTTTTTTTTTTTTTTTAATCACCTTGATATTTTTCTACAGCCAGACTTGGTAACCACCATAGCACTTACTCCTCAGGGTTTTTTGGTTTGTTTGTTTTTTACCATCAATTAATTCATTGATTTCATGGAAATCAACTTGCTCATCTTGCAGATCAAAGAAAGAATCATGAATCTACCACTCTTAAGAAATGAATCTGATCTTTCTATGAACAGTAAAATATATTTTCCAAATACTTGACATTCCACTGTGCCTTAAGTTGGGACTTGAGATGGGGTGTGCCTTAATGTTCAGAAAATTAGAGTGCATCCTTGGGGTTAATCCATCCCCCACAATTGTTTTGTTGCAAAACTCCACAGTTTCCTTCAGGGTTAAAATTTTTTCTTGTTTCTTGGTGTTTAAGAATGCCAAGGCTATGGATGCTCAGGGCAAATGTCCCATCTCTTAGACAGTTTTGATTTATTGCACCCTCTGGGCTTTACTTATTTTAGATGTGAGGCTATGCATCTGTTTCAATCAATTTTCTAAAATACACATTTTCCTAAGACAGTTTTTCTCTTGGCTCCTTGCTAAGGACTCTGTTGAGCATCTCTCTTGAGACCTGAGGTGAAGCTTTTTATATCCTATGCTCTCCAGTTAGAGGTTCTTTGTGTGCCCCTGTGTCCAGGTCTCCAAAGATTTTTTTTTCCTTCTCACTTACCCCTTTGCTGTGAAAGGTCCACAGCTAGACTAAACCAGGGTTCAGCCAACTCCAGTGCTGGGGCCAAACCTAGCCTGACACCAGTTTTTGTAAATAACATTTTACTGGAACATAGTCAGGCTCATTCATTTGCTTGTCTGTGGCTGCTTTCATGCTACAGTGGCAAAACTGAGTAGCCAGAAGTAGATCGAGACCATATGGCCTGGAAAGCCAGAAGTATTTTGTCTGGCTCTTTACAGAACACGTTTGCCAACCCTGGGACTAAAGGAACATTTCCAGTGACATTATTTATAATTTGTCTTTTAATCCTGGAAGTATCACTCTAAACCACATATGCTGTGAAGATTTTTTCATATACCTATTTTACTTTATTTTCAATCTGTAGCTTTGGGGCACAACATACATATCCTTTTTTCAATCCCATGTTCAAATTTCACCGGCTTTTAAAGAGGTAATGTAAAAATAATAGACAGTCTTGTAAAAAAAAAGTCATTCTTTAACATATAATGAATCACTTCATTACATGTGTGAGGGCTGGAGTACAGAGATTATTTGAATCTCTACTAATTTGCCATAATACCCTCCACTTAATCTTTCTCTAGCTGCTAAAATGAACCCTGATTTTACCAATTTTTAACCTGCAATATTACTGATAGCAAAAGTTTCTTTTTAAATGTTTTCCAAACCAACTTAATAATTGGTGATGGTTCAAAGTATATACCGACTAGAATATTAACCCAGGAAAATAAATTTTTATTTAAAAAGTCTCATTTCTTTCTATGAAAATAAAAAGCAATGTGCCTGAAAAAAAAAAAAAAAACCTTCTTAATCTTTTCAAATCCCACAAATGCTACTAAAAAAAATCCTCTGGATTTGATATTTAACGATTGCAGAAAAGCAACTGGCTTGTAGCTGAAATCCACGTCCTGTCGAATTGTGCTCTCTTTGGCTGCAGTCATTGGTATTTAAAAGTCCCAGCATGCCCTCTTGCGGTGTGTTGCATTTACTGCTTTTCTCTACTAAATATAGAAGTTTGGTAAGGCCATCAAATTTTATGCAACTCCTTTTACAGGAGCCCACTCATCTGTGATTGATTCATATGGAATAATAATCAATAATATATGCTGGGACTTGCAGAATGAATTGCTAAAATTGCTCTGGACTATAATGATATATGACTATCACTGTCTGACACCCAGTCTGAGTTCCCAGGAGCAGTAATAAATCTGCTACCTGTCACTGGTTCACAGGACTACTTTGGAAAAAAAAAAAAGAAGTCTACCATTATCATATTCTTGCATATCAGGCGTTATCAAAATCTTCTACCTACCCTGCTTTCCAGTTTGAGGATGTGGATATATATACATAAGTGTAAATATTTTTACCAAAGGGCACATGAAAATTCCCCTACAAAGAACAGAAAGCTTTATGGAAATCCAGTCTACTTCCCCATTGCTGGTTGTCTTCTTTAAAGGGTACTTGTTCTGGCCACTTGACTTTGTGAATACATTGGATTGGACCTTAGTGCAAACCCCATGGACCCCTTAGACTGTATTTTGGCACTTGTGAGATGAACTACCCATTATATATCTTTGTGACTGCTTGGGCTTTTGGTTGTTTTAGTTGTTTTCTTTTTTTTAAATACATACAAGTCCCACTACTTACTGACTTAACTGGGATCCCCTGAGAAAGTTATTTTAATGCTACCAGCCTTAATTCCTCATCTGTAAAATGGAGAGATTAATAATAACAACCCCAATGTAGCTGTCATGAGGGCTGGTCACACAGGAAGAGTTCACTCAGTGTCACCATCAGTATGAATTTGAAGTTTCTTAACATACGCTAACACTATAATTTCTTAGTCACTTTTCTGTTATATTTTTGGTCTGTTCCATTACATTTTTTGGTTGCTTGTGTTTGCTTTTGCTTTTGCTTACTGTGTGGCAATGGAAAAGCTGGATTTAAAAGTGTGGGTTCTTGTTTCACAGCCCTGCCTTCCAATCGACTCGTTACTATCTCGAGCACAGGAAGACTGCACCGCAGGGCCAATACCTAGAAATGTAAATAACGAGATATCTTTGTGGTACTCAGGTATGAATCTTTGGATACT
Organism: Furipterus horrens; assembly: GCF_987537825.1. NCBI lineage: Eukaryota > Metazoa > Chordata > Mammalia > Chiroptera > Furipteridae > Furipterus > Furipterus horrens. The sequence continues at coordinate 18,715,789 of NW_028327171.1, forward strand.
ATAATATTTTTATTGGAGAGCTGAAACAGGCCTCCAGGGAAGATTTTTTTTTTTTTTTTTAAGTATGAAGAGCCATATAATGAAGTACTTATTGTCCTTTCCAATGGTCAGGAGATGTTTCTGTGCTTATCTGGAAGTTTCTAATACAAGTTGCTTCCATGAGAAAAAAACTCCCACGTCATGGATCTGTTAATTTTAGAAGAAGAATAAACATTGAACATGATACAACACTGGATAGAACAGATGCTCCAGTTATTGAGGGTACTTTTTTTTTTTTTTTGTCCGTGGCTTCATCAAACATCAAGAGTGACTTTCTAGGTCAGATCCAGCTGAAAAGTACTTATTTTAGAACCCTCATTTTTTGTTTCCCTAGCAATGTTGTGATGTCATATCAAGGTTCTTACACTAAGAATTAAGGCCAAAACATGCTTATTGATTCTCCTTGTATAACTTGTATTTGGAGGCACTTCAATCTCCTCATTAGATGTGGCAAGCCTTAAATATGCTGGGGATTGCTTTTCAAGCAAATAATATTAAATAAATAGAATTTTTACCTACGCCAACCCTGGTATCCACGATTGTTGTCTGTTACCTAGGAATTAAATGTTGAGTTGCAAATCACTATAGTAACTAGAAGGACACTGTAATGTTGAAAATGTGGGAAGATGTTAAATTTAGATCAAAGTGAGTATATGTCACATTATCAATCTTATTCCTGTAGGAGCTAATTTTCTTCAACAGATCTTCATTATAAATTACATAAAAGGCCCTTTTCATTCCTTTGTGCCAATTTTTAAAACAATTTAAATTAACAAAAAAAAATTGGTATTAAGAAATAATTGCTTTTGTTTTTCAAACTATAACGAAATAATCATATCCCAACGCTATTTAGCTTTCACTGGATGATAAATAGTACAAATGTCTTATGTTTTTTAGATATACACTTTTAAGTAACCTTTTTATTCTTTTTTAAGACCAAAAATGCACCATCTGACCTGCATTGTGACTGCTGTGAATCATTCAAAGCTGGCACGTTGTAAGATTTAGTGCTTTTTGTGGCATTAACTTTCCAACCCACAAACAAACAGCCTTCAAACTACCCAGAGGAGATCAAACAGTTGATTTTCCTAGGCTTCAGAAAGAAGAATTCAATCCCACAAAATTAAATGCCTTTAGGAGGGGAAAAAAAGTTGCCATGTCTATGTTTGACATCAAAGACAGAGTATCTTCTGTCTCTGTTTAGTGTTCCCTCACTCCAGGCAGTCTTTTTTTATTTTTTGCTTTTTCTCCATTCTCTTTCCCTCTTGGGTCTCTGAGTTACGATTAGGAACCTGGAGGATAGACTTGACCTTCAAGTGTGCTCATTTTTAATATTATACAAAGTTTAATAAAGGACTGTTTCACTTCTTCACAAATGACTGACTCGGCTTCTTTGGTGGTCCCGACACAAATCTGTGTGGTGTCGGCAATTGTCTCACCAAGAGTCAACTCCTGAAGGGGGACTGTGTTCCAAGTAGTGCAAAAGCTTGTGTTAGTTACACAGTCTGCTTTGTCCATCACCCATTGTTGTCTAAAAATAACGGGCGCTCATGACCCAGCTTTTTACTCAAACTTCAGCAGACATTGACCTTCCTTGGATTGTATCTCTGGAACAGCCATGTGAAAGGCTGTATTTTGAAACACTGTATTTTGCTTCCAACCGGGACCCATGATAGATCAGGCACCTCCCATTTGTCTGGACTGAGGACTGAATAAGTGGTGTACTGTTTCCATGGTCCAACATGACCAGCTGGATACAGTTCATAATAATCAAGGTATATTGCCCCCCTCTTCTGCCCAAAAGTCTGAGGAGAATGAGGTACAGTTCATCACCAAAAAGCAACAATTCTTCTAATAGTCCAGACACACAAGGAGCCCAGAAATTGTATGAGGTGAAATACTCATTTTCCACTGGGTTGCCTGACAGTCCTGACAAAGTCTGTCTTGGGTGGGAGCCTGGGGATCCCTTTTTTCTGCAGGCCCCTTTCTCTCCTCCTCCCCTTAGGATGCCTAGTTCCCTCTGTGGGCTGCTGGTTCCACCTTGGGAGTGGAGAAGGCAGTAAGATTCCTTAAAAGTTCATGATGACCGTTTCTCCTAGACAACTCAAATTCTGTTACACTTACATTCTCCCTTAGAAGAAGAGGCTTAGGCATTTCAGAGTCTTCTGATTGGAGCATTGAAAATAAAAATAAACCCCTTTCCTTATAACACTGAGCATTGCTAATAGCATTATGTTCAATGTGCTTAAAATGTCTTTCACTGAAGTCTGCGTTACACAACCCCCCTAATCAGAGATAAAGAAGGAAAAAAAAGATTTAAAAATACATATATCTATTAAAGAAGTCCGAGCATGAGTAAGTGCCTTCTTTGAACTAGGAATTATAGTAGGTGCTGGGAGTACAGAGTGAATACTTCATAGTCATAATCTCAGTAGCCAGAGATTAACTGGGGTGGGGTAGGAGTGATAAACTGACATATCGAAAATTAGTGGCCCGTGCAGCATCTAGTTATAAACAAAGTGTCGTTTTAGCTCCAAGGAAGGCACTAGTCCTTGGGAAAGCCTGGACGCATGGGAGGCAGGCATAAGAACACAAAGGAAAGCACGTACTTTGATTACTTTTCCTGGCCTTAGCCTCCCCAGAGCCATTTCCAAGGTGGACATGTGCCATTTTACACAGGGGTTCACATACACACTGCTCCTCGATCACAGAGGAACAGCCACAGCCACAGAATGTCAAGTGGACATGCCAGGAGGAAATGGTGACACAGTTTTGAATCAACTTGGTGCTCAGACTACTGCAGGGTATGTTCATTTGCTAGAGCTGCCATAACAAAGGCCCACTGCCTAGATGGCTTGAAAAACAGGAATTTATTTCCTCATAGTTCTCGAGTTTAGAGGTTTAAGATGAAGGTGTTGTCAGGGCTGGTACCTTCTAAAGGCTTCCCTCCTTGGCTTGTAGATGGTTGTCTTCCTCTGGTGTCTTCACATGGTCATCCTTCTGTGTCTTATCCTCCTCTCCTATAAGGAAGGACACCAATCATATTGAATTAGAGTCCACCCATACAATCTCATTTTACCTTAATCACCTCTTTAAAGGCCTTATCACCAATCCAGTCACATTATTAAGCTCCGGGGGGCGAGGAGGGGGGGGTGGCGGAGGGGGCGGAGGGGGTAGGACTTGACGAAGATTCTCTTCTTGACCAACATTGGTCAGGCTTTTCTGAGTTCTCTTTTTGAGTTGGACTGACCTTAGTTGGGCTGTTGTGCTCTTCCTTGAAGAGTTCATTTTCTAGCAAGAATCCTATTAAGTTGATTTAACCAGAATTACCCATCATCATCCAGGTGAAATATTCAACCTGGCCTGCCATTAGCAAAAATCCTGTTAGGTCCATTTAGGCAGAATCTTCCCTTGTCCATGATGTTTCCTCTTAGCAATTTTCAATCTACTGACCCCCACCCTACTTTGTAGCTACAAATTCCCTTTTTTTTTTTTGCATTTGGAGTTGAGGCAATCTCTCACCCTTACTATAGAACCCCACTGTAGTGGTTCCTATACCTATTGTGATAGTGCCCCTGAATAAAGTTTGCCTTACTATTCTTTAACAACTATCATGAATAGTTTTCTCCTTAACACACTTCAACATATAAATTTGGGAGAGGGGACACAATTCAGCCTGTAAAATCTTGAAACTTCAGGGAAGGTATGGTAAGGAAGCTCCAGCCATGAGTTTCTCCTTCAGGAAAGAGAGGGAAGGGGGTGTGGGGTGGAGAAAGAGGGAGAGAGAAGGGGGGAGAAAGAGAGAGAGAGAGAAGAGAGGGAAGATTCCTGGTTTTATTAGAGAGAAAGAAGAGATTCCTAGTTTCCTTAGAGCTCTATAGGAGGACAATGATTAGTTAGGGCAACCTGGAGCTCTGCATTGGGGAGTCCAGAAGGAAGAATAAAACAAAGTTGTTGGTTTTCGTCCTGTAAGAGGACCCTTCTGCTTGGTTTAGGAAAAATAAACTTAAGGAACAAACAAAATTAACAAATGTTATGACATTTGCTGTACATATTTCATGGCAACTGAAACTCCTACTACTATTTCAGCCCCAAAGAATCGTTTTTATAACTATTACCAGTTATTGATTGTCTACTCATTCAGTCCAGCAGAGCAGTTAAGGGCAAGGGCCCCAGAGTCAGAGATCCTCGTGTTTGAGTTCCAGCTCTACCACTTATCATTGTGACCTTGGACAATTTAATTTCTCTGCACCTTATTTTCCCATTGGAAAATGTGAATAATGACTGTCTTCCTTAGAGGGCTCTAGTGGGGATTGCATGAGGTCATAAAGATTATTGTTATTATTAATATTTTTCAGGAGCAATATATATAGTAGGTGTTTTATATATTTTATCTACTTTAATGTAAAAAAAGTCCAGTGAGTTGTGTATCACCAGCCCCACAACCTCCTTTATCCCATCTACCCTGGCTGTCACTGACAAAATTTCCATGATGAGATTCACGAAAGCTTTACTCTCCAGAACTGATGAAAAGAGTAGCTTCAAGATCACTTCCTTCTCTCAGCTTGGGAAGGTGCATTCTATCCTGTGTGCAGCTGCTCTCCTGGCACAGTTTCTATGACAACCTGTCTCTGGGATATTTTTCTGCTCATCCATAGTACTCATGGCCTTTCTTGTTACAAAAAATAAATAAGAAAATAAATCCATCAAATAAAGCCTTACATCAAGGTTTTGTTAATGGAAAACCTTTTATTCCTGGGGAATCTCAGAAAGAAGCCATGACATTCTGAACTGTTTTTAAATGTTATAAAGCCCCATATATACTGGCTCTCTCCAGCACAATAACTGGAAACATGTACCGTTGTTACTAGTACAGCACAAAGCATAGGTATAGTTTCATTCTGATGTTGGAGCTTTCTTAAAATTATTTTCTTGATGTTTCTTTTGGTTTTATTGTTGTAATATGTTTTACAGTACCACAGTATGTAAACACTGGGAACTCTGTGTGAACAATTTAATTCTGATCTATACCCAGGAATCAATAAGCATATGAAGTGGCCTAATAGAGTTAACACCCTAAGAATTGGCCAGGTGGCATTCAAAAGTATTCTTGTCAAAACCAACACCAGAAGTTTTATTATTTATCATGTTCCAGGCCAGTAACTCATACCAGGGGGACAGCTGGTAAGGCCCTGTGCCTCTCCCATCAGTGGACAATCCTGTCATCTGATCTGGCTAAAGGGCCTGACCCTCCGTCTATCAGAACACTCTTGTCTTCATCTTGGAAAGAGCCTTTCATGAAAGTGCTGGTCAATACATCAAGTGTTGAGACTGGAAATATTCCAAGTACACACAGGCAGAATGATTGTTTTGTGCCTGCTTGCCAGCAAATATTTGTTTGTTTAGACTATTATGGTCTGAAATGTGTTTTTGCTACAACTGCCTAGGTGAGAGATGGTAGGTTGGAAACACAGAGCTGACACCCCCTCTTAAGTGCTGGCGAGTTCTGATGAAGTCCAAAATGATCTGACATTCATGGAATAGTAAACTGGGTTAAGTTGGTTCAAATGCTCACCCTCTCTTCTTTCATATACACCTCATTATAATCTTGAATACCTGAATTTCCTCCTGCCACACTAGCATTTCTCTCCCTTAACAGGCTCATTGATCTTTATACAAATACAGTCTCTGATTAGAATACCATATTCAAACAATGCAGAAATGCGCTGGTTTCCATAACCACCACTCAGGCACAGAGTCATAAATCTTCATGCTAGCTCCCAGAACACTTTTTTTTTTTCCTTTTAAATAGACTTTATTTTTTAAGAGCAGTTTTAGGTTCATAGCAAAATTGAGTGGAAGGTACTGAGGTTTCCCCTTACCCTCCGTCTTCGCATATACACACAACCTTTCCCACTATCAACATCTCCCAACGGAGTGGTGCATTTGTTGCAATTGGTGCACCTACATTGACCCCGCATTATCGCCCAAAGTCACAGTTACATTAGGGTTCAGTCTTGGTATCATATAGTCTATGGGTTTTGGTAAATATATGATATATATCCAACACTATAATCACAACAGAATAGTTTCAATGACCTAAAAATCTTCTGTGTTTCATCTATTTATCCTTCAACATATGAACTGGGGTTGAGGATGACCTTCCCCATGACCCTGGCCCCAGGAACCACTAATTTTATTGTCTCCATAGTTTTCCCTTTTCCATAATGTCATATAGTTAGAATCATATAGTGTTTAACTTTCTCAGATTTTTTTTTTCACTTAGTAGTATGTATTTAAGTTTCCTCCATTTTCTTTTATGGCTTGATAGCTCATTGTATTTTATTGCTGAAAAATATTCTGTTGTCTCGATGGACCATAGTTTGTTCATCCTTTCACCTCTGAAAGACATCTTGGTTGCTTCCAATTTGGGGCAATTATAATAAAGTTGCTGTAGACATTCATGCACAGGTCTTTGTGTAGACATGTTTTCAGTTCCTTTGGGTAAATACTAAGGAATTTGATTGCTAGGTGATACAGTAAGATTATGTTTGGTTTTATAAGATACCGCCAAAATGGCTTTTAAAGTGGCTGTACCATTCTGAATTCTGACCAGTAATGGATGAGAGTTCCTATTGCTTCACATCCTTGCCAGCATTTGTTGTTGTCAGTTTTATGGCTTTTGGCCATTCTCATTGGCCATACTTCTTATTTAAATTTACATTTCCCTAATAACATATCATGTAGAGCATCTTTTCTTATGCTTATTTACTATTTGTATATCTTCTTTGACGACGTGTCTTTCAGGTGTTTTGCCATTTTTTTCTGTCCGGATGTTTGCTTTCTTATTGTTGAGTTTTAGGAGTATATTTTGGATAAGAGTCCTTTATCAGATATATCTTTTGCATTTTTAATGTAGTGAAAATATGCATATATGGTTGTGCATGGGACTTATACACATTTATTCCCTCTTTCATTCATTCAACATGTACCTATTAAGCACCTGCTAAATATGAGGCACTGTGCCTGGCAAGTGGTAACCACCACAGGCTTGGGGTTGCATATGCTTCTAAGCCACAACAGCTCATATTTTAAATCCTCCAACCTGTATTCACACCCTTTGTGATTTAGCCTCTGAAATTTTGTGAAGCCTGTCCCCTCCTCTTTATTCCCAGAGACTACCCTGGTTACTCTCCTTATCATGGTAGCTGATCACACCTAACTGGTCTAATTTTTCAATCAGGTCTCCTCCTTCCAGTTCTTCCTCTATATGTGTGATAGCTATCCTTCCAAAATTTAGATGCAATCAGGTTATTTTTCTGGTTTAAAAGTATATCACCCACAGTTGTAGCAGGTATCGGTTTTATTCCGTAACACTAGAATGCAAGAGACATCATTTCTCTTAACCTCTGTAAAATAGTTCAATTATGCTGATCCCTCTTCTATTTAGTCAATGAGAAACTCAATTTCAGTCTTATTTTGGGGCTCCTTCCTTCCACCAAGGATCCTCTGAAATGTACAGGAATCTCATACAGAGACTGGGCTCTCAAGAGCAATGGTTCACCTCTGACCTTCACCTTGACAGTGCCTGGACTGCTCTTTAGAAAGATTTGGTTTCTGGGCAGCAAAGCAGAAGCATCTGAGACAAGGAAAAGTACCTTCTTTGGTGGGAGAAGGTAAAAAAGTATATATAAAACAAGAAGAACAAAACCACCAGGTGATATTTCCAATTATCCTACCTCTTGGAAAGAGTCCAAATTCCTTAGCATGGCCACAAGGCATAGCTGCACCTCGCAACTTCACTTTTATCCCAGAATGTGCTGCAGCCAGCTCGTGCCAGCTCATGACAGCCAAGTGCTAGATTTTCAGGAATGGTGTGAGCCAGTTGTTAATCATAGCCTTGATTAAAAATTAAATAATATTAGTATCACTCATTACACTTTCCCATCTCCCTAGAGAGCCCAGCCATCCCCATCTGAGCTCTCAAAGCACTTTGTAAGAGCTCGTATTACAACAAATCTGACATTGCTCTTAATTGTTGTTTTTACTAAAACATCCCCAGACTATGAGCTTGTCAATATGATTTTTCATTAGGAATTCAATAATTGGTGAATGAATGAGGGAATGACTCTCAGGGGTTAAAACCTATACCCTTCCTGATATCTTGGGATTACCCCTCTACCTTGTAGCACTCACAGTTTCCCAACTCAAGTTGGGAGTCCTTCCATTCTTGGATCACTCATCACAGGAAAAGTTTGGTTTCCTTCCACAAGAGATGTGACTTTCAGTCTCTAAGGCTTTTACTCTGGGGATGGTTAAAATACAGATCAGATACAAGTAGTAAAGAAACAAAGAATGTTTTAGAAAACCCAATATACAGAAAGCAGACAAGTCACAACATCCATATATAATGCTCTGTGGTCTATGAGCCTAAAATGAAATGTCCATGTGGCTGGTGGGTAAGCCAGTGCAGGGCTCTCTTCAGCCCAACTGATATTTTGGAGGCAGAGAGTGGATATGGTGAAAACTGTGGGGATGGCTGATATGCATAGCTTTGTTGGGTAAGTTGGTGGATGGACAAAATAGCCAGGAAGGTTGCTCATCGCATAGATATACCTGGGAAACATCCTTTAGGAAACAATGTCATGAACATTCTGGAAGGTTCTCATAAGAACTATGACAAAGACTGGGGGGAAAAAAAACAAAGGTTGAAAACCATTGCTTTTGATTTTAGACTACACAACACCAAGTACGGAACTGCTTAATCTAATTTCTGATTCCACAAACAGCCTGGGGGAAATAGCCATTGCTTTGCCCTAGTCTTCCCAGAACAAGAACCAAACATCCCTGAGGACACCAAATGACACCACCACCCTACCGCCAAACTGGCACCGGCAAAAATGTAGGCTATTTACAGCGAGCACACCGCCTCTGCTGTGAGTGGGCAATAAACTACCAGGGAGATGCGTGCAGCCTGCCTGGAGACAGGGTTGCTAGGTGCCTCTGAAGTAGTGAGACCGAGAGGTGTACATTATTTCCCCCACACTTCTTATTTTACACAGTGACAGTTGGAGCCGGGAAACAAAAGCGAAGAATAGCATCTGTGGTATTAGAAATAATGGCCAGCCAAGTGCCCTATGGAGCAGAAGGAGCAGGATTGAGGCTTTTATCAAGAGCAGCAGAAAAAAAGTAATGTGATTTGGTTTCACCATAATTGCTTAAGCAGCCTGCGTGAGAACTAATTATGAGTTCATCTGGCTCCAGAGAAACCCCCCTCTTCCCTTCTCCAGGATGGTACTAAAATATCAGCATTGCATCACCAGAAATCACTCCCATTGGTGGCCTTTCTTAAGGAGACCAGCGGCTCTCTCTCTCTCTCTGAAAGTCACTGGAATCTCTAAACCCAGGAATTTGTATCTTTCCAAAGCAAATAACACATTCCTGGCACTCACTTGTCACTTAAAAACTCAGTGTGCTTGCCCATTATTATATCATAGAGAAAGAGTTGTTTAAAAAATGTGGGAGTGATGAAATGCAAAGGAAAGGAAGGGACAAGTTACAGACCCTACATTACTACAACAGCCTGGCCATTGTTAGACTCGGGGGAAATATTGGGTTTCAGAACCAGGCTGTTCATTGATGATATCTTGACACTTTGGGACTCTCACCAGACTCCAGTGGCCCTAAAAAGACAAATACCTTTCTTCAGAAAGTTGGTTGCCTAATTATCAAACGAGCAGAGCTAACACTGGAAGTCAGCAGGATAAGATTTGAATTACATCTGGGTTAGTAGTCCAAATTACAAATCTAGATGAGAGCTAAGTGATGCTGCTCAAATATGCTTAGCTGGACTCTTTGTGAGCTCTGAGAATGAGGTGAGTGGACTATGGTTAGCAGAAAGATCATGAGTTCAAATCCTGGGTTCAAACTGGGTTCAAATCCTGACTGATGCTTAATAGCTATATGTAAGTTACTTTCCTTCTCTGAGTGTCAGATTCAACTGAGAAATGAGGTAAAAATATCAGGCCTTTTGCAGCATCTATATAAAGATGAGAAATACTATGGAAAGTGTTTACATGGCACTTGGCACAGAAGACGTCTCAATTCTCTCTCAATGAGAAAGCCTAACCCAGTGGTTCTCAACCTTCCTAATGCCGCGACCCTTTAATACAGTTCCTGGTGTTGTGGTGACCCCTAACCATAAAATTATTTTCGTTGCTACTTCATAACTGTAATTTTGCTACTGTTATGAATCGTAATGTAAATATCTGATATGCAGGATGTATTTTCTTTTTTTTAAGTATATTTTATTGATTATATTGTTACAACAGTTCCAATTTTTTCCCCTTTGCTCCCCTCTGCCTAGCACCCCCCTCCCCCAACAACCCCCCCCAAGTCCATGTCCATGGGTCGTACATACAAGCTCCCCTGCCTGCCTCACCCTTTCATATATTCTTCTTCTTTTTTAAAAATAATTAATTAATTATTTTAACAATAAAAAATAACAATCCCTCCCTCTCAGACTTAAGACCCTTTATAATCTTATAAAGGACAATGGGCGAAGGTCTTGAGCTCCTCTAGCTGCTTCAAGCTGGACATGGTCATCGTCCTATGCAGGATATATTTTCATTGTTACAAATTGAACATAATTAAAGCACAGTGATTAATCACAAAAACAATATGTAATTATATATGTGTTTTCCGATGGTCTTAGGTGACCTCTGTGAAAGGGTTGTTCGACCCCCAAAGGGGTCTCAACCCACAGGTTGAGAACCACTGGCCTAACCTGAGTGCCACTGTGCAGGTTATAAAGACATACCATGCATGACTTTTGTCTTCTGAGTCATCACAATTCAGTTAGATGGGAAGGGTGATGGAGGTGAAGGGGGGTTAGGAACTGTCTGAAGCAAGCAGCAACAAACCAACACTATAGAATTAGATTCTAAACCATGGGGTGCAAATTCTAGGAAGGGTAGGAGTTCAAGGAAAAGGAAGAACAATGTAGATGGAACAAAAACTTCAACCAGAATTTAACAGAAAAAGACACAAACAGGATTTGTCAAACACTAAGATTTACACATAAGTTGAACTGTTTATTTAATAAAAACAGCAGATCAATGCACTGAGAAGAATTCATTTTAGCAGCCAAAGGATATGCTAGAAATATCAGCAAGTTCTGGTTGCTTATTCTGCAAGGTCACATTCTCGAAGACTGGAGCCCTTTGGAAGTTCGAAGTGTGGACACTGTCTAGGCTCACCAGTGGTGGATAGGAGCTGAAGAGCCATCTTTATTTTGTAAGAAAAGTCAGCTTGCAGTTAGGAAATGAAGAGCAGAAATAAAATATCCAACTCCATAAAAATTCCAAACTGCAATACAAGTTTAAAATGTATTACTTTAGACTTCTGGTCAAGATGGAAGTGTAGGCAGACACGCTTCATCTCCTCACGCAACCACAGGAAGAATTACAATTAAACTTCAAAACAAATAACAATCAGAACTGTCAAAAATAAAACTGTATGGAAGTCCAACAACCAAGGATTTAAAGAAGCCACATTTATCCAGATGGGTAGGAGGATGGAGACGCGAAGCCAGGTGGAGAGGTGAGGTGACAAGGTGTGGCATGGGAAAGTGGTGGTGGAACAGGCAGTCCCACATTCACATGCAATGGATAAAAATTGGGAGGGATACCTTGGGAGCTGCGGTACCTTGGGAGTGAGTGATGTCAGCCCTAGGCCAGACCACACAGGGTTCCAGTGCCAGGAAGATAAATCTCCATAACTTCTAGCTGTAAAAACCAGTGGGGATTGGGGTGGCAAAAGAAAATGCCGGATTTTCAGGAGACTCTGCTTAAAGGACCCACACAGTCTTAAAACGTAGACAAAACCACCTACTCTGGGATTCAGCACCAGGGCAACAGCTGGAAGGGTGACAGTCGCATATGGGGAGTGGGCGAAGTAACTGGACATGGGGCAAGTGCTGGGCAAACCTCCAGAAGCCAGGCAGCAGCACTCTCCCCTCTCTGAACCCTCCCCCGAGACAGAGCTACAATGCAGTGAAGTGGGTTGCCGCCACCCTAGCGATTACCTAAGGCTCTGCCCCATACAATTTACAGGAACCTTTTCTATAATAGGCCATGCTACTAAGACAGGGAGTCAAAGCAGCTCTACCTAATATGCAGAAACAAACACATGGAGGCTACCAAATTGAGGAGACAAAGAAATGTGGCCCAAATAAAAGAACAGAACAAAACCCCAGAAAAATGAAATGAAACTAAATGAAATAGAGATAAGGAACCTTTCAGATGCAGAGTTCAAAATACTGGTGATCAGGATGCTCAAAGAACTGATTGAGTATAACAATAACATAAAGGAAGAAATAAAGGTTACACTAAGTGAAAAAGAGAAAAATCTACAGGGAACCAACAGCAAAGGGAAGAGAAAGCCTGGATTCAAATAAATGATTTGGAACAGAAGGAAGAAATAAGCATTCAACTAGAACAGCAAGAAGAAACAAGAACTCAAAAAATTGAGGATAGTATAAGAAGGTTCTGGGACATCTCCAAACACACCAACATCTGATTCATAGGGATGCCAGAAGGAGAAGAAGAAGAGCAAGAAATTGAAAACTTGTTTGAAAAAATAATGAAAGAAAACTTCCCAAATTTGGCAAAGGAAACAGACATACACAGAAAGTTCCAAACAAGTTGGACCCAAAGAGGACCACAGCAAGACACATAATTAAAATGCCAAAGGTTAAAGATAGAGAATCTTGAAAGCAGCAAGAGAAAAGCAGAGGGTTGCCTACAAAGGAGTACCCATAAGACTATCAGCTGATTTTGCAAAAGAAGCTTTGCAGACAAGATGGGGATGGCAAGAAGTATTCAAAATGATGAAAAGCAAGGACCTACAACCAAGATTACTCTCTCCAGCAAAGCTATCATTTAGAATGGAAAGGCAGATAAAGTGTTTCCAAGACAAGGTAAAGCTAAAGGAGTTCATCATCACCAAGACATTATTACATGAATGTTAAAGAAAAAGAAGAAGATCAAAACAAACTTATAACTATCAATAACTGAATCTTTAAAAAGAACAAACTAAGCAAACAACCAGAACAGGAATAGAATCATAGGTATGGAGATCATTTGGAGGGTTATCAGCCGGGAGGGGAAAGGTGCAGGGATTAAGAAGCATAATTGGTAGATAACAAAATAAACATGGGGATGTTAAGAATAATATAGGAAATGGAGAAGCCAGAGAACTTATATGGATATCCATGGACATGAACTAAGGGGGGGACTGCTGCAGGTAAGAGGGGCACTGGGTGGAGGGGGGCAAAAGGGAAAAAATTAGGACAATTGTAATAGCATAATCAATGAAATACAGTTAAAGAAAATGTATTACTTTATGAAGTGAAATCGCTTAATCTACCTATGACTTCATTGATCTCTCTTGTCATAGATCTGTTTAAATATATATTAGGCTTATGCCCAATTCCATAAACATGGATGAACAATAAGTAGCACCTTATTTTCTGTAACTCATAGTAATTTCAATCTGCGCCCCCAGGAAAATCCAACCTTCATAATTATTGCCTATTTTCTTAGTGCGAGAAGAGGAGGAAAAGACAATAGTACTAATTATGTATTTAAGTTATATCCATGCTTTATATTTTGTATAGATTTGCCTAAATACCATATGAACTTGCATATAAATAATAATTTCTCCTAAAATTATGCCATAGAAATAAAAGTAATTTCCCTATATTTGAGTCTTTACAAAGTCTCTTGTGTTATAAGAGGTCTATTAAATTATTTTGAAAACCTAATTGCATATATGTAAATAAAAGGTATAATTTTTCTCCATTTTTTTCTTAGAGATAAAGAAGCTCACATTGTATTTGAACCTGTACAAAATCTTTCCTGTAATGGGAGGTCTATTCAATTATCCCAATTCAGTCTCAATAAGTGCAAGTTCAAATGCTTGTAGAAGTCAGCTAAAGAAAAGAGGCAAAAATATTTTATGTAGATTTGAAATTATTCATAGAGATACGAGTTGCAAATTATAACAATTCAGTGATGTTGTAAATAATTATTTAAAGATCAACTTAAAAAGCAGTATAGTAAGAAATTAGATTGGAGAGCTTATAACTATAAACCCGTGGTATGGACTGAATGTTTGGGTCTACCTAAAATTCATATATTAAAATTCTAACCTAAATGTGATGGATGAGAATGAACCACACCAAAGTCATGTCATTGTGAAACCTGAAAACACCAGGACAAAGGCAAGCTTGAAGGTAAATATGTGAGAGGGATGTCAATAATCAGAATAGCTTTGGAGTTTTCAACAGTACACTGGAAATATAAAAGCAATACCTAAAAGTGTGAAGAAAGCATTTTTCAACATAAATGTTCATATTCAGCCAACCTATCAATTCAGTATGAGGGAAGAATAAGGACAGTATCGCACATTCAGATTATGAAAAACTTACTTCACCTGTAGCCTCTCTCAGAGAGCCACTTAGAGGCTGTGCTTCATGGTGGGGAAACCAAGGAGAAAGAAGGCGAGACGCTGGAGACCGGAACCCTACAGGAGGGACAAAGTGGAGAGAATCACAGAACCCTAGTCAAGAGTAATTCCATGGTCAGCTCTGTGAGGGCTCTGGGGATAGCCTTTCTGGATTAGGGCAGGTTAGCGTGCTTCAGGAAACTCCAGAATAACTTGTGTCTGAACATAGCAAGAAGGGATTTAAGCAAATGGTAGAAAGGTTCAATCAGGAAGATGCAGAAACCTAATAAAAAATTTAGGAGAATTACTTAATCCAGAGAAAACACAGTTGTCAATGGGAGAAATAATTTGACTTGTATAAATCATTGCATTCTACAAGGCATAGCTATGAATAGCATGTACAACACCACAGTAACATAATAATTTTTCTCTACCCTATATTATTAAAAAATTATACTGTACTAGAAAGATGAGCAAAAAAAAAAGTATGTGATTGGCTGGGGTGTAAGTATGAGAACTAAAGAAAAATCATCTTCCACAATGGGATATTTTATTATTAATAACTGAAACTAAAAATACAAGAATGGAAATTTCACCATAACTCTGGGTGTAAGAAATATCACAGTTCTTTATTTTGTTTAAATCAAATTGAGCTCTTAGAGCAGAAATTGCCTGGCAGGAAATTCCATTTTGCTCATTTTTGGACTGCCCTCCCCCTCCCCCACTCTCATTTCCAGGTGTTTCAAAGGTTGAGGGTGGGGATATCTTCGGCATTCTAATATATTGTAGGGAAGGTCTGTGGTCCCCACTGGTGCCCACTGCTTTGCTCAGTTATACTCATGAATAAGCTTGAACAAGGGTCTCTCAATCACAATCCCTGAGACCTTGATTCCTAGTGTCCTTCCTCCTTAACGTCCTGTGCAATCCACCGAAGTGGAAGGTAACAAGCAGGACCTGTGTATCATTCTTTGGAAACCACTCAAACTCCCTGCCTCCTGCTCCTCTCAAGGAATTGCCTACCTTTAGCCAGTTTTATTTCTACACCCACAAAAGCCCTCATCTTTCTTCTCTTCCACTCTGGGTGATGTGGCATAATCCCCAAAGTGGGTCTAGTGTTCCAAAAACAAAACCAACACAAAGGAATGAAGCTGTCCTCTGGCAACATCCGGTTTCCTTTCAGCATCCCAAAGTCCCTGGGGCAAAGAAACACAATGGCTTGGCTACTTTCTTGGAATGGGAATGGGAAAAATAGTTTTAGCAGAGAAAACCAAATGCAATTTTTTTAAATGGTAGAGCAATAAAAATTAAAAATCTTGCCTTCAATATAAATACACACATGTACATATGTAGTATAAAAAACAGGTATTTATATAATTAGATTTATAACATATGCAGTTGAATGAATGCCTGTATGAAAAGACTTTTACTATAAAAGCTGTAACTGTTACTACAATGACTTGTATCATTCTCTAGTTTTCTATTATTGCCTGAGCCACATTCCAAACCCAGGGAAAAAACATGTTTATAAAACTGCAAAGGTCAAGACCAGTAATGGAAATTGATTTTACATGCTCAGTGGAGTGTTTTTAAAACCATGGAACAGTCTAAGGGAAAAGAAATCTATTTAATTACTCAACAGTCTTTTCTAGTCCATTAAAAAGGCTCCACCATTGTCTACCTCTCCTGAACCAACTTAACATAAATCCCTCCCATTAAAGAAGCACTTCTTAGAAACTGCACAGAATGTGCCTTTCTGAAGAGGTGGAAACTCCAGAGGATGAACTCTGACTGAGAATAATGATTCCAACATGAGGACAAACTGCTTCCTTTAAATGTTTTTAATGAGACAGAAATTTTCACGTGAAGCTTCTGCTCAATACCTGAGTAGCTGGTCCCTCTGAACTTGTATTTTTCTCCCTTCACTTTCTGGTTGATGAGATGATGGGGAAGAAATCAATAATAGCCTCTGCTTCAGGAGCAATTATGGTGCATTTTTGCCTTTATTCTTTTTGAATTTCAGTCTATCATGGTAAACACTAAAAATCTTTTCCCCACATTTCAAAGCAAATTCATGTTATATAATTTGAAATACGATTTTACTGCTATTAACAATTGATGGTTTTTAAAATTTTTATCATTTTAAATGAGAAAGTAGAGAAAGGTATATAAATTAGATTTAAAGAGCTGTATATCTGAATGACTACTTAGTTGCACAAGCAAGGGTGCTTATCTTGATAGGTCAGTGCTCAAATGAGTCTCCTGGGACAATTTTTCTCCAGTTAGGGGAAATCAGACTGCCAGTCTTTCTTAACATCATTATGTTCATTAGATCATTAATTCAATTGATTCCATTTAATTAAAGTTCCTGAATAAGGGCATAGTCAAGCACTATTGTCTGGAATTTTAGTAGTCTTTTAATTAATTATGCATCAATTATACAGTATCTATTCTAGGATAATAACTTGAAAACCATGACAACTGATTTGTACCATCACTGTTAGTTTGAACAAGTTACATTTCAGATTGATTTAGAGTGTTCTCTCTCCTTACAAATAAGACTTCACAATAATTGCTACGTCAAGGTAGGTACTCACCTAAAGCTACTTTAACTTTCTTCGTTTAACTGAAATTTAGCTTTCTCCTGATTCCTTTCCTTGCAGCCCATTCCATGACAGCCTCTGCCTTATACTAGTCCTAAATCTGTAGAGTTGCCATTTATATCCTCCTAGACTATAGCTTCCAGCCTTTAAAAACAAAGAGACAAACACTACCCTCAATAATTTCCACTGCTCTTTTTAAATTCTTGTTATTTGCTTATATTAGTTAGACTCATCTCAGCCAGTTATCCAGGACCTTCCATAAGGTTTTGAATTACTAAGTTAGTTTTCTTCCTCAGCTATGATAAGCTAAAAAGTGGGACTTCAAAATACATCATACCCTAGTCCGTGGAGCCTGTAAATGTTAACTTATTTGAAAAAAAACTGATGTGATTAAATGAAGAATCTTGAGATGAGGAGATTGTCCTGAATTATCTGTGTGGGCCCTAAATGCTGTCACACATATCCTTATATGAAAGAGACAGGGGGAGATTTGACACAACCTCAAAGAAGAAGGCAATGTGAAGATGGAACAGAGAGATTTAAAGATGCTGGCTTAAAGATTGGAGTGGTCACAAACCAAGGAATGCCAGTAGCAAAAGCTGGAAGAGAAAAGAAACATTCTCCCTTAGAACCTCTTGACACCTTGATTTCAGGCCAGTGGTACTGATTCTGGGTTTCTGGCCTCCAAAACTGAGAGAGAGTAAACTCATTGTTTTAAACCACCAAGTATGTGGTATTACAGAGTAATAGGAAGCTAACAATCCTAGTTTTTCCTTTCATTCTCTAAGACTTCACTATTCATACACAGCCAAGAAGTCATATAGAAAGTCAGTAGAGGACTCGTAAAAGCCCATTCCTCGTCTCAAGACCAAGGTAGTAACCAACATCTTTAAATATTACCAAAAGTTGACATAAAGATTATAAAGTGCCTGTTGGATTAGAGAAGTATGAAATCTTTGATAACCACAAGAATAGTTTCAATATGGTGCTAGGGATGGCAGTCCCAATACAGTACGCAGTAGATTGAGCAGTGAATGGGAAGTCAGAAAGAGAAAATCAATAATATACCCGACTTTCAAAAATTGTGTTTGTACATAGAGAAATATAAGGCAAGTATGTAGAATGGAATATTAGACAAAAATAAATGTTTATTTTTAAGGAGGAGACTCAAGGATATTCATAAGAAAATAATCAGTAGAAAACAAAGACTGAACACACAAGAGGAGAGATACTTGATAAAAAGATCTTTCTGAAGAGTTGGGCAAAGTTAAGCACAAGCTAACTGCTGTTAGAATATCAGCTATGAACACACAGACACCATTTTTTCAGAGATGAGAATGATGAAATTAAAAATGGGTATAGAAGCAACCGATTTTGTGTTAACATATGGTAGATTGCATTTTTCATCCCTATGCCCTTCAGTAATGTAATTGTACCACTCCTCTATCAAAAAATGGAGTCTTTCTCCTACCCTTGAATTAGATTGTCCTTAGTGATTTGCTTGACCAATAGAATGCAGTGCAACTGACATTCTGGGACTCCCATGGCCTATGACCTAGATTTGGAATGCTTGCTCTTGGGCCTGTCCGTGTCAGACCCAGCCACCATGTGTAAACAGCCAGTGAAGCTCCACCCTAGCTTCTAGCTTACAACTAGCATAAATTGCCAGCCACGTGGGAGTGACATCTTGGGCACCCAGCTCAGTCAAATCTTCAATTGTCTGTAGGTCAAACGGACTGTGAGTTAAGCTACAATTGCATGACAGACCCAAAATGAGAACTTCTCAGCTGTGCCTGTCAGCCCACTGAATCTTGGAATGTTCTGTTACTCAGCCAAGGCTAATTGAATATGGAAGAACGCGGAGTTAGAAGAGTTCATGCTTTCTTTTCTCCTAGTTGAGCAAAATGCTAAATGATTTGGAGTAGCAAACATAAGGAATGGAACACATAATTGATCAGGAACATGTAGAAAAATAGTTCAACAGTGTTGAGAGTCCATTTCACATCACCGACCCACTGTGATGGTACAATCCCTTTTATGATGTATCTCTAGTACAGCTCAAAAGATTAATATAGCTTGGAGGTGTGGCAGTACAGATGCACAGAAACACAACGGGCCTGAAGAGCAAGGAGTGGTGTCAAGAGGTGGCTAAAGCAGTTAAACAGTACTAGGAGCAGAGCTGAATGATGCTTAAGGCACAGAGCTTAGGGCCCGCCAAAGCATTTTAACTTCTTTTAGAAACAGAAGAAAAATAAACTTTAAGGCCAAAGAAAATGTTAACTATATTAATATATTTAGCTTTATATAAGTTCAACTGTAAAATATAACTTAATTTTTTTTTCCATTGAGCAAGAAGCCAATGGAGGAAAGTATGTTTAGGGCTCATGAAAATCATTATGTGGTCCTACCTAGGAGGGGTGGGCAATATGAGAAAAAAGAGAGGTGTTAACGGTTGAAGATCTTGATGAAAATATTATAAATTTGTGATCAAACTAAGAGAGCAAGAGACCTAGAAGGATAAGAGATTGTGACAAGGAAGCAGAATGTGAGAGTTTTAAGATTTTGGAAAAGGAGAAGTTCTGAGATGTTCTGGGGAGAAGAGGGAAAGGAGATGGCCGTCTTAACAAAGGAGAACGAAGACCATGGTGGGTCGAAGGTTGAGAGGGTCCTTAATGCTTAAGTGATCCTCCATAGTGGCAGGAGTTAGACCAGGATTCTAGATGGAGCAAAGATTTATGTATAAAAATAAACACATAAAAATTAAAGTACTAGAAGGCACAAAGGAAACTTTTTTTTAGTTAACATTTACTGACAAAATTCACATTGAGTGGAATTTTGAGACGCTCTTTAATCAAGTTTTACAAAAATGAAATATATTTTAAATATTTCTTTCCTACCAAAACCAATGTGAATTCTTTTTTATTTTTTAAGTTGAGATATAGTTGACATATAACCATACACTAATTCCAGGTATACAACATCATGATTCGGTATTTACATATATTGCAAAATGATCACTAGAATTAGTCCAGTTAATGTCCATCACCATATATAATTACAAAGTGTTTTTTTCTTATGATGAGAACTTTTAAGATCTGTTCTCTTAGGAACTTTCAAATATGCAATACAGTACCATATTATTAACTATAGCCACCATGGATTACAGAAATTTTAAAAGTTATCTCAAAATAAGGTAAGTGTAGGTATAAAATACAGATAACAAAATGGAAAAATTGATAAATTAAACAATATGCAAATGAAAGTCTTCTGCACCAGAAACACCAAAACCAAATGGAATTCAACAAACTGGGAAAATATATATCGTAGCTTATATTTCAGTAGAGGTCTATTTCTTTTTTTAAAAAAATTATATAAAGACCTGCAATAAAATAGGAAAATAGATAAGGGTTCTGCACTGAACTCTAACATATGGCAGGTTTCCCCCACACAACCAAGCAATTCTCTGATACCTGCTATGTATTTTATAGTTCACCTCAATTCTGACATTATCTACCCAAAGAGAGCATCAGATTCCATAGGTTAAGGGCTCAGTCCCACAAGACTACCCTCCATTTCTGATGTCAATCAAAGTTTCAGCTGTTACTTAT
Organism: Furipterus horrens; assembly: GCF_987537825.1. Taxonomy (NCBI): domain Eukaryota; kingdom Metazoa; phylum Chordata; class Mammalia; order Chiroptera; family Furipteridae; genus Furipterus; species Furipterus horrens. The sequence goes on from NW_028327171.1 coordinate 18,736,544, forward strand.
GTTTCTCACAGAAAAGCTATAAATCAGAGGTTCCCACAGCCTCCTCCTTGGGTTCAATTAATTTGCTAGAGCAGCTCACAGAACTTGGGAAACATGTTTACTCATTAGATTACAGGTTTATTACAAAGGATATTAAAGGATACAATTAACAGCCAGATGAAGAGAAACATAGGGCAAGGTCCCTAAACAAAGGAGCCTTTTCTGCCCTTGTGGAGTTTAGGGTCCAGCACTGTTCACCAACACAGAAACTGGACTAATGGTCTCCTTTTGGATTTTTAATGGAGGCTTCCATGGGCATAATTGAGTAAATCATTGGTAATTAATGATTGGTTCAACCTCCAACCCATTTCCTCTCCCCTCTCTGGAGGTCAGGAAGGGGTGGAACTGAAAGTTCCAACCCTCTAATCACATGTTTGGGTCTCCTGGCAATCAGCCCCCAACCTTAAGTGCCAAAGTCACCTTATTTGCAAAACCAAAAAACACCTACACTGCTTCATCCCTTAAGAAATTCCAACGGTCTTAGGAGCTCTGTGCCAAAAACAGGAACGAAGACCAAAATATGTATTTCTTATCAGAAATCACAGTATCATAATAGGCAAAGGAGATAGCTAACAATTCACAGGAAAGGAAATATAGTGTTAAACCTTTGAAAAGATTGCATCCTCACTTGAAGTAGAAAAATTACAAATTAAAACTTCATTGAAATATTTTTCAATGATCAAATTGGCAAAGGTGAAAAAAGAATAAAATATTGTGTTGGCAAGCAAAACTGGAAATGGACTCAAACCTTGCTGATGAGTGTAAATAAGCACACAGTCTATGGGGAGCAATGTTGTCAATAGCTACACTACAACTTAAAAAAAAGTAAATAATATTTGACCCAGCAATCTCACATCTAAGAACTAATTGATGCCACAAATACCCTTCCCCTTAAAGGGCCCATGCACAGACTTACTCAGACTCACTGACTCTGAGCTCTAGCACTGGGCAGCAGCTCGAAAGGTGCCAGGGATATGTGGGAAGAAGCTGAATTGTCTGGCTTTGGTGTGGGAGTTAAAGAGCAGCTTTCTCCCAGGTAGAAGTGCTGGCAGAGGCCATCGTTTTTTGCTGAGACCACCTTCCTGCCCCAATGGAACCAGCAAGGGAGCCCCATATATGAGTTTCTATTAACCTGGCTAACACTGTTTGCCCCACCCTGGTGATTCCCTGAGCCACTCCCCACCACCCAACTTGTGGTCCACCCAAGTCATTTCTTGTGGCCTTTCAGGGCAAGAAACCTATCTTGACTCATGCTGAGAACTTTCTTAAATCTCTCAAAGGTTCACAAACCCCAAACAAGCAACATCTACTCTGGTCTCAGCGTGCCCTGTACCTTTTGCTAAGTGCCCTCAACCCCTGAACTAGCTGGCCTCTGTTCAAAGCTTGGCCTCTCAGGGATACCTCCAAGCTCAGTACAAGTAGCATACATCTGTATTGCTTTGTAGCTCTTGTAGGTGGCTGATATTGGCCAGCACCTCCCTGGAGACACCATAGTCAGCTTTAGACCACACTGAAACATCACACCCAAGCATCTGAGCCCCACCAAATTAAGTCTTGCTCTGGGGGCTTGGCGCCTGCACAGCAGCTACTCCACTGTAGTCTTAGCCCACCCTCTCCAGAGCCCATTGGTCTCAGGGGTAGATCCCTCCCATTGACATGCCAACAGCAATCAAGGCTCAACTACAACAGGCGGGTGCACACAGCCCACACAGGGGGTGCACCTGGAGGACCCAGCTTGAGTAGCCCAGAAGGCTATGCCACTGGGCCCTACAGGATACCTACTATATAAGGCCACTCTACCAAGACTACAAGATGTTGCAGCTCTCCCTAACACATAGAAACAAACACATGGAGGCTGCCAAAAGGAGGAAACAATGAAACATGTCCTAAATAAAAGGATAGAACAAAATTCCAGAAAAAGAACTAAATGAAATGGAGACAATCTACCAGATGCAGAGTTCAAAACACTGGTTACAAGGATGCTCAATAACTTAGAGGAAGAGTAGATGAAATCAGTGAGAACTTCAACAAAGAGATAGGAAACATAAAAATGAAGATAGAAAACGGAATCTTTACAGGCCAGAAGGGATTGGCACAAAATATTCAAAGTGATGAAACCAGGTATCTACAGCCAAGGTTACTCTTCCAAGCAGAGCTACCATTTAGAATCAGAGGACAGCCCTGGACAGTTAACTCAGTTGGTTAAAGCATAGTCTGGATATATCACAGTTGTGGGGTTCGATCCCCAGTAAGGGCACATGCAAGAAACAACCAATAAATGCATAAATAATTGGAACAAAGCAATGTCACTCTATTTCTCCCCCTGCCTCTCTCTCTAAAATCAATTAAAAAGAAAAACAAGAATCGAAAGATAGTTTCCTAAGACAAGAAAAAGCTAAAGAAGTTTGAGACTTCCGGTCAAGATGGAGGCATATGTAGACATGCTTCACCTCCTCGTGCAACCATAGAAAGAATTACAACCATATTTCAAAAACAAATAACAACCAGAACCATCAGAAAATCGAGCTATATGAAAGTCCACCTTCATCCAGACGTGTAAGAGAGGCAGATTTGTGGAGATGAGACAGAGAGGCAGTGTGGTTTGGACAAGTGGCAGCAGCAGATGTGGGACAGATGGTTCCACACTCATGTGGTGGATAAAAATCAGAGGGATACCCTGGGAGTGAGCAATCCCAGTCCCAGGCCAGACTGCACAGCATTGGGTTCCAGCACCAGGAAGATAGACCCCCATTACCTCTGGCTATAAAAACTAGTAGGGGTTGGAGTGATGGAAAAAACTGTTCGTTTTTTGCCACTTAAAGGACCATATGGTCTTAGAATATATGCAAACCCCAGGGCAGCAAATGGAAGGCGCCAATCACATATAGGAAGTGGGTAAAGTGACTAGAAACAGGGTGAGTGATGAGCAAATCACCAGAAGCCAGGCACAGAGCCACAAAGCAGAAAAATGGGTGACCCTGCTCTGGCAATTATCTAAGGCTCTGTGCACAAAATTTACAGGTGCCTTTGCTACAATGGGTGATGTTACTAAGACAGGGAGTAAAAGCAGCTCTAGCTAATACACAGAAACAAACACAGGGAGGCTGCCAAATTGAGGAGGCAAAGAAATATGACCCAAATGAAAGAACAGAACAAAACCCCAGGAAAAGAACTAAACAACAAAAAGAGACAGACAACCTATCAGATGCAGAGTTTATAACACAGATGATAAGGATGCTCAGAGAATTCATAGAGTATGGCAAAAAAAAAAAATACAGGAAGAAATGAAGGTTACACAAAGTGAAATAAAGAAGAATACACAGGGAACCAACAGTGAAGGGGAGGATGCTGGGATTCAAATCAATGATTTGGAACAAAAGGAAGAATGAAACATTCAACCAGACAGAAAGAAGAAATAAGAATGCAAAAACAAATACACAAACAAACAAACAAAATGAGAGGTTTGGAACCTCTGGGATAACTTTAAACATTCCAACATCTGAATCATAGGGGTGCCAGAAGGAGAAGAGGAAAAGCAAGAAATTGAAAACTTTTTTGAAAAAATAATGAAGGAAAATGTCCCAAATTTGGCAAAGGAAATAGACTTACAAGTTCAGGAAGCACAGAGAGTCCCAAACAAGCTAGACCCAAAGAGAACCACACCAAGACGCATCACAATTAAAATGCCAAAGGTGAAAGATAAAGAGAGAATCTTAAAAGCAGCAAGAGAAAAGAAAACAGTTACCTACAAAGGGGTGCCTATAAGACCATTAGCTGATTTCTCAAAAGGAACTTTGCTGGCAAGAGGGGGCTGGCAAGAAATATTCAATGTGATGAAAAGCAAGGACCTACAACCATGATTACTCTATCCAGCAAAGCTACCATTTAGAATGGAAGGACAGATAAAGTGTTTCCTAGACAAGGTAAAGCTAAAGAAATTCATCATTACCAAGCCATTATTACATAAGTCCCTTTAACAAGGGATTTATTTAAGAAAAAGATCAAAACTATGAATATTAAAATAACAACAAACTCACAACTGTCAACAACTGAATCTAAAAAACAAAAACAAAAACAAACTAATGAAACAACCAGAACAGGAACAGAATCATAGGTATGGAGATCATTTAGAGGATTATCAGCTGGGAGGGGCAAAGGGGAGAAAGGAGGAAATGGTGCAGGGATTAAGACGCATACTTGGTAGGTACAAAATAGACAGGGTGATGTGTAGAATAGTATAGGAAATGGAGAAGTCAAAGAACTTATAAGCAGGCCCCATGGTTGAACTAAAGGGGGGAGATTGCTGAAGGCAAGGGGGTTACCGGGCAGAGTGGGGCAAAGGGGCAAAAACTGGGATAACTATAACAATATAATCAATAAAATACACTTTAAAAAAGCTAAAGAAGTTCACCAGCAAACCAGTATTACAAGAAACATTAAGGGGTCTTCTTTAAGAAGTACTAAAATAGATTAAAAATATGAATTAAAAAATGACAATAAATACATATCTGTCAAGTTACTTTATTTAAAAAAAATACTTATTGTATTTTTTCCGTTATCATTTAGTCTCCTTATACGCCCTACCTACCCAGTAATCACCACAAGTTACTTCAAATCCAAATGGATTAAAAGCTCCAATTAAAAGACCCAGGGCAGCTGAATGGATAACAAAACAAGACCCTTACAAATGCTGTCTACAAGAAACTCACTTCAGATTCAAAGACACATACAGACTGAAAGTAAAGGGATGGAAAAAGACATTGCATAAAAAAGGATATGAAAAAAAATCCGGGGTAGCAATATTTATACCAGACAAAATAGACTCAAAAACAAAGGATATAGCAAGAGACAACAAAGGAGCCAGCAACTCTAGTTCTGGGTACTTATCTGAAGAAATCCAAAACACTACATCAAAAAGACATGTACAGCCACATGTTCATTGCAGCATTATTTACAATAGCCAAGATATGGAAGGAACCTGAAAGCCCATCAATAGAGGAATGGATTTTTAAAAAAGTGATGCATATATGCCATAAAACATGACTTAGCTACACACACACACACACACACACACACAAAAGGATGAAATCTGGCCATTCACAACAACATGAAGGACATAAGGGGTATTGTGCTGAGTGAAATAAGCCAGAGAAAGGAAGACGATACCATATCATTTCACTGATATAAGGAATCTAAAAAACAAGATTACAAAAACAAGCAGACCATAAACAGACTCATAGATACAAAGGGCATTTTGATAGTAGCCAGATGAAAGAGGGACTGAGGGGATGGGTGAAAAAGTGAAAGGATTAAGAGGTACAAACTGCTAGTTACAAAATAGTCACGTACATGTAAAGTACAGCGTAAAGAATATAATCAATAAATTATAATAACTGTGTATACTGTAGATGAGTAACAGACTTACCAAGGTGATAACTTTGTAAGTTATATAAATGTGTAATCACTGATTTATACACCTGGAATTAATATAATATTGTACATCAAGTGTAACTGAAAAACAAAAATTATTAAAGTAAAAATAAAATCCTGTAGCTAGAGTCATATTAAATGGTGAAAGACTGAATGCATTCTTAAAATGGGAAGAAAACACCTCTCTTTGCCCAATACTTAATAAACCATTAATGAGTAAATCCTCTTGACTAATCCTTTGATATTCAACTGTTTTTGTCCCACTCAAATGGCCCACCAATGCTCTACAAAGCCACACAGAGGTTGCCACCTCTTTTACCTTCTTCCAATCCATCCTCCTCACCTCTCATATAGTCTCCCCTCATTTCAATCCAATGTCTTGATCAGTATTAGTTTTCTATTGCTACCATAACAAATGAGCACAAATTGCCACAAATTAAGCAGCTTAAAACAGTACAAATTTATTATCTCACAGTTCTGTCGTTCAGAAGTTGGGTTGGCTCGGCTATTTTTCTGGTTGTTGGCAGAATCCTACACCTTATATTTGTAGGAATGAGGTCCCTGTTTCTTTGCTGACTGTCAATGAGGGGCTGCTCTTAGGTCCCAGAGCCCTCTCCCTGGTCTTTCTCATGGGACCCTACATCTTAGAGCCAGCAACAGTGCATGGTATTCTTCTCACACTTGGAATCTCTCTGATTTTCCCTTCTACTGAATCCAAAGTGAACTGAATTTGAGAAAATGGAGAGACATCATGTGTAGACATTAAGATAGTTGTAGAAAAGGTAATCTTATATGAAAAGGATAATGGAAATCTGAACAGTAAAATGTATTAACCCACTAAATAGATTATTGGTACATTGGCATTGTAGATTCTTTGGATGAAATATAGAACAGACAATTTTTCTTAAGAAAAGGATAGATTACGACACTTACTGTAGAATCATGTAGAATTCAGCGGTAAATGCTTTAGTATAGTTTTACAGTTTGTTGCTTTTATAGTCTTAGACTATAAAACAGTTGAACTGAAAATGTCATGCTCTTACCCAATTTCATCGCCCCACTGCTTTCCATGCGCTTTTGCTTTTTAGTTGGCTAGCACACTACTTTATTTTAAGCCAAGTATTTGAAAGTGTCAAATGAAGAACTGCTGCAGCCAGGTGGCAACTGACTTTGTTTTTACTTAAGTGTGAGATAGGACTCACAGATGTCAACTTGTATTCTTTTTTTAATGAAATAATGTTCATGAATTCCAAATACACTGATTCATTTCCAGAATTACCTTTGAAAACCTATTGTAGAGTAACAAATGTGGACTCCAGCAACACCTCGAATAAATCAAATATCCATTCTCATAGAAACCTGGGGGAAGCAACATGACAGTATTAACAACTTTAACTTAAAACAGTTGACTTTTGGTATTGTTTTCATTTTATATATTTCTCCACATTACTGGCACCTATGGCAGGCTATAAACTAAAGACATTTGTTAGTGGTCTCTAAGCATCCCCCAAGAGTGATAGACCAGACACCACTTAATTATGGTGACAACAAAAAGAAGGTAAAATTTATTTTACGCTATTTAAAAATTGCCTAAATTTGAGTAAAAACTAACTAATTTATTTCCAGTTTCAGTACCACATAGTAAAAGATTCAATGTGTACCATTTGAAGTTGACAACATTTACACATCTTTCCGCGTGAAGGGTCTGTAGATTAAGAATGGAGGCTGAGTTAATAAACCTATGAAATGTGAGTTAACAGCCTTAGGAAAGATCAAGAATGGGAAGCACCATGAAAAGAACTATAAAAAAGAACAGATAAGGAAAGCATGCTGAATAACAGAGTTGCACGTTGGTGCTGGACTCTCAGCTAAAAAGGGATTAGGACAAACTGGTCAAGGTGTCCCAAGGGTGATATTTAGGAGACAAAAGCCAAGTTGCCAATTCAGGTAATCACTAGTGGTATAACTTCTACTGAAAACTAAAGGCAACAGACTTGGGTCAGAGCTTGTGTTTATAGGTATGAAAGTTTGAAGTGGGGAGCTTAGGTTCTGGCTTGAGTACTGGTCAAGATGACCGTAAATTTTCAGTCTAATTTTTTAAATTTGTGCTGAGGTCATTGTGTAACATGAGACCACACCGGGCATTTTCTTAAACTCTATGAAGCTTGTAACTCAAAATGGTCTCATACACACTAGTCGCAGGTCTTTTGGACTAAAGGCATGGTCTGCAATAAAGTGAATAGAAGAGGAAGAAAATTTCAAAAGGTCATGAACACCAGAGTATGATCTTCAGAGGAGAGATTTCATCCCTCTTAAACTCTACATAATAATGAACCCCTATAAAAAGCACCTGCCATTTGGGATCTGCCTGGGGCAGAATAAGGTAGAGGTACCTCATTCTATCATAGCTGGATTTAAGACAAAGTACTTCTCAACATTTTACAAAATTTTGTTCATGTTGCATATCTTTTGAATTTTGTCTTTATACACTAAAAAAAAAAAAAAAAGCTAAATAGGGCTCTTTGGGGACTAAGATTTTTATATGCACAAAAGCTCTTACTACTAAGAAGGAATCAGACTACAAAAATATTGGAAGGAGGTTTTCAGATGTAGCTAGAGAGAGTTCAGTTAGCGAACTTGAACTAGTTATTTCCACTTAGAATGCTATACCTCTTTTAGTTTACTTATGTATTCTCTTAAACTTTGCTTACTCTGGAAATGAGTAGAGAGAAATACCAGTGGCGTTTTATGCATGCAATGTGTCAGAGACTACATTTTGGAGGACTGCAGAAAGAAGAAAACATAGAAGTATCTATAGTCAGTGGTAGAGACATGCTAAAAGCATTTATTACTGGTCCTGGATGGTGAAAGGGAAAACCATTTTATAGCCCTTGATTTCTTGAACACAACCACAACAATCCTATAGTAATATTCTCCAATAAAGATATGTAAATTACAGAAAAGCTGGATTCTATAGAGAAGACATGAATCGACGTTACCTCAAAAAGTAGTAACACTGAAGGAAAACAAACAAACAAACAAAAAACTACAGAATGGCCTAAAGGGAATTTTTAGTATGGAACTGGAAGAGGTCCTGAGAAATTATTACTTTCAAAAACCTTCTGACTATGTACTGAGATGAAATAACAAACAATTCAGGAGGAGCAAATTTAGTGGGGGTTGAGAGGCAGGGGCAAACAAGGGTTCATCTTGGGACATGTTATGAATGAAATGCCTATCAGACATCTAAGCGGAGATAATCATTAAGCTGTGGGATGCACAAGTATGGAGTTTAGAAAACTCTCTGGAGCTGGAACTATTAATTAGGAAGTCCTCTCACATCAAGTGCTCAAAGCCAAGAAGATATGGTGAGTTCAAGCACCAAGGAAATGTGTGTTAAGAGAGAAGAATGGTGCTTTGTGGCTTATCCCTTTTTGAAAGTCTCTCCTAGATGGTATTTTTCTTTCTGATTTGTAAATACAAATATATGAATGATCCCCAAAACCAAATATTTGGTTAGTATTTAATGAGTTATCTGACTTAAAGGTAATAAAATTGAATGAAATCCATACTATCACCAACAATCCAAAATAGTTTTCACTAATTTGAGGTCTTCTGGATTAAACACAGATCACATAGTTGAAAACGCTCGTTGAAATTTGCATAAACTATGCACCCATATCCAAAGACTAATGAATTATATTCCTCCAATAGCTGTTGTTCTGAGACACTTTAATGTCCTACAATTGTATACATTCTTGTAAAACATTTATGCTGAAAATTTGGTGAGGTGTGTTTTTCTTCCAATTCAGTTTTGGTTCCTTAACACTATGAAAATTCAGTACTTACATGTCTGCGACTGAAAACAGAGACAAAAGAAAACAGGAAAATACGAGCAACTTTGTTTCACTGTTTCCTTCCACACATACTGCTCCCATTGTGTTTTCAGTTGTTACTAATGATATGGATCATAGCTAGATTATTATTCCCACCAACTTTTCTTCTGAAAAGAAAGAAGTATTTGTGAGTGCTTTAGGCTAGTAAAAAAAAAAAAAAAGCACTTAAAAAAACCTCTCTGTCATAAATCTCTCTCTACATGTTTTTTGTATCACACACAAAAGAGTTGTTGAAACCTTCCTACAAGGTAGAGAAAAACCTGACCTGCTGCAATCATCTACCTAAAGTACTCCTATAAGCACAATTACAAACTATTTTTGCCAACCACATCACAAATAATTATTAATGTGGTAACTTTAGCTCCATGTTTTGAGCTTCTCTTGGGCCAGGTGTGGGGTGGTTACACACTCTTCATGGTAACACTTCATTGGATCATCTCCTGACAAAGCAGATTTTTAAACCTTATTCATAATCACCCTAATTAGGACATCAAATGTCAGGACTTGCCGTGTGAATTCAATGCTAGCCATCTCTGTGGTGCAACTGACACGGCCCACATGAAAGGAGTGACTCTGCCTTGGAAACAATTTCCTTATGCTTATGGCCTCTCCCCTTCTACCTACTTGCACTGAAAAAGTGGTAAGGAAGGTTTGCAATACGGTCCTCACAAGTCTGAAACTTCCTTTCAGCTGGAATAACAATCAAATTTAAACCCTTTTGTATACCTACAACACTACTGCCTTTATATCATTTTGTGGCACTTAATTTGTAATACAACTTATAATATGTAGATTGTTCATGTCTCTACCTTCCACAAATCATGTGCAATTTATTTGTTCATTTTTTAAATCCTAATAGATGCACTGTTCCCAGTGCTCCAGCACAAATGTTTGGCATGGTTATGCTGAAGAGGGCTCCTGAAAAATGACATACAGTCCTACCTCCTCATCCCCACCCTTACCACCACCGCACAACTGACAAAAGAACAAAGAAAAGTAAAAACATAGGAACTTGTTTTCTTAATGAAAGTATGCTTTCTGTCATTTACTAAGAGATTTATATACTTAAGCCTACTTATCTTGTGCCTTTGAGGAAATACTACTGAATGAAGGTGGTTGTGATGGTTAATTTTATGTGTCAACTTGGGCTAGACCATGGTACCCAGTTGTTTGGTCAAACACTAGACTAGATATTGCTATGATGACTATTTCATAGATGTGAATAACATGTATAACCAGTAAGCTTTACATAAAGGAGATTACCCTCAATAACGTGGGTGGGCTTCAATCAGTTGAAAGCTTAAATAGCAAAAATTAAGGTTTTTCAGCCCTCGCCAGGTAGCACAGTTGGTCACAGTGATGGCCTGATACCCTAAGGTTGCAGGGTTAATCTCTGGTCAGGTCATATACAAGAAAAAACTAATGAATGCATAAATAAGTGGAAGAACAAATCAATGTTTCTCCCTTCCTCTCTCTCTCCTTCCCTCCCTCTCTCTCTCTCTCTCACATCAATCTTAAAAATAGAGGATTTTTTGGAGTAGAATGAATATTACTTCCTTAAGACAGTAAGAGAAGTCCTGCCTATGGATCTTGGACTCAAGACTGCACTTTCAACTCTTGCCTGGGTTTTTAGCCTTCCAGCCTGCTCTACAGAGTTTAGATTTGCCAATTCCCATAATCGCATGAGCCAATTCCTTAAAAGAAATGTGTCTCTCTCTCTATATTTGCATTCCATTGGTTCTGTTTCTCTGGAGAACCCTGACATTATAGTTGTATTTCAAAGCAGTTCTTTCTTTTACAATAAATTGAAACTTTTGCCAATTGAATATGATTATATTCTTAATTTTGTTACATGAAATAAAGGTAGGGATTTATATACTACTTGCTAATAGAATTCAGTTTCTCTGCTGGTAAGGAGAAAAAGAGTATTGTCAAAGGAACTCACAGCAATGGTACCTCCCTTAATAGGAAGCTCTACTTGAGCCCAGAGTTTGCAGCCCCCCTGTACATTTTCCTAACCTGTAACAGGAGGTGTCTGGCCAGATCCCTAGGAAGCAGGGAAGCCCGATCTGGCAGAGAGGTTGCACTCCCTGGAGTAGGGGAGCAGATGCTAGGCCCAGCTCTTGCATTGCCCAACTTGCACGATCTTGAGCAGGCTCACATGGGACGAGTTCCCCAACAGCCAGTGGTGGGCCAATGGGATGCTGTCACTGCTGTGCCATGTGGCACAGTTCTGGACTGCTCCCAAGAAAGCTTGCAGGTCTCAGGGGCTCGAGCAGCCTTGAACTCCAGGGTCCAGTGTACAGAGCCCCTCACATGACCAGCTGCAGTCATTTGGCAGCACATCTGGGCCCCGGGGGAGAGAGGAAGCTGCTGCATTGCAAGGGAGATTCTAGAGAAAGAGAGCCTGGAGCTGGAAAGAGGGAGACCCATGCCTATAGTAGCCTTACACTTCAAAAGGGGAAATAAGAATGAAGGGGGTGTCTCTGGGCATGGATTTGGATTTTGGTCTTTTAGGGAACAAGGGGATTTCTGTGTTTTGCAGAAGAGAATGGCTTGGACCAGGGGAGTCCCCAGCTCCCCACGATTGGGCACCCTGTTAAAAACAAACAAACCTTCTTCCTACCCAACCAATTATTGTGTTATGCTCAGGTATGGCAGCAGGGAGTTGAATTCCACTTTGCCCGGTAACAAACCTTGTTCACACAAATTGACAAATCCTAACCGATTGCCAACAAAGAATCTGAGAAGATGGATCAACACGTTTTCTGAAAAAGATGAGACAGGTTTGAGGAATGATTGGGACAGAAAGGTTTTCACCAGTTAATACAAGTGAAAATATGAAGTTGGTGTGTCCAGTTTCCATTACCTCATTCATCAAGAGAATTTGTGTGTGAGTTTTAGAAGTCAGTTTCATTGCAAGATGTAATGGAGAAAATAATGAAGAGTACAAATTTTCTTTGTGCTTTTTTTTTTAAACCGCTGCCAGTTTATTGATATTTAAGAAATGGAAGCAAAGAAAATAGATTTAATTTATTTTAATTTAACCAACTAGTTAAGTACTGGAAAACTTTGAAGAAATAGATTGAAGTGTTTTTAGAATTAAAATGTTTTAGATGACACTTGATAGACCTTCAGTGGTCCCCAAAGGCTGCACACTTTTCCCTGATGTTACATAACAGAATATCTGTCCACTATTAAAAGTGACAGTTTCATATTCAGATTCCAGTTCGACATGTGGATTAAAATGGTACCTGAGATTATTCTGTTAAAATACTGAACTTCTCCAAACTCAAAGGAATACAGGTTTTAAATAGTTACAGAGTTACTTTGTGGAAAACAAGCCCTGATTTTGAAAGCTATTCATAATTTTGGGATTTGCCCATAGGTTGTGTTTTCTGTGACTTCGGGTTGACACCACAAGATGTAATTTTAAAGCCCCTGCCCTATTAAGGTGGTTCATTTTCAAAAGAAACCACTTGTGCTAAAAGGAAACTAGACCTATTAACACACAATCTTAGTGAACATTTAGAGTTCACTGTGAAAAGGAATTAGCTGCGGAAAGGAAAAATACACTTTATTGTGTAATTGTTTGTTTCAGCTCTGCTCCCCTCCTTACAGCCTCCTATAGAGAAGGGTCCAGGCTTGCTAGACCAATTCTATAGGGCTTTTGTGATTCCAACTCAGGGAAAAAGAGAGCTGGGGGAAAGATCTGAAGAAACGGCCAGGTTTTGAAAGCACACAAGCAGCTACCTTGTGTGAGAACAGAGGAGGAGAAAAATAGAGAAGTGTTTAAGGTGTGTTGTTTGTTATTTATCTGCTTCACAGTGTTCAGGCTATGAGAACCTTAAAGTTATTTTGAAATCAGATTTCAGGTACTTGCCTGTGTTTTTTGAATATGGCACTGCTCTCAGTCTGGATCACGTGGGTCACAGATTTCTAAATATTACACAAAATAGCAATCTTGGGCTACAGGAATTTCAGAACATTTGAGTAATGTTTGTGGCTTCTTAGCTATTTTGTGAAACTGCAGCGACAAAAACCTTTGTCAGTAAAATAACCTCAGATTGTTATGAGTTTAGAATGAAAACACCCTCATATCTCCTAGAATATTCTGAGATATAAATATTAGCACTCTGTTTAAATTGACCAAGTACAGTAGCCCTAGGTGGAAGAGTATAATTAAAAAAAAAAGTTTATTGTAGTGTTCTTGGGATTGCATATTTATTTTTGCTAAAAATTATTGTTTTGAATTGCTAATAGACTATGATTATTAACATCAGTAATAAGAGTTTAAAATATTCATGAAACTGGGCAGAAAACATGCTCAGAGGCCTAGTGGTCAGTGAGGAATCTGTCTAATCTATAACTTAAGCAATCAGTTCTTGAGTAATTTACAACATGTTTTAGCAAGAAAGAGTGAAAATTCACTGTTTTCATAGTAATTTTTTAAAGTAGAAATATCTTGTATTTTGGGGGGCTGTTTGATGTATTAGTTCTTTCACAAAACGAATACCATGGTCCCAGTTCAATGTAAAAGGTTGAAAAGATGTTCCTTCTTTTCTTCAGAAAATTAATGTACCTTTTCCACATTTGTATTTACTCAAAGATGAAGCTTTGTATCTGGGAAATCCTTGAGTAAAAGGATCTCAGGAGCAAGAAAGCCTGGACTCTCAAGATTTCATTCGTTCAGCCACCATCCCAGGAGCCCCTCCTGGGCAAGACCCTGTTCAGTCCCGGGTCGGGCGGGACACACAACAGGTAGTCCCTGCTCTGAGGGAGCCACCTCCCCAGGCAAAGGGCCCAACTAGGCGTTCTAAATAACCCAAAATATAACACGGCGGCTGCACAGTTGACGTGACCGCAGTTACTACAGGGAGAAGGTCGAGGATCAGCCCATAAATGCAATTTCCCTTCCAACTGTCCGTGTCGCCCCTGCCACCCCCGCCCCCCGCAAGCCCTGGTACTAGAGAAACGAGGGTCTACAAAGCTGGATTTAGAACTCGCATTCCCAAAACAGAGGATGTGAGGGCACAGAAGGGCAAGGAGAGACCAGAGACGGAAGCCGATGCCCAGGCAGCTCAGGGACGTGGCCAGTGCGACCCCTGAAGGCTCTGCAGCAGCAAGTAGGCGGGCGACAGCGATGCACGGCGCCCTGAGAACGAGTCTCCACTGCTGCGTGGTGCGACCCTCGACGTCGGACTAGATCAGGGCGGTTTCGTCGCTGCCCGGGTTTCGGGGGCGGGCTTTGAGTAAAGCCACGCCCCCAGGCTCCGCCCCCGAGGCGCGCTAGCCCGTCCCGCTCGGCGCCAACCCTTTCCCGGGTCATCGCCCCTCCCCTCTTCCGGCCTGCGAGCCCCCGGCGCTACCTCAGGGCTGCGCTCGCTCATTCGCGCTGGTCCGCAGGTCCGCCCGCCCGCCCGCCCTCTAAGCGTGCGCTCGCTCGCCCGACGACAGGGGAGCAGCACGAGCCGGTATAGGCTAGCTGCGCTCCTTGCCGCCAAGCGGCGGCCCACTGAGGCGGCACCCTTGGTTCCGTGCTTTAAGACGGTCGGGTCCGCCTTATCTACAGCCCCAGAGCGGCGGCGGTGAGGAGGCCGGGCCGAGGGAGGCGGGCAAGTCGGGGCTGAGGGAATGTTGGGGGAGGTGGTGGTCCGGGCGCCCCTGCGGCCACGTCGAAGGCTCGCCGGGGGAGGCGCACCGAGAACCGGGAGGAGTGATGGATCCAACAAGGTTGCATCGGCTCTAGCTGGGCGCGAAGAAGGGGCTGGGAACCGCGGGGGTGGCCGGCGGGGGTTTCCGCGGGACCCTCAGTGGGATCGGGATGGAGGAGACTCCGCCTGGAGGCTTCTGCCACGTTTCCATCCTGCATTTCCTTCCCCCGGGGGGTGGGCGGCCGCCCTCCGCCTTCCATCCCCTGCCGCCCCGCTGTGCGTCTGTGTGTTGTCGGGGCTCGAGACCCTTGCTGTCCGGGGGTCACGCCTGAGGGGAACTCAGTCCTCACACCAGGCCCCAGGGAGACCGGACCTGGAATGGGGGCGGCGCACGCGCGGGCAGACTGGGGAGGGGGCGCCCTCCGGCCCGGCTGTTTGGGGGGCGGGGGCCCTTCCCCCTGAACTTTGGGGAAAGCCCCGATTGCAGAAGTTGGGCGCGTTCACAGGCCGTTCTTTGCGGAGCGGGTGGAGGTGTTCGGTGCCTCCTCACCTCACCCTCAGAAAACCGCGCGTGAGGGCTTCGCAGCAGGTTTCAGGGCTCAGGGAGCCCGTCTCCCGGCCCCGTGGGAATCCGTGTCCCCTCAGTATCCCGAGCCCGCCTCGTACCTCCGCCGAGGCTGGCCCGGAGCGCCTCATCCCCGCCTCCGGGCGCCCGCATCCTCAACCTTGGGAACGTCTAGCAGGAGAGAGATTGCTTCTAGAAAACAGTCGCCATGAGCTTTTAGTTACAGGAAGGAACATGTACGCAAAGTTACAAACTCCTGGAAGACGGGGCTAGGTTTTCCTCCGGGCTCTACGCGCGCCCCGAGGAGCCGAGGAGCCGAGGAGCCTCTGGAACAAAGTACAACTTGAGGAGCAGCCGCCGCCGCGGTGACGACGTCCCAGGGTGACGTCACTGTGCGATATTTAAAATGGGAGCTTTTCGCTCGCAGTGTGGGTGGAGGAATTGCGGCCACTTACCCGGGGCGCCCTGCCCGTTTCTGTTTCTCCCCGAGTTGATAACGCTCCCTCGCTTCCCCCCTTTCGGTACTCGTGGAGAGGACTCGCTGGGAGAGGCGGGGTGGGGGGTGGGGAGGCTCATTTTTCAGCTCTTCAGGCATCATTCCTTCAAACTGGAAAAAAAAAAAAAAGTAATAGGTATGACTCATCCTGTGTTACAACCAACAGCAACCACTAAGTGGTTATTTCCTTCCTTTTCTTTCTGATATGACACGGAGCAAAAATAAAAGGGAAAACAAAATCCCAAGCCCAGATATATCGAACATAGCTGGCAAATTGAATGAAGGAGGGGAACGAACTAGTTACAGTTGCAGTACTTTTCTTGAGTGTGGTTCCTTGTTTTGTTGCGTGGTGTGAGGCTCATTGTAGTCCCATCACCGACTTCCATCCCAAACCATAGGTTAGATTGCGGTGGGTTTTCTTTTCCAGCATAACGTGGTCGTGCGTCAAATAGAGCTGGATAAAGTGGAAGTGGCTCACATTTTCTCAGGAGGAGGCTGCAGGCAGCTGTGTGTGTGTGTGTGTGTGTGCGGGAGGGGGGGCTGGGCTTGTGTGTGCCTGCACGCTGGTGTGTGCGTGCAGCCTGGTACCCGCGTCCTGGGAGCCGGCCATCGAAAGTGGACTTGGCATTCTAGGATTCCAGGAGGAAGGTTTGGGTGTCTTCCCATCCAGGATCAGGGTGGCTCTGGCTGCCAGCACACCTCTCAGATAACTATATAGAATTTATTTCACAGTGAGATCCCTTGTTTGAATTCGTACAAGGAGTAAAGGAATCATATTATGAAGGGAGGCTTTTAAGAGCAGGTTTAAGAAAAAAAGGAAGCTAACAGAATCACCTTTATTTTTTGAAAGTGTGAGAACGCACACTATCAGGTTAGCTGGGTTTTATACTAAACATAGCAGAGGCGGCTGTAAGTCTTTAATAATTGGCTTTGAAAAAGGTGATGATGCTTAGTAAATGCAGCATCTGAATAACTCCGAGTTACTTAGAGCAGCCAAATGAATGAGCTCATCGCATCAAGGCAGAATATACATCGGAACAATCCCAGGACAAGGTTGTTTTTGCCTTTATGCATTAATCAATCATAAATCAGGTCTGCCATTTAAAGAGTCTTCCTTGAGGCACTTCCAAAATGCAGCGAAATCTCTGATTATTTCTTTTAGTTTGATTTTCTATAGATGACCCTGAGTTTTCATTCTCTTAAATATGTACTCCTAGAGCCACTCTTTTGTGATATCTGAAAGAATGCTTACAGACACTCTATTCTGGATTCTTTTTTCCTTATGTATAGCAGCTTTATGGAAATATAATTCACATACCATATAATTCTTACATTTAAAACATACAGTTTGTTGGAAGAAACCCTGTACTAAGAGATCACTCCTCCCTTCTCTCTGTCCCTTGTGCCCTGCTAAGCCACTAATCTACTTGCTGTCCATATAGATCTGCCTGTTCTGGACATTTAACATAAATGGAATTATGCGATTTTGTTCTTTTTGACTTGCTCCTTTCACTTAGCATAATGTATTTAAGGTTCACCCATTGTTGTAGTGTATATCACTATTTTATCCTTTTTGTTGCCTAATAATATTTCATTGTATATATATACCATACTTTATTTGTCCACTCATCAGTTGATGGACATTTGAGTCGTTTATACTTTTTGGCTATTATGAATAATGCTGCTATGGACATTTGTATACAAATGTTTTCATTTTTCTTGTATGTAGCTAGGAGTAGAACTGCTGGGTTATAGGTAACCCTATGTCTAACCTTTTTAAGAACGCCAAACTTTTTCTGTTATGGCCCTACAATACTGGATTTTAAGTGGACTTTTGTGTTTTAAAATTCAAATCATTTCACAGAATTTTAAACCTAAGTTATTGCAGCTAAATATTCATACATTTAGTAAAAACTATGTAGTGGTATTATTATAGTACTTCTCCGAGCGATATCTCTGATTTTATTTTAACCAATAGGAACAATTTGTTCTTCTTTCTTTACTGAATTCACAGATCTAAGTGGCAAGATTCTTAAACAGTGCTTTATAAAGTCTGTGGCATGAGTAGTGATTGTTCCCTACTCCAGATATGAGCCAGTGAAACAAGATAAAATTGGAAGGAGGAAGGGGAGCTGCAAGGAGGGATATTTTCCAGAGCTTTATCTTCCAGTTTTTATATTTTGTTTTAAGAAAAACTATTTTATCTTTGCAGGAAAAATGAAGAATGAAATTGCTGCCGTTGTCTTCTTTTTCACAAGGCTAGTTCGAAAACATGATAAGTTGAAGAAAGAGGCAGTTGAAAGATTTGCTGAGAAGTTGACTCTGATACTTCAAGAAAAATATAAAAATCACTGGTATCCTGAAAAACCTTCAAAAGGACAGGCCTACAGGTAAAGGATTAGATTGGACAGTTGCATTGGACTAAGTGAAGAGGCTGATCAGTTTCTAAAATGAGTCAAGGCCAAAGGACTGAAGGGTGTACAGTTCATGCCTTTCATAGTTTATCTGCAAAATACAGAACTCCGGAATGTCCTGGTGTTTTTTCCTTACTTATTTTAAAATACATGTATTTGTTACTGGAGTCCTCCTGCCTAGACCTGAAAGGCCAGTGTTTTGGGCTCCTGATTGAACATATTCCTTTCTCTATCAGATACTTGGAGGTTTTCACAATTCTAGGGGTCTACTAAAGCTATCACCCATAAATAGGCATGGTAGGAGTTGAGGGAGATGAGTCTCTTTGAATCTAAAATTAACATGTCACATGTTTTTTAAAAAAATAAAAATTGTATGGCAAACAGGAATTAAGATTATTAGATACCTAATACATTCTGGATACAGAATTAATTTATTTATACTACGCATAATTCTTTATTGTAGGAGCCAGTGCAACTATTTTATAGGTTGATGGTAACTTACGTATGATTTCACAACTGGTAAATATTAGTTCTGAGATTTCACAGAACTAACTTACCCTGAATTCTTATGGACTTTCTGCACATCCCTCTGACAGGGAAGGTAATTCTCACTCACAGCTGTCTTTTATACTGTGGTTTATAAGTGACATTTACAGCTTAAAGTAAAGAACAGATTCTTGCCCAACATGTCCTAGCATGCTTACCACCTGCTATTGATGTGACCGCCTGGGAACCTAGGCTGAGAATGTTCTGCTAAACTTTCTGTCAAACGTTGCCCCATTCGTTTTGTGGCCTCAAAAAAATTAAAGTAGAATAGTTGTGGCTATCATGAGTACAAAAATTCTTTTATTTATGCATATTATTGCCCTGAAAGTTTTCTCCACAAACCAGCACGTCTGTGCTTTGATGTAAAAAGGACTTCCTTTTAGTCACTGAGCTCTTGGAAGTGCAAGACTATTCAAAGAATGTACAAGGTAGGTGAAAATATGATTTGTTTATTTCTCATTTGCTAAAAGCTAGGTGAGCATGTGTTCTTTTGAAAAAAGATTCAAAGTGATTGCTGTATTTTCCCCTTCATTCACCAGCTTTCCTGGTAAATTGGAAAATGTGAGTTAAAGAAGAAATGTGGATGTTCTATATAAAGCAGATTCAAGTTATTTTCTATCTTGTCACTCGATTCTCTTATTTTTTTCCTGCACATTTTCATTACTGATAGAGTGGACAACTTTTCTGAGTTAGAGCTGTTGAGGCTTTTACACTTATGTAATTGACATTGGATGAAGATGTATGGAAGTACCAAGCCACCGTATTATTACTGAAAAAAGGAGACACTGTCAAGTAAATGCTTAAAGGTCAGGCAGTGTATAATTTCATTTCCATTACTTCTAAAAAGTTAAGGGAAAAAGTTAGCCAAACAAGATTAAATTGGCATGTGATCAGAAGTATCATTATTAAGTCATCTTTGAAGTAGAAAACTATTAGACTTAATATTGGGTCATTAACTACTATAAAAATGAATCGATTATAGGATTAACCAGAGTTAGTATACTCCTCAGTCCATAGAGTAGGTTGGAAGTGTTCTTTTTCTTCTAAAGTGTTTATAAATTAAAATTGTTTCTCTGCAATATATACAGATAGGTGCTTTTGGAGGGCAATTTGGCATTACTAAGATCTGTGTTCTTGAACAGTAAGTCTCCTAAAAATCTATTCTAGGATCTTAATCAGAAATGCAGACAAGTATGTATGAATATGGATGTTTCTTATAGTTTGGAAAGAACTAAACTGGTAACATTAATTGATAGACTATTTTTATACAACTTTTAGAAGTGGTTAATGGATAAGTAGTCACAGTATATGTTCAGTGAACAAAACAGTGTAAAATCTGAAATCCATAAGATACGTAAATTTTGTTGAAGCAGAGTCTGTTTAAGCATCTTTATTTACATACCTATTTTTTTAAGGTTAGAGCCTATATTACTCTTATTATACACAGTAAAAATTCATACTAAGATCCCTTCTTTCCCTTAACTCCTTTTGATTCTAGGGTACATGTAACTTTATTTTTTCAATTCTCGCCTAAGAATGTTCATTGATTTTTAGAGAGAGAGGAAGGAGGGGGAGAGAAACATTGATCAGTTCCCTCCCATACACGTCCCAGCCAGGAATCGAACCTGCAACCTTCTGGTGTATGGGACAGCACTCCAACCAACTAAGCACCTGGACAGGGCGACATGGGACTTCTGAATCAACCTACACAACATTAGAATGTATAACATAGGAGCATTGTACAGAAAGGAACAAAGAGCATCATGCGTGCTGTAAAATAACTTTTTTTGCTCTGAATTTGCTCAGTTGTTAATGATGCTAAGATAGGTACAGGCAGAATAGGGTGTCATTGGAGTCTGGTCTAGATTTGACCCCTGGGTTCACCACTTTTTAACTGTGATGTTGGGCAAGTTACTAAAATTCTCTTTGCTTCCTGTCTTAAAATGGAAAATGGTTATCTAACTCAGGATAATTACGAAAATTAAAAGTAAACACATGCAAAGCATTTAGGAAATTGTCCATTGCACAGTAAACGTTCAGACAGAGTTAATTACAGTTGGTCCTTGAATAATGGGTTTAGGAGTGCTGACCCCTACCTAGTCCAAAAATCTGTGTATACTTTTTGACATTACCCTGAAATTTAAGTTGCCCTCAATATCCCCAGAGGATTGGTTCCAGGACCTTCTCTCAATATCAGAACCTGCAGTGCTCAAATTCCTTATGTAAAGTGGCATAGGTCATTGCATACAGTTGGTCTGGTGCATCCACAGACTCTTCAAACCCTGGATTGGAAATAGTGTACAGGTATTTCTTGAAAAAATTGCATATAAATGGACCTGGGTAATTCAGACCCATGTTGTTCAAGGGTCCACTTTTTTATTATTATTATTTAAATACATGTATATTAGCTGTTATCAAATGAGAACTTTTTCACTATTTAAATGGAAAATACTAATCAACTAATAAAATAATTTAACTTGTAAAAACTTTAAATGGCACATTGTATTGGTATTGTATTTATGGTATAAATATGATTTATTGTTTACATTGTATTTTCCATATTGTACAGCTTTGGGTCTGAGGAAGAGGTGAAACAGCTTAATCTAAATTCACTCAGTACTTGTTCTGTGACTAGTACTAAAACCTTGATTTCTTAGTTGTTGGCAATAAATACTTGCATTGAAGCTACCATTTCTCTGAGTAGAATGCTTATTTTAATGTGTACTTTGTATTTATATTGGGAGCAATCTCTGAACATTCTCTCACTTACTTCAACAACTATTAAAAATAAAGAAAACCCTTGCATAATAGAAGTTAAATGAAATAAGCCAATAACACTTTGGATTATATTTTTATTTTAAGTACATGAAATGAGTGTTCTGTGTCTTTGGCTGATTCTAGTTCTACGGAACAGTTATAGATAAGACAAAGGACATTCTTCTTAATGCTTATTTTATTATCTGGGACATATAAGCAAGGTAATGATGGGTCAAAATTTTTAATAAGAGTTTCCAAATATTTGAAATGTTGGTTGAGGTCTTTTGTTTTTGGAAGTTTTATTATTTATGAACTTGGCCTAGTAAAATAACTATCTTCAGAGCTCTAAGTAATTTCATGTAACTTTCGTACTCTTTGCTCATTTAATGTACATGTTGAGTAGTTTCTAGGTAAAATGAAGTAGAGGCAGTTCTTATGATTTCCCTGGGCTCACACAGATGCCCGTTTCTTTTTATCAGCCTGGGTAGTCTTGTTGATGGTGCCTCTGCCTTTACTTCACATTTATTATCTATTTAGGATAGATACACTCCTGAGTTCTCTGCAAGAGGTTTTGTTATTTTTTCCATTCATGTTGGCAAATACTAAAAAATGTAAAGATGCTTATGATTATTATTCAGTTAAAGCTATTAACATTATTCCACTTTGTTGCAGATGCATTCGTGTCAATAAGTTTCAGAGAGTTGACCCTGATGTCTTGAAAGCCTGTGAGAACAGCTGCATCTTGTACAGTGACCTGGGCTTGCCAAAGGAACTGACTCTGTGGGTAGACCCATGTGAAGTGTGCTGTCGGTGAGTTTTTTAATTTGGTGGCTGAGCTGATTACCATGCTGGAATTGGCTTTCATGAAATTCTTTTAGGTCCTGCCTGCTTGTGTATCTTCATGGCCAGAAGTTGGTTGCTTGACTTTCTGAGAAGTAGATTTTGTAAAGTGTTTTTCTTGACGTGATAGGAAGGACTGATTACATTCCTTTTTTGTTGCTAAAGAAACTCAAGAACTGATTGAGCAACGTTTTTCTAGAACTTTTCCAGGAAGTTTATTGTAGATCAAGAAATAAAACTTAGACACTTAGACTCCTGTAGGTCATTTATTGTCTTTCTTTTTTCGTGGTGCACGTGACCTTCCCATCTTCAAATTAGGAAATAATCTAATCTCAAATAATACTGGATAATAACTTTTAGTTGGTCTCTGTTTCTGTTTGTTTCTACTCTTGCCTCCCTTTTTAAGTGACTGATTGATATTTTCATAATGAAAATTATTTTTTGTCTCCTAATGAGCAGAATTGTAAAAGGTGAGTGGTAGGTCTGAAATCTAATTGTACTTCATTCTTTATAAAAATATTGGGGTGGGGGGCAGTAGTGTAGAGCAACAGGGAAAAATTGGGACAACTGTAAGAAAACAACAATAACATATCCAATAAAAAATTAAAAGATATGAGAATTCCGGCCAAGATGGAGGCATAGACAGACACACTGCGTCTCTCTCCACAACTAAGAAGGAATACAACTACCCCAAAACTAGAAACAACCAGAAATTTCCAGAAAATCAAACTGCATGGAAGTCCCCAACAAACAAAGATATATACAGTAGTCCCTCTCTCTATTGCGGTTCACTTATTGCGACCTCACTATCGCAGGATTTTTTAAAAAATTATATTTAATTATTTATCGCGGATTTTTTGCTATATCGTGGGACTTTGCAGTGCTGTATATGTATGTTGTTAAAGTTATGTAGGTTTAAGAGTGTAGAGTATGTTTAAGAACACAAGTAGTGTTTATAAAAGTGTGGAAAACGTTAATAAGGGAGTGGGAAAGGTTAATAAGGGACTGGGAATGGTTTATAAGTTGTGGGAAGGTTTTATAAAGCCTTAAAATATATATAAATACTAAAATAAATGTAAGGTTCCAACTTTGCGAATTTTCACCTATCGCGGGGTGTGTGTGTGTGTGTGTGTCTAGAACGTAGAAGAAATATCATCCAGACAAGAGGGGTGGAGCTGGGGCGGAGAGGACTCGGTGTGGTGGTGGCAGCAGTGGCGACTGCAGCAGGCCGGCAGAAAGCACAGTTACATGTTTTCAAAAGTCATGGGGGACACCTGGGGAGTGTTCCCAGCTCCTCAGCAGACCACACAGCTCACAGTCCCAGTGCCGGGGAAAATAAAGCCTCATTGGTTCTGACTGTGCAGACCATTAGGGGCTGGGGCGGATGCAGAAACTGCTGGTCTCCCAGCAGAGTCCACTTGCTTAAAGGGCCCCCACAGTCCTAGAATGTCCGCAGATGCATCCACTTTAGGAACAACAGCTAGGGCAATAGCTAGAGGGGCGCGAGTCCAGTGCTGAAGTGGGAGAGGTGCCTGGAAAAGGGGTGAATGCTGGGCCGGCGTCGTTGCTCAGACCCCTCCTCCACATACATCGCCACAACGTGGTGAAACAGGTTGCCCTGTACTGATGAATCCCTAAGGCTCCGCCCCTTGCAACGTAACAGAAGTGACAGCTCTGCCTGGGACATGGAGGCAAACAAACACAGGAGCCTGTCAGGATGGGGAGACAGAGAAGTATGGCCCAACAGAGGGAGCAGATCAGGGTTCCAGTGGGAGAACTGAGTGACAAGGAGATAGCCAACCTAACAGACGCAGAATTTAAAACACTGGTGATACAGATGCTCACAGTCTTGACAGATATGCTTGAGTATGGCAAATGCATAAGGGAAGAAGTGAAGGCTATGCTAAGTGAAACGAAGGAAAATCCACACAACACCAATGGTGAAGGGCAGAAAACCAGGGTTCAAATCAAAGTTTTGGAACATAAGAAAAAAACAGTCAATCAGTGCAGAGTGAGGAGACAGGAATTGGAAAAAATGAGGAGAGGCTTGGGAACCTCTGGGACAATTCTAAACGTGCCAACATCCAAATCATAGGGATGCCAGAAGAAGAGGAAGAGCAAGAAATTGGAAACTTATGTGAAGAAACAGTGGAGGAAACCTTCCCAAATTTTCCAAAGGAAATGGACATACAAGTCCAGGAAGCACGGAGAGTCCCGGGCGAGCTGGATCCAGAGGGGACCACACCAAGACACATCATGATTAAAATGCCAAAGGTGAAAGATAAAGAGAGAATCCTAAAAGCAGCAAGAGAGAAGCGGGGAGTTGCCTCCAAGGGGGTGCGTATAAGATTATCAACTGATTTCTCAAAGGACACTTTGCAGGCAAGATGGGACTGGCAAGAAGTATAAAATGTGATTGGAGGCAAGGACCTACAGCCAAGATTGCTCTATTCAGCAAAGCTATCATTTGGAATGGAAGGGCAGATGAAGTGCTTCCCAGACAAGGTGAAGCTAAAGGAGCTCATCATCACCAAGCCATTATTATATGAAATGTCAAAGGGACTTAAGAGAGAGAAGATCAAAACTGTGAACACTGAAAGGACAACAAACTCACAACTATTGACAACTAAATCTAAAAAATAGAAACAAAATCCAACTAAGCAAATCAGAATGGGAACAGAATCATAGGTATGGGGATCATTTGGAGGGTTATCAGCTGGGAGAGGGGAGGGGGAAGAGGTGGGGAAAAGGTATAGGGATTAAGAAGCATTATCGGTTGGTACAAAATAGGGGGAAGTTAAGAATAATATAGGAAAGGGTGAAGCCAAAGAACTTAATATGCACGACCCATGGACATGAACTAAGTGGGGTGGGATTGCTAGAGGGAAGGAGGGGTATTGGGCAAAGGGGAAAAAAATTGGAACTAGTGTAACAACATAATAAAATATACTTAAAAAAAAGAAATGAAAAGATATTTGTTAGTAAAAAAATTTCATTGTGGACCATACTTCTTAGTTGTGGCATTTTTTAAAAAATGAGAATGTTATCTGTCTTTCAGGTAGTTCAAAGTGTAAAAAATTAGAAGAAAGGATAGGCAGGTTATAGCAGAGAACGATTTGTGCTCTAATAGAAGTATGTACAAAATGAAGCAGTTGATGACACAGTGGAGAAAATCAGTGCTTGGCTGAGTCAGAAAAGATGATTGAGTAGGTGATACTCAAGCTGCCTGGGGAAGAATGAGTTGCAGTTGACTGGATGGCAGGGTGGGAAGGACATTTCCAATCAGGAAGAACAGGATGAACAGTTGGCTTGGAACCTCCAATAATTTCCTACAGCTGTTTCTTTAGGGTTGTTTCTCTTTAATTTTGAGGAACGATTCACCTGTTGACTGTAGTAGAGATGCTTTAAGATACAACAACCCCAATATGTTCAAAGGTTTTATATTAATAATAGCCTTTGACCTGATCTCCAACAATGGAAGTGGAGGTGAAGACATGTCAAAAAATACATGGTTATTTTTTCACTGAATTTTATGGCCTTCGTGTTTATAAGCTATTGGTATAAGCCAGCAGTTTTCATCTGGTGTGCTGCAAGAATTTTTAAAACGTGCAGTACCGTACTATTTAGTCAGGGGCTCTGACCTCTTTTCCTTTAGATTGTCAAGTGAAAAAAAAATGACAACAGGCAATACAACAGTAGCTGTCTGGTGTGAATGAATCAAAATTACACCTATTTTTTTTGTCAGTTTAGCAAAAAAATTAATATGTTGGTGTGCCGTAGAATATTAGTGATTAGTTTATGTGCTCTGTGAAAAAGGTTGAAAATTGCTGGTACCAGCTATTACTTTGAGAAACTGGATGTCGGTAGTAGATTTTTCAGTGTGCCTTCTCAGTTAGGAAAGGAAAAGCAAGACATCTCCAGTTACGGTCTACAAAGGGCAAACAATTTTAGATTCTGACTTAACTGAGGCCAGGGTGGGTCAGCCTGGAGACTGACCACCGAACCATTGGTAGAACATACAGTATACAAGAGATACAGCTATCACAGAGCTATTATGTTAATTGCTTGCATTTTTATTAGGCCTGTACTTAAATCCTGATTGAGCCTTTAAGTAGTTGTGTAGTTTTTCAATTAATACAAACTTATAAGCAGCATATGAAAGGAGGAGGTTCATAGTAGTCAGGCTACCCAAAAAAAGGTCATAGTCTGACATAGAGGTGGGAGTGAAAAAGCTGAAGAATTGGTACAAATGTATTATTACACAGTAAAATAATGAATATTTAATAAAATGATCTTAATCTATGTCCAAGGATATTTAAGAAGTTGGGAAATTATACAAGTATTTTGGACACATTTATTTGAAATGTGAAGATAGAAGCTTTATAGTTACGTGGACCTTCTACATAAGTGGGTACATCATTAGGACACCAGATAATGAAAAACATTGTGTTTTCATCTGGTTAATATAAGAAAATATTTGCATTCAGTAGCTTTCTAATTTATGGTTAAAATTTTGCCAAATATTGGCTTTGATATTTTTTTTTTCACAGATATAGGGAGCATCTTCAGAATGTGATAACAATCCCCAAAAGAAAGTGGTTAGCGATTGAGTAGAGGTGCATACCATAAGTTAATAGAGGAGCTTGAGATAGTGATTAGTGTTTTTGGACCAAACTAGAAAGAAATAATCTGAAAAATTTAAAACAATCTGATATAGTTTATTATATAATTTAATAAAAATATGCATAATAACTAACAATAACTAGAGACTAATGAAAGTTATGAAAAAAATTGAAATGCATCAAAGATAACATTCTTCATAGTCTATGAGTTACTACATAAGAATAAAATACTGGAATGCTGCATGCAGTGTTACGTACTTAGTGAAATATTTGGAAGGATACAGAACAGATAACAGATCTTTCCAGTAAGGAGAATCTGGCAGTTTTATTATCTACTCAATGTATTTCTATACTTTTAAAACAATTTTTTTTTCTATGATCCTTTCTTTTCCTGATAAAGAGCCTTAGATACTTTTCAAATTAACTAAATTGGCCTTAATGTTTTAGTAATGTGTCATTGAAAAATGGAAAGTTTAAAAGTTGTTCAATCCTAATTCTAAGGAATTAACTGCACATTCTAATGTTACTGTAATATAGTAAGCAGCTTCACTTGCCATGAAGAGAGCACTCATACCAAAATACTACAAAGGGAAAGATGTAAAACCTAATTGAACTTGCATGTCAAAGAAATCTGAGTTAATACAGCTGATCATTTAATCATTAGATGTCTGCCCCTGATTTAGGTTTCTACTTCTACAAAGGCAGGGATTTTTCTCAAATTTCCTGCCTTTCTGTTTTGCTTGAATTTGACTCCATTAATGGACAAAATTGAAGGTAGTCTTGAGCCCATTGTTCAGATTGACATTAACATATGAATTAACCTTTGATTGTATCAAAATTTGCTTAGTCTTTAAATGCTGGAGAGGACTGAAGAGTAAGTTTCTATTGCTAAAAACCTCATGCTAAGTAAACTTGAAATTATAATACAGGAATTCTGTGTTGTGAGGAACTTGCCCAACTGTTCACGCATCTTATACTAAGAAGAATCACCAGCTGAAGACAAAGTATCGAACCAGCTCCAGTTTCCTTAAACGGCAAATAGGAAACTGAGGTCTGAGGCCTGGAGAGATTAAATGACTTCCCTCTAGCCACAGAGCTAGTTAATGGCCGACCCAGAACGAGAAACATGTCCAGTACTCGTTCTGCCATCCTGTAGCAACTCCTTTTGTGAAGTGAACTGAAAAAGAATAGAATAGGGAGTTATGCACCATATTTAGGTAGCATTATGGCCCAGTCCAGCCTGTGGGAATGGGAGATAGAGCACAGCTATATGAAGATGCAGAACTCACCTGTGAGACTATTTGATTTTTATATACACTTGCAAAAGACTTTATTGCAGTAAGGCTGTTTACTTTATTGTAGATACCTTGATTCAGAAATAAGTTGGGACAAGTTATTTGAAATGAAAGTAATTGATGTCAGTCAGTTATAGTTTACTTGATTTTTATTGAAGTTGTACAGTATTTGTTTTTTAAGCTTAGAATCACTTTTTCTAACTTCATTTACATAATGTATAAGAACTGCTTAACAGTTCATTTCCTTTATCCTATTAGAAATTGTTTCATTATGTTTATGTTGTACAATCTATTTAAATAAATTTTGGGTTTTTTTCTTTGGCCTCTGAATGAAAACTCTTAGTTTTAATGTTTACTGTGCTATTTTCCCTTATTGCAGAATTTTTCCTTTTTTAAAGTAGCCAACAGTCAAAGTTACATATTTTGACAATTAGTTTTCTTAGATCAAGTCTTTAAATAAACTTTTTGGAAGGATAAAAAGGCTTGTTCATTTAACTTATTAAACAAATTAAAATGAGAAGTGAACAGTTATGGAATCACTATGAGGTACGCAGTATAGTTCAGGCAAAACCCCTTTATTTCCTCAATCATAGTTTTTTCTTTAACCTCAACAGTTGCCTTGGTTCTTATTGTTGTCAGTGTGGATATAGGAAACACAAACCCCTTTTTATATGAATATATTAAAAGTAAAATGTCTTAAGAAATATCGAGTTGATTTTTGACTTGAATTACTAGACCTGTATTAGAGGAGTCAGTGAAAATAGGAGATTTTACTGTACAGCCCACTTTTTAATGGTATGTATAATACAAAATGTAATCAAAACAATGGATTTCTTTTTGATGTTTTAAATAAGTATTTAGAAAAGAAAATTGAAAAGGAGAATAATCACTTTTATTTGAAGTTAAATAGATCATAAGTAGAAAATTGTGGCCTGCCTGTTGGCGTAAGGTCAAGTTTTGGGAGGGTCTCTTCTTTGTTCTGGGCCAGTTACATGTCCAGACCAGTTCGTTTCTATGAACATTTCTTGCTGTGTTGATGTGACTTCAAGGTTTGTAAGATTTCTTTTTTTTAAATTCTTAGGTATGGAGAAAAAAACAATGCATTCATTGTTGCCAGCTTTGAAAATGAGGATGAAAACAAGGATGAGATCTCTAAGAAAGTTACCAGGGCCCTTGATAAGGTTACCTCTGATTATCATTCAGGATCCTCTTCTTCAGATGAAGAAACGACAAGTAAGGAAGTAGAAGTGAAAACCGTGACTGCAACCCCAAGCCCCATGTACCAGGTAAATGAAACAGCTTTATATTGAAGTTCCATGAGTAGGGCTTGCCAGGTTGTTCCATGTTCCCCAAGATTTATCTGATTAGAGGTTCTGGATTACAGTTCTTATCTTTCCACATGAAGTTGTTCCTCTGAGATGTAAATAGGCATCCTGAGTCACTTTATCAAAAGTCTGCTTTACTACTCAACAGGTAGGGTAAATATATTTCCAAGAGTGTGGCAAAGAAGAAGAAAAAAATGTGATAAAACATTCCTGATGTTTTATAAATCCTTACTTCATTCAAAAATAGCCACTCATTTTTTGTAATCTTTAGCACTTCCAGTTCATACCTTTGTGTTTAACTTTCTTGTTCTCTACTTTTCCATAATCTAAAAGAAGTTACACCAAATTATATATCTCAGTCAATTTTTACTCAAGCCAAAACAACATCTCCTTTTTAACAGTTGAAGGCTTATATAGCTAACATGCAGGAGTGCCTGCATGAACATATAGAATATGTCGTTATTTACTATTTATACCCCACCTGCCAAAGAACCTTTAATATGTTTACATAAATTCTTAACAATAGTACTTCTCAACCGAAAAGATATTTCAAAGTAAAAAAATATTTAAAGAACTCTTTGAGTTGAGCCTTATTCTATAGGTGAACATTTTTTTAAATCTTAAGCACAGCTGACCCTTGAACTGCATGAGTCCACTTAAGGTGGATTTTTTTCAATAAATACCTGCATTGTTTTCGGTCCGAGATTGGGAGTTCGAGGATGTGGAGGGCCTACTTTATGCATTGATCTACGCCACTTTATGCAGAGGACTTGAGCATTTGCAGATTTTGGTATCTGAGGAGTCCTGGAACCAATTTCCTGCTGATAACCAAGAGACAACTGGTTAAGCTTTTCAGGAGTCAAAAGTTAATACATTGATATTTGAGAGGGAGGGTAGTATACCTAACCTCCATATTGTTCAAAGGTCAACTGTGTATTTTTAAATATATGTGGTTTTATTAATTTGGCATTAATTAGACTTAAGGAAACATACCAGGTCTACAGTAGAGCTGGGTTTGTGCCAAAATAAGAATTTAGAACTTAATTAAGAAATCAGAGTATCAGTTTTGAGTATGAAAAATTAAACCTTTAACATACATTTATATAGTGATCATTCTTCCAATGTAACTTCATTTTTGATTTCTCATTTTATTTTTCAGTTAAGTTAAGCTTTAGAGGAAGATTAGTTCTGAAGATTATTATATTTTATATGTATATGTGTGTATTATAAGACAACACATGCACCTGCTTTTAAAAACAACATCAAACAGTATTAAAGAGTATAATAGTGACAAGTCTTCCCTCTTTCTTAACAGCTAGCCCTGTGCCCTTCCCTGGAGATAATAATTACCAGTTACTTTTATATTCTTTCTGAGAGATTTCATGTATAGACAAGTAAATGTAATAGATGTATTTCAGGGATCATTTTTAAGATCTTTGCCTTAAATATGTTGGGCATTTTTTTTCTCTCTGCATAATTTGTTATATATTGCAAATGACCGTTAAGTTGCCTGGAATTCATTCAAATATGTCCAATTTTATCTCAGAATTTTGTTTGTTATTTAACAAAGCAAAGAATAAGTCCCAAGTTGAAGTGATTGCTAATATTTTATAATTAAATTGACCTTTAATACTTAGATTTTATATTAAAATTAAATTGTATTTATTATCCACCCATGTTGAAAGACTGTTAGGATAAAATTACAACAGGAAATGAAAGTCTCTTGTGCTTTTTAAGTAAAACTTTTTTTTTTTTTGACATTATATCCATTAGCAAAAAATCTCATGAGAGAGAAACCTGGTTATTAATATGCCATTGTGTAGGAATCTGGTGCAACAGGCCAGTTTTAATCTTTTCTTCCTGTCTAATTTTTCATCTTGAACCTGGCATTGCCAAGGACTTTAAAAAGGGAGTTTCAAAGTAAGGACAAGAATTCCTAGCTTGGGGTCTTTTTTTTTTTTTTTTTTCTGAGGAGTCTGTGTGTTTTTTGAAAGGTCCCAGAGATAAAACTCTGCCCTAATTAAGAAGTGTAGATTACATCATTTCTCCCCAAATTGATCTATAGATTCAACTATAAATCAGAATTCCAAAAGCCTCTTTATAAAAAGCGACAAATTTGATTCTAAAAGTTAAGAGTCAAATTGGAGGCCTCACATTAATATGGTCATTGTGTTCATCAAAATAGTGTGGTAATGGTTTAAAGATTCACAGATATATTAATGTAACAGAATAGACCAGAAATAGACCTACATGTACATGTACAGTCTTTTTTTTTTTTTTTTTTTTTTTTTTAAGGTGCCAAAGCAATTCAATAGGAAACGTCTTTAAGAACTGGTACTGAAACAATTGGATAATCTATATATGTTTAAAAGAAGAACTATTAACTGGTGTCTGACATCATACACACACAAAAATTTAATTTGGGACAGATCATAGACCTAAAAATAAAAACTAAATCTCTTGACATTTTTGGAAGAAAATATAAGGTTTCTGGTTGCTTCAGAGGGCTATGTTTGAGTTTATTCCTTTTCACTTACTCAGAAGACACTGGTTGATCACCTGATTTTAACACACAGGGTGGAGCAGAAGTAGTTTTATAGTTGTTTGTATGGAAAATAATACAATAGCATAAATAACACAAGAATAAACTGTTATCACATACTCAAAACTATAAACCTACTTTTACACCACCCTATATTTAGACTTGACCCTGGGAATGTCACTCTTTGGGTGAGTGCTTTTATTTTTCTTTAATGAGGAATCTGGAAATTCACCTAGTTTTTATATAACACATGACTAATTTTTTCTTTGAATTAACTCACTCTTTTCTCTTTCTCTACAGATTTCAGAATTGATATTTCCACCTCTTCCGATGTGGCACCCTTTGCCCAGAAAAAAGCCAGGAATGTACCGAGGGAATGGCCATCAGAGTCACTACCCTCCTCCTGTTCCATTTGGTTATCCCAGTCAGGGAAGGAAGAATAATAAACCATATCGTCCAATTCCAGTAACATGGGTGCCTCCTCCTGGAATGCATTGTGACCGGAATCACTGGATTAATCCTCACATGTTAGCACCTCACTAGCTGCTTTTGATTCTGTTGGTTTTGAGGGAAGGTAGAATAAGCCTGACTACATATTAAAAGTTAAAAGTTCATACTCATAGTAGTAAAGTTAGATGGGTTAAACCATCAAACTTATTTTTATAGAGAAGTTATTGAGAATAATCTTTCTAAAAAATATGCACTTTAGATATATTGATATAGTTTGAGAAACTTTATTAAAGTTAGTCAAGTGCCTGAGTTTTTAATATTGGACTTGAGTATTTATATGTTGTGCATCAACTCTGTTGCATACAAGAACACTGTAGGAGTGGACGATCTCTTCTAGCACCTTTGAGCATTTACTTTGTGGAGAGTATGTAAGTTATTTATACACAAGGAAATCTATTTTATGTTACTGTTTAGAAGAATTGTGTGAAATCATGTAGTTGCAAATAAAAAGTAGTTTGAAGCATGACAATGTGTGCTTCTGTTCTGTGCATAAAAAAGAGAAAGCAAAAGGGATGTTTCACTGTACTGTTTTAATTAAACATTTAGCAAAGAAAATGTAAACATTTTTATTTTCCTTTAAAAAATCAACTTTTAAAACCCACTTTCCCCAAAGGCTTATGTATCAAAATATGTATATAAAAAGTCTACAATTCGTTAGTAGCTCATTGAAAATACAAACATGAAAAACATCTTTCAAAGTATTAAAGTCAATATACACAGGATTTTCCTAACCAAGAATTTGGCCTGTACTTATTTTGGTAAGACATTTGACTTATGTGCGTAATGCAATTGCATAAAGCAGAAATGTCCTTTCAGTCACTCTTAATATCTGGGCCATATGCTTTTCCCAACTCATTCAGATCTTTACTAGAGGTCCAAAATAAGGCGACATAGAACAGTACTTCGGATTCTTCAGTAGTACTTCATGTTTATACCACTGTGGTGCCATCAGTCTTGTAAGTGTACTCGAACTACAAAAAGAGAAAAGGAGATATAAGAATTTGGTTCCCAAAGTAAATTTTAAAACACTGAGATCAGTACTTTTTCCCATTTCCCACATTTTAAATTATTTAACTTACTAGAAAAATCAAAATTTGATAAATCATTGGATGGCCTTGGCTATTTTAAGTATTCCTGTTGTCATTTTTTTCTGATAAATTCTGTTGATGTATAGAATACCAGAGAAGTACACAAATTGTAAGGATACATAGCTCAAAGATAAGTATGTAGAATTGTTTGTAAAGCCTTAATGTTTAATTTTAAATCTTAGATACTTTTCTTCTTTTAATGTTACTGTAATTTTTGGTAAGATAACACAACTTTTAACATCCAACTTTTTCCCCTGAAGTACAAGTTGGCAGAAGTAGGTTTACAGTTGTGAGTACATGAAACAGTTTATTGTATATACCACACAGCAAACCAACTACTTTTGCTTACCCCTGTATGTAGTGAATGCCTCTTCAGACTTCAGTTTATTTTTCTAGGGATAACTGGCATCACAAGGCAGATTAGTTTTTAAGTTTTAATTTTTTAAAATGTAACTTCCCTTATGGGAGAGAGTTTTGTGTGATAATGGCAGATTTGTCGTCAATTGTAAAGGTGACAGGTTTCAAGTATTTTTGTCATGGAGTTAGCATTTGTTTTGTTTGCTCACGTAATTGTAAGTTTGTTAGGAAAATCAGAAGTATACTAGCCATACTGTCAAAGAAGGAAGCATTTTTGGTACACCCCTGGTACCCAGACCTTTCCACATTAGGCTATTATGAAATTTAAATTCTTACTCATTTGTGCTGGCAACTAAATACCAGAGTGCCTAGGGGAAAATGCTAATTTTTACTTTATTAGATGAACTACCTGTAGAGATTTCCAACTTCTATTGACTCTCCACCCCCAACCTTATTCTAAAATTCATTTAAAACTAAAGAAAGCTTATTAATATAGTTTTTCCAATCCATTCCTGATGAAGATCATCTTTCTTAGCAATTGAGAAAGCCAGTCTGTGGTACAAAAGTTTCTCTTAGTGATTAGGACTAAGAATTGTTAACATGTCTAAGTTTCTCTTACATGATTATGTTCTTGATAAAATGGGGCTGCATAATAGTTTGAAAGCTTTATCAAACTTTCTAACAGGAGTGGTTTGTGATTGATGATAATTTGTCTCTTGTATTTGCAGGCATAACTGCAAAGTTCTAAATTTATAGGTTTAAACTTGGGCATAGAAATTTTAAAAATAAAAAACTTGGTAAATTTTATTACATCAATAAGTACACCTTTTTTAGTACATCAATAAGGATGGCTTTTTAGTGTAATATTTGTCTCAAAAGTATTTAACTTCTCAACCAACTTTTATGATTTCAAGCTAAGATAAAGCATTCATGTTGGCTTTCTACTCAGCTATCACTGTTAAAATGATTTCTTATTCGTTTAGGAAGGGGGGAAAAAAACTTAAACACATATCGTGTGCATTTACCTTGCCAGAGAAGCCATTCTACAGGTAATAGTAAATTTAAAAAATTTATTATTATGTAACTTGTTTATTCCTCATAATAACCCCATGATGTAGGTACCAGTATTATTTCAGTTTAGATAAGGACTTTCAGAGAAGTCAAAAACATCTAGAATCACAGAAAGCTAAGTAATAAAGCCCTAGCTTAAAATCCAGCTGTGCCTTTTGTAAAGCCTGTGCTCTTGGTGCCTTTGACTAAATTCATCACTACTTAGAAAATCTTCCTACCAACTCTTGAAACTTGTGAGAATGTTTAACATTAAGCCAAAATTTGGGGGCAAAAAAAAAAAAAAGAACAAATGCAGAGATTGTATTAAGTGAGAAAACAAAACTAAAGTTTCTTGATTAATGACTAATAGTCTTGACAAAGTTCCTTTTTACACACTATTCAGATATTTCTGAAAAGGGGTTGACTAATAACTTGATAGTCATTTTTTTCCCTTAAACTATAAATCAAATTATAATAGGAATTACAGCCCAATTGATAGGATTGAGGTGACAAAGCTGTACCAATGCTTGGTCAAGAGGAAAGGTCACAGAGAACTAATGGTATTAGTAAGACTCAAGTAAAAAAGCTTTAACTTTTTTTTTAGTTATCTGTGATTTAACATAGATGGAGCTTTATAGCATCAACTCATACTGGGAAGTTGTCATACAAGCACTAGTAGAGGAGGCTCTACATTCCTGTTCAGAATGTGCACACTTTATTCACTGCAGAGAGCATCCCTTGCCTTCCAATTTAACAGCATTAGGCACCTTCCAGGTTCCTTTGCTCTTTTACATATAATTTGAAGGGGACCACATCTAACTAACCCTTAAAGCAAATTAAGCATTAGGACTTGTAGTGGATACAGCCCTACTTAGGGTGGCTTGATTATTCCTTAAAGCACATGCGTGCACAAAATTACTGAATTTTATTGTTTTTGCCTTCATAAAAGGAAGAGCTTACTACAGAAATGACCTTCATAAGTATGGAAGCCTTGGGAGCCTTGCTTAAATTTCATAGGCTTGAAAATACACCAAGTATTATGACAGACATCCATAGCTTGACTTACGGATGATTTAAAAAATACTACATACATTAATGTATACAATATATATTAAACCTATAGGGAATATAGGTGGCGAACATTTCTAACCAGGCTAGAAGTTTAATAACTTCGTATATGATTTAGTGTCATGACTGATAAATGTATGAACCTCATTAGTAATTAAAGCAGATTTATTTTGGCAATCATAAGATCAAAAATGCCCAGTGTGTATGGAGAAACATCCTAATACACAGTTAGTACAGGTTTAAAGGAGTGTGACTTTTCTGAAGGGAAGTTAAAATGTAAATGCATGTTCTTTGACCAACCAACTGTACGTCTAGAAATGCATCTACAGAATCCTTCAAGGGGGCCATTATCTTAAGTGTTCATTGCAAAATTGTGAATGGCAAAAATAACAAAACCCCGCGTAGCCATGAATAGATGAACAGTTAAAATATGAACAACTATTTTTTTAAAAACTGGGAAATATAGAGCCACAAAAGATGAATTTGTAATGACAAGGAATAAAATGTTGCAAGCTGGGGAAATACTGCAAGTGGGGAAAGAAAAATGTTATGTCTAGGATGGTGCCAATGTTGTCTGGAAAAACAAATACCAGGGGAAGAGGGGCAGATACAGAGAACTATATTTTTCTACATTGTGCATTTCAGTCTAGATTTTTATACTAAGTATTATTATTATTATTATTATCACTGGAGGGGTATAAAAACATTTTTAAAGCATTAAGAGATGTTCGGTGGGTTTATTTTTATTAAATACTATACATAACGTAATCAAACTGCATGTGTATTTGGAGGGCAATCTGTTACATTTCTGAATTAAATAATTGCAATGTGGTTACATTTTTTTGTTGTTGATCATACTGCATCTAGAAGAAAATATTCTGAAATAATAAATGCTTGTAACAGAGTAGCAGTGTTCCCAATTACATATCACATGATTTCATGATAAAGAATTTAAATAGTACTTTATGGTAGATGAATTCCTATTATTAAGAAAGAGTCCTGAATACCTAAAAATAAGCTTTAACAACAACAGAAAGGTGTGAGTGCAATAAAGGAGGAAAATTCATGAAAATTTGCTAAAAAAAAAAAATTGACTAGAAGAATATACATTTCTAAATTGACTCTGTTATAAAAGCATTACTTTCCAAATTAACATGTAAAGTCAATATAAATCATAACTAAGATCCCAATGAAATTTTAAAGGAACTTGAGACCTTGATTTAAGTTTACATGGAAGAATAATTCTAAAGAATAAAAGACATTTTTTAAAAAGGAACAGTAGACAGGGAGTGTCTTTCCTTATAATTTATAAATATATACTCTAAAGTATATCCTAGGAGTGAACTAATACACTAATGATAAAATTACAAGTATAGAACCAGAAACATTATTTATACAGTCATGTGCCATGTGCCACGTAACAAGGGGGATACATTCAGAGAAATTTATCATTAGGTGATTTTTGTCCTGTGAACATTAGAGTATGCTTCCACAAACCTAGATAATACAGCCTACTCAACTCTTTGGCTATATGATATGCCACTGTTGTACACGTGGTCTGTCATTGACAGAAACATTAGGTGAGGCATGAGTGCATATAGAAGTATAATGTATGCGAATGTGGCTTTACAAGTTGAAAATATTCACTAATAAGTTAACAGTAAATATTTGGTTATGAATTTTTAAAAGTTAAATTCCTACTTCAAACCATAACAATTTTAGGTTAAAGATAAATGTAAATTATGGAACTATGTGTACAAGCTTTAGCTTAGGAAAATTTTCCCCACAATGACAGAAAGATTGCTGATTTGGAGTTGAAAAAATAATGTTTAAACTGCATATCAAAAGACATCATAAACTAAGTTAAGACAATGTCCAAAGAGGGAAGAATTTCCCAAAAATGTTTAAAAGATAATGAATCAACATTTTTAAAATACAAAAAGTTT
This sequence comes from Furipterus horrens, assembly GCF_987537825.1. NCBI lineage: Eukaryota > Metazoa > Chordata > Mammalia > Chiroptera > Furipteridae > Furipterus > Furipterus horrens. The sequence continues at coordinate 18,774,984 of NW_028327171.1, forward strand.
CTACATATAATTATTTAACAGAGCCAAATATAAAGAAATACAAATAGTTAAAAATACAAGATGTGCTAATGGCACACTAATGACAAGGGGAATAAAAGCTGAAACCATGAAGTACCATTTTTCACCTAACAAACTGGTGAACATTAAAAAGACTGATTCACATTCTCTTTGGAAGGCAATTTGATAATGCAAAAAAAATGTTCACTATTCTCTTGAATTTCACTATTCAAATTCTATACATCCAGAAGATAACCTATGGAAATACTTCTGCAAGTGTATAAATGTCAATGTACAATTGATGCAGCATTATTTGCCTTAATAAAAATTATAATTCATACTATGTAAGAGCACGAGGCCAATACAATAATCTGTGACTAATGATGTGCAAAATTGTCCACCATATTGTGTGAGGGGTGAAAATAGGTGCAAAAAATGAAGATAATAAAATTTAACAAGTTTCTCAACTACACTGAATGTCAGAGTATTCCATTAAGTTGCCCCAAGTGATCTAAACGTCAAACCCAGGCAGTGTGACTCCGGAACACATGCTTTTACGGTTAGACAAGGGTTGGAAAGATAGACTAAACCATTAATTATGGTACCCCTTATACTGTTAATAGTTTTTTGTTTCTTTTTTGTCTTTTGAAAAGCAATAGAATAGATATTTTGGTATTTTCTTGGTTTAGACAGGATTTCAATGAAAAGAAACAAATCACCTTTGAAAAATTATTGGCCACAAGAGGGCATCAGATATTCTTTTCCAACCTAAATAAAAGTTGTATTTGCAAACAATCTCCCCTCTCCAGGAAAAGCATTAGTGGTTAGTTTAAAGCACTGCTTTTCCTATGGGTCTACAATATAGAAATTGTCACTGGTAATTACAAATTTTAACTAAGTATGCCATAATTATTATACACCAAAACTATTTATTAGATTTTGTTAATTTAAAGAAAAATAGCTAAAAGCAGAGAAAGATCATTAAAATCACCTATAATTCCTCTAGCAAAGATAACCAGTTAACATTTTAGTGGATGAGGAATGTTTACAAGAGGGAGCTTTTAGTTTATATTCTCCCATACTGTTGTGTCATGATATAAAATATATTTATTTTATGGTCACACAATTTAAAAATGAGTATTATGACACTGATTTTTTAAAACACAACTTTTAATAGTTGCATGGCATTCATATGTATGTGCCTTAATTGATTTAACCTATCTTTATTGTTAGATATTAAGCTACAGATCTATTTTGGAAATGTCTTTTCAATAATATATCTAAATATATACTACCTTGGTTGAGAACAGGGGAGGGGAGGGGATCATTCAAATTCAGAAATAAAGACAAACTGATCTTATAACAGAGCTCCCAACTTTTTGAAATCATACATAGAAAACTATAGATGATAAATTTTTAAAAGTCAAATTGATAAGTAAGTAAAGCTGTAAAATTCAACAGAAAACAGCCAAGAGTGATTGGTTGACGATTTGTTTTGGTGTCTTATAGGTCATCCATCAAATGGTTGATGGATTAAACTTACAATTATATTAAAAATTTTTGAACTTTGTCTGAAGGCACTGGAACATGAAAAATATAAAAATTCACTTTTGTCACCTGAGTTTTTACTAAGTGAAACCCCACTATTTCATGTTGCCCAATGATAAGACAGAACATAATTAAAATTTGATATTGATAGCTAATGAGATACTTTGGTAAATAATTTTGAAAATACTCGTATGTTTGATACTTACTGTGAAACCTGGAAAGGAATACACAAAAAAAGTTAAAATACAGATCTTGAATAGGGATTTGGCATGCTGATTTGTTGGTAAAATCCCTGTTCCCTGGCACAATTAGGAGCGCAGATAAAAAACGTTTAAGTGAAGAACCATTAAAAATTATATGCCCCTTAAACATTTTTAAATGTTTAAAATATATCAGTTATCAAATTTTTGATGTAGCATTAAGAATTTTTCTTAGGATATGGGTCTATTGCTAAGAGTGTCTGTTTTCTTTATAACCTTCATCCATAACACACCAATCTTAAAGTTTGATTTCTTTGCAGTGAGTGAAAACAAAATATTTTTAAAGCAATTGCCAGCAGAGTCATTTCCTCAGATATGTTATCTTTACCATATCTAGTACTTTTGCCAAAATTATGTGCAATTTACTCAAGTTATGCAATCAGCAACACAACAAGCATAAACAGGCCTGGTACCAAAACAGTGCAGACCCTTGTCAACCGTACGCCCCGCCAGGGCCACCACAGGCGTCCCTGAGAAGGTTGCAGTGGCTGATGCTCACTCAGTGTACCCTGGGCATCAGTGAGCAAGTTCTGCCAGGGGGCAGCAGGCACTACTTAGGCCAGAGTCTGCTCTGCTTTCTCTGGCCTTCTCCCAGGCTGCTGTTGCAGGAAGGGGATTGAGAGGTCAGAGACAGCCATACACTAACTCTTCCCTTCTTTCCTTTCACATAGGTCTCTCAGGGCCGGGACTGCCAAGCACTCAAGGCTTTTAGAAAAATACTGGACCAGGGAATCAGGAGGCCTGGATTTCGTTTCTAACTTTGGCCTTGGGAGGTCAAACCCTTTCTGGATCTTGATTTTTTTTTCATAAAATGACATTGAACTAGATAACATAGCCTATGGATATTTGATAGTGGAAGGGGGTTGTTTTTACAAAACTTGAACTGCTATGTAAATTTTCTTCACTTAACTATACCACAAATATTTTGTCCATAATATTACAAAAAGTTGAAACCAAAGCCACATAAACATATTCATAAAGCCCTGTTGGGCTATATGGTAGTTGGCAGGGCAGAGAGCATGTTTTTTCTCACAGAATTCTTTTTCTTTGTGTTCTGTTATTTCTATGAACAAGTAAAATGTCTTCTCCTTGTCACTAGATGAAATAACGGGTGGAGGCTGATGCGGGACAGCTATGATTTCCCAACAGGTTGCAAATCATTGGAATCTTATCACAGTCTCTTCTCAGAATTGCAAGGCCATTCTCCTGTTCCCCAGAAATGTTCTCATTGTTGACAGTTCTGGGACTACATGAGAGGGAAAATGTCCTACTTAGCAACATTAAAAGAACACACTGCCGGTAGCCAACATTCAACTTGGAATAGTGTGACAGCTGACCTAACACATAACCTAGACACATCTTCAAGTGCAAGATATCTGATTTGCTTCATTAGGTTAGTTGGTGCTGACTTCATGAAACTGCTTCAGGCAACAACTCCAGAAACTTGAAAAAACCAGATAAATTAAGAACCACACTGTGATGGGAACACACATGGCAATGGCTTGAAAGGAACAGGGCCAGAGGTGCTGCAAGTATCAGTGAAGATTACTGAGAACCTATTATATGTTGAACATTTATTTACTTATTTATGTATTTATTTAATCCTCACCTGAGGACATTTTTTTCCCCATTGTTTTCAGAGAGAGAAACATCCATCGGTTGCCTCTCCTAAGTGCCCTGACAGGGAAATAACCCATAACCTAGGTATGTGCCCTGACTCGGAATCGAATCTGCATACTTGCAGTCTATGGGATGACACTCCATCCAACCAAGTCCCACCAGCCAGGTCATTAGTTGAACATATTTAAGTGTGAAGATGCTCCCTCCACCTTTGAGAAATCACATCTGCTTAGGGAGAGGAGACAAACACCTGAAAAGACAGGTGATCCTCATCTGCCATTGAGGGTACAATTTCAAGGAGGGAAAAGTCAAGTTGAACCAACAGGAGAGTTTAGGAAGAATTAGGATTACATGGTCAGAACGTAAGACCATAAACAGTCAAAGAAAAAGGGTAACTTAGCAAAAAAGTTTTCATATCGCAAAGGACTCATTTTAATATATTTAAGAGCTCCAAATTACCAGAATAGTAATCCAAAAGAAAAAGGAAAATCATACGAACATAGTTCTCAAATGGTTTTTACACATAAGATGTTCAACTGAACAAGTAACAGAATTTTAAACCATGAGATAATTTTCTCCTTGGAGACTGGGAAAGATCAGAAGGTTGGATAAGAGTATTGGTGAGGATTGGGGAGAGACAAGTACCCTCAGCCATTGCTAGCCTAAGCTGCTCGCACACTTATGAAGCTACTTTAATACTAGCTATCAAAATACTCTATACTTAGCAATGCCCGTTCTAGAAATTTACCTTAAGGATATATTTACACATAGACATAATTATGTATATGTTGTACAATCATACTGCTTGTAATTTTACTCATTACATCAAAAAGATGGGATCAAATTGAATGGCCATCAATTGAAGGCTGGTTAAAATGAATTACAATGTTATCACTTTGATGTAAATATTATAGTTTTGAAAACAAATAAGATAGGTAGATGGATAGGTGATAAAAAATAGATAACATAGATGTAGAATAATCTGAGAGGATTTGTAAAATTTTTTAAAAAGTGTGTCTAAAACCTTACTTTTTTGAAGAAAAATATGTATATTTAAGTGTAAGGGCCAGTTGAGAAAGTGGAAAACTTAAGGGAGAAAGTTACTGACTTCACTTCAGATCTACTCAGAATCTAAGAGTGGTTTAAGAAATTTTTTTTCTAAAATGTTCTTCCACTTCTCCAAGTTTTTGCAATTATTTATTTAAGTCAGCTCCTATTGAGTCAGGTCACCCATTCTGTATTTGTGCAAGGTAACTTTGCAAGCCACGTGCAGACTTTCTCACAGTGAGTCACAGAAACCAGATCAGTTGTCCCATAGACCACATGACATGAACTTGAATGTATTCTTACCCCCCTGGTGCCATTTCTTTTCTAAAAATTCATTCAGTACTTACTGAGCAATATTATCAGAGTTAGGAACCGGGATACAGGTGAATTAACTAGGTTCTAACTCATAAAGGGGATAAACATGTTAATTAGAATAAATACATAAAGACCTGGACTGTCAATATTGAAGGCTCAGACGCACCCCTAATTTAGCATGTGAAAGAGGGGCATGGGTGCAAATCAGGAAAAATGACTTAAAGAAGACAGCAATTGCTTGTTCACAAAGGTATGAAACTCTGGTCCCCAAGAGGTGTGTCAAGTTGCACCTGGAGGTGTGGACAAAACAAACCGGAGACAAATGGAATGGACCACGAGAGACCATTTATATCAGATTAAGATGATCTGGATCTTCACATGTTTATATTTACATTTTCAGACAACTAGTCCACTAGGACTGGGGACAATGACTCAGGGCAAGAAAAGAATATGATGACTTCTATCTAGTACTTAGTTGGGGACATCAGGATTTTACTTCGGTAACTTCCTGTATCTTCTCCCACCTCACTAATTTTTTCATTAGAGTTAGAATTTTCACAGCTCAGCAGCGAAATGAGAAGCAAACTGATCAAAGAGCTAGTCTTTGGATAACTAGACTGACATTTATTTTTCAGTTCTTCATTAACTCATGAAATTTTTCTTTTTCTGTAGTTACCCTAGGACAACTTGTTTCCCCCTATAGTTATCAGATTTATAAAAAAGCATTTAAGTAACAAAACAACAAATCACATTTAATTTATACTTCAGAAATACCAGCAAGTAAAACTGAGCCGAGTTCTTTGGCCTGCCTTCCGAATCTTTCACTGTTGCCTTTATTACATTTAGAAATTACATTTGATCATGCCTCAAGACTTAAAACTAAACCACTTTTATTTAATAATAAACCTCTTTACATGTAGTTTTGTTTCAATTACATCATTTTTGCCATGTGGTATTTAATTAACCAGAAACATGATCTGGCTTTTAGAACTGCAAGATTAAAATATGGTCTAAATTAAAGGCATTACATTATACTCAGTAGTTTCACTTAGTATATTTTATTGTAATCTTGGTTCCTTGAAAAATCTGTGTATCGTTATCAGCATGCCAGCTACCAAGGACATATTCAAAGACTTTTCATTATATCAATTCTATTTCTTTAAAACCTTCCAATATCCCCTGTGATGTCAGTATTTGTATCCCCATTTTAAGCACTAGGAAACTGAAGCTAAGTCAAGTATCTAGTCATGAATGGTGTTCAAACATGTCTGACTCCAAGGCCTATGTTCTTCTCATTTTTACCTCTGAGTAGAAAATTGCATGTTAATATATATAAACCAGTTGTTCTGAGCCTGAGGGGTACGGTGGGGGGATGGGACAGGGGATGTTGCCCTTGACCCCAGCGGACATTCAGAAACATTTGGAGACATTCTTGGTTGTTACATCTGAGTGCTGCTGGCACCCAGTAGGTAGAGACCAGGGATGATGCCAAACAACCGGCAATGCATAGGAGAGTCCGCCACAACAAAGAATTATCCAGCCCAGAATGTTAGAAGTGCCCAGACTGAAACTACAGCATTATACAAACAAAATATTCCTAAGAACGTCTTCTTACAGATGCATTACTATCCATCCCGGTGTTTTCTGAAATCAATGTTTAAAGTCCATGGAAGTAGCTTTAAACCAGAACCAGATATGTTTGATACATATATATGCATGCACATTTTAAAATGCAGCTGAATATTGCTTTGACTTTATACTGTAAAACACTGTGAAATGATCATAGAACTTTGGAGTTTCAACCCCAAATATTATGTTATATACGATAATCTAAGTGCAGAGTGGGGAAACATATATGTGTTTCACATGCTTCCATTGATGTGTGATTATTCTGATCTTTGTTCTGTTCAGGGGGGTGGGGGGAAGAAAACCTTGACTCAGGAAATAGGGAGAACATAATGCTGAAGCTTTTATAAAGTAGACATTTTTTAAAGGCACAAGAAGCCACACCATGAGGCAGAAAACTACTTTTTTTGATTTTATTTTAAAAGTACACAAGGTCACAAAACTAGAGCAAGTTCTTGCTTTTTTAACCAATTTTGTTCTTACAAATTTCAAAATCTGTTGCACCATTGGATATTTAAGCCAGAAACTTTAAATACAAAAATCATTTATGAAACTGACACTGAAGTGTCAAAATATTTTTCTCAGTAGTACAAGTGTATTTATTACAAAAATTCACATTTATGGATGAGAATAAGTGAATCAGTGAATTGTGGTTCTCTTAACACTTGTGTTATTCAATAGTAGAAAACACAAAGTCTTCCTTAACTGGACATTTTAGTGTTCATGAACAAAGCCAAACCCAACAGATATTCTCCAAACTCTTAAATTATAAAATACGATACTTTGTAAAACTTGACTTTAGTTAATAGTAAGAAGTCAGAAAGATGCAACAAATATTTGCTGGTGTTACTCTCCATAAGATAAAATATTTGCTGGTGTTACTATCCATAAAGTACATGGAACTGCAATTCACAAATTTATTATTCTTCCCTGCTGCTATAGTATAATTTGTGCTCAGTTATGGACCATATTTTAGCGCCAAAATAGGCAAACAATAAAAAAATTCAACTGCAGAACATGTTGCCTTTATTGCAAGGATATCCAAAGGCATTTGAAATATTAAAACTTGCCCAGAATATTTATACTACTAAACACAGAATATTACAAAGATTTATGTACATATATAATACATAACGTCACAAGTCACTAAGAAGTAAAAATGGTGCCAACATTTTCTACAGACTACTCCTTACATGACACATCAAAGCATTAACCACATAATCTGGACTTTGTCTGTTCACACTGGAATAAGGCATCTGAAAGCCCTAAACACTGTGGAGATGAAAAGAAATTAGGAAACCCTTTAAACATTCATTTAACTTCAAATTTACATCCTGCACACAAAGAGACAGAGAATGGCTGTTTTAAAAAGCCATACCTTATAGTATTTGATATCCAACTTCATGCAATGAGTTTTTTAAATATTAAATCAAAATGTTTACTTCCCCTTTCACTTACTCCTAATTTACAACACTCAATCTTGAAAATTATCATTTTAATAAAAATCAGACCAATAATTTTTAATAAAAATTATTCATACCAATAATCTAATTGTGTTTCTTGAATTAACCTCCCCGTAAGACACACTCTGACTGTGTTTCCATTGTAACAATTCCATGGCAGTTTTTTTTTTTTGCCTTCAAACGAGAATATTAGGTAAAATTGCCAATAAGAAAAAGAACTGTTAATTGCACATTCAAAGCACAGAACTACATTCTCTGTGGTATCATTTCATTTCAAGTTACTCTGCATAACTCAACAAGATGGTGTTGAGTCTCTTAGGTGTAAAGTGGAATCAACTCAACTGCTTTTGCCTCAGAGATGCAGTATCATCCTTGACTGATGCTGTTAAGCTCTAATGGAAATGCATGAATAACAATTTTTGTTGAATTGCTTGATGATTATCAATCATAATTCTAGAACAAATATTTGATCTCTTGGTTCAACTGAAATTACTCAGAAAGTCAATCAGAGCTATCTGACCCTTGGATTAACTGGAATTTACAAGGAGAATAGCTGAAGACATACTTTAAAACTTAATCACGCCCAATAGTCGCTTCAGGTTACCTAACAGTTTTTTTTTTTTTACAAGCATGTTTCTCAGGGTATAGCTGGTATGGGTCTGACCTAAAAGCACTTCTGGAAGAGATTCTGACATACTTATAGCTAAATCCTAGACCAACGAGGAAATCTAAGGCAAAGAAAGCCTTATATATATTTTTTTTTTTTGTAGGAATTTCTACTAACATTGATAGCATGATCTTCAATACATGAAAACTAATAGAAAGGACCAAAAGCTGATTATTAAAGTTTGTGCTGTTATTTCTTATATTATTATATAAATAAATTTATTCATACAAACAGACCAGATATCTGGAGTGCAAAAATAGTTACTGTTATAAAATCAGAAACACAGTAAAAGAGTGTGAGGGGTGTTGAAATTTTAAAGTCTTTATGGATAACACAATTTGGTAACCTGCATGCAAGAAGGAGAGGAAAGAGTAGGCAAACTGAAAGTATGAGGATAAAAAGGGGTCACAGTGACGTGCTTTTAGGAACAGTACCTTCACCTCTAAGCACCTTTCAGGTGATAGCTAGCTCATAGGCACCAGAAATTCATAATAAAAATTAAAGTACCCAAAAGGCACAAATGAAAATGTTAATACCAAGTATAAAAGCAATATTATGTAGGATTAAAAAGTCTATTTTAAAAATGCTTCCGAATATGTAAAACTATACACTAATCCATTACACAGGCATTCAGCTTAAATTTACCATTAAAAAGTGTACATAATACTCTTCCTAATCATAAATTCATGCCAACATTAATTTATAATACAGCATGAACCGCCACAGCACCCAAAAAGATTGACAGAAACCAACTCCCTATAAAATCTAGGGAAAAGGTTTTAGAGCTAGTGAAATAATTTATTGCAGACCTTATTTACTATAAAGAAACTGTTGGCTCGTTCTACTATACCCACACTACCTCTCAATCTTAAGGGAAATAAAATAAATTTACTTTCTTCTACTAAAACAGTATTTAACACATTTGGCAGTTGGGAGTATTCTTTTTACTCCTTTTGCTTTCTTTTCCTTCTTTCTTTTTTTAAAGAATAAATCACTTTCACAAAACTAAGACTCAAACTTTTCAAAGCTCAATTTGATTTTTTGCAACTTCACAAAGACATGTTGGCCATACAATAGCAACTGTGCGTCCTCCAAGTCTGGAATACAGAACGGAGGGAGGACACTAGCCTGGGAAGTATTTCATCATTCTAAGTCTATGAAGAAAACATCCTCTAGGAACTGTATTCAGGAAGGCCGATTTAGGATTACATGTTTCTAGAACACATAACATGCAACACCATCCAAAAAACAACAAAATGCCGAACCAGAAAAAACTTTTTAAAATTTGAAACCAATAATTAGGGAAATTCAATCTGTATAAACAATAAATGAGTTATAATTTTTTCTTATTAGAAAAGTATGACCAAAAGCAGAGAACCAATACTTTGTTTGGGAACTACAAAATACTCCATCCTTGCTCTGGCTGGTCACCATTCTAAGATGACAACAGGCCTCCAGGTATCGGATTGCTCAGCCCCAAAATTCTACCTTTACTGTTGAACTCTAGTGTCATTGCTCTATGTAGCTGGCAGCAAATTTTCTAAATAAATCCACAGATACTCCTTTATTTTTGCATATAAAAGAGCTCACTATGTCTCTGTTGTCTATAGCAGTCTACCAATCACTCTAGAATGACTAAAGTAAAACCAGTAATTTATAGAACACTGTAGTGTTTTTTATGTTATTAGAGCTATTCCAAACATATTTAGAGTTTTTCAAGAGGCTATAAAAATAAGAACAAACAAAAAGGTATACAAGTATATTTGCCATGAATGCTTCTCTTAATTTTAGGTCATTAATTGAGAAAGGCATCCTAAAAATAATGGTAGAAATAATAAAGTACTACTTTCAGATGATTCAAGTATCAACTTTGTGTGCCTGAAAGTACACCAATTTCTTCCCCTCTGATTTCATATCCGAAGTGTCCATCTCACTAAATATTGATATTTAGAAACCTACAAAGTCAGCCTCTTAAAGGAAATCTTTTTCGGATGGCAAGTCTGTCTTTAGTAACTAATGCCTTTATGATTTCGATATAACCAAACAGGACTTTTTGAAATACACTTCTTACAGTTTCTGGTTCACTTTTTGATCTATTGGGGCTGGTAGCAAAATTTGGAACAGAACAGATTTTCACATTTCGAAAGAGAAGCGTGGAGCACAGAAGGCAGGCACGGATGTGCTATACTATAGACCCGTCCTTGCTCTGCGCGGGAATCATCACAGGCACCGCCCCCATCCTACTGAGATTAGGGGCAGCTACCTTAGCAGGTGGGAGAGTCGGACTCTGAGGAGCACGGTCAAAATCTTCACTTGGTACTTGGTTATACTGCGCCTTGGCATAGCCTTCCATGTTGGAGGGGGACATGGACCCCAGGGATGAGTGATTGCTGCCCATGTAGCTTCTCGCAGTGGACGTCCGGCTCTTCGGAGGAGGCACGTCTTCCCTAGAAAGCAAAGATCCCAATAAAAGCTCCAAGAATAACTTTCTAGAAACCTACAGTTTAGTACCCTATGAATCACGGGTGGAGGCTATTTAAGCATTAAGTATATAAAAGCATATGTGATATACAAAAAAGCAAGTGCAATAAAGAACAATGTCACGAACTGTGTGTTTGTCCCAAAGTTATCATTTATAGAGTACATAAATTCATGTGTAATGAAGGTGGTTTTGATTAAAAATTTGATTCCATAACGCTGTCTTACAAGGAACAAACCTCAAATGTTTTCATATTTCAGTACAACTAATCAACAAAATCTAATTAGAGCCATGACACTTTATAGTTGATAAAGCACTAATTCTACAGATAGATTTCTACCAAAAAAAAAACAAAAAAAAAACTCTATTATGCAAGTTACTTATCTAAGACCTTAGCTGAAAACTCAGCAGATTCAAGTCTGCAAAAAAATAGGTATTCAGGCATAAGAATTTTCACACCATGGGCTGACAAAGAATATATACCTGAATTATCTCTGGTACTATATAAAAAATACAACACCGCATACCTACCAAATGTCAATTTTCTGGGTGTACTTAAATCATATGTTGTTACTTTTTAAAGTTCTATAATCTAATGTACACTTTCAGTTCAGATCTACTGGTTTATAATGTTTAAAAAATAAATAAAATCACATTACTACTTATGTCACTTGATATAATCGGGTCTTTTTTTTTTTTTATCCTCACCCGAGGATATATATTATTGATTTTAGAGAAGGGAAGGGAGGGAGACACAGGGAGAGAAGCATGGATGTGAGAGAGAAACATCAATCAGTTGCCTCTAGCATGTGCCCCAACCAGGATGGAAACTGCAAACCAGATGCATGCCTTGACCAGAACTGAATCTAAGACTTTCTGGTTTACAGGCTGATGCTCCAAGCAACTAAGCCACTCTGGGCAGGGCACAATCAGGTCTTTTTTTAGAACCTCAACATCTGGTCCTTTTTAAAAAAATTCATACCTGTATTTCATTTGGAGAAGACAAACAGTCTTGAGATAAGCTATGTTGCATGGTTCTTAAAATAGGGTCCAAAATTAGAAAGGGATTCAGGAAGGGCACAGGGGAGGTAGGTTGGATCTGCATACTTAAAATTAAAAGTAAAAATTTTCAAATGTGTTGAAGATAAGAACTATAGCTTTTATCTAGTTCTCACAGAAGTAAATGCTTTGGATGGTTAAGCAAACTAATTCTTTTAGATATAATAAACTTAGTAAACATCAGTCAACTCTTATGTCACTTAATTACCTGATGTCATGATGAACTTCCTTTTCATATTTTTTTTCTCTGTGTTTTTTATGACAGCAAAAGATGATCAGACTGATGATTATTAGTGCAAGCAAAGTTCCTATGATAGCTCCTGCAATTGTTCCAGCTCTGTTTGAAGCTAGAGTAAGATGTTCATAAGAAAATGATTAATAGTTAATGAAAAAAACATATTTAGTCATACTGAAGATAAGGATACACACTGACAGATTAATTTAACTGCATATATTAACTTTAAGAGACAAATTAATTAGCTTTTTGGTCTGGGGAAAAATACACTAAAGAATTTTCTTTTGAACTGTATAACCTATTTCAAGCATAAATATGATCAAATCAGATTAAAAGACTTGACTGTTCCCAGCTATCTGAGTTGGCATACAAGAATGTTCCAAATAGCTTGTACTTATTAATATAATGGCTAAACATGGTATAAGAGTTGATTTGGCAACTCTTATCTTCTTAATGGTGCTACAATAATGAAAGTTTCATTAATAAAATGTAATTTTTCCTTTCGTGATTTAGGAAAGCTAATAACCAAACCATAAAGTCCTTTGCTGATGATTAGCATCCACTTGCCCTCAACATACACTTGCTGACTGAACCAAAGGGGTCTGTATAAAGATAAGGGAAACAAACATTATCACAACAGACAGAAGAAGATACTTACGCGGAACAACATCCAGGCGTAGCACGCATTGATCAGAGCCCACTCTGTTGCGGACAGTACAACTGTATACCCCAGAGTACTCAGTAGTGGCATTTTTTACAGAAATAACAGCTGAAGTCATTTCTATGAAAAGAAAGGTGGGGCAGAGCAAAACCCATTTTTACAGGATACTGAATTTTTAGTAAAGGCAAACCCTACTAAGTTCGACAATCCATGCAGAAGTGACAGAGGCTAAAGCTGGGTGCAGAACAAGCTGCCAGGCACACCATGCATGTCTCCAGAATGCAAACACTCATGCCTCCAGTTTACTTGTATCAAGGCAAAAATAACTATGACCTCCTATGCCAGGCACAAAGAGTCTCAGCTGAAGGAGACCTATATTGTTTATAAAAAATATTCCATGCCACAAAGGCTGTTTGCTGCAGTAGGAAGATTTACAAAACCTATCTCTTCTCCTACCCTCCATGATGGAAGAAATATACAAAAGAAAGTCAGTTTGTCTCTTAATTTGAAAAGAGAAACAGAGGCTGAGAGAAATCCTACGTAACCAGGGTGAGGAGAGTGTAGATCAGTTTGAGTAACAGGTCAATTATATAACAAAGTGAGCAATCAGATTTAACCAATTTGTAACTCTGTAGTTAGTCTTACAGAGGTGTTTTTGAGATGTTTTTTGTTTTGTTTTAACAAACACACCAGGGGTAAACTATAGTATCTTCAACATGAATCTAGGCTCATGAAACTTTCAAGATCCAACACTTGTTATAACTTAGTCATTAATTTATGATCATGAACATTTCCTGTCAGTCGTCGTCGGCAGCCGTCCGTCTCAAGAGACGATGGTGTAGCTTCTTAAGAGTCTATCTGCACCGCCGAGAATGGCTGTGCAGTCCGACTCGGGAGTGACACGGTATCTGTCTCCTCCCGTGTTGAATCGACATCTTGTGATGACGCTGGAGTGTCCTCTCCAGTGAAGCTGAAGCTACAGAGCCTGGGCAGGGTGATATGGAGGGTCTGCTCTTGCCCAAGCAGCAGACCCCCCCTCTCTTCGCAGCTGAAGGGTCCAAGGGAAAGACGGAGTCAATACAGCTTGGCTTCAGGTGCGCCGCAGGAGTTGCCGGTGTTGACTACAACGTCAAACCGCCTTAGGGACTCCGGCTCCGGATTTTCTGTCGGGGTTTACTCCCTTAGCCTTTCCCCTGAAGAGGTATGCCGCAAGGCAGCGGAGGTTTTTTGGTGCGTTGGCCATCAATTAAAGATATATACCAAGAAACCAATTATAATATCCAAAATGGTGAAACTGTTATTAACCATATCTATTTATACTACACGACAATAAATTGTCATTTTATAAAACACTGAATAATTCCCATGGAATCCTGATTGCTCTGTACAGAAAAGGGAAGCTATTTGGGGATTAATATATATGTATATATATTCACACACACCCTTAATTGATTTAAGTCCAAATCATGGCACATGGTACAAACTGTCTAATCAGCGGTACCTGTTATCAGTGCTGTGGGCAGTTTCTGTGAGTTGGACAATTTTTGCCATTCATACTGTAATGGAAGTGAACCTTCTTTTGGTTCACATCTTAGTTTAAAGTCATTTCCAATTTCTTCTGATCCATCAACGTAACATCTTGTACCCGACGGCTTAACTGAGAAAAGAAAAGAAATTACAATTTTACACAAAAGAGTGGAACTTACGTTTATGACGATTACTTAAACACAGAGCCTGTTGCACAACCACTGACTCATCATCACGTGGCTCCAGGCTCAGCGCTGACAGGACTGAAAACTACAACAGGTTGCAACACCAGTTTTCTCCACTTTCGTCGTCGTCGGCAGCCGTCCGTCTCGAGAGACGATGGTGTAGCTTCTTAAGAGTCTATCTGCACCGCCGAGAATGGCTGTGCAGTCCGACTCGGGAGTGACACGGTATCTGTCTCCTCCCGTGTTGAATCGACATCTTGCGATGACGCTGGAGTGTCCTCTCCAGTGGAGCTGAAGCTACAGAGCCTGGGCAGGGTGATATGGAGGGTCTGCTGTTGCCCATGCAGCAGACCCCCCCTCTCTTCGCAGCTGAAGGGTCCAAGGGAAAGACGGAGTCAATACAGCTTGGCTTCAGGTGCGCCGCAGGAGTTGCCGGTGTTGACTACAACGTCAAACCGCCTTAGGGACTCCGGCTCTGGATTTTCTGTCGGGGTTTACTCCCTTAGCCTTTCCCCTGAAGAGGTATGCCGCAAGGCAGCGGAGGTTTTTTGGAGTCAGAGTTTTCCTTCTCTGATGTGCCCCTGACTGGAAGATCGAACCAGCGACACTTAGCTCGCAGGCCGACGCTCAATCCACTGAGCCAAACCAGCCAGGCCACTTTACCCAACACAAAAGCTGCAAGGCTGGGCTCCGGCAAGCAGCCACTGCACAGGGAGGAACGGCAGGATCTCAGGCAGGCTCTGTGCCCCTGATTCAACGGGGTACGCCTGAAAGCAAGCAAGCACGATGTGGGCTGGGCCCCTTTGGACTCAAGGAAGATTCCCCTCCATTCCTAACCTATTCCTCTACTCTGTGTCTGACAGGGAGTATGTGCCATGTCACGTCCCTCTGGTGCCATTACCGTGCCAATCAGGGGATTTATAATAAATAATGCTGATCCCAGGGACAATTCACTTGGTGCAGTTAAGGACCTATTAATATTCCATATTTACATCAACCCAAAACCATCCAGAGAGCAGTGTTATAAAAAGGTAAGTCCAAGGCTATATTCCAGGTCTCTCTGGGTAACTGTTTAGAGAAGCTAACCCCATTACCCAAAATTCACCCCAACACTGGATTAACACCTTGGCATATCATACTCTTTTTAAAGCATAATATACATACAATAAAATTAACACATTTTAACAGGGTAGGTTGATGTTTAACAAATGTGTGTGTGCATGCATGTACCCGCGCCTCCTTGTTAAGCACCACCCAACCCTCTCGGAGCCACCCTTGTGCTGGGTGCAGTCAGTTATCTCAGCCACAGCCCTGGCCCCAGGAGCCACCGAGGGGATTTTTATCACTATAGATTAGTTCTGTTTTTCTTCTAGAGTCATTTAAGTGGAGTAACACAGTATTGCTTTTGTCTTGCTCCTTTTACTCATTGTAAAGGCTTTTGAAATTGATTTAGGTCGTCTACTTCAAAAGTCCATTCTGTTTTCCTGCTGAGCTGTACTCCATTCACTATAACATACAATTAGTTATCCATTCATCTGTTGGCGAACACTGATGCCAGCTTTGGGGCTACTGTTAAAGCCTAAGTCACTAAACTGATTGGGAGCAGGTGTGTAATCTGTCAAAACCAGACTGACTGACCAGTGAGGGAGCCACTATTAGGAGCTGTGGGATGTCACTGGAGAGACAGAAGAGGGATTCTGAAGACGGATTGGGAGAACTGGTGACAAAGACCATTTAGCAATTGCGTACCCTGCTCAGTAAAGGCTGGGCAGTGCAAAGTGGGTCTGGGAGCGACACTGGGGAGGCAGCCGTAGTCTCCAGTCTACTGCAACTCCATGACCTTGGGAGAAACAATGTCCCTTCTAAACCCGCAGCTGGCTGTGGCTGTGGCTGTGGATTGCATGTGCATCTGTATCTGTCCTCCCAGCCTGATAAATGGCAGAACGGCTTTTTTCTTTTTCAGTCTGCACTGCTTTTCATTCTTTCACTCCTGGATGGGCTTTTACTCTTTCACTATTATGAACAAACGTGAATGGTTTTACAGTTTTGCACAATTATGAACAACACTGCTTGAACACTCATGTAAATACTGGAATTTCTTCCTTTTCTCAGTAATTGCTGGATCATTTACGGTTTGTGTATGTTTAGCTCTAAAAGAAACGGTTTTCCAAATGTGGACAACAGGCTCTATCATATCCAGTGGGGCACCTTTAACCAAGGTTGTCAATCAGGATCTCATTTCCTCACCCACTTCTTGATAATTCTTCAATATGACGGTATTTCTCCCTTTCAGCTGTTTCTACTTGTACTTTTTCCAAAGGATCAACAAATGCATTTATCTGCATTGTTGATTTCCTAAGCAAATCTGTCTCTTTCAGATTGATCAGTTGCCCTGGATGAACTGGACATTTAAATCGATTTTGCAAATTATTTTATCCTATGAGTCTTTAACAAAATGAGCTTTGTTCTCCATTTCTCCAAACTAGCAATAAATCCTTCATTACATTATATAAAACTAGCAGTGCGAATGAAAGCAATGCTTTGTACATCAAGTATCCACCGGTAATATAACATACTAACCCTGACCTTCACCTTTTCTAATAAAGGTGACCCTTTCCCATATACCAAACAAATCCAAAGCCCCACTGAGTTTGAGAGCTCAACACACTTCATCCACAAACAGAACAAGATTTTACCAACAACGGGTTCTAAGTGTTGCCTTGGAGTGGCCCACCTGCAGATTGCAGGAAAGATTAATTCTTTATCCATGGAACTTAGCTGGATTGAAAGAAAGAAAACCACAAAGGGACACAGATAAAAGTTTTAACCCCTAATGTTTCTTTGGTCTGGGGTTCTAGGATACCTGGCTATTGTCCTCAGAACATTTGCTTCCATGATCATTAGCACAGATAATAGTTCTTCTCAGGCAAGGGCACATGACCACCATTAACTTGTACCTGGCCAATGTCCCACTGATGTGGTAATGCTCTATTTCGTATATGTATTGCAGCATCATCCCTCCATGTTAGTGGCCTACCTCGGACTACAGAAAACACATTCTAAATCCCTGTATGGAACAGAAAATGCAGGCTGGGGCAAACACAGGTTTACAGTTATTTGTATGGAAAATAATGCAATTAATAAATAATACAAGAATATTCTATGTTTTCCATACACACAACTGTATACCTACTTGTGCTCCACCCTGTGTACTTTGATCACCATGTCATCTGTCAGGAATGCTAATTTTGCGTGGTTCAAAATACCCTGACTCCAGGAAGACTGCATTAATAGAGGCTAAAAAAATCAATGGGCAACGTCTGAGGAGAAACAAGTTCTGTATATTCTCAATGTGGTGCCTCAAGATATATATTTTTTAATTACAAAAGAAAAAATTGTAAGTTTACAGTGGAGAAACCCATGAGATAAAACTTAAACCAAGTGATCATGATTAACAAGGAGACATAAATGTGGCGTGGACCTTAGACTTGATCCTAGCACAAACGGACAGTAGTAGAAAACTGAAATTCAATTTAGGTCTGTACTTTAGTTAACAGTATTGTCTCAAAGTTAATTTCTTGGTTTTGATAATTGTACTATAATTCTGTAAAATGTTAATATTAGGAGAAATTAGATGATGGGTACAGTCTCAGGAACTATTTTTGGAATTTCCCATAAAACTGAAATTACTTGAGAATAAGAAGTGAAAAAGAAAGTCCTGCCCCACA
Source organism: Furipterus horrens (assembly GCF_987537825.1). Classification (NCBI taxonomy): domain Eukaryota; kingdom Metazoa; phylum Chordata; class Mammalia; order Chiroptera; family Furipteridae; genus Furipterus; species Furipterus horrens. The sequence goes on from NW_028327171.1 coordinate 18,793,401, forward strand.
CTAATGGCTTCCGAATCCCAGCGCTGTCTGAGCCACGCCGCGTCCTGTGGAGTGGCTGCCGTCCGCGCGCCGTCTACGTCGAGGAAACTTCACAGGGATGCTCTACTCTTCAAACAGTCCAGCCTCTTTGTTCCAAAAGGTCTTAATAACAGGCCTTTTCAGAGTTGTGGGGAACGGCTCTGGTGTGGCCGCTGTATTGGTTAATACCGTGTGTTCTCTATTATTCCCTTTGTTACCTTCACCCCCTTTCAGCTTCTTTATTGAGCTGCACCCACGTGCACGTCCGGTGCCTCTGACAGAGCGGGGCCGGCTGTGGCCACAGGTCGCCCCCCACCCCCCAGGCAACTAACGGTCCTCCCAGTTCACTCTTCATTTACTTTCAAACTCTTAGGAATTTCACAAAGAAGCTGTTCACTTATTTTTTTTCTATCCAAAAACATATGCTAGCTTTATGTTTTGTGTTATTTAAATACAGAATGACTTCAAATGTTTAACATTATTACTCTAAAAAAGCTAAGCTTTGTTTCTCATAAATGCTGCTACTATTCTACCATGACCACTCACCTGTTAATAGGTAACATTAATAAAAATAACTTACCAAGAACTGTCAGCTGAATCTTCTTATTTGCGACACCAGGGGCTTTTTTCACTTTGCACTGATACGTGCCAATATCTGACAACTGTAAATTTGTTACGTTTATTGATGCATCACCAGATTTGACATCACTACTTGTGAAATGTACTCTTCCTTTTAGATCTTGATAGTAGTCATCATAAATTTTGTCACCAGAATATATAATAATCTAAAAGAAAACCAAAATAAGGAAAATAGCAACAACAACAAAAGCAAAACCTGTCTCATTAAAGGAGCTCTGGATGCACTATGCTACTATGGGAGACACACACACACACACACACACAAAAGAATTAGGACACATTATTACGAGGAAACCTACAATTATTCAAAGCAAGATGAAGAAAATTCAAGCGATCAGTCTGATCCTTGGGCATGGTCACACTCTCATTTTCAATGCTGAAACTAAGACCCGACAGGATTAAGTAATACAGCCCTGAATTAGAGTAAGTTAGTGAAATGAGACAAGAACACAGATTTGTGGACTCCTATACTCTCTTTCTCAGCTCAGAGGCTGCAGTATGTATATCAATCAAGAGTAAAAAATTAAGTATATATCACTACCATTCCCAAGAAAGGGCTTATGATAATTTACCTGTGAAATCTAACAACAAAAACAAAATAAGACATATTTTGTCTTAATACTAAGTTGGAGAGTATTTAATTCTTGAAGGTTCTAGACCCTAATAGATAAAAATAATAAAATAAGCCTCTTAAGATATTTGCTCAGGTTAACAGGACCTTTCAGTTAATCTCCTGTTGGTAAGAGCAAAGTCCCTTTCCTAATTCCACTGAGTTTTCTGAGCCAGTTACAGGCTTTAATGGAAATAACTAAGGATAAATTTAGTGGGAAAATAAATTCTGTGTTAAATCTGACTTGGAAGAGAATTATTGCTAAAATAGTCACCTCTATCTATAACTAAAATTAATTTAACATGCTCTCTAATTTTTCACATTTGCTAACGAAGTCTTTCATTGTGGTCATGTGTGACCCAAGTGCCAAAGAGCAGTGGTGTCCAAGTCAAATAATAATCAGAAAACACAACTATAGTCTACAGTCTGCAAACAAGTTCTTATCCTCAATGTTAATTATGAACAACAGTACATTCAGAATAAATGTCCTCTGTAGGAAAATCTTGAGGGCAGGAACTTGGGTTCTTTTCTGTATTATCACCTCCCAACCTACTCCTAATTCACTAAAGATCTTTCATTTATATAAATATTAAGTTTCTGCTCCTAGGAAGCACTCAGTATCGGTTTGCTAAGTAAATAGTTGAAGGGCCCACAGCTGACTAACTCTGTAAACACAGCCATTACTTCATTTGCTCTGTCTCTTCTTGCCACAGCCACTTGTCAACATCAGCGCTGAGAACTCCTCAGATGAGGCTGTCGTATCTTCCTTTGTATTTAACTTTGGACTCTCCAGAAAGTTCAACCCATTGTCCTTTCAGCCCCTCAATTTTGCCACACACACTTTAATAGTCTTTAGAAGAGGGCCTGACAAATAGAGATGTGTCCCCACTGCTACTTATTCTGTAAACTACCTCAGTATTTTCCCACAAAGGCAACGTTATAAGTGGAAGTTAAGAAATGGGAAACTACCGTTGACCAGGCATTTGATTCCTCTTCCCAACCGAGCAGGTGTTGGCACTACCCACGCTTCTCTCCCTGAGGCCAAAAAGCCGTGGCTCTCACAGATCAGCATCTGCAGAGTCACACAGCTAACATGCAAACCACATCCATTGGAGCTGGCGCAGGTACTATTAACATTTCTCTATGACTATTGGGCTTACAGAATACTCATGCATACAGTATTTCAGTGACTTCTCATTACAATCTTGAGAGGTGGGTGTACTTGTTCCCATTTTACACCTGAGGAAACAGAGGCTTCTGAAACATGGGAGGAGTACAGGATGGCACAAAGGATAATAAGGTGCAAAGGGGGGCAAGTCGGACAGAACTGGGTCCAAACATGAGCTGCAGTCTTGCCAGCTGTATGGCCCTGGGCATGTTCCTTCAAATCTCTGGGCCTCTGTTTTCTCCTCTTAATGTATAAAACAGTAATTCTCATTTTAGAGTCTTGCTTTACGGCTTGAATAAATATATATAATTAGTGTATGAAACACCACAGAGCACACAGTAAGTACACAGTACACAGTGACTGTCTGCTGACTAAAGAGATCCCACAGGGAGCAAGGACGGAAATTTCTCCAGCCCAGTCCCCCATTGCACGGCCTGCTAACATAAATAAATAAAAATAAGGGCTCAGCTAACACATAATGTAGCTGAAGTCTACAAAAGCATTCTCCTCTGTGCCAATCTCTCCTTAAAGCTTCTAGCTTTCTTGTGGCCTGATTTTACTGTGTTTGACACTATGAAGCCAGTTTTTTAACCTGCAAGTCCTGCAGGAAGCAAGGCTGTGCCTCTCACTCAACAGAAGACTTCAGGTCCTCCTTCCATGAATGAACACACAAGGCTACAGACACACACTGGGCTTCTTGGTCTCTAGAAGCATCTTATGATGACTTCACTCATAAATCTGAAGCCAGCATTTAAGACCTGCGCTGCTCATCCACTCATCTTGACCATGAGAGTGGAGTCCTGGACTTGAAAGGGAGATTGGCACTGCACTGGCAAGGTTGTCAGGGTACGCAGGACCACGGGTGGAAGCTGTGTGCAAGGTGCTGGCCCTGCCACGGAAGGGGTGGGGGTGAGAAGAGCAAGGCAAGGAAGGAGGGAAGAGGCTATCTGGGCTGAGCAGATGGAAGGAGTCGATTTCAATTTATTTTGCTTAGGGAGACGGGAGAAATTCCCAGTGGCAGAATCAGGGCAAAGGTATGTCCTTGGAGGGAGTGGCCCTAGTCACTCTCAACTTGGGAAAGTACCTTAATTATTTCCTTCACAAATACAGCATGGGCAAACTGCCCAAATTTGCCAAAAATAGTAATTACCATACTGCACTGTTCAGTCATTCCATGGTTGAATAACCCCTTCTTTTATATGGACCATAAGTAAAAATAAAATTTCTCTTCTAAGTATCTATACAGATGACTCTCAAACAACATGGGGTTAGGGATACCAACACCCACCCCCAGTTAAAAATTTGCATGTAACTTTTGACTACCCCAAAACTTAATTGCTAACAGCCTATTATTGACTGGGAAGCCTTACTTATAACATAATCAATTAGCACATATTTTGTATGTTATATGTATTATATACTGTTTTCTTACAATAAGTAAGCTAGAGAAAAGAAAATATTATTAAGGAAATCAGCCCTGGCTGGTGTGGCTCAGTGGATTGAGCACCGGCCTGTGACCCAAAGGGTTGTCGGTTCGATTCCCAGTCAGGGCATATGTCTGGGTTGCATGCCAAGTCCTCAGTTAGGGGTGTGTGAGAAGCAACCACACATTAATGTTTCTCTCCCCCTCTTTCTCCCTCCCTTCCCCTCTCTCTAAAAATAAAATCTTAAACAAAAAAAGTCATAAGGAAGAAAAAATACATTTATAGCATTTATTGAAAAAAACCCACATGTAAGTGGTCCTGAGCAGTTCAAACCTGTGTTGTTCAAGGGTCAAACTACATTACCATATTCCTCTAATATATGGACTTATTTTTCTCTCCCTGGTCTAATATAATTTACTAACATTGATTTTATTTTTAATTAAGTGTATTGGATGAAGCTAATACACAACACTCTAAATTGAAATATTCTGGTACCATTAAAACACAAGGGTTGATATATATATATCATATATCATATATATATATAGATATATAAGAGATTACTGGGCAATTTCCTCCTTTGTGCTATTTTTGGCTTTCCAAGTTTTTTACATTAGGTTCTTATTACTTTGTAATTTAAAATTTTTCTGTAACAATATTTTGATATTTAATTTTTTAATTTAATATTAAATATTTTATAAATTGCTGTTTTGTGAGGAAAACTTTGCTTTGCTTTTAAAAAAAATTCATTATACAGAATATTTACCTTAAAATAATACAAAGAACAGACTCTGCAACAGTATGTAACTGTGTCAGACTGCTATACTTGATGACTCGTACTGGTATCAGAATCCCTGTGTCAAACTAAAAGGTTCAATTCTTATCAACTTTTCACAAAGTCTAGCTGACTCACTGTCCTGTAACACACAGTATGCACATTTCTGCCATGCTGTCATGCTTGCTCCTCAACTTTTTGACTTGCCCAACCTTTAGGATCCAGATTTTCAGAAGGCTCACCAGTCCCCATGCTCCACACACCTATGTGGTCAGCACAGTGATGGACACCGAAGACCAGTTCCGCAAACATTGCTGAGTGAGTGCGCATTCAGCAAACTTACCACTTGATCCACCTTCTGATTATCAGCGGGTGACAGCAGCCACTCGATGTCCAATGGTCCCTGGTCTTCTGGACTCTGGGTAAACGTGCATGGCAAAAAGGCAGTTTCCCCTTTGGCCTTTTCAATCATGTGGTCAGGACTGGTGATACTCAAACTTCTGGTGACACCTGGAGAAAAAAATATGCACATGGACGAAAACGTTTGCACGCTCAGCCTGTTGAGAAGGAATACAGGGTGTGGTGGAAACAAGATGTGATTTGGGACCAAAGTAAGAGTTCAAACTCAGTGGTGCCCAGTTTTTAGTTTGTGCCTTTGTAAAATTAGAATGACAATGTAATATCTATGTCATTCCATACACTTCCCTTGAAGAGCACTGTGAACTTGCCAACTTCATAGGAATATACATTTCTATTTGTAGACGGTGTTTTGTACCCAAGCAGACATTTAAAACTGAATTAAGCTAGCGTCTCTGAAAGGTCAGTTGTGTCATACCAGTTCAAGGCCACATTATGCATGCTTCCTTGGTGCCACAAACATACTGGGAATTCCTCATCGCTGGGACACATGCTGATGAATTTTGACATGTTTTATTGCCAAGACTTCTTTAATCCTAAATTTTTATTAAATTTGATTCTGTAACTCTTACTGAATGCTTAAAAATATTTCTAAGCTAAGAGTAGATCCCAAGAGTTCTCATCACAAGAAAAAATTTTTTTTTCCTTTTTCTCTTTCTTGTTATTTTTTTGTGTGTATGCATGTGTCTACATGAGCTGATGGATGTTAACTAAGTTTATTGTGGTAATTATTTCACAATATGCATAAGTCAAATTATGCTGTACATATTAAACTTATACAATGCTGTATGTCAATTATATCTCAATAGAACTGGAAAGAAAGTTGTTGTATATTTCTAAGCAATAAATTTTGATGACAATTCAAAAAAGGAGAAACTGTCAATTTATATAGTTTAAATTTACCAAATAGAGGACATCAATATTATGTTTAAGACATTTCCTTCCTCCTTTTCTATTACCCTTCTGAAAAGTCAGTCATATTTATATTTCTTAAAAAGACATCTTAAAATTCCATAATATTCTGAAATTTGTATAATACTTCCATTTAGATCATATTTAAAGACAATTAATGCTGAATAGCAATATATGAAAAATATATAACACGTAAAATAAGATGTCCAGAGCCCCAGACAAACAAAAATTTCAAGATACTCTTCTGATTGAGTTTGTCAAAGAGATGGCTTAATCCCACTGAAACATTGTAAGAACTAAAAAAAGTCTCCTTCTTCTTGACTTGGGGTAGTGAACACACAATAGAATACACAGATGATGTATTATAGAATTATACCCCTGAAACCTATAATTTTATTAACCAATGTCACCCCAATACATTCAATAAAAAAGAAAAAAATTAAAACAATAAGTCTTCTTGCTACTAATGATGTACAACAGAACTATTTTTTATATGCATAAAAGGTAGTAATAACCTCTGAGCAAAATAGCACCATTTCTTGATCTATATAAGAGTAAAAATACCAAGTTTAATCAATTCACATCTTATTTTTCAAAAAAAAACCCCAAAACAACTAATTTTGTTTATATCAATTTACATATAAACATAGGACTCTTCACTACTTATGTCCTATGAGAAGATCCAAGTTTCAACAAGCTAACATGGTATAAAATGAAGACTTAAAATAAAAAAATAAAAAAAAAATGAAGATTTAGTCTGTAAATGAACTATCGCACAAAACTTAATTTTTTACTATTTACACTCTAAAAGTTTGCATAGCACTTTTAGATGACATTTTCTTATGTATAATTCTAATATCTAATGTATTTCAGAACCAAAGTTTCAACTAAACAGCAGATTTCAGTAACACTAACTTCCAGGACTGGGCAAGGAAGTGGAAGGGCCCAGAGTTCTGAGCCCCTCAGCCCAAACTAAGTATAGTGGGCAAAAGGGCTTTGCACAGGTGTGACGTGCCTTGCACACCTTCCTCCAGAGAAGTCTTTTTTTTTCCCTAATGTGGGACATGGAAAAATTAGTCCCTGCCTTTTGTCATCTAGTGGTTATGGATTGAATGATGCCTCTAACCCTGTTGCCAAATCTGTTGCCCCCAGAATGCAACAAGGATGCCAGCCTATTAAACCAAGCATGCCGTGGTCCAGGGACAGCCAACCGACCTGGAGTCTGCACGATCCTTCCTCATGTGGGAAGGCCACCCTCCCCTCCACACCCCCACTCTTATTAGGGATTTCTGGACCCAAGGGTAGGTAGGACAACCACCATGTCCAGCTTGAAGCAGCTAGAGGAGCACAAGACGTTCGCCCATTGTCCTTTATAAGATTATAAAGGGTCTTAAGTCTGAGAGGGGGAATTGTTACAGAGCGGGGGTTGCCCCCCCCCAAATTAATCAATTAATTAAAAAAATATATTATGGTACACAGATCCTGGCTCTCTCCCTTCTCTTCCCTTGTTCCCACCATAAAAACAAAAACAGTAGAGAAAAAAATGTAGAAAAAGTAAATCCAAATCCTAACTGTCCATAATAAATTCTTACAGAACAAACCAAAAATGAAAAATTAAGTTGTTAGTCATCCCATGGTTTTTTCCATTAGCACACTATAACTTGTAATAAAATGTTAATAACCCTGGCCAGGTGGCTCAGTTGATTGGAGTATTGTTTTGCCCATACAACCTATCTTGTTATTTTAAAATGCTGATTTACCATTAAATCATTATTAGCTCCATTAGGGTTGGGAGAAATTGTGGGTACCTCTATTACCTATTGTAGTTCCTTGCGCATTAGTAGAAAAGAATTGGTGACTAGATTATAAATCTGATCAATTTCAGAAACACCGAGGGAGCATTAATTTGCCAGCTGAAGATTAATCCTGCTACTTGAAGATCTTCTTTCTATCCTACAATTGTCACCTGTTTTTAATTTATCTTTATGTATTCGGTAAGATAAAAAACAATCTGAGCACACTTCAGAATGAATCAAGACATAGCCCCAAAATATGGAGGTAAGAATATGAGAATAAAAAATTGCTATCAACCCCCCCCAAAACTTCCTAATTACTCTGTGCTTTTAGAGTTTTTATTTTGTAAAAATCAAATAAAAAAGGTAAATGACATTAGACATCTAAATATGTCTAAATTCAAACCCTAATCATGCTCTCAATACTTCTACTTACAAAATCATTAGAATGAAATACAACTTAGGTTATATAGTAGTATCTTTCATTCTTAGTTGATAAATAAAATTATTTTTATCTCAAAAGAGTACCTTAGAAAACAGTTACATATGTATAAAAATAACCTGGAAATTTATATACCAACCTATTAACAGAAGTTATTTTTTTGAGAACTGAGAATTTTAAGGTGATTGCCCATTCCTGCTTAATACTGTGATATTCTTAATGTATGTACTGCTAAAGAAATTTTAAACAGACTTTAAATGGCTTTCAGTATGTCTTTTCCAAAAAATGTTTAAAACATTCAACAGCTCTTCATTGTATTATACTGGAAATGAATTAAAATCTCAAGGTCATACAGGGATATTTCATATTTGATTTTGAAGCCAAAGACCATGTTTCCTGATTGCCATTGGTTTCCCTCAGCAGAGCAAAATTTCAGGTACTCTGCTCAGTAAATCAATAAAAAATAAAAATACCACAGGCACAAACACCTTCATATCAGAGAAGGGAAAGAGAACCTACCAGGGATGAAAGATGATCCACTTCAAAACAGTGGAGAAAAATCAAGCTGTAATGTAGCTGAAGAAAGTAGGTGAAAATAGAGTAAGACCTTTACCTCTTAAAGACCCGACTGTTAACAGTGAAAGTGTCCTGGAGGTCTGGGGCCAATCATACAAGGAAATCAAAGAAATCAGAGAAAGCACTCCGGGAAAAGAGTCAAAGTCCCTGTTTGTGGAGCAGGTGCGTTTGTGCATGCTTTCCAAGTCTGAAATGCCAGCTTCCACCCACTGAGGTCACCTCCAGCCATTATCAAAGGACCTCCTACCTTTCACCTCCTCTCCAGGGCATTCCCCGATCCCCGGCAGGCAGGCAATGGTAAGTGCTTCCCCCTGTCACACAACACTCTTGTAGATAGCTGTTTACATGCCCCTATCCGTAAGCACAGAGTATCACTCAACAGATTTTCAGGGCATTATCTTTGGACGGTAGATTCCTAAGCCTTATTTAGTAAGCCCTTCTGACCTGCGGTTAACCACTAAGCTGCAAGCGGAGGGTGGGAGGGAAGGTGAAGGAGCTCTTGAAAGATGAGTGGTGACCACAGACCTTGTGGGGACAGCACAGAGACGGGGGGCCAGGGGAAGATCTTGTATCCAGGAAAGCAAAGGGGTGGAACCATGAAGCCCAGACAGGAGATACAGCCCAGAGGGAGCAGAGCAAGCCTGTCATGTGCTGATAGGAGCAGACTAATCTTATTACTTAAATAGCCACATTTAATAGCCACATTAGCAAATTGGGTAAGAAACTAACATGAATGCAAGTTTATATACAATTGTGTTAACATTAAGAAAAATATTTATTTGCGACTATTCTAAAATCACAACTATCGATGAACAATTGCCTACCTTTCAGCTATCTCTAAAACATGAAGCAGAAAACTAATACAAATTGATGTGTGGTTTCTCAAAATATCTGGAGTCATTTCAAAGATGAATAAAGAAAGAAAGAAAAGAAAGAAACAAAAGAAGAAATTAGAACTAAGAATAAAAATTTAAGTCCTAAAGTCCTGTATATTGTATATTTCTTTAGTTTCGTGGAAAGTGGTATATTATGATGACCTTATCATCAGTTGCGATAAAAAAAATTATTTGATATTGAGATTTTTGAGAAATGTCAAAAATGTTATAAGGATTCATGATTTTAAATAGGACACATTCATTCAGATTGTTTTATTTGGATCATAGAATATAGAAAACTTACATAAAAACACAACAGTAAAGGTACTGGCATAAAAACAGTCATATAGATCAATGGAATAGAATAGAGACCCCAGATATAAACCCATGTTGTTATAGTCAATATCTGGCAAAGGAGGCAAAAACATACAATGGACTAAAGATAAATCTATTTAATAAATGGTGTTGGGAAAACTGGACGGACATGTGCAAAAAAGAAAAGAGAAAGAAAGAAAAAGAAACTAGACCACTTTTTCACACCATACACAAGAATAAACTCAAAGTGGATTAAAGACTTAAAGATAAAACTCAAAACTGTAAAATCCCTAGAAGAAAATATAGGCAGTAAAATCTGAGGCATTTCTTGTAGCAATATTTTTACTGATTTATCTATCTCCTTAGGTAAGGGAAACAAATAAGCACACAAACAAATAAACAAACAGGACTACATAAAAATAAAAAGTTTTTGCACAGCCAAGGAAATTGTCAACAAAATGAAAAAACCCACTGAATGGGAGAACATATTTGCCAATACATCTGATAAGAGATTAATATCCAAAATTTATAAAGTACTTATAAAACTCAACACCAAAATAACAAACAATCCCATTAAAAATTGGACAAAGGCCCTGAATAGACACCTCTCTAAAGAGGACATACAGATGGCCAACAGACATGAAAAGATGCTCAATGTCACTAATCATCAGAGAAATGCAAATTACAACCACAATGAGATATCACCTCACACCAGGCAGAATGGCTATCATCCATAAATCAACAAACAAGTGTTGGAAAGGACATGGAGAAAGGGGAACCCTCATGGATTGCTGGTGGAAATGCAGATTGGTGCAGCCACTGTGGAAAGCAGTATGGAGTTACCTCAAAAATAAAAATGGAACTGCCTTATAACACAGGAATTCCACTTCTGGGAATTTATCTGAAGAAACCTGAAACACTAACTCAAAAAAATATATACACCCCTATGTTTGTTGCAGCATTATTTACAACAGCCAAGATTTGGAAGCAGCTCTCATGTCCATCAGTAGATAAGTGGATAAAAAAGTAGTACATATTCCATTTACACAGTGGAACACTACTTGGCTGTTAAGAAGGAAATCTTACCCTTTGCGACAGCATGGATGGACCTGAAGAGCATAATACACTAAGTGAAATAAGCCAGTCAGAGAGACAAATACCATATGATTTCAATCATATGTGGACTCTAAGGACCAGAATGAACTAACAAGCAAAACAGAGACAGATTAATATATGCAGAGCAGAATAACAGCGTGTGTGTGTGTGTGTCTGGGCGGGGGGAGTTGTTGGGAGACTGGGATGGGGTGGAGGGATTAAGCAAAAAGAAAAAACTCATAGACATGAACAACACTGTGGTGATTGCAGGAGGGGTGAGGGAGTAGGGGAGGTGAAGGAGGATATGGGGATTAAATAATGACAGAAGGAGACTTGACTTGGGGTGGTGAACACACAGTTCAGTGTACAGATGACGTGCTATGAAACTGTGTACCTGAAACTTGTATAATTTTGTTAACCAGTGTCACCTCAATAAATCCAATAAAAGAAGAAAAAGATAGAGTATTTAAGAAAACACAATAATAAAAATATTTTTCTCTATCTCCTATTTAAATAATCCTACCTCTTTATAATTTCGAAGTCTTCCTTGAGGGCAGGGACTTATTTTCATGATGAATTCAAATAGTTATAACTGTTAATATTAAAATGATGTATGGATAACATTTTCTAGACTTTTTTGTTTGTAACATGTTTGTAGGTTTTTATATTTGAACTGCATTAGTTTCAATTTTAAAATTTTCTTACATATTCTGTATTCTTTAGAATAAAATACTAGTTTTTATATTATATTCTATAATCTGCAAAATAAATGTTGAAATACAAACAAAAATAAAAACACAATAGTAAAAAATGATCCACTAGAGCAATGTTAAGGAACAAAATGGGCAAATCAGAAACTAGTATGTTTATTAATTGGGACAAGTATAATTTTGTTGTGTGTTTCATAAATATTACAGACGTCTGGGTTAGTGAGCAGGTCACTGGAATATTTCAAACCCTGTGCAAAAACACAACCACCATGTTATTTGGATCATTTTCTTCTCTCTTCACCAGATGTTAACTCCAACCTGTGCCAACTTCATTCTCACCAGGAAGTATTCTTGAAATTAGCAATATTTAAGTCACCTAAATGGTGAGTGTTTCTAGAATGCAAAATGTAAGACATTTTCAATATGTTAATACTAGTTAACTACTCCAACTAGACTTTAATATTGCTTAAATATTACTTAAGGAAGGTACAAACTAGGCTCTTTGCTGTGTAGGAGTTGTTTAATTTTGGTGTGTGCTATTCAATACAGTATGTTAATATGCATGTAGAGATAAGTTAATAACAATGAGAAATTATGTTAAATATACTTATTTGCTTTTCTATGAATTTTTTAAAATATAAACTCCCAGCTCTCCAAAAAGAAATAAAAAAGCAGGCACCCAGGAAATAAACTGAGATGAAAACCATCATCTTAACAATAAATAGTAACTAACAGTGACTGAGTACTTATTATGTGCCAGGCACTTTTCAGAATACTTCAAACACATTCTTTCAATTCTCATAACAACTCTGAGGGAGGCACTACTATTATCCCTATTATAAAATGAAGGAACAGAGACACTGAAAGGTATTTAAGCTAAGGGGAGCAAGACAGAAATGCAGGCAGCCAAGCTCCCAAGCCACAATCATCCTGGTAGGTAGCAGTCTGCCAGTAAACACCTCTGGACATAGAGATTTCATTTTAAAAATCAGTATAGCCCTGACCAATGTGGCTCAGTTGGGCACTGTCCTGCAAAGCAAAAGGTCGCTGGCTTGATTCCCAGTTAGGGCACATGCCTAGGTTGCGGGTTCAGTCACCAGTCGGGGTGCATACAAGAGGCAACCCACAGATGGTTCTCTCTCACATCGACGTTTCTCTTCCTCTCTATCTCCCTCTGTTTCCTTCTCTTTAAAAATAAATAATAATAATCTTTTTTAAAAATCACTATAAAACACAGTATGTTATTAGATCCCTTGCCAATCACTATGGTGGATGTGGGTTTGAAATTTATACTATTCTCCTTTACTAAATTTCTAAGGTTCACAAGTTTGGGTGAACCTTTTTGTAATAGAGAAATAAATATCAGACTACGAATCCGTTGCCAAGTTTTTCACAAGGAGAGCTTGATCATTTTGGACACATTGCTTCTTTAGGGCTCAAACATAAATTAAGGGTGTGGAACTGAATTATCTACTGCAGATCTAAATATGTCCTGATGCTAGACCATCAATCAATCAGCCACCAAGGAGCCTTCTGCTGACATCCATCCCCTCCCCTCCCCCCACAGCTCAAAGGCGGCAGCAGCAGCAGCGGTTCTGTGAGTTCACGTCACAAGTGCAGACATTGCTGAAAGAGTGGCATTCTGAGTTATGGACGTTGTTCTGTCCATTAACAGCGTGTGTTCTAAAGTCAGATCTGGGTTCAAATTCAAACTGAGCTAACTTCTTGGCCATAGGCAAGTTTCTAGCCTTTTTAAGTATTAAGGCTTTCTTTACAATGAGAATTAATAGTAATAATGCCTACTTCGTTGTAGGGATTAAATACAATAATGCATGTAAAGCATTAGAATAGTTCTTGCATAACCTGTTATGATCCTTTCAAAAAAGTGTCTAGTATGACAAGTCACTGTCATCTTATAAGCCTGTCACTCCTACTAGAGTATAAACTCCTGTAGTATTGGGAAGGTATTTTTTAATCTTTTATCTCCCACACTTACTCCACATAGGAGGAACTCAAAATTTGTCATGTAAATGAATGACACTGAAATGTATCCACTGGGTTTGGCATCAGAACACCACTGGTGACCTAGGCGTAACCTGATTTAGTGAAGGCTTTGTGGGTTGTTGCAATGGGATATATCTGACTACAGAGGTGAGGTTTAATTAGTAAAAACAGAAGTGACTGACTACCATTTTGAGGAACTTTTGACTGTCAAAGACAGGAGAAAATTAGGGAAGGGTGATTTGTAGTCAAGGAACATGTGTTCTAAAATAAGAAATGTTGAGCATGTCTATAAGGAATGAACTTCTGAAGCCACAAGGCACCTTACGTCATCCTTAGCTCAGAATGCCATCTATACATCATTTTAACTCTGTCCCTGAGACTCTCATGTATATAGGATTTCTGACTCTCTTACATGTGGGGCTTCCATGCATACATATGTATTAAATTTGGTTTTCTCTTGTTAATCTGTGTCATGTGGATATAATTCTGAGACCAGCCAAAAGAACCTTGAGGACAAAGAAAAGTTTCCTCTTCCCCGACAGCAGCAAGGCATTTCTTGGTTAATGTGGAGGAGAAACCAAAAGTCTGGTACAAGCAGGAGACTCAAGAGCAGAAGGGCTGGTACAAAAGGTGGAGGGGGTAATGGTCTGGAGAAGCCATGGGGCCCCAAGAGAATAATCAGAAAACTGTACGTTTTTACATTGCATAGCCCATCTGACTTTGTTAGTGTAGGTAGTTAGCTAGTTATTAACAAAGGAAGCGAAGGTAATCACATAGTTTTAAGCCTAACAAACTAGGGAGCTGAATCAGATATTAAGCCTAATCTACTAGAGGGCTGAATTGAACAGTAAACCAATTTCCCTAAGAAGCTGAAGCCTTCACGGGCTCCCCCGGACCACCGCCACATTCTCCACCCTCAGGACTTAATCCCCAAAGCAGACAGCAAAAATCTCCCCAGAACAGCTGGCCAGTGCGGGGATTGCTGGGAATGGGGTGGAATTTCTTTGCCGGGCACATGCACAGTCGAAGCCAACACGGTGCAGGGGAGGTCCCTCTACTTTGAGGCAAGAGCAGTAGGAGCCAAAATGGTGACATAAAGGGGCAGGGCTCAGCCTGGGAAAAGGACCCAACTGGATGAGGGCATGAAACTCAGGTCTAGGAGAGGGACTGGTTGAGGGGGGAGGGCCCAGCAGAAGCCCAGGGGGAAAAGCCAGGAAGTAGATTGGGTACGCTGAAAGAGAGCTCACTAGTTCTGGAAAACCAAGAAAATTTATTGAGGATTATCAGGAATGTCAGGGCAGCTGCTGCGAGAGCCCGCCCGCCCACTACATCGGAGACTGTATTATTTCCCTTCACTCCAATAAATACTACCACTATGCTTAAACTTCTACTATGCTTGTGCCCTTTGAAATTCATTTCTTGTGACACCACAGGAACCCATTTTCACTGGCAACAATCTAACCCCATCCTGCTCTGCTGACTCCTTCCGCCAGACTGAAGTTTGCAGAGTAATGCAATGATGACTTCCTCATATCGACCAAAGCATTTATTTCAGCACCTTGCCCATATGTATACATTATTTATTTACCTGAAAACTTCATTCACAGAGATTGAGGTACTCCATAAGAAATATTTAATATGTAATTTATAATTCAGGACCAGGGAAAATATAAACTATAACTGAAAGCCAGATAAAAGGAGCTAAGAATGCAAATATGCAGACAGACTTTAAGTATTTGCTGTAGTATTGGATTGCAGTCCACCCCTTCCCCACTCCCCTCACTCATCTCAGGAAAGCCCTCAAATTTCAATTCTGATCAAAATGAAGTCTCAGCCTTTTTTCAGTCTATGTCGTGTATTACCTTCCCCGTGTTCTCTAACACACAGATGCTATTTTCAGAATTCTCTGGCAAAACAAATGCAAATAGGGCATTATGCATTGTGGGTAAAATAGATCCGTTGCCATGGTGAGTATTTTCACCACCTTCATAGAATAATCTGTATCGTTCCGTTGTAAGAAATCTGCCTTTGCTTTCTTGCTCATAAAAAGCTCAGGCTCTCTTCCTTTAATTAGCATGAGACAGGACAGTGAGTGACTGAGTACTTGGTGAAAAAAAAAATGAAAAAATATCTTAGGTGAAGTGAAGTGTCTTATAAAATGAGATCACAGAAAATAAAAAAGCAAAGAAATAGACATAATAGCAAAATGAGTAAATAATGTTATCTCTTTATGGAAAATCCCTAAGTTAATAAAGAAAGGGTTAATTAGAATAAGAAAATGATCCCTGTTATAAGCATGTCTAACTTGATTGCCTCAATCTTGGCATTAATCCCCTTCTAATATCTCAAAGTAAATTTAAATTTCCCTGGCAACCACCACCAGAGGCTATTCCATCCTTATTCTCTCCATAAATGCATTTATTCCCCCAAAGGCAAGTTAAAAATGTGATTTCTGTCCATATATTTGTTTTTTAATGCTTTATACCTAAAATGTAAGTGCATATAACTACCAAATAAGGACACCTGATATAATTTTGTGTATAAGTAACAAATGCTCTGATAATTACAAGAAACTAAATAGGAAACAAGAGACTTTATTTAGCTTGTTGCCAACAGGAGCCACATATAATACAAATAATCACTTCTGAGTTAAAATATCCGGAGAGCATTTCCAAAGGCAGGTCCCATTTGACAAAACTATTTTGACAGCACACCACACCCGCTTTTTTTTTTTTTTTTTTTTTTTTTTAGTTAGTTGGATGTTCTGAGACTAGATATGCTGGAAGGTAACTGGAACTAAAGCTCCAAGTTCTAGACCCAGGCTGACCAATAGAGCAGGTGCCAGCCACACATAGCTACTGAGCACCTGAAATGTGGCAAGTGCAAGCTGAGTTGCGCTGTAGGTCAAATAGTGACCAGCTCTCTAAGGCTTAGTATAAAAAGTAATCTCATTAATGTTTAACTTGATCTCATGTGGAAATAATATTTTGTATATTTTGGGTTAAACAAAATATACTCTTAAAAATCTGGAATGTCTCAGACCTCTGGCCTCAATATTCCTACCAGGTATATTTGTTGGGGGCTGAGGGGGAGCCTGAGAGCTCCAATTCCATCTGCATCGCACCACTCACATAGTGCCTGCAGATGTGCAGGAAAAAAAAATCTTTAATAAAAAAATTAATATGAAGTGCTATTCCTACCCCAACATGGTTAGAAGAGTGGATTCAAATGAGATGCGTGTGAAATCGTCTTAAAAAAAATAAAGTAAGATCATTTTTCTAGCCCAGAGTTGCCAGTTCATTCCAGGAGTATCAGATTTCACATTGTACAACCAAGTAGGTTACAAAGTCTTCTCAATTCTTACTGTAGAACTACCCAAACGAAACCGTTGAAAGTTTTTGTCTGGTCTATTAGAGAAAACACCCAGGGGAATTGTCTGGTATTCAGGAGTTGAAAGCGCTCTTCACTGGGCCATCAGAGAGACCAAGGAGGGTCAGGTAGAGTCACTGTAACAATTAACAAAGATGTGGCTGAACACCTTTGGCTGGCTCAGTGTATCTGAATGTTCCTTGAGATTCCTTGAGAGCATTTCACCTGTGCAGCCAAGCCACCCTTCCTTCGGAGAAACCTATAAAACTCACAGAGAACATACATCTGCCCCAGTGATTTTCCACCTTTTTCATCTCGTGGCACACAGAACCTAGTTACTAAAATTCTGCAGCACATCAAAAAAAAAAAAAAAAAAGTTTTTTTTGTCAACGTGACTAAAAAAGTAGGTAAAATTTTGATTCACTCATACCGGACAGCTCTTGCTGTGTTGGCTATTGTCTTTTTTTTTTGACAGTCTCAGTGAAAAGAGGTCAGTGCCCCTAACTTGTCAGGTATTGCATGTTTTAAAAATTCTTGGTAGCACAAGGTTGAAAAATCTCTGATCTACATTATGGGAAGGTGAGAAGTAACCACGATTAGTTATGTTGTTTCTTCTTGAAATCTATACACATTTTTAGCCTTGGAAGTAAATGAAGAGTCATTCCCATTCTAACTAATAAAATACATTCAAATTAATTTAACAATTTCCAAAGAAATCTGTATTGTCTCAGTATGCATAAATGTTACAGGGCAGGTCTCCCCAACCCCCACCCCCGCCGCCACCCCCCAAAAAATCCCCAGAGCCTGCCACTGGGAGATAGGGGAAGGGGGCAGCTTTCAAGCTGCCTTTGCATAGCTATGGATGGTAGCTAGTGTCTTAGTTATGCAAATAGTTTTGGTTCTTCCAAGGCCCCAAGGAGACTAGAGGGGTTTTGACTATGGAATGGTGAGGAAAGAGCATACAGAGCCTGAGCAAGATTCTGTGAATGGTCAGAACTGGTTACCATGCCCACTGCGTCACAGGCCATGGTCAGGGATTTAAAAATAAGGCGGCAGCCATATTTGCAGAGTAGAGGGACCTTGCATTTTTGCATGTAGGAGGAGAGGAGAACCACGCGGCTTTGAAGGGGCAGAGAGAGAGCCATGTGTGATCCAGGGCAACACGGCACATGCTTTCCTGGACTGTTATATGGAGGCTGATGACATCGTACCCCAGATTCTGAAGGAGACAGCTGACAGATAAGGGATGGGGAACTTCTGGGCATGTTTTTGGCTTATAGCCTTTGGGGGAGCAAGGGAAGTGCTGGGTCCCGTGGGAGAACAAGGGCTCTGAGCCGAAGTGCTTACTGCCCTTCCCCAGGCGGGAAAATTGTAAATAAAGACCTGTTTTCCTCAACACTAGTTGTTGGGTTTTACACCACGGCGCCACTTGAAAGAACCCGCTTTTGCTCTGTAACATAAACACTAGTTTATTTGACTGTTAATCTCTTTTCTTAGCAACTATCAAAGGACAAACTAAGGCATGCCACTGATCTCACACCTACCCTAAAAATAGAAGGTTATTATCTCCTTCCATTAGTCATCAGGGCTGGCAATAGTCTTTTCCCCTAAGAGCACCAAACAATTAAAATAAACTGCAAATACTCCTGAGTCAAGTTAAGGCCTTTATGGCTTAAACCCTAACCTGGCTAACTATTAAAAACCAGAACGGGCGAGTCAATGACGTGAGGGGAAAAGGCCACAGAAAAGATCAGTGGGGAAGCACAAAAGAGATAAAATGTCTCTATGTCACAATTTTGTCCCTGGATGTAAAAATATTTTAAACTTCCTTCCCACTTTATTTTACATGGAGATAGGAATGGATTCAACAAATTGTACAAATGACAAAGAAATGCCACTAATAGAGCCCCAAGAGAACAAAGTAAACCATGAATTCTGCATCAGCTTCCTGTATAGATCACTTCCCCATGCCAAGGTGGCCTTCTCCACCTTGCCTCATACTCCGCCACTTGTAATTTCAGCCCCGCTGAAGACACCAAGTAGAAAGTAAGGCAGAGAACCAGAGCTAGAAAAGTTTACTGCTTTTCACTTCCATGTAGCACGACATTCGTTAAGAGAAACCAAATCTAATTCCAATACCAACCTAACATTATTCTGGAATACTAGACAGTAAAATAAAGCCAAAAGCTCATTTAAGTTAGACAAATTTTAATTACTTTCTGGGTTGCTTTCACATCCATTACTTCCTGACCACCAGATGAACCAAATCAAAAATTCAGTTTCATTTCTGGCCTTTCTTTACTTACACGCAATAATGATTGGAGCATGATAGAGGAAAGGTGGAAAACAATGGCGGGGGGTGGGGGACCACAAGGTGGTATCAATTCTTTCAAAGCTGTCTGTCGCCCAGAGCTGGACTGTGCAGGCCACTGAGCCCAGCCCTGCTCCCTCTTCCACGGTGTACCTATTCTTGATCCTCAAATGCGCTCTCCTCTCTAGGTGTTTTTCTCAAGCCCACAGACATGAACTGTCTAGTCCACCTTTCCCCACTTATTCATTAACCTGCGCTGTGCCAGATACTGGGAAGGAGACAAAGAATAAGTAGACAACCCCTGACCTCATAAAATGTACAGCCTGGTGAAGGAAAACAATCTCAACCAAGGCATACTTGTTATGTGTTACAACATGCTCCAGGATCAGGAAGTGCTCTCGTGGTAGGACACCAACGATGAAGCGATTTCAACCGTCTTTAGAGATACTGGTAGAACCTGGAATAGTGGCTGCTGAGATACAAATGACTTCAACACTGACTGAATGAAAGAATAGGAAGAGTCAAGTAAGATCCTCAGATTTCTGCCTGGGCATTTGGTGGCTGAAAATGCCATTTAATGCGAGAGACAATAGTGGTTATGAACACAGGTTTCACTGGAGGTGCCTGTTGGAAGTCTAAGCAAAAGTGCTGGTTTGAAATTATGGGCGAGGCTTGGGGAACAGACTAGAGATCCACTGGAGGCTGTAAGGACTTAAGTGGCAGCCGAAGCCATACACTGAGAAACCCTGACATTTGAGTCAAAGGAGGAAACTGGGCCCACAAAGGGAAATGAGGAACAAGGTTCTAGGTCTGGGTGGCTGGGAGTTAAAGAAGTCTGTCTGTGCTGGTTTCTACCTTCTGCTCCGGGCCTGCTGCTGTCCCCTGGAATTATGGCCGTACAGGCAAAGCTTCACTATCCAAACAACCGCAAGTGGACAGTACATTTCTCACTGTCCACTTCCCCAGGCCCACCCCTAAATCTGTTACAACCTAGCTTCACTCTTACTGCTACAAAAACTGTCCTCCCTGTGGAATCAATTAATTTCCTGAATGTCCTTAATAATCTCTGAATGAGGAGGCCCACTGGCTTCATTTCTGTGTCAGTTATCTGAGACCCCCACCTCATCCTCTAGTTCTCCTAGGTCCCTGTCACTCCTGGGTCCTGTCACTCCTTATCGGCATTCACCTTCTGTTTACTTGCTAGATGTTGATGTTCCTCAGCGTCACATTTCATCTTCTCTTCTAGTCGGTCCTGCTTTTCCTGGTTAACCTCTCACAAAGGCCACCTATCACCAGTGACTCAATTCTCCATCACTAATCCTCCCCTCGCCCTGAGATTGGTCCTTTGTTTAAATCTTCTTACTGGATATTTTTCACCTTCATTCCCCTCAGGCACCTCAAATACAACCTCTTTAAACTTAAGCTCCTTGTCATCTCCCCTAAAACTTGCTCCTCTTTTTCCTTTGGCCCCTATGGGTCAGTGACATCACCATTCACTCAAGCCAAATCTTACTGCTTCTCTCCAACTTTTTCTTGCCACTCATTCGACTAGTCAGATATCAGGTTCCACTGCATCTCCCTCAAAACAACTTCCCAGATCAAAGAGGAAGCCCAACACCAAGCTGCTGTTTCAACAGAGGCTGTTTACACCCAGGTCATCCCAGATGAAGTCTTGCCTTGGATCTATCAGTTCTGCCTGCCTCCAGAACTGCTGTGGAATTCTGCGTCTTTCAAGACACTGATGTCAGTGTATAACCTCACTTCTTTAATGCCTTCACAAGCTTCTTGGTGCCACTGCAGGGGTGGGGATGGGGTGAGGTGTCTTAACTTGACAGATGTCTATCATTTCTCATCTCCTTCTAAGCTTTTGGGACAGCCTTTAGATCTGTGCCCACCTAAAGTGTGGTCAGCAGTGATACACAGGGAACTTATTAAAATGTAAACTCTCAGGCCCCACCTCACACTTTTTTATAAGAATGACTCCAGTGCACATCATAAGTTTGAGAAGTGCTGGCTAGATAAATGCTCTATACTCATATGCACTGAATTTCTCAGCTCTGAAGAGTCACATACCCTTTCAGATCTCCATGTCTCCATCCGCTGGGAATGTCCCACCAAACCTTCTGCACCTAGCAGTCCTATATTAATGTAAGAGCCCCTAGCACAAGCATAGTAAACAGTAGGCCATAAATATGCGAATGACTGGATCATTTAATATATCAATTAACGCATGAGTCTGAGGTACCGAAGTGCACTCAGGTAGAAGATGAATGTTAGGCAGTTCGAAAGAGGCCCATAATGCAAAGGAGAGGTGGGCTGAGCTGGCAATCTTTTTAAGTCACTAGCAACTATTTGGAGGTTAAATTAATGAATAGGTTTTAGGATGGAGACGGAGAAGAGGACTATGAGCCAAATCATGGGGAAGGAATGACAGTGAAGGGTCCTAATGTAGAAGGTAGTGTAAACAGGTTAACAGGGTGGGAAAGGACCACAAGAGGTGTCAAGGAGCTCCAAAAAAATAAATGGATCTGGTGCCTGTTGTTACCTTTAGCAACTGAAGCAGGGTGGGGAGGGTGTGGAACAGAACAATGAGGCCACAGATAACCTCGGATGCTTAACTTCTTTAGACTAATAACTGAATGAGGCAAGGCTAGTGAAATGATCCCTACAAGGACCATCATTACTGGATGAGAAGAGAAAGAAAGAGAAATGGAACTGACAAGAACTACATCATACACATGGGCCTAGTGGCAAAGGTTGAAAACTTCCAGCAACATTTGCTGAATACTTAGCTATCTGCCACGTGCCACAAGCTAACACTGGGACTACAACAATAAACAACACAGGTAATGCCCCTGTCCTCTGACGGAGTGCAATGAGATAAATGGAGTAATTGATGGAAACCCTACAGCAGATAGGTGGATTGCCTTGGAGAAGAGGCAACTTTTGCTTTGGTGGTTGGTATTATGGCCAGAATGTAAATATTAAGATTGGTATATGGAAGGATAAAGTTCACATCTAATAATCTCTCTCTCTCTTTCTTTATATATATATATATATATATGAAAAGACTCTAGGATAGCAAAAACAAACATTTCACTTTGCTCCTCAACAACTCTGAGATAGTAGGATCCCTATTCTTGACATATAAAGCAACTGAGGCACACAGAGAGGACAGAGGCCTGCTGTCATCAAATGGCTAAAAAGTGGCCAGGACATTTTTAGTTCCACTCGTGTTGAAACTGTGAAAAACAGCAGCACCTCAAACTTGAACAAGATCCCAGCTGCTGCTGCTGGTACATGAGCCACATTAGTCTACAACACCATTCTAAGCCCTGGATCCTCATGTTTTCAACAAAGACATAAAGGATTTAAAGGGCTAATAATAAAAATCTTTGTTCATGGCACACAGCCAAACCAACAGCAGGTTCTTAATAAATGGCTCATAACCAGTAATAGAAATTTAGGATGTGGATTAGAGGTAATCAAAGAGTAAAGAAAGTAGCTGCTTTGGAGGCAGAAGAGCCTGCTTATAGGAGCAAGGATTAAGGAGCAAATCTGTGATATTGGCAAGTTATAGAACCACTCGGTGCCTCAGTTTCTCCTCCTGTACAACAGGGATCATCATAATACACACCCTATAGGGTTGCTAGGTGGATTAAGTGAGTATATGTAAAGCCCCTAGAACAATGCCTGGTATTTAATCAAGGCTTTAATTTTACCACCATTGCTAATGCTCCACTACTGCTGCCACTACCATTACCAGAACTGTAGTACGCCTTACTACTAGGCTGGCAATTAAAATGCATCAAAAGGAGTTCTACCAGCAACAAGAGTATATCAAAAAAAACTCTTTACAACCCATACAGAGGAAGCTCTACCACAGAGAGCACTGCAATTTTAAAAAATATATTTATTTATTTATTTTTAGAGAGAGGGTAAGGGAGGGAGAAAGAGAGGGAGAGAAACATCAATGTGTGGTTGCCTTGCATGCTCCCAACTGGGGACCTGGCCCGCAACCCATGCATGTGCCCTGACTGGGAATCGAACCAGCGACCCTTTGGTTCACATGCTAGCACTTAATCCACTGAGCCACACCAGGCGGGGCAGCACTGCGATTTTTAAGATATGTAGGTCCCAACCTTGTTTTGTCAACTGTAGGCCAAAGCTACCAATCCACTTGAGTTCATAGCAATAAATTTCTAAACAAGCAAGGCGTAGCTGAAGAAATAGTCAAAATCATACATCATTCATAGTTTTTGACTTGTCCTGTTTAGCTAAAGAAAACAAACCTATAATGAGAGATGTTCACTGTACCCTGCTGTACACTTTATGAGAATTAACTCTGTAAGATTGTGCCTACAAAATTGAGACAGCTAGAAAAAAATGCAGACGGTTATCCCAATATTCCTAGGAAAAAAATTCCTCTACATGGTTTATGTTCTTCCACTGCTGTGGTTTAGATGCAGGCTAAAACACTTTTTTCCCCATAGAGAACACAAACTTCGTGTTCTCAGTTGTAACTTCGGTTTAGTCCTTGACAAACCAAGAACAGGAATGTACCATATAAACTGGTTACTGACCCTTCATCTTTTCCAGAAGATTTACTTTGGAAATTTCAGCCAAGTCTAAATGATATGTGTCAAAACGGTGGAGGTAGTGCTATAGACTCAGATTGAAGATTAGACTTGTTAATAGAATGTTGGTCCCATGAGTAATGTTCACAGCTGCGGCATCCAAAAAGAGAACTAACCTTTCAACAGGAAGTAGAGAGCCACCCCAACAGAAAGGGCCACCTGATCCTGCTTTAGAGCACTTAAAAAATTATCCTTCCAGAGGTTACACAAAGTATGCCTCCTAGGGTCCCACCTATGGATTTTTAAAAAATCAATCATTTGGTTATAAAATGAGACAAATGCTTATTTTGACAAACATCAGTTGGTAAAAAACTGACAAGGAAATGGATCAAATTTTTAAAAATACCAAATGATCACAGTTTTCCAATGGTCCACACATTTTCTTAATGCCCTTTTCCCCTTTCCGATAAAGGCAGAGTTGAAAAACGTACTAGTTAGCTATTCCTTTTGGAATTAATTATCCTGTACTAGTCATCCTGTCTTATCTTCAAAAGGAATCAACTTTGCCAAGGGAATGCGGAAATCAACAGTGATTTTTCACCTTATACTTCTTCCAATTTCCACCTAGTTAGCAGCTCGCGCTGGGGCTCGCCTCTCCGACCAGACCGAGAACGCTCAGCTACTATTCACTCAGCGCCTCTTTCCTAGAGGTGGCTTGGATGATCTCAGGCTCAGTGTCCATTTAATCATGGCGTTTGTAATTCAGTCTCCCCGCTTGGACTGCTCAACACCTGAAAACTAGCCGCTCAGGGCTTTTGAAATCGGGTAACCCTGGACGGACAGGACACGGCTGCTAACAAGGGAAGGGCAAGAGCAAATAAAGCAAAGCCCGCACCGGCGGCAAAGAATGGAGCCGGAGCAACGCCAGGCGCAAATCCTGCACGCCGCGCCCACCCACCCGCGCCCAGGAGCCCCTCCACAGCACCCCTCATCCTAGGGCTCGGCCCCCCGCTCTGCCAACGTCCCCCACCCCAGACACACCCCACGCCCCTGCATGGCTTCCTTCCAAGCCGCTCCACCTTCTCGGCTCCCGAGCCCAGCCCAGCGAAATCACCCCTGCAATCCGCCCGCACGGCCACCAATGCCGCAACGACCCCAAATCGCGCCCTCCCCCTCCCCCACGCCGCATTGTTCCCGGGTAGCCTCAGGCAGCCATCTCCCCAGGGGTGGCCGCAGGCAACCAGCGCCCCGGGGCTTGGCCAAGCAATGGGGACACCAGGGACCAAATCGCCCCCACTCACCAGCGACTCCGCACAGGAGCAGGACGCTCAGCAGAAACGC
The DNA here is from genome assembly GCF_987537825.1 of Furipterus horrens. Taxonomy (NCBI): domain Eukaryota; kingdom Metazoa; phylum Chordata; class Mammalia; order Chiroptera; family Furipteridae; genus Furipterus; species Furipterus horrens. The sequence goes on from NW_028327171.1 coordinate 18,818,772, forward strand.
CATGGTGGCGGCCCGGCCGTGGGCGGCGACTGCAGGTAGTGGGCTATCGCCCGGGGTCGGAGTCTCCCGGCGCCTCGCGCTCTCCCGACTGGCTGCCAGCTGCAGCACCTCAGTGTGCTTCACCCCGCCCTCGCTCGGCAGGTGAAACGCGTCACTTCCGGCGTGGTGGAGTCCCGCGGCACCGGCGGACTCCGCCGGGCGCGTGGGGTTGCCGTGGCAACCCGGCGCGGGATGCGGCGCGCGAGCTGAAACCCACCCTCTCGGATTGGGAACTCCCGGGTACACTGCGCTGGTTGGAACGGACCCTGAGCCTGAGCTTCGGTTCCCGTCTCCATACCTTCAGATAAATGGGGATTTGTGCACGAGGATCCCGCCAGTCCCTCTCCCCTCTCCCCAGGCAACTAAGATGTGAGCCCTTGCTTCAGGGGGCGACACCGGACCCTGCTCGCCGCCGGCCTTGGGATCTGAATTGCTGCCTTTGCATTCGGCCCCGCCTGCGCTCACCCTCCCCTCCCCTCGGGCAGGAGCGGGCTGAGCACCTCGGGCAACGGGTCGCATCTCTGGCGGTTTGCTGCAGGACCGGAGCTCCCGCCTAGGGCTCTGGGGAGATATATTGGCAGCCCCCGCGTTTGCTCCCCGCTCATTGAGTCGGGTGGGCTTGATTGAGAAGGCTCGAAAGGCTTCTTCCCTTTTCCAGCTACTGCTGAACCCCTACACTTCAGCTACGGAATTGCGGGAAACGCCCGCGTTGGCTTTCCCCGCCTAGTATTTAAAGGTTAGTCTAACCCTGATATTGGCCAACAAAGACCAGTGAGCTTGAAAAGTAGGGCTAAATAAGGATGGTTAAAGTTTTGGGCGCGGAGGTTTGTTGGATCGAGGAATTAAGAGACCTTGAGTCCCCGGGTCTAAACTGCCAGGTCGCTTCTGCCTCCTGGTGTCCGCCATATGTCTTCTTGTGTCATTCTGCCGCATGTTCTCAGTTTATTTGTAGCTGCTGAGACATTGGTGTTCCCAACAGTTCTGTATCAGGAATGGATTACAGGAGAGAAGCGGCGTTGTGCAGTGGGTATTTTCTTGGGCTCCGAAACGGTACGGGAAATGGGTAAGTTACTTGAAACAGCGCCCACCTCAGAGGTAGCTATGCAAACTAGATGAGATAATTCAGAAAAGAATGCTTGGCACCGTACCTGCTACAATAGTAAGTACAGTACTTAGTAAAGTGGAAGCTAATAATAATAATAATAATAATAATATTGGAACATTCTTATTTATTAAACTAGGAAAGAGAAAGTTATCAGGAAGACAAAACTTGCCCAAATGCTTTTGCAAACCCGGCTGCATATTAAAATTATCTGGAGAATTTTTTACCAATACCTGATCCCCACTTCAGAGATCCTGATTTAACTCCTCTGCAGCGGAATCCTGGCTGATCTAAGGCGAGTCGACAGTAACCACTAGGGACTTCCTATTGGCTGAGGAAACAGAAATTCTACTGGATAAAGACATCAAATATTTGGAACTTGAATTTTTACTCACCACATTGTACTTCATGAAATTCTCTAATTAAGCATTAAAGTTGTTCATATCTATTTCAGACTTTTATGAAAACTTTTCTAGTATTAATCACCTATAAGTAGCACACATTTGTTATGAAGTCGCTACTACCCTGAGTATCTCCTCCACTGGGTAGAAATTAAACCCAAACTTCAGGGATCATCTCAGCCACATACTAGAGGAAATCTTCAGCAATTACCTAAATGGATTTTCACCTTAATCTCTTTTCTTCTGGTACTTTAAAAAGAAAACAATCCTACCTTTTCCCTCTTTTTGTGGTAAACATTTTCATAACTTTCAATCACTTCTGTTACTCTTGAGTATTTCTAGAAGGCCAAAAAGGCATATTATTTATCTGTGTCAGTCTTGGAAGCATGGCCCATCATAGTAGGTTCCCTAGTATTTGTTGAGTTGAATATATTCAGTTCATATACGGGGTGGTTAAAAGCAGGTTTACAGTTGTTTGCATGGGAAATACAATAATTAATATAATAAAATAATACAAGAATAAACTGTTTCACAAACTCATGACTGTAAGCCTACTTTTGCCAACCCCATGTATTAACATATTGATGTGTTATAAAAAATATGTAAATAACCATGCAATAACTTCTAAATTATTACATCTTAATTTATCTTTTAATTATTTTTTAAATTTATTTTAGAGAGAGTGGAAGGGAGAGAGAGAGAGAAAGAGGAACATTGATTTGTTGTACCACTTATTTATGCACTCATTGGTTGATTCTTCTATGTACCTTGACCAGGAATTGAACCCATAACCTTGGCATATGGGGATGACAGTAACCAATTTAGCTACGTGGCCATAGCTTAATTTATCTTTTTAGAATGTACTTTTAAAATGTAAATTTTACATAATTAATGTTTTGTACTTCATATTACTGAACACAAATTAGTTTCATAAAGCCATCTTTGGACTTTGATTTGTGACTACATTACTTTATATAAATAGTAGCTAAAATTATGCAGTTATCTGGAACTTCTTAATGACACGTTAATAAGCTTTTGTAGCTATTTTCAGCTTAGAAATTATGTCTGAGAGCATGTCTGCACCTTTCCCTTCCCCCACAGGCATAAGTCTCCTAAACTCTAAGGGACCGCATGAGACTTGCAACCAGGGGAGCAATGGGCAGCAACAGCTGTCCTGGGATAATCCCCTGAACCTGTCCCCAAAGCCCCTTTTATCGGACTCCCCAGTGAGCCAACAGCAGCCCTGCCTTGGCACAGTTCTTTACTATAATGTTTCTAGAGAGCCAAAGCAGCCCCACCTAAGCTTACTCCTATTGCTTCTTCTATCCTAGGTCCTCCTTTGTTTCACTATATCCAGCTTTTTAATAACTACCCTCAAAATTAAAAAAAAAAAGAAATTTTGTCTCTCAGAAGCTGTAATGAAATAATCTCTTTAATTCTGGAACATGCACTATTGATTGTTTGGTATCCCCAACAGAAAGGTGAGTCCTGGTCCAACCTGCAGGTAATAATTAAAGAGGAATAAATAACTCTGAGGGTAATATAGCATCTGTCCTTCCAAAGACATCTCAGCAGTAATGGAGCTTTCAACACACCCACACATTAGAGGTTGACTTATATTTAAGAATTAAAGAATTTTTTACCTCTTCTCTGCCTGGCATATGAAGGCATGTGAAGCAAGAAACTTTCTTTTGGTAGGGGAACTCCAGAGTTAAAGATTATAGCCTTGGTTAATAGGCTTAAGTGATTAATGCATGTGGAAAGCTGTTACTCCAGGAACTGGAATACCTCAACAAGCAAGTCAACCTTTGTGCCCCAAGGGATCTGAAAGCAGTGGAGATAGTATCTTATCCAATTAACCTTTCCCCCAACCCCCTTACTTACCCTTTCTATGCCTGACAAAAAGGTCGGCTTGAAATGAGGTGGTAAGACTGTTAAGCACCCATAAAAATTCAATCCTTGTCTCTACTTACTGGTTCTGGTAGTGACAGACAACACGAACTCTGACTTTTCTGGTTTCATTTTCATACCTGACACTGATTTTCATGTTTTCTAGAAAATTATGATGCTGTTCTTAACAAGAAATGAAGGTTTCTCACAAATGTGTTCTACTTATATTACCAAGAATAATGGTTTTGTGGGTTAATGTCATTCAAGTCCTTTTTTTTTTCCCAATAAGCAAATGAACTTGCAAATACATACATTCTTAGTTTGATGGTAGGTATGTAATATTTATAAATCAACCCTTAGTCAGTGACCCAAGTATTTTTTAAGATTCTTAATAATGCAGATTTCTCAAAATATCTAAATTAGGCCATTTCCAGAGCCACAGCCTGACTTTCAGAGGCCCTAAGTACTTTTGCCTTTGTGGACCTCTCACCTCAAAAAATATTTAAAATTATCTTTTATAGCTATGTTGGTATACAGACAAATTTAATCCACACTGAATCATATTATTCCTTTGGATTTAAAAAGAAATGAAAATGATTTTCCAGCTCAGGCTGGCGTGGCTTGGTGGATTGAGTGCTGGCTTGTGAACCAAAAGGTCGCAGCTTCAATTCCCAGTCAGGGCACATGCCTGCGTTGCGGGTCACATCCCCAGTTTAGAGCATGTGAGAGGCAACCAGTCAGTGTTTCTCTCACACATTGATGTTTCTGTATATCTCTGTCTCCCTCCTTTCTGCTCTCTAAAAATAAATAAATAAAATCTTTTTTAAAAAAGAAAGAAAATGATTTTAGAGGCTTTGTGTGCGTTGGCTCTGGGCATTGCTTGTCTCCCTCCCTCTCTTCACCCCTGGTATAAGTTGTTCTGAGGATACCAATAATATTAGAGGTTTCCTTTGAAAGAGGAAAAAAGAAATGAACTTATACATTTCCTTCTCATCTCTGTCTCTATTCCATCTCTTTTGCCAAAGTCCTTATCCTTAGGGTGTCTTCATCTCCAGACTATTTTCTCTACTTTTCTTCTGAGGCCGAAACAATCTATTTACAAAGTACTAAATTTTCCCTGTTCTAGGAATAAAAGTTTGTTGCTTGTTTTATTTAAACTCTTCCTTTATCTCCACAGTTCCAAAGATTATATGTTGGCTTTGAGGTTTTTTGTTTGCTTGTTTGGATGAAAAAAAATAGGACTGGTAGGATAAACCTGGAGTTTATCTTCTTTCTGCGATTTTACTCTAATTTTGGTAGTGACCTTCAGAAAGAACATTAAAGGGTGAATATCACAATCCTCAGGAAGAAAGAATTATAATGGCTGGTGTTAGTGATGTACACAATAGGATGTTCTGAGAACAAATGACTTAATGTTTGCGTAGTGCTCTGTGCATTTTAGATCAAAGATGCTGGGCTTACCTAGCATTAAGTCTGTTTAATTCATACTCAGGTGAATTTAAATATTACAGAAGTGGATGGAGCCTCCATATACTTTATAACTTGCTGGTTTCTTTTTGGCTGAGACAGCTTTCTGTCTGATAGGTAATAACAATGCTTTACATTTACAGGATGTACACTATATTTCATGCAAGGGGTTCAAAGAACTAAGCAGTTATGGCTCATTGTTCCTTAATATATCTCTACAAAACTGGTTATAAATAAAGAAACTACAGTTGTGGAGGTGTTACGGTGTTAACAGACATTTTAGGAGTCAGAGATGGAATTCAGAATAAGTCCCCCTTTCTTTGGATTAGACCATAATCAGTAGCATGTATTCCCAATGAAGAAATGCTCTTCAGGGGCTTCAGTTTGTGTTTATAATAAGACAGTAAGTACTTTCTGACTGTGAAGAGTCATCTCATACTCCCAATCCCTCCTGTACCTACAGCCATTTTGCAGATGCTGTCCCCTCTGCCTGGAATACTTGACCTTCCTGAGTGGGTATTGCCTGTCCATCCTTCCCATTTCAGATCAAGTGTGCCTAAGAGGACCCTGATTAAATCAAATTCCAGCATTAATCAGTCTCTTGACATACTAGGTACCTCCCCTTCCCATAGCACTTGCCACAGTGGCAGTTTTATACTTTAATGTGTTAATTATTTGATTGTTTGATTAATGCCTATTCCACTCACCCAAATGGAGGCTCTATGAAGGCAGGGAACGCATCTTTTCCTTACTATTGTAGCCCCAGCATCTAGTCTAGTGCTCAATGATAAGTATGGGATCAAAACATGTGTTGACTGAGGTAATTCAGATTTTAGGAAGAGTGTTCTTTTAGAGCTCGAATCCAAATCCTGCGCTTCAACTTGGAATTGTAATCAGGAAGAAAATGATTGGCATTTAAAATTATTATTATAACATATTTGAATAAGAAAATGTACAAAATGCCTTAAAAACTTAATTAAAACCCTTAAAACTCTAGTAAGAGGAAAAGAGATGAATTAGGAAAACAGTGAAGGGAGGAGAGCTCAGAAAAAAAATAGTAATTAAGGGGAGCTACTGCAATTTAATACAAAATTTTGTTTCTGTTCTTTGGAAATGTGAAATTAGACAGGGAAGCCGTTTTTCATTTCTATAGCAGGAGTACCCACTTAAACCCAAGAAATGGATTTCTCTCTTATATATCCCTTTGGCTCTTTGGCTTCTTGTCATCTTCACACGTTAACTTGAATGGTCAGGAAGGGCTCACTATAGAGTTTTCTACGGCATCTGAGGAAGACTGAGAGAAGACTGATGTATCTGACTTGTCTGTTTCCTGCCTTATGGAATGGTTCCCATCTGAGAGTCCTGGAGAGTCACTGCCAGCAAAAACCGTGGACGTAGCGACTGGTTGCTCGAGTATAACACACAGTGGGCAAGAACCCCTCCTCTTAGAAGTCAAGCTTTTTGATTTAGCAGAAACAGCAGCCACGGTTGGTGTGTGTGTGTGTGTGTGTGTGTGTGTGTTGTTTTTCATTTTAAACAAACAAACAAAAACCCCAAAACCTCTAAAGGCATTACCAAGGATAGATCTGGAGAAGGAAGAAGCAAAAGAAAGATCACTGAAGAAATTATTGACATAGTTGTAGTAAAAGCTGATGGAGCCGGAACTCAAACTGTGGCAGTGAGAGAGGTTTGGGAGATATTTTGGCGAAAGAACTTGTGGGATTTGGGCCCAGTTGGATGTAGACAGTGAGGCACAGGAAACAATCAAAGCCTTCTCAGGTTTCTAGGTTTGGGTAATCAGTGGATAAGGGTGCTATTAACTAAATAGGGAATAGAGGACAAGCAGGTTTAGTGGAGTGTAAATGTTAGGTTTTTGGCACCTGAGGGACATCCAAGTGGAGAGGCCAGAAAGAGAGACGACCTGGCGGGAGATCCAGATTTCGGAACCTAGATTACGCTCCTTTGAGGAATTAGTTTGCTTTTTATGTTGGTTGTGAATCTTACTGCAGCTGTGCTGTAAATGTGGTCAATTTTCCAAGGAAACCAGTAAACACCCATTTAGACTAAAGGGTTCCTTATAGAGCATGATGAAATGTCATTCATGAACATATCTCTTTGGGGACTTATACTCATCAGGTCAACTCGGCACCCCAGGAAGCAACTTTTCTCTCTCAGACGTGGAACTGGGAGCCGAGACTTCTTTGCCAAACCTTAATCTCTTCCCAGAAACAATGGAACCTAGGACTCTTAAGGGCAAGCTGCATATATTAAGATGTGGAAGTAGTATTGTTTGTAGCTTTAGGGAGAAGTTGGCTTTTAAAGAAATGAGAGGGAGAACTGGCAGATCTTTCAGGCAGGGAAAAGGGACCGAGCCTGGATAGATGCTGATGGGGACACACTGGAAAGTTGGAGGGAAGGACCTGGGTTCGAGGTGAAAGAGTGAGTAGCAGGAGGGGTGAGTCAGCAAGAATAAAAAGCCTGAGACCACGGATCCCAGGCAGCTTTGGCAACTGTATTAATGGGTTAGGGAAGATATCAGCTGTGATACTGTGATTTATAAGAAAAAAACTATATATATATATATATATATATATATATATATATATATATATATATATTCACACATACACACATATTTGGTTATTCAGATGACCAAAATTTATTTCTTGTGTATATATTTGATCTTCATCCTGGTTCCTGACTCATAGCTCCCAAAACTCTTTGAATTTCCTGAGTGATAAGAGCAATGGGAACATCTTTTATTATAAAACCTGGTCTCTTGTCCTAAGTTTCTGAAAAGCTTTAGAGCCATAAATGTGAAGTGGGTATTTTATTATTTATAACAGGCTTCCTTTCATCACCACTGAGATTATGTTAATGAGGTGACAACTGGACTTGTAACTGGCATCTGAAGTCTGCTCTAATAAATGAAACCCAATAAGGGGGGGGTCCTTGGAACCTCCAATCTATAGCCAGTTTGTCAGAAGCATAGGCACAGGTGATAGATAACCTGGTCTTGTGACTGGCCCCTTGAAATGGCTTGGGGTGGTGGTGAGGGCATCTAGTAGGACTGAGCTCAACCTGTGGATTCTGATGTAACCTCCGGGTAGAAAGTGTCAGAATTGAGTTGAACTGAAGGACACCGAGCTGGTGTCAGAGAATTGCTTGGTGCTGCAAGAAACACCCCTGCCCACACAGCACACACAGTGGAGTCAAGGAGCAGAACTTTTTTCATCCATGCATTCTGTTAATCAGTAGTGAAGAAGAGAAGGAAGGTGAAGTGTGTATGTGTGGGGGCAGGGATGGGGTAGGGAATGGATGCCGGGGGGCAATGGGAGTGGGCACAGAACCCCCAGGTGACTCCTTGGCTAGGACAACCATTCAGGGGAATATTGGAAATTCCTAATTTCACATTGCTAATAGTGAGAACATCCTATCCCAATTTACAATTCAAGCTCTAAAGGACTAGGAAATTTATACATCTCTGGTAGAGGAGAAAATTTCCTATTGTGTAGATAGGCATGCTGTCAAGGCGATCTTACCGGTTCCTACCTTTATAGTTTAAAAGTCAGTTAAGCATTCCTGAGTCAAAAGCATTAGAAGTATTTAAGAAGTTTGTCTTTATTAAAAAGCATTCTTGTTACTGCTGAGCATTGTACTGTCACTTTCATGTAAACCTTTTCGCGTATAAATATAAGTGGTGGCTGATTTTGTGATTTGTTGTTGTTGTTGTTGCTTTTTATTTTTTATTTTCTATTTTCCTGGAGCTACTATTGCTAAGCAAGCAAGGAATATAGTGAGCGTCACTAACAGGAGGTTAATTTCTGTTCTATCAGTGACACAGACAAACTTCAGTTTGGCAAGAGATGCTGAGTGGGAGTGTACGTGACAGTTGACACTTTGTAGCAACTTAAGACAACTGAGGAAAGAACATTTAAACATATTCAATATGAATATATTTAAAAAGCATTTAGGCCCTGGCTGGTGTGATCCAGTGAGTTGAGCACCAGCCTGTGAAACGAAGGGTCGCTGGTTTGATTCCCAGTGGGGCCCAGTGTCTGAGTTGTGGGCCAGGTCCACACGTGGGAGCATGCGAGAGGCAACTGATTGATGTATTTCTCCCACATTGATGTTTCCCTCCTTCTCTTTCACTTTCCTTTCCCCTCTATCTAAAAGTAAATAAATAAAATCTTTTTTTTTAAAGCATTTATTTGGCTCCAGTTTGTAGCATTTTAATTTTTGTGTAATTCCAACAGAGATGAAATATACTGTGGCTTGACCAAGTAGAAATGCATTGAGTGCATAGTTGGAGTCTGTTAACATGATAGTAATTTTCTTTTATATTTTTAGTCTTTACCCGAAAACATGCCCACTGACTTTAGAGAGGGGGGTTGGGTAGAGAAACATCAATCAGTTGCGTCTCCTATGTGCCCTGCCTAGGACTGAACCTGCAACCCAGTGATGTGCCCTGAACGGAATCAAACCCATGATCCTTCAGTCCATGGGATGATGCTCCAACCAACAAAGCCACACTGGCCAGGGCAACATGGTAGTAATTTTCCACACTGTGTCCTATAGATGTGTTAGGCCATATCTCTTTTGAGTTGTTTATTTCATTGTTATACATTTTCTACTTGCTTGAATAAGGAAAGAAATGGACTTTCAGTGACTAGTCCCGTATGGCTCTCAACAAACAGCTGCTGGCTTCCCGACACTCCTTTTGTGCAGATGCTCTTTCATGCACTAAAATTGCTCAATGGATGGGAGAAGAATCAAACAGACAAACATTGGCAACTCAAATAGAAACTCAGATGACAACTCAAAATGGTTAATTCGGTTTGGTCGGCAGAATTGCTTAAAATCATCTGCTTAAAGACATGCTTGCAGATTCCAGGAGCCAACTTCTTCCAACACCACTTAAACTCCAATTACTCTCAAGAAGAATGAGAGCCAAGTAAAGACAGTAGAAGGAAGGGCCACAGTTCAAGTCAAAAAACAAACTAAATGGAATGAGCCTCCTGAAAGCTTAGGTCAAATCCTTTTTCACTTCTTTTATTTTTTCCCCTCAGATCCTAAAGGGCTGCTGAACATTTTTAAGTAATGATGCCTAAAATACCAGGAAAAGTAATTATTTTGTCCATAAGCTGTCTTTACTGTGGTATGGAGTATAGTGAGATTGACTACAAACTAGCGTTGAATGTAACCATTGCAGGAGGGATCAGTTTAATAAGGAGGTTTCCAAAGATGGGTATAGAATTGGGCCCATTTAGCAGGCATTCTGATTTTAGTATTGGTTGGTTAGAGTAGAGATAACCTAAAGTGATAGCCAGAATGGATGAACTGTATGGGAACCGAAAGCATAGTGATTTGACTCCGGCTGACACTGAGCTATAGCTTTGAGTGCATGTTCTTATTTAGAAGGTGATCCCAGACAGCACAAGTAGAGAGGTGGGGAAGTGAGACCACTATGGGAGAAATCCAGTAGAAAATATGTTGATGAGCAGATTGACTCTGCAGATAATGGGTGAATCTCAGTGCGAGATCCTGGAAGGTAATGTAGAGTAAGTCTTGCGGTTGTCCCATGTCAAGGGTGAGGAGCTGGGGTGTTTACCTATTGATGGCTGAAAGCTGCTCCTGGGGATATTAACTCTCCAGTATTCTCCATCTTTAGGCATCCAGCACACTCCTACAGCTGGAGAAAGTCTTCAGGCAGTCAGCCAGTCCTTGGTTCGTACCCATGGACGATGTAGGAACAGTAAACGCTGAGTGAATAGGGGCCGCGCACCTACAACATCTGCTGTGTTTTTGGTTATCAACCACATGGAGAAATTAATTAAAGTTATGGATCCTCTCACTAGAAAAAAACAATGAGTACATGTATGTACATGACTTCTCATTTGATTTATGAGGATTTAAAAGTTCTACCTGAAGTGCCAAAAGTCTCTTTCTGTTTTTGGGCATCTATGCTGCTCTATAGAAAAATTTTACCTTGTCTTAGCTTGCTTGCTAGAGAGTGAATATAGGGGCATGGAGTGAGGAAGCCAGGGAATTATCAATCTTGGACAGCCTTCTGGAAGAAAATATTTATGAGATCTAGATGATAGAGCCCAGAGTTATATTAAAACACCATGCTCTTGATGGAGGAATGGATGACATTGTTAGCAGGACTCAGATATGTGAAGAGGGAGGTCCAGGTGTTCTTGTAGCAGGTAGTATAACTAAAACGTGATTGTAAAAATGTTGGGCCAGAGAGAGACCTAGAGACTGAAGAATAGTGTTGCTAGAGATTAAATGTTTGTGTCCCGCCCTGGCTGGTGTGGCTCAGTGGATTGAGTGCCGGCCTGTGAACCAGAAGGGTCGCTGGTTCGGTTCCCAGTCAGAGCACATGTCTGGGTTGTGGGCGAGGTTCCCAGTTGGGGGCACACGAGAGGCGTGTGGTTATGCATTGATGTTTCTCTCCCTCTCTTTCTCCCTCCCTTCCTCTCTCTCTATAAATAAATAAGTAAAATCTTTAAAAATAAATAAGTAAATGTTTGTCTCCCTCCCAAAATCTTTATGTTGGAAGCCTGACCCCCAGTGTAATGGTATTGAAGGTGGGGCCTTTGGGAGATGATTAGGTCATTGGGGTTGAGTCGTCCTGAATAGAATTAGTGCTCTTATGAAAAAGACTGCAGAATACATCTGAAACTAATATAATATTGAATGTCAACTGTAATTGAAAATTTTAAAAAGTAATACGAAAAAAAAAGAAAGAGAGACCCAAGCGAGCTTCCTAGCTCTTTCCACCATGTGAGAAAACAATGAGAAGGGGGCCATCTATGAATGAGAAAGCGGGTCCTCACCAGATACTGAAGGTACCAGTGCCTTGATCTTGGACTTTGCAGTCTCCAGAACTGTTTGTTATTTAAGCCCCCTAGTCTATGCTATTTTTGTTATATATAGCAGCCCAAACAAACTAAGAAGTATCTTTCCAAATTGGGTGAGTTGTAAACCTTGATTTGATTCCAGGAAGGCCATCTAAAATTCCTATAGGAACAACACAATAGTCTATTTTAGTTTACATTTTGTTTGTTTGTTGAGTGTGAGCTCCAACCTTAGTAGCTGTGAAGGATATAAAAATAGATTTTTTCCCCTTATGCCCTGACTGTCAGCCATTTGGAATTCCTCCAGAAGCAATGACTTATGACTTCTAATCCATTAGTGTTGACGGAAAATGAACAGTTAATGAAATTGCCATGATGTCATCATGACCTTGAAACAAGACAACACCACAGAGCCATCAGGCACCATATCTGAGTTTCCATCAACCTGGCTAACACTGTTCCCCCTGCCCTGGAGGTTCCTTAGACACTGCCCCACTCAATTTACAGGTCCACAAACCTGTTTCCAGTGGCTTTTACATACAAATGTCCTATCTTGGCTTATACTGCAGACTTTCCTAAAATCTCTCAAAGGTGCGCAAACCCCAAACAAGCAACATCTGGCCTCATGTGCCTCATACCTTTTGCATAAGGAACAATGACCTCTGCCAGCACTTCTGCCAGCCCTCATCCCAGAGCCAGACAGTTCGGTTCCTGTATGTTCTTGGCACCGTTTGAGCTGCTGTTCCAGCACTGGAGCTCAGACAGTGAGTTCAAGTAAGTCTGTGCAGGCCCTTTAAGAAAACCGCCTGGGATTTCAGAAGCCTTCTGTCTCCCTCAGCTACAATCCCTGCTGGTTTTCATAGCCAGAAGTTATGGGGACTTTCTCTTCCTAGCTCTGGGACCCTGGAATGGGAGGCCTGTTCTGGGGCTGGGACCCCTCTCTCCTCTGTACAACCCAGATACCCCTCCCAATTTTTAACTGTCTCTCATGGATGTGAGATCAGCCTGTTCCGTGTCTCTGCCCGCTCCTTCCAGTCCTGGTGTGGCTTCTTTACATCCTTAGTTATAAGATTTCTTTTCAGCTAGACTTCAGGCAGTTCTGACTGACAGTTGTTCTGTAGTTTAGTTGTAATTTTGATTGGTTGTAGGAGGATGCAAGTACCACATTTAGCAAGTCTGTCTGTTAGATGGTTACTGTATTTAGTTTGTGTTTCTTCCTCTTATGGTCTTCAGTCACCATATGTTATTGTCTAACAAATATGTTACTACATTGTAGAACCTGAGACACAGAGAAGCCAAGAGATCAATTAATTTTATTCATTTTGCAAATGTAAATGCTGAGAGATTCTGGGAGAGAGGGAAAGTAGTAATGTCGTCATATTCAAAGAAAGATAATTTTGCTAAAATTAGCTGACAATTTGGAAAAATACTTTACAGTTATATACCCAAATGGATTAAAGAAAAAAAAATAAAGTAATAAGATAACCAGAAGAATATCAATATGTACGAGGGGGTACCCCAAAACGCTGGAATTTATAAAAAATTGTGTCATTATTCTTACATGTTTAAACTTCAGTCACCTTCAAAGTACTTTCCATTTGATGCAATACACCCATTGAGACATTATTTTTCCACTTGTCGATTTGAACTTTTCAATTTTGATGCCTTATGGTGCTTCTGCCTTTGAGGACTTTTTTTCATCTGGGGAAACAAACAAATGAAAAGGTTGCTCAGGCAAGCTTGGTTGAATAATGGAGGGTGGGCAGGGGGGTCATACCATTTTTGGTCAAAAACTGCTGAACACTCAGCACAATGTGGGCAAGTGCACTCATAAATCTCCCATCATAAAGTGGGCAAACATGTTGAAAGTCTTCAAGAAAAATTCACTGAAGCTGAATGCAGCTTCTTACAATAATGCCAGCTGGCACACTGATACAGATGGGTTTCTAGAACACTCACCTAGCAGGGGAAGTCTGTACTACAAGGGGCCTGCCTGCCAGAAGATAAATCCATTTTTTTGTGTCCCCCCCTTATATATGTGTGTGCATACATATATATAGGTTAGAAAAGACCTTTACTATTTTTGGTACATTTTATTGAAATGTAACATATATATGGGAAAGTGCATAAATCATAAGTGTGCTGGATGAATTTTCACTGAGCAAACACTCCTGTGTAATTACATAAAACCAAGGACAAAAATGTAAGGGATATGATTGATAAGACTGACAACATAATTAATTCAAAACATCCGTATGTCAGAAACAATGTCAAACAAAATTATAGGGGAAAATGACAAATCGGAAAATGTTTTCAAATATATGACAAAAATAATTACCTGAACATTTATTATTTCAAAGTAAAAAGAATCATTAAAAATTTGAATATCCCCAGTTAAAAAAATGGGTAAAGTACACAAGAAGCAATAAAAATATATACACGTTTGGGCAAAAGTAGGTTTACAGTTGTTCATATGGAATAATTAATAAATAATAGTACAAGAATAAGCTGTTTCACATATAACTGTAAACCTACTTTCGCTACACCCTACACATTTACATTTTTCTCTAGTAATTAAAGAAATTGGCAATACTGAAACCGTATAACACTCCATAATGGAAGGTGCTGGAAATAGGCTTTTGTGTTCATTTCTAGTAAAGGCCTAAATGGAGTCTAGTTTGAATGTGGGGTGGGGTGGGGGCCATGGCTGTGTGTAATTTGCAATAGGCATAATAAGCCTGCAACACTTATAGGTGATTTTACCCCAAAATTCTACTTCTAGAAATTTGCTATAAAACACAAGATATCACATAAAATGTCTAAATATTGTAGTTTGGTTAAAAAAAGTATATGTTATGATCTCCAGTCATTTTAAAAAACCTTATATGTAGAAAAATATTGAATAACATGAAAAAATTTGCAATATGTTAAGTGAAGTCATCAAACTATAACACAAAATGTTTGCTAAGACCCCAGTTTGTGAAGCAAATGAGATACATATACATGAGCCAAAAAGATAACGGTAGATCTTACATCAAAATGTGAATTGGTTTAAATCTAGATGACGCAATATGGGTGATATTTTTTCTTTCTGCCCTTCTATATTTTCAAAAATTTCTGTAGTCAATATTCATTTTCTAATTAGAAAAATATAATATGTAATAAAAATAATTGAAAAGTTTTCTATAGTATGATTTCATAAAGTCTATCCTAAGCAGTAAAAAAATTTTTTTACATGTGTTCGCTGCACATTAAAGAAATAAAAACACTGACTCATTTTACCTTCTTTGTCTAAAAGTGTTAAACATTTTATACTTATCGTTAAAGATGCACACATTATGGTTGCCTCTCCAGTGAAATCCAGAATCTTGACACAACATCAACATACAACATCAGGATTAATCAAGAATAACCATGAATGGACTAACATAATCCTCTTGACAAACAAGAGATAAATATACTGTAACACCAACTAGATAAACTGTATTGAATTACTTGTGTATCAAATTACTATGATAACAATGTTTGAAGAGTTCCACTCAATTCCACTAAATTGCAATTTATAAATACTAAGCTTTTATGGATTTATGAATGAGATTATCTGCCAAAATTATGCCCTAGACTAAGGGATTACATGAATATTTTTTATCTCCTATTTTGCAAACGATGTTGCCACACCCTCCTTGTAAGGTTAGAGATGGAAGATCACCTTTGAGCAGATCATTATGCCTTTCCTACGCCAGGAGGGCATAGGCAAGGCCTGGCAGAAGGTATAAAGTGACAATTACTTTAAAACCAGCTCTGGAGCTGAGAAGTTGAGGGAAGCCATTTATGTCAGGAGCCAGGGGTCTTCTGGGAAGAGAGAGACAAATACATCTCTCCTTGCCCCCAACTTTTTTTACCTGAGGCTTCATTTCAGGAAGATTCACAGATTTGGACTAGGGGTGGTCATATTTTGAAATACAGAAAAGTACAAAGAATAAAACCATAACCATAAATATTCCCATCATCTAGAGTAATCACTAAATATATTATCTTATTTGATTCTAGTATATCTTAATTATTGTTTAAAACTAGTCATTATTATAAAATCAGTATGTGCAGATTATAAAGAATTTATTCAGTGCAGTAAAGTGTAAAAATGAAAGTGAAAATATCAAATTCTTTCATTAATAAATAATGTAGTAGTGAATCTTACTCTAGATATTTTTCAGTTGAAGAAAGGAAGAAGGGTGAAAGGAAAACTTTACAAATGGGATAATATAAATCTTATTTCTAAACACAATTTAATTTAAATATAAAATATAAGAAAAGAAACAAGTAAAATTAAAGGATCAAAATCAAAACATAGTTCTTCACTACAGGAGATATTTTCTAAAAGAGTTCTCTTAAGTTAACAAAGAATTTATAAACAATACAATGCAACTGGAGCCATGTTTATCTTTTAATAAAATCTTTGCAGCTTAGCTGGTAGTAATTAACATGCTAAGAAAAGATCTAGGACCTCAGTGCTGTTGCAGTTTCTCCCAATGTTTTTTATTTACCCATTCTTATTATGATTTATACATTATGATAGTTTAACATTTATTTTCCAGCCTGCAGCAAGATTTCCCTAGTAACTTAGTGTCATTTCTCCATTTTCACAGTCAATACTCAGTTTTTTTCATCATGGTTCCAATTTGTTTCCGAATTCTTTGCTTTAACACCTTACTGGGTCTTGCATTGCCTAATGCTTTTAATTTATGAAAATATTTACTTGTTACTTTTATTCTTGAATAATATATGAATAACTGTTCTTGAGTTACACTGTGTATTATTTTTGGGTCCTGCAGTATTTCCCTTTTTGAGGATTGTTTTAATGATCTATTTCTGTGTAACAAATCACTAGAAATCTCTGCCACTTCCAACAAACCTGTGTTATTGTACATGGTTTCTGGGGGTCAGGAATCTGGGAGAGGCTTCGCTGTGAGGTTCTGGCTCAAGTTCTCTCAGGAGCCTATTCAAGTTGTGGGCTAGGGCTGTAGTCATCTCCAGGGTTGATGGTACCTAGAAGATCTGCTTCGAAGGTGGCTTACTCACGTGGCTGTGGTTGAGAGGCTGTTTCTTCCTGGCTGGTGGCAAAAGACTTCGGTACCTCATCACCTTGGGCTTTGCGTCACAGCTGGCTTACCCAAGAACCACTGACCTGAGAGAGTGGGATTGCAACCAGCACAGAAGCTGCAGTGTCTTCTTTTTTTGTTTCTTGCAAAAACCTTATTGTTCCCATTAGGTCCAAAACATGGAGAGGGCTCTAGGGTGATTAAAAGGCTGCCTAGTGGTTGCAGGGAAAGGCTCAGGCAGAATCCAGACACCAGGGCAATGCAGAAGGGCCCCTCAAAGGCCTCTGAGCTCCCAAGGCTCCTCGTTGTGCTTGAGACTGAGCTTTTCCAAGACATCCTCACCCAGCCCAGCCTGGAGGCCCGCCAGCCTGCGGAGGTGAGTCAGCGGGTTGACCAGCTTCTTGATAAGTTTCACCTCCCCATCCAGGAAGTGGTTCTCCAGGAAGTCAGAGAGATGAGGGTCCGTGTAGATCAAACCCAAGGCAGACACGTCGAAAAGGACCTGGTTCAGGTTCTTCTCCATGACCATGGAGGCTCCCATCGTGCCCTGAGTGTCACCCCACTCATCTTGGGAAGACTTCCGTGTGTCCTGAATGAGGGTGCGGTCACTGCGCAGGTTCTGCACCTTCAAGAGGCGCTCAGTGCCTTCACGCTTCTCCTCGGTCAACTCAGGGAAGAGGTGGCCCACGCCCTCCAGAGCCACAGCCTCGGGTTTGAAAAAGAAGCCCAGAGACAGGTAGGTGTAGGAGGCCCTCCGATGCAGGTTGGCCCGGCGGTTGACGGCGGCCTCCATCTTTTGTAATAATTCTGATGCATTTGGGAATTTGACAATAAGGAGTTAAGCTGAAAATCGGTTTGGTCGCAGGCACTGAGGATGGCTGAGGGGGTCCAAACAAAGGTGGCGACCGGAAAAGAAGTTGGAGAGCGGTCCGAGTCTGGAAAAAGAGCTGCGCCTGGGTCTGTTCTGTCCAAGTACTGTTGAAGCAAGAGATAGAGGTGGGGGACCAACAAGGGCCCCCTCCAGTGCCTTTTACACCTAATCTTAGAAGTGACATACCATTGCTGTATTTTTCAGCTACAGTTGACATTCAATATTACTTTGTATCCGTTTCAGGTTTACAGCATAGTGGTTAGACAAAGTGTCCCCCCAATATTTCCATTACTCACCTGGCACCCTACATAGTTATTACAATAATACTGACTATATTCCCTTTGTTGCACTTTATATCCCTGACATCACTTCTGCGGGAATCTACTGGCCGCACAGACCAGCCCTGTTAAAATGAGGGAGGGGACTACACAGGGTGTGAATGCCAGGAGGCAAAGATCACTGAAGGCAGACTTGGAAGCTGGCCACTACCACTCTCTTCCTATGGAGTACTGCCACGCAGAAGTCAGAAGCCAGCCTAAATTCTCCCTCTTGCTAGTAGTTTACCTATACCACCTGATGCCTTGAAAAAAAAACCTTTATTTTTGGAGCTCATTAGTTTGTGAATTGAATGTTGTTATATTTTATATTTGGGGGGTGATGTTTTGTTCTGCAGACTCAGTTTTTGGTTCATATTAGAGATACTGAATTATATCTTTGAATAAAACGTTTCTTGTATTTTTTGCTTCTCTTCTTCGAGAACATAAGTTATATTCATCTTTATCTTGCATGTCTCTTAACCCGTTTCTAGTTACTCCAATCTTTGGCTTTTTCATTCTGCTTTCATTATCATTATCTCCTTTTGTAATGTCGTTTTTACCTGTATTTATCACATCCCTTTACTATTTATCATTAATTCATTAGTTGTGTATTAATATTGTTTTGGTCTTTGTTTTTTCTTTTAGAAGTGCAATATTTCTTCAAGTATTATTCTTTAATTTTATCATTTTATCTGAGTGTTATGATTTACTCACATGTTTTCCTTAAGCTATTTTATAGTGTAAAACAATTGTGAGACATTTTCTTCTGTTCCATTCTTTATAATATTAATATCTCCCAGTATGATTTGGTGAGACTAACAAAAGTGCAAGAATAAAGAAATAATATTAATTAATCACTGTGACTTTCAATTCTCTCAGGTTCTGAGGCACCACAAATAAGTGACTTTTTTCCCCCTCAGCTCTGTGAACATGAAGTGGGAATGCATCATACTTAAGTAGCTATCTGGCCCTACCAGTTCTGAGATGTCAGTAGGAATCCAGAAAACACAACCTGAGAGAGAGTATGTTTAGTCGAAGCGAATAATCATTAATGTATAGCCCTTCTTTGTTTCCTCTCTAAAATTATATAATCATTAATCCATCTTACCACAAACTCCTGGAGATTATCCAAATTCTTTCATTAGAATTTTGCCATACCAAATATTGTTTAAAACAAGTAAACTGTCAGGAAGGAGGGGCTAGAGGGTCGTTTTGATTCCTAAACCTTATACATGCAATTGATTTGTCCTTTGTCCATTCATAATTTTATGGAAATCAAAGTTAGCAAGGTGTGTTCAATCAAAACATTTGAAACAGTTATTGCCACTGACTGCCCCATCAGTAATTTCTAGTATATATTTCCATAATTGTTTTATGTATATAAACCCAAACATATAATTATATTTTAAAACATTCATACATGCACATAAATGAGGACATACTAAAGATACTTTTTTTTTTTGTATTGGAAATCTTTTAATATCAGAACATCGAGATTTAATTCAATTTCTTTTAAAAAATGCCATGATTTAGTGACCCTCTCTCTGCAGATGAATTTCATTTTCTTTCATGCATATATAAACACTGCTGAATAAGCAGCTTTGTTCGTATACCTAAGTGTGCATGCATGACATATATGACAAATTTCCCAGGATGAATTCATGAAGTTCTTTTATTTTTATTTTTATTTATTTATTTTAAGGATTGTATTTCTTAGAGAGGGGAGGGTACAGGGAGGGAAACATCAATCAATTGCCTCTCGCATGCTACTAACTGGGGACCTAGCCTGCAACCCTGGCATGTGCCCTGACCAGGATCTGAACCAGCTACCCTTCAGATCACAGGCCAGCACTCAACACACTGAGCCATACCAGCCAGGGCTGAAATTCTTAATGTGGGTTAGATATGACCCACCAGGCACCATTCTGTAAAAGAGACTTCAATTTACCCGTGTCTTTTGAGCCTGAGTAACTCAAATTTTAGGGGGGAGTTTTCCTTAACGATGCCTAAAAGTTCCTGAAATTTGTGTTTTTTTCTCCTTTTTATCTCAGAAATTTTAGTTGGTACTTAAAAAACAACAACACAAGAACTATTTTTGTACTGGAATTATGTAACTGGTGAACTAGGTATCATTTATTAAATCTCCTGGATATTTGGTTCACCCAGAAGTGAGTCACATCTGGGCCTGTGCAGAAGACTGTCTGCATATAGCACAATGTCTGCCATTCATGGTGTTTAGGCCAGTCTAGGTCCTAAAGTGAGGGGCTGTGATTAAAGACTAAGTTAAAAATGGGCCAAGCTACTTATTGTATGGAATATGAAGAGTGACATCTTCGCCTTGCTTCTCACCAATAATAGCAATGCTAGTACTGTACTGTATAAAAAGGTGCCTGCAGAAGTGCGGGTGGGACCCCTACAGGCCCACGAGGGGCACCGGGAGTCCTCATTCCCCGATTCCGGTCTCTGATCCCCGTTCCCTTGCTGCCCATTCCCCTTGTTTCTACAGGCCCTTGAGTTGGTCTGGGAACTGCCTCTCCCCTCCACCCTCCTTCCCCCCTTTTTCCCTCAATAAACCCATTGCCTGATTCCACAGTGGTCTCCAGGTGATTTCTCAGAGCAGGACTGCCCTGACAGTAAGGACCCCATTTTCTCAAGCTGGCGCCTTCGTACTCAATAACCCTTTCCTTATTCCCAACTCTGAGGTCTTGAATTTTGGCCTTTTGAAGGATTGGGCACATGAACTTTTTTTGAGGGGGGGGCACATGAACTTTTGAACAGGTAACACACTGAGATTTTAATATGGCTTTTCTGTGTCAAAGTAAGAAACATCCTAACCTGTAAGAATTTTTGTGGGTTTGTTTGCACCAAACTGATGACAATTGCCAGGAAGAAAAATCTGAACAGATTGAGAAAATGCTCCAGAAAAATGGCAGTTTTGCATCTGATTTTATACATTACAATAAAAAGAAAAGATGTAAGAGTGTTACATGAAATCCATTGGTGGAATAAGGCAGGTAGGAGAAAGCAAATGGGATAACTTCTGGGATTGGATAAAAAGTAAAATGATAGGTGATACTTCTTTTACATTGGTGGATACAGGATAGGTAACAGTCAACAAGTTCACATGATGACAATGAGGGGCTTTGTGGTCTTTGCTCTGGTGTGTTATTTGTGCTTTAAGAGATCCTGAAAAAGAAAAATGGACATTCCAAAGGTATGTGATCATAGGTGCAAAAAAGACAATAGACAGGCTTGGTTAAGGTAAAGATTGACTTTTGTCAGGGAAGATTCTAGCCTAGGACATGACTGCCTGCCATGACCTGTCTTTAGTTTAAAAGTTTTAATTTCAGACTGTGCTATGTGGTTATTTTAGGTCTCTGAGTTTGTAAGTCCTCCATGCAGGCTTCCCTGGAGCTTGTTGGGTGTAGTATGTGGCCCCTTTTCATCCACATCTGCATCAGAATCACGAAGGAATGCTCAGTCTGACCAGTGCACCTGGCCCTAGAGGGGCCAGGCAGTACCCAGCAGCCATGAGTCCTTGGTGTGCGTTGCCTGAAGCTGGGTGCCGGACAGCAGCCCCATCTCCTGCTGCTTGGAGAAATGAGTCCTAGTCTTGATATCCTGTTTTTGGGTCTGCTCAGCCTCTCATTCTTCCTTTCAAGCTTTGCCCACAGACTCCAGCTGGCTTGATGCCCGTCTGCCAATGTCAGCTCAGTTTCTACCCTACAAGGAATTTACCATTTAGCAACCCAACCCTAT
The DNA here is from genome assembly GCF_987537825.1 of Furipterus horrens. Lineage (NCBI taxonomy): Eukaryota > Metazoa > Chordata > Mammalia > Chiroptera > Furipteridae > Furipterus > Furipterus horrens. Next base: position 18,840,580 of record NW_028327171.1, read on the forward strand.
TTCCTCCTGCCCAAATACTGACCTAGTAAAGACATGCTAGAGTTCAGTGCTTATCTGTAAATTGAAACAGGTGAATTAGGTAATCTCAAAAGTATTTTACAGCTCTAAAGTTGTTATTCACAGTTTAAGACAAACAAAATAGTGATCCTGTTGTAACAGGCTAGATAAAATTCTCCTCTAGGAATTTTTCTTATACTGGCATTTATCATATTTTGATATAAATACAAATGCTGAAAGTTTTATGTTTGCTTTGAAAGTTCAGCTAATGATCAGCAAAATGTTAGGCAATTTAGGAGAAAAGGTAATCTGTTAGTCCAAAGAATTTCATATCCTGAAAATTAATCCTGAAAAAAACTGAGTATCTCTCAGGGTCTTTTGCATGGACTGTATTGTCTTTTCATAACATGGTTTTGACTTTCACTCTAATACAGCGTTAGTTCAGGTTAAGGCAAGTACCTGGCTATTTGATAGGGCTATATGCATTTCAAAGCTAATCAGTATTAAATAATCAGCTGGTAAAAGAAGAGTAAGAGAGTCATTGTGTGTATTTTATTATTGTGTAAACTCAGGAACACAAACTGAGAGGTTGAGAAAACTCACTCAAATTCTAGCAGATAAAAAAGTGGCCTGATCAAAACTACAACTAAACTATAGAACAAGCAGTATTCAGAGGCATCAGAAATTGAGCTGAATGGAAGTCCTACAACTACCAAGTTAAAGAAGAAACCACATTAGGACTTGTAGGAGGGGCACAGATGTGGATCAGGTTGGTCTTACACTCACGTGTGGTTGATAAAAATCAAGAGGGATATCTCAGGAGCAAGGGGTCCCAGCCTTACAGCAAGCCTCTAGCCCATCATTCCAGTGCCAGGAAGACGAGTCTCCATAACTTCTAGCTGTAAAAGCCAGCAGGGATGAAGGCTATTAAAGACAGAAACTTCTAGAGTCCCGGCAGTTCTTCTTAAAGGGCCCATGCAGAGACTTACTCTGAGTTCCAGTGCAGGGGCAGCAGATTGAAAAGCATCAGAGACATACAGGGAAGAACTGAATTATCCAGCACCAGGGCAAGAGCGGAGGATCAGCTTTTTCCTGGACAGAAATGCTGGCAGAGGCCATTGTTCCTTTTCTGAGCCCTCCCCACATAGAGCCACAGAGCCACAGAACTAGCAGCTGGGCACCATTTCTGAGACTCCATCAACCTGGCTCACACTGTTTGCTCCACCCTGGTGATTTCCTCAGGCCCTGCTCCACCCAAATTTTGGGCCCACCCAAGCTGTTTCCAGTGGCTTTTCTATTTGAATGGCTTGCCTTGGCCCATGCTTCAGATTTTCCTAAATTCTCTGAAACAAGCAGCATCTGGCTTGAGTGAGTCCTGTACCTCTCGCTAAGTTTCCCAGTTCAAAACACTGGTTATAAGGATGCTCAAGGAACTTAGTGAGAACCTCACAGCATTAAAAAAATCCAGTCAGAAACAAAGGATACACTAATTGAAATAAATAATTTATAAGGAATCAACAGTAGTGTGGATAAGGTGAGAATCAAATCAGAGATTTGAAATATAAGAAAGTAAAAATCAACCAATAAGAACAGCAAAAAGAAAAAAAAGAATCTGAAAAAATGAGGATAGTGTAAGCAGCCTCTGGGGCAACCTCAAATGGTTCAACATTTGCATCATAGGGCTGCCAGAAGGAGAAGAGAAAGAGCAAGAAATTGGAAACCTATTTGACAAAATAATGAAAGAAAATGTCTCTAATTTGATGAAGAAAATAGACATGCAAGTCCAGGAAGCACAGAGAGTCCCAAACAAGATGAATCCAAAAAAGCCCACTCCAAGACAAATCATAATTAAAACGCCAAAGGTAAAGATAAAGAGAGAATCTTAAAAGCAACAAGAGAAAAGAAGATAGTTACAAGGGAATTCCTATACTATCATCTGATTTCTCAAAAGAAACTTTGCAGGCTAGAAGGTGATTGGTGAGAAATATTCAAAGTCATGAAAAGTAGGAGCCTACAACCAAGATTGCTCTACCCAGCAAAGCTATCATTTAGAATCGAAGGGCAGATAAAGAGTTTCCCAGACAAAGAACTAAAGAAGTTCATCATCACCAATCCATTATTATATGAGATGTTAAAGGGACTTATTTAAGAAAAAAAAGATGAAAGCTATGAATCATATAATGGCAAAAAATACATATCTATCAACAATTGAATCTAAAAAAGCAAACCACGCATACAAGAATAACAGAGACAGGACTTCCGGCCAAGATGGAGGCTTAGACGGACACGCTAGGTCTCCCTCTACAACTAGAGAGGAATACAACTACTTCAAAACAAAGGATAACTAGAAATTCCAGAAAATAAAACTACACGGAAGTCCAACATATGAAGTTATAAACCAACGGTGCCATTTGGGCAGGTAAGAGTTAAAGAGGGCAGTGCTGTTTGCGGTCCCACCCGGAGCGGCGGGCAGCGAGGAATCCCGGCTGCGCAAGCCCCTGGCGGTGCGCGACCCCGGCGAGGAATCCCGGCGGCCAAGCCCCTGGCGGTGCGCGACTCCGGCGCTGGGGAGAGCGGCCGCCGCATCGCCTTGAACAGTGAGGCCCAGGGGGACGGGAGGACGGATCCCGGTCTCCTAGCTGAATAACTGTGTGAATCCATCTTGGACGCCCGCCCCCAAAGAAAGCACCACAGGGCTGCGGAATAGGTCGCGGACAGGCAGGCGCCGGTCGCTGATTTGTGACGCCAAACGGCGCCCGCCGGTCGCTGGGTCATTACGAGTACACAGGCACTGCCCCCGACAGCCGGCCCAAGAAAACAAAACGCATCTGTCAAAATGAGGCAGACAACTATAGAAATACCGGTGACACAACTCACCAGACAGCAGATAGAGAACCTGACAGATGAACAGATAAGAAACCTGTCAGAGGCTCAGTTCTGGGCCATTGTTATCAGGTGGCTTACAGAATTCACAAAAGAGCAGGAAAAAGATAAGAAAGAAGCGAAAAAATTTCATAACGAAAGGAACAAAACCGCATACGAGATAGAAGGTGAGAAAAAATCCAGAGTCCATTTCAACAAACTGGAATATGGAGAAGGAACAAGCAGTCAACCAATGCAGCGAGAGGAAATGGGAAGCAACAATGAGAGGATCAGAAACCTCTGGGACAGCTATAAAAGGCCCAACATAAGAATCATTGGTTTGCCAGAGAATGAGGAAGATGAACTAGAACTTGAAAAATTGAGTGAAAATATAATAAAGGAGAACTTCCCAGACTTGGGGAAGGGAATAGACTTGCAGGTCCAGGAAGCAAGGAGAGTTCCCAAGAGACTGGACCCAGGGAGAACCACTCCAAGACACATTATAATCAAAATGTCAAAAATTAAAGATAAAGAGAGAATCTTAAAAGCAGCAAGAGAGAAGAAAAGAATTATGTACAAAGGGGTCCCAATTAGACTATCAGCTGACTTCTCAAGGGAGACCCTACAGACAAGAAGGGACTGGCAAGAAATATTCAAAGTAATGAAAATCCAAAACCTACAACCACGAATACTCTATCCAGCGAAATTGTCATTCAGAATAGAAGGACAGAGAAAGTGTTTCCAGGACAAAATAAAACTGAAAGAGTTCATTAGATCCAAACCACTGTTATATGAGATGTTAAAGGGACTGGTTTAAAAAAACAAGCTAGGGAGATGAAACAAAGGCAAACTAAATAGGCAACGAGAGTGGAAAAGGAACTGTGGGTACGGGAAGCATATTGGGGGGAGGTCAACAGGGAGGGGGAATGGGGAAAGGGAGGGAGATGATATAGGAATTGGGGATCAAGGTAGGAGGGAATGGAATAGACGGAGAGAGGTTGGGAGGAACTGTATGCACAACTAATGGACATAATCTAAAAGGGGGGGACAACTGGAGGGAGGGGGGCCACTGGGTGGAGGGGAGCAGAGGGAAGGGAAATTGGCACAAATGTAATATTTTAATCAATAAAACACATTAAATCTGAAAAAAAAAAAAAAGAATAACAGAGACAGAATGATAAATGATAGATACAGAGAGCGTTTTGATGGTTGTCAGACGGGAGTGGGTATGGGGGGAACAGGTGAAGGGGTGAGGGGATTAAGAAGTATAAATAGGTAGTTACAGAATAGCTATGGGGATATAACGTACTGTATAGGCAATGGAGTAGCCAAAAATCTTATACGCATGACCCATGGACATGAACAACAGTGTGGGAATGCCTGAGGGAGTGGGGGAGTTGCTGGGGTGTTTAGGGGGGCAAAGGGAGAAAAATTGGGACAACTGTAATAGCATAATCAATAACATATAATTAAAAAATGACATTTTTAAAAAAGGAGACTTTTTAGATCATTTCTATATTTGGTATATCATAGAATTTCATGAGCCAGGCTGGTCTGGGGAAGTTCTCTTAAGGGATAGATAGGATTTGGATAGGCTATAAACGCCCCGATCAGTAGTGGCCTGATTTGGCATAACTTAGTGTGTGACACATGGCTTAATATATATTAGGTCCTCAGTTTAAAAAAAAAGTAATTAATATATACACACATATAATTTAAATAAATACGGAGTGTATAAATTGATAGCCAGAGAAGAGTGGGGAAGAATTCCAGGCACATGGTAGAGTTTGAGGGAAACATCAGAGGTGATGGAGTTCAAGACCTGCTGGGAAGTCAGAGCCAAAGTCTGTTTGCAAGGGGCAATAGGATCAGCAGGAAGGTAGGTTAGGGCAAAATTTTCTATAACTGAAATAATACGTTTCAGATTGTATGAAACAGGAGGAATGCATAATACTATGCTAAGGAAACAACTCTGAGCATATTTACTTCTATGTCTCAGAATTTACATAGAGTAAGTTGGAATTCCTCAACCAGGCTTCCATTCTTAAGGATTTAAAGTCTTGCCTTAATCTCCTTGTTTTCCCATTCCTTGGACATCCCCACGTGGTCACTACACACACTTGCAAATCCCCCAGTTGGGGTAAATCTTTTCATATCCTCAAAGTTCTCCATTTAATCCTGGGCGGTAGCCCTTGTTAGTTTGCCTTTTGAGAAGACAGTGGGTTTCAGGCACCAGATTGTAGTGTACAGAGAACACAGAGAATGTCTTGTTCATTTTTGTATCACCTTCTCTCAGCATTCGGCACAGACTAGTAATTGAATAAAGGTTATTTGAAATAGGGATTTCTTTTATAAACTAGTGAAAATGCTGAATGCCGTTTCCTCTTACAGGCTGACATTAATACACATCACAAGTCAGCCAAACATAAAAAGCTGCTTAATGGATGGTAGAAGTCACCGTCGTATAAATTTCTTTGCTTGAAGAATTATTTCTGTCGGAATCACAAGGTGTTTTTGATCCAACAACATTAAGTAGTTATGTCAAGTCTTAGAAATATTTGACGGGGTGAAAAAGAATTATGACAAAGGTCAGTTACTACTAGGAAAAAAGTTTTCTGACTGAAAGAACATTTTTACAAAGAGTAATAAATAAACCTCTCACAATTAGACTTTATGACCTTCCTGGCTTGGTTATATAAAAGACAGGCAATTTTTCTGTTGTCATTGCTTGATTAAAAAAAAAGAAGAAGACAGAATGGTCATGATAATCAAACTTGACCTTTTGTTGTTTATGAAGGTCATGTTGTCAGCTGTGTTGGGTGTAGGGCTGGACTTTACTCCATTGGATGATAAGAGTTATCAACATTTTAGAAGACAGAAACTGTATATGAAAACCCACAGTTTTATTGCCTAGTTCATAACTGGTTTTGAATCTGTGCTTCTTTTGTGCTTACATTGGTTACCAGGGTAGTTGACTACATTTAAAAAATTTTTAAAAACCTCCTTTGGTAAATATACAACTTCTGGGATATACTTCTCCCCGCTCCAGCTCACTCCAGAGAAAACAATGGAGTAGGGGCACATGGCAGCCCTATGCACCATAGAAAGTACTCCATAATGATTCTTGAATGAAGGAATTAAAAGGTTCATCACAAAACGCTAAGGCAGAAGACAGTTTGACTGAAGCCACTTTTGAAATTAGGGTCATTATTATCATAATAGTCTAAACAGAGTGACCCATAAATAAATGTGACGGTGCCACATGAGCCATACCGGACACTTAAGAAAATGTGCTCCCCAGTAAGATCAGTTAAAAAAAGAATAATTCCACATAAAATCACTTGCAGATGTTTCCTGATGGAAAGACCAGGGAGATCAATATGAAATGTAGGGACTTATTTCTTTAAAAAAGTTTTTTAATTGTATTTTTTCCATTATCATTTAGCCCCCTTATACAGCCCCTCCCCTCCGCAATCCACATAGGGACCTATTCCTGAATATCAATGCTCTCATTTTTCCTATGCTGCCCCCCATCCACTTTCCCATCCTTGGGGCACGAGAGCTGGCCTTTAGTTTTGTAATAGACACTTACACAGACATGAGCAGAGCAAGGACGACAGGCGAGGTACAGAAGGTCACACAGAGAGGAAAGCCCTTGGTGCCTAGCAATGGGCACAACTGGGAAAGAAAGGACCTTGCCCCAGAGGGACCTTTCCTCCCCTAGCATATCACTGGTCTTGAGGTGGAGACTGCTAACATTTTCTCTGTAGAGATAACACCTAGGCCTCAGTTGTATTTCAGCTCCAGGCCTGGAAAAGCAGTAAAACCAAATGGGTGTTGCCGGGACCAGCTGCACTTGAAACAGAACCCACAGGCTATTCAGTTATGAGGGGCCCGACTGCCCATCACCAAAAAGCATAACTCTTAATACCAGAGTTTGGTGAAAAGAAAAGGAATTGTTTATTTAAAGGTTATACAGATTTAGATTAATGGTGGATTTCTGCCGTTAAGTCTTACTTTCTTTAGAACATCCACAAACACATAGTTCTGCCTCCCCCTGCCAAACCAGGCTAGTTTTAGAACAGAAAAGTCAGAGATACCGTTTCCCTTACTTCCCAGACACAGGTCAGCATTACTGGCAGCTTCTAATTATTCGTGACTGATTGGGGGGCGGGGGGGTTGCCTGTGATGTGGTGTTCTCCAGTTCTTAATTCAGAATCACAAGGAGGTCCCAGCCTCCTTGTAAACCGCATGGAGTTCTTTCCCTTTCAAAGCCGCATGGCTCTCTCCCTGCAAATGGCTGCCGCCTTATTTTTAAATCCCTGACTGTGCCCTGTGACGCAGGCCTTGTAAGCTCTTCGTCACCATTCTATGGTCAGAGCCCCTCTCATCTCCTTGGGGACCCCTGCTCTGTAACACACTAACTAATGACCCTGCCCTGGTGCTGACCGATGAGGAGAGACCATGACCCTGAAAGAACACATCTGAAGAGCTGATGAGTATTCTATTAATACTCTCCCCTGTGACCGCCCCTGAGATTCCTGTTGGCAAGAGAGGGGATAAAACCTTCAGGACAAAGGACCCAAAGCATCCCCCCCACTCCCCAGCACTCCAGCACTCCTGTGCTTTCTTCTCCCCCCTCAGGCACACGTCTCCTCGACTCTAAGGGACTCCATGAAACTTGCAACCAGGGGAGTAGTGGACAGTGGCAGCTCACCCCTGGTTAACCCCCCGAACCTGGCCTCGGGGACCCCTATGCTGTGACTTCTTAGTGAGCCAAAGCAGCCCAGGCTAGGCTCATTTCCCCACCGAGTCCCTTTCTTGTTCCTCCTTCTATGCTAAGCCCTTCCCTGTTTCACTGTCTGCAGCTTTAATAAATGTCCCAACTGAGTCTGCTTTTGCTGTGGCCAGTGAATTCTTGCTTGCTTTACTGCACGTTGCCTCTGGACTGAAATCTTTCCTTCAAGAAGACAAGCACCGAGGTCTCATGATCTCGCTGGTAACAGTTTTAGTGAGTGAGAGTGTTGAGGAGTCATATTAGCTATTTTTAATACACAGACATGTGAGAGAACTGTTTGATGGAGGATTTGCTTGCCAGCAGTTGGATTTGAGGAGGTCCAGGCTTTGAGCCAGATTCTCGAGTGAGGCAGAAATGGGTATGAGACAGAAATGCTCGTAGGCTTTTCAGATGAGAAGAAAGAGAATGCAGATGCAAAACTAGGCTTTAATTTGGAGTAGGTGTGGATTTAGGAAGATCTAAAAGATGTAGAATTAATAGGAAGGTTAATTATGGACCTCTTGAAGTGCGAGAATGATGGCAGATTATGGAATATGCTTAGCTCCTAATCATTATGGATTTAATACCTACGTTCTAAAAGTGGTAGCTAAAAATAAATAATGGTACATTTTTAAATAGTAGCTTTCTTTCCTTGCTTGCATTTGTAACCTTATTTCATGAACATGAATCTAATTTTAAAAGTAAAGGAACTTATTGCTAAGCAACAAGGCAGAAAGACTGTATTAATTTTTCAATTTACGAGTAGAGAATAGAGACTGGAGAGTTATTATTATTTCTCTGCTTATTTATGGTATTTATTTATATATTTGGCTCCTTGTTCCACAGATCATTTAGGCAGAAATGACAAGCAACTAAGACAATACCACACCAGAGCCACATGCAGCCATTTGGCATCCCTAGAACCCAGATGGAAACGGAGAATAAACCCCAAGCGTCTATGCATGTAAGTGATGGTTACAAAACTCCTGAATTAAGTCATTCAGTACTTTTCAGCCATGACAAAACTACTCTGGCTTGTCACTCATTATTTGTTTATTTCAGTTTTAGACATGATTATAATAATCTGGGTTATCTGGTTTATCTAGTCCGCAGGAGATCAGAGCTACACATTTTCTTGGCATTACAGTTATAAAAAGGGTTTTCACATTTATTATTAGCTGCTCGAGGCAGACACAGCAATAATGTCAAGAAGTGGCCGTTGACTGCCTGACAGCCTCAAGAAGACAGACGACTTCTAAATAGTAGCTATGTAAACCACAAGAATACACTAGTCTACAGCTATGATTAGGGGGAAAGAGAGAGGCATGCATCACTCTTCCCAAGAGACTCTGATCTCAAATGAATGTAGAGGTCATCCAATCCAGCCTCCCAGTCAGCACCTCTATGGTTTTCCTCTAAGGCAGTCAGGCAGCCTCTGCTTGTGTGCTGCCAGTGATGTGCCTCTATCTAGTCTGCAGGGAATCTGTTGTACATGATTAGTTTTATGAGTCAACTTGGCAGGGTGATGGTTCTCAGATATGTGGTCAAACATTAGTCTGGATGTTTCTGTCAGGGTGTTTTAGAATGAATCAACATTCAAATCAGTGAACTTTGAGTAAAGCAGATTGTGCTCTGTAACATGGATGGGCCTTGTCTAATCAGTTGAAGGCCTGAATAAGAAAATACCCCTGACCTACCCTAAACAAGAGAGAATTCTAAAGCAGGTAGCTTCCAGACTTGAACTGCAGCCAGCCTCATCTCTCTCTGAGTCTCTAGCATGTTAGCCCTGCCTGCAGATTTTGGACTTGCCTGTCTCAGAACCATGTAAACCAATTACTTAAAATATCTGTCTATCTATCTAGCTATATCATTTTTTATTGGTTTTATTTCTCTGGATAATCTTGAATACAAAATCTCTATTAAAATTATAATATAACACATTACATAACACTGGTTGTGTCATTGCTTTGTTAAAAACTTTTTATGGAAAATTTTCTTTGTAACATTATTTGTAATAGCAATGAGTTGGAATTAACCTAAATATTCATCAATAGTGAATTAAATAAATGGATTGGAATGATAGGCTATAATCCACACAGTAGAATACTATAACTCTATAAAAAATGATTGAGATAGTGCTACATCTATGTGTGATGATGTAAAAAGATGTTCAAGATATATTCTTACTTGAACAACTGAAATTGCAATGAAGTGCACAAAATATATATAATCCCCTTTATGTGGAAGTAGTTATATACGGTATAGTCTTGGAGGAAAATAGTATTAAAGACATCTTTCTCTGCTAACACTGAGGGTTTCTTATGTGCATGTACTGTTTAAAGAGTTTTACAGCCCTGGGTGGTGTGGCTTAGTGGATTGAGTACTGGCCTGTGAACCAAAAGGTCACTGGTTCGATTCCCGGTCAGGGCACATGCCTGAGTTGCGGGCCAGGTTGCCAGTTGGGGGTGTGTGGTAGTCAACAAATTGATGTACCTCTCACACAACAAGGTTTCTCTCCCTCCCTTTCTCCCTCCTTTCCTCTCTCTAGAAATAAATAAATTTTAAAAAATTGTAAACAATTAATAAAGAGCTTTACATGTATTAATTCATTTCATTCAATTCAACAAATATTTATTACAAGCTGTGTTAGTCATTGGCATTCAACAGTGAATGAGATCAGTGGTTCTCAAACAGGGGCAATTTTGCTCCCCAGGGGACATTTGGCCGCTCATGGCAACATTTTTGTTGTCACTGGAATGTGTGTTTAGGGGGGTTGCTACTGGTGTCTAGTGGGTAGGTGCCAGGGATACTGCTACACTTCCTACGAAGGCTTGCACAGCTCCCAAAACAAAGAATCATTCAGCCTAAAAGGTCAATAGTGCAGGGCTGAGAAACCCTGAATCAGACAAAGTTCTTGCGTCCTTGTAGTTGGCAATCATTTATGTAATCCTCATAACACCTCTACAATGAATGCACATCATTATCTATTACAGATAGGAACCTAAGCCACAAAAATGTTGAGTAAAGATAAAACCAAGCTGCTCTCGGATACCTCTGGGAACTGAGGTTGGTGGTAAACTTTCACTTTGTATAGAATGTATTTTGATATCTTTGAATTTTTATAACAAACCTGTTTTAGTTTTATTATTGTTTTTCTAATTAAAATCTGACTTAAAAAAGTAAAAAAAAGAATGCTTTGTCAGTCCCAATTGCCTTTTAAAACAACCCAATATCCTTGACTTTCCAGGTCCTCTCCTGTCTAGTTCTATCTACTATTCCAACTCTCTTTTCTGTCGCGGACCTCCGACCAGCAGGGTCCACGGCGTGGTGGATGAAATGAATAAATGCACACGGACTGCAAGAATCCTGTGGAGAAGAGGGGACAAAATTGGCCACTGTCTAAAGGAGAAAGCGTAGTTTGCCCTGTCTCAACAGGCTTTTATTAACTCTTTAGGTGGATTATATCCAAGAAAGTTATGAATTATTGTGCCAATCATTGCCTTATATGATTATTACTTTTATATAACAGAGAAAAGAATGTCACACGTGCATGGATGATAAGGATAGCTTGTCTAGCCACAACCTGTTCTTGAAAATCAGCTCAGAATAAGCCCTCAGAAACTGCTGCAAGGTTACACGCTGAACATCTGTTGTTCTCAGCCCAGGATGAGGGGGTCCTTTAGCAGAAAGCTAGCTTTTTAGCTCTTACAGAAATGCAGGCCTGGTTCCCCGCAGGAAAACCGGTGTGTGGAGTGGGTCCTGCGTGCCACCACACTCCCAGTGGTTTTCCAGTCTCTGGGGCTGAGCTACATTTGTCACCACCAAGCACCCCGGCTTCCCTACTTTTCCTCCCCTTCGTGTACTCCAGCTGCACTAGGTTAAGGCCTCTTTGGGGATGCCTGTCCTTTGGTTTGCTCACCTTTCTATTACCTGCGACACCAAGTAGGGTCTTGTACCTAAATTGTGAACCAAAGTAAATTACAAAGATGAGTTCCTTTTATATTGAACCCAAATCTGCTTCCCTATATAATTTAACCTGCTGGTCATGCGTCTCTGCTCTAGGTATTTACAGATGCGTATCTAAATATTATCTTCTTTAAGTTTTCTTTTTGCACGTGAAGCCTCTAATTCTTTCAGTCATTTCCCAGACTGGATCTTATTTTACGACCGTTCTACCCCTCTAGCTGCCCTCCTCTGCTAGAATGCTCTTCTCTGTTTGACAGCGGGGCATACCGTGTGGTGTATCAGAGTTCAGGGGTAAAATAACTATTTAGAAAGCAAACAGTCTCTTACTCCGGATTTTTTCCTGAACTATGTACAAGTCTGTAGGCTTTCATTGCGTTCACTTCTTTGGAAGTTGGGTCACACACCATTGAATTACAGCTCACCATGACAGGTAAGAGATGTCTCTCCTGCTGCCAAGTCACTAATAAAAGCCTTAAATCATATTCAGCACACTTGGCTGAAGAGGGCAGGGAAGAATTTAGTGCAATTTAGATATTTATAGAGAATAGATACAAATCTTTCTAAAACTGGTTTTTCTTAAAGAGGTATTCACACAGCTATCTGAAACACTAAATTTTCCAAAAACCCCCAATTCCCCCAAGGGTCTTCTAGAGAGACAACATTGAATTGTACCATGAATCAGAACGAATGAAGAAAGACCATTCTAAAGTAGAGCAAGAATCCTAAAGGCTAGAGATAGATTGTGTGTGCTCGGGGTTTTCTAAACCAAGTTTTGAAATACCCCCAGAGAATTTAGAATAAAAAAAATTATGTGGTTTGCCAAATATTGCTTGAAAAATCAGTGACACCCTCCCAAATCCCATAAAAGGGTCTAAAATGCTTAAAATAACGTGAACTCTAAATATTTGCCTCTAAGATATCATGCATTCAGGAGGTGCTGTGTTTGTGTGAACAGATGATTGCAGAGTCCTCAGCTGGTATCATGTCTCTTCAGACTCTTCTCTATTTCTTTAGTTGACTTACCTATGAAACCATTGGGTTTCTTCTCCTATTAGAAGATATTCTTTCTACAACACTCTGAAATATATTAAGCTACCAGGGAACAACTTCAGCATTACATCAAGTGAGCAAATTTTATCATCTACTGTCTTCATCATCCATTCTCTTCCGAGAAATAAGGCTCATTTTCTAGCAGCATTTTGATTGTTACTACTGCCCTTCTCAAAAGCCTTCAGGAGCTCCCAAGTGTTTTTTGAAAGTAAATGAAGATTTGGAGTAATGGACTTTGAGACTTTGTTACAAATTGACCATGATCACAAAAGGCTCTAATTTTTCTTCCACATTGGGGTTTCCACTTCAGTCAGGAGAGACTACCTCCTTTCCCACAGGAAGACTCATTCTTACTACCTCTAACGTTTGGGGCCTTGTTTGCCATGTTCATCTTTAGTAAGAGCTCTCTCTAGGGTAATAAATTTTCTCAAATGGCATATTTAATAGCTTAAATGGAGTCATGTAGGCCACCTCTTTGCAAATTATAAGTGCAGTTCAATCAAGGTTCAGAGAAGATGGCTTGAGGACACTGCTTTATTAGGAAGTAAGTTCTGGAATGAACACCTATTTTTGGACTACTTTTATCAACCTTCTGTTTATTACTTAATTCTTCATAATGTCTCTTCTTTGAACTTCTTCCTGCAAGAGACTGAATCCGGTGAACATAGAGGAAAATAGTAAAAATAATAACTAACAGTTGATGTTGAATGCATCAAACATGTCAGGGCTCTTTATCTACTTTATCACTAATTTGGACAATAATTATACAAGGCAGAGATAGATGCACTTATTTTAAAGATATAAAGTTGGCTGAGAGAAGTTTGGTAATTACTAAGGGTCCTATGAGTGCCAAGTGCCTAGAAGGGGAAACCAAAGAAAATTTACACCTCATTAATAAATATCACTGTACCTGTGGGGAGGATGAGAGAGATTCGTGGGGGATATGTGTAAAAACATCCAAGATATGTGGCTGGGTTCTGTGAGGGAAATATGGAAGAATTGTGGATAATGGCGCAAAGGTAGCATGGATGTTGGGATTGAGTTTCTCTAACCTTGAATTCAATTTACTTTAAAGTTGGAACCACTTTTATTTTTAAAAACAAACTGATGGAAAACAGTGTGGATAGTAGTGAGATAGAAAGTCTTTTATATATTTTTTCTTCTAACTGCCTTACCATTAATATTATAGGAAGTCATATTCGGGCTGGGTATTTCTCTGTGGCTGACATTTAAGTTGGATCTAAGGTGGAATGGTAACTTTGAGATCTGAGTTTGTGAAACCCCTGGTTCAATAACATGAAATACAGAGATTTGATTATTTCAGCCAACTCACAATTTTCCATGATTACAACTTAGATGAATAATATCTACCGATAAGTTCTAAGTCTCATGAGTTGTTTGTTCTTCATCCATATTGCCACAATATCTACCGAAGTGATTAAAAGGAAACAATCGAGATGGGTTGAAGATTTACTTCCTCTTTTTTTCCCAGACCACTCACGTTTGTCTCCTGAAAGAGGAACTGGAAGGAGATAGATACGGTAAGAGTCTTCACAACCTAAACTGACCCATCAGTCTTTGAAATGATGAGAAATTACTTTAATATGGTAAAAATGAAGGTCAGAATTTATCTGTGATGAGCGTAATCTGTTTGCTAACAGTCCTTACTTTATACTATTTATTATTTTATTTTTCTATATTTGTGATTCCTGAACAAATATTCACACTCATTTAGAGAATGTGATAAGAACCCTATGGCATTTCTGCCCTTGTTTTCCGCCTTGGACTACAGCCACATTTTTGAAGTTTCCCGATAGCAGCACTACTTTGGGCCTTTTATCATGTATCCCTAGGCACAAAATTCAACTTGAAAGGAAGAATGGAATTTTATGTGTATGTGTGTGTATAAAAGCTGGAAATTAAGATAAATATTCAAAAAATTTCTATGAGTCAGAAAATCTTATTACTTGTATGATCAAACTCACAAACAGGGATAGGGTGACTATATATTGAAAGATTAATCTATATATTTTCAAAAAGTTGAGAAATAGTATAAAATGTTTGCTATATGAAATGAAAGTCAAATAATAAGGCAGGCAGTTTTTATCTTGTCTAGGACTATTTCTTTGAGTTTTGAATCTTAAAGACCACCTGGAAATAGAATTGACTTGGAGGGAGAAGAATGAAATTGGAGCTGTTGTGGAAAAACAAAACAACAAATTCTGCCTTTGTCCTGTGCTTTTCAGCCAATAAATATTAATTGACCTTTTCCAATGACCTTCCTCATTGTCATTCCCAACTTAACTTTTTAAAGGGAGAGTCCTCTTTTAGTTCTCTTTCCTACGGATAAAGCATACAGAGAACTGTAAATACATGCTTATTACCAGCATAAGATTTGTATACACATAGGAGATTACGAACAAATAGGATTGTTATATAACCCAGTGTTGTCTGATTTAGAAATAAATCTCATTTTTGTACAATCTTGTCTTAGCTTGTCTTAGCCAGTTCTTAGTTCTGTTTATTCAGCAAAGTTATTTCCTGCACAGATCCTGCCTTTTCCTGGCAATCGGATTTTTTTTTTTTTGCTTTCCCTCATTTCTCACTACACCTGTTTTGAAGTGCTGCCACAGACAGTTTGTGGTTGCTTTACTTCAGTCCAGCTAATCTCACCCTCAGTGGTCCTTGAAGTGAGGAGGTTCTTCTAGATCTGTTGATTTTCTGATCATTCCTGCTGTAATGAACCACACGGTTTTATTGGACTCTACAGAATTTGTCTCAACTTTACAGAAATAATTTAAAAAATTAAGTATGATTTAACAAGAGAACTACATTGTGTGCTGGGGAATCTTAGTTATTTTCAGTTTGTTCCCTACCCACTCACAGAAGTGACTAACCTCTCATCAAAAAAAAATGAAGGAGCAGGATTATATCAGTTGTTTTCAATTCTCAGTGTGTTACAGAACCCCTGGTCTGGTCCAATTGAAAACAAACCCATGGGCTGTTTAGTTAGGGGCCCGATTGCCCGCCGCCAGAATTATAACTCTGAATACCAGAGTTTGGTGAAAAGAAAAAGAATTGTTTATTTACACAAAGTCCTGCCTCCCCCTCCCAGACCTGGTCAGTCTTAGGAAAGTCAGAAACACCGTTTCCCTACTTCCTAGGCACAGTTCAGCTTTACCAGTGGCTGCCAATCACTCAGTTCTGACTGGGGAGGTCCTTTCTGTGCTGTGGTGCCCGCCAGCTCTCAATGCAGAGCCGCCTGGATTCTCAGCCTCCTTGCAAACTGCCTTCTTCCTGCAAACCGCATGGATCTCCTCTCCTCAAAACCGCATGGCTAGAGCCTCTTAAAGCAGTCTGGAGACCCCTTCTCCAAGCCGCATGGAGGGAGCACATGAGAGCGAGAGCCTCTTAAAGCAGCCTGGAGACCCCTTCTACCAGCCACATGGAGAACTTAGCTTCTTTATTCCGCATGGAGAAGGCGAGAGAGAGAGAGAGAGCGAGAGAGCTAAAATGTCCGCAGCTGCTTATATATCCCCGACTGTGTCCTCTGACGCAGTGGGCGTTGCAAACAGTTCTGACCATTCACAGAACCTTACTTAGGCTTTTTCCATACCGTCCTCTGGTTCAAGACCCCTCCCATCTACCTGAGGCTTTGGATGCATTAAAGCCATTTTGCATAAAAAAGACACTAGCCACCAGCCTCAGGCATGTGGAGGCATTCTAAAAGCTGCTTCCTTCTTCTCATCCCCCAGCCACAAACTCTGGGGATTTTTGGAACACCCCTGTTTCTGTAACAAGTGCATAGTAAAAAATCATCTGAGGAACTTTAAAAAATACTACCCCTAGGCTATGCCAGACAAACGAAATCATATTCCCCTGAGGTAAAACCTGGGCATTGGCATTTTATTAAAAGCTCAGCCAGGGTTAGAAACCATTGGATGAATGATTTTCATGGGGCTGTCCAAATTTATGATTCCCTTATTCTTATACTTATTGACTTGGACTACTTCTTCTACCTAATCTTTATAGACAGTGAAGGAGGAGAGCTTTCATGACTAGATTTATTAATAGTTTTGGATATGAGCTTTGTGATCATTATGTGATGTTATAACCACAGAAGTAGGTACAGAAGAGAGAAGAATTTGTGTCCCAAATCTCTTAAAATTTTCTAGAAAGGGTTCATTTTTTATTCTCATAATTTTGAAAAATGACCCTTATATTTCACATACTAAATGTACAGTTAAGATGCCTTTCATGGTATCTATACTGAGGGAGACAGTTGAGAAAACCAGAGGGTCCGAGAGGTATGTATGAGACAGAATAGGAACCAAGAGAAGGGCTCCCTGTTCCAGGCTCAGGTATGGGGAAGAATTCCCTACAGTTCTGTGTCTGAACTGTGAGTACAAGTACCTAGATGAAAATGGGGTAGATAATGGAGGGTGAGGTAGCAGGGAAGATTTAGTAAATATTTCTTATAGGGCTTTAAAAAAAAAAAACAAGCCTGCGTTGAGAAATCGAAGAATGGAAATTAATCCTTTCACTCGTTACATGAAGGTTTTCTTTCTTAAAAAAAAAAAAAAATTATTGACTTCAGAGAGAGAAAGGAAAGGGGGTGGAGAGAGAGAGAAACATCCATTTGTTGTCCACTTATTAATGCATTCATTGGTTGACTCATGTGTCCTGACTGGGGATCTAACCCAGAATCTTGGTGTATCAGGATGACACTCCAACCATCTGACCTACACAGATGGTCTGTAGCTTTTTGATAATTGAGTCAAGGTGTCATTTTAAGTTTTTTTTGGGGGGGTGGCAGGTGGGGGGTGGCCATAGGCTGTTGATTTACAAATAATGAGCTCTGATTGGGCAACAACTTGTCTGAGTTTCTTCTGTTTGACCTAACTTAACTGGTGAAATTTTGGTTCATGAGATTTCCAGCTGTTCCAAATGTGACTTAGTAGCAGTATATGTATAAAAAGATCACATCAAGTGGATAAGAAACATTTGATCCCTTGTTTACATAATACGTTGTGAAATGAAAAGCAGACTAGTGTCTAACCATGGTGCTATTTTAGGCTGGTTTGTTAAACACAGGTCTAAGCCTAGTATGTCAAAAAAGCAAATATTTAATTGTTTCACTTCTATTAATGATTCCCAAACTTTATTGGAAATTTTTTTATTGGCATCTCTTTAGAATTTCAGACTTGCTCTCTTGAACTTACCATTTGTTTTCTATTTTTCCTTTGAAATATTTGCTGCTTGTTCTGTACCCTCTAAAGATATTTAGATCAATTCCTACATCTTTACTCAGCCTGCTGTGAATTCTAGCCCATTTATTTGTGGGCCCTAGGAACCTAAGTAGCATCTCCTATAAGAGTCCACAGACCTTCATCCTTCATGAGTTTTATCCTCAGGGAGTAGTAGTACAATGGGCTCTGTGACAGTAATAGTCATAGTCATCTGGTGGGAGGAGTTCCTTTTCCTTGGACTGGTACCTTTTTGGTTGTGGCTTTTCCTACCTTTGGGAGGAAAGTTTCAAAAGCCCTCTTAAGAATTTTGAGAGGAGGGAAAATATCTTACATGAATTTTCCTAGGTTCCTTGGAATATGAATATGATCACTTAAAATTATAGAACCAGGTACAAAGAGCTATGAAAGATAGTTAAACTGAAGAAAGATATGTTAGAACCAGGGTCATTTGAAAGCTTCAGCCTCAGAATGTGACCTTTAGTCTGTGGATTCCAGATAAATACAGCATCGATAAAATGACTAAGAATGTAATGGGGAAGAATGCCCTGCCTGCCCATCTCCGAGCCATAAGGTCATCTAGCTAGAACTACTTTTAGCTATGTATTTATTGTTCTTGACCATAAACCACTCATGTATATCAGGTGTCTATCTCTAAGGACCTAAAAGCACTTTATATAGTTTTTCATTCATCTTAAGATCTGGTTAAGGTGACTGAAAGTCCTGTCTCCCTATATCCAGTTGCGGATATAAACACATAGATGTAAGTTGGTGGCATTTATGGAGGGGCCCTGCTCCCCAGTTTGCTAGATGGGACTGCTGAAATGATGAAGAGTTTGGGTCAGGGGCTGTGAGAACTTAGAGAGTCCAAGAGCTTTGGGAAGGAATGGGTGATTTGATAGGGAGAGGAGGCACTTCTTCTAAGTGCTGTCTAGCTACATACTTGGGGCAAATCCTCCCAAAGGAAAAGGAGGGGTTGCTTGGGAAGATGTCTGTCTCAGCAACTTCTGTCTTATGCTTCTCTCAGGGAAAAAAACCTTCTGTCTTCTCACGTTGTCCATGTAACATTCTTTTGAGGTGAACACGTTGGTTCTAGGTAAACAGCTAATACTGCTGATAGCTATGCCAGTTAGGGTTAAGACCAACCACAAATTAATGTGGGCTGTAAAATGCACTGTGTTTCCCCAGCTTCCTGTTTTTCCTGAGAAGAAAATATTATATCTTTAAACATATATACCAATAAGAAATCAAAACCGTCAGTATAATTGGAAAAGATGTAAACTTCTTTGACATTAAAATTATATGTGTGTATGTGTGTGTGTACACAATATACTAATGCCAGCATCATTTTTAATGGTAGCTTTAGAACTTTTTGTAATAAAAGACAAAGAACCCCATCATTGCTACTAGGACTCCTAGTTTAGAAGTACTGACCAATGTAATTAGACATGAGGAAGTTATAAGAGGAATAAATATTTTAAAGAAGGATAAGACAATTTTTGTTATATACAGGTGATGATAATATATTAAGAAAAACAAAGAAGTAAAAAAAATAGAAACAGTGAGATAAATTAGTAAGATGGTTTATTTCACCTACACACACAAAAGTATTTATTCATTCACAGCTATGTAGAATGTATTTATCATGTTTTTTTTCTTTAAAAAAATCTCCAAATCAATAGTTTTCCTATACATAAAGAGTAGTTGGTTCAATAATATTGTGGTGCAAAGCTACCAATTGCAAATAGCAACCAAAAGAAAAATAAAAGATACTCAGAAATAAAGTTGACAAGAAATGTGCAAAATTCAGGTGAAGAGTATTAATACTCTCAAGAGATTTGACAGAAAAAAGATCAGAAGAAATACTTTAGTAAACTGCTGGAGTTGGCCATGCCCAAAGGACGTATTCAAAACAAGTTAAAATAATCATTGCACAGTTTCTAAGGAAGGCAGTTTTTGGTAAGTGGAGGGCCCTTTGTTTGGCTGAACATCAAGACAGGTTTGAGGAAACAAGCTGAAGATAAGAAATGGGTTATTTTCAAACTACTCCCTATTGCAGCCCTGCCTGGATATAGCGGATAATGAATAAGAACAGACATGTCCAATAGGGACTTTCCTATGAAGGTGTGTTTTGAAAAACTTGTTCTCCATATTTCCTGTGAAAACTCCAGTTATGTTCACTAAAGATTCTGCATGAGAAGATTTTTTTAGGGGCATTAAAGACATGCTGAGTTAATGTATCATGGTAGTCTAAGGCATGGGACAAACACAAAGACAGCTATGTGGACATCATGCCACCCTTCCCCCCAATTAAGGGACATCTGAAATCTGGGTTATCTTGAGAAAATGTTTGCAATATTTAGATGAAGTTCTAATAATTTCTGTAGTAAGAGTGGTCTTATAATATAGTTAGGAAGAGACAAATCAAAAAACAAAAGAGCAAGACAGTTCAAAAAATAAAGGATACAAATGGTCAATAAACATAACACAAGCAGCCCTGGCTGGTGTGGCTCAGTGGATTGAGTGTCAGCCTGGCCTCTGAACCAAAAGGTCACAAGTTCAATTCCCATCAGGGCACATGCTTGGGTTGTGGGTCAGGTCCCCAGTTGGGGCTTGGGGCATATGAGAGGCAATCAAATGCATCCACCAATGTTCCTCTCTCTCTCTTTCTCCCTCCCTTCCCCTCTCTTTAAAAATAAATGAATAAAATCTTTAAAAAAACATAAAGAAAGCATATAACTTTACTAATAATCAAAGTCAATCAATCACATTAGTGAGATATGAATTGGCAGTATTTTTCTATATGTTGATTTGAAATTTTATGTACTTATAAACTAAAGTAAATAAATAATTACCTTTTACCTATCAACCACAGTTCTGAGAATTTACCCTAAAATTAATCAGAAACACATACAAAAATGTATGTAGAAAAGTGTTTGTTATAGATTGTTTATAATTATAAAAGTTAGAAAGAAAACCAACCATAGTGTATTTGCCAAATAACTTATGGTTTAATCACATCAAAGAATACTGTGCACCTATTAACCATTATATTGTATTTATTCATTGACATGGTGAAATTTTCATGATCTGTTGTTAAACAAAAGAGACAATTTGTTAAAAAAAATGTAACTTCTGACATTATTTGGCTAAGAAAGATTTCTCTATATGTCTCCACCAGCACTCATATGCATCTGTGTGTCTATGAACACACAGGTAGTTTACACGGTTAGAAGGTAGAACTCTGAGGATCTTAATGATTTCTGTGCTTCTCTAGGTCTCCTATTTTTATATAAAATAAGCATGATTAACTTGTATGATGATAATAAAGAAAGATTTATGGCCCTTTTATATCCTTTAGTATTTTACTATTCCTTGGAAAATATTTATGTTCTTACTTAACTCTAGTTCGTAACTTTAAACCCTATTCTTTTAAAATGAAACAACAGCTTCTCTCTGTCTCCCTCAGGGAGCTACATCTTTCCTTGTATACTTTGGCAAGAAAGAGCTGGAAGGAGACGGGATTGGTGTCTTCTCACCAGCCCCAGCAGTGTTTACAGGTAAGAATATTACTATTTTGGCAACTGTCCCAACTTAGTCACATTACACAATTTCACTGTACCGAGAACTTTCCTGGTGTGTGTGTGTGTGTGTGTGTGTGTGTGTTTAATATCCAAGAAGTGAGCTAATAAAACAATAAGCTGGATGAGAACTCCTGCAAACCTATGCATATACTCTTTCCAACACAAGACCTCAAACCAAGCCAGCATGTATGGACAATTGGACCATTTTTCTTGCTACTTTCTTTGTATTTTACAAACCAAATCAATGTCTGCAAATACTCTTGTGTTTAAATCCAAGTAAGATAAGTGAGATACCTTCAAGATACCTTTTAACATGCCTGTTGAAAAGACAGAATACATGCTGTTGGGAACATGGGGACTGAGAAAGGCAGAGCACTTAGGCCAGGCAGGCCAGTTCTCCAGCCATGTAATTTGATGTTTTATTAATTTTATGTTTTTAAAAGATTTTATTTATTTATTTATAGAGAGAAGGGAAGGAAGGGAGAGAGGGCGAGAAACATCCGTGTGCAAGAAATATACTGATTGGTTGCCTCTCACATGCCCTCAAACTGGGGACCTGGCCCACAACCCAGGCATGTGCCCTGACTGGGAATTGAACTGGCCACCTTTTGGTTTGCAGGCTGCCACTCAATCCACTGAGCCAAACCAGCCAGGGTTAATTTGATGTTTTAAATGTTAACACATCTTTCAACTGACAAAGAAGTTATGGGGTAGCCTGGAAAGAAAAGTTGCTTAAATCTTAAAAGTAGGCTACCGAGAGGATAGAATCTTACCAGTGAAGTATCTTAGCAGCTTCTGGATCCTGTGAGGTTCTTTCAGTGTGTAGCAGAATTTACTCGATAAAAGAATGTAACCTGCCCTAGATATCTGTTCTCTTATGAGCGCAAACTTGTGCAGATGATGATGAAATAAATGTGTGCTTGTTCCACTATGTTCTCCTTTGAGTCAGACTGTTCAGTATCATTAACCCTAAACTGCTAATGAACCACACCTGCTTTCCTGGTTTGCTACTAAATTATTAGACTAAAATTTATTTTTAAAAATGTCTAAAGTAGGATAGCTAATAAACAACTTGAGTCAGCCCAGCAGATCAAGTAATTTTCCATTTTCACTGGTTACTAGGTTCAGAGTAGGATTTCTAGAGAGGCAGTTATCAGGGAGGCAGGAATGGAGGATAATACATTCCTTTATTGATGCCTTTTACTTCCACTTAAAAAAATGCTGGTTATTACAAAAGTGTCTGGATATGTTAATATTTTTCTGCACGTTTTATATTGTTTTTGTACTCCCCATTTCCTAGAGAGGAAGGAAGAGCTAGAATTCAGTGACAGATTGGACAATGGCAGTGGTTTAGTGGGCCATGGTGTCTTCCTCCTGCGTTTCCAGCATTTGCCTACTGCTAAGGAAACCACAGTGTGCGGCGTGAAAGTAGGGCATAGAACTCACTACTCGGCACTTTAATGAGTCACCATTCTCGACATCACTGTGTCAGCTGAAAGAAAGCACCAGGGGATTTACTATGAATGAGATGAGCTAGATGTGCTGACTCCAAGCTGGATCTTACTATTTTGTCCAGATTCTGGAGGCTATCTAATAAATGATTTTTAAAAATGCTCCCAAGGCCATCCTAATTTCTATAATGACTCTTGCTCTCTACAACTAGCTAAAGTTATTTCCTTATGATTTGTTAAAGGTTAACAGAGAGAAAAAGTAGGCAAGAGCTAAGAAAATAAATATAAAATGAAAAATATAAAAAATAAGTATAAAATGACCAAAAAATAAAAATAAATAAATAAATACTGAAAGGTTGCAACTGGTATCTTAACCAGCAAGCAAAATGGCTCCAGAGTAAAAAATGCAAGGGATAAAAGTAGTAGCACAGTTGAGTAGAACAGAAAAAACAAAACAAAAAAACATGAGCAGTCAAAACAGAGCAAAGTGAACGTGGCTCTTGAGTCCATTGCTTCTAAAGTTGAGGGTGATAAAAATATTAAATATCTTTATTCTAGGGAACATTTTTTCAAAAGACAATTCTGATCCTCAGGGAGTGAGCTCCCTGCCTTTCAAGTCCTTTCCTGTCTTTTGCACACAGGATCAGGAGAGGGATGCATCTGAACTTGACAGAAGGACTGTAATTCCCCACAGGGCAGTAGTAAAGTTACATCCTGCTTACTAAAGCAGTTACTTTCCAGAGAACTGTGATCTTCTCATAAAACAGCTGGCCTTGCCTGAAAGGGAGGTATTGTTAGTAAGTAAGCTAAAGTCCTAGGAACTGGGACTCAGCCAGTGTCTTATTGCTGATCCACCTTTGTTTGTTTTCCCAGACAAAAATGATTACAACACATTTCAGGGCCAAGGCAAAAGCTTTGCCTTTGTAATGTATTAACTTGCTGGCAGTAGTGAGGATGTTTATGTATTACTTGTATAAAGTGATCACTGGTTTTGGCTTTTTTAAAAAAGTATATTTTATTAATTATGCTATTACAGTTGTCCCAATATTTCCCTCTTTGCTCCTCTCCAGATGGTGCCACCCTTCCCTCCAGCAACCCCTCCCCCCTTAGTTCATGTCCATGGGTTGTGCATATAAGTTCTTTGGCTTTTCCATTTCCTATACTATTCTTAACATCCCCCTGTCTATTTTGTACCTGTCAATTAAGCTTGTTAATTCCTATACCTTTCCCTACATTCTCCCCATTCTCACTCCCCACTGATAATCCTCCAAATGATTTCCATATCTATGATTCTGTTCCTGTTCTAGATGTTTGCTTAGTTTATTTTTGTTTTGTTTTTTAGATTCAGTTGTTGATAGTTGTGAGTTTGTTGTCATTTTAATGTTCATAGTTCTGATTTTCTTCTTTTTCTTAAATAAGTCCCTTTAACATTTCATATAATAAGAACTTGCTGATGATGAACTCATTTAGCTTTACCTTTTCTGGGAAGCACTTTATCTGCCCTTGAATTTTAAATGATAGTTTTGCTGGACAGAGTAATTTTGGTTGTAGATACTCGCTTTACATCACTTCGAATACTTCTTGCCAGTCCCTTCTTGTCTGCAAAATTTTTTTTTGAGAAATCAGCTGGTAGTCTTATGGGAATTCCTTGGTAGGTAACTCTCTGCTTTTTCTCTTGCTACTTTTAAGATTCTCTCTTTATCTTTAACCTTTGGCACTTAAATTATGATGTGTCTTGCTGTGGTCCTCTTTGGGTCTAATTTGTTTGGGATTCTCTGTGGTTCCTGTCCTTGTATGTCTATTTCCTTCATCATGTTAGGGAGGTTTTCTTTTTTCAAATAAGTTTTCAATTTCTTGCTCTTCCTCTTCTCCTTCCGGCATTCCTATGATTTAGATGTTGGCCCTTTTGGCGATGTCCCAGAGTCTTCTTATACACTCCTTGTTTTTTGAATTCTTGTTTTTTTATTCTTTACTGGTTACATTTATCTCTTCCTTTTGTTCTAAATTGTTGATTTGAATCCTGGCTTCCTTTCCTTCACTGTAGGTTCCCTGTTGATTTTTCTTCATTACACTTAGTGTAGCCTTCATTTCTTCCCTTATGGTTTTACTGTACTCAGCAAGTTCTCTGAGCATCTTTATCACCAGTGTTTTGAACTCTACATCTAATAGGTTGGCTGTTTCCATTTTGTTTAGTTATTTTTCTGGAATTTTGATCTCTTCTTTCATTTGGGCCATGTTTCTTTGTCTCCTCATTTCGGCAGCCTCCCTGTTTTTGTTTCTATGTATTAGGTAGAACTGCTTTGACTCCATGTCTTGGTAGTGTGGCTTAATGTAGTAGGTGTCCTGTAGGGTCCAGTGGCACAGCCTCCCCTATAACCCAAGCTGGGTACTTTGGTGCACCCTTCATGTGGGCTGAGGACACCATCCTCTTGTAGTTGAGCCTTGGTTGCTGTTGACAGATCAATGGGATTTACCCAGGCCAGTCAGCTGAAAGGACTTGCTGTGACCACTTACCACCAACCCCTGCCACCTGTGAAGGATCAGCTGTGCAGGGGAAGGGTAGTAGTTGTCTGACATGGTCTGTAGCAGTCCACTGTGTGTGCAGTCTCCGAGGTTCCCCCAATGGTGCAGGCCAAGGTCAACCCCCGACCTGTGTTTTGCCCAGGGCCACCCAGTCTGAGCTATAAAGCAATCTGAGATGACTGCTACTGTGTTTTTCTGAAAATAAGACAGTGTCTTATCTTAATTTTTGCTCCTAAAGATGTTCTAGGTCTTATTTTCAGGGGATGTCTTATTTTTTCCATGAACAAGAACTCACATTTATTGTTGAACAAAAAATCAACATTTATTAATATGCTGTAGTCATGTCATCACAAACATCAGCATAACCAGCCAAACTCTGAATTCCGTCAAGAATTTGGGGGGAGCTATAGCAATGACTGTCACTAGGTCTTGTTTCCAGGGGAGGCCTTATATTTCTAAGCTTGAAAAAAATTGCACTAGGCCTATTTTTGGGGGATGTCTTATCTTTGGGGAAACAGGATATTTGTGCTGGATTTGGAGATTCCAAGACAAAGCCAAGCTGTTGAATCTAAGCTGGCTGCTGCCAGTGCTGGGCCTGGTGCTTACTAAGGCCAGCTGCTGCTGTTTGATAGGATTTAGGAAGTTGCGAAGCAAGAACCCAGATGAGCCATTCATAAGGAAAAGCAGCTTGCCTGGGCCCATAAGTTGGGTGGGGCAGAATCTCTGGGGATCTTCAAGGAGGGTAAAACAGTGTTAGCCCTGGTTAATGGAGTCTCAGATACAGCACCAGCTTGCTGGCTCTGTGGGGATGGCAGGTGGTTTAGAAAAGGGATGATGGCCTCTGCTCGCCTTGATGCCAGACACTTCAGTTCCTCCCTGTATGCTACTGGTGCCTTTGAAGCTGCTAACCTGGTGCTGGAGCTCAGAGGGAGTGAGTCTGAGTAGGTGAGACTGTGTGTGGGTTCTTTAAGAGGAAGTGCTTGGGGCTCCAGCAGTTTCTTTCACCAACTCAATCCCCACTGGTTTCCTCAGCCAGGAGGTGTGATGACTTATCTTCCTGGCATTAGTACCTTGGCCTGGCGGGCCTGGTGTGGGGCTGGGACTCCTTGCTCCTGAGATATCCCTCCTGAATTTTTATTCTCCACATGTGGATGTGGAGCCAGCCCATTGTGGAATGGGTTTGGATGGATGTAGTTTCTTTAATTCCGTAGTTGCTAGACTTCCATTCAGCTCAATTTAGTAGTTGTCAGACTTCCATTTCATTTGATTTCTGACAGTTCTGAATGATGGTTAATGTATATTTTAGTTGTAATTTTTATGTGGTTGTGAGAAAATGCAAACCATGTCTGTCTATGCTGCCATCTTTGAGTGTTCCTCCAGTTTTGACTTTTTTATTTTTTTGAGAGGAAAGGAGACTTGGGGTGTTGCCAAAGGAAAAAGAAACCCATACTTTTGCAAATGTATTTTTACTCCCTTTCACCAGGCAGCTCTGATTTAGTGGACACATACTACATTTAAGTTTTAAACCCTTGGATACTTTGGGCAAATCATTTACTCTCCTTGAGTCCCAGTTCATTCATTTATGAAACCAGGTTGATAATACTTCCATGGACTATGCACAGTCTGATTAATTTGCTTAAATGAGATACTGTACGTGAAAGCATTTATCAATTGCAAGGTGTGACACAAATATGAGTACTGTAGGGGTCATCTTTGTTTACCTTGGAGCAGATGATGGTTCTGGGGCACTGAATTAAGGGAGACATCACCCCAATTCTCTCATATCCCCAGGTCTGAGAGGCTGGGAAATGAAAAAGAAGTGATCCCTTAGAGTTGGAAACTCCCATTTACCCATTAATTGCACAGAAAAATCATTTTCTGGCTTTTCCTGTCCATGATTTAAGAGTCCCTTCATTTAAATGTTAGAGAAATGCATTAATTAACTAGGCTTTTGTCCAGTTCTGCTTCTTTATCTAGATCTGTGTGGTCCAATATACAGTAACCACTAGTGACTTGTGGTTCTTGAACTCTTCAAATATGACTAGTCATAACTGAGACATGCTATGCATGGAAATATCTGCCAGAGTTTGAAGACAGTAGTCCAAAAGAAAAAAAAGGAGAATATCTTGTTAGTATTTTTATATTGATAACATGTTGCGATAGTATTTTGGACCTATTTGGTTAAAATATATTGTTCAAACAAATTTTGTCCGTTCTTTAAAAATTTTAAAAATGTGGCTACTATAAAATTTACAATTACATATATGGTTAACTTTGTATTTCTATTGGATAACACTGCTCTAGACAGTCAGAGGGGAAAGAAAGACATGCATGACCTATTGACATGCTTCTTGCATTCCAGTCTATATCCACCCAAAGTGCAGGACTGTTTTTTCCTTATCAGCTCAATTCTTGGGTAGCCAGTTCATTTGAGAAGTACATGAAGAAACCAAAGAAAATAGGAAGGCAATTCCATCACCCTTGCAGCACATGGCACAAACTAGGCACTCAGTAATCCCCTTTCCTTCCTACCTTCCTTCCTTCCTTCCATCATGCATTCAATTAAAATGGGGAATGGAGGAGTTTGCAAAGTCATATCTTGAAAAGGCAGAACAGGAACAAAAGAGGTTTTTTCTCTCTCTCACTCATTAGTTCTGAAAAGGGAGAGATACTGTGATTGGCTTTGTAATGTCTTGTGTCCAAGTCATTTATTAAAATCTTTTATGTGCCCTGGCAGGGTTGGCTCAGTGGATTGAACACTGGCCTGTGAACCAACGGGTTGCCAGTTTGAGTCCTAGTCAGGGCACATGCCTGGGTTGTAGGCTAGGTTCCCAGGTGGGGGTGCGAGAGAGGCAACCACACATTGATGTTCCTCCACCTCTATTTTTTGCTCCCTTCCCCTCTCTCTAAAAATAAATAAATAAAACCTTTAAAAAATGTATTTTATAAGATGTACATACATTTCTTACTTCCCTTCTGAAGGTTTAGATGCCTTGAAGTCAGGACACGTGTTTTACATACTTGCTTTGTATCCTAAGAGGTGCTCACTAAATGGGTAAAATAAATAATATGTCTATGAATTTACCTTCCTGACCAAAATTAAAATTTGAACCTACAATGCTGTATAATTGATTTGATGTTGATGATATATGCATTAAAAAATGTGGCTTGTGGTTAAGATACATTACATTGACTTTTATCTGTTAAAAAATCTTATTTTTAAAGCACCTCTAAAAGAACTTAAAAAGTGAATGAAACCTTCCCAGATTAAATCCCTGGCTCACTTATTCCTAAAATACAATCCTCACTCACTTTTGTCATTTCAACAGCAAACTAAAAATTGTCCCAGGAACAAACTTGATAAATCCTGTGTGAAATAGAGAACAATGAGAGAAGAACAATGGGAAAAGAACAACAACCCCATTGACCTGGTGGATGGGGACTGAAATCTCAGCGGGGGAGTGGAGCAGGTTGGATGGGGAACAGCCCTGGGCACCGTGAACACTCACGGGCTTGGGGCCCAGTAAACCCCGGGGAGTCCCAACAGCCTCAACCAGGGTGGAAGGGCGAGCTTGGGGGAAGGGCTCAGCCCGGCTGCAGGGATCAAAGAGAAGCGGGGAAAACAGCCAGAGCAGTGTTACTCTTTGAGCAAAGATAATGGAGTCCTCTGGGGCGAAGAGAATGAACACACAGAGAGATTTAAAAACACAACAGACCCAGAGCTGACCAGATTCCCTTATTCCATACCTCAAACTCATCAGGCTTGGCCTCAATTCAAAATCACTCTATATTGAATTACAGGGTTGGAAAAAAATAAAAGGGCGTCCTGTTGAGTGTTTTTCAAACCGTGGGTTCATCTCTCTTCAGTGTACGAAATTAATTCAGAGGGTGGAGACTGGGATTCAAAAAAATGAAATAAAGTAGAAGGGAGAGTTGAAGGTATTCATAAGTACTAAGGATACTAGGGATAAACATCGTTTAATGAAAATTTTGGGGTGTGTGTGTGTGTGTATGTCTGGTACAAATAAAATGTATTTCTTATTATGGATCTCACTCAAACTGTGAAATTCAGGAAAAACTGACCTGGTCCACCCCCATGCCTCATCCCCGAGGCATACTAACATCGGCCCTAGGAAATGAGGCCTTCTGGGAATAGAGATGTCATCACCTCTCCCACTGATCCTCACAGAGGCATTCCTCCTGTACCCTACTAATGTATCCCATCCACACAAAGTCAGTTCCTTAGGAAAGCGGTCCTGGATCAGGCATCTCATTCTGAGGCAGCTAATGCTGCTTGTCAGAAACTGTGGGGAACCTTGCTTTAAAGCCCCTCATTAAGAAGAGGGAACAGAAAAAACAAATGGTAATAACATGCCTCAAACGTGAGGTGGCCACTTGGCCAGTATTCATTAGAGAGCCTATAAACTGTGGGTTCTATTTAAGGGAAGTCCGGGATGGTTTGAGGGGGAAATTAAACGGTGCGGTTCCAATGCTTCTCTTATTCCCAGCTCTTGCTCTCTTCTTGCCTGTCTCACCTTGATTTATTCCTTGAAATTTTAGTCAAATTTGGTTTATAATTTGCTTTATAATTCAAAAAAGCAGACAAGAGTGTATATAGAAAAGACCAGACAGAGAAGAAGGCAGAAACTGTATAAAAGGTTCTGGCAAAAGGTGAGGACATTCCTGGATCCACTCTAGACAACCCCCAGTGACGAGCCAGCGAATTGATTTCCAAGTCTCCTGGAGTTAAACATAAAATTCAAAGTCGACTAGGTGAAGGAAGGACCGTTAACTATAGACTTCATTATTTTCTGCCAGGCATGAAAGACAGGGAGAGAATTGTCAGGGGAAAACTCCTTCAAAGAAGTCTGAGTCAC
The DNA here is from genome assembly GCF_987537825.1 of Furipterus horrens. Classification (NCBI taxonomy): domain Eukaryota; kingdom Metazoa; phylum Chordata; class Mammalia; order Chiroptera; family Furipteridae; genus Furipterus; species Furipterus horrens. The sequence goes on from NW_028327171.1 coordinate 18,870,913, forward strand.
GTTGTGTAAGTATAAAAAAGGCCGATCTTGTCCCACCCAGACAGAAAAGAAAGCGCTGAAGGTTTTACAGTGGTGTGGCCACTATATAAACCATTTAAAGATGAGTGAACTTCTTTATCGCCCCAAGAAATCAAAGTAAACCATCGGAAACCCAAGCTGTAGGAAATCCCGCTGCTCAGATACAGTATCCAGTGTGACATTGAAACAGGGTATCACTTTCCGAGAGCCGAGGCTGCCTGGCTTAACCTCTAGCGAAACCTTTCCTTGGCGTTCAGTTCAGTTCAGTTCAGTAACAGACGTTCTCTCAACTGTGTCAGAGACATGGATTTTAGCTGTAATTATGGTCTGCTAATCCGGTGTAGCCCTCGCCAAACAGACAGAATCAGCACATTATCATTAGGGTAGCAACCCAGTTTCTCTCCCTTGCACAGGGCATTGGTCTGGGAGAGAGACTATTGAGAAGTTGGCTTGCTGGTGGCAGCTTTGCCTCTATCTAATCTTTAAGGAGCTTGGTTTCTCCAGAGGAAGAAATGTGTGCCACCCCCCCACCCCCCCATCGCATACAGCTGCTGAGGAAATAAAAAACCCTACAAGGGCGGTGTTTAAACATGTCATAACCGGGCACTGAATTGCTGTGGATGAGTTGGCACCATTCTATTGACTCTCCCAGCCACCCACCCTGGGAAACTGGCACAGAATGGGTCTTATTCTGTGTTTTTCTGTCCTTTCTTCCCAGGCTCTCCTCTCTTCTCAGTTAACCTACTCAGAAGCCTTGGGGACGTGCTGCCATGTTTTAGATGCAGAGGACAATTTCAGGTTAAATAGTTACTTTCTCCCAATTCTTCTTTTTAAAAAATATATTTTAAGAAGATTTTTTAAAATTTATTTTTAGAGAGAGGGGAAGGGAGTGAGAGGGGGAGAGAAACATCAATGTATGGTTGCTTTTTGTGTGCCCCCAACTGGGGACCTGGCCTGCAACCCAGGCCTGTGCCCTGACTGGGAATCAAACTGGTGACCCTTTGGTTCACAGGCCGGTACTCAGTCCACTGACCCACACCAACCAGGGCTTTCTCCCAATTCTTAAACAAAAAAGAATGTTTAATAGTGGGAATTTTGAGTTAGCTGAAAGCCAGTATTAGTGATAATTTTGTGCAATGAGCTCTTCTAATATTTCCTTCAGTTTATACAATAACAGCAACATTTACCTCATTTATGAGCCCCATAATGTGCCCTTCCTTCCTCCCTTCTCCCCACTCTTTCCCTCCTATTCCTCCCTCCTTCCTCCTCACCATCAACCTTTCTTCCCTCCCTTTCTTCCTTGTATCCTTCCTTCTTCCTTTTTATTAAGGATTATTTGGGGCCGACAGTTTTAGGTTCACAACAAAATTGAGAGAAAAGTACTGAGATTTCCCACATATTCCTCAATTCTACATGTGTATAGTCTCTTCCATTATCAACATCCCTCATCAGAATGGTACATTTAAAAATTAATTAATTAATTAATTAACCAAGGATGAACCTGCATTGACACATCATAATCATCTAAAATCAACAGTTTACCTTATGGTCACTTTTGTAAGTTTGGACAAATTTATAATGACATATATCTATCAATATAATAACATACCAAGTATTTTCACTGCCCTAAAGTCCTCTGTCCTCTGACTATTCATCATTTCCCCTGGCAGCTACCGATCTTTTAAATGTCTCCATTTTTGCCTTTGCAAGAGTATCATATAGTTGGAATCACAGAGTATGTAACCTTTTCAGATTGGCTTCTTTCACTTAGTAATATATATTGAAGTTTTCTCCATGTCTTTTCATAGATTGATAGCACATTTCTTTTTAGCATTGAATAATATCCCATTGTTTGGATGTACCATAGTTTATTCATTCACCTACTGAAGGACATCTTGATTGATTATAAGTTTTGGCAACTATGAAAATGATATAAACATTAGTATGCAGGTTTTTTGGGGGGACATAGGTTTCCAATCCTTTGGAAGTATCAAAGACTGTGATTGCTGGGTCATATGGGTAGAATATAACAAACTACCAAACTCTCTTCCAAAGTAGCTGTACCATTTAGCTCCCCCAACAGCAATGAATGGGAGTTCCTTTTGCTCCACATCCTTGTCAGCTTTTGGTGTTGTCAGTGTTCTGAATTTGACCTCAGGTATGTGGTGGTGTATCATTGTTTCAATTTGCATTTCCTGGACATATTATGTGGAACATCTTATGTGCCATCTGTCTATTTTCTTTGGTGAAGTGTTTGTTAAGGTCTTTGGCTCATTTTTTAATCTGGTTGTTTGTTTTCTTATATGGTTGAGTTTTAAAAATTCTTTGTATATTTTGCATAACAGTCCTTTATCAGATATGTGTTTGCAAATGTTGTCTCCTAGTCTGTAACTTATTGTTTTAATTCCCTTGAGATTGTATTTCTCAGAGCAGCAGCAGTTTATTATTATTATTTATTATTATTTTTGAAATGAAGTCCAGCTAATCAATTCTTTCTTTCATGGATTGTATCTTTGGTGTTATGTCTTAAAAGTCATCACCATATCTAAGGTCATTTAGGTGTTCTCCTATGCTATATTCTGAAAGTATAAAGCTTTTGGGAGTATATTCTCTTATGTTATACTCTGGGAGTATAAAGTTTTACATTTTTCGTTTATGTTTGTTACCAATTTTGAGTCAATTTTTGTGAAGGGTGTAAGGTTTGTGTCTAAATTCATTATTTTGCATGTGGATGTCCAGGTATTCTAGCACCATTTGTTGAAGAGATTGTCTTTGCTTCATTGTATTCCTTTGGTTATTTGCCAAAGATTAGTTGACTCTGTTTATGGGGCTTTATTTCTGGGCTCTCTGCTCTATTCCATTGATCTATTTGTGTGTTCTTTCACCAGTAACACACTGTCTTGATTACTGTGGCTTTGTAGTAATCCTTGATGTTGGGTAGTGTCTCTCCTCCAACTTTGTTCTTCCTTAATATTGGGTTCACTATTCTGGGTCTTTTGCCTCTCTGTGTAAGTGTTAGAATCAGTTTTTTGCTATCTATACAATAACTTGCTGGGATTTTGATTGGTATTGCATTGAATATATAGATCAAGTTTAGAAGAACTGATATCTTGACAATATCGAGTCTTCCTATTTATGAACATGGAATATCTCTCCATTTAGTTCTTTAATTTTGTTCATCAGTTTTGAAGTTTTTCCCATATAGATCTTATACATATTTTGTTAGATCTACGAGGTCTGTCTGGAAAAAGTCCAGTCATTGTTAATATAACAAGAATGGTTTGTGTGACATTGATGTAACCTGGCAGCCAAAGAGATTGGACTGGAATGTGCATGTGTGAACAGTGATGACTTCACTGTTCTAGCCAGTGGGGGCAATAGATGCCATTGAGTAAACATGTGTACTGTGTTGCCATTGCGTTCAAAATGACTGAGTGAGTAGAGCAACAAATCTACATCAGTTTTTGCATTGAGCTTGAATATTCCTCTGTGGAAACTATTTGGATGATTCAGAAGGTCACAACTATGGGCAAGTGGTGCTTGGCAGCTTCATCACAACATCATGCCCACTCAAGCACCATGTCTTGTGCAGCGTTTTTTGGTGAAACATCAAATCACCCAGGTGACTCAGCTCCCCTACAGCCCAGATTGGGTGCCTTGTGACGTCTGGCTTTTCCCAAAACAAAAATCACTTTTGAAAGGGAAGAGATTTCAGATCATTGATAAGATTCAGGAAATTATGATGAGGCAGCTGATGGCAATTGGGAGAACTGTGTGAGGTGCTGACTTTGAAGGGGATGAGGTGTCATTGTCCTATGTACAATGTTTCTTATATCTTGTATCTTCTTCAGTAAATGTCTCTACTTTTCATATTATGTGGCTGGATAACTTCTGGACAGACCTCGTATACCTAAGTATTTTATTTTGGGGGGTTCCTAATGTAAATGGTGTTATGTTTTTAATTTTAAATATACTTGTTCATTTTTAGTTTATAGGAAAGACACTGGCTTTTGTATACTAACCATGTATCCTGAACCACGCTTCTGTCTTGATCAGATATTTCTGAATGTTACCATGTGCTAGGCAGTTTGATGTATAATCCCTTCTCCAGAAGCTCAGAGTTTAAGGAGTAAGGTAGATAAATAAATATAAAAATTAAAACCATATGTTATTTTAAGGGATATATGAAAATGATTCTTTTCCCTGGACTTTGGTGGACTGGGAAAGACATTTTGGAGGAGTATGAAGTGAGTCTTAAAGAATGAGTCTTACACGAGTGGAAGAGCAAGGACATTGTAGAAAGAAGATAATAGAAGAAGAAATAAGATAGTTTTCCAGGAATCTATGGTGACTGAGTAGCAAGAGATGGAGCTGAAGAAGTAAATGGATTCATGCTATTTTGTTCCATGTTAAGGACATTGCTTTTTGTTCTATAGATCAATGTTTTTTTTTTTCCCCAAGTAACTAAGGAAACAGAATTTTTTTTCCAAATTAAATTTTGTTTGATACACAAATATAAAATTAGATTAAGAAGACATTTAACTAATATGCATTTATTTTATAAATTAAAACAATAAATATTCTGCCATTTGTTTGAATACAACATTGATGTCAGTGACAGTTGTGTCTTGTATTGGCTTCAGCTTTGCAATTCTGAGTTTTGTTTGTTGTAGAGTGGCAAGATAATTTTGATTCACAGAGATAAGTCGTTATGAATGGTGACTTTTAAAATGTTACTTGGGAATCTCAGGATGCTAATCTATAAAAAGAGATAGAAGAAAAGATTTGGTTTTTAGGTCTACATCAAAACGAAACTCTAGTTTGGGTGACTATGAGGATGATGGTGCCAACAACTAAAAATAAATATACCAGAGGGAAATTCCCAGGAAAAAATGAATTCAGCTTGTGACATTTTGTGTTTAAGGTGTTTTGTGTAAGAATATAGGAGCTTCCTTTAATTGTGGAAATAATTGGTTTATTCAAAATGAAATATGAAACATATTTTAGAGTTGTGTAACCTCATTATTTGCTGACCTCCTGTGTCCTCTTTTGATAAAATTTTAATGGTTTATTTAAGAAACTCTTCAGTTTGGGAAATTCAAGCAGCTGCTCAGCCTGTGTTTCAAAATTCTGCTGCTTCATCATCTCAGATTTCTTGACTTCTCTGCAGATGCATTCAGACCAATGTCATATTATATTTAGCAAAGTTAGAATAGTTCACAGGGACTTTTGTGTCCTCTGATTGCCGCACATATTTAAGGTAGGTCATGCCACCGCACTCCTCCCCCAGTGAAGTTGAATGAAAATGTACTTGTTTAATTAATGGCTTGTTATAGAGCAAAATATTCTTGATGTTTCCCTGCACTATGGCACCATCACCATCCACTTATTCATTTCCTTATTATTCATCCAGTGGAAATAGATGCTGGGTTCTTCCTTGATTTTGAAAGTAAATGATTATATTAAATTGCTAAGGCTGCTATAACAAAGAACCATAGACTGCGTGGCTTAAATAGCAGAAATTATTTCTCACAGTTCTGGAGGTTGGAAGTCCAAGATCAAGGCCTTAGATCAAGGTGAAGGTTTGCTTTGTTCTGAGGCTTCTGATCTTGGCTTGCAGATAGCTGTTGTCTTACTGCCCCTTCATATGTTTCTTTTTCTCTGTGAATGCACCTCCCTGATGTCTCTTTAAGTGTCCAAGTTTCCTCTTATAAGGACACCAGACATTATCTCCAAATATAGTCACATTCTGAAACACTGGGGGGTTAGGGCTGCAATGTGTGAATTTTGAGGGACACAATTCAACCCATAACAGTGATTAAATATTTTGCCTTGGGTTTTATAAAAAAATGCAAAACTGACCTCAATAGATTCAAGTTATCTCCATAGCATCATGACTTCTTCCATTTTCATCTATATTTTGATGGGACTCATAACCAATCTTTGCTTCTGTTATGGGAAAAAGGGAGGTAAATTTTTTTCTTCTGGAAGGTGTTATAGATAATGTAATACTTCTCAGCCTTTTTACTCTCGTAGAGAAGAGATGGTACATATGCATAACAAATGAATGTTTTACTAAGCTTGAGCTGTAGAATCTCTTATTCAAAACCTGTGTCTAAAGTCTTATCCCCCTAAGGATACTGTCTAAGCTACTTTAACAGAGATTGCAAAAATACCATGGAGGAGGAAGAGAGAAAATTTTTTTTCTCTCCTGTAAGAGCCCACAGTGAAGCAGTACAATATGGGATGGAAGCTCAGTCCACCCTCAAAATACAATCTTTATCTCTGTATAGGCATCCTTATTTTTTCTAGTGGTGATACTTTAACTGGGATCTCCAGCCCATCACAGTAGCAGCCATCTTAGATTGCTTTATAGTTCAGGCAGTGTGCCCCCGGGAAAAACACAGGTGAGGGCACTTTGGCCTGCACCACCTGGGAAATGCCAGAACCTGTGGACCCAGTGGACAGCAACAGACCACGTAGGAACACCACCGCCCCGCCCCCGTGCAGCTGATTCTCCAGGAAAGGCTGAGGTTGGTGGTCAGTGGCTACCACCAGTCCTTGCAGGCGACTGGCCCAGATAAATCCCTCCCATTGACCTGTGAAAGCAACCAAGGCTCCACTACAAGAGGAGGGTATACTCAACCCACATGAAGGGCACATTTTGAGTAGCCAGCTTGGGTGATAGGGGAAGCTGTGCCACTGGACCCTATAGGACACCTACTGCATTAAGCCATACTACCAAGACACGGAGTCAAAGCAGATCTACTTAATACATAGAAATAAGCACAGGGAGGCTGCCAAAATGAGGAGACAAAGAAACATAGCCCAAATGAAAGAACAGATCAAAAACTCCAGAAAAGAGCTAAATGAAATGGAGACAAGTAACCTGTAGGTACAGAGTTCAAAACACTAGTTATAAGGATGCTCAAGGACTTAGTGAGGTCCTCAACAGCATAAAAAAGATCCAGTCAGAAACAAAGGATACACTAGTTGAAATAAAGAACAATTTACAGGGAGACAACAGGAGAGTGGATGAAGGCAAGAATCAAATTAACAGTATGGAATGTAAGGAAGAAGAAAAAAAACAAAACAGGCAATGAGAACATCAAGAAGAAAAAAGAATCCAAAAAAAAAAAAGAGGATAATAGAAGCAGTCTCTGGGACAACTTCAAGAGGTCCAACATTCACATCATAAGGCTGCCAGGAGAAGAGGAAGAGCAAGAAATTGGTAACTTACTTGAAAAAAATAATGAAAGGAAACCTCCCTAATTTGGTGAAGGAAATAGACATACAAGACCAGGAAGTACAGAGAGTCCCAGAGAAGTTGGACCAAAAGGGGACCACTCCAAGACATATCATAATTAAAATGGGCAAAAGTTAAAGATAAAGAGAGAATCTTAAAAGCAGCAAGAGGAAAGAAGTTAGTTACTTACAGGGGAATTCCCATAAGACTCTCAGTTGATTTCTTAAAAGAAACTTTGCAGGCTAGAAGAGATTGGCAAGAAATATTCAAAGTCATGAAAAGTAGGGACCTACACCCAAGATTGCTCTATCCAGCAAAGCTATTATTTAGAATCAGAGGGCAGATAAAGAGCTTCCCAGACAAGAAAAACTAAAGGAGTTCATCACCAAACCATTATTATGTAAAATGTTAAAGGGACTTATTTAAGAAAAAGAATATCAAAACTATGAACAGTAAAATGGCAAATAATACAAATCTATCAACAATAGAATCTAAAAAACAAGCTAAGCAAACAAGGACAGAGACAGAATCATGGATACAGAGAGCATTTTGATGGTTGTCAGACGGGAGGGGGTGTATGGAGGGATGGGTGAAGAGGTGAGGGGATTAAGAAGTACAAATAGGTAGTTACAGAACAGCCATGGGGATGTAAAGTACAGTATAGGAAATAGAATAGCTGAAGTACTTATACACATGATCCATGGACATGAGCAATGGCGGGGAATTGCTTGAAGGAGGGGAGTGCTGGATGGAGAGAGTGCAAAGAGGGAAAAATCAGGACAACTGTAATAGCATAATCAATAAAATATAATTAAAAAACAGTGTAGAATTGCGAAGAGTAAAAGGTTTTAAAAAATCAATAGACATTTTGCTACATCAGAAATTCCTAAATTCTTTTGGTTCATGGTGTTATCAGGGTCTTATTAATTCTTTTCACAACACCCCTTAGCCAAAAGAAATAACTAACAATTCAATTTACTAGGTTATTAGGTTCAAGCACTCTAATATAAGTATTTACGTTTTCACCACCAAGTAGCTATTTGGAAAGCAAAAATACATACATAAAGGAATAGTAATATTTAGTTTCATTTTTGAAGAAATGCAATTAGTAACAGGATGCATGTGCCTCTTGGGCACTGTCCCCCCTGACCAACCTTGGAATGCCTGGACACTATCACTCTCATTTCCTGTCCCTCAATGATTTTCATGAGGTATTTGCTTTTTATTGCAGCAAATGTGGAAAGCCCAGCTTTGCAAAGAAAAGAATGTCACTGAAAGGAATGTAGCAGGACCTAATGAAACTGAATCGTCTCGAGGTAGTAGTGGTTTCAGACGGACGCTGCTGTGCTATCCTTGAAAATCTAAAATTTCCTGTTGGGTTTCCTGAGTTCCCTGTGGCACCTGGAGCACCCAGGCCACAATTTGGGAACTGCAGTGCTGGAAGGAAGAGAAAAAAAAAACCACACTCTATATCAGGAGCCCAACTACAATATGGTACGTAGATATGTAGTCATTTAAGTATCCCATAAGGCAGCGTTCATAATTTTTTGGTTTGTTTAGTATCTGAATCCCATTTCTGTATTTAGAAAATTTGAAGTGTATAGTTCTAGGGTGGCAGAGTTTAACTTCCATTGTAGACTCTGAACAGACATGCAGCCTAATTTCTAATCTCTCTTGAGCGAAGGCCGTGGTTCCTGGGCTCAACAATCAGACCTGTATGTCTCGGATTTTGAGTCAGAAACTATTGATTGCTGCAAAGGCTCAGAAACGTTGGGGACATCTCTCTGGCTGTGTGGTGTCAATGTGCACACTGGCAACAAAGGCAATGGTTGGGCCAGTGTCAGTGCTGGCAATGTGGATGGACTTGGCAGTGACCTTAACATGTGGTTGTGTCCTCATGAAACTGGTTCTGTGGCATGATATTGGCTGTGGGTTGGGTGGTGGAGCCTCCCTTTTATCTGCCCATTCTGAGTCTCTAGTCTTTCTCAGGATGGGGACAACCAGATAGCTTTCCAATAAATTTCTTCTTTTGTTAAAAATCAGCCCAACTTACCCTGAAAGGTGGGACAAATAAAAATAAGTATGACCAAAGATTTCCAAAACCAAAAGAGAGGCAAGATTTTAGAGCGTATATTGCACTGACTTCTCCGGATAGAACAAGGGTCTGAGAAAGTGTGGAGACGTGCTTTCTGAAAGCTCTGGGAGGTAGAAAACGTTAGAGAACCAGTCCTTGAAGCTGAAAGAGCTATTTAAGAAGGTTTAGAGTATGGACAGATTTGAGAGTGGGGGAAGACTTAGACATTTAGCACAGACTGTATCAAGCGTTAGTAGGTGAATTTCAAAATGACACACTTGTACCAAGTAGGAAGTTTGTAAAGTACACGTTGTTAGAGATTATACTGAGAAAATCCACAAACCCCTGGGAAAGTTAAGATGGTTCACTAAAGGGGAGCTGGCCAGGACAGCAATACATGGAAATCATGTCTGTGATAAATGTTAGGTTGATGAGAGCATGAATTTTAGGTAAAATGATCTAAGTAGGTGAAATAAGGATGGATAAGATATATGTGGATGATGGATGTTTTTGGCAAACTGAGAAGTCATTATATTTAAATAGTGGGGCAAGAGTAGGTTTACAGTTGTTCACATGGAAAATAATACAATAATTAATTAATAAATAATACAAGAATAAAGTCTGTGTTTTGTGTACTCACAACTCTAAACTTACTTCTGCTCCTCACTGTGCATTTGTCGCTAGCTGACACTTCATAAGGCCAAATCTAGAGCGGTGTGTTAGAAAGCTTGATACCTAGCTTTGAAACCAAGGGAAAGGAAAGCAGAGTCTACCTGCATCTACTTAAGAAGCAGGTGAAATGCTTGAAACTCAGGTGGGCCTGTGTGAAAGATAAAAGAAACAGTATCAGGAAATGGAATCCTAGAAGTAAGTATGTTTGTTGCTGAAGAAAAAGTTGCAATAGAAAAAATTGTTCTGCTGTTTTGAAGTAACACAGGATCCTCAAGATGAAGAAGCAGGCGTGGAGTAACACCCACCAGAAGACATGAATTTTTTCTTGCTTCAATGGACTAGAATAGGATATGCATTTGTAAACTCCATAAAATAAACTGAGTCCATATTTTTGAAATTTGCAAGTTGTTTGGCTCCCATGAGATGAAGCAATTTCAGATGTGACTCATTTTATCCCTTGATAAGTGAAATCATGATGCCATGTCCTCATGCCTTTGTCAGGTACACACAGGCTTGTGGGAAGTCCATGCTCTTAGGAAAGCTATGTGGTGGGTGTATTTGGGACAAAATCCTCTCACATATTAGGCAACATTATAATTCATATTACTTATTCAAAAATAATTGCTGATCATAGCAGTGCTATTAAAGGCGTTTGTGTATCTTGAATGTGAAATCATTTCTCAAACTCAGTTTCAAAACAATTGCCCAAGTTGTTTTAATTATGGTTTAGTGTTCTAACCTATTCACCCATCTTGTTGACCTATATGCTCTGTGTAAACTGTCCTATCTGTTATTTTAAAACAAGTACTTGTACACAAAGTCTCTCTATCATGAAAAGAAAGTAGTTCCATCCTTATCATACTATTAGGGGAATGTAATGCTTTTATACTCTTGAGATTATGAGACATGTGGCTTTAGGTTGTGAGTTTGGATCAAGATTTAATATTGGGATTCATTTTTCCTTCCAGAACGGTCAGAGACAGAGAGGGAAAGCAGCAGACTAGGAAAGAGCCCCTGGAAGGTAAAAGAAGTTATCTGATTGAAAGTGTATGCTGATGCCATCAGTCACCCCATGCACACGAGTCATCCTCTGGGCAGTTGGCACAAAATATTTCAGAGAATCATCCTTATACACTTAGCATATGGATGTGGGCAGAACCTTCACCTCTGATAACAACCTGCATTTTTATTTTATTTTATTTTTAAAAATACTTTGTTCATTTGTTTTTAGAGAGAGGGGAAGGGAAGGGGAAAGATAGGGAGAGAAACATCAATGTTTGGTTGCCTCTCACGTGGCCCCAACCGGGGACCTGGCCCACAACCCAGGCATGTGTCCTGACTGGGAATTGAACCGGCAACCTTTTGGTTCACAGGCCAGCACTCAATCCACTGAGCCACGCCAGCCAGGGCACAGCCTACATTTTTAATATTACATCCTACAATTTCCTCCCACTACCACCCTGTGGAGTACCTCATGATTCTCTTTCCACGTCAGGACTTTTTAAGACTTCGTCCTTTTCTCCTGTTCCTGTTTCTTTGACAAAATCTTTAGTCTTTGTCCTCTTTAGTATGGATTTATTCTGTCATTTGTGTCCTCGACAGTGCTTGGTTCATAAATCTGTAAAAATATAGAGTCTGTGGTCACTATACTACTTCTGTTTTTTATTTTCACCACATGAGCAGAGTCTGTTGCTTAGACATCTTTGTTCCTGCCACACTGCAGGGATACTCAAAATGCTCTCAAATCTCAAATGGCTTCCTATACATCACTGTACATTTGATCGAACTTACTGTCCAGAACGCTTTAAGAGTGAATGCATGTCTGTCTTGATTTTTCAGTCGTATAGTGATGTGTTGTGTGAGACGGCCACTTAAATTCACTGGGCATTTTGTTTCCTCTATTAAAAGTTGCATTTTCCCAGCTGATGTCTAAGAGGCCTTTCCGTCTCCTGTCCTTAGTCTGTAGTTCAGCTCTTTCAGTGTAACCTTGGGCACGTTATATAATCTCTTTGTTACATGAAGAAAATACTTCTAAATCCCAAAGGTGGTTGTGAGGATTACATGAGATAAGATCTGGAATGAACTTAGATTGGTTCAGTAAACATATGTTTAGTGAGCACCTGCCTACGGGCCAGGCATTGTGCTAGGTATTGGGGCTGTAGACATGACTGGGACACTGTCTTGACACTGGGGAAGTTATGATCCTCAGGCCTTGCCTGGAACATAATACGGACTCAGCAACTGTTCATTCTCTCTCCTTTCTCTGCCTGGCCTATCAGTTATTTAACCCTGGGATTTGGAATGGAATGAGGAGAGAGCTTTATATTTTATATTGTTTTTCACATGATATTAAAATACAGTGGTGAACCTTACTTCAAGGCCTGAAGCTCAAGTTCATGTCATTCTTTAATAGTGAAAGGGATGACATAATTTGGAAGTAACGAGGTCAGACAAGAACAGCCCTAGATCAGATGGGAGTTGTGTGCTTCAGAAGAAGAATGTTGTGGGAGTAACTGGTCCAACATTCTCTCAGCCTGGGAACAGCATTTAAGATGTCCTTATCTTATAAAGAAAAAAATAATTTCTGGTTTATTAGCAGAGAAACAAAGTAAACACAGTGGTTAATTTTCCTAATGGAGTGATTTTATATATACATGCAATAGAACAATTGCTTAAGAAGATTATGCTGTTTTTCCAAACAAGCCACCCAGTGGGTTCGGCCTCCAGGAAACCTGCCTACACCTTTTGAAGATTTGTACTGGCCCTTCAGCTTTGACACTTGCATCCTGCCCGCTTCACTTCACCTCATTTAGTGCCATGTCTCTGTGTCAATCATTTATATACATCGAAGTTGGGGTCACACACTGGACTATTTGCTGAAAGTGAATAATCTGACAATTTTTTCACAACAATGTACTTAACTACTTATAATTTTTAAAATACCAAGATGAGAAAGTCAGAAAATGCTGGGCTTTTTAAACAAGATTTTAGTTGTTTTTTAGAGAGGAAGGGAGGGAGAGAGGAAGAGAAATATCAATATGTGAGGAAATCATCCATCAGTTGAGTCTCTTATGCCCCCAACCGGGGATCTGGCCTGCAACCCAGGCATGTGTCATGACTGGGAATGTAACCAGTGACCTTTTGGTTTGCAGGCCAGAACTCAACCCACTGAGCCACACCAGCCAGGACTGGACTTTTTTTTTTTTTTTTTAAAGCATCAACTACTTATCTGTTGTTGTGGAGTTTGGCTGAGTGCATTCATATAGTGAGTTATAAAAATAAGGAGTGATAGACAATGAACTATCAAAGTAAGGGAAAGAATTCTCAGTAGAGGAAAAAGAATCTTCAAAAGCATTGAAGTAAAAGGAGTGTTCAGGGTGTCAAGAGTGTATTTCGATTTCAAGGTGGGCAATGGTGCTGGCATGATTGGTATGCCTGCATGTAAATTGTCCTTTCCTAGTTCCCAGGAGCTGTGACAGTGTTCTCTGTGTGGGAGCCCCTGAAGTGTTTTAGGGAGGATAATGAAAGTCCTGTTTTTGTATTAGCATATGGTCAGTCTGCCACTTGCGTCGATGCCTACAAGGCCTCTGAGAGTGCTACGGGGGTCGGCGAGGACTTCCAGAGTTCCAGGTCCAGGTACCTTTCATGGTCTCCAGCTTCAGCATATAGGACGTAGAGGCCTAACTCTGGAGCAATGCGGGCATTTAGGATGTGTAGCTGGAGGAGACTCTGCGGACTTGGTGGAAAAGCATAAGGACTGTCCTGGAGCCTTGGCAAGGGATGCTGCAGTTGTACAGACAGACGAACTGTGTACGGACAGACGAAATGTGCTTGCAGCACTTTTCTCCATTTGCCGCAGGAGGATTCTGTCTCCTTGCAAACAGCATGCACTGAGTAGCATGTCAGATGACACCAGCGCAAACTTGATTCTTTAACAGAAAGCCCGAACTTTTAGTCTCCCATCCTTAGTCTGTAATTCAGGTTTCTTCGGAGAATTGAAGTCATTATTTGTTACCCATTCTAGACCTACCATATTAAAGGAAGAAGCAGAGGAAGTCTCTCAGGTACATGTGAGCAATGGCAGCATCCCAACACCTGCTCCCATTCTATTGAGAAGCAAGAACGTCGTATGGAAAGTTGACCTCAGCTCAAGAGTTGGGCACGTGTTGCCTAAAAGAAATGCTGTTTTCTTGATGGCGATTAGAAGTGTATCTCTGAAACTGGTGCAGAATGATACTAAGTGTCAACTGTGGTTGAAAAATCAATTTAAAATTAAAGTTTGGTCACAGGTAGTTAAGGGAAAAATAAAGGTCGGTTGGCAGACAGTTTGCCTGGGGCTCTCCCCAGGCAGCTGACTACTAACTTTCAACAGCTCGGCTAATTCCCTTGCCATCAGCTGGTGAAGGCGGGGTCCTCATAGATGCCCTGCCCTGGGTAAAGTGCATCTCAGGAAAGGGCTGCTATTGAATCTTCCAGGACCAAGCCTGCATGTGCTGTTCTCCATGAGAACGCACCCAGCAAAAACTGGAACCAAGAGGCTGTAAACGTAGGGATGACACGGGGACCTGACTAGTCGTTGGGAAAAACTCTAGAACTGGCCAAACTATAGAGTCAAGAATAACCACGGAAAAGTCTGCCTCCACTAAGTGCTTTCTCCTTTGACGCAGAAGCAGGAATTGGAAAGGCGGGGAAGAGCCAGCAAGGCTGAAGATAAGCGTATGTGAGGTGAGTTACGTTGGTGGCTTCTGTTCTCTAAGTGGCGCAGGAAGCCAGGACAGCCGCTAAGAATGAGGGAGGGAGGAAGCGGGTAGGTGCTGTGCTGTAGATACTGTCCCTGCTGCTGTAGCTGAGGACAGATTCTAACTGTCCCGTTTTCTTTGTGTTACTTCTTCAGAATTCAACGTCCGGAGCAACAGCATCGGATGGGGGAAGTGGAGCCACTTGCTTGTTCTGTGACTGCAGGCAGGGTAGGGCTGAAGATGATGGCAAGGAGGCAACACTCTGTTTACGGCATGCTCTATCCGCGGTGGGAGGCAGGATGCTCCCGTCCTGGCTACCCTGTGCCCGTCCTTACTGTACTTACAGTTATGAGAAAGACTGTTCCGCTTAATGTAATACCTGAGAAGTGAACTCATCCTCTTCCTGATGACAAAAGAATCCTGATTCGCTTCACTTGGTTCCAGATTCAGTGGTTCAATGTTTCCCTTTATGAACCTGGACAGGGAAATGCTGCCATTATTTATAACATATAACAACCTTTGAAAATCGTAGGGCTTCCATTGCCTCTACAAATGAGCTTCAGGGATTTAGAACCTTTGCAGTAAATAAAGCAGCAGCGTATTTATTTCTTAATATGATAATGTACCTCTGACCTCATTTCCAACTAATTTTCCTCTTTGTATTTTTACCCAGCTTTTTGCCTATAGAAAAAAAGGCACAGTTGAAAATTCAATGTTGAGGTAAAAACATTTTTAAAAAATTAGCCCTGGCTGGCGTGGCTCGGTGGATTGAGCAGCAGCCTGTGAACTGAAAGGTTGCCGGTTCGATTCCCAGCCAGGGCACATGCCTGGCTTTTGGGCCAGGTTGTCAGTTTGAGGTGTGCGAGAGGCAACCGTATATTGATGTTTCTCTCCCTCCCTTTCTCCCTCCCTTCCCTCCCCTCTCTCTGAAAATAAATAAAATATTTAAAAATAAGTTAAATCATGGTATAACCTGAGGATTAGTAAGCTTCTGTGAATATAAATACAAAGTTTCAGATCACCAAAACACACCAGTTCTCCCTGTTTTTTCCTCTATGGACTTGTTTTATGTGTTGACATTTTCTAATCTACTCTTAAGTGTGATCCTTACATAGCACAATTGTGGTATGACAAACACGAGAGGCTAAAATGTTTCAGAGAAACTTTCTAAATGGTCAGAGTGAATGCTTGCCTTTCCCCCTGTGCTTCCAACACGGGGGCTGGCAAGCCCCGGACACATCGTTAGAACTAGTGATTTTCTCTGTGCTGTCCTCATCATTAAATCACAGGGGCTTTGGGTTGGTTGCTTGTTTATTTCCTGTCACAGTCTGGCAAGCTGAAGTTAAATGCCTATAATTTAGACTCACATTTCTCTAGACTGCTCAGACTCTATCTAGACCAGGACACCAGTAAAGGTTTACACAACCCACTTTTTGGAATTTTCTCTATCACCTTGGTTATCAGTGTTGAAAGCCAAAGGCAAATGCTCTTAACAGAAGTGCTCAACAGGCTTCTTGGGGCTTTAGGAATAGAAATGGCTTTGTTTATGAGCCGTTATTCTTAGAGATCAGAGTGGTCATGCAATCTTTTTTCCCTCGTCTTTAATGTAGAATAACACTGCTCCATACCATTTCATAATATTCAAGGACTTACTGATTACAACGATTATAAAACTTTATTAGTGTATCAGTAATTCATATTAACATCATAAGTTAATAATTCTGCAGTTCAGATTGTTTTGTGTCTTACTTGTTTGCATTGCTGTGTTGGAGTTCTCACGATTTACATCCCCTTTAGTGATGCAGCAGCCCTGGAAACTGCTGCTCAGACGTCCCGCTGTGCTGTGTGGGGTGCGTGGGGAGCCCCAGCTTCCGGCCTCTCAATCTGTCTTTGCCTCTTCAGCAGGGACACACTTCCCACAGGCTGCTTTCAGCTACTTACTGTGGCAGGCACACGAAGGGGAGTAGATTCTTGCAAAGAGCAGGTTTCCTCGACAGAGCACCTTTGGTTTGGGGATGCCCCAAAGGCCTGGATGAAGCACCTTAGAATGGTTCTGCAGTCCGAGTCTCTACCTGTCCATTCCTTCTTCACTTCCTCTCGCCTTCACGCAGTCAGATCTGCATCGAGGTCTGACCGCTTGACTCACCTCCTCTCCCCACTTCCATTTTCCCTCTAACACGTGTTTTAAACACATCCCTTGCGTGTTTAATCCCATATCGCTATCTACTTATTTTAGAATGTCTTTCAAATTGTTTTACCACTTATAGTTTCCAAAGTTCCCATCTCTAAAGGTTTTTGGATTGTTTTATTTCATATCTTTTTAAAATTTATTTTTTATTATAGTTGGCATACAGTATTATATTAATTTCATGCATATAACATAGGCATTCAACATCAAAGTGACCACTTCTTCTGTTTGCTGCATCTGCTAATTCTCTTCATGGTGGTTCATTCTTCCTGCATAGTGTGATTTTTTTATGGAGACCTACTTGCAGTAAAAACGGTCGAGGGGCTCTGTGATTCTTAGGTTATGAATGTAAAGTATCAGTTTTGAGTTTTCTTGTGAATGAACTCGAGCTCAAGTCCACTGGTCTGCATGGGTTATAATATTAATTTTATGGCTTGTGCATTTTGCATTAAACAAATGGTTTAAATTTGTACTTGTATGGCAAGATTTTTCCTTTTACTTTAGTTAGGTAGATGATTTTTCTAGATTTATTTTTGTTTGAACTACGAAGTTCTTTGTGTTTCTGTTATTTGGGGGCTCACTCCCAGCTCCTCTACTCTAGACCCCTGAAGCCACACCTTTATTCTCTCCTAGATTCCAAGGGCAGTTTTTATTTTTGCTTCTGGAAAGAAAATACTTTTCTTCTTTAGAGCAGAGCTATTAAAACAAATTAATTTTATTTTGTCCACCATTTCTATGTGTTTGTATTCATGCTTGTTCTCGTACATGTCAGATCAGTCTATCATGTCTCTGTGTATCTGGGTAGGATTGTGTAGCATTGATTATTATCTGCTGAGTAATTGCTACACACTCAGTGTACATTCAATATTGCGCGTACTCCTTCTATCAGCTTCATTTAACCTTTTAAATTACCTGTCTTATCCTATCTCCCTTGAGTAGTTTCTAAACTCCTTGGGTGAAGGTACAATGTTTTATTCTTTATGTATTCTGTCTCATCAAAAAGATCTACTCTAATAAATGTTCAATGAATGTTTTAAAGATTCACTTTTAAACTGTATAAAACAAAAAGAATTTGTGAGGTGACTCCATGGGAAGTTTTAAAAATGTGCATTAACTATTGAAAAATGCTATCTCTTGCCAAAACAGGATTCTGGCTTTGGAATGAAAGTGAGGAGGTTTTATTTGTACTTTGTGAGGGTTGAGAATGTATTAAAGAATATCTTATTAATGTGAATCATGCCATTAAGGTCACATGAGCAACAAGGTTATGTCTATACTCTGTTTTGCATTGTCTTAAAGTAAATTAAAACAAAAAATCTAGTCATTGCTATAGCTATCAGTCAAGCAGGTAAAACCAGACTGTACCGTGTCTTAGCTGCACTCTGAAGCTGTCCTTTCTGTATTTGCTTCTCTGTCATAACCTTGGGGAGATGCCTGTGGGAACATTTTTAGCCATTTTGCTGCATGGGCAACCCCAAAAGGGAGAAATGTTAAATTTCAATGGGACGACCTTGACCAGTGGAGGCTGGAAGAGTAGAGGAATCATCTCCTCTTTCATCCCTTGGGTGAGCTACTCTGAATCACATTCTACACAGTTTCTCAGAGGCTAGCAGGATCAAGGCCCAGTTGCTCACAGCAAAGACCAGTTTGATGCAATAGTAGTTTCCCCTTTATCCATGGTTTGCTTTCCATGCTTTTAGTTACCCGAGTCAATCGCCATCTGAAAATATTAAAGAGAAAATTCTGTAACCAAAAAATTCATAAATTTTCATTGGCCGCTGTTCTGCGTAGTGTGATGAAATCTCGCACCATTTGGATGTGTCTCACCCAACTGAAATCATGTGGATTCAACTGATAATTGAATCAATATTTTGGTATCCAGGGTGTATAGACCAGATGGCTAGCTAACAAGTCCTGCAGAATTCTCCTTGAAATAAACTCATTCTCCCTTGACTGATAAACCAATATGTGACAAAAAGACATTCAGGAGTTGAAGCCAAAGGGGATAAAATGTTCCGTAGGGGCTTTAATTCTAGAAGTTTTTTCTGTCTTCACTGAATTTCTTAAAGTGCATATCTCCATAAGCTGGGGAAGTTTTAGTGTGTCGCTTTCTTTTCTTTTTTTAAAAATTATTATTATTTTATGTTTAGCACAGTCTTAACATTACTATTTCTGATTGTTTTTCTGCTACAGTTGTCCCATTTTTCCTCCATCGCCCCCCCCCCCCAGCTCTCCCCTTCTCCCACAGTCATTCCCCACCCCGTTGTCAATGTCCACGGGTCATTTATACATGTTCTTTGACTAGACCGTTCCCCTACTTACCCCCCCTCCTTTCCCTCCCCTCTCCCCACTGATAACTATTATTCTGCTCCTTGTTCTATTTAGTTCTTTTGTTTATGTTGTTCCTTTGTCTCCTGTATTAGGTGATATCATATGGTATTTTTCTTTCTTTGCCTGGCTTATTTCACTAAGCATAATTCTCTCTAGTTCCATCCATGTTGTTGCAAATGGCAGGAGTTCTTTCTTTCTACTGCATAGTATTCCATTGTGTAAATGTACCACAATTTTTTAATCCACTCATCTACAGATGGGCACTTAGGCTGTTCCCAGCACTTGGCTATTGTAAACAGTGCTGCTATGAACATAGGGGTGCATAAGTTCTTTTGAATTGGTGTTTCAGGATTCTTCAGGTATACATAATCCTACCAGTGGAACCGTAGGTTCAAAAGGCAGTTCTATTTTTAGTTTTTTGAGGAAATTCCATACTGTTTTCCATAGTGGCTGCCCCAGTCTGCATTCCCACCAACACTGCACTAGGGTTCCTTTTTCTCCACATCCTCGTCAGCACTTGTTGTTTGTTGATTTGTTGATGATGGCCATTCTGACAGGTGTAAAGTGGTATCTCATTGTGGTTTTTATTTGCATCTCTCTGATGGCTAGTGATGTTGAGCATTTTTTCATGTGTCTATGGACCCCTCTGTGTATCTTCCTTGGAGAAGTGTTTGTTCCAGTCCTTTGCCCATTTTTTAATTGGGCTGTCTGTCTTCTTGGTGTTGAGATGTGTAAGTTCTTTATATATTTTGGAGATCAATCCCTTGTCTGAGATGTCACTGGCAAATACGTTTTCCCATATGGTTGGTTCCTGTTTCATCTTGCTGATGTTTTCTTTTGCTGAGCAGAAACTCTATAATTTTATGTAGTCCCATTTGTTTTTTCTTTCCTTTATTTCCCTTGCCTTAGGAGATGTATCAGTGAAAATATTGCTATGTAGAATATCTAAAATTTTCCTGCCTATGTTTTCCTCTAGGACTTTTATGGTGTCATGGCTTACATTTAAGTCTTTGATCCATCTTGAGTTTATCCTGGTGTGTGGTGTAAGTTGGTGGTCTAGTTTCATTTTTTTGCATTTCCCTGTCCAGTTCTCCCAGCACCATTTTTTGAAGAGGCTCTTCTCACTCCATTTTATGATCCTCCCCTCTTTGTTGAATATTAGTTGATCATATAGACCTGGGTTTATTTCTGGGCTCTCTATTCTGTTCCATTGATCTATATGTCTGTTTTTATGCCAGTACCAGACTGTCTTGATCACAGCGGCTTTGTAGTACAGTTTGATGTCAGGTATTGTGATTCCTCCTTACTGTGTTCTTCTGTCTCAAGATTGCTTTGGCTATTCAGGGTCTTTTTTGGTTCCATATAAATTTTTGAGGTATTCTTTCTAGGTCTGTGAAATATGTCACTGGTATTTTAATAGGGACTGCGTTGAATCTGTAAATTGTTTTGTGTAGTACGGACATTTTAATGATGTTGATTCTTCCCAACCATGAACATGGTATTTGCTTCCATTGTTTGTATCTTCCTTAATTTTCTTCTTCAGTGTTATGTAGTTTTCTGAGTACATATCTTTTATCTCTTTGGTTAAGTTTACTCCTAGGTACTTTATTTTTCTTGTTGCTATAGTAAATGGTATTTTTTTTTTTTTTAGTTTCTATCTCTGATATTTTTTTCTTTTCTTTGAATACGCTTTATTGATTATGCTGTTACAGTTGTCCCAATTTCTTTTCCCTTTGTTCCACTCCATCCAGTAACCCCCTCCCCCCCAGACGACGCCCCCCTTAGTCCTTGCCCATTGGTTGTACATATAGTTCTTTTCAACATCTTCCTATCTACTCCACTCCCTCCTACTATGCTTCTTAGTTCCTGTATCATTTCCCTCCCTTTCCCCCCTTCCCCCTCCCTGTTAACTCCCCCCCCGAAATGTTCCCCATACCTGTAATTCTTTTCCCACTCTCATGGCCTACTTAGTTTGCCTTTGTTTTGATTCCCTAGCTTCTGTTGTTGGTTGTTGTAATACAGTTTTCATTTTAATGTTCATAGTTTTGATCCTCTTTCTCCTAAACAAGTCCCTTTAACATTTCATATAACAGTGGTTTGGATCTGATGAACTCCTTCAGTTTTACTTTGTACTAGAAGCACTTCCTCTGCCCTTCTATTCTGAATGACAGCTTCGCTGGATAGAGTAACCATGGCTGTAGGTTTTTGATTTTCATTACTTTGAATATTTCTTGCCAGTCCCTTCTTGCCTGCAGAGTCTCCTTTAAGAAATCAGCTGATAGTGTAATTGGGACCCCTTTGCACATAATTCTCTTCTTCTCTCTTGCTGCTTTTAAGATTCTCTCTTTATCCTTAATTTTTGACATTTTGATTATAATGTGTCTTGGTGTGGTTCTCCCTGGGTCCAGTTTATTTGGAACTCTCTGTGCTTCCTGGACCTGTAAGTCTATTTCCTTCCCCAAGTTAGGGAAGTTCTGCTTCATTATTTTTTTACATAATTTTTCAATTTCTAGTTCTTACTCTTCACCTTCTGGCACCTCTATGATTTGGATGTTGTTCCGCTTATAGCTGTCCTATAGATTTCTGAGCCTCTCCTCATTTTCTTCACTTTTTGTGTTCTCTTTCTGCAGTGGTTGACTGTTTGTTCCTTCCTGTGTCCCAATTTGTTGATTTGATCCCTGATTTTCTTTCCCTCACTACTAGTTTCATATGTGCTTTTATTCATTTCAGCAGGGCTAGCCTACATTCCTTCCTCGTCTTGTTTAAGAGCTGCTGTTAGGTCTGTAATCATTCATATAACCAAAGCTCTGAACTGTGCCTCAGAAAGATTTCCTATCTGCTGATTTGTTAGATTAGATATTTGCTGTCTGGTCAGCTGCGTGATTGGGATCTCTATCATGATCTGTGCCATCCTGACAGTTTTGTGTTTACCTTTGCTTCCTGCGCGGGGCTATCACACCTCCTACGCTATTGGAGGTGGAGCCCCATGCACTATCAGGGTGACCCTTCTCAGCACACTGTGGCGCTTTGTGTGGGGGCGGGGGTCCAAGATGGATTCCTGCTGTTCTCTCTCTGCTGAGAGACCGGGAGCCTCCTCCTCCATTCCCACGCCCTCTAGGCCTCACAGTTCGATGCAATGGGGGTCTGCCTTCCCTGGCATTGGAATCACAAGCTGACGGGTCTTGACTTCAGATGGGAGTGCTCCCAGGCGTTTCTTGCCTCCCCTTAAATATGGGTGTCTGTGCTTACTGCAGTCCTGCCACCCATCGCTGCAGCTACCACCGCCAGCACAGCTTGACTTCTCCACCCTGGCTTTGCCCTTCTTACCTGTCCAGATGAACACCACTTGTTTATAACTCCATATGTTGGACTTTCATGTAGCTTTATTTTCTGGAACTTCTGGTTATTTCTGGTTTTGTGGTAGTTGTATTCCTTCTTAGTTGTGGAGGGAGACGGAGCGTGTCAGCCTAGGCCTCCATCTTGACCAGAAGTCCACCCGTAATAACTTCTTGAGTTAGTCATATCATGTCCATTATATATAAAGAAAGTGAATTTTGAAGGTTAAGTGGCTTTATCAAGATCATACAATGGGTACATAGTAGCTCTGGAATTAAAAAAATATATATTTTAGTTATTTTTAGAGAGAGGGCAAGGGAGAGAGAAAGAGAGGGAGAGGAACATGTGTGAAAGAAATATCAGTTGGTTGCCTCTCACATGCTCCCAACCGGGGACCTGGCCTGTAACCCAGACATGTGTTCTGACTGGGAATCAAACTTGCGACCTTCTAGTTTGCAGGTTGGCGCTCAGTCCACTGAACCACGCCAGCTAGGGCAAGCTCTGGAATTTTAATTGGGATATGAAGGGCTCTAATGCCTTCACCCATTTTGCTAGCACCCTGAAAACAGATTTCTCATGTTCTGCCCTATGCCTGTCTCAACTGACATGTTTCTATCAATCATGTGACAGGGTTAAGTTCCATTTCTCATCGTTTTCCCCAAGGGTCTGAATAATGCTGCTCTCTTCAAGGAACTGCTAACATGTGTAGTTTAAGCAACGTGCAAAACAACTGTTGAGAATACAGTAAACCCTCCCCCAAGGCCTCTCTTACGCATGGTTCATTTTCTGGGCTAATCAGACCTAGAGGTGGCCCCACAGGGTCAAACAATGAAATGCTGCTAACTCCAGTGCTTCATGAAGCAATGAGAAAGATTGAACAGAAAATAGGCATTTTATGGTAAATCAGTTTCATTTATGAGATTTCATCAAACAGTGTCTGAGGAGCCATGACAAGCTGGAAAACTCGACGGACAATTGATTCCGTTGGCTACTGTTATATTCTCCTTCCTTCTGACACAGCTTGTTTGTCTCTTAAATAGCAGAATGATAGATCCTCAGGATTAAATGTCGGGAGAAATAATTTCATGTGTAGGTTGCATAGCAACTTTCCGGGTTTTAGTAAAGCATCTTTGAAGTTTCTACGTTCAGAGAGAAATCTAAGAGCAGGTCAAAGGAGGGAAACAAGAGTCTGATTTTAATTTCTAGAGTTAGCAAAACAGTGTCAGACCATTTTCTTATTTTCTATTTGAGTTCTTAAAACACCCAGCCTCTCTTTCTCCACTTACCCCCTGAAAGTGTCTCACCTAAATGGGAAGCATGACTATTGTTGAGAGTTCCTTAAAATAAATGTAAGGCCCATTAGCTAATTCCTAAATAGCAGAACAACACAGCCCACAAAAAGATAGTTTTCACATACACTTGAATACGCAAACTAAATATAATGTTCATACACACTTGCCTACCTAAACTAAAGCAGAATGTGTATGGATAGAAATAGGATCCAGCACTAATTAGCTGTACTATGTTGGAGAAGACTCTTGACATCTATGAACAGTTTCTACATCCAACAATTAGGGTTATCCCTTAAGAATCTCTAAAGCTTTTCCAGGTCCTAAAATTTTCATGTATTCTATTCTACACGAGGACAAAATTGTATTATAGATGCTATCCAAGGAGAAAAAATGAGGAATTCCTGATTATAATTTTCTACTAATTTATGCCATCATTTTTATCCCTCTTTCCCCCCCATATCTCTTATGTGGTTTATGGTTGTTTATGGTTTTTCTTTACTGTCTTCCCTTCTAACTTTTCTGAAAAGGGATACCAATTGGTTATCTCTAAGCAATCTTCCTTAAGAGGCCATTTCCCAAGAAGGCAATCCAGCTGGCCCTGGCTAGTCTTTCATTTGACAATGCCACTGGAAAAATAATCTTTGCCCATGATTTAACTGAAGTCCAGACTCAGGAATGAGAGGGCAGAACCAGGGGTTGATCTGATTTTCTAAATCCTTTAATGCCCATTGAGTGCAAACTCACAAGGCGGTCTGTATGGGAAGCTGGGGTGCTTGGTGGTGGCAAATGTAGCTCAGCCCCAGAGTGGAAAACCACTGGGAGCGTGGTGGCATGCAGGACCCACTCCACACACTGGTTTTCCCGTGGGGAACCAGGCCTGTATTTATATAATAGTTAAAAAGCTTGCTTTCTGCTAAAGGACCCCCTCATGCTGGGCTGAGAACAACAGATGTTCAGCGTGTAACCTTGAACCAGTCTCTTAGAGCCTATTCTGGGCCAATTTCTAAGAACAGGATGTGGCTAGACAAGTTATCCTTATCGTCCATGCATGTGTAACATTCTTTTCTCTAATATGTAAAATTAATAATCATATAAGGCAATGATTAGCACTATGATTTACAATTTTCTTGGATGTAATCCACCTAAAAAATCAATAAAAGTCTGTTAAGGCAGGGGCAAACTGCGCTTTCTCCTCTAGAAAGTGGCCAGGTCTGTCCCCTCTTCTCCACAGGATTCTTGCAGTCACTATGTATTTATTCCCTCATCCACAATGCCGTGGACTCTGCTAGTGAGAGGTCCATGACAGGTCTGTCATAGGCTAATATTTTTCATTCTTCCTGCATCCCAAATAGAGGAAAAAGAGGTTGTAATATGGTCCTGTAAAAGGAAAAGTAACCATGATGCCTACCACACTCTTCCCTCATGTCCTAAGAAATAAGAGAAAAGGGAGCTCTAATATTTGTTGAGTGTCCTCCTTAAGTAACATGCTTCCTATGGTAGACCATAGTAAAGGAAACCTTAGTGTCTTTATTATACAGATAAAGAGACTGAGGTTCAGAGTGGTTAAATCTCTCAAAAATTACGCAGTTAGATACTCATGGAGTAAGAATTCGGTCCTCGGTGCGGCTCTTTTCCCAGTCCTCCTGCGCCTGGTTCCACTGTGCCAGTAGAAGCAGGGGTGGCTCTCTCAAGAGCCCACAGCCATAGCAATTGTTGACATTAAGTTAGGTTATTTCTCTAGTTTTCAGTTCAATGATTTAAGTAGAATTAATAAGTGTTTTATAATGGAATCTGATAAAAAATAGTACTATGGACACTCACTAAGATTTGGTGCCAATTGAGCTTCTTTTTACCTATCATTTTTTTCATGGCTTTATAAGTAAATGCGCTCAGGGAAGGTGAGAAAATACGTCCCTATAGCAGAGAGTTTTGGGATCTGAGTGATAGAGATCTACCAGGAAGCAGGCTCTGATAATAACCTTGCTACAGAGCTTTGCACACAACGTATCATTGTTGGAAATTTAAAAACAACCTTTTCCCGAACTCCTGAGGAGGGTAAGTGGATGAGAAATTGTCATCTATACCATATTTTCTTTAGTTCCAATCAGAACATGTTGGCTAAGATTTCTGAAAATCAAATTGCAACCGGGCAGTTGGTGTCTTCATAAAAGCCATATATATGTTAGGGTAAAATAAAAGCAACCACAAGAACATAACAAACAAGAAAGGGTGAGGGTAGATACAGTTTCCCCACCTTTATTTTCACAATTTTCTTTACCAGACTGCTCAGTAATATCTCTTGATAATGGAAAACTCAGCTAATGAGAAACCCACTGTTCATGTATTTGAAAGCAAATACCTCTGCCTAACTCATTTCTGAGTAAATATTTCCGAGGCATGTCACCACCTCAGTTTGCCCTCATTTCCCTATTTCTGTAAATATTGGGTTGGTCAAAAGTCTGTTTAGTTTTCTCATAAACTAAAAGACGTAGTTTTCATTTTCACCAGCTGGTCTACCTGACCGTGGAGCATTGTCCAGTGAGAAATCTCCAACACGAAACTTCGCAAACCACTTTTGACATGTTCGATCAATCGCAGCACCTTCTCCATACACTGCACAAATCTTTTCTTGTGTTTCAGTTGTGTTTTTACTGTTTGTGAAATCATAAAGCATGATATGCTGAAAATGTTGCTTATTTTCTTCCATCTTCAATATTAAAATGGCTGCATAAAAGTTCACCAATTTTGATTTAAAAAAAATGCACACTAATATGACAGCTGTCACAATATAATCTAACAAAATTGTTTTAAATTAAGTTAAAGACAACTAAGAACTACTAGAACCATCTTATGGGAAAAAAACAAATGAGTTTTTGGCCAACCTAATATTAAGGACTATTATTTCTTTTTTAGACTTTGTTCACTCTTTTGTCTTCAGTCTACCAAAACACAATAAGTACACCTTGGAAAATCCAGTCAAATATAGATTGGACTTGACATTTTTACTAACATTTTTAGTTCTACCAGATACAGAATAGACATGTTGCTCTCTCCCTCTTTTCCTTCCTCATTTCCATCTTTCCTTCTTATTTTATTTTTTATTTAAATCAAAGTTACAAGCATGTAAAGCTTAGAGTCAAATGATTACAAAAAACATAACAATCCCTGTTTCTTCTTTGTCCATTTTCTCCCCAGAGGAAACTATATTCACCCATTTTTGTTGCTGAATTTTATATTTACCTCCTTGTCTCTAAATAACATGTTTACTTTGCTATTTTGCAGTCTTAATGTATTATCTATCAGTTTCTCACTGTAGACAATGAGGATTTAGTTATCTTTCTTCCACTATCCTCACCACACCTTTGTACCTTTCCCATGTACCCATCATCGCACTATTGGTTTGTTGTCCAGGGGAAAAATTTCCCTTTCCCTCCTGGTTCTTTTGACTGGTTGAATAATCAAATCAACAGGAGGCAGACTGACAAGAGAAAATCAAATTTAATTATTGTGCACACAGGAACTGCACATACATGGGAGCTTCAGAGATAAAAAGGGGGATTGGGGTGTGTAAAGCCTCCTGAGCTAGGGATGAGGTAATGTCCTTGGGGGCTTCAAAGAGTCATTGCAGGATGATAAGAAGAGCAGATGTTTAGTAAATAAAAGTTTTCTCTGCCATACAGGTAGGTGGAAGATGTTATCACTGAGAATCTCTTATTATGGGCAAGGCCTTCAATTAAAATCTTCTAAGTAGTGGGGAATGGCAGGAGGGCAGAAGTTTCTCCTGAGCCTGAAGCTAAAATTGCCTTCAACTCAAAGTTATCTGCATACCACCAAAGCACATGCTGGGTGGCTTCTTCTGAGTCCCCACAGATTATATTGTAATTTTGTTTGGATCAATGTTCACAGTATCACAAATAATATTCGCAGGTTAACATGTTATACTTACTTTTTCTGTCTTGCATAATCTTTTGCTTGTACCACTGTGACTCTTCTCCTACTTTGTGTCTGTTGGTCTGACGTCATCAATAACAATGTCCACTGCCACTGTCAGTAAGTCCCAGTTAGGAAAACATCCCATTAAACACAAAATTATTTGCCAGTTATCTGAGTTATTCTAGCCATTACATTATCCCTGGGGAAATTTCTTCTAGAGCCCTTTGCCTAACTCAGGTTAGACCTGGCTGTTGTCTATGCCAGCATGCAGCTATCGTTCTGGTCTCTTCATTGATATCATCTAATGGAATTCTGGCAGCTCTTTCTTACATTGACTTTCTGCATTCTATATCTTCCTCTCTCTCTCTGTTTTTTATTTTTTTTAAATAAAATTAACTTTTATAGACACTTAAAAAAAAGCAAATCAGGTATAAAGAGAAAAATATCAGCTTTTTCACAGCTATATTCATTGCCCTGAATATCATAGAACATCATTTACAAAGTTTTAAAGGAAAGAAAGTATGCCAAGAATCTCATGTGTGATCCAGCTGTTTTTATAGCATAAAGGCAACAGTCATCCATAGGTATGCAGGAACTTAGGAAATACAGTACTGTTGGACTTTAAAAAAAATTTTGTTGAGTGGTAAAGTCCAGTTAACCAAGAGATGAATTCACATAAAAGAATAGATTAAAGATGAATACTGAATCTAAGACAACTGTGAAATTATGGTTACAGAATAGAATGTGTTAGTAGTCTTGACAACATAAATTTTATATCCTAAATTTGTTTTAGGTTATTTAGAAATATGGTTTTGTTTTTGAAGTAGAGAAATATCTGCCTAAAATTTATTAATGAGTTCTGGTTTTACTCATTACTTTTTCTTCAATTAAAGTTACATAATCCTAAATTCAATACATATTATTTAAAAGTAGTGTTTGTAAAATATCTTATTATTTTAAAAGTTTTTGTCTGTCCATACTAGAAAAATGTCTGAATGATATCCTCCAAATAATAATTAATATGCTATTCAGTGTTGTTCAAGAGGGTCCGTCCAGTGTAATAAGGCAAGAAAAGAAACAGAAACCAGCCTAGTCGGGAAAAAAGAAGTAAAACTGTTACTGAACAAAAAAGGAAGTAGCCACAGAAAGCCAAACTCGTGAGGCAGGTGCTGGTGAAATGGAAAGAAGTTTTATTCAGGTGCTGCATAATCTGGGAGAAAGGCAAATTCTCCATCCCAAAGCCCATCTCCTCAGGGAGACCATGGAAAAAGTCCAACCATCCGCTGCAAGACCAGAACAAAAGCCAGTGCCTGGAGTTCCTGCCCCATATTACAGTACCATCCTCTGGAGCCCACAGGTGGCTGCTAAGTGGTCATCCAGTAGCTTAGCTTGTTCCCTCGTGCTGCTTGTTTCAGGCTTCCTCCTGGACGCTGAGTGTGGAGCTTGTGAGACCACGGGCCATGTGGCTGCTAAGGCCACAAGGTTGCATCCTCTGGACTAGAGAGCACATGAACACACTGGCGAATGCATTACCAGGTGGGCAAGAGAGCAAGAGAGGCTCCCTCCTGCTAAGGCCACGTGGCCCATGGAGAGAAAAAGTGAGGCCTCCATCTGAGTGCAGGTCAGGAGCAAGAGAGAGGTTTCTTTGTTCCTGTGGGACTATGCTGGTTTGGGTATGGGACAGACCAGGTGCTTTCTCATAATGACCAATCAACTTCCCAAACTTTTGTGTGCTCCAGCTGGGTCTACCTCCCAACCAATCCCTTCTTTCCCCAGGCTAGACTGACAGGCTTCTCGGGTGCGACACCTCTCCCTGTGCCATTTTGATTTCTATGGCACATGTGCCTGCTTTCCCCTGGTCCTATCCCCAGTCTGATACCATAATAGTGGAGGGAAGGGCTTTTCACCTGTTCAGTGTAAGAATCTCCCCCTGTTGCCATCCTGGCTGATGGGGGAGACTCCCCAGTGCCCCAATCACTGTCCCATGATAATGAAACCTCTTTCTTGATTCATTCTCTTCTCTTAATGGGCATGGGAACTTCTACTTTTTACTTTCTACACTCGCATAACTTTTGATTTTTTTCAGTACAATAAACATATGGAAGAAAAGATGAAATGAGATAACCCTTGATTCTGTATATAATTATAACATACTAGCTTCGTTCTTTATTCACTATCTTTTTGCTACCCCCACCTCATCTTGCCTCCCATTCTATTGTCTGTCACAGATAAATGAGTTCCTAAGAGTTAACAACAGCCTAGTCAAACTTCCTTTGTTGTGAAAACAGCCCGGAGCAGCTGGGAGAGATTATTCCAGATACCATACTAACAGTGAGGTCATTCTCTCTCTCCCAAAGTTCTTTGAGAAGGGTGTGTAATCATTGAGCTAGAGTGAGTGTATGCTAGAGTGTAAATCCAATCATTCCTACCAGGGCTGAGGGGGTTGTCCTGTAAACCTTTGGTGAATAGCTGGTCCTTAAGATAAGGGGGCTGGCTTTATGCCCTTAAAAGCTGCTTTTTTCAACAGTTATGATTTGGGGTGGTGAACACACAATACAATATACAGATGATGTATTATAGAATTGTACACATTATACCTATATAATTTTATTAACCAAAGTCACCCCAATAAATTCAATAAATAAATAAAATGAGAAAAGCCACTTTTTCAAAAAAAAAAACAAAAAAAAAACGGAGGTGCCTATATTCCTAGTAGGCCCTAAGACATACTTGGGGCAGATTAAATTTCCTCCAGCTATTATGTAATGATTATAATAAAACTATTATGCCCCAGGATATTTTCACTCTTTTTAAATTGTATTTTGACTTTTATGAAAATAATCACATACATAATTTAAAATGTCGAATAGCTTATGTAGAGAAAAACAAACACACACAGTTATTTGTTCTAACTTCCCCATCCCATGAAAAGTGTACCTTGGAGGCAGCACCACATTCAACACTTTTGTTAATTCTCTCTTTTTTTAAAAAGAAGACATTTATTACTTCTCTTTCTTGATTTTCTATTATAGATGTTGTCTGATTATTTCCTGCTATAGAATATTAGAATTTACTATCTTTGATGATGTCATTCTAACGTCCACAACACACTCTTCCCTTTCCTCCTCATTTCCGTTGTATTTATGTCAATTTTTGGTTAAGTCCACATCCAGAGTTTATTATGACTATGTCATTGCTTTCAGAAGTGAGTCACATAGTTGTTGGGAGACAATTCTCCATTGGGCCCTTTGCATTTCTGCCCATCTTATGAGCAGAGGCACTGATAGTCTGTGTTCCTGACTTCCATTTCAAGGATTATGCATAGTGACAGTCTTGGAAGACAAAACTAGGGTCCCCATCCAGGGCAGCACGCAGGTTTGTTTACTTACTGTTTCATATGATAAAGACAATGTTTCTTTTTGGAGCAAAGGTCATGCAGGTTTGCTTTTAGCCCATTATAAAAGAATTCCCTAAGCTCAGGGTTCTTTGGCTGTGATACAAACCTATAGTGTAAGCAGTGTGGACCTGAGCTACTCTTTGTCATCCTGATGAGACTTGAAGCAAGGGGACCATGAAACTTCTGCTACCTGCTATTCTGGATATATATTTTTTTAAATTTTATTTAATTTTAGAGAGAGGGGAAGGGAGGGATAAAGAGAGGGAGAAAAACATTGATGTGCTAGAGAAACATAACAAAGGAGACCGCAGCGACTGCAACAACTACCGGGGCATCTCTCTCCTCAGCGTCGTCGGCAAAGTATTCGCCCAGGTTGCTCTTGCCCGCCTGCAGACCCTTGCTTCCCGCGTCTACCCAGAGTCCCAGTGTGGCTTCAGAGCTGGCCGCTCAACAGTGGACATGATCTTCTCCCTACGCCAGCTGCAGGAGAAGTGTCACGAGCAGCATAAACCACTCTACCTCGCCTTTATTGACCTCACGAAGGCGTTTGATCTGGTCAGTCGAAGCGGACTCTTCAGCTTGCTACGGAAGATTGGCTGTCCACCACATCTGCTTGCTGTGGTCATGTCCTTTCACGACAACATGCACAGCACGGTGTCCTACAACGGCGCAACCTCTGAGGCCTTCCCAGTCAGCAGCGGAGTAAAGCAGGGCTGCGTCCTCGCGCCTACGCTGTTCGGAATCTTCTTCTCCATGCTCCTCCAATACGCCTTTAAGGACTGCAGCGAGGGTGTCTTCATTCACACCAGATCCGATGGCAAGCTCTACAACCTGGCCCGTCTACGAGCCAAGACCAAAGTCAAAGAGGTGCTCATCCGTGAGATGCTCTTCGCCGACGACGCAGCCTTGACATCACACTCCGAAGAGGGACTCCAGCAGCTAGTCACTTGCCTTTCCCACGCATGCAAGGAGTTCGGACTAGCCATCAGCCTGACGAAGACGAATGTTATGGCTCAAGGCACGGGGACTCCCCCATGCATCACCATCGACGGATACACCCTGGAGGTTGTCAACGACTTCACTTACCTCGGGTCCACCATCTCGAGCTCTCTGTCAGTCGACTTGGAGGTCAACCGGAGAATCGCCAGGGCAGCCACAGTTATGGCCAGACTGAACCGGCGAGTGTGGAACAATTCCAGCCTCACTGAGAAAACCAGACTGCGCATCTACCAAGCCTGCATACTCAGCACCCTCCTCTATGGCAGCGAGACGTGGACCACCTACGCAAGGCACGAAAGGAAACTCAACAGCTTCCAGATGAGGTGCCTGCGACGCGTCCTGCATGTCGCCTGG
This sequence comes from Furipterus horrens, assembly GCF_987537825.1. Lineage (NCBI taxonomy): Eukaryota > Metazoa > Chordata > Mammalia > Chiroptera > Furipteridae > Furipterus > Furipterus horrens. Next base: position 18,903,492 of record NW_028327171.1, read on the forward strand.
CAGGATAAGGTCCCCAACACCGAGGTGCTGAAGTGAGCCAATATGAGCAGTTTGCATGCAGTTCTTAGCGAGAGACGCCTCAGGTGGCTCGGCCATGTCAAAAGAATGGATGCAGGCCGTATCCCCAAAGACCTCCTCTACGGCGAGCTAGCAGAAGGCAAGAGGATGACAGGGCGCCCAAAACTGCGGTTCAAAGACATCTGCAAAAAGGACATGACACAATGCTCCATCAATCTCAACACATGGGAAGTTCAAGCAGACGACCGCCTAGCCTGGAGGCTCGCGGTCAGGCAAGGTACGTCACGCGCAGAGGCTGCCCGCAACGAGGAGGCGGTCCAGAAAAGATCGAGGCGGAAGCAGCATCAACAGCAGCAACATTGGCCATCTGCCTTCACCTGTAACAAGTGTGGCAGGGATTGTCACTCTCGAATCGGACTGCACAGCCATTCTCGGCGGTGCAGATAGACTCTCAAGAAGCTACGCCATCGTCTCTCGAGACGGACGGCTGCCGACGACGACGACGACGACGACGACGGCTAGAGAAACATAGATTGGTTGCCTCTTTCATGCCCCCAATTGGAGAGACCTGGCCTGCAACCCAGGCATGTGCCCTATCTGGGAATCAAAACAGTGACTCAATCTTCGGAGCACTCAATCCACTGAGCTACACCAGCCAGGGCTGTTCTGAATTCTTAAAAAACCCTTTGCCTCTTGTCCAGGGGTCTTGTGTCTGTTGTCAGCGTCTGTGAAACTGTGGCAGGCTAATGTATTGTCTTGCAGGTAGAGTCAAGTCTCTGACTCTTTCCAGTTCATCGACCTTCTTATACTTAAAAAAATTCTCAGGCTTAATACTTTCCTTTTTGTTTTCTTTTGCTAATGTATTCAGAAGAGCACACTATGATGTCCATATCAAGGGCACATAACCTGAGTCTACAATAGTTCTGAGAAAGACTGCAAGGGTCAGCTGGTAGGATGAAGCCTGTGCTCTGTAAAACTAAGGCTATCAAGGACTGAAAACTACTGCTTTAGGTTGAGAGAGTTTCAAGACACATAGGAACTAAATGCACCACAAATTTCTTGGAAAAACCCTGGAGCAGAAAAGAAAAAGTAGCAGTTTTGAACAGTTGGCTAAACTTAAGTGGGAGAGTGTCTTTGTTTGGAAGAGATATGCACTGGGCTATTTGAGTGATGAGACCGCATATCTGAAGCTTTCTTTTAAACCACTCAGCGTAGCCCTGCTGGTGTGGCTCAGTTGATTGGACCATCATCCCATAAACTGAAAGGTTGCTGGTTCGACCCCTGGTCAGTGCACATGCCTAGACTGTGGGTTCAATCCCTGGGTGGGGTGTGTACGGGAGGCTGCTGATTGATGTTTTTTCTCTCTCTTTCTCTTCTTTCTCTCCAAAGCAATGAAAAAAATGTCCTTAGGTGAGAATAAAATATTCAGAGTACAACAAATGATAATGGGCATATTACATCCTAAACACACACACACACACACACACACACACACACACACACAAGCAGGCTGGGGTTGGGGGGAGTGGGGAGAGAGAGAGAGAGAGAGAGAGAGAGAGAGAGAGAGAGAGAGAGAGAGAGAGAGAGAGAGAGAGAGTTGACATTTATGTGTATTCAGTTAAGTGTTACCACTTGGTAAATCTGAATAAAAGGGATACAGGAGGTTCAGATTTGGAAATTTTAATGTAAGTTATTTCAAAACCAATGGAAAAGTAGGGTACTGAAACGCTGATTGCAAGCTCTATGTCTGTGTAAAGCTAATCAAGTGTCAGGCTTCATTGTGACATGATCAGGCAGGACCTAGATATTATGCTATGGGACTCCTGATGTCCATATTTATAGGGCTAGACAGTTTCCCCAGAGGACTCTCCACTATCTTGAGTGAAGGAATGTGAGCCTGCCAGTCAGCTTTCTCAGGACCCGGGTGGAAGGGTACTGGAGCTCTCACTCCTCCAAGCAGACGCATCGATCATCATATTACCTTTTTTCCTCAGGCTTATAACCAAGTCTCCTGTCTTGAGCTGTAGTTGCAAACCCAGTGCTTTCAGAAGCCCCTGGTTCCGCTATTGCTGGAGATATTCTGGGTTTTGTGGCATGACTCAACCTACTTCTAGTTGGCTTTTTTCTTCCTTGGGTGCTTGGCAAAGCAGAGAATGTCAAAGCCTGTCATTTACTGCTAGGCTAACAGCTTCCCACCTTTCAGTATTCCGTGGACAACACTCACTGCTCTCATCACCTCTTCTGTCTTTGTTTCTGTGGGATCAAGCCCTTAAAAATGAAGTTTTGTTCTTTTAGTGGGGTTTCAGGAAGGAGCAAAGAGAAATATATCGAGTCTTTTTTTGTCGTTGTTGGTTTGTTTGGTTTTGTTTTTCTATGTGCTGCAATTAACAGGAAGATCTTCCATTACCTGTGCTTTCTTTTTATGGAAGACTAACTTCCTATGAGTGAGGAAATAGAGTACTATGCAATCATTTGGCACAGTCTCCAGGCCAACACTAAGATACCATTATACTAGGAAAGAAAAAAAATTTTTTTATACAAAAAGAGAGAATTATTGTTTGTATCCTGATTTCTTTAAAAAAAATTTTTTTTTGTTCTTAGATTACATTTTCTTTGTATTCAGTTGGTGTTTAGCTAAAATGAGTGGAAGAAAAAGTATTCTGCCCTTAGAATATTCTACATTCTACAAGCATTTATAACAAAATAAAACTTTCATTCTATTTCAATACCATGAATAGAAATGGCCTCCTCATTTTTCTTTCATTATTTTCCTGGTAAACAGAAACTATTTTTTTGCGTATCTAGAAAGAGTTTTCAAACATATGTTCAACCTTAATTTTCACCTCTGAGAAGAAGGGTATTAAGTCTATGGTTCACAAATTGTGCCCTCAGCCGGTCTAGGGGCCTGCAGTGAAGTCTTAGAGGATCTATAACCTACTTAAAATTTCTAGGGAAACACAGCAGCATCTGTTGGCCACTACATGAACTACTAGCTTAAGGCAGCTCACAACTGCAACCTTAGAATGTGTTACATTCTAATACAGAAGGCATATCTTTGTGAAGCTGAGCATTCAGTGGTTGCTGGGATAAAAAGCAGGTAGCACATGAAAGTCAATGTGAAACAGAAAATGTGGGTAGTGGTTTCTAGTATGATTCCAAAGTTTGCGTGTATACTACCTGTATTAGTCAGCGTTTTCCAGAGAAACAGAAACAATGAGACACGTGTGTGTAGATAGACATACAGGAAGAGATTTTTTATGAGGGGTTGGCTCATGTGATTATGGAGGCTGAGCAGTCCCGTGATCTGCTTATCTGTAAGCTGGTGGCCCAGGAAAGCTGGTGGTATAGTTCAAGTCCAAACCTGAAGGCTTGAGAGCCAAGGCAGCCAACGATTCAAGTCCCAGCTGGAGTCCAAAGGCCTAAGAACCTGGAGTGCTGAGGTCCAAGGGCAGGAGAAGATGGATGTCCCAGATAAGGCAGAGAGCAAAAATATCCTTCTTCTGCCTTTTTTTTTTTTTTTCTATTTAGGTTATACTATTCTAACAGGTACATGCACCTCACTGGTAAGTGTAGTGGTTTTAAACTGTGTCCAAAATTATTCAATAACAAAGGGGAACAATTTTTAACACAATTCCTGTTGAGTTAGACTTTTCAGCTTTTTAGACTTAAATAGGCGTGCTGATTTCAAAACTCCAGTTAGTTTTCTTCAATCATGTCAAGTTTTTCTGTACAGCTTATCTTAACGCGACCACTCTAGGCTGGATTGAGCCTGGATTGAGGGAAGCACTAGTGCTCTCCTATTGGCTGAGAGCAAACCTCCCTTGAGTGGGGAGGGGTGGGGGATGACCGTGGAGACCAGTGACAGGTTCATATTGTCTAAGCTATTCAGTTACCCATGAGACAGTGTGGTGAGAGGTTGCGTGCCACTCTATATAGTAAATCATATTACGAAGTGTAGTCTGAGTTCTCGTCTGTATACAAGGAGTTAGCAGAATTTATTTATTTTTATTTACATATGTACTTATTTCCTTCCCTTCAGGTCTGCCTCTGCTATTTCTTGTTGTAAGTGCTTAAACAACCCTGATTCATTTTGTTATATCTGTGGCAGTTTCACCATTCCTAAGGGACAAACATCAGCGCATTTGTCAAGCAAGCCTATTTTGCGTATTTTAAAGTGAAATTTGATGATCAAGGTAAGTCTTGGGCCCCTCACAAGGTGTGCAAGCAGTGTGTTGAGAGTTTATGGATGTGGATGAAGGGAACACGTGAAGGCATCCTACTTTCGATCAAGAGAAAGTGCATTTCTGCAGGACTTTAGAAGTGATGGTGGCTTTGTGTATTGCCATAACACACATGGTTTAATGGAGAAACTGGGAATTCCAATCTATAATGCAAACGAGTGGCGACTGTTCATCGATAGCTCAAAGCAGAGCTTGAAGTGTGTCCTACTTCACAATGGCAATTTATTTGGTGCAGTCTAAATTGGCCATTCAGTTTGTTTTTGTGAACAATATGAAGACATAAAGAGAGTCATTGATCTCTTGCAATATCACAAGCACGATTGGATCACCTGTGTTGACCTTAAAATGATCTGCTTCCTTCTTGGTCAGCAACGTGGATACACCAAGTATCCCTGTTTTCTGTGTATGTGGGACAGCAGAGCTGGTGAGAAGCATTGGGTGGAGTTGAATTGGCCTCCAAGATCTGACCTCAAACGTGGTGATCCAAACATTCTACATGAGCCACTTGTTGACAGAAAGAACATTCTATTTCCACCTCTGCACATGAAACTGGGTCTCATGAAGCAATTTGTTAAAGCTTTGCCAACTGAAGGAGACTGTTTCAAGTATCTCATTTTGGCATTTGCTAGCCTGTCGTTTGAAAAGATAAAATACCTTAATATGTATGCTTGGTACCAGAACTTTACTACTTGTACACAGTTTTACTTACAGTAACAATATATAGCCTTTATATGACTAAAATAACTTCAAATAAAAAGTATATTCAGGTATTTTTTTCTTTATTTTCCTTTGTATGTACATTTTGTATGATTTTGGGGACAAGGTGAAGGTATTCTGTACCTTAAAAATTTGACTTGAGAGAGAAAAACTGGGGCCATTTTTGGATTCAGATGCCAAAAGTTAGTCAAAACAAGTGTCATATCTAACTCAACGAAAATTGTGTTCCCCAGTGTAATCTTTTAAGCGATCGATCCCTTTTCCCTTGAATGTGAGCTAGACTTAGTAACTAACTTTTAAAAAGTGGAATATGACAGAGGTGATGACGTGAGACTTCCAAGTTTATGTCATAAAAGGCTTTGCAACCTTCTCTGTGTTGTCTCCCTTGGATCACTCATTTCTGCCATGTTGTGATGATACTTAAGCATGTCGTGCTGTGGAGGTGCCCACGTGCCAAGGAACCAGGCCCATTGTCCAACAACCTGCAGGGAACTGAGGCCTCCTGCCAACAGCCTTGGGAATAAGCTAGTTTGGAAGGGACTCTTCTAGCCCCAGCCAAGCCTTGAGGTGGCTGCAGCCCCAGCTGACACGCTGACCACAGCCTCAGAGGCCCGAAGACACAGCCACCCGGCTAAGCCCCTCCCAGATTGCTGACCCAAAGAAAGAAAGAAAACATACTTTTTTAAGCCACTAGATTTTGGGGATAATTTGTTAGGCAGCAAACAGAAGTATAAAATGATAAAAATAAATCTTTTTCTTTCTGTTTTGGTGTTTAAAAACAGCTATTAAGTTGTGAAAACCTATATACTTTTAAGTTATTAAACCTAATTACTTAATAAACAGAACTTTTTTTTTGCCTGGGACATCATGAAAAGGTTATTGATGCCTAGCTGGTGTGGCTCAGTGGATTGGGTGCCGGCCTGTGAGCCAAACGGTCACCAGTTTGATTCCCAGTCAGAGTACATGCCTGGGTTGTGGGTCAGTTTCCCTGTTAGGGGTGTGTGAGAGACAATCACCCATTGATGTTTCTCACCCTCTCTTTCTCCCTCGCTTCCCCTTTCTCTAAAGATAAATAAATAAACTATTTTTTAAGAAAGGGAAAAGGTTACTGAGATGCTTATGTGTCCTATGTACTGGCAAAATTTGGAAAATTCATAGTTAAGTTAAAGATAGTTGCTAAATCCTTTTTCCTTTAATTTACTTAAGTATATTATGTTATTGTTAAATATTTTTGGAATGGAATAGTTTGTTACTCTTGCTACTGAACACATGTTTTTCTTATGTCATTGGAGACATGAAAATAGAAAAAAATCACACATAGAATTAACTTTATTAAGGAAAGTGATCATTTGAGAGTAAGTTGACTAGTATTCAGTAACCACGAATGCAATTATTGGCTTATAGATGCCAATGTAAGGGCTAATATGAAGTCTGAGAATAAAGTTAGTTGTATATACAATGAAGAATGAAGCTACTGCTTTATGGATATATAGCAACAATGCCTTCCTTGTAGCAATCTGTTTACTAGAAATAAGAAGAGATGATGCACCCCCTAGTGGTACTTGTTAATATAATTCAATGGCAGAAAAAACTAAAGTTTCTTCCTTACCTTGGGACGGTGTTTAAAGGATACTCAACCTTGTGTTTTATTTCATAGATACTATTAAATCCTTGGCTATGAGGTTGTTTTTGACATTTTTGAATGCAAGCACAACACCCATGACTTTTTAAGCCAAATCCACCACCAGCAGCAGCAGCAGCAGGTAGCTTTATTTTATACAGGAAAAACAAACCTTTTCATGTTAATATATTTTAAAAAAATAAGAAGAACAAACTGGATGAAATGTGACATTTTCTCAAAGCAGATTTTGTCAGCACGATGCAAGCAACTTACAACATAAAGGCGCCCTTCACATTATGAATTAAATTGGTTGTAATCTAGCATCTTCCAACGTTCTTGTCCATGTAGTAAACAAATATTGAAAGCACTAACTTTGTGCTGCACAGTGAACTGTGTGGTGGGGTGTGGGGGAAGGCAGGGAGGGACTCAGACAAGTGAACAAGTGTGGTGTGATGGGGGAAGTAAGGCAGGCCATGGGAAGCCACGCAAAAAACCTCATTTCGGTCCAAGGGAAGAGGCAGGCCTCCAGGAGGAAAAAACAGATAAAGGCCACAAGATAGAGCTGACCCGCTAAAATGTTTTTGCTGTCTTGATTTATTGTAACCTCACAAAAGGAAGGTTTTAATAAACCATTGCTTGGATTAAAGATAAATTCCTCTAACAAAAGGAAAACAAGTATGCATTGTGAGTTTGCTGATTACTATTTGTCCTTATCATGGGAATATCTATCCTATTTTTTTGAGACCCGGGATATTAGCACCTCTCAGAACAAGTCATTTTTGACTAAGAAGACTTTTTCAAGTGTTTATTTAACCTTGTCTTCAGAATTGCTGCCCTTTTCTTCTCCAAGGGTGATTAATAATTTATGTCGTGTGAAGAGAGAAGGGCTGACTTAGTCCATAATGCTGTTGCCAGAGAGCTTAACTTTAAAAATGCAGAATGTTCTGAACTGATCTTCAATGTAAGTGAAAAACAATTAGTTTATACTTTTATGGGTCAGTGTAGTTGGCAGACACATATGACCTTGGTGGGATCTTAGGACCCAACAGCATGCCTTTTAGAATACTAGTTTATCAAATATCTGTGACTCACAACAAGCTGAAGCTGGGTTGTTCCTCTTTCCCTGTTTCCAGAGGTGTAGTTGCCTGTAGAGACATAACTTGAGAAACATTTACAGTAAGCCAGCAGAGTAGAAATAAACATTTGTAATTAATACAATTTTCACTCAATCAAAAAGAAGCCTTAAAAGAATTATATTAGCTTTACTTAGATGACCAATACAATAAAAAATGGTTGAATTTCAAACATGTAACAAATAATTTGGCAATTATTTATTTGTTTCTACTAATTTCTTATAATCAAGAGTCAGAGTTCATAACTCTTCAAGGTCAGTAGGTTGCAAGTATAACAAATGAAGAATAGCTCTGGGTCAGGACAGTTTGATTAGTGTTAGATTAGGTCTAAAGAAGGTTTATATTCTACGCATTCTTTTGATTGCAAGTGAAGAAATCCAAATCTGCCTTATTTAAACAAAAAGTAAATTCATCAGCCTGTGTGACCGGAGTGAGGAGCGGGCACCAGGTACAGCTAGCTCCAAGTACAAACAAAATAATTATTCCTCTTTCCCACTCTGTTCACCCGCCCCTTGGCTTTCTCTGTCTTGGTTAATTGGCCTGCTTTAGTGAGAGTGCACAACCCTAGACCCTCCCCCCCTAACCCCCCCCCCCCCCCCCCCAGGGATATCTAGGTTCCTGCTACTCCCAGTGTTGTCCACAGATCAACAGTACGGGCATCATCTATGAACTTGTTAGAAACGTAGATGCTCAGTCTCACTCGTATCTACTGAATCAGAATCTGCACATTAAAAGAGCCTAGTTGATTGGTGTCACATTAAAATTTGAGAGTGTCTAGGGAAACCACTGTGGCTAGGGAAAGGGATTTTTATAATTAACTGGGCCCGGGTCTCATTGGCATTAAAATGGTTATAAGGAAGTGGGAAGGTGATTAGAATCACATGATTGGGTGAGAGAATGTAATCCAAAAGTGTAAGGACAGACAGTGACAACCAATGCACTATCACTGCAACTGACAAATTATCATTTTGGTCAGAAGAAAAGAATGGTTTAAGATCAATTTTATTTCTGAGAAAATGCTGAAAACAAATTAGGAACTTCTAAGATTATTTCTAGTGGAAAGATGCTGGAAAGAAGAGAGTACATGTGTCGTCGTCCGCGACAGCCGTCCGTCTCGAGAGACAATGGTGTAGCTTCTTAAGAGTCTATCTGCACCGCCGAGAATGGTTGTGCAGTCCGACTCGGGAGTGACACGGTATCTGTCTCCTCCCGTGTTGAATCGACATCTTGCGATGACGCTGGAGTGTCCTCTCCAGTGAAGCTGAAGCTACAGAGCCTGGGCAGGGTGACATGGAGGGTCTGCTGTTGCCCATGCAGCAGACCCCCCCTCTCTTCGCAGCTGAAGGGTCCAAGGGAAAGACGGAGTCAATACAGCTTGGCTTCAGGTGCGCCGCAGGAGTTGCCGGTGTTGACTACAACGTCAAACCGCCTTAGGGACTCCGGCTCCGGATTTTCTGTCGGGGTTTACTCCCTTAGCCTTTCCCCTGAAGAGGTATGCCGCAAGGCAGCGGAGGTTTTTTGGAGTCAGAGTTTTCCTTCTACATGTGTAGATATTTATATATTATACATATCTGTTACTATCAACTTCTTCTTTACAAGATAAACTTGTGAGCTTCCAAATGAATAAAGTGTATTGACTTCATAACTCTATCTGTCTGAGAATATTATTTCTTCTGTTATTTTTTTTTGGCTGCCTAACACATGGCCCCTCTTTATTATGTTTAGGGAATTCCCCATTTTATATGACTTGCTGGGAGGCATAGCCCACCTTCTGCTATATGAAGAAAATACCAGGTACTCACTTTCCCAGCATTCCCTGTTTCTGGAAGAGTAGGCACCTGGCTTAGAGTCTGTCCATTGGATGTTTATACTTTAGGAATGGAATCAGTAGCTAGTGGCTCACAGAAACCAGGAACTATAGAGAATTTCTCTTTAGCATTAATAGTGGTTGCAATAAAATTAGATGTTCTGGTTTATGGTGGCAGCAACACAAGCTATAGTCTGAAGTACTTCTTGGCAGTGGTAATGACATCTTCAGTAGACTAATTCAGGGCTTTAATTTTGCATGATGGCTTTTTTTGTGCAGCTTTGAGCCTTGTATGCAATCTTCTTAGAAATTAATAATTGCTGCTGAAATTAGCCAGGGTCAATTCCTGCTCGTACCCAGGATCACTTGAGATCTGTGCAGTCACACAGGACTCTGTGCTTCCTTAGAATGGCCCTTGCACTTGCCTTAATGCTCAAATGTCACTGTTTTGAAATTCCTAAGAGTTTTTAACAAGGAGGATCTGCACTTTATTTTGTACTGGGCTATACAAATTGTGTAGCTGATCTTGCTGTATCTAACAATGATGACTGATGATATATCTTTTTCTAAAATACAAGTTAGTCAGATCAGGGTGCCTGGACTGGCTAAGAAGAAATCAGGAACCAAAAGAGGTATTCCAGTATACTCCTTCCTTGGGTAGTTGTAATCTCTCCATGTGCTACTGTTATTTGTGGATCCATACTGAGTTTTCTATTCCATCTGGAATTTCTGAGAGTGTAAATCATGCTCTTACAGAACCATATCGGTTTCTATCCTCTGTTTATCTACATATGTGTAGTAAAACAACATGTTTTTAATTATTTAATCTCATTTGGTCATCGTCTAAGCCCTGTAGGTATTATTATTATTACCTCTACTATTATTATCAGGGCACATCAGAGAAGGAAAACTCTGACTCCAAAAAACCTCCGCTGCCTTGCGGCATATCTCTTCAGGGGAAAGGCTAAGGGAGTAAACCCCGACAGAAAATCCGGAGCCGGAGTCCCTAAGGCAGTTTGACGTTGTAGTCAACACCGGCAACTCCTGCGGCGCACCTGAAGCCAAGCTGTATTGACTCCGTCTTTCCCTTGGATCCTTCAGCTGCGAAGAGAGGGGGGGTCTGCTGCATGGGCAACAGCAGACCCTCCATATCACCCTGCCCAGGCTCTGTAGCTTCAGCTTCACTGGAGAGGACACTCCAGCGTCATCGCAAGATGTCGATTCAACACGGGAGGAGACAGATACCGTGTCACTCCCGAGTCGGACTGCACAGCCATTCTCGGCAGTGCAGATAGACTCTTAAGAAGCTACACCATCGTCTTTCGAGACGGACGGCTGCCAACGACGATGGCTATTATTATCATTATATACTTATTGCTGAATGACTATAGCTCAGGAAGATCTTATGTTTAAATCCACGCCCTCCATTATAATGATGTTAGGGTTAAAATGCGGGGTGATGTGAATAAGTCCTCTCTCTATGCTTTACACTTTCTAAGGTGTTCCTATAATCATCCCTGGAATGAGAATTCCCATTGCGTAGATAAAGATGTTCCAGAGATTTTGACAGACTGCTCAAAGCATAGACATAATAATTGGTGGGCTCAAAGTTTGATCTAAGGCTGCATGGAATTTTCTACAGTGTTGGTAAAAAGAAAAACTGAGGTACATATACAACTAAACTGTTGTAGTTTACATTCCTGAAGATTTTTGAAAATGATATGTTTGTATTAGAAAATTTTCTTAAGACAAGAGGGAGGACTAGAAGATACTATCTGCTTATTTTTATCTTTGCAATTTTATTTATTTAAAAAATGTTTCTTTGTGTGCAATCTGGCTGCCACAAAATCTCTACAAACATAGTCTGATAACACAAATCTCTTTGAAAACATAATCAGCAGGTACACTCAGTATCTTGAGAGTTCATGGCAACAGAAATAATTGTGAATTATATACACAAGTCAGGTTGCTCAAGTATTTAAACAAATATTTGATTATCTCATTAGCTGTAAAAAAATATTTCCAACTAATGACTTAAAAATTTCTATTTGGAAAAACACTAATATTTTTGGAAGAAAGTGAGATTTATGTTGGAAGGAAATACCCTGATGAAATATCAATTTTCTGACATCAAATATAATTTGAAACCTGCTAGGTAATGTTTATAGAATATGACTTATAAAATGCATTTATTTTCCATATTGATATAGAAAATTGGCTAGTTTCAAATATTCATAAAAATATTTTTATTCTGTTTCTGTGTGATGATATTCTCTAATCTTTGAAATGAAATAATTTTGTTTTGTTAAGAAATGTGATAGCTGAAGAAAAGCATTCTTGAAATTTGAACGTTTATTAGACTTTTAATAGTATTAAGAAATTGATCCTTATTTTGGGAGTGAAACAGTAACTTTTTAAGCTGATCATTTTTCTGATGTTATTACTACAGAAAAATCTAGCAAAAGACTTGGGGATATTAAGCAAAGACTTGCTCATGAATAAAAATCAACGTCCTCCATTATGGAAAGAGGGCAGTCATTGTTTCACTCAGCTACAAAATCAAAGGATGGGAAACTGTCCATGGTCAGAAGGAATTTAATCACCACCTATCTTTCTTCTCCTTCCTCCTACAGAGAGTTTTGGTTACAAGTCATGGACTGGATCAGAAATCTGGTCGTCAGTTCTGGTTGATGTCAGCATAGAATCATTTCGTCCAGGACCTCTGGCCAGGGCCGGCCTCACTGGAGTCTGACCTGTGCTGTCTCACGGGGACTCACACTCGGCAGGACCTGTGGTTCTGCTTGTTCCAATCTGTGCTTCTGTTGTCCTGATGTTCTAAATAATTTTTAGACAAGAACCCCTGCTTCCCATGTCGCACGTGGCCCTAACCTATCTATGAGCTATGTGGCCATTCTTGCCTCTCACGCTGCGAAACATGTTTAGCAACTCCTAAGTGGAAATTCCAAGCTAACGCCCAAACTGCTCCCAGCTTTTCTCTCTCAAGTTTTGCTTCTTTTTTTTTTTTTTTCATCAGTTCCCAAAGTATGTCTAAAAATTACGTGCATCCTGACCTCTTGTCTTTTTTCCTAGTAAAAGGGAATCCTTTCATTTGGGAAGCCTCATTTTATTTTACGTTCTCCAAACCCCTGTTCCATCAATTTTTGCCCTCTCTTAGGTCTTCAGACTTTCTCTCTTCATTGGTTCATTCTCCTCAACATACGTACGCTTTATGAGCAGCCCTCCTGCTGGGCAAACTGGTTTAACTCCTAGGCACCTCCTACAGTGTTCACTTGTCAGGTGGAAACAAATCCTGGCTGGGCTAAAACATGAAGGTAAAGCTCCCCTCCATTCTGGTTAAGGGTGGTGTTTGGAACGCAGCTGCATTTCTTTATTCCAGCTCTGCCTTTTACTAGCTGTGTGACCTTGAGCAAGTTACTTACCCTCTCTGGGCCTCTGTTTACAAATGAAACGTGAGGATCATGACAGTACTTCCTTTGAGGGGTTTTAGGAAAATAAAATTAAATGTTTTGAGAATAGTGCATGGCACATAGTAAGTACTACCTAAATGCTTCTAATGATTACTGTGCCTTTCTTCAGCTTCACTCTCTCTCTCCCTCTCCCCCCACCCCACTGAAGAATGATGTGTCAGATAAAAAACAGAATATTGTTCTGCTTGTCAAATAATGTATTAGATGTTTGGAAAAAAATGGAAAAAAACAGGCATTGTGTCCTTTCCGCGTCAGGCCTTTTGTGTTCAGCTGTGGCTTTTAGTTGTCAAATCTTGAAAATAGGGAAGATACCATTCAGTATCCGGCACCCTCCTCTTACAAGTCATTATTAAATGAAAATGAAAGCTTTCTGTTCAAAGCACTGCTAAGCAGGTAGCTTTTATTCCATAGCATCTTCCCCAGAGGGATGTTTGGGAATTGTTTTATGTATCTATCAATCACCAAAGGGATATTCTTTTGATCATCTGTCCCCCTGGACTCCCCCCAAGGACTATAAAGGCACTGAATCTTTAGCATCAAAAACTGATGAAATATCAACTTTGTCCAAATTCCTGTTCTACCACCAAATAAAATCCAGCTTTGTTGGGTCTCTTGCTGAAGTAGTACTTATTTAACTTTTTCTTAGAAATATCTTGTTCCTTGGGTGAAGTCTTTAGAAATATTGTCTGAGGCAGTTTAATGTTATCAAAATCAATCCAGTAGCCCAAGAGAGAAAACTAGGATGTATCGATATTCTCCATGCGTACCTGTCCCTTACTCCTCCACCATCCCTTTTATCATCACATTTCACTGGTTTTTATCCCCAATCCTTCACACCTATCCCCTTCTCCTAACTCTAGCTTAAGAACTTGGCTATCTCAGTGGCTCACAACCTCGGTAGTGCATTTGAATCTCTCTGACCCTAAACAGATACATTTATTTATTTTCAGGCCCACCCCAGGCCAACGGAAACAGAACCTCTGGGGATGAAACCCAATCACTATTTTTAAAAGGTTTCCAGGTTGTTCTGACACTTGTCCAGGACTGCCTACTTTCCAGGCAATGCAGGGACTGCCTGGCAGGTCTCTTCGGGTCTGCTCACCCTCCCCTAATGGATTCTGGTACTGAGCCAGTGATCTTCTGGCAGAGAAATCGAATTATACCCTACTCTGCTTAAACTCCTTCATGGCTGTCTTTCCTTATAGGTGAAAATCTAAACTTCTTGGGTTGGCGAACAAATTCCCTCACGATTCCACTAAAGCCATCTTCAAACTCACTATCCCATCGGCTGTGTAGGTACTCTTACATCAAAATGTTCATGGTTTTCCTCAGCACCAAGTTTTCAAGTCTCTAGACCTATTTATTTTGTTTCCTTGACCTGGGATGCCTCGAAGCTTGGTCCTTATTTTAAGGGTCCCACCTCTATAAGTGCTTTCCTTTTTCCAGTAGATACTTTATTTTTATTATTTTTAAAGATTTTATTTATTTATTTTTAGAAAGAAGGGGAGGGAGAGAGGAAGAGAGGGAGAGAAACATCATTGTGTGGTTACCTCTTGCATGCCCCCAACTGGGGACCTGACCCACAACCCAGGCAGGTGCCCTGACTAGGAATCGAACCGGTGATCCTTTGGTTCACAGGCCGGCACTCAATCCACTGAGCCACACCAGCCAGGGCTCCAGTAGGTTTTAAAGGCACTCCTTCCCACAAGTTGTCACTCCAGCTTGTATGCATTTTCCACCCCCCCACTTATATAACAAGAGGAACATTGACTTGAGAGTATTGTGAATGCTCATGTTTCAGTCTGCCTCTTCTACATGATTTTCTTCTCCATAAGAATTCTTACTCACCCCTAAATGTACCTAGCACATAAAAGGTGATAAAGTAAAATTTGTTAAATAATAAATTTGCTTGAAATTAGGTCAGAAACAGAGTGTGAAAAAATATAATCACAGGAATGGGAAGAATGACAATAAGCATCCAAAAGCTACGGGTTCCTTCTTTGGATTTCTGTTCCAAGTTTGAAACCCAGTGCCAAACAAGCTTTTAAAGGACACTTTAGCACCCGTTAAGGAGAACGGTAAATACAGATGTGGAGTTGGCTTTAAGATGACATAGTGCTTGCACCTTCTCCCCTCCCCTCCAACCGCTCTCACCCAGGGTGACACCACATCCAGTCACATAACAATGACCACACTGACCACACGTCCACGTTGTCTGCCACAGTCTTACTTTGCATCTATTTCCTGACATAATAACTAACAGTGCCCCCTTTGACTCTCCTAAGTGTCCTGATTCGGTTGACAAATTATATATCCACTCTAATTCAAACTCAGTTCATTGAAAACACATTTCTTATGTTTCCTAACTCATTTGATATGAATATTGTGAACGCCCACACATTCACCTTCCAGTTAAAATAGAAAAGAAATTGTTCCCATGTAAGCTGAATGCTCATTTCCTTTTACTGGTTTTTCATGGTGACAGCGATGATGATGTTCATGAACATATTATCAGAACACTTCATGAAAATCAGAAATTAATTTTCTCTATTTGTTCAGTTTTTCACTTTCTAAGTGCTTAAAACTAGTAATAAGCCATGATTATGCATGTTAAATATTATAATTTATATTTCCTACTATATTTTATCTTTAATTTATAACAGTATAAGAGGGACTGAGACAGAGCCTGTTTAAGACACACTTCACAATTTATCAAATGTGAGCAAGAAGATATATATGCTAAATTATGTAAAGGCCAGGAAGAAATGTTTGTGCATAAGGAACAGTTGCATGCTTAGGACAAGAAAGAGAAATGTGATTGTATCTTAAGGGTTTGGTTTACTAAAGCTAAAAAATGATTGTTTTTAGTCTTTGTTAATGTTTACTGAAGCCTAGTTTAGTTATTTTCATAAAGATTTAAAAAAATTTTTGGAATGGAATGGGGGCATGATTGGTTAAGATTAAACCTGGGTGAGCCCAGGCTAAAGCTACCATCTCAGCCCCAGGCTAACTGTAGTCTTTGAAGTTCATAGTGAGTGACCTTGGCAAGACATAATCATCTGGTGCCAGAAAATTCCAGGACATCTTTTTCAATTACAGAGCTAGGTTTTGAATGCTTCTGGGGTGAAATTGCAAAACAGACAGTAGGAGCAGCAGAAGCAATAGTAGCTGAGGGCAGCGTTCATTATCGCTAACTTTGTGCCAGGCACAGGGCTCAGTATTTTATATGTAATCCCCACAACAGTCTTGTGATCGGATCCTATCCTTAACTCCATTTTTTACAAACGAGGAAACCTAGAATTGGGCAGTGGTAAGGCCTGGAAAGGAACTGCCTTCAGTCTGACTCTGGAGTCCAGGCTTTGAAGCAATATGCTAAGCTGCACCTCTAACAATGCAGAGCCATAATGGCTGCCACTCACTGAGAATTTACTACGTGTTGAGTACTTTGAAATTATTTTTGGTTCTCACAGTACTAATAAATACAGTACTTCAGCGTTTGTCAGAAAGAAGCTAAGGCTCAGAGTGCAATTAATTTTCAGTTTGCAAATTACCCCAATTTTAACGGTTTAAAACAACACCAATTTATTCCCCTACAGTTCTGGAGGTCAGAAGTCCTAAAATCAAGGTTATGGCTGGGCTATTTTCCTTTGATGTCTGCCTTTACCATCACAGTTCCATTTCTGACTTTGACTTTCTTGCCTTCCTCTTGTAAGGACCCTTTCATTACAGTGGGACCACCTAAATAATCCAAGATAATCTCTCCACCTCAAGATCCTTAAGTTAATTACACCTACGAAGTACCTTTTGCCATGTAAACTGACATATGTAGTCACAGATCTCTTTGGAGGGGGCTTATTCAACCTGACTTCTCTCAGGTCACAGAGCTGGTAAGGGTTACAGATGAGATTTGAATCTAGATGATTTTAGCCTCCCAAATTCACACTATTTCTGGTGAGGATCCCATCAGCCATTCAAAAAAATATTTATTGAGATTATAAAAAGAGCCAGACACTGTGGTAGGTACTGGAAAAATATGAAATGCTTTAATGAGTTTGAGTCATCTTTGTGCAGGTGCTTTATTAATCTCTGTGTTTTTCAAAAGTGCAGGAGATTAAAGATTAATATGCTTGAATAATTAATAAATAAGATAAAATAACTCCCAGGGTAGGTATTATTAGGCTGCACTTTTTTACATTAAGATATTTCCTTACTTACTTCTCCCTTCCAGAGTTTAATGTCAGGCAAAAGTTTCAGAGAGTGTATGCACTCGTTTTAATATTTGCTCTTTTCCCTCAGCTCTGTTAAATGGGTATCTTTCCTGGACAGATGATAGACGACAGCAAAACATTTCATTTGGTTTGTCTTTTCGATAGTTGTAAGATTTGCTTCCATTGCTCCTAAAATGGCAGCATGAAGCTTGGTGGTCTTTTTTGTATTTTTGAAAGGGCACATATATCTACCTTTACCTGTGGCCTGAAATTCTGCCTGCCAGCTC
Organism: Furipterus horrens; assembly: GCF_987537825.1. Taxonomy (NCBI): domain Eukaryota; kingdom Metazoa; phylum Chordata; class Mammalia; order Chiroptera; family Furipteridae; genus Furipterus; species Furipterus horrens. The sequence continues at coordinate 18,921,012 of NW_028327171.1, forward strand.
GGATGGGTTCCAGAAGGCTCTCTAGCTGGGCCATCAGATCCACTGGGTATCTTAGTTTCCCCAGTCTTTTTCTCCTCCTCCTCCTCCTGCTGCTCCTCCTCCTCCTGCTCCTCCTCCTGCTCCTGCTGCTCCTCCTGCTCCTGCTCCTCCTGCTCCTGCTCCTCCTCCTCCTCCTCCTCCTCCTCCTTTCCACGTAGGGCCTAGGCACTGTCCCTACTTACCAGCGAAGTGTTTAAGATTTTGACACAGAAGAGTGGAAATTGAGGACACTGTGCCATACAGAATCCAGTTTCTTTTTTGGCATGGGAAACTTGATTTTTAGGGGCATCAGTGATGCATATTCTGTTTTTTAATGTTTAGTATCAGTGGTTTGTACTTCAGTGTCTGTACACAATGATGTCGTCTGAGATTTCTCCACTGAGGGGATATCCTATTGATTTGGTGCTGTGTTTGCCCGCAGCATCCTCAGGACTGATCCTCGAGCCCTCCCAGAGACTGTGAAAGCCACATTACATATTTTTACGCTTTTTCTTTTGGTAGTTGCTGTCTCCCCCCTCTCTTTCTATCTGAGCTCACTTTCTCTGGCCTCGCTGCCATGTTGCCCTATGGAGAGGATCGTACGTCGAGGAGTAGAGACTCCTGGCCAATAGCTGTATGAGAACTGAGTGAGCTTGAAAGTGAATCCGCCAGCCCCGGTCAAGCCGTCAGATGACTGCAGTTCTGGCTGACATCTTGAGTGTAACTTTGTGAGAGACCTTGTACCAGAATCATCTGACCCACAGACACTAAAATAATAAATGCTTGCTGTTTTAAGACATTAAATTTTTAGGTAATATTTTACACAGCAATAAATAACAAATACAGGCAGATTTAATGAGATGAGAAATTCCAGGGTGATTAAGAAGGCGGTGTTCAGTAATTGCTAACACAGCTGAATTCCCAGGTTTTCTGAACTTCAAGATCTCTGCATGTCATACCTGATTTGTTGCCTGACTGTATCCCCTTTCTGCTGCCTGGATTTGATGCCAGCACCAGGGCAACAGAATCCATGAAGTTGGCTGCATGTGTATGTTTCTCTAGGCCCCTCTCAGGCAGAGCAGCTATGTGTGCTGCACTCTGGTGAGGCAGTCTACCCTGGCGGTGGACAGGAGACCTAGAGAACTTGTGATATGCAAGGAATGCACCCAACATTATAAAAACAAAGGTGTTATTTCATGGTTCTGTGAAGCTAAAGGCACTGAGCATTTGTTTAGGGCATAAAGGATGCAACAGCAATAGACTATCTTGTAAAATAAGCCCTATATCAAGAAATGGAGAGTAGAGCCCTGGTTGGTGTGGCTCAGTGGATTGAATGCTGACCAGGGAACCAAAGGGTTGCTGGTTCGATTCCCAGTCAGGACACATGCCTGGGTTGTGGGCCAGGTCCCTAATTGAGGACAAACGAGAGGCCACCACACACTGGTATTTCTCTCCCTCTCTTTCTCTTATCTCTAAAAATAAATAAACAAAATATTTAAAAAAGGGAAATGGAGAGTGGAGATATGGTCAGATTTATGCGTTGAAAATATCAGTTGATCACACTGATTGGACTCTCTGTTTTTTACACTCTTATTTCTTCCATTCCCCTCCTAGATAGTGCAGAAAACAGATTTCCTCATATGTTGTTTTGGGAGTTTAAATTGTCATTTTTTAGGAGAGCCATTTGCCAGTTCACCGATGACCTCACCTCAGGTCTCTTTTACCTTGAGATGTGTGTAGACTCCAGCACTGCTGAAACAAACTGGTTGTCTTTCTGATCAAATTCCTCCTCCGTTCATTTCTGAGACATTCACCACCAAGTTCTTGTCTGCCTTCTCTGTGGTCTTCCTCTTCAACTCTTTAGGTACAATAATTATAATAATAGTGAAATCAAAGACTAAAGGTTTTGGTATTTTGAGTTTGAGTTAACAAGGAATGCTCACATACAGGTTTGTTAGGAACAGGAAATGGGCCAGTGGACAGTGTGGCAATAAAAGCTTGAGAGTCACCTGCATAGACATGATCTTTGAAGCAAGTTGTGCGTAAGAAGGATAAAAAACAAGCACAGAGAATTGACTTAGGAGACCTTTTCAGGGAGTTGAAAAAAAGCTAAAAAAAAAAAAAAAGATATGTTTTATTTAAGTCACATATTATAATTATAATGAAATATCCATCCTTTACCAGAGCTACTAAAAAAGAATTACAAAAATATCAACTGATTTTCAATTGTACTCCTTACTTCTCCTGACCTTTTTAAGTATAGGAGCTAAATTGCTAATATTGACAGAGAAAAAGAGAACCAGAGATTTGTGCAATGCATCTGCTGGGTAATTGGTCACTGGAAAAAAGTGGTTTATTGTTAATTAACCAGTATTTTAAATGTTTTATTAAGGGTAAGTAGGAGTCAGATATCAATATTGAAAGCTAACTGGTCATTGTTCAAAGATAAAGTAACCAGTGGTAAAATTGAAAACTTTAATTTCCTCATGTAAAAAGAGCACGAGTGATCCTTCTTCCGTAGGAAATCTATCTGCTGTGAAAGTGTAATTTCAACATTCAAGAGGAGAGAAAGCAGCCCTAAATCCCTCTGAAATCAAATTAAGTCAGTGAGTTATATGAGGAAAGGAAAAGGAATCAACAGAACTCATCAGATGTATTGTTTATGCACTGGTTTAGAAAATATAATATGAATGAAATTCTTGTATAAAATCATTTGCTAAATTTTAAGGACATAGCATAAATTTTTCTTTGGAAGAAGAATTAAGAAAACCTTTGTAATGAAGAAAAAATTTTTAATTTTTTCATATTGATCTTTTGTAACTTTATTTGTATTGTTGACACTGTTACAGATGTCCCCATTCCCCCTTCTACCCCTTTGCCCGCCTCCACCTACCCCCTGCCCTTCTTCCCCCTGGCCATCCCCACACTGTTATCTGTGTCTACAGGTGATGTATATATATTCTTTGTCTAATCCCTTCACCTTCTTTCATCCAGTCCTTTCTCCCCACTCCCCTCTGACAGTTGTCAGTCTGTTCCAGGTATCCATGCCTCTGTTTCTATTTTGTCCATCAGTCTATTTTGTTTATTCAGTTCCAAATAAAATCTTTTTGTTTATTCTATTGTAGCAAATGAATGCAAGGAGTTAAATTACTGTAAAAGTCAATCTGGTTGAGAGTTGCAGTGATCTGGCAGCTAAAATAGGCAGAATAATGGCCCTTCAAATATGCCTGTGCCCTAGTGCCTGGAACCTGTGAATATGTTAGCTTACATGGCAAAAGGGACCTTGCAGATGTGGTTAGAAGAACAGACTTTGAAACGGGAAGATTATCCTGGATCACCTGTTTGGATTCAGTCTAATCAGAGGAGTCCATAAAAGTGAAGTGCCTTTCTGGGCTGGGTCACAGAGATGAGCTAGAAGAAGGGAGAGAGTTTTAAAGCTCGGTAAGGACCTACTGTGGCTGGTTTTGAAGATGGAGGATAGGGGTCAAGAGCAAAGAAATGGAGTGTCCTTAGCCAATATCCAGCAAGGAAAATGGGGACTTTAGTCCTAAACCTACAGGGGACAGAGTTTTGCTAACAACCAGAGTGAGCAAGGAAACAGATCCTCTCTTAGAGACTCCAGATAGGAAGAGATAGCATTTGATTTTAGCTGTTCAGACCCATGTCAGAATGATGACCTCCAAATTGTAAGAAAGTACATTTTTGTTGTTGTAAGGCACTAAATTTATAATGATATGTTAGAGCAGCAATGGCAAACTAGTACAGCAACTTTACTTAAAAATATGCATAACTATTAAATAAATGGCCTTAAGTAGACCTCTCAGTCTAGACAAGTTTGTACTAAAGAGCTTGTTAATACCTTTTAGATAGAGCTGGCTTTTAGCTTCCAATTAAAAATAAAATTTAATCTAACTCCTACAATACCTAGCATTGTTTTGAATTACATTCCACTAAGGCAACGTGGAGGTAGTGGGAATGTTTCCAGTAAAACTGACCAGAGCAGCAGCAGAAGTGTTGTCTGGCCAGGAGATGGAGACCAAAATGGAGAGCCATTCTCAAATTCGATCAGACTAGCACCAATATTCCTGAGATATTCGGAAGAGAGGGATTCATGCTATGAGTCCTTTGGGCAGTGCTAGTTTTTATGTCAACTTGGGAAGCTTCAGGCAAGGGTTTATTTAGACTCCAGGGACTCGAAATTCAATTCAAAGACAATGGACTCCTGATGTAGCACCTGGTGCAGACCTGATTAATTCCCAAGGTGGGCAGAGCCAAGCCTGTTTGTGGCAGTCATCATCCGAGGTTTCTGAGGCAGGGCTGAGGATGGGAAATGGGATGGGAATAAAGGGAAACACAACTGAACTTGGGCCTGTAGGTATTAATGGGATCATGTTAACAGCCATTAATTGAATTTTCTTCACCTGTGCCCTCACCTGAATCATGCAGTACTCTCCTGTGGCTGTTTTAACTCTTTGGGTTGAAGAAATGGATCTAATTTGAACAAAAAGAGAGACTCAGTTTGCAGAAACTAGAGTGGTTCACAAAACCTCAGGCTGGGGCGATAGGGTCTTAGAATGTAGATTAAAAAAAGAAGTGAAGGCATGCAGGTATATGTTTTGGGCTCTTTTCTGTTTTTTAATTTTTTAAAAAATTCTACGTTTACTGAATTCTCCTCCCCCTTTTTGCTGCACATTTGGTTCTATCACTTCTCTACTCTGACAGAAGAATTTGGCTTCCAACAACCTCTGAGTTTTATGTGAAATAGGCTCAGCCACCCAGAGAGAAACTGTTTAGTCATTCCAGGTCAAAAGTCTCTGGGGCAAAGGCTGCCAACAGCCAAAGCCAGAACAATGTGAGCAACCAAAACGAAAAACAAACAAACAAACAAACAAAAACATATTGAGATATAACTTGAAGTCCAAAGTAAATATTCATGAATTCATGTTAATATAAATGATTGACTAAATGAATAAATAAGAAAGAAGAGACAAATATGCCATACAGAAAAATTCCAAGTAGTTTACATAGATACTATGTCTTTAAGGAGGTGGAACGTAATTTACCAGTCCTTATGTGTCAGTTTTACATAGTGACTTTCTTCCAGTTATGAGTATGGAATGGGGGGAAAAGAGTGACTTTACCGGGGAGAACCCTGACAAACACTACTTCAGCTAGGCGATCAAGATTAATATCAACAGTGGTAAGTCATGTTGATAGCAAGCACCTTTGATATGATGGGATGAGAATGACAGTTTATCTCTGTGTTCTTTTTCATTGAAACCCTTAAGTCCAGTGTAATCACAAGAAAAATATAAGATGAATTTTAATTGAAGAACATTTTACAAAATACATGATCAGTATTCCTCAAAGCTGTCAAGATAAAAAAACAAACAGAGAAAACCTTAATACAATGTATCAGTATTGACTCATTAACTGCAACGAACATACCATACTGTTGGAAGACAATAATACGGGAAACAGTCTGTTTGGGGTATACAGTCTTCACAACTTTTCTGTAAATATGAATCTGTTCTAAAATTAAAAAAAAAAATTGTTTAAAAAATCCTTGGAGAAGGGACTAATGAACTTATTTTGGCTCAAATATCCACTTGAGCCAATCAACTGAGTCAACAGTGGTGAAGTCAAGTTCCGGACATAGTGATTTATTCTAGCCATAGTCATGTTGGTGTATGTGAGTGTGTTCATGCATGTGTGTGCATGTGTGTGTTTGTAGGGGAGCAGGAATGGCATGAAGAAATCCAAGGTAACAGTGCCAGGCAGATAATTTAATAGATGCCCGTTTAATTTGATTTCCTTTCTTACCCACATACCTTGGGTTGTTATGCTGGAAGTCTGTGGGATTCCCTCCTGATATCACAAGCAGCTCTTTCATTTTTCTCATTCCAGCTGCCCCTTCTCTCTCACTCTAGGTTGATGTCTGTCGCCCCCACCAGGCCAATGCCCCTGGTGTCCTCCATAACATCACTGTCAAGGAAACTGTTCAAGGCACTGACCCTGAGGATACCAAACAATTGCTGGAAAAAATTTAACAGAAACTTTGGAAGGTAAAGGTCAGAAATTGGCCAGAAAGTAGGACAAAACTAGAAAAGATGCATAAACTGGAGACAAAAGAAACACAGTATTCCAGAAAGAAAGAATAAAGAAAATGGAACGAAGCATACTGTCAAAGAAAAATAAGAAGTGATTTCCCGGTGCTGAAACTTGCAATTAAAGACAGCATTGAGTTCCTGGCACAATGAGTGAAGACACATCCCAAGACACATCATTGTGAAAATTCAAATTACTAAGGGTAAAGAGAAGATTCTAAAATTTTCTTGAGAAATAAAAATGTAACCCACAGAAGAATGACAAGTCTGGTATCACATGTTCCATCAACAATATTGAATGTTAGAAGACAGTGAAGACACAGCTTTAAAGTTCTAATGAATAATGTCACAAGACTCATAAAACATTTCCTGCACTGTGGAAAGGGAGGTTATTTGAGGTTGGACTATATCCAAATGAGGAAGAAAATGAAGACAGAAAAAAACCTTGGCATCCTTGAAATAGTGGAGCCAACTTGTCTCTAGAAGAGCAGCAAATGGAAACCCCAAGATTACAGCTATGCTGCACAGCTGGAGATCAGCCAGTCCAACTGAGGCAGCAGCAGGTATGGTGATACAACGGAATACTTATTATTATTTTGTGTCTGTTGGTACTGACATAAAGTCCAGAAATCATTACAATTAGAAAACTAAAGACAAAGGCTGTTAAAAACACATCACAACAATCAATCTACCCCGCTTGGATCTGCAAGAAACCGTATTTACATTCTTATTGACTTTCATCTTTTCCGTTAAGCTACAGATAAAGCATAGAAGAATTAATCATACACAAAATACTATTAATTGAACATTGCCAAAGCTATTATGCAGATGGTAGAAATTGCAGGAGAAAAGAACAGCGTTATGCTGAAATGAAAACTGTGGTCATTAATATCATGTTAAAAAGTGGGAAGAAAAATTATGGATGCGGCATGTTTGGGTTTGCCTTGGTATTTGGCCAAAGTATGCATTTGGTTTACTGTTATAGAATATACTGTCCACAACTGTTGAAATAAAGAAAAGACATGTTAATATTTTCCTAAATATTCAAAGTAGAAATATGACAACTGATTGTAAGCCAGCTCATTATTTATTATAATAAATTAGATTATATTTAAAATTTACAAATCAGGAAATAGAATAAAAGTATATCAATAAAATATGTAAAAGTAAAAATAAAGCAAAAATGATAAAGGGTTAGAATAGTTATTTTTAGAAATAAGTTTGTAGATGGAAAAAGAATCAACAGTATATATGTAGAAATTTAATAAAGTGAAAAAATCTTTAAAAGCGATCAGGAAGTAGCAAAAAAGATGTTTGCTGAGGGTGAAAGAATTATATTAATAGATCTCATTTTAATACATCTCAGAGAGGAAGCTGTGTTTATTGAGAAAGTTCTTTTGATAAATTGCTTAAAGCTGAAATTCTTTTTAGCTTCTAGTAATTGTGCATAATATTTACATTCATCTAGTATTTCACTTCATTTATTTTAATTTAAAAATATTATACAAATAAAATATAATCCTTGTTATCAGCCTTGTCTCAATAAGAAGAGTACACTCAAAATAAGAAATTCAAGGAGGGCTTGATTTTAAAGGAACTATTTACAAAGGTGCAGAAAGGGGACCCATAAGGGATGGTGCATTGATTTGGAGCTTAGTAGCAACCAAGATGTCACCACCCTCTAGCGGTCTAAAGCAACAAGGAGAGTGAATGGTTTCCAGAACTTGGAAGGAGAAGGTTGTGTATAGTGTCACCATGAATGGGGTATTGACTTTGGATGGAGGATATAGCTAGCTTGAGGTGACCTTGCAAAGACAGATTTAGGGGAATAAATACACTGGATTCACTCTTGCCTCCATGAACTCTCTTACTTGGGATTTCCACTGGTAGAAGCCAACTAGAAGGCAGAAAAGCATGGGGATCTTGATATAGGTCAGCTTCTTGGGGACGAGAGATGAGTGGAGAAGGAAAAATGGAGGATTTGGTATAGTTTAACCCTTAGGCATTCATCATTTTTTCTTTTTGTATAGGTGGTAAGCTTGAATTTCTAACACAGGGGAACAAATAAGTTTCTAACAGCTATTTGTCTTGATGGGATAAAATCAACCCAGTCACACTCCTATTGAAACTTAGATTATTCACCATTGATTTTCTCTATATAATGTAATAGGGGGAGGAGAAGAAAAAATAATAATATAAAAAGTCACTGCTATGTTCCCACCTTTATAGATAGTTATTAAGCCCAAGTCACATGAAAATATCGAGATGCCCCAGCAAATTCCTTGGGTTCCAGAAAATCTTTCTTACCCCTAATATGCGCCAGTGACTCCATTTTCCCCAGGTAGTTGCTATCAGTCTCTTTTTCCTAGGTTTTTAATCTTCCTGTGCCTGGTGGTTTTGAGTTAGGAATAATTCGAAGTATTTAAGGGGCAGTTTCTGCTTCCAGCTCTCCCAGAGCCATTCTGCCTTCCCTGATGAAAACATCTTCCTATTGGACTATAGGACTTACAGACACACCAAGCTCATGATCACAAGATGGGAAGTGAAAATATTTCCAATAGTTTATTTGAATGTTTTATAGAATGTATCTAATATATAATAATACTTTGCTTTTAGTGGTTGCTCTAGGTATTAGGATAAACATCCTTAACTTCACAGTCTACTTAGAGGTGATTTGATGCTACTTCACATAACATATGGAAATATTTACAATTGTATGAGTGCATTCACCTCTCCCACTGTACTTTATATGCATTATGTATATTACATCTACATACATTATAAAACCCACAAATCAATGTCATAATTTTGCTGTAAACAGTCATACATATTTTAAAATACTCACATGACATGAATAACCTTTCATATTTACTATTTCTGATTATTTAATTTCTTTCTGAAAATTTGAGTGTACCTCTAGTATATTTTTCCTTTAGTTTGAAGAACTTCCTTTAACATTTTCAGCCTATAATAAGACTGCTGGACTAAAATACTAAGTAAGAATTAGGCAATCTTTGTTTTAGATATTCAGAATTAATTATTTTTTGATCATTCATTGCTTAAATTGAATCTTGTGTTAAAAACAGAGGTAACAAAGTATTTAAAAACTTTAAAAAATGTTAAAAGAAGAAACAGTGTAGTGTAGTACAGATATGCTCACACCGCATCCCTTAGAACACTATGGTGGTCCGTGAGTGTAAGTACCATGGTCCATAAGAAACGTGTAGACAACAAGATTTAGGTTCCAGTATTTTTGTTACTTAATGTCTGTTCACTCTTCAGAGACTTCCCTGGCTGGTTTGGCTCAGTGGATTGAGCGTCGGCCTGCGAGCTAAGTGTCGCTGGTTCGATCTTCCAGTCAGGGCACATCAGAGAAGGAAAACTCTGACTCCAAAAAACCTCCGCTGCCTTGCGGCATACCTCTTCAGGGGAAAGGCTAAGGGAGTAAACCCCGACAGAAAATCCGGAGCCGGAGTCCCTAAGGCGGTTTGACGTTGTAGTCAACACCGGCAACTCCTGCGGCGCACCTGAAGCCAAGCTGTATTGACTCCGTCTTTCCCTTGGATTCTTCAGCTGCGAAGAGAGGGGGGGTCTGCTGCATGGGCAACAGCAGACCCTCCATATCACCCTGCCCAGGCTCTGTAGCTTCAGCTTCACTGGAGAGGACACTCCAGCGTCATCACAAGATGTCGATTCAACACGGGAGGAGACAGATACCGTGTCACTCCCGAGTCGGACTGCACAGCCATTCTCGGCGGTGCAGATAGACTCTTAAGAAGCTACACCATCGTCTCTCGAGACGGACGGCTGCCGACGACTCTTCAGAGAATCGTTTTAGCTTTCTTAATTACATATTTTCTAACTTCTAAAATGATGGAAGTCAAATTTTCAAATAGCTACAGCACTGAGGCAGGATACTCAGGTGAATTAAGCATGTGGTGAAAGCTGGCACAACTCGGTGAGGACTGTGGTACAGTAGAGAACATGTGTCCTGTCCACTGGCATTAGTGGCTACCAGGCGCTAGCCTGTCATTGCTACATGGGAACACCAGCCTAAGATTGCCAAATCTTTCAGTATCAGTGTCTAATTGCCACATGTTAAAATGCAATAAGTAGTTCAAAGGTTTAAAAATACTGTGTGTGCTAAACAACACATCTCTGTAAATCAGATTTATCCTATGGATGAGCAATCTCTAATGCTTGGATTAGTTAATTTGTAACCAATCTTCAAATACTGATATTTTGTAATTCTATAAGACTGGATAAAAATGAAGAATATTAAGCCAGAGCCATCTATTAATAATTTTAGTATATTGTTGCTGCCTAAATAACATACTGTGGAATTTTAATGCAGAAAATAGAAGTCATGTTTTGTTTTTGAATAATTATTAAGATATAGCAACTATGTTCAGTTATGGAGAAAGAAAAAGGTCTTTGAGGACTCTAGTCTAGATATGAGAAAGCTCTTAGGAAACCTGTGAGTAGAGCTTTTATCAAATGTTAATGCACACACGTGGTAGATGGTTGCGGATCAACAGGGTAAAATTCCAGTGGGGTCGTAACTCTGGACTGGATTTATGGGACTCAGCTCAATCACCAAGTGTATTACTAAAAGGATGGTAAAAGCCTATGTGAGGATCTAGCTATCGGTCACATGACCCGATCCAGGGAAGAGATAAAAGCTTATATGGATCTTGTGGAAGCCTGCCAATACTTGTCTCTATAATACATGATAAAACTCTGACAGGAAACTACTCCTGGGAGTTTGGTATTAAATTAGCTCTCCTTTCTGCTGTTTTCAGATATCTAGGAATGGATTTCTATGATGCTGCTAATGTAGAAGCCAAAAGATGAAAGTTCTATTTTAATGTCTCTCCCACACCTTATCTTTTCTATCTCTGCTGGAACATATTTCAGAGCCATGGAAATATTGGTGTGTGATATGCCCCATTCTCTATGCTACAACTTTCTTAGGATAATATCACACATGCATAGATTGAAAAAAGAGCATCTTACTCTTTTTTACAAAATATGTACACAAGTACTTTTGCTTTGGTCAGAGATAATTTTTGTCCTGAGAAATTAGAAGTCAGTCAGCCTGACTTACAGTTAATTTAATTTTAATTATTTAATTTTAATTTTATTTTCCAAATAGCTATCACCATAATTACTTTTGCACAGAAATGTCTTTATTTAAGATAATAATGATCTTTATAATAGAGAAGGTGAAGCTTGGTATGCCCTGGGCAATGGAAGAAGAGGTTAAGAGGGGCATAGGTGGGAAGAAGGACTGAGAGTAGGGCATAAAACTACATTTGCATAATGTGAATCCTCCTTGGGACCTTCCCAAATCTTCAGTAAAATCGACTAAAATCACATGAAAAAATTTTTTAATTTAAAAAATTTTGGTAAAATACATGTAACACAAAATTTACCATCTTTACCATTTGTGAGTGTAGAGTTCAGTGGCATTAAATACATTTACATTATTGGCAGCTATCACCATCATTTGTCTCCAGATTTTTTTCATCTCTTTGTAATGCTTTATTTATTCATTCTTAATTTATTCACAGAATGAATAGTAGTCATAGTAATCTGAATATTCATAGTACATTTGGAATAGATGTTTAGATTTCCACATATGTAGAGAAGGATCCAAGTTTATCCAGATCTTGAGTGGCAGGGGGTACTTTATATGACATCTGGGCTACAAGTCAAAGACGCATTTCTTGGGAGGATATGGAGTTGTCCTGTGGACATCAGTGGAGGCAGATCAGTGGGTTTTGTGGGAACCCTGAGATAGGAGAGAAGTCAGGCAGTAGAGTAGATCCACAGCTGAAACCACACTTTCTACTTTCTGCAGCTGCATTCTGCTATATTCTGCTTTATTTATATGCGTCTTGCTGTATGCCTGCTGTTTCATCAGGAAAAAGTCATGTTTCTATTATGGCTCCTGTAGGCAACTGCAATTCCTGCCTATTCAAGTGCCACCAGCCAACTAATTATAGATTCTGAATCCCAATTTCATGTCCCTAGGAGAGAATCTGATGGCCTGGTTCGTGTCCACTCAGCCTCACCACTGATTTAGCTGTGGCTGGAGTGAAGAGCTCTGGAAAGGCTCATACATGGATCTTTGCTTTCTGTCCTGGAGCTCCTTCGATGCTAATGATGCCCCTGGGAGCTCACGTTGTTCATGTCCACTGGCTTGTAAGTGTCAGGGACTCACCATCCTTGGGAGTTGACATCCACTCAAACAATGAGGAGCGAGAGCTGCCTCATAAATGTTCCTGTCTTTCATCCTTCTAGCATGTTATTCTGAAAGATGTTCTGTGTACTTTTCTGGAAATTCAAGTAGAATCAAGCCCCTTGTGTCCACAGTGATGCTCTCAATAACACAGCCTTGTATTGGCCCTTTCTTCTTCTCTAACTCTTTTCATCCTCTCTGCTCACTGGGATCACTTCCTGGAAAATGCATTTGATTCCCTTCTGAGATCTAAGCCAACCTGCTCACAAGTCTTGTCACAGGCTTTGCTTTTTGGCAGGCCATGCTGAGATAGGCTGGTTTGTGTCAGGTGTTTACCCACTTGGTATAAGTTGAATTGTGTCCCCCAAAAAGATATGTGAAATCCTAACCCAAAGTGCCTCATATGGTGACCTAATTTGGAGATAGAACTGTTGCAGATGTAATTAGTGTTTAATCCAATGTAACTGGTATCCTTTTCAGAAGAGAAGAGACACAAACACAGAGGGAGAGAACACCATGTGATGATGCAGGCAAAGACTGAAGTGCTACAGTTGCAAGCCAAGGAACATCAAGAACCTGGCTAGGAAGAGTCAAGGAATGATTGTCCTTTGTGGGTTTCAGAGAGAGCATTGCCATCTGATATTTTGCTTTCAGACTTAAAGGCACTAGAACTGTGAGACAATACATTTCTGTTGTTTTAAGCCACCTAGTTTGTGGTTCTTTGTTATAGCAGTTCTAAGACACTAATTCATCATTGTGTTAACTTCTGTTGCTGGATATTGAGAACATATGTATGGCCTACTGTCTCGTCGGCAGCCGTCCGTCTCGAGAGACGATGGTGTAGCTTCTTAAGAGTCTATCTGCACCGCCGAGAATGGCTGTGCAGTTCGACTCGGGAGTGACACGGTATCTGTCTCCTCCCGTGTTGAATCGACATCTTGCGATGACGCTGGAGTGTCCTCTCCAGTGAAGCTGAAGCTACAGAGCCTGGGCAGGGTGATATGGAGGGTCTGCTGTTGCCCATGCAGCAGACCCCCCCTCTCTTCGCAGCTGAAGGATCCAAGGGAAAGACGGAGTCAATACAGCTTGGCTTCAGGTGCGCCGCAGGAGTTGCGGGTGTTGACTACAACGTCAAACCGCCTTAGGGACTCCGGCTCCGGATTTTCTGTCGGGGTTTACTCCCTTAGCCTTTCCCCTGAAGAGGTATGCCGCAAGGCAGCGGAGGTTTTTTGGAGTCAGAGTTTTCCTTCTCTGATGTGCCCTGACTGGAAGATCAAACCAGCGACACTTAGCTCGCAGGCCGACGCTCAATCCACTGAGCCAAACCAGCCAAGGGGGAGCCTACTGTCTACTTATCAGGAAACAGGCTATTAGAGAAGTGGATATGGGCATCTTCTTTTATATGGCTACACTGGAAATCATGGGCATCTATAACATATGTAGAAATGTTGATAAATGAAAAAATAAAGTGGAGAATTGATTTAAAAGTCTATTAAAAAAGTAGAGCAAATTTCCTATTAGCACCATATTAGCAATAATGCTGTGCTTTCCTTTGATTTTCCTCCTGGATCTACAACTAGACTACGTTTATCAGTCTAATTAGTCAAGTTATATGACAAAATTCTGACCATAAATCAATTTAACTTAACAAGTTGATAAACATATTTCTGATGTAAGAGATATAGGTCCATATTGATTGGTAAGAAGAAATATGATACAAAAAAGCAATCTGTAATTTAATATAGAGGTTTCTCAATCAGTACAATATCTCATATCTTAACTCTCCTAAAGGCATTTAACTCTCTTCTGACATCCGAACCAACTCATCCTTTATGAACTGTAAAATCAGTCAAAGGCTCAAAGACAAAGGGATGTCTGCGGGGACTCATTGATATTACAAGGTCTGTGGATAAGGACTTCCATGTGCAGGAAGAAACTTAAATTGAATGTTTGTGTCTTCCTAGAATCACACTATTGTTATTTCTCCAAGATTCATCAGCTGTAGATAAAGCAGCAAAAACAATAATTACCTGCTTAATAACTGGGTAGGCCACTCTGTTGGGTACATAAATTATATAGAAACACATTGCCTTTGAGAAGCTTATAATCTCATAAATTCTGCAGTATGGAAAAAAATTAGAGAAAACCAACAATCAATGTGAGTAGAACAAAAGGGTTTGTTTATGATAGTAAAAGAGAAAGTTTGACTAGGATAGCAGTGCTGAAAAGGGAGAGAATTAGTGGGTCTAAGAAATATTTAGGATCTAAAATATATGAGAGTCAATGAAACATTGAGTGAGTTTAAGGTAGGTATTGAAGATGACTGTTAGGATTGGGATTCTGTTAGAAGGACAGATGGTGGTGCCTTCTGCTGTGATGTGGAGCACTAGAATGGGGTTGCATGTGGTTTTGGACTTGTTGAATCTGAGGTATATATTGGTAGGCATTCATATAGGCAGCCTGCAACTCAGCAGACTGGTCTGAAGTGGAGATGGAAATGTAGGGCATTTGATTATGGATAGTTGTTGAAACCACAAGTGTGGATGAATTACATAATGGTCAGAGTGGAGAGTGTAAAGACAAGGCACCCTAGGGATGCTATTGGGGAGTCTACAGGGATTAATGGTTGAGAAGGAAAGAATAATCCTGCAATCAGTTCCTAGATTTGAACAGGTTCATAGATACAGTCCCCTTGCGTAAGTGGGCGGAGGCTGGGCCTCACTGAGAAAAAGTTTGCTATACAACAAAAAGTTTTATACATATTTCTTTGAGTCTTCCTAAGAGAGTCCTGCGACCACTTTTCAGGATGACTGTGCATTGGGGAAGAGTAAATAATTGATTTTTTAGGGATTTCTGAACATTGACTTTGACACTAATTTATGGAGGTGCTAAATGTCATTAGGGATCACCAATCAGAGTTGGGGCTTAATAAAATCAAACGATCAGTGAAGTTAGACTTGTGTTAACTGAACTGGTCAGCTATTTTAGTTCCCAAGGGAGGAGGACCTTCATCAGTGAATACAGCAATGGCTCAGCTGAATTTGAAGCGTCTGCCACTTGACCAATTTGGACTCTTCGGGTCAGTAAATCAATAATGGGGATAAAGAGGAATATTTCTGAAATACAGAAGATCCTCTGAGGTGCCACTTATTACTCCCACATCTTCTGATTAAAGTCAGTGAGAAACTACAACCTAAAACAGGCAGGATGCCAATGATTTAGATCTCTTAGGAATGAAGGTTTGAGTCATCTCTCTAGACAAAGCCATAACCAGCTGAGGAGCTTGCTAAAGGCGAAAAGGCTATGAAATGGGCAGGAGAAGAAGGCAGTTGAAAACACTGACTTTGACCACGTGAACAGTTTGAGAAACAAAGGTTCTAATAAGATGTTTTTTCTTAACTTTGACATGAAAGTGTTACATGTGTATATAAAGCATTATTTTTCTTCCCCAAATATCGGGAAAAATATTGATGCTCAAAAATGGCATGTAAACAGGACAAGGTGTAGATTTTTAAAAAAGCGTAGCTACTTGAGGTATCTTTCATTATACAAGTGAACAGTTAAGGTATCCATTTTTATCAATTAGAAAATGATTAACTTAGTGAGAAGGGTGCAAAAATCAACACTTCTGTGTTCGTTTATGCTCATGAGAACAGAATGTGATGGAGACTTTGCTGCTTTCCTGTCTCCAGTAAAGAGTTTATTCTTTGGAAGGTAAGAAGAATGGAAGGGCAAGTGTGTCCATTCTTCAATGAAGGGAAAAAATAAAAACATTATTATGGGGTATAATATATATATATATATATATATTATAGATATATATACTACATAGAGCTGCTGTATGATTATAGTAACACAGTTTTTTAAAGAAATAAACTCAGAATAACTTTCTTTCTTCTCCTAGTTAGAACTTCCTGTGAGACATTGTTTCAAACAAGACAATTTTGATCAAATGATCTACTTGCTATTTTCTTTTAATTGAAGGAGACAATCATAAAATAGGAAAGAAATGAAAACACTAACTCAAAAATATGTTTACTCCCTGTTCATTGTAGCATTATTTATAATAGTCAAGACATGAAAGTAACCTAAGTGTCCATTGATGGATAAATGAATAAAGAAAATGTAACACACACACACACACACACACACACACACACGAAAAAATAGAAAGAAGTCTTGCCATTTGTGACAATATGGATAGACCTTGAGGGCATTATACAAAGTACTATAAGTCAGACTGAAAAAGGCAAGTACTATATAATCTCATATATGTAGAATCTAAAAATCCAGAACAGGAAAACAAAAAACAAAACTTAGATATACAGAACAGATTAGTGCTTGCCAGAGGTGGGAGAGTGGAGGTTGTGGGTGAAATGGGTGAAAGTGATTAAAAGGTACATACTTCCAAAGATAAAATAAATAAATCCTGGGGATGTAATGTACAGTATGGTGACTATAGTTAATACTACTGTGTTGGATATTTAAAAGTTGCTAAGAGAGTAATTCTCAAAAGTCCTCATCCAAAGGTGAAGAAAAAATCACTGTGTGTGGTGATGGATGTTAACAAGATTTACTGTGGTAATTGTTTCACAATATATACAAATATTGAATCATAGTGTTACATACCCGAAGCTAATATAATGTCAAGTATATGTCAACAAATTAGATTATGGTTAAAAACAAAAACCAAACCAACTTTCCATGTGATCCTAGAAAAGACTATGCAAGGTAGCCCTAATCCAGTGGCTCTCATCTGGAGGTGATTTTGCCTGTCAGGGACATTTGACACTGTATGGAGATAGTTTTGGTTGTCACAATGGGAGTGGTGGAGTGAGGATGGGTTGCTACTGGCATTTGGTGGGTAGAGGCCAGGGATGTTGCTACGTATCCTGCTATGCACGGGCCAGTGCACCACAACACTGATTTTTCTTGGCCAAAATGTATATAGTGCCAAGGTTGAGAAACTATCATAGAGATTGAAACAAAAGTTGTGTAGTTACTGACCTTATAATGTATTACGAAACAATTCTTCAATAATTTTTTTGCATCAGTTATATATTTTAAAATGTGAATTTAATATTTGTTATCATTTAGCTCTTCACCTCTAGGGTGAGAATTTAACTCTTCATTTAAGCATTATTTACTTCCTTCCTAGTTTTCAGTCAGGTGGCAGATAGTTGAGGAGCCTAGATAATAAGCAAGTGTATTTTACCTGTGGTTCCATAAACATTATATTCTGATTTCTGATATTCCAGATATATATACATATATATGTATATATATGGAAATGTACATGAGCATGGCTAATTTTCTTCGTGTTTTGGAATGACTGTTTTCTGCTTATTTGTAAATGCTTTACCTATCTTAACTGTAAAAGGGAGAGTGATGGAATAGGAGATAAAATTAAAAGCTCTTGATATTGTCTAAATAGTAGATGGATGATGACATTTCAGCAGTATCAAGTAAAGGAGGCCAACTAGTAACGGTAGAGCACATATATCCTATTTGAAACCAAACCTTTGAATCATCTGAAGAGCTGACCTGACAAGCTTTTGCTGGTCAAATGCATAGCAACCATTTAACAACAACAAAAATTCTGATCTTTACACTTGACCAGAATGGTAAATAAAATAGAATTGCCTTTAATTTGATAGCTTCAGGACGATTGTAGAGCTCTATGGATATTTTGAAAATAAATTATGATCTCTACTTTTAGAAATTCATGATCAAATTTGTCTTCTCATTTGTAGGGAGTTTGGGGAGGAACCACATCAAGGTAAGAAGGAAAAAAAAAAAAAAGCCTGAACAGAGTCCTTCTGTTTAGGTGAAATCTAATTTCATTAAAACAATGGAATTTAAAATTTGTCTTCAAAGCGGCTGTAGTTACACTTGTTTCCACTAAGGTGTGCTAGATCTCCAAATATTATCCCTGCTGTCCTTGTGTTACCAAACGCACTGCGCTGGGTTCAGCCACGTTTGCTGAGGCTCTCTCAGAGCCTTCTGCCTCACAGGAGGGGTTTGAGCTGGAATGACAATGTACTGCACACGAAGTCAGCCAAAACACAAAAGAGGACAAGAGACCATTCCAAAATTTTAAATGAGAAGGGCAAATAGTAGCACGTTGAGTTGGTGATTTTTACAAACACGCTTGTTTGTATATTGGCTTTGGGTTTGTAGAATAATTTGGATTGAGAAATTCTAGAAAGTTAACCTGACAAAAGGGAGTTTTTCAGGCAATTTTTTCTTCTACTAAAACTCTTTAATGTCCTATTAATATTTATAACAAGTGTTCCAAATGTAAGTTATCTTTGCTTTAATAGCACATAAATCTATCATTATTCACGTTGATTTAAGTCCCTCCTGGTTTCTGAAATCATCTAGTGAAATTTGAAAAACGATTAACACAAAAGAGCAGTTCTAAATAAGTGTTTCAGGCAGGAAGTGGCACAGATTGGAAAACATAACAAAGAATTTTGAGGGTGGAAAGAAAAATCAATTCTTTTTATTTTCAGTACTGAATTTAACTTTTTCCAAGGCTTCAAGTTACCAATCAGAAATTTAGCTATCTTGTTCAAAGCCTTTGGCATAGCTGGTAACTTAATAGTAGACTCTAAAAGATTTGTCAGAGGACTATGCCAACTTTCCCCATAAACCAAGCAGGTTCTACATATAGGGTACTACACGTACACCTTAGTCTGGAAGCATTCTTATATATGCAAAGAATTCTTTTTGGTTATATAATTCTATTTGGAATATGCCTTGGAATGCCTTTCTTTATCTTTCAGTGGTTTCAGTTAAAAAGACAATTTGCACTTTACCTCCAAACCAATGTTATTGTTAGCTTTGGCAACTTGTCTACTTATGCAATTTGGTTCCATAATTTTAATTATATTGACTATTGTGACCAATGACTACTTTAATAATAATTTTAAAATGTTCTAAACTTAAATTAATCTTAAAGCAAATCTCAAATAATATAGCAATGAATCTTAAATTGTTGGTATAATTTATTTGTGTAGGCAAAAAGTACTTCATATTCAGTTAAAGAACCAGGAATCAAATGGTAAGTAACTGTTTAGAGGTTGTTTAAAAATAAAAAAATTTTTGGACTGAACTGAAAGCTTTCTACCAGAATAATATTTCTTCATACATAAAAGCTATAGGTCCATAGTTTATATCATTATAAAATATTGCCTTCCATACCCAGACCAAATTTCATAATATTTAAAAAATATTTTTGGCTATGGTAAGATTGCTTTTGTTTTGATGAATTTTCAAAATAAATGGTAAGAGTGTATGATCATGTATATACACGAGTTTCTGAAAAATTTCATATGAGTATTGGGAAATATGACATGCTTTGTCATTTTACTGCCTTCTCATCTGGTTATTCAGTTAATGAGTTGGACAAATGTAAAAGGACATCTGTACTTTTGTTGAGATATGTTGTTTAAATAATAAATAGTAAAATAATCAGGAAACAACTGAGTACTACAGACTTTTTACAATGTTAAACCAGAAAACCCTTCTATTTATTGGATCTTTTGAGGTGATTTATTGAAACAATTGTCTCCAAAATTATTGCCTGCTGAATAATGGTAATTAATTGCTATTACCTAAACCTTAAATAAGGGAATAAGATTCATTAAATTCATTTGAATACATCAAGAGGTAGAGGGGGGTAGTATGTTTCTCAACATAAAAGTTTAGAGAAATTATTCTTCAACATAATACAAATATAAGTCAATTAGAACTCTGTGCCTGATGTGAACTTCAAATAAAAAAAAATGCTTTCTAAAAACAAAGAGAATGAATGTTGAATACTACTGAGCTAAAAGCTAATGGGGGAAATTAGGACATGCAAAAAGGTATCTAAGCATGCTAATCCCTTTTCAAAAGGCTACAAAGAGCAAAATGACTACCTACAGCATTTAGAAAACCAGCAACCCCTGTTAAATAGGAACCACTACGCAACCTGAGGGTGGATTGATCCAAAATTTAGGAAGGCAAGTCAATGGTACTTGACTTTCATTGAGATACAGCATTTTGTCTGTTTTAATTTAGAGTGAGGGCATTAATTCTGTGTTTTCTAAGAAGTGAGGCCTGTTTGAAATTTAATTAGAAGTGTGGAAACTCCACTATGAATATTTAGACCAGTGAAGGTTCAATATTTAATATGAAAAAAAGCCACCCTGTTTTCTGTTTTGGCAAGAAATGAGGCTAGAGTGTTCCTTCAGAATGCTTCCCCAGAAATATTTAAAATAAATACAACAAATGTGAATTCTGTATGTAATGCTTTTTGAGAAATGTGTAGGTATTAACAGTAAAATCATTTATTATTACTATTTTTTTTTTCGCTTTAGTAAATGAGATAATGTGCAAGCCTCATAGGAATTAGAAAACACTACTCATCTGCACTCAAGAGAAATTTGACTTGGTTCAGTGTCAAGGTCATACTAAGAGACCTACACTACGTAAAGTCATTTTAAGCTTTGGTACAAAGCTGTTTTATCACGGAAATGAGCGATTCCAAACAAGTTCTGGAGCAGGAATGGAGAAGTTTGGTGAGATGGGAGCAGTGGAGCTAAGGGGAAGAAGAGGCGGAGTAGAAGCTTGCAGTCCCCTATGGCGGGTGTCCTGGAAGCCTGAAGCCAAGAGGACTTGAAAGAGGACAGAGGAAAAGAACAGGGACAGATCTTATTTCACAATTTTTTAAGGATCACTCCGAATTAATTTTTCTTCAAGTAGAAGGACTCTATTACACTTATGAAAGCTTAATTATGAAATGAGAAAAGTCAAAAAGGGAAAACTTCCAAACTGCTTACGGGCTGGTGGGATTGGGTGGTGGCGGGAGGGACCAAATCTTGGGAAACAGCAGTCCTGGTATCATGCACATGTCTTTGTTCCCAAGAAAGTGCGGCAGCTTATAAAGGTTCAGGCGCAGAGAAAATATAAATTATAACAGGAGGTCAGGAATGAGATAAATAGAGGGTTAGGATCTGAAATACTCAAAGCAAATTATCTCATCATCCACAAAGAGAAATTTTATCAGTTTCTCAGGAGAAGCAAGTAATTCTCTTTGATTGTGTTCCTAAAGAATTTTATTAACAGTTTATTGCTTTGTATTGTTTTTTTTGTTCTTAATTTTTCTTTTAACTGTAAACAACTAAAGAGAATATATGCTTATTAAATCACTAGTAACCGCAAATTATAAATAATTTTCTTGTAGCCTGTGGTGGGAAGATGGGCTTAATTTTGCCACAGGTGAGTTAGAGTATCAATGAAATAATGGTTTATAATTTAGATTTTCTTTCCCCAGATTTTGTTAGTTCCGATTCTCTGAGTTCAAGGTTACCAACCCAGGAAGAGGAATGAGACACATCATTACCTGCACAGGAAAATTATTTAATGAAGCTACTACATGATAACTTAATGACAGTTTTAGACATTAGGCCCACAGGAACACTTTTATGGTCCTCACTTAATCCATATGATCCATGCTGTCAGTAGACTCTCACTTTTTAACAAGCAAAGACTGTGGGTAATTTTTGAGAACATGTTTTCTATTTACGTCATGTTCACTATTAGCTGACTCAGGGAAACTACTTTTTAAGAGAAGTATTTACAGAGTAGATTTCAATTTTTCCTTTGGCTGACTCATTGTGGGGGGTATAATCATTGTTTATTTAAGGTATGGACTATAATATACTTGCAGTGAATTAATCTTCAGTTTTGACAATGAGAAGTCAGTATTTAACACTGATGAGCCATATCACTCTATTTTTTACCTTTTTCTTTTCTCATATTTATTGTTTCATATTCTTTGATGTGCTGCTTGGTCACTTTATTAATAGTTTAATCATTAAAGCCAAATAAAGCATTCTATCTCAGAATATATTTTTTCATATATGTTGGTTTTCTTTAATTTTTTAATTTTTAAAATAATTAATTTCAAATAAAAATAAATTGCATTTAAAAAGCCAAATAAACTTCACAACTCAATAGCAAATGAAAGGGTGAGACTGAGAAATAATGAGCTCCGAAAAACATCAAGACCATGAGTCAAAATATAATTCATATTCATATTTAGTTATAAATATTACTTTTGTAATTGATTTTTAACATCATGGTCATGTGACATATATAAAAGAAGGGAAATGGCAGCTTTAATGGGCTATGCATTTCATATAGTTCTTTTTTTCTTTCCTGAAGTAGGTTTGATCACAAAGGACAGAATTCCCAGTTCTTCCCTGAAGTGCCCAAATATTCCAAAAGAAAATGAAGCATATCAGCATGCTTCTTCCACCTGGTCTTTCTCAGGGGGCCATTTAATGTCCCTGAGAAGCCGTGAAGACAGTCATCAGTTTGTCTCTGTTTTATCGACTGCTCAGGAATCCTTTGTTGTGACCATCCTCCAGTTAAAAAAGAGAAGATGGGGTTTCTTACTTTAATTGGTCAATGGGGAAATACCTGCTGTATGACAAATCTCTTTTTCATCATTGAACACAGTATCACAGTATTTTGTTTTCTTGTGTTTCCTGTCCTTACAGTCTAAAATACGAGATTTAAAAAAAAATCTAGGGCACAGCAGTAAAAAGGAGCTTCTAATCTACTGGGCAAGACATTGACTTCATTTGTATAATTTTCCTAGCTATCTTCTTGGGAACCTGAAAGCCACTGAGTCCCTCACACAGGATAGGAAATGCTGCATGTTCACAAAATATTTCTGCCTCTCAAGTCTTCATCCACAACAAGTGCCAAAATGAAGAAAAGGGGAGATAACACTCAGTATGTGGACTGGAAAGAGCCAGAAGCCTGGTACATGAGCAGAAATGATATGGGATGCCAATGTGCGAGTTCACTTCGGCTAATAAAGAAGAAACTAAACTTTTATTTCATTTGTGGTGAAAAGTTGGTTCCTCTCAGATGAATGTATGAGCAGCTACCACCCATATATACTTAGCATAGATAGCAGTTATAATATTAGCTATCTGTTCCCTTTATTCCTTTTTTTAGGCGGAAAAAGTTCCACTGATATTTGGTTGTCAATTATGTAATATATGACTACAACAGGGTTTTCCTCCTCTTTGAAAGTCTTGAGTATAAGTATTTCTTGCTTCTAATAGTCAATATGAACTCAAATGTATTATTTTTGCAGCTAGTTTAAATTAAATCCTACATTTTGTTAGCAATTGCTACTTTTGCTAATTGACTGAAAAACTTAAACATATTCTAACATAAAAACATATATAAGTCAAGCTTTAACATTCTGTGTTTAATCAACAGATTGTTATTCATGATTATAACATTCAAATTCAGTTTAAAAAATACATTATTTGTTTTTATTTTCTTTTTTGTTAGGTTAGTTGTTTTAGGCTCCTGTTTATTTTTTGTAACAACTTGTATATTTTAAAATTTTATTTTCACTTGTTTCTTTTCTTGCTGAGTGGTTAATTTCTCTTTTAAGTTTTCTGAGCATTATTTCTGGAGAAAATATAGTCCTCGAACTTTCCCTAAACTGATATGAATTATAATGTTTATTTTCAACATATTTTCTACTGGAAAAGAGAAAGTTGCAGACAAATGTATAAGAAACAAAAGGCTGCTTTTCCCCCCCAGACTATAAAGGATTTCTGTCAGATAGTAAAAACCTAACATTGGAATTTATTGGACAAGTGATGGAGGCAATCTGTGGTTATGTTGGGATTTTCACAATTTTTCAATTTAAAAAATTACCACAGATTTTATGTGGCATTTATAAAGGAAAATATCATCCTTACTGTATGAGGTCATGAATACTATTTTATAGGGTGTTTTAAGGATAATCGTGGTTTGGATTTTGAATTAATGTAGAAAAACTAAGGAAACCAACATAAAACAGTTTCATGTTTATACAGACTTATTTAGTCAAAATATGGCATTTATCTGAGGTAATATTTACACAGCATAAGAAATCAGAAGAAAATGTCTTTTCTGTAAGACGAAAATAAGGACATAATACTTTCTGACATTCTCTGGAGTGCTAAGCAGTGTTGAGGAGTGGGTTAAGAAGGAAGAAAAGTAAAAGTAAACAGCACTTATACATAGTTTAATAGTTGTATATAAACAATGTATTTATAGATGTGAGTAAGGTATTCTTTAACTCTTTAGTGTGTAATTCTGGTCATGATGTTTTTTAGGAACTTAGAATGGTGATGTTATATAAGGCCAATAAATAAATTATAGTATTATGAGCTATGTGACAAATGGAAGAAAATCACTAGCAGATGTTTGTTATTAATGAACTTAGGATTCTGCACTTCGGGGAACATTTTAAATACATGAAATAAATATAAAAGTACAAAGACTTAAATGCAATAAAAAGCACTTGCTGTATGCACCAGTAAAGTTGTATGTCATACTGTTTGAAAACTTTACAAGTTCAGAGGCCGTCTAAAAAGTCAGGTGAAATTATATTTGCTAGGGTTTACATGCATGTTCTAAATTAATTTTTTTAAGGGCGGTAATGGAAATAGTTGAAGAAATTTCAAGCATGTAACACAGCACTTTTGTTATGCTACAAAAAGGTCCGCATCTTACTACTACAACTAGTTTCTATTATACGTGCAACATTTTCATTTTAGGCAAAATCCTCAAAATATTCACCAAAGCCTATCTTTGCAGATAGCAAAAAGACACTAACCAGGGGGTCATTACTGAGGGAAACCTACAATGCAATGTGTACCTAAAAGTAATAGAATTGTATGTCTAAATCTATAAAGATTTTTGCTTTACAAAACAAAAGGTTGAATATAGAGATTAAGACAGTGATATTAAATGCAGGAGATTGATTTAGTTTTGATAGAAATGTCATATTATCTATTTAGTTTAGATATTCAGAAATTCATAAAATAGAAACAATAACATTGTCTTTAAGTTCGTTCAAAGGATCTTATTTGGGGAAGAAAAAATTCAGATATTAAAGGGGTAATCAGTTAAAATTCAGCAATACAATCTAATTTAGACTTGTCTAAATTCATGGATAGTCTACAGGTTTTAAAAACGTTTTATTATTTTTATGTGCACAACCAAGCAAGCCGAATAAAACAAATGTTACCTTTTTAAAGTTGCTTTAATTACTACAATAGCCAAGAATCATTTGTAATTAGCTGAGTGTACAAACATAATACAAGCCCTTGCTTATATAGCAATTACTTGTGTGAAAGTAGAGACCTGTAAATTTTTAAAATAATGTTTTTCTTTAAGAAAAAAATCGTTTTTCTTTGGAATTAAGTTACAAGGTTTCCTTGTCTATAAATAGTAATTTCACCCAACTTCTGATTGGATTAAAATAAATTTTATATAAATCAGCTTTGAACTAATGAAGTACAGAGCTAGTGCATTTTCAAGTAATAGTTACTTATATGTTGCCTGTCTGATATTCTTTTTTTTGAGAGCATTTTTACTTCTTCATACTTCTTCTTCTGTGATTCCTAGATTGGCCCCTCTATGCACATGAAGTCCATATACAAAAATCCCCTATTGACACCTAAGATAAACTGGAGATAATTTGTTTTAAAAGGGATTCTTCACTTTATGAAAACATTCACATCAGAATTACTTTGAATAATAAGATACTCTTTATGTTATTTTAACACATACATTTTATCTCATACATTTTAAAGATTAGAAGTTGATTCCAAGATCATCTAAAAGAGTGTTTTTCAAACTTTCATGCATATACACATCACCTGGGGATATAGTTAAATGTAGAAATATTTCAGTACTTTGGAATGGGGCTTGAGATATTCATTTCTAACATGCTCCCAGATGCTTGTTGATCCAAGGAGCATACTTTGAGTTACAAGTGATTCTTGGGGTGATCTGATCATTATATAATTCTTTATTGCATTCAGTTACATACTGTATAACTGTAACGGATTTTTCTGTATTAATATTTCCTGAAAGCCTCAGCAGGGAACTAACTATGTTAATAACCGGATTTAAAGTAAACTTATTTTCATAGACTCAGCCTACTTCTGTCTTTTAAAACAAATTTGTTCTCATTTGTGAACTTGGTTACAGCATTTAAAATCTCTCGGTTTCAGTTTTCTCACCTGTGAAATGAAGGTGTGGATGGAATAAAAGGCTGAGCCTGAAGTAGACATGCAAAAATATTTATTTGTTGTATGAATAAGAGACTTTCTTACAGTTTTATATTTTGTGACTTTATAAAGCAAGGATAGAGTGCTTTCCTGAAAAAAGTGAAATGGAGGTCTAGATATTATTAATTAAAAGCAATTAATCATATTTGAGTTTAGGAAACACTAGGTTGATCTTGTGGATAGTTGGTGAAGAGAAGCAACTTGGGTAGGAACGTTTCACAACTGTATTTTCAAGTGACAGCATTCTCAATGACTTAGTCCCCAAAGTTCTGAGGAGTGGCCACACACATTAACTTTGGATAAACTGACTTATTTCAGGGAAAATATATACACTCCCTTGAATGGTCTACTTGAGGGACTGGTTATTTAAAGCTGAAAGATGGTCTCCAAGCCCTTTATTTCAATTAATCTTTCCTGATTAATTTGCAAAGCACAAAGGAAGTATTTAAACCCTTTGGATACCACAATGCTCTACCCTTCACCATGTGTTTATTCTTATATTGGGCTTTCTTAATTTTTCAGAGCATAAGTATTTTTATGATTTGCATAAGATTTGTTATATGTGCTATTATTACAGAGTACAGTGACTAAATCAAAAAGTTGTAAACATGATTAGAAAAATGACACAAGCTATTTGAAATTATAATATCCAGGATGTATGTACGTGTGACCATAACTAAAAATGAATTGTTCTTCCCTTCTGTACCAACTCTATATATCTTACCTTCAACTTATGTTCTCAAGAAGTTTCTGAGCTATTTAACTCAAATGCTTCTGAGGACAAATTTTCTAGCTCACTCTGTGTGTGTGTGTGTGTGTGTGTGTGTGTGTATACGTTTTCAGGGTGAACAGTAGGGGATGGAAAAGTGTGTTAGGGAAGGCAGAGCAACCAGTAATGGAAAATAACACCATGGGCTTGCTCCCGTATCCACTTTCTAACTGTCCAGTGCTGAGTCATGGATTATAAACATGCCATCTTTAGTAGACTTAACCTGGCAAGTAGAGAAGAGCATATGGAAAGCTTTTTTTGGTGTGTGTGTTTTAACAAATAAGAATTTGGATTTAGGAGAAATCACTCTTAAAGGAAAATATGCTTAAAGTTAAAATTCAGGTAGTAGGAACCCATATGACCATACTAGTTGTTAAAAAAAAATACTAAAATACCTCTCTTCTCTCCATGGTTAAATGGCCATCTACTGAGTCCTCTCCCTCCCACCTCCACCTCCAAGAGACTTCCAATGTTCTGGCTGCCTTGGCTTCTCTCCCAGGCATCAGTTATGTGACTAATATTTCTACATATCACTGTTGAATGTTCTCAATTTAAATAACATCTATCTTCATATTCTAGAAAAAAGGAGTCAGCCGCTGAGAAGGGAAATGATGATCAAGTAATATATTCAAAGAAGAAAATATAATGCACGTATAAAGGCAAATGTAAGTTAGCTGTGTGTGTGCCTGATAGTAAGATTCCTTTTGGATTGCTACTGGCCACGAAAGTGGACCCCTGGAACACACTGGCAACAGAAATTTCCTCGCCAATCTCAAATGAAAAGACCAAGAGAGCCTACTCCCACACTTTCAAAATCTTTGATGCCCTCTTTTTTATCTCTTTTCTTTATTTTTATTGTT
Organism: Furipterus horrens; assembly: GCF_987537825.1. Classification (NCBI taxonomy): domain Eukaryota; kingdom Metazoa; phylum Chordata; class Mammalia; order Chiroptera; family Furipteridae; genus Furipterus; species Furipterus horrens. Next base: position 18,949,157 of record NW_028327171.1, read on the forward strand.
GACACTATTACAGATGTCCCATTTTCTCCCCTTTGCCCACCTCCACTGAACTCTTTTTTTTTTTTTTTTTTGATGTTCTCTTAAGAGAGGTGATTCTGGGACTGAAACAATAGTACCATGGCATGACTTTTTAAAAATTCACAGAATAATCTTTATCAAACTTGTCTACTTATAATGTCAGTTTTAGGATAAATTTGAGGTTGTCTACATGTTATTTTAAGGAGTGTTACTCCATAAATATCTTCTCAACCATGTGCCGTGGGCTTTAGAAACTCATTCCTTTGAGTTCTTATTTGGTTTTCCAGTTGATTTAAATGTTCAGTGCAAATGTTCCTCAGAACATTAGCAGCTATGGCCCACAGTTCTGGCTCTCAACTTTTTCTCTAACTATTATGGGGTGTTGAGTGCCTACAGATGGAGAACAGGGCAGAGTTCTAGTGGACATTATGTTGGGAGAAGGAGCCTTTCTGCTCTGAGACCAGTGACAGCTGTTTGGAAATGATGATTACATAAGGGTTTGCAATTCCAATGGCAGAAGGAGGCATCATGTCCGGGACACCCGCCAATGCTTGCCCAGTAAAGGGGAAACTCAGACAAGTTCAGAGACATCATTTCTATGGGTAGGTCCCTGTCTCAAACTTGAAAAGAGAATTAAAATATAATTATTAGCCTGAAATTTAATTAATGCTGTACCTCTTATTAGGAGTAACATGCTTTATATTCCCAAGATTAACAATACTGAGTAATTTTGGAAATGATTTATTTCCAAAATCTCTGTGGCATTTGACAGAGTTGATCACACTGTATTATAATGAGAATTTTTTTCTCTTCTGATTTCTTTGATGTTATCTTGGCTCTTTGGCTGTCTCTGAATATTAATTTTGCATTTATCCATTTGCTGTCTCCTTTTGCTGTGCCTCTTTCTTCTTCCCACAATGCCACACATTTCTCTTCTCATACAGCCACCTTCCCATACACAGTTTGTTTTTATCCAATTCTCACCATTCAAGATGTAACAGCTTTTTTATTGCTTCATGCAGATGACGCCCAGTTTTACAGTTTTTCTCCCTGACTTTCTACCAAGCTCTAGTTACACATTTCCAACTGCCTGCTAGACATCATTATTGCATGACCTACAGTTCTCTTCAACTAAAAATTTCTCATACCATATTTGTCACCTTTCTCCAAAAACAACTCATTGTTCCTAAATTTCTGATTTCTGCCAAATATAATGATTTTCTCCCTTTGACTTAGATTGAAATATATGGAGTTTTTTTGGACTCCTTCATCTCTGTTTAATCAGATATTTCCTTCCTTTTTAATTCCGCCTATCAGTGCTTTAGTTTACAGCTTACTAGTCCTTCACCATTTGAGTTCAAGTGCTATTGTAAGATCTACTCATGCATTTGATTTAACCTCACCAGGGAATTTAGGATTTATACAGCAAGAACTGTGACTTCCTACTTTTTAAGCCTGGGGCACATAACACATAACATAGTGTCTTAAGCATAACAGATACTAAGTAAATATTTGTTTAATTAATTATTTTAATATTACATCATATAATAGGAGTAATACAAAATAATAAAACAAAAATAACCTTCAAGCTTGGTCATTAAAACAAAGCATCAGAACACACCGAGTATTATTTTAGTAGTTTGATCTGTGAAAGAGCTTGGCTAGCCAATTTAAGTGCAAATTTACATTAGAGAGTCTTTAAATTACTTGCCATCAGTGTGACAAATCCTGTCTCACAAGATTGGCTTTAATAATTTAAATGTTTCTTTGGATTTTTAGGCTTGAAATCTAAGTGTGGGTGGAAAAAAATGATTCTGACTTGAGTTGATAGGATTAAGAAATAACTCAGCTGAGTAAGCTTTTGTGGCTATGATTCACTTAAAATGCAAAATATAGAGAGTTGTATAACTAATGCTAGAGACAGAGACTAATTTTAAGTATAGGAGAGGGATTTAGACTACTAAATAGCACCTTGCTTCTGCAGTCAGAAATAATTTCACTTTTTTTTCAAAACAAGAATTTAAAATGGCATTAGCTTTAAAGTGGGCAATAAAGCAAGCATAATGATCAAGTATCCATCTAAATAAAAAAACTTATGACAAAACTGGGATGGTAAAAATTTGATGGACATGCCCCTGGCCAATAGAATTGCCAAGACATGAGCTTCGCACTATCCTGGTCAGCTTTTGCATCTGGCAGTAGCTTACTGTCAGCCCTGCCTTCCCAAGTATTGATCATCTGGAATCAGAGTTCCAGCACCTTCAGGTCCAGTGTTATCCAATTTTGGAGCCAATCCTAGACCAGGCTGGATGAACATTCATAACCCATTATCATCCACCAATGGGAATTACTTGAGCCTAGACTGTTTTGTGTCATTCTCCTAATCGTTATTCTTCAGTCCTCACTTTTCTTTCTATCCAGCTTAGATTCCATTTATTAATAATTAAAAAAACAATCTTTCCTGCCTCTGGGCTACATGGAGAGCAAGAGTGAAATCAAGTTCAGTTAAAGGAAAATTGAATGTTATATTATTTTCACAAATAACCAATTTAAATACCTCTCTAAATAGAAAAATTGGCTTGCTTTTCTGTCTGTCATCACATCTCTATGGCAAAACACCAACTCTGCATCAGTCCAAATATCTGTTTTCTGTAAGCATGTGCATGAGCAAATCAGCGCTACTAGAGAAAAGCATGAACTCAGCAGATTGCTTCTAACATAAATTCATCAGTTTCTTACTTGGACCCTAAACACTGTCCAGCAAGCCTGCTACATTTCATGGTCCAGCTCTTCCATTTAGTGCAGAAATGATTTCATAACTTTTTTACTCTCCTTAAACATCTGGATGCAACTTTGTTACATTTCTTCATAGAGTCTGTGGAAACTAAGATATGAATTTTCTCAAATTTTTAAAATTATATTTCATTGATTATGCTATTACAGTTGTCCTAATTTTCCCCCTTCCCTCTCTCCACCCCACACCTTCCACTCCCTCAGGCAATCCCCACACTATTGTTCATGTCCATGGGTCATGCATATGAATTCTTTGGCTACTCCATTGACTATAGTGTACTTTACATCCTCATGGCTATTCTGTAACTCCCTATTTGTACTTCTTAATCCCCTCACCTCTTCGCCCATTTCCCCATGCCCCCTCCCACCTGACAACCATCAAAATGCTCTCTGTATCTATGATTCTGTCTCTGTTCTTCTTGTTTGTTTAGTTTGTTTTTTAGATTCAATTGTTGATGATTTGTATTTTTTGCCATTTTATTGTTCATATTTTTCATCTTCTTTTACTTAAATAACTCCCTTTAACATTTCATACAATAATGATTTGGTAATGATGAATGCATTTAGTTTTCCTTGTCTGGGAAGCTCTTTATCTGCCCTCCTATTCTAAATGATAGCTTTTATGGGTAGAGCAATCTCAGCTACAGGTCCCTATTTTTCATGAATTTGAATATCGCTTGCCAATCCCTTCTGACCTACAAAGTTTCTTTTGAGAAATCAGCTGATGGTCTTATGTGAACTCCCCTGTAGGTAATTAACTTCTTTTCTCTCGCTGTTTTTAAGATTCTCTTTTTATCTTTAACCTTTGCCCATTTTAATTATGATGTGTCTTGGAGTGAAACTCATTGCATCCATCTTGTTTGGGACTCTCTGTGCTTCCTGGACTGCATGTCTATTTCCTTTACCAAATTAGGGAAGTTTTTTTCCCCACTATTTTTCAAATAGATTTCTGTTTTTTTGCTCTTTCTTTTCTTCTTCTGGTATCTCTATAATGTAAATGTTGGACTTCTTGAAGTTGTCCCAGAGGCTGCTTATAATATTCTCATTGTTTTGGATTCTTTTTTTTTTCTTGTTGTTCTTATTGGTTGTTTTTTGCTTCCTTATGTTACATATTATTGATTTGATTCTCGACTTCATCCACCCTCCTGTTGTTTTCCTGTAAATTGTTCTTTATTTCAATCAGTGTATCCTTTGCTTCTGACCGGATCTTTCTTATACTTTTGAGGTCTTCGCTAAGTTCCTTAAGCATCCTTATAACCAGTGTTTTGAACTCTGCATCTGATAGTTTATCTCTATTCTGTTTAGCTTTTTCTAGAGTTTTGATCTCTTCTTTCATTTGGGCCATGTTACTTAGTCTCCTTGTTTTGGCAGCCTCCCTGTGTTTGTATTAGGCAGAGCTGCTTTTCCTCCACATCTTGGTAGTGTGGTCTAATGTAGTAGGTGTCCTGTAAGACCAGTGACACAGCCTTCCCATTACCCAACATGAATACTCAAGGTGCACACTTTGTGTGGGCTGAGTACACCCTCCTCTTGTGGTTGCGGCTTAGTTGCTGTTGGCAAATCAATGGGAGGAATTTACCCAGGCTAGGATTGGTTGTGATCACTTACCACCACCCTCCACCCTCCATGGAGGATCAGCTGTGCAGGGGCAGGGTTGTGGTGCTCCAATGTGGTCTGTAGCTGTCCACTGGGTGCACTGGCCCTAGAATTCCTTTGGTGGTGCAGGCCAGGGTCAGCTCCCTACCTGTGTTTTGCCCGGGGCTACCCTGACTGAACTATAAAGCAATCTGAGATGGCTGCTACTTGTGCTGGGCTTGAAGATTCCCAGGCAAAGCCAAGCTGTGAATCTAGGCTGGCTGCTGCTTGTGCTGGGCCTGGGGCTCACTGAGTCCAGCTGTTGTTTGTTTGATAGGATTTAGGAAGTTTTGTATTATGAGCCAAGACCAGCCATTCATATGGAAAAGCAGCTTGTGTGGGTCCATAAGTTGGGTGCAGCGGAGTTTCTGGGGGATCTCCAATTCAGGTCAAATAGTGTTAGCCAGGTTGATGGGGTCTCACATATGGCACCTGCTTGCTGGATTTGTTGGGGGATGGTTTAGAAAAGGGACAATGGCCTCTGCTCACCTTGATGACAGACACTCCAGTTTTTTCCTCTATGCCGCTGGTGCCTTTCAAGCTGCTACCCTGGTGTTGGAGCTCAGAGGGAGTGAGTCTGAGTAGGTAAGTTCTTGGGTCTTTAGGGGGAACTGCTAGGGGGCCCAGCAATTTCTTCTAACAACTCAATCCCCATTGGTTTTTGCAGCTAGAAGTTATGGGGACTTATCTTCCTGGCACTGGAACCCTGTGCTAGGGGGCCTGGGGGCCTAATGTGGGGCTGGGACTCCTGGATCTCGAAATAATCCTCCCAAATTGTTATCCATCACATGATGAAGGACCGGCTCATTGCAGTCTTCACCCTTCCTGCCAGTCTGGATGGGTATAGTTTCTTTAATTCCATAATTGTCAGACTTCCATTTAATTTAATTTCTGATGGTTCTAAGTGATGGTTTCAATTTTGATGTGGTTGTGTGAAGAGGTGAGCCATGTCTGCCTACGCTACCATCTTGACCAGAAATACATTGAATATTCTCAATTTCTCATCACCAAGTCTATCTGCATACATCCCCTCTTCTGTCCTTCTCTGTGGAGGATGAATTTTCCTTCCTAGGTAAGGTCCAGTAGTGTCTAGCTCTTGGTTTCTAATTATATTCCCTCCACCCATTTGTATTGGTCAAGGTCTTCCAGACAAACAAAGCACACACACACACACACACACACACTCACACACACACAGACACACACACAATTATGGAGGCTGAGAATTCTATCATCTGCAATCTGGAAACCCAGGATAGCTGATGGTGTAATTCCAGTTCAAGTATGAAGGCCTAAGAACCAGAGTATTTGATGGTATAAATCTCAGTCCAAGGCAGAAGCAGACCTAAATTCCAGTTCAAACAGGCAGGAAGGAAAGGAACAAATCCTTTCTTCTTTTGCTTTTTGTTTCATTCAGGCCTTTAAAGAATTGGATGAATCCCAGGCACATGGGGAGGACCATTTACTTAATTCACTGATTCAAATGCTAATCTTATCTGGCAACACCCTCATAGAGTGTATCCTCAAGCAATTTTCAAAAGTGTGTAAGAAGTTTAAACTCTTCTATTTATGCTTGGTATTATAAACCTTAACGAAGATATCTACATCTATCTCCATATCTCTCTTATAGGTATTTATCATCTGTCTATCTAATTATCCCTCCATCCATCCAACTCCCTATTATTTTCTTTAATTTTCCTAGCCCATTTCTGTTTGGAGACTTATGTTTTTTTAGCTTTCAGAAGGGTTCTTCTATGTTTCTTTGATTATTTTCATTTTGTCTTTTCTGTTCTCTCTTCTATATTATCTTATTAGATGGATGTTGGATGTCCAGAATTGATCTTGTGTAACATATAAATTTTCTTTCTTATTAAATGTCTATTCTTTATTTTATTTTTTGTATTATTTATTTATTTATTTATTCTCTTTTGTATTCTTGGAAGTGAAGTCAAATCTTCATCGGATCCTCTGCTATTCATCCCATATCCATTTTCTTCTCTGTTCCTCAAACAGCAGAAGTAGAAGAAAGTTAAGGAATGAGTTAACTAAATTTGAAATTTATTCTATGTGCACACTTGGAATCATGCACATGGAAAAATGCTCATAGGTTATATTACTAGAATTAAATATTTATTGACTAAATGTCCATGATATACTGGGTATTGTTATTGAAGCTGGAGATGCGCTGGTGAAGAGAACAGGCAAGCTCCCTGTTTTCATAAAGTGAAATTCTCTGAAGGGTGTGGAGAAAGAGGAAAAATAAACAAATGCTAAAAAACATACCAATGTACATACATACAGTCAAAAATATGAGTATGAAAAAAAAGTTAAATAAGTTAATAAGAAAGCACCATATAATGATCATGCCATGGAGATCATTAAAATAACAGTGATGTGCTGGAGATTGGTTAGGCAGTCACTTTCGATTGGGTTATTAGGTGCAGCCTATTTAAATAGGTGACATTTAAGTTGAAATCTGAACAGATGATCAGAGTGTATTTGAGGCAGAAGAAATACCTTGTGAAAAATCCTAAGACAGGAACAGAAAGAAGGTTGTAGCGGTTGAAGTACGGTGTGCAAGAAAAGTGTTATGACTGAGATCGGAAACATAGGCAAAACCCTAGGAATTTGAATTTTTCTCCCAAGTATAACAGAAGCCATTGGGGAATTTTTTTTTTTTAATGTGTTTTATTGATTAAAATATTACATTTGTGCCACTTTCCCTTCCCTCTGCTCCCCTCCACCCGGTGGTCCCCTCCCTCCAGTTGTCCCCCCCTTTTAGATTATGTCCATTAGTTGTGCTTACAGTTCCTCCCAACCTCTCTCCGTCTATTCCATTCCCTCCTACCATGATCCCCAATTCCTATATTATCTCCCTCCCTCTCCCCACTCCCCCTCCCTGTTGGTCTCCCCCCACTATGTTTCCCTTACCCACAGTTCCTTTTCCACTCTCGTTGCCTGTTTCGTTTGCCTTTGTTTCATCTCCCTAGCTTCTGTTTTTTAAACCAGTCCCTTTAACTTCTCATATAACAGTGGTTTGGATCTAATGAACTCTTTCAGTTTTATTTTGTCCTGGAAACACTTTCTCTGTCCTTCTATTCTGAATGACAATTTCGCTGGATAGAGTATTCGTGGTTGTAGGTTTTGGATTTTCATTACTTTGAATATTTCTTGCCAGTCCCTTCTTGTCTGTAGGGTTTCCCTTGAGAAGTCAGCTGATAGTCTAATTGGGACCCCTTTGTACATAATTCTTTTCTTCTCTCTTGCTGCTTTTAAGATTCTCTCTTTATCTTTAATTTTTGACATTTTGATTATAATGTGTCTTGGAGTGGTTCTCCCTGGGTCCAGTCTCTTGGGAACTCTCCTTGCTTCCTGGACCTGCAAGTCTATTCCCTTCCCCAAGTCTGGGAAGTTCTCCTTTATTATATTTTCACTCAATTTTTCAAGTTCTAGTTCATCTTCCTCATTCTCTGGCAAACCAATGATTCTTATGTTGGGCTTTTTATAGCTGTCCCAGAGGTTTCTGATCCTCTCATTGTTGCTTGCCATTTCCTCTCGCTGCATTGGTTGACTGCTTGTTCCTTCTCCATATTCCAGTTTGTTGAAATGGACTCTGGATTCCTCACCATCTGTCTCGTATGTGGTTTTGTTCCTTTCGTTATGAAAGTTTTTCGCTTCTTTCATATCTTTTTCCTGCTCTTTTGTGAATTCTGTAAGCCACCTGATAACAATGGCCCAGAACTGAGCCTCTGACAGGTTTCTTATCTGTTCATCTGTCAGGTTCTCTATCTGCTGTCTGGTGAGTTGTGTCACCGGGATCTCTATATTTGTCTGCCACATTTTGACAGATGCGTTTTGTTTTCCTGGGCCGGCTGTCGGGGGCAGGGGGCAGTGCCTGCGTACGCGTCACAAATCAGCAACCGCCAGCGCCTGCCTGTCCGCGATCTATTTCGCAGCCCTGTGGTGCTTTCTGTGGGGGCGGGGGTCCAAGATGAATTCACACAGTTATTCAGCTAGGAGACCGGGATCCGTCCTCCCGCCCCCCTGGGCCTCACTGTTCAAGGTGATGCTGCGGCTGCTCCCCAGCGCCGGAGTCGGGCACGCCAGGGGCTTGATCGGAGTCGCCTGCCTGTCCGCGACCTATTTCGCAGCCCTGTGGTGCTTTCTGTGGGGGCGGGGGTCCAAGATGGATTCACACAGTTATTCAGCTAGGAGACCGGGATCCGTCCTCCCGCCCCCCTGGGCCTCACTGTTCAAGGCGATGCTGCGGCTGCTCCCCAGCGCCGGAGTCGCGCACGCCAGGGGCTTGATTGCCTCCAGGATTTTTCGCCGCTCCGCCCCGCCGCTCCGCAAACAGCTTTGCCTTCTTTAACTCTTACCTGCCCAAATGGCACCGCTGGTTTATAACTTCATATGTTGGGCTTCCGTGTAGCTTTATTTTCTGGAATTTCTAGTTATCCTTTGTTTTGAAGTAGTTGTATTCCACTGTAGTTGTAGAGGGAGACCTAGCGTGTCCGTCTAAGCCTCCATCTTGACCGGAAGTCTCTCAATTTCTTTTCGCCATTGGGGAATTTTAAGCAGGATAAAGGGGCATCTGATCTGTGTTTTAAGATGAGTGTTCCATTTGCCTTATGATGAATGGATTGTAGTGGGGCTGGAGTGGAAGCAGGGGTGTCAGTCAGAAGGCTATTATAGTCATGGTGGCTTTGATCAGGGCTAATAGTAGAGATGGAAATAAACGGATCTAGTAAAATTGTTGAGTCAACGTGTATGTGGTTTGTCAATTTTGCAAACTGTTCCCCCACAAAAGATTTTACTAATTCACACCTCTCTAATGGTATATGAACATATAATAATAATAATAATAATAATAATAATAATGTGAAATTGCAAATTGTCTTTTAGAGATCCACACTTGAGTTTTATATATGGAAAAAACAAGGCCCACTGATCTTTCATGCGGCTGTTCAGATGACAAGTTCATTTCCTAGGAAGAAACCCTAGGCATCTGCCAAGTTCTGGCTGTCTATTATACACGACAATGTTTTCTCAGCATTTCTCTTCTCTATTCCATATGTTCTTTTGTTTGACACTCCTCTGCTGTACCCCTCCATATTATATATTCACCTGTATATATTCTATTTCTTTTTTTTTTTAAGTTTGAGGGAAGGCAGAACCTGTCAACCTATATTACAGTTTTCAACAAGACTGGTGCTTAAGAATCACCCAGGATCACATGAGCACATCATTGAAAAAAGAAAGTGATCATTCATTATGTTTATGTTCTCTGACATAACTTGGTTACTGAGAGTAGTGAATCCCAACATTTCTACCATTATTATTCAATATCTACACTCACATTTCTGACACTTAGGGAAATAATTTCAAGAATCCCTTTTAGCTGTAGATAGTGGAAAGATTTGGAATTTAGATTCAGTAATTTAGGATTCAAATTTTGGCTTTGCTTCTTTCTGATAGTATGACCTTGGGCCTTTGTTTCTCAGCTGTAAACCGGGCTAATAATAGGTACTTGTCTTAACTAGGTCACAGGATTTTGTGAGATTTTGAATATAACATGTGAAAGGACTTGTAAATTATAAAGTATAAATAAGTGATATTATTTAGTAAAACCTATAGTTGATTGAGCTCTTAACTATGCTGCAGATACTGTTGTAAAAGTTACATATGTACCAACTCATTATTTCTTATGACACTGATATGAGGTCAGGGCTATTACTATACCCATTTTTTCAGATGAGAAAATGTAGGAGAGATTAATTATCTTGTCTAAGGTCACATACTCAGTAAGTGACAGAGCCAGGACTTGAACCCAGGCATTTGACAGTACAGTCTTTGCATTAGATCACTGTGCTCTGTTATCACTCTGTGAAGTTAATACTATTAAAATATTCAGAGCACATATATTAATATAAAATATATGCTAGGCACCATGCTAAGTACAGAGGGTACAAGAAGAAAAGGGTTAGGGTTAGTGAAGGTGTTCTAAATATCTGTGCAGGTGAAGAATGTTTTATAATTTGAACAAAGAAAAAAACCTCATGCTAGAACAATTGTAATGATCTTTTATATAATTAGCATGTATGAATTCATAGATACTGAGTCAACATAATAATAATATAGACTAGTACACATTTTATTACATAAGTACCCTATCAGTAAATATTCTTTATTAACGGAGCCATAATTTTTAAAGAAAATAACTTCCTGTTTTAATATTCTAAAGAGATTAATTTTCTTTCAAAGATAATATTTTGTAGTATTTGTGGATTTTCAAACACATTCAAGAATTCGATCATGTTGAAGACTGAAGTTAATGGGATATCACTTTCATTTTCAATGTAGTGGACAGGGTGAATTTTGCTTAAAAATTCTATAATAAACATGTGCAGGTGGGTTTACAACTATATATTTTTATAACTATAGTACCATGGAAACTGGATTTCTGCAGCTTTATAGAATATCTCATCTTAGCTGTATAAAGGAAGTAGGATCTTTAGAATATTTAAAAGAATTTTCTTCAGTTGCATGTCATACAAATTCAATTTTTTCTTGCATGAATTTTCCTGAGACACAACAGATGATTATGCAAGTCCATTTATGCAAGTGAATTGCTCAGTGATATTATCAGCCAAAATTGTAGGTTGAGGTCAAGTGATGTCAAGTCATTATTTAAAGAAACAAATACAAAGGGAAAAAGACAAATTGTAGAGGGGAAATTTAATACATTTTGGCAACATAAGTAGGAAGGTCAGTAAAGGACATGAAGCTAGAGTGATGTCATTATAACTGGCTTCAGTTCAAAAGTGGCAGGGTGGCAGTTAGCCAAAAAGGCACTTTGATGTTGTTTGTTTATATATTGCTATTTAGCTATCCATAACCAGAAGTGGAGATTACAGCAGATAATTTTATAGTGGATGATTGAATATTGTGGTTACTGCATTATTTTTAATCTTTGTTTTTAAAATTCAATATCTATATATTACTGAGAGCTTTCATTTTTAACATGCATTTCTTCCATGCATGCAGATCTGCAGGACTCTCTACAATCTAAATGGGACCAACTGCTGCAGAAGTAATTATTTGATGAAGTGATCTGGATATAGATGTTGAGTTCAAACAAAGCATTTAGGAAAGATTCTCATGATCTGTTAAAATTATGAAATAATCAGATCTCTGCAGACTCCTGTCCTGCTTCATGGGTGGTATTCAGGCGGGGCCTATAAAGAGGGAGGATGTTTTTCTCTTTTAGTTTCTCATTAGCTTGCATTATGCACTTTTCTCCAGAGCAGACCATGACCACCTAAATAGCTGTGACTTCATTGGCTAAATCACATGTATTTAGCAACTGATGCCTTCCTATTGATTAGAAGTTCTAGGTGAAATTTTTGTTTCATGCAGATATTATAAAACAAACTTGTCCAACAGGAATATATTTCAAGACACAAGCAAAAGTAACATGCTATTTTACATTTTCAAGTAACCACATAAAAAATTAAGTTAATGATATATTTGCTTTAATGCAATATACCCAACCTAATATTATTTAAATATGTAATCAAAAACAGCGTCAGTGCTACAACTGGTTATGAGGCTACAGCTGATATTTATTGCCTTACTCCTCTTCTACCCATTCTGGGTTCTCTTCACCCTTGGTTATCACTTTTGCTAATTTGGTGGCTTATTGAGAGGGCGATCCTACCAAGTCCTTCTTAGGCCATGAAGCAGCCTAATAACTTACTGTCAAATCTGGGCAGAGGCATCCACTTGGTCTTTCCCACTGATGGCTCTTATCTTCAAAGGCTAAGACAACAACCTGGGGTAGGATTGGCAGTTTGCTAACTACCACGCATGTCTACTCCAATATAACAGGAAGTGTAGAGGAAACGATGACTGGGTTGTACCATGGCCCCGTTGCACCCATTGTAAACTGAATCTATTTATTGCCATGTGCCCCCATTCTGACATGGAGTCCTGGGTGATTCTGGGTTCCTGAATAATAAATATGTCCCTGAGATTCCTAGGTAGTCTCTTTCTCCAGTGTATGATTACCTGAGTGATCACAGGTTTCCATAAGGAAAGGACTGGTTGAATTATTAGCATGTAATGTTGCCTTAGTACTGCATGGTGATGCCTCCTAGATTCTTGACATCTTCAATTACTGGGGGCCCAAACAAGAGGTTGGGGTAGATCTTGAGAGGGACATGTGTTGTATTAGAAGGCAGAAGTCTCTGCATTGTCTTCGGATAAGGAGGGGGAATGCAGGTTTTTAACAGAGTGGGATAAACCACTTCTTATAGGCCCAGAGGGTCAGGAGAATCTGGATATTCAAGATTTTTAAGCACAAAAATCTATACATTCCATGCTGAATTTACTAATTCCAGGTTCTGGTCTTGGCATTGCAGAATTGTCTATTTTAGAATTTAACCTTTTCTGGAGTTCAGCTTTCTTTGCCTTCCAGCTACAGTAGAGCAGAGATTCTTTATGTATGGCGTGGGATCCCTCTGGTTGTAACACTTGACCTTAAATTTGTGGTTCTCTTCACCTTTTCATTGTTTTCTTCCAATGAATTAGTTGCCCTCAGCAACAGTCATTTCTTCCCTAGTTATTATAGTTTGGTGCTACTTCCTTCAAATGTCTCAATGCTTGAGATGTTACCAGTGCTTTCCTTTCACATTGGGTTTACCCTGGGTGAAAATCTTAATGACTGCATTGCTATAGTATGCTAGGGAATATTAGCACCCATCTGTTACCCATGATGCGGTCCTTACTGCTAGCAATTAGCAGATGATTCAGCTCCCAACTTCCATTTTATTTTATTTTCAAATTTATTTTTCAAATTACATCTTACATTCATTATTATTTTCTATTAGCTTGAGTTATACAGAATAATGGCTAGGCAACCATATACTTTTCAAAGTGTTCTCCCCGTTATTTCTGATAACCACCTGATAACATACATAGTTATTATAATATTATTCACTATATTACCTATTTTAGAATCTGCTTCTTAGGATGACTTCTGACTTCTACTGTTTTAGGTCAGACTTTGAGATGGAGATTTGCACACAGGAATTTTATTGATGAATACCCTCAGGAATTGGTTTTGAAGGCATTGAAAGAAGTAGGATTAGGCAGAGGGAGAGACTGAAACTATCTTGTAGTTGCAATAAAGAAGTTCTGGAGTTTATATGACTCTTTAGAATTGTCCCCAATTAAGGTATGAGGACTGGTCCTTTTATCCCTTAATCCTATCCTTTAACCAGTTATTGGATGAGGACTGTCACCTGGGGAGGCCGTAACCTTGGTTTAAGTGACTCCCAGGTTCCAGGAGAGAGGCTCAGCTGTGAACTATCAGCTGCCTGTACTCCCGGAAGCTGGGCTGTGAATGCCGTGGCCCACAGGGGTGCTTGTGGAATGCACTGCATTAGGTCTGGGGCACAGAGTGGTCAGCTTCTTTGTAAACATTAGAGTACACAGAACAGCAGTCTAAGCCCTTGTTCTCAGATAGAGGGCAGGAAACTCCTGGAAGCAACAGTGGAAAGTAAAGTCCTAGACCTTGCATCTTGCATCTCTTTCCCCAACACAGATGTTAAGGGTAAAATTCTCTAACAATTACCAAACTTCTCTTATAATCACAGAGGAAATTATGTTTCTACAAATTTGCACTTTTATGACCTTAAGACCCTCTCCCATTATAGTACTTAAAGGCTGGCATCGTTCGTGCTGAGCAGATGGGCAGTCACTGATATATTCCTGTCAATATATGATGAAAATGACTCAGTGGAGACTAAATATTCGAACGTCTTCACAAAATTTATGGTGGAAGCAGCCAGAAAAAGAAGTCTTCCAGACCAGGTACCCCAACTATATAATAGTTGTATATAGATGACTTCGTCAGTGAGACCGCAGTTCCAGAATATTTAGTGAAATAGATTATTGCATCCCCATTAGACTGTATCATTGCAAACATCTCTCTGGACAGTTTTGACTTTTTCAATTCAAAGAAAAATGAGATCATGGGCCAGTAAATCAAATACGAGACCAAACATTTCCACTTATTGTGTAATTACTATTGCTGTATCATTTTGTGATATAGTTAGGTTTAGTCTTCTGTCACAGACTTTAGTCATAACTTAAGCACAATTTCTTTTGGGCACTAAGCCACATCAATCATCAAGTTTTAAAAGTTCTGATGAAGCTTTGCTGACAGTGAGAAAATTCAATGTTACAAACAAGTAATTATTTTATATAAAATCTTGGTAGCAAAGTGTTCCACTTTTTTTCATCAGTCTCTTCTGTCCTTTCCTCCTGCCTCATTTGTTGAGTATAAATAGCCAGTAGAGAGCATGGACAAGTGTGCAATTAACTGAAACCCAAACGGGCACTGTCCTTATTTGTAACTTTTTGATGAGAATGAGGAAATGAATACCAAAGAGTCACACATTTAAACCCAGACAGAGATATTTGTTCATAACATGCTGTTAATTTACTATATATGCCCTGGCTGGTTTGGCTCAGTGGATTGAGCGTCGGCCTGCGAGCTAAGTGTCGCTGGTTCGATCTTCCAGTCAGGGCACATCAGAGAAGGAAAACTCTGACTCCAAAAAACCTCCGCTGCCTTGCGGCATACCTCTTCAGGGGAAAGGCTAAGGGAGTAAACCCCGACAGAAAACCCGGAGCCGGAGTCCCTAAGGCGGTTTGACGTTGTAGTCAACACCGGCAACTCCTGCGGCGCACCTGAAGCCAAGCTGTATTGACTCCGTCTTTCCCTTGGACCCTTCAGCTGCGAAGAGAGGGGGGGTCTGCTGCATGGGCAACAGCAGACCCTCCATATCACCCTGCCCAGGCTCTGTAGCTTCAGCTTCACTGGAGAGGACACTCCAGCGTCATCGCAAGATGTCGATTCAACACGGGAGGAGACAGATACCCTGTCACTCCCGAGTCGGACTGCACAGCCATTCTCTGCGGTGCAGATAGACTCTTAAGAAGCTACACCATCGTCTCTCGAGACAGACGGCTGCCGACGACGACGACGAATTTACTATATAGTTGTCCTATACTATTTAATAGCTTTATGAATGTGCTACAGGCATATACATGGTTCACTGTGAATAGTTAACAAACTGTGAAGCAGAGATGTAATTTTAGCCCTATGATATCGCTTATAAGTGGAGTGTACAGAACAAAATAGATGAGCAAACAAAACAGACTCAGAGACACAGTGAACAGATTGGTGGTCACCAAGGGGAAGGGAGGGTTGGGGTGGTTGGGTGGAAAAGGAAAAGACATTAAAAAGTACAAAAAAGTCACAGAAATATAAAAGTACAGTATAAGGAATATAATAAAAAATGTAATAACTATGCATGGTGCCAGGTGGGTACTTGAAATATCGGGGATCACTTTGTAAAGTACATGGTTATTTAACCACTATTCTGTATAACTGGAACTGATACAAATGTATTAGAATGTAAAATATAGACTGTCAAATGTAATTAAAATTAAAACATATAATTTTATGTTCTATAATATCTAATTTTTTGCCAAGAGATGACATAGTTATTTGTGAAGCAATAATTCCAAAATTACTTCACAGACTCTGAATCTATAGGCTAGGGTAAACACTAGGTAAATAGCTGAGGTCTTCATTAATTGTCTCCTTTTTAAATAAAATTTTAAATTAACTGACTATGTGGAATAGTGTTTTCCCACATTTCCATGGTAAGAATTACTTGGAATGCTGGAGATTAATTAATACAATGGACCTAGTATGGGTCAATGATGTGGAAGTTTTTATTTTTACAAATACCTTCAGGTGATTATCACAATTAAAAATATTGGGTAAACACTGATTTGAAACATGCTTTTCAATTTCACCTGCAGAATTTAAGCCTTGAACTATTGATCCCAGAATGACCAACTGAAAAGTCTTTTTTAAAAAAAAAAATAATTTATTTATTTGTTTGTTCACTTATTTTATTTTTAGAGAGAGGGGAAAGGAGAAAGAGAGGGAGAGAAACACCTCTGTGTGGTTGTCTCTCACTTGTGCCCCCAGCTGGGGACCTGACGTGCAACCTAGTAGTGTGCCCTGGCTGGGAATTGAACCAGCGACACTTGGTTCGCAAGCCGACACTCAATCCACTGAGCCACAGCAGCCAGGGCTTGAAAAGTCTTATCCAGCCAGTTTTAGGAAAGTGAAGTAAGTTTTCTGACATTTGGTTTAATAAATTTTCCTCTTTGGAAATATCACAAATACTTCATTCTGGTTGTTTCCTAGATGCCACAGTTTCTCATTTCCATTTCTGGCCTAGCTCTACTAGCTCACGTTTTCCTTGGAGGGTCCATCTTCCTTGAGTTGAGGCATAGTAAACCAAAGAAATCATTTACAAAATTGGTTCTGTATTAAAGGACAGTTACATTAAATAACCCTTGCTTGCTCTGTCTTGTTCCCTTCTTTCCTGAAACTCGTTAGAAGGTAGGGTGCTTGTCACCTTAAATCTCATATTGACAACTCTGGGTATGCCAGCCTGGATTTTCTTCTTTTCTTTAATGGGTCCAACTCCCTTTGGTGTCCCAGCGATCCCTCCTTCGAGGCCATTATCTTAGAAGTGTTGCTGATGATAGAGGGTGTGGAAAAAATCATGAAGGATGTCTCATTCTCATGCCTGAGTTTGCCGTTGATCTTGAATCAGGGCTTCAGGTTGCGAAGGTCAGGGATCTTCTCTTCGGCTGAAAAGCTCTTAGCCAGAGTCCAGGGCAGCCCCTTCTTTCTGCAATCACCCTGCACATCTCTAGCTGTCTTGTCCAGGCACAGGCAGAGCTGGTCCAGCAGCCCAAAGCTGGAGCTCCAGGACAGCACAGCAGCTTCTGCCCATCGCCACGCTGTCTGAGCTCCTGGTTCCTGTTGTGGTTGCAGGTGCATGTGAGGCTGGGAAATCCTCTGGGTGTAGGTGATGGAAGAGCACAGGCTCATTTGGCATGCAGGCTACATTTCTCTAGCATGTGTAGGTCCTGCTTGTGCCCACGATACTCTTCCTGCACTCTCAGAACTGGGACAGCAACTGGGGGCCACCATAGGTCTTCCTAACCACTCCCAGAATCCTGTGGACTCTGCTGGGCCAGTCACCTGATGTCTATGGAGGACCAACTACCTCTGACCATGTTTCTTCTGTGAAGGGCTCTTCTGCTTTGTGCTCTACCCAGTGTCCAGGACTTGTGAGCTTTGCCTGCTGGAGGCTGCTGCCCACTGTGGCCTGCCCTCAGGACAATGGCCTGGGCCTGGAGAAAGCTGGAGGCTCTATAATATCTCATTTTGTTCTCAGCTTTCTGAGGGTGGGTAGCATCATTTCTTGCCTTTTAAACATGTATATTGAGGTGAGTTTCAAATATTAGTCTTATTTTTTTCATATCATTTCTCAGTCTCTCAAATTTTCCTCCAACTCTGAAGGATTCTCTTCTCCTGTCCCTCTGCCAAGAGGGCATTTGGGTGCAGAACAAAGCTTTTATAGCCTGTGGCATTGGGGGAGGGGCATCTGGGCCATGGCCCTTCTCCATGCCCACCTCCCCTGGCCTTTGGCTCCAGTCTCTGCCTTTTGCTGGGCAGACTGGCCCACCTGCTCTCTCAGTATCCTGAGCTGATCTCCCCTGAGGTATGAAATGTCCTTACCACTTCTAATTATGTAGTTGCCCTTGCCAGATACCTAGCTTCTCCTTTAGCCCACCCTTTCTGCACCTGTCCCTTTGGGCCATACCTTGTATGGCTGCCCTCAGGCTCCCCTGCAGAGGCACCTCCCTCACGAATTGTTATTTTGCATTACTCCTGTGGGATATTGCACCATGCTCTATTAAGTTTCTTTAACTGGCTGATGATTCCCCAGACTAGGCCCAGGGAAGAATCAGCTCCAAGATTTTAAGGTTTATCCTTTCTCTCCTCCCAATGTGTTCAAGTGTGTTTCTATCACTCCCACTCCCTCCAGAGGTCATGATTCCAGGATACCTCAGTGTCAGCATGTCAGTGAGGATCTTGGAGGAACCAGAAATGGCACACTCAAATTGGACAGTGTCAGAGGAGTTTAATAGAGGAGCTATTTCTAAGGCATGGAGAAGCTGCGAAGGATGGTGTAGGGTGTGAGCTAAGAACAGCAGAATGGCCAGGCAGCAGTTGGGGATCTTCAGCAGGAGTAGACAGCTTGTAACAATTCCACAAATAAACAGATAGTAGGTGCTCTGACCCCCTTTCCTCTCTCTGGTCTTTTCTAGATGCTCCTCACAGGCTGGATCCAACAAGAAGCAAGAGGGAGGGGAGTCGGCTAATGCAGTCCATCCATGGATGCAATCCGATGTATCTAGGTACATCATTACGCAGGTAGGAAAACTGGAACGTGTACTTGCTTTCTCCCCCTTTTACCATAGCCAGTAGTGATACTTAACAGTGAATCTTTACTGTGTGCCAAAATGGTGCTGAGTGCTTTACATACTTATACGAGTGCAATCTTAATGTGGGAGACACTCTTTAACTGACAGGCAGCTGAGGCGTAGAGGAGTTAATTTCCCCATGGTCCTACAATGGAGCAAGATAGAAACCCTGAAAGTCTAGGTTCAAAGCCTGCTTTACTAACCCCCATAGCGTGTTGCAAACAACCAAATTGCCGGAGCCATGTGTCAACTCTACCACTCTTTTTCTATTCCCATTTGGGCTTAAGCAAAGTCCTCTTAATTGATATAGATTTTTTTCATATTTCTTTTTCTGTCCCCAGTCTATACTCCACATTGCTATGAGCTATGTTTCTAAAACCAGCAAGCAAAAAACAAACAAACAAATTGTATTACTCTTTGCTTAAGTCTTCTTGTTAGTTACCTTTTGAGAATAGGGTAAAGGTTATATGCCTTCCCAAGGCATATGAATATAGCCATCATCTGGGACCGGTATTTATTCCCCGCCCCCCCAAACCATCTCTTCAAATATGCTTGCCAATATCTTTTTCTTTAATGGTTCAGACTTTCCATAATTTCTGGAACATATTGGATTATTTTGTGTCTCCTTTATTCACTTATGTTTTTGCCAGAATACTCAATCTACTACCACCATCTTACATAGTTTTGTAGACATTTTTCAAGACTCCAAATATTATCTTAGGTGAGGCTTTTCCAGATTTTTTCCCACCCACAAGAAAGTCAGTGGCTCTTTCCTCAGTGGATCTGTAGCATATTCTACATGTCTTGGCCGTAGGAACTATTACTTCATCTGGTAACTGAAGTGGAATTTCATCAGATGGGAGTTTAACCTATATATACATTCATCTGTATCTATTGCCGATGAGAGGAAGAACTTAAAATGTAGGGCAAAGTATAGGTTTTAGGCTGTGGATGCACTCAAATATGAACCAGGCTATACACAGCTAAAGAAAGAGAGTTGTGAATTATATTGAAGATTTTTCTCTTTTCCATCTTTGGCAAAGAAAAGAAATGTAACATTTATGCTGCTGGGAAGGCAGATGATAATAGCTTCCTAAAAGTAGTGCAGGAATACATATTGTATTGAGAACAATTCAGAAACATTGATTACAAGAGTATAGAAAGAGAGCAAAATTATCTCCATGAGATGAACATAATTATAAGAAGTAGGAAGAGGAAACAAATTGATATTTTCATGTTTGCTTAAGCTTTCCAAGTTGTAAAACATGGCATAATTTCTGAATATGATTTAAGGAAACAGATCTTTACATTATTAAATACAAGGGGGGGGGCAAAAGTAGGTTTACAGTTGTAAGTATGTGAAAGGGTTTATTTTTGTATTATTATTTATTAATTATTGTATTATTTATTTGTATCACAACTGTAAACCTACTTTCACCCACCCCTGTATATAGTACATCTATACACATGTGTTACAGAATAAAGTTGTTTATATAAAACTATTTTTATATGTTCTATTTTATAGAATACAAATATACTCTATTTTATAGAGAATTTAGAAATTTTTATGTATGACTTTGTGGTACACACTTCTGACTTATGCTATGACTTTAGAATTAATAAATCTTGTGTATAAATTGATATAGTCTCTACTCCTTTCTCTATTTTCTAATCCCCAAGCACCACTAAACCTACTGTTCTTTACTGGAAAATAGCATATTCTTGGCAGGGAACACATATAAGAACCTCAAAGTAAAGACTTTTCAAAATACCCGAGATACCATGATTTCTCAGACATTCTGATAGATGCCCTTAGAGTGTAGTGGAATGTTCAGAGCAGTCATTGACCATAAAGAGACATGTTACAAATGCAACAGTTGTTTTACATGTAAACTATGTGGTATAACAAAGAAAAGGCTGAGGCTACCACATAATATTATGCGACTGTGTAGGGACTAGAGTTTGTCCTTTGTCATTCTTTTTCTCAGCAACAACGCTGGTACTTAGCACAGCGGAAATATCCCATAGCATTTATTAATGCTTTTTTGGATCTATTTTTTGTACTAGAGAAAGAAACCTGAAGTCAGGATATGTTTATACAGTATAACTGTTAACTTTATGTGCCAACTTGACTGGCTAAGATATGCCCAAATAGCTAGTGAAATATTATTTTTGGGTGTCTGTGAGAATGTTTCTGGAAGTGATTAGTATTTGAGTCAGTAAACTGAGTAAAAATCCACGCTCACAATGTTGGGGACATGGGGCTTCTACCTTCTCCTGTTCTTGGACATCAGACTGACCCCTCCTCCCTGCCCACGCTCCCTCAGGCCTTTGGTTTCAGCCTGAATTACACCACGTGCTTTCTTGGTTTTGTAGCTTGCAGATAATAGATCATGGGACTTTTTGGCGTCTATAACTGCTATAGTCAAATTTTATAATAAATATTCATATGTATCTGGATATGTCTTACTGGCTTTGTTTTCCTGGAGAACTCTTAATACACACACTTTGCTTAGCTAAACTGTTCTCTGAATTTGGCTGAGGACTGTTGGAACTCCTCTCTTGGCAGTGATGATCCGTGCTTAAAGAACCCAATTGCTTCTTTAATCCAAGAAGAGGAGTGTCCTCAGAATGTTGCCTAAAACTTGCCATTTCTCTGTTCCCTCTTGAGTGGAATTTGTCTTTTTACAACTCTTTTTTATTTTTAAAAACAACATTTTTTTGTTTTCCTTTAAATTTTTTTCCTTTTGTCTCTAGAGCTCTGACTGGCTGACTAAAATAAATGGTGACATTGTTTCTGCTCATTCTATTCCATCTTTCAAAACTGCCACATGATGTCATTCTCCAGTCTTTTTTTTGGATAATCTCCATGATCAGGCTTTCTCTTCTCGCCTTTAATGACCTTGGTGGCCATCCAGCAACCCTCTCTATATTTTCCATGACAGCCTCTGGTTCTGGTCTAGATGGGGATTATGGATGTGGGATGATTATATACTCTAATGGCTACTGTGTTAGCTATGGTATTATAGAACTTGCTTTAAAAGTCTATTGTATTATATAATTTTGAATCGATTTTTCTCATTTCTTTTTCTACCTACATGTACAGATCTTTTATTTCTATTAAAGTACATCTTATTTTCAATCTATATGTATGACTTATTTTGTCCTTATAAATATAATGACTATCATTCCTCAAGTGATATGTAACTCAGGAGCAGCAAACACAATTACTGTGAGGGTCAGTCAGGTAACAAAAGTGTGTGAAGCTGCCAGGTATGAAAACACAGAGTAATGTTGGGACTCTGCAAAGAGCCATATATGCTTAGCCTAAAGATACTAACATTTAACTTCACAAAGTGCTTCTCTGGCAAAAATCAAGTTAAAAATTGTCTGCAAGTCTGATTTAATCCCTGATTTAAGTCACTGACAAAATCATATAACATGGCGAGGGCTCTATTGACACTTTTGCTCATTTATTTATTTAATGAGCACTTACTGGACCTTGCAGAGGTCCAGGTGTTTATTTAGGTTGCTATACCTCTAAATACTAATATTAATACTAATACTCATACTAATACTAATACTGATACCAAATATTTGTCTCTCAGTCTCAGGTTCTCTGAATCTAGTAGAACAGGCAGAAAAAAAAATGCCTAATGATAGAACTGTGTGATCAATGCATTGAAGTGGCGGGTTCCAGAGAGCTCAGGAACTTATAAGAGGAGGTGGGTGACACTTGAGGACTCACTCAATGCTTGACAGGAAAGCTCACCTTCTGTTAGCTCATCTTAATCAATACATTTATGGACTTAGGAATGTGGGAAAGAGAAGTTTGGGAAATGTAAGCAGGAAAGAGTTTTTGAAAAGAGGTCAAACTGATTTTTTTTCAAGTGGTTTATGTTTAGAAACATTTGTTATATTCATTAAGGTTGGTAGAATTTCAGAAAGCATGTCTCATAATGCTGGACAGAGTTCATTATAGTTTACATTATTCTAAGGATTGAAAAGTAATTATTGTTTTATAACTACATAATTAAGGTTAAATAGTCATCTTTCTGGAATACCAGGAAATGCTAACTAGTGGGCTAAGGGGAAAAAAAGGGAAGTAATGCATCTTGTGTACCTTTTTGAAGTTTCATAATTCACATATACACACAAAATGCTCCTGCTTTTCTCTCCCCTTTTTGTTCTTATAACTATTAGCATTCTGTGAAAAGCATTCTGTGGAACAGATATTTATAAGGTTCTAATCTGCCCTATAACAATACAATGATTAAAAAAAAAAGTTATGGTCATCCAGAAATATTTGGGCTTTCCAGGCCCAAACAATAATTTTAATTTTGTCTTCTTTTTCTGCTATTAGCAAAAACTTATTATTGTGGAAGTGTAATTGAATAGTTTATAATATGATATAGCTCCCCATCTGTTGTAAATAAAGCCAACTGAAAGGTATTTGCAAAGATTACATAATAGTATTACAATAATGATTAATTGTGTCCCAGAAGGCAGATTCAGGTGATATCTGATTAGACATTTAGTGTTCCAAAGAATATAAATAAAAGAGAGCTATTGTTGAGTATCCATTCAATATAATGAAAATTAAGTCTCTGCTTGTCAAGTAAAAATGTACATAAAGGGTAGGGAATTACTAAGAAAATAATGTATGAATCTTTAGGGTGGTGTGGGCTTCCATAAAAAGATAAATGAAAATTTAAGAAATATAATGAAAAAATGACTGCTTTCTTTCAACTTCGGTAAGCACTTTGTAGTCTCTTTGCCACGTTATTTGCCACAGCATCGTATAGTGTGAATTCAACATGCCAAGATAAGGGAGCTACAATGGGGCCAGGAGGCTGGGAAGAAGTTTGCCTTATGCGTGTCCCACTCACAAACTTTTAAAACCAGCCATGAAACCACATCTTGGACTTTACTTCCTTCCTACCAAAGAAACCAGACTATTTAGATTCTTCACTTTGAAAGGAGCCAATCTGTTTCATCAGCCAGCATTCTTCATTTATTTAGAGGAACTACATGAGAATGGTACTTGTAGATTTTTGTCTCCTTCGTTTGGGAACTGGAACTAACCTTACCTATTAACCTAGCCACAGTCCTTCATTTGCATGGTGGACCTAAGTGAAAATGACACTTGCGGTTTTTGCCTTTATAAAATCCTGAGTTTCTTTGTTCTCTTGAGCACAATTTTGGTTACTACCTGAATCTGTGACTACCAGGTTGCAATCCTTTGCTCAAATAAATGTTTTGTGTCCTTGATTACAGTTTAAACCTCCTTTTCTTTGGTAAACAATAGATGATTGGGGTTGGAAGTTAACCAGTAAAGAGTCTGCTTTCAATAAGCACAACAGCTAAATCAGAAGACACTGGTTACTCATTGTTCTTAAGACTCTGTAGAGAAAAGCAAGCAGGACTCTCCCTGGAGGTTTTTTCTTTTGCAAAGCAGTTGCTGATATGCACAGGAGCATGGGCAACAGCAGACCCTCCATATCACCCTGCCCAGGCTCTGTAGCTTCAGCTTCACTGGAGAGGACACTCCAGCGTCATTGCAAGGTGTCGATTCAACACGGGAGGAGACAGATACCGTGTCACTCCCGAGTCGGACTGCACAGCCATTCTCGGCGGTGCAGATAGACTCTTAAGAAGCTACACCATCGTCTCTCGAGACGGACGGCTGCCGATGACGAGTAGACAGCAAATGACAAGGTCTCTGTAAGACTCGGGTAGGAGCATCCAAGCTGGAGAAAAATCAGAGCAAAAGAAAGCAAAACTCACGTGTGTGAAAAAGTTGCATTCAGCTTTGTTTGCATAGACATAAAATAAACTACTAAGCTAAATTACTCATTAAAATGAGTGAGGTAGATATTTATATAGTGAGGAAAAATTATTTATTAGGAAAAAGAGAAAGGAAAAAAATGGTATAAGTAAAGTGGCAAATATGTTCCTCATTTTTAAAAAAATGATGTAAAAGAATATATAGGCCCGGAAATTTCTGAAAAGATACATGAGAAATGATGATAGTTATCTATGAGGACTGGGACATGTGTCTGAGTTAGGAATAAAACTCACCATTTTAGTGCATAAACCTTTTGTGTGTGTGTATTCTATGGAGTTATTATTTTGTAAATAATGACAGTCAGTTTGGTGGTGCTGAGCTAGGCATCGGGAAGAGGTTTCTTTCTGTGTAAACTGGATGTTCATTCATGTTACCAGACTGAAGAAGTCCACATGCCCTCACACATCAGAGCCCAATAAGACACAGACAGGAGTTTGAATCAAAGAAAGTAAGGGTTTACTTTTAGGAAATGGCCCATGCCTGAAGACAGGTTGGCTAATGTTCAAAGACCTGGCTCCCTGAAGGCTTCCAGGGGATGGGTTATATAGGGGAGAAAAATGATTAATCATGGTGACTAAGGGAGTTTGTGTGGTGATCAGGGTTGTGCTCTCTGCTGATTGGTCAGTGCTAGGGTAGGAGGTCATTGATCAGAGCATCTGGTCCTGATGTCAGCCATGGTGTTGCTTCATTTGGTTTCACCCCTTCTCTGGACCTGGGGCTGAAACCAACTGAGGCCTTGATGTTATCTCCAGTTTGACTAAAACTCTTTCCACGGTCAACAGACCAGAGGCTTTGTTCCTGAGATTGATACTGATCAGAACTTCATTGGCCTGATTTCAGGGAGTGGTCATGTAAGGGAGAAGCAGGCGGGTGAGTCAAGGTGCTGGATAAGGCCAATTTAAAGAAAGGATAAAAGAGCATATCGAAGAAATGAATTTTCTGTACTGTTACAATGGTTCCCATAAATGTGAGCATTCCTAGGAGAGGCCATTGGGAGCAGGAGAGAACACATGGACTGTGGAATCAAGTAGATCATGAGAACATGTTTGAATCTTGACTTTTATAAGCAGTAATTAACAGTACAGATGGGCTTTGGTTTCCTCATCTGTAAAATGGAAATAACAGTTCTTGCCCTTCTGGGTTATCATGAAGTAGGTGTCTAGTACAATACCTAATGTTATCTTTTTAACTATTTAAAATTTCATTTTTTAATATTGAGCTCATGCAATATGCCATTTTTTTGGATATATGAAACTTAGAGTATTGTTGGGGAGGGGAACATTTTATATTACCCCTCTTGGTCTTTTGGCTGGTCTAATGATCAAATTGACATAAGACAGAGTAACAGGAGAAAAACTAACAAATTTAATTTTGTATGGAGGCCCCATAGGTAGGAAACCTAAGAAGTGACTGAAGCAAGCTGTTTATATACCTTTATAGATAAAGAAACATTTGTGTGTGTGTGTAAAGATTTTCTAAAACAAAGGGATTTAAGCTTGGAGTAGATAATTAATGAAGTAGCAAAGTTTTTTTTTATAGCTTCCTCTGCCTGGAGTTCCCTATCTCCAGTGAAAAGGATGCTCTGCATCTTCCTAGCATAGGGAATATGCCCTCACATAGGAGGGTTATTTCCCACCTCCAGGGGAATAAAGAAGGGTGAAAACGTTCTCTCGCACTAGGTATTTCTCATGTGTAATTCAAAAATAATGAATATGGCAAAGTGGCATATTTTGTGGTAGCCTTTCCTGAATTTGTTCAGTAGTATTTAGTATAATTGATGCTTGAGCAATGTGGGGGTTAGGAGCACTGACCCCCCTGTGCAGTCAAAAATCTGTTTGTAATTTTTGACTCCCTCAAAACTTAGTTGTATCTTTGTATCCATGGGGGATTGGTTCCAGGACTGCTGCAGATAGCAAAATCCATGGATGTGCAAATTCTCTATATAAAATGGCATAGAACGATGCATATGATCAACCTTCTGCATCAGCAGACTCCCAACTGTGGATGGAAAACAGTACAGGTATTTAAAAAATCCACATCTAAGTGGACTCACACAGTTAAAACCATACTGTTCAAGGGTCAAAAGTATATGACAAACTCTCAATATATAATATTTTCTCTAGGTTTTGTCCAAGTGAAGAATAAATCTATTAATTTTGCTGTACTTCATCCCTGTATGTTTCAAAATATCTTTGGACAGCTAACCATCCAAATTATGAGTCGTAGGACAACTCTTCTTTCCTTCTTTCCTCTTTCTCTCTCCCTATCTTTCATGCTTCTTTCATTTCTTCCTATCCTTTGCTTTGGCATCTATATACCTGGAAACCAATTTTTATTTGATATTTCTGCCCTGAGAAACTCTTTATGTGTTTTTTTCCCAGTTTTCTTGCAACCAATTTCTAGTTTTATACCTTTGTGGTTAGACAAGAGACTTGATATGATTTAACTCTTCTCATATTTATTGAGATTTGTAGCCTAACATGTGATCAGTCCTGGAGAATGTTCCATGTGCATTTGAAAAGAATGTATTCTGTAGCTTTTGGATGAAATATTCTGGAAATATCTATTAAGTCCATCTGGTATCATGTGTCATTTAAGGCCAATGTCTCCTTATTGACTTTCTGTCTGGATGACCTATTCATTGATATAAGTGGGATAGTAAAGTACCCTACTATTATTGTATGACTATCAGTTTTTCCATGTCTGTTAATATTTGCTTAATATATTTAGGTGCTCCTATGATGAGTGTGTAAATATTTATGACTGTTTTATTTTCTTCTTGGATGGACAATTTTATCATTATGTAATGCTCTCTTTGTCTCTTTTATAGTCTTTGTTTTAAAGTCTGTTATGTCTGATATGAATATTGTTACCCCAGCTTTTTTGGTTTCTATTTGCATGAAATATATTTTTTTACTCCTTCACTTTTAGTCTGTGTCTTTTGATCAGCCATCACATGTCTTTTGATTGAAGCATTTAGTCTCTTTATATCTAAAGTAATTTTTGATAGGTATGAACATATT
Organism: Furipterus horrens; assembly: GCF_987537825.1. Taxonomy (NCBI): domain Eukaryota; kingdom Metazoa; phylum Chordata; class Mammalia; order Chiroptera; family Furipteridae; genus Furipterus; species Furipterus horrens. The sequence continues at coordinate 18,976,907 of NW_028327171.1, forward strand.
GCAATGTTTTTGTTGGTTTTCTTCTCTGTTCCTTTCTTCTTCCCTTGGGATTTGCTGGTTTCTTTAGGGTTATGCTTTGGTTTCTTTCTCTTTATTTTTTTGTGTATTTTTGGAGGTTTTTTTTGTTTGTGGTTACCTGAGGTTTATACATATTGAAATATATATATAGCAATCTACTTTAAGCTGAGAGACATTTAAATTCAAACACATTCTAAAAATGCTATATTTTTAATCCCCTCTCAAACACTTTATGTTTTCTAAAGTATATTTTATTGATTATGCTATTACTGTCATCCCAATTTTTTCCCCCTTGCCTCCTACTCCCATTACTACCCTTCCCTCCAGCAATCCCCTGGCCTGAGTTCATATTCATGAGTTGTTCATATAAGTTCTTTGACTTCTCCATTTCCTATGTTATTATTTACATCCCCCTGTCTATTTTGTTCCTTCCAATTATCCTGTTCCTTCCTTCTCCCAGCTGATAACCCTCCAAATGATCCCCATACCTATGATTCTGTTCCTATTCTGGTTGTTTGCTTGTTTTTAGATTCAGTTGTTGATAGTTGTGAAGTTGTTGCTTTTTAATGCTCATGGTTTTGATCTTCTTTTTCTTAAATAAGTCCCTTTAACATTTCCTGTAATAATAGCTTGGTGATGATGAACACCTTTTGCTTTACCTTGTCTGAAAAGCACTTTATCTGCCTTTCCATTCTAAGTGATAGCTTTGCTGGATAGAGTAATCTTGGTTGTAGGTCCTTGGTTTTCATCACTTTGAATACTTTTTTGCTGACCCCTTCCTGCCTGCAAAGTTTCTTTTGAGAAATCAGCTGATAGTTGTATGGGAACCCCTTTGTAAGTCACTCTTCCTTTCTCTTGCTGCTTTTAAGATTCTCTCTTTATCTTGAACCTCTGGCATTTTAATTATGATGTGCCATGGTGTGGTCCTCTTTGCGTCAAGCTTGTTTGGGACTCTGCACTTCCTGGACTTGTATGTCTATTTCTTTTGCCAAATTAGGAAAGTTTTCTTTCATTATTTTTTCAAATAAGTTTTCAATTTCTTGTTCTTTCTTGTCTCTTTTGATATATAATCTGCTATTGATTCTTTTAATTAAAAACATTCATTTATTTTATTCTTCAGCTTTGATATTTTTAATTACATCTTCTAACTCTTGAAATTCTCACCAGGTTTCTATATCCTCTCAAGTTTGGTGAACAGTCTTACTATCATTACCTTATGACCATTCTTATTGGGCAAATTACTTATCTCCATTTTATTACAGTTTTTGAATTATCTTTTTTCTTATTCTTTCCTTTAGGGCATATTTCTTTGTATTTTCCTTTTTTTTTTACTTTATGTACTTATTTCTGTGAATTAGGTAAAATGGTTATCTCTCCCAATCTTGAATGAGTGGCCTCGTGTAAGAGCCACCTCTATGCAGACTGTATGTGCCACGTGGTTTTGGCAGGCTAGCTGGAGCTGAAGTGCATGCATGTGGCATTTGGGGTGACCTGGTGATCCAGCTGTCCCCAGGCACGCAGCTCTGGGCCACCATGGGGAGCCAACTGGCTGAGGCTGCAATGGGTGCTGGCCAGGGTGGCTTGAAGCAATCTGTGGAGGCCTTGTAGGGGTGCTAGAACCCTTAGACCAAAATTCCAACTGTACTGCCTAGGTGGAAAGGGAACATAAACAATGGTATGCACCAACACCTCTGATTCTGGAAAGTGCCTGCAGATCCTGGAAAGTTTCCATAATTCCCCGCCCATTTCGCAGGTACCTGAAGGGTTAGTAAATTATTTTTGCTTCTTCTGTATTCAGACACTTTTAAAATTACTGTTTTATTGCTGCGCCTCAAGCAGGTGAGTCTTATTGCTTCTTACTGCAGGTTGAACATTGGGTGGAGTTCCCATGGTTACTGCATCTCCATCTCTCCTTTTTAGTTTTTTTTTTTTGTACAGAAGCTGTTCAATTAGCCCTCAGTTGTTCTTCAGGAGGACTGGCTCTATATGTAGGTGTATATTCAGTGTGTCTGTGGAAGGGATGAATTCAGGGTCCTCCTAAGCTGCCATCTTAGATCTGAGCTCTCTCACATTGAGAAATTATTTATGTGAAAATAAAATATTTCTGAGATATATTTTATTACCATTTACATTCTAGAAAAATTATTTCCAAAACCTTAAGGAACCAGATTTCCCAAGAACATACTCATTGGTTTCTTTCTTTTATTCTGTATGTGTTTTCATCTCACAACCTGAAAAACAAATTCATTACTGTGAGCATTTTACTATGACCTTATAATTTAGGATGCACATGATGGTCAGTTTTATGTGTTAACTTGGCTAGGCTGTAGTACCCAGTTATTCAACCAAACACTAATCTAAGTGTTGCTATCAAAGTGTTTTATAGATGTGGTTATTATCTATAATAAATTGACTTTATGTAAAGGAAATTATTCTTGATAATGTGCATGGTGTTTCATCAGATTAGTTGAAAGGTATTAAGAGCAAAACTAGTTTCTCTGAGAAAGATATTCTGCCTATGGACTATTGCCTCAGCTCCTGCTGGGAGTTACCAGCTTACTGGCATGCCCTACATACACCAGACCTCAGACTTGCCCAGCAAGAAGCCAGTTCTTTGACATAAACTGCTTAGTGTGTGTGTGTGTGTGTGTGTGTGTGTGTGTGTGTGTGTGTGTATGTATGTACTCAATTTGGTTCTGTCTCTCTGGTGAGAACTTGTGTAATATAGATTTCAGTACTAAGAATGGAGACTGCTGTAACAAATTTCTAAAAATGTGGAAGCGGCTTTGGAGTTATATACTGGACAGAAGTTGGGAGAATTTTGAGGTGTATGAAAGAAAAATTCTGGATTTCCTTGAAGAGACTGTTGATAAAAACACGAATATTAAAGATACTTCTCATGAGGTCCCAGAAGGAAATGAGGAATGTGTTGTTGGAAAATGGAGAAAAGGGGTTCCTTGTTATAAAGCGGCAAAAATCTTGGCTAAATTATGATCTACTGGTGGATAGAAATTGAATGTATAATCTACAAACCTGAATATTTAACTGAGATTTCTAAGCAAAGTTTTGAAAGTACAGCTTACAGTTCAATTCAAGAGGAAAGAGAGAAGCTGAGGAAGGTATCTTAAGCAAAATGCAGCAAGCATTGGGATGCTCTTGGTTTATCCACATTGCAAAGAATGCTGATGTTAGGAAATCCACTGTTAGAAAAGCATGTTCTGGAGGCAGGGCCAGGAGTGTGACTGGACACATTTTTGCTGGAGAGCTTAGTTCTGTGACTCATGGAGCCAGGGATGAAGATGAAGTTATCCAGGAAGGTTGTGTTGAAAACTTTCTTGCCTATTGTGTAGATCCCCTTGAGTTATATAGGAGACTGACAATGTTTTTAGAATTTTATACTAGTAGAAGTGCTACCAGCTTGAACTGAAAGGGATGGAGATTGGACAAAATGAAAGATATTTGATTCCCAGAGTTCTACAAACAGGAAACTGGCTGGTAGAGTTAGTTGCATGCAAATATATACCATTCTTTAAGAAAAAGAAAGAATGACTCCAAGGGGAGTGTTGCAAATGTAGAGACTGGGGCTGACAGAACCACTACAGACCCAGAGGCAGGGACTGATGAAACATACATGGGCCTAGAGGACTAAGCTTTCAGCTACAGACTATTTTCTCAGGCCTTGAGATGTAATGAAATTTTCCCTGTTGGGGAAATTGCTAGGGACCAATGATTGCTTTATATTTTTATTTTCTTCTTTTTGGAGTGGAAATTTCTGTCCTAGGTGTGTCCCACTATTTTATTTTGGAAGCAGGTTATTTATTTTCTAGCTTAAGATCTATGGATGGAAAAGAATTTTGCCCTAGTATGGGTCATACAGAGAGTGACACCCATTCCTTACTTAGATAATTTATAAGGTGAGATTGGTGACTGTTTTTTTTTTTTTAGCTGGTAATACTTAGAAAAGATTTTAGATTTAGAGTTGGTACTGTAATGGTTGAGACTTTAGGGGATTCTAAGATGGGGTTAATGTATTTTGCATATGGGACTGATATGAATTTGGGTGGACAGAAGGCAGACTCTAGTGGTCGAATAGTGCCCTTAAAAGAGATGTGTCTAGGTCCTCCTAGCCCTTGGTATCTCTGAGTAGGATTTACTTCGAAATAGGGTCTTTGCAGATAAAATTAAGTGGGCTCTAAATCCAATGACTAGTGTCTTTGTAAGAGAAAAAGGAGGAGGATTTGAGATACACAGAGACATACAGAACACACAAAGAAGGCCGTGAGAAGGGGGAGGCAAAGGTTGGAGTAATGTTATCTCTAAGCAAAGGAATATCAGGGACTCTGACAGCCACCAGAAACTAGGAGAGTGGTATGAAATGGATTCTTCCTCAGAGCCTCCAGAAAGAACCAACCAGTTTACACCTTGGTTTCTGACATCTGTTCTCCAAAATTGTGAGAAAATAAATTTCTGTTGTTTTTAAGTCAGTTTGTGGTGTGGCAAGATTATTTATTTGCATGGAAATCTGCCCCTGGGTTTTCAATTTCTAATCTCCTCCTGTCCCACCGTGGAAAAAGTCTAACCATGTCCTTAGCAGGGCCAAAATAAAAGCTACGCTTCAGAGTTTCTGCTTAATTTTAAATCCCAGTCCTTTGCTGTGGACCCCAGTAGCTGATAGACCTGCATGGTCACCTACTTCTGGGTGAAAGAGAACATGTGATCTAAGGGGGTGAGTGTGTTACCTGTTGGCAACATGCAGGGGGAGGGAGGGAGAAAAGGGGGGAGAGGGAGCGAGAGAGCGAGAGGGAGAGAGAGAGAGAGAGAGACAGAGAGAGAGAGAGAGACAGAGACAGAGACAGAGACAGAGACAGAGAGAGAGAGAATTTCTTTGTTCCGCTGGGATTATATCAGCTTGGGTTTGGATTGAACCAGGTACTTTTTCAAAATAGGCAATGAACTTCCCAAGCTTTTGCATCCTTTCGATAGGTTTACACCCCCTAGTTAGTTAGACTGATAGGCTTCTATGATCCAGCACTTCTACCTATACTTTGCAAAATCTCTCTACTCTGCATGAAGAATCTCTCTTTCTTTTACTCCTTTTTTTCCCTAACATAATAGGAAGACCTGCTGGGCCTGGGAATAGGCAGGGCTGTGCCTCTTTGACAGCAAGAAGCAGATACAGAAGATGAGACCTTCATCCATTTAGCCTTGTAAGATTATAAGGAAGATCTTTTGGGGAATAATGTTAGCATAGGTGGTTAACTAGTTATTAATAAAGGACAAGAGAGCAGTGGGAATTAGACATTGAGCTTAATAAACTGGGAAGCATTAGCCTGCATGCTTCACCTGGAAGCTGCAGCTTCACATCCCAGGGGATTATAGCATTGCTCTGCCAAAGGGATTACACTCTCAGATTTTTGAGTTGACATTTCAAATAGGTTGGGCATGGAATTAAAATATTGCCTTATTTTACCAGGAGTAGTGTACTTCCCATATTAGAAGACATATAAGATAGTAAAGAATTGTGAATAGGTAGGTAATCAGAGGGACTATAAAAGAAAGTCAAATGCCTTGGTGATCCTTTTCTTTGTTCATGAATCACCAATTCTGCCTCAGGTAGAGTTATGCCATGCTTTAGACACGTCTTTTTCTAAAGTAGGTTTTGTCATCTGAACTAGAAAAATAATTTCACTGTGATTAATTTCTCGTATAATGCACATACATTATGCTGTAATACTCTGTAATGGCTACAATTATAACAAAGTTTTCCAAGAGTTTCTGAAGGAATTGCTTTTGCCAAAGGATATTTACTTGCAAACGTTTTGGGACGATATAAATCACAAAATTTTGCAGCTGAAAACATCCTCAGAGGTGATGTAATTTAGTGATCCCCAACATTTTGTTTATTGGATCAGAGGTCTAGATTATGTTTAGATTCAGAACGCTCCCATTAGCATACTCCGATTTGAGGAATGCCAAAGAGTTTTTCAGAGAAGAGAAATATATAGAACTACAGACTTAAAACAACTAGCTTTACCCTTTTTCCTTTTAAAAACATATCCATAGATAAGATCACTAAGACATTTTCAGTGAAGAGAAGTAAATTTGAGAATTATAATAATTTATGATCACCAAACTATCAAAGGTACATAAAGCATATTATTGCACGAAAAAAAAAAAAAAAAACAGCCTGTGTTTTAGGAACAATTCCATCTCTGTTTCCCGAAACTCTGCTTCATTTACTTCACCTTAAGAGCAAATGGAAGTGCTGGTGACTGATTTTGCTGTTATAATGAGCATGGATCTAGGTATTTTTGCTGTTCGCATTTTTTTGCCATAAACATTTTTGCTGCAAGCATTTTCGCCACACAACTAATTGGCTGCTAAGGCAATTTTGCTGTTAAAGATAAAATAATGAAAAACAAAAGAGGGACATTAAAAGGAAACAATAAAACATGAAAAAGTAACAACAGTATTAAAAAGACTTTAGTGAGAAAAGGTAAAATACATCGTCTTTGAAGTCCTTTGTTTGTAGTATTATTCATTTTTTTGGCTTGTTTATTGATCTCCTTGGCATCCTGCATTTTCATTTCCCCTACAGTTTCTTCCTTTATTAAGAGAAATATCAGATTCCAACTAAAGAATTTATAGTTAATGCTCTTAAAGACTGTTATGGATTAGTAGCTGTGTCTTTTCTATTTGTCATAGCTTGGGAGCTTTTTGGTTTCGACTGGCGGGAGGGATGACCGTGCTTACCAAAAGATTTGCACACTGGTATGTCGTTATTTTCTAGTACAGTGTGCAATCTGGTTTTACACATCACTTTGCAATCTGGCTTCATACATAGTTGTTCTCATCCACTATTTTAGGACCGCCATGTCTACACATCACTGTATAGACCATTTTGAGGGATAAGATTTATATAATATAAAAATGGGAGTAGTGTGAATATTTTATCAATGGAAACATGACAGCAAACTGACAACTAGCTTAAATACTTTAAGTCTGCCAGTTATTTTATCTTCTATGGTGAAATTGCCTTATCGAGACGTTTGTAGCAAAGATATTTATTGCAAAGATACTTACTGAGAAAATGCTGGAACAACTGTTCACTTTAATTACTCATAGTTTTATTCTGAAGAAAAAATAATATAAATTTTATTTAGTTTTGATCATTCAAAATATTTTTTATCTATAATTGATATGGACTATGGCAGCTGGACTCAGAATTTCAGCTTAAGAAGTTTCTGTTAGCTCAGACTAACTACTCCCCACAGTTAGAGGCAAAAGGTAATATTGGAGCAACCTGCAGATTCTGCAAAACCGCCCCAAACCTCCTGGGTTGCAATGGCCCCCAACAGCCCAGGGGCCACACAAGAGTCACCTGATAGACCACAGGAGGGCTTTCACATAGAGGTGTGAAGGAAACAGAATTAGTAGAGGGAGAAGTTGAGTTGGGATGCAGTTGCAGCAGAGATCTCAGTTCTCCTATGGGGAGATCTGGAATGATGATCCTTTAGAGAATTTCTAATTGAGTCAAAGTGATTATGCTATTTATCTGGAGTTTCAAGTTGCAAGACAGTTTTGAGCAGTGGAAAATTTATGTCGTATATAAGACTGGATAAAGTTTAGTGGATTTTTTAACAGTTAAAATATGGTGCAACTTTAGCCAAACTGAATTTAGCAGAGAGAACCTGAGGCTGTCATTTTTGAATTCCATACTATATATTAATTTTGCATACATCGAGTGTATACAGCTGTATTGAAAATAAATATTTTGTTGAATTTAACATACTATTTTGAACCAAAATAAGAGAACAACTTTGGTTCATTAAATCATACTGCTTTTTTACTGTCTTATTATTTGCTCAACTATTTCATTTACAGAAAAAGGTTGGCGGTTGTGATTGTTGATTCTCTTCTTTTGTTTTTAGTCCCAAATAGGTTTTTTTAATCTCTTTTTTTTAAATATGAATTATGTCACCGAGTCTTTCTTTGATATTCTGTAGACTGCTCAAAATCAAATATCCAAACCTACTAGCAGTTAAGCTTAATGGATTTTTGTCAGTTTAATTTCCTATTTTGTTCTTTCATATAAAAGAACCACACTTAAGAATATCATCATTCACATGTCATTATATAGAAGCCCTTTATTTCTACTTTCTAATTTAGCAAGTTGTTAAGAACTATGAAGTTTCTAAGATCTTACCCTGCTTATGAGGTAAGAAGTTCGCTGGCCACAGTTCTGTGGATACTGTAAGAAGATATAAGACTCTTGAGTCAGAGTCAAAGTTTATTACTCACAGAAATAGCAGTACCCAGATGATCATCAACTTTCCTTATGAGAATCACTTCCGTGAGGCTAGGTATAACTGGTTAGATGGGAAGGGTGACTCTTACCTGAATCTTACAGGAAGAAGAGTTTTAATGGTTATTATTGACAGCCAACTAACTTCCTGAAAAGACAACTGAGATATGTTGATTAAGGAAAGCAAAGTTTATTCTTCTCTAGTAAAGGAGATCACTTTCTCCTCAGAATCTTAGTAGCATCTTGGGGAAGGAGAGCTCGAAGACAGATACTTATAAGAATTTGGGGTTTGGTTTTTGAGCGGTCTTTCAATGGTAGGAGGCTCATTGGGACCGAACAGTCCTCATAATATAATAGTTTAGGATTAGTGAACATAACAAGGTGAGGGTTTTGAACTAAGTTTTGATAATTACACAGTCATTTGATAAACAAGTAATTTGCCCCGTTGAGTATGTATTATCCACAGGAGGAGCTCCTGCAGTAGTAAGGTCATGTTCATATATTACATAATCTTAGTTTTTGATCCTATTAAGATGTTTAGTTATAGGCAGCTTGTTCCCTCAAGGCATTAATTTGATAATCCAAGGACATTTACTTAATTAATTAAATGAAAGAAAATTTGTGGAAAGGCTAGATGAAAATATAATCTGAAAGAAGTGGAAATATGGGAAAGCTGAGAGGTGGAGGAAATGTGATGTACGATCAACCTATTTGGTGAATTACAAAGTAGGGGTTGAGCAAATTGAATGAGCATCAGACCTAGAAGAGGTGAATAGGATAATTCTGGGCATTGAACCCTCAACAACAGGCATTGTGGAGGCAGCTTGTATGGCTACTGAAAGGCACTAGAAGCAACTAGGCATATGCAGTACAATAAAGAGTTTGTTTGGCTTTTGTCCTATGTTCCTGACATGGAGCTCCTAAAAACCTTGGGACTCCTGAGAGATAGGAGTATCTTTCTGTGTTAATGAGATGACTCTTGGTAGGTTCCTAGATAGTTTCAGAATTAGGGCTGATCACCAGAAAGACCAACCATGTGATTAGAAGGTTGTAAGTTTGAGCCATCCTGACCTCAGAGCAAGAAAGGAGGGCTGGAGATTGGTTTCAGTCATGTGGCCAATACTTAATCAATCATGTCTAAGTAAAGAAATCTCAATAAAAACTCTGGACACTGAATACCACTGGAATTTCCTGGTTGGTAAACACATAGATGTGCTAGGAGGCTGACATTTCCTGATTCCATTGGAAATAGCATGGAAGCTCTACATTCCCTTCTAAGCCTTGCTCCATGAGTCTTTTCATTTATCTGGTTCTTGTACGTGTATCCTTTATAATAAAACAGTACTCATAAGTACAGCCCTTCCCTGAGTTCAGCAAGTTGTTCTCGTGAATCAGTAAATCTGAAGAAAGTCATGGGGAACTCTTGGAATGGTAGTCAGTTGGTCAGAAGAGCAGGTGGCTTGGAGGACCCTCTGAGACTTGCAGCTGGCCTCTAAAGTAAAAGCAGTCTATGGAAGACTGAGCCCTTAAACTGTGGAGTCTGACTCTAACATAGTATCATAAATGAATTGTAGTATATCCAATTAGTGTTAGACCATTTGGAGTGAAAACAGAATAGTATACCACTGGATAAATAAATCATTTCCCCAGATCAAAGTGGGAGGAAATTTTCAGCTGCCTTGGGTAGACATAGGAAGCAGAGACTGAGAAATATATTCTTCCTAAAAAATAAAAAATAAAAGAGAAATATATATTTTTAACATTTTAATAGTTTTCTTAAAATTTATTAAAGTTTATCTAATTTCCATTGGAGTTATCATAGTACTTTACATTCATAAATGTATAATATGATTTTAAGTTTTTTTTCTTATTGTTTAGTCTTTTAATAATGACTAATACAACTTTCTAGTAAGGTAAAGATTAAAATTTTTTAAAAACTAAATATAAGAGAACACTCCATAATTGACTTAATTTCCTCAGAAATTTTGATGTTTAAAAAGGAAAAAAGAAGAGGGGAGAAGCAAAATATGCATATTCAAAACCCCTACCAGAATACCGAAAGCAGCTTTAATCACTGTAGAAACTTTACTCTGTTTCACACATGCAGCTATAAAAAATAGTAATTCCCTAGTTAATTTAAATAAAATAACACTGAAATTGCTAGAGGTGAAATGTTCAAATTGCATACATTGCTGCTGAAAACATATCAGTAGCATATTTTTTCTATTTTGTTTTTGTTTCTATAAAAAAAGAGAACTACTTACCTGTCACAGGTAGCAAGAAGAATGGAAGATAAACATAATCAAGTCTCTTCGCTTGAATCTCTTCTCATAAAATGTACAGAATTTTAAGAACATTTTATACTTATCCTTGTCATTATCCCAGAAAGCTCGAAAAATATAATATTGATTTTTTAAAAAGCAGTTTTTTTGTTGACCCTTGTGACCATGCATCTGTATTGTTTGTGAAAATTGCTTGAAACAAAGATTTAAGTTACTTCCAGACCAGAACAGGACTTGTACATAACCTCTGTACTATCATCAGATTTATTCATTTGTATTTAAAGAAAGGCTTTGTTGGAGAATCTGCTGTGACTTTATAGTTCAACATATTTTTGTCAGAACTGCTGCCCATTATAAGAGAAGCTCACCAGGTTGAGTTTATGCTAAGGAAATGATTGAGAAATATCAACAAACATGAGATTGTTAGACTAAGAATTCTCATAGCTTTAATAAAATGTGAAATACATAAAAGGTACAGAAAAGTGCAAACTATCTCTTAAAAGATAAAATTGCTATTTCTTCTTGAGTGGGTGTTAGTAATTGTATCTTTGATTGAGTTTGTCCACTTCATTCAAGTTACTGCATTTATTGTCATAAATATGTTCACACTATTTCCTTGCTATTTTAAAAATATTCATGGAGTAGCCAAAGAACTCATACTCATGACCCATGGACATGAACAATGGTGGGGGGATTGCCTGAGGAACTGGGGAGTGCTGGGTGGGTGGGGGGACAAGGGGGAAAAAGTGGGACAACTGTAACAGCATGATCAATAAAATATACTTAAAAAAAAAGAAACCTAATTTAGTAGACCAGTCAAATAAAGTGTTCTCAATGTAAATAAGTAAATATTCATGAAATCTGTAGTGATGTTACCTCTCTCATTGCTGATGTTGGTAATTGGTGTCTTCTCTCTTTTAATTGCTTTGTGGCCAGTCTGGCTAGATGTATGGCAATTTTATTAATATTTTCAAAGAACTAGTTTTGATTTCATTAGTTTTTTAAAATTGTATTTTAGTTTTCAGACATTGGGGACTTTTTCAATTTAATTTTTAATTTTTTTGAAACCTCACCTGAAAATATATTTTTTTTTTGTTGCTTTTAGAAAGAGAGGAAGGGACAGAGGAAGGGAGAGAGAGAAACATCCATGTGAGAGAGAAACATCAACTGGTTGCTTCCAGTACACATCCCAACTGGGGATTGAACCCACAACCTAGGTATGTGCCCCAACTGGGAAACAAACCTGCAACCCTTTAGTTCTGGGATTATGCTTCAACCAACTGAACCACATTAGCTGCGGCTCAATTTCATTTTTTATTAGTATGCTTGTGATAAATTCACACGGCTTTTGCATGTCTGGAAAAGTCTTCCTTTTTACTTTATGTTTCAAAAAAACATTTCTCTGGGTATAAGATTTTAGGCTGACACTCTTTTTCCCCTCTGCACTTTAGAAATATTGCTCCACTGTCTTCCCTCTTGCATTGTTTTCAACAGGAAATCTGCTGTCATTTTCACATCTTTTTATCTTATGTTATGTTCCTGCCCTCCCTTTGACTACTTTTAAGACTGTCTCTTTACCAATGGGTTTGAACAATTTTATCATGATGTATGCTGTTATGGTTTTCTTTATGGTTCTTGTGCTTAGGCTTCATTGAACTTTTTGGATGACAGATTTATAGTTTCAGTCAAATTTGGAAACTTTTGGAGATTGCTTATTAAAATATTTTATGCTCCCCCACCCTCTGTCTCCTTTCCATGGAAAGCTCTAAGTACATATCTTGCGTTGTATGAAGTTGTCCTACAGCTCACTGATGCTAGGTTCATTTTTTTAGGAGGGGGGAAGTGGGGAGAGTTCATTTCCTTTATCTCTCCATGTTTTATTTTGGATAGTTTCTATTATTATATCTTTAAGTTCATCATTCTCTTCTTCTGTAAAGTCTTATCACTATTAATCTTATCCAGAGAATTTTTCACCTTGGACAATGTTGTTTTTATATCTAGAAATTTGATTAAAAAATCTTCCATGTCTTTATTTAACTTTTTGGACATATGGTTATAATAACATTTTAAAGGTATTTTTCTGCTAATTTTAACACCTGTATTAGTTCTGGGACAGCTAATATCAGCTGATCTATTATCTCATTATGAGCCATATTTTTCTGTATTTTACATGTCTGGTAATTTTTCAGATTTATGGGGGTGTTACTGACCTGTAAAATTTTTATATATTTAGGGTATACAATATGATGTTTTGATATATGTATACACTGTGAAATGATTACCATAATCTAGCTAATTAACATATTCATCATCTCCTGTAGTTACCTTCTTTCCAAGTGTGAGAACTCACAACACATTTTAAATATACAATACATTATTGCTAACTATAGTCTCCCTGTTGTACATTAGGTTTCCAGAACTTATTCATTTTATAGCTGAAAGTTTATACCTTTTGACCAATATCTCACCATTTTCTCCACAGCCCTAGACCCTGGTAACCACCATTTTACTTTCTGCTTCTATGACTTTGACTATTTTAGATTCCACATATAAGTGGGGCATGAGTATTTGTCATTCTCTGTCTGGCTTATTTTACTTAGCATAATGTTCTCAGTTTCATTCATGTTGTCACAGATAGCAGGAATTCCTTCTGTTTTAAAGTAGAATAATATCCCACTGTATAAATATATCAGATTTATCTTTATCCACTCATCCATTGATAGATATTTAAGTTGCTTTCATATCTCAGCTACTGTGAATAATGCTGCAGTGACCATGGTAGTGCAGATATTTTTCAACCTAGTGATTTTATTTCCTTTGGATGTGTATACAAAAGTAGGATTGATGGATCATATGGTAGCTCTCTTTTTACTTTTTCGGAGGGAACTCCATATTATTTTCCATCAAGGCTATCCTAATGTACAGTCCAATTTATACATCAACTGTGTACGAGTTCCCTTTTCTCCACATTTTCATCATCATTTGTTATCTTTTGTTATTTTGACAGCAGTCGTTCTAATGGGTGTGAGATTGTATCTCATTGTGGTTTTCATTTGCACTTCCCTGATGTTAAGTCTTCTTAACTCACAGACACACGCACACACAAATAAATGCGGTGGAAGATTTTGGGAGTAGTGGATATGTTTATGAGCCTGATTATGGTGGTGATTTCATGGGTATATGCTTATTTTCAAACTCATGAAGTTTTATATATTAAATATATGTAGCTTTTGTATGCCAATTATGCTTCAATTAGTTGTTTTTCTTAAACACTTTACTGTAGTTTTAGTAGATTTTCAGAAAATATTGCAATTAAGTGCATGTGCTCAATCTACCATATTGGAACAGAGTCAATATTAGTAATTATTAGCTATTATCGTTATTCTGAATAGTGTCAGGATTAAAAACATGTCCTTAAAATGTAGACATAAAACTTCATATAGAAAGTTACAATTTTTGCCCCTTTTTCAATTGAAAATAAGGACATTAACATTGAAACCAGGTTTCTCACTTTCTGGAGAAACCTAATTCTCTCATTCTTCTGGAACAGAAGCACATTTAGAGATTGATTACATGGGGGCTGTCCTGTGCATTATCATTTTGAAGATTGATGATAAGGGGAATGTTGAAAATAAATAGCTGTAGTTCCTTAAACATTAATCTGTAATACCTGGACTTATTTCTTTGTAGGCTCAAATCCATGCTCGATCAACTTAGCCCTATTTTGTTCTGGGACAGATACACTAAATACTATGTAGTTGGTCCTGCCAATGACCTTTCTAGTGTGAATTTGAAATGCTCCCTCTTTTGGTGCATCAGTTTCTGTGGAATTTTTCATTTGAAAACAAGGCTTATCCATTTGCACTAACCTGGATTAAATGTTCTCATCAGTGTTTTGTAGTGTTGTTTACATTTTCCAGTACCAGTCTGATCAAGTTTACAAAGCTTTGGCATTCTTTGGGGAAAGTCACTTGAAAAAGGATACAAGTAATGTATAACAAATTCTCCATTTTAAACTCTCTCTCTGTCTCTTGCGCGCTCTCTCTCTCTCTTGCTTCTGACTCAACTTTAAATGAAATAAGATTGCTTTTAAGAGCTAGAGAGATTTGACTACTGGAAATTTGTAATTCTTAAAAGTTGTATCAGCTGTAGTTTAGTTTTGATTGATCTGGTAGGAAAGTGCTCAACCTGTCCTTTGATGCAAGGTTTCATTTGGAAAGTCACCAGTGCACCTAGATGAATTTGCTGCTCTGTCATCTGGCATCAGTTTGTCTATTTTTGTTGAAATGATGGTATTTTTTAATCCTTGTGGTTATTTTTATTGTGTGTTCCCAGGTACCAGAAAGGTAGGCCCTTTCAAATTTCACGATAATGTATGCTCATTTTTACAAATGATTTTTCCTCTAATTTCTACCCTAATTTAGGGAAACTTAAATATCTTTTGTTTATTTATTATTGGGAGAAATGACCCTTACAGTCTTTATGAGTCTATTTTAAGAAATAGGCTATTTTATTTCTTCTTTAAATTAAAAAAATACACCTGGCCTTTCAGAAAAAAATCTTAGTCTAATATAATTTTATAATAAAAAGAAGAGGCTGTGAGGGAGATGTTATATATGGTTTCTGAAACTATGCTTAGTTACAAAAAGCAAACACTATTCTTTTTGAGCACTTATTTGTGAAACCAGAGTGTAAGAAAGAGTAAAGAATCAGAACAAACTTAAAAAAATAAATGTGGGGTGGAGATATTTGTTGAAGCACTGCCATGAGTTTCCTGGCACAGCTAGTGGGAGATGTCAAACAATAAACTGAAATAAATGAACACTGAAACCAAATAAGAACCATAACTCACTCGCACAGGGATGTGTTTTAAGTTTGGGAGAAATAGTTTTTGCTTTGGCTGACAAGGCCCTGTGTTGTTCAGTTTTGCTTGTTAAGTCAGAGCATATTTGGTGACATACAATATTAGGGAGAGTCCCTCTCCCTCCTATTGGAAATTCTTGGCTCCTTTCCAGTCATAGGAGAGGTTAGCCAAAGACTAAAGCTTTATTAAGACCACCCAAAAGATCAGACTCCACCCCTTCTCTGAATCTATGCCACTGAAATACAAACGGAGAACGCTTAAAGGGGAAGACGGCGGGGTGGAGGGCAGCTGGGAAGAGGAAGGAAAAAGGGGGAGAAAGGCAACTTCTTATGAGATGCAGTTAAATCCTCCTTTCTGCCCTCTGAATGGATGCAAAGATACAAAAAAATTACATCAGTCGCTTCTTAGCACGGAATTTTTTGTGCTTGCTGCTTTTAGCCAGAAATACATATTGTGATCCTCTGTCATACTTATATGTTGCCAACTGTAATGGGTGTTTTGGATCTTACTCAGATTTTAGTTTAAAGCAAACAATATTTTGAGAACATCTGTCCTAGAAGATTTGTCTAGTTCCAATATTAGCTCCAAATTTGTACTATAATATTTTGCATGGCAGGGAACTATAGAAATTTATTCCATGACATCTTGAAGTCATCTTGGAAAATTCTCACTCATTTTAATGAATTCCTTTGTTTGGAGATTTTTGGGTCAAGATGCTGGGCCCTGCTGAGATCGAGCTGAATTAAGATCCTTTAAAGATTACCACAAATGTTTATTAGAATCAAGCAAGTGATTATATGCTTATCAGCAAAACAGATTTTTGTTTTTAGTTTTTACATTATTTTAATTTTATTTTTTATATTTTATTGCACTTTTTCCATTGCCAATTAGCTCCATAATAACGTTCTCCCCCTGCAGTCACCACACTGTGGCCCATGTCCACGAGTCCTTTTTCCTTTTTGCTCAACCCCTCCACCCTGTAACTTCTTTATCCCCTCCACCCAATGGCTGTCGTCTTGCTCTCTGTGAGTCTACCTCTATTTTGCTTGTTGGTTCAGTCTGTTCATTAGATACTACATATAAGTAAAATCATATGGTACTTGTCTTTCTCTGACTGGCTTATTTCACGTATCATAGTGTTCTCCAGGTCCATCCGTGCTGTTTCAAAGGGTAAAATTTTTTTCCTTTTTATGACTGACTAGAATGCCACTGTGTAAATGTCCCACAGTTGTTCTATCCACTCACCTACTGATGACACTTGGGCTGCTTTCATCACTTGGCAATTGTAAATAATGCAGCAATGAACTAGGGATTCTTATGTTCTTTTGAATTGGTGTTTTGGGTTCCTTCGGCTATATTCCCAGTAGTGGGATCGCTGGGTCAAAAGGGAGAGCCATTTTAAATCTTTTTAGGTATCCCCATACTGTTTTCCACAGTGGCTGTAGCAGTCTGCATTCCCACCAACAGAGCAAAAGGGTTCCCTTTTCTCTGCATCCTTGTCAGCACTTGCTGTTTGTTGATTTATTGATGATGGCCATTCTGCCAGGTCTAAGGTGATATCTCATTGTGGTTTTAATTTGCATCTCTGATGATTCGTGACATTGAGCATCTTTTCTTATGTCTGTTGGCCATCTGTATGTCCTCTTTTGGAGAAGTATCTATTCAGGTCCTTTGCCCATTTTTAAATTGGATTGTTTGTTTGTTTTTTGTGTTGAGTTTTGTAAGTTCTTTATAAATTTTGGATATTAACCCTTTATCAGATGTATTTTAACTGTCCTCCCCTAAGTTATGTGAGTCTCCTAAAACTTTTTTAATAAACTAAATGTGAGCACAATAAACAGAGACGGTAAGCAGTTTCATGTGCTGTGTAGTAACTCACAGCTACTTTTTAACTAGCTATGAAGTGGATATGAAATGCAGAAATGCATAGTTTTACTTTGGAGCATCAGAAAATATTTCAGAATATGAAGCAAATCAAATCTAAGAGAGATCAAATGAAGCAATTAAATAAGGGACAATGCAAAAGAAAAGTATGATGGGACATCAAAAAAGAAAAGAATGGGGATGGGGGACAGGCATGAAGTGTGAAGATTTGAAGAAAAGAACTGGAGGACTGTGCTCTGGAAGGCATGTGTGATTCACTGCTAGGTTAAAGAGGGATGGGCAGGAGTTGCAAGACTAATGACAAGAAAAAAGCGGTTGAACATAATGATTGTGTCCTGCACATGCTTCTCTTATAAGTCTCCATGTGTACACTCCCAGGCTTTTACACTGCAGCGTGCATAGCATTGGTTTATTCACTTCTGTGACTATTGTTCACTTCATATAAACATTTCCCTAGTGGTTTAAACATTTCTGGAAGCAATTATGTTTCTTAGAAGTAACTCTGTGCTTTCCAATTAAGATGCGATGAAAAATGTTGCCAGTCTTAAAAGTCAGACATTTTCTATTATTGTGAAGGATCTTTAAAATTCTCATGAAGAAATCACCGTTACTGACCTAGGATCATGGAAACTTCCACATGTATGCATGTGTTTTTAGATGTTAACGTTCTGTTTTAAATATATATGTACTCATAAAACCTGGCCTATACTACTCTTCATAAATTAATGTTTCAACATCTTGAACTTGGGAAAAAAATTGAGAAAAGTTTTATTGTTTTCAAGCAAAACAGGCTTAGATTTAGCATTTTCTACAAACAATAAACATTTCAAGTCTTCATTTCTCAAAATTAAAAGAAAGAAAACTCTGCTTTCAAGACCTATCACTTTAAATTGTGCATCTTACAACTACACAGATAAATTCAAAATTTTAATCCTCGGTTCATTGACAATGCAAATTATTTGCCAGCATTTGGAAGTCAAACAGGGTGAGAGGGGAGAGCCTTTACATATTCCAGGTTTAATAGCTAAGCACCAGATGGAAACAATTCTACAATGAAAGAAAGAAATCTGTTAGGATATTTTGGAGATCTGTTCAGTTCAGCGGCACGTCATTGGTTATGGAGGCCAATTTTTCAGAGGACTTATTTAAATTGCAGATACTGGAGTAGTGCACTGATTTAACCCAGAAAATGCTGAATTTTGGAGTTATTTAAATTTTAATTGTTCTTTGATTTAAAAAGCATCTGTTTTTCTTTCCATAATGACTCATATACCTGATAAAACACTTCTGAGGCAGTTAAACACAGAGAGGAGTGATTTTATGTAAAGTTGAAATAATAGTAAAAAGTTTCACTGCTGTTAATGTTTTAAAGGCATTGTGAAACTGTCTACATTTAGTTGTGCTATGAAAAAACATTCAGTCCAGGACAGTTTATGGCATTTAATAGAGAAGGATTTAAAACAATGAACAACAACTAAAATAAATAAATTAGCCTATGGATCTTTCAGAGGGTGATTTTTAAGTGCATCTGAGCAGAAATAAATGGCCCCAAAATCTGCTTGGTGAATAATAGATGTTGAGAGCTTTGACAGTCAAGTCTGGGAAACTAGTGGGGTACTCAGCAATAACTCTCAGAGGGGCCTCTTTCATATTCATACCTGTGTTTTTGGCAAAATAAGTGTTGAAATCTGCAGCCGTATGACAGCAAAATTATGCATTACATGATGAGTTATAGATTTTGGATGAAATCCAACTCAAATACTTTCATAAGAACTTGACATGATAAATAAAATACATTGCTTTTCCAAATGCAGTTTGTTTAAAATAAAAGAACTAAACATGACTCTTGCAATAGATGATCAGAATGTCAATCCTCCCTACCCCCAATGCCAGATTTTCTCTTCATGAAAGATTGTGAGGGGACTGTATCTATTACAATGTGTTGAGAGTCTAAAATAAACAAATGGAACCAATGGAAAGCAGGCAGTGAGTGAAGCTTGTCCAATATATTAAGAATGGATAGAATAGTGGGAATCTTTGTGGTGAGCAAAGGATACAGAATATTCAGTCTTCAACCCTCTAACTTGATCCTACCCTTTCTGCTAGATATTTAGAGTTGAAAACAAGGCAAGGGTGGAAAGGAACTTAAAAGCAGTAAAAAGGAACAGGAGAGAAGGAGGTTAGATAAGATAGTCAGAGAAAGACAAATACCATATGATGCCACTTATATGTGAAATCTAATGAACAAAGTAAACTAATGAACAAAATAAAAATAAAGGCATGGATACATGGAACAGCCTGACAGCTTTCAGAAGGGAGTGGGAGGGGGACTGGATGAAAGCAGGTGAAGAGATCAGCCGAAGAACACATATGCATGACCTGTGGACATGAACAACAGTGTGGTGATGGCCAGAGGAAAGGGAAGGTTGGGGCTGGGTGGAGGGGAGCAAGGAGAGGCAGTGGGGACATTTGCAATAGTGTCCATAAAAATAAAATTAAAAAAGGAAGGAGTAATTGTGAGGAAACTATTTTCTTGAGTGATCTATGAAGTTGAATTCTTGTTTTCTAAGTAAAGCACATTACTCAGTGACCCTTGGTGTCTTCTCACAAGCCATGTCTTTGCCACAGTTAACCTACCTCCATAGTATTAAATCAAGGAGACGATCAGAGCCTATGTGGGAAATAGATTCCATGGTATGGAGGTGGTCTCTGAGCAATTTAGGGAATCAAGAGGAGTAATTTAAACTTCTTCCTATGGACTTTACCTATAGGTTGTACAATTTGTATTATTAGAAAAGATGGGATAACTTTGCCCCTAAATTAACAGTTGCTCTGAAGAGGTAGAACTAAAACTGCCAAAGGATGCCTGGATTAAGAAACCCACTCTCAAGTCCCACATCTGCGGCTACCTGTGAGTGAATCATATTTGTTTTCTTAACACTGCAGTACCCTAACCCATAAAATAAGGAGGTTGATTAGGTGGTTTCGAAGGCCTCTACAAGCTCGGAAAGCTTATGTGTCTAGGTTTCCTTTATTCTAAGAACTGAAACATCTGTGTATCCTCAGTATCCTGAAGGTAAAAAATCCATAATAAATATCTGACAAAGGCTGTGAATATTTGAATGTTTCCCCCCCGACTTACGCTATCTGTCTCATCTCTGTTTTCCGCTCTGTCAGATTGTAGAAATCTGTGCCTTATAAACTTAACACTTGGAAAACACTGACTGGATGAGTCAATGTCTATTGCTTGATTTGTTGATGGACCTATTATTGAACATAATCAGTTCTCCTGGAGTCGAGATAATTTTATGAGGCAAATTGTTTTGATGATGGGGGACTTCGTTCACTAAGGGTGATAATACAGAGTTTGAAACATAAGGTACTGGTAGATTAAGGGAGAGAGAGAGGAAATGGGTCAGTAATGGACAATCTTACATATTGGAGGAAAAACATTTTTTTTTTTTTTTTTTTTTTTTTAAGCTGAGAACTACTTGCCTATGTGTTCTGGAGTCATGATCCTCACACTAAGTTCAGAGTTAGCTCTAAATTCTGATTTTAGTTTAAAGTCACTAAGATCTGTTCTTTCTCATATCCAGTTTGTTCTCTATTAATAAAGTATCAAGTTACATAGTCTTACTGCCCCAAGTCATTAAATTGAGGAATTTTAGGGGTTGAGTACATCTTACTGGTGAGCTTTCATAATTTACTAGTTACAGATAGCTACAGCATAGTGAAATGGTTAAGTGGGCTTAGAATAAGAATAATGTATTTCCCAGATTCTTTGCCTTTTTGCTGTTGGCTTTGGACATTTATTTGGGGGGAATTCAGCTGTATTTCATTTATTTATTAAAACACTTTTATAATACTTTATTGAGATATAATTCACATATAAAATACATCCTTTTAAAGTGTATATTCACAGAGTTGTGCAACCAACAGCACTAATTTTGGGATATTTTCATCACTCCAAAGAGAAAGCCCATGGCCATTAGCAATTCTCTCCATTCTCCCCTACTCCATAGCTCCTGGCAACCACTCACCTACTTTCTGTCTGTATGGACTTTCTTAGGTTGTATATTTCATATAAATGAAATACAATGCATGGCCTTTTATGTCTGGCTGCTTTCGCTTAACATAAAGTTTTCAAGGTCATCCATGTTGTAGCATGTGTTGATATTTCATTCCTTTTTGTTGCTAAGTAATTTTCCATTGCATTGGTATGACACATTTTATTTATCCATTCATCAGTAGATAGGCATTTGGATTGTTTGCACTTTCTGGCTATTATGAATAATGCTGTTATGATATTTCTGTGCAAGTTTTTTTTTTGTAGACATATGTTTTCAATTCTCTTGCTTATATACTTAGGAGTGGAATTGTTCTGTCAAATGCTAACTTTCTGTTTAGCTTTTTGAGGAATTTCTTGTTTTCCAGAGTGTCTGCATAATTTTAAATTTCTACAAAACTAAAAAGAACCCATAAAATATTAGAAATGTGTTCTGAGAACCTTGAGAGAAAGTCATATGCAACATATCAATATAAAAATAAGACAGTACATATTTCATTGAGGTGTAAAATTTGTTAGTCACTCCCCCCTGAAGACATAACATATTAATTCTGTTTAAAAGTTATTACTTTTCTCTGTCATAATTTATTTAGACACCAGCATATATCTACAATTTTATGTTTTGCTGTGGAAAGCTACATTGAAAAGCTCCCAATGCTTTTCTCTTTACAAATAGAAAAGATGTTTAATTCAGTTCTGTATTAGAAATGAAACCTCATAGAGTTTCACCTATAAGTGGAATTTCATATCATACCCTCCACTTATACCACTCATTTTCTGTGATTTAAGAAAGTCCTGGAATCTTGAACTTTAACTAATATTGGTGAATTTCTCCATCTGGTCTCCCAACTCTCAGAGACTCCAATGATCTTATGGTGTTATGAAAATGTAAGTAGATGCTCCTAATAACCACAGACATTCAGAAAACAGTGAACAAAGCCTGCATTTTAGCTTTACCAGGTAGTGATTTTTTTCACCAGATTCTAAAATTATTGTTACCGGGGACCATTTTTTCTTGAATATCCAAAGGTTAAACAAGTGTATGGACTAAAAAGAATATTTTAAAAAAGAAATATTGTTGACTAAACCAAAAATAGAAGGCTGTGGGTAAAATCTGAGGACACACACACACACACACACACACACACACACACACCTGTAGATTTGACTTAGAATAAGAGAAGAAATATGAGAGGCAATCTTTAAGATTGCAAGACAATCTTTTAATTACCTTTGCTTAATTAAATAGTCTGTGTGGTATAAAATATATATATATATATAAATATATATATATATATATATATATATATACATTTTGTTGTTAAACCATTTTTAAAACATCAGCTATGCCATTTTCTAGTCATTTGAACATGAACTTAGTAAAAAGTAACAATTCTTATGTTTAAAAAGGAATAATGACCATCTTCCAGACAAAAACTGATAGTCCTTGGTTTTTTAAATCCCAGAGGAAGTCCAAATTTATTTCTTAACTTTACTGAAATAATTCTGTGTTATAATATACCACTGCTTTTTATAAGTACAAGATTGGAATTTCAAGTAAATACAAAGATTCAAGACAGGCAGGCAGAATATAGTAACCAACATGGTATTAGACAATAGAACAAACTGAAGTGTTTGTAAATATACAAATGTGAGATAAAGTCCCTAATATGTTTATCTTCAGGAATAGTTCATTAGCAAAATCCATCTTCATCCTGCTTTAAATTTGACAAGAACATTGGAGGCCATCTATTTGTGAAACATAGCACACAGACAGAAATAGGTAGAGCAATACTACGTGCCTGGAGTTGTTTTTTCTGGTTTGTTTACTCTGGGTACTATAAACTTGACTTAGCCATTGGAAAATGTATATATGTCCCAGTTAAGGTAGGTATGGGGTAATATTTTTAGGAAGTACAAGGTTTCTTTAATTTGTGACTTTTTAAGGATGGCCAAAGAAACCCTACATTATGTAATAGAATGAACCCTAATTGTAAATAACAAGTATAACTGATATACATTAGGTTCTGATACAGTGTTTAAATTATTTTATGAAAAGACACAAAAACCATTTTCCAAAATCTGATTCTGGTCTTGTTTGAATAGCTGCTGTTTTTGCTCTTTTGATTCACTCTGCCTGCGCCGAGGTCTCTTCACTCCCTTCGCCGTTGTGATGGCACCGTTTGTGTATCTGGACTCTTAACTCTCGGTATCTACTAATGATCTAACTCAAAGTACAGCCTTTATCACTTTTGTGAATTGTTAGAGATGATTTGTTTTCCCTGTAAGGTTGCTAGAAATCTTACTATCGATTTTGCATATTACCAAAGTGAACTTGCCCTGTGGAGTGTGGTCTTTTTATGTGCTGCCTTTTTTGTTGCACTGCTCTTGGGAGAGGTGTTCTGAACAGTTGATAGGGAAAATATCTTCACGATCAGGGCCCAAGCTGCAGGTGCATTTCTTGCTTTTTTTTCAGGATTAATTCCTTTGTTAACACCATTACACATCTTCCAAATGCAGTAGATCAGGGGGTGCTTCTGTGAGAATGTTTCTTAATCAGTACTGTAAAAGCTGTACTCATACTGAGTGAACCACCAAAAGCTAGATTGTGCTGCATTGCAGACGACCCCCAAATTTAAGTGGCTTGAAATAATAAAGGTCACATGTTCATCCTGGAAGCTCTGCTTGTACTGATCAGTGAGAGATACAGGCTGACAAAGACTCCATTTCCATATATTGCCATGATTTCCAAATTAGGATGGAAGTATGGAAAATTTGCATAATAACACTTAAAAGTTTTGCTCCAGAGTGTTACATGCCACTTCTGCTCATATTTCATTGGATAAAACTAGTCACGTTGCCATACCTGAGGTAAAGGGGCAAGCAGGTAGGATCCACCACGTGTTCAGAAGTGGCATGTAACACTCTGGAGCAAAAATTACAACTCTGATAGCAGATAAGAGATTGAAAGCCTAGTGAGGATAAGCAACATATTAAAGATCATTCAGTTATTAATTAGCTCAGCAACAATGACAAGACAGGATCTTGAATGAAAATTCATCATGGCACAAGTAATGTACTTAAAGGATCCAGACCAAATTGCCACATGCTCTTTGAATGGCTAGTTGAAGGTCAACAATAGCAATCGGAACAATGGTTTCAGGATGCAGTGATACACATATTCATGGAACACACTGTACTTGTGGCTTGCTGGGAAACAAGGAGCAGACAAGCTAGCTTGCACACAATGCCCAAAGATGATCAGATCTTTCCGGGCAAAACTTGGAACTGCCTTGTACTCAAACGGTGAAGCCAAGGCACAACATACACTGCAAAAAAGAGGTGATGTGGATTATCACAGAATCATTCTTATATGAATGTTTAGCATGGAATGACTCTTGGTTATGCCTCTTTCCTCCATTTTCCCCACTAGTCCTCTACAGTTAATCATGAACAGTGGCATTGTCCCTCATGAAGAAGGCTCACAATTTAGAAACTCTGTTTAACATGTTGCCAGGAGCACATATTCCCCATAACAATAAATTAATAGAAAATAGAATGGGAAATGAGTGCAACTGTAATTAAAATGCTCTCCTGTTGCTAATTCTATAGTCAAAATAAAAAATTAATAGCATTTTTTTCTGTCACTTTTAATGATCTTTGGAATATTCCCAAACTATTCCCTTTTATTTATTTATTTTTTTTGGTACTCAATGATGACGATGCATCAGATTAGATTTGCTAAGGTAGAAACGTTTACACTTCCAAAGATGGTTAATGTTTCCCTCAATATTGGATGTGACATACTTGCTTTGTAGTGTATTCAGGTGGAATTGAATTCAAACTTGAAATACGTTTAGTTTTACATTCATTACACAAGCTTTAAAAAAGTTGGACATCCATATGAGTGCAATTTCATGTCACTAAGATGGGGAAAATGTATTCCTAGAAAATATTACCTCTTCTCTTTGATTTGAAATCACACCTTTCAGAAGATCAGTTTTAGGTAATATTATCAGTGGACCTTTCTCAAAAATAGCCAGTTGAATTTTGCTAGAAATTAAGTCTTTCTAATTTACTTACCTACAGGGTACTATTTTAAAATGAGCTTATAATTTTTAAGTGTTTATAGAAACGGGAGATATTTTTAATGGTGCAAAGATTACTTAGATGAATGTGGAGACATTTAAAATTGTAATATACTCAAGTACATCATATGTATCACACTTATTAATGTTTAAAATGCTCTGACAGCTTGCTGATTTTTCTTAACAAAGTTAAACGGAACAATATTTATATCCATACATTCAAGTTTAGACAAGAAATAGTGGGAGGTCTGCTTTCCTTTTGTCTGAAAATATCTGTGCTTATTTTCTTTATACATTAATATAAAATGTACTTTATTTCAGATGAAACAATTTAGCAATAGTTATTTGTAAAATGATTCCAGCTGGTCTATTTCAGAGTTTGCAGCACCAATTTTTTCTTCTTTCAAGGGCAATTTTGAGCACTCTTTTAGTTATCTATTGTTGTATTACAAACCACCCTCAAACATAGTGTCTTAAAAACAACTAATTTGTTACTCATGATTCTGTGGGTCAGGAGTTCAGGCAGACATCTGCTTACCTGGTGTTGCCAGGGTGGTTCAACTGGGACTAAGGATCCAAGATGGCCTGAGTCACATATCTGGGACCCTGGTGATGAATGTTGTTAGCAGGGCATGTTGGTTCTTTTCCATGTGTCTTATCTCTTTTCATGCAGTCTCCCATCACTGAGTTTTCTTGTCAGAGTTTCTTTTATAAAAGGTGAATTCTGAAGGAACAAAACAAACATTGTAAGACCTTTGAAGACATAATTGCACAGGGTCATGTCCACCATATTTTACTGGTCAAACAAGCCATGAGAATATCCTAGATTCAAAGAGAGTGGAAATAGACTCTAAACCTCCATGGGAGGAGTGAATAGTCATGTTGCAAAAGGGTGCATGAGAGACTATACATGGTGTTAAGAGATCGTCTCAATCCCCTGCTTTAAGATGAGGAAAATGAAACCCTGAGAAGTGAAGACTTACCCAAGGTCACACAGCATCTTAGTGGCAGAGACTAGGAATTGAGCATCCTGGCTTCAAATTCGGAGTTCTCGGTACTCTAATTCAGTGAGGTTTGAAGGGAGAGAGAAGTTTCCCTAAGGTCTTCTCCAGATATAACTGTTGTCCTCTCTACCTGATTATTATTAACCACAACAACAAAGATACATCTGGAGACAGAAAAAGCAATAATTTAAGCCATCAAAACGTTAGCTTAAATCAATAGATCTTATTATTCAACTACATGAATGGAGGCCCTTGTGTAGTGGGAAATCCCAGTATCTGGGGATAGCACTAGCTCCCATAAGAGGCCAAAAGAGAAAAGGCAAAAAACTCTGAAAAACAATGTCATTTAACTAATATTTAGCTCACCAGTTTTGAGTGAAGGAAAAGAAGAAAATATTTAGAGTTCCTGGCTAGATCACAGACACAAATCCAACAGCTCATCAGTAAAGAGATTTAGGGATGGTCTCCGTTTAACTTCCAGCTGGCCAGTATGACCTTGACTGACCCTCAGGAAGCATGAGCTGAAGAGCCTCCAGTATGCTAAAAAGCTCTTTCACACCCCCATAGAGGGTAATGAGATGACCTTAGCCTTTTGAAATGACCCGCTGCTGCTCTTGGCTCAATTCTGCTTCATTTGCACGATATCCCAGTGTCCTGGTGGTTCCCATTCACAGTCGCTCTCATCAGCCTTATTTTCTACCTCATTGGAAAGGTCTCTGTAACCATCCCTGAATCAAAAACAAAAAATGCTAAATTATACTTAAAAAAAAAAGAAACAATATATGTACAATCGCCCCTCTGTAGCTGCGGGTTCTCTACCTGCAGTTTCAACCAATCTCAGATTGAAAATATTCAGAAGAAAAGAATTTCTCTTCTTGCTGATGTGTACTATGTGGATAGGCCTATGATAATTGCATCTATATTGAACATGTAAACACTTTTTTTTCTTGTCATTATTCCCTAAACATACAGTATAACAACTATTTATATATCACTTATATTGTATTAGGTATTATAAGTAATTTAGAGATGACTTAAAGTATACAAGTGGATGTGTGTAAGTTATATGCAGATATTATTTCATTTTATATAATGGACTTGACCATCTGTGTATTTTGATATCTGCAGGGGTCCTAGAACCAATTTTCATGCAGATACTGAAGGGCAAGTGTTTCACAAGCATAAATGAATGAATTCTATTTCTAAGCCTACTCCTTTATGCTTCTTTGCCCAAATTGTAACCTGCAGTTCACTGTATAGAAGTCTATATCTTTGTATTTTTGTTTGGGAGCTATGGAATGTCTATGTCTCCCTAAATTTAAGTAAATAGTAAATTATTTTCTCTTTCAAATCTATGGCATTTTTATGTGATTTGGAGTTTGCCTCACAAAAAAGTAAGTGAGGGGACACCATTAGCAGTATTAGAGACATTCATTCTTCATACTTGTCTCGAGTACTCACAATGGTTAAGTACAATTCCAGGCACTGGATATATAAATAAAGATGGATAAAAAGTTGTTTTCAGTCTATGATATTTGACTTATTGGTCACAACTTTTCTATCCCTTGAATTGATTCTGTGCATTCATAGCCTTGTCATGGGGTCAGAGAGGTGGAGTATCTTTTCCTGCCCCTCTGAGGTTGAGTTTGTCCAACATGATTGCTTTTGCAAAAAAGATGATAGCTGATATAATGAAAGCAGTAGCACAAAATGTGCTTCTGTTGTGGGACTTGAATTATTTATTTCTCTTTCATCACTCTGAGTAGAAACTGGGCCTCAGAAATCATATACATGTGGACTTGCGCAAAGAGATGGACCCATAGCTTGAAATAGAACTGGCCAATAGAGCCAGCTGAGATCAGCAAACCACCAAGCAGGTGACCCACAGATCTGTTAGAAACATGCTTATTATTGTATGCCTTTGCAACTTTGTGGTGGTTTTCTACAAGCAAAAAAGTGCTTGAAACAACTAACATGCTATCTTGTAGGGAAGAAAAACACATACACAGGGAATTGTACTATAATACAGTATAAGCAGCAATAGAGATCTCCATAGGAGGGCACCTACCCCATTTTTTCTGGACATGTGTGGATTTTGATGGGGCACAAGAAAGATGTTCTAGAAGACAGTGGTTCTCAACCTATGGGTTGTGACCCCTTTTGGGGTTGAATAACCCTTTCATAAGGTTGCCTAAGACCATCGAAAAACACATATATAATTACATATTGTTTTTGTGATTAATCGCTACGCTTTAGTTATGGTTGGGGGTCACCACAACATGAGGAACTGTATTAAAGGGTCGCAGCATTAGGAAGGTTGAGAACCACTGTTCTAGAAGGAGTGACACAATGCTGAGCCTTAAAGAATAGAAGAAGAAATACACATAAGTTTATCCAGTAGGAGAAAATACTATAAGCCAAAATATAATGTGAGCAAAGGCAGAGGGGTAAGCTCCAACATACTATGAAGAAAACTATGAAGTTAGTCCATGTTTCTGGAAGTTTACTAGTTGGTCCATTCGTACTAAGAGACTCAAACCCTTAAATTGGCTTCACAATGGATTTCAAGTCTAAAAGATTTCTAGGCTAAAAATAACTAGGATTGACTTGAATTTTGTTACTCTGGCTAAACATTTTAGCATACATGCTCTACTGAAATTAATATGAGCGCAGTTTTATTATTTCTGCCTTACAAATGGTAAATTATATTTCAGTCAAAGATTTCAACTGCACAGCAGAAAAAAAAAGCTCAGAAGGACAGGAGTTAAAAGAAGAAAATGATCAACTGAAAATTAATGACGAATAATATTACCTGGCCTGGTATTTTGTATAAAAATTAACAGGCAGTTCCCTCTTTCAAATAGTAGCTTTTAAAAAAAAGTTTGTAAATAAGTTATATTAAATATCATTATAAAGTTATTTCAACAGAGAATAGTTTTTAGGACTATGGGTAATATGTTTGTTTTATAAATATATTTTTCATACTATGCTTTTTAAAAAAGCCAGTTTTGGCTTCTGGCCAAGATGGAGGCATAGACCGACATGCTCTGTCTCCCTTCACAACCAAGCAGGACTACAACTACCGCAAAACCAAAAATAATAAGAAATTCCAGAAAATGAAGCTACATGGAAGTCCAAAGTATGAAGTCATAAACAAGTGGTGCTCGTCCGGACGGGTAGGAAGGGCGAGACCGCAGCTGAAAGATTGAACTGTGCTGGAGGCGGCAGCCACAGCAGCCACAGCAGCCACAGCAGCGAACAGCGGGACCTGGTAAACAGACACCCATATTTGGGGGGAGGAGAGAAACACCTCGGAGCCAGTCCTGGCTGCAGACTAGACCAATTGGCTCACGATTCCAACACCGGGGAGGGCAGACCCCATTGTCTCGGACTGTAGGGATGGAGGACGCTCCCAATTCCCCAGCAGAGAGTAACAGCAGAAATCCATCTTGGACCCCCGCCCCCAACCAAAGTGCCGCAGTGTGGTGACAAAGGTAGCCAGGTTATGACGAGCACACGGGGCTCTGCCCAATATAGAGCAGGAGGTGTGACAGTGCCCCGCCCAAGAAGGAAAGAGAAACAAAACAGTCAGAATGGCAGAATTAATGATTGAAATACCAATCACACAGCTAACAAAAAAACAAATAAAAGTCTTGACCGATGAACATATAGAGAATCTTTCTGAGGCTCAGTTCAGAGCTATAGTCATAAGGCAGCTTACAGACCTAACAGCAGGACTGAATCAAGACAGGGAAGGAATGAAGGCTAGTCCTGCTGAAATGAACAGAACTACCTACAAGACAAGTGGTGAGGAAGGGAAAGCCATCGATCAAATCAACAAATCGGAACATAGGGAGGGAACAAACAGTCAACCAGTGCAGAAAGAGGAAATAAAAAGTGAGGAATATGAGGAGAGGCTCAGAAACCTCTGGGACAGCTATAAGCGAACGAACATTCAAATTATAGGATTGCCAGAGGGTGAGGAAGAAGAACTAGAAATTGAAAAATTATGTGAAAAAGTAATAAAGCAGAACTTCCCAGACTTGGGGAAGGAAATGAACTTACAGGTCCAGGAAGCACAGAGAGTTCCGGATAGGCTGGACCCAGGGAGGACCACACCAAGACACATTATCATGAAAATGTCAAAAATTAAAGATAAAGAGAGAATCTTAAAAGCAGCAAGAGAGAAGAGAAGAATTATGTACAAAGGGGTCCCAATTAGACCATCAGTGGATTTCTCAAAGGAGACTTTATAGGCAAGAAGGGACTGGCAAGAAATATTCAAAGTAATGAAAATCAGAAACCTACAACCATGATTACTCTATCCAGTGAAGCTGTCATTCAGGATAGAATGGCAGAGAAAATGTTTCCAGGACAAAGTAAAACTGAAGGAGTTTGTTAGATCCAAACCACTGTTATATGAGATGTTAAAGGGACTTGTTTAGAAGAAGGAAGATCAAAACTATAAACATTAAAATGAAAACTATCACAACAACCAACAGCAGAAGCTAGGGAATTGAAACAAAGGCAAACTAAGTAGGCAATGAAAGTGGAAAAAGAATTATAGGTATGGGGAACATATTGGGGGGAGGTCAGCAGGGAGGGGGAAGGAGGATAAGGGGGGGAGATGATGCAGGAATTAAAAGAAGCATGTAGGAGAGAGTGGAGTAGACAGGAAGATGTTGAGAAGAACTATATGCACAACCAATGGGCATGGACAAAGTTGGGGGGCAACTGGAGAGAGGGGGGGTCACAGGGTGGAGAGGATCAGGGGGAAAAGAAATTGGGACAACTGTAACAGAATAATCAATAATAAAAAAAAAGCCAGTTTTACCTTCATACAGACTGATGATTCAGCATGTGGGTCATATTTTAGTCTGAATTTTAGAACTGAAGGGACCTTTAAACGTTTTATTGCTAATTTAGACCTTAGTTAATATCCTGGCCCTACCTACCCTTTACTAGCTATGAGAACTTGGGCAAGTTTCTAACCCTCCATATATCTCACTGTCCTTATCAGTAAAATGGGGCAATAATTCTTACTGTATACAGGGCTCTTGTAGTGATTCAATGGGATCTTATAGCATACTATGTGACAGGGCAAGAGTCCAATCAATGTTAGCTCCTGTTATTTTTCTAGTAGTAATTTTTCTAATTAGTAATTACTATTATTACTTAATCTTATAGTTGAAGAAATGGGAGGCCCAGACTTGGGCAAGAAGTGTGCTTAGCAGCTTCAGAACCTGAAAGAGATTTTGGTCAATGATTCCCACTCTAATGCTTTTTTCCTGAGCAAGGCTGCCCCTCACACGGAGTTTGCAAGCTCATGATGAAAGAGAAGAGTTATTCCAGAAACCATTGCACCCATGAAACTTCCTTAAATAGAAAGGACATGAATTGCTAACTAAACATCAAGCACACGTACACACCACACACACTGCACATACTATATATATTATATATATTCAAACACAAACATAAGCATTAAGATTAAACTTTTATTTTGGGGAGCTTTTCATTTATGATAAGTAATGTCACTTGCAGTTTCAAAGTTTTCAGTCAAATTTCAGCAAAAGTGGTAGAAAATTTCTACATAAAACTATTAGACCTCTTACTTTTAAAGTTAAACAAAAAGGGTCTCTCTTTAAAGAATATAGCTGTGGGCACTTTCAGTTTTATTCAAATGACTGCACACAACGCTACTTCAATTTCATTAGAAAAGTAAAATTAGAACAGCTAAACCTTAAATCTTATAAAGAAATATAATTTGATTTGATGTCATTAGAAGCCAATGCAAAATAGAGGAGAATATGGAGCCGGCTTAACTGCTTCCGTGTTGCATAAAACATCAGCCCTGAAACCATTCACCTACATGCTCCCAGCTGTACCTGCAGAAGTTCACTTTTACTCATTAGCTCAGTCATTTCATGGTATAGCATTTTAGGGACACATATGTTTCCTATTAGCAATAATGAATTAATGGGAGATGTGTGGTAATATGATACCAAAATTCAGTAAAAATTCTATTTGAACTTAATTCTGTGGGATATGAACATAACCCACAAAGGAGTACTCTGATCTATAGAGAAGACTAATTTGCCTACTGCTCTGGTTTGCAATTAATGAAAAGTCCTCAGGAAATCCCAATTTCTGATTAAAGAGAGTTGATTATGATTAATGTATCCAAATTAACTGCCAAAAAGGAAGCCACCTCATAATTATCTACATTATTCCTCCAATTTTAAATTCCTAAGGCTACTCATATCTGTGTCCTCCTTGCTAATCCTTAAAGATGTATGTTTGGTTTTTAACTTTTGATTAGGACAGCAATGATTATCCTTTGTTTCTGCATGTAGGAAATATTCAAGGTCTTATGAATTTTCTTTTCACCCCTCTCTATTTTTCTAAATAGTGTCCCTGGTATACTAGCAAGTTGTCATAAACCCAGCATGTCAACTTTAAAGCTCTTGGTCTAATCCTACAACTGCAGCCTCACTCTGGAGTACTTATTCTTAGCCATTGCTGCGTGCTGCCTCCAGGGCTCTTGGTTGTATTTAGGGGGAACGAAAGAAATTTGCAGGCATATATATTGTATGGAGGTCTACTAATATCATTTTTTAAGCTAGTTCTCTAAGTAAGTTAGTAAATTATTGCAGATCAATTTTTGCAACATTATAAGTTTTTGCATTTTTTAAGGTATTTGCCAATATTTCTGTGGGAAATTTAGAGATGTTCCATCAAATTCTCTTAACTGGATACCATTTTAAATGGAAGTCTTTCAAGCACAGTATTTATGTTAGACAGTATCTACTTCTATTGAAAACACATATGTAATTTAAAAGCAGAATGAGGTTATTATAATTTCTAAGTAGCTAGGAGTTAGTCAAAATAATTAATATTTACTCCTCCAAATAATTCCATTGGCTTGCGGAATATTTTTCTCTTACAGAGAAAATTTTGAAAGCATAGGTAAAAAAAAAAAAAAAGAAAGAAAAGAAAAGAAAAAAAGAAAAAGAAAATTTAACCAAAATCTTATTGCCTAAGGCACAAGCACTATAACAACTTGATACTTGTCATATGTACTTTTGTAATTTAAGAGATGAATGTACATATCTTTTATTCTAAAATAAGTTTATATTATAATATTGCTCTGTAGACTGCATTTTAAAATTTAACAGTATATATGGATTTTTTCATAACATTTAAAATACATCTATATACTCATTTTAGTGATTGTAAATTACCATTATTTAGGTTGATTTCATTGTTCTTGTAAGTATAAGTAGAATTGAAAAGGACATCAATGTAGCTAAGTCTACATGTAATTAAGTAATTGTTTCCTTAAGAAATGTTTACGGATTGAATTTCTAAGTCACAAGATGTATTTTTGGAATATTTGTAATGCAAAATGCTTTCAAAAAAGGATGTTCCAATGTTTACTGCCAACAGTAGTATATGAGAGTCTCAATTTCTTCATAGCCTCACTAGAAATGGAGAATATTTAAAGTATTGAACAATTTTATAGGTTTGACATGTTATTATTGTTTTAATTATTATTCATTTGATTATAGTTTTTAAAGAATTATATCAATTATTTATATTTATTCTCTAAATTTTCTTTTATGTCTTTGACTTTGTTTTTCCACTATAATATTTATCATTCTCTTATTATTTTGCAAGAGATTTTTACTTTTCCATTGTCTTTTAAAACTATTGTATAAATGACCCGTGACAGGGACAATGATTTGGGAATTGACTGGGAGAGATGGGGAGGTGGGTGGAGCGGGAGAGAGCAGTGGGAGAAAAATGGGACAACTGTAATAGAACAACAATAAAAAAAAAAAAAAGAAAGAAAAAAAAAGTCAAAATAGTTACTCATTGAGCTGTATTATACCCAGAATGGAGAACGATGGTACTTCTGGCGTGATGGTAATAAATGTTCTTTATATATATTAAGAAAAAAGAACAAAAAAGAATATTCACACTCAGATCTACCAACTATTCCTAGTTAACTTCAAATTCCATTATTCCCAAATTTTCTTTCAAACTTAGCTTTATCTAATTCATTCCCAAACTCCTCCTGAACCATGGTGCAGAGTATGCAACTTGTAAATGTTAGTCAGAGATGCTGCCCCTCAAAGGCACAGAGAAGTGGTACAAATGAAAATGTGCAAGAAAAAGGTGTCATTTCTTTGTATTAGCATGACCTTTTATAAAAAATATTTCAAGAATAGTAAATTTTAAAATTGTAACATTAGTCAGTTGATGAAAATGATAATCTTAAATGTACTCTCTAAATATTCATAACTAGAGAACCTCAAAGTGTTATATCCTTTGAATTGGAAGATCTGACACTAGAAAGCAATCATTACAATGACAATTGTACAGCATGAAGGCAGTGTGGCACTCCAAGAAAGAGTATCGCACGAAGAAAGCACACCTGAACAGGAGCAGGATAGAAGCATCACACTTAACTATTCTTGACAGTTTGTCCACCCATTCCTTGAAAGGAGCCTGAGTAAAATACTAACAACAGGCTTACTGGGTATAATATATTAAACACACTCAATTTGTAATAATGTTTATATTTACTATTTCATAAACTGTGCCATTTTTATTACAGGACAAATATGCAATGATTCTTAACAAATTATTTTTATCTTCATTAATCCTAAATAAAAGATCCTTCTGAGTATTGTTGCACTGTAAATACCTAAGAAGACCCTACCTGTTATTGGAACCTGGATTTTGGTGCCCAGAGTTTGCTAAACCAGTAAGAAGTATCAATTAGCAAAAGATTCCTGCCTGGGCATGCTGTATGGGACACAAGCATGAAATTAAGTACCTCAGGAAGAAATGTAAACAATGTTTTATGCATGTGTATTCACTTCTTTATTTTGCATATAATGATTTGGAGATGCATTTTTAGTTATTCCTAAAATGCTGACGTCTGTCAGAAACAGCTAATGTACACCCTGAAGATGTGACTGTCACTCACTAAGGTGCTGTCCCAAGAATTACTATTATTTCCAAAATCTTAGAAATTAGCCTGGTATTGATAATGACTTCTCAGAAAAACAACAACAGTGGATAGTCATAAATAAATACATAAATAAATTATTTCATCACCAAAATCAATGAGATGATAATGAATAATGGGTAATTTCAAAGTCTATTTTGTACTTACTTCACTGAATCAGTGTTGTATTTGTTACTAAAAAACTATAGAAATACTTACTGAATATAGCACCTATTTTCCTCTGTTTTTCCCTTGTTTTGCTTGGAGAGGGAAAATGTCCATGAATAAGCATCCGTGGCCTCATCAACAAGTCACTGTCACCAGAACTTATCAAAGGGGAAATGCAGGAACCTCTCTTGGCTTTAGTTTCTTTCTTCTATAAAAATGGGAACAATAATGCCAACCTTACAGGATTGTAATAAGGATGAAAGTGCTTGTAATGGTGACTGACACTTAGCAAGTATCAAGAGTGTTAGTTATTATTGTCTTCATCAACATTGCCTTTACCCGGGTTCTTCTTTTTTTAGAGAGAGAGAAACATTGATTTGTTGTTCTACCCATATATGCATTCATTGGTTGTTCCTTGTATGTGCCCTGATCAGGGATTGAACCCACAGCCTTCATATATTGAGATGATGCTCTAACCAACAGAGCTACCTGGCCAGGGCTCTACCTGGGTTCTTAAAAAACAAACAAACAAACCTGGCTTCTTCTTAAAGCAGACTCGAACAAAAGGATTAAGGGCAAGTGTGTGCCACCAGAGATCCAGGTGAGAGTGACGGGGGAAGAAAGTAGAAAGAAGAAAGAGGCAGTGCTGGGATACCTTAGCTAGTTGGCCACTGCTACAGGTTTATTGATCCTACAGGACCACCTGGGAAGCAATATAAGCTCTGCTTTGGGATCCCTTGTAGGCAGGGGAGGGAAAAGAGAGTGTATATATGTGCCCTTATGGAACATTAACTCCCAGGTACTTCCAGGTTGGATCCTCTCAGCAAAGCACTGCTTAAGGAGGGAGGAGACCTATAGTACAGACTGTGACAAATTCTGTCAGGAGGCACCAACAGAAAGCTGGATGGAGCTTATGCAGAACATTCATGGCCCAGGGGTTGGAAGGTTGGAATAAGGGCCAGATGAAGCCAAGAGAATTTTCCATAGTGCCTAGGAGGTAGTTGATATAATTAATCATCATCATCATCATCACCATCACCAGCTTATTTAACTATCCCCTATCTCTAATGACCAGAATATTTACAAAAAGAATCATAGTGGATGAATGGCCAAGGCCACTTTTTAACACATCTTTTTAACAAAATAGATTGTATCTAGTATCATACCCTTATAAACATTTGTCTAGTCCTGTCCATTCTTGTTTCTCAAGTTGACTTTCTTGTCTGTTCTTTCTTTGTCAGGGCCACCATTTTGTTGCTAGAATTTATTGTTGTACCATAAACATCTTTATCCTTCTTGAGTTCTCTCTTTGCCCTTGTGCTTCTGATAGGTAGTCAGTTCCAATACACTGTTATCTAATTGCATTTCTAAAATACAGATTTTACCCTGTTAGTCCACTGCTTCAAACTTTACCTCCAGGTAATCAAAATATGACTATTCACAGTCTGGCCTTAAACCACCGAAAAGCCCAGTTGGCTCTTTTGGTTAAGTAGTGGAGATACCTTTTGTTATCTGGACAACTAAAAGATTTGGTATATGCTGTTCCATTTGTCACATCACTTTTGATTTTTGAGGATCTAAATCCTAACTTATGTTTTCTAAGAACACCTCAGATCATGCCTTGTTCACCAAATATCT
Organism: Furipterus horrens; assembly: GCF_987537825.1. Classification (NCBI taxonomy): domain Eukaryota; kingdom Metazoa; phylum Chordata; class Mammalia; order Chiroptera; family Furipteridae; genus Furipterus; species Furipterus horrens. Next base: position 19,014,243 of record NW_028327171.1, read on the forward strand.
AAAGTTTTTCCTAGGCTGACTTTTGCTCTGCTATTTATAAAAATACATGAACTGCTCAGAACACTTATTAGTAGTATTTATTTAGCAATCTCAGAGTACTGATTTATGGTGTATCTTCTGAATTATCTGAACTATTATTTTAGTAGATTTTTTAGCTTTATTTTTATTGTTGACACTATTACAGATCTCCCTATTTTCCCCTCCTTTTCCTACCTCCATCCACCCAGCCCCCTCTTCCCTCTGGCCATCACCACACTGTTGTCTGTCTATGGATTATGTATGTATTTATGTTCTTTGGCTAACCCTTTTACCTTCTTTCATCTAGTCCTCCCTCTGCTCTGACAGCTGTCAGTCTGCTCTATGTATCCATGCATCTGTTTCTATCCTGTTCATCAGTTTATTTTGTTCATTAGATAATGAATTTAAGTCTTTTGTCTTCATGGACTGGGCCTATGACTTACTTTTCTTAATGATTCCCACAACATAACACAGTGCCTATGTGTAGAAATTGATATTTCTGATGTCAATGCATTTTAGAGTTTTTTACCCTTGGTAGAGTTGACATTTTGTGCTGGATAATTCCTTGTTGTAGAGGGCTGTCCTATGCATTTATAGGATGTTTAGAAATACCTCTTGCCTCTGTGTATGAAATATAGTAACAACCCTCAACACAAATATCTCCAGACATTGCCAAATGTCCCTTGTGGGAATTTCACTTCTTTATGAGAACCAGCGGGTTACATGAAAAAATAGTGAAATGCAGCATTTAATGAAGGTTTGCTCTAAGAGAGGCAGTATTTATTTCATTTACATGTGAATTCACTGTACTTTTCTTAGTCAGACTTTACAAGGGTTCAAATGCCTTTTATGTCTTTAATCCTCCACGCAAGATTGAGTAGTGTCATTCGTATACTTACCCAGGTCCTCTTTCTCTCTGGATCGCTTAAGCTTTCTTCACCAAGCTACATTTCTTAATTAAAACTCCCTATCATCTCTGTAGAACTGTTCACTAGCAGCTGTTGTTAGAAATGGGTTGGGCGAGAATATATAAAACTATTTCCTATTAGTATGTATTAGATTATCTGTCTTCCCTCACATTTAATCAATCACAAAGTGTTAACAGTTTTATTTCCTAAACAGCTTTCGCATCTTTGATTTTGTCCTTACCAGATTTCTCTGTTTCAGTCTGCCATCATGTCTCACTGAGGTCATTGCCCTGCTTGTTGTCTCTGGTACTCCCATCTGGGAGGAACATTCAGGAATGACTGCCAGGGAAGAAGAGGTATCTGGGGACTTGTCTTAAAGCTGCATTTTCTTAAAATTTTATTTATGTTTTATATTAGACATGGAAAATTAGAACTGTTTTTCAAAAATGTTTATACTAAAAATTTACTAAAATCTCAGTTGTTTATATAAAAGATTATTATTATTAATATTGGTAACAACACAGATAATAGTAGTAGTTGCTTAAGTTGAGGTGGAGAGTGGAAGTGAGGGCTTGATGGAAATCATCTACTCCTTGGGCATCACTATGGCTGCCCAGCTTTCCAGTTGCCATTTTTAAAAATTAAATTTATTGTCGTGACATCAGTTAATAAAGTTATATAGGTTTTCAAGTGTATAATTCTATGATACATCATCTGTATATTGTGCTGTGTGTTTACCATCCAAAGTCAAATCTTCTGTCACCATATATATAACCCCCTTTACCCTTTACTATTGCTCCATTCCCCTTCCCTCTGGTAACCACCATACCGTTGTCTGTGTCTATGAGTTTTTCTTTGCTTATTTTTCTTGTTTGTTCATTTGTTCCAGCTGCCATTTGAGTGTCCACATGCACTATCATCATCAATTCTCTACTCCTAAATTCTAGACGTAGGGAAGGTTTAGGGTGGATCAGAGTAAGAAGGTCGTTTTGCCTGGGACACACACATGCACACAACACATGAAAGTAGATCTTCATCACACAACTTTACGTTTGTGTCTTATTACCAGATACAATGAGCCGTGGTGGTCTGGAATTTTTGAGTTCTGGAGCATATTTTGAATAGCACTATTTTATGCAACTGACATTTTTTGGTGTGTGTGTTAAAGTGCTAATATTTTAAGTGGTAAAGTTGAAAAGTATGTCCCAACTTTAAAAAAATGTTGGGAATTTTTTAAATTTAAAAAGTATTCACTCATATATCATTAGTGTGGGTGTGTATTCTGAGAAATGGAGGCACTCAATAGATCATTAGAGATATTTTTCTATCAACATATATTGTTGTCTGACAGTGATGATAGTTCTGGTCTTTTCCTGAACCATCCCTGAAATCATGTGCCTCCATCTCTATTTTATTTTTCTTTTTTAAAAGATTTAATTTATTTGTAGAGAAAGGGGAAGGGAAGGAGAAAAAGAGGAAGGGAACATCAATGTGTGAGAGAAACATTGATCGGTTGCCTCTTGTAAGCCTCAACTAGGGACCTGGCGCACAACCCAGGCATGTGTCCTGACCTTTTGGCTTGCGAGACAATGCCTAACCCACTGAGCCACAACAGTTAGGGCTGTTTCTATTTTCTGGTTTCTGCCCTTCAAGACTGTTTAAGCCTTGGTGGCGACCAAAACAAAGCTTTATGTGACAGCTTTCGTATAGGTATTTTATTTTGGAAAACGATCCCAAGAACTAGTCTTAGAGCCTGGGAGCAGTGAAACAGAGAAAGAGAGAAAGCCAATCCAAGGGTTCTTTATTAAGCCAATCACCCTACTGGGCAACTTGAAGTCAATCCTACTGGAGACCCTTGGGAAGCTATATCAAGTGAACTTCAGACCTGCTCAGCTGAGACAAGACAGAAGGGAGTGTTTTTTCATTATTGTCCTCCTGTCTCCATAGGTCAAGGATTGCCTTGTGGTGTTAGCTCCTTCACACCTCATGTTTACACAAGAGTCAGAATGGCTTAGAGAATTCTTAAAGGAATCCCTTAAGGTGGTGATCAAGAAGCTCCAGGGATGAAAATGAGAGATGCAGCAGCAGCTGGAGCACTGGCTGTCAAGTTATAAGTGCATGCAGCTGATTGCATAGCAAAGACTGAAATGAAAGGATGGGTTCAGAGAATGTGAGGTGGGTCCAAAGAGTATCCATTACACAGATCTTAGCCATTGTCATGATCTTCATAATGTCAAAGACTAAACAGATTGCCCATTGTCATTTGCATTTGTAAAGCACTTACTTTACTGTAACTTGTTGATGATCCTTCAAGGGGAAAATAATGACTACATTATTTGCCCATGGTAATGGATTTATAAATGTATGTAAATATATTATTTAATATGAAATGTTTGTTAGTTAATCAGGGCTGTAATAATCTGGCATTTCTTGAAGTTTTGATAAGTGATGAATGGAACCTCCCCAAACAGAAATAAATAGAAGTAGGGAGTTCCAGTCTCAAGTTTATAGTAGATCAGGAACACCATGCTTTTGCTGTAACAATGAGACAACATTGACTAAACCAAAAAGTTATGTTTTCCCTTAAAATAATCAAAGAGCTGTGGAAGCAAAAATTTCTAAAGTACAGAGAAGACTGACCCCTTCTTAAGTGAGCAGAGAACTACTTTCACCTCTCGGCATACTCATTGTACCTGGGTACCCAGAAATCCAGGGAAACATGCTTGATATAAGCAGAGAAACTCCTGGAAAAAGGAAAATCCACAAGCTTTTATTAGTTGCACACAGGTTGGCATGGTAGCTTGGAATCTGGAAGAGCCCCAGACACAGGGAGAGTCCCTGTAAAGCGGTGATAGGATATTTTCCCCTCTGCTTAAAATACCTCAACCCAAACTCCAACAGTTAGAACATAATATCCTTTCATATTTGACTTTGTTTTACTGATAGGAGAACTTCAGAGTTAAAGATTTCAGTTTTAGTCATAGTTGATAGGCTTAAGTGATCAATGCGTGTTAACTGGAACTGGAATACATGACTCCAGGAGGCCAACAAACAATTCAACTTTTGTGCCCCAGGGGATCTGCAAGCAATGGAGATGGTACCTGAGCCATTGTGTTCTAGGGAGGGAAGTCCCTGCCACAGATGAAGAGCTGTTGATCAACAGATAAAGAAGTACTAGGAAAATCATTGCTGGACTGCAACTCTTACCCAATTAATCCTTTTTCCAAACTCCTTACCTACTCTTTCATCTCCTTATAAAAAGGTCAGCTTGAGATAAAATGTGAAGATGGTTTTTGAGTATACATAGCCCACTTTCTTCTCAGATCACTGGTATCTGAATCGTCGGCAGCCGTCCGTCTCGAGAGACGATGGTGTAGCTTCTTAAGAGTCTATCTGCACCGCCGAGAATGGTTGTGCAGTCCGACTTGGGAGTGACACGGTATCTGTCTCCTCCCGTGTTGAATCGACATCTTGCGATGACGCTGGAGTGTCCTCTCCAGTGAAGCTGAAGCTACAGAGCCTGGGCAGGGTGATATGGAGGGTCTGCTGTTGCCCATGCAGCAGACACCCCCTCTCTTCGCAGCTGAAGGATCCAAGGGAAAGACGGAGTCAATACAGCTTGGCTTCAGGTGCACCGCAGGAGTTGCTGGTGTTGACTACAACGTCAAACCGCCTTAGGGACTCTGGCTCCGGATTTTCTGTCGGGGTTTACTCCCTTAGCCTTTCCCCTGAAGAGGTATGCCGCAAGGCAGTGGAGGTTTTTTGGAGTCAGAGTTTTCCTTCTCTGATGTGCCCTGACTGGAAGATCGAACCAGCGACACTTAGCTCGCAGGCCGACGCTCAATCCACTGAGCCAAACCAGCCAGGGGAGGTATCTGAATAAAGCACACATAAAGATTTAATCCTTATCTCTCTTAGTGGTTCCGGTAGTAATAGGCAGCACAAATATCTACTTTTCCAGTTTCATTACCTCTTCATGTCCTCATTCACACTTTTCATCCCAACAATAACAAACTTAGTCCTGAAGAGGCATGTCCTATGCTACATATACTGCACACCTCAAGGAAGAGCCACATGGGCTGTGATGTCAGAGATTTGCCCCAGGTGCAAACATGGCAGCCCTGACTTTAGATTTCTAAGTGTGCTCCTTTTTGCTCCATATAGTATCAATTACTTCTCATTATCTGGAGCTTGTCACTCTTCTTCGCCTGGCCAGTTCTTATTTATATTTTAGGATGATTTATAAATCACTTCTTTTTGGAAATTTTTAACCCTTTAAATCCAGATTAAATATTCCTTTATGTGTTTCTGTACACACTGAATGTCCCCATCATAGTCCTTAGCACATTACTTGTATAATTGTTACAGAACCCTTGGGCTGCTCCAATTGAAAACAAACCCACGGGCCCTTTAGTTAGGGGCCCGATTGCCCGCCGTCAAGATTATAACTCTCAATACCAGAGTTTAGTGAAAAGAAAAAGAACTGTTTATTTAACAGTTATATAGATTTAGTTATTTGCGGATTTCTGTTGTTAAGTCTTATGTTCTTTAAAACACCCATAAACACATATCCTTGCCTACCCCCTACCAAACCAGGCTAGCTTTAGAAAAGTCACAGAAACCGTTTCCCTACTTTCCAAACACAGTTCAGCTTTACCAGTAGCTGCCAATCATTTAATTCTGATTGGGGAGACCTCGTCTGTGTTATGGGGTCCACCAGCTTTTAATCCAGAACCTCGTGGATTCTCAGCCTCCTTGTAAACTGCATAGTTAGTCCTTTTGTAATCTGCACAGTCAGCCTCGCTAAAATATCTGCCGCTTATTTTTAAATCCCTGACTACGTCGTCTGATGCAGTGGGAGCGGTAACCAGTTCTGACAATTCACAGAACCTCACGCAGGCTCTGTGTGCTTTCTCCATATCATCCCCTGGTCCCAGTCCCCTCCCATCTACCTGAGGCTTTGGATGCATTAAAGCCATTTTGCATAGAAAAGACACTAGCCACCAGCCTCAGGCATGTGGAGGCATTCTAAAAGCTGCTTCCTTTTCCCCATCCCCCAGCTGCAAACACTGGGGATTTTTGGAACACCCCTGTTCCTGTAACATCTGTCTTTCCACCAGCCCCTAAGCTCTGTGAGTATAGGAAAGCTATCTTTTTAACCACTGTTGTAGGTGAAGAACTTAGCATAGTACCTGATAAATCTTAGGGGATCAAAAAATACTTCCTGAATGAATGTATGAATGAATATTGTGACCATATTTGGTATACTTCAGTTTATAGATGAAGTAATATAATAGATTACAGGGATTTACATGGTCTACAAGTTTTCCTCAATTATCACATTTCAAATTAACATGATGAAATAATATAGGATCAAGAAAATTAAAGCTAAGCATTTAGAAGTCAGTGAAGACAACGTCAAGATTTTAGAAAAGGAAAAATACCCCACCCACCTTTCCAAAGTTAATGCATTGTTAAGGTTATACTCTGACAGAAATAGTTCTAGAGTCCACGTTTTTTGGTTCCTAATTTAATGGTCTTGAACTATGACTTGTATCAGGATGTGCAATTTACAGATCCTAGGAAGAAGTAGGACCCACGGTGGCTAGTTACTTCCTTCTGCAGATTATATACTTCACAAAACTGGAGGCAGAAGAATAACATGACAGAAAATATGAGGATAGTGGTTTTACTTTTTTTTTTCATTTTCATACTAAAGAAAATTTGCCTTAATACTGTTTTGCACCTGATTTTTCTGAAGTGTCTTTAGCTGAGGAAACTAAAACAAATTGATCTGCCAAAGTCAGATTTCAAAACGGTATATCAGCCACTAAAACCTCTTCTTTTTGTTGTTAATATAAAGCACTAGCTTTTACTGTCACACTATTCCACTCCCTCAACCAATTAACCGAATTCTCTCCTTTCATCAATGCACTCCCTCTCTCCCTTCCTCCCTAATTATTTCTTTTTCTTTCTCATTTTCCTCATAATAAAATTTACCAAATTTAAGTAAGAGTGAATTAGATTCATGGGGAATTTTTTAATTTTAAAATTGCTACTTACTGTATTTTGGTTAAATTGCTTGACTCTGTGAATTCCTGTTATCTAGGTAGCTACTAAAATGTCTTCTAGAGAATGTCATCCAGTGTACTCCAAAATATTAAATATTTTATTTATTTATTTTTAGAGAGAGGGGAAGGTAGGGAGAAAGGGAGAGAAACATTGATGTGCAAGAGAAATATTGATTGGTTCCCTCTTGTGTGTCTCTAACTGGCGACCTGGCACACAACCCAAGCATGTGCCCTGACCAGTATTTGAACTGGCAACCTTTTGATTGGCAGAAGGATGACCAATACTCTGAGCTACCCCAGTCAGGGCTCTTCCAACAAAATTTTTGATTTGTATCTCTATCAATAAGAAATAATTGAGCAAACAAGCACTCTGCAATGTGTATTTATTTATAAGTTATAACATATACATTGTAAGTCTAAATATTAATAAAACTTATTCACTGTTCTGGGGATAAATATTAGAAGTTCTAACATGTTCTTCACATACCTCCATATAGCATTTTTGCATATCTTTTGGGGTCTGTGTATGCTCCTTTGGAACAGAAAAACAAGTACTTCAAACACTGGCAGGGAAACAACTCTAATTTACTTATTAGCTGGTGAACTTTCATCATTGACAGTTCAGTTTTTAATTTTTTCCCAAGGATATTATGTCTAGAATGGTAAGGAAAATTTTCATGTAGTGTCCTGTTTTCACTTCTTTATTGCCTATTGAAAAACTTGGTATAACCTATCACATGATTCTAGCCCTGAGGTGAAATTAAATAGAGGGTTTGAGTAAAACTTACTGAGTTGCTTCAAAATAAACTCATGATTTTTTGTAAACACCCATGAACCATTTAAAAATGGTAGAACTTTTAAAATGTTGTAACAGTATTTTAGAACCTCTGCTTCTCTTAATACTATTAGGGAGTCAGGGAGTTACAGCAACATACAGTCTTGCTTGATAGACACATTTTTGTGTCTGGGAGGGCTGGAAATTTTCCAGCATAATGATTTTCAAATCTGTAGCATCCATCACTCAAAAATTCTTGAGAGAGTGAGAAAGAAAGTGAAAGTGAGAGAGAGAGAGAGAGAGAGAGAGAGAGAGAGAGAGAGAGAGAAGGATAATCACCGAAACATGCATTTCAGATTGTAGAGACAATTAGTTGGAGACCTCAAACTTTCTCATTCAGCACACACAATAAAAAATAATGCTTCATATTGGGTAAACATTTTATGTTTTATGATTGTTTTATTTGATATTTTTACCAATTCTGTGAGGTAGTCAGGAATTATTATCTCATTTTTTTTTCACTTGAAAAATATTGATGAAGAAGTAAATTGCATAAAGGTCATCCAGCAAATCTGGGTGGAACAAACTAAATCTAGGTCTCTACTGCTCTAAGCTTGTCTTTCTTTAAGAAAATTCTTGCTTGATGGACCTTTAATGAGTTATGTAATTTATTTGGCTATTTATATAAATAATATTTTAATTATGTTAATTATAATCATAAAAATGTTCTAACATAAAACTACTCTGTGTGACCCCAATGGAGTAAATATTATTTGTAATTTTGGGGGCTCAGCTGATTGTCTGGTTGAGGATGAAAGAGTTGGAAGGAAACTCATACTATAGCTGTTTTGAGTTCTCTTAGACTCTAGTTGTACCTTTTTGCGTATCCAGTTCTTTAAACTCTCAGAATAAAAATATGCAGCTTTGCTCAATATGTTTTTTGCATTTTATAACAAAACTATATAAATTTAAATGTACCAATTTAGAAAAATTTCTTTAATGGAACAACATTATAAGGAATAACAAATGATATTAGAGTATGAAACTGACTAGGAGAGTCTTACCTTAGCAAGAACTCAAGATAGTATTCTAGCTATCATCTTAACTTGCCTGCCTTTGCAAAGGTAAAAGCTTCTCCAGAGTAAAATTCCTACCTCACATTCTACCTCAAACACACCTGCAGTTGCAGTTGATCACTAGAAAAATTGTTATTTACTAGCCTCCATTGCTTTAATCCTTAGAAGAGATTAGTAATAATCTCTATATTAGTTTCTCCATCATCACCTAGAATATTTATTTACCATAAACGTGTTATCCTTTATTAGATAGATCAAATAATTTAAATTCCTTCTCCAGTATGTATTGTAGAAATGGCAATAACATTGATTTTTTTTCAGGATGCATAAAATATATCTGTAGTTTCTTTTAGTGAGTTTTATTTATTATCCAGTGATGATGATTAGAATCTACAGTAGGTGCTGGTCTAGTTCATAGGCATGAGGATTTTGTGATAGGGAGAGACTTCTGGTAGAATGATCTGGGAAGAAGAAGAATACTGAAAGGTTGTCAGCATTTTCATAAGTCAAAATTTGATGAGCACCAATTCATGCCAAAACATAAAAATGGGAAACAGGTGAATCATAGATAACAAATAGTGTCTTTTTCTAAATAACATTTTAAAGGTAAAGCATGCCTAACTATCCAACTCTAGTTTTCTAACCACACTTCCTCAAAATTCCTTTTTTTTTGTTACTTTTACAAACTATTCATTATATAAACTATAACCCATAATCCTTTTAGGAAGAAAATATGAATTGTCCCTATTATTAGGGACAGTTGTGGGTTGCTACAAAGCCCCAGAAGTCTATGTTCTCATGCAAACCTGGAAGTGATTCCCACTGAAATAAAACATTCATTTCTTTTTAATCCACTTCTAGTAGAATCGATGCCATGACTCCTTGAACTGCTTGATCATTTGGTTATAAATACTAGCTTAAGTGTTTTCAGATATCGTCTGTATAAACGAATACCCATGTTAGATTTTACAAGCTATTTTCTACATACGATATTCTATTTTCTACTTACCATATTATTATGTTAAAGTTCTGCAATTATTTCTTTTGACAAGGGATTCTGAAACTGTTGAATAATATGTATTTTTACTTCCTCTGGGAAGAAATGATTGTTTTTTATCACAAACACATTTCCACTATTAAAAATATAAAAAGAACCAGATTTATTTTCTGGATTTTATTGGGAAAATGTGAAAAACAACATTTTTACAGTGTGCTTCTTGGTGGGGTAGATAGGACATTCCCGAGAGTTACTACTACTTGGCAGTAACAGGGATCCTGTGGATGCCGCCGATCGCTGCTTGATCGAAGGGTGCCCATTAGAGTGGGAGGCTTCCTTGCTGAGGCTTCAGCCAAGGGAATTAGTGGTAAGAAAAGAGTTTGAGGTTCTTTACTTTTTGGATTTAGGTAATATCAGAGGAGAGGAAGGTAGGAGAACTGCAGAAAGATCATGGAAAAGTAGGTACTATATTGGATCAGTTGCCATAAGAGTGCTCGGCACAAAGGTGGAAAGCCTAGCATTGTCCTCTTTATTCAATGTGTGGCCTCCTCAGACAGGCCACTGAGATGGCAGTTCTCATTTTATCCCTCCTGAAAAGTGGGAGGTTAGTAATAACTAACTTACATGAATCTGATGTGGATTGAGCAGAAAGAGTATTTGTAATCTTTGGTAAACTGTATACAGCACTGGTCTTCTATGTATGCAAAGCATCCACATTTGTGTTCATCTATGTTAATCTATTTTACTGTTGTCTTATGACTACATTGAGAATTGATGCCCAGTAAAGAGGGTGGTGAGGAGAAAATGAAGTGAGGCTTTGATTCTATTTTCCAGGCCTCCATCGAAGGGTGAGAAAGATTTGGGTAACTGTGGTCCACTTTCCTTTTAGTTTCAAGTCCAGATGTGAAGAACAATGTCTCCAGCACGTTTTTGTGCTCTTCATTTAGGGTTAAGGTGACCTTGTCCTCCGTTGGTGTCTGACATGTTCCATTTGATACCACTTCCTCCACTTAGCAGTCTTACACCTGCCAAGAAAAGCTCTGCCTCCACACCAAAGCATGACTTGGAGTTTCAAACCGAGGGGATGATAGTCAGCAGCTGCTGTTGAGACAAGCCAACTGTCTGCTTCGCAGGAGCTTGTCAATAACCCTGATGACGAAGGACTGCTCTGGAAACAACTGGCATTGGGTATGGGCTGGTGACAGAAGTCATATCTTTAGAGGATTCCAATAACTTTGTCATTCCCCACAGCATGGTTTTTCCTTCATCAGTGCAAAACAAAAGATACGAGCAAAGGGCATGTGATTAATGCTCAGAAAACAAAGCAGGTTAATATGTTAAACATGCTTGGAAAAAACTTTTTATCTTTTATAGCACATAAAAACATTTTCCACTTGGCAAACTGTGTTTCTTTAAAAATAGCATAGACTCATGTGGTAGGAAATGAGAAAAGAGAAGGGAAAGTACTCTAGCATGCTTTCAGAAAGTCATGAATTGAATTTTACCTGTATGCTGAATCTGAAAATAGTGGCTTTTTACTATTGAAAAGTCATTATAATTGTTTTTCCTAACACTTTTTCTTAAATAAAAAAAGCTATCCCTGAAAGAAATTCAAATAAAATTTGGCCCCTTTGTCCTTTGGAGTTTGCCATATGCTAGAGAGTGGTAGTTGTAATCCCTGTTGGGTCACATAAATTCCTCTGTCTCCTATAATTCCTGAAAATTTGGAGTTGTATCTAGAGGCCTGATTTGATTCAGGTCTGAGTTTCTGGCAAGGTGTCTTCAGAGGTTGTGTTGTATACTCATATCAGGTATAGGAGGCACATAAGTTTTTCTTTATGGTTTTAGCAGCCATTGATTATAATTTCTCAGACTCATTTTAGATGGATCATTTTCTAATTCTGTCAATTTTTCTTTATTTCTGGATATGTACTGAACGTAAACAACACTATTTCTAGTTGTTTGGATATGGGAGGTCTGTAAAAAAGTAGGAATCAGTGATGACTTTAAGTATTGGGTCTTAGCAACCGAAGGAATGGGGTTACCATCACCTGAAATGGGAAAGGCCACAGGTTGAGCAAGATTTGTGGAGAGTGAGAGTGGACTTGTTGACTTGAGGATGTCTGCTATGTATTTGTATCTGTTGGGTTTAAGCAGAGAAGCAGAAACCATATATTTAAAAATATTCTAATGTATTATATACAGTATAAATATGTTAATATGTATGTTCAACTCTAACAAATCTCTTTACATATGTTTCTCTAATATACTGGATATGTATCCAGTCTAATGAGATATATGAAGATATTTGTATATATCTTGTATAATGAGATACATTCTTTATTTCTGGATGTTTTGAAGTTAGACACATAGATAGAGATATATAAGATAGAGGTATGCAAATTTCATTATACTGGATATTTATCTAGTGTATATAGAGATATACATCTAGTGTATATAGAGACAGATAGAGACATATAAAGATATTTGTAAGAGAAATGTGATCTTATTTCATTTTAGGAGCTATTTAAACTTTTTCTATAAAACTGTTTTCTTTGTGTCTCATACTAAAAATTAAAATCTATGGGGCTGGCAGTTGGGAATGAAATAAGGATGCAAAGTAGGGGAGAGCAAGTATTGCATATACTAGAATATATAAGCAAGGTAAATTTATGGTGCCTTTCACCTTAATGGTATGGGTTTCTTAAAGAAGTCAGACCCTCTTGAAAGGGAGTTAAACACATGAAGTTGGACCTAGGATAAAAAAACTAAAGGATATTCCACGATGAAGGGAATGATTGTAAGTCTCACTTCTGTCTCATGCCAATGAGGAGAACCAGCAGATAAATGAAAATGGGTGGGAATTACAACATGACTGCTACTTCACTTTTGCCTTCCAGATCTTCCACAGAATTTCTCTTGATACCCAACCTAACCAGAAACATGTAGGAAAGCAATTCTGGAAAGTGTAGTTTAGCCAAGTTGATACATGACAAAAGTATGACAATATGCAAATAGGCAGATGAATATATAAGTGTGGAGTTTGGGATAAATAAAAGTGGAAGTTGTTAGTTATATAGATGGCTTTTAAAGGCTTGAGACTTAATACAATCAACCAGGGAATGAGAGTAAGAAGAGAAAAAAAAAGGACAAGGACTTAGGTCTGATGCTCTCCAATTTTAGGAGATTGGGGAGAAGAGGAAGTATGTGAATAAGCACCAATACACAAGATAAGTGGTGTAGTAAGAATACCAGGAGAGAAGGGTAACCTGGGTGCTTCATGAAGAAAGTATATCAAAGAGGGAGAGATTAATTGCATCAAATCTTGCTGATAGAACAAATATGGTCCAGACTGAACATTGGCTCTGTATAGCCTAAACAGTATATAGATAGATTTAAGACTGGTGAAGTGGATCCAAATGGTCATGTTCACCTTAAGAGAGTGAGCAGAAGAGGAAGAAGCCTCAGAAAGTATGGCAAAAGAGGAAAGTGGAAAACTAGGTGTGCGTGGTCAAAAAGTCAAGAGAATAAAGTGATTCAAGAAGAAATGACAGTGAAGAAATGCATACAATTTCTCAGTGGTGTGATAGTGATTCCCCTGAAAACAGAGCCTAAGAAAAGATGTTGGGTGCAGGTAGTTTATTTTTAGAAGATCACCCCATGATGTTGCATTGATGGAGCGATGAGAAAGACATGGTGTGGGGAAAAATCAACAAAGAGTGTGTCACTGAATTGGTAATCACTCTTTTAGAAGACTCTTTAGAATTTTTTTTCCAAATGAATCTAGGCTATGTAGAATTTTACCCTAATTAGTTATGAATTATCACCAGATGCTGTATTACTTTTCTAGGGCTGCTAATAACAAAGTACTGCAGACTGAGTGGCTTATTCAACAGAAATTTATTTTTTCACAGTTCTGAAGGCTAGAAGTCTGAGATCAATGTGTTGACAGCATTAGTGCCTTCTGAGGGTCATGAAGGAGGGATCTGTTCCAAGCCGGTCTTCTTGGCTTGTAGACGGCTATCTTCTCCTTGTGTCCTAACATCACCTTCACTTTGAACATGTCTGGGTCCAAATTTACTCTTGTAAGGATAACAAGGTCATCAGGATTAGTTCCCATCCTGATGACCTCATTTTAACTTAATTTCCTCTAGAAAGATCCTGTTTCCAAATATGGTCAGATTCTGAGATACTGGGGGTAAGGACGTAAACATATGAATTTTGGGGCAGATACAATTCAACCCAAAAGTGGTGGTAGTAACCTTCTCATCCTTCTAGGCTACATTATGCTAGGGCTGAGAAAATTTCCACAGATTAGTGAAAGAACTTTTGAAGAAGAGCCAAGTGACTCAGTAGGGGCTTGAATGGGAATTTGGTGAGGGTGCGTGAGAATTGTTTACCACAACTAGCACTGAATTAGAAGCAGGTCAATGGTATATGGTGCTGGGTACCCAGAGTATCTACAATATGTACTGGTATCATTGTAAGTCATGGTCGTTAACCTGACATGGGCTCTTACTGTCTTGCAAAGTTGGCCAGTAATTGTACATTTTCTCATCAAATCACTTTCAACTCTGCTGAACATCTATTTCATATCTTCTCTTCTCTCCTCTAACATCCAACACTTCTTTCTCTAGGTTTAATTCCAGTTGAGGAACTTGCTGTTGGTTTCACTGAGAAAATCAAGTGATCAGAAGAGGACTTTAACAAGTTCATCTGCTCCCTGAAATGATACCCATATACTCTAAAGTCTTTCTTGTGTGGATGTCTGTGCTGCTAGCTAAGACCGGCCCATTTACTATTTCTCCCATATCGTCTTCCTTAGTCAAGGATATTTCTTTAGTCTCTCATATCCTCACCTTTACTTCTTTGACATTAGTTTTTCCCCATTTAATCTATTCCATCAGTATACAACAAGCTATTATTTCCCTTAAGTTCAAGTTCCCTATCTACTGCTATCCCAATTTTATCTCTTTTTTTTACAGAAAAATTGCTTGGAACAGTTGTCTGTACTTTCTGTGTCCAGTTTTTCCCCACTAGTCTCTTTTGACTCCTTTCCAGTTAGGCTTTCACCAAACCTCTCTGTAGTCTCCAGTCCACAAGCATGTCCAGTGGTTGCTCGTTTTTCTTGATGCATCTGTAGCGTCTGATGTGCTTATGACTCCCTCCCACTTCAACAATTTCCTCATTTTTATTTCAGGTGACTACGCTCACCTGTTCTGCTACTTGTATGACAGCTCTCTCTCAGTTAGTCTCTGTTGCTCATTTCTCCTAATCTCCCCAATTTGTATTTAGCCCAACCCTCTTTCCAAAACTCCAGACTCATGTGTATACATCCACTTGGATAATTAAAAGGCATCTCAAACTTAACATGCTCAAAGTGGAGATCCAAATAATTCCCCACCAAACCTTCTCTTTCATAGTTCTTTCCACTTTAGCAAGTCATCTAAGTGTTCCACTTCATAAACCCTGGAGTCGTCTTATCAATTTTAGCTCTAAAAACTGATCTAATACCCAACCACTTCTTACCACTTCCACACTACCATGCATTCCATGCCCCCTCATGTCCTTCTGGGGTTACTGTAACAGCCCCCTCCTGGTCTCCCTGATTTTACCATTACCACTGAACAGTTTAATCACAAACAAGGAGCTGGAGTGATTCTGTTAAATACAAATCAGGTCTAATCCCTCTAATGCTCAAAGTCTTCTAGTAGCTTCCCGTTTCAGACTCAAAGGCAAGAAGTACTATGATCTGGCCCTCAGGTTCCTCACTGACTTCATCTCTTCCATTTTCTTTCCATTTTGCTCCATGCTTTTCACAATGGCATTATTGCTTTTGCTTAAATACACCTGTCACACTTACGCCTTTACACTTGCTTTTTTCTTTTCTTTTCCCCTCTGCCTGCAATTATCTTTACCTATATGTAACAAATTCTTCCTCAGGCCTTTGCTCTAATGTCACCTTTCAGAAAGGCCTTTCTTGATCTATCTATCTGAAATTTCAAGCCTCCTTCCAATATTTCTCATTCTTTTTTTCTAATTTATACTTATTCTTAACTCTCTTATCACTGTCTAGCATAGCACATATCTTACTTATACTGTTTCTTTTTGGTTTCCTGTTAGAGTGTAAACTCCATGAGGACTCCAGTATTTGTCTATTGTTTTCACCTCTGTACCCCTGGCACTCTGACCAGAGCTCACATGATTCTAGCCAAAACGTTTCTTGTTCTGAGTGATATACTTTTCTGGGTCCATTAACTCATAAGTCAAGTCAATATGCTCAATTTTATTATTTTTACTATGATGGGAGGAAGGGAAGGCCAAACAGGAAAAGGGGTGCCCTTAAGAATTTAACTAACACAAGTTGAGACTGGAAAACCAGTAAATAAATCAAGACATTGGCTTTGAAGCCATGCTGGTTGAGCATTGTCAGAGTCACTTTTTATGAGCGAGCAACATTTTAAGATTAAATAATATATTTGGGAGTTAAAATTTATACAATTGTAGCTTGTCTGGCTTGGTTTCTTTTTGTAAAAAATGCAGACATTCACAAATTAAAAAATAAGATGTGAGATACCCTTTTCCAAATGGTGAGAGAAAATGATTGAGAGATCAAGTTTTGTGAAGAAAGAAAATAATGAGTTAAAAAGTAGAATTTAAGCAGGAAAAGAATTTCAATATGTATGGAGGAACTTTCACAACAATTAGGAAAAAAAGCATGCTAATAAAAAATGGCAAAAATAAGAATAAAGCTTAATTATTAATGGCTAATTCTGAAAAAACTAACTGTTGTGGGTTGATTCTCTACTTTAAATGACTTTCTTTCTCTCCAGTTAATGACTTGGAACCCCCAACCTATCTTTATTGATGTCAGTTATTTTTTTATTGAGACTTAGTCACCCCAAATTCTCCAAAGTCCCTGAGGGTTTACTCAATCCTAATGGCAGAAATCCTGCTTTTAAAGGTCAGGTGGGGAGGAATTGGTAATCTGCTCTGTTCGCTGAGATTGCTCCTGCTCGGGCTGACGTCTGAACCTGCTGTTGAAGATGGTTCTGCTGATTCTGAGTTGCTACTCTCTGCATCTCTCACCAGCTCTATCATGCTCTTCCCTTGGGCTGCGAATATGTATTTCTCTTCTAATTCACAGGCTCAACTTCTGATCTTGAACAGGATATCCTGCCAGGGCAATTGCACTGTGAGAAATGTCAGTTCTCAGTCACAAATTAGGCCATACCAGCTGTTTTCCTACTGTTGGGTTGGCCAAGAAGGTTAGTTTTCTTTTCTTTCTGTAAGATGGCTCTAGTGGTGCTTAGTTGTCTTTAACTTAATTTGAAACAATTTTGTTAGGTTGTATTGTAACAGTGGTCGTATCAACACACATTAAAAAAGAATCAAAATTGGTCAATTTTTTGTATAGCCATTTTAATATTGAAGACGGAAGAAAATAAGCAACATTTTCAGCATATTATGCTTTATTATTTCAAGAAAGGTAAAAATGCAACTGAAACACAAAGAAAGATTTGTGCAGTGTATGGAGACGGTGCTGTGACTGATCCAATGTGTCAAAAGTGGTTTGCAAAGTTTCATGCTGGAGATTTCTCACTGGACGATACTCCATGGTTGGGTAGACCAGTTGAAGTTGATAGCGATCAAACTGAGACACATTAATTGAGGACAGTGAACTTTATACAAGGTGGGAGTTAGCTGACATACTCAAAATACCCCAAAATGAAAAATCTATCTTGTTTTTGGAAAAGACTGAACAGACTTTTTGGCCAACCCATTCTTGGCCTTGTGCCAAGCCTGGATTCCCAGCCCAAACTCCCCTTCCCTATTTCTAAATTTTAATTTGAGAATTTCTCTTCTGGTTTCTTTTCTCAGTACCTGATATTGGATTGAACAACTATTGTTCACTGTAGCTGTTTTACCTTATTTTGAATCTTGGAGATTAGAGTTTGTGTTTTTTCAGTACCTCTCTTCCTCTCTGTCTCTTTGCTTCTATGGAAATTGATCCATAACTTCTACTGGTGTGTGTGTGTGTGTGTGTGTGTTGGAGGGGGTGCAGGGGTTAAGGGTTGGTGGTATGAGCACAACTTTTATATTAAGGGCTAAAGCAAACTTATGAAATCAAATAAAAATGTATATCTTTTTGCCTTAACCTTGCATAACTAACATGGTTCAATCAGGTGATAATGTCTCTGAACAAAGAATATCTACTCCAGTATTCTATATCTACTTTAACAGTGATCAATTTACATTAGTAATAAAAAACAGTAAAACATACACAATGGAAATGTTACCTGTACTTGGCAAGGATATGGAGCTATAGATATCCTGCTATAATACTGATGTGAATGCAAACAGATACAAACATTTGTATAGGCATTTATATTAAACAGTATATCATTTAGCAATTGCTGTATAAGCAGACTACTCCAAAACTCAATGGCTTAAAATAATAAGCATTTATTATTCCTTGCAAGTCTATCAGTTGGGTGTGAAGTTCTGCTAGTCTTGGCTAGTCTTAGTCCCGCATCTGTGGTCAGCTATGAATCAGGTATGTAGCTCTGTTGATTGTGGCTGGGCTGTCTCACATGTCTGAAATCAGCTCATTACAGGCTTGTCGAGGATGGCTTTGCCTAGGATAAATGAGCTCTCTTCTCTGTATTTAGCAGACTGGAACAGGCTTGTTCACATGTGGTGGCAGGATTCTAAGACTCAGAAGAAGCACGCAAAGCCTCTCGAGATCTAGGCTTGGAATTTGCAAAGTCCCTTCTGCCAAATTAGACTGACCAAACAAGTTGTAAGTTCAACCCAGATTCAAGGGGTGGAGAAATAGATAAAACTTTTCAATGAGAGGTGCAGCCTAGTCATATTGCTAAAGCGTGTGTAGTCAGAGTCTGATTCATATTTTGATGTTCAACTGCTGGCAGCTTTTAATCCTCACTCCTCCCTCTCCTCCCTCTGCCCCACATCTGGGTAAGCCTGTAAGAAAGCCTGGGTGCACCTTCCCTTGGAGCCAGTGGGAAGGAAGTTTAAACCACTCAAGACCCTGTCCCATGCAGGATCCTTTACCCCAGCAACACCTCTTGACTCTCATAAAACCCCAAGCCAGACTCTCTTCTTGCTTTTTTCAAGCTATGTTTGAATCAACATGGGAGAATGCTCTCCTCTTCCCTAATAGCCTCATGATCTAAGTGATAATATCTTTTCATACTCTCTTCATGCGCGTGTGGCATCATTCGTCTTGACACCAAAGTCAAATTAGGGCTCCATCCTGAGCGGCACAACAGTGGAGGCAGCGCAAATGTGAAGAAATGCAGCCGTTTGCATAATTTATCACAATTAACATCTGCTACAGTATAATAGTCATAAACAACACTCCAGTCTAAGCAGCTTGTAAAGACAAAGGTATACCTCTTGCTCATGTTACATGCCTTTTTTTGTGGTGAGCTTCATTCTATCCTGTTGGCCATGGTTGTGTTTGTAGCTACTGATGTCACCACAGTAGGCTGGTACCTGCTGTCTGCACAGCTCTGTTGCATGGGTCTTTTTAATTCTGGAATTAAGATGATGGAACAGCCCTCAACTGGAACATGCAGCCTTTCTTTGTATTGACAAATATTGATTTATTTCTTTTTTTGTAATTATTCTTTTTAATTTTATTTTTTGGAGTGACTTTGGTTAATATGATTATATAGGTTTCATGTGTACAATTCTACATCATCTGTATCTTGTATCATGTATTCACCACCCCAAGTCAAGTCTCCTTTCATTATCATTTATTCCCCCTTAACCCTATCTATTACCTCACTCCCTCACCCCCTCCTTCCCCTTCGCTTTGGTAATCACCATATTCTTGTTTGGATTCATGACTCTTCCCTTTTCTTCTTTGCATGATCCTTTGCCCTTCTCACGCAGCCTGTTCTCCGTATCTATCAGTCTGTCTCTTTGTTGCTTTATTTTGTTCATTAGATTCCACATATAAGTGAAATCATATGGTACTTGTCTTTCTCTGACTGGCTTATTTCACTTAGCATAGTTCTCCAGGTCCATCTGCGGTGTCGCAAAAGGTAGGATTTCCTTCCTTTTTTTTTTTTTTTCACAGCTGGATAGTTTCCATGGTGTAAATGTACCACAGCTTTTTTATCCATTCATCTACAACGGGCGCTTGGGTGGCTTCCAAATCTTGACCATTGTAAATAACACTGCAATAAACACAGGGGTGCATACATTCTTTTGAAGTAGTGTTTCAAGTTCCTTTGGATAAATTCCCAGAAGTGGAATCCCTGGGTCATAAGACAGTTCCATTTCTAATTTTTTAAGGGAACTCCATACTGCTTTCCACAGTGGCTGCACCAGTCTGCATTCCCACCAATGGTGCACAAGGGTTCCCTTTTCTCCGCATCCTCACTAACACTTGTTTGTTGATTTATGGATGATAGCCATTCTGACAGGTGTAAGATGATATCTCATTATGTTTAAATTTGCATTTCTCTGATGACTAGTGATTGAGCATCTTTTCATATGTTTATTGACCATCTATATGTCCTCTTTGCAGAAGTGCCTAGTCAGGTCCTTTGCCTGTTTTTTAATTGGGTTGTTTGTTTTTTGAAGTTTTGAGTTTTATAGCTTCCTTATAAATTTTTGATATTAAACCCTTATCAGATGTGTCAGTGAATATGTTCTCCCATTCAGTGGGATATCTTTTCATTTTGTTGATGGTTTCCTTTGCTGTGCAAAACATTTTTAGTTTGATGTAGTCCCATTTGTTTATTTTTCTTTTGTTTCCCTTGCCTAACAAATCAGAAAAATCATTATTAAGTGAAATGTCCAAGATTTTACTCCCTGTGTTTTCTTCTAGAGGTTTTATGATTTTGAGTCTAACATTTAATCTTTAATCCATTTTGAGTTAATTCTTGTGTATGATGTAAGAAGGTGGTCTAGTTTTATCTTTTGCATGTATCTGTCCAATTTTCCCAACACCATTTATCGAATATACTGTCTTTACCCCATTGTATGTTTTTGCCTCCTCTGTCAAATGTTAATTGACTATAAAGGTATTGGTTTATTTCTGGGCTCTCTATGTCTGTTTTTATGCCAGTACCATGCTATTTTGATTACTATGGCCTTGTAGTATAGTTTGATATAGGAGTTGCATTTAATCTATAAATTGCTTAGGGTATTAATGAACATTTAAAAAATGTTAATTCTTCCCATCCACGACCACCGTATATGCTTTCATTTACGTGTATTTTCTTCAATTTCTTCCTTCATTTTCTTATAATTTTCTGAGTACAGGTCTTTTACATCCTTGGTTAAATTTTTTCCTGGGTAGTTTATTCTTTTTGAAGCAATTGTGAATAGTATTGCTTTCTTAGTTTTTCTCTCTGCTCACTCATTATTGGCATATAAAAATGCACCTATTTCTGGATATTAATTTTATACCCTGTCACTTTACTGAATTAATTTATCAGTTCTAGTAGTTTCTTGGAGGAATCTATAGGGTTCTCTATATGCATTATCATGTCATCTGCACATAATGACAGTTTTACTTCTTCCTTTCCAATTTGAATTTCTTTTATTTTTTTCTTCTTGTCTGATCGCTGTTTGCTAAGACTTCCAGTATTATGTTGAATAAAAGTGATGATAACAAGCACCCCTGTCTTTTTCCTGATTTAAGGGAAATATTTTTAGTTTTTTTCCCCATTGAGTATGATGTTGGCTGTGGATTTGTCATATATAGCCTTTATTATGTTGATATGTGATCCCTTTATGCTCACTTTGCTGAGAGTTTTTACATAAATGGGTGCTGGATTTTATCAAAAGCTTTTTTCTGCATCTATTGATATTATCATAAGATTTTTATCCTTTATTTTGTTTATATGGTGTATCATGTTTATTGATTTGCAAATATTGAACCAACCTTGCATCTCCAGGATAAACCCTACTTAATCTCAGTGTATGACCTTTTTAATGTATTGCTGGATCTGGTTTGCTAATGTTTTTGAGGATTTTAGCATCTATGTTCATCAGGGATATAGACCTATAATTTTTTTTTTAAATTTGTAGTGTCTTATTCTGGTTTTGGAACTAAGATAATGCTGACTTTGTAAAATGATCTTGGGAGGCTTTCCTCTTCTTGAATTTTTGAATAGTTTATGAAGGATAGGTGTTCTTTGAATATTTTGTAAAATTCTCCCCGTGAAGCCATCCAGTCCAGGGCTTTTGGTTTTTGCAGGGTTTTTTTTTTAATTACTGCTTCATTTTCACTAGTTGTAATCTGTCCATTCAGATTCTCTGATTCTCCCTGATTCATTTTTGGAAGATTGTATGTTTCTAGGAACTTATCTATTTCTTCCAGATTGTCCATTTTTTAGCATGTAGTTGTTTGTAATATTCCTTACAATCCTTTGTATTTCTTTGAAAGAAATACTTCTCCTTTTTCATCTCTGATTTTATTTATTTGGGTCCTCTCTTTTTTCTTTTTCATGTTATTTTATGTATTTTTTCTTTAAAAATTTTTATTTGTTTATCGTTTTTCTATTACAGTTGTCTTATTTTCCCTCCATTGCCCCCCCCCTTACCCTGCCCAACTCTTCTACCACATTTTTTTTCTTGATGAATCTAGTTAAATGTTTGTCAGTCTTGGTTATTTTTTCAAAGAACCAGCTTTTGGTTTCATAGATCTTCTGTACTTTTTTTTTTTAAGACTCTATTTCATTTATTTTCCCCTGATCTTTATTATTTCCTTCCTATTACTCATTTTGGGTTTTGTTTGTTGTCCTTTTTCTAGTTTCTTTATATGTATAGCTAGATTGTTTATTTGAAATTTTTCTTATTTTTTGAAGTAGGCATATAATGCTATGAGTTTTCCACTTAGGACTACTTTCATTGTGTCCCACAGATTTTGCGTTGTGTTCTCATTTTCTATTGTTTCAAGGATTCTATTGATTTCTCCCTCTTTTCATTGTTAACCCATTCATTGTGTAGTAACATGTTATTTAGCCTCCATGTCTTCAGAGTATTTTTTTTTCTTCTTGTGATTGCTTTCTAGTTTCATACCGTTATGGTTAGAGAAGACACTTGATATGATTTAAGTTATCTCAGACTGTTGAGACTTGCTTTGTGTCTTAGCATGTGGTCTAGGCTAGAAAATGTTCTTTGTGCACTTGGGAAAAATGTTCCATGTGCACTTGCTGCTGCTTTGGGGTAAGATGCTCTGAAGATACTAATTAAGTGCATCTCATTTAGTATGTCATTTAAGGTCACCATTTCTATGTTGATTTTCTATCTGGGGGATTGATCCATTAATGTCAATGGGGTGTTGAAATGCTCAACTATGACTGTATTACTGTCAATATTTACCTTTATGTTTATCAAGATTTGTTTTATATATGAGGTCTGTCCAGAAAAAGTATAACATTGTTAATATAATGAGAACAGTTTGCACAACATTGATGTAACTTGGCAGGCAAATAGAGTGGACTGGAGTGTGCGTGCATGAACAGTGCTGACTTCAATGAACTAGTCAATGAGGGTGGTAGATGCCATTGAGTGGGCATGTGTACTGTGAGGCTGTCACATTCAAAATGACTGAGTGAGTAAAATAGCAGGTCTGCATCAAATTTTGCATTGAGCTTGAACATTCCTCTGTGGAAGCTATTGGGATGCTTCAGAAGGCTGCAACTCTGGGCAACTAGTGATTGGCAGCTTCATTGCAACAATGTGCCCACTCATGCATCACACCTTGTGCAGAGTGTTTTGTGAAACATCAAATCACCCAGGTGACTTAGTCTCGCTATAGCTCAGATTTAGTGACCTGTGACATCTGGCTTTTCTGCAAACTAAAACTACCTTTGAAAGGGAAGAGATTTCAGACTGTTGATGAGATTGAGGAAAATATGATGGGGCAGCTGATGGCAACTGGGAGGTCCCAAGGTGCTTACTTTGAAGGGGACTGAGGCATCATTGTCCTATATATAATGTTTCTTGTATCTTGTATCTTCGTCAATAACTGTCTCTATTTTTCATAGTACATGGCTGGATACTTTCTGGACAGACCTCGTATTTAGGTGCTCCTGTGTGGGTGCATAAATGTTTATAAGGGTTGTAGTCTCTTGTTGGATTGCTCCTTTTATAATTATGTAGTGTCCCTCTTTGTCTCTTACTATAGCCTTTGTTTTAAAGTCTGTTTTTGTCAGATGTAAGTTTTGCTTCCCTAGCCTTTTTTTTCTTTTCTTTCGTCTCTTTTTAGTTTGTGTGTATCTTTTGTTCTGGGGTGGGTCTCTTGCAGACAGCATATATATATGGATCTACTTTCTTATCCATTCAGCTAGCTCATGTCTTTTGATTGTGGCATTTAAGCCATTTACATTTCAAGTGATTATTGATAGGTATATATTTATTGCCTTTTTAATCTTTTAACTATGTTCCTATGTTTTTTCTTCTTCTTTTTCTACATATTAAAGCAGGCCCTTTTGCATTATTTATAATACTGATTTGATGATATAAACTTCTTAAGCTTTTTATTGTCTGGAAAGCTCTTTATTCTTCTTCAGTTTTAAATCATAGCCTTAGTAGATAAAGTAGTCTGGTTATAGGTTCTTGCTTTTCAACACTTGGAATATTTCGTGCCGGTTCCTTCTGACCTGAAATGTTTCTGCTGAGAAATCAGCTGATAGTCTTATGTGAGCTCCCTTGTAGGTAAATAACTGCCTTTCTCTTGTGACTTTTAAGATTCTCTCTTTGTCTTTAACTTTTGCCATTTAAGTTATGATGTGTCTTGGTGTGAGTCCTTTGAGTTTCATCTTATATGAGACTCTCCACACTTCCTGGAATTGTCTGTCATTACCAGGTTAGAGAAGTTTTCTGCCATTATTCTTTCAAATAATTTCTTGGTCCCTTTGGATATGCTGTTTGTGAAGCTTATTGGATCCTGCTCTGATGTTGTCTAAACTGGTGACTGGGTGTGTTGGTTCTGGGCCTCTTGGGAAGGACTCTGGTGTGGGCCAATATCAGGCATTGTCTGTGCCTGGCCTCAGCAACCTGTATGAAGCTATAAGCAATCCACAGTTTTTGGCTGCCTCTGATGGGCTTGTATGAGTGTGGGAAGGACCAAGCTGCACACCATGTTTGACTTTTCTCAGCAATCAGCCCAGGAAAAGGTCAGTAAAAGTCCCAAGTCACCTTGAGGTCCGCCTCCACCTGCCAGGTGCCTATTAGGTTCAGTCACTGAAAGAGCCTCTTGCAGAGTCATGAGGGTGGGGCAAGTGGATCTCCTGTGAAGGGGAGATGTTGGGAGGTGCTGTTCAGGCTTCAGGGAAGGTGGTGGACATGGTCACCTTCCCAGAACCACAGGATTCAGTCTGTCCTGTTATTTGCCCTTACCTTGGCAGGGCAGAGCCACTAGGAGTCAGGCAGATGGGGCTTCCAGAGTCCAGAGGTTGGTTATGCTGGAAGCCAGGAGGGTGGTTTCTATTAAATTTTCATTGAAACGGAAGTGCCAGTAAGGTTCATGGGAATGTGGAAGGAATGGTCCTTGCCCCAAAGCCAGACAACTCAGTCTGAGTCTGCCCAGACCTCTACATCCTGGCCAAGGAAGCTGACTCCTCAGCAGGGTCTGAGCTCTGCAGGATGGGACAGGAGGGATCCAGAGTGTGGGGCTATTGCTTCCTCCCAGGGTGATGCCACACAGAGAGGAGTATTCCACCCATAAAAGGTGACATCTGTAGTATGAAAGAATGACTCTGCACAGGGGTTCTGGCAGCTGTCCCCACAGCTTACTCCCCAGAGCCTCAAGTCCCAGACTCCTTAGGCAACGCTAGTGTTCTTAGACCTCCTCCTGTTGGAGCCCAGGGTGAGTGATTGTGAACAAAATTTTGTGCATTGGCCCATTAAGAGAGCAAATATTTCTGTAGCATACTCCATTTCTCCCTTGGGAACAGAAATCCGCTGCTCTTCACAACCAGTTGTTATGTGGGCACCTCTCTTCAGCTCTGGTGTTCTAGGCTGGAGAGTCTGGCTTGGGGTTTAGGCCCCACACTTCTCAGAGGGACCCCACCCCCACAGCTAAAATATCCCCTTGGAACCTCAGCCACAACCCGTGGGAGCAGGACTAGCCCTTTTCTAGTCTTTTCCCTTCTACCAGTTTTGATGTAGCTTCTGTAAATCCTTGGTTATAAGACTTCTCTTCAGCTAGTCTTCTATTTGTTTTTCAGGATGATTGTTCTTTAATAGCCGAAATTCCAGTTTGGTCCTGGGAGGAGGTGAGTGTAACTTCCACCTGCTCTGCTGCCATCTTGAAATCCAAGACATGCAGTTTTAATGTCAGATGAAAAGGAATAAAAGAGCTGTGCAAAAATACAATGGCCCTTAAAACTGTTGATACTTGGATGTGGTATGAGTCACACCTTATATGCACTTGATCAAATAAAGGCATGTATGTATTCATAATCAATGGTGATGAGACAACAAATTTTTTTTCCACAAAAGGCACTTTAATCCCATGGCAATGGATAAATGATTTTCTTAAAGGAAGAGAAGTGGTTAATTGGGAAACTTGATTTACCCAGAAACTTTTTAAATTTTTCTTTATTTTTGATCTGCTACTTTTCTATCTAGGAATTTAACCCTAAGCAAGCAAATTGTTTAAAAAAATGGATTTATGAGGAGCATCATCACAGCCTTGTGGAAGATGTACTCCCATCAAAGGGAATTTATTCATGTATTATGATATATTATTATGATACAATATTATTTATTCATTAGAATATTATAGAACACTTAATAATATAGAAAAATGTTCATGATATTTTTACAGTAAAAGTTTATATGGAAATATATACCAAAAAGCATATTTACTTTCATAAATTTTTAACTGTGGTTAAAAATTACACACAACATAAAAGCTAACACCTAACCATTTTTAAGTGTTTTAGCTCATTTTGTTTGTTTACTTATTTATCTATTTATTTTCTTAGTTGGATTTTGTTTTTATTTTTTAGATTCAGTTGTTAATAGTTGTGAGTTTGTTGTCATTTTAATGTTCATTATTGTGATCTTCTTTTTCTTAAGTAAGTCTCTTTGACATTTTATATAATAATGGCTTGGTGATGATGAACTCCTTTAACTTCATCTTGTCTGGGAAGCACTTTATCTCCCCTTCCATTCTAAATGATAGCTTTGCTGGATAGAATAATCTTGGTTGTGGGTCCTTGCTTTTCATCACATCAAATACTTCTTGCCAATCACTTCTTGCCTGCCAAGTTTCATTTGAGAAATCAGCTGAAAGTCTTATAGGCACCCCTTTGTAGGTAACTCTCTGCT
The DNA here is from genome assembly GCF_987537825.1 of Furipterus horrens. NCBI lineage: Eukaryota > Metazoa > Chordata > Mammalia > Chiroptera > Furipteridae > Furipterus > Furipterus horrens. The sequence continues at coordinate 19,041,416 of NW_028327171.1, forward strand.
TTTCTCTTGTTTCTTTTAAGATTCTCTCTTTATCTTGAACCTTGGAATTTTAATTATGATGTGTCTTGGTGTGGTCCTCTTTGGGTCTAGCTTTTTTGGGAATCTCTGTGCTTCCTGGGCTTGTATGTCCATTTCCTTCATCAAATTTGGGAAGTTTTCCTTCATTATTTTTTTACATGAGCTTTCGATTTTTTTCTCTTCTTCTTCTCCTTCTGGCACCCCTATGATTTGGATATTGGCACGTTTAAAGTTGTCCCAGAGGTTCCTAAGCCTCTCCTCATTTTTTTCAATTCTTGTTTCCTCATTCTGTACTGGTTGACTGTTTTTTTCTTTCTTATGTTCCAAATAATTGACTTGAACCCCGGTTTCCTTCCCTTCACCACTACTTTTGTGTGGATTTTTCTTCGTTTCATCTATCATAGACTTCACTTCTTCCCTTATGCATTTGCCATACTTAAGCATATCTGTCAAGCCTGTGAACATCTTTATGACCAGTGTTTTGAACCCTACATATGTTAGGTTGGCTATCTCCTCATCTGTTGTGTTGGCTATCTCCTTGTGGCTTAGTTCTCCCACTGAAACCTTGATCTGTTCCCTCTTCTGGGCCATACTTCTCTGTCTCCTTATCTTGACAGGCTTCTGTGTCTGTTTGCCTCTGGGTCTTAGGTAGAACTGTTGCACCTTAGCTCATTTAGTTTTAAGGAAAAATTATTTATATAGATATGTATTGGGGAAAATACAAAAACAAGACACATTAAAAATTTATAGAGCTATCTCTGTGTTAGGTAAACTTTATTTTCTACTTTTTATTTACTTTTATTTACTAATATTTTAAAATAACATGTAGCTTTTATAGTATAAAAGTATAAAAAGTGAGTGGTGAGAACTTAAATGTCTTTAATGTAAAGAAATACAGAAATTCAAAGTTTAATTTATGAACACAAAGTGAGGATAAATAATAGAGAATAAAGCATCCAGTGTCTGCACAGGTTATATTTGACATCCAGGTTATAATTTTCTGAAAATGTTTTTAATAGGCTGGTGATTTTTTTTTCTCAGTTCACACTGATTTGGGTAACACTAATCAAAATGTCCAAAGGATGCTATTGTAATACCTCCAGAGTAGAGTATAGAAAGTCAGCATCTTGTGATGTGAAAATGAATGTATGGCCACTTTAGATCTTCTATTTTTATAATCTAGACTATTTCCCAAGAAGTAGAAGAAAAAACGAATGTGAAAATGATAAGAGTTTCCACTTAAGAAAAAAAGAGTATAAAATTCATAATTTCAACTCATCTATCAGTGGCGAGCTTATAAAAATAATTGCTGACCTGGAAACCTATAGTCTTCCCAAACTGAATCAAGAAGAAGCAGAAAGTCTGAATAGACCAATAACAGCTAGTGAAATTGAAGCAGTAATCAAAAAACTCCCAGCACACAAAAGCCCTGGACCGGATGGCTTCACAAGTGAATTCTACAAAACATTTAGGAAAGAACTAACTCCTATCCTTCTCAGACTATTCCAAAAGATACAAGAAGAGGAAAGACTGCCAAACTCATTCTATGAAGCCAGTATAACCCTAATTCCAAAACCAGGTCAAGACACAACAAAGAAAGAAAACTACAGGCCAATATCGCTGATGAACATAGATGCTAAAATCCTCAACAAAATATTGGCAAACCGGATCCAGCAACACATTAGAAAGATCATACACCACGATCAAGTAGGATTCATCCCAGGGATGCAAGGATGGTTTAACATTCGTAAATCAATAAACATAATACACCACATAAACAAAATGAAAGACAAAAACCACATGATAATATCAATAGATGCAGAAAAAGCATTTGATAAAGTACAACACCCATTTATGATAAAAACTCTCAGCAAAATGGGAATAGAGGGAGCATACCTCAACATAATAAAGGCCATATATGAGAAACCTGAAGCCAACATCATACTCAATGGGCAAAAACTGAGAGCATTCCCCCTGAGATCAGGAACAAGACAAGGATGTCCGCTCTCCCCACTCCTATTCAACATAGTCTTGGAAGTTCTAGCCACCGCAATCAGACAAGAAAGAGAAATAAAAGGCATCCAAATTGGAAAAGAGGAAGTAAAACTGTCATTATTTGCAGATGACATGATAGTGTACATAGAAAACCCTATAGACTCCACAAAAAAACTACTCGACCTAATAAGTGAATTCGGCAAAATAGCAGGATACAAAGTCAATATTAAGAAATCAAAGGCATTTTTATACACCAACAATAAAAACTCAGAGATAGAAACTGAAAGAAAAATTCAATTTACCATAGCAACAAGAAAAATAAAATACCTAGGAATAAACTTAACCAAGGAGGTAAAAGACCTGTACTCAGAAAACTACATAACATTGAAGAAAGAAATTAAAGAAGATACAAATAAATGGAAGCATATACCATGCTCATGGATGGGAAGATTCAACATCATTAAAATGTCCATACTACCCAAAGCAATTTATAGATTCAATGCAATCCCTATTAAAATACCAGCAACATATTTCACAGACCTAGAACAAATACTTCAAAAATTTATATGGAACCAAAAAAGAGCCCGAATAGCCACAGCAATTTTGAGGAAGAAGAACACAGTAGGAGGAATCACAATACCTGATATCAAACTATACTACAAGGCCCCGGTAATCAAAACAGTCTGGTACTGGCATAAAAACAGACATATAGATCAATGGAACAGAATAGAGAGCCCAGAAATAAACCCAGGTTCATATGGTCAACTAATATTTGACAAAGGGGGAAAGAACATCAAATGGAGTGAAAAGAGCCTCTTCAACAAATGGTGTTGGGAGAACTGGACAGGGACATGCAAAAAAATGAAACTAGACCACCAACTTACACCATACACCAGAATAAACTCAAAATGGATCAAAGACTTAAATGTAAGCCGTGACACCATAAAAGTCCTAGAGGAAAAAATAGGCAGGAAAATTTCAGATATCCCACGTAGCAACATTTTCACTGATATATCTCCTAAGGCAAGGGAAATAAAGGAAAGAATAAACAAATGGGACTACATCAAACTAAAAAGTTTCTGCTCAGCTAAAGAAAACATCAGCAAGATGAAAAGGAAACCAACCATATGGGAAAATATATTTGCCAATGACATCTCAGACAAGGGATTGATCTCCAAAATATATAAAGAACTCATACGACTCAACACCAAGAAGACAGACAACCCAATTAAAAAATGGGCAAAGGACCTGAACAAACACTTCTCCAAAGAAGACATACAGAGGGCCCATAGACATATGAAAATATGCTCAACATCACTAGCCATCAGAGAGATGCAAATAAAAACCACAATGAGATACCACCTCACACCAGTCAGAATGGCCATAATCAACAAATCAACAAACAACTTGTGCTGGAGAGGATGCGGAGAAACGGGAACCCTGGTGCATTGCTGGTGGGAATGCAGACTGGTGCAGCCACTATGGAAAACAGTTTGGAATTTCCTCAAAAAACTAAAAATGGAACTGCCTTTTGAACCAGCAATTCCATTACTGGGATTATATCCGAAAAATCCTGAAACACCAATTCAAAAGAACCTATGCACTCCAATGTTCATAGCAGCACTATTTACAATAGCCAAGTGCTGGAAACAACCTAAATGCCCATCTGTAGATGAGTGGATCAAAAAACTGTGGTACATTTACACAATGGAGTTCTATGTAGCAGAAAGAAAGAAGGAACTTCTACCATTTGCAACAACATGGATGGAACTAGAGAGAATTATGCTTAGCGAAATAAGCCAGGCAACGAAAGAAAAATACGTTATGCTGTCACCTATTACAGGAAACTAATGAACAACACAAACAAATGAGCAAAATTGAACCAGAGGTATGTAAACAAGGAGTAGACTAACAGTAACAAGGGGGGAGGGGGGAGGGAGAAAAGGGGGTAAGAAGGGGAAGTGTAAAATCAAAGAACATGTATAAATGACCCACAGACATGGGCAACTGAGTGGGGACTGAATGTGGGGGAAGGGAGGGGCAGGATACAGGGAAGCAAGAGGGGAAAAAAAAAAAGTGAGACAACTGTAATGGAAAAACAAACAAAAAAATTTTTTTTTAGTGGGGGAAAATGAAAATATGAAGAATGGAAATGCCAGTTCAGTGAATATTAGGACAAAGATTTTCCTTCACGTTGTATATTTTTCTCCCTATTTGATCTCTCCAGAGTTTGGCATTCTAAACAAGTAAGTAATGACTTAAGTTTCTTTGCATAGACCTAATAAGACCAGTTGTTAATAGAGGTTCCTTTTTCTGAACAAGCCTTTGACTGGAATGTCAAGCCTAAAGGAGACATGCTTGGGCTCATGTTGTTACCAAAAAGCCCTAAGGAACTGGGAATGACTTTCAAAGGTAATAAAAGCCCGCGAAATAAAAGGCCTGCTGCCATGGTTGGTTGTGCGGTCCACAGCAATCTCTCCAGGGAAGGAACGAAGGTTGTTTTCCTGAAAGATGGCTAGAAGGGACCTTAAGGCACAATGGAAAACCAGAAAGACTTGGAAAGGACAGGTGTGTACAGGCAAGGATGAATGCCAGGTATGTGGCCCAGCTTTTGTGCACTGAAGAGCAGACTGAGGGCCACCCTAAATGTTCCTTGGGTAAGTTCCAGCAAAACAGAACTAAAGATCATAAGTGATCATTTGCTGCTCTTGTTATGCTTATGCAAATGAACAGGATAAATTAAAAATGGACTTAATGTAGTCCCTTTAAAGACAAGGAGAGTAATCTTAGGGAGAAAAATCAGTATTCAAGGAAAATCACAATGATCAGTGGCAGACTGTAAAGTAGGGCAGCTAACCGTCTTAAAAGTTTCTTCTCATTTAAAAAATGGTTTCACTTGAAAATTAAACCATATCTGTGATATCACCAAAGAGATTCAAGTTGCAGGCAAGTAGAATGTCAAGTGCCTTGCAACTGTATGTCTTCCCAATAAGACAGTCTTACAGATTTAGAGACTTTTTTGTTGGTTATGTTACATAAATTAACATGTGTTTTCTGTTTTCAAAGGGCATAAGCCTATGACCGCATTACCTGAGTGATTGTCTGTACACATAAGCCTCACTTAATCCTCTCTGCAGCACTGCCTCCGGAGACTCAACAGTTTGGCTGAACTAAATGGCTGAGTTGGTGAAGAATGGGGTGGTCTGTGGGCTTCACTTTAAAACTGAATTCTCTTTTCTATCCTAATGGCTTGGACAGAAAGGGCCCAGAGGTCTGAGAGGGGGGAAACATAAACTATTTCCCTCAGCCCAAACTAAATAAAATGGGCAAAAGGGTTTTGGACAGGAGAGATGTGCCTAGCACACCTTCCTCCAAAGAAGCCCTTTTTTTTTTTTTTTTTTTTTTTCTCCTAATGTGGAACATTGAAAAATTAATCCCTGCCTTTTGTCACCTAGTAGTTATGGATTGAATGATGCTTTTTAACCCTTTTTGCCAAATCTGTTGCCCCCAGAACACAACAAGGATGCCAGCCTGCTAAACCAAGCACGCCGTTGTCCGGAGACAGCCAACTGACCTGGAGTCTGCACAATCCTTCCCCAAGTGGGAAGGCCACCCTCCCCTCCACACCCCCACTGTTATTAGGGATTTCTGGACCCAAGGGTAGGTAGGACGACGACCATGTCCAGCTTGAAGCAGCTAGAGGAGCTTGAGACCTTCGCCCATTGTCCTTTACAAGATTACAAAGGGTCTTAATATCTGAGAGGGAGGGATAGTTATTTTTTACGAACCATGGGTATGGAGTTGGGGGGGGATGCTGGGGGAGGGGGGTGCTGGGTGGAGGGGAGTAAAGGGGAGAAAATTGGAACTACTGTAACAACATAATCAATAAAATATACTTTAAAAAAAATAATTGCTGAAAAAGAAACTTCTTTTATTTAGAAAATTCTTCAATTTTCTTTATCTTTGATGTTTTTTGTCTTATAAAAAGAGCAGGTTATTCTGTGAAGTGTTGGGGAGAGTTTCGTTATTTGCTGTGTTTTCCTTTAAGCCTCAGAATGGTTTCTTCAAACAAAAGCTTATCTGGGAGTCTATTTTCTTACCTGGAACTGCTATGCCCAGAACAGTGGAGTAGGAAAGAGGTTCAAGGTCCTTTATGCATTTCTCTTTGTGGGCTCTCAGGCAGCTCTGCAGATTTGTGCCCCAGGAGAGGCTACTTTTGACCACTAATTTGAACTATAAAACAACACCGCTTTGCTCTTAGAAGTAAATGCAAATATTGCCCCATCCTATCATCAACACTTTTATAAATAGCTCCACTAAAACACTGCAAGTTTATAAACTGTGGTCACCTCTCAGGAGTTTACAATATCTACCAAGGAAATGTTTGAATTTTAACATTTCCATTAAAATAATTGAGCTGTCACATTTTCATAGGGAACATCTGTTGGAGCAAAATTTAACATGGTCTTACCTGTAATTAAGGCCATGAAAGATTTATTTATTTATTTAGACTTGCATACAGGGTTCAGTGTGCCACACACACCAACCTTTATTTTAATATGAAAGAGAGTGAGCTATGCTTTGGTACCATGGAACCAAAGGTTACAGAGTCCAGGTAACATGAGGAATAAAGGACATATTTTTTCATGGAAAGAGGCAGATTACCTAGAGTTTTAAGGCAGAACAAAGACAGCTTTGAGACTTGCATGATGCAGTTACTAAAGGAAGTAGTAAATATTTAGAACTCAGCTATGTTCAAGAGAGGACAGCAGAAATGTCATTGAATTCCTTTAGGATTTTGATCTTCATATTACCCAATTCCATAGCAATTATTTTATGTTCAAACCAATTAGCGAGTAGGTGTTTGGGGCCATCCACAATTTGTGGTATACAGTGAAAAATGAAAATGTGAGTTCCCTTGTTTAAAAAGAGGGGAAAAGTCCTGCTAAAGATATAAAATATAAAGTTTTTTTCTTTCCTTTCTTAATATCTCTCTGACTTATGAGGAATTTTATTTCCTAGTCAATGTCATTCTAAGTAAAGAAAAAATTAAAAAATGTAAATTATTAACATCAATTTCGCTGTTCATCTTTATTTTGCCAATACCAGTTTTAATGAAAATTTAGAAGCATATTTTATAGCTCATACATGCACTACCCAAAACTAACTCAACTGTTTCTATATCACATTTTGATATGCACATATTCAACCAATAGCCTCTACCTTCAACTCACTGATACATAAGAAATGACAGAAAGGAAAAGGTATAATGGAATCTCCTATCTTTCCTCTTCCTTCTATCTGATCATTTTCAGCATAAGTGATTGGTTACCACAGGGAAGTAACATAAGAAAGGATGTGATGCTGTGCCTTTGACATCTCTGTTTTTGAGTATGAAAACAAAGTTATAAAAAATAAAGCGGTGTAGATGTGATAACTCCTGAGGTAGGTGGTTCTTTATCAACATGGAACAAATTCAGAACTTACAGGAAAGGATTGATGAATTTGATTCTCTCTATAAAGTATTTTCTAAAAGATGGAGAATGAGAAAGTTGGGAGGACATTAACTGAAATGTTAATAACCTCTGGAGAGTGATCTTAAGTCATTTTTACTGTCATTTGTATTTTCTGTATTTTTCTCAAGGAAAGGAATTCTTATGAGTAAACGAATTTTTAATTTTGATAAATTAAAAAGTGTTTATTATTTGGAATGCAAGAATTTGAAGCCATATTGAGTTATTATTTGACACTTCTTCGGCAGCCTATGAGTTAAGGTGGGGAAAAAGTTGTGAAATATGCTACATATAAAGGCCTGAATAAAGTAATATATGGACTTTTAATATGCTGGTGAGAAACTGGTGAAAGGGACTATCTCTGAACTTCAGAGCAGACTAGGAGACAAAGTAACGTAGAGAGACAGTTGACTGGAGGATTCAGGGAGTGGAGGAAATAGAGCCTGTGAAGACAAAGGACAATAGAGTTATGAGGATGGACCTGATGGCAGAACAGGGGAAACCCTGAACCTGGATTTCAGAAATTAAAAAATTCAGAGTGATGCTCAGGTATAGGGAATAAAAGTTTCTTGTAAGGAGTTGAAGTACGTTGAAGTAGGTAGGATGGAATTGTCCTGGGTGACAATTTTTACCAATATTTTCATAGAAAGAATTTTTTGAGAAAAAAAACTAAAAATGCTTTTAAAGGTGTAAAGTACTAAAACGCGATGTTTTATATAATATTTGTTAATACCAATGTGATAATTATCTTAAAAAGGTAATGATTTAAACTATTGCACAAAATCTGCATTTATGCAATTTGTACAATTTGCAAACTATTCTTTAATCTTGCCTTGTACTACATCCTCCCTAGTTTCTATTTCTTAAGTAGCACTTAACATTACTTCTGAACTCATTGTAATATTGCTTTCTTTGCAGAAACATCTGTGCAGTTTAAAAACAAAGTTATGCAATCTTGGCATGTGTTCAGTGTATTCTAAATTGATAAGTTTTAGTGTAATCAGCATTATCCCTTGTATTAGGTGACCTCTATGATTTATATTAGTTGAAATATAGTTCTATGATTTAATAAAGGACCTATTGAAATAAATCTGAATTGAATCATTGAATTTGCTTATACATCTACAGTAGAGAAGAGTATAAACGAATCTTACAAAAATTAACAACCTTTCTGTTGATGGCTCACCATGCCTGCCAACTCCTTATAAAACTCAATTTTTATATCCTAGGAATGTTTATCTTCTGATGCTGGCTTTCATTACATTTTATATGATTGCCTATTTACAATCCACTTTCAACTGTTATCCTCTGTTAAAGGTGAAAAGTCAGTCTTATTATCTGCTTTTGTGCATTTAAAGAAATTGAAGCTCAGCAAGGTTAACTGATTAGAATGATACACAAATTATAAATAATTATGTCCCTTGAGTTAAAAGGGCAATATAAGTTTATTTCACAGAACTGTGTTTTGAAAATGCTTTGCATGTAAATGTAAATATATTTTTCACTAACCCTGATGAATCAAGATGTTTAATGAATGGTTAGATGAAGACTAAGCCACAGAATTAGAGTTTACTCTTCATAAAATGAAGAGTAAAATTTTTATTAAAATTAAAAACATTGATTTTAGAGGGAGAGAGAAATGGCAATTTGTTGTTTCACTTATTTATGAATTTATTGGTTGATTCCTTTATGTGTCCTGACCTGGGATCAAACCTACAGTCTTTTCATATCTGGACAATGCTCTAACCAACAGAGCTACCTGGCCAGAGCTTAAATTCTAGTTCTTTTTTAAAATTTGTTTGTTTGTTTGTTTATTTATTTATTTATTTGTAGAGAGAGAGGAAAGGAGAAAGAGAGGAAGAGAAATATCACTGTGTGGTTGCCTCTCTCTCGTGCCCCCAACTGCAGACCTGACGTGCAACCTAGTCATGTGCCCTGACTGGGAATCAAACCAGTGACACTTGGCTCGCAGGCCGATGCTCAATCCACTGAGCCACAGCAGCCAGGGCCTAAATTCTAGTTCTATTATTAATAGCAAATTGTTTTTACTTAGAAATTTTCTCTTAAATTTAATGATAATTGAGACCATTTTTTGTGAACACTTGAAACAGGTAATTGGAACAAAATAAACAATGTTGTAAATTTCTATTCAAAGTTTTCTATTAAATTCCCCAAATAAACTTGAATCAAAAAAGATTTCCTATAGTTAGAAAATTTTCTCATACTTGAGGCTCTTTAAATGTCACACATAGGGTTCACAATATCGTTCTAAATTACTTTTGTTTGCAAATTATTTTCATTTGTAAATCTGAATTGCTAAAACAAACTGTGATGTTCACTATTATCGGCGAAATTATGCCCCTCCCCAAATTCATATGTTGAGATCCCAACCCCTAGTACCTTAGAATAGAACTGCATTTGAAGATAGGACCTTTAAAGAAGTAATTCAAGTAAAATGAGATCAGATGTGACTGTATTTGGAGATTAGACCTTCAAAGAGGTGATTCAGTTAGGCCAACAGGGAGGGTGGGGCCCTAATCCAGTGTGAGTGGTGTGTTTATAAGAAAGAAAAGAGACACTAGAGATTTTTGTGCACAGGAAAGGTGGGCATCTGTAATCCAAGGAGAAAGGCTTCGGGAGAAACAAAACCCGCCTACACTTTGATGTTGGACTTCCAGCCTTGAGAATTGCGAGAAATGAATCTCTGTTGTTAAAGCCACCCAGTCTATGGAGTTTTGTTGTGGCCGCCATAGCTGACCAACATATTCACTAACAAATGACTTTTGTTCCCCCTGAATATTCATAAAATTGAAATACCAGGTTCTGTAAATGAATCAGTGTTTTACTATATTACTGCTCTAAGGCAAATGGATGGTTGGATTTCCTGGACCCCTTGTTTATCAAGGTTCCGTGTTATTAGTTCTGGAGCATTTAATTGTTGGTGCAACAACCTCCAGAATTCCCTCTGCCCAAGTGACTGTGTGAACATGAGGTAGGGCTGCTCCCTGACTCACTCCATACTTTTATATATAAACTTTCATTCTGTGAAGCCATTGAGTTTGGGAAGGGAAAGGTCATTGTTTGCCACCACAAATTTATGCTTTAATTTATTCTTTCTGATACCACTGTGTGTTATATTAGTTAAAAGTGAATGACAGCTAACTAATACTTTCTTGCATTTAAAGGAGACATAAAATATTCAAGTATCAGCTTATGGACACATTCCAATACCTTGTTTATGCAAATTGTTGAAGCCACAGCTAATTTAATCATTTCTATTCATCTCTGTGGAACAAAGTTAAAAAGTATTTTATTTATATCAGCGGAAGAATATTTGGGTGATTAAAGGCCTAGAGCTGGCAAATGTGACTCTTCACTGTTTATAGAACAGCATTGGCAAGATTCCTAAACATCACCATTTATAAAATCATAAAATCCCCCTATTCAACATGAAACAAAGCCAAAGTTCATTTGCTCAGTTTTGCTGCTGTAATTGAAACCACTTAGGATTGTTTATTGTTTTAAGACCAGAAACAATAAAGATAGCATAAACAAGAAACTGACCCATTGTGATGCTATCAGATGAATCAAAGAAAAACAGCTAAGTTTTTACATACACAGTTGAGCTCATTCTCTTCCTGGTTGTGGTTAACATGCCAGCATGAAGCTTTATATTATCTTTTTTTGAAATTAGCGATGAGGTAAAGGGCAAGTCCACCGTGATTATAAAGAGCTCTTTCTCAGTATGTTCCTCGTCTCTTATTTTTTTAAATGTATACAACTAAAACATATATCTAATTAGGGAGAGAATAAAGCTAATATTTTTGTATAGCCAGTCATTCTGTACTTTATGAAGAAAGGACAAAATGTTTTTCCCTTTATTAAAAAATTTTGGTTAAGGAATTTGAGTGTACCCTACATAAAGACTATAAATATGAAGCAAACACAACAAAGATCAAAAGTTAAAGTGAACTGATTCCCCAATGTTCAAACTATTAAGAGGCAATAGCAAACTGGAACAGGGCTCATAAATTGAGAAGGCAATAGGGGCAACTGAGTGGTTATTGTCTTTCAAAGAAGATATTGGGCAGCTCTGTTGGTTTTGTTCTCAATATTTGGGTTGTTAGATTTTCAGATCAGAGAAGGAAAACTCTGACTCCAAAAAACCTCCGCTGCCTTGCGGCATACCTCTTCAGGGGAAAGGCTAAGGGAGTAAACCCCGACAGAAAATCCGGAGCTGGAGTCCCTAAGGCGGTTTGACGTTGTAGTCAACACCGGCAACTCCTGCGGCGCACCTGAAGCCAAGCTGTATTGACTCCGTCTTTCCCTTGGACCCTTCAGCTGCGAAGAGAGGGGGGGTCTGCTGCATGGGCAACAGCAGACCCTCCATATCACCCTGCCCAGGCTTTGTAGCTTCAGCTTCACTGGAGAGGACACTCCAGCGTCATCACAAGATGTCGTTGCAACACGGGAGGAGACAGATACCGTGTCACTCCCGAGTTGGACTGCACAGCCATTCTTGGCGGTGCAGATAGACTCTTAAGAAGCTACACCATCGTCTCTGGAGACGGATGGCTGCCGACGATGGAGATTTTCAGACTCAACTCTCTTGATATATGTTAATGAGACTCAGATGAGAAAAATAGGATGGTGGAAGAGAACATTGTTTTAGGGTCACAACCTCTAAAAGGTTACAGAAGGTACCCACTTCCATCCAGATGCCTCTGAATCTGCTACTTGGATAGAGCCATCAGCCAAATTCATGGAGAGACAACATTAAACAGGTGTGAGGACATGTATAGTTAGATTCAGGAGAGAGGAGACCAGGGGTTCCATCAACTATGATTCAAATGGGGAGGTAGCCAGCTGTCCAGGGTCCTGACCAGAGTAGCCACACAATGTTAGACCACCAACGAAGGCCCGAGGGACAGTGAGTGACTCATGCTCCCTTTCCATCTGGACACTCCATTTCTTTGTTTTATTTCTTTTTTGTGTTTAAAGAGTAAAGTTGGGGAAATTACTGAAAGCCTGTAATTTAGGGACTGGGTTTATCTGAAAGAGATTGTTTTATAACAGAAGAAAGTAAGATAATTGTTTGCCTTATTATTATTATATAATTTCCTCCTGATACATAGTGAAAGGTGGGTTCTTGGGTGACAAGTTCAAATCCATTATATAAATGAAAGAAGCAACAAACTTTTGCACGTGTGGAGTTGTACTGTGTACATTATTGATCCTTCTACAAATATTTATTGATATTTGCTGTAAGTAAGGTGTTAGTCTAGTCATTTTTTTCATTTTTAAGAAACTTTTATTAACTTTTTAAGTATACAATTTATTATGGTTGTAGATTGCTCTTTTTATGGCTCTAATTTTTGTTAGATTTAATTTAAGATTAAAAGGTTAATTTGCCATCTCTCTTTGGGAATATGTTCTATTTATAGTAAATTTATCAGTGTCGTATGTTTTCAATTATTGTTTCATCTTCATTACGAGGTTCCAGTGCAGGACACCTATTTATCTGACACCTTCATCCCCACTCTCAAATATATCACACTGAATTCAATGCTTTCAGTATCACAGGTACTCCATGAAGATTTGATGAATGAATGAATAAATACATAATTTTTTAGACTATGTTCAAACTAAAAACTGATGGCCAATGAACAAGTATAAACGACCCACAGACATGGATAACAGGGTGGGGATTGACTGTGAGAATAGGTGGGTGGGGCAGGGATGAGCAATGAGGGAAAGTTGGGGCAACTGTAATTAACAACAATAAAATAGAATAATATATATTAAAAAATGATTGCAAATACTGTATAACCCAGAACGTACTCTACAAGTCAGAGTAATTCAGTTAAAAAATAAGTACCTTTTACCTATTGATAAATGTTAATTATAGAAAATCAGAAAGTGGAGGTGTTCACTACCGGGCAAGAAAAATATATATGTGTCAAATTTTTGTTATCACTTAACTTTCACTTATTCTTCTTATGGTAATAAGATATACACACAACGTTAACTTATAATAGCTAAAACATAGCTGTCCCTGGGAATACTTGTATTGTAAAAAGCAGTTTTAGCAGTAAAAATATCTCCAAAAGCCTGTGAAATGACAGAGAATAGCAGCTGGGTTTGTATTTCAAGTTGAGATTAAATAGTAAGAGAAGATGGCAAGTGTACTGAATTGTATGTCACACCTAAGAAAAAATCATTCAAATATACTTTCTCTTCACTCTGATTTGACTTTTGTTTTTTCCATAAATCTACTCATATTGTGACTAAAGGAAATAATAATTCAATTCTAATGTGAAAGGCCAGCTATTACGTGGATTCCAGGTGGTACAGTGGGTAAGACATAGTCTCTAGGCCCAGAAGCCCTGAATTCCAATCCTAGTTTGGCTGCTTACCCCGGCAAATTACTGAACTTTCCCACGCTCCTCAGCAAACTTCCTCAAATACAAGGCTCAGCCACGCAGGGTGGTTGTAAGGAACAAATGAGCTAATAAATGTTAACAGTTCAGAATAGTGGTGCCACAGGTTTAATGGCTATTGGGACACCTAATTACTTCAGATTTGGAAACAGTCTCGGAGGAGAAAGACTCAGAGAAGAGAAATTGAAATAATTTACAAAATAGAAGAATTAATCTTATGATGGGAAATAAAGGGTATAAAATTTGTATTGTTTGGCAAAAGAACAAGGAGAGGAACACATAACCACCTATTGGTCTTAAAAAGATTCAAGTAGCAAAGAGAATGATTCAACATGGTAAGAAGGAGCACAACTATAATTAATAAAACTAAGTCTAGAAAGAAAAACATGTTGACTAAACATCAGGAAAGCGAAAAAGAGTTACGTCTTCAAAAATGAGACCTATGTGATTGTGGGAAGCCTCCCAAGAAAGGGGAGTGAAGTCTTTCTTGTGAAAGCATTTCTCACATTGTGCATAAGATCTTGTAAAAGGTCACTGTCCTGTTCATTTTGGAAGACAAACTAGAGCAGCTTTCAGTATGCTGAATAGAAACCCAGTCTTCTGTCTCTCTCCTGTGTCAGAGAGAAAACAGTTTATCAGCAGGAGTTTCAGACTTTTGTGTTACTATTGTTTTATATCTGGAAGACCCAAATGCTCAGTCCATGACAGGAATAGATATGCTTACATAAAGTAAAAAATGAAATTGAAAATGCATCTTCTTTCTAGACAATGCTATAGTAACTCCAATCTCATAGGCCACAAGAAACCTGGATCATCATCTTTGTTCCTGAGTGCTGCTGTGGGTTTCATCTCCCTGGGCTGGCTGGCCTCTCGACCTGCCGTTGCACAGATAGGACATTTTCTGGCCTAAGTTCGAGTTAAACATATACAATGGGAGAGATCAAGCATTCTTCTTGGATACTTACTATTCTGTTATATCGTTAGAAAAGGTGAAGCTAAATTTCCATGCCACACAAGAAAATTTAATAAGCAAAACCAGACCCAAGTCAATATATATGAGTTGTAGAGAATGAGAACAAAGGGAAACATATTTCCAATATACAATGCATCCAGTAAAAAACAAACTACATAGCAAAGAGAAAACCAAAATGAAAATGAAATAGAGTGCATTATACTTGCTATAATAATTTTTAAAGGCGATTTGATTACCTCTTTGGAAGTAGCCTTAAAGAGCTGCCTCGGATACTCAGGGAGAAAAATATTTTAGATTTGTTTGCTTTTATTCCTAGAGTTGACAATGCAGAGAGTCTAACAAAGTCAATGTCAGCCAATGGTCAGTTTGGAACCATGAAAGCTTATTAATCTTCAGATGGTTTAGTTTAGTGCAGTTTAATAGTAACAGTTATTATTAAAAACACAGAACGCTCTTTAATTTTCAGGTGATTTCATATATGTTTTTTCATTAGATTTATTTTGATTTATTATATTAAGAGATTGATCAGAAAGGAAGGTTCAATCCATGATTAAGAAATATATAGACTATTATGCTTCTGTCTGGTTTTAATATACAAATATTTCTATGTTCAGAAAAATCACACAAATTTCCAAAGAAGAATAATATTAGCAATTTAATGAGTCATGTTCCTTTTAGTGCTTGAGTTCCCAAAGGTAATTCAGTGTTTTAGCCACTTGAAATTGGATGTCAAGAAATACTATTATATATTTATAAATCTTGACTTCACACTGTAAGTCAGAGTTCTCAAATATTTATGCATGCTAAAATCTGATCAGAACCAAAGCCTTAATTATACATTATAATTAATTAATTAAAACAATCCAATGTCTACAAAAATAAAATTATTTTTATGAAATTTATTTTAGTTATGCCATGGCTTTCTGCATGAAAACAAAAACAAAAACTCAATCTGAAATGACTGAATCTAATCTAGGTGGAGTTGTACATGGTAATTAAAAATAAACTATTAGTTTTAATAATGTTAGTAATATTGAAGATAATATATTAGTTCATCCATATAGTTGTTTGAAGATGATAATATGCACTTTATGCAGAATTTTAGGCAATAAAGATTCTAGTTGGTCTTCGCCCCACAGTTATTTCGTGTTTGGCTTATAATTATGTTACACATAGAAGATACAGATAGTAAAAGGTGATTTTTATAGCAGTAGTACACTCTTGCTGGAGTTAACCAATTAATTTTACCTCTAAAATGAAGGGATCCCCGGGCACTAAAATTTTTTGTTTAAACACAGGGCTTCATTGAAATAGCTTCTTCAAATAATGTCAAACGGGAATAATTTTGTTCTTTTTTTCTTAAGCACTCCTGTGTTAGTAATCCCTCCTAAGACTAGCCACTTACAGGGCAGATCTTGTCTCACTCTGTGGTAATTGAGGGCAGCGAAAGGTGTGAGGACAGTTTCAAGTAGGGAGCCACTGACTCATGTGATCTGCCCTGTGGCAGCTGTCAGAGAAGCTTTACAGGAGAGTGACGTTTGGTCTGTGTCTTGAGAGAAGAGGAAAACTTAGTTCTGCAGGAGGACAGAGGATGTGGGAAAAACCAGAACGTTTTGGGTCTTGTATTGTCAAATAAGTAAGTTCACGAGCTCTAGGGACAGATGGTGGAGCCACAGTGTGTAGATTTGTGCAGGCTTTTGGGTCAGTGGGTCATCGCAGAGGAACAGTCCATTGGAATTTGGAATCTAATTTAAAGTAATATATGTGTGTATTGCATAGAATTTACACATATGGCAGTCTAAAATAGGAAACCCTGCACACTAAAATTTTATATATATACTGTTTGTATATAGGTATTAAACTGGGCACTGGAAACACAGGAAAATAAACCAGCATTACCCTCAAGAATGTTGCAGTCTACTAGCAACACACTGCCCCCTGCCCACATCAGGCCTCTCTGTGTGTCCTGACAGTATAGATGAGATCATTTGCAGAAGAAAAGCAATAGGAGCTGGTAAAAAAACTGTCCCAACTGGGGAGAAATCAAAGAGCAAACATTTTATTTTCATGGCTGACCAGCAGGCATCAAATGTTTCATGTTAACTTTTCATGTGAATAAGAGTTCATTACAGTTATGTATCTAATCGATATCAAGAAATTCCTTTAAGTCTGACTTGCGTCCATGTGTGTTTTTTTAAACAATTTTATTTATTTATTTATTTATTTATTTATTTATTTATTTATTTTTAGAGAGAGGGGAAGGAGAAAGAGAGGGAGAGAAACATCACTGTGGTTGCCTCTCACGCGCCCCCAACTGGGGACCTGATGTGCAACTTAGTCACGTGCCCTGACTAGGAATCGAACCAGCACATTCATGTGTTTTTAATTCTTTTCCTGGAGCAGCTGTACTCAGACCAACACAATGTGGTAGAAGGGCAGTGTACTAGGGTCTGATTCTAATTCTGTTATTTTCTAGACGTCTGCATATAAGGTCACTTAGTTTCATTTCCCCATTGGTAAAGCAACATCCCTATTTTCTTCGGCCTTTTAGAGTTGTGAGGATACAATGATTGATGGAATGAACTATGTAAGCTGCAAAAACACCCCTCTCTAGATATAACAAATTATGGTGCAGCTCAGAGAAACAGCATTTGCTGCAAAAAGAGACAGTTAACCACAGTTATAACCTTCATTGAGATGAATAGGCATTTAAAAACCAGGTCTAACAGTGACTTCTATAATTCCATCGGTCATTGAGAAAACAGCTTGCGCTATCTGAATACAAAAATATCCAGATTATAAAAAAATATTATGTTTTAATAAGTTATCTCCAAGTATGTAGATAACATTTTGAAGGCCCTCTATTTTATTAACCTTCTCAGTAGATAAAGAATTGAGCATTACATTCTTGTATGAGGAATTCTACTTTATCAACATCTGACATGACTTTAGAAAATGCTGATAGTTCTGAAATAGTTTGTTGCTCAGTATGTCTCCTATCACTGAAAGCATTAGAGACCCTTATCAAATAAGAATTGATTAAGCTTAGGGCTTTCCAGAAAGACTATTAATGCAGATTAATGAGTTTCTGAGAGATCAGAGTTTAGGAGTTTTGATATAAAACATGTACCAAAATTACTAGAGTGCCATGTTAGGGAAGAACAAAGAAAAAGTGACATTCAAAACTTTCTGTCTGA
Source organism: Furipterus horrens (assembly GCF_987537825.1). Taxonomy (NCBI): domain Eukaryota; kingdom Metazoa; phylum Chordata; class Mammalia; order Chiroptera; family Furipteridae; genus Furipterus; species Furipterus horrens. The sequence goes on from NW_028327171.1 coordinate 19,059,552, forward strand.
TCATCCAGTCTTTATTTAGTGTGCAGCTAGCTATTGGTATGCATACTTTAAACAATGGTGATGTTCAAGTATTATGAATATTGTTTTAAAAACTAATTTTCTAGTGAGTATAGACATATAATTTTATCCTTCACATCAAAAACTTTGGTTATCTTCAAATACATTAAACTTTACATATTGAGGATTATTAATATTTGCACTGGACTAAGACACCAATTCTTCTAAATACCAGAGTTCAATTTGTTTCTACACCTGCCTTTTATTGCATGTTTTGGGGGAAGAAGTTATCAACTATTCAAATAGTATATAGGTTAAGATTTCCCAGCTAATACTCTACTTAAAACTTTAAAATTGGATTAACAAATTCCCCGGATAATAGCGATTTTTAATATTGAATTTTAAAAAATATATTGGTTACTTTAGGAAACAATCAATAATTCTTATAATATTAAGCAAACATATCCATGAATATAAACTATATTTCCATGAATTCAGGTTTTCTTTTAGAGCATGTAAGAGAATTTAACATTGTCCCCGTTAAGTTCTTATACATATCTTGTTAACTTAACCCCCCAATACTTCATAATCTGCATTGCTGTTGTAAATGGCATCTTTTTAAAAATTATATTTTCTCCTGGGCCATTTTGCTGGTGTAGAACAGGGTTTCTTAACAGCCTTATTATTTATATTTTGGGCTGGGTAATTCTTTGTTGTGGGAGGCTGTCTTGGGTGTTGCAGGATGTTTATCAGCATCTCTGGCCTCTACCCACTAGATGCCACTAGAACCTTCCCCTAACACCCCCAATTTGACAACCGAAATATCTCTATATATTCCCAAATGTCTGCAGGCAGGCAAAATCACTCCCGTTTGTGAACCACTGGTGTTGAGGAATGTTTGTTATTTTTATTATTTTGCATATTAATCTCATGTTTAACAAGCTTGATGAATACTCCTAATAGTTCTAATGGTTTGAAGATTCTCTTGGTTGTTTAATGTTAGAATTAGCTATGAATTATATATAAAATGTTTTTATGTCTTCCTTTCCAATAGAATTTTTAAGTTTTATATTGCCTTAACAAGGATTTCATGTTCTCTCTAGAACTATAGTGGTATTGCTGAACATCCTTGTCTAATTACTGACTTCAAAGGGAATTACCTGAGGTTTCTCCATTGAGCATGACATTTGCTGCACTTTATGATAATCTTTATGAAAGTAGGAAAGTTGTCTACTTTCAGTTTTCTAAGTTTTTTCCTCATAATCAGTATGAGGAATGTTACATAATCTTTTTTGCATTTTTTTCCAGAATATTGTGTATTTTTCTCCTTTATTTCATTCCTATGGTAAATTAAATAGCATATATGGGATTAGATCATCCTTGCATTATTGGTAAGATTTCTGAGTATCATTGTATCTCTTTATGTACTGTAGTCCCTCTATATCGCGGTTCACTTATCGCGGCCTCACTGTATCACGGGATTTTAAAAAATATTATATTTAATTAGTTATTGCGGATTTTTTGCTATATTGCTGGATTTTGTGGTACTGTATATGTATGTATGTTGTTAAAGTTACGTAGGTTTAAGAGTGTAGAATATGTTTAAGAACATAAGTAGTGTTTATAAAAGTGTGGAAAAGGTTAATAAGGGAATGGGAAAGGTTAATAAGGGACTGGGAACGGTTTATAAGTGTGTGGGAAAGGTTTATAAAGACTTAAAAAATATATAAATAATAAAATAAGTGTAAGGTTCCTACTTCGTGGATTTTCACCTATCGCGTGGGATCTAGAATGTAATACCCATGATAAGTGAGAGAATACTGTATAGCTATATCTTTAAATATTAAATTTTGTGGATTTGAATTAACTTTTGTATTATGTCCTATTCCATATTTAGTTGAAACATTAACATTATATGCACTTCACAAATGAGGTGACAAATTTATTTTTCTACATTCTTGGAAAAGTTTGCTAAATAGGAATTAATTCTCTTCTCCATTTGTTTTGCCTTTAATGGTTTTTTGTCTTTCTTGGTACTCATACTCCTCAGATATTTTTCTGTCACGCCTTCCTTTAAAGTTTTCTTTGAACTACCCACCACATTCTCTAGAGAATATCTGGGTAGGGAGAGGTGGATAGCCAGACTATAGTTTGTTCTCTTTCAGGTAATCTTAGAGTGTTTGGGGCGTGTGTAGGGCCAAGAGCCTACAGTATAACGAACTGGGCTTAGCTAGTCCTCATTCATCCATTTAAGCACCTCTGAGGTTGAAAGCATGGTGGGGTTAAGCGCTGAGCCAACCATGTCAGATCTACTGAACTTTTCCTTAGTGATCACTCTTTGAGGTTCACGGCATAAGGATCTGTCCTTTTCAGTATCTCATTTTATAAACATTTTACTAGTTTTGGTTTACTTCCTCAAGTGACAGGCAGGGAGATTCTAGAATTCTGATTCATTTCATAATTTGCTCAAAAGACTATTCGTTTATTTGTATTATTGTGGGGAAGGACAATTATCAGATATATATATATATATTTTAAAGTGCCTGTAGGTACTAAAGTGGTTTTTCCTTATCTAGGACTATATCAGGGTCATGTTCAGACCCAGCTTCTCAGTTCCTCTTAATGCCTAAAAGTGATCATCTTTCCCATAGCTATGATTTCCTGTTCTCCTGCCATTCCTGCCATCCCTGCCTGGCACCCAGAGGCAGATTTAATGGTGGGTGCACTGGGCGTGAGCCCTGGGCCCGACTTCTGAATGGCCCCACAAAACCATGCATTTTTATTTTCCCTGTCTCTCCCTTTTATCTAAGGGGCCCAATATTTTCTTCTGCATCCGGAGCCTCAACTGACATTAATCCGCCTCTGCTGGCACCCTATCCCTGTCATCTCTGCTGAGATATGGGGCTAACTAGAATCCTTCACTATCAAAGGAGACTTTCATTCTACTTTCCATCACCATAAGTCTCTAAAGGTCCTTCAGGCAGAATACCTAACTCTCTACCCTCCCCATGAAAGAATCAGGTGCTATGTTGTAGCCACTCTTGGTGGCATGAGCTAACAGAAATGTCAGCACTAAATTCATGGATTCTGTCAAATATTTAAATGCATATTTAGATAGATCCAAGTGAAGACTTTGAACTGAGAGTTCCAGGGCAAGATGCCCTCGCCTGGGGGGAAATGCCTGACTTCCCATTTTTCTCCAGCGTTAAGGGTAGGTGCTGAGTATACGCCGTAGTTTATATGCGCTGGTTGTTTGGGCACATGTTTTTACGTATTTTCTATTGACATGAATGAATACTGTCTGGGATTCCTTTGGCACCAAAAAGAGTGGCTAAAGGAGGAAAAACCCTTGGTTCTGGTGGAAATCTAAAGTTTTATGATTGCTCATTTTCTTCATCACATTAACCTCAGTCTTGCCTCTAACTCCTTGCTCATGTTTCTTTCTTCCCTAGTGTGATTGGAAGATGTGTATTCTTTTTCTCCTTCTCCAATCATACACAGTGTCTAGATCTGTTTTACCTAATCCATTAAACCTTCCCTGGTTATTTCTGGCCAAATTAATCTCTCTCCTCTCTCAATTTCTTAAAAGAATTTGAGTTCATGCCCTAAATTTTAGAGTTAATGTTATCTCCTTAAACTTAGTCATGTAATTACTTTTATTTTGATCAGTCTTGCCTTCTCAAGTAAAATGTTGATGGTTGCCAGAGGCAGAGCATGGGGGGTGGGCTGAGTGAAAGGGTCAAAAAGCATAAATTTCCAGGTACAAAATAAATAAGTCACAGAGATGTAGTATGTAGCATGGTAACTATAGTTAATAATAATGTATGACATATTTGAAGGTTGCTAAGAGTAAATCTTAAAAGTTCTCATCAAAAGAGAGAAATCATTGCAACTAGGGAAACAGATGTTAACTGGACTTATTGTTGTGATCATTTTGCAATGCATACAATTATTGAATCATTAGGCTCTTCACCTAAAATGAACATAATGTTTTATGTCAATTATAACTCAATTAAAAAAAATAAAAGAATTAAAAAAAGATTGGTCCCTGAATATAGACTTTACTTAGATTTTTTTAAAGCTCCCAGAACACTTAATAAACGTAAATACAAAATAGGTACTAAATAGTCAGTGTCAGACAGTGCTAATAAATGGATAATTAGTTAAAAGATGGCACTCATTTTCTTGACATTTTCCAAAAAAAACAAATTTGGAGAGAAACCTCTTATATCAAGCAGTTTTTCAATTCAAGAGCCTCTAAAAATGTTTGTTTTGTTTTTGCTTTTAAAGTTTTATTTATCTATTTGAATAGGTTAAAGGAAATAGCGCTGGTTCAATACAAAGCCCAAAGTCTAAGCAAAAGTTTTAGAAATCCATCTTGTTGGGTTCTGACCTATAGAGAAATAGGGTTAAAAGTATGGAGGTGGGCAAATAAATTCCTCCTTCCTCTTCCTTACACTTCATTCTGCAGAATATTTTTATGAAGCAATGGCAGTACTGGTGGCGGCTTTGGTGAGGAGTGTTCCTCTCCCCAAAGCTGTGTTACATGCCTATAAAATCTACGTAAATACAACAATCTAGTTAGAGAAAAGTTGCTTCAAAAACAGCTTTTTTCCCACCCTCCAGCTACCTTTCCCACCCCAATATCTCCTATATTTAAGTTCTGGAGCTGCCACCATTTAGAACATAGTGTGATGAAATATGATGGTCCCTAAATTAGTTGTGGAGTTTATTAAGTTTCATTAACGCTGAAGCAGGAACAGTTACAGAATTTAAGGAAAGCATGGTTTCTTCTGTAGAACACTTGAGATACATAATGCCACAAGTCTCAATGTCATTTAAAGTGTTTAAGAAATTTCTAGACATTAACGATTTCCTCTGGTCACTGGAAATCATTACATCATTGGGTAGCAGCTGAATTTTGCAGGATGAGCAATGTATGTAGTTGGTCACTGGCTCTTTTCCTACCTTACTGGTTACATGATCACCCCTTTTACTTGCTAAATATTTATTATAATATATGTATTAACTCCTGATTCCTCTAGTCTATGTCTTCCGGTCTCTCATTTCCTCAGGTGGTTAAATCATACTTCTTCCTAAATCCCTCCAGGTTTCCTGTGAATAGGAGAAGAGAGAAAGGAATAAGTTCAAAGTAAAATGGACAATTACTTCTATTCAATTAACGATAGTAGGAAAAGAGAGGAGAGAACACTTGAGCACTCTTCTCATTGTAAGACTGAGAAAAGAGAAGAGACTGCATCTTTAATGCACTCCGTTTGTGTCCTTCACAACCATCAGATGATATGAAACAGTGTCTGTTTTGAAAGAATTTACTCTCTCAAGACCAGGAAAGGTACATAAAGACCCATAGTCTAGTAAAGTACAGAATGGGAACAGGTGTAAATTTCTTTCATTTAATTGGATTTATAGGCTCTGAGGGAGAGTAGAAAAGTAATTTGAAGGAAATCAACTTGAGAAGATATCAGTTTCATAGTTAGGGAAATTTACCATGTCAGATACAAAATAAATAAAAGAAATATACCCTGAGAAATACTATCTGGTATCAGTAACACCAGTTATGCATCATAGCATTCAAGAGGAACAAAAATATCCACTGAATTCATGAAACTTTCTTTTTGAGATTCTGTTCTTTAAATCTGTGAAGTTATGGTTCAGATGGGATTTGTAATAGCATAAAGTGTGCACCACACAAGAAAGCATCTACTTAGGGTGATAGATTATAATGTTGAACTTGAAGATTATGGATTCTGCAATTCTATATCCTGCAATTCTATAACCAGCCCCTGGCTGGTTTGGCTCAGTGGATTGAGCGTCGGCCTGCGAGCTAAGTGTCGCTGGTTCAATCTTCCAGTCAGGGCACATCAGAGAAGGAAAACTCTGACTCCAAAAAACCTCCGCTGCCTTGCGGCATACCTCTTCAGGGGAAAGGCTAGGGGAGTAAACCCCGACAGAAAATCCGGAGCCGGAGTCCCTAAGGCGGTTTGACGTTGTAGTCAACACCGGCAACTCCTGCGGCGCACCTGAAGCCAAGCTGTATTGACTCCGTCTTTCCCTTGGACCCTTCAGCTGCGAAGAGGGGGGGTCTGCTGCATGGGCAACAGCAGACCCTCCATATCACCCTGTCCAGGCTCTGTAGCTTCAGCTTCACTGGAGAGGACACTCCAGCGTCATCGCAAGATGTCGATTCAACACGGGAGGAGACAGATACCGTGTCACTCCCGAATCGAACTGCACAGCCATTCTCGGCGGTGCAGATAGACTCTTAAGAAGCTACACCATCGTCTCTCGAGACGGATGGCTGCCGACGATATCCAATATCTCTCTCTTATAGATGTGTTTGTGTCTTAAAATGGCACATGTAGAGATTATGACTTGGAGTGTCACTCTTTATGATTAAATTTCTCTCTGCCTTTCAGCAGGCTGTCTAATTGTTAATGCTCTTTAATTTATGAAATCTAAATGCATCTTATATACAAATCTTATAAACTTAATGATGAAATGGTTCTTGCACTACTATTGAGGTTTGGGTTGAGAATTGTTCATTCATTACCATGGGATCACTAAAAATTATGAAGAAGGGTAAGAATTGAATCCCACCCTCTAAGTGTATTAGTATCTAACACCTTTATTGGGCCATTTTTAGGATTTAACTTAAAACAATTTTGATTCTAGGTGATAATGAAGCATATTTCCCCAATTCATTCTTTTGGTATTTTAATTTTAAAAGGTAGATTTTCAAATGAAAATACTTGATATAAAGTTTAATTATAGTTTCTAAAGAATGTTTGAAATAATAGATATGTCATAAAAAGAAGTGGAAATAAGTGTTTATAATGCCAATTTAAGAGATTGTCAAAAGTATAGTGACAATATTTAATCCATCACTGGCTAGAAATGAATTAAATCTAGTTTTAAAGAAAATTGAAACTATCATCTTTAAGATTTTAAGTGCACCTTATTTAATAATTTTATTTTTGAAATGAATAGTACTTCCTACATTCCATGTTGAAGTACATTGGACATTATTTAACTTCTTGATGTCTTATAATTATTGCTATGATCTTAAATTATATTCATGCTCTAATGCAGAGATGTTCTTCTGGAAGACTCTGATCCTGTTTAAATAGCCAGGTCCCTGAGCTTACTGTCTTGTCTGTTCTTTGTCATTTTTGTCTCTCCTTTGCTGTCATTCATTCTTAAATGTTACTTCTTACTACTATAATGTACCTTTTTTTACTCTCCATTCTTTCCAAAACATCATTTCCAAACTTCTATAGACCAGAAATGCCAAAACTAATGAAATTAGTTGAATATGATCTACTATTACAAAAATTTTAGATCTAAAATTCAAAACGAGAAGGGTGAACTAATAAGGAGCACACCATGGTGACATGGATTCTTATACTTAGAAATAAAGAAGACTGTGCTGCACAGAAGTGGTGATGGAATCCATAAGGGGGGAAACACTCTTTCACAAATAACATGCTAAGTCACCTGCACCAGGGGCAGCATACAACTACCAAAAATGCAAAATAGTTGGTATTTGAGACACATTGCCATTATACTCAAGTTACTTACTCTCTGCAACTTGAGTTGTATAGTTTCTTGTTTATCCCTTTTAGAAACTAAAAAGATAACTAGTTCCTGTCCTGTGTAAGTAGCCCAGGTCCTCTTCAAATCTAAATACAGAAGAAGTAATGAGGAGGAGCTAGGATGAATTTATCATGCATTCCTCAACAACGATATGATGAGTCTGCTCAGGGTGAGGCACCATGCTAAGCATTAGGAATATTGCAGTGAATGAGTCAGACTCACTTCCTGCCCTCCTGAAACTTAGGCCCTTCCTGGCACTTTGAACAATGTTTAAAAATGTTAACATTAGTGGGAGCTAAGTGAAGAATACATGGAAACTGTGTACTATTTTTGAAATTTTTATGGAAGTCTAAAGTTTGTTCAGAAGAAAAAATTAAAAAGTATAATGACATTTATGACATTACAAGTTCAGGATGTAAAGGAACATTTGCTGAATGAAGAAGATCTGGTGGCCTCGGAGAGAAGGGGGTTAATTACATCCAGGCGGAGGAGGAACTAGAGTGTGGAGGAGATCTGTGGTTGGAGACAGCACCAGTGTGTGGGTGGAGGTGAATTATATTAGTGTGACTGGAGCACTGGGAGTGAGAGGTAAATGGATACCAGTCCACTTGGCTACCCCTATTTTGGATCACTCCTTTGATGACAAGGGTGCTGGCGACAAGGTTTTTGGATACACCAGACCTGCTAATTCTTAAAAAAAAAGAAAAAGATTTTTAAAATTTATTTTTAAAGAGAGAGGAAGGGAAGAAGAAAGAGAAGGAGAGAAACATTGATGTGAGAGTGAAATATTTATCCATTGCTTCTTGTATGCGCCCCAGCAGGGGACTGAACCTGCAACCCAGGCATGTGCTCTGACTGGGAATTGAACTGGTGACCTTGATGTTCAACAAACTGAGCCACATGGGTGAGGGTGAGCTGTCAGTTCTTAACATGTAATTTTGGTCTGGTTCTTTTTCCCTTTCACAATATTGAGTTATTGATGTGGAAAGACATTGGGAGTTTTGAGATTGGGGAAGGTATTCCATGTGGTAGGAAAGAGCAGAAGTGATTTAGAGTTTGAAAGAATGTTGGCTTCTATTTTGACTAATGGACAGTGTTGGTGCGATAGAACAGAGTTTAGAAATATAAATGAGGCCAAGGGTAGAAAACTTTTTTTAAAAAAAGATTTTATTTATTTTTAGAGAGAAGGGATGGGAGAGAGAAAGAGAGAGAGAAGAACATCAATGTGTGGGTGCCTCTTGCATACCCAACTGGGGACTTGGCCCACAACCCAGGCATGTGCCCTGACTAGGAATCAAACCAGGCACCCTTTGGTTCGCAGGCTGGTGCTCAATCCACTGAGCCATACCAGCCAGTGCTGGAAAACTTTTAAAGTTAGGTTGAGAAATTCAGGTGAGAATAGGAGCTATAGAAAGCTTTGTGCAAAAGGCAACATCCTGGTCTGAACTCTGAGCTTAGAAGATGTAAGTAGTGAGACCATGAATAGCAAACCTGGGTGTGGTAAGGCTATGGGGAGACATATTACAGAAGCCCAGGCAAGAAGCAAGTAGGATCCGAAGTCTTGTGAAGGTGTGGGAATAGACATGGGGCAAGGATGCTGGAGATAAAAGAAAGCAACTAATTGAATATGGAAAGTGAAGAAGGAAGAGGAAAGGAAATCATAATTGGAGGTTTTGAGACTGTGCTATCTGAAAAAAATAGAGATTAGCCAAAGAACATATATGCATATATGCAGAGCCCATGGACACAGACAACAGTGTGGTGAAGGCCGGGCTGGGGCAGGGACTGGGTGGAAGGGGGCAAAGGGAGGGAAAGTGGAGGACATCTGTCATAGTTTCAACAACAAAATTAAAAAAAAGCTATTTGAGAAAATAGTGAGATGACTAAGAAGGGATCAACCGAACCTATACCAAAATACCTCATTTAAAAATAATTTAACCTTAATTTATAATAGTGCAAGCTTTAAATCCAAAATCCATATTCTCTTTATTTCTAAAGCGTATATCACATTCCCCCTACTTCCTCCCCAACTACTATAGTTTTGGCAGGAATTATTACTATTATTATTTGCTAAATGGCAAAACAAGTTGGATGAGGCCATGTGGAACTAGGCAGCCCATAGCTGACCTTCCAAATGCCACAGATACAAGGTCAAGCCCAGGTCAGATTAGCCAAGTCCGGCCCTGACCTGCAACTGCCCATCAGAATTGTGAGCTGTATAACTAGTTGTTGTTTAAAACACTGTTTGTATAGTTAAGTGATAGTCATCTTATTCCTTCTCATATTGTAAGACTTACCTAGTTTTACCTAGAAAATTGCACCAAGGGCAGAGCTCGTCTGTTTTTAGTCATCTTTATGCAGTGCCTATTGCAATACTTTCTAATAACTACTTGTTAAATTTATTGCTAATATTATCAGAAAATGTTGAATTTTCCCCAAAACTTGAGTTAAATCTAAGAGAAACAGTTGAAAACCTCTCGTTAGTTGAGAACTTTGCCCAGTCTGATGGTTGACAGACACTAACTGGTATTTTTTGTCACCTGATTTAAAAAATTCCCATTTGTCAGAATATGAGCTAATATATTTTTCCATTTCAAAATCACATTTCAACTTCTAGTCTACTTTTGAACAGATTTACCTTTTGGTTCTCATGTAAAGTAAAACTTTCCTAAGAGAAACAGCACTATATATAATAGCTAGTGCTAGGCAGAGGCAACCTGAGCATTACTGAAATCAAATTAATTGGCCAGAAGGGACTGAGCCTGGAAGCATTTTGGATTAAAACTGTCCTCTTTGCTGCTGTCTGGGACCATGTGTTTCAAATAAAACTCCTTTACATAAAAGTTGTGCTGTAATTCAATCCTATAGAGATTTTTCTCTTCTCACAAAACCTCTGGAGTGTTTTCCCAATAAAAAGCAGCGAGCTGGGATTCTGTTTTATCTTCTTCCACATTAATTACACATATATCCCATGATAAAATTAAAAATAGCTCACCTGTTTTATGCATTGTTTTGGACTGCCTTTATATGAATACATGATGAGTTTATAGGTATATAGAGCATATATTTAATATATGAGTCTATAGTTACTAGGGCATTTGGGAGATGGGAAAGAGACTTTAAGAGCAAAGAAAGAAAAAATCTTGGAGGAATACATACTTGTTAAAATTCGCTTGATTTCTGTTGAAGTGTTATTATTTCAGAAAGTGCACAAAGAAGGCAAATCTTCACTTTTGAAATAACTGAAAACCTGAAATTAAGAGAGGACGTTTCAAAGATTGCACACACATCTACGCAATTTAAGGTTTATCCATGTGTATATTATTTTGGTATTTTGTTGGTAGGAATCACAGCGAAGCCTGTAAATGTAGAAAATAAGAGGTCCTCCTTACATTACTGTTCCTTAGCTCTTTAGAAAGGGATCGCACAGAGGGTTCCTGCTTCTTTTTGAACTAAGCAGTGTCAACCGCAAACAAAACATCAGCCAGGTATTCCTTCAGCAAAAAAAGGATTTACTTGGGTTAATGAGAGGTTTATAATCCAGTACCCACAGCCGTGGTGAGCATCTACAAGAAGACGAAAAATAGGAAGGTTTTTTTTTTTTTTTAAATTTAAATCAAGGTGAAGAGAAAGTTAGGGGAAGGGCTGTTACAATCAGAGTTCTCTTTTAACCATAGATTTCTTTCTGCAGGGGTTTTGAGACTGACGTAGGGTGTGAGAGCTCCTATACAGGCCCTCCTGATTCCTGTCTCGGTTAGGGTCTCTCATGCATTTTGACAGCATTAAATAGTTTCTTTAGTACCCACTAGATAAAGTTCGAGACATGTATGTGTTTCTAACGTATTTTCCCCTGATCCTTCTCGTGATTGCTAATATATTAAACTTTAATTTTACTTTTCACTTTTTCATTTCCTTCAAAAACAGGTTTGATATGTGATCCTGATGGAATGAAATAATGAGAAAGAAGAAAATATTACTTAGAGAAAGAAGTTGAAAGGAATTTGAAAGAAAGCCTTTTTTTTTTTTGTGCCAAAGTGGTTAGAAGCTCCTCCTTCATCTCAGTCAATGGAATGAGTATCCTTAAACTGAAAAGATTTCAAAAGAAAACATTCAGTGAAAATTACTAGGGTTGATATTTCATTTTGACAGTTGTAGGAATTTGAAGGGTGAAAATAACTTTAAAAAAAGACATGGATAGGAGTCATGGAAATGTAGTTAAAGTAAGTGTGCTATTGCTTATATTTTCTCTTCAAAATCGCCTTGCTTTTAATGCTAGAAAGGAAAGGCTGGTTTGAGGAAGGCTGTAATCAGAATTTAAAACACAGTTAAATTTCATGAACACAGATCTTATTATAGGGGATTTGTGGAAATTGGATCAGAGCTTGGGTTAAACTTTAGAATTTCTTTCTGTATTATTTTTAAAAATGAAAGCAATAAAAATTGAAAATATAAACACACATATAACCTTACCTTGATGCACCAATTGGTAACATTTTACCATATTTCTCTCCCTTTGTTTAAAAAATTTTTTTTCAAAGTTCATTGGTGATATCAAGACAGTTAACCCTTAAGTATTCAGCAGGTAACTATGACATAATCACAATTGTATTATTACACTCAAGAAGTTTAATATTGATACAGCAATATGTAATATATAATTCATATTCATATTTATCTGACTGAACTCCAAATGTCCTTTTTGGCTTTTTTCTTTTCAAATCAGAATCTGATTAATGATCTTACAGTATATTTACCTGTCATATTTCTTTAAAATCTTTACTTAGGACAATACTGTTATATTTTTGTGTGTTTCATGATTATGGTATTTCTGAAGAATCCAGAATAGTGGTCTTGTAAACTATCACACAATCTGGATTTGTCCAGTTGCTCCTTATGATTAAATTCAAATTAAACATTTTGTCAAGAATAATATATGAATGATATTTTGTCTTTCCTGTTGCATCAAATCAGAAGGCTAATGATTTTTGTTATTTTCTCTTATTGATGATGTTAAATATGATCACTTGATTCAGGTGGAATATCCACGATGTCCCATCATAAAGGTGCTTTTTCCTCTTGGTAACTACATGGGTCTTTTATGTTGACACTTTGAAATTATGTGTGTATCCTGATCACCAACAAATTCTCAGCCAATTGTTTTAGCCACTATTGATAACTAAATCATTACACTGATGTTTGAAAATAATCTTCTAATTCTTTTAATTTTGTCATTCCTCATTAAGTAACTGGCAAAGAAGAACTTCTATCTACTCACCTTTTTAGTATAGCTATGAACTCTTAGATTCTTTTTCATTAAATAGCTTAAAACCTATTATCACTATTTTGTTCTGATATTGACATTAGCTCAACATTAGCCAGTATGGTATGTTTCAGTCTGGGTCCTATGTCCTCTTGTCAGGTCTCCATCAATACTTGAGTCCTTCATAATGATGCTAGCCTGTGTCATCCAGATCCCCATTTTAGGACTAAAACATTTATTACCAACTGTTCCAGAGATTGCGGGCTGGCACTCACAGCTGTCCCCTCTCTCTGGAAATTGGCTTTGGCTGAAGATAGCTGCCTTATTGAAGATTATAGTCCTTTTTGGAGTGGAGGTGTTATCAGGGGGAGAGCTTAGAAACTGCATCCAGTAACTAGTGGATGAAAGTACATAAAAGCCTTGCCTCCTTTCTTTAATTCAGGACGACTCTGAAGAGCCATGCCAGCTCCTGAGCTCCCTGGAAATTTATCTTAGGGCTTGCTCTAACTCCACCACAGGCCGAATGCTTTCTTTGTCCAAATTTGCTTCTGTTCCCTTCTGTCACAGTTATTGATCCAAAGAGCATTCTTCAATGAACCCCCATTTGCTAATTTTCATCTTGGAGTATACTTCCTGTGGAACTTGTGACAGTTGGTCTGACAATGTTCTGAGAAAGCAGATGCTAAAATGGGATTTTGAAACTGGATTACCCACTATTCAGTAAGTAATGAGTAAAGAAGCCCCTGGCACAAGGTAGCAATAATAAAGTTTTCGCCGTGGGTAAAATGGGACATTATGTTGGTGGAAGAAAATGCAATAGTGGGTGCATGGTATCAAGCATTTGAGATACACGTGGGAAATAGTGATTTAAGAACAATGGGCATGGAAACGAGGAACAGACTGACAGTGATCAGAGGGAAGAAGGGAGGGGGAAATGGAGGGAAAGTAGGGAAGGGTCTAGTCAAGAACTAGTGTAAATGACCCATGGACATGGATAAGAGGGTGGAGATTGACTCTGGGAGAACGGGGAGGTGGACGGGGATGGGGAAAGGAATGGGGAGCAAGTGGGACAACTGTAATAGGGAAAAAAACGGATAGTGGTATTGAACAGTGGCTGCTAGAGGCAACTGATGTTTTGGGAAGAGAGGTGAAAAGACTGAAGATTAACCATGAATAAAAGACTAAGTGTGAAAACGAGAGGGTTTCCTTGGAACTACAAGAGATTCTCATCTGCAACCTAAGAGCAGAAAAGAATGAGAACTAGATTCAGGATAAGGGTAGCAGAGTTCTAAAGAAAGTTAAATGTCCCCACCAGTTATATTTGCTATGACAAGGCTAGAGCCCTTACTGACAAAGAATTGGATACAAAAATATCAGATGAAGATGTGCTTGATACACTTGAAAATTTTAAATCCTCAGATTCCTTAGGATCCACTGAGCTAACAGAAATAGCCCACCACTATTTTAGAGAAAAATATATTTCTTCTAAAAATAAGGGTGATGTTTATGAAGATTAAATTAAAAACTCATATTGAAATGTAAAAATTGGCTTTGGTATAAACTTAATAGGTTTGATGAAAGGCAATGAGTAACATTATTGATTCAGACATTTAGAGCAATGAAAAAGCAGAAAGTTTAAATAAAATGACTATAGTTCTCATGAGATAGTGACTTGCTTCAGGTAGAAAGTGAACATGTTACAAAGCACAAATTAACTTGTTGGTATTGGGTTTTTAAAAGTATTTGTGGGGAAGACTTGCTTTGATGATAAGCTTAGACAAATATCTCTTATTTAATACTAAAGCAGAAAAATACTTCAGCCTGTAGGAGAATCATAAAGTTAAAAACATTTTACATAAAGAACAGATGTGCACCATGCTTACATTTTTTTATATAACAATTATATTGATCACTTTGCAATGCTCAGGTTTCACTGGAAGGCACTTTGGCTTCACTGAAAAATAAGTAAAAGTGAAGTGAGAGGTTATATATCTGTCCCATTGCCCGGTTGGATTAAACCAAGCACAATACTATAAGGTTGTTGGCTCCAAACCAGAGTTTTCAAAATCAAGGTTGATGGCTCTTTTATATTCAGCCAAAATTCATTACTTCTAGAAACAATATGTATAGCTCTCTCAATTATGGAAGTTCAGCTTGGTTCTGGAAATGATACTTCATAGAAAAAACTGAATTCATTTGTTCGTTCTTTCAGTCATTACCTTGATGTGGCAAACTGATGAAGGAGAAAAGAATTTCTCTAATGACTGAAAAGAGGCAAACATATAAAACAGAGCTGACACTGTGCAAAATCACAGAAACTTAAAGAGCAAAAGCTTTTGAGTTACAGGCAAGAGCACTCATAGTTTACAGTTTGATCGAAGTGAGAGCCCAACATTTAGAATTTCCATGAAGTGGCCAACCCATGTAGAGACAGGAAACTCCCCCGGCACACACATGCATGCCCACTCCCACCCTCTCCTCCAAGCCTGCGTGGATGGAATCTGAAACAGCATGTGAAATGTGAACTCAGGCTGGCCCGTATCCTCTCACGTAGGTTCTCTGACACAATGAGCTGAGAGTGATCGTTTTCTCCCAGGAATCTGAATCAAGAGGTAGAGAGAAAATTTGACTATTTTTCTATGTCTCCTTGAAATTGGTACAATATTTTAATTTGTGGAAAACAGAGTAATTCTTCATGGGGAAAATGGTGAAATCAATGATGTAGAGCTTGGAATAAGTATAAAAACTGAGGGTGAAGGGAAAGAGAAAGAAAGGAAAGGACATAAAAAGTCTGATATGACTTGAACAGAGAAATTTTTTATGGTACTGAGTGGAAAATAATGCTTTGGCACCAGGTATTGATGCCCACTGAAAAGTATGGATTCTGCCCAGTCAGCATCACTCGAGATCTCTCTAAACAATAAAATGAGAGAGTGACATTGTCAGAACAGGTTGCATGAAATCTAATGCAGCAGTCACATGCAAGAAAGCCAGGGGTAGAGGTACCTGCAGGGAGACCATATGGGGTGGGGTGGGGTGATGAGCAACTGGCCAGAAATATCACCCTGCAAAACAGAACCTTAATTTGACACTGTTATTGTTACCTTCTCATTATTTCACTTCTTCATTCCTTCTTGACTTCACCCCATGTTTCCATGTTCATTCTACCTCCTATCCTATTGTACATCATGCTACTGTCACGCTGTGGCTATGCTTTTATTTACTAAAAACTTTTCTTCAAATTTCTATGACCATATTTTTTACATTTTCTTAAAATTAATTTTTTTCAATTACAGTTTATATTCACTATTATTTTTTGTTAGTTTCAGGTGTACAGCATAGTGGTTAGATGATCATATACTTTACAGTGTTCCCCCTGATATTTCTAACTCCCACCTGGAACCACACACAGTTGCTACAATATTGCTGGCTATATTTCCTATGCCGTGTTTTATATCCCTGAGACTATTTTGTAACTACCAATCCGTACTTCTCAATCCTTTCATCTTTTCACCGAGTCCCCCAGTCCTCTCCCCACCCTGGCAACCATCATGTCTGTTCTCTGTATCTATGTGTCTGTTTCTATTTTGGTTGTTTTTTTTTATATTGTTCTTTAGATTCAACATATAAGTAAAATCATATGGTACTTGTCTTTTTCTGACTTACTGTATTTCACTTAGCACAATACCCCCTAAGTGCATCCATGCTGTCAAGAATGGTAAGATTTTGTTTTCTTAATGACAGAGTAATATATATATATATTCCGCTTTTTCATCCACTCATCCACGGATGATTGACGGGCACTTCAGTTACTTCCATAGCTTGGCTATTGTTGATAATGGTGCAATGAACTTAAAGGTGTATATATTCTTTTATATTAGTGTTTTGGGTTTCTTTGGATATATACCCAGAAGTGGAATTGCTGCGCCATAAGGCAGTTTCATTTTTAATATTTTGAGGTAACTCCATATTGCTTTTCATAGTGACTACACCAATCTGTTTTCCCACCAGTAGCGCACGAGGGTTCCCTCTTCTCCACATCCTCGCCAGCACTAGTTGTTTATTCATTTACTGCTGACAGGCATTCTGATGGTTGTGAGGTGATATCTCATTTTGGTTTTAATTCGCATTTCCCTGATGATTTGTGACATTGAGCATCCTTTCATATGTCCTTTGGCCATCTGTATGTCCTCTTTGGAGAGGAGTCTTTTCAGCTCCAGCTACTGTCACTTTGATGCCCACCACACCCTCCTTTCCTCGCAAACTTTGATATCTTCAATTTGTTTCACAAGTGGTACTCCCTTGTGAAACTGTGCATGTGTCTTTAATTTCAGGAGTGGTGGTGGAGGGATTGCATTTGGCAGAGATATTACCAGATTTGGACTCCTTGGGCCACTACAAAAACTTGAAACTACTATATCAATGAATTGTGATGTTGTACAAGGTTGATTTTATGCCCTTTACATGTTTTTTCTTCTTTGTGCCCTACAATTTTGTCTTAGCACTTTGGTACATGATGTTAATATTTAATATATTTTTCCATTTGGTACACCAGACCTTATCCTTCATCTCTGTCAAAACTCATCTCAAAATTAATTTCTTACAAGGAGTTATTCTTGATTAGCCTAGCTTGATATTCTTGATAACTTTATTGCTACAGTATTCAGAAATGAATTTTGGGCTATATTAACCTATAGTAAATTTACTTACATGTTATCTCCCCATGCGCACTTCAGTTATTGTTTTAGTGTAGACTCCTGTGAGTACAAATAGTTTCATCATGAGTCTCTGAATTCAGAGACTGTGCCATAGATTTATTTTACTTTCCTGTGTCTCCCTAATGTCCTTTTCTCAATAAAGAAGCATTGCTGGCTGATGGCCCAGGGCCAGGCACAGCAGTCTCTTCATATAAATGTCTTTTAGTAGGGCAAAGGGGCTGTAGGGACCCCTGGGGTTGGCTGGGGATTTCTCTAGATGTCCCCTTCAGTCCTGCACTTGTTCCTCCCAAATGCCACAGTAGATGGTCCCTAGACTGTGTCAGCTGCCAATCAGTGAGGATATCCTGGAAAAGTCCAAGCTCTGGATGTTTTACTTTTCCTGCCTTTGCTTCAATAGCAGAGCTCATGCACTGCCAGTGTTTCCATAATGTAACAGTTTGTGGATGCTAATATTACTCCAATTAAAATGCCTGTCTGTTTCGTGTGCCTAATCCTCACTGATTCCCTGCAGTGTCCTAGGACTGGGCTGTGAAAAGTCCTCCACATCACACAGCTCTAAATGGCTCTTACTTATTCACTGCAGCTCTCGTAAGTGACTGATCACAGAAAATCAGAAACTTAAATGTCAAAGCAGACATTGAAAATTCCGTGAAAACCCCAAAGACCAGAATCTTCCTGACATGTTCTCCTAACTGCATCACTGAAGAGACAGCAGGATTTACATGAGTCCAGCACCAAAATGCAAATGAGCCTGAAGATCCTCTGGGGTGCTTTGCTGAAACTGGCTAAGGGAGTCCTAGGGGGGATTATGAGCCCGAATCAACTACCTCTTGATCATCTATTCCTATGCACCAAGCACTGTACTAGGCATTTTCATAGAATTGCCTATTTTTAAAAAACAACTCTCTCTCTATATCTAAAAATTGTTTTTTCCACTTCTTATTTGGTCCTCATTTTTTTTCCTGAGCAATTTGTTGAAAAAAAAAATGTGTTAGGATCCTCAGAGTACTTGACTTTACCACATATGGGCCCTCAAATATTGCAATTGAGAAGGGAAGTACTGTAACTTAAAACAACCTTGAGGATAAAGTTAATATCAAGGTAAAGTTAATGAAAATTGTTTAATAGAAAAGATACCATACATCATAACATTTTTAGAGATTCTGGTATCATGAATAATACATGTTACCTATGTGATATGTTTTTAAAACTTTTTATCACAAAACTAAACAATAAGTTTGTAAAGAATGTGGAGCAAAAAGAAATTAAAAAGCATTTTAACACAGAGACAAATCATGTTCAACAACATATAGGCAGCTTTTGGTATATAACGTCCACTTTAACATTTGAAGGAAGAATCATTTGAATTCACTTATATGTCTACCAGCCAGCTTGTGGTGAGACAATCTCGGCTGGACTTGGTTGGACTTAGGTCTGTAGGTTGAATGGGTAGTTTTCCTTTCTCCACGTGTTTTTCATTCTCCTTGGCACCATGGGCTAGTCAAGGTATGATCTTCTGGCCAAGGTCTAAGACAGCAAGTAGATACCAAACAAGCACATTTCAAGTCTTTGCTTCTATTGCTTCTTCTAACATCTCATAGATCACAGTTAAATCATATGGCTGATTTTTAAATCAGTGGGGCAGTGAAATATACTATGTTACTAGTGGGAGAGAGTGAGAAAGTGAAGATCCTGAAAATAATACAAGGTATTCTTCTCATAGGTTCTTCTCTATCCTGCAGATAATATAAACATCTTATGTAAACTATATTCTTGGATTTGTTACGTTAGGTAAATTTTCCTTTAAAGCTTCTGCCCTTTGCCATGCAATTTCCTCTGCTTAAAATATCCTTCTAGCTCTCTGACTAAATTCTAATTATATTTCAAAATTTCTTGCCATCATCTCCACTTGGAAGATTGAGCTAAGTGTCTCTTCCCATTTTTAATGTAGCTCTTAGTATATTATTTTAAAATTTTCTGATGATATATTTGTCTTCCATAACGGACAGTAAGATTCTTTAAGGTAAGTTTCAGGTCTTAATTTTAGGTATTTAGTCACCCTCTGGTGAATGAAAATAAAAGCGCATAGCACGTGTCTTATGTATATTATTTCCTTGTTGGCTGGTCGCCTGTAACCATTTTCCAAGTGGTTCAAAGGAACATATATACAATATTCCAATAATGAAATTGATATCTTCCATTTACATAGGGCTTTACAGTTTATTTTTTAATTTTTTAAAATTTATTTTTATATTTTTAGCTTTAAAAAAATTGTTGTTCTATCACAGTTGTCCCATTTCCCCCCCATTGCTCTCCCCACTTTACAGTTTATAAGGTGCATTATAGTCATATAATTTGAGACAAGAAACCCCTCTCTCTGTTCTCAGTTTCCATATTTTCCCTCATCTCTGTCATTGTCCTCTATTTAACCTGTCCTTTCACTTTTGTTTGTGCTGTCCTTTCTCCTTTCCTAGTCTTTGATTCTCATATTGACAAATGATGCTGGAGCAATCACAAAACTGTTAGCACATTTGAGATTTTTCATCTCAGTTGGGCTTCGAAGGAAAGTCATTTGGCAAACTTTTATCTTATCAGAAATCTCTGTCAGTCTTCTCAGCTGCTGCTATAATTCTTTACAGCAATTTTAGTCCCCTAACTTATGTTCTAAGCCATTTTATTTTTCCCAGTTGTTAATAACTGCTTGGGAAAAAAGAACATCATAGGAATTATCTGTGTTGTCCTTATCAGAAGAATGTATGCCATGGCCCAGACATATCATTTTCTTCTTTGCCCTAGTGCTTTGGCACTTTATTGTCCTCGTCCTTGGATCTCAGTGCCCAACCTCCTCTCAGATGCCCTTCATCTACAATTAGTTCCCCCTCTTTTCTCCTAAATATGTATTTTAAAACACACATATCAATGAATTATGATCACTTCTTCATATGTTACCCGTTAAAAAAATGAAAACCAAGCACGATCATTTTGGCACCTGCGGTACCTCCCACGGCCACACAGTCCATATTGACCCAAGTAGGAGGTGATATGAGGTAAGGAGTGACAGTCCCTTCCTCAGTGTTGGTTACATGGAAGAGGATGCGTTATATAGCAAGGACAAAGATGGAGAAATATGTCCCTTCAGTCTTTGAAGGCAGAGGTACCTGAGGCAAGGTTGATAGTTGCCAAAGACAGGTATGAAGCAGCATAGAGTAGGATGCACTGGATTATGAGGCCAGCTGCCGGGGAATATTTGTGGGATACTAGGCATTTCTTTCATCAGAGTGTATACAGGCATCACATTTGCCCATCACAAGGCAAGGCTCAGTGCATGATAAATAGCTGACTGACTGAATGAATGAGTGAATTGGGTATGATGAGTATTATTATTACTATTTTCTTTTTTTAATGAATAGAATTAGCATTTTATTCAAAATCCAAAACAAGGGCATGGACGGTCGGTCTCACACTCAAAACCAAGTCTTTATTTGAGCTGTTTTTTTTTTTTTTTATATATCATTTGGAACTAAGTTTTGAATTTACTGCAATAAAAACCCTGGATACTATTAGATACAACTCTCTACCACTCTCCCTTCACACTTTATAGTCTTTCCAAAAATATTTTATTATCTTAACTATAGTGCAGCAGGCACATCCCAAGAATGGCAAGATGTATTTATGAAAAATCCCAGTCTCACAAAAATTTCACAACAGACACATAAGTATGTTACAACACTGACCTGGATCCATCTCTTGCTTGAAAATGAATTTTAGAACTTTCTCCCATTGGCAGATATAGCCATGCAATTTCAATGCCAAGGTGCTTTTGTTTCATGTATTTGACCCCCCCCCCCAAATCTGCTTTAATTTCTTTTTCATCTGCTTGCCTTCCTTTTATTTTCCTGACTTTAGTTCTTTTTCATTTCTAAGGATCTCTACCAACAGTGACTTTTAACTCACTCTACTCAATTTTCATGGAAAATACAGTAATATAATTTGATTTACATTAAATTTAATAAGGGAAATTAAACTTCATCTTATTTGTCCAGAGTTTTCCTTTTGCCTGAAAAGTTATTTCAATCTGAGGCATTTGAAAAAATTTCAATTTAAAACTTATTTAAATGACTTCTCCTCTTTCCCACTCAAGTAATCTTTACTTCTTTTGCTCAAATCACGAGTTCAGTAACCTTTATATTTCATTTGACTAAATAATGTTTGTCCATTTCCCTTGTAGACTGTGCTTTCTTTCAGAACATCATATCATTGCTTTTATAGCCAACACTTATTAAATTTTTGCTAAATACATGGATGAGGGCTGAAGTCTTAAGGGGATTATTAAGAAAACATGTGTAAGAAGGAAGAACATGAAATCCAACTAAAATCCATTATAAGTTTGTTGGCCATATATGATCACAAGCCATCGCTGTTAGGAGCCAGAGAAAAATAAAACTGGAGGGAAAGCACTGGTTTTCTTCCTGAAGTGATTGCTGATTGCACTATTCTTGAAAAATATGTAAAAAAAAATCAATTTTGAGTTAATGTGTTGAGGGTAGGGGTGGAGAACAATGCTCATTTTAGTCACTGAGGGTGATTGAGACTGTGATAAGTAATCAGGGCAGAAAATCACCCTAGATTACCTCAAAATTTATTATTATACTTTAATGCAATAGGAAGTAGATTCCAAGTAGATCAGTTTATCTATCCATCTGCCTCAATCTAATTTACAATTTGCAATTATAAGCATTTCATTAATCAGTTAACAAGGCATATTTATAAGGCACATTAATTCATAGGTTACAACAGTAAACTGACTTATTTTAAAGGCAACCTTGGTATTTTATCAAGGAAAAGCTAATGCCATTTATTCCACTGCTTGATTTTATATTATAATATTGAATTGGGAATTGGGTTTAAGATGTAAAATAACTTTTATGTTAATATCTGCTTTAGTTTATTAGTTGTTTCTCAAGGTGAATTGTTGATTGAGTCTAGATGATATGTGATACATGCAACATGAATACCAACATTTAAAAATACACAGGCAATGAAAGAACATGATTACAGAATCTTTCATATTAGCATGTTGGCTTCCTGCCTTTGTCATTTCTGTGAAATGTGCTAATAATATCTTGACTATTCCTTAGAGTCAAGTTTTAAAATATATAATCAGGAGATATCACTGAATTTTTAAATTTGTAGGGGGACTTAAGTAAACTATTCTATAATATTTAAGTTACTGAGTAAGCATTTTGCAAAAGATAATGTAATCCTGGTTTCCTGCACCTGTGAATTATATGTCTAAAGTATGTGACTGAAGGTGGTAATTATCCCAAGCAAATGTATACTCTTTTAATATAATCCCCTATAAGGCTCTTTTTTCTTGGTCTGAAAGTCTGCTGATGCTAAGGTAGTTTTGAATCTCAGTATATGAGTTTCTTCAAGTTCTTATTCATTAGATGAGCCAAAAGCCGGATCTTCTCTTGGATGGTTTCTATTGTTACATTTTTGACCTTTCTCTGCATTTCTGAACTAAAATAGAGTTCTCAGTCACTCTTTTACCTAATCTGACATTGACTATCTCATTAAATGTGAAAATATGATCAGAAGCATAATCAATGTGTGCTGAAACTACCATGTCCTAACAGCTAATTCAAAACCTCATGATTCAATAGCAAATCTTATAACCCTATTACTATTTTAAAAGGGGCCAGAAAAATGTAAATCTGATTTTATATTTTCTATTCAGCAGTGTTGCATATGGTTGGCTTCTAATGTCTGGAGCTTTAGCAAAAAATATTGATTGTCTCTCACATAATGCTACGGGTAGTAAAATGTTGAATTTTGCTGCAGGTAAAATGTGTTCTGTCAAATAATGATCAACAGCCAATTCACATGTGTATTTGTGGAGAGAATTCACATTTGGCAGGTCATAAACTCACAAAGACATTAATATTGATTCACATAGTCATACTAGTTTTGAACACTTATCACACACATTTTTAAAAACACCTTGGTTTTGGGTATTTATTTACATTAATAATACTATATACATTTCTTTAAATAAAAGATACCCTGAAGATAATTATCATGTTCATACACTTCACTTTCCCACCTATGAAGGAAGATGACAGTGCTTTAAAACCACACTGAACATACTATCAAATCCAAGTAGTGTCTAGTGAAGAATGGTAAAGCATTATCTCAGAAGCCGCAGCTTTAGCATGAGGTCACTGGGAAAATGGCCTTGCCTCTCTGGAGTTAGTCAGTATAAAATGAAGAGTCTGTACTAGGTTATCTCCAAGGTCATTCCCAGTTCCAGGAAAATAATTCAAAACACATAAATTCTAGTTTACAAATTATTAAACTCCTCTTCACTTTTTTTTCTTAAATTATTTAGTATGTTTTAGGAACTGCAATGTAATTAGTCATTAGGGTGATCACTGTTCTTCAGCCCTGGTTGACTTGACTATGACAACCTGTTTATTTATGACCTTTTTTCCATAACTTAGGCAAAACATCAGGAGGTCCCATGTGTTGCATAAGGAGATGAATATGTGAATAAACTAAACAAAATCATGTCTAATACTGACGATTAAGACCTTCTCTCAATAAAGGCAAAAGTGTACCTTAAGGCTCTGTTTTGGTAATCAAGAAACATGGAGAGTGATAGGTAGGGGCAAAGTATTCAGATAACTACATAATTAAATCACATACCACAACCAAGTTGGAACCTTCAGTTATCAAAAGCTTTGAGTAAAGGTCTGAATTGCAACCACTTTTACCTCTGGAGAACAGAACACTTTCTTAATATTATGAGCCATTTCATGAAATAACATTTAACACCTAACCATAAACTATATTGTAAATGGATAAGCAAAGAATATAGATTTAAGGCAGCTTATGATGTTACCATTGTCTGGTACAAAGGAAAAGGGCAAATTTAATTACATTTAAATTTTATGCCATAACAGATGAAATGACAATTGTTAGTCACTTAAAGAGACACTTTAAAGATTAGTTTAATGACACATATTTGGGCTATTTAAAGAGGCCTAAAAAATTATAAAAAGGAATTTTATTTTGAAAAATCCTTCACTTGTTTCCAGCCCATATTAGAGTCCCTTGCCGTAACTTTGTGCTGGGTGGATAGGTTTTTATGGGTGACAGGGGAAGAGATGGGGCTGGCACGTATTGAGAGGTTTTTTTTATTTTCTAAAATTGAAAATTCTCTCAGTCACCACAAATTAAGTTTAACTTAAATTATTTGGTATCAAATGTCTAAAAACAATAACAAAGTGAAAAGTGAAAAAAAGACAAAATGAGAGTAAGAGGAAGTGTCAAAGAGCTGAAAATACTCTCTAAAACAAATAAACAAAAAACCAAACTAAAATCATGAAGCTCTTAAGGCAGTGTGTTCGTAATTTATGATTTTTTTCCTCATGCACCAGCCCAACTTTAATTATAAGGTACACACAGACAACACCCTGCCTCAGGGTTATAGAACCACGTGTGTCCCCCCCCACCGTCCCCCTCCCGGCCCCCCCCCTCCGCTGCCTAGTTTTGCTGCTAACTTTCTGAGACACCCAGAGGCCACATAAGAAAATTGAAAAGGCAAATAATTGGTGGGGGCAGTAAGATAAAGAGTAAAAAAGAAGGATGGGAAGTGGCAGAAAGTTGGGGGTAAGGGTAAATCTGCGTAGTACAGAGAAGACCTGAAGGGAGGGAGAGAAAAATTGACAAGTGTGGCATAATTGACAACAAGGAAAAGTGATTCAGATGCTTTTGGGTTCTTGACATTTGTATATTCTAGAAGATTTAGAAAAGAAAACAACAGTGGGAACCTATGAGTTAAATAATTTCTTCCTAGAGAGAATTTACCAATCTTAGAAATCAGGAAATTAAGCTTGCTTGAAATCACCATTATTAT
The DNA here is from genome assembly GCF_987537825.1 of Furipterus horrens. Lineage (NCBI taxonomy): Eukaryota > Metazoa > Chordata > Mammalia > Chiroptera > Furipteridae > Furipterus > Furipterus horrens. The sequence goes on from NW_028327171.1 coordinate 19,085,062, forward strand.
TTTGCTGGCAATGTGCAACCATACTATTACTTGTTTATGGTCTGTAAATATTATTTTCAACATCATAGGTTTTGACGACTTCCATTTAGTCAAAACTACATTATTAAGACCTTGTAAACTATAAGGGATTTGAAATGAAATCATGTATCATTTCAATGGGTGTTTCAGTACTGTGTTGTGTTATTACATACTCAACTTCAATACCTGAACTTGACACCCTGAATTAAGTATCATGCTCTGTTTAAAGCAATGTGATAACAGAACACTTCCATTGTGTTGGTAAAATATGAAGAGTCAGGGCTTAAGTTTATCTTTGCAAAGCAAACATTTTATCTATGAGTATTACCATTTTAACGGGGAAAATTTTTGGTAAGGAAAACTTTTACATACAATTTTCTTCAAAAACACTGAAACACTTCAAAAGTACCCAGTGCACTAAGAATAACCACTATGTGAATTAGAGATCATTTATATTTATCTTTCAAACAGGCTTCTAAGGGTCTTACTGGGTCCTCTGTCAGCCTAGTTGAGTTGGTATATATGAGAATCAGGACTGCTTTTGCTACCTTTTAAATAGGCAAATACTGTTATTTACTGTGGCAAATACTGTTATTTGCTTACTTTATATCTATTTTCCTCTTCTTACTGTTAACAAAACATCAATTTTGTGTGATGCAGCAATAGCTCTAGTTAAATATTCTTTTTTCCTAACTTCCTTTTGCTGCTAGATTTGGCCATATGACCTAGTTATAATGGCTTGAAAGGTTAAAATTAATGAGATTGGAGTGAAAGTCTACAAAGGTTCCTTGGAAAACTCTTTCTGTAATGTAAAGGCATAACAGCTGGTACTGCTTTTTGTATTTTCTTTCTTTTATAATGTAGATGTACTGTCTGGGGTTGCAGCAAGAGCCAGAGCTTGTAAGCAAGAGGTGACTAGCAAGAAGATGAAAGTCAATACTTTTAAATAGGGGGCCAGGGAGGAGGGGGTAAGGGAGAAGAGGGGTAAGAAGGGAAAGCGATTAGCCAAGGAACTATTAGGAATGACCCATAGACATGGACAACAAGGTGGGAATTGACTGAGAGAGGAGAGGTGAGTGGGCTGGGGGAGGAGAACAATAAATAAAAAAAAAAAATAGTGGAGAAGATGAATGGAAAGAGCCTGGGTCTCTGGTATTTCAGAACACCTCAGCTAATGCAAGAACATGTGTCCCTTTGGATTCTTGTTATTTGAGCAAAATAAATTCTCTTTGTGAGATCCAAGATGATGGAGGAATAAGTGGAAGCTACACTAACCTCCACCTAATACCAAACTGGAATTACAACTAAATTATAGAAAAATCATCCTGAATAACTAACTGAACACTAGCTAGAGAAAAGCCTTATAAACACGGAGAGATGGAAGAAGCCACATCACCACAACGTGACTGATAGGGAGTGTGGAGGCACAAGAGGGCTAGCTAGGTTCCTGTGGGCAACAGCTGAAGATCCACAAGGTTATTTCTGTGGCCAGGGATTTTCTCCTGAGAAGCGTGGGCTGTAAACCCAAAGCTGGGCTCCCCAACATGTGGCACCAGAGTTGGGATTGGAATCCAGATAACATTTAGCTGTGAAATGTAGTGGGGTTTCTGTCTGCCACAGAGAGCCTGTTAAAGGACCAATGCACAAAATTTTGTTTACAGCCACTTACCTTGGGCTCTGGCAAAGGGGATGCAGAGTAGACTGGAGATACTTAAGAAGATTCTGGGGCTAGTGGCTCTGGGGAGAGAACTGAAAAAACATCTTCCAGGATCCCTGTGCTGAGTCATTCCCCAATGTAGAGGTCATCTTTCCTAAGCAGAGCACTCCCCTCCAAGTGGCTAGCCTGAAGGAAAAGAATAGCCCTGCCCACAAGGATTACTCTGCCCCACCCTGTGGTTCTTAAGTCTTGATTCTGAGGAGCATAACTGGAAGATTTTCACTCTTTAAGCCTAAAAGAAAATCTGCAGGCAGAAGCAGATCTCTGGGAGCTCTGAGACTTCAGCTGACCCTCTGCCAGGCCTGGTGCTGATAAAAGCCAGGCTTAGTGTGCAGCCTGATTCTTTCTGCACACACTCAAGACCAGCAGGGGGAGCCACAAGACGTAGATCACTGATAATTCCAAATATGCTGCCCAGGGCCAGTCACAGGGTCTGAGTTAGGCATGCATCAGAGTCTTGCAGAGCTATCTAATACATAGAAACAAACACAAAGAGGCAGACAAAATGGAAAGACAAAGAAACAGGCCCCAAATGAGAGAACAAGAGAATTCTCCAAAAGAACTAGATGAAATGGAGGCAAGCAGTTTATCAGATAGAGAATTTAGATTAATGATTATAAGGATACTCAATAGCATGAAGAAAGACATAGAAACCATAAAAAAGGACCAGTCAAAAATAAAGAATGTGATATCTGAAATAAATAGTATACTGGAAGGAATAAAGAGTAGCTTAAATGAAACAGAGGATCAAATCAGTGAGTTGGAAGACAAGGTAGGGGGAAAAAAAAAACAAAACACCCAAGCAGAGCAGCAAAAAGAAGAAAGAATTTTAAAATATGAGGGAGCTTAAGAAACCTTTGGGACAACATAAAACCTGAAAATATCCACATCATGGGAATATGAGAAGGAGAAGAGAGTGAGCAAGGAGTTGAGAACCTATTTGAAGAAATAATGACTGAAAACTTTCCTAATCTGGTAAAGGAAAAAGACACACAAGTCCAGGAAGCTCAGAAAGTCCCAAACAGGATGGACTCAAAGGGGCCTACAGTGAGATACACCATAATTAAAATGACAAGGCTTAAAGATGGGGAAAAAACCTAAAAGCCACAAGAGAAAATCAGGCGGTTACATACAAAGGAGCACCAGTTAGATTGGCATCAGATTATTCAACAGAAACATGTCAGGCCAGAATGGAGTGGAGTAAAACATTCAAGAAAAAGCTAAAGGAATTTGTTAACACCAAACCAGTACTATAAGAAATGTTAAAGGACTTGCGTTAAGAAGGAAAAGAAGAAAAGAAAAAAGTAAAAACAGGAAAATAATCTAATAATAAAATGGCATTAAATATATATCTATCAATAATCACCTTAAACGTAAATGGCTTAAGTGCTACAACCAAAATACATAGGGTAACCGAATGGATTAGAAAACAAGATCCATATATATGTTGCCTCCAGAGACGCACCTCAGATTGAAAGATATACACAGACTTTAAGTGAAAGGTTGAAAAAAGGTATTTCATGCAAACGGAAAGTAAAAAAAAAAGCCTGAGTAGCAATACATATATCTGACAAAATAGACTTTAAAACTAAGACTATAGCCCTGGCTGGTGTGCTTCAGTGGATTGAGTGCTGGCCTGCAAATCAAAGGGTCACTGGTTCGATTCCCAGTCAGGGCACATGCCTGGGTTGCAGGCTGGGTCTCCGGTTGAGAGCATGTGAGAGGCAACCACACATTGATGATTCTCTCCCTTTCTTTCTCCCTTTCTTCTCCTCTCTTTAAAAATAAATAAATAAATAAACCCTTAAAAAATAGTACGAGTATAGTAAGAGACAAAAAGTGACATATATAATGATAAAAGGAACAATCTAACAAAAGGATATAACCCTAGTAAACATTGATGCACCCAACGTAAAAGTACCTAAATATGTAAAGCAAAATTGATGGGCATAAAGGGAGAGATCAACAGAAATACAGTCATAGTCTGGAATTTTAACAACCCATTGACTTCAATGAATAAATCTTTCAGACAGAAAATCAATAAGGAAACAACAGCCTTAAGTGACACACTAGATCAAATGAATTTAAATGATATATTCAGAACATTTCACCTCAAAACAGCAGAATATACATACTTTTCAAGTGCACACGGAACATTTTCTAGGATAGACTATAAGTTAGGACACAAAACAAGTCTCAATAAATTTAAGAAGACTGAAATCATATCAAGCATCTTCTCTGACCACAATGCTATGAAACTAGAAATCAATCATAAGAACATTGAACAACACACAAAGACATGGAAGCTAAATAACATGTTATTAAACAGTGAGTGGGTCAACAATGAGACCAAGGAAGAAATCAAAAGATACATTTAAACAGATAAAAGTGAGAACAGAACAACCCAAAATCTCTGGAACACTAGGAAAGCCATCCTAAGAGGGAAATTTATAGCATTACAAGCCTATCAAAAAACAAACAAACAAACAAACAGAAAAAGCTCAAATAGATAATCTAACTTTACACTTAAGAAACTTGAAAAAGAACAACAAGCAAAGCCCAAAGTGAATAGAAGGAAGGAAATAATAAAGACCAGAGCAGAAATAAATGAAACAGTGTCTAAAAACATGATACAAAAGATCAATGAATCTAATAGCTGGTTCCTTGAAAAGATAAACAAGATTGGGAAACCTTTAACCAGACTCATCAAGGAAAAAAAGAGAGGAATCATATAAATAAAATCAGAAATGAGAAAGGATAAATAACAACTGACACCAAAGAAATACAAAGAATTGTAGAAAATATTACGAACAGGTTGGTGCTAAAGTATTGTCTGATTTTTTTTTAAAAGAAAGTTTTAGATAGCATTTATTAAATTTGTGCCTCATAAATTTTTTTATTTTTATTTTTTTATTTTTTTTATTTTTGGTTTTTCAATTACAGTTGTCCCATTTTTCCCCCATTTCTCTCCCCTACCCAGCCCACCCCCTCTCCCGCAATCATATCCCTCCCCGTTGTCCATATCCATGAGTCATTTATACACGTTCTTTGACTAAACCCTTCCCTTACTTATCCCCCTTCTCTCCCTCCCCCCTCCCTCCTATTGACTGCTATTCTGCTCTTTGTTCTGTTTAGTTCTTTTGTTTGTATTGTTCTTTAGTTTCTTGTATTAGGTGATATCATATGGTATTTTTCTTTCTTTGCCTGGTTTATTTCAGTAAGCATAATTCTCTCTAGTTCCATCCATGGTGCAAATGGCAGGAGTTCCTTCTTTCTTTCTGCTGCGTAGTATTCCACTGTGTAAATGTACCACAGTTTTTTGATCCACTCATCTACAGATGGGCACTTAGGTTGTTTCCAGCACTTAGCTACTGTAAACAGCGCTGCTATGAACATAGGGGTGCATAAGTTCTTTTGAATTGGTGTTTTAAGATTCTTCGGGTATAATCCTAGTAGTGGAATCCCTGGTTCAAAAGGCAGTTCCGTTTTTAATTGTTTGAGGAAATTCCATACTGTTCTCCATAGTGGCTGCACCAGTCTGCATTCCCACCAACAGTGCAGTAGGGTTCCCGTTTCTCCGCATCCTCGCCAGCACTTGTTGTTTGTTGATTTGTTGATGATGATCATTCTGACTGGTGTAAAATGGTATCTCATTGTGGTTTTTATTTGCATCTCCCTGATGGCTAATGATGTTGAGCATTTTTTCATGTGTCTATGGACCTTCTGTATGTCTTCTTCGGAGAAATGTTTGTTCAGGTCCTTTGCCCATTTTTTAATTGGGTTGTTTGTTTTCTTGATGTTGAGTCGCATAAGCTATTTATATATTTTGGAAATCAGTGCTCTGTCTGTGATGTCATTGGCAAATATGTCTTCCCATATGGTTGGTTTCCTTTTCATCTTGCTGATGTTTTCTTTTGCTGAGCAGAAACTCTTTAGTTTGATGTAATCCCATTTGTTTATTTTTTCCTTTATTTCTCTTGCTTTAGGAGATGTATCCGTGAAGAAGTTGTTACGTGAGATATCTGAAATTTTCTTGCCTATATTTTCCTCTAGGACTTTTATGGTGTCATGGCTTACATTTAAGTCTTTGATCCATCTTATAATTTTTTGATGTCACAATGACTAACTTATACCTTACTTTTTCAGATTATCAAAGTATTGTTCATAATCATCTGCAATATTTGCGCCCATGTTCGTCCCATCTAAAGACCACATTAGAAATGTTTTACTCTATGAGTTTCATAAAGGTGTCAATGCAAATACAGCAGCAAAGTCTATTCAGAGCACTTATGGGGACAATGCAGTGACTGAAAGAGGTTGCATGAAGTGGTTTTCCCATTTCCAAAGTGGGGATTTCAGTTTGAAAAATGAGCCAAAAGAGGGTCATCCAAAAAAACTTCATTCTGAAATGTTGTTAGCTGTTGTCACAGAAAACCCCACCATTACCTCTAGGGAACTTGCAGAACAATTTAACATAGCCCATACAACCATGCTACGCCAACTGAAAAGAATTGGAAAGGTTTCAGTATTTGGAAAACAGGTCCCACACAAACTGTCTCCAGAGAATATGCAACAGTGTGTTGCTTGTTGTGAATCATTGCTTTCACAACACCATCAGGCACCATTTTTCGGTAGGCTTGTTACAGTTGATGAGAAGTGGATCCTTTACTGTAACGTTAAATGCCACCAATTGTGGATCAGTCGGGGAGGAAGAAGAGTTCAACAACCAAGAGCAGGACTTCATTCAAAGAAGATCATGTTGAGTATATGGTGGGATATGAAAAGAATTGTCCATTACGAATTGTTAGACAACAATCAGACAATTACTGCTAATCTTTACTGTGAAAACTTTATCGTTTGAAAGCAACTTTAAACCAGAAGCGACCCTCCTTAGTCAACAGAAAGGGTGTCATCTTCCATCACAATAATGCTCATCCTCACACAACTCAAGTCACCAAAAATTTCTTGAAAGAGCTTGGTTGGGAAATATTGCTTCATCCTCCATATTCTTCTGACCTTGCTCCTTCTGATTATCACTTGTTTCAGGGACTACAGAACCATTTTGATGGTCTCAGGTTGACATCAAGAGAAGAGGTTAAAAATGAGTTGGATTCATGTTTTGCTTCAAAACCTAAAGAATTTTACAAGCATGGCATTTATAAGATAGTTGACAGATGGAATGAGGTTCTAGAAAGCAAAGGAAGGTATGTTAATGAATAAGTATTTTCATTATGGTGGGCTTTTTCATTTTTAAAATAGACCTCAAAATCAGACACACTGGACAACCTGGATGAAATGGATAAATTCCTACAAACATACAATCTTCCAAAACTAAGTCAGGAAGAATGAGAGAATCAAAGAATCTGCATAGACAGATGACACCAGATGAAATTGAAGCAGTAATCATAAAACTCCCAGCAAAGAAAAGCCCTGGACACAATGACTTCACAGTTGAATTTTATCAAACATTCAGAGAAGAACTAATTCTTCTGTTCTTCTGTTTCAAAAAATTCAAGAGGAGGGAAAGCTCCGAAACTAATTTTATTAGCATTATGCTAATTTCAAAACCAGATAAAGAAACTACAAAAAAAAAAAAAAAGAAAGAAAAGAAAAGAAAATTACAGGCTATTACCCCTGATGAACATAGATGTTAAAATCCTCTACAAAATATTAGCAAATTGAATACAGCAATAGATCAAAAATATTGTATACCATGATCAAGTGGGATTTATTCAAGGGATGCAAGATTGGTACAATATTCACAGATCAATAAATGTGACCAAATAAACAAAATGAAAGATAAAAACCACATGATCATATTAAAGGTACAAACAAAGCATTTGATAAAATACAACACACATTTATGATAAAAACTCTTAGCAAAGTGGGAATAGAGGAAACATACCAAAACATAATAAAGGCCATATATGACAAACCCACTGCCAACATCATAATAAACAGGCAAAAACTAGAAACATGCCCCTTAAGATTGGGAACAAGACAAGGTTGTCTGCTTAATTCTCTCTTATTCAACATAGTACTGAAAGTCCTAGCCACAGCAGTAAGACAAGAAGAAGAAATAAAGGGCATCCAGATTGTAAAGGAAGAAGTAGAACTGTCATTATCTACAGATGACATGATACTGTACATAGAAAACTGCAAATATTCCACCAAGAAGCTACTATAACTGATAAATGAATTCAGCAAGGTAGCAGGATATAAGTTTAACATCTAGAAATCAGTTGCATTTTTATATGCTGATAAGGAACTAACAGCAAAGGAAATTTAAGAAAACAATCCCATTCACAAATGCTACAAATAGAATAAAATACCTAAGAATAAACCTAACCAAGGATGTGAAAGAACTGTACCTGGAAAAGTGTAAGACACTGAAGAAAGAAATTGAAGAAGATACAAATAAGTGGAAGTACATACTATGTTCATGGATAGGAAGAATTAACATCATTGAAATGTCCATACCACCCAATCTATAGATTCAATACAATTCTTATCAAGATTCCAATGACATATTTCACAGAACTAGAACAAATATTTCAAAACTTATATGGAACCACAAAAGGCCCCACAACTACAATTCTGAGAAAGAAGAACAAAGTTGTTACCAAATATAAAATTACCCTATAAAGTCATAGTACTCAAAACAGCATGGTACTAGCATAAAAACAGATACATAGATAAATGGAACAGAATAGAGAGCCCAGAAGTAAACCCACACTTTTATTGTCAATATTCAACAGAGGAATCAAGCACATACAATGGGCTAAAGATATTTTATTCAATAAATGGTATTGGGAAAATTGGACAGATACATGTAGAAAAAAAGAAACTTCTTATACCACACACATAAGAATAAATTAAAAATAGATCAAAGACTTAAATGTTTGATCCAAAGCCATAAAAATCCTAGAAGAAAACATAGGCAGTAAAATCTCCGACATTGCTCATAGCAATATTTTTTTGCATATATCTCCCTAGGCAAGGAAAACAAAAGGAGAAAATAAACAAATGGGACTATATGAAACTAAAAAGTTTTTGCACAGCAAAAAAAACATCAACTGAATAAAAAGACAGCCCATAGAATGTGAGAATATATTCACTGATACATCTGACAAGGGGTTAATATCCAAAATGTATAAAGTACTTAGAAAACTCCAAATCAAGAATACAAACAATATAACTGAAAAAATGGGCAAAGGATCCTAATAGATACTTCTCCAAAGAGGACATACAGATGGCCAATGGAAATATGAAGAGGTGCTCAATGTCACTAATCATCAGAGAAATGCAAATTAAAACCACAATGGGATCCCATCTCACAACTGTCAGAATGGCTATCATCACTGGTGAGGATGTGGGGAAAAGGGAACTCTAGTGCACTGTTGGGGGAATGCAGACTAGTGCAGCCATTGTGCAAAGCCGTATGAAGATACCTCAAACAATTAAAAATGGATCTGCCTTTTGACCCAGTGATTCCACTTCTGGGAATATATCCAAAGGAATCCTAAACACTAATTTGGAAGAACATAAGCACCTCTATGTTCTTTGCAGCATTGTTTACAATCATCAAGATATGGAAGTAGCCCAAGTGTCCATCAGTAGATGAGTGGATAAAACAACTATGAAATATTTACACAATGACATTCTACTTGGCTGTAAAAAAGGAGAAAGTGTTACAGTTTGTGACAGTATAGATGGACCTGGAAAACATTATACTAAGTGAAATAAGCCAGTCAGAGAAAGATAAATACCATATAATTTCACTCATATGTGGAATCTAATGAACAAACTGAATTAACATGCAATAAAGAGACAGACTCATAGATAGCAGGATGACAGCTAAGTGGGGGAGAGTAGGTAGAAGGTGGAGGGATTGATCGAAAAGAAAAGAGGATTGATTGACATGGAAAACTGTGGGGCTTGCCAGAGGAGAGGGCGGGTGGTGGTGGTGGTGGGGGGGGTGGGAGGAGGCATAAGGAGGCTAAATGATAATGAAAAAAATACAATAAAAAATAAAATACAAGTGCGTTTTGTTTAAGTCATTCTTACGCATTTTGTTACATCTGGTCAAATCCAATATTAAGTGATGCATTAAATATTAAGAGGTGTGTGTGAATATATATTCAGACTAATATATATATATATATATATATATTAGTTTTTCCTTATCCTTTACTTACTGTGAATTATGAAGCATATTTCAATAGATAAGTGTAGATTTTTCTCAACCCAGATACCTTTAGAAGTTTTCAGGGAGAAAAATAGACAAAGAAAAGATGAAAAAGAAAGAGAAAAGACAGAAGAGAAAAGGTTGAAGCAAAGGAAGGTAGGAGGGGTTTCTTGAAAGAAAAAGAAGGGTTAAATTAAAAAATACTAAAATACAATAATGAACTTGAAAATATAATACAATTTATGTGACTAATTATTTGCATTAGTCTCTGAGTGCCTTAAATTATTCAAAATATTTTAAAATGCCCGTGACAACACTGTTTTTGCATAGATGCAGACTTTTGTTTTTAGGAAGATTGTGATGAATCTCTAAGAGGAATGAAGGCACATCTGGTGACCAGTGCGTGCATGTTTCCATAGATGAGTCTGCCCACTCTTTCTGTGGAGACTTTCTTTTGAGACTTCTCAGGCAAATCATATTTTTTCTCCAACTTGTCAATGTTAATTGTACATGTAAAAGAAAGAAGGTCTTTGAAATAAGCATGGTAGGGCCTCAAAAGTCATCTCAGACATTCAGATGATACCAGAAGGGATGATGGAACCATGTTGGCCATGCTTCTCAGACTCTGAGAATCTCTTACTTCTATGAAACCATAATGGGACAGGCTTGGTGATCAATGTGTAGTGATCTCTTAAAAGAAAAAAAAAAACTGTATTGTGCATTTATTTGTAAGGGAAAATTAATTTCTATTCTTACAACATTTATAACTCTAAAAAGGGGTGAGATAAGTTGTGTATGAAAAGGCATTAACACAGTCCAACTTGTCACTCCTTTGCAGGAAAAAATATGATTTCCTCTAATTTCTTTCTTCCCACACATCCCACTCCCTCATCTGTAGAAGTGTACTTTGAAAACTCTTTCTTTGGATATATACATAATATACATTGATTGCTCAAAATACAAAAGTTTAATTTTTAAACTTTACCCATCATCTCACTACCCAGAGACATATACATTGGTGATATTTTGGTTTATGTCCTTTCAATCACGTGTCAGTGTGTCTGTTTATCTTTCCTCATCCTTAAAAAATTGTGTCCTCTGTATATACATATTTGTATCAAGGCTTATTATTATGACTATTTTTGTAACTTTGCATCATGGTCATGTCCTCAGAGAAGTGTATTTTCACAAGTTCATGGAGAACAAAGTAATGAAGAGTAATAAAAGGGAGAGGTGGCAGATTGAGAGATGTATGTTCAATGTAGAAACCACAAATAATTGAGTGATGCTTGTAATCCACGAGGTTAGAAGTCACTAGCCTAGACGAGGACTGGCAAACTGATGGCTTGTCAGCCATCTCTTGTATGTGCATGTTTTAAATTTAGTTCATAGAGAGTTTTTTTTTTTTTAAATTGAGTTAGTGGCCAACATTTATAAATTTATTTATTTCATATGAAAAATATGATGTTACATTTTTGAAAATGGCCACATTTCTACATGGCAACTATTGACTGGAGTCAATCATGGTTATTCAATGAAATGGAGCATGTGTTTGTTGGTCTACTCATTGCCTTATGGTCAACGTGGCTTCTATAGGCCATAGCGTTTGCCAAACCAGGGGCCAGTCTAGGTTTAGTTTCTTCAAAATTATTTATTAATTACCATTAACATTTTTGTAGAGCATAACCTCTCATTGAACTGAACTAGATAGGGCAGAGCAGGGATCATAATTTTTCCTCTTAATGGCCATGATGTCTTCTTGACATACATTAGAAATTTTCAGTAAATATCTGAAAATTGACCAAACTCTTTGATGGATAGGAAGTTTTAGTTTAAAATGTTGTACCATATGATATGATAAATTGAAAATATATTTTTAAATTGCATATTGCCAAATGAACAACGTAAGAGCAGCAACATGTTACAGCCTTCACCAAGTTTCCATAGGCATTAATTGAACTAATGATAGGCCTCACTGAAAAAACTTTTTTAAAGAATATTTTCTTTTCTTTTCATTTTTAATTGTATTTTTTCCATTACCATTTAATCTCCGTATACACCTCTCTCCCCTGCAGTCAGCACAGTGTTTTCCATGCCCATGAGTGCTTTTTCCCTTTTGCTTAATCCCTCCACATTTTAATCTCCCCCCAACTAAACTTATTTTTATTTAAACAAAAACTCTAATGTTTTGTATTCAACCTTCCTGAAGAACAGGTCTTCTTTTTATGTTAAATATATATGGGTGGTGGGGGGTAAAGAGGAAGGCAGAAGGGCTATTCAGAATTATAATTCCTAAGCAACACAGCAGTGGTGACCTTTCTATCAAATGTCACATCTAGTCCTTCTGAGACAAAGATCATATTTCCAAGTAAATAAAGGTAATCAGAATGAACTATAGAGAATGAACTACAGAGTTCCTGTACTGCTTTATAACATCCAAACAAAGGAGGAATACAGGAGATAAGGCCAAAGAATGCCCTGTGGAGTCTTGGAAATTACAAACAACCTCATAGGAGTAATGGTTCTTAAAACCCACAGATGGATAGTGATTTGGGATAGTTGAAAAGTTTCTCATGTCTTACAGCCTTCTGGACTCCTGAAATTTAACACCCTCATCATGGAGGAGTGAACTGAGGGAGAAAGGGATTTTCTTTATATTTAAATCATCCACTTTAAATGCATACAATGTGTTTACAATTTCCCATTTCCCATTTTATAAAATCTTTTTTTTTTTTCTCTTTCAGCTGTCTTATTCTTGTAAGGAGAAAAATAAAGAGGGTTTCTTTGGGACCACTGACCTTGAGTTATTGGTTATCCAGGTCAATACTGAGTATCATTTGTTCTTTACTTTTACCAGATGCAAAAGTTAGAATGTATTGAGAACAGAAAGATAAGGGTTGAGAGGACAGGAGACAAGAGAGGATGAGAGAGCAATACTTAGGTGGCGGAATGAGGCCGGAGGTTATGTCTTCTGAAGACAACATGGGAAGGAAGTTATTTTTTGGTTTGGTTTGTTTTTTCATTTGTGTGTTGATGAGAAAGGTTTGGCTCTATAAAGTCCAGACCTCCAGGAGTTGATTTCTCCAAAGCATTTTGCCAGATTAATGGCTTTTACTAAATTAATAACCTTAGCAATTCTATGTTTCTCAAGTGCATGTTATTGTGTTGAAACAAAACACAACAGTCAGGTATTTTTGGCAAAATACGTAGAAATAGTAATCAGAACTATAATAGAGTACTTATTAACCTCAAATTATGTGTAGTTATATATTAGAATAAAATACTATCCTAAGTAAGATTTCAAGAAATACACTATGTGGGGGCATGATTGATACTTTTATCTATGCTATATCAGAGTATTTTTTATGATCAATTTCTTTTCCACACAGTTTACTTCCAGAGCTAAATTATGATGGCTTTAAATCACCCTCAACTTTTGATGTTTAGAAGGCTTCAGGGTCTTATAATTAGAAACCTTCACCTGCATATGTGCACCTCTGAGCAGTCTCAGTACTTTTTCCAACACAAGAATAACTTGAAATTATGCCAAAAATAGTTTTTCATCCAACACTATCCAACCATCTGGTCCAAACTTTGAATATATGGGCAGCAACTTGTTAATCAATTTGCTTTATCAGAAAGAGAAGACTTTAACTTGTTCATCAGGAAAATATTTATGTCCTCCTTGTGGAAAGCCTTGTGGTAAGCTTCCTAACTTCCACAATGATTATTTTTAAAAATTCAGGGCAAATATCCTGAAGATCAGAAATGAAGGCAGAAGATTCAGTCAGAGTAATGCAACAATGAAAGAAGACGCAAAGGGATTTGAAGCATGAGACCCACTATGCAGCTTTTAAGGTAGAAGGGAGCCAGGGTCCAGAGAATGCAGGCAGACACGAGAAGCTGATAGCGGTTCTTAGCTGACAGTTATCAAACAAACAAACAAACAAACATCCCCCAAAAGCAAAAAGCAAAACAAAGCAAAACAACCCCCCCCCCAAACAAAGTTCAGCTCTCATTTTTATAACCACAAGGTATTGCATTCTGTGTACCCATTTGAATGATCAGGAAATGGATTCTACCCTGAAGTCTCCTGGATGGAGCACAACTCAGCCAAGACCTCGATTTCAGCCTTCTGAGATTCTACCAAAACATTAACCTAACCCACTGAACTTCTTATCTGCAGAACTGTGAGATAATAAATGTATGTGTTTTAACTTTGTGGCAATTTGTTCCAGCAGCAATAGAAAACTAATACAATCATTTCATGTGTACCTAATTTCTAAAGTGGAAATATTGGGTTGAAGGGTACATACAATGATAATTAAAAAAATGATTTCATTTATTTATTTTTAGAGAGAGGGGAAAGAAGATAGAGACGAAGAGAAACTTTGATGTGAGAGAGAAACATTGGTACCTGCCCTGACCGGGGACCAAGCCCACAACTTAGGCATGTGTCCTGATGAGGAGTTGAACTAGTGAACTTTTCACTTTGCGGGATGATGTCCTTATGCCCAACCAACTCAGCCACATTGGTCAAGGCTACAATAATAATTTTAATATAGTTTTCGAAATTGCCTCCCATAAAGGTTAGATTAGAGGAAGTCACCCTCCCATCAGCAATGAGAGTACAGATTTTCTCACTATCAAACTTTTTTTGAATCTTTGTTAGATAGTACAAAATAGTGGTTTGGTTTTTGTTTTATTTATATTTATCTTATTATAAGTAAAGCTTTGCATCTTATATATTCTTAAGAGTCACATTTATTTCCATATTTATGAAGTTTTACTTCATGTCTGTCACCCATTTTTCAATAGGAGGTAGGTGTGTCTGGTTGGCTTACAAAGTTATTTATATACAGTAGAAATGTTTTCTTTGTTTATAAGCTGCATTTCCCCCTCAACTTATTTGTCTTTTGATATTGTTTGTGATGGTATTTTAATGCATTTTTTAATTTTAATTTTTATGTATTTGTTTTTTATTTAATAGTTTCTGTCATGTTTAAGAAGTTCCTTCCTAGGTAAAGTTCTTTCTAATTAATTAATTAATTGTTTTAAATCACTTTTTATTTTTCAATTACAGTTGACATACAATATTATATAAGTTTCAGGTGTACACCCTCATGATCAGACATTATATAACTTTCTAAGCGATCATCCTGATAAATCTCATACCCACCTGACACAACACATAGTTGTGACAATATTATTGACTCTATTCCCTGTGCTGTACTTTACATCCCCCTGACTATTCTATAAATCCAATTCGTTCTTCTTAATCCTGTCACCTTTTTTGCCCACCTCCAGCAACTGTCAAAATTTTCTCCGTATTTATGAGTCTGTTTTTGTTCTGCTTGTTCATTTATTTTGCTTTGTAGATTAAATTGTTGATAGATATGTAGTTATTGTAATTTTATTGCTCTTTTATTGCCATATTTTTGATCATTTTTTTCTTTTTCTTAAAGAATATCCTTTAACGTTTTGTGTAATACTGGTTTGCCTCACTGAAGCAAGTCCTGCTCTGTAGGGTCGGATCCTGCAGAGCAGCTCCTCTGCTATAGTCCCAGCTGGTCCTTGCAGCCAACTGGCATGGGGTTCACTCCCTCCAAATGCCACCAACAGCAATGAAGACTACTAAAACATGGAGAGTGTACATAGCCCATACAAGGGTGCAACTGGAGTGCCCAGCTTGGGTGAAAGGGCAGGCTGTACCACTAAGCCCTACAAGCACTTACTACAGAAGGCCACTCTACAAGTCTAGGAGATTTAGTAACTCTACATAATAGATAGAAACAAACATAGGGAAGCAGCTAAAACATGTTGAAAAATAAAGAGGCCCTAAATGAAAGAACAGGAGCAATCTCTGGAAAAAGAGCTAAACAAAATGGAGGAAGCAAGGTACCAGATAAAGAGTTCAAAACAATGGTTATAAGGATGCTCAAGGAACTTAGTGAGAACTTCAACAGGATGAGAAAGGACACAGAAACCATAAAAAAAAAAAGAACCAGTCAGAAACAAAGAATACACTAACTGATATGAAAAATAATTTATAGGGAATCTACAGTAGAGGAGATAAAGCTGAGAATCGAAACAACAATTTGGAATACCCAATCTGATCAGCAAAAAGATTTTAAAAATCTAAAAAATAAAGATAGTGTAAGGAACCTCTGGGACATCTTCAAGAGTTCCAACATTTGCATTATGGGGGTGCTGGAAGAAGAGAGAGCACACTGTTGAAAACCTATTTGGAAAAAAAAAAACACAAAACTTCCCTCACCTTGTGAAGGCAATAGATATATAAGTTCAGTAAGTGCAGAGAATCCAAAATAAGATGAACTCAAAGATACCCACACCAGGATGTATCATAATTAAAATTCAAAAGGTTAAATACAAGAAAAGGATCTTAAAAACAGCAAGAAAAAAGCAGTTAGTTACCTTCAAGGGAGCTCACGTAGGACTGTCAGCTGATTTCTCATCAGAAACTTTGCAGGTCAGAAGGGATTGGCAAGAAATATGCAAAGCGATGAAAAAGAAGAATCTACAACCAAAATTACTCTACCTAGCAAAGCTGTCATTTAGAACTGAAGGACAGATAAAAACTTTCCGGACAAGAAAAAGCTAAAGGAGCTCGTCACCATCTTGGTAAAGGTCTACACAAAAAATTCACTTAATGTGTTTTTAGTACTTTTGGTGCTATTTTTGACATTTAAATTGGATCTTTTCATAAATTTAATAATCTTTTCTACTTATTTGAAATACTATTTTAATCATATTTAAAGTTCCAATTTGTGTTTTCTGTATTTTTTATCTTAGTCTTTTCCTTTCATGATTCTGTTTACTCACATACTCCAGATTATTGATGTTTTAAAAACATTTTACTATCTGGTACTGTTATCTGCTGCATTGTTCTTCCTTTGTTGTTTTTGTTCATAACCTTTAGAATTACTTAGCTAATTAAAAAATACAGCTAGTTTGCTAGGTTAATGAATAAATCTATAAATTGGCTCAGGGAAAATATTCACCTTTATGATATTAAAATTTCTATCCAAGAACAATGCATATAACTTTATTTGTTTAACTTTTCATTTAAGTCCAACAGAACTTTAGTCTCCTAAATATGGATTTTCATTTATTTTTAAGTTTATTTCTATTTATTCTGTCTTTTTCTTGCCATTGTAATTAGGGTCCTTTGTCATATCTTCTAATTAGTTTTTTCTTGTAAGCATAATATTGTTTGTATGTTTGTACATATATATTTGTTTTTCTGTATATTAACTTTATTCTCAGCCATTTGTTGAATTCTCTTAACATTTTTCTATTAATTTGTTTAAAAGTGTAAAATTATAAAATCTGAAAATAATTTTACTGCTTTCATTCAAATTTTTAAACATATAATATTGTTTCTTATTTAATTGTGTTCAGAAGGTTAACAACAGTTGTAAAAAGTCCTTGTGCTTTAGAATCCCATTTAGCTGCAGGTTCTGTCTCCACAGCACCCGTTCCCTTTGAACATGATTTAGAGACCATTTGCTGTGCCTTTTGTAGCTGATAACAGCAGTCAGCTTCTCTACCCAGACCTAGTCCCAAGTCAGCCTAGTTTTTTTTCCTTTTATCACTTGTCAGAGTTGCAGTTCCATCTTAATATCAAGACATACTGGTAATTTATGACATAATTTAACAATCCCCAAATATCAAGACATAATTTATGACACAATTTAATGATTCCCAGATACGGTTATATGCTAGAATCATTTGAAGAACTTTCTGGAAACAAGTTAGTAAGCTTTGAATGATATCTAACTGAACCAGAAATTTAGGAGTAGAATCTTTTTATAGAGATCCCAGGTGATTCTAATGCTACTACAAAAATTCCTTCAATCCAAGACAATGTTCTCAATTGGGAATGATTCTGTCTCCCAGAGATATGGACAACAGTTACAGATATTTCTGATAGTCACAACTAGGGGTAGAGCCCTGCTGGCTTCTAGAGTGTAGAGGCCAGGGGGTGCTCTTAAACATTCTTCAATGCAGAGGACAATCCCCCACAATAAAGAATTTTTCTGACCCAAAATGTTAACCATGCTGAGGATGAGAACCCTGGCCCAAGACCTGTGCCATCAAAAGACTTGTCCTTCCTGACCATTGCATGTAGCATGCTGTTTAATGATTTTAATAGAAGAAGGTATATCTAATTACAAAACAATATGCCAAAACCATATGGTCTGGTCATTAATATGAGCTAAAGAATAGATGGGTTTTCCTTGAAATTGTAAGAACTAGAACTTTTATTTTGTCAGGCACTATGACCTCATAGTCATGATTTTTTCTAACAACAGTACCTCAATTTAGATGAGGGTAATAATAATGTGTCTCCTTTGAAGCTAAAGCTACCCATGTGAAATAGATCTAGCAAATGAGATATAAATAGAACTCCCTGCTGGTGCTTCTGTGAAATCTATATGAAAAGCAGACAGATTAAGTTGGCACATGCCTTCTGCCTTTTATCTCTTTATTTTCCTGCCTGGGACATTGATGTAATGCTCTGGATGAGGCATTCATCTTGTGACTATGAGGTGACAAGCATTTGTTAAAGACATCTGAGTGGAATGAAGATTCCTAATACATTCAGCCTGCCATACAAGTCTATCTCTAAACTCCTTTCTAATGAGAAAAGCAAACACCCTGATTTAAGTCACCATTTTTTTTCAGGGGAATGAAATTTCTTACTATGCAGTTATTGTCATAATAAAAATATATATTGTCAGTAAGATCAATTAATTATTATTGTGAAGACATAAACTGTTAAAAATATGACATATAGTAATAGAAATTATGATCTTAGCTGATGATACTATTTTCTGTAGGAAAGAAATTGTCTTTCTAAGAAAATGACAAAAACTGCCTGGGGCTTGAAAGTATAATTTTTAGGACATGGGTTAGCAAAAGACAGTTTTAAAAAATATTGCAAAGCTCCTTGTACAAGAAATTAAGCTAGAGTTTTTAAAAATGATGAGTGTGCATAGGGAAGTGTGAGGTTACAGTGTTAAATAGGGCTGGAAAAATGGCTGAAATATTTTAAGACTAGGGATATAAATATTTAATTTTAAGATGCTTGAATCACTCTGATGTAGAAATCTCTCTGACACCAAAATCTCCAGTAAGGTCTACTATCTGTTTTGTATGTGCATTTTTATCTGTTTATTATTATAATTTTAGTGAATTTCAAGAAAAATGAGGCCAAATTTTATATCTGGGTTGGCAAGGAAAAGAGAATGTGAACAATCATTGGATGGGAGCTGAAAGTCCCATCAATAATCTAGCAGAAAAATATGTTTATTATACATTTATATATATTTTTCTTCTATTGCTCTGTTTCTTTGGAGACACCTGATTAATACAAACTTGGAATTCATTATGAGAGCAGAAATCTGAAAAAGTAAGTCCTCCTTCTGTGATTATTTCAAACAACCTACATGTACTGGTTACAATGTCAATGAGAGAGAAGGAAAATCCGGGCAGGCAGAGATAAGCAGCCATTGGAACTTGGACTTCAGGCCTGAGCTGAAGATTGTGTACAATGTAGAGCATAGAGCTAGAACATGAAATGTATTAAAAAGTAAATTTTATGAATCAGCAATGAAGTTTATCCAAAACATTTATTTCTTTAAATGTTGCTCAGAAAATACATCTTTTAAAATACTGTTTGAAAAGTTTTTGTTCAAGTTTGCCATAAAGAAATGTTGAACATTCATACTTAAATGAGGAGTAGCCAGCCACCACCATGTGGAACCTTAAGGAAAACAAACGTATGACTCAAGGTTTTTTTATGGCTGTAATGAAATCATAACACTTGTCTTAGTATCTAAATTTGAGTACATATACCTAATGTGGGACTCCTTAGGTGCTGAAACTTAAAAAACTATGTTATAAAATAACAACAAATGTCACAACTGATACAAATAAAACAGAATTAAATAGATAAATCTATTTTAGAAAATTAGGTAGTATATTCACAAACCAAGACTAAGTAGTTTCTAAAACTTGTCTACCAGTTTTAAAAAAGATATAATATTTCATATAAACCAAATTAAACTCACTGAAATTCTTATGTATTTCTACAATGAGTTCTATTCAAGTTTATAAACATACTTCAAGTTATTTTTACAAAGCAAATAGAAATTATATAAAGGAAATTAGATGGAGTCCATGTAAACACACACACCGAAAAGTAACCTAAAGAATAAAATCTAATTAAGTGTAAGAGTTAAAGGAGTAAACAAAAAACATTGAACAAATTCTCATTTTTAAAATAAATTTAAATGAACAAGTATGCTTGTTTTCTAAAGTTAGAAATAGTTTGTCTTTGAGGGACATAAACCTAATAATAGATTTTATTTCATGACATTTAATGTTCTCTATTTAAGAGAAACAAGTTAAGAAGTTAGCTGTTTTCACCTTTGGCTACCTAATATAAATTTTTTCCATAAAATTTTGAATCTGTGTTGTTAAGTTCAATGGGCACATTAGGCAAGGGAACAAGTTAACACAGACTTCTATGAAATCACTATTTCCATAAATTTTAGAGTCCAATTTACCTAGTGAATGGGCCTTTAGATTTTAAAGATGTCTAGATTGTTTTACTGTAATTGGCACTTGACGCTGCATGGAAATGCAAATAAATATTCAATGTTGGAAGAAGAGCTCAACTCTAGTTCTTCAGCTCTTGGAAGAAATGAGTTTGCTCTAATTCCTTCCTATGTATTAACTGCCTATATAAAGTCAGAGAACTAAAAATAAACAAATGAATTCCATTTCTTGTAATTTATTTAAAGAGAGGAGGTTATTAAATAATTTAATATCATCAACCTGTCAAGTATAGTCTTCATCAAAGAGGGCACTATTTGTTACAAAAACTATTGTTTAAAAGCAATTATATGCACAAATGGCTGCAGGAAAATAGACATAATGAAAAAATGTGAGACTCAGAAGTAAATCAACAAAAGAATTAATAAAAAGGTATTCTAAGTTATCTCACCTTTCATAAATTACCAGTGTAGTAGCTTGATAAGGATAAAATAGGCGGCCAAGTATGTTCTAACCCATTCCTTATATCTAGCATAGCACCTGGCACAAGGTGAGCAAAGGATTAGAGATTTATTTTCTTGCTCCTGGTTCACTCATTTACCAAACACTTTTTGAGCACTTATTACAATTCTCTTTGCTTATTACTATGCAACACAAGGGAGATAAAAAAGAAAAGCTCAATTCACTCATGGGTGCAAGATGTATTCAGAGATCCTAACAGGTAGTAGGTCAAATCTATACAGAAAAGGTCAGTGGAGGATTTGCAACAATCTGGAATTTGGATGTTTCTACCCATATTACCTAAAACATTTGGGACAAAAGCAAAGCATAGGTGTTTCCTAACCCAACAGTTTTGTGAATGATCTAAGTGGATATGACATTAGTGAAGAAATGTAATGGTTGAAGTTCACAACTGATGAAATGTTAACAACCATTTCATTTTTTATAGTGTCTTTTTTTTACAAACAAAACAATAAATTACTAATAGGCTTTAAACATTGACTTTATAACTGATATCATTTTGGTGCCTATTTATTTTTACATAAAACATTGTGATAATACATTTTAGTATTTAGTATTTTATGTAGGATCTTTATTAAATTTTAAGTATAATCAAAAGAAAAAGTAAAAATAATACATTTTGAAGCTATTTAGCTGTTGTTGCTTTGAGTGAAGAACTGAGTTGGAGAAAATAATGTATGAAATTGAGTTGTAAGTTTTTCACTCCATGTTTTTGTTTTTCAATCTTCTGCACATAAACATGGTAGAATATCTTTGTTTTCACCTCTATTTTTCTACATATTTTGCTGCTACTAATATTCAAACTTTCTTACTCTACTTTAGGTCTATTTCTTGAACTTTGAAATCTTCCTGGACCATTCCATTGTCAAGTTTAAAGGATGCCTGAGCCAGGATGCATTCTGACTTGTATAGCTATTTACACATCCCATATTGAATTTGCGGTCATAGCCCCGTGGTAGATACTGGTTAATTCCTACTGTTATCCCTTAGTTGCTGACAATTCTTTTCTTAACTATTCTCTGATTGCTTCCAATCTGTTATTATCAAGCTTGAGTCCTTTGATGTCTTGGAATTTTGGTCTTGTCCATTCATGTGTAGTTCAAACATGGTATTAGGTGATTAACATGGCTATTGCAACCTAAAGCAATAATACTCTCTTGGGAAATCCTCACTTTAAACCTGAGATACAGTGGATATTCTTTATAATTTTTTTTTTTTACACACAGAAACCAAGGCTATTTCTTGGAAAATGTATTAGAATTAAAAGCACTAGGCAAGCAGTAGCTCAGCCCAAAGAGGGTTTTTTTAAATGTAAATTTAAATACATTTTCCACCTTTCAAATTCTTATTGAGTTATTTCAACCATCCATCTATGTTTCCATTACTCAATCAATCCATGTATATCTAATATTTTCTGAGTGTCAGTCATGTCAGTCATTGTCCTAGGTATTTTGGAGATAATATTAAACAATATAGATATTGTAATTGTTTTCAGAGAACTTGGAGTTTCATTTGAGTATGGATAAGTAATCCGGAAGTTAAAAACTGTATGCGTGTGTGCATTAAAGATTGCCAGAGCAGAAGTAAAAGGCCTTGTGATGATATATAAGATAAGCTACTATTTGGGATTTGAGGGTTCGGAGAAAGTTCCCTGAAAGAAGGACTATTTAGGCTGAACCTTGACATTAGAGTACAGTGAAAGTTGGGTACAGTAATGACACATGCAGAGCAAGCAACACAGACATCTGAGGAAAGCAGTTCCGCATAGTGTGAGGTAGAAGTAGGGAAGCAGTGAGAAAGTAGGAAAGTTAACTGGGGTATTAAGCAGAGTCCTAAGTGTGAAGGACCCTAAGGCAGAATCAAATCGTTTGGACCTCAAACTGTTATCAAGGGGCAATTCCTAGTGTCTTGAATTAGGAAATGATGAGATAGAGTGGACAGTGGTTTGGAGGGAAGAAGCATAGATGTGGAGACAGTTGTGAAGCTATTATAGGAAGCTAGATAAGAGATGATAAATTAAGATGGTTGTTTTAGGGATGGACAGAAGTTAATGGATTTGAGAAATTCTAGGATGTATGTTGAACAGAATTAAGGAATGATTTAATGTTGGAAAAGAAGATATAGCTGATCGTAATAATTATATTTTTGTCATGAGTAGAAAACTGTGATACTGTATACTGAGAGCATATAGGAGAATAAAGAGTTTGGGGAAAAGGAGATGATGGATTATTCTGGGATATGTTGACTTTGATATGCAAATGGAGCTGCAAAGTGGAAATGCCGGTATAAGTAGAATAATACTTTGTCAAGCTCAGGAAAGAACCCATGGAAATGAGATTGAAATCAACATATAGTAGTTCCTAAAGCCATGGAGGTTAAGCTAATCACACAAAGAGAGTAATGTAGAGTGAAAAGAATTTGCTTAACTAAAATTTAAGGACAATAACATTTAAGGACAGGATAGCATAACACACACACACACACGCAAACACCAAGAAGAATCAAGATAGGTGGGAAGAAAACTGGAAAATGAAATGCGATGAATGCAAAGGTTTGAGAGAGTGTTTTTAAAAGGAAGGAATGGATAACATGTCAGGTACTTCCAAAAACTAAAGTGAGTGTCCACTGATTTAGGTAGATTGTTACTGACCTCCGAAAAGGAATTGGGGCAGAAGCCAAGTTACTGTGGGTTGAAGAATGAGTGGAAAATAAGGACATAGACAGTGAATACGGGGAAACCTTCCAAAAGAAGCTGTAAACGGGAAGAGAGAGTTAGGATAGTTGCTTGACTAGTTCTCAAGACTATAGAGACTTGAGGGGTTTATATTCTGGTAGACTTGGTGTCTTAGAGAATTGTGGAATTATGGTTTTTATAACAAATGAGTAAGAATGGTAAATTCCTCGAGACCAGTTCTTCTTGGCACTGCATTTTACTGGACATCACTAAGGTCTGCGGTCTCATTATCAGTTATGTTGCTTTCAAAAGCTAATCTTACCTTTATTGAAGTATGCATCAGTCGGTTAGTCAAAGTATTAATTTTTAATTAATAAACTATTTTTTAAAAGTTCTAGGTACACAGACATATTGAGTGGGTAGTACAGTTCTCATGCATCCTTTTACCATTCCCCAACCCCCTCCCCACAGTTTCCCCTATTGTTAATATCTTACATTGCCGCTATTTGTTAACAATTAATAAATTAACTGTAATACATTATCACTAACTCAAGTCCATCATTTATTCAAATTTCCTTAGCTTTCACCTAATGTCTCTCTTCTGTTCTAGTGTCATGTCTTATTAGTCTTCTCTTGGTTTTGGTAATTTTTTAATTTTCCTTGTTTTTGATGATGATTTGGAATGTATTTGTCAGATATATTGTAGGCTGACCCTCTGCTAGAATTGGATGTTTTTCTCATAGTTACACTGAGATTATGGGTTTTGGGGAAGAAGGTTGCACAGATAGTGTGTCATTTTTATCATATCATATCATATCAAAGGCACATACCATCTACATTATTTATTTCTGTGTCATTGACCTTGGTCACCAGACAGAAGTAATATTTGTCAGCTTCCTTTGTTGTTACTCTTTCCCCCATATTTCCATGCTTTATTCCTCAGGCAGTTACTACGTGCAGCCCACACTTACGAATGGGGAGTTATGCTCTCCCTGCTTTATGATGGAGTATCTAAATAATTTACGTGGAATTCGTTTGCCTGGGACATTTGTCTCTTCTCTCTCATTTGTTAATCTATTTAATTATTTATTCGTCAGTACAGGCTCATAGATATTTATTTATTTTCTTGGTCATAATCCAATAATACTTCATTTATTTTGGTGCTCCAATTTTTCCAGCCTTGGCCTTTGGGAGTTTTGTTAGTTAGCTTCTCTGTCACTTTGATCCCCATCAGTGTTTTTTTAAAATTATTATAATTGTTCTTTAAATTTAAATGCTGGGCCTCATCTAGTCATTTCTTCCACCCTCACCCAAGTCTTGGCAACTATTGCTATTTCGTCTATTGCTCTGGTTTTTTTTTTTTCTTCCAGAATGTGACATAATTGGATCATACACTATGCAGAAATTTTCAGGCTAGGTTTTCTCAATTGCAGTATACATTTAAGATTTCTATTGTCCCCATGTCTAGAGAATCTCCTAGTATAGAGTAAATACTAAAGACATTTTTATTAAATAAAGAAATAGACTGTTGGTATTTTTCTGAATGAAGATCAGCAAATGGTATTCTGAATCTGGACATCTTTAACTGTCCTAGAAATGTTTTTAAGTGCTTAATTTCAGTGCTATCCTTGACCATTTTATTTATAGTATTCATGATCACATTTTGTTTTCTTGTTACTTCTTAAATCATTGTGGTTGCCAGTTGTAAACATTTAAAAAATTGTTTTGATATATATTTGATTGATCATTTAGAAAAGATATAAAGAAAGTCATAGTGTTCTAAGATTAACCTATCTTTAAATCACATAAAGGACTCATTCTTATTTTAATGATATTCTCACTTCATGTATATAATGCCTATGGCTTACCTTTTTCTTCTCAGTGAAGTTACCTATACAGCACTCAATACAATCCTCATGTTTATTACCTTGAGTCAAAAAGAATGTTCTTTTAATATTCTTTAGGTAAAAATAACCAAAACAACAAAGTCATAAACACAGACACCAGTATGGTGATTACCAGAGGGAAGGGAGGGTGGGAGGAGGTAAAGAGGGTAAAGAGGGGATAAATGGTGATGGAAGGAGACTTGATTTGGGGTGATGAGCACACAATACAATGTACAGATGGTGTATTGTGGAGTCATACACCTGAAACCTATATAATTTTGTTAACCAGTTTCATACCAATAGATTAAATAAAATAAAAAGCTAAGTAACAAGATACAAAAAGAAATGTTCCTTCATTGACCCATGCACGGATTTTCCTTCTTTGCATTATGCCTCTACTTTAAATTTCTGTGCTGCACAATATAGTGTGCTGGCTACATTTGCTTACTGAGCAATGAAAGGTGGCTTGTGCCACAAGATGAATTGATGATATTTTGGATATACTGGGTTAAATAAAATGCATTATTAAATGGATTTACCTTTCTTTCTACTTTGTTTAATGTACCTACTTGGAAATTTAAAATTACATGTGTTGCTCACATTATGTTTCTGTTGGATAGTGTTGGAGACTATTAAATGGTATGTGAGATTTAATTGTGATTTTAAATTACTCAGCATGCATCTACTGATTTTCTTAGACACTCAGAGAAAAGCACAAACAGCTTGCCACCCAAACCTTAATGATTCCAACAGACTTTTCCAATGGTGGAAGAGTTGCTAAGAAATTGGTTGAGTCTTATATTAATGAAAGAATGTGATTCTGATGAGTCAAATGACATACCTAGAAAATGTAGAGGGATTGTGATTGGCTCCCTAGTTATGCAGTTTTGTCTCCTTTAATGTGAGTCTTACACGTTGTTAGAGTCTATTCCTGAATCTTCACCTGGATTGGATTCCTAGACCACATTCAAATCAGCACGATTCTCTGCTACCTTTTCAATAAGGGAGACAGCTTCTGTTTTCCTCTGTGAACATTCTCATTATCTGTACTACTAACACTTGAACCATATTAAGTTATTTCTTTAGCCTTGATGTCTGTGCCTTTCACATTCTGTAGACCATCACACAATTTTCTAAATTGTTTTTACTTCAGCAGATTTCTCTTGGGTAATTTATGCTTCATTTAGATTTCCACATGAATGAAACAATCTAACTCATTCATCATTTTGATTGCTATCCTCTGGAACATTTCCTATATTTAAACTATTCTGGATTAGAGAAACCTCAGTACTTCTTTTTCTTCTTGAACATAAATGCAATCTTCATGTGTTTTCAAAGGGTAGGAATTGTGTTACAACTGGTTTCAGTCCCAAGGCTAGCTCACCAGTCACACTGTATACCAGAAGTAGAGTACTGTGTCAATAAGACTATGAAAGTTGACACTGCATACTAAAATGTTTTTATGAAAAACCACACATTTTCAATTTGGCATGGCAACAATGCATCTTCTTTTACTGTGACAGAATAACAGAAACCGCCCCAGCATGCCTATCTTTTATGCAAGAGGAGAGGGGATCTTCCTAGACTAACAGTTGTGGGTACCACCAGGGTCAGTTTAGGGATTTAAGCAAATGAACTGTTGGGGATAAAACTCTTTGATGCTGGATCTTGTCCTTAATTTCTTTTCTTTCCTTTTCTTTTTCTCTTTCTTTCTTTCTTTTGGATCTCCTACTTTTTTTTTCTTTCACAGCACCATCAATGGCTTAGAAGAAAAGAATTTGTTCATCATGGTCCAATACAGAAAAACAAAGTATTATTATTATTTTTTACATATTTTCCACTTTTAAAACAAACAAACATTCTCCTTTTCTCATGATTTATTTTCCATTTGCAAACAATAGCAGTCTTTCTTATGTGATGTTAACCTTGTCTTTTC
Organism: Furipterus horrens; assembly: GCF_987537825.1. Taxonomy (NCBI): domain Eukaryota; kingdom Metazoa; phylum Chordata; class Mammalia; order Chiroptera; family Furipteridae; genus Furipterus; species Furipterus horrens. The sequence continues at coordinate 19,112,587 of NW_028327171.1, forward strand.
ACTTAGTAATTTTGGAGGTGCATGATGAACAATGGAAGATAATCTTTGTACAAAAAGGGCTTAAAGAATATCAATGCACATTTTAGTGGAAAGCCAGTCTTAGGCCACGGTGGAGCTGTTCTGAAGGCAATAGCTCTGGGATGTAGAGAAGCTGTTATGGAAGCTGGAATAAAGGCTGATGAGGACAGTAACAATAGGAATGACAAGGTCTAGGAGAGGAACAGGATAGAGGGGGACAGCTACAGATGTTGTTGGTGGAAATCAGACTTACACAGGACCACAAGGAAAAGCATTCCAAGGACCAATGCATGGGAGGTTGTGATGTGATAAGATAATTTATTTGAGTGGAAATAGAAGCTTCCCCCTGGGTTTCCAATGTTCCATTTACCAAAGTCCTGTCATGGAGAAAGTTCAAACTTGGTCAAGGATGAGCAAGGCCAAAGCAAAAGCAATGTCCAGAGTTTCTGCTTCATATTTAAGCTTAGTCCTTGGAGTCTGTGAGAGAGTGCATGAACAAACAGGGAGAATGCGTTCCTAGTTGGTGAGAGAGAGAAGGCGGGGAGAGAGGTGAGAGAGAGCTTCTTGGCTTCTTTGTTCCTGTGGGGTTACATTAGCTTGGATTTGGGATGGACTGAGTGATTTTTCAAAATAGCCAATCATCTTCCCAGGCTTTCACAGGCATTTTGATAGGTCCACTCCCTGGTTAGACTGACAAGCCTCTATGGTACAGTACTTCCCACTATATCCCCCCAAAATCTGGTACCAGAGGGGGAAAAGGAGGAGTATTAATCCTCTCGGTGAAGCAAAGAGCCTCATGCTCCTCACTTTATTAAATTCAATGTCTAATTCCCTTTGTTCTCTTTCTTATTAATAATTAACTACTTATGGTGATACAGATATTGTAACATTTCCTCTTTCTTTTTGACCTTGACTAGGGGAAAAACTAAGAAGTACAGAGAAGATGGATTAAAAGATAAAATCTTAGTTAGCTTGAAGCCAGGGAGAAAGGGGGAGATAGAAGAATTTTCAAAGAATTTTCCCCACTGTGGATATACATTTATATTATCTCCCAATTGTGTTTTTAATATTCCTTGTATCATCAACTTCCCTTTTTTTTAAAAGATACTTTACATGTGCTATGGTTTGTGTTCGGTGAACTACATGCTTATGGAATTTAACTTTACATTCATGGGAATAATACTCATTGAGTGGGTATTATATAGTAGGTGTGACTTCAGAATCTATAAGTAGACCAAGATATTTAAACTTGGGTCCTTCGAGTTTGTGTGCTTGTAATCCATTTTTAAAAGCATATTCTTTGGAACATTCACTTCAGGTAAAAAAAAAAAAAAGTGAGCTGAGATTGCTTGTGATACATGTGAATAAGAAAAGTTAAACAAGTTTATTTTCTTCAGAATTTCACTGATTTCTTAATGTGATACACATATTGTAACTCTCTAAAAGGGAGGTACTGTGTTCATCATTCAATGATAATAGCCAAATAATTCTTTTCAAAACACGACTTCCAAGAACTAGGACATTTTGGAAAATAGTGTGTAAAATGCTGAAATACATTTCATTTTAATATCATTTTACACATGTTCTAAGGCTATGCCTTCTCTAAAACACAAATTTAAGAGCTCAAGGAAAAATATCTTTGTTTTTAAAATATTTATCACACTGAGATTTTTATCAGCATTACTATTTGAAATCAACTTAAGATTTTATTTGGAAAAGGGAATTCTATAACAATCCAAAATGTAATAACCATCCATCTAGGCCAAGTGCCTCATTTTTGGAAGTTAGAAAACTCAGGTCCAGATATTCCTTGCAGTGATTTATTATAGATATTATAACAAGCTAGGGATCAGAGCCCCAGTTCAGCGTTCTTCTGTATTTTTCAAACTACAGTGAATGTGTCCAATAAAGCTCAGTGACAACTGAATTTAGTTCTTCCCAACCTGTTACTGAAAAGTATTTGCTGATTTATTTCATACATATCGTTCTTTCTCATGTTAAACTAAGAAGTTTCACCAAAATTTTATTCTCGTACAAATTGTACTTCATTAAAGTAATAAATATGTATACTGTAATATTTTATTAAATTTGAAATATTTTCACTTTTTTCAATTAAAGTGACTGTACTACTGTATGTTAAATAACTTTGCTACATATTCCAATTGTTCTCTGTTTTTATGGTTCTATGCTCTCATTATCGGCTTAAAATTCTCGTCTGCCTGTCATCTTGCAAAAGGAGCATGATTATGAGCTTTGGACTAGATCACATCTGTGCTCGAATTCCAGCTCCATCATTTGCTAGGTGTGTGACCTTGAGCAGATCATAAAACTTCTGTGAGCTTAGTCTTCGTCTGTAGAAATACGATGTGATGTGTTTTTTTGGGTTACTAAAAATGTTCCCAGACTGTTCTGTTTAGACCTTGGGCAAAGTCTTAAACTGTTGGACTATAGATCCATTCTTTTTGCTTCTTGTCCTGGAGCTGGTTTCTCTCTCCTTCTTTCTCTGTCTCAGTGTCTGTCTGCCTGTCTGTCTCTCTCTGTCTGTCCCTCTCTCTCGTTTGCTTCTGGGGACGTCTTTTCCAAACCTGCATTGAATTACACATGGGTTCTGCAACTATCCATTTATTTTATGACTAAAATAAGGCTTCTTTTGCTTTAAAGGTCATCACTTTGTAATAGTAGATAAGAAATCACAGATGAAACAGGCCTTGGGAATATTACAAGGTTAAAGAAATATTATTTTTTAAATAGTCTTGTGCCTTTTCTAGAGATCCCACTCATTTTCTTTGCTGCTATCTTAAAGTCTGTATTAGACTTCTGTTCTCAGTTTTCATTTCTATAGGTATGGTTCGTCAGATTGTACCCCTTCTTTCCTTATTTCTACCCCAGGAATTAAATGCATATTCTGACCCATCATATTAGAAGGAACCAGATAAATCATTGATCACTTCTTGCTTATAATGGGGCATTGACATTCCTGAACATCTTTGTACAGTTTTTCTCCCACCTCAACAGAGCACTCCAACGCACCCCACCTCTCATCATCGTGAGGACTGAACAAGACATCATGTTGTCAATACAGCACTTTCCCAGGGTCATAGTACACTGTCAGGAAACGTTCGTTTTCCCTTTCTCCTTTCTCTTCCAAAGAGTGATTCCAAGCAACGAAGGAGAGCAGAGAATGTCACAAATTCCATGAAGTAGTTTACTGTATTAATTTAATTCTGCTTTCTTTTTCCAGTGTGCTTCTGACTGCCGTGACTTAGGTTTTGGCTACTGACACTTGCAGGAAGCTCAGTGCCAGCACCTTCCCCTTATTTGGATTTTTTCTTCATTGTGTTTCTTCTTGATATATATTTTTTTCTGCTTGAGCTTTGTTATTTGGCTATGCCTTTTATTTTCTTGTCTATATATTCTTCTAAGATGTCACTTTGACTAAATTGGTTTTGTGGACTACCAGTGTATATACTGTATTTGAGTTCTCCATGACTTTCTACCCTTATCTTCTCATTACAATCTTTCTTGAGTTTTATAAGCCAGGAATAACAGAATCTCATAAAACCACATGAGAATCAGGGGTAGCTTTAACAATGCTGCACTATAGATTCTTCCACAATTGGCCCAGGATGCTATATACCAAGCAGGTTGAGTGACAGAATCCTAGCAAGAATAGTTACATCCACATCTTTCATTAAGAAGGTGCTAAACAGCTTGGTTATATTCAAACTCTGATACACATAAATGAGAAAGCTTGCAGTTGGAGCCTTGTCTGTGTTTTACTTCCAGGGAGTGTGTCCAGATACCCAGTTTTTTTCCTCACTAATGAAGACGTTCTGCCTTTAAAAAATTTTAGATAGGAAAATTTTGCTGTAGTTATTAACAAGAGTTAAAATTGAAGCCAAAACACTCAAGCTGATATTCATGCAAGTATATCCTTTGCTGTACAGTTTAGAATTTGGAACAATTACATTACTCATGAAAAACAGTTTCGTATGTCTCAATGGCACTGTTTAAATTTCCATTTGTTATTGTGTTAAATCAACTAAGTGACATAGCTAAAATTGAGCAACTAAGTGAAATTAAGGATAGGATGATTATAACATTGGTAAAGCATTTTGGCATTTTAAATCCTAAATATCTATGCCTGTCTAGAAGCAGAGGTCACTGGCATTATAACATTTTTCTGTCCCCTTTGGGATACTGCTGTCAGAATTATGTTATCTTTAAACGTTACATGTAGCTGAGAAACCAACAAATAACCTGCAGCTCCTTCCACAGTTATTCCATGCTGAAGTGGAAATCAATTCTTTGTTTCAGATTTTCTAGTATGAGGAGAGGAAAAAAATCTCTTGGTCAAAATAAGAAAATCACTAAGGATCCTACATAGCTTTAGGCTTACCAGACATTTATTTTGTTGTCTTTGGTGAGGTTCACAGAGGAAAATAACAAAATGTTAAGGGCCAATTTATACAGACTGTGGTCCCTCAGGGGGAGGTTGGCACTTTGTATTAGGAACGGGAGTCTGGCTATCATTTTTTGTATCCTTAGAAACTTCAAAAATGTGGGAGAGGACTACTGACAGAGACTTGACATTTGGATAGTGACTAAGATTGTAAAAAAAAGTGTAAGTGTGAAGTATCTGGGTCTGGGATTCTTCCAAGTTCAAAACATGCTCTAAAGACTAGTGGTAAAGAGAGAGCAATAAAGGATTCAGTGGAGTCTACAGCATTTGGAAATTTCTGTTCTTCAAGATGCTCAATTTGTCTATGTTTCATCGCCTGTTGTTCCTCAGTGCTTCCATTACCATCAGAATTTTGTTTTATAGATAAAGGCACTAGAATTTCAGAAAGAAAATAAAAAAGCTATCCTAGGTCAAGTCTTGCACTTTCCCCCCACAATTTTTCTTTGAGAATGAAACTAAGGTATCTTAGCTGAGCATGGTAACTGATTTTTATAACATAGATATAAAAGGCTCAGGACTATAACTACATTTTACAGACCTATTTTACTAACCTTTATTACTTACAAGGTATCGTTAATGTAGTAATTCACACCTGTATAGAACACAGAATATTTTCTTCTTGGAGTCATGAATATCACAAATTTACTACACATTTTGAGAAGTGTTTCTTCCTTTTATTAAGTTTTTTATTAACTCTACTTCTTTCAAATATCAGAGTGACAGTTAAGTCAAATATTTTAAGACTTGGCTTTTACTCTGTTCATAGTCTTGATGTTTTTTTATTTTTTTTAATTTTAGCTGCATTTACCAAATGTATTCACATTTTCAGGTAAAGGTATTTAGATTTTTTTTTAATCCTTAAATAGAAATAAGCTCATAATTTACTCATTGGGAATGCCTTTCTACAAATATACCTAGCTTGGTTTGTTCCCCTGCCCCAAGGTATAGATTTCAGAGCTGTTAAGTCAAAGACTTCCATTGTACACAAGCAAAATGACTTTAAAAAGATACCCTTTCTTCTTAGGCTACTATCTCCGAGGAGCAGTCTACATGCTTCACGCATAAGGATTTTTTTTCCATAAACAAATTTTCTTTTACTCTTCCAAGTGGAAGCTCATCTACCACTTTTCTGCCCTATTATTGAGCTTAGTAAGAACTTTTTTCAACTTTTACTTATTTATTTTTGTATAAGAAAGCTTGATGTTAACTGAAGATTGAAAGATTTTCCAGGGTCTCCCCTCTTCTTCATCACCTAAAACTATATTCCTTAAGACATGGTCATCACCAATATCTGGGGGGAAATATCTGCTACCATGATTCATCCTTTTTTCTTAAGGTTATGTGTGAGACAGAAACAAGTGCAATCTGACATTTATACAAAACTTGTGATAGAAAATGTAAAAGTGTGACACCAATAATACACCTCCCATGAACCTAAGTTTAGACCATGGATGTTAATGATAAGATGTACCTCCCCCAAAATGCTTAATCATAAGAACTTTCTCATCACAAAGACTGACAAAATAAATTCTTTCACAGATCACTTTTTGGTGGGGCTATCCAAATTAAACCTGTAAGCCTTTTGAAGTTTCCTTTTTCATTAAGTGGCTGTTTTGTAGTTTTGACAGTTGGTGTGAAAATTTCCAATCTACATGTGAATACTTGATAGATAATGACTAGATATACTACAAGAACAGATATAAAGTATGATTCCATCTAAACCTGTCAACTTAGACCATAATTAGTGTAATTCTATATTGTTTTAGTTGCATTACATCATCTGGTTTTAAAGCAAACAAATACTTCATCAGAAGAAAAGTGTGTAAATGTTGAGTCAGCAGAGCTTAAAGCAATTTCCTGTGCCTTAACATCAAGGAAATCGTGCAGAGACAAGCATTTTCAAAACTTCTGAAATAAAACTAAAATCACAATGGCAAATGTCACATTGTTTCATGCAATTAGAAATAGAAGTGAAGAGTCCTTGTTATAAATATTGTAGCATAAAACAGTCATCATGGTAAGATGTATATATTTCAATGAATGTTCTTAGCACATTTGGAGCCTCAAAGAAGTTAGAAACTATGGAAATTTGGTTTTTTAAGATTACTTTGCAATGCTTTTCATTTTTTAAATTTTTCATCAGTATAGATGTTCCTTTAAATTAATTAATTAATCATTTATCCTCACCGGAGGACATTTTTTCCCATTGCTTTTAGAGAGAGAGGTGTGGAGAGAGAGAGACAATATCATTTGGCTGCCTTCTCATCTGCACCCCAACCTGGGATTCAGCCTGCAACATGGGTGTGTGCCTTGACAGGGAATTGAATCCACGACCTTTCTGTCTATGGGACAATGCTCCAACTAACTCAGCCACATTGGCCAAGGTATAATTCTTCTTTTTAAAAAAATTGAATTTATTGGGGTGACATTGGCTCACAAAACCGTACAGGTTTCAAGTGCATATCTAAACAAAACAGAGTCTGCACACTGCATCCTCGGCCCATCGCCCAGAGCAAAGTCTCTTTCCATCCCCACTTTCCTCCCCTTTGCTCGTGTCTACCTACCACTGCTCTCCCCCTTCCCTCTGGCTGTCACCACAGAGTTGTCTGTGCCCATGTGACATATATTTGTGTGTACACACACACACACACACACACACACACACACACACACTTTTTTTTTGCTTAATCTCTTTACCTTCTTTCATTTAGCCCCCAATCCCATCCCCCCAGACATCATCTGGTTTCATATATCCATGCCTGTTTATATTTTTAAAAGATTTAAAAAGATTTATTTTTTAGAGAGGGTGGAAGGGAAAGAGAAAGAGAGAAAGAGAAACATCAATGTGTGAGAGAAACATCAGCTGGCTGCCTCCCTCATGCCCCCAACTGGCGACCTGGCCCACAACCCAGGCATGTGCCCTGACAGGGAACCAAACTGGTGACCTTTCAGTTCATAAGCCAATACTCAATCCACTGAACCAAACCAGCCAGGGTGCCTCTGTTTCTATTTTATTCATCACTTCATTTTGTTCATTAGATACCACATATAAGTAATATCAAATTGTGTTTGTGCTCTCTGGCTGGCTTATTTCACTGAGTATAATAACCTCCAGGTCTATCCATGCTGTCACAAAAGATAAGATTTCCTTCTTTTTTATGGCTGAGTAGTATTCCATTGTGTAAATGTACCACAGCTTTTCAAAAATACATTTATCTACTGAGGGGCACTTGGCTGTTTCCAGATATTGGCTATTATAAATAATGCTGCAATGAATATAGAGATGCATATATTATTTTGAATTAGTGTTTTGGGTTTCTTCAGATAATATTACCAACAGTAGGGTCGCTGGGTGAAAAGGCACCCTCCTAGTGTGTTGAGTCTTGAATGCTGTTGGCCCTTTCATGGGTGAAGTTAACCATTCAGGCTAGCTGACTATACGGATAAACATTGATCACTGTGTGTGTCATGGGCAGGGGCTGCCCTCTTAAGGCTGTTGTTCCCAGCAAGGTCTGATGCCTGCCGGAATTCCCCTTTAGGTGTGCTGCTTGTGTGGCTAGTTGGGTAGAACTCAGGTGTGGCCTGAAGATCACCCATGGTTCTGTTAGTTCTGGGTCCACTTGGGTGGGATTCAGGTATAGGTCGATGTCAGACGTTGTATGTAACCGACTTTGGGCTACTTGAGAGCTACTACGCTATTCAATGCTTGTGGTTGTGTCTTCTGGGCCTGGGTGTGCATGGGAGAGGCCAGTCTGTGTGCAAGGGTCACCTTCCTCCAGCTTAGAGCTGGGCGCAGATCAATAAAAGCTCTGAGGCTCCCTGAGGTCCACCTCCATCTGTCAGCTACTCCACCTCCCCCTGAGGTTGACTGGTCTTCCTCCAGAGCCTTTCAAATGAAAGACTCTGGAATGGGCCCAGGCTGGCTGCTACCTATAGACCCTTCCATAGGTCATGAGCTTGGTAGGGCAGGGTGACTGGGATAGGGAAGGCTGAGTGGGTCTCCTACTTGGGGGTCATGTGGTCAGGCATTCAATGAAGGGAAAGTGGTCCCTATCCCAGAGCCATACCACTCAGTCTCTGCCGGAGACTTCAACTCTAGCTCCCTCAGGAAGAGTGTGGGTTGGGTGTAGCCAACTGTCCCCTCTGCATGAGCAACCTTAGCAGGGCAGGGCCACCAGGCTCAGTAGGACAAATAAAAAGAGTCACTCATTGGAGGTGGTGCTGGTTGAGACCACAAGAAGGGGTGAAGCCCTTTGCTTGGGTCCCAGACCAGAGCCTCAGAGGGAGACACATTTTCAATATTTCAGCTCTGAGTAGCACCCCCCCCCCCCCATGCAGCTGAGCTCAGCACTCTGAGGCCAGCAAGACTTGGGAGAGCAGGTCCAACATCTCCCATTGGAGGTGGTGCTGTCAGGCCTGTGGCAAGGGTAGGCACTTCTTCCACTTCCCAGGCAAACACCTCCAAGATAAACTGAAGGTGAGACCACCTAACAGCTTTCAGATCCCCCTGTGGAATGGAGCGCAGCAGGACAGTGCCCCTGGCTGCTGGAAAGGCAGGTCAAATCAGTCTCCTGTTGGGAGAACAGCACGGGCTGAGCTTGCTGGGAGATGTAGCCGCATAACTCAGCTTCCACCCATCAGATTCCTGGATGAAAGCCTCCCAGGGACATGTGCTCCAAAAGTCCCAGCCCTGTGAGAACCTCTGATCCCTCTGGGGGACTGAACTCAGCAGGACAGGGCCACGGGGATGGAAGAGCAGGGCAAGTGACTCAACGGGTAGTGGGGCACTGGCTGTGTGCTCGAGGTGGGAAGAATGGTCCCCTTTTCAATCACTGTCTGAGTCTCGACCAAGAGCTTCTCCAGAAAAAGGGCTCCCCAAAGGTCCTTGTTGGGGGCAGTCAGAAGACCCCTCTTCAGGGTCTGAGCATGGCAGAGAGGTGTCGCCAGTTGTTGGAGGACTGGCAGTGGACTCTCTCCAGGCTGGTGCTGTGACAATAGGAGTCCTCGGTGTTGGGAAGGTGGCATCTGGGTCTTTAGCTGACTCCCTTATCTCCTAGGTGGACTGAATCCCCACTGATGTTCACTACCAGATGCTAGACAGGGTGCTCTTCATCTCATTTTCTCTGGGTTGGGGATCGCTTCATGGGGCTGAGACCCCACGCTCCTGCGGTGAGGGATTTTTGCAGCTGAGATATCCCTCTGACTTTTCAGCCTCTGAACATGGAGTTGGGATCAGCCTTTTCCGTAGCTCTGTCTTTCTTGCCAGTCTCTATGTTGCTTTTTCTGTAAATTTTTGGTTGTAATATTTTAGTTTAGCTAGGCTTCATTTGGTTTCTCAGATTGATTGCTCTATAATTTAGCTGTAAATCTGATTTAGTGCTGGGAGCAGGTGTGTGTAGCTTCTACCTACTCTGCAGCCATCCCAATATTTTTTTATTAAAAAAAAATAGACAGTGTCTTTCCAGGGAATTCCTGCCTCTTTGGATGGTATTGGTGTGGCTCTTTAAATATGTCATCACTGTCCCTTGGTAGGGAAGTATGTCTTTAAAGTTAAGGCCAAACTTCTGCAGCCAGATGATTGTATATTTTTCTTTGAATACTGATTTGGAAGTGGGTGCGAGGATGGTTGCTTTATCCGCTGGGAATCGCTGTGTTTTTCAGATTCTCCCACACTCTGAGCACTTGTCCTTAGGCAACTTCAGATGGATTCGTGCTGTGCTTTTGAGGGTTGAGCTTTAGCTCAGAAGAGAAGGTTGAAAGGATCTTTTTTTTTTTTTTATCTCCAAATGAAAATGCAAAGAGATTTTTTTTTGAGGAACAGAATGCAATTAGCCAAAGTGGAATTGGGCCAACTAAGAAGCATTAATAGTCGAAACATGCCCCCAGATCTTGGAGCATTCCAAAGATGGGCTCACACTTGACCATCATGGAGAAAAGGTGAAGTGTGTATGAAAGTCTGAAATGGGTGAATGGGAGACTGAAAAGAGAGAAACAGTTTAATTTTCTCCATATTAAAGATGACAACTGAAGATAGCCACCCCCTTTTCCCCAATCTAAAAATCCAGTGGCTAATTTTTCTAAGCAGACACTAGAAGTTCCCTGCAGGGAACAGGACAGATAATGTATGTAGCTGGCACTCTTACCCAAGAGGAACTATTGTTCCTTTTGGGGAATGGAGGCCAGCTCTCTTTAAGACTTAAAGAAAAGCTAATTTAGGGCACATCTAGAAACAACTGAAATGAGAAGGGGAAAAAAATCTCAAGTTACTGTGCAGTGGCCAGCTGACCAAATATAAAACAAAACAACCCCCCCCCGCCCACCGCCCCAAACTAAAACAAAAGAGGAAGAAAAAGGAACATTTGTCTCTGTGCTTGCTCTATGCTCGTTTTGGCTTGCTTCAGATACTTTTCCAAGTTTAAATTTGAAATTTGATGACTCTCAGAAGCAGAAATGTTTTTTTTGGTAGGTGTTGTTTTTATCTATTCTATCAATCCCTTTAATAAGTGATCAAGAAGAACCATCATCTAAGAAAAAACTAAAAAGCTTACAAAAGATGGGTTGACTCCAGGATAAAAAGTTGTAGAAATTTATTAAATTTACCTAAAAGGGGAGATTTCTTTGGTTAGTAGAAAGAAGTCTGAGACCAGTGCCTTTTAAAATATGACATCTGGAAATCACTAGAATTAACTACTTGATGGAAAAAACCTCTCCAGATGAAAAAAAACTTCTTACCAAGAAGTTTTATACTTTTACCAAATAAAATTTAACCCTAACTGCTCTTTCATTTTAGGAGAAAAGACAATAGAAGTTTTTGAAATAAATATATTTATATGCTTTTTTAAAAAGTCAAAGTGAATTTTGATTTTAACATCAAACTCAGATTTTGACTCATCAGGGGAGCAAATGCCTCAGGGTGTTTGTTTGGTCTTTAACTGAACCTTCTGTATGTGAACTTGAAAGAGATCTTCAGTGTCTCTTGCAAAAACATTTCATACATGCATTGTGGGCTGGTAGAGGGAACATAAGCTAGAAATTGAAACTGGATTTGAATCCTCAGGCTAGTGACTGAACAAATTACTTAACTTCTTGGAAAATGGTGATAATACTATTTAATTTCTTATTTCATAGATCTGTAAAGAAGAGCAAATGAAATAATAAATGTGAAAGCACAGTAAAATTGATAAAAAGTTGTATAAAGTAAGGTAATATTTTCTTTGGTATATGTTCTTTTCTCAATGCCCCTGTTTTGCATTATGAATTTCTCCTCAAATATATCTTTCTATCTCATCACTTTGAGTTGTACTTATTTGATTGAAAATTTACTTAAAAATAGTTAAATAGGTAGTTTAGCAATTTTCAACCAGTGTGCTGTGGCAGGCACACTGGTACACTGCAAGAATTTTTAAAACATGCAATACCTGACTATTTAGTCAAGTTTACTGACTTCTTTTCATTTAGATTGTCAAATTAAAAAAATATGACAACCAACCCAACAATAGCCATTCAGTGTGAATGAGTCAAAATTGTACCTATTTTTCTTGTTAGACTGACAAAAATTTTAATTTTTTTTTGTGTGCCGCATAATTTTAGTAATTAGCTTATGCGTGCCATTAAAAAAAACAAGGTTGAAAATTATGGAGGTAGTTGTTTACATGGTTGGGTTTTTTTCTTCAATTATTTCTGTCAATAATGCCTGGAGTTAATTTTAGAGATTTTAAGTCAAGTCAAGTTGTTACCAGTAGACAGTCTATCTGGAGCACCAGGGAGTCCTTGCCCATTGGCTAAGTTGGCGGCAAGGGGAGGTTCTTACACTGAGCATGCAAAAGCCTAGCAAGATAATTGGATAGGGGAAAAAGCCCTCCCCCTCCCTTCTGATACAGAATAAAAGGTGGGACCAGGGGAAGGTAAGCTTACGTGCCATAGAAGTCAAAATGGCACAAGCGGAGGTGCTGGGGTAGTAGGATTGGTTGGGAGATGGACCCACCCGAAGTGTGTGAAAACACCTGGTCTGTCCCAAACCTAAGGTAATATAATCCCAGGGAAACAAAGAAATGTTTGCTCTCTTGCTCATGGCTGGCTTGCTTGTGACCTAGACCCACATGTTTTTTTTTTCTCTCACAATTGAGTTACATATATTCTTTTTGTTGCTGAATAATATTCCATGGAATGTATGTACCACAATGCATTTATCCATTCTACTGCTGATAGACATTTGTGTCATTTTTAGTTTTGGAGTATAACATACGAAACTGTTATCAACACGTACAAATATTATTTGGACATATTATTTCTCTAGGAGTAGAATGACTGAGTTGTATAGCAGGTGTATGTTTATTCTTTTAAGAAATTATCGCATTATCAAAAATGCTTAAGAATTTCATGTTTTCTTCCTGCTTATTTAGTTGGTATGAAAAGTCTTTAATTTTAGCCATTCTAGTGCTTATATAGTGATATCTCATTGTGATTTAAATGTACATTTCTCTAATAATTAATTATATTGAGCAATTTTTCATAATTACTGGCCATTCATATATCTTCATTTATAAAGTGTCTGTTCGAATCTTTTGCTCATTAAAAAAAGTGCACTGTCTTATTATGCCACCCACGTTCTTTATATAGTCTAAAATCAGGAATCTTCAAGTGTTCCAGCACTATTTGTTGAAAGATTATCCTTCCTTTGAGGAATTGCCTTGGCATCTTTATTAAAATCAGTTCATCATAGATGTGTGAGTCTTCCTGAGGACTTCCTTTACAGGCCCAGTGGTCTGTGTACCTAGCTGTACACTAACCCCACACTAACTTAATTATCAGAAGTTGAAGATAAATCTCGAAATCAAGTAGTATAAATCTCTCAATTTTGTTTTGCTTTTTCAAACTAGCTACATAGGACTTTTGTATTTCCATATAAATTTTTATAATAAGAGCCTGCTGGTGTTTTCACTGGGATTCATTGAACCTATAGCAAGGTTTTGTGGACTATAACCCATGTATCAAGTTCAGCTCACAGTCTGTTTTGGTACTGCCCTCCAACTAAGAATGTTTTTCTTTTTAAGTTACATTTTTAAAAGGTTGCACCAAACAGAAAAAAAAAAAACCAAAACAAAAAATATGCAACAAAAATAATATGTGAGCTGCAAAACCTAAAGTATTTACTCTTTGGCTCTTCATAGAAAGTTTGGCAACCTCTGAACAGCAGGTAAGTCTGGAAAGAATTTGCATATTAACAATGCCAGATGTTCTGATTTCTGAGCAAGCTGTATCTCTTCAACTTATTTAAGTCTTCTTTAATTCTGTACATGATATTTTGTAAATTTTAGTGTACAAATAGTCTAGATCTATGTTAAATTTAACTTAAGAATTTAATGTTTTTGAGGCTTTTGTAAGTGGTATTGATTTTTCCATTTCATTTTGTTTTTATTGCTATATAGTTTAATATTTAAATATTGAGCCTGAGTCATGTGATTTCTCTGAAGTTACACATTAATTATAGTAGCTTTAAAAAAAAAGATTCTTCAGGATTTTCTACCGAATTCCACTTGTCTTTTGTACATGGACAGTGTTTCTTCTTTTTCTGTCATTATGGATTTTACTTTTTTTTCTTCATTTATTGATCTGACTAGTGTATACAGTATACCGTTGCAAAGAAGTGCTAAGAGTGGCGATCTTTGCCTTGTTACCAATCTAAAGGGAAAAACATTCAGTCTTTCATCATTAAGCATGATGTTAGCTATTGATTTTTTTAGAGGCCCTTTATCAAGTTGAGGAAGTTTCTTTCTGTATTAGTTTCTTATGAGTGCTGTAATAAATTATCACAAACTTGGTGGCTTACACAACACAAATTTATTCTCTTACAGTTATGGAGGCCAGAAGTCTGAAATCAGTTACACTGGGACAAAACCAAGTTTTCATCAGTGTACAGAGCTCTAGGGGACAATCCATTTTCTTGCCTCTTTCAGCCTCTTTGACTCATGGCTCTGTCTTCCGGTTCCAAAACTGTGACATTGCATCTTCAGATCTCTGAGATTATCACAAAAACTCGTCTCTTATGTGGTAGAATATCTCCACTGCTTCTCTCTTTTTTTGACACTTGTGATTTCATTTAGTGCCCAATGGGAATAATTTAAGATAATCTCATTTCAGGATCATTGAGCTAATTTTATCTGCCAAGTCTTCTTGCCATATAAGATGACATTCACAGATTCCAGTGATTAGGAGTCAATTATTTAATCTGCCATGACTTTTATTTCTAGTTCACTGAGTTTTAAAATCATAAGTGGTTATTGAATTTTGTCAATTTTTGCATCTATTGAAAATATTATATGCACAGTGGGGAGCAGGGGAATCAGAGCATGGTTAGGGAAGTTGAGGCAAGAGACTCTGAGTCCCCTTCTGCCCTACTAGGTCCTCAGTGTGACTCTCCAGGCACTGAACCCAGGTGATACTATTTGGATCAAAGCCCAGACACATGCCATCACCTAGCAAACAGAATTATTACCACCATCCATCAGGAAACCAAAGCCAGATAAACAATAGCCATGGGTTTCCACCAAAGGACTAGCTTCCTCTTCTCTCTGACAGTAACTACCTACCAGACTAAGCTGTTTCTGGAGACTCCTCTTGTACCTGAAGGGTAGAGCCACATTGTCAACACAGAGAAGGACATTTGTCTGTGTATTAATAGCAAGTATGTGTCTCAGTCACCCAAAAGTTATACCCACAGCATAGGGGCTAAAAGTATCTCCCTGGCTTTATAACCAATGATAACATGGTGTTGGTGGAAATAACTAGAGCAATAGACAGACCAGGGTTCTAATCCCTCCTCTATTATTTACTAGTTGGGCAAGTGACTCAAATAGCCCCAGTTTGCTTATCTGTCAAATAGGGATGATGGTAACCACTTCATAGAATGTGGTGGGGATTAAGTGAAATCATGCATTTAGCACACTCAGCAGTTTCTGGGACAATGTAAGTACTAGCCATTACTATTATTATTTTTAAAGAAAAAATTTTAGAAGATTTTATTTATTTATTTTTAGAGAGATGGGAAAGAGGGGGGGAAGAAAGGGGGAGAAACATCAATGTGTAGTTTCCTTTCATGTGCCCCCAACTAGGGACCTGGCCTTCAACCCAGGTATGTGCCCTGATGGGGAATTGAACTGGCAACCCTTTGGTTCACAGGCCAGTGCTCAATCCACTAAAGCACACCAGACAGGGCAGTACTAGCCATTATTGATATTATTTGGAGAATAGTCTCAATCGTAAGATAAATCTATAGTTTCATAGTACAGACATTGGTTAGGTTTTAGTACTAAGTACATGAAATGTGCTTGGTTAGAAGGCTGTAGAATGTTGGCTTTCTTGTGCCCACAGAAGTGAAGTGAAGTGGTGGAATATGACTCAGGGGTCCTGGCTACGAACAGATGGCCTGACTGTCCTTTCTAGTTGCCCCAGTTTGAGTTGCCTCTTTATGCTGATGACATCATGGTGAGCAAAGCCTGTACAGATGGAGTCAATAGTAATCATGGCTTGAGCACCTGTGGCCTATGACCCCCACTGGAGGAAGGGGTTGGTGGCACTTCTGTGTCCTCCCTAGGAGAGACGTAGTCTGGTCTAGCTGGCTTTGGGCCACCAGACTGAGCTCTCAGCTCTCAAAGTCATGTTCTTCTTGCCCTTGGATGCTCCTCCTTTTATGCCTTCTCACCACAGGGCCAATACCAGCACTGGGGTGGGGAGGAGGTGGGTCCTAGAAATGTCACTGGAGACTTGATGGCCTTGTCCATGAGGCCAGGCTGATCTCGCTTCTCTGGGAACCACTGGGAATGAGCCTGGTACAGAAGTGTAGAGTGAAGCCCTCAGTGCTGTGAGATCTTCACATATTCACTGAATTGGCAAGGTGAGCAGTACTGTCTCTGCCTGCTGTCTCTGGGCTTCTCTGACCTCATCAGTGATGCCAGAACATTGCATAGCCCAGTTCCAACTGACAGCCAGCAACTGTAAGACTTTCCAAGGGCAGTTTCCTTTTTCTTTTTTCCAATGAAAACCCCTTTGAATGTGTTTTTGGGGAAAAAAAAATGATTTTATTGAAGTATAACACATATTAAAATGTACGTATTTTATGGCTACATTTAGTGACCTTTGACATATTTATACACCTATATAACCAGCTTTCACAATCAATATATAGAACATTTTCATTATCCTAAAATGTTCCCCGCGTCCTTTCTCAATCAATTTTTCACCCACCCTTGGTTCTAGGCATCCACTGATCTGATTTCTGTCACAAGAGACTAAATTTGTCTTTCTTATAATTTCATATAAATGTAATCATATAGTACGTATCCTTTTATGTCTCACTTCTTTCACTCGGCATACAAATGTGGAGAAGACTCATCCATGTTACTGCACATATCATTTAGGCCATTTTTATTATTGCTGAGTAGTTTTCAATTGATAGATATACTACTATTTATACATTCCCTTGTTAATAGACATTTGAATTATTTCTACTTTTTGATTAGTATGAATAAAATTACTGTGAACATTTGCATACTGGTCTTTGTGTAGACATAAGTTTTAATTTCTCTTGTGTAACACCTAGGAGTGAACTTGCTGAGTCTGTGTCTGCTGCACTTTATAAGAAATTAATGGTCTGTCAAATGCATTTTCTGCATCTATTGAGAAAAATCATACAGATTTTCCCTTTTAATCTAAAAATATAATAAAATATAGAATTTCAAATGTTAAATATTCAAACACCTGGTCCATGATGTATTATCCTTTTTATACATTGCCTGACTTCATTTGCTGAAATTTTGTCACAGATTTTTACATTTATATTATGAAGGATATTGGCCTCTTGTTTTCATTTCTTGCAATTGTGTTTGCTTGGTTTAGGTACAGAGGTTGTGTTAGTCTCAAAAAACGAGTTGAGAGGTGTTCCTCTTCTTCTCTTCTCTGGAATAGTTTGCATAGAATTGGTATTACTTCCTCCTTAAATGCTTGATAGAATTTATCAGTGAAGATGTCTGATTCTGGAGGTTTCTTTGTCCAAAGTTTTTAAATTACAAATTTATTTTCTTTAAAAATATGGAGATACTCAGGTTTCTTATTTCTTCTTGAGTTATTTTTGTTAATTTGTATCTTTCAAGAAGTTTGTCT
Source organism: Furipterus horrens (assembly GCF_987537825.1). Taxonomy (NCBI): domain Eukaryota; kingdom Metazoa; phylum Chordata; class Mammalia; order Chiroptera; family Furipteridae; genus Furipterus; species Furipterus horrens. The sequence goes on from NW_028327171.1 coordinate 19,130,225, forward strand.
ATTTCATCTAAGTTGTTGAATTTATTGGTAAAAATATTTTCATAATATTCTCTTATTGTCCCTGTAATGATTGTAAATTTAATAGTGGTCTTTTTTTCATTTCTAATATTGGAAATTTTATTTTTTCTCTCTTTTTGAAAAAATTACATTTTATTGATTATGCTGTTACAGTTGTCCTGATTTTTCCTCCTTTGACCCCCTTTCCCAGCATCCCCAGCTCCCTCAGGCAATCCCCACACCATTGTTCATGTCCATGTCCATGGGTCACGAATATAAGTTCTTTGTCTACTCCATTCCTATACTGTATTTTACATCCCCACGGCTATTCTGTAACTACCTATGTATACTTCTTAGTCCCCTCATCTCTTCACCCATCCCCCACAGCCTCATCCCATCCGGCAACCATCAAGATGCTCTCTGTCATATCCATGATTCTCTCTCTGTTCTTCTTGTTTGCTTAGTTTGTTTTTTTAGATTCAGTTGTTGATAGGTATGTATTTTTGCCATTTTATTGTTCATAGTTTTGATCTTTTTCTTAAACAAGTCCCTTTAACATTTCATATAACAGCAGTTTGGTAATGATTAACTCTTTCAGTTTTTTCTTGTCTGGGAAGATCTTTATTCACCCTTTGATTCTAAATGATATCTTGGTTGTAGGTCCCTTCTTTTCATGACTTTGAATATTTCTTGCCAATCTCTGCTAGCCTGCAAAATTTCTTTTGAGAAATCAGCTGACAGTCTTATGAGAATTCCCCTGTAGGTAACTAACTTCCTTTCTCTTGATGCTTTTAAGATTCTCTCTTCATCTTTAACCTTTGGCATTTTAATTATGATGTGTCTTGGAGTGGGCCTCTTTGCATCCATCTTGTTTGGGACTCTCTGTGCTTCCTGGACTTGCATATCTATTTCCTTCACCAAATTGGGGAAGTTTTCTTTCATTATTTTTCCAATTTCCAATTTCTTGCTCTTTCTTTTCTCCTTCTGGCACCACTATGATGCAAACATTGAACCTCTTGAAGTTGTTCCAGGGGTTGCTTATACTGTTCTAATTTATTTTGGATTATTTTTTTCCTTGTTGTTCTGATGGGTTTTTTTCTTCTTTCTTATATTCCAAATCATTTATTTGATTCTTGGCTTCATTCACTCTCCTATTGTTTCCTTGCAAATTGTTCTTTACTTCAATTAGTGTATCCTTTGTTTCGCACTGGATTTTTTTTTATGCTATTGAGGTCCTCACTAAGTTCCAGAGCATCCTTATAACCAGTGCTTTGAACTCTGCATTTGATAGATTGCTTATCTCCATTCCATTTAGCTTTTTTTCTGGAGTTTTGATCTTTTCTTTCATTTGGGTTTTGTTTTTGTCTCTTAATTTTGGCAGCCTCCCTGTGTTTGTTTTTATGTATTAGGTAGAGCTGCTTTGACCCCATGTCTTGGTAGTATGGCTTTGGTAGTAGGTGGCCTGTAGGGGTCTGGTGGCAAAGCATCCCTATCACTCAAGCTGGGTACTCAAGGTGCACCCTTCATGTGGGCTGAGTACTCCCTCCTCTTGTAGTTGAGCTTTGGTTGCTATTGGCAGATCAATGGAAGGGATTTACCCAGGCCAGTCAGCTGCAAGGATTGGCTATGATCACTTATCACCAACCTCTGTCCTCTGTGGAGGATCAGCTGTGCAGGGGCAGGATGGTGGTGATCCAATGTGGTTTATAGCTGTCCACTGAGTGTGCTGGCCCTGGGGTTTCCCAAGTGGTTCAGGCCAAGGTCAGCGTGCACATGTGTTTTGCCTGGGGCTACCCTGCCTGAGCTATAAAGCAATCTGAGATGGCCGCTACTTGTTCTGGGCTTGGAGATTCCCAGGCAAAGCCAAGATGTGAATCTAGACTGGTTGCTGGTAGTGCCAAACCTGGAGGCTCACTGAGGCCAGTAGTTGCTTATTTGATAGGATTCAGGAAGTTGTGTAGCATGAGCCAAGACCAGCCATTCATATGGAAAAGCAGCTTGGGTGGGCCCATAAGTTGGGTGGGGCAGCATCTCTGGGGATCTCCTAGGCAGGTGAAACAGTGTCAGCCAAGTTGATGGAATCTCAGATATAGCACCAACTTGCTGGTGCTGGGGGAAGGGTTTAAAAAAGGGACAATGGCTGCTGCTCACCTTGATGCCAGACACTTCAGTTCCTCCCTGTACACCACTGGTGCCTTTCAAGCTGCTACTCTGGTGGTGGAGCTCAGAGGGAGTGAGTCTGAGTCCGTGAGTCAGTGTGTGGGTTCTTTAAAAGGAACTGCTTGGGGGTCCAGCAGTTTGTTCTACTGACTCAATCCCTACTGTTTTTTTTTTTTTTTTTTTTGTGGCCAATAGTTGTGGGGACTTATCTTCTTGGCACTGGAACCCTGGGCTAGGGGGCCTGGTGTGGGGCTAGATATCCCAAGGTATCCCTCCTGAATTTATATCTACCACACATGGGTGAGGGACCAGCCTAATCTGAATCTGTGCTCCTCCTGCCAGTCTGGATGGATGTGGTTTCTTTAATTCCATAGCTGTCAGACTTCCATTCCACTTGATTTCTGATGGTTCTGAGCAATGGTTGTTCTATATTTTAGTTATAATTTTAATATGATTGTGTGAAGAGGCGAGCCTTATCTGCCTATGCTGCCCTCTTGACTGGAAGTTAATTGCATTTTATTTCATGTGAAATTGAGTAACCATTAACTTACACAAAATAAATGTGCACATAGACGTACTCTTTTATTCTTTTTTTCTCTAATTCTGACACTAAAAATTTGGGCATACAGTAATGCTGAGAAATATACTCTAAGGAAAAGTATGAACTTTTGACATCTACTTTAAATGAAACAAAACAAATACTTTACTGAGGGTAAAAATAGACTCTAGATTTAGACTAATAGAAAATAAATGATGAATTTAGGTGCTTGTTTTTTTTTTTTTTAGATTACAGTATTTCATGAAAGCCTAATTTAACTAAATACAACTTACACTAGAGTTATATTTAGGGTTGAGAACAGAAAATAGTTATATTGTAAATTCAAGGAATGCCGTTAATGTCTTATGAAATGTACTTGCTAAAAACTGGAAATTTTAACATATTTTATACTCCAATTTCTGTTATTTTATTAGATAAAATCTGATCATTGGTGCCTCAACTTGGGTATTATTGTAAAATTCTCTTGAAGCAAGGGTTCGTTAGAGAATTCAAGGAATTTTCACAGGTCAAGTAACATTAGGGTAGAACCAGAGTGAGCTTTGGCAGGAGGTCTCTTTTGTCCACTAAGGAAGATTTGAGCTATGATTTGCTACTTCTCACCAGTTAAGAAATATAAATTTATTATAACATGATCTCATCAGTCACAGTAATGTCTGGCAGTTAATGCTGTTATAACACAACTGACCAATACACATAACTTCTGCTAAATAAATGTATTGCAGCTGCAAAAGGTTTAGTGATGATCTGCTCACGGTCAGTTACTGAGCCAGTGCAGGGTTGGGAATAGAAATGGAAAATTCAATAACTTCTATATCCGCAATATTTTTACAACACACAGAAAAACAGTCCATGAGATGAATGACATGCAAGATGCTGAGTCTACGTTCTTCCCACTAGATTTCTGTAGCTTACCTACATTGGTTTTTGCCCCAAGTTAATTTTACTCATTAGGTCTATGAAAAACATGGCCATGTCCTCAGGGCCTCTGGACATGCACACTGAAACAAATCAATTATTTGAAATGCCACAGAATAAATGTTATCAGAATAAGCTTGTTGGGAGAAGAAAGGTGTCATATAATTCAAAGCAATTTATAAATATCTACTTTCAGACGCAGTGTGAGACCTGATCCAAATTTTTTGAAGGGTGTTTAAACAGAGCTGCCGATACCATGATTACATTTTCTCTTGTTTCATGCCTAGAGTAATGTTAAGGCAGCAGAGTTCAAGTGTTTTCTCTAATATTGGCAGAGCAGTGTAAAAATAATGTGATTTGTTATAGAGAGACATATGAGTATATAGAAAATTACTTTGACTCAGCTCTAGCTTTTAATGTAGAGATTTATTCTCAGTAGGATAGTGGAATCTGTGTTGAGATTTCAATGCTGTTCTTTGAGCATTGAAATATGTATAAAATAAGATTCTAAAGTAAATGCATTTTATATTTTTTTGGAAATGATCAAAGTTTGTATAATTGCTACCAAAGATGGTGAGGAATGTCAGAAAAGGGAATTTTGAAAATCAACATGATAGCAATTGCAAAGAAAACTTCTAGGAATAATGCATATTAAATAAGTGTAGAGTAAAAATATTAATTAAAACAAGTTTGCATAAGTATTAAAGACATCATAATTATGTAGTTCATGAATTAAAGGGCCCATGTATACAAACATAAGGAGGAAAAGAGAATAATTTAATTTCTAAGTACCATGGAAAGTAGTTTAGTTATTAATATGACTATAAACTAATTATTATGTTTAGAATTTCTCAATATGGTTAATTATATGGATTGATTTTAAAAATATAATATCAACTTTGCAGTCCTAAGATAAACACAGCTTGGTGATAATGTACTGTCATTTTCATGTGCTGTTGGACCTGATTTGCTAAAGTTTTGTTTAGAATATTTATATCCAGATTTTTGAAAGATATATTTGTTGCTTAATTTTTAAAAAGTCTTGTAATGTCTTGTAGTTTTGTTATCAGAGTAATGTTGGCCCTACAGGGTAAGCTCAGGAATATTACAACCTATTCAATTTTCTAGAAGAGTTTGTGAGAACTGGTATTATTGCATCTTTAATTGTGGGATGGAATTCGCCACTGAAGACATCTGGAACTAGGTTTCGTTGAGAGATAAGTATTAAGTAAAAATTTACTTTATTTAATATACAGGGATATTCAGGTTATCTATTTCTACTTGGCAGAGTTTTGACAATATGTATCTTTTGAGGAACTTGTCTATCTCATCTAAGTTATTGAGTTTATAGGCACTGCTTTGAAAATAATATTAATTTATTAGTTTTTAATATGTGTAGAATATGCTAATATGTTACTTCTCCCATTCCTTATTCTGCCATATTAAATAAGATTTAAAAAGAATAAAAATTTTGTAAGAATTAGTAGAATTATTATTTTTTCCTCTGGAAGAGATATTAAAATTGATGAGAGTTTTAGAGTTGTAAGAGGAAAACGAGAGTCAGAGCACAGAGAATGTCTCTCAGCAAGTCTTAAGCTCAGACACATGTTTCTTCTACATTTCTGATATGTCTTTGTAGAAGAAAAGTAGAAAGAACTAGTGCCTTGCTCTCTTGGTCTAGTGTGGTGTAAATTCAAATTGCTAAAGAAACCTCTTTAATAGAATGTCAACACATGGGTGAGCAGTCACAGATTTTTGCTTATCTGGTGTGGCACATGATGGAGCATACCACAAGTGAGAGGGTAAAAGGGACTGTGGAAGACTTAGCCTGGCATCATAATTGGTATTACAAAGATAGAGTGTGTCTGGAATCAATGTGGTGATGGAAGGGTAGATAATGTACCAGAAGTGAATGCTATCCATCAAAGATCTATGAAAAATGTGCACCTTGATAAAGGTCAATGGAAGACCAGGCAATTCTTATCAATTCTAAAATGATAAACAAACTGCCTAGAATTTAGATACCCCCTAGGTAACAGGTTATCTGAAATGGCTAGACTGTTTACTCAAAAGAATCTGTGGAAAACACAATGGAATTGTAGCTCAGAGTTAGTAAAATTCAATTTTAGGGGTAAAAGTTTAGATTTTTACATATTTGCAATTTAGTGATGTAAAACTCATCTTCGATAAACAAAGAATCCAAGACCACCAATGGTTATGTTTTTGCCTTATTTTATTCCATCCAACAATAGCATTTGACATAGTTCACCAATTCCTTTTTTATTAAAATCATTCTTCTTTGGCAGGTTCATGAGACATTTTCCGAGAAAGGCCAGATAATACATATATTGTTTGCCTTTTATACAGTTTCTGTTGCCACTGCTCAATTTTTTTCTGCTGTATCACAAAAAACATTCTTAGCTCAGGGGTTGTGCAGAAACAGGTGGGTGGGCATGGGGGCAGGGAGTAAAAGAGCAGTCGGATATGACTCACAGGCTGGAGTTTTGCTTACTCCTGTTTTTGAGGAGTCTTTCCCACACATCCTCAATCTTCCTACCTTTTTGTTTATTTTGTTTTAGTCCCTTTGCCTGCCGTTCATCCTCTACTATATTTTTCATTGTGATCAGCCCTGTTTTCTCCAGTAATCCGTCTCTCTCTAGGTGATCCAATTCATTCCTATAGCCTTTTACTTTATTTTTTTCTTTACTTTGCTTTATCTTATTTCATTAAATTTTATTATACTTTTTGGAATGTTTATAGCTATTTAATATTTTTTAATTTTTCAAAATTTAAAAAAATTTCAAAGTCTCCTACATTTTTTGAGATTCTGAATGAAATTCTAGCAAATTTAATTTGTGGTGAATTAGCTTATTTACAAGTTTTATTAATATTATTTATAAGCATATATATTTGTCTTTAATGATTGATGTCTTGTTTTGTATCCTTTATTTTATTTAAAGTTCTTCCATTAGTCATCTTTTGCATTCTTTGTTAATTTAATTCTTAGAGTCTTTACAAATTTGTTGTTGTAAGAATAGATTGCTATTTTTTCTTTACATTTTCTATGTTTATTAGACACATAAAGAATGCTATTTATTTCTACGAGAAGGCAAGTCTATTGAATGGTCTTGTTAGTTCCATTAGTTTTTCTGGTTATTCCATTGGGCTTTCTAAATAGACGATTTTATGCTCTGGGAAGAATGACAGCTTTACAGTTTCCTTTGCAAACTTTAGAGCACCTATGCATCTTTCTTTATTTTAGGAATATCTGGGTAATGGGCCTGCCACTTACTAGTTGTATCAGTTAGGGTATAACCAGGAGACAGAAACTACAAAGTAATTTGAGGAAGAAATAATTCATGTAAATAATTATTCACATGGGATTGAAGCAACAAAATTGCCCAGTGAGGAACAAAATACCCTGAAGCTCAGAGGAACAACAGATATGGCAAACAACCAAAACCCCTAGGAATAAGAAAGAATACTCAAAAAGGAAACCACCTGGAACATTCTTCCTCCCCAAGGACTGAGATCCAGATTTCATTGGAGAGGGTATAACCATGGAGCATTGGATGGTAGAAATGCTAGCTGAGGCTGCAAGGCCACCCAGGAGAGTTCTGGGTGTGTTCCAGAGGAAGCCATCCATTAGGAGGTGCCCTGTTGGTTGTGTTTCTGGGAAGCCACTCTCTAGGATGCTGGGCATACTGCCCTGGAGAGGTGCTATGCCATACAGGTCTCTGTGAAGCTGCCCCTAGGGTGTACCTGGTGAAACCTTTTCTTGGAAAGTACTGGGCTACCAGCATGCTCCTGTACGACCACACAAGATGGTGTCCGGTGCAGCTGTTCACAGTTGGGATCATGCTGGTGAATCTTCACTAAAAAGTCCGCAAAGAGGAAGCTGGTAGAAGCTGTCCAGGGGGAATTGCTGTGTGCCACTGTCTGCTGGGTGCTGCTGGAGCCACGCGCTGCAGAAGCCACACATGCTGCTGGAGCCTGTCCACGGAAGCACATCCAAACCAGGAGAAGGGACCCCTCCTCCCCCAGAGTGCCAGCAGCACCTAGTACTGACAAAGCTTAATGCTGGGCAGGCTGTGCTGGAGAAACACTTACAGTGTTATGCACGGAATTGTGCGCCTGACCTACTCACATGGTGAGGCCCTAACTTTAAGTCCCTCAGAAGGCGAGTTTATTTGGAGCTCTGGTCTCTAAAGAGGCAATTAAAGTTAAACGAAATCATTAGAGTAGGTATTGCCTAGTGTTTTATAAGAAAAAGAGGTTAGGGCACAGGCACACATGGAGAAAAGGTCAAGCGAGGACTCAGACTGAAGACCTCAGAGTGACACCAACCCTGCTGACTTCTTGAGCTCAGACTTCCAGCCTCCAGGACCGTGAGAAAATACATTTCCATTGCTTCAGCAAACTAATACACAAGGTCTGTTTCTATTACTTAAAGTCAGACAGTGAAGAGTGCGTTTGAAGCTGAGACATTACAAATCGATAACAGACAGAGAGTTAAAACTTTCTCTGAACCCATTTTATTATCTGAAAAATGGAACCCTTGCCAGCACTGAAGACTTTTTTCAAACACTTTTTTAAAAGTATATTTTATTGATTATGCTGTTACAGTTGTCCCAATTTTCTCGCCCTCTGCCTGGGACATCCCTTTCCTCCAGCAATCCCTCCTTTGGTTTATGTTCATGGGTTGTGCATATATGTTCTTTGGCTTCTCCACTTCCTATACTATTCTCAACATCCCCTTGTCTATTTTGTACCTACCAGTTATGCTTCTTAATCCCTGCACGTTTTTCCCCATTCTCCCCCTTCCCCCACCCAGCTGATAACCCTCTGAATGGTCTCCATACCTATGATTCTGTTCCTGTTCTGGTTGTTTGATTAGTTATTGTTGTTGTTTTTTTATTTGGTTGTTGGTAGTTGTGAATTTGTTGCATTTTTAATGGTTATAGTTTTGATCTTCTTTTTCTCAATTAAGATCCCTTAACATTTCATGTAATAATGGCTCAGTGATGATGAACTCCTCTAGCTTTACCTTGTCTGGGAAGCACTTTATCTGTCCTTCCATTCTAAATAATAGTTTTGCTAGATAGAGTACCACACCAAGATACACCATGCTTAAAATGCCAAAGGTTAAAAATAAAGCGAGAATCTTAAAAGCAGCAAGAGAAAAGAAGAGAGTTACCTACAAAGGAGTACCATAACACTATCGGTTGATTTCTCAAAAGAAACTTTGCAGGCAAGAAGTATTCAAAGAAAAGCAAGAACCTACAACCTAGATTACTCTTTTCAAACTCTTAAAAGTTACTTTCATTTTCCCCTGACCATCATCATTACAGGGACTCTCTTATCCATAGAAATAATTTCAGGTAGAGCCCAACCTTTGGAATCATTAAAATCTGCTCATTTTGGCACTTACAGACTCTGTGACCTCAGCTGTTAGTCAACTCTCTGAACCTCACTTTTTTCATATAAAAATGTGGGTTATAATAGTACTTACCTCATAGTGATGTTGTAAGGATGAAGAAAAAAATATGACACTTTGTGCTTGGCACACAATTAGCGCTGGGTAAATTGCAGAGTGTTATTATTTTTGTAACTCCATTATCTATCAAAATGACTCACATGGTCTGTGAAATATGACTGAACTAAACAGATTTTCAATGGGAGAACTTCAGACATATCAGCTGGCTCTGTGTGTGTGTGTGTGTGTGTGTGTGTGTGTGTGTGTGTGTGGTGTAGTATGTTTAGACAGAGTAATTATCTACTTAGTACTTTTCAAATCATAAAAATGTCCTCAATTAGTTGTAGTGAATTAGGTATGGATGACCACACAGGAGCACGTTACCATTTTAGTGTTATATGGGATCATAGCTCTCACTGAACAGTGGTGGAGGGGGGAGCAAACAAAAAACAACCTCCTGAAGCACACACAGAAATGATTTAAAGAGGTCATCTCCCAAGAGTGAAAAGTTTGAGCAAATAGTTATTTAGTTCCCTGAGAAAGGAACTAGCACCAATAACAGGAAACCCATCAAGCCTCAACTTGATTTCAGAAAGTCACTAATTAAATCGTGGTGGTGAAATCTGACAGGTACAAAACAAAATCTGATTTTAATGACTATCAATCTCATAGCTTTTGTTTTGGGGCAACTTTAATATGAGCTCCCCTACTGTTTTATATTTTAGAATTTTTCTGCTTAAGATAACATGGCAGGAATCAATAAGTTTATTTTAAATCTTACATCTAAAACAAGGTCAAGCAAGGTCTTATGTCTTCAATAAAGTCATTGTTTCAAGCTGAACTTCTGTATTAGTACTGAGGCATGAACAAACATGAGACTTCAATGCCAGACCAAGGAGAGAACACATAATTTGATGTTGAGATTTCTATGCTAAATGAACAGAACTAACATTTTTAAAATTAAAAAATGTGGCTTCTAAATTTTGCTCTTAAGGTACAGTCACACACACACACACAATTACAAGATTTACTGCTTAATATCCTCTTAACCACTGAAAGTAATTCTGTTTATGTTAGGAGAAAGAAGCCAAGTAGAAAGGTCATTAAGTTGTGTCTGCAGCTCTCACTCCTAATATGTGAGTCTCATTTATAAGTAGAGGAAAAAATCAATAATCCTTTTAAGTTGCCTTGGATTTCAAGTGGAAAATGCTTCAACGCACGGTACTAGGGTGACTTAGAGCCTCTGTGAGATATTATGCAAGGTTGTTTCACTAAGGACCCCCGCTCACTTCAATAGCTTTTAATCGCGTTGTTGAGTCTGCCTTGGCTGGTGAAGAAAATGAATGCTGTCACTGCTTCCTGAGAGCATGACTCTTTCATTCATCCACTGTTCGCGATCATCCTCTTGATGGTTAAGTTTGCTTTTAGATAAGTTACCTGGCATATTGAAGTAGTTTTAGAAACATAGTTCCAGCATCCCAGAAATGAACATCTTTAATGTTTTAATCTAATTATTTTCAACTATTATTTACTAAGTACCAACCGTGTATAAGGTTTATATACTAAGTGGAGCAGCTGACCAGAAATGAGTAAGACAGTTCTTGTTTTCAAGAAGCTTTTGTTAACCAGGAAGAATGAGTTAAGAATGTGAATATCTATATTTTGAAGTTCTAAATAAATTGCCATGTAAAAGTAGGAAAAACCTTTGTCTTAAATTCAAAGTTTCAAAGTAGCTTTGTCCTACACAAGGGAAGACAAAAGCTTTAATTGGCCTTGAAAAGCAGATGAAAATTTGAAACAAAGAAGTTGAAAAATTGCCATGTAGGTACAAGGGAACTGATGAGTAAAAGTGGAGGGAAGATAAATTCCAAACCCTTCCCAAGCTGAAGTCCAAACAATAGAAGCAGATGAGTTGGGAATGTAGGTGGAGTGTAGATTGTGAAGAGTTTTAAATATGGTGCTTCCCTTAGAAAATGAATAACATAATGAAAGCCAAAGACCAAAAGGAAGATTACTCAGGTCAGTAAGTATTGGGAAGAGAGAACTTGGCAAATAAAGAAACAAAACATATTTGGTTAGACATCAGATGCTTTGGAAGTAATATAATAAGTATAGCATATGTTGGTTATTTAAAGATGTAACTAATCTCCTGGAACAAGTTCTGAATTTAGGTACCAAAAGCATAGGTTCTAATGGCATTTCTTCTATGAAATGTGAGTTTAGTAAAAATGAATGAATGAATGAATGAATGAATGCCAATTATGTGCCAGACACTATGCTGGATTCTATCTATCTATCTATCTATATATCTATCTATCTATCTATCTATAATCTCTAATATCCATAGAAATTCTTTAGATAGAAATCAATAATTTCATTGTACATATTAGGGATTAATGCACAGAGAGTGCTGGTAACTTGCCAAGTGTCAAAGAATCACTAAGTAGCAGAGTTCATTTTTGAGCCAAATATTTCTGACCAAAGCCTGTACTCATCCAACTCTAGGTCTGGAGCAATTCCTGCCTTGCCTTAGCTCTATAACTTTTTTCATATCATTCAATATCTTAGTTTCCTTATCAATAAATTGGGGTAAAAACTTTAAACTTTCTGAGTTATCAAAATTAAATTAAAATGACTGTCATAGTTAGTGCTCCATTAATTTACTTCTTAATAAATGATGAAATTAAGGAGATTATAAAGAAAATTTATAAAACTTGTTTAAATAATGATACTTTCTTATCTCCAAAGAAAATGTTACTGTTCACCAGTGATTTTTAAAAAAGAAAACACTTTTATTTTAGTTCTCATATTCTCTCTATAACTCATTCATAGTTCAGATTATTTTATTATCCCATATTATTTATAATTCTTCTACTTCATGCTATGTTACATAAAAAGAAATATCCCCATAAAATCCCTAAATACGATCATGTGAATTTTCTGAACATGTTCAGTAGAAACACAAAGTACTTCATTAATATAATATGTTATATATGTTACTTTAATCTCCATTGGTGAAAGATTAAGCAACACTGAACTTATTTTACTTTCCATTTATTTGGATTCCACATTCTTTGACAAATAGGACAGGTGAAGTAGCTAAGAGTGAGTAGTTCCAGGTGGTTCTCATAGAAAATTAGATGCAATGCATTAATATTAGATGTATACATACCAACAAAGATATATTTTTAAAATGTGGTGTTTATAAAACATAGAATACACAACAAAACTAATTTATATAAATTAAAAATATGTACACATCAAAAACATGCATTTTGAAGGAGCACATCAACAAAACCATGATAAACCTGTTAGAATGTTTGCCTGTGGCAGGAGGGGGAAAAGCATGGGTTGTGGGAGCATAATCATCATCGGCAGCCGTCCGTCTCGAGAGACGATGGCGTAGCTTCTTGAGAGTCTATCTGCACCGCGGAGAATGGCTGTGCAGTCCGATTCGGGAGTGACAATCCCTGCCGCACTTGTTACAGGTGAAGGCAGATGGCCGTTGTTGCTGCTGCTGACGCTGCTTCCGCCTCGATCTTTTCTGGACCGCCTCCTCGTTGCGCGCAGCCTCTGCACGTGAGGTACCTTGCCTGACCGCGAGCCTCCAGGCTAGGCGGTCGTCTGCTTGAACTTCCCATGTGTTGAGACTGATGGAGCATTGTGTCATGTCCTTTTTGCAGATGTCTTTGAACCGCAGTTTTGGGCGCCCTGTCATCCTCTGGCCTTCTGCTAGCTCGCCGTAGAGGAGGTCTTTGGGGATACGGCCTGCATCCATTCTTTTGACATGGCCGAACCACCTGAGGCGTCTCTCGCTAAGAACTGCATGCAAACTGCTCATGTTGGCTCGCTTCAGCACCTCGGTGTTGGGAACCTTATCCTGCCAGACGACATGCAGGACTCGTCGCAGGCACCTCATGTGGAAGCTGTTGAGTTTCCTTTCATGCCTTGCGTAGGTGGTCCATGTCTCGCTGCCATAGAGGAGAGTGCTGAGTACGCAGGCTTGGTAGATGCGCAGTCTGGTTTTCTCAGTGAGGCTGGAATTGTTCCACGCTCGCTGGTTCAGTCTGGCCATAACTGTGGCTGCCCTGGCCATTCTCCGGTTGACCTCCAAGTCAACTGACAGAGAGCTCGAGATGGTGGACCCGAGGTAAGTGAAGTCGTTGACAACCTCCAGGGTGTATCCGTCGATGGTGATGCATGGGGGAGTCCCCGTGCCTTGAGCCATAACGTTCGTCTTCGTCAGGCTGATGGCTAGTCCGAACTCCTTGCATGCGTGGGAAAGGCAAGTGACTAGCTGCTGGAGTCCCTCTTCGGAGTGTGATGTCAAGGCTGCGTCGTCGGCGAAGAGCATCTCACGGATGAGCACCTCTTTGACTTTGGTCTTGGCTCGTAGACGGGCCAGGTTGTAGAGCTTGCCATCGGATCTGGTGTGAATGAAGACACCCTCGCTGCAGTCCTTAAAGGCGTATTGGAGGAGCATGGAGAAGAAGATTCCGAACAGCGTAGGCGCGAGGACGCAGCCCTGCTTTACTCCGCTGCTGACTGGGAAGGCCTCAGAGGTTGCGCCGTTGTAGGACACCGTGCTGTGCATGTTGTCGTGAAAGGACATGACCACAGCAAGCAGATGTGGTGGACAGCGTAGCAAGCTGAAGAGTCCGCTTCGACTGACCAGATCAAACGCCTTCGTGAGGTCGATAAAGGCGAGGTAGAGTGGTTTATGCTGCTCGTGACACTTCTCCTGCAGCTGGCGTAGGGAGAAGATCATGTCCACTGTTGATCGGCCAGCTCTGAAGCCACACTGGGACTCTGGGTAGACGCGGGAAGCAAGGGTCTGCAGGCGGGCAAGAGTGACCCGGGCGAATACTTTGCCGACGACGCTGAGGAGAGAGATGCCCCGGTAGTTGTTGCAGTCGCTGCGGTCTCCTTTGTTCTTGTACATGGTGATAATGTTGGCGTCTCTCATATCCTGGGGGATGTAACCCTCCTTCCAGCAGAGACAGAGTAGATGGTGGAGCGGCTGTAGCAGGACTGGTTTCCCGCTCTTTAGGATTTCTGGAGGGATTCCGTCGCTTCCTGGTGCTTTCCCGCAAGCGAGGCGGTCGATGGCTTTGCCGAGCTCTGCCGCAGTAGGTGGGGTGTCTAGCTCCTCCATGACTGGTAGGTCTGGGATGGCGTTAAGAGCAGTGTCTGTTACGGTGTTCCTCGTCGCGTACAGCTCGAGGTAGTGCTCGGTCCACCGCCGCATTTGCTGTTCCTGGTCAGTGATGACCTCACCTGTCTTGGACTTAAGGGGGGCGATCTTGGAGGGGATTGGGCCTGTTGCCTTCTTGATACCCTCATACATTCCTCGTGCGTTGCCTATATCGGCGGCTTCCTGGATGCTTCTGCACAGGTTTAGCCAATAGGTGTTGGCACAGTGGCGGGCGGTCTTCTGGACTTTGTTCCTGGCAGCCCGTAGAGCTTGAAGTGTACTGGGAGTGGGCGTGGCCTTGTAAGCCAGTAGGGCCTTCCTCTTAGCCTCGATCACGGGTTCCATTTCTTCCCAGTGAGCCTCGTACCAGTCAGCGTTCTTCCGCTCTTTCTTCCCGTAAGCAATAATGGCGGAGTTGTATATGGCGTCGTGGAGACGTGGCCAATTGGATTCGATAATGTCATCTGCCGCCACTCCCTCGCCGAGTGCATCTTCCATCTTGTTGATGAATTGCTGGGTCTTAACTGGGTTGCTGGCACAACTGGTGTTGATGCGTGGGCGACCCTTCATCTTGGAGTGGTGCAACCTCTTCGGCATTATGCGCATTATGGGAGCATAATGGAATAATAAATAAAACAACGGTGCCTTTGTGTGGGCCAATGCTGATAATGTACCACAAAATGAATTCCATGATATCACCCCTCTGTATTTCAAAACTAGTAGGAGAATGGACTTCTTATGAACCTTTAAAGAGGAGAATCCAAGCTTGAGTCAAAGAAACTATTCTACATCAAAAAGAGGGAAGTACTTAGTGTCTGATGACAGGGATCAGCAAGAAACAAGAGCATGGAAGGTTAAGGATGTAAAGCACTTTCTTGGCAGTCTCCACAGAGCCCTACTGTTTTTGGAATTCTCTAATCTACTCTCTAAAGCTGACTCTACCCCTTGGATGCTGGATTCAGGAAGAGACAGTGATCTTTGGAATCAAGAACTGCTGGATTTAAATCCAAAACTCCATCACTAATTAGTTGGGAAGATCAGAGCATGATACTCAATCGTTTTAAACTTGAGCATCTTCATACATGAAGTAGCCACTTTACTATGTTGATGTGAGAAATAAATGAGTAAAATAGTTAAGTGTCTAGCACAGGACTAGGTACATGGTAAGCAAACTATCTTATACACTTTGTCTTTTCATGGCTCTGCCACTATCCATTCATTCCACAAACATCGAATGAGAAACTACTTTGATTTATAGACTGTGTATACAGAAATGGAGAAAACACATCTATGTTTTAAAAATGATTGTAGTGTAGCGGAGAAAACCAAGGTAACCCAAAAACTGTAAGTTGAAAAATTCAATGAAGGCATATACTGGGTGGTGGAGGGACACAGAGGAGGGGACTCAGAATTAGACAGCATTTCTTGGACGAGAAGAGAACTTGAGTACTGTCACGCAGATTTAACACGAGCCAATTAGGCTGCAAAGTACCAGAAGATTTTATTTTGTGAAGAAAATTGTTAAAATATAGTTTATGGTCATTTTAAACATTGGACCTGGAAAATAAGTTATTTTAGTTGTTTCTTCATTGAAAGATTTTATTTTTTAATCAATTTGTAGTTCTTGAAATACACAGCTATGTGATAAAGCTGCGTACATGGCTCCCCAAATGAATCCATTGCCACAGCACTTTTTTTTATATGTTTCTTATTTCACTCTGCTTTGCTAGGATATTCAGTTGGCCAGTTTGGAGCTAACCTTGTTTTCCATAAGTTTAAGAAGACTTCTTTTTAGAGCCTTGAAATCCCTGGGAACTATTTTTCTAAACTCTGATTTAATCCATGTATATTTTCTCAGTGTTTGTGTTGCGTGCCTCTTTTGTTAAGAGAATATTATTTTAAACACTCACATATTTCTGTACATTTATAAGTATAAGTGTGCATATATATAAAAATATATATATACACATATATATCTATATATGCATATACCTTTTTTTCCCTTAAAAAGAGAAAATAAGAAAGGTGATGTTTGCACAGGGTACTGTATACCGAATATGAAATATGATGTAAAAAATGTTTTTCCTTTACAACTTCTACTAAAATGGCAAGACTTTCCTGAAACAACACTTGGTGTTTGTTTTTAAAACAAACCCATGGGTTTACTTTGTAAAAACTCATGAATGTTTTTTTATTCATTCCATATCCCTTTCAGGGTTGTTCCATGCCAAAGGAAATATGATTAAGGCAGCTCAGGAAGAGTTTTGGTCGGCAGTAAGACACAATGGATATTTCTTGTGAGGGAGTCAAAAGGAAGAATGGGAAAATCTGTATGAAGGCTCTTGAGTGGTGGGGAGGGGGCAAGTTATAACTGTTAAACTCTTGTCAAATAATAACTCAGACTTTTAAAAATACCTCCACCCTCTAATTGATAATAATATCTTAAATTTAGCTCCAAAGCTTCTGTAAAAAAACAAAACAAAACAAAAAAACCTAAATCCTAAATTTTTTTAAAGCCCAGTGGCAACACTAAAGCTGGAATTGACAAAACACTTAAATAGATCTACTTCCTGTGTATTCATTTTTGTGGTTCATAGTTTAAGGTGTAGTTTACTCCGGGAATTTTCTCTCCTTGTCGTAAGTATTGACAGAGCTTGAAATAAAATATCTTTATGATGAAGCCAATAGAACAAATTTTTTTGGAACCTACCTCTCACCAAATGCCAGACTGAAGAATGCATCAGGAGTTAGAACTTGCTTTGATTCAATAGAAATGTTGCATCTTGCAGAGATACAGGGGCGTTAAGTGGGCATGATTAGAAAAGAAGTGTTGTTTCCAGAGTAGGTATTTTATCTTCAAATGTGTTAATATGCACAGAGACATAGAATAAATATCATTTCCAAAATATATTCAAAACCATTTAAGTCACATAGATTCATATTTTCCCCCTTCTCTTTGGAAACCTAACAACAATAGTGTTGAGTTTTCCCATATGTCCAATGTGAATATAAACAGAGAGTCAAATCGGAGTTGCATTCTGCATGTGTCTATTTCAACAACTCAGTTATGTGAAGCAGTCAATATTTTAATAATGGAATGAAATGCAATAAGAAAGACAGTGAATGGAAAAGTGGAAGAGATTAGATTGAAAGGTCTCTATTGCAGTTTGAAGATATTGTCTCTCAAAACTGAATTTGTATGAGAAGGCAGATATTATTTGCAAATATTTGTGGCTTTATAAGAAAGTAACTATTAATGACATTGGCTACATCATGTGAAGAACATTAAGAATACCTCTCTGTGTGTATGTGTATTTGTTTCAGGCAGACTGTGAAGTTCACACCTTCTCTGGAATGTCCCACTGGCCTGGCCAATGCCTGGCAAGTTTTCATAGAATGTTGAGTGATGTGCTTTACTTTGGCTTTGTATGTGCCAAAATTCAGCTTTGGTTTTTGTGATTGGCAACAAAGATTTCACCAGCCTTGGGCTTGGCTTAGTATTTGTGATATCAAATAGTGAATGCCTAATACAGTGTCATTTTTTATAATCAATTAATATGTTTATAATCGTTTATGAACACAGGTTATCATCTCATTCAATCAAACTCAGAAACACAGATAGGTATATCATTTGAATTTATTTTTGACATCTAAATATGCATTATAGATGAATAAGAACATACTAGATGTAAATTGGAAGAGGAAAATAATCTTAAATGTTTTTTGGTGTTGAAAATCAAATAATCAGTTAAAATGCATAGAAAATATTTTACTTTATTTTATTTTATTTTTGGGGGGCACAGATGATATTTTAAAGTTTAAATACTTTGTAATTAATTATGGTAAAATTTTATATTCATAGAGTGACCAAGAACTTCAACTATTTAAAAGAATGACATAGCATTTATAACATTAAACTAAAATATTTTTGAATTTTAGTTATTTACTTATAGTTAGAATATCATTATGACATGAGTCTTTCAGGAAAAAGTCTCACCTGTTTATTTCACATCTTGTGAAAATGAATTATGAGCAGAATGTCCAAGTAAAACATATTTGGGTCTCATTCATTAAAACTCAAAATAGTAGATTCTTAAAAAATGATTTAAGAAGATAATTCCTTCTAGTTCTGAATCTATGGAGGCTAAACACTTAATCAAGAATTTGTCAGAATTATTGCTTTATATTATTGATCCACATTTTCAGCAATGAACAAAAAAAATCTCTGAGATTTGCCTGAGATGTGGATCTCAACTACAAAGTTTCATAAGAAAACACGAGGAATGCTTTTCTAGCATTATATTCTACTTTGCATAAAATCATTAGTAATGTTATTAAAATTATCATGTTTCTACCTTATATGTGGGACACAGAGGAATGACTAAGTTTTTTGCTTTAAAAAAAGTTCAACAGCACAATGGAATAGTGATGAATTCTACACTTGGGCCTTACTCATTGCTTAGGGACTACTGAGTCTTAGACAGCTGACATTACACTGAATCTGATTGAAAGTATGTTTCCAGAATGGGAAAGCTTTATATGAAGTTGTCACTGACAATGTAACAAGCATGGAGGTTTTTTTGTGCTCACGCTCATCAGTTATACGTTCAGAGGGTAATTACAACATACCATAATATAACCAGACAACAAACCATAATATAAGACAAAGACAAGCTCTATGACATACAGGATGTGTTCAAATACTTTTCAAAGACATTTAAAGCTGCAGTTTACATATTAAAAAAGGCTATTTGAACAAAGGAAACTTTAAAACTAGCAAGACATAACCTACATTTGCACATAGGGTAGAATGGCTGGAATTTGCTTGTGAAATAACAAAGCTGTATGACATTTCTTATATGTTATTGCAGTAAGGATTCGCTTATTATGTGTTCTGGGACTGAAGTTAAACTGATGTGTAGGCGAGGAAAGCTCAACTACAGAGAGAAATTCTCACATTGTTTTGCTATCTCCAAATCCAATTTCACTGTTCGATTGCCACATTTCTAGATCCAAGATATAAGGGAAGAATTTTCTCAAGGGATGTCATGGGGCTGCTCAGTCATTTAAAAATATTAGAAATAAAAATATAAGTGAGGGCTATACATATTTTAGAAAATTTATAACAGCTGTATTGAAATGTAAGTCATACGTCACACCATTCACTCAAAGTGCGCACTTGAATGGCTTTAGTATCCCACAGTCAGAGTTGTGCAACGATTGCCAGTCTACTTTAGGACATTTTCATCACTCCAGCAAGAAACACTGCACCCCTTAGCTGCCACCCTCCAGCCCTCCATCCTTTCCCTAGTCCCAAGCAACCACTGATCTACTTTTTGTCTCTCTAGATTTGCCTGTTATGAACATTAAACATAAATGGAATCAGACAATAGTGACCATTTGTCACTGACCACTTTTACTTTGCATAATATTTTCAAGGTTTATTTATATTGTAGTGTGAATGAGTACTTAGTACTTTGTTTCTTTTCATTGACAAGTAATATTCCATTGTATAGATATACCACATTTTGTTTCTCTATTACGTGTTGGTGGATGTTTGGGTTGTTTTCACTCTTGGGCCATTATGCATAATGCTGCTATGAACATCTGTTTACAAGTTTTTGTGTGAACATATGTTTTCTTTGGACATATACCTAGAAATAGTATTCCTGGTCATATGGTAATTCTATGTTTGATATATTGAGAAGCTGCCAACACATTCTCTAGTGGCTGCACAATTTTGCATTCCTACCAACGATATACAAGAGTTCCAACTTCTCCACATTCTTACCAACACTCATTATGGGCTATCTTTTTAATTTTAGCTATTCTAGTAGATATGAATTATCATATTGTGTTTTTTTGAATTTGTACTTTAATGACAAATGATGTTGAACACAGCTTGATATGCTTGGGTATTTTGTACACTTTATTTGGAGAATAAATTCCACCATCCCTTTTATATTTGTTACTTGACATTCTGTTATAAAGTACAGATTTCACTTCCATTTCTATTTTTCAGTGAGCTATAATTAATTGTAATAATTCACTTTGATGTTAAAATTTTCCCAAGTTTAGTCAGTGGAGAACCTTCAGTTCAGCGATTCTGTTTTTGTTTTTGTTTTGGTTGCTGTTAAATGTCTCTATCAACCATTAAGTAAGCTCTCTTGCTTTCTGTCATGAAAATATTTTGGATTAATCTGGTATTTTCCTTGCCCAAGTGTTGGAATAAGCCATTTCCCCCAGAAACTATGCTTTGTTTTGTTTTGTTTTTTCTTGAATTTTTGAATGGATTTAGAAACCACAGTCTGCAAACCAGGTATGTATAATTTCCAAGGGGCCACAGCTTTTAGGATTTCTTAGAGGGCACTGAAAAAATATACATATATATAGTGTACAAACTCACATGAATACACATCTGTAATATATATCCATATACATTTATAAGTAAAAACTGTAAGTTCACAGTGATACACCAACTTTATTTACCCTTTCTCCGTTTTCCTACTTGTCCTCCATCCAACAGTAAAGATATAATTCTTATTGTTCTAAATACTTTTATTGATTTGTTCTATTCTCTTGTCTTTATTTTTGCATTTCTGTGGGCTGTTTCCCTGGTGTAAGTCTTGTAAAATATGCTGGTTATGCTGACTAAATTCTTCTCTAGTTTGACAGTCACTGACTCACGCCACTGAGCAGCCGAGTTCCCACAGGAAAGGGGAAGGAAGGAGCTAGCTAGAGCTCTTTGAAGAGGCATTTCTCTTACAGACTCATGAAATATATTACCTTGGTATTAATGAAGTGTGAAAAAGAGGAATGTGAATCCTGAAACAGTAGAGATTATCTTCTGCCTCCCAGGAAGTACCTTTGCAGGGGGAGCAAGATAAACGAATCCTAAAGAGGATTGGCTACATGGTGATTCTGATAAAAAGAAGCAAAGACATCCTTTCAGATTGACTAGGTCCCAATCAAGGCATGGAAGCTGAAGAGAGTTGAAGGTCCTGAAACATCCATGGGGACTGGAATAAGAGATGTCTATGATGAGAAATGATTGGCGACAAGAGAGTGCCCCTTCCCACAATGCCTTGGCACTGAGTCAAAATGCTGGAATCCTTGGAACGGCCTTTGGGATGGGAGGAAGGATGAGTGATTGACAGGAAAGAAACTCGTAATCAGAAATAAAATTGATTTAAAAAATAAAATACTATTTATTGAACGCTTAAATTTATGGATTGAGATTCATAGTCATCACATGTGGAGATTGTGTAAGATAACTATACAAATATAAAGAAATAAAATATTAATCATAACTTACAATGCTCTTAAAGTCATATAATTAATTTTTTAAAATAATAAACAATAAAGTTAATGGAATCAATACTTACTTGTCACAGCCTGGGGAAACTGGAGGATATTTTTAAAATCTCAAATTCCATTACAAATTTTAATGTATAATTCTGAACATCCTCTTTTTTAGGATAATTTTTAAATTTTATCAAGTTTAAGGAACTCCATTATGATAAAACATTTTAATGATAAATTTTCTGTTTGGCATGACCTCTACACTCACAAGTCTTGCTTTGCTCTTTGCAAATCATAATCCTAGACCGAGTTCTCAGTTCACCATCCTTTGACATCACCTTGATAAATGCTCCCTATTATGCACATCTCCTCTGCCTTTGTGAACATCAGGAATAGGCATTGGACTGTAGAATCTATTTTGTGTCAAACAAGCATCTCATTTGCTTTGCTTGTCACAGCAGGTTATCTTGGACTTCTTTTCGCTGACTCTGCTTGTTTCTTCTTGTTCTGCATAATACACATGAAATTTGTCCCAGACATTTCAGCAGTTACAGAATCTGAATCACAAAACATTATGAAAAAGTATGTTCATATCTTAATGCTTTGACCTCACCTTGCAAATCGGTTCCCTGCTTCTAAGTATTCACCTTGTTTCCTACAACCTCTTGTCCTGTGCTCACGTAATGCCCTCACTGGCTCTGAAGTTGTGGTTGTCCCAACCGTCCTTCAAGGCCTTTATTAAACTGTGTTTTCTGAGAGGACAGTCCAGATTATTTCCACGTGAATTAATTTTTTTCTCTTGCTTGCTTCTATCATTGCAATTTGCACCACTAATATAAGCACTTAACTTTTTCTTCGACTGAATTATAATTACTTGGGGAAACACAAATAAGGGAAGGCAAATTAAAAACAACAGAGAAAAAGCAGGGATGGTTTCATGATGTAAGACTTTGGAAGGGGAGACTGAACTTTGTGTACTTTTCACAAATGGCTTTGATTGTCCAGAAAGGACCCAAAGAAACAAACACAGTAGTACAAATTCAAGAGTGTAGAGCAGAGGTCAGCAAACTTTTTCTCTAAAGAGCCAGATAGTAACTATTTTTACCTTCGCAGGTCATACACTCTCTGTTGTATCAAATTCTACCATTGTAGTGTGAAAGCAGCTATAGAAAATACATAAAACAGGTGTGGCTATGTTTTGAGAAAACTTTATGTATGTTTATACAAAACAATTGGTGGTCAGGATTTGAACTACGAGCCTAGTTTTCCTGAATGTTGGGCTAGAAGATCTCTCTAAAAAGGATAAGAAAGCTTCAGTTGACTTTGCCATAAGAATGATTCTCATGTTGCTGTAACCAGTTTTTAATCTTTTTTGACAACCTGATCAATTTCCAATTTCCCACTAATAATTCCCACTAATTATGTCCTATAGGCACTGAACTTTTTTTTTTTTTTTTTACCTGGAAGGGTCCCTATCTATTTACATCAAAGATTTTATAATTTTACCAGTAATTTAACTTCTAGGTCTATGCTTATACTTAATAAGTACCCAAGTACCCTCAATTCCATCTATTAATAATTATTGGGAGAGAATGCTTCATGGATCTCTCATTTTTGAACTGCTTGCAAGCAGAGGCATTCACAGTTTTTTCAAGACTGTCTTTTCTAGGAAACATGGATAGCAAATAGCCTTGCAAGATAGAGGATGGGTCTTTTCTCTAGAGCAGATGACAGGTTTCTTTGTTGTCAAGTATAATAAAGACAATGCATCTCTTCTGGGCAGAGGTTGAGCAGGCTTCCTTGCAGCCCATTATAAAAAATTAGAGATTCTTAAAATCGATTTCTGAGCTGTGACTGACTTTAATATGGGAGATTGATCCTGAGGTAAAATTCTTCTCCAGTTGTGAACCCGTGAACACAGACAAGTTGTGGGCTTATAAATATACTAGTGTGACTAGGCATAGGACAGATACTTTTATTCCAAAAAAGAGAAATAGTAAAAAGAAATTTAGTCATGGATCCCAAGAAAGTCCCAAACCTGGCAGGGCAAATTCCTTTCCATTTTAGGCCTTGAGGTTATCCTTTTTGACTCAGTGCTCTGTCCTTCAGGCTCATTGATATGGCGGTTTCATCTTCTGGGCCAGCCGAAGTGGCATTCCTGCCCCTCTGAAACCAAGGAGAGACAGCTTCATCCCGTGGGCTTGTGCCCTTTGCCTCCATGAGGCAGGGGCAACCCTGCTGAGCTTTGCATCATTTTCAAGGTTACTGTTTCATTTTTCTGAAGGACAGTGCTTGTTTGCAGTCATATAGCAGAACTGTCCATACCTTCAATGTTTTGCTTAGAAATCTCCTCAACTAAATATCCAATTTCTTTGCTCACAAATTCTTCTTTCTGCGAAACACTAGAACACAATTCAGTCAAGTTCTTTATAACAAAGAATACTTTTTCATCAGTGTCCAATAATGTTCCTCATTTCCATTTATCTTCACCAGAAATATCCTTATTTCTACCAATGATTTCTCAAAGCAGTCTTGCTTTTTTTTAACATGCACCTCCAAGCTTTTCTAGCTTCAACCCATTTCTCCTTTCTAAAGCTCCTTCTACATTTTAAGAGATTTACTTTTACAGTCACATCCCACTTTTCAGTACCAAAATCTGTATTAGTTTGCTAGGGATGCCATAACAAAATACCACAGATTAAATGACTTAAGGAACAGAAACTTATTTCCTCACAGTTACGAAAAATAGAAGTCCAAGATCAAGGTGTCAACAGGTTTGATTTCTCCTTGTGGCCTATTTTCTTGGCTTGCAGATGGCCACCTTTTTGCTGTGTCCTCATGTGCTTTTTCCTCTCTGTGCACATATCCTTGGTGTCTCCTTATGTGTCAATTTTTTTTTTTCTCATAAGAACACCAGTCAGGATTACAGCCTTAACTAACCTCATTTTAACTTAATATCCTCTTTAAAGACCCTATCTCCACATATAGTCATGTTCTGCAGTCCTGGATATCAGAGCTTCAAAATATGACTATTACCAGGATACATCCCATTACACTTGGTTATTGCTACTCAGTGAAGACAATTTGCAGAACAGAGTTGTTGAGGCAGTCAGATATTGCTACATAAAAACATCAACCTCTGTGGTTACTCACTTTTGTTGTTGAAAAGGGCAAAAATGCCTGTTGCCCCATCAGGGGAAGTTTTCATTTTTACCTCTGATTTTGGATAACAACAGATGATTATCTTTAACATAAAAGACAATGATGTAGATAGTACTTGCATTCCTTAATTCAATTTTTTCTACATTTTTCTATAAATGATAAAGTTCATTTCCTAATGCAAGATAAGACCTCAGATTACTTGAAAGCTATGTTGCTTGTTGTTTTATAATCAGTAGAGAGTGAAATTTATTTTCTTAATGTCTTTAAGATTTTTTTCCTAACTTTACACACTCGACTACCTCATTTATCTCCTTTTTCCAGTTTTGCTTTCTGCCATTAAGGCTTGCTACAGAAAATTAACCGCAGGTTGAATGTATCCACTATATAATTTTAGTCAACCTCTTCACATTTGTTTAATAATGCTTCTGGTCATTAGAAATCATAGATTTCACTATCTAGAAGGAAGAGTGGCTGATTAGCAAGTGGGTTTCTTTTAAGATTCAAGCTATTCCTAAACTTTACATTTTTCTATGACTCCCCAATTAACTCTGGGGTAAAGAATACATTTCTTACCATGTAAAAGCCTTGGATTGATTTTTCCCTGGCTACAAGGTTATTCTCACGCCTGTCACATATATCACACACATATCTCAGACATAGTAGATTGCAACTTTAAATTTTTTGTGTGGTTTGTAGTTTTCCACGTAATGTTGTCTCTGCTGAATATATTTCTTATGCTCCTTTCCTCGTTAATAGCTACTAATCCTTAACACTCTGCACAGATAATTCCTGCTGAGAAACTTCCTAGATCCAGTTGTTTATGTAAGTGCCTACACTTGAGGTCTCATGCACTTTGTGCTTACCTTTGACATAGCACTGACTATTGTGAATTGTATTATCTGTGACTCTTTTCTCAGTAGACCATGAACTTCTTGAAGACAGGGACAGTGCTTTATTTATCCTTGTGTTTGCAATGCCTATTTCCCAATGCTTGGTAAATAAAAACTTAAAACCTGATTGTTAAAAGAAAAAAGAAAATATCTATAGTGAAGTTGAATACTTCAGGTTATTATAATTTGGTGTTAATAACCATTTAATCAATCTAATTAACATCCTTTCTCTTTTTTTCTTTTATTATGAAAGAATTTTCTGATTATAGATTTCTTTTCCTTTTGTAATTTGTCTTCTGGCAGAAAATATTCTGTTAAGGACTTAAGCCTCTCCCACTCTTAGCACTTAAATTTCTCATTGTATCCTGGATGCTGAATTATGATGTGCTGAAGTTATGTCTGCCTCTTTAGATGTATTTTCCATTTTTTTTTGCATCCAATTCTTTATCCCAAGTGACTGACTTAAATGGAATACCTCAATGGGCTTCTTTGTCCATTTGCTTCCTCTTGTGTTTGGCCAATGGGAAACCCCTAGAGTAGATAAGAGGGAGGGATGATTGAAGGGTCATAATATTATGCCTCCCTGTGCCTATGGCTTGCTATGACATTTAACTGAAAGTTACTAATTCTTTCAAGATGGTTATGCCTATAACACTCTCCACTTCTAGATTCTGATAAAAACTCTATCCACCCCCTTTTTTTCTTTTGTCCAGTGGTGTTAACAGTTCTATTATTACTAGGTATGGGTTAATGCAGTGTCCCCTTGTGATTTCACTTTATTCGACCTTTTTCAAAATATGCTAAATATAGAGTACCTTACCGGGACCATATTGAGAATTAGATTTGCCATATTTGGTCTTGACTAATACAGTAATTGGTTCAGGAAATAGCTTTAGGAAACAGGTCCTCAAAATGAAATTCTAGAACAGAATCACTTACATATGCAAAGAACACAAGGATAATAACTCCTTGCTAAAGGGGAGAGGCATGGGTAATCCATGATATAGAGTGGCGTTACAATTAATCAAATCAAAACATTACAGGAAGCACAGATGGAGGGAGATCAAGTGGCTGTGGCACTTAGTAGTTATGGCAACAATAGTGATTATAAGATTGTTGGATTCCCTGGATACAATTTATAGCCTTAGAGATGTACATATAAGAAAAACAAAAATATCAAGTATGAACAGACAATTATGAATACCTGTGGCGGTCCAGAAGGCTTGTTGGCAGTTTTCAGTAAGACTGTAGACCAACAAGGTTTGAATGTAAACATTAATTAAATACTCAGCCTTGTTAATTATCTCACACTAAGATAAGAACCATGGTGGGGGCGCAATAAGACTTTTATGTATGAAATGGGGATATTTACACAGTAGAGACAAAAATGTACTTACCTGTTTTTGCCTCAAGGCTGTGTCAAATCTGCTCTCCTACATGAAATAGTCTTGAGCAGTGCTTCTCAAATTGTAATGTACATATGAATCACTTGGGAATACTATTAAAATGCAGATTCAGATTCAGTCATTCTGGGGAATGAGTGGGGTGTGGCCTGAAAATCATCTTCATTTTTTCCATTGAAGACATTATGCTAATTGCAAATGGTGAACATGAAGTAACAGGCACAATAAATATCCTGGTAAGGTATATGTGTGCCAGAGATTGGAGGCTAAATGCTGAAAAAGTTCAGTGGTTTGCCAAATCAGTGAAATTTTTAAGGGTTCATGGTAAGATAGCCCTTCTAAAATATGAGACTAGTTATTCCACCTAACCCAATGAAAAAGACACAGTTTGATGGGCCTCTTTGGATTTTGGAGGCAATATATAATACATCATCATTTTTCTCCAACCTATTTAATTATACAAACCTGTAAAGGTGCTAGTATTGATTTGGGTCTTGAATAACAAAGAATTCTGCAACAAAACTAGTTTGGTTCAAGCCATTTTACCATTTGGGTCTAATAATTTATTAGGTCTAATAGGTTAATAGGTTATAAAACACCCAATGAATCGTGAAAGACACAATGCTGTATGAAACTCTGCCAAAATCAAATAAGAGAAATCATCGCTCAGGCATGTACAGCGTAGGAGTGATGCAATGCCCTCCCTAGTGTTTGATCAACTATTTCTATTTGAAAAGTTTCCAGTTTACTATTGGGTTCTGTTTGAAAGTGGATTCATGACCTTGAAAAATCCTGTGATTATGTGAATCAAACTGTTCAAGATGAACTGTATGTTATATCTGATCAACCCAACCATAAAATTAGACATGTACAGCAGTATTATTTCATAAAATAGAGGTCATACATAGCAGACAGAGCCCAAGCCAAGGTGTTCTGGGAGACTTAGTAACAGACTCAGTTTGACATGGTACTTCTTTCACTGCTTTGCCACCGTGGAGAAGGAAAAATAATAAACCTGGTTTCTTGGTCGATCTGATTGTTATGCCACACCAGGTAGAAGTAGACAGAAGCTCTCAAGTTGACCCTGAAAGACAGTGGCTGTAGTAAATGTCATGGTATGCTGTCCGGAGTCTAACCTCTTGGACTGAAGTGCTCATTTCTCCTGTGGTTGGGAGTCTTGGCAACTAATTGTTCTCAACTGAGTTATTGTCCAAGACCTCCTGTTAGCTGAAGAGAGTCTATTCAGCTAAAATCATGCCTCCTTTCTGGGGACGGCCCAATTCAATAATTGGTCATACAGAGGTATTAAGGCCTGATCCCATGCCACAGTTCAGAACAGGTCTGCAGAACCATTCCAGATCCAAAGTCAGCCAGAGAATCAGCCATGTCTTTGTCCTAACTGCATTGCTGTTCACGTCCTCCCTCTGCCCAGTTCTGCTTCTTCACTTCCTAACTGTTGATCTAGAGCATGTCTCGGTGAACTTCCTGCTGATAAATCACCATCTCAGAGTCTGTTTCCAAGAGCACAGAGGTGTGACAGAGGTGTCAAGAATGGTCTGAGCTGAGGCGCGGGCAGACTGAATAAGTTGTGAAGTAAACAACTTGGTTTGCTGACTCAGGCCTTTTAACCAGCCACAGAAGCAGAGAATTCAGCTATTTTAATGTGAAATTACCTCTCCATTTCTCTCTTTAATCTTTTAAATGAAAAATACGAGTAGAAGATACTATTCCAGGTTTCAGGTAGGAGAAAGGCCAAATTAATGCCATCACAATTATATGGTACCTCAAGTTATTTGTATGTGTCTTGTGTGGGGATGAAATTCCAAATAGTAAAGGACAAGAGTGTATTCTAGGGGGAAGGAGGATATACTACACCAGGTAACTTTTCTCCCCACTTGAGCTACACTTCATCCTTCTCTACCATAATCTATGTTCTGAATGGCCAATCTATGCAGATCGTGTCAATTAGTTCTCTTGCCCTCTGGTTTATGATTGGTTTCATCCAATGGGGGTCCCACAGAAATTATGAGGGAAGAAAAAGAGAGAGTTGGTTTATTTATGCCCTTAGATTCATTTCTGTAGGTTCTTTTGGGCTGCCTGTTTTCTAAAAACTTCTTTTCAAGGCAGCCCTTGTGATTAGGGCTGTTGAGAGCTCTGCCTTGAGGTCGTCGTCGTCGGCAGCCGTCCGTCTCGAGAGACGATGGTGCAGCTTCTTAAGAGTCTATCTGCACCGCCGAGAATGGCTGTGCAGTCCGACTCGGGAGTGACACAGTATCTGTCTCCTCCCGTGTTGAATCGACATCTTGCGATGATGCTGGAGTGTCCTCTCCAGTGAAGCTGAAGCTACAGAGCCTGGGCAGGGTGATATGGAGGGTCTGCTGTTGCCCATGCAGCAGACCCCCCCTCTCTTCGCAGCTGAAGGGTCCAAGGGAAAGACGGAGTCAATACAGCTCGGCTTCAGGTGCGCCGCAGGAGTTGCCGGTGTTGACTACAACGTCAAACCGCCTTAGGGACTCCGGCTCCGGATTTTCTGTCGGGGTTTACTCCCTTAGCCTTTCCCCTGAAGAGGTATGCCGCAAGGCAGCGGAGGTTTTTTGGAGTCAGAGTTTTCCTTCTCTGATGTGCCCTGACTGGAAGATCGAACCAGCGACACTTAGCTCGCAGGCCGACGCTCAATCCACTGAGCCAAACCAGCCAGGGGGTGCCTTGAGGTACTGTGTTATTTTTCTATATTGTCTTCAGTTTAAAAAATATATATATATTTAATATTAATTAATTAATTAATTTTTAACAAGGTTACTTTATTTTTATTTTATTTTATTTTATTTATCTGTTTTTAGAGAGAGGGGAAAGGAGGAAGATAAGGAGAGAAACATCACTGTGCAGTTGCCTTTCATGCGCCCCCAGTTGGGGACCTGGCGTGCAACCTAGTCATGTGCCCTGACTGGGAATTGAACCAGCGACACTTGGTTCACAGGTTGACACTCAATCCACTGAACCACAGCAGCCAGGAACTTGTCTTCAGTTTTGTAAGTAGTTTTCTGTTAATCCTTCTTGAATGAACTCTAATTTGAATATATTTTCTATTTGGGATCCTGACTAACATACTTGGAGAATTCTCCCCCCCACACATAAAAAAAGCATATATAAGAAGTCATTTGACTTTTCTAGACAAAATTCACCTTTTAAAATTACTCTACTACAACACAAATATTTTCTCAATTCAGAATGGAATAAACTTTTTAAAAAGAAAAACCAGTGCTCTAGCCCACCACTCACATTTTCAGAACCATGGGGAGTAGTACAAGTGGAGGCTCACATGACATGAGTATAATTATTTTAAAAAAATTAAATCAACAAATTGTTAAATAAAGTATATTTTGTTTCCTTCTCTTAACAAATATACCTTCATAGCAACACAATAGATAAATGTTTACATCTATGGCATTTCAGACTGAAGGTTGACAAAATACTAAAGATGAGCAAATTGACTATTATTGTACATGCCTGGTGTTCCAATGATGGGCAGTGATACTTAAGAATAGAATTAAAATAATCACAAATAATAAATTTCATACATATTTTATAAAATAAATTTTTATCATCTTATTTTTAGGAAATTCACTAATGATATTTTTATAATCAAAATCTTCAAATAATTTATGCTCTGTTAACAACAAGGCAAAAATAAATAACTTTTGCTGATTAATCTTATTTATTTGAATGTGAAGACATTGTGTTTTACTAAGTCAGTAGCTAGTAGATTTGCCAAGAAATTCTTAAAGCTAAAATTTAGAAATAAATTATAAATTTTGCATATTTTAATAAAACATTGAGTCCTTAAATAAGCTATTATTTCAGATAATACTAAACATATTTCAATAATGTCATATAAATCTGTCATTTATATAATGCATCTCATCATTTAAAAAATACCTAGAGAGTATTTATTAAATTTTCATTCTCAAAAAATTTTTGTTCTTCCCTATTATAGAGAATTCTGAAAATAGCAAAGTTGAAATTATACCTTGATCTAAAATAACTAGAAATTAGTCTATATGATTTTTAGTTTGGGATAATTTTTATGTGTATTTTCTTCATAATCATACAAAAATTCTCATTTTCTTATACTAATTGTCTTATACTTTATTGGAATACAGCTTTTTAAAAATTTATTTATTTTATTTGTTTGTTTGTTTGTTTATTCATTTATTTATTTTTAAAGAGAGGGGAAGGAGAAAGAGAGGGAGAGAAACATCATTGTGTGGTTGCGTCTCACTTGCGCCCCCAATTGGGGACCTGATGTGCAACCTAGTCATGTGCCCTGACTGGGAATCGAACCAACGACACTTGGCTCACAGGCTGACGCTTAATCCACTGAGTCACAGCAGCCAGGTGGAATACAACTTTTGTTATATATTTCCAAGGCAATTTCAATATGTAAGAACATTCTTTTTAGAATTTTAAAGTATCAATTTTAATCATTTTAATAGTAAAAGAGCTAAATTTACATACGTTTATTTCTATAACCTTTGTAGAAATATTAATAACTTTCAAAAGTTAATATCAAATAATTATGCTAATTCAACATTGTTATACTTTTAACAAAATACCAAAATTTTCTTTGGTTTGAGTCTTTTTGGTTGTTGTGTTAATCTTTTCAAGTGTATTTTTTATTTTAAATATTTTAAACAGTATATAGTCAACATTCTTATTATGCTTCCAAGAATATTTATAAAATTGGTATCCTTATTCAAGATATTACATCTTTTAGACAGATGCAGAAAACATCACATCAATTTTTAAAAATTCTCTCAAAGTATTTCATCACCTCTTCCAGCTGAGGTTTCTTGATAACGAACTCAAACTATGTGCTACACATGGCATAAGAATTGTTCAATATTATTGGCCAAAACTCTAGCTTGTAAGCTTCTTTCTTAATCAGCCATTCTAGTGATATCATGATAGCTTTGTCCTCCACAGTCTTTTTATCTAAGGCTTAAAAAAAAAAAAAAAAAAAAACCTGTCATTTTTTTCAGTTCTTTTAGTTAAAACATGTTCTTTTTAAAATAACAAGTATAAAAACAGTGAAATATTCATTACTTTCAACCTCTCTGTTTTCTGCTTCTGATAACTCAATGATTGAACTGATAAATAATATTTGCTTTTTCATTTTGTGTAAAATTTATTTTCTCATTCTATTGTTTTTTACATAGTTTGATTTTTATTTTTTCATTCTAAGTAGTGATAATTTTTATTTTAAATATATCATATATTTGATCATTTTAACATCAATTTTACAATGTTTTTTACTAAACTAAAAACATTCTATTATTTTCTGTGATCCCTGTGCTATTTGTGCTTTGTAAAGCATTATTATGATTTTTTTAGAAAATTTAATTATATCATATTTTTTAAATAAAAAGTTTAATGAAAATATAACTATTAGACATTCTAGAATTCAAGTTCATCTATATGCTAATTTAAAACCAATGTTAGTATTCAAGTATATTAGTTCAATTTCTACTTACATATGAGTATAAATTGTGAGATACTGCCAAATGTTCACCAATCAGTGTTACAACTGCTACATATACAGAACTAATGTATAAGTACCACACATAAAATGCAATATAAAGGAAAGGAAGAAAATGGATATATATTGTCACTGGGAAAGTGCATTTTGTGTTGCGTGATTTTATTGCATACATGAGATCTGGAGGAAAGATTTGAAAAGTTAAGTTGTCTGATATTTTTCTTTCCTAAACTCTTCTGTCATTCAGATCTTCCCAACATCCCATCGTATCTTTGGTAGTAGCATAACCCACAGAGTTTGACAACACTGGGATTCAATTGCCTTAGTTTAGAGCACAGAGAATCATGATCAAAAGTGTTTCTGGGATTATTAAAACCAGTGTTTGGGCTTACTGGTCATATCTTTCCAAAGATGAGGGACAAATCTTGATAGGAGTTGCTGTTGTCTTCTTTATTACAGTACAAGGCTCTGTGTGAGCACTTGTGTTCTGAAGGGCTCTCCAGTGGTGTGCCAGCCCCCGCCTCCCTAAATCAGAGTACTTCTGATGACATCTTCATTTCCAAATCTAGTGACGTGTCCATGTGTTTTCTTTCCTCAGCCTCCCTGTTACAAGCAATACTACATTGATTACCATTGTATTCTTGAAAATCTCATTTCATCATGCTCTTCTACTGCTCCAACTACATATTTGTCTTTTTCTATCAACTCTTATTTTCAGCAGGTCTTATACACATTTTAACAAGTTTCTTTCCTTTATTCTTATTTGTTTTTGTATTCCCTTTGTTTTCAACTATCACTTGCAAGTGGATGACACCCAAAGGTATTTCCTGTGCTTGAACGTCACCTTTACAGTTGGCTGTCAAACACCTTCTGCTGGATCTCACATGAGTGCTCCAAATGGTACTTCCAAAATTGACTTTCTTATGCTCCCCAACATGCTTTCACTTGCTGTGAATCTTATATTAGCTAAAGGTACCAGTAACCCCTAAGTCACCTAGGGTTGGAAGCCAGAGAACTTTGGCTCTTACACCTTCTCATTGTTCTTTATTCAATCTCCTGATGTTGTTGCCCTTGATTTCTTAAATTTCTCTTATGCTTGTCTCCTTTTCTCTACTGCTGTCTTCTATTCACCATGTACACTGTGTGTGCTTACTGATCACTTACTGAATATTGTCGGCAGCCGTCCGTCTCGAGAGACGATGGTGTAGCTTCTTAAGAGTCTATCTGCACCGCCGAGAATGGCTGTGCAGTCCAACTCGGGAGTGACACGGTATCTGTCTCCTCCCGTGTTGAATCGACATCTTGTGATGACGCTGGAGTGTCCTTTCCAGTGAAGCTGAAGCTACAGAGCCTGGGCAGGGTGATATGGAGGGTCTGCTGTTGCCCATGCAGCAGACCCCCCCCTCTCTTCGCAGCTGAAGGGTCCAAGGGAAAGACGGTGTCAATACAGCTTGGCTTCAGGTGCGCTGCAGGAGTTGCCGGTGTTGACTACAACGTCGAACTGCCTTAGGGACTCCGGCTCTGGATTTTCTGTCGGGGTTTACTCCCTTAGCCTTTCCCCTGAAGAGGTATGCCACAAGGCAGCGGAGGTTTTTTTTTTTTTGGAGTCAGAGTTTTCCTTCTCTGTACTGAATATTGACCTTATATATAACTAAAATATATTTTATATTAAAACATGGAGAAATTTGATAAACTTGACATATGGGGTAACTCAGTCATTCAAGGATAACGTTTGAAGAGAATTCTTCAAGTACAAGTTGGATATCTAATTTTTTATCACTTTTCATTCTTTCAAAAAGGCCATAATGTGGACCAAATAATTAAATGTTATATTACAGCAAACATAAAAATGAAAATCTGTATGATAAACCTTCAAGCTAAATATTCTAAAACAGATGTTGGTTAATTTTTCTTGTAAAAGGCTAAATAGTAAATATTTCAGGCTCTGTGGGCTATATAATCTTTGTCATAATGGTTGAACCCTCACTATGGCACAAAAGCAAGCATGGATCATGGTTAATACATGACTATATTTCAGTAAAATTTTCTTTATGAATATTTTTAGATTCCACATATAAGTAAGAACATACAGTATTTGTCCCCTTGTGTCTGGCTTATTTTTCTTGACATAATATCCTCCAGGTCCGTGCATATTGTAACAAATGGCAGGATATGTTTCTTTTTTTTAAAGGACTGACTAATAGTTATATATAAATATATATAAAATGTAATATATAATTCATAAAAACATTGTTTTTAAACAAAATGAAGTTGGCTAATTGACCTAGAGTTTAAAATATCAATTCCTTCTTCTAATTAAAAAAATGTGCTATAAGATTAAAGATAACTTCTTTCTTGATTTTATTTCACCATCAAACTTTATTCAGTTCCAGGTAAGATGTATATGTCAACATTATACTTTAATTTATGCTATACTGAACAACCATTTTATCTTTACCTTTCTTACCACATCTTACCTATTGTGAAATAAACCCTTGGCTCTAATTTAAATTCTATTTTGTTGATCTATAATTTTCTAAAATTTAGTAAAAAAATTACAATTAAAGTGGGTTGTGCATAAACTAAGTGCAAATGAGTGGATAATTCTTTTCTACTTCCTTTGTTATTTATATTACATAATAAAATTTGTCAATTTCTACATATTGAGTTAAGAAACAAAACCAAATATTATGGAAAAGGAACCAGACTGGAGTTAAAAACCAAATTGCATTTCAGGATGTGAATGTCTCTTACTGATCTATGGCATTTCAAAATTAAACGTTGTACTACTTTATTTTATATTTTTACTTTATTTTTGTTTTCTTATAAGTTTTTATTTTTAAAAATATGTTATTGTTTATGCTATTACAGTTGTCTCAATTTTTCATCTTTTTCCCTCCTCCCCTCAGTCCACTCTCCACTTCCACAATCAACCCCCACTCTGTCGTCCATGTCCATGGGTCATGCATATATGTTCTTTGACTAATCCCTTCACCTTCTTTCAACTAGTCCTCTTCTCCCTTCTCCCATCTGATTCTATTTTTCTTATTAGTTTATTTTGTTCATTAGATTCCACTTACAAGTGAGATCATATGGTATTTGTCTTTCACCAGCAGGCTTATTTCACTCAGCATGATAGTCTCCAGTTCCACCCATGCTGTCACAAACGGTAAGAGTTCCTTATTTTTCATTTCTGTGTAGTATTCCATTGTGTAAATATACCACGGTTTTTTTAATCCACTCATGTACTAATGGGCACTTATGCTGTTTTCAAATCTTGGCTATTGTAAATAATGCTGCTATGAACATAAGAGTGCATATATTCCTTTGAATTGGTATTTTGGTATTCTTAGAATATATTCCCAGAAGTGGAATCGCTGGGTCAAAAGGCAGATTCATTTTAAATTTTTTGAGAAAACTCCATACTGTTTTCCACAGTGGCTGCACCAGTCTGCATTCCCACCAACAGTGCACTAGGGTTCCCTTTTCTCCACATCCTCGCCAGCATTTGTTTGTTGGTTATTTTGGCAGATGTGAGGTGATATCTCATTGTTGTTTTAATTTCATCTTTCTGATGGCTAGTGATGTTGAAGATTTTTTCATGTCTATGGACCACCTTTATGTCTTCCCTGGAGAAGTGTTTATTCAGGTCTTTGCCCATTTTTGAATTGAATTGTTTGTCTTCCTGGTATTGAGTCATGTAAGTTTTCTATATGTTTTGGAGATTAAACCCTTGTCCAATGTATCTTTGGTAGAGTGGTTGTTTTACAAGGGCATTAGGAAGAAGTGACACTCTCCTGATTTTGATAACATTCTTGGCTCACAATTAAAGGTTTATATGTTTTTAAAATTCTATGGAATAAAAATGGCAAACAACTGCTTTGGCATTTAATGATTGTTTGTCCATTATATGCATTTTTTTGCAATAGTACCCAGATCATTAGAATTAATGAAATAGCCTTCAAAGAAATTTCTTTTAGTTCCCAAAGGTTAACAGAAAAAGCTAAGAAAAGACTATTAATGTTTATACTTCACCTATTTCTATTGAATTTAAAGTAGCAGACATTTTATAATTCCAGCAGTATTATGAGTCATAATAGTGATTCTTTGACTACAAATAGGTTGTTTCATCAAATTTTTACTACCAACTAACAAGAATCAATGTTTAAATGGAAAAGGTAAGAGAATCCAAGGTAGAAAAAACAGTTCTTTCTTTAAAAACTTATGTGTTTTTATCATAAGTTCTCTCATTTTATGTTAAATTTTGCTTATCATTCATTTCATACTCAGAAGAGAAAACTATTCTTCAAGATTGTTTTGAAAATAGACTTTTTCTATTTTCAAAACAGTTGTTTACAACATGACTCCAATCCATCAAGAGCCTACAGTTAATAAAGTAGATACAAAATGTACATAAATAAAAACAGTGCAAATTAGTTCTTGCAGTGACTCATTTAGTTAGTCTGATTATTTGATATTACCAAATAAAATTCTGCAGTTAAATTCTTACCCCTTTATTTATTTGTTCATTAAAGACCTGAGTGGATTATGTTGAATAGCTTCTAACAAATAAACAGCATTTCATACCAAAGCTCTTGGCACCAGGTTTACCTGATGAGTAGACAGTTTATAATCAACATTTTCATTAAAACCTTGATAGCTATATTTCAACAATGGAAAGCTTTAGTGATATTTCCATTGAATTACGACTCTCAAGTCACTGTGTATCATTTACTTTTATTTTCAAAGCTGAACTCACATTATGTGTTAAGAAGTGTGTGTGTGTGTGTAAGTTAAATAATTGGAAAATGGAAATAAATTTTACTGAGAATCCTCTCTAAAATGTTATGAGAAAATTCTTTAATGAGGTATTGTAATATTCAGTTTTCCTGGAGGTATTTTTTGTTGAATATATGATCTCAGTCTTAAGCTTAAATACATTATTAATGAATATAGTGAAGATTTTTTGTGCAATAGTTAAGTTTATTTCCACATGTTCTTTTAAAGTCTTAGAAGGTAAACTTTTAAATAACTTATTACCTTATTATTTATCATTGTTATATTCATCTTATATGGGTCAAACTTATTATATTAGTGTTATGATTTATACTCTGTATATGTTTATAGTACTTTGGAGGTTTTTCAGTAATCAATATGGCTAGTACATTATATGTGTCATCAAACAATTTTTAAATTGCACAAGTTTAAAGCTTTAGAGATTTATAAAATATATCCTTGCTGTATGAAATAATATTCAATATAGATCAATAAGGCAATCTATCTCTAAAAACCATCATTATTTAGTAATAAAAGAAGGAAAACAAAAAGCACTTAACTTATGAATTTAGAGAATTAATACTTTGGGGGAAGTGACTAATAAAGTTGATACTAGAGTCAGGTAACAGCAAAAAGTATAATTTTAAATCTAAGTAAATTCAAGTAAGTTCAAGAGCGATTTCTAAAGAAAAGTAAGTTAAATATACAATCATAATCATATATAAAAGAACAAAAGCAATTTATCATCGCTCCGCTCCCCCAGTTTTTGAAAATGAGAGGGAAGTTTTAAAAACTGAGGAGATTAAAAAGCTGTGTTTGACAATTTCCTTGAATTGGATAGGTTATGGATAAATATGTATTATTAAAATGAAGCCAAGAAGAAATAGGTAACAAAACATAACAATAACCTTGGAAGAAGTTAAAAATCTGTCAAAAATGGACCAGTGTAAAAGGTTCTGGACCCAGACAGTATTGGAGAAAATTATATTTAAATTTTCATTGCAGTGCTCTATAAA
This sequence comes from Furipterus horrens, assembly GCF_987537825.1. Taxonomy (NCBI): domain Eukaryota; kingdom Metazoa; phylum Chordata; class Mammalia; order Chiroptera; family Furipteridae; genus Furipterus; species Furipterus horrens. Next base: position 19,168,611 of record NW_028327171.1, read on the forward strand.
TCGTTTTACACACACACATACACCCACATTAGAGAGCCTTCCAAATTACTATTACAAAGCTAGTATAGCCTGTTTTCAAAATCTGTCAAACACTGTCCAAAATAAGAAAATTCAATAATCTCACTTAAAGAAAATAGAATAATCCTAAATACTTTTGACCTTAACATAAATTTCATTTCCTCTGAAAGCATTTCTTGAGACAACTGGTTGTGTCTATTTGTAAGTCTTCTTTAAAAGCATTATCCCAGATATGTAAAAATAAATGCAATACATTTATAAAAATAATATATATTCATGTAAAAATTTAAAAACCATGCAGAGCGTGTAAAATATGTAATGTATATATTTACATGTATGAAAATCAAAATGCTAGTATTGATTTATCTGTAAAGTAGGATTACAGGTGATTTAATTTTTCACTCATGCTTAAAATTCTTTGAAATTCTTATTTATTTCTGTTATAAAAATACATACATGAATACCTCCTGCTCTAAGTATGATGTTTATCTTATGGAAAAATCTAATCCAAAGTGTTACATGATTTCTAGTAACTCACAGACACACAAATGATGTCCAGTGAATTAGATTTGTTCTTGTTCTGTGCTTTGCCTCCCTGAGGAAGACTCACTACTAACTGGGCCTTCTAGAAACTCTTTGTGCTACTTCTGTGCCTCAGGGTCCCTGCGAGGGAGAGGAAAACTCTGCCAAGGATAATGAAATTACCAGGCCCCCAAGGGGTGGATGCCAACACAGCAGGTCCTGATCATGTCGCCCTCTGGCTGTTCATTGACAGCTACAACCAGCAATTGTGTTTAGCCTCCACTGGCTGTTTGGGGAATGATTCACTGACAGACAGCTCTTGTGGTTTCACCCTCTTGTGCTATTTCACTTACTATGGTTTTTTTCCCCCAGTTTTCAGATATTTCTATTTTTTATTTAACTTGCTAACACATACATATGGTAAAAACCAAAATTAATCGAAGTTAACCAATGATATATTGTGTAAAAGAAAGTTGTCCTCATGTCCCTGTCTCTAAGTGTAGCAACGTCTTCTCAGATGGCAAACTTGTTGTCTGGTTTTCTATATATCACTGCACACACAGGCACAGATGTATATATATTTCTGAGAAAATTAACATTAGCATGTTATACACATTATTTGACATCCTTTTTATTTTATTATTGTTATTTTTCCTTACCCAAGGATATGTTTTAAAATTGCGTTTTGGAGAGAAAGGAAAGGAGAGAAGAAGAGAAACAGAGAAACATCAATATGAGAGAGAAGCATTAAATGGTTGTCTCCTGTATTACCTGGACTGGAGATTGAACCCACAGCCTTTCAGTTACAGAATGATGCTCTAACCAACTGAGCCATACCAAGCAGTGAGACATCTTATTGTTAAAAAATTAATTATATATTGGATGTTTTCCCATATTAGATCATGTTGAATTGCCTGACTTCTAGTAATGGTCACCTATTATTTTATTGAATATAATATACTTACATAGTCCTTTAAATGGACATTTAGAAAAATAGGCAAAATATGTGTCATGAAATAAAGGAAAATAAGTCAAGCACTGGTGATGAGGGAAAATACATTGTGTTACTGTGGACATGTAAATGTCTGGTGGGTTAACAAGTACTCTCATGTATTATTTATAGAAATATAAATAGCTGGAATTTTCATAGATGTTTTGACCATAATTAAAATGGTCTTCACATTTGACTCAACACTTCCATTTGTAGCATGTAGCTTAGAGAGAAACTTACACAAGAAAGTATTTATAAATGGTTACTCAGTGTAGTATAATTTGGGAAGACAAAAGGCTGAAAACATTTTCAGTGGTTTATAGATTACATTTTTAGATTAAATGGTAGCACAAGGGAAAGAAAAGTTAAAGACAAAACAATATTTCAGACACTATTGCTAGTCAAAAGCATTTTTGATAAGAACACTTGGCAAAGCAGAAAGTCAACAATGCCAAAGAAACAATTTGGATTAAATTGCAGGAGAAATTTATCTACACTTTTCTGTTTCTTTAAAGTCTATCAGCTGCCAAATGTACACCAACTAGCTAGTTTGGAGTATGTGTACCTGGTTTTATTTCCCACCTAGAAAAATGGAAAGCCTTTCCATTAGGTAATTTGTCATATTGGACCCAATATATAGGGGAAAAATGAAGATCATCAAAAGAGAATAAGAAAGAGAAGCTACTCTTGAAAATAAACTCACTTTTGTCAATGATCTGCTCTTGGCACACTGCCCAACACCAAATGACTCCCACCAAGAGGTCCTATTCCAAACCTTATGACTCCTATTTTAGGCAGCAAAAAAAAAAAAAAAAAAAAAAAAAAAAAAAAAATCACTCTCCTGGGATTTCCAAGGAAACTTGTTCCTCCCTTTTTCCTTTCATGATTTGTATGAACTAAGGTAACCCTCTAAACTTCTTAGGGACACAATTGCCTCATCCCCAAAATGAGACCTAGATGAACATTAACTTTTCTTCCATATCTGACATTCCTTGATTATGGCTTCTTACTTACTTTCAGGGGGATAGCTGTCTTAAGGGTATATTGACAGTAGTCAACCTTCTAAAAGCAGGTTTTGATCATTGTATCTAATATATAAGCAGAGGTTTGCTGTTCGAAAACATAGACCTTAGTGATATTTAAAGCTATATGCCTCAAAGTGCTACTTTTCAAAATTTGAGCTTGTTCTTTGCATGCCCCTAGAGTCCAGATAGGAGAGAAATTCCAAAATATGATAACCTCAACAAACATTTCAACTTCTGTTTCAAATCATTTACTAAATATTTACTATTTTCATTTATAAATCAATGTCTAACATAAATGACACTTGTCCAGGTACCATAGTTTGATCTAAAAAGCCATTTTGAGGGAAAGCTGTAGAATTTGGGCAGATTGCAAAGCAAATATGCACCTACTCGGGGCCCAGAACCAGCTCAGGAGCTTTTTTAGATAGTGCAGTCTGATACTATTTTATGTACATCCCTGTGTTTCATTCCCTTGTTGGTTGTTTGCTGGCCAAACTTCAAATAGGTGTTTAGGTTCAAACCAGGTCTCATTTAATTTTGCTATGTCCCTAGGCAATGTAATTGTATTATACTTGCACAAATTCAAGCTTTGTGTACTGAAATTTTAGACAATTATTTATATCGTAATAGACTGCTATTATGAAGCCTTCTATGTTATAGGAAGAACACCATGTACAGAACAGCATATTAGACATTTTCTTCACTGCTCATAGATCACCAAAGAGTTCCACATGGAATATTTAGAAAGAAGATAAGAAAGGATAAACAACTTTTTTTCTCTCTTTATTTTTCCATTGTTTTGAAATGAGTTCAACTTGAAGAATAAGTGAAAAATAACAGCTGTTCCATAAATCAACAAGAGGACTTAAGAGTTTTGGTAATGTAACATTTATTTCACATAAACATCCTATGGATTAACAACACAGGTCTTCATTTTGTTCTAATTTGGAGAATTTGCATTTTTAATTCTGGGAGGGAGGTTGGCTGGATCTTTATATTATATGTACCCTGGGATTTGAATAAATTTGGCTGTGAAACTAGACACAACATGTCATTCCAGTGTGTCCTGCTGCCTGTGTGTCTGGCCCTTTGGGTGACTATGGCACTCAGACGCAGACAGACAGCTGAGAAGCAGCAAGTGAGACACGCACTGTGCCACACAGGACTGGAGTCACTTCTGGGTGCTCCTCACACACATGGCAGGAGTGTACGTTAATGTGAAGAGTAATGATAGATCTAATCACCAATGATCACTCTTGGTTAGTGCAAAGCCTCTGCCTCAGCTAATCTATTCCTCCTCTGGAATTATAGCAATTCCACCTGCATATTTTTGTTTATATAATTATTTTCTTACCACCAGGAACTCTCTGCCTCTTCTTTTTGGCTTCAAGTTCCTTCTTGAATCTTACTCTTAAATCTTCTTGAATATTTTTCTTGGCTTCAAATTCTGTTTTGAATCTTACTCTTAAATCTGCAGAATCAGGAATCTTGTTCTCTGAATAAGGTATTACATGTCACTTATTTGTTATAAATTTTCATGATGAAATGTTGCATTATAATTTTTTCTCTATTTTACTTACACATTGTTATGAAACTGAACATGTATATGCTTTTGCATGCATGTATGTGTATATGGGTCTAGGTACCTAAAAAGGTTGTGAGCTTGCAGAGGGAAGCAACCACAATTTCTACGTATATGTGTGCAATATCCTAACATGTACTCAGCATCGAAGAGGAAAAGGGCAGGGATTTGTGGCTGTACCCCTCACCCCCTGGAGATTCAATTATTCATGTCATGATTTTTAATTCATGCCTCAAACTTTACAAAACTCCACATATTATCACTTATTCAACAGACATAGATTTAATCCTTACTTTGGACCAAGCATTGCCTTGGACACTAGGCATATTTCTGTGAACAAAACAGAAGCATATATAAAGCATATATTTTGGTGTAATATTAGTGACACAAACATTATTTTCTTTGTCTTTATCTAAACATGCTTCTAAGGGGGATGGGGGAGGGAGAGAAGGGGGATAAGTAAGGGAAGGGTCTAGTCAAGGAACGTATATGAATGACTCATGGACATGGACAACGGGGAGAAATATAATTGTGGGAGAAGGGATGGGCTGGGAGGGGGGAGCAATGGGGGAAAAATGGGACAACTGTAATTGAATAACCAAAAAATAAAATTAAAAAAAATAAACATGCTTCTAATATTCCAAACAGTTAAAATATTCCTAAAAGTTATAATATTTCAAAAAAAAAATTAGGATTAAACATGTATAGTTAGGAAGAGAAATTCTTAACTTGGAACCCAAAAAGTCTACAAGAAAAGAAAGGAGACAAAACTTTTTCCATTGAAATACAAAACTTTGAGAAGGGGCATAAGTAAGGGAAGGGTTTAGTCAAGGAACGTGTATAAATGACTCATGGACATGGACAACGGGGAGGGATATGATTGTGGGAGAAGGGGTGGGTTGGGTTGGGGGGGAGCAATGGGGAAAAATGGGATAACTGTGATTAAAAACCAAGCAATAAAATTTAAAAACATGTAAAGCTTCGATAATAATTTATTGAGAAAAATTAAAGAAAACATACGTGAGATCAGAAGGCATTTGTAAACAGATGACAAAAGTAATTATGCAGCACACACAAAAATATATTTTTTCCTGATCTGACAGAAAAATAGGTATAATTTTGATTCATTCACACTGGATAGCTATTGTTGTGTTGGTTTTTGTCATATTTTAATTTGACAGTCTAAGGGAGAAGAGGTCAGTGCCCCTGACTAAATAATGAGGTATTGCATGTTTTAAAAACACTTGCAGCATGCTAGTGTGCCTCTTGTGACATACTGGCTGAAAATTGTTGATTTACAATATCCAAATAACTTAAAAATTGACAAGAAAAAACATAATAATAAAATCCTTATAAAAGCACATGAGTAGATAAGTCACTCAAAGTAAATCCAAATAGCAATTACCTGAAAATTCATGATGATTTAACTAACCAGTAGCCCGACAAAGTCACATTAAACTGATAAAAATGGAAAAGACATGTAAAACCCATTGGTGGAATGGATGTATGGAAAAAGAGTGCTCATTCACAATCCTGATAGAAATGTGAAATATTGCAGCTATTTTGAAAAGGTTTTTTTTGAAATTAGTGTTTAAACTTAAAATAGTACATTATTTTCCTTTACAATCTTTTTCTTTCAAATGTATCTTCTAGAAACAAAAGCATCATTTTGGACATATGTTCAAGAATATTTATCTGAACAATGCCTATGGGACAAACTGAAAATAAAATAAATAACTTGAATAGGGAAATGACTGAATAAAGTATGGTATATTGAAATCATGAAACATAATGAAGCTTCTATAAAGAATAAAGTAAAACTATGTCAAGGGTATTAAGGGATTTCCACAACATATTTTGGAATGAGAAAAACATTATGCAGTTTGCTTCAAGGCACAATTAAGTTGCAGGATCAAGAGGACCAGACGGCCGCGTCCACTAATCCTGCTCCCTTTTTTAAAATAGCCTAATGGGGAGTTACCCATTGACCAAGAGACTGAGTTTTTCAGTTCTTGTTTACCAATTGTCTCAGTCTATTTTGAACTTCTATAACAAAGCACCATAGACTCAGTAAATTAAAAACAACAAATATGTATTTATCATAGTTACGGTGGCTGGATATCCAGTGTATGCTGAAGGCCATCCACCTGGTTTGGAAAGGGCTGCATTTTCACTATGCAGGGGTAAGGGGTCTCTGTGGAGCCCCTTTTTTTAAAGACACTAATTCCATTCCTCTGCCCTCATGATCTCTCAAAGAGCGCATCCCCTTATTACATTACCTTGAGAATTAGGATTTCAACATATGGATTTTTGGAGAACATAAATATTGGGTCTATAGCACCATTGGTTTTGCTTGATATGCTGGTACCACCAAATGTTTGACTAAGCATTACAGCTGACTCTGGGGGTGGCCTTGAGGAACAGCAGTGAAAGGAAACATCCAAAAGCTGAAATATGAGTAGAACATCTATTGTCATTTTAGCCTAGAAGGAGAAATGCTTAGAGACTTGGAAGAAATACAACTGAAAAACTGGTGAGAAAGATCTTTAAGGAAGAGTAAGGGGAATGGAAACAAGATATGAAGATATTTGTGTCCCATGTGCATACTCACTGAGGAGACTCAGTGGATAAGATGGCCCATTCTGGGGATGTCACTCAGTCTCTTTCCCTATGCTGTTTTCCAATGGCTGTGAGGAAAATAGACATGGTAGGAAGGCACTGATTATGTACAGGCTCAGCAGCATGGACTTTCATTTACCAAGACCAACATGGCAGAAGTCATTCTGAGTGTCTTATCTTCCTGCAGCCGGGAACAAAACTGAGTCTCCAATACGGCATCAACCCCAGGAGACCAGCCAGCCACTTGAGATTAAATTGATCACATACATGCTTTCCATCAAGGAAGGTGCAGGGCTTTGTTTACACTGAAGCAGATTTTCACTTTATAACAAATAAAGTGTGACAAGAGGCTAATGCTCATACAATTAATTAACTATCATGTTACCTGATAAAATACTGAAATGGACTATTAGAGACTCGGTTATGGCAACATCTTGTAAGGCTGGGGTAATAATGTCTTCCAGGATGGATTATATGATTTTCCTATGATGCCTCCCCAACTCACCAAAGGCAGGATGGATGTGAGGGGTGGGAATGGGAGTAACGCTATTGTGCCTAGTGATCCACCAGGCCTTCTGGTATGGTTCCAGGTTAGAGTGGGGCACAAGAGAAATTTGCATGGGATTTGGAAGATGGATGTGAATCAGCAGGTTCTAGCTTCTGAAAGTCAGTGTAGGGCACAAAGATACTGCCACAGCTTTGTCTTGTTGCTGTGACTGCCTGCTCATCTTGTTATGTAGCAGCAGCCAGGCCAACAAGCCTCCAGATCCTACTGGATCTTCCATTTCAGTATTTCCAAGTCCTGGAGCAAGTACAGGAATAGTTCTGTGGCAGAGGACACTGGCTTCTTCTGCCAGTCACTTAGGCCAAGTTAGAGGCTGTGAGGATTACATGTGACTTCTAGTTTACCTTCATTGGTTCCAGTTCATCTGAATGGGCTCCAGTTTATCCCCACTCTACCCTACTCTATCCAGTGAAGCTTTCCAGCAGTGACTTTGGGCCCAACAGCTGACACAGGGGCAAGCCTTTCCATGGACTTCCTCACCAACTCCCATAGTTGTGTGAAATCTAATACTTATAATAAATGTTTTATTACTTGTGGTTCTCCTCTGGTCAAACCCTAAGTGAGTCAACTCCCAAATTCACTTTAAGCTGATCCTCAACTACTGTTTTCAATATTTCTATTACTTTGTAACATTAATTTAGTTCTCTGTAATACAGTTGTAAATTTTTTTCTTAAACAGGATCGTATTATCATCCTTCTAACTTATAAATGGAAGACTTAATTCATGTTCTGAAATATTTCATATTTTTTCTACTGTTTCAAGCATAGGAGGAATAAATATTATTTCTCATAATTGAACTAGGCTCTACTCAGTAATCACTAATACAAAAGATGAATTTATTACTGATTGTAGGCTATACTGAAAAGGCTTTGAATGTGTTAGTGCGTAGGGCAATAAAATAAGGGAGAAAAGACCAGGAAAAAGAAAAGAACACAAAATGAATCAGCAAGGTAAGGAGGGAACAATAATATTTTCCTCAATTTAGAATTGACTGTCTTTTATTCTCTGGGCAACATCTACATGGAATATATATATATATATATATATATATATATATATATTCATTTTTTATTAATAATTAACTTTAATAAGTGAATATAGATTTTTTGATAAAGTTTAGAGACCTATATGGTTGATCTTTAGTAACCACCACTTCATCATTGCTCCTGCTTTCTAGAGTTTTCTGTGATTTCACTACAAGCCATTGTCTTCTTCCCATTACTTTCCTGGCAGCAGTCATCTTATGCCATCATCAGTTTTCTTTATCCCTGTCAACTGAGGACTCTTTGTATTGTTCTCTGCCAACATTTCCTTCCTCAGTCTCTCTCTCTCCCTCACACACACACACACAGGCACACACACACGGAGTTACATTTAGAAAAATTTTAAATTTTAGGGAAAATAAAAATCCATTAATAGGGTTGTAATTCTCCTGTGCCTCCACTTTTATATATTCAGCCCTAGAGTGGTATTCCAGTTCATGGAGACAAGCTTTTCAAAATGAAATCGCATAGTTTTCAAGCTTTGTATACTCCACTGACTCAGTCCCCCAGTAATGCCAACTTAAGCCAGCTAAGATAAAGAACTTTGCAAAAATTATTAAGTCATAGTGACTTTGGTCATAGTAGTTCTAGGTTAATGGGTCAATAAAACACACAAGCAGGGCAACTTGTTTCTCACCACCTACATAGAATCAATATATTAAAAAAGGAAAAACAATACCCACTCTAGAGTTAAAGAGAAGGAATAACAAGAAGGGGATGGATGAGGAGAGTTAGAGGTAGAGGAATAGGAAATATGCAGAAAAACACAGCCATGAGCTGTAAGACTACTAAATCATCTTCATTTATTCATATATGTAAAATGCTTCATTCATCCTAAGTACCATCATGGGTTGAGGCTACTAATCAAAATAAAATTCATGCAAATATATGTACATGATTTGCAGACGAGCCATGGCCTCCAGGTTTCTGGAATGTTGCCAGTATTGTCCTTGGTAAAGCAAAGTTTAGGTTCTTCCAAACCTCTGAAATTGTCTTCCTTTTGTTAAAGATGCAGAGCTCATAAACAGTGATGAGGGGTGAGAGTGGAATAGGAGTGAGGGATGTTAACCCAGATACCATCTTTCTAACAAGTATGAACCCAGGTCCTCCTTATACCACCTGAGAGATCCAAGCTCTCGATGAGTTAATACTTCCAGATATAAAAATAATCACATTCAGTGCAAAATTAATATGAAAGAATATATCATTCTTTTGTGAACAGATTTTTAATTTGTAGCTGTTTAGAGAATGTGATTTTTAAAATTTCTAAGCATAAAATTTTGTAATTAAAATTTTATCTCATCAACTTTTTCATGGCATGATGTTAATTAAAACTGGGTTATCTTCCTTTTTTTTTGTTGCTCAAATGAAGGACAGATACTGCACAGCAATAATTGTACACCATTGGTTCCATTTTCTGGGTTATTTGGAGATCTTGAAGGTGGGAATACTGTCCTAAGAAAACAGAGTAGGCCATTTGTAAGGGAAAGCATAAGGTAAGTAAGTAGGAGTTAAGAGGGAGTTAATACAGTTTATAAAATCTCAGGAAAAATTTATGTATATAGTGTACATTATTCATTCATTCATTCATTTATTCATCCAACAAATGTCATTAAAAACAAAATTGAGGCAAGGTGCTAGGAACATAGGGATAAATGAGACTCAGTTCCTGCCTTTAAAGTAATGAAAGTCCAGTAATAAAGATACACAACTAATCAAATTGAAAGGGCATGAATTGAAAAGCATAACAAGAACCCAGGGTGCTGTGGTTCTTCAAGAAAAGAGCAAACCACTTTACATAGATGATGATTATTTTCACTAACTTCCAAAGATGGCTGTATCATTTCCTCTTTCCTTATACACACTTGGCATGCCATCTTTCAGCAGGTAGAGCATCTTCCCCACAATGTATTGTCAGAGTTCTCCAGAGAAATAGAATTTGACTTAGAGGTGATTTGAAGAATGAGAAAGACCCAGCCTGACAAAGATTAGGGAAATGAGCACGCTAGAGAAAGGGGTGGCGTGTGCAAAGGCCCTGAGGAAGAACTTAGCATGTTCAAATCAGTGAGAGAATGTCAGTGTTGCTGGAGCAATCAAAGAGAAGAGTGGTATGATGTGGTGTGAGAGGAAAAATTGTTCTGTTTATACAATGTGCTTTAGGATAGGGGAAGGAGTTTGGCTTTTACTTTAATGGCTATTAGAAATATGGCAGTATATTAGTTACCTACAACTACTTTAAAAAATTACCATATATTTAATTATTAAAATAATACACATTTATTCTCTTACAGTTTTTGATATCAGAAGTCTGAAATGGGTTAAAATCAAGATATCAGAGCTCTGGACAAGATGGCAGAAGAGTAAGTGGAAGCTACACTAACTTCCTCCCAGAACTAGTCTGGATTTGCAACATAATTTTGGAGAAATCATCTGGAATAACCAACCGAACACTAGCTGGAGAGAAGTCTTATAACCACAGAGAGACAGAAAAAGCTGCTACATCACAACGTGACTGGTAGGGAGTGCGGAGACGCAGAAGGGCTGGCTGGGCTCCCACGGGTGGCAGCTGAAGGGACTGAGAATCAGCTCAGCAGCCGGGGGTTCCCCCTGAGAAGGGCAGGGTTTAAATCCCCAGCTCAGTTTCCCAGCCTACAGCAACAAAGTGGAAAGTAAAATAGTATCCAGCTGTGAAAAGCGAAAAGCCACAGGGTTTCTTGCTAGCCGGAGAGAAACAGCTGGAGAAAAAGAGCTCTTAAGCGGATCACATACGAAAATATTTTGGCCCCCACTTATCCTGGGCTCGAGTGGAGGGAAGGCGGAGAGGACTGGAGATGCTTGGGGAGAGTTTGGTGTGGTGGCTTTGAGGGGAGAGCTGAGGAAGCAGCCGACCGGGTCCCAGTGCTGACTCATCCCCACACTGCAGGCAGACCATTCCCAGCCAAGTGGTGTCAGCCTGAGGGGAAGCAAAGGCCCTGCCTACAAGAATTAAGCTGCCACACCCACGGTCCTTAAGCCTGACAGCTAATCACAGATTGAATAGATTAACAACTAAAGAAGTCAGACAAAGGCAGTAGATCCCTGGAAGTCTCCAACAGGCTGCCTAGGCCCAGACTGGTACAGGATCTGATGCCACCATGGGCAGATCCAGGAAGTGCAGATCATTCTAAGAAGCACCAACAAACAATAGGAGTCACAAAAATGGGGAGAGAGAGAAGCAACCCCCCACTGAAAGGAAAGGTAGAATCCCCAGAAAGAATGCTAAATGAAATAGAGGGGAGCCAACTATCAGATATGGAGTTGAAAGTATGGATTATGGAGAAGCTGAATGAGCTCAGCGGAAACTTCAAGGAACTCCAGAAAAACGACAAGGAACTTACTGAGAATTACACCAGCATGAAAAAGGACATAGAAGCTATCAACAAGAGCCAGAAGGAAATGAAGAATACGATCTCTGAATTGAAGAACACAGTAGAAGGAATTAAAAACAGGCTAGAGGAAGCAGAAGATCAGATCAGCGAGCTGGAAGACAATGTAGACAAAAACTCCCAGACAGTGCAACAAAATGAAAAAAGACTGAACAAGACTGAAGAGGCTCTAAGACAGCTGCAGGACAACATGAAACATAATATCCGTATCATAGGAATTCCAGAAGGAGAAGAAGAAGAGCAAGGGATAGAAAACCTCTTTGAAAAACTAATGACAGAAAAATTTTCTAACATGAGGAGAGAAAGAGTCATGCAAGTCCAGGAAGCACAAAAGGTCCCAATGAAGATGAACCCCAACAGGCCCACCTCAAGACACATCATAATTAAAGTGGCAACATTCAAAGACAAAGAGATAATCCTAAAAGCAGCAAGAGAGAAACAACTAATAACATACAAGGGAGCTCCAATAAGACTATCATCAGATTTCTCAGCAGAAACTCTACAAACCAGAAGGGAATGGCAAACAATATTCCAAGCAATAAAAATCAAAGGCCTACAACCAAGAATACTCTACCCAGCAAGACTCTCATTCAAAATGGAAGGTGAAATAAGGAGTTTCCAAGACAAAAGAAGGCTAAAAAAATACATCTCCACCAAACCAGCATTGCAAGAGATGCTAAAGGGTCTGCTTTAAGAAGATGAAGAAACAGAGAGAGACAAAGAGGAACATGAGTACAAAGGGGAAAAATGACAATGAATAAGTACTGAAAGAAAGAAGGAACTTCTACCATTTGCAACAACATGGATTGAACTAGAGAGAATTATGCTTAGCGAAATAAGCCAGGCAACGAAAGAAAAATACCTTATGCTATCACCTATTATGGGAAACTAATGAACAACACAAACAAATGAGCAAAATTGAACCAGAGGTATGTAAACAAGGAGTAGACTAACAGTAACAAAGGGGGAGATGGGAGGGAGAGAAGTGGGTAAGAAGAGGAAGGGTCTAGTCAAAGAACATGTATGAATGACCCATGGACATGGACAACTGGGTGGGGACTGACTGTGGAAGAATGGGGGACAGGGTGCAGGGAAGCAAGAGGGGGAAAAAAGTGGGACAACTGTAATGGAAAAACAAACCAAAAAAGTTTTTAGTGGGGGAAAAAATAAAAATATAAAGAATGAAAATGCAAGTTCAGTGACTATTAGAAGGACAAGGATTTTCCTTCACACTGCATATTTTTCTCCCTATCTGATCCCTCCAGAGTTTGGCATTCAAAAGAAGTAAGTAATGATGTAAGTTTCTTTGCATAAAACTAATAAGACCAGTTGTTAATAGAGGTTTTTTTGACTAAGACTTTGACTGAAATGTCATGCCTAAAGGAGGCATGCTTGGGCTCTGGTTGTTACCAAAAAGCCCTGAGGAACTGGGATTGACTTTCAAAGATAATAAAAGCCCACGAGATTAAAGGTCTGGTACCTTGGTTGGATGTGCGGTCCATGGCAATCTTTCCAGGGAAGGAAGGAAGGTTGTTTTCCTGAAAGATGGCTAGAAGGGACCTTAAGGCACAATGGAAAACCAGAAGGACTTGGAAAAGACAGGTGTTTAGAGGCAAGGCTGAATGCCAGGTATCTGGTTCTGCTTCTGTGCCCTGAAGGGCAGACTGAAGGTCACCCTAAATGTTCCTTGGGTAAGTTCCAGCAAAGCAGAACTAAAGATCATAAGTGATCACTTTCTGCTCTTTTTATGTTTATGCAAATGAACAGGATAAATTAAAAATGGACTTAATGCAGTCCCTTTAATGACAAGGAGAGTAATCTTAGAGAGAAAAATTGTGACTCAAGGAAAATCACAATGCTCAGTGGTAGACTATAAAGTAGTGCAGCTAACCGTCTTTAAAGTTTATCTTCATTTAAAGTTTGTTTTGATTTAAAAATAAACTATGTGGTATTATCAAAGATGTTTAATTTACAGGCAAGAAGAATGTCAAATGCCTTGCAACTGGATGTCTTTCTGATAAGACAGTCCTGCAGATTTAGAGACTTGTATGTGTGTCATGTTATATAAATTAACATGTGTTCTCTGTTTCCAAAGAGCATAAGCCTATGATCTCATTACCTGAGTGATTGTCTGTACGTGTAGGCCTCACTTAATCCTGTCTGCATGGCTGCCTCCTGAGACTCAATGGTTTGGCTGAACTAAGTAGCTGGGTTGGTGAAGAATGGGGTGGTCTGTGGACTTCACTTTAAAACTGGTTTCTCTTTTTTGTCCTAATGGCTTGGACAGAAAGAACCCAGAGGTCTGAGAGGAGGGAAACCTAAACTATTTCCCTCAGCCCAAACTAAGTATAATGGGCAAAAGGGTTTTGGACAAGTGAGATGTACCTGGCACACCTTCCTCCAAAGAAGCCCTTCTTTTCCCTAATGTGGGACATTGAAAAATTAATCTCTGCCTTTTGTCATCTAGTAGTTATGGATTGAATGATGTCTTTTAACCTTGTTGCCAAATCTGTTGCCTCCAGAATGCAACAAGGATGTCAGCCTGTTAAATCAAGCATGCCATTGTCCGGGGACAGCCAATCGACCTGGAGTCTGCACGATCCTTCCCCATGTGGGAAGATCACTCCCGCCTCCACACCCCCACTCTTATTAGGGATTTTTGGACCCAAGGGTAAGTAGGACGATGACCATGTCCAGCTTGAAGCAGCTAGAGGAGCTTGAGACCTTCGCCCATTGTCCTTTACAAGATTACAAAAGGTCTTAATATCTGAGAGGGAGGGATAGTTATTTTTTACGAACCATGGGTATGGACTTGGGGTGGGGGATTGCTGGGGGAGGGAGATGCTGGGTGGAGGGGATTAAAGGGGAGAAAATTGGAACTATTGTAACAATATAATCAATAAAGAAAGCTGGGAAAAAATTAAAATAAATAAATAAATAAAAGAAGAAGAATATATGAAAGGGTGAGGCAGGAGAGCTTGTATGTACGATCCATGGGCATGGATTTGGGAAGGGGGAATTGTTGGGGGAGGGGGGTGCTGGGCGGAGGGGAGCAAAGGGGAAAAATTGGAACTATTATAACAATATAATCAATAAAATATACTTATAAAAAAAAGATATTAGTACTTTGATCCTTTCCAGAGTCTCTTAGGGAGTATCTGTTTCCTTGCCTTTTCCAGCTTCGAGAGGCCACCAGCACTCCTTGGCTTATGGTCGCTAAGTCCACCTTCGAAGTCAGCAGCATAACAACTTCAAATAGCTGTCTGACTGGGACTCTTCTTCCTTCCACTTGTGATTACATTGGGCCCACTCAGATAATGTAGGGAATCTCTCCATCTCAATGTCAGTTGATTAGCAATCTTAATCCATCTAAAACCTGAATTCTCTTTCATCATGCAACCTAATGTGTCCACAGATTCTGGGGCTTAGGCCATAGGCACCTTTGGAGGCATTATTCTACCTAGAGCAGCGGTTCTTAACCTGTGGGTTGCGACCCCTTTGGGGGTCAAATGACCCTTTCACTGGGGTCGCCTAAGACCATTGGAAAACACATATATAATTACATATAGTTTTTGTGATTAATCACTATGCTTTAATTATGTTCAATTTTTAACAATGAAAACACATCCTGCATATCAGATATTTACATTATGATTCATAACAGTAGCAAAATTACAGTTATGAAGTAGCAATGAAAATAATTTTATGGTTGGGGGTCACCACAACATGAGGAACTGCATTAAACGGTTGCAGCATTCGGAAGGTCGAGAACCACTGACCTAGAGGAAAGGGTAAAACTGGCAAAGTTGGATTCATCATGCAAGAGATGTGGGACTATATTGATTTTTCATATAGTCGGGATTTATACCCCTATCTCTATTTATGTATACAAACACATACAACTACAATTCTACTAAAATAAGTCATTTCTGTGAGTTGAAAATAAGAAATATTTTTAGATAATTCTGATTGCTGAGGGAAGGCTTTTGTAATGGAGTCATGAAAGGAAATCTCTAGTTTTCAACTGGGCTTACGGAATAATTAGAGAAAATGTATATAGAGTTCAAATTATTATGTGACCATCTAAAATTCTGATTGGATGACTTTGGGTCAATTTTGTTAAAAACAAAACAAAACAAGAGTTGTTGATTTTTAGCATAACAATGCCCACTCTTTCCTTGGAAGCTTGTCTCAGGAAAAAACAAAACAAAAACAGGATTTTTAGAACAACTCTGCTACTCTCCGTTACTTTTGTAGTGGAGGTTGATGACAGAAAATTTCTGCTTTTCAAGGCCTAAATCTTAAGTCATAAACCATGTCTAGGAAATGATTGAAATTTTAAAAGATTTATTGTAGAATATCTTTTATGAATTCTGAGTGATCAATTTGAACAAGTTATCATGAGAAAAGTGTCTCATTCCAGTTTGTACAAGTTTATGTCACTAAAGAAGGGTTATCTATAAATGAAAAGGAAAAAAAGAAATCATTTGTTATAGGCGATCATCAAAATGTAGAACAATTATAAATAAAACCACTAATATTTCAACCAAAAATACTAGTTTGATTCCTTGACGAGTTTTATTTAGTCATGCATAATTAATTCTTGTCCCATCATAGCCTGAGTCAGCAGTTGACTTGCAGGAAGTCATCAGCTCCTGGACCAAAGGTGTTCTGGAAATCCTGATGTAGTTCTTTGGTATAGTATGACAGGTATCTGCTTATGGTGTCACTGCCAACTTACACTGGGGCTCCTAGAAACATCAATCCATCCATTCGCTTTCATACCAAAGGTTAAAATTGGCTAATATAGATCTCTACTGAAATGATCATCCATTTGATGCTTCTTCTAAAAAATGTAATTTCTTTCTTATACCTAAAGTAGCATAGCTTTTTAGCTAACATGGACAGAAAGGAAAACAGTGATGACTTGTTGATAATAAGACTGAATGGTTCTAACTAATGTCATAGCAGTCACAAAAAATATGAGAACCGAAGAGATTTGAATTGCCTTTTTGAGAACACAAAATTTCCTTTAGAGAATTGTTAATAATTACCCTGAGAATGCAAACTTATCATGAACCCTGGCAGCAATGATAAACCTGCACAGTCTCTAAGCTGTCTAGCCAAATGTGTGTAATATGTGCCACCAACTGAGAAGGGTATTTGTAAGTGTAGAAACAGAATACTTTAAAGAATCTATTTACTCTTGCAATCTTGTGCCAGGCTTTGCACATGAACATGAGTGCTTCTGTTTGTCCTGAGAGCATATATGATTGTGGAAACATGTTCTTATTAATAACATCTTACTAGTATATAATTGACCCAGAGGAGGCTCAGCTTCTTTACTGACTTGATAGCTATAGGTTTTCCTGTACTGTAGTTGTTAGTTTGACAAATAGAGGGGCTGTCTCTCACATGAAGTGCTGATCTAATTAACATATAGTGAATAACAAACCTACCTAATTATTGCTAGCCACTTTTCTTTCAGAAAGTAAATGAGAAAATGTTATCCCACAAGAGAGCAAGAGTGTAAAAACATCTGAACAGATCAATGAGAGGACATTTACCATTATATCAACATATAATCATAAATCATAAGTAAATTATCACAGTCTTGGTTATTAGTAGAGTGAAAATATATTAAAATGACATTGCAGAAGGTAGCATAATAATATAACTTTACTTCTTTCAGAATTGGGGAACTTCTGTTATTTATTATCAAATAATTCATAAGCATGATGAAAACTTAGTAAGATTTGAGGTAAGAGAATTCTGATGAGTTAAGGAAACTCTGCTATCTGGGAAGAATATAGAGAATAATTTGCTATCTCAATTTAAGAAAAGATTAAATACCTTAAGACCAATTTTGAATGATAAGTTATTATTCTATATCATACCAACACTTTATTATCTAATTATTTGGGTATAAGTAAAAATAAACTTGCATAAACATACGGTTAATGACAAAGCTTTCAAATTTAGCTTTAAGATACTAACTTGTCAGCATATTATAATATGATGCATGTAATTTGTTGAGCTTTCCACTTTAATTAGAGGTATTACTCATTTATTAACTTAATACTGGCCCAAAGTCTTAAAGTCAATTAAAGATTTTGGAAATTACATTTAAATTGGTTCTACAAAGCAACTCAATCAAAATTGATATCAAACGTTTGTCAGCATGATAACCTTTTACCATTTTATCAAGGTAGAGTAGGTAGAATACCTAAGTTCCCATGATTTGCAAGACCACCACCAGTTCACAGAAAGATAGCTTTTAAAATATATTAATAATTCAATTTAGTTGAACATATATGCTTATATTCTCATAACCTTAAAATGTATGGAACTAATATTCAATCTTTCCCATAAAGCTAGCATAAGAAACTTAGCTAACTTAAGTGATTAGCCATAAAGTTATGTTTGCTGTGATAAATTGCAAAAATGACCAGAGATTCTTCTTCCCTTTTACTCATCCTACCCTTTGTAATGTGACTTTGAAGCTTTATCCATCAAGAGGTGGAATCCTTTTACCCACTTCTTGAATCTGGGCTTGGTCATAAGATTCCTTTGGACAAAGGAAAAATTTCAAAGGCGACATAAACTGAGCCTGGGAAAGGATTGCACATTGGAGCTTTCTCTTGATGCTCTTGGGAACCCTGTCACAAGTGAATGAGTTCGCATTACTTTGCTGAATGATGAGAGACATGTGGCATGTGCACTGGCCCAGGCTGGCCCGTTGGATGATGAGAGCCAGTTGGTCTCCATCACCTCAGGTCTCATCAGCTAAGGCCATCCTAGACCATCCAGCTTCAGCTGAGACAGCCCAGATAAGAAAAACTGCTCAGCCAATCCATTATTTCAGGTGAAATAATAAAATTATTGTTGCTTGAAATCACTATCTTTTAAGAAATTATTTAAAACACTTTAATTTTCTATTACAGTTTGCATTCACTATTATTTGTATTAGTTTCAGGTGTACACCATAGTGGGTAGGCAATCATATACTTTACAGTGTCCACCCCCACCCCTGATATTTCCAGTTCTCACCTGGCACCGTACATAGTTATTAGAACATTATTGACTCTGTTTCCTGTGTTGTACTTCACATCACTATGATTATTTTGTGACTACCAATTTGTACTTCTTAATCTCTTTACTTTTTTCACCCAGCTCATGAACTGCCCCCTCCCCTCTGACAGCTGTAGGTCTGGTCTCTGTATCTATGAGTCTGTTTCTATTTGGTTTATTCATTAATTTTGTCCTTCAGATTCCACACAGAAGTAAAACCATGTGGTGTTTGTCTTTCTCTGACTGACCTATTAACATAATTCCCTCTAGGTCTATTAATGTTGTTGCAAATGGTTAGATTTTATCTTTTTCATGGCCTAGTAATATTGCACTTCATAAATGTATCACCATTTTTTTACCCACTAGTCTATCAATGGGCACATGGGCTGCTTCCATAGCTTGGCTGTTGTAGCCGCAATGAATGTGGGGTGAATATGTTCTTTTCAATTAGTGTTTTTGGTCTTTATGAATACATGCCCAGAAATAGAATTGCTGGGTCACAAGGCATTTTTATTTAAAAACTTTTGAGGAACCTCCATACCATTTTCTGTAATGGCTGCACCAATCTGTGTTCTCACCAATAGTGCCCAAGGATTCTTTTTTCCTTACATCCCTGCTAAATACCTGTTGTTTGTGGATTTGTTGATAGCCATTCTGACAGGTGTGAGGTGAAATCTCATTGTGGCTTTAATTTACATTTCTCTGATGATTAGTGACATTGAGCATATTGTCATATGTCTATTGGCCATCTGTATGTCTCTGGAGAAATGTCTATTCAGGTCCTCTGTTCATTTAAAAATTTTTAAATTTTATTTCTTTATTTATTTTTTCAATTACCATTTATCTCCCCCATACCCTCTTCCACTTCCCCCCACTTTCTCCCCACCACAGTCATCACACATTTGTCCCTGTCTGTGAGCTCTCTTTTTTTCTTTTTTGCTCCATCTCTCTCCACTCCCTGCCCCCCCGCCCCCCAGCTGTTAGCCTGCTCTCTATCTATGGGTCTGTCTCTACCTCTGCCCATTTTTTAAATTGGATTGTCTGTTTTCATGGTGTTGAATTATATAAATTCTTTATACACTTTGAATATTAACCCTTTATCAGATGTATCACTGACAAACATGTTCTCCCATTCAGTAGGCTGTGTTTTCATTTTGTTTACGGTTTCCTTTGCTGCTCACACACATTTTAGTTTGATGTAGTCCTATTTGTTTACTTTTTGTTTGTTTCCCTTGCTTGTGGAGATACATCAGAAAAACAATATCACTAAGAGAAATGTCAGAGGTTTTACTGACTATGATTTCTTCTAGGAATTTTGTGATTTTGAGTCCTAAATTTGAGTCTTTAATACATTTTGAGATTATTCTTGTATATGCTGTAAGATGGCAGTCTAGTTTTATTTATTTTTTTCATGTATCTGTTCAATTTTCTCAACACCATTTATTGAATAGACTGTTTTTACCCTATTGTATGTTTTTTTTTGGTTTTGCCTCCTTTGTCATAGATTAATTGACCCTATAGGCATGGGTTTATTTTTGAGCTCTCTGTTCTGTTCCATTGATCAATGTGTCTGTTTTTATGTCAGTACCATGCTCTTTTGATTACTATGGTCTTGTAATAGAGTTTGATATTAGGTAGCATGATTCCTCCAACTTTGTTTTTCTTTCTCATGATTGCTGTGGCTATTGAGGGTCTTTTGTTGAAATAACTTTTAAGGTAGTTTGTGATGAATGGAAAAGCTATATACTGTATTTCTCATTGTAATAAGATGGAAGAGAAGATATATAGTTACTTAAAGCCAAAATTAGCAAGCCAATCTAATTCATTTAAGATTTTCTTGAAAAGAAATTTTACACAAATGAGGATATATGATTACAATTTTTCCATATGTAATTACTAAGTATTAAATATTTTAATGAAGAGTTTAATGTTCCATTTAATGACTATTAGCATAATGATTATTTTAAAGTGTTATTTTATGTCTTAAAATCAATGTACAGCATCATACATAGCTTAACTTTTTCTGAATATGCAGAAAGTATTTTTTTTCTTTAAGGAATAACACATCTAAAGTATAAAAATTCAATTTTTTAAATATTTACTTTAAATTTAAGAAATTATATAAAATAGTTTATTAACCCCCTTTTGGGGAAGGTAAAGGTATACTAGTTTGTTTTCTCAGTCAGGAAGTATTTAATAGTCATACAATAGAAGAATCTTATTAAGTTTTTGGTTGAGATAGGGATTTTTTTGTATTGCCTCCTACCTCTAGAATATGTCATTTTTTCCTATCATTAAACATTGGATATTTTGACTGGATCAGAGTGTAAAATCTAGTGAAGTCTGGGTATGGCATTAATGGAAAAGAATATTTCTATCTACTTTTACATATAAAAGAGAAACTTATAGACTTTTACAGATTTCTTTCATAGTAATTAATGCAAGATCATGAAGCTTCATACAAACCAAGAGATAATTCTCATTCCATATGCCTTCTTATATCAATACAGTTTTTAGTCTCCTTCAAATAAATGTTGACATCAAAGCAAGACCCTTTGCTCTCTAAGCCATACTAAATCTGCTTTTATTTCTTTAATTATTTGCAAATATTTCCATCCTTTTGATAATACAACTTCCTGTTTTAATTAGATATCACTATAGTGCATGAGGATGAGATCTTTTGATCTCTAAACTTTTAAGAATACTTCCAAAAGAAATGACATTTGGTGAATGGAAGTAGAATTACAGCCCTTGGATTGTACAAAGCTACACCCGTTCCTCCTGGCAAGAAAACTGTTTTTAGCAACAAGCAAAAACATACAGAAAAGTGACAGCATTAGACAACTTAAGATAGATTGATTATAGGAAGGGAGAGAAAGGTAAGAACTTAAAATAATTTCCATGTTCTCGACTTTAGCAACATAGAGGAAAGATTTGCTTTTACTTATGGGAAGGAAAAATAAAGAAGAAAACGATGTAAGGGAAGAAGAAAAAGAAGAGTCAGTTTTGGACTTGTACATTTTAAATAGTTGGTACATCCAAATAGAGACATCAAGTAGGGAGATGGATATATGAGTTTGGATCTCAGAAGAAAGTTCAGGGTTAGATCTATAAATTTAGAAGACTTAATAAAGCTAATGGAATGAATGAGATCACTCATGGAAAGAGTTTAGGGAGAGACCGTAATGAGACTTTAAGCTGAGCCTTAAGAAATAATTTGACATAAACTCACAGAAGGCCAAGTATTTGTAGTTAAGACACTGACATACTCAAAGGAATTCTATAAGAGATGAGAAATATGTACTAGGATCAGCCAAGAATGATTATATGTATTACACAACAACAACAACAACAACAAAAAACAAAACAAAACCAGAAACAATTTACCTCTCCAAGTTGGAAAATAATTGAGTAAATTATGAAATCATTATGATATGTTTTGATAGAGTGTAAAAATCTTATTTTAGTAAAATTTCTTGGCATGGAAAATTGTTAATAACATCAATAAGAGGGATAGGCAGGCTACAAAATCTTTATGTATAATAAAATACTATATAAAAATAAATAAAAACATAAAACAAGAAAGTGGAGGTACACATCAAAGTAAAAAAAATTGTTGTTCTTTAGAAGTTTGAATATAGATATTTCTGTGCTATTTTTTCCTTGCTTGTGGTAAAGGTTTAATTGGTGAACATAATCATACTTGGAAAAAGTTATATGATGATTTAAAACAGAAAATAATAATAACATTGATAACAATACACCAAGCAAATCCAACACAGCAGATGTAAGAGGAAATTTCTGAGCAAATGGCAATTTAATTGTTGAATGCTTAATTGTTTTCTAAGTACTATGCTATGCTAAGTGCTTTATGTGGATTACCTCATGAAATTCTTATGATAATTATATGAGATTAGAGTTTAAAATTTTTTTCTTTTAAATTGAAAAAATTTAGTTAAGGTTTTATTTTTAGAGCAATTTTAGGTTCATAGAACAATTAAAGGGAAGGTACAGAGATTTCCTATATACACCCTGCCTGCACACCTGCAGGGCCACCCCCATTATCAACATCCCCAACCAGAGTGATATATTTGCTACAATTGATGAGCCTACTTAGTCTTCATAACCACCCATAATCTGCTGTTTACATTATAGTTCGCTCTTCATGTTGTATATTCTATGGGCTGGATAAATGTATAATGATGTTTATCTACCATTATGGTATCACGGAGAGTATTTTCACTGCCCTCCAAATCCTGTGTGCTTCACCTATTCATCCCTTGTTGCTCCCAACCCCCAGCTACCTCTGATTTTTCTACAGTCTCAAGAGTTTTGCCTTTTCCAGAGTGTCATATAGTTGGAATCATATGGTATGTAGCCTTTTTTTCCATTTCACTTAGTAATATGCATTTATAGTTCTTCTGTGTCTTTTCAAGTCTTCATAGATTATTTATTTTTAGCACTGAATACTCTTTCATTGTCTGAATGTAGCAGTTTGTTTATCCATTTATCTACTGAAAAACATCTTGGTTGCTCTCAAGTTTTGGCAATTATGACTAAAACTGCTATAAACATTTGTGTGCAGGTTTTTGTGTGGACCTAGATTTTCAACTGCCAAGGAATGTAATTATTAGATCATACGGTAAGAGTACATTCAGTTTCATAAGATACTGCCTGCAAAACTGGCTTCCAAAGTGGCTGTACCCTTTTGCATTCCCACCAGCTATACTTAACCTTTAAACAGTTGAAGAACACATAGATCAAAGAGCTTATGTTACTTGACCAATATCACACAACTACTAAATAGGAGAACAGGACACAAGTATAGGGGAATGAGTCATCCACTTCCTGAGGGCTTGGAGGAGGTAGGGATTAGCCATTTGTCTTCACTTTCCCAACAAAAAACTGTACCTACATTAGAGTCCAAAGAAGCATCTACATAGTGATAACGACTGGTATCATATCGGTATTTACTTATAAACTTCACTTTCACCTTAATCATAATTATAATCTCATATACTAAATATATATTTGTAGGTATGGATTAACATGATGATAAAAACAGTTTTTGAGGACACCGAGAGCATAGAAGTAACCTCAGAAATGATCTGATCTAATACTTTCATTTTGCAAGCAAGGATGTTCATCCCTGAGTGAAAAATATAGTCGACGATAGCACCAGAAAGAAACAAGGTTTGCAACATCCTAGTCTGGGCTCTGTTCTTTAGCTGTTTTCAAAATATGAGCTGGAGGTCCGTGAGACCTTTGCAAGGACGCACAAGGTCAAAGTTCTTTTCATGCTATTTGCCTTTTCCTCTCTCATCCTCTCACAAATTTACAGTAGTTTTCCAGAGTTTACATTGTATATAACTTCATAAAATATTGACTGCAAAAGCAGATATGCAAATATTGCCAATGAATTCAACCAATAAAGTTATTTATAAAAATGTAAACCAATGCCAGTCTTCTCAAAAATATATTTAGAAAATAGCCCATTTTTTCATTAAAATGCATTATTTACGTTGACATTGTTTATTATATTTATTTTAATAAATTAATAAACATTTCAAAATTTTCTCAGTTTTAATTTTCTTTTAGAGACGTCTCAGATTTTTATCAATGACAAAAAACACAGGGAAGAACAAATTACAACTGACAAACTGGGGAGGAAGGTGTGAGCTCGGAAACTTGGGGAATGGGTACCCAGGGTCCCTGAGATGCTTCCTGGAATCCTGGGTTTCCTTCCAGGGCTCCCAAGTACCTTCAGTGCTTCCCTGAAGCCCCATAGGTCCTATGAAGCGAGGTTTAAGAACCAGCATCCTAGGCCAAGGGTTTCATTGTAGAGGCTGGAAACCCAAGGATGGTTCAGACAGCGGCCTTAACCTCAGTGGCTCCATCCTCCTTCTCCAGGGGGGTACAGGACCATCGGCTCTGGCACGGCTGCTGCAGGGGGCCAGCCAGCCACTTGGCCATACAGTTGTGCAGCTCAAGGGCTGGCCGGGCCGGGGCTGGTGCCCGTGGTATCCAGGCTGCCCACGAAAGCAAGCATGTCTTTTCAGCTCATCTCCTCCTCCTTCTCCTTGGCGCTGTCGTGGATATAAACAACATCAGAGGAGAAATACGGGCCCTGGGACCTTTCCTTCACGGGCTCTGTCACAGAGGTTGGGGCTGGCCCCGTGAGCGTCTGTAGACAAGGATGGCACGGACCACATGCAGGGTTGGGGGTGGAGAGTGGGACCGCCTGCACGTCCTTCGGCACGGGCAGCTCAGTCTGCTGTTGGATGAGGCTGAAGAAGACCTTCCAGACAGAGGTGGCGCGGGAGGCCGTCTCCAGGTCGCTGAGACAGCCGCAGAGCTGCTGGGGTCAGTGGTCAGGCCAGACAATCAGGCAGTGTCGTCGCTCACCACCACCCACGCAAACTCGTGGCTTTTGTCACTTGTGTTTTGTCCGTATGAACATCTCCACCATCTTCCGGAAGACGTGGAAAGCAGCGGTTTTGGAACCGCTGAAGGACTCATTTTGGCAGTGACATTTCGTCCTACAGGTCCGGGCAGATGATCACCTTCTATGGACAGTTGGCCCTTGGCGTTCACAACTGGACCTCAGGGGCTGACGGGGGCACCTGCCAAGGGTTGGGGCCAGCTCCCAGAGAATTGGGGGCCCATAATCAGTACAGGAACCTCACCCTTTCCCTCACTGCAGCTACCCACACTGGCCTGGGCACCCAGTGCCTGGCCGTCAGCCCACTTAGGGTTGGAGCGCATTCTGGGCCTTAGCTCCACTGAGTGCTCCTTCTTCCCTCCATCCTTGGTGGGGCTGCTGGGCTCTGCCACTTCCACGACTCCTGAGTGGCTGAATGAGGCAAGGGTGGGGGAAGCCAGAATCTTGTCAGTAGTCTAAGCCTCCCTCTGACGCTGCTGCCAACTCATTAGGAAACTGCTGTCTTTGCAGCCAGAGGTGATGCAGTACTTACCTTTTAATTTCTAATATAGTAAATATCAATACATATCCATATAATGTTACTTTGGGGTCTTCAATAATTTTTAGTAATTTAAAGGGCTCTTAAGGTCAAAAGTTTGCATTAAAATATTTACTTAAAATATTTTAAAACTATGTGCCTATTAGGAAAACTATTAATTTAATAAATATTATTTCCCAATGTTCAAATTCTTTATATATTTTAAGATTTCTTTCTTAGTGTTTTTATATCTGACCAAGAAAAGATCCCATATTGTAGTGAAATTTATCTACAAATCCCGTATTTCAATGTTCAATTATACACCCCAATAATTAAATTAAACCTTACGTAAATGTATTCTTTTCTTATTTTCCACAGAATACATCAGCACAGAAAGGAATTTTTAAAAGTTAGATTGTTTCTCATCTTTATTACTAATTTAAGTCATATTTCTTGAAGTTAAAGAAGTGTATTATTTCAGGAAAATGAGATGCTTTCCCATTGGTATAATGGCATGCTTAAAATATATGCTAATATTGCAGTGAGAATCATTATTGGGTTTTTCTGTGTAGTGCTGAAAGGAAAAACAATTAAAACTGCTTTAGAGTATCCATAATTCATAAGGGAAAAGTCTACCCCTAGTATACTACGCCTTAAAAAAATCCTAGTGAGACAAGAGGGAGCCTTCTGAATCTTTCCCAGGAGAGAGGCCCTTCCCTCCACTTAATGAGGGAGTTCATTTCAAGCTGCCCTTGGGCTTCTAAAATAGCTATCTATATATCTTTCTATTATTAATCTGCCTTCTCCAGCAACTTAAAAGTAGAAATGTAGTTTTCACAAGAAGCCACTTGTAAAAGTAAGTAAATAAATAAATAAATGTCTAGGGACTATCTTTGGCATCTTTTTGATTAACCAGCACAGCACCTACCATGATGCCCTCCAAGTTGAAATAGCCAGGAGACAGTGGTTTAGACATTCCATCCCCACCTCCATTGTAGATATTCCACCCCTCCAGCTCTGCTTCTTAAATCTCCCACTTGCTCGAAACCTGGGGTCTCCTAAATGATTTCCAGGCCTGCTGCCATATCCGATTTTAATAGGAATCTCTAAAGTGAACTATAATTCGAAACTACGTAATCAAGGACACTGTGGGATTCTCAGCTTTAGGCAATATGTTCTGTCGGGGAAAAGAAAGCTCTGGCAAACAGCAGAGCCAGATCCTTTCACCAGCTGTGCGCCCGACTCGTTCTATAATTTCAATCAAGTCCCTCTAGCAGCCATTGTCTGTCTGTTTCACTAGTGGAATCTACGGAAGTCCTAGCCTGCCTGACTCCCTAACAATGATCATGTGAGGATTAAGGAGATAAAGGCTGTAGAAATATTTTATCCCCTTGGGGAAAGACACTCTGAAAATAAAGGTATTAGAGAAAATCTCTGGATATGACTTTCAAGAACTCTCCAAGTCTCATGAGGTATGAATGTTTTCTGGCAATTAGCTCATTATTGCTTCTTCTCCTACAATGAAAGCAATACAAAAAACAAAACAAAACAAAACAAAAACAAACAAAAAAAACAAACCACCAAACAAACCCCAAACTCCTTTGAAACAGAACAAAGAAAGCGCACTTTTCTTTAATTTCTGTTATGTACAATGTATTTACTGAGTATAAGCATATTGCATTATAGCACGAGTTGGCAGCTTTCCCCTCAAATACACTCACATCTGTTGACTGGACCTCAGTTTTACACACCCAATTGCACATTGTTTAATTGCCCGTCTCTACAGTAGCATAAATATATTACATTTTTATATTATTAAGCCCCTATATATGTTTGTATGTACACATAAGCATGTATCGACACTGCTTTTATTGAGCGCCTATGTGAAAATTTCAAAAACACAGGATTCTGTCTGTGCATTTTAACAGAAATAAGCCCTCTCAGGTTTCTGTTTAAAATCATGCCCACAGGCATAGACTGAGGGGGCATGCCTGCTATGATTTCACCTTCACATACTTCAAAAGGATGTGTGCACGTTTCTGTTTGGGGAATGTATAATGTAGGGGAAGGAAGGTTAGAAAGAAAATCCTTTGTGAATGTAAAATATTCCCTGTGTATGCTTCAGCATCTGAATATCAGAATTCAATGCTTTCATATGATTTTTCTACTTAAAATGCTGGCCTTCGACTCTATTTTATCATGGCCTAATTTGATATTATCCAAACACCAAAGCCCACAAACACTTTCTCTCATGCATGAAGCTATCGAAAATGGATAAATTGATCTTAACTCTACATTACAGCTAACGAAAGCTTTTGAAAAAGTTGCAAAGTATTGAAAAATGGGATTTAGCATGAAAATGGCTTCCAAATAAGCCACAAAAATGCCTTCTGTGATGGTCTGCGATTAGGGGATCTTGCTGGCTGTGTGGTACTGATGTGTGGAATTTCAAGACCTCCTTCTGAATTGGGGAAATAATTGCTTCAGTAGAGTTCATAAACTTGCAAGCTCAATCCATCCAGTAAAAAAATTTAAGTGAACGATACTGGAAACTAAAATCTCTATACATGGATCTGCTGCTTTGCAACATGGAAAACTTCTTCTCTGAAAACTGTCAGTTTTGAAATCTAAAGTAATATGTTACCCTGCAGGGCCCCGTCTATGCCAGCTAAAACAGCTGTAGCATATTTGTTTTGGGAGTGTGCTCTGCTGGGGAAAAATACCTGTTTTCTTGCCCCTTTCTCATTTAAAGATTGAAGGTTAAGAGAAATAAAAAAAACTTGCTTTTGGGTTGAGATTTATGTTACATTTTAATATTGAATAAATGTGTCCAGAAACAAGGTAGAGTATTAACACAGAAACATTGTCATGATTCATACCATACTCTTAGCATGTTCTACTATAACAAAGTTGCATTATTTTAACATGTGAGGATATTATGAAAGTGTAATAGGGAAGGATTAACTATATAGGGCTAATATTCAACTTAGCACTAATGGCCTAGCTGGAAAACAAACCCTAAATGTCAAAGTAACTATAAAATTCACATTTGTTCATCACCTATGAAGTGAAATCCATTGCTAATATTCTAAAGCTTTTAGAATTTTAAATACACTTCAAAACTGAGTAATGGTAACATCCTTTATGTAAATTCATATCACCCCCCCCCCACAAAAGAAAAACCTAGAGAAATCTAGGAATGCATCAATTAAATAACTTGTCTATCCCTCAAACCAAATAAAGACTAACACATGTATATTTTGTTAGAATTTCAATTCTCTAGAAATTTGCTATTTTATTAATAGGAAATATTAGATCTAAAAGATTACATAAGTTTGAAACTAATTTTTTATTCTTGTTAGAAATACTTTCTTTCAATAACTCATTTTACATGTAAAACAACTTTGTGATCTATCCTTTCTTGCCATGGTGATGGAAATAAAAATCAGCACTGAGAGGGAGGCCTTCTGGTGGAAACAATGTAAGAGGATCCAAAAATAATGTGATTTAACTCAAAGGAAATGAAAACCAGGGAAATTCTATTCTAGAAGCTTAAAAGGAAAATGATTCATATTCTCCCAGGGTTTACACTGGGCCATGGTGGTTAGACAGGCAACCTTGGAAGTGAGCAGCACTATAACACCACATAATCTCTTACTAGATAATGTGTTACAGTAAAATGAAGGGTAATCTTAGAATCAAAAAGGCTCTTTTTCCCCAAAGATGGATATCTATTTCTCCACTCTTCTTATTTTAAAAGAAAAACTTGAAGTTGCTCTCGGGGTTTCCCATTTTTTTTTCTGAAAGGCACTTTCTTAGCACAATATATACCCCTGATGAAATTGACTCTTGCTGAAGAAAAAGAAAACAATGTTTCAGAATTTATATATAATTGCATTTCAGGAAGAAAAAGGGAAGCACTCAACAGTTGGTACGTAAAGCTCTTTGTACCTTCTTTTGATTTTAATGCATATATTTTTATAAGGCAAGAGCACATCCTAAGACCACCCCCCAGATTGCCTTGTGATCAGCAGGAGGCGTAAGGGCTCATGACCCTGAGAAAATAGAGGGAAAGGTGAACTTTGTAATCATAAATTAGTAAAGATCAAGCAGACAATTTGTCCAGTCACATGAAGTGACAGACGGAGTTGTGTACAGTAATATTCTGTTATGAAGAGGCTAATTTATGGAAAGCTAGTTCTTAAGTTCAAGTGCTTTAAATATTCAGTGCATCAAAACACAATGTACTGTTGGGCCTCTTCTGGGTCTCTAGGAATCTCCTCTACGAGTTGCTTCACATGCTGCTGCTTTGGTCGTGGGTTATCAGGGTCACCTTGCCTCCCATCTTGGACATACAGGTGACTGTTGCAGTGTTACAAAAACTCTCCTCTATTACCTAAAAGGTGGGATACATCTGTGGTGCAGGTTATGTTCCTGAGCCTCCACAAGATCAGACTGTGGCGGGACCTCACCTCACCCACGTCACTATTAGTTTTTCCCCTTCCATTATCCTGCTTTCTTTATTGCCTTCCAACTGTCTCCTGGAAACAGTTTTCTTATTTTTAAAAAAGATTTTATTTATTTATTTCAGAGAGAGGGGACCACAGGGAGACATAGAGGGACAGAAACATCCATGTGAGAGAAGTATCTATCAGTTGCCTCTCCTGGGGGCCAGGCCTGCAACTCAGGCATGTGTCCTGTCTGGGAATCAAACTGATGACCGTTGGCTTTGCAGGACGATGCTCAACCTGCTGAGCCACCCAGGCCAGGGCCCCCCTGGAAACAGTCTAGTATGAAATCATGTGCACAAAAATTCTCATTATAGGTATTGCTTCCAGGGCACGCTCTCTAAGCCACAGAACTGCAACACTGGCAAAGTTCTCCTTGTACCAAATGAAAGGCAGAGTTTTCCAGCTTCAGTGTCCTGCACAGCCCAAACACGTGGTGTTAGAGCTGGCCATGACCATGTCATCTGTTTACTGATCAGGAGACTTAGGAAGCTAAGGCCCCCAAATCACTTGTACAAGGTTACTTACTTAGCAGTTTAGTGAAAGGGTCAGGATTAGCACCTCTAAACCCCCATTTCCAGTCTGGTGCTCACTGGAATATCGTGTGTATTTTTCAAATGTATGCTCTTTTCTTGACTTCCAATTCACAAAAGTATTTGCAGAATCATCACTATTTTCTCCTCTAGCTGTGAAAATTTTTGTCTAATGAAAGATTCTAGTATGTAATCTTAATAATCTCAAAATATTCCAACTGATGATAGAGACTACCTGGACCACTTTTGGAATAATAAAAATACTAAAAACAAAATAAAATATAATATTTGTTGAGGTCTTACTATGAACTTAGCCCTCTGGTAATTGGGTTACATGGATTACATGCAATGTTTAGACTAGGCGAACGTTGCAGGTGCTATGATAATCTCCACTTGAGCGGTGAGAAAATCAAGGCTCAGAGGTGAAAACAGATATGCAACTATTTTGTATTAAAGCTGGAGTCAAGGCCAGATCTGACATACTCATACTTGACTTTATAACTTCCAGATTGTACTGCTTCTCTGCATGCTCCTGGAAGCATGTTCTTGAAACAGAGGAGTCTTCGTGACCCACTAGATCACTTTCTTTGTTCCTGTCATCATAATGGGAACTCTGTGAAGAGATTAACCAAGGAAAGCGTGGCAGACAAATATGAGAGAAAAGGGTCTTTATTTGGATGTAAAGATTCAAGAGAACAATTTGAAGCATTTTAAAGATAAAACCAATGTCCATTATTTTTTCACCCATCTAGACGTAACTTATTCTTATTCCGTTATTCTTTTCTTTATCAGGGAAATAATCAGTTGATAACTATTTCAGAACTATATTATATTACACTGTGATGGGTAAATGTCAGCCTTATAATCCTTCCTGACTGACAGTGCAAACGTAATTCCCTATTATACAATATGACGTTATCTGAGTGATGGGTAAGGAGGATTGTGGGTTGCAAAGGCAGTCATTTACCATGGTTCCACCACAAGGAACTCATCTCAAAGTGACACTATCTTGGACAGTGAAAAAGTTTGATTAGTGGATTGGATTTGCTTTAATTAGGATATTAATACATGTTTTGTGACCCTTTCGTAAGAGGGATTCATTCTATGGGCAGCATGGCAATGTACAGATTGATTCTTTCTTTATTTTAAATGGACAATTAATAATTGCCATGAAACTGGTGTTTATACATTATGTAAAAACAAACCATGGATTTTAAAACTCTGATGGAAAATTCAAAACAAAAGGTTTATACTCCAGCGATTACATTTTTTGGTCCCAGTTTTAACTCAATAGGTTATGGTCTACTTCAATCTATTAGTATTTGCATTTATTTTTCTGCAAGTGGGTCTTAATAGTATATATTTTTTGACCATTCAATCATTTTTACATTTTTTTTCCCAGAGGAAAAGAACCAAAAATATCTTCTGCTATTATTTTTACAAACTAGCCACAGAAACTCCATCCTGCTACAAGTTGTTGCAGTTGACTGACATTTTGGCCTGTTTTTACAGTGTGGCCTCATATAGTCTGTAGGTGACCTCCACACTCACCCCAACAACCCAGTATGATTGCACTCACTTCTGTGCAGCTGGCCTCATACAAGAGAGAGGGATGTGTGGATGCCCAGTGGAGAACCCCTCGGATGATAATCTAGCAGAAATAAATAGATCAAAGGCCTTCGCTCATTTCTTGAGCATTAGAAAAATGACAAAATAAACAAAAGTAACATTATCATTCCCTATGGTCACCAAAAGTTAATTCATGGCAGCTAGTGTAGAAAGAAAAATTGGGAGAGTGAATTCTGAGGGAAAATATATCTAATATCTAACTCACGGCCTATCTACCAATCCCTGTCTGAGAATCAGTTGCCTCTAGAGAAACTATTATGTGATGGATCAAGACCACTTTTACGGCAATTATATTCCATGCTAAATTCACCTATGCTGGATGCCAATGCTAACCAGCCACCCAGGATAAACATTTACTACTAGAATATCAACATTCTGTCATATGTACCACCATATGTACTATTCAAGTTTGTCTTAGTCAAGTCTCTAATTTATCCACATCATTTGTTATAGAACTGGTTCACATTGTGCCAAATCTCCTACTTCAGTCTATCTAATTGTAGACCTTTTAAGAAATCTTCATTCTGGAAGGTTTAATTGGAGTATGCTAGAAAATATACTCATAATTAGGAGACCTGAATTTCATTCTTCATTCTTACACAGCTGGCAATCACTTTGTGGGAGGGTTGGGGGGAAGGGCGCAAATCACTTAAACTCTTTATGTTCTGCATCTGTTAAATGGGTGAACTGAAACACTTTAAAATTGACCATTCTGTGATGATGGGTATCTATTGGAGAGTTTTTGTTTCTATAGCAATTGGATCACAGTAGTCCTGGCCCTGTAAAGTCAAGAAAGAATGAAAGGAGCCTTAGTAAAAATTAGTGAGCTGAAATCTCATGAGATGTCTACCTTAAACAAAACATTAGCTTCTTTGGTGCCCTGGGCATATTCCTACTGATTTTTTTCATATCAGTTTATGACCATTTAGTTAGCAGTTTCTGAGCATTTTCCTAATTTACTGATACTTTAACTTCTTAGTCTTCTTTAAACATTATTCCCTACACCTTAAAAGATACAGACATTATAATGCTAAAGAAGATGTCCTTGAATGAAAATTAAGAAAAGCTAATTCATTAGATACTGTTATTCATTGAATGTTATTGAAATTAGGTCAGCATTCCTAATTTCAAATTAAATGAGCACCAAGAGAAAAAAAATTCTAGAAATACTGTGCTCTTATTTGATTTATATTTAATTGTTTTATCTTGTGAAGCAATATTTCTTATGTTTGTGTCAGGGTTGCCCTCATTATGTCCAATCACTTTTCAGCTGAGGATTATGCTAGAATAATGTAGTTCTGTTATCTGTTTGCATGTGATTCCTTCAGGAGGGATTCAAGGATACATTTATTGCATTTATATCAAAGACAATGCTATTTTTCCCCACAAACCTAAATATGTTTTTTTTTCTAAATACACCTTCAAAATTGATGCTTGCTTTTATACAAATAAACTATGGTTCTGTCTTTTTCAACCTAATATTATATTGGAAGAGAAGGCATTGTTTAGACACATGCTCATGCTACTACTGACTGTTGCTGTAAAAATGAAGGTTAATCTTTGCACTATTTCCATTGCTTTTCCTTTGAAATCTGGTGTTTATTGCAACAGAATTTCAGATTTTGCAACATGAGAGTCTGAAAGCCAGGCCAACACAGGCGGCTCTTTGGAAACAAGGGACCTGGAACTTCTAGCAACCCAAAATATGGCCAAACACCAAAAAGAGAGGAAAGACAGCTCAGGTAGGTTGTGTTGATTCCTTAGACGTCTTCTGATTCTTTTCTAGAGGACTTCTTTTGACAATGCATGGACACTTTTTTTGTAGGTCTGTGTTTCTGTTAACCATACCCTCCTGGAAGAGATCTTGACCATCTGGATGTGGTTTTTGTTTTTGTGAGAAGGAACTTGTGTGTCCTTGACATGCCACTAGTATAAATAAATGCTCCATGAGAAGAACATGGGTCAAGATGTTATACATTTCCAGATCAGATTAGGAAACTACTACAAGTTATTTGGTGTGTAACAATTAAACATGTGAGCTTAATGTACATATGTGCATGAAAAAATGCATTAATTTCAAATGTGTTTATGGGAGATTTCAGATAACATGTCAGCTAGTTTGGAATAGCCACAGGAAACATGGCCTTCTGCATACAACATGGTCCTCTGTAGGATAAAAGGTACTGAACATGAGTCTATGTATTATATGAACTGGTGAGAATTTTGGAACTTTATTTCAAGAGATCTTGATATACTTGTTTCATTATAAAAACAATTATGGATTTAAGGTATGTATTTAAAATTTGTAGCAAACTGTAGCAAAAAACAAACAAACAAAAAACACAAGCTAAAAGGATAAGTCAAACCAAAGATTAGTGTTTGTGGAGCATATAGCTCTTCTATTCTTCACTCTTGACTCCACTAGCAAGTCCCTTTGCCATAACTCATCCCCAAGGAGTGCTAGGTGCCATAACTAGGCAGTGAGAGATTTTGTTGTTGTTGTTCTTGAATTTGAAAATTGAACAACCAGTGAAGGAGATCTCTCAATTAAATCAAATTATCCATATTACCATGGACACCAAAAGAGTATAATTTTGCTTATTTTATACTTTGAATAAAGTAAAATATTTTACTTCAAAATTAGACGTTATTTTTATACCTTTATTCTAAGGAGCTAAGTAAAGCCCAACAGGGTAGCACAAAGTTCTGTTTTCTAAGTCTGTGCATAAAATGATCAAGTTTTCTGAAGCTATGAGTTTGGAGACAATGACCACCAGTCATCCCTGTCATTAAAGTTTGCATTTTCCTATGTGGAGTGGTAAGATATTGTGGCCCTTAACTCTGTTCTTGAGTTACATTGTTCCTTTCTTCTCTATTGGGTGTCAGGAGGCACGGAGATGGTATTAAAGCGACCTGTATCTTTGTCACGTTCTGTGAATCAGAGCCTCTTTTTCAAGGATTGTCACCAAAAGTCATAAGAACCTTTTCTAAATTTCACCAATTTAACTGGTAATTGTTAGTTAATTGGTGTAGTCCACATAGAGTATTATTTAAGTGATTTTTATTGTAAGGTGGAAATATTTTGGACCAAATAAAGTTATATAAAAACTGACAAGTGTGTACTAACAAATTTCTATAAAGGCGTTATTATAGTTCAGGATTCTGCTTATTTAGAGTTTGTTTATAATTCTGCAGCTCTTAATCACAGACACCTTCATTAGTTTTGTCCCCAAATACTAGATCTTTGTAAACATAGCAACAGACCCCTGAAATTAGCATGTAAACAGGGTGCACTGCACCTGAAGCAAATTCTGGCTAGCCAATGTGTTTGATCACCTGGTTTGGATAAACATTCAGGGTATATCTCATGCTAGAAAGGCTTTGGAAATGAGAACAAAGTTATAATTAGGTTTTACTTAAACGTCATACACTGTACAATTATAAAACAATGACTTAGATAAATGGGTTTATATGCCTAGTTTTATTATAAATATCAATATTAGGCATTTACCATCAGACCCCATGAAAGCTGCTTCTTTTAAAACAGACATGATGATGGATGACTTAAATCCAGACAATAGGAGATCCTAAAAGCAAAATAAACCACAAGGAATTACTACTTCCTTTCAGTTTAAAAAAGCTTGGCCCTCTTAACAAATCAGTAGATGATATAATATAATGATCTTTACATTTATATACTCCTTCTACTGTTTGATTTGGTTGCATTATCCATAAACTAAACAAATAAATAGATTTATCTAAAGACAGATTGTTCAATATCATCTTGCTAATGGAGAGTGAGCGAATCTTATGGTTATTTGGAATGTCAATGTGTAGCCCTGACCAGCTATGTGACACATAAATAGAATCATTTATGGAAAGACAATAAAATTAGGCTTAGTCTAAATTTAGGTCTTCATTACTCATAACCTATAACTTTGAATGTTTTCCTCTGCTTTAGTAAGCTTTGCTACAAATTAAGGGATTATTATATAACAGAAAGTTCTCTGATATTCTCATATTTTCCCTTCCACACAAGAGCTTAGGAATCGTACATGGTGGAAACTAACAAAGAAAATAAAAACCCAGAGTTGACAAATAAACAATATAAAACTCTGAGTATAGGGGTGCTTAACATTTAAGAACAGATTATTACAGTTAACATGGATATATTATATGGGTACGTCAATACTGATGTAGGCAGAGAAGCTGAACCCTACTTACCAGGTGATTTTTTTTCAGGTATTTCTATGTCAAAGGAGTTTTCCTGCCTGGACTTTGGGCTGCATCAGGACAGGAGTGATTGTGGTAGCAGACGGTTGTGCTAAGAGTAGCTACATGAAAGTGGGGTCGGGGCTAGCAAGTAGTTGAAGTCAAAAGGTAAGGAAAGGCAAAGGATAACTCCCATGAGCTGAGCCAAGAAGAGAAAGAGTTTTCCTGTTTTAAAGGTCTGAGCATGTAGGAAATTAACTCTATAAAATTTGAACCTTGAATCAGTAGTTGATGTATTATAAAGATTATATGTTAATATACTGTTTCTATCACATTAATCAAGAAACTAGACTAAGGAACTTATAAACAGAAGGGATGGAATTCAAGGCAAACTGACTGAGTATTAAAAAAAGAATACTTTAGTTTAGAGGCCCTAAGTAATAGGTGCATAATATCAACTGTGAAAGAAAACCTTTGAGATAATGGTACTCTTTATATTTCTTGTTTGGTATCAGACCTGTGCAAGGGGTAGACCATGCATTGTCCTCAATTTTTTTAATTGGTTTTCTAATTTGTTAATTTAGTTATCTACTGTTAGAAATTTTCTTCAGAGCACTGCTTTAAATCTATTTGTAGACTTTGATATATGATGTCTTCATTACTTTAATGGGGTAATAAATAGTAGATAACAAGTATGTCGACAAAATATTTGATAAATTTAATTTCCATTTCAGATAGAAACACTTAATAGAGTCTAATAAATGAATACTGTAAAGTGGCAAAATTTATTTACCTCAACCTGGAATTATTCCCAAATAAGTCAAAGAAAAGAAAATTTCAATATTATGCCTATCACTAAAACTTCACTAGCAATATGTGAAAGCATTTGTTTTTCTACATCCGTATTACAACTTTTGATCTTTGCCAAACTTCTTGGTTAAGGTAGTTTGAATTTGTAATTATGATGTGAAAGTGGTATTGAGTGTCTTTCTATGTTTAGAATCACTTTATTTTATTTTCTGTAACCATATCCTCATAACCTTTGCCCTTTTTTCTACATGGTTATTGGGATTCTTGGTTTGTAGGAGGAGCACTTTAATGAGTTGAAATATAAGTATATATATCTCCAATTTTTAACTTGTGATTTTCTTTATAATTTGTTTGCTATCTTGAATTTTTTTAGAAATAGACATTTATTAATTATATTTTTATGACTTCTGGGATCTTTTGTTTTCTTGTTAGCTTCTATATATTTTTTTCTCTTTTAATGGCTATCCATACCTCAGAACTACTAGTCAATGCAAGTAGAAATCATGAACATATTATAAATATAACATTTTTGAAGGGAATGTCAAATTATTCTATTTGCTGATTTTAATATTTTATACATGAAGAACATTGAAGAATTAACTGAAAAATCACAAGTGAGAGAATTCAGAAAAGTACTTGCATGTAAAATTAATATACAGAAATCAACAGCCATCATACATATGAACAATAAACTAGTTAGAAGCTATAACTGAAGAAAATTTCACACAGAAATTGACTACTAAATAAAATAAAACACTTAGGTATAATAAAAATATGCAAGACATATTTAAAGAAAAGTTGAAAATGGTATTCTGAGAATTCAAAATGTGTCTTGAACAAATCAAATGGTAGTGCATGTCATTGTAGAGAAAACCTCAACATTATAAAAAAATTATTGTGTTCCTAAATTAATCAATTTATAAAAATCTAAAGGAATCTCAATAAAATATTATACACTTAAAAATCTGATTATAAAGTTTACATGCCAAACACAAAAGAGAAATATATGTTGGAAATTTGAGAGAAAGAAGGCCGATGCGCTACAAACATTTCCGTCATACACTTGTGATTTAATATAAAGCTGTGATCATTGAAGTTGGCATTGACATAGAAACTGATAGAAAGGCATTTGAAGTTTAATAATAGGCCTGAATACATTTGGGAATTTAATCTATGACAAGTTGCCAATACTAGTAAGTGGAAAAAAGATTGGATTTTCAAAAATTGTGTTGGAATAACGAGGTAACAATCTTGAAAAAAAATAAAGTTGAGGCTAAGCCATAGTATCGTGCACCAAATAAACTACAAAAGGGTGAAATATTTAAATTTATTTAAGAAAACCATAGAATAATAGGAAAAATAGAAAAATAATTTTAAAAACATTGGAGTGTATATGGTGTCTGAAGGAAATAAATAAATAAATAAACACATATCTGTCACTTCCTATAAAAAATTTTACTTGGCAACAACTACTCAAAAAGAAAGTCAAGGAGAAATTAAAAACTGAGAAAGAATATTTTGAACTCATTAATGTGCTCTTGCAAATAAAGAAAAATGCCAACAACCAAGGAAAAACTGGGCAGAAAAGGGTGAGCAGATAAGAAATTATAAATGACTTGTAAGCATGAAAAAATGTTCAGTAACATTTATCATACAGTAATTATAAATTAGAACTCTTTTGTCTTGCCTCTAAAAGTTTGGCAAAGACCCAAAGTTTAATTATCCACTATGTTGGCAAAGAGGTGGAAAAACAAACACTTTTATATAATATTCGTGGAGGGTTAAATTGGTTTAATTCTTTAGAAGGGTAACTTGTTAACATCTACCATAGTTAACAATGTGTACAC
Organism: Furipterus horrens; assembly: GCF_987537825.1. Classification (NCBI taxonomy): domain Eukaryota; kingdom Metazoa; phylum Chordata; class Mammalia; order Chiroptera; family Furipteridae; genus Furipterus; species Furipterus horrens. The sequence continues at coordinate 19,207,971 of NW_028327171.1, forward strand.
CTGTTGACCCAGCAATTCTATTTCTAGGTCTTTAGGATGTATCTAAGTGTATTTATAGTCAAAATTACATATATACCTAGCAATTCAGTGAGTAACTATTTTGCAAGGGTCAAAAGACTTAAAACACGTGAAGTTCACACACAGAAGATGAAGTAAATACATAACATATTCAAAAAGCCATTTAAATGCATAAGGGAAATTTTGTCACACTAATGCATATGAAGAACTCCAACATTTACTATTAAATACTAATCAGTCCAGTATAAGTAGAAATAGTAATGTATCATTTGTGTTAAGAGGCAAAGCTAAGACAGTCATCTTTTTTGAATTTTGAAACATGTGAATGTATTACCTATTCAAACAAATAATAAAATACAATTTTCAGAAAAATGTGAATATTAGATCTTACAGCCTTTTAAATTACTTCAGTTTTGCTTTTGAGACCCAATCTCCATTCCCTTCCTCTTCCAAACCCAGTTTTTACTGGCCAAGGGGGAGTGAGGTTAAAGATATGACAGAACACAACATTTACTTTCTTATGATAAGAGTTTGACTCTAAATCCCCATTACAGACTGGCCTGTGTCTCTAACTTTACGTAAACAAAACATTTACTAAGGTAATGTATTAAATTATATATAAACATTACTCCTTTTATCTCCCTTGGTAATATTTTTATAAAGAAAAGTTTTAAAAATTATAGTGCTTAAATTGGGGAGAATAAATACTTTTAAAGCATTTTTTATCCCATTTCACAGAAGGCCATTTAAAAAAATGTTTGTGTTATAATTCTTTTATTCCTGGATTCTACAACATTTCTCTGTAATCATAGAATACCATTAGGCTGATTTTAGGACATATTTTCTCCAACTGTACCCAACCTGTTTATTCTTTTCTTCATCAAATGCCTGGTCTTAGGAAAGCTGACCATCAGTGCTGTATTTAGGTGACCACTGTGGAGACCGAAGAAACTGTGTTGATTTTATCTTCTCTATTGACTCTTCTGCTTACTATCTGATGCCCAGGAGAAGTAAAAGAGAAGAAAGTTGAGGGTTTACAGCATAGCTCCAGTTCAGGCTTTCAAACACTGAAATCTTTAATTAGAGTCACCCAAGGATGGAAGAAAAGACACTCAAATTAGAAAACAGATTAAGAGTAGAGAGTATACATATTAGGCATATTTTAAGCAGAGAACAATGGGATCACTGAGCAACCTTTCAAATGATAAATTATCAGTTTGAAATGTTATGAATTGTGAGTATCTTCAAACATAAGTGTAAAAAGAAACCCACACTTCAAAGCTAAATACAAATCATTGTTATTATACACTTTAATTATCAATAGATAAACTACAGCAAACTATATATTATAAAATAATAGGCATATGAGTAGGTGTTTCTGAAAGCTTTTGTTAAGCTCTAATGTGATCTACAGGTGGTAATTATGTTTTTATCCTAATAATTAAAATATTGTTACAGCAGTCAGTTGTTCAGCAACATTGATGGAGCTTTTCTTCATATTGGAGCCCTGTTAGAGGGGATGTGGGTGATAAGGTATAAATAGTTTTCTGGTAAGTTCTCTGAGTAACCCGGATGTGAAGACATGAGTGTGTACATACACACACATGGAGAAACTTATTGACAATCACCTGTATAAGGCATGCATTGCAGAGTGGGAGGCAAAGTGAAAGGGTGTTCAATATCAGAAGACAGTAAGAAGAATATTCTCTGAGGTGCTAGGTTGTGAGCCATGTTTTGAGGAAGTAATATATGAGTCTGGTTCTGATGCTTGCTCATTCTTTGAAAATTGTAATGTTTGCCTTTTTTAGTATGTCTCGTAAATTTTTTTGGAAGTTGGACATAATGTACTCGGTAAAAGAAGCTCTGGTAAAAAGGCCTTCAGTGACGTGGTGACAAGGTGTGGGGAAGGGGGAGTATTTTATAGTCGTACGAGTGGGTCTCAGTCTTTTGGTAAGCATGTGTCTCTGGGCTGTGAACTTGTGTTTCTCGGTTTACCCCCACCCCCCATATCCCATTTTTTGGGACAGTTTGGCGCTGATAAAACTCCAACAGGTGTGGCTCTGGTAAAATAGTCTTTCTTGAGAGCAGTCCTTATTGAAAAGAACAGAAAGATTTTGTTTATTTCAAAATTGTTTCCTGTTTCCTGCCCCTGCCTGAAATATGAGGGATTTTTTTTCTCTGATATTTCATGTGAGAACCTGGTAGATCTTCTGGATGTAAAACTCACAAAAATGTGCTGGCTGCCCAGACTGAGCTCCCCTGGAGTTTTTAACTTTCAGACTTGTCCACATTGAGTCTCCGGCAATTCAATCACAGTTCAGGATTTTCTGCCCCAGTACTAGCTTCCATAAAAGTTTCTGCTGGTTAGTCCATTCTGGTAAGTCTTGATTCTCTGAGTCTGTATAGCTTTTCAATTTTGGGGACAGCAGTTTTCCCTGTGACCTCATGTCTCTGGTGGATCTGAGAAGAGTTGTTGATGTTTCTGTTTGTTCAGCTTATTTTTTTATTGGGCTGGAATACTGACTTCCAAGCTTCTTACATGCTAGACTGGAAACCAAAATTTATTTTATTCCTTAGATCTAATCACGATTCAATTTCCATTTTAGATCCATATTTAAAATGATCTAAACAAATTCTTTCATTGTTAAGTGAATAAGTTTGCACCCAGTTCTGTTGTTAATTAAAATGTCTACCCCATAGGAGAAAAATCAGGCCTAATCCTAAATGGGCAATATACTTATTTAATCAAAAAAGCATAAATGTCACATTTTATCTTTGCCTGACTGCTTACTTTAAAATATTTAGGAGGAGGTCAGAAAAGGAAAGAGGGACCCTTAAGTGTTTTATTAAAAGAAGTTTTATTATTTATTTACTTAAAAAAATGTTATTGTCTCTACTTGGAAGACGAACATTTTGAGGCTAAAGCTATGAACTCTCTCTAGAAACCAAGGTATGTAAACATAAATTTTTGTATAAAATTTTAGTGTCATTGCAATTGTAACAAAGTTGATGGAAATCCAGTTAAATGATTTATAACTTCTTTCTTTCTGGAGCTTACAGATAATCACAATTTCTAGTATTTATAACAGGTATTTTCTTCATAACATTTATTCAATTAAATGTTGCAAAGTGCTTATTAGAACTTTCTCATATATGATTTTAAAAGTTACTATTTTGTTTTAAGTATAACTCTTCTAATACTAAAAAAATTTCAATTGGATTATATCTAAATTCTTATTTTTAATAGTGAATGTGCAATTAATAAAATTTGGTTTATATCCACATATTTCAATCTAGATAAATTTTATTTAACAGCATTTGCACATAGGCTCAAATATTTCCTTTCTTCTTTACTATCTTTACAAACTTTGGGCAAATTATTTCTTCTTTCCTAGCCTTGATTAACCTTTAGTAATATAGAGATTAGAATGCCTACATCATAAAGTGGTTGTAAGAACTAAGTACTTAGCTTAAGGACTTCTTTTAGGGATTGTTTCAAAGAATGTTCACAGCGACTTCAAGCTTTTTATTCCATGTTCTTTACTTACAATTGGCTCATAACTCCAGGTTATGTTATCTGATATAAATATCTGGTGCCAGCATGTAGTAGTGGGTAGGGTTACAATCTTGTAGGATTTAATTGCAATTGATCCCACAGTGCCAAATAATGTTAAATTTTCCTCATAGCTGGCCTGTCTAAAATGCTTCTTAAATTGACATTGACATTTGTGAATAGTCCCAGGCTTAGAGCCATAAAGAGGTTGAGCTCTGTAACCTCCCTAAAGATCTTTAGAATATCTAAAACTGTTTCATGAAGTAGCAGAAAAACTCCACAGAATAGGTGAATAGGGAGCAATAGCTACCTTATAAATAAAGGATTTTTCCAACTCAAGTATGAGGAAGATGGTAAGACAGGAAAAAGACCAGAGAATTTCAGTGCTCTACTTTGTATTTAACAGAGGAAGAGGTGACGGTGCAGAAAAGAATTAGAAAATAATAGCACAAATTTCAAGTACTTTCACACATTATTTCATTTGAACCTCATAGACACATAGTAAAACAGTAGATATCCGTATCTCCTTCTACAGATGAAGAAAGAATTTCAGAGTGGCTAGTGACTCACTGAATATATATGACTCACTGATGGAACATTCTGTTACTCTGTTCTTCCTTGTACAATTTATGAGTTTCTATTATAACAACATAATTTCTCTATCCAATTTGTTTCTTGCCTTTACCAGTCACTTCTTAACTCTCAGTTGCTTCTTATTGGTGCTTTCCTGAGAGATAAAAAAAATGTTCTAGGTAACTTCTCTGTTTCCTTACTGAAAAATTTTCATCCTCCAAAAGAAGGTGACAATCAAAGAGGTCACACAGCTAATAGTGGCCAGATATAACCTAGAGTCCAGATTTTTCTGATCATTTCTGAATTTTAATCAAATAGTTATCTTACCTCGAAGTCCCAGTGTAGAATTTTGACATTTTAATGGTAATAGCTAAAATGTCTTCCCTTCCTTTCCTTTCCCTTCCCTCCATTCCTTTTCTTCCTTCCTTCAATCTCTAAGGAATAAGCTGAGCATTTCTCATTGCCTAATTTGTATTTGTACTTTAGAGTCCACAATTTGTACTACAAATTTATTCTTCACCAACCTCAGCCTGCCACACTACTTTTGATAAATGTCTACACCTTTACATAGGGTTGGCCTCGTCCTTCACTTGGTTCTACAGTGGGGACGGTGATGGAATTAGAAGATGAGTACCACTTGGAAAGAAACGTAACTGACTTTTGTCCTCATGCTTAGGCTTATTAGTAATGTAACACAAAGCGCAAAACAGGAGAATTTAAACTTGGAGTAGGGTTTGAGAACTGATGTCAGGGTCACTCTAGCAATTTATGTAGCTATGTACAAAGAGAAAGGAAATATGCAAGCCGAAAGAGTAGAAGGTATCTCTTTACATTATAGAATTTTTAAAATTCTATAGTTTGGTCAGGCATTCGGTCTGCTGTTTTACATGGGTTGGAGGGATATGTAGCCATACTTCAGAAGGCACCTTTCATGATTTTTAAGGTTCAATATTCTTCCTCATGTTTTAGAAAAGTGATTGCATTTTGCTCATATGCTACCTTGGTTTGACTTTAGATTCCAGTGTATATGAGTCAGTGTATTTATATGTTCATTTTCATGGTTGTTTATTTCAGGGCACTTTCCAGCTGGTTGTTCTAACAAAAATAATCTGAAGAAATTTTAGTAGGATATTATATTTTTAGAGCAAGTGGTCCTCTAAACTTATGCCAGGTACTAATCCTGGTATTATTCTTGTAAGGGTGAATGAAACTGAGCCCTGGCTATTGTTGAGAAGTTTGAGTGTTCACTAAGAATGCAGTGAAACTCAGACAATTCTAAGACTCATGTATTTTCCCTATATTTTACTTCTGCTGTTATTCCCATTTGCTTTGGAAAGTGATCTATATTTCATTGCACATTTTTAAGAGTTTTTATTAAAAGGGAAATATATACTCAATGTAAAATAAATCAAGCTATACAAACACACCCACCCACACACACAGAAATGGAAAGCCTCCAACTTATATCCTAATTTAAGTTTGGGTATCATCTTATTCATTTTAATTCCAACCAACATGGGTTTATCCTTTTCTTCCATTTACCATTTCTTCTGTGCTGAAGAAGGCTAGTCTACAAATCTCATAATGTTAAACCTTGGGTCTGTATTCTCTACCAGAAATATACAGAGAAACTAAATTACTTTGAGCTAATATACTCACAGTATTCTTTGTATTGCTCTTTAAATGTCTTTGTTGAGACTAGAGCTCACTTTCAATCTTTACAAATGATCTCCAGGTTCTCAATTTTTAAGACATTATCCCTTGGGAAAAATTGTTTCTCCCAATATGGATCTGTATTTTCTTGCCATTCATAGGTTTGCCATGATTCATATCTCCTAAGCAAATGAACAGGGCCTATGAAATTAATCCTTCCCAAGACAGATTCTTCAAGCTCACCTCACTATTCCAAGCTCAATTCATTTGATCCATTGCAATTGATCCCCTCTTAAGAATAGTGCACAATGGCCTCAATTCTTCCTTTTTTTAACTTGGTAGAGCTATAAGAGAATAGGGAGGAAAATAAAAGACACTACAACTTCTCCAATGAGTTTTTACTGTGTCCTGATGTTCCTGATTCTCTCAAAAGAAAGCATGCAACACTGGGAAACATCAACCCCGAGTTTTCAGTGGCTGAGTCCCTTATAAATATATCATATATAGTATGTCTACATACAATATATTTTATAAATATTTATAAACATGGTATAAGGCCTTGAAAATGGGTATAGGAAATTCATGGTCATAAGCTCCCCACCTTCACTCATCTTATGCTCCTTGATCTAGGGTTGCACTGGTAGGTGTGTACAGGTAGAGCAAATATATTCAAGACTTTTATTCTTACATTTTTTCCCCTAAAGGTGGATGTTGGGGGTGCCATCAGGCAAATTTAGGCTAAGGCTTTAGTCCTTATTATGAGGGATCCAGTCATAATATTGGTGTTGGGTTTTGGACTAAGATCTTTTAAATCATTTTTCCCTCTGCTTGCTATTACCGGGCACTATTTTTAACAAATTTAATACAGTGGCACACTGAGGCAGGTATTAGCATTATATCCATTTTATACATGATGAAACTTACGCATGCACAGAAAGGTTAAATAATTTGCTCAAGGTCACAAACCTATTAAGGAGAAGTTGGGCTCTTAAACATTACATTTACCTCCTTCAGATATAGATATTAATGTACTATGTTTTCAGTATATGACCTTTTTATACTTTGGAGGGTCTAATTCGTCGTCGGCAGCCGTCCGTCTCGAGAGACGATGGTGTAGCTTCTTAAGAGTCTATCTGCACCGCCGAGAATGGCTGTGCAGTCCGACTCGGGAGTGACACGGTATCTGTCTCCTCCCGTGTTGAATCGACATCTTGCGATGACGCTGGAGTGTCCTCTCCAGTGAAGCTGAAGCTACAGAGCCTGGGCAGGGTGATATGGAGGGTCTGCTGTTGCCCATGCAGCAGACCCCCCCTCTCTTCGCAGCTGAAGGGTCCAAGGGAAAGACGGAGTCAATACAGCTTGGCTTCAGGTGCGCCGCAGGAGTTGCCGGTGTTGACTACAACGTCAAACCGCCTTAGGGACTCCGGCTCCGGATTTTCTGTCGGGGTTTACTCCCTTAGCCTTTCCCCTGAAGAGGTATGCCGCAAGGCAGCGGAGGTTTTTTGGAGTCAGAGTTTTCCTTCTCTGATGTGCCCTGACTGGAAGATCGAACCAGCGACACTTAGCTCGCAGGCCGACGCTCAATCCACTGAGCCAAACCAGCCAGGGTCAGGAGGGTCTAATTAGCCTTAGGAAAATCTATGAGTGAAAGTTGTGCTATTATGTTTTTAAAGTTGACAGATTCATAACATTATAGGGGCTCTATAGAAAACAGAACAAATTGTGATTGATAATGCAAATATCAGCAAGGGGAGAAATAATAAAGAGAAGAGCTTGGGGGCCTCTGACACATTGCACAGATAAGGAACAAGAAAGAGGAGGATGTTACATTCTGATAATATGGAGAATAATTTTGTTTTATACCAAAGTCCAATTAAGGATCTGTTTTTTTCCCTTTTTTTCGTAGCATATCTTGGACTGAGCAGTGTCTTGATTCACCAATCTGCTGTTTTTAAGCATGTTCAGTTTGCGTCTTCTCTCTGTTACCTGTGTAGGAGCTCTGAGCCCAGCTGCAGAGGAAGAGTATCCACTCACTAGCACAGGTATAATGCTGTATGTGGCGAGTCTGCAATGGACTCACAACTGGAGCATCAAGCGCTGGACGTTTCCTTGACCTCACTGTGTTGAGGGCACGAGGTAAAACGTAGACCAGAAATATTTGTGGGACTCCAGTCTTGCATTTTTCTGTCAGACACATTTCTACCAAAAGGACAAGACACACTTGAAAACAAGTCGCAGAGACTAACATAGAATGCAATCTCTGTCCCGACCACATTCTACCCCTCCCCCTTCTAACACTTGGCATTGCCATATGTTTTCATCAATGTATTTTCTTTTCGAATGAAGATTCTTTATCTTCTTACATTTCACATACAGCAAAGAGAATGAAACAGAAAAGGAAGCAAGAGACAAACTTTATCTACGTTTTTTTTTTTTTTTTAATTTCTTTTTTTATTGTGTTTCTGTTTTGGTTGTCCTCCATTTTCCCCCTGTTGCTCTCCCCTGCCCTGCCCCCACCACATTCAATCCCCACCCTGTTGTCCACGTCCATGGGTCCTTTATACTAGTTCTTGGACTAGCCCGTTCCCCATCTTTCCCCTCTTTTCCCTCTCCCCACTTCTTCCCTCTGGTAACTGTTACTCTGTTCCTTATTTCCATGCCTCACTCTATTTTGCTCATTTGTTTGTGTTGTTCATTAGTTTCCTGTAGTAGGTGAGATCCTATGGTATTTGTCTTTGAAATTCTACTCTGGACGCCTACTCTCTGACAGTGAAACATTTATGGTTCTATTGTGGTGCTGCCCGATTCATTTCGGCAGTTGTTGAATATTGCGCTGGCTGTATAAAACAACGTCATCCTTTTAAATCCTTAACCCCAGCAATAAATCAAAGCAATGAGAGCTAGGGAGTCTGATGGACAAGTGAATAAGTGATAGCTTGAAGGGGAAATTTAAGAACATCAGAAGGTCAATTTTGGCAAAGATAACCTGTTTCTTGCAGTTATTAGAGTAGTTGACTATCCAACATATTTCTACCTTCACTTGGAAATATGTCTAGGTGGAAAAAAAAAACACATTAATTCCATTACAGCACACTAGGAATAGTGGCCAGGGACCATGAGCATATTCGTACCTGAAAGAAGTAAAGATAATTGGATGAAAGAGGTTGCATTATTGAAATTCTAAAGCTCCTAGAAGAAAACTAAGGGGAAAGCTTATGATATTGGTCTTGGCAATGATTTCTTGGCTATGAAATCAAAACCACAGGCAACAAGAACAACAATAACAAAACAGACAAGTGGGACTACATCAAACTAGAAATATTCTACACAGCAAAAAAAAAAAAAAAAAAGAAAGAAAGAAAAAAGGCAACCTATGAATGGGGGAAATATTTGTAAACCATATAGCTAATAATGAGGTTAATATCCAAAATATATAAAGAACTCCTACAACTCAATAACAAGAAGGAAATCCTGCCATATGTGACAATGTGGATAAACTTAGTATCATGCTTAGTAAAATAAGCAAGTCACAAAAGGAAAAATACTGCATGATTGTATGAAGTATATAAAAGAGCCAAACTCAGAGAAACAGAGTAGTTCCCAGGAGGAGGGGGTAGGGAGAAATGGGAAGTTGCTGGTGCATATGTATAAAGTTTTAGTTATGCAAGATGAATAAATTCTAGAAGTCTGCTGTACAACATTGTACTTGTAGTTAATAATACTGTATTGTGTACTTAAAAATTTGTCAAGAGGACAGATGTCATGTTGCATTCTTATCATAATTTTAAAATAAAAGAAAAGAGAGGGGAGGTCTCAGCACCCAGAGTTAGAAGTTGAAGTCAGCATCCTGAATTGAAACAGACTTCCTCTGATAGAGTTCTGGAGGCTTTTTCTTGAGCAGTGTGAAAGGAACCACCAATAGCTGTTGAAATACCCAGGAAGTAACCTTGCTGCCTTTAGGCCTGCAAAGGCAAGCTGAGGAAGCAGTATCATTGAAGTGGTGTGACGGTTAAAGAAAGGGAGGGGCACTACCCAGCAAGCCTGCAAGGACATGACCGATGGCCAAACCCTGGAGACCAAGCATGGAAGGTGTGGGGAAGAAATACCCTGGCTGCTCTCTGCTGGTGTCCCATTTTTTCACCTCGTGGCCTATTCAGAAACCAGAGAGCAATGAGGCAGGGTTACACAGTGTATGATGTCAGTCTCTAGGGCAAAGCATAGTGAAGAGAGGGGCAAACAATGACTCTGGAGGGGGAATGGAGAAAAGTCAGTACAGACAGTGAAGATAGAACTGGTGGTATATTAAAGAATATTTCTTACATTTACATGTTAGAGTGGGTGGATTCCCAGACTTCATAAGGAACATAGGCCTAAGAAAGATTTTCTTTCATTTTTCTTTCCTATTTTATACTAGTATTTTAACTACACTTTATTTTTAGTTCATGCAATTATTTTAAGGAAGTCTATGTTGTCGTGACACATTTCCAGTGTTCTTCATTATTCTTGGATGAAAATAAAAATGTAGATGGATCTTTGAAAAAGATTTAATCTGTGATACCCTCAGTATTGAGTCTCTGAGAAAGTTTTCAAGGGATGTAAGTTCTCAAAAGTACTTTCCTAAATGTATGTCCTTAACCAAATAACTATGCAGGGTATTTAATGCCAAGAATACTACCATTTTTACAGCTGAAGTGTGCAGAGAATTCTTTGGAAACCTGATTCTGTTAAGGCATTTTCCCTTTAAAGTTTGAGAGCAACTTTGTAGAGCCATTAATATAATGAATGATAAAGAGAATAAGTCATTCTTCTCTCTTGAGAAAGAATATTTTGTGTTTCATTCTTATGAACAAACAGGTGGAATGCAGATGAGATATTTTTGAGAGAGCAAAATTTTGATATCAAATGTTATTCTACTCTTAGTTTGAAAGTTACTAATAAATGCTTCAGCAACTTTATAGCAATTATGAAATGCTTTATTGCTTTCACATACTTTATGTATGTGGGGGAATTTTAAACAGCTTCTCTGGAAAAAAAGTGTAACACTTGATTATTTAAGTGATTGAAAATGTAGTTATGAAAATTTCAGCTTAGATTTTTAAGCATTAAAGACCATTCTACTTTTTGCAGGGAGGATCGATCTATACTAGTTTATTAGACTGAATTAAGAGAACACCATCAACAGATTCTTAGTAGAGTCTCAGAAGAAGGAAATGATAGTTACAGGTCTTGTGACTTAGATTGGGAAATTAAAAAAAATTGCAGTTATTCTTACTATTTTTAATTTTTTAGGATACTAATTAGCTTCATAAATATTCAATTGTTAAACTAGGCCTCTGAGATAGAAAATAGGGTATGTTAAGAAAAAGAAACAAGTATTGGTTAATGTTCCAGAAAGAAGCAGATAGGATATTCAAAATGGAGTAATAGAAATGAACAGATTTTTTTTTTACAATGGTGTAAAGAAAGACGTCAAGGGTAACTGATGAGGTATGCTGAAGTACCTAACAACTAGCAAATGTGAAGACTTTATCATCACTCCTGGGACTAAGAGGATGAGGAGCGGGAGTAGAGATTATAGGAAAGGCACATCTGCCAAGATATGTCTTTTTTATTTTTCAGTTAACAGTTGACATACAACATTATATTAGTTTCAGGTGTACAACATAGTGATTAGGCATTTATATAACTTCCCTTCCTCCTTTTCACCCATCTTCCCAACCCACCTCCCATCTGGTAACCACTAAAATGTTCTCTGTATCTATGTGCCCATCAACAGATGAATGGATAAAGATGTGGTACACATATAAAATGGAATATTATGCAGCCATAAAAAAGAATAAGATCTTGTCATTTACAACAACATGGATAGATGTAGAGGGTATTGTGCTAAGTGGAATAAATCAGAAAGAGAAAGACAAAATACCATATAATTTCACTTGTATGTGAAATCCAAAAAAATTTTCTTTTCATTAGAGGACCACGGTCTCTTTAACCCTCAAACAAGCAAGGAGGGAGCTTGAAGAATAAGTACTCCTACTTCTCTCTTTTCACTTCCTTTGTCTCCTATAGCTGAGCCAACTGGAAGTACAGAGTAAGGGATTTAGGATGATGTCATTCATAGAGACCATTCTGGATGCAGAATAAAACAGAAAAAGCTGGAAAAGCATAGAGAATTGCCCTGGTGGGGGGTCATGCAATCTAAACTACACAGCACAAGATGCATGTTTGGAAGAAAAAGGACTCTATGGGTCTAATAACTTCTGCTAAAGTTAAAGTTTCTGCATGAGAATATATCCCAGAATGGAGTTTACCACTGATATTGGTGGTAAGACAAAGCAATAAGAACCAAATTAATTTTTGAATTTAGTTCAGCATGAGTTTTGAGCTCTACATTAAAGAGAGCTATAATTTTTCATAGGTAATTGTTATTTTATAAAAAACAAATAGATGCAGAAATAAAGAGTAGTGGTCACCAGGGATTGATGCTATGTTAAGTAATAGCTGGACAGTGGCCACAAGTCAATCTCAAATATAACATTTTCAATGTAATTGCAAGCAGATTTAGACCAGGTAGTGTTTGGAGAGGGCTGCATTAAAAATAAATGATGGAAAAGGAACACCAAAGAAAAAAGATCTCAAGGAAAGAAATTAGTAAATTATTTTAAGAAATAAAGACCAAGGAGAAAGATACTGAAAGCAAAGATAACAATCCTTGATTAAAATCAAGTACAAGTACCAATATAAAGAATCAACCACTTCTATTATTGTTATTATTTCTATCTGTTTAAAAAATCCCTGCTATTTTGGGTTATATGTCTGTGTGTGTGTGCATGCACACTCATGTATAACTATCACCTAAAACACAGGATGGTTCCTGTCACCAAGTGAAAACTAGCCATTAGTTTGTGTCATTTAAGTAAAACTTTTCATCTTCATCCAAACCAATGTAATGTGAAGATACCAAGTTCAGTTCAAGCACATGGGAGAATTCCACACCCTCATTTTTTAATTCAAACACTCTGTATCTTACTTACAAGAAATAACAAGTGTGATAAATCAAAACTCTTTTAGTTTTAGTTGCTGGGGATATTAAAAAAGAAGAAGTCCATATCTATTTTGACGCTACAGAGGCCAATATGAAATAAGGCGTCCAAGTGGGTGGTACAGAAAATATAATGACTGCTTTAGGAATTCAGAAGAGGGAGAGAAGATGAGAGTAAACAGGAGAATCTTGAGAAGAAGTTAGAGAGTTAGAGATCGTGACCCAGATATTACATTGTGTAAAGGTTTGGAGTGCGATGGTGTGGGTATCTGGGAGTTCAAGGCATTCTGGGAGAATGCTCTAAATATCACAACCTTAAGGAAACTGAAGTTACTGAGGATTTCCAGTAGTGGAAGACTACACTAAAAGCACTTGCTTAAGAAGGGTAGTCTGCAGCAGGAAGGCGGAAGGTTATAGGGCTGTTGCTAGGCCTGTCCTTGAACTGAAGCGTTTACAGGATACTCCAACTCCCTTTTAGCTGGGTATAAGGAGGCCTGTTCTGGAACACTGGGAAAAGGAGTAAAGACATTAACACACATGCAAACAATTAGGATAGTGTTTAGCATCTCAACCAGCAAACATTAGTTATGAGACTTCCTTTCCTTGAGATTTAGATTACATGGGAAGAGCAGAGGATTAGAAAGGAAGGTAAAAGGGAAGTTCCAGATTGAGGTAAAGGATATTGGCAATAAAATTTTTTGTGAAGATGCTAATGGGCAAATTTATTCTTCTGCTAGGAGGCCCTAAACTCCATGGAGAGGAAAATGATGATTGGCTTCATTACTTGAAAAGGCTCCAAATTTAATGAAGGAACTCAATCTATGATTTAGAATTTGCCTAGTTTCTCCTGACTTCCATATACAGGGTGGGGCAAAAGTAGGCTTACAGCTTTTTTATATGGAAAATAATAAAATAATTAATGAATAATAAAACAAGAATAAACTGTGTGTTTCATGTACTCACAACTATAACTCTACTTTTGTCCATCTGTGTATATCCCTCAGAAGTCTAGCTTTCCTGGCTTATTCTCTGGGAAGTTTCCATAGAAGAATCCAGAAGCTGAGAAATTGAATTTTATTTCCCATTTGGCACATTATAGTCGCAAGCTGGGATTTCTTTCATCTCTTGTATCAATGGCTGTTGATAGTTTGATTTACATGTAAACCAGAAGGAACAGTGTGCTGTGACTGTTCCATCCCAATTGTTGACTATACCAGCTACAAGAAAGACGGATGAAGCACAGAGGCGTTGGCAGAAAAAATCATGTGGGACTAGACAAAACGAGGGGAGTGGATAAAATGGGAAAAGACTCAGATCAGGGCAAGGGTCTCCTGCTACTTATCACAAGGGAATAGCAATCATAAAGTGACTAGAGTCAGCGAATGGAATCATTTAACTGCGTACCTATTCTCAGAAATACATTTGTTGTTGCGTTTGCCACTGAAGGTTGCAACTGTGTAAGCGAACAGCTGGTGTAGTACTTGATGGTAAATTCTGTCAGATTATCAACCTTTATTTTTCCTTTTCTGCTCTCACAGGCTTTTCATTGCTCTTTCCTTTTCCTGCCTGTGCCTGAAGTTCGTCTCGGGTTGAAGAGCCTTTTATCACCGAGTCCAAGCATCTTACAGTCTGTTCTTTTCTGCTGTCCTTTACTCTCCTGTCCTTTCTTCCTTATTCTGTAACCACTATTATTTCTTCTGACTGGGAATAGATCATCTGCTAATCTGGAATATACCTATGCTCAATCGGTCATCCAGTATCCCTTAACCCTCAAGAATATATCTAAATGAACTCTCTCTTTTATTTACTTCTTCTAAAGATCATTTTGATCTTTTTGTTTTCATTCATGTTTCAGCCAGTCACTAAGACTATTTCTGAATATTATTATCTAGGTGTTCTCTGAAGGAAAAGATTGTTTGTTTCCAGTCATGTTAAATAAAGTTCATTGTTCTTTCCTTAAAATATTAATCTTAGGCAGATTATTTTTAATAGCCATATTTGCTGGCTTATTCTCATGCTGATATTAAATTATTATTACAACTCTCATACGTAAAATGAAAAAGATATATATGTCATGGTTAAAACATGAGATTTCCCTATATTTAAGCGCTACTTTATTTAAATGCCTTATCTTTTTTAAAAAAATAATTGTTGCTTAAAAATTATAATTTATTTTATGTAAAAGAAATAAGAGAAAATAGTCAAAGACATGTGCCCTTGGGAGGAACGGTAGATCTTAGGGAGATCAATGTGGAATCTTATTTTAGATTAATCATTGTCCAGATAATTTAACATGTATTTATTTCTGTAAAATGGGTATGATAATGCTGTCTTCTCTTGTGTAGCAATACTTAATTAATGATTATGAGCTTTTGCATAATGTTTGTTCATATACTAATAGGTTAATAATGTGCATTCTCAATGCACTTTATTAAAGTACATTGGGAGCTAATTAAAAGGAATGTAATTTGTGCTTTTGGGAGGAAAAGTGTTATCTAAGTGTAAATTAGGGAGGGAAGTGGCAGTTAAATCTATACAACGTATCTATTACCACACATTTGAGGCTTAACTCTAATTACAGATTGGACATGTGAGCAAACAGCATCTGGGAGACTTCCACTTGTTTGGAAGGCCCTTCTTCACATTTCTACAAGGAGGCTATTCATTTAATAACGAGGATTATTAATAAGCCACTTTCTGCTCCGAACAAAAGGTTACAGGGAAAAGACCTCTGTCGAAGTCATCATATTGACAGTATTTACTGTTCTCTTTTGTAGGCAAAGTCTCCCCAACAAGTGTCCTGAGAAAGGAGTGCATTATTCAGCCCTTTCGACGCGGGAAATCATTTTGGGGGATTGATAACTCTGCCCAGAAAGGGCATTTACACCTGATGGGAGTGGAAAATTCTGTATACAGATTTGTGCCTGTCTTCAAACCTTTTACTATCTGAATAACCCCTGAGGTTAAATAGCTGGTAGACATCTGTAGCAGAAGTAAGAGAAATGAGATCATCAAGGAGCAGTATCGTGCTTACAACATGTGGTGAAATGAGTGGCTCTTCACCATCTGTTATTTGTGTGTGTATTTTATTATGTAAATGTTCGTACACACTGCATTCTAAACAAAGGAACATTACTTCCACTTTGTTGGTGCTGCCAAGCTTGCGTATGTGTCCTGGAAAAAGAAAGTGGCAGACAGAAAATTCAGGGTTCATCTAGCCACTTGTGTCCCCACTCTTTTCACCAAGAGGGTGAGAGACTTTCAGTAGGTTTGATTCCTTTTCTACATCCTGTTAACAAATACAAAGCTTGACTGTGAATGGAAAACAATGTCTTAAATTCTACAGTTATGGTCTAAAGCTTTTTTTTGCTGGCATCCATGGAGAAAAGATACTGCAAGCTAGGATGCCCTGGGATGATTCCAATGTACACCAGTGATAAATCCAAGCTGGGAAATAAATTTGGACAGAGAAAACAGGCTCTGTTCAATTTTCTCTCATCTGCTTAATTCCTGGCACATCCCTCTGGGTCATGAGAAGGTTCTGGTGGACTGCTGGCATTGTCTCCCCCAAACAAGAGGGGTGTGTGTGTGTTTGTGTGTGTGTGTGTGCATGTTTGGTTGGAATGAAAGTGAGGAGATTTGGGTGACACATATTCTGGTTTAAATTTTCATAAAATTACCAATTTAAATTGAAATGTAATTATCCTAACTGGCATCTTTTTGGCAGCCACTTAAAAAAAAAATCCCTCGGCTTTACTGTACCAAGCAAAAGCCCAGAGGAGTCCTGACACTGGCCTTTAATCAAAAGCTGAAAAGACACAAAAGCTTTCAGATAATCTATGCCAAGCTATCTTGGACAGCACAGAATTGCCTGGAGCACCCTTCTGGTGGCATTTAAAACACCTGGTGCCCTTAGAAAAAAAGTACATCTGTGTCTGCAGTTTCTCCTTCTGTAATTCCCTTAAATCTCTCCATTTCAACCGGTTTCCCTATCTTTAAAAGTAGGGACACATCAGTGATAGTAAAATAAAGCAGTTTTATTTACCAAGAGAATGCTACTTGTCATTGGCTGTGCCTGGAGGTGACAGACTCAGGTGCCCATCTGCACAAACACTTCCTCACTGTTTATTTCATGTGGTTTAATATAATTAAACTATCATTGTGCTCATTGATTCAGCTCAAATTTTAATTTGATAATTGGGGGAAAGGTGTGCATTTGAAATGGAGGCAATTAATTGACACTTTAAATGCACTTGAACAGAAATAATTTAAGTTACACCATACTTAGTGGTGACTTATACTGTTGTGTTGATGCGGATTCTTTAATTTACCTCCTATCATTAATGGAGAGGGGGAAATAATGTTACTCAGCCTAAGCCCTTTCTGTACTGCTCCTCTAATTCTGCAATTAGGAAATATTTTCATGGCCACAAACAATCTTATTCATTTCATAGTCATAGGCTTTTCTAAAGTAAAGACATTTTAACTCTGAACTACAATCTAATCATTCAGAACTAGTGTCACATATATGCAGCATAATTATGCAGATTGTCACATAATTTTGTCACTAGACAGCCTGATTCTCATTCTAACAAACATCTTGCACAAAGAAGTAATGAGAATAACGAAGCCATAATTTCTCAACTTATAATACCAATCTTTCTCATGGTTTGAAAAAAAGGAAGAAAAATAACTAGGTCTTACTTATTTAATTTTTCTCCAAAACCAGTTTTACTTTAATTTGTTGCAAGAGAATTTATATATTTCAGTGAACTTACTGAAACTTAAGAAGGAACCATATTTATGAGTAAAGCAATTTTTCGGTGCTAATTATCTCCCATCTGGAAACAAATATGCTTTCATATTTTTTAAGAATTTAAGAACAAAGTTAGCTTGTTTCAGCAACATACAAAATCTTCATCATTTTTACCAGAGCTCTTCTATTCAGAGCCTGAAATAAATATTTTTCATCAAAACTGAAGCAAATTCAATTTTGAAATATGTTAATGATCACAAATTATACCTGTAATAAATCTTGTTACTTAAGAAGACTTATTAGTTGCTTCTATATATGCTCTGAGAGGACTTATTCTCAAAATAAAGAACTAGAGCAAACACTGCTTCTTAGATGAAAGCTCTGCTCTTGCTTCAATCTATTATTCAATAGTTTTAATATTCAGTGTACCCATGGATGAACCTAAAAAAGTTTTGGCAGGTCATTTTCAGTTAAGGAACCACACTCTTTTTATTAAAGCTGGAAACTTCATTAAAATAGGCTCTGTGAAGATTTTCTAAACTTCAGCTTCAAATTAAGGTTGGCAATAATGCTCAAAAAATCTTTTTATATAAATGTGGTTCTTTTGGCACTTTCAAGTTTTTGAAAGTAAAAAATGTTATAAAGCAGAAAAAAACAGAAACAAAGAAAACAAACAAAATGCACACCATAACACACATACTCATATATGCTAGTGTGGTTAAACCAAAACCCAGTCTATTTTCACATCTTTTATTTCCATTGTCTACTTCCAGACAAAATCCCCCCAGACATCTTTGCTAAATCAGCTTATATAATAGTTATAAGGAAAGAAAAACATAATCATAAACATAATCTTTAAACATAGCTAAAAAGAGCCTTTGGTTACCAAGCAGAATTGAAGTCTCCTGAGAGATCAGAGGAATTTTAAAGCTAGCAGGAAACTGATAGATCAACTGATCTGATAGCTCAGTAACTGAAAAAGAGATAATGTGCTGGAGATTAAAAACTATGCAAACCCAACAACTAGTGAGTGATGGGACCAGGATTATTAAACAAATCTTCAGACTCCCACATAAATGCTAATTCTCTGTGACATTGTTTGTAACTTCAGATTTCTGGTGGATACAGTTTGACATCTAGATTAATAAACCCATTCATGATTAGGACATTTTTATTGATTTCTCTCTCTCTTTTTGCTGAAAAGCCAAACCTCACAAATCCAAGTTCTTATTGTCTAAAATATCCTCATTTTCATCAACTCCATAAACATAACATTGATATGACACTGTTAATAGTATTTAAAATTTGAATTCATCAATAATCTTTTTTCTTAATCTATGTTGTGAATTAATTCACAGAAAGATCTTTCTCATTTTTCCAAATTTTCTTCATAATGTTAAGTACAGTTTTTGAAGGCTCATTAATCACATAGAAGTGTTATTGAGGTAGGTATTAAAAATGAATATCATGTCGAGTGATTGACATATTCTCTTGATACTTATTTAAATGGCAAAGGCCATCCCTCATGAAGAAACCTAAAATTCCTCAATTTGATTTCAGTTAAGCTCAACAGAATTAGTATCTAGCTCTGGCCTGGGTGTTTAAGGGGAATAAAATGAAAACATACATGATAGAGTTAGTAATCTCAAATTAGCCGAGCAATTCATATACTTAAATAAAACCCGCCATAACGTTCAAGAAAGATACAAGATAGAAATAAATGTTCTTCAATGTGTAGTACTAGCACCAACAGATATTAAATGAATTACACAGTATTTTCTTATTTGTAGAATAATGGAATATTTTAAAATTTTAGAGATATTTAAGCTAATTAAAATAAATTGTATGAGAAATGTGGTTTTTTGATTCTGTTAAATAAACGCTTTTTCTGTGACCAGAAAACAGTGACTTTATGCAAGGAACTACGACGTACAGTTGTAACTGTGATAGGAATGAAAAAAGCTAAGAGTTGGTCCAGCAATTGTATGGGGACAATTAAGTAGGATATTTTTGAGCTGTGAAAGAGTATATTTGAAAATGAACAAGGAGTAGTTAAAAATGATTTTCTCTAAATTCACTGCCTAGAACAAGACACAATGATATTGAATAAGCCACAAATTACTTGATAGAAGCGATAGTTGCATGCTATCTAATCCTTTACACGTATATACAGTATTTCTCAGTTTGGGGAGTATTTGGAATGAATTTTTTATACAAATGGAACACATGGCAGTTTGTCAAAAAATTTTAACCTTATTTACCAAATTATTTTTTCAACTTAGGAAAAAAAATATTAAAATTGATACATTTGGGACACTGCAATCTTAATTTTCAATGTTAAAAATAACACAAGGGTAAGTTGAGACAACTCATTGTGACCACTAAATTTAACTGGCATTTCCTTAATTTTCAACATCTTGCCATTTAAACAGCAGCTTCTACTTAGTTACACCCTCTACTCTTCTCTCTGCATATTAACGTTGGCCTGCTGTTTTACAGGCTTTCCAAGTGTGTAGGAAATTTGGCCGAGTTGGCAGTTTTGTTTTAATATATTCTTGGAAATTTTATCTTCAGCAATTCTGTGTACTTTCAGCAAGTGGTTCAAATGGATGCAGGTTTTCTAAGTCTGACGAGGTCACGCCTAATAACACCACTGGATGCAAGAAAAATCATGTAGCAGCACGTCATACGAGAAATGGCCCGGGTGTCAACCTGCCATCTTCCCCCCACTCTTATATATTAGCTTCATTGTAATGAAATCAGGGGGAAGATCTCTGGGCCCTGAAACTATTCATGCCACTTTGAAAGCCTTAATAATTGCACTGGCAGCTCAGGGGCCTTAGTAAACCAAGAGAGCCACGCATCCATGACTTCTATTCTAAAGCATCGCCAGTGGCAAAGTCAGAGACTCTGGGAAGCGTCACCCCAGTGAGTGGTGAAGCGCCTCTAATCAAGTGCTTCTCTGTTTATCAGCATTTCTCTTGTTATCAGAATACGTTCACACACAGTCTCAGGGATGGCTTATCAGAATGAATGCAAGGGTAGCATTCATTACCCTCTAGGTTCTCTGTAATTTCGGTGTTCAGTATCCAGTTCAGAGCTGATGTGTCTTTCCACAAGCAATGAGGATCATCTTTGCCTGTAGCCTTCCTAAGATACAGCTTGGACACTTTCAAGACTGGCGTGATCAGCTCATGCTGAGGAATCAGCCTTCCTTTAAGCTCATTTCCTAGCCCAGGCCCACCTCTTAAGGAGCATAGGGCAGCTTGAATATTCACTTTTGTTTTCCAGGTGGGAAACATACTGCTTTGGCCATTTCATCAGAGGAATGTGGGCACCCGAGGTTCCCACTTGAGTTAAAAGTGGGAAAACTGACCTGCTGAAAAGTTGAAATTGACCTGCTATTTAACTTTTATCCCCAGAAAGTTTAGATTTAGTATGTTGGAGATGGAGAGGCAGAGCACTTTGAGATGAAAGCTATTGTTTTATATGTTAATAAGGGTAAGAATGGGTTTTCTGTGGCTAATAGCTCGCCTCTGAATCACTGCCTTATTTACTGTGGAGGAATGTCATAGATATCATATTTCATAAGCAATGATGGCTTGAATATGTTCTGTGAATAATTACAATATCTTTTCATCTGTCTTTTGTTATAGGAAACCTTTATAGTAAAGGCTTTTAAATATGCACTGGGAGTGTGTAATTCAAGTATCAAGTCTAATGAGAAATTGTTTTGGCAAGTTCAGAACCCTCTCAAAATTCATGGGTTTGGAGTTACATACCTAATTGGAACCTTTTAATGTCGGAATACATTGCTCTTAGGAAAGTAGTGTAAAGCTTTTAACCAAGGGGGGAAAACTCTTTAAGAAATACTCAGCTGGATTCTGTGACATTAAAATTATGTTTATTTAAAAACAGAAACTCCCGTGTTCTGGTATCTTAACGTAAAGAGAGTGAAATGGGAATTATATGTACATCTACAAGAATTACAAGGCTTTGAAAAATTGCCTGTGCAGAAGCTTTGTGAGCTGTTATTGAGCCAAATAATGGAAAAACACCTTGATAGTGTTAGAGAGGTAAAGAGG
The DNA here is from genome assembly GCF_987537825.1 of Furipterus horrens. NCBI lineage: Eukaryota > Metazoa > Chordata > Mammalia > Chiroptera > Furipteridae > Furipterus > Furipterus horrens. Next base: position 19,229,651 of record NW_028327171.1, read on the forward strand.
GATTCTGTTAAACATGTTGCCATTTGCTAGAAATTTCCTCTCAAGAGTATGGGCCAGCTGTGTTAAGACATAATTTAAGTTTCCCCTCTCCTATTATTAACTTAGATCATCCTGAGGTTATTTACTGCTACATTTGGAGAACAGCCCTCTCCTCTTTTCTGAAAATGCTTTCTAGTTCTCACGCTTGAACTTTCATTGACACCACAAGGTAGGTGTGCTGGTCATGCTAAGTGGTCAACTAGAAGGAACTAGAAAATCTGCTTTTCCTTGTCTCCTAGTCTCTGTATGTTCAATGCAAGTAACTGCCATATGGTTTAGCCTTAGTGAGAATGTTGTGTGCGTTGAGTAGAAAGTGTCCTTCCTAACACGATGCTTAGAAAGAAGTTGTCAGTGTAAACCATCAAAATGCACGGGTGAGCCTGGCTCCGGGGACACTGCTTCTCATCAGTAGCGAGACAAAAGTGCTCTGGCAACATCTACCAAGTCGGGCATGTGCAAAACAACGTCTTAAAGATGGAGACAATTATGACGAAAGTCTGCGGTGAGCGGCTCCCCGGTTATATAAACATATGCCTGATTCCCATTTTGGAGCCTTGTGTTTTAATTTTAGTGAAGTTTAATTTGTCATCTGTAAGAAATGATTCAGGCATTTGTGTTCTTTTGAATGTGTTTACCTGTCTCAAGGACACAAAGACTTTATTCCCTTACTTTTGTGAGGAGTTTTTTAGTTTTTGATTCTTGGGTCTAGAAACACTTTTTTTTTTTTGTTAAGTGTTGTGTATAGTGTTAGGTAAGAATCAATGTTCACTTTTTTCCTCATATAAATATCCAGTTGTAGTAACATTGTTTTGGAAAAAGCATTTCTTTCCCTCATTGAAAGACCTTTTTATGTTTTTTTGAAAATAATTTGGCCAGTTATGTTGATATCTACTTCTGAACTCTATTTTTTCTATTTATTTTTACATATATTTTTTCTGTAATACTACATTCTCTCAATGACCATTTTTACATAGCAAGTCATTAATCAGAACACTTAAATTCTCTATTTTTCCCTCTTTAAAAAATGCTATGGTGTATTCTTGTTTATTTGCATTTCCATATAACTTTTAGATTTATCATGTCAACTTCTGCAAAAACATGCTGAAATTTTATTGGGATTGCATTGAAATGATAAATTTGGAGTAAACACATTTCTTATGAACACCTGACTAAATCCTATTAGTATAATGTTAACATTAGTACAATACTATTAACATTGGTACAGTACAGACTTCATTCAAGTTTTATCAATTGCTCTACTAATGTCCTCTTTCTGGACCACAATGTCACCAAGGGTCACACAATGCAGTTAGTTCTAATGTCTCCTTAGTCTCTTTTATTCTGGAAGAACTCTGTCTTTCTATGTCATTCATGGCCTTGACACATCTGAAGAGTACCGGCCAGTGATTTTATAGGTATCTCCCAATTTTGGTTTGTCTGATGTTTCCTGATGTTTAAATTCAGGCTATTCTATTCATCTTTAGAAGGAAAACGCGAGGAGAGATGCTATACTCTTCTCAGTGTATTAGTTGTCATTGTGTTCCATTAATTACTGGTGAATCTAATTCTATCAGTTGGTTAAGGTGGTGTCTGCCATTTTATCCAAAGAAGTTACTCTTTTTTCTTTTTTAGAAATTAAGAAGTCTGTTGTGGGGGGATATATTCCTTCAGATTTGATGTAAACTATTAATATGTTTTTAAATTTTCTGGTCCTTTAATCTTTTTTTTTTTTCACTTCGGGTATTGAAATTTTTAGTTCTAAAATTTCAAGTTTTCAATATTTGCAGAGATACAGTATGTTTTCATTTATTACAAGTATAATTTTCTTTATGTCACTGAGCAGAATTATCATATAACTGCTTTTTAAAAGCACTGTCTAAAAATTCTAACATCTGGTAATCTTGGGGTGGGCATTTGTTTATAGCCTTTTTCCCTTGAAACTGGGTCACATTTCCCTGGCTATTTATATGTGAATAATATTGGACTGCATCCTAAAGAATCTGAATGTTAGGTTGTGGGGAATCTGGATTCTGTTATATTGCTCCAAAAAGTGTGGACACTTTTGTTTTAGCTGGCAGTTGAATTGGTTAGAATCAGAGAGCAGAGAAGCATGTCTGCAGTGGGTGGCAGCTTAGATCTCAGTATCAGTTCTTCAACACACAGCTGTAGGCTGCTTTGCATTTGTCCCATTCAATATGTGGTTTTGTGGTGAGCCAGAGACGTGGGCTGAGTTTAACCACAGAATTTGGTATCTTCCTCTGGCTTTCTCCTTTCTATTCTCCTCTCATTTCTCTGGTAACCTCAGTGGCCCTGTGCTTTTTGCCTTATGTCCTTTAGCTGGTAAGTCAGTGGGTTTTTCGTCAGCTTTTGAATCATCTCTACACCACTGCCACTGAGACCGAGGCTGCTCTCAGTGAAAAGCTGCAAAAGAAATGAGGAATTCAGTCTGTTTGATTACTTTCCCCAAGTTAGGCTCTCCTCCAAAATCTGCCTGTTGTACATCACTCTGTAGAAGCCTCAGGTAGTTATGTTTATAAATTTATCAGTTTATAGGTGTTATTTCTAGGAGGATTGCTTTGTTTGATGATCATTTTTCAATTAAGACAAAAACTTAAGAGATGAGTTATAAACTGGATTTTGAATGGTGACAAGGCATTGCCCTAAAAATTGTAGTGAACACAAAGAGTAAAGTACTTGAGAAAGATTTTTGACAAAACTGTACTTATATAATACAGCACATTCTTTTGGGGACCTCCTGACTCATAATGAACCACTTAAGTACTCACACTTCAGACTGGACCATGTCCATAACATAAGAACATAGCAGCCATATTTACACAATAGCACGTTGAGTCCCTGGCCAGGGACAACTGAGAAATGATTGGCTTCCCCACATGATCTGGGATCACATCACTCTTAGAGAATTAAGAATTAGGATCAAGGGAGTCGATCTCTCCAATATTGCTTGCATTCTTCTATGCACAGTATACTTGTGTTTCTGTTTTTCTGCTATCATGTGAATTGAATTAGAAGAAAAGAAAAACAAAAACAGTATACTGGGAAACAGAGAGACAAAGTTATTGCACAGAAATAAACAGAATCAAAAAGTGGTGAGAGGGTGTCCCAGAGTCCAACAATCTTCTAATGCTCCTTCTGTCCTCCTTGACATCTGACTGCAGTGTTTTCCTTAACTACTATTAGCATTCCCTGTATCCTAAAGAAAAATCTTTAGGCTAGTTTTTGCAATTTGCAACTTAAAGAAATCTAGTTCAAACACTTTCCATATTACAAGCATCACAAAAAGGTTTATGTAACTCTAGTGATGGGTATACACAGAACAAACGTGTCAAGGGATGTTAAAGTGGCAGGACACGGGCTAAAATTTTTGGTATTTATAGTGAGATAATATTTAAATTATTATGTTAAAATCACCACATAGGTTTTAGGCACAAATCCTGTTAATTTGAGTGTAATCACAAGAAAATAGAAGCACAATACTTTTATAAGTTGTGGATTTTCCCCCGTATTTAAGTAAGTGTTAAAAAAATGATGATGTTCTTAGTTATAAACTGCAAACGCAGAGTGTCTTGTCCTGGTGTTCATTCCCCACCTCTGTGTCAATCCCATTATCATAATTAAGTTTGGGCTTAATCAATTTTATTTCTGTACTTAATAAAAAGAAGCAATTTTTCTAGATGTTCTGTTTTTCCAATTACATAACCACTAAGAAGTCAATTGCTTAACAAAAGTTAAAGTAATATGATTTGGACATAAATTACTCTGGAACAGAAGGGCATAATGAGCCAGATGAAAAATCAGATCCTGTCTCCCAGCCCCCCAAATAAATAAATAAATCTCAGCAAAAGCAAACCTTGGGATTCTTTGGATTTGTCAAACATTTCACGGATCTTCCAAAACATTTTGGCAGGATAATTCCCTAAAGTGATTCATTATCCATCAATTCATATTTCAATGTCACTTAATATTTGTTGAATATTCACAACATGCTAGCATTGCACAGCTGCTGAGAACATGCTTCTCTGTCTCTCAGCCTCACACCGCATGTTTTTTTAAAAAGATGCAAAAACTTACATGTATTTTAAAATTTGTTGAGAGGCTAGGAGAAAACCAGTCTAAAAACAAATCAATATACACACACTCTTGAATAATTAATCCTTTTTGAAAGCACCGAAAATGTGTTCCTTATTTCTCTTTCTTTATATTATATATATATTCCTATATTTTATTTATACAAAAACATATGTATATATTTATATATATTAAAAAAAATTTTAATTCTTAATGTTATTGTTGTTCAGTTACAGTTGTCCCAATTTTTTACTCCATTGCTCTCCCCTGCCCCGTCCCACACCCCCACCCCCACTCCCACAGTCAGTCCCCACCCTGTGGTCCATGTCCATGAGTTCTTATTACTTATTCCTTGACTAGACCCTTCCCCTTCTATCCCCTGTTATCCCTTTCCCTCTTCCCCTTCGGTCGCTGTCAGTTTGTTCCTTATTTACGTGTCTCTGGTTCTATTTTGCTCATTTGTTTTGTTCATTAGGTTCTACTTATAGATGAGATCATGTGGTATTTGTCTTTGACTGCCTGGCTTATTTCACTTAGCATAATACTCTTTATTTCCATCCATGCTGTTGCGAAAGGTAGGAGTTCTTTCTATATATTTTTAGAAATATAATTTTTATTTAATTTGATATTACTTTTATGTTTCTATGTATACTTTAATTCTGCTATTCTAGTAAAATTTGTTTTACTACAATCTAATTTTTATCCACAACCTAATTTTTAAATCTATTTTTAGAAACATGGGTATTTCCATTTGTTAACAAATACGGAAATTTCCTCTTACCTGCTTCTTATTTGTACTTGTTTTCTAATTGAAAAATCTTGCATAGAGATGTCTATATACATTTTGGGTTTTCATAAGAAGAATCTCTTAATCTCCATTTGCCCCATAAATCAATAAGCTTTACTCCCTCACTTCATTCAAGTATTTGCTTAAGAGAAGACGTCTCAGATCACACTATCAAGAGTAGCATATTCAAAGCTCCTTGCCACACTCTCGATTCTTGGATTTTGCTTTATTTTTCTTCCCTGGTACATAGATTCTTTTGAACTTGTTTATTGTCTCTTTCTATCCACTATAATATCAAACCTGTAAAGCAAGTGTTTTATTTTTATTCTTTCCTATACTTCTATACCCCAACAAATTAGAATCTTGCAGAGCACCTGTAGGTGCTTCACAAATGTTAATAAATGACTTCTCTAAGAAAAAGTATCATTTTCTTCTTTATTCAAATCTTAATTTCAAAGCAAAATTCAGTTTGCAAGTCAGCCTACTGCTGTCTCCATCTTCTCATTTTTTCTTCCTGTTTGAATTTGAGATTTATTCCTTTTGCCTAATCTTCCCTTTACCTTAATTTTACAAGGGCTAGCCTAGCACCATCCATTTTTGTGAAAATATCTCTTTAATCAACTTTTTTGTGAAAATTCTCTTTAATCAATTTTTTTCTTTATACTTATTTCCTTCACCAAGGTATTTTATAAAAAAAAAAATGCATGTTGAGTCTTGAGAATATGAGAAGTACAACAAATTTTCTTGCAAAAATATTTAGATATATGCTGATTTTGGTGTAGTTTCTCTAATATTTTGATGGATTTTAAAAGACTTCAACATGATAAATTCTAGAGAACCAAAAGTTTAAAAAATGCTCACATAAATTATCTTTTCATTTAAATGAATGTTAATGTTCTCATTTATTTATTGACCTAAAAGATAATAAAGGGACATAATATCATTAGTTATTAAAAGATGTCATTAACTATCATTTTTTCCATAATAAAAGTAGAGACTTTTATTATTAGGATGAAACACTACAAAAAAGCTAAGATGTTGGCTTAGGAAAAACAATTAAATGTGTTTATTGTAGTGATTTTATGAGATATAACTGATTTAGGATGGCTCCGGAACATCCCATTCACTCTTTTTTTCCCTATTCAAAACAAGAGGAAAGTATGCTGTGGCATCTGGTTGTTTTCCTTTAGTTTTTTTCAAATAAAATAGGTATTTCAGTCCAAAGTTTCCTTAAAATGCTGTGTTTACCACTGTGCTTTACAGTGCCTAGCATATTTTTAAATTAACATGAAAAGAAAACGATAGCGATGAGCATCATAATTATTCGGTAATAGTCCAAACAGTTGCCTGATTTTCTCTTTTGTCTTTGCTTAGAACTTGTTCTCATATTTTGAAAAAGAGAAAGTAATGAAATTAACATTTTGATTAAAGTTAGGTGTGTTTTCTGAAGGTAAATTGCATTTATTTATTTATGGGTGTCCTCCTTAGACCACATATTCTTAGTCAGCAAGGTTCACGATCACATATTCTTAGTCAGCAAGGTTCATGATCACATAGCTTTTCACACCAACTACCGAAACAGAGTCTATGTTATGGAGGCACAATGTTCACTGACACAACATGTTGCATGAGGCATATAGGTTTCCTCCCAGCTACCTAACTAACTGGGTGCAGTTAAATGAAGTGTTTTTTCCCCCCAAATTTAACTACCATATAAGTTTCTCCAAGATGTTTGCCAGCATAGCCAACTGTTTATATCTCTGAGATGATGTTTCCAAAATAATCTAGACATTTACTATCCAAAGTACTCTGAATGTAGAATAAGAAAGTAACTTGGGAATTAATTTTCTCTTCATTTACATGATACAGTATTAGAAAGAGCATTGGGCTGGCAGTTTACAGTCTCTTTTCTACTTTCGCTTCAGCCAGTCTGTTCTGTGTGAAATCAGTAAACTTCTCAAGGCTCAGTCCTTAAAGACTGGAAAATAAGCAGGATGGTTTATGTTGTCTGTATGGTTCTGTTCAGTTTTAACATCTCAGATGCACATTTCACTTATATGCCATAAACGGTTGCATTTGAACTTTCACTACTTCATTGCAATAGATTAGAATTCATGTCCCACAATCTCTCTCTGATAAAATAACCTATAATAACCTTAGAAACCACTGTCTTCTATAAATAATAATAGTAACAATATAATTACCTCATTTTGTATCTCATTTTGTTCCTATAAATGATACTTAGTTGGCTTTGCAAAATTTAATAGGGTAATTTTACCTGTGATTATAATCAAAGTCTAAAAAACAAATACTTAGCATTAATGACATTAAGAGTTACCATTTATTGAGTGCCTAAGTAATAAGGACTGCAAGGTGACTTTTATATTTTTACCCTCACAATAACCAGTTTGAGGTAGGTATTAGCATTTCTATTGTTCCAACTATACTTATATAGTTGGAAGCCAAGGTTCAAAAAAGTACATTATCTAGATTTTCAAGTTTGTATATCCAAAAAATACTGAAGCAGGGATTATATCTAGCTTTCATTTTTCTTTTGTCAAATTAAAAAGAAAAAATATCTGAGGCTTAATTCTAAAAACACATGTATCATCTGGGCAGGTAGGTGGAAAGTCTAGAATAAGTAACATATTTACCAAAGCATCACATAAATCACCACTGAAAAAGTCATTTAAATTTTATTTATTTATTTAATTTGTTTTATTTTTTTAAAATAGAGTCATTCAAATTTAAAACTATGAAAACAGAAAGCCTTTAAAAAAGTGTATTTTAACAGAGTTAAAATATTTTACAGACCTTTTTCTCATTATTACAGACACCAAAATGTCATCACATAATGCCACACATATTTTCACCTTCCATTTTGGGTTCTTCAGAGATGATTGTGGCTGTGATTTCATGTTCATCTTTGACCAAATTCTTTTCACGAGGTATTCATTTTATAGCCCATTGTGCCAGAAATATACTTGAGGTAGCTTCAGTTGCCTATATAACAATAGTTTTATATTTATATAAGTATAAAAAAATTTTTAAAGATAAAAAGATCAAAGGTCAGTCTTCAATTATTTTTACTTTTTCTCTAATCAGCTTCTAAGCTGTAATTCAAATAAACAATTTCAAATAGCAATTACATGTCATATTTCAAATACTTTGTTTTCACTCCAAAATGAGTGGTTGTCCCAAATTATTTTGCACTATATTTCCTGAGAAGTTTGAAAAGTGCTTGTGTTTAATTTTATTATACACCAATTCATTAATGCTACTGCAGTGAGTATCAACACACTAATATTTTGCTGACTTTGCATAAAGGGCAGTATGGGGGAGAGACGGCCTTTGTTCCAGAGAGACGAGAATATATAATTTAAAGATTTTTGAAGGATTAGATAGAGAAGGTGAGAAAAAGAGAAAATTCAAAGATGAAATGTTGGTTTTCTCAACTGCGTAGGACAGTGCATGGTGTTGTCATTTCAGAGATTAAAGATATGGAAGAGGACTAGATTGAGGACAAGGAGGAGAGAAATCATGAATATAAAATATTGTTATATTTTTTCTTGCATTTAATTTTTTCCAATTTTCTTATTCTGATAAAATATGTAACACAAAATTTTCTATCTTAATCATTTTTAGGTGCCTGCTTCAGTGGTATTAAATATATTCATAATGTTGCACAATCATCACCACTCTTCATATCTATAACTCTTCTCATTTTGCAAAAATGAAACTTCATACCCATTAAACAATAACTTCACATTTCTTCCTCCCCTTATTCACTGGCAACCACCATTTATATTCTGTCTGATGATTTTGACTACTTTCAAGTACCTTATGTAAGTGGAATCATACAATATTTGTCTTTTTGTGACTGGCTTATTTCAGTTAGCATAATGTCCTTAAGTTTCATCAATGTTGTAGCATTTGTCAAAATCTGTTTCCATTTTTAAGCTGAATAATATTTCATTGTATATGTGTAGTATATTTTGTTTATCCATTCATCCAGTGATGAACACTTGGGTTGTTGCCACTTCAGCTATTATGAATAATGTTACTATGAGCATGGCTGTATGAATATTTTATTGAGAGCTTGATTTTAATTCTCTTGGGTATATACCAAGAATTGGGATTTCTGAATTGTATTGTAATTCTTTAACTTTTTGATGAATCACCATACTGTTTTTTTCTATATTGGCTACACCATTATACATTCTCATCAACAATGCACAAGGGTTTCAATTTCTCTATATCCTCACCAACACTAACTTTCTGTTTTTTTAAATAGTAGTCATCAATTGGGTGTGATGTGGTATCTCATTGTAATTTTGAGCCAAATTTCTTTAATGATTAGTGATGTTGAGCATCTTTTTATGTGCTTATAACCATTTGTATATCTTCTTTGGAGAGATGTCTATTTGCTCATTTTTGAATTGGGTTGTTTATATTTTTATTGTTGTTGTTGACTTCCAGAAGTTCTCCATATTTTCTGGGTATTAATACCTGATCAGATATATGATGTGTAAAGATCTTGCTATATTGTGCTACCTAAATAGAGATGTTGAAGAGACGATTGTGTAGGTGATTCTTGATGAGAGATGAAAGTTATGTCTTCAGTATATAGATAGTAATGGAAACTTTGAGTATGGCTAAAAGGGCATTGAAAAGTTTTGAGCAGCAGTAAAGATCTCCACTGTCTCTCTAATATTGTACTTTTAATTAAAACATAGATATCACTGAACTTTCCGGAGTGGGAAAATAACTGAAGAGTAGATTTTAAGTAAAAGCTACAAATAAAAATCTTTGCTGTTTACAAACTGCATTTTAAAATACTTAACTCAGTTCTTTAAAGTGACTTTAGCATCTTATATTTTCTCAAGAGCACAAGTTCTGCTGTGCTCTTACTCATCCATTCACTCACGTACACTTACCATCAACTGTCAATCAACGCAATAAAGTAGCATCAAAGAAATACATTACTACACAGGATCAATGATTTTCCCATGAAATCCTGTCAGCAAAATATAAAGCCCACTTCTTTTTAGAGTCAGTTATGCTAAGAAAACCATATGCATTGTGAATGACTATAAATCATCTTAAATGATTAACAGAGAGAGACTCAACTTTTGGCTCACTGGTTGCTGTTATGATGTCATCATGAGGCCTAGTCTGGTTTGCTTTAAGAATTACCTAACTCACTGGTTAAGTAAATTATGCTATTATAAAATATCAATACAATAGAAAAACATGCAGGCATTTTAATGGGACAGATATTTACCTCCTGGCATAAAAAGATACTTATAATGTGATGTCTTAAATTAGATTCCGAGGTAACATTCTGGGAAGAGGCAAGTCCAGAATATTCCCTGGGGTGTGAGGAAGTGCAAAAGGCAGGATTAAGGAGAGAGAAAACATGACCTTCAATGTTATTCTAACTGAAGCCTTAACTGATATTATAGGAAACTTTGTCTTGGGATGTTCTTGTAAGTTATACCAAAATGTGGCAGAGTGGGCAGGAGGTGTTATGAGGTCACTGGTCATGGTTATTCTTGAGAGGAAACATAACTTCAGGTGAGGGAACTTCCTGTGACTAAGGGCAATTCCCAGGTAAAAGTAGGGCTAAAAGTGTCAGCAGCTGAAATTCCCAGCCTCTATATGCCTGTTCTTTGGCCCTGAGGATGGATCTAGGCCATGTACTGTACACTGCTGTCCTCCCTTGGCATTGCTCAGATCTGCTTCATTTTTTGTGGTAAGTACATCCCATTTGGAACTTCTTAGAGATTATAGTTTTTCAAGTTTCCTAAGAAAAGTTAAAAAATAAGGGTTAGTAGGATGGATTGCAGCCCGCAATAGAGCAGGTGATGTAGAGTCCATAACTGATAATCATTATGCACACTTCCAGATTCCAGTCTATGTTGCCTGCACTACATACAATGCCCTTATATGTCTGCTGGTCAAGGTGTCTTACTGTAAGCATAGCCAAGACCTGTAATTATGAGACAACTGATGGTTCTGTATTTGTGCCTTTACCATTAAAACTGGACATGGGATCACCCAGAAGACCTACCTTCTTGTGATTATCAGCATCAATTATTCTGCTGGGATGGTGGCTCCACTTCTTTTCTGCTGGCCTATTAGAATGAAGAGACCAAAGTAACTGGGTGGCGGTCTTAGCATAAGGTTGCATGAGGGTCCTTTAGTGTCCCATTTATGAAAACCTCAAGATGAGCAAAGTGTACCTCTGCAAAGATGTTAAGAAAATTTCCCAAATGAGTTATTGGGAATGATGTTAAGCAGTGCCACTCCTGCTTCTAGGTGACCTTTTTAGAGACTTAAGTATTTTAATAACCAAGACACAGCACAATAGGTGGTCACTGATTTACATTGCATACCACAACCTGAAAGATGGCATTTTGTCTTCTCAGGGTATCCCCTCTGAGCTGGAGCCTCAGCTGTGTGTCTGTGTCTGGGTACTTTCCAGTTTTACTGAGCTATAACTGATACATAACATTGTGTAAATCTGAGGTATATGATGTGATGATTGATACATGTATATATAGTGAAATGCTTACCACAATAAGGTTAGTGAATAGTACATCCTTCACCCCATATAATTGTCATTTTGCTTTTGTTGTTATAGTGATAACATTAATGCTCTACACTCATAGAAACTTTATAAAGTATACAAGCATATGGTTAACCAGAGTTACTGTACTATACATTAGACCCCTGAAACTCAATTATCTTCTAACTGGAAGTTTGTATCCTTCGACCAGCAGCTCCCCATTTTACCTACCTCTTAAACTCCTGGCAGCCAACATTCTCTTTCTGTTTCTGTGAGTTTGGTGTTCTTAGATTCCACATATAAATGATATCTTGCATATGTATTTGTCTTTCTCTGTTGGGCTGTTTTAGATTGGGAGTCTCTGGAAACAAACTGAGATAGGAAATTGTATGCAGCACATTGATTGGTGAGTGGTCTCAGGATTTGCACCTGCAAGTGTAAAATGAGTGGGGAGTATAGGAGTGAGCAGAGGGAGAAACTGGCTCATAAGGCTACAGAGAGCTCTGGATACGGCATGTCCTTTCAGAATTGTCCAAAGTGAGGCTAGAGAGGCTGGGCATTTATGTCTCCACATCAGCGAGTCATTGGCTGTGGATGCCACCCTGGAATGTGAGCATAACTGTGTGCCTGGAAGTCCCTGGTAACAAAGGGCAACTACCAGTAAGAGACATGGTTATGAATTATCAGAAGTGCCTTGAATAAGAGATCATGAGAGTACCACACCGTCCACTATGTGTGAAGAAGAAGATGACTGTGATGATTTTGGTGATGATTATCAAAATAAGAGCTAACACACAACACATTGCTGTGCCAATGCTATTCTAAGACTTTATAATACAGTTTCTCATTCAATCCCATTAACAACCTTATGAGGTAGACACCACTGTCATCTCTGCTTCTTGATGGAGAAACTGAGGCACAGAGAACACGAATAGCAGTTAAGCGGTGGATTTGGCATCTAACTCCACAACATGGGATTACGCTGAATGAAAACAGAAGAGAAATTCACATAAAGGTGTAAAATATGAACGTGTTTGTGTCAAAAGCACATGTATATATATAGATAAAAATACATTTATATTAGAAACTATTTATATGTGAAATATAAATACTTAAAAATATATATGTATATGAAATACCACTTGGTAAGAATGGTTGCTATTAAAGGTTAGGACTTGGGGCAGCTAAAATTAGGGTTTATTTTTTGCTTATTCATCTTTGAAATTTTAAAAAGAATTACCCTATTTTATCTTTGTAAAGAGTCAGTCAAAACAAAATTATTCAGCGCCCCCAAACTTAGGTTCTATCTGTCACTTGGCTACTGGTGCAACCCCCCTCACTTAGTTAACCTACAGCAAACAGAGATTTTAGATATTGAAAAAAAAATGTTTACATCAGTTTCCCCAAAGTTTTATATTTTGATTTTAACCTTTCTTTTTTTTCATTTCATCAGATGCTCTTATTTCAATTCTGAGTTTTCTACCCACAGGGATCTTATTTATTTATGAGCTCCTGTATTTACTGCAGAATTCACTGTCATTGGTTTTCATTTTTCCATCTGAGCTAATCTGTACAGGAAGATAGGTCATGTAGATTTAACTTCTTTAGCAGTGAGGAGATCCATTGCAATGCTGTCATAATATCTTTTTCTCTGTGGAATTTGTGTGTATTTTGAATGGCTGCACCTGCCCACAGTGGGAGTGAGGGGCGTCTTTGCAGGGGCTTTGGGGTTATTACTCATGATTCTGCAGGGGGAGAGAGGCTAAGGGGAGTTGTCAAAGGAACGGAAGCACATGTAGCATCTTCTTGTGGTTGGGGGCTGGCAGAGAGTGTGCAATCCATTTACAGACTCCAACGCCCGTGTAACCAAAAAACTAAGTTTAGTACTTGTTTATTTGACCTTGCTGACACCTCATTAGTGCAGGTTTCCATCTTTAAAAATTATGGGTATTTGTTGTCTATGACCTCACTTCCTCCTCTCTCATCTTTTGTTACTTAAGTTGTTATTCCCTATTCTCTGTGCTTCACACTAAGCCCATTAATTTCCTGAGAAAACAATCGATTGTTCTAACTATCTCGGAAAAGGAAGTGGCAACACAAAACAGAGCTGGGAATAAAGGAGGGGATGTGAGGATCCATGATTGACTTTGAAGACAGAGAAATATCTAAAACCTTTTAATTTAACTTAATCTATAACATTGGTGCTTCAAGGGTTGTAACAATTATCAATCACTTCTTGAGAAAAAGAGGTAAATTATTGGTGCAAGAATCTATTTGAGTAATTGTCTAGTCTATTTATTTTATAGATAAAAAAGGATTTAGAAATATTAACCCAGTATCTTATGACCATATACTCCTACAAGGAAGGAGCATAACATACATGAAATGTGACTGAAGGCTGGCAGAGCAGATGGGTTGGTCCAGCTCTTGGTGTGACCTTCGGTGTCTAGGATACTTAGGTCACTGAGGCAGAAAGAACCCTGGGAAATCTATGGCTCAGAAAACTCTAAATTTATCCATAGGGCCACTGGCTTGTTTGTTTATCCACAATCTTTTTGGAAATTTCTGGTTGATGATGATGCTAGACTTCATTTTTCCAGGGTTAGTCCTAATGTTAAGAAAAGCATGCTATTGCACACAAAGTCTTTCCAATTCTCTAATGGAAAATACCCTTTTATATCAGGGATCCACCTTTGGGAATGGGAGAGAGGGAAATAGACCAACCCTTGGTTTGGTTTATGGACAGTTCATTCTCAGGCTGTACCCTTTGAAAAAGCTACATGAAAATCATCCAAGGGGCTTTTCAAACTACACGAAGTTTGCTCATACGTGTGCTCTAGCTGCTTCAGGCAGTGTTTCTCAATCCTGGCTGTGTATTAGATTCACTCAGAGTCCTAAAATAATACCTCTGGCCAGGCCCCTTCCCAGACAAAATGAAATCAAATCCTTTAAGGATGAGACCTGGACATCAGTATTTAATATTAAAGAAATTCTTATGTACAGCTGAAGTTGAGAGTTTGAGAAACTTTTCCTGGAGGAACACGTGTCTAATCCCTTCTTTGTCTCCCCCATGGAAAATCCTAGCCATTGAGAGCCATCATTACTAATTGAAGACCATTGTACAAAAACCTGAGAATCGTCACTTTCACTGTTACTTAGCGTTAACACAGTGATAACAAGGAGCTGGGATTAAAAACATAATTTGCCTCTTCATCATGATTACTGCAAAAGTAATATTAATGAATAATTATTTCTCTCACATTTTTCTGAAATAGATAAGTACTTCTCAATTTTATTTTAATATTCAGAGTCATTTTTGTGATAAAGTGGTATCTACAAGTAATTGATAATTTTAGTTTCTTGAGGTTATGTATGATATTACTATTGAAATTTTAAAATTGCAATGATGCTAAAGCATAAACAGAAACATAGAAGCTCTGACATTTTAAAATTTAAAGAAAATGGGATATCCAAACAGTTCAAATTTATAGTGTTATATGAAAATAAGGTTATAAAATTTACCTCTTCATATTATGCTGAAAGATCTCATGTTGTACAGAAACTAATCTGTACAAATAGGTGCTAATAACTGTTAAAGTAGCTTGCTTAAATGAGTTTCATCCTTATTTTAAATGTTTTCTAAAAACCTAAAATTGGAAAATATATTTTAAAATATAACAATAGAAAATATCATCAAGTAAAAATTATGTATTCTGGAGGTTATTCTTTGTTTTTATTTTTTAAAAGTAGGATTTGGACTTCTCCCTCTTATGTGATCCTATCTATAACAGTAATTCAAAATTGAGGGCAACTTTGTGTTCCCCAAGGGAATATTTTGGGAATGTCTGGAGACAGTTTTTTGATTGTCGTAGCTTAGAAAAGGGGGTGCTACTGGCATTTAGTAGAAGCCAAATTTGGTAAATACCCTACAAAATGGGCAACCTCCCTCCACAAAAACTGATCTGGCCCAAGGTGTCAGTAGTTCTGAGGCTTGATTGTTTTAAACTAATTTGTTAGAAATTTCATATTCTTTTTAAAGCCAACAAATTATTGATATTTTGATCAATAATGTAATTCAGTAACTATAAAAAATGTCAGAAAGGATCAAAGTGAGTCTCTGAAATAGTAGCTATATGAGATTTGTCTGGAAAAATTATAACTATTGTTAATATAACGAGAATGGTTTGCATGACACCAATGTAATTTGCAGTCAAGGAGAGTGGACTGGAATGCACATGTGTGAACAATGATAACTTCCCTGTACTAGTCAGTGGGGGCGGTAGACGCCATTGAGTGAGCATGTGTACTTTGTGGCCGTCACGTTCAAAATGACTGATTGAGTAAAGTGATGAATCTGCATCAAATTTTGTTAAACTCGGACATTCCATGATTTAGAAATCTGCAGCTATAGGCAACTGCTGATTGGGAGCTTCATCACAATGCACCCGCTCATGCATCATGTCTGGTGCCGTTGTGAAATGTCAAATCACCCAGGTGATTCAGCCCCCCTACAGCCCAGATTTGACACCCTGTGACTTCTGGCTTTTCCCCAGACTAAAATCAACTTTGAAAGGGAAGAGATTTCGGAATATCTATGAGTTTCAGAAAAATACAATGGGGCAGCTGATGGCAATTGGGAGAACTGTGTGAGATCCCAAGGAGCCTGCTTTGAAGGAGACTGAGGTGTCACTGTCCTATGCACACTATTTCTTGTACCTTTTGTCTTGTTCAATAAATGTCTCTATTTTTCATATTACATGGTGAGGAACCTTCTGGACAGACCTTATACTTTGTTATATATAGAGAAATATACCAAATATCTTCTGGAATTTTTTATCTTGTTTGTTGTCATAAGTCACTTACATAGTCTCTTCACTGGTATAAAAGAGCAGGTGCACATACTATGTGACAGCTACTATGAATGACTTGTTCAATAGGCATTCCAACCCACTATGAAACAAACAAAAATAATCAGAAAACTACATATCCCAGATGTGATTTATAGTCCTATGTTTCTAAATGTGGCTTATAGCTTTATAACAATATATAAATAACATCTAGAACTTAGGTATAGAGTTGCTTTTTATATTATGGTTCTAGATGTGTTTATACATAGTTTCAGGTATATATAATTATATATATATGTATGTAGCAGTAGATGTTATTCCTAGTCTTTTGGTAAAATGAACTAACACAAAATTTGATTTCAAACTAAGTCACATGGCTAGTTAGTCAGCGTATCAGAAGTCCATTTTATTGGTGCAGGTATTGGCCGGTGGACGTGGTACTGGAGCTGGTGGATGTAGAAACATCTTCCTGGTTTCACAGTAGTTTCTTGCTTTTACAGCCTCTAGATTTATAGTAGGGACTGTATATCCCTTGATGGCCCAATTCTACAGTATAGCTTCATGAATGATTCCTGAAAACTCATTCAAAGGTTGGATCTTCAGTGCTCCTAATGATACTGTGTAAAATTTAATGAGCTTAAGTAAATCCCTTATGATTACATTAAGTGAAGTAGAGTCTTTTCTCTGCAACTGAACACGGACTGATACAGGTAGGATATAAAGACAGGGTGGAGAAGAAAAACTCACTTTGTGTGCCCACCAAGTACCACTATTTGACTCTTCAACCTTGTAACTCCATTTGTAGACCCAAAATGTTGCCTGTGTGAACTCCATGGAACATTACTGTTATTTGTATCATCCCATAAATAATTACAAACACTGATTGTTACTTTCTTCTCTCTTTTTAGTCTCCTTTATTTATTCATTTTTAAATCCACCCAGAAACCAAGAGAAGTGAAGTTCTTTCACAGCTCAAGAAAAGTTCATGGAGAATATAAAATCCCAATTATTATACCGTGAGAAAGTATAATACAAAGAAACCCATTTTTTTAATATTTGAATGTTAAGTTGTATTGATATATGCTATCGTAGTGATAGTTATGCTTTAGTACAAATATTCTAGATTGATATTCTGTCTTCATAATTTTGAAAAAAAGGTAGTTATGGAATGATGAATTAGCATGTTTACCTACAAAATCTTCACCTTGCTTTTTATTAAAATGAGCATTCTAAATTTTCCAAATTAAATTTATTTTTATTTTAAAAATTTAATACAATCTCTCCTTTCTTCCTTCTATCATTATTTTCTCCTTCCTTCATACTCATTTTGCTCTCATTTTAGCTTTTAGATCTTTTCTTATCCTCTATCCCTCTTTTGCTCAGTTGTTTAATAAATAAATTAATTAATCCTATTACAGTTGTCCCAATTTCCACCTCCTCTTGATTTCCTCCAACCAGCCCACCCCCCACTTTCACAGTCAATTCTTGCACTGCTGTCCATTTCCATGGGTCATTCCTACATGTTCTTTGACTAATCTCTTCTCCTTCTTTCCACCACACCTCTCCCTTTCCTCTGGTAGCTGTCAGTCTGTTCCCTGTTTCCACATCTCTGGTTCTGTTTTGCTTGTTATTTTATTTTGCTCATTAGATTCCTCTTATAAGTGAGATCAGAACTGGAGTCTATTATGCTAAGTGAAATAAGCCAGTAGGTGAAGGACAAATACATATTTGTTGAGCACCCCGTTGCCTGCTGAGCACTGTACTAGGTTCTGGGAATCTAGTAACTATCTAGTAACTAAAGAAGTAATTCTATACTTTTCTGTAGCTCTCAGTGTAGAGTGTATGGGAGATTAAAAAAAAAGTATTTACAAAGACAAGTGTGAAATTGTGTGTTGTGATTATTTGTAATGAGCACTTTGAGAGAAAATAACTATGTTTTATAAAAAAGAATAGAAAGCTGAAGAGATATTTCTATTTTAGATTGATTGAGTCCATGGAGGAGCACAATCTGAGGAAGTGACACACGTGGGACTCAAGCATGAGAAAGAATTAGCCAGGTTAAAATGTGAGAAACAAGATTTTGGAATAACACTAAGAAGTCAGTGTGGCTGAAGAATAGCAAATGAAGGCAAGAATGACTTAAAGATGGTGTTAAAGAGGCAGGCAGAGGCAAGAACATGCATGAAGTTGTAGATCCAGGAAAAAAAAATTGGATTTTAGTATAAGTGTAAAAGGAAACCAATGTGGGTTTTTGAGGGTCTGTGAGACATCATATTGACCTGTTGAAAGATGACTCCAGCTAATGTGTAGAGAACGGACTAGATGATAGAAAAGTGGACTGAAGGAGGCCTGTTAGGTCCAGCTGCTCAAGTAAACCATGAGAATGAAGTGGAGTTGAAGACAGAGACAGAAATTTTCAGTGTCAGAATCAACAAGACTAGGAGATAGACTAAATGTAATGGGGTGAGTGTTATGGGTTGAATTGTGTGTCTCCCCCCCTTGCCCCAAAAAGGGTGTGGTGAAGTCCTAACTCCCAGTATCTCAGAATGTAACCTTATTTGGAAATAGATTCTTTGCAGATGTAATCTAGTTAACATGAGATCCAATATGGCTGGTGTCTTTGTATGAAGAAGGAAATTTGGTCAGAGACACAAACAAGGGAGCAGATCATGTGAAGATGGAAGCAGGGATTGAAATTATGCTGGCACAAGCCAGGGAGCACCGAGGATTGCTAGCGAACACCAGGAATGAGAGGAAACAAGGAAGGAGGCTCTCCTACATGTTTTAGATGGAACTAAGCCTGCTGATACTGTGATTTGAGACTTCCCATTATGAATCTGTCAGGGGTCTCTGGGTGGTGGCCATACCTGAATAAATTTCTACAAGTGCCTCAGTAAGTTGGTCTCATTCCAAAATTATTTCTTTAGGCATTCCTTACTTCTTTCCTTTAGTATTTATTATATCATTTATATTTATTTTTATTACATTTTTATTCAAATTACTTGCACATTGGTTAGCAATTTAATATTATGCTTATCCTATACTATCATCTATATTTTTTGTTTATGACATTATCTGAATTACTTTTCTCTTGTTAATATATATATTTTTATTTCTTCCACTTAAAACAATTTCAAATAATCTATACTGCCTATTTATACATTAACTAATTTCCTTGTTCTATGATAAATACTACAGTATTCACTCAATAAATTTATCTCAGCTAATTTGTTTTGTTATTTTTTCTACATCTATCATTTTATTTTTCACTCCTATAACACTCTGTCAATACATTTTAACTGTTAAAATAACATATTTCATGATAATCAGTTTTGCTACCTAAAAACAGCTATGGGATATTTATAAAGAAATCCCCTAAAGAACTCATGTGATTAAAAATCAGAACAGAGATGATGAATATGTTAATTAACTTGATTGTGGTAATCATTTCACAATGTGTACATATTTCAAAACATTACTTTGCACATTGTAAATATATACAACTTTTATTTGTCAATTATACCTCACATAAAGCTAGAAAAAAAAGAAATATTGGTTTGGTTGCTTTGAAATTTTACTAACTTGGCATTTGCAATCATCCTGAAATGCAGTTATGTTCTTCCTTTTAAACAGTAATACATTGCTTGTTTCAGAAAAATCTATCTCTTTTACCTATGAAATCCTTCTACAACTATGATACATTAAATGGGTACTCAGTCTCCCAAAAAGCATGAAACAGATTTTGTGCACTTTTCAATACACCCATTCAAAAGATTTAGTGCAATTTTTTGCATGTCACTTTATCATTTAATTAGAAATTTATGTCTCTAATATTCTATGTGATCAGGTGCTCATGTACATTCTATTAAAGACAGACAAACCATCAGCGAGTATCAGCATGAGCTCAACAGATGAAAATCCTGGTTTGCTACCTCTCTGAAGAACCCTTCTTGGGTCAAGGAGGAACAGTGAACTGAACTAACAAAATTATTTAAAACATTATTATGTTTCCTTTTAAAACAGTGGTTTTCATGTATTGAGTATTTGTGGGTTTTTTTTTGTGTGTGTGTGTGACTTCCATGTTAATACACTTGATTCATTATTGTGTTTGGCCTTTTGCCATGTTCATACTGATCTGTAGGACATTTTAAGATCTGTTCAGTTTAAAACGAGATCTCTGGACCTGTGCTGCTCTACTGATGGTTTATTTCTGGTCCACAAACAAGTATGTAGAGAAGCTGAAAGTGAATGAACTGAGTAATTTTATGGCTATTCTATCTTACTTAGAAAAATATATTTTATATGTCATTTTAATTTTATTTTCTTGGTAATTTATTTTTATTGTACTGTATTCTAAATTTTGGCTTTTTTTTTTCACTTGTAAGATTATTGCATTTTATCTTAATTTGCTTTAATAGGAAATATAACTTTATGCATGGATTAATTCTGTTAATTTTTACTTTTTGAGCCTTCGTTTGTGACTTGATATGTCATCTTTTTTTGGTAAATATTTTGTGCGTGTTTCAACTGAATGTGTATTACCTTTTGAATAAAATATTGTTCACTTTTTGTGTTATTCATTGTCTTATGATTGTAAAAATGTTTATTTTACCTTTTATTAGGTTCAAAAATTTTCACAATTGTTAAATCTTTTCTGTGGGTGGCTCATTTATTTTTCAACATTAAATATCCCACTTTGTATTTTCAAACGATGCTAACCTTAAGTTCTGATTTTCTAGTATAAATGATGCGATAACATTACTATCTAGGCTTACAAAGCAACCATCAGCCCAATAAATCAATTTTATGAGAGGCATTACCAGAGTAGTTCTCAGACCTCAGAAAACGTAAGTTTTGGTGACTGATCGTACATAAAAAGATGTAAGAAAGAGATAAAAATATGACAGTGTTGATTACCAGGGACAAAGAAGAGGGCTAATGAGCTTAGCTTTGTTGATATTAAGCTTTGGCAAAGATATTTCTAATAGGCCTTTGCAATGGAGTATTAGAGCTCAAGTTCACCCAGTGGGGGGCAGAGGGGAACTCAGGGAAAAAAAATACTCACACTACAATTTTTTATTTCTTCTTAAAAATTCACCAATCACCCCAAAATTAAATAATCCATATTTTTCTCCCACTTCTATTTCTCCAGCACTTATAAAAATGTCTGGGATATAGCAGGACTATGTTAACTTGAACCAGGAGAGAGACAGCTTTTTAATTTATACCTAGCCTTCCTTATTAGTACTGCTTGCTTGGAGCAACACAAGCAGGGAAGTCTACTAAAAGTTTTCGTGGGCTTTAGTAAAGCAGCCTTCACAGTTTTTAATGCAGCAAAGAGGTTTAAGAGAGAATATAGATGGAGGTAAAGCAGGAACAGAAACCAGATGGCTGTATGCATGAAACTGGAAAAAGAAAACATATGCTTTGGATATAAAGTCTTTCAAATAAATTTGTCAGCAAATAATTCTATCAGCAAGAGGAAGGTAGCTAGTGGAAGCTGCAGGTCTAGTGATGTTTGCAAGAAAAATAGTAAGTGGGAAAAATAGTGTTGAGCATACATGACAGAGTTAGATATCCAAAGCTTAGAGGCAAAACTGGAAGATGTGTAAATGGAAGAATGATTTAAATAGAGCAGAGAGAGAAGACCAGAAAGCCAAGGAGTAGATCTTGGGAATAAGGAAAACTTCATTCAAGGCAAGAGAGGAAAAGCACAGAGGAGTGTGAGGAGCCAAAATAACTTAAATATCCCCTGAGGTCAGAAATGTCTGGCATTCACTTCATCAGAAAAAAAAAAAAAAAAGATATGTGAGGTGGGCAGATGCACTTCCCAGGATCTGACAAAATTCTAATAGTCTCCCACTTTCCTTTCTTTATTCCTTTTCAACTTAGCATCCCCAGACACAGCCCTTACTCACTTATTCACTTACTTAGTGCCATGATAGTGTTTCTGCTCATCCAGATCTGAATTTCCTCTGCTCATGCGTCTGAGTCAACTTCCAGACGAGGACGGGACGAGCCCCTTAGCACTGACTGAGCTGTAGTGCAGTGTTTTGGGACTCTAGGCCGAGGTTAGGGAGGAGGCCAACTGGGGAGCTTGGAGCCAATCAAAGAAGAGGAACCGTGCAGGGGACATTTACAGTGGGCTCACAGACTGGCCAAGTCAGCCACTGTTCAGAAGAAGCCATGCAAAGAGAATTTTAAAAAGCCCGGAGAAGAGAGAGGGGATCTCTAAATGGGGGGAACTAAAGAAGGACTAGTTGTTTTGTAAGGGGCTCCTGGGGTCTGCAGCGTGGGCATGTAAGGAGTTGTGAAAAGCTTGGACTTGGATCAGTTTTGCTGCTGTGTTTCTTGCTCCAAAATTGTTCATTCCATCCTGCTCCTCCTCAATTATCTCGTTTTTGTATTGGGGAAACAAAGAAGGAAAAAAAAATTAATTTGACTAAAATTTATGATAAACTTAACCTCCCTATAGAGCAACTTGTACATTTAAGAGGGGTGTTATTTTTTTTTCAAACCTAAATGACTCTCTCATCAGTAGAATGTGTGGGAGGAAGAGAGCAAAACCCTGGCCTGAATCTTGGTCAATGAAACCAGTTAACTTGTGGCTTCATTTAACCATATGTGGATCAGAAATCTGTATTTTATTAGGCAAATCCTTTCTAAATTTGCATTTTCTTTATTTTCCTTTACTTTCTTCTTAGTTTTTAGTACAGTTATTTTTAAATTTTAGTTTTCCTTTGCTAAGCGTGGAGCTAGATGGGAAAGGAATTTTTTTCTATTTTTGGGTCTTTCATCAAGGAGACAATTTAGTGTCCCTGGAGGCAGAAGTGAAGACAAAAGAGAACCCAGAGGGAGGCAGAAACCCTGTGGAGAAAGAAATAATTTAGACAGCCATGCTTTTTGCCTATGATGATCTCTGTATTAATCTATTTGGGTGTCTTAGAAACAACAAAAAATTATTTCTCACAGTTCGGGAGGCTGAGAAGTCCAAGCTCAAGGCGCCTGGTGAGACGCATCAATTGCTGTCCTTCACCCTGTCCTCACATGATGGAAAGGGGCTAGGTGTCTCCCTGAGGTCTCTTTTTTAAGGACACAAATCTTTATAAAAGAGGGCCCTGCCCTCATGACCTAATCAGTTCCTCCAAATACCATTGATTTGAGGATTAAATGTCAACATATGAAGTTTATGGTGGACGTACTCAGTGGTAGCAGTCTTCCATAGAGATTTTTCCTTTTTCTTCACAAAGTTTTCCTGTATGCTTATTTCTAAAACCCCAATCTCTGTAATGCTATGTAAGAACCTGGCTGCATAGCCTTGCTAAAACAGAATCTTCAAGATTAGATTCAAAATCTGCATATTCATGTAGCTCTTCCCACGATGCTTAAACTGCCAGCAAGGCAGGCTCTCCATGATACAGTGAAGTAAAACTACTCTCATTGAGTCTTGCTTTTTGTTTTTTGAGTTGAAATAAATTCTATATAATGATTTAAGAGTTCGGTTATTTCAGGAGGGTTGGGAATTTCTCAAACAAAAAATATTTCTCCAACTGTTTTATCATTGACAGTAACATTTCCAAACAGTTGATTATATTCTTTTTTATTAACTTTTCTAATGTTATTATATATGAGAAAGAAAAGAAAACATACTAAGTTCAAACAACTTGTAATTTAATTGACTAGCTAGCTATCTGCCATAACATGTTAGACATAGGAAACAAAATTGAGTTATGACATCACTACACATAATGATTCTGACCTTCCCAGAAATATTGCAATATGCTGCCCCTGAGTAGCTTCCTAAAATAATTCTACCACCTATTTTTAATTTTTGGAGGTGTAGCCATTATATAGGGACTTACAGTGATCCTAAGTGTAGAATATGTGACAGGTATATACACCTGTGTTACCCACACCCCTTTTGAGTTAGAATATTTTCATCACCCCAGGAACTTTCTTCCTTTCCCTTCTCAGTCCATTAATCCCTCAGAGGCAACTGTTGTCTGATTTCTGTCATGAATCTATAAGTTATATCTGTTGTAGAAATTCATATAAATTGATTTTTTGGAATCATCCAAGTTTTTGTGTGTATCAGTTCTTTCTTTTTATTATTGAGTAGTAATCCATTGTATGAGTACACTATTCTTTGTTTATCATTTTACTGTTGATTTATAGCTGTATTGTTTCCAGCTTTGAGCTATTATCAATAAAGTTTCTATGAATATTCTTCTAGAAATCTTTTGCTTGTCATATTTTTATTTACTTAGACAAATAAGAGAGTGGAATTGCTAAATTAAAGGGTCGATATGTGTCTAACTTTATAAGAAATATAATATTGCCGCTTCTCACCAACAATATATGAGAATTTTGGTTGTTCCAAAAAGCCAATATTTTTATTGTAACCATTCTAGTTTGTGAAAGTGATATGTCATTGTAGCTTGAATTTGCATTTTCTTGTTGACTAATGATGGAGAGCGCTTTTTGTTAACATACTTATTTGCCTTTTGTAGATTATCCTTATCTTCCTTTGTGAAGTGTTTATTCAAATCTTATGACCATTTAAAAAAGTTTATTCTTTTACTGTTCTTACTGAATTGTAAGAGGTCTTTGTATATCCTATATATAATTCTTGTGCCAGATACAAGTATTCTGCATATTTTCCCCAGTATGTGACTTGCTTTTTTCACCTTTTTAACAGGTGTTTTGAGATGACCAACTGTTTTAATTTTGATGGAGTCCAATTTACCTGTAGTACAAAAGCATGTTTTATGTTTAACCATGTATTAATCATTTCTACATTCATTCTTTCAAATAAATTTGAGTTTCTATATGCTATATGTTCCTTCAAAAGAATGTCCTTTAACATTGATTAAATTTTAAGTCTATGGGTGGCAAATTCTCTCAACATTTGTTTAACAAATGTTTTTATTTCCTTTTTACTTTTGAAGGATTTTTGTGCAATGTTTTGAATTCTAGATTGACTTTTTTTTGGCATTTAAAAATGTTGTTCTACTGTCTTTTGGAAGGTATAGTGTCCTATTTAAAAAGTGAGTGGTTTCTATTATATTTTTCCTGTATATAATGTGTCCTTTTTGTTTGGTTGCTTTTAGAATTTTCTATTTGATAATGAAGTGCCTAAGTGCGCTTTTCTTTGTGTTTCTCTCCACAGTGGTCCATGGATGTTGTTGGATATGTGAGCTGATATTTTTTAAAACATTTTTACACGTATTCATCTGTGCTTGATGTTGACCTATAAATATATCACCGAGGCCTTTTTTTTTTTTAAGTTTGTGTTTTAATTTGCATAGTTTTAAAAACCCATCTTCAATTCACTGATATTTTTTTCAGCAAAGCTGCCCAATTAGTGATTCTTTTTTCATGTGAGATGTTGTATTTTTAGAACATCTTTTTTCTGTAGTTGTCATTTATCTACTAAGATTTTTTTTACATCATTTTATTTGTTATATCCATTTTGTCCTTTCATATATGCATAACCCATAGAAACAGGCAACACTGTGGTGGTGGCCAGAGCGAAGGGAGGTGGGGGGCTGGGTGGAGGTGGGAAAAGGCAGGGGCAAAATGGAGACATCTGTAATAGTGACAGCAATAAAAATAAAGTTAAAAAATCTCGACTATATTTATTATTGCTGTGTCTAAGCCTTGTCTCACAATTCTACTATCTGGGACATCTCTGTCATCGTGTTTATTGACTGTCTATTCTTTATTTCTCTCTGTTCATTCATACGGCTAGAATTTTTGTTTGTATACTGAAAGTAGATGTTACATTGCTGAAATGGAAACTATGTAGTCTCTTTCAAACAGCATTAAGTTTTGTTCTCAAGTGATAACTTGACCCACAGATCAGCTTGATCCTGTCAAGGCTTGGGAATATCTACAATAGCCTTCTTTCTAAAAGTTGGTCTTTCTGAAGTTCTAAATGGAAGTCCCTGGTTTTTCTGTGAGGTTTATCTACTCTGACTGGTTAGAACTCTAGTACTGTCAGCATTGAGAAACCTCTAGAATGTTCATTCAGCTTCCGTTCAGATCTCTTTCAGAACCCTGCTGCCACACTTTGTGCAAACCCATCCTAGTGTTTCGTAAGGGAATCAAGAGAGACCCCATGTTGATTTCTAGATTTCCTTCTCTGTGTCCGTCTCTCCTTTTCAATATGCTGGCTCATAAATTTCAACCATCTCAGCAGCTCCAAATCCTGCTCATCTCCGTTTGTTTGCCCGGCAGTGCTATTGCTCTGCGTTTGTCTCTGCTTCTCTTTGGCTCAGTTTGGAAAGCGTCCCCAATAGAAAGCTGATGTAAATATAGAGTCCACATAGCATGTGTTTCCTTTTTAAGGAGCACAGCTCTGCACTCTCTGTTCACGACAACGCCATTTTATAGCTGTTTAAGGTGGGAAAGTCAATCAATACCTATTATTCAGTATTCACTGTCATCACAATCTCTCTTTTCTCTGTAAAAGCAAATAATTACCTTTGCAGTGTGGCTTATTCCTTTCAAAGTATGTTCATACATTATTTCATATTATTCTCAAAATGTTATCAGATGAATTAGCACTCATGATGGTAACCAGGGAAGAAGGGAATTTAAATTCCATATTTCTTTTTTTAAAAAGTATATTGTATTGATTATGTTGTTACAGTAGTCCCAATTTATTTTCTCTTTGCTCTCCTCTTCCCAGTACCCACCTTCCGTCCAGCAATCCCACCCCCCTTAGTTCATGTCCATGGGTTGTGCATATAAGTTCTTTGGCTTCACCCTTTCCTATATTATTCTTAACACATTGCGTACCAGGGAATTTAAATGCCTTTTAGAAATGATGAGAATTCTTGCCACCTGTACTCAATGTATTAACTTCCTTCTGTCTATTTTGTACTAACCAATTATGCTTCTTAGTCTCTGCACCATTTCCTCATTTCTCGCCTTTCCCCTTTCAGCTGATAACCCTGCAAATGATCCCCACTCCTGTGATTCTGTCCCTGTTCTGGTTGTTTGCTTAGTTTCTTTTTGTTTTTATTTTTTAGATTCAGTTGTTGATAGTTGTGAGTTTGTTGTCATTTTAATGTTCATAGTGTTGATCTTTTTCTTAAATAAGTCCCTTTTACGTTTTTATAGTTACAATTTATCAGAAATCTAGAGATGTTTAATAATTGGTAATGATGAACTCCTTTAGCTTTACTTTGTCTGGGAAACACTTTATCTACCCTTCCATTCTAAATTATAGCTTTGCTGGATAGAATAGTCTTAGTTGTAGGTCCTTGCTTTTCATCATATTGAATACTTGTTGCCAGTCCCTTCTTGCCTGCAAAGTTTCCTTTGAGAAATCAGCTGATAGTCTTATAGGCAACCCTTTGTAGGTAACTCTCTGCTTTACTCTTGCTGCTTTTAAGATTCTCTCTTTATCTTGAACCTTTGGCATTTTAATGATGATGTGTCTTGGTGTAGTCCTTTTTGGGTCTAGCTTCTTTGGGACTCTCCGTGCTTCCTGGACTTGTATGTCTATTTCCTTTACCAAATTTGGGAAGTTTTTCTTTATTATTTTTTCACATAAACTTTCAATTTCTTGCTCTTCCTCTTCTCCTTCTGGCACCCCTATGATTCAAATGTTGGCCTGTTTAAAGTTGTCCCAGAGGTTCCTAAGTCTATCCTCACTTTTTTTCAATTCTTGTTTCCTCATTTTGTACTGGTTGACTGTTTTTCTCCTTCCTTATATTCTAAATCACTGATTTGAACCCCGGTTTCCTTCTCTTCACCATTGGTTTTGTGTGGATTTTCCTTTGTTTTCATTTAGCATAGCCTTTACTTCTTCCCTTATGCATTTGCCATACTTAAGCATATCTGTCAAGTCTGTGAGCATCTTTATCACCAGTGTTTTGAACTCTACATCTCTTAGGTTTGCTATCTCCTTGTCTGTTAGGTTGGCTATCTCCTCGTTTGTTAGGTTGGATATCTTCTCATCCTTAGTTCTCCCACTGGAACTTTGACCTGTTCCCTCTTTGGGGCCACACTTCATTGTTTCCTTATCTTGACAGGCTCTTGTGTTTTTTGTTTTTTTTTTTGCCTCTGTGTCTTAGGTAGAGCTATCATACCTGTCTGGATGGGTATTTTTTCTTTATATCTTTGTTTGCTGGACTCATGCAGCTTGATTTTCTGGAACTTGTGGTTGCCTCTAGTTTTCAGGTAGTTGTATTTCTTCTTAGTTGTGGAAGAAGATGCAGCATATCTGTCTAGGCCTCCATCTTGGCTGGAAGTCCTCCTAAATTCCATATTTCTGATAAGTATTTAGCCTCAAGGAAGGTAAGTGATTTTAGCCTAAGCCATTTAAATTGGTATCCAGTTTTGTAATTTTTGTTGTATTACTTTGCCCACTGTGCAATGCTGTCTCAAGTGTAAACAAAATCATTGATTCTTAGAGCATATATTTTTAAATTTTTTGTTTTGACTTGTTTGAACATATTCTTTTTTTTTATAGTTACAATTTGTCAAAAATCTAGAGATGTTTAATAATTTTTTTCTACAGAATGTTCCTATTCTGGTTTTGCTTTTTTCACAAAGTCTGATAAGTTCAATATTATTTATAACTGACCTTTTTAGTAAATTATGACCATTAATTTTATTTTAATTAACTTTTTGATGTGGATGTTACAAATACCAAAATCATTTAAGATTTTTTATTTTGGTTATAATGTCGAGAGGTAGACATTTTACTCACCCTGTTCTTATTGTAAACTTACCACAGTTGTAACTTAGTATTAATATGGTTATCTCTACCAGAGTCCCAGCACCACCTTTGATTCCAAACATTCTAAGACAAGTAAAGAGTTTATGTCATGTTTAACTAATAGTACTTACTGTAACATCTGGTTTACCAAAGATACTTATTAAATGTTTATTAAAAAAGTAACCCATGAATACTGATTATTTCATATCTGGAATGAAATCAATTCTAAGGATCACAGGTTAAGCATGTCATGACAAACTGGATAAAATAAAGGGAAGAGTATCATTGATCGTGAAGGGTATAGAAAACTGGTTGAAATTAGAGACATTAAACTGAAAAAAAGACCCCTAATAGGGCATATAATGACTACTTTAAAATATTTGCAGTTATCTTGTGTAGGTTGAATGGTAGACTTTCTCTGTGATGCTTCATAGAAAAGTACTATCCATATGGGTGATGTTTCAGAGATGCAAATTTTTAGCTCACAATAAGTAGGAATTCTCCAGATACAGCTATACAATTGGACGCAAGGGACTTAAGGCTATAGAGCAATTCATGCCTTTTTGTTGTTGTTGTTCTAGAGATTGAATTTGCCTGTTGAGGCATAAAATCCATCTTTGCATATTCTTGGAAAACAGATCATGTGAACTTTATATTTAATCTTTAATTAAATTTATAAAACTGTGATTTCACCATTTAACAAATGTCTACTGCACTCCCAGTGAATGCAAACCGCCCCCCAACCTCAGGAAATTATTTTATACTGTAGAGAGGGCTTATTTTCAAACTCTCACTTCAAAAGAGATTCAGAAATTCTTTCTCCACCCCATTATTTAGAATCATGTCTTTTTTTTTGAGAAATGTTACTACTAGAAGTGTTTGATGCATGCACAACACACACACACACACACACACACACACACACACACACACAGAATTCAAGAATAATTGTTGACCTGGAATGTTCTTAGCAGAAAATGAAAGTAATCATATTTTCAAAGGATTGTCAAGATTCCAGAAAATAAATTATAAGGACAATAGATAATTAAAAAGAGACCAGGAGAAACACTAAACGGTTAGGTAAGGAAAGATTGCTCCTTGTGACTCAAGCTAAGAACAATCAACAAAGCATGTTTAGGATAAGATTTCAAAACAGAAACTTCCTCAAAGTTCTCCATCCTCTAAATTGGTATACAAACAATTTATGGGGGAACCAAATTACCCCTTCAGGTGCCATTAACAAATATGCAGCATAATTTAATCCAAATTACTTATAAGGTTGAAAATGGCAACACTAAGAAATTTGAACTTTCTCAGCCTCACCAGCTGTTGAGTACATATGAGGTCATACATTTGTCTAGGTTATTACCTTCTTCTACTAATAATGCATGTATGATTCTTGCAAAGACTCTGGACTCATTTGTCAATCTTTAAGGATCTGTCAGTTGTTCAAAAACACACATGTACCTGGACATTGTCAAAAACTGTCACATAATTGTTCTTTGCTGCTATGGTCGCTGCCCAAAGCTAGTGGTCTGAAGATCTGAAATACTGTGCCACTTGAATAAGGTTTTATAACTAGGTCAAGCTCATGGTCCATAATTCCTGTCACCCCAAGAACAGATTTTTCCTAGGAGGATGATTATCATTTTTGTCCCATTTATAATCCCCTAAATGCTCAGTTATATCTGAAGATCCAGAGTAAACACAATGTAGATATACATTCTAAGGCAGGATACAGAATTTGTAATGCCTTTGGAGGAATCTCTGATGCTTGGAAATCATTACTAGAGTACTTGACTTTTCTGGTACACATTTTGGAAATAATTTGTAAAGCACATGTGAACCTTAGAAAAAGAGAAATTTCATCTTATGGAAAAAAAATCAAGGAACTGTTATTGACACGTGGAAGTAACCATAAGCTGAGCTTACACTTTTCTTCTTTCCAGACTATCTGCCTTGTTTTCTCTTTACTTTCTAAAGTTAGTACTGATTGAGTGAAGGAGTCATCTTCTACCTTTGTGACTCTTGTATTATGTTCACTCTTGGGAAGATAATGTTGAAATCATGCTTCTCTGTCATGTGTGTGAATCATGGCATTAAGTAGTAATCTGATCTTTGGTTAAGTGATTTTTTCCTACTGTAAAATCTAAACACACTGCACCTTGATCACATCTTTTAAAAAATAAGTAAAATTTGTGTTCATACCTGGGAAATTTTGTGAGTGTAATTATAGTTTGGATTTATCCAATGCATTCTCTCTCTCTCTCACTGGTTTCTTCTTTCTGATACTCTGATATTTATATATGATCATTATTTTTCAGATATCCATTTATTTGCCTTTTGGACACAAACACATAAAGAGATTATAGGATAGGCACACAGAAAACATATGACCTCATAAAATTTACAAATGTAAGTATCAGAGAAGAAATGAATGCAGATAATATCATATTTTTGCTTCCTTCAGAGACATAATGTGTAGGGCACACTGCTTTCTGATACATTGATAATCTCCATGTCTTATGCTATGAAGTATGACCAATAACCATGTATAATGGACTGAATGTTTGTGCCCCTCCTCCCTGCCAGTTTATATGTTGAAAACTAATCCCCAATGTAATAGCATTAGGAGAAGGATATTTGGATAGGTGAATAGGCCATGTGCTTAGAACCCTCATGAGCAGTATTATTGGCCTTCATAAAAGAGACCTCCAAGGGCAGTCTAGCTTCCTTTCTACCATGTAGACACAATAAGAAGGTGGCTGTCTATGAACCAGGAATGGAGTCCTTATCAGACATCAAATCTGCCAATGTCTTGATCTTGAACTTCCCGGCCTTCAGAATGGTGAGAGATAAATACTTGCTGTTTAAGCCACCCAGGCTATAGTATTTTTGTTATAACAGCCTGAAGAAAGACCAAGTCTCTCTAAAACTCTTGCTGCAGAGACTCAGTTCTTGCTCCTGAATAAAACTTGTTCATGATGACTAATTTTTTTGCAGTCTTCTCTCCTCACTTTCTTTTTTTGTGACTCTACCACCCAGTGTGAACTTGATATCCTTTAAACCTGCACCTCCTATTTTGCCTTTTTTTCCTCCCCAATACTTGCCACAGAATTAAACTAACCACATTTGCTCTAATGTAAGGGGCTGCTCTGGAAAGAGTCATAAAGAGCATGTCCCCTGTCATAGTTTTTAGGACCATTTACAAATTCTTAGTTCATCTCTTCTTTCTTGTCAACAGGAAAGCTGAGTTTCCCTACACTTTTGAAAATTAGTGGTGGCCATATTGTTTTATTTTGCTTAATAATATATGAGTGGATATAATGTATGTCATTTCTAGGCAGGAATTTAAAGAAGCTATATATATAAGAGTCGTCTCTTACCCACATAAGATCATATGTTGAGATGAAGGCTATGATGAGCAGAGTCCCCATGCTAACCTGCAAAGTATGGACTAGGTGAGTGAAAAATAAACTTTTGTTATGAAAAGCTACTGAAATTTGGGTATGCTTGTTAGTGCACACTCTAGCTTATCCTGGTTAGTTTACTCATTAATGCAAATTAAAAAGCTAGTTACCTGGAATATTATCCCATTTAATTTACAATCACTTATTGAAATCTTCTGTTCCTAACAAAAAGCAGTAGGTGTTTATTTGAAATGCAGATATAGAAATTAGCAAAACTTAGTCATTACTCTCTCAGAATGTATTCCCATGAGAGTTTTATCCTTAACAGCTGGGTATAGGTCATGTTACGCAGGTCAGTTATTTTATGTCTGATGAAGAAAGAAGTATAAGAATTATCAAGAGGTAAAATATTTGCTTTTTGTGTGTATGTGGTGTGTGTTGGGGAAGGAGGTGTTTTTCTATAAACAAACTCCTTAAGGACAAAGTATAGGAAATACAAATGGAAGTGGTCCAATATGTAAGGCATTTAAACCAAAGAAACAAGGCAGAAATTGGTAGAAGATATTACCAAAAGTTAGATACTTACTTAAGAAAAATAATGTCAATAGAGAACCCACAGGGGAAGAGAAAGACTGAGGATACATACATGAGAAAGACTGAGGATACATACATGAGCTTCTCACTTGCTTCGACCCACCATATTGGGGTTCAGTGCCAATGTAAGCACTGGATGGGAACCAGAGATCAGAAAGGAGGACAACCTAAAATATCTGCCATAAAAATGTGGCAGAAATGCTCCAGCTGAAAAGAGATCACAGACCTTTGTGGAGAGCGAATCCAACCAAATTCCTACAGTATATGATACTAATATGTAAAAACCAAAGGTACTATCTGGTACTGTCATTTCCTTGTTATGCATACTGGAGCTTGGTACCCAGATTCTTTGTGCTTTAGTTCCTTAATTTATACAATAAAAATAATTTAATTCTGTGTCTTCCTCATAGTTATAATATGAGCATTAAATGAGTTGATGTTTATAAAGTTTATGTCATAGTATCTGGCAGATAATACACGCTTAGCAAAAATAAACTATCATTTTTATTATGCTACCATTATGTAATTATTTTTTCCCTGAAGTTTCAAGCAGTGACTGTATTGGTTCACAAAATTTGGGTGAGTCCATTAAAAATAAACATGTAAAATAATATTGAAGCCTATCTGATTTGGTCGAATTAACATGCAATGTAAAGTATACTAATTAAAAAAAATCATTTTTTCTTTATTTGTTTTGGTATCTAGTTTCATTACTTGAGTTATAGGAAAGTATATATTTGGCTTTCAAAAGAGTACTTTATCAATTCTCTCTAAAGGGAAAACAAAAGCTTTGGGTGAAGCCCGAACAGTTGCTTTTGAAAAATTTTTATTCCTCATTAATTTATTATGCTTCTAAAAAATCATTCAGTGCAATTTGGTTAAAATTCTTTCTTCTACTTTTCACTTGCTTCCAAAAATGCATCTGCTATTAAACTCATTTTGTAAATGTGATTCATTGATGTGAGTTTTCTTCACATTTTTATGATGCTGAAACCAGCAAATGCTGAGAAGGTTGAAACAGTTGGGGTTTTATGTGACGTTTATGACAGATATTTTTAAGGTTTCTTTTCTGATTTATGATTTGAGCAGTAGTACTTTTCCTCCCATAATGTATAAAATAACTTTTCTTTAATGTTCAGAAGAAGAAACAGTGATTAGAAAGAGTAAGTATACATCCTGAAGACATAAGAGAAAAGAGATGAGCAAGCCAAGGCTATTTCAGAGCTCGTGGATGTTTCTGTTAATGATTATTTGGGTAATAAATACTTTATCTTCTCTTATAACAATGCCAGTTCTACTTCTGAGTCAGACATTCTCATAGACAATGAAAAAGTATTTGTAAATATTCTTTGTTACCTTACAGATTGTGAAAAAGAAAATGATATCTAAATCTTTGCATATATTTAGTTTTAAGTCATATTATGGAAGACTAATATTTGGAGGAAGAAGGGATTCTTATAAAAGGAGGCAGATGGGTAGACAGTTATTGGGAATGAGTAGGGTCTAACAATAAGAAAAACACTAATGTTTTGCTGTGACACTCATATTTTCAAAAGTGTGTTATCTCTATGCTTATTCTTTCTTCTCTTTCTATTAGGCATACATTTTTGTTTATGTGCTATTTAAAACACTCATTTATTTACATAATTCCTCATCCCCTACTCCAATTTTTATTTTCAATCCACTCAGATGTGTTGCACGCCTGTGAATTATAGCCCAAGTGTGACAGACGATGACTATTTGGAGGATGCCAAGTAGCAGTTGCCCTAGCAACAATAACCAGGGGATGCTTCTCAGAACTTCTACCTCATCTTTTCCCCATCATTTTCTCTGTTTTGAGAGTTAGATAACATGGTTATCAGAATTAGTCAAAGTGGTTTCCCCTCCTTGCCCATAATGAAAGAGAAAACTTAGAAATGTCTGCCTTTTCCTTACTACAAGGAAAAATTCAGCATATCTGTGCAGTTAAGATGGAAAGGAGGGGCACTCTTGGAAAAGAGCTGTGTGCTCCCACACTAATGAATGCTCGATAGTGGGAGAGTTAATTGTCAGAACTGCTACTGCAAATCACTTGTAATGAATGAAAAAAAAATCACTGTTGAATTTCCACACGTGGGCTAAAAGAACAATATGTAAATTGGATTTTAAGATGCTGTGCTCTATGAGTGGAAATTTCTGGTCTGTTCTGAATCTGATATGGCAGATTTAACTTTATATTCTTAAATGAAAAAAAAATAGGAGTGTGATCTAGACAGCAAGATGAAAAACTTCTTTTAATTACCTGTGACTTTATTGAGATGTACTTACCCATCCCAAAATAAATGTTCAGATTAAACCACAGAATGAAATTTCTATTTGCTAAGAAAAGCATTTGTGTCCTTGGTTATCATTCTTGTCTCTTCTATTACTGTACAAGCTCCTTGAAGGTCACTACTTGGCTTTCTTGTGCTCACTCACTCACCGTCTCGGAGCACAGCACCTGCCCAAGTAAGCGTGCAGGGAGTACCTACTGTACAAACGACTTAGTAACGTGAGTCTTTCTGGAGATCTCTAATGTGCTGTCCAGAACTCTGTCTTTGAGTCTGTGCCCTATTACCTCTGAACCTCCTAAAACAATTGGTTGTCCTTTAGAATTTTTTGAAGGCTTGCTCAGATATCTGAAATGAAATTGAGAAGCACAGTACTTAAATTAATATTTTGGAATAAGTCTTCTTATGGCTTCTCCAAAATATCTAAGTTGCAATCACAGTTTAATTTCCCGTAAGGGAGAGGATTCTCTAATGAGAATTCTGGTTTCACCTATTTTTTTTTTTTCAGTACTATCATGAAAAGGAAAATGAAGATAAATCTAAGAAATAAAGAAAGAATAAGTATGTTTATTTACATAACTTAATATCACATATTGGGAAGGTACACAAAATTTGCTACACTAAACTTTGTTATTGCATGAAATGTAGAGTTTTCAGAAATTTAATTCTTTAAAAAATTATCAATTACAAATTGGGCTTCAAGTATAAAATGGACAATAATTTAACACTTCTTCTTTCCACAGGAAGTATCATACCTGTACTATATAATTCTTTTAGCAGTTATGAATATATAGCAATTGTTGAAATTTAAGGTAAACTTTTAGTGTATTAGAATGACTAATATAAAAAAATGAATAAGCATTACTGTATTTTTAAGCAGAATTCAACAAAGCATATGGGTATTTTTCTTCTTTGAATATTAATGACTCTAGTGTAAAGACCAAGTGATTTCGTGATCTTCCTAGTCTTGCTAATCATGTTAGATTAATAGAAGCCCAGAAATAAGTCATTGTTTTCTTCTGCAGTGCATCAGATTTACAAATCTTAATAAGACCCAAAGCTTACTCTGTAAGAAGTGTTTGAGATGAGAGGCTTTAAAAGGCTTTGTCATTTATATCTGAGTCTGGCTTTATTCTGAGCAGGGCTTCACCTCTAAGGTGTTCCCATGTTAACTGATTTTGGGATTTGCAATGATGAAACCAGAGAAAGAAGGTTGGAGTTATAGGTAGTTGGGAGAGAAAGGTCTCTGATTGCTGGGGGTAGATAGAGGAGCAGGCATAGATGATACACTCCAGGACACATGCTACTTCATAACCAATGTTAACTTTCTTTTTTCTGCATTGTAATTCTTCGATGCAGTCCTAAAAGCTTCAGTTGAATTTGTTCAACCAATAAATCTCAGGTACACTGCTGTAGGAAAGCCAAAGTGTAGGTATATATCCATGTCTTACAGTGAAATTGACTAGACAGAACAGGATCAGCAAATGTAGGCAATGATAAATGGATGGAAGCAAAGCAGAAGAATTCCAGCTCTACTGTCAAAGTCGAGAGGTGACAAGTGACAATCTAAATATTTTAGTGAAGCCCAAATTATGGGGACTTTATAAACAGAAGAGATGGAGTCTGGACTTCCTGTATTCATGAGGATGAGACTTGGATTATAGTTAAATGGCAACAGGAAATGGGGGGGCATTCAAATATGGGCTAAAGAAATTGCTTATGGATATGTTACAAATCCTCAGTGTAGTTCAAGAGTGTTTCTTGTCTCCTATTTTATTGCTTATGTTATGCACTTTCAAAAAGTTATGGCTCTACATTCATGTGCATTAGAATCAGTTTTTACATTTATTTTTTATTGTATTTTTTATTACCATTTGTTCCCTTTATACCCGTGCCTGCCACCCATCCTCCTGCAATCACCATACTGTTCTCCATGTCCCTGTGTCCTTGTTCCTTTATGTTCAATCCCTCCACTCCCCCAATCCCACCCCCAGAGCTGTCATCTGCTCTTTATTTATGGGTCTGTCTTTGTCTCACTAGTTAGTTAAGTTTGTTCATTAGATTCCACATATGAGTGAAATTCTATGGTATCTGTCTTTCTTTGACTGGCTTATTTCACTTAGCATAATGTTCACCAGGTTCATCCATGCTGTGTTAAAGGGTAAAATTTTCTTCTTTTTTATGACTGAGTAGAATGTCATTGTGTAAATGTCCCACAGTTGTTTTATCCACTCATCTACTGAAGACACTTGGGCTGCTTCCATATCTTGATGGTTGTAAATAATGCTGAAATGAACACAGGGGTGCTTATGTTCTTTTGAATTAGTGTTTCAGGTTTCTTAAGATAAATTCCCAGAAGCGGAATGCTGGGTCATAAGGTGGTTCCATTTTTAATTTTTTGAGGTATCTTCATACTGTTTTCCGCAGTGGCTGTACCAGTCTGCATTCCCACCAACAGTGCACTAGGGTTCCCTTTTCTCCACATCCTCACCAGCCCTTGTTGTTAGTAGATTTATTGATGATGGCCATCCTGACAAATGTGAGGTGGTATCTCATTGTGGTTTTAATTTACATTTCTCTGATGGTTAGTGACATCAAGCATCTTTTTCTATGTCTATTCACCATCTATATATTGTTTTTGGAGAATTGTCTATTCAGGACCTTTGTCCATTTAAAAAAGATTGGATTACTTGTGTTTTTTTGGTGTTGAAATTTGTAAGTTTTTAATAAAATTTAGATATTGACCTTTTATCAGTTGTACTGAGAATATGCTCTACTCAGCAGGTCATCTTTTTATTTTGTTGATGGTTTCCTTTGCTGAACAAAAATATTTTAGTTTGATGTAGTCCTATTTGTTTCTTTTCCTTTTTATCCTTAACCAGATTATAAAGTCCTTGAAACCATAAGGCCTAATTCTTATACATCATGCTTACATGTCATAATCTCTACCATGTACTGAGCCAATGTGAGGGTGCTCAGCATATATTTATTAGATAGTCACTTTATTGTACAATACTTTTTAGGACTCTACATCCCATAGTCTCAAATGATTGTAACAACATTAATGTGGACTTTTCACTTATAATATAATACATTTGCTTTTTTCTTTTCATTACCATCTTCAAGTAACTTTGAATGTCCCTCAGCAGAACCTGATTTTCAAGGTTTCTTGTAAAGAAAATAAAAATAACTGAAGTAAATCCATCTCTTATGTTAAAACAAGATCAACAATTAATTCACATCTCAAATAATGCTCATGATACGGCATAAGTCATGAAGGCTTAAAACCACATGTCATGTGGTTGGCCAGCTATTTGTACAAACATGAAGTACAAACAGAGTTTGAAGCTCTGAACAGACCTGTGACCGGTTGACACCTCTAAGAAAATGTCCCTCCTCCTAAGAATCTTGTTCTCAATGTTTTATAAACCTAATTTCTATAACCATTCTCAAAGATATATACATGTGACTTGTTCTTATGCCCGTGAAAGCCTGAAGATTGTCAAGGGTCAGGAACAGCAGTGAATAAATAACACACATCTCACCTCTTCTAGGGGTTAGGAAGGACTGAGGAGGGAGGAGACGAAAAGAAAGCAATTGGTGGCTCAATCCCACATGCACGCAATCCTCTCACTGAGAGAAGTACTGAGTTTGATCAGAAATCCTGCCTATTCCAGCCCATGAGTTAAGAGACCAGGTCATCCCAAGGATAGATATGCTATTTGTTTTTCCAGTCATTTCCCAGAACAATACAACTGGTACTTTCAATCAGGCTGGACATTTTTAGTGACTACATCACGTATTTGAATAGCGAGTTCCAGGACTGGTAACTGAGAAAGGGTCTTCTCCATAAAACGTGAACAATGGAGGGGCTAGGGTGAAGATTAGGGCTTGTTGTTCCCTCTGCTGCTGCTGCTGCTTATGCACAGCACGTTCCTAGAGACTGTGCAGCTGACGTGAAGCAGACTTTTAGTTTTTGTTCAGGTCTGGTTTTGATCTGCAGTGTTCAGGGATGAGCAATTCCTTTCACGTTATTTGCAAACCTTGTCAAAGCCTGATTGCAGCATGACATTGATGACAGACTGATTATTACTTGTCTCAAAAAGCAGTGTAAGAACATATTGGCTTTCATGCAAACATCCAGCTTGTCATTAGCGTACAGTGCAAATGGCAGCGGTTTTATACCGGAATCCTGCAAGCATAGGCAACAGGAGGCATCTCTCTTTCTATTCATCCTGGAAAGATTTCAGTAAAATTTTAGGGACAGTGTCTGTTTTAAGTGAAATTCCTACAGCACTGAGACAGTCTAATTTTGGAATTTCATTGGTTATCTTGAGATGTATTTATTCCAGTAGACTAGACAGAAAAAATAAAGAAGGAATATAAAATAACATTAAAATACATACAACTTTTTCCCCCCAGTAAAGCAGAGCTACCAAAGCTTAGAAGTGAGTTCATTTGCAAAGTTCTGCTTACTTGGAAGCCCTAAGTAATAAGTTTTGATAATTTCTCAAAAGCTCGAGCCAGACCCACTCAAATGAATAAATTTAGCTACTTGTGATGTGAATTAGACCTTACAGTAGGTATTTATTTTTTTTCAAACCACAGGAACTCAATTGTGTTAAAGAAGCATATGCATTCTGAAATCCTTTCTAGGAAAAGCAAAGTCTATGATTTCAAATTTATGTAAGAGTCATCACGCATGCCTAAACATCTATTTGATACTTAGAAAAAGTTCCTGGCTGGAAACTAGTGGTTTCTTCAAAGAGGATATTACACTATCTCCCCACACGCATGCCTTTTGCTATTTCTTTCTTCTCTTGGTGGAAAAGTAGGGTTCATCTCCTTAGGCCTGAACTACTCATTCACACAAGGAATAATTTCTGAAAAAATAAATATTTTATTTTTCCTGAAAAATATAAATATTAACTCTACAAAAAGATGACTTGTTTTAAGTTAATTTTAACTTTTAATTGAATAAGTAATACATGTGCATGGAAACATTTAAATCAAATGTGTTAATGGATATTTAATGAAGATCTTCCTTCTCAATACCTGTCCTAAGAGGCAATCACTTACATGCATATATATGTTTGTTGTCTCCCAATTTTTACATAAACCGAAGTGGGATCTAGCATAGTAAAGTTTTAACTGCTTTTTTTTTTTTTTTTGTCTTAACAATATTGGAAAGCTAGGAGATAGAACTTCAGGCAGTCCTGAACTTATATCATATTTGAGGTGGTGAAATCCCAGAGATGACTGAAATTGACATTTTATTTATGTAACTGTGATATGTTTTCTCATGAATATGCTTGAACTGATCTATGTTAGCTCACGAATTGCCAAAAGAGGTAGAGGTAATTATTTCAAGACTAAGATACACTAGCACTCTGACATATTTATATA
Source organism: Furipterus horrens (assembly GCF_987537825.1). Classification (NCBI taxonomy): domain Eukaryota; kingdom Metazoa; phylum Chordata; class Mammalia; order Chiroptera; family Furipteridae; genus Furipterus; species Furipterus horrens. Next base: position 19,270,436 of record NW_028327171.1, read on the forward strand.
ATGAAATATTTAGCAACAATGAATAATAAAAATTGCTTACAGTAAACAGACAATGTAGAAGAAAAATTGCTTGAAAAAAGTAAAAAAACCCGCAGGAAGATTTAGAAATTTTGGAATTTGAAGTTTTCATTTACATAGTAAGTAGCAAATAAATATTTTGTAATATTGATAAATCAATAAATAGAGGTGAGGCATAAATACTAAAAAGATGAAAACCAACTGATTAAGTAGAAAATTTCAAGTAATATGTATGTATTGCTTCACAATGACTGCTAAATTATAAAATTTATTTCATATTTGATATTACTAAATATGAATTAAAAGCTACAGGACTCCCATTCTGCTAATGTCAATGTATATACAACAGAACAGCCATTAGAAATCTGGCAGAAGCTTACCTCTGTCCAAGTAAAGACTGCATACAGGCCTCTGTTGACAGTGTTCTCACCTACCAGCCTTAATAAAGACCGTTCCCTGGAATCTCGCACAAACAAGCATATGCATTAGTCAGTGCGTGAGATTCAGTGGAGACAACTTGGCAGAAAGACAAAAAAGAGTCTCCAAACTTCTTTGGAAAGTGTTCTGCCGCTTATCCTAAAGCTATAACTCTGCCAACTGGAGTCAGTGGGCTATTATAAATTTATATATGCATTTAATCTGCCTGGAGAATTTTTTTACTTATATGGTACATCAACATTTCAAAACAACCTTTTAAGATACAGCATCTTCCAAGAGGAAGGCTCTTTATATGTGAGAGGCAGCTTTCTTTCTGAGGGACAGCAATGCCTCGTTTGTTTGAGTACAAAAGTGACAGTTGAGAAAGTCTGAAATATAATTCTGGCTTTTCTACTTCTGTAGGTTGGCCATACAGAATAAACACGAACCTGTTAAGCAAGCAGAATTTTGGAGGAAGTACATACACATTTGAGACGAGAGTTAGAAACTGTACTGGGTTAGCAAAATATGTTGACCATCATTTGGGTGACCATTTACTTAAAAGAAAAAAAAATATTGCTTTCTTTATCATTGAGAATCCTAGCAAGGACTCAAGTCTTCATCTCAGATGGTTCAACTGAAAAGTTTTTAAGAAAAGAGCATCATATAGAGTTGTGAGCAGGCATAATTGAGCAAACAAGAGTTGGCGAAGGACCCAAATACTATCAATGTTTGAGAGCCATGGCCACTGCAGGGGCCTAATGACACAGAAAGGACTCAGAGCTACATGAACCACTGATGTGAGGACCGTGGAAGGAGGGCTCTGCGAAGAAAACAGTTGAGGAGGGATATAGCCACTGCCACACATGTGACACCACAGCAGAATATGCTTATTGGAATCACTGATGTGAGAGAAACAGATTGGTTGCCTCCTGTATGTGCCCTGACTGGGAATCGACCCTGCAACCAAGGCATGTGCCCTGACTGGGAATTGAATCCATGACCTATTGGGGTATGAGACAACACTCTAGCCAACTGAGCAACCCGGCCAGGGTGCAATGTGTATTTTTATCTCCTCCCTCCTGCTGGGCCTGATGATGATGTCATTGGCCAAACTTAACTGAAGGTCAACCTGCTGGTGAGCCAAGGATTTGCAAGTGTTTGTATAAACACTGTAAACACTGTATTTATTAGTCATAGTTCTCCAACCAAACAGATCCAATAGAATCTTCTCTCTCTCTCTCTCTCTCTCTCTCTCTCTCTCTCTCTCTCTCTCTCTCTCTCTCTCCAGAAAAGCTGGTACTGTAATTAAGTCTGAGTCCAAAGATGGAATGGGAAGAGAGGCCTGATGACATAACTCCAAGTCTGAGTCCAAAAGAACCAGGAGCGCAGATGTCCATGGGCAGGAGGTGATGGATATCTCAGCTCAGGCAGAGAGAACAAATCTACCCTCCCTCCATTGTTTTGTCTACCTGGGCCCTCAATGTAATGGATGATGTCCACCTGCATTGGATAAGGCCACCTATCTGCTCTACTCAGTCTAGTGATTCAAGTCTAAATCTCTTCCAAAAACAACCTAATAAGCACATCCAGAAATAATGTTTGACCAGTTCTCTGAGCATCCCTTAGTCTAGTCAAGTTGACACATAAAATTAACGATTACAAGCACAGACAAGCCAGAGAAAGGAGGGAAATAGGTTCTGTAGACAAAGGAAGAAGATCCAATGCATATTCTCCGACATGGTCTTCCTCACCCTCACTGGGGAACTTGATGCAATTTATTCTTTAGTAAGGTTGTAAATGCTGAGTTCCCTATTCTTAATGTCTCAAAAATGCACTTTTAATTTGGTTCAAAAGATTCTGCCATACACAAGTGGTATCATATTTACTTTATTAGAAGGAACTTGTAACTCTCTCCTGCTCTCAAAAAAATCGAATTTGTTGTTCCACTGAGAGGAAGTATGTCAGGTGCATATGTGGATAAGACAGTCATAAATAAGTCTCCATTCAGCTCACACAATCTAACCCTGTTGGAAGCTATCACTTAGGGTATTTTCAGGGGGGACTGAAGTTGATTATGGGAGAACAAAGAAGCAAAAGTCATGCTATATAATAAAAATGGAAATTAGTTGAAAGTCTCAGCTCCATTTGCTGAGCCAATGAACATAAAGTTCATGTTCTGCACATCTGTTTGCTGAGATGAATCTATAGTTTTATTCGCGTAAACTAAAGTAAACCTCAAATAGGTTTACAAGGTCATCTTCAACACAGAAAACGTATCTTGGTCTCTCTGTGGGCAGATTTAGGACATCTTACTTGGGGTTTTTGTGAGGGTTGTGATTTCCTCATTTTTACAAGAACTATAAAATTACAGTATTTTCCCATTATATTTTCCTTTTTAAGCTTGGCAAGCAAGCTGTACTGATCTGGTGCCAATATGATACTTAAGGCCAAATGTCTGCATTTTAGAAAATTTAATTATAAAGAAATGAAGAAATTATAAAAAGCCTGCTACCAATAGAAATATTTTCATTAAACATATTTTTATCCAATTATGAACCCAAGCAGCTCTCTTTTTTTTTCCTTTTCTTTTCCAGAACCATTTTGCTGCTGTGTTTACAGCCTGGTGCTGCATTACCGTGCTAGCAAGGGAGACCAGGAAGCAGACGTGACCAGACACAGAGGTGACAAAGGCTTGTCTCATTTCAATGTTCAACCAGAGTGGAATGCAAACAGCAAGCAGTGCGTGACAAAAAGTAAATTAGATCTTTAAAATACTTCTTTTAATAATCTTAGATGGTATTGGCAGCTCAGGTAAAGCTTTTCTATGAATATGGGATTTTTAGCTCAGCAAAATCCTCTTAAAAACCAGATAAGAGGTAATATATTTCATCCCTTCAATATAAATGGTGTTTCTTTTCTTTTCCACACTAGCTTTTAAACACACAGACATATACACGTCTATATATTTTTTCTAATGGCTTCTCATTCTTACATCACTTAATTATATATTTACATAGCAAATGATTTTGAATGCCTATTAGATGGGACACTGACCTGGATACTGGAAGCTCAAAGGTCAACAAGTTACAAAATGTGTCCTCTGGGAGATCACAAGTTGCCTGGAGGAGCCACGCACAGAAAAGGAACAATCCAGGGCAACGTGGCAAAATGCTCTGATACTGCTTGTTGGAGCACCAGCAAGGGAGAAAGTAGTTCTGACCTTGGCATTAAAGAGTGTGTCCAAAAATACATACATAGAACTAGACCGTGAAAGATCAAAGGGAAGGGATTTGTCAGATGTAGTAAACAGCAAAGCATTCTTTGGCAGAGGGAACAAAATATTCAAATACATGGAGACCTTTGATGATAAAGTCCATTAAAATTTGTATCAATTTTGTTAATTTCAAAATGACATAATACCTTCAAGAAGATGAACTTTCTTGAGTTCAGGTCAGTAGAGTTTTCAGGTGAACATTGAGATATACATTAAGGTTGACCCATGTTTGAATTCGATCTAGCCTTGGGCTCTCTGGCTATTAAGAGCTTTAGTGTTCTAATATCTGAATAGTGGGAATAATATTCCATTAGATGATGCATTTTGTGTTGATTAAATAACACAGCTTATAGAAGTTCTTGGGCACCTGTGAAACCCTGGCAAAGTGACTTGTTTATGAATGAAGTTGATTAGCACAGCTTTTGGAGTCAAATAACCTTGATTCTAACTCTCTCTTGTACTAATTGGCTGCATAAGCCTGGACAATTTAACTAACTCCTCTGAATGTCCATGTTTTTATCCATAACATGCACACAATGGGGCTTTGTAGCACTGCTGGGAAGATTGTAAATACTAAACTTAAGGTATGCCCACTGGCTGGCCCATAGCATCGGCTCTGTAAATGAGCGACTGGGAGAATGACTCAGAGAAACATTCTACTTATCCTAAAACATGATGTAGGAAATGAAGGAAATACTGCATTTATATGAGAAATTATGCATTCCACTTTTTCAGGAACCCACGCCATCCTACCTCCTTTCTAAAATCATATTTTATAGCACCAACACCTCTGAGGTGGCATTTGTACCTGCCCACTCCGCTCTGCCATTCGTAGGGAAGATGGTGGTGAGCAGTTTAAGTACCAAGTGGAAGGCAGAGGTAAGCAGGAAAAAGGTGGACAGGGCATTTTTGTTTTTGCCATTCTAGAACCTTCTTCCTGCCTCCTTACCCTCAACAGAACAGGTTTCTGACATAAGAACTCACTGGTTATGGTGTAATAGATTCCTAAAACACGCATATGAGATTGATTAAAGTTAGTGTGAGGTTCTCTCTTATTTTCTTCTCGGAGCAGATTTCTTTGTCTCCTGCAGCCACACTCAAGCTGAGCATGTCAGCAGCAGCTCAGGAAGATTTGTGATCTGAATCTTGGGCTTGAAGTTGTTTACTGTTCATTGCATCATTGCATTTTCTTCTCTCTTTAACATGTTACTGGCAGTTGGACGGCTTAAAGGATCTCAGTCCAAATGGAAGCTTTTTCTGCTTTGTTCTCCCCTCCCTCTGCCTCAGACAAATGGCCACCTGCCATATGCTGTGTGCTCTCTGTTCAGAGAGTGCCGGCATGCAAACAAAGCCTGGGTGGACACGCACCGCCACGGCAGCCACGGTGGCTGTGCATTCAGTCACATTGCTGGCCAGTCGGTCAAACGCTCAGATCAAACGTTTTCTTTGACTGAATTAACCACATGAGCAGTAGATCCTGTCGTGGATGGACACACAAAAAATACAGCAGCAGTTTACAAATTTCTTTTCAATGACCCACTTTACTGAAAGACAATTCCCTGAAAACTTTGATAGTTAAAAAATTCAAAATAAATCCTTATTTACAAGTGCATTTTAATTACTTTAGCATTTGCCAGAAGAGAGGAAGAAAACCCAAACTCTTTGGTTTAAAAGACAATCCCCATATCTTCCTAAAAATTACAAGGATTTTAAGAAAGCTTTGTAATAGCTATTCCAGATATAACGAGCTTGTTCCAGGTGGTAGTTATAATAAAAAACAATTTGGAAAGAAAAGGGAACAAACTTGCAAAAAGTAACTAATAGGATTTTTTAAGTGGTAGCCATGGCAAACATATTTGCCATTTCCTTTTTCTTTCAAGGTGATACTTTATATAGCGCAGCTTGTTTTTCATAAAGAGAAACAAAGAGGGTATAAAAGATTCAGTGTCTTAATTCCCTTGGTTTTCTAAATTTACATTATTGAAAGCTAAATATAGCATTTTTGGAACTTTAGATGGAGGCACACTGTTGTTATTTTTTGCTAAGAATAATTTGTTGGCAAACATGGTAGGTCTCACTAAGTTTAGCATAAAACAGTGTATTTACTGTTACTATGAGACAGTGCTTCCCCAAGCTGGCACATTTTTTTTCTTCATATACAGTAAGATTAACCAGCAGAGACCATTGAGCTATATAAGAATATTGAAGCTAAGTGCTATAGTCTCAGGTCTTTGAAAGGCATTGTGTATGGATTTGACTTGTGTCCAGCATTCATAAGATAAACCACAGACAGTCAAGTTAACATAGATATGCCCTTGTCATGACCCAGGGGATCCAAACTTCAGAGCCAAATGCCATAGATGGCAGCAGCTGTAGACAGAAGTCACATTAGCTATCCAGCTGTGGTCAGATCAATTCAATTTTGCTGATTGCCTTCTGTTGAGTGGTAGAGTTTCAAAATAGATAATGAAGGGTCCTTCCTTCAGTAACCTTGTCTGGCTTATGGAAAGAAAGCAAAATAATAATACAAGATAATAGATACAAGATGCCAAATCAATGGGTTCTTTGACTCATCTCTCTCTGCCCTGTCTTCTCCCTTTCCCCTACTTCCATTTCCACTAATCAGATACCAAATTATGTAGATTGTCTCTTCTAGAATCTTAAATATTCTTTATTGAAATTATCTAAGTGCAGGTTGCCAAAAACCCTTCTTCCACACTATGTCAGGATCCTATCTTTTCATTTCTTGGACTTCAGTTTGCCAGAATATCTATGTCCATTTCCATATCTTATCTTATCTGTATCTGTATCTACAGCATGACTTGTAGCTGTATCATTTATTTATCCTTTAACATGTTCATATTTTCTAGAGGAAAACATTGTATATGACCTTTCATAATACCTTTCCTAAGCTAACTTTGCTACTTAATGTATTATAATTCCATTTTCTGACAGAATTATATGTGTTTGTATGAGTGTAAAGACAACAATCCTTCAGTGTATCCATATTTTATTCCCTAGGGGAAAAACCCATAAATTTATGCTATTTAGTCAGATATTTGTGGCTAAAAGATTCTAATCTTTTTTGCAAGCTGACTTTTCTATCTTTCATTATGGTTCTTATTATGGTTCTTTATCTTGCAGTCATTCTCTATTCAGACCAGTTCCCACATACAGGAAATATTTTTCCATTAATAATGATGCCATTTCTCAAGCCAAGTGTTTTCTCCCTTTCATGTTTGTAAATTCTATGCATAATTATGTTTGCCTTAAGTATAAATTATACCATGAAGCTTTTCCCGATTTTCTCAACTCAACTCTCATGTATTATAGTTACACAATTTTTCACATGGTGTTTTGTGTTATTATTATAACTTTATTTTTATTCAATATTTATTGAGAATTTATTATGTGTCCAGTGTTGCAGCAGGAGGTCAAAAAATCATACTGTCACCACCCTTTGGATATTTACTATCTAGTGGTGAGATAGACATGAAAACAAATATGATATCTTGTTGAAAAAGCACTGGAAATATACAGCAGAAGATGCTATTATATGAATAAATAGCTATCTTATTATCTAGGACATTATAAAGTACATCCGAGAAAGAAAAATGCTTGGACTGAGAATGAGGATTCACATGAACGAGATAGGGTACACAGCGAGTGCAGGAGGGCAGTCCAGACAGCTGAACACATGCAAAGGCCATATTTAATCACATTTGAGGACCACTGAATAATTCAGAATGCCTGGAACTTGAGCTGTATAGAGGGAGATGGCAGGAAGTAAGACGGGGGGAGCAGTGAGACGGCATAAACCTGAGTTTGCGGCTCAGCTTGTAGGTAAAGAAGGACTACGATAAAATGTACCTATTAGAAATGTCATTTTAAAAAAAGATATGGGATGAGGAGAAGCAGTCGGATAACTTTTAGGGGCAATAATTCAGATTAGCTTTTGACATAAAACAGGGTAGCAGGGATAGAGAGGTAAAGACAGAAAGAGTTAGAAAGGTTGCTATGTATCTGTCTTGGGAAGTACCATCACTAACACAAGAGATGCATAAGAAAGCCAGGTTTAGTCCAAGTAGAATTAATATGGCTACAAATGGGGTGAGTTCAGTTTTCACCATTCATCCAGATGTTTTGTTACAATTATTACCTCTACTTTTAAGCTAGTAGGTCCTTCATGACAGGATCTTACCTTTTCCTTCTATATATTTCCACTGCACATAATCCAAGGTCTTGCCTATAGCAATTGCGCTGAGAGTGGGTAGACCTGGAAGAATTTATGCAGGTCTCAGAAACTGTTCCAGTCTGGCTGCTCAGCTCTACAGTAGACTACCTCTGCAACTTCAGAGGCAAAGAAAGTTCAAGAATTTATTCCCTCTGTCCTAGTGGTGTTAAAGGAACTCAGTGATTAGCATGAAGATTTTCTAGATAAGCTGCGTTCTCACTCAGACAATGTTGGATCCCCATTTGCTAATTCATGTTTCCTGGGAAGTAAAAATGGTTGGTGAGCAGTTATAATTTTGCTAAGCTAGCTCATAATTTCTGGATTCAAGATCTCAAGAAGACTGAATGGTTTTAAGTGATAAAAAATATTAACATCCCAATGTCTCAAAGGTTATATAACTTCTGGAAGCACCAAGATACCCAAGTTTAAATCCAAAAATCTGTGAAATAAACATAAAAGTTTTTCGAGACACTTTTATTTGAGAAACAAACCAGGACCATTTTCTATTGAGGTGGAAAATAAGGAAGCATTAGGGGTACATCCAGGGCCATGTTTTTCATTTGGGATTTATGCCATAATTTATTTGGGCATCTAATATAATATGTACTATGTTTTTTAGCTCAGTTCAACTTTTCTGTAATTGACCCTGGTCTGCTTTGGAAAATGACTAATTTTGCTTCTTCTCTCAACTTCTGTACAGTTTTAATAACACTGTGAAATACCATTTTAACCTCAGATATTTCTCAGGAATATACACAATACTTTCTTAATTGGTGAGATTTCAATTTCCCAAAAACAACTAACCAATTTATAATTTTTATTTTCTACAAGGCTACTTATCCAAATAAAGATATTTTCTAGTTCCATTTTCTGATATGTCTGAAGGCTGGGAGCAAGAAAAGAAATATAATTGAACAATTTTTTAAATTTTGTAATACTTGAAAAAAAAAAGACACATAATTTGCCAGATCATTACACAGGGGAACAATTTTTAACATAATTCCTGTTGAGTTCAATTTTTCAGTTATTTTAGACTTAAATAGGCATGCTGATTTCAAAACTGCAGTTAGTTTTCTTCTATCACTTCGAGTGTTTTTCTAAAGTTTATCTTAATGTGACCACTTTAAGCTGGATCGAGCCTGGATCAAGGGAAGCACTAGTGCTCTCCTACTGGCTGAGAGCAAACCTCCTTTGAGCGGGGAGGGATGGGGGATGACCTTGGAGATCAGTGACAGTTTTGTACTTGCCTTGGCTATTCAGTTACACATGAGACAGTGTGGTGAGAGGTTGTGTGCCGCTCATATAGTGAATCATATTTTGAAGTGTAGTCCGAGTTCTTGTCTGTATACAAGGAGTTAGCAGAATTTATTTTTTATTTACATATGTACTTAATTCCTTTCCTTTAGATCATGTCTGTCTCTGCTATTTCTCATCATAAGTGCCTAAACAACCCTGATTTGTTTTGTTATATTTGTGGCAGTTTCACCATTCCCAGTCAAAGAACAAACATCAGTGATTTTGTCAGGCAAGCCTATTTTGCATATTTTAAAGTAAAACTTGATGATCAAGATAAGTCTTGGGCCCCTCACAAAGTGTGCAAGCTGTGTGTGGAGAGTTTACAGATGTGGATGAAGGGAACACATGATAAATTGCCATTTGTTGTATCTATGGTTTGGCGAGAGCCCAGAGATCACTCAAGTGACTTATTTTTGTATCATGAAAACATCAGGATATAACAAGAAAAATAAATGTAATATAGAGTGTCCTAGTCTACCATCAATTATATGCCCAGTGCCTCATTCAGCTGAAATCCCAGTGCCAGTTTTCATTGTACAACCCTCTTTCAAAAACAGGAGTATGGTGAAGAACTAAGTGACAGCAATGATGAAGATTTTGAAACTGAAGATGACTCAGTTTGTAAGGGATTTGATCAGCATGAGTTGAATGATTTGGCACAATATTTGGGATTATCCAAAAAGGCTTCAGAATTCCTAGCATCAAGACTGCATGAGAAAAACTTGCTTGAAAAAGGAGCAAAGGTATTCTACTTTCTATCAAGAGAAAGTGCATTTCTGAAGTACTTTCAAAGTGATGATGGCTTTGTGTATTGCCATAACATACGTGGTTTGATGGAGGAATTGGAAATTTCAATCTGTAACACAACTGAATGACGACTGTTCAGTAATAGCACTAAGCAGAGCTTAAAGTGTGTCCTCCTCCACGATGGCAATTTATTTGGTGCATTCCTAATGGGCTATTCAGTTTGTTTTCATGAAGAATATGAAGACATAAAGAGAGTCACTGATCTGTTGCAATATCACAAGCACAATTGGATCACCTGTGTTGACCTTCAAATGGTCTGCTTCCTTCTTGGTCAGCAATGCGGATACAACAAGTATCCCTGTTTTCTGTGTATGTGGGACAGCAGAGCTGGTGAGAAGCACTGGGTGGAGTCAAATTGGCCTCCAAGATCTGACCTCAAACCTGGTGATCCAAACATGCTACATGAGCCACTTGTTGACAGAAAGAACATTCTATTCCCACCTCTGCACTTAAAACTGGGTCTCATGAAGCAACTTGTTAAAGCTTTGCCAACTGAAGGAGACTGTTTCAAGTATCTCATTTTGGCATTTCCTAGCCTGTCATTTGAAAAGATAAAATACCTTAATATGTATGTTTGGTAGCAGAACTTTACTACTTGTACACAGTTTTACTTACAGTAACAATATATAGTCTTTATATGAATAAAATCACTCTAAATAAACTGTATATTTAGGTAATTTTTCTTTATTTTCCTTTGTATGTACATTTTGTATGATTTTTGGGACAAAAGGAAAGTATTCTATACCTTAAAAAGTTGACATGATAGAGAAAAACTGCATCATTTTTGGATTCAGATGCCAAAGGTTAGTCTAAAGCAAGTGTCAGATCTAACTCAACATAAATTGTGTTTCCCAGTGTTATTGCATTACATTTTTTTGAATTGTTTATAATAACATTGTACAACATTATTCTAGTTTGGATATGCTACAGTTTTACACATGGTAATTTAACACAATAAAAATAATAAAGAAGAGAAGTATAAAAACAATATTTAGATATCTTTTACATATTATTGGTGTGCTACATGTAAACACAAATAAATGCTATAATGGAAAGTTAGTCAACAAACAAGAGTAAGAAATTCAAAACAGGTGATATCCATGATAATTGAGGATAATTAGAACAGAAATTTTGAGTAGAGTTGGCCCAGCCTTCTGTTGGCTCACATGCTAAAGCAGTTGTTTCAGACCTATAAAAAAGTGAGACCATGTTTATTGCCCTGACTTAAATGTGTTTTTATTAACATGATTCCTTTCTGGATAAAAAATGTTCAATTCTGCCATTCTGACTTTAGGAAATTATACAGTTTTATGATGAAAAACAAACCACAAATTATATACTTTCATGTATAGGGAATAAGGATAGTGAGAATATGTGGGACCGTTTATTTTAGCAATGCCGATTCCAGTGACAGTGAGTGCAAGAGTTGGAATAGTTTTATCATTTTCTAAAGACAAAGACCACAGTTTCAGGAAAGTCTCCATAGAAAACAAAGAGTATACTTAGAGTAAGGTAAAAAAGAAATGTCATAAGATAACCAAAATGGCACACCAGCCATAGTCCATATTTCCAGAGGATACATGGACATTATACCGAATGTTTCAGTCTTGCTCTCAAGGAAGTTCATTCAATCCACATTTTGAGACAGTCTACTTATAGAAGTCAGAATCCTCCTTCACTTGCTATTAAGGGAAATACTTGGGTATCAAATTCCCCTCGGAATGGAGAGCAAGCATACCATTATTTAATTTTGTGACCATGCAAATATTTTCATTGAATAAATGGAAGGATCTCATACTTGGGCACTTAATCTCCCTGGAAAGAACTGTTGGCCTAGAGGACAGAAGAGACTTTCCATACCTTGCCTAGTTTTCTTATTTGCTCATTTGCATCAATGCAGAATATTTTAACAGTCATTATCCTCTAAGAAGGTTGTCTGTGACTTTCTACCTCATATATTTCCTCATATCATGAAGTCAGTCAGACAGAACCATATCTGAGACATATTTGTACAGAGCTCTGCAGTATGTGTTGTGAAAATTACCAGGGAAGTAAGATCTTATTCTGAGGAGTTAATTCCAAAAAATGCAGACATGATTCATAATGTAGGTGCATAACTATAAAACTAACATTAATCACACTATATCACAAATTACCAAATTACAGGGAAAGAAAATTTTACCCATTGTTTTAATTGAACTTAATCTTCTGAGGAACATAACTTTTGTGGGGCTTGCCAAAGGGCCATGTCACAATCCACAAAAGAATAAAAAGGTAATTTTTGTAGATTTACATTAAATATATATTGAAATATATTCATTATTTTATTGTGATACTAATGAGTCTTGAAAGAATAATTTGGTATTATTTTTATAGAGAATTTTCCTATCATCTGTCTTTGAATCCCTTTGAAAGGGGGCTATTTTGTGAATTTTTCAATATTCATTCTTTACATGACTTGAATTATGTAATTTTAAAATTGGAAGAAAAACAGTTGGTATGTTGCAGGGAAGCAGAGGACAGAAGGGCTGATAAAAGGGATCAAATACTGGCTAGACTCCAAAACTATCTTCCTAGGCCACAGTTTGGTAAACACTGAATTAAATCACACATCAAGGAAATATCAAAGAAAGAAAGGACTATGACTGATTGCCTAATCCAGCTTCGTCATTTGTATAGATCCAGAAACTAAAACAAGGGAACTAAGTAGCTCATCTAAACAGTCACAGGCAAGTTAGTAACTGGACCTGAACCCAGACTCCAATATTCTGTCTTATGGTTCAGTTTGTTTTTCCAAATTCTCCTAGTTTTCTAAATAATATAATTTAATTTTTAAAAAATTTTTGTAAAGATAGTAGAACCACATGGTTCAAAATTTATAAAGGGTATACACGAAAAGTACATTTTTAACCTCTTATCTCTTTTATTTACTTCTCATCACCCCCTCCTGGACACACCCTTAATTGAGGTAACCTCCTTCAAAACATTACTCAGAATCACCATCTCAGTGAGGTCTCCCCTGCACCTTCTATTTGAAAAGAAACCCAAACCCCCAGTGCTCTGGAACCCATTTCTCTACTTCAATTTCTCCATAGATCCAATCACCCTTTACCATACTGTGTATTTTACTTTTTTCACTTGTCTCTCCACACAAGAATGCAAGATACACAGAGGAAGGAGTCTGTCTATTTCTTTAACTAATATATCCCCAGTGAGTAGTGGGGGCTCGATAAATATTTACTGGATTGAGTTAAATTGAACAATTGTGTGTCTAATTACTGGTGTGTTTAGTATATGTCTTCTTGAATATTCTGCAATTTCTGCTATTTGAATAATGGTGCTATATTATTTAGTACATGGATATTCATAACTATTATTGTACCTTATAGGCTTGTACCACTTCATGTTTTCACCATGAGTTACATCTTAGTTGATAATGAAATTATGCCTCTGCTTTTTAAATTTGCATTTGCATGGTTTTCTTATGTCCATCCTTTTCATATTATCTTATTACACTTTCTGTTTTTTTCCCCAATGTCTTTTGTACACTTTCGTTATGTGGTCTTTTTCATTTCAGTGTATGTATTTACGGTGTGTATGTGTGTGCATGTGCACACATGCATTTAATATTTAGGAATATTTTTTTCTATTGTTATAATTTTAACACCCTTGTTTTTTACTGCTTTTTACAGTGTCTGTTAGTTCCCAATAATAGTAAATTTGGTACATTTTTCTCTTTCTTCCTTCCTCTCTTTACCTTTGTATTGTTAAATATGCATAAACTTATATTAATGTCAACTTGCTCAGTTTAAGTGAGGTATTTAGTTTTCAGGTATTTTAGATGAAACAATCAGTAAGACTTGCTGTACAGGCAATTCTTTTTTCCACCCCCCCCCAGTGAATTTTTGTGTCATATTTATTATAAGACATTGGGAAATTGGTGAGAAAATAAATTATTATACAAATTTGGGAAATGGAAAATCCATGTGTGTTGATTTCCTATTGCTGCTGTAACAAATACCACAAAATCAGTGACTTAAATCAACACAGATTTATTATCTTACAGTTCTGGATGTCAAAAGTCCAAAATCAGCCTCACTAGTCTAAAGCCAAGATGTGGTAGGGGTGGTCCCTCAGAGTGGCTCTATGGGAGAATCTGTTTCCTTGCTTTTTCCAGCGTCCAGAGTCAGCCTGCATTTCTTGAGCCCACGGCTCCTTCCTCCATTTTCAAAGTCAGCAGATTAGTATCTTCAAATCTCTCTCTGCTTCAGTCAATTACACCACCTTCTCTAAGCCAGATCCTTCTGTTTCTGTTTTATAAAGACCTTTATGATTACTTTGGACACACTTAGATGACCCAGAATAATCTTTCTGTCTCGGGAGTCTTAATTTAATTATATTTGCAAAGACTCTTTTGCTATATAAGGTAAAATACTTACAGGTCCCGGGATTAGGAGGTGGCAGTATTGGGGTATTATTCAACCTGACATATTGATGCTATGTTAGACAAAATATTTGATAAACCATTCACTTACTGTAAATTGAAACATTATAAATATACCCAATGATCCTATGATCCCAGGCAGAATGGAAGGTTGGGCAAAATAGTTCTGGGAAGAATGTCAGAAGCATAATTTTGTTGCATTTTGCTACCTGTGATAAAGGTACTACAAGAAAAAGATGAGTTCAGAAAAGTGAGGGTTTTCAAAAAAGTTAACCTTTTTTAAATTGAGGTAAATTGACATGCAACACTCTGTTATTGGGTTGGCCAAAAAGTTAATTTAGTTTTTTTCATATGATGGCTCTAGTAGTGCTTCATTGTCTTTAACTTCCCTGGAAACCATTTTCATAGATTGTATTGTGACAACTGTCATATCAGCATGCATTTAAAAAACTTACCAAAATTGGTGAATTTTTGTGCAGCCATTTTAATATTGAAGATGGAAGAAAATAGGCAATATTTCTGGTGTATTATACTTCATTATTTCATGAAAGGTAAAAATACAAATGAAATGCAAAAAGAGACTTGTACAATGTATGGAGAAGGTGCTATGACTGATCAAATATGTCAAAAGTGGTTTGTAACGTTTCTTGGTACTCTTGATATTTTGGCCAAGTAATTCTTTGCTGTGGGGCTGTCTTATGCAATGGAAGGTGTTTAACAGCATACCTGGCCTCTAGCCACTAGAAGCCAATAGCAGGAGATTGCCAACATACTCAGAATATCCAAATCAGAAGTCATTGTTGAAAATAAAAATGTCTTTTATTTTATGGAAAAAAACTAAACAAACTTTTTAGCCAACCCAATAGTTTTAGGGGTACAAAATAATGATTTAATATTTGTAGATGTTACAAAACAACCATGGTAATTAATCTAGTCAACATATGTCATGGTACATAGTTATGAATTTTTCCTTATGATGAGAACTTTTGAAATTTACTCTTTATCAACTTCTGAATAACAATACAGTATTATTAACTGTAGTCAACATGCTATAGATTATATCCTTATGAATTATTTATTTTATAACTGGAAATTTGTAATTTTGACCCCCTTTATTCATTGTGGGAGGGCTTTATTCAATAATATACTCAAAAGGACTTGTATGTTTCTTAAGCCATAAGATCACTCTTGTCTAGATAGTTCACTGTCCCCAAAAGGATGACAACCATGTGGCGAAAACTTGGGCCCCAGACTTGCTTTCTGAAACGGAGCCTTACCAGCCAAACTGCACATTTTTGAGTATTAATGATTATTGTCTTAACCACTAAGTTCTTGCATGAATGTGGTATAGGTGAATTTTAAAATTTACATAGGTATATTTCCTTTGTCATTGTAAATTATATTCTTTGGCTTCTAGATATTTCAAAAGAGATGATCAAGAAATGTTTCCATTCATTTTCAACTTAGTCTTTCCTATTTTTTTTATTACTTCTTTATCATCAGGGATTATACCTTTGCCTATTCTTACATAACCCTAATCATTGCTTTTGTTTTGCAGTGAAATATGTTCTATGATTTCTTCCAGTTTTCTTGTCATGTTTTTATCAATCTTTCTCAATTAGCTGAAATCTCTTCTTCTGGTGGCTTTCTTAAAAAGGCCTCTTGGGAATAAAATCCAAGTTTCTTGCATGTGGAAAACAATTATCTGTGAGTTTTATACTTGAGTATGGCTTGTCTTAAGATAAAATCCATGGTTCATGCTTTCTCTTCTTAAGTATCATTTAGATAACCGCTCCACTGACTGCTGGTATTGAAAGTTTCTGTGGAGAAAAAGGAGACCAGCATCGTTTGTTTTCTCTTATAAGTAGCATGACATTTTTGCTTGTCTCTGTATCTTTAATGTCAAATGGTTTTAATGGACTACGTTTTGGCCTATTCTAGTGCAGGTTTATTTACTTATTGTTTTATGACACGAAGTGTTCTTTTTTTGTCATAAAAAGAGAAGTCCTCTTTTATAATTTTTTCACTGTGGTAAAATATAGTTAACATAAAGTTTACTATTTTCACCACTTTTAAGTGGACTGTTTAGTAACATTAAGTACATACACACCATTGCACGACCATTACCACCATCCACCTCCAGATTTGCTTTCATTTCCCCAAACTGAACCTCTGTACCCATTAAATCCATTAAACCCATTAAAGCCATTCCCTTCTCTCTCCAGCCCCCAACAAACACTCTTTCCATTCAAGTTTCTGTCTTTGTGAATTGACTTTTTTAGATACATCACGTGAATGGAATAATACAGTATTTGTTCTTTTATAATTAAAAAAAATTATATCTTTAAGAATATTTTTCTGTTCCTTGTTTTATTTTGCTCTTCTCATCAGGGACTCGAATTATGCATATATTGGGTATACTTTCACCTAAATTAAATAGCAAATAGTTAAAAATTTTTTTTTAAGTCTTCATCTTCCATTTTTCACTTTTCACTTCTCTGTGTTACTACTTTTTTAAAAAAGTGACCATTCTTTGTGGCCTTCACGTTTATTTCTGCAATTATGTTTTCTTCGTTTCTTCTGAGGTATGACAGTTCATGTGTCAGCTCAGAAATTTTTCCTGACAGCTTTCACCTGAGTTCTTTACTTGTGTTTCCAGTCTACTGTGACAGAGGCTCTTATTCCGTGAGGTTATTTTTTTCAATTTACGCTGAAATATTTCTGATTTTCATGTGCCCCACAGCAAATGTGTTTACTCTGTAGTGTGCTTTATGCTTCATTTTGTATATTATCTTTGTATAGATGCTGTCCTATTTCCTTTTGTGTTACTCATCACTGAATAAATTGGAATTTTCTTGGACAAATTATGTGTAGGAAGTTTCTGTAGAGTTAAATACTCCAAATTATCTTTCCTCTGCTGACAAATAACTCCCTAGACTGATTTGTGCTAAAATTTCTGGGAAATTTTATTTAGCTCCCCCTCCTCTGCTTCTTTCATTCAAACCACTTCAGGGTGGGGTAGGGGGTAGGATTGCCATCAATGCTGCCCAGACCTGTTCCTGCTCCCATTACTGCCAAAATGGGGAGTAGTTTCCCAATTCCCAATTCACCTTCAGGAAATACACTTTTGCTAGTGTTTACTGAAAGATGCTGCCGCTGAACCGTTCTATAACTCCTATATCATTCTCTGCTATTTCTTCTAGGTAGCTTCTCTTCAATACATACATTTCAATTCTGCTTCCTAGTGTCTTTGTAAATGTGGTTAGAGAGGCTCCTTTTATCACTGTACCTTTTGCATGTTTTCTAGGAGAAAGGGAAGCTATGTGCTAACTTATGCAGGAAAATTCCCTTAATCATTTCTTATCTGAGCTCCAAAAAGTATTATAAGTTCCAAATGGTGATATAAATGACCTTCATATTGTATTATACAGTACTTGGGGTTAGGTTCCATGACGATATTACCTGTAGACTCCTTCATGGGTCACTTCTAGTATTTTCTTTGTATTTATCACCTTATTTATTCCTGTATTACAGTAAGTGCTTATTATAATATTGGTTGCCTATCACGTGCTTAACCACTGTTTGTTGAATCTAATAGATGAATGAGTTGTGGATTTCTATATCAAAATAATGGTCAAATTTTATGTGTATCTTACAAAAAACATGAGAAATTCTCTCCCTATTCAAAAGCCTTTTTCATACTCAATTAACTCTGCCTAACCAGTGAGCATTTTATCTACCCATTTCTTAACTGATTTTGTTTAAATTGTAAAGCAATAATTTTAAAAATGACCATTGGTAGGCTACAAATTTAGACAAGAGTAGTGCTGATATATAAAAATAGCTCCTATGTACTATGAGAAATGCACTTTACCAACTATATAGATTTAATTTGACATGCAAAATAAAACAATGGTATAACAAATGTCTTATATTTGTCTTTGGATCTGAGATCATTTACTTATAATCTTTGAACTTATGTGTTTCTTTTCACCTAGTTCAATAGTTAAAAGGGTTTTACACTGTGGAAATGAGCTAATCAATAACAAATTGAAACTCTTTGCTATTTTCTTAATAGAGGACACAATATGCCATTTATATGGACTTTTCTCCAGGAGTTAAATGATTGTTTATTTTAACTTTTTAGTTTTCTTGATCTATCTTTATGTAACATTTAAATTGACATGATATTAAAGCAGCAATTTGTGTAATTACAAAGAGTTTTCTAATCTCTGGATTTATGCTGATATGTAATCTTCTCAATACGAAATAAAAACTCTTGGTTAGTATACTGGGTAAGAAATGTCAATTTTCAATTATAATCCAGTGTAAAGTAAGCCTAGTGAGCATGAATACTGTATTTTGTGTTAATTATATTAATGTAATATTTTTTTAATTAATTTTAATGCTTAACAAATGAGATCATATCTGGAATGGAATTTTTAAGAAAGTTTGCAGGCATTTATCATAACCCCTCTTGAATTTTATTATAACACATATGAAATATAAAATCATTTTACATTCTTCACCTCTGCATATTAAAAAATTCAATTCCTATTTCTTAAGAATAAAAATGAAGAAGGAACTCCTACCATTTGTGACAACATGGATGGAACTAGAGAGAATTATGCTTAGTGAAATAAGCCAGGCAGTGAAAGACAAATACCATATGATATCACCTAATACAGGAGACTAAGGAACAACACAAACAAATGAGCAGAACTGAACCAGAGGCAAGTAAACAAGGAGCAGACTGACAGCGACCAAGGGGAAGGGGAGCAGGGAGAAAGGGGGAAAGAAGGAGAAGGCTTTAGTCAAGGAACTAGTATAAATGACCCATGGACATGGACAACGGGGTGGGGACTGACTGTGGGAAAATGGGTGGGTGAAATGGGGGGGGAGCAATGCGGGAAAAAGTGGGACAACTCTAACAGAAAAACAATAAATAAATCAAAAATAAAAAAAACTTATCTATTATGATTTGGAAAGTGGCTTCTATATCTAATAAATTTTATAAGCAAAAAAAAAGGGTTTTGTTGAGCTGATTAAACATTAACTCTTAAATATTTTAATGATGCTTATTGCTCCTAGAATACTTACAATGTCAAATAAAAAAGCATTATTTGATTTATTTCCATGTAAGAAAAAAGATTGTATTTCCTCATACTTCATTTTGCTATATGAGGAATATATATATATATATATATTTAGCTGAACTCCAAAATTAATAAGTTTCCAATTGAGGAGTAAAAAGCCCACATGAATAAATTTTGGCAATCTAGTGCATAACAATGTGACTTATTTTTAAATACTGCATGACATTCTTGAGATTTATTATAAGGGTTGATCTTAAGTGTTCTCATCACACATACAAGCACAGGAGGTAATTATGAGATGATGTATATATTAATTGGTTTCATATTGGACATTATTTCACAATGCATACATATATCAAAACATTAAGTTATATACCTTAAATATATAGATTTTTATTTGTCAGTTATACCTCAATAAATATGGAAAAAAGATAGGAATTTTTAAAAAGTGAGTCAGTTAACCCACCCCACTTGAAGGAAGGGGATTACACCAGACCGTGAATATTAGAAGGCAGGACTTTTCAGGGGCTGTTTTAGAGCCTGTTTACCACAGTAATCAAGAGTGATCCTAAAGACATTAATGTAGACTTTATGAGGGTACTTAAATTCTTCCAGTTCTAAATTTAACTTATATTAAATTTGAATATTCAAATTAATAACATGCATACGTGATTATAGTAAGCACTCTGTAAAATAGCGGTACATATTAGAAACTATAAGAATTCCCATTCTATACTTATTTTTCCTCCAGAATTTATTCATCTTGCACGAGTGAAACTTTTTTACCCCTTAATCACCAAATGTCTATTTCCCCCTACCCTGAGTCCTGTCCTAACCATCATTCTACTCTCTATTTCTAAGACTTTGACCATTTTAGAAGTAATGAAATGGAACTTCCAAGGTTACGTTTTAAAAAGTCTATGCCTTCCATTTGGAATGTTCTCTCCTGGCCAGTTCCTATCGCTCTCTCGCTCTCTGCCTCTCTCCTTACTGGTGCTGGGGAAACCGGTTGCCAGCTGGTAAGTAGCTCTGCAGAGAGGCCCCTACAGCTATAACAGGGTAAAGAAGAGGCCCTCAATGCCATAGCTTACAAGGTATTGAAACTTTCTCTCCTTTTTAAAGATCTTATTTATTTTCAGAGAGAGGGGAAGGGAGGGAGAAAGATGGAGAGAAACATCGATGTGTGAGAGAAACATCACATATCCCAATGGGGGACTGGCTTGCAACCCAGGCATATGCCTGGACCACGAATTGAACTGGTGACCTCTTGGTTCACAGGCCAGCCCTCAATCCACTGAGCTGTCGCTCAAGCCAGTTAGAAACAGTTGTTTGAGCCCCAGCTGAGTTCTGAGATGTGGTCCTGACCTACAGGTTGACAGTAACCTCATGAGAGGCCTTGAGCCAGAGGCACCCAGTCAAGTTGTGCCCTGATTCCTGATCCACAGAAACTGTGACATAATAAATGCTTGCTGTTTTAAGCTGCTAAGTTATAGGGTAATTTCCTATGTAGCAGTAAGTGTGGAAACATGGAAAGTGTGCATAATCTCATCTACTTCATAGAATAATATTTATAAAGTACTTAGAATAAAGTCTGGTACACGTAACTGTTTTTTAGTTAAAATGACTGTTATTAAGCAGGAAATATTGGATATCGGTGGATAGAAAGCACTTACATTTCAGTCATTTTTATTCACTCTTCACATTTATCACTAAATTTTGTTGATTTTTCTTCTTAAATTGTCTCCATGTCAACAGTAACCTCCTTGAATCTGCTTTTCCTTCCCTCTATCCTAAAATCTGCTTTCCACACTGTAAGGAAGTTCTTTTCAAACTGAAAGCATGATCATTTTATTCTCCATCCATCATTCTCCTTGTTTACTCCAAGCTTCTCATGGCTTTTGGAAGGAAGGAAGGAAAGGAGGGAGCAAGAAAGGAAGAAATGCCTTACAAGGCTCTCTGTTCCTGGCCCCTGCCTATGCTTTTGGCATCTTCTTTCTAAGTCTCTCAACACTCTACCTGAAAATGTCTTGTTTTGGTTGACTTTGTGTTTCTAATGTGACTTCTCTCCTCACAATTTTCTTCTGCAGAAAACATATATACTCTTTTAGTTGACTCCTTTCTTTCAGCTTCATATTAATTATCACTTTCTCTGTTGTCTTAGTAACTACCAGTTTTGAAGCCTGTTACTCTCAAAAGTAATGTAATTATATTTACAAAGCACATCATAGTTTGTGAAAAGGCAAATTAATTTTTAAAAAAGTATTTGTTTCTCTCACTATATGGTAAACTTTTTAAAGATGGTGGTTAGGTCTGTTTTATTGTTCTAAATTTGATTTCTGGCTTCCAGCTTATGCCTGGCACATAGTAGGCATTCAAGAAATACTTGTGATGGAAAAATGAGTACCTGTGAAGAAAATTGTATTAATGATGAACATTTATACAAGTAAGATGCTGAGAACAAACTCAGGAGTGCCTGTTAGTAGGCAATATCCAGAATTACATGCTGAGACAGACTGTGCCTAAGAAAATTAAAATGACTCAATAAGAACTTCATTTTTAAAAATATACTATGACTGAAGAAATTTCTCCACAGGCAATGAATCAGTGATAGTTATAAAATATACTTATCAAAACAAAGCATTTTCACTCTTTATTATTAGAATATTTATAAACAGACATAAAGTATAGTGAACCTTGATATACTCATGAGCAGCATCACTGATATTTTCCATATCTATTTTATCCACTTTCTCTTTGTTTCCAAGTTCAATATAGTTATATTTTAAATACACATCTTATAATGATTATCCATCTAGATGAGGATTAGAGACAGTGAAGGAAAAGAAGCAAAAGCTAGAGAGACATTAAACATCTAGCAGTTAACTTCTAGACTGCTTTAGGTCCCTATATGGGTTTCAGTTTGTTTCAACTTGCAAAGATTAACTAATTTAATTTTGTGAACAATTTTTTAATTTGTGAGGAAATTAAATTATTCTAAAAGTTCAATGTTTTCTAATATGTTTTCCCAGGAAAGTCTAAGTTTTACTTGCAGGATACCAAAGGTTAGAGGTTGAAAAACTAGTCAATTCAGAGATTTTTTTTCATAATGCTTTATCCAGGAAATAAGATTTCAAAGAGATTCTTCACAATATCTAAATCTCTGTACTGTACTCTATTGATGAGATGCTCTGGTGTCCTTAAGATGCTATTTCAAACAGATTATTTACTTCTGGATCATTGGAAATACAAGTATATATAAAACTTTCCTTCCTAATTGTCCCGCATAAGTTCAATTTTTTTTTTTTTTTTTTTTTTTTTGCATAGGCACCAAAGTTATCCCCTAAACAATTTTGTGGCCAATTTTCTTCCTTAGTAGTTTAAGAAAATCTACCATTTAATAGTTTAAGACACACTTAAAAAAAAATCAAGTATGTGAGTTCTTGTCTTATGATAGCCATCCATAAAATGCTCTTTAAAAAAATCTCTTTTTAGGTACTATTTCTGGAATTTTTAACAGCTTCTTTTTTCCCCATAATTTTTGTGCATTTTAAACAACTCCACTTATAAATCTAGTGAGTAAGCATAGAACCTATAATGAGCCCTGGCTTGTGTGGCTCAGTTGTTTGGAGCATTGTCCGGTAACTGAAAGGTCTCTGGTTCAATTCCCAGTCAGGGCATTTGCAAAAGGCAAACCAACCCATGCTTCTCTCTTGCATTGATGTTTCTCTTTTTCCCTTCTTCTCTCCCATCCTTTCTCTTTAAAAAGCATTGAAAAATATTTTTCTCGGGTAAGGGGAAAAAAGAAAACCCTGTAACCAAAGTACAAAGTACATGGTATTTGATTCTCTTTTAAATAGACAAGAACATATTTCTCTTTGGAGGGTTCAAAGGGACAGGGAAGTTGGCAAATATCAAGTCATGATTATGGGTTAAATATTATCCTGTTCCCTCTAAGGCCAAATGCTGAAATAATTCATTGGATAAGAAACAATCTCAGTTACTCAGTAACTTTTTTTTTGGATGGAGTTTATGTTTTAATTTTATTTATCTGGACAGTTATAAAATGCAATTCTTTCTTGTGGCTCACAACTAATAAATTTCCAATATATATATGTCAATGGCAGAATGAAAACATTAAAAATTATAGTACATTTTCCAGAAACCAAATAGCTGGCATCCTGCTGAGGTATCCATACTTAGAAACCACAACTAAGAGGTCTGTGGTGATTCTCAACCAAAAGCAAGTGCTAGCAGGTCTTCTCTGCAAATATCCCTCATAAAAGACAGATATAAGGCACTCCACACTTGTAGACCCCTGCTCCCTTCTAACGATAGTATCTGGAAAACACTAGAATAGCACCTATGACAAAAATAGTCACCCATATAATTTATGTAATTAAAAATAAATAAATAAACCTTCTGCTGAGCTTCCAAATGAGTCGGCTACATTCCAGCCTCATAGGCAGGCAGCTGACTTCCTTCTTTTAGTCTTCTGGTAACATTTTACCTGCTTTCACAAGTCAGAGACACATTTATGAACTAAGAGAAAGTAAAAGTTCCCTGAGTTTAATTCTAATTTAGCTGTTTTTGGTGGGAGAAAGAAAGAAAGAAAGAAGAAAGGAAGGAAGGAAGGAAGGAAGGAAGGAAGGAAGGAGAGAGAGAGAGAGAGAGAAAGAGAGAGAGAGAGAGAGAGAGAGAGAGAGAGAGAGAGAGAGAGAGAGAGAGAGAGAGAGAGAGAGAGAGAGAGAGGGAGAGAGAAAGGAAGAAAGAAAGAAAAACAGAGAGAGTAAAAGTAGGTGGGAAGCCTGGCTACTGAAATTCATTTACAATGGCTAGATAGTATTTAATTCAGTTTACATCTGCTAAGAAAAATTAGTATTAGTTGCGTAAGAAGGCATTTTCATCAAGTAGCAAAACATACCTTGTTCCCACTGTGTACAAAGGCTAGACTTTAAAGCTATGGAAGCAACAAAAAAATACCCTAAAATAATCTATGCTTTGCTATATTTTAGAAGAGAGAAATCTCTACAGTACATAGGAGAGGTTTTGTGTGGTTGACCAGTTCTCTCAAAGGCAGAAAAGAGTAAAAGAAAGCAGAAATATCAATTGCATTTAACCTGGATTTATGTCTTTGGACTTGGAATAGCCTAAGATCAAATCCTGGGTAAGCCACATAGCAGCTGGCGTTGCTTTGGGACTGGACCTGTTATTAACTTCTCTAAGCCTCACTTTTTTTACCTCTATAATGGGGATTAAAGAACACATTTCTCAGGGTGACTGTGAATATTGTATTACAGGAGTAAAACAAATTTTGAGCAATGTGTTTTACATTACTAATGTTGAGTTTACATTATATAAACTTTTGCTTAAAATGAAGTTATTTTACTGAACTGGAACTGACAAGGTCTTAGAAAAATTTAATAGCTAACATCAGAGTGGGAGTTGCCTTAAATGGTAACAATTCCCCAGACAGAACTTCTGCTAAGCTTAAATTGTCAAGTTATTATAAAAGATACAGTTGGCTAACTTATACTAAAATTTAAAACCAAAACGTGAAAAATGTTTCAAGATGATTGATTTTTATCTGGTTGTTTACAGAGGCAATTTACAGCTACCATGGAGTGCTAAATTAGAGAGTAGGTAAGCAGTCCCTGGCCTGCCAACCACAGATGTTTGTGATCAAACTAAGCTAACTGCAACTTTCTGAATTTCCTGGATTTACTTTATTTGACAAAAAAAAAAAAAAGAAAAAAAGTGAGACCTTGTTAACTGTGTGAGGATTATTCGAAATGATATGAGAGGACTAACAAAATATAATGTAACGATCACATTGTAATTTGAATGTTATAGCTCAACTGTGCTTGGATCTTTTGTATACTGGCACTTAAAATTGCAAGCAATATTGTAAACTTTTTATTGAATGTATAAAACATTGTTCTACATGATCTTTGGGGTGGGTCTTCAATCTTATGATATGTTTCTTCTTGATTGTTCTTAGTCCTAAACCTGTTGCACCTCGCCTTTAGTTATGAGATTATTCAAAGCAGACATACTAAATGTCTATGTGCATTTATTCAATCTCCTTTACAGGATTAGGTACAATACTGGAATTTTATCTTAGAAAAATGTAAATAACAACAACAACAACTGGAAAAGCAAAATATAAAAGGAAAAGGGTGCTTAATTTATAGAAATAAATTTCCTTATATTTATTGTGCAACATTGCAATGGAAAGTGTTCAGAAGCATTGTTTCAGGGAGCTTGTTCCTATTAAATAGTCATAACTAGCAGATTCATCTGGTCCTTTACCTAAGAATGACTTTGTGCTGCTTTAGCCACAGTCAAGAGGAAATAATATATAAGCACCATTCAGTAACAGCATATTCTACCCATGTATCCTTATCTGATTATAATTCTTATTAGCCTACTATTTCCCCCCAAATCCAGGATGGGATAAGAAACAGAGAAAGAGAAAGGGGATGACTAATGAATCATCAAAGTTCCTTTATGGTTTATTTAAAAAATACAATCAAATCTTATAACAAAAACTGATGTCTCTAGATCTTTGGGGAACACCGTCATTTAAACATATGGCTTAGAGTGACGGTATGAAGCACAGGGGATAGAAAGGGAAAATCACTGAGCTCAAAAAGAAGTGGAGAAGGAAGTTTTAAATCTCATTAGAAAAATGAAAGCAAATGACATAGAGAAACAGCAGTTCATGGCTCTAAAAACTGTCATCAAATAACTCCCTCTGCTTCTAGAATTACCTACCAAATGAAGCATCAAGATATTGGTCTGAAAAGAAGAATATATGAAAGGGTGAGCCATGGGCATGGACTTGGGGAGGGGATTGTCGGGGAAGGGGGGTGCTGGGCGGAGGGGAGCAAAGGGGAAAAAATTGGAACTATTGTAACAATATAATCAATAAAATATGCTTAAAAAAAAAAAAGATATTGGTCTCTTGCCCAATAGTCACCTAAAAAGAGCAGAGGGTTTTTTTAAAAACAATATATGCTAAAAACAGAAAAAAGAGACCGACCTGAAGGACCAAACATAGTAGAGATCTAATGGTGACAAATTGAATGAATATAAAAAGTTTGATTTTAGCCAAAAGGAAATGAATAAGTGGTTGGACTCACATTAGGCCTATAAAATGTAGTTGTAATATAAGGAAAAAAATGACTATAATAAGATGCATTTATATTTAATTACTTTCAAAATAAGTGGGAATATTGAATTATAAAGGTATTTTCTTGTAAAATTATATTTGTGTATGTCTATAAAATATTCATATATTAAAATTGATCTGTAGCTGTATAAGTAAATGAGGATAAATACTGAGAAAAGTGAATAAGCAAACCAGTTCCATAAAATGCAGGCAAACAAGTCAGGAAAGAGCGATCACTCCTGGTGGTTACATACACTAATCAGGTGGGGAAAGTTTCAACCATGTGGAAACACAGTGATTATTAGGAAGATGTCCATAGAGTTAAGTAAGTAATAAACTTAAGTGGGCATCATGTGAGCAGCTGTTGATAATGGCCGTGACAAAAGGAAACAGTGGAGAAGGGGCCAGGGATGGAGATGGAGAGAAAAAGGAGAGGCCACTGGACCTCTGGAATGGATGCAGATGGAATTCTTCACTAGCTCTGTGTCCTCAGAAAAGTTTTAGATTCTCTGGTGAGTCATGAAAAGAAGTAAATGTAGTTGCTGCTTCCACGCTTTTGTCTGGTTAGTCAGGTTGATAGCTGAGTGAGTTATGAATAGGAGACAGTCTTTACAGATGAACCGATTTTGTAACAACGGCTTGGAATGATGTGAGGTTTATAGTGCTTGGGAAAAGATACCTAGTGGAGAAGGATCAATATGTGGTGTCATTTATGACACATTTACCTATTTGCAGCAATAAGTACTAAGTTTATGTTTACTTTTCTTCCATTTTAGGTAGATAAATAGATAATATATCTATATCTTTATCTAGATATATACATATAAACCTACATATATATTTAGTTTGAAGCAAGTCATCTAATCCAATGAACACTAAATTTCCTCAACTTTAAAATGACAGGGAGGGATATGATTGGGGGAGAAGGGGTGGGCTAGGTGGGGGGGAGCAATGGGGGAAAATGGGACAACTGTAATTGAAAAACCAAAAAATAAAAGAAAAAAAATGATTATAACAAAGTTTGTTTATATTGCCTTTCCTAGGGTTCAAACATTTGGTGATTTTTGAGGCACCTATCATGAATGAAAATGCTTTGTGTTCTTTCCAGGAAAGATTCAATTTAAAGTTATCATTGCCCCTATTGTATTTTTAAAAAGTCTTCTTGCATCTGCAGAATTTTATATAATCCAAAGTGCAATAAGAAGAGGAAAAATTGTGACCTAAACAGCAAAGTAGAATTTAAGCTGAGCTACATTACTTTATTTAAGCATTCTCTAAGAATAATAGGCACCAAAATAGTACAAAACTACCTCAACATGAAGGGATCATTGCAATATTCATTATTCTAGCTAGAATATTGCATAATAGAAGCATTTAGCACTTTTCATGCTAGTCCACCTTAGTTTGGCTTTGAGCAATTATTTAAGGAAGTGTACCAACTCTGAAGGAGATAATACAAAATTTTAAACTATTATCTATGTATCCACATAAACCATCCACTTTTGGCGGTCTAGTAGTGACAGGCCTAGACATTTCAATTAAATTAACAATTTTGACTCCTATTCTATATAGTAATTACTAAAAATATATAAACCTTAAACAAAATTTTATTTTTAATTACTATTTTACTTTAAAAACAAAGAAACCAATCAGGGCTATTTCTATGTTATCAATATACTGTAGATCACTAGTTAAATGACTGGGACCCAGCGCTATTAAAATACAGTGTCATCTGATAACAACAAAAAGAGGTAGGGGAAAGCTCCACTTATTTGATCCTTGCTTTTTGTTCTAAAATACCAAAAGAAAGAAAACCATAATAAAAGAAACAAGAATAGTTAAATGCATAACAAGATGTTGCTATCTTGCACAAACTGTATTATAATAGAAAGTACATAATGGCTCTTTCTTAAAAGTAGAAAACTGCAGAATGGACTTCCATAGCTTCTATATTTGTCACTTATAGAACAAATACCTTCAGTGGATACACAAATTATGAAGCTTTAAATTACGTTTTGAATGCATTCTAAATTATTAAATACTCTTAAGTCGAAGTCCTATTTCTCAGCTGGAGAGAATAGAGAGAGTGATGATATGGTTTTTGGTTTTTTTTTAACTTGATGTAGCCTACAGATTCTCTGGGCATTGTATGACAAAATCAAGGGAGGGAGTTAAGATGAAAGAGAATGGTCTCCTTGGTCAAACAGGTAGGATAAGTGAAAATGTAATTGGAGATGTTGGTGATATTGACAACAGATAGCACTTAGGAAACAGATCTAGAAATAGGGTGCAAAGCAGTTGAGAACAGGCATTTCAGGATCCGGGTCTATGACTCTGGGCCTTCTTTCTATGCTTGAGCCAGTGTATCTTGCCAACGTTAGCATAGTTCTCCTTTTGAGTATAATTAAATCTGACCAAAGATAAGAAAATCAGGATAGAATATATATAAAATGTTCAGTGGCAACTTATCTTAGGAGGGAGTTTTGTGGTCAGTTTATAAAAATAAGTAAAATATAGGAGATATGAAACAATGAAGAAAAAAAAGTTAGGTAGAAATTGATAACATAACATTAGGTTTAGTCAGCATTCCTCTGTAAGAATGTGTTTGACACCGGATGTGGCAAGATATTGCAGCCCATTTGAAATTTATGTACGAATAGAGTCACATAAATAAGTTTCCGAGGAAAGGATAGTAAAAGAATGTGGTGTGTATGTTTAAATAAAACACCAAAAGCTCTGGTAAGATTATACTCTGTGATTCTAAATTTTTACTTCTTTTGTTACAAAATTAATACAGGTCCTGGACTTCCACAAGAGTTGTTTGTATTTGTTCAAGAAACCTCAAATTCACGACTGCTAATATGGCATATAATTGAAACATAAATGGAATAAAGCACCACTGAAATGTTTAAGTGATCCTTCATGTACTTACTGAAAAATACTGCTTAGCTCATAATGTGAAAGGATAGAAGTTCAAAAACTCTTAGCTGAATTCAGTGGAATCTCAGCAAATGTATTTGTTGGACAACCTCATTCATCTGCTTAAGTGCCTCATCTTTGTATACTGACCTTTATATTCATGACTTGGCAAAATTGCACATCACAAAATGGTATCAGCTTTAGAGTTTATTTCGAAGGTCTCAAACCTCAAATATTAAATTGATGAGAAGCTGCAAGTTCTTGGGACAGATGGCCCTGACTTCATGTCTCTGTCTTCCTAGGCTTTGGGACATGACCAAACACATGCCCTTTAGGGCTCCCTGAGTTGCTGACTCATTACCCACCCCAGCAGAGCTAGAATCTTCCTTTTTCCACTCATCTAGGTCCGAGAAATGCAGCTGAATCACCTGGAACGAGCCTGAGTTCCTATTCATCTGTGGTGGCCGAGGACTGTCTCCCACCTTGAAGTTGGCATTTGGTGCCATGGAGGGACGGACCCCTGCAAGCAGAGGCCTTCCGGCCAAGCCCATGACTGCCAGCCCCAGCCCGTCCTCGCTGGGCGCTATCTTCATCCTCCTGAAATTGGCTCTGGGCGCTGGCCTGCTCAACTTCCCCTGGGCCTTCCACAAGGCCAGTGGGTTGGTCCCCGCCATCCTGGTGGAGCTGGGCTCTTTGGTCTTCCTGATGAGTGAGCTGGTCATCCTGGGCTGTGCCGCCTCTCTCAGTGGCCAGGACACTTACCAGGGCGTGGTTGGAGAGCTGTGTGGACCTGCCATTGGGAGGCTGTGTGAGGCCTATTTCATCGTCAACCTGCTCATGATCTCCGTGGCCTTCCTCAGGGTGATCAGGGACCAGCTGCAGAAGCTGGCTGCACCAGTCTGCATTCCCACCAACAGTGCAAAAGGGTTCCCCTTTCTTCATATCCTCGCCAGCACTTGTTGTTTGTTGATTTATTGGTGATATCCATTCTGACAGATGTGAGATGGTATCTCATTGTTTTAATTTGCATTTCTCTTATGATTAGTGACATTGAGCATCTTTTCATATGTTTATTGACCAGCTGTATGTCCTCCTTGAAGAAGTGTCTATTCAGGTCATTTGCTCATTTTTAAATTGGGTTGTTTGTTTTTGGGTGTTGAGTTTTGTAAGTTCTTCATAAATTTTGGATATTAACCCCTTATCAGATGTATCAGCAAATGGGATCTCCCACTCTGTGGGTTGTCTTTTTATTTTGTTGATGATTTCCTTTGCTGTGCAAACTCTTTTTAATTTGATGTAGTCCCATTTGTTTAGTTTTTTGTTTCCCTTGCCTAGGGAGATATATCCAATAAAATATTGCTGTGAGCAATGTCAAAAAAAAATTAAATTGATGAATGCTGTGGTTCACTGCAAAGTACTACATTTCAGAGACATTTTATAAAAGTCCATTTTGCATTTCACTAATTAGTAAGTTTCCAATCCAATTAAACATTCTTTGGAAATTTTTATGTTATATAGGAAAAAAATGTGTTAAATTAATTCCTTAAAGAGAGATGGGAAGCACCGTATTAACACAGTGTTTATTTAGATAATTTAATAAAATTATCTGGAAAACATTGTATCTATATAAATATGCATGCACATATATATACATATGCATATACATATCTACATACATCTAATACATATATATACACACACATATATATATATTCATAGCTATAGACTAATTTTTGTTGGTTGTACCATAAATAATTTTTAATGTAATTTAAAAATAATGCTTCTGTTTGTATATAATTAAGAAGATTATCTAGTATATTGTCACCTACCATGATTATACTGTTTATCCCAAGTAGTTAGCTACAATATAATAGATTATTTGAATTAAAAATAATATTTGACCCTTTTTTACCTATCTAAATATTGAATTATCACTGCAACATTCTAAGTAGGTTTTAATCCACTCTCTGTGTGAACTTAATCAGTTTGTTTTTGAGGAAAATGCTCTGTCCTATGAATCTGAATTTCAAGAGTTTGAGACCTAGTCTTTCAGCTCCCAGCCCTCTGATCTTTCCTTCCTTTGCATAAAGTGTGCTACAGAGACTACTAATATCTCGTCTGACTTTTGGATTGTATAAACATTCACTCTCGGAGACTCAGAGAATCTGTTCAAATCCAGCACTTGCTTATTCCTTGGGGCCAAATGAGATCGATCCATCTGTACTTTTTAGCAATCATTCTCTGAGTTTTCTCTCTCAGTCTTCAGAGTCTCCTCCGTTTAGAGTCTAAGTCCTGACACTGCTCAGGAACAGGTTCTAATTCTAATACTCTTTAAAGGCCAAGGCATTCTTATTTATGGGTAACAATATTCTTTTGATGAAAGTGAAGTCAAGCTTTGGCTCTGTTCTTAAAGAAGCTAAAACAAAAGGAGCCATCAAATTCACTCTCTGCTGGATTACACAAACTATTATGTATGATGGAGGACACCCCCATCAGTAGGCATGGAGATCACCTGGAATGTCCAGATGGTTCCTCAGAATGGGGGTTTTCAAAAGACCATTGCTAGACATATGTGTCTGCTTAGAATGTTTAACCTTCATGGTCTTTAATCATGTAGCATTATGTGAAATGCCACTGGTTGACTGGCTTGATGGAGTGTTTTGAGGCTGTAGATTTTCCAATCTCCTGGCCACCACCAGTGACCCTGCAGCAACTGGGGATGTGGTTCCTACAGTATGAATGGCTCGCTGTCGCTCTGTGAGAAAAGCGGGCAGATGGGAACCGGCCTTCACACTGGCAGCATGGGCATAAGGAGTGTTGCGATTAAACAAATGGATTTGAGATTTGAAGAGAGGGAGGGAGCAAGAGAGAGAGAAAGAGAGAGAGCAAGAAGAAAGGAGAGATAGAGATGGAGGAGAGAAACGGGGGGATGGAGAGAGAGAGAGAGGGAGAGAGAGACAGACAGAAAGATCCATCACTAGGGTGGCAAGGAAATACCTGAAGTGCTGTGATTTTATTCCAGTCCTTTCCTAATTGTTGATAATCTTAAAAGTATCTTCCCCTCAAAATTAAATTCATGTCCTAAAGATCCTCTTTGGAATTTTTAATCCTCAGAGGGCAAAGAGATCATGTCAGGGAAGTTCATTACTCTGCATTCCGTAGTACTGATGATGGCGGGGATGATGAAAAGCCCGGAACTGTTCATCGGAAGGGCAGCTGAAGTCCCTGGGGAGCAGCCTCACAGGGGAAACCCTCTGCATCTGACTGTGCTGCCACTGAGTCCTGGTTCGGCCACAATTAGCTGGAGCCAGTGTCTGAACTTTTCTGAACTTCAGAGCTCTCATTCACAAAGCTGGAATCATTTCAGGGCTCTGGTGAGAATTAGGTAAGGTAAGCCATGTATAGAGATCACTGCAATGCTCCCAACTTAGCCAAATCGTAAAGGGTGGGTATCATCATTTATTAGGATTATAGTGATCCTATTGCGCTTGCGAGGAATGTTGATAATGATTTAGCAGCAGAACTTGACCTTGGACCTTTCTCTGTAAATGCTTTGTCCCGGGTGTGGTGATAATTTGGACCATTTCAGTATTCATTTATTTGACACGAAGTTTTTCTGTTTCAAATTTTATTAAAAAAAAACAAACCCCAATACTGTTGATTACTGGACACTGCTGTGAAGCTTCCGAAGAGCCCCGAAGCTTGATAGCAACCTCTCTTGCCTGCTTTTCAGAGTCCTCATTCCATCCAAATAGAAGCACATACACTCTCTCATTTACTGGGGGTCAGCATCTTTGCTGTTGTTGCTGGAACTCTGGGAAGAGGGTGATACGGGGAGCTATGCTAGCCAATTTGGCAGCGTGCTTTTTCAGCCCCTTTGGCCATGCACAGTATTCTGTCTGAGTTTGGGAAGATCTGCCTGCTTTACTCCTTTGTAGAGAGGCTATGAGGAATGAGGCAATGAATTTGTCTTATACAACAGCCTGGAAAAATAGGCCGTGGCCTAACAAATAATGAGAATTACATGGCCTTCTTCCAGAATGTTCCTGGCTACAGACAAGAGGATAGGTTGAGACGCCTTCTGGTAGATTTTGTACTAATTGCTCTTTTTCCTTAAAGAAGTCCTGTTTAAAATAAAAAAGGGGTGGGTGGGGTGGTCAGGGGGATGTACGATTCTTACATAGTATGAGATCCTTTAAGAAGAATCAATATTGTGCAGATTTAGAGGTCACAGGTCAAATCAAGTTACCTCAGCAGTAAACCCTATAATCCTCATATGTGACAGTGAAGTGTGATAAGGGACAGGTTTGACCTAGTCCCAGATAATTCGCACTTGAGACTGACCTAAACCATTTCCTTGTCACAGAACCTCGAACAACTGTGCACTATCCCTTCTTGTTACGTTTATCATGCAACCCCCATTGTCTCGGTAGAGTCTGCCTCATCTCGATGACTTGTTATATTTTTCTCCTGTTGTTTTCCTTTTCAATTGGTGAGGAAGCCTCAGACATAAAGTGCAACTCCTGTTTATTGGTCTGTATTCTTTCCCCTCTACACACACCCTACCCTTTTAATTGCATTTTCCAATAATAGCGATATCTTTCCCATCAGGCCATCTTCATCATTTGGGTTTAGAATTCAAGGAACAGGAGAGACTGGGATACCATCAGTCTCCAGAGGCAGCTGCCCTGACTCAGCGTCGCCATCAAACATATTGCTCTGGAAAGGACGCAGTCCCTCCATCTCAGCTAACACCTAGAGTTTCCGCCTTCCCTGTGGGTTGTCCACTTAACTCCTTGACTGCCTGCATTGGTTATGATGGTGAGGGCCCCATCTCCATTTCTTCCTCTCACAATAATGCTCTCCAGAGCTGCCTGATGGAGCTATTCATAGATAAGAGCAATAACCAGCCCAATAGCACGGCTCCTTTTCTGTATTCTGTGACATCCTCATCTCTGCCGACTGTGTCTGGCAGCCGCACAATGAGGCTCTGCATGTGTCAGGGAGATGGATGATATCTGCAGTGCCCGCATCTCAACGCCGACTCCATAGCCCCTGCTGAACCCCACCTCGGGGATGCTGGATTCGGTGCCATTGAATTAGGAAGGTGACCCTCCCCCTTCCAGGCGATGTCTTATTTTCTCCCAAGACAAAATGCTTTAATGGAAATAATGACACGCATTATGTACTTTGATGGATAACATATTGTACTTTCATCCTCAATATTCCTGATTATAGGACTGCTTGTTTTTGTCTTGTTGCTCTGTTATTATTTTTTCAAAGTGAAAACAAAGAGGCTACCAGTATAGGTAATAATGCTTTATATGCTTTTCACACATCTTTGCTTTCTTCAGCTCAATGATATCAGGAAAAATAAATGAGAAAAGATAGTAATAACCACTATTTCCTTACCAGGGAAGCAGCTAGTTAATTTGAGGAAAGTCTGCTCTGATCTAAATTGACTGATTTTTGTTTCAGCATAAAAATCAGTTTTGAGCCTTGTACAAATATACTGCATGGGGTCTTTGGTAATGCATTATGGGTATGACCACAGGGCTGCTAGAACCATCCAGGCACATCTGAGCAAAGTAGGCTTATGTGGAATATGACCCAAAGGATGACCAATAAAGACCATTTGTATTATCTTTTGTCTAGGGCTGACCTAATGGGCATGTAACTTGCACTGTCACACAGCCACACCTCCCTTAAATGGGCAGTTTAGTGTTCTGCTAGCATCATCTTGAAATTCTTAATAATTTGTGAGCAAAAGGATCAAAATATTCATCGTTCTTCGGCCCAGAAAATTAGGTAGCCAGTAATGGTGCTGGACACTTCTCTGTGCTTTATAAATAGCTATAGGATTCTTGCTCAGTTTTCCTTCCTTCTGCGTTTTGACTGTGCTACAACAGGGCAGATAGTAGGATAGATGTTAGGATACCAACCTGCATTCCCTACAGCAAGGGTTACATTGGGAGGGCCATAAGAACCTGCTCCATATATCTTGGACACTTCAATGAGATCAAGAGTCCAAAAAGGGGGAAAGAGAAAAGGATTTGGGAAGATACCTCTGCAGAGAGAGCAATTCCCTTCCTATGAAATCCCTCTGCCTTCCATGGTAGCAAAGATAAGGACTTAGGAGAGAGAAGAATAATGGATATTTGACTCATGCCTGAGAAAATTTCAGTGGGCAATGTCTTAGCTCCAGCTCATACTTGGAAATCTCTAATCTAAGACAGAGGCTAAAGAGAGGATCAAAGGGAGGTGATATCGTTTGTTGGAACGAGGGATGATGTGTGAGAGTAGGCTGTGGCCCACCTGGAAGAGAACCCTGGTGTAGCACTATCATAGCTTTTCCAAGATCTATTTTGGGATTTCTGGAGGTGTGAGAAGACACCAGGGGAAGGATGTTCAGCTGGTGAGGACTAGCTGAAGCCTTAGAATAGAAATGTACCTGATGATACCAAGAAAATCATGAGAGAGAATGACCGAAGAAACCATTGAGTAAGTCCTCTAAAGCACAACCATGAGGACAAAAGTGAGCTATAATCATTTACACGGCTTTCTACTAAGATCTGCCCCCTTAAAAAGCAGAAAAGCACCCAGGTATCACTTTTTTTCTCTCTCCAGTTTTGATCCTGAAATGCAGCTGAGGATAGGGAGAGATGGTTAGCAGGAAGGAAGAGGTACCAGAGACCTTGCACCACTGTAAATCTCAGAATTAAACAGACACTAGATGGTTGAGGAAGTAAGTTACATGTTAAATCAGACTTGGAGTTTTCACTATTACATCAGATTAAACATTCCAGTAACTGAATTGACCCTGTGCTTTCAATGTAAAGTAATATTTGGATCTCATTTTAGTGAATAATGAGAGAAAAAGCAAGAGAAGCTATATGGGTGTTCAGTCCAGGGACAGCAGAAGGTTATACCTTCTCCCACTATCTGATTAAACTTTATTGAGTGATCACAGTGCATACACAGCATGCTTGTTGACATACTGGTCAGATCTTTATTATGCATTCAATCATCCCAATGATTTTCAGAAAGTACTATCCAAATGTTGAAAGGGAGAAAACTAAAGAACACAGAGGATAAGAAACCTTAGCAAATTAATAAATGATAGAGCTAGAATTTGAAGTCAGGTTTATGTTTTTTAAGACTTATTTTTATAATCATTAGACTTATTATCTCTCCTGGATTAGAAAAAGCACAATTTATTAAGTATTTACTATATTCAAGGACTAGTGCTAATGGCCTCACATACATTATTTACTCCTCACATAAACAGTGAGTAGGATGCTATTCTTGTTATATCTCTAGGAGACAAAAGAGAATTAGAGGTTTTCAGTAACTGGTCAATAACTAATATTAAATTATATAGTCATGAAGTGACATAGCTCTAGTCTGCCTGGCCCCAGATTTGTGTAGTTTATTCAGAGAGAGAAACAGAAAGGTGGGGTGAGGAAGGAGGCAGAGGTTGAGGGGAGTGTGAGAGATATTTCTCCTCTACTTCTCTTCTCAAATAAATCATACCTTTGCTAAAATAAAATAGATGTAGAGGTCCTCCTAATTATATATTCAGTAGTAGGCAACAAAAACAAAGCATAATTATTAGCTAGATATTGTCACAGGCAGAGGTTATCATAACTACAGAAAAACAAGACCAACAGTCATGACTACTTTAGCCAATAGGAAGTGACCAACTATGCCTTACTCACTCTAAGCAAAATTGCAACATTAGAGAGAGAGTTGCTCTCTCCTGTTTCCGGGAATATTCAGAGAAGTCTTCATGGAAAAAGTAAGTCATTAATAACAGTTTTATTTAAATCATTCTAGAAGAACAAGAAAAATAGCTAGGTTGGAGGTGACATCAAAAGCAAAATCACCATACTGGGAACAAATATAACCAATAAAGGGAAAAGTCAGGGAAACAGTTTTTCTTTTAGAAAGATTTCTGTTTGTTCTAGAAAAGTGGGACATATGTTTGACTACATAATTGATGCAGAGTGTTGAAGCCAGGCTGATGTATGTGAACACGGTGTGGTAAGAAATGAGAGTCCATGACAGGTGCTTCATCAGGTAATTAAACAAAGAAAGTTAAACTTTTGAAATATTTCTCTGAGAGTAGTATGCTGGCTAGACTGGAGTCAAAAAAGAAAACCAAGCCAGTGACAGTGACAACAAATTTGTTAGAGTTGCCCAATATGGTACATTTTCAGAATGGACTTTGGATTCTCTCAGCTGTCTTTCCTGAGAGTGGAAAGGACTTGGGGTGGGAGTAGATAGAGCTATTTGGGATGTAGATAGGTAGATTCCCAGTCAGTGTGTATCTGCAGACTTGAAGAGCAGAGCTGGAGCCCTGAAACAGTGTGGGGAGAGTTTATCATTGTATGTTAAATAAAGCATACAAAGCTCCTAGTTCAATGACCCAAAATCCCAATATCTACAAAAATGGAGAGAAAAATAATTATTGTGGTACCGGCAAGCATGATGTGGTAGAAATAGCTGTGAGTTCAGAATCAATTTCCCCTCTGATAATTACCATAATGGGAGTAGGGAGAGGCAGGAGAGGGAGAATATTTAGGGATGGAAAGAGACATGACTTGGGGTGGTGAACACACAATTCAATACACATGATATATTATAGAATCGAACACCTTAAACCTCTATAATTTTATTAACCAATGTAACCCCAATAAATTCAATAAAAATCAACATTAACATGTTTTCTTTAGAAGTCCAATATTGCTATATAGGGAAAAATTTGTCTTTGATTTTTTCTAAACATTTTAAAATCAGTGTACAATTCTAGTATGTTACCTATTGCACTTGAAGACAGTGGAATATTCAAAGAAAATCCTGAATATACTGAACACTATTTAAAGTTCGGCAACATCCTTTCTGGAGTTAGAATGCCAAATCAAAAGTTATCATCAAAAGTTTTGTTGAAAAATGCCAGGATGCCACTGAACAAAGTGACAACGAGGCAAGGAAGGGACTCTTCATTTGCCCTAAACTCCTCTTACAGTATCTTAATAATAATAAGCTCTGATGTACTCTTGGGAGCGGGGGCAGAAATGATGGAGGGCAAAGTAAGTAATTGATGTGGTGCCTTTTCCAAATTCCTCACTGGCAATATCCATATTATGGTTTCTATTTGACGTGTTGACAATGGAGAAAACATTACCAGCAATGGCTGTGATGGATCAGCCAATAAAGCTTGAATCGTCCTTTCCGTTCACATTCACTTGTCTGGTGCGTTTCTGACATGAAACAGAATCAACACAGAAGGGGTGAAGTAAGGTTACCTAGGATCCCAAACAAATTTCTTTTAAGTTTGGCTTATTCCTTTGAATGATTTCTTTAAAAATTGACCTTTCTATACAGGCATTTTCTAGAACAGTATGATGTCTTATTGAAGCATGCCCGTTGAGTCTTTGAAAGACTTTTTTTTTTCTCCCCACAGCTGCACACGTCTATTTCGGCTTTGGACCAGAAAAAAACAACGTGACATTCCCTTTCTTCTTTAGAATATTCAATTTTTATTGCCATGAATTATCATTTATTTGAATTAATACATAAATGTGTCTTTGAAATCGGTTGGTAATTTCTGTTTTTATTTTCAAAACTTTTTGTTTGTTTCTGTACAAACTATCAGTCAATTGAATTCCTGGGGGTATAATGCACACATGGCTGATGTCTCTAAGAATTTGTCTCTGGAACAAATATATGCTGATCTTACAGACCTGCTGCTGAATTGGTAATAGATATGATCAATGATTAGGTTCAAATCAAAAAGTTCTTAGGAACATCATGCACAGTTGTTGGTAAGCAGTTTTTCGTAGACTGAAATGATGATTCTCTATAAAACCCTGTAACTGGCGTAAACATCTTATTCAAAATATAGAGTCTTATAGGTCCTGATGTTTCATATATGTTTTCTTTTAAAAATTGAAACAAATTAAGATTATTGAAATAAATATTATTTGAGAAATCTAACAGAGCAAATAAATGTATAAATGCTCTCTAAGTAACTAGTAGAAGAGGAGAGAATAGAGTAGCAGTGGAGGAAGTAAGAAAAGCATTGTTCTAATGAAAAGTTAGAAGAAATCCAAGGTCTCATTGACACCCTTTTGACTCTCATCTTTGTGACTGACACTATCTCAATTCACTCTTAGTTCCTTAAAATAGTTATGTCACTGTGAGTAACCTGTAATGCCATGGAAATGTTCCACCTTGCTTCTTGTAATTATTCTTGAGCCAAACAGAAACATGTAAAATCTAAACAGGATCAAAACTAATAGTATTCTACAATATAGCTCTTTTCCTATCATTCACCTCCTACATTTTTTTAATATTCTACTACTGTTGTCTTTTCAAGATTATTGCTAATGCAATATTTGACACTAATAACAGTCATTAGGCACAGATAATTATATGACTCTTTATGCAAGAGGAAAAAAAAACCCTCGAGTCACCCAAAATTACAATGGTAGAAATAAAACTTTACCAATTATGTTTAACTTAAGTCATTCTAATATTATGGTACACTATTTTATACTTGTCAAATACTTTATAATGTTCTCATGTGTATATTATATATAAATATGCTGTTTTATTGAAATTTCCAATAAAAATCATTGAATAGTCACTATATTTCAGTGCTATGCTTGGGGATGGACATATAATGATGGATATTAACAGTCCTAACTATTTCAATTTTGTTGTTTCCTTACTCCTTTTCATGAAACAGGAAGGAAGAGTATTAACTGAAGCCCAGGGTCCAGAACTATTGAGTATTTATGACATTCTTATTCCCAGTTCAGAGTTATATTCAATATACTTACATTTCTCAAATTGTGTTCTGTCTTAGATATTTCACAAAAATAAATTTGTATTGCCAAATATTTTGGAGTCGTTTTAGACTTCATCTTCTTTGGGGAGCTTCAAAACACACATTAGCACATTCATTACTCTGAGAAGCAGTTCAGTAGGGAAGCATTGTTCAATTCAGTGAATCTCAAACTATTAATATCCCACTGTGTACAGTTTTGGGATGCAATGGATTATACTTTATTTTCAAGAGATGAGGTTGTGAATACATTTGCTTAGTCCATTAAGTGAGAGCTTTGTCAAGCACATTTGGCCTCTTTGTTTGGCAATCACTTTGCCAGGGTAGCACTCATTGCCATCACATGGTAACTCAGCATTGAATAAATCTTAGAACAGCAAAGTATATAAACTACTCTGTATATTGTCAGCCTTCTTTGTCTCTTTGGAAGATAAGGTCTTTAAAAATTAGACTTTTACTATATCTTTTTACTATTCATATTAAATATGTTACAAGGAGTTTAATCCTTTAAATATTATATGATACAATATTTTATAACCACACCATAAATACTCAACTTTCTAGAAGGAAATGCCTCAAAATAATTACATTTTGGTTTCTTCTCCTTGTGGGTGAATGAGAAGAACCCATCTCGTGGAATAATGCTATGCCTTACTTGACATAACTTTATTCCACAAACCCATCCTAATGTTTCTGTCATGCAATCTCCATAAACACTGCCAAGGTCATAAATATATCTCAGAAAGTTTCCTCCCATCTTTTTAAATAATTGTGTGTGTGTGATAAGAACACTTAACATAAGATCTCTCAGCAAATTTTAAGTATGCAATACAGTACTGTTAGCTACAAATACGAGTAGGTTTCCAGACTTATTTATTTTGCATAATTGAAACTTTGTACTCTTTGGTCATCAGCTCCTCATTTTCTCCTCCACCAACCCCTGGCAATTACCATTCTACTCCCCCCTTCTATGAGTTTGACTATTTTAGATTCCATATGTAAATAAGATCACCCAGTATTTACCTTTCAGTGTCTAGCTTATTTTACTCAGTATAATGATCTTCAGGTCAATTTATGTTGGTGCAAATGGCAAGATTATTTTAAAGGCTGGATAATACTGCATTGTATGTATATACCACATTTTCTTTCTTTTTTTTTTTTTTTGATGTTAGTTCTTATTTATTTGTTACTCTCAGAAAACCTAATTTTTGACTGGACTCAGACTTAGAAGTAGAAGCTCTCAGAGAGGACAGCCTGCGTCTCTTGGCAATCTGTTCCTGGCGTTTTTCTTTGGCCTCCTTCATCCTCTTAGCCAAAAGTTTAGCATATTCTGCAGCCTCTTCCTTATTTTCCTTAGTACGTTGTTTCTTCAGAGCAATGCACCGACGTTTGTGTTGCAGGACACATGGAGTAATGAGTCGCTGACTCGTTAGGTGCTTTAGTCCTAGGTTTCTTACCTTCTTTGTTTAGGGGCTTTCTCACAGCATATTGGTGGACATCATCTTCTTTAGAGAGGCTGAAAAGCTTGCGGATCCTGCTAGCTCTTTTGGGCCCCAGGCGCTGAGACACAGTAGTATCAGTGAGACCAGGAATATCTTTCCCCCCTTTTTTCACAATGACCAAGTTGAGAACGCTGAGGTTGGCGTCCACAATGCAATCCTGAACAGATCTGTGCTTTCGCTCTCCAGTCCTCCTGGGTCTGTAACAGGAATGGCCCTTGCTCAGCAGCAGGCAGACGCGGCTGTGGGTCAAGACCCCCTGCTTCACGGGGAAACCTTGTTTGTCGTTCCTGCCACTGATTTGAACCACATAACCCTCCGATTCTTCACCCAGAGCGTCAGCGGCAACTTCTGTGGCCATACGCTTCTCATAAAAGGTACGAAGTTTGCGTTCATCGTCCACTTCAATGAGTTTCTGGCAGCCAGTGGCTGGGAAAGAGATGTTCAGCTTCATCCTGAGGCCTATACCACATTTTCTATGTCTAGTCATCTGTTGAACATTTCACTTGCTTCCCTCACTTGGCTACTGTGAATAATGCTACAATGAACATGGAAGTGCTGGTATCCCTTTGAGATCCCAATTCCATTTTTTTTTGGATTAATACCTAGAAATGGTATTGCTGGATCACATTGTAGTTCTATTTTTAATTTTTTTTGAGGAATCTCTATATTGTTGTTCATAATAACTGCACCAATTTACATCCTTACCAAAAGTTTGCCAGAATTCTTCATTATCCACATCCTTGCCAACACTTATTTACTAATGTATTTTAGTAAGAGCCATTCTAAAAGTTGTGAGGTGATAGCTCATTGTAATTTTGATTTGCATTTCCCTGCTGATCAGTGATGTTGAGCATTTTTAAAATTTTACTTCTTGGGAACTTGTATGTTTTCTTCAGAGAAGTGTCTATTTCACTATTGAGTTGTAGGAGTTCCTTATATGTTTTGAATATTAACTCATTGTCAGATATATAATTTGCAAGTATTTTATTCCATTCTGTAGAGTGTCTTTTCATTTTGTTGATTTAATTTAAAATTTTTTTCTTTGCTCCAGAGAAGTATTTTAGTTTGACATAGTCCCATTTTTTTTTTTTTTTTTTTTTTTTTTTGCTTTTGTTGCCTCTGCTGTTGGTGTCATATCCAAAGCTATCATTACCAAACCCAACGTCAAGGAGCTTTTCCCCTATTTTTTATTCTAAGAGTTTTACAATTTCAGGTTTAACAGTTAATTTATTAATCCATTTTGAGTTGATTCTTAAGATAAGGTTTCGATTTTATTTTACTTTATTTGCAAGTGA
Organism: Furipterus horrens; assembly: GCF_987537825.1. Taxonomy (NCBI): domain Eukaryota; kingdom Metazoa; phylum Chordata; class Mammalia; order Chiroptera; family Furipteridae; genus Furipterus; species Furipterus horrens. Next base: position 19,313,764 of record NW_028327171.1, read on the forward strand.
ATATACAGTTTTTCAGCAGCATTTATTGAAGAGGCTATTCTTTCACTATTTTGAATTCTTGGCCCCCTTGTTGATGATTAGCGGACCATATATGCGTGGGTCTACTTCTAGGCTTGCTATTCTGTTCTATTTTTCTGTGTATCTGTTTTTCTGCCAGTATCACGTGACTTTGATTATTGTAGTTTTGTAATATAGTTTGAAATCAGGAAGCTTGGTGCCTCCTGCTTTTTTTTTATGTCCAAGATTGCTTTTCATATCATGAATCTTTCATAGTTCCACATGTATTTTAGGATTTTTTTTTCTGTGAAAAATGCCTTTGGAATTTTGATAAGGATTATGTTGACTCAGTAAATTGCTTTGGGTAGTATGGACAGTTGGATAATATTAGTTCATTCAATCCATGAACATGAAATTTTAAAAATTTATTTGTGTCTTCTTTAGTTTCTTTTATCAATGTTTTATAGTTTTCAGATCTTTAACCTCCTTGGTTAAATTCCTAAGTATTTCATTGTTTTTGATGCTTTTGTAAATGAGATTGTTTTTATTTCTTTTGTAGGAGGGGAGGGGAGAGGAGAGGAGAAAGAACAAGGGCCAGAGAGAGAAGAAAGAAAAGGAGGAGAATGGGGAAGAAGAAAAAGAGAGAGGAAAGTTTCTAATAGCAGTCAAAATTACCTTGTAATTTGGTCATTCTTTGATTTCTACAACATCAACTGAGCGTCCAATAAATCAATTCAATTCTGACACATACTATTTGGAGTGAATACAGTCTCCACCAGTTACAGGCTTAGTACCATGAGATGGCCCCCATTTCAGACCCTAGTTGCAAGTTCTGGGGCCATTTGGACTTCTCACCAACCAGCTATAAATTTTAGGATTCCCACAATGCCCTCCTTAAGTTTGATTATTTGCTAGAACAAGGCACAGAACTCAGGAGAACACTTTACTTATATTTACTGATTTGTTATAATAAGTAAAATTCAACAGTCAAAAGGAAGAGACTAATAAGTCAATGCAGAGGGGAGTAGATAGGTGCACAAAACTTCTGTGTCCTCTCAAGACACATAACCTTTCAAAGCACATCGATGTGTTACCAACCCAGGAGCTCTCTGAACCCTATCACTTAGAGGTTTTTACGGAAGTTTAAAAACATAGGTATGGTTGAATAAGTTATTGACCATTTGTGATTGAACTTAATCCCCAGCCCCTTCTCCCTTCCTGGAGGAAGGGCTGAAATTTCTAACTCTTTAAGCATACCTAGGTCTTCATCAAGACCAGCCTCAATCTTGACTATCCAGTGGACCACAGTCATTATCATAGTATTAGTATACAAAAGAAACTCCTATCATTTAGAAGATTTCAAGACTTTTAGGGACTATGGAACTAGGGCAATGACCGAATATGTGTACATATTTTTATCATACCAAATATTTTAAAACAAGTAGATCTCACACCTTATGTAAAAATTAACTCCAAATGGATCAAAGACCTAAGAGTTGGAGTTAAAACTATAAATCTCTTAGAGAGAAAAACGTGGGCATAGATCTTTGTAACCTTGGATTGAACAATGGTTTCTTGAACACAATACCAAAAGCACAAGCAGCAACAAAAAAAATTGAATGTCATCAAAAATAAAAGTTTTGGGTGTCAAAGGACACTATCAAGGAAGTGAAATGACGTAAAATATCTACAGGATTGGAGAAGTTTTGCAAATCATATATTTGATAGAAGACAGATATTTATAACACATAGAGAACTCTTATACCTCAATAATAAAAAGAAAAAGATTTGAATTAAAAATATCTGAGCTGGTATTTCTCCAAAGATGATACACTAATGGGCAATTCACACATGAATAGATGCTTAACACCATTAACTATTAAAGAAGTACAAACTAAAAGTAAGATGATATATGACTTCACACCCACTAGGTGACTTGTAATCAAAAAGGAAATAAGTGTCAGTGAATATCTTAAGAAATCGGACCCTTTATACATTGCTGGTGGGAAAAATGTAAAAACGAAAGTAAAATGATACTGTCTAACAGTTCCTCCAAAGTTTTAACATAGTTGCCATATGACATAGTAGTTCTGCTTGCAGGTATATACCCAAGAGAAATAAAAACATGTCTGTACAAACACGTGACCATGAATAATCATAGCAGCATTATTTATAATAGCTAAAAAGGGTAAAGAACTCAAATGTCCATCAACTGAAGCATTATGTGGTCTATCCAAAATGGAATACTGTTAGGCTATAAAAAATAATGAAGATAGGCTCCAAACAATGTTTGAAAAAGAGAGGAAAGGGCACTATAACCAGAGGAGTTTACATTGTGCAAATTACAGAGGTATAGAAGAGGATATTTGGTGGATATTTTCAGATTAGCCAGAACACATGATATTTGATGGAATAGCTAAAGATTTTGGGATGTCCCACATATTCTGGATTAGAAAATACTTTGCATTTATCATACATTTAAAGCCACAACACTAATAATCTATCACCATTGAGCGAATTGTCCTATTTTACCAACTCCTTGTAAGTTGGTACCAACTGCCTTTCAAATCAAGAACATATCACTTCAAGTGCTTTGCACTTTATGTTGCCTATCTTTTTGCTTTTGATTATAGCTGGTTTCTTCTAAAGCACTTTTTATTTGAAAATTTCTAAATATCAACTTGCATTCTAAATATTTAACAGTCATTTAATTTTACCACTTAACTTTAAAAGCAGTTTAACCTTAGTAGGAGATAGCCAGCTCTCTGAAAGTGTGTTTTTGTAACAAATAATCTACTTCTTAGACATATAACCACAAGAGGTTTGTCTGCAGTCATTTTACCCACAGATAGTGGGGTCATTTTAGACACTGCAATAACAGCTGTTTAAAGTAAATATCATTAGTATTAGAAGTTGAACTATTTTATAAACTTAAAAATATATGGGATGTATAGAGCAGTTAGCAGCAGCAAAAACAATATACACATATAAACACACATTAGAGTTTCAGTCTTTAAACCTTTCCAAATAAATTATTTCATTTACTTTGAAAAATTTTTTTTGACCAAATATTCTGAATATTTATAACCTGAAGGTGTCAAGTGGGTGTCACAAATCATCATGATTATGAGCATCAGTATGTCTGGGAGCAGGAAATTTGTATAGGCCTCTGGCACCAAAGAGGATTTTGTAAGAAATATGTTGTCTGGATGTCATGACTTCTTATTCAACTTTCAAATAATTGCAGTGGAATGTACGAGTTACAGAACTAACTCAGCCAGAGGCTGAGAAAGTCTCTGCCCTCACCACTGTGCTTGTGCTCCCGGCTGTCCTGCAGATTCCATTTAGCTCAGGTCAAGCCCCTAAGAACATCTTCTGAGACATGAGTTGCTTGGCATCGAGAAATCTGTCATGCCTGACACCTGATTTCTCCTCCATGTCAGAATTTAACATACATTCATAACCCATGAAAAAGCAGAGCAGATATTTTAAATAAATATTTAATCACTATGCCAATCTTTTATCTTATTTGCATGCATACTTGAGAATGAATATTGGGATAATTTTGAAGTATCTTAGACTATGAGTGGTCTTGCTGTCTTAGATGAATAGATCTAAACTATACTAAATTTCTGTTAGAAAATTTCAGTGAATGTGTTAAAGACTATATTCTATATTTCTGAATTTTACTTAGAATCGAGTCAGAGTCAGTCAGAGTCAGCAGCCGTCCGTCTCGAGAGACGATGGTGTAGCTTCTTAAGAGTCTATCTGCACCGCCGAGAATGGTTGTGCAGTTCGACTCGGGAGTGACACGGTATCTGTCTCCTCCCGTGTTGAATCGACATCTTGCGATGACGCTGGAGTGTCCTCTCCAGTGAAGCTGAAGTTACAGAGCCTGGGCAGGGTGATATGGAGGGTCTGCTGTTGCCCATGCAGCAGACCCCCCCCGCCCCCCCTCTTCGCAGCTGAAGGGTCCAAGGGAAAGACGGAGTCAATACAGCTTGGCTTCAGGTGCGCCGCAGGAGTTGCCGGTGTTGACTACAACGTCAAACCGCCTTAGGGACTCCGGCTCCGGATTTTCTGTCCGGGTTTACTCCCTTAGCCTTTCCCCTGAAGAGGTATGCCGCAAGGCAGCGGAGGTTTTTTGGAGTCAGAGTTTCCTTCTCTGATGTGCCCTGACTGGAAGATCAAACCAGCGACACTTAGCTTGCAGGCCGACGCTCAATCCACTGAGCCAAACCAGACAGGGGTATACTTAGAATATGTTAGAATAAATTGATAACTTCTAAGTAAAAATAGTTTTTGAATAATTGAATTTTATTATGTAAGGACTAAGAATAAATGGAGAAGTCTTGTTTTAGTGTTTATATACAAAAGATTAAAAATAAAAGGATCTTTACTATATGGAAATATAAAATATCTAAATTTACATTATGGGAGATCCCTATGATAAAGTCAGAGTTGAAAATAGAATTGTTAGGGAAAAAATAAACATTAAATCACTTTGTGGTTGAAGATGGGCTAACTGCCATAAGAGTACTCTCTTAAGATGATTTTATAGCAGTCCTATCTTCTTCTTTGGCCTTCACAGGGAGATCAAGAATGAAATATTTTATAATCTTCCAATTTTTATTGAGCATAACAGGCCAAAATTATAATTATGGTGGAGAAACACAAAAACAACAGCTAAATATCAAATCAACAGTGTCTCTTTGAAAAGTACTGACCAGAATCTGTGACTTTAATAGGAAAAAACAAATATGAGACGGCATTTGAGGGAAAATGATATAATTTTTATTATCTCTGCCTTCCCAGAAGCTCCTTATTGGAAATCCATTCAAAAGAGAATATCTAAAAACCAGTAAGACTGCAATCCTATAGAAATATTTTTTAGCATTACCCAATAAAATTTCTGAAAGCCCAAAGACGGTTTTGTCTTATACAAAATCATGACAGTATGCAAATGCTTTATGAAATTTATAGCTTCAGACAATTTTCCTGAGTTAGTCAGGGAGGAGGAATAGCCATATTCCTTCTGGCATGAGGAACTAAGATGACTTAAATCAAATCCTGAAATCTGAGGAGATGGCTAATGTTTAAATCGAACTTTTCTCAAGAGCTAAAAGCATTGTGGTGTACCATACTATAGGGTGGAATATTTAGTCCTTGTAAACTATAATTGTTTTTATATTTGTACATATAAATAGATGTTTAAACATAATCTCTTCAAGCAAAACACCTATAGTTTAACTGAGCTAAAATGATTTCTTAGTTTTGTCAATTTAGTACCAACTGTATAAATGGAGTGAATTGCTCAATTGGACCTATCCTTGAAACAATAGGAAAGCAGTAGAGTGTAAGGGTAGAAGGGGCAGAGTATGTATTGTTGAGGAGTGGAGTGGAGTATGGTAGAACAGAATACAGGCATTTACTTAAACATTGGCAAAATCACCCCTAATATTTGTGGAGTCTAAGGCAAGAGTACAAATGGGGCCACACATACATTATATAAAAATATTTAAATGTTATATTTCTCACAACTGTCAAAATGTTCTATCATCTACAACTAATAAACTAAAAAAATGCTTAAATCTATGGTTTTTGCATGACTACATCAGCCAAATACCAGAAGTGGCTAAATTCAATTATTAATGTATATGGCTGAATATTCTGTTGATTGGCTGATGCTCTCTCAGTAGTAGTCCAGATGGCCACACAGAGAATAATCTTATACGTCACATAAAACTACTGCAAATATTATGCGCTCACATGAATGTTCCCCATACTATGAGTTGGAACCTGAGAAATTTTATTGGGTAAGAATTTGTTGTCATCATGCTATCTGAGAGAAGGGTTTGGCAAGTTCCTTTGTGTGTTTCTGCTGCTGAGGTATTTCTGCTGATCACGTCCTCCCCGGACTTTGAGTCAGTATCTGTCTTCTGGGCCAGTGGCCCCACAACCCTCAATCGTGGCTTTAGATAAAGCATGCAGAGAAAAGTATGTGGAGCAGCATTATCCTGGAGCCTAGGCAGTATAGTCAAGAGAGCGAACGTTCAGCTTGTCAGTGCTGTTGTGCCAAAACAGAGGAATCCATGTGTTCTTTAATAATTTTTTTTTGAGGCTCTGTGACATATGTATCAACAAAGTACTGGGCAAAGGTCACTGTTGCCCAGGCTGATTTCAGGGTGACACTGACTACAGGGCCTGAAGTCAGACTGCCAGCATTTGAATTAGGATTTCACCATGTATTAGAGGGACATATCACTTTTCTTATGTACCTCTGCAGATCCTTCAGCCATACATTCTCCGGGGCCTTTGGCTGCCATCCCAGCCATCCCATCCCAATGATCCATGCAATAATCCACGCACGGCTCCACGTGGCTTCAGAGGGAACCAGACCCACTCTGTCTGAGTCACTCCCCTGCAGTGACTCTGGTGCCTCCTTCTCTTGTATATGTCTGCTGATGAAAGGCCATAAAATGCCAGGGGATCATTTTGACAACTATGCTTGCCCAATCCAGAAGTAAATGTCAGAAAAGCATTTGACCAATGGAACACATAAGCCCATGGATAATTCTTCTTTTTTCTCTTCTTCAGTGGTTAGACAGTCCTGAGATGCATTCATTATAAGGCCTCCCAGAGATGATCCTGAGAGATCCAGAACACTGCAACTTGATACCAAGGTTTGATCAACTCAGTAATGCTCCTTACTCTCTCCTTCCTAGTCTCACTCTCTTTTCCCTAACTCCTGCTTCCTTGCTTTTGCATTCATTAATAAAATTGGACCACATGTCCCTTTGTTTCAGATTCTGCTTTTAGAGAAACCCAGGCTAAGAAAATATGTGTTCTTAGGTAACTAAGCTCCCCTGTCTCATTTTCCTGATATGAAAATAGACAATAATAGTATTAACCTCAGAATAATTGCAGTGACCAAATACATTTATACATGAAAAATATTTAAAACATTTTCTGACACACTTTTGAAGAAAGCAGAACCTGAGACAAAATTTTATGTACCAATTATTTTTACTTTTCCGTTTCCCAGTTGTGAATTTTTCAAATAGAAGATGATGTCCTTGGGTCTATGACTATTTTTCATTCATCTACTTGTGTTGAGCATAAACCTTTGGCCAATCACTATACTTTATACCGGAGATACAGATAAAGAACATAATTCTTCTCTAAAATAAGCTCAGAGTCTTGTGGGGAAGGCATAAAAATTGAAATAAAACAAAACAAAAACAAAATAAATACGCGGTAATAAATACTGACAGTGATATTCACTACCCTGTGGAAACAGGAAGCAGTTGACTGAAACAAGCATCTTGAAAACTCATTTTAGATGAAACTAGAGCTTAGCCAAAGGTTTAAGGGCACAGTGTAGTTAACTGGGATGGATTAAACATTGAGATCGTTTTAGAGAGAAAGGAATGAATGCACAAGCATTCGCATAGAAGAGTACATGTAGATATTATAAGAAGTTCTACATTTTTATATTTAAACCTCAAAGTGGGAAGAAAAAGATACCACTGAAAAGTAGCAAGGGCAACATCATAGTATCTTAAGTTGTTAGTTTTTATCCTGAAGGCATTCAGGAGCCATTGAAAGAGTTTGGGCAGAAACAACAGACTTACAGAAAAAACCACTCTGGTGTGGTGAAATAATGGATTGGTAGCAACACAGAAGATTGAATTCAGTGACCTTAAGTCAGGAAGTGGTAAAGATGGTGGGGATGGAGAAGAAGGAGTGAAATAGACATACCGGTAAACAGATAAATATATGTTTGAAGATAGGAAGATAGATAATTACAAAGAAATATTTATTTTTTATACACACACACACACAAATGTATGGTGACTTACAGAGTGGTGGACTAAGAGAGAGATTTCCTTATCATTCTCAGATATTGGCTCAGAATTGGTGGAAGACGGTACAAAAAACCAATATAAGGCACATCAGAGAAGGAGTCCTTAGGTATGGAGATTGAAGTGTATATGACAACTTCAGTTTTAAACATATTAAATGTGAGAGGTCTGTGTGACAATCAAAAGCACATATCTAGGATTCTGGAGCAGCAAAAGTGAGCAGTTGCACTGAATTCCTGGTGAGAGAAAGGAGAAAAGAAGAGAGTATTTAAAAATATCAAATGCTTTGAAGAAAATGTGTTCTTTTGAAAATCTTCTTATAAACTTTAATACTGATATATAACTAAGTAGAAACAAATACTAAATGTTTAGGTTCTTTGACTATATATTCAGCTAAGAAATTTATTTTTCTTTGGTTTCATTAATATTTTCTAACATTCACCAAAGTCAGAAGAGGAAAATAATTAGAAAATGTCAATAAACAATTATCTGAATTACACAGAGAAAAATATAACAGTTGACAGTTTCCAAATATTTGGGGTATTTAAAAATATGTTAATGCTAGATATAATATAGGATAAGTATGTTAAAATAAATTGAGTTAGATAATTTTCTGGTAGATGCTACTAAATAGATCCTTCAGAAAAGACCTCTTAGGAAGTGATATTTAGGCTGAAATCCAGAAATGAACCAGCCATGAAAGGGCAAGGGAATGTTGTATAGAGAGAATCATGTTGTATAGACTATTTAACTGAACTATCTCTAAAAAACATACTATTCTGTAAAAATTATTCTCTGCCATAAGTAAATGCTTAGAAACCAAATGATTTTAGTAGCATGGCTTCTAGAAACCAAAGCATGGTACTCAAAACTAAAATTCAGCTTCCTAATCACATTCAAGAATTGAATGCTTGGGCAAAGACCAACTTATACCTGAATCCCATACTTTGGTTAACTATGAGAATGTCAGAGTTCCATAGACTGTGACATGGAAGTTACCCATGGACTTCATAGACTAACTTATGGTATCTATTAGGCTATTGAACTGCTTCACCAGTGTGGGGAAATACAAATTAATATATTTAAGACATACAATTATATATCTTAGAGTATTTAGAGTATATGCCACAGATTCCATTTAATCTGTATCAAAACCAGAGGATTATTATCAACTGTTAATAGCATAAAATTCTATACCCTGTATAAATTCTAATTCATATATATGCAATATAAAAATTAAATAAATCTATTATAGTCACAAGTTTTTGGCAGCCAAATGAACTGCCTATTTGAAAATGTGAATTTTCAGCACTGCCATTTTCTTTGCAGGGGTGGGATTGTTTCTACAATGAACACCAGTGAACAGTCTTCTCCATTAATTACATGTGTAACCACCAGCTGTTGGTCCAAATTAAGGTCTATTTTCTATCAGTTTTCTGTGCCCCATAATCAACAAAATACCTGGATATAATTAAAGTAACAGTAGGAAGACTCATATACAAAACTTATCAACATAACTCCAAATAGCAGAATATTATAAGCTATACTCTTCTAACACTACTCAACCTTGGCAGCTAAGACATCAAAATGCACATAATACAATATCTAGTGCCTTGTGGGTTTTGGCAAGTGAACTATTAACATAAAAAACACACAATAGTAGACCTTAAAAAGCTTTTAACCTAGTAAACTTCATTTGAAATTATTGGGACCAATTCCTATAAACTTAATAAAAGTTGGTCTAGTCTTTTAATGACTCAGTAATCACAGACATGTTTAGAAGCAAAGTCAGTATATTTACTTAGATACTGACCATTGCAAATATAGAGACAGTGAAGATTAATTAATCTCTGTCTTATATTTATTTTAGTATGAGAATTAGTTGTGATATATATTGCTATGTCTACTATAAAAAAACCTTGATCCCCAAACAAATATCCACTCCATTCACAAAACTAGTTTTAAGTTTTTATACATATTGTTACTCTTTTTTTGCTTAAAAATGACTTGTATGACCTATAATAACTTTAGGTCAGATTCTCAGTCTTACCAATTCCTAGTTGTTTTTGGAATTCTCCTGGATTAAGCCTTTCCTGCCAAATCTTTCCCCAGCAACCTTCCATCTTTTTCTCAACCTAAGATTTTTTTATGGTTTTAGTTAACACATAATATCTAATGCACACCAGACATTGTTCTTTACATACCTTGATTTACATGTATGTAAATCATAATTCATATAACCCTCATTTAGGTTCTAAATGGCAAATGCATTATTATTAGCCCTATTTTATAGATGAGGAAACCAAGCAATAGTTAAGTAAGGATTACAAATTGGAAGAGGGTGGTAAAAAAAAAAAAAAAAAAAGGTTTGAACAGAGGCAAATGGCTCCTGAGCCCTGCTCTTGGCTTCTGCACTCTACTGTCTCTTTCTGACCCTAATATTTGCACATGGTACTGCAATATTATCTTTTACAGCATGACTTCCTCTTTTATGCTGGGGGTTCATGACAAAAATTACATTTTCTCAATCTTTGTCTTCAGAGCCAATTATGATGTCTAGAACTTTATAGGTGTGTAGAAATAGATGTTGAATAAATGAAGTCATAACTGACTGGAACAGGTACTCTTTTCAAAGATACCTAGTTATAAGATTTCCATAAAGAAATGAAATTTGTCTCTATGACCCTACTGTCAAGATAAAGAACTGATTCTTGAAAGTTTTCAAAATTTCTATCCTATAGTGACTTACTAATGGTCAATTTTCTATACAAGTAATAAAATGGAACTGAAAAAAAGCCTCTTTGCTGCATATGCACTATTTTTTATACTTTCAAATATTTGAAAATAATTTTTTGAGTTATATTTTCAATCTGGCATAAACTCGAATTCTTTTTTTTTTTTCTTAAGCTCCTCATTAGTCTAAACCCTGCTCAAGAAAAGTCACTCTATTTCCAAATACTAAAAGCCCGGTTAGTTTCTTCCTTTTCTGCCATTGTCATTTTCTCAGCAGGTTACAGCTGGCATTTTGTAGCTTTCAGCTGTGACATAGGTTGTCTGCTTCCCAAACCAGTTGTTGTCAGTCTCTTAACCATGGGCTATTTCCTTGGTTTTTCTCTATCTTTGATGCCTTAAATATAACCTGTTCAGATAAACTGAGCATGTCCTCAACCCTCCGTTCTTCATCATATGAATACATTTGAAAAAAGCAGAAACTGAACCAGAGAGGATATCATACCCTCCAGAGGGTATGGTCATGTGACTGACATCAGGTTCTGGGCCACATTAAGTGACTATGGAGTATCAGTAACCATGAAGTTTCTTTTACAGTTTTTCAGTACAGGATACCTGTTACTTCTTAGGACAGAAGTAATTCTGAAAGTTGTTTCCCATGCAAAAGGGATTGAATGACTGCTTAATTTTTTCAACTCACTTAAAAAAAATTCTGGCTCTTTAATTTCTGCTAACTGCATCAAGGAACTTCTGATGGTCTTGAAGCACACAGTGTTTCTTTGTAGGATCACGCAATAAAAGATGGGGAGGCTGGAGCTGAGGCTACATTACTGAGTCAAAGATAGTCAAATTTGTCATGGGCTTTTTAGACATATGTTAAATATTTGGTTGAGATAAAGATTTTACAGTGACTCCATAGTTTCTGAAACCTGAATAGACTTGTAGACAGTGGGAATATAGAATGGCTTTTATATAATGAAGCTTTTTTACATTGACTTTTTAGTTACTAAAATACTACGTGCTCTTTGTAAAACATTTAGGAAATGTGGAAAAGCACAGGAGAGAAAAATGAAGATAACCTGTAATCTTACAACCCATAAGTGACCGTTGTTAATATGTTAATATCTATTTAAAAATATTTTATTCATATATAAAAATGATTGATATCTGTAAAGATTTTTATTATCATTTTTGTTTACTTAATATGTGAATGATTGTCCAAAGCATTAAATATTCTTTTAAAACTTATTCGAGTGGCTGTAAAATATTTTATCATATAGGCTATTTATTTAAAATAACCAAACTGCACTTTGTGTATATTTGGTTTATTTGGTCATTTCCCAATTTTTAAATGTTATTTAAAATTAACCACTATAATTAGTGTCTTAATGCCTCTGACATCCTGCTACCATGCTCCAGACCTACTATTGATTCCAGCAACAACTGTAGTAAACAATCGTGTTTTAGTTTTAATTCACTCTAGGCTAACAGCATTTCTCCAAAAGCAGGTCTCTTTCTCTCACTCTGTAACCAAGAATGCCCAGGACTTGGCACTCATTCATGAAGACCGTAGGTAGATGGACAGGAGAGATAATGCCTGCAGAGTGGCCCTCACCAAATGGACCCTCATGGATGAATGCTTCTCCCAGTTGATCCTTGAGGGAAAAATTCTGAGAAGCATTCTACAGGCTCTTGAGGCGATCCCTGGTAGAATAAAGCCCTACTTGTTGACCTTGACAATAGACACTTTTTTATAGCTTTTTCTCCATCTGTAAGTCTCTCCCATCCTTAATTCCTCCATCCTGGTATTACCACACTAGCACAACTCTGTCTCTGGTTCTGCCTGGGGGCATGGGGAGAGCCAGGCAGTTCAATTAATGCCCTTTTTATAATTCCTTGTGCATATTTCTATTTTTTTTCCATTGGACTGATTGCTAGAGATAAATTTCTGAGACAAAACGTAGCAATTAAAACACAAATTTTGATACATATTACATGCTGATATATTTTAATTAAACAGAAAAAATACTCATTTCTTAATTACCATGTTTCTCCTAAATTGATTGTTTAAATATTTCAACTTAAGTAAATGTTTTTTTTTCTGTATTTTTTTCAGCAAAGAGTTATTGAATTATCTTTGCGTTTATCTTATTCTTGGAAAAACCATCCAAGGGAGAGATGTTTACAGTCCAAACTCCATGATAGTGCTTCTGAACTCTATGAAATTTTTTTCTTAACCAAGAGATTCATTGACCTTACATACATGAACATAACTAATCTCCTCAGAAAGATAAAAGTGTCACAAAAAGCTGGCAGCATTCCATTTCCAATCTTTTGGAAAATCAGTAGACTTCACCTTTATTTAGAGATACCTATTGGTAAAAATTTCCATTCACCAGTCTTGATCACCTACTGGTTGGTTTATAATCTCTCTGTAAAATGTATTCAAAACAAGATATTTATTTGAGCAACTATGTAAGCGCTGTGCTTCCTTTGCCTACAGAGGGCTAACCTAGTCATCCTCTAGAGAGTCAAGGTGCAATGTCATAATTTTAATCCACCTTCTCTGGTTCATAGCCAATGTGTCTGTGATTACATCACAGGCCCATAGTGATGAGCTGCACCATGTATTCATGTTAGGAATATTTGATAGCAGCTGCTACTGGATCTCAAGGTTAATGAGGACCTTTCCCTAAGAAAATGGGCTTTCTTTACATAAAAGAGAATTCAATGGTGTGTGGTCTCTAAGGCTTTTTTGAGCCTGAATGTTATTGTTTCCTCTTTTTCTCTAGTTTCTTACTTTATAAGAAATATGTGCATCTTTAAGTATTCTGTGTATAAATACAAATGCTCTTTATTTGACACTGCAGACAGCATATACCTTTTCAGATAACTTATTAGATAGACATGCAACTATATTTAACTAGGTCCATGGTTAGAGGTACTTTGTTTTTAATTATAATTGATGCACAATAGTATATTAGTTTCAGGTACATAACATAATGATTCTATCCTTACATACAATACAATGTGATAACTATTATAAGCATATTGTCTATCTGTCACTATACATAGTTATTTCATTATTGAATTCGCTGCAGGGTACATTGGCATTTTTTTAACCATAAGATAGCCAATATTGTTGATGACGTATTTAATATTTTATCTTTTTTTAAGTATATCTTATTGATTATGTTATTGGAGTAGTTCCAATTTTCCCCCCTTTGCTCCCCTCCACCCAGTATCCCCCTTCCCTCTAGCAATCCCACCCCACTTAGTTCATGTCCGGGGGTCATGCATATAAGTTCTTTGGCTTTACCCTTTCCTATATTATTCTTAACATCTCCCTTGTCTATTTTGTACCAACCGATTATGCTTCTTATTCATTGCACCATTTCCTCATTTCTCCTGCTCCCCAATCCCAGCTGATAACCCTCCAAATGATCCCCAAACATATGATTCTGTTCCTATTCTGATTTGCTTAGTTGGACTTTGTTTTTATTTTTTAGATTCTGTTGGTGATAGTTGTGAGTTTGTTTTCATTTTAGTGTTCATAGTTTTGACCTTCTTTTTCTTAAGTAAGTCCCTTGTCATTTCATATAATAATGGCTTGGCGATGATGGACTCCTTTAGCTTTACCTTGTCTGGAAAGCACTTCATCTGCCCTTCCATTCCAAATGATAACTTTGCTGGATAGAGTAATCCTGGTTGCAGGTTGCCTTTCATCACATTGAATATTGCTTGCCAGTCCCTTCCTGCCTGCAAAGTGTCCTCTGAGAAATCAGCTGATAGTCCTATAGGCACCTCCCTGTAGGCAACTCTCTGCATCTCTCTTGCTACCCCCAGGACTCTGTCTTTATCTTTTACGTTTGACATCTCAATCATGATGAGTCCTAGTGTGGTCCCCTCTGGGTCCAGCTCACCCGGGACCCTCCATGCTTCCTGGACTTGAATGTCCATCTATTTCACAAAATTTGGGAAGTTTTCCAAATTTTAAAAAATTCTTGCTTCCTCTTTATGCACCGGTTGACTTTTTTTAAAATTTATTTCTTATGTTCCAAATCATTGATTTGAACTCCAGTTTCCTTCCCTTCACTGTTGGTTTTGTGTGGATTTTCCTTCGTTTCACTTAACATAGCCTTCACTTCTTCTCTTATGCTAATATTTTATCTTAGCTATATACAGTACATTCTCTTTCCCCGAAGGACTTAAGGTATCTCATAAAAAAGGCATAGATATAAATGGAAATATAAAAAGAAAATTAGAACCATGGTAAAGAGAAATATATAAATCTATCATCCACCATGATTGATATGGGTGTTATGATCAGTGTGGTGTCAATAAAGCCAAGAAGAACAAGTGTTTCAGGAAGGAACAAATGGTAAACTTTGTCTAATGCTGCTAGGAGGGCTGGTCGGATGAGGGAAAATAGATGGATTTAGCAGCCTGGAGATTGTGACTGACCTTGGCTGGACTCGGTTAAATGACATGCTGTGGGTCATGCTCGGTGGTGAAGCCACATTGGTGTAGGTTGAAGAGGGAATCATTGCTGAGAAATGAGAGAGAGCAAATGTAGAGAACTCTTTTGAGGTTTTCTTCAAACATGTTTAAAAAGAGATGGGAATATAACTGAAATATAGTATGAAGTTTATAGACACCTAGAATTTATTTTTAATTCATGAGATATTAAAGTGTGTTTTTATGACTATGGCTATCATTAGATGGTTTCTCTTTGTGAACTTCCATAAAACTCAAACACATACCTTTCAAAAAATTATTTGAAGAAAACAAAAGTTATTATCTGATTCTTCTTTTAAGGAATTTAATATGCACAATTAAAGAAAATAAAACATTCTATTGAAGGTAATTTGAAGATACCCAGGAGAACATTTAGGACATACTGGGATAAGTGAAGGTTCCATTTAGGAGGTGTCTTGACCAGCATTGTACATAGTGGTGGAGGGCATCCCAAAAGGAAATAGCATTTGACTTTTTTCCAACCATAAACATACTGCTGATCCACAATATAACCTGTAGTTCTTTAAGGGGGAAGAAGCCATCAGCCCAGTGGCTTTCTAACTCTCAAAAGTCTTGCTTAAGTCCATTTTTCACTTTCTCATGGTCCGATGACTCAATGACATGCTAGCCATCCACCACACCTGTGTTTGGGTGATTTACCTGGGCAGCCCTATATAAAGACCCAAAGATTTCTGTGTTTAGAGGCTGAAACTTGAATGAAATTATCCACAGTCTAGCCTGTGGTTATCTCTCTACTGCTTTGCTCTCACATTCTATGTGTGAGATGTACTATTCAGCAATGGAGCACTTGCCTTGGTGCAGTCAGCATGATCTCAATTAAGGTGACATTCAAATATGTATAAATAGATGTATTTACCCCTGAATAATCTCCTCATAGTCTAAGGATATATAACTCTTCTACCAAACTTTTTTTGCATTCTCAGAATATTCATTATGATTTCTATCATGGACATGCAATAAAAGAGAGAAAAAAGCCTTATATAAACTATCTTTCATTCCAAGACTGTAATCTTCTTCTTGGCAAGAACCACATGCTATTTATCTCTGTTTTCTGAACTCACTCATAGTAACACACAAAATATTTTTGTTGAAGAAATAAAAAGAATCAATAAAAAACTATTTGAGGCACTTATACATTTTCATAAAATGATCATTTTCTTATCTTATTTCTTCATCCAATATCCTCATGTTTAATTTGTTAAATAGATTTAGCCATTCATTTAATTTCTCCCTAGGCTCTTCCTAAATCTTTTATCACTTATTTTTTCTTTCAAATACAAATCAGTTGACAATTTTTATCCTTTTTCTGTCACTGTTATATGCTCACTTTCTTTGATATTTTTCAAAACCTAGTTTAAAACTTTTTATTGAATTTATTGGGGTGACACTGATTATAACATTATGTAGGTTTCAGTGGTACAATTCTATAATGCATCATCTGTATATATTGTGTGTTCACCATCCCAAGTCAAGTCTCCTTCCATCACCATCTATCCTTCTTATTCTCCCTATATCCTCTTCTACCTGCCCCACTCCCTTCCCCTCTGGTTGTCTATGTCTATGAATTGTTCATTTTATTTTATTTTATCTTATCTTATTTTATTGCTTAATCCCTTTACCTTTTCACCCAGGCTCCCAACCCTTCTCTCTTCTGATAGCTGTCAATTGTTCTCTGTATCTCCGAGTCTGTATCTATTTTGTTAGTTCATTTTGTTCATTAGATTCCACATATCAGTGAAATTATATGGTACTCATTTTTCTCTGATTGGCTTATTTCACTCAGCATAATACTCTCCAGGTCCATCTTTGATGATTTTATTTTCATAAAATTGCTCACTGTGAAAAGTGACATTTCTATGCTTTGATGACTATTATATGATAGATTTACAATATCTCTATTATATTACCATATTCTTTGTAATAAATTTTTCATACAAATATGCCAGTATGCTCTGATGTGCCTTTTGAGTTAATCAAAGTATCTGCAGATCCCATCTATTAAAATAACTGACAGCTAGTAGAATGGCACTGGGAACTGGCTTAAGAAGAGAGAGTATTCCACAATTATTTATAAAATTAATTCCTTTATAAATCCAAATAAAGGTATAGTAATGGGATTATTTGTGAAGAATAATTGAATTAAAGTTAATATGATAAGAACACCTGATACAATACTTGAAATATAAAATAAATCATGTAAATAACTAAAACAGGGGAGGAAAGTTGATAAGGTTTTCTTTAGCTAATTTAAAGCAATTTTAAATAAAGATATCGGTTGACAGGCACCTATCAAAATGAAGATACTGATGACTGAGTAGTTTGGAAAGAATGAGTTCTCATAGCATATCTTCTGTGGTAAAAGCTATGATAACATTTCCTAGGGCAGATATCAGATCTGAAACTTGGTCATAGGAAAATTTAGATGGGCCTCTAACAGTACAAGGAAACCTGGGGGAAATAATTACAAATTGATGAAACTGAATTCATTTCCCTAAAGGAAGGAAATAAAAATGTTGGAATGATGATGGAAATAAACTTGAGAAAGCTAATTGTATCAAGCTTGAAAATTAGTACAATGAGTCCTTGGGCTTCTTTTAGAAAGTGAAGTTCAAGGAAGTTAGCAATCAAAAAGACTATAGCCCTGGCTGGTGTGGCTCAGTAAACTGAGGGCCTACCTGTGAACCAAAGGGTCACTGGTTTGATTCCCAGTCAGGGTACATGCCTGGGTTGCAGGCCAGGTACTCAATTGGGGGTGTGCAGAGGCAATCACACATTGATGTTTCTCTCACTTTCTTTCTCCCTTCCTCCCCCTCTCTCTAAAAACAAATAAATAAAATCTTTAAAAAAAGAATATAGTTCTGCCCATGCAAACAAATTATACCAGGATATTTGAAAGCCAAGAAGGGAAACATGCCAATATGACTAAACCCAGAACTTTGGATGAAGTTGAAGTTGATGGACAAATGAGAAGGTCACACATAGCTAAATTTAGAAAGACTATTACAAAAAGGAATAGTAGAACCAAAGCAAATTAAATACCTAATAATCAGTTGTAAAATAATTAGAGGGAATTCTTTTTTTCAGAGAGGGATAAAAATTACAACTAATATGACATAAAATTTTCCTTCTTTATTCATTTCACTGATATTTATTGAAAGGTTACCATGTGGAAGTTATTTTTTAGGCACAGGACATTCATCAGTAAACAAAACAAATAACCTTCCTCCCTTGTAAACTTACATTCTTAAAATATTATAAATATGACATAAAATTCATTAAAGCATCTTCCAACATATTTCATGATGTTGTGTTTAGTTCGGTTCTCTACACATTTTACATGGATATTTTTTTGTAATGATGATTATGCTAATCCAAAGTGATAACCCTGGAGACAGAAATCCTTTATAAACTTTACTCACTCAAGAAAAACTAATACATTTTAGAATAAAATGCAATTTTCAGGATTGAAATGAAACTTCTATTGCTATTATTATTATTTATTCACTTATCCAGATAATCATGATATAATGGACACTACGTTTTGTCTTCACAATATCTGCTCATCTTTTTTTCCAAGAGAATCCTGATTATATTTAAGTAACCACTGCTCCACTCTCCCTCCAGGCAGGGTATTATGATCCAAGGGGTAATCTCCTTCCTTTTACCAGTGATTGGTTCAGGAATGGACATGTGCCCCAATTTTGCTTTTTGAAGTATTTATTCATAGAGGCCCCAAATGTTCTTTTTAAATATTAAAATGAAACTATTGACTATGATGCAGTTGTCATAACTTTTAAAAATTAATACATAAAAGGGAAAAGAAAACTTCTGAAAATATAGCAGGGCATATTTTAAAAACCTTATTCTAACAAGTCTTTTGATGTTTCTGCTTCTCATCTATTATTTAGTTAAATTTAAAAAATGCATCTAGTATGACAAGGTCATAATTGTTCAGTGGAATTCCATTCTTAGGTGATTTAAAATTGATTGATATTCTATTTGACAGTCCCTTTTAATTAATTTTACTCACACTTCCCAAATAGTTCTCAAGAGACCCATGACTCAAACCCTGGTCCCTCTTAAGTTTTAGACTTACACCCCCAACTGTTTCTCTGACTGTAAAAGGCATATCTTGCTAGTACAGCAAACCTAAAATGTCTCCAGCTGAGTCGATTATCTCTCTTCCCACAGTCTGGCCCACTGCTTGTGTTTGCCACCATATTTTAAACAGTACCACTAGCCTCTAGGTTGATCAATAAGTACTACCCCCTCAATTTCCTCTCTCTCATTTACTCCTGAAAACAAACTGGCTATCATTAACTACTATTTCTAAATGTAAATTATTTCTCCAATTAATACAATCATTTCCCCTCAGTAGCCAATGCTTGATTCAGGAATTTATCCACTCTTCCCTGGAATTCACAGTAGTGATCTAACCCGTTTCTTTCCATCCTCTCTCTTACCCCTGCTATCACCAGTTATTTTTGTTACCAGGGATGTGTGTGTGTGTGTGTGTGTGTGTGTTTGCGTGTGTGTGTGTTTACGCACCAAAAGCTTGGCAGAACATCAAGGTCTTTTATGATCTGACCCTTATAACTTTTTCCAGACTTGATCCGCTTTATTCTTCTTTGTGAGCCTTGTATTACAGTCAACCCAGGACTGTCGTCATTTCTAGAACATATTTTTCTTCTGTTCTTCTGTTCACAGTGTTTTCTGGAATTCCATTGCCTTAGGTCTGTCCCTACCTGCGGAAATACCATTTCCAAAATCCCAGCCAAACTTTAACTCCACTTAGAAATATTTTTTCCAAAGAAAATCATTCTTTTCCTCCTTGGCATTGCCCTCAGGTTTTGTTAGGGCTCTATCAGGAACTTACTTACCTTCCTTCTTTGCAACTCATGTGACTAAATGTCATTAATGGATTATTACTAGGTAAAAATTCAGCTTGTTTCTGGGGCTATAATGTTCAAGAGCCAGATAATAATACTTGATCCATAGAGTACATTGTTGTAACAGTAATTTTAATCCCACCTTACCATTACATTTTATTGAGGTGACCAATAAATCAAAAAGGGCATAGAAACTAAAGGACAAAAACATTAACAGCATAACAAAGACAAGGAAAAGACAATTTTTTTTCTTTTTTTTTTATGTAGCCTTTATTAAAATTTTATATTTTCCAAAACACTGGCCTCGTCTTGGCATCCCCGGGGTGGGGGCAGGGCAGAGGCGCCTCTGTGTACGGGAACATCTGGGCTGCGTTTCCCACCTGCGAGAGCCCCGTTCCTCGTCGGGCCTTGAGCTCTTCTCCAACCTGGGCCGGCCCTGGGGTTTTGAAACCCTTTCTTCACCTGGATGCTCGCTGAGGATTCCTGTGGATCAGACTGTAGGCAGCACTTCCCGCGGCGCCTTCCTGGTGCTCCGCAGGCAGATGTCTCCAGTTAAGGCAGGTGAGTCCAAGTGATGTGGGGCTGACGCGGGACCCTTCGAGGAGTGCGTGGATCTCAGTAGGCGTCTCAGAGGCAAAGAGCCTCTCAGAAAACGGTGTGTGCATCTGGAACGTCCGGTGGGGCCAATGGAATTGCGCTCAGTGCTAACCAGCCACCCTCCCAATGGCCGAGCAGACCAAGTATGGCTTCCGTGAGGACTGGGCTTGAAGGTGGCAGGTGGTTCAGGACGAGGGCACATGGGCGTTTCTGCACCGGTCAGCGGACACTGTTACACTGGGCCATGGACGTCGGTGGGAAGTGAGCTCAACGAAGATGTGTGCCCCCCACCCCCCCTGTGCTGGGACAATCGGGGTGTCGGGCTGCATTTCAGGTCTAGGAGAGCAGGTCCATTTAAAGGGGCCCTGTGATGAACCGATCTTAGAAATAAAGGGTCTGTGACAGCAGCTGGACTTGATGTCTCGTGTGCTGGGTTTTCAGGAGGTGGGGTCTGAAGCTGGTCCGGTTGGCTTTTTGCCCCAAAGCCTGAGGCTGAGTCGAGTCATGCTAGGCCCTGGCTGTGGGGTTAGGGACTGGCTTGACTGGGGAGCCCCAGAGTGGCAGGGTGGCTGCAGGGCGAGTAGGTGGAGGGTATGTGGGAGCCAGGCAGTAGGCCGGCTGCAAGGTTATTTGAACTTGGCCCTAGTGGTGCAGCTTGCTGCACCTTCCCCCTCGTGGGCACGTGGGCTCACAGCAGGGGTACCCAGAACCCACTTCCAGAACTGGGAAGGCTCCTTCCCATCCCAAAGGAGGAAGAGCTGTAACCTGCTGTGTGCGGTGGGGGTGGGAGAATATGGCTTTTAATCCTCAGGCCCCTTGATTTATCCAATGAGAAGAACGAGGTAAAACACTGGCTTGGGGCTCAGACAAACCGGGGCTCAAGTCCTGGTGCCACCCCACGCTGGGGACACCTGGGAGAGAGAGCTGGACTGACCATCGCTCGCAATTGTACCTCTTCTGCTGCTCTCATTTTAACAATCATGTGCTCCTCGCCTGGCTTGGTGGCTTCTGGGATGTGGCCTCCCAATCCTGTTTGCAGAATCACCTGTGCCTTCCTCCAAGGAGAGGGCTTATAGCCTGATTCGATTCTTAAAGGGACCTGGGAGCTGGTGAAACACAGTCGCCCGCCCCAAACCCATCGACTGGACAGAACCTGTACGTGGCCAGGTCTCTGCTGGTGACACCTGGGCACCCTAAGGAAAAGACAATTTTAAAGAGCTAAGGATCTAATAGGGTTTCCTTTTCAGTCTGTAAAGTCACGGATGGCACTACTAGAAAACATTCTCTACACAGTCTATGCCTTAGTGAGGGCATGTACCTAAGAATTCAGTACTCTTATTTAGGTTGAGCTCCTTCCATTCCCCTTTTTAATAGTTGTCACCCTCTAAATAATTGGCATAACTTAAAAGAAGACAGAAGAAAGGCCTGGTCTCAGATGGTGTCTCATATATGTCATGTCATAAGACTTATTATATACTTCATTGTTTGTGCTTTTCTCCTCCTTCATTACCTCAATAAGAATCAAATCTATGAATAAAAAGACCTTACCCAGCTACATATCCCCAGCACCTAGGATAATGCCAGTTTCATGGTAAATCCCATGACTAAGAATTTGTTGACTTATTTAATGAATTACAACATCAGGTCCAAGCGTGATTTGGAGAAAGTAATTTTTAAAGATATCTTATAAATCTTGTTTGCTTACTACTAACCCAAACCTATACTCCTCTCACATCATCTCCGTCATAGTAAGATGTGGCTCTATAATCGAATTCTGGTCAATGAAAAGTCATGTGCGCCATTTGGGGGAAAGATTTTGTTAAGAAGGAAGACCTCTTTCCTTTTCACTTTCCCTCCCGCTGGTTTGGAGGATACAGAGCAGAGGTTCTTAGCTCTCAGAGGCCTGTGGGCAGAATTCAGGACTTGTAAACTTGGATGAGAAGAAGATAAAATTTTTAAATAGCTTCTAACTGAAAGTTAGCACTTTTTTCAATCATGATGGCAGTCAAAAAATCCCAGTAGTATTAAAATAATTGTGACTTGGTTGCCAGTTGAAATCACAGATATTTCATATCACATTTCTATTGCTGTAGATATTTCAAAACATTGTTTTACCTCATCACTATTTCATAATTGTGGTTTTTTTATTGGAACTAGGCTGCTAGATTTAGTCATTTAATGCTAATTAAAAACATTTATGGTGTGGGCAAAAGTAGGTTTACAGTTAATATAAAAAATAATACAATAATTAATAAATAATAAAACAATAAATTATAAGCTTATTTTGACCCAACCCTATATACTCTTTCATTTACTCTAATAAATTCATTTTATACACATTTTGATAAATTTATGTCAATATATATTAATATATAATAATTGCTTTCCTTTATAATCCTATATGTTTTAAGTATTTAAAATGTTAAACTTAAAAAGGGATCTTTAGGCTTTACCAGAGTGAAAGATGGGTCCATAGCACAAAAGTAAAAAATAAAAAATATAAAGAAGAACACTGCCTCTAGATTGGCAGAGCCATGAGATGAAGGGATGAAAGGCACATGCATCCCTGAATTCCCACAAGAGCTGTCAGCTGAAAAGTAGCCCCTTCCTTAAACTATTAAGTGTATGAAAAGTAAATCTCTACTTTTTTGTTCCTTTATTTATGTTGGGAGAGTATTTGTGAACACAGACCATCTTACCAAAACGAATACTACAATATTTTCTTCAGTCATCATTTCCTATGCAATAAAACACCATAAACAATAAACAAGAAACAATAAAACAATCAGGAAATAGCAAAATGTTCTAAAGAACTATATGGATTAAGCTAAAGAAAAACAGGAAAATACTCATGTAACTATTCTGGCTCTTCAGGGTTATTTGAGTTGGGCCTGATTTATTATGATTCCATTTGTATAACAAACTTGCTTGTAATTAATGATAGTTTTCCTTAATATCACACCTCTGAAAACTTTGCTTGTTAATTTGTATTCATAGTTAGAATGAGGGATTTTACTTTTGTTATGAAAGAGAAAGAATCATTCTTTTTACTTCCTGATTGAAACTCTTTTGCCACTTGGTAACATGCATCCAAACGTCAGTATTAGTACTTTTTGGTGCTATTAAAACTGCAGAAAATATGGGGTAATGTCTGTAAAGTCAAAATTGTACACCCTTTTCTTCTGCACCCTTAGGTCAGCTAACACATTTTTAGTTCTTATTTTGTATTGAATGTTTTAAATTGGCCACAGTTTCTGAAAAAAACAGATGTGATTCATTTTGGACAAGACTTAAACATATAAATTTCACATGAGTTTAGAGGCCACTAAAGTCATGGAAGAAGCATCTCATAATTTATAAACACAACTCATTCTGGGCAAGTGACCAGTCAAGGTGATAAGGGCAAAGGGAAATATCTGAGAGCACTTAAGGCGAACTATTTTTGAACAAACTGTAAACGAAATTCACAATTATTTTACATTGTTATAAAATTGCTGTTTAAAATTCAAAACAGCAAAATTTGATTTGTTATTATATTCTCTCTCCCTGCAGCCTCCTCTGCAGGCGCCACCCTATGTGTTTGAACAAAGTCCAAAAATCAATCACATTCCAGGCATTTCTTTTGGCTTTGTGTGTTGTTCTTCATATTCCACCCATCTGCCAAGCCTGCTTTACCCTACAGGATTCAAACTTTTACAGTTTAAAAATTATAAGGCTGTTTAGAAACTTAATAATTATCAATCCTTAATACTTTTTAATATCAAGGCAGGTTTCATTGTGTATGAGTGTGTGAAACTATTTGAGACTAAATGTATTGTGTACATGTGTGTATGTCCTTTTTTTTTTAAAAAAAAGGAACAATTTTGTAAGTGAGCAATCTATTTTAAAAAATATTATTGTCATAAAATTCCCCAAGTTGTATATTCAGAAAAAAATGGACTTTCTTCAAAAATAATGGAAATATATATTTTAGATTTTTGATTGGGAATTAGTATTTTTATTTCTTAGCTACTTTGAGGTATGTTAGTGGATTAATTAGAAAGCTTTTATTGTAAGAGAAATTACTTGTAAATGGATTATTTCTTCAAGAAATTAGACAGTCAAGTGATATGTAAATATTTTAGAGAAATTAAATCTGTCATTTTGTTAATATTTTTGAATCCAACAGTGTACTTATTAGTGCAAGGGTGTGACCCACAATAATGAGAATTTTGTCATAACACTCATCCATATTGTGGAAAGCTATTTCCTTATGGTAAAAAATATGTACATTCCAGTCAGGTTAGTCTTACAATGAGGACATTTGTTTTTGTGGAAGTTTTCTTGATTCTGATTTTTTGCTGACATGGGACAAGACAAATGTGGGACACAGCTGAGGAGGAGTTAATTACCATAACCGTACTAGCACCCTATGGTCCTGTGGCACAAGCCCCAGGAGTCAGTTCTTCATTGCAATCGCTGTAATTGCCATTCCTTTGTGTTATTAAAGCAACAATAAAGATCCGATGGGACAATAACATGAGAAATAGTACATAGTAGGGTTGTTTCAAGATTAAAATCTCACTTAGTTAGCATAAAGAAAATTTAGAACTGAAACACTGAAGAATTTCTTAGTACTTTTAGAGCTTGATTTCTTATTTAGAATTGTTTGGCCATTGTAGCTGGTACATATTTCAAAAACCTGCTTTGCCAAGGATCTGGTTGGTCCACAGATTCACATGAATGCTGTGTACATGCTGAGAAAGAAGGAAAAAACGTTCATTATGATTGGAAAACTTCTGAAGTAGGGTTTATCGTTGGCTACTCATGCCCTTCCTCTAGTTCATTGCCAGAAACAATAGCAAACATTTCAACAAATTTAAAGTCCATTACTCCAGGATGGCACCAAATGGCATGGATTTAAATGTGGATGAAAGTTAAGGACAATCTAAGTTATTATATTTAGGTCCAGACTGACATGTTAAAAATACTGGTTCTACTGCTTTTGCACTGCTAGTGGAAATGCAGGTTTGTGCAGCCACTGTGGAAAGCAGTAGAGAGATACCTAAAAAAATTAAAAGTGGATTTGCCTTTTGACCCAGTGACCCCACTACTGGGAATATATCTGAAGGAACACAAAATACTAATTCGAAAGAACATAAATGCCCTAATGTGTCGATAAAACAATTATGAGACATTTACACAATAGAATATAACTTGGCTATAAAAAGAGAACATTTTGCCCTTTGCAACAGCATGGATGGACCTGGAGAATATTATACTAAGTGAAATCAGCCAGTCAGAGAAAGACAAAAACCATATGATTTCATTCATATATGGACTCTAATGAACAAGCTGAAGTAACAAGCAAAATTCAGACTCATAGGAAGAAGGATGATAGCTAAGGGGGAGTAGGGCAGGAGGTGAAGGGATTGAGCAAAAAGGAAAAAGGACTCATGGACAACAGTGTGGTGGTGATTGCAGAAGATGGAATATAAGAGGACTAAATGGTAATGGGAAAAAGTACAATTAAATTATAAAAAAATGTTGGTTCAAAAATATTTAAATGATTTATATAAATAAATATGTAAATAAAATTAATCTTATGTAAAGATCTTACTATATGACATGAAAATGACTGGGAAACTTGCTCTGTTGATTTGGGAAAAATCACATTAGAGCCTTTAATTAATGATTGCTGATTTATTACTTTCTCCTTATATTTTTGGTCAGTGTAACTTGTTTTATTACCAAAAAAATTCTCTTCCATTATGATCTCTGGTTGGTACAAAAGTAATGTCCAACTTTTTTAAAAGAAAGTTTTAGATAGTATTTATTAAATTTGTGCCTCTTCTTATAATTTTTTGATGTCACAGTGACTAATTTATACCTTATTTTTTAAGATTATCAAAGTATTGTTCATAATCATCTGCAATATTTGCACCCATGTCCATCCCATCTAAAGATCACATTAGAAATGTTTTACTCTATGAGTTTCATAAAGGTGCCAATGCAAGTACAGCAGCAACGTCTATTCAGAGTGCTTATGGGGACAATGCAGTGACTGAAAGAAGCTGCAGGAGGTGGTTTTCCCATTTCTAAAGTGGAGGTTTCAGTTTGAAAAATGAGCCAAAAGAGGGTCATCCAAAAAAACTTGATTCCGAAGTGTTGGAAGTTGTTGTCACAGAAAACCCCACCACTACCTCTAGGAAACTTGCAGAACAATTTAATGTAGCCCATACAACCATGCTACGCCAACTAAAAAGGATTGGAAAGGTTTCATTAGTTGGAAAATGGGTCCCTCACGAACTGTCTCCAGAGAATCTGCAAGAGTGTGCTGCTTGTTGTGAACCATTGCTTTCACGACACCTTCAGGCTCCATTTTTAGGTAGGCTTGTTACAGGTGCTGAGAGGTGGATCCTTTACCATAACATTAAATGCTGCCGATTGTGGATCAGTCAAGGAGGAAGAAGAGTTCAACAACCAGGAGGACTTCATTCAAAGATCATGTTGAGTGTATGGTGGGATATGGAAGGAATTGTCTATTATGAACTGTTAGACAACAATCAGACAACTACTGCTAATCTTTATTGTGAACAACTTCGTCATCTGAAAGCAGTTTTAAATCAAAAGCAACCTTCCTTAGTCAACAGAAAGGGTATCATCTTCCATCACGATAATGCTCATCCTCACACAGCTCGACTCACCAAAAATTTCTTGAAAGAGCTTGGTTGAGAAATATTGCTTCATCCTCCATAATCTCCTGACCTTGCTCCTTCTGATTATCACTTGTTTCAGGGACTACAGAACCATTTTGATGGTCTCAGGTTGACATCAAGAGAAGAGGTTGAAAATGAGTGTGATTCATATTTTGCCTCAAAGCCTAAAGAATTTTACAAGTGTGGCGTTTATAAGCTAGTTGACAGATGGAATGAGGTTCTAGAAAGCAAAGGTTATGTTAACGAATAAGTATTTTCATAATCATGGGCATTTTCATTTTTAAAATAGATCTCAAAATCAGACATTGTTTTTGCACCAACCTTATATTATTGTATCTCAGGTTAACACTGTCTACCTACAATGGTTTGATAGTTTGCCTCGCTATTGTTTCCCATCTTTTTGTTTTCAGTATTTTTACTGTATTTGTCTCCCTTGATTCTTTTCTATCCTCTGGTTGACTTGAAAGTTATGCATCTTATTTCATTCTTCCTGTTTTCCTTATGATTATAGTACACTACAATTTCATATCAAAGTCTAAAATTCATCAACAACTAAAATATCTTTCCAAAGAAGGCAAGAATTTTAAGACGCTTTCATTTGTCTCCTATTTTACACCACCCTAGCCTACACCCATCTTTAGATTATCTAGCTTTTTCGTTCCAGTTTAGTCAGTCAGTCAGTCAGTGTTATATAACAACATTTAATTAGTACTAAATATAAGTCCTACTTGTTTCTTTGCTTACCATTTTTCTTGTGTTCCAAGTCCTCTTCTTAAATATCTTTGTTGTTTATTTTGGTTTGCTCTAGAAGTGTTTTTAGAGAGGCCTTACAGTGACTTTTCCCCCTGACATTCCTTTATCCTTTGATTCTAAACTTGGACTGTTCAGGAGCCATTCCTAAGTCTAATAATAGCCAACATTCTTATGATTTAAAAATATTTTTTCTGACTAAACCCAATGTCAAAACACATGAGGGTGCCTTAAGATTAGCTGGATAGATTCAAATGTATGTAACTTTTTACAGAAAAATCTTCCTGAAAGCATGTTGGCTTTGTGAGTTAGAAGCAGGAATACTGGGCTAAAAGGACAGAATAACCTCATCACAGTGCTCAATCTACTAGTTAGTTTTGTGATGTTGAGAAAATCTCTAGGTTTTTATCAATCTAAATGTTTTCACTTGAAAAATGAGCTATTTTCAACCTAATGTTCTTTATAAATATAAATTATAATGCAGCAAGGTGCTACATCCCATTAAAATATTACTTTACCCAGATCTCTTTGACATTTCCTGTTCTAGTTTAATGTTTTGATGATTTGTCAGCTTAAATTCTGAAGAGCACAATAATAAAAGATAAAGAAGATATTGTAGTATTTAATATATTTACATACTATGGATGTGTGATAAGTAGTTCAAAAGTTTATAAATAATATCTGTTCTAAACAACTTTTATTATCTATAAATATGTTATAAAAATCAATTGAAGAATATATTAAATGTCTGTTATTTTACATATATTAAAATAACAGGCTTTAACTAAAAATGGAGCAAAAATCGTCGGCAGCCGTCCGTCTCGAGAGACGATGGTGTAGCTTCTTCAGAGTCTATCTGCACCGCCAAGAATGGCTGTGCAGTCCGACTCGGGAGTGACATGGTATCTGTCTCCTCCCGTGTTGAATCGACATCTTGCGATGACGCTGAAGCTACAGAGCCTGGGCAGGGTAATATGGAGGGTCTGCTGTTGCCCATGCAGCAGACCCCCCCTCTCTTCGCAGCTGAAGGGTCCAAGGGAAAGACGGAGTCGATACAGCTTGGGTTCAGGTGCGCCGCAGGAGTTGCCGGTGTTGACTACAACGTCAAACCGCCTTAGGGACTCCGGCTCCGGATTTTCTGTCGGGGTTTACTCCCTTAGCCTTTCCCCTGAAGAGGTATGCCGCAAGGCAGCGGAGGTTTTTTGGAGTCAGAGTTTTCCTTCTCTGATGTACCCTGACTGGAAGATCGAACCAGCGACACTTAGCTCGCAGGCCGACGCTCAATCCACTGAGCTAAACCAGCCAGGGCAGGAGCAAAAATAAATCCTAAATATTTAATAAAAAGTGAGCAAAAAATAATTGCATTGCAAGTCTTTCACTCCTAAGCTGAATTTTCAATACTTACATTTTTCCCTTTGAAATTGCAAAAGGCATTGTGCTCAATTAAAAAAAAAGAGAGTAAAAAACAGACAGAAAGGAACTTTATTTAGATGGAATACTTGTTGATCTGCAGATAGTGCTCAAGTAAAATCACTCATCATCAGGATTAGTTCTAACAGCATCTGCAGAAACCAAAGGAAAGGATGATATGACAGCTCTTTTGAAAACATCCGTCAGTGTCATCTGATTCCTCTTATTATGTCTTTCCTTTTCAAATATTTCCTTCAGCCTGTACATCTGGAGGATCTCCTGTTCTGTAGTAAATTTTCTTTGTTTCATGAAATCCATGCAATTTTACAGCACTCTCAATTGTCATTAAAACACACAACATACTGTCTAAGTCTCACAGATTGGGCCACTGAGTAAAATGCTTATCATTTATTTCTAGCCCTTTTGCTAATGACTAATGCTGTTACTAGAAGCCAAGTACCATATAATTTCAAATGGTTAATTTCATTTCACAAATGAAAATGACCTTACAAAAGACTTCTGTTCTTACTCCTCTCCACATCCACTTTGTTCCTCACCTAGTCTTCTGGCTCCCTACAACACATGTTTAAGTTCTGCATACCTAATTAATTCTTTAACTATTACCAACTTAAAAATATTTGTACAACAATATTTGAATACTTCTAATCTTTAAATCCTAGAAATGAACTTCTGTCACTTGTTTATAGGCTGAAACAAAGCAAAATAACTGGTCTTGACACTCAAATGTTATAGAGACATATTAAACATAAGGTTGGCTCTGTTTATAATTTACAGTTTAAGTAAAAATGTACCAAAGGATACTAAATATATATGAGCATAAAACCTTTGCCACAATTTCCAGGCCCTTGTAAAAGAAAATGGCAAATATTTGGGTCCATTTACACTGATTTGCTTTTATTAGCTTCAGAAGAATAAAGATAAAGAGTATGTGTTGGTAAGAATAAGTTATAAGAAAATATAACTAGGTCAGAAGTATTTGTTTTGTGAAAGAAAGTTCTCAGAGGCAGAAAATACAGTGGCCACAAGTGTGTGAGCTTTTAGAAAGCTAGTATAATGGAGAAGGCACAGTCTCACTAAAGCCAGCATAGGTTCTGACCATTACGATGCACTGTTTGCTATAACTTAGAACTACAGGGAGAAAATGGTTCAAGATGAACAATCTATTCTCCTTAGACTACTTGAAACAACAACATCAGAAATATTTCAAGATGAAATCATAAGACACATAGTTGAAGTTCTGTCTCACCTAAATTAAACAAAATTGATTACCCATGTGCCTTATAATACACTTAGTTACTTAACTTGGGTCCTTGAAAGCAAGTAAATTCAGAGTGAATATTTAAATTCTTCTACTTAGTCTCCAACCTTTCCCTTGTGTCTCTGTATAGCTAACAAGACAAATCTTTCTCTTGAAGCAGAGCATACTTTTCTTCAAGGTCTTTAATAACGTCTTTCCAAATAACAGAAACAGAATCAACTCCACTACGTTGACATCCTGAATTTAATATGCTTAACAAGGTTAAAGAATTAAAAATATAATTCCCTTCACTTTGAAGGGATGTTTTAAATTGTACTATATAAACCAAAGGAGGAAAAACAATCAGCCTCATCATACCTTAGGAACTGTTTTCATCACTCGCATCATTCATTAGGAATCATGCCATATGACTTACTAATATTGAGAAAATTTATTTTTTTATCAAAGCACATTACTAATTAGACTCCAATGGCAAGATTTGTCTCCTTGCTATGGAATTGACTTTAACATATACATTCAAATTAGAAAAACCTGAAGAGGTCTATTTTACCCTAAACTATTGTGGGAGGGAAAGAGTGCACAGGGAGTGAAGGAGAAAGTATTCCTTCCATCTGTGCCATTGCGTGACTGGGGTTGCATGCCTTAGACAGTGCTTTGTACTTCTCCTTGAGTTCAGGACTCAAATTTCATTCTAGATGTGCTTTTTTCAAGAAAGGAAATAAGATTGTTATTTTTCATTGTTTTAAATATTTTTAAAATTATATAAAACTAATCAATGTATATATATTTTAAAGATATCACAATGCTTATAATGAAATCTAGCAGTCTCTACTCTTCCTATTCTTAATTTATAGACTTAATCATTGAAGGACATTGAGTTCAACAATATATTTGGTGAAGAGTGTTGATGAATTCACTTTAGAGTTTACCGGAATTTTCTAAGTGGAAGAGTTCAGAAAATTGTTGGTAGTAGGGACCTGAAAATTAGGAGAAAAACCTTGGGCATACATACTGCTTTCGGAATTCTCAATTTATGGGTAATATTTGAAGCTATGAAAATAAGATCTCTCCTAGAGTTTTCTTTTTTGAAGATGTGTAGGCAAGCCCTTTGCAAAATATGATATAAATATAGAGTGCACTTAAAGAACAAATAGGTTTAATGTGGCACTAGGAGACCTAGTAGTGTGAAAGTTAATAAACAGAAACCTCATTTAAAGTGAAACTGGGAGGCTAGAAGAGAGAAGTCTCAGGCACAGGTCACTCAACAGCACACTACTTACCCCAAAAGGAAGAGATGAACGATTCCTCTCTTCCTGGAAGTGATATTACATTACTACCTTGGCAGAGGAAGAAAGGATTCCTCCTTGCCTAGTAACAGCTCAGCAAATGGGAGACGGCCATAACTAAGCCAATAAAAAGTCACCATACGTAGAACTTTCAGTTTCCTCCAATGAACTTTTTATTAACAGTAACCCTACGAAGTCCATAAAAGAGCATTCTTCTTCTGTTTCTCTGTTCATGGTTTGTCATTAAGCCTGCATGTCCCTAATTGCAATTCTTTGCTGTTCCCGAATAAACCCATTTTGCTGAAGAAGTATCTGGCTGCCTATTTGTTTAAGGTCAAGAGCAATAATAAACCTTGGCAGGCTATCATACATCTTAAATGCAAGGAACCAGAGACAAGAATTAAGAGGTGAAGCACCAAACTGGGTGGAAAACATAGTCCCCCGCCCGCCCCGGCAAAAAAAGAGCAGCAGGAAAGGGATAGAGGAAAAAACCTGGAACCCAATATTAAGTTTTCTTAAGGCGAAACCTAAAATCCGTGTCCTGCAGCAGTTCAGAAGTTGGAAACTGGAATTTTGGGATAATGATTCCTTGCAGAGCTTTGCTG
Source organism: Furipterus horrens (assembly GCF_987537825.1). NCBI lineage: Eukaryota > Metazoa > Chordata > Mammalia > Chiroptera > Furipteridae > Furipterus > Furipterus horrens. The sequence goes on from NW_028327171.1 coordinate 19,346,409, forward strand.
AAAGCTCCATAGAATTTTCCATGGAGATGTATATAACTAAAACAGAACGTTCTTACATGAAAAATTGAGCAGTAAGTGAAAATGGTCTGTGCTTCTTTCATCCATAAGCAGCATTTATTGTTATAATGTGGTTTCTCAGAATTCTATGCTTCACTTCTGTACTCAGTTTCAGCCCCAGGACTGTGTTTCTTCCTCTAGAAGTCTTTTCTTTCACTTCCATCATAACTCCCATGAAATTCTACTACTATCCATGAAAGATTAACTGCTATAAGAATTTCCTTCTGCCAAAAACATTATAAAATCAAACAAATATACAAGAACAAATTTTACACATTGGAAAAGAGTGCACAGCTTTGATCTCTGAGATTAGGAAAATAAGTGAGGCGAATCCTAAAATTTCTCCAACTTATACTCAGAGGGAAAGTTTGCAGATCACAGTGGGTCAAAAGGAAATTCAAACAGAGCTCAGCATTTTAGCTGAGTTTGAGAAAGAAATTAAAGCTACGGAAGGACGTTAGCTAGATTTTATGAGGCAGAATATCAAAAATGATGGGCTTATGCACATACACACACAGAGTTTTTGGAGGTCTGCAAAAGTGACTCCCTTAGTCTTTAATTAAATAGAAATCTAGAATGCTTGAAGTAAAATTTCATGTAATGCCAACTAGGAAAACAACTAAAACAATGGGTTGGAAATCCTCTGCAGGGCACTTAGTTGATAAACTTTACAGTACATGCAACATTGTGTTAAGTACTCAGAAGAACCGTACCTGTGCAGTAGCCCTAGAGTAAAGGTTGCTTTAAGTCCTCTTATTTATATACTTTATAAAGTGAAAAAATCATATCTTTGAAAGCATCAAACTTATTCTAGATAACTTTATACCAGAAAAAAGTTCAAAATTATGGAAAGAAAAATATCACCATGCAAAACCACGCAATTTAGAATTTAGATTTCTTGCTTCTAATAAAAAATTACCAGCATGTAAAAGAGCAGGGCTGTATGACTTCTAGCCAGTAGAAAAAAAATCAATAGAAATAGACCCAGATATGAAAGAAATGGAATGACCAGGAAAAAAACTCTCTAACATGAATGGTGGGAAGAAGGGGAAGGGACTAGACAAAGAACATGTATGAATGACCCATGGACATGGACAATGGGGTGGGGATTGACTGTGGGAGTGGGGAGTGGGATGAGCAGAGGAGGGCAAAGGGGAAAATTAGGACAACTGTAATAGAATAACAATGAAAAAAATGTATAAATCTTATAAATAGACTTAAGGATGTTAAGAACACCTGATGAGAAGAGGAATATATGAAATGAAACCTTTAGAACTTCTAGGTATTAAAAATACAATATCTGAATGAAAAATTGTTTGATGCAATAAATTATAAATTAGTAATAGCAGAAGAAACATTACTGACTTGAAGGCATATAGACAGACACTATACAAAATAATACACAAAGAAATAGAAGAATAAAAACAAAGTTTTGTTCATCGGGGACCTGTGCAATAATTTCAAGCCTTTCTCTCTCTCTTTCTTTTCTTTCTTTCTTTCTTTCTTTCTTTCTTTCTTTCTTTCTTTCTTTCTTTCTTTCTTTCTTTCTTTCTTTCTTTCTTTCTTCCTTCCTTCCTTCCTTCCTTCCTTCCTTCCTTCCTTCCTTCCTTCCTTTCTTTCTTTCTTTCTTTCTTTCTTTCTTTCTTTCTTTCTTTCTTTCTTCTTTCCCTCTTTCTCCCTTTCTCCCTTTCTCCCTTTCTCCCTTCCTTCCTTCCTTCCTTCCTTCCTTCCTTTCTTTCTTTCTTTCTTTCTTTCTTTCTTTCTTTCTTTCTTTCTTTCTTTCTTTCTTTCTTTCTTTCTTTCTTTCTTTCTTCCCTTTCTTTCTTTCTTTCCCTCTTTCCCTCTTTCTCCCTTTCTCCCTTTCTCCCTTTCTCCCTTCCTTCCTTCCTTCCTTCCTTCCTTCCTTCCTTCCTTCCTTTCTTTCTTTCTTTCTTTCTTTCTTTCTTTCTTTCTTTCTTTCTTTCTTTCTTTCTCTTTCTTTCTTTCTTTCTTCTTTCTTCCTTCCTTCCTTTATTTCTCTTTCTTTCTTTCTTTCTTTCTTTCTTTCTTTCTTTCTTTCTTTCTTTCTTTCTTTCTTTCTTTCTTTTTCTTTCTTTCTTTCTTTCTTTCTTTTTCTTTCTTTCTCTCATTTCTTCCTTCTTTCCTTCCTTCCATCTTTCTTTCCTTCCTTCCTTCCTTCCTTCCTTCCTTCCTTCCTTCCTTCCTCCCTTCCTCCCTTCCTTCTTTCCTTCCTTCCTTCCTATTTCTTCTTGTATAAATAAATTGAAACAGGGGATGGGGATGGATATTTAAAGGAAAAATAATCAAACTATTTCAAATTTAAAAAATTGTCACATTCTAAAAAATTACCTAGCCTGAATATAAACAAATAAAACCACACCATGGACATTATAATCAAACTACTGAAAGCCAGTGATTAAAAATAAAAAGAAGCTAATGAAATGGCTCACACATAAAGGATCACATACAGAGATAATTTTAAAGGTGAGGAAATGGTTCTGCATCTTGACTGTAGTGATGATCACACAATTGCACATTTCCCAGATCTCATCAAACTATAAAGTGAATGAAATAACCTTACACAAATTATTCTTCCATAAAGTTGATTATTTAAACATTTTTGCTTGATTTACATTCTATTCTTCACCCAGCTGACAGATTATAATTGTATTATGTACTAATAAAGGAAATAAACCTATTTTCTGGGGTACTTTTTTTTCAGAACAAAATTTTAGAGTGAAGTTTTTAACCTCAAGGATGGAAGTTTTAATGATCTGATGTAAAGTGTTGTGATAAAAGTATTTGGGAGCAAGAGAGATTTTCAAACACTTATCAAGTCACCATAAGACTACACAAATAGATTCATTCTATTTGTGTGAAAACAAACTGGCCTAAATTTAAAATGGCACTTTAGGCAATCGTAGAGACGAAGACATCAAGCTATTAGTATGGCAATTCAGCCACTTCTCAAACATTTATTCTAGTGAAGAAATACAGTGGGACTCACATTCCACAGTGGCTTTGAGTTGTGAGAAAATTTCTACTTGGCTTCATAATACACCCTATGATTTTTAACAAAATTTTTCCAAACATTTAATTTTATCTAATAATATAGTTATATCAAAGCATAGAGCAAATAAACTTAACAGAAGAGGAGACAATGCAACAACATTTTAAACATCCTGCAATGATAGGGTTCTGTGAAGGACTTTGGGAATGAAAGGAAACATCACCTTAATTTTAGTGATTAGCACAATACCTGTCACATGTCAGTTACTCCCTATCATCTGTGGAATAAATAAATATAATAGAAAACAATATGTCTCATTTTTCACAGAATCATGCAGGTATATCAGCTTGGGAGTATGGCAATGACGAGACACTTTGTGGATAACCCATCACAGATTAGGATGCCCATATTTCGTTATAAATACACAGCCCTCTAGATGAAAAGCTCTGCTTCTCTTTTATCATCACCCAAATCAACTTCACATGAAGCACGTAGTTTACAAAATCTATGAAGTGGAAAATTTTGTGTGTCAATTCTCAAGAATTGCTCAAACAGAAAATAAATTCTGATGAAATAATCTCACCGTACATTTATTATCACAATTGTCCTACATATCTGTTAAAGAGAAAATTGACTCTGTTTAAGATTCTGTCAACTTCTACTTCTATTTTATAACACCAGGGTTAATTTTTAACCAGTACCAACCTAACTAGAAGGACATGGGTTACTAAATTGAAATATAAACTCATAACAATATTTAGAAATGGATACTTTATAGACTTTATGTGAAGAAAACTTAAGGCAAAAAGTTGGCACTTGTTTCTTTCAACCAGCCATAGTTTCAGAAAAACATACAAAAGAGAAAGGGCATTAAAATTCTTGGGAAGCAACATATAAGAATAATGTTTCACAATAGACTAAACCAAAGTAATGTTACAGAGAAAGAATTCAGGCAAATTACCAGAGTCTCTTGGTGGTAGCATGTTTCAACTCAGCAATCCAAGTGTAGGGGTGTGAGCCTAAATCTCAACAATACTGATTAATAACTCATCATAAAATTAGAATTCATGGGACAAAATTTTTATCAGAAGCTTAATAATGGCCTTTGAGTAACATTCTGTGTCTCCTAATATACCCAGGGACTTAAACCATTGACTTTTGACCCAAGTAATTTTCTTCTAAGACAAAACTGATTAGATGATACAGACTGGATAGATATCACTAAAGAATTTCAATTACATTCTCTGGCTTAATAAGTATTATAAAGCTAGACTTTCCTACTTGTGGCACAGGCAGCAGTTAAATTAGTTAGATAGGTTTATAGGATGAATATTTTAAATATAATTAAAGATCTGTTGTTTTTTGTCTTTTTTTTACTTGCCTATTCAAATGGCCTGGCCATGGCTCCTGATTTTTTATTTTATTTTATTTTATTTTATTTTTTTCCTTTTATTTTTTGGTTTTTCAATTACAGTTGTCCCATTTTTCACCCATTGCTAGATTTCATTTGGACAAAGTGAATGAAAAAGTGATGGAATGGTTGATTAACTGGCAGTTCTAAGGAGCTCAAAAAGTTGTTGGTATGGAATACGAGAGTTAAGGGACATGGAATGATAAAAATATGTGGTCAGAGAATGGTGGCTGGAGCTGCAAATATTGTTATAGTTCATGTCAAGCTTCAGGCTATGTCTGCAAAAATTGTGTGGTGGAGATAGATTTAGGGAAAATATTATTAAAAGTGAGGTCAAGAAACTAAGCAGCCTAGATGTTAGATTAATTTTATATATGGAATTTGATATTTCAGGGAATTATAACAGAAGTAGTTTTGTAAAGAAAGACTATAAATTAGTTGGTAAAATGTTCAAGAAGTGAGGGGGAGTGACTGGGAATTTGAAAAATGCCTACACGAAGAGGGATAGCAGCTGGTGGAGCCTGATGGCATGTGCTTCAAAGCAGCTGGGTTGATAGAGGGACAAAGATAGATATCCTGGAATCAAGAGTGGGAAGCAAGGAGGACATCACTTCCAGGTGGTCTTGTCTGTGGGATGCTGGAAGAAAACCATTCTCTGCTTGAGAGATTTTCATGGAATGCAGTGATCTCAGAAAAATAAAGTTTCAGTTAGAGCAAGAAAGCAAAGTGAATGCTTGGGAAGGTGTTATGTGAAAGGGCAATTTTTCTGATGACTGAAAGGGCATTGTTAGAAACTTAATGGAAGTGTTTGCAACATTTTGGAGCAGTGAAGTATTGGGTCAGACTAGTGAGGGAATATAGAGAGACATTAGGTATAAGTGAACCTCAGATGGTGATTGAGTTTTTAGTGGTCAGTGATATAAACATGGGTATAAGCATAATAGGATTATTCCTAACAGTTTTTTATGGGAAGATGGATAATCAATATTGATTATAACCTGTTGCTTAGGTCTCATCCTCTGGGCAATTTTAGAGTAGTGGGTGAAAAACGACGTGATAGAATAATCCTCGCTTGATCCATCTTTCTCTAGATTATAACTCTGATTGTTGAGCGCTTGCACCCTACAACCTGCCTTATAGTCAACTCTTGTTTTTCAGGGTTTATTAATTTAAGTGGATAAGGGTTGTAAAGATGGAAAAAAGTGATATCCTTGATAACATCCTTCACAAATCTAAAAACTGTGGCTACCAAGGCGCTGGTATAAAAATCAAGTTCAGCATAGTGGGATTCATCACCATTTGTTATGCACAATACCAGTCATAAAATAAGATCAGAAAAGGCAGGAACAGAAAAAAAGTTTTCACCTCATGTGTCAAAATACATTTTCTTTTTTGCTTATAATCAATTCTCTCTTCTAAAGATCAGATTTAATTTAAACGAAAGAAGCTTTAAAGAGAAAATTATGTTTGGATACTTAGCTCACAGGAAGAGGAGAGAATCAGCAGGCATGTACTTCTTTTCTCTAGTTTATCTTTAGCAAGATTCATGACTCCTACCCCTTCCTTTTTAGAATTAAGCCAAATTGTCTTCGCTGGAATATTGTGCAAACTTTTATTATAATACTTATCACAACGTAATCATATTTTTAATATATACTTGTCTTTCCACTGGACCATACCTCCCCAAAGACAAGGAAGAATATAATTCTTTACCTTTGATTCTATGATACTTGGCATAATGTGACAGCATGGTATATAAAGAATGTTATAATTGAGGCTCTTAACTGATTTCTATTTAGTCTACTTACCAGATTAATTAGCAGTCTCTAATCTCTGTGTAAAGTATGTTAAACAATGCCAACAACCCATTGAACTTGCTGCTCTCCTCCCACTTTCTGCTTCCTAAATTACTTAATGGTAGTTGATTCATTCATTTATTTATGTGTTTAGACAGTGTTCCACTGGGGATATAGTAGTAAACAAAAAAGAGACAAAAATCCCTGCCTCACATTACATAATCAGTTTTTATAAATATTATATAAACCAATACCATATGATTGGAAAAATATGAGTTATCTATATTAAAAGCACGAAAACTATAAATGAATGAGGAAAGACATAAAAAATGGAAGAATTCTACATTCCTCTTGTGTTATGTAATTTAGGCAAGGAAGGTGACTTGGGACTCCATTTAGAATACCTGTATTGAAAGACATGGTTTAGGCCTTGCATCAAAACTTTGATGAATGGATATGTATTTATAAGCTAAGTCAAAATAAAAATTTAAGGTATATTTGTATATACAAGGTCCGTTCAGAAGGTATCCAGCCATGTAATAGGAAAAACAGAGGCATTTATTGAAGAATATACAAGATACAAGAAACATCATACATAGAACTCCTCAAGTCCTCTTCAAAGTAGGCACTTGGGACCTCACACAGTTCTCCCAATCACCATCAGCTGCCCCATCGTATTTTACTGAATCTCATTGACAGTCTGAAATCTCTTCCCTTTCAAAGGTGATTTTATTTTTGGAAAAAAACAGAAATCGCAGGGCACCAAATCTGGGCTGTAGAGGGGCTGAGTCACCAGGGTGATTTGTTCTTTCACCAAAAAACTCTGCACAAGATGTGATGCATGAGCGGGTGTGTTGTTGTGGTGAAGCTGCCAATCGCCAGTTGTCTACATAGCTGTGGCCTTCTGAATCATCCTAATAGTTGCCACAGAGGAATGTTCAAGTTTACCACAAAATCTGATGCAGATTTGATGCCCTGTTTGCTCAGTCATTTTGAATGCGATGTCCACACAGTACTCATGCTAACTCAGCAGCATCCACTGCTCCCACTAACTAGTGCAGTGAAGTCGTCGTTATTCACCCACATGCATTCCAGTCCACTCCCTTTGGTTGCCAGGTTACATCAATGTCACACAAACCATTCTTGTTATATTAACAACAGTTGAACTTTTTCTAGACAGACTTTGTATATGTGAAACTCATATGTATACATGACATTCTATAAGATATTGTATTTTTTTTTTTTACAATGACTACTGATCTTGATTGTGTCATATTAGAGAATTTATGCTGGGTTAATCATAGTTAATATTGACTTAATAGCCACCATGTGCCATGTCCTGGGATTGGCACAATGCATATTTTCTGTGTCATCACATAAACCTATTATTCTCTCCAATTTTTTATATTAAAAATCTGCATCAAGAAAAATGTTGAGTAATTTGCTCAAAGTCATATAGATACTACAGATGAATCCAGGTAAACTCTAAAGCCACTACTATATATGGTTACACCTCCAAGATAGAGGTCAAACATTTTCTGCTTGAGAATGGGAAGCTTTCTTGATTCTTTCCCTGCTAAGTCTTAATATGTAATGGTTTAATTTTTTTTTTTTTGTAGACAAGATTATGACCTGATCTCAAAGAGGGCTATCCCAAGACTGGGTAAAGGGACAACACAGTATCCTGTGAGGGTGGGGATTGGGACTCTAATTTCATATAATACCTTGGAGGGCATAGGAACTTGTGGACTAATGTGGCCTGAAAAAGTAGTTGTCTCAGCAGACATATTTGGCTTCACATGGACCATACAGGTCTAGACCATTGACCCTGAGAATAGCAGACACAAGGGGGTGATAATGAGAATAGCAGATACTTATCTTTACTTTCCTGGGTAAGTCTCAGGGTTCTCAGATGACCCCACAGTATTCGAGAAAGTCGTGAAGAATAACTAAGTTTTGACTTTTCATTAATCTTGGCAAGGAGATGCTAAGGTCAATTAAACATTAAAGAGAAGAAAATTAAAGAAATGTGGTATCATCATATCATAGAATAATTCCTACCTGTAACATATATTAAAGGTGTGCAAACATATATTGGAATATGTATGTGTGAAATTTTGTGTATGTTTTCAGCTACAAGTGACAGAAAAAAGATGTCAAATAACAAGATGAAAAATAACTTATTTTAAAAGCAGAAGCAGTTGAAAGGAAAAAAGGACATATGTGGGAAAATCAGCACTTTTTAGAACCTGCATAATGAATGCTATCGCTGCTGCTTTTTGTCACTCTGTCCTTTATCTCTTCTCTATGAGTAAGTCTCATTCTCTTAGTCTTCTCTGCAACAAGACACAGGGCCAGCAGCAGTCCCAGGAATCTCCCTCTAAGTACTAGACAAAATGTGAAAAGAGCTTGCCCTGCTCCAACTCAGGAAGTCCTAGGTGAGGACTCCAATTGGCCCTCTAGCCACCACTTGAAATTATTGTAGTGGCAGGGCACACAGGACTGGCATTGGCTCGGATGAAGCATACTGGGTGCAAACAATGTAGAGGCTGAGAGAACGAGACTTCCTCCTGAGCTGACGAGCTTTAAAAGCATGCGCGCTGGACTGGGACTTAGAAGATATTAGTGAGAAGGGAACATGCTGGGGGCAAAATCGTGAAAGTATGTGTGCAAGGGATATCAGGAAGGTTACTTGGTTAAAGAGGAGGTAAGAGGGGGTGCTGTTGTTCACTGAGCATCTGGGATCTCCTGGATAATGCTTGGTACTTCATGTATATTTCTCTCGGATGTGTTTGGGTGATTTTGGCTACATTAATAGAAATCCCAACTAAAATTGGTTACCTAGTAAATGAATTGGCTCAAAAAAAAAAAAAAAAAAAGAAAAAGAAAAATACAAAGTTGGGACAGGATTTAGGATTGTTAGACTCAGGATCTCAAAAATCTATCCGTGTTTCAAAAGTACAGTTAGTGCCTTTCTATTCTGTGTCCTAGCACTGAAAGGGAATGTCTATACAACTTTTGCTTTGGATTTTGTGTGCAGCTCATGTACTAACTCTGCATTGACTATTTTAAATCAAATAAAATAAAACATTCAGTTATTCAGTCACATAAACTGTATTTCAAGTGCTTGACAGCCACATATGGTTTGTGGCTGCATGTTACAGAGTGCAGAGTGTTACTTCCATCATCACAGAAAGTTCTGTTGGGCATTGCCCCTCTACCTCCTTGAAATACTTTTTGAGACTGTATATTTTTTTACACTTTTATCTTTCAATGTTTAGAGGTTTATTTGTTGTTGTTGTTGTTTTATCTCTTAATTTTATTCCTTAACCGTACATTGCATGTTGGTTGTTCTTTTAAATACTTCATATATATATGATTAATCACTTGTTGTTTTGAATGTGAAATATATATTATAATTTTAAAAGTTAACATAAAATACCCAATATGAATTGCAGAACGGAAGCAATTTTTAAAATTAAAATTTTGTTTTAGAGTAGTTTTAGATTTACAGAAAAATTGCAATGATAGTATAGAGTGTTTCCATACACCCCACATCCAGTTTCCCTTATTGCTTATAAGGGATTGTTATAATCAATTAAACGATATTGATATATTATTATGGACTAAAATCCACATTTTATTTTGTGTTTTGCATAACCTTTTTCTGTTCCAAGATCTCATACATGACATTGCGTTATAGTCAGTAGCCAACCTGCTTTTACTGTGACAGTTTCTTAGACGTTCTTGTTTCTGATGACTTTCATCATTTTGAAGAATACTAGTCAGGTATCTCATTGAATGTCCTTAAATTAAATTTGTCTAATGTTTTTCTTATACTTAGACTGAAGCATTTTGAAATGAGCATTTAAAGACTGCTATGTGGCATTTAAAGGCTGATATACAATACTTTTCAAAATAAAATTAAAGTGAATAAAAAGAACAGATATCTAATGATTGAGACCACAATTAAAGCATTACAATCATGACTAGTATATAGAATATAGTATTACAATAATATTTGTACAGTTAGGTAGTACTCATTGAAATCCTTACAGGCTTGGGATAAAGACTGGCCAGAGGTTTACAGTATTCCCTCACTTATCGTGGGAATTGTGTTCTAGACTCCCAACGATAGGTGAAAATCTGCGAAGTAGAAACCTTACACTTATTTTAGTATATATATATATATATTTTAAGGCTTTATAAACCCTTCCAACACACTTAAAAACCATTTCTATTCCCTTATTAACCTTTCCCATTCCCTTATTAACCTTTTCCACACTTTTATAAACATTGCTTATGGTCTTAAACATATTCTACACTCTTAAATCTATGTAACTTTAACAACAGTACTGCAAAATCCTGCAATATAGTGAAAAATCCATGATAAATAATTAAATATAATATTTTTTAAAATCTCGTGATTCGGTGAGGCCGCGATAAGTGAATCACAATACAGAGAGGGACTACTGTATGCAGGAAACACTATAAACATGAGATGGGGTAAAAAGGTGCCCAAATCTTCAATTTCAAAATACTTCCATTTAAAGTAGCCATTTTCAAGTTATCCTGGGCAAAAGTTTCTGGGAAGGTAAACGAGTTCATGCCAATATCTATAAAAAAAGCAGGATACGTCTAATAATATTCTTGAGTCAATTTTTTCTAAGAGAATAAGGCATATTAGTTTTTATTAATCAAATAAATGGTAGCTATATTAAAGTGTCCCTAATAAAGCTTCATAATAAGGACACTGATAATCATTTAACTTGTTCACTCCTTCTAGACTGTCATAGCAGTCATACTTTCCCTTTGAAACAGTGCGGTGATTTGTTTATTACATACCTCAGAAGTATGAATATAAGTGCTTTTAGTTAAGTCAGTCATGTGAAGGTGGTTCCTAATTTTCTTGACTTATCATATTTTTGTCATTACTACTGGGTGTAAAAATACATTTTTCAAGGTCCAAAATATCTATAAGTATGCATATATTTTAGTTTAAACCTCATATATTTGCTTTAAAATATTTCCAGAAATAATAGCCAAATAGTTAGACTGAATAGAAGAGTATACAGTCCTTGAGAGAAGTGATAAAAAACAAGCAAAAGTGGATGAGAGAGAGGTGATGCTATTATATAGGAAAATTGAGAAATATTTTGGTTTTATATTGTTTTTGTTTTATCACTTTTATATTGCTATTTATTTCATCATTCTTCAAACCAGCCTGTTCCCAGAACTCAGACTTCTTTTTTCTTACACTTCTAAAGGAGGGGAGAGCTGGTATTACTTTGGTGCCTAATGTGTGCAACTTGCTGTGTTAGGCAATTCTAAGCTTTGTTCCATTTTAATTGCATCTACAAACTCTTGGATAGTTTTATTATTTCCACTTTGTGATGAAGGACTAATGTTTTAAGAAATTATCTAATATGCCCAATTGTCAGAGCTGGTCAGTGAAGAAACTCATGCTCATGTCTGTGTAATCTTAAATAAAACTCATATTCTATCTACTGATAAAACATTTCCAAAATGATTGGATTGACTCAGGCTATATTTCTACTATACACTCAAAGAATATACAGATAGGTTAATCTCTGATAGTTATTCTCTTTTCTAAAATCAGGGAGCAGAGAAGACACATTTAGGGTTGGTTTAACTAGTAGCTCCAAGATCTAGTTACTGTTCCACAAACCTGGTGCTTTGATCATTTATATTTAGTATGCCTCACAGCTGAGAAACAATTCAGCCAGGGCTCCTCAATGAAACAGAAGGTTTAGAGGTCATAGCAAAAGTTTCCATTTTCTTGAAAGGATAGGTTTTTCTAACAGGGAAAACTTCTAACTCATTGAGCCACATCTTATCAGGGCTGTAGGAATTGTTGTGGTACAGACACTTCCCTCCAGAAGACAAATCCAACCAAAGTCATAAAGTGTGTGAATAAATCACCTTAAGGAGACAAGCACACAAGTTGTTTTAGGCTTATCATGTTGAATCCTGGTTAAATGCTTTGCCATAGTTACTTAATTCTCTTGAACTGTTTTCAAACTGAGTTCATACGTTTGACCTTGATGCAAATGATAGCTCCAACAGGGAAAATGATAACGATAAAAACATAGATTCATTTTAATCCTATTTGTACAATGTTTGATTGTTGAAATATGGTTAAATCCAGGGGGTAGGAATATAAGAATATAATTACCTCCATAATTTCAAAAGCCAGTGGAGCAATGGTTGTTAAGAGATATTTATATGGTATGTGCATGTCTGTTTGTGTGTGTGTATTATAGGAGCCCCACAGAGGGTATCTGCACCTATATAAATATAACACCCTTTGAGGGCTAGATGGTGATTTTGATGACACATGAATAAACTGGAGTTTAATAATATGAAGGATCTATTTAGTAAAACTCTTACTTTGGTTCTAAATTTCAATATATAATTTTCATATAGCCCTTCTCACCAAGGAGTAAGAAAATTTGTTCAAAACTTAATTTGTTCCATATGTTGGAATTGTATCTTTTACATGGTACTGAATTGGCAATTTACTTGCTACAGAAAGAAAAATAGTTGGCATACCTACCCATATTATTTTTATGGTTGATTGCTAACTATATCAAATATTATTTGGATATTTACAGGAACAAACATAATGATTATAAGGGGAAAGTTCATGATTATTTAAGCTTGTTGTTCTAGCACACTTTAAGAAAGTGACCTGCCTCTAACTTTTCTTGGGAATGTAAGTTTTAAAACTTGGATTGAAATTTTATCTATCTGGCAATAGAACTTGAAAGAATCCAAGCTCAATTCAGACTAAAATGTCATAACAGTTTTTAAATATGATACAATGTATATAAGCTAAGGATATAAAGAAATAAATCATCTATTGCTTAAAAGTTTTTCAACAAAGAGCACAATTTGTAAAAAAAGGAAATCAATGTTTGTCTCTTTTATGGTATATTTCTTCTATGAGAACTATAAAATTTGGATTATATAATGGTTTGTAGTCTTCTTTCAGATTCTGAGAGAAAAGCTCCCAGATCTTCATTATGAACAATTTTATTGGTTTTTATGTAAAAGTCTCTACTATACATATTTCACCTTTAATACAAGTTGTAATTAAATTGATCTTAAATACATAGAATCTACAAAATAGCATTTGCTAAAGTTGCAGTTACTCTTTCCCTTCCTGCTAGCCTTTCCACAATCTCGCTAACTCAGAAAACCAAAAAAACATGCTAACAAAGAGTACCAATATATCTAACCTGATTTTCAATCTGAAGTACTGGCTCTCAAACACCACTACATATTGGAATCGTCTGTAACATTTTAAAATGCTAATGTCTGGGCCTTACTCTACCTGATTTGATTGATATAGAATGTGGTTTTGGATATTTTTATAAGAAGTTTTAAAGGCTTCATCGATAATTCTAATGAGTGACAAAGTTGAGGACCACTAATTTAGAGTAGTAGTTCTCAATCTTGCCCACACATTGGAAACCTCTAGAAATTCTTTAAAACATTGGTGCCACGTTCTCACACTTTAATTTTAAGTAATTGGTCCAAAGTGCATCTGGACATGAGAAATATCGCCCCACTTGGAGGTGTAGCTAGTAAACCTCCAAGGCTAAGCACTACCCATTAGCATTTCACTATTTGTTGGGTCAGAAGATCAATACAATCTTCACATTTACAGAGTTTCTCACATTGAATTTTTAAATACATAATATGAAAATTTTGAGTTTCAAAATAGGTGTATTTGAATGCAGTTTAATAAATGAAGGCAAAGGATAATTGATAGTAACATATGAAGATCTCCCAGGAGAGAAATCTTGTCCTCATTGTGAAAATGTAAGATTCTAGGGCAAAGTTATTACTATTTGAATAAAGAAAATTATAAAAATATAATACAAAGGAGTTATATATTTTTGTTTTTGTTTTTAAGTATATTTTATTGATTATGCTGTTAAAGTTGTCCCAATTTCTTTTCCCTTTGCTCCCCTCCATGCAGTAACCTCCTTCCATCCAGAAATCCCACCTCCCTTAGTTCATGTCCATGGGTCCTGCATCTAAGTTCTTTGGCTTCTCCCTTCCCTATATTATTCTTAATTTCCCCCTACTTTGTACCTACCAATTATACTTCTTAATCACTGAACCATTTCCCTGTTTTTTCTCCTTCCCCCATTTCTCCTCCTTCCCCCTCCTAGCTGATAACCCTCCAAATCATCCCCATGCTTATAATTCTCTTCCTATTCTAGTTGTTTGTTTAGTTTGTTTTTGTTTTTATTTTTTTAGGTTCTGTTGTTGATAGTTGTGAGTTTGTTGTCATTTTAATGTTCATAGTTTTGATCCTCTTTTTCTTAAAAATGCCTTTAACATTGCATACAATAATGGCTTGGTAATGATGAACTCTTTTAGTTTTACCTTGTCTGGGAAGCACTTTATCTGCCCTTCCATTCTAAATGATGGCTTTGCTGGATAGAGTAATCTTGGTGCTTGCTTTTCATCATTTTTGAATACTTCTTGCCAGTCTTTCCTTTCTTGCAATGTTTATTTTGAGAAATCAGCTGATAGTCTTATAGACACCCCTTTGTAGGCAACTCTCTTATTTTATCTTGCTGCTTTTAAGATTATCTCTTTATCTTTAACCTTTGGCATTTTAATTATGATGTGTTATGGTGTGATCCTCTTTGGGTCTAGCTTGTTTGGGACTCTCTGTGCTTCCTGGATTTGTATGTCCATTTCCTTCACCATACTTGGGAAGTTTTCCTTCCTAATTGTTTCACAGAAGCTTTCAGTTTCTTGCTCGTCTTCTTCTCCTTCTGGCACCCTTATGATTTGGATGTTGGCATGTTTAAAGTTGTCCCAGAGATTCCTAATCCCCTCCTCATTTTTAAAAAATTCTTGTTTCTTCATTCTGTACTGGTTGACTGTTTTTTTCTTGCTTATGTTCCAAATCATTGATTTGAACCTCAGTTTCCCTCCTTCACCATTGGTTTTGTGTGGATTTTCCTTCGTTTCATTTAACCTACCCTTTACTTCTTCCATTCTGCATTTGCCATGCTCAAGCATATCTGCCAAGTCTGTGGGCATCCTTATCACTAATATTTTGAACTCTGTGTCTTTTATGTTGGCTATCTCCTTGTCTGTTAGGTGGATTATCTCCTCATTGCTTAGTTCTCCCACTGGAACTTTGATCTGTTCCCTATTTTGGGCCATACTTCTCTCTCTTCTCAACTTGACAGGCTCTTGTGTTTGTCTCTGTGTCTTAGGTAGAGCTGTTGCACCTGTTGTAAGGGGCAGAGACTTAGGGATTCATCAGTACTGGTGACCCGTTTCACCACGTTGTGGCGCTGTGTGGGGGGGAGGTGTCTGAGAGGGAATAATGTGACTTGCTCAGTACTCACCCCTTTCCCAGGTACTTCTCCCACTCCCACATGGGACTGGTGCCTCTCTAGCTGTTGCCCTGGTTGTGGTGCCCAGAGTGGGTAGATCTGCAGACGTTCTAGGACTGTGGGGGCCTCTAAACAGACTCTGCTGAAAGACCAGCAGTTTCTTCCTCCACCCTAACTCCTATTGGTTTGCACAGTCAGAAGCAATGAGGCTTTATTTTCCCTGGCACTGGAACCATGTGGTCTGGTCTGGTGTTGAAAGCACTCTCCAGATGTCCTTCCAAGCTTTTATAATGTGTGACTGGGATTTCTGCTGGCCTGCCACAGCTATTGTCACTGCTGCCACCACACCATGTCCTCTCTGCCCCAGCTCCACCCCTCCTACCTTTCTGGATGAATATTTCTTCTTTATATCTTTGTTTGTTGGACTTCCATGCAGCTCAGTTTTCTGGAAATTCTGGTTGTCTCCAGTTTTGAGGTAGTTGTATTCCTTCTTAGTTGTGGATGGAGATGCAGCATGTCTAACTATGCCTCCATCTTGGACAGAAGTCCCTCTAAAGGGTTATTTTTAATACAAGTACAATTAAGACCACACTTGGAAGAAATGTATTAGTTGTAAGTAAGAAAGACACTTTTTGTCAGATTCACCACTTTTAAAAGAAGTGTGATCAATTCTCAAATAAATATTCTCAGATGTGTAAAAGTTGCCTACAAATGTTTATTCTACTTAGAATTTTCTTAAGAACACAAGTTCTTGGCAACAAATGTAAACTGTCAATTGCTTAAAAGTAGAAAAGGAATACTATTTAAAGACTATGTAGCATGCTTCTGAATGAAAGGTACAGTCTCTTTTAATGAAAGACTTGATAACGCATTCAGAGAGAAGTCAGGTATAAACTGTTAAATATTTTTCTACAAGTGTGGAATGGTTTTATGTGATTCTGTTACTGTAGCTTGCTGAAGTGTTGTATAAACACCGGATCAGTTATTTCTCGTAACTTAATTTATACATGCTAATGCTTAAAGTATTTTTTTCTCCAAAAACATATCATTTCTTACACTCCAAATGATAGAGTGTGAAGGGCCATGTTCTCATTCTTCAGTATCAGCAGAAAAATTCTCCATAATTTATTTTTAACATTTGGGTTATTGTGTGCATGTATGTGTATGTGTGTTTTGTATGATGATAGAAACTTCATTTCTTAAGCAGATTATTTTCCTTAATAGTTATTTCTATAATTCTAACATTTGCATTGTAGGATAGGTCTTTTGTTAGCAGAAGTAATGCTAATGCATGATAAAATATCAATAAAATGATACAGTCAGTGCATAATGCATGGAGAAATTTAGAGTTTCTTTATTCACTCTTCCCTAAAAAGGAAAAAGAAGTTAAAATTGAGAATAAATAAAGGGTCAATGGTAGTAAAGTGCCCATTTAATTAATGTTACTAAAATAAACTATACAAATGATTATGTGTGTCTGGGAGACCTAGGAGAATCTATTCTTAAAGGAATTATCTGAACCTGGAAACTTTCTTAAAGGAATGGATTAAAATTTAAAAAACTACCAATTAGTATATGAACTTCAGCCAATATAATCCCAATATTTTAGAGCAAAAATAGCACACCCAATTCACTTTTTAAATTTATTAAAAATCTATCTTTTTAGCACATTAATTATGTCTTATTTATGAGGTCCTTTTGGTTGATCTGACTTTTGATCCATGTTCCAGCATTTTGTATTCTACTAACTGGGCAAAATAAAGGTATTATTAATACTTTTTTCCTATTATACAAACGTAATAAACATTTATTTGGCAATTATTAAATTATCTCTATGGAAGTCAATTTTTTACCTGAATGTAAAAGTCAGTATACTGTTGATCTTATCTAATCCATAAAGTAACAGAAATAACCTGAATAGAGATTATTCCATTTATTTGTGTCTTATAGACATGGTTTAAATAATTGGAATATGTCAAAACTTTATGACCTTGATAAAGTTTTTGGTCACAGGCACTATGTCTGACACCAGGAATACAGTAAATGAGATATGGCATGAAGTTCAGAAAGGGTCTTCCTCAACAGTGTCACCATCTGGGGGAGTAGAGAAAACAACAGATAACTGAGATGCAGGATGATGTAAGGAGATTTACTCAAGTCATATGGGATCATGGAGAAGAGGCATGTGTCCCAGACAGAAGGTGATAGGGTTGGGCTAAAGTAATAGGAATAGTTCTTGAGGGGTATGAGGCCAAGTTGGAATCTTAATAAACTTAACACACACACACACACACATGCACACACACCACTTATGTAAGGAAGAGGTAGTCAGTAGATTTGGACAAATAAACACTCAAAGTATGAGGTAACTTGGAAGTAAGAAAGGTCTAAAAAATGTACTAAAATTAGGTAAATACAACTGGAGAACTAAGTATGAAGATTTGAAAGGCAGAGAATATTTGAAGAAACAGTAGCCATGTGTACTATCATAGGATAAACAAATGAAAGCCAATAAAATATTTTAAGCACTTATGAAATAGACTATGTTGGTGATGGTGTTGATCAACTTGATCATATTTGTATTTAGGGAAAAAAAATCTAACAGAAGATTAGAGATTAACAGAGTGGAGAGTTCAGTTAAGAGAGATGTGATAGGTAGCATTCCTAAATGCCTCCTAATGACCCTCACCTTGGTGTTATCTGTCTTATTTTGGGGTGAGACCTGTGAATATGATGAAACATTTGTGATGATGTTGTTTTATAGAAGAGGGATTTTTCAGAGGAAGGATTTTTCAGATTTAATTAAGTTTCCATATATTTTGACCTTAATATAGGGATATTATCCTGAGTGGGCTGAACCTAATCAAGGCAATCCTTAAAAGGACACGGTTCTTGGCAAAAGAGATTCAAAGGGATTTAATGAGAAAGAAATGCTTTGTTGCTGGCTTTGAAGAAGGAGGGAGTCACATGGCAAGGAATGTGGATGATGTCTAGTGGCCTCTGGAGGACTGCCAGCAAACAGATCTCCCGTGCCACAATTGAAAGGAATTGAATCCTGCTGAAACCACGTGTGTTTAGAAGAGGATTCCAACCTTCATATGAGAATGGAGCCAAGATGACATTCTGAATTTAGTCTTGTAAGATTTTCAGCATACGACCCCATCATGCCATATCCATATTTCTCATGTACAGAATTGTAAACTAGTAAGTGGGTTTTGTTTTACATGCTAAATGTGTGCAATTTGTTACACAGCAACAGAGAACTAATACAAGGAGGATACTTATTTCAAAGAAGAAAATTAGTTTATGTTATAACTTAAAATACTTTACAGAGCCATTTAGAATTATACTCAGCTGCAGTTTGTCATAAAAAAGTTAGTCACATTAAAGACAAAAATTGACTCAGGTTGCTCAATAATGTACTATATTTTGGGCTATTTCTGTAATTGAATTATCTTTAATATAAAGGATTATCAAAGTTTTTAATAGTCATTTTTGTGTGCATTTGCCATTTCTGCCCTCAAAGCTCCTCTCCCTCCAAAAATATTTCTTACTATATGAGAAATTTGATGATCTTTTTTGCCCAAGGACTTGAGGACTTGAATTACTTATCATGATTCTAATTTTTATAGTTAAAAATATTATTTTGTCCCTTGTATAAAAAGATTTTTCCAGCCCTGGCTGGTGTGGCTCAGTGGATTGAGCACTGTCCTTCAAATGAAAGGGTCACTGGTTCGATTCCTGGTCAGGTCACATGCCTGAGTTGTGGGCCAGGTCCCTAGTTGGGGGCATGCAAAAGGCAACTGATTGATGTATCTCTCACACATCGACGTTTCTATTTCTCTCCTTCTCCTTCCCTTCCCCTTTTACTAGAAGTAAATAATTATAATCTTAAAAAAAAAGGATTTTTCCAGAAAATATTCCTCTCATTACAGTTACTTTGAAAGGAAATACTAATTTAAAATTTTACCATGTAATGATAAAAACTGAGCCTTTAATTTTAAATGGGTACATATTTTTCACTTTCCCAATGTTAACAAACTCATTTTCATTGTAAATATGAGCGAAACAAGATCAAAAAGAGAAAACCACAGAATCTGACCTCTAGAGAAAGGTTACCTTTCCTAATCTCTACTTATATTCTTTTTCTTTTATTATTTTATAAATGCTAATATTTATTATTATAATTATTACATGGACATTATATGTGGGGTACTCACCTCAACAATTTATATACATTGAAAAGCAACATCAACTATTTCTGTCTTAGAAGTATTTCTGTCTTATAAATAATAGCCTCTAAAATATATTCTAATATTTATACTATAGTGATTAATGTCATACTATTTACTGACATATACTTTTTCTCTCTCTAAATTTATATTACCATACATTCTAAGATAGCAGGAGATTTAAGAATAAGCTTTTTTTTGGTTTCCCTTCATAAGAAAACATTTTCTCCCATTTTTTGTTATTCTTGAATGGTTTCTATTCTGCGCCAAATACTTTCTTCCATTTGGTCATTACCAGAAAATGAAATTTTTAAAAAATGTAGTATGTACTTTAGTTTCATGGCAAATAAGGTTTATTCTCTGAAAATATCAGACAGACATTTTCATACATGGAAAATAATATCATTATTAGAATTTATTGTCTAAAGGGAATATATTAGGCAAGAGATCTGGAATTAAGTAATAAAAATATTTTTAAAAACCTTGAAGGGTGATATCTTAAATATGTGATTAAGTATCACATTTATTATTCTTCTTTTGAAAAGAATGTGCTTTTAGTTTGTTATTTTGGTCATATAATTCATTTTATCAATGAGCTGTCACTGTAGTTAAACATCTGGAACCCATCACACTGAACAGTTGCCAATGCTCATAACCAATCAGTGAGCGTTTACTGTAAAGGATAAACAGTAAGAATATGATCCTAGTTTTGTTATAGTAATTATGATGGAAAATCTTTCGTCTCAGATCCTTATATCTTTCTGCCTGAAGAATTGTTATTGCCACTCTCTGAAAACTTTAAACATCATCAATCATTTTATTCAGTAACTCAATTTGTATAGATTTTCAAAAATTCTAAGTGATTGTCTCAATGATGCCCTCCCACCCTGAAAAAATAAGAACATTATCGTAAGAATATTATAACTTTAACCAGAAGTCTTGAGTTAGAGACTCTGTGTAATTAACTTCTGAAATTTTGGCCTCAATACTTCAAGAAACCACTTAAAAGGATAGAGCCTTTTAACTGTTCTCAACGGAATTCCATTCTACTTTTATCTCTGGAGAGGATTTCCCTATACAGTGTAATTCCAGCACTTCAGCCAGATTGTTTGCACACAGCTGAGAAGAAATAACATATATTTTTACAACAGCATATTTAATATCACAGGTCGTTCAGTGTACTGACACAATGCTGGTGGTATTAACAATACAGACATCATTAACTTTCCAAGAGATCCATAATTGAAAACTCAGACAGCTGAAAAATGTCACCTTGTGTGTACTATGCAAAGGGAATAAAGCTTTGCCTAAGTGTTTGAAAGGGCAAATAAAACTCAATTATGGTCTATGTTGAATTCATAGGCACTAAGTTCCATTAGCCTTAACATTCTGTTTGGAATTTTTATCTCTGATGAACCATTTCTCTTAAATTTTCAAGAACAATTTAATTTCCTTCCCACCTGTTCTTTATGTTCTAGTCAAGTTAGAAAGCTACAAAGACCTACACAGTAGGTTTGAAAATAGTGTGTTTCAATATATTCAGGAACCAAGTGTAAAATTTTTGCGAGTCTAGGAAGAAAAGTAATACTTTATAGATTTCTTTGTTTACTAGAAGTAGAATCCTTGGCAGAATTTATAGAATTATTTTGCCAGCTCAAGTTACAAATGATGTTTAAAATTTAATTTTAATGTTTATTTAATTAACATGGTATATTTAAAAATATATTCTAAAGGTGAAAATTGATTTCAAGTGAAAATTCTAGTCCTATTTCCTTTTTTTCAGTCTCTTTTTCCTTCTTTTCAGTCTCTTTTTCTCTAGACTTCCCTTTTCGCCTCTTCTTTAACCTAAGCTCCACACTTTTGGGGATGGCGGTGGGGTGAGAGTCGGGTGGAGGCAGGAACAAAAGCCTCTGAAATTTAAATATATAGACTGAAACACAAAAGATCCACATAAGCTCTTCTCACATAAACTTTGTAGGTGTTCCAGTTTTGCGAGCTTTAAGCCTAAACCTAGTTGTTATTTTTTTGGTTCTACCAGGCAGTCATGATATTGAACATGATGAAGTGGGTCCGGACTGGGATGGGACTGAATCCACTCATAGCTTGGAACTATAATACATGTTGAGGAGATGGTTGAAACAGTCTGTGTGCTATTAATTTCACTTTAGAATATACCAATGTTGACTTAAAGGTCATATCGCAGTATCTTTTTCCTGCCAAGGCTTTTAAAAAGTGTATCCACGTCTAGGAATAATGCAGCTTAGGTATTGTGAATCATTTCATGGCACTGAATCTGTAAGGGAGTTTCTGCAAATAAACTATCAAAATATATTAGTAGAACCTATGTTTTTCTGTATTGTACATATATATGAATTCAAGAAACCACTTTGTGTACAACTGATGAATAACGTGAACAAAAATTCTGGAGTCAAGCTGCCTAAGTTTGAAACCCAGCTCTCTCACTTACAACTGTTTGTTTGGTTGATTACTGAATATTGGTGTTTTCTTTTCCTCATCTGTAAAGAGACAGTAGTGATAATTCCTATCTCATGTGTTTCCTCTGAGTATTACATGAGTAATTCATCAATAGCGATGGTTCTCAACCAGGGGTGATTCCCTTGCCTCCTACACGGGAAAGATTGGATATGTCTAGGAGCACTTACAATTCCATAAATGGGGGCAGGAGTATAACCAGCACCTATTGGACTGAGTCCGAGGATGCTGCTACACATCCTACAAGTCACAGTATAGCTGTGAGCGACCAGGGGTCATCCCCACCCAACATGTCATCAGAGCTGAGGTGAAGAAGCCTTCATTTGAGTCACTTGAAACAGTGTCTGATGCAGAATGGACATTTAAAAAAGTGTTAAATTCTTACTTGAAAAATATTAAAGTTTATTTACTCCTTATTGTACACAACTTTTCCCATCACTTCCCCCTTATTTCTGGCCTTCATCTTTTTCTTTGAGACTTAAATCTGAGAGAGCCAGAAATTTCTTAAGTGCCTGATTTCAGAACAAAATAATTAAAAATTCTTTGTATTTTGCCCTTGAGAAATGCACTTACAGGACACTTGAAATGGATTTAAGCCTAATAATCAGGATTCTGTCCTGATCCCTTGTATTACACATTATTCACAACAATGAAAAAGAGAAGCTAAGCATATGTTAGGAAAATTTAATTATCATTCTCTGTATTGATACATGAGTCTAGAAATGAAAAGGCTGGGAGATGAGGATAGAGGGAAACAATAGTTCCATACATTAAATTTACCTGAATTACACGGAAAAAATGGCTGAATACATATGTATCCTTCCTGTTACTTTACATTTTAGGTGATATATGGTAGGCCTCTTGCCTGCAAGTGATGGAAACAGATTCCAGTCTGAGCAGAAAGAAACATATTGCAGGCTGTCTGATAACTTGCACTATAGATGGGGATGCCAAAGAAAGGCAGAAGCGAGGAGGGAGAGGTAGCAGGAAGATGCTATTTCATGCAGTGTTTATTGACTCCCTACCATAAACAATGATGTAATTATACATTGATTCTTTTCTCTCCTCTTCCCTTTTTCTACCACTTCAGTTGATTTATGCTATTTATTTTTGATTTTACAAGTTTATTATCTAATTGAAAAAGAAACGATCTCTTTGGATGCTCAGCCTTAAAACGAGAAAATTTCTATAATTTATACTGTTTTTCTCATTCTTTTTAAAAAAAAGTGAATACCATTATTCATATCATTTGAGCTTTGTCAGGCTTACAATATTGATATTCTTTTCTATAAGCATAGTTGCTTGATTTATTTGTGTTTAACACTGTGCATGATCCATTCACTATTGCTTCTTAATGTACATCTTGGCTGACTAAAATTAATTCTCAAGTAGTTTCTTCAGGAAAGCTTCCTGAGAACAATGTTGCTTGAGTTTCTATATGCTCAAAATGTTCTTCATTGCTTTTACATGTGCACACACATTGGCTTTGTGTGCATTTCCCCCATAAGTTATCTGGGGCATTGTTCCACTGTTTTCTAGTCTTGGGTATTAAAGAAATACGAAGTCAACCTGATTTTTACCTCTTGCATTAGTCTGACTACAAGCAACTTTCCTCATGAATTCTCTGTTTATTTATTCTGGATCAATATGTAGACTTATTCTTTTTTGATTCATTTGTAATTCTCTCATTTTCATTCTCTTTTTTTCTCTGTTACATCATCTTAGTTGTTTTTCTTCTGGGAAATAATGCATGTTTGGATCCTCTTTGTTTCATCACTTTTACTGTAATTCTTTATCATTTTTAACCTTTGCCTCTTTTTTATTCTTGCATCATTTTTGGTTGGGCTCCTTTTTATTTACTTCATTCTGACTAATGGGAGGGTTTTTCTCTTGGAATGCATATTTGCAGAAATTATATATAGGGAAGGGCCAGGAGTGTATTGCAAGGCTAGCAGATGTTTTCCTACGACCCCAGAGTTGCTTATGCAAATGAGTTCCCTTGGCCATTTCCACCTTGCAAACCCCTTAACTCAGACAAATGAGATTGACAGCTGTGGGGTTGCTTAGAATTCAAGCTCTCTGATTTCCACTAGCTTTACCAACAGACTGCTTCCTGTAAATATGGCTTGAATGTGTGTTATTGTTGAGTCTCAAATTTTGGGTTTCTCCTTGAAATTAACTCAAGTACAGGGACTTGTTAAGTACTAGATTTACATCCCAGATATACCTATCACTTCTTTAGACAACATATACATAAAAATGACACCTGCCCTTTTTTGGCATCTTGCCAGAGCACTGTTGTTTACCTTCATTGATTTAGACATTCGTTCATTCTATGTTGTAATTTAATGTTTCAGATATCTCCTTGTTTCATTGATTTTTGCATTTTTTCTTATCTTTGTTGCTTTTGGAAGGTTTTTGTTTCACAGTGTCTTTATTTTACCTCAGTTTTGAAGTCGTTTCACTGAATGTAGAATGTTTTGTCCTTACATTCTTTTAGCATTAAGCCTATTGTTTCCTTATCTGCTGAATTCCATTGTTTCCATTGAGAAGTCAATTCTGGTTTTTGGTATGTCACTTGTTTGATTGATTGGTTGGTTTTTGCTTTTTTGAAGATAATGTGTCTTTTAAAAATAATTTTTATTCTTCAATTACAGTGGATGTACAATATTATATTAGTTTCAGGTGTACAACCCAGTGATTAGACATATAACTTAGAAAGTGATCACTCTGATAAATCTAGTACCACCGGACATCATACATAGTTGTTACAATACTATTGCCTATATTTTGACTGTTTTTGAGAATTTTACTTTGGTTCATAGCACTGATCCTATGATGTACTATGAGTGACTTGCTCTATGTGTATCTTGATTGAAGTTTGTAATTATTATGGAATCCTGTATTATATCTCTTGTAAGGTGGAAAACCTCTTAGCATTAATTTTATAAATACTGTTCTGTGCTCTTTATTTTCTTCTTCTGGAACTCCAATTACACATACATTCTTCCTCGCCCTGTTTGCCAATTATGCTCTTTTTGGTGTGTGCTTTGTAGACTTCTTCAACCTCTGTGCTAGTTTGAACATTCTCTTCTTAGCTATATATTCTTGTTTCTTATTAGCTAAAATCTATTTTTCAGCTTTTACCTAAGAATTTGTCAAAACAATTTTATATGAAAAAACACTTTGTCTTACGATAATTTATATTAAAAGCCTTAGTTATTGAATCCTTACACTAATAATAATCATCAGACAATACAATAGAGTAAATGAGTGAAGAAACTCCCAAATATACAATAAGTATTAAAATTTTAATTATTTATAACTATCATATCTTTTAAATGATGCTGAAATCAGAGTCTAAATTATGACTAGACATTATAATTGGTAGCTCTGTATTTCTTTTAAAAACATTTTTTATAGTCGTCGTCGTCGGCAGCCGTCCGTCTCGAGAGACGATGGTGTAGCTTCTTAAGAGTCTATCTGCACCGCCGAGAATGGTTGTGCAGTCCAACTCGGGAGTGACACGGTATCTGTCTCCTCCCGTGTTGAATCGACATCTTGTGATGACGCTGGAGTGTCCTCTCCAGTGAAGCTGAAGCTACAGAGCCTGGGCAGGGTGATATGGAGGGTCTGCTGTTGCCCATGCAGCAGACCCCCCCTCTCTTCGCAGCTGAAGGGTCCAAGGGAAAGACGGAGTCAATACAGCTTGGCTTCAGGTGCGCCGCAGGAGTTGCCGGTGTTGACTACAACGTCAAATCGCCTTAGGGACTCCGGCTCTGGATTTTCTGTCGGGGTTTACTCCCTTAGCCTTTCCCCTGAAGAGGTTTGCTACAAGGCAGCGGAGGTTTTTTGGAGTCAGAGTTTTCCTTCTCTGATGTGCCCTGACTGGAAGATCGAACCAGCGACACTTAGCTCGCAGGCCGACGCTCAATCCACTGAGCCAAACCAGCCAGGGGCATTTTTTATAGTATAATGCTCATTAATGTATATGTCATCCATATACATCTTGATAAATAAGTACAAATGTATATATCTGTGTAATTACCACTAAGATCAAGATATATAACATTTCCAGCATCAGAAAGGGGTCCCACTTTCCCATCAATGTCTCAACAATAATTAATATTCTTATATTTATTACCATAAATTAATTTTGCCTATACTTAAATTTTATGCAAATGAATATATGTGGTGTATACTCTTTTGTATGAATACTTCTATTAAACAGTATATGTGTTTGTTTCATCCATATTATTGAGTCCATTTTGTTTCTTGTAGCTGTTTACTGTTCTATTATATGAATATACCAACATTTATTTATCCATTTTGCTATGAAACATTTGGGTTGTCCCCAGTTTTAGAGGTTATAAACTTTTGAGACTTGGTTAAAGTAAGATTTATTAAGCAGATATCTTTTGGGTTAGAACCAGCTTTAGAGATTTCATGCCTTGTGGTACTATTTTTTTCCTGCCTATGACCTCAATTGTTCCCTTTTACTTACACAATGTAAATAGTTCTTTAAAAAGATTAAAAAATATTTTATTAGCATAGTTAAGTGCTTTGTATTGAAAAAGTTTTTTCACTCATCTAGTTTATTGTATTGTCTTGTGATTAACTTCTTAGGATAAGCATTCAATAAGAAAGACTTTTTAATATAAATAGTCCTGAGACAAAGTCTTTTTTTAAAAATATAATATTGTTTTGACAAATACTTACATTAGTAAATACTAGCCTTAGCTTTTGAAAAGTAGTCAAAACTTCAATGAAATGTCCAAATCATAGAGGCAACAGACTCTACTTCAAGGGAAAAAAAAGCTGTATCTTAATATTCTTCTATTCTTATGAAGAGTAACTTTGCCACAACATGCTATTAAATATATTTTAGAATATAGCAATCAAATTTCAGAATTATCTCTAAAATAATACTTGATCTAATTCAGCTGATCATTTGACTTAAATGTGCCAGTATAATTTTAGCATTTACATGAGAAATTATTTACTTTATTAGCAAACTAGGCTTTAAACTTAATTTTGTGAAATGGGAAATCTTGCTAACTGCTAACAGATAGGAAAATATAATATTTCCTTTTTAATGGAAATCATTGGATAGATTTTTCTTATAAATATTTAAGAGGTCTGTTGGGAAAAGTAGAGCCATTGTTAATATAGTGAGACTGGTTTGTGTGACATTGATATAACATGGTAGCCAAGGAGAATGAACCGGAATGCACATGTGTGAACAATGACAACTTCACTGTACTAGTCAGTGGGGGTGGTAAACGCCTTTGAGTGAGCCTGTGTACTTTGTGGCTGTTGCATTCAAAATGCTGAGCAAGTAGAGTGACAAATCTTCATCATATTTTGTGTTAAACTTGAACATTTCTCTGTGAAAACTATTTGGATGATTCAGGAGGCCGCAGCTGTGGGCTACTCATGATTGGCAGCTTCATTACAACAATGCACTTGGTCATGCATCACATCTCATGCAGAGATTTTTGGCAAAACATCAAATCATTCAGGTGACTCAGCTCTTGTACAACTCAGATTTGTCACCCTGCAACTTCTGACTTTTCCCAAAATTAAAATCACCTTTGAAAGGGGAGAGATTTCAGACCATTGATGAGATTCAGGAAAGTATGATGGGACAGCTGGTGGTGATTGGGAGTACTGTATGAAGTCCCAAGGTGCCTACTTTGAAGGGGACTGATGTATCATTATCCTATGTACAATGTTTCTTGTGGCTTGTGTCTTCTTCAATAAATGTCTCTATTTTTCATATTACATGGCTGGATACCTTCCGGACAAACCTCGTATGTTACACACACGATGTAAGTACAAATGTAAATTTTTCAGGAGAAGAAGGCCCATACTTCTTCTTATCTATTAATATATCTTTGCATTCACAAAACAATTAAGACATATAAAATCTGCAAATAATTTTCATGTAGAAAAAAACTACAAAAAATAGTTACCATGGCTAAAGAAATCTACTGACTAACTTATGTTTGTGTCATGAGACTCCAGAGAGATAATACATGTGAAAATGCCATAAAAAGTGCAAGATGCTCTTACTAAAAATGTCATTATCAGGAGGAGGAGTGTGTTCTTATTCCACCTTACAAAAAGAGATGTGCTCTTCAATATTATCTCATAGAAGTCAGTCAAAAATTGTTACAAGTAAGGCTTAACCTAGTTTAGCCTAGGACTGGGTATTAGTAGTAAATAGTAATGGCTTCAAGTAAAGAAATATTTGAATGAATACTACTCAAGAAAACATAATGTTTTTAAAAAAAGCAAAAAAAAACTACTTGAAAACTTATCATGTTATATAAAATGTCACTTAGTACATACAATTTTAATACATAAATAAAATTCAGCTTAAAATTGAATTATGCGTATTACTTCAACTTATTGACTAAGGTTAATGTCAAGAGTGGTATGTCATGTTGGTAGCATGTGATCATGATATGATATGCTAAGAATATTAGCACATTATCTTTGTGGTCTTTCTCCCCAACCCACAACCTCAGTCTAATTTTGAGAAAAACATCACAAAAATTCCAACTGAGGAACATTCTACAAAATATCTGACCAGTCCTTCTCAAAACCATCAAAAATAAGGACTATCTGAAATGTTACAGTCTAAGGAGATATGATAACTAACTGAGATATGAGATCCTAGAAGAAAGACATTAGGAAAAAACTAAGGAAATTTGAATAAATTATAGACTTTGGTTAATAATATATTATCATTAGTTCATAAGTTGTGACAATATGCTATATTAATATATTAATAATGTAATGTCGTCGTCGGCAGCCGTCCGTCTCGAGAGACGATGGTGTAGCTTCTTAAGAGTCTATCTGCACCGCCGAGAATGGTTGTGCAGTCCAACTCGGGAGTGACACGGTATCTGTCTCCTCCCGTGTTGAATCGACATCTTGTGATGACGCTGGAGTGTCCTCTCCAGTGAAGCTGAAGCTACAGAGCCTGGGCAGGGTGATATGGAGGGTCTGCTGTTGCCCATGCAGCAGATCCCCCCTCTCTTCGCAGCTGAAGGATCCAAGGGAAAGACGGAGTCAATACAGCTTGGCTTCAGGTGCGCCGCAGGAGTTGCCGGTGTTGACTACAACGTCAAACCGCCTTAGGGACTCCGGCTCCGGATTTTCTGTCGGGGTTCTTAGCCTTTCCCCTGAAGAGGTATGCTGCAAGGCAGCGGAGGTTTTTTGGAGTCAGAGTTTTCCTTCTCTGAATAATGTAATGTACAATATTAATAATTGAATAAATTGGATGTGGCAGGTATTGGAACTCTGTATTATTTTTCCAATTTTCCCATAAATCTAAAGCTATTCAAAAGTAAACATTTTTAAAGTTAATTATTTAGTACTAGAATTTTTTTTTTAATGCTGCAAATAACCAGTTAGGTTGACTTAATTTTTGTTCAGGAGAGAAGGTCGCTGCTTCCTAACTTCTAACATGCAAATGTCCAAATTTTGGTAAGTTTAAATAGCTCCTGAATATTTGATAAGTTTCAATATCTCCTGATTATTTGAGGTAACATGGAATAACATAGCTAACTAAATGTAGCTACCAGAGGAGCCTCCATGTGTATGTTGGAGTGTTTTTCCTTTCCCTAGACTCAGAGTTATATAGGGTTAGCTCCATCCACAGAGCTCCATATTAAGACATGTCAAAATGAAGCAGAACACTTTGACCTGATTCTGTCATCCCAGTCTCAACTGTATCTTAGCTCCTGCATTCCTGACAGAAAAACATACAGTTCCCAGGCAGTTCCAAATCCCCATTAATCTCTTTCCAAAGCTACAAAAGCATTACCAGTATCTAATCACGTGCTTTAAGCTCTTTCTCTTCCAAAGTTCCAATCCTCAGCATTAGCCAGGTAAGTTATTGTTCAAGCTCAGTGTGATTCCAGACTGTATCTTGCACATACTGGAAAACCTTATAATATCTATATTTTGTAACCAGCATGTGGATTAGTAAATTAAATACCCTGAATTGAAAGCGAGATGGGTTCAAGTCATATTCTGAAAGACACTGCATTCAGATAAAAAAATATGAGATGCTCTTTTACTTCTTGTATTAATTTGAAAGAGCAAAATATCTTCACAGAGTATCTTCTGTAAAATACAGAAATCCTTTTGCTGTGAGAACCATTTTATTTTCTTTTGGCTTTCAATAGTTTTCTGGAAAACGTATTTTGTGTTGTAATTATGTTCAATGAAGAAGAATTTATTAAAGCATCAGCACAGGGTTTTGCCACCTTGACACTATTGATATTTTGAGCCAGATTGTTCTTTGTTGTGGGAAACTCTCTTGTGCCATATGGAATATTTAGCAGGATCCCTGGCCTCTAGCCACAAGATGCCAGTAGCAACCACTTTCCAGTTATGACAACCAAAAGTGTCTCTAGACATTGTCAAGTCACAACCCAGATGAAAACCACTTTTCTAGTGTAACCATAAGAACTCATTTTTATTTAACTGTCGAAATATTTAATTAATTTGGCTGTGAGGAATAATATATTGCATTCCCAATATGCAGATAGGCCACGTAACTCATTCCCTGTGCTAGGTGAACACTCCCTGTATCTTCCCGTGTCGTGCAAGTTACAACATTGCTAAGGAGAAGAGTTGAGGGCAGCAGTCTGGTTGGAAGGAGGCCTATGGCATATCAATAGATCCTTCCTTTGCATTGCCGGCACGCTTTTTTCTTAGAGAGATGTGTATTAGCAGAAGCTATGGGAGTTGGAGGTTAGCCTGCCCCTTTGACAGTAAACCTCAGCATCAACCACTTTATCTTTACATCCCAGGAGCCTATCCTTTGGCTCCATTCTGGTAACCGATGTTAATACTTTAGAACAGGAGTTGGCAACCTTGGCCTTCAGGAACACAGCCACACCCCTTGTATGACATACGGTCTATTGATGCCTTCCCTCTCCAACAGCAGATTTAAGTTGTTGTGGCAGAGGATGGCTTGGACTCACAGAGCTGAAAATATTTACTACATCTCCCTTTACAAAAACAAATTAAAACTCCAATTTTAAATCCTAAAATAAGCAATTATTCAAGCTGCCTAACCTCAACTCTGTCCTGTACTTTGCATCAGTGAAGTCATAACAGCAAGAGCTGCATTTGCAAAAGTATCTGAATCTCTACAATTCATGCAGAGGCGGGATTGATGTAGCCACAATCCTCACCCTCATGGGAATAAGCGGTTTGCCACTTCACATTCAAGGACCATTTTTACACCTTTGCTTGCTGCCTTTCCACAGGATCAGCAAATCTAGTACCTTCTACCTTCTGCTGTAGCTTTTCCACCCTCATGCCTATGGTATCTGTCCTGTCGTTTGTGGGAGTGGGATGGAAAACTGAGGTCACCTAGGAGCTGTTGACTGTCACTGGATGTATTCTTTGTCTTTCTAGTTAACGTTGGGTAATGAGGAGAAGCAGATGACCTTTGCTGTAGGAAAAAGTAGATAAAACACACTTTCTGTTTCAGAATCAGTGGTCACTCTTCAGCTTTTCTGCATTGTTTTGTTTTTGTTGTTTAAAAGAAGAGGGGATACCACTGAAGGAGTTTATCTAGCAAGTCTACATAATTTTAATTTTGTTAAAAACTCAACAAATTTGAGGATCTAACTGTCTTCATTAACTGATTTATGAATTGGTCAGTATCCCATCTGGTAAAGAAAGGTGCACTCCAAAGTGTTGTACAAAATGGAAGACTTTTTTTTTTTTTTTTTTTACAAGAAAAAGGTTGGCTCAAAAGAAAAGAAAAGAGAAGAAAAGAAAAGATCATTTTTATATCAGGACACCATTTTGGGTGGGGGAGGGGAAGTCAAGAAGAGGCAGGTCGCCTCTTTTTTCTATAGGGATGGAGAGGGCCCACTTGGCAGATTCCCTCACTGATGTTGAGCAGAAAATTCCAGACTAGTTGATTAAGATAACGTTTCTCTGAGAAGTTGAAACAGCAATTAAATTGGGTATTAAATCTAGGTTTATATCATGGGCTTTAGCACAAGTGGTGCCCTTTTGGGTTTATTTTCTCTTTTATAGTTTCATTTCCCTATTAATCATGGCTCTGGAATGATTTTCCTATTATGACCTGTTAGTACTGTGCTGTTTTGCCTGAGGCTTATGCTATGCTCTTACAATTTAGGGCATTTTAAAATGGGTAAGGCTTGGAAAAGAAAGTATGTATATGGTATTGGATGTGTGGAAGAAGAGACTCAGGAAGGAAAATGGAGATACACAACCTACCCCATTTTACTCCATAGATTATGCCATCAAGCTCTTTTCATTGTATTATTAAAAATAGTACCGTAAAGATATTGTGACAAGATTTTAAACTTACTTTTTCTTAATTTCCAGAGAGACTATATTGGAAATGTTGAATAGAGAAAGGCATCTTTATATGCAATACTTATTTGTACATGTATTGTATTTGCATTTTTCTTGTGAAAAATAAAAACAAAATAATAATCTGCTTAGAGTACTATTCCTGTGCTGGAGCTTAGAAAATATTTAAATGATAAAGCAGTGTGTTTAAGCTGCTTCTCCTTTTATCAGCTGTCCCCTTCATTAGTTGTTTGTCCCTGCCCCATTAGCATGCTAAGGGAAATAACTGTAGCCAGAGTGGACCACAGCATTGCTAGTGAATGCAATGTGGTTCCTACTCACACAGAGAGGCTTCATTCACATTTTGGACAAGTCCCTGCTAAATATAAACTTAAATCTGCTTTGTACTTTGTTATAGTAGAGTTAAATCTATATAAAATATAGAAACTTTACTTATTAATCAAAGGAATATTCAAGTAGAATCAACATCTTACTAGGCTCTAGGTTTGCCATGAAAGAAAATGTCTGTTACGTGGTACTACTTCTGTGTATGACCCACTTGCAAACATGCACATCTAAATGATAGTAGAATCCCTATGATAATTTTTAGAAAATGATTGAGAAGAAGGAGAAGAGAGATTATAAAATCAGGGGAGGTGCTGAAGAAATGAAAATGATTGGTGTACCCCAATGAAGTTTATTAATAATAAACAGAATCAGACAGCCATGTGACCTTTGCTTCACTCTTACCTTCTCACTGTTATGAAAGGACATCTGATTGGTCAAACATAATCTCACCCAGAAAACCAAGCTGCAAAGGAGTCTAGCAAATGTAATTTTAGCTTTAGGTTCCATCTTTATGGTAAAAGATTGGACACTAGAAAGTAAATGGTACAGCTGTTGGAGTAAGCCTGGTTTTTCAGTTCAAGGTATACATATTTCTTCTCATTCTTGCAGTTATATTTAGTAAGTCAGAACTAATGAATTAAACAAACACACACATATGTGCACTTGCATATACGCATATATGCACACACTCCCAAATGAACAAGCACTACAGTTCATAATGAGAAACAATGTATGTAATGATAGATGCTCATTAGAAATAGTTCTTTATGTGAATATATAGAATTTTAGTCCTCTCTTTGTTGTTCCACAGGTTAAGAGATAGCAGGCATGATTTCTAGTCTTGAACTTTAATACCCAGAGATATTACCTCATGGATAAATAAATGTTATCAGCAAGATGATCACTTTTACTTTTAAGACTGTGTTCTAGTTTTGGTACTTAGGAATAAAACCTATTCTAAGATCATATGATTAATGGGAGAAAAAACTGAGTTATACACAGAACCCTGCAGAAATCTTTAAAGTAAAGTAATTTTACCTTTCTTTTTTAGATCATATATGTATAGGGCAGGGTTTCCTTCAATAGTTTCTATTAGTATAATAGGGTGGAGTAAGCAGTGCATGAATCAGTTATTCTCAAAGCCAAATAATCCTCTGGATTTTCTTTTAAAAAGATGTTTTCTCTTTTAGTCACAAGCATGTGTACTTACTTATCAAGAATAAAATATAAAAATTAATAAAATATTTTCAACATATCTTGGAAAGATTTTCAGATGGTGAGCTGCAGGAACATGCCTATTTATATAAATATGACAAAGAGCAATATTTAAGCAAATTATCAATGTTCATTGGTTATGCTTCTGCAATATGTATAACACCTAAAAGGAAATAAAACTTAATTAATACAGTATTATAGGGAATATGTTACCTATTTGATTTTGCCAAACTTAGGCACACATACAGTTCATTGAATTTATCCATTCATGTCCACAGAAATTACATTTTTTACCTCTAAGACAACTTTCATGGGTTCTTTACACCTAGGCTTTAGGAAAACTATCAAAAAATAAAATGATCAGACATCATATACAGGACAATTCCCTTGTACCCCAGGAAGAGATGGAATTGTTCCAGTAGAGCAGTTTTGGCTACACATAAGCCTCATTAGACTTTGAAAGTCACGTCTTTCGCTTTTCCTTGGAAGAGCAAATACATCACGCTGTGTTTGGTTTCAAGAAAACCCAACAGTGAATTAAATAAATAAGGGGTTTATTTGTCTCATGCAACAAGCCCATGGATAAGAAGACAGGATGAGTAGTGTTGTTCAATGTCATCAAGAATCCAGGTTTCTTCTGCATTTTTATGAAACCAACCATAAAATATGAATTTAATCTTCATAATTGCAAGATGATTGCTCTCTAGGCATCCACTTGGGAGGAAAGCAAAAGGAATACAGGACGTCCATTGCGTTTAGCTCTCTTATAAAGTTTTCTTGGTGGCCCCAACCAGAGACTCCCACTCTTTTTGTCATGGGCCAAAATTGGGCCAATGCTATTGGGGAAATGGATAATGAGTAAGTATTTGGAGGTGGCTGTCACTGTTAGTGACTATCCCACCCAAGATTCACTATCTTTATAGAATCTTCTCCCACCTAACCTTCAAAGTACACACACACACACACATACAAATACTTGCAGTATTTTTCTAAAGTTCACCAAGGATTAAAATTCATTTCAATTGAATGTTTTGAGTCAGGAAACATTTCTTGAGCATAAACAATATGCTAAATTTACCAAGAAGAAAAAGAAAAAGCAATGTTTCTCATCAGGCAACTCACTATTTGAAACAAAAAAAAATAGGCATGTGAATACATAACTACAATAGAGGAATATATGAGCACAAATTAGAAGGCAGTACAGCTCAAGAACGCTTAACTCTATTGAGAGAGGGGTGCAGGGAAGAGTTCTCCAAGACATGGTATCCAAACTAGGTGAGCCAATGTCAGAATCAGTTCTCATGTTTGCTGATTTTCAGTCTACTGCATTTCCCAAAGTTTAAAAGTGGCAATGAGAAACACATCTTCAATAATATTTTAAAATCTAAGAGTGTACAACCCAGAATGTTGGTCTGAATTTTAATAAAATTTTGGACTAATGCTTTAGCTCATCCGAAATACATTATGCTGTCTTTACTGTTTGTTGTAAGTTTCATAAATATAGAACATCTTAGAATATGCTTGCACTTACCAAAAAACAAGAAATAAAACAACTAATAATCCAAGAAGTTGTTGGCCACAAATATGCTAGACATTTTCATGAGCTTGAGAAATACTTAAATTCTTATTTGATCTCTGTCCTAATTATTTAAGAACAACAGAGAGTATTTTTTTTTTTAAACTGACTCTACCATACAATAGTAGTCTAAACTTCTAAACTCTAAGTGTGCTGTGGTTAAATCTCTTGATGATCAAGTTACATATTCTTAAAGGTATATATACCCATTTTAGACTTTTGAGGGGATGGAATTTCACAGCAGTCCTTAATAATTGGGAACTGG
This sequence comes from Furipterus horrens, assembly GCF_987537825.1. Classification (NCBI taxonomy): domain Eukaryota; kingdom Metazoa; phylum Chordata; class Mammalia; order Chiroptera; family Furipteridae; genus Furipterus; species Furipterus horrens. The sequence goes on from NW_028327171.1 coordinate 19,382,563, forward strand.
AAAATGTTTTCCCTTCTCCCAACGACTCCCTATTTTATCCCTATCTTTCCATTCAAGACAGTTTCTCCAAAATCCAATCCTGTCTATCTAGAAAAATAGCTCACATTTATAAAAATGTATCCCAGTGATTTTCAAATATTTTATTCCTTTAATTCTTACAATATTCCTGAAAGGTTGAATGAGTCACTTTTTGTAGGTTTTGTGAATTTAGGAGCCTGATCTAAAGCATCAAAGCCAACTCAGGGTTTCTCACAAATCTATTGTGCTTTCCAGTACTTGCCACAACTCCCCACTTAAAAGCTAAGCATTTTCACAACGTACTCTTTTAATCACCTTGTAGTTCAAATAACCTCCCACTCTGTAAGTTCTCCTTCAACAAGGCTTTTCAAAAGTTCCTAATACTTTAAATATAATATCTATTTTAATAATCCAGGATTTTGTATCGAATACCTATTTATGTTCCTAGCACTCAACTAAGAACAAGACAGATATATTAAGCTTCAGTTTCTGTCTTCCATAAAATTACAGTTTGTCTTACTGTTAATCTAAGCATTAAAATGGCTATAACACTAATAACCACTGTATCTTAATGCCTAGCACTAAGCATATTTCAATAAATATATACACTCATGGAAGTGTATTGTTAAGACTAGAAAGCATCTGATGGGGGTAACTGTGAAGGAACAAATATAGCCGGTATGATATATGTGGAGGGTAAAACAGAAAAACAGTACAATGCTGAGCCCAGACACCTAAAGAGCACGCATACAGGGATCGGGAACATTCTGAGGTAATTAATAATTCCTGGCAGGCTTTTGTAGTCAAAGTGGAGAGAAGCTAAATCACTTCGGGGCATGTTTATATCAAGAATCTTATCTTAACATAAAATTTGACCTATTTACAAATTTTAGAACATTTTCTACAAACAAAGTATGTGCTTACAGGCATGAAAGCAACAACATATCAGCCCAGTCCATTTGTAAACACAAATGTAACACACTCTAAAGAGGGGGATGCTAGAAGAAAATGAAACACTGAAAAAAATATGCAATCAACTGAAAAAGAGAGATTAGAAATAACCGAATTATTATTTCAGCTAAAATCAGTGCAAGTTTCTGGGCTTGGGTTAGTTGGAAACTATACTAAATTGTATTATATAGCAGTGAAAATGACATTTGGTTTGAGTATATACTGCAGGTTTTATAAGGACTAGCCATTACTTTCATCTCTTAATATGTTTTTTTTTAAATTTAATCTTTATTGTATATTTTTTACATTCTCAACCAATTCTCTGTCATCAAATATTAGTCTCTATGTGTGTTTCAGAGACTGATGCTTAGTTTATACAGACCTTACCTGACTATTGAGAATGACTTGGCATCTTTTGCAGGATGTTGCTTCAACAGCTACAGCTTTAGCAGAAATCTACTGAACATATTCTCTGTGACAGGAAGATAAAGAAACCGAGGCACAAAAATGTACAAGGTCCAGCAACCACTAAGGAAGTGGTGGATGAGGATCTGAACTCAGAAGTCCGCTGGCTCCAGCGCAGGTGCTCTAAACCTCTGAACAGGGCTTGTCTATATAACTCCTTAAGATGTAAGGACAGTCAAAGTTCAGCTTCTGCAAATGTATTTTGCCTTCTTGGTGGACTGTTCATGACATGGGTGTACTGTAGAATGATGTCCCCTTGCCACGCAATAGGAATTGTTTTGTATCTCACAGTGTCATCAGTTTTGTATGCTTAGGAAATATGATTATAATACTAACCTGAAGTCATCAAGATGGCAGATTTAAGAGGAAAATATATGTATGTATGTAAAGATGATAATTTCAAAATTCCACCAGAAGGAGATATGATGTCAGGTGATTAATAAAAATATAGCTAATTTAATTTTCTAATGTTTTAGAAAAATTTTATAGAACCTAATAATAGTCACCCACACAAGCAGACAAGAAATTGTTAAATTATGAACCCTGTTGATTAGGGAACAGTTAGCTCTGGAGTGGATGAGTTCCTTCTGGAAGAAAAAATTCTAATGAAATAGAAATTTAAAAGACACAAGGAAAGTATGTGGGACAAAGGGTTTTGGGAAGTCCCCAGCCAAGATATTCCTCAAACTTGACCCTCCCTCACAAGGGTTCACCAACTTTACTGTGTAAGAGAATCCCCTTGTTAAAACATAGATTTCTGAGCTCCATCCTAAGATTTTCTGATCTGATGGCTCTGAAGTAAAATCCAAGAATAGGCTGTGCTAAGTTCCCCAGGTAATGTTGATACTACTAGTATAACATAATAAATGATAACCAAAGCTCAGCTGCCTGCCTCCATGCAAGCCAGACTCATGAGAAAGTGCTGGAGAAAAAGGAAAGAGTTTTCATTCGGGCGTTGGCAACCTGGTGACGGGGCATTCTCACACTCTCATCTCAAAGGCTGTCTTAACCTCTCAGTGCAGGCAGGATCTTTATAAGGAGGGAGAGGGACAAGGAGAACAAACAGATCAGGGGGAGAGGCTGTGGAAATGCAGGCAGTGTCCTTGCTGGTCCAGATATGGGCCTTTAATGTCAGAATCCTGGAACTGGTCAGTGCCAACCAAATTCCTGCAACTGGGTGATCTGCGTCAACCGAAGTCGTGGTCAAGGCCATTTGTTGTACAACTGGCAACCAGAACCGCTGGAGCCCGCAACATGCTTATAAAGAAACTGTCAGCATGAGTGTCATTTTTATCAGTTTGTTAGTACACTTTATTCTAATTCTATGTCATGGTAAGTCAGAGTAGTATAAAGTTTTTATTCTCTGTTACATCACTTTGAGAACCACTGCTCTACAGAAATTACTTTCAATATAGTATTTACAATCATCATAAGGTGTATTCTTTAATAAACCTACATTGTAAGATTATGCTTTATGATTAGAATCAGAGTATAAGCTAAAGATAAAGGCTAGAATGACTAAGTCTTGAGTAATAGCAGAAAAAAGAGAAAGAAAATCTACCAAAAAGCATATCGGATCCAGGAGCTAAGCAACCTGTTTGTTGAGAGCTGCTCAGCTAAGATAATAAATAGGATACTAACCAGATCACAGACAATGACCACCTTTGACTAACAATGTCATCAGTAAAACAGTGGGCAAGAACACCATCCGCCTATTGATTGTATTATAGTTATATATCATTTAAAGTTAGATAAAGATTTGGACACGATCTTACATGAAATGGTGAGTCCACAAGATTTTTAAGCTGGAACATGATCTATTATATCTGAATTGTAGGCAATGAAATACATATTAATCATGACCACCACCCCCCAGTTGAAAAGGAGGCTCAACTTAGATTAGCTTTAGCAAAATGGGAAGCATTTTGTCTTATATACCAGGGGTAAGTTGGAAAAATGTATCCATGGTTATATCCACATACTCAAACAATGTTCTGAAATTTTGTTAACTTTCCTAATTGGTCCTGAGACTGTCATTTGCCAGACTTTAGTCTAATGTCCAACCATGAACTAATGGCTAAGGCCTCTGGTAACTGGAGGGGTGGGTTGGTCAGAACCCCAGCGCCAGTTACTTTGGAACATGTATAGCCTTGTGAAAGTTTCAACTATCCCCAACTATCTGGTAGTCCATAGGAATATCATCATTTTTTCATATGCCTGGACATAAGAGTTTAGAAAACATTGCTCTAGAAGACAAAGTAACATAGGATGGGAAATAGGCCACATATTTTCCAATTATTCCTATAATGATTCCAGTGAAAAGAATCTCTAGGTGTCTTAAAGTAAAAAATGGATGTATAAAACCAACATCCCTGACTGTGATGCTGTTACCTGAGCTAGGCAGATAATAAACCCTTGTAGAAGTGGCTTCTACATTCTCAGAAAGTGGAGAAGATGGGGGGAACTAGATAGAGAGGCCTGAGATAGGACCGGAGACTTTTGCCCAGCTGCCGATCTCTCTGAGTGACTTAAGCTCTGTTTTCTTCTATTTTGCATGTAGCCTTTGCTTGAGGTCAGGATTCAGTGGTTAAAAGAAGCTTGTAAAATGCCACCTTCATTACAGCTCTAGACAGAGGCTCCTCCATTATAGTCAGCTTTCCCTATAGAAACTCAGAAATATTTTCTTTGAAAAACCCAAGCTAAAGATTATGTGAATCCTATGCCTTACAGCCCTTATTATCAATAGCCAGGGAATAAACTCTCTGGGGCTAAATTTTTGAGGTAAAGGGGAAATAGCTTAGGGTTTTTTTTTTTTTTTTTTAAGGACATGGACTTAACTAAACTCAGGAAACAATCTGTCATCTTCCCCAGACTCAGGAGCCCGAGCAGGATGTGTCATACACTGGTTTGGGACAACCTGGCAGTAGCCCAGTGAGAAAATATTGCATGCCAGGTTCACACTCAGTCATTTACAGTTTGAAAAAATTTTTTTTGTCTGAATAAAAAGAAAAAAAAGCGGGAAAAAAACCTCATAAAAAGATAACCTACCCAGCCTTCAGGAGAACTTTTAGTTTTTAAGCGCCTCATTGCAGAATTACGCCAAGATGATTTCAAAGCCAAGGTTTGAAGTGAGATGTACAGTGCTGGGTCTTCAACAAATTCTGACACGATTTCACACACTGTCAGAGAGCTTCTTTTCCTTGCCCAGCTTCCCTGTGGTGGGAGAGGGGCCTGAGCCAAGGCCCCAACCTCCTTACACTTGGGGAGCCACTTTGACCCAATTCCAGAAGCCCAAGGCTGTCCTTAATTAGCATTGTAATTTATATTGCACAATTATGCAAATTGGGTACATAAACAAAATTATCCTTTCAGTTTGGCTTTGCTACCCGAGAAATGCAAAGGCGGTTAAAGATAAGAATAAAGAAACAGAATACATTTGCTTGAATGCAGTGCACCATTTCTTAATTTATCCTTTATTTTGTTTTACTCTTTTACTCTACACTTGGGTTTGTTTTTTTCAAAATTTTCTTTCCTCTTTTATTTTTTCTTCGTTTTATGCTGTTTTATTCCCCCTTATCTATCTATGCTTGGCTCTTTTCCTTGAGAAATTTTCCATCTCATTAATTCTGCTGCAGCGATTCATAACTCTTCAGGCCATGTCTTTGTTTTCTGATATGACTACTAGCTTCACTCTTCATAGTTTGTCACCCCCTTTTTTTGGTCCTAGATTCTCTCCTTTCTCTGGGCAGCCCTTTCCATTTTACTCCATTTTCCTATTAGTTTGGTTTGCTTTTATATCTTTGTGATGCTCCTTGACCAATATCTAGTAAACACCCTCAGGGTCCCATCACTTTTAATAAGCATGGCAGATAACCGAGGTTGGAACATAGGAACTTTAAGACACAAAGACCAGTGAAATGCAAGTGGAAGCCAATGCATAGACTCAATAGACACTATTCAAGTAGATATTAACCACCAGATAATCAGTCAACAAATGAGCATAACAAAGATAATTTTCCAACACTGGATGATATCCCAATTGAGCCAGCCCCTTTAAAAGGACTTAACATTGTGTGGGAGATTAGAAAATATAAAATACTTAAAATTAGTAGAAAATATGGCTTTCTAGATGAAACTGTGCAAGAACAGTGGTTATTGGTGCTTGACAATATAAGATATGAAGATTAACTGTTAATAGGATTTAAAATAAAGGTGTTTGAACAGAATTGTGAAGAGAACAGAATTGTTCATTTCTTTATCTGCCCAGAACCACAGTTCCCATGGGAAAGTATACCTCCTCCTTCTACAGCCCTCTGGCTGTAGCAACAGCAGCCAAATTAAAATATAACCCAAGGGATACTAGCTTCAACTTGGGCAAATCAGTGCACCCTCCCAATGGCTATAACCTTCTTTCCTCTTTGAATAATAATCAAATGCTTCCCATACAGATTTCTCTCTCTCTCTCTCTCTCTCTCTCTCTCTCTCTCTCTCTCTCTCTCTCTCTCTCTCTGTCTCTCTCTCTCTCTCTGACCCCCACATCATCTACCTTTCTCTTACTAAGTTCTAGCCACCCTGGCTCACTAATATTCTCAGGTCATTGCTTTTGTATCTTTCATGCTTTCCCACTGGAATGGTCTTACTTAATTTTTCAGTGGATGGTTTCTTTCTTGTCATTTTAGTCTCTACTCAAATGTCATCTCAGAGAAATATCCTCTATGTCTCTATCTAATGTTGACCTCCATTCCATCCCATGCTGTATAAATTACTTGCTCTAATTTAGCACTATTGAAAATTATCCTATTTATTTTGTGTGTGTAATTGCCTCTCAGATATTTACATTTTAACTTGTTTATTGACTGTCTCTCCCCACTAGAATGTAAGACCTTATCTGTCTGGTTCACCACTGAATTCCCAGTACTCAGCATGGTGACAGGCACATAAAGCATTCCAAAATGATTTTGATATAACTTAATGCATTCATGTTTGTTATAGGATGGGCAACAACCTAAATCTGGCCAAAGTTCTGTATCCCCAGGATTTGTGGGCTCAGGTAGAGAGTGAGTCAAATTTAAGTTTGGGAGTATTGAGTGCTTGACTAGGAGACATAAAGCTCACAGAAACAGATTTTCCACATTGTGAACCAAAGTGGGTAAGCCAGGGAAGGAAGGGACAAGTAAGGGGTGGTGGTCAAGGGGTGAGGTGGTTGGAGTAGAAGTGGATGGAACCCTAGTTTGAACAGTCTTTTTTGCCTAGTTTCCGATGTTCACGAGGCCCAACTATATTCTTATCTTTGGATTCTATGAAACCTCTCAGGATCCTTTCTATAATTTCTGTTCTTTCATTTCAATCCTTTGTAATCAATAAAAGTAACATATAATAACCTTATAACATTGTGCATTAGGATTTGTATCACAATTCTGCTATTCATATTTTCATCATGAAAAACCAATTTTATTTATTTATTTTTCTATTGATAAACATTTGGGGTGTTCCCAGTTTGGGAGTATACAAATAAAGTTGCTAAAACATTTGTGTATAATGGTTTGTACAGACATACAGTTTCTTTTCTCATGGGTAAATGTCCACAAGTAAAAATGGATGGGGCATATGGTTAGCACATGAATAACTTCTTTTCATTGTTGTTCTATTACCGTTGTCACATTTTTCTCACCATTGCTCTCTCCTGACCTGCCCACCTCCCCCCTCTTTCAATTCCTACCCTGTTGTCCATGGCCTTGGGTCACTTATTCTAGTTCCTTGACTAAACCCTTCCCCTTCTTTCCCTCCTACTTCCCCTCCCCACTCCTCTTTGGTCACTGTCAGTCTGTTCCTTGTTTATATGCCTTTTTATATGCCTTGGGTTCTATTTTGCTCATTTGTTTTACTCATTAGGTTCCTGTATTAGGTGAGGTCACATGGTATTTTTCTTTTGCCACCTGGTTTATTTCCCTAAGCATAATATTCTCCAGTTCTATCCATGCTGTCGCAAAAGGTAGGAGTTCCTTCTTTCTGCTGTATAGTATTCCGTTGTATAAATGTACTACAGTTTTTTGATCCATTTATCTACTGATAGGCACTTAGGCTGTTTCCAGGATTTGGCTATTGTAAATAGCGCTGCTATGAACACAGGGGTGCACAGGTTCTTTTGAACTGGTGTTTCAGGATTTTTAAGGTATAATCCTAGCAGTAGAATTGCTGGATCAAAAGGCAGTTCCAGTTTTAGTTTTGAAGAAATTCCAAATAGTTTTCCATAGTAAGATTTAGGGAAGACCGAATTCCTAGACTTCTCAAACTATTCCTAAAAATCCACAATGAGGAAAGACTCCCAAGCTCTTTCTATGAGGCCAGTATCATACTAATTCCAAAACCAGGTCAAGACACAACAAAGAAAGAAAACTACAGACCAATATTGCTGATGAACATAGATGCTAAAATCCTCAACAAAATATTGCCAAATTGGGTCCAGCAATACATTAAAAAGATCATACACCATAATCAAGTGGAATTGATCTCAGGGATGCAAGAATGCTATAATATTTGCAAATCAATAAATGTAATATGCCACATAAAAAAATTAAAGACAAAAATCATATGATTATATCAATAGAAGCTGAAAAAGCATTTGATAAAGCACAGCACCCATTTATGATAAAAATGCTCAGCAAAGTGGGAATAGAGCAAGCATATCTTAACATAATAAAGGCCATATATGAGAAAGCTGAAGCCCACATCATACTCAAGGGGCAAAAACTAAATGCTTTCCCTCTAAGATCAGGAACAAAATAAGGATGTCCATTCTCTCTACTTCTATTCAACATAGTTTTGGAAGTTCTAGCTACAGTGATCAGACAAGAAAAATAAATAAAAGGCATCCAAATTGGAAAGAAGAAAGTAAAACTATCATTATTTGCAGACAACATGATAGTGTACATAGAAAACCCTACAAAATCCACCAAAAAACTACTCAACCTAATAAGTGAATTTGGCAAAATAGTGGGATACAAAGTCAATATTCAGAAATTGATGACATTTTTATACACCAACAATGAAATATCAGAGATAGAAACTAGAAAAAACATCCCAACAAGAAAAACAAAGTACTTAGGAATAAACTTAACCAAGGAGGTAAAAGACCTATACTCAGAAAACTACAGAACACTGAAGGAAGAAATTAAAGAAGATACAAATAAATGAAAGCATATACTATGTTCATGGAAGGAAGGAAGAATTAACATCATTAGAATGTCTATACTACCCAAAGCAATTTATAGATGTAATGCAATTCTTATAAAAATACCAATGACATATTTCACAGATCTAGAAAAAATATTTCAAAAATTTATATGGAACCCAAAACAACCCTGAATAGCCTCAGCAATCTTGAGAAAGAAGAAGAAAGGTGGAGGAATCACAATACCTGATATCAAACTATATTACAAGGCTACTGTAATCAAAACAGTCTGGTACTAGCATAAGAACAGACATATAGATCAATGGAACAGAATAGAGAGCCCAGCAATAAACCCAGGTCCCTATGGACAATTAATATTTAACAAAGGGGGCAAGAGCATAAAAAGGAATAAAAATAACCTCTTCAACAAATGGTATTGGGAAAACTGGACAGGGACATGCAAAAAAGTGAAACTAGACCAATAACTTATACCATACACCAGAATAAACTCAAGATGGATAAAAGACTTAAATGTAAGCTGTGACACCATAAAGATCCTAGAGGAAAACATAGGCAGTAAAAGTTCAGCTATCCCTCACAGCAATATTTTCACCAATACATCTCCTAGGACAAAGGAAATAAAGGAAAGAATAAACAAATGGGACTGCAACAAACTAAAAAGTTTCTGCTCAGATAAAGAAAACATCAGCAAGATTAAAAGGGAACCAATCCTATGGGAAAACATATTTGCCAATGATGCCTCAGGTAAGGGTTTGCACTCCAAAATATATAAAGAAATTATATGACTCAACACCAAGAAGATAGACAGTTCAATTAAAAATGGGCAAAGGACCTGAATACATACTTCGCCAAGGAGGGCATACAGAGGGCCCAAAGGCATATGAAAGAATGCTCAACATCACTAGCCATCAGAGAGATGCAAATAAAAACCACAAGGAGATACTATCTCACCCCAGTCAGATGGCCATCATTAACATATCAACAAACAACAAAGTGCTGGTGAGGATGTGGAGAAAAGAGAACCCTAGTGTACTGTTGGTAGGAAAAGCAATTTCTTAATCTCTCCACATTTTAGTTTCTCTACCTAAAAATCAAGGGCAATAATAGAACTTACCTGAATGGAGCATTGGAAAGCCTAATTATTTATATATATATATATATATATATATATATATATATATATATATATATATATATATATATGTGTGTGTGTGTGTGTGTGTGTGTGTGTGTGTGTGTGTGTGTGTATGTGTGTGTATTTCCTAATAAGGAAGGAACTATACAACCTGGCTCAAGGGTTAAAGTCTACTTTGAATTGTATTTCAAACATGCTTTCATTGATATATCTTACTTTCTATGGTACATTCTGCATTCCAGTTTTTTTTTAGAATATTTTCTACACTTTTTATGATTAAATATAGAGTTGGACTTGACTTTCCTCTACGAACAGTTATGTTCATCTTATCTTTGACATGTCAATTTTTGTTAGATGTCTGGGGGGCAGCATTTAAACAAACTACTTGGTGCTAAGAAATTAGGGAAATGATATGGACTGATCCTCTTCATTAGTAAGTGCTTGGTATCCTGTATATGAACAGAAAAGGAAGTTCACAGGATGAGACCCTGGAAGACAACAAAAGCTTTCCCTTCCTAGTGCTCTTGGTAATGGTCCTCATTGCCTATTACAGGAAATGGGTTGTTACAATAAGAAGAATGAAATGTAAATAAGCAAAATATCTGGAGAGGGGCTTGGACTGGACTGATCTTTGTGAATGAGGCTTGAGATAACACTTCGCTGTTCCCATGGTATAACCATATCCTAATGTCCAGTCTACGAAGATCCTGTAAATTAGCTCTGCCTTCACCATAGCAATTAAATGGATAAACCACAACTGTCTGTGGGGAGAGGCTGTCCCGTAACCAGTTATACTAAAATCCAAGTAGTGATGATAAGTTAGGTGAATGGAACAGAGAGTGAAACATAGGTCTCTAGTCAGTTAACATGCATTTCTTAGAAATATATCTGCCAAAAATAAAAAGTTTAAAGAGGGAAATTAAAAAAAATAGCATATAATGCAATTTAAAGTATGTAATTAACAAGTTTCAAAAACCTACACACAATTAAATGACAGTGATAAAAAAAAATGCTGACAATTTTATATATGCTTCTTAACTGAGCCAAAACTTGAATTCAGGCTCTGCAAAGTGAAAGAACTGGCTCTCTGATAGGCTTGCAATTCCTATACAATATTTAGAAAGAGATTATGAAATGGAGGAAATATATGGCTGAAAGCTAGAATATTTTTAAACATAGTAGGCCAGAGTAGCTTTAAACAGATTGAACATTTTGTTTTTCTGACAAATTAAGATGTGGATTTGAGAGAAAAACTAGATTTTGAGTACTATAATTTCTGTTTACATTCAAATTACAGTGTGTATCAAATTTTGTGGCTCTTTCTTCTAATCCAGCAATTACCAGGTAAAAATGTAATGAAAACATCTGATTGAAATTTGCACAAAAATGTAAGATTGTGACAAATATTCTTAAAACATATTTATGGGCCATGTAAGAAATCTTGAATACATAGGGAAATATAGTGTTATATGAAAAGGTCAAATATTATAAATTGGTCATTTAAGTCATCTACATATGGTTGAAATAAATGAAAGTATCAGTGGGTTATTGGATATTATTTTAATATCCTATACAAATTATATTTGCCACTATTTCATGAAGAAAATTGCAATTATCTTCTTAAACAAGATTGTCTTCTATATTTTTTCATCTTATTTGTTGTATTCTTTTTCTTATGTTTATTTTATTTGTTTTTGCTTTTTACTCTTTCCAGAAAATTAAAGCTGTTCTTCTTTTAAATAAGATTAAGTTCTGTGATTCATTTGTTGACTTTATACTTCTCTAATTCAATAAAACTTGTGTTGCTTCTTCCCTAAGTCTTGTATCTTTGATTCATTTATTGTAATCTACTTAAGTTCTTGAGATAAAGACTTCATCCATTTACATTTATTTTTTAATGCAGTAAATACTAAAGCCTACAAATTTGTTTCTGAGTATTGGTAATACAAATGTGTTGAAATGTGTTGCTGTAATGTTAGCAGATTTCTGAATAGTCTACAATTATATATATATTTAAAATTTTTTCTCAATGGTTATTTAGGCACATGGTTTGCATGGCTAATGTTTTTTTTATTATTGGTTTTTAATATTTTGGAGGTGTTTTATGAAAAAAAAATCTATTTTTTAGTACTGTTAAATTGTGACCAGATGTGATTTCTGCAATCTCTGTTATTTATCATTTATTTGTCTTTTCCAAATATTGATATATTTTGGTAAATAAACCATAAATGCTTGAAAAAATGTGTAATGTCTGTTTATAGAGTACAAATCTGTACAGACATCAATAACTAACTTTCACTTCTGTTTTCTTGATTTTAATTATTTACATTATCTGATTCTTCTCCAGTGATTTTGTAATTATACATCATGTTTACATTTCTTATTATATATTTCCTCCTAAAATGTCTGTAAACATTCTTTATTCTTTATACTTGTGTTACTATCAAAGCCAAGAATGAAGCAGTATAGTTGGCTCCCTCCAATAAAGAAGATTTTGTTACATCTTTCCTTTTAAATTTCTCCCACTCCTTGCCACTCCCACATCCGTATTCTCTTTCTAATTGTGGTCAATTATAATATTTATTTTTATATAGATTTTGCTGTTTAATAAATATTAATTTTAGAAAAACATTTAAGTGCTTTAATTGCCAATGATTTTCACATTTGCATTCAGTTTTCTAAGCATATCAACAACAATTATATAAACTTATCTTAATGTTCATTCACTGCTATGTTTGCCCCTACACAATGACTGGCATGTATGCTCTCAGGAATTCTGGTTAAAGAACCAATGCAGTAGAACAAGAGAGTCTTATAAGTATTGCTTCTATAAGTGCATGCATGCTACCATAAACATGTTACCACCAAGATTATGGTAAATCCATAATGCAGATTTTACCTTGATAGTCCCATTTTGGCAATGGTCTCTCTCCCTCTCTCTCTCTCTCTCTCTCTCTCTCACACACACACACACACACACACCCCACACACACACATTCACACACAGAAATTCATACTAATGGAAATGAACACTGTACTATTTCCCATATGCTAATACTTTTGGAATATGAGGTGCATACACCTCACATTATTAGTTTTATTTTAATAGATTTGCCTGTAAGTAACTGTAAACATTGTTTGCAAACTTGGCTGCACATTGTAAGTACATAGGGTGACTTTTCAAATATCCTAATGAGCTAAGTACACACCAGACCAATTAAATTTAAACCTCCTGGCTATTCTCTAAAGCTCCTCATGTGACGACAGAGTGCATCCAAGAATAAGAACATAGGGGAGTCTCTGGAGTCTGAACCCTTGCCTAGTGATGCCCGTGGATATAATGCAATGCAAGAAAGAGCTTTTTTTGATATTTAAAATTGATTTTGGGAAACAGAGGTTTCAGACAAGGATAACCATGTCGAAGTGATTGAGAAACACTTGTATCATTGCCATACCTGATTTATCATTTTTAACATGCAGATGAATTGAGTGTCCAGCTCTGTTTTGGGGTGAGAGTAGAGAAAACAAGAGGGTTTTCCAGAGCTGGTCAGACAGCTCAGTTAAACCCAGATTATAAAAGATGGAAAATCAGATGGAAAAACAGATTATAATCCACCTTTTCAAAATTAAAAACCTTGTTTCATAAATTTGGTTTGAGCTTTCTTACACAAGAAAATGTGAAGTGAAAGCCCTAATATTGAGGTTCTGCAATATTTTCTTTGGGGTGGGGAATATTACCACCTATATGTTTCCTGACTTTATGGAGCCTCAGACATGAGTTCAGAATATGCATCAGATCATCTGATTTTGAAGAATACTTGAAAATAGTCAAGAAAAAAACTCATATGCAAACTTTAGGTGGCATTATAATATATGCATTTTCCTAAACAGGCTGTTAGATAACACATTAACAAAAGCATTCAAACTGTAGTTAACATAATTTTACAACAAAGCGAGGCCACTAGCTCTTTTTTAAGATAATTTTTATTCATTTGTTATTTTTTTTAAAATTTAAAATTTGTTTGATAGCATCAATTAATTCATTAAATTTTTTTCTTCCAGCTTTATTGAGGTATAATTGATAAATAAAATTGTATATATTTAAAGTGTACAGTATGAATATTTGATATATAAATAACTGTGAAATGATAACCACTGTCAGGTTAATTAACACATCCATCACCTCATATATTTACCATTTTTTGTGCATATATGAGAACTCTTAAAAATATCTGGACTCATAACAAATTTCAAATGTACTATACAGCATTTTTAACTATAGTCACCATGCTGTATATTAGAGTCAATCAATTTAGTAGTTAACCTGCTCAGATGTCTTAGGAAAGAGATAATTTCTACAGATAAGTGTGACCTAAATTATGTCCATACACTGAAACTTTTTATTGTTGGCCTCTTCCTTGCTAGGCAATATCTATTCATTTTATTATTTGTGGTGTTGTTTATAAATATGTTGTTAAAAATATGCCCAATACACCTGTCGGGCAGATTGCCTTAATTATATTTTTTTAAGGTTAGCTTTCTTTGTACTAAAATCTGGATTTCCCAAGTTATATTAACTTGATTGAGAATACCTAGCAGACTATAGAACCCTTAGATTTCCATTTTAAGAATAATCAAGACAAAAGAAAAAAAGAATAATCAAGATGATAATGTGAGTTAAGTGTCTTCTAGAGTGATTTTCACATAGTTCAGTGGTTCTTAAATAAGACCTGGACCGGCAGCATCAGTGTCCCTTGGGAATTTTAGAAATGCAATTCCCAGGCTTGACCCAGCCCTATGGAATCAGAAACCCTGAGGTTTGAGCTTTAACGAGCCCTCTGTGTTATTCTATTACACTCTAAAGTTTGAGGATCACACACAATGCAATACACAGATGATACAGAATTGTACACTTGAAACCTATGTAATTTCAGTAACCCCTGTCAACACAATAAATTTAATTTTTAAAAGTTCAAGGATCTCTGACTTAGTAGAAGTGCCCAAAAAGGGGCCATAGAATAAACACAGAACAATAAAACCTATGACTCTTTTACTGCCTTTTTGTTTTATTTTGTTTAGAATTTTTTTCTGCATTAAAACGTAATGTTTGCCCAGGAAGTTCATTTTCATCTGTAGTAGAATTAATCAAGGTACCTATCATTTGATTATATTTTTCCATTTCCTGTCAAAGATTCATGACTACTTTTCAACATTTTTCAGTGTACACTTAAATGATCATTAATTTCTTATATTTGCTTTCAAAAATTCTTTCAAGCACCAGAATGTTAGATTTCACATGTGCTTCACTTACCTCACTGAGATAAAGTTACTGTAATGGTCTCACTTATATGCTGCATAATTAGATCTAATATCTCTCTAATGAGATACACCATGTTATTTGGAACCAGCTACACTACCATGGATAGCAAAAGACATTCTATGCTAAATTTTCCAAGATATTTTTAAAATAAGTTGTCATTTCATAGAGATTATTTTTCCTTATTTAAAAAAAAATCTTGTTGTTTCTGGATGGATATTAACATTCACAATAACTCAAAAGGCTAAGGATGTCAGCTGTCTTTGGTACAAAATGTAGTGCATAACAATTCTTTGCTGGGAGAATAAAGACTATTAAAAAGGAAAAAGCAGTTACCTGAGACTACAGACCAGATTTCTCTAACATCCTTGCATTTGTAAATTTACAGCATATGTTAATTTTTTATGATATTATAGTTTAAGAAAGAACCTTTTTATATGAGGAATATATTTATTTATTAAGAAAGAGCTACATGCAGGCTTAAGAATGTGGTAGTCATTTTTTTCAGAACCTGCTATGTATGTCCATAAATATGAGATGAAAAATGTATATATATATCTATGATTCCTGCTTCATTGGCTATTCACTCATATAAAAATATCTACATGCATTGTTAATATAGACAGATGAACACACCAGAGACATATGCAGACAGCAAAGTGAACTGCATGGAGGCCTAGCCACTAGTTACATTCAATGCTATTCTTATCCCTGGGCTGAGTACAAGGGTGTAACTATTTATCTCAACTGTATTTGCTTGTTAATGAAACCAGAGCATGCAGCATTTCACAAAAGTGTGGTGAATTAATGGCTAAGATTGCCTCACCTTTCTACAGTCTTCTGAATCTGTACAGAAGAGGAAATGAAGGGAGACAAACCGAACTGGGATGCTCGGGACTCCCTCAATTCTGCCTGTCACCGTTTTTAAGCCAGCTCGAGGCCTCAGGGGAGTCTGGCTGTTCTAGCCTTCCTCAGCCAGCCAGACAGTAACGGCCCACTGCTTTCATTCATTACCCTGAATGTAATGCACTAAATTTAACAAGTAACACACTCAGCGGGAATTTATTGGCCTTTTGCAGCATGATTCCAAGGTAGAATAAGGATATGGATACCAATTACTGTTGACACCCAGATAAGAAAATTATTAATCAAAGTTGATATATTAGGGAAATGAAAGTACATACATACACACATATATACCTCTCTTTAAACTATTTGAAGCAAATATTTCTAGGTTGAAAGACTCTTCCTGTTACACAATAAGAGCATTCCAATTAAATATAGGAATAATAAAACAGCAACAATTTTCACATATAAAGAGCTGTGTGGAACAGCTGTACAATGGAGAGAAGGTTGACAGATTCCAAACCTAGACTCATGTGTAATATGTAAGTGGTTGGTCAAGTAAACAGTAATCTTTAAGAATTTAAGATGTTAATTAGAAAAATAATCCATTTAACATTGTTATGCCAGACAGTAACAATAGCTCTATATGTGGTAGGAGGAGTGATTGTAAAAAAAAAAAAATAATAATATATATATATATATATATATATATATATATATATATATATATTTGGTTACACTTTCATGTCTACAACACTGTTACCTGATTATGAAAATAAAATACTGTTGGCATATGGATATTTATAATGAAACTTGAAGTCCTTAAGTTTCAATAAGAAAATGGGAGAGTCAGAGTTTTTACCATGGGCAAGGGTTCATTGTTCTTGTTCTTATTTTATTCATAAAGGCCATAGATACACAATAAATATGAAGGCATAGGAGAGAGTACAGGATTCTATTTACTAGGCTATATATGAATAAAAATGTTGAAAAATATAAGACATATGAAAATAAAGGGAACATCACTTTTTCCACTATTAAGCTGAATGACCAATGTGCATTATTGAAATAAGAGGCAGCATGCATCACTGGTAAAGCCTTGAACCCTCACATGGCACAGAGTCATATTCTGACTTTGATAATTACCAGCTCTCTGACCTTGAGCTGCTAATTTAATCTCTCTTAGCCTGTTTCTTCAACTGTAAAACAGGGATAATTACAGTAGCTACCTCTGTTGTTATATGGACAATACTGTATTATATACTTCAAAGGTGGTAAGAAGCTAGATCATAAGTGCTCTTGACACAAAAAAGAAATCATAATTATGAGATGTGATGGAGGTGTTAGCTAATGCTAAGGTGCTAATCATATTGCAATATATAGATGTATTGAATTAACACGTTGTACACCTTAAACTTGCACAATGTTAGATGTCAATTATACCTCAATAAAATAATTCTGGTAAATTATTTAATATAGTTCTGGACACAAAGTCAACAATCAATATTAGCAAATTTTGTTATTTTGTATTATTTTAATCTACTCAGTGCTGCAAATCATTAAACCAGAACGCAAATATCATCATAATCTTTCTTTTACTCCTGGATATGCTTTGACACAAATTTGAGCTTAAATATTTCAATGTGAAGAGAGGACATTTTATTCCTCTATTGCTTAGTTTGGAATTGAGAGTGCCAATTTTTTGACAAAGTTCTCTCATTTAACTGTGTAAAGTGAAACAAAGTGCTTTTCTGATATTTAGCATGCTAAGGTGTAACACTGGTGTAAGCATACATGTCTTTGAGGGTATATGGTAAAATTGGAGAAAACACATATGTGTATATATGTCTATGAAACTCAGCACATGGCACGGTACCATCCAAATATGGAGATTTTTTTTTATTAGGGATCTATACATAAACCCTAGTATTTAGTCATCACTGAAATTCCACTTGGTAGGTTCATTATGAAATGAAAGATGGAACATGTTAATTGGTTTTTTTAAGACCACAGAATTACTAGCAAGAGCCTCCCTGACCTTAGGGCAGTGACCATAAATCAGTGTTCTTCCTCCTGCAGTAACTTCCCTTGATCACTGACAAAATGTGTGTGCGCATGTGTGCATGTGTGTGTACATGTGAGGCTGTATGAAAAAATCATATGCTCTTGATAATTGGTGCACAGTTTGGGTTTTAAACAGAATGGGTAGGTGATGATCATCTATGTTGTGCCATGTTATTTTTTTTTCCTGATTTTTCCTAAGAATGTCATACAGCTTACCTATTTAAGGCCTAAAGTAATTGGAATACTGAGACAAAATTTTCTGCAGAAGTAGAAGGAAGTACTTCTATTTCAATGTGACCTACTCATGTTTTGAGATCAGTCTCCGTAAGGCAAATAAAGTGAAAAGAAGCAGTTAAGTGATACGAAGTCCATGAGCCTAGCAGGAATCCAGCCTAATAATGAAATGATTACTTAAACTGAAAAATGTAGCCAAAACTACAATTTGAGAGTTTTATATATATAAATATGAGGGGCAGTCAAAAAAACAAAATTATTATTATCTTTTGCAGGGCTGGCCCCTTGTAGAACAGGCCTCCCCCACTAGGTGAGTGTGTTGGAAACCCATCTGTATCAGTGTACCAGAAGATGTTGTTTGGGGGGCTGCATTCAGCTTCAGTAAATTTTTTTTGAAGACTTTCAACACGTCTGCCCATTTCATGATGGGATTTATGAGTGCACCTGCCAACACCATGCTGAGTGTTCATCAGCTTTTGACCCGAAACAGCATGACCCCTATCCTCCACCCTCCTTATTCACCTGATCTCACCATGAGCAAGTTTTCTTTGTTTCTCTGGATGAAAAAAGTCCTCAAATGGAAGCGTTTTGCCAATGTGGAAGAGGTGAAACAAAAAAATGGCAGAAGTACTAAAAGGCATCAAAATATACGAGTTCAGAAGCTGTTTTGAGCAGTGGAAGAAATTGTCTCATAGGTGCATTGTATCAAATGGAGAGTACTTTGAAGGTGACTGAAGTTTAAACATGTAAGAATAAATACACGAATTTTATAAATAAATTTGTTCTTTATATGCTGATTTTTATTGCTGAATTCTGTTATTGCTACAGAATATTTTTGTATCCCACAATACATAATATTCATGTGTAAAAACTGTCCATATAACTTACAGATAAAGGCTTAGTCTCCTGAATCAGAAAAACATGAATAATGTACGACTTTCAAAAAGGAAGAAATCAAATAAAAAAGTACTTTAAGTAAGTCATGAGTGCATGCTTACATTGAAGGAAATTAATTAATCAATTAATTAGTTTGCTCACTGATTCAACACTGACATATTAACTCCCTGCTCTTGGCTAGCTGGGTGCTGGCACTGAGGATACAGCATCAAATCAGATAGACCAAGTCACTGCCCATATAATAGTAGAGAAAGATATGAAACAATCATATAATTACAATTTTAATGAGGATGTTGACTGCAATGGATGCTTAATTGAGGATTTAAATATGCTCTTGGACAGGTGGTAAGAAGGGTCTCATTAGGACATAACTTCATATGTGCTAACCAAGTCCTCATACGAACCCAATGAGATCAATACTCTTACAATCATCCTATTCATAGATTAAGAAACTGTGGAAAAGGCTTAAGTCTCTTAACAAATCATAGAGTCAGTGAAGAGTAGAGCCAAGACTTGGACCCAGACCATCTTGTTTTAGACTCTGCACTTAACCACTGTACTTTTGAACTTCACGTGCATTCGTGAGGGGCTAATAAAAACGCACTGTAGATAGAAAGAAAGGTTTGTGGGAGGAACCTGGGGTGGAGAAGTACTTCATGCTCTACACCCATGCAGCACCGTCCAATAGAAATGTGAGCCACATATATAATTTTACATTTTCTAGTAGTCACGTAACAAAAGGTAAAAACAAACAGGTGGGTATAGTACTCTGGAAAGATGATTTGGCAGTTTCTTATAAAACTAAACATAACAATACCATATGACCCAGCAATTGGATTCAAGTATTTACCCTAGATAAATGAAAACATGTTCACACAAAAACCTGCACAGGAATGTCTGTGCCAGCTAACTTCATAATGGCAGACACTAGAACCAACCCAAGTGTCCTTCAGTGGGTGACGAGTTAAACAAAGTGGGGTCCATCCCGACCTGGAATGCTTTTCAGCAATAGAGAGGAAAGAACTACTGATGTATACAATGCCTTGGAACACTCTCCAGACACCTGCGCGGAGGGAAGAATGCCAACTCCTACAGGATGCACCCTCTATGATGCTATTTCTGTAACATTCTTGGCATGACAAAATTACATAAATGGAAACAGACTAGTGGTTGCTAGAGGTTAGGGCCAAGGGGGGATGGAGCACAGGAATGGGTAGATGTTGTTATAAAAATGAACACAGGAGATGTTTGTGCTGAAGGAGTTGTTTTGATTCTTGACGTGGTGGTGGAAACATGTGCCTTTGTACACGATAAAACTGCATACAACTAAACACACACACACACACACACAAATGAGTACAATAAAAACTAGGGAAAACTAAATAAAATTGTATCACTGTCAATATCCTGGTAATAATATTGTGACAACAGATTTGCAAGATGTTACCAATGGACAAAATTGGGTAAAGGAAACACAGGAATCCTCTTCCTATTTCTTACACTTGCATGGGAATCTAAAATTACCTTGGAATAAAAATTTTTAAAGAAAAGAAAGAGATTAAGTTTATTTTATTTAATTTAAGCAAATGTATCCAAAATGTTTTCAACATATCAAACAATATTAGAAGTATTGAGATTTTTTTTTTTCTACTGTTCACTTGAACTGGCCACGTTCTGAGTTGGCAACAGCTGTATGTGGCTCGTGGCTGGGCGGCACACGTGCGGGAAAATCAGACAGGAAGTGAAGACAGGGCTTACGAAGTAGGCAAGGGTCAGGGTGTAGAGATCGATGGCACTTGTGCGAACAATTCAGTCTCTGCAATGGCTTACAGAGCCCAGCGTTAGGGCAATTCCCTGCTGCTCTTTTCCTTCCTCATTCTCCTCAGGTAAACCGGAGTCCTTGCTGGTCCTGGGAAGTGCCAAGCATGCTCCGGCCTCAGGAACCCCGGGGTATCTCTCTCTGACTTGCTCCCACACTAAGAATCATCTCTGCTCAGATGTCTGTCATAAGGTCTTTCCTGACCGACTTATATAAAAG
Organism: Furipterus horrens; assembly: GCF_987537825.1. NCBI lineage: Eukaryota > Metazoa > Chordata > Mammalia > Chiroptera > Furipteridae > Furipterus > Furipterus horrens. The sequence goes on from NW_028327171.1 coordinate 19,403,720, forward strand.
AGCAGGTCCACTCTTCTACACTCTACCACTCATTTTACACTTCCGCTTCCTTGGCAGTATTTACAACTTCTGACAGTCCATGTATTTACTTACTTATGATCAGTTCCCTACAGAGTCTGGAACAGTCCCTGGCACACAGAATACACCCAATGATTTATCTGCTGAATGAACTGCTTGATGAACAAATTCATTATGTTTAATTTCTTTACAGTCCTCAAATGAACTGCCTACTTCAATTAAATCTACAATATCATTGAATTCAAAAAGTCAGACAATAAATTTGAAAATTGGGTAAAATCTTCTGGTTTTTAAAGTACAAAGCACAAAAGCAATCTCTTTACATCCCAATAAGATAAATATTTTATTTATTTTTTTCCACCACCATTTATCATCACACACCGTCTTTTACCTTCACACTCATCTTCCTCCCTACAAAGCTGGAAGTTTGGCTAAAAGGCTTTGATTTCTTTAACATTGCCATTTATTTTAGAAAACTCATTAAAAATTTTTTTGGATCCTCACCTGAAGATATTTATTATTAATTTTTAGAGAGAAGTAGGGGAAGAGAGAGAGGGAGACATCAATGTGAGAGAGAAACACCAATCAGTTGCCTCACATAGATGCCTCGACAGGGTATCGAACCTGTATCCTAGGTATGTGCCTGTCAGGGAATCAAACCCATGACCCTTTGATCTATAGGACAACACTCAAACCAACTGAGGCACCTAGCCAGGGCTAGAGAACCCATTTCTGACAATAAGTTCATTTTATTTACATTTTGTTCCAAGATTCATAAATTTTTTTACATCGTGTTATGAAATGCACTTTTCTACCAAGTAAGTTCATTTAGAAATTCTGAGAGATGGCACCCACTACAACTGAAAGTACTATCAGAGCTCTCCTACTCCTCTGTGCCTTCCATGATACATCACCTTCTCAGAGAAGCATTCAACAATAACTCCAAGCAGGGTTTCTTTCTCCCATTCATTTCCATTCTGGTACCAGATTTATACATTAATTCAACACCTACTTATACCAGCGATATTTACAAATGTGTTCTCACTCTGGAAAGGGAGGAACTATCTTTTTCTCTCTCAGTCACTAGCACAATGCTTTACTCTTTCCAGCTGGACTTAGATAAATATATGATGGATTGAATGAATTCTGTTTTGTTTGAATAAGGTATGCATACTTCTAGTCTAGAAGACTTCATAGACAAATGTTGTCTAAGATACCTCGCAAACACAAATTCACACCATCCAGTATTGTTTCCAGAAAATAACTAATATTTATTAAACTCCTATGATGCATTAAAGATTTTACATGTGATCTCTTTTCAGTCCCCATAATATATGGAGTGTTATTATTAACTCTGTATCTATGAAGAAATAGAAGATCAGAAACAATGAGTAACTTTCACAAGGTCTAGAGGCTGTTAAATACAAGGACTTTGACCTCCACGTCCAATGTATTATTTCACACTTTGTAGTAGGAGTCAAACATGTCAACATGACATAGCCTCTGGAGACAAGTGATATGAGGTACATATTTTGTTACCAAATTTACCCAAAGTTTCTGGGACCCAAAAGAAGACATTGGTAAATTAGGAATTATTTAGAGAAGTGCAGCCAAGATATGTTAAGCTTTTAAAACTGTATTTTATGTAAAATAAAGGAATAAGAGTGTTTTATCCAAGAAAGTAGTGAATGATACTGCATAAGGAATTTGGCCTCACCCAAAGAAGAGAGGTCTGGTCTTTGTATTCATACTTGGTTCTTGGGAGGTAACCTCTAAACCCTTGGAATTTCTCAGGTGCTAGGAGTGTTGTTACTCATACTGAACTCTTTGGACAACCTGTTAAATCAATCAGTGTTGCCTATGTAATAAGGCACCAATAAAACCCCAGATGCTGAAGCTCTCATGAGCTTCTTCTGTTGGCAATGCTCCATGTGTATTGTCACACATCATTATTAGATGGGGAACACGTCCCGAGGACAACAAGTTTCACACTTGGAACCCTCCCAGACTCTGCACTGTCTCTTCCTTTGCCTGAATTTCATTATAATTTCCCTATAGTAACTGATACTGTAAGGATAGTAGGTTTCCAGTGAAGTATCAGATCTGGGGCAGATTTGGGAAACCCTGAACTTGCAGTTGATGTCAGAAATAAGAATGGTTTTGTATGCACTCTTCCCTTTAACTTTGTAGTTGGACCATAATTCCTTGTAATAGGACTCAAAATCCTTGGGCAAACTTGACGGCCTAAAAGACTATATGCTTCCCTCTGTGCAGGTGTACAGTAATAATACAATAATTTTAGAGATCCTTGAAAATGTATAATAGCATAGTAAAAGTTTGGAGGAAAGAGGAGCATAAACACTGACCTCAAACATTCAAGGTATTATTGAGTAGACATATTTGGTATTGTTTCAGAAACAACATTTGGCTCAAATAAAAAAAAACCTTCCTAAAAATTAGGGCTAGTCGTATATGTCATTAGCTGCCTATGAAAGTAATAAGTGCCCCACCTTTGAGAATGTTAAGTCCTAGTGTAGAATGCTATAAGCCAAAAGTATTGGTAAGGAATTTCAGCCTCAAAGGAGAAGGTGTGCAATTTTTAAGATATCTTCAAATACTAAGATTCTGCTCTTTTCTGCTTTCTATTTTTTCAAAAGAGTAACTAGTATAGCCAAGCTTACATGTTTAATAGAGTAAGGTCTTCATTTCGGCTCCTATAAAGATTTGTTAATTTTATTTTGCTTTAACATACCAGAAAAAAAGAAAGTATGCTTCAGGAGAAAATATTTACATTGGTTGAAAACTTTCCATATAAGGTTTTGTCATTTAAGATATACTTACTTTCAAATTTAAATAAAAAGCATACTTTCACTGAAAAACTGTTCTATCACAGATACAGAATTTTAATGATGTACCATAAAAATTGGTATTCTGTAACAAATCAATCTAATCACAGAAATACCTTTTCAAATGAATCATAACTGGATAGAAACTAAATCTAAAATTGTCACACAATCACATAAACTACATACTTCATAATGATCTGATTCAAAATGCATTTACTTACATTATATGAGTATTTTTTTCACATTATTGTACACCTCTATATCTTGTCACAGCAACAGCTCATAAAATATCACCATTGAGGCTTCTGATTAATTGCCCTTCTTCATACCCAACTGAATTATAGGTTCTTGAGTAAAACTCAACCTGTTCCTTGGTGTAAATTGCATTTTAAATATGTCTGTTAATATTCTTATCAACACAAAGTATCATCAGAGGAAGCAACACTAAGCACCTTAAGAGAGTTTATATGGCCCTGTTATGACATATAAAATAAAATAGTAAGAATCCCACCATATGACAAGTGTAATAATGCCTGGTCCAACTTGCCCAGAGTATTTTATTTTATTGCTATTGCTCTGGAGAGATTATAAATTGGGATTGCCTTGGGCCATCCTTGTCTATTTTCATAATAATGCCATCAGTTTTCTCTAAAGTTTCCTGCTCCAGGTTCCTAACATCCTCCCACTCAGCCACAATAAAGACAGGCTTTCTATGTAATTCCTAACATGATGTAAATGATACCACTTACGAGTGAATTTTGCTAAAATAAACAAACAAAAAAGAACCTGAATGAAACATTTCAGTCTAGTTCTCTGTTTCCAGGAGACACCAGTGGAGAAATTCATGGCTAATGACACTACAGAGAGGCAGGCCATCAACAAAATTCAGAATGAGAAAGACACTAAAGGACAGCTGACTCAGTTTCCTTAAGAAATAAACTGCAGAGAACTGAAAAAAGAGGAACCCCATAGTGTGAAAGGGTCTTTAGAATATGTCAACCAAATGCTGTATATGGCCCATGTTTAAATCTTCATTCAAGCAAATTAGATGTAAAAAAAAAAATGACACAATTAGGAAAATGTATATATGTGTGCGATATTTGGAGATATTAGGGAACTACAATAAATATTTGTAAGAATAATAATGCTACTATGGTTTAAAAAACAGTATTCTACTTTTAGAGATACACACTGCAGTATTTATAGATGTATGCATTTTATATGTTTTTGGGCTTGTTTCAAAATAATCTAGAAATTGAGATGTGTGAATGGTGGGTATGAATGAAACCAAATTGACCATAAATAATGAAAGTTTAATGGTAGGGTATATATTGGAGAGAAAAGAAATCACTATTTTGAAGATGTAGTTGCACCCCCAAATTCACTGCAGCATCATCTACAAAGCCAAGATATGCAAACAACCTAAGTGTTTGTTATTGGATGAATAGATAAAGAAAATGTGCTATACATACTCACACATTGCAATATTATTTAGCCATAAAAAGAAATTCTGTAGTGTGTGATCTGCATAAACCGTGGCATTATGATGAGTGAAATAAGTCAGAGAAAGACAAATACTATATGATCTCACTTATGTGAAATCTACAAAAACCAAATTCATAGAAACAAATTGTAAGTTGGTGGCTGCCAGGGACATGGGAAAAATAAATGATGGTGGTCAAAAGGTGCCAAGTGCCAGTTATGGGATGAGTAAGCTCAGGAAGTATAATGCACAACATGGTAACTGTAGTTAACAATACTGTATCATTCACCTGAAAATTGCTAAGACAATAGATATTAAATGTTCTCACCTTCAAGAAAAAAAAAATAACTATGTAACTAAACTATGTGAGGTTATATCTCAATATAGCTGGGGGACAAAGGTGTTAATTATCTCCCTTCCTCACAAAAAATAAGTTAAATAGTTGAACATCTATGTGTGATGAGTACATAGGGGTTCATTACACTATTCTCTAATTTGAATATATTTGGTATTTTCCATAATGGAAGGTTTTTAAAAACTGATTATCCCAAATATATTTTCATTAATATGAGTATAATTAGGAAACAACAAAAAAAGTAGCAAAAAATATATCTGAAAGAATTCATTTAAACAGAAAAGTCAACTCATTCAGTAATATTTAGGGATTGAGAGGGGGAGTTCTGACCAGGGTTTGGCAGAAGGTGAGTTTTCTGGGAAAGAGTGCCCTGAAGAAGCAGAGCAGGATAACTTCTACGAAATCAGTATATTTGAATTATGTGCTAACAGAAGAACAGAGGAAAAAGACTACGATTAGTTAGTAGGGTAAATGGAATACTTTTCTTACCTTATTTCATAGAACAAATACTAAGTCATTATAAAAGTACAGAAAATTTTATAGATTGAAGGAAATGCACAGAGATTAGAAGGTGAATAATTTTAAAAAGCAATTTTATGGTATTCAATACAGCAGACAATATTTTCTCCTAATACCAAGTATTTTGACCTATGCTGTGTATTAATTACTTTCAGGGTCCATATACCTTTTTTTCACTAATTTCTTTCAGGCTGATGTCCATCTTGGTGTTGATGTCTGGTTACCCAAATTATTGTCAATGTTTTGTCATTTTATTAGTTCCATACAACTGGAACCAAAGCGTACTGTTCTGTTTGTGACCACAGAAGACATCTGTGTTACTAACCTGAGTGTTTGCCTTGAAACTTGAGTGCAATCTTTACTTTCATTGGCCCATTCCTGGTCTTGAACTTGTTGGAGTGTATTTGTTGGGATTATAGTCAAATTGAACCCATTATTCAATCAATAATTGAACTATGCTCCTCAGATGCATTCTGTTTAACACTGAAGAAAAAGAACACAGCTTGACCCTTGTGAAGTGTTATGAAGGGCTGTGGTCAAGTGGAGCCTTCTTTCATTCTGGCTGGAGTATGTTGTTGCTATCTTAACCTTGAGCTTGGGAGAGTTGTGAATAAGCTACATAAAATTCCTTTATCTTTTTGGCGTCAATGTTAAGAGGCCTTATTAACACAAAGGCATCAAAATTGGATTACTCTGTAGCTAAACATTTCACTTTAGTGCTTATAATAACAAACGAAGAAGATAATAGCTACTCTTCACTGAGTATGTATTTTAATCAAACACTGAGCTAAGGGCTTTACATTCAGCATTACAACTATATACTTTCTCATCATTTTTATGGCATTCCAAGAGACCATCCAGCCAGTTGCTCCCGTCAAGACCACCACCACTCTTCCCTCCAGACTTTGCAGTGGCAGTGAGCAAAGTTATTGCAGCTTTTAAATACACCTCCTGCTGTGAGCTGGAGCCAGCTCATGCTGATTTTAGGAGACTATTATGTCCATCTTTCTCAACTCCAAGTGATATCACATTGGTAGTTTCAAATGGCCATAGTGGGAGAGTTTACTACAGAAATTAGTAACTGTCTTTTTTTCTTTCTTTTCTCCTAGAGAGCCAGTTGTCAGACATTTAACAATACACCAATGGACGTGTCTAGGAAAATAAAAGAGGGCTGCACTGTGAGATCTCCATGACCCTGTTATTGCTACGGCCATGACAATTTAGAGCTGAGAACTAACTGTAAACAAATAAGAGGAGAAATGAAAGGAACCCTTCTCAGGAGTGTTTTATGCACTTAAGACAATCCCCAAATTGTTTCATTTCTTCAAAGAACCAGGTAAGAGAGCCGTGGTTTCTTTAGCATTCTTTCAATAACTTGGAGGGAGAAGAAATTGGGCAAAGACTACATCAGGGGTCAATACACTATGCATGGCGTGGGGGCCAAATGTGGCCGACTCCCGTTTTTATGAGCACCCTTGTATTGGAACACAGCCATGTCCGCTTGTTTGGGTGTTGTTGACGGCTGCTTTCACACCTCAACAGGAGGGCTGAGTTGCTGTGACATAGACTGTATGGCCCACACAACCCAAAATATGCACTAACTGGCCCTTGACAGAAAGAAGTCTTTCATAGATGACTGGGGTTGTGATCTGTTTTGTATATGGATTACGCTTTCCTTTGGATTTTTCTTTTTCATGCAACGATGATGTAGAAGTAAGCTCAGTTTCCTTGTTTTACTTCAATCTGATGAAGAGAGCCACAGAAATACAAGCTCTGTCCCTGAATTTTATTGTTTCTGTTAATGAAATTTCATCATGTAGGGAAAGATTTCATTCAGTATGTCAGAAACACTCATAACTAGTCTCACAGAGGTTAGGATATCCAGACCCTCTGCCTGGATCTCTTCATTTAGTCACTCATTTATTCATTCAACAAGCAATTATTAATGGTTTCTAGGGTCCAGCCGTAGGTTCTAGTCGCTAGAGGTATGTATATTCATGAATAATCAAAACTCCCACCCATATGAGCATACATTTTAGTGGGAAAGGCATATACTTGTTTGCTTGCCTAATGTATCAAGAACTGAGAGCACTATGAAGAAAACTTAAAGTAGACAAGTTGTCAGGTAATAAATGAGGTGCTTTTAAAGCTGTTTAGGGAAAGCATCTCTAAGGAGGTAACATCTCAGCAGAGACCAGAATAAAATGAAGGGAAGAGCCTCGCATTCCTGGCAGGCTCCGATCAGCAAAGGCTAAGGCTCTTCAGTGGGCATGTGCTCAGCTGACTGAGGAAGGGCAAGGTGGAGAGTGTAAAGAGGGGAGTGATAAGGTCAATATGGTAGGCAGGGCAAGGGCAAACAGGGCTTTGTAAGTACAAGTCAGGGTTTTGTGTGTTGTTCTAATTATATAGAAAACCACTGGGAGGTTGTGAGGAGGGTGCTCACTTCAAGTGACTTGCATTTTACATTAGTGTTTAGTATCCTGTGCATAAAAAAGACAATAGTGGGTAATAAAAGGGGAGAAGACCAGTTACGAGGCTCTTTCAAAAATGCAGGCAAGAGAGGACGAGACTATGTAGGGTTTAGGGGATTACTGGGAACCATGAAAAGACAGTTAAAAGGAATGTGTATTGAAAAAGCTTGGAGACTTCCTCAATCTGGTGCTAATTTAGTTCTTACTACATAGATTAGAGAATAAGGAAAATTTATACATTCATTCAACAAACACTTATTGATCACTAATAAGAGAATATTGGGCACTATATATTTCAGACTAGAGGTTAAAAGCAGCTCAGTTTAGTGGTAACTGGCAAAAACTTGGTTCCTCACATATCAGTTCTCTCTCTGAATTCATGCAAACTACCCCATCCTGCCCCCTCCCACTAAATTCTCTGTACCCCTGGGACACACTCAGGACATTCAAGGCTGCTGCCATTCAAGATGCTCTCTAATCTGGAATTTGAGAATGGAGAGAATGGGTTAACCCAGAAGATATCTACGTGGTGCACATGGACATATGCAGATAAATTGTGGTTTCAGTATACAATTGTTAAATCTTCCAAGTCTTTCCTTTTACAAATCTGCCTTAGCTCTATTGAGATGGTGATATAATTTTCCAGCCAATTAATCTATAGAATTTCTTTAATTCATGTTTTAATTATAATAGCCTCAACTCTCCCTTATTCCTTTCTCATCCTTTCATGGTAAGGATTTAGGTGAGATACACTGAAACTTCCACAGATTTCATCGATCATTTGTATTGTTTGACATAGGAAGACACACGTTCTCATACTAACCCTACAGCTCTCCGTGTTGTCCTGGGTATTGTGAATTCAATATCTGTTCCAAAAGTTATGCTTCTTTCTTTGTCTTAAACAAAGGGTGGATCTTTGCTGGTTTTCCAAATCAGCCAAGTTCAAACCTTGAGTGAACATTTGGGCATTTTTAGGGTGAGGACATTGGTCCCTGCAATATGGACTTGCCTGTGATACCAAAGGAACCTTTACATGTGCACTAAAAGCCTAGGGCTTATGAAAAGGAGAAGGAGGGGCATGAATCAGCTGGCAGACAGTCCTCAAAGCTGAGATTAAATGTACCAAGCTGCTGTTCCTGAGAATGGGGTTTTTGAAAACTAAATACTGTGGAATTCAAACTGCAACATAAAATACTGTGATGTAACTTAAAAATTATTAAAGCAGAGAAACGACACTATGTGGTTTCATATATTATATGTTATATAAAAAACACATCAATATACATAAAATAAGGGTGATGTATTTTTAATTTTCAAAACGCCATAAGTGTCTAACCTGGCCCATATTTTTCTTGGTGTTATGATGAAGATAAAAAATAAAACGGGACGTGGGAATCCTCTCCGAGGTGTGAGTGAGCTGCATTGGACTTCTGCCTCACAAGAAAGACTTAGGAGAGTGCTCGGGAGCTTGGGAAGGGTTAAAGTTTTGTCTGTGACACTGAAATTGAGGCCAGCTGTAGGTCATATTCACGTCCCAGTCACAGGAAAATGAACCTGTGAGACAGAACCTAATTATCTGCTAAACCAAAAGCCAGTCTCAGTTCAATAACTTACGACAGAGCTAGCAGCCAGATATAGTGTTACCATGGCAACGCTGGAAAAAGCTCCACTGCAGTTGAGAATAAGGAGAAGGGAAGGGGACTGTAACCCTAAATGTGCTGTAGCCATTTGGTCTTCTCGGACAAGTGGGTTTGTCAGGAAACCCAGGTTATTCTCTACCTGCCGACCATTGCCTAGTCACTTTAATATCTGCTACGATCCGTGAAAAGAAAAATGCAACTACAACGTCTTCTGGGCTTAAAAATAATCCACTAGTAAGTAATGAACTGGGAATTAATTTTAAAGGGAAAAATGTAAGCTTTCTCTTTCTCCTCCTTCACGCTCTCCCCAAACACAGATAAAGTGGGACACAAAGAGAGTGGAATCCTGATAGCGCATCATAGTAATGAATGAGCTCTCTGTCCATGAAATTCATTGCCACCCTGTTTTTCTCTGATTCCCAAATGCTGAGATATTTCTGAGAGAAAACTACTGGGAATAAAGCATAATGTTTGCTTTTATAAAGTGGCAGGATTAGAACTGGAGAGAAGGGGAGAAATAATTTTTCTTTGTGAACTCTGCCTAAACTTTCAAGTGAAATAATTTCCTGGAATAGCGAGTTAAGAAGACTCAAACATTAAAGGAAGATAAGCTCTTCTAGGTTGGTCATTTTTCTTCTTGCTGGTTAATCATTGTAGTTCTTTCTGGAACAGCACTGGTTTTCTGAATTTAGAAGATGATAGGGCTTATGCTCATAGAAACTTCAGTATTCAGTACTTATAGTATTCAATACCATGAATGCTTACAGTATGCAGTACCATGAGTACTGTAAAAGAAGCATCTCATTAAAAATATTTGCAGAAAGAAAAAAGAGCCTATCCACTTAGAGGAGAAATTCAGAAGTAAAATGCTCTCTCTCTCTCTGTCTTTAATGCTTCCCAATGGAGACAAATCAGGCTAAAGCTTGTCAATTACAATTATCAGATTTCAAGGTATTTGACAATTTTGATATGCTATTAATGATGTAATAAGACACATCCAACATATCATGTTATCACTTGAGTTTGCTATTCAGTTGTAATACCAAATATTAATCACAGAATATGTATAAATATACAGATATAGCAGCATTTTTAATGTATAACTCATAAACACATTGGGTTCGGAATATGAAGAGGAAGGAATATGGAGATGAATCATATCCTTTTCATATGCATGAATAACTTTGCAGTAATGCAAATGAGAAAACACAAAATGGAAAGTAGGTTTCTTCTAGCAGAAATATCACTAAGACAGATGTTTCTGAGATCTCATTATTGAAAAGGTCTTATTGGTTGCAAAGATGCGAACAATACGGTCCAATACACTGGATTCTGTTACTCCTAATATAAACAAGTTTTTCTCTTACTCTTTCCACTTGTATGAATTAATTTGTTAGAAAAGAAAAGTGAAGCAATTTTATCAGAAAAGCATCTGAAGGAGCTATTGATTCAAATGCTTTTACAATTTAGCCTTATCCTACATGATTAACTTGCAAATATGAGCTTAATAATGATGCAAAGCACCAGGTTTCACTGGATTCTCTGTTCCACTTGAATTCCCAGAAAACATATTAGATGGACTAAACTAATACTGTTTTCATGAAGTTCTTTTAGTCGATAATTCTGAAGAGATGTGCCATGACCTTATAGAGCACAGTCTTTCTCAATTATTCCATTTCACATTTTCTTTAACATCATGAATCTTTACCATATCGTGAAGGGTAGGTGTGTTTGTGTGGATGTGAATGCTTTTGTTCATTCCTAATTGTAATCCTAATACCCATCCATAAGTAAGCATTGTGCTGAGCATATGCTCCATCCAGTCTATAGACACTGATATGTTCAACATTAAACAAATACAATAAAGTAAATGGTAGCTAAAACTAAGTTTACAAATGAAAGCTAAACTTGTAAATTAAAATGATGCACTTGCCATATGGAGATACTCAATGTATTTGTTGGCTGAGTGAATGCATGTCTGCTAAGGACCAAGATGCAAGGAGAAAAAAGCAAAGCTTTGCGAATTAAACCTCTGCCCTTGGACCTAGCTGCTATTGTGGAGCCTCAAACTCCACATTCTCCACCTGTTTCCAGCTACATCCTTGATGCCTTTAGAAAATGAGGAAACTTTTCCAGATCTCTTCTATGCTCTGCTGAAGGATTTTCCTGGCGAAGGTGATGGGTTGAGGATTGGAGGTGAAGCATACTAGTTCAAACTGTGGTTCTCACTTGTTGCTATTCCTACAAGCAGCTGCAAAGCAGGCTGCCCATTGGGCTCCAGGTGGGTGGGGATCTTAACCCTTTTTGGCCCTTATATCTTCATACTCACCTAACAGGAATCTGTTACCCACTTCCTTCCTTCTAAACTTGCAACACTGGGAGTGGAATGTGCAATATTCCTTGTATAGATCCAATTTGTTTCCCCTCCATCTCGCACTCTAGGTTCCTCACTGCTCACAGCCTACAAAGTTTCATGTTGTCCTGTGTGATGAAAAACTACTTCTAACACACATCCTAAATCCTTCTCTACTTTATGATTAACTTTTATAAATTCTATGGTCCAGGTCTCTAGCATCAGATTAATATTTCTGGTCATACCCTTTAGGAATTAAAAATAAAACTATTTCCTTTTTAAGAGCCTAGCACTAAACCACAACAGTTTGCTTTGAGCTTACTGTACTCACTGTAAGTTTTTAAAGTCTACTAAGCCTTAAATCATCTACTGACTCTCTTCTTGATTGTGTCTACCTTCCTACTAAAGTAATAAATACCACTGACCAGATGAGTGGAGAAAAACAAAGCAACAAACATAATTTGGGGAATTTGTTGAAATTTTCCAAATATTACACTGTACAGCTAATCACTTGGCTCTGTCAATTATATATTCTAAATATTTCACTAATCCCTTCTTCTCTCTCGATTTCTACTGTCATCACATTCATTCAGGCCATTTTCATCCCAAGGGACTAATACATAATTATATAAAAGTACATTTGTCATAAGAATTCTGTTTATATTAAGAAAAAAGGTTGAAAAGAAACTCAGTTTACAACTTTGAACGGACTAGTTAAATAATGTTATATTCAAACAATAACATAATGAACATATGTTAAAATGGTAACCTACAAGAGTGATCATTTGACATTTAACAATTAAAAAAACGAGTTATAAATAATTATGAAAATATTGACTGTATGCATGTGTGAGAATGAGAGAAAAAGAGAGAAAGTATAAGTTTATGTCCACATGCAATTTAGTCATTAAATTCTCTTAATTATATAGTCATGATATTTCTAACATTTACCTCCTCGTTTTTACACTGTCTTTAGTGGTTCTTAATTTGGCGGTGATTTTAACCTCCATTGAGAATATTATAAATGTCACTAGACCATTTTTTTTCCAGAAAAATAAATATTCAGTCACCATATTTCATGCAACCTCACAGAAATATGAAACTTCGAAAGGCTAGGAGTATGTGTACCTCAGGCTAGAAATCTCTGGTTTAGAGCTCTCCTTTTTTTTTTTCTGTCTTTCCCTGTCTAATTATCTCTGATATTTTCTTAATTCAACATTTTCTACACCACTCTTCCTCAAATGGAGTGTCAGTCAACCATCTAGGAGTTTTTACAAAACATATCTCTGCATGCTTAGGAAGGGTGGTATGACTTCATAAGTTTTGTTGAGTAGTTCTTATATGTCCTTTATGCCAACATATTATATTACATTGACTTCAGATTAATCTTGCATCTTACATTCTTGTATCTGCCCCAAAGCCTTTAGGGAATTCCCAGTTTCAATCACACTGTAAATCTGCACAATTTCTAGAAGAGCCCCTGTGAGCATGGTAGGTCCTCAAGCTGATCTCAGCTTACCCTTCAACAATCAATTTATCAAATGCACCTAATCTTCCAAGAAAATTGAATGCCAAACATAACCCATCTTTCCTGCTCCTGCACATTTGCACATGTTGCACATGTCGCCTGAAAGCCAGCCCTTCCATCACTTTCTCTAAAAAGCCTTCTTATCTATCACAGACTAAGTGAATTCAGCCTCTCCCAGGGAATTTTTCTTGACCTGCATCAACTCAAGCATTTCTTCTCAATTCCCCAAAACATTGTATTTATATATTATTTCTGGGTATGTCACATTCAACTTTGATAACATTTTTTTTAGTTTTTTAAAACTTTTCTCATAAAAAGAAGGAATTCTAACATCATTTTGTATTTCTGGCATAAGGTCTTGTTTCATACAGATTATGAATGAGTGGACGGATGGATAAGTAGAATGTTGAGTTAAAAAGATTTAAGAATTGGAAGTCTCTCATTTTTAATTGTCTATTAACTCTTTTTATTCATGGGGCATTGCAAAATATAAATTTATCTTTCAAAGAGTATTTCTGTTGAGAAGTGAGATTTTGGACAAAGATGAAGACTAATAATAAAGATGATAAAGAGAAATCACTGCCAGACATTGTTAATCTTTCCATACTTGACAAGACAGAGAAAGGGATGCCCAAAATTCTCCACTAATAATTGTGTGGAGAAGATTTAAGGTTTCACTGAGTTTAGATAACTCTTGTAAAGAGAGCAAGCAAAAATAACTAAGTAGAAGTTTTTTCCACTCCATGGTTTTAAAGAATTATAGTGTTCTCCTAAAGGTGGAAGACAACAAAGTAAAAATTTTTTTAAACATTCATGTCCAGCTTCTAAACTAACTAAGAGCTGCTCACACTAGTCAAGTGTGGAGCTATTTCTATGCCATTTGGGTTAAATGTTCAAAAAAATTTAGGCAGAGTTTAATGCCTGAACTACCTAATACAATTAAATACATGCTATTCCTTATTGACTCTACAATACTAAAATTGCTTTTTTTATGTGCAAGAATATAAAAACAAAAAATACTTTTAATTGATTGAAATTCATAACTCCACAATGGGCATTATGTATTATTAGATAATCAAAAGTTAATCTAAATAAGTGTGTATACAGCTCAGATTTTAAAGTCACATTAACATTTTAAAAAATTTTACAAAACTAAATTACACTTACTTTTACTGTAATATTTTAAAACAATACAGACATCATTATTGGCTTATTGGTGATATTTTTCTTAGTTAAAATTTTAAAAATCAATTTTTCTATATTGAGAATGAAGAAGGATGTAAGAATATAGTTTAAAGTTAATGAAGTTACAGTATAACACACACATGATCCTCTGATGATCACAAAAATTCCAAACAAGTTTCCAAAAGACACAAGAAAAGGCTTAAAGCAGTAACCCAAGATTTGTGAAATTAAATTGATTTCCATTCAAATCAGGTCTTTTACTCTTCTTAAAAATGTCAAGGTGTCAGCCTTGGCCATTACGAGACCATAATTTATAGTTGAGACAAAGCGATAGGACCAGCTGACTGTCTGGAGTCAGGGTACAGTGTCTGGAAAGGATGCCAATGACAGTCATTAATTTTCTTAACCAATCAGCAAGGCTTAACTAAAGTCCTAGTCTTTTTTCCTCTGTCTTGATAAGGATATAATAAAATACAAACTGGATGCTTTATTCTGTGGGAAATAACCTAGCATTGTGGGGAGAAGTAGGCATCATACTTTCACAGACTAGCAAATATTGTTTATGGCAATCTATTCAATATACTTTAGATATTTAGGAACACATATTCATAACAAGAGCATAAACAGATGTTCCAAATATGACAACTGATTTTAATATACTAGAAACCACAGCATAATTTTGTAATCTGATTAATTAAGAAGAATTGTGATGTTAAAATCAATTTTCAAACTCTAAATTTTAATTATAGCATTGCTCATCTGCAACACGAAAAACAGAATGTTTTGTATTTGAATCATTATTCACAACAAATTAAACTTTTTATCATCAAGGAAGATCCCTAGCTAGTTCTGGCTAGGAAAATGTTTAAAACTTCTCAGGTTATACTATGATAAACAACAGGGCTGAAAAGAATAAGGATCTAACATCCTAATTATATGAAATTACTGTTTTTTTTTTGCACTATAAGATGCACCTGACCATAAGATGACCTAGGTTTAGAGGAGAAAAACGAGAAAAAAATATTCTGAATCAAATGATGTACTAAGATATTTAATAAAATGTAACAGAATATTTCAACCATGTAAAGTAAACAGCAGTCAACAGTGGTATTAAGAACCATCATCATTGTCTTTAACAAATGAAGGGAGACTTAAGGTTCAAGTACTCTTCTAGTTTTCTGGGAACCTCAAGAACTCATCATTGCTAGTGTCAGAATTTATGGAGCTCAGTTGCTCACAATCACTGATTATCACTTTCTTCACTATCTTCATATTGACCAGATGCCCTGACATTCAGCAGTAAAGTGGGACATTGAAGCATCCTCAGTGGTTTCTTGTGGGCCCGCCACTTCCTCTTCCAACAGCTGTCGCTGTTGCTGACAGGTCAGGTAATACACATCACGGTCTGTGATGCAATATTCACTCCATAAAAGGTGCAGATATTTACCTCCTACTTTTGGGGAAAAAAAAGTGCCTCTCATGGAGTGAAAAATACAGTATATAATGGTTACAATTACATACAGATACAATTATATATATAGAACTAGAAGACAGAGAAGGAAGACTCAAGTCATAAATCAAAATAAAAGGTTTTCAAGAGTTATCTATGTAACAGTTAATATTGGTGTTAAGTGAAAAAAGATATAAATTTGCTGTAGTAGAAGAGCATAAACATATGATGGCTTAGATTTCAAGATGGCGGGATAGTAGGTGGAAGCTATACTCACTTCTTCCCAAGACCAAACTGAAATTACAACCAAATTAAAAAAAATCATCCTGAATAACCAACTGAAGACTAGTTGAAGAGGAGTCTTATAACCAAAGATTTACAGAAGAAACCACACTGAGACTGGTAAGAAGGTTGGAGATCCAAAAAAAGGCTCACCCCACTTTTACAGAAGCTGAGATTGTGGAAAGATATCTCAGCTACGGAGGGTTCCCCCTGAGAAACGTGGTGCCTAAACACCAAGCTGAGATCCCCAGACCATAGCACCAGGGCCAGGAAGAGGCACCCATGTAGCATCTGGCTGTGAAAAGCCGCCGGGGTTCTGTCCACCAAAAAGAGATGGGACTCTGCTAGAGACACACAGAACCTCCTAGAAGGCCAACGCATGTTTGCAGCCACTCACCCTGGGCCCTTGTGGAGAGAGGGCAGAGTGGACTAAAGTCACATAAGGAGAGCCTGGGGTTTATGGTTCTGGGGAGAGACTGAGGGAGACAGCCACCAGGATCCCTATGCTGAGTCATTCTCCAATGCCGCAGATACCCTCTTTCTTTGGCAGACCATTCCACTCTTCACGGTGTCATCTGGGGGAAAGCAATAGCCCCACACTCTGGATCCCCACCCTGGGGAGCTTAGGCCCTGCTGAGAAGTCAACAGTCTCAGTCAAGGTGTAGAGAGGTCTTGGCAGACTCAGGGGGTGTCAGCGACTGAATTTCCTGGCTGTTGGGGAGCATTCCCCCCACTTTCTTTTTTTAATTTAATTTTTAATTTTTCTATTACACTGTTTCCCCCATTGCTCCCTTCACCCTACCCACACCTTCTCCCATAGTCTGTCCCCACCCCTTTACCCTGTTGTCCATGTCCATGGGTCATTTATACTAGTTCCTTGACTAGACACTTCTTCTTTTTGCCCCCTTTCTCCCCTCTCCCATACCCCTGGTCACCGTCAGTCTGCTCCTTGTTTACTTGCCTCTGGTTCTCTTTTGCTCATTTGTTTGTGTTATTCATTAGTGTCCTGTGTTAGGTGGTATCATATGGTATTTGTCTCTCACTGAGTGGCTTATTTCGTTAAGCATAATACTCTCCATCCCCCCAATTTCCTGTAAAACTGACTGGTGCTTCTGCCTTATGAGAGATCTGCTAGAATCACCCTCCTGGATTCCAGAAAACCCATCCTCCAGGCTCCAGAGGTCCCACCTACCTACCTGACTGCCAGTGGCCCCACCCTGATGAGATCAGAACAAAATCTAGGACAGACTGAGTCATGTGGCTATGGGGCAGGGGTCACACCCACAACTTCCCTTGAAGCCTGACAACCACCTCTCTTCACTGGAGATCCACTAGCCCCATTCTCCTACCTTCACCAGAGGCTCTTCCAGTGACTGATCCTAACGGGCAGCCAGCAGGTGGAGGCAACCAGAGGCAGATCTCAAAATTCTTTGGGACTTTTGCTGAACTGCCCTCAGTTCCAGTGCTGGTAAAGGCTGGCCTTGGTGCATAGATTGGTCCTTCCCGTGTGCACCCAAGCCCAGCAGAGGCAGTCACAAATGTTGGATCTCCTGTAGCTCCAAAAAGTTTGCTAAGGGCCAGGCACAGAGAGCATCTGACATTGGTCTGCACCAGAGTTCCTTCTAAGAGGCAGAGAACAAGCATATCCAGTGGCCAGATTCAGACAATATCAAAGCATGATCCAATAAGCTTCACAAGCAGCATATCCAAAGAGAGATCTTAGTAAGCACAAAACCATGCTAAGGTAAATTCCACTTCGTGTGGATAGCATCTGCACAGCAACTCACATGCTTTAGTCAGGGTTGAGCCTCACAGTCAGCCAGCCTGAGGGCTGATCCCATGCACGAACAGGCCAATAGCAATCAAGACTCAATAACAACATTAGGGCCCACATAACCCCCACAAAAGACATTGCTGGAGAACCTTGCTCGGGTAATCAAGGCAACACCACCACTGAGTCCCACAGGGCGCATACTACAAAAAGCCACCCCATGAAGACTGGGAATCATAGCAGCTCTATTGGATACATAGAAACAAACACAAAGAGGCAGTCAAAACCAGGAGACAAAGAAACAGGCACCAAAAGAAAGAACAGAAGAACTCTTCAGATAAAGAGCTAAATGAAATGAAGATAAACAATTTAATAGATATAAAGTTTCAATGTAATGGTTATAAGGATGCTCAAGGATCTTAGTGAGAATTAAAATAGCATGAAAAAGGACACAGAAACCACAGAAAAGGATCACTCAGAAATTAAGAATACAATATCTGACACCAGGAATACACTGGAAAAAATAAACAGTACGTTGGATGAAGCAGAGGATTGAATCATCAATTTGGAAGAAAAGGTAGAATAAAACACCCAATCAGTGCAATAGATATTTAAAAAAATTAAAAAATGAGGATAGCTTAAGGGAAGTTTGCGACAACATGAAGCATAACATCCACATCACAGGGGTACCAGAGAAGAAGAGAGAGAGCAAGGAATGGAGAACCTATTTGAAGAAATAATGACCATAACTTCCCTTACCTGGTGAAGGAAAAAGACACACAAGTCAGGAAGCATAGAGAGTCCCAAACAAGATGAACCCAAAGAGGCCCAAACCAAGACACATTATAATTAAAATAGCAAAGGTTAAAGAGAGAGAGAGAATCTTAAAAGCCACAGGAGACAGTTAGTTATTGACAAGAATATTCTCATAAAACTGTCAGCTGATTTCTAAACAGAAACATTCCAGGCCAGAAGGGATTGGCATGAAATATTCAAAGTGATGAAAAGCAATAACCTACAACCAAGACTACTTTACTCATCAAGGCTATCATCTAAAATTAAAGGAGAAATAAAGTTTCCTAGACAAGAAAAAGCCAAGGAGCTTGTTACTATGAAACGAGTATTACAAGAAATGTAAAGTGGCTTGGAAGAAGAAGAAGAAGGAATAAGAAGGAAGGAAGAGTAAGAATAAGAATGAGAAAGAGAAGAAGAAGAAGAAGAAGAAGAAGAAGAAGAAGAAGAAGAAGAAGAAGAAGAAGAAGAAGAAGAAGGAGAAGAAAGGACATAAGTAAAAGAATGAAATAGCAATAAGTGTGTAGCTATCAATAATCATTCTAAATGTAAATTGCTCGAGTGCTCCAATCAAAAGACATAGGGTAGCTAAATGAATAAGAAACAAAGACCCATATATATGCTGTCTACAAGAAACCCACCTCAGAATGAAAGATACACACGGACTAAAAGTAGAGGATGGAAAAGATATTTCTTGCAAATGGGCAAAAAGAAAGCTATGTAGCAACACTTACATGTGACAAAATAGACTTTAAAACAAAGGCTAGCTCTTACCAGTGTGGTTCAATTGGTTGAGTGTCACCCCACAAAGTGAAAGGTTATGGGTTTGATTCTTGGTCAAGGCACATGCCTGGGTTACTTGTTTAGTTTCCAGTCAGGGTGCATATGAGAGGTGACTGATCAATATTTTTCTCTCACATTGGGGTTTCCCTCCCTCTCTTTCTCTCTCCCTTCCTTCTCTATAAAAATAAATAAAATCATTAAAAAATAAAACAAAAACTATAGTAAAAAGGACACTACATAATGATAAAAGGAGCAATCCAAAATGTTTACCATTGTAAACATTTATGCAGCCAATATAGGAACACCTAAATATGTAAAGCAAATCTTGATGGAAGTAAAGTGAGAGATTAAAAATAATATAGTTAGAATTGGGGTTTTAATAACTGATTGACATCAACAAGGAATCAATGGCCTTAAGTGACACACTAGATCAGATGGATTTAATTGATATCTTCAGTGCATTTTACCACCAAACAGCAGAATACACATTTTTTTCCAAGTGCTCATGGAACATTTTCTAGGATATACTATATGTTAGCCCTGGCTGGTTTGGCTCAGTGGATTGAGCGTCGGCCTGCGAGCTAAGTGTTGCTGGTTCGATCTTCCAGTCAGGGCACATCAGAGAAGGAAAACTCTGACTCCAAAAAACCTCCGCTGCCTTGCGGCACACCTCTTCAGGGGAAAGGCTAAGGGAGTAAACCCCGACAGAAAATCCGGAGCCGGAGTCCCTAAGGCAGTTTGATGTTGTAGTCAACACCGGCAACTCCTGCGGCGCACCTGAAGCCAAGCTGTATTGACTCCGTCTTTCCCTTGGACCCTTCAGCTGCGAAGAGAGGGAGGGTCTGCTGCATGGGCAACAGCAGACCCTCCATATCACCCTGCCCAGGCTCTGTAGCTTCAGCTTCATTAGAGAGGACACTCCAGCGTCATCGCAAGATGTCGATTCAACACGGGAGGAGACAAATACCGTGTCACTCCTGAGTCAGACTGCACAGCCATTCTCGGCAGTGCAGATAGACTCTTAAGAAGCTACACCATCATCTCTCGAGACGAACGGCTGCCGACGACGACGACTATATGTTAGGACACAAAACAAGTCTCAATAAATTTAAGAAGACTGAAATCATATCAAGCATCTCTGACCATAATACTATGAAACTAGAAAGCAACCCCCCCAAAATCTGTAACACATACAAACACATGGAGGCTAAATTACATGTTACTAAACAATAAATGGGTTAACAATGCAATCAAGGAAAAAATCCAAAGATACCTTGAAACAAATGAAAATAGGAACACAACAACCCAAAATCCATGGGACACAATAAAAACAATTAAGAAAATTCAAGCATTACAAGCCTAAATCAAAAATAAGAAAAGTCTTGGCTTCTGGTCAAGATGGAGGCTTACACAGACATGCTGCATCTCTCTCCACATTTAAGAAGGAATAAAACTACTTCAAAACTAGAGACAACCAGAAGTTCCAGAATATCGAGCTGCATGTAAGTCCAACAAACAAAAATATAAAGAAGAAATACTCATCCAGACAGGTGTGGGGGGGGGCAGAGCTGGGGCAGAGAGGATTTGGTGTGGTGGTGGCAGCAGTGGCAGGCTGATGAAAAGTGCAGTCACATGTTTTAAAAAGTTGGGAGGGACACCTGGGGAGCACTCCCAGCACCAGACCAGACTGTGTAGCTTCCGGTCCCAGTGCTGGGTAAAATCAAGACTCATTGCTTTTGACTGCAAACCAGTGGGGGCTGGGAAAGAGGAGGAAACTGCCAGTCTCTCAGCAGAGTCCGCTTGTTTAAAGGGCCCCCACGGGCCTAGAACATCCACAGACCCACCCACTCTGGGAACAACCACCAGGGCAATAGCTAGAGAGGTGCCAGTTCCATAAGAAGTGGGAGAAGTGCCTGGAAAAGAGGCGAGTGCTGAGCATTGTTCCCTCTTAGACTCCTCCCCCACATACAGCGTCACAACATGGTGCAATGGGTTGCCCTGTACTGGTGAATCCCTAAGGCTCGGCCCCTTACAATGTAACAGGAGCAACAGCTCTACCTAAGACACAGAGGCAAACAAACACAGGAACCTGTCAAGATGGGGAGACAGAGAAGTATGGCCTAAAAGGGGGAATGGATCAAGGTTCCAGTGGGATAACTAAGTGACAAGGAGATAGCTAACCTAACAAACAAGGAGATAGCCAACCTAACAGACTCAGAGTTCAAAACACTGGTGAGGTCTGACAGATATGCTTAAGTATGGCAAATGCATAAGGGATGAAGTGAAGGCTATGCTAAATGAAAACAAAGGAAAATCCACACAAAACCAATGGTGAAGGGAAGAAACTCAGGGTTCAAATCAATGATTTGGAACATAAGGAAGAAAAAAAATCAATCAGTACAGAATGAGGAAACAAGAATTGAAAAAAATGAGGAGAGGCTTAGGAACCTCTGAGACAACTTTACACGTGTCAACATCCAAACCATAGGGGTGCCAGAAGGAGAAGAGGAAGAGTAAGAAACTGAAAACTTATGTGAGGAAATAATGAAGGAAAGCTCCCTGAATTTGGCAAAGGAAATAGACATACAAGTTCAGGAAGCACAGAGAGTCCCAAAGAAACTAGACCCAAAGAAGATAACACCAAGACACACCATAATCTAAATGCCAAAGGTTCAAGATAAAGAGAGAATCTTAAAAGTAGCAAGAGAAAACCAGAGAGTTACCTACAAAGGGGTGCCTATAATGCTATCACTTGATTTCTTTAAAAAATGTTGCAGGCAAGAGGGGGCTAGCAAGAAGTATCCAATGTAATGAAAAGCAAGGACTTACAACCAAGATTACACAGTCCAGCAAAGCTATCATTTGGAATGGAAGGGCAGATAACGTGCTTTCCAGACAAGGTAAAGCTAAAGGAGTTCATCATCACCAAGACTATTATTATATGACATGTCAAAGGGACTTACTTAAGAAAAATAAAATCAAAATTATGAACATTAAAATGACAACAAACTCACAACTATCAACAATTGAATCTATAAAAGAAAAACAAAATCCAACTAAGCAAATCAGAATAGGAAAAGAATCATAGGTACGGGGATCATTTTGAGGGTTATCAGCTGGGAGTGGGAAGAGAGAGAAATGGGGAAATGGTGCAGGGATTAAGAAGCATAATTTGTTGGTACAAAATAGACAGGGGGAAGTTAAGAATAATATAGGAAAGGGTGAAGCAGAAGAACTTATGTGCATGACCCATGGACATCAAAAAAGGGGGTGGGATTGCTAGAGGGAAAGGGGGTACTGGGCAGAGGGGAGCAAAGGGGAAAAACTGGGACTACTGTAACACCATAATCAATAAAATATCCTTAAAAAATAAGAAAAGTCTCAAATAAACAATCTAACTTTACACTTTAATAAAAGTGAAAAAGAACAACAAAGCCCAAAGTGAGTAGAAGGAAGAAATTAATATGATCAGAACAGAAATAAACAAAATAGCATCTAAAAAACTAATACAAATGATCAATGAACCCAAGAGCTGGTTCTTTGAAAAGATAAACAAAATTGTCAAACTTTTAAACAGACTAAGGAAAAAAAAAGATAGAACTCAAATGAATAAAATCTGAAATGGAAGAGGATAAGTTAAAACTGACACCAAAGAAATACAAAGGATTTTAAGAAAATATTATGAACCACTATATGCCAAAAAATTGGACAATCTGGAAAAAATGGATACATTCCTAGAAACATCAATCTTCCAAAACTGAATCAGGAAAAATCAGAGAATATGAATGGACAAATTAAAATTAATGAAATTGAAGCAGTAACAAAACAAACAAACAAACAAAAAACTCTCTCTCAATAACAAAAAATCATGGTCAGATGGTTTCACAGGTGAATTTTACCAAACAATCAAATAAGAACTAGTACCCATCACTCTCAAACTATTTCAAAAAATTCAAGAAGAAGGAAAACTCACAAGCTCATTTTACAAGGCCAGCATTATCCTAATTTCAAAACCAGGTAAAGACACTATAAAAAAAAAAAAAAAAAAAGAAAATTATAGGCCAATATCCCTGATGAAAATAGGTGCTAAAACCCTCAACAAAATAGTAGCAAACTGGACCCAGCAATACATTAAAAATATCATACACCATGATCAAGTAAAATTTATTCTGGGGATGCAAGGTTGGTACGATATTCACAAGTCAATAAACATGATACACTATGTATATAACCAAAGTGAATGATAAAAACTACATGATAAGAAAAAGCATTTAATAAAACCACCCAGCACCCATTTGATAAACTCTGTGCAAAGTGGGAATAGAGGGAACATATCTCAATGTATTAAAGGCCATATATGAGAAATCCAGAGCCAACATCACACTCAGTGAGCAAAAACTACAATTCCCCATAAGATCGTGAACAAGACAGAGGTGTCTGCTTTCACCACTCTTATTCAACATAGCACTGGATGTTCTAGCCACAGAAATCAGAAAAGAATAAAGAAAAAGCATTCGAACTGAAAAGGAAAAAAGTAAAACTAACATAATTTGCAGATGACATGATACTGTACATAGAGAACACTAAAGTTTCCACCAATCTTAGAACTGATAAATGAATTCAGTACAGTAGTAGGATACAAAATAAAATATCTAGAAATACGTTGAATTTTTATACACCAACAATAATAATGAACTATGAGGAAGGAGAACTAAAAAAACAATCCCATCCACAAGTGCTTCAAAAAAAATCAAATACTTAGGAATAATTTAATCAAGGAGGTAAGAGACCTGTACTTGGAAAATTATAAGACACTGAAGAAAGAAACCGAAGAAGATACAAATAATGGAAGCGTATATTGTGTTCATGTATAAGAAAAATTATCATCACTAAAATGTCCACACACCGAAAACAATCTATGAATCCAATGTCTTATCAGGATACCAATGGTGTATTTCAAAGAACTAGAACAAATATTCCAAAAATTTATATGGAACCACAGCCATCTTGAGCAAAACTGAAAGAATAATGTTACCTGATATCAAACTATACTATGAGGCTATAGAAATAAAAACAGGATGGTACTGGCAGAAAAACAATCATATAAATAAATGGAACAGAATAGAGAGCTCAGAAACAAACTCACATCTTTATAGTCCATCAGTATTTACCAAAGGAGGCAAAAACATACAATGGAGTTAAGATAGATGATATTGAGAATATTGAACAGATACATGCAAAGAAATAAAACAAGCTCATTCTCTTACATTATATACAAGAATCAACTCAAAATGGATTATGGAGTTAAATGTTAGTATTAAAACTATAAAAATTCAAGAAGAAAACATATGCAGTAATATCTCAAACATTTCATGTAGCAATACTTTTTTCCGATATACCACCACAGGCAAGGGAAACAAAAGAAAAAATAAACAAATGGGACTACATCAAACTAAAATGTTTTGCACAGCAAACAAAACCATCAAAAAAATGAAAAGACAACCCACCAAGTGGTAAAACATTTTTGCCAATACATTTGATAAGGGCTTAATATCCAAAATTTATAAGGAATTTACAAACTCAACCCCCCAAAAAAAAATCCAATTAAAAAATTGGCTAAAGACTTGGATATACACTTCTCCAAAGAGGACATACAGATGGTCAATAGATATATAATAAGATGCTCAAAATCACTAATCATCAGAGAAATGCAAATTAAAACTATATATATCACACCTGTCAGAATGGCTACCAATTATAAATCAACAAACAAGTGCTGGTGAGGATGTGGAGAAAGGGGAGCCCTTGTGCACTGTTGGTGGGAATGTAGATTAGTGCAGCAACGGTGGAAAGAAGTATGGAATTACTTCAAAAATTAAAAGTAGAATTGCTTTATAAACCAGCATTTCTATTACTGGAAATATTTACAAAGAAACCCAAAACACTAGTTCAAAAAAATATATACACATGTTCATTGCAGTGTTATTTACAATAGCCAAGGTTTGGCGGCAGCCCAAGTGCCCATCAGTAGATACATGGATAAAACTGCGGTGGTACATTCACACAGTGGAATACTCAGTCATAAAAGAGAAGGAAATCTTACCTATTGTGACATCGTAGATGCACCTGGGGAGTATGCTAAGTGAAATAAATCAGTTAATGAAAAACAATTACCATATGATTTCACGTATATGTGGAATCTAATGAATGAAATAAACTAACAAAATACAAACAGACTCATAGAAAACAGACTGACAACTGTCAGAGGGAAGGCTGCTGGGGGCTCAGTGAAAATAATTAAGGGGTTAAGCAAATAAAAACTCATAAACTCAGATAATAAAATGGTGATTACAAGAGGGAAAGGGCGTTGGGATGAGGTAGAGGAGAGTAAAGTGGGGACAAATGGGGATGGAAGGTGACTTGATTTGGGGTGGTGAACACACAATACAATATACAGATGGTGTATTATAGAACTGTATACCAGAAACCCATATAATTTTATTAACCAATGTCACCCCAATAAATAAAATAAAAACACATATGATGATTGAAGATAGGTACTGAATTACAAAATACAATCACCATCTCTTCTTTATCAAACTCCCATTTCTAATAATCTTAATATTTAAATGCGAAAGACCTGAGTCCCAATGCTGACTTTCGTGATATATACATATATTAAATGATCATGGAAAATGTTAATAAAATGTAATTAATTTGCTACTGCAGCTGATTTTTAGTTACAGTGCTATATAAAGTATATTTGGGCTGAACAACTTAATATTGTCTGTATGCTGACAGACTCCACTAAGTTTATGAAGGCAAAATATTTTACAGAAGTCTATAGCATATTACACTAAGCATTTAGAAATTTGTAGTGGTTGTTTGGACTCCTGTTACATTTTTACCTGATTTTAAATTCTTTTACCTTCTGCCATTGACATTCACCTTGCCACCTTACAGGACTGTCCAATATGGATAACTCTCCTGGATAGAGAAGTAGCTAAAAGTCAGAGCCAGACAGAGCCTTCTCAGAAATAGAATTGATGTAGAGGTAGAGAGCAGCTTTTTCCTTTTCCTTCTGGAATCCCAAGCTCTAAGAATGATTCATGTTGCATGTTTAGATTTGCTCTTGGCCATTTTTGCCAGCACATAGAGTCTGAGAATGAAGTCAACTACCTGAGAATAAATTCAACACATAGGAGATAGTAAGAAGATGTTCTGAGAGGTAGAAAGAGAGAGATGGGGAAGGAGAGGGAGGTGTAGAGGTAGAGGAAGAGGGAAAGAGGACCAGCATAGAAGAGGAGGAGAGGAGAAGCAAGAGCAGAAGAAGGAGGAAGGGGAGGAGGAGGAGATGATGGATATACATACGGCTTCCTTTTTGCTTAAATTAGTCTGAATGGGGTTTTGATCTTTTTCTACAGGAAGAGTCTGATTAATGCAGTAATTTAAACTAAGGCTATTCTTTCCTACCCCTTTGACTCAAATTGTCCCCTGTGGGACAGAAAAATATCCAACTATCTAATGACATACTAGTTTTATTTTTAATCTTAAATTCACTTTAAAATCATCTTCTTCCACATCTTTATTTTATAAATCAATTGTTAATTGGGAAAGTAAATAGGAGAGAGGTTCAGTTCTGTAAGATAACTAGTGGTAGGAATGGTGTCAGAGTTCCAGTCTTCTATCTTCTACTTCACTGTTCAGTTTCAATGGTAGCATTTATTATGTAAATATGCAGAAAAATCCAAGTTCATTCCATAGATTAACTCCCAGAGAATGGCTTGGCCCTTTGATTAATCAATGTAATTACCATTTCATGAAACTTTGCATGATCAATATCATTATCTTCAACTTAAAAAATATTAAATGATTTTTAGAGGGATAGAAATCATATATATGTATATATGATTTCCATATACATGTTGCTTCAATTATTCTGGAAATGCAAGTTCCATAAACTGCAGTTATTAATATTCATGGTTTGTCTATGGCTTTTAAAGATGTTTGTGTAGTATAGGAAATAATATAAAGAAAATCAAGGCACTCAAACAGTCTAACAATGTCCCAACTATATCTTGTCCAAAGCAACTCAAAGTATATAGGTAGGTTATCTCATCTGGAACTAGAAAAGCAGATAAACCACATAGAATGTTATCTCTAAAATATAAAAAAGAAAAACTGCCAAATTACAGGATTTATAAAATGCTAATGCACACAAAAGGGACCAAACACACACACACACACACACACACACACACAAGGGGCAAAATATGTTGGACAAGTGGAAGATATCTTTTGTAGACCACAAGATACTAGAAAGCAGAATTTCTCTTTCTCTCTCCTACAGTTGGTACACAGGAAATATGTGATGAATACACAGTAAATTATTTTTGAGTATTCTTGAAGCAGAAATGATTTCCTAATGGTATCTGCCTCCCATCCTTCAATTCTGGTGATGTAACAAGTAGTCTGTTTAACAAAAGCAAATATTAAGGCTCAAAAGGAAAAATAAGCTAATATTCATTGAGTATTTTGTTTTGTTTGTTCGTTTTTTGTATTGTTGGTGTTTTGTGTGTGCACGCTAGGATCTGGGCTAAGGAAATTTCTTGGATTATTTCAGTGATCAACCATTAAGCCTACCGAAGTTCTTGATATTAAAATGTCATTACACCTTAAACAAATAGAAATCAGTTCAGTTTTACAACCTAGGCCACATCTACTTGTAGTGAGGGCAATAACTACTTTTTATCATTAAATGATGAATATCTATAAGTATATTCATACTTCTGATATTTAATTTTAAAGTCAAATTTTATTAAATGATCAAGTCTTAATTGGTCATAGGGATCTCATATGTTGATGCAGCCTTAACTAACTTCTTTTTTAACGTTGGATATACGTCTGTGAATAAATGAATTAATGAATCAACAATTTGAGTTGATAAATTACATTTATGGACTCATGAATTCCACGTGGACTTCATTCTCAAGCTGAATCTCTGAAATGACAACAAAGATAAATCAGTAATGAGTTGAAGTTTCCATCTTCTTTACAGTTTGTAATCCTTGAGACAAAGAATCACGATCTTTTCCCAGTATCTCTGTGAATTCTAAAAGAAAGCATTGAGAAAAGCCAGCTAGAAATTTCATCCCTGGTCAAGGCCATATTGGCCTTTGTATGAACTTTATCAGCAGTCTTTTACCTTAAAATTAGGACTAACATGATATATATTCTTACAGATGTGGGTACTCCTTATAGATAAGGAAAAGGTAAAGAGAATTTTCTAAAGTCAATAAGAGACAAGCAAGGGATATTTTTATCTTTCAAATTTAACATTACACCATCCTTCTATTTATCAACAATTTACTCTTTCAGATTTACTTAATTGCATTTATTTAAAATACAAATCATAGAATTGAATAGTAAAAAAAAAACATTAAAAAGAACATACAAATTGAGTATCTTTCTTCCAAAGCAGGAAGAGCAATTTTGTTATATGTCTAATTGCTGAAAAAAACAAAACAAAAAGAAAACACATCATCTCTTTGTCTTGTGTATATATTCGGGTGATTTTAGTCAGGGCACTAAGTGGCCCTCACTAGAGCACACACTATAGAAAGAAAATGCATTTTCTTTAAACGTAAGATACAAGTCCTTTGAAATTCTGTTAATCACTTTTCCTTTCTAATTGAAAAAGTCACCACAGAAATTAGAGTACGAATTTCATTATTCTAGAAAGAACCTTAAAAGTTGACATGTCTTTGAACAATTGTTTCAGAAATCCTTTTTTAAGTACGTTTTCATTTTCTGGCATCGCTTGAATTGAATTCTAAACTTTCTGCTGCTTGTCCTCTAAGCCCCTCTGGTGAATTTAAATAGGCTTCCTTATATATTTAGTACATTCAGAAATTCTTTGTCGCAGGGCCTACTCTGCTTTATTATTAGAAGGCTGTCTCGGAAGTCCAGCAGCCAGTTTGTTTTTGCCATTAATAAAGAGTCTACTTTTTTCCCCTACTTCTTTGAAGAAGTTGAAAAGGCTCCATGTTGGGTGGAAGGGGGCCAGGAAGAGGGAGAGAAGTGAAGGGCACCGACTGTGGTGTAATCCCCCAACAAAAAATGCTGTCTAATGTGGAAACCTCCCTGAGGTTTACAAATGCACAGGCTGGGCTTAATTTAGTGTGATGTATGACAGGGTAATAACTTAGCCACGGCCTGGTTCTCCCCCTCCCCACTAAGAATAGGAAGTCTACTATGAGAAAGACATTACATTTTTAAATCCTATAAAACCGAATGCTTCCGCTGGCTAGTGTTTCAACATCACCCAAATCTCTTACTTAAGATGTTTGGAAACTAGAAAGACAAATCACAGTGTAAATCTGTAATTTCTCACAGTTTACTTACATGGCCAGAAAAAAATACATAGGAGGGTTTCAAGAAAGACCGAGCAGTTTGGATGTACACAATATTGATGTTGACTCTTGGTCTAGGAAAAGCTAATTCAAAAGGAAGGAATGATGATCCCACAGAATAATCACCTGCTGCTCACAAATTGCTAGACATCTACCAACAGAGAGGGAGAAACTTCTTAGAGAAGGAATGGTTAAATCCGTCTATGTAAAATAAGCCAAAACACTCCAAAAAACCTTAAAAGGCCAAGGTAAAACCTAGGAGGAGTTATTCTGATTTAGTTGACCTAAAAAATATAATCCATGATTATTTTTACACTTGTTTTGTTTGTTTAGGAATTCATTAGTAAGGTAGCAAACTTAAAATCCCATCAACAGTAAAAAAATTTATTTCGCCATCTGAGAATTTTTCACTTTTAAATTCTCCATAAAATACACATGCAATTAACTGACAAAATATATAAAATAAAATTATTCTATTTTAAAATTCATTTAACTTCAATTACCTTCCAGTTCCACCTGCTTTTAAACTTCCACACATAAAAACATTACATATAAGTTCATATTATTGGCTAGTAATGCATTTCATCTGATAAAGCTACATTTAATATGGAAGGGGGAGGGAGTAACCTTCAAAAAAATTGAAGCTGGCCCATTGAAAAAATACGAATGGTTTTAAGATCTCTCTCTCTCTATCCACACACACACACACACACACTCATACATGCCTCAGTGTGTGTTTGGTCACTGACAGATCAGAAAACAAAATATGGAGATGACAG
Source organism: Furipterus horrens (assembly GCF_987537825.1). Classification (NCBI taxonomy): domain Eukaryota; kingdom Metazoa; phylum Chordata; class Mammalia; order Chiroptera; family Furipteridae; genus Furipterus; species Furipterus horrens. The sequence goes on from NW_028327171.1 coordinate 19,434,387, forward strand.
ATAATAATACCAACTCAGTTTCTGCAGAGTAAATATGAGTCACAAAGCTACACTAAAAACTATATTGTTACAAATGCCCAGGATCTTAAAAAACTTCTATTGGGAACTTATTTTTCCTTTCCAAATACTAGACTCAGAGATCACTGTGATTTTAGTGGTAAATTAAATAAGTTAAGAAATTAAATAAAGTAATCCAAGTAATCAAAATGATGATTGCATTTGTTGCTTACAAAAATGTAGGCTGCATTTCATGTGTACATGGCCTACCCTATATATACTGCTCTTTTTGAAACTCATTCAAACAGGACAGCCTGTAAAACCATTTCCATATTTAGCAGGTGAATTTGACCAAGCCTAGGCATGTGTGCCAGCATATCCTTTTGAAGAGGAATTTCAGGTAGTATATACCTTTTCTAATTACATTAGTAATTAATTTATACTATAATTCCTCTGGGATACTTATACCTGCTCTGACATTATTAATGTAGATTAATGCTTAACTGACTTTAGAATATCTCTACACTTCTTCTGTAGTTTCAGTGGAGCACTAAAGTGTTAAGGGCTTTGAAACTAAGAAAGATATGGATCCCATGAACCTTGAAATGAAATGTAATTATATCTAGATTTGGCAAAATTCCAGAAGTGGCTTCCTTGTTGGATCCTAAAAGGTTTTAAAAAATGCTATTTTGGAAAATTTATATTTTCCTCACAGAGATTAAAAGTTCAAAGGCTGAGAATCACAAAATTAACATAACAATGCAAAGGGACAAAAGAAAAAAAACCAATACTTCATTGGTTTTGATAGATGTTTAAGGTGAGTGATGATATTTTAAATAAAAGTAACTTGGAGTTCATACTACCCCAGCAAACAATGTGAGAAAGGAAAATGGAAAGGGTTAGTATACTTTTGTAAAACAGTGACTTGCTATTTCAAAATTAAAATGTAAAAAAATAAGCCAGTGTCAGAGAGGAGGTGATTCCTCATTTCCACCGCATTGAGCAAGCTCACATCAGCAGCAGACAGCCCTTAATATATGCGTCTGGCTCAGGCTGGTTTCCCAACCAGGAAGCCATCGAATTGTTAATATCACTGCTTTTTTTGTATGCAACACACATCATTTCCTCGCTCTTTGTTGTAGATCTTTCCTTTTATTTTAAGCTTAGTATGATCTGATTTTCAAAATCATATTATAGAGCCCCCCAAACAGTATTATCCTGTGACAGCTATGATAGAAATGCAGAAAAAGTGCCTTCCATCTATCTAGATATAGCATAAAGAAATTGCTGAAAACAAAGTCACCCACTTACAGCTTTACTCACCTTTATGGAGTCAGAGAAGAGCTTTATTCATGATGCTCTCAGAAAAGACAGTTTATATATAGGAAAGTTACAAAGAGAGGGTCCAAAGAATGCACTATGATTAGTAAATATATATATATATAATAAGGTTATGAGAAAAATAAACATCATTGCATTCTAAAATTCAGGTTTGGTGCCTTTCTTTTATGAAATAGAAGTTAATATATAGTGTTGCTCATTAATATGATAACATAAAAAGAAATGTTTGCATTTGAAATAGCTTCTATCTAATGTCACTACAGCTAACAAACATTTATCCTTTACACTATTTTGGAACTAAACTGCTGTAACATCTTATACATATTATTTATAATTATGTTAAACAGGTGTTTATAAAAATATACCTGTATGTGATATTGTTTTATATGAGGCAGTTTCTGACCCATTGTGTAAACATTGATATTAAATATGGTCAAGTTTCTGTGTACTTGTAGCTACATATACATAGAGTTCTTTGTAGCTACATATAGAGTTCTTTGTATTGAGAAACTTACACTTTGAAAAATGTTTAATTATAATGAGAATGAAGTTAAAGGAAGTAAAAGATAAATGCTACCCAAATCTTTACTATTTATATTACTTCCTTTCATTGAGAGTTTTGAAACATATGTTTATACACACATGCACACACTTAAAATTTCGGAGATTCTAGAAAAATGAAATAGGTGAAATAAATAAATAACCTAAATAGGTACAGTGTGAATACACACTTAAACATATTCTATGTGCCTTGTATGGACGAGGAGTATGTTTACCATATTGTAATTTCAATTTTTAAAGAAATATAACTCATGGGTAATTTGTATTCTGTGATATCTCAAATCATAAGTAACTATAACAAATTCATTAAAATGATGAACAAAGACTTCATACAGTATTCTAAAATACATTCACAAATTTATTTCAACAATGAAGAAGATAAATTTATAGTACTTATGTAAAGCATTAGAGTTAAAAGAATGAAATTGCTTTGTTTTTTTCTATTACGGAGAGTCTCTCATCTTTATTTTGAATCTTAATAACTGTAACATTTTAATAAAATTTTAAAATAGATTTGATATATTAATTCTACTTCCCAAAATACATATTTGATGTGGTCATGGCTAATAATGTTCAAACATGGCACATTAGTTATAGCTGGAATAGTTATCTCTTATAAAACTAAAACTATGCACTTCAGATTCCAGCTGACAGAAGAACTAAAGCAGTCTGACCTCAGAGGTACTATTTCTTGTTACTTCACATAGGTCTATAGTTTATACAAACTAAAATATAAAAACTAAAAGGTACCATATTTTGGCTAATTATTGTTATGAGTTCTCAGTCAAGCTTATAACAAGAGAATGTTCTAATGTAATAACATATATAAGGTATTGTACCTGGTTAAAAACACTAAGGAAAACTCTTGCAATAAAAGCCAAATATAAAGCAGCATTCTTATAAAATCAGCAGTAAAATCTAATAGGGCCAGTAAAGAGGATTGGAAATCATTTTATTTATAGGCCTCAAGCATGATTATAGCTATATATTGCAAATTCTGAGCCATAGTTACGTGGAGACATACAGGATTTATATGAGTAGCTAATGTACATATTCTATGCATATAAAAAAGTTATAAAAATATAAGCCACTTTCTTCATTAATAAATAAGGAAATATTCTCCTAGACCAGCCACCTTAAATACACCAAAAGAAGCAGTTTAAAAACATTTGTATTTTAATTTTGCTTCTTACACAGATATAGTGCTTTTATATGGTAATTGTAATATATAAATGCGATTCGCTGAAACTCTGGAATCACTTTAGAGTACAGTTTCTGAAAATAGTATTTTTGGGGGTGGGTCCTGGTGAAAACATTGCTGATTATAAAGAAGAGCATTGTTCTTTTCTCCTAGGCAGAATCTATGCATGTTCTTTTGTTCTGGTGGTAACTGCAGACAATCAATAAGGTCCAAAGCTGCTGGTTCCCCTCCGCCTAGGTCCCAAGAGCCTGACTTGTGATGTTACTGAAATACCTCACAAGTTAGGGTCTCAGGGACTAGGAAAAGTCTGGTTTGATGCGGTAGAATTCTTCTTCTTTAGTTATAAGGCTAGCTTAAAAATTACAGATGGGTTCAGTTAAACTTTTCCCTCTAAATACTAATTAAAATATATACATAGATATATATGTATATGTATATATATATATATGATATATAAAAGTGAGGATGAGCTGCATATTCACGATGACAACCATTCACAAACCTTAAAATAATGAGGAATATGAGAAACAATACAAACAATGAACAGTTAAGAGTCATTCCATTAGATCCAAAGAAAGAGACTACAAATGGGTTAAAATCTGTTTCTAGCAGATTTGTACGGCAACACCATAGCTCTATTACATTCAAAAAGGATTATATCCCAGTAATGGGACCCTGATTGAAATTTTGCTTCTCATTAGACTTCTATATAGCACATCTGTTAAGGTGGGCCCAGGACATATAATACTTTAAATCTGATTTAAATATATACTGTTGCAGTTAAGAATAAAACAAAAACTTTTTTTGCATTTCACAATTTAATACCTCCGAAGCTTGAGTTTTCTCTTTGAATCTCCAAACTATTCAGACAGCAAATATTTCCATGCATACTCTGCAGCTATATGAGCAATGCCACTTAATAAACATGTAACTAAAAATGCTAGCAACATAGGAAAAAAAATGATTCTATATCTTAGATAGTTGCATTCAAAAGCTCAGTACTTTTGAAAAAAATATACAATCCCAATCCTGTATAGTCACTGAATTTCCTCCGATCTTTTAGTCTTGTTTGTGGTTGGAGAACAGAATTTGTACTTTAGGAATGATCCAAGGTTTAGTAGCATAGAACGCAGGGTAAAACAATCGGACCAGCCATAACATAAAAGTCCTGGCCACAGAAGTGGAATCTGGTTCTTCTGAAGTGGTTGATCTTAAAAGGGAAAAGAGGAGGGGGAAAAAAAATGGAAAGAATTAGAATGTTTTCCTGTAGAACAGGTGAATCATCCATTTCCAAGTAAGCTGCAAGGAAAGCTATGCTGAACAAAATATTTGCTAACTGCCCCCCTCCCCCACCCTAGTACCACACCCCTTTCCAGCCACCCCCCACCCCCTGTCCAGATCTTTACTTTGCCTTGTAAGACTTTAAAGATTCTGCTCCATGATGCAATGCATCATTATATAAGATTTCTTTCTCTTTATCATTTGATTTTTTTCCATACTGAATCAGTTATGGCTTAAAATAGTAAATAGTTTTTTTTAATCAAATAAAAAAAGCAGCACTCACAAAAAACAAAAAATAAAGCAGTTCTTAAATCTAAGTCCATGCTTTTTCCTTAAAACTGAATATGGCTTTACAATTTTTGACCATAGCATTCAACCAATTATTAGAATGAAAAATCTCACCCCTCCATAAATATGACATTAACATAATTATACCACCCCCATCACGGAGACCCATCCTCCTTAGGGAATACATCTGATGCTCCAAAGATGGAAATCAGTCAGATTTTAGTTGCTCTCCAACGTACCTTTGCTTCTCACTGACTGACTGGCTTTTACCCTCCACACACTCACACGCCACCCCCTCCCCTCGGCTAGACACGGGTGCCCGAGCGAGCAGGCGCGCGCACAGGCATACAGACACCCAGCGAGAGGCGAGGCAAAGCATCTGATGCTGACTCAGAGCGCTCTGTGTGCAGGGGGTGGCAGCGGCTGGTATTTTCACCGCGCTCATCATTAACATTAACTCACAGTCTAGCATCCACCCTCTCCCAGACCTGCGGGACTGCAGCATTTGCATGACGCTGTCACTCTAGCCTTTGCATGTCAGATGATGGAAGAAAGGAAAAAAAAAAAAAAAAAAAAAAAAAAGAAAGAAAGAAAGAAAGAACTGCAAGAAAGCAAAGGAGTGAAAAGAATAAGCCCCAAGGCTTTCATCAGAAATGCCTTCATTTCTTCCAGAGTCTCTTTTTTTCCACCTTTAACTTTCTCTGCGGCTACGTCTCAGTTGTTTGACATCTTTCCGGAAGAAAATATCTTGTGCTTCCATGAGCCAGTAGTCAGTTGGTCCTCCCCTCACCTCACATTTGATCCCCACCCTTTCTCCCCCTAATCAATAGCACAGAGCTCCAAATGCAATTGTGGAAAAAGCCTCGGACACAGTCTCGTCCTGGATTCACTATCCCAGGGAGCCAGACCCACACGTGAGAGAAGAGAAATAACGCCAGCAATTCTCGAACCATCCTATATCATATTCTATGCCTTCTTTCCCCTCCCTACCCCTGACTGTCAAAAGGGCAAAAGGAGTCTTTTCTCTTCTGTATGAAACCCCCAAACTGCTCAAGAGACACACGGGTGAGAATGATCTGTATACATTAATAGTTTCTATTTAATAATGAAAGGTACTATGATTTTAATAAAAATAATTGCTTAATATTTTTACTAGCCATGCTCTCATTTCATAAGAATCATAAGCTCTGCCAGGATCTGAATCATCAATATGATTTAAACTGTGTTGAAATCTTAAGTTTCTGGAATGAAATCAACCAACAGGATAGTAGTATATTTTTTATTATTTTGTTGATTTAAGAATTTAAAAAATATATCAAATAGCTGTGTTGATGAATATATAAAAGTCTTTGAGATTAAGAAATATTTGCAGGCTACAAATATTAAAGACTGAATATATGTTTACATAAAATATGGACTCATGTGCGTATGTGAAAACAATCTATATGCATTGTTATAAAAGGAAGTAAAATATTTGGCTGAACACAGTCATGTTTGTGTACCGTGTTTCACAACACAAAAGGCAGTATATAGGTATTCATCCAGTTCCTTTGTTCCTCAATTTTTCACTGTAATGACAGAATGTGGTAAACGGCCCACCTCTCCCTTCTCCATGAGCAAGATTCCTGAATTACGTTTCAGAGTTAGCCACCGGTGACTCTGCAGCATACAAGAAATACATACAAAAGAGAAGTACAGCAATTCTCCAGCCAACTCGAATGCTGTCTCGTGCTGTTGAAATTCCAGTTTACTCACACAGACAGATCCCAGCATGCACTGCGGCACTGCAGGACCAACTAAGGTAGCAGTTTGGCAACAGATCTGTGACAACCAACGTGAAGGACAACCATTTGCAGAGGTTCCAAAGAAAAGATCACACAGCCCATAAAGAGACAGAAGCATCAGCAGGCGGACATGTATGTCTAAAATAAGCTCCTACAGGCTCCTGGTTTTAAAGAAAAAGGAAGAGAAAAAAGAAAGAAAAACTCAAGTGCAAAAACAAAAAAACACATAAAAAAACACACAAAAAAACTGAGCACTTGAAGGAAACATAGAATTAAGTAGATGTTTTCATGAGAGAGAGGAAGCAAGAAGAAAAAACGAAAAGGAAATATTGAAATGGGAAGAGGGAGGGGAATGAAGAAGGGAAAGAAAAAAATCAAAGGAAAGAAGCAAAGAATCACTGAACACTGAAGCAACAAATAAAATACGAAATTAGATTGCAGAAACCGGAGACTCAGGAATAGTGTTCAAGTTGAGAATTTAATATAAAACTATAACAGAAATTAATGCACACACAGCATAGCTTTAAATACGTATTGCCTGTAGCAGTGAGATGCCTGCTGACTTCTTCCTTTCTTCTTCTAAATCTACCTGTCATTTCTGCAAGTCTCTGCTCAGAGGTTCATCTCTTGTTTTGTTTTTAGCTTTCCAGCATCTGTGTCCTTTTGTGCTATTTTTTTCTAGACAGTTGCCCACAATTCTCAGGATAAATTAATGTCATGACCTCTCTATGGCTATCAGACATAAAATGTTGACTATTTTAATAATTGAACATGAGCTTACAGCAAACTGCCTACTGATATCTTAGCTGTGTGGTCTTTCTGCATAATCAATATTATTTGAAAGAAGATGTTGCAATCAATCAGTTCAATTACCACTGTCACAGATATGGGGTTAAGGTCTCCTCTGATTCTAAACTTCTAATCATCAATACTAAAACACCCCTAAATGAGATTCTGATTTTGGTTAAAGTGTTTACAAAGTAAACATTTCTCTCTCTTTTATATTTAGTTTAAGTAATGCAACACATATGAGGTCTTGCTAAATCAATTATTTTTATGTTACTTGAATTTTGTTCTCTTAACTTAAAAAATAACTAAGATATGCCTAAATGTGTATTATATGATACACTGAGCTAAAGGAAACAATAACTACTCTGAAATACTTAATACCACCTGCCTTCTATCTTATTAATAAGGCCATTTCTTATAAAGACCATTTGGAATCAGTTTTATTATGGGAATCATACTTAAAAAGAAGTGGCTTAAGGGAAGGAAGAGGAAGGAGAAAAAATGATCCACAGTTCAAACTTTGACTCAAAATTTATGGATGTGCAGAATATGTTGTTTTTATGGCTTGCATATTTCCTTTGCTCTACTTAAACTACACTCTCCCATGAAGTACAGCAAACCATATGTAGATATTTAAATTAAAACTAAATAAAACAACTATTGACACATACAACAATATGGTGATTACCAGAGGGAGGTAAAAGAGGGTAAAATGGAGATTAACAGTATTGGAAGGAAACTTGACTTGGGGTGGTGGACACACAATACAATATATAGATAATGTACACCTGAAACCTATATAATTTTATGAACCAATGTCACCCCAATAAATTTAATAAAAGTAAAAACATCACTCATTCATCAAAAAAGTAAATATTCAGTTTCTCTGTTGCCCTGGACATATTTCAAATACATAAACAGGACACAGGGTTGGTGGTTACCACTTTGGAAAATGCAGCTATAAAACATTTCCAACCTTGTGTAAAGTTTATTGGACAGTGCTGACTTAAACTGTCCTTCTGGAAAGTTTATGGCATAATTGATCATTGGGGTCCAAATACTTCCATTCCAGTCTATTTTAAGAGACTGAATTTACTGTGATTTAGTTGAAGATCTAAAATAAGAGAATTTCATTTGACTGAAGAGAATCAGCGGTTTTAGTTACTAGTTTTGACATCATCAAGACTATTTAAGGTGATGTGTTTTGCAGAAATTAATTTTAAGGTAGTTAAAAAAAAAACAACATCAGAAGACACATACACACAAAATATTCAACCTAAAGTCTCTAGGTAAATTTGAGAGATTCTATTTTTTCCCTAAAGATTTTATTATTCATTTGTAGAGAGAGGGGAAGGGAGGGAGAAAGAGAGGTAGAGAAACATCAATGTGCAAGAGATACATTCATCAGTTGCCTCTCATATGCCCCCAACTGGGAACCTGGCACTCAACCCAGGCATATGCCCTGACTGGGGATTAAACCATGACCTTTTGGTTCTTAGTCCAGTGCGCAATCCACTGAACCAAACCGGCCAGGGTTGAGAGATTCTTTATGTGTCTGTCCTTTCCAGAAGTGAAAATCATGATCTTTTTAGTGTCTAATGACTCATTATCACATATTTCTGTTTTCAGTAAAAGGATGTAATAGTAGTGTAAGTAGCTAAAACTCAGAAAAAGAGCATTTTTCAAAAATTCTATCAATACAAGGAAGGAATAGCAGTTAAGAGTGGCCACAGCTATGTTTCAATTAAAAAAAAAATAATTAAAGGGGAGACAAAAATCAGGTACCCATGAACTAGGATGATCTGTTGGGAACTTTCTATTAAATAAAACATTGAGAAGAAACAGGTGTGTGTGTGTGTGTGTGTGTGTGTGTAGACCTTGTAAAAATAATTTTGAGTTATTAATCACATTCTGGAACTAATACTTTAAACAAAATGGAAACAAAGTAACATAAATCTGTATGAACTATTACTTTAAAAATTTTATGGTGAAAGATACAGCTGGTTTTCAACAAGGAAAAATATCTGATCCATATTTTCTTTTAAGATTTTAGTATTCGGACTAGGGGATGGCTCAGTATTTAGCTCAGACAAGTTTGTAACTGGGATGCAAAAGGTTTATGTGTCATCCTGAAATTAGTTTTCTCTTCTCTTTTCGTAATTAAGTGCACAGCATCCCAATTAACATGGAAATAATATTATAGATTTCTCTTCCTTTAGATTCTGGCATGTGAAATCCAATGTTTATTCTACTGCTTAGGAAATGGATATAATTGTAACTCTTTAGCAATCTTTCTCTGTTGCTCTCATCCTTCCTCCCTCCCTCTCTCCTTTCCTCTTCCACTCCCCCCTCTGTTTTCCCCAAGTGCGAAATCCACTTGCCAATCAAGTCTGTCATCTATATCCACAAGAGGATCACATTCAAATCCACACCAGAGAGAGGAGACTTGGGGAAAGCAAGTCTGAGACAGGGGTAATTAGAGCAACAACGTGAACTTGAGGGGGGTGTTGAGGGGAGAGCGACAGTAATAGTCACTGTTGTTCAGCCACACACATGAACCAATAGGTTTCAAGGATGCTGGTGAAGTGTTTCCCTTTCAGGAAGAAGGCAGGATATGATGATGAGGGGCAATATGGAGATGACAAAAATATGTCACTTTCAACTTATATTTAAATATGGAAAATATTTTTTAAAGTTATCAGAAATATATATATTTCCCCCCTGCTGTGTTGCTGTGCTGGTGTGCTTCCTAACAGGTGAGAGAGGAAAGAATTAATCTTGTCTTTTTAAGGTGGGGCAGAATGGAAAAGTTTAAGTGATAGCAAAAGACTTCAAAATTACTGCCAAATTTAAAGCTTGAATACTATGGCAATGGAGCAATTATAATTTAGTTTTAGCTAGCATAACTATAGAAGAGTACTATTTTCCTTACATTTTATAAGTTCCACTTGGAATGAAAGTTGCGAAGTGGGAAGGGAGCTGATCTAGGAGTCAGTAAATTGCTTCTAGCGCCACTGCGTAAATAATAGTTTATGGACTTCAAGTCATTTATCTCTCAGAAACAGTTCTCTTATCCCTAAAATTAGGAGGAATGACTAAGTAAATCACTGAGGTCTAATTCAGCCTAAAATTGTGTACAATGAAGGGGAGTAAAATTGGAAACACATGTTGGTCATTACCATCTACTGGTTAGATACAGTATTATACATAATTGTTTCATTTAGTCCTCATAGTACCGCCCTGTAGTATTTATTCCCAGAAAGACCAATGATATATCCTCTTTCTATGTCCCTGAGATGTCACACCTATAACTGAATCTCAAATATGTGTAATTTCAGATTAGTTGCATATTCTATAGGTCTTTTCCTCAGATTACCCTATTTACACTTACATTTTCATTTATTTGAAATAATATATATTACACAGGGTGGGGCAAAAGTAGACTTACGGTATTTTGTATGGAAAATAATACAATAATTAATAAATAATACAAAAACAAACTGTGTTTCATGTGCTCACAACTGTAAAACTGCTTTTGCCCCACTTGTATTTTCATTTCAGAGCTGGGAAAGCAGCATTTTCTAAGAGTTAGAAAAATGTGTATACATTGTTATACACATGAAGGAGAAGAAGTCATAGTTTCTTTGGAAAAGTTATTTGTAAAAAATTAGACTATATAAATAAATATATATGTCATAAAATCAGGTGAATCATGAGTATGAAAATATCTGTGAATGACTAAAAACTTTAAAAACAACTTTGTTGGTTTTAAAAAATATTCATTTTGAGTGCTGCTTAATTTAGGTGGAATAAAGTTATTAATGAATAGCTATTATTCTGAGTGTTCATAATCAATTTTGTTTTAGAGTTTTCTTCACTAGGAAAAAGTGTACTAATTTTGTAGGGTCTTTTAAATTTAATTTATTTATTGATCACAGTAGGTAGGAAAGGGACACAAATTAATAGATTAAATTGGCTTAAATTAAGAAAATATTTTCTCTTTATAGTTAGTTATTTCCTTCATAATTTTTCTTATTAAAATGATATTTTTGAAAATTAGTATTATATAAATCATGCATATTAGTTTCAAGATTGAATTTTCACTGTGCTAGCTCCATGTTCAGTGATAGAAATTATATCATGATTAAGACACACTTAGAAGTATAAATACTAGGAGACAAGTTCAACTTTGAAAATATACTGTTTCATGAAGAATGTCACTATAACATTGTCTCAAACTTTACTACCTAGGTTTTCAACATAGGTTAAAGAAGCTTCCATTATATGGGAATAGAGGAAAATGCTTCTAAGCATTATCAACATCATTTAAATATTTCTGAACTGTGAAGGTTCAAGTGCATCCTGCATTCTCATGCTTTGTTCTCATCCTTTCCAATCAAATGTATTGATTTGTTAAAGGTTAGAGTGTATATTTTCATTGATCAAGGAAATAGCCTGACACAGTAAAACTGTCTGCCAATTCAGGACAGATCAATCTCACCTTTGTTTCTTTTGGATACATTATGGTTATTCATTCTGCATAACCTAAATCCCACAATTCAGATCTTAGTTTAAGAAAAGAAATGGATACAGAGTTGTCTACACATTATACAAAAAATGATACATTTCTGGGTATTCCCCTCAATGAATTGCTATCGACCTTGGTGGACATTGTAATACCTGATCGAGTGTTTGGCCCATTCTCAAGTTCACTTGAGAATTCTGTCCATTTACAAAGTTTTACAAAACATTAGAAAAGAAACTTTCAAAAACTGTTAAATTCATTTAGAAAATCTGTGTTTATTTGATAAAATAAAAATGAAAACACATCGTTGTAGCTTTTCTTTCCAGAGCCACTTTATTAATTTCTTAACATTCCTTAATGGAACTGTTTGGGCTGCAAACAATCCACTGGCCCTGTCAGCTTCATAACTTAAAGAAACTGAAGAACTCAATTTAAACTAGCTTGGGAACTAATTTAAAGCCAGAACAAAGCCAAAACCATCATACAATGTTACAGTGGTCTATTAATCCTCTTGGGTGAGTATTTTATAAGACATTCTACTCATTCAAACCTCCAAGAGTTACTAGCATTTTGACTTTTACTATCCCGAAAAGCTACATGCTCTTCCTACTCTATCTCTAAACTTTTCTTCAATAACACAGGAAATATTCACAAATTCAAAACCCTCATAATCTAACTGTCCTACAGGCATGCCAATTTTTTCCCATAGTAATGCTTAATTATACTTCTTTATTTAGCAATATAATTAATTCATTTTCTCTTACGTGCCATGAGGCACAATTCATTAAAGAAAATGGTTAAGTTGGCATTTTCGTTCAGATACTTTGCTATCATGAAGCTTTGGATTTAAGAGAAACATATTTCCATTCTTATGCCTGACAAAGACATGTTTTAAACTACACATTAAACAAAAGAAAACGGCTTTCTACTACTAAATGCAGTGCTCAGTAGGACAGAAAGCTTACTGCTTTTCTTATATGCTAGACCTTTAAAACATTTGCTAGATGACAGCATTATTTTTAAAAAAATGTTTCTTTAGCAAAGAATTAAAGCTGAATATGCAACATTTCTTAGGAGTATTGAATAAATCTATTTGTCCAGCTTACTTTGCAAAGACTGTGTAGAAAACAGCACCATAAACACTTTCAGCCCCACACAAGGGCTAAACAAAGAGTCCTCTTTCTAGCCATCTAATCGGGTAATTTATTTTTTCAACCATCACATATAAATCGAAACACAGCTGTAACCAATGACTTGCAGATCCAGTTCCCAGCCAGCTGGAATCAGTTCTGCTGAAACAGCAAGATTTTTACATTGTTCACTTCTGTACATCTGGAGAAATCATTGAGGTTCAAAGGTGACCAGAAAAGCTCTTTAAGTAAATTCAATCGACAGTGAAGATTTGCCTAAGGAACTACAAACTCCTCAATCACTTTTACAAAATGTTCATTTCATGAAATTAATGCTTATAAAGGCTATTTGCATCCTCATCAGTACAGACTTTATGAGTTGCTAATTAAATTAAGCACTTAAATGCCTGTTTCTTTCAAACAACTTGCTTAGGGTTCTTCAAAAACTTTTTCCAAGAAGTGGTAACTATTTAAAGATGGATACATTAAAACACCATGGTCCATGCAGAAACATCGGGGGACCATAAGAACCTGTCACAAAACCAGATACCAGGAATGTACCTACTCATATCTCAAGTTTAATCATGTTTAGCTAGTATAATCCTCTATTTAGATAAAATGAAAGAGAAATACTATCCGAAAGAAAGCAGGCTGGAATATCTCCCTCAAGCTAGGCAGGCAAATCCCCAAGGAGCCAGAGCTCTGGGAGAAACAAACTCAGATCAAGAATGTTCCACATGCAGTCTTGCAGGGAGGCGATCCTGGCACTAGAAGAAAAGAAACCTAAGAGCAGCAGCCACTTTTGTTCTGCCCTAGAAGCACCTAACTCCACATAGGCACAAGTTAAGACTCACCAAAACAAAAACTGACACAGCCAATCCTTGATGTAAAAAGCTTTCCGTTAAAATTAGATAAAGCAACTAAATACCCAGAAAGAAAGTGTATTCTTAGCATTTAAATTACAGTATCGCTTCAAATGCATCATTTTCTTCATTAAAGCCATCAAAAAGATGTTCACCTTGGGGAAATGAAAATACAAACAAAACAAAAATATATTTTGTTTTTGCTTCTTAAATTAAATCAATATACAAGTAAACAAGTTCTTTTCTTTCTTTAAAATTTAATCTTTATTGTATTTTTTTCCATTACCATTTAGCCCCTCTCCATTCCCTTCCCCAAGCTATCACCACGCTGCTGTCCATGCCTATAACCATATCCATAACAAGTTATTTTCATAATTTAGCCATTTTATTAAATGTGTGGCTATTTCAATTACATTGGATCAACAATCAGTAAATTCCTGATGAATAGTACCTCTAACTGAAACAGTGAAAAAATAAATAGTAAAGTACACTTTCAGTTTATACTGAATGACAGACAGCTGATGATCGGATAGTAAGTGCAATTCCCCATTAGATATTAAATTCTCATTAAGGTGGTTAATTTCATTCAGTTGGTAAATATGTGACTGTGTTTTGTGTGTCAGTTATTGGGCACAAAGCCTATAGAAAAATAGTCAGAAATGTGATTTAATCAATAATAAAATATACACTACCATGAGGATTACCTTTAAAATTTTCAGGGCAATAGAAATGTTAATTCTTCACTTAAAGTTACTTATTATCAAAGTTTGATGAACTTTTTATCCATTTTCTTTTCTCACAATTTCTTTGGCCTTCTAGTTATAAATATTTTAATATATATTTTATGCAACACAGGTTTTGAAAAATGTATAAAAATGCCATATAGGTGTTATCTGATATGGATTTAGAATTTTTTAATTCTAAAAATGTATGCTGGCCCTCTTTCTTCTTCAAGAACCAAGAATGATTTGTCATCTAGCTTTGAGCTAATAGACTGAGGAAAAATGGTCTAAAACAGACAAATATTCCATAGCTATTTTTGAATGTACTTTGCTTTTATAAGATTTAGTCCTTTAATCTAAGTACTCTTTTTAAGTACTAACTTTTTAAGCACTAACAAGATACAATATTTCATCAATATTTCAAATATTTTGATAAGCAATTACATATGAACTTTTGTAATAATAATAATTAAAAAAAATTCTTTGGGCTAGGTGTTGAAAGCCACAATACAAACTTTAAAATGTATTAAATCTTTACTCCATCCTGTGTAATTACCAATAAACTAGCTTAAATAATTATATGTAACTGTTCCTTAATACAGGCTTTTAAGTTCTACTCATTGAGTTTTTAATCATTAAGGCAGCATTATTTATATTAGTTCTTCACTTATAGACATATTTCATTTGTAATGGTACATAAATATCATCAGTCTTCATGAGGAAATAGTACAATTTTACATATTTTAAAGAGGTTTGGAACTTGGCAAGGTAAAAACTAATAAAAATACAAATTCAGGGATGAGTGAAAATCCAGTTTTGTTGCATAAATATGAACATGAGATGGCAGGAAGGTGGAATAAGAGAAGAAACATAGGTGAAACAGAGAACATGTTCATAAGGCAGATTCTTAACACATAATCTAGAGCCTTCCTAGGTCGAAGAATACTTCCATGTTAGGAGTACATATGAATTAGTCTCTTGTCTATTTAAAGAAGAATATGTAATATTTAAATAGTTTCTTCTCTATTTCTGGCAAAAGAGAACTGGATACTATAATAACCTGCAAAATATTGATAGATTTATCTTTAATGTTTAAGTTCACCACTGTATCAGACCAGGATTAAAGATTTTTGGAAGTCTACTCTGACCTTTATAGTTTTAAATTTATATATATATATATATGTATATATATATATATATATGTGTCAAACTCTATCAATTCCAGTTACTTCTCTTTTCAGGGTTGGATCTTGATAATATACATTAGAAACAAAATACCAAGAGAAAGTGATCAGGATATTTAAATATAATAAGATTATGAAAAGACATTTCGATTCTTTGATTGGATTATCACATGTACTGACTTCAAGAGTTTAGCCAAATTCTCTAGATTATGAATTAAAAGGGCATTAATTTGGGTACAGATTCTTTGGGTGGGGGGAAAACTGCATGTATATATATATATAATATATACAAATGCCTTTATACACACAAATATAGAAAGAGTGGTTTGATCTTTTCAGTCACTCTGAGGGTAAAAAGTGGTTCATAGATTTTTAAAGATGTAAAGAAATCAAGAATCTGGAGGCCTGAAAGATATTACCTATCAGTGGGTGAAGTTAACAGAGCTGGCTGTTAAAAAATTAATTTAATCAGACTAAAATTAGGAACCCTTTCAAGATTACCTGCCATTCATATTAGGATCAAAGTTTGGTATTTTCCTTTCCCAATCTCACCACCTGTGTGGTTAAATCAGTGTTAAAGAACTAAAACTTCTTCCTTTTTAAAGACTGAATAATAAAGCATCATGTTTGAAATCTTGAGTCTATTTTTCCTGCAGAGGATCTACAAATCTTTGAACTATATCATGTTAACCAATGAAGATGTCATTCCATACCTTTAAGAAGTAGAAATTTCCCAAAATATTATAGGCACTATTGCAAGCAAGCCAGGTACAGAGCTTGTGAATTACAGAAAGGCAATGTCCATGAACTAGCCTAGACAAAAAGAATATTATAATTACATAATTATATCCATAAGCCTTATGTCTGTGTAATTAATTAAAATGAAGTGATAGCAGGGAAAAGGTGATTTGGAGTCAGATATTACCTTTTTAGAACCAACCTCATACAAATAAAAAATGTGATACGTAAAAATTAGAGAAATGATAAGCAAATGGGCACTTCAAAGACACAGACCTATCAAGAAGAGTGACATGGTATTTCTAGAGCTTTCAGTCACTCTTGAGCTTAACTTGACACATATATTTATGGATTTTTACAGTGTACAAGTAACCAAGTTTCTAAAAGGATTAATAAAATTAGAAGAAAAATGTCCTTTTTCCTCAAACAGCTTAATATGGGTGGAAAGAACAGAGAAAAACAAAATTATAATACATGAAAATATATGAAGTACACTATTAAATAGGAAGTGCTAAGGAAACAAAGAGGAGAGAGACAATAAATATTGAGCACTATAAAATAGAAGGCATATAGCAGGAAGCTCCATTTCAGATGGGTCTTGAAGGAAGAGATGGACTGTTAGAAAAGGCAAAGGTAGAGAGAAAAAGACATCTGATTTAGGGCAGAGAAGGGGGAAAGGCTCAAATTTGCATACAATGTTTGGGAAATGAGCAAGAGAAAGTGGTAGAATGTTGGTGTATGCAAAGACAGTTCATCAGAAAAATGGCCAGGCAGTTGAACTGGAACACAGTATTCGAGGGTCTTTAATGTTGTACTGGGAACTAATTATTTAGGCAAAAATAAACAACTAAAATCTTTTTTGAGAAGGGGTTATTGATTAGTATAATAAAAACAACAATAAAACCAGTAATTACCATGTTCAACACCTAATCCCTATACATTCCTATACTGGTATACATATCATTTTATCATCACAATGACTCCACGAGGTTAAGTATTTATCATTATTTGCAATTTATTGACAGGCAATCTGAGCTTCAAAGGCAGTTATATAATGTACCCAAATGCCATAACATTAGTAAGTGGCTAGAATTTGATCCTAGCCTATCTGATTCCAAGTTCATCTCTTAACTGTTCTGTCAGACCACCTCTCAACATTAATTTGGCCACTCTTGAGGGTACACTTTGAATTTGGATCTCACTACCCAATGACATAGGCAGTCTACATCATGTCAGAAGATCCAACAAAGAACTTCTGAGATGGCACAAAAATCCTTTCTAGGAATCCCTTTGTATTCTGAACATTTTTGAAATGACAGCAGTAATGAAACATAGGTCTGTCCAATCACAAAGCTCTTGTTCTTTCCTTCATCACATGCTACAATTTGTCTAATTAATAATTTAAGTACCTATATAAAATTTCATCTTGGGAATGTACCATAATTTGCTTAAATGTTTTCCAACTGCTGAGAATCTCTAGACATTCCAATTTGGGAATTTTATGAATAGTGTTGAAATCAATACTTTTCTCCATGTGTCTTGTTCCCTACTTGAATTCCCTTTTGTCTAGCATTGCAGAAGTGGGAAAGTTATAATGATTTGAAACAGCTGAGTAACTTTGGTATAACTGAATAATTGACGACCTAGAGATGTTTTCCATTTTTATTTGAATTTTAC
This sequence comes from Furipterus horrens, assembly GCF_987537825.1. Lineage (NCBI taxonomy): Eukaryota > Metazoa > Chordata > Mammalia > Chiroptera > Furipteridae > Furipterus > Furipterus horrens. Next base: position 19,452,468 of record NW_028327171.1, read on the forward strand.
AATATATCAAACTTGGGACTATTCTTTAAAGCCTTTGCTTATAAATTGCATCATTCATTCATTTTTCCATTGGTTCATTACCAACCATATGGTTGCTCATCTATTTCTGATCTGATGACACATTATATAACTGAAAAATCAACTAAAGATAGGATAGTTTCTTTATCTGGTAGACTCTGAGAGTAGCCACTGAATACTTTAATATTCAAAGGACATATCAACAAAATATTCTATTCTCTCCCATGTGGTAGTTTCAAGTTACATGATAAAAGAACATTTGACGATACACCATTATATTTATTCCAAGAAATAAGGTCAGTGATGGAACATCAAAGTTTGGACCAAATCTCCCATGAGGCTTTTATCAAAACAAGAACTATACCCGTTTGGAGGCTTTTATTTGCATTCCCATTTCATTCCCATTTCTAACACTTTTAATCTTTGGAAAATTAGAGCTTAAATCAGAGAAAAGTAAGCACGAATGTATCATAGAAAGAAATAGCTTTTGAGAAGTCAATGTTAATTTTCAAAGCAAACAGTGCTTCTAATTGGGAACTTCAATGTATAAAAGAAATGCAGATGAAAAAATACACAGCAACTTAGAAGCTCTGAGTTCTAATTTTGCCTCTGCCATGTTCCTCGAGCAACTACAGAGGAGACACTTGACACTTCAAGGAAGGTACCACATTGAACTGGAATGTCATTTTGCAACTTTAAGCCCAATGAAAACAAAAACTGCTATATAAATATAATATAACATTCTTATGTAACAGATTAACTTGTTATCATTTTACCTGCTGTTTTTAAAGCAAATTATGTTAACTGGAAAAAATTCCAATTGATTTCATTTTTTTTTTTTAGTCAGCTTTATGCATCTGGAATGTGGTGACAGAGTTGTTGGATTCTGAAGACATGAAACAGAGTGGAGAGTAAAGGAAAAAGCCCAAACTTCTTCCTTTGATTGAGGTACAGAAGATATAGGAGGATAAAAGAAATAAAGACAGCTAGTAGAATTTTCAGAATCTGGGGGCACTATTATTCTGAGTTAAGAATTGGATAAATAAAGTTTCCAAACTGTAATAACACCATCTCAATTCACAAGCCCCCTCCAAAAAATTAGATCTACAAATCAATGAAAAATATGAAAGGCACTTTAGATGCCATTTAAAAGACAAACTTGAACTATTTTTTAAAATAACTACTTACACACAGACCCTAAAAATCACATATACTACTTATGGGAAGAAGGAGGAGGTGAGTGACCAAATCAGGGGAATATATATAGTGTTTTATTCCATGCAACCGGGTCTTTCTGTCCTAAAAGAAGTAGCCATGGGGGACTTCCTCACCAGACTAGGAGGGCATCCATCAGGTAAATTCTCAAATAATCGCAACTAGTTTTACAGGAAGCTGACTTGTGATTGCAAACCTCATATAGCCAACTTTTATCATTGCAAAGTAGTCGTCGTCGGCAGCCGTCCGTCTCGAGAGACGATGGTGTAGCTTCTTAAGAGTCTATCTGCACCGCCGAGAATGGCTGTGCAGTCCAACTCGGGAGTGACACGGTATCTGTCTCCTCCCGTGTTGAATCGACATCTTGCGATGACGCTGGAGTGCCCTCTCCAGTGAAGCTGAAGCTACAGAGCCTGGGCAGGGTGATATGGAGGGTCTGCTGTTGCCCATGCAGCAGACCCCCCCTCTCTTCGCAGCTGAAGGGGAAAGACGGAGTCAATACAGCTTGGCTTCAGGTGCGCCGCAGGAGTTGCCGGTGATGACTACAATGTCAAACCGCCTTAGGGACTCCGGCTCCGGATTTTCTGTCGGGGTTTACTCCCTTAGCCTTTCCCCTGAAGAGGTATGCCGCAAGGCAGCAGAGGTTTTATGGAGTCAGAGTTTTCCTTCTCTGATGTGCCCTGACTGGAAGATCGAACCAGCGACACTTAGCTCGCAGGCCGACGCTCAATCCACTGAGCCAAACCAGCCAGGGCTAGCAAAGTAGTACTAAAGACTTATATACCTTGCAGGATTTTATAGCTTATTTTATTTTTTTTATTAATTATTTTTTTAAACCGATAGATAGCCTGGGGATATTTGTATTCTGAGTATCCCTCATCCTCTGCTCAGGTGGCCTGCAGTGTACTTGGAAAAATATATCTCTGTTAACTAAAATAAGATTTCATTGTTTAGAAGTGAAAGTATTTCACTAAGGGTTATTTCTTAAGGAGAAGGACAACATGTTGTCTGTTGCATGAATTAGAAGCATACATTATAACAACAAAGGAACAGCAGCAACAGAACAAAGTCGAGCTTGTTTAATAAAAAAATGCTTATTCATTCATTAACTCCTCAGAGTCAAAACTGCTCATGAAACGTCTGTCTTGAACAATTTATAGAGATAAAATTTCTAAATAAAGAGTATTTGACTCTAATTTTCAGGACAGCTCTGTAAGCTGTGCCTACAATTGTTTAGGATCCAGGTACTTCAGAGGTTTTACATATCTCAAATTTGCCTGGAATGTGTTCTTTTCTTCAGAATGGTTTGCCCTATCTTGAAAAACACCGAGTTAGAATTTTTTTTTTTAAAAAGTGTAAATTTTCCTTGATATTAAGTACAAAATGTGTTAGATATTATTTTTAAAAATACTTAGACAAGAAAAAAAAATGTCACAGAACATTGAGAAATAATGGTGGTCCCTAACAAAAAGACGAAATTACCAAGGGTTTCAGAATTTAACAACATAGGAGGTTCAAATGTGTTGCTCTCATATTCTTTGCTTTCCGGTTACATTGGCTTATCTCTTCTTCCACTTGGGATCTACCAGACAACCTCCATATCCCAGGCTACTCATCCACTGAGCAGATGGACTGAGATAAACTTGAAAACTATGCTTCTTATCTGCCTCCCAATCACTTGCCCAGGTGAGTGTACCTCTATTTCTACCTACATTCAGGATATTTTTGCTACCACTCCTATAACTTCCATTGGCTTTTAACAGAACTTTTAAGTGATTTTGTGACTGCCTCTTTTTCCTTTGAGCCTTTAGCAATAACTGCAGAAAATACTTTATTAATTTTACCCAGTTGTCTTCATTTGAAGTTTAGATGGTGGTAGTATAGTGTGAGCATTGTTAATAAATGTTGGCTTTATTTATTATAGCAATTTTTAAAGATACACTTGACTTTTTTTTCAAATAAGAATGCAACTCCACTTCTTTCTACTTACACATGCAAAACTCATTACCTGAATTTTCATTACATTTTCTAGCTTTGACTGGAGCAAAGAAAATCTTTACGTTCTCCCAAAGTGCAGCAATAACATAGCCCTGAGAGAAGATAACTTGAATAAGAAAGAAGTGGCCAGAGAATTGAATTTCATAAATGCAATAACAATTTGTAGCTTTAGGTCACACTAACTATGTTTCTGATAATAAAAATATTTTTTTATACTTTGAGGTCTGGTTATAAGAGAGCATCACTTAATTTTAGGTGAAGAATCTACACTGAGACCATTACTCATTAGCTTTATCTGGTAGTAAAAATAGTTTAGTTCTATAAAAATGATTAAGAAAGGATGTACTAGTTTTAAAATTTTTATTGCAGAATGGATCAAATTCCCATGTGATTTAAATAATATGTACATATATATAACATAGAAGGGAATATAATAAGGCTAACACGAGAAGGCCTCTCTCCCTTCAGTGAAAATAATAAATGAAAAAGAAAATTCTGGAAATGATTAAAAGGTAATACAGACATCAAAAGGAAGTCCAGCTTCCCCCAGTTCAAAAAGCACCGCACTAGCTGTGTGGGAACAACCTGTGAATTCAACAAGCATCTGAGAGTCATCAGCTGTTGTTGATTCACTGACCAGATTATCTGCCAAGTCCATCTTGTTTCTCCTGCAAGAAAATGAACCTGCCTTTACCTAAGCTACTGCCACCTGACAGGCAGCTCAGAGGGAATGGGATAATGTTTAACTGGAATCACTCATGGAGGTAGGACCAAGCGAGGCCTAAAATCCGAACCTCGAAGAACTCTTCAATTATTTGAACACCGGCATTCTAAATAGACCTATGAAATTGAATTTAACATAATAAAAAAAATATTTAAGGGACAGAAAACAGAAAAGAAAGCTTCCTGAAACACCTTCATTAATAAAACATGAAGAAAATATGCCCTTCTACTAAAGCATTAGCACCTGGATTTTGGCTGCTCCAGGAAGTATGAATATGCCTGAGAAAATAAGAGCGACACAGTTTAAGCCACCCCAAGGACAAGCATGTCTTTCTTCAGAGTACACATATATACTAAACATAATTAATAGTTAACAATGTGGGGAGTAGGCACGCCAAACCGCCATGCAGTTGAAAATCCACGTGTAACTTTTGATTCCCCCCAAATTCAACTACAGTTGTCCATTGGTGTCCGCAAGGACCTCTGAGGATATCAAAATCCACGGGTGCTCAAGTCGTAGAACAATGAATGCACACAGTCAGCCCTCCACATCCTTATGCTCTCCGTCATGCCTCAAAAATACTGTTTTTGATCAGCAGTTGGTTGGGTTCCCAGATGTGATAGCAACTCATATAGAGGGTCAACTGTATTTATTGGAAAAAATCCTTATGTAAGTGGACCCCCTGTAGTTCAAACCAATGTGTTCCAGGGTCAGCTGTAGTTATTTGAATGTGAACCTTTTTGAAGAATTATACATAAAACTATTCATAGTTATTCAAAATTATGGTGTTCTATTTTATTTAAATAAATAGAACTAATGAAAAGGAATGTGTATCTTTTTTTTTAAAGGTTAGCATAGCACTGACAAAACAAACATTGTGAGTAAATCTTTCAAAGGGACAGAGCAGGAAGCACAATCTATTTTACTTTGAAAACTCATTTGTCCCTACAAACAGAAAATGAATGTCAATATGCCTATTCAAAACTTCACAATAAAATGAAATAACTTTTTCCCCATAAACATCTTTAGGCCGGAAACTTTTCATATAGGAGAATCCTAATTACGGAATTCAAAATAAGCATTATATGTTCTAATACAAAGGGTTTATTATGCCATTAGTTCTCTTGTACGCCTCCGTAACCTCTATTCATAGGACACAACTTAGTTCATCACAAGAGGCTTTCTATCTTGTATTCATTTGGTTTTAGTTTAGTTTATTAGACAGAGTCAAGGGGGAAATGTGCCCGTAATCAGATCTTCCCCCCAAGATTCACCAGAAGGAGAATATACGCAGGCAACAGTTTTTGAGGCATTAAAAGTAGCAGCCTCAGGATGGATAAACACAGACTACGAACGTTCACACTACATATTGTGAAGCGTTAATTGAAGAATGTTTATTTGGCACAAGAGCCACCCTTTTCTGTACATTCCATAAGATGGCGGCATCGTGTTTACATGGCTATGCCGCCTTGCAGCAATGCATTCTTCAAAACAGATTCGAAACGCTTTTTAAATTGCCTTTCTTCCCAGACTGGATTCTTAAGCTTAATTCAATCTATGTTTGGGAACCCAAGATGCAAACAATGTATGATCCAATAGATTAGATGTTTTTTATGAGGTTGAAAGGTCTCATAGAGAAACTGATTTCACTGCAGAAGATTGTGTTACATGCACGTGTGTGAGTCCACTGCCTGAAAGAAATAAGTATGATCAATTTGATATTTTCTTATGTGTGGAACTCACTTTTTCTTAGTTTGCAAGAAATATAATGCTTGAAGTACTCCTTTCAGCCAACTGAACAAGAAAATTAGCAGCGAGATTAATCTAGGCCAAATATGAAGTCAGGAGACACATATAAATATGTAGGGGATAATTTTTTCTAAGAAAAATATTAGTGAATGATCTTGAAGATATTATAACTTTTCAGTTTAAGGAAGACCATCTGATTTTGATGTATGCTGTTGTGGTGTTAATAGTCAGTGAGAAAATAAAAACACCAAAAATGTTAAGATTTGATTATGTGTTTTCACAATAAACCCCTAGAATCTCAAAAATCAGGGAAACCTGAAAAATATGGGGATCTTACATGAATTTTAATAATTACAAGTAAAGCTTTATTTTTTAGTATACCTTAAACTTATTAAATGAAAGCTGTTGAATGAAAAAGAAAAGTTTCTTTTAATTGACTGCTTTACAATACGGATCCATAATTTTCTATTTCGTTCTTTTTAATGCTCTCCCCCTTCCTTCCCTCTTATTTTCTATTTCTTAAATAGTAAAGTTAGTTTTTATAAAGTAGTTTCTAAGGGAGAGACCAGAGCATGGTGGGTACATTTAAAATTTTTTAAATCTGCATCTTTCCTTAAGTTTTTTGTTGAGAAAAAGAAAAATAATGAACTTTTTTTCTTGACAAATGATATTAGACTATCATCAAGTTATAAACTTATAGGACTCAACATGGGCAAAATGCTCAGAGTCATTTCAAAAACCCTATCAACCTATTCATCTGTATTCTCTATAAGAATTTTAAAATAAAAATGTCACTGATGAAAACAACAACAACAAAAAAGCAATGACTAGTTGGAATCCATACTCAAATTAGGGGCAAATCCTTCTATTGGATAAACATTACTGAGATTTTAAAACTCTATATCTTATAAATTGAGGTCATACAATGTTTAGCCAGAGACACCATAGTCTCACAGTGCAGGATGTAGTTCTCTACTCAGTGTAACTCTTTCCTGATAGTTATATTTAATATAGTTTAATATAGTTTAATTTTCAATTTTGAACATATACAATAACTTTTGAAGTTTAAATTATGGTATTTAGAACACTTAAAATGTGACTATCATTTCACTTCATTCCAAAGTTATGTCTTCTGCTTACATTATTTTTCAAATAATCATCCTGTCTCCCCAACACACGCACACACACACACACACACACACACACACACACACACATGCACGGTATTTGTAGGTAAAAAAATCAAGTAAAAATAGCAAACAAAATTGTGGATATCAGTGGTAAGCAATGTGTTGCCCAGCATGGCACTTTGGGAACATAATAGACTAACAGGTCACATGGTTTCAACACCAAAATGTTATTCTTAATTTTGCTGATATAGTCTCTCCTATTTCTTGGTGCCTGTCAACTAAACAAAATAAGTACATAAGTTCTCAATGGAAAGCTTGTGCACTGACTAATTATATCTTCTGTAGATAATTAGAAAAGGAAAGACATTTAAGAGTTAATTTTTCCTACCTATTAATGATAAAAATCACAAATGCCAGAAGTTTGAAATATATAAATATAAATACATAGACACACACAAACCAAAATTACATGGCTTTAGTATTAGAAAAACACGGTGCTGGTAAAACCCAAGGACATACATTTTCTCCTTGGAAGAATGTCAAAGAAATACAGCTATTTGGGGAGAAGTTCATTTCTAGCTTTTTAACCATTTTTCACCATTTTTCATATGACCATTTTGTATACGAAGTGTGGACTAGAAAGCATGGCCTTAAAAATCTGAGTCAAGTAGCTTTCATAATAAAATTCACTTTTAATAGAAAACATGGCAAGCAATGATTAAAGCAATTTATTTCAGAATATTTTATGAAATATTTACATAAATGATTGGTCTTAAAAGCAAGACCAAAATATTCCCAGGGTTTGTTCTGAGGCAAACACACCCTTCCATCCTCCTACAGCTATAATTTAGAAAAGATAGAGACTATTAAAAGCAGGATTATGACCTCAAGTTAACATATGATCATAATGAAAAGTAAACGTTCAATTATGCTTCCCTTAGAAAATAAAGCTAGAAAATGAAAATTGTCTTCAAAAAAAAAAAAAATTGAAGCATGATGCTTCTGTGATGGAAAAGTAATCAAATGTGTTTTAAGATAGCTGTTAATACATTTTAAAAAATGCATGATTTACAGTGAAATCATACTAAACATAGATAAGTAGTAGACTTCACTATAATTATCTTGCCTTATTTCAGTAGAAATTTTAGTTACAAGTGGCTCATTTTTAGTTTTTAACATGTTGCTAAAGTTTTGTGACTTTACTGAGAAAAACATGGATGATTTTGATAGAAAGTAAAGGTGATGGGAGCAAGTCATCTAAATACATAAGAATTCTAGTATCCCTTGATGAATATCTGTAGGTATCTACATAGCAGTAAAAACCGACATGGCCCAATTAGCCCACTTTGCTTATTTATTACTGCTTCTAGTTGTCAAGGGTGAGATGAGGCTCCTGATGTGCTTGATTTGTATGTAGCAATCGGATGGTCTGTGAACATTGGTAAGAGCGGGGATTTTTGTCTACTGAGGCAATTTGCATTCCTAAACCACAGGTGGCAGAGCCTTAATCTACAACTCAACAACTCCTTCTCCATTCTTATAACAGGAAAGCATGAGCACTCAATTGAGGGTGGTCAATGGGGATTTAACCAAAAAATTATCAAGAGTGCCTAGAAGGAAAAAAGTACCTTGCAAATTCTATGTGAGCTACCATGTTTATCTCTGCATAGCTTTCTCCTTTCTTTACCAGAAACTCTTGGGTACATACCTTTCCCCTTTCACAGTGGGTTTGTGACTGACTTTCTTTCTCCTGATGACAAGGGAGAGGGTTGCCATTGTGGGACAACCTGACAATTCCAGAAAAGCCTCTTGCTTTTTTTTTTTTTTTCATTAATTTTTGCAGAGCGTAGTTTGAAGTGGATATAAGCACTGAGTGAACTTGCCAGCGGGGGAGGTGCTCCTGGAATGCCTTGAATGTGCGTTCTTCAGATGCTTGGAAAGGGTGACTGCCCGCTCATTGGCTTCTATCCATTTTCATTGGTTTGGCTGCTTCAGTAGGAGGCAGGTATTTTATTTTTTATTAAATGTGTGGGTAATATTCTCGTGATGCATTGTCAACAAAATGACTTACATAAAGATATGTCTTTTAAGCATGATATGTCAGGAGTTTGAAATGTGCTCCGCCTACTAGCTATAGCATCTAGGACAAATTGTGGTACTGTTCTTGGTGTTTTCTTTTTAAAAAATGTTTAAATTACTGTTGACATACACCATTACATTAGTTTCGTAGTGATTAGACATTTATATAACTTATGAAGTGATCACCCTGATAAGTTTGGTACCCATTTGACATAAAAGTTATTACAATGAGATTGACTAAATTCCCTGAGCTGCATTTTTCATCCCCATGACTATTTCTATAACTGGCAATTTGCACAGGTATTACTTTTAAACACTCAGTGGGTATCCTAGCTCTTACTCACTGATTACTGAAACTCGCTTTTAAAGCAAAGCTTCATTTTACCCACATTTTGATTTAGGTCTCTTCAATTTTATTTTTGTTTATTTTTAAATCAAATAATAACATTCTCAGTTGAGAAAGCCATCTCATCCCGGTTGAAGCCGTTCAACCATGAGCTCCTGCTTAGCAATGGGAATTACACAGATAAATAAGACAAGGCCCCTTTCCTCACAGAACTTCCTTCAAGAAACTGGAATGTTCATGGCCTGTTCTTTATCAGCCTTTCATTTTGAACAGCTTGGTGATTCATGAGTAATGCCCACAGATGTGCTATTTAGTGATACTTTTCTTATTTTTCATTCAATCAGTAAAATATCTTAATTGCCATTATGAAATGCCACTACTTTCTATAGCTATTTTCTCTGAAGCATAAATTAAAAACTAAAAAAAGTGAAATAAGTTTTTTAATCCAGTCAACTAATTTTGCTTTAAAAAATTTAAAAAAAAAATAGCAGAGGCACTTCTGATCCAAACTCATGCACAAGCTGATTTTTAGAACAGTCTCGTGAGCCCCTGACTTGCCCTAAGCCATCTTGATGCCATACTGCATTCCTACCCTGGTTGTTCCACTTGTCCAGTCCTGTTAATAGGTTTATGGTTATTTTCCCTTCAGAATTATTTCAGGATCCTAAATTATATAAATGACAATTATAATGATTTTCCTAAGCAAGTGTTTTAAAACTATCATCAATTAGTTTTTATATAGACTTTATTTGATATTTTAATTACTGTATAATATGAACAATCATGAAAATCAGTTGAGAAATAGTATTGCAATATTTAAACTTTCATTCACTTGCATAGGCCTTTGCCTGTCTTTTCCTGAATTAGACTGGTGTATACTAACCATTCAAATATAAAAGGGTATTAAGAGAATATTACAATTAAAATAAGAGAGCAAATGAATAGGCACTGTCTTTATTCCTTCTGTGAAAATCCCACCACACAACAGCACATTATTCAGTCAAAGCCCTTATCACATTGCATTATAATTATTGTTTATAGTCTATTCCTCTGACTAGGCAGAGAGCTTCAGGAGATCTTAACCTATTTATGTTTGGGTCCTGAGCTCTGACATAATGTTTGGCATGTAGAGGATGTTCAGCATAAAACTGTTGAATGAAGAATAAGTGAGGAGAGCAAATAGGCTTGGATTCCTCATTCTGTCATTTATGGTGCCTATAGCCTCTGTGAGTCTTAGCTTTCCCATCTGTAGTACAGGTGAAATAGGAGTTGTAAAGAGCCTCAAAGGCCATCCCGTGTTTACAGGGCTTAGTTAACTTTACTCTCCCTTCTGTCAGTCTGAGCTGATCACTTACTATGTGTCAAACACTGGGCTAAGTTAATGAGACACCCAGCTCCTTTTCTCGTGGAGTTCAGAGTCTAGTGGGAGAAAATGCCAGGTACGTGGGCAATCACTGTAACATCTGCTAATCATATTGTGCCAAAGGTTGGGCTAAGGACAGGATACTAAGGAATACATTGGAGAGTCTTTACTGCAGCCTTCAGGAGCCTGGTGGGGTGGGATTCTTGGAGAGTGTGATATCTAAGTCTCATATATGTCAGGTAAAAATTTCAGGCAATGGAGGAGGAGATGAAAAGACCAGAAGGGAGGAGTGAGAACACGATGTGCGTGTGTGGGGGGGGGGGGGGGAGCGGCTTCTTAAATTCCGCAAGTCCTAGCCTTATTCCGAAGATCACGTGACAATGCTTTTGTAATTTTCTTTTGTGGTTCATCTGTTTCAGAAAAATATCTAAGTTATATATTTTTTCTTCCATCATGTAGAAAGCTTCCTCTTTGGAACTACATTTCTAAAATTCTCCAAAATCATATAACCTATTTATCATTTTTGTGATTTAGCAAATGTTCTGTCAAAGAATAGCAGAATCTCGTCTTGGTAATGCCAAAGAAAATTTTTAGTAATGATGCTGAATACATTGCATCCTGCTGAAATCAGTTTTAAAAATCTGAAAGCATCTTACCATGGACTGGTTCTACCTTGTCTCAATTATTGGTATTATGTGGCTTCCTTAAGGTAAAAAAGAATACTAGTCACAGAATATTTATATTGACAGAATTAGCAATTTAATGAATGTTTGCCACATTATATTGCTATTTGTAATTAAGCATCACATATTGGGTGTCATATTAACATTTATATTTTGTTTTACGTAAATAACATAAAAGTGTAAACTATACTTTGTGTTGACAAGTCAAGATATTAAACTATGTACTAGGGTCAGTTGTCATAAAACATTAACTTCTTAGAAGGAATAGTAAAAAGAACATGGGCAAATCTGAAAAATCTAGGTTTGATTCTTGGCATAGACATGAACTAGCAATGTGGCTTCAGGCAGGTCACATCTATTTTATTTAATAATTTTTTTTTAGATCCTCCACATTTACACGTTAAACAACATGGAAACAATGTTCAAAAAAGCTTTCATTGGAGATTAGTTATGAAATGAATAAAGTTTATTTAAGTATAGATGGATACTAGAAGTTATAAAAACTTACACTTACCACCTTCTATCTCAGTGTATAAATTCTAGACTAAGAATCACATTTGCTAAGCACTATTTAAAATATAAATGTAAATTCTATATTTTACTGAATTATTGTTTATATTATAATTATTCTCAGATATCAATGTTTGAAACAGACTGTAACAACATCAGGAGGAAGACAATTTAAAAATAATTCTAATGGATCCAGAAAGCCAGCAAATCAAAGACAAATAAGATAAAAGAATTACAATGTTATTATAAGATGAGATCCTTAGGTATTTTCCTAACAATTTTGATTGTAAAGTGTGTGAAAAGAACAATTTCATGAGTTGAAAGGAAGAAATGAACTATGGAATACTTCCCATAATATTCACACCATAAATCCTAGAGTTGATTTTACTCAGTTTGACCTCTCAAGAATTATATACACTCTTCTCTCTCAAAAAAAATAAAATAAAATACAGTAGAAAAATTTGGTGCCTTCTGGTTTCTGAAGAAACAAATTCCTAATTACTCTGGAGGATGAACATGATTTCAAACCACATATTTACTACAGAAGTCATTATTTTCTATCTCCAACTTTCCTAATGATGAGGAAGAGCCATTTTAATCAAGTCAGCCTTCCTTACACTCCTTAAGTAAAACAGGCGCTCATCTAAAGCTGCAGATAACAATGCAGATTACAACCTGAGCTTTAGGCCACAGTTGGGGCCATTTTCTACTAAAAATAAGTAGCCATCTAAATGCTACCATGTCTTGTTTTGCAAATCTATCCTCACAGAGCAAATCATCATTTTTGGTGCAAAAGTTAGTCATAAAATCCTCCATTAGTGGGTGGTAATGGACCATAATATTACATGTTTGTAAAAAGTGCATTTGAAAAATGAAATGCTGGAAGTACTGGCCATATAAGGAATATTAATATTTATATGAGATAACCTTGTAAAGCCAGATTTCCTTTTTTACTGACAATTGCCTACGCAGAATATTTCCCATTATCTTGAGGAGAAAGAGCTTTGCAATTCCATCACTCATCTATATTAAGCTATATCAATACTCTGCTTTGTTGTGTCCTAGCTGCTTTAATAGAAAAATGGGAGTGATTAATAATTGTTACTTTTACAATCGTTGCGATAAAATAACTCAGAAAGCAGCTTTGGAATGTTAAATATATTACAGGCAAACAATGTTAACCTATGTCTAAATAACCTGAATGCTTACAGCAAATTTCCACCTGTCATAATTAACACATAACCGCAAAGGGGTGAACTAAAAGCACGTATCAAGAGATAATCTGGTTCTTGTAATCATACTTTCAACAGAAAATTTATATACTTCTTCAAAGTAATGCAAACAATGCTAAAGGAGGTACATTCAGTTTCCATTATGGTCAAAACTGAAAAATGCTTCTTCTGAAAATAGAATGAACTACAATCACTTAATTATAGACAAAATAAATAGATAAATAAATGAATTTTGAGCCCCTCTATTTCTTGTTTTAAGAGAAATTTGTTTTAATTTACATGAATAAAAAAAGTATGATCATATTTTCAATGATCGCCTCAGATTGGATGAAACTTTTAAATTTTCACAAAGTTTTGAACAATAATAGTGATGATTATGAGTTAATATTAAGCATCCACTGTGAGCCAAGCACTTCTTTGCTTCATTTGTTATCTCTTTCGCCCTTTTCCGCAGCCTTTGAACTTGACACTGCCTTACAGATGCAGCATCTGAGACACAGAGAAGATAAAGGACTTGTTTAAGGCCATGCATCTAACAAGTGATTCCAGCTCCCACAAACTGATAATGGAGTATGCTCTATCTCTGTTTGTTGATGTTTCTCTCCCTGATCAGGGAAATGAAAGACTCATTGAAGGTTATTGCTCAGTTCAAGTGCTAATTACTAAATTCAGAGTGTGCATCCTTAAACTACAGTCTGAACTGGCCAGCTGTTTATTTTCAGGAACTGAAGGGGCCTTTAGCATGGATACTCAATGGGTCTCTAGCCCTTGGCTATTCTTGGAATTTTGCTAGAAATTACATGGAAGAATATTAGGTTTTTCTCACTGGTGGAGAAAAAATGTACAAGAGTCTATAATGTAGAATAGTTCTGCCACTAGTGTAAGGCAGCCTCAGATGAAGAATGAGAGACAAAATTGTGCAGTGTTAAGAACACGGGGATGGGGAAAAGGAAATCTGAATTCAAACCAAACCTTAGTTTCTTCATCTATAAGACATGGATCATAAAAACTTCGCTGCTTCTCCTTGGGTTAATATAGAGCAAAATGTAACAAACATGGAAGTTGTCTGCAGACAGCCAAGATCATGACAAAATAGGTATTATTATAAAGTCACAGTGGAAACAATCAATTGTTAGATAAAAGAAAGGACCGTTTGATGCCAGAGGTGGTATATCCACATGTCCAGATCAACTTTACCAGAAAAAAATAATACTGCAGTAGTTTCAGAAGCCTCTGGGCCTGCCTTTGAATATGCACCGTTACAGCTGTAAAGTGAGTTAAGTGATTAAATTATTGAAGCAGGAGTGCTCCTGGATCTTCCAGAGATCAGATTTATATGAGCCATGCTAGAATGATCAAAAGCTTTCAAGAGAGATTTTCAGTTAAGTGAATCCGGAGAATAAGATGGAGTTTGAAGGGAAAGAAATATGGTATAGCACTAACTTAGAATTCAGAAGTTTGACCAGAAGTGGTATCATTACATTCACTTATTCCAGAAATATCCATCACTGAAGTTCCATCCTGTGCCAGTCATTATGAATATGAAGCCGACCATATATATATAAATTCCATATATATATACATATATATATGGAAATTCACAACTAAGGAAACAGATATTATACAATAGCAATAAGTATGTTTTTAATGACCTTGAACATCAGTTTTCCTAGTTATTAAATAAGGATATCAGACTAAATGATTGCAAAAGTCCCCTTCACTCATTGCCTGTATAGCTGATTCTTTTTAATGACCACCTAAAGAATTGAAAAGGATACAATATCAGCTAAGAAAAAAGTGGGATTGCCAGAACATGCAACTTAAACATTATTAAATACATTTTGATGGAACATTGAAGAGAAGCACATCTTCAAGAATGAATGCATCCTTGACTGGTGTGGCTCAGCTGGTTAGGAATCACCTGGCAAAATGAAAGGTCACCAGTTCAATTCCTACTCAGGGCACATGCCTCTGTTGTGGTCTGTTCCCCATCTGAGGTGCATACAAGAGGCTACCAAATCAATATTTCTCTTTCACATCGATGTTTCTCTCCCTCTTCTTCTCCCTTCCTACCCCTCTAAGAAAATAAATAAATAAAATATTTAAAAAAAAAAGTGACTGCAAAATATTGCCAAAAAATAACTGAAAACTTTAGACAAAAGGAACAGATTAATCTCAGAGTTTGTGTTCATGTTTCCTGTCACAAGAGCTTCCACTATTGCCTTCCATGTACCAAGCAATTTACAGCAGTCCCTCTCTATATCGCGGTTTACTTATCATGGCCTTACTCTATTGCAGGATTTTAAAAAATACTATATTTAATTATTTATCACGGATTTTTTTGCTATATCGCTTGATTTTGTGGTACTGTATACATATGTTGTTAAAGTTACGTAGGTTTAAGAGTGTAGAATATGTTTAAGAACATAAGTCGTCGTCGTCGGCAGCCGTCCGTCTCGAGAGACGATGGTGTAGCTTCTTAAGAGTCTATCTGCACCGCCGAGAATGGCTGTGCAGTCCGACTCAGGAGTGACACGGTATCTGTCTCCTCCCGTGTTGAAAGAACATAAGTAGTGTTTATAAAAATGTGGAAAAGGTTAATAAGGGAGTGGGGAAGGTTAATAAGGGACTGGGAATGGTTTATAAGAGTGTGGGAAGGGTTTATAAAGCCTTTGTATATATATATATAAATACTAAAATAAATGTAAGGTTCCTATTTCATGAATTTTCATCTATCTCTGGGTGGAGTGAGGTGGGTCTAGAACGTAATACCCATGATAAATGAGGGAATACTGTATAACATAATTTGAATTATGCTATCTCATTTATTCCCACAGAAGCTCTATGCTGTATTATTACCTTAGTTTTAGATAAAACAAGCGAGGCTTATAGAGACAGCTACTAGATGATAGCCATTAGTGTTCTGGCTGCCTCATTCCAAAGCCTGTGCTCATACATCTTACTGCTTTCCATTACACAACACTTTCATGAGCTACTTTGGGGCACTGAGCCCCAGTGGGAATGGATTTAGTGGTATATGGATGTGAACTGGAAAGGGATGGGTCCAGGAAATGGAGGGAGTACCTGACCTAAGTTTATGGTGGTACACTAGAAACGTTGTAAAGTTCCTTAATGTCTTGCAACTAGTTTAAATTTTATTGTGCATACAAGATAATACAACTTTTGCAAATATGCCTTACTCTTTGAGTGGAGACTTAGAAAGAGGGTAAGAAGCTTCGGGAGGTAAAAGAATGCCTGAGGTTTAAATGAGTGTCAATGAGAAATACTTGGATACTGAGTAAAAAATCTAACTTAGGAATATGGGACATTTAAAAAATCCAATTACTTTAAGATAATCGGGGTTTAAAATACTCAAAGAAGCCATATATTATCTATATTACTTTCAAATGTGTAATTAAACAGCTAAAATAGAAAAATGTATATAAGCACAGAACACTTTTATCTGACAAAGAGCTTTGTTTGGGAACACAAAAAGTTAAATAAGATTGTCAGAGTCAAAAAGCAAGGTAGGCAGAGATCAAGGAATGAATTATTTCTTACACCCCGCCAAAGTCAGGTGTTCTAATAAATTCTAATAAATTGTCTGTGGGTGAAAATGGGGGGAAGGGAACATTTTTTGAAAGCCCACTATAAGCAGTTCAGCTAGATATTTTAAATTGTCATTTAATTCTCAAAAAACAAATAAAAACAAAACACCATTCTATGGCCATAAGATGCCATATTACAGAGGGCAATCTTAACTATGAAAGATTGATTTAATGAAGGGATCGAGGTTCTAGCCTTGACTTGTAAGTGACTATGTGGCTTTGAAAATAAATCCTTGTTTACATGTCACTGGTTCTATTTTGCTCATTGGTTTGTTTTGTTAATTACTTTCCTGTATTAGATGAGATCGTATGGTATTTGTCTTTTGCCGCCTGGCTTATTTCACTAAGCATAATACTCTCCAGTTCCATCCATGCTGTCAGAAAAGGTAGGAGTTCCCCAGGGGGGATGGGTGGGAGGAAAGGGGGGAAAATGGGGAAGGGTCTAGTCAAGGAACTAGTATGAATGACCCATGGACATGGACAAGAGGGTGGGGATTGACTGCAGGAGAGGAGCAGAGTGGGTGAGGTAGGAAAGAGCAATGAGGGAAAAAATGGGACAACTGAAATAGAAAAACCATTTTAAAAAAGAGAAAGGAATCCTGATCTTCATGTGCTTACGACCTTCTGTATAAAATAAATGGAATGGGGCCAAGTTGCTAGTACAAATTTCCTCATAAAATGAAAAGATTCATTGTGTGTGAACATGCGGACAAGCATGTATGTGCCTGTGTGACTTGATGGGTGACACTTTGAAAATCTCCAGGTCTGTTATTCTCTGTCCAAGGCTGCAAGGATAGAAAGCACTTGGGGCTGATGAGTGTGGGGAGAAGACCCAGCTGGGAAACTTGGCTCTGGGGTGGAGGGTCTGGGCAAAACTGGAAAAGGTGGGAGCCACTGAGCAGTTGGGATGGTCAGACAGGAAATCTGTGAGAAGGGGAGAAATTGCAACATGTGCCAGACAATGAGAGAGTATACCAATTTCTAGGTGCCATGCAAAAAAACCTCAAAAACATTCATTTGCAAAGATGCATGCACCTTATGTTCATGGCAGCATTATTCACAGTAGCCGAGACATGGAGACAACCAAAGTGTCCTTTGATAAGAGGACTGGATAAAGAAGATGTGGTAAAGATACACCATGGAATACTACTCAGCCATAAGAAAAGAGGCAATACTGCCATGTGTGACAACTTGGCTGGACCTTGAGAATATTATGCTAATCCAAGATAATTCAGTCAAAGGAATCTAAGAACCATAAGATTTCACTCACATGTGAGATATAAAACTGAAACTCATTGACACAGACAGCAGTATGGTGGTTACCAGAGGGAAGAGGGTGAGGGTAGTAAAGGGAAAAGGAGTGTTTGGGGTGGGGATACAATGCAACATACAGATCTTGTCTCATAGAAATGTACTCTTGAAACCTGTATGATCTTATTCACCAATGTCACCCAATGGATTTAATTAAAAAATAAGAAAAAGAAAAAATATTCAGCCAGGTCTAAGGTAAAAACATACACAGCACAGGTTATATGTGTAAAAACTATGTTGTGATGAAAACATGCTTCAAAAGCTAACAAAGAAGCTAAAAGAACTGATAGTAACAGATCATGTGAAAATCAAGCAATGCTTTATTTATATTAACCCCGAAGTGAATGCTTTAATCAGAATGCTTATTTGTTGGAAAAATTTCCCTCCAGAACTATCAAAAAATCTGTCATAACTAATGCACAGAAAGCTTAAAATATCACAGAATGCACCAGGTAATGTGGCTTTAATATTACAACAAATTTTTAATTCCCTGAACTATTATGCTGATGTTATCAGCTGGCTTCCATTTGTCGGATGTCATTTGTTAAACTACTTTCTTTAATACTGTTATGTAATATGATGTAATACTTTTACCTAATCCTAATATTTAGAAAGTTTATTTCTAATTTTCTATTAATTTTAATATAAGATATTATATTAATTTTGTATGCTTTTCCCAGATACTTCATGGATAAATGTTATTCTATTTCTTTTACTAGCTTCTACTCCTTTATTTAATGCAAGTGGAGCATATATGGAAAAATGAGATAAGACACTTTATTATGGAAAATGCTATCTAAAAAGAATTGCCAAATAAAAATATAGATCGTGAAGACATATTTGAACTTCAGATAAACAAAAATAACATGAAATATCAGACATGGTGATAGCCAAAAAAATTATCCATTGTCTTTTCATAATGTAAATTTAACTGGGCATTCATAATTTTATTTGCTAAATCTGGCAGCCCTCTACCTAAAGCCCATGCTTTATAATGAAATTATCTAAGCCAAGGAAGATGGTCTATGTTCCCTGCACCTAACAACCATAGAGCAAATTTGAAAAGACCTACTCTGAAGGCCACAGCACTTTGATAGTCACAAGTCAAATAATAAGCAGTTGAAAATGGCCAGGGCAAGGTCACTATCCCAACTCCTGAAATTTCTGACACCACCTTAAAGGTAATACATAATAGGTGCTTAAAGCCAAGTAGGTAAAGATGTTATTTCCCTGAGCATATTTAAGCCTACATCCAGACCCTAGGAAGGAGGTGTGACCTGACAGGACAAAGCAGTGATTAACGGGCATCAAGCCCTAGGTGCATTATACCATTGAACCTCAGATGTCTACGTTGCTTACTCTCTGGAACTGATCCTGCTTTGGGAAACCACCCAACACCCTGACATAGTACTACATCCCGCCTGAGGAAAGAGAGAAAAAGAACCATGCTGAAAACCTCACAAACTTTTGAACCCAGTTCAGAATCCTCCTGTCTATACTGTAAAATGAAAATAGCTTACAATAAAATTACTGAAAATGCTTTCACTGCATGATAAAGTGAATTTAGTTTCTATAGACAAAAGAAAAAATTAACTCTGTTATGAAACATAGAGATGCACACAATTTTCTGTGAGACATGTTTAATGTAAGTCAATCTTACCACACCGGCACAGTGTGCATGTCCTTGCTCATAATGAAAAGATCAGCTTTAGAAAAGGCCCTGGTTAAGAAGAAATTAGAGGACTGACCTAGCTTCCTATGGCATCCCATGACCAAGAAGGCCAACAATTAATATGTTGATTATACTGAAGCAAATATGACTGTAGTTACATATGAACTACAGTCTACATTTCTGTAGCTGTTCTGATTAATTCACTTAATTAATTCAATAATTCATTTGTTTATCTAATATATATGTATATGTGTATATATATGTGTACATATATATGTATATATTTTACTTTTGGCCCTTGGCTAGGTTAAAAAAGGAACTGGTATGTAGTAATGGAAAGTGAAATGCAAACTGTTAAGCAATAGAAATAGCAGGATCTACAAACAGAAAAGACAGAAGGGAAGAGGGGAAGAGACACACGGGCAGAGAAAGATACTTAGAGAGAGAGAGACAAGGCGAGGTACTGAGAGATTGATAGAGATATTTTCTCTCTGGTATGATATTTTCTCCCTGGTAATTAAAAAATCCTTTGTAACTTCTCCTCCCCTGGAAGTCTGTTTATAAAATTTCTTGTGGATAAGTTTAAAACGGTTAATTTTCTATTTGTGGGAATGCTGATGTTTTGTTTTATTCTTTTTAATTATATATTTTTATTTTCTCAAGAGTCCAGAGAAATGCAACAAGAAATGATTGTTACCCCTTTTTACAGATGGGAAAACTAAGGCACTCAAGCAATTGATCACTAAGTGCATATAAACATTGATGATTAATTGCTTAAGTTTTCAAAATAAGAATGATACCAAAAGGAAAAGAGTTAACTTTAGACATATAAAGAAGGATTATCATTTTGGGAGAAAAAGGTGAGACGTTTTATTTACCATGATCTGACAATGAGAATAATATCTCAAATGTGGTTTACTCAAAATAGCAAATCCATGGAGTGAAAATAGCCTCTTCAACAAATGGTGCTGGGAAAATAACAGGGACATGCAAAAAAATGAAACTAGACCACCAATTTACACCATGCAGCAGAATAAACTCAAGATGGATAAGAGACTTAATAGTAAACAATGACATCATGAGAGTCCTAGAGGAAATCATAGGCAGGAAATTTTCATATGTCCACACAGAAATATTTTCACTGACATATCTCCTATGGCAAGGGGAATAAAGGAAATAATAAACAAATGGGACTACATCAAACTAAAAAGTTTCTGCTCAGCTAAAGAAAACATCAGCAACATGAAAAGGGAACCAACCATATGGGAAAACATATTTGCCAGTGATACCTCAGACAAGGGATTGATCTCCAAAGTATATAAAGAACTTATATGTCTTAACACCAAGAAGACAGACAACCCAATTAAAAAATGGGCAAAGGACCTGAACAAACACTTCTCCAAAGAGGACATACAGAGGGTCCACAGGCATATGAAAAAATGCTCAACATCACTAGCCATCAGAGAGATGCAAATAAAAACCACAATGAGATACCACCTCACACCAGTCAGAATGGCCATCATCAACAAATCAACAAACAACAAGTGCTGGCGAGGATGTGGAGAAACGGGAACCCTACTGCACTGTTGGTGGGAATGCAGACTGGTACAGCCACTGTGGAAAACAGTGTGGAACTACCTAAAAAAACTAAAAGTAAAACTGCCTTTACATCCAGCAATTTCATTGCTAGGATTATACCCAAAGAATCTTGAAACATCAATTCAACAAAACCTATGCACCCCTATGTTCATAGCAGCACTATCTATAATAGCCAAGAGCTGGAAACAGCCTAAATGCCCATCAGTGAATGAGTGGATTAAAAAACTGTGGTTCATATACGCAATGGAATACTATGCAGCAGAAAGAAAGAAGGAACTCCTACCTTTTGCAACAGCATGGATGGTATTTGAGAGTATTATGCTTAGTGAAATAACCAGGTGGTGAAAGACAAATACCATACGATATCACCTAATACAAGAAACTAACGAACAAAACAAACAAATGAGCAAAACAGAAACAGAGGCATGGACATGGAGAACTAAATGAGAATTGACTGGAGAAGAGGGGGGAGGTGGGTAGGGCAGGGGAGAGCAGTGGGAAAAAAAAACTGGGACAACTATAATGGAAAAATGAACAAACAAACAAAAACAAAATAGCAAATGTAGGTAGTAAGGCCCTGATGTTCAGGAATCAAGAGGGAGCTCTTAAAGAACACAGCCTCCTTCCAGGGTTTCCTGTGGCTAGCTCCGCCTGTGTAGCGTCCACAGCACTAGACCTGTGGGGCACTTAGTAAGTAAACCATACACTGCACCATTTACTATATGTACAGTAACGACGGTCATAATAATTACACCTTTTTCAATCCTAATTCCCTGCTAGGCACCATGCTTGCTAAATGCAGTATAAATATAATCTTTTAATCCTCACAAAAATCTTGTAATACTGGTGTCATCATTGTTACTTAACAGATGAAAATCACACAGCACTGATGAAAAGATCAGCTTTTGTAGTAGTAGTTGACCCATTTTTGTTATAAATTCAGGTGTGCCTGAGTTCAGGGCCGACACACAATCTCTGTATTACTGGGGAATGGGGACGGGCCAATATTTAGATGCTAAGTTTAATGTACAATGAAAGACCAAGCTATTCTGGAGCAGGGAAGCCTCTGAAATCATAACACAAAATGATGCCTACTGCAATGTGTGTCCAGGTAGACATAAAATCTAAATAACAGCAAGGACTTTTTCTAACTCCTCTGACCCCCCACCACACAGTACCCTCTCTCTTCATGTCCTCAAGCAATAAAGTTAAGAACCATTATTCTAAGAGGTCTTAACACCCAGAGCAAGGCAGTGAATAATAAGCAGTGTGAAGCTAATGTATTAGAGGAGGAGGAAAAAATAAAGTCTGCTTTGAGTCCCTAGATTACGCAAGGAACAATGTTAGATACTTCTGAAATATCCATCAGTTAATCTCAAGTAGTTTGCTTACTGTACTCTCATATTTTGAAACACTTAGACTTTAAAAACAGAAGTGACCATTATATAATAGAGAGATGTAGCTCAATATTTATCATTAAATAAACATTTTACCACACTGAGCTGATAAATTCCCAGTTCAAAATAAACATATTTGCTCTTGTCAGATAGGCCTGGCAATGATATGCTATGCTGTTTTGAAAAATCAGAGACATTAAAGAGCTCACTGAATTTTCGTTGCATGGATCTCTAAATTGAAAGAAACACTGGTCTAGGAAGTTTTCACTGGTGCAGCTGGACTTTTATTCTAAATAAAGTAGAGTGAGTCTTACTTTCAAACTTTTACTGTATGTACCAACTGCTTTCAAGTGGCTGAGCCTGTCACTGGAGGTATAATAACAAAGTAGTTGAAATGAGCTCCTTTTGGTATAAGACACATTTGTTTCGACCCTAGGATTTACCATTTATGTGGTTGTAGAAAATTACATAAACCCCTGACTGGTGTTCTCACATTTAAAAGAGGACAAATACTATCACAGTTGAAGCCACCCTACCCGATATGGTTGGGATCAACAGTTGATGAATTAAACAAAAATCTTGGTAAGGTAAACATAAAAATATGTTAAAACATAAATATCTTTAATTTTTCTAAAAACATATAAGAGTACAGTTGGGGGAGGGGAGGTTAAGAGGATTAAATGGCAATGAAAAAAATACAATAAATTAAGTTTTAAAAAAAGAGTACAATTTTCTAATTTTTCTAATTTTTTCATATGAGAAAAATGTTTCCATTGAGCATGTAACTAGTGTCAGCCTTTTTATGTTACATAAATCATATCCATAATGTACCACTTTAATAGACCTAGTCATTTACAAGCAAGACCACATAATGGCACAGATACAGAAAACTGAGAGATATTTCAATCTATATTTTCATGACTTTTCCAATAATTAACAATTGAATGTTCAAAGTTAATATGACAGTTATTTTATTCCATTTTATTGAATCCTCCCAAGGAATTAAGGTATTCTTTCTTTTCTCAACTATGTTCCAGATTTTTAGCTAATTGATTAAATTTTAGATATAATTAATTAAAGTATATACGCATTATATGTTGTACAACATTTAATTAAAATTTTACATATTTAATTACATAAATAAACTATATGTTTAATTTGAAATATTTATGTGGATCAATGCATAGATTGATGAACAAGATTTACAATATTTGTAAGAGAAGGCTTTCAGTGCTATCAAGTGTACTACTTAATAACTTCTGGTACCTTAAAAACTATTAAACAATAACCCAGATGCAGTTATACTTAAGTTTTTTGAGAATCATGAATTCCTAAGATAATCTGACAAGAGCTGGGACATTTTCCTCAGAAAAATAAACACATCCACATGCATTTAAAGTACTATAAGTGTTTTCAAAGGGCCCAGAGACTCAACATATTCATCTTACAGCTCTGATGGATCTATGCTCTTAATTAAGAACATGTTTTTTTTCCAAAATGAGAAGTAATGTCGTTACTTTCTAATTAGGTTTGTGTTGACTCAATGCTTCAGAAAAAGTTGCAAACTTCTGTAGTTCCTAATGTTTTGGCTTCCTTCTTTTGAATAAAGTTCTAAAATACCATTAAACTAAATCTACCCTCAAATATAACCAAAATAAACATATAAAACAAAACCATCAGAATTCCAAACCAATTTGAGTTTCTTAAGCCATTTTTCCCCTAAGTCTTAATTCAACTACAGAAGAAGTACTCTTAATCATTCACCACCTTACAGATTATCTGACATTTGCAACATAGGCCCCAGCATGCCAACTGCAAAAGAGCTAGTTTCCAGTACTACACTCTCCAGTATACTAGATACTAAACACATATAACCACATAAATTTTAATTAATTAAAATTAACTAAATTTAAAATTCAGTTCCTCAGTCACACTAGCCACATTTCAAATGCTCAATAACCACATGTGGCTAGTGGCTACTGTTTAGGACAGTGCAGAGCATATTTTATCACCTTAGAAAGTTCTAGAACACCCAAGTATTTCTGTTCCCAAACAGTGGTTTGTATGCTTTCTGGTAGGCAGTCACTTAATATCTGTTCCCAAACTGTTTTACACCAGCTGGGTAAATATAATGTAATTGAATATTATATAAACCAAGTTAAATGAGTAAAAAAGAATAAGAGATGTTCTATACGTGGAAAATTTTGAAATTCAGTCTTTTAAAAAAATACTATCAAGTTAGATGTAGGTAAGACAACTTCAAAGATTAGAAAGTATTATAGAAAATATAGGGTTCTGCTTTCCGACTTCTTTGTATTGGATTTGTACATAAAGACACTTACGAAGCAACCCAAATTCTAATTCATAGATGATGCATGATAGAACTTACAGAAATAAAAATAACTAAGATCTGTGAACAGCAACCCGAACTCAAAGATATTTTGATAATAGACTCATAAGTGAAGAGCAGATGACAGCTAGTTGGGGGGGGTTGTTATCAGGTGACGGGACTGAGTAGAAAAGAAAAAGGACTCATGGTCATGGACAACAGGGTGGTGGTTGCTCGGGAGCGGGGGGGGGGACAAGGGGCTAAATGGTAACAGGAAAAAATATATAATAGAAATTAAATTAAAAAATAAACACAATTACAAGTTTAAAAAATCCCTTAAAGTTAGCTTTCTGGTATTTTATTTGAAAATTATTGCATAAATTACATTGTAAAAAATATTTCTTGGCTTTGATTAAAAAACACTGGCAAATAAATATATAATCAAGTTTTAAAATTTAAACAAGATATGTGTTGTATGTATATGTTAACTTTTAAGATCTGTTTCTTCAAAAATCTTTGTGCATTAACTGATCAACTACTGAGTCCAATTATATTAAATAGGAATATCTGTACTACACTTAGTAAAATTGCAAACTCATCTTTTTTATTACTGTAAATTCAGTGTTTTCATAATTGGTTGTGTCATTTTTACTTACCCAACTTAAGTTCATTATATTAAATTATATTGAAAAATTGACGGGTAAGAACCTGATCTAATTCTAGATTTATGCATAGCTGGTCCTCTAATTATAGCACAGTAAAATATAATTAACAACAATACCAGTTACTTGACTCTCCTAAAGTCTATGAAGTTGCCTGAGTGTAAGATTTTATACTGAAATGAGAACACTTGAACTTTGTGTTGAATTTAACCTTTAGATTTTTCTCACTTGAAAATGCTATCATCCAACTATAGCATTAATTACTTGAGAAATAAGAAGTATAAAATTTTGTTGTTTTGTTTTGTGCATTGAGATTTAGATGGAAAACTAAAACTACATACTACTGCTAGGACTACTACAATTACTTGGCGGTGCAGATAGACTCTGAAGAAGCTACACCATCGTCTCTCGAGACGGACGGCTGCCGACGACGACGACTACAATTACTACTACTACATTTGTTTCATTAAAATAGCATCAAAATTTTATTGCAATTGGTAGGTGTTGCTTGACCAATGAATGTTTTTCATTAGTCAGTTAAATTAAAAAAAATTACACTGTTATGGATCATAATGACTATTTAAAATAATAGCAACATGTATATTTGAAATAATATATACAAGTGTATAAGAATTTATCCCTTTTAAACACTTTAGAATTACTTGGAAATATCATAGACAGTCCAAATTATCTAGTTCAACTGTAAAAATGTTGTTAGTTTCATCAAAAGAACAGGTCTACTGAAGCTTTTATTTACTATGAGATGCCTTCATTTCAAACTGGAAAACTGGCTGTCTTCATGTGTCAAATTTAGATTCACCGAAGCAATCATTTTGGGATATCTTGAAAGTAAGTGAGTATGCCATCCTTGGTCTCTTGCAGTCCCCATTACTTCCTTTTGTCCTGAAGTCTATATTATTTCATTGTGTAGACTCTGAAGTTTTTTAAGTTCATGATCCCTATTATATAATTATATCTTGCATATATTGTGGGGGACATAGGCAATTGAGTTCTTAAGTTTAGTAAGTTATGGTTAGCAGTTCATGTTATCTTTTGTTTTCTCAAGCAACGCAATGCTAACAGGTTAACTATCTTATTCCCTTTTTTACTGATCATACACCATCAACTGCTAGGCCATACTCCTCTCCCATAGAAAAGTTCTGGAACAAGAGGATATTATATCACAGTGGAACTAGAGGGCAGAGAAGTTTATCTCTATGCCTAGAAGAGGAAGACTGTACTTAGAAGAACTATGGGGATACAGAATTCATTTTAAATACTATTAATTATCTAGCTACCATATTCAATACTGATAATAAATTACTCTATGTGTAGTTTGTTTGATATAAAACCTTATCTCATTTCAATCAATTAATTAAAATTTATTTAATGACGCTACTCAAGAATCTATTGATACCAGTAAAAAAACTACTTGGAAATCTATTGCTAGGAAACATAAAATATTTTATCTTGGGTAGATTATTCATCTGGATAGAAATCTGGGCTTTGTACATACTAGTGGATTGACTCTGTCAAGGTCATGAAATACTCAGTTTGGTCATCTGGAAAATGGACCCTGATGTCTTAGGTTCTTACAATTTATAAATCTAAATTTTATTTTTAATTTTAATCAAGTACTATTTAAATGCATAATTAGTAAATGCACACATGAATTACACAGTCTACAATCAAACTTTACTACATATTATCTAAATATATAGAATGTAATGGGAAACACAAGACTCAATATGACTGGAGTCAAGTAAGATCTCCAAGAGATCAAGGTGAAAAGAAATAGAATCAAGAGTTCAGGGCAGTCAGATGTTGGGAAGAAGTAAGGGTGGTTTATTTCACTGACACATTTCACACAGGATAGTGTGAGGTTAAAAATAAAGGCATGCACAAAACAATGCCAACCTAAAAACCCAGAGCCACCATCTAACAGATTTCTCAAAATTTAAAGGTGATATTTCTAATTTCTCTTAACCTCTCAATTTTTAAAGTCTGAAGAAGTCCACTTAAATGTAGAATTGCTCCATGTATCACATAATTTTTTTTTCATTTAAAATTTTTTGTTCATTCAGCAAAGAGTTCTTGAATTCATCCTATAAGCTAAGCGCTGTGGTAAGAGTTGTGAGTTCTGAAAAAGACAGATATTTCTGTATACAAGGAGTTTATATTTATTATAAATAATAATAGAGATTAGTTAGTTTTATAAATTACATTAAAATATATCACATACTTAATCAAGTATAGACATAGACAGTCTTCAAAAATTCCTCATCCCATAGTGATATATTCTGAAGAGTCTAGAAATATCTTGATTAACACAAGACCTTACTGATGAAGCATGGTTTATTTTAAGTTGCATATAGGGTCTCACCATTGCCAATAAATGACTTAAAGTTTAACTCAATCCAACAGTTTTAAAAAAACTATGTACACTGCAGGAAGTATAAAGGTGAATCACATTCACTTTGGGCATATGTACTTATCATTCACAGAAGTTAGGAAAACTCAGTGGGAATAAAAGATGTAAGGTCTATAAGGATTCAAAACTGAGAAAGTCCCTCTTAGAAAAGAGTTAAAGGCATTTTGGATAGAGAGGTGATATACAAGAATCTTGAAGAACATATTATCAAGTAGTGCATTTGCTTGGAAGGAGTAGTGAATGGCAGGTATTAGTAAGCAAGTAAGAAATAACGCTGTTTTTAAATGTCGGAACCTTCACCTAATAATCTTTCACAGGTGTTCTCTAGGGATTTTTTTAGGGGGCTGGTATGGGTGTAGTCAAGATTGGTGACCTCAAGAGTTATTCCTAAGTTCTATTGAAGAGAAACTAGGTGTGGGTGTGAAATAATGCTCAGGGTATGAGAATTCTGTATCACATCATTTGAGGAATCTTGGGGGATCACCTGTGCTCATGAGTCTGCCTTTGATAATAGGGAATAACAGAAACAAAATGACTATTTACAGAGAGTGACTCATCTATTCTAATAACAGTTCATGTACTGCTGGATTGGTTTCAAGGAGACTCAGTCCAATTGTTAAGTAATTTATGTGATTTACTTATAGTTACTTTGGCCAATTTAGTTCATACTATTATGAACTAAATTAGGCTTTTCTGGTAAGGCATTATCGATTGCTTTGCAATTGGTCTTCTTTGCCTATCACTCTTCCTTCTCTTCATTTCTTCCTCTGCCCTCTTCCTTCCTTCCCACTCCAACTACTTTCCACTTTATTCCACAAAGCATTTAAGGTAAATCAGCCACTACAAACATAAAGATTATATATAGATACACACACTGATTAAGTAGAGTATGATTTACTGATAGTTATTGCTTCTTAAATGTGGAAACCCTGGTATGCAGTTGAGTATAATCACTGAAAATTCTTAAAGGAATTATTGAATCTGCACAATGGCTCCCTTCACTGAATGTTAACTATCTAAATGCACAACATTTCCCCATGGTTTCTTAGACATAATTAAACTATTTGTAGATCCTGACATCAACAATGATCCTGAATCTTAGTTTTATAAAAATAATCCTTTCAATTTGTACATTTGTCATTTAAAAATTTTTCATAAACATATAGTACTTTAAACAACACCAATAGCTGGAAGAGTGAAATTTATTATTAATCACTAGTGAAAGCATAATTCTCCCAAGGTAGTATTCTCACCCTATTTTCTTCATTGATGTTAATTACATCCTCTGCCTTTCAGGATTATGAATTCTGCATAACTAACACAACGAGTCAGAGCTACAGTTTTGTTACTTTTTTGTTACTTTTCAGCCATTCTTCTATAATACCAGTTCACTTTAAATAGAGTAGATATGAGAACACAATGTTAAGCATTTATCATAGTATTATTATGAGATTATCTTTATACTACACATCATAGTTGACTTCTGTAATATATACTTTATTGCACTGCATGGGCCATCAACATGAACATGACTTGGTCTCCAAATCAATACACTGAATATTGGGATACATACAAATACATACATTTACACACAAGAACGTTGTCCTAGCTTTCAAGGGCTAAACTCTTCACAAAGATTTAATTGTATACCACTCAGCTGTTTATATCTTCCACCTTTGTGTTGAACTGCTATCATTAGACATCATTGCTTCTCTTTGCTACGAATCACTGTCTTGTCTTTTTCATCTCTCCATTCTCTGTCTCTCTTTCTTATTCTCTTGTCTGTCTTCTGCCTCTTGTCCATGGTCTCTTGATTAGTCCTTAAAAAGACTCTTCTTTCATAGAAACCACTAGTCTTTGACTTCCGCATACCAGTCAAATAATTTTGCTTTAAATCATTGGCATTTGGCTTTCTAAGGCTCATGTGTTCTTCCTGTTGGTGACTCAAAAGTTCCTTCTTCACTACCTTTGTTGGTAAATTCCAGATTTTGAATATTCTGAATGTCAGAATGTTATCTAGAAAGCTCATCAACACATAGCCAGGGTCTTATGGTTTTTAACATACTAGTGTATATTAATATCTACAAATTTTTATGTATTTAATGTTTCATGCTTGGAGTTTAAATTAGTTATAATATTGACAACAATTTCTGTGACTGAAAGATGATCTACATAAACTAGCCTCTTCATATAAATTATACAATTTACTGCCACTGAAGTTGACAGCAAGCTAATGGATTCCAAAGAGACCCATTTGCTTTGTACAGACATAATAATGTAGGTGTCTTTCCTTCAAAAAAAAATGTGGTCCAAATCTCAAATTATACTTTATATATTTGTTATTTTCTTCACATGGTTCTGGTTTAGAACCATATAGCTATATAAAAATAAAGGGTAGAAGATAAGGGAAGTATACACAATACAAAGAGCTAATTTTAAAATTGATACTAAAATAAAAAAAACATTCATCTGAAAATTAAGGAATTTAAAATTCAAAAGAAATATGCACAATCTAAATTTAGTTTTATGAACTGTAAAGAACTTAATAATAAAAATGAACTCATTCTATTCTTTTTATTTTAGATAAAAAGCACTCCTAAATCTAAAATTTTATGTCTAGCATGAATGAACACACTGAACCCAGTCAAGAAATAAGTCAAGTATGTTACTAAATCAGAACAATATGGGAATTAAATTTGGAGAAATTTTAGAACAAATAAACACAACAGATTTGTGACCCCTGTTGTAATTCAGTCAAATATAGTAATAGCAACCATCACACAGAGAGTTCTTATACTCCATTCATTCACCCAATAAGTACTCAGTTCTTTTTATGTGTAAGGCATTGTAGGGGATACAATGAAAAATAAAGCATGGACTTTGCCCTCAGGGGGCTTACAGTCTAGTATGGAAAAAAATAAACAAGCACTTAGCATAGCATAAGGGAAAAAGTGATGTGTCATAAGAAAGACTCAGACAACATGCTGTGGGAGTCACTGACACTGGTAGATCTTTTTTCCTGTAGTGTCTAAGTAGCCAATAAAAATATAAAGAATGATCAGTTTATAAAATTCAGTGTCAAATTTTATGAACCTGTGCATGAAAAAGCTGCAATATTAATGCAGTTTAAGTCACTATTCACCAGTTGTGAAAAATATTTGATCACTGAGTAGCAACGTATTAGAAATACCATCTTGCCAGCATCATAAGTAGATGTAAATGGGAAAATCTAATACAGAAATACTATTTTAATGTAATAAAGGCTCAAATTATTCAAAATGCTCATGACACATTACCTTTTCACACAGAAATTTGCTCAGTCAGATTAAAGTGATGAAGAATTCCTCGATGGCTCAAGTGTGCTCCAAGGAAAGCTAGAAGGTTGTACAGTTAACTCCCAGGGTATAACTCTAAACCATACAACCTACTACCTCAACCCGGATGCACACAGCTTCCACTGTGGCTTCAAATTCCTTATCATATCTTCAGTCAGCTCCTCCAAATATGGCGACCATACACCTAAGGGCTTGGCAAGGGTATAGATATAATATTCTAACATTTTACCAATTAACTTAATATGTGTCTACTAGGACTATCCTAACCTCTTGGGTTTCCAGCATAGGTCAAACAAAATGTCCTTTGACATTTCTCCTGGCATAATTGTACTAGCAATTAATAATATTAAAAATATACAGCATTCAGCTTCATTTTCAAGAGAAAAGGGTTTCATAGTAGCACATAAATCCAAATGTTGTCTTTAATTTTCTTATTGAAGTTGATGAGGTGAACTAACCACTATAATATGAACTGACATTTTTGAACAGGATCTATTCAGATCTTGATTCATACATTGCTATAAAAAAAAATCAATCCAAGTTTCTTAATCAATTTACTATACGTGCATTCAAACTTGAATGGCTATTCCCTGAACCAGTGGTCAACAACTGAAGCCTGCCTTTTAAGACAGATGAGGATTAATATATACATTTAGAAGAAAACAAAGGAAAATACAATTACTTCAAAAGTAATCAACTAGAGTTTTACAGGAGTTTGACTGAAATACTATTTAACAGCATTGTGCATAGCATTTTGTCAGATTACCACACTGACACAGACCCATAGAAGCGAGCTTGTGCGGTCCACTTCACCACAAGATCGGATCTACGGGTTTATGCCAACGGGCAACATCTCACATGGGCTCCTTAGTAAAGCAGAATTTGTTGTAAGTATCTGATGAAATTAGGAGATGAAGACAATAATAATAATCCTTTAATATAAATATTTTAAATGCTAAATGCTCTAAGTATGGATATTCCCAATTAAAGGCCTTCATAAATATTCTAAACTAAATGAAGATATTTATATACATAAGAATTTAAAAAATACTATATTGAAATATTTTCAGATTACTTTTGTTTTAAAAAGTATTTTAGAATTAGACTATTCTAATTAACAATCAGTTTTAAAAAAATCCATATATGCATGTATGAATTATGTTATTGTGAGGCATGAATGTAGTGTTATGAACCTATAATTAAGACCAAATTAACTATTAAGCTAATTGTGTAAGAGTTAGAGTGTGTTTGTTCTAATTCTTTTAAAGCCTTGGTTAGTGGTTTCAAGGAATTGGTAACATATAACTTTCTCATAAAACAAAATCTTGTTGACTAGGCAGAGTACCAAAAGAAGTTATTTAAAAGTCCTCAATATATACGTAGCTGAGAACAGTTAGAATAACACTGAAATTAACAATATTTGGATTAAATAATAGAAAACTAAAATTAATCACATTAATAGCATTATTACTACTACTGTGTGTTAACATTTATACTCCAGATCTAG
Source organism: Furipterus horrens (assembly GCF_987537825.1). Taxonomy (NCBI): domain Eukaryota; kingdom Metazoa; phylum Chordata; class Mammalia; order Chiroptera; family Furipteridae; genus Furipterus; species Furipterus horrens. The sequence goes on from NW_028327171.1 coordinate 19,485,366, forward strand.
TTCATAAAAAAAGGTATCATCTCTCTAATATATCATAAGGTTAAATTTATTTTCAAAGATGATATACTTAAAACAAAATATATGACTACATACATCTCTCATCTGGTCAACAGGTTGGCTAAAAAGAGTGATTAAAAAAATTTAAATCACCAGACCATGGACAAACACACAAGAGTAAACATAAAGCCAGCCACATACAGGTTTGATATTCTAAATTCAACAGCAACAAAACTGTAACTTGTGCAATCATTAATTGTTTTACTCATAGCCACAATACTTAGCATTTTTCAATTATACCGTCATTGTGAAAAATAGTAGTACCACATAAAAATTACTATGTATTTGCATGGTTTGAAATAAATAATATAATGTGTGTTTTATAAACTTTACATACAGAATTTGGCCTACATAATTTTCACCATTACTTGTTTCCAAATTATACTCATGCTTATTAATAAGTTAAAAATCAACATTCAAGATTCATGCATTCAATTATAGTAAAAATATTTCAATATAAATTCTTAAATTTAGATGTGAACTATAAGGTAGCATATGTTTTGGGTTTATTGTAACTAAAAAAAATGTATATTTGGTTTTATTGTCTTATTAGATTGTATGTTTAAAAGAAAAAAAAATGACTCTATTCCTCCTCCTCGCCAGATTTCATTTCCTTTTATATGGCACAACAACTGATAAAATACACTTTTTCTTCTTCCTAAATTATTTCTTATTCAACCGTATTTCACCTATGTCATATGTATGCATACATAGATATTCATTCAAAATGACTCAAACTGTGTATTGCTCACAAACTCAAACAAAAATTTTTCACAGAAGTAGGTAATATAAATTCTCAAACCATCAATTAAAATTCCAACAACCAGATTCATAAGTAATATGAAACGAATTCTTTAAACACAGTCAAAATTATTTTGTTTTTTCTTTAAAAATATTAAATATTAATTCTTCTTTTGATTTTCATTTTTACCTGAGATGATTTTCTCCTATGATCACTTTCTTCACTTCTCATATCCATTTTAAGTTTTTCCCTAAAACAACCACAAAAGGAGAAATATCAGACAACTGCTGTCTAGGAGGAGCATCTGGAGGATGGTGGGAACGAAGGTAGACGATCGAGAAGAAAACACAATATCAAAATGGGCAAAACCTTGTAAACTATTTTTTAAAGGCTTGGAAGACTCACAGAGCCCCACCCAAGGCTACTCATATGACATATAATGTGGTTTCATAGTTTGCATTTATGCATTCATTTTGGTTGGTGGTGTTTTCACGGTAACAATTTTGAAAGTGAAAGGAGGCATGGCTGGTAAAGAAGCGACTAGGTTTTGCACAATGAACTACTGAAAGCTGAAAAGAGATGTGGATTTGGCATGAGCTTAATAAGATAATTAAGAGTGTAGAGATTAATGACTCCTAAAAATAACATTTAAAATAATGTTTTTCAACTAAAGGATCTTGAAACATGAAAACAGGTTTATAAATGTTAATTAAGCCTGTGAAAGTTGATGTTCCATTAGCTGAGGCAGCACAAAGAAACAAGAGCTATATTTTAAATAATTAGGGAACAATAAACCATAAACTAAATAAAACGTTTCATTTGATTGTTATCAGTTATATAGAGCATTTCTAATTCCCCATAACTCTTCACAGAATAACAAAAAAGAAATAATTCACAGTTCTATATTTACTCATTGTTTACCCTATGTATTTTCAATATAATGAAATAAGATTTTAGGAGCACAACAGTTTGTTTAAAGTTTATTCTTTTCATGGAAAATATAGCATCAGTTTGTAACATGCAAATTATAGTCTTCATTTATATATGCTGTATATTGCAAAAGCATTTTCATTTTAACAAATTTTAAACATGATTAGAAAGTTTTAATCAAAATCAGAATAGGTGGAGTACACGTTAATCCTTTCCCCCATTGAATAAGGCAAAACAGAGTTTTGTTATAAAGTGTTTAAATTCCTTAGCAATTTAATTCTACAAACATAATAATACATCTATCTGCTAAGCCAATACATTGCTAGAAACTTAAAACAAGTTTGTATGTACTTTTTCCACTGAAATACTTAACGGATATTTCCAAAGCACTCTGCAACAGCTCTAAAGACAAATATTTCTCTTAAATTCTATTTTAAAAGTGGAACAAGCTTCTTTTCTGCTTTGCAACTGAGAACATATTTGTTTCAGCCTTATTTAGGTTATACTAAAATCCTGGTAAATTACTTAATATAACTTCCCCCCAACTAATTTTATGTTTCTGCAATTTAATGCATATTCTAATAGGACTCTTTTTTTAGAAGTTCAAAAAGTGTTTTCTTTCACATTTCAAATTATGAGTCACAGCACATGAAAGACTTAGTTTCTTTACCAATTAGGGCTAAACACTCAGTTTTCTTAGATAGCAGAAAGTAATAACTGTACACAAAAAGCACAGAAAACATATTAATGTCTTTCCAAAACTTCTATGTATAACAAAAATAAAAACATAGATCATCTTTTACATAGAGATTTTCTATCTATAGTTACATTTCTATTCTAAGCAGGATTAGAGCAAGAGAGCAAAAGAAAAAAGTTAATAAGAGTAAAGTGGGTGATAAGTTAAATAAGAGTAAATGGAAAGTTCAAGGATTCTCTTTTCTATAACAGTAGGTTTTAAAAGAAACAACAAAAAAAGTTATACCTGATAACAAAGGTGCGATTTCACCAAGTGCAATATACTGTTAATTATGCCATATTTTTGAAATAATAAAAATAAGAAGGCTCATTTTTATGTTGCCTTACAAAGCTTTGTAGCTCGATGTCTCTGCAGTTATACAAGCCAATGTTTGCTTTTTTTTTTTTTTTTTTTTTGGTTTTGGTTTAGATTTTTGTTTGTTTTTGTTTTTGAGCAGGAACGTCTCATTATTATTATTATTTTTTCATCACTGTTGCGTGGAGTGGGACAAACCCCGTTGTTTGGATTTTTTTTTCTTCAGGGTTCCTGTTATTTCTTGGAAAAAAGGAACAGTGTGCTTGTCTTCTTTTTCTTCCTTTTCGGTATTCCAGGCACAAAGCACTGCGCAGAAGCTGCACCAATCCTTGCCGTCCCTGGCAGCAGAGTGGTAGAAGGTGGGAGAGACCAGGAATCCTTCCAGGCGGCGCTGACTTCAGAAATGAGGATCGCACACGTTTGTCTCTTGAACCAAAAGGGTGAGAAGGCAGGGTGCCAGTTTGCTACACTGCTGCAATGATCTCATGCTCACTGCTGCTGTCGTCTTGTTTGCCCAGTTCAAATGCCTGTTCATTATAAACCAAAAAAAAAAAAAAAAAAAAAAAACCTACTTGGATTCTTCAGCGAGCAAAGGGTATTAACATTAAAAAAATTCAGCAGTTAAAAAAAGCAAAAAAACCCACCACAACAACGAAACACACACTGTTTGAGGATTCACTTGTTATGCCTCAATATTCTGTTTATATTTTTTCTTTTCTTTCTTTCTTTTTTTTCCTACTTAGAGATAAGCAGCAGAATTTATCAGGCGTGAAAGGGACAGCCTCCTGGTGGCCTGCCAAAAACCCAGAATAAAGGCGAAGTTGTGCTTCAAAGCTCAGTCGCTTGCTGAGTCTGGCTAAAGTCAAGTATTAAGATCCACCATTTTCTGAGCAATGCTAGAAAAGAAGAAAAAACTCAGGACGGTTGCTGCTATCCAAGTCTCCGTTGGCACCATCACAAAATCTCAGTCGTAAGGTCACATGATTCTCTGCCAAATGTAGAGTGCGTTCCCATCACCCATTCTGCTGATACTGCGAAGGCAGCTATTGTCTCGTTTAGACCCAAAGTTCAGCCCACTCTTCATTGAATTAGCTGAAAAAACGCATCACCTTTGGGGGCTGGGAGTCATGGAAACGTCTACCTGGCAAGCTGCCCACTTTTTCTGCCCATCAACCAGAGATGGAATTGTGCTGCCTAATGCAATGATGACTTGGAATGTGAAGAGTCGTCCAAAGTGAATCTGAATCTTGCAACGCCTGTTTCAGTTTGTACAGAAAACTCTGGCTTCTTGTAGTTCAGGGGCGGGTGGGGTGAGGGAATCTTTCCTATTAAATGTAGCAAATAGAGGTCTGAACATGCCTACTCTGAAACTTTATTTCACAGCACACCCAGGTGGCACTCAAATGAAGACACTGAACACCCTGCAAGTTTTCTGGGTTTAAGGCATCCCCTTCCTCTGTCTTCTTTTCCTCCCGAGTGAATGCAACAAGCCCAGGTCATTTGTTTTGGTTTCTCACATTAAGATTTAAAAGCTCCGAGATTCTTCGTGCTTTTTATTACTTCCTGATTTTATCTGGTACTAATTTTGTACTAGATGGCCGCAATACCCACTGGCAGCCGTGGGGATGCACGACTGCTGGAACCGCCCTCAGAGTGGTCCCCAGAGGGAAGACCCAGTTGTCTCCCCGACCACACAAAACCCTGCAACGGGTTTCGGTGTGATCCTCTTCACTACCTAGCACAGACGCGTGCTTGTTTGCTGAGACCCACTCGTGTCAGAAGTGCTCTTTCTGTTCCTTCACGAGCTACAGTTTGCCTGCCTGGAATGAAAGATGCCTCTGAAAGATGCAGGGAATGTATCAACAATTCCCAGGCAATAAAATGGGATGGTTCCCCCACCCCAGTGAATTTCCATTCTAGCAGGCAACCAAAGTTCCCATGGTAAAACATTTCCATACTTTCTAACCGAAGTAAAGGGAATTAAATCTTTCACCATTTCCTTAAGCAGAATCTAAAGCCAAGTGGAAAAGCAAATCTGATCAGTATTTAAATCAAACATACTCAGTAGCACTGAAAAGAATAATGTTCTCCTACCTGCATTAAAAAAAAAGTTTCAAGGATGGGAATGTCTTTATCTAAAGTATAATTCCATTTGCAAGAAAATTTAAAGTTGTATTCATGGCTTACCAAATGATGGACTAATGTTATCCCTCCTACATGTATACACACACACATACACACACACATTGCTCAATGAATGACAAATACATAAAAGACAATAAAACTGATTTACCTAATAAAAAAAAATCATCCACAAAATTCAGGGATTTAGGAAACATATCCTAAAAATGACCTATGGTCCTTTTTGTATCATGTTTCTTAGGCCACATTCCTAAGAAGCCATAGGAATGAATGTTCACGCATATACACACTCCCATGAGAAGCATTCTGGTGTCCTCCCAATTTGTAACTCAAAATACAAACAATTCTAAACCGTAAAACAAAACCTAACACATCTGCTGAAATTGAAATTGCTTTTTTCTAGATTGTAAAATTCTGGACACATTTTGCTCATGTCCTAACACATGCTTACAGTGCTGCTAGGGAATCCAGCATGGTGGGCAGACACACGTGTCCCATGCCTCAGCACAGCAAGAAGAACTGAGATAATCTCTAATAAAAAGAAAACCTTCCATTTCCCAGTTCTCATTCACTAACTTAGCAGGTATTTATTAAGCAAACACAATAATCAGAGAGGAAGAGCAATGAGTCAAATGGGCATGCTCCTGTGCAGCAGTCATTCAGGAAGAACTTGCAAGCGAGAGAAGCTCTATTCTAAATCTAAATGTTGATAGTCCTCAGGGACAATTTATTGACAACAAACTAGTCAAGAAACACTAGTATAAACTGGAAAGTGGAAATGAAATGGGTATTAAAAAAATAAAGATAGAGATGCGCTCTCTGTCTCAAGTTTTCTCTTTTTAATTCAAAAATGTACTCATCCCTTTTCATACCTCTATTTAACTTCCTTGAAGAACCTAATGTGAAAATTGTATGTTACCCTCTCAATTAACAAAATAAAATAAAAGAGAAAAGAAAAAGAAACAGGAAGTGTTCACTTTCAGGAAGATGGAGTAGACTTAGTTTTTCCTAATCCTACTGCTAGGCCCAACTGAAAACAACCTTGGGCATTATATATAAAACACATGTAAGGAGACTCTAAAAGATGGCAAGAAGACAGACCAGTCAGGGACCTCAGGACCCAAGGAACAGCATGGTGGTGGGTCCTTGGAGTTTATTTTTGCCTCATATACCCCAAATGGGCAGCTGAAGGAATCTGTAACCCAGAGACACTAACTAGTGCAGACTAGAAGAGCCTCAGCAAAAGCCTGCTCTCCCTAGCCAAAGAACCAGGAAAGGGAAGTATCTAGAAAGACACTGTCACTTTGCTCCAGACAAATACCACACAAGCACGCACCCCACAGCTATAAACTCCTAATGGAGTTGAGGGCTGACCCTTGCTAGAATAGAACAAAGCATCCCAAATTTCTCTCCCCAACCCCATGTGGTATAGGGACATCTGAGTAAAGAATTGAAACTTTCCTTCTTGTCACAGGGTCCCTCCCCCACCACAATACAGTGCCAGTGTAGACCATACAGGGAGGCTGGACTTCCAACCCAGTCCAACAGTAATGAGGCACCTTCTCCATTCCTGTTAAGGTGGTATCAAACAGAAGAGGCCCAGTGAAGTAAGGGCCTTAGGAACTTCCCAGCAGCATCAAAGCCACTCCGCCATCCCCCAACTTGTAAGGTGCCAGGAGAGGCCACATCTGGAGCAGAAACAAACCACTCCCAACCATTCTAGCTAGGGAGATATCAATGGAGGCCTACTGGGGAACAGGAACTCTCACCCCACACAGCAGTAACATGAAGGCCTCCCACTCAGGTGGTACTGGTGGATGGAGGAGGAGACCTGGACTTCTATCTATACCTGGTGGTGAAAACATATACCCTTCTTTCTCTGCTGGAGTAGTGTCAGAGGAAGCTAGCTAAAACAGAAGGTTAAAGTAGTATCCAGAGTCTTGTAACCTGGACCCAAAACATCCCGATTTCGATTGAAAATCATTTGTCATACAAAGGAGCAGAAAGACCTCAAAATGAGTGTAAAAGCCATAATCAATACATGGGAACACCAAGATGACAGAAATATTAGAATTATCTCACAAAGACTGTAAAGCAACTATCATGAAAATGCTTTAAAGAGCAAGCATGAACATGGTTGAAACAAATTTAAAAAATTAACACTCTTAGTAAATAAATAGAAGATATAAAGAATAACCTGATGAAAAATTTAGAGCTGAAAAGATACAATAACTGAAATACAAAAGTAAAGAAGGCAAAGGAAAAATATCAGTGAACTGAAAGATAGGGCAATAGCAATTACCAAACATGACCCACACGAAGAAAATATACTTAAATAAAAAGTAAACAGAGACTCAGGCAAATGTATAATATAAGAGTAAAGCATTCATATATCATGTAAACATTAATTAAAGAAAACAAAAGTAGCAATATTAACATCAAATAAAAGAGAATTCAAAGCAAAGGAACTTATCAAAATCAGAGGTCAACATCATAAAATGATTTTTAAACACAATCCATGAAGTAAACATAAAAACCTTGAATGTGTATGCACCAAACAAAAAATCTATAAAAGGTAGAGTAAAAACTGGTAAAATAAAAAATAAAAAAAAAAAAACAGGCAGAGCCATGATTATAACTGTAAACTTCAACACACCTCTTGCAAAAATTGATAGAACTAGACAGAAATTAGCAAGGATACAGAGCTTGATGACCTCATCAACCACCAGTATTTAATTAACATTTTTAGAATGTACTGCCCCCAAATAGCAGAATACACATTTGTTTTCAAGTGCCCACCAACATAATACAAGACAGGCCATATCCTAGTCCATAAATCAAATCTCAACAAATTAAAAGTAAGTGAAATTAAATAGTGTATTTTTGGACTACAGTGGAATCACACCAGAAACCAATAGTAGCAAGGTAACAACAACAATAAAAAAATTACCTGGAAACTAATTTAATTAGCTCACTTCTGAATAATCCATAAGTTAAAAAGGAAGTCTTAAGGAAAAAGTATATTGGAGTGAATAAAAATGAAATACAACATTAGCAAAATTTGGGGGCACAGCTTCAGCAGTGCTTAGGAAGGAAATTGATAGTACTAACTGCATACATTAGAAAAGAGAAAAAGTCTCAAACCAATAATCAAAGTTCCAACCTCAAGAACCAAGGAAAAGAAGAGCAAAGTCAACCTGAAGCAAAGAAGAAAAGAAATATTAAAGATAAAAACACAAATAAATGAAACTAAAAACAGAAAAACAATAGAGAAAATCAATGAAGCCATGAATTGGTTCTTTGAAAAGATTAATAAACCTGGTGAACTTCCAACAAGACTGACAAATGAAAAACATAGAAGGCATACACTAATTATCAGTTTCAGGAAGGAAGCAGGATATATCACTACAGACCCTTCAGACATCTAAAGACAATAAGGAAAAACTACAAACACAAAATTCAGAACTCAGATGAAATGCATCAATTCTTCAAAACCCAAATTACCACAACTCACCCCATATGAATTAGACCATTTGAATAGCCCAGTAACTACTGAGGAATTAAATTTGTTATTTAAAAACTCTCTCAAAAAGATATCTCCACACCCAGATAGTTTAGGAGAATAATTATAATAAATATTTTAAAGAAGGTTTAACATCACTTCAACTCAATGTGGCGGGGGTTGGGGGGAGGGAAGGATAGAAGGAAAACATACCAATTTATTTTATGAAAGTAATATTATCCTGAAAAACACAAAAGCAACATAAAAATAGGAAAGCATAGATGAATGTCTTTCACAAATATAGACTCAAAAACCCTTAATTGTATTTTAACAAATAGAGTTCAGCAATATATAAAAAGAATTATATAGCATGGCCATTTGAGGTTTATCTCAGGGATGCAAATTCAGGTTCAATATTCAAAATCAATCAATATAATTCACCACTTTAATAAACTAAAGGAAAAACATCACTGACTATATCAATGGAGACAGAAAAAGTGCTTGGAAAAATTCAGCATCCACTCATAACTGAAACCTCTCTTGACAAGTAGGAACAGCAGGGACCCCCTCAATTGGATAAAGATATTCTCGCAAAAAGCTACAGTTAACATTATATTTAATGGTGAAAGACTAACGGCTATCTCTCTAAGATCAACAATAAGGCAGGATGTTCACTCTCTCACCACTCCTATTCAACATAGTGCTGCAAGCTTTATTCTAGATAGCGTAATAAAGCATAAAAAACAAACAAACACACACACACACACACAGAGCACACGGAGGGGCTGGGGGAACACACTAAACATTGGTGAGGGTGTCAGATCACTCATGCTATTGCTGATTAGAATGTAAAATAGTGAAATGGTATAGCAACTCGGGAAAATTTGGCATAGTATTTTAAAAACTAAACATATGTTTTCCATAAGACCCGGCAATTTGACTCAGGCATTTATCCCAAAGAAATGAGAGTTTATGTTCATGCAGAAACCTGTACATGAGTGTTTATAGCAGCTTTTTTCCTAATAGTCAAAAACTGAAAACTACCCAGATGTCCTTTAAATGATGAGTAGTCAAACAAACTGGTACATCCATACCATGGACTACTTCTCAGCAACAATAAAGAACAAACTGTTGATACAGTCTTCTGAATGACTTCAAGAGAATTATGCTGAGTGAAAAGAGCCAATTCTCAAAGGTCACAATTCTATATGATTCAATTTTAAAATTCTTGAAATGGTTAAATTATAGAAATGTAAACAGATCAGTAGCTAAGGAGTTAAGACAGGTGCTGGAGTGGGAAGGAAGTGGGTGTGAGTATAAAAGGACAACATGAATCTTTATGGTAATAGAATTATTTTATGTCTTGACTATCCATGTCAATATCTAGGTTGTGATATTGTACTATAGTTTTCAAGGTGTTACCAGTAGGGAAAAGTAGGTATATAATACATAATACCTCTATGTTTTATGTCTTACAACTCCATAGGAGTTATCAAAAAATAAAGTTAATTCTTTTCTTTCTGGTAAAATAAAACAAGGCAATTGCTTTGGTTGGTTGTTTGCACTGTCCTTCTGTTATTATAAACAAAACTTCTTTAAAAAAATTTGAGTTTGCTATTGGTTTATCTGGACTTGAAATCCCAAAGTGGTGTTCGTTAAATAATGATTTGATCAGCTGGGAAAATTAGTTTGATGAAATGTTCCAAATCAGGGGTCTGGAGAATTTCCATAAAAGGATAGATAATATGTACTTTAGATGTTATGTGTCATATGGCCTGTGTTGCAATTGTTCGACTCTGCTACTGCACTATGAAAATAGTTGTAGACCACACATAAATGAAAGAACGTGTCAGTGTTCCAATAAAACTTTACTTACAGAGCAAAAATTTAATCAATTTTCCAATATAAAATGTATTTTTATCAAACATGCATAAATTTAAAAAAAATCATTAGCAAATAGACCATAATAAAACAGGTCCTGGATTTGGCCCACTGAATACAGTTTGCTGACTTCTGAGTTAAACTACTTTTTTGGAATTCTCTATTGTATCATGATTCAGTTTTGTTTCCTCTTTATTTTCTTCTAGAATATCTTCAATGCAAAAGCTGCTAACACCTCCCATTTAGGAATTCCCCACATTGTCCCTCCGCCTATGTTTTATTTTCTCGGGTTGTCAAGGAATATAAACAGAAGTTTTACTGTTAAAATGTGGAACTTTGTACAAAGCATTATAAACACTTGGATGACGTTATCTTCTCAGTCTCAATTGTTGACATTTTTTCATAATTTTACTGAGAAGTAGTGCTGCCTCTTACATGGTCTTTTTGATAATACTGTCTTGAAAATCACTAAAAGAAGAAATTGCATGAGGCAAAGTACTTGAAAGATTCCAACTTATTTAGATCAGAAATTGAAAATATATAAATCAAATGGCTATAAGAAACAGTATAGTATGTTGTAGTTGCAGGTGTTTCTTGCATGATGATGGTTTGGGAGTTGGGGAGAGCAGGAAATAGCAGTGAAAATGACGGTAAAAATGAGATTCAAATTGTTAAGTGAATTAAACAAGGAGGCCATTAGACTAGGGTGGCTTTAAATGCTGTATAGTCTTTAAACAAACAAAAACCCAAGCCTGTTAATGCCTGCAGGTTAAGAAATGGAAACCTAAAGACAACCAATCACAAGCAACCTCTAGGCTTTCCCAAACAAGGCCACTGCTTAATCTATAGGCAAACAATGTCCTTGCTCTGTCTTCTCTATGAAAGTCTTCTCCCTTGTTCCTGTGGTGGGAAGGGGTGTGTGTGTGTGCCTCTCAGCACTTCTAACCACTTCTGGTTTGGCGCTGCACAATTGGAATCAGTTTTTGCTCAGATAAACTCTTAAAATGTTTAATATGCCTCAGATAATCTCTTAAAAAAATTAAACTTATATCAAGAAAAAAAAAAAAGTCAAGCCCAAAGAGAAATTCAAAAGGAAAACCAGGATGGGAGGAAGGGTAGTGAATAATATCCATTTTCCTGAAGTCAAAATACTCTTTGGAGGCTGTGTGAGTGAAGGGTAGGCATCTACTGGAATTATTATTTTCATGAAAGATAAAAATTTTTTACATAAAATCATGCTTTATTAATGACACTATAAAACATGGTTATTAAATCATAAAGATGGGGGCCTCAGAAAATATTTTCTAGAATTTCCTTCAAGAATTACAATGAGTAGATGGAGAATAAAGCCTTTTTAAAAAATTAACTGACTTCAAATAATTAATTCAGAGAATTAAATCACTTATTATTTTTACCCTTCTGATTAACTAAACACCAAGACTCATTAAAAATTAATGACCATTCATTATCTTTGTATCAGATGGGAAGAGAAGAAAAGTTTTAAATAAACATAATTCCATAAAACACTGACCATAATGTAAAATGAGGTTTTGTTATTACTGATATGAGTTAATATGTATACTTAAAAGTCATATTAAAACCCTTAGTAGATAGATGTGTAGAGAAATATTAATTATTACAGAACACTCTCAAATTATAGGTCTGGTTCTAAGAAAGTCATGTGAATTGATTCAGTTCATAGATGTGCGGTTATCTTTGCTACTATTACAGTACCCATCACGTAGCAGAAAGAGTGCTGTTTTTAAGTACGTGGTAACCCTGGTGTTTTAAGGTGCTTAGGGTTTAAACCCTTACTTTTGCAGTAACTATGGAATTGTACATTTCAATTTTTATTTTTCCAAAACAGGGAAACTGAATAACATGCAATTTTCACTATATTGGTCTTTTCTAAGTAATTAAAAAGCAGTAATTTTGCTGCTTTTAAATATCTGATTCTTCTCAGATCTAGGAATTTGGCCCACAGATAATTAGCATATTCTTTAAGGCTTTGGCTGATTTAAGAATTTGGAGTACTAAGATCATCCCCCTGAAAATATACAAACCAGATTACAAGAATCAGAAATAAAATGCTCTCCTTCCATGGAACTTTAAATAGGCTTTAGTACTATATTAAGAGTTTGGAAAGATAAATCATATCAAGTTTAAAATTAATAAATTTGTGTAGTTAGAAATGATGCAGATGGGTAAAATTGGTAGTTGTCTTATTAATTTGACTTTGTTTAAGAAGAGCATTTATCTTAAATATGCAGAACATTTCATTTCCTGGTTCACAAACCAAGTGAGGCTCATATATTAAGCATGGAAGTTTTGGAAATCTGCCATTATTTTTGCCCACTTAGTGGCTCTGTTTTATATAGTAACTAATTTTAGAGTTCATTGCAATGAATGGCTATAAGAACCTCTGTTACCAAATTTAAGTTTGTATTAGAAGAGTTAAAGAGCAAAGTCATAAATAGCCGGGATATTCCTGTATACTTAACAAGAAGAACCCCAAGTGTATTCTGTACTTGCTATCAAATGTTCAAATGACTTCATGGATTGCATTCATAAAGCCTTTGCAAATAAGCAGAGTATGAGCCATAGGTGTCCAGTCAAAACCTGATCCCAGATCTGAGGCAATATTAGGGGGACTGCTGGGAAGGGCATTGCACTCGAACTGAGAACATTTATTCGTCATTCCCTTTCAGCAACTGGATTATTTTATAAGAGTGTTTCTCTTCAGTCAAATGAATATGCTCAAGTGATGTCCAACTGTAATATAGGGATGTTTGTAGAGTCAAAACCAGAATAATAATTAAATAATTCCATCTTAGAAAGATAGAGGCAAAGTGTTGAAGTCCTAAAGTGCTGAAGTCCACTAAAAAATGGCATTTTGATTTTCTGTTCACATCTCCCCAGATCTTTTTCCTGTGTCTGTTCTCAATTACAAATAGCAAATTTTACCTTTGAATAGTCACATATGACCTGACTTTACCCTCACTTACATACTACCAATTACTGATACTTTAAAATAATTTTGGTTTTAGATAAAATTACCCTCAACCTCTCCAATAAGTTAGAGCTGTACTGGGGTAATGTCATCCTCCAGGTTTGCGTATCTTTTTCATGTGTGATCACAGATTCTCCCTATCAGGAGTATGGTTGAACCAAGAGTGGGCAGAATTAGCAAAACATGGAATATTCATATGCTGCCATCTGTACTCAATTGTGTTAAATGTAGCCCAGATCCAACATGAGAGTTCTCTAGATTATTGCCATATTGGTGGCCATTGTTCTGACTACATGAGTTTTTATGTCTCCTTCATCTCTCCAGGAGAGCCAAACGAAAATTCCATGAGATGCTTACATTTGGAATCATCATGGGCTACAGAAGGAATTCACTATTCATATTTTGCATGTAAGCTTTTCTCCATTTGATATCAATATAAATAACATTATTTGTTGTTTATCAACAACCTTTATTCAATAATGCAGGAATAATTTTATCCATGTTACCTTCATGAATTAAGAGCATTCTTTACAAAAAATAAACATGTGTTATTTGGGCATAAATTGAATTTACTTTAAACAGATCTTTCTTCTATTATTTCCCCATTCCTTAGTTATAAAAAAGATATGACCACAGATATCATATGACATTATTAGAGACTGGAATATTTCACAAATTCTTTTTTAGTAATCGAGCTTTATCCTAAATAAAAATTTAAATTATAATACATATATATTTAGAAAGAATTCCACATTTTTACTTGCTAAAATGAATATTGTCTTAATGTTACTTTTATTAGTAGATTTTGTTTTCTAGGTGTCATTGTTATGGACTTTGGTTTGAACTTTAGTTAAACATAGTGTCCCAGTTTGTAATGGAGCAAGATAGACTTTCACAGAAAAAGTGTGCCAAGAAAATGAGAAAACAAGCCTCAGAATGCAAAAGACATATCTGATAAAGAATTGTTATTCAAGATATACGAAGATTTCTTAGAACTGAACATAAATAAAACAAACAACCAGGTTAAAGAACTAGCCAAAGACCACAATGGATGCCTCACCAAATACATACAGAGAGCAAAGAAGTATATAAAAATATGCTCCATATTATATGTTATCAGGGAAATGCAAGACAAAATAATAATGAGGTTCCATGACACACTTCGTAGAATGGCCAAAATTTAAGACATTGGCACCTAATGCTAGCAAGAATGTTGAACGTAAGGAACTCTTATTCATTGCTTGTGGGAATGCAAAATGGTACAGCCACTTTGGAAGACAGTTTGGTGGTTTCTTACAAAGCTAAGTATAGTCTTTCTGTTCAATCCAGAAATCATGATCCACAGTATTGACTCAAAAGAGCGGAAAACATAAGTCCACCCCAAAATGTGCACACAGATGTTTATAGCAGAAAGTTGCAGGGGGTTGGGGAGAAGGGATGATTGGGCAGAACGCAGAGGGTTTTTAGGGTAGTGAAGCACTCTGTATACTACAATGGTGTTAAATGTCATTATACATTTGTCCAAACCCATAGAATGTACAAAATCAGAAACAAATCTTAATGCAAACTTCAGAGACTTCAGATGATAATGATGTGTTAATGGAAGTTCATCAGTTGTAACAAATTTAACACTCTGGTGGGGGATGTTGATAATGAGGAGGTTATGTATGCAATGGGGCAGGGGACATAGGGGAAATCACTCAATTTTGTTGTAAAAAATTAAATCTATTAAAAATAAAGAATGTGCTCACTTAACTTGACATAGTATTCAGTGCCTATGCAGCCTATTGTACACAGTATAAGGTCAATACAATTTTAAAAAATTTTGGTTATTTATTCCTAAACTACATTGTCTTTATATTTTACATATTTGTATTTTATATTACATGTTACATTGTATGTATTTTATATTTTGAGTTTTATCAACTTGATTTCCTTTTCTTTGTGTTGGGGTGTCACCTTTTTCCTGTCTGTCATTATCTATGCCAACTCCCCATATACTGAATTTAATTTTCTGTTACCAGAAAAAAATAAATATAAACAAGGCAACGGTGTCAACATCACCATCACTCCCTTAATAACTAATAAATAATGAGCACTGCATATGTACAAGCTATTATTGAAGAAAGATTTCTATGCCTTCAACATTCTTAACATCTTATAGAAATGATAGAACATGTCAAATTGTTTTTAATGTAAGGTCATTTTTTCCTCTAAAAGGTGGATAAGAAGAAATATAAAGAGAATAAACATTGGTTAATATGGGATAAAAACAAAATCTAAAAAAGCTTTATGTGTACCTACACATTGATGGTTAAATAAAAATCTGGAAATTAAGAAATATTCTGTGACATATTTCAAAATTCATTCTGTGCTTTAAATATTACAAAAATAATATACTTGATGAGACATGTTGCAGAGCTTTATCTGACATTCAATGTCACAGTATCCAGAAGGCTCCAAAGAATTAAGCTTTTAGTGTAGTATCTACTTTAGCCCATAGGCAGTAACATACCAGATTTGGAGCAGAAGATAGAAAAGAGAAAGATAGAGTTCAGTTATAATACATATATATTAATCAAATCATTGTTAGTTGTATATTTTGCTTGATTAAATAGTTCAAGTATGCTACAAGGTAGACTATGTACCAAGACTATGCTTTCAAAATAATTGTGAAATTTATTTCTAATAAACAAACTCCACTCATTGCTTGTTCAAATGTGTGTTTTCTTATTATTTAAAAATGTAAATAACATGAAAAGAGAGGAATATGTGTGTATTGTTGGGTGTAGTATTATTTACTTAGTTAAATAAAACTATTCTTCATAATTTTTCAATCTAAAAGAGAACATCTTACTATTTGTTATTATAAGATACAAAGAGAAAAAACTAGACTAGCAAACTAAAAGTAATATTTAGATGTTGAATATATACTTTGGTTTAATAAAAGAAATATAACAACTTGAAATCAAACTTGTTTTAGAAAACAGGACTCAGAGTATAGTCAGAGTCAGGGTCAGAGTTGACTAATTTCATTTACTTTGTTCACTTCACAAACAATGCATCAATGATCACTATGTTTAACTGCAGGTATTTGAATTTGATAATGGTGGTTCCAGGAAGATACATTTCCAGGTAGTGGAGAATGAATCTATTTAACTATTCAATCTCGGCTTCTGAAATCTTAACATGTACATGTGTATATATCAGAATTTCTTACATATGTTAAGTGAGCACAGTCAATATGTTTCATTTCAAAAGGTTTTTGCTTAGATTATACTATGCCCTTCACCATATACATAATAACAAGAATCTAAGAATACATTTACAAGGTCCTATCATATTTAAGAATTTATTTTAGAACATGCCCCTTCCTAACTCCATTCACTATCATTGGTCCAAATCATAACTGAAATTCCTTAATTTTATTAAAAGTAATGTGGTGGCCAAGATGGAGGTGTAAATACACATGCTGTGTCCCCTCACAACTAAGAAGGAATTTACAACCACTTCAAAACTAAAAAAGAAAAAAGAAAATTGAAACTACAGGGAATTCAGCAAAAAAATAAAGAAGGAATAATCAGCCAGAAAGGTGTGACAGCCCTTCCCAAATTACAGAGGCAAACACAGAAAGCTGTCAAGATGAGGAGACAGAGTACAGTCCAGAAGGCAGGGAAGATCAAAGTCCTAGTGACACAACTAAGCAATGAGCAGACAGTGCACCTTACAGATGAGAAGATAGAGAATTTAACAGATGTGCAGTTTAAGGCATTGGTGATAAAGATGCTCATAGACTTGACAGAAAAAACTTACACAGGACAGGGGAAGAATGAAGGCTCTCCTGGCTGAAATGAAGGAAAATCCACACGAGACAAGAGGTGAAGGAAAGGAAACCAGGATTCAAATCAACAAATTGGAACACAAGGAAGAAACAGTCAACCAGTACAGAAGGAGAAAATAAAAATTGAAAAATATTGAGGAGAGGCTTAGAAATCTCTGGGACAACTTTAAATGTGCCAACATTGAAATCATAGGGTTGCCAGAAGGTGAAGAGGGAAGAAATTGAAAAATAATGAAGAAAAACTTCCCTAATTTGGGTCCAGGAAGCACAGAGAGTCCCAAACAAACTAGACCCAGGTAGGACTATACCAAGACACATCATAATCAAAATGCCAAAGGTTAATGATAAAGAGAGAATCTTAAAAACAGCAAGAGAGAAGAGAAGAATTGCCTACAAAAGGGTACCTATAAGACTGTCAGCTGATTTCTCAAAAGAAACGTTGCAGGCAAGAAGGGACTGGCAGGAAATATTCAAAGTGTTGAAAAGCGAGGACCTAAAACCAAGATTACTCTATCCAGCAAAGCTATCATTCAGAATGGAAGGACAGATAAAGTGCTTCCCAGACAAGATAAAGCTGAAGGAGTTCATCATCACCAAGCCATTATTACATGAAATGTTAAAGGGCCTTATTTAAGAAAAAGAAGATCAAAACTATGAACTTTTAAGTGAAAACAGTATCACAACTATCAACAACAGAAGCTAGGGAATGGAAACCAATGAAACTGAGCAGACAACCAGAGTAGAAACAGAATCATAGGTATGGAGAGCATGTGAAGGGAGGTCAGATGGAAGGGGGAAGGGAGGAGAGGGAGGGAAATGGTACAGCAATTAAGAAGCAGAGTAGAAGGGTGAGGAATGGACAGGAGGATGTTGAGAAGAGCTTTATGCATGACCCATGGACATGGACTAAGTGAGGGGGGGCTGTTGGGTGGAGGGGAGCAAAGGGAAGAGAAATTGGGACTACTGTAACAGCATTATCAATACAGCATACAAAAAAAGTAATGTAAAATCACCACTTCCAATTTTTTAGATATGTATGTAGTCTGTTTAATGTATTTCTTTTAAAGTTTAAAAAAGTTTCCTACCCACTCTTTACTTCAGTTGAATAACATTTTGTCAAGTGCTTATTTGTTTCTGGTTGTTATTTGATGCTAGCCGGAATTCAAGAAATTACATTGACCTTACTCAAATAAAGAAATATTTTAAAGCCCTGGCTGCTGTGGGTCAGTGGATTGAGCATCAGCCTGCAAGCCAAGTGTCACTGGTTCGATTCCCAGTCAGGGCACATTACTAGGTTGCATGTCAGGTCCCCAGTTGGGGGCATGAGTGAGAGGCAACCATACAGTGATGTTTCTCTCCCTCTCTTTCTCCTTTCCCCTCTCTCTAAAAATAAAATAAAACAAACAAGTAAATAAATTATTTAAAAAAATAAAATAGTAAAATAAAAAGAAATATTTTAGAAAAAATAAAAGTACTGAATTGTAGAAGTAGTTTTTTT
Organism: Furipterus horrens; assembly: GCF_987537825.1. Taxonomy (NCBI): domain Eukaryota; kingdom Metazoa; phylum Chordata; class Mammalia; order Chiroptera; family Furipteridae; genus Furipterus; species Furipterus horrens. The sequence goes on from NW_028327171.1 coordinate 19,504,020, forward strand.
CTACAGTTCCAGGCACAAATATTTGCTAGTAACAGGGAAATAAGCATCAACTTTATCCAAGGAAGTGCTTTGTGCTTTTCAAAGACTGGGAAGTTATGTGAAAGTCTTTCCAAGAGGAGCACACCCATATGCCCTGCTTCATGTACTCAGATATGTTTCAGCAGAGGCTGGAAAACTGTGTGAAGGAATCCTATAGAGAGAATACCCCATTGAGATGCGGTAAAGCAGATAATCTGAGGCCCATTTTGCACTGTGATGCTGGATAAGTCATTTAATCAATTTATACTCACTTTCCTCTCCTTTGCAATAGGAATAAAGATAATAATGACTACATTAAGTTGTTGAAAGAATTCAGTAAATAAACTTAAAGGGGTTAGAACATGTCTAGTACATGGTAAGTGTTAAATAACATTAGCTATTATCATTGTGTTTTTTTTTTTTTTAGCTTCAGAGCTTTATGCCCAGTTGAAAATATTTAATAATAACATTTTCAAGCAACATTACTATGACAGTGATGTTAACATCCTGGTGCATTGATAAAGTGCTATACTTGACATATATTACTTCATAATCTTCACATTTTTAAAAGTAAAGCAAGGCAGGTGCTATTATTGCCCTCTACAAATCAATGAACTGAAGGTCAGAGTGATTAACATACTTGTTTCAAGATATAAAAATCCAAGAACACAGGTCATCTGATTACTAACCAAGGCCAATATTTTTCTAACTAAACAAGTTTTTTTTTTTAGTACATCTTTTAGCTTTTTTTTTTTCTTCCTTATTTTTCTTCTTCTCTCTTTGTCTCTGTCTCTCTGGTCCTGGTCTCTGTTCCTGTCTTTCTTTTTTCCCCTGTACTGCTCCACTACCTGGGGACTTGTGAGGATAGGAGGAGGCACAGGATATAAAATTACATTTCCTGTATAATTATATTGAATATTCTTTGGTATTGATTAAATCACTAGATATTGGGGTTTTGAAGTGGGGAAATAAAATTCACTAAAAATAAGTACAAGAAAATTGCTTTGAGTTTGGTGAAATCTGAATTTTTTGGACTGTGTGCTTTATGCCGAGAAGACCATGAGGAATGTGAGGAACGTCTGGAGTGCTGTTTTGCAATAACTCTGGAAAAACATTCAGTAAGAATTCAAGTTTCATTATACTGTCATCCAGTTTTATCAACATAATGAATACACATACCAAAGATGCTTTTTGTGAACATTTCACCAACAAAAGGCCTAGTTTTGAAAAAAAAAATTAAAGATATTTTCTATATAATTTAGAATCTACATGAGTAAATTTTATTCCTTTGAAGTGTAGGGGAATCATTTTTATTAACAACTTCTCAAAAGATCAAATTAAACCTATAAAGAATAGTAAGACTGAATGCATTATTAAAGAGAACTGTGTCAACTTAAATGTCTGTGAATCTTAGATTTCTCAAGACTCCAGTTAGTTATATACCCACCTTAAATGGGAACTTGAGATTGAGACCTAAATCTAATCAATATTTGTATATAAAGTCAGGTTAATTTTTCTTGTAAATAACAAATGTAGTTTCTTACTGATTTTCTAACAGAACAACTTTATCATAATTAAGTAAACTTTCATTTATTTAAAATATATAGTGTTTTCTAATATTTTATTTTTTAAACATCTAATTAACTTTTAATAAAGGTTCCTTTAAAGAAAATAAAAATCCAGAAAATCCACAAGAACACCTACAATTATCCAATTAGATATTACATGTATTTAAAGTGTAATTGCAATTTAGTGTTATAATGGAATATTATGAATTTCTGGTTATTAGATTTATTTCTTTACTAGGGAAAGGATATATTTTCTGTCCTAACCTGTATTTGTTCAGGAGAGTTGAAGAGGTATAGACTTTGGACAGTTATCATAAAACTTCATATTTGGACAAAATGACATGTGTATTAAAAATTAAAGTATTATAGCAAACACAGGAGTTTAAGAGTTTGAACAATGCAATTAATGCAGTTAACTTAGTCTGTTGTTTTAGTGACTGAAAATTCAGCTATATTCAGTCATACAGTGTAGATGAATTAGATAATAAAGTCCACTACAATGCACTGATTATTAAGTTTTCTCAAGACTGAGAATAGGACAAAAGAGAAAAATACTACAAAAAGATGGAAAAAGTAATATTTACTCACTTGTTTTCATAAGGAGAGCTTTCTACAGTTTCTGTAATACATTAAGGTTTTATACTGGGTATAATCTTATAACCCTTGTCTCTCTGTAAAAAGAGTAAAACAAATGTGTTCAGCCAACCCAAATCCTCCTGTCTCTTTATTATGTACTGAACTCAGAAACCTATTCAGAGATCTTTTAACTGATAATGATAAATATTTTTATTTATTTAAATTTGGAGGGGTATTTACCTCAAAATATTTGAGAAGTACAGTAGAGGAGGAGTTAGCTTCTCCCATTATAAGGTAAATGTTATGGAACGGGGATGTTTGTGTGTTTTGTTGACTATTGTATCACCAAGGTTTTGAAGAGTGCTGGCCACAAAAGAGGTGCTGTATAAATATTTCTGAAATTAATACACATTGAGTTATTCTCGTTTGTATAACAAAGTTAATCTTCCAAGGTGGTTTTTCTCCTTGGCGGCGGGCGGTGGGGGGAGGGGAGTGTGGCGGGGGCAAGATACACTTATATACCAAAGTTTAAACTTCGTTGACCAAAGCAATACTCTGGAAACAAAAAATTGACAAATGTAGAGTTTCCTTTATCAAAATGATTAGTATATTGGTAGCCATTTATGCTCAAAATCACAATTGCAACAATGCAAACATATACTCAGAGTCTTTTTATATAGATTGCAACATGGCATACATACAAAATAGCTTTTATTATTTCTACAACGTGAAAAACACTCTTTCTACTTGGTATGCCATGCATATATGTTTTCTAAACAAACATAATTGAAGGATAATTTCTCCCTTCCTCATTAGTAATAAACTAGACACTATAAAATCTTACTACAAAGAACTTGGTTATACCTTGATTTTAATAAGTGCTTTTCAATCTTATATTTTCCAAACACCAGTTGCAATGGGGGTCTTTATCAAGATAAGGGGAACACTGTGATCGAGTCTAACATTAAAGAATTGAAATGCACTGTGATCTTCAAGAGGGAACATGCCACACAGTATTTGAAAGATGTACCTGCACCAAATATCTCATTAGACTATGGTTATGTGAGTTTATCATTAATGGTTATGAGTGAGAAAAATAAATTTCACCAAAATACTTGCTTTGAATTTGACTTTCCATCATGGTATGTAGATATTTCCATTCCATCATTTCTTTATTATATATTTATGATGGCAATGTGGAAGATACCATATGAACCATCCAGCCTCAGAAATTTGGGAGATGATCTGAAAGGACCACTTCACTAAAGAGCTACATCGATTCTCAGTTTACAAGTATTTATCTACCACAATGTACAAACAGTGTTAGTTTTCATTTCTAGCATTTTCTCCACTTTTTGTCTTATGCTGGCCATTTATTCAATTAAATAAAATTTGTGTTGGTGAGGTAGGGAATGGCAGGAATTCTTTTCCACCCCTGATGCTTTCTTCCGTATAGAATGATCCAGGCCTCCCTCTTACTCAAATTCTCAGTGACCTAATCTGACTGATAAGTTTGCAAGGATAAAATTATCCATACATAAATCAATCCCCCTTTCTGTCAAATTTTTTTTGGATGATGGCCTTCCCACAATTAAATGGGTACTGTCCCACAAGGCAGACCTAGTTTTTCTAGTCTTAATGGGTTGGTAAGTTGTTTATATTTTGGCTTTCAATCTGCCTCCTTTTTTCCCTCCTTTGTCTTATTTCAGTTGCTTCACAACGCAAGGGACCCTTACAATTTTTGAAGAAAAATCTACATGTGGAATTTTGCTTCCCTTGCAATTTAAAAAATAGATTTAATTTTGGTTGTGAATTAGTCTGTTTCATGCTCTCTCTAGATGATTCTCAGTATTATTTATTCCTCAATGTGCCATGAGGCAACAGAAAGTTTCCTGTGAATCCCTTTACAGCAAACAGTACTGAGTGCATAATTAATGCTTCTCTTCATACTTGAGCATTATTGATAAATCATTAACAAGCAGACACTGAGTACAGTTGAAGATTTTTTCCAGGAACGCTGTTGGATTTGCTTTCTCTTACCCATTTTTAAAAAATGGTTAGTGGTGTTCAGGTATGAGACAGTTGGCCTAGGTTTGAACTATGGTCTGTGAGCGACCCAGGAAGAGAACAAACCTCATCGTCACAGAGATCCAACTCAGGCTTTGGCCACATTAGCTCCATGACTCAACCAACTGAGCAGGGTTGGTTAATAGCAGATGTACAATTATTATCAACCACTGATTCTACTTCTTGAATAATATGGGTTTGCAAATTGTATTAAAATGTATTTAGGATAAACTTGGATGTGTTATATTGAATATACTTGCAAAAGTAAAATTTTCCCATTCCCCCCCCCCTTTTTTTGCAGAAATCTTAACACCATTGTGGTAACTGTTTCTAAATAGAAAATTGATCCAGAATCAAAAAAATACGCGAATGCCTCTTTCTTTTCTATCCTCCCGCCCCAAAGGTTTATACACATGTACAGTGACATTTATAAGCTTTCTCATGGATATCTAGCATTCTACATCAGCAATTATCTTTGGAACAATTGTCTTTGGAAAAGACAGTAATGTAGGCAAAAAATAATTGGCAAGAAGAAAAGAGGAGGACCACATATAAGATGAATGACTCCATAAAAGAAGCCATAGGCGTGGGTCTACAGGAGCTGAGCAGGGCTAGTGAGGACAGGACGCTGTGGACACACTCAATCATAGTGTTGCCAGTTTGTCAGAGCAGACTGAACAGCACATAACACACACATCAATAACATGGCTGATCAGTTCTCTTGGTTTTTATTACAAATTTCTCTTATTCATTAAGCAGTATCCTAATTTCTTAAAGGTTTTCACACTTTCCAGTTCATTCATTCATCACACACCTTTTATTTCTCCTCTCTGCGTTCTCTTCCTATTATACATAGACTGATGGGAAAAATTCTTTTATGACAATATATATCATTTCTTGAAAAAAAAAGTAGTACACCTAAAGAAGTCTAGCAAGATAACTTTTCAATAAAAAATGATTACTAATAGAGTATCCTGAGAATATACACCTTGTGATTAGCAAATAAACTTTATCAATTATATTGTTAAAATATATTAACGCATAAATGAACAAAAAAGAAAAAAATTAACTGGTTGTGCCATGATGATTGAGCTGTTTGGATGATTTGCACTACATAATAAGTGGTTAAGTAGAGGCAAAAATGCCATGTATTTTCAGAAATTCCATCTTTTAAATTGTATTCTCTCCATAAGGCAATGATATATTTGTGGTTTTTAGATCTTAAAAAATACATAAGATTCTTTTGCTGACATTCTCTAAACAAAAATTGTAATATAATCCAAAAGTTCTAACTTGTGAAATTTAATTATAGTTTCTCACACTAACTTTTTTATTCTTATGTACATTTTTGTAATATAAATAAATTATTTACATAAGCTATTTTCAAGTAAAGTTTATGCTTATATATTTTAGAGTAACAATTTCAAGTCCCCGGCTTAAATTTACCCCAACTAGACTCATATTAATTCAGCAGAGTTATACTTTTTTTTAAAACAGATCTATTTTAAGGCTTCATCTAAAATACCTGCTTCATTTTTTTCTCCTTTTAGTATGTGAGATCTGATGTCATCAATTCCTGGTCTTTGCATTTTGATTTAATATCTTAAATATGCTTTATAATTATCTACTTGAGTCTTCATATCCTAAAGTAGTCATCAAAACCATCAAAACACTATTTAAGTATGGCTGTACATTTTATTCACCATTTGCTTGTTGTGTGTTTGGAGAAGCTTGTGATGTCTTTCCTCTCCATGATCCTGACACAATTTCACTTCTACCATCCTGATGTTCCCATCTAAACTATTTATAATTTCCCTTCATCATAATTAAGTCTTTTTTAAAACATTCCCTTTTTAAGTAGGCAATTCCCACACTGATGAACAGATTTTAATCATCACTATATCCACAAGAAAAGAATAGATAAACTGGCCCTAAACAATGAACTCTATGTAGTTTTGATCTGTTTGCCCCCTCAATTTTTGTAGGCATTTCAGAGCCAAGGACAATTAGGCTACCTGTCTGGATCATACCAAAGCTCCAATATAGTTTTTCTCCAGGCAAGGACAACTCATCAAGCCAAGTTTTATCCTCCCCTTGTAAAAATGAAAGGCTTGTATTTCCCAGAGTAGATTCATATAGATTTTCAAATATGGGTCCCTTATGTCTTTCTAAAATAGAAATTGCAGCCACAGGGTTCAAAGAGTCCTAAAAAAATACTTGCTTCATTAGATAAAATTCAAATAATATTCTACTTACATCTCGAGAATTTATTCAATGATGCACAGTGTAGAAATAATATACAGCAATATAACTGGGACACGAGTTATGGATTACAGCAACATAACCCATAAATATCCATTATGTAAATAACAGTCTTTTTAGGGAAGTACAAATGGCAAAAATAGACTATTAGATACACAGAGACTTGGTTTAAAGTTGTATAAATGTCCAAGGGGGAAAGGTATATTAAAAGCAATCCTTTGAGTTAAAAAAAGAAAACAGCTTACTTAGATCACTTAATTGGCAATGTATCGATATGAGAAATCAGTTGCTAAAACAGCAAGACAAATGGAACTGCCCATCCTCTTACTGTTACAGCATACATAACATTTGATATAACAAAATCATCCTGGTTTGACCGCCTTAGTCAGATTAGAGGCTATATAGCAAATGCTAGTATACAATGGTTAAGGCTCTTGGTCCAATTCTGAAATCAAACAAAACAACAATGACCCAGCAAAAACACTGTTGCTAACATCCACACCTTTATTACAACATAAATCTTATCCTTCCAATAGGCAGGAAAAACATTTCCCACTCTATGGAAAGAACCCTCATGCTTGTATTGCTGAACCCCACCCTATAAATGACCTCTAAATGGCATTCTAATTTATAAGCATGATATGAGTTAATACTTTAAAATAGAAAATGTACTCCTTTATCATTTATAAGATTGAAATAAGCATCCAACTCATGTCTTCATCAAATATGCTATTAGTTCAATTTGCAGTCTGCGTTCTGATAATGCACAAAATTTGTGAAAGGTTAAAAGGCCTTATTACACATTGAGCTTAAAAAGGAATTGTGTTACTTTTTTAAAACAACTTTCTGGCTGCTAGCTTACCATCCTACTAGACATGGTAGATTGACCCAGCTGCTTAATAGATGAACCTTATGAGAGTATTGGGGATGGGACCCATTATGTACCTGCTATTTTCTGTTCTATAGATACAGTCTTCCGTCCTAAACCATCAAATGGGTCACTAACTCTTGCCAAAAATCTCAAGAGTACCGGCTATTGTTCTTAGTAAGGATGAATATGTCTGGTTTAGCAAATTCTACTGCCACTGTTGGAAAGTAATTGAAAATGCATGCTCTTAGTAGATCCATAATACTGTGTAGTGCTATCTTTGTGTAAACAGGACAATGTGGAATTTAATAATGCCTTTAACTGAGAGATAAGGAATGCATTAACAAAAAATATTTTGCTCACAGAACTAAACCAACAACCTTCAGAACAAACATTAGAGTAGTTATAAGATTAAAATATAGATATATCATGTCGTTGTAAATTAAATGCCTCAGGTATCCTCTCTTCTCATGCCATTCTAATTGCTGCCACCTTAAGCTAAAGGCTTATCACTCACTCCACACCTGCATTACTGCAACCGTTTCCTGTGGACCTTCATGACTCCAGGCTGCCTCTTGCCTATCATTCTACCCTTCAACTGTCACCCCTATATTGCCAATCACTTCCAGACTAATCCATTTTAAATGCTACTTTCATCATATTAAAACTCTGCTTAAAAATCTACTATGAATTCTTTCAAACCACACCAAACACTAACTTTTCTATCTAGGTATCAAGACCGTACATAAACTGTTTTCATCATTCTGATTTAAATTTATTTACTGAGATTCACCAGCAAATACTTCTGGGTGACCTTCTCATTGTCTCATGAACTGTCATATCCATTGGAAGCTGCATTGTTTCCTTCATGAGCTTCCTCCTATACCAGATGCCTTCCACCTTTACTGTTGCTTTACTAACAAAGTTCTACATAGTCTTCATCACTACAATCCTGAGGCTTCCAGGAGACACTTTTCTTCTTATTGTCACCATCATTAGGCCCCATCTCCTCTCAACACCTATGCCCTTAATAACACTTCCCGGTAAATGTCTTTTTATTACTCAAGTCCCTTTCATGGTTTTTAGACACATTAGCATAATTATATCATAACATATTTGAGGAGAGGTACTATGTTAATTACTTCAGTATGTTTTCCTACAACAAAAATGGTACTAAAATACAGAAAGCACTTAAAATTATTGATTAATTTCAGAGCATTTCCACAAGTAATAAAAAATCAGAGCATTATATTTCTGCTCACTTCTGAATTCACAAAGCATTTTTTTTCTCGCTTTTCCAGTAATGGAAGTGGTTTTTAGCTATAAAAAGTTTTTTGTTTTTGTTTTTGCTATGAAAATTAAAATCTGTTACACAGTATTGACTTTAAATGGTAAAACGTTTTCCTAAATGCATGTAGCACAATATTACAGAACACAGTTTTTTGTACACCTACTCAGAAATACAGAAATTAACCTCTAACCACAACAAACCATTTAAGGCTTTTTCTAGTTCTGTAAAAGTCGGCACAACTATATTAATAGTTTAATGGAACTTGGCAATAGGGATACCTTTAATAATTCTTTAGAAAGGTATTATTTTTGGATCCTTGAAGGAACTTTTTTATTTCTAATTCTTTTTACTTCTTTTAAACTAAATAAGCTAGCAATTAATGTTTTTCAAGCTCTGTGGTCAGTAACAATGACACACACCTCAGGGGTGATCAAGTCTTATTAAACTGCACTAATGAGTACTGGACAGATTTAACCATTTTAAAAGGCTTTTTGTCCCTTTGTAAAAATTCAGTTTATTATTTTTTTTCTGTATATTTCCTTTAATGCCACTTACAATTCTAGAAATAAGCTCCTGTTGGAATTCTGGTTAAAATTTATAGACTTACAAAGAAGTGACATTCTAAAGTCAAAAGGTTCAACAATTCTGTTTTGTAATTATTACTTAAAAAACCCAGGAATCACTGGTAAGTTATCCCAAACAACCAAAACAGCAATAAGGAGTCCTGCAGAAACTTTCTAAAATGAGATTTCTAATTTCTCGGGGTCTCATTATTTCTTTGTGTTCACACAGCTCTATCCTGTCCACTCTTGTTTAACTATCTATCTTTTTTAACTATATATTATTTTTGATGAGTGGGGAATAATGAATATTGATATCACTTAGTCAAATTAATGTTGATAATATTTTGATATTGAAAATAATTTATTAAGTAATATTTCTAATATTAATAAAATGAGATGCTTAGTGCTCTGAAAATAAATGTGGCTTAGAAAACTGTTCAAGACACATAAGATGAGGCTAAAAAATATGAAAGCTTGAGTAGAATAGAGTGGAAAGGTCAAAGACATGGGATGGTCTAGAGAGACGAGTGGAACAGGTTTCTCTGGTGTATGCAATGTAAATGATGAGGGGAGTTGTGAAAACCAATTTATTTTCTATATATGTGTTTACTTTAGCATCGTTGAATTGTTCCCTGAAATATAATTTTCTCACTTCCAATTCAAATAAAGCATTTTTAGAAAACAACAACCCCAAAAGGAGGTGTGGTCTGTTTTCTTTATAGAACACAGGATTATTGTTTATCTTTTGTACAATTTTACTACACAGGAAAAGCTAAGAAAACACAGAAATAAATAAAGAAGATGTCACCAATCTAAAATATTCCTTTTTACTGCTCCAGAAATTATGTAAGGGTTGAATTTAAAGTTCTATCCCTTTTTACCTGCTCTAAATTTTCTAAAATAACTGTTATTTCTATGTCTATCTTAAAAAGAGGAGACAATATACCGATACTTCTGTTTTATCTGCCCTAAGAAAAATCTCAGTGATTAACAATGCAATGCATAACAGTCCCGTTTCTTAACCAATGTCCAGCTCAGCAGCCTTTTAAAGAAACCAAAGTAATACAAAGGCATCCTTTTCCCTGGAGATGACTACACCCAAGTCATTCTTTTAATAAACTAAATGTACTGATGCCTGAGACTCAAATCATGGACTTATGTATGTAATGAGTCTGTTTTTTGCCAGCAATGTTACACATAATTATATTCATGAATCCATTTTTGTGATCTCTATTTCATACTCCCCTCACATTAAAAAGGGTAATATTTAGTTTTGCTTATGAACTCAGTTATCGTGTTCAAGTGTCAAAGCAGACAGGAGACTAGCCCTGGCCAAAAGACAATGTCCTGTGAGATGAGTAAGTGCCAGCCTCTTTGCCACAGTGTCTGCATGAATGCCTTTTCACCTTGAAAACTTCTTATGCGCTTACTCTAGTTAGTCTGCTTTTTAAAAATCTCTCTATAAGAAAGGCATTTCTAAGATTAAAGCAAATGTGCTGGATGCCAAGACTACCAACCAAAAAGTGAAAATTTTAATACTTTTGGTGTGTTTTTTTTTTTGGTGGGGGGTGGCTATAAAAATATTTTTTAAAGGCAGTTTAACACAAGTGCTGATGAAATGCATTGTGTGGTCTGAAGTTCTGTAGTTTGACGCCACCTAGCAAAATTACTTTCCACGATTCCAGAGCACATTTTCTACATAATATCTCTTTCCTTAATAAAGCAAAAGGAAGTCATAGTGATGTGAGACAAAAGCACTAGAAATAGTTTAAAGATGAAAATGATCACTTATTTGAGAAGTAGGAAAGCATTCTAATAATCAATGGTAAGGATATAGATAAACAACACTCTAAATTGATGAAATTGAGAATTACAAGATGGAATTTATATGTTGAAAATATTCACTCAAATGTTATCTATTAGTTTTATCAGTTATGAAAACAGTGGAAGTGGGACAAAGGTACCGAGAAAGTTTCATAGTTTTATCTACACATGCTTATTCCATGTAGTCAAATATAGTAGCTAGCTATAAGGTCTAATGATTAGATTCAAGTATGAAGATTTAGAGGAAGAGGATGGAAAAGGGTGAGAGAAAAGAGACTACACTGAAAAAGAGGAAAATTAAAAAAGAACAGAGATCAAAGGAAATGATAAAAGCAGGAAACAGGATGATTAAAAGAAGAAATGCTGTTACAAAGAAACCAAAAAAGTTACCAACTCACCACACTTAGGTTTGGCAAATTTCATTTTGTTTCAGATGGGAGCTAAAGCAAAAATTGAGGTTTGAGCTGTTGAAAGTCAACCTATGAGGCTTAGGATTTAATTTTAAACTCAGCTTTTCACTCTTTTTCTAGTGTGGAGGTTTTCTTTTTTTCTTTTAAAAAAAGTCTTTGATCTTTTGCCTTAACAAGTCTGGCCAATATATAAAGAATCAAAATTGTGAGCGCTAATGCTTCTATTTTATTAAATCAAGTATTGGACGTTTTACTATTTGTGTGGTCTGAAGACTACTGGAATTTCACTTTGTGTGAATGAGGTGTTTGAAGATTCTGGAAATGAAGTGCTTAACCAAAACCAAAGTAATTTTTTTTTTTTTTTTTGCCACAAAGACATGGTATTTTAGATGAACTAAGGTCAGTATTATAAACATATTAATTTTCTTCAGCAGAGTTAATTGACAATTACAACTCATAAGTCAAAGTCATTAATACATGTGGATCCTGATAACTCAGGGTATGACCTGAGAATCTTGTATTTATTACTTTTCACCCTAAATTCATCTATAACAGTAACACTTTCTTTTATTTCAAAGAATTCAAACTATCTAGACTAGAGGAACAGCAAGTCTATTTCAGAGAGTACCTAAAAAGAATAAGCTTAAATAATTAAAAATTAATGTTTGATTGCTTATACATGCTTTTTATAATTGGACCTACCACTGGTTATTAAAAGGTTGACCACAATTTACTGATCACTAGGTGCAAATACTATGCTAAATAAGATATAGATATACATTTAAATGCAAATATAAATATATACCCAAATGAGACAGGTGTATTAACAGATGGAAGAAAATAACCCTTGATATATTTTCTTGTTTTTGAAGTTACAGCTTTAAACACAAGCCAGTAGAAATGATTATCAAATCAATTGGTCTAATTTTCCATCAGTAATTAATCTGTAAACTGAGTACAAATCTTGATTATTATGTTCTCAGCTTTTTCTATGGGAAGAAATGTGTTTAGCTAAATGGAAAGCAGAATATCAAAAGTGAAGCACATATATCACAGGAACACTACAGAAATAAATAGGGTTTAATGACTACCATTCGGTGACAGTAATGCAAGTTACTTTGCATAATTTTTGAATTAAGCTGACATGTACACTCATACTTGTACAGAATGTAACTATCATATGTAAATTATTTTAAATTACCTTAATTGGTTCAATTACTTTTTATTTATACATCTTTAAGCTATTTTTCAAAGACTCAGCTAGCGAATTTGACAAACATTGCTGGCACATTTTAGATATGTAGGTCTCAGGTTATTTTAGAACCTAAGGCTTAAAAGGGGCCTATGCTTCCAGCCAAGATGGAGAGATAGGTAGACACACCTCACCTCCTTGCATAACCATAAGAAGGATTACATCTGCCTCACAACAAAAAACAATCAGAACTGCCAGAAAACTGAACTGCATGAGGTCCAACAAAGATATAAATAAATAATTCTCATCCAGATGAGTAGGAGGGGTAGAGATGAGGAGCTGGGGTGGAAAGGACAACATGTGGTGGTGGTGGTGTGGTGGTGGCAGTGGCAAGACAGTGGCTGGGGCCAGCCAGCAGAATGAGCATTCATAAATTATAAAAACTGGGACGGACACCTGGGGAGCAATCCCAGTCCCAGGCCAGACTGTGCAACTCATAGTTCCCACACCGGGAAAATAAAATCTCATTGCTTCTAGCTGTGAAAAACAGCGTGGTTGGGGGTGGCAGAAGAATCTGCCTGTTTTGCAGGAGAGTCTGTTTAAAGGCCCCCCACAGTCCTAGAATGTATGCAAACTGACCCACTCTGGGATCCATCACCAGGGCAACAGCTAGAGGGGCACCAGGCGCATACGGGAAGTGGCTGAAGTGACTGGAAAAGGCACAAGTGCTGAGCAAGCAGCATTGTTCCCTCTCTAACCCCTTCCCTATATACAATATCACATAGTGGTGAAACTAGTCACCCAGCACTGACCAATACTTAGGGCTCTGCCCCTTACAACATAACAGGCGCGACAGCTCTAACTAATACACAGATGCAAACACAGGAGGCTGTCAAGTTGAGGAGACAAAGAGGTATGATCCAAAAGAGGGATCACATGAAGGCTCCAGTGGGAAAACTAAGTGACAAGAAGATAGTCAACCTAAGAGATGCAGTGTTCAAAACACTGGTGATAACGATGCTTACAGAAATGACTGAGTATGGGAAACACATAAGGAAAGAAGTAAAGGCTATACTACAGTGGAATGAAGAAAAACTGACTCAAAACCAATGTGAAGGGAAGGAAACTGGGGTCCAAATCAATTATTTGGAACATGAGGACGGAATAAAAAGTCAGCTAGTACAGAATGAAGAAACAAGAACTTTAAAAAATTAGGAGAGGCTTAGGAACCTCTGGGACAACTTTAAACACACCAACATCTGAACCATAGGGGTGCCAGAAGGAGAAGAGAATGAGCAAGAATTAAAAACTTATTTGAAAAAATAATAAAGGAAAACTTCCCTAACTTGGCAAAGGAAATAGACATATAAGTCCAGGAAGCATAGGAAGACCCAAACAAGCTAGACCCAAAGAGGACCACACCAAAACACATCACAATTAAAATGCTAAAGAGGTTAGAGATAAAGAGAGAATCTTAAAAGCAGCAAGAGAAAAGCAGAGGGTTACCTACAAAGGAGTTTGCATAAGATTATCAGCTTATTTCTCAAAAGAAACTGCAGATAAGAAGGGACTGGCAAGAAGTATTCAGAATGATGAAAAGCAAGCACTTACAACCTAGATTACTCTATCCAGCAAAGCTATCATTTAGAATGGAAGGGCAGATAAAATGCTTCCCAGACAAAGTAAAACTAAAGGAGTTCATCATCACCAAGCCATTTTTATATGAAATGTTAAAAGGAACTATATAAGAAAAAGGAGACCAAATCCATGAACATTAAAATGGCAACAAATTCACAACAATCAACAAATGAATCTAAAAAACATAAACAAACTAAGCAACTAGGACAGGAACAGAACCATAGATATGGAGATCATATGGAGGGTTATCAGTGGGGAAGGGGAAGGGCGGAATGTGGGAAAAGGTGCAGGGATCAAGAAGCATAACTGGTAGGTACAAAATAGACAGGGGGATATTAAGAATACTATAGTAAATGGAGAAGCCAAAGAATATACATGCATGACCTATGGACAGGAACTAAGGCATTGCTGGAGGGAAGGGAGGTGCTAGGCAGTGGGGGAAAAGGGGAAAGAAAGAAAAGTGGGACAACTATAATAGCATAATCAATAAAATATACTTAAAAAATTTTTAATGGGTCTATTGACTGTAATTAAATCTTACAACAGTGGGACATACTCTCAGAAGTCTTTTGAAATGTCACTATTGGGACTTTTCAAGTAAAATTAAACACTAAGAAGAAAATGTAAAACTAAATGCCATATTAGATAAAAGGGATCTCACAAAAATGTTAGGGCACATTTACCAAATATTAAACCATAGGTAAGATATCAATTGGTAGAAGTGGGAGGAAAGGTATAGGGGAAAGGGGAATGAAAAAGGCACAAGCTTGATTCAATTTTTGGGTAAGTAGATAGATTGTTGAGAAATTTAGTGAGAGAAAGGAGGTCCTAAATAGACTGTAAAGGTGATAGTAATCTGAACCACAACTGTGTAATTTACTTTCTTGATAACTAGGAATCATTGATATTCTCTGCACAATGTGGTCAGGAGTGTACTATATAAATAACTGTCATAGTAGTGTATTTATTAGAGGCAAAAGTGGGAAGATTAGATGCTAAAAGACTATTACAAAATTGATGTTAACCATTTAAAAATTTTGATCCACTAACTAGTATATGTGAAAAATTTAATTTAATTTATAAATTATAATTTTTTATGTTTGTATAATTAAGTGAACTTTAAACTTCATAGGACTTTCCAATAATGGCAAGGGGTGGTTTAGAAGTCTTGCAAATTTCTCATGGTGCTATAATTTGGTACTATCTTTCTGCAAAGAACTTTTGCGAAATGTATGAAAAGCTCTAAATTTCAGGATTACAGTAATTTTATTTCTAGAAATATATCCAGAAGAAAAATTAAAATGCAGATAATTATTTCTATATATTATAGTCAGATACATACATAAAATATTGAGATGTTATAAAAGAGATTTGATTTTTCTGACAAAATACTTATTAAATTAGTATTAAAACAGACAGAATGTATGTGTATATATATATTTCTTTTGTCTGGGAGTAATTATTTGTACCTTCAGACAATAAACATTACTGAATATCTAGAACATACCTGTCATCATTTAGTATGTTTCTGGGAATACAAAGGCAATTCAGCTTATAAAACACTAGGGAGAGTTAGATACCAAATAAGGACAATGACTTCTGCTTGATGTCTATTCATGGAATAGGAGAGTGTGGACATGCCTAAAGAAGTCCTTGATAATAACTGAGGCTGGGGTAGGGGACGGGGCATTCAGCAAGGAGAGCACACAGAGAAAGTAGAAAGACTACTGAAAACAAGAGGCACTCTGGAGAAGGTGGTGTGGCCAATTTTTACAACAGTGTAGAGGAAAGAGGGATATTGGGGTTAAAAATGAGAATATTTTAATCAAAAAAATGAAAATTTCTCAAGAGTAAAGAGAAGCTAGCCATGGATCTGGAAGAAAGTGAGTTAGCCCAAGCTGAATGACAGAAAGTATCAAAATGGAAAAGATGCATATAAGATAATGACAAAATAAACAAAAAAATGTTTCTTTTGGGTATATGAGGAAAGGTCTAAATTTTACCAAGAGAACACCATTTTCTTAATGCAACTTACAGTCAAGGTGTTCTTAATTTTTAAAATTTCCGTGGATATATGAATTCTTTACTTTAAATCTAAGATGACAAAAATTTTTATATTCTAATGGGTTATTGATGTTAAAATACAAATATTTCTTCCTTATGAAATTCTAAGCTGGATAAATACATTGAGTTAAACTTGACTGATTTTTTTTTGACACTAAAGAAAAGATACCTTCCATAAAATTGAAACGAGTTTCTTGTTAAAAGTAGATTGAAACAATATTAAAATAAGTTAAAATAAGCAACAATTATTTTAATTACATATTGCATCCAGAAGCTCAAGGAAATACAAGTCGTGATTGATAAATTTCTTCAACATTCATTCAAACAACCACACTATTCCACTTGTCTTCTCCCCTGTCTTCTTGCAAACAACATATGCAAGATTAGAATTTAAGAAGAGAGGGTTTTTTTGTTTTTCTTTTTGTGTTTTTGGTTTTAATCTCTTCTTTTTGAAAGTTTTTGAAAAGTTTTCTTCTGAAAGCATTCCAAATTCTCATGTTATTTATTGACCATATACAGGTAGAATTTTATGTGAAGATTTGGGTTGATAAGGATCAACCCATCTGAATAATGACAGATTATAAAATTACCTCAATGATCATATATTTTTTTTTGGTGGTGATGCAAATTTCTAAAAAGTCCAGTTTTTGGCTATGAATACAAATGGCTATTATAAAAGACAGAGGCTTTATCTGTTTATTTATGACTTGAACATGGCTCAAAATATTTTTAAAATGATTATGATAATATAATAAAATGTTATAAATTTTCTGAAAACATAAATTAGAAAGAAGTTATTATCAAATTAGGTAATTAGGTTTTATCTCTGGCTTTGAAGAAAAGTTCATTGATTTGCTTAAATATCTTAATGATGAAATATAGTAAAATCTAAGTAATAATGAATCATAAAATGCTTCAAGGTTAAGGATTGATTCATTTTTTGTGGGATTCCACCTCATATTGTCTTATTAATATTGATCCTACAGAGATCCCATTAATGAATGAAGTCTAATTAAAAGTTGAATAAGAGCTTGACTAAAACACTGAACTAAAGTACATTTTATAAGGTTTAGGCATAAATGACCCATGGACACGGACGACAGGACAGGGAGAACAATGGGGGAAATCGGGACAGCTGTAACAGAACAACAATATAAAATAAATTAACTTAAAAATAAAATATATTTTATAATGTTTAATAGCTGCCTACAATTTATTTAAGTCTCAAAGAAAAAATGCTTCCTCAGACTATGTTTCTGTGGTTATTTAACCTTTCTGTAAATTTGCTTTACAACGCAGAAAATACAATTTTTCTGATCATGCTAATTCACATGGGGTGACATTAAACAAAATAAGAGTTGAGCAGTATGTTTTAAAGTCAAAACTTTCATTTATTTTTACTCCTGCTTATTTTTATTTCTTTACATTCTTTCTAATATATATATATGACATAATTCCATAATTTAGATAATTGAAAACTTCACACTTTGAGAAGGTTGTTCTTCTTTAAGTAAGTTGGGTGCTATAAAATTATTATTCTAAAAATCTGGTAGGAAAAAATGGGAACCTGATTAACATTTGACATGTTTTGTGCCCATATTTGAACAGGAAAGGTTTGAATGTTTGTGAGTCAAAATATAAAGTGAATTGTTTAAAAATAAGATTATTAGTAATGAAATAAATATCAAGATTTGAGTGCTCTTCCTTTTTGGGGGGGAATGATTTCCCTTAGACTTTGAAGAAGTAATTCTATATTATTATTCAAAACATCATGATTATGGGTGAGACTTTTGTCACAGCAGTCCTGAATTTATAATTTTATGTAATCTAATTCACTCACTGTGGTTTCAAGCTCTGTTCACTTCTTGCTATAAATATATGCTGCCACCCCATTTACATCAGTAAATTAACTTCCACTTACATCTTTATACTGATTATACCCTCTAACTTAGGTTTCTCTTTTAAGGGCCACTTTTATCTATTCAACGATCTAATTACATAACCAACCAAATGGCCCCTCAGACACATCAACCTTTCAATATGTACACAATTGAACACATCCGTTTTCTCCCAAACCTGTTTTTTTGGAGTCTGTTAATGGTACCTTCATGTACACAAACTTTCTTGCAAACTTTGGGAGTCATCTAAGATTTTCAGCTTGTGCTAACCTCCCATGCATAAAAATCTCATCAACTTAATATCTAAAACATCTCTTGAATAACCTACATAACTACACCTTCTCATTTTTTCACTGATAACTTCCCTCTTGATCTTTCATGTCTGATCAACTTTAGTTTTCACGTAAGCAAAAACTTCCAGAGATCATTCTAAAATGTAAACCTGTCCATTCTAAAATTTATTGATTTATTCTGTATTATCTTCAGAACTTAATTAAAAGTCATTAGCATTGTGTTCAGAACTCTTGAGGCTGAGCACACCCCTACTTGTCTTGGATCTCTCCCACTGTTCTGTGGGTTCCAAACACTGTATTTTTATTCTTCGAGTGTGTTTTTCCTGCCATCAATATTTGTCTATAGTACTGGGAACTTTCTTATCAGTCCTGTGACTTGGCTTGACTCTTCAAATTCCACCTTCATATTCCCTCTTCTAGGAAGCTAAACATGAGGCTTTTGAGCCAGATTAGGGTTAAAAGCTCTTAGATCTATGTGCATCTTTCTGAAGAGAGAAAATCTAACTATACCCGTGAGTCTCTGAAGCCTACTACAGTGCCTAGAGCATAGTGAATGCTTAATACTCACTGATGAAATCGCAAATGAAAAAACCCTTGACTAGGTAAAAGTAAATGAAGGGAGGCAATCTACATGCTTTATGAATTTGGGCTATGAAATATTTTTGAGTTACACAACATTCTACAGTATTCCCTCACTTATCGCAGGTATTACGTTCTAGACCCCCTCCCGCCTCCCCCGCCCCACTGGCGATAGGTGAAAATCCGCGAAGTAGGAACCTTACATTTATTTTAGTATTTATATATATTTTAAGGCTTTATAGACCCTTCCCACACACTTATAAACCACTCCCAGTCCCTTATTAACCTTTCCCACTCCCTTATTAACCTTTTCCACACTTTCATAAACACTACTTATGTCCTTAAACATATTCCACACTCTTAAACCTATGTAACTTTAACAACATATGTATACAGTACTGCAAAATCCTGCGATATAGCAAAAAATCTACAATAAATAATTAAATATAATATTTTTAAAAATCCCACGATACAGTGAGGCTGCGATAAGTGAACCATGATATAGAGAGGGACTACTGTATTTAGATTTTGTGAAAAGAAAGGAACCTTTCTCCAATAATGGCAAGCCTTTCTTTTTTGTATTCTGGACTTGCCTACGACCACCATAGCATCCTTGTTCCTAATTGCAATTCTCTGCTATTCCTAAATAAACTCAACTTTGTTTTGATAATTTGTTAATTATTTAACTTGAGTTTGACAACTTATATATTTAGGATTCTATTGAACAGCAATGAAATAAAATAATATGTATTTTTAAAAAAGAAAACAAAAGAATAGAAGTTTTAACTCCCTGACCAATTAGGTAAACTTTCTATAGTTTTATTTCCTATTATACAAAATGAAGAGCCTCATCTAATTAAAAAAAAATAACACTGATTATGTGCAGGGAAAATGAGTGGCATCACATAAATGTCATCTACTTCTTTCATAAAAGATAATCCAGAAAGGGAAATTGAGAACATCATAAATTATTTATGCACTACCCTACCATTCTGCCTTTTTCATTAACTAGGTTGAAAAAAGTTACTGAATCGATATTATGGGTGAAATATTAGGGATATAATAATGGCCGTGTTGTTAATGTCTTCATTTAGTTGAAATCCCACGTTTTGGAACTGCTGTATGGGAAGACTGAATTTGTGGTTAGGAGACTGAGGGCTAAGTCTTCTCTTCCTATCGGCTAATGCATTTTTTAGTTTCATTGCAGGTACTTTAGTTGATTAGAGACCTAACCTTCACAACACTGACCCAAATGTGTGGAGAGTTCAAGAATCTATTCGGTCTTTATAAACACCTTTAATCAGGAGATGCTCGAAGGTCACTACTGATGAAATTGAATCACTGAGGTTTGCTGTAAAAAGGAGTAAAAGATCACAGAACAATCACATGATGACAATGAGGTTAACATTTCCTTTGTTCACTATGTCATTCTCTAAATAGAGGCTCAGAAAAAGATAGTTCCTTCAATTGAAAATTGTATTTTAAATGGTTTTTCTGGAACCATCATAAAAGGAAGTGACTTTTCCTTTCTAATAATAGTAGAACATGGAAATATGTCCATAAGCAAGGCAAAGCAGAGAGCTGTGGTGATTATAAGGATAAATTAGTCACAAAGGTTGTTTCTGCCTCAATAATCCAGGTAATTGAAACCAAAACAGGTTCAGGCATGTAACTGACAAGATTTTCCTCTTTGCTTTGGCAATAAAGACACATGATATTTTCACAAGTCTGGAACTAGTTTTTAGAGACAGCATTCTTCTCTGTCTGTGGTATATTTTAAAATATGGAATGAATTACTAGAGTTTCAAATGATATATTCAAGCAATAAGTTAATTTGACAGCAATAAGTTAAAGAGAAAGTAGAGCATTTACATGGTTGTACAGACAGAACTGGCACATATTTATATACCCTGCTATAATACATATTTGTGAATTAAATGTACATATGTACATACAGAAATATACATACACTTCTCCAGTTCTGACATTCTCTCTTCTTAAACAGGCACTTCAAATTTGTTCTCTAAACTGGATTCCTTTTTATATCTCTTCTTACTTTGCAAATACTTTCTTGTTCTTTCATATATCTTAGTTTAATTTAGAATACCATTACACATCCAGGAATCCAAGTCATAAATATGGGAATTGTCTAAGTTTCCATCCTTCCCTTCACACTGTGATTTACCTCTTCCCCTCCAATGTCCCTTAAATAGGTGAGAAGTTCCACTGATTCTATTTCCCCAGTGACTCTTAAATCTAAGTACCAGTGCCCTTCTCCCATTCTCTCATCCCTTTTCTTATTTCTATATCTTAGATCTTGGTCATTTTTTGTCTACACTAATAAAATGGCCTCAAAATTAGTCTCAGTGTGTCCTAGCTCCTCCACACCTAGTCATCAACCATCAAAACTACAATACAAGCCTCACAATGTCATGTTTCTGTTGAACAGAGATAAAGCCTGGGGTTTACAATTGCAGGGGAATGTCTTCACTACCTGACTTTTCTTTTGTCACCATCCTCAACTCACCGTTCTTTGTTGCATTATTTTTACTAGACTTTGGAGGACTGTAGATCTTACCTTTTCCTCCACTCACCATGATGTTTCATGCTTCCTGATTCTGCCTAGTTCTTCCTAGAATTGTGCTTACCTTCAAGCTCTCTGGTGTCTCTTCTTTTAAGGATACTAATCCCATTATGAGGGGGGCCCTTCATTATGACATCATCTAAACCTACTTAGCCCTCAATGGCCCCTTCTTCAAATATCATTACATTGAAGGTTAGGGCCTTGGCATATGAGTTTGGTGGGTGGGACACAATTCAGTCCTTAGCACATAATATTGATGTTTTTATTTTTTGGTTATGTGGAAAATGCCCTTGTTTCTAAGGAGACTCACTCTAAAGTAGTGAGAGTAATGAGTCATTAGGGTGACAATTTACTTTCAAATGATTCTCTGTGCTGTACATGCAAATTATCTATAAGATTATGATTTTTCCAAAAAAAAAGTATTTAAAGATATTGTTTCTGATCTTGAGATTCTCAATTTTGGGGAAAAGGGATATGTGATCAACTATAATTAAATGCCACTGAGTGCAGTAAAATGTGTTATGATGTAACAAAGAACTGAAATAGAAGAGGGAAGGGGGTGTCCACAAGGAAAACAGGCCAGAATATTAAACAAATCAAGGGCCATTGGACCCATGCTTATTCATTAATGATTATGTGACAGGATTTACATGTTTGATTTTTAATTTTTCCCATGCATTTGACTTCCCTTTGATCCATTATCACCATTCACCATTTTTCTCTTAAGATTAATAAAAAAACAAAACTTGAAGAAAAGAAAATATGGTAATGAATTAGTAGCAGAAGGTCAATTGGGGATCACATAAAAATGTGTTTAAAAATTATATTCCTTAGCCATCATTGTTTTCCATATCATAATATATTTTCACAACACTTTCTTAATTTACTGGGTTTATTCTTGTTTTCCCTTTTGTGGACTTGAGACAGTTGAAAAATTTATTTGGTTGATCTCTATATTTGTTGCTGTCACTATGGCCCTACCTAAAGTTTTATAGGAATTTTTTAATGGACAAGGGAGAACAAAAGTTAAAGTGTTCTTTAAGTTCCCTATTTCATATAGAGGTCTATGATTCACTCATTGATTGAGCAAATATTTACACAGTATTTATGCAAGGGTAGCAAAATGCTTACCTAAGGCCTATCTTGAGTAGATTGCATGGTTTCTTTTCTTTTTTCTTTTCAATTTTTACAATTTGAGCCATCATTAAAAACCACAACATTTCACACAGAAATACCAATAATTAAGTCCCTATACCTGCACAAACTATGGTCATTGGAACATAAAATTGGCTAGAAAATTTGACTGGAATGAGTAGAAGGAACCCTTGTGTGTTGAGCATATGATCATATGTTCCTCAGTTCACACCGCTCCCTATTGTATAATACTGGTCTCTTACACACACTTTCGTTGTTACATTTGCAACCCTGGCCAAATATTGGGAGAACATAGACTTCTTTGAGAGCAAAGTCATTGACTTCTTTAAGGACAAAGCATGCATTTCAAATGCTAAGTTTCATGTTCTGGTCAAGTAAAGGTCATCACCGAGCTCAAACATTTTTCTTATAATAGACTGACCAAGATCCTTCCTCTTTACCAACTTGCCCAGGAAAAAGTATATAAAATCAGAGTTGGGAAAAGTGACTTCTGCAAATCAGATGAGGAAAAAGTTATTATTACACACTAAGTATTACATTCAGTTTCAAAAGAAACTTTTACATTCACTAACACCTAATTTATCTTTAGACAAAAGTGAAACTGGTACATCTGTTCGGGTATTTTAAATTTACATCACTGTTGAATTCAAACTCATGTGAAAACAGAGATTTCTTCAAGTATGATTCAAACTATAATAACTTTATTTTTTCTAGTTGAGATAATGTCAAAGATTCATTTAAATGGCATGAGTAACAACTTGTATTACATGAAGTACTGAAAACAATGCTCCCTTTCTTCTAACAGAACACATAGTGTTCCTTCTCTTATGTATTATTTCCATTTTGTAAATAATCATCTATATTTTTAATCCACAAGCCAAATTTATTGTGCTTTTAATAATAATAATGTATTAAATGTGTATAATGTTTTCAAGATAAGTGTTTTTACATCCATATGAAGTAATGTATAAATAAGTTCAGCACCATACAAATATTTTTTCATAAATTTTAAATATATTTCTGAAATAATTAATTTGTAGGTATGATTTTGAACATAAAGATAATAACAAATATTTAAAATTCAATATAAAATAAATTTTATTACATCAGGAACAAAAAAAATTCAATTTAAAATGACTTTCAGACTTCCAGCCAAGATGGAGGCTTAGACGGACACGCTAGGTCTCCCTCTACAACTAGAGAGGAATACAACTACTTCAAAACAAAAGATAACTAGAAATTCCAGAAAATAAAGCTACACAGAAGCCCAACATATGAAGTTATAAACCAGCGGCGCCCTTTGGGCAGGTAAAAGTGAAAGGGGGCGGTGCTGTTTGCGGTTGCACCAGGGACAGCGGCAGGGAGGACAATCCCGGCTGCAGTCGAACCCCGGCAGCTTGCGACCCCAACGCTCGGAAAAGCAGCCACCACATCACCTCCAACAGTGAGACCCAGAGGGCGGGAGGACGGATCCCGGTCTCCTAGAGGAATAACTGCGGGAATCCATCTTGGACCCCTGCCCCCACACAAAGCACCACAGCGCTGCGAAATAGGTCGCAGACAGGCGCCGGTCGCTGGGCAGTGACGACAAAACGCCACAGCGCAGCGAGAAAGGTTGCTGGACCGCCACCGGTTGCTGGGTAGTGACGACAAAGGGCCACAGCGCGGCGAAAAAGGTTGCAGATTGCCACTAGTCGCGGGGTTGTGACGAGTACACAGGCACTGCCCCCTATAGCCGGCCCAAGAAAACAAAATGCATCTGTCAAAATGAGGCAGACAACTATAGAAATCCTGGTGGCGCAGCTCACCAGCCAACAGATGAGGAATCTGACAGATGAACAAATAAGAAACCTGTCAGAGGCTCAGTTCAGGGCCATTGTTATCAGGTGGCTTACAGAATTCACAAAAGATTTGGGAAAAGACAAGAAAGGATTGAAAGCCACTCATACTGAAAAGAACAAAACCACATACGAGACAGAAGGTGAGGAAATAAAATCCAGAATTCAAATCAACAAACCGGAACATAGAGAAGGAACAAACACTCAACCAGTGTGGAGAGAGGACACAGAAACCAAGGAAAATGAGGAGAGGATCAGAAACCTCTGGGACAGTATAAGAAATCGAACATACGGATTATAAGATTGCCAGAGGGTGAAGAAGAAGAACTAGAAATTGAAAACTTAAGTGAAAATATAATAAAGCAGAACTTCCCAAACTTGGGGAAGGAAATAGACTTACAGGTCCAGGAAGCACAGAGAGTTCCAGAAAAACTGGACCCAGGGAGAACCACTCCAAGACACATTATAATCAAAATGTCAAAAGTTAAAGACAAAGAGAGAATCTTAAAAGCAGCAAGAGAGAAGAAAAGAATCATGTACAAAGGGGTCCCAATTAGACTATCAGCTGACTTCTCAAGGGAGACCCTGCAGGCAAGAAGGGACTGGCAAGAAATATTCAAAGTAATGAAAATCCAAAACCTACAACCACGAATACTCTATCCAGTGAAATTGTCATTCAGAATAGAAGGGCAGAGAAAGTGTTTCCAGGACAAAATAAAACTGAAAGAGTTCATTAGATCTAAACCACTGTTATATGAAATGTTAAAGGGACTGGTTTAGAAGAAGGAGGATCAAAACTATGAAATCTAAAATGAAAACTGCATCACAAGAAACAACAACAGAAGCTAGGGAATAGAAACAAAGGCAAACTAAGTAGGCAATGAGAGTGGAAAAAGAACTATAGGAATGGGGATCATATTGGGGGGAGGTCATCGGGGAGCAGGAAGTGGGTAAAGGAGGGAGATGGTACAGGAATTAAGAAGCATAGTAGGAGGGAATGGAGTAGACAGGAAGAGGCTGAGAAGAACTATATACACAACCAATAGACATGGACTAAAAAGGGGGGACAACTGGAGGGATGGGGGCCACCGGGTGGAGGGGAGCAGAGGGAAGGGAAATTGGGACAACTGTAATAGTATAATCAATAAAACATATTAAAAATAAAAATAAAAAAATAAAAAATAAAAAAATGACTTTCATTTTATATCAAAACTATTCATTTTATTTGTATATCATCATCAGAAAAAATTAATTATTATTTATTCTAGAGATTAAAATAGAGAAGCAGATAGTGGCATCTTATAAAATTTTGGTAAGATAAAATATCTCTACCTGATTTCTCCCCTTTCTCACACTTCAGTTTAACTGAATGATGATATATTTATTCAACATCTGCTAGATTTGAAGATGAATAATGCACGTTATCACCCTTGAGGGGTCAACAGTCTATCTGGGGCAAAAAGACATATGCAAAAGGAATTTGTGTATGTGACATTATGGGATGAGATCCAACTGGTGAGAATGAGAAGGAAGGAAAGAGTCTCTGAATGTTTATGGAAACAAGTGTCATTTGGGGTGAATTTTGAGAAAATTAGAATTTTATTTTATATAGCTTCAATACAGTTGCATGAACACCTATAGTATTAGCCTTTGTTTCTCCTGACCATTTAGGGGCATTTACCTAACTAATCATATTTTTATGCCTCTTTACTGTAACACTTTTTCTTCACTCCTTAATTTCCTGATTCAATGTGTAAATGGGAATTACTCTTTTGTATTCCTGCCAAAAGTGTAATTAAGGAAGACCATCTTTCATTCTATTTTAAAGTTCTATTTTTAAAAAATGTTTAGAGGACCCATTAAATAAATCATGGGACATCAAATCAAAGTTGCATAATAGGCAGCCGTTAAGAAATAAAAAATATACATTGACCTAGAAGGATGTTCCTAATTAAAATGTTAAAAACACAGAATCATGTAAATGGTATGAAAGCATTATGTGCACATATTGATATTGGTGTTTGTGTATATTAAGAAAAATTTAGGAAGAACGAATACCAAACTCTAACATTTGTTAACTTTGAGAAAAACATTACTTTCTTTTTAGTATAATTCTCTATTTTTATTTTAAATAATTCAAATTATAAGAATATTAATATTGAAAGAAATACAAAGTATACACCATCTGTTTTCCCATTCTAAGAATTAGAAAATCACTGCCACTTTTTAATTCAGTAATTTAATTCAATAACTCTTCAATATTTCTTTAAGAATTAATATTTTAATTAAAAATTTAGAAATGTTAAAATTAAATTATATAAAACAAACTCAAATTATTGAATAATCAAATTCTAGTGAATAATTATAATTAAAAAATTGATATTAATATTAATAGACAATTCTAGTTTTATTAAAATTAAAGCCAAAATAGTTTTCAATCAATAACCAGCAAGGCTCACATTTTTCTGTCAATATGACAAAGATGACAGAAATAATCACCTAAAGATAAAACAACAAATGCCACAAATTCATGTATCTGCTTTATCATTTTTCAATGCTTTCATAACTGGAAATAATTTTTTTCTGCATAAGTATAGTAGTAGAAAATACATAAAATTAAAGAGAATCATAAAACCTAGGCTATTCAACAGCAAGTGATACAATGCTACATCACAATAGGCAAGTATAGATTAAAACTATAATGTAACAGCTGGAAAAACAAAGGATTTATTTAGTTTCCACAACTGCAATATGTCTCAGTTGGCCTCACCCAGGTTACACACAAGGTAATCCTTCTCAGTAGTGAGACCTACTTCTCTGTAACTCAACCAGATGACCAAAATAATATGCTCTTCCCATCCAGGATTAGAAGAATCACCCATCCATTTTACATTCCTTGTTTTACTGCATCTCCAGTTCAGTAAGTGAACAGAATGATATTATTATTACATGTATTTTACATATGAGGAAAGCTCACCAGCAGTGAAGAAACCATTGTGAACAAACACATAACAAGCATAAGAGACCATTTAGTTAAGGCCT
The DNA here is from genome assembly GCF_987537825.1 of Furipterus horrens. Classification (NCBI taxonomy): domain Eukaryota; kingdom Metazoa; phylum Chordata; class Mammalia; order Chiroptera; family Furipteridae; genus Furipterus; species Furipterus horrens. The sequence continues at coordinate 19,531,750 of NW_028327171.1, forward strand.
AAATAAATGCAACCTGCCTTGACAGTCTTATGAGAACATACTGATTCCTGGTCCACTGTTGGTTTTTATGTCATTGTTGTTTTGGTTTTTGTCCTATGTCTTTAATCTACTCTTCTGCTTTTTTTAGGCATTGAGCAATTCGTCCTGAATCAGAAAAGTGGTGCTAGAATGTGAGAGTGGGAAGCTGACCTACATCTGAACAATTTGCATATGATTCACCACAATTAAACAATTCGGTTTGAAATAGCTACAATTAAGCTATTATTGGAGAAAGTATTTACTAGACCAGAAATTCTAAATTTGTCTTCATATAAGTTGTAGCCAAGAAAAGAGCCCCATTTTCTGATACTTTTATTAAGTAAATTCTTCCAAATTAACATTTATATTACTAAATAATTGATAGCTTATTATACTTATGGTTACTTTGGTTGTTTCTTAAAATATTTCAGGTTTAAAATAGCAAAATATATATATATATAAAATTATGATAGATAAGAGCATCTCAATTTCTAAGGATATATTACAAATATTAATATACATAAATGTATATATTATAAACTTGCCTTCCTGATATATGGAAATTTCTTATGATAATGTTAAACTACCATAAAATTGTGGAGATGGTAATACAAAAAATATAAGAGCACAAATAAATTCTGCCTATAGTAAAACATAAAGTACAATAATATATAATATGTAATAGTATGAAAAAAGTTCAAACTGAAGACTAAACACTATGTGTTGGATGATTTCAAGTTTAGCAAGTAAGTAGATCTAGCATACATTTTAGTTGTTCAGAATAAGCAACATCAATTCTATTTACATCTAACAAGAAAAGTCGATTATTGAAACTTGGATAGAGCAAGTACAACATATTTTATAATAAAAAAAGGTTTTTTTCCTACCATTATAGGCAAGTGAAAGTTTTCTGATTAATCTTCAAGGATACCCTACAAAGGAAACAGAAAACAGATGACATGGAACATTATAAAATAGAAGGATTGTTTTCACATTATTATCAACATTGAGTGTTAGCAGTCTGTCTGCTGGTCTATTTACTGTGACAAGGCACTGGTGATCTCACCTACAAATCTACACAATTCTGGCAACATAAATGAGCATCATATACAGATTGACTCTTTTTTAATAATTAAAACTCTTGTTTATAACTGTAGCCGATTTGGTAATTGTATTATTGACAGCTGCTAATGATGGAAAAGAAAAAGAACATCATATTGCAAAAATGAAAGAACACAATAATAAATAACAAAAATTACAAAAGAAAACATCTAGATTTAATTACTTTTTTAATAGCATTGAAAATGTAGGTATTAAGATTTCAGTCCAAGTTGTGTAGATATGATCACAAGATTTCCTTGTTCCAAGTTATAGAGATTTAAGAGAAATATGACCTGGCATAGGCAATTACTGTAAGAAAACTCAAGTACTTTTCATTAGAACAGAATTAGTCTTAGAACTAGAAAGTAAATTAAAAATCAACTGGTCCAACATCCTCATTTTTCAAAGCAAAGCAAGGTCACATAGCTAGCTAGCAGAAGTAAGGGTAGAATTTCCAACTCCCACCTCACACTCATGCCGCAGCATTAAGTTACTTTGTAACTTCCAAGAATTGAAAAGAAGTAAAGGGAGTGGAATTGCAAATTCTTCTCTTGATAAATTTCATCTTCTTAATGAGCTTCATACTCCTGCCTGAATAAATAAATAACCTATGTCATGGACATTTATTGCATTTAGCTCATTCAAAACTCCTTTCCTTGCTGGAGGAAGATAACCAAAACATTAGATGACAGGATTCTAATCTTAAACTGCTTACAAATCATGAGAGAAAGCAGGAAAAAAAATCAAGGAAAAGAACACATGAGCTACGAAGCTGACAAAACCAGTCAATAACACAATAGCTGGATCTGAGAGAAGCCATCCAGTAATACTTCACATCAAATCTGTTTTCTGGGCAGCCTTCAAAGAAAATCTACCATTGTTCTTTAACAAATGCTCCCTCTTTCTAAACTTCTGTACTATTATAAGCAGTAATAAAATCAGTCTCTTTTGCTTTCTGGTTAGACTTCATTAAAAGAAAATACACAATCATCTGTAATTTTTAATTAATAAAATGTAATTTTTTGTAACAACAATGGTTTATTAAGCCATTTTTTGTAAATGCTTTCAAAAGATAGACAATAACCCCTGGCCCAGTTTGTTTTGCAGTTAACAGTAACCTCTTGTTTTCAGAAGGTGCAATAACAGAATCAACATTACATAAGCACAGAACCCACCTCTGTACTCTCAAGGCTAGAATTTTAAGAGACTTGGAACTGAGCAAGCAGCAACACAATAGCTGTGGAATATTTTCTTGTGCTACAATCTCAGAAACAGCTTGTGTGTGCCATTCTGGAAATTCATGATATTAATGAGATGCCTCTGCCCTCATTGGACAAAGTAAAAAGTTAAGTCATGTTTCCTTTAAAAAATATTAAAGGGTGAGTTTTATAATTTAAAAGTTATATTAGATATTTAAAAAGACATTAGATAGAAAATATTTCCAAAATAGCAAATTGTATCTAGCTAAAGTAACTACTGTCTTTAAGAAGATAAAGAATTATTTAGTAATAAAATGTATTTGCTGGATTTAATTTTTCCAATTTTTCAATTGTGCTTAAATCATAAAGAAAGAATGCTGATGCAATTTTTTTGTGGGCCAAAGTTGAAGCAACTTACTTAATCCAATTATACTAAGGAGAAATGAAGTCACAGTATGAAGAAATATGTTTGTTAAAATTTCAGTAATCTGTAAAGTATAAAGTATATCTACACTTTTTTTGGTAAAAAGCCACATGATTATAGTTCAGTACTATTAAGATATATAAATATACACACATAGACACACCATTCTGGGTGGACACAATTAAATTGTACACAAGCAAATAGGGTTAAATACTTAAATATATACTTCTGATTCACTGTGTATTTTGTTCTCAAATATCCTTGAGTAGAGACTACAGTTTGTCATTTTCAATATCTCCAAAATCAGAGTTATGGTAAATTAACACTTTTACAAGTTTCAAAGTGATACATGGTACAAATGACTGCCAATTTAAGGGAAGATTACCATAATGTGGAAGGCAAAACTTTGTCGACAGTTGGAGAAGGACAAAGAAGTAAATGTCAAGTTACTATTTTTAATATAAAATGTATTAGGCCCTGGCGAGTGTGGCTTAGCTGGTTGGAGCATCCACCTGTAAACCAAAAGGTTGCAGGTTCTATTCCTGGTCAGGGCACATGCCTGGATTTGGGTTCGGTCCCAGCCAGGGCACATGTGAAAAGCAACTGATCAATGTTTCTGTCTCACATCAATGTTTTTCTCCCTTTTCTCTCCTTCCCTTCCCCTCTCTCTAAAATCAATTTAAAAAAAAACAAATTGGAAATTATTCTCTGGTCTCCTTCTCTTCCACTTAAGAGACTATTATTACTTATTAAAATGCTACCAAAAACATTTAAAAAATCTCATCTTTTACAAAAAAAAGTTCAACAATCAAAGGAATTTAAAATATTGTACAAAAGCTTTATGCTTTCATTCCTAAAGGCTTTATTTTTTTCATCAAAATAAGAGCTCACAATAAGTATATTCTACAAAGAAAAGAAATTGCTCAAAACATTTGAATAGGAGCAAAATTAGGCCTTAGCATTTTCACATAAGAACAACTAACTGTATAATCTCTACACTATATACCTCCAACACAAAAAAAAGCATGCATTTTATAACGCACAAATAGAGAATTATACTTCACATATTTATTAAAATAGAATTTAAAAGTATAGTATTACATGCAGGCTAACTGGGTTAAAAGCTTTTTGATTGTCTAGATAAGTCCTATTTTACAGATATATAAATAAATTAGATGTATACTATAATATTTATGAGCAAAGCCTAATTTTATTATCAGAGTATATGTTTTCTTTTGATTTTCCTCTAAAATTAGTATTGCCATTTTAGGAATAATGACCATTAAAACCTTCACATTTTTAGCTTTAAGGTTTACTTCCAGTTTCTCTTTAGGATTCAAAGCAAATAATGTCTACTAGTAGTATAAGTTTACTCAAAAACCTATATTCTTCTACTTGAACACACAGGAATAAATGCAGGATTAAAAAATAAAGCTTAATTTAAAATACTAAATTTTCTGACATTATCAGCAAAGCAGAGGTTTTTGCTCATAAGAAATAACTGTATTGTTTCTGCATAGCATTTGACCTTGTGAATTTTCTCTTCTATAATCTACAATTTGAAGAACCTAATTCTGTATTTTGAATCATAATGCAGGGTAGAGTAAGGGTTATTTGTAGTCTCTTAGTCTTGGTTTCTTTAATAACTATGACAGGAAGTTGTGGTTTAGTACATGACACACAGATTCACCACATAAATGAGTCTAAGATCCAAAGCTTTTATAGTATTATAATCATCTTCACTTCTTAACTATCATAGGGTGGTTTAAATCAATAAAAGGCCAGTCCTGACCTTTCCAAAGCTTCAGCTTCCTGGCTCTCAAGACATTATGATTTGAGAAAACAGTTATCCCTTTCTTATTCATCATTTCACTTTCTGCAGTCAACTTTGGTCCAAAAATATTAAATGGAAAATTACAGAAATAAACAATTCATAAGTCTTTAACTGCATGCCATTCTGAATTGTACGATGAAATCTGACACTTTCCCTTTCTATCCACTGCCAACATGAATTATCCCTTTGTCCAGCCTGTCCACACTGTATACATTGCCGACCCTAGTCCCTTAGTAGGGTAGCTGTCTTGGTTTTCAAATCACCAATGGTGGTATCACAGTGTTTGTGTTCCAGTAACGCTTATTTTACTTAATACATTGTATGCCGGACACATCAAATTACGTTTTTTCGCAAACTGAGCATAGAGTGCCTTTATCTTTCATAATAACGATGAAGAATACATTCTAAGGTAAGAAATCAAAGTTCCATAAAGAAAATTCAAAGTATTTCTCAGTTTATAGTCATTTTACATAACGACAAAATTTGCGTGCATATTTCAAAAAATCTTCCGCTCCCGTAAAAATGTGTGGGCACTAAACGCCCGCAAACTATGGCCCCAAAGTGCAAGTGTCGTGATACTGGAAGTTATTATCTGCAAAAGAGAAGATATAGAGTGCATTCTTTAAGTGAGAAGGTGAAAGTTCTTGACTTAATAAAGAAAAGAATTGTATGCTGACCTGCTTCACCACGTTGTGGCGTTATATGTCGGGGAGGGGTCAGAGAGGGAACAATGGCGCTTGCTCCGCACTCGCCCCTTTTCTAAGCACTTCTCCCACTTCCCTTATGCTACTGGTGCTCTTCTAGCTGTTGCCCTGATGATGGTTCCCAGAGTGGGTGGGTTTGCAGACATTCTAGGACTGTGGGGACCTCTAAATGGACTCTCCTGAAAAACAGGTAGTTTCTTCCGCTGCCCAAACCTCCACTGGCTTTCATGGTCAGAAGCAATGCGGCTTTATTTTCCCGATTCTGGGACTGTGAGCTATGAGATCTGGCCTCGGACTAGGATCACTCTCTAGGGGTCCCTCATGACTTTTATAATGGGTGACTGGTCTTTCCACTGGTGGGCCACAGTCACTTACTTGCCGCCGCCGCCGCCACACCTCGTCCCCCCCTCACTGCCGACTCCCCGTCTCGCCCCTCTTACCCATCTGGAGGAGTGTTACTTCTTTATATCTTTGTTTGTTGGACTTCCATGTAGTTTGATTTTCTGGTAGTTCTGGTTGTCTTTTGTTTTGAGGTATATGTAATCCTTATGGTTGTGGAAGGAGGTGAAGTGTGTCTACCTACACCTCCATCTTGGCTGGAAGTCACTGACAAATACCTAAGGATCCGCCCCTTACAACGTAACAGGTGTGTCAGTTCTACCTACGACACAGAGGCAAACACAGGAGGTTGTCAAGTTAAGGAGACAGAGAATTACGGCCCCCAAAAGGGAGCAGATCAAGAATCCAGTGGGAGAACTAAGCAACAAGGAGATAGCCAACGCAAGAGATGTAGAATTCAAAACACTGGTGATAACAATACTCACAGAAATGATTGAGTACTGCAAACACATAAGGAAAGAAGTGAAGGCTATACTAAGTGAAATGAAGAAAAATTCACATTAAACCAATGGCAAAAGGAAGGAAGCAAGCATTCAAATCAATGATTTGGAATATATAGAAGAAATAAACAGTCAATCAGTACAGAATGAAGAAACAAGAATTGAAAAAATTAGGAGAGGCTTAGGAATCTCTGGGACATCGTTAAACATACCAACATTCGAATCATAGGGGTGCCATAAGGAGAAGAGAAAGAGCAAGAAATTGAAAACGTATGTGAAAAAAATAATGAAGGAAAACTTCCTAAATTTAGTGAAGGAAATACACGTACAAGTTCAGGAAGCACAGAAAGTCCCAAATAAGCTAAACTCAAAGAGGACCACACCAAAAACACATCACAATTAAAATATTAAAGGTTAAAGATAAAGAGAGAATCTTAAAAACAGCAAGAGAAGAGAGTTACCTACATATATGACTATCAGCTGATTTCTCAAAAGACACTTTGCAGGCAAGAAGGGACTGGCAAGAAGTATTCAAAATGATGAAAAGCAAAGACTTACAACCTAGATTACTCTATCCAGCAAAGCTATCATTTAGAATTGAAGTGAAGATAAAGTGCTTCCCAGACAAGGTAAAGATAAATGAGTACATCATCACCAAGACCTTATTATATGGAATGTTAAAAGGACACATTTACGAAAAAGAAGATCAAAATTATGAACAGTATGACAACAAACTCAAAACTATCAACAATCAAATCTAAAAAACAAACAAACAAACTAAGCAAACACCTAGAACAAGAACAGAAACATAGATATGGAGATAATCTGGAGGGTTATCGGTGGGGAGGTGCAAGATGGAGAAAGTGGGAAAAGGTGCAGGGATCAAGAAGCATAACTGATAGGTACAAAATAGACAAGGGGATGTTAAGAATAGTAAAGTAAATGGATAGGTCAATGAACTTACATGCATGATCCATAGACATGAACTAAAGGAGAGGGAAATTGCTGGAGGGAAGGGAGGTACCGGGAAGAGAAGCAAAGGGGAAAAATTGGGACAATTGTAATAACATAATGAATAAAATATACTTTAAAAAAATCATACATTGAGGTTGCTAAGATCTACAGTAAGAATAAATCTATCCATAAAATTATAAAGAAGGAATAAGAAATTTGTGCTAGTTTCCCTGCTGCACTTTAAACTATAAAAGTTAGGGCCACACTGTGAAGTAAGTCTTTAGTTAGAAAATGCACTAAGTTTGTGTGTGGCACACACAAACAGGAAACATGTTCCGACTGACCTCAACATGTTGTGCCAGAAAGCAATGAATCTGTATGAAGACTGCAAGAGATCCCCTGAAATGAGTGACGACAAGCCATTTAATGCAAGTAAGAGATGGCTGCACAGATTCAGGAATAGGTTTAGACAGAAAAATAAAAAAGTATGGAGAGGTTGAGTCTGCTAATGATGAAGTTGATTCCACATTTCTAGCCAAGTTGAAAAAGTTGACTAGGGTTCAACAGTATCTGCATTCTAGGCATCCACTTGATATAATTCCACCATGGCTTTGGCATTTGCATTCACTATATACGACATAGTTAATTGTTTATATTACCCAAGTAATCTTAGAAGCAGTTGTTGATATTAGCTATGCATTTGTTTCTTCCTCAGAATTCATCTATAGAGTCTGGATACAATGATTATTTTCATAGTATAATTACTGAATTTCAGATGCTTCAAAGATTAAGATTTAATAGTCAACCATGTTCCAGAAAAGTAACTGCTTTTGTTTTATGATGAATAAAAAGTGGCTTATTCTATATGATATCAATTAAAGTTACTTAAATCTAAGCTGTCATGACATATATGCTTCAATAAACCACCTGAGACACTGAAGTAACTTGGCAGTTTATTTTCTAAGCAGCTAATGAGGATGGGTCAGTAATTAAATTTGACTCATAGGCACATTCTCTCCATCACACACAATGGACCTCATTTTCCTTGAGAGAGACACATCAGTTAAATTTTGTGAAAATTGATAAAACACCAGAAGAATAATGTTAAATCAATGGCAAATATCAAAATCAGAAGAAAGTGTTCAAAATAAGGCCTAAACCAGTTTTTTGAATTGCCTGGTATCCTTTCATATACTCATATATTATCATCAAGAATTAATCTTCATGATTTCTTTCAGGTTCTTAACAGTAGAAAATCCCTTAAAAATGTTTGTTGGACAGAAGACATTACCTTCAAAATATTAATAGTTCACTTATCACTGATTTTTGAATCATAAATCCCCTTTTGATAAGTGCTGTAAAGTTACAATTCTCAAGTCACAATCCACTGAATTATTATTATTTGTTTTGTTTTAGCAATAAACATGCCTCTCACATGGTTCTTTTGTCCTTTGCCTAAGAGCTTCTTGACCTTGAAATATTAGAGGCCTCAGATTTAAAAAGGACCACATAAGTATTGCATGAATACAATAAGAAAGTGGTAAATAGCATATAAAAGCTACTCAGTTACACAAAAACCTAAATTTCTCCCCAATAATTGAATCTACACATTATCAAAATTTTCAGTCATTAATATCAAGGTGATTACCCCAAATCTGTCCAAGATGACAGCATGCAGGTTACTGAAGGCACAGAACAACTCACTGGGAGATCTCCAAATATCTAGCCAGTGAGTGGATCTATAGTGCTAGCAAAAAATTCACCTATTTTTGGACTTCAAGTTCTCCAAATATAAATACCTATTTGGCTTTCTCACCATTATGTCTCCCATACCTAGCACAGGCTCTGGCAAAATGTAGATTCTAACATAAAATTTCGTGACTAAATAAAATTTTTAAATCCTTCAAAATGTAGATCTATTCCTATCACTCCTATATATGCTTAAACTCCTTCAGAATAGTCCCACTGCTCTTAGAATACAGACTGAGATGGTTAACATATCTACAATGACCTGCTGGTTTAGCACCTACCCACTTCTCCAGAGAAGGAAAACTCTGACTCCAAAAAACCTCCGCTGCCTTGCGGCATACCTCTTCAGAGGAAAGGCTAAGGGAGTAAACCCCGACAGAAAATCCGGAGCCGGAGTCCCTAAGGCGCTTTGACGTTGTAGTCAACACCGGCAACTCCTGCGGCGCACCTGAAGCCAAGCTGTATGGACTCCGTCTTTCCCTTGGGCCCTTCAGCTGCGAAGAGAGGGGGGGTCCGCTGCATGGGCAACAGCAGGCCCTCCATATCACCCTGCCCAGGCTCTGTAGCTTCAGCTTCGCTGGAGAGGACACTCCAGCGTCATCGCAAGATGTCGATTCGACACGGGGGGAGACAGATACCGTGTCACTCCCGAGTCGGACTGCACAGCCATTCTCGGCGGTGCAGATAAGACTCTTAAGAAGCTACACCATCGTCTCTCGAGACGGATGGCTGCCGACGACGACGACTTCTCCAGACTTGTCTCACATGAAACTCCTACCTTACCATTGGTGCTAAGCAAGATTGTTCTAGGACCTTGCAGACACCAACCTCCCTCTCACTGACTGGAAAGGTATATTGTATAAACTTACATTTGAAATACTTAAAAATAGAAATGTACAGAAGTATCACAAACTATAAAACAGGCACTAATTATCCAACCCAAATTAGATAGATATTACCATTTTTGCCATGGTAATATCTGTCTTCATTCTCTAGCTCTTCGAAACAAACAAACAAAAACAACAGGATATAGCTCACAACTTACTACATTCAGATGTCTGCTCAGAAATGATTTTCCTTACACCCAGTCCAAAATGGCACCCCTACTAATGTTTCCATCTTCTTGTTTTACTTTATTATTTTTCATAGCATTTATTACTCCTTAACATTGTGTATTTATTTGCTAAAGTGCTTACTGCCTGTTCTCCTTTCTAGAATGTAAGCTATATGCTAAAAAAATAACATATGGTAGTCAAAGTTCCTCCCAACACAATCCATTTTTCTTTCACTCCGCTCCAGATACAAGAACAGTCTGAAGTCTGCACATGGGCTTCCTAGGTGTGGTTTTTACCTTTGAATGGGTCTCCATAGCAAAGACACTGCATAGCTCTCTTCCAACTCTTTTTTTCCTATTAAATTCTATCCATTCTCCAAATTTCCACTGTTGTTTACTTTCTCAGACAGGCTTTCTCCCACCATCCCCTTGTTATCCCTGTCCACCCCTTTTTCTTGGCAACCGTGTCAGCCAATATTTACTTTTGTGTATGAGTATCAAATAATTTCTCTCTCTTAGCCACTAGACTGTAAGCTCTGTGAGGGCTGGGCCAATTCTGTTTGCTTGTCAGTCCTGCTGCATTGTAAGTGCTCAGGAAATACTAAGGAATAAATGAGATGAGCTGCAACATAGTTCGGAGGAAATAATTCCTATCTGAACTCTCACACATGAAGATGCAGACTTACTAAGGCCAGGGATCAGTGATTTCCTTGGTCATATTTACCTTTAACTGATGTTTGTTTGCCTGGCTAAAATGAAACAAGGATAACAGTACTATTTCTATTTTGCAAACAAATACTTTCTCCCCACAATTTTTTTATTATACTTTGGAGAGCATTCCATTCATCTCTATGAATGGCTAGTGCACATACTGTTTCATATTTTAAGAAAAACAATTTTATTTCAACACATTCCAATTCTAGCAGTCACCAAATTATATTCAGGCACCAAACTGAAAACTACTTTGAGCTATTTACTGATGTTTCAGGGAGTCAAGGAGAAATATTTTAAATTGTAATCTCATGACTCTCAAACGCATTCCATGTAAAATATGAGAACCAGTTTACCTAAGTTCCTGCTCAAAAGCTCATGTATTATTGGATCAAATTACACAGCATTTGTATTTTGAAACTGATCCCCTTTTCCTCTGGCTCTTTCTCCTCACATTTTTCCAAACAACACACACACACACACACACACACACACACACACACAATCAAAAATTAAAACTTAGACAATATAAAAATAACTGTATAAACATATAATAATTTCTGTTCAGTTTTACAAAAGCTAGACAAGTAAAATTTCAAGAAAACTTAAACATTTTTTGAACAGAGAACAATAAATATATATTGACATATAAGAATGGATTTTAATAGCAAGGTTTTTGTAAGCCATAGAGAGCTCTTATTCCTACTTTCTCATTTGCAAAGTTATGTCTCCAGCTATAACTAAGAAGGCCAGAAAAGCACTATAAATTAGGTTATAAAAATATATTGAAACACTTTTATTAGATATTCCATAACCACATAAAAGCAAAGCCCGTCTCTGGGGTAAATAAATAGTACTTATATTGCAAAAATAATCAAGTCAATGTGTATTCTTTTAAACATGAGCAAGGACAAATAAATATTATATATATGTATATATATAAAACTTTGATGTATGATGTATAGTAATAATTCATCACAAAAGAAACATAATTTAAATATTTGGAAGCAATTTCCAAAAAAAAAAAAAAGTTTTTCTCTGCATCATTATTTTTAAAATACATATTTTTCCACAAAATGTACTTAGTGTTTTAGTTTTACACAGATGTCTAAAATTCAAATTCCTATAGCAATCTGACATTATAAATTAAGTACATGGACTGGGGTGAACTGCACAGGGCTGGAGAGTGCATGTCAAGAGTTTGTCCCTTTTGCTTTAAGGAAAGATTAAAAATCTCTCCTACCTATAGCTATTTGTCTCACATGAAGAAATAATTTTAAATTAATTTAATATGTAGGGTGCTTGGTTACGTGTTGATTGTTATTTAAGTTGTCTATTCAAGTTGTCCTCCAATTGCAAAGAATAATAAAACTGTTTCTGTTTCAAGGGGCCTATTATCTAGTGGTTTAAACAAACACATACTGTAACTGGAAAAATGATAGCTGACTATAGTAAGAGCAATGATAAATATTGATGGGCAACTGCACAGGGGATTACAGGACCATGGATTTGAGTCATAATCTGATTGGAATCAGGATGAGGGTGAGAACTTGATGGGCTCCACAAGAACAGATAAGAATTAACTGGAATTAGAACTGGCAAAAATTGAGAGGTGTGAAGAGAAAGCCTCCAGACAAAGGAAACAGCATGATCAAAAGCCCAGGGTCAAGAAATGGCATGGTGTAAGAAGAAAATTACGATCACTGCCGTGTTACAGAGAAGATGAGTACAAAGCAGGGGAACGGCTAGGGGTGAAGCAGGAGACTGACAACAGTCAGATCATAGATGATATGTTGCACTAAGGGGTTTGTCCTAATTAATCCATCAAATGGATTTATTCTTATTTGCCCCGTATTCTATGATGTAACTGGGTGGTTTGGTTTCTGTTTTTCAGAAGAATTCTGAGGGAATGTTAGGAGTTATTAAAATAGAATATTTTACGTGATTACTAAATTTTCCACAGATGCAAGAATGCAGTTATGGCACTGATGTTATTATTGCAGTTCCTGTTATATATAATTGATGTCTTGCAAGTGTATTTGTGGGGTAATATTTTAAAGTTTTTCTTTAATTGCAGACTAATCAAGCAAGATTTGCAATGGATAAATAAGTTAAGAAGGTTTTGCAGTAGCTCAGAAGAGAGAAAATGAGAGTCCTAAACCAGGGCAATGGGAATACGCAAAGGGGAAGGAAAGTTTCAAGAAATATTTAGGTCATATGGGAAGGAGTCAGAGATGGGTGATAATGTTGAAGGAGGAGTCACAGATGACTCATAAATTTCAGCTTGGAAAACCGGTTCATTCTGATACCAGCACCTAGGACAGATGGTATAAGAGTAATAACAAAGTGAAAGAGTAAATTGCTGAGATATGACTGAAATATAAGATATTGGTAGAGCCATCTAGGAAGCAGTGAACATGTATATAGTTCAGGTAAGAAGTCATTTTGTGGGAGATAAAAGCTGGGGAAGCCATCAGCATACTAGTGAGAATGGAAATTATGGGAATTAATGTGGTCATGTGGAAACAATGTTTAGAGTGTAGGGAAAAGAAATCCAAGACTAATAAATAATATTGTTCCCAGGAGAAAGGCAACCCTGAAGGAAACAGAGAAGAGTAATAATGAAAGTTTAGAAGGAAAAGAGTGGGGACAATAACAGAAGTCAACAGAATTTCAAACAGGGTGGTTGAGCAAATCAAATGCATCAGAGAACTCAATAAAATAAGGACTACACATGCCCCTTGCACTTGGCAATGAGGAGCTGATTAGGTGATCAAAGGTAATGGAGTAATTTCAGTAGCATAGTAAGAGCAAAAATTATATTTAAAATTAGTGATAAAGTTTTTCTTATGTTTACTGAATAAATAAAATCCAGGGTATAATTTCTTCCTTGTACATATAAAGCACAAAAATATCAATTTTAAAATAGACCATTTCTATACAATTTTAAAAATACAAAAAGATGAATCACATTTTCATTAAAATATGTAAGAGCTTCAAAGTACCTCTAATCTAGTGTGTTATATACTATATTTAAAGGTGCTCTATAAGGGATAATTGTAATTATTATATATTTATTTCTTATATAGTTATACTCATTGTCATTTATTTCATTATCACTTACAAATATTTCTCTAAATTATTATTTCTTAAAGAAGGACACAGGATGTATTGGTTTAAAATCACTTAAAAATAATCTTAATTTTTTAATTTAGATTCCACATATAAGTGAAATTATACAGTATTTCATCTGGTATTTGTCCTTTTCTGTTTGAATTACTTCACTTAGCCTAATGCCCTCAAGGTCCATCATTATTGTCATAACTGTCAAGATTCCTTTTTTTTCTTTTTTTATGGTTGAGTATTCTGTTATAGATATATAACACCTTCTTTATCCATTCACTCATCAATAGAAAAAATGCAACAAACAAAAAACCAAGCTCATAAATACAGAGGTCAGATTGTTGATTATTAAAGGTGGGTGGCTAGGAGGAGGTAGCAACGGATGAAAAAGGTCAAAAGATTCAAAGTCTAAGTTAAAAAATAATTAAATTATGAGGGGGTAATTACATTATGGTGATTATTGTTAATAATACTGTATGGCGCACTTGGAAGTTGCTAAGAGAATAAATCTTTAAAGTTCTTATTATAAGAAAATAAAGCTTTTTAAACTGTGTCTGGTGATGGATGGTAACTAAACTTACTGTGATTGCTTTGTACTGTATAAAATGTGGAATCATTATGTTGTACACCTGAAACTCATATAATGTTACATGTCAGTTATACCTTGATAAAGAAAAATGTTTAAAGTTAGTAGTTGGTGATAATTTACACTATAAGAAATTCTCTTTAAAATATGATTTAAACATGGGCAGAAAAGTTAGGACTTTGATTTTTGTATAATGTGTGAATCATAAGTAAAAACATTGGAACAAAGATATGGAGAGTTAAGTTAGTCTCCACCCAAAACTCATAGGGTGGCAGATCACCATTTTAAAGAATAGGGTCTCCTAACATTCTGTCCCATAGTGAACTCTCCAAATGGGAGGATCCCTTGCAACATGACTGTGAGAAGAAAACCTTGGATCAGCGATTTCCATTCCATAAAGCACATTGGGTTTATCCAGAAGTCTTTTCAAAATACACATGCCAAGGCCCCACTCTGGAATATCCAGGAATATGTATAAGGCATGTGAATACTGACAAGGCCCCAAAGTGATTCTGATGTTCACATATAGATAAGAATCATGGTCCTACATGGAAGTGAGGATTTTTCAAACCAGATCAGAGCTCCCATTCTTGACACTGTCTACTTAAATATAATGCCATGAGGTAGACAGAATTACTCCAGAAGTTCCTTCATCCACCAGAAGAATGAAATTTTTCACCTGTGTCAGAAAAGAAACAAGGCGGACAATGGATTGAGGTGGATTTTCTCCTTCTCCATTAGGAAATGGTATACTTTTTCTAAAATTTCAGTTTGTGACATCTAGGTTTTCCAGTTAAACCAGGGTTAGAAGGGTGGTAAATTAAAGGGGGGGGGGTGGATCACACATTTTTACAAATTGGACTTAACATAATTAAATTTAGTTAAAATTACATCAGATATTTAGATACCTAATACAATGATACAAGCTATACAAAAGTATATAATAAAAGTTCAAAAACAGTATTGGATATCATATGAATTATTTGATTTAAAATCTCCAAAATACATAAATGTTCTTCCCAGAAAATTTTATTAAAAATATTTTTCATGTTTTAATTGAAGTTATTGGGGTGACACTGATTAACAAAATTATACAGGTTTCAGGTCCATAATTCCACAGCACATCTGTACACTAGCCATGGCCCTGTGGGCATTTGACCCATGTGATTCTCTTTCATGAGACCTATTCTGTGCATTCAGGATGTCAAGCAGTTCCCTGGCTACTACCCATCAGATGCAGTAGCACTTCCTTAGCTGTGACAATACAAAATATATCTAGACATTGCCAACTGCCCCTGGGAGGAGCAAAATCAGCCCCAATGAGAAGCACTGGGATACTTAGTAGCAACTATACAGTTTTCACTATATATTGATTGGAGTAATTGTTTGAATACTGTCTTCTCCCATAAGATGATACCTGCCCCAATAAAATACAACCGTATTTGATTTTCTTCTCACTGTAATATTTCCAGCATCTAGGACATTAACCAGTATATAGTAGGCACTAAAGAAACAGTTGTTAAGGGCCTGAAAGTTTAAACCAATGGACAAACAACTGTCTGCTCTCAAACCCGAGTTATCTATTTTTATGTGCTTCATTAGTTCTTTCTGTTTCCCTTCAGCATGCTCATTATGCTGTATTATAATTGTCTGCTCTTTGGTCCGTCTCATTCCTCTGTCATCCACGATGCTGAACATTCCTTAAGGGAAGACAATGTGTCCAATCCATCCTCGTACTGTCACTTCCTGGCACAGTATCTGACAGATAAATACCTAATGAATAAATAACTGGATAGCAACACTAATAATTACTAAGCAGTCAACACAGGGCAGGGGCATCAAACTAGTTCATTCATGCTATACATACCTCATGTCATCTTTATAAGAAATTTGGGAGAAAATGATAGAATCTCTATTTTCACAGTACAGGGGCCTGAAATGTAGAGATTAGGCAGCATGCCTCAGGCATGACATGGTATAGTTAAAATCTGAACTTTGGATGTCTGATTCTAA
Source organism: Furipterus horrens (assembly GCF_987537825.1). NCBI lineage: Eukaryota > Metazoa > Chordata > Mammalia > Chiroptera > Furipteridae > Furipterus > Furipterus horrens. The sequence goes on from NW_028327171.1 coordinate 19,548,059, forward strand.
AACCCAATGCATTACTTTGACTAAATAAGAGGAAGTTTCTTGTCTTTTTCTATGAGAAACAGTGAGCGAGTTAGGCAACAGCAAATTAAGAAAAAAACTTTTATTTTTTCAGATGAAAGGTGAAAAACATTTTCAAATTGTTATCTGGGTCCAAGTAGCTTAGGAAACAAACAAATCACTCTGTGGTGGAGATGGTGTCTGTCCTACTTACCTAAGTTTTCTGGGTAGCCAAAATTTCATTTGAAAATTGAATATAGAGTGCATGGATACTGACAATAGAATGTAAGTTTGGTAAAAATTCATTTTCTCAGCCAAATTTATCTTTGTTTAGCTAATAACCCAGCCATGTGGCATTTTCTTGTGGAATCAATAGGAAGATTTAGATGTAAAAAGTTTTTTAATCTTAAGATATTTTTTCTACAGTTATTTCAACACACTTAGGTTTAGTAAATAACATGATTTTGCAATTCAGTGCCGGTAAACCATCACAAAGCTGACATATTAAATTCTGATCACTTTTATTATTTTCTCATTATTTTATCCACAATTCCATTTTTCTAGTGACTGATTATAATTTTCAAATATCCCTTCACCTTTCCTCCAGCCACATATTAAAATATCAGTCTATATGTACCAAATATATCAAAATTATAAGAGAATAAAAGAATAAGGAAATAAAACAATTTTTGTATAAGAAATTTATTAAAAGGGAGAATTAAAAACATACTCTTGATTCTATGGACATTGAAAAAATATCATAGAATAAAGCAGGCAATATAATAGCAATAACAATGTCTCAGATTTGGACGTCGCCATTTTTAGGGCATCCTCATTTATGAGGGGAGACCCCAAAACTGAAATTTATTTCTAAAAAATTGCTTACTTATTCTTACATGTTTAAACTTCAGTAACCTTTAAGTATGCTGCATTTGATGCCAATACACCTATAGAGACGTTCTTTTCCACTGCTCAAAACAGTTTTTGAACTCATCAACTTTGATGCCTTTTAGTGTTTTTCCCATTTTTTGTTTCACTTCTTTCACATGAGCAAAATGTTTTCTTTCGAGGACTTTATCAGGAAAACAAACAAACAAATAAAAAAACCAGTTGCTTAAGGGAGAGATCAGGTGAATAAGGAGAGTGGGGCATGGGCAGTTATGCTCGTAAATCACCCATCATGAAATGAGCAAACATTTTGAAAGAATCTTCAAGAAAAATGAACTGAAGCTGAATGCAGCCTCTCACAACAATGCCAGCTGGTACAATGATGCAGATGGGTTCCTAGAGCACTCACCTACTGAGGGGAGCCTATACTACAAGGAGCCCATCCTCCAGGAGATAATTTGTTCTACTCAGGCTCCCCTTTTGTACCTCTTACAAAACCCTCACAATAATTCTGGAAGGTAGGTTAGCTAACAATTACTATTTTCCAAATTTTTGCTGAGAAATATGAGATTTATATGATTTGAAATACATTTCCAAGTTCGCTGAGGGAGCAAATGGACTACCCTAAAGCAATTCACATTCCTTCCAACCTAACTTTTTTCTACACCCATTGCTACTCAATTAGATGATTATGTAGATGGTACCTAAAAAAAATGGGAAGACTTAAGGACTTTTAAGTTATAACTGTGTCCAAGTTCCAATACTAAAATGTAAATGCAAATCATAACTACAATGAGATACCACCTCACATCTGTTAGAATGGCTATCACCGACAAGACATGTAATGACAAGTGCTGGAGAGGTTTTGGAGAAAGAGGCCCCATATTCACTGCTAGTGGGACATAAACTGATACAGCCACTATGGGAAACAGTATGGCAGTTCTTCAAAAAATTAAGAATGGGGTTATCATATGACCCAGAAACCTCTCTTTTGGGTATCAACCCACAAAATTTCAAAACATTTATTTGTAAAGATACATGTACTCCTATGTTCACTGTGGCAGTATTTACAATGGTTAAAACATGGAAACAACTGAAGTGTCCTTTGATAGATAACTGGGTAAAGATGTGGTACATACTCTTATAAAATGGAATATTATTCAGCCATAACAAAAGATGGAATACTGCCATTTGTGACAATATGGATGGATCTTGAGAATACCATAAGCAAAATAAGTTAGAAAAAGTCAAGAATCATATAATTTTACTCATAGGCAGGATATAAAGTGGAAAGCAACAAATGAACAAACAAGACTAACAAAAAAAATCATAGACACAGACAAGTGTATGATGGTTACAAGAGGGAAGCAGATGTAGGGGAGTAAAGGGTAAAGGGAACCAAATATATGGTGATGAAAGATTTGACTTTTGGGGGTGAACACACAATGCAATACACAGATGATATGTCATAAAAATGTACACTTGAAACCCGTATAATTTATTGACCAAAGTCACCCCAATAAATTTAATAAAAAAAGAAAAAAATGTGTTTGTGCTTTCTTGGTATTTATTCATATTCCCTCTTATTGAAATATAAGCACTCAATTCCATGACTGGTTTTGAAATTACTAAAGAACATTTATTCTTAACCTCTACATGGTATATATTTGATAACTTTATTCACATAACTCAATGACTCCACTTAAAAGTAAATCAGGCTTTTCACCAGAAATGTGTTTATAAAACTAATATTCTTCTAACTCAAAATTATACCTACAAGATAGTACTTATATCTGCTGCAAGAAGGGACTTTTTCCTGTTATGATAGTAAAATTTGCTGCCCTATATTCACTGATCTACATTTATCATCTTCTTATTAAGTAATTACCAGCTCAAAAATTTTCATTGCCTGGAGCAGTGGTTTTCACTTGAATATCCTCAGAATGTACTCAAAAGCAAATTCATCTTGAGAGATTCCTTTCATTAGGAAGTAGTGATGGTACTATCTAGTTAAAATAACAGAATTTATGTAAATTCCTGGTCTCTAAACTTCCAAAGGACTTTGTAAGCCTATTACTCATTGAGCATTTAATATGTATGTAGCAACTTATACTGGTTAACTTTTTGAGGATTTAATCTTATTTCTTAACAGAAAACATAAACCATCAAGGTCAGAAACATTGTTAAGATTTTATCTTAACAAGTCTCAGCACTAATAAATATAATTGGTGTTCAGTAAATATTTGTTAAGAAGATTAGCTAATTTGACCATAAATTGATTTAACCAAAATGAGCTTAAACTATCGCCATCTAACATCTAAATCAAAATTAAAATGATCAAAGCATTGCATTGTTTGCTGGAAGTGAGCTTCAGTTTCATTCGAATCATTAAAACAAACTTAGTCAATTCAGCTCATTTCCTAATAGACTAGAATCCAAATAAGTGTTACCAAAACATACAATTTTAGGACATAAGAGAAAGTGTAAGATGGAAAATGAAAGAGTCTGGGACTCCCACGAGATCCATTTCCCCTTGACTGTGCCTGGCAGCAACAATGGCAGGATGGAATTCCATCCAGGGCAATTCTATTCAAGGAAGAGTGCCCCACTCATATCCCTTTAGTAGCCTTTGCAAAATTATGAGAAAAATCATGTTTGATTTTCTTCTCACCCTAAATTCAAACCAAACACTTCCCTCTCTCTTTGTTCTCTTTTCTTATTTGGGAGGAAAAGTAAGAGAGAAATGTTGACAGAAAAAAAAAAAAGTTTAAAGTCAGGAAAAAATAATTACTGTATCATTCTTTTAGGTTCTCATGTTCCCTTAACTTGCTGACATTCATGCAAGCATGTGTGCACACATATTATGTATTCATAATCTATATATAATTGATACATAGTTGACATACATTCTGAAAGTCTTGCTTTGAATACTGTTATAGGCTAGAAAGGTGGAAAATATGTAAATATATTCAAAAGCATTAAAATATCACAAAAATGCCTTTATATTGATGAAATAATATTCTGAACTTTTTATCTTTTTCTAGTTGAAATATGGAAACAGATATGAGAGGGCATAATCCACAGAACTTGGATTTTTCATATCCTTGATATATATTTGCTTTCTCAATATGTTGAATAAATTGGTATGTATTCAAACACTAATGGAAAGCAAAATGGTGAAAAATACATGGCAAACAAAAACTCTCTTGAAATTAAATTTAGAGCTTAGATTAGCCAGTCAAATCCAAATAACTGGTTTATATACAGATGTAGATAGACATGTAGATATAGATATGTAAATACCTATATATGCTTTGTCTGAGAATAATTACATATACACAGGTTATATAACTGCTATACATTGATCAATTACTTCCAGCATTTTCTAGGAAAAATGGAAAAGAAAATGAAACCATTGCAAAAGAGACCTCCCTAGAGGTGTCTTCATTAAGTATTTAGTTCAAGCCCTTACTTTAGAAATGACAAAACTGGAATCAAGACAGTTTAACTGACTTTCATTTGAAACCTGAAATATAAATCTATTTGTGGGTTCCATTTCTAATACGTGAGGAGTCTGGTTGGCAATTCTTTAAATGGTGGTGTTATTTACACCATCTATTTCACTGAAAGCAATGCCCGTCTGTCTGGCAACTTGTTTTCTAATGTCATAAGATTTTGCCATTGCTAACCCCTGCCTGTAGATTTTGCTTTGTTCCTGTGCCCATTCTTCAAAGGCTTGCACAAATGCCACTCCTTCTTAATGATGTCTTCTTTGGTCATCCCAGCTGGAAGTGATCTTTAACTCCTCAGATCCACTAGAGTAATTATCACATTCTGTCTTGTAATTCAACATGGCTTTGTGAAAGTGAATGGATGGATGCTGGAGTTAAGCAGATAAGGGTTCAAAGTGTAATTTTGTTGCTAATAAGCAAATAAACTGTATGCATGTCAGTCAGTTTCTCTGAGCTACAGTTATGGATAATTACAACTACTTTCACTATATTTAGTGTTACCCTTCCTGTAATGTGGTAATCAAACATATTAATCAGCTAGATCAGTTTTAAATCAATGTCACATGCACTTACTAAATATTTACAAAGTATGTTCAACATGCCAAAATCTGAACTAGGCTTTGTTTCAAAATTTGAAAGTCCCATGGTAATTTATATCTGTATTCCCAACCAGAATAGTCACATCTTCAAAACAGGGAGAATAGATATTATCATGTATTATTTTATGTTCCACTGTGCTATAGCAGGTATTTGACAAATAGTTGAAAAAAATAAATGAGTGAATAAATGATATTGAATAATTATTACTCTTATAAGAAACTTGACTGGCAAGGGTTATGAACTATTAAGTAATTAAGTAAGTAGGCATTTCATATAGGAATGATTGTTTTTGTTGTTAATGCTAACCCATCTAAAAATATAAAATAGACTTATTCTCTAGAAGTAACAAATTTATATTTTGTCACCAAAAATATACACTTGATTCAATAATATATTGCATACAAAATTTTATTAAACAAAATTAAACTTATATTAAAATTTCTACATGCATTGAATGATTCACAATATAAATATATCTGAGCCCTCTGTAAAAATGGCTCAATCATTGGGAGAAAACATGATCTCTATTAAATATATCTATGGTTTATTTTTCTTGTACCAGCATATTATAACTTCTTTAAGATCAAACCCATCAAATAACTACTGATAAATTACAACTGTCTGCCATAGCATGGCACAATACTTCGCATACTTAAATGGTCCAGCCCTTTAACCCTACAAGTATAAAGCAGTATAGTCAACATAAGTGAATTCATCTTTATGATGGGTTTTATTCTCCAAAAGGGTTAATGCTCAAAGGATCCTTTGTTTTTGACAAGTGTAATGTGAGGACTCTCAAAACCCTGATTTATTATTGCTCCATTTCTCCCCCTCTTTCTTTCCTGGTGTTATTTTTTTAAGTGCCTGCGATCCACATTGGATTAAAAAAGACATTTGAGGTCGAGAGCTGTGGAGGTTCGGAGTGGGAGGAAGAAGGCTATTTTAAATCTTGTGACAGTGAGGTTTCGTTCACTAAGGAGCTCTCTGTGGGTTTCTGGCATTGTAAGTGTTTTGTCTGCTTGCAAGCGAGCAGCTGATGGATGGGGAAAATGTTCATTGATTTGTAGTGCCTGCACTGCAGCCAACCAGCACTAGAATGATGTGGCACCATCATGAATCTCTCAACTATGCATATTTATATGCAGCTGCTGTACTTCTAAACCTCCAGTGAATACAAAGTACTTGTGTGGCCACCAGTTCACACAATGCCGTCCTGCCGCATGCTCTGATTTAACTACTGTATGGAAGAATAGACTTGGGGGGCAGGGGGGCTCCGTGGGATATAGAAAGGAGAGGTAAGCATGGAGGGAGAAAAGACTCTTGCACAATTCTTTTTTCTTAGATAGTCAAGAGAATGACATGAATGTGGGAACAAGTAGGGAACATTCTAATAAATGCCTTATGTGCTTGAATCTCAAGTTCTAAAATTGATTAATGGACACAAAATCCTTTTAAAGATGGTGTTTCCAGTGAGCAAGGCTTTGGGACTATATGATAATGATGTGGTTAAAATATGCTGGCACCATTGAAATCATCATAGCATTGAGTGGTGTGTATGAGAAAGTCCCTCCCCTGGGTAAACCACGGCTTCAGTACAGAGAAATAGATGAGATGCTATACCTGGGGGGTGGGGGTAAGGGGATGAGTAGGAAAGGAGAGGGAGGGAAAGAAAAATTAAGAATTCTTAACAGCATTAGAAAGAAAATTGAAGTGAAGTGAAAATATGAGATTGTTAAAAAATACACAGGTAAAAGAGGAGTTACTTTAGAATGGAAATGGAGCAGGAGGAGCGGGTCGGAAGCATGAAAGCTATAGGGCGAGGTCTGAGAGCTGAAAGCTTAGGGAAACCAAGAGCTATATGCTGTAAGGGGGAAAGTGAATTAAAGAAAGAGAAGAAACAAAGAGAAGGAAATTGTCAAACTGAGAACCCTGTCTTTCGAAGAACATGAACATCTTTACTTCAGATATAGAAGCACACATTTAGAATTCTAAATTCTAAAGAGCTGTATAAAATGCCACAATTTTATGAACCTGCAAACTTTTGAGGTTCAATAAATTTGTAAGATTGCAGAGTCTCATAACTGATGGGTACATTTCATTTCCCCCGAATTTAAAGAGGAAGAATTAAAGAGACAAAAAGGAGTGAGGAAAAATGAAAATTATATATAACTGACACATATAAGAAATTATTCTCATCCATAATCTTTTGAAGGCCAAATTCAGGTAAATGTTATCAACAACAATAGTCCCACAGAGTGTCCGACAGAAGTTCATTTTACTATAAGATGAAGGCCCAGCTCCAAAATAAGCTGTATCAAAGCAACATCAAATGACAAGTCAAATTCAGTAAATGGGTACAGTTTGATTCTGTTATAAAAAAATAAGCTTTATGCTTTTCCATATAGAGTTAAAGCACTAATTCAGCCCAAATTGCAGCTGCTCTTTTGACCAGAACATAAAATGGCTTTCTTCCAAATAAATCTCTCTGAGTTTTCTAGGCAGGGTGTCAAACCTTATCTCTCATGGGTTTAGAGAAGATGGATTGACTCTTGAAAGTTATAATGCCGGAGCATATTCAATGTTGGTATTATATTCTAGTCATTTGGCTTTTATTAAACATGTCCAGCTTTTTAAAACAATACACAAAACCTCAAAATTGATTAGGACTATCTCTCCTCTGGCGCAGAAACACCCTCTAATACAGGAATATTAGACTCTGGGCTAGCAATGTACTCCACCCAGTGGTGTGTCAGAGTAAAAATGCCTTTTATAAAGGCTAATACTGACCTAATTTCTCTTTATTTTTTAGCTTTACAGCAATAAAATGTTAGAGAAATACATGAAATGCAACATGAACTTTATTCTTTATAATAAAATAGGAAAGGCACATTATCTTTTTGGGAAAGTTCGTGCCTTCTAATTTTCAATTAAAAATAAGTAAAATCTTTAATACAGTTTTCATATAAAGATTATAAATAAGCTAATCAATGTTCATACAGGTATATATACATGTATTGATAGAAATGACAGTATCTGAGGTCATATAAGAAAGCACTAAGCTGCCATTATTAAAAGTGATAAGTGAAAAATGCCATTTTCTTGTTCGAGAAACCCAACCTGAATTTTAAGCAAACAAGCAAAAAAAGGCAACCCAAACCATTTATGGCTAGTTCTAGAACGCATGGAGACCAGGCTCTTCAGATTAACTATGTTATTTGGTTCGCAGGCCTAACCAGAACATCTAGCCCAATGTGGTTGAAATATCTAAATTTCTGTTAGTTTATGCCCTTGTCCTCGTTGGCAGAGAACAGAGGAAATACAATGGAATCTCTCTTTTGTGATTTACCTTTATGATGATCTAAGATCATTAGACATCAAAGATACTGTGACTTCGATAAAGAATGTTCTGAGATCAGGTCTCCCCCAGGAAATTAAATATTTAAAACTCTGGTTGTCATTTGTTTCTTACAAAAACTGAGCAGAAATAATAACTGAATTGGAATTTGAATGTCTAATGCTAGGTTGGAATTTTTCCCTATTAAACATGGGGGCATATGAAAGCGCCTATTTCCACTTAACAGATAAAGAGAATGTAAGGGAAAAAGTCCTTCAGGATATATGGCTAGCCAACATTTTACAGTTTGAACACAAATTGAGATAATAACAATGAGATAAATACATGGTGAGAATCAACTCTGGACAATGTCAAAAGACAACTTACTATTATTTCAGATCTGCCATTAAACAGTTACTTGGCATTAATCAAGTCACAATACTTTTAACCCAAAATTTCTTTGCATATTAAAAATGTACCACTAAAACTAGTTTATTTCCATTGCCAAGAAATAAGTGGGTTATTAATTACTAACTTTGTTTACATTTGCAAACTTTGGAGAATCTGATGAAATTCATGAACATCTTCCATAGAAAAAATGTTTATATCCAGAGACCCACAATGATTTACAAGTAATTTTTGGATTTTAAGACTCCCCTGAAACCAATTCATACACTAACATGGTCACCATGTACTTCATGATAAGAAACCCTGGATAATAATTTATTAATTTGTATATCTCAACCAAAAGCCTAAATAATTTATTTTTGTCTTCAAGTCTCAAACAATGTATCTGACTCAGTTTGTACTCAATAAATTTGGGGCATATAAATGGTTTCTTACAGTTGTTTTAAAATTAAAATTTTGAGATAAGGATTTCAAAATCATAATTTGCTCTGAACAGCTTGAATTAAAATGAAAATTAGGAACCACATTAACATTTACTTAACTCAGTGACTGTTCAGACTTTCCTGTAGTTCAGTCAGACAAAAAAAGAATATTGGTGAAAACAGTCATGTGCATGGAAATGTGGAGTAGATATCAACTTTATTGAATTGTATATTGTCATTTTTTAGTTTTTATATAGTGTGAATATTTCATAATGCTTCCACCAGAAAAAAAATAATGTATAATTACACCATCATCACCTTATGTGATACAAAAGAGTTTTTCTTGTAAAACACATAAATAAAGGCAATGTATTATGCCTACAGACATTGTTCATTAAGTAATTATTTCATGCGCTGCCTACGACATCACGTGTAATACCACACTTATATCTGTGACTCTCATCAGATACCCAGTCCTGTTTATTGAAGCAAAGTAGAAAACCAGATACAATCAAAGCCCATTACCAAGTAGCTCACAATTACACTGGACCCAGTTAAACTCAGGGCCAGATGATGTCTCACAAGTAAAATATAATTTCCTCACTATTACCTCCCAAAACCCAAATAGTTGCCACTAGTTGTTTTCATTATATCATGATCACATTGCATGATTAAATCACTTTTTTTTTCAAAGATTTAGCTTAACCAAGTAGAGACAGCAATGAGTATAAGAATGGAGAATTAACCATGGATAAGTTCATTAATTTTTCTGAGATTGGTTTCTGCACATGAGAAAATGTCCAATTATTAGTTGTAATTTTTAACTGTCATGATCAATGTAAAGTGTATAGCAACATGTCTGCTGCAAAGTAAATGCTGAATACATGATAACTGCTATATTACTATTTCTAGCATTATTTTATAATCACAGAACTTAGTATGACCACAGCAGATCTTAGACTCACAAAAATTTTACTTTCCTCTTTTGGTAAAATAAAAAAAGGCTAAATTTATTTCTCTAAGAGTCAATGATTATTATAAATATGAAATATCTATTAACAAAACTAATGCTTTAAGAATAATTATTGCATGGCAAATTTTAGTTCTGAAGTTGCATAAAGCATACTTAATATCTTCGTGTCAATCTTGTCGTTTCAAAAATAACTGATGTGGTAAAAAAGCCACTATTATGTGGGCCTTTGCACCGAGTACACTGTTCAAAATAATTGTTCCCCTAAATACTGTTAACAATGTGTACAATATTATAACTACAGTGTCTGCTTTATTAGAACTCAGATCTGATGACAATGATATGATCTCAAATTAGTGTTTGTGCAAGTAAATGTTTATTAGTCATAACTACTGAGTGATATACCAGGGCACTTTTGACACATTCAAAACTCTGAAATAAATGTAACTTTTTTGTTTGCGCATTTCGCTGAAAGGCATCTGTTGAATAGAAAAACATTTATATTTTAATTGAAATTTAAATATTTATGAAGATGCATGATTGCCTCTTAAGTGAAATAACTTTATTGATTCTCCTTAAGACTTATTTATAGTAAAGAACTGATGTAAAATAGAGGTTGGACATTTCATTTTACTTCAATATATAGAAAGATGCGGAGTTTTTCCTTTGTTTAATATTAACATCTACTATGTACAGAGTAAAAATGGACAAAATTTGCTTTACCTTCAGTAAATTAAGTTATTTCCGTTGCAAAAGAACAATTTTGCTGATAATTCTTCTGTAGAACTGCTTTGGAAATTATAGGAATATTAACAGAGGATGGATTCAGGAGACAGAAACATTATCAGAGGCTATAAAATGACTCACTGATAAACTCCAACTGTGCCCTGCTCCAGGGCAATAATAATTTGGTCATTTTTCAAATGAGTCTAATTCTCCTGACTTCTGCTTTCATCCAATAAGCATAAGTGAGGAACTCTGAAATAAGGACAAAGGGGGCACTATGTGTTTAGACACATTATGAAGGGAAATCAAAGGTTATATTTATATCTAAATTGAAAATTAGTTTTAGAGAAATCTTTGCCTGGCAAATGAAGACAGATTTGAACTTCTTTCCCAGCCTCTAGGCCTCTTAGAGATCCACACTGATAGCCTGAGAAATTCCCAAACTCTCTCTCCTTATTTTGCCACTGAAAAAATAAGACCAGCACTTTTCAGGCATCAACCAGAATTCTTTTGTAAAACTGACTGTCATTGTGTTATATGCAAACACAAAGTACCAATCTTAACACTGCATCTGTTTCCCAACTGAAGGAGAGGATCAATATTTCACCTACCAGCTTACCAGAGAAACTACCAGGCAAACATAATATAGAAAGTAATATTATGTGTTATTTTCCTTTGTATTTTGCAGAGAATTGCAGGGATGGAATGCTTTCATTTGTCAGTTGGAATGAGACTTCAGTCTAACAATTTGGTAAGCTGGGCTCAGTTGAAATTGTGCCTGAGGCTTTAGCTAAACAACTAAAAACTAAGAACAAAGACCTTTCAGAATAGTGCCCTACCTGACATAAAGTGCTGTGAGTAGTGTCAGAGTCAATGAAGACCCCAAATTATTAGAGTGGGGCTTCTGACTAATATTTCTGTTGCCTGAATGAGTTAAATGGTTACTATTTTGTTGCATGATTTTCAAAAAATCTCTATCCATGTTCATTCTTTGTATTTTCTTTATCACTCACAGTCTTTACTAAGTGCCCAGATACTTACAGTATACGGTTTCATGATGATGATGATGACTACAATGAATAGACTTGTCATGTAATCACATATTTTAGTTTTATTTACAGGTGTTAGTTAAGATGTTAGTACAACTTATTTTGTCTGGGTTGATAAGCATGATAGATTTAAGGAAATCATTATATTTTATCCACAAGAAAGCCATGATATTGCCTAGTATCAACCTAACTATGTTTTAAATTGTTGAATATAGATCGTAATCATCCAGTCAAAATGTAAAAAGGTTCAGAAGGGGGTCATTGATCAGTAAAGCACCCTAATAGGTTTGAAGGCATCTGAATATTAAAGTGATTGGGTGAGAAATAAAACCGTGCTCAGGATGAAAACTTGCAAATCAGTAGATTTCAATGCAGTGCTTTCCAGCACAGTTCCAGATTTTCTGCCTCTGTGTTTCAGGCGACATCCTGATATACTAAACCAAAATCCCAGAGGTAGGGCTATGCATTTGTATTACAAGCTCTGAAGATGATGCTCTGAACTAAATTTTATGAAATGTCAGTATTTTTATTGTCTAAAATGCTCAATGTTAAATATTAAAATAATAATAATTTAGTTTTGAAACAAAATATTTCATAATAATATACACAGGAAATTCTCATATTACCTGATGTAAAAATTGTATAGAAATTTTTTTGAGGTAGGATAGATCTCTTTTAAAGTTTGCACAAGGAATTTTATATTGAAGAGTCATTAGGACCTTATTTTCATGGAGAGCAATATGGTAATTCCAATGCATTCTACCATTCTTTAAATGAGAAGGTTTATAAATCATTCACGGAGTGGAAAGAGTCTAATAAAATGACAACCTTCATTTATGAAGCAAAATCTACAAAAGAATGCAAGGAGAGATAACACAAAGCTTTAACATGCCACTCTCAGTACAAGTCAGAACAAGTGGACAAAAATAAGACAGCAGATAGAGGATCCAACTAACATAACCAACAGGCAGATTTTATGGACACAAGTTGACCTTTATCTTCTAAGAATACAGAATAGATATTCTTCTCAGGTCGTCATAAGTTGTACACAAAAATTGATCACCTCTTATACTGCAAAGAAAATATTATTAACTTCCATAAAGTAAAAAAAAAGCATGGTATGACTTCATAGTCATAAGGCAATAAAGTAAGAAATTATGCATATATATTTAGAAAACAAGAAAGGGTTTTACATCTAGACATTATCTACAGGCTTTTTATTAAATAACAGAGTAAAAGGGGAAATACAGATTGAAATAATATTTATAAAAATTACAAAAACACTAGATATAGAACAAAAATATCACTTCACTAAAAACTTTCAGTACTAACAAAGAATCAGACTAAATGAGTTAAATTTTCTTCTCAAAAACACTAGAAGTACAACAAAAGATAACAAAAATAAAGTATCATAAAAATGGAAATAATAAAAATAAAAGAAGGAGATGTTCAGGGAAAAGGAGAATACAGAAACAGTAGATCTAATTAATAAATTAAACTCTTGTTTTCTAGAGGAAATGAATGAGAGAAGAAGCACTAGCTAACTGATCAAGAAAGGGCCATGAGACAGTGGAGTCACACAAATGCACACAACACACAGACACTCACAGACAGGACTGCTTTGCAGTGCTCTGTTAAAATAAATTTGAAAAACTAGATAGTATTCCTGGGGAGATGTATATTACTGAATTAACTCTGTGTGAATTATAAATCTTAAAATAGACCATCAAGAGCACTAGGTCTTGGCGGTTTCACAGTGCACTTTTACCTAACAGAATACTTACAAAGAAAGAGAACAAAAGATGAATATCACCCATAATTAATACAAGATTATGAATAAAATATTAACAAACAGAACTCAATATCATATTAACAAAACAATGTGCCATGACCAAATGGACTTTCCAGGAATGGAAAATCACTTCAATAGTTAGAATTCTATTACTATCACATATTATATCATAAATCTCAGGGGGGAAAATCATGATCGTCTCTACAGATGCTGAACAAAACTTTGACAAAATTAAACACTCTGTAATGATTTTGAAACTGTGAGAAAATAAAACTGAGGAATTTTAAATATATGTGTGTCTCATACATATACATATACATATATATTCTTATATATAGTCCAGAAACCAATATTTAATATCATATTTAATGAGGAAACAGTAGAAGCATATCCAGTCAAATTGGGGAAAAGATAAGTATGGCCACTATATACAACTATTCAACAATGTACTTGACATATTAGTTAATGCAATTATATGACAAGGGTTAATTAGTGGCATAAGAACAGTAAAAGAAGAAGTGATACTATCTCTTTGCAGCTCTCCGTAAATTAATCTGAAAACCTAATGGAATCCCAATAAAACACCAGCAAGTTATTTTATGGGGTTAGACATTTTGATACTAGGGTTCATTTTAATAGAAAACAAAAGAACAGTCAGAAAAACACTAAAAAAGAAAAACTACAAGAGGGACTTAGTCCTATCAGACATTAAAATATACTATAAAGCCTCTATAAGTAAAATGTATAGTACTTTCACACAAGTAGACAAATAATCCAGAAAAATGGAGCACAATGTCCAGAAACATTGTCTAAAAATTGGCACATGTTAAATGTAGCATCTCAAATTATTGCAGAAAAGAAAAACTCTTAATGAACAACTGGGTAGCAAAATACTAGAAGCAACCTCATGCTCATGCACAGGAAAGCTATTGCTATTTCATGTTAGAGGAATACAACAGAGTTCTACACACACCTGTAAAAAAAGAATAAGGAATTTCTCTGTGAAGATTGAGCTGAAGTGGTTTCTGGGAAAACTTGTTGAATGAAGAAGGCAAATTTTATGGGCATCTACAGTAGCTACTTTTCTTGTAAGAAAAAAGGGGATATGAAGAAATAAAAATGTATCTGTTCATTTGTGCAAAAGAAATAAAGTGTATTTCTACTAAAGAAAGGGGTTAAATACAGGACACAGGAGAGAAAAGACAGGGGGTATGGGAAAAATATGAATCTGGTGGTAAGAATGTAGAGGAAGTAATAAGTTTTAAAAAATAATATCTCATATTAGAATGAGAGCCATTGTCACAATCCTCCCAAAACCGATAAAAAATTAAAATAAAAAATAATAAGACTGGAAGACAATAATTAGCCAAAGAACATGCATGCATATATGCTTAGCCCATGACAACGATGTGGTGAAGGCCAGTGGGATGGACAGGGACATCTGTAATTGTGTCAACAATAAAAAATAAAAAATTAAAAATTTTCAAAAAATTGAACCAGAGTGGTTATGGATTGAATGATGTCTTTTAACCCTGTTGCCAAATCTGTTGCCCCCAGAATACAACAAGGATGCCAGCCTGTTAAACCAAGCACGCCATTGTCCGGGGACAGCCAACTGACCTGGAGTCTGCACGATCCTTCCCCATGTGGGAAGGCCACCGTCCCCTCCACACTCCCACTTTTATTAGGGATTTCTGGACCCAAGGGTAGGTAGGATGACAACCATGTCCAGCTTGAAGCAGCTAGAGGAGTTCAAGACCTTCGCTCATTGTCTTTTATAAGATTACAAAGGGTCTTAAGTCTGAGAGGGAGGGATTGCTATTTTTTATTGTTAAAATAATTAATTAATTAATTAATTAATTATCTAAAAGAAGGAATAATATATAAAAGGGTGAATCCAGAGAAGTTGTATGTACAACCCATGGGCATGGATGAGGGGGGTGGTGGGCTGCTGGGGGAGGGTTGTGCTGAGCAAAGGGGAGTAAAGGGGAAAAAATTGGAACTATTGTAACAATATAATCAATAAAATATATTTTAAAAAAAGAGAAACTATAGAAAAAAAATAAAACCCAGGACAGGAGGTGACTATACAAGTAACAAATGAACCTAGTTATAAGTGAAAAACATGACCACATTTAATGAGATTGGGAATAAAATAATGAACCAAAGTAACTTTGTAAAAAATATTTTTAGATATTGTGAGGCAAAAAGAACTATACCCATTACCCTGATTAGTAAATCAGTTTCTCATAGGGGCATAAATTATTAACTTTGTAACTACTTGATGTGTCTACCAAGACCAAACAAGCAAATATACAATAGATAATAAAAGCTAAACTTTTCAGTTAGAGTAAAAAAAGTTACAAACAAGGAGAGGCAGGAGGCTAGAATTAACTTTGTTGTATTAGATTAGAATCAGAGATATCAGTATTAACTCATAATTGTTCATATATTTATAAACATATATAGGAATAAATATGGATAAATGTCTATGCATGAATTAGTATCCATACATATATTCCCTAGAACTACTTATTAAAAGGGTTTAGAAGCAATAATACTGCAATAGGAATATGTATATCTAGCACCCAGATATTGGTTTCTAAATACCATTCTCCAATAAAAGGAACTAAACTTCCTTGAGCAAGTGATTTATTTCAGAACTGAGCAAGATAAATAGAAGGTGAATCTGCAATATCTTGTTTTGTTAAAAAGTAAGAAAATGCTCAGAAAAGATGGGGACATGTCAAATGGACACTGAAGTCAGTCTGAAAAAAAATTCCCATTAGCTGAAGCTAAAATAATTTGGACAAAATACATACTGATAATACTGAACTACAAGCCCGAAGAAAATATACCCATGAGTCCACACTAATATAAATATACTGTATAATTGAATATGCAAACAAATGGGGAAGAAGGGATATCTCCTATTTAGAAGGATTCCAATTAATACATGAGGGGCATACAAAATCACATCAGGCAAACACAATAGTAATGATTGTTAAAGATGAAATCTACCAATAAATGTTAAAACCTATGGACAAAAGATTGATGAGAAACATAATATTTGCTTAGTCTAAAAGCAAACATGTATATCCTTCAAGATATATATTAATTATGAAGGGTAAAATCAGAGAAGGAAAACTCTGACTCCAAAAAACCTCCGCTGCCTTGCGGCATACCTCTTCAGGGGAAAGGCTAAGGGAGTAAACCCCGACAGAAAATCCGGAGCCGGAGTCCCTAAGGCGGTTCGACGTTGTAGTCAACACTGGCAACTCCTGCGGTGCACCTGAAGCCAAGCTGTATTGACTCCGTCTTTCCCTTGGATCCTTCAGCTGTGAAGAGAGGGGGGGTCTGCTGCATGGGCAACAGCAGACCCTCCATATCACCCTGCCCAGGCTCTGTAGCTTCATCGCAAGATGTCGATTCAACACGGGAGGAGACAGATACCGTGTCACTCCCGAGTCGGACTGCACAGCCATTCTTGGCGGTGCAGATAGACTCTTAAGAAGCTACACCATCGTCTCTCGAGACGGACGGCTGCCGACGATGAAGGGTAAAATAGTAAGCATACACTGGAAAAGCCTGACCAAGAACACCTTCAAGTGATGAGTTTGAAGATGAACATCATCAGTAATAAGATACATTGACAGCATGTATTCCCTCATATGATGCACTCATTAGAGCATATCACATATTCTTACCCAAAATACATTATGTCAGTGTACTCATGAGAAAACATCAGGCAAACCCAAACTGAAGGGCATTCTCTACAATAACTGACCAGGCTTCCTCCAAAGTGTCAAGGTCCTAAAAGAAAGGTTAAGACTAAGAAACTATAAAATATTGAGGAGGACAAAGGGATCCAACAACAAAAGGTAATGTGGAATCCTGAATTTGATATTATGATAATGTACCAGTTTTGATCATTGTACTATCATTATATAAGTTGTTAACATTAGGGGAAACTGAGTGAAGCATATACATGCATACTCTGTGTTATTTTTGCAAATTTTCTATAGGTCTTACATTATTTGAAAATTATATATTTTTAAATCTCAGGATTTTTAAATTTAGAATTTAATTTTAGTCTGGCATTGTGATTTGTGTTCTAGTCCCATATGTCACTTAACATCTCTGGGCTTCATTCATTCATTTATTCATTCAATGTACATTTATAATATAATTGAACACAATATCCTCTAATGATTTTTCTACTTTAAAACTTTATTGTCTAGAAACAGCCGAGAAACAGTATGGAAAATTATTTATAATCTTACATTTTTTAATGAGATATTCATATTACTCTGGATATTTTATTCAAGTTAATCTTGTTTTATTCCTAAATTTAATGCTCCTTTTTTTCCCCATTACTATCTACTTTTTGTGGAAAAACAAGGCACCAAAGAGTATAAACTGTTTGGGATCATAAATCATTTTATTATAAATATATTACTGTTCCAAAAGACTGGGTTAATGCTTAGAAATATCAATCAGCCTTTCTTAGAATGCCAATTATGAAAGGCATAATAGAAGGTGGTGGGAATACAGAAATGAATAAGAAATAGTCCCTGCTCTAAGGAGCTGACAATTTAGCCTGAGAGCAGACATGTATGTAAATGCATATTTGTAAGTCAATGTGAAAAGCATTGTGATAGAGATATGTACCATTCCAGAGAGGAACAATCAGCTTTGCCTTGGGGAGCAAGGGAAGATTTTTCAAAGGACATGTCAGAGTATTGGAGACCCAACAGACATTTTTCAGGTAGAAAAGAAGGATTTTTCATTATGTAGAATAGTATATGCAAATATAAAGAACTATGAAAAACTAGTGAGAGTTTTATGCCAACTAAATCATATGCTAAAGAACAATGGCAAAGACCTGAAACACTAAGCTCAAATGGAAAGGGCTGAAGAAATTATCAATGATCTCACTGCTCTCCTCCTTACCATTGCTTTCTTTCTTGATTGCTTGTTCTCTTTCTATTATACCACAGACTATTAAAAAAAAAGGACAACAAACAAACAACAACAAAATCCCCAAACCCCAGATGTATCCCATGAGGGAAGTCTTATCCTGCAAGCAACAAGAAGCAAAAGGTTCATTCTTGCTTCTAATGGTGAATTTTATTTTATAAACATTTATGAGGAAAGGATCCTCTATATATACCAGATTCTGGGTAAATATAAGAAATAGTATTTATCTTTTTAATTTTTTAATAAAGAAACTATACATTGATATATTGGTTTAACTATCAACAATAAGATACATGTAATCAATAAACTGTTTAATACTCAATTCAGCTCAAGATTTGAAACTCAAGTAAGCCATTTTTTTGGTAATGAAGCTGTGATGACATTTTAAAAAAGGCACCCTGAGTTCTTGCTTTGGAATAAAGCATATAAACTATCATATAAACAAACAGGAAAAATTTCAACTCCAGTTTCAAATGATAATGCTTAAATACTAAAATCCCCATTTTTCAAGTGATGTTCACCAAAGATGAAATTGGTCATGCCATTAAATACATATAGTTTTAACTCTAAATACAACTCCCCAGTTATTCTGCATTTGCATGTTACCACAATTGCGTTTAGACAGAAGCCTTCAATTGCCAAAAGACTGGATAAATCAATGCAGAAGGTAATGACATTTTGACTGTGATCTAGAAATCTGGCATTGTTCCAGCTAGTTCTCACAGAAATAATTTTTTTTTTGCTTGAAGTAAGTATGATTTCTAAGAAACATCATATTCCCCCTAATAGCATAAAAACTACATTGCACATTTTCATATACAAATATGATAATCTAGGATGGTATGGCAATAACTGATTTTTACAACTATTTTTATACTGCAGATCTCTATGTTTTCTTCATTAATTGTTTTCAAGTGTGTAATATGTACAAACTTTATTCTCTAAATTTTTTGAAACAACTGTCATTACTAATCAGAATATTTATTTTCAACCCATTATTGCTTATATTGGTTACCAGCAGAAGTACATTTAAAGCAAACTCAATTCACTTTTAAAATAATTCTTTATGAAATTTTTGGATGTTATTATTTGTACAGTAAGTTCAAATAATAATTATCTTATTATGTTAACAGTTGTCATTATTGGTATTCAAACAATGTAGTAATAATTTCTACAAGGCATAAATGACTACTAGATAACCGTTATGGAAATAATAAAAAAATTGTATCCTTACTTAAACTGTTCTATAAAAAATGACATACAATTAAAATCCCAACATGTAACCTCTAAGTTTGGCAACTAAACAAAATTAATTTCTTATTCTTTTCAGTATTTAAATACATATTTTCAAGTTTATAAAAGTTGACACTGAAGAGAATTTCTGAAATTTTAAAAGCTGTGTTTATGGTCAAGAAATGACTTTGGAAACCCAAAGCATGGCTTCTGTATAGAGCTCTTCTTGTAGATCCAGTGTTATTTTCTCTACTGTTACTTGCTATGGTCATAGTTTAAAGAATGAAATTTCTGAAACAGTTCAGTTTATTCAATAAGGGAAGTTAGGGAACATCAAATTCTATCTAGTGTGTCCTGCCTTGCAGAATGCCATCGCTTTTCTCTTTCAACCTCACTCTTAATGCATTTCCATGCATCTCCTAAACTCTTTCAAAGTCTCTGCAAAATTGCTGTTGAGCCATGGTAGGTGCCTACGTATTGTAATTTACGAAACAACACCAAGAAATTTTTTCTCACAGAAATTTCCCCAAGATCAATTTATTATTAATAATAATTTAATTTAATAATCAGTTAATAAGCAAGTTTAGAGAGGGAGAGAAAGAACACTCCAGTCAACAGGTTCATAAAAGACTGAAAAGTAGAGATGTAATCTTAATTTTTGAAAGGAAGTTCAAGCAAGAAGAGAAGGGTATATAACATAATGGAGGCAATGAAAAAAAGATCAGTTCGAAAATTGCTGCAACACTCTAGTGCAATGTGCAGGATGCACTAGCACAGTGGAAGTCTGTCTTGTAAAGAACCTTAAAGCTGTGTGAATAGAAATTTAATTTCCTGATGAGACATAGTTAGAGGGCTGTTATGAGAATGAAGTGGCAGTAGATAGTGACAGATGATTCTGATTCCTTATTACACTGGTTGGATAGCATACAGATATTCTGAGAAATTGCTGATCAACTGAATATGTTTCATTATCTTTTTTTTTTTTTTAAATCAAGCAACACCTAAAATCTGTACAAGGTCCTCTCTGTATGTTTGTTTGTTTTACTGTACTCAAGAATTCTTCCACCCTCTAGTTTCTGAAACTGGGTTGATACTAATATACCTTAACGAAAAGTCTGTTAACTCTACTTGGAACTCTTATGTCTAAACATCTGTATTAAGCTCAGGGGTTATTTCAAATGTAAATATTCAGACCTGTACATAAAAGATAATAATTAAGCTAAACACTGATTTCCTTTTCAAACTTTAAAAATCGTACCAGGTTTCATCTGGTGTTCTTTTCCCTTAATTTACCAAACAATAGAATTAGCGTCAGAAGGAGACAGAAGATAATTGTGAACACCATTCAGCCTTTTGATGGTAATCAAAATAACCACTTACTTCAGAAAAGAAAACCAAGAGAAAGCGACAATCGATGCCAGAAAGAAACAGGAGAGTTGAGATTGTATATTTCATCATCTCCCAACTGAAAAGCTGGGAATATATGAAACTTGGATTTAAATTAATTGCTTTTTCTTATGTGAACTTATACTATGAGAAGTGAAGTGCATCCTTTGAAGTTTTACTTTGGTTTAATTAATGTGCTTATGGTTCCTTGAAGAAATGTTTCAAAAGAAAATATAAATGAAAGATAAGACTGGCATACCCTCCAGTTAATGTTGATTAAAATAAATAAAGCAGAAAACATTAACCATGTTCAAATGTTCTTAGAAATCTGCTTCTTTGTTCTCTGTTTTGTCCTCCACTTTGGAGACATTGGAAACTTAGTTCTTGTTCCTCTCAATGATTTTATACTCACAAAGAGTAATATCTCAAAAAAAATAAAAAATGCTACCTTGCCCTTTTTATTTACATTCACTCCCACATCCAGATTAAATTCAATGCACCTTCATTTAATTAGAAGAAATGTTATTAACTTTAATTTAATGAATATTATTAAATCAGTTCTGTTATTCTAACCAATTTACAGATGAGAAGAGTAAGGTGAGGGAAGTGATTATTCCAAGATTTGATAACTAGTAAGTGGCAGGGGTGGAATTTGAACTAAGGCAATCAACTTCCTATTCTTTCAACAAAACTCTAATGTTGTAGGGCAAGCCTAGTACAGTCCTAGAGAGTTAGTAGGAGTAACTTCTAGTATTATTTTTTAAAAAGGTTTTTGTTGTTGAAAACTGTTTGCTCCAACTATATTCAATTTAGTTCTGTTTTTGAGAGGAAGGGAACAGTCATGGATTTTAAATCTGTGTTAGTAATATAAAATGAAATAATTCAATCACACCTGGCTTCTCTCACACCCCTAAGTGTATATGTGTTAGGAACTGAACTAATTGATTTTGATTGTCTTCCTAATGATTAGGTAAGATATTTGCTGGTGATAAGTTGGCATATACAGGGTCAAAGGCTGCATCCATGAATGGAAAAGTCATCATACTTATAAACTGAAGGATTTAGAAGTTATCATTAAGTCAAGAGAAAAAAAACTTCTAGAGATAGAAATTGGCTCCCTTCACTACTCTAATTAAAAGGTGTTCCAACATAGGTACTATATTAGTTCATTATGGCATCATATTTTTGTATGCATCCTCTTTAAACAACATTTTCTAAAAAGTGAATGTAAAAAGATGTACACATATGTTTACTTGACTTTATAACTGGCAAAAATGTAAGTTCTCATTTTTATAAAGATACTTGTATTTATAAGATCCAAAAATGTTCCAAGAAATAACATGTATATCCACAAAATTACCTTTTGAAAGACAAAATATTTTGTTTTAACTCTGAAACAATACAGAGTCTGAAAGTAAGCTGGATATGGTTTTTACATCTCAGTTATTAATTGGTTTTTAAATTACAGTATAAATTAAATTATTAAATCTTTGATGATAGTCTTCATTCTTTCCTGGACAAAATATAACCATAATGATTATAATTTCCCACACACATAGATCCTCAGAATTGTCCATTTCTTTGGCTGATGATATTACAAAATGAGAGTCAGAGTAATTTCACTGAATACTTAAGTTTTAACTAGATATTATTCCTTTGCAAAGTAACTGAATCATTGAAAGATAAGTAGTTTTATGTGTCTTTCAGTCTTGGAGAAAATGAGTCATGTTGAGAAGGGGAAACCTAGTAAGAGGTACAAATATTTATTTTTTTAGGATCATTCATTCATTTCACATATATTTGTTGAGCATCTATTATTATATGTCAGTTACTGTTCTGCAACAGAAATAGGAATAAGCACCAGATGTAGCTTTCACACAGAATATCAATTAATGTTTTGTTAAATTCAGTTACCTTTCCAGTAGGCTCATGTGGTATTTAAAAGTGTGTTTTATATATAAAAAAAAAGTTCCTTAAAGAAATTTTGCTGGCTTGAATTTGATTTTTTTTCTTTTAAGTAAGACACATGATAAACTTAAACTAAACAAACAAACAAAAAACCCTACTAGCTTGTTAACCTAATTTTCATGAGGACAGAAATACAAATGTGCTTTTAATCAGGGTACAAAAATGTGAGTTCATTAATGAAAGGTAGTTAGCTCACTAACCTCTCTAACTGCTGACTGATTTTTATTATTCAGAGAGAAGGTAGGTATTACTATGATAGGTTTATAGAGAGGTCATACCCTTTATGCACCTGTTCTTTTCTTGAATCAGTTACCTGGTATCTAGCACCCATCCAAGACTGGAAGAACAACATAAAGTGAAAGGTACATCAGTTAATTTTGCAACATTTCCTACTAAAAGACTATTTTATAATCAAAACAATGCAAAAGGATTGTATAATCAATATCCCTTGAATCATTTATGGCTTGAATTTTATTTAATTTTTTACCACAACTAAAATGACAAATTAGTCATGCATCAGAATAGAATATTATTTTCTATCAGTGGATGTTAGGGCTTCCAATAAATTGAGGAATAAACAGTCAGTTCTGACAAGACAGGAGAACAACCTTCCTCATATGGCAATTTTCTTAGTGGGGCTGGAATTCATTGTGGTTCATATTGGCCAGAATTGCTATTTACTTTTCCATAAGCTAACATTTATTCCAACTAAGACAAGGAAAAAATCAAGGGAATAATAGATATATCTTCTCCTTTCAAAAGAAAACTTATTGAATAAATTATATTCATAACTATAATTACAGTAAAACAGCTATTATAGACAGTAAGTTCTGTGCAATTAAAACATGTTATAATTGGTTAGAAATTTCATACTTATCACTTCATAATTAATCTAGACAAAAGAAAAAACATATTTAGCTCTTTCTGTTATTCATTATAGTTAAATATTAATTCATTTTTATAACAATTTTGTTAAAGAAAACAAACACAGAATTGCAAGAAAAGAGAAATAGGGACTAATGAATAAGTACTATGAAATCTTTAAGATTGAATAGCTTTAATATTACAGCAAGAAGAATAGGTAAGTGTCAACTAAGGAGCAAAAAAAAAAAAGGCTTCTAGTGAAATATTCACTGTGTTACTCATGAGGAAATGGCTGTAAAGTTAACATATTTAGACAAGGATACCTAAGAGGAGACACTTTAAGAATATCCTGAAGTAATTCTGCAGTTGTTTCCTTCCTGATCTTTACTTATTTCCGATGAACTCAATGTAAATAAACATTTGCTTTTTAAAAATCAGGTTTTTCCTCTCTAAGTTGATTCCTTCTGTTGTTCTCAAATCCAAGTATGAACCTGACCTTCTCCATAGTTAGATCAGAATAACTCCATCCATTTTCACGGGTCAAGTAAAGGCCAATTGCTGCAAGGTGGCATCCTGAGTTAAAGAGGACAGCACTTGGAAGTCAATTGTATTTTTCACAAAGCCAAAGACATATGGCAAGCTAGTATGACAAACCAGTATTTTTCAAATGTTCATAAGAGTTCATGCACTCTGAAGCCTTCAGGCATGGCACATACTTAAAAATGAATTTCATACTTAGGATTAAATTATGGGGGATAAAAAGCATTGTACAAAGTTGATCTTCTCTTCCTATTAGATGCAAATACACCTAATTAAGCAGAAGAACAGCAGTGGAATTTTGTAGTGTCTATTACATGTCTGCATTGTGAACAGGCCATGTATGAATTCATGTGAGAGGGAATCTTATTGCCAGCTGGTGTCAGAAATGGAACCAGTATTGGGCATTGTGTAGTTGTCAAAAGTAATCACAAGCATCATTGACCTTGACCAAATTCAAACTAGATATTTAAACACAAAAATAATAGAAAGGGGTATTACTGTGTTTAAAGGGCTATAATGTTTTCAAACTATAAACCCCAAGAAACCTTTAAAAACAAATTACTTGTTATTTATTATTGATAAATTTCCAGATTATAAGGGATTTTTTTAGTGTAATAAATATAAATAAGAATAGTTTTCTTCAAAAGTATTTTGGAAAATTTTAGTAAGCCAGTTTTCATCAAAGACCTCTTATGTTGGGTAACATTCTTTATAAAGATATAGTTTTCTATAAAGAAAGACTAGGTTGGAGTGAGGAAAAAAATCCTAGCACAGGTCATAACTCAGTCTTTACTAGCTATAGTATACTAATCATTTCAGTCCTTGAGATAGAAGAGCATGCTATCTTCTCCATCCCAGAATTAATGTGTGTACATATGAAAGGGCATTGTACAATACATTTTAGTATATTAATATTATTTCTTTTATTTAAAGCAGTTGTTTATTAGCAAGTATAAAATAATACCAAAATGACAATCCCACACTGCCGATATAGCCAATGTAATAAATATCTTCATTAGCACTTGGAGGATGCACTCAATAACTCAAAAAATAACTCAATAGGTGAGATGGCTAATGACACCTAAATAACTTACTTTAAAAATGTTTTTTTTTCTACTATAATTTTAGGCACAGGATTATATTTTAAAATTATGTAAACAAGGCAACTGGAAACAATCTAAAAGCACATAATGTATAAATAAACTGTGCTCTATTCACAGAAAGAGATACCACACAGCAATAAAAAAGAACTTACTAATACACGCAACATAGGGAAATCGTGTGGAGAAAATGCTGAGCATCATAAACAAGACAAAAATTCATCCGTGTTGTATGATTCCATCTATACAAAATAAAAAGCTGGTAAACCTAATCTGTGGTGATAGATATGAGGAGGGCAGAGACAGTCTTCTGGGGTGCTGTAATTTCTATCTCCTGATCTGTGAGATGATTACATGTATCTATACCTATGATTACATACATGTACTCATATGTAAAAATGTTCTTCCAGCTGTATGCATAAAAATCATGTACAGGAATTCAGGATTAGAAGGAAGATCTGTATTCACAGCCAACTATCATGAGTAAAAGGCCATTTCCCACCACCCCCTGTAAGTCCCCTTTTCTTCTGCATAAATTTAGGAAGTTAAATAAAATTCATTGATTACAACAGCTCTAAAGGGCAATGAATCAAATATCTGAGTGTCAGAAAAGTGATTTTGAACCAAATTCTTCAGTGTTCATCAAGATATTTGAATCACAGTATCCAGCATTACATAATATCCAGCATTACATAAAACATAACAAATAAAAATTTTTATACAATGTACTGTATTTTATACCCATATCTTCATTTGTTTTGAGTTTTAGTGCTACCAACAGATGTTAGAAATCTAAATTTTAAAACAGTTACCAACAATTGGCCTATAGTACATTTCAAGTTTGGTTTTCTTAAATACAAGCATATGATATGGACAAATGTGATTTTTAAAGTAAAGAGACACCACATCTAGTGGGACCACCTACTTCTTAACAGTGAAACACTTGGGGAAGGATCCTGAGTTACTTGCTTCTATGGGATGTTTGGGAGCATTGGATAGTTATCATTGGCCACAGTGAAAAGTCACTGTGCCTCTCCAATTCTTTCACCTCTTTGGTTCGTCGTCGGCAGCCGTCCATCTCGAGAGACGATGGTGTAGCTTCTTAAGAGCCTATCTGCACCACCGAGAATGGCTGTGCAGTCCGACTCGGGAGTGACACGGTATCTGTCTCCTCCCGTGTTGAATCGACATCTTGCGATGACGCTGGAGTGTCCTCTCCAGTGAAGCTGAAGCTACAGAGCCTGGGCAGGGTGATATGGAGGGTCTGCTGTTGCCCATGCAGCAGACCCCCCCTCTCTTCGCAGCTGAAGGGTCCAAGGGAAAGACGGAGTCAATACAGCTTGGCTTCAGGTGCGCCGCAGGAGTTGCAGGTGTTGACTACAACGTCAAACCACCTTAGGGACTCCGGCTCCGGATTTTCTGTCGGGGTTTACTCCCTTAGCCTTTCCCCTGAAGAGGTATGCCGCAAGGCAGCGGAGGTTTTTTGGAGTCAGAGTTTTCCTTCTCTGACCTCTTTGGTTACACTAACATATATGTTAACCCCCCAAAAAGCTAGTGAAATTTCCTGACAGATTTTTTCCTTATATGTTACGTCACAGATCTTAATATTTTAAGCCACTTATGTGCAAAGAAATGAACTCATTTTCCTTACATATTATATTTTTTTCTGGAGAAAAAAATGCTTATGACCAAAAGTGTTCTATTGGTCATTGACTATTGCTCAACTTAGAACTATATTAAAAGGGATCGGGCAAAAAGGAAAAAGGACTCATGGACTTGGACAACAGTGCAGTGATTGCTGGGGGGAGGAGGGTATAAGGGGACTAAATGTTAATGAAAAAGTACAATACAGATTAGATTTAAAAAGTATATATTTCAAATATTAAAAGCATCTATTATATACAGGGTTTATATCTCTCACTACTATCCATCTGTGGGTGACTTTAATATCCTTAGTACTCTGTTTCTTCAATTGTTACTAAAAAAGAACATTTAAATTAGAGGTTTATATTTAATGTTCCTCAAACTCTTAAGGTCAACACTATTACATATGTAGTGCAATAGATAACAGCATGGGCTAGAAGTCCATTAACAGAGGTTCAAATCCTGATATCAACACTTACTAGTCCTGGAACTCTGGGAAAATTAGTTAGGCACTCTGAACCTTCCATCTGTACAATGGGGATAATTATCACCACCTTTGATGGTAATTTAAAGAATTGAGATGAGATATACAAAGCTTTTCCCACAGAATCTGAACCACTGCATCAATGATTGTCATGTATAATCTTTCAATGGCAGAAATCAATCCCTTAAAAATATGCCGTAGGCAGAATAAGTAAAGGGTTCTATCAGCATACTTGTAACCAATGAGTAAGTTTTCTAATTATGTTTCTCAGGTCAAATTTTTGGAATTTTTTTCAGTAATACTCTTAAAAAAGCAAATTATTGTTGAAATACTAATGGATTGATTATAATAAATCTCTGAGCTTACACAGGGTAAAAACTCTTTAATTCCCTGGTCCAGCATCACCTTCCACTTCTCCTTCCTTTAGCCATCAACATGCCTTTCCAGAAGAGTTTTAGAAAAACATGGCGATTCTTAGCTGCAAAGAAAAGAAGTATATTCAAGCCCAAAGAAATTTGGTCAAGAACAGATCTGTACCTAATGGAAAAATATTAATGAGCGTAGCTCATCATTATTGAGTATAAGTATCTCCAAGTAAAGTGCATGACTTTTTTTAAAAAGCTGATTTTCCAGAAATATCGGTTCATTATCATTTCTTTTAATCCAATACACAAAAAACAGTTTACCAATATTCCCTGTTTTTCCCAATATACCAATGTGCCTATATTTTACTTTTAATATTTTCCTTATCAATAGGCAAAGAAAACATGAGAATATCTTACACACAAACACAGCAACAACACATGTACACACCATCTTGTGAACATGTACATACACATATACTTTATCCAGATATAGGTGAATCAGTTTGCATGCTGTCAGGGAATCTATCATGTAAATGGCATATAGGCAGAGAGTGCATAGAGTGGATGCACACAATTGAAAATCAGCTTTCACAAATGTGCTACAAGTTTTGGTCTGGCTGTAATTTCCAATACCTTAATGGTTCTGGTGCCACCTAAACAGAAATGGTCCTAGGTACTCATAAGTATTAATTCCCTTCATCTAGTAAACCTAGTAACGATGTTTCCAATCCAATTTAAAAACCATTAAAAGGTAGTGACTTTTAAACCCATTATAATTTAGCTCATTTCTGTGAAATTTAGTTAGAAGAAAGCAGCTGTTCATTTGCACATCTGTAAATTACATTTAATTGAACTTTTCTCAAGTGAGAAAAGAAGAGCTGATTCTATCTGCAATGCAATTTTTATGTCTGACCACACAAATGCTAGTAAACACCTGTGCTTTATATATAATTTCATTTTGGGTTACATAATCTCATCTTGCCATTAATCCAAAATTTTATGTAATTTAAATATTGCAAGTTTGATCGTGAGTGAGCTTTAAGATAGCAATAGAAATCGTAAGACATTTGATTACTAATAAGGTATTTACTTATATGAGAGAACAAACTTCATAGGTAGACATGGATCATTTTGAAAGTGAAAATATGCAAACTGTAACATTTGTATTTAATGATATTAGTATTGACAATTTTTAAAAATTTTCAAATATGAGGTAACCTAATAGCTTATATTTATGTAAGACTTATTCATTCAATAAATCAGGTCTTTGTCTTACATCAGGCATTTTGAAATACAGATTACCAGTCAATTACCACTTCCATTTAGTAACAAACAGTCATTTCCAAATTAAATTTGTTGGCATCAAAGTATGTTAGTAGAAAAATGTTATCATTCTATAAATATTCTGAATGAATTATTGTTCTGTTTCATCTGCCAAAATTACAATATCCTTGTGGATTTATTTCCTGACAAGTGAAGAAGTTTTAGAAATAGCTAAGTAACACTTGAATGGAAATTTTCTGTGCATAAAAAATTTTCAATGCCAAGCTACCTAAATGTATCTAAAATTGGCTTTTGACCAAAAAAGAAAAGTCTCTTTAGAGGATATTTATAATTGGCCTCTAGGAATAGAGAGGAAAGAACATGTGATCAGGTTAAAATCCCACAGAACAGCAACAGCAATATACATATAATTTTCAAAAATTGCTCCACTAGCAGAAAATAGACATCTAAATCATTATGCCTCATAAAGAATATAATACAAAAATTTTAAGTGGAATGCTTTTAAAAAGTAATTTGCAGATGACATCTCAAATAGAATTATAATAAAGTTAATCCCACAAGTTTAATTTTGGGACAATTGCTTCTATCATTGTTTAAGTACTTGGGACACACAATGTATGTTGATATATACTATTTTCAATACAAGTCTAGAATATGTATGTTCCCCAGTTTCTAGCAACTCAACCTTTCATATCCAACTGTCCGCATTCTTCAGGAAAGTGCCCAGGTTTAGGGAAGTATAAAAACGAATGGACCTTGCCAAGTCTGAGTAAGCTTGGTTTTTAAGCTGATTAGGCCAGCTGATTGAGTTGACCTACCCAAATTGTGATTTAAAAAAAAAATTACCAAACAGAGAAGAACACTGCCTTTGCCAAAGAAACCCCGATCACAGACCCTCCAGTGAACAGCAAGAATGGGTATGCTCTGCTGCAACACTATAAACACCTCTGAGCTTAGACATGGCGCTCTGAAGCAAGCACAGAAGATTCAAATACGAGAAATGAGGGCATAGGCCTAGGACACCAGAGACCATACAGTTGGCCCCGAACTGTCCCTTCACCACCACTGTTTCAGCGGTTCTTGAGTGAAGAGTAAATGAAGGCTGCTTCAGAGCCCACTGTCTATCTTTCCAGACTTTTGTTTATGTGTGAATAGTAAGTTGTAATTAGTTGCTATAAAAATGCACCATGTCATTAATCTCAATCTTATTTTCTATTTTAGTTTTTAACTGAAATCCACAGCAAGCCTTCTATGCCTTACTTTTATAGAAACATTCAAGAAATACAATTACTCCTTTCCAAATATCTGCAAATACTCAAGTAGTTGATCATCACTGAAGAGAAAAAAAATTTGAAATATTTCAGGCAACCCCTCCATGACAAATGTTGACCTCTTATGTGAATGGGAGAAAGTGAGGTGACAGTTAAGTCTCACGGCAGATTTCAAAGAGAACTGTTATGTAACATTTCAATGATTGCAAAATGGAGGCAATTATGAACATGGTAAATATTAATAGTTTTAAGTCAAATAATGGCATTCCAGATTTTCTATAAACTATTGTGTGTTTAAAACCAATAAAAGTCAAATATTTATAATAACTACATAAGCATGTGACTGACCACGAACTTATGCTATTTAGTGCTTTAAGTTATCCAACTCATCAGATTTGATTTAATCATGTACTCTGACTCATATATAGATTAGCTTTCAATAGGAAGCTTAAAATTTTTGTTTATTCATAATAATACAGAATAAGAATAAACTTAGATTCTATTAATATAGTCTCCGCCCATAATGTTCACAAGACAGATATCTCAGGAGGTATACTCAGGTCCACAAACATACCTGAACACATAAACAAGAGAAAACCCAGAGTTTTTTAGAAAAGATTTTGAGCACCAAAAAAGAAGGCCTTTTGCTGATCTTGATTTTGAAAGAATGTACAGCTAGACACAAATCACTACTGTTTAAATATACAGAAGATCAGGTTGCTTATAAAATAAACACTACCATGTTTAAAAACTATATCAAAGAGCAATATTTGTTTTATGATAATTTGAAAATTTAACCAATATTAAGTAAAAGAATGCAACAGGTGCAAATCAAATGTTCTTTTATATAAAAAAAGACTTAAAAGTCAGAAAACATTTTTTTACTTGATATTAATTGTATTTGATATTAATTGTATTAATTTTATTTGATATTAATAGTAAATACTTGGTTATTTAATTTATAGTTACATGTTGGCTGCATGAAAATATGACAGTTGTTCCTCTCATAAAAGACAAAACACTATTGTTCCTTCTATGGGAAATGTAAATGCACGAAAAATTATAATTAATTTTTTAATGTTCAAGATTTGTTGTATTCACAAAATGACAAAATACTCTTATCAGCAGCTTACATGAAAAGTATCTCCTTTTCTTTTAGCTCACACTTTCTCCCAAACAACAAAGATTGGTGTCTCACGTGCTTCTCTTATCTACTTCTCTTACTGCAAATCCACTATCATTCCACGTAGACTAATCTCTTATGGCAGAGGTCACTGAAGTTGTGCCAAAATTCAATAATTATGTTCAATCTAATGTGACCATACATTTATCTCACTACAGGAATTTAAACCATTAACAACAAAACATTTCATTTAAATGATAAAACGCTCATCAAAAATGCTCTGTTGTAAACATTTCTCACATTTTAAAAATTGTGGGTAAAATACTGCAGTCATAAAGCTTTCTTTTCAATACAGAATTAAAATGGTACTTAATTATTTAAAATCTCTTTTAATTAGGCAAAAAAAAAAAAAGCATTTTTTGTGCCTGTTGCATAACTGAAACAAACAAAAACCCAGTCACACTTAAAACGGTAAAGGCCCATAATCTAAACTGACAACTACGAATAAATTTCACTATTTTTCAAGAGTGAAGAAGTTTCCACACTGTAAAGTTGGAATAGGTTTTAATATTTATAAAACGATGGGAAAAATGAAGAATGAAGTAAATTATTCAAGCTGTTTTTCACAAATAGTACAAATTTAACAAACACATGGAATTTTTAAAAAGGAATTATACTCAGGATATTGTTTTTAAACTGTCAACTCAATGAAGAAAATGTTTTCAGTGTTTTACATTTATGGTCCCTGGGAAAATTAGCTAATTATTCTGTTAAAAAACCTACTCTATTGAAATACTCAATTACAATTCATAGCTATAACAAAAGGAAGTAAATTTTTTAGCTTTTTTAGTAAAGAGTATAATGTAAATTTTTCTCAATACTACTTGTTTCTTCCTCAACTTAAATGCATTTGTCAGGAATTGTGAACAATTAAGTTTCTCCTGAACTCACAAACTAACATATCTGTATACTCTGAGAGTTCTGTATTTTAAGGCATTTACTTTTCTAAGGTCTCTAATTAACAAAAATAAATAAATAAATAAATAAAACAAAGTTTTCATTTGAAACATCATTTCTCAGTATATTTTAGAAATATTCTGCCAATTTCAAATAAGTAAAATAATTGATTAAAAACAACCAAAAATGAAAACAGAAGAAACCTGTATATGGGAGCTACGATTAAAATAAAAATAGGATTCAAAAATAATTTGTAAGCAAAAACCATGCTGAATAAGACAAGCGATCTTATTTTTCCTGCACCTGTTTGATAACAGTAACTGATAAAATGTTCCCGATTTTTTATAAATTTTGAAATACCTACCTTATATATTAATAACAATTAAAAAAAAACAATGTTACCTTAAATAAGAATTCAACTCTGAAGTCACATAGATGTATAAAACTTATCCAACTAAATGTTGGTAAGGAGCAAAGATGTATCTATTTGTTTTTTCCCAACTCATAACATCTATGTATTTTACTGTTGACTTATGAAAATTTCAAATTCTCCATGTCTCAGTGCAACTAATGGCAAGGTATATACAGTATCATAATTCAGTTCAGGCAACATCAAAGAATATTTTATACCTATTTTCTATATACATACATTATATAAATACTTGAATTGATCTGAAGAAAACCAAGATGCATTTTCTAATGGTACAATTTGCTTAAAGTTATTATCACTTTTTTCTTTGACCCGAATTAACAATATCTGATACTGTGTAATAATAAAAGGAAGATAAACACAGTGATAAATATATGATAAACATACCCACTAAGACAGTTATAATTCACTTTCTTTAAAAGAGCATAAATCAGGTTTTCATCAATATTTTAAACAGAAATATGAATGTTTTAAAATAAAATATAAAGTTTCAGTCTAGATTACTACTGACTAAAATATAAGGCAAAATATTATTTAGAATAGTGATAATAAAATTTCTTAAGAAAAACTAGTGTAACCAAGATCCCACTTTTCTGCTTTTAAATACACTACAGTGCATCTATTTTTAATATCTAAAGATGTTGCTAAAAATGACTAAATAAAACATGAGTTTGTTAAAATCTGATTAGTATACTACTTAATGGCAACTTGTGCATTTAACTCTTAAAATACTGAAGTATAAAATAACTTACGGAGTTACATGACAAAATTCAGTTAGAGTAAAATTAACAGCTTAAAAATTGTATTTAAGTGCCTTTGAGCTTCAGAATTACTTTAATTAAAATAATCTTTTTATGGCAAAACAGCAACTAAATATAATTATTTAAAGTTATTCAGTCATGCTTATATACTAAACATTGCTATTAAAACATTTGTTAGAAATAATATTGAGGTGTTAATAAATTTTATAATTGTGTAGTAAATTTAACATTTCCAGAATCCCAAACACCATAATATTTGAAGTATGCAAAAAACTCAGTTAAAAATGTTGTTTAATTGTTCACACCACCAAACTTCTAGAAAACTTCATTACTTACTGTTTGTTCACTGAGTATTACTTACAGAGATTAACAGTTTTAAGAATTCATCTGTTATTTATCCTGAAATGTTTTGAATAACCCTTTCATACTGTATATGTCTCAGTGAGATGACCATCCCTACTCTGTTCTGCTGAGAAAAACAACGGAAAAAAAATCAGTAAATCTTCTGCTTTAAGACTGTTCTTGTTCTGACGTACTTTAAGTGACCACAAGCAGGAATTCATAATGATAAAAGCTACAATACAAGGAAAACATTTTTTTAAATGCTTGTTTCATATTTACTGTATAAAGTCATTTTGACATGCCTTCACAACCGGTTGTGGCAGTTTTCAGACATGATTTTTAATAATAATAATAATAATAATAATAAAAAAGATTGCTCCAGGTTCTTTAGAGAAAGCTTGCCGCTGGGAAGTTGATTTTGGCCAAGTGCCAAAATCATGTGCAAAGGGGCCTCATTAGGGATTCATGGCAGCCTTCAGCAGTAACAAAAAATGTGACCCAACAGGCTAAATCAGTGACTAAAATTAAAAAGTAAGAGACAAAGACAACTTACTTAATATTCCTTCCAAAGCAACATTAAGCTTTTTTTGGTAATTAAACCCTTGTTAGTCTAATGCAGTGTCCTTCTGTCCTCAAATGCTTGTACAATTACTCTTTAAAACTTGTCAATTTCCCTTCTAAATACACTTTCTTTTTGTGGCAGTTTACAAAGATTTTGCTATATAATAAAACTCTATCTCCACTATAATCCATTCAACAGCAGAGAACAAAATTGTAAAAATGCAGACTCCAGTATTCTCGGAGGCTTTAAACAAACAAACAAATAAATAAGCAAACAATAGTCAGTACCTTTTAAACTTCTACAAAGTGAAGATGGACACACCAACTCATATCGATTGTGAGGAATCATCTCACTGCCCAACTTTTCCCCCCAAAAGTAGATTTGATAGGTAGCCTTACCTAGATGTCTTCTGGCTTTTCTTCAGATCAAAAAGTTTCCTGCCTAAGCACACAGATATTCTTTCACGAACCATAAAGGCCCTTTTATGAATCCAGCACTGTAACAGGCAGCTTTCCACACCACGTTGAGAGCCCAGTGAGTCAGCTCTCAAGATAAAATACATGGCTAATACACAATTAGTGGGAGAGGTTGTCTACTGGAGAATATCGCAAGGAAAGAAAGGGAAAAAAAGGAGTTTTTTCCTTTCTTTTCTTTCTTTTCTTTTTCTTTTTCTTTCTGTAAAGCAAAGAGGGTGCGGTCAGATGTTAGGTTTTGCCTGAGAAAAGGGCCCTACACTGCACTAGTACCTAAATACTAGCAGAAGCTGCCTGGGAAGAGAGCCAATGGAAGGACTTTGTTTGACCCAGCTGCCAATCTCCCCTGAAGCCGTGCGCCAGACTAAACACTCACACTATTTTAACTCAAATCAGGCTACGGCAGCTGTTTGCTTTCCGGCTCCGAGCTCTGCACCCATCCTGGCCTGTGCAGTTCACCCAGCGAGCTCTGCTGGCTGCCTGGCTGAAATCTGTTCTGGGTTGCGATTTTGTCATCGGAGAAGAAATTTTAACCCTATTCCTTGGGGGAAATACGGACTGTTTGTTGTCCTGCATTTAGATCTGGTGATTGGGGATATATTTGGGATCCTTTTAAAAAAGAGTGGTATTTTATATCCTGGAGGAGAACTGAGATTGGAAGGTGACAAGGATTTATATATTGCTTTGAAATTCTAACCAAACTCTAATGAGATGTTCAAGTTAATACTAAATTAACCCTTGTGTGTAACAATAACAAGGCCCTTACCACACACTTCTAAGAACAAAGATGGTATTGCACCTTCACCCCAGCCCAGACTTCTTCAACCCCAGCTGGATGGAAAGTTGGCATCACAGGACCAGAGAGACTCACATCATTCTAAGAGTTAGTTACAACTTCTTAATGCCTTGGAAAGTTCCTCTAGACACAACACCTACGCACAACACGTAGTTTGTTTTCCTGATACGAAAAAGTACTACGTGTCCCATTTACCTTTCTTAAATTTCTAGTTTATTTAGCGACTACGCTGAGTGTAAAAATCATATCCTGAATTGTAAAACATTAAAGTTTGCCCACAGGTAGTCTTAGTGAAAAGGAAACTAAAGAGACATTAGTCACGGGCAGAGCAATTTAAGTAATAATCAACATTATCAGATGCAGCAGAGAGAAGAAGTCTGGTAACTAAGACCTACTGCACACCAGATGAGAGCCACATATTGCATGTGTGGAGAAAATGTATCAGTAAGTCATTCAACATGTGGAAGAGAGAAAATGTGAGAGGAGAGTGATAACATGGACCATAACCAACTTATTCATACTTCTAACCAAACGACTACTTATGGACGAGGGTGATGGGGAGAGAAGACAGCATCTTCTCATTTACGGGTCTTTGTTTCTGTTGTTGCACTTGGGGGGAAAGATGTTCCTTCATTTAGGGAAAATAGCCGGTAATTCTTTCTTTTTTAACATAACTAATTTGGTTCACACTGTAGTTAGAAGATGAATAATAAGAAATACGTATTTCTGAAATACTGGGGAAGTATGTCTAGGAATTTTTTCAGAAAATTGTTTCTTCTGCTTTAAGTAAAGAGTTTACTTTGTTTTTCTTCCTGTCCCCTCAAATGATATATCTGTTATCTTATCTCAAGAACTAGAGATCTAAATTACAAAAATTGATGTTTGTAATAAAATGTTATTTCCTCAAATCGAGAGTGGCAAAGATGGGCATAGAGAGGTTGGCCAATTAGTTTTAATGGGTGCACATAAAGACTCAATTCATGAAAAATGCATGCCAAGATAATATTGTATGACAGGTGAGTTATTATCCTTATTCTGAAAGTAATGCATGTATAAACCCAACAGGTTCTCATTGAACCTGGCTTCCTACCTAGCAGAGTATGGTTAGATGTTCAAAAATTTTATGGAATCAAAATGCTAGGAAATAGCTTCTTTTGAGCCCTTTACTTTTAGCCCAAGGAAATATTCAACATGTTTCTCTGAATGGCATATTACAATCTAACCAGCAAATTGCACCCATAATCACAATGCTACTTGTACTATTGCAACAGTTACAAAATGGTGGTCCTGTAGTACCATGGATTCATCCCAGTAATTACTTATCTTCCACTGCATCCTGCATTCCTCTCTTCTCCTTAGACACCATGCACAAAGCTGTTAGTGCACGTCATGAGTGTTATGGGCTGAATTATGTTTCTCTTACCCTAAATTTATATTTTGAATATCTAGCTCCCAGTATCTCAGAATGTGTCTATAATTGGAGAAAGAAACTTCAAAGAAAGAATTAGTTAAGCGAGGTTATTTGGGTGGAACCTTATCCAATATGACTAATACCCTTCCAAGAAGAGATTAGGACAGTGATACACACACAGGGAAGATTATATGAAGACACAAGGAGAAGAAAACTATTTGTGGCCAAGGAGAAAGGTTCAGAAGAAGTCAGTCCTGCCAGCATCTTGGTCTTGGACTTCCAACTGCCAGAATTATAAGGTGATGAATGTCTGTTGCTTACGTCATCCAATCTATGGTGCGTGTTATGGCAGCCTGAGCAAATCAATATAATTTTTAAGTACAAAGGAGTGAAAAATTATCTTATTTTGGAATACAATTGATTTTTACACTCAGATATTAATTTTCTCCAAGAAAGTGTGTAATTTATGAAGGAAGTGTACTATATTCACATTCTTCAGAAAGAAGAAAAACTATATGTATGCCAGAGTTTTACATAAAAGTCACACCTGGTGTTTAGATGAAGAAAATATAACACAATTGCCACTTTTCCATGGTACTATATTTATTTTCATAGTATGAGTAGGAACACTGTACTTAAGTCATCGTCTAGTACATAATAAAATTTTGCACAATTAATATGCATAGACATTGAAAACAATCATCAAATAAACAGGTGTCTAGCTTTTTCTTCAGGACAATTAAAAGGGTATGAACACTTTTGATTTTGCAAGACAGTTTAATGCATGGACAATTTACAATCAAAACCTGACATTAGATTAAAATGTCATGTCAAAAGTTGGAAACAAAAAGGTTAAATCTTTGTAAGAAGAGAGTTCAAATAACTTTCACAAAGCAAAAACTCTAAAAGAAGAAGAAAAATAAATGTAGGTGTGTTGCAAGAAGTCTAGATAAAGGTAAATAAAATGAGACTGAAGGTAATCAAAGATTTAAAAAGTCAGAAGATTCATCAGAATTCCCCCAGGGTAAACCTCATTTATCCAGACAGTTAAGGGATGGACATTTCACTTAAATGAAATTTTAGGCCGCAGGATAATGGTGGGAAATGAATTAATATAGGAATACCTTGGTTGCTGTGATTTGCAAAATTCTAAGATGGCCTCCAAAATTCCTATTCTCTGTACACTTACATAAATATTTCCCCCAGCAGTTGCATGGAACCTGTGAATATGATGAGATAGTTCTGTTGATTAGATTATAGATCTGATTATGAGCCACTGACATCATCAAGTAAAGTTATTAGAGGGAAAAGGGAAGAGGTAAGAAAAAGGTGATTGAAATGACCACGTGATGAGATAGTGTTTTACCTAGCAACAATTCCCACCCACTGACATGTGGATATAAGAATTCATTCATCTTTTGAGTCACTCATCCTCTCAAAAATTCTATTTAATGATGACTTTGTATGGGGTACTGAACTAAGTGTTGTGTAGGATAAAACAAACAAAAACAAAAAAGAAATCACAGCCCCTGATTTCATTTTAGTAAGCAATCTAAAAGTCAAACAGCCAATTCTAAAGAGAATGACACTGTACTTGTTGAACACTTCAGAAAGCGGAGGTGGTACTATCTAGTGGTTCTATAAATATGATTGAATGTTATGACAATATTGGTAATATCACTTATTCAAGTACTTAATTAAACAAGTTAATATGAAAGACGCTATCATGGAAATAACATTAAAAAAATCACTCTACAGTTTCATGATGTTATTGTTTAAAGTGCCTAAATACGTAATTTCTTATATAAAATTATGATTGTTAGTTTCTGTTTTTTGTAAATATTTCCTTTAGTATATCTTATGCTAGTTGAGATGAGAAAAGATCATGTATTTCTAGAAATGCTAAAAGTTTAAAGTAATATCCAAGACATAGTCATTGTGTACAAAAGTCCATTATTACTCCAAAGCAAATTGCAAACTACACTACGTTAGCTTATACTTTAAGCGAGACACACTAATAATAATACAGACTCTGAATACCTGTTTCCTAATAAGAATACTATAAAACATGGAGAAACTATTTTAAACAAATGTAGATGTACCGAGCATGTCACAGAACACTCAAATTGTTATAAAAAAATAATCTTAAATGATTAAGTAAAAATTCTCCATGAAGATCATATGCAAATATCTAAAATAGAATATAATACAACATAAAAATGTCAAAACAAGAAGAATGTTTTTTAAGTTCTTAACTGGAAGAGCAAATGGAGGAACCCACAGAAACATAGAACACATACAAACGAACAAAAATATAGTGTATTTAAGTAATGAAAAAAAGATCATGTATTTTTATTGTATACATTTTTTAAAATGACTTCACATTTCCAGTGTTTTTTAAAAACCATTTCCTGCTTCACTACATTTTCTTTATCTATAAACCTGCATTTTGAGGGAATCTCTGTAAGCCTTTTTTTATATTTCAAGTATATTTTATAGTTTCAGAAAGATTAAGAACAATCTAAATATACACAAGGAGAAACAGATTACCAAATGATTTCACAAGTGATTTCTACCAAATATTTAAGAAAAATATGATATCGATTCTGTGCAATCTCTTCCAAAAAATAAAAGCAGAGAAAAATTATCCATTATCTAACACATTCAATGAAGCCAGCCTTACTCTGATACCATTACTAGTCACAAGAAAGGAAAATCACAGACCTGTATCTCTCATAAACTCAGACACAAAAAAATCTCAAAAATCAACAAATCAAGTTCAACAATATATAAAAAGAATTATACCCTACAACCAGATGGTATTTATTTCATATATTCAAGTCTGGTTCAACATTTGAAAATCAGATGTAATCCACCACAAAAACAGGCTAAAGAAGGAAAAACAAATGACCACATTAGTTGACATAAAGACAGCATTTGACTATCTTCAACATTCAGTCCTACTAAAAACACTCAGCAAACTAGAAAGAGTGGGGAACTTTTCCAAGCTGATGAAGAATATCTATACAAACCTATAGCTACAATACTAAATGGTGAATAATGAGATGTTTTCTCCCTAAGAAAAAAGCAAATCAAGGATGTTCCCAATTACTGCTCCTATTCAACATCATTCAGAAAGTTCTAGCTAGCACCATAACACAATAATTTAAAACAAACGTATAAATTTTGGAAAAGAATAAAT
This sequence comes from Furipterus horrens, assembly GCF_987537825.1. Lineage (NCBI taxonomy): Eukaryota > Metazoa > Chordata > Mammalia > Chiroptera > Furipteridae > Furipterus > Furipterus horrens. The sequence goes on from NW_028327171.1 coordinate 19,588,933, forward strand.
AAAATATCTCTCTTCATAGATAACAGGATCATCTATATAAAAAATTTCAAAGAATTTAATAAAAGCAACTATAGCAAAGTTCCAGGATGCAATACAAAAATAACGAATGTGCAGTTAGAAGATGAATAAGTACTGGGGTTCTAGTGCACAGCATTGTGATTATAATAAACATAAAAATTGCAAAGAGAGTAGATATTAAATGTTCCCACCACACAAAAATTATAATTATGTAATATGATGGAGGTGTTAGCTAACACTACAGTGGTAATCATACTGTAATATATAAGTATATCAAATCAACACATTATACACATTAAATTTACACAAATTTATGGCACTATATCACAAAAGCACTAGAAAATATTAAAACATTTTTAAGAAGTCAATTGCTTTCCTCTTTACCAAAAATAAAAAAAATAGAATTTGAAAATTTTAAAATACTACTTGCTTTAGTATCCAAAGATTAAATATTTAGGTACAAATCTAACAAAATATATAAATACATATATATGGAAAACTACAACTGATGAGGAATAAAATAAGAGGCAACCTAAATGCATGCATGTGTTTGATGCGGCCTAGAACACAATAGCTCCAGTGTAAACGAGCACATCTAACACCCAGACCTTGGCGTCTAGTAGCATTAGCCAATAAAAGACAATAAGGCTCCTTGACTGATTCTAGGACTTGGCAGAAAATATGCAAAATGAGCCTGAGCATCTTATAGTGCCAAGAAGTAAGTAAGCGACAAAAATAAAAAATAAACAATGATAAATATATATCAAAGATATACAGGAGCCAACTGAGAAAGGTCCTAATGGCCAAAGCTGGAACAATTTGTACAAAATAAATTAAGTCACATTGGATTATAACCCAAAGTACAAAATAAATATTGATGAGTACATACTAATATATATTTGTGATTTAAGCAATGTGGAAAGGATAGAAAAATATTCCATGCAGAAGAATTCCAAAACATTCCAAATCCATATATTCCATTTTTTAAAGAGGTGAAGCATTTCTGTCCACTCCCAAAGTGTGGGCTGAGCATAGAGACTTCCTTCCAAAGAGCACAATAAAAGAGAGATAAAAACAGAATAAATTTAGAGTGGAAAAAATTGACAAACATTTTCACCAACCAGGTGATTAAGATGAACATCAACAGTGATGAGTTATTTTGGTAGTGTTCAACTTTGATATTATGTGATGAGAATGGTAATTTACCTTGTGGTCTTCTTCCCAAAATTGCATTACTCCAATCTAAGCAAAACAAAAGCATCAGACAAATTCCAATCGAAAAATATTCTACGGAAAAAATTGACCAGTAAACCTCAAAATTGTCAAGGTCATTAGAAACAAAGTCTGAGAAAATGTCACATTCAAGAATAATATCCTAAGGAGACATGACTATTAATATAATGTTGTATCCTGCATGGGATCCTAGAAAAACAACCAAAAACAAAAAGATATTAGGGGAAAAAAACTTAAGAAAATATGAGTAAAATATGGATTTTAGTTTGTCATAATGTATTGAGTGTGTTTGACCAATTGTGACAAATATATCACATTAATGAAATGATAAACTGTGTGTAAGGTATACTGGAAATCTTTCAACCACCTTTAATATAATTCTGTAAATATAAAATTGTTAGAAAATTAAATTTATTAAGATATGCACTACAAAATATTTTAAATAGAAAAACATTGTACAATTCATGGATATGTTCTCCAACATTTTATTAAGTGTGAAAGTAATGTCCAGGAAGCAGTTCTTGAGAAAAATGTATTAAAGTAATAAAGTAATCAAAGTAATTAAAACTATTCCGTGGTTTCCATGACATTGTTTCCTCTAGATCTTTTTTCTCATTTATCTAATTTTGTTTTCAATTATTAAATGTAGGAACTACTCAAGATGTCCTCCTTAGTTTGTTTTTTTACTTTTCTTACTCTAATTAGAAATCTAATTAGTCTTGTAAAAGTGTTGATAACCTCCAAATCTTCAGCACAGACACCTCTATAATGCTCCAGATACCACTTTTTAAATGCCCATAGGCACCCCATCTCCATTCCTAAAATTAAATTTATTCTTTTCCCTCTAACCTGCCCCTATTGTGTTAACTGCCAGCCAACCCTTCTTGCATGCCAGATAACTGAAGTCAGAAGAGATCGCAAGATATTCCAATGATTTCCAAGTAAAACCCTAGGACAAGTAGAAAAACATGAATTACAAATATGCAATTGAAGAAAAATGTTTTTGAACAGCAAAAAAAAGTAAAAGACTTTAAAAGTAGGCAGATCAAAGATATTTAGTTTGTTACAGGAAAAAATGAAGAGAAAAAATCATGAAAGAGAAACTGATCCATAGAAAAATTAAAAATGAAAAGATAATTCATGGATAGTTAATGTTTCTCAAGTAACAACAACAAAAAAAAAATCAAAGATATTAAAGGTAGAATAGAAGAGAAGTTTCTCAAGCCTAATGCCCAATTAAATAATTCAACATGTGCTTGGAAAAAATGATGGAGAAAACTGCAGACCTAGACCACTCTAGCAAAGAAAAAGTTATAATTTTAGAGAACAAACCATAGTACTATTGAGAAAGAGAGAGATTATCTACATAGAAATAAGAAGGAGATGTCACATTATTTCTCTACAATATGAAAAATTAGCAGTATCTATATAACATTGGGGTAAATTAGTTTTTGGATAAAAGGATGTAGGTTCAACCTCAGAGGTCCCAGGTGAATTATGATTGGAAATCAGGGATAAGCAGATCAATGCACTGCAGTCATTCAGCCATAGATACTGGTTTAGTGTGGTCTGGACCACATGACCATAATCAATCTAGTTTCTTATATATAAAGGAGGCACGTATATCTGAGAGTCACCTTTCTGAACTATGACAGAACAAATAATTGAGATGAAACTGACATCACAAAAGACAAAGATGAAAAAGAAAACTAGCACCTTGATGATATTAAAACACAAATTTAATCCTACCTTACCTAGAAGTTTTCAGTTATGTGAACCAGTATATTTCCTTCTGTTTAAGCCACATTGAGTTTATTTTTATTTTACAGGAAATGGAAAGTACAGGGTGTGAAAAAAGTAAGTTTTCAATTGTTTGTGTGGAAAATAATACAATAATTAATAAACAAGAATACAAGAATAAATTTTCATGTTTTCACAACTGTAAACTTACTTTTGCCCCATCCTATATTAAAACTGATAAGCTAGTCAACATTTTATGTGTAAAGGCAACAGAAAGACTTCTTAAATGATTAAAAACTATAGATTATATTATTTTTGAGAAAATTGCATAAAATGTGCTGGTTGACTAAGAGCTGAATCAAAATTAAGTGTCCATGGATGGATGAATAGATAAATATACACATAATAGAATACTATTCATCTTTTAAAAAGAAGGAAACCTTGTCATTTATGACAATGTGTATGAATTTGGAGTATATTATGCTAAGTGAAATAAGCCAGATACAGAAAGACAAATACTTCTTAATCTCATTTATATGTGAGATCTAAAAAAGTCAAACTTAGGAAAACACGGAGGAGAACAGTGGTTGCCAGGGTCTGAGAGGCTGCGAGAAATGGAGAGATAGTGGTCAAAGGGTATAAACTTTCAGTTATAATATGAATACGTTCTAGAGATCTAATGTACAGCATAGTAACTATAGTTAATAGTATTTCATTGTATATCAGAAAAGAATTTAGGAGAGTAGATGCTAAGTGTTCTCACAACAAGAAAAGTTAACCATGTGACGGGATGGATATAGTACAATAACTAGCTTGATTGAGTGTGATAATCATTACACAAAGTATACTTATATCAAAATACCACATTGTACACCTTAAATATATACCATTTTTAGTTTGCCAATTATACCTCAATAAATCTGGGGAAAAGATTCAAAACACAAACTCAATGTAGAGGCCATTCTTACTTACACTAAACCCCAAACTGTGTTTGAACTTGGACATCTTCCCTAAAATATCATACTTCATTTTCTTCTCCTTTTCCTATACCAAGAAGTTGATTTGTTATGCTACATTCTTCATAACACAATGTTGGATAACCACTTACAACAGTAATAGTATATTCTACTCTGATACTTGTTAACAATGGCTAAATTATTTACACATTTACGATACCATGCTAGAAGTATGAAAAATTTCACTTATTATTTTTCATAGAAAATATGTGTAGAGCACCAAAATGGTGATATCTAAAAAAAATTTTGCAGATGCATATATTTTCTGGAATTGGCCCTAATTTATGCTATTTAACATCAAGTCCCTATGCATGTGTCTCTTATAATTATGCTTAAAGGTCAATCATTAAAAATAATCTCAAATAAAGAACAAATCTCAAATAAATACACTGTTATGTATTGAGCACTAACTCTACTAAAGTAGTCATATACATTATCCCCTTTAATTATCACTCCAGCCCAAAGAAATACATTCTATTTTATTGATTTGAATAGTCTCATCCAAATCATGTATACCTAGTAACTGAATGTGTTCTTATTTGGGAAGAGGGTCTTTGCAGATGTAATCAAGTTCAGGTGACGTCAGTCTAGATTAGGATGGGCCCTAAATCCAATGTGACTGGTGTTCTTATGTGAAGAGAGACACCTGAACATGGAGACACGCATGGAGAATGCTATGTGACCATGGAAGTAGAGATTAGAGTAACGCATCTACAAGACACGGAACACCAGAAGCCAAGGGAGAGTCATGAAACAGATTCTCCCCTAGAACCTCCAGAAAGAACCAAAGCTGTAACCCCTTGATTTCTGATTTCTGACTATCAGACCTGTCCAAAATATCGCCTGCTGGGAAATGCAGGCAGCTACTGCACATCATCCAGGCATCCTCAGGAAGAGAACCAGTCTCCCTGCCTCTTTTTATTTTAAGTCTTCTAGCCCATAATTCCATGTGCTCCAGAGGCATTCAGCTTTTCAGCCAATTCCATTCTAGGCTGTTTACCATGGCCTCAGACAACCCCCTCCTATGACCCCTCCCTATTCCTCACCAGTGATCTGATCAGATCTCTCTGTATCATTATTACTATCTCTCATATATAGTTGATGATTTGAGATTTAGAAAGGTTAAATATTATTCAAGTAATGAAATAATGAGATTAAATCCAAGCTATCTGACATGGGAACCCATGCACCTGGTTACTATCTATACTGTGTCTAAGGTTATTATTTATTAATTACTTCTTATATAGTGCACATCCACTCTGTAAGTGTTCTTTGTGGTATAAACATTATTTAGGTTTCTAATAATATATCTTGCAAATTATCCATATCATACCATCAATGTATGCAACTAGGTTCACTGTCATGTTTTCTCTCCCCAGTCTGGCTGGGCACATCCTTCCTTCTAGCACTTTGCTTGGCTATCTTCTATTTGGAGACGGCAGGGGTGTTAACTCTGTCAGAAAGACTTTCTTGACTGTTTTATGACCAAAGTGTAGTTTAGCATTCTTTCTATGCCTTGCCATAGTACAATACATACTTCTAGATTTTACAAACAACGGACGATGTTTCCTTCTTTTCATTCTCAATAATCCATACATACAGTCCTGGTACTGAGTAAGCACTGCTAAGTAATATGAATTACTTAATAAAAATTTTGATTGGAATATTTTATATTAATAAAGAAGTCGAGTTACATAGAATATATAGATATCTATAGATCAATTTTAAATAACCAATTTGAAGTCTATGGAATAAATGTAAATTCAAATACAAAAAAACTAGATTCTGGAAAACAGACAATATTTTTTGAGCCATTTTATACTCATTAATAGATGAGTATGATATGATAAATAAATTATTTAACACTTTATTTAAGTGATTTTCTTATTTGGAACTTTTGTTCTTTTCTCATGGTGTAAGTATATGTTTGTCATCTGTCTTTTTCCTATGTTGAGTTTTTTTGTGGGTTGAATTGTATCTTCCCAGATGACTTATTCAAGTTTGAACTCCTGGTACTTATGAATGTGAACTTATGAGGAATAAGGGTTATGCAGAACTAATTAAGGTCAGGTCAGACTGGAGTAGGGTGGGTCCTTAAAACAGTATGACTAGTGTTGTTATAAGAGGAGAAGCAACTTAGAGACAGACACACAGAAGGATGACAGACTGACACCCACAAGAAGAATGCCAGGTGACAATGGAAGCAGAGATTGGAGTGATTCCTCTACACACTAAGGAGCACCAAGGGCTGCTGGAAGCCACCAGAAGCTAACAGAAAGGCATGTGACAGTATCCAGAGGGCTCTTAGCCTGCTGATACTTCAGTCAGACTTCTAGCCTCTAGAACTATGAGAGAATAAATTTCTGTTGGTTAAAGCCACCCACACTGTTGTACTTTATTGTGGAGCCCTGAGAAATTAATACAAGTTTAGAGGGTTTAAAAAAAAAATTGAATATAAGCACAATTTTATCATGGTCTCCCCCATTTTCATTCTAAAGCACCTGCTTCAAGTTCATGGAATATTAACTTCTAACATGTTTACAGATATCACAATTTTTTGGCATCTAAAACAAACTAATCGTGGTGATATCAACTGAATTCAATATCCTAGTGCATTATATATTCTAATAATCACTTTTTTTTTGTTAAAACATAAAGAGAGTGATAACATTTATTGAAACGGAATGTAGCTCTCTCAGAATAAAAGGCATTGGTGGCACACAGACTTGCCCTTTCATCTGGCCATACCTTTCATCACGACATTCCTCACACCCTGAAACATATTACATTTCAGATTTATAACCTTCAGAAGAAGTCTGAAATGCTCAGCAGTGGGAGGGAAAAGCCGGTTACGGTCCTGATGTATCCACTGTACTTCACAGGGCCCATATAAAACATAACATATGGAATGCTGATGAGGTTTTAGGGTTAAAATCTCAAGTGGGCTAAAAATACAATTAATATTACATTAGCCTTTTGGAGTAAAGGTCTAAAATATAATGCATTTCAGTGTATAACAAAAACAGTGCGACATAAAACTAAACAGATAATTCAGGTCTAAACCCATAACCTTTAGCTGTCCTCTCGGAGAATGTGGTACCTTCAATCTCACCAATAATATTGCTGTGATTACATGTAATGAGAGCAGATACCAGGAATGTGCACTGCCTGCCCCTGGGGAGCTTAGCCAAAGTGCAAGAGGAGCCTATTTGTCTTGGGAAACCTCTCACCTAATGGTAAACTCTCATAGCCAGCCCTCAGGCATCTACCGCCCTCTGGCTGTCCTAGGCTCTCCTTGGCCCCTGAATGCCCACACCCTTCCTTCGGCCCAGCAACCCTGCGCTTCGGAAGTGAAACTTCCTCTCAGTTTCACTTCTCAATCAAAACTCCAGTTTTCTCAGCAAGTGGATTTGGGCGGGCTCCTAGCAAAATCTTAATCTGATAATCTGGTTAAATTAATTCAAAGTAAGTTGCAAATGGGCACTAGTTTAAATTTCTGAGAGAAGCTCAGTTCTTGACAATCTAATTTGCAGACTGTACAAAAGAGATGGACTGAACTGGAAAAATTTCCGAGTTCCTTTTGTTTAAACTCAAATGTCTTCAGTAACCTCCTTGCCTCCTTCTGTCCCTTCCTCTCTTTCCATTTCCCTCCCCTCCTTCATTCTTTCCTCCCTTACATCCCTCTCTCCCTTCATCTTTACCTCTTTCCTTTCTGTCTTCCTCTCTCCTTTCCTCCCTCCCCCTCCTTTCTCTCTCTCTCTCATTTCTGGGTCAGCAATGTGGCACTCCCTTCCTACATGGTTAGATAGCCATAAATTGGCTTCTGGGTAGGAATTAAACTAAGGCAATCATTGTCTTTCCCAAAGGAAATGCAACTTCCTCATTCACCAATACTCTTAATATTCTCCATGGGTGACTTTCTAAATCTGCAACGAGGAAACAAATATTCAACTAAGATTCAGAATTATATATTCCACTCCTTTAAGTTATTAGAGATAATAACTTAAAATGTAAATAGTGAATTTGGAAGCATTACAATAAATTACTTCTTTTATTATTATTTTTGTTATTCAAATACTTAAACTGTCATCAATAGTACTATTGATCAAAATGTCTTATTCAGAAATGTTAGGTACCTTTTGTAAGAATTTACCAATATTTGCTTCATGCCATCAAAGCAAAGTATACCAATATACATAATATATTTATTATTACTAATTATTTCTTTAATAAAATATTCATTAATAAGAAATACCATGGTTAGTGTATTTTTACAAACAAAACAATTTATATTTATTTCATGCTTTTCTGTGCCAGATGCTATTCTACTTTTCATATAATAATTCATTTAATCCTCAAAACAATATTATAAATTGGGTACTTTTATATACTCGCTTTTAATAGATATTGAATACTAAGGCTTGAAATGTTTCATGAACTTGCTCAGGATCACACAGCAGGTGAACTGTATTCAAAAATCACTGCATGACCACATGGAAGGATATTGGCCATCTACTTCTCTAGGAATATATACATGTTCGTGTTTTTTGAAAAAATAAATCATGTATGAATATTAATACTGTTTCCAGTGGAAGGTGTGGGACCAGTAAGTGGGAATCAAACTAATGTTGGATTGTCTTACATGGAAAACTAATAAATTTCTGAAGATATCTTAGATTAATCTAAAAGAATTTTGTTGAAAGAGATATTGTAGCCATAAAAAGCAATAAGAAGTACCCTTATGTTTAGATCACTTTCCCTAAGGGATGGTCCAGAGTAATGGTGGGGCATTCAAGTCAGGCTTTGGCAGGTTTATAAATAATACCTCTGGTGGTAAAATGCTGAACTGACTACATAAAGACATATGGGAAATAATGTCTCCAGAAATCATAACCAGCAGATAGAAGAGAAAATGAGTCACCTTAATCACTGTGAAAGAGAAAGAGAAAAATACAACACAGATTCTTAAGGAATAAAGCCTTATGCAATAAAAGACTATAGTCCCAATTTAATACTACATTTATTTCTATTGGATAAATTATTTGGGACTTTTCAATAAATACTGCTGAGCATAATATCAACAAGTAGCAGGCTAAATGAGGGGAACATCTGGACAGTAGTTCAATAAATATCATAGCTGACTGTTTTAAATTATAAAAGTAATACCTTCTTAAGTTTAAAAACCTAATAATGCAGAAGTATATAAAACTTAAAATGAAGATGCCTTTTTTCCTTTTTTATCATTGTGTTCCCTATATAACCACTAACCTGAGTGTGTTTTCAAGACATTTTCACTACATGAACAAATATATAGTCACCAGTCTTGTTTTTGTAAAACAAAAATGTTTAAATTATATTTCCACATATATGTAAATGTGGTTATAATGTAAGATTGATGTACTTTTTTTTTATAAGGGATCTTACCATGCATATTGTATTATAACTTCATTCAATTCATTTCTTACAAAACATAACACAGAGAACTTTGCAAGTCAGAACATGCAATCCTACCGTAGCTTTTTTAAAAAGTTACTTAATATTCCATAGTATGGTGTCTCATAAGTCATTTAACTATTCCATACGGTTTTGACTTTTTCCCAAGCTAGACTTTCACGCATTTATATACATTACCTTATGTATTCAAAGACTTAAGTTCCAACTCAAACAGGGTGTTTAATCATGGGAGTACTGTATATTTTTTTCTTTATTATCTCGCAGAAATAAGATACCGAGGACTTGGAAAAGGTATTTTATCCAATTACTTTTCATACATTTTACACTGTATGTTTTTGGAGGTAAGAAAGTAGATCTGAAGCCAAATAGCTGAGTTTAAAATACCCCGTGGACCATAGTTAAGTATGTAAAAGTTTAATAAACTAAAATTTCCAGTTACTCTGGCCAAGAGTTTATGTTCCAGAAATATTAACTGACCATTTTAAAAGTAAATCCTAAATGTTGGGATAGGTGGTTGGGGAAAGCATTCCTCCGAGGATTCTAAGGAAAACTCGCTCAAGAAGTCAGTGTGAGTGGGGTCATCCACGCAACAGCAGCAATATATATCCCCTTTGGCCCTAAAGAGACCCTTATGTACAGAGAAACTTTGCAGCTGGGCAGAAGAGACAAGCGTCTGGCTGAGAAATAACACCATAATTCAGAGCAATTTTTGGCCTCTACATTTGGCCTTGTACATTGATCTTATTAAATTTCAACATTTTTCTTCTGGAAAAGGGATTCAGTAAGAGAAGAAAAATACGACAAAAAAATACTTCTGGCACAATGACTCAAGTGAATAGCCTTCAGATATCTTGTAGGTGGGGAACACATTTACCATCAAATGCAGATGCAGGCTGGCACGTGTAGCTTTCTTGGGCTCATCGCAAACCAGGATAACCTCCCCTCTGCCCTAGCAAAGAAATGAGCAAAATATCTGAACTATTTCTTTATAACTGGTATAATTAATGAAAAAGATAAAATTAATTATCAATTGATAGAGACACAGGCTGAGAACCTTTGTTAACAGAGTTCACTAAAAATGAAATAGGCTACTGGGTTACCAAAAAATAAGTATCTTCATGAGTGTAATGCAGGTGGGAGGTAATGTCCACCTAGCAGGGAGGGAGAGAAATATGCAGGAAGCAGAATGCTTTCCAGAGTCTTAAACTAAAGTAAGGACAAATTATGAAACAAATCCTTGTCTCAATAAAGATCAATATTCATACAACAGGGTCCAATATCAGCAAAGTATATAAAAACTAAATGTCTTTTAAAAATATACATTTAATCATAGGATAACTAAAAGTCTATGTAAGGATTTGTAAGGTGACTATAAAACTAACATGAATGGAGTTTTAAATATATATTTTTTTATTTGGAAGAATAACTTTAAATTTGGTCCATGTTTTAAAGCATGACGAAAGGGAAAGTACCAACAAAAGTCTTTTGAACCATGTTTATTTCTATGGAAAACATTTATAATTAAAAAGAAGTCATGAGGGTATACATTTTATAGCCAACACCACCTGGAATATTAAGAAAACAATATATATACATATACAAAAACACCACACTTCCTTAATAATTTTCATTTTAATCACATCTGTTCTAAATTAGAACTGTGTTACATGAGAAGTTTTTGTGTCATCAAAATCCTTGAAAATTTGTCATCAAAATCCATTCATTGCCTCCACAGAAAAAAGGAATGCACACACAATGCATTGCATATAGTTTCAGAGGGATTACTGATTATCTTATCTAAAACTTACTTTCTGATCTCAATTTAAGGAGCTCTAGTCTCAAAAAATGGCCTTAACTAAATGGAATCTAGTAATTCTCTCTGAAATTTGACTAACAGAAGAAAAATCTAATTCTTGCCACCATGTTCCTATAAACATACAGCACATTCCTAGGCACTGGATGGGCAGGAGGGTGGTGGACATGGGAGGAGTACAGAACCAGCGAGATGTCTCTGCTTGTGTTCCACGATGTTCTGGAATGGTTTTCCCTTATCTTTGTTCTTTCAACCTCTAACACTCATTTTCTAGCAAGCCACTACCTAGGGTCTTCTGAATAGGATGAGAAGAAACAAAGACCCTTACATAATATGTTTCTCATATCTATTATGGAAAACACAAGAAACCCAACATCCCGGCGATTCTTATAAACTAGGTAAATTAACTTGTTTTTGTAAGCTAATAAATATCTTGTAAGCACAGTTTAAGTAATTTAAAGTAAAAACTAAATTTTAAGAAACTTAACGTCTTTGCTTTCTATTCGATAAACCAGTGCTATGATCCTAAATGCCATCTTATGACACTCCGTGGTTGCAGGAGCACAAATATGTGTCACCTAGTCATGCATGAAGTCTTCTTTTTGAAAAGTGGACAAAGTTTGATTAGCTGAGGTCACATTTCACAACTGCTTGCAATAGACTACCTTAAGTATACATTTTATATCTATGCAACTTCTGAATGATAACGACACAATGAAGTATTGGAAATCCAGCCGTACTTGTCTAATTGCGAGTCACTTACCATATTGTGTATTCCATTCTCTTCTCTGTTCAAATCTTGGTATCAAGAATTTCCTTTATCTCAGAAGTGGTAGCAAGGTCCTGAAAAGGATTTTTATATTGTAAAAGATTGTATTTATGGATATACATACAGATATTTCCCCAAATAATGGCCAATTTTAACAGTTTCAATATTTATGAGGTTATTTCAGTCCAGAAACAATTAGAAAAGTAGTAGATAGTCTCTTAAGAACACTTGATTTTCATTGAATGTTGTGGAGACATGAACATGTGCAGATTTACCTCTGAGAAGTGTTAGATTTGCATTTATTCTTTTGTCCCTAGCCTGTCAGCTGGATGCTGTTATTTTTCAAAGCACCTATTTGAGGTGCTAAGAGGTCCTCATTAGATAAATTCAACAAAAACAACATTAAGTTTTAGAAATTAAGTGTCAGAATAGACACCTTTTTGATCTGTAGATAACTAAAAGAGCAACAATAAATTGCAAAAAATGTGATTATCTTTCCTGCCTTAGCATTTTGGGCTTGATTAAAAACTGTTTTACTTTAGTTACTGCCCAAGATCATGTGAGTTGTTGAGAGGAAATATATTATTTTCAGGAGACTCCCAGCTACTTTCATTGAATTTTTCCTGCCCATATAATGAATGAGGAATGAATGGAATGAATGAATGAATGAGTGAGTGAATGAAAGATTCCAATGACCTCCGTAATATAGCGTACCATTATCATCCCTGGGAGGAGCATACTGTTTGCAGGGCTGAGAAAGCCAAATGAAATAAAACAAATAACCATAGCAATGATAAACCAGGAGTGATTCATTTGAAGTCAATTCCTCAAATCAGTCTGTGAGTATGGCACTGGACTGAGTTAAGAGGACCATAATAAACATTTGGGGGATTAATAATCCATTGAGAAAAGCAATACAGACATGTCTACAACTCATGATAAAATATGAAACAAAATCAATTACAAATATGAGGGTCTTTTAATTATTTTTGAGTTGATCAGGGTAGGCATCATTGAGGTATTATTTGAACTGTACCTAAATAAAAAATTCACATGTACAAACATGAAAAGAGAGAGGGAGAACAATCCAGATTTAAAAAAATTTATAGGTTAAGGGGCAGAAAGAAGACCAAGAGATAATATGAGAAGGTTGCTAAGTTTCACAAAAAAAAAGTGTTGTCCGGTGATGCTCACAAGTAACAGATCAGCTGTTTGCATTCTTTGAGGGGACAGTTTCCGTGGAGTGGTGGGGAGAAAAATCAGATTGCATCTTGTGTATGGTCAACTGGCCAATGCAGAAAATGGTCAATTAGGGAAAAAGCAGGGCAGGGAACGTTTTTCAGAGAGAAAAGCATATTAGAAAATAAAAAAAGGAGAAGGCAAATATATTTTAAAAACCTTAACAATCTTAATTAAAAAATAGCATATTTTAATTGTGGTTTCTCCATGATATGCATTAAAGAGGTGTATCAATCAAGCCTAAGATTTTCCAGGCAGGGCAATGAATAGGTCACTTAGAACAATTATATTTTAGCATCTTGAGTTGTCTAATACAACTACTGATTATCAAGAAAAAAACATATAACATGTGATTAAAAATACTTTTTTTTTTTTTATGCAAGTCTTCTTTTTTTTCCTTGATGAGTCTGGTTATAAAGGTTTATCAATCTTGTTTATCTTTTCAATAAAACAATTCTTTTTTTTTAATTTTATTTTTTGTTATTCAATTACAGTTGTCCCATTTTTCCCCCATTGCTCCCCCCTCCCAGCCCATCCCTTCTCCCACAATTATATCCCTCCCCGTTGTCCATGTCCATGAGTCATAAAAATACTTTCATATATAAAAATATTTTTATAAAAGATGCATATTGATGTCAATAGAAACTTTACTGACTTTTGGAACACAATCTTATTATCAACCTTTCAAAGAAATAATAAGAAACACCTGCTAAAAAGAAATGTAAGACATTAGTTTTTTAAATTTAAACTTTATTGTATTTTTTTCATTAGCATTTAATCCCTTACGCCCCTTCCCCATCAGCAATCACCACTTTTGTTCGTGTCCATGAGTCCTTTTTCATTCTTGCTCAATCCCTCTACCTCCTCACTTCCTCCACCCCCACTAGCTGTCATCTGCTCTCCATCTATGAGTCTGTCTCAGTTTTGCTTGTTACTTCAGTTTGTTCATTAGGTTCCACATATGAGTGAAATCATATGGTATTTGTCTTTCTCTGACAGCCTTATTTCACTTAGCATAATGTTCTTCAGGTCCATCCATACTGTTGCAAAGGGTAAAACTTTATTTTATGGCTGAGTAGAATTCCAATGTGTAAATGCCCCATAGTTGTTTCATCCACTCATCTATTGATGGACACTTGGGCTGCTTCCATTATCTTAGTGATTGTAAATAATGCTGCAATTAACATAGGGGGGCTTATGTTCGTTTGAATTAGTGTTTTGGGTCCCTTCAATGGAACTGCTGGATCAAAAGGCAGATCCATTTTTAATTTTTTCAGACATCTCCATACTGCTTTCCACAGTGACTGCACCAGTCTGCATTCCCACCAACAGTGCAAAAGGGTTCCCCTTTCCCCACATCCTCACCAGCACTTGTGGTTTGTTGATTTATTGATGATGATAGCCATTCTGACTGGTGTGAGGTGGTATTTCATTGTGGTTTTAATTTGCATTTCTCTGATCATTAGTGACATTGAGCATATTTTCATATATCTGTTGGCCATCTGTATGTCCTCTTTGGAGAAGTGTCTATTCAGATCCTTTACTTATTTTTTTTTTAAGATTTTATTTATCATATTTTTCCTCCATAAGATACACTTTTTCCCCCAAAAAGTGGGGAGAAATGTCTGTGCATCTTATGGAGCAAATATTGCAACCCAGACTGTGATGTGTATCACCTGACCTGTCAGAGGTGGCGACAGCTGTTAGAAGAGGAAGCAGTGGGCTGACACGAAACCCCTGGGGATGCTTAAGTGTCCCACTTTACTGCTGAATCTCAGGGTGTCTAGTCAGTATGAAGAGAGCAAAGAAAGTGACATCAGTGATTGTGAGCAACTGAGCTTCATAAATTCTGACAGTAGCAATGATGAGTTCTTGGGGTTCCCAGAAAACTAGAAGAGTGCTTGAACCTTAAAGTCTCTCCTCATTTGTTAATGACAGTGATGATGGTTCTTAATACCGTTGTTGACTGCTGTTCACCTTACATGGTTGAAATATTATTCTGTTACATTTTATTAAATATTTTAGTACACATTTGGTTCAGAATATTTTTTTTTCTTGTTTTCCTCCTCTAAATCTAGGTGTGTCTTATGGTCAGGTGCGTCTTATAGTGCGAAAAATACAATAGTTTATGTGTGCCATGAGATGAAAAAGGTTAAAAGTCATTGCTTTATGGGACCCTCCAGTATCAAGTTATCCACTGAGGTTTTACAGAACTGAAAAACTCTTTGTTAATTGAATATAGCTCTCATTCTAGCTGCAACTGCTAGGGTAGTGTAGCAGCATTTACTTCAGGAAACGATCAGAATTTATTAATTGGTCTGATATAAAAAATTCCATTAGCAAATAATTTTGATAAATATTATATTAATGTTAATCAGATTTCTCTGCTGCAGGAGTTATCAGGACCTTGAAAACATGAGAATCATAGTGTTTAACAAGGAAAGATAATATCCATTGTTTCACAAACCCAGTAGAAGTTTGAAACCTGAGCCAGATGCATTTCACTTCATCTTATTATAAGTCTACCACATATTAAATGGAATGGCATAGCCACATGTCTGTGAGGAAAGAGGAATATCTTCAAAACTATTCAATTTTGTATGACTATAGGTACTATAATTTCAGTTTTTTTCATTTAATGCTATCAGAAAATTTTCTCTCTTTAGGGAACTTTCTCTTCTTTTAAAGTTGAAATTAGTTGGAAAAAACTGTGAGCAGATGTGTCCTTTTCTGATAACTTCTTTGGGAAGAAAGCTATTTTGTTCATGGGAAACCTGAATTTTATTCATCTTATAACATGTTGAAGTCATCTGAAGTGATCACTTAAATGTTGATGTTGACACTAAAATAAAACACTGCAGCAGAAAAAGGGGAAAGCTAAGTAAATTTCAAAGAAATTAAGGTATAAGAAATGGAGTAGCAGTTTGAAAATATTTGTGTACTTCACAGATCTCTAGGTCTACCTACAAGCCAAACATGGTACATTCATGAGATATGACTGTGTAATGTCAATACTTTGGAATTGGTCTATAAGTTCAGGCATTTGGATCTGAAAGAATGATTGCTGTGCAGATCGTATTTGGTGCTATAGCTTGAGAAGTAAAAGCATGTAAATGTCAAGCCCGAGGCTTGGATCAGCAGAAAGGATGAAAACATTACTATGTCAAACTTCATTTCACAAAGCCCATGTATACCCATCGGACTGTTTTACAGAGAAAAATATATTTTGTAATTGTAATATAAGTATATATTTTGTCATTGTAATAGGTAAGTTATTTATCATACCTGCCATTATATTTCTTTTTTACTTTATTTTATTAATTTTTTATTGTTGGCACTATTACAGATGACCCTCATATCCCCCTCTTTGCCCATCTCCACCAGTCCGGCTTTCCACACAAACTTCACCACAGTGTTGTCTGTGTTCATGGGCTATGCATATATGCATATATGTTCTTTGGCTAACCTCCGTATTTCTTAATCACACATATCATAACTAAGGCTTTTATTGTCACATTTAACAGGATATTTACATAATCAAAATTATTTTCGGTTTGCAGCCACAATTAAGCAAAAATAATATCCTTTCTCACTTATATGATCAGAATTGCCAAACATATGGCAGACAGTATATAAGCTTCAAAATAAAGCATAACACATGTTTTAATACAACTTTTTGTTTTGGGGGTTTATCGGTATTAAAAACAATCTTTTTCTAACAGTTGTAGAACCAGGTTATCTCACACAAATATAATAATTTGCTTAATTGAAATGTCTCTCTCTATCTAGAAAGTGAGTTTTTTTGGGAATATATAAGACTTGAGGCAAATGCTAAAATTGATTGCTCTTTCTCCTAGTAAAATGTATCTAATGTCACCGCAAGTCTTTCCACGTTGCTATTACAATTTTTTTTCTCATCAATTTAGCTAATCTTTCCCCTCCACTATACTAAGCAAGCTCATGAGGAAGAAGCATTATTTGTCATAGTATCTAAAAAAAGCTTTCAGTAAACCTTTCATGGTCAGAATGAAATGGTATTTCATTTCAAAATACTGGAATTCTTAGATATAAGGTAATATGATTTAGAATACAGTGATAACAGGGTTGTTAAAGCAAAGATATATCTTCTTTCTTTTCCAAGTAACGAGTGTTTGTGTCTTGCTCCCTACTCTCTTACTTGAAAGTAAGTGCAAGCCTTAGTGTGGGCAGCTACCTCTAAGGAAGGAAACAGCGTTCTTTCTTCTTGCCCAAAATGTTCTTCTCCCAGATACACACTTGGCTAGCTTCTCAGATTTCCCAATTTTATACTCAAGAGTTTTCTCCTCAATGAGGCCCTCATTGGCTACCCTACATACAATTTTTATCCTTTCCTTGACATCCCTGCTTTTTAAACAATTTTTCATTATTTAATGTACTGTATAATTTACCTACTTATATTGTTTGTTACCCACTTCTATCACTACAATGTAGATTCCGCGATGACAGAGAGTTTGTCTTTTTCTTCAGTTCTACATTGTCAGCACCTGGGAGAGTACCTTGCACATATAGGTGCTCAACAAATTGAAGAAAAGAATCACTGTTGCCATAAAAATTCTCTTCTCTGTACACTGATAATTCTGCTAGTTGGTGTACTTTGTTAAACAATTATTTCCTCAAAGCCATTTAATAGTTCAAGACAATGATTAATGCTGGCAGAGCAGATGATAGAATATTGGGCAATAGATAAAATGTTATCAAATATGTAATCTGATGAACAAGCGTCCATGTAACATGTAAAAACAAGTAAAAAAAAAAAAAACCACCTTGAAATAGCATTGTAAAATAAGATAGATATTGGATGGAAATATTAAGTCTGTACCTGGCTAAATTTTATGACACAGACTCATCCTTCTTTCCCCCCCAACCTTACTTCTTCTAGAAGCCTCAATGAACATACTTAAATTGATTACAATTAGTCATTTCATTATTTAGTCAGGTTTTATAATAATTTGCTATTATTTTATAGCTTTTTTTTTCAAATTTCTTCTAAGCTTCAAGAGGGCCAGATCGTACTTTGAACAACAATGATCCCACAACATCTGACTCAGTAATCAATGCATGGCCAACCCTTATTACATGTGTGTGAACTAGCTGGTTGATTGATTCCCATGTCATTTAGGGTATCATGAGAAGTTCTAATTTTACAGTTGAAAGAAAAGTCACATTTATACAAAGGACAAATTTTCAAAGACATTTAATTTTTTAATATATCAAATGTCAAAATGTAGGAAAAAATGATATTCAACATTAATATTTACATAATATTGCCATTTATTTAAGCAGAGCTTCAATGTTCAATATTTTGGTTATTTTTTATTATAATTATGTACTCTAAGCTAGATTTTTGTGTGATTGTCATATAATGAAAAATAATTCAGACAGCGTTAATTAAAATAAGCCTTTTTAAAAAGATAATCATTACTACCCTGTCTGTCTCAACCCATATTCTGAAGCTCGCTCAAAATTTGGAACTCAAATTTATAGAGTAAGATTAGATTCGTTTGGGAAATTTTCATAGTAGTACTAAATTTGTGCGTTTGTTCATTCATAATAGTTTTCTCACTATTTGTTGAGTGTCTTCCATTCTTAGTCTGAGATTTTCAGGGGACCAATGAGTCAGCACTTGAGATGTCAACAGATAAGGAGAACAATTTTACTAAAGGCTAACTGATATAAACAATAGTTAAGTTCCTAGGCACATTTCTGGTCAAAAACACATCACCGAAATTCTAAATAAAGACCCAAATTACTTCTAGCATTAAATATTGAAATACATGTAAGCTACACTTACATTTAAGAAAGTTGCATGCAAATAAGTAAAAAAAAAATTTCCCAATCCACAATTCCAGTTCAGGGTCACAGCTGACCAAAGGTTCTCCCTACAGCTCAGGGTGCAAGGCTGGAACGAACTTGGACAGGAACTCTTCCATCACAGGTGCACTCACATAAGATGGGAACAATTTAGACATGCCAGTTAACCTAACATGCACATCCTTGAGAGAGAGGAGGAAACTGAAATGCCCAGAGAAAACTCATGCATATATGAAGAGAATGTGCAAACTCTACAGAGATGTTATACCACACAGCATCATTCAAGGACTGTACCTCCTTGCTGTAGTTCCTTGAAAGAATGATATTTGATGCAGTATGTTTAGCATAGTGGCACAACTATAAAATACCTACCTTTCTCCCCTTTCATCCCCAAATAGTGTCTACCAATTAAATTCAAAATCCAAAGGAGCTAAAGTTACTTTCAAAAATTATCTCCTTAGAAAAAAGTTTTTATTATAATCTGAATATATTGTTCAGGGATGCAATATTTTCACAATCAAAGACAAAAAACATTCTAAAATGGTAAACACATTCATCAGTAATGAAAAATTCATACCAGAATATAAAAAAGAAATGAGTATTAAGGCTACTTTTAAACCATGACAAATTAGAGAAGAGTAAAGACAATTTAAAATATGTAAACCAGCCTGAATTTTATTCAAGCAGTAAGTGCCAAGTATTTAGACATTTTAAGATCTTAAGATGGAAGATTTCAGATGGCAGTAAAAGTTATGCTCAGTTCCTCCTAAGACCAAACTAGAATTACAACTAAATTATAGAACAATTAACCTGGATAACCATCTGAGGACTAACTGAAAACAGCAGTCTTATAACTAAAAACTTACAGAAGCCACACTGAGACCGGTAAGAAGGGCAGAGAAAGGCAGAGACATGCAGAAGCTGAAACTCCAAAGGGCTATCTCAGCTGCAAAGATTCCCACTGAGGAATGTGAAATCTCAACCCCATGCCAGGTTCCCCAGCCCGGAGCCCGGAGCTCAGCTCAGAGCTCTAGTGCTGGGAAGAGGATCCACCATACATCTAGCTGTGAAAATGAACAGAAATTCATTCCACCCAGCAGGGTGACACTGGAGACTGCTGGAAACCCAGGTGGCCTCTTAAAGGGCCAATGTATAAAGTCTTGCTCACACACACTCTGGGTTCCAGCAGAGAGAAGGCAGCTCAGAGGGGACAGGAGCCATACAGAGAGAGATTGGATTCTGAGGTTTGGGGAGATGACCGGAAGGACAACCATCAGTGTCCCTGTGCTGAGTCCCTCTCCCACACCGTCCACAGACTCCACTTTTCTTGGGTAGAGCATATAGCATCAGCCTGGGAAAATGCACTAGGCCTCACCCTCCCAGAACCCTGGGGCCCCGCCTTGCCACGCAGACACCCTGTGGAGGAATCTGTTGCAGTCTTTCTTGAATAATTCCAAAGGAAATCTGGACAAAGTCACAGGAGGGTGTCAGAAACACATAGGGAGAATCTGACTAGTGTGCGTTTAGAATGAGGGCCATTCTTCCACCTCCACACCTGACAAACACCACCATTCCTGTGCAGAACTCTCCCTCCACACAGCCAGTCCTTAATCTGTTTTAGCCTGAGGAGCTCCACTGCTTTACCCTGGAGACTCCCTGAGACACCATAATACCACAAAACTCTAGAGGCCCTGAGTAGGTGGTGCCTGACCTTGGTGTATCTTGAGATTTTTGCTGCGTGGCCTCAGACCCAGCAATGGCACTGAGCTTGAATCTGTATCAGCCTGGTGAACACCCCTTGCCCCTACCTGGTGATTTACTGAGAAACTGCCTCACACATTGTACCACCCGAGGATCTTTTAGTCGCTAGGCCTAACTAGCACCTGGCAGGTGGAGGCAGATCTCAGAATGCTTTGGGGCTTTTGCTGACCTGCCCCAGGCTTGGTACTGGTGGAAGCCAGCTTCTTAACGCAACTTGGTCCCTTCCATGTGCACCCAGGCCCAGCAGAGGCAGCCCCCAACCATGGATAACTGTGTAACTCCTAACAGGGAGCCCAGGGGATGGCACAGGGAGCATCTGATATTGAGGTCACCAAACCAACACACTTTGTAAAGTATATGATTGCCTAACCAGCATGCTGTATGCCTGAAACTAAACAAAATAATACTGGCTGTAAAATGGACTTGAAAAATGAAATTAAAAAAAAAAGATTTTAAGATGCTCAGCATTTTAACTGATAGATTAAAATGTTCTCTTTATAATTAATGAATGCATTTTTAAAAGCTAAAATCAGAATAAACAGAGCTTTATTATTAAGCTTTATGGTATTTAAAAATATGTAATATCTATACATATAATTTCATTTAATGCAAGTTTAACTTTATAGTTTTAATAAATCATATTTGGGTCACCTTTCAATATTAAAAAATTAAACCCACACTACGAAAACATTAGTATATCTAAAAAAGATTATTGAGAAACCAAGCAAATGAAAAAGCCAGAATAACTTCACAAAAATGGGATTCCTTTGGATGTTACTTGAAAAAATTAACAATAAAAAGAAAAGGGAGAAAGAAAAAATAGGAAAGAAAAATAAAGGAGGAAGAGAAGGAAGAAAAAAAAAGGATTAAAATATATGCCTTTACGTAACACTGATACATATTATTGAAAGTGTATCCTAACCATAAAGTATAAAATAAATTTGATGTGATACTTAATGGTAAAATAGGAAAGTACTCTGTGAAATCCTCATGGATAAACAATCACTTGGAAGCTATCTGTGTCAGGAACAGGAGAGCTGGTGTTTTAAGAGAGAAAGAAAAAGTTTAAAGGGACTATGTCAAATTTTAGGTCATATGTTTACATTTTAGAGAGAATAATACATCTGTCCTAGATAAATCTGTTCTAATTCTAGATAGAACACAATTTTGAGAAACTTGCCTTGATACCAGAAGTAGTCCCTGTTCTTGTCCGAATCAAACAGACAGCATTTGTAATCTCACATTTAAAACAAACTCAATAAAAGCAACTTTTAGATATTTATCAAATATTTATAACACAGAGGAGATAGTTTGCTTTGGTGTATGTTTATCCCTCTATTTTGAAGGGAAGGATGAATTTCTTTAAAAGTAAATTATCTACCACTTTACATCTTTTATGATAAAAAGGAGTAATTTGCTTAAATATTTGTATATGTATTTATTTAAAGTTTTAGTAGCTATACACTCACTTAACTAGGCCAACCTTCAAAAGTCATTTACACTTTGTTTATACTTCAAACAGTCACCATTTACACACTCACAAGGTATACTTCTTTAAAAATCATTTTATAAAAGCTGTTAAATATAGATTAATAAAATACCATCTCTATCTTGCATAAATATATTTCTAATAACTAGAATTAAAATCCATGTTGAAACACTATTTCTAATAAAATACATTTAGTAAATATAAATTATGAATTATGACACTTATCTTAAAAAGTACTGTAGTGCTGGCGCCCATATTCAGGCGGGTTTGCTTTGGATTCAGCGAGACTGAAAATCCAAAATGGAGCGTTAGAGTGGGAATTCATACCATTTTATTCTCGCAGAAGCGGGCGAAAACAGAAATTAAATCTGCCTTTCAATCCTCCTGGCAGCGAGCGAGAACAGGAATCAAATTCGCCTTGAGTCTCCGGCAGCGGGCAAGGACAGGAACAAGAGGATCTGCCTTCATTCTAGTCTCATGGGGACGGGGAAAGACAAGGGCCAAGCCTCCGCCTTCAGCCTCACCACCATGGGCAAGGACACAGGAGTCATGGGAGCCAAAATCATCAGTGCCTCATAAACAACAGGGGCTCGTATATATGAAATTGGAAAGTGGCAAATGACCACCTGGAACTGTGAGATAGTGTAACACTTACACGCTAAGGAATTCTCTTAGATAAGGATGACCTGAGAAGATACATGCATGTGAAGGCGGGGATCCATGCTATGGTCACCCTGACACGATAGGTATTTTATGAGCAAAATATGAGTACATGTTACTATTATTAACCTTTCCCTAACCAAGTGTTTAAAATTCTATGTAGCCAAGGTCTTGATTGGGGTGGGAGGGAGTGTTGGGGCAAAAAAGGAACCTTTCAATTCTCCACCGTTATTCTATTTAGGGGTATCATCTTCAAAACATATTACATTTTAATTTGCAGTAGATAAAAAAGTGATATTTCAATGGGAAAAATTCTTTATACTTAAGGAAAATGAGTATTTGGGGACGAGGTTAGCATTTGTAAACAATACAATTGCAGATTTTTGCAACTTCAAACAACATCAAAGCAGCCAGCCTTTTTATTATGCTGGGCGCCAAAAGTTCACAAGCATTAAGTCAAAGCGTTCTCATGAGAACACCTGGCATTTGTTTCTTTTAATATCTCTTGTTTAAGACATGGCAGTAATCAGGCACAAAGGGCCACAGTGTGTTCCACTGTAAACACTCCGTCTTTAAAAAGAAGGGTCTTTAGTTACTTAAATGCACATGATTTTAGAATAGAAAAATCTAACTATAAAAGATAGCCATGCCTCCAGATTGATACAGATTTTAGCTTAACACCAGAAGTTAATTGAAATAATTTTAAATCACTCATCCCCCAGTTTTAAGATGAAAACTTTGTTTAACATAATAGTTTTAATTCATCAAAGTTCTTGTCACTTTATTAGTGCAACACACTTAGTATAATTCATTAGGTATCATCTGGACTTTGTACTGTGTTCTTGGTTGGAAAATATTCAAAACAGTGCCTGATATGTTTTAAACTATTATTTTTATTATTATTTTATGACAGGTAAAAGCTGATTGAGGGCACTTCAAGAAAATTCAAACGGTAAAGTCTGTACTTATGTTAGATTCTTAAAATTTGAACTAGTTGAAGTCACATTTATGTGGACCCCAATTATACAGACAAAGAAATTATTTACTCTCTATTTTCTCAGTAATGTGGGAAGATTTCAAATTTAGAACAAGAAAGGATTTTTTCCTCTAATTTTCAAGGTAGTGTAGGAAGTATGCCTTCCCACATCTATTATTATTTCTGCCCAGTGACTTGAACAGCTGCAATAAAGAGTTAGTTAGAAAGCTCTGAAAGAGAGAGAGTCCACTTTAAATTGCACATAAATGTATTTTTTCCAGTAGCTAATAAGTATCTAAGACACTAAACAAATAAAAAATGCAATTGATGTGATTTAATCAATTGCACTCAGAGAAAATGTTCTGCAAATATATCAGTTACATCAACTTTTCTGCAAGCAAATGGTCAGTTCCACGAAAACTATCATAGGACAAGGACTGACATTGGGCATAGAAAGAGGACCAACTGGGGACACAGAAACAAGAAAATGAAAAAGGTTTCATATAGATATAGTAAACTATTTGCTTGTCTGTCTATCTTAGCAGCTCCTGACTAAATGTTTTATCAATACCCTAAATGGAGATATTAGTAGTAAATATCAGAATTACACAGTGATCAAGTGGCATTAAATTACTTGCAGTTAAAGAATGTTTATATATGCTTAAATTAACTACTTAGAATAGTATAAATTACTTAGTCTAAAGTGCCGTTTTCTTCAACTATTTTTTCTGTTGTTTGTTCAAAAACCCACTTCAAGAATGTTTTCCAAACTGAGGTTCAGAATGTTCAAAGAAAAACATTCCTCTTTCAGATGCTGATGGAACGAATGTTATCCCTGGATAGGTGTGCCAAATGTTCTACTAAACTTCTAACTCAGCTATGCTCTAACAAAAGTATGACCTGATGGTTTTTATCAAACAAAATCACCAAAAGCAGTTTTTATTAATAGAGTTGGAGGGATTAAAGTACATATTCTTGAGTATACACATAGATCAATAACTTGAATAATGTAATCAACCTGGAAATAAATAGAAACCATAAATACAAATAGAAAAAAACTATATACAGAACTGTTAAAATCTTTGACAAGTATATTGGGAAAGTAAATTATTAGATAAGCTATCACCTTGAACAAAAGAGAAATGAAACAGAAATCAAGAGACAACAATGAAAAAGTAGTGGCTGAGAGAACAATGATGCTCTAGGAAAAGTACTGAAAATGAGTAGCAATCAGAAGCTGGGGACAGGAGCAGACATGGCTGCTTTGAGTTACATTCATAAGGAGAGTCTGGTCAAGAGCCACATATAATGCTGGAATCTGGAGAAAAGAGTATCTTCTTCAGGGTGCTGTTCTACCTCCTCCTTTCACACATCCTTTCGGAAGGTTAACTATAACCACTTTCTGGAAAGAATCCTGTAACTTTCCCAAGAGAGTTAATGGCTCATGTTCAATATTTTCAAGAATCTGGGTCATATGTCTGGATTGTAATATTTATTTCTATTTCTCCTAAAGTAGAATATGGGTTTTCTCAGGGTGAGAGCAGTATTTTAGTCAACGTGGTATTTCTCAAGTTTAATAATGGTTCCTATAATATAGGATTCACTCAAAATTTCCCTATTGTTTACTCAAAGACATATATTTATTTAGTCTCTTCCTAATTTCTTTAGGGTCATGTACTTTGTTATTGTACTTATGGCAACTACTTTAGGCTTCATCTGAATTGTGTAGAATAAACATGTTCAAGGGCCCTTTACATCCTGAGCTTTTCCTAATAGGCGAAAGAACACATACTTCCCCTTTAAACTTAATTCCATTATTTCTAGGCACAGTGTCCTGGCTGCATGTTTCACGGTCTTTCTATCGTTGAGATTAACATATTCATGCATCCAGAAATGATCACATTCTCTCTCTATTATCTCTTAGCTTTTTAAATTCCTTCAGTGTCTAGTTCTGAAGTAATACAAAATAAACAAAATAAAACAGTGTAGCAGAGTTATTGTTAAACCTTCATATCCCGAGAGCCATTCCCTTAAAAAGCTGGAATGATACAAAGCTAAGTAAACGAGAGGTTGCTATAATTCTGTCTTTGAATCAAAAATGTTACCAAGAGTGAGCTTTTGGAAAGAGAGACTAAAAATAGCTATTAACTTAACAAAATCAAAGATCATAGCTGTATACATGTGTGTCTAGTGCATATGTTTCTGCATACACATTTTTGTGTGTATACGTGTACACCATGTGTATCATGCATATTTGTATAAAAAGTCACAAATAATGCTAACTAGTTGATAGGTACTTTAGGTTAATGAGTAGTTTTCTTTGGTTAAAGTGAGACAATGTTGGTATAGAATTGGATTAACACAGAGTACATAATATTGGGTCACTACTTGGAAAGACAGGACACTTGAATAAGTCTAAGAGCAGAGTAAGAAGAGGACAAATGGGATAAGATCAGACAGCATTTTCTCCACCAACTTAACAGCATGTAGAAAAGTCCAAAGCATGGACAGGGCTTGGTCTAACGGCATATTGTTTTGTTTTAATTCTGACTTAGATTGAGGGTAGGGTGGAGGGAACGTGATGAGAGGCTGCAGAGGTCCGTGACTGTTGACACTGGACCACTTCCTTCTTTTGGACACTGTGGCTTTCTCAGAGGTGGTGATGGAGGAAACCCACTAAAGAGCAGGAATGGAAAGCAGTTGAGTCCTGAGAACTCTGAGCTCCTCAGATGTGGCGCTGGCAGGCCGCCACCCGCGGGCTCTTGCGGACACAGCACTGCAGTGCCAGTCTTCATCTGTAAGCGAGTGCAGAGAGCTCATCTGGCCAAGGCTAGGACAGGATGGTGGTGAAATTCAAATGGCAACATCCTGAGGTTGCACCCATGGGCATTTAATACAGAGGGAAAACCTCTCGGGTCTGTTTACCAAATGTTTGTGCTTAAAATAACCGGTCTTTTCATTCTAACAACTAATGACTGATGGCAGTTAGAAACAAAGTACCAGTTTGAAATTCAGAGTTTAGTCTGAGTGGCTAGGGGCCAACCTTATTTAGCAGCACAAATTATGTCTAAATGTGGAAAAAGACAGGTGGTCAGTGTAGAAAAATATCCTGACTGCTCTTTTGCCTTTGGCTGACGGAGCTGGCTCTTTGCAAGTGACGGTGAGTTGGGCACCTTATCAGAGAAAGCTTGTTTGAGGAGCATAAGAAGGAGGGACATTGCAAGATTCTTTCGAGCCAAGAACAGTCTTGCCTTTATATTCTACAGATGTTTCAACAAAATAAAATTTTAGAACGTGAATATAATCTGTGATGACTGGTTTTGTGACATATGTTTACATAATGTAGGTGGTCCCTAATAACTCTCCATAGCGAATCCTTGCGATCAGAAGAATATGGGACGCCAGCTAATTTCTTAGATCCCCTTTGCTTCCTCTATCCAATGTGGATGATGTTGATGACAGATACTAATGCCTGTAAGAAGACTGATGAGAACACGCAAAGGTAAAGGTAAAGTATGATACAATGGACATACGCTGTTACTTTAGGGGAGAATTTTATTCTGGTAAGAATATTTGGAGTGCTGAGTGAATAAAACTCCCAAACAGTTACCTCTACTTGGAAAAGGAGAAGAGTGAAAGAGCATTTAGACTGTAGCATTAAGCAGAGGTAACGCATACCCCAAGAGGGGTATGATTTGGTAATGTCTGGCAGAGTATGTACAGTTGCTAATAAAAGGATTAAGAAGGTGAATATGATATATTTTATAGGTTCAGGTCCCATGGCTATTTATTTACTGATTTATATATTTATTTCATGCATTTTGATTTTTGATTTTTTAGAGAGAGGGTAAGGGGAGGAAAAAGGGAGAGAAATATCAATATTAGAGTGAAATATCAACTGACTGCCTGCCATACATGCGCCAGCTAGGGACTGAACCCGAAATCCAGGCACGTGCCTTTACAGGAATTGAACTTGTGGCCTTTCAGTTTGCCAGGCGATGCCCAACCAACTAAGCCTCACCAGCAGAGGTTTTGGTTTTGTTTTGTTTTTTCATTTTTAAACAAGATTTTTTTTTTTAAATTGAGTTTTCCTAAAGCATTCAATATAATTCTTTTTTTTCCTTTTTTTTTTTTGATTGAATTTATTGGGGTTAACTGACAAAGTTATACAGGTTTTAGGTGCACAATTCCACAGCACATCATCTGTACCCTGTATTGTGTGTGTAGCACCCCGCGTCAAGTGTCTTAGCCATTTAAAAATAAACAAGTTCTCAGACCTCATGTTATGGAAAGAGCGTAGCTTATGACTGATTCAGTTGCCTGGAATAGAGAATCAGTACAACTGACAAAGAAGTAGAGGGACTCGTCAGGATACACATTGAAATCACAAGCTAGAGTTTCTGGGAAACGTTACTCTCTTGGCTACAAGTGAGGCAGAACACCAAACAGAGACCAGAGATTAGTGGTGATTCTATGCCCAGGGAATGACCAGGAAGCGTATTACCATCAATGAAGAAGCTTTGAGTGCTCCCAGGGTTACAAAACATTCAACTGGCTCACTAAAGACAGATTAGTCTCCTTTGTGAATTGGTATGCCTTGAACTATATTTGGCAGTAAAAGTGATCAGTCACAAGGAAAACTCCCTTAATACACACTAAATAGTCTAAAATATTTTCCAGATATACCCAAACATCATACCATTGTCCTGATATATCACAGTTGCTCCTTGCCCTCTCACATTTAATCAGTAGATGAACACTTCCTCCACGACAGCTCTGGAAGGGCTCTGCTCAAGTGCAATTTTCCCCAATGTTTCTCCCTGTACTGTCCAAACCCAAAGAAATATAGGCCGTTAAACATCCTGGCAGCTGTAATGCCCCTGGACCAGGAGCCTGTGAGACGGCAGGAGAGTCCCCTAGTCCCTTTGGGCTAGCCAAATCTCAGCGGCATTTAAAGTCCAGGAGTCAATAGCGTTTCCCCACTTTCCATTTCTGCTACTACTACTGTGTTTTTTCTTTTACTTCATTCATAATATGTTTATAAACGATCTTCTCTGTGTCATGCACAGAGTAAACAAGGATGGACACAGCTTCATTTTCATTACAGCCCTCCACCTTACAAACGTAAGATTGGTAAAGTTATTTAAATGCCAGGGTTTTCAATTATCCAACCCCTAGATCCCTTTAGTTCAGCTGGACAGGCAAAACCCTTCACCGCCTCTAGTGGCTCTGTGAGACAGCCTGGATGGAGGGAAAGAGGGAGGCTTCTAGAGGTTCCAAGATATGCCCAAGATCATACAAGGTGGATGGAAAGGCTGTCCAGACCACATCCCAGATGAGGCTTTATTGCTGTAACAGGGGGATCTGGCCAGATCGCTGGGCAGAGGGGAGGGATCCCGAAGGAGGCGGAGAAGCTGTACTCCCCAAAGTGAGGGAGGCCTTGCAGGAAACCCCAAGGTGGCAGACTGAAGCGGTGGCAGTCAGTGCGTGACTCCATGCTCTGAGTGAGAGTAAACAAACCAGTGTGACACACTGCCCCAGGCAGAGACGCAGCTAGAAACTCTCCTACCGGCTTCCACATCATGACGGCAGGAGGGGGACAGCGACACTGGCCAAATGACAAGTGTGGTGGATGCCAGCCTAGATTGGCTGGGAACTTGGACACTTCCACCTCATACGGGATTTCGGAGAGGAAAATTTTTAACTGAGGGTGTGTGGAGGTTTGCTTCCTTTCCTTCCCCTTGCTTGCCCTGTTGGGGATTGGAGACCCAAGCTTTCCCAGGCCACTAGCCCTGGAGACCACGTAGCGAGGTGACAAGCCCCATGTAACTGCTGCTGTGCTGCACCGTTCCACCCAGCAAGGAGCACAGACCCACCAGTGAGCTGATGGTCAGAGGAATGGAATATAGGAGCTCCCAGTGGGGGTGGAGTGGCAGCAGCCGGAGGAAAGGACGGAACAGAGTGAATAGGATGTCTCCACGCACAGACACCAAATGACGCCTGGAGCTGGACTGTGACCCAGAACCAGCCAAGTTTCCTTGATCCTCATGCTACAGCCACCTGCAAATCCCAAAGGACAGTATTTTTACATGGAAGAAGGAATTCCAGGCTCAGCCTTGAACTGATCTGGTAAAGGGTGGAGGTGTTATATGTCTTTGGGTATTTTAAAGGGAACAGACTTTGAGGCAGAAGCCCGTTAGTCTTCTAATGTTGTATGACCTTTAAATAGAAGACCGCTTTCCTTTTTCACCAAACCTCTGCCTCTGGAATTTCTGATCGGTGGACAGCAGAACCCTATGCGGCTGATTGCTAACACTGGCTAATTCTTTTCCTGCTACACCAGTGGTTTTCAAATGTTTGTTTCATTTTATTTAAAGAGCAGAACTCTTAGCTTAAATTACTTATTGTTAGAAATCCCAATATGAAAACAGATACAAGCTAAAGTTTATCTGTTAAAATCAGGCCCAGAGCCTGCCAGGTGTGCATGTCCTCACCGCTTTGCAGTCACCATGTCACTTGGTGGCAGAGTCCTCAGGACCCTGGGGACAAGGTTTTGCACTATTTCTCATACAAAGGTCAAAGGGGATGAAAGCTCTAAAACACTTAGAAAAATTAAATTATGTGCTTAGTTCTTGCTATAGACTGAATGTTTGTCTTCCTACCTTTTCACCATTTGTATGTTGAAGTCTTATTCGCCAAAGTGGGGCTTTTATGAGGTTACTAGGTTTAGATGAGGTCCTGAGGTTGAAGCCCCTGAGGATGTGATTAAAAGAGGAAGAGACCAGAGAGACCAGAATGTGCTTGCTCTCTGCGTGTGAGGACCCAAGGAGAAGGCAGCCATTTGCAAACCAGTAAGACGTCCTCCCCAGACTTTAAAACTGTGAGAAAAAATTGCCTGTTATTTAAGCCACCCAGGCTTTGGTACTTTGTATAGCAGCCTGAACTGACTAAGGCAGTTAGTAGTATTGTGTTTGCACTTAACTATAAGTGGTACTGAAGAAAGGGAGGATCTCCCTAAACAGAAGAAAGAAACAACATTCACTTTATGTTATTGAAATTGGCATAATCTTTTTTTTCTGCAAAGTAAATTTTTATAAAGAGATTTTTAAATCTTTTCAAAAGAGTTCCAACCTTTACATACTGATCATCACATGGTTACAACTACTATTTTAATGTAGCAAAGAAACTCAAAAGCCCCAGATTAAATATAAAAATATAACTACATACTATTGGGAAACGAAGTGAAGGACCAAATAACAAATTGATACAGCAGAGCAAACTAAAAAAACAAAAAGTTGGTTTTTTAAATCTGTAATTAAAATGGTAGTTGAAAGGGAAGATTTTAAATAATCGATGGACCTTGTGTGTTTTTAACTTAAGAGATTTTTCAGTGTCTCAAATTAATACATTAGCTTTTTCATGTGAGAATGTAAATTGAACATTAGAATAACTGTTGTAGATAGTATAGAGTTATATTGCTTGTTAGCAGATAAGTAGATATTCATTGACAAGAAATTCCTTTATATATAATAAATATATACAATATCCCTTTGCTTTTGTAATATGTGTCTGCATTTTCTCCTTTACATGAAGTAGAAGAATGTTTTATTTTGAGTCTTTTGTTACTTTATATTCCATAGGTGTTCCAATAAAATTTTTTAAATTGTAAATATGAGCATTGATGCTGGTTTTGTGGTATTTCTTTACATAGTATGGGTGGCTCCTAATAACTTTCCATAGCCAATAATCACCAGGAGAACTTTTTATCATCCCCCACAAACATTTCAGGAAGGCAAAAATACTTGAGCCCAACAAATACGCCTGAATAAATGTTAGTATCCCTGTATGTCCGATGTGATTAAGATAGTCCATTAGGTTTATCACAGAAAGAATACCTGGTATATAATTAAGTTTAAAGTAACCTAGTGAAGCAGTTTTGAAGCTCTTGTTCTACTTCTCACAGAGACATTTTAGATGGGAAATAAAACCACTTAAAAATTATTTAAATACTGGCTAAAACAGGGGGGAGTTAGTTTAAACATATTATCTTCTAATTATATGTTATGGGTCTTTATACACACACACACACACACACACACACACACATTTACCTGAGAACATTTTTTTCCATTGCTTTTTGAGACAGAGGAACATCAATGTGAGGGACAAGCATTGACTGCTTGCCTCCCATATGCGCCCCGACAGGGAATCATAAGTGTCTGGACCAGGGGTCACAAGCACCCATGTCTGGATGGGTAACAAACCTGTAATGTAGGCATGTGCCCAGCTGGAATCCAACCTACAACCCTTCGGTTACAGGATGATGGTCCAACCAGCTGAGCCACACCAGCACTATATGTTATGGGTCTTAACTCTAAATTAATTACCTGTGACCTCAAGGATATCTCTGCCTCCTTGGATCTGAGTTTATGTAGATTGAAAGGGCTGGACAAACTGCCTTTAAGGTATCCTTCTATTACTTTCTTAATAGAAGCCCATATTTAGGACATGATCCTTATACGTGGGCTCTAAAGAACCAGAAGGATCATAATACAGCAAAGATAATTTTTCTTATGAGTTTCTTCATGTTAATTTTCACTTTTCAAAGAATACCACTTGTTAAAAGGCAATTCCAAATTGCATTGCCAAGAAAAACAGCACATTGTGGTTCCGCTCCAACATTTCAACTTTCTATTATTACCAGCTTAAGGAAACTTTTGCAATAGATGAACTCATCTACTCACATGCTCTCTCCTGAACACACATCATCCCTACGGCATCACTGATGATCCTATCATTCCCAAACCGCTCATTGGAATGTACCTCTCCTTTCTTCCAAATTTCTCCTTCTCTTCTTGTGCTGCCTCAGATACCTCCTCCTCCATAAAGTTTTCTTCAACAGATATGCTAATATTCTACTTCTGTCGTCTCTTAAAGGCTTCAGTTGTCTTTGGGATGCAATTCCATCTCTACAACATGACATACAAGGCTCTTTGTGATATGGTTCTCACCTCTGGCCTCAATTTTTAGTGAATTTTAACAGATAATTTATAATAATTTATAATATAGCAGACAGTGGGTCAAAATGATGAATCAAACAGGCCAGATCTCTGTCATCATGGAACTTGCATTCTAATGGAAAAGATAAATGGTAACACACAAGTAAACACGCATATTGAGAAGATAATTTCAGATGGTAATATGAAGAAAATACAGCAGGAATATATAATAGAATTGAGGGGAGAGGGTAGACCAAGGACCATGTCTTTGGGAAAAGGATGTTTCAACAGAGACTGAACAATGAGATATCAGCCAAATGAGAACCCAAGGGAAAAACATTTCAAGGAGTAATAACAACTGTCAAAAGCAAGAATGAGCTAAGACATGTGGTTGCAGATGAGCTCAGAGAAGTAGGCCGAGCCAGGTCAAGCAGGGTCTTACTGGCTAGGCTGTGTGGAATTTGGATTTTTCTTAGTGTATTAGGAAGCTACAGAATGATTTTTAGCAGAGGAAATCATGCTCTGACATATTTTTGAATGATTATTTTGGCTCATGTGAAGGTAATGGATTTCAGTGTTATAAAAATAGAAGCTACGAGAGGAAGCCGCTGCAGTGGTAACTCCATCTCGAGTTGTTCCTACATGTTTCAGCTCTTCCCTGGATGTAACTTGCAAAATGGCTTTTCCACTAACACAGAGGAGTTGGAAGTGGAATTCTGTTTCATGGATAAGAATGATGTTTTGAGCAGGAATGTTCTGTGATGTGAAAATCAAATATGATAAACATTTTTAAAATGTGGAAATATCAACTGTGATAAATGTAGCATTCATCAATTCATTTCAATCAGTTGAAAGTTAATATATATCAAGCACAGTGCTAATTTCTCAGATTAGAGAGGTGGCAAAAATAATAGCATAAGGAATATAGTTGATAATATTCTAATAACTATTTATGGTGATGTCAGATGGGTGTGAGATTTATTGGGATAATCACTTAGTTATGTAATGTTTACTCACTGGGGATTGCCCTGGCTGGTTTAGCTCAGTGGATTGAGCGTCGGCCTGCGAGCTGTCGCTGGTTCGATCTTCCAGTCAGGGTACATCAGAGAAGGAAAACTCTGACTCCAAAAAACCTCCGCTGCCTTGCGGCATACCTCTTCAGGGGAAAGGCTAAGGGAGTAAACCCCGACAGAAAATCCGGAGCCGGAGTCCCTAAGGCGGTTTGACGTTGGAGTCAACACCGGCAACTCCTGCGGCGCACCTGAAGCCAAGCTGTATTGACTCCGTCTTTCCCTTGGACCCTTCAGCTGCGAAGAGAGGGGGGTGTCTGCTGCATGGGCAACAGCAGACCCTCCATATTACCCTGCCCAGGCTCTGTAGCTTCAGCGTCATCACAAGATGTCGATTCAACACGGGAGGAGACAGATACCATGTCACTCCCGAGTCGGACTGCACAGCCATTCTCGGCGGTGCAGATAGACTCTTAAGAAGCTACACCATCGTCTCTCGAGACGGACGGCTGCCGACGACAACGACGACTCACTGGGGTGTACATCAGTAACTAATATAATAATGTATGTCAACTTTAATTAAAAATAAAAATGATAAAAATAATACTAACAATAGCTACAATATGTAGGAGATTTACTAAGTGTAAAGCTTTTCACACACTCTGTACATATATTGACTTATTTTCCTCACAATAGCTCAATGAACTATATGTCATTATTTGACATTTTATAAACAAGACAAATAGAACAGAGAGGTTAGAAACTTCCCCATGGTAATTCAGGTGGAAATACAGGGTTTTAAATCTAGGGAGTCTAACTCCAGAGTCTACATTCTTATCATCTATTTTTTAGAGATTCTTTGGAAAGTAAAACATACATAGTCATTTCTTTGATGGAACCTACTATTGGGTCATTAAGATAAGTATTAAGCAAGATTATAAAGAAATATGGTAATAGCCAATGGTCATGGATTTTGCAAGAGTAAATTTTTGATAACCTGAAATACTGACATCCTCTTAATAATTTCAGTGAGTTAAGAAAGCAAAATACATGAGACATAATAGCAATGAATTTGGCCATTTATTTGAGAAATTGAGGTGAGAACGTCATAAAATAAGGAGAAAGAAATAAAAACAAAATTTTCTTTAAGAATAGAAAGCTCTGAATACATTTGAAGATAAAACAAAAGTGTCAGCTAGGAAGTAAAAAAAAAATAAAAAGAGTTTAAAAAATAACAAGAAATAATAGAAGTCCCTCCAGGTAGGGATGCTCTAACTTAAGGTAAAAGAATTATATTTCGCACAGGAAGGAAAATTTTGTCAACTAGGTTTCAAAGCAAAGAGGAAGGAGGGTCACCAGAAATAAAATGAGGTAAAAATTTAAGATAAAATAAGTGTTTCATATCATATGGCCATAGTAATAGAAACATGGAACATGGAACCATATAAACAGAACGAAGATCTTCAGTGGTTTTAAAGCTCCTTGCTAAAACAGTATTGGAAGGTAATTTCAGAATGGTGTTTTAATTTTTCACATAATACAGAACTATTTATATTTATGTAAAATATCTTATATATTATAGAACACATCATCACATATACTCAGCTATTCTCATTTTGTTTTAATATTGTCTTTATAAAACATGTCAACTTAATAACCCCTTCAAGCCACTGTCAAATAGAGTCCGTTTAGTTGAGATGTGTTATAATTTCAATCAACATCAGACACAAGTAAGATAACTTAACAATGGTATTTTAGAAGTGATTATTCAGATATGGAAACTTGCTTGCTAGTCACCTAGCTCTTGGGGTATTCTGATATTGTCCCATGTGGCTAATACATGGCCACATGTATAAACCACTTACATCTGAATATACATAACTCAAATCTGTCTGTGAATCGATGAATGAATGAACAAATATAGAAGTAATCAGAAAAGAGATTGAGAGAGAGAATGTTACCAGAACTTCTCCATAAACCATGGTAATTGGTGAGAAGAGCACCGATGTGTCTAAGCGCTCATTATTCCACGGGGGGTTGGGTGTCACGCACCATCGTCAGGAACAGGTGCTGGCATCACTTACAGCTCATTCATCATCAGGCTGCAGCAGTGTTAACATATGCTGCTTTAGTGTTAATCGTGTTTGTTTTTATAATCAACGTTGATCTGCCCTTCATCGTGCCAAAGAGATAAATGTTAGCTGAAGAGAAACAAACCTGGAACACGATAGTATGCATTCACCCAGGTTCATGCTTTACTGCTGCCATGCCCCCAGGCAAATTCCTATGCCTGAGACCCAAAGAAATGAAAGATTTCAAACGCAAGATATTGGGATAATTTAAAAGTATAGAGAGAGCACATTTTTAAGAATTACACTTGACACGAACTATTTGGAGAACTCTTGGTTAAACCCTTAAATTCTGATATCGATTGTATGTCACTGATTTAACTACAGATTAGTGAATCAATAGCATTCTAGTTAACAGAGACTATTTAGAGATTAGGATTTAAAAACAATTAAATCTGAATAATGGACAGCCAGTTTTGCTAGTCAATTGTTAAAGTAAAAGATAAGATTAAAATGTTTGCATTTTGACAAAACCAAGAAGCATGTAATCAGACCTATATTGCAGTATGCCACAACTATTTATTAATTAGGCTCTGTTTGATTAAATGAAAAGGCTAAATACAGAACTTCCTGCCACCAGTATAGTTGTGAATTTCATTAAATTTGTGACTTGACTTCAGCTTTACAAATGAGAATTTGTTAACCCTTTGAGTGCCACGCGCAATTAGAAATTTGGATCAACATGAGAAAAAATTATATCGATATATAACCTGAGGTACAAAAAAAGAGAACAAAACATAAAATACGAATTATTCCATTGTTAGTTACATTTATAGCTATTGAAAAAAGAGCTGCTGGGAGCGACGCTGGCACTGTTGGGAAAATTTGTCAGCATCGCTCACAGTGATGTTGGTGCTCAAAGGGTTAATTAAGTAGTTCATTCAGGATCTCTAATTTGCAATTTGCAAACCAACTGCTAGTTCTTAAACAGATTTCCTAAAATGTTTAGAGAAATTTTCTTCTTAAATGTTTACCTCGTTTACTGTTCTAATGTCAACAAAGCTTTCCTAAGTATTGGTATTTAACTAATTACTAATTTTAAAAGGGTGAAGGAAAAGGACTTAGTCATTGAGCTTAATAAAAAGGGGAGCATGAGCCTGTCTGTTCCATGAGGAAGCTTCAGCTTCATGCTCCAGGAGATAACAGTATTTCTCTGCCAAGGGAATTAATACTCCTCTCTTTCCCTATTAGGTACCAAATTGTTGGGGGGCACAGAGGGAAGTGCTTGACCAAAAAGTCCTGTCAGTCTAACTAGGGCGTGTAAACGAATCAAGAGCCTGTGAAAGCTTGGGAAGGGGATTGGTTCATTTGAAAAGGCACCTGGTCTGTCCCAAGTCTAAGGCAATACAGTCCCAGGGAAACGAAGCTCTCTGTCTCCCTTAGGAACGTGCACTCTTTCCATGTGCTAGCGTATTGTCTCGTCATAGTCATGTGGTTTTAGCAGACATGTGGCCAGGACCCATGCAAACTCCACCTCTGCAGCAGCCAGAAACAAGTTAAACTACTTGGATGGTACTGAGACCTCTTAGCAGTGTCTGTGGGCTTCAAAAGGACTAAGCTTTCTTTCTCTCTCTCTCTCTCTCTCTCTCTCTCTCTCTCTCTCTCTCTCTCTCTCTCTCTCTCTCTCTCGCCCAGAAGCCCACACTTGCCCCATGCACTTGCATGTCTGCTCTCCATAGCAATGTGGACTATGGCCATGTGGACTTCACATGCAAGCTCCAGGAGGGAGCCTG
This sequence comes from Furipterus horrens, assembly GCF_987537825.1. NCBI lineage: Eukaryota > Metazoa > Chordata > Mammalia > Chiroptera > Furipteridae > Furipterus > Furipterus horrens. The sequence goes on from NW_028327171.1 coordinate 19,626,822, forward strand.
AATACTGCAACACAGCAAGGGACCACAGCTGGAATCACATGGTAAGCTAGTTGCATGTTGGATTGGACTGTACATTAATACGGAGCAGAAACTCTGAGCGTGGTCTTTATTTTGGCCTGACTGAAGACAAGATTGGACCTTTTCCATGGCGAGATGGATGGAGATGGAACATCAGGACGTCAGGAGGGAAACCCCCTTAATTTCACATCATTAATAAACCATACCGCAGAGCTCTATCCTCCTGTGTGGGTCTCAGGCATTCTTTTCCTCATGACACCACAAGAATTCTTTTTCCACTGATAACAAAAGCATTCAACACAGACTTTTTGCAAATATAATTTATAAATTGGAAAGTAAAATATTGAGGCTAAATACCTAGCTGCTAAAGTTATAAACCAGTAATTTTAGCAGCTAGAAAATTTGTTACATTGTTTTAAGGTGTGTCGTTTTTGTCACTGTTTTTTGTTTTTGGTGTGTGTATACAAGGTTTGTCCAGAAGGTATCCAGCCATGTAATATGAAAAAAATAGGGACATTTATTGAAGAAGATACAAGATACAAGAAATATTGTACATAGGACAATGATACCTCAGTCCCCTTCAAAGCAGGCACCTTAGGATCTCACACAGTTCTCCCAATTACCATCAGCTGCCCTGTTGTGTTTTCCTGAATCTCATCGATGGTCTGAAATCTCTTCCCTTTCAAAGGTGATTTTAGTTTTGGGAAAAGCCAGAAGTCACAGGGCGCCAACTCTGGGCTGTAGGGGGGTTGAGTCACCTGGGTGATTTGATGTTTCACCAAAAAATTCCTGCAGGAGACATGATGCATGAGCGGGAGCGTTGTTGTGATGAAGCTGCCAGTCACCAGCTGCCCATAGCTGCAGCCTTCTGAATCATCTGAATAGTTTCTGTGGAGGAATGTTCAAGCTGAATGCAAAATTTGAGGCAGATCTGTTGCTCTACTCGCTCAGTCATTTTGAATGTGAAGGCCACGCAGTACACAGGCTCTTTCAATGGCACTTACTGCCCCCATTGACTGGTACAGTGTAGGCGTTGTTCACGCATGTGCATTCCAGTCCACTCTCGTTGGCTGCCAGTTTACATCCGTGTCACACAAATTTTTCTTCTTATATTAACAATGTCTGGACTTTTTCTGGACCGACCCAGTATGTGGTATGGCTCGGGCTTAGGCATGTTGCATCTCCTTTCTCATTTAGCTTTTTGCCAAGTCTTTCTCATTGTGGTATTTTTTTTCCTTTGGATTCTGGGTTGGCTTCCACTCTTTGTGGCTTTTGCATTTGACTTTCAGGTCTGTAATTGTTGCCAATTCAGTATCTTGTTGCTCTTTTTGTCTTTCCTGTGAAATGGTGTAATTTCTTCCTGAGATAGAGAATTGTTTATATAATGAACTTCTCATATCTTCAACATTCGCTTTTCTGTTTCATTTTTTCCAAAATTTTTTCTTTTTTTTTTTAGCCTAATTTTATTAGAATCATGTTTATTAAACATATTATCTTATTTGGTGTTCTGAATAAGAGCTTGAATCTTATATCCACAAGATTTTATGGATATTAAAATGAGTTTTCATTTTCATCCAAATGGAAAGTAAATTATGTAAGCAGAGCATTTATTTATTTTAAAAACTCAAATTTTAGCATGAGATGGAATGTCAGAGAGATATAGCCTGGAGTGATGATTAAGCACAAAGATTTTGGATTCAGTTTATTCAGTTTCAAATTCTGGCTCATTACCAGCTTTGTGTCCTTGAGGACATTACTTCATCTCTCTGTGTCTCGGTTTCTTCATCTACAGAATGGAGGTGATGTTATTACCTAATATAGGGCTGTTGTGGAGATAAAATTAGTTACTATACATAAAGCGCTGAAAGCAGGTGCCTGAAATATGACAGGTTTATTAATAAAAATATTTACTTAGCTTTTGAGTTTTCTGACATCACTATTATCTCACTATTATTATTTTTAGGATAAAACACCCATCTCAGTGTAACTTGTGTGCATCTGTGTGAGCATACACACATGCATATGCTACACACAACATCTTGAAGGGTACCATCTAGGAATCCAAAATCCTGCTTTATGTCCCATAACCCAATACTTTACCTCAATTGTGCCAGTATGCTTTTTATTTGCAGTCTCAGAGACCCAAGTTTTTCTTAATGAGCTTCAGTGCTTTCAGAAAAGATCACTTATGCTAATAGGGATGAGGAGCATGGACTAATGGGTAGTAGACCCAATAAATCATGTCTCGACCACCTAGCAGCCCTTCATAGGACTCAGTGGGAGATTTCCAGCATCCAGAAGAGAAAATTGCCAATCAGTAGCAATGAGGATGTGGAAGTAAATGATGATACATGTACACTCCCTCTTCCCACACATTCAGATACCAAACATTTCAGACCGATTGGAGAATATGTAATTCTTACTCAGGCAGTTTATCTATGAAATTTAAAATTTTAGAACATATTGATACATAATTATTTATACAAATATTAATATAATTAATTTCCTGTAGCACCACCAAGCCCAAATTAGACCTAATAAATGCTCTATGTTTCATACTCCTGCCTACTGTTGTTGATTACCACCCTAGGGAAAAAGTTATATTTAAGGGAAAAATAAGTCATGCTACTGAGCTGAGAGTAAGGCATTTTTTTCTACACTCTTTTGAATTAAATCCAACTGCCTGCCTTCAGCAATCTTAATATAAATCACACTATGTGATAACGTTCATTCCCTTTACATTGCATGGACTCCAAAAACAATCATTAATAGCTAAACATAATTAGCCCTTGGCTGATTTTCTTCTATTATTTTACAAATACACTTATGATCCAAGACTATATTACTGAGAGCTTGAAACCATGATCAGTTAGTCCCAGTATTCTAGAGTGATATGTATTCAGTAATTATTTATTTATTAGGTGAGTGAGAGAACCAAAACATGTAGGTTCTTAGAAAGATCTTAATGGTCACTAATGTCTCATTAAAGGCCAGGTGTTGCCATGGTAATGTCTTTATTATGCTCTGCATTTTATTTTTGTACTTGTTTTTCTTGTTGCATTTAGTTCACCTTTATGAAACTGACTTCATATTTTCACATTACTCTATTATTCACAAAGCATGAGACTATGTGGTATGGGTTTGGCTTGTTAGAAGAAATGTAGTATAAATTGCTCATTTTTTTTTGCACTTGAGATTTGTGAACTGATTCAGTCCGAGTTAACTGAAGTTTTGCTCTATAAAATGTTTGGAAGCCTGCCTGTACCTTTAATATAATGTGCTTGATGTTATGTCTCTCCTCGTTCCTTCCTGAGACTATAGTTCACAGTAGGTTAGAGAAAGAGGTCTGAGTATCTGAGAGTGACATAACATCTTGCTAGAAAGTAGGATGTGACAGAAACATTCACTTGTCAGTTCAGTGTTTTCCATTCAACAAAGTTGACATCATTGACAACAGCCTCAGGCACTCTATCTTTGTGCTAAAAATAACTATAATTTTTTCTTATTTTAATTTTCTACTTTTCTGTAAATATGAAAGTTTATAAAATAAAAAAGAGTTTATTTTTCCTTTATCTGAACATCATTTTCTCCTCTTTCAGATGCTTTATATTTAGAATTTATATTACCCATGTCTGCACTATTTCCTTGGCTTATAGCCACAGCTTTAATAAAAGAGACAATTCAATGAATAAGTAATAGGAAATTGAGATAGAAATGTTGACTTAGTATAAAATCTAGCCATCTTTTGTTATTACTTCAAATCTGTACAAATAAGGCAGCACAGTTTTTTCTCCAAAAGAACTGAGGAAAAAAATTGTTAACTACTTTTCAAATTTATAGTGTGCATTATACATTTATATTTTAGCTATCAAAGACCATAATGTGACATGTCAGTTCTTACCAAGGCACAGTGAATACAATTGAAAGAGTGTAATGTGACCTTTAAAATAAAAGGGGGGGATTAGATCTGAGAACTTTTCTAGTCGTATTATTTTTAATTATTATGAATTTTGTAAGAATAGCATGCATAAAATCTCAAAATTTCTACTAACTTGAAAATATCACAAATAATATCTTCCAACTATTATAAAACCACCAGTATGTTATGGAAAGCAAAGTAATGCATAAAGTTATTTAATATGATATTATGTCACGTGCAATACTACAAGCAGTTTGGTTTTGAGGCAGAATGTTAACAAATATCATAAAAGATTTGAGAAAAAGGAAAATTAACAGATTGCTTTAGAAGGAAAAATATTAAGCAAGATTTCAAATATAAGAAGTATAAAGGAGATCAGAAAAAACAGGCAGGAAGTGAAAGTAACTTAAGCAATGACTTTGAATAAAATATATGTCTAAGAATTCAACATTCCTTAGAATATAAAGAATATAGAGATTTGGAATCAGTACTACTAAAAGAAGGACAATTTTGATATTTCAAACTTTTAAATACAAACGATATGTCCTCATTTCCCCAAATGTTCATGAATATATTAAATATTAAAATACAAATCTTAAATTAAACTACAAAAATAACACACTGTACATTTAGGAAATGGCTCCAAAAAATCATCTTTTTCATTTATTACATAATGTATTACATAATTCTACTATTCTTGTGGTTTAAAAATTACCTATGGTAAATTTCAGATTTTATTTTGTCTTTCTTCTGTCTTTACATTACAATGTCTCAGAAAGTTTTTTTAAAAAATCACAATTTCTTTGATACTGCTGTTAATCTCTTTTTCCAAAGCTTTTGTTTGGATAGAATAGAAGAACCAAATTAAAATTAAACTCAACAAAAAAAAATTAAAAGCAAAATCCACGGTAGTGCCAAAAGTAACGTAAGCAGGTCCTCCTGCACTCAATCTTCCTTAAGTGTTCGACCAGTGCACTCTCAATGTGTATATTCAATTACTATCAAGGGACTGTGAATTATAGGACATGTTTTGAGTGGTCTAATGTCCACTGGGGAAATGAGAGTAGATGCTGCAATGATTTCCATTTACTCACTGACTTTGAACCCAACTACCAATGGATCTCACTTGTCTGGATTCTCTGCTTGAGAGATTTGTATTTATATATCATAAATAAAAAAGATATTATCTACATTATATAAACTTTTTCATCTGGTTTTTCAATTTAGTGAAAGAGAGCTGCACTATGTTCTTAGTTCTTTAGTTATGACCAATTAATCACTTTACAATTCTTGGATTTTTCTTTATGAGGCTTGCAAATGTTTCTCCAGCCCTTCCCCTGTATGAAGAGTACATTAAGAGCTTTTGGAAATTGTACAGTAGAAACCCTTGAAGTGAACAGAGGTAGAGGAGAAGCTGCCAATCATGTGCAAGGGTTATTTTATTTTTTCAATCGAAAGATAACGTAGAAGACACCCATCAGCTCTGCTGACAGGCCTTCTTGATTTACGTCTTAGAAGAAGACTATTAGGGCCCAACTGTTGGATTGCCTCTTACATCCAGAGACCACAGCAAAGACTTCTGCAGCTGCCAGTTGGTACAAAACATTACTCTGGTTCTATATTTGACAACCCATGAGTCATGGGTCCACACTTCTGGGACCTACAAGATTTTAGTCTCCAGATTTAAAGCAGACGCTGAATTATATTTTATGTGTATATTCAATGCCTCCCTTAAATTAAATTGGGAAATTTTCTGGGAGGCATTCTAAGTTTTTCGTTTTAGTTGTCAATAATATTTTAAACAAAGTAACCATTCCCAAAAATGATTATAAAAGAATTGAAATGATGCTGAATGACTGTGAAGTTCAAAACTATCATTTTATAACTGAGGGCATTTAGAGTCATGAATTGATTTCCTCAAAGTTGGAGCATGTTATGTATTAATGTCAGTTTACTCTCATGAATAATTAATTTCTACCTTCTTCTCCACTAACCTACCTATCTTTAGTTTTAAGATAGTCAACAGTACCATAAGATATCAGTCTTTTTCATTTTTTATGAATATTATTATTATTATACCTGAATTTCAATGAGCAATCTAAGTGAATTTGAATTTTTTTCTCAAAGAATTAATATTAAAATGTTGCCAGAATGGTTAAGATTAGGAGCTCACTAAATTTATTCAATCAGGATAAGAATTTTATACTTTTTAATTGAAGATGCAGCAATGGCTGATTTTAGAATTCTATAAATTAAGTTAGAAAAAATTTTAACTTGTAAGATGATGAGGTTTTATATTCAACATGTGGGATCATAAGAATTAACTATTTTCAATGTCAAAATTATCCTTTAATCTTTACAGAACATATCAGTGAGAGCAATTCTTCCCAGAACCAATCATCCTAGTCTCTTGTAAATAAAGGTTCCTCAACTTGTTTTAAATACTCCAATTAAGAAAGTAATATGACTACAGTAAAATTATGTTATTATGTTATTATATTCTTGTATTTCAATGTACCTGTGGGATAAAACGTGTCCTTATTGTATGACATATCACACCATACCATGCCTATACTTTACATTATTTTTCAAATGGTGGTAATCCAATTTCTTTCATTGTGGGGGAAAACTAAACTCATACACTCACAAAACTGTTTTTTTTTTTTAATGTGAAGTTCTCATTTAAGAAGAGGAAGTTTCTTTTTGTTTGTTTTTTGGTACATGGACATCTTTAACTAGGTATCTCAACTTTCTAAATTTTAGCCTTTGTTAAAAAAGAATAATGGGTGGATTAAGAGTATTATAACTCCTTTCTGCTGTAAAGTTTTCTATAAGAGTGATACATCATGAATTCTTGTAAATATAGAATTAAGAATGCAAAATAAAAGTTATAAAATGATTTTAAGTGTGTGTGGTCATTACTCATATGTCAAATGTTTTGTATTTATATTTTAAATAGTCATTTCAAATTGAATAAATATTTTGTTTAGTTCCTTTTCAAATTAAACATTGAAAAAAACTTGTTAAGACCGAGAAAACAGTAAATACATTTTAAACTGCAAAATTTCACATATTCAGAATTTTATTTATAAGTTATTACCAAGCTTGATTTAAAAAATATGCATGGGGATACTAAAAATATAGTCTTTCTAAATATTTCACTTTGGAGTTTAGATCTACTTATTAGTTTGATTAGATTTAAACTAGAAAGTACAGTTAACTGGGGAAAAATAATGTCTAAAGTAGCCATCCTAATTAATGGATTCAATTTTATAGAAGATACAAATATGTATGATAAAGTGAATCTTTCAACCATAAACATTTTATAAAATAATGGAAAATAAGATAATTGGAAATGATTAAGTAGAGTCAGCATTTTGACCAATAATATGTGGCAATAATATGACCTGCTATATTTAACACATCATTAAAGGACTGAATTCTGGGTTTCTTCCTACACTCTAATTGACACCGTTTCTGTTTTATTGCAGCCCAAATCTCTAAGTTTAAGTGTCTAAGACTAAGTTCGAATCAATCTAAATTTGAATGTTCTTAGTATTACCTTTAGTTTATAGTGTTAATTGGGTAATTAATTTCTTAAATTTATTTTTTAAAATAAAGATATGCTAACATAGAGTAGGTTAAGAAGACCTAGGGGACAAAGTTCTCGAAGGTCAAGATGGCGCAGTAGGTAAATGCTGTGCTCACCTCCTCCCGTGACCACATCAAAATTGTAATTAAATTATAGAACTATCAATCTCAAGAACCATTTGAAGACCAGCTTCTTATAACAGAAATCCTGTAACTGAAGATGTAAAGAAGAAGCCAAATCAAGACTAGTAAGAGGAGTAGAGACTCGAAATGGACTGGTCCCACACCTAGTTGGTGGTGGAGAATCGGGAGGGATATCTCACTTGCAGAGGTTCCCCTAGAGGAGTGAGGAGTCCCAGCTTCAGACTGCACTGCCCAGCCTAGAGCACCAGTGTTCAGAAGAGGAGCCCTATAGCTTCTGGCTGTAAAAATCAGCAGTGAATCTATCCTTCTGGCTGAGACAGAAGGCTGCTGGAAAGCCAACTATTCCTCTTAAAGGGCCTGCGCACAGACTCACTCACAGGCACTCACCCTGGGCTCTAGTGGAGTGACAGAGGTTTGTAGAGCACCAGAGACATACACAGAGAAACTGAGTTGTGTGCTTTCATGGCAGGACTGGAGGAACACCTATCACTGTCCCTGTGTTGATAGTGGGCTCCATCTTTCCTATGTGTCCTTCCTACATACAGCAAAATCTGAATCCTCGTTAGCTGGTGAACACATTCTCCTCACCCTCATGACTTCCCGAGAACCTGCCCCATCCAATTCATGCACCACCAGTGGCTCTTTTAGCAGCAATTAGCTGGTGTTGGACCAGGAAGCAGTCTTTCTTAAAAGCTCTCCAAAGTCCATAGGCCCCAGGCAGGTGGCAGCTGGGCTCAGTGTGCCTTTTGCCTCTTGCTGAGTGGCTCCGGGTTCAGCAATGATGACAAATCTGAATGTGCACTAATCTGTTGAATTTCATTCACCCACACCTTGATGGCTCCCTGAGACACTGCCTCACTCAACTGGCATACCTCCCAAAGATCTTTCAGCAACTGAGACTTCTGGGCAGCCAGCAGGCAGCTACTGGCTTCAGTGTCCCGGGCCTTCTGATGGGTGGCCCCAGGCTCAGTACTGGGGGCAGCCTGCCTTGATTCACAGTGTGGACTCTCCCACATGCCTCAAGGCCCAATGCCAGCAGCGACCAAATGCAGATTGCTTTATAGCTCTTACCAGGAAGACCTAAGCCAGTCATAAGCTTGGTTGACCTTGGAGAAACCTCCCAAAAGGCCCCAGAAACAACACAATTGGAGGCTGGCTTTACACTACAACAGAGTACCACATGATTAACTCTCCAAGTGGCAGCAACAGAGCCCCCTGTGACAAATCTTACAAAGTGGCTCATAGAACTGGCCATCCTCACAGGCACCCAGCCTGAGGCTCAGCCCAAAACACTGGCATTACAACAGTAATCACAGCTCAACTACAACAGGAGACCACACACCACACACACAAGGGACACCTGGAGCTCCCAGCCTTATATGACACATTTGATCAGATGGACTTAATTGATATCTTCAAAGCAGTTTACCTCAAAGAAGCAGAATATATATTCTTTTGAACTGCACATGGGAGGTTTTCTGGAATAGAACACATTTTAGGCCACGAAACAAGTCTTAATACATTTAAGAAGGCTGAAATGTATCAAGTATTTTCTCCAACCAGTATGCTATAAAACTAGAAATCAGTACCAGGAAAAAAAAAAAACTAAAAAACTCACAAATACTTGAAGGCTAAATAACATGCTACTAAATAGTGAATGGGTTAACAGTGAAATCAAGGAAGAAATCAAAAGATACTGTGAGACAATTGAAGATGTAAAAACATAACTCAAAATCTATGAAAAACAGTGAAAACAGTCCTAAGAGGGAAATTTATAGCAATACAGGTCTATCTCAAGAACAGGAAAAATGAGCAATCTAAACTTGCACCCAAAGGAACTAGAACAAAAATGACAAACAACGCAATGTGAGAAGAAAGTAAAAAGTAACTAATAAAGACCAGAGTGAAAAGAAACAAAATAAAGTCTAAGAAAAGAAAGAAAAAAGAAAAGTTGAAACCAAGAGATGGGTCTTTGAAAAGACAAACACAATTGATAAACCTTTAACCAGACTCATCAACAAAACAAGAGAGAAAACCCCCCAAAATAAATTCAAGAATGAAAGAGGAGAAGGGACAACTGACAGCACATATATACAAAGGATTTTAAGAAAATACTATGAACAATTCTATGCCAACTAATTGGACAATTTGGGAGAAATGGAAAAATTCCTAGAAACATACCATCTTCCAAGACTGAATCAAGAAGAAACAGAAATTCTGAACAGACCTATTAGTACTAATGAGATGGAATCAGTAGTAAAACAATTTAAAAAACTCCCAACACAAGTTTTGGACTGGATAGCTTCACAGGTGAATTATACCATTCTAATAAGAATTAACACCTATCCTTCTCAAACTATTCCATAAAATTCAAGAGGTGAGAACACTTCCAAGCTCATATTACAAGGCCAGAATTACCCTGATTAGAAAACCAGACATTACAAAAGAAAATTGTGGGCCAATACCCTGATAAACATAGATGCAAATATCTTCAACAAAATATTAGCAAATCAAATTCAGCAATACATTAAAAAGATCATACACTAAGGTCAAGGGGGATTTATTCCTGGGATACAAGGTTGGTACAATATCTGCAAATCAATGAAAGCGATATACCACATAAACAAATGAAGAATAAAAATTATATGGTCATATCAATACATGCAGAAGTAGCATTTTACAAAATCCAGCATCCACTTAAAATAAAAATGTCTCAGTAAAGGGGGAATACAGGGAACGTACCTCAATACAATAAAGCCCATAAATAACCCACAACTAATATCATAGTCAAATGGAAAAGCTAAAAGTGTTTTTCTTAATATTAAGAACAAGACAGGATGCCAACTTACACCAATATTATTCAACATAGTACTGGAAGTCTTAGCCACATCAATCAGACAAGAAAAAGAAAAAGAAATAAAATACATCCAAATTGGATAGGAAAAAAAGTAACACTGTCATTATATGCAGATGACATAATACTATATAGAGTGAACCCTAAAGATTCTATCAAAAGCAATAAGAACTAATGAGTAAATTCAGTAAAGTAGCAGGATACATTAATATTTAGAAATTTGTTGTATTTTCATACACCAATAACAAACTATCAGAAAAATTGAGAACAATCACATTTATAATTCTATAAAAAAATATCTAGAAATAAATTTAATGAAGGAGGGATAAATTTAACTGAAGAAAGAAATTGAAGATGATACAAATAAATGGAAGCATAAACCATGCTTATAGATAGAAAGAATTAATATCATTAAAACGTTTATACTACCCAAAGCAATCGACAAATTTAATGCAATTCCTGTTAAATCCCAATAGCATTTTTCACAGAAGCAGAACAATTAATTCTAAAATTTACATGGAGCCCCAGACCGTGTGGTTCAGTTGGCTGGGTATTGTCCCGAGAACCATAAGGTTGCTGGTTTGATTGCTGTTTGGGCCATATGCCTGGGTTGCAGGTTTGATGCCCTGGGGTGTGTACAAAGGCAATCAATTGATGTTTCTCTCTCACAATGAAGTTCCTCACCCTCTCTTTCTCCATCCCTTCCCTTCTCTTTAAAAACAAAAATATATAAAATATTGTTTAAAATTTACATGTAACCACAAAGAACCCTGTTATGCCACAGAAATCTTGAGAAAGAACAAAGTTGGAGGCATCACAGTGGCTAATATCAGACTATACTACAATGTTATAGTAATCAAAATGGCATGGTAATGGCATAAGAACAGACACATAAGTAAATGGAACATAATAGAAAATCCAGAAATAAGAATATGCCTACATAGTTAAGTAATTTATAATAAAGGAGGCCAGAATATATCATGGGGTATAGACAGTCAATTTCATAAATTATGTTGGGAAAACAGAACAGATACATGCAAAAAATGAAACTAGACCACCTTCTTACATCATATACAAGAATAAACTTAACATGGACTAAAGACTTAAATATAAGACTCAAAACCAAAAAATTTTATGGAATATTATGCATTCCCAAAAAGGAAGAAAATCTTACCTTTTGCAATGGCATGGATGGACCTGGAGCTTATTATGCTAAGTGAAATAAGCCCGTCAGAGAAAGACAAGTACCATATCATTTCACTCATATATGGAATCTAATGAACAGAAAAAAGTGATGAACAAAACAGAAACAGAGACATAGATACACAGAGCAGACTGACAGCTGTCAGAGGGGAAGAGAGACTGGATGAAAGAAACTGAAGGGGTTAGATAAAAAATATATAAACATATATACAAGCCATTTAAAAACAGACAGCAGAGTGGTGATAGTCAGAGGGCAAGGGAGGTAGAGGCTGGGTGGAGGTGGGCAAGGCAGGGAAACAGAGACAGAAAGAGACTTTGCTCTGGGTGATGGACACACGATGCAGTGTTCAGGTGATTTTTTTATTGAGTTGTACACTTAAGACCTGTGTGATTTTGTCAACCAATATCACCTCAATGAATTCAATTAAAAAAAAAAAATCCTACAAGAATGCATGGTGAGTAAATTGTCTGAAATTTCATTTAGCAATATATTTTTATAATTTTCTGTTACAAAGAAAACAAAACAAAAGGGACTACATCAAACTAAAAAGTTTTTTCATAGCAAAAGAAACCATCAACAAAACGACAAGACAACCTACCAAATGAGAGAACATTTTAACTAATGTTACATCTGATGGGGATTAGTATCCAAAATATATAAAGAATTCATACAACTTAACCCCAAATAATCCAGTTAAAAAACTGGCAGAAGATCTAGGAGGACATACAGTGGCCAATAGACATATGAAAATATGCTCAACATCACTAATCATCAGAGAGAGGCAAATTAAAACCACAACGAGAAATTACCCCACATCTGTCAGAATGACTGTCATCAATAAACAAACAAACAAACAACAACAACAACAAAACAATAAGTAGTAGAAAAGGGAACTCTTGTGCATTGTTGCTGGGATTGCAAGTTGGTGCAGCCACTACAGAAAATAGTATACCAATTCCTCCAAAAATTAAAAATAGAACTTACATATGTCCCAGAAATTCCACTTCTTGGTATTTATCCAAAGAAATCCAAGAGTAATTCAAAATAATATATTCAACCCTATGTTAATTGCAGTGCTATTTACAATGGTCAAAATATGGTGGCAACCTATGTGTCCATCAATTGGATAAAGATGATGTGATATATCTATATATATAAAATAGAATATTACTTGGCCATAAAAAAGAATAAAATTTTACCATTTGAAACAAAATGGAAGTGTAGGCTAAGTGAAATAAATCAGAGAAAGACAAGTAGCATATGATTTCACTCATATGTGGAATATAAAGAACAAAATAAATGTAGAAACAAAAGAGAAACATACTCATATATACAGGAAACAAATTCATTGCTGCCTGATGGAAGGAGAGATAGGAACACTGGGTAAAGAAAGGTGAAGAGATTAAGAGTACACAGTGGTTAAAAAATAGTCATGGGGATACAAATTATCACACAGAAAATGTAGTCAATATTGTAATAACTATGTATGGCACCAGGTGGGTCCTAAATTTATAAATGCCTAACCATTATGCTTTACACCTGAAACTAATGTAAAATAATATTGTATATCAACTCTAACTGAAAAAAAATCTAAAGGAATAGACCATGCTTTAGTACCCACTCTACCAAAATAAGGCATGACATTTCTCCTCAAGGTTATTCATTTATGCAAAACTATAAATACACAAATACAGATATCATAAATTCTCATCTCTCTTCAGAATTTGAATCTCATTTTCTAATATCACTTGAGATTATAAAAAGGCAAAGAATTATTCCCCCAACAAGCTTAATAGAAAAAGAAGAAGAAAAAGAGAATGAGATACAGAACATTTTATTCAGGTAGACCTCTGACATCTTTAAATTATCAAAATATTCTTCCAAAACTCTTTAATATTATGTAGTACCAACTGAATGAAGAACTAAAACTCTCTTAACTTTATGTCTTTACAACCCTTCCCCTTTCTAATACTCGTCACTTACAGGTGCATGAACATACTCAAGGTAGGGGACTCAAGGAACAATCTCTTGCTTGTTGCAAAAGATTGCATACAGTCTAGTGAGTTATTTATTTACATACTTGGGTGGTAACTCCATTATTAAGGATGGCTTTTATATGACTATGTGACAAGTGAGTGAGCAATGATACAATTTATCTGGAATCTATTATCTAAAGCTATATAATATTTTCTATTTATAAATAAAATTAATTTATAAATTATAATTCAAATAGTAATTTTTTATTTAGTCATTTATTTTTATTATCTCTCAAATCCTCCATCAAATCAACCAATGATAATCATATTCCTCCACAATCAGAAGGGTTTCTTTACCTCCAATGGACATATATTTGTATGTTAGTCAATGATTTCAGGATTTAATGTTTTATTCACATTTTACAAATGTGTATATATAGCACAGTAAAATCCCAACACGATGGGAGGGACGTGGTGGATTACCTAAAACCCTTGTGTCCAAAATTGAGTAGGGCCATTGTATTTTTAAAATACCAGAGTTACAAAAATCTACAAGATGAACTGAAAACTATAACATTGGTGAAAGACAATGAAGAAGACACACACAAATGTACAGAGATCCTGTAGTCATGGACTGATAGAAATAATAGTGTTAAAATGGTCATACTACCCAAAGCAGTATGGAAATTCAATTCAATTGGTATCAAAATTTCAATAACATTTTCACAAAAATATTAGAACAATCCTTAATTTTGTACGGTACCCTAAAAGACACCAAATAGAAAAATCAATCTTTAGAAGAAAGAACAAAGGTGGAAGTGTTACACTCTCTGATTTTAAACTGTATTACAAAGGTATAATAATTAAAGAGTATGTGATTAACATAAATCAAAGGAACAGAATAGAGATACCAGAAATAAGTTCACACATATATAATGAGTTAATTAATGACAAATAATCCAAGGAAATGAAAGGGAAAAAGGAAAGTCTCTTCGATAAATTGTGGTAAGAAAACTGGATAGCATCATGCAAGAAAATGCAACTGAACCATTACCTTAGGCCATATACAAAAATAAACTTAAAATGAATTAAAGATTTGAATATAACAGGAAAATGGACTCATAGATATGGACAACAGTATGGTGATTGTGTGGGGGAGTGGGTATAAAGGGGTTTAATGGTAATGGAAAAAATACAATAGAAATGTTTAAAAAAAAATGTATCCCCTCTCCCTATATGTAGACTTCTATTGAATGCATATAGAGTGTCAGGCATGGAGCTAAATTATATGACCGTAAGTTCACTTATAGATATAAGAAATAAAATGGTACCACACATTTTAAAAATAATTAATGAGGGCATAGGCCAAGTGTCAGCCAAGCCAGTTCAAAACACATGGAGAAATAGACATCTGTTAAATATTTTAAGACACTGCAGTGTGCAGCAGCAAGTTATGTTAAAGTATATATTTGTAAACAAAATTCCTCTGATGTCCCTCAGATGCACACATAAAAATACATTGCTGCTGGATTCCATATGCTGCTCAACACTAATTACATACGTATTTCTATTTACACAAAACTTAGAAACCTCATTAGCATTAGATTAAATTTGTGGAGCCAATTTTAGTCTTTTTTTTTTCCAGCTACGTAAGACACTGGCATTCTTCAAAAACATTAGATTCATTCATAATATAAAAGAACCCTTAAAAGAAAATACCATTACTTTTCCCATCTGAAACTAAAATTGGTCTCAAAAGTCAATCAGTTGTGGAATACACACGATTAATTCTCAACTCTTGTGTGAATATTCAAAGAGGGAGCTAAGTCACAGTGTGAAATAGAACACTTTTGAGCCGTTATTTAATGTGAATGAAATTTAAATTTAGGTTGAATATTATTGTGAGATTATCAGAGAATACTTTCAAATAAATGGCCACATTTCACAGGTAACTCTGTAAAGACTAGGTTTCCTTATAGTTACAATTAATATCATCTATTACTTTTTAAAAACATATCTGTAAATCTTGGCCTTTAAAAAAATACTTTAAAGTCACCATTATATTTATATATTTTATCAATTCTGCATCTTCTATTTTGAATTTAAATACTTTATAGGTATGCTTACTGAGATAATTAAAAAAATCTGAAGTAACAACTGTCAAGCTATTAAAATGTAAACAAAATTTATCTTGTAACACAAATCTCAAATCATTTAAATGCTAATTAAAAATTGTTGACAATTGCACTCAATTTTTGTTCTTATATAAGCAGATACTGTATATAGTGTTTCCTTTTGATATAGTTCATTCTATATATTATCATCGGTATTGCCACAAGGAGATGCATTCACACAGATATATATGTTTAAATATATACACCTTCACAAATGTGCATGTATGTGTGTCTGCCACACATACACCTACACACACATATTCAGTAGCTACAGAAGACTGTAGAGAAGGGGGATAAGTAAGGGAAGGGTTTAGTCAAAGAACGGATATAAATGACTCATAGACATGGACAACGGGGAGGGATATGATTGCGGGAGAGGAGGTGGGTTGGGTGGGGGAGAGACATTGGGAGAAAAAGGGACAACTGTAACTGAAAAACCAAAAATAAAAAAAAAATAAAAAATAAAAAAATAAGAAGACTGGGTTTTCATTTCATTATGCAGGTTTGTATCTCAAATAAGACCAAAACACTCAGAGTTTCAGTTTTTTAAAGTATCTAAGTGGGGGCTGCATATGCCTTACCTCTCTCACACAGATTTTAAGAGCATCGGATGAGGAAATATATTAGAAAGCACTCTAGAAATGAGATTAGAACTCCAAGCCAACTAAATAATCCTACAGGGCTTCTACATCTAACACCTAATAATGAAACAGGAGGAAAAAATTGTGTAGCAGTCAACCACACACAAAAATAATATGGATTGGATTAAGAGTCAAACACCATGAAACTAAAGAGTCTCTCTAATTTGTTATTTGATTATTGTTGTAGCGGAATAGCTAGTCATTTTACCAGGGATATTTCCAATCACTGGGGCACTGTTATAGCTGTTACGGTGGGGTGGGGAAGGAAGTTAGGCATACATACATTTTTACCCTGATTGGAGATAGCATCTGTTCAGGGATATTACAGCTAGGACTGTGTTTCATAGGAAAGATAAGAAAGCAACACTAAAAGAAAAAATAATAAATGTTTAAAATTATATAATTAGAGTATATATCCACCTCAAAATAAAGATAAGGTACAGAAAAAAAAACAGCCTTGGATAACTTAAATTATATCATTATAAGTCTTACCATGGTGTTCGATGGCTGTGTCATGTTACTATTAATTATAAATTCATATCCGATCATTGGGTCTTAAAATAATAACACAAAATCTAGCACAGCATACTTTTTCAAAACCTCTTTTTCCAAATTGTCTATTACATAAAACAGTATAAAGAGTTTCTTTAGTCAGAAACTCTTATAGAATGAAGATCAAAAGAACTAACATCCTAACCAATATTTTAGCATTATTTGGATCTGGAATTCAGATCCAGATCATAATACTGCTACAGAAGTAAACAAGAACCAGTTGAAAAGGGCTTAGAAACCCAAGTAAAGAAATGAAGCTTCATTCTAAATACAATGGAGGCATTGAGCAGTTTTAGCGTGATGAGGATTCCATTTGAGAAAAATCACTGTGTCAAAGCAGGGAAAATAGATCAGAGCATGCAAGGCTGGTAACCAGAAAATGAAAAAAAATGACGTTTTAAGTAATTTAGTAAAGAGATCGTGGCCTAATTTAAAGGAGTAAAAGCACTGATATAAATAAGTGGATAGAAATAAGAGTTATGTAGGTGTTAGGATGATTGACCGATTATGGATTAGAGATTTGGTAAAGAGGTCAAGATGTCTTCAAGGCTTCAAACTTGGGGGCAGCTACTGAATTAGAAATAATAGAAGGAAGGGTAGGTTTGGGGGGTGAGTGAGGAGTTCACCTATGAATACAGAAGATCACTTCAGACTTTACCTAATGCAAGGAAAAAAATTCTTACCCAGTATAGAGCAGAAATAGTGTTTAAGCACTAAACCAGTTGTATAGTGAGGAAGAACTTGAAGTATGTGTCAAGTTAGGATGAGTGTATTGTTAAATATATAGTTCTTTTTCTTTGAAGTGAAGTTTTAATTGCTCCAAACCAGCTCTGTAATTTGACAGTTCTGTAATTCCATCTCCCCTCAAACTCGTAGACTGATGGTTTGCAAATTATCACACAGAAACCACACAACTGCTGGAGGCCTTGGCAAATATTTTATTCATATTTCATGCTTTGATAATTATACATTTGAATGGCTTTAAAATATTTTAATGATATGAATATTTACTCAACGGTGATTGATTCAGGGATGCTACTTTGGTGACAAAATAACTAGTGCATTTATGTTTGTTAACAAATTTTATGCAATTATCAAAGTGAAGCTTCTGCTATCATCTTAATACAATGTATAAATGTCTTATAAATGTTCCAGTGATTAGGTGGCTGCAATCTCTGATCTGTTTTTGAAATCAGACTATCATAGCCTGTCTGTCTGCTGGTATAGAGTTGTGCAAACAAATATCGTCCACTCCGTTCAGATGACAGGCAAAGCTCAGAGACCTCTGCGGGTGATAGCCAGCATGATGGTATTATGGCATAATATTCATGTAAAGTGAAAAGAGGACCTTATGAAAACTTTAAGGAGCAGATTTAATGTTTATGTAAATTTTAAGTATTTTTCTATGATTTTTAAGAAGTCAGATATCACGCATTGTTTCATATCTTTTGCTTCTTTTTTCTGACCAGCATACATTCCCATTCAGTTCCTTTAGATAACAGACCGATCCCCTAGACAGAGGTGAGCATGTAGCCCAGAATTTCCCCTTTTCCTTATCAATACTGGGAGAAATAAAAAGAGTGGGCACTTAGGTTAAGCAGAGCCAATCAGAGTCTTTCCTTGTGATTGACCTGGACAAAGCCTATTTTGTAGGAGAGAATGAAGTGAACCCATATGATGACAGCTGACATGAGAAATGGATAGAGATAGGGACTGGAAAAGAACTGAGTTTCCAATGTAATCTAATTTGAGATTTGGGTCTTCCTTTGAATGTGTAAGTTACTATAACTAACATTCCCACTCAGTGGTGCAATAATTCAACTCTTTTTGTTTAAGTTATTTTAACTTAAAAGTCTATCACTAAAGCTGAAAGAATTCTGATCAGTACATCAAATAGCTGCAATTTATAATCTCTAGAATGAATTGGTACTAATCAACAACAATCAACACATAATTATTGGTATCCAATAAATATATGTTAAAATTCAAAGCACTTCTCAGGTGCCAGTTCATTTAATCATCACAATAACCTTTTGGTGATGATACTTTTATTATCCCCATTAAAATGAGTAAGAAAAGTGATACACAGGAGATTTTATGATTGTTTAAGGGCAACAACTGGTAAAAGGAAAATTTTGAATTTGAACTCAGACCTTCTGACTCCAGTGTCCAGACTTAAATTTGACTCTATATCCCCTCTCTGGACATAAACTAAGATCTGATTTAGCGGCCTACTAGATGAGTGCTTTAATCTCTGAAACTTGTCTTTTTTTCATCTCTAAACAAAGGATATTATTTCCTACTGTAAAGATTGTTATAGGAATAGGAAAAGATAATGCTTATGAAAGCATTTTGGAAACTGCCTAGTGCTAAAGAAATGTCAGTTCATATTACAAAATTATAAACTAGACTAAAGCTTTGTCATTTATGAATCTTATAATTGAGTTAACTACAAAAATCAATCAGTATGGTTAAGTCAATAATATATCAGAAAAGTAGATACAAGGGTCAATTTATATAATAAAAAGCAGCTTTTAATATAAACTAAAATAAATAATTCTGGTCAATAAAATCTGTCTTTCTTCAATAAAAATTACGATGATGATGACTAAGATAAAATTAACTTACATTTCAATATAACTTTAAATTTTCAAAATTATACTTTTATCTTGGTTAGCATATTTTTGTCTTGAAAAATGAATTATATTTATTTTTCCCTATAAATATCAATCTACTTCTACTGGGCAAGTTTTAGTAATAAGTTCCCTGGATGACAGAACTTTACACAGCTCACTGTGAAGCTCTCAAAAATAATAAATATGGAATATTTATTCAAATATACTTTTTAATTACTTTCTTTCACCTCATTTGAAAACATTAAAATCTCAGGATTTGTTTATAATATTGCCTGTAAGTAAAATTAAAAGAGAATATTCACTACAAAGACCAAATTACACATCTGTACCCAATTCCTTATTAGTAATATAAAAGTTCTATATAGTATGGCATTCATGTATTTAATTTTTTCTTGACAAGTTTGCACTTTCAGCTGGTCTTTATGCATTTATATGTTCAATATTCATGTGTATTTTTATATATGTTGGCAAATACTTGACAACAGAACTTCACTAAATATTATGATTTAGTTGCCAACTCTAAATCTTATATTTATAATTAATATTTGAAAATATCAAAATATCACTCAGTTCTGTACAAACTATTATGATTTAGAGAATATTTGGGATTGAAGGAAATTTTTTTGCCTCCATCATACACTGAATAATTTACTTTAGCAATGTAATGTTTTATTGGAATTCATAAAAACATTCAAATTACATCACCTCCACTAATAACATTCAATTTATCTGACACTAAGAAAAAGTCAAGAGAAGGGAATCGGAAAACCGGAGAATGTGAACAAAGAATATAGTAGGTTATATCCCCAAAATTACAGAACAATAGCAACAATGCTATAAAATTAAATGTATGTTATAAATTTACATGGTGATAAATTTGACCTCCATATAAACATTTAGCAATTCTAAAATAGTTTACCTAGGCCAATGTCTTGTTGCTAATAGTATTTCCCAGAAATAACTCCCTTTAACATTTATATCAGTCACAGGAGTGTTTTATGAGAACACATAATCAGGCAAAATAAAATATTACATAAAATTGAAAAAAGTTATGAATTGTTTTATATTAGTGTGTTACTGAGCTGTAAGCAGAGCAATTCTTTTATCATGGCTTAAAATCAAACAGATATAAATATAGCTGCTGATTTATATTTCCTTATTTGACTTTTATACATATGCAATTTTATTTTTAAGCTCATTTGTATTCATGTGAATTGGATTGCAATTTAAAGTCTGGAAGGTTTGATTTCATTAAACATTTTTGCCTCAATCAAAAAGTCTGTATACAAATGAATATTTCAAAACCTGTAGCCATTTCTTTTAAGATTTTCAATGTTGCATCATTCAGTATAAGAGCAAGGAGAATGTTCAACCAGGGGCTAACATAAAACTTCAGAACAAGTTTATAGAACAACTTGGACTTGGTAGGAACCAAAGTCCAAAATAAACCAACTTCTATTTTGTTTTTGTTTTTTTTACCACTGTCTTACATTCATGCTACTCTGAATCTATCTACATGCTTTCTCCTTATAAAGTTATTGGAAAGATCATTATTTTTTTGGAGCGAAACCCCTTCATTAAAATATACAATCCAGTTTAATGCTTTTATTTCTTCTAGCTGGGCTAGATTCAGGCTCAAAAGTTGCAATGATCCAGTGAGGAAAAGTGTACATAGTCACTTCTTTCCACAATTCACACCTTATGTTCCTTTCCCCTATTCACTATGTTGGCTCATGATTAAAGAAAAGAAATAACTAACTTAAGGTGCAGCAGGGATCTCTTTAATTAGCACAGTTGTAACTTGTGCTGGTGACATTTCTCATGGGATGCTCTTGTGAGTTTTTGCAGTCAATGGCTACTTCTTTCAATATGACACAGTAAGGTTATTTTCTCTAGTGTCCAATCTGAGGGTTTAGAACATTTATTTACAATGTGTGGGCATATATATCATGGTTCTCAGATGTAAGACCTCTTCCAAAATTCT
Source organism: Furipterus horrens (assembly GCF_987537825.1). Taxonomy (NCBI): domain Eukaryota; kingdom Metazoa; phylum Chordata; class Mammalia; order Chiroptera; family Furipteridae; genus Furipterus; species Furipterus horrens. The sequence goes on from NW_028327171.1 coordinate 19,648,515, forward strand.
AGCTCACCAGGAAAATACCATTTAACATCTTTAAAATCTTGAGGAAGTTGCATTTGGAGAGACCCAATAAAACATTGCTTTTTAAGAAAACATTTATAGATTTCATACAAGCAAAAAGAAAATTCCAGTCAAGATGGCACAGCATTCATGATGTGGTATCATGCTATCACTTCAAACACATGGCAAGGTAGGTGAAATACTGAAAGTAGAAATTCAGAAGACAAAGCCAGGCTCAAAAACAGGATAAAATCTCAGTAAATGAAAACCAAAAAGAAACGCAAATCAGTAAATAGGGGCTGCAAGGTTAGGTCCACAATCTGAAAGTGAACAGGGATGGCCAGAACTGTAGCCCCTGACTGTACAAGGGGAACAAAAAATCTTCTACATACGTTGGAGGACCAGAGGGCAGCCACGCTCTTTGCTTGAAGCCAGAGATTAAGGCAAAGCCCTCTTTCTGCGGGAGAGGTCAAACAAGAGCGAATAACAAACAACGACAAAACGAGACCATCACAGTTGAAGCTGTTTGGGAGATTAACTTGACAGAAGGACAAGGGCTTAAGTTAATGGAAGTTAGTGGACATACAGAGAGACTTTAAATCAGAAATTAAGCCAAGCTACCAATGGTTCAAGGATAGTGGGTTTCCAACCTAAATGCAGGGAGATACTGGATGAGGAAGCTGAAAAAACGAGGCCAGGAAATTGTTGAGAACAGAGAGAATGGGAGACTGACCAAAAGGGATCAAAATCCCACCGCTTGGACTCTCCCTCATAATGAACCTGCAGACATAAATCCCTAAAGAAATAGACAAGTATAAGACAGAACAGACAAGCAACAATCTCAACAATGGATGAAGAGGTGTCTTCTTTTAAAAGGAAAATCTACTATGTTCCTTTTAAACACACCTCCTATGATCCCAAATTAAAGTTTACGTTTCAACCTCAAACACCTGAAATTGAGTTTGTCTGATATTAAAGCCACAATGAGAGAACGCTAGTGGAGGTGACATAATATGTAAGGGACATGGGAGAGGGCAGGTTGTTGAGTTCATCATGTGATCACTGAAGGAAGATGTAGGACAAAAAAATAAGTTTCCAATTGTGCAGCATAAGCTACTCCTTGTCCTTTTGAACATGCATAACTGAGCAAATAAACTCAAAGCACCCAGATGTGTCAGAACTTGAATGATTCAAGAGTCCAGGATCATATAATATAAGGGAGGGATTTATTTTAACCTCAGGCTCCTGAATCCAAATACCATAGGCCTCTACATACCAACTTGAACCCATGGGACAAATACAAAGTGACTGGCAATGACACCTGTAGGAAATGTATGCCAATAATGAAGAATCATTGTAAGCATAAGTTTACAGAGAAATAACTGAAAAGTTAGCAACAGGAGTTAGTACAGAAAAGTTAATAACTTCTTAAAATAAACATGGTTTCAACAGCTTTCTAGCTTCCTTTTGTGCTCCAGAGTTAGATGTTTCCCTCCAAAATGGTAGCTTACTCTCCTATTACAGAACATTCATACTGCTACTGTTGAACTATCCTATTTGCTTTTCTGCCACTCCTTAGCTAAAGCCTACAAAAAAATATTAACTGGCTTATTCTTATCCTTTAGTTGATAGAATTAATTTTATTTAAGTATTTCTTATAATGTTCTGTAACACATTTTAAAAAGTAAGACTAACACAAGCAGAATATCATTTTACCATCATTGTTAATTTCTAGGAGGGAAAATTTAGTTCCATTTATTATAAACTGCTCCCCAGGCAGAATTTTCAGAATATGCCATATGTATATTTAATCCTCACCTGAGGATATGTTTACTGATTTTTAGAGAGAAGTCAGGGGAGAAAGAGTGAGAGAGAAATATCAATCGGTCGTCTCTCGTACATGACCTAACAGGGAATTGAACCCGCAATAGCAGCATAGGTATGTGCCCTGACCAGGGATTGAACCCACAACTTTTTGGTGTGTAAGATGCTCCAACCAACTAAGCTGCCCAACCAGGGCAAAATTTTCCATGTTTTTAATGTCAACATAAATACTAAAAGGAAACTTCAGCTTTCTAGCTCTTTCCACATGATACTGGAAGTCAAAATTTCTGAGAAAGGTAGACAATAGCCAGGTGACTTTAATAAGCAGAAACAGTAAATAATAAGAAATTTACGGTAGATCATATTTGGGAATACTTGACTAAGAAAAGTCAAATACCATATAGCACACACACATAGAAGCCCTTCACTCTTCTCTGCAATGCTGCATTTTAGAAATTAAATCCATGTCTAAGTAAGTTTTCTTACTATATATTTTTCACTTTACTAAAAATGTATGCAAAAAAAACCATTTGAACTTCATATGAGATAGAAAACACACTAGCAAAAATATGGAGGTCATCAAGTAACATGTCAAGAAATAATATTTTGATAGTATTTTTCATATTTGAAAAAACAAAGCACTAGCTATCTGCAGATGGCATATTTTCAATACAATCCTAACTGCAAGTACCACAGTAGTTACAATGAGGCACCTCTTGCAATCTTAAAATCATTTAAAAAATATCACTTTGATAAGCTGAATGTATTCTCCCTCAATGCATATCAGTATTTATTTAATAAATAAGTTATCATATAGAAATTCTAGTTAATAGCTACATGAGACATGTTTCTTTAATTTTCAAATGGAATAAAAAACAGTAATTATAAAATCCAAATGAGGAATTTTTTAGTTAATAATTCATAAAGAAAAAAGTTTGTATTCTTTTAGTTATTTTATTTCTGAGATAGCATTTAGCTTTTAAATATGATTTCTATATTACACTGATAAATTGATTAAATTACTGATAGGTAATTATCTTGTGCCTAACCTATGAGACAAAAAGGTGTTTGTTAATAGTTAAAATTTTATGTCTGAAACAAATGAGACAAAGATAATTTTTGGTCATAGATGACAAGAATTATTAGTGAAACAGGATGTGAGAAAATTGCTGTTGCTGATTATTATTTATTATTGCATTATATTTGGATATTTGAAAATATCCAAAAGGTAAAAACTAGTCTTATGACTGTTATATTGTTTTTAAAAAATCACAGAGATCTTAAGACATGCATCACCTAAAGCAACTCTGTCTAGTAGATCTCTCTGGAATGATGAAAATATTCTACAACTAACACTGTGACTTATGACCCAGCAATTCCACTTCTGGGAATATATATGAAGAGGCCTGATATACTAATTCAGAAGAATATATGCACCCTTAGGTTCCTTGCAACATTATTTACAATAGCTTAGATTTGGAAGCAGCCCAAGTGTCCATCAGTAGATGAGCAGATAAAACAGCTGTGGTACATTTACATGATGAATATTACTCAGTTGTAAAAAAAAGAAGAAAATCTTACCCTTTGCGACAGCATTAATCAACCTGGAGAGCATTATGCTAAGCGAAATAAGCCAGTCAGAAAAAGACAAATATCATATGATTCCAGTCATATGTGGAATTTAATAACCAAAGTGAATTAACAAGAAAAATAGAGACACACTCATAGATAGATATCAGGCTGACAGATGTCGGGGGTTGGGGGCAGGGATTGAACAAAAAAGAAAATACAAAGAGAAAAAAACAAATAGACATGGATAACAGGGTAGTGATTGCAGGGAGGAGCGGGGAGATAGAGGAGCATGTACGGGGAATAAATGGTGGTAAAAGACTTCACATGGGGTGGTGAACACACAATACAGTGTATAGATGACATCTTGTAGAATTGTGCACCTAAAACCTGTATAGTTTTATTAACCAGTGTCACCCCAATAAATTCAATAAAAACAAGCAAACAAACAAACAAAAAAAAACCCGCCATCTAATACAATAATCAACAGCCCCATGGGGCAATTGAACATTTGAAAGGTGGAGTACATCTGAGAAACTTAATTCCATTTTTTATTTAATTTTAATCAATTTAAATTGAAATAGTCATATGAGGTTAGTGTTGTAAAAGTGTGGGTCAAAAAGCTTTCTGTTCGGGACTTCCGGCCAAGATGGAGGCTTAGACGGACACGCTAAGTCTCCCTCTACAACTAGAGAGGAATACAACTACTTCAAAACAAAGGATAACTAGAAATTCCAGAAAATAAAACTACACGGAAGCCCAACATATGAAGTTATAAACCAGCGGTGCCATTCGGGCAGGTGAGAGTTAAAGAGGGCAAAGCTGTTTGCGAAGCGGCGGGGCGGCGAAAAATCCCGGCAGCAGTCAAGCCCCTGGCGGTGCGCGACCCTGGCGAGGAATCCCGGCTGCCGGCAAGCCCCTGGCGGTGCGTGACCCCAGCGCTGGGGAGAGCGGCCACCGCATCGCCTTGAACAGTGAGGCCCAGGGGGGCGGGAGGACGGATCCCGGTCTCCTAGCTGAATAACTGTGTGAATCCATTTTGGACCCCCGTCCCCAAAGAAAGAAAGCACCACAGGGCTGCGAAATAGGTCGCAGACAGGCGCCGGGCGCTGACTTGTGACGCCAAACGGCGCCGGTCGCTGGGTCATTACGAGTACACAGGCACTGCCCCCGACAGCCGGCCCAAGAAAACAAAACGCATCTGTCAAAATGTGGCAGACAACTATAGAAATCCCGGTGACACAGCTCACCAGGCAGCAGATAGAGAACCTGACAGATGAACAGATAAGAAACCTGTCAGAGGCTCAGTTCTGGGCCATTGTTATCAGGTGGCTTACAGAATTCACAAAAGAGCTGGAAAAAGATAAGAAAGAAGCGAAAAACTTTCATAACGAAAGGAACAAAACCGCATACGAGACAGATGGTGAGGAAAAAAAATCCAGAGTTCATTTCAACAAACTGGAATATGGAGAAGGAACAAGCAGTCAACCAATGCAGCGAGAGGAAATGGGAAGCAACAATGAGAGGATCAGAAACCTCTGGGACAGCTATAAAAGGCCCAACATAAGAATCATTGGTTTGCCAGAGAATGAGGAAGATGAACTAGAACTTGAAAAATTGAGTGAAAATATAATAAAGGAGAACTTCCCAGACTTGGGGAAGGGAATAGACTTGCAGGTCCAGGAAGCAAGGGGAGTTCCCAAGAGACTGGACCCAGGGAGAACCACTCCAAGACACATTATAATCAAAATGTCAAAAATTAAAGATAAAGAGAGAATCTTAAAAGCAGCAAGAGAGAAGAAAAGAATTATGTACAAAGGGGTCCCAATTAGACTATCAGCAGACTTCTCAAGGGAAACCCTACAGGCAAGAAGGGACTGGCAAGAAATATTCAAAGTAATGAAAATCCAAAACCTACAACCACGAATACTCTATCCAGTGAAATTGTCATTCAGAATAGAAGGACAGAGAAAGTGTTTCCAGGACAAAATAAAACTGAAAGAGTTCATTAGATCCAAACCACTGTTATATGAGATGTTAAAGGGACTGGTTTAAAAAACAGAAGCTAAGGAGATGAAACAAAGGCAAACTAAACAGGCAACGAGAGTGGAAAAGGAACCGTGGGTACGGGAAGCATATTGGGGGGAGGTCAACAGGGAGGGGGAATGGGGAAAGGGAGGGAGATGATATAGGAATTGGGGATCAAGGTAGGAGGGAATGGAATAGACGGAGAGAGGTTGGGAGGAACTGTATGCACAACTAATGGACATAATCTAAAAGGGGGGGACAACTGGAGGGAGGGGGGCCACCGGGTGGAGGGGAGCAGAGGGAAGGGAAATTGGCACAAATGTAATATTTTAATCAATAAAACACATTAAATCTGAAAAAAAAAAAAAAAAAGCTTTCTGTTCATGTTCCTTTGTTTCAAGATCCCATTCCCCAGAGGAAACGAGGCAGCTCTAGGACAGCACTAAGCTCCTGATGAAACCAGCTCTCACGCTATAATTCCAGATGACCCTAACATGGTTCAAGCTAATCATGGAAAAATACCTTACAGACCAGTGACTGAGCAAAAGAAAGAGGAACTTGGTATATTTGAGTGCTCTGAAAATAGTACTCTTCCTGTTTTACATCTTTCTAAGTAACCCCCCCATCACCTCCCAAAACTATGCCAGACTCTTCAAAATGCCTGAGACCTACCTGTACCTCATGAGCACGTTCAGGGTTAACAGAATGGCCATGTCTCTCCTCTCCGCCCACAGAGTTGGGAGGTTCCATCAAGCCTTACTGAAATTTTTGGACTTGTTCTTCCACCATAGTAGGCTGTCTGTCATTCTCTCCAGTTGGACTCCGTCAACTTCACCTCTGAACCCTTCAGTAGCTTCTCCTCTCCACGGTTAATAAAGCGATGACTTCTGACTTTGGTTTTAATTTTTTTTTTTTTTTTGCTTTTTAAAATATCTCCCTGTCAATTGTATTTACTCACAGCATTCACTGTTAACTCCGCATAGATATATGTTATCTCCCCAATCTCAATTTCCACTCGCAATGCTGAGTTCTAGTACAGGATTTCCAGATAACAGTCATACATTTCACCCTAAAAAAATTCAAGACATTTTAAATTAAACCTGTCTTCCTTCCACAAACAACAGCAAAAGAAACCCTTTTCTAACCTCTGCCCTATTTCACTAATGAGTTTAGTCAGCCATGATCTAAATTAAATTTTTATCTTTGACCGTTCTTTTAATGCTTGAAGTTTGAAACATCAAAGAGGTAAAATTAAGAACTCAGATTCAGGAATGAGCAGAGCTAGACTTGATCCCTGGCTCCACTATTTACTCCCCGCATAACTTGGATATATTACCTAAATTGTCCAAACCTTAGTTTCTTCATCATGAAAAATGAAACTAATAGTAATAACTACATTATCATTAGTTAGTTGTAAGTACTTTATGTCTATGAACACATTTAGCCTTTACAACAACTCTATGAGACAGATACAATCATTATTTCTTTTCTATAGATGAGAAACTGAAATACAGAGTTAAATAAATTGCCAAAAGCCACAACAGTAAGTGACTGGGATTCAATCCCAGGCATTTTGGCTTCGAGACAGTAACCACCATACCACTTATTTCATAGTATTGTAAGAATAAAATTAGGTAAAATACTTATCAATATCAGCTGTTATTATCCTCAAAAATTTCTAGATCACCAAAGTTAGAAGTAACTTTTTGACTATATAAATTCCTATATCACTTCTTCTTGGACCACATGACTTATATACTGCCTTATACTACATCAATTGATGCTCATATCTTATTACACTGCATAGATTATAAACTGTTTGAAGTTAGGGATAGCATGTAAAACTAGCCCATGTTCAATAAATATTAGTAGAATTAATGTATGTCAAGGACTTTTAAAATTTATTATGATGACCCATATCAATTTCACAGTCTCTTGGATTCTGGTCCTTAGTTTATAGACACATTGCTCATTCTGACCATTCATGCTTCTCCAATTTTTGATACCTTTGTCATACTCATTATCCCTACATTATATTATTTCCTAACTCCTGTTTACTTGCTTCTGAAACTGGTCTATTCCTGTATTCTACATTCTGTACCTCAGCTTATTCTCAGCTCCCCAGCATGCCCAAGAACGTGCTCAAGACATCATGGTTTAAACACAGATGCCATGCTCACTTAGACTGAACTCTAGGTGCTCCTGTGGAGTTACCAGGAAAACAACAGTAAGCTGGAATGTTGTATCCTGTAATTTCCAAACAGATATTTTGTGAAAATCAACAGGAAGGAGCTAAACTCTTCTGTGTTAAGTACATTGCTTTTTATTAAAAAATAGCACTCAAAATTCTCAAAAAATATTATAATATGAAAAGTGGTAACATGTTAAAATATATGTTCAAAATTACAGAAGAATGCAAACAATATGGGCCAATTGATGTATGTAAATATATATATACAAGATGTATGAAAGGTTATATACCAAAATGTGCTTAGTTCATATTCAAAGCTACCCTGGCTGGTTTGGCTCAGTGGATTGAGCATCGGCCTGCGAGCTAAGTGTCGCTGGTTCGATCTTCCAGTCAGGGTACATCAGAGAAGGAAAACTCTGATTCCAAAACACCTCCGCTGCCTTGCGGCATACCTCTTCAGGGGAAAGGCTAAGGGAGTAAACCCCGACAGAAAATCCGGAGCCGGAGTCCCTAAGGCGGTTTGACGTTGGAGTCAACACCGGCAACTCCTGCGGCGCACCTGAAGCCAAGCTGTATTGACTCCGTCTTTCCCTTGGACCCTTCAGTTGCGAAGAGAGGGGGGGTCTGCTGCATGGGCAACAGCAGACCGTCCATATCACCCTGCCCAGGCTCTGTAGCTTCAGCTTCACTGGAGAGGACACTCCAGCGTCATCGCAAGATGTCGATTCAACACGGGAGGAGACAGATACCGTGTCACTCCCGAGTCGGACTGCACAGCCATTCTCGGCGGTGCAGATAGACTCTTAAGAAGCTACACCATCGTCTCTCGAGACGGACGGCTGCCGACGACGAATATTCAAAGCAGGGATTATGAATAATTTCTCTATTATTTATCTGCATTTTCAATGTTTATTTACAATAAACATTCACCATTCAACAAATACTTAAAAATCTATTCAGCAACACTTTCATTAACTCTTTGTATTGTTCCAGTGCCATTGAATTAGTAAATAAGCAATATTTTACATCAGTAATCTTAAGAACTAAATTTTGCTTGTATATTTTACTACTTAAAATCTTACTTAAAGTCCATTTTTAAGCTAATCTTTTTTCTTCTTCTTTCTAGCATCAGCTACACAGATCATTGATGATATATATGGCTATTTTAAATGTATTCTAAAATTCAAGGGCAATTTTTGTTCAATGTTTAGTTAACTATACATCTCAGGCAGCCAGTTTTTCTGGTCCCTGGAGTTGTTAGCTTAAAAAAGTTTTGCTATACACATTCATTCTTTTTACATCCTCTATCTAGAAAGTAAGAGTACTCTAAAAGCAAGTTAAGTCATTTAGATTTTTTTATAAGTCTTTTTAAAGAACAAAGTTGCCATTCCTTAGGAGGAATAATAAACTTTAAGGTGGCATGTAGCAATTAACAAAACAAATTACATTCCCTCTATACATCAATAGGGAAAAAATTCTAACCTATAATGAAGTATGAAAACAAAATAAACTTCTACACAATAAATGTGGTCATTGCTCACTAGCATATCATGCTAACACAGCAATCCAGTTATACAATGTTCCCACATAAAACCAAAGCAGTCTGTTTTTGAAAGTGAAGTAATGTTGATGATTGGCATCCCAGACCAGAGTACTGACCAAAGAAGAATAATTTTAGAAGGAGCGGTGAGCCTAAAAATCTGCCTGAGCCTCCACAAAGTAAAACCTTGGTGAATAGAAAAAAGAAGGATGTTATCTACTAAAGTTTAAACAATCTGGAATAGGAAGGCATGCAATGAATGTACTGTGTAAACAAATTTATATGAGGAAAAAAATACATGCATTGCACATGCATTGAAAATAGTTTAAAGGAGATGCTCAAAGTTGTGTTAACATGGCTACCTCTCTCCCACAGCACTGTAAGGGGTTTGCAATTCAGCTCTTGCTTTCAGCTTCTGTACTGATACTGCATAAGATTGAGGAATGTGACTCTTTCTATCTACATTTCTGCAGAAACTTAGATATACTCCTTGAAATTGTCAAAACTAAGGCTACTAAAAAAAAAGTCTGACTTGCTATTGATTTGAACACCTATATCCAGGAATATTTGCCTAAAGAAACTGTAAGTTGTGACTTAATATATTCTTTGTCACCATTTTGTTCTCGAATACACTCATGGAGTAAGAATCCAGGGTAATGAAAACACAAGGTTTTCAATATTTTGTTCTCACCAGCGGTAGAATATGCAGCCAGACATAAAGAAAAAGACTGGACTTGGCGGTAGAAGACCTGATGCTCAATTGTCACTCTGTCACTTACTAACTCTGTGATTAGCCAGTCACAATCTCTACATTAGTTTGGGAATTTCTTAAATAACATTTGCCATAGGAGGTTCAGAGGGATTGATGAGAAGATAAAATGAAGTCACATAGGAAAGTGCTTCGTCAGCTAAAAATGTCTATATGGAATATTTTGTGATATTATCAATTCTGTTTCTCTGACAGTGCTAGGAGGGGTTAGAGAGAGGAGTGATCCTCTAGCATTTACACTTGTGTTTAATGTGTATTAACATATTTGTATTTTGGCCCTGCAACTCATTTTTATGACACTGAACTCTATCTTTTTATAGTACAGTGTTTAATTTATATTTATATTCAAACATCAATTGCAGTAGCAGAAAACACAACAATAAGCACCCATCACTGAGAACTTACTACATGTCTGAGAATGACCAGTTTTATGGAGGAACCTAAGACACTGAGCACTGATTAACAGTGCCTGAAGGGGTGCATGAAGATGTTTTCTTGCTTTACTTTCCACATTTTTTTGTGATTATACTCTCTCTGATTATCATGTCAGATAGAGGGGTTTCGAACTTCGTAGATATGCTAATAGCACCTTTACTAAATCACTTTCTTTTTTAAAACCTTTCTGAAAATTTGGCAAACGTACATCCCACTAAAATTAACTTTATTTTGTATGATGTCTGGGAGCTTGTTTATTGTTTTTTAGAAATGTTTAATATACATAACTTCATAGAATTTGTCATTTTAACTAAGTGGTCAGTTCAGTGACTTCAAGGACATTCACACTGTTGTGCAATCATCACCACTATGACCAGCACTTTTTCATCATTGCAAACTGAAACTCTGTACCCAGCAAACAGTAAGCCCCCAATTCCCCTTCCTCAGGCCACTGGTAATCACTGTTGTACTTTCTGTCTTACTGTATTTGACTATTCTAGTTACCTCCTACAGTGGGAATCATACACTGTCTGTCCTGTTTGTCGGCTTAGTTCACCTCGCTTAATGTCTTTAAGGATCATTCGTGCTTGGTTATGTATCAGAACTTCATTTCTTTCTGAGACTGAGTAATATTCCAGTGTATGTATATACCACATGCTGTTTTTCCAGTCATTCTTTCATGAACATTTGGGTTGCTTCCACATTTTGACTACTATGAAAAATGAAGCTATGACTTAAATACAGGTAAACAAATACCTGCTTGAATTCCTGCTCTCAATTCTTTCGTGTATGTACCCAGAATGTTAACATTTTTTGCTACAACAAAACATTGGTATTGCATCTTGGGGAAATAGAATTCAATAATTCCTTGACCTCCTTATATAACATCTTGAATGTCATCATTCAATAAAGATAACTAATAATTTAACTGCATTATGCTGCCTGCACTGGCTCACATTCTTTGACCATTATTCCTAAAACTCAGAATATTATTCTTTAAACAATATAGTAAAAAAATTACTTTTGTTATAAAACTGGTTGATAACTCATCTCTTATATACATTAAAAGGTTGAGAAGATTCCAAATTCTCAAATTTTAAAAAAAGGAGGAATTTTCATAAAGAAAATTAAAATGTTCTCTCTCACTTGATAGTATGTAAAAAATTCATTAAAATCATTTTAAGTCAGTAACATCTTACTTTGATTCTAACCCATATTTTAAAATTTTAGATTTTTGTAATTCTTGACATTATTTTCTTCAGTTTGACAACAATACTTTATAAAAGTAAAGATAAGTACACTTCAGGCAAAGCATAAATCTCAAGGGTCAAAATTAGGAAATATCTATTTACAAAAGCAAAGGCACTAACTTCACTCAAAAGAAAGCAGACTGTTTTTCTTCCAAATGGATGAGCCTTCATATCCTTTCAGCCAGCCACAATGCTACAACCTTCCTTTTTTTCAAAGAAAAACTTTATAAATATGAATAATTGATCACATATTTTTATAATTCAGGATATAACTAAAGAATATAATATAGCTTATTTAATCATGTTAAATACTTATATCATAAGAAAGATATTACAGAGAATTCAAATACATGAAACATGATTTTCTCTAATTAATTAGAAAACTATACACATTTTCCTGGCCTATTTTCCCCACAATAGGCTTACATTTATAAATTTATCTAGAATCTTTGATCTCTTACGTTCTCACACTTTGTATTATATATGCTGCTAAAAGATATGGTTTTGATGCTGTATTAAAATACATTACCCAGCTTCACAAATTGTTGTACATCCAGACAATGGAATATTATTCAATGCTAAAAACAAAATGAGCTTTCAAGCCATAAAAAAACATGGGAGAAACTTAAATGTATATTACTATGTGAAAAAAGCCAATCAGAAAAGACTATGTACTGTATGATCTCAACTATATGACATTTTGGAAAAGGCAAAGCTATGAAGACAGTAAAAGAATCAGTGGTTGCCAGGGGTTAAGGGAGAGGGAGGAGTGCATAGCACAGAACATTTTTAGTGCAGCGATACTATTCTGTATGATACTATAATAGTGGATACATTATATATTTGTTTAAACCATAGAATGTACAACACCAAGAATGAACCCTAAAGTCAACTATGGGCTTTGGGTGATAATGATGTGTCAGTGTAGGCTCATCTGTTGCAAAATATGTTCTGTGCTAGTGGGGATGTTGATAGTTGGGGAGGCTATGCTTGTGTCGGGGCAGGGAGTATATGGGAAATCTCTGTCCTACCTCAGTTTTTCTGTGAAACTAAAAAACTGCTCTAAAAATGAATGCATTTACCCTTCCATTCTAGGGTTGGTTCCTGGTAATATAAAAAGGTAAAACCAAATAAACCCAATATTTCTTTACTTAGTCTAATTCTTTTCGCTTTCCACACCTAGCTAGGTTTCTTTACAGAATAATTCACAAATTTCTTATTCCATCAATCAAAACCTCAAGATAATGCCTTTCACACATTACATCAGGCTTCTTCTAGGAAACTTCAAAATTCTTTTTATGTTGAATGAAGCTTTCTAGGGTGTGAGTATATTCACAGGTATCTGTACATTTACTCTGTGACACCTGTTGGTGATACTAACATTTATGGGCCACTATTTGCTAGATGTTATGCTACATAATTTACACACTTAGTTTTAACTATATGACACTGTGAATGCTTGTGTTCCATCTATAAAAAGGGCAGTTTCATATAGTTCACTGAGATTTTTTGAAAACCTCATTTATTCCTCATAAGAACCATGACATACTGATATGATTTCTATTTTCATTTACAGATGATAAAACTGAGTCACCGACATGTTAAATATCTTGTCCAAGGTTACATGCATAATAAGCAACACAGCTAAGTAAGGTATTTGGCAATTTGACTCTATAGACCATTGAATAAAATTCTCTATACATTAGAAGATAACACACAGTGACATGTGCTCTATGGGGTTTGACTTCATTTTTTAACCCCTTCCCTTTAATAACCTACTCAAAGGCTCTCATTGGCTCAAAGTTGACCTGAACTTAAAGAGCAACGTGGATATCACCTGAAGGCTGTTAGAAATGCAAAATCTCTGGTATTGATATACTGAGACTGAATCTGCATTATAATCAGATTGTCAGGTGATTCCTAAATACCTTCAAGTTTGAAAACTGTGCTCTCTTGATTCTTTATACTTAAAAAACATATGCAAAACAGTTCATTTACATGGCAATAGGTAAAAAAAGTGTAAAAATGCCCTGGTTCAGGTAACCTCACTGTGTTCAGTGAAATAATATTTTATAGTAATTTTGGTTCTACACAAAATCAATCTTACAGAGGTATGCATCCCCACTTACCCTTTCCCCCCACCCAACCTCTTTAACTTATTAAGTGAATAGTTATCTATTAGGTTTCAATATCCATAGTATTGTGTATTTCGGTTTGCTATTTTACTTAAGGCACACAAATAGTGGTTTTTCCTGTCCTCCTTGAACTTAGAGCTTTAGATACTGTATCTGACATAGTGACATGGGTTATGTCTTCCCACTAGATGGCAGTAATGGCAATTTAATAATACATTTATAAAGCAACTGCCAGCTTGCCCAATGCACAGCAAACAATGACTCTTTGTGCATGAGGATTTGTGAATTGCTGGTTTTAATATAGGGAGCAATGATTTAGTGACAAACTAGAGAAAACGTTTCTCTATTAATGTCTATGTTTAAACTTCATTTTCCTTGCTTTCCAAGATTGAAGGCAGTCTTTTTTGCATATCTCTTACCCGTAGCTATAAGAATTAGCAATGATGAATACTTTTTACTGATGTGTGTTTGAAAATAAACAGGTGGTTGCTAATGTAAGATACTTTGTTAGCGTAACTATCAATAAATAATTTAATTAGTTCCTTTTTAAGGATTAAAAATGTTTTTTCTTGATCAAATACAAGATGTGTATAATGTCTACATGCAGAAATTCAAGATTTTCATGAGAAATCACGTCTTGGGTTGATAGCTTCATATTTAATTAAGTTCTTTCCTAATAAATACTTAAAGAGCCTTACATGCAAATACCAGACTATAGAAGTTAAGCAAAAGCAGAGAGGAAAAAATGGGATTATGGTAAAGTGGTAATAGGATTTTGTAAATACAGTTATATTCAAATTCTGTTTAGTGTTTAAATGTGACTTCTTATATTCAGAATGTTTTCACATAAATAGTTAAGAACCATCTTAAGGAGAGGAAGAACTTTATTAACCAAACTATAAGTTCTTTTGGGAATATACGTAATCTCATTGTAGTCTTGATGTTTGAAAGAGTATAAAAAATACATTTTACTCTTGAATAGACATGTCCTATAATATCTATGTTAAAGCTGTGAAATTCCTAGCACAATGCTTCCCAAACTGATTGTGCTGAAAAGCCAGACTTTTGTTTTTCCCAAATAGTCATGACAATTAAAATGAGTAACTAGAAAAGAATTAAAAGACCATTTTATTCACCCGTGTCCAATTTTTATAAAACTTTCTAACTGCTTGCTCTCAGTTTTTATATATTTTTTTGTTTTCTGATTGGTATCAGAAGAGCCTGGTCAGTTGATCACCCTTTGGAGAGCCCGGCTCTAGCTTGCTTCCTGGCAAAGAGAAGCTGCATCTACTGGGAAAAGGAAATAAATAAATCAAAATAAAGTCATCATCAGAAATTTCCATGAACTTTATGAAAAGATTAGAACTTAAGTGTTCATGCACACACAAACACACACACAAAGTTAAATGTGAGGTGACGGGCATGTTAATTAACTAGATGGGGGAGCCTTTCACACTGCATATACATAGCAAATCACCATGATGTACACTTGAAATATCTTACAATTTTATATATCAGTTATGCCTCAATAGAGCTGAAATTTAAAAAATTCTATGAACTAACATGCAGTGTTCATTTTACATTTATTCAAAAAACCTTATAATCAAAATATTCTTGTTAAAATGGGATGTCTGAAATGTTTAAGTGTTTTAGTTTACATTCTGCCATTTGAAGTTGTCTTCTCTCATTCCTTGGGATTCCCCTAAAACCACTGCACAATAATAAAATCAATTGCTGGAGCTTTCCAAATGTGGAAATGTACAACTTCTAAAAATAAAAATTTATAAGCCCAGCCAAAATATAGTTTACATAAATTGAATTTGAAGTCAGAATGTGCTCTTGCAAGTATCATTATAGTTTTTGTTTATAAAGTACCATAAATATTTTAGAGACAAAAGATTGTCATATGGGTGAACAAACCAATTACTTTAATATCTCTAATTTTATAAAGAAAAGTTTTTTGAATCTCAGGGAATTATTAGTGAAATGCTACATTTTAAATATAGTTTTATCATATTAATAATAAAATATACCATAAAATTAGTGTACTGTCTAAATTTTTAATGTTTAAAATGCTATTCCAAGTTTTTTTTCAGAGATGGTTTAAAATGCAATTTTATCTACTGTACTTAACAATTAATTTCCTCATCAATTTGATTAGCTGTCACAGATTTCAAAATTATTTATTCACATAAGTAACTAAAAGAATTTGAAATGAGGTGAAGATTTTGGAAAGCATATGCTTACTGATGAGGTTTTACAAGTTATATTCCAACACTGTGAGAATCTACAAATACTACCAAAATGATTGATGGGCCAGTCTAGTTTTTCAAACAAGAGAATATTCATGGAGGCTGTAGAAAGAATGTTTTCCTTCATTGACCTAGTTCATTCATAGTTGGCAAAACATTTGGAAACCAAAACATTAAGGAAGGCTGGTCCCCTTTCCAGACCATGAATATGCAGAAAGAGAACAGAGGAATCTAATCTTAAAACCCAACTTTCCAGATTTTCATTTTAACCCAATGTAGTTTTCTTCTTCTTCTTCTTCTTCTTCTTTTTTTTTTTAACAAACCCTACACTATATATAAAAGTTCAATTATATATGTTTTTGGTTAATTAACTATGAATAATTCTTGATCTATTTAGTACTAATGTGAACTAGAGAAATACCGAGAATAAATTCTAAAGTAAGCTAATAAAAATCAAGGAGTAATGCATCTGTAAATATTAAGTAAAATACTGTAAGCTTCTGATTGGTTTTATGGTGTTTGTGCTCCTAGTAGAACAAAAGGAGAAATGCACAAAAATCCATAATTAATTCTGTTAGTGTCTGTAATTTACTTTAAAATGCTCTGGTAGGTACAGTATGAAGTACATTAGGTTGTCTTTAATTTACAAATTAGAAAAAATTGGTTAACATTTGGAGAATTCTAGTCAGGGATCCAACTCACCACAGGGCAACTGTTGAAATGTTTCAAATTTCCAAATATTGCTCTGTGAAACTATAGTTGGGGGCTTAGTAAGTTACAATGGATTGTAACAATTTTCATTGGTGAGACAAGTGGTGATCAAGATGTGTGATTGGCTAGAAATACTGGGCAATCATCTCATCATCTTTTGAACAAAGTATAAATATCCTAGTACAAGATTAAGAGGCCAACAACCTCTCTGGCACCATAGATCAAGAATTGTATTTCATTTGCTCCCCATCTCTCAGTTTAGAAAGCAGTTCCTTTGCCTGCTGCTGTTGGAAGACTCCTTGCTTTTGCCCTTAGAATACTGATACATTTTTTGAGCAGTAAACCTTTCCTACAATGTGCTAGATGGCATGTCATAAAGGACAGAGAAAAGAGACTACCCCCAAATTATTGGAATGA
This sequence comes from Furipterus horrens, assembly GCF_987537825.1. Classification (NCBI taxonomy): domain Eukaryota; kingdom Metazoa; phylum Chordata; class Mammalia; order Chiroptera; family Furipteridae; genus Furipterus; species Furipterus horrens. The sequence goes on from NW_028327171.1 coordinate 19,665,633, forward strand.
GCTTTTTGATAAGATTTTGTAACTGATTATTAGTAAAAAGTTAGATGTTTGCAGAAATTGGTCTGCAAGTTATTTGGGGCTTTGTTTTTTGTTTGTTCGTCCTTTAAGCGACTATCTGATAACAAAGTTGTAAGAGAAGATGTATATAGTTCCAACCTATTCCTTATTGTCAAAAATTAAAATATTTACACAAATTTCTGACAATCATTGAAAGAACAAATTAGTTTTGCAGAGTTCACAGTATCAGCCAGCTGGATGAGAGACAACTCAGGTCCAAAAACTCAGTTTTGTCAGAGAAAGAAGACTGTGCTGCAATAATAACTAGACGTGACCCTAGTGGCTTAAAATTACAAAGGTGTATTTCACACTCACACTCAATGTCCACTACCAGGTGGGCAAAGAAACTCTGCTAATTGTAACTCAGATAAGTAGGGTAAACAGGGCAGCCTCCATCTCAGTTACAGGGGAAGATATGAGAATGATGAAGGGACATTGACAATGAAATGTTCTGGCCTCGAGTACAATATTTATTGGTCTCCACTCCCTTTCTAACCCCCAGCCACAGGGAACTAGGAAATACATCACAATTCCATCATGTGACCACAACAGAGGATAATCAGAAATATTAACGAACTTTCAAAATTATCACAGCAATTCTACAATTAAAACTGAGTTTTTCTGTTTTGAACAGTATAGTCTCTAGGTATAGTACATTGTAAAATTACACTTTTTTCAAAAAAAATAAAGGTGAGTGATTAAGTTTGATGTGATTTGCAAAAGCTGGAAATCTTTATGACTTAAATCAAGTTTATTCTAATCAAAACGACCTAGACTATTAGTAGGTAGGTTAATGACATAAACAACCATTACTTTTTTTTTGCAGTAGGAGAATCTAAAAAAAAAAAAAGATAAAAAAGAGACTATACTTTCTATTTACATATTATAACAGGAGTGATCAAATCTTCATTTGCATACTATTAGCAACGAATATTTGTTGCAATGCAGATTCCTGGGCCCCTGGACTAATACTTTAATAGGTCTAGTATTTGATTGAAGAATTATACAATTAAAAATATACACATTTAATTCTGATGTAGGCAGAATCTGGAACCAGATTTAGAGACATGATGCCTGTAACTGATTGCTTTTAAGAAGCAAGAAGCATAAATATAAAACTGAGATGGGCTAAATAGGGATTTAATCAATTCATGGTAAATTTTACTTAGTTGCTGCAATTATATTATAAAAAATGTACCAAGAGAACAACTGACTCAGCTATGCCTTGACATTGCTTCTTTGCTCTGCATGAAGACTTTGAAAAAAACTGATACGCAATTAGTCTCCATTTAAATTATGAAGGATAGGGACAGACTGTTCTCTATGCAGATGACTCCCAAACTGATATCTCTAATCCAGACTCCTTTCCTGAGTACCAGACTCAAATAGCAAGCTTTCTACATGATATCTTCATTTGGAGAGACATAATTGGCATTTATATCTTTATGTCTTCAAATCCAGATTCTTGACACTCACCCCACAAAATTGCTCCTTCTAAGGCCATTTCCCTCTCAATCAACTGTTCTTTCAGTGACTAGGGTCAAAAACCTGAAAGCCATCCTCCTTGCATCATTTTCTCAATCAAGGACTTATATGCATGACCCATATACATGAACTAAGAAGGCATTGCTGGAGGGAAGTGGGGTACCGGGAGCAGGGGGGCAAAGGAAGAAAATTGGGACAACTTTAATAACATAATCAATAAAACACATTTTTAAAAAACCAGAAATTCAGCAAAGCCTTTCAGTGCTTCCTTTGAGGATGCCTTCCAGGGTCTTACCACTTCCTAGTACCTCCTTCACTACCACTCTAGTTTAATACAAGCCACAGCGATCTTTCATTTGTACTGTGGCAATAACCTTTAGTTCTTCAGAGATGTGCTGGTAAATGTTTACCAAAGCTTTATTTATGAAAAAGAAAATAGTTATAGTGGTAAAAAGGAAAAAAAAGAGGAAAGGAAAGAAAAAAAGTAAACAAGAAAAGAAGAAGAAGAAGAGGAAGTATGGGTTGAGAAACAAAGGAAGGAAAGAGAGAGGAAGAGAATGAGCCCTGGGTGGTGTGGCTCAGTGGATTCAAAGGATCACTGGTTCAATTCCCAGTCTGGGTACATGCCTGGGTTGTGGGCCAGGTCCCCAACTGGGGGCACACAAGGTGCAACCATACATTGATGTTTCTCCCCCTCTCTTTCTCCCTCCCTTCCCTTCTCTCTAAAAATAAATAAATAAAATCTTTTTGAAAAAAGAGAGAGAGAGAAGGAGCAAGACAACAGAGAGATAAGAACAAAGAAAGAAAGAAAGAAAAAAAAAAAGAGATCCCGGATTTATAGCTTTTGCAGATTTCCATGGTATAAATTTTCCCATCATGGCTAATTTCAAGCGACATGACATGTTGGGGAAGTAATGTGCACAATGGTGTCCAGGGAGCTGGTAGGAGGAAGTTCTAGCATACCTTGCGTTCTCCTTTCCTCTCTGCTAATATCCCCTTCAACACGGAACACTCAGAATGATCTAAATCTGATGAGATCACTCTTCAGCTCAAAGCCTTCCCTACACTCCACACATCACTCAGATTCAAATCTCAGATTTTAACAGACTCAAATGCCTACGTGATAGTGCCCAGGGTTACCCTCTGCTCTATATCTCATCACCTATCACTTTCACTTGGCCCCACTGTCTCCTAGCCACAATTAATTCTGAGCTTAACCTTGAACATATCAACTATGCCACTACTTCAGGGCCTATGTACTCCCAGTTCTTTCTGCTTAATACACTTCTTCCCTAAATATGTCCCTCCCTTACTTACTTCTGATCTTTAAATAAATAGTACCTAATCAGCCAAGAACTCAAAAGAAGGCTGACTTAGAAGGATAGCAATGGAAGAATTAGAAAAAATCACCAGGAACAAAGTTTTGTCATTAAAGACAGAGACTAAGGTCATCCACATTCTTGTGTCTCCAGTTAGTATGTATGAATGAGAAATCTGGACAGTGAGGAAAGCTGATGGGAAACAAACAAACAAAAATGGTCTGTTGGGCATACGATGCCATAGAAACGCTGAATGGGTACTCTGGGCCACCAAAAGGGCAAACTAGTGGGCCTAGAGCAAATTAAGCTTGAAACATCACTGATGCAAAAGTGGCAAAATTGAGGTTGTCCTTCTTTGGTCATATCATGAGAAGGCAGGGTTCTTTGGAAAAGACAATGATGCTGGGAAAACAGAAGATGATGGGAAAAAAAAGAAGGCCAAATATGAGATGGATGGACTCCATAAAAAAAGCCACAAGCATGCATGTAGAGGAGCTGAGCAGGGCTGGTGAGGCCAGGACGCTGGATGTCACTCATCGGTGCCAATGGCACATAACACACACGCAGTCAGGGGCCCTGCCCTGAACATCTGACATACAATGCCATAATGAACTTCCTTCTCTAATCCTGCAGCTTGCTTTATTTTTCTTTATAGCACTTTTAACCACCTGACATTTATACATATAGATATATATTATTATCATCAATATTTATTGCTGTCTGTCTCCTTAAGGGCACACATTAGTTCAGTTCCTATCTCTAGTTCCTGTGACACTGTCTGTCACATAATGAACTAATAAAATCTTATTGACTAAAGTGACATACAAGCAAATAAACAAAGAACATAATTTCAGGTAATGAAAAGTGCCATAAAACAAATAAAGCAGGGTGGTGAGTGATCCCTGGGGGGATGGGAGGCAGTGGCTGGTGGCTAGTACATATCTCAAGAAGTGATATCTAAGCTAAGGTCAGAATGACAATGTAATTACTACAGTCTGCTCATGAATAAAAATTCATTATGGGATAAATGAGAGGGAGCAGCTTTGTACATGATTTTAGAGTTCTAAAAAACAAGAGGTAAAACAAATCAACTGCTACATGTGTTCTCAGAAAATGCACACTGAATCCTAAAATGACAGAGTAAAAGGATGACATTCCATTTATAGGAGAAGATAGAGGCAGAAAAGATCACCACCTCCAATGCCCTACCCTGAAGAGGGAGGGGGGAGAATGACAAGAAAATTATGGGGAAATCCTTATAGTAGCATAGACATTTATACTTTCAAAGTTTACATTTTTGAATCTATTTACCTTATTTATCTCTTACAATTACCTTTTAAAATTGGCACAGTTTATTTCTATCATTAAGAAAAAGAGCCCAAGACTTACAGAGGCGAACGCCTTCTCTAAGCTCAACAGACTAGTTAGTTAGTGAAGGAGCCATACCTAGCCAGGTGTCCTCAGATGGCCCCATTATATGGTGTCCATTATGCTACACCACCTTGATGAAAACTGGCCAAAAATTACCTGGAGTTTGCCAATCTGCTCACTGGACTCACATTTAAAGTCCACAGACTTGAATTAAAGGTTGGCTTTGCATGCAGGGTAGGAAGGTCAATAGGAACATTAACTTTCAAAAATTTCTTCATAACCCCCAAACTAAGTACAGACACTTGTAGCCAGCATTCAAGGCCATCGCAGTGTGACTCCAATGAGAATTTCCAGCTTTACCTAATACATGCCTTAAAGAGAATTCTAAGACCATTTCGTCCATGCCAGGTCATTTGTCCAAGGCACTCAACATGAACAGAAGCAAAGGGAATGGAAAGTGTGATGTGTCCACCTGTGATATCTACATGATTCCCCTCATCTCTTTTTGTCATCGCAATTTAGCCATCTTTCTTTTGCATTTCTCTCAAATTGAGTGTGACTTTTTTCCCTCCTCCTATGATATTCTTTCAAGTCTGATAATACCAGTCACACTCTGCAGTCATATTCTACCTTGTACAATTTGAGGAATTGTTAATATTCCAATCCACAAAAAGAATTCAAGTGATTTGAATTTCTACATTCATTTTTTTTGGAGATAATAAACTAAATAGTGAAAAATCAGTAAATATTTGTGAAGTTATAAGACAAGTGATTCAAAGAGAAAAATATAATTTTCAGCTTAATCATTGCAACAGTCTATTGAAAGCAGAAGGAAAGATTCAAGAGATATAAAGTACAGAGCAAAGTCAATCAATGAAATTCTTTGAGAGAATGAAGAAAAGTAAAATTGGAAAGAGTCCATTGAATCTTCAGAGGATGGCACAATGCATGGTGCACAGTAGCTACTCAACAAGTACCTGTTGAATGAATAAATGAATGAATGAACAGAATAGAGAGTGTGAATATGAAGAAAGAACTATTGGAAGATAACCTTAAAACTGGGTCTGTTATTTCAACCTAAATGGACAGACACCAGCAGAAATGAAGTTATTAGTATAAAATAATATATTCAAAGAATAAGAGGAAATATTTGTTTGCATCACCTCACCTTATGCTCCTTTGTTATTAAAGAGCTCTCCTAATTAATTTAATTTGAACCATAGACCAATTCCGTGAAGAAGAGGAAGAAACATGATTCTATCCATTTTAAGGTAAGAAACAAGATCAAGAGGATAAATCTCTAAGTTAAGATCTGAATCGAGGGCATAGTTAAAACTTAAACTTCCTCACCAGGAGCCCTCTAATTCTTTGATATTCTTCTGACTATTCTCCAGAAACCAGCAGCATTGTTACTTGCTAGGATCTCCTTAGAAAAGCAAAATCTCAAACTCAATCCTAGACACCTGAATCAGATCTGAATATTAATATTATCCCTAAGTGATCTGAAGTAATCTGAAAGTTAACCACTTACTTGCTATACAAGTGTATATATATAAATCTGTCTTCATAGATAAATAAAGCATGGTATATAATATATAAATATAAATGAGTAGAACCACCATGTAGACATTATTCTAATTTAATAATACTGAGTATTATTGAAGAATATGATGTATGTGTTCTATGATAATAAATATGAATTTGAAAGAAACATTGTTTAGGTGCATGAATATGACCCTTAAAGAAAAAAAATATTTAAAGGAATGAGCCTCTTTTTAATGAAAACAAATTTAACTTAGCAGTTTATTGAACATATTAAGAATTCAGTCATCTGTTTGAGAAACAATACCAAAGGGAATGCAATAATAAAGCAGTAGCACAGTAGTTGGCATTCATATATAAAAACAAGATCTTATTTAAACACATATTAACTTCAGGGGACTTTACACACACACACACACACACATACAAAGTAGAAATGATGCTCAGAAAATATGAAGATTGTGACATGCTAATTAAGGGAAATAGTTTTTTTGTGATCTTATGTTAGTAACAATAAACAATAATGTTTGGAAATCAAGCCAATAATGGAGCCTCAATCTAGCTTATTATAAACACATATATACCTCATGTTTCAGATAAAAGAATGGAGAAAAATAACAAGTTCATTTCCTCTTTCAGTCAGGTGAAAGATTGTTTTTATTTTACATTTCTTTAAGGTTTAGAAAAAGTATTTCTTAAAAAGTGATTGAAAAATTCAGAGTTGAGTTATGTATCCACTTACTACAGCTTTCCAGTATGAAAATCTCTGCATATATTTAAAATTTCTCATTACTATCTAATTATTGTTATTATTTTTACCTTAGCAAAAATATAAATAAAACAGAGGAAAGAGATGGTGAGAGGATAAGAAGGAAAGAAAGGAAGGAAGCAAAGATGTCCCAGAGAGAAAGGAAATACTTACAAAAGGGAAGATGGTTGAGCTAGGTTAATTAAGATTAATTTTTCTAGATAACACATTTTTTTTAGATAAAACATTTTTAAAAGCAATTTTGTGTTAACAAAACATGAAAGAGCTTCTTTTAAAAAACATCTAAAAGGACTATTTTTCTTTCTAAAACTGAAAGACAATAGTACTTAAAATTTACAAATCATGCTTGTAAATTATCAAAAATCAAAGGTATTGTCATTAAATATTTTACGTGAAATAAGTAATTTGGAAAACTTTCCTGTGTAAAATTTTGATGACATACTTTTAGATGGTGAAGTATTGTTTGAAAGAAAGAAGAGTTCCAAATTACTTGGCATAGAAAATTTTCCAGTGCTAAAATCATGTATTCTATCCAATGTGGCTGTTATATTTACAAAGTAAAGCCTCTTGCAACTTTTGATTGGCTTTTGAAGTCTCAGAAGCATAATATTAGTATATTCAAATGATTTTTTTCAACTGCCAAAAACATGTTATTCAATGAGTATTCAAACACATATTTCATACACACAGACATACACAATATCCTGTAGTTGAATGCCTGTGATAATTTACACTGGGATTAGAATTATGTTTATTTTAGGACTAGGACAATGGTGAAGTGGCCTTTGAGAATCCTGACTTGATGTGAAATACTTTCTTGTGCTTATAAATAGGTTGTACGGCTAGATTCTGTAATTTATGTTTCCACTTATACTTGATTTAGGACTCATTTAAGAATCATATCCTTGCCACCTTGGCTGTGCTGTTTGTAATTTTATTTGTGAATATGAAGCTCTCTGTGATACATCAGCACTCATTATGTAATGAGAGTAGAATACAGAAAGATTCTCGGACTAACTTGGCGAATTCTTGGTATTCATAATATAGATGTATACGAGGTTTAAAGCAGACAGCATTTTATTCAGATGGCTTTCTCTCACAACAACGGCACGTTTACCCTGCTTTCTTCTCGACTTGACTGTGGGATCCACAAGAGCAGAGACCAGCTATTAATCATGTTTGAATTCCCAATGAATAGCACAATACTTGTCCCCAAAATAGACATGCAGATTAATTAACTAATTTGAGGGCCATATAAACTGAAGTGTTTTGGGACAGGGTGTTTTGGAATGTAAATTAAAACCATAATATAAATAAACCCATGTATTGTCACCAAGTAGATCCTAGAGACCCTTCAAAACATGATACCATATGACTTATTTCTTCAAGCAATGAGGCCAAAAAATAAACTATTCATGACTCTAAGTTATCTCTTGTTTAGTCAAATATCTGCACTTGTTATCTATCCATATTTAGAAAGTTTATCTATAATCTAGCCACAATAAAAGACTAAATGGAAATTAAATGGCATATCTATCAGAAGTGTATATATTTCAATTTCTTTATTAATAGATTTTCCATTTTTGTTTCCTCCTAATCATTTTACCCAAAAGTCAAGTGGGTTAGTACACCTGATAAAATGACTAAAATTAAATGACATGCAAAACAAAAGTATACATTCCTTCAAGATACTTCATTTTGGTTTTATAAAAAGTAAATGATAATGAAGTGAGTCTGAGTTAGAGCCACATCTAAAGGATTTCTGGTAATTTTCAGAACCCCATTCTCAGGCACTCACTTAGAAATGATTAGACAATAATATATCAAAGTATATAAATATTTTGATAGAGAAAGAATAAATATGGATGTTTGTGCAGGTAAATTAGAGAAGTCAGAAAGGTAAAATATATGCCTTCTTGATATAAATGCTAAACCTCTAAAGGAAAATTAGAGCAACTAATATTTTCTGTGGCCAGCCTTTTCTTTTATGTTTAATCTTTATAATTGATTTAAATAGTTTTGTATTTTAGACAGGTTGATGAATAGAAAACTTCTGAACTTATTGACCTCTCAGTGGCCATAACTTACTTACAAAGATGGATTGAGAGAGGAAATCAGACAATGGTGTGCTTGTAAATGTTTAACAACTGGTTCTCAAAAAAAAAAAAAAAAAAAAAAAAGGCCCTGATTTGCAGTATTTGCTGATTTCTATGGTGCAAATACTCCTGTCACAGCTTATTTCAGGCAAAGAAAATAATGCCTCTTAAAAATGGAGTTTAGGAAGTAATAGTAACAGTAGTTGTATCAATTGTAGCCAGCTTCAGTGCATCATTTAAATTAGGCTATATTAAGTTAACAAATATTTTATGAAATGACTTGATTACATACATTCATATAGAAGTTAATGAGCATTTTTTGAAAAAACGTGATTAAATAACTTAAAAAAACCCATCTCTACTATATGCCCCTCTTAGTGATACTCTATACACATTAGTTGTTTGAATGCCCTGAAAAGTATTGTATATAAAAAATCTATTTAATGTTGTTTAATGCAGCATTCCTCTAATATTTATTTAACTCCTGAATATCTTGGAACATTTAGTAACCTCAAATGTGGCTCCAGAGGTTTACTTGATGTTACTAGATTGTTCAAGTTTCACTGTACACAGAGCTGGCATTCAGCAATCACAGATTACTGACAGAAAGCACTTATTTGTGTAACAAGTTCATAAGAAAAAGATTCTTAAAAAGACACATTAGTAAGTAGAGAAGATTCTGGCCTGTCTTTCATGACATTGGGTTATTTTTAGGTAAGAGTTTAATTTATACAATCACAGGTTTGTTAACTTATTAGTGAGCTATTTATTGAGCATCTACTATATTCAAAGCACTACTAGACTAGGCACTGAAAAATTTCAGTTGTTTTATTTCAATCATAAAAGTATGTGCTCCATAGGCAGTGCCAATTTTAGTTTTCTTTTCTTTTTCTTTTGCAGGGGGAGAGCAAAATACATTAATTATTTTAAAGTTTAATTCTAAGGAATACTTCAATCTAACACATCTTGTTATATGAGTAGTTTGTGATGCAAACTACATGCAGCGTGAACATATTACTCAGCTATTTAATACCTCAGATATAGGTTATGTTTCTTAAGAAAAGAAGCTGTCATTTTTCCCTCTAAATACTCAACATTAGATTCTGCATATTAATGTGCTAAAGTGACGGCCTTTTACTAACTACCAATCTGATTCTATGAGAATGTTTCCAAGTGTTTTATATCTCCATTTGGCATTAGCATAAATTAGGTTCACATATAAATATTCATAAAACTGAGTATGTTTTGAAACACAAAAGAACAAGACTAATAGCTAAATGTTAACTGAAAAAAAAGAACAACAACAACACAAGAATCCAACTATCATTTTTGCGACAGATTTCCTGCCATAGTCTCATTTTCTTTTAACCACCACTCACAAATGATCACGCAATATGTAAACCTCAATGCATTTGCTTTTGTTTCGTTTCCCTTTGGAGAATTGACAGGTAGATTTTCTACTGAAGAAATAACTGGCACTTGACCTTTTGTTACATCAAAGAAACTCCAATGTTAAGTTATCTTAGCAAGTAGGAAATTATTTAAAGAAACTAGAACTTGACTGCTTTAACATGTTTGTTGCTTATAATAGTGAATGAATTATTATAATACTAAAATATCAACCCTTAAATAATTTTTTACCCCAAACACTTTCCTTACCACACAAGCATAGAAAATATATCTCAACACATTGAAAGAAAGAAAACCATTTGCATACATTTTATCCATGAATCTAGCTCAAAACACAGCATAAGTATGGAGGAACACACCAGAAAATTATTTTCTGATTTCTCAACTGAGAGCATAAAATTCTTACTATCACAATCTCCAACACTTAATTGTTTTTGTAAAGCTACAAGGTAATTTTCCTTCAGGTAAGTATTTGAAATGAGTATCTAAATACCACAAGACCATATGGTGCTTATTTATAGTAAATGCAGAGCTTCTGAAAAATAAATTTAATAAAAATTGTTTGGAGCATTCTTTTCTTTGTCATTCACCAAATTTCACAATACATTTGCAAACAAAAATTGTTCAAAGGAAAAATTACATGGAACAAATCTACTTAATTGTACTTCCTTGGAAGATATCCAAACATTAACTCTTCTAATATTTAGTTATGATACATTGTTAGAGGAATGTTTATCTATGTTAATTATTCATACATCTACATTTCTGTGTGGTTATTATACTAGATCTATCCTCAACAATACAGATATGTTACATTTTATATCATCCAAATTTTTATTCATAAAGCATCAGGTATTTATAATAAGAGATTCAATTTTGCAACTAAACATCTCACAGAAAAGAAAAAAACTTTCATATTTGAATATGGAGTCTCACTGATGTATCAAGCAATGAGTAGAATATAAATGCATGAATTAGTAACAGAACTATTATTGTCAGAGGCTAATGGTTTTGACACAAATTTGAATCCACTATATTTCAAAAGTCATAGGAAACCCAGCACTCTCAGAGAATAGTAACAGCAGCACCAGAGAAGTTTCTCCCCAAACCTCCTACCTCTCCTCATGAGATCTAACCACGATAATGAACATAAACACGGGAAAATCCAGAGCAGGAAATCAAAGAGAACCAGGTCAGAGAAAGAGATTCACAAGAGCATATATTCGATATTATAGTCCAGCAAAAAAAAAAAAGGAGAAATATTTTAAAACAATATCCATAATAAAGCTGTATTAACAATAGTTGTATGGTCCTTCCTTGGGGGTGGGAGTATTATCTTGACCCTTGACCTCTGCTCACATAAGAGCCTGAGAAATGAAAATCAAGTTTATCGTTGCTATTTGCTTTATAGAAATATACCGTCTTTATTTAAACTGGTATAAGGAAAAAATATTCTGTAATAGCCCAAGTCTGGTTCATAATAGTCATGTGACTTTTTTTTTTTTCTGCCAGCCATGTGCTCCGTATCATTTTACTCTGAAATAACTACGCGGATTTCAGCTCAACCTGCCTTTGCTTATAATGCATGACATACCCCGTGAGGGAGCCTGAGAACAGACTCCCTTAAAAGCTAGGTTCTCATAGTTGGCCTGTAACCATGGAAGCAGATGCCGTTTTTCTTCTTACCCCTGCTTACCTCTTTGCAGCCTCGAGCTGCTCCCTATTGTAAAAGGGGTACGCCTTGATTTTTCTTCATCATGACCGAACTTGCCTCTTCTTCAAAGGGCATGATGCTGCAGGTCATTGGTCTAGACTGTTTGCACGGTCCAGAGAACAGCCTTGATGTAACCCTTGCTCCGTCTGAGCCACACCACACCACCAGCCGGGCATCTGTAGACTGTTGGGGGACATTGGAGATCTGTATTTGAAAAGAAGTCTGTCTGATTTTGCCATTGTGCCTTTCCACTCATCGATCGAATGAATATCGAACCTTCTGTCGTTGCATGTGTGAAATAGATAGCTTAGCAAGCACTTTTGTGCCCAACCTGTGCGGTGGGCCAAAAGGTTTTCCTTTTAGTCTCAAGAATTTTTTCTTCAGATTTTATGAATTTTGTGTTAGCTTACATTATTTATATATATTTTTTAATGCAACTGTTATAATGACCGTTTATGTTACTTCATCAGCAATGACTTTCTTTTGGTCCTAGAAGGAGCATTTTCTTTTCTGTCAACTATGTTTTTTCTTTTGTTACTTTAAAAAATCTTGTAACTCATTTGTAACTAGAAGTGGTGTAACTGTACCCTGTAAAGCCAAAAAGTTGAAGTATCTTTTTCAGAAGATAATTAGATGATGTCTGTCATCTAACAGATTTAATTCCAGAAAGGTGAACTTGAACTGCTTCGAGGTAATTTCAGTGATTTGTAAGAGTAAGTAAATCAAATACATTGATTTTAAATTAAACAAAATGTTTGATAAGCTCTGTTAATGGACAGTTTTTTCTTTGCTTTCCCCCTTTTAAAAATTTGTGAAAAATGTTAGCCTGATGCACTGAAATATACTTAAATATATTATTTACTGTAATTTTGTATGTTAAATAAATACCAGGTATTCATAACATGTATCTTATTACATGATTCAGTTAGAAAGTATACAATATAAAAATATGCTGTTTATATTTCATTTTTAATACAATTACAATTTAGTGCTTGTCATCAATAACTGATGCGAACAATAACCGATGGCAACTGTGCTCATTCTCATACGTATTCTTTTACTGAGTCCTTAAAAAATCAGAATCACTTCAAAACGCTTATGTTGAGTCTATTGCTTAGGAAGCATTGTCTGTGTGTCACAAGTTTTGTTTTGTTTTAAGAAACCACTATCTCATACTTCAAGGCATACCTATTTTCCCTCACTGCTACAGGCAAAGGGGAGGTCCAGGACAGAATAAAGAAGGTTATTGTGACAGATGAAACATAATTCACAATGAGCACTCTTTTCATCCAGCCTTAAGTAGCAGAGGATTACTTCCAAGCTGAATTTGGTGGCAGAATGCATGAGCTTATTTTATTAACGTATAAGGATAGGCCAAAAGCAGAAAACTTATTTCTCCTCAGCTGGGTGGTAGTTATTCTGCATGTGTCGGTTTAGGAGTCTTATTTTGTTCACCTCAAATAGAAAATATGCTGGACGGAAGAGAGTCTGAAAAATTGGAAGGAACAGGTGGCGAGAGTAGGAAATAGGAAACTTAGAGCAATAAAAGATGGGTTTTTCTATACTAGATAATGAAAAATGATGAAATCAATATATTTCTACATTCTTTGGCATGCATATGAAATAGTCATACTTCCAACAAACATGAGCTGCAAAAGTAGGTAAATTTTATTTCATAAACTTAGCTTACATTTTTTAAGATAATGACTTTTTTGTCTTTTTCATATTGTTGATGTCAAATGCTTATTAGATTTCCAGATGCTATTAGTTTTACATGAGGGCTTAATACTAAATTTAAACTGAATAGATGTGTGTTTATTTGGATATTTTATTTGCTTTCAAATGTTTGTTTTTCATGACAAAGATTTTATTTGATCTTTATACAATTTGATATTTATATATAAATATTTTTTCTTTCTCTGTCTAATTAGGTCAGATTTTTAATTAAATGAGAAAACAGACAGTGATTGTATTTAATAAATAAATGCACATAAAAAAATCCACATCACAAAAGTCAGTGCATTGTATCTGTTTTAAATAGAGTTTAATTTACATTAACCATTTTAATGTAGTTATTTTTGAAAAATTCTGCTTTGGCTTTATTTTCAAATACTTTATAGAATTGTAGATGAAGTATTTTTTCTGTATGTAAAAAGGAAAGCAAGCAGTTATTCTGTTTACCAGTAGAACTCAAAACAAAGTGCTATTTCTCTGCTTTGTTCTTGTCAATCAAGGTTTGTTATTCCAGAAAGTGAAAAAGAATTCTAAATTCTAAATTGAGGTTTTTCTCAACATAGTGGATACATTTCATATTTCAAATAATGTAATAACTAATTCAGATATGCTAAGTTTATGTAAGTATTTGCTAAAAGAAGGCATGAAATCTATCTACAAGCACTTCTTTTATATGTATATTTTAAAAGTACAATGATATGGTTCTTTTCCATATATCAAATATATAACTTAATTAGCTAAAATGATTTTACTTATTTAAGTTGGCTTTACAGCCAAAAATTTAATAAAATATGCAATAAGTTTCTTTCACCTTAAAATCTGTTAACATTGCTAATAAATACTTATGACTGCATGACAGATTTGCTTTTATTAATGGAGTTTTCATTTCTCGTTGTGCTGTGCTTAAATTGTTACTAATAAAACACAGTGATTTAAAAGTAAAATAATGTAACTATTCTATAACTTCAGGCAATACAAGAAATCATATATTTATTATCTATCTGTTGATTAGAAATCTTCCCTACTGTATTAAAAAATACTGAATTAAATCACATTTCTAGGAAATATTTTAGACTAGTCTTTTATATGTTTTTATTAATACAAAATGAAACATAATCTTTAAAAAAATAATTTCAAAGTATGAATATATGAATATATTTATTATTGCCAGGTCATCTACAGAGATTTCCTATTGTAGTTTTCATCCTTCCTAATAAATACTCTGTAAAAGCATGTCAATGCATATAATTTTTTACAGTTGGTAAAAATTTCCACTTCTTCTATTATTTAATAATTATTTTATGCAATTTACTTGAAATATTGTGTAACATATTATTAAAATATATGGATGAATTGAATTAAGACTAAAGTGATATTTTTAATCAAACATAAGGGACCCAAGAAAACTTTAAGAATAATAAGGTTAATAAAGAAATTATTTAAATATTGTGATCCATAGTATAATTTTTAAAATAATAGGTTTTGTTTCATTCATGGTTGAAATTAAAGTCAAATGGAGTATGTTCAATAATCATATCTAAAGGTAAAATTCATCTGCACTCATTGACTCATAAAATATTATGAGAAAATAATTGTATTCACCTGAAAATGAAATTTTATTTTGTAATTACATGACAGCTTTAAAAAAATAACATTATGTAACCTGAAAGTGAATATATATATATATATATATATATATATATATATATATAATATGTAATGTGTGGTGTGTGTGTGTGTGTATAATTAAGCTGTATACTCATCACAGTGCTGGAAAAACTAATGAAAATAGAAATAAGAATATTTGATTTTCATGTACAATCTTTGCAGAGTCACCTCTGCTTTACTCAAAATTAATTTGCTGAGTTTCAGGCGAGAACATTTTTCATATTGCTTCCTTTTACTCCCTCCCCCACCCCAAAACACATTTTGCTATAAACTTCTGTGTCAATCACTAGAAAAGACACGATTGCAGTAGCAGTTCAGGAAGCAGCCCAGTGAATGTAAAAAAATCACAGACTTTGATTTTATAAGACAAGTTGGATAGGAGTCAAAACTGCCACATGCAGTGTGAAAAAATGCCACCCTGGTGTGAACAAAAGGTTTAAAATGGAGTCAAGAAGCATGCAAGCTCCATGTCTAAGCTTTTCCTGTGAATTGTCTGCCACAACCTGCAGGGTATCAAGGGGGCTGGGAAGAATAGAGAGGCTCTTGGAAGCTACAACTGAGAAACATCAGCAGTCAAATGTGTTAGGTTTTGTGTTGTTTTTTTTAATTTTTGTTTTGTGTTGTTTTGTTTCATCTAGACATCATTATACAAAACTGTTTTACCCAAAACATAAAACAAATCCAAAAAAGTCACATAATGTGTGAAGAAACTGTTGCTTACAAATGAATTGTCAGGTTTTTTTTTGCATTCCTTCATTTATATAGCAAAGTGAAGTTACCAACTGTCCTTTATATTTTAAATTCATTGTTTTGTAGAATTGAGGTTTATTTACAGACTGGTGAACAGGGTCTGAGTTTTATTTACGAAAGGGTGAATAGGGGAAAAGGTTCATAAAATCCTGACTACTAGAATAAAACATGTTTGATTACCTTCTAAATTATCAGGGAAAAATGGAGGAAAAAGACTGAGTTTACTATTGGAAATAAGCATTTCATATCTTCATAAATAATATAAGGATAATTATGAATGACTATTCAGCAGAAACAGTCCTTCAGAAAAAACACTGCTGCAATGTTTTACTACCATACACTAATCTTTATACCTTTTCTAATATATTACAATGTAAAAATTTACTCCACCTACAAAAATATCTGCTAACCAAAAATAATCAATCAAATAAATCTGAAGTTCGGTCATCATTATTTGCTTAAATAACTGAAAAAGAAATTTATTGTAAAGATAATTAAAAAGTATACTACTGTGTTATACCCTCCACTTTAATAATCTTATTATGTTTATGAAGGCACATATGAATGCTAATGATATGATAAATTATGAATAGCATTTAAAGAAAGTAACATTTCCTAGGTGCTTGTGATCTAATCAATACAACACATCTAAATTCAACAAGAAACATCTCTGATGAACATTGAAAAGATCCTTAAACTCTGAAGCCAGTTTTATTACATTTGCATCTTATCTCTTATTAAAGATTGGATCTAAAACCAGCAAATCCCATCGGTTATGAATGCAGGTCAAGACAGGAACATTTTTCTATTTACTCTTTGTAACACTGGATAGAAATCAATATGTTATTTTCATTACAACCACACAATCAATTCCATTTAAAGTATAATTCAACAGCCAAGTCCAAGGACAATATGGATCCTTGGAAAAAGTTCATACCATTTGCAGGGCTGTATTTGATAGAACTCCTGGTGAATTGTTTTCTTTCTAATTAGTGTGCATGGGTCATTTAAAGCAAACATGCCTGAACTGGTTTTGCAACTGAGGATCCACCAAAAATTAAGAGTATAGTCATTGTCAGATTGTCATTAAAAATATACATATATATATTTAAACAATGAAAACTTACAAGGAAGGATTCTCTTTACATTGAAACAAATGTGAGCAAGATATTATTATATAGCCATGCTGATATTTCAAGAAAAATTCAAACGCACTAAAAATTCTACCTTGGAATTAGCATATGAAACTCTTATTTCAAAAATCACCTTCCTCTCACCTCTCACCAAATGGCTTTATTCCCATTAGTCTTATCTTGCTGCAAAATTACTATGGTTTTTGACTCTAGGTGTTTTCTTGCAGAAAACATAGCTCAGTAAACAAAAGAAATATGTCCATTGTGTATTCTATTTACCCATAATAGAAGCATCATTTCAATTATTTCAAGTATTGAAGATAAAATATTTACATTTTTAAATTATTTGAAAGCACAAGAGAAACTACTATACACCATTACTAATGGTAGTTAAGTTATTTTTCCCTTTACTTTTAAAATAAGAATTTTTTTCCCACATTTGTTTTAAGCATTTCAATTTACATACTGTCCTGATGTCCTCAAACATATAACAAATGAATGTCCTCAAGAAGCGAACAATTTACAATTCTCTCAGATGTAATTTAAAATATATATTTGCTTTTTAAAATGCATTTTCCCCCTTCTTTATGAGAATGACTTCAAATTTAGATTATTTTTTGGCTGTTTTATCAAACAGACTATCTCATGATCTTGATTTTTGGAATTTGGAAAAGTTTTTTGCCCTTAGAAAAATATAATTTCAAATATAATTTCAAGTTTTCATTCTTTCTGCAAAACTAAAAACATATTCCTTGTCACCATTCAGTAATGTTTTTATTGTAATGACTGTCGATGAAATTCCACTTTTAGTGGCAAGAAGTACTTCTTTGAAATAAGGTTCCTCAAATACAGTCTATGAACTCCCATATGTTCTAAGGGACTCTAAATGTTAGTGCTATATTTTCTGCTTACATAAGCACAAGCCAATGAGCTCCATGTCAAAGTCTCCAAACAGACTGTCATCTCCTGGAAGACAATTTTCTTCACTGCCAAAATTCAATTTATGGTGACCCTGAATGTCCTTGAAGGGGACCACTGTTCAGTTGTGCTTCCTTATTTCAATGTCCTTACCAATGAGACCATGTAACTCATTTTCCTTCTCTCTTATCCACCTGCCAGGCAATATTTTTCAAACTGAGAAAGCACCCCACTCACAGATGACTTGTACAAGTCATACTCAGGGTCCCAAAGAACTTAAGAGTGAATTAGGGATGTAGAAGTCAAAGGTAGGTAGACCAGGCCTCTGACAGCAACTCAGGTGACACTGGGTTGGACTAGAACAGACAGAACCATATCAGAGTAAAGGCTAGCTTGGACCATTTATAAAATAAGCACTTCAAAAGCAGAAAGATAATTGCAAGTACATAGGGAAAAACTTAAAAGGCAGAGGAGTATCACTTTAGAGTTTAAACAAAGGCCAACAAACTCCAAAATCCTTAGATATTGATGTTTATGTGTTTATTAGTCTGCCGACGACGACGAGTTTTTATTTTAACTGTCATATTGTCATTAAATGTTTCTGAAGCCACATAGGGAGTTCTTAAAAAACTATGGCTTTTAACTTGCATTCCTGATGTAGTATTTAACATGTTCTTTAAGTATTGTATTCAACTCCATCAAATATTCATGTAAATAAAATATAAAATGGCTACTTCTGGTCAAGATGGAGGCATAGGTAAACACAAGTTGCCTCATAGCACAAATACAACAAAAATTACAACTAGATTACAAAACAAATATCACCCAGATTTGTCAGGAAATTGAGCTGTTTTGAAGTCTGACAACCAAGGATGTAAAGAAGCCACATTCATCCAGATGGGTAGAGGGACAGAGACACAGAGATGAGCAGAGAGGTGTAGAGGCATGGAAAAGCATGAAGAGGCATGGAGACATGGAGTGGGATGGAGAGGTGGTGTAATGGGCAGTCCCACATTCACATGTAGTGGATAAAAATTGGGAAGGGTATCTCAGGAGCAAGGAATCCCAGCTTCATGCCAGACCACCCAGCCCAGGGTTCCAGTGCCAGGAAGATAAGCTCCCATAACGTCTGGCTGTAAAATCCAGTGGGGGTTTTGGTACAGTGGAAGAAACTGCAGGATTCTCAGGAAACTCCTCTTAAAGGGTGGCAAACATCTTAGGTTTTAAGCAGACCCACTTCCTCTGGGATTCAGAATCAGGGCAACAGCTGGAAGGGCACAAGTGGCATACAGGGAGAAAGTGAAGTGACTGGTAACAGGACAAGTGCTGGGAGACAATTTCCTTCTGGGAAGTCTCCAGAAGCTAGACAGCGGAATTTTCCCCATTCCAAACCCTCCCCACCACAAAGCCACAAAGTGATGAAACAGGTTGCCTTGCCCTGGTGATTACCTAGGGCTCTGTCCCATACAATAGACCATTCTACTAAGATAGGGAGTCAAAGTAGCTCTACCTAATACACAGAAACAAACACAGGGAGGCTGCCAAATTGAGGAGACAATGAAATACGGCCCAAATGAAAGAACAGAACAAAACTCCAGAAAAAGAACTAAATAAAATAGAGATAAGCAACATATTAGATACAGAGATCAAAACATTGGTTATCAGGATACCCAAATAACTCATCGGGTACTAAAACAGCATAAAAATGACCCAGGTAGAAATGAGGGATACATTAAATGAAATAAAGAAAAATCTATAGGGAACCAAGAGTGGAGGGGATGAAGCCAAGCATCAAATCCATGATTTGGAACATAAGGAATAAAAAGGCATTTAATTATAACAGCAATGAGAAAAAAGAATTCAAAAATGAGGATAGACTAAGGAGCTTCTGGGACATCTCCAAATACACCAACATTCAAATCATAGGGGTACCAGAAGGAGAAGAGGAAGAGAAAGAGAAATAAATTGAAAACTTATTTGAGAAAATAATGAAAGAAAACTTCCCTAATTTGATGAAGAAAATAGACATACAAATCCAGGAACCACAAAGTCCCAAACAAGTTGGACTCAAAAATGACCACACCAAGACACATCATAATTAAAATGCCAAAGGTTAAAGACAAAGAGAGAATCTTAGAAGCAGCAAGAGACAAAAGAGAGTTATTTACAAAGGAGTTCCCATAAGACTGTCAACTGATTTCTCTAAAGAAAATTTGCAGGCAAGAAGGGACTGGGAAGAAGTATTCAAAGTGATGAAAAGCAAGGACCTATAACCTAGATTACTCTACACAGCAAAGCTATCATTTAGAATGGAAGGGCAGATGAAGTGCTTCGCAGAGAAGGTAAAGCTAAAGGAGTTCATCATTATCAAACCATTATTAAATGAAATGTTAAAGGAAACTATATAAGAAAAAGGAGATCAAATCTATGAACACTAAAATGGCAACAAATTTACATCTATCAACAACTGAATCTAAAAAACAAACTAAGCTAACAAGTAGAACAGGAACAGAATCATAGATATAGAGATCATTGGGAGGGTTATTAGCTGGGAAGGGGGAAGGGAGAGAATGGGGGGAAAAGTGCAGGGATTAAGCACAAATTGGTAGGTACAAAATAGACAGGGGGATGTTAAGAACAATATAGAAAATGGAGAAGTCAAAGAACTTATATGCAAGACCCATGGACATGAACTAAGGAAGGGCATTGCTGGAGGGAATAGGGGTACCAGGAGAAGGTGGGCAAAGGGGGAAAATTGGTACAACTGTAATAGAATGAAAAATAATATATATTAAAAAATAAAAATAAATCCTAAATATTTTAAGCATTAATAAAAGATACATACTTTCTGAAAATGCACAAATGGGCTCATTCTTCACAATCTATCCAAGTTTGTCTAGAATGCAGGATTTCTTAAAGGAAGATTAGAATCACCAGCTGTATTTCCTTAATTAATTATTTTTATCTTTTGAAAAACAAATAGGTTTAACATGTGACTTATTTTTTTTACATTAAAATTTATTCATGATGGCTCAGTTTTTATACATCAAAATTGTAACACATGATACTTTCTATATTGAAGGGATATTAAAGAATCTAATGAATATAACTTATCATTAGTTTTCCATTTTGGTAAAAGTAATAAGCTTAATAAATTTCTGAAAAGTAACCACTTAAAATATATTTAAGTGTCAAAACTTCATGCAAAATATCTATGTTACAATATCATGAACCCATACTAAATATGCTTATAATATATCTTAATTAGGTAATGAAAAATTTGCATGCTTTTACATTGTTGATCAGAATTGTAGGTAAAACTCTATCAGCTATACTCTTCTTTAATCATAGAAAATGTGTCACTCTGATTTTGTAAAAAATAAATATGAATCAATATTATTTCTCAAAGCAGAGCCTCAAGTTTAAATGTATTGCTAGGAACCCAGTGTACTAGATCACACCTTTTAATTTCTACTTAATAATTTTGAAAATATGATAAAGATATTTGCAGTGTTATAGTCTTTGCTATAACAAAATGATACACTTCAGTTGTGTATATTTGGTAGTGCAACATTTTTTTGAAATATAAAGATATGTTATTGTTTTGAAAGTTAATTAAAAGTTGAAACATGACAATATTTCCACAGAGCGTTATTTCTTCACTAGATTCAGACAAAAATGTTTCATACAGTTGCAAGATTAATATAATAAAGCATAAAAAATTGCAATAAGCTGGCAACTATTCTTTGGGGATGTGAATCATTTAATAGAGTTCTGCTCTCAAAAAATATTTCTGAAATAACTCATAAAGTGAAATAGATATTGACAATATTTTATGTCAAGTAGTCCTTTGGTCTTAAATTCATTCATTCATTCAACTAACTTTTTTTTATTGCCTTTGTGCTTTCCCAGGTTTTGAGATCATTTACTCATTCAATAAAAATTTATTCCATATTTATTAAGCAATGTTCCAAGTATTAAATGTGTAATTACAAATTTTTAAAAAGGGATTATATACAATGGTGGGGAATAATGAGAGTGAGAAGGAGGAGAAGGAGTCCCTATCTAGATAAATTAATCAGAAAAGGCCAAGAGTAAAGGTTTCCCAGAAGCAGAATGTGAATGTGATTTGAGGAATTCAAAGAACCTAGCTATGGGAAGCACAGCATATGAATTTTCTCCACTAGAAGAAATAGTTTATGCGAGGAACTCAATGCAAAAAAAGACAGAGCGTTAGAGACAGTGAGAGGAGGCCAGCGCTATAACAGCATAGCCAGAGACCAAGGAGGATGAGCTGAGACCAGCTGGGACGGGACAGCCTGGGACAGCTGGAAACTCAGGGCTCAGACTCAAGGCCACAGGGAAGAGTCTAGATCTTATTTCCAGGGCAGTGGTCATCTCCTGAGTCAGAATCTTTCAGCCAATAGTGGGATATGAAAGTTTTTAAACTTCCCTAGCTTCTGGGCCCATCCTTTATATCCCCACTGTATTAAGCAGTCCTCTTTTACAATGTCAAGAAAACAATTCCTATGCCATTATTTGGTGAGTAATTCAGGCCTTCTAATTTTTCTTACATTATTTGGGATATTAGTTTATAGTTTTAGTTCTCAAGAGCTAATGAAGCAAGTATCTTCTTAAAATTCAGTGCTGACTTGGTTACCTTGGTTATCAGGTAAGGTTGGTGATTCTAGAAGCAAATATAGGTTAACATTCTCTATCAAGAACAGGTGCATCCCAAGTTTGCCCACTCACATGGCAAAGTAAGTCACCAATGATATTATTTTATTTTACTGGCTCTTTAAATATGTTACAAATAGACACAATGCTATTTTCTACTGAAAAATAACCAGGACTATTCAATTTGAATATCATTGAGTTTTTAAGAATATGCTTGTTAATTAATTAGATGAAATATGTT
The DNA here is from genome assembly GCF_987537825.1 of Furipterus horrens. NCBI lineage: Eukaryota > Metazoa > Chordata > Mammalia > Chiroptera > Furipteridae > Furipterus > Furipterus horrens. Next base: position 19,688,517 of record NW_028327171.1, read on the forward strand.
CATTGAAACCAAAAGGAACAACGTTCTAAAGACTAAATAAGCAATTGGAATCATTATTAATAAGCTGTGGCCCAAACCAAAACTTTGAAATTAATAAAACATAACTATTAAGCTAAATTACAAGGTGTTTCTGCTGATTGAGATACTTAATCATAAGTTTCATTGTACTTTTTCAGTCCCTTGAAGACCAATAATTACAGCACTGTAAATTCTAGATATTAAAACATAATTAATAACATATTTTTCAAACTTATCATGGAAGTACTGTAGTTGACAATTTTAATTAAGGTTTCCCTTTAATGAATTTGTCCCCAAACAAACATCTTGCACCTTTTTAAAGACTTATACAGAAGCAATCCTTCCTGGAAATTTATGTTTAACCACATAGAAGATAAAAATAAGGCTGCAAGGAATGATTAATTCACTTTCATGTAGAATTTTTCACTAAGTGGTGAGAGTGCACTTATATTAATATATTCAATATTTTCTTTTCCATTAACATTTTAAATATAGGTCATCTATACTAATCTTTATTACTGAAATGCTTTTTAAATCCAATTTGATAAAGGTAATTTAAATCCAGAGAATTTAAATTGTCACTTTATATAAGATCTTATTGATTTTATGTATATATCAATGCATTACATTAACATTTTTAAGTGGGGTAACAGTATATAAAAGATATTAGATTGTAGAATTTTGAGACATGTATCTTAGCAGCAATTTCAAAGTAGGTGACTCTGAACATACAAAGATAAAGACCTGGAATGAGATGTCAGAGGGTCTTCTGAGAATCTCTTTAGGAACCGCTGTACCTGGCCTCCAATCAACTTTAGTGCGGAGATTTCTGTCGGACCTCTTAGAAAGCTGAAGTTGGGAAACAGAGTGCAATTGCCTTTATTCCTGCCTGGACAATAAATAATACAGATGGATGAGCTAACTTCTTTAGAGTCAGATCAAAGGAGAGCTTCCTACAGAGTTTGTTGGGGCAAAAAAATGCATTTGTATGGCTCGTGGACCAATGTTACTCCAAGCATGATGAAAAGCTGCCTAAGAACGCACCTGGAAGGAGAGTGGACACCGTGAGAGTTTGTCTGGAGTGGATCCCAAACAACACAAGCGGAAGATGGCGCAGCAAAGGTGAAATCTATCACCTGATGTTTGGGAACTGCAGTTGAATGGCCCCAGTGGGGTACTCTGATGTAGATACCAAAGCACCCTAAATATTTTACACCTACATGTCCTGGACAGAGGGAAGCCCACTTACAACATAACAACAACTTACCAACTTTCTGACACTTTTACCTGTTCCTATTGTACAGCAGAAACTACCCTCAGGCAAATGCTGTAGGAGGAATGCAAGACAGGAGTGGAAAAGGGGAAAAGGTTCTCCCTCTTGCTTCCTGGACCATGGACATCAAACATGAGCATATCCCATTTGAGGAAAAGAGAGGTGAGTTTAGAGGTTTAGGCAGCAACTGACTATTGTAAGGTCTTTAGATTATTTAAAAACAATGAAGTTGAAAGTACAGAGATTTCCCATATACCTCCTGCCCTACTCATGCATGCATAGCCTCCTCCATTATCAACATCATTCAAAAAGAGTGTACTTTTGTTACAACTGATGGACCTACGTTGATATATTATAAGCCAAAGTCCATTGGGGTTCACTCTTGACCTTATGCATTCTCTAGGTTTGGACAAGTGTATAATGACATGCATCCACCATTATATGATCATACAGCATAGTCTCACTGCCCTAAAAACCTTATGTTCCATGTATTCATCCCTTTCTCTTCCCCATCCCCTGACAACCACTGACCTTTTTATTATCTTCATAGTTTTAGCTTCTTTAGAATGTCATGTAGTTGGTCATACAGTATACAGCCTTTTCAGATTGGCCTCTTTCACTTAGTAAAATGTATTTAACATTCATCCATGTCTTTTTATGGCTTGATAGCTTTTTTTTTTTTTAGCATTGAATAATACTCAAATGTCTGGATATAATTTTGACCTTTTTTAAAGAAAATTTTCAATCTTGGTTCACTGGAAAGACGTTAGAATGTTTTAGGAGATGAGTGACATGATTTATAATTTTAAAGTGTAAATCAGCTTTTTTATGAGGAAAAGATTAGAGAAGGATGAGCATAAAGTACAAGAATTGGGATACTATTACAGTAGCTCTCGTGTGAGAGGAGAAAGCCATATTCTGGGATGGAAGCAGTTGAAATGAACAGAATGAAATGGTTTAAATATATATTTAAGAAATAAAAGTAGTAATATTTGTTATTGAATCAGATTTTGGGAATTATAGAAGAGAGGTAAAGGATGCCTTCTCAGTTCAGGGCTTGAGCAACTATTGAACAAGGTGGGTGACGAAATAAGGTTAGAAGCCCAACTGAAGTGCGTTTATGCCAGGCCGAAACTCAGCACCTCAGACATTTTCCACTACACAGATATAAAGGCCTCACCACGCATAGATCTCATTTTCTTTTCTTTGCTGATTTTAGCCACTTGTCCTAGGCTCCAGGGATATGAAGAATGCCCTTAGTAATGTCAATGAATATTTAATTTTCATCAATCTTGGTTACCTATTGTCTGTTTCCATCATCTTTAACCATTTCCTTGATGGCATTACCAGCCACTGCTTAACTTGACACTTTACATCTGCCAATACTTTCTTAGTTTTTGTTTGGTTGTTTGTATTTTACAAACTTCTATTATTAGCAAACATTTATGTCAGCTAAAATGGCTCAAATTTGTTTGATGGAACCCTAAATAAAGAGCATGCAAGAAGTTCACGACAAAATGCTTAGATCATTTGCACTAGGTTATGTTCATAATCATTGGATCATGTTATCTGTCATTAATTAAAAGCTTAAAATAGCATTCAGAGCATATAAATAGTAGGCTATAATATTTTTCTTTCTATAGACATTGCTTTTTGGAAAGACGATTGAGAGACCTAAAGTATTAAATCAGCAGTACTAATGTTAATTTTTTGGTTTTGATAATTGGACTATGGTTATATAAGGTATTTACAGTACAGGAAACAGGATAAGGATACATGGAAACACTATGTACTAATCTGTAACATTTCAGTAGGTTTAAAACTGTCTCAAAATAAAAAGGTGAAAAGTAAATCATCACTGCCGAGGTAGAGTTAAAAGGGAAATATATATACAAAATATCTGAAAAAAAATAGATATTCAAATATCAACATTAGAGGGATTTAATTAATACTATGACTTTAATCTTGATTAAATTCATGAGTTCATTTACATTTGCAAGTAAAATCCAATAAATTATATAAAATAAGACAAGAGTATGTAAATAAACATACGACTATATAAAATGTCTTGGAGATTAATGTATAAATACAAATGAATATTATCTTAAAGAGTAGTAAAGGAGCTAAGAATACCCCATAAATCTGAGTGCGAACTTGCTTACATTATAAACCAGTTTGCCCTTGTTCTTAAGTAAAAATAGTTTATAGAGTTCTAAATATGTTGTTTAGCTTTACTTCATCTGTTTATTGCAATGCCATTTTTCTATTAACGTGGTACAAAATGTTAGTGTCCTCTTTAACTCTTTCTTCTCCATTTTTCTTCTATCCAGATACTTTCTAAGTCATGTCAAGTTTTCAAATTCATTATCTTTACTTCTATCTTATGTTAAAATATATTATTGTACCTAATTGCTTCTCTAAAGTACCCCCAAAACAATATCCTCCTATATATCATTTATTTTCCTTGACTTAAATGATCCATTCTATACACACAAAGCAAATAATTCAGTATAAATTACAAAAAGGGTTATGTTCAAAACCCTCAAAGAAATATATTACCTTAAAAAAGAAAAAAAAGAAAAAAATAAGTTTCTCTAAAATCTAGTCTATATCAAATCTTTTTGTCTCTTGCCAAACTCAACTCATACTGTTTCATCCCGCAAAGTTTCCCTGCGCTTCTTTCTGCCCAAATGGATTGTCTGCTGTACTCTGAATAGGCCCAGGCTTTTCCATACCTGCCTTTGTTGTTCATGTGTTCTGTCCATCTGAAAATTCTTGTTTCCTCCCTCATTCAAAGGGCCTGCTTTAATGCAGAAAGCCAGGATCAAACATTAACATGACAGAGTGGTCTTTCCCTTGAGAGGTTCCCTATGAAGAACTGCTTAACCCATGAAACTCTTCTGATCCACCTGTTAGTCTGCAGACTTTTCTTCCTTTGACCTGCCTTCTTTTCTGCTGAGGTATTAATATGACTGTACCCTGATACATATACTGACATTGTCCTCTTGGGTGTTACTTTCATAAGGTCTGAAATAGTTAACACATATTTTTTACATCTTGAAATGTCCACTAGAGAACTGAGTGCTCAGTAAAGATTAAAATAATTAAGTTGAAGGCATTCTCAAGAAGCAAAAATCAACTCTTCCCTCTCCTACCCTGACCTCCTAACAACAAATTTATCTAAATTATTTTGAGCCTTAAAATATTGACAAGCATGCTATGTGGGTAATAGTATTTTTTTCAGATTAGTAATATTCAGTCATTTATAATTAAATAGAACATGACTATAATTTTTTTTCTGTTGTAGAAAGCATAGGTAACCTTTATTCTGCACACTGTTCAGATTTCTAATTGAGTGAAAGCATCATTGAGCTGGAACCATGAAACCATCTTCAGTTCACCCTGTTCAGAATCCTACCCTCTCATTGTGTTCATCGTCTAACATTTACAGTGCTCTTGTATATTTAATAATATTTACAAGGACTCCTGTTGTTTGTGCTGTGTCCTATAAAAGGACACTGGTCAGGTAGGTGAGTGAGACTGAAGTCCATTCCATACTCTGTGTACTAACCCATAAGCATGAGTCTGATTACATCTGCAAGTGTGTGCATGTCATCGGCACAGAGGAAAGGACGCCTGTTTTATCATTCACACAAAGTGCAAGTGGGGATTAGTTTAGTCAATACACTTTGATATATTGTATAGAAAACTTTTCAATACTGAAATCCTTGTTATTTTTAATCCTATTTGTTGCTGGCAGTGCAATTTTCATCTAAGTGTATTTCAGCATAGAGGTAGTGAAGAATTCTATGAATTAAACATCCACACTCCCTAGAAATAATAAAATGATACATTAGGTCATTGGATCGATTTTCCCCAATGTAAGGTTGTTCTTTCTTGTATTTTTCATTGTTTTGTCCCATATGAGTTTAAAGCTATAGTTCCGAGTCCATTTCCCAATGGTGCATATTCAAGAGTCTAATAGGAGTCCCTGGTAATGAATCGAGGGGAGAGTGTTTTCATTTTACATTTTTGTGAGGTAGACTGGCCTAGAATTCACTCACTTTCTTATTACTTTTATGTATGTTATTATTGTGATTTTCAGTGAACATATATTGGCCAACTATTGTGTTCAAAATGTTCATTATCTCTAATCCTCTCTTCAAAATAGCCTGATATGTAGTGTTAGTCCCACTTTTTTACAGAAAAAACCCCAGATGTTTAGTGATTTCCCCAAGTCCAGAAGTTAACCATGTGTCCAAACTGAGATTTAAATCCAGGTCCTCTTAGCTATAGAAGATTTTCTCAGTCCTTAAGATGAAGTCTTGCAAATTATGTCAACCTTTTTAAAATAAGCGTATTCAACAATTAGTTATAGAATATGTCTCATGTGCCCTACATTCTCCTATATGTTAGAGATGAGCAGGAGAGAAAATATTTGCTTTATGAGACTGCAAGAGGGAAATATATATGAAACAAATAGATGAATATATAACATGAGTCCAGGTACTGAAATGTACTCTGACACACACGAAATAAAAAATCAGGGTAAGTAAAGAGAGCATAAGGAGTTGGAAGTAGTAGTTGGGAGGTCAGAAAAGGTCTGTCTGAGGAGGTGACATTTTAGTAGTGGCCTGAATGTTGTAAGGAGAAGGCCATATGAAGGTTGTGGGGTGAGAGTGTCCCAGGTGGGAAGCATCATGGCACGTGAGAAGAACACCATGAAAGCTAGCATCACTAGGATAGAAGGAATGCACAAGTGGACGAAAGATAAAAGATAAAATTATAATATCAATAGAGATCTCATAATGCAGGCTCAAGTAGGCAAAGATAAGGAAAAAGGTTTTGTTTCCAGTGAGGCACCATTGGGGGGATTTATATAGCTTACATTTTTAAAAAATCACCTTGCGGCTGTGGGAAAAATTAAGTCTTGGGGGAGAAGAATGGACACAAAAATACCAGTTAGAAGGCTATTTCAACAGCCTCTACAAGACATGGCAGGGGCTCAAGGAAGAGGAACAGTCCTAGAGGTAGATAAAACTGGGTATATTGGAACAGATTTGAAAGTTGAGTTGGCAGGACTCCTGAGGAAAAGAATGTGGGTGACAAAAAAAGACAGAAATCCAAGATAACCAAGGCAACATTTTAGATTCTGGGGATTATTGGTGCAATTTACTGAGACAAAGAAAATTAGAAAAGACGAGTGGGAAATTAAGAAATCTGTTTCATACATGTTATTACTTCTTATAGCACTTTATATGTTTCTCACTCATTTTGAGTCTATAGCATATTAACTACATCAGAAAAGATTTAAGAGGTCTTGAAAGACAGAGACCTACTGTGGATTACTACAATATGTGAAAAAATTTCTCACTATGCTTATCCACTCACCCACCTGCCCAACATGCAAATACAGAAGTGCACCTGCTATTTTATATTATACATATATATTTATTCATTGAGACATATGATTTCATTTGGATCACCAAACCAGTGATTAACTCTAGCTAGCCATAGAAGAAATGTGCAATGAATGTAATGTTTTTGTTCTAGATTATCTCTATGATGTCTGGGACAATGTACTACTAATGGGTTCATTTTCTCCACCGATAAGGTGGGGTTGGGTAGATCAGGGAGAGATGTTATTTGAAAGTGTGTTGTGGAGAGGTTACCAGTTACCTTTTATCTCAAAATTGTTATAATCGACTACGACATGATGCTTCAAGACAAAATGTGGTTATAAAAATGGTTTAAAACCAAATTACAAATTTATTTTAAAGGATTATCTATTGTGCTTTCCCATGGTCCTGAAGTTGGGAGCAGAGAGAGAGTTCGCTGAGACTTTTTTGTCTCACTCTTTCAGAACCATTATCAAATCACATTTTTTCCAAAAGCCTTCTCTGATTTCTCTGGGCTACACAGAGAAGAGCCCAAATCTCTTCTCTGAAGAGGGTATCATTTGTATCACTTCTTTAGCACTAAAAACCGGCTTACAGTTCTTTGCTATCCTTTTATTTCTAGGTTGCTTTCTACCTAGTAGGTTTGAAAGCTGCTTAAGGTATGAAAAGATGTATTTTGTACACTCATTTCATGCTGCGCTGAGCATGGTGCTCACTTCTGAGGGCTTTGATACATTTTTGCCAATTAAAAAAGTCAGAAAGAAAAAAATAATCAGAATGTCTACTTTCAAACTTCAGAAATGATTCAAAATAGCGTATAATTGTTTGGGAAATTTTGTCATATATTTTTGAAATCATGACCTGTTAACTCTGGAAGCAATGTTACAGAATTATATAATCTAAATTTATTTTGCATGTAAAACTTTACTAGGTAAATTTCTACTTGCTAAAATCAAAACAGACAGACAGACAAACAAAAAGGAGCATTATATACATCTGTGCCGAACTGTGAGATACTTAGGTTTGTTGCAGATTGGTTTGCTTTTAGCTATTTTTGTCTACCTTGAACTTCACCAACATTTCTCTGATTCAATCTACCTAGAAGCAGTGCTGATCTGCACAAACACCAAAAATGGAGGAAACAACACAGAGCCAATTTGAAGGATGCTTTTCACCAACCAAGTTGAGGACTCCTTCCTACCTGATGGAAACTTCCGGTGATAACTGATGATAGTCGTTAGGGTTAATGCACCCTATTTAATTTAATTTTATAATCTGCAAGGGGAATTCAAACAGTCGTATGATTTCCTAATGTGTCTATTGTACTGAGAAAAAGATATTTTGACTAGCAAACAAGCATATGTGTTTTCTTATCTACGATAGTTTACTTTTTTCCTATTGGTGAGTCGTTTATAAACTTGAATTGGTGAGAGTTAAGCTTCATGAACTTTATCATGGTGGGGTAAAGTGTTCAAATACATCTTCTGACCAAACACAACAGCACCCTGGAATACTCACACCCAAATGAGGTGTCGATCCTATTTGCACCTCAGCCTAAAATAGTTTGTGTTTGTCTTTATAAACCTATTTTACTAATGAGATAAGATGTGAATGCATGTCTGTATTTTAGGACTTCTTCAATTATATATAGAAACACCAAAATTACATTTCTCAAGTCAAAAGATGGAAAAGGAGTGGCCCCATTTCTGTTTTACATGTATTTTCATTGAGTATTTTGTCCAGACAATTCCACCCCTATTTCCCGCATTTTTTATTCAATCTGTTTTAAGTCCATCTTTTAGAATGCTTGCTGTGCCCACTGGCCAGAGACAAATTTGGTTCAATACAAAACTGAGCAATTCAGCTGGACTGCCAAGTAGCTGATATTATACTCATTAGGGACTGAAAACAAGACAAAAAGCCAGAGGGATAAATTGGATTTTGGTGAGAGAAATGGTAAAAGACCTTAGTGAGAGTATAGTGAGAAGGTTTGATAGCATGGATAATTTCTGTTTGTTATTCTGAGTGTTTTTTAGTGTGTGACTTTAGAGTATATTTTATATTCTTAGCATAGTTTTACTTAAACTTCACTACAAAATGGCTTGATAAATTACCATGTGAAGCAGATTACCAGGAATTTTCAAAAATAATCTTAGTAAATAAGCTGGCATGTATTATCTCTTAATGTAGAATCATACAAATATTGATGCTAATATTAATTGCCTAAAATGGTCTGAGGAGAAACAAAAACAGGGCCTTGATTTTTCCTCTGGAACAGCAGAATCTCAGTGAAGAGAGAATTATCAAGTAGTTACAAAACATTCAAACTCTTGTTTATCAGAGGAATGCATAATTAGCACATCTGTGTTTGGGAAGATAGAACTTAACTCATCTTGTGTTTAATATATCTTCGAATATGATGAAGGTTCATGGTTATTTCAATAAGCATTCATTGACCTCCCCTTAGGTGCCAGGCACTGTGAACAGAAAAGTGAATAAGACAAGGAACTGTGCACTGCAAACTTCAAGATGATAAGGTTGGTCCTTTAAGAAGGCATCTAGATTTTTTCGTAAGGCTATGGCATTTCCTAAAGTTCTTTCTTTATTTGAGCAATTACAACCTTTGTGGACCTCAGGTTCATGCAAAGTAAAAAATTCTAATTTTAGGATTCCAAAGTGTTGCCAACATATTAGAGAAAAGGAGAGAAGTAAAGTGTAGAAAAGGAGATGAGACAGAGAGAGAAAGGGAGCAAGAGAGGGAGAGAGGGAGAATAGGATGAGCCAAGAGAGAAAACTGACTTAACTGAAACAAATTCAGCTGGAGAATAGCAGTTTGATGTTATCCAAGGATGTAACCTTAAAAAAATATTAAGTAAGATACTTAAGTTGGAAAAAAAACAATTGATTTGAGATATGTGTTCATGGATTGCTAAAGAAGCATTCTAAACCACGGTTTTATGGCCAGAAAGCTATGCAGAAAGCATAGTGTTTCTTTAAGAACCAGGAAGAAGAAGACAGAAGCAAAGAGACCAGCAGAGACAGACACTGAGGAGATCCTCCAAACTTAAAGATAAACATAAGGTGATTATAAAAATTAATATGAATTTGTACATCGTTTACTAATTTGAAAATGTCTATACCCTGTACTCAACAGAATGCCTGAGACATCATGTGAGCTCAGTAATAAACACAGAGCAGATGTTTGTACTATCCTTGTAAAGGACAGTCCAATTTTGTAATGTATATATGTTAAGTGTAACTGTTGAAAAGAAGGAGCTGCCAGGGTCTAAGGATGTCATCATTTTCTAAATCCCTTTGATGAACAGAAAATAGGAATGGAGACAATAAAGCCACTTTCTGTTTCCTGAGGACACCCTAGGTATTGAGTCAGCATGACTACATCAATAAACATTGTTTGATCATCTGCAATTGTTTACTTCGCAGTGCTTACATTCTAATTGAAAAGGGAACCTATGAAGAGATAGAAAATAATAAGGATTTCAATATTAGCTGAAGGCAGCAAAAAAAATTTAGGGAAAAAAGTATCATTGGCTACTGGTGCTTAACTATCTTGTAAATTACTATGAATATAGTTTTTTAAAAAATAAATGTAATAGGAAGCAATATTGCCACAAATGTTAGATTATCTATCTTCCAGGAATTAAACAGGGAAAGTTATAAGGTACAAGGTAAGATCCCAGTCTAGAATCTCTTTCTGTGAATTATAATTACTTATAATTTTTTAAAACTACACCTTTTAAATTATTTCAAATTATACCAATCAGCCATGGAATGTGGTGCATCTTAGAAAGCTGTTCTTCAGTAGCACCTCCGTGGACACAAAAGAGGCAAAAAGCACTCCATCCATGTTGGACCTGTACTACCACAAAGGGGGATTGAAAAGGACCAACCATATTATGGCAATTCTTACCTTAATGAGAGAAAAAGTGAACATTGCTTAGGACATCAAGGAGTACTGCCCATAATGTCTATGAAATGGGTTGATGTCCTGGCTGGTGTGGCTCAGTGGACTGAGCTCTGGCCTGCAAACCAAAGGGTCACTGGTTTAATTCCCAGTTAGGGCACATGCGTGGGTTGCAGGCCAGGTCCCCAGCTGGGGGCCACAGAAGAGGCAACCACACATTGATGTTTCTCTCCCTCTCTTTCTCCCTCCATTCCCCTCTCTCTAAAAATAAAAAATAAAATCTTTAAAAAAAAAAGAAAAAAGGAAATGAGTTGAATGACTTGTGTTAATCTTCCTATAAATACACAAACACATATATTCTACTAGAATGTTGACTGAGTGCAGAATGATTGTGGGAGATGGTAGGAATCTGTTCACTCATATCATCACCCACAATGTTGATAATTTTCAAAAGGGATGTTATAAGCAGTCTTAGCACATACAAATTAGATAACTGAAAAAATAATCATGTGCAAAATTTAATATAAAAACTCTTTCAACATAAGGGCTCTATTTATTATGTTTTGATCATGGAGAAATATATTTTGCTTACTACCTACTCTTTATAGATGTACTTTCCTTAAATAGATACCAATTATACCTTCATGTATATTTGAGGTAAGCCTTGAATCATTATGATGATTTTCTTTAAGCACTCATTTAAAAATGCATGACCTCAGAAGGGAAAGAAAAAACTATGAAGGGAGCCAAATTCCATCCCACATATATGCATTTAACTATTAACAATGCCAAAAGGCTTTTCACATACCAGTGATACAATATTCTGGGTGGTTTTTGTTGTTGTTGTTTGTTTTGTTTTTGTTTATTATTATTTTTTTTTTAGCTTACTGAGTGCGTTACAATGTGAGCTATCAGTTAAATTTCCAACTAAATCATTTTCTGGTGTCCGTAACCTTTGTAAAATCAGTATATAACTGCTTTAGCTTCCTGTGCTGCTCTGCTCTTTAACTGTAAGGTTACAGCATGATAGTAAACCATCTTTGATAAATACAGCTTGGATTGAGGTCCTTCCACAAATGAAGTTTAAAGACAAACTTAGTGAATGGTTGGAAAATTTCTTTAATAAAATATCACACAGATTGGTAAATTAACTTCTGTGAATGAGGGTCTAGACCCAACTGTATTATTTTCCTTTGCTTACATTCCTTTCCCAAATGACTGAGCAAGCTTATTAGAGGATCAGATTACTCAGTGTCAAAACCATAAAGGGGGATTCGTGAGGAAACTAAATGTGTTTGATACCTGCTGTGTGTCAATACACAGACCAAGCATGGAGTCTGAGCATTTCCATATACTTAACCTTGTAATTCTGTTTTGTTCTTCTTCAGATAAAGAAAGTAAGTTTTAAGCTACAAGATGCATGTATCTTATCCAAGGTCACACGCCAAGTGCATAGGGAAGCCAGGACATCAACATATTGCTCTGATATTAAAGCTCCTGCTTATATTTTTATTCCTCACTGCCTTTCAGTTTGCATTAATTATCCAAAAATCCTGGTTATCCATTTTGAATCTGGTATTTCTTTGAGAGGTAGCAAGGGAGTTTGCTTAGCATGACCTACTTTAGTATCTGTTTACACTTATTTTCTCAATTTCTTAAAAAAAGAACATACTTCACTTGCAAGAGCTGTAGTTTTACAGCTTTTCACATCCACGGATTACTATCACTGTCATTATGACACTGTTAGCAAATACAGGGGGAGAGATATAGATCAGGAAAAGGCATGTCATCAAGACTAAGGGATGTCATCAAAATATGTACAGTCCTAAATTTTGATATTTTACCCAGGATAGTATACTTCTTTGTAGCATAGACAATAATAAGAATTACTTATTTATAAGCCAAAAAAGAAAAGCCTTCATATGCTATTTTCATTTTACTAGCTTTAAAATCTATTTGCTAAAAACAGGTTAACCTAGAATCACAGGCCCATAAAAATATGAGAAGTGGATTTTTCCATTTTCTCAAATTTCAAAATTGGCTGGCATGAGTTTGACTCTAGTCATTTTCCAAGTGGCTCATTTTAAATTATCTAGTGCTGGTAGGAGGAGGATGATAGCTCCTAAGTCTTTGAAAATAATAAACAAGAATCAACTCTGCCTTTAATTTTGATAACCCATCCCATACATCAACAGAAGTACACCATGCATGAGAAAATAAGTGAAGATATAAACATGGTATGTTTGCCATTTTGGAGCATCCTTAGAGAGACATTGATTTGTAATTCTGATCACAAAGCATCTTTGATTTCTCCCACTTGCCATGCCCTTCCCTCACCCTCAGTCCTGAAAATATAACACAAAAGCTTTATCTGCAATGGATGGAGAGCAACCCAGGAATCAGCGCAGAGACTATCTATCACATTTCTGTCTTAATTGAATGACACCAGAATGGGATCGATAAAATGTAACAAGAGACAGTTTTGCATTTCCACACTCCTTATTTCCCCCTCTCTATTACTCTCAGCTACCACCGTGACCAGAAAGTCCAAGTACAGAACAAGAATACTGCTGCCAGACAAGCTGTTCGGATATGAATAAACTTGTCAGAGAAACAACAAAACTTATGAACATCAGAAAGAACCTCGGAAGACCAAAGGCTGATAGAGTAGTATTGAATAAATAGGCTTCTGGAAAAAAAATAATTTCATAGATTCGTTCTCACTCCTAAATAGCCCTCTCAGTGCAAGGTTTCAGTTAGATCATCTCAACAGCTCTCCCTGTGCCCCCAAGATTTCTTGAGAATGCAACAGTGGCTGGCTCAAAGGCACATGTAGTGACCTCTCAGCTCAAACCTGCAAGACCTACAAAAATGCCGGGCAGCTCTGATGCCCGTATGTGCAAGGTTCCTGGGATCTCCAATGCATTATTGATAAGCTCATCACTCTGCTAAAAGCCAAGGCTGACATTGTTATAATCTCGACCTTCTCCTGAACAGCTCTGGCTTTGCCTGGGGATCGATCACAGGAGGAAGTAAACCAGAGAGCAAAGCTGCACATGCAAAAACCAAGAAGGTGAAGAACTGCCTACATTCATTTCAGTCTGAATGTGTTAACTGCAATCACATGCTTCAGTGTTTTTACATCTTTGACAGTTTACAATGTGGCCATACGCTAAGCTTTATGTTGTAATAATTTATTTAATATTCCACATCTTGAGCTTGTAAAAAGGGATCCCTGGAACAGAAGTCTGTACAATAAAGTAAAAATAAGTCTTCGATGTAGTTTCACAACGTGCACTTTTTTATTCTTCATTCCAGTGGACTTTTTCTATATTATTTTAAACCTTAATTAGTATAGGTAACAGTACTAGATACTGGTATCTTCTTACCATTGCCATGTGACACCTTATGAAAGCTATGCACATCCAGAGATATGCACTCTATATAATTTAACTTTTATTATATTACATAATAATGCAAGATTACAGCACATACTAGTGGCAAAATTTTTATGGATTTTTATTTTATTTTAAATTACTTTCAAAAATCATACATTGACTAATATCATAAAATATATATCACATCTCATCCCGAGCAGGTAAAAGAGAGAATTCGAAGATATATCCAAAGCATGACGTAGAGCTTGAATATATTCTAGGGTCATGCTTAAGGATAAAATCTTCAGTAGCTTTTCTTTGTTGTTAAAAAGAAGAGAACACTATTCTCTTAGCTGATATAAGGGTAGGTAATTTGCAAAATCATCACCCAGCTCAGGTTACCACTGGATTCTAGAGCAAATGAGCTTGTAATAAAATCATTATTTATGAATGAAACAATGGGTCATATGGAACAAAAAGCAAAACATACACAGTTTGGTTTCACCTGCAGACTCTGGTCACCTGAAGCAGCAGCTGATGCCCGCCCTGCCCAGGTAAAACACATGTCATGTATTGATGAACCTGTTTCACCAACCTGTTACTTGTCGAGACCTGTATCTGATGTCATAAATTCCCCCGGAAGTTCCAGATTTTGATATTGCCCAACAAAGAATAAAACCCTAGAAAATGTGGATATAATAGGAAAAGTAGTGTGTGTCTTTATACACATATGACTATGTTGTGAGACAAAAGAAATTGTTCCTTGGGACATTCTAAATTAAGTAAAATTTAAAACACAAAACACCTCCAGGCTTATCACATTGTTTTATTATTTTTTATGCTCTTTAGTGCAGTCACTGTCCACTTTCCCCAGTGCTGTGGGTGCTTAACTCCTGAGATAAAACAAGTTTCATAGAATGGAGAACTTATTTGGGCAACATAAACTAAAACTAGCTTGGAGTAAATATATTTACCTCTGATCATTGTTTTAAAATTTCATTTATTGTTTGCTTTGTTGGTGGGCCATACATTCAGTAGCAAGAGAGTGAGGTTATTTCTGGTCTGAACAAGCCTATCACTGGGGGGAAAAAAATTAAAATACAACAAATACCACCAAGCTTGGTGCCACCAGAGTGGGATCTGGTCTCTCTAGTGTGCGTGTACCTCTTATTAGGGAAGTGCATTAACCCCAAGCAAGCCATGTAGGTCAGACATCCCACAAGGAACATGGTTAATGCTGTGGGGTGCTTCTTGTTGTTGATGTTATTGCATGAGGGTTGTTTTTAATTTTTAAAATAAGGCTATGGCTAATTAAGGGTGTTGGCACAGCTTGGCCTGATGAAACCGATTACAATTATAAAAGATTCTGGGGCTAAAGCAGTCAATGATGCTGGCTGCTACTCATGTAGCCCCAGCGGTGTCTATATGGTTGTCAAGTATGATTAGCCTAGAAGCATACTGGATTTATTAGGGTTTTTTTTCCTATAGGATTCAAATGCCCATGCATGTAGCTCATAGTATTACCAGAGTCCTCATTTCTCTCCTGTATTGTTCCTGAGCATTTAGAATACTCAAGAAAGAAAATCCTTCTCTTCTTTACTCTTCAGAGTCTATGATAAGACAGGATGAATAAAAGAAAACAATTATCTTCTCTAAGTAATTTTACAATATTTTATCATTCCTAAAACTTAGAAGTCAGTCTCAAATCTGTTCACCTTTTCATTCTGTATATTTGAAACTAATAAGAAATAAAAGAACATATTGAATATGCACCATTAAGGTGAAAAAGGAACAGAGTGAATTTTGTTTTAGGAAATTTATTTTCTAGAGCACGAAGAAAGACAGAAAGGAAGGAAGGAAGAAAAAAAGAAGAGAGAGAAAGAAAAAGAAAGGAAGAGAACCTCTGTTTAATCCTTTAATCCTATGGGGTAACCAATTGAAATGCAGCATCTAAACGTAGTTTATGTTTGAATTTTGTCCCCTCATGAGTATTCTTCATTTGGGAGATGTGCATTTATTACATGTTACAAAAGAGCTTGAATGGGTATTCAAATAACTGCTGTAATCAAAAGGTTCTTCTTTTCAAAGAAACAACCATAGATTTTTATAGTTTTCGTGCTTTGCTATGGACATTCTAAAATGATAGAAAGATTCTCATTTGTGTGCCCCTCCTCCCCTGGAAGCTATTGAATTGTTCTGGTTTTGTACAGTGTAGACCAATCCTGCAAAAATAAAACACTTCAACTCTGTACAAAAGGTGAGCCTTTCCATTGGAAGTTTTTCTTTAGCAGGAAAAAATAGAGAAAACGGGCTGACAGCTTTAGAAAATTTAAACAATCCGCCTTGCCAAAATACGCATTTTGTGAGTTTTCTCTAATTTCAGATTTGGTGGTTCTGTGTCATGCCAACAATGAATGCTTTCAATTTCAATATTCAGTTTCTTTTCTCCATGCTCAAACCAATCTTCACCTTCGAATAGGCAATTATTTTTCTAATTCTTTAAAAAAAAACTATTTGGGGGGATGACTATAAGATACTCAGCTCTAACTTATCCATTATGGATGCATTTAAAACAAACAGTGCACTATAAACTGCAAAATGCACTTGATTCCTAAGTGTATCTTAAAATGAGAAAATGAAGCAAGGAGGCTATATGTCAAAGCATTAGAAAACTTTTGTAACTTACAAATTCATAAAAATCACAGAGGAAATCAACTGAGAAGAATCCTTTTAAGGAGAAAAAGGCAAAGTAGAACTGGCTGTGATTGTTTTAATGGGATGTATAGGGTAGTGCTAGTTTCCCATTGATATTAAACCTCACTTCAAAAAAATATAATACTCTCCCATTTTCTCTCTTTATAATTTATTACCTACATTGAACACACTTTTCTATGCTGGAAAAAAACAACAACAAGCTTTTCTAACCTCAACTGTTCATATATATTTTCATTTGAAATACAATGCTTCAAAAACACTCTCATGTGAAGAAACAAAAGAGAATAAAATAGTTAGAAGCCAAGAATACATAATAGGCAATATTTTATTAGACTCAGTTTAACTATCACACAAGAAAAGTGCCATCCAGCCCTGTGATACCTCAGAGGGCTTTTAGCAATGCTAATTTCAGTGTTGCAGACACAAATAGAATAATGCAGGTGCATGTGGTTAAGCAGTTGAAACTCATAATTGTTTTATTTTATGGATGATTCCAATAGGATGCAAATCAGAAAAAGCAGTTGATGTTTCATGAAACCAATGAAACCTATAATGAAAGCTTCCTTCAATGTCAATGTTTTAAAATTAATTTATGACAGGCTGTTTAAAAGACTTCTTGAATTTTTAATAGAAACATGTTATCTTATAGATTTTTTTAAAAGTTGCACTTGATATTATCTACAACTGTTTGAACATAGAAGGTAAAATACAGAACACTGCTGGGCCAGTATTGCAAAGTCCTAATTAGTATCATGCCATAGAAAAACAATGAAGTGATTTTGTCACCAATTACTGACAATTAGCCTAAGCACAACAGTTAATTTCATGGAAATAAAACCACTATAAAATGAACGCAACAAAACCTATCATAATTAATGGCATTTACCAGCATTCCTCTACTGGTTTTTTAATTCATGAACCATAAAAGTTTTGAAACAACTTGAACAGCTACACAAGTACACAGCATTCAAGAGTCTGCACATGTAGGTTTTCTGATTGTTAAGCATCTTGTGGAAACATGTCATTTGCAATGGAATTACATAGATCAGATTTTTATCCCCTAAATCTGAATACATCATACTTGCAGAGTATGCACTTGCTCAACAATAAAACTAGTATACTAAGTTGCAAAGGAAAAGTCTTTCGATAGCTTGTCATTATCCTGTTGTAATGCATGTACATATAATGAACTGCCAATAATTGCAGAAATGTTACAATGTTAAAAAGTTCCTAGTCTCTCTTACACTTTTGTTCCACTCAGACTTTTCTCTCCACTTGCTTTTTTTTAAATCGTCACTCTGCTGTCCTACTCACGGGCATGGGGATGTTGGGGCTTGTGCCTCATGTCAGCTTCATCTCATGCATGAACTTTGCCACAAGTTTCAAAAGTTGCAGAGTCACAAGGCATCAGGAAGTCAAATCAAACTTTAAAAATGTTGTTCTGGCTTCTCCTAAAGCTGGAAAGGATTCAATTTACAAGTTACCTACCAATTAAGAAAGTAAAAAATACTGCAAGGCCAGTGACTTCTAAAGCTCAACTTCAGAAAATGTACCCTCGCCAAGATCTTTCTGGTTTCTACAAGTTTTGAAAACAAAACTTTAAAACCTAACAAAGCATCCCTACAGACAATTGCTTAATAAACAACCACATCGCTTTTAAAACTTTACATATACAAATAAACATTTGAGAGGTTTGTGGCCATGCAGAGATAAGATCCTCTCTGGGGAGAGACCAGAAACTGCTCCGTCTTTGTGTAGACTCCTGGAATGTGCTTGCTTTTCATTTCTTTCTTTGTGTCTGGCACACTGGCCTCACAGGCAGTGTCTTAAGCCAGGCAGGGTCAGGGCAAACAGAGAACTGCATTCATGGACAGATCAAGTTTATGTGAGAATCTGCTCCTCCACTGCCCTCAATCTCCATATGAATTGTTAATAAAATCTCAGCCTGAAAGCTCATCACCCCAACAGTGGGGAAGTCATGCAGAGAATCCTCTAGTTCAGAAAAACAAGATTTCTTTATCTTTTTCATCCTTTGCCAGCGTTCGTGGGAATCCTGCCATGTAACCTCCTCCTGAACCAGCCTCTCCCCCGCCCGCCACCCCCGTACCCCAACACCCCACCTCTCTCCACAAGCCTCTTGGTCCCACCTGATCATCAAGGAAGGCGGGAGCTAAAAGACAAAAGAAGCATTCTGACACCCACAGCAAATCTACCACACCAACTTTGCCTATGCACTAATTTGCTGCTATAAAAACCTTCAGGCAAAAAGAAACATCAATGCTGAATCTTTTTCCAGTTTGTGTCAAACAGCTGGAAAGACTTTCCCAGAGCTTTATGACACCACATGAACTAGAGAGCCACAGATATAATAAAAGGTCACATATAAAGAGAAGAACAGAGTCATACCCTAATTAACTTGATATCTCCATGCAAATACTGGACAGGAACAAGGCTCGGTGTATGTTGCAGCCAGTCTTGCGTGGATCTTGCTACAGGCTAGCTGGGCCTCTTGTTTCCTCTGCTTTTGCCCCTTGCAAACTGTTTTAATATCGAACGCTTTTCAGTGGGATGGGCTGATGAACGAAAACATGAATTTCCTGCTTGCCCTTTAAGGTGGGTTAAAGGGAGTGCTAGCAATCAATTACAGAACAAAAGAACAAAAAAAAAAAAAAAATGACTTAAGAACCTAAGGAGTAAATGTGTTACATTCTTTGCTGTCTATTTTTTAAACTAAGTGCTTCATTTTTATTCATTCTGATCATAAATAGTAAACAATATCTATTTTATTAAAAAAAAAATGAAAGTTTATCCAGTAGCTCCTAAAAGAAATATATTGTTTTCTATTCAAAAACTCTTTAAATGTACTTCACTTCCATTTCAACTTCATAATAATTTTACAAGTAATACAAAAGTTTGAAATTGTGTCCGAATTTGTTCTTCAGATATTCACACTGCTTTAATATACTTAGGTATATTTCAGAATAAAAAGTGACATTTTCAATCTTAATGAACGTTTTGTTCCTATTAAATCTTTGTTTCCTCATTTATTTTGGTCAATAAAACATAATTAACTTATAAACTCATTGCACATAAATTGTTCCAAGCTATCTTTTATTTAACTTTCCTGTCCTATGACTGCATATGTCCAAAATATGAATATTGTTTAAAAATAAATATATCTAATGCATACATAAATTAATGTGTTTTGACTAAATATAACACAAATTTTTATTACCATCAATCTAGAAGTTTCATTAGATAATATTTGAGAAGATAAAAATATACAAACACACACAGAGTTTCTGAAAAACAAAAAAGTAAAAGGAATACAGAACAACAGCTTATCCACTCACATAACCGAAACAAATAAATGTAGTATATCATTCAATTTATTGAAAACAAAATCTCTATTATAAATAGCACATTCATTTGCCTTATGTTTATACATATCACTTTCGTTTGTAAAACATAGGAATCAATAATTCAAAGAACTCTCTTACATAATATTTAAGTCACAGAAGTTTGATAAAGTTTTAAAACAAAACTAAATTTAGTTTTACATTAAATATCCCAGTGCCTCAATGAATTCTATTTAGATATTAAACTTCAGAAATTCATTAAAGACACAACAGAATTACAAATGCAAAATAAAGTTTAATATTCTTTAGCATTTATGTAAATTATTATTATAATTAATATGTATTATAGTATTTCTTGAAGTATAGAAATTCCGCTGTTCTTCAAAATACACCTAAATTAAATGAATTTTTATATAAAGTCAGTAATTCAATGAATGTTAGACATACTTGCAAAGTTATGTAAATATGTGTAAATTATTTTAGGAAATGGAGAATTATATGAAATATAAATTTCCTTGTTATGTAATTACTCACTAAGTTAATTTTATAATAATGAGTTTATTTTTTAAGCAAGGCTTTGAGAAACTGAATAATTTTTATTGATATGACTGAGTCTTACTGAATTATAATATCTATCTCAAATATTTTTTGTGTTCGTTTACTTCCATTAATTGCTGAAGGACTAGTAATATTTTAGCACAGAATTTGTATTACCAAACCTCAATTTCTATTGTGATAGGTTTCCCTGAGAAGCAGGAATTAATGGTTTTATCCATTGCCTTTAAGGGTTTGCTTTTAAAAATATGTGTTCTCAAAATTTTTGTGTAGTTCTAGAGTAGGGCTCCTCATTCTTTTTCTATGTAATGTGCATGTTACTGGGAGGGTAGCAACAGAGAGAGGACCTGTTTTTGAGAACTAGCCTGGAGGTGGTAACCAGGTGAAGCAATTAAGAACTCTAATCTGGATATGTGTATTTACATTCAGAATATAGACAGCAATGTGGTTCCAAATATGAGGAATAACAAGGCTTTTACACACTCTGCAGATAAACCCAGAGGCAAGTTGAAGCTTTCATATTGCTATGGACTGAATGTTTGTGTCCCTTAAAAATTTATAAAATAAAGCCCTAACCTCCAGTGTGGCTATTTTCTGTAAAGGGACCTCTAAAGAAGTAATTAATGTTAAACGAGGTCATATCGTGAGGGCCCTGATTTGATAGCATTAGTGTCCTTATACGAACAGATACCAGAGGTCTGTCTCTCTGTCTCTCTGTCTCTGTCTTTCTCTCCTTCTCCCTTCCCTCCCCTCCCCTCTGTCTTTCCCTCTGCGCCCCCCCCACCCCCCTGCACATACATAACATTGAAGAAAGGCCAAGTGAGGGCAGAGGGAGTAACTGGGTATCTACAAACCAGGAAGAGAGCCCTTGCCAGAAACTAAATTTGCTATTACCTTGATCATAGACTTTCAGCCTCCACAACTGTGAGAAAATAAATTTCTGTTGTTTAAGTCACCTAATCTATGGCATTTTGTCATAGCAGTAGGGCAGATAAGCATACATATTAGAACCAACAATAACAATGGCATATTGGAATAAATCCAGAATTGCATTTTAAAGATAGCTCTGCTTTACCTGCTCTCTCTTCCCTTCTTGCAGAGCTAGGTGAAATGGATGAGAATCTGAATTTGTATCCCTGCTTCTGTTGTAAGATGGTAAGCCTACCAGCCAACAGCTGGACAGCTATAAATCTGTCTTTAACAAGCATTATTGATTCCATATCTAAACTAGAGAGCATACTGTTTAATTTCTCATAGGATCATTTTCCTTCAAAACAGCTATGTGAGGAAATTATCTATGGTATACTGAGGAAGAGCATGGATTTTAAAGTAAAGGCCTAGGTACAGATGAGCTTCAGCTTGTTCTTGACATCATTTGTCTCTTGGCCAGTCCAAACGTCAGTTTCTTGAATTGAAAAATGGGAGTCACCTCCCTGATGTCAAAATGTTGTAAAGTGTAGGTACTACTAGTAATGGGGTACATATTTACATCATGACTATGATCATTATCATTATCATCCCACTTTTCTAGGTACCTTAAATTTCTTTCAGTTTCAAGGGACTATATATGGATTCAGTTATTCTTTTTAGAATTCTAGCTTTGTTGACCTATTTTTAATGTATAACATTGTAAGATATTTAAAGTGTACATTGTGGTGATTTGATATACATTTACACTGTAGAAGGGTTCCCCCAATCTAGTTAATCTATCACCTCATGTTTATTTATATCTGGGTTGTGTGTGTGTGTGTTTATGAAGATTTAAGTTCTACTTTCCTAGCATATTTCAGTTATACAATACAGTGTTATCTACTGGAATCACCATATTTTACACTAGATCCTCAGACATCATTCAACTTACAGCGAAATGTTTGTATCCTTTTACCAACCTTTCCTTATTTCCCATCCCCAGTCCCTGCCATCACTCTTCTACTTTTTGTTTTAATGAGTCTTCTTTTTTTTGAAGATTCCAAACAACAGCAATACCATGTAGTATTTGCCTTTGTCTGCTTGATCTCACTTAGCAGAAGGTCTTCCAGGACTATGCATGTTGTTGCAAATGGCAGGATTTCCTTCTTTCTCATTGCTAAATAATATTCCAAATCATATCTCTCTATATCTATATGTACAGATAGATAGATATAAATAGAAAAAAATATTTTTATCCATTGATATGTAGGCAGGCATTGAAGCTTTTTCCATATCATGGCTACTGTCAATAATGCTGCAATGAACATGATAGGTAGGCATGTCTTTGATATTCTGTTTCATTTCCTTTGGATATGTACCTAGAGGTGGCACTGTTAGATCATACAGTAGTTCTATTTTAATTTTTTGAAGAACCTCCATCTTGTTTCCCTTTGTGGCTGCACCAACTAACACTCTCATGGAGTCAGAAAATCTTAATGCCGTCCTAGAATCACCTTCACAGAATAATGTCTTGATATCATGCCTGAAAAGTTCTTCAAAATTCAGTATGAGAGGCTTTTGTCCTGATGCTAGATGTTTCTGAGGTCTCTGTTCGTTATGTGATCCTTTAAGGGTGACAGGCCTGAGGCTTCCGCTGACATTCCCAGGTGTATGTTGTTACCACATACATCTGGCTTTAGGCAGCTGATGCTAGATAACAATGTGACTTTTCTGACTGGCACACTCCCACTTTTTATCCCTTCACTCAATCTTTTTGCTTTTTCATTTCTCTCCGCACTGCTCTTTTGGAATGTCCAGATTTGGGTAGAGAATTCACATATTTAGAAA
Source organism: Furipterus horrens (assembly GCF_987537825.1). Classification (NCBI taxonomy): domain Eukaryota; kingdom Metazoa; phylum Chordata; class Mammalia; order Chiroptera; family Furipteridae; genus Furipterus; species Furipterus horrens. Next base: position 19,711,895 of record NW_028327171.1, read on the forward strand.
GATGGATTTAGAAAGTCAAAGGCAGTTAAAACCTTGGGACTCTGGGACCAAACTGTGAAATTCATAGAAAGCAAGGCCACTTATTTATTGGCTGTGTGACCTTGGACAAATTGCTAATCCTTTTACTTGGTTTCTTCACCTGTAAAACGGGTGTAATCTCAAAGGATTAGGGTGAGGTTTAAAGGTGTTACTACTCATCTGCCAGAAGAGTGTTTCAGAATGTTAGCGGCTATTAATACTGTACTAAAATAGGCACTGTGTGTGTGAAAATGTGTAACTTAATCAAACAAAACAGAAAAATCTTGATTTATCATGATAGATATAAAGAAATACAAGCATATGAAGTTTCCCTAAAATTTAGTTGGTGGAATAAATCAACATATTAAAGAACATTTTAAAGAAAAATAAAGAAGACTTTTGACAAGTCAGCATGTGATTAGTTTATAAATGTACAGACAGTAGGGTGAGGTTTAAAAGTTCTCAGAGAGATATCTTTTCTGTTAGGAGACCATGTTAGTGAGTTATTTCTTATCTTCTGATAATGGAACAACATAATAGAAAACAATATGCTTCTTTTCACTTAAAAATGGAAGTTTAAGGGAAGTTAAAGATCTCTTTTAAAAATTTGAAAAACTATTATTTGAGTCATAAAGACTGAGCAGTTATCAAAATACTCATAATTGTCAAAAACACATCACAGCTGCATGTTCTATGTGGAATATTGTGAAGCAATTATTTTTGTGAAGCTATTTAAATACTCCATGGAGCTATATAACAGAAGATATTCTATTTCTGTCTTCTCTGTTGCCATACATTGCTTTTAAGGTCATTATGAAGATTTTATGTTTCATCTGCTCTGGCTAATAATTTAAATATAGTCCTTTATTCTAATTAAAATAAGAAAATGTTACATGTGAAATATATAAAATGTCAAACAAAACATATAAAATCTTATTTTATGTTATATTCATGCTTCTACAGTGCATAGCATTGAAGTGAGTTATTTGTAATAAAATTCTAGGAGCTAATTTGATTTTAAGATGCTATAAATATTATAAACAAAAATGAGGTCTGATTCTTCTAAATTGGAGCTACTGAATATGGACCAAAATGATTAAAATCATGCTAACTCAATATAAGTATACTTCCAAAATTGTATTGTTTATCATTACATAATATATATATATACTTGCCATAGTATAGTTTTACAAAAAAAATTGTAGTCTCTAATTTCCAACATTAATGTCGCTGTGGTTTTATTGAACATTTGATACTTTGCAAAAATAAATGCATCTACCAAGAGGATCAAGGTATTAGCTTAGCTAAACACAACATCAAAAGTTACATGCTGCTGTGGAGGAGAGATTGTCCCATGACGCAATTGCCACTGTACCCCTGAGCTAAACCTGGGCCAGAAAAGGGAGATTGCTTACTGCAACCCCCCCTTTAGGGACTGTCTGAATGAAATGGAAGTTCATTCTGAAAGAAACCAGCACCCCTCCCCTGACTCCTGCTATGTGCTGGTTCTGGAAACAGCCCATTGTCCTGACCTGGTCAAGCATGTAAAGTAATTTCCTGTATCTGGTAGCATTCACATACTTGCATCCATGACTATGCCCCACTTTACCATATATAATTGTTTGGCACCTGTCAAGTGGCACAGGGATTCATTTTATCTTGTAGCAGCCACCGAATATGTTCCTCTTATGTAAGTTTCTCTTAATGAACTCTACTAATCAGCAGACTTGGATGGCCCAGCCTCTTTCTTCAGTCTTTCCCTGACCTCCACGTATTCAGGTAGACTTGTAGTTCTAGGACTTTTCCTTTGGTCTGCGTGTACTAAGAGCTGGATAAAACCCAACAGCGGGTGATAGTTAAGACAACGGTTTTTCCCACACTTCAAAATGAATATTTTACAAGAGATTTTTTTTTCTTATTTTGGAAAATAAAAACCTCTTGAGTTATGTTAGAAATATTTTGAATGTGGCTGTTTCCAATATGTATTTGTCAAGAATTCTACTCTTTTATGTTTCAATATGTTGACAGTTGAAGAATTCAATCACGTACTTGTTGCTTATTCAGCTTTATTTAACTCTGGAGATGTTTGCTCGCCAAGGAGTCCCCAGGCCCTTGGACTTTGTGCACTTTGTCAAGAATAAATGGGAATCAAGTTTCAACAGGCTTTAACAGAGAGTCCAGACAGCTCTATTTGAGTCTATGTTTGGCAAAACATACTCTCTTACCCTTAGTTTTCAACTACAATCCAAGGTCTAAATATGTAAAAAATTCTTTAGTCAGAACTAAGGCAAAATCTACAGATTATGGGGGGAAAAGCATGGTTTACAGAGAGCAATTACAAAATATCATTATTTTTGTGAAATATAAAACTTAGTGAAATGTGTGTTACATATATATTGTGTATAATAGTTTATGGTGTAACTCAACAACGTATGTGAAATACAATAATATAAGATAATACAAGATAACCAGTTGAAGTTAATTTTAAGAAATAAAGGAATATACAAAACTAGTACAAATGGTAGTATAAATGATGCCTAATTTAATAAGAATAATTTAACAAGTAAAGCATATCTAACATCATTATAAAAAATAATCACAGCTAATATTTAACACAGTTAATATTCTGAGAACTGTTGATTTTGTAAACATGATATTTATTCAGCTTTTTTTTATTCTTCTTTTTTTTTTAATTCAGCTTTTTAACTATTGTTTCTTCCATGGATATTGTGTATAAATTATTTACTTACAGAAAAAGACAGATAAGACATAATAAGATATTTGCCTCAGATAACAAGAGCATTATTATCTTTCCCATATTTAGAAGATGTAAAAAGTGAAGTTTGTAGTGGTTAAATGACTTGTCATGTATCACACAGCAAGAGATAGAAATGGGATATTAATCTGTTGTGCCTATCTTTTCATAACCCAAAATCTATCTTTTCATAAACCTGATGAAGAGATAAGCATTACCAATTCAAATCCCGTTGTTTTTCTTATAACAAGGTCATGCTAATTTATTCATTTTCCTGTGTTCTCCCACCCATTTGTGTGTGTGTGTGTGTGTGTGTGTGTGTGTGTGTGTGGTAAGCATGAAAAATTACTTGGAATAAAAATATTTTCTTTCTATTTTAGCATAATGATTCCTATGTTCACTTTTATAAACTTCTTGGTTTCTTTTACATGGTTTATTAAGACCATGAATCTTAAAAAATAGTGTGATTTTTATAAAATGAAGGGCAAAGATCATTTAACAAGAAAAAGCCACACATTATCTAAATCTTTTTTCAGCATATAATATTTTTGTTCAAGGAAATCTCTCATTTTAATTACAATACTTTCAACAAATCTTGACAAAATCTGTTCTAAAATACCTTTTAACATGGAGCATGAATGAGCATGCTAGAACACTTGGAAATGTGAGGATCCCAATACTAGGACCACTAATAGCAGTGCTACCCTGTGTGGTAGGGCATGGTAGCAAAACATCCCAATGTAGCTTTAGGTTCCTTAGAAATATAGAGCCATAGGCTGCAGAGTTCATTGGAGTTAGAATTGGTGCTTTTCTCTAAAAAAGTTAAATACAAAAAGTTTTGCGCCCTAATCTATGACTCAAACCCAGTTGAGACATTTTTCCAAAATGAGATTCAAATTCACTGTTGTAAACATCAGAAATGTGCTTGCTAAGCATTTGTAGAACAGTTTCTTGGAATGTCACCACTTGAAAAAAATAAGAAAAATTTGTATGCACAGCATGAGCCGAGAGCCACTTACTTGATTCAGGAAAATAAAACATCTTCAAAAGGCTAACTAATGATTTATTGGTTTCATTAGCACTCATTCCTTATTTTTTTCTCCTGATGCTCCCTATTTACTAATATTCAGGGAACTATTACATTTTCTTCAAATTTGTTATATATCCTGCACTTTCTAACAATTGTGAAACATATGTTGTTCTACTTGTACTGTAGCAGATATATATACTATATTTTGTCGCTTATGTAATTTTTATGGAAACACTTGTTTTATCTTGTTTACTCAATGGAAGTACATTCAAATACATTATATATTACTACCTACTTTTTCTTTTTTTTAAATTTCTTTTTTATTGTTGTTTTATTACAGTTGTCTCAATTTTTCCCCACTGCTTACCACTGCCCACCCCCCCAGTCAATCCCCACCCCGTTGTCCATGTCCATGGGTCATTTATACTAGTTCCTTAACTAGATCCTTCCCATTCTTTCCCCCCTTCTCTCCCTCACCCCTCCCCTCTGGTCACTGTGAGCCTGCTCCTTGTTTCCATGCCTCTGGTTCTATTTTGCTCGTTTGTTTGTTTTGTTCATTAGGTTCCTGTTTTAGGTGAGATCATATGGTATTTGTCTTTCACTGCCTGGTTTATTTCACTAAGCGTAATACTCTCCATTTCCATCCACGCTGTCATAAAAGAATGGCCATCATCAAGAAATCAACAAAGAAGTGCTGGCGAGGATGTGGAGAAATGGAACCCTAGTGCACTGCTGGTGGGAATGCAGGCTGGTGCAGCCACTGTGGGAAACAGTATAGAATTTTCTCAAAAAACTAAAAACAGAACTGCTGGGATTAAACCCTAAGAATCCTGAAACACCAATTCAAAAGAACCTATGCACCCTTATGTTCTCAGGGAAAAAAAGCATTTATGGACATGCATACAGTGTTACAATGTCTGGGTTCCAGAGACCTTCTGCAGCCAAAGAGTGTGTCACATTAAGGACTCCAGTCATAAAAGTTATTTTGCTATACAGTAGCACTTGTGAACACCATTCTGTATGAAAGCCTGTTGGAATATCAATACCATGAGCAGAAGGTGAGTGGACAAAGAAAGTCAACACAGAAGGATGATGAACAGATTTCAGTCAAGTTTCAAATGAGGTAATCAATAGTTTCATTAAGAGTGTTGCAACGGGATGCCCTGAGATTGGGTTGGATGCACAGCAACTGAAGCCTAAGATCTAGCACAAGGGTTGGACGTAGGCATATGGAAGCTTCAGACACAATGAAATTCCAGGATCTAACCTCTGGGATTCAAATGGTAAGACATTAAAGGAACTAGTGATAGTCTCCCCTGAAGGGCGCAGAACAAGAACTTCTGTGGCCTGGCCAAACTGGCTGTGCCCAAGGTTAGGCAATAGCACCTAGGAGGAAACTCGGGATGATTTCATTGACACAGCAGCAATAACGGGAGAAGCAGCTGAAAATGTACTCCCCAGAAAAAGTTAGTTGTGCATGGAGTTCAGAACTTGTGTTATCCAAAACAGCTGGAAATAACAATTGCAGTGTTTCTCAAGAACCTTATTGGTTATCCCAAATCAAAATGTCTTTTTCCTACAATCCTTGGAATATAATGAAAAATTATTATAACCACAGATTACTTAGTAGTATAGCTATATATTAAAGTGTACAGATTCTGGAGTTGGCCTGCATAGGTTCATGTTTCAGTTCAATCAATATCTTTAGACCTTACCTTCTGTACTATATTTACAAACCGGTAAAATAGGAATGAAAATAATACCCAATACATGGGAAAGTTCTAAGTTTAGAATAATGACTGGCACAGTGTGTGTTTATTTAATGCCATATATTTACATTTTGCTCAGTAGATTACTTTCATTTTAAGTCTTTGGAATGGCTAATTATGCATGAAATCTCAATTTTCATATGTTTTTATCTGCTAACTCATGTATTACTAGACTTCTGTTCTGAGTCTTTGGGACCTGGATTCTGAGGCACATGATTTTCCAATGATAGAGGAATTATGCCCACCAACTTATCATCCCATGCTGATAACAACCCACATAGTCCGTATGTCAGCTGAGTGATTCGGAGACACAAACAAACTATTTATTCTGTAAAGTGTTTTAAAACATGTTTGAAAGGAAAACATGTAAGAGGCACAGGCAGTCTCATTACTCTAGAGTCACAGCTTATACTTGGCAACAATTAGACAGTAGACTCTCTTAGAAAGTAACACATTTTCACAAGAAATTTTCTTAAAATTTTGTAACTAGAACACAGGCATAAACATTTTAAAAATTCTGAAGCAATGACCATCTCTCTGCAATGAATTATGAAAATTATTAGTTTCTATGGAAGCTCCAGATACAGTAAGAGCTACAGGAAATCAAGTCCACTTTTTTTTGGTTTTTGAGCACTGTTTTGCCATCATTATACATTTGCTCTCCTCATTTCCCCGCATAAGAAGATTAGACAGTTGGGTGCCCAGCTAAAATGCATTCTATGTTGGCCACAATACTAATATGAACTAATTTTATCAAATAATAATTCCAATTAGAATAATGACAATACATTTTCTGAAGGAAAAAAGTTATCTTTCTCTTTCCCGGCAGGGCTATTAGTTCAGGTGAGATGTATGAATAGATTTAAACTAGTTCCATCAGCAAGATTTTAAAATCACAAACATGGTAATATTTCCTATAAATATTGAAGACCAAATTTAATTCATCTTTTTCAAGTTTTAAAGGGAATTTTAATCCTGAGTTAAAATATTGCTTTGCTATCTCCTTCTGTGTTTATGGTCTGTCATGAAAAACTAATATTTATATATTGCACATTTTTTCAATTCTATTTCCTGCAGCATTTTAATCTGTTTGTAGGAAAATTACCCATTTGAAATTCCAATTATTTTTTCTTCTTTAAAATGTATGTTAGTTTGTTTTATATGTATGATTTATTTGCCAAGTGGGTTATGATATTCTAACTGGAAAAGTAATTTTCTACATGATTTTGAAATATAGCATCTATAAAGGTACAAGATACATTTTAATGGTTTAGTTAAATATTTCTGGCAGGACTCATAATTATAAAAATATGAAACTGTTCTGATTCTTTTATAATAGAATTAACACTAAACACAAAAATGTTTTCTACATTAGATACACATTATTAGTAATAGATTTATTTCACTTGTCATATGATGAGTTACATCTATTTAATAGCTTGGCATTTTGTAGCAAAAATACAAATTTTGCACCATTTAAAAAAATACTTCCAAGTAAACTTTATGACAGTACTATAGTTATTGGAAATCTTAAAAATCATCAGTAATAATTGCAATAAGACATATAATAAATAATAATAATATAATGATATAAGGATTTTTAAATTTGAAAATTCCTAAGTATAAGAAGATAAAACATGGAATATAAAATATAATCATGTTAACCAATTAAGTAATAACACTGAACTTTCTTAAAATCTAATTCATAGGCACAATTTCGTCTTTTCACATTTAGGTTCATATAATGTTGCTTATCTAGGTATGGCTGGCTGGTGTGTGGACATACACATACTCAAGATTAATGGTGGGGCAGGTGGAGATAAAAGCATTTCTTTTTCTTACCAGAAGGTTGACGTTTTATAACCTAAAGCAAATATGCTATGTGTATTTCTATGGAAATACATGTGTCTTTAACTCTTTCAGATATCCTTTATTTGAAGATACATTTAATTTGCACTTGAGAAATAATAAGGAAAAATACAAACATCCAATTGGACTTGTTGCTTTAGGTGTTCTCACCTACAGGGCATAACCCAACTGATCGTCAACGAGCCATCCAGTCAAGGTAGGCAAGAGTCATATCTGTTGTGCTCACAACTGTATCCCCAGCAGGTAGCAGGCCTCTTAAATGGCATTTCATAAATATTTTGTTAATATAGTAAAAAATCACTGAATGACTAGATGGCCTTATATTCAATAATTCTGTAACAACCCTTCTTATATGATAAAATAATAATATATATATGTGCATATAGCATCATTTAAAAGAAAAAGTCCTCATATCATTAGATGTCTGCAAATCTAACACAGTGGAGAATGTAAACTTTTGGACTTGGTTGCCTCATAGATTTGCACTCAAATTTCTGCACTGTATTCAAGAGAGCCTCAGTTTTTAAATATGTCTGGTTTTTAAAATCTTCAACTGCAATAAAGGACACTCAATCAATCCCCTTCAAATTGTTATTAACAGAATTAAAGAATATAATACGAAGTTTATAAAAGCCATTTGAATGGCAGATACCTTTTCCCCTCTGCTATGTTACATATCCACATCAATATTTCAAAAAAATGTCTGAAATTTAAGCTATTTAACAAAAAATAACTAGGAAAATTCGTGCAAAATTTGTTTTCAAATAGATTAAAAAAACTGATATAGATTGTAGAACATTGTTTAGTCTATTTCCTTATTTGTAAATAGGCCATTTTACTAGCTATAAAAATTCATCCCTTTTCTGTTCAAAGATAGGCAAATAGACATACTCTGCCTTTTATTATTGTTCAGAAATAATGTTCTACATTAAATTCCCTTATTGGTTATCTATTGACAGAGAACACAAGTAAAACGTCATTCCACTAAAAACAACAACAATAATAGTAGTAATTTTGAAGACCAACAATTTGTTTATCACTTTTTCTGTTGAAAAAGTCCCAATTAATTTATTCTTTTCTCAGTGGAAATGTTTATGCTTTCCCTTGATACTGTGAATTTGATGACTGAAATAATATCTCCTTAAATATTCAATCACTTTATTCTTAGTAAAAATCAAATTAATAAGAGCCTTTGGTTTTTCTAAATTTATTTTTTTTTCCAATTTGACATTACCTGTTATAGTCCAAAAATTCAGTTAAAGTTCTATGAATTGTTTCTCCAAAGAATACCCAGTGCATGGTGCTTAAATCCACCCCAATATTAATTCATATTTGGTTTTAAAATGAAGATCTCTCCTTCCTGGTTGCTTTTATTTTAGTCCAGATAGTGACTATAGCCTGATGATGATATTCTTGAAACTTTTCTTTTTGAATAATAATTTTCCCAATAAGATTAACTAAATCCTTAAACTCTTGTAGGTCAATGAAATAACTCCATAGCTGCATAAAAGTCTTCAATGTCTCTTGCTTTCCTAACCTGCAACCTTATTAATTCCTTTTTTTTAAGGAACTACTATATGAAAAAAGTACTGTGGCAAATTAAAGGCATTTTTTCCTGACACCAAAGGGCTTAAAACTAATGGATAAACCACAATCGAAGGCAGCATTTCACAGTGTTTTATAGAGGCATAAATTCCCTAGAAAATACTAAAGGTGTCTCCAAAATCGAATTTATGCAAAAAAAAAAAAAAAAAAAACCTACCACATTTGTTTCTTGCTTATATTATGTTACCTTAATGACAAACAAACAATTCAGGAAACTAAATGCTGTCTGGAAAAATGGTGGACAATCAGATAGATGGAAGCTGGGACTTTAGATATCTTCATAGAGCAGAGCCACCTACCTGCTCTGGACAACCTACCTTAGTCAAGAAATTTACGTGAAGTAGAAATAAATTTCTGCCTTATTTGATCCATTATCTGTGGGTGTCTTAATCACTGCTGCTTAAGGCAGCATGAAGTGTGCTTTCTAATAACCAAAGTTCAAAACTTTTCAGCTGATAGAATTTTCTTCTCTGTTGCAGCTCCCAACTACTGCATTATAGTCTTTGTGGCCCTAATGTGATTCCCTCTTTCTTCACCTGGAAAATTCCTTCTCCAAGCTCCATTATTACATCCTGTGAGAAACATTCCCCAACTCACTCAGCCAGCTTTTCATTCAATCCACTTGGCTCCCCAAAGACATGTTATCTGATAAAGGATCCTATGATAAAATACAATTTTAAGACACATAGCCTCAGAAAGCTTGAGAAAGGCGGATTTTGTTTAACTCTTAACTTTTTTATTATGACACTTATGTGATATAAACTGCAGCATTTCATGTAAATTAAGTACAACCCAATTTACCTGAAGAAAAACTAAGGCCTAACAAAAGAAAAACATATTCGTGTCCAATTGCTCACTTTAGTAGTGTTTAGGATCAAAAGGCTATCTTGTAAGAAAACTAAAATAAAAAAACTTGAATAATATTTCTAAATTTAGAAGTACAGGCTCATCTGTGCCTAGAGTGCAAGTATTCTGTCTAAGCCAAGAGCTCATATAGCTCATACATCATTCAGCATCTCTACTTAAAGAATGGGTAAACTTAGCCGTGTCAAATTACAAGAATGACCTATGCTTTGTCAAAAACAAAAACCAGTCCTAAAACTGCTTCTTAAATTCAGTTCCTTGTTTAAATTAGCAGGTGTCTACTACATACACATGGCATGTTTAATTATCAATAATAGAAGCATATTTATTTTAATATATATTATATATCACATATATACACACAAGTCTATATACACACGAATCTATATACACATATAGATACATATATAGTATCTATATTCATCTACATCTATCTATATATATATATACATACACATATATTTAAAGGTATTAATGCTATTTCAGAATTAGTTGGTACTTTGCACTTAACAAATCTTTCCAAGGTTACATTATAAAAAGAAAGAAAGAATAACTACTTCAGCCAATCTTGAACAAAGATAAACCTCTGGCTATCTAAAAGTCTAGGACAACACAACAATCCTAAACTGGAAAAAGTAAGAGAATATTATAGTAAAAAGAAGGCAAAGAACTTTTTGAACAAATTTGGGATATGCACGTATCTGGCATAGAAACTATCTAATTCAAAGCACTGTTAAAGAATCCTTAATTAGTAAGAGACCTTAAAAATGTTTTGGTTAACATACAAATCTTAAGTTCATAGATCATCTTCTGAAGTACTTGGGGCCTCCTATTCAGGACTAAGCAAAAGAGAAGTTTTTTCTGTAATTTAAAGTTGAACAAATAATTATAGTTAACATTTTATTTTAGGGTGCTTTCTTTGTGTTGGCATTGCATCAATTACCTTATCTCCAATTTCTCCAACCTACAATGCAGTAATTTAATTATTCTTCCCTTTACAGAGGAATAGACTAAGACTGCAAAAGATTAATGATCTTGTTCAGGATCTTGTGCCAGTAAATGTTGGTGATTGGTCTAGCTCCAAATACCACACTTTCATGCCCTATCTTATATTACCACCTGTGTTTACACATAGTAACATACATTATACGGGGCTAACATTTGATAATATTAACTACACTAATACTTTTAAGGGCTCATTTCCAAAGACTGAGGGTTTTAATGGTATATACAATTATTAAAATCTAAAATACTTCTGTTGTAATTTATAATTAGGTCTTAAGTGTCAAATTAAGCAAATTAAAATAAAGTTCTACCAAACATAAATTGCATAGAAAAAAATAGTATCACTTCATTCTTAAACAGGATAAAAAACTAAAAGAGGCTGAAAAGTTCCCATTTGCAAACCCAGTCTAAAATACCTTTATGGGAGTTACTCACACTTTACAGATTTTTATATAGTCAAAGACTACATCACGTCTATTAAGGTGGAAAAAATTGCAACCCTTGGAAATAAAGATTTTATTATCCATTCATAAATTTCAAGTTTACAAGAGATCTGGAACATGCTATAGTAACCAGATCATGCATAAAAGGGGTGATACACTCAGTGGATCATATTACTTTAATTAAAAACCTGCTTTGGGTTACTTCAGGTTGCAGAAATGCACAGAAATAGAGGTCACAAGGGAAGATTTATACTGTTGATATTACCGCTAACAGAAATCTTGCATAATATAAAGATTGGTTTATTTCCATGTCAGAAAGCAATCAATATAAACTAAATGTGAGATGTACAATACTTTTATTAGAGGGAAGGAATTGTGTTTCCATTCATAAAATTCCTGTAAGGGCTGACTCACTAGTTCCTATTCAATCACTTCCACAAATGTATAAAATTTTATCTGAATGTAACCAATGCATGCAGCAACAGAAATTATTTTACTTAAAAAGCACATGGGAGGAGTCCCTCAGTGAAAACTGTATTTTAAAATTGTTATAGAAAATACCATTGACATATTCCTGGGGCAGGAGGCAACTAAGAGAGTTAAACATGTGGAGTAACTCTGCAAATATGAGAGCCAGACCAAGTGGAAGAGGGAAAGGAGAGCAGAAATAGGTTTGCCTAGTAAAAGAGAATCACAAAAATTAGAAAATTTTGTTTTTATCCAGGTCCACTGGTAGCTAATAATACTCATTACCCTGGGATATAACTTTTCACATTTCACTCATTAATTCTCTAATTCTCATAGCAACCTTCAGACAGGCAAAAGACAGATAATATCATCCTTGTTTCACCATATGGAAATAAGCCACAAGAGCTCAATGGTCGCCTCATTGTTTATGCAAAGTTACAAATACAGAGTAGACCTTCAAACCAACAATAGCTACGTCTAGTCAAGTATCCTTTCTGAATAATAAACTGTCTCATTAACATAGTCCAACCTCAAAAAGAAAAAAAGTTTGTATTGGAAGTGAAAAATTAACCTTTTCACCTTATGATCTGTAACAATAAGAAATTAGTTTCAAGTGACCAATGGAAGGTCCAAGGTACGAGCAAGAAATATTCCTCATTTCTTTAATATTACAAATGAAATATAGATAAATATAATATTTATTATTGATCATAATATGAGTTATGTTTTATTACTCTATTATAACAGTCTTTCAATTATCCATTTAAGTGAAAGTGGATTAAGATCAGGCCAATTTCTTATTTACAATTTGAAAATAATAGACAATTCTACACTGGAATTAATCATTTCCCTGCATTTAAGTCAATTCCAACTTCAACAAATACTTATTTTACATGTGACATTACCCCATTACATAAGAGGAACTATGCAAAGAGATAGGATAAAGAGGTATCATCAAAATTACTATTCTCATTAAGTAACAGTTATTGATTCTAAAAGAGCTATATACCAGTTAATTAATATAGATGACAAGTTAACAAACCACAGAAAGAAGCATTCTATGCAAATATTGAAGAAAGATGGCTATTTCTATAAATATTTTTAATCACTTCAACATTTCTATCCCTAAGACATACCTCATTGTATTCTCTTTCTTCCTAGATTTCACCTCAATTTCAATAAGGTTGATTAATTTTTCCATTTGTGAATACTAACTCTACTACTTTTCTTTGATAATAAACCATGTTGATAGGATAGTTTTATTATGTTGATAGGGAGGAGTATATGATACCAACAGTTATTTTCATTCTTCAACATCATATACATGGAACTTTTTGGAGGATCTGCTTATAAAATTAAGTGGGCTTGCCATGAGATAAAGACCTGGTACCTTGGTTGGATGCGCGGTCCATGGCAATCTTTCCAGGAAAGGGATGAAGGTTGTTTTCCTGAAAGATGGCTAGAAGGGACCTTAAGGCACAATGGAAAACCAGAAGGACTTGGAAAAGACATGTGTGTACAGGCAAGGCTGAATGTTAGGTATGTGGTTCAGCTTCTGTGCCCTGAAGGGCAGACTGAAGGTCACCCTAAATGTTCCTTGCGTAAGTTCCAGGAAAGCAGAACTAAAGATCATTAATGATCATTTTCTGCTCTTGTTGTATTTATTCAAATGAACAGGATAAATTAAAAATGGACTTAATGCAGTCCCTTTAATGACAAGGAGGGTAATCTTAAGGAGAAAAATCGTGATTCAAGGAAAATCACAATGCTCAGTGGTAGACTATAAAGTAGTGCAGCTGTCTTTAAAGTTTATCTTCATTTAAAGTTTGTTTTGATTTAAAAATAAACTATATCTGTGGTATTATCAAAGATATTTAATTTACAGGCAAGAAGAATGTCAAATGCCTTGCAACGGGATGTCTTTCCGATAAGACAGTCCTGCAGATTTAGACACTTGTATGTGGGTTATGTTACATAAATTAACATGTGTTTTCTGTTTTCAAAGGGCATAAGCCTATGATTTCATTAACTGAGTGATTGTCTGTACGTATAGGCCTCACTTAATCCTGTCTGCATCACTGCCTCCTGAGACTCAATGGTTTGGCTGAACTAAGTGGCTTGGTTGGTGAAGAATGGCGTGGTCTGTGGGCTTCACTTTAAAACTGGTTTCTCTTTTCTGTCCTAATGGCTTGGACAGAAAGAACCCAGAGGTCTGAGAGGGGGGAAACCTAAACTATTTCCCTCAGCCCAAACTAAGTATAATGGGCAAAAGGGTTTTGGACAGGTGAGATGTACCTGGCACACCTTCCCCCAAAGAAGCCCTTATTTTCCCTAATGTGGGACATTGAAAAATTAATGTCTGTCTTTTGTCATCTAGTGGTTATAGATTGAATGATGTCTTTTAACCCTGTTGCCAAATCTGTTGCCTCCAGAATACAACAAGGATGCCAGCCTGTTAAATCAAGCATGCCATTTTCTGGGGACAGCCAACTGACCTGGAGTCTGCACGATCCTTCCCCATTTGGGAAGGCCACCCTCCCCTCCACACCCCACCTCTTATTAAGGATTTCTGGACCCAAGTGTAGGTAGGACGATGACCATGTCCAGCTTGAAGCAGCTAGAAGAGCTCGAGACCTTCGCCCATTATCCTTTATAAGATTATAAAGGGTCTTAAGTCTGAGAGGGAGGGATTGTTATTTTTTATTGTTAAAATAATTAATTAATTATTTATTTTTTAAAAAAAGAAGAAGAATGTATTAAAGGGTGAGGCAGGAGAACTTGTATGTACGACCCATGGGCATGGATTTTGGGGCGTTGTTGGTGGAGGGGGGTGCTGGGCAGAGGGGAGCAAAGGAAAAAAATTAAAACTATTGTAACAGTATAATCAATAAAGTATACTTAAAAAATTAAGTGGGCTTACTTATTCTAAGATATATGACATTTACTTTTCAAAATGAAAAAGTAATTATACTTATTTCAGAAAAGTTTAAAACTGTCAAAGTTATAATGCAATTTAATCCTTTAATGCAAATGTATTTTCATTACTCAAAAATCTATCAATAGAAGAATCATTGTTATTCTTAAAACTCAGCCTCATTATCTGGCAGGAATTTAAGCCTGAACACAAGACAGTATGACAAAAGTCACCAAATGTTTTCATAGAATGCAGATATCACACTAATGCATTCCATCCTCATAGAAATTCCATTATATTCTATAAGGTTCAAAAATCTGTTCCCTATAGAAATAGAAAAATTATTGGAGTTGCTGACCAATGGACAGAAGATAGTCTCACATTATAAAAACAATTTGTTCTTTTTTTCTCAGAAATACCATTCCTTGTCAATAATAGGCTCTATAATGTTTTGTGCTTCCAAATTTTTAAAAACTTTATATTTTCTAAAGTTAAAATAGTATTGAAATGTACAAGGAAGTAAACAAGCCATCCATATCATACAAATTTCTACTATCCATTTTATGAGTATTAGTATTTTCTAAAGAAGAATCCTGTTAGTGAGGTCTTTTTCTACTAGGAGACTTGCTCACTGTAAAGAGCTCAAAAACATATTTATTGAGAGGTAAAAAGTACAGCAAAATATTTTAAAATACCCCAAGTCCTCGTGAAGAAATACAGAGAATTTATATTTCAGACATCTTTCTATGCATGTATATGGATGGATGGATAAATGGTAAATGATATCTTTATGAATAGTGAATCATTAGAAATGCTGTTTTTAAAGTATTAGATTTAATTTCATGGGTTGTAACAAAAGAATGAAAGTGAAGACTGATGAATTTTTAATATTTCTTTATAAAAATATATTTCTTTAAATCTTTTTTGTTTAAAAATTGAAGTAGAGACTATTATGTTAAGTGAAATACGACAGTTGGTAAAAGACAAATACCATATGGCTTCATTTATAACTGGAATCTAATGAACAAAATAAACTAAAGAGAAAAGTAGAACCAGAGTCAGGGAAACATGGAACAGACTGATAGCTGTAGGAGGAGATGGGGCGGGGCGGGGCGGGGCGGGGCGGGATGGTGCAAGGAAGGAGAAGGGACTAGTCAAAGAACAGGTATGACAGATGCATGGACATGGACCACAGAGAGGGGACTGACTGTGGGCTAGCAAGGTTGGCTGGGTGCAGGGGGGCAAAAGGAGGAAAAATTAGGACAATTTTAATAGAACAATACAAATAAATAAATAAAAATTATAAAAATATTAAGAGGTAAAGTCATTTTTCAAATACTGACATAAGATAATGTATTAAAAATGTGCTCTCAACTAATTCAAATTCTGTAAATACCCTTTACCTAACTAATTTCAAAATAAAAGGAATTCTATGTTTTCAAGATATTCTAATTTTAATTTCCAATGTTTATTTAAAAATCAGTCAAGGAAAGGAATTATTTTTAAGAATGACCTTGATACTGATACTATATTGATGATAGAGCTTTGTTTTTAATCTCTAACTCCTCTGAATTTATAGATAACATGCAATTAGGTTACTCTATTAAAATGAATTCTGTTGAAATTATAGATTCACCTTTTAATTGATATATTAACTTGCAAGGTGGGAAGATAAGAAAAGCAAAATTGGAGGCATGAATACTGGAATTGTACAGAAAAAATCTCAGAATTTCTTCCATTTGTCAGTTGATTCAAGCAGTTTATCTATCACCTGACTGCTTTCTTCAAACGCACCCGACAGTAATTTAACACAAGAACAGGTAGCAGAGCCTCCCCCATCCAGAACTTATGTCTCTCAAACAATGGTCGTATATTGGACCTCAGGTTACTAAATGAGGGAGGAAGAAATTAGCTGTGACTTGGTGGGATCCTCATTTAAATTTCATATGTTCTGATTCAACAATTATGTATTTTGATTCAAAGGGTGTTATGGTTTTGACAAGCTATATGACACTCTCAGCTACTTGCCCAGAAATGTGATAGTCACATTAAAGCTCAGAATGAAATAACATGTCTGGCAAAATGGATAACCTGTGACAAAACAGCTCATTGGGAAATGTCACATTGTGCTTATGAATCACCTATCATCAGACATGCTTAGTACCCAGGAGGCTACTGGTATCACCAGAAGAACATTCCCAACCAAGAATAATTCAATTTCTCTGAAAGTAGCTTTCAGAATAAGCTTTCTGACTGTCACAATTAAAAGCATAAGCTGACTATCAGATATGCTACTATTACAAAATAGCCACTTGCAAATAAATAATTGTGTATCATTTATAAATGGGTTCTGGAAGTATTTAAGGTAATGGAGAAACAGATTTTTAACTATTGTTGGAATAAGACAATACATAACTGCACCTTTCATATTCTGATCATGCAGGATCAGCACGTGGAGGAGGGAAGCACAGCTGTACATGATTCCCCTTTCTTGAGTGGCGTGGGTTCCCAGAGGAGAGAGGACACATTGATCTCTGACAGGACGATTGCCAAAATCAACAAACCCAGCCTCAATTATCTTCAAGATATCAATAAAGGAGATCGCTACTGCATACACTAATATCATTTAGGGGTGTGTGCTTGGTCACAGGAAGGCAAAGGTATGCACAAAATCTCCCAAGGCCAGGAGAGGTATAAAAAACTAAGTTTTGGATGGCGCTATAAAGAACTTAGTGAAGTGGTAACTCACCACCCCTCCAAAACATACACATGCTTGATTTAATGTCAAATATTAACTACAATGAATCAGGCCATGATTTAGAACTGGGCAATCTATTAGGTATATTAAAAATGAAAGGTAGAACTTATTCCAAATATGTTTTAATGCAGTTGGATTAAGAGAAAAAAAGGTGAACACATTAATATCCATTTTGAATATCAGCTTAATTAAAAAGCAATCTGGAGCAAGGAGGGATTTAAGACATCTTTTTTAAATGGTCCCTTAGTTACCATAGATTTGGCCAGATGAAATATTTGGAACTGAGCACTTGATATTTTCATAAATTATTTATAAATATCTAATTTTTATAAAAGAAATAAAAAAGATAGTCAAAATCACTTTAAATATTAACTTCGTGTAAATTTAAGGATGCAAAAGGCTACAGTGAAGTTTTTATAGAGGGTTTATCTCTTCATAAGAAATCCATTAAAACTTGTGAGGTTTGTCTATTTTTTTAAACGGCATCCTAAAAGCAAATTTTAAAAAGCTTTTAAATTTTATTCAAATGTAAGTATTTGACAAAGATAATGAGTTGGTTAAAAAGTTACTTATATTTGAAAATACTTTTCTGACAAAACTATTTAAATCTATTACCATAAATTTAGTATCCTGATCACTTATGCTGGAGGATATTTGCTATAAAGCCTACAGTTAGCTTCCCATGTACTTTTAATTATCTTTCCTGTCTTTAAAAAAATGTACTCAGCTTCAAAAATGACTTTGTTAGTTTTAAAAATACATAATCATTCAAGAAGGAATTGAAAATTGACCCTACAGTTTATAGAAAAGGCTTTTATGTGCCAGCTCAGTGCATTCTTTAATTTTTTTTCAGATTTGTAAATCTGTTGGTAGAGGACATGGGAATGTGGTAACTGCATCGATATAAGTGTCAATATATTTTATATCTTTCCATTTGGTTTAATTTGCTGACCAAGATACAGTAAAAAAGGTTTTCACTTACCTTGCTCAGTGTTTCCATTTAGGTACACTACCCCTCTCTTTCTTTTAAAATTATCTCAGAAGAAATAAATTCATCTTTAGTAAATCAAGATTTATTCCTTTCCGGTCATGCGATTTCACAATACAGCTTTCTACCTTACAGACAAAGACAATCAAATCAACTAGACTCAGCCATCTGGAGTTTAAAACCACCCAATAATGAAATAACTGTTAAATGTATCAGTCTAGCTCTCTGAGTGGCATTTTCCCCTTGTGTCATCATGCTAAGTACCCAGGGAAGTAGCCATCCCATAATTTGAGACATCTAAGCCTGCAGGCAAGAAGTAGATAGAAAGCAAATGAAGTTTAAAATACGGAAAATTGATTAGAGATAGAATTGAATTAACACCTAGAAATTAGATTGCTTATTTAATTATTTCATTTAGTTTTCATTTTCCTTCAATTACTTTGCAATCTTTTGTAATAAATGAAGCCAAATCATAGGGAGAAAAAGTTTTGACATTAGATTTTTATAAAATTACACCATTACGTGAACTAGAAATGTGAAAATGTCTAGTTCACAATTAACATTTTTTAAGCACATGATTGCAATTTGAAGAAGGCTCAGGTAAATAAAAATATTTTTCTAATGATTTTGAATTTTTCTCATTTTTAATGTAAAGAAAATACCAAGTAATCTAAAAATATTTTTGAGACAAAAGTATTTTAATAAATCAATATCAACTGACACATAAAATATTGTTGCTGAATGTTTTAAATGTGAATATTAGAGACAGACATAAATATATGTGATTTTAGGGAAACAAAATAGAAATAATAAGAAATACAGTAGAATTATCACACACTATTAAAAAGTATAAAAATAAGATTATTAGGTCAAAATTACTGCCACTGGGTAACTTATGTTTATCAGTATCAAGTGAGTCATCTGAGGCCATATAGAAAGAGATTTTGGTATCTAATAATAAAACATGGATGATGAAAATTTTTACTTTCCCAGGACCAATACTGTGAATTGAAAGTGTACAGAGGCGAAGGTAGGGAATTGTTCTTAAGCCTATTATGCATGTCCTGCCTATATTCCTAACTATGAATAGAGTAGAGTTTAACTGAGAAGTCTCATGAGAGATAAAAAGTACAGCAAAATGTTTAAAATACCGCAAATCCTCATGCAGAAATACATAGAATTGATATTAGGGGAACTTCATTTCAGACACCTTTTTATGTATGCATATGGATGGATGAATGGTAAGTGACATCTTTTTGAATAGTGAATTATTACAAATATTTTAAAGTATTACATTTCATTTCATGAAGTATGACAAAAGAATGCAATTGATGAATTTCTAATAGTTCTTTATAAAAATATAATTTCTTTAATTTTTTTGTTTAAAAATTATAAAAATATTAAGATATAAAATTCTTATCTTGTGTTTGAAAATCTGAGCTCCATTAAAGTAATAAACTACATGCTATTTGACAAACTGATATTGAAGACAAAAGAAAAATCTATTAAGTAAAAGAAATTACTCAAATAATGAAAAAATGTTATGTTCCATTTTCTGATGTGAAAATATAATTTGGAAATGGATTCTATGTTTAACACAGACAAGAGGTGTTTTTAAATGTCCTTCATGATCTGTTGTATTTTCCATAGCTACTGTGTTCATTTTCCATTAAGACTTTGTGCATATATCCTAAATATATGTAGCTTTGCATTCTTTTTTTTTAACCTTCATCTTTTTCAAAGATTAAGGTTAGGATATATAAGAAACACAACAATCGTAGTATATATACTCCAAAGTATTACTGATATTTATTTAAATATTTAAGTCTGATGTGTAATACATTTTTCAAGTAATGTTGATTTATGCATCATGCACAGTTACTTTTACATTTTATAGTGGAAAATCTCTCTTGAGAGATTTCAATTATTCTCTTCAGAATAAATATATGCTCTCAACATAATACAGGGTGGGTATATTTCTAGGATAGGCTCAAAAACACCTCAACCTATAAAGTAACCAAACTATGGTTTAAAAGGAATAACCAACTAAGTTGAACTCTTAATGGATTAATTCCAAACTTATCTGAAACTTATCAGGCTTCCAGAAAAGGGTTTGAATCCTGCCTCCTCCCAGCCCATCCAGGCTTGCTGAGGAAGATGCCAGTCAACTTGAAAACTGTCTGTTACATGCCACCTCCCTTACTCCTCATCCCAGACCACTGTAGAAAAATTTAAATCATTGGAGGTGCCAACAGTGATTGGAGTTGTGCAGAAAGAAAACAGTTGAAAATTCCCATATTTCAGTATTTGAATACTCGCTTGCTCTCGGACGAGGAATAAGATGAGGAATAAGATCAGTCACTCAGTTGTGGAGCAGTTGTGACTTCAGGACTCCCTGCAAGTCAGTCAATACATTTAAACTGACAAAAATACCAATAATTAAAATGTTGGAAATTTTCCTTGGTTTGTCACCATCTTTCCTCCACCATTATAATCCCAAGATTTAACTTGAGGTTTTCACTTTCCCCATTAGTTTAGACTCATTTATGACAGCCACTGGCACCCACTCCACTGGCATTGACTGGACAATGCGTGCTGTGAAAAATCAGGACTCTTTCTTCTAAGTAACACAGTGTACCGAATCATGAATGCTGTGCATAAGAAACAAATGATACATTCTATCTTCATTTATATCAATTGTTTTGAGAACTTTAGGTACCTTTACCTTGGTGTATACACCAGTTGTAGGAGACAATTCCAATTGCCAACGCAGTATAAATTCTTCCTTGTTTTTTCTTGTCAAACCCTGGCATATTTGGGGACATCAATGTGCCAAAGTAAAATTATTCAATGTCTCATCTTCTCATAGAGTCAGAGAAAGGCAAAGTGCCATGGTTCTGGCCAGTCAGGCATAGGTAAAAGCGGACAACTCTTCCCAAATTTAAGGTCAAAGTGCTTTTTGCCCATTTTTTTGATCCTTCCTTCCTGGACAGTCAATATGAGGCTATGAGACAGGCAGTGACCATCTGCAACAGGAAAGAGCAAGCATGACAGTAAACACCTCCAGTGCGGACCACGGGGCAGGAAGAGGGAAGGTCTGGAGTCTACAGGTCATCCTGAGCCTCGCTCAGATCTCTTGCAGTGGGCGACAAAGAAATGTGCTCTGTTTAAGCCACTGCTACTTTCATATGAACGTCTAGCAAACACATGGACTGTTTCTAAACATGATTTACTATCACTCCCTGTGATATTTAAAAACATTAAACATGCCCAATGTACTGTTAAAGAGGAAATACACATGTAAGACAGAGGTTATCAAGCATACTCTGAGGCATCTTTAACTCTCAAATATAACGTTACTATAGTGGCTTACTTCAAGCTATTGAAATCATAGTTTATGAAACAGAAAGCGGGATAATTTGTCTGAAAAAATATTTTTATATGAGTGGAAGTTGGAAAGATATAGTCTAAACTCTAGAAGTACCTAAAATTTTTGCTACATTTCTATTGTTTGTGGTAATAGCAGGAAAGCACAATAGCTCAAATCTGAAGTAGTAACAAAGAGGAAAAAAGTTGCTGACCGAAAGATTGGTGCTCAGGTTCAAGAGCATGGCAGTCATGAAATATTCGTTTTCAAAGATACCATTTTTTAAAATAAATAATATGCAATTTGGTGGAGTTTAGAATCACTTTAGTTTTTTGCTAGATAAAAGTCATGAATTTGTAACAAAAATGTCTAAAATTTAAGTTATAAACAACTTTAAAAATGTGGTCCACAGGTTACCTAGATCAGAAACATTTGGGGCAACTGCGAAGAAATATAAGTTCAAAAGACACATTAAAGATGTATTTAAAAAATCCCAACTTCTGAAGGTGGAACACAGGATTCTTTTTTTTTTTACTTTTTAAAAAATAATTTGCTTTGGTGATTCTTCTGTTCACATTTTTTGAGACTCCATTCAATCATAGTGGACACAGCGAAATCTTAAATTCCTTGACTTACAGTTTACAGTTGACTTCTAACACAGGCATAAAATTTAGTATAAACCTTGGGACTAATCAAATACTCAAAATCAATTTCTTCTGTATTTGATTTTAATATAATGTCCCTACAAGATAAAAGCCTAATGCATTACAGTATCTGAGCTATTTTCAGCCCTGATATTCTGGTGCTGTAATGAGAAAAGTCCTTCGTGATATTCCTCTTTAAATCCATAGGTCTTGTCATTGTTAGTTAGTTTGTTTCCTCTTCCTTTTTTCTTTCTAACAGACTATTATATACCATATAATTCAGTTGGGTTGCAAAAACATTAATAAAGTTATAAAGTAAGTTATTTGGAAAATAAAAAAGAATGTTCCTTGTATTGAAGTTTAGTATCACTAGTAATTTAGAGCTTGCTTGAGATAACTCGTCTTAACTAGAGAGAGCAAAGAAGTTTCATGCCAAGTGTTGCTGTGCTATTAATTGTGTACATAGTCATCTTTAAACTGAGCCTGATAAAGAAGAAACAGAGTTTGTGACTACTGTATGTAAACCATGTAGAATAAATATTGGCAAATAAATAAAAATGGAAAACTGTTTGGAAATCAGTAAAAACATGAATTTTAGTTGTATCTAAAGTGATGATACTTTTTTTTTAAATAACCAGATTACTAGAGCAGTATTCTTTTAAAAAATAAAGTGAAAACATGTATCAATGGATTTAGAGCTAGTTTTATCATAACTGCCAACCTAGCCAGCTGACTGAACTCTCCAGGAAATATCTTTATCCATTCAATGCATAATTTGTAAAAGTTCACACATTATTCATTGGACATTTCTATTAGGGTGAAATACAGATATATTCTACCCTTCAATTTGCATATCATGGTTTTCTGAAGTATTTACAAAACATTTTAATGGAGGGACATTGTTATACAGACAATACATTTGCATTTTTTATTACATTATTTTCACCTAAATAAAGTGATAAGAACAACAAAGATAAATAGGCACACTGTGTTGACTTGATATTAATATTTATACTAAAAGATAATATAAAATAAATCAGAAGAGAAACAAACTCTCAAGTAATTAGAAAAATTGTTTTAGAAAACATCACAGAATGAAACTACAAGGTTATATTAAGTATATTAAATTTCCTTGTAGAAAATTAATATGAATAATATTTTAAAGTGAAAATAAGAAAATAGGTAAAAATGTCCACAAGTAACAAAAGGTAATAATACTAGATATTTTAACTCATCGATCATGTCTACCAAATAAGCAGTAACAAAAAATTTCATAGGTAGAAATATTTACAAGTAATTAGAATTTTAAATTTTTCAGAAGTTTTGTTTTTGAAATACCACATTTTAAAGACTTTCATTTACTTATACATAGAGAAGATATGTTAAGAAAATTAAAAATTTCCAGCAAGAAAAGAAAAAGCAAATATTAGCTATTTAGCAATACCAATAAATATAGAAGACATAATTTTAGAAGGCTGAAATAGAATCTCTTTTGAAAATTACATTTTAAAAGATATTTAAAATATATATTATTTGTCTCCCCAAGCAGAATTAGACCTTTTTTATGAATGAGCACATAGAAATTAAACTTGGGGGAGGGCATATATTCCCCTAAAACCGAGGCTGTATATAAGAACAAGTTATTCTTGACTAACTCAGCCCATCAAATGGCCAGAACCATCACTGGCAGCAGCAGAATCTTATCATTGAAACTCAAATTACTTGTCAGCTTTACTGAAGTTTCTAGAGTGAAACCATCTCAACAAAAGCATGTTTTTCATTAGGTTTGTGTTCTTGGATGCTTTGTCTAGTATATATAAACTTCCTTCAGAGACACAAGAAATTATATGACGCCTATCTGATAAATGCACACAGAATAGCCAACTTTTTATGTTTGGAAATAAGTTCTTTTAAAGAAGACACTACAAGAAAAAATATGTAGTAATAATAACTATGTCTCTCTTTTTGTAATAGTATACAGTGTAGATTCAATTATATTTAATTATAACTCAAAATTAACTGCTTTTGAGGGATGAAAAAGGAAATAATCATAATGTTCTTTAATTAAAATTTCATTTAATTAAAAATAAATATTAAAATACAGTACCTCACTAATACCTTTAAAGGTGTTCTTTTTATAAAATGTCTTCTTTAAAAGAATGATTATCTATTTTTATGTCCCTTGAGAAAACGTCAGAGAGCAATGAACTAGACAAAGGTAGGCTTTATAGACATTGAGTTAGAATATAAAATAAGCATGTATAATTCATAGAGAACAATGCCTTTTGAACAAAAAACAAGCCCCAAACCACAAGAGCATATATCTGTATGAAGTTTTCATTGTGATAACTGTATAAACACTAAATCGTTATTTAAAAATTAGATCATCACTAAAATAACCTGAATTTTGCAAAATTGATTTATTCTGGTATAAGAGTTCATAATGATTTTAATTTTATAAAAAGGAAGGAGTACTTTTAAAAGGTTCAAAAACTATAAGAGAATCATGCAAATATATCCACAGTTCTTCAATAGGTGACTTTATTATTACATGCAAAGATTTGTTGCAAAATTCTGCTTCAAAATAGTGTTTTACTTCCTAATTTTGATTATTTAATCAATAAATAACACTCCATTGAAATAAAAATATGAAAATTATAAGAAATATTTATGTCTAAGTTGCTTTTCATCTTAATATAACATTTCTTTTGTCATACTAGATATTGCACTTTATTATGATAATGAAATTCTTTCTAAAACAATAATCATAAAATTTCCTCCATTTCAAAACTTTCTCTGAACAATTTCTTTAAAAAGTACATTTTAAGAGTAAGTTTATTCACTAAATTCTAATTTTTTATCTACCTAAATATATTTCCAATGCCTTAAACAATTTAAAAAACTATTCAATTAAAATTATTAAAAATCAACTCATTAGGTACAATCTGCCCAATTATGTCTATGTTCTTCACATAATATAAAAATAATTTTATCCAACTAACAAATATAGACTTTTACTCCATATTAAGAAAAGTGTCATTGTACAGTTTACATTTGAATTGGATAACTTTGCATGTGTAATTTTGAAAATAGAAAATAAAGATGCAAACATTTTATCTTAATCTTTAAGACAACAATTCACTATTAATTAAGTCAACCAAAATATGGTTACATTTTCATTTATTCTTCACACCTTTATATACCATTAAGAATTATAAAATAGATCATATCTGTAAATGTTAACATTATTAAGTTAATAAACCTATAAGCCCCTCTAAAAGATATGTATTACAATAACTTATTGTAGCAGTAGATATTCAAGGAAACCTGAACCCTATAATGAATATGCTCTAAATATTTATTTTGGATGTTTAAATTCATTCTTGTAATTTTGGGGCATAGATAAAATTTTTTTTGGAAAATGTTATCTGGAAAGATATTTTAGCCAAGTGTTTTGATAGCACCTCACATGATTAAACATGTTCACAATAATGAATGTAAATAATTGTAGGTCCTCTAAACATCTTTTTGCCCTGATAAATATTTATCCTTTATATTTGTGATAAGGTCTATTGTCCACAGTCTTATCAAGGCAGAAGCTGGTGAGGGACACTCCAAGGGAGTTGGAAAGACCAAGGTTGTGGAATGGGTGTTTCTGTACAGAAAACATTTAATTAAGATCATTTCTGATTTTGAATCTCCCTCTGTGCTGATGAAAAGGAAGCTGCAAAGAACAAGGAGACCTTCCCACTGGCAGTAAACAGGGTAGAACAAATATCCTGCAGCTCCAAAACAAGGAAACATGGGCCTCCCTGCTGGCAAGCAATGGGAGGAAGTTACCTCCCACAGACTTCAGAGAGAAGTCCAAGAAAGGGATATAGGTATGAGCATTATTGGCACAGGGAGAAGGAACAGGAAATGGAGCTAAACCCTTCATCATGGTTTAGTTCCACTGTAGTGTAATAAAACAGGCAGATTTCTAAGCACAACATCATTGGGGCTTAGTATTGCAGAAATCATGGCTGTGAAATTTCTAAAGGAAGCAGAACTCTAACACTTCTGTGTTAACAGCAAATCATGCATCAATAGGCTGCTTTTGTGTGTCAGTGATGAATATTATGTCTTGTTACTAACTCACATTGATTATAAATGATTTTCCATTGAATCACAAACATTAAATTAGCATAATAAAGCACTTTATTAAGTGGTATTCTTTAATGAAGAAAACAAAATAGAATCTCTATGTTCAAAAACTTCAAATATTTTTAAGTGTACTTTATTAATTTTGCTGTTACAGCTGTCTCAATTTTCCCCTCTTCTCCCCCAACCCTGCCTGGTACCACCCTTCCCTCCAGCAATCCCCCCTCCCCATTAGTTCAGGTCCATTTAGATTCTCCCTTTTCTATACTATTGTTAACATCCCTCTGTCTATTTTGCTCCTACAAATTATGCTTCTTAATCCCTGCACAATTTTCCCCATTCTCCTCCTTCCCCCTCCCAGCTGATAACCTTTCAAATGATTTCTATATCTATGATTCCGTTCCTGTTCTACTTGTATTTTGGGGTTTTTTTTTTTTTTTTTTTTTTTTTTTAGATTCAGTTTGCAGTTGTGAGTTTGTTGTCATTTTAATGTTCATAGTTTTGATCTTCTTTTTTATAAAAAAAAGTCCCTTTAACATTTCATGTAATAATGACTTGGTGATGATGAATTTCTTTAGCTTTACCTTGTCTGGGAAGCACTTTATCTGCCCTTCCATTCTAAATGATAGCTTTGCTGGATAGACTAATCTTGGTTGTAGGTCCTTGCTTTTCATCACTTTGACTACTTCTTGTCTTCCCCTTTCTGCCTGCAAAGTTTCTTTTGAGAAATCAGCTGATAGTCTTATGGGCATTCTTTGTAGGTAAACTTTGCTATTCTCTTGCTCCTTTTAAGATTCTCTCTTTATCTTTAACCTTTGGCATTTTTATTATGATGTGTCTTGGTGTAGCCCTCCTTGGGTCCAACTTATTTGGAATTCTCTGTGCTCCTGGAGTTGTATATCTATTTCCTTTGCCAAATTGAGGAGGCAAAGAAAGATGATCCAAATGAAAGAACAGAACAAACCCTAGAAAAAGAACTAAATGAAAGGGAAGTAGCCAACCTATTAGATGCAGAGTTCAAAACACTAGTGATAAGGATGATCAGAGTACTCATTGAATTTCCCCAACAATATTTTCTTCTTAAGGCTTTTATATATGTAATCTGAATTTTTGAAGTCCAGTCTCATGGTCTTATACAAAAACATACAATTATAAATTATATTTGATTTATTAGGTTTTTCTGGATTATTCCTATTAAAATTAAATAATAAATAAATAAGTAAATAAAGGCCAATGTTCCAGTATTGTATAATCACATTAAATAAATCTTCCCATCAACTGAGTCCTGCATGTTAAAAATAAACTTCCATATGTCCCTTCAGAAACTGTCCATAGGCAGGTGGTTCTTTCTTCTTTATACTTTTGGTTGAAACATTAGGATTTAAATATTACTAACAAACAATAATATTTCCAGTGACATAACAGTGGCACCTTGGTGGCTATGGTTTGTTTTGTTTTCCAACTTAATAGAATACAATGTTTTAGTAATAATCTAAAAATGCCTAAAGGCCAGAATAATTGCTGTTGCTAAAATATTTTCTAAAAAATATTGGAGATAAATGGATAGTAACAATGATAAGTTTATATTTTTAAAGCTAGGATTATGTGTTTATCATAAATTGGCTCTTTATTTGACTATAAAATGAGGTAAGAGTTATGCAAAAGAACCACAGAGCATGAAGCAGCAGAACACAGTATGAGATTCATATCAATGAAATACATGAAGAAGCAGTTGCGCTTTAAAGATATAATAAACCTGATTCCCCTTCTCACTAGTTTGGGGTATATAGGGACACAGTTCTGGCACTCTGTTCTCAGCTTTTCTATCGGAGAAGGAGCAACAAAACAAAGATATTCTACAATACAGGCTTGTGTTTAGAAGGAAAAGATACAATACCATCCAGTATTATAAATAAATGAGTCCTTAAAAAGTCTTAACCAGAAGAAGATGACTGGGGAGCTCACTAAAACTTGTTCACAAATGCTCCAGCCAATCCTCCTTCCTCCCAAGCATATAGTTGGGATGTACCTTCTCATCCTTTTTGAATTAGATGTGCTCATATAACTTGTGTTGGGAAACACAATGTGAACAGATGTAATGCTTTAAAAGCTAGCCATCCACTCACTAGTGTCTCTTTTTCTGCTATGTCAGTCAAGATAGTCCCTCTTCAGTTTTCCTTGTTCTACAGTGTGAGTGAAAACTGAATGTTTGTTGAGATAAACCAATGAAATACGGGATGGCTTCTTAATGCAGCACAGCCTACACTATTATGACTCACAAAATATATAAATTCCAAAAGTTCAAAATTATGAAGATTATACCCAAAGGGCTACAATAAATATAAAATCCCTTTGGCCTATATTTGGTAATTTAGATACAAATTGATGGTGTCTTCATCTCAAATAACTTTATTTTTAAAACCTACAATTCTAACCACCAATGTCAGCACTCTAGGTTTTTCTGTTATCCTCTCATTTTAATAACAGGAAAATTGAATTAAGTGATAAATTAATTACACAAATATGTTACACAGTCTATAACAGTTAAGTCCACTACCAGGACTTAACTGTTGAAGCAATAGGGAGACCACTTTGTAAAGTACACAGTTTTCTAACCACTTTGCCTTATATCTGAAACCAATACAGAAAAATATTGAATATAAACTGTAATTAAAAATTAAAAAGAAAAATAAAAAAGAAAACTATTGTCTTAAAGCAAAACTACAATAAAATTGTATAAAATTTTTATTCATAAACTGATGTTTGAATGAGTAAATTTAACAGAAAAATGAATATATGTGGATGTCAACATTAAAGACCATGTTCAAAAGAGAGATTTTAGTCAATGACCATATACTTATGAAAGTGTTTTGTACAGTGTGACATACCATATAAAATTTAAATTCCCAGAAAAATAGATCCTTTTACAATTAATAAAATATTTTTTAAATGTGCCTTAAATTCCATACTTTAAATTGATCAGTCTTCGTTAACTGTTGTCAGTCTTTGTTCAAAATATACTATAACTTACCACATAGATGTGGTTTATGATGTGCCTTTGTCAAGATGTATGCCTGAAGGATGTGGCATATCTACATTTTGCATAAGACTGTTTGGAGAGTACTTCCTCTATTGGAGTTCCTCTGGTATAATTTCTGTACCTCTAGGTTTTACAATGTGTGGAGGTTTTATTATTTGTGAATGAATGAATGAATAGAAAGAAGAAATGTATTTAATTAAACAATGATAACAGTTTTTTGAAAATTTACTATGTACAAAGTACTTGGATGTATGCTACAACACAGGTTCTCAATGCTGGGAGATTTAATGAGTACCAGAACCTGAGTCCCAATGAAAACCAATTAAATCAGAACCTTTGCAGGTGGAACCTGAGTATTCCCCTTCTCCCACCAAGTAGATTAGTGGGTCATATGGTAAGTGTATGTTTTACCTCTCTTTTACCTCTTATGATTAAGGTATACAATTTAATTGGTTTTGACAGAAGTAGATGTATAATGTCACCACAATAAAGTTTCATTCTCTATTTCCAAGTATTTAAAAAATCTTCGAAGGTTTTTCAAATAGGTAGCCATAGTTGAAAGAGATAAATAGGAATGATCCCTCTCTTGTAGTATAGCATCACTGTGGAAGACTAGCAATTAGATAATTCTAACTAAGTACAAGAAACACTAAAATAAGTCTAAATACAAAAACAAGCATTATGTTTTGAGAGAGAAATAAGAGAAATTAAGTATAATCTGATGATGCATTTCTATCTAAAATCATTTATATTTTATAACATTGCTACATAACAAAATCATGTTTGACATCTAAAATAGAACTTTAAAATACTTCTTAAAAACTCAATATAAAATAGATTACTCCCCTCTGAATCATAAAAATTACAGTATTTCAAATAATACTCAAAACATATTACAATGAAAATAAATCAATGTTAATTTTTGCTGTAAATCATAATTACTTACCTACAAAATAGTACTTACTAGAGGCTATTTTGGAATTTTATATATTTAGAAATTCAGGAATGCTTACATCAAGCAAAATTTTATTTTACTTTTAATATTGAGATATATAACTCTGTATATAGTTTAATTTGAGCCAGCTTCCTTGTTATAATAAATTAGAAGGTATTATGAAAGATTTTCTCATGCTTAGCTATCTATATTTTTCACTGCAATTGTGGTCCATGTATCACTTACTAGTTCCATGAATGTAATAATTCACTCAACCTTTCCAGTACTCTGTTTATATAATACGGATATTAGGTTAGAAGCTCTAAAAAAACTACCCAATATATAAAACTCTAATTTTATGATTCCGTACACAGAAGCTCACCTTTTACAGCTGAAATCTTATCAACATTGGGAAAACTATGGCCATTTTAACCTATTAGGTCTCTCATGTGTTGTTTCTCAACCTTAAACAGTAGGGTTCTTTTGAAGGAAAAAAATATCTGTTTGCAGATGTTCGCTATGGATCTAAATTATATTTTCTAAATTTAAATATAAAAACTAAGTATGAATTCCTAGAGCTTATAACTCTGATAAAACTATAAAATCAAGAGAAATTCACAAAATATAAACAAATCTACAAAGCAAAATTCATTTTCTCCCTCCAATAATAGAACTAGAAAGTGGAAGATTTTCTCTATTTCTCAAGATACAGGAAAACGATGTCTTGACAAAGTGTCTAAGTCAATTGAGAATAATGTTTTCTTCATTAATGGTTGATAAATCAGTGCAATCATAGTACGTTCAATCTAGTTTCCTTAATTATTTAAATGATCAAACAATCTGTCAACTGTTCAGACTGTGTTACTGACAATGTGTGGGAAATGCTATGCATTACACTATTGAGAGCTAACATACCTTGACCCTTGGAAAAAGTGACTAAAACCAAGCTGTTAACATTTAAAATGTATTATTACAAAGATGTAACATTTGGTTCAAAACTTTTAACTAAACAAAAATATGATAGGGAAAATCTAGCTTCGCTGCTTTTCCTATGATGAAGACAAAGAGAAACAATGTTTATTTGATCTAAGTTTTGTGAAGTAGCTGCTAAATTCATTCAGTCTAATATCAATATCTCCTCTTTCACACGTTCTCATAACCCATATTTTTTACAAGCTGAGACCTACCCTTTAATTTAAAAATCAAATGTCTAATTACATGATCTAAAAAAAGAATGAAAATTACATAATCATAAACACTTCAATTTGGACATCAGAAAAAAATCATAACACTGTAGTCTTGGAGGCAAATTATTTGATAGTATATGCATACAATCATTTTTAATTAAATCAGAAAAATCTACATGTATTATATAATAGTTATAGTTCATCATATTTCTTAAACTTATACTCAGGACACGAACCATTGTTTCCTTTAACCTCCACAGATTTAGAAGCAGTCAATCTCAGAGTGTTAATCAGCTATAACTATGATTCTAAGTAAGACCCTGATACTTCAAGCCTCAATTTAGCATTCAGAAAACATAGTTTAGAGTAGATCATTTCTAAGTCACATATATGGATCTTATTTGTATGGTATTCCCCTAATATAAACTTTCAAAAACCCCTATAAATTACCAAATTAAACAATATTTTCTTAGTCTGACATACCCAGGACACCATAAGCATCTGCTTATTATAAATATAAATCTTCTAAAAAATAATAATCAGCAACATTGTTAAATAGCCACCAGATGTCAAAAAATGGCCTAAATACAAAAACGCCATAATATACAGTAATCAAATGTGATTATATTCAGGAATGTGGGGACAGGGAATGGCAAATAGATTGAAAAAAGATAAACTCGGTACTAAGGTGTGGAGAAAATCAAATGGCATGTTGAGGAGTTTGGACTTTTTCCTCTAAGCAATATAAAGTCATCAAGATTTTTGAAGGGTTGATTCTCATGATCACATACAAATTTTAGGAAGTACTCTGATGGTAGCGTGGTTGATGGACAAGAGAGGAGAGAATATAGAAATAGGAGCTTATAAAAAATCAAGGAGTCCATTGTGTCATTCCAAAACTGAGGTAATAAGTATAGAGATAAAGAGAAATTAGAGATTAAAAGTAAATATGTGATCAATAGGATTTTCATAAAGATCGGTTAAGGATAGGACAGAGTAGAGTGTAGCTAAAATATGAATTGAATAAAGATTTTATGTTGAGAGCCTATTAGATTTCCAGCACAGATTACTATCAACCATCCAACAGGACAGGAAATGGTAGGAGGTGCAGGTTAGAGATAAAGACTGAGCTCATTAAAGTTCCGGGTATCTTCAGATTACCAAATCAAACAACTACTAATGCAAATTGGAGGTACTAAGTGTCACAGAGCATCACACAAGTACGGGGAAGAGTGGACCTCCATTTCAGAATGGTATAATGACTTAGTATACCTGGTTAAACATGCTATTTCTGGTTACTGCTCATTGTTTATTGCATCACTGGAGGGAATAATTTGTACAGTCCCTTTTATCTTTTTCAAATAGAGGTGTCCCCTCACAGGGAATGGTACCAAAACAGAAAAAGGGCTCTGAAGGTATACGTACTTTCAGAGGTTATAATTTTAGACATCTTTATGAACTTGCCCAAACTACAGGTGTCGAAAATAAACAAATAAAAAATGAAGTTCACAAGAGACCACACACAAAAAAAAGTACCGAGAAGAAAAGCTGATGGAGTTAATGTCCTAGATGAAAGAAAAGTGGAAGATAGTGGGAGTAGCCTTGGGAAAGAATTACAATACTAAACACATCTTTAAGATAGGAAGGCATTTCTAAAGATCAGATTCTTGAATGGATGAATGCTGGATCTAAGCAGATTCTTAATTCTTCTCTCTGGCCCTAGTTTTACACCTATTGTAGTTGATCTTCTCCATTCCCAGGAGGCACATTTTCCTCAGTAATGTTTACTCAGATAACTCACCAGCTTATATTTGGTAGCTTTATCCTTAGAGTACAAATCTAAATGGTTTACTTGGACTTTGTAAAGATTTGCATGAACTAGCTCCATCTCTATCCAGTAGAGAGAATACCAGAACATAAAACCTGAATAATAAAATTACTTATATTAAATTGATAGAACTATATTCCACTTAGTATATGACATGGATTACATACTGTTTTCAAGCTTTCCCAAACATTTTAAAAGTTTGTCATACTCAGACCTTATTGTAAACAACTGAAAACACACATTTAGACACTTTCATAGAAATAAATCTATAAATTTTAATATAAAGAATGAGTAGACAAAATGTTAATCAGAATTAATACATAAAAAGAGTAAATAGTTCCTGCTTTTTTCTTTCTTGCTTTTTGAAAAAACCAATAAATTTGCAAACCATTGACATACAAAATAAATAAACACATACAAATTAGAATGTTAGCCTATCAAACTTATTCAGCAATAATTTTGCAAACCATAAGACTATAATTTATTAATATATGCTAATAATAAGAACGGCTAATAAAATAGGCAATATTTTACAGAATGTCAGATTGAAAATTAAGTCAATAAGTAAAATTCCAACAATATTTTTAGAAACTGGATGAAACTTTTTTTAATGATAAATACCACCTCCAACATAAATTCTGTGGTCTTATTATTTTACTAGTGTTTTTTATTCCAAAATTAGTAATCACATTAATGTCGTCGTCGTCGGCAGCCGTCCGTCTCGAGAGACGATGGTGTAGCTTCTTAAGAGTCTATCTGCACCGCCGAGAACGGTTGTGCAGTCCGACTCGGGAGTGACACGGTATCTGTCTCCTCCCGTGTTGAATCGACATCTTGCGATGACGCTGGAGTGTCCTCTCCAGTGAAGCTGAAGCTACAGAGCCTGGGCAGGGTGATATGGAGGGTCTGCTGTTGCCCATGCAGCAGACCCCCCCTCTCTTCGCAGCTGAAGGATCCAAGGGAAAGACGGAGTCAATACAGCTTGGCTTCAGGTGCGCCGCAGGAGTTGCCGGTGTTGACTACAACGTCAAACCGCCTTAGGGACTCCGGCTCCGGATTTTCTGTCGGGGTTTACTCCCTTAGCCTTTCCCCTGAAGAGGTATGCCGCAAGGCAGCGGAGGTTTTTTGGAATCAGAGTTTTCCTTCTCTGATGTGCCCTGACTGGAAGATCGAACCAGCGACACTTAGCTCGCAGGCCGACGCTCAATCCACTGAGCCAAACCAATTGCATTAAACCAGTAAATTAATTAAGAGAGAACTTATTTATAATATTGAGTCTTGTCTTTTAAGAATATCATGTGTTTCTCCATGAAGCCAAGGTATTTGTTAATGTTTCTCAGTAAGGTTTTGTCATTTTCTTCATGTAGTTAAGTTTATTCCTGAAGGGTATAAAAACAAATTTTTTTTTTTTTTTTGCTGCTGTGTGGGAATAAATGGCTTTTCTATTGTTATTTTCTAACTGCTTATTGCTGACATACAAGAGAGCTATTTTGTAGCCATTTTACTGCCTTTTCTTATTAGTTCTAAGACTTTTCCCATGGCTTCCTTATGTTAGAGAATCCTATTGCCTATCAACAATGATACCCTGCATCTTCTTTCCAAATTAAGGAATCTTTCAAAAACATAAAACTAATGGTTTCTGCTTCCTTGCTCCAATATCTGTAGTGCAAGATCCAAATTCCCAAAATGTGAATAGAGAATACCTTGTGCCCTTGCCCTCCCTACTAAAGCCTGTTTTCTGCATCCTTGCAGCATTCATCCAAGTACAGCCAACTCCAAGTTCTGACCGCTCCCCAAACTGAGGCCAACTCATACCTGGCCTCTTCCGTTTTTGCTGCCGATCTAGCTGTTCAAGGCTCAGCTCAAGTATCTCACCCAGCATCCTAAAGGTTCCCCATATCCCTCAGGCTCCCTAGTGCCCCTGGCTGTCTAATTCAAATTATTTGTCACCACAGTCTTTTCATAGCACAAACTGAGTTGGGTTGGGTAAGAACACAGCTTTGGTGTGAAAAACTGAGTTTGTATCTTAGATCCACCATTGCTAGATAGAAACCATGGCTAAGTTAATTCATTATGCATTTTTTAAAAGAAGTAAGAATACCTAACTCATAGAGCAGTTAGGGGGATTAAATGGGATAATCAAAGTGTTTTGTACAGTCTGGTTCTCGATAAGTCTTAAACTAGAGGTAGCTATGAATTTGTGTGTTTGTGTGTACGTGTGGTTGTAATGTTTGGTTTAGCTTTTTCTAATAAATTTATAATTGTTTTCATGACCCTCTGGACTATTAGCTTCTGAAGGGAAGCCTCTAATTGTTATTTTGGGTTTCTTGGGTGTGTTCTGGTGTAACCTGCATCACTCAGCTGTGCCCTTTGTTGAAAAAGTGGCTTCTCAGACTCCTTATACCTACTGAACCAGAGTCTTCAGAGCTTGGGCCCAGATACAAGGATTCTTCACAATCATCTTTCCATACTCTAACATTTGAGAACACTCTCTTAGTGCCCAAAAGTGTGTGTGCTTAGCCAATGTCGGCTGAATAAAGTGAATCAAAATAACTGTACTGAATCATAGCTTAGTTATCACTTTATCATTGGGGACAAAAGCAATCCTGGTTATAGTACACTGTCAAGACTTCCCAGTTTGTCTGTGATTCACCATTGAAGTTCAGGGGCTTTAGGCACTATCTGGAATATAGTTGGCACTTAAAACTTAGTGTTGAATTGGTAGATGGATGCATGGATATGATCACATTAATGTATATAATATATAATTATATTATTATAGTATATTATATATGTAATAGGATATAATATATAAATAATAATAATATATATAACTATTGAGAATATCGTAAAAGTTTCAATATGAATATAACCTCCTTAATAATACAAAAAAGATGTCAAGCAATGAAAGCACTGTACCATCCTAACTTTGGATCATTCATCCAAATTACCAAGTAACTAAAGAAGCACATCTATTATGGAATAAAAGAATAAGCTTCCAGCTATTCAAGGAGAATATAATATTAGCAAGTCAACTGCTCAGAGAACAAGTGATTGGGGCAGGGATTTGAACTCAAGCTACTGAGTCATTTGTGGGCAAATGGGGTGAATGTAAATCTTACATCATTATTACTCTCACTTTTTGAGCCCATTTGGCTGATACTACACTTGTCACAAACTTAAGCAGCAAATTTTAAGAGACACAGTTCTCAGTTACTTCCAAGTGGTTCTACAAGATGAATAATGACTGCACATCTCCCATCTCAAAACTTCAAGAAATACCCTGACTATTGTGATTCAGTGGGTTGGGCATCATTTCAGAAACCGAAAGGTTGCTTGTTTGATCCCTGGTTAGGGCACATGTCCGGATTCTGGGCCAGGTTCCTGGTTGTGAGTGTGCAAGAAGCAACCAATTGATGGTTCCCCCCTCTCTTCCTCCCTCCCTTCCCCTCTGTCTAAAAATAAATAAAATCTTTAAAAAAAAACCTTGAAGAAATAAATTCTTAATGAAGATCATCCTAAAAGTAAAGATTGACCAATTTATCAAGGTGTCAGAATGAGATGCAGAGTTCAATATCACTTTAATGTACATATAATTATGTATCTATTGAAGTACATACTGATGTTTTTATAATCTTTCTATCAGAAAATAAATAACAGAATTATCTGAAAAGGTAATGTTAAATGTACATTTCTATATACAGTCTACCTACATATGGTTTACAAAATATATTTGCTAGTAGTAGAGAAATTAAATTCCCAACATTGTACTGTATTTTGGATTTTAGAGGGGAATGATAAATAATACACAAGTTTCCATGGCATATATTTACATACAGGCATAATAAATTAAAAATAAATGAAAGTTCTAGTAGTTTTGCTTTTTATTTAAAAAAAAGTTAAAATATGATTGAGTAATGGTAATTCATGCTTCTCATTTCAATACTCAGAAACTTGCATTAATTTCTTGATGAACAAATATGGTGATATGAAAAGAAGCTCCACTTACCATTTAGATAGAATTCTTGAAATTTCATTTGGACAATTATCCTAGTAAAATTCTTGAAGATCTGAAAAATTAGAGTGATTGAGAAGGATTAAGAAAACATAATTTACATATAATTTTATAATATATTAATGCCATACGATCTTAGACTGATGACTGTTCCAGATTTCCACAATGATACATTAAACTTGGAATTTTCATTTAACATGAATACTGACTAAACTCAGGAAGTAGGCATGTCCTTTCATTTATTCACACACCACCTTTAGTGCTAGGAGCTCCAGCCTGCCTGTCCTCAAACTTAACCCTGCAGATTAAAAAAAAAATTCATTCAGAACTCTGACTCAATATTTCCCTCAAAAAAAAAAAAAAAAAAAAAAAGCCCAGAGACTATACCACTATTATTTTTTATTTTTTAATGCAAACTTTCTGTAGGGGAAATTGTATTATGTTTCTATGTGCTAATAGGAAATCTGTATCCTAAAAATTTAACTACAAATATTACGTAAACTCATTTATAATTTTAGTAATTATATCACCTCTGAAAATGTATTTGTTTTAGGTTACTGATTACAAGGTTATTCAGCCATAATACGCTAATTGCCAAGTACTTTTATAAAATCAGAAGAGTCCTCATTAGTCTAACTATTCCTTATTTTTAAAAGATGAGGAGTATGAGACCCAATGAAGGAGAAATAGCCTGGCTGAGATCTTAGCTTAGAGAGAGCACTATGACCCATGTTAAGTCTCAAGGCTTTAGCTTATCTTCCCATGGCATTATTTTAAAACATGTTTATTAAGGCTCTGCTATATACAAGGCAATGAACTGGGCACTGGATAATGAACAAAACAGATAAGAGACCTGCCTTCCTGAAGTTTAATTCTGGTGATCTTAGTTCATTGAATTATTGAATATAGTACTTTCTACTGATATAAATAATAAAGAATGCAAATATAAGCAAGATACCAAGATTTTGATATGCAGTTCTACCATGAGCCATGTCTGGTTTCCAATGAATATTCTTTATTTAACCTTGAAAATATATTTGGCCTGCAAAATACTTAGCTAAACATCTGAGTATCTTTGACATGTAGATAGACATTTTGTGCATAGATAACTCACAAATCGAAAAGAACACATTTTTGCATTGAATGCTTTAAAAGAATTTTTAAAATTTGCTTACTGATCTGAATGTGTTAACTTTCAGATTCAGTGTGAAGCTTAATAACATGATGTAGAGATGAAGTTCCCCATGTACAAATTAGCAAGTAGATTTCACATGGAAAAGTAAAATAAAGACCTTGAGATCCATTCTGCACATAATTTCTTAACTAGTGTTTTGTATTTGGTACTGAGCTCAGTGTTCTGCTTATAGTAGATATTGGCAAAATAGAATGATATCGTTACATGTAAAATATTGAATGTCTAGACTGCTGAAGCACATTCGCACTCCTTCCTTTTCATGCTTCCAACCAATAAAAGTAACTACCATTTAGTTACTTTACCTTAATAATTTTGTAAATATTATTTTAGAATGACTTTTATATAGGGTAATTAAAATTTCTTCTGCATTATAAAAATAGCCATTAAAATATGGAAAACAAACAGCCCAAAATAATGTACTAAACATGAATCCAAGTTCTGCCTACTAATTACAGTTTTATCTATTATTAAAACAATAAAGA
Source organism: Furipterus horrens (assembly GCF_987537825.1). Lineage (NCBI taxonomy): Eukaryota > Metazoa > Chordata > Mammalia > Chiroptera > Furipteridae > Furipterus > Furipterus horrens. The sequence continues at coordinate 19,751,213 of NW_028327171.1, forward strand.
GATATGCAGAATCTTAACCAAGTATAAAGTGATTATTAGTTAGTTTCCCTTGAGAGAGAAAGTCCAGAGGCTACTCTCTCAAGTCACTTAGAACTGCTTCTGTTTAGCAAGTAAGTCTTCAGATTTCCCATAAACTCCCTTAATATAACATTCAATATACTGAAATAGCAAATTATTTCACACACACACACAATCAACCTGTAGAATGGAACTATCAGAGGAGGCATGAGGAAAATTGTCTTTTATAACTTCATAGCTAAGGAGATTAGTTTCTTTTGTGCTCACCCACTTAGGACATAAGGAATGTTTTATGGCAGATGTGATAAAAGTAAAATTCTAATACATACAGTATTATATAATATAGTATTACATATATCATGTATCTGCATATTCACTGGAAATGTCTGAACTTGAAATTTGTGTCTTCCACTTTTAGTAACTAATTCTATTATATAAGGATATTATCTTTCCAGAATTATTTCATTTAGAAGTCACAAGCAATTGCATCACCAAGTTTGTAACCATTATCTTTGACCAATTTATTCCACCTTCCTTGGAGTAAATTTTTTCCAGTAGATGAGATCTCTACAGATTTTTCTGTAGTGACTTCACTTTTAGAATTAAAGTTAATGCATTCTTAAAAAAACACAAACACCTCAGATCTTATTGACCTATGTTACACTTCTATTACTAATCACTGCTATTATATAAATTTTGGTTGTGAGATTTGAATTTTTCAAAATATCAAATATCAGTTTTGTCTTTTTTTCTATTTTTACTTAAAATATCTCTGATTTATATCTTTGAAACACATGGTTCATACATGAATATTATGTCATCGGCTTAGAAAAATGTCAAAGATTGGTTTTTTTTAAAGTATTATCTTATTACTGGGAATTGGGAGGCCAAATAAAGCACCAGTGATAGAAACAATGTTTTACTCCCATTTCTTTCAAACAAGGCATTAACTAGGGGTCAAATGTTTATAGCAGAAATAAGCCTATATGCTTCAATTCAGAAGATCAACTTCTTTTAGCAGTAGTTTTACTATTAGAGAATAAATAATGGAAAATGTATAACTAAAAGAGAAAGGGGAAGAGAAATTCTGATAATGATGATAGTAGTCACTATAAGTTGTCAAAGACTTTAAGCCAGAGCACAACGTGACTTGAGTTAACATCTTTATGACATTTATTTTGGCTGCTAATTGGAGAATAGATGAGGATTGGGAGGGGGGGGGAGGTGGTAAAGTGGCTCTAGATAAGGAGGCAGAAAATTTGGAAGGCTGCTGTTGTAGTCCAAGCATAACACACTGATACTTTCAACTAGAATGCAGTAGTAAAAATAGTCATAAGCAAATTTAGTTAAGATGTTTGGACAATGAACTTAGGGGAAAAATTGAGGATTAGTCTGGTTTCTGGCTTGAGCAAGGAAGTAGATCTTAGTGATTTTTGTTAAAAGGGTATGTCTAAGAAGAAACATATTTGCTCATGGTGGAGCAGAGGACAATGGGAGGAAAGACTACTATTTGGCCATGTTGCCTTTGTAGATCTAAAAATATTGTTCTATAGGTCCTAGTAAACAAGATGTCCTGTAAAATACCATAATTTCTGCTTTAGCAACCATAAAGATAACAGCCAGATCTCCATTTCTGCTGCATCATGTTGAGGTGTTTTATGAATAATTCTCACATTTTATATCTTCTTACTCTCTCGCTCTTCCAGATCCTTTTGCAGAGGACATCAATAATACTCATGTGTCTCTTACTTTGAAAATGAATACATCCCTCTACCCTGTGGACTTCTCTAGTTTAATGTCCCTTTCACAGCTAAGTTCCTCAAAAGAGAACATGAACTTGTTCATCTGAACTCCTCCATTTATTTTTAATTCCCCTATGCTACTGAGTAAGTGCTTCCACTTCTACTACATTACTGAACCTGACCTCACCAAGGTCCCAGTTAACTTCAAATAGCAACACCTCATGGATTTTCTCTGGTGAGCCCTTTCGCTGGTTTCTCCTCCTCTTAAATATTATTTTTCTGCACATCTCGGTTCTTAATTTCATTCTTTCTCTTGTTAACATTTTACCTTGAATAATATTAACACCCCATTTATTAACTGATGATGACCAACAAATCAATATCTTTAACCTGTATTCTAAACTGTAGGTTCACATATGCAACTGGCTACTTGGCTTCTCCACCTCACACCCCCATAAACACTTCAAACAAAACGTGGCTAACCCCTGAGCTCCTTACCTTCCTTCCCAAACCTTCCCTTCTATTCCTGTTGGTGGCTAGCATGACTATGCATCCATTAACTCAAGGCAGGTGCTTGGAAATCAACCCCTACTACTGCATTTTCCACGTCCTCTATATTTTACCACTGACTGAATATTATTAATATTACTTCTCTAAAATATCCTGCCTCAACTTCTCACCTCCCCATCACCACCACTCTGGCTTATTTCATGTCTCAATATTACCTAAATGAATTGTCTCTTGTCTGCATTACTGCCAAAGTTCTCTATATAAAATGTGCAGCTCAGTTGTTCCCTTAATAAAACCCCGTAAATATGTCTTCACTGCCTAAAGGAAAAAAATTCTGGGACTTGAACAGAGCTTCTGATGATTTCCAAGATTTAACCCTGCCTTATTTCCTTATTGGCATTCTTATCTCTCACCAAAGCCTTCTACATGCTTTAACACTATGAACATGAACAATCCTGTTGCTGTCTATCCTAATTCCACAGCAGCTTCCACATGTTAATACTTCCTGATGATCCTGATAGAAGAAATTCTTGGATATTTTACCCTTGTTAATACAAAGTTCTCATATTGCAACTCTAATATTTTATGGAACTCATTGATCTTATACCTCTAACTTCTCTATAATGTTCTTGTCTCGATAAATCTGTGAACATGATGGGTGCTCAATATGTGATTGATGGTACTCAGGAATGAAGAATAAATAAATTACTGAATAAATGATTTATCCCAAAACCCTACTAAAAGTCCTAATATTTTTACACATTTGCTAAAATGCCCATGATTTCTTAATCCCATATTAAAGTAGAGCCCATAGAAAATAATACAACTATATTATGTAAACAGCCTAGTATGAAAAGAGCAAAGTGTCAACATAGGACAAATCTATTAGGTCAACTATTGACACACATAAGCCATTTCATGGACTTTGGCTACAGATAAACTTGAGAAAACAAATCCAAGTTAAACATTGAACTTCAGAATTTAGGGAGAAGGAAAACAACTAAAATAAAATACATATTCAGTTTAAATTCCATTGGCACTATTTCTAGATACAGCTAAAGTTAACTGTCTTGATCCTTATTTCCAAAACGAATCATAAGCAAAGCATATGAATTGCTTAAGGTATTCATCAAATAGTGACTTTTAAAAACATATGTAATGTTACTCATGTGGCTAAGTCAGAACTATACTTATTCAGTGGTACAGATGGAAGTGATTTGTTCTGGAAACCAAGATAGTATTATTTTTTATTACTTTTACCTGCAATTATAATTTACATGCTAGTGTGTATGAGGAGTTTCAGACCACAAAATACATTGACATATTTGAATCAGAATGTCATTATATTATAGCTATGAAATTTAGATTTGAAGTTTTCGCAATTTACTTTGTCACTGTATATTACATGTGATTATCCATTTTAATGTTTAAAATACATGCCAATATATAAATTCATCTTCATTGTCAAAGATTGAAACAACACACATGTATTTGTTATAAAAATGTTTTCCTTTCTCCTTTTTCCCAGTTTTATTCCCTCCACCAAGGATATTTAGTATATGTCATTCAAGTTATTGTTACACATTTACATATGTAGTTTTTCATATGTGTGATTTATTGTATGTACTATTCATTGTATTGCATTTCACCTTAATAGTAATACTTAAAGATATTGTTGCTAGAAGTATATATCGTCAAGAAATTGTTGAATGCATGATATCTTTTAACTAGAAATTCCACTTCTGCAAAAGAAGGCATAAACACTGGTGTTTATTACAAGGCTGTTTGAAATATCACCTCACCTAACTCATCCTACTTATCCTTACCAAAGAATGTAGCAAATAAATGTGGAATGCTGAAAGTGAATATTGGTGTTACGTCTACATGGCTGTAACCACCAACAGGAAATAGAATGACAGAGAGAGTTATGGGAGGAAGTTTCAATGACCAAGTTTATGCTACCACTTGGTCCTCAGACTTTTTTTAAGTCACATCTTACGGATATATTTTCCATGGCAAAAATACTAGGTGTGGACCATGATGATGAAAAAGGAAAAACTTTTCTGAATATTCATAAAAGGATGTAAGGAAAGAAAATAATTGAGAAATACTTCCATAAATACTATATAAATCTTTACCTCCTCTTAGGGTATTAGAGAAGAGAGAGCTAAATAATTCACTTTCACTTAAAGGTGAGAAAAAAAGAGGAAACAGCTATTCTGTAATTAAAGATAAATTCACAATCTTATAAATAAAAGATAGATTCAAAAGCACTCTCCTCAAAAATATCATTTAATCTATATTTCTCTCCTTTGAGATGAAACAAAAATATATATTATTACTCTTTTGCATTTCTTGTGAATTATTTTTCAAAATTAGATTCTATAAAAAACATTCTTACAATAATGGTTCACACAAATCATCTCATTTAATTTTCTCAACAGCCCACCAAGGTAGAGTATTAGCTTCATTTTATTGATGATAAAATGAGGCTCAGAGAGGTTGAGAAACTTGCCTACAGATAGCCTGCCACATTTTATAACTACATTCTGAATTCCCATTTTTTCACTCCAGATTTAACTTTTTAAAAAATTTGCCACATCACAGTTGCTTTAATATCTTTGTATCAAAATGGACACAAGTACATTGCATTCATTGTGTTATTGATCAACATAATCATTCTCATATATTTTAAGGTAGTATTTATAAAAACATGAAATGAGTACCATTTAATAAATCTAGGTATATAAAGTTCTCAGATATAACACATTTTTCCCATGTGATAGGAAGGATAAGAAGGCCCTGAAATGAGTTCTTTATTGCTTTTGTTGTTGTTGGGTTGCTGAATTCTCTGTAATTAAATAGCAATCAGGCACTTAAAGACAGGCCAATCTCAGCACTGTATTTATGTAAAGCAGACAAAGACTGCGTTTTCTATTTTGTGGTCTGGGCACAGTATACAAACTCCAGCAAAAAGGTCAGCATAATTGAAACCATCCTTCATGTGCCTGTCATGGAAAAAAGACTTTGAATTCTGAAAACTCTATATAACAGAAAGAGATAAATTTTTTTGTAATCCTATTATGAATCTTATTATGAGTGCTGTCCTTAATTGAATGGTTCTTGTGGCTATTTCCATAACTTTTAAACATCATTTTTCACCTAATAAAAGTACTTTGCATTAGAAAGACCTAATTGTGTTATGCAAAAGCCACAGGGATAATTATAGTTCATCCAGACATTCTTAATCTATATTAGTGGAAGCATGTTACAGGCCTGATGAGAAACTCACATATCATTAGGCAATCTCAACAGCTGCTCAACTCAGTTTTGCCATAATCAAATCTAAGTTATCATCCCATCATTTCTAACATGCCAGGTTCGTCCGCACTTCTACTGATTTAAAGATATATTTTAAGTCATCAGATCTAAGGCTTTGTACTATCACTGAATGTGTTTCACTAAAACAAACATGGCTTTTTTCTAACATAATTTTAGATTGCATTATATATATTACAATGTAATGTAACTAGCATGTGTTTGTCAAATACATACTATGTTCTCAGTGTTAATGGAACTAGGGAGCCTGTAAGCATTACAGAATCTGCTATGTATTCAGAAGCAGCCAAATCTCACTGAGAAAAAACTAACTTCCTTTTCTGTGTATGTCCCATTTCCATACCTCAGTTTGCTCAACTTACTTAAAAGTTTCAATTCGGTAATCAACTCATTAAATAATTATGAGATAGGGGAAGTATTCCTTTTTAGAGCAAAATCAAATCCTTACTGAATGTCATTTAGCACTTTGTCCAGCTGGATTCCCCTGATCCAAACGGCCGGCATTTCCACCCTCTTCCGTTGGAACTTTCCTCCATAACCAAACACATTTCATTGTTAGATTGCATTTCCTGCCTTTCAGTTAATCTTCTTCCTGATGCTTATTAAGCTGGAGACAAATACCTTAGATCTGTAGGATCAAAACTTAAGTTTGCTTTGTTTTAGCCATCTAGGAGAGTCAGCCGTCATTTTAAAATTTTTCATGAATAATAAACTTCTTATCTCTGAAGTGTCAACATTACTATAACCATTTCTGATGATGGCAATGTCACTGCTTTTGACGAGCATGGGAAGATTATTTAAAAAGTAGCTAAGCTGTTTAATCTTTTTATACATGTCAAGAAACTTCAATTGTCCCTCTTTGGGGAAAAAAATAAGTACAGGTGACAGAAAATCTTACCTTTACAAAAGAACCAGAAGACACATCCAATCGTTTAAAGGAGTTGCAAAAGGATAGAAAAACAAATCACATGTACCCAAGACACTCTCACACACATTCTTATTCATCTTAATTAATATTTTCACTGATGACCTATCGATTCCTTTACACTTTTCAAGATATTTGAAAAATTCCAATTATTCTCAATTTAATGTATACCTATAAATCTTAATTGGGAAATGTTTTATATTAATTATAAATATTGTAGCCCATTCAAATTATGCTTTTGTGAAATTCACTCTGTTATATGTCAAATCCCCATAATACCCAATGTACCTCCTCAAAAGGTTTAGACAGTTGCTATACACCCAAACTTAGCTTCTGAGGCTGTTTATACTCATTTCCTAGTTTTTTACATTTTTGCTGTTTTATTTAAATTATATATATAGTAAATGCTTACTCCTTCTAAAGTATTCTGCAGAGTAAGAGAAATTGTGATAAGGAACCACAAAAAATATTAAACTAACAAACAGAACAATTTCCCTCCAACTGCATACAATTGAAAAGTCAGTGGGAGTTAATCTTCGTTTTACTAAATTTGTATTCATTCATTATGAGAGAGAGAGAGAGAGAGAGAGAGAGAGAGAGAGAGAGAGAGATCTGTTGTTTCACTTATATGCATTCACTGGTTGATTCTTGTATTTGCCCTGCCTGGGGATCAAACTTGCAACCTTGGCGTATCAGACGATACTCTAACCAACTGAGTTACTCAGCTAGGGAGTTCTTTATTTTATATTAAATATCAAAAATATTCTTAGTTATGGCTTTATTTGAACTCGGTAAACTTTAATAAGAAAATATGATTATTACACATTTTATCCTAATCTTCTAATCACAGATTCTAGTACATGAAATAACTTTGAAAAAATATCAAAATCAACCACTAAGATATTTAAAAAACAATGAATAATTTAAATAAAGTGATATGATACAATAAGAATCGCAATGTGGAAAAACAACACTGTGGTAGCAACAAATCATAGCACAAAATCTATTTCTTTCTGTCTTTATCTTCATTATCATTCCAATATTTTACTTTATTGAAATACAGAAAGTTTATCATTCTCTCAAGTGGTGAAAGCAGAAACGGGCAGACTTGGTAACGTCGTCGTCGTCGTTGTCGGCAGCCGTCCGTCTCGAGAGACGATGGTGTAGCTTCTTAAGAGTCTATCTGCACCGCTGAGAATGGCTGTGCAGTCCGACTCGGGAGTGACATGGTAGTATCTGTCTCCTCCCGTGTTGAATCGACATCTTGCGATGACGCTGAAGCTACAGAGCCTGGGCAGGGTGATATGGAGGGTCTACTGTTGCCCATGCAGCAGACCCCCCCTCTCTTCGCAGCTGAAGGGTCCAAGGGAAAGACGGAGTCAATACAGCTTGGCTTCAGGTGCGCCACAGGAGTTGCCGGTGTTGACTATAACGTCAAACCGCCTTAGGGACTCCGGCTCCGGATTTTCTGTCGGGGTTTACTCCCTTAGCCCTTCCCCTGAAGAGGTATGCCGCCAGGCAGCGGAGGTTTTTTGGAGTCAGAGTTTTCCTTCTCTGATGTAACAGACTTGGTAACAGGGCAACGTTAGAGAGCTGTGAGGGCTCAGAAAGACACAACACAGGCCATGAGAACAAAGTCAGATAACCGGCACAGTTTGAAAATCCTAGCGAGACCACGGGAGTGCTTCATACTTCTTTCTATGAATGCTGAGATGTGTAATAATTGTTCCTCAGAATAACTCTATGTGAGGGGTAGAGTGGTCAGCATGGATAAAAACTAAGAACTCAGATAAGTTTTGTGGCAAATAAGAGAGTAGCTTAAGCTCAATCTTCAACTTCTGATAAATTATTCGTCCTTTTTCTACTTACTTGAACAAAGTCCCCCTCATTTTCTGAATACCGTCAATGAATAAGAACTGATAAATGTAATCCTAGATCCTTTGGTAGGTCTGTCCTTCTCTTCTTAATATTTTGAAAATGTATTCACTATTAAAAGGAAAGCTGCGCCTTAGAACAAATCATTTCAAGAGCACATAAATATTACCCACCGCAACTAAATTTCACTTGAAAATCATATTATTAGATGAATTTTTTATTATAATTAACGCCCTTTCATTTGAATTCTGCTATTGTACTGTATTTCTGACTGGCAGTCTCAACTTATTTAAACCTAACATATAATATACTTAGTGGAAGTAAGAGTTCTCTGAAAGTTGGAATCATTTTAAGTAAACGGTTGATTTAAAAGAAACATATTAATTATAACACTATGGTTGTAATCTAAATTTTGTTACCCCTTCTCTGAAGGAATTGATGAGGATCTTTTGTTTTGACATTAACAAGGGTTATGCTATCTTCTTAGAGGAGTAACATTTTCAGTCGCTAATGGAAAAATATTTTTAGGGCACAGCACCTGGAAACCAGGCTTCAAAGATTCTACATCAATGCTATCTGATGTTTTTACATCTGGGAAATTGTTACTAGCAGGTCTAATGGGAGTTCAAGAGCCTACTTTAGTCCTTAAACATTTAAATACTTCCTCTGTATCATAAAAATGGGGGAAGTGGCTCTCAAAACCTTCATGCCCAGAGAGCATTTTAAGTAGTGAATATTCTTGAATGTGCAGAGGAGACTTACGTGTGCCCTTGAAAAGCAGTCCACGTTGCCCTTTCCTTCACCACAATCTAGAACAATTAAAATGATTCATGAAAACTTCAAATTCTGAAACTTATTTAACTTTTTTCAAGACTTACAAAGAATATGTATATCCTGACAATGTCTTGAAGAGAATTTTGAGTGAGGGTTTTTTGGTCAAGAGAAGGCATTTGAAGATTAAAGGAATATATTTGCCTAGTTGGAGCTTTAAAAGGGGAAGGTCATCTATCTTTTATTTTTTTCTTCAAAATTATTTTTTTTCAAAATATCATAATATGTGGCTACAACAGAAGATATCTCTGTTGTGAGTCTCTGAAGTTCAAGGCTTTCAGAGACGTCATTGCTCAAACCCAGAAAAAAGCTCTTGCCTGGGAAAATTTTAACAGTCCCTTAGCTAATGAAAACAGCTGTAAATGTTTTGAACTCATCAAATAATTCCCAAGGATTAATAATTGAGATCACTGTTAGTGAAACACAAAATCTCTGGATTAATCGCCAGTATAAATAATCTCAAAGTCTTTTCACATCTACGTTTTCAAATGTTTTGCTTAATTGTTCTCTCAGTTCTACCCACACCGCCTTTGTTCAAATAGCCTCCAAAGACCTCTACCTTTTAGTTCTTTCATTCCAATGTGTTGTGAACACTTCTTTCTTAAGCATATGCTGTAGATTTTCAAATGGCTCAAACTATAGACAGACTGGTAAAGGTACGTTATATGATGGTCTCAAAATACCTCTCAGACATCTTCATTTCTGAAATTTTCAAAGACTCCCATTTCTAGTCATTTGATAGCTACTTGTTGTCATGTCACCTCTCATGCAATACTTTCCATCTCACCCTGATGGCGAGCCCACAGACTTCAAGCTTGGTTCAAATATTGCCTCTTCCAGGAAGTCCTTCCTTTGTAAGAAATTTTTATCCTTCTGTTACATAACCTAATATGTCTGGTATTGCATTAACGTTTATATATAATTCTATCTAAGGCTTTTGAAATAAAAAAAAAATGTCTTGGGTATAGATATGCTCACCACAGTGTATGACTCAGAATTTTGTACATATAACAGAAGCATATTATCTGATATAGTGGTTGGGACTCTTCTTCTTGGGGACACAGATAGGTGGCATTTATCAGAGTTACTTGGGCATGTTATGGTCATATGGCTGTGTTTCAAAAAGCAGAATGTGGATAAGATTCCACTGGTGGGTCAGAACCATCAAATCCTTCCACTTGGCAATGTGTAACTTGATGCTGTGGAAGTTGATGTTGGTGAAGCTGTGAGAGGGAAAGAACCTGAGTCCTTGAATCAATGAGCAGAAAGCGGCCTAAGGCACACTGCATTAAGTTCTAATCTTCTGGACTATGTTTTAAGTTCTAAACTTCTTAGATTCTGGAATTTTATCTATTAAAATCAATGAATGTACCATTCATTACTTGCATAGTTCTGGTGACTGGTTAGCCAATTACCACAGGGGAGAATAATAAATAATGCCCCAATGGTCTTATTTGGGGTGGGTTGTGAGAATGACCACACCTTGACTAAAATGGCCATCCCATCTTTTTTCCAGTGCTGAACCCATCCTCATGGTGCTCCTTGGATATACAGGGTAACTAACAGTTTCTCCAGTTGGACATTATTACTCTCCTGGGATTGGTTACAGCTGTATGGGACTGGTCCCAGACCTTCTGGCTGGCACAGAATCCATTTGGATAGACTTTAAATCCCTATCCTTATGTCCCAATTATTCTCATCACTCAAAGCCAAGCAGATGTTTTGGCCTTAAATAATATTTAGTATCAATCCTTTCAGAATACTTTCACCTGGCTTGGTACTTCTATAATATGCATTTGGTAATACTTAATGCTCTGAAAAAATCTTAATATACTGCCTTTTCCTTAAAAGGTTTTTAAAAAGGTGTTAGTTAACCCTCTCTAATGCTACTGTATTACTGGTGAGCAGGAATTATGTCAGATGTTTTTTGTGGATCCCAAAGCACCCTCTAGAGTAGCAGGAAAGAGGTTAGGGATATATATCTATCAATTTGTGTGTGTGAATCAAGCATCAGCATTGCTAAGTTTTTATTTATAATTATTCATTTTTAATTGACCAATAATTAATTTAAATTTATTTGGTAAATCCATAACAGTGATTAAAAGATTAATAACATTTAGTAAGCATTGATCACTTTTTTCTATCTAGAGGAGAAAAGAATTATAAATGTTGATTAAAGTGTTTAAAACCTAGGTGATTGGGCCATATTCTTATGGCATTTTCCCCTATGGAATTTTTGGTGCATAAATAGTACCAACGAATATTGTAAAAATCTTGCTACCTTGAGTTGTTATACACTGCCTTCAAGAACCTACAAAATCTAATATTGCTAATTTATATCTGACTGACAAGAAAATATTATTGAGAGGATGAAAACAATAAGAAAGCCAATTATCACTGGAAATAAGACATCAAAACGTAACACAGAAAAGACTGACATTAAGGAATAGCATATTTAGATTTGAAATTTAAATGTTTACTTCTTTGTTGAGTAAATTTTGTAGAAAATAAAGTAACATTTTTGCTGAAGGGAGGGGACTGCGTCATCAATGAACAGTGTAGGAGAACCTCAAAGCAACTAGGAGAGGCAGTACAAGTAGAGAAATGAAAGAAAGATTATGCAGGAATTTCACTACAAAATAACAGATTATAAGATGTGAATGCAGAAATAAGTTACCCCTTCCAGAAAGAATGGTAAGACAAGCCAGACAAAGCAAATCAATGAAACCGAAGGGCTAGAAGAAAACCATAAAGACACTTTTGTGCTCTTAGAGGAAAAACAAACCAATAAATAAAAATATTCAGTAGAAAAATAAATATGAGGAAAAATGTACTTGTTTGAAAACAAGTAAAAACAACACCTCAAAAAGTCTAAGGTAGCTATATCTTGGAGTAATCTGAGAACCAGAAACTATGAATAGTTTTACTAAAAAAAAAAAAAAAAAAAAAAAGATGACTAGAAGTCTTGAATGAACAGAAAACATCATATTGTCAAGGTATTACTTTCAAAAGGTAAAAAATCTTGATAACTCTGGCCTTGGTTTCCCTATATCTGATGTCATTTCTGATAAAAAGACAAGGATAAAGAGGAGGAAATACAAATATCTAGCAATTAAAAGCAATAATAAAAAACATTAGAGTCAAGTTGTCAAGAAAAAATATACTATGACAAGAAGGATGGGCTTATCTATGTTGTGACATTTATAGATGAATGGAATATAGGGGCCACAAAAGTAGGTTTACAGCTGTAAGCATGTGAAACAGAGTTTATTCTTTATTATTATCTATTAATTATTGTATTATTTCTTATATGAACTATAAATGTACTTTGCCCCATCCTATATAAAAGATGACATACATGATGCTAAACATTTAGTTATTCAATAAATACGTAGCTTATAATTTTTATGTTTTTCCCCAGAAGTTTTCAGTTCCCTCATTATTACATGAAGTAAAAATTGTCATTCTACTAGTGATTGGCAGATGTTCAAGAAAAACCAAGTGACAGAATGCAATAGAGATTTACTTAAGTTTTTAATTTCTTAATATTTGTATGGCTTGTCTTCCTGACTTCATAACTGTGACAGTGAATTTTTACAACCCTGCACAAAACCTCACACAATGAAAACAAGAAAGTTTGTTATTATTCAAGGAACTTAATTTTGGAATATATTTCTTGTAGATACCAAACCTTTAATAAACTTGGCTCCCATGATTCTCTCTGCTCTTTGACCATTCTTTCTCTCTCTTCTTTTAAATGCATTCTCTGCCTTTATCTGCTCCTTTAAATGCTGATTTTATCAAAGGTTCTTTCTAGCTACATTCTGTTTTTCTTTTTTCCAGTTTTACTGAGATATAATTGCATATAACACTGTATAATTGTAAGATGTGCAACATTCTTATTTGATATATGTACTTATTGTGAAATGATTAACACAATAACTTTACTTAAAATCAATCAACTCACATAGTTACAATTTTGTCTTGGAATGAGCACTTTCAAGATCTTCCCTCTTATCAACTTTCAAATATACATTAGTATATTATTTTGTCATTAACTATAGTCACCATGCTGTGCATTACATCCCCAGAACTTTTTATCTTCTTATTGGAAGTTTGTACCTCTTTTTTTTATAATTTATTTATTTGTTTGTTTATTTTATTTTATTTTTTTAGAGAGAGGGGAAAGAAGAAAGAGAGGGAGAGAAACATCACTGTGTGGTTGCCTCTCACTCGCGCCCCCAACTAGGGACCTGACGTGCAACCTAGTCATGTGCCCTGACGGGGAATCAAACCAGCGACACTTGGCTCGCAGGCCGACGCTCAACCCACTGCACCACCGCAGCCAGGGCGTGGAAGTTTGTACCTTTTGACCACCTTCACCCTTTTCCCACAACCCCAACCCTTGACTACAGACAGAAACTTAATCCGTGTTCTGTTCCTATGAGTTTGGTTGTTGTACATTCCACATATAAGTGAGATTGCACATTTGTCCATTTCTTTCTGACTAATTTCACTTAGCACAATGCCTTCAACTTTTCGTCCATGTTGTCCCACTTGGCAGGGTTTCTTTCTTTTATGTGGCTGAATAGTCAACCAGTGTTCTAATGCAATCTAGTGGTTCTTGAGGTTTTTAATCAAGGACAAGATTGGACTTTGAAGAGGAATTTTTATATACTGCAATTTACAGACAACCTAAAACCTATTTTTGAACCTTCTAAGTAACTGTGGTTTCCAGATTTTTAAAAATTCTTTAGAAATAGGACCTATTGTCATGATTTTAACTACAGCTCATACTCTATAGAGTATTTTTCTGTCTAGGTAAACATCACATCTGCCCATTTGGCAGCCTTACTAAACCCTTCAAACTACATCTTAGTACTCTTAGGATAATGTCCAAACTAGGCCTTTCAGGAGTGAGCCAGTACTAATCTCCACAACTTCTTCTCAGCCCTCCACAAGCATGTTTTACTCCATCCAATTCGAACTTTCTGCAGGTCCTTAAACTCACCATACTCTCAAGTTCACAATATTGTATATATTCTTTCCTCTGCCTGGAACATTCCCCGCCCCTCCTTGGCTACCTCCACTCCCCAAACATACCTCAGCCTGAAACCCAGACACTCTGTCAATAAATATGCTACAGCTCCCCGGATGCCATTGTTATACTGTATTCACTTCTTTCTCATTAATATTTAACTCACAGCCTTTCTCGTCCATGAAATTAGGGATTATCTTCCTTTTTCACTTCTACATCCATATTAATACCCATCATAATGCTTGATATGGAGGAGGTTCTTAATGCACATTTTTAAAAACACAAATTTGCTAAACTTTCCTCAACTGTAGAAACCTGGATATTTAAGATGCTGGGTTAAATAAAAAATGTGGTGTAGGAATTAATTGTATCTCCCGATGCATGGTTATTAACTGTTTTAAATAACATTAATTTTTCAGTTGAAAAAGAAATATCACCCTTCAAAATTCCTGTCTTTTTTTTTTTTAACTCTCTCAGTGTTGCATGTGCGACTCAGCTTTCAGGAAGTGCGTTGTGCTCATGTTTTCATTCCTCAGAGTCTGCAGCACAGTTCTTTGCATATCTTGAAATAACTCCACAGTATATTGCATGACAAAAGTGTGGTGTAAAATACTACGTATAATGGGGTGGGGGTAAAAAATATATACATTTTTATGTTCAAAAAGAAACTCTGTGAAGGTACCTCTGATAGCAAGGACTGGAGGAGAAAGGAAAGAATAAATGAAGAAGAGCAAAAATTTAATAAGAAAAAGATAAAGAACCTAATAAGGAATTGGCAAAAGTATAATGAAGCAACTAACTGAAGAAGGCATTTGAATCATTAATAAATAAAAATGCAGTCACTTTAACAAATGAATGATATATTATAGTCTCTATATAGCTAAGGTCTCCAATGGGTTCATTAGAAACAGAAATGCAAATTAAAAACTTTAACAGACTAATTTACTCAATACATATCCACAATTTAACATTTGGCAATGTTAAAGGTTGGAAAGGATGTGGGCAAATGGGTACTCTAGTAACTACCGATGGAAGTTAAGATTTGTACAGTACCTTTAAAGATTAATTTCACTATTTAGAAGAGCTGTAAAATTCAGATCATGCTTATTTCACAACACAGCAATTTCACTTTTGGATATATACCCTAAGAAAAATTTAATACAGGTGCACAAGGGAAGTACACAATGATGTTCTTTCCAATGTTTGAAATAACAAACACTTGGAAACAACTTACATGCTTCTTAAATACGCAGTGAAGATGATCTTGGTATACTGTCCTCACGGCACTCATATTCCCCTTATACATTGTGGGCACCCACCACTTTTTGTCAAGGGCTATTCTCTAACCAAGAACATGCTTGGGCTTCCATGAGGTGCGCTGGGATTCTAGAGTTAATTGTCACAGTAGTAACGCTCAAGCCAGTGGTTCTCAACCTTCCTAATGCTGCGACCCTTTAATATAGTTCTTCATGTTGTGGTGACCCTCCAACCATAAAATTATTTTTGTTGCTACTTCATAACTGTAATCTTGCTACTGTTATGAATCATAATGTAAATATCTGATATGCAGGATGTGTTTTCACTGTGACAAACTGAACACAATTAAAGCATAGTGATTAATTACAAAAACAAAATGTAATTATATATGTGTTTTCCGATGGTCTTAGGCGACCCCTGTGAAAGGGTCGTTCGACCCCCAAAGGGGTCACGACCCACAGGTTGAGAACCACTGGCTTAAGCAATGCCAGATAGGACTTTGAATATATATCCCAGCTTCCTTTTCATTGAGTGATACAACTCCCAAGTGGCCTTTAATCAGTCTTATGGTAAGAAATGTATAAATATGATCAGAGAAATGGTTAGAAATAGAAATACAGTGAACCCTTGAATAACACATGTTTAGGGGTGCCAACCTTGCACAGTTGAAAATCCACATATAGCTTTTGACTCCCCCAAACTTAACTGCACCAGTTGCCCTCTGTATCTGTGGGGTACTGGTTTCAGGACGTCCCACCGATACCAGAATCCATGGATGCCCAAGTCCCTTCCATCTAAAATGACATAGTTCAATGCATATAGTTGGTCCTCTGCATCTGCAGACTCCCAACCGTGGATCAAAACAGTGCAGGTATTTATTGAAATACTTCTGTTTATAAGTGGACCTGCACAGTTCAAACCTGTGTTGTTCACTGGCCATCTGTATTTACAAAGAGAATCGCTATTCCATAAAGCTTAAATGTGTAGGTAGAAGTATAAAGAAGGCAAAGTTTCTTGTTCTGTTTTTATTTTGGGCAACAGGTACACGACAGATTGAATTCAAAAAGCTTTCTGTTGGGGAGATGATTCAGATATGGACATGTTAAATATAAAGTGCCTGTGGCTAACTGGATGTACTGGCTGAAATTCTGGGGATGAGATATGGGTTAGAAATGGGCTAATGGTATCTGGGACCATGGCGAAAGATGAGACAAACAAAGGAGATAGGATAGTAAGAGAAGAAAAGGAAGTCAAGGAAGAAACACTGAAGTTCACGATTACTTAAGAAATGAGCAAAAGATGCCTCTACAAACAAATGAAAGAGGTAGCTCATACAGTAGAGGGAAACCGTGGAAAAAAAATAAATAAAATGCCTATTTTATAAAAACTCTACTTGAGGATATAGTAGTAGCAGTTTCTTAAAGACCTGTTTTCTCTGTTTTCAAACTGAAACCATATTTTCAAGTTAGTGCTATTGCTTCATCTCCATCCACATCTTTCTTCATCATCTTTTAGAACATTTTGACTTTCAGATGAATTTTATTTCACAAATCTTTAATTTCCCACCCAAACACACTCTCTGTCAATATTATAAATTTAAATGCTGATTTAAACAGCTGTGTTAAAAACATACTAATATTGAATCGATACCAATATTAAAAATTAGCTACAGAACAAGAACATCCAAAACCCTTACGAAAAACTCCCTCCTCCCTTTTTTTCACTATTATAGAAATCCATCCCAGGGTGAAACTGTATATATAGTTAATCAAGCCAAAAGAGCAAGTCAAAAAAGCCAAGGCCAAAAGATCATGTTCTCATGTCACTTACCTCTTCCATTCTTCTCCCCCACTTAAGCCACATGGATTTCAAGTAACTATATCAAAAAGTCATTTGAAGAATGTTTTCTTTTACGCTAAGATTCACTGAATTGTTCATTTATACCAACTAAGGTATGTGGGTTATATGATAGAACAGCTTCCTACCTGGTAGACATGAAATCAAGTGCACTTGACATTCATCTTTAGAAATTTGTTTTAGATATTAAAAACTATAATGTTGTAGTCACTCAGAATTCAAGAGGCAAAGTGTAGTTTACACTTCTGTTACCACTTATTCATCACATAATGTGGTAGTATTATATGGTTTTATTTTGGTTTTGGTTGCTTTTATTCCTATAGAATTTGCACACTTACTATGGTTTAGTACAGGCTAACTACTTTCCATAAATTATCTCATTCAATAGTTAGAACAGCCTTATGAGATAAACATTTGCTATCGATATTTTTGATGGGAAGGAAGGGAGACTTTTATGTAATTAAAGACATTGCCTAACACAGTATAAATAAGTGAACCAGAATGTGAACTCATATTTCCTGGCTGCAAAACCATGGTTTGGAAAACTCCTGCCAAGATGGCATTGCAATAAGTATGGTTTGAGCCTCTTGCCTATGCTTTCAACATGTAACAATACTAGATAAAATAGTCAATAAGATAATGTAACAGTGCTATCGACAACAAGGTAAACACTTCTGGGGACCACAGATAAAATAGAAACAGAAAATGAGCTGCAGTGTACCGCTGGTTTCTGGAATGAGAGGCAACGATTTCCAAAATCCGTGAGATAACTGGTGCTCCACACTTGCCCACAGGGAGTGCAGATCAGTCCCATGTTTACTGACTGAAATCTGAGATAACAGTTGAATAACTGACTATCTCCCTGGAGCCATGGCTTACGTAGAGCTGTTTATGTAGGGAGGCCAGAAGCATCGGTTATAATCTGGCAGTCAGAACTGGGGACATACTGCTGTTGGACTTGTTGGCTAGATCTATGATTATCTCCATTACCAGAGATTGTGAGCTTGGGATAGAGAGCACGCAAAGCCAACTCTATGGCCTTTGCTCTGGGCTAAGGCTAGCAAAGACAGAGAGAAATTATTTAAAATCCTTCTCACTTAAGTTGGGCCTCAAAACCAAAAGTCCAAGACATATAAAGTAAAAAAAAAAAAAAAAAAAAAAAAAAAAAAATCACCAGCAAATTTTACAAAAACAATTAAGTCATTCTGGATGACATAAAAATAATAGCTCAATTTCTGAATTTCAAAGTAAGCATGTTAGTATCCCTAAAGAGACAAAGTAAGAAATAACATTGATACAATTTACAAGAAAATAATTAGGGGTGAAAAAGTAAAAGTCTCTGTGAGAAAAAAATCAATTAGAATTCCCAGGAAAACACATGTAGTTGAAAAAATAATTCTGGAATGGACATAGTCAAAACAAGAATTAGTAAATTGGAATATAATTCTGAGTAATTCACCAAAAATGCAGCACAGAAAAATATATAAATTAGTAAAAAAGAGAATTTAAGAAATATATATGATATATTATGAGCATCAACATACATTTCTTACAATGTTCCAGTAAAAAAGAACTTAGAGCTAATTGTAAAAAAAGAAAATTTTTAAAAGAAAATCCTCAAATTTTTAATACCTTATGAAAGATGTTATTCTTCAGATCAAAGTGTCTACAAAGATGAATAACCACTATACTCTTTTCCTTGTAAGAGTAATAAAAACCATACTGCCACTGTCTAGAGAGCCTTTAGAGGACTCATAATTTGTCAGAGACAAGAGAATTTAATCCTATAGATTCTGCCCTATATTTTGATAAAATATAATATTATCCTAAAAAAACAAATTGATAAATGTAATTGAAACAGGAATAGAGACAATATGACATTTTTCCTCAATAAAGAAGGCATAATTTCACTGCAACAGATGCCTACTGCTATAGGGGTACAGAAAAATACTGAAAGTTAGTGACCGTGAGAATTAAGGAAATCAGACTGTCATAACCCTAGGACATGTCCGGGCCACTCTATTGCCCTCTTTGTGAGCTCAGAAGAGCAAACACACACAGACACTAAAATGGTTTAATACAGTAATCCAAGGGAATAACAATGAATCACCAAAATGTTTTATATATAGCTAAGAGAAATAAACCTAGAATTATTTTGTGAACATATTTCCATCGTTCTCTATTAATCGAATACATAATTTAAACTTCTGTAGAAAATTAGCCTAACACAAGAAAATATATACCTTCTTAAACCCATGGCTGTAAAATCATGTTAAGGTGGATTTGAGTTTTCAAAGGGTGCCTTCACCTCAACAAGCAATCAATAAGTACATATGAAGAGAGAAGGCTGAAGATAGTAGGTTAAAATTAAATATTAGGAAAACTAAGCAGTAGATCTTTTTTATTTTGTTTTTCTGCTTCCATTCGAGGGAACCCCATTCTTTTGTAGCCCCTCCCCATAGCAGAGTAACTTCCTGAGTTGTGGTTAGCTATACCAGAGGAAAAGAATGAAATTGCCTTTAATTTCTGGCCTCTGGATTCATTTGGAGAGAATAGGTAAGGGGTAAACCTTTTTCTTCCTTTCATCTTTATTTCTGTCTTCTTTCCTTTTTTTACAATCTTGATATCAGAGAGGAATTTTCAAAAAGCTGACCTCTTGGCAAATCCTTTCACAAACCCTCAGCTACACCTTAACTTTACTTGATGAAACATATTAAAAGAAAAACCCAAACAACTGGCATCTTCTTTCTTGACATTCATATCAAGATTGTACCAAAGACCTTATTAAAAACACCTTTGTGACTTTGATGGGAGCATAATTTTAAAAACCTCAAAAGGTTGATGAACTAGAAAGCTAACGTTTTCTCGCAAAAAAAAAAAACTTTCACTTTCCTGTTGCACTAATAAACAGCTAAGAAGTGTAGATGTAAGCAAAAAAGAATGAACGTAACAGGTGACGATCATCATGAACTCATTCTTTAGAAAAGAATTTGTCAGTCACGTTTCACAATTATTGAAAGACGCTTGTATCAAATCATAGGAATAGCTCAAATATAATTAACCTTTTTGTATAGGGTTCTTGTATTAAAGTCAAGATTATGACCTAGTTTTGCAATAGCTGATAGTTTTCCATGAATCTTTGAAAAAGAAGAGCTAAGTAATGCGTCAAAGTTGCCTCGTAAGCAAAAAGACATTCATTTTTTTCTTAAAAGCTTTTCTCCTTTATTGTGAAGCTTTATAACTTCACAATCACTTCAACATTTTTCCATGTATTAATTTACTTTAGTAAACAGAAGCTATAAATCTCAAAATATAAGGAGCTTATTTAAGTCAGTTTTATTTTTAAAGTGATTGTTCAAAATTGATATTAGGGAGCTGCGCTTTAAAAAGTTTAAACGCACGCGAAGCACAACAACAATGCTGACCTCTGTACTATATCAAACTAGCAGCAAGAAAGACACATTTTTCAAAAACCTCATTCATTGGGCAACATCGAATGCAGTCGCCTTGTTAAGAAAACTGCTTTTTAAACAAAACCAATGACAGCAATAATATTCTGTCACTTATTAAAACCATAATACTAAATTTTCAGTTTTTGAAGAAGAATCTCTTTGATAACATTTCCAGAAACACTCCTGAAGGTTTTGATTTTTTTTTTTTTTTTTTAACATTCAGCACATTTATGGTTAAATGAGGAATTAAGCACAATTTACGCTCCAGGATAGTATTTTTCCCAGAAAAGTACGCTACTAACTCCCAAGGTATTTGCACTGAAATATATGCATGGAGAATTACTCAGTATTGTTTCAAGGTGATTAAAATTAAGAAAATAAATTGTGTGCAAAGTTTCAACAGTGAAATGTGAGCAAACGACAAAAAGAAACAAAAGAAGTTTGCATGCTCCTTCTCACCAGAAGTTGAAACGATCCTTTGCCAGGAATAACACACATAAGCTTTAAGAAGACAACTGTTGAAATCAAAACACACTCACTTTTTAACTGGTGTAGATGTACTTTTTTCCTATTTTCAGTTAAAAATAAGAGGACACCCTAGTGAGTCTCACTGGCAGCCAGATAACGCACAGGCCCTGACCCTTTAACTCACAGGAATTCTCGCACAAAGCCCTTTTCATCCAGACTGTGATTTTATATGAATATATATATATATATTCCTGAGATAAGGCAGCAAACATGAAGCCATGAGAAGTGACACAGACTTGGACTAAATGAAATGTTTACATATATTCTGTGACCCCGTTCATTGTTCCCTTATTATCTATTCCACACATGATTTGCCTAAAACAATATTCATTCAGGTCAAAGAGAAGCATGACTTAACCAAAAGGACAATTTTAATAAGTATTATATTTCTCTGTTAGCATTGCCAAGTTTCATGTGAAAGCAAGCAGAAACAAAAGCAAATTGCCTTGTTAGAACTTACATGAAAGGCTCTTGCTGTAATTTCCCTCAGAGCACAAGAGAGATCTCTACTTGTTTTACAACAGAGTATATTTTAAATAATATCTTAAATCTGCACTCACCATGCGAAAGCCACGGTTGCGTAGCGTAAAAGTGTGCTATTTTCTGCCCCTGTTCCATTTCAGTTTTGCCTAGAGTTGTCCAACACCCAATAGCCCAGAGCTGCCACCCAGAGGCCCCTTCCACGAGCTGGCTTATTTGCCTGTCAATCTGAGTCCCGGCTTCTGTATTATGCGGCTGTGCACTTTGCTGAAGTTTTAATATAATTTCCACACGCTCGCCACAGCCTGAAGTAGGTAATTTGTTCTTTCAGTTCAATGAATACTCAAATCACTTCTCGGGTAACTCTCTGGGATCAGGCTTTAAGTTGTTCACCGTCAAGTTAAGGAGTTCTTGGTGAGAAGTGGGTGGAGAGAAGTAAGCTCACTACAAGGGAATTCGGAGTGTAATCAGAACGAGAAACTTCCTCTCTTTTTTCCTTCCTTGCTAGGCTGAGCGGCCACTGCCTCTTTCACAGAAGTTAGGAATGTAAAGGGAGGACGCAGAGAGGCCCTGCCAGACAGGCCTTTCTCAATCAATTAGCTTGCAGCCATTACTTGTGACCTGAGGTCACACAGCGTAAGTGTGTGGGGTGTGCCTTCAGGGGTCCCAAGGCTACAGACTGCAGCTTAGATAACCAAAACCAAGCAGACACTAAAAATCAAGAAGTATTTTTAATAGAAAATATGACACAGTAGGGGAATAGAAAAGAGGTAAATTCCAAGTTTCTTTTTGCAAGAGAAGCTATTTAATTCAGTCAAAGACTTTTTTTTTTCTATTAGGTAATCCAAAACAGTAAATGTTTTCCATGTTGGATCAAACAGGATTTAGAAAGAAGCAAGGAAGCATTTCTTTTACATTAAATTCCAAACTGGGAAAACAGAAAAAACAGAATGACTAATATATCATATAGATACAGATATATTTTAATCACTTGGGTTCTTACATTTGGTTTAGTGTTTTAAAAAATACTGGCTATTTACCTAACTGTAAAGTTAAACAGTTATAAATAAAGTTCTCTATGCTTAAAGAAATCAATATCATACCACTTTGGGGAACAGGAATAGTTGTTTTAAATGCTTTCACAATTACATATTATCTGAATGTCATGATTTCTCTTATTCTCCTAGCTACTTTAACTAGATTTTCTTTTTGTTCTCTACTTTCAGCAAATGTGTGTTCTGTTTAATATATATCAAAAAATTAGAGTTCAAAATAACAACAACAAAAAATAAGCGTAACACTCAGGGGAAACACAACTGTTTGAAGCTACAGGTTTATTTAAACTTCATACATTAAGTTTGCATATTCCTCAAATACACTTTAGTGGTAATATACACCATCATTATCAATAAGTTAGTGATACAGACTTATCAAGGAATTTTATATCAAATTGAATTATTCTTTTGAATACTACAACCCAATTCAGGAGCACATATTTTATAGTGATTATATTAGTTGCCCCAAAGAGGGTCATTCAAAGATGGATTTGCCACACCCACATTTGTCACCCTGTTTACTTGATCATGCCACTAAATCATCTGGTGCAACCCTATACAGGCATGGCAATATTTCATATGGGGCAGAAATTAGGGTTTTCCATTTTTTCCACTATGCAACAGGAATCATTGACAGGTTTGGAAAAGGTAGTTGGTACAGCCTCTAAATAAGTTTAAAAATAACAGAAATCAAATAATAACAATGACTTGTCAGCTTTTAATGATTCAGTCATGCCTATTTTATATATCGAAAACACAAAACTCACATTATGCAAAAGCACTTTGGTGTTTTTAGTCAATAAATGTGTAGAAATCAAGAATTCTAATTACTCCTTTGGAGATACCTAGTGTTTAGAAATTCTGTGATTCAATGCCACCCTGTAATTCTATGCTCCATTTTCATTCTACTATGAAAACCAAGCTTTTTTTTTTCTCATTCAAGACTAACCACTAACTTCAAAGAGTCAACAGGGCCACCAGTCTTATGTTAGAAGTCCACAAGTAAACATCTCAAGGGACTAGCCTCTATTGCAATAGAACTTCTGCATACACAAAACAAAGAACTTTCTCATATATGCAGAAAGGTCTCTAATAACCCACATAAAACATACACCAGGATTTGAAAGAGCTTTGGTGAATTCATAGTCTATAATGTGTTTTTTTTATGGCCAGTTGACTAAAACAAAAACAGACATTTCTGAATTACACACAGGTTATGGAAATAATCCCCTTTGCAAAAGAGTGGTATCTTCACATTGAAAAGACCACTAACAGCACACTACTGAAAATAGTTTGTCAAACTTACCCCATTCTGTTTCCATCTTCGTTTTATAGGGGGAAAGTCTACTATGATAGATGTGATGGAGAGTAAATGAAACATTGTAGGTAATTTTTGTTAAATTCATATAATTTGAAAAAAATCTCAATAGCTCATCATTTTAGAACCAAAATCCTATAGTATTTATTTATAAATTTTAAGTTAGAATACATAAAAATTTGCAAATAATTTAAAATTATGTTTCAATTAACCCTGGGTAGTGTGGCTCAGTAGATTGAGCACAGGCCTGAGAACCAAAGGGCTGCCAATTTGATTCCCAGTCAGGGCACATGCCTAGGTTGCAGGTCAGGTCCCCAGTTAGGGGGCACACAAGAGGCAACCACACATTGATGTTTCTCTCCCTCTCTTTCTTCCTCCTTTCCCTTCCCTCTAAAAATAAATAAATAAAATCTTTAAAAAAAATTATGTTTCAATGAATTAAAAAGTCATTCGAAATGATAGGATATAATATTTCTTCATGAAGTTGTAAAGATATAATTTCTAAGCATTAGATAATTACAAATATTAGCCACTTATTGTGTGGTGTTGACACTCACCACACTAATTCTGTTCTACAACTATACCTGTTTCCCTACTCTACTCATCTGTATTGTTTTGGAATGTAGTCATCTTTGGATTCAAGAAGAGGTAACTTATAATGACAGGCTTAAGAAATATTGCTATCAAACTTTGACTTTTACAAGACATCTGACTGGCAGTCTGCCATCCTAAGTTAGTCTTAGCCAATTTTGAGTTAAAACACCTACAAAGAAAAATGCAATAATCCTAAAAACTAAGCTTAATAGAAGCAATCCTTGTACCATTTTTCTAAGACTAAAGATGATGGATTAAGAAAAAAACAACAGGTGGCCTATACATGTAGACAGACTAGTCCTATCCTTTTGAAAGTCAAGAAATTATTTTAATATTTCTTGGTTAACTGCCTTCAGGTTCATGGACTTATTCCACCAAAACCCTGGATTGCCATGATTTCATTGGGTCAGTAGAAGGTGCTGCCACTTGGAATACATAGAGTAGTACTTTCAAAGCACCATTTCTTCCTGTTTTGGTATTAGTAGCTGAAAATAGGAAAGGAGAGAAGAGAGTGGAATGTGACACATTACTTTCCTCCACATATACCTAAAGCAATGGAGGTGGTAGCAGGGTGGGAGGATGGTGGAGAGAGGCTCATGAGGAACTGCAACTTTTTATGTTCGTGAAACAACATGGTTTTGGACATAGGAGACTATCTTACTTTAGAGAGCGAAGTTAGAATCCATGTATGAGGCCTACTCTCTGGCTGGAAGGTCTACACATGAACCTGTCACACAGCTGGAGTGATAGCAAGGAGAGTTAAACAGTATAAATGGGTGTTAACCAGCAAGGAGTGGGTGGTGAAAAAACAACCAAACAAAAAGTGTCATCTGGCTACAAACATGGCATTGGATAAGTCTAGGTTACTTCAATGTTAAGCAAAGAGAAAACAAATGTAAGATGGGAACTATATAAAATAATAAAGTAGGAAAAGAACATTATCAAACGGAGAGCAATAACTGAGTCTTAAAATAGGTGAAAAACAGGCGTTTTAAATAAGATTCATGAAATCGTGACCCATGTAATATATAAAGTAGAAAATGACCTAAAATACTCCAAGAACACAAAAATGGAAATATACGCTTTCAAAAGAAAAAAGATATAAAGAAACCATAGTTAAGTAAAAATAATTAAAGACAATGTGAAAAATGTTATTAGTGATATGAATGACAAACTTAAAAAAGAGACAAGCTGGAAGTCTATAGCAAGAATATAGGGGAGCTCTCTGGAATAAATCTCAAAATATTTGTTCTATATATTTTAAAAATCTAATATGTCATGAAACATTAAAAAAATTGAAAGCATGCTAGGAAAAAGAGAAAGGTGTCTATACAAATGTGAAAATGTCAACACACAATGCATTGAAGCCCTTTTACATTATTTTAATGAAACAAACATCTTAATGAAAAATGTAAAGAAGGTGAGTAGGTAATTCAAAGGTAAAACTTAAAAAAAGAAAACTAAATAAATATTGAGGTTACAGTATAAATTTTTCCTATATTTGACAATTTTAAAATTAATATTCCAAGTGGGTTATTCTAGGCTTATTAGTGTACAAGTTGGAATAAATTTCTGAAAAGTAACTAGTTTATATCAAAATTCTTCCATTTTTTTCTTTGTATTTATCTATTCAATGAACAAATATTTTTCAGTTACTTACTATGTTCCAGGTGCTGTTTGAAGTATTGGGGGTAAACTGTTTAATAAAATAGACAGAATTTCTGCTGTTATTTTCCTTAAATTCCAGTGGGTGAAGGGAGGTAATAAACAAGTAGACAAATAATCATACATATTAGGGACTGTTGAATACTAAAAGGAAAAACAGTGCATGATAAAGGGCTAAAGAATGATTTCAGAGGTAGTGGATGTGACATTTTCTAAAGGTGTCAGGGAAATGTCTCTTCGGTGTGGATCACATTTGAGCCATAGTCTGAGTGCAATGTAGGGGTCCGACATGGTGAGATATGTAAGAAAACCCTTCCAGAGAGGCACCAACTAGTGAAAAGGCTCTGATATGGGGCATAATTCTCAGGAATGTTATATAAGATATATTATATCAAAGATCTTTTTGGAAGAGCCTAAAAAACTTTTTTTTGTATGAAACACATTGGTGAGACAGATCAACTTTTTTTGTACAAAGTGTTCTTTTGTCATTCAAAACTGAAAATAAGAATATATCAATTCTTATGATATAGTATTATACAGCCATTTAAAACCATTCTTTTAAAGACCTATGTGAACTTTAAGCAAAAACAGAAATAAAACAAACTGTGAATAATACATAATTCCAGCTTTGTAAAATTGGTGTTTTTGAATAGAGTAAAAGGATCAGATATCCAAATGCAGATGGCAGCTGTCACCTCTGTGTGGTAAAATTATGGATTGTTTTTGCTTTTGAATTATCTTTCTAAATATTTACAATTGAACTGTACTCTTTTTACAAAACAAAAACATTCATGAAAGAAAAGGAGAGGCAGACATTACTAACTTATGTGTATTATCAATTTCAGCATTCTCTTTATCATTGGTCTTGAATTTTTCAACTTATTCTGATTTTTTTATTCCCTCAAATCTAGGTGGTCAGTACTTGGAATGATTATGTTATAATTAATTAAAATTTTCGCATTTTCTTCCATTTCACTGCTTCTGCCCTGATACTATATCTACAGGGAAATTTTTTTAAATATGTATATAGTCATGTTTTCACCTTTGAGAACATATGGCAAGAGTCATTTCTTTGACTCAGTGACAAATGCCCTCCCCCAGCATCTACTACTTTGACCCTTAATTAGATCTTTCCAGACCATCTAAATTAACTCATATATGAGACCATCCCTGTCCGGATGGGTCCCAGAGGATTGGGCAGCAGCAGAAAAACAAGAAATTATCTTACTGTAATCTAGGATATGTGGAGCAAAATGCTGAGCAAGTAGGGAGCTGAATGAGTTCGCTTTTAAAAAAGAAAGAAAGGAAAGAAAGGAGGAGGTAAAAATAAGGTGGGAGAGAGGTAGGGATGGAGGAAGAAAGGGAAAGGAAAGGAGGGAGGAAAGGAGGGAAGGAAAGAGAGAAGTAGGGATGATGGAAAGAAGGAAGAACAGAGAAAACTATACAAAGGAGTCATTAATGAAAAGTGAAAGCTGAGTAAACTATTAAACTATAAAAGCAGAATCTCATGCTGAGGAACAAAAGTTCAGGTTGGCCAAAAGTATCCAGTTCGACAACTTTTGTTATTTCAATAAACATATATATATAAAAACAAACAATAAAACAGGGAAAGATAGTAACATGGAGATTAGGAATAGAAAAAAGGGAGAGACAGACAGACAGAAGGAAAGAGAGAGAGAGACATATTGAAAGAGAATGAGAGATGAACTGGCATAACCTGAAAAAAATAAATAAATGATTAGAATTATAGAAAGTATGGCTTCTGATGAAGTAATATGAAATGTATATGTATAAATGGTTCTGACATGTGCGACTGTATTTGTTTTATGTAGAAGCTTTAGAAGAGAATGCAGAAACTAACCTAATTGGCCTGAAATGATAGCAGATGAGGCTGAGAAAGCCGGAATGGTTAAAAAGTATGAGTTAGATTCAGATCAGAGAAATAAAGACAGTCACAAATTACAGGAGAATAAAGAAAAAAACCCCAAATGGGACAAATTGGAATGGGTAGCGTGTCTTCTGTCGAAAAAGGTAAATGCGGGAGTCTGATTCTCTGGGAAACTATATAGGGGCAAGTTTTGAACTTCTCAGGGGAGAATCTTCTGTGAGGCCAGGGCTATAGTGCAGTCCTTCTATTAGGATTGTCTTTTGATCAGATATGGGATACTGAGTAGTCAGTTCCCAGGTGCCCTCATGGTCAATAGATTCCTTCCAGTCAAGTCATTGCTCGAGCTGTTGGCAGTTAATTATGCCTGGGTTATAGACCCAGACTAGGAAGATATTGTGGTAACAAGTTCAATAAAGGACAAGAAATCAGAGGCATGAGGCAAATGTGTTCTAGTATATTAATGTTCAGATAAAGTGGCAGCATCCTTACAAGAAGTGAAACTCTGTTTGGCACTTATAAAGAAATGCCTGTGAGATAAACCAGGGCTTTTGAGAGCAGGTATTGTAGAACATTTTATGGCTTGAGGAGTGTGAAAAGGCCAGTCTACCAAAAGTTACCTTTCTCTTTAACCACACTGGATTCTAAAAATCTCCTAGGAGAATTTGGGGCTAAAACTCCTTACAATACTAAGACACTAATTCCAGTGGGGGGTAAAATACTATGTCTGGAAACTTTTACAAAAATAAAATATAGTATGCATGAAGTTAATGTTCACCCTTACAACTATCATCAGGCTTCAGATTAGGATATTCAGAACCGTTCATGGGAAATTCAGGGTCAAGAGGCGGTGCCAAGAAAAGCAAACGTCCTAGGAGCAGGAGTGCCAAAAGCAAGTTAATACTCTGAAGCCACTGGCTGTAAAACCCTGATTATGTTTTACCCAAAACTGTAGTTGCCTATGCTGTTACTAAAATTTATACTGTTGAATCAGATACTTCTGAAAAATCAATCTTAGGCAAACTACTACTTTCCTGAGCTCTTTGAGCCTATATACCAATGACCAGACCCAAACCTCCCTTTAGATGAAGATATGATGGGCTATAAAATACAAAGGCAGATAAAGTTCTGTAGTTCCAGTTCTAAAATTTTCAGTGAAGAGATGTTTTTCAGATCCTAACTGCTATTTAGTTAGATTGGGGAATTGTTGCCATGTTTGTCATTTTGATCCCAATTCTTAGTTAAATTAATTAACTTTGAAGCTTTTAAGGAAAGGAAATTGATTGTGACTACAGCATGTGCTCTAAAAGTTATGGAAATATCTGAGCCAAAGCACTTTGGGATGTATTACACAGACTAACCGTTACAAAGTTTATTCTTTTCTTGCTCTTTTCTTTTAATAAAATGAAGCTCAAGAAGAAATAGTCAAATGTCACGAGATATTTCTCTGTGCAAAGTACCGTGAAGACTTGTGATGGAGTGTCGTCCTTATTTTTTGGCATTTGTCAAAGCAGAGAACATATTACTGTGCTTGGATTGTAATGGAAATCATAGCCAGTTTCTTGGCTGTTCTGGTTAAATATGTGTTGAGTGAATAAATGATGTATTACAAATGGATAAAACAGATGGATGTAATTTTTTAATTAAATGTTCATTTATACAAATTTCTCCAAGGAATGTGAAATTGGGATAATTTTCCTGACAGATAGAAGCTCTGAGTATATTTTAAAAGGACGGAAGTCTGAGCAGGCATAAAGACTGGTAGAAATGTAAAAATAAACACGTAGGGAACTGAAGGATGAGGGAAGTTAACCAAAGGTTTCCATTGATGGATTCCTTCATACCTCACATCCCACTAGACTTTCTACCTCAGCAATTGTGTGCCACTTAGAAGTGATCTAGCAGCTACTCTATTTTTCACATCTATGATTTTTTATCCGATAGTCTCTGGTATTTGGAGAACTTTGCTGCCACAATCTGCTTTCCTGCTCTTCTTCTTATTTTGAATAACTTGTTTTTCCTCTTGTTTAAGGCTCAGCTTAGGTATTTTCCCCTCTGCCCCTGCCCAGGCCTAGCTGGATCCCTCTGCCCAGCATCCAGCCTGTGACTGCTGGCATTACACTTTCCAATTCCACTTAAGGGTAGAAATTCCATCACTGCCATTTTATTTCATAATAATCCCTCCATTCTATTTCTTTATCATTTTCCCATCACCTCTGCTCTGACTCAGGTCATTGGCATCTACTGCTCACCTGTTCCCTTATAAGAGACCCCTAACTGATCTCCCGCTTCTCTTCATCAGTGTAATAATCCAAACGCTGCCAGAGTTTCCTTACTAATAGACCATGCCATTTCCTAATTAAAGTCCATTTCCTATCATTTCCAAACTAATAGAAATCTAAACTCCTTAATGCAGAAAAAAAAAGTCCATTATAATATGATTCCAACTTTTATAATCTCATGACTCCATACTTCCCTGACCTTGTTTTATGCTCCAGGTATATTAAATATCTTTCCATACCAAAGTAGTCCATGCCCTTTAACATATGTATGCCTCACCCTGGCTGCTGTGGCTCAGTGGATTGAGCGGCGACCTGTGAGCCAAGTGTCACTGGTTCGATTCCCAGTCAGGGCACATAACTAGGTTGCATGTCAGGTCCCCAGTTGGGAGCGCGAGTGAGAGGCAACCACACAGTGATGTTTCTCTCCCTCTCTTTCTCCTTTCCCCTCTCTCTACAAATAAATAAATAAATAAAATAGCTAACAAACAAATAAATTAATTAAAAAAAAAACATATGTATGCCTCAGTATAGGCAGTTTCATTCCATAAAAGGTCATTTCCCTATTTATTTATTTCCTCATAAAACTTCAAGTCATCCCCTAAGACCCTGCTCAAGTACTACTTCAGAAATCCTCTCAGTCTCTGTCAAGCACAGCTATTCACTGTGTTTGTGAGACCACAGCATTTTACTCATGCATATCATTGAACATTTATAGTATCCTATTTTAGTTGTTGGTTTTTCCTTTATTTTTGGTTTTATGTCTTGCTCTAAACAAATGTTATTTTTGTTCTTTTTCTATATCAATAGTTGGTGAGGTCATGAAGGAAAATAAAACTGCTTTATTGGTTTCTGTATTTCCAAAGCTAACCACAATGCCTAACACTATGTAGATAATTAATAGATTACTGGAAAAGGAAAGGAAAAGAGAGGGAAAAGGAAAGGGAAGAGAAGGAAAGGGAGAAACAAATAAGGTATATTTGACCGGAGACACTATAAAATCAGGATACAAGAGGAATAAAAAAGTACACTTGTAAAATTTCACATCCAAGAAAGCTCCGGTACCTCTCAAGGGAGGCATATTTTTATTGCTGAGAAAAGTATGGTAAATAAAACTAAAAAGAGAAGTTTTTAGAACGTGAAATAAGTATCTTTCTAACTCTTTCTCATTTCAAAAATTAACGCATGAATGAGAAAAAGAAACCCTACATCATACTGTCTTTATTTCCCGTGGCTGCTGTAACAAATTCCTACAAACTTGGTGGCTTAAAACAACAGAAATTTATTTTCTTTCAGTTTTGGAAGCCAGGAGCTTAACAATAATTTCACTGGGCTGAAATCAAGCTTTTTGGCAGGACTGTGCTCTGCCTGAAGGCTCTGCAAAGTAATTCATTCCTTGACTCTTCTAGCTCTGGTGGCCTTCATATTTCTTGGCATTTCCTGGCTGGTAGCCACGTCACTCCAATCTCTGCCTCCATCTTCATGGTGCCGTCTCCTCTGTATGTGTCAAATTTCCCTCGGCCTCTCTAATAAGGAAACTTGTGATGGCACTTAGGGCCTACCACTAGGATCTAGGATAATCCCCTCTTCTCAAAATCTTTAATATGACCCACAAATACATTTTTCCCAAATAGGGTTATGTTCACAGGATCTAGGAATGAAGACATGAGTGTGTTAAGGGGAAGCATTACATGCTTACCATTCTCAAATATTTTCTAAAACTAGAAGACGGTATTAACTTTAAACCATAATATATAAAGGCTGAAAGTTGGTTTATTAGTGGCATTTGACTTAGCAGAGCAGAAAGAAGACAAACTAAATGTAAATAGGAGATACTAATTAAAAGGATACAAGTATACCCACGAAGTAAAAGCTCAGACATGGGAACATTGAAGTGTTGTCAAAGGTAGGGTTGAGGCCAGGAGTTGAAAACAGAGAATGTCTGGAAGACTGAAAGAGGAGCAGTGAGACACCTGTATGCAATCACACATCCACTATAAAGAAGTCAGGGGACTCACTTTCCTCACCCCTGAAGAAAAGGTATCTGGAAATATTGGACCAGAATGACCCCAATCAGTAAGACAAAAGGCAGCAAAGGGAAATGGTACAAAAAATTAAAGATTATGAGAAAGTTTATATCAAATGAAAACTATGATACTCCTACTACCATATACAAACCCCAGGATATTTATATCCCCAACCAAAAAAAAAATTAAGATTTCTTCTCTTGAATAAATAACTGTCTCTGAGAAAAATAACCTCAGATACAGATGTTAATGTGTTCTATTCACCAAAAATCCAACTGCCAACCCATTGGATCAAAAATGAAGCTTACCTCCTGACAAGTGTTCCTCCAACAAACAGAGACCCTAATTAGGTTTTTAGTGCCTCCTTCAAAAATATGATTAGAAAGTCAAGAACCATTATTGGGAATCCATCAGGGAAAAAATAAAAAATGAAATAAGTTAAAAATAAAAACCCTCAGAGAAATAGAGAATATGAGTGAGTAGAATAAAATTTCAAATAAGTAATAATAATAATATCTTCAAAAATGATGAGAAATATTGCCTTGGTGAAACAAGCCAGAATACAGTAAATAATAATAATAAAGAGAAAGAGAAACAGGTAGAGAATAAGAAAATTATAAATTTACATATGAGCACCAAAAGTAAAAATTAGTGAAAGTAATTAAGAATAATAAAGGGTAAACTGAAAAAGCCAAACACATAAATACTTTTTAAAAGTAGGTGGTTGATGAAGATAAAAATATCCAGCACTCCACATGTGATAATTTTTCAAGAAATGCAGATCACAGAAAATGTTACTAAAGAAATTGTTAAATATATACTACAAAATTTTTTTCATAATTGATAATATGAATCTTTAGATTGAAAAGGTCTATGAAGTCCCCAAGACAGTTAATAAAGACAGACCCCCACATTAAGGCATATTCTAATATGTATAACACCAATAAATAAAGAGAAGATCTCAAAAGCCAATTAGTGAGAAAAGTAGGTGATATACAAAAGATTAGAACCAAAATGACAGTGGTTTTCTCAATAAGAACATTGGAAATTGAAAGATAATAAGAGAATGCTTTTAAATTGTTGAGTGAACGCTATTTTAAATTTTTAATTTTATTGCCAACCAAAGATTCAATCAAGTAGCCAATAGAATAAAAACATTTCTCAACATGTAAATTTGTAAAATATTTATTATCTGTAAAATCATTTGAAAAACATTACCAGAACATGATCTCCAGATTAAGAGAGAGAGAGAGAGAGAACTAAAGAGAACTAAATAAAAGGAGAAAGAAGAGTTACAAATATCAAAATGGAATAATTTCTAAGATGATGGCCAAAAAAGTCCCTGGATTACATCTTTTTATAGGAATCTGGTGAAAGCAACTAAATAAGATAAAAGCAGGAGAAGAGAGGGTCCCAGGAAGTGATTTCTTTAAGGGGAAAAAAAAAAATAAAAAGGAAAAATAGCACTATATCACTGGACCAACTTGTTTGTGTAGAAAGTTGAATAGAGAATAATTTTGTAAACCCTTTGGAGCTTTGGAGAAGACAGTAAAAATCAAAAAGAAGACAGGAGGGAAGGAAAGGAGTGAGGGAATGAGAAGGGAGATAGCGCTGAAGAGTATGAGGGGAAGGAACTGGGCAAAAAAGAAAATAAATAAAGCCCTTAATAATTAAAGGGGGAAAAGTCCTACAATTATAATTCTATAATTATATCATATCACCAAGCTCAGCTACACTATTTGTATAGTCATATAAGTAAAAACACAGATAAGGATTTAAACCAAAATGGAGATAAGGCTTTAGTAGAAGAATTAAAGTAAATAAATTTGCAATTTTAACAAAGTTTAAACCTTTACCCATAACAATCAAAAGTCAATGAATAAGATCTAAGTTCAGGGTCCTGAGAGAGCCACATGCTCATTATTTAAAAATATGGAAGTAAAATTAAAGAGTTGAAGGTGGGTGTCTTCTGCCTTGGTGCCAAACAGTTTATTTCTTTAGGTTTTAAACTTTTCAACATATTTGCATTTTAAATATTTGTGCATACATTTACTTGGTAAAACAATAAAAATTATTTTAAATAAAACATTAAACTTATTTAACTTAAGGCCATGGATGAGTAGCTCAGTTGCTTAGACCATAGTCTGGATACACCAAGATTGCAGGTTCTATCTCCAGTCAGCTCAGGGCACATATAAAAATCAACCAATGAATGCACAAACAAGTGGAACAACAAATCAATATTTCTTTTTCTTTCTTTCTCTCTCTCTCTCTCTCTTTCTAAATCAATCAATAACTAATTTGAACTTATTTAACTTAAACCTCTTTCCTTTGTTTAGAATTATATCAAGTCAAATCAAATTGATATATGTCCTCCTTTTTCTTTTAAATATTTCCCCCAAACTAGATTATATTACTAATATAACTATATTAAACTAACGGATTAATGCATGAATATGTTTTAGTAAAATATTCTAATCTTCATAAATAAATGAAATGTTAGATTAATATAATACAATGCCATGTTAACAAATTATATGTTAAATTTGATAGTAAATTAGCTTCCTGAAGAAATCTGTAGAGCAAACTTAATAGTTTTTTTTTTTAAATAAAGGGAATATGCACTCCTAAAATTATCTCTATTACTTTTACCTGATTTCCAGATTACTTAATTTTCCTTCAGCAAATCCTTGGTTGGGTGTTATTATTTAGTTCCATCTTCATATCACTGTGGGAAGTCTAAATGAAACTGCTGGAGAGAAGAAATGTTCATCTGCTTATTCAGAATTAGCCCTCATTCAAAAACTTCCTATAAGTATACTAATGCCAATCTTACAAACTTGTGAATAATGTCTTGTTAATCTTCCTCATCCTTAAAACACATTTAATGCAAAATAATATCTTTCAGAATATAATGGCTGCTTAAAAATAATATTTGTCACAAAACATGCAGAGAGCAAAGTACAAAGAGTTTACAAAACAGGATGAGATTATCCATTATTATTTCTGGAGAACATCCTAGTCTGCTGTTTTTCCTTCTGCCTTTCTTAGAGAAAGTACATTATCCACAACAGTTCAATCCAAATTCTACTTATTTCCTCAGGAATAAGGGTCAGACAACATCCAAGATTCTTGGGAAGTGGCCTAAAATGATTAAAAAGGCCATCTCAGTAAGACTTCAGGAAGCACAACTATTCCCATTGACATGAACATAATAAAAACAAAATGGTCTAGAACGAAGTGCTTCGTGAACCATAGTTTGTAAAAATATCACCCATGTTGTGTTTTGACCACCCACAAGAAATCAAGGTCACTATATCACCCATAAGCATCTTGGTCCTACTGGTGTTTATGATTCTAAAATCAGGAACAGCTCCCTGGGACACAATCAGTCAATATCTGCTAAGGCAATGTTAGAAAGAAACCTTTAAAATGCCCTCTTTGTTCCCAACCTGCTATGGAAATTCATGGCATGCGACATCAAAGGCAAAAATTCACATCATCTCTCTTGGATACACATGTGGGTGTGTGAACTAAAAACATACAACAGAAAACCTGATAGATTTCCGTTTCAATCTGGTCTCTCTCCAAATCCTCTAAAAGTGATCTTTATTGATAATGAAAAGAGGCCTCCGACCAGTTTCGGGATGTGTTGATTCTCAGAAAAGTGATTTAGAATGGTCAAATACTGCAATACTTCCAGGAAATGACCAGTAAAAGGGCAGGTTAAAATCTTTGTAGCTCCAAGGAAAAAACAAACCAAAAAATTCCAGAAATATTTTTGTTCCACCATGAAATAGATGAGAAGTCAAACTGTTCTGACACAGCGGGAGAATGTGTAGAAGTGAACCATAGCACTCCCACTTTAGCTTCTCAAGAAGCTGAAGGTTTTGATGCTATTAAGATACAGCTTCTTAGGATGTTTCATAGTGAGCAAATGAATCAACCACCTAGCAGCTGAGATTAATGGACCCCATTGAGTGGTCAGACCCTCAAAGGAATGGGTCACTCATGCCCAAGAATTCAAAGCTTACATCTTACAACTGATAAAAGTGCAGAAATATTAAAACATGGTCGTCTGTACTAGTCAAAAATTGTGGTCAACTGATAGATGCAAATTAAGGAAAAGATAAATAAAAACAAAAGTTTGTTATTTGAACAAAGCTTTCGTTTTAGCGATTCTGATGCTTCCTTCAGACATATCTCCTTTAAGCCACTTCTGCAACTTGATTTTAATTTTCTTCCCACTGAAATGACTGCATTACCTGGCTTCTACTTAACAAAGCCCTGCTCTCTTTGAAGGCTCCTCTCAAATTTCACCTTCTTGGTAGCAATTTCTTTGACCATCCTATACCATAGCAGTTTCTATTGAATCCATATGTGCCTCTTTCAGCAGTTATCTTACGGTTTCCTGAGATGTTGTGTTAGTGTGTGTATCTGTTTAAGTCAATACTTTGATTTCTTTTATACAGTGCAAATTCCCTCAGGCCAAGAATCAGGTCTTCTTTTTTCTGTTTTAATTTCCTACAGCTCTTCCCTTAATCTTGTGCAATTAATATGCAGTGGTTGACAAAAGAACCAGCATAAATTTTTTCATTGAGAATAATATTGGAAGGTGCCTGCTGTCTCGTAATTCATTTTAAGAAGAGATTTGAGATGACCTTGAGAAGAAATATTATCCACTCATCTAAAGCTTTCTTGTCTAGTTATTTAGGAGTTTGGGCTTAGAATAAAATGGTACACAACAGAGGGACAATATTTACACAGCAGCTTCTGAGTTGCTTATCAGCAATTCTGCAAGTTATCTCAATATTTATGGTTTCAACAAGGACTTTCTTGGTAATTTGTTTCTGCTACACACTGGAGTGGACTGGGTATGGAATTTATATCCAGACATTATTTAATTTAAGTTTTTGAAAAACTGTATTGATTTTTAAATGATACCAAAATCAAGATAATTATTAAATGCTGACTGTCTTAAGCACGTCTAGGCTAAAAGTTCAAGGACATTTTTGAAGATATTTTTCCCAATGAAGATTCAGATGGTCTTAGAAAAATGAGTTATAGACTTTAGGAGAATACAAAGATGTATACACTAAGAAATATTATAAATCATGCACAGTATAAAATACATTAAACAAAAATTAATCTTGGAAAACATAAACCTTTTATGTTCATGACCAACTTGAAAACATACCTAGATATTCTAAAAGTGTCATTACTTATATTAATATATTCCTTAATTTTTTTGCTTACAGGGAAATATGTGCTATTTCTAATTACAAATATGCCCATAATTTTAAATGAGTAAAAATAGAAAAACATTGTAAAGGACATCATTGCATCTGATACAAAGAGTTAAATATGGAATGGAGGCTCATTATGTGGTCAGCTACTGGACAGATATCTAAGAGAATAAAAATTCTCACGATAAAATCATCTCTGTCAGAATGGTGGCAAATGAAATAGACATACAAATAGGGAAAGATGCCTGAGTGCAAAAAATTCCACAGGTTTTGGTGCAGAGGAAAGGTTTGAATTTACATTATGTTGCTTTCTACCAGAGAGACTCTGGGAAAGAAGGATGTACAGTCCCTTTCTGCTCTATCCACCAATGTATCAGTTCAGGTCAGCAGATGTATAGTCTTATTTTTTTTTAAAATGACTCCCACATTCAGAAAAGATTTTATAGAAGAGAAAAGATTTTGATAAGCTCAAGGCCAGGACGAAAATGAGCAACAAAAAAGGTGTTTGGAGTAAGTAACATGTGTTTATATGATAGTAAAAGTGTAAGTAAAACTTATGTGGTGGAGTACACATGCTTGGAAAAATGAGTCTGGGTGGAAGGCTTTATGTAAAAAAATGATTATATATAAATGAAGTAAAAATATAAATTGAACCCAGGACCATGAACTCAAGTGGAAGAGTAGGACATCTTGGCAAGTCAATGAAGCCTCCTGAGCAGGACAGAGAGAACATACTTCTCCAGAAGTAAGTGGTGTTGTTTTTATCAAACTCAATTATTAATCCTCCAAACTATGAAGCCTTTTCTATTGAAAATGTTTCTTTCAATCATTGTAAATAAAAACTTACTCTTCATTCAAGTTTAAATTGAGCTTTTACATCAGAGAACTTTTCTTAAAGAACATCACTTTGTTTTGCTCAAATTAAGTATATTGTGCTTTTAAGGGCCATCAAGGCATCAAAAAGTCCCTCAAGTAATTACTTGTGAGCATGAAAAATTTGGCCCAGGCATGGAATAGAAATGCATATTACAAGTCTACTGCAGAGACAATCACTAACTAAAAACACTATAATGCATTTTTAATGGCCCTCTGTGGAATTCTTCAGATACAATAAAAACACTTAGTCATGACAATAAATTGCATATGTAATACTTATTATTCAGTAAGAACATATTTTCTTTACGTGCAATGTTTTTTCAGATCCAAAGTGATACAGTCTAAAAAGGGCACCAACACATGTATTTCATTTATTCACTTTTTCTCTCAGAGTTGCACCCTGTTTAAAGTAATGGGATCTTTCAGTTTTTAGTGTATAACATATCTATTAGCATCCCATAACCCATATGTTAGTTTTGCAACTCTGTTTCAAATGATGATTTAATTAGCTTGAAGAAAAATAATTTTGGTATTCAGAGTAATATAAGGCCAAAGTGCCTCTGGGTGTATCTGATCCTGAAATGTTATTTATTTTTGAAAACCTCAAATAAATAAAACTTACTTCCAGTGAATAAAATTAAAGCACACTGAAAGGTCAGTACAGATGAAAAACTACAACGTGTAAAGACTGTATGTTTATATTCATTCAACTTTCTTCCGTTAATGTCCCTAACTACTTAGTTTGATATGAGGGGATAAAACTACTTCAGTAAAATGATGAAAACAAACAAACTGTGTCTTAATAGCTCATTACTTTACATGCTATTACTATTATTCATAATATTGCAATTCCAATGTTGTCAATTTAATAAAATAAATAAATTCATCACAGTTATTTTTTCATATTTTTACTTTGATTTTAAAATTCTGGATTATTGTTAAGTTTATTCTAACATCAAGAATAGTTTGAATTTTGCAGTGATTTCCCTTTTAAAGCATTTTTAAGGTTTATTTTATAGATAATCAAAATATGTCTGAAAAGAAACCACTGTCAAAGTTGATGATAGAGAAATCTTCTGTAGTAGAAGAGGCAATGATTTTCTAGGTGGTTTTTTCTAGTGAGTAGGGCGAGGTGATTGCCAGAACCCTTAACCTGGTCTGGGACTTGATTCCAAAGCCATGCTCCAATCCCTCTAATTTAGCTGAACGCCAGTCTTGTCTTCACAAGTTAAAAAGGGAGTGCAAATCTTAATAAAAGCTGGAGAAAACCCATAAGTATTAAATAAAGTATTATAAAAAATAAAACCTATAAAAGAACATTAATATAAATGAGATCTGTTTTTTCACACTGGAGAATATTTTGAGATTAGGGAATGACTTGATAGTCCTTGAATTGAGAAAAACTCCTTGAATGAATTCATGGGCAGGGTGCAGATATATGAGTCAAAAGAAAAGTTACCTTTTTAAGATTAAAGTAGCATAAAAATACTGGCATTTGTTTAGAACAAGAAATGGTGATTTAACATGAGGAAATTTCAATGTGCTTTTAGGTTCAGGTATAGAATCTTATTGAAGTATAGATATCAGCTGTGTGTTCTTTGTAGAAGAGTTGGAGAAGGACTGAGGGTCTTCCAAAAGAAGCAGCATTACTCATGTGGGCAGAAAGAAGGCCTCATAAGGGATGAACACAGATTGTACCAATTTCCTCTGCTGTACAATAAGAACAACACCAATAACAAATTATGGACCATTTATTTTACATCATACCATATTCTATATCAACTGTTGTAACACCCGTGAGGAGAGGATAACATTAACCCCAAAACCTAGCTACAGAGTGCTTAAGTAACACAGCTAGTTTTATTGGAAAAACCAACATATGAACCTCAGCTGTCTGGATCCACAACTCACACAGTAATGTTTCCTGGCTCTCATTATTATCATTATTTTTATTCTTGTTTATAAAATTGCATAATACTGTGCCTTTAGGGTTTATTTTAGGGTATGAATAGCACTTAGGCCGATGTGATATCTTGGAAAGTTTTAAAAACTGTTGGGAAGAGGGTTTAGGGGAGATAGAAGACATATCAGAATTTCCAGAACATTGAAGGGAAATTTATAGTTTGAAAAGACCTACTCAATGTGTCTAATGTTGTACTTTAAACACCATAAATTTCTTACAGAAAGTAAATTACTTTAGAACATAAAGATTGACTTCATTTGGTTGCTGGAGGATGAGTGAAAAAGTTAGAGAAGCTCTATTTAATGCACACCCTCTGGGCACAGTGAAGAATCGGAAGTCACGAAAGCAAACCTGGCCATCTCACTCTTTCCCTTACAAACAAAATGCTGGCCTTTATTTATAACATGATGCTTTAACCCATGTAACATTAGGTATAAACTACTTAGACTGGCATTTAAAATATTTTTTAGCAATTTTGCTTTATCCACGTTTCCATTCTCACTTCCTATAACTTATGACCACTCCCCAGAATAAATATTAAAAAAAAATTTTTTTGTATTTTTTCATTACCATTTTTCCTCTTTATACCACCTTCCCCCACAATTCCCAAACTGTTGTCCACGCCCATGAGTTCTTTTTTTCTTTTGCTAGACTC
Source organism: Furipterus horrens (assembly GCF_987537825.1). Lineage (NCBI taxonomy): Eukaryota > Metazoa > Chordata > Mammalia > Chiroptera > Furipteridae > Furipterus > Furipterus horrens. Next base: position 19,792,628 of record NW_028327171.1, read on the forward strand.
CTCCACTCCCTAACCACCTACTCATAGCTGTCATTCTGCTCTCTGTCTATGAATCTGTCTCTATTGTGCTTTTTAGTTTAGTTTGTTCATTAGGTTCCATATATGAGTGAAATTATATGGCATTTGTCTTTCTCTGACGGGCTTATTTCGCTTAGCATAATGTTCTCCAAGTTCATCCGTACAGTCTCAAAGGGTAAAATTGTCTTTTTTTTTTAGCTTAGTAGTATTCCATTATGTAAATATCCCATAGATGCTCAACATCACTAATCATCAGAGCAATGCAAATTAGAACCACAATGATCTATTACTGCACACCTGTCAGAAAGGCTATCATTAATAAATCAACAAATAAGAAGTCCTGGCAATAATGTAGACACAGGAACACTAACGCATTGTTGGTGGAAATGCAGACTGGTGCAGCCACTATGGAAAGCAGTAGGTAGATACCTCAAAAAATTTAAAATAGATCTGCCTTATGGCCCAGTGATTCCATTTGTGGGAATTTATCTGAAGAAATCAAAAACACTGATTCAAATGAACATAAGCACTTCTATGTTCATTACAGCATTATATATAATCACCAAGATACAGAAGCAGCCCAAGTGTCCATCAGTGATGAGTGGATAAAACAATTATGGGACATTTTTACAATGGAATACATATTTTTAACAATCTCGATTATCTGATAAATTAGTATGCTGCCTTTTTTTTAAATGTAGTTTTGAAATCTTATTTGTTGTTGCAATGCCTACTCAACTGAAATGTCAACTGCCTTCTAAATATTGCAATGAATCTTCTGAATAGAGCTTTTCCTACTCCTCTATACAACTATGCATGTATCATATATAAATATAGATATACTTCTGTACATATTCATAATATTTTACTTTAATTTTTCACCTTAGTACATTTATTCAATCAATGAATAAGTATTTTCTGAATAACTACCAGGCACATGCTAAGCTTCTTAACCAAGGACCATTTATCATTTGTTATTTTCAGTGGAGGTGGTTGTTATTGTTGGTGGTGGTATTTTCTATTGCCTTACTCACTGCCGAACACAGAATAGTAATTAATTAAACATTTGTTGAATTGAATGACTCATGAGAACCTCATTGGATATTGTAGTCAACAAATAATCATTAAAAGATAACTGATCTTATATTTTCTTAGGGAGAAATAATTGGATGTAGAAGAATGTATATGTAAAATAGCAAACCTTTAAATTTGGCAGGATCTCAGACCTGGAACTTTTATAATGTTAATTAGAAAGGGAGTAATGAGGAATGGCACCATTTTTGCTCCTTTAAATTTGTTCCAAGTTTTAAATGGACGTTAATCTCCTCTAGACCACCAAGTTAGACTCAGAGATTCCTAAAGTTTTAAGACCAATTGGAAGTCATCCAATCCAAACCTTACATTTTACAGATGAGGAAACTGTTCAGAGAGATTAGCAAAGATGGGACAAGAATCCAGGCCTCTTCTCCTTATGTCTTACCCTTATATTAACCATATATTTTTTCTCTTTTAATATATATTCTCTAGATATTCAACAAAATACTGGAAGCAAGTTGTTGATCAATTAGAAGAATTGAAAGATTTGATGGTAGAGAAAATATTTCCTTTTTTTTATATCCCAATATTTCTCCTAACATGGAATATTTTAGAATAACATGAAACAGTGCTGAGAATCTGTCTTTGAATAACAACAAAGAAAGAGAGTTCAGATTAAATCTTTATTTTCCTTTTTATTCCACCAGTCTCCAAATTTATGGAAAATCAATCTGTTAAATAGCATGTCATATATATGTATGCACACATATGTACATGTTTATAGTATATATGTATATCACACACATATACTATTCAAACAATATATGTGTATATAGTTTATATATATATATATATAAACTATATACACACATTTTTCTCATTATGGAAAACAACTATTTCTACTTCTTTTATTTGGTATATTCCCTGAAACTTCATTGTTTTACTGCTTTTTGTGATTAATTTATCAAATTCTTTTTTGATATAGTGCAGGCTGATCCTGATTAATGTGTTTATCTGCTAAATGTATGAAAAAAAGAGTCGGTTTGAGCAAGCAATTTATTGTGCACATGAGTTTTTGCCTCCTGGGTTGTTTACATTTTGAAATGAATTCAACATTTTCATTAAAACTTTAGCTACTGCCAATTTATTTTCAGTCATTTTAAAAGAAGGTAAAATTAGGTGTTTTTCTAACTCTGAAAGATTATTACAAGTGTGGGAAAGAATCTATCCTCACTTGGCTAATAAGTCTTTGAAGCCCACAGCCAGAGATAGAGTAGTTATAGATGCCTTGGTCTGAGAAATGTCCAGTTTTAAGGATCTATATTTGGACTTAAATTTAAATATCAGATTAACAAAGGGCAAGAGCAAAGGAGACCAGAAACTAGAACGCAATCTTTTATGTGTGCATTGCTGGCTATCTGCTTACTATCCGGTCTCAGTGACCAACTTTCCTTGTTTTCATTTATAAGAAGCTTACTCTTGATTTTGTTACTGAGAGTCCTCTTTGGAACAACTTGCCTGAATCATCTTATAGTAATTTCTTTAGTACCAGTCATTAATAATATTTTTTAATATCATCGGAAAATAGACACAGTTTCCTCTTTGAAACCAGCCCACCCTCCTGGCCTCATTTCTTGAAACAAATTGCTATGTCATTCTCGTCTAAGAGGCAACTTGAAATTTCAAAAACAAATTCAGCTGCAGCTTCTTTTAAAGCATCTTATTAAGTTACTTTTCTGTCTTACGTCACCCAGGTTTCCAGAAATCTACTCAAAATGCCTAATGAGGCAATAAATTCCTTTATTGACTATTCAGAAGGTGGAAACAAATTGGAGTGACTCACTCGGGCCTTTTCTTAACCCTCGTATTCAGCAAAACAGTTTATTTTTCTGAAAGAGTAGGAAAAAAGAGCTGACAATTTAGAATTAAATGAAGGAAGTAGGTCCACCCTCCTTTGTGCCTCTAGGGCATTGAGGACTCTCTTTTCACATGAGTGTATGTTACAGCTTAATTGAGATTGTAAAAGAGCAAAATCTTGGCCTATTTATTGCCTTTCTGACAGTAATTCCTCTGTTTGCCGTTTCATTTATGAATTATTACTTCATGTTTTTTTACGAAGAGGTTTCTTGGTTTTGTTTTGGTTTTTTTGTTTTAAGATTTTTGTTAGTTTTGTTTTAAACTACACTGTTCCTCTGTTATTAATTACTCATAGGTATAAGTTTACTTACTAGGGAGGCAATACTTTATAACACAGGAGAGGGGAAGTGCCAGAAATTGTAAGTTTTTCTTTTTAGTGTGCCTAAAAACTTTTGAATTATTTGTATTCCCTAAGCATATTGTAGATAATACTGAGTAAAGGTATTGAAAAAAACTACTTTAGAAATTAAAATCTTAATAACTCATGCAGAAAAAAATCTGTTTATATATACATAAAGGATATATCCTGAAAGCAATATGTTACAGTTAAAAGTGAGCTTAGAGTGAACTTAGCTCATACACCTCAATTTGCAGATATTGAAAGGCTAGGAAAATAAAGGGACTTAATGACCATCACTGGGAAGTTAGTATATGGTACCACATCTGGAACACCCATCTCCTAAGTGCTGAGTGTTCGTTCCAATATTGCATTCTTGCCTTACTTTTCAATGCTAGACCTGAAAATGCCATACAGTGCTTCTTTCTCATGCACTTATTCATAAAAAACAAATCTTAAGGATAAGAATGAGGGCAGCTGAGAAAGATCATCTCCACCCTAAAACGTTGGGAGTTAGCTCTTTATTTTCTCTTTAAAAATAGCGGCCTTCCTCATGATTAAAAATAGTGTTTCATGTTCCTCTTTTCTCTTCTTCTTAATTTCAAATCTTCTAAACTGCTTGCTTGAAGGTTAGGATATTAATGTGAATATAAATAGGAGAAAGAAGCAATATCAGTTCTGATATTTGGTATGAAATCTTTTCTTGGCTTCTTGAAACTCCACCAGAGGGAGAACAGAGGAAGATAATAGAGACAGCTTACAAAGAGGAAGCAATGGAATATATAGTTATTTATTTTGAGTTTTTAAAACAATGGGCCCTTAGTTTTAACTTCATCTAATAAACTGGGATTAATGTTTATACATATATACAATTCACATTTATCTCAGGAACATAAACTGTTAGAGATAGAAGGTAACTTAGATGTTATTTAATTTTAACTTCTGCATTCTATACTTCATTAAGTGACACAGAAATGAAGCAAGATAGAAAGAGCTAGATATCCTAATACCTAATTTCATGTGTGTTTTTTTTTCTCCAATGTGTTACTGGAAACCATTGTTACTATCACACATAATTTATGCCTAAAATAAACAACATGAATAGGAAAATATTTTTTACTAACATGAGCAAAAAAAATGTTCCATCAGTCATTATCTTTATCAACTCCTTATGGTGAAAGACTTCAAAATCCAAGTTAAAGGCAACTGCAAATAAGTAAGTCACACCAAAAATACACTTATTCTTAAAAGAATGGATTTATCTTTTAATAATTCAACTGAAAAATAAATTTTAAAATATGTTGCTTACTATATCAGTGTTCATTTAAAAAAAAACTCATCTGTATGAGTTTTATAAATAAAGCTATTTTTGGCACTCTATGAATTCATGTCTGCAATGCACACAACTTTCTCAAGGACAGTTGTTTCCCTAACCAACAGGGAATATGTTTCAAGACCCTTGGTGAATGCTTGAAACCATGGATAGTATCAGTTTATGGCTTCTCTTTGGTGTATCGAAATTGCCAACATCACCACTCTTGTGCTTTGGGGCTGTTACTAAGTAAAACAAGGGTTATTTGAATAAAAGCACTGAGATACCACAACATTCAAGCAGATAACCTAGCTGACTACTAAGGGACAGATGAGTGTGGTCTACTCACGGGTAAAGTCCCGTTGTAGGCAAGGCAGCACAGGCTGGTGATGGATTTCATCACACTACTCAGAACCTAACTGTTTGTTTCTGAAATATTTCACTTAGTATTTTCAGACCAGCTTGGCTGTAGATAACTGTAATTGCAGAAAGAGACTCTGTGGGTAAGGGAGGACGATTGCCACATACAGCTGGGAATGAGCTGAAAACAACGGCCCCATTGAGTAGCCTACCCAAGAGTCTGTTAGGTATGTACCAAATATAACTCATATGTCTTTCACAGTTTCAATACTTATCAGGGATTTCTTAAATCAGAAAAACAAATATTATTGACAGTTAATATGAAAACGAACATTGCATTGATAATTCTTAAAACTGCCAAGATACTCCTTCCTCAAAGGAGCATCACACTGGCAGCAGTGCCACAGATTTCTTAATTTGTTTTTTAATATATGGGGCAAACAGCTAACATAAGGTTGTGAATCAGAAAATGTGGCTCTCACTAGAAGTTTTCACTAAATAGTTTTTGTATATTTAAATAAAATATTTTATCCTTCTAAGCCTCACTTTACTTATCTATATCTATATTAAGTGTTTTGGACTTGTGACTCTTAATTCATCTTTTCAATATTTATACTCTGAACAATATTTTACCTGAAAAAATGTATTTATGTGCCATACATTATGTAGTTTAATTAATGTTATTTGAAAATTATGTAATTAATATTGAAATTAAGACAGGTTTTACCTGGTTATCCAAATTCAAAATTTACTTTTTTATTTCTTCTCTAACAGTCCAAAGATATTTATAAAAATAAATTAGTAAATAGAAACTGATCAAGCTACAGGCTATCAATGTAAGAATTTAAGGATTATTGGATATAATGATGTAGTCAGTATAATACAAGAGAATGTTTTCAATGCATTTTATATTTTAAACCTGTGATTTTCTCTGGTACTTAATCTATTAGACACAATGGAAAAATTAAATTATATATACACTTACCACCCATCTAATAAGGTTGTAATGAACATTTCTTGAAATGTTACATCAGTTTCTCTTTTCTTAAAACTGTCTTCACTGCCCATAAGGATGGGTCCCTGGGAGCTCAATGACACTATTTCTCAATCATAACTGATTTAACATAACTAGACATTTGACACATGCTAGCCCAATTAACTTCATCCAGAATTTAGGATTGGAATTAAGAAAAAAATTTTTTTAGTTTAGTGTAGGTCTTTGGAAAAAGATGTAAACTCAGGACAATGGAGTGACCCACCCTCCAGCTTCTCTGAGGACTGGAAACAGCAATCTGACACAGGAAGACTATGGGGTAGGTACATAGGGGGAAGCAGAGATAGAAGACAGATAAAATATTTCAGCAGGCATTAAGAATCCAGTTTTAATCTCTCCTAAAGAGCAAGCCATGTTATTTCTAATAGATTACATGAGAAAATACAGTAGCCATTTAATAAACATACTTGTGGTTCAAGCTAACTCATGTTGGCTTTTGTTCCCTGTGAAAAAAAGAGCCATAAATAAGCCTGGGATATTTTAGTAGTTCTGTTAAAGTCAGTCATATCAGACTTTCAAAATAAATTAAAGAACTCTCAGCATCACCAATGTGAAATAAGTTGACCCTAAAAGGATGATCTGTACTGATTATAAAACTATGCTTATAAAGTGAGTAAACCATGGGGATGTAATGTACATCATAATGACTATAATTAATAACACTGTTTTGCATATTTGGAAGTTGCAAAGATATTAAATATTAAATGTTTTCCCACAAGAAAAATAATGTTGTGTAACTACATATGGTAACCAAAGTGGTGATTATTTCCTAATACAAATAACAAATCACTACCTGAAACTTGTTTATATGTCAATTACACCTCAATTTTAAAAACTATGATCATGAAGATATAACACAAACCAATCTCTGTTAAATAGAAATGTTACTAGTATCATCTGAGTAACAATTAAAATAAATTTAAAGTATTTTAATGATCATAATTACAGTGATATGCCACCTGACACCTGTTATAATCCGTCGGGTCGTCGTCGGCAGCCGTCCATCTCGAGAGACGATGGTGTAGCTTCTTAAGAGTCTATCTGCACCGCCTAGAATGGCTGTGCAGTCCAACTCGGGAGTGACACGGTATCTGTCTCCTCCCATGTTGAATCGACATCTTGCGATGACGCTGGAGTGTCCTCTCCAGTGAAGCTGAAGCTACAGAGCCTGGGCAGGGTGATATGGAGGGTCTGCTGTTGCCCATGCAGCAGACCCCCCCTCTCTTCGCAGCTGAAGGGTCCAAGGGAAAGACGGAGTCAATACAGCTTGGCTTCAGGTGCGCCGCAGGAGTTGCCGGTGTTGACTACAACGTCAAACCGCCTTAGGGACTCCGGCTCCGGATTTTCTGTCGGGGTTTACTCCCTTAGCCTTTCCCCTGAAGAGGTATGCCGCAAGGCAGCGGAGGTTTTTTGGAATCAGAGTTTTCCTTCTCTGATGTGCCCTGACTGGAAGATCGAACCAGCGACACTTAGCTCGCAGGCCGACGCTCAATCCACTGAGCCAAACCAGCCAGGGTTACCTGTTATAATAGCCATTATCAAAAAGAGAAGAAATAAGTGTTGGCATGGATGTGGAGAAAAGGGAAGACTTGTGGCTTATTGGTGGAAATGTAAATTGGGATGGCCAGTATGGAAAACAGTAGTTATCATAAGACCCAGCAACTCCTCTTCTGTTTATAAAGATATGTGTATCTATGTTCATTGTAGCATTATTTATGGCAATGAACAACCAAATTGTCCTTTGATAGATGATTTGATAAGAAGTTGTGGTACATATAAACAACGGAAAACTATTCAGCCATAAGAAAAGATATAACACATTTGTGACAACATGAATGGATCTTGAGAATATCATGCTACACAAAATAAGTCAGGTGGAAAAAGTCAAGAACCATATGCTTTCACTTACATGTGAGATATAAAACTGAAAGCAAAAAATGGACAAACAATGAAAGAGGAACAAAAACTCATAGACACAGGTAACAATGTGGTGGTGACCAAAGGAAAAGAAGAGTAGGAGGGAGGTAGGAAAGGGTAAAGAGAGTCAAATATATGGTAAAAGAAGGAGATTTGACTTTGGGTGGTGAACACACAATGCAATATTCAGATGACAAGTCACAGAATTGTACACTTGAAACCTATATAATTTTCTTAATTAATGTCATCTCAATAAATTTAATAAAAATAAAAAAGTCATCACCAAACTGAAGTTATCTATATTTTCCTGTTATCTACTAGGATTTAAAATTTTTTGGAATTATGTGTAGGTCTATGAGCTACCTTGAGTTAATTTTTATAAAATGTCTGAGATTTGTGTCTTAAAAATATTTTATTATTTTAATTTTTCACAATATTTTTATAGCCTTACTCATTTTAAACACAAATTAATTTTAATATTTAGTATGTTAAAAAGGTTATTACTTTCCATGTTGCATTTTGCCTCATACGATATTCTAGAATAAAGGACTTTCTACTTTCAGCCCTTTGGTGAACATAAGTGTTTCACTGCCTACATTTTAAAGCAATGTTTAAATTAGCTTACCTACTCTTTATATCACATCTTGTATTTTAAGAGCTTTCTGAAGCAATGAAAGGAGTATAATGGGGCCATAGTTCAAGGCACCTCATTCATTAACTTTTAAAATATCACCTCATTTATTTAGTCTTCCTCTGGAGTTTCTCTTTTGATAAGTAGCAATTTTATTAAACATCCATTTACGTGAAATGAGAAAGAATGACATACTTTGCTCCTATCCATATAAAAGCTATATTCTTACATCTAAATTTACTCTAGCCAGGAACATTACAGTGTAATCACTACATCTGTTTTTTGTATATATAAGAGTGGGAAGAATACTACTGGCTTTTAAATGTACAGAACACCAAATAGCTAATACAGATTCTGGCCATGTGGGAAAACTTTGATGAAATTACCCTGTCTAAGGGAACAACAGGCAGGCCAAAATATTTGAAAGGTGAAAGCGAGCTTCAAGAAGTCTGCAAGACGTGAACCCAGTTACCAAGTGCAATTCATTAAAAATAACAGTACATGTTTTTCTGTACTTGGTATCAGCTTGAGGCTTAAATCAAAAGTCAGAAACACTAGACTTATAAGTGAAAGAATAACTATCATAGCAGGCAATTCACACTGCTTTGCAAATATAGTTCATTTTGTAATGAACATATAAAAGTACTCTGAGAGAGTGTTTGAGGAAGCAGTAGATTAAAAACAGTTATATACAAGCTTTTAGGCATAATCTTTCTGGTAAAATATCAATTCACAAAGATGGGCAAATCAATGTCCTGTAAGATTTATGAGTCAAAAAAGCTTTCTATAATAATATTAATAAAACATCATAGATACTAAATTAATCCAATGATTATTTATCTACTACCTTATTCTGCAGTGGGAAAAATATGGGAAAATGCTATGTGGGGTCAGAAATCCAGCCCTTATTCTCTCTAAAAAGTTCATATATAATTATCTTTCCTTTTCAATTAGCTATTGGTCATATCTTTTCAAATTAAAAATAATACGAAGTTTCCAGTATATAACTTCTCTGGAGTATATATATAATATTTAGGGACAAATTAACCCAAATTATCAAGACAACCACATTTCTCTTTTCTTCTTTGCTTCACAAGATAGAGGAGAGATTTGTCCATCAAAATATATTTCACAACTGGATAAAAATTTCCCCAAAGTATCTACATTTTCTTTTTCAGTTCATTCAGGAAAAATAATGAACTACTCAACCAGAAGGAGAACTAACCCTGACTGCTGAAAACACATTCTGATTTGTTTTTTGAATCACAACTAACTTGCCCACTTTTAAATGAGGCTGGTTTCCTTTATAGAAATAAGGCAAAATTTTTATAGTTTGATATAGTTTGAGTAAAGAATCATTATTAGAAGCACCTCATAGAGACGTACTTTTTGCATTTTCTTGGAAAAAAAGGTCAGGTGGAAACCAACAGTGAAACATTTTCTTGCATGGAAATGCTTCTCTACTCCAGAAGGATCATCTGAGAATGTAAAGAAAGTTATGAATTTTTATTCTCAACATACCAAGATGCAGACAAAATTTTGCAAATAATATAATTTATTTTATTGTGAATTTTGCTCCTTTCACATCTAATATAAAAACAAACAATTGTTATTTTAATTTTCAATGTAAAATTAACATAATGGATACTTTCTGAAAAGCCTATAGAATTAAAATCATACATAATTCTAATTGGGAAAAAATCCTATAATTATTTCTTCCCCTGGAGTAGTGATTCTCACACTTGCCCATATATTGAAATTATCTGGGTAGCTTTAAAAAATACTATGACCTAGTTTCTCTCACCAAATTTTTATATTGGTCTGTGGTAGCCTTGTTATTAAGGTTTTAAAAATATTTCCAGGTGATTCTCACATGCAACCACTGCTCTAAAATACAGATAAATATTAGGGTATGATAATCTTTTAAGTAATTTGAAAAGTTTTGTTGATAATAAACAAGACTAAAGGTTATTGGATACCTTCATAAAGTAACTGATATAATTAAAATCAGAGAAAACAGTAGATGCTAAAAAAAATACTGTCAGATTAAAATATTCAATCTCTATAAATTCCTTTAAAGATGTAATTTGAAATAAGATATTTAGTAAGGCCACACATACATAAGTGAGCAAATCTGATTTTCAGAAGCATGTCTACCTTAAAATTACACTAATTTTCCTTTGTTATCTGTGGAAGATCAAAGAAGAAAACCCCATGTTATTTTTGATAACTACATTGTTCTACATATTAACTTTTTTCAGAGAGCAAACTGGATTCTTTAAAGTATATCTTTCCAGAAGTATAGGATGAGAAAAGGAATTTGAGTTGCCCTGATTGTAATACTTCTTCCTGAAATTAATGTCTACATTACTATATTTCAGATATGAAGTAAGGACAATTAATATCCCTAAATTTTAAAAGGAGTTTAGTCAGAATTATGAGCTATCAGAGTAGTATAATTGTTATAAATAAATAAAATAGATGGTAACTTCCCCAAATGAATCTGAGCAGATACTCTTATACTTGTATAAAATTATATGTATATATGTAGTTAAGTTTTAGGAAGTCAAAGGTTATATGCAGATCTTCAACTGCATGGGGGGTTGATGCCCCAACACTCCATGGTGTTCAAGGCTACTGTATTGATTATTCATTGCAACAATGTGAAAGAAAAAGACAGAAAGTAACACATGTGTTCTCCAATAGAGGACTTTTTTCTTCCACATACTAAACACTATCAAAGAAAAAAATTATATCTATTATAAATGATAAAAATTGTATATGTATACACTGTCTATGTACTAATATAGAGAGAGCTCCTGGATATATTACATCATTCATTCTAAGTATAAAAAAGTATTTATACTTTGTCACCTCTGTGTAAAGAAAGTAAGGGAGAAAACATATTCATAATTTGTTTATAGTGTTTATATTATGAAATGTATACAAAATAAACCAATAAAAATGATGGGAGAAGGACTTTGTACACATTTTTACACAGTTTTCATCTTGAACAATTTAAATGTATTATCATCATAAAAAATAAAAAATCACAAATAAAATAATGGTTTTGCTTCTAGGGACTCATGGGATAACTGAGAAGGGTCTGGTCTAAGAAAATAATGAAAATAATACTTTTTAATAGAGGATAGTTTTAATAAATTGTCTTGTAAAATGAGTGAATGCTATGAAATCCTAGATATTCTAATAGAAACATTTATGACCTAAAAGAGATGTTTGTGTTATATTTTTAAATTTTAAAAAAGGCAAGTTAAATAGAAACATAAGACATGATCTACCTTGTGTAAAATAGTAAAGGTACATAAAAATAATAGCTGAAAATTTGTTCTTTAAAATCTCATCAGCAACGTGCCCTAAGATGTGGCAATAGATTGAGTTTTATCTTCTTTGTACTTAATGGACCCGGTTCTGTCCACCACATCCCTGCTGAGTGTTCAATCTGCCGGACATCACACCCAGCACCCTTACTCTTTCTCTCTCCCTCCCTCCCTCCTTACCTCCCTCCCTCCCTCTCTCCTCACTTAGGTTCTGGAAGAAGCCTTAGGCTACAAGGACTCTGGAGGGAAAACTTCAGGAGACAAATGTGAGATCCATTTAAGGCACAAAGGAAAGCCTAGATTATTCTTTTGCCAAGTCTTCCTTTTGCAAAAATAAAGATCATCATGGATATTTTGTCACAAAATCTGGGCTGGACATTCTGGGATGAAAGCTGGACTAACATAAATTAACAGTTAAACACATAGAGAGGAATGCTAGTGATCAGTGAAACAGTAGGAGCCGATAGGACTGACCACTGGGATTTATGTTTTCTTGTTCCTTTCCTCCTTTTTCTCACCTCAGTCAACCCAGCCACCATAATTGCTCTGGGTGACAAGGTGAGACTGGAGAATCATGTATAAATTTGGCATTTGGAAAAAGAGTTTATAGCAGCACAGAAATTAGTTGTCAAGTCAGCTGTGGCAATGAGGTGGGTACATAAGGTATTGGTTTTGAGTTCCCTCAGCCAAAAAAGGTTTTCCTTAGGCAAGCACTTGACCCCAAGTCTCCTTCCAAAACTAACTCTATGTCTGACTCAGGGGATAGGAAAATCAAACAAATAAAGTAGTAACAGGGTTAACTTTTCTGACCAAAGGCCAATTAGGGAGACTTAGAGGCTAAATACTATTACCATGGAGCATGTTCTACAAGCTCCAAAACTAGTCTATGAAGGGCTCTTTAATAAATATTAAGCTTTCAAAACAACTCTTGTGATTGAATCTTTTTGAAGACTAATCACTCCGGATGTAAAAAGCTTTCACATTTTTATCTGCATTGCAGGACAAAGTCAAATCTGAGATTTATACAGATACTCTGAGAAATTGCTTAATGAGATTTGACAATTAATGATACTGAATCTCCCCTTACTTACAAATGGCTCTGAGACAAATTCTTTAAAAGGAGTTGAAATAGCAGCAGCCTCACTCAAAGGAAGATATTGTGTCCTCAGGTAAACGAACGGCAGCATTCACCTGCTGTGTTCCGGCTGGGAAAGTAGTTGGCCTCCTTAATTGTGGTTCTCAAACTCATGCACATCAGCACTACCTGAAGAGCTTGTTAAAACACAAATGAATGAGTCTCACCCCTAATTTTCTGTTTCGGTAAATATCAGGAAAGTGTCAAGAATTTGCTTTTCCAAAAGTTTCCAGATGGTCAGATCTACTCTCCTGGGGATTACAATTTTATAACCATTTCTTTGAGTAGTATAATCCTATAGTTTACATAAATATGCTCTTAGAAGGGTTCATATCTCTATAGAAATTATTTGTTTGTTATTGTCATTATGATCAACTTTGAATACCATTTTAATATTTGACTTAAAAAAAAAAGCCCAATGCTTACATTCTAATCAAATTTTTCTGATACATTCAGTTGCAAGAATTTATATTTGTGTTTATAATCATGTGAACACTAAACAATCATGATCTTAATTTTTGCTGTTTCTACAACTGGGTTATTAGATGTGTTTTCGGAGTCCATGAATTTCTAATTTTTAGAAACACTGGTTTGCATGCTAGAACCCTGTACAATGATAAAAAAAAAAAAAAAAAAAGGTGTAAATCAATCTCTCTCACAAGGGAAATTCACATGAACATTTTTCCTGATGTCTGTATCCTATTGTTTTAGAAAATAGTTTCCAAATAGTTCAGTGATCAGTGTTCCCCAAAATAACTTTTTTAAAACTTTCTTTTAACTAATATAGTTTGGGAATTGGGCTGTGCAGTATAACACATATTTTCACATATAAACACCCCTAACTATATATATATGTAGTTTACTGAGTAGTGGTGGGGGTCCGCTAAATAGTAGTTTCTGGCAATTACTGGGAAGGCTTTTTTCTTTTTTACATAACAATGGAATTTACATAATTGAATGAAGCTAAAACTTGGACCCAAGATAAAGAAGATGGAGTGTATGCAAAAGAGCTGTTAAAAATGTAACACTTGGGTGGGTTGGGTGGGGGAGAGAAATTGGGGGAAAAGGGGACAACTGTAATTGAAAAACCAAAAAAAATAAAAAAATAAAAAAATGTAACATTTGGTTGCATTATTTGTGGAGGCTCAAACTTGTGAAGGTTAAATGCCATAATTTTTCCATTTGTTCTGCATTTTGATTCTGAAAAGAAAGCTGGTTTTGCCCATTTCTTATTAAAAAAAACTTGTTGTAAATCCAGTTGTCTAATGGGATCTATATGAAGTTAGCTATGCCTGTATGCCCTTCTCCCACAAAATACTGTACAACTAGTGTGCTTGTAGGAGTTACTCCACCATCTTTGTAAGCTAATGCAATTGTGAGTCACCAATTTATATCTTAATTTTTAATCATGTCAGTTCTTGAATGGATATCTCCTTAGCCTGCTGATATCTTTTTCTTTCTAAAGAAAGTGGGTGGAGAAATTAATTTAGATGCTTGTTTGCAATAAAAAGAATTTATTTAAAAATATATATAGTAATTTTTCTTTGATGATTTAGGATGACTTCCATGATTATATAGGGCACGAAGATAATACTTACCAATTACTAACTACATACTAGAAACCAGTTCCAAAACTTCACATGTCTTAACTAATTGATTCAACAACCCCATGAAATACTCTTATTATCATTATTTTACAAATTAAAAAAATAATACATGAGATATAGAGAGGTTTGGTAACTCGTCCAAGGTCACATAGCAGTAGGTGATGGAGAAGGGATTCAAATCTAAGCATTAAGGATCCAGCCATTTTTAAAGGACAGACAGATGGGTAGAGGGATGCTGATTGAAAATGCATTTCTTATCACCTGCATTCCCAAAGAGCATTTGAGATGCCAGGGACGGTTGCTTAAACTGTGGATTACAATGGAGAGTTATACAGATGCTAAAAATTTAGTGATATATCTGTATTTATTGATGGAGATATGTCCATAGAACTGATATTGGAAAACATCAGGCTAAAAACCATTATATAGAATGGGATTCCATTTGAATCGTCATCGTCGGCAGCCGTCCGTCTCGAGAGACGATGGTGTAGCTTCTTAAGAGTCTATCTGCACCGCCGAGAATGGCTGTGCAGTCCAACTCGGGAGTGACACGGTATCTGTCTCCTCCCGTGTTGAATCGACATCTTGCGATGACGCTGGAGTGTCCTCTCCAGTGAAGCTGAAGCTACAGAGCCTGGGCAGGGTAATATGGAGGGTCTGCTGTTGCCCATGCAGCAGACCCCCCCTCTCTTCGCAGCTGAAGGGTCCAAGGGAAAGACGGAGTCAATACAGCTTGGCTTCAGGTGCACCGCAGGAGTTGCCAGTGTTGACTACAAAGTCAAACCGCCTTAGGGACTCTGGCTCCGGATTTTCTGTCGGGGTTTACTCCCTTAGCCTTTCCCCTGAAGAGGTATGCCGCAAGGCAGCGGAGGTTTTTTGGAGTCAGAGTTTTCCTTCTCTGATTCCATTTGAATAAAGGCATAGATAATTATATTAATAGATTAATAGTGTCATACACAGATAGTAGTATTACACTTCATGTTCATATTTTTTTTGGATTTTTGTAACAAGTACATAAACTATTTTATAATTAAGATAAAAGAATAGTATTTTAAAAAAATATAATGTGTTCTAGTGATTTGTATGAAATTATAATAATAGCTAAATTTAATTAGTATTTATTATGTGTCAGGCAATAATCTTCGAATTGTTCATAGGGAAACTTAATCACATTTAAGAAAACAAAAAGAAGTTAAGGTAGAGATTGCTATTATTCAACTTTACAGATGAAGAAACTGAGACTTTGAAATATTTTGTAATTTCTTCATGTAGTTCAAATGT
The DNA here is from genome assembly GCF_987537825.1 of Furipterus horrens. NCBI lineage: Eukaryota > Metazoa > Chordata > Mammalia > Chiroptera > Furipteridae > Furipterus > Furipterus horrens. The sequence goes on from NW_028327171.1 coordinate 19,808,570, forward strand.
CAGCAGTTTGAATTCTGAGTAATATTTCTCTACCCTACAATACAAGGATCAGCACCCTTCTTGAATTATGGTCCAGAAAATCCCCACTACTTCTTACAGCATTTCTCTGTATGACCCTCAGTATTATCACTGCACCTTTCAGGGAGGATCTTGAAATTTTAGAGTAAAATCATTCATCAAGATGGAAAGACACCAAACACATTTATTTTAATGAAACTAAGCTATATTTTTACTTGAATCTTCATTGAAAAAATTTAACCAAAAGGAGGAAATAGTGTGGACAAAAGAACTGTAGTCTGGGAGCCATAAAACAGAAAACTGTTTTCAAGCACTTAGAAAACCGATTTGCCAGTGCTATTAGCATTCAAGGAATCGGCTTACTACAAATGATTGCTGTACACCCAATTCCATGTTCTCTGGTTACCTTCTTTAGTTTGTTGTATTTTCTTATCTAATAAAACTTTTTTTTTAAACTTCATTTATGTGAGGGGTTTATCAATTCAGATTGTCACTGACAGGCTGATACACAAATCTGTCCCCTATGCCGGCTTGCCCTAAATATTCTTACTTTCTTTGTCCGCTAGCCCTCAGTGGGAGGCCTTCCTGTAATTGTAGGCTCACTCTGTAAAGCTAAACACGTTCTCACACTCGGGTTCTGATAATGCAAATATAACACGGAAACTCTTCTTACTCTCTCACAATAACAAATCAATTCTAAAAGAAATATACAACTGCAAAAGCCATCTTTTTTATTATGTTTTTCCTTGTTGAGATTTGGCTGGCTTCCCTGAGATTTATCACCCTTTTTTTCCCTTCAGATCCTGGTGGCTGTGAAGTAGGGAATAGAGAGCAGAGACACTCGACTGACCCATTGTATTCACAGCAGGTACATGAGGGACACAGCTGGGCTCACTTTAAAATTTTTTCCAGCTTTCTCAACCTGTTGCTGAAACTCTCATCTAAATACACATATGTAAAAATGATAGCCTATATCTTCAATACAACTTATAGGTAATGGCATATGAAAGTAGAAATTTTGTATAACATTTTCTAATGATTTTTAAAAAATATTCAAAAGTACTGTAGATGCTGGGAAGGTGCTCAGTAATACTGGCTTTCGTGGGGTACAATTGTCTCAAACACTTGCCTCTTACTTCATTCTTTAATGAACATCTCTGGAATAAGTAATTACTGTGGGAACACATCTTTAGAGCTTTTCTCAAAGAGTAAAATTGGCAGAGGTTGGTTTTATAAAGTTCACAAAATGAATGGTGTCTTAATGCCATAAACAAAGAGATTTTTAACAAACATTTAAAAAATACTCAACAAATTACCGATAAATGAATCAGTGAATAAAGATAAGTCTTCAACTGACAAGAAAATGAAGGATTAGGGTAATAGTGTATTATAGCAATATGCTGTGAATTCAAACTTACACCTTCTTCCCTATTTGGACTAGGAAATCACAAGAGCTTTAAAAAAAATACAGAAAGACTTTCTTTTGCAACATTTCTGCTTAACGTCTCCTAAAATGTGTTTTACTGGTATTGTTTTAGCATTAATCCTGCAAGTAACTGTCATATCCTTACAACTACATATTTGAGGTAATACATTGTGATTTTCTAAAGTTGCCCTCTGAAACCCGAGGGTTCCGTACAAAATACACTTGCCTAGAAATACATTTCAGTAAAACTAAGTGAAATTTTAACTAAAAGAATATTGTGCACGTGTGCTTTAATTTTTTGATGTCAAGATTTAAATATTTGAAAGAATAATTATATTTTTGATGTTCAGCCAAGACAAAAAATTCAGGAACTGTTGTTGTCAAAATTATGAATAAAGAATATAAACTTTAAGATAACCAATGAAAGGTCTGCATTTAACTTCTAAAGTTAGTACATAAATATTTTTCCCTAGAGAATTTGCCAATTGAGCTGATCCATAAATTCTGATTATGATTTGAGAGTTGACAATTCATTCTTGTTAGCATTGAAAAACACAATAATGTTTTTCAAAGTCTTGAGTTTTCATATGTATTTTGCATTCTTAGATTCTAGCTGGATCTTTGGTCTTGTCTAAGATGTCCACAGAGAAATCTGGACGACACCAAAAGGTCTTTTATATGTGATCCTGTCCAAAACATCCATAGAGACATTAGGGTTATATTCTATTCAGGCCCTTTGCCCATTTTTAAATCAAATATTTTTTGTTGTTGTTGTTATTGAGTTGTACAAGTTCCTTATATATTTTGAATATTAACTCCTTGTCAGATACTTAATTTGTAATATTTTCTTCCATTCTATCAGCTACATGATTTTCTCCCATTTCTGCCTTTTCATTCTGCTGAGTAAAAGCTTTTTAGTTCTATGTACTCCCACTTATTTATTTCTGCTTTTGTTCTGGTGTTATTGGTATCATATCAAAAAAAATCATTGCCAAGACCAATGTCAAGAAGATTTTCCCCAATGTTCTGCTGTTTCAAGTCTTACATTTAAGTCTTTATTACATTTTGTGTTAAAATGTCTACATACATTTTAGTTTATTCTGGGCTTTCAAATCTGTTCTATTGGTCTCTGTCACTTTTTATGCTTTATATTATTTTTAGTACTATAGTTTTATAGTATATTATGTGTGTTGAAATCAGGAAGAATAATGCCTCCAGCTTTGTTCTTCATTTTCAAGGTTGCTTTGGCTATTCAAAGTCTTTTGTGGTGCCATACAAATCTGAGGCTTTTAAAATTCTATTTCAGTGAAAAATGCCATTGAAATTTTGAAAAGAATTGCATTGAATCTGTAGATTGATTTGGGTAGTATTGGCATTTAGATAATAACAATATTAATTCTATTAATCTGTGAACATGAGATATCTTTCCATTTGTTTGTGTCTTCTTTAATTTCACTCAACATCTATAGTTTTCAGTAACATATCTTTCACATCCTTGATTGAACTTGTTCCTAGCATTTTATTGTTTTTGCTGTTATTGTGAATGGATTTTTTTTTTTTTTACCTTTCAGAGGTTTTTCCATGAAATCTACAGACAGGAATAATTTTATTTCTTTCTTTCTGATGTGAATGCCTTTTTTTTTTCTTATCTGATTGCTCTGGCTAGGATTTCCTGTATGACGTTGAATAGAAGTGGGCACATTTTGTCTTGTTCCTGATCACAGAGGAAAAGCTTTCAATCTTTCACCACTGACTATGCTGTTAGCTGTGGGCTTGTCATATATGACCTTTATTATGTTGAGTTATGTATTTTCTACACCCAATTTTTTGAGAGTTTTTGTCATGAAAATATGTTGAATTTTGTCAAATGCTTTTTTTGCATCCATTGAGATTATATGATTTTTATCTTTCATTTTGCTAACGTGACCTATCCCATTGATTTGTGAATATTGAACCATGCTTGCATTCCTAGAATAAATCCCACTTGATCATGGTCTATAATCTTTTTAATGTATTGTATTCAATTTACTAATATTTTGTTGATAATATTTTCATCTATATTCATGAGGGTTGTGGGCTTGTAGTTTTCTTGTAGAGCACTTTTCTGACTTTGGTATCAGGGCAACACTCTCCTCATAAAATAATTGTTTCTTCCTCTTCAATATTTTAGAAGCGTTTGATAAGGATTGGTGTTAATTCTTCTTTAAATGTTTGGTAGAATTCACCACTGAAGCCATCCGGCCTGGGGTTTTTCTTTTGGGGGGATTTCTCTGATTACTGATTCAATATCCTTATTCATTATTGGCTTGTTCAGGGTTTATTTTTTAAAGTAGTCTTTTTTAATCCTTTGCATTTCTGTGGTATCTATTGCAATGCCTTCTGTTTCATTTAAAATGTTACTTGAGTTCTTTTTTTTCCTGATTAGTTTAGCTAAAGATTTGTCAACCTTGTTTATCTTTTTAAAAACCAACTCTTAGTTTTATTACTCTCTTATGTTATTTTCTTATTTCCTGTTTCACTTATCTGCTGTCATCTTTATTTTTTTTATTTCCTTTCACTAATTTTGGGCTTAGTTTTTTTTCTAGTTCTTACAGGTGTAATGTTAGGTTACTTATTTTATATATATTTTTTGATGTATTCATTTATAACTATAAACTTGCCTCTTAAAAACTGCTTTTGCTGTATGCCATAAGTCATTGTGGATTGTATTCCTTTCCTGGGCAGGCCGAAGAATATGTTTCATGGCCAATGCAGCCCATTGGCTGGTGACTCAAATCAGGCAAAATTGCCAAATGAGTTCCCTGACTAAATGAAGCAACCAGCTTGGCTCTGCAGATGGAAAGAGCTGCTAGTTGGAATTTCTGTTCAGGAACCACTGCAAATAGAAAAACGCAATCTGCCAAGATCTGAGCACTGGTTGCTGAAAACCCTGCCTCCCTTCTCCTGCTTTATCTGATCCTCACTTGTTGTGCTCCACAGGTTCTCCCAGAGAGCTCCATGAAGTAAGATCTGAGCCTCCCAGGGAACATCCTGGATGTCCAGCTTGGGCTCTAATTTTCTCACAGACCCTGGGAAGCCCTATCAGTTTGGCAGTCGACTGGCCTGGGAGAGTGGTGATACACTCAAAGTGGAACATCTCCTCTTACCCTTCTTATATTGTTCTTCTTGGTCTCTCTTGTCCAGAGGAGTATTTCAACACCCCCAGGTTCCGGGATTTTCACAATGTTATTTGGTCTATGGATAATTGCTAGTTGGTCGTCTTGTGAGTGAGACTGAAGTTGGGAAAGACCGATGACACCATCTTGATGACCTGTATGGTTCTTAAAAAGTGCAACCCAACACCTTTTCCTAAAGTTTTCAAATATCAGATGATTACTATTATAACATTAAAAGATTTTAAGCTCTTATGAAACTGTTCCAAACTCACAAAAATCATTACTGAACAACTACAAATAAGATACTCATTGGACACAGTGGGATATTTATTGGATGTTTTTGAATGAAGCATTTATTAAATTTATGTGCACATGAGCTGTAGTTTATTTTATACAGCCAAAGTCTTTTAAAAAAGAGAAAACAAGAAAAAGACAACATTAAATGAAAAAAAGTAAAAATAATGAAGCAACAACATGAAGTTTTAGAAAGCTTCCTGGGCTCCACCCCTGTGCTAAGCACTTGAGAGCTACGGTTTCACTTCCTGTTTATTATAATTCTAGGAGGCAAGCATTATCTCCATTTTATGTTCAAGAAAACCGAGGTCATGAAATACTCAGCAAATATTCTAGTTATACGGCTAGCAGTAGGTGCAGCCAGGTTTGAAATTCAGGTTTATTTGATTCACCCACTAAAGTGCCACATACTCTGCTAGGCATAACCACATATTAACTTCCTTAGTTGAAGACTGAAAACCAAACCCAGCTTGCTAGATTTCAGTTTCACCCAGGAAGGCCCAAAAAGGACCACAGAAGAACACCTGGATTACATGATTTACCATAATGTCTGGAAGTGTTATTATCATCGTTGTCAGCCTGACAAACAGCAAGATGTTATGGGGAAGAGGGTGACACATGAGAGACAGCTTTACTGAGAGAAGGGTATCATGTTGTTGACTTTGTTTACAAAGAATAAAACTAAACAGGAAATATCAGAGCATCTAAATGTAAAACAATATTTGTGGAAATCTAAAGCTGTTCTCATAACAATGGGGAATTATTTTTTAAAAAGTTATTTATCATAAAGATATGTAACACCCTTACTTTTTTAATAGTGAGATGGTGTCTGCGCTCCACTGAGTAATAAAAGCTAGTGTTTACATCACAGTCCTTATGAAACTTTACACATCATACTTAATGCAATGTCTTGTCATTCTTGGCAGCACCATTTAAAATGTACTGTAAAATGGGCACGTGATTTTCTGCCCCTCTTACAATTGACTTTTCTCCATTTAAAAGAATTTGTAAAGCTAAAGTAAGCCGTAATACTATGTAAATAATATTATAATTTAGAAAAATTTGCTAACATTACCAAATTTTCAAGAAGTAAACAATAAAATATTCTAAAACCTAGCCAATATTCCTAATATGTTATTAAATCACAGAATAGTGTTTACCTAAGCTTACTATACAATACTAAAATAACTAGATGTCATTTCTCATTGGTAATTTTAAGTATTCTTTAAATACAAACTATCATGCTAAAATATATTTTGATATAAATAACTTGTTTTAATCAATTGTGCAGGCAACCATCAAAAATAAAGATGTAAATATTTGAGGGGAAAAGACAAAATTTCATACTACCCTGATGACAGAAACATGTTCTAAGAAAGCCAAAGATACTAAGAAATTTATTTTAAAAGTTGAGTAAAATGACCTAAATACTTAATACTTCACATTTGTAGTGCCTCTATTATAATAGAACCCAATTAAATAATAAACATAGAATACACAAGATAATCTTTCTAATAAATGATCCTAATCTGGTTTATTTTAGCTTTATACTTTATCATCTCTTGAATTAAAAAACATCTGAGTTAGTGCATAAAAATGTTGAATGTTGAAACACTATCTTCCTAAATTGTGATATTAGATATCACAAAAATGATATTACATGATGTTTGACATTACTACATTTATGAAGTGTTTACTGTGTTCTAGACAATGGGTTAAATACTTTATTTGCAATACTTCATCTCAGGTTCATAGCATCCATGGGAGATAAGTATTATTATTTTTCCCATTTTATAGACAGAGGAACTAATGCTTCTAGTGATAAGTTAGGACATTCACCCCAAGTCACAGAGTTGAAGAACTCTAAGGAAGAGAAGTATTGCAGGAGGAATAGATCTGAGGGTGAAAATTGAAAGTTTGATTTTGTACTGCAAGATTGAGGTGTTTATTAGAGACCTAAGTGCAGAAGGTGAGAAAGTATATTGAACATATTGGATATGAAGTTGGATATGTAAGGGTCTTGAGATTGGGAGTTCAATATGAAAATGTATTACTTGAAAGTCATAAAATAACAGGTGATATTTAAAGCCAAGAGACTGGAGGAGTTCATAAAAAGAATGGGCAGATTGAAGAGAAAATATCTAGGACTGAATTCTGAGATACTTCAGCATTATTAAGTGGCCAAGGATTGAGGAGTATGTATGGTTAAAGATGACAGCAAACTCTTTGATACTTTTCTCAGGGAGTGTGTGTCCATTTCCTCTTCCATTAAATTTGTGCCTGCTTTGACCAATAGAGTACATAGCACAGGTTTCGTTTGACCAGTTCCAGGCTTAGGGTGCAAAGGGATGGCAGCCTCTACCTTGATCTTTTGGACTCTGAACCTCCATGAATAAAGTCTTATTACTCCGGTGGGGAAACCACTGGGAGAGGAAACCTCCTGAGTTCAGCCTTTCAGCTATTCTCACCAAAGCACCAGGCACATGAGTGAAATCACCTTGTAAACTTTAAGACCAGATCAGTCACCAGCTGAATAGCACCAAGTGACTGTCATCAATTCCACATGAAGTACAAAAATCACTCTAGCCCAAAGTCCAAGTCTAAAAAATTGTGAGATATAATAAAGTTTTGAAGTAATGGCTGGTGAGGTGGAAAAAAAGGAAGAAATAGCTGACTCTCAGACATCAAGAAAGGATTCAAGAACGAGGAAGTGATTTGCTGTATCAACTGCTGTTTGAATGGGATGAGAAATGAGAATTGACCATTGTGTTTATCAATGTGGAGGTCACTGGTGACTCTGACCAGAGTTATTTCAGTAGAATATTGGGGACAAAATCTTGCTTGGAAAAAACTCAAGGGAGAATGGGGAAGAGAAATTAGAAGTGGATTGTATGGAAAACACTTGACTAGAGTTGTCTTAAAGGAGACCAACCAGGAAAATAATGTAGCTAGATGTCCATGTGAGGTCAAGGAGTTACTTATTTTCGGAAGACTGAATGAATTATAGAATATCTATGTCCTCTTGGAGATGATCCAAGCAGGGAGGAGAAATTAGTGATGAAGCAGAGGAATGGGATAATTGGGCAAACATTGTCCTTTAATTGATGAGATGAATAGATTGTATGCATAAGCATAAGGGTGTTCTTTGACCAAAGCACACTGTGGCTATATCAGCATAAGGAAAGGTCAGAGGCACATAGGTAATTTTAATGATATAGTGGTGGGTGGATCTATGTGAGATTTTTTTTTCAAAAGTGTGGTTTTGGCACAAGACTAAAGTAATATATCACTAAATTAAAATACTTTGGGTCTAGGCATTTATAGGAATTCAATACTTAATTAAAATGATATGAAAAAGAAAAAGAAATAATTATTTAATAAATTCAGACGACTTAGCAAAATGATAATACTCTGTTGGATCCCAATACTCACAATCTTCACCAAAGTAAATTCCATGTGCATTTAAAACTGTGTAGCTTAAAACCAGATGACAATTAAAAAAAAATAACCTAACAGATAATTGAATCTTTAAGTGATCACTTTATGGAGGCAATTCTCATAACTTATAAGTGATACAATGTAAATAAAAAAGAAAGTACAAAATTGAATGTTGAAGATAGAGGCATAGGCAGACATGCTGCATCTCCCTCCACAACTAAGAAGGAATACAACTACCTCAAAACTAGACACAACCAGAAGTTCCAGAAAATCGAGCTGCATATAAGTCTAGCAAACAAATATATAAGGAAGAAATACTCATCCAAACAGGCAGAAGGGGCAGAGCTGGGGCAAAAAGGACAGCAGGGGTGGTGGCAGTGGCAGCGGTGGCAGTAGCAGGCTGGCAGAAAGTACAGTCAAACATTTAAAAAATTTGAGAGGGACACCTTGGGAGTGTTTGCAGCATAAGACCAGACCACAAACCTCACAGTTCCAGCATCAGGGAAAATAAAGCCTCATTGCTTCTTGACTGTGAAGACCAGTGGGGATTTGGGTGGAGGAAGAAACTGCCAGTCTCTCAGCAGAGTCCATTTTTTTAAAGGGCCCCCACAGTCCTAGAACATCCTACAAACCCACCCACTCTGGGAAAAACAGCCAGGGCAACAGCTAGAGAGGCTATGATCCCATATGGAAGTGGGAGAAGTGCATGGAAAGGGGAAGTGCTGAGCAAGTGGCATTGTTCCCTCTCAGACCCCTCCCCCCACACGGCACCACAACCTAGTGAAACGGGTCACCCTGTACTGATGAATACTTAAGGCTCCACCCCTTGCAACATAACAGGTGTGGCAGCTCTACATAAGACACAGAGGAAAACAAACACAGGAGCTTGTCAAGATAAGGAGACAGAGAAGTATGACCCATAAGAGGGAACAAATCAGGTTCCAATGGGAGAACTGAGTGACAAGGAGATAGCCAACCTAACAGATGGAGCATTCAAAACACTGGTGATAAAGATGCTCACAGACTTGACATATATGCTTAAGTATAGCAAATGCATAAAGGAAGAAGTGAAGGCTATGCTAAATGAAACAAAGTAAGATCCACACAAAGTCAATGATGAAAGAAGGAAATCAGGGTTCAAATCAATGACTTGGAATATAAGGAAGAAAAAAACAGTCAACCAGTACAAAATGAGAAAACAAGAATTGAAAAAAATGGAGAGGCTTAGAAACGTCTGGGACAACTTTAAATGTGCCAACATCCAAATCATAGGTGTGCCAAGAAGAAGAGAAAGAGCAAGAAATCGAAAGCTTATGTTAAAATATAATGAAGGAGAACTTCCCAAATTTGGTGAAGGAAATAGACATACAAGTCCAGGAAGCACAGAGAGTGCCCAACAAGCTCGGCTCAAAGAGGACCACACCAAGACACATTATAATTAAAATGCCAATGGTGAAAGATAAAGAGATAATCTTAAAAGCAGCAAAGAAAAGCAGAGGGTTACCTACAGAGGGGTGCCTGCAAGACTACCAGCTGATTTCTCAAAAGAAACTTTGCAGGTAAGAAGGGACTGGCAAGAAGTATTCAATGTAATGGACATCAAGGACTTACAACCAAGACTACTCTATCCAGCAAAGCTATCATTTAGAATGGAAGGGCAGATAAAGTACTTCCCAGATAAGGTAAAGCTAAAGGAGTTCATCATACAGCAGACCCTCCATATCACCCTGCCCAGGCTCTGTAGCTTCAGCTTCACTGGAGAGGACACTCCAGCGTCATCGCAAGATGTCGATTCAACACGGGAGGAGACAGATACCGTGTCACTCCCGAGTCGGACTGCACAACCATTCTCGGTGGTGCAGATAGACTCTTAAGAAGCTACACCATCGTCTCTCAAGACGGACGGCTGCCGACGACGACGATTATTAAGCCATTATTATATAAAATGTTAAAGATACTTATTTAAGAGAAAGAAGGTCAACACTATAAACATTAAAATGACAACAAACTCACAACAATCAACAATTGAATCTAAAAAATAAAAACAAAAACTAAGCAAACAAGAATAGGAACAGAATAATAGGTATGGGGACCATGTGGAGGGTTATCAGCTGGGGGGGGGAAGAGGGAGAAATAAGGAAATGGTATAGGGACAAAGAAGTATAATTGGTTGGTACAAAATAGACAGAGGAAAGTTAAGAATAATATGGGAAAGGGTGAAGCCAAAGAACTTATATTCATGACCCATGGACATGAACTAAGCAGGGGTGGGATTGCTGGGGGGAAGGGGCATACTGGGAAGAGGGGAGCAAAGGGGAATGAAATTGGGACTACTGTAACAACATAATCAATAAATATACTTTAAAAAATTGAATGTTTACTATAAACACACACATTTGGTCTACAATTGATCAAATATAGAATTTCCACAACTGGATTTCTTTAGCTTTAGGTGACTACATGTCCCTAACTTTCTGGTTCACAAGTCTATGAAATGTTTGAAGCAAAGATGTACTCTCCTGTACAGCAACTGCTGTTTTCTCTCTGCAGTCTATATCAGAGTTGGGAAGAGTTATGCAGTTTATTTTAGGTTTGAGGTCTAGATGAAGGAAGAGAAGAAGAAGAAGAGAGATCCACTCCCTGAAGCTATTTTGCCCACAAGACAAAGGCATTGATCCTTTGCACTTTAGATCTAGGCACCTCATTTCACCCTCACTCCTCCCAAATGGATGACGTATTGTCATTAAATTATTATGTCTTCCACCACTGTTTAAAGGGAAAAAGCAAGAAGTAAATACATAAAACTGATCATATTTGTTTTGGCTAAAGTTTCCATTTTTATACCGCCTCTACTGTTGTAATACTACTTTCACTTTTAAAAGGTCAATATAAAGAAATTGGGAGAAGAAGATGGCGGAGGAGTGAGGGGAGGCTACGCTCTCGGGCTCGCGAAACCCATCTGTGGTTTGGATTAATTGCAGACAGATCATCTCAGTAAGCGGCTGGACACTGGCAGGAGTCGAGCCTTGGCACTGCTGGATTAGAGAAAAACCATCTGGGAACGACCTGTTTGGTGAGGATAGCGGAGGAAAAAGGGACGAAACGGGACTCCTGACTGGGGTGGCTGCCCGAGCTGCGGCTGGAAGGACACAAAGGCTTTTTGGTGACCACAGGCTGCCCTAGGGGGGAGTTGGGAGGAGAGCAGATCTCTGCCTGCTGGCAGAGACAGGACTTGACCAGGTGGCATTGACACTGGAAGACAGGGGACAGCGTGCTACTGTACAAATGAAAACTTAATTTTTCCTCTGTATTTTTCTATTGTGAACTGCGGAGAGGGGGGAAAAGTTTGGGGGTGATAAGACATTCTTAAGGAGCGCAGGTGCAGAAGTGTGCTTCCCCACTCCCCAACCCTCCCCTTGGGTCACGGGGGCGCGCATAGGGAAGTGCCCTCATTCACTGGCCCAGGTGCGCAGGGCCGCACGTCCAGGTGCCCCTCGGACACACCCCAACAGACATAAGATCAGTGACCCAACGGGCGCAGAGAGGGCCCACTGGACACGCAGAAGACTGTGCGCAGATACCCCTGGCCAACCCGGTGGACACCAGGCCAAAGTACCAGGCTGGAGCCTGGAGCGCAGAGCATTTGCCCAGGCTCTGCACGTGCCTGCCCAGGCGGTGCGGGAATGGTGGGCAGCTGCGGAGTGGGAACAGCGGGCAGCAGCGACTCACAGACATTCACTTCCACTGAGCACAAGTGTCTGCGGCCCTGCCTTAAGAGGCGAGAGACCAACTCTTGGAACACCGCGCTGCAGGCCTGAGGCTAGCTCCCCAGCCGCTTGGGTGCACATCGGCACTCGAGCGAAAAACAAACAAACAAAAAAACAAAAAAACACCTCGCTGGCTTTCCCGGAGCATGGTGCAGCCAGCTTTCCCGGAGCACGGTGCGGCCGGCTTTCTCGGAGCGCGGCCGGCTTTCTCAGAGTGCGGTGCGGCAGGCCTGAGCTTAGTTCCCTGGCCGCCTTGGGCGCGCACTGATGCTTGAGTGAAAAAAACACCTCGCCAGCTTCCCCAGAGCGAAACGTGGCCTGCTTTCCCGGAGCGCGGCGTGGCAGACCTGAGGTGGGCTCTTGGCTCTCTTGCATTGCACCCTGCTGGCCACCTCACGCACACCGCTGCTGCAAGGAATAGGAATCTATGACCCATCACATTAGACCAGCTGTGGACGCAGAAAAAGAAGACACAAGGAGGCTGAACTGAGTAAAAACATTCCTTTTTTTTTTTCTTTTTCCCTTTTTCTCTTTTCTTTTCTTCCTGAAAGAGGAGGGGAGGTGGGAGGGGAAGGAAGGAAGAAAAAACAAACTATATCTCTAATATATTTTATATAATCTTTCCTTCTTATCCCTCTTCTTCAATTGTTGTTTATTTGTTTGTGGGCCTAGTTTAGCCTCCCTTTCACTCTAAATAAATAGGATATAACTACTATATAAATCCAATACTATATAATTCCACTTTCCTACTATATTCTGCACTCTTCCCCCTTTTTTTTTCTATAGTTATTAACATACAACGTAAATATTACCTATTGTCTTGCACAGTCTCAACTATTATTAACCTATTATCCCTTCTCTCAAAAATCATATTTTTCCTTCACTAAAACAACTCTTATCTATTCTTCCTATAGTGTAAAAGCTCTAATCTCTCTACATTTATATTAATACTGGCTTGTTGGCTGACGATAGCAGGATAGAGGGTGGGGGATATTTTTGAGGGTGCGGGTCTCCTTCTGGGGCTGTGTGTTTATGTTTTTAACAGCATCTGCACAAAAGAATTCGAGATAAAGTGGATAGAGTGACTCTCAATCAACAAGCCAGAAGGAAGATCCTAACAAAAAAATCTGAAATATAACCAGACAGCATAAACAAATGACATAAAGGGTACCCCAAGAACATCAGGCTCAGGAGATCAAAGAGACTGCACCACTGAAACCCCCAGATCTACCATAAAAAATCTCATACCACAAAGGTGGGAAGGCAAAGCAGACAAATCCAAATAACAAAAACAAACAAGAAGAATCCAACATGGTAAGACGCAGAAACAACCTCTCAATGAAAAGAAAAGAGGAATTCCCAGAAAGAGAGGTAGATGCAATAGACATAGCCCAAATGTCAGACATGGAATTCAAAACTATGGTGGTGAAGAAGCTCAATATACTCGACAACCTCAAAAACAACTACAACAATCTCCAAGGAAGTTACCAACAGCTCCAAGAAAATTACAGGAAACTTGCAGAGAACTACACCAGCATAAAAAAAGACATAGAAACTATCAACAAGAACCAAGAAGAAATGAAGAATGCAATCTCTGAACTGAAAAACACAGTAGAATCAGTCAAAAGCAGACTAAATGAAGCAGAGGATCGGATTAGTGAGTTAGAGGATAATGTAGGTAATAATTCTCAAGTGATACAGCAAAATGAAAAAAGATTGAAAAAATATGAACAAGATGTAAGGGAATTACAGGATAGCATTAAAAGCAATAATATCGGGATCATAGGAATAAGAGAGGGAGAAGAAAAGGAGCATGGACTTGAAAATCTGATAGGAGAAATAGTGACAGAAAATTTTCCGAACCTGATGAGAGAAAAAGTTATGCAAGTCCAAGAAGCACTGAGAGTTCCAATAAAGGGGAACCCCCCAAAACCCACTCCAAGACACATCATAGTTAAAATGGCAACATTCCAAGACAAAGAGAGAATCCTAAAAGCAGCAAGAGAAAAACAGCAAATAACTTACAAGGGAGCTCCAATAGGGCTATCGACCGATTTCTCAATAGAAACATTACAAGTCAGAAGGGAATGGTCAAAAATATTTCAAGCAATGAAAAACAAAGGCCTACAACCAAGAATACTCTACCCAGCAAGGCTCTCATTCAAAATAGAAGGTGAAATAAGGAGTTTATCAGACAAAGGAAGACTAAAAGAATACATCTCCACAAAACCAGCATTGCAAGACATGCTGAAGGGAATATTCTAAGAAAAAGGAAGAGAAGAAACAAAAAAAGAGTAGAGGAACAGAGATACAAAAGGGAAATGAATAAATACATGTCAATAATAACCTTAAATGTAAATGGATTAAATGCTCCAATTAAAAGACATAGGGTAATGGAATGGATAAGAAAACAGGACCCACATATTTGCTGTCTACAAGAAACACACCTCAAAACAAAAGATTTTCATAGACTGAAAACCCCTGACTGGTTTGGCTCAGTGGATTGAGCGTCGGCCTGCGAGCTAAGTGTCGCTGGTTCGATCTTCCAGTCAGGACACATCAGAGAAGGAAAACTCTGACTCCAAAAAAACCTCCGCTGCCTTGCGGCATACCTCTTCAGGGGAAAGGCTAAGGGAGTAAACCCTGACAGAAAATCCGGAGCCAGAGTCCCTAAGGCGGTTTGACGTTGTAGTCAACACCGGCAACTCCTGCGGCGCACCTGAAGCCAAGCTGTATTGACTCCGTCTTTCCCTTGGATCCTTCAGCTGCGAAGAGAGGGGGTGGTCTGCTGCATGGGCAACAGCAGACCCTCCATATCACCCTGCCCAGGCTCTGTAGCTTCATCGCAAGATGTCGATTTAACACGGGAGGAGACAGATACCATGTCACTCCCGAGTCGGACTGCACAGCCATTCTCGGCGGTGCAGATAGACTCTTAAGAAGCTACACCATCGTCTCTCGAGACGGACGGCTGCCGACGACGACATAGACTGAAAGTAAAGGAATATAAAAAAAATATTCCAAGCAAATGGATCTGAAAAGAAAGCTGGGGTAGCAGTCCTCATATAAGACAAAACGGATTTCAAAGCAAGGGCAATAAAAAGAGACAAAGAAGGACATTTCATAATACTTAAAGGAACAATTCATCAAGAAGATATAACACTGATAAACATATATGCACCCAACATAGGAGCACCCAAATAAATAAAGCAAATACTAGAAGACCACAAGAAGGATATTAACAACAACACACTCATAGTAGGGGACTTCAACTCTCCATTATCAACAATAGACAGATCATCCAAGCAAAGAAACACCAAGGATATACAGGCATTGAACAACACACTAAACCACATGGACTTAACTGATATATATAGAACATTTCACCCCAAAGAAGCAAAATATACATTCTTTTCAAAGGCACATGGGACATTTTCAAAGATAGACCACGTGATAGGACACAAAACAAGCCTCAACAAATTCAATAAAATTGAAATTATATCAAGCATCTTTTCAGACCGCAATGTCTTGAAACTAAAAATCAAACTCAGGGAAAAAAATCAAAGACATCCAAACTCATGGAGAATGAATAACATGCTATTAAATAACGAATGGGTTAACAATGACATCAAAGATGAAATCAAGAAATTTCTAAAAACTAATGACAATGAACACACAACAGCCGAAAACCTATGGGACACAGCAAAAGCAGTCCTAAGAGGGAAGTTCATAGCAATACAGGCATATTTGAAAAGACTAGAATAATCTCAAATAAAAAATCTAACCAAAAAGCTACAAGAACTAGAACAACAACAAACAAAGCCTAGTGCAAAAAGAACAAAGGAAATCATCAAGATCAAAGCAGAATTAAACGACATAGAAACTAAACGATCAATCAAAAAAATCAACAAAACTAGGAGCAGGTTCTTTGAAAAAATAAACAAAATTGACAAGCCTCTAGCCAGGCTCATTAAGAAAAAAAGAGAGAAGACCCAAATAAACAAAATCAGAAATGAAAGAGGAGAAATCACGACTGATACCTCAGAAATGCAAACAATTATAAGAAATTACTACAAACAACTACATGGCAAGAAATTTGACAACCTAGTAGAAATGGACAGATTTCTAGAAACATATAACCTTCCAAAACTGAATCAAGAAGAAGTAGAAAGTCTCAACAGACCGATAACAAAGAAGGAAATTGAAACAGTAATCAAAAATCTCCCTGCACACAAAAGCCCTGGACCGGATGGCTTCACAGGCGAATTTTACAAAACATTTAGGGAAGAACTAACTCCTACCCTCCTCAAACTATTCCAAAAAATCCAAGAAGAGGGAAAAATCCCAAACTCTTTCTATGAAGCCAGTATTACCCTAATCCCAAAACCAGGTCAAGACATAGCAAAGAAAGAAAACTACAGGCCAATATCATTGATGAACATAGATGCTAAAATCCTCAATAAAATTTTGGCAAACAGGATCCAACAATACATCAAAAAGATAATACACCATGATCAAGTGGGATTCATCCCAGGGATGCAAGGATGGTTTAATATTCGCAAATCAATAAATATAATACATCACCTAAACAAAATGAAAGACAAAAATCACATGATCATATCTATAGATGCAGAAAAAGCATTTGATAAAGTACAACACCCATTTATGTTGAAAACACTCAGCAAAATGGGAATAGAGGGAGCATACCTTAACATAATTAAGGCTATATATGAGAAGCCTGAAGCCAACATCATACTCAATGGACAAAAACTGAAAGCATTCCCCCTGAAATCAGGAACTAGACAAGGCTGTCCACTCTCCCCACTTCTATTCAACATAATATTGGAAGTCCTAGCCACAGCAATCAGACAAGACAAAGAAATAAAAGGCATCCAAATTGGGAAAGAAGATGTAAAACTATCACTATTTGCAGATGACATGATAGTATACCTAGAAAATCCTATAAACTCCACTAAAAGACTACTCGATATAATAAGTGAATTTGGCAAAATAGCAGGGTACAAAATAAATATACAGAAATCTAAGGCATTTCTGTATACCCACAATAAAATATCAGAGACAGAGACAAAAAAGAAAATACCATTTACTATAGCAACAAGAAAAATAAAGTACCTAGGAATAAACTTAACCAAAGAGATAAAAGACCTGTACACTGAAAATTATGCAACATTGAAGAAAGAAATTAAGGAAGATACAAATAAATGGAAACAAATGCCATGTTCTTGGATGGGAAGAATCAACATCATCAAAATGGCCATACTACCCAAAGCAATTTACAGACTCAATGCAATCCCTATTAAAATACCAATGACATATTTCACAGACCTAGAACAAATACTCCATAAATTCATATGGAACCAAAAAAGACCCCGAATAGCAAAAGCAATCTTGAGACAGAAAAACACAGCAGGAGGAATCATGATACCAGACATCAAACAATACTACAAAGCCACTGTGATCAAAAGAGTCTGGTACTGGCATAAGAACAGACATATAGATCAGTGGAACAGAATTGAAAGCCCAGAAATAAACCCAGTCCTCTATGGTCAACTAATCTTTGATAAAGGAGGAAGGAACATAAAATGGAGTGAGAAGAGCCTCTTTAACAAATGGTGCTGGGAGAACTGGACAGGGACATGCAAAAAAATGAAACTAGACCACCAACTTGCACCACACATGAGAATAAACTCAAGATGGATTAAAGACTTAAATGTGAGCCGTGATACCATAAAAGTCCTAGAGGAAAACATAGGCAGGAAAATTTCAGATATCACATGTAATAATATCTTCATGGATACATCTCCAAAGGCAAGAGAAATAAAGGAAAAAATAAACAAATGGGACTACATCAAACTAAAAAGTTTCTGCTCATCAAAAGAAAACATCAGCAAGTTGAAAAGGAAACCAACCATATGGGAAAACATATTTGCCAATGATATCACAGACAGGGGACTAATCTCCAAAATATATAAAGAGCTTATACAACTCAACATCAAGAAAACAAACAACCCAATTAAAAAATGGGCAAAGGACCTGAACAAACACTTCTCTGAAGAGGACATACAGAAGGTCCATAGGCACATGAAAAAATGCTCAGCATCATTGGCCATCAGAGAGATGCAAGTAAAAACCACAATAAGATACCACCTTACACCTTACACCAGTCAGAATGGCCATCATCAACAAATTAACAAACAACAAGTGCTGGCGAGGATGTGGAGAAACAGGAACCCTACTGCACAGTTGGTGGGAATGCAGACTGGTGCAGCCACTATGGAGAACAGTATGGAATTACCCCAAAAAACTAAAAATGGAACTGCCATTTGAACCAGTGATTCCACTGCTAGGATTATACCCAAAAAATCCTAAAACCCTAATTCAAAAAAACCTATGCACCCCTATATTCATAGAAGCCCTGTTTACAATAGCTAAGTGCTGGAAACAACCTAAGTGCCCGTCTGTGGATGAGTGGATCAAAAAACTGTGGTACATTTACACAATGGAATACTATGTAGCAGAAAGAAAGAAGGAACTCCTGCCATTTGCGACAACATGGATGGAACTAGAGAGAATTATGCTTAGTGAAATAAGCCAGGCAAAGAAAGAAAAATACCATATGATATCATGATATCACCTAATACAGGAAACTAAAGAGCAACACAAACAAACGAACTAAATAAGCAAAGACTAGAATAGTAGTCAGTAGGGGGCAGGGGGGAGGGAGAGAAGGGGGATAAGTAAGGGAAGGGTCTAATCAAGGAACGTGTATGAATGACTCATGGACATGGACAACGGGGAGGGATATAATTGTAGGAGAAGGGATGGGCTGGGAGGGGGGGAGCAATGGGGGAAAAATGGGACAACTGTAATTGAATAACCAAAAAATAAAATTAAAAAAAATAAAAATAAAAAAATAATAAATAAAAGAAATTGAGAATCATTTTAGTACAAGGCCCTCAAAATTACACAAGTTAATGATAACAGCTCTGAGTTAAATATTACTTTCCCCAGTGTGTTTATTCCTACTATACATTCCTATATTAATTTTTATTTACATTTTGATTACCATTGGTTTTGATTTACCTGGAGTCAGATCAAGATTGAATCTTGTTCTAGTGCACATGAATTGTGTGTACTCATCTGGTAAAATAGAAATAACTCTACCATGTATTCCAATAATCTCGGGAGGATAAAATGAGATAATGTAATGAAAATGCTTTATGAAGTGTGAAACACTATGAAATATGTCTTTTGGTTATTTTTCTACTAAAACGTTAGCCAAGAGAAATTGTAGACTCAACTTACAGAGGTAAATAAAAGTAGGTTTACAGTTGCATGTGAAACACAGAATTTATTATTGTATTATTTGTTAATTATTACATTATTTATTTGTATTACTTGTTGTGTTATTGTTATTATTTTGTATCTTTGCTTATGACTTATTTTTTAGGTAATGAGAATTGATCATTTAACTTAATTTTTCCCACCCCTGTCTATACATGTCTATTAATCTTTGTTAGAACGAGATCCAATTTGGGGATTTTTTTCCCAAAGGTGAATGTGAGAATGAGAAATGATTAAAGTGGAATGGAGCATATTTAAATTTTAAATTTTACAATAAATTTTGTTAAAGAATAATTAAAATTACTGAAACCCTAGAGCTTTCCAAAAAAAAAGGAAATAGTGTATTACTTAATTGGAAAATAAAAAAATACACATCTAATATTTCCAAATTGTCTAATCACTAATTAAAAAATCAACAAAGGCAAAATATTTTATCAGCTAAATTTTAAAAATAATACCTTCAAAATAATTTTAAACATTTATGTATGTATATTACTATGCAAAATTTTAAGGTATTATCACCTACATTTTTAATTTTTATTAGATTATAATGTTTAATGTTGGAATTATAACACTCATTCTAAGACAAACTTAAGTACCAAGTATTATTATTATTAACCTCTTTTCCATTTTGTATATAAACAAATACATATATTAACATAATGGAAACCATAATAAATGTATGATTTGTATGTTATATTTTCACTTATGTAAGCATAAACTCTTTTACATGTAGTTATATTTACTAAGTTGTTTAGGTACATTATAAAGTATTTTCCCCCTCAAATGTAAAGCTATTGGATAACAATAAACATAACTTCCTCTAGAAGACAACAAAATAAATACATTTTGCCAAGGAAAAATGACACAATGGTTTGGGAAATGTAACGCAAGGCTGCTTTTCCTTGTGTTAAACAGATATGATGGGTGAACCGAGAGGTGATGCCATTAGGATGTTGTCATTCAGTTGCACAGTGTTCACAATGCCTAGAGAATAACAGAATTTCCAAAATGTTAACAAATGCTTTTTAAACTATTGGATCTTTATCAGTTCTCATGACAAAGGAAGAGGGAGGTTGTTTAATTTTCACAAGTGTTTAAAAAGCATTAGTCCTGCAATTTCTAGCATGAATCTTCTTAGAAGCAAAGTCTTATGGACCTTCGCTTTCTTTTACAATAAAGTTCTTATTCTACCGTGCTTCCTCAAAGACAAGATAATTTTCCCAAGCTTATGTTTTTCTGGATTCTTGAACAGTGCTCCCTATTCAACTCTTTTTATAAATATTTGTTTATTCCAAACATGTGATAGCAAAATCTTATTTCTAATTTATGTTTGCCATTTGACAGACTACCTAGAAGCTGATCTGGGTCAAAATGTATGTGATGTATTTAGAGGCAGTGCCTGTGAGGGAAAAAGTAAGGAAGACCAAAGATGTTGAAGTCATCATATATTATGTTAAGTCCAACTCAGAGTAAGAGAGAAAGAAGGAAAGTAATTTGGTTGGAAGTATCTTTGGTTTTTGTTATTTTGTTAAAAGTATCTTATACAACAGTGAAGTTCTAAAAGTTTGCCAAGTTTTGTATGGGAGGGGCGTGGGGGGTACTTGAGCTAAAGTTGCTTAATAAATGAGCCACAAATCTCCCAGAAAATGCCCAGCATTAATTTTCCTTCCGCGCTCAGTCATTGGTTACAAGCAGCCTGTGGGAAGCCTGATATAAAAGCAGTTATAGATTTTAAGGCACAGCAGCTGAGCTTCTTGATCAAATATGGAGGCACATTAATATGCCTACAACAAAAATATATGTCCAACTTGAGATGTTTTTATTTTGGAGTGCAATTTTGTCCTCAGTTTTACAATTGAAATTCCACATCCTATATTTTGAAGAAAGCTGGACGTTTATATTTAGAAAGTATTGTCTATATGTAGGTCAAAGCCAATATTTGGGCAGCAGTAAGTTATGTCAATATGAAGATTTCAATAAGAAAAATAAATCAGAGGACTTCCGTTCAAGATGGAAGTATATAGGTAGACACATTTCACCTCCTCCAATAGCCATACAAAGCATTACAACCAGATGTCAAAACAGATAACACCCAGAACTGTCAGAAAATTGAGCTGACAACCAAGAATTTAAAGAAGCCACATTCATCCAGACACGTAGGAGGGGCAGAGTCTCAGAGATGGACAGAGACAGGTAGAGATGTGGTGTGGTGCAGAGAGGCGGTGGTGGTTGGATAAAAATTGGGAAGGATACCCTAGAAGCAAGTGATCCTAGCCCCAGACCAGACTGCACAGCCCTGGATTCCAGCATTGGGAAGATAAAAATCCCCATTACCTCTGGCTATAAAAAACAGTGGTGGTTTGGGTGGTAAAGAAACAGAGGGATTTTTGCTGCTTAAATGCCCCACATAGACTTAGAACATATGCAAAGAACTTAACAGGTGTGCTAAGACAGGGAGTCAAAGCAGCTCTACCAAATACACAGAAACAAACACAGGGAGGTTGCCAAATTGAGGGGACAAATGAATATGGCCCAAATGAAAGAACAGAACAAAATCCCAGAAAAAGATCTAAACAAAATGGAGTAACCAACTTATAAGATGCAGAATTCAAAACACTGGTGATCAGGATGCTCAGAGAACTCAGTGAGTATGGCAACAACATAAAGGAAGAAGTGAAGTTTACAATAAGTGATATAAAGAAAAATCCACGGAAAACCAACAGTGAAGGGAAGGAAGCTAGGATTCAAATCAGTGATTTGAAGCAAAAGGAAAAAATAAACATTCAACCAGAACAGAAAAAAGAAACAACTTTGAAAAAAATGAAGGGAGTATTAGGAACCTCTGGGACCACTTTAAATGTGCCAACATCTGAATCGTAGGGGTGTCAGAGGAAGAAGAGGAAGAGAAAGAAATTAAAAACTTATTTGAAAAAATAATGAAAGAAAATTTCCCTAATTTGGCAAAGGAAATATACAAACAACTTCATGAAGCACAGAGAGTTCCAAACAAGTTGGACTTAATTAAAGAGGGCCACACCAAGACACATCATAATTAAAAAGTTAAAGATAAAGAGAGAATCTTAAAGGCAGCAAGAGAAGAGAGTTATCTACAAAGGAGTTCTCATAATACCATCTGCTGACTTCTTAAAAGAAACTTTGCAGGCAAGAAGGGGCTGGCAAAAAGTATTTAAACTGATGAAAAGCAAGGACCTACAACCAAGATTCGGCCCTGGCTGGTTTGGCTCAGTGGATTGAGCGTCGGCCTGCGAGCTAAGTGTCGCTGGTTCGATCTTCCAGTCAGGGCACATCAGAGAAGGAAAACTCTGACTCCAAAAAACCTCCGCTGCCTTGCGGCATACCTCTTCAGGGGAAAGGCTAAGGGAGTAAACCCCGACAGAAAATCCGGAGCCGGAGTCCCTAAGGCGGTTTGACGTTGTAGTCAACACCGGCAACTCCTGCGGCGCACCTGAAGCCAAGCTGTATTGACTCCGTCTTTCCCTTGGGCCCTTCAGCTGCGAAGAGAGGGGGGGTCTGCTGCATGGGCAACAGCAGACCCTCCATATCACCCTGCCCAGGCTCTGTAGCTTCAGCTTCACTGGAGAGGACACTCCAGCGTCATCGCAAGATGTCGATTCAACACGGGAGGAGACAGATACCGTGTCACTCCCGAGTCGGACTGCACAGCCATTCTCGGCGGTGCTGATAGACTCTTAAGAAGCTACACCATCGTCTCTCGAGACGGACGGCTGCCGACGACAACGACGACAACCAAGATTACTCTATCCAGCAAAGATATCATTGAGAATGGACGAGCAGATAAAATATTTCTCAGGCAAGGTAAAGCTAAAGGAATTCACCATCACCAAGCCATTATTAAATGAAATATTAAAGGGGCTTATTTAAAAAAAAAGGAGATCAAAACTATAAACATTAAAATGACAACAAACACAACTATCAACAGTTGAATCTAAAAAATAAAAACAAAAACAAACTAAGCAAACAGGCAGAACAAGAACAGATTCATAGGTAAGGAGATCATTTGGAGGGTTATTAGCTGGGTGAGAGAAGGGGGAGAATGAAGGAAATGGTGCAGGAATTAAGAAGAATAATGTGTAGGAACAAAATAGATAGGGGGGGGGCATTAAGAATAGTATAGGAAATGGAGAAGCCAAAGAACTTACATGCATGACCCATTGACATGAACTATGGGGGAGAAATTGCTGGAGGGAAGGGGGCTGCCAGGCAGAGAGGGGCAAAAGGAGAAATATAGGACAACTGTAATAGCATAATCAATAAAATATACTTAGAAAAAGAAAAATAAATTAAGACCCAACATTGTCCATAGGACATAAAATGTGCATATAATAGGGTATTGTAAAGAAGTATCTGAAGGTCCTGGAGAAAAGGACTAGAATTCAAATACTCTTCAAAGAGCAGAATAATAATATTACAAACTCAATAGAGATTATGATTAGAAAATAGAGAAGCTCTTCTTATTATGAGCAGATTTTATTCTAAAAAATGATTCTTAATATCATTTAATAAGTCCAGGTGAACACTGTGAAATTGAGTTCTTCTCTGGCACGGGATAGGAAAGCTTGTTTGTCACACAATTGAAAATAGAAACATTTCAGACATCTGAAGGTAAACAAAGCCCAAAAACAGAGCAACAGAGACTGAGTATGTGTGTAATTCGGGAAAGAAGTCATCAAGTTGCCTGATGGCATTCAGCTGGCATGTTGACCATCAGTTAAACCAGTGTTCAGCAAAGTATTATTTGTAGACCCAAGCCAGCCTGAAGCCAAGTTTTAGGAGATAAAGTTCTATTGGAATAAAACTATGCCCATTTATTTACATGTTATCTGTAGTTATGTTTGCTATTAAATGGCAGGATTGAGTAAATGTCCCACAAAACCTAAAATATTTACCATCTGACCCCTGAACTATAGTCAAAGCACCATGATATACACACCAATATCAGTGTCAACACTACTAGCAGAAGGCAAATACACCTAATTTTATTTTGAATCTCCATCATAATCTGAAAAATAAAGCCAGTTTGTGTACGTGTGTATGTGGAGATAGAAACTAGGAGGAAGAAACTATTATTTCCTCATTTTTCCACTGTGGAAACTAAGCCACCAAGAGTTAAATAATTTGCCAAAAGTAACACAGTCAGTGTATAGCAGAACCAAGCTTTAAATGAGGTTAACACAGATTCAGATTCCGTGCCCTTGATCCTTATCCTATATTACATAATATTCTCTTCTTAAAAAAAAAAGAAAATAAAGTTCAGGAAAATTAAACATGTCGTTTAGTATTAGATAAGTATCAAGTAATAATGCTAGACTGCAAACCTGAAGTCAACACACCTTCCGTTTTTCCACATAATTATTGGACTAAATTATCCCTAAGGAGATAAAGGGTTTGAAAGGTTTGAGGTACATTATAATCAAGTTATAGTTGGAAAATATGCCTATGAGAAGATATTATTCAGTCCTAAGAAACCAATTTTAAAATAATAGGCAAAAGTAACATGGTCTTGGTTGTTAAAAATAACAATGCATGGAAAATGGTTATTTTTAAAAATTGCCTTTAATCTTTAACATAAGACAAATATGCAATCTAATGAGTATCTCTACTACTATAGATGGAATTATACCTAGAATCTAATAGTGGCAAGGTACATCTTAATCAGCATAAAAAACAGAATAAAAATTATATTTTATGGAAACAATGTGGAAAAATTGAAATTAAGACTCATGTAACAGAGAGAGACAGAATGATGATTTTTGGTAAATGGTAACAACATAAGTGACATAATTGTGTGAATAAATTATAGACTACACAGTGATTGAATTAATAAGGTGCTTTCCTAATACAGAAAATCAAAATGTTCCAGAGGTCAGTTACAGCTGTGATAGAAGCTTTCACATATTTCAATATCTACTAAAGTCCAAATTACTACTTAAAAGGAAACTCACTTTTATTTGTCTTCTTTTAGCATTTACACAACCAGCAAGCATTCTCTATGTGCCTTGCCTGGCCTTTGAGATGATTATAAGACAAATACCTTAGCCTTTAGGGGGAAAAAAAGCTTAAAATGTTGAGAGAAAAGACATATGTGATCCCATGACAAAACTGTAGCACAGATTATTACATAGCTGAATTCGAAGTTGAATAAAAAAATGTAGCTTAGTGGGAGTGGAATCACATTTGTCCATGGTCTCGACTCAAATGATTCCCACTCCATGGAAAATCAAGTGGAATTTATGTGCTACTGTTGTCCAGTCACATGGCACTAATACTCCTACTACTAATAATAGGAACAATGATATTGGAAGACTATGACCTTCCTAGGCAGACAGTGATGGTAGGCCTTACTTGCGGTGTAAATTTGGGCAAACCTCTTAACCTCTCTAAACCTGTTTTCTCATTTTGAATTGGAATAATGGTGGGTTCCTAGTAAAAATATATTGCCACATAATACACAAACCCTGTGTCCTAGCACCAAAAATAGTCAAATGGAAACTGTATACCTCATATCTGGAGCTTTACAAGGGGAAAACTAGATAGGAAGACAGCCTAGATTCCAGCTCTCAGAGTCCATGATCCATTGTCATCATATTTATTTATTTTAGTTAATAAACATATATGCATTGTTAATTCTTTGTCAGGCTCTGTTCTAGATACTTTATAAACATTTACTCATTTAACTTTAATATTTGTATATGTGTATTGTATTTTTTATTTTGATATTTTATTATTGTGATTATAGTCATTGCTCCTCTGGTTACCCAGAGACTAGAAACTATAATATAGTTATAAATGTTTCTAAGTTCAAGTGATATGGAAACCACTTTTTGGTATGCTATAAGGTTTTTGCAACTGTCTTAAAACTAAAAAGGGAGGTGGGATTTTTTTTCTTTTTGCCAACTGAAAATTAACACAATAGTATGTATATATTGCCAGAGACAATAATCTAATAATTAAGGTCCTGGGTTGAAAGTCAGGTCCTTGAATGCTGTATCATTTATTGCATCACATAATTACATCATGTATCGATGAACAAAATCTACTAGATAGGGACTGTATCAATTCAGCATTTTATTATTGATCGATTTGAATGGTTCCATAGTTAATCTCCTGGGTTATAGGGAAATATAGCTGAGAAATATAAATCTACAGGATTTCAGAAAAGTACTTTTTGCAATGTAGCCCCAAACTTGTTTCTGACCTTAGTCAATTTTCTTAAAATCTCTCAATTCCTTCTTTTGTAGAAATAAAGGTCATGAGCTCCAAAAGAATCTCAGGAATTCAAACTGGGACAGAATCTAGAAATCTCCAAACCACTCAGTTCACAATGACTCTCCCACAAATAATAAACACAGGACAGGCCATCCTATGACAAAAACAAACAAAACAAAACAAAACCAGTCCCACTCCTGGGTGACTTAACACAACAAAATTTAGTTCTTGCTCATGTCAGAACAAGCAGTGGATTTCTTCTGCTTTATACAACTCAGAGATCTCCTTGCTTCCATCTTGCAACTTTATCATTTGAAATATTTTGCTTACTGCTTTGTAGATGACAGGAATTATTGAAATCATACGCTGGTACACTTAACTCTGACAGACCCTGGATTAATGTCCAGTTTTTGTCACATGATTCTAATCTCACCACAAGGGATGCTAGAAAATGTTGGTGAGCACTAATGATCTCTTCCAGAAGAGTAAATGGGTATGACCAAAATAATATAAGGAGCACATGCCAGATTCATTATGACAACTCAGGCCTTTTAGCTCCCAGTTCAAGTTTTCCTGCAGATAATATGTGGGGTTGCTAGGCTAATGTCTCCAAACTGGCAAAGGCACAGTTATTTCCCATTAGAATAACTTGAAAATTATTGTGATTTCTTAAAATAATTAGGTTTCTTCAACCAATGCAGAAATACGTACCCTAAATTAGCTTTCACATGAGGTTAACAAAAAAAAACAGCCTATATTCCACAATTTCACATTATTCCCAATGCTCTCTTACAAAAGCTGTTGCAATGTGGTTCTTGTTTGAAAAGATTCTGCCAAAGGCAAATTCCAGACTATGTTCCTATTTGATATCCATCTTCTCCAAGTGAGTTCTTAGAGCTGAGAATCTCCTCATGTGAATGAGATAGACTAATATGTTGGCTACAAAGTATGGAGATTCCATGGAGGTGTTTGAAAAAGGTTTGTGAAAAAGGCAAGTATGTTTGATTTTTAAGATCCTTTATTTAAAGTCAGAATGAAGGAAAAAAATCTCATTGTATTTTGGTGTCAGCCTGGTTCCACTAAAGTGTTCCTGGCTTCAGTCGTTGGTATCAGAAGCCAGAGAAACAACAATTCAGTCTACTGGACATTTTAAGAAAATGTGGTTATCCAAAATCTGGGTTATAATGAAATCCTGGGTTGATCCCATGACTTGGACAAACCTTCAATTCTTTTTTTGAAGAGTAAAGATTTTTATATAACTACAACCAAGAATAAAATAAGACAGAAAGATAATATGCAGTTGCTTTTCATTTCATATACCAGTATTTTGGGAGGATATTTCTGTTTTTAGAAAATTCAGGTTCTGCGGCCTTTCATTAACACACTCAGGAAAACTAGTGGTCAAGTGCATACTGTATTGAGTACCATCAGCACTTTCCATTTTCCATAGATATTAGTGAATTTTCTTTATCTTGATGGTCATTGCAACTCTTCAAGGCAGCATGACCGTGGTTTATGAGATGTACCTGGGACATACTAGTAAAAATGTTGGTAACTTTCTTTTTTTCCTTCAACACGAGGAAATTCAATACATGAGCTTTTCATGTTAAACTTTGTTTCTCTATATGTAAAAAAATATTATATCAAGTTCTCTTCTTATGAACACGCTGAAGTCAATAATACATACTCATTTTCTGAATAAATTGATCCCATTTTTTTAATGCATTGGAAGAAGTACCATCAATTTTCTATCTGAGATTAATTTCATGTCAATAAAATTAGGATTTACAAGTCATAAAAATTTAACTGATAAACCTTTTACTGCACTGCATTTTATTTGTTTACTTACTTGCTTTTCTATCTAACAATATGGAGTTCAATGTCAAGTCCATGTCTTATTCATCTTTAAATTTCTTATCCCTAGGGCCCTGAGGTCTTGACCAATATCTGGAAAATAAAACAAAAGGTTCTCAATACACATTAGTGGACTAATAAGTAGTTCTTGGTTTATAGACAACGTGACATCTATTATTTAGAAGTAGTGGTAAAATACTGAATAAACATAGTTTACCAGTATAATTAGTTTTACTACCTTAAAGATAACTTTGAAAGTCACAAGATCAAAAAATTACAAAATTGACACAATGTCATGTATAAGTCTAGGCTAGCAAAAGTAACTACATTAACAGAATATTCAAGGTAGAAAGAACCATTAAGAGTTTCTAGTTTTTGTTTGTTTGTTTTCATTTGAGGACAATAAAGCCCAGAAAGAAGCCCAATGACACAGTGTAAATTCATGGCAGTACCTAACCCAAAACCTGGGCAATCTGAATATAAATTCAGTGTTTTTTCCTCCCCATTTTATTTATTTAAATATAATGAAATATGTGAGAACTTTATTCAAATGAATGCCAGATGTTATGAATTTTAACTTATGTCAACACACAAAGTACTAATAACTCTCAACAAAAATATTTGAGAAGATTGTTGATATTTAAGTCATGGAACGCAACACTTCAAGGGTTCAATTTAAAAAACTTGCAAATATAAAATATTTGCTGTGTTAGAATCATAGAATTGAAAGACACTTATTCAAGGGGTGATCTTGATTTGATCTTGGCTTCAGGGTATGAAATGTTAATCTCGCCTAACATTTTTAAAATACGTTTACTTGCCAATTTTAAATTATGCAGTCATATTGTTTATAAATGGTATCCAGATATTAACTTTTTCTTTTGATGCTAAAAATATAAAAGAACATTTTTATAATAACCTTGAAATATTTAATTTTTGTACACATATCCTGTACTTATAACTGCAATATTTTTGTCATAATCTTAACCAGATGACATATTTGGTGATGCCTCTGGAGAAAAATCAATATTATTTGAAGCAAGGGAATCATGATTTTAGAAAAATTACATTTTATATCACTAAAAGAACTTTTGAGTTTGCTTTGCATTTGTCTTTATTGTTCAACATATAATATTTTAAAATCAAATTTTAGGAGGCCAAAGAACTTTATCCAAAATTAAATAAATATTTGAAAAACATAAAAAAACTTATACCTGAAGTGTTTTTCTAAAAACAAATCACCATATTTCTCTTTTTAAGGCACATAACATAGTGATAACTTCAGGGTGTGTCGTTCCTTATAGTTCTCTTGTGAATAATATGTATTATTTATAACTAATATCAAGAGATATATATTGGCAGATTATTTTCTATCTAATAAAGGATTTACAGATTAAGTAAATGCTCTCATTTGGACATAATCTATGACCATGCAATATTGAGATACAGTCTTTTAGAAAACACATGAATTAAAATACTCCCTGAACTCACTGGAATAGCCACTTATTTTTAAATTAAATTGCTTTCCACATATTCAGTTAAATATAAAAGGATGTTACAGCTATATAATTAAATATATCTTGCTACTGCTGTGGAAGCAGTATGGAATGATTGTCTTTTTGTCATCAAAGTGTCTAGAGAACCAATATTTAAAAATATAATACAGTTCAATATACAAATATCTCACTGTATGCATTCTGATTATGAAATCTTCTAAAATTGTCTTTGAGGAGATATTTGTTCCAGTGAAGAAAATATTACATTTTTCCACACAAAAGAATTATTTTCTAACTTGAGAAACCCGCATTTTTCCTTAAAATCACTGGCCTGTCTCAAGGTTTAATTGAAACCAAATGAAGTCTAGTAAAACTAATCAAAACCAAACCAACCCTTGGGCTAGATGAAGGACTTACTGCTAGCAAGTTTTACCTCGAGTTACAGTTCTCAAAGATTTGGTTAGAACACTCAAAAATCAAATTTAAAATGGTGCCCTACCATGTGAACTAGACATAAAATATTCTCCCAGGAGTTTTGTGAATAGATAAATTACAGATGTAACCTTATTACCTAAAGAGTTATACAATGACCATTAAGAAAGTCAGAAGATGATGAAACAATTCATAGAAAGTAATTGATGGTAAATAATTAATCTTAAACATTAAACTGATCTCATATGCTACATTGCTATTCATTATACAGATATATTAGGAAATCTCTCCAAAATATCAGTGCATAATTTATACAAATAATTTTGTTAATTATTGCATTTGAAGCTATACAGATAGAGAAAAAGTGACTGCAGCTTTGATATATAAAAGTATTTTGGTATGTTTTATTTCATATTAAATAGTATAAAATTTATTCTTACCCTAAGGAATGCATGTCTTAAATGAGTATCTATTCAAGGTTTCAACAGGCAGAAGAGTAAATAGTGTGGTCATTTGCTGAATAGAATACAACTGTCATATATAAAAAGTGACTTAAAAGATTTGATGTTACAATGTTGAATAGGTTCAAAAACCATTTTTTTATTCCATGAACCTTGGCTCCTGCCAGGTCACTTTTAAAATTATGGTATGTTAAAAAAAACAGAAACAAAAAGGAATAGACAAAAAATAGAACAGGACTATCCAAAGAGAAAAAATAAATAAAAAGTTTCTTTCAGGGAGTCAGAAACTTACATTTTTCATAAAGAAAAAGGAGTAATAAAGTATGACTGAGACATATAGTAAAGTTTATTACCAGTAATTTGATGCTGTGCTTAATTGAACTTTCTGGTTAATTGAGGAAATATCATATAGTTATTATTTTTTATTGTAATTTTAAGCTGCTGACAATTTAAGAACTTAATATAGGATGGGGCAAAAGTAGGTTTCCAATTGTGGGTACACAAAATACAGTTTATTCTTCTATTAATATTGATTAATTATTACATTATTTTTCATACAAGTAACTGTAAACTTACTTTTGACCCATCCTGTATATCTGATGATTTTCTTATAATAATGAGTTAGTATTTAGTAATTTCGTTTTTGGTAATTTAGAATATTGCTTTTAACCAATCACCACTGTGTGTATCTTTTGACAAAACACATTTTCACCAGTTACTTTCCCATTTCTAATGCCTTACACAAATTAAAAATTGCTAAACAGTCTCTTCAATAACATAATTGACAAACTCAAGAGCATTTCCTCCTAAAACATCCTCTACCTTTATGATAAGCATTGAGCAAAAGAAACAACAAAAAAAAAATCCTCAATATCTTACTGGGAACAATAACATAAAATCCATCAAATCCTCTTTTATATGAATTCAGAATACTGATTTATTCAACAGCTTAATTTGATCTTAAGCAAATAGATTCTATATAGTAATATTTTTTCTTAATTCATTGTAATTAGTGGAACTAGGCTTATTCCTTATTTTGTAGGGGGACTAAGGAAACTTGTCATGTGCTCTGTTCTCTGCTTCAATGACCACTTCTGTACATGCACAGTTACTCTGAAACTAAAGAATATCAGGAAACTCTGTTTCTTTTGAAGATGGACTAGTTACTTTGGACCTGACCTCCTGCTAAAAACAACTAAAAATAGCTAGAACAATGCAACTGAGTGTTTTCAAATTATATAACACATTTGAGAAAGACCCAAACAGAATGTGTGTAACTAAAAAGTATAATAGCTAAAAAAAAAGACATTTAATCACTTGAAAAGCAAATTAATCCCAACTAAGAAACTGTGAACTAGAGATAGATAAGAAACCATTTAGAATGAAGCACAGAGAGACAAAAAGATTAAATTATGGGAGAAATTATGGTTCTTAAGGATACAGTAAGAAAATCTAGCATACATTTAATTTGAGTCTCAAAAAGAAGAGAAAGAGAATGAGGTGTAATCAATATTTGAAAATACTGAGAATTTTCAGAATTAAAAAAGATATCAATCCAAACATTTAAAAATGCAGTAACACTTAAGCAAGATAAAAAAACAGATACATCATGGTGAAACTCAGAAAACCACAGATAAAGAAGACATCTGAGAGATAAAAGATAATCTTTACTTTTCAAGGGTTAATGGCTGACTTCCTAATTGCAAGACAAAAAACAAAATAGTTTCTTCAATGTATTGAAATAAAAGATGTTTCAACTGAGGTTTCTATAGCTAAGAAAAAGTATTTTTAAAAGAAAGGTGAAATAGCTATTTTAAATAAAAAGGCTTGACAATGAATATACCTATACTCAATGAAATTCTGAATGATATACTTCAGTTATAAGAAAAATAATCTAAATGAAGGCTCACAGAGATGAGAAAGGGGCATAAAAAAATAATGAAAATGTGGATAAGTCTAATCAAACACTCTATAAGACAACAGTAAAAGTGATTTATGTAGTTTATAAAAATTTATAGATTTAAATATTCCTACTTTATCCCATATACAGTAATAAATTCCAGACTAATTATATATGTAAATTTAAAAAGAAGATTCTAAAAAATAATAGGAAAGGATATAAACAAGACCTCAGAGTAAGAAAAATCTTCTAAAATATTGCACAAAAGGCACTAAACATTAATTAGAGTGACTAAGTTGATTACATTAAAATTAAGAAGTTATATTTGCCACAAGGCATCCTTACGAAAGTGAAAAGTCAAGTCCATGAGAGGAATTTAAATGAGTTATAAATTCATATAACTAACAAAGGCAATATCTGGAATATATAATGGACTACTACAAATTCATAGGAAAAACTCAGACAACCTAAATTTGTAGGGGGGAGGTCTTGAATAGGCATTTTACATGATCTGCAAAAAGCTAGTATGCGTACTAAAAAATACAAAACTTCACTAATAATGGAAAAATTACAATTAAAACACAATGATATAATACACCTACCAATGCACCTATATTGGCCAGGATGCGGAATAACAGGAAGTTTCATACACAAATAAGTAGGAGACATTATCTAACAAAGAAGATCGCTATGAACAGCATTCCTACTCTTACTCCTAGGTGAATACCCCCAAAAACAATGTGCCTATGTGACACAAGATGCTTCTATAAATGCTTATAGCAACATTATTTTAAACGTACATAAGCTAAAATATGCATGAACAATACAATTGACATACACTGCAGTACTTAACATTATGAAAAAGGAATGAACTACGGCTCCTCACAGAAACATAGATGAATCTCACAAATATAATATTGAAAAAAATAAGCCAGGCACCCAGGCACACACACACACAGAGGAAAAATTAGCCTTTGGTGTTACGAGTTAGTTGGATTTGTGGTTATTGTTGTGGTTGGGGGTGGACACAGAGATAAGGACTGATGAGGACCCAATGAGGGTTTCTGGGACATGTCTATTTCTCTGTTTTGTTTTGTTTTTACACACAGTGATGGTTATATGAGTATGTACATTGTGTGACAATTCATTGACCTGTACATTCATGATGTATGTGTTTTTCTAAGTGTGCACTTTTTTCAATATTCAATGAACATTATATACATGGGTGGGAAAAATAGATTTACAGTTGTTCATATGGAAAATGACACAGAGGTTACGATTATGACAATAGCTTTGTTAACTCAAAATAATGTCACAATGCAACTGTAAACTTACTTTTGCCCTCCCCCATACACACACACACATATATATGCATGTGCAGTTATACAGAATTAAAATGTTTAAATG
Source organism: Furipterus horrens (assembly GCF_987537825.1). Classification (NCBI taxonomy): domain Eukaryota; kingdom Metazoa; phylum Chordata; class Mammalia; order Chiroptera; family Furipteridae; genus Furipterus; species Furipterus horrens. The sequence continues at coordinate 19,842,834 of NW_028327171.1, forward strand.
AATGGCAGCAAATGCGCAAAGTGTTCAAAACATTTTTTTCATATTAGTGATTTCTAACAAATAGTTAAGGCATAAATATTTCAAATATTATATAAATTTTGCTAGAAATTAGACAAAAAGAATATATTTTACATCTCATTTGATGTGCCTAGCATAACTTGATGTAAAATCAGGAAACAAAAATGTGAAAATAATATATACATCACTCTCATTGATGAATATAGATGCAAAAATTCAAAACAAAACTTCCATAAACCAAAACCAGCAATGTAACATATGACCAAATTAGGTCTATTCCAGATGGACAATGCTGGATTATATCGGAAAACATCATTAAAATCTGCCATGTTAACATTTGAAAGTGAGTAATTACATTATTAGCTTATATATTATAGAGAAGAATCTATTAAAATTCATTATCTATTCATAATAAAAGGTAAAAACAAATGAGAAAGAAAAGGGTATATCCTTCAATCTAACAAAGAATTTCTACAAAGTAAAAATTTACACAAAGTTAAAGCTTAAAGATACATCTATTATAGTAAACTCAGAACAAAGATAGCCATCATCACTATTCTTATTCAATATATTAGTATTGACAGCTATCAATATTTATAGATGATAGAATTTTTACATAAAAATGGAATTAATTTACAAATTGATGGAATTAATGAGTTTTGCAAAATCGTTCTCTACCATATCAGCATTCCAAAATATTGTGTTTTTAAATATAAGCCCTTAAACATATTTTTATAAAGTATAATTTACTATAGGATGAAAAATATTAGTCAATAAGGAGTAAATCTAAGAAATGCAATAATTCTATGGAAAAATCATAACACTGTAGATGTCAAAGTTGACTTATACAAATGGAGAGATGAATCATAGTCATGGATTAGATGACTCAATATTGTAAATATGTCATTACCTATTGATCTGCAGTACTTGTTTTATTGTAGTGACAGGGAACCAAACTTGCCATATTTCTAAGGTATGCCAGTAGATTCGTTATATTATCAACCAACATCACAATATAATTCTCAACTATATAGTTGCTTCTAAAATGTAAATAGAATTTTAAAAGGCCATGAATAGTTCAGCATTCTTATATAAGAATAAAACATGAGAAGTCTTGCTCAATTGTTGCTAAAACTTTCCATAAAACTAATATAGTAATATTAAGACAGTGTGGCATTAGCTCAGGGAAGAGAATAAAGATCCCAGGAACAAACTGATACATACATAGATCCTTTATTTAGCTGCTCTGTATAATATTAGGAAATAATTATCTTAAAGAACATTACTAGCAGAATTTTTAATCCTAAATTAATATTATGGGGTTGGGTTTTTTTTTTTGTTTCATAATGGAAATGGTCTTTATAGAGTCTCCTCAGTAATTGCCTGTATTTCAATTATGCTCAATTTTCTAAAACAGCTCTTTCACTGCGCTGTTACAATTCAATGACTAGTCCAAGTTATAATACACTGTCAGCAAAAAATTGTGTTATTTTCAAAGGGTAGAAAGTTTGGGAAATCATGATGACATAATGTGGTATAGATTATTGCTATGAGTATTTATTGCTATAAAGGCACTTTATAGATGCAGCTTAAAATCTATTCAATGAATGCAAAACTATTTCAAAGATAATTTTATCAAGAGAGCTATATTTAAAAACTACATGCTGAACTCTTTTTAAAAATACCGAATGTCCATTATATGGTAATCTGAAATATTTACTCTTAAAATTTTTAATGCTTTGTTTATAAAGGTTTGCAATGTATAAGTCAGATATTATTTGAATTGTAACAAAAACTTGCTAAGTGGTAGTCTGTATGAGAAGTGGTCCCTATTTTTAGGAAGGGAATACTTTTAGGGTTCACTTCACATTACAGAATTAGCACAGAAATCTGTTCCCAATTAAAAAAAAAAAACTGCAGGAAAACCTAGCTGTATTTAGGATTTGGCAAACATATTAAATTGTACTCCAAATGCTTTGGTTTCAGCAAAGCCTGCAAAGTATTTTCTCATGTCTTTTCCTCCTGAACTTTAAAACACATGTACAGAGCATGAATCTTCAGCTTCTCTCTCATTCCAGTTTTAATGATTAGGGAGTTTTAATGTTCAATGTCTTTAATATTTTTATCTGTCTAATACACAAAGGGTGATAATGAATTTTTGTGAGGTCACCTGTATAAACAAAAATATGCGTATACTGCTTGTCAGACTGTTTAAAAAATGACTCACATTCGCATAGAACCAAGAAGCTAAGTCTCGTGAAAGGCTGATAGCACTCAGGCTTGCAGTGGTTTGGATTTATTTGAGAATATAAAAGCCAAGCAAACAAGGTGGTTGCTTCAGGATAGCTTAAAAGATCCTGCAACTACTTCTCATGTACTGTACACCAACATTTGAATACTAGGATTCTAAAGCAACTCAGTTATGGAGAGAATATTTTCTAGGAATATTAAATTAAATGTAGGGCATATAAAAATCGGGAGTTTTTTTGAAATAGGAATGAATAGAATGGATATAGTATGGAAAACTACTGAAATTAATCTAGATGATTTTTAAAAATCATAACATAAGAGCCATCTTCAGAGGTTATGTGGTCTGTTTTCCTCTTAAAAGTAAAATAGATCTGCATGTTTCTCTTTCATTAGCTCACTTAATAACAGTTTTTCCTCATTCATTCCTTAGAAGTAGAAATTTCTAGAAAGACAACATGAAAACAAAAGTACAAAGACATCAGACTGTCAAAGTGACACATATAGACATCAGACTTTCAAAGTCACACATTCTACATTTAAAACCATCCTTGAACTGATGTCTTTTTTTTCCTTGAGAAAGAGAGGGAAGTAAAATAATAAAATCTATTATGACTTAATATGTCAGATACTTTTAAAAACCTTTTAATGTAGTCAATCTTACAACTATGAGGTTAGATACTACTGTTAGCAACATTTCACACATGAAGGATAAGATACAAGGAAATTAAGTAGAAATTAAGTAGACAGTTATTAAGCTATTGTATTGCATACCTAGGATTCAGTCCAAGCTGAATACCTTGATAAAGAGTGCCTTTTACTACTGCACTATATAATATCAGGGGTATGACAAAATTAGACACAGTTTAAATGCTAACATTGTCACCTATTAAATTCTGGGACCTCCAGGATATGATCTCTTGTAACTTTCATTTTTATTTAAAGATATACCAACACTAGCATAGAATTATTCAGATTTTAAAAGGCGGTAAGGTCCTGGCACATTTTTTTAAGTTAATCTTCATTGTATTTTTTTCCATTACTATTTAGTCCCCAGCAATCACCACACTGTTGTCCATGTTCATTAGTCCTTCTTCCTTTTTGCTCAATCCCTCCACCTCCTAATCTATGAGTCTGTCCCCATTTCCTTGTTGGTTCAGTTTGTTTATTAAATTCCACATATGAATAAAACTTTATGGTATTTGTCTTTCTCTGACTGGCTTATTTCACTTAGTATAATGTTCTTCAGACCCATCCATACTTGTCTTCTTTTTTTATGGCCAAGTAGTATTTCACTGTGTAAATGTCCGATAGTTGCTTTATCCACTCATCTACTGATGGACACTTGGGTTGCTTCCATATCGTGGTGATTGTAAATAATGCTGCAATGAACATAGGGACGCTTACATTCTTTAGAATTAGTATTTTGGGTTCCTTCAGATATATTCCCAAAAGTGGGATTGCTGGGTCAAAAGACAGATACACAATACATGTCATTTCCCACTGGTACAAATCTTTAACCTGATTATTTTTCTCAACTTACTTATGAAGCTATGTAGGGTTCTAGTTAAACCTCGAGACACAAACAGATTTTTGGGTTTTTTTTTTTTTTTTACCTCCTCTCCCTTTAAAAATTGTATTATGATATTTATAAAAGGGTTTTAAAAGGGGAGGGGAGAAGATATCCCAGGAAAATAAAACACTGAAGAGGAGAAAGTAGCAGACAGGACATTTCAAACAAACAAACAAAAAGAAGGAATCTGGGAAAAAAAGTGAGCAAGGGGCGAAAGGCAACATATAGGAGAAACCTGAAATCTAAACATCTGAAAGCATAAGAAAGAAGTAAATCACTATGCACCATATACATACAGAGAAAATGTCAAAATGTGAGACACCACAGACCCTGAATATGGACTGTAGGTGAGATAAAAATTCTGAAACTGGTTGAAAGTCTGTGGGAGAAGCACTTAGATTCCTAGATGTCTCTTCTGTCTCCACACAAGCAAGTGATCATCTCTTACTAATTTCTCCCCAAGAATGGAGGGTTGCTCATCAGCATGACTGAGGTAGACTCAGACACACCAAGAACAGTAGAAGTCCTGGATGCCATCTGAAAAGAGAGATTAAGTAAAATTTTACTTGCTAAATGGTGAGACGTCCCCTCCCTACCCTGGCAGGACCGAACTCACCCTTCACTGGGCTTTGAGAAAAGTGGCAGCCTTCCTTACACTACCAGGAAAAAAAAAATCTAGGAATTCTTTTCCTGAAACATTGACATTCAAGAAATGATACGTAACTGCTAACAGTTAACTCGCAGTAGAACTGATGTGTCCCTGACCAATTATTCTAAAGTAAAGCTCTTAATTTAGCAAATAATGTCTGTTTAAAACCTGGGGGCTTTTTTAATGCCATGGTAACCACATGGTATAAGTTAGAAGGTGAACTGTGATTATTGAGTCTATAGCTTTAGACACTAATGGATCTTTCATAGATCTAGAGAAAATGGGGGGAAATTCTACATCTGTGCCGTTCAATCGAATCACAGTCATGTGTGATTATTAAGCACTTTAAATGGGGCTACTGCAGCTGAGATACTGAATATCAAATTTTGTTTAGTTTTCATTAATGTACAGCTTAGCAACCTTACATACGTCATTGGGTAGTGCAGTTCTGGAGTAAGTCATTAGAAAAAGTCAAAATAGTGGTGCTTGCTGGCTTATTCTTGTCACTTTAAAAGAGGCCTAAAATAAATGAATTTAGCAAGAGTGAATCCATTTAAAAAAAGAGACTGAAGAGAATATAGCTTTGCTTAAAAAGCGTGTCTTTCAGTCTGTTACCTTCAACTTACATGGACTGAAGATAGCTTAATTTGGACCTCACTTTGCTTAGAAAAACTATATACTGTATCTCAAATAGCAGGGGACAAGAGGTCTTTAAGCCTCTTTCAGTACATTCCAATCTGTTCTGGGCAGGAAAGGAAAATTAAAGAGGTTGTTCTCCCTCTGTTCTTATAGATGGTTTCAGAGTAACTTTCATTAACCTGATTTTTTGACTATAATATACAATCTCTTATACTGTTTAGTTTTTACATTCTTTTTTCTCTCCTTGCTTTTCTTTGGGTGTTTTCTATTGACCTATGTTCTAATAAACCATTCTCTCATTTTTCCCCATTTACTGTTAAAAATCATTCATTGATAATTTTAATTTCAGGTATTGATATTTTAAATGTATTTTTCAACTCTAGAATGACCATTATAATATTTTGACACATAGAAGTTCTATATTAAAATTCTATATCCTTGCATTTTATCTCTACCTTTTCCTCAGGTATCATTAACATTTTAATTATAAATAAATAAAAGTCACTACCAATATCTAGATTACATCTGCGTTTACTTGGATTATATATTTTTTCTCTTGATCAGCAGTCATATTTTCCTGCTTCTTTTCATGTATAGTAATTTTTATTATATGTTGGAAATTGTGATAAAAGAACAACAGAGATTCTAAATAATATTATTATCTTCTACTAAAATTGGTTTTCTTTTTCTTTTATTGACCTTAATTAATTAGAGATTGAAGTCTTTCAGTGTTAGGTTGACGTTTCAGTAGACTCAATTTGCCTCTTGGTTGACCCTGCTTTTAAGGTATGGCCACCTGGGCTTTTGGCAGAAAATCTGGCAAATTTTCTTCCCTCATCCCAAAAGATGGGAGACCAAGTTCTGCTGTCACAGGTTTCAAGGTAAATTTTTACGCACTGACCTTCAAATCCTGGCACTTCTATTAAGGGAGTGGAAGTTGATTCTTTAAGTAAACTCCTCTCTCTCTTTAGATTGTTTTTCTTTGCTATGAGTCTGCAGGAAATTTCACTCTGCCTTTTAACCTAGCTTTTCCACTTCCTCTGTAGTCCCAGAACTCCCCCCGTGTTAGAATTCTTTCAAGTTTATAATTTTTTGTTCTAGTTATCCATGACAGCTAAATGCTTTGCTGATTTCTTTTTCCTTGGTAGCCCTCTACTTAGAATAGGTTCCTCTGCCCTCATTCAGTAGTGGTCAGTGTCTTTTGGGAGTTCAAAGCAGATGGTGCTCTTTGGATCATTTCAGAATAGTTCTATCCTCTCTGATATCTAGTCTTTATTGTTCTATTATACCTTTACAAGTATTATTTTGTAATTTATTTTGATTTATCTGGTACCTGTAATGTCAGCTGTGGGTTGGGACCCACTCAAGACTAGTAAAGAGATAGGAGATTTCAGGTTTGAGATTTATTTTTAGATGAAACCTCTGTTTGTGCTTACCTGCATATGAAACTGACTGAGACTACTGCACTTTTATGTAAATTGTATTTTCAAAGAAACCACATGGGAGATTTACAAAAACCCTGTGATTTTCACCTGTCAAAGCTACGTCAGGGTCTCCAAATCTGTACTAGCAGGAAATGAACTGTGAAGTCTGTATTTTTCCAAAGAAGGGCATTCATTCCACCACTCAGCTAAGATGTGACCATAAGGAATAATGGATAAAAACAAACAAAAATCTTCCCAGGTGGAAAATCCAAGAGCCATGGAGAGCAATAGAAAACATGTTAACCCTTAGAAAGCAAAATAGTAATGATCAATTTAGGAAGGTCTAGCAATTCTTGCTTACCAGGATTTGATAACTCTAATGAATTATTGACCTTAATTTGTATAATATTCTTGTCTTTCCTGAAAAAGGAAGTTTTATTGTGGTATCCTGTCTCACTCTACAACAGTTTGCATGTAGCATTAAAAAAAAAAGGAGGGGGTGATTAATGACTTCCTTTGATGCCAAATCATAATTAGCCTTAACTGACACAATGGCAAGAATTATACATCCTTTGACCTAGACCCATTAGGTCAAAAGACTGGATCATCCAATGTGGGGAGGGGAAAAGTATGTTTTAAATGCACCAAAAAATAAATAATACAACTCATGGCAACATGGGTGGTCAGGCTATGAGAAAATGGTATTTGTCAACCAATATCCATTCTTTCATCCTACTCTTTTAGCAACGGAATTCCCAAGGATTCAGCTCAATTCGTGGCAGCTAGGAAAAGCCATGTAAATAAGAGAGCTTCTGGATGTGAGCAGAAATGGTGAGAAATATAAGCAGAAAATGACATGGCCTTGAAGGGAAGTTTTTTGTCTTTGACTTCCTCCTTTCTGTGTGGCCGAATGCAGAAGTAGTTGTGAGCCAGTTTCAACTATGCAGACAAGGGAAACACTCAGGGAACAGTAAAGTAAAAATGTAAAAGAAGAATTATATTATTCATGGCCATATTCAAGACTGGTAATCTTGAGAGAATTCCTTATTGCAGAATAACTAAGTTTTGGGTGCCTTCAAAGGTAATATGATGTTAGTAGGAAGAATGAAAGACTTGGAAGTTAGAAGAACCAGGTAAGTTCTAATTCTCCCTATCTCATCCCTATTGGCAGTGCCAAAAGCCAAGCCATAGGTTTTCTTTGAACCTGTCTCCTTATCTATATATCAAAAATAATAATCTTCTTCCTTTTTTGCCAAATGAAGTTAGTCAAGTTCAAATGAAATATTATATATGAAAGTAATGTGTACAGTGTTGTAAATCAAACCTATAAGCCTAGGAAAGTAATGAATAGAAACTCAACAGATAATTAGTCAAATTTTGAAGACAAGTTGCTTCTATAGTAGAAATGAGAGATTATGTATGGCAGAAGAACAAGAGTAAGCAGTCAATGAAGCTGATAATGTCTATATTCAGAAAAAAAACCTAAACATTTAAAAACATATTTGTCCTAAATAACATGTAGCTATTTAAAATGAAGTAGCTTTGTTTCTCAAAATAACATGGATCAGACATAGCATTTGATTTCACTGACTAACAAGTAAATATTTCTTGGGCAATACTGTCATTTTCCCAAAAATCCATGATCTAAAATTTAGAAGAAGGTTCTTTCCCAGCAGTTTCTTTTTCCTCTGGATAGATCATGGACACCTTGAATTGCTTCTGATCCCACAAATAATCAGGGTCTCAATGCCTACTCAAGTCTTTTTTAATGTAATTTATCAGGTGGTACCAGTTATTAATATTATATCGGTTTCAGGTGTACAATTCTACCATACATCCTCTGTATTTTGTATTGTGATCACAACCCCGAGTCCAGTCTTCCTCCATCATCATTTCCCTCCCTTCACCCTCTTGTACTTCCCTCACCCTCCTTTCCCTCTAGTAATCACCATACTATTGTCTGCAATTAACTTTTTTCTTAATCCCTTCATATTTTTCACCCAGCCCCCTCTGAGAGCTGTCAGTCTGTTCTCTGAATCTATGGATCTGTTTCTATTTTGTTTGTCAATTTACTTTGTTCATTAGTTTTCACATATAAGTGCATTCATACGGTACTTGTCTTTCTCTGACTGGCTTATTTCACTTAGCACAATACTCTCCAGGTCCACCCATGTTGTTGCAAAAGCTAAGATTTAGATTTCCTTCTTTTTTATAACCAAAAAGTATTTCATTGTGTAAATGTCCAGCTTTTCTATCCACTCATCTACTGATGAGCACCTGGGTTGCTTCCATATCTTGACTTTTGTAAGTAATGCTGCAATGAACACAGGGATATATATATTCTTTCAAATTAGTGTTTCAAGTTTCCTCAGAGATAGTCCCAGAAGTAGAATATCTGGGTCAAAAGGAAGTTCCATTTTTAATATTTTTGAGGTAAATCCATACTGCTTTCCACAGTAGCTGCACCACTCTGCATTTCCACCAGCAGTACAGAGGAGGTTTCCTTTTCTCCACATCACTCGGGCACTTGTTTGTTGATTTATTGACAGTTGTTCTGACAAGTGTGAGGTGTTATTTCATTGTGGTTTTAATTTGCATTTCTCTGATAATTAGTGATGTTGAGAATTTTTTCATATGTATTTTATTTGTTTATTTATTTTTCTCAACTGAGGACAATTTTTCTTTGCTCTTTAGAGACCAAGGTAGGGAGAGAGAGATATCAATGTGAGAGAGAAGCATTGATTGGTAGTGACCCGTATACACCCAGACAGGGGATCATATGTGCTTGGCCCGAGATTCCTATGTGCCAGGAGGGAAGACTGAACCAGCAACCAAGGTATGTGCCCTGACCAAGAATTAAACCTGCAACCTTTGGGTTATGGGATGATGCTCCAACCAACTGAGCTATACCAGCCAGGGCTCGTGTGTATTTTGGACACCCATAGATCCTCTTTGGAAAAATGTCTATTGAGGTCCTTTGCCCATATTTTAATTGTTTATTTGTTTGTTTGTTTGTTTGGTGTTGAGTTCTTTAAGTTCTTTATAAATTTTGGATATTAACCCCTTATTAGTTGTATCATTGGTGGATATATTCTCCCATTCTGTGTTGTCTTTTCATTTTGTTGATGATTTCTTTTGTTGTGCAAACACTTTTTAGTTTTATAAAGTCCCATTTGTTTATTTTTTCTTTGGTTTTCCTTGTCTGAGGAGACATATCAGAAAAAAGTATTGCTTTTAAGTCTTTAATCCATTTTTAGTTTATTCTTGTGTATGGTGTAAGAAAGTAGTTTAGTGTCATTATTTGTATGTATCTGTCCAATTTTCCCAACTATTATTAAACAGACTATCTTGACCTTATTGTATGTTGTTGCCTCTTTAGTCAAATATTAATTGACCATAAAGTCATGGGTTCAATTCTGGGTTTTCTATTCAGTTCCAGTGATCAAATGTCTGTTTTTATGCCAGTACCATATTATTTTGATTACTATGGCCTTGTATCATAGTTTAATATCAAGTAATATGATTCCTCCATCTCTGTTTTTTCTATATCAAGATTGCTGTGGTTATTCAGGGTTATTTGTCATTCCATATAAACTTTTGGAATATTTGGTAAGTTTTGTGAAATAAATTGCTTTGGGTATTATGGATATTTTAATGATGTTAATTTGTTATTTATTAATGTAGTATGTGCTTGAAATTATTTGTATTTGCAATTTCTTCCATAAGTATCTTATAATTTTTTGAATACAGGTCATTTACATCCTTGGTTAAATTTATTCTAGGTACTTTTTGATGCAATTATAAATGGGATCATTTTATTAGTTTCCTTTCTGGATAGTTCATTATTGCTGCATAAAAAGGCAAGTTAGTCTGGATATATACCGCTACTTTACTGAATTCATATATCAGTTCTAGTAGTTTTTTTTGTGGACTCTTTAGGGTTCTCTATAGACAGTATTATGTCATCTGCAAATAATAACAGTTTCACTTGTTCCTTTCCAAGTTGGATGCCTTTTATTTCTTCTTCTTGTCTTGTTGCTGTGGCTAGAACTTCCAGTACTGTGTTGAAGAAGAGTTGTGAAAGCAGACATCCCTGTCCTGTTGCCAATCTTAAGGGACCTGCTTTTAGTTTTTGCCCATTGAGTATGATGTTGCCTGTGGGTTTGAATATATGGCCTTTATTATATTGAGGTATGCCCCCTCTACTTCATTTTGCTGAGAATTTTTATCATAAATGGGTGCTAGATTTTATGAAATTCTTTTCTGCATCTATTGATATTATTATGATTTTTTTAATCCTAAATTTTTATATGTTGTATCGCATTTATTGATTTGTGAGTATTGTGAGAAATTTGCATTTCCAGAATAAATCCCACTTGGTCATAGTGCATGATCTTTTAATTGTATTGCTGAATTCAGTTTTCTAATATTTTATTGAGGATTTTAGCATGTATGTTCATCAGGGATATTGGCCTTAATTTTTTTTTTTTTTTTTACTTTGTAGTGTCTTTATCTGGTTTTGGAATCAGAATAATGCTGGCCAAATAAATAGAACCTGGGAGTCTTTCCTTCTCCTAAATTTTTTTGAATAGTTTGAGTAAGATAAGGTGTTAGTTCATCTTTGAATGTTTGGTAAAATTTGCTTTTAAAGCCATCCTGTCCAGGACTTCTGTTTGTTGGGAGTTTCTAATTACTGCTTCAATTTGGCTAACTATAATCTGTCTATTCAGATTCTCTGATTTTTCCTGATTCAGTTTTGGATGATTGTATGTTTCTAAGAATTTTTCCATTTTGTTCAGATTGTTCAATTTGTTGGTATATAGTTGTTTGTCATATTTTCTTATAATCTTTTGTATATATTTGATGTCAGTTGTCACTTTTCTTCTTTCACTTTTGATTTTATTTATTTGGTCTTTTACTTTTTTTGATGAGTCTGGTTAAAGGTTTTTCAATCTTATTTACACTTGCAAAGAACCAGCTCTTGCTTTCATTGATATTTAGTACTGTTACTTTAGACTCCATTATGTTTTTTTCCTGCTCTGATCTTTATTATTTCCTTTCTTCTACTCACTTTGAGCTTTGTTTATTGTACCTTTTCTAGTTTATTTAAGTGTAAAATTAGATTTGAGATTTTTCTTGTTTCTTAAAGCAGGCCTTTAGTGCTATGAATTTCCCTATTATGACTGCTTTGGTTGTGTACCAGGAAAGTTTGGATTGTTGTGTTCTCATTTTCATTTGTTTCAGGCTATCTCTTTATTTCTCCTTGATTCATTGTTAACTTATTTATTCTCAGTAACATGTTATTTAGCCTCCATATCTTTGTGTTTTTTTTCAGGATTTCTTTCCCTACTGATTGATTTTTAGTTTCATGCCGTTCTGGTCAGAGAAGATTCTTGATAAAATTTCAATCTCTTTAAATTTACTGAGACAGGTTTTGTGTCCTAACTTAAGATCTATCCTATAAAATGTTCCATGTGCACTTGAAAAGAATGTATATTCTGATGCTTTGGGATGAAATGCTCTGAAGATATCAATTAAATACATAGGATCTATTGTGCCATTTAAGGCCACTGTTTCCTTGTTGGATTTTTTTTATCTGGAAGATCTATCCATGACTAAACTCTTAGATTTCCCAGGACAGAAGTAATTGGCAGTGTTTTCCCACTTCTTCCCCTTTTTTCATTCCACAGAGTACAAAAGCTGGTAATTCCATTGTAATAGCCTTCTTTGCAGTCTTACTAGTTCCTTTTAAATGGACAAGCAGGCATCTTTTTAACTGTGTTTGATTTTGTTTTAACATTCTCTCCTACTTGGGCAATGACTGTGTCCGAATGCTAATGATGGGAGGGAAAGTCCAAAATTGCTGGTAAATTTTTCTTCTTAAGGGTAATATATAGTGATAGAAAGAAATACCCTAGTTTCATTTAGAAGGTAAGTTAAGAATGGACTAGAATTATTTATACCCCTGTGCTTCTTTGTTTCTTTCATCAACATTTCTTACTTTCAATTTTGACAGCTGAGCTCTAATCGTCGGCAGCCGTCGGTCTCGAGAGACGATGGTGTAGCTTCTTAAGAGTCTATCTGCACCGCCGAGAATGGCTGTGCAGTCCGACTCGGGAGTGACACGGTATCTGTCTCCTCCCGTGTTGAATCGACATCTTGCGATGACGCTGGAGTGTCCTCTCCAGTGAAGCTGAAGCTACAGAGCCTGGGCAGGGTGATATGGAGGGTCTGCTGTTGCCCATGCAGCAGACCCCCCCTCTCTTCGCAGCTGAAGGGTCCAAGGGAAAGACGGAGTCGATACAGCTTGGGTTCAGGTGCGCCGCAGGAGTTGCCGGTGTTGACTACAACGTCAAACCGCCTTAGGGACTCCGGCTCCGGATTTTCTGTCGGGGTTTACTCCCTTAGCCTTTCCCCTGAAGAGGTATGCCGCAAGGCAGCGGAGGTTTTTTGGAGTCAGAGTTTTCCTTCTCTGATGTACCCTGACTGGAAGATCGAACCAGCGACACTTAGCTCACAGGCCGACGCTCAATCCACTGAGCTAAACCAGCCAGGGTGTACTTATTGATATATAATGTTATAATATTTAATATATTATACACTGGGGTGAACAGAAGTAGGTTACAGTTGTATGTGAAACAGTTTATTCTTGTATTATTATTTATAAATTATTGCATTATTTGTATTATAACTGTAAACCTATTTTGTCCACCCCTGTGTATTATGCTATTATATTATATTATATTATATTATATTATATTATATTATATTATATTATATTATATATATTTATATTTCTTTCAAGGCAATTTCAAAAACTAGTTGAGGAAAACTGGAGGGTGAATGTTCAGGTCAACAGTTGCTTTTTTTTTTTTTAATATGCTTTATTGATTATGCCGTTACAGTTGTCCCAATTTCTTTTCCCTTCATTCCCCTACACCCAGTGACACCCCCTCCCTCCAGTTGTCGCCCTCCCTTTGGTCCCTGCCTATTGGTTGTGCATATAGTTCTTCTAAACATCTTCCTGTCTACTCCATTCCCTCCTACTATGCTTAATTCCTGTACCATCTCCCTCCCTTTCCCCACTTCCCTCTCCCTGCTGACCTCCCCCCAGAATGTTCCCCATACCTATAATTCTTTTCCCACTCTCGTTGCCTACTTAGTCTGCCTTTGTTTCAATTCCCTAGCTTCTGTTGTTGGTTGTTGTGATACAGTTTTCATTTTAATGTTCATAGTTTTCATCCTCTTTGTCCTAAACAAGTCCCTTTAACATTTCTAATAGGTACTCGATAATTTATGTTAAAGTTAACTGAGAAAGAAGAATATATTAAGGAAACAACCATTCTGTAGCTAAAAATGTTGTTCTGTTTAATTAGAAAAGATAACTGTGTTTTGAGACTTAGTTAATTCAAATAAATTTCCCCTGACTATAAAATAAACTAAACATGACAAGGCAAATGAAAAACACATATAAACATGGAGAGAAGAATACAGACCTAGAATTAGCAATTGTCAATTATTATAAAAAGCATTTTATATTGTAGCTTCATAATCCTCTTAATATAAGAAAGTTACAATGATAATTAAAGATAAGAGAACAAAAGCAGTTAAGATACTCTTTAGTTTCTTATTAAAATGGAACATGTAGATTGCATTTAAAACAAAAAGTGTGCAGTGAATGAATAGATAATATTTTTCTCCTAAAAATCACCCCAAGATATTGTTAACAAAAATACATTTTTATTACTTCAAAATGCAAATCCAAGTAATAGAATGGAACACTTTGATGGCAAAACTAAAATGGGTGGGAATTACTTTTCAAAATCCATTTTCTACATTATGTAATTATCTTTTTTTTTTTTTTTAGAACCTAAAAACAGTAAAGCCTAATCTATAGTGCCAAGAAAGTCTTGGCATATTTATTTTGAACAATTTTGATTTTTAAAACAGATATAATATTCAATAACCAATTTGCTTTTAGGTAATTTTAGTCTTAGTACAATAAATATGAGCATGTCTTAAAACCCAGTAGGTATTCATTATTTTCTAAACATAATTAGAGTTTTGGCAGTTAAGTCTAATTTCTTCTTAATAAAGAACCATGGAAAACTATATTAATAAAGAAATAATAAACCATTTTGAACTATTTTAACTCTTCAAAACTAAGTTTCCCTGGTCAATGCTTTTTAAAAAATTGGACCCTGAATTTTCACTTTCTGCAGTATCACAAGCAGCTCAATTATATTTCCTATACAATACCATGCTTTTACTGATTAACCTGAAAATGTTTTAGTGATTTAAACTAAGATGTTCTCCTTTCCCTCACATCATAACATTTTGCTTTTTCTTCAGAAAAGGTACATGTGAATAGTAGAGGAGAACAAAATAAGGAGAATTTTATGAATGCAAACTCCTATCTCTCATAAGCTATATTTAATTTTTTAGCAATTTATCTTATTTCTGCCTTCACAATATACCCCAATTTCAACTCTGTCTCACAAAGTCTAAGCTGAATTACTAGAGAATTGAAACATTTCCTTATTTTGACTTAATTACTTCTTAAAATTTCTAACTCCAGCCACATTTTGAGGTAGTGAGGTTAGACCATCAACATATGAATTTGGGGCGGGACCTAATTCAGTTCATGACACACATAAAAACATAAGATTCTTATTATTTGTGGTAGTTACATACTAAAATCCATAGTAAACATTTCATTTGTGAAAGAAAACCACTGCTCCTAGGGGAAATTCAAGTATGTTCGTAGCAGCCTCTGGTCATGTTTTTGTCAGCCAGTCCATAAATATCATTATTTTATGTATGTTTCTGTATAAAAACACCTTACTTAACACATATTTCTTATAAATAATTAATTTAACAGTTACTGAATATTTTAAAGCTAGGGCTTTGGAGGACACCTGTGTTATATAGGCTTCTTTGCCAACACTATAAAACAAGCAGTCTTGTCAACATCGAGAACCTACTCTTCCAATAACACTTTTCCTATATAGAACTTAGTAGGTATTTTTAAACTCCCAAACCTCCTGGCCTGAAGAACTTGTCTTGCCTTCAAATTTAACGTCTTTCAATACACATCACTTTTTGAAATGTGTGAGCCAGCAAGCATTAGTTGAGAAAGAGTTCAAATTTTCCCAACCCTGGGTACCATGACTGTAAATTTCTCACAACATTGTGGTCTTTGTCCTTTTTCCTATTGGTCATCATCTCATGAATCCACATATGTAGCATAACCCAATGTACTGTCCACATTTTTCAATTGTTTCCATAGCTTTATCATGCATTATAGGTATTATTTTAGCACTTTCTGGAGTAGCCTCTGATATATAGTGGCAAAGGTCTTCTTCCTTTTTCTGGATGTACCATACTATTGAATCATTAACATTGAACTTATGACCAACAAAATATATAATTCTTGACTGAACAAGGCTATTCTAACACATATTTTCTTTATAAGGCAATCATAGCTTTCATGTGCTCAGGAACACTGGATAACATTTGAACACCATGCATAAGATCATTTTATTTATTTATTTATTCATGTATTTATTTATTTATTTTACTACCATCCAGAATTTTTAAAACTTTTATTTCTAATAAAATGTTTGACAACAGCACCTGTCTGTGAAGGAAGCAATGTGTTGTGACATTTTTTACAAGAGGTGAAATGTCCCATGAAGCCAATCATTGAAAGGGTCCTATCACTATAGATGCCAACCTTCCTTCAAGACATCTTTTATTTAAAAACTTCATTTTGTCTTTGCTTTCGTTTTCACTAATTTTTTAAAATTTATTGTTTTTCTATTACAATTGTCCCATTTTCCCCCCATTTCTCACCCTCCACCCTGCCCAGTCCTTCTCCCATAGTCAACCCTCCTTACACCACTGTATGGTGTAAGTTGGTGGTCTAATTTCACTTTTTTGCATGTCCCTGTTCAGTTCTCCCAGCACCATTTCTTGAAGAGGCTCTTTTCATTCCATTTGATGTTCTTCCCCCCTTTTTCAAATATTAGTTGACCATATAGACCTGGGTTTATTTCTGGCTCTCTATTCTGTTTCACTGATCTATGTGTCTGTTCTTATGCCAATATCAGACTGTTTTGATTACAGTGGCCTTGTAGTATAGTTTGGTATCAGGTTTTGTGATTCTTCCTACTGTGTTCTTCCTCAAGATTGCTGTGACTATTCAGGGTCTTTTTTGGTTCCAGATAAATTTTTGAAGTATTTGTTCTAGGTCTGTGAAATATGTCACTGGTATTTTAACAGGAATTGTGTTGAATCTATATATTTCTTTGAGTAGTATGAACATTTTAATGATGTTAATTCTTCCCATCCATGAACATGGTATATTCTTCCATTTATTTGTATCTTCCTTACTTTCTTTCTTCAGTGGTCTGTAGTTTTCTGAGTACAGATCTTTTCCCTCCTTGGTTAAGTTTATTCCTAGGTACTTTATTTTTGGTGTTGCTGCATAGGGTCATTTTAAACAACAAAGTCTCTAACAACAGCAATAAAAAAGACAAAAATGCAGAAAACATATGGCACTGAACAGACAACAAAATAGACAGTTGTTTACCATATGAGAGCTGAAAGTAAAAAGAAGAGGTCCTGTGTATGGTTTCAGATGAGTACATGGTCTTTATATTTTTAACCAATAACTCTCAAAGACATATAAATGAAGACATTATTAGTATCACCCAATGCCTTTTGAATATTTGCTATGTGATAAGCAGTGTTTTAAATGCTTATTGCATTTGTTACAGTTTAGTTGCAGAGAAGAGAATCCATATCTGTTCATTTTAAGTCCCAAATAATTTATTATAGGCTTACAGAATCACTGAGAAGGCTGGGAAGAGTACTCTAGGTGGAACTTTCAGGAAGAACTCCTAAAGCCACAGTTGGAAACTAGGCCCTGGACAAAGCTACTACTGCTTCTATAATGGAAATCTGCCCAGCATATTGGTAATCTTCAAGTATAGCAGCTAGACCCCAGAAGCACATCATCACTGTCATAATGTATTAGGCACCAAGATTAACAAACTGAAAAGATCACAGAGTCATTACTAACAGGAGACCACGTCTACTGTTGCTGGATTCAAGATGGTATCTTATTTGGTAGACTATCCACATCACAACCAAGAACCCATTCTCTCTTCTGAACTTCTAATATTGCACATTTCTTTCTATTCACCTCTTCTATGTTCCTCTTTGCCACAGACTAGATTTTCTCCAGTCTCCAGTCTACCTATAAGAAACCATAGCTTCTGACAGCTCCTGAATTTTATATATCCCAACCCAAGAACTTGGAAACCTTGAGCTGGCTCTAAATCTCAATTTTAAAATCAAAACAAGGATATCATTTGGGTAAGATGCTCACAACTTATTAACACTATTCACTGTATTAACAGATATAAGAATTACAGCATATTTCTTTTCCAAAGTCACTTAAACCAAACACAATGGAGTAAAACATTTAAAGTATGAATGAGAAAGAAACTGTTAACTTATAATTATTTACTTGAGAAAACGTCTTCACAACTAAGGTAAAATAAAGACGTTTTTTCAGAGAAACAACTACCAAAAGAATTAATTGCCAGTAGAAATATACTACAAGAAATGTCAAAGGATGACCTTTTGGCCAAAGAAAATCATACTTGGAAAAATAATTCCTTATCTGTACAAAGGAATGAAAAGTACCAAAATGACAATCAGGTAAATAAATATTGAATATAACATTTTTATTTATAAAAATTATTGTAACATTAACACTTTAAAAAGTTCATTGTATTGTTTATAGCATATGGAGAAATAAAACATTCAAAAAACAGCAGAAAGAATAGAGTTTGGGACTAGAAATATGCTGATAAAAGGTTTTTACTGTGCACATGAAATGGTATAATATTATTTGAAAGTGTATTGTAACGTAAAAATGTATACTATAAACCCCAGAGCAACCAATAAAAAAGTAAAATAAAACAATAAAATCAATAATGAAGTAAAAATAATTCAAATAATTACTTTCCCAAGAGAAAGAAGAGGGAAAAAAAAAATGGAACCAAAAACAGATAGGAAAATAGAAAAATATAGAAACATCATAGATATAAACCCAGCTGTACTAAAATTACATTAAATGTAAATTGTCCGGACACTTCAATTAAAAGTAATGAAACAACAGAGATTATCATTTTGAATTAAAAAAAAAAACTCAACTATGATGCTGTCTAGAATCATAGAATGTACATATACATCGTCGGCAGCCGTCCGTCTCGAGAGACGATGGTGTAGCTTCTTAAGAGTCTATCTGCGCCGCCGAGAATGGCTGTGCAGTCCGACTAGGGAGTGACATGGTATCTGTCTCCTCCCGTGTTGAATCGACATCTTGCGATGACACTGAAGCTACAGAGCCTGGGCAGGGTAATATGGAGGGTCTGCTGTTGCCCATGCAGCAGACCCCCCCTCTCTTCGCAGCTGAAGGGTCCAAGGGAAAGACGGAGTCGATACAGCTTGGGTTCAGGTGCGCCGCAGGAGTTGCCGGTGTTGACTACAACATCAAACCGCCTTAGGGACTCCGGCTCCGGATTTTCTGTCGGGGTTTACTCCCTTAGCCTTTCCCCTGAAGAGGTATGCCGCAAGGCAGTGGAGGTTTTTTGGAGTCAGAGTTTTCCTTCTCTGATGTGCCCTGACTGGAAGATCGAACCAGCGACACTTAGCTCGCAGGCCGACGCTCAATCCACTGAGCTAAACCAGCCAGGGCAGGTACATATACATATACATACACATATATATACAGAGAGAAAGATAGAGAGAGAGAGTGAGAGAGAGAGAGAGACATAGTTTAAAAGCAAAAGGATTAAAATAAATATACCAAGCCAACAATTTTTTAATTGAGTAACTGTATTTACATCAAACAAATTAAGGTTTATAACAAGGGGTGTAACAAATATCAACATTAAGAATAATAAAGGGACATAGGACTTCCAGCCAAGATGGAGGCCTAGACTGACACACTTCATCTCCCTCCACAACTAAGAAGGAAGGAATACAAGTATTGCAAAACCAGAAATAACCAGAAGTTCCAGAAAATAAAGCTACATGGAAGTCCAACGTATAAAGTTATAAAAAAGTGATGCTCATCCAGATGGGTAGGAGGGGTGAAGCCAAGGTGGAGAGGTCAAGCTGTGCTGGTGGCAGCAGCTGCAGTAACAGTGGCGGGACAGCAGTAAGCACAGACACCCGTGTTTAAGGGAAGGCGAGATGCACCTGAGGAACATCCCTGGCTGCAAACCAAACCCATCAGCTTGAAATTCCAATGCCAGGGAATGCAGATCCCCACTGCCTCAGAATGTGAAGACTGGAGGGCATGGGGATGGAGGAGAAGGCTCCCAGTCTCTCAGCAGAGAGTAAACGGCAAGAATACATCTTGGACCCCTGCCCCCACACATAAAACACCACAGTATGGTGAGAAAGATCACCCAGTAGTGATGAGTGCATGGGGCTCCACCCCCTATAACGTAGGAGGTGTTACAGCCCCACCCAGGAAGCAAAGGTAAACACAAAACTGTCAGGATGACAGAGGTCATGATAGAGATCCCAGTGACACAGCTGACCAGACAGCAAATATCTAATCTAATGGCTCAGCAGATAGGAAATCTTTCTGAGGCACAGTTCAGAGCTTTTGTTATATAAATGTTTACAGACCTAACAGCAGATCTTAAACAAGATGGGGAAGGAATGAAGGTTAGTCCTGCTGAAATGAATGAAAACACATATGAAACTAGTGGTGAGGGAAAGAAAACCAGGTATTAAATCAACAAATCAGAACATAGGGAAGAAACAGTCAACCAGTGCAGAAAGAGGAAATGAAAAGTGAGGAAAATGAGGAGAGGTTCAGAAACCTATGGGACAGCTATAAGCGGGCCAACATTCAAATCATAATGTTGCCAGAAGGTGAAGAAGAAAAACTAGAAATTGAAAAATCATGTGAAAAAATAATGAAGCAGAACTTCTTTAACTTGGGGAAGGAAATAGATTTACAGATTCAGGAAGCACAGAGAGTTTCAAAAAAACTGGACCCAGGGAGAACCACACCAAGACATTATAATCAAAATGTCAAAAATTAAGGATAAAGAGAGAATCTTAAAAGCAACGAGAGAAGAGAATTACATACAAAGAGGTCCCCATAAGACTATCAGCTGATTTCTCAAAAGGAACTCCGCAGACAAGAAGAGACTGGCAAGAAATATTCAAAGTAATGAAAAACGAAAACCTACAACCATGATTACTCTATCCAGCGAAGCTCTCATTCAGAATAGAAGGGCAGAGAAAGTGCTTCCAGGACAAAATAAAACTGAAGGAGTTCATCAGATTCAAACCACTGTTATATGAAATGTTAAAGGGACTTGTTTAGGAGAAAGAGAATCAAAACTATGAACATTAAAATGAAAACTGTATCACAACAACCAACAACAGAAGCTAGGGAACTGAAACAAAGGCAAACTAAGTAGGCAACAAGAGTAGGAAAAGAATTATAGGTATGGGGAACATTTTGGGGGGAGGTCAGTGGGGAAGGGGAAGGGAGGAAAAGGAGGGAGATGGTGCAGGAATTAAGAAGCATAGTAGGAGGGAGTGGAGTAGATAGGAAGATGTTGAGAAGCACTATATGCACACTAATGGGCATGGACTAAGGGGTGGGGGACAACTGGAGGGAGGGGAGTCACTGGCTGGAGGGGAACAAAGGGAAAAGAAATTGGGACAGCTGTAACAACATAATCAATAAAGTATATTTTTAAAAAAGAAAAAAGAAAACCTTCAGGCTTATAAAAAAAGAGTAATAAAGGAATCATTTAATTGGTGTACATAAAAATACCTAAATAAGGATAGACAAATAACAGAACTTTGAAATACATGAGAAAAAATGGGTAGAAATGAAAGAGAAATAAGCAGATCTAAAATTATAGATGAAAACATTATACATCTCCTTCAGTAATTATTATAAAAGGCAAGTGGAATATTGATAAGATATAAAAGACCAGAACAACATATTCTGCAGTTCCAATAAATTTAAGAAAACTAAAATCATCCTAAGTTCTCTGACACAATGGAATTTATTTAGAAATAAATAATATTTGAAAAGTCCTAAATTATGAAGAAATTAAATAACAACTCTCTCTAAATAAACCTAAGTAAAAAGAAGAAATTAGACAATTTTGAGCAAAAAAATGACAAAAATTTTTGGAATGCAGTTAGAGCGTTGCTTAAAGTATATAACAGTAAGAAAGATTTAAAATTGGTTATCCAAGCTTCAAATGTAAGAAACAAATAATAGGCAAATAAACCTAAAGTAGGTAAAAAGAAAAGAAAAGAATTAAGGTATGTGTAAAAAGAAAAAATAAGAAGAAATCAATAAGTCCAAAATCTGCTCTCTTGTTCAGATAAAAATTGATAACGCATTAACTTTACTGGTCAAGAAATAATAAAAAAACACATAAATAACCAGTATCGAATTTAAATAATAGACATATATGTTAAGTTCTACAGACATTAAAATGATAAAAATAGAATATTATTAATAAACTAAATGCTTAATGACATCTTGAATGAAATGGAATAATACCATGAAAGATAAAAACAACCAAAGCTCCCTTAACAAGGAATATATAACTGGATAATCTTATAACTATTAAGGAAATTGCAGTCATAATTAAACTACTTTTCCAAAGAAAGCTTCATGCCTATACAGCTTTATTGGTGAATTCTACCAAATAGTTTTTTTAAGACAAACACTTAGAAAAATGCCAATTTTGTGTAGGAAAACAGGAGAGAATAATTCCCAACTCGCTTTATGAGACCATTATCTAATATGAAAAACCAAACAAAAATAAGTTTAGATAAATGAAAACCTACATACATAAAACAGATTAATAAGCCTCCTGAACACAGATACACAGATCTCAAACAAAATACTAGCAAACAACATCTGAGAATGCATAAAAAGGAATAGTGTATTATCGCAGTACTATTAAGATAGGTTGAATATTCAGTAATCAATATAAACCACCATATTGTTGTGTATAAGAGAAAACATATATGCTTATCTCAACATATGGGGAATAGAGATTTGATAAATTTAAAATTCAATCAATAAAAATAACCAACAAATCCTAAATCAAAGGTACTTTGTTATCAACTGATAAAACTATCCACCAAAATCTTACAGTTAATATCATTTTTTTTAAAAAACTGAACTTTCCTCTAAGATCAGGAACAAGGCAAAAATGTTTTCCTTACCACCTTTGTTCAGAACTAAATATAATAGCTAAATTATACAACTTTTAGAATAAAATAAAAGTGAAGGTCTTGGTGATATAATTTGGGCAAAGAATTGTGAGAACACAAAAAATGCAAATTGTTTAACTGGACTTTTGCAATATGAAAATCAAATTGTTTAGTTAGACTTTCTCAATATGAACATCTTTGCTCTGGTAGTCTCCAACAGGCTGCCTAGGCCCAGACTGGTACACGATCTGATACCACCACAGGCAGATCCAGGAAGTGCAGATCAATCTATAAAGCGGCAACAAACAAGAAGAAGTCACAAAAATGGGGAGACAGAGAAACAATCCCCCATTGAAAGGAAAGGAGAAATCCCCAGAAAGAGTGCTAAATGAAATAAAGGAAAGCAAACTATCAGACATAGAATTCAAAAAGTGGATTATAGAAAAGCTCGATGAACTCAGCAAGCTCAAAGAAAACTACAAAGAACTCCAGGGAAACTACAAGGAACTCCAGGGAAGCTAAAAGGAACTTACTGAGAATTACACCAGCATGAAAAAGGACATAGAAGCTATCAATAAGAACCAGGAAGAAACAAAGAATATAATTTCTGAATTGAAAAACACGGTAGAAAGAATTACAAGCAGGCTAGGGGAAGCAGAAGATCGAATCATGAGCTGGAGGGCAACATAGAAAAAAATTCCCAGATGGTGCAACAAAATGAAAAAAAACTAAAAAAGAATAAAGAGGTTTTAAAGGAGTTGCCCAACAACATAAAACATAATAATACTCATATCATAGGAATACCAGAAGGAGAAGAAGAGGAGCAAGGGATAGAACACATGTTTGAAAAATTAATGACAGAAAACTCCACGAACTTGATGAGAGAAAAAAAATCACACAAGTCCAGGAAGCACAGAGGGTCCCAATGAAGATGAACCCCAACAGGCCCACTCAAGGCACATCATGATTAAAATGGCAACATTGAAAGACAAAGAAAGAATCCTAAAAGCAGTAAGAGAGAAACAGCTAATAACATACAAGGGAACTCTGATAAGGCTATCACCAGATTTCTTAACAGAAACACTATAAGTCAGAGGGAATGGCAAAAAATATTCCCAGCAATGAAAAGCAAAGTCCTTCAACCAAGACCACTCTACCCAGCAAGACTCTCATTCAAAATGGAAGGTGAAATAAGGAGTTCCCCAGACAAAAGACAGCTAAAAGAATACATCTCCACCAAAGCAGCATTGCAAGAGATTCTAAAGGGTCTGCTTTAAGAAGATGAAGAAACAAAGAGAGACAAAGTGGAACACAAGTACAAAGGGGAAAAATGACAATGAATAAGAACCTATCAATAATAACAAAAGAAGTTATGCACCCCTATGTTCATAGCAACACAATTTACAATAGCCAAGTGCTAGAAACAACCTAAGCACCCATCTGTATATGAGTGGATCAAAAAACTTTGGTACTTCTATGCAATGGAGTACTATGTAGCAGAAAGAAAGAAGGAACTCCTATGATTTGCAACAACATGGATGGAACTAGAGAGAATTATGCTTAGCAAAATAAGCCAGGCAATGAAAGACAAATATCATATGATAATACCTAATACAGGAAACTAATGAACAACACAAACAAATGAGCAAAACTGAACCAGAGGCATGTAAACAATGAGCAGACTAACAGTGACTGGGGGGGGGGGAGAAGGGGGTAAAAAGGGGAAAGGTTTAGTCAGAGAACACATATAAATGACCCATGGACATGGACAATGGGGTGGGATTGACTGTGGGGGAAGGGGTGGGCAGGGTGGGGGGAGCGATGAGGAAAAAAGTAGGACAACTGTAATAGAAAAACAAACAAAAATTTTTAGTGGAAAAAAAAAAGAAAGCAAAATAAATAAATAAATGAGTCAGCAAACCCCATCCCCCCAAAAATTCACATGTAGGAAAGTGAACAAAAGAAAATGTAAAGTATGGAAATGCAATTTTAGTGAATATTGAAAGGACAAGGATTATCCTTCACACTGTATATTTTTCTACCTACCTAATCCCTTCAGAATTTGGCATTCTGAAGAAGTAAGTAATGACATAAATTTATTTGCATAAAACTAATAAGACCAGTTTTTAATAGGTGTTTTGTTAACCAAGACTTTGAACGGAATGTCATGCCTAAAGGAGGCATGCCTGGGCTCTGGTTGTTACCAAAAAGCTCCGAGGAACTGGGATTGACTTTCAAAGGTAATAAAAGCCCATGAGAAAAAAGGCCTGGTAACTTGGTTGGTTGTGTGGTTCATGGCAATGTTTCCAGGGAAGGAATGAAGGTTGCTTTCCTGAGAGATGGCTAGAAGGAACCTTAAGGCACAATGGAAAACCTGAAGGACTTGGAAAAGACAGGTGTTTACAGGCAAGGTTGAATGGCAGGTATGTGGCTCAGCTTCTGTGCCCTGAAGGGCAAGCTGAAGGTCACACTAAAGGTTCCTTGTGTAAGTTCCAGCAAAGAAGACTTACAGACCATATGTAATTATTTGCTGCTCTGGTAGTGTTTATGCAAACAAAGAGGATAAATTAAAACTGGACTTAATGCAGTCCCTTTAATAACAAGGAGGGTAATCTTAAGGAGAAAAGTCGTGATTCAAGGAAAATCACAATGCTCAGTGGTAGACTATAAAGTAGTGCAGCTAACCATGTTTAAAGTTTCTTTTCATTTAAAATTTGTTTTCATTTGAAAGTTAAACTATGTTTGTGGTATTATCAAAGATGTTTAATTTACAGGCAAGAAGAATGTCAAATGCCTTGCAACTGGATGTCTTCCTGATAAGACAGTCTCACAGATCTAGAGACTGGTTTGTGGGTTATGTTGCATAAATTAATATGTGTTTTCTGTTTTCAAAGGGCATAAGCCTATGATTTCATTACCTGAGTGATTATCTGTATCTCATTTAATCCTGTCTTCATCGCTGCCTCCTGAGACTCAATGGTTTGGCTGAACTGAGTGCCTGGGTTGGGGAAGTATGGGGTGGTTTGTGGGCTTCACTTTAAAACTGGTTTATCTTTTCTATCTTAATGGCTTGGACAGAAAGAGCTCAGAGGTCTGAGTGGAAGAAAGAGATGTATTCCCTCTAACATGTTGCTTACAGCTGCATCAGAATATGAATCCAATGCATAAATTAATTGTCACCTACATGCCATGGATACAAGAAGCAAACAAAGAAAGCGAATAAGACAATTAAAATAAACCCTATTTCTAATGCCCCCCATAGCAGTACTAGTTCTGTCTTCTTAATCATTTTGTAGCATTTACATAAAAACAAAAGTGTATATATAAATCCAATGAAGTTGGTATAATGTATAAATAACCATGCAACCCACCAAATTTCTCTAATTTTTCTAAAATTATAATCTATACTAAATATTTAATTTTTTTCTTTCAATTACATATTTTTTTTAAAAACTTGGTTTGCTTTCTCTTTTTAAATAGACCAGAGATACTATTTAATTATATGTTGAGGTATGAAACAGAAAGGGAATAATTTTCCTTTTCTGAAAATCCTGCTAAGTATATTAAAAGATTATATGGGACTAATTTTAGCACAAAGAAAATGTGATTCATTTATAACATACTGCTTCTCCCTAGTCTCAATAAACAGACCAATAAAATTCATTTTTTAATCTTTCTAACATTTACTACATAAATTCCATTTATTAGGATTACATGTCTTGAAGATAACCTGTCAACCTAAGGTATCTTGCTCTTCTCTGAAGACCAGCCTCTGAGTTCCCTGGAAACCTGGGTTTCACTGTTATCTCAAGTGTCAGAGGAGAGGACTTCAAAGAGAGACAGCTGCAGAACACATCTTCACGGCTCCTTGATCTCTGGGCTGCAGTGCATGCTTATACTTCTCCATTGTCTAAAGGGAAATTTAAAGTTTATTTTCTGAGTGTTTAAAGGTAGTTTATTGTGATAGAGGTGAAATGGGGAGACGAGTGTTAGTCCAAGAGACAGTACCTATTTAATGTGGCTAAATGCCCACATGTTAAACTTCAACTCAAACCCATTTTGACAAATATTTGTTAAGCATATATTATTATAGGAAAAACCACACAATTCCACACTTATCAAAGAGTGCTTATTTGGAGATAAATGCTGAACTGTATAATGATAAAATAATGTATGTCTGGATTGACAATGAAATAATATAGGAGAAAAAGACTAGATGGGGCTGTAGATAGAAATGGCCAATGGTTGATGGTAGTTTGGACTAAGCAAAGAGCTTCATGATGTTTCAAAATACTATGACTTTCTTTTGGTATCTCCAAATCTTTCCATAATAAAGATAAAATAACACTACTACTAATAATGAAAACTTCATTTAAGAACTATTGTTTATAGCCAAATGAAAAAAAAATAAAGCTATGTTCTGAAACTCCATGGGAAGTTAGTTACTAGAAATGAGACCACATTTTCTTATTTGATGCAATGTTTTACATACACAATGATTATGGGTCTAAGTCAATCCCCAAATACTTACAAATTTTTTATTTTATAGTTACTAATCACTTTGCTTTAGCTTATTTATGGATTTAAAATCTTCTGTGGGCTGGCATCTACATCTTCACCTGATATTTTCATGTAGTGATATGTTCCACAGAACTGAGAAAGAAGCAAATTCAGCTGTACCAAGTACATGTTTTCCAAACTATCACTCATCAGTCTCCTCCCACCCCCAACATATGATATAATATATCCTCCAATCAGCATGATTTTGAAAAAAAGCGACTTTGTTGTGAATTACCAGACAAAAGACATAAAGTGAGACTGCCCCAAGTGAGTCAGGATACAGTTGTCACATCTGTAAAGTGACTGTTTATGCTGAAAGAGTTTAGGTGGAATAGGAACTAAACTATGATTCTTTAGTTCTACAATGCTATTTATTACTTCGCAAATAAAAACTGAAAGCTATAAAATTATAAATTGATATTTTATTTTATTTTTTTTCTGGTTTTTCAATGGCAATTTTATTTCAATATAAAGTTACATTTTAAAATCTCCTATTTTATCTTTGAGGAATTTTTTTAATGTGTTTTATTGATTATAATATTACATTTGTGCCAATTTCCCTTCCCTCTGCTCCCCTCCACCCGGTGGCCCCCCTCCCTCCAGTTGTCCCCCCCTTTTAGATCATGTCCATTAGTTGTGCATACAGTTCTTCTCAACCTCTCTCTGTCTATTCCATTCCCTCCTACCATGATCCTTAATGCCTATATCATCTCCCTCCCTCTCCCCATTTCCCCTCCCCGTTGACCTCCCCCCAACATGTTCCCCGTACCCATAGCTCTCTTTCCAGTCTCGTTGCCTGTTTAGTTTGCCTTTGTTTCAATTCCCTAGCTTCTGTTGTTTCTTGTGATGCAGTTTTCATTTTAGATTTCATTGTCTTGATCCTCCTTTTTCTAAACCAGTCCCTTTAACATCTCATACAACAGTGGTTTGGATCTAATGAACTCTTTCGGTTTTATTTTGTCCTGGAAACACTTTCTCTGTCCCTCTACTCTGAATGACAATTTCGCTGGATAGAGTATTCGTGGTTGTAGGTTTTGGATTTTCATTACTTTGAATATTTCTTGCCAGTCCCTTCTTGTCTGCAGGGTCTCCCTTGAGAAGTCAGCTGATAGTCTAATTGGGACCCCTTTGTACATAATTCTCTTCTTCTCTCTTGCTGCTTTTAAGATTCTCTCTTTATCTTTAATTTTTGACATTTTGATTATAGTGTGTCTTGGAGTGGTTCTCCCTGGGTCCAGTTTTTTTGGAACTCTCCTTGCTTCCTGGACCTGCAAGTCCATTTCCCTCCCCAAGTCTGGGAAGTTCTCCTTTATTATATTTTCACTCAATTTTTCAAGTTCTAGTTCATCTTCCTCGCTCTCTGGCAAACCAATGATTCTTATGTTGGGCCTTTTATAGCTGTCCCAGAGGTTTCTGATCCTCTCATCGTTGCTTCCCATTTCCTCTCGCTGCATTGGTTGACTGCTTGTTCCTTCTCCATATTCCGGTTTGTTGAAATGAACTCTGGATTTTTTTTCCTCACCGTCTGTCTCGTATGTGGTTTTGTTCCTTTCGTTACGAGTGTTTTTCGCTTCTTTCTCATCTTTTTCCAGATCTTTTGTGAATTCTGTAAGCCACCTGATAACAATGGCCCAGAACTGATCATCTGACAGGTTTCTTATCTGTTCATCTGTCAGGTTCTCCATCTGTTGCCTGGTGAGCTGTGCCACCGGGATTTCTATAGTTGTCTGCCTCATTTTGACAGATGCGTTTTGTTTTCTTGGGCCGGCTGTAGGGGGCAGTGCCTGTGTACGCGTCACAATCCAGCGACCGGCGCCTGTCCGCGACCTATTTCGCAGCCCTGTGGCGCTTTCTTTGGGGGCGGGGGTCCAAGATGGATTCACACAGTTATTCAGCTAGGAGACCGAGATCCATCCTCCCACCCCCCTGGGCCTCACCGTTCAAGGCGATGTGGTGGCTGCTTTCCCCAGCATTGGGGTCACGAGCTGCCGGGGGTTCGACTGCAGCCAGGGTTGTTCTCCCTGCCGCTGTCCCAGGTGCGACCACAAACAGCTCCGCCCCCTTTCTCTCGTCCTACCTGCCCAAAGAGCGCCGCTGGTTTATAACTTCATACGTTGGGCTTCCGTGTAGTTTTATTTTCTGGAATTTCTAGTTATCCTTTGTTTTGAAGTAGTTGTATTCCTCTCTAGTTGTAGAGGGAGACCTAGTGCGTCCGTCTAAGCCTCCATCTTGGCCGGAAGTCCCCTAAATTGATATTTTAAATAAACTATAAAATATCACAGACTTTTTCCTTCTCTTCTTATAAAAATTCTTCTCACAGATTATATTTGGTGGCTAAACTAATCCTACAGGTTCTGAATAATTTTCCACATTTTGGTCAAAGTAAAAATGATTTGTTTGATAGTCTAATTTCACATCTTTTGTACTTTGAAATGATGACCTCTCACTCAACACTTGCTTGAAAGAATCTTATTCATGGCAAGGACTAAGGTAAGTCAGGAAAATAAAATTAAAATATACACACACACACAAACTTCGTATATTCCCAATGTTAGTCAAAAAGGGTCAGGTTACACTAGGAGAGCAAATGAAGCCTGAAAATTCAGTGATATATGACATTAAAGTATTTTTTTTTTCTTCACCTAATACTTAGAATACTTCACCTCCGTCAACTTCACTTCCGTATAGCTCTTTTGGAAGCAGTCTGGGGGATCCAGGGCTGCTTGAAGGGCGCTGCCCTCTGAACACACGGTCCCAGCCCCTATGCGACCAGAGCACAAGCAGAGTGAGCACACTGGCTCCTCCAGGTTCTCCGTGGAAATGACTCTGAAGGCTTCTGACCACACTCATTGATGAACACTAGTCATATGATGCCACCTCATTTTTAGGGGCTAAGAAATGTACTTTCTTTTTTTTTTTTCGTATTCGAGGGGAAGAACATGAAATGGGATTTGGTGAACAGAAGCTTATCTTTCAGAAAGCCAAAGGAAGTTTTCAGCCAAAGAAGTGGTATTTCCATCCTGTACCTGCGGGAAGTAATACAATAACAGTTGCGAGGCCATTATGCCAGGTGCCCTCCAGCTCAGCAGGATGAGGTACAAAGCACCATGAATGATGTAAAAGATTTGCAGAGAAAAAGCTTTGCACGAATGTCTGTAGGAGCCCTCTCTAACAGCAGGGAAACAAAGATCCATGAGATTATTCTAAACAAAATGTCTCAAGCTATAATTTCATCTGTCTTCTGGGTGTTCTACAAGGATGCAGGCAGAAGTCTCATCACAAACTTCTGTGGAAGGAAAAAAACTTCTTCACATTTTGAACACAGTACCTCTCAGTCTCTTCTGGTGAAACATTTCAACCCCTTAATATTTGTTCTTTATACTCCCAGTCATGGGGGTCATTCTAATATTGTGTATATGGAATATATTTTTTCAAATATAGATGTTTCTAATTTAGATGAAGTGTTAACGTTGTTGTAAGCTAAGTTACTGTTGTCGGTGCTAGTAAAAATAATTAAAAAGAAAAATAACCCATCATGCTTAAAGGAAGTGAGCTTGGATCAACTTAGATTTTATCATTACTGCTTTACACTCTGGAATTTGTAAATTTGTAAATTAATTTTCTTTTTTAAACAAATAATTTTGTAATAGTTTTTTTAAAATTTGTGAATAAAATTGTTACTTGGTGTTCTTTAAAAAAAGTTTAATTATAAACCTGTTCTGAGAGCCAAAAAAAAAAAAGGTTTTGTAATTTATAATTTACTAATTATATTCAATTAATATGATAGAGTACTAATGTGGGAAAAGATTAAAGATCTATAGATATAATGATGTAAGAGAATTTTGGGTAATGACTAGATGGAATGATAACTACTTCCCATACATCTAGTGGTGATGTGAATTATTATTGAGTGATAGTTTTTAAAAAAAAACCTCAATCTACCATGTATGCATGAGAGATTGTGAACTAACCATCTTTGGAGCTCTAATTTTGGAACTTTCTCTTCTATTTATAATGTAATACAGGCTAGGTGCTTTAATTCTTTTCTAGCTTTACAATATATCCTTATTGGTGAAAATCATATTCTCCTTTCCAAAATGTGTTAGAAAAAGACTGTATCCAGTAGAAAAAATTGAATTAATGAGGTAGAAACTTGAATTTGAAGTTAGCTTTCATCTTTCAATTCTCTCTTCTTTTATTCTATGGACTACATAATTGGCAGTCCTAAAAAAAGTAGCCTGAGGCAGTTCTTTTTGAATTAGCTAAATCCTGACCCAGGCCTGAAGAGCAGGAATGAGTGCTTAAGGCAAAGATAACTGTGTATACAGGTAATTACATAATTTATTATCCTGACTGGGAAAATTCTGAGATTAAAATGGGGAGCTATTATTAATTTCATCTGGAAAACAGGAAAAAACTTTGATCTTTTACCTTGACCTTTTTGTGTATAAATTGCCTCCAATAAGAACCAAACTGCTGGAAAAAAAAAAAAAACCAAAAAACAGAGACTTCTCCACCAAGGGTGATCTCTGTAAGTTTACAACAGATTCATTCTACCAGTTCTTCTCTCCTGGGGAATACGAATAATGATGCTAAAAAAGAGGAGAGGGGAGCAGGGGGCAACTTCTGGGGGACTTGGTGTTGACATGAGGCAACTGGAACTGTTGGTCTTGGAAAACCTGCTGAATCCATGAGGCTAAATACACTCAACCTTGGAGACGCAAGAGCAGCTTCCTGAGCTTCCTTCCTTCCCTGGCTACCCTTATCCTGAACTCCCATCACCAATATAATATGAGAGTGTCCTACACAACACAATGCACACTAGCATTGAACTTGGAATTCCAGTGTTTTGAAGGGGGTAGGGGAAGGAGAGGGGAAGATGAATAACCAGGTCACCATCACCATCACTATTGGGTTAAAGATTAGGCTCCAAGTAAAGGTGGAAAATATAAAGGGTATTATTAATAAATTTATATGCTTGTGTAAATATAATTATGGGAACATTATTAAATTTTAAACAATTTCCATGACCAGAGCCAATAATATTTTGCCAGGCATCATAAAGACTGTGTAAGGAGTAACCAATAATTTCACAATATCTTCAAAAGAGGACACCAAGTGAGAGTAAATTGAGGGGTTGAAAAGTAATTTTAAAGTTTAAAATATGAGAAAATGGAATTCTTCTGAAAGTTTTGCAAGTAATCCAATTATGTACTTGACTACTGGACTCATGAATGTCTACTGAAACTACTCTAACAAAGATTTGATCTACTGCCATCTAGTGGAGGTTTAATTTATATTTAACTATTAGCTACTTATAAAAACAAAAGTGCAAACAAAATAAGTCTTATTTCAAATTATAGGGATTCTAAGTTATTATTTACTCCAGTGGCTTCAGTGTCATGAAGTGCAGGAGGGGTTGACTCTGAGGTCCCATCCATAATCCAGCCACATTGGTTAGAGTTTATTTAATATTTTGGGCTTCTGACCTGATTTTATTTGAAGAAAGGATCCCATTTCTATAGAGCAAAAATAATATTGAAAAATCTTATTTGGTTTTATGTCCATCACTGTGTAAACCAATATACCAATAAACATTAAATTTTTAATGTCACACAAATGACTAGGGACACAAGTAGCAGAACTCTTTTGATTCCTATTTTTATTCAAATTTGGGGTTTGAGATTATTTTATTTAAAAATAGATTATTTCCTTTAAACTCATGTAAAATAGCTTGGCTTTCCTACCTCCCTTGTACCATCAAAATCCTGAATGAGGACAGAATCTCAAAATAAATAAATGGAAATGAGATTATGGCTATAAATTATAGTTATACTATGTCAAGTACACATTTAGTCTAGTATGCCCTAAAAATAACAAAGTAGCTTCTGGGCAGCGGGTGTTTTCTCTCTTCTCTCTCAGATTCATTTAATTTTAAAGGTAAAAGAGGCATCAGAATCAGTTAATAAAACCATCACTTAAAAATTATTTCATGTTTTATAAAACATAAAACTATCAATTCCGCTGGGGGTCAGGAAGTTACACCACTAGTCTCAAGTTAGTTGGAGTGTTTTGCCAGCTCTCCTGACTGCCCATTTAGCAATAGGATGGACAAGTGAAAAATAGAGAATAACAATGTATAGAAGGCGGTTGTTATTGTTTTGTTTATCTGTTTGTTTATGATGGGTGAAAGTTTAAGACTTTTGAGCACTGGGAGGAATCACTTGGTTGAAAGGGAGACAGTGATCTAGAAGAAAGAAGGATCATTAATGGAGCAAGTTCCTCGAGGATTTAAGAGAAAATATAATCCAGAATACCACTCTCTAGGAGCAAGACAAGGTGGCCATATCTATAACAGCATTGTCATTTTGATATATCTCACTTAAATTTGCCATCATGTCAATATTTCTAACAAATGACATTGAAGTATTCATGTTTGCTTGCACATCTATATCATCTCATTAAAATTTAAATTAAAAATCCAGGTTTTTTTATATATTATTCTATAAGCTACTTCCTCTTTATTTTTAACCTAAGTGTACATATCCCTCATAAGATAATACATAATATCTCTTTTAGTGTTAAAAGCAAGATATAAAGTCTTTATTGAGTTAAAGTTCAATATTATTTAAAGGATATATATGTATATAGTGTGTAAATAAAGTTTTGTAACTATGGTACTTATATAGAGTAAGTTAACTAGACACTTTAATTTTTTTATTTATCTTGATTAAGTTTTTCAAAAAATTACAGTTATAATTAGAATATTTTTTACAAAGTAAAATTTTTTTAAAATCTTGGTTTTATTTCTGAGATTGCCATAAACTATTCTGTGACCTGGGGCTAGTCAAATACCATTTCTTTTCCATACTTCTGTGCACATTTGAAAAATAAAATTAAACTAGATAATCTTAGTTCATTTCAAATGCTAAGTAGTTCTGATTTTATGACACTATTATTCTCATTTTGAATAAGTATACTTTGATATATAAATTGTCAATGATTTATTTTATGCCCATTAGTCAATGAGATTTTAAAATAGTCATGGGCTCTATGCAGAACCAAGTAACAGAGAAGTTTCTTTCTCTGAAGATAAATTATTTCAAAAGATCCAGAATGCATTTAAAAGGTGAATTATATATATATATTGGTGGAAAATGACAAGAATCTGTGCTTCTCAATAAGGAAAAATATGTTTTTAAAGACAAATGAAGTGGTTTAGGTACATATACATGTCAGCTAGAACACAGAAGATATTAAGACTATTACTAGGAATTCAGTTTTTCTGTGCTTTTTTATTAAACGGTAACATAAAAACCATGGGCCTGCTCTGGCTGGTTTGGCTCAGTGGATTCAGTGCTGGCCTGCAAACAAAAGGGTTGCCAGTTTGATTTCCTGTCAGGGCACATGCCTGGGTTGTGGGCTGGGTCCCCAGATGGGGCCATGCAAGAGGCAACCACCCACTGATGTTTCTCTCCCTCTCTTTCTCCTACCCTCCCCCTCTCTCTAAAAATAAATAAATAAAATCTCTTAAAAAATTATAGGCAACTGACACTGTCAATTCTAGGAGGGCTTAAGATGTCAGGTAATCTACTGAATGAGAGAAAAACAAGAAGGTACCCAGTAGGAATTCGAGGTATAAAGTTAGCTTACATCATTGAGCAGCCCCCATTAAGAACAGGTTGGGTTTTAAAGGAAGCCTTCCTTTTGTCGAAGCAACTTGTGTAAGAGAACAAAATATTATCAGTATAATTTAGTAAATATATTTTATTACCCTATAAAGGACCTCTAGAACAAAAGCATGAGACCATGGGACTTTGTCTATTTTCTTTACTGGTGTGTCTTTGCAGCGGATTGGCACACACATAGCGCTTAACCAGTATTTGTCAAAAGGATTAATGGCCTGGATTTTTTCATACTATTAATGTAAACCAGAGTACTAGTGAAATCTGTGGTTCAATTGAAAGAGTTTAATTCAGCAATTACTCATTGAGTGTCTAACACATGTCAACAAAATTATCTAGCATTATTACAATCAAATTTTAAAACCAAAACGCAGTTTGCATAATCTGCAAAGTACAAATAACCTCTTGAAAACAGATCAGAATTTTAAAAACACAATTTTATCAAAAAAAGCAGATATCAACTTTATTACAAAGTGGCCACATAACTTATAATTATTGAGAATACCTACTTTTATTTTCAATAGTGACCTATTTAGAAAATGAAAGTGGGTGCCCTCAATAATTACCCTGGTATGTTGAACTTTAACTAGAAGTATCCCTGATGAAACAAGGAGTATGGTTTCTTTAACAGACTCCATGCTAAAAAAGTCTAAACCTAATAAAAGGATATGTTTCTACGCTGGTAATAATCCAGCCAGTCAATTCTAGAAAATCATTGATAAAATAGAAGAGATAAAAATAATTAAGTTTAATAAAATTCTATCTACATTCTAACACACAATAACACTGACACCCAAGACTATTATTGTGGTGTTTAATATATTAGCTAATAACTATTTAAAAGGCTAAGATGGAGCAAGGATTTATGAAAAGACAACATTACTGCAAAATACCCAAACACACTGTGTAACTTCTTTGCTTTTCTTATACACATAGTTTAATCAATAACTATACCTCAAGATATCATGACAAAATTTATTTAATCACCATCCTTATTTACTGACACCATGAAGAAAAACTTAAATTGAGCTTGAAGGAAGTAGTAACAAGACTTAATAGATGAGATGAAATTATAAAACATCATAAAATTGGCACATAGGAGTTCATATGCGATGCTGCTTATAGCATATTATTTCTTCACCCTGATGACATATCTGACAATTGTTGTACCTAAAGATATGCATGCCTTTGAACTTTCCTCTGCCTCCATTAGGGAAAACTCTTTCTGATTCTCTTCTCTACACAAATATGGTAGAAGGGGATCATTGCATCCTTTTTTTAAATGCAAAAATCTTTAGTCTCAGTCAGTTCCAGGTTAAGATAACAGTCTGACTGAATTAACTGGCATTCACAATGATCTCAGATCAGTCAAGTAATGGGGGAGGGGGATTGTTGATTCAAAATGTAAATAAAAGCAATCTTATTCTCTAGTCTATGGGACATATATGCGAGAGGGTGTCTCAGAGGCTGCATTTTATTGAAATCATGTTGCTCTTATTGCTATTATAACTATTCCTATTTTATAGCAAGAAAAGTGATGCTGAGAGAAGGTCCACGGGGTTCTTACCCTGGGACTTCTGATTAGAATCTATTGTTTTTCTTCCTGACCATGAGTGCTATAGGAAAGTCCTATTTGTATCAATCATCTGATTCATGTGCATTAGACATTTGGATTGTGGGTTAACTTTCTGTGCTGCATGCCACTGATTAGGTCATTCTAGGGTATCTTGGTCAAAAGTATTAGCTCTACTTCATAGCTTTGAAAAAAGCAAAATCTGTGCTTTCATGCATTTTTACAAATGTCTCAGGACATAGTTTTTGCTGATACATTCAACCAGTAAGAAGTAAAAAGTATAATCAATTAATTAAATATTCTTAGTTGCTCATAATTATAAAATTATAGATACAATTAAAAGAAGACTATACAGTATTTAAAGTTTTTAAAAACAAAACCAGTATCTGATGAGATAAAACGGATAGTTGAATCATTACAATACTTTGATAAATTGTACAAATAAAAGAAAAAAGTGAAGAGGTGGAGTAGAATCAAAAAAGAAAATATTTACTCAAGTATGAACACATCTCTGTTACTGAACTTCATCATATTAATATTTATTTAAACACACACACACACATACACAGGCTCCAACTCCATTCTCCAACAACATACTCACACTCCCCAACTACATTCTACCCTTTGAATAAAAAAACTCATAAATTTATACTATCTTTATACCACCATCCTTTGTAAAAACGCACAGAATCCTCACAATCCCCTAAGGTAGTTACCGTTATGCAGATGAGAAAACAAGGCACAAAGAAATTACAAAACTTATCCAAGATCATGTGTCTAGCGAGCAATGGAGTCTAGATTCAGAAGCAGGCATTTAGCCAGAGATTCCTGTGTTCCTAACCACTTCTATACTTCCCCAAAGAGTTAAGTGATCATTAAGTAATAATTGACATAGTTTTCCTGGCTATTAGCTCTGGTTTTCATTGTGTAAAAATAAACATTCTGAAAATAAACACCTTAAGTACTTTACTAGTGATGCACCTTCCTCAGCAGGCTCAGACAGCAATGGGAGAAACTGCTATGTTGACCTTCACTCTTGCCCAGAAATAGAAAAATGCGAGTAACACAAAAGGAAAGAAATCTTGGGAGGAAAATAAAAATAATTATCAAGTTGTGGCTGCAGAGGAGGATAATGTCGAGCACAGGCGAAATTACAGTGTGACCCTGAAAACTGTTAATGAGGCTTCAGACCACATCAATGGGCCTACTGTCTTCAGAGCAGAGATAGTCCTGATGTGGCCTGCATTCATTAGCCCTTCCAAGGAACATTGTTGTGAATTCTAGGTATCAGAACTATAGGAGAACCACAAACAAAGGGGTGTGAATGCAAATGAGAGTCAGAGGGCTCAAAACTATTGCTTTCCTAGGTTTTTTGAGGAGATGAGGCCATAAGTTATGCAATAAAATTAATCACTTTAATTACATACTAATATATATATATATATAGATCTGTAGTATTTCCATAGTGAACATCAATAACAATGTTGAATTTAAAGTTGAAGAGGCTAGGTTTATTGTCTGCACAGTTTCTGGCATACAATAAGTAACATGACATGCTTGAGAAAGAAATTGTGCTAAAATTGAGGCAGAAATTGGACAGTGATTCATACGGAAAGAATAGAAGTTATCAACACTTCTGTTTTCTCCTTTACCTTTGCAAAATTAAACTGATTCTGTTAAATGAAAAAAAAAATTGACTATCTCCCTTAGTCCTGATAAAAGTTAGAAACTATGTCATTAGGCATAGGAGGTATTAGTTCATAGTCAGTAGCTGGAAGATTTTTCTCTTTTAGCATGTCATGGATTGCAGTGGATGTAGACAGGAGATGTGTAAACAGAACTGGGAAAGCCGAGGTACCTTAAATGTCTGTACAGTGAGGATCTAGTGAGACTTATAAGTGACACTCTGCAATTGTCAAATCAATAAGCATTAATTTCCTCATAAAATAGATGACATAATTAATCAGTAATGTATCTAGAGGAAACAGTAAATGGAAACATTTAGTCTAATAATCATTTTTAGTAATTCAGACTTATAAAGGCATTTTAATAATATCATGACCTTACATTCAGCTGGTATTTTACTGTTTTGAAATTGATTTTGAATGTATTACTTTAAGTGATATGAATTGGTGCATGAATATGAAACTATAATAAAAATATCAATCTTATTGTTATAGTTAGGTCAGTAGCTTTCAAACTGATTTATAAAACACTGAGGTAAAAATATACGTGCGCATCTAAAAAGGTGATAGAAATAGATAAAATATTTCTGGGTATAATATATGAGAAAACATTCTGTTTCTACAACCAAACAGCAAACTCACATGTACTGATTATTCAGTTGGGGCACAGTTAGTTATTAAGAATATGGGCTTTCAAGTCAGACTCTTTGGTTTGAATCCTACTTTTGTTGCTTTTTAGTCACAGTACTAACCAGTTGCTTAGCCTTCCTCATCTGTAAAAAAGAAGATAATAATAATACCAAATAATTTTTGCTTTAAAAGATATTAAGTGAATTAAACTCATTTAAGTGAAATAATGCCTACAGAGGGCACAGGGTACCAATGGTATATAACTTATCTGAGAAAATACTAGTGATCAATCACATCCTTTTCTTCCTCTACGTGAGTCAGCAGCTAGTTATAGGCCAATGTCCTTGTCCACTAATGATAAACCACATCATCAATGTCATGAAAATACCCTTAAGCTCTGAGATATATTTAATATTGCTCTTGAAATTAAGCATGTTTTAAGGGTTAAATAGAAAAAAAACACTAGAAATGCAAATTTCAGGTCACTTTTATCTATCCCTTTGCCATCTTACAAATAAGTGATTCTTAATCACAAACCTCATAGTTTATTGTACAAACATAGGTCCCAATAGTTACCCTCACTTTCCTAATTCAAGAGTTAATTTTGTAATATAAACAGTATGCTAGCGATATTAAAAACTGTCAACATACAGGGAATGCTTTATTGCTCTTATCTCATTTATCACTATTTTAATAAGTTTAGGAAAGCAATAATGTTATTCAGATGCAAATAGCTTTCAGATACCATGTGTCACATGAGGATGTAAAGGAACCTTTTCTTTGTTTAACATGGTCCACATTTACTTAGTCACCTCTGAGTTCCAAAATACCATTTTCTGAACAGAAGAAGCTGAACAAAGTTCTATGATTTTTACTGTCTTTCAGAAACATTTGTTCCCTAAGTGGATACAACGCATCTCCTTGTATTTACAGAGTTCCTAATTTTATTTTAATTACTAGGCTAGAAGGAAATACCATCATTGAGGTAACTAGAGACTTGAGCAGGAAAAAAAAAAAAAAAAGATCAGCAATAACAGCACCACACTTTTGTTAAGAGTAAAAAAAAGAAAAAAAGTTCAAACTGGCCCCAGGCAAACCTACTTCACTAATCCTGTAATTTAGGATACAATATTCCTGTTAATTGAATTCAAAGTTACTGCAAAGTGAACTCAGATATCATGTTTCTGTTTTTTCTTCATCAAAACAAAAAATTATTTTAAATAATACTAATATAAATAATGATTTATTGGTAGTTGGTTACATTATTGTAAGATAGTGGGGCATATACACACCACTATGCTCCAGTCTCCTTGTTTTCACCTATAAAGCAGAAATTTTTACGTACAGCGTTGGATTACATAAATGGATGAAATTTATATTAACACTATAAAACTATATAATCCTATCTGGCTCATTTTAAAAGAAAATATTATTAGGTGGAGTGGAAAGAATATTAAACCAATCTCTCTGGATTCTGGACACCAGTCTCAGCTGTCTTGGGAACTTGACAGAACACTCTCTTAGTCAAGTTACTTTTCCTGTCTTTAAGACTTTTATAAAACATGAACATCAGACTACCTGATGCCCAGTACTAAAATTTCTATTTTCCCAGGTATAAGAGATGTCTATATTACCTTGTTATTTCATTTCCTTCCCATAACATGTACCGGGAAAATGGTTAGAAATACAATTTTTTAAATCTAAAAACAATTCACAAACATATTAATAAGAGTATAGTTGTTTGCAAAGAAATTAATTTCCACTTCGCAGTAGTACAGTAGCCAAAAGTATAAACTTAATTAGATGAGTAGCATAAATCAACCCTATTTAAGCATTATGTTATCAGATTATATAAAAAACATTCAGAAGTACACTCTTATAAGATTAGTGTACTAGCTTGCAGATTAAAAACATATATCTCAATTATAACACTGAGAGTAAGACACAGGTTCTGTATCACCTGATTGATTATGCTCTGCAGAGCATTTTGGGATCCAACATTAATTCCTTATCTCTTCTAAGTAATTAAGTCTTCTATATCATTAACAGTAGGGCTTGATACTATAATTTGCTTATCCTAGTGGCTTTACAATTAATCTACACCAATTTCATTTATATTTAAGTTTTAAAACAGCAGACTAAGTTGACTTAATTCAATATCTGATAAATAAAGAGATTTACATTTCCCTACAACTGGTAATTTAAGAAAATTAATGAGGCCACCATTTATGCTGAGCTTTATAATGAAGGGCCAGTGAAATGAAAGGCACAAGAAGAATAATGCAGTGAAACTGACATCAACTGGCACTCAGTGGTAAGAGTTAACAACAGGAATAGCAATTCCTGAAATTTGTAAATCTCCCCTACAATGTACTTATAACTCCTTAATTAGAATATTAATTTAAATATTAAGAGCACAATCTGTTATTTGTAGAATTAGAGGTGGTGGGTAAATTCAACCTGGTCTCTGTCCCCAAGGGGCTTTCAGTCTAGTGGCAAAGACACACACCCATGTGGGTGGCCTTACGTAAATACTGACAGTCACACAGGCAGTCGTGGGGACACAAAGAGAATGATGCAGGGAGAGGATCTGGCCATGAGGCTTTGAAAAGATTTCATAGAAGAGGGGACACACTGAACCTGGTTCTTGAAGCAAAAAGAAAACAATTTTGGATGTTTAAATAAAAAGAAGATGGAGGTATTCTACACAGAGAGAATATCTTGTGCTGACAGTGTATTTAATTTTCGCAGATAAGGAAAAACAGAGAGAAGTGATGGGATTTGATTAATGTCAGAACAAGAGACAGAATCAGAGCCATTCCTTGAACTTTTCCCTCCCAGGTCAGAGGGTTCTGGTCCTATCACATTGCTTCCTCTCTGAGGCGAGACAAAGCTTCTTTGCTCTCACAGCCACTGCCTGCCACCCTTCCTTTATGCCACCATGTTGCCACACCCTTTGTAGCATCTTGTGAGGATGTCTGGAGAAAAACACACAGACAACTATGTCTTCATAAAACCCATTACATTTCAGCTTGTGTCTAAAAACCAAGCAAACACACCTTGGTCTATTTTAGGCCCCCCTTCCTCACCCTTCTCCATCATTTCTAAGGAATGGGAGCTTGCACTTTTGCCACAGGGCATACTCAATAAAATTGTGATCCATGCCTCTAAGCCTTCCATTTTTCTACTTTAGTTTAGTCAAGTGTTCCCAATTCTAAGACATCGTAATTCAGAATGTGGGGGAGGCTGCAGATTTTTGGCTCAGGAGGTCATACAGATGTTATTTCTTAAAGAAGACCATCATGATTGTCTATGTGAGTAATGGCTGTGAGTTGGCTAGGAGCCAAAAGTTCTCTTATAGCAGAATGTATAAACCATTCTCCTACTGAAAGAAGGCCCCCAGTAGGATAATATATTATTACACATGATTCAAATTACAGGATCTCCAGCAGGGGAGCTCATGAGTGATTCAGGACTGTCGCCCCCTGAATACTGATGTTGGGATGATGGAATGCCTCATGAATTAAAAGGGCCATGGTTTAGTGTCTAAATCCTTCAGATGCTTTTAAAAATGTCTCTGCCTATCATTGTACTCTTTAAGCTTCTTCAACGAGTCATGCAGTTATGAAACCCTTGTCAATGTTTCTCAGTTTCCATGTTCTTAAATAATTATATTCAAAATATTCTCTCTAAAAAAAAGACAATAAAAGTCCACCTCTGCTAGAAAACTCTATCCCTTTAATGCCAATGTGCCATAAAGGTAACAAGAGAAATCACATTTAAGTGTGACCCAGTTTCCGCTCTTTGGGATTCTCTAAAGCAACCTGAAAATCTCCACATGCCACATGTTCCAGACTTTTTCCGTTATCTATAGAACAAACGAGTTTATCTCTGACAAGCTGAATACAAATGGACGAGACAAAACTGTGTTCCCAAAGGTTTTCTGTTGATAAATGAACTTATTCATAAACATAATTATGTCATTGGATCTATTTTGTTTATATAACAAACCAATACATTTGCTGCAGGTGTTACACTAGGAATGGAGGTCAGACATTTCTATAGAAACACGAAGGTAGACGTTAAATATTCCGCATTCTGAAAAACAAACTGCTGTGATATATTCTGAAATAATATGTAAGCTTGCCCCTTAATTTCTTTTCAAGCTGGTTCTTGTATTCAATTTTCCTAGCAAATGGATGCAAATCAGGTGCATTGTGCCGAGATAAGAAGAGAGAGGTTTGTTCAGAAATGACCTCAGTCCTATTCATTAATAAAATGACATGTTGGCTGAGAGCAGTGAAGAAAAAAATATAACGAGTGAACTTTCCTCTGTGTGACAGACACACATACACAGCTTTTTGATAGAACGCTGTATGTAAAATGGCCACTGCAGCCTAACATCTGCAAACATTAAAGAAAGCTCGAAGACGCAGATTGCTTGGGAAAACTGCATGTTCCGTGGCAATGCGCTGCCTTGTTCTCTATCACCTGTAAAATTAATTCTGAATCCCAACTTGCAGAAAGCATGCTATTCATAAAGCGGGAGTGAGGTCAGAGCAAATAAGCAAAGGTTTAATTTTCTCTAAGATTTTTTTTTAAGAAAGAAAAAAATAATTTCACAAGGTCAGAACAAATACCCAGAATAACTTTCAGTGATAGCAGACACCAATGGAGGGGGTGGGAAAGGTAAAAGCTATCAGAGAGAATATAGGCACACTTTTGCATAGCGGTTTAAATTATGCCAGCAGAATAATTAATGGAAGGACCTAATATGGGGAGGGGGGTAACAGGTAAGGGGGGGGCTATGTTAAACAAAGTTCATTACTGCATGATGTAAATGAGTTTCT
Organism: Furipterus horrens; assembly: GCF_987537825.1. Classification (NCBI taxonomy): domain Eukaryota; kingdom Metazoa; phylum Chordata; class Mammalia; order Chiroptera; family Furipteridae; genus Furipterus; species Furipterus horrens. The sequence continues at coordinate 19,886,660 of NW_028327171.1, forward strand.
CACCAGTGATGTCACTGATTGGCTGAGCTGCAGAGCTGGCTTCGAGCATGGCCGGATTGGCTGCTAGCTCTTCTGGTGCCTGCCTGCTTGGGCAGCGGTTGAACCAGATACTTTCTGTCTCTCTTGTTGTCGTTTGAAGCAAATCTTGTTCAGCCCAGCTGTGTCTCCATAGTAGTGGCACCCTAAGAGAGAGTCTCCCTCCTGCTTCCCACAGCTCGTCTGTGAGGCGGTCGCTGCTGTGAAATACCAGCGCTTGGCACCAAGCCCAGACAGCATTCTCAGATCCATCTATAACACACACACATACAAAAAGAAAAATAAAAAAAAAGCAGTTCTTTTATCTGAATTGCATCCTAAAGAGGATTAAGAAGGCTTCTATTGCTACTGATTTGTGTCCTTTCAATTTGATAGCTGAAATAGTTTTTGAAATACAGTATCCGCTCATCTGCAGTACAACACCATTGGTTAAAATTGGTTAAAAAATAGGGGGGACTCCCCCTCTCCCATGTTTACCTTGATTACAGAAAAATAATTCTTCATTTCCCTCTTAAGCACCGTAACTGATGTTTTTGGTCCCCTACCAGAGTATTAAACTCTCGCCAGATTTCTAATTATATCCGAGTCATTATTTTCAGGTTAAGACAAGGGATCTTAATTAGCATTCTTTTTTAGCTATGCGAAATGAGACAGGGCTTGAAACAGAAACGATCTATGGAGAGGCAGAGAGAGAAAGAAAAAAAATCTGTGCAGCTTTTACAGTTGAGCTGACACCCCCTCCTTCCCCTCGTCCCCTCCACCCCTCTTGCAAAAAAAGAATGCAGTCATATGAACTTTACCAGACAATGGAGTACCTACAGGCTCTCCCCTAGACAAGTCCTTTATAACCAGCCCGTGCTATGTGCTGCAGAAAGTGGCCAATCGGCGGGCTCCTTTCTGCAGCAGGGACACAATAGGTGCATTGGCCACACTGTCCTCCTAGCCCCTGACAGCAGTTCAGGTTCATTTATTGTACACTGGAAGGCACATATGTCTTTCATATGCACTGTGAAATTATCAGTGAGGCTGCCTTTATTTCACTGTAATTACATCAACCTAATTACCGCGCACGAGCTGCAACAGCACTGTTTGCAGGGGCGCAAAGGCATGCGTGTCGTAAAAATATGCATGAGCATGCTTGCTTATTTCAATAATAAAATCCTCCAATTATTTTCATCCCAGAGCTTAACGCATCCTTGAGAATACTTCAGCGGATACAGTCATCATTTTTTCCCCTTTAAAAGAAAAAAGTGCATGGATGTGTGTGTGTGTGTGTGTGTGTGTGTGTGTGTCTGTGTCTGTGTGTGTGTGTATGGATGTCTATGTATGTCTATGTGTGTATTTTTGTGTAATTTAAACATTGTTTTACTCATTTATGGGCGACACGCATGGGGCTGAAACCTAGTCAGCAAATAAAAGGTTATTGAGGACCTAAGGCATTTCCCCTTATCACTAAGCATGAGAGGGCAGTAGTAAGTGAGTCTGCACACAGCACCATAGCTATACACAGGTGCTAATTTATCGAGTCCAATATGAGCATCTGCATGCGTCTTATTTATGTATTTTCATGTTATATCATTATAGCAGCCCTTGAAACACACTAAAAATGCTAGGAAAAATAAATCTTTGCTTTTTATGTATCAGAGTTGGGTATAGTCTGCAGTGGAAACAGCCTGCTAATTTTTTTTTATAATATGCATGTTGCATTTACATATTCATGAATAGAATAACTGTTATGACCTCTGATTTTGCAGCAGGAGATGAAAAGGCAGGATCCAGCATACAGAGTGTATTAATTTCTAGGGGCAGAATGGCAGCATATGATGGCCAGGAAGAGAAGGTGCTTGGAAGTTTCATTTGGGGGTCACCTCATTGTGCAATAAAAGATCTGGATTGACAACCTACCAGAAATGTGTAAGTATAATGAACCTAGAAAGTAAAACCAATTTTCATTACTCACGGCCATTCAGCCACCCTGTAAAGAAATAAGCATTTCAAAATGGCAATTTCTAGCTCAGGTTTTTGAAGGTAAATAAAATTGCATTTTGTTTTACGACTACCTAGAATATCATCAAATTGGATGCGCTTGGAAGCTCTGCGTTTTCTCATTGTTTTATAATTTATATATTTCTTGTTCCAAATCAGAATTCTAAGCTTTAAGCACTGATTATTTCCTAAGATGGAATTTCACCAATGTTTACCTGTATTTATTAATATATTTTTATTTTTAGTGCATGATTCTCTAATCAGCAATGGAATTCATCATTAGAGTAGGCACGTTAGGAGAAATAGTAACTCATCTTTATCTGTATAGGTACATGTATATAACAAACATTTTACCCGTACCAGAGAAGAATCCCAATGTGTTATTTTTTGTCAATTTGTACTTTAGAGTCCTCTTTTTAATATTTGCAAGACTTATCTAATAAAATATATTTAAGTTGATTTTGCATTTTCTAGACTTTTTTTAAAAGCACAGCTCTTCTATCTATACTTCCCAAAAAGGAAATTTTGGTAGGAGGGATGATGGGTGAGGCAAATTTCTAACTAAGCCATTAAGAGATCATAAAACTCAATTACAAATAACACAAATATTACATTTATATTCCTGAACTACTAGATACATTAAAATTCAAACACCTAAAATCAAAGGTATAAGTTAGTCACTTCTCTAGGTGATTGCCCCAAACCAAGGAAGCTACTTCCCTCACCTTATTGATGGTTTTCCTATCAAAGGCCAATGTTTCTCAATTCTGAAATAAATCAAGACAATTTTACTGGAAATTAAATTAAGATATGTAGGACTAATCTCTCTCTCTCCCTCTCACTCTCTCTCTCTCTCTCTCTCACACACACACACAAACATATACATATATAAAATACACATATACACAATCATGGATGTCCTTTTTTTGTAAGAATGTATGACTTTTATACCTAGCATCTCAATTATTTGATCTGAAATTACAAAAAAAAAGCTTAAGACACTCGAAGGAGTAATACTTAATTGTTAGTTGTCCATTTTGCTTCATAAAAATCAAGACAAAGGACACGTTCTCAATATCACAGGTATTTAGATTCCACTAACACAGAATGCACTCGGAAATTTCCTGTTTTACAGAGGATTTTGATGAATGTATTAATTTCATTAACAATATTAGTAGATTGTCCATTGTGACATCTTTTTAAACAAATAGGGACTTGTGAACAATGAACACTTAAAACAAAAGAAGCCTTCCTTAAGTACTGCAACTTATTAAATCAAGCAAGTTAGGCTTCCTACTTGCTACTATAACATTCTGTCATAGTTTGAGCTATTAAATATATTTGAAAACAACATTTGCAATTTAATAGTATTTTAGTATTAGGCTTTAGTATTCTTCTCACACCTCAAATACAAATGCAGTTGTGAGGTTTTAATATACTACTCAAGCCAAAATAATTTTGCAATAAAATCTTATTTGGAATCATTTTACTAGAGATCTTAGACCTAAGTTTTATCTTAGAAATTGAAGCCATTAATTTCAGACATGACATCCAAAGAAAATTAGTAAATAGTTCATGTATTTCCACCCATCACACTGCCATCCTTTATTAGAAATACACTTCTAACTTGCTGTCAAGAGATTCTTAATTGGTGGAGTTTTATTAAAGATAGGGTATTTACAGTCTCCTCCCATAAGATCAAAGACACACATCTATAAGATAGCTGTACGAAGAATATGATGCCATCTGTGTCCCCAGGATGGAAGCAGGCACACTTCTTTACATAGATCAAAAACATAAGCTTAGACTTATAATCATGATGATCTCACCAAGAGAGTCAAGTCAGCACAAATTGGCTGTAAGGATGTGAAATAGCAGCCAATTGTGCTAACTTTATAAATAATACAATGCATTCTCTATGTGGAGTCAACTTGGAGAGAGATGCAAAAATAATAAATTAAAAAGCAACTTGTGACTCATTCTTAAAAACAATTTAAGCCATCGTAATAAGTGGGGAAAATATTCATAGTGTAACCAATATCAAGAAGCCACTGTTTATGTCTCTGTTTACACAATGACAAACATACAGGTGACCAAACAAGATAATCACCAGAACAGCTCTAAATATCTGGCTGCTATTGTACCCACAAACCCACTGCTGAAAATTTATGTTTTAATTCCAAATGAGTAATTCCTGAACTTCTTAATAATGATCATCATTATAAGATATGAAGATATAAGAAACATAGAATTTCCAAAAATATCACTTTTGGCTCACCCAATGCACCAATCTGTTTCCTAAGTATACTTTTCAGACTATAGTTATGATTGATCTCATTTATATTGGCCTCAGAAAAGGTTGGCAGTGCATTACTTATAAAATGAAACACAATATCTCAGTTACAAAAACTCATTTCTCTTGCAAAGTTTCCAGTTGTTTTAATTATTATTGTTTATGGAAGGTTCACTTTATTTAAAAAAAAAACAAACATGAAAACCATGGCATCTAAATACACAATGGAAAAGATAAAAATCAAGAAGATTGCCTAAAGAGAAATATCCCACTAGGAAAAAAAGCCACATGTTTCTGCAACTATTAACATGCTGCTCTGTAATTACTATTATTTGTTTTTCTATATACAAGAAATAGCAGAAAACTTGGAAAGAAAAAAATGAAGCCTTTCATCTCAGAAGTTGTGGCCAAGCACCTAAAATTATCTCATTGTCTTTGGGTAATGATTTTCACCTAAGTAAAAAATTGTTTTTAACATCCAAGATGAATAAGAAATGTTCTACTTGATCCCTGAAATAAATTCAAAAATCTAATAAGCAGTGGTTGATATGTCTAGGATTAATTAAAAAGTTAATACCTTTGTATCACATAATCTGCATGCACTGAAGTAAAATATATATATATATATATATATATATATATATATATATATATTTGCACTACAGAACCGATGTGCAAAGAAAACATGACTTCTCCATTTTAAAAGTGATCTAATTTTTTTTTTCATATGTTTATCTCATTGTTGGGGATAGAGAAGAGAAGTTAAATTTTCCAGTTAATTTACCTTATCCTTTTATAGTTATAATAGTCTCTTTTGGGTTGTTTCCTCTTGGGTAGAGAGAATGGCCCTCCAAAAAAAAAAAAAAAAAAAAATGTCCACATCCTAATTCCCCAACCTTGTGAAGAATTAAAGTTGCTGATAGAATGAAGGTTGCCAACTGGTTGATCCTAACTAAGGTAGGGAGATTATTTTAGATTATCTATATCATCTCCAATAATCTAAGGGTCCTTAAAAGTGGAAGAAGGTAGCAGAAGGGAGTTAGAGAGAGATGTGACTACAGAAGAATGGTCAGAGAGACACAAAGTTGTCAACTCTTAACAGAGCAAGAGAGGGCTGTGAGCAAGGAAGTTCAGCAACTTGTAGAAGCTGGAAAAGAAAGAAAAAGGTTCTCCCCTAACATCTCCAGAAAAAAAAAAAAAAAAAAAAAAACACAGCTCTCCCTGTATCTTGATCTTAGCCTGGCAATACCCATTTTGGACTTTCAACCCCAAGAACTGGAAGATATTATATGTGTATTTTTTTAAGCCACTAAATTTGTGGCAATAGGACTCCAATAATTGCCATCTTTTGAATGAATGAAGGTTTGACGTTTAATCCTTTCTCTTCCACAAGGATACGGATGAGAAGGACTTAGAGTCTTGTGATTTTGAGGAATGGGGGACTTTGTCCTTGATGGTCTTTACTTTAAATGTGTGCCTTATGTGGTCTCTGGATCCTTGTGTAGCATTCACTGAGGCAGGGAAGCTAATCCTATGAGCTTGTGGGAGCGTTGTATAGACTCTCAAAGCTGAAGCCCATGTATCTCATCGCTTTTCTCTGCTCACTCTATCCTCATGCTGCATAGCTTCTTCATTCTGCTGGAAAATCAACCCTCTCAACCTTATGGCATCTGCACACCAGGTCACATGAAAATGTCTAATCCTCTGTAAATTATATAAACAGTAATTACCTCCAGATTTTCATATTTGTCACCTTACTCAAGGATTTCTAACCTCCTCCATATTGTTCTGACATGAATCTGAATATGAATCTGAGTATTTAAAATGAATCTGAGTATTTAAAAGGAGATTATATCTTCTCAATTTATGTCTAGTCAATTTCTGTGACTGTGGGAAATCTCTTTATCCCACCTCCCCAATGGCAACACCAAATTTATCTGGAGTTATACATAATAAATATCTCCATTGGGACTTCAACTCAGAAGAAAAGAAGTAAAGGAAAATTTCCAGATCTTATCACTTCCTTCTTCTTCCATTTGTCTCCTTTCCACACTCATCTAGGTCAAAAGGATTAGTAGTTTTTGTTCTCATATAATAAAGTTTTCTTATTACATCATGCATGTCTTCTTCATGAAGTGGCACCCACAAATCTTTCTTTTTCTGAGGCCAGTGGCAGAATAGCTGCAAATAAAATCTGCAGGGATAAAAATATATTTGTTCATTATTTTCAAAATATTATACCCATGGACTTTGGTTAAAATGGCTGATTGAATTTCAAAATCTTGGTAACACTACAGACAAGTTTTTTTTCCCCTCTCTTTATGAGGGTAGCAGGAAGAACAAAGGAAGAATACAAATTTTGAAAGGTGAAAACAAAATAAGAACTTTGAAAAGTGGAATAAGATTTTGAAAGACAGATCATTGGTGGCTGACATACCAGACTTAATAGGGTTAGATCCTAAGCTTACAGCAGATCAAGCCAAAAGCCATTTCAAGAAACTTGAAACAGTCAGAAGCTTCAGATATTCTGGGATAAAGGGCTAGAGAAGGATAGAATTAAAAACATAGTTAAATTGTGTTGATCAAAAGGTAAAAAATCTGTATCTTTTCTCCTACTCCATGTCTGTGGTCAAAATTTCCCTCCTCACTATAGCAGAAGACTGACGAAGGTAAAAACAGAGTTGACGCTGTTCTGGATTGGGTTCCCATATTCAAAGAGGAGCTTGAGGTCAGTGTATGCATTCTAGATACTGGGTCTCTTCCCACCCAATTTTCTTCCCTTATCAGACTGTCTCTCAAAGTGCTTTCACCTCTTCTCTGAGCAGTTGGATTTAGCAAAGTAAAATAAACTTAGAATGCAAAAGTGATGGCCAGCTATAAAATAAAAATATCATATGCTTCCATAGTGTAGATTTATTCCTGGTAAGTGGCTGCCTAGCAAAAGTCTGTATTTCTTGTCACTCTATGCAAAGTGATGTTGATGGGATGTGAGTAGAATTGACGGGCATCTCTTCTAAGCCTGGCAAGCCCATAATACTTTTTCACATAGCTTTAGTCCATACTTCTTTCTTTTTGGAGTTGCTTGAAATGTAGATGACCTCCAAGGTGACCTTAAACATCATATATTAAAGATGTCAAAGTCTCTGTTGATCTAGGCTGCTAATTGATTATATGTAGAAGTCATGCTCTCCAGTATAATTACCTATTCAATACTCCTTTTGCCTTTCTTTGGCTGCATCAAAAAAATATTTTTTATTATACGATACAGCAATGAGAGGAAATGAACTGCCACCATGTTCACCAACACAGATAAAATGTTGGTCAAAGGTGTCAGTCACAAAATACACATATCATATGGTTCAATTCATGTGAAATGTAAGGAAAAGCACACCTCATAAATGGGAAGAGAGGTCAGGATGGCGTTTACCTTTTGGAGAAAAAGACATTAACTAAAAAGAAACACAGGAAGACCTTTTGGGATTAGAAAACATTTTATATCTGAATCTGGGTGATAGTTCTATAGGTATGTACATATGTGAAATCTTATCAAGATACACACTTAAGATTTCAGCTGTGTACTGCATATAGAGGGTATGGCAAATGGAGGTTTACAGTTGTGACTACGTGAAAGTTGATTTTGTACTATTATTTATTAATGATTGTATTATTTTCCATACACTCAACCGTAAACCAACTTTTTCTCCACCCTGTATGTTACACTGTTATAGAAAGAAAAAATAATAAGTGGAAGATAAGCTTCATTAAAATGAGAGATAACCAAAAAGAGAATAATATCAGATGTCAGAGTCAGGAAACCCAATATGAAGAGAGGTGAAAGAAACTCCCAAAAATAGGTAAAGGGAGATCCCAGCATTACATTTGTACACTAGATAGAGAAAAGCAATGCCACATCTGAACAGTGAAGAAGTAGAAGACTATCATCCTAGAAATTCCTCCTGCCATTGACCTATTTTTTTTATACTCAAGAAATAATGTTAGGTTGAGCTCTGCCTTAACACAGATTGATGCAGATTCTGCTTGCCCTCTATGCTCTTTTGCCTAATAAATTATATATCCTTATTTTGCCCGACAGAAGGATCCTGCTTCGACCTTTTCTTGAAAACTGGAATAGGTCCTTTTTAGCTTAGAAAAGGATAATTCCTTTCACCCACCGCCGTAGCTCATATTCCTCACTGGTGCTCCATATCTGGGTCATGAGGAGCTTTTTATAAGATAAGAAAAAAATCTTGTAGCATGCTAAAGTCACAATATATTAAGTGTAATAAAATGCAATTGTAACTTATCTAATCTTAATACCAACCAATAAAAACTTGACAAAAAATAAACATTGAATGCAACACCATCCTTAGTAACACTGAAATTCACAAGCGAATATGCATATGAAACATAAAATAAATTTACAATTACTCATCTTAATGTTCTCTGTAAAATAGATTATGATTTTGAGCACATTGAAGGTTTTTTCTCAATATTTATAAGCTCACACCATCCTGAGTTCTGTCTGACATTGCACCCAAATAGTACCATTCAAACATTTAAAGGAAATTAGGTAGTTAACTATATAGAAAATATATCAACAAAATACTTTTAAGTGAAAATAAAAAGCAGGCCATAGTACAATGGTGTAATTGCACTTACGTGTGTGCACATTATATTTGTAAGTACAATTTTGAAAATATATTAGAGAATACCCACCAATGTGTTAAGAGTAGCTACTTTTTGATAAGGGAGTTGAGGAAAGAAATGGGGATATTTTTGTCCTCCATTGTATTTTTAATAACAAACATAACCAAGTAAAATATTTTAAAAATAACACTAAACATATGCTTCATTTAGCTAAATGATGACAAATGTATAGGTATTAAGAAACATTTAGCTTATTCACCTTTTTTTTTTTCATTTTTTTCCAGATAGTTAAGATCATGTATACACTTCCACAGTTAATATTTAAGAAGTGTTAAAGTTTGTAACATCCCTCTTCACTATAGGGTTATGGAGATTGAATTACTTCCCCACATGTAGTTCTCTCTAAAATAATTAACAATGATTATTTCTGAGATGGAAATAAAATAAATAGTAAAGTAATATAATGGGAAAAAAAGTATAAGTTTAAATCTTGTCTTCTCTGCTCTGTGGGGAAATTTATTAATCTATAAAATAGAGAAAATGAACACAATTTTAGAATGTTATTGTGATGATTAAATAAAATAACATGTTAAAATATCTTCTTTGGTGTCCATCCCAAAATAAGTACTTGATATTTATCATTCCCTTCAGTCTCCCTAATTATCAATATCCTAATTAAAATAGCTTTTAGAATACATTTTTTCTGTTTATATATTCAGAGTTTTGCAGATAAATCTACTATGGTGGTGGGAGAAGTGTGAAAAAAACATAAAATTTTAAAATCCTTTGTAGGATTAAAAATAAAAAATGAACTAATTTCTTCTATGAATCCCTCTAAGGCAAATGAAGGTCAGGAAAATGATGCAAGTCTGGCTCTGGCATTAAGAGCTGCCTGCCAATGTTAGGAAAAACATATAATCCTCACCTGAATCAACAACGTAGAATTGGGCCAAAGATTATCTTACAACATCTGAATTCAAAGAGTGATGTTAACTCTTCAAGGACTTATTTTTTGTTTAACTGCTTATCTCGGTGAGACCTGGCTGATGTAACACACATCCAAGTGTCTGATGGAAAGCCAGCACTGTGTGAATCAACTTTCTTTTTTTAGGTCTTCAGACTCTGGCCTGAAGTAAATAACACCTGCAGTATTATATATAAAGCTGATAAAATTTTAGTTTTGTTTGCTAAAAGTTTGGTACCCACCCTTGGCACATAAGAGAAACCCATGGTTCTGGGCAACATCCCTACTCTTGGCAACAACTATTCAGACTGTCTTGCCTGAAGGGATAAGAAATGTTGCCCCTGACTTTCCCTCTGCTGGGGGAAGGGGATCCATACTTTTGTTTTCTCACTGGGAATTTCCAAGAACGGGAGGTGATCATGTTCATTAAGTATCTCTAGAAGACCTTGTCTCCAAAGAAGAAAACACCTACTTTACCCTCCTTACAATCAGAATGTTGATTCTTCCATCAACTGAATTAACTTTTCCTTCAGTTCGTTTCTCTTTCAGTTTAGGCATCTCCAGCATCTTGATATTAAGTAAGACTTGCAAAAACAAAGTCCTGGATACACATCTTGAAGCCTCTCTAAGATGCCTTCATGAATCACAATGGACACTTTGCTCCCTTAGGACTTCATAAGAAAATTATTTTTGTATCTTGTCCTAAATTGTGTTTAAAAGAATGGTCCTTGGTGCTCCTTCATGTCAAGTCCATAAATCTCAGCTCTAGTACTAAATCCAAAGAAAAATGTTACATCTTAAGGCATATGCTTTCATCAGAACATAAAACTACGTAACCGAAGATATTTCTCATGTTGCCTTTGATGTCAGAAACAGTGAAGTAAAAGCTGTGCAAATATTATAGTCTCTACTTGCTCTGCCTCCATCAATGGGGCCTTTGTACCTTTAAATGTCTCCTCCTGTTTGGTACTTTTTAGTCACTACTCTCTGAAGTCTTTTCTTAAAAAGTGTGCGTGTGTGCCCATGCAGAGGGGAGGGGTGGTAATTGGTTTCCTATTGCCGCTCTAATGAATTACCACAGATATAGTGACTTTAAACATCCCAGATTTATCATTTTACTGTTCTGGAGGTCAGAAGTTCAAAATGAGTCTGAGTGAGCTAAAATAAAGTTGTTCTCTTCTGGAAGCTCTGGGGAAGAATCTGTTTCCTTGCCTTTTTCAGCTTCTAGAGGCCACCCAGATTCCTGGGTGGTAGCCTCTTCTTCCATCCTCAAAGCCAGCAATGATGCACCCCTCTAATCATTTTTCCCTTAGATTCTGCAACCTCTGCCTCCTTCTTCCATTTTTAAAGGCCTTTGTAATTACATCGGGTCCTACCAGATAATCCACAATAACCTCAGCCTCTGCTGATTTGCATCCTTAATCCCATCTGCAATTCCATCTTAATTCCATCCATAATTGCTCTGGGATTTGAGATGTAAATATCTTTGAGGGGGTTCATTATTGTGCCTACCACAAATGACATCTTAAATTAGCAACGAAGAATGAATACTTATCAAATATGTCAAGTCTGATTTGGCAAATAATCTAGGGTCAAGAATGGCAATGAACACCTTACCCTCCAGAAAAAGGAGTGAGCAGCCTTTGCAGTGAGATTACCAGAGATAAACCATCAGCTGTGCATTGGCCGTGGGAATGGAAGGGACACTTAGACAGCAGGAGAGGTCAGAGGAGCAGACCACCGGTCACTAATGAGAAGAGTCAGCACATCAAACAGCAGGCCACCTCTTAGGTCCTCCTCTACTCAACCCAAGCTTTTTGTCTCTGTGACCACAGCTCTCTCCCTCGCCTCTCCTCTAAGTCTCACTATACTTCATTGGCCTTTGCTGGGACTGAGAAATGTAAATGCGAATACTCAGACCTAAGGGAGGTTTTCATCCACAGTGCTAGTGGCTACGTAATTGCTGTACTTCCTTAATCACCAAGTGCTTAAACTGAACCTAAGTACTCAGGCTACCAAATTTGAGAATTCACTCATTTACCAATGATACAGGACTGCTGAGTTTAAATGTAAAAAAGGATTGGGAGACATTTGAGCTCCAACCACATGGACATATCACTGAAACTGTATGGCAGATTGCTCATGGGCCTAATAGCTGTTCTGCTCTTTTCCTCGGTCTGTGCAGTAGTTTCCTTTGCTCTTGTAAAAAAATTACCACAAACTTGGCTTAAAACAACACACATTCATTCTCTTACTCTTCTGGAGGTTAGAAGTCAAAATTAATCTTATGGGGCTTAAGGTGCTGGTAGGACTGATTCCTTCTGGAAGCTCCATGGAAGATTTAATTTCCTTGTTTTCTCCGGATTCTAGAGTCTACCTGCCTTCTTTGGATCCCCATCCCTTCCTCCATCTCCAAACACCTCATTACAACCCATGCTTCTATCATCCATCTTTTCTGAGCTTCCTGCATAGTTTTTATAAGGCCCCTTGTGATTATTTTGGGCCCACCTGGATAATCCAGAATGATAATCTCCTTTCAAGATATGACACTTTACATGGGCAAAAGAGACTTTGCCCATATAAAGTGGCATGTTTACAAGCATAGGAGTTAAGAAATAAATATATTTGCAGTGGAGGTATATTTGTGTTTAACAGAGAAATATAACCTTGATATTTATCTTGGTACATGGTCAAACAAAATAAAAATGACAGGTCATAGTTTCTTTTGTAATTAGGTGTGACAATGTGGCCAAGTTTTGGTTAACAGGAGGTGAATTTTTCTGTGAAAATTTCGGGAAGTGTGTCTAAAAGAAAGTGGTATTCCCTGTGCCTTCTTCCATCTTAGTGCCTGGAATGCCGATACAAAATCTGGAATTCCAGCAGCCATCCTGGATTGCAAAGTTAACCTTGACAATGGAAGCCATAGTGGGAAAACTAGAGAGAAGGAATCTGGGTTTCTTTTGGAACAACCAAACAAGCTTGAACTGATCTCGAGACTTCTTGAATGTGAGAGAAATATATTTCTGTCTTGTTCAAACTATGATTCTTTGGAATTTTCTGTTATTCATAGACAAGTTTAATGCTAATTAATTCAAACATATTTTTGCATAACATAGATTGGTATTAAACTCTCATCTTTTTAAACATTTATATCTTTGGCTCTGTTACAAAATATTTTTTTAACTAGAAGGATTTTATCATAATGATAGTTAATGTGCTTATAAGCAAGGAACCAAAAGGAATTCTCTAGATAAAGTGAGATTTAGAAAGATGAAATAAAAATTCCTATCATTGGTTTATTTTCTTATCACTGTACCAAGTAAAGCAAAATCCTAATAAATTTATAACTTCAAAAGATTTACCTAAAGGCTAGTACTAAATATTGACCAAAGAACAATGCCAACTTAGAAAGACCCCTTTTAGTGTCTCTGCATAGTTCTTCTGTCTTCTTGATAAGGACTAGTTAATTTATATTTTTAATCTGTGTGCTTAATAACAAAGCTATGATTTAAAATTTTGAAAAGAAAAAGTGCACCAAGAATGATATACATTTTTCTCTTCCCTTAACCTAGTAGGATATTGCTTATATACTGCCTTTATCCTTTTATACCCAGTTTATGACCTCACAAAAATAAAACAATCTTTATTTAAAAGTATTAACTCATTGCACTTTATTTCCAAAGAGAATTTCTCAAGTCAATAATTTTTTAATTCATATATATATCCATATATATAAAATATTTGTATTCAATTTTATACACACACAAACACACATTACTTAACTAAAATATGTATTGTTCCCAAATTAGATGCAATGGCATAATGAAATTCTTTATGCTATATATTTATTCCATTTTTACTCATTTTAGTATCCCTGGAGAGAGATAATAGCTAGTTACCATCTTCTTAATGTTTAATATGTATAGCTGTATGTAACACACATAATATATTTAATACATGTGAATACATATATTTATATTAATGCTTGTGAAAGATGTACTTCTGCTTCTCTATAAGCAAATTCTTCAAATATTAAATCTGCATGTGAATAAAATTTTAAAGGCAAATAATACAGAAGATGATACTAAAGAAAAGTGTAATAAAATATTATTAAATAAGCTACTGAAGCAAACTTAGTGTAACATTGACCAAAAGAACAAGAATAAAACCATTACATGTTACACATCACCTTGTATAACCCCAAATATCTGACTATTTTGCATACATAGATTATACAAGATAAAAAAGCACAGTAAATAAATAACAATGAAGCATATACTGAGAACCTTCAACTTACACAGAAATGATGTTCTACAACTTTATCTATAAGTTGGTCACTCTAAACTCAGAGCATATTTTTGTTGTTTTACTTCCAACATTGTATCCATAAAAATGTTTGAAGAATTTTACATGAATAAGTATACCCCCCCTACCTATATTCTCTTGTTAACATTTCCTATATTTGCTCTATCATATATCAATAACTACATGTCCTTACTCATGGCAGACTTCTGTTCCAGGTCATATACATTAAATTAAGCTTACAGTATGGCACTAAATTGCGTTAAGTTGTTTAATCTTTCCAAGGTTTGCATTTATGTAACAGAAAACTGGGAAATGAGAAAAAGTAGAAGAAGAAAGCTATCCCTAATTTTATCACCAGCACAATCACTGTAAATACTTAAAAATTTTAACATATTTATTTTACTTTCTATAGGCCTTATTTTTATATAATAGCAATTATATTTATTGTTTTCCAAAAAATTTACATAATTTTTGCTGTCATTTAAAAAGAGTAACTAACAATATAGAGTTTATTTAACCATTACTAACCATTTACTTGTAATATAACATTTTATTTGCAATTAATTACTTTTTGTTTCAGTTTTCCCCATACCTGACTCACAGGAAAAGATCTCCCATTTTCACTGTCAAAAAGACAGGCTTGATGCAGAATACTACATCATGAAATCTTACATAAAGACCAGGACACTGCCTGTATATGTCTTTCCCATCCCCAAGACACATCATTAGAATTCAGCCATCACTACCTAACACCTAAATTAATTTTTAAACATTTTATGAATACATCACATTGACGTGTTGTTAATTCCCTTCTCTATGTGCTACATTTCCTCATTCTTAATGGAAATTCTCATCGATTACTTAATCTTATTATGCTCTTGCTAAGTGAATTAATATGCTTAGGATGTTAAATTGAAGGATTCCTGCTCATCTGTTCAAACTTTATATTTTCACCAGGTTGACAGATTAATTTCCAGGAAAGAACCATTAGCCATAGTCTCCTCCCTGCTATTAAACATGATGTGAAATAAAAATAATTGGAAACAGCTGGAGCAAGACTTTCCAGGGTAATGCTTAAGGACTATGCCCAAGGAAACATTAATCTGCATTATTATGTTGGGATTAGTTTTGCTATACAGTTTAAAGTTCAACTTAACTTTTGGAGAATTATCACGTGTCACTGGAATGGAATTTATAGCAATGAAAAAAATAATAATAAGGCAGATCACCAATGATCTTAGCCAAGCACAGAAAAAGGGAGGCTAGAAACTCAGAAGTGACTAACGTGATAATAAAACTATATTTTATACACTTTAATTATAATTGCCTTTATGCTACAAATTAAGACTATTCTTTAAAAAAATCTATCAGATTTTAGCTTTTATATTTGGAAATCACCAAGCATACTAGTTTAAGTATAAGAAGTATTACAGTTTCATTTCCTTATATTTAAACTATTATAAACCTTTTGACTTTTTAAAAGAAAGCACTGAATTCTTAAATCTTAGTGTTGCATACTGAAGTGTTTGCAGATGTATTGATATATATAAGATTTGCTTATTTTAAATAATCCAGAATGGTGGGGGGTTGAGAGTAGAGAAGCTTAAATGAGCCATGCATTGATAATTATAGAAACTAGGGAAGTAGTTCATGAGGGTTTTTATATTCTTTCCTCTACTTCGTATACTCATCACTCATAAAATATTGTTAAAAAGAAGAAACTGTAGAGCATGTATTTCAGCCACCTCTAGTGACAACATACATAAAAATATGTGTGAGAGAGAAACAAGGAAATACTGAAAATAGCCTGTTTTCTAACAGATAAGAATGCACTCACTTCACATAGTCATTAGTTTATTGACTGACCAGAAGCTGCTGAGCACGTACTATGTGCCAACAACATACTCAGTGCTGAAGACACCAAGAAGAAGAAAATCATCTCCTTTTGTGAGAGAGACAGATATTCAAATAAATAATTACAGTTTATACAGTGAGTAATGTATACATGGAACACAACTGCAGAAAATAAGTGCAGGAAATATAAAAACACAGAAAACATAGAAATTTATTAGACAGAAACTCTTGTGTCAATAGTTTCTCATCTCCACATAGTTCTCTGCATTTGTTTCCAGTTCTTTCTACAAACCAACTTCTCTGCTCACTTACGTGCATTTATAGGAGCTGTATCATGGCTCCCCTGAGAGAAAAATCTATTCCAATCTTCTACACTTCGTGGACTTCTTCTCTACCTGATTCCAAATTCCCTGCAGAAGGCATTTTATGAGTCACATTGGCATCAAGTACACATGCTCAAATAAACTGCTGTGGGAGAGAGAGATGAGGTCAATGGAGCTAAGCCCCTTTAGGCTGTGGACAAGGTGTGGTCTCTCAGATACAGATCTTGTAATGGTGACTGTCTCCTAGTACAGGGCTGTTTCCACTACGTCCTCAATAACTGAATTATGGAAATTAATACAAGCCTAACATAAAGCTCTCTGAACTGCTCAAAAGGAAAGATTTCTGGTGATCTGAAATAGTACCATGTTAAAATAAAGTTGTCTTTTGAAAAAAATTAAATGATAAAACACCAAAAATTAAGAAAGATACCAAGTCTAATGTTTTTCCAAAAAGTGGTTGATTGATACAACAGAAACAAAGGCAAAAACAGCACAAAGATAAGTGAAAGGTTTGACTTGTTTTAGTACTTCCCCAACCCTGATTTCTTAATGTTCATAAAGAATTAGAACTTAATTTTATAAAGATACAAATACTATGGTATTATATACTAAATCTTTCATAAATCTATAGACTTACATGATTTTTTTATTCAGAAAAGATAATGATTTTAAATGCAGGAAAACATCACTAACTTTGCCTATATCCTTTATCAACTTCGATAAAATAAAGGATGTGAGCAAATAGGATTAAAAAAGAGAGAGAATTCAAAATTATGTGTATGTCATTCTCATTGCCAGGAACAGCTTGGTTGATCCTTCTCCAGTGCTTCAGAATAGGAAACATATTCTAAAACACTTTGTAGCAATAATGAGTCCCCAGGAGGGATTACATGTGCAAGAGATAATCTCAGACTAGCAGAGAGAAAATTAGAAAGAATTTTGTGCTGGGCAAGAGATAACCCTGAAATATCCTCTTTCCAATTAAGTATGAAAGTGAAGAAATGTTGCCCATATTTTTTATCATTTATTTCTTCTTTCTCATTTCTCTTATTTTAACAATTAGTAGTAATTATAAGATAGCAATTAAAGCAAAAACAAACTGGGTCAAAAAAGACACCAAAACATAAGAACACCAATGATATATTTGAGATAGAGAAAATGAAATTCTTATACTTTGTTGATGGGGATATAAAGTAGTATAATCACTTTGAAAACCTGTTTGATGTTATCTACCAAAGTTATATATTCATATAAGCTATGATCCAGCAATTTTATCTATAGAAAGGCACACATATGTGAAACAAAACATCTCAAGAATGTGCATACCTTTATTCTTTTTTTGGAAAGTATTTTATTGTTTATGGTATTACAGTTATCCCAATTTCCCCCTTTTGCCCCCTTCTACCTAGCCCATCCACCCCACTACCATAGTCAATCCCCACACCATTGTTCATGTCCATGGGTCATTCATATATGTCCTTTGATTAATCTCTTCCCCTTCTTTCCATCAACTCCCATATCCTCCCTCCCCTCTTACAACTGTCAGTCTGTTCCATGTTTCTATGTTCCTGGTGATACTTTGCTTATTAGTTTATTTTATTTATTAGATTACACGTATAAGTGAGATCATATGGTATTTGTCTTTCACTGACTGGTACATTTCACTTAGAATAACACTCTCCAGTTCTTTCCGTGTTATCATAAAACGTGCATAGCTTCATCCTTAATGGCCCCAAACGTGAAAAAACACGAGTGTTCATCACCAACAGAAGAGATAAATGAATTAATACAAAACTATTAGAAAGTTATTGAGAATAAACAAACTATTTTTAAATTAAATTCAAAAATCTTACAAATACAATTTTAAGCAAAAGTAACTGGACACAGAAGAGTTCATATTGTATGATACCTTTCATCTGAAGTTCAAAACAGGTAAAACTAAGCCATAGTGATGGAAATCAAAGTATTGGTTATCTTTAGGTGTTGGTTCTATAAATTTAAATATTTATAAAAATTCATTTAGCTCTACACACAGGGTTTGAAAACCTGACTGTAATTATGCTATACTTAATAAGAAAATAATTTAAGAAAGTAAAAGTTCTGTATCAGAACTGAAAATGTTCATAGAAGTATAAAAGTACAGCATCAACCTTGCAGAAAATATAATCCATAAAATCAAATCCTCCACAACATAGAGGGAAACAAAAATGAAAAGAACAAAAACAATCTGTAAGAAGATGTGAATAGAGAAGACAAATAATGGTGATGCAATCCATATTTATATTTTTGAAAAATAGAGTCAATATACATATAATAAATGAAATCTTGACTATAGTGAAAATGTGAATCTTCAGATTAAAAAGCATTTATTGTGTGGTAGGCAAAATTGACAAAATGCAAAAATTAGAGTGTCGGGTAAAGTATTAAATTTTAAGGATATATTATGGATTCTACAAGCTTCTGCTCATCAGCATGACTCACTAGCTGTCTACATTCACCCATTTTCTGCCCCGGAAACTTGGCGGAACAAGAAAAGACTCACTGAGGACGAAAGTCAAGCTGGTGCCAGACTTCTCCATATACAACATTAGATGCCAGAAGATGGAATAATAGCTCGAGATAATTGACAGAGAGTTTGACTTCAGAATTCTATTCTCAGCCCAGTTGACATTTACTTAATAAAGCAACAGAGAGATTGAAATATATAGAAAGTTAAAAATTAGTGTCATCGCTTCCTTTCCATTGGGAGGAAAAAAAGGGATATCTGTGGAAATTTAAGAATGACTCCAAATAGAAACCTAATGATTTTGGACATTGATATAAAAAAACCTATGACAATTTGCTATATATAGAATTGTTAATTTAAATTTTAAGGCAAAGGTCTAGGTAAATTAAATCACATATTTAACATCAATTTTGTTGTTTTATATATAAATTGAGAAAAACCTAACAATTCAATAGTAACAAATAATGGGAGTGGTCACTGGGAATGTGGGAAAGAAAACGAAGTTGTTACAACTATGTCTATAGCATGCAACTCCAGCCTACTTCCAGGTAATTTGACCTTCAAAGGCTAAAGAAATTGGTGGTTATTCCACAGGTGATTTGCAGTAGGAGATAATTTCCTAGGATGCCCACAGTTTCATAGCTTGACAGTTCCCTCTATTTAATGGAAAGGACGGTATAATTCTCCAGGCTCAGAGGACCTTTGAGATGTCCAAGGCAGAGACCTCCATGATTCATAGAAGAGTGGAAGTGACCATCTTCCCCCCTGCCCTGTGCCTGCCCCGTAGCTCTGTTGCCTTTATCATCTACTTAGTCCAGATAACTCTCAACAGATGATATGAGTTATTCTTCTGTCTTATTTCTACTTCACTGTATGATTGAAAAAACTAAATGTATTTACAGTGGCAACCATATACTGAATTAACATTTTAGAAATAATAATCATGTAAAAGTGATTATAATATAAAAGTCAACATTAAAATGATATACTATATATTATAAAATTCAATGTGAATATGGTAATATTAGTTAAACAAACCGAGGCCCAAATCTCTGAGAACATTAACAGAATCTGAGATTTTGAGAGAGGGAGGATAAGATAAGAGGAAATATAAGTGTTCTAATCTTCTAAAATTCCATAGAGGAAATTAATTTATTTCTGAGGTCAAAAAGTTGCCAAATACAAGGGTAAACATGTTACATAAATTGATAAAAATAAAAATAGTCATTTATAAAACAATAACATTAGAAGGCTATGCACTTTTAATGAATAGATGCCATATAAACACATATCTCTACCAAAAGGTGGTATTCTAATTGTGTCTTAGTTAGCTACAAGATAAGGCAAGTTACTTCTACCCTCCCAAACCCACGTCATGGGAAAATGCCTGTAAGACTCTAAAGGAACAATATTTAATTCTCAGAAGTACTCATTAATCTGACAACTGGCATGAAAATACAGCTGACCCTTGAACAACATGGATTCAAATTCTGTTGGTCCACTTATACACAGAGTTTTTCCATAAATATACAGTCATCTCTCTATATCCCTGGGCTTTACATGTACAAATTCAACCTACTTTGGATTGAAACAGTACTTCCGATTCGTGGCTGGGAATTCAGAGATGAGTAGAGCCAACTGTATGCATTGATCTACGCCATTTTACATAAGGGACTGGAGCATCTGCAGATTTTGGTCTCCATGAGGGTCCTGGAACCAATCTCCAATGGATACCAAGTGGTGCCATTTAAGTTTGGGAGGAATAAGATTGTACATGCGTGTTTTCAATGTTGAAATGTTTATTTCCCCAACCCCTGATCTGTGCAAATGTCAGCTGTACAGTCACTTTAATTATAACAAGAACTAACATTGCTCACAAATCAACATATCTACTGAAAAGGGATGGTACGTGAAATATTTGCTGTAGCAACAACCCAGGACAAGGAATTACATCAGATATTTTCTCTCTCCTTTTGACCACCTTCCCCCATCAAAACATAAATATACATCTTACAAATGGAAATAAAAACTCTGAATTCTAAGAGAATTAATGTCAAAGTACTTCAAAGAGAGTTGCCCTAACTCTGATCTAGTATATCTTTAACTTTCAAAGAACAAGAAGCTCTTTGCAATTTCCACAGCAAGCTAAAAAAAAAAAAAAACATCAGGAAAATAAAAGAGTGAAGTCCTTGAGCCAAATGGCCATTAGAAGAGTCTCCTGTCTCCTGGGAATGACACTGACTTAGTATCTCTAGTCTGCCCAGTGACTGTCTGGGAGCAGCTCTTGGGAAGTGTGGCTTCATCACAGACATGGAATAGATTCTGTAGGAACTAGGGCCCTTGTCACTTGCACTTCCTATAGTTGGAGATCTGTGAATCTAGGACCACCAAACATTTAAGGCTTATTTTAAAATAAGAGTTAAAGTCTCTTTTCCCCTCCTCTCCTCTCTTCTGCTCTCCTTTTCACTCCTCTTTTTCTCTCCCTCTCTCTCTCACACATATACATACAAACTCTGAGTCACAATTCTGACACTGTGGCGACCACTGAAAACTTAATTTCTGAAAAATAATGGACAGAAGGTGGATTCCATCCTATAACTTATTATCCCTAAAAAGATTATACTAATACAATTATGTGACTATTTATGTTAAAGGGGAAATGGACCTAATATTTTTTCTAGACATATTATATAAGTTATGTCATACCTCCTCATAACACTGTCTGATACATGTATAATTACCCCTATTTTATTTCTTTTTAAGTCTATTTTGTTGATTATGCTGTTACCTTTGTCCTATTTTCTTTTCCCTCTGCTCCCCTCCACACAGTACCGCCATTCCCTCCAGCAGTCCCATCCCGCTTAGTTCATGTCAATGGGCCATGCATGTAAATTCTTTGGCTTCACCCTGTCCTTTACTAATCTTAACATCCCCCTGTCTATTTTGTACCTACCAATTATGCTTTTTAATTCCTGCACCATTTCCCCATTTTTCACCCTTCCCCCTCACAGATGATAACCCTCCAAATGATCCCCATACTCATGATTCCAATCCTATTCTGGTTATTTGCTTAGTTTTTGTTTTTGTTTTTAGATTCTCTTGTTGATAGTTGTGAGTTTGTTATCATATTAATGTTCATAGTTTTGATCTTCTTTTTCTTAAATAAGTCCCTTTGACTTTTCATATAATAAGGGCGTGGTGATGATGAACTCCTTTAGCTTTACCTTGTCTGGGAACCACTTTATCTGCCCTTCCATTCTCAATGATAGTCTTGCTGGAGAGAGTAATCTTGGATGTAGATATTTGCTTTTAATCCCTTTGAATACTTCTTCCTAGCCCCTTCTTGCCTGCAAGATTTCTTTTTCTTTTTTTAAAGTATATTTTATTGGTTATGTTGTTACAATAGTCCCATTTTTCTCCGCTTTGCTGCCCTCTGCCCAGTACCATCCTTCTCTCCAGCAATCCTACTCCCCTTAGTTCATGTCCATGGGTCATGCACGTAAGTTCTTTGGCTTCACACTTTCCTATATTATTCTTAACTTCACCCTGTTTATTTTGTACCAACCGATTATGCTTCTTAGTCCCTACACCATTCCCCCATTTTTCCCCCTCCCCTCTCCCAGCTGATAACCCTCCAAATGATTCCCATACCTATGATTCTGTTCCTATTCTGGTTTGCTTAGTTGGATTTTGTTTTCATTATTTTGATTCAGTTGTTGAGAGTTGTGAGTTTGTTGTTGTCATTTTAATGTTCATAGTCTTGATCTTCTTTTTCTTAAGTAAGTCCCTTTGACATTTAATATAATAATTGCTTGGTGATGATGAACTCCTTTAGCTTTACCTTGTCTTGGAAGCACTTTATCTACCCTTCCATTCTAAATGATAGTCTTGTTGAAAAGAGTAATCTTTGATGTAGATCCTTGCTTTTAATCACTTTGAATACTTCTTGACAGCCCCTTCTTGCCTGCAAAGTTTCTTTTGAGAAATCATCTGACAGTCTTATAGGCACCCCTTCATAGGTAACTCTCTTCTCTTACTGCTTTTAAGGTTCTCTCTTTATCTTTACCTTTGGTATTTTAATTATGATGTGTCTTGCTATGGTCCACTTAGAGTCTAGTTTGTTTGCAACTCTCTGTGCTTCCTAGACTTGTATGTCTACTTCTTTTGCCAAATTAGGGAAGTTTTCCTTCATTACTTTTTCACATAAGTTAAATTTTTGCTCTTCCTCTTCTTCTGGCACCCCTATGATTCAGATGTTGGTATGTTTAAAATGAGAAGTTAGAGCTCCAAAGATTTTTAAATTGGCTTAATGCAGCCATTAGGTTTTATATCTAGATCTTCTGTGGCCTTTAAATTTATTTCATTGTACTCCTTTGTAACCTTCCAAACAGTTTTAAACTTAGAATAAATAGAATTCAAGTGTTCAAGGAAGTGAAATTTTATCAAGCAATATAACTTACATTTCTAAAAGACGAATAAGAAAAAAAATTTAGATAAGCATTTTGCTGCAAAATTTTTCAGAGACTGTAAAAAATTAATTACATAAACTATAAAAAAGAGATGATATATAATACTCAGCAATTTAAACATTTTTTACGAGAATCTTTATTAACATATGTAAAAGAAAAATAATGAAATCTTTACTCCATGGAAATACTAAGATAATGAAGAGGTATCTATGCAGCAACCTGACACTCAGTATCCAAAATTAGGCCTAATGTCACAGTTTAAGGACACAGAGTTCTGCACAACTGCCCTCACTTTAGACACCAGCCACACTCTTGAGAGTTCCCATGCTGCCCACAATTCTGATCAACTGGTTAAACGTTTGGGGATTCCCATTGCCCCCTCAGGTTCAATAATTTGCTAGACTAAATTACAAAATTCAGGAAAGCACTACACTTAAAATGAGTCTTGTTACATCAAAAAGGATACAAATCAGGCATATCATGATCAGCAAAAAGAAGAGACACATGGTAACAGTCCAAGAAGGTCCACCCCACCACCACCACCACCACCACCACACACACACACACACACACACACACACACACTCACTCACTCAGAAAAAGAAGTTTCCAGTGGCTTTCCCCTGTGGACTCATGCTGGTTCACCTTCCCAGCACAGTGAAGAGTAATAATATGCACAGAGTATCATTCACCAGAAAAGCTCATATGAGTGCCAATGTCCAGAGATTTCATTAGGATCACATTATGTAGCCATGATCATTGAATTATTACCCATGTAATTAAACTCAATCTCCAGCTTTTTCTTCCCTCCCAGGAGGTCAGGATGGATGATGTGGGTCAAAGTCCAAACCCTCTAATTACATAGTTGGTTTTTCTGGAGAGGCTAGCCCATATCCTGAGCCATACTGTTAACTCAAACAATCAAAGGACTATACACAGTCACCTCATTAGCATAAACTATTAGGCACCACCATTAACAAAGACAGTTTTGTCACTTGGGAACTTCCAGGGCTTCGGCAAATACCTCCCAAAAACTGGACACAAAGCCAGCTTAGTTTTTAAAATCATATAATAATGTATACAGCACTTTATTTGTACCCAGAATATATATTGTTATTATTATTTTTATTAATGAGATTCATAGGACACTAATTTGACAGAAAAAAATTAAAAACAAGTCTGTGATTTATCTTCTGGCCTCAGGGACATCTGAGTATTTGACCTTTATTAAAATTCTCCTTGCACATTAACTCAGGGAATAATAGGAGCATATCAGACATAGATTAATGAGGATTCATCAAGATTATTATTTTACACATCATACACTGCACCTCATTGTTGAGTTTATTGAGTAACAAGTAACAGAATTGATATTCTGCTGTACTTGGAAAATGGGAGCCAGTCATGTCCATCTGAGGAGGTTGTCATGTATTTCTTCAAAGAATAAAAGCTAAGAAAATGCACAGGACATCTAGTTTCTCTCAACTGAGGTGGTTCATAATCACCAGAGCTCATTTCTTGTGACCACATTCATCTCAGCAATAAAGAATATCAAAAGACATGCCTAGGAACACCAAGACCTCTGACTTGTCATTCCCATTCATGCAGTGTGGCCTACCACACACCCTGTTTAAAAGCTAAGTAAACTTAGTCATGGGTGAAACCTATTTGACTTCTGAACTGAAGAGTCAACTGGAACCATAGAACATTGCTTCTGCTCAAGTGGATTGGGCATTACACTCAAATTCTCTGAAGAACCAGGAGCACACATTTTCACACATGTGAAAAATCTACAGAAATATTAGACAAGCAAATTTTACAGTGAAATAATATTTTTGATGATAAGAAACCACCTCAAATGAACTTAAACATAAAAAATAATAACTAGCCCAATAAATCACAAGTCTAGAAGTAATGTGAACTTTAGGCAGAATCCCTTCTGGACTCTGTCTCAGTTCTCTGATATGAATTCCTCTTTTATGTGCTGGCTGCCTTTGACATGGGTATGAAATAGGTGTAGTTATTCCCAGTATGATTTTCATAAAACCAACCAGAGGAAGAGTCAACATTTCCTGGCTAAAAATAGCAAGTGAAATTCATAGTCTTCACTCTGTAAAAGCGTCGCTGTTACCTAATCCTGAGCAGCCACCATAGTCAAAGGAGTGCTGTACATTAATGTTTAGGCAAGTCTCCAGATTCATTTTGAAGCAAACATTGCTTCATGGCGGTAGGATGAAATTTGTTGGGTTGGTTTTGTTTATTTGTTTGCTTCAGGGTTGAGAGTGAGCATAGATATAATATATAACAGCTCTGTCTTTCTTAAGTTCAGAAATAAATGAAAAAAAAAAAAAACAAGGAGGAAGATGTATGGAGTCTAAAATGTCAGTTCTTTTTCTTATAGACTAAACAGAGAACATGGCTGAGATTGCGGTCCAATGATTTTGTTCACATTTCATCATAGATCTCTGGAGATTCTCATTAAGGCAAAGCCTATTCTACTATATCCATGCTGCCTTGTTGATGGGGAGAAAATCTAACATGAGAGAAATGAGTTAAGTTCAGAACATTCGGTTCCTTCTTTTAACTCACAATCAGCAAGACGGAGTGAGGAGTGGGGACTGTTACTCCACCTGAAATATGTCCATATGAAAAAATAAATCCAAGAACTGGAATATTGTTCACCGCCCTCCACGTCAGTGATGATGATTAGCTGGGTTCGGTAAGGGCCTACTCTTTCAATACCATATAGCTGACGTCTTGTTAACAATGGGCGAGGAGAGCACTGATGACAGAGTGAGCTGGCTCTGTCCACCACAGACAATGTGAAGCTATATCATGACAGAGACTTCCTGAAAAACATGGAAGACACATAAATTTACCTCAGCTCCCTTACTAAACTTGGCAAAAATGGTGTACTTAGTTTAAAGCAATAAAAGCATTAATTCAAAAGGACAATAAAAATGATAAAAGGAAATACAAGCACTCCAGTGAAGTCAATAAAATTTTGGCGGTATATGGATGGAATAATAGTAACTGAAAGCTAAGTGACTTCTTGGAGAGGAGCCAGGATAAATAAGCCAATTCATGTCATAAAACTACTGAAAGGCCCCAGAATTGAATGTGCCCATTATCTAAGGAAGAAGGAGAGTAAGGATGTGGGGGTAAGGAATAACACAGGAAGAACAGTAGAAAGTCTGAAACAAAAGTGTTAGTACTGTAGATAACATTTTTGAGGCTGTGCAGCAATAGGATTAGCCAATTTTCACCAAAGCTGCAGTGTTGATTTCTATAGAAGCTGCCCCAACACCAAGGAAAGAGCAGACAACAAGGATTAGATGCTGCACTGTCAAAGTACAAATAAATGAAAGTCTGAATGCTGAATTATGAGAACACCCCTCCAAACACCACCAATACCCTGACAACTACACCTCAGGTTGAAGATTGTTGGAAAAACTGAGTAGCCCATAGGGAACGTTGAGCATCACTTTCTAATCACCCTTCTATTTATAGAGCTTCCCATAGCATTTTGGCAGACTCTTAAGAGACAAATATATTGCCTGCCTAAGTCAATAATATTTGAGCAAAGCCATTAACTATTACATCAGCTATTTTCCATCTTCTTTTCAGACTTAAAAAAAGCTAGCATATAGGACTGAATGGAATGGTAGAATAATTTATCATGATCTAGAAAATTTAGCTCAAATTTTCTTTATCTGAGCCATATGCTTTAATGAAGCATAATTAATATTTTGATTAAATATATGTGGTTAGCAGTGTTCTTTTAATGACAGAATTTAGTATTTTTCCAATGCTCAAAAGCAATGATAAGCTACTTATAAATTTTATTGAAATAATTAAGTTTTTAAATACAAATGATATGCTTTGTTTCATATTAATTCTCTCATGACATCAAAATACATTCCTGGCTCTTCTGATTTTTCCCCAACATCAGAATATGTTCCAGGAAGCAATTTATTATTTTATTTCAGAAAATTTTTGTTGTGTCCCATTAGACTCTAAACATTTTTAACACAGGCACCTGTCACTATCCAAACTTTCACTATCCCAAAAGATTTCTATAAAAGGGGCTACATGTATCTCAAAGTAATAAGGATGAATGAAATAAAAGACAATGATGAAATGCTGATTCTCATAAAATATAGAACACTTCTCAGAGAATGCACATGCTGCCTACCATGTCACAGGTCCACCTGGCAGGTAGAAATGCAAATTTTTGGATGTCACTACAAGAAGAAGACTGTTTATCAATAGATATGCTGATACCCTATGAGAGTTAACTTGCATTAGTGAGTTTGTTGTAGTTTGATTTTTGTCAATGGCCTCACTAGTTCACCACTGTCCATTTTTGCATTTTTGTCATATAACTTTTCAGTTCTTCCCATTCTGCCTCTGGGCTCCACCAAGTTACTTGCATGGGCAAGTGTTTGGGCCAATGGTTTATTAATAGGTGTGATGCATTGACAGCATGTGTGTGACTACCTTGCTCCTGTATCTTTATCATGAAAACATATCTGGGATGACCTTCTAGAGTATGACACAGATGTGCATGAGAGCTGAGTCACTTTTTTGTTTTTTTTCTTTCTTTTTACTTTTTCTTTTCTTTTTGTTTTGTTTCGTTTTTTTTTTTTTGTTTGTTTGTTGTTTTTTTTTTTTTTAGTCATTCTTGATATCCAAGCCAATGCCATTCCTGAGCTTTGAGCAAGGTGTGACAGGATCAGAAAGACACCTTATGGACAAATAGTTTATAGCAGCCATGTGAACAAGGGCAGCTGAGATCAGTTGAGTTCAAAGATGATTATCTAAACCCTACAAAGTCATAAACTGAATAAACTTTATTGTATACCCCTGAGCTTTTTGTGACCATTGAAAGCAGAAGTTTAGAAGGTAATTTATGTTCATTAATTAATTTTACTTTATATTGTTGTTTTTACTGTACTTTTTAGCAATCAATAAAAAACAAGTGTAGTGATACTCTTATCAATGTTCTACGCAACAGCCATTGAATGAGTCTCAAAATTTTTCACTGCTTGAGTGAATTTTCTGTTACATACAGCCAAAAATAACATAAATGATGAAATTTATGCTTTTATTCTGGAAGCAGGGAAAAAAGCACTGAGTGATGGCAATACTTCAAAGCCTCACAGGTATTATGTTCAATATTTTGTCTATGTTTCTACACATCTGGTTGACCCAGAAACAGATTTCCTAATCTGGGTATAAGTGTCTTACCTTCTTTCTTTCTATTTGGAGCCAAGAATGACTGCGTGACTTCTAGCAACTTAAATTAAGTCATAAACATTGAGATGAGCATCAAATGAGTCATAAGAGGATAGTAGAAACTTCAATATAACAAACTTAACTTTTATGAATTTGATAGTTGAATTAAATTAAAACTGAATAAAAATATTGAGGGAAGAAGGGATATATCTTAAGAGACTTAAAAAAACTATTATATAGCAAATTGAAAATTAACATCTGTATTATATCTCTATACCTTTAAAAAAATAAACTTGAAAATTATGTCAATTCTAGGAAAAGTTTTGGAAAAATTTTACTTTGAAATATGATTTGTTTAAATGAAATAGTGACTATACATCAGAATGAGGATCTATAGATTTTTAAATGTTCATAAAATTAAAACAAAACATATTAATCATTTATCAGACTAGCAAATATTTATAATAGTGATAACTCTGACTGGTAAGGGTAGCAAATAATTACAAAGGTTTTGGAAAACAACTTAGCAATATGAATTACCAGGCTTAAAAATATTAATTCCTTTTGGCCAAGTAAATAAAAATGACATCCACAGATTGTGAAATACCGCCCCAAGTCTTAGTTACATAAGGTGGAAATCATTTATTATCATTTTAACCAGGTAGTTCTGGTAATGCTGGGCTCATTTGTTGTCCTGCTCTACTGCAGGTCAGGGAGGCACCTGCTTCTGCAGTTGGCTGCCAATTGGCTAACGTGACAGGGGTAAGTGGATTAGGTGCCTGTCATCCGTCAGCAGCTGTTTAAATGGAATCTAGTAGGATTCCAAGAATTGGAACAGACACTGCAAGGCCTCTTGAAACCTAGGCTTGAGACTGGCACAGCTGTCACTTCTATAGCATTTTATTGGTCAAAGTCACAAGATTTGATTCAAATAGTGAAAGACTGAGTTTCACATCCTGAGGGGAAGGCTGCAAAATGACACTGCAAAGAAGCATAGGTATGAGAGGTGTGGATAATTGTGGTCAATTTTGCAAACTACCTCATAGAGTCTGACTATATCTTTTAAGAAATTATCATAAATATCAGGGTACAAAGATGATTATATAAGTAAAATTAGGAGAAACACCATTTTCAACTTTTGAGGAAGATGAGTACCTAAGATATGAAAAGTTTACCTTAAGGAATAATATGCAGATAATATTAAACATACAAGAAATAGATACTTATAATATTGAGTAACAAAATAGAAATGCATAAAATAAAAAGATTACAGTTAAATCACTTTAAAAGAGAAGTGATTTTGATATCAAGTGCAACTATTAAATGTATGTGGGGAACAGGACTATAGATTTTTTAAATTGGTTTATTGTTGTGGATTTCATATTTCTTTATATTGAGCATGTATAGGCCCCAGCATTTTAGATGTAAAGTGATAGATGGTAACACAGCTATTCTTTTCAAAGATATTTTAAAGATGATACAGCTAAAGTAGTATCACTTCAGAGAGGGGAAAGAAATATACCTGGAAAACAAAACCCATCATTAGTTTGAAGCCACCATAGAGAACACAGGTGTAGACATAGTGCATTATGGGTAGAAAGGCAGAGAACTTTAGTAGAGAAGTCCACAACACTCAATGGGCATACAAGTAAAACCTCATGACTGTTATCTTGGAAAAGTTGGTTCTTAAAGCTCTACTTTGAGAGGGCACATAGGAAAAGATTAAGAAAATTGTCATTATTAACTAGCTTCTTAAAGCCAAAAGTACTTACTCAACTTAGATCAAATCTGTGTCAAATTTGTATAAGAGAAAGGGTCAAAAGGACAGAAAAGTAAGACTTTTAGTTACTTAAGTTAGAATTATAAAGCTACAGAGACTTCCAGCAAAGATAGAGGCCTAGACAAACATGCTGCATCTCTGTCCATAACTAAGAAGGAATACAACTACCTCAAAACTAGAGACTACCAGAAGTTCCAGAAAACTGAGCTGCATAGAAATCCAACAAACAAAGATATAAAGAAGAAATACTCATCCAGACAGGTGCAACAGTGCTACCTACTTATGACACAGAGGCAAACAAACAAAAGAGCCTGTCAGGATGAGGAGACAGAGAAGTATGGCCCAAAAGAGGGAACGGATCAAGGTTCCAGTGGGAGAACTAAGTGATAAGTCGATAGCTAACCTAAGAAATGAGGAGATAGCCAACCTAACAGATGGAGAGTTCTAAACACTGGTAATAAAGATGCTCACAGACTTGACAGATATACTTAAGTATGGCAAATGCATAAAGGAAGAAGTGAAGGCTATGCTAAATGAGACGAAGAAAAATCCACACAAAACCAATGGTTAAGGGAAGGAAACCAAGGTTCAAATCAATTATTTGGAACATAAGGAAGAAAGAAATGGCCAACCAGTACAAAATGAGAAAACAAGAATTGAAAAAAATGAGGAGAGGCTTGGGAGCCTCTAGGACAACTTTAAACATACCAACATCTGAATCATAGGGGTGCCAGAAGGAGAAAAGGAAGAGCAAGAAATTGAAAGCTTATGTGGGAAAATTATGAAGGAAAAGTCCCCAAATTTGGTGAAGGAAATAGACATACAAGTCCAGAAAGCACAGAGTCTCAAAAAAGCGAGATCCCCACACCAAAACACATCATAATTAAAATGTCAAAGGTGAAAGATAAAGAGAGAATCTTAAAAGCAGCAAGAGAAAAGCAGAGTTACTTACAAAGAGGTGCCTATAAGACTATGAGCTGATTTCTCAGAAGAAACTTTGAGGACAAGAAGGGGATCGCAAGAAGTATTCGAGGTGATGAAAATCGAGGACTTACAACCAAGTAAATACCCAGCAAAGCTATCATTTAGAATGGAAGGGCAGATAAAGTGCTTCCCAGACAAGGTAAAGCTAAAGGAGTTCATCATCACCAAGCCATTATTTATGAAATGTCAAAGGGACTTACTTAAGAGAAAGGATATTAAAATTATGAATATTAAAATGACAACAAACTCAAAATTATCAACTGAATCTAAAAAATAAAAACAAAATCCAAGGAAGCAAACAAGAATAGGAAGAGGATCATAGGTATGGAGACCATGTGTAGGGTTATCAGCTGGGAGGGGGAAGGGAGAGAAATGGGGAAATGGTGCAGGGATTAAGCACCGTAATTGGTTGGTACAAAATAGACAAGGGGAAGTTAATAATAACACAGGAAAGGATGAAGCCAAAGAACTTATATGCACGACCCATGGATATGAACTAAGGGGAGTGGGATTGCTGGAGGGAAGGGTAGTACTGGGCAGAGGGGAACAAAGGGAAAAGAAATTGGGACTACTGTAACAACATAAAAAATATATATATACTTAAAAAATAATTATAAAGCTATATACTAAAAATTATATAAAATTTATATATACTTTATAACTTGCTAAGTACAATTATACATAAATAGTAAATATAGTCCATACTCACAGTCACAGTCAACAAGTTAAAAACTTTTTTTATTGTTGTTCAATTACAGTTGTCCCAATTTTCCCCCCATTGCTCTCTCCTGCCCCTCACCTCCTCCCCAAACTCTCACAGTCAATCTCCACCCTGTTGCTCATGTCTATGGGTCCTTTATACTTGTTCCTTGATTAGATTATTCCCTTTCTTTCCCCCATTATCCTCCTCTCCCCTCCCCTCTGGTCGCTGTCAGTTTGTTTCTTATTTCCATTTCACTGGTTCTATTTTGCTTGTTTCTTTGTTTCTGTTCATTAGGTTCTGCTTATAGGTTAGATCATATGGTATTGGGGCATAGTAGAGTTGTAGTTTTGTCTTTGTGTTCCTATTACAATGCATATTTGGACCACAAGAAAGGTTTTTTCCTTACCTAATCTACATGTTTTACCAATGTTTGGGATGATGAAGAAGATGATCATCCAAGATCCCTTCTAGCATCAAACTTCTGATTTGATGATTTGGTGTTGAATATTGGCTCACTAAGCATTGGGTCCTATGGGGACAGCTCAGACACACCTTGGCTTGCTTAAATTAAGGCTAGGACATAAAGAGGTAAACACCTCTTCTTATGGAAACTGTCTCATTCTGTGAAGTGTTGTCAGTGCTTATAGATAGTTCTAGAAATGGTTAACCAAAAATATTATGCTCTTGTCCAGGTTGAAATTAATTATTACATTCTGTTACCTTCGTAGTCAGTCCTCCATGATTGGTCTCCAGACCAGAAACTGACTGCTCCTACTTCTCAACTGGACAGGTAATTTTTAATACATGGCATTGACCTTCATGATCTGAAATTCTGGACAAATATGAATATTATGACAAACTAATCCATGTTAATCTATAGCTTTTCAAACAGTGTGATATAAGTTGTTAAGAACTTTAGAATAAGACAGGGGCTTGTAGTAATCTGTTAAGGTAGCAACGGGAAACAAATACACATAATATACAACTATAACATAGTTAAAGGTTACTGAAGTGCATATTTATCTTCTATATGTCTACCTACATTTTCTCTGTGGGCCTTTGAAATCAGTTGGGCCAAATTTTGAAATCAAATAGAGTAATATTTTCTTCTGAGGCACTGTACTAGAAAGAGTTGTTTGCATTTTATTACCCTAAATGTATTTCATTTATGTCAAAAATCAGTTAAAGAAGAGTGACAGAAAAATAATAAAACTCTTCAAAACTCACAGATACACAAAACAAACTAAAAATCTTCTCAGGAAATGAAAATAGCCAAGAGCAAACAGACATCATGATGGACAAAGATGATATGTGAAATAAAAATAAATAAATAAAACAAGCAAACAAGAGAAAAGATAAAAATGTCTCCTTTTCTTCTTTTGATTATATCCAGTCCTTCAATGATTCATATTATAGATATATTTTATAAGACAGATGGAGCATGTTTACTTGTTTAATATTTTTACATAGTTAACTTGATAAATTACACTATTTCTAATTGAAAATTTAATTCATTTTATGCCTGCTGATGTACACAAGATTGAAATACTAACCTTTCTCCTTGCAATAATTTTAGTGATTATTTTATATGCTCCAAGGAGAAATTTTTTGTTTGCTATGCAGTATTTACTTTAAGAGAATACTAATCATCTAAAGTTCACTAATTATATAAAGAACAAGATTAAATGAGAAAAAAATCTTAATTAACTTGGTGAATTTTAATTATCATTCTACTCAGTTATATAAGACATACAATAGAAGAGAAAAATCATATTTTGATGATACACTAGAAAGAGAACAAAAGCATTTGTAAATAATTTATATTTAATTTCTGACCTTTCACACAAAATATCTAATTCACAATCCTCCACACATAAGAAGACGACTATTTCTCTCATTCAACACCATTTTTTCTACAGATTCCTCTTGCAGGCAAAGTCATAAGTCATAATATTAGGATCCCAAATAGCCTCTGAAATCAGTAGAAATAAAACTGAGATATGTGATTTCATTTAGTTTTTTAAAAATATGGTGAATTTTTTATTTTAATAGACAATCTTTAACATGTCAATTCTTATTGAATAATTCTCAGTTATCTATTACACAGATCACAGCACAAATACATTTTCTATGTCATCTAATCAATTTAAAACTAAAGTATATGTTGACCTTTCTATAGGTAAGCCAGATAATCTATGGTAATCTTTAATTAAAAATACCCCTATGTGTTTTATCAGAAGTCAAAAATTCAACATAGGTGATTTATATTTAAAAAAATCTAAGAAGAAATTTAATTTGCAGTTTTCCTTGAAATACTGAAAGAATGTATTTCATTTAATTCTCTGTACAAATTATGTCTTTTTACTTTATGTGTTTGTATCAGGCACAGATGCAGTAAGAAGTATGTGAAAGAGAATAATAAGAACAAAGGTGGACTGAGGGGTCTGATCACTGAAAATCTTTGACACCCCCAAAAATTAGTGTGAATTTGATTCTGTAGGCATTGGGAAGCCATTAGCTAGTTGGAAATGCTCACTGACGTAAGATATACAAAAGTCAGAAGTAGTGCTGGGATGAGTTCAATTTGTCAACTTTGCATATTTTAATAACATAAAGGCTTCTTATAGGCTGCTAATTATTCAGGCAGAAATCTTCTTACTTCTCTTTCTAAAAATAGTAGCTAACATTTTAGCCTTAATGTTAAATCCATTTTGACTAATTGTTATGCTCTTTATCCAGCTTTCTGGCAGTCTTTATTAGAATCAGACACTCTGGACACTACATATTTAATATGTATAAACAAAATATTCACCTTCCACTTATTAGGCATTCACGGAATTACCAAATACACATTAAGGCCATGGTTCTCTAATTAGAGATGCTTACCCAAGTGCCAGCAATGAATAAAAGCTACAGGACACTGGTCAATTGTTCCATAGGCTTGCTGAAACTTCTGGCAGGGAATTGACATGGACAGTAAAGTGACTGGTTTTATACTGAGAATTAGTCCCAAGAAACCCAGAGGAGTGGCAATAGGAGACGCAGAGAAGCTGAGCACCTGGTCACCAAGGGCATGCTAGTCTGTAGAAAGAACGGAAATGCCAACTAGAGAAACCACTGAGGCCCAGGGCAAGTTGGAGAAGGAGCCATCACACCTGGTCAGTTCCCAAGGTGATTCCATTTGCAGGCTGCCACAAGAATCCCTCTTTTATTTTTTTGATAAATTGAACAAGTATATTCCTTGCAACCAAACCTTAAAGATAAAAATTACCATGAAACTTAACAGGCAGGGAAGATAATTTTTAGCTCAGAAAACAAAAGGTAAACAAATGAATTTTAAAAATAAAGAAGAGTTGTTCAGAGAGGGTAATATTTGAACTAAGCTTTAACTAAGCTGTTCTGACTGACAAGTTTGTTTTGCCAGTATGTCTTTCAGACCCAAGTTTGACAGTCTTAAGTCAGGCCTATAATCTCCAATAAACTGTATACTGCATTTATGAGCTCAATAAGTATGTTCATGCTTAATAAAGAATATGGAAGCAACCCTTGCTGCTGTGGTTCAGTGGATTGAGCGTCAGTCTGCGAGCCTAAGTGTCGCTGGTTCGATTCCGAGTCAGGGCACATGACTTGGTTGCATGTCAGGCCCCCAGTTGGGGGCGTGAGTGAGAGGCAACCACACAGTGATGTTTCTCTCCCTCTCTTTCTCCTTTCCCCTCTCTCTACAAATAAATAAACAAAACAACAAATAAATAAATTAATTTAAAAAATATATAAAAGCATAAGCAATTGTCACAAAATGTTTACTTCAGAACAGCTCTATGTAGAAATAAGTGGTTTGGTTAAGACAACTTAAGAAACATTAACAAAGATGTCTCCCCATATTCCTTCAGTTGTGGAGTTAATAAACCATTTTCACGTAAGAAATGTCTGAACACTTATCCGAATGTTATTGGAGCCAATGTTTTAGCCCACCAAAAGCAAAAAGAATAAAAACATCCATCAAAATTTTTAAAATTTTAAACACTTGTAAATTTGTATTTTATTAATGTTGTATCTTCTATCCAAAATTTTATAACCAACCAAACAAGTAAAAATCTCTTAGTCTCACTAAACTCACATTATTTTTTTTAATTTCATGTGGCTTGTAAGCTCACATGCAACTGCTAGAAAGATTTCAAAAGCTAAGCAAAATAACTCCATAAAAAGGAGGACTTTTAATGGAAATATCTAACTATTGTAAACAATGAGAATACCTCACAAAGGATTTGAAATAAAATGTGTTATGTTCAATAAGCAAAAGTATTTTATTCCTCATGATTCCTTAAGCAACAACCTCATCCCCAAATATCATGACACAGGAGAGTGGTGTTGGCTTAATTTAGATTTGATTTAGTTGCTGTCTCATCCGGAACAGATAAACCTGCATAATAAGCAGCACATGTGGGCCTTAACCAGGCATGTGGACTCTGTTATATGAAAATGTTCAAAGGAATGGCGTTCATACTAATGTGTTTTGTGACATCAAAGTCAGGAGGTACATTTGGAGGAGCTGAATAATCACAGAGCCTACTGAAGGCTAAGTCCCGTCTATTTCACATAACAAAAGAGACCTGGTGGTCTCCTGTGTGTCTCCTACAGGTCTAGTAGCCAAACCTAAGTTTGTTATTCTTCATTTAGAAAACCCTCTGTGAAGGAAAATACATTTTTATAAAAACTGCAATTAGACTTCGGCAAGGAGAACGGAATTATGTCGAAGATAACCACCACTATTGCAAAATTCTTCCAAGCCATATTCACGGTTTCTCTGTGGTCCAGTTGTCTCACTTCGTTTTGGAATCAAAAGCCCAACTGCACAAATCATAGTAAGCAAAAATAACAGGAAAGAAATTCCCTTTAAGGACTGAGGACAGGACTACCACGTTCAATTCTGCCCGAACTTTTGCTACTGGATTCACGTTTCTGACCGTTAAAACCCCTACAAATTAAAAATGAATGTTTAAAAATTATTCTATAGCTACCCAAAGAGGCTAGTTTTTCTAAAATTCCATATTCTGGTCTCACTTTTGAACTCTGGAATCACACTTATTCATATATCATGTGCACACTTCTCCATATTTCCTGACTCTCTTCCTGGGTCTCTTATTGTATCTCATTCTGTCCAGCCATTGTCAAGACTTCACTCTCCCCACAGATGAAACATGAAAATTAAAAAAACAAAACAAAACAAAAAAAAAAACTCATTCCTACAATGGGCTGACAGCCAGTCTGCTTAGAACCAAGTGTTCCATTGTTGATATTTCTTTAAAACAGAAATAAATCTGTCCATTTAATATTAATGTGTACTCATATCTTTAAAAAATCAGTATGAAGTGCTTTGAGGTTCTGTCATTTTACCTAACAGAGAAGTTTTTAAAAATACCCCGTGACTTTCCCTACCAATAAACCATACAAACAAATCCCTGTCTCAGTGATTCCAAGTTCTGTATCTCAAAACTCATATAAGCAAAAAGATAGAAAGGAAGCAAACCAAGAAAATACTAAAAGTCTTCTATGTTTGTTTACAAAAGAAAGGAAAAGAGACCACTAGCCTAAAATGCATCATTTTTTAATAATTCCATAACACTGAATAATTCTTTTAAAAAGTGGTTTGCTCAAGATTTTAAAAAACTTGAAATACTGTTTGCTGCTGAGGTCCTATGTCAAAATCTAATTATTGATGACATCTTTCATTTCTTAAAATAATTTATTTTTTCAAATATAAAAATATATGCTTTTCACAAAGTAATTTATAGGAATAAAGAAGAATATGGGGAAATAAAAATAGCATCTAATCTTTTATCAAGATGTAAGCGATGTGAATTTTATGTATATACTTTTATCATATGTATGTGTGCATGTGCATGTGTGTGTGTGTTATTGAAAGAGGATCATACAGTTGCATAATCAGCTTTTTTACACCTGTCAATCAATATATCATGGACCTCTTTCACCACTAATAAGTGCATTTGTACATCACTTTTTATGACTACACACTGTTCCATTATATGCTTGTTGCACAATCTTAATATTTAATTTTTAAATTGGCAATTAGGGTGTTTCCAAATTTTCCCCATTCAAGGCAATGTTTGATACTGCAGTTGAAAATACATCTTGGCATACAAACCTCATTACTTCCTTAGGATACATTTTCAAAAGTAAAATTGCTGAGTAAAACAGTAAGCAAATTTTAAAATCTGAACCATGTTGCCCAACGGACTTCCAACCAAGAGCAGATGTGCTCCCTTGCCATGTCTCCCATTCTTTTTTCATGGAGGCAACAGACATTCATTGCATGATGCCTAGGTGCTCAGGTGTGTACAAGTTGTAAGATAAGGAAACACTGAAGGATTAAAACATGGTTCTAGGCAATTCCTCCTAGAACTCATTGTTTAGTAGCAAGACACTCATGTTATTTAAATGCAGTGTTATAAGTGACAGAATTTTAGCCATATGTGCATAGTTGATATAAAAGGATAAATAACATTCATTAAACACATGTTAGAGGCTTTTACATGGGCTGCCCTCTTTTTCTACTATAAAATATCATATAAGATGGGTCTTATTATTTTCATTCTATAGGAAAAATTGAAGACCCAGTGAATTTAAGTAACTTTTACTGAATTGGCTGCTCTAGTCTCAGCTCCATATCCTTCTAGAATCATGACCTTGATCTGGGACAAGTGAACTCATCTAGGATTCAGTTTCTTCCTCTGTAACATGAGGATAAAACAAACTATATAATTGTAGTGAGGGCTGACTTAAACACCATATACTGTAAAGCAGTTAGCACAATGCTTAGCACATAGTAGGCGCTCAATAGACATTACCACCTTAATATCACCACTGTTTCTGCTAATATCCCTATCACAAAAGAGAAGGAAAGACCGCTTTTTGTTCATAATACATTTCATAATCCCAAAGATTTCTTCAATGTTTAGCTTAAATCTCTTCAGTGCCTTTCTGTGACATTGGGCAACATAAACTTCTCTTCCTTAAGCTAAGTGATGGAAATGTCGCCGATGTTTCTACCCATTTATTATTTACTGATTCTTCACTTAGTCTTGTGAAAACTCCACTTTCTCTTAAAGACGTATCGTAATCCTACACTTGGTTTTGAGCATCTGAAGAAGTTATTAACAATTGAGTTCCTAAAGCAATCTAAAATATGTTTTTAAGTATGTTGTAGCAGTATAAGCAATTAGCTCACATCACTATCGAAGGGCAGAAAAAAACCAACTGTGGGGAAATCAAATTAGCGGTGTGACATCGTGAGGTAAGAAAACATCTTTTAGAAACTTTAATTTTAGCATTTCTCATTTATTCCTCAAAATTCATAAGTGACATATCTTAGGCCTCTCAATTAATTTATTAAACCAGATCACTTTTTTCCATTAGTTCTTCCAGAAATTGCTTACAGTCAGAGGCACAGCTGGCATTTGGTTCTCTTGCTTTAATTTTAACCATGTTCCTAAATAAAGATAAGCATACTGCTTTTGCTTAATTTTCATTAAACAGAAAGATTTGGTTGAGAGAGACAGAGAAAGAGTTTTAATTTTTACTTTTGTTTGCAATATTCAGATTAATTAGCAGGTTCTATTTGGGTTTTGAAACGATTTCAAATAATTTTCTCTCTCTTGGAAACAAAAATAAAGAGCTGTTCCTCATTAAACACATAAAGATGCAGAGCAATTATCTGTCTAAAAATGTTCAAGTAAGCAGCAATATTAAATCTAAGAAAAGTTAAAAACTAATACTTTGAAAGTTTACTACTCTAGGCATCTAAGCTTAATGTTTAACTCTCTGCCACTTACCTAAGATTAGGTCCGCGGAGTTTTTCTTCAGCATGCTCACTAGTTACCTTGTTGGTTGTTTTAATTTCAAGAGACAGGGTAAAATCTTTTTGTGGAATATCTGCCACAAATTCTAATATAATTTTTTTTCAGTAACATGAAGACTATGGATTACTAAACCTTATTTATTACCATAGCCAAAACCTTCATTCAGTTAATCTCAACAATTATCCTTAATGCAATATTTTTACATTGAAAATTTGTGGGATGCCATAAAAAAGGAAAGAAACATTCTGCCTCATTTAGAAATACATACAAATGATTTGTAATTAATGCAATTCATGGGATAAAATTGATATTATTTAGATTTATTACTATAATCATTATTAGCATGGATAATGGGTTTGTAAAGCTACTTGTAAATTCAGATCGCAAAACAGCAATACATACCTACTCCTAAAAAATGAGTGGTATTCACTTTTCTTTTTCCCACGTGAAGTACACTTTAGAAAGCCTCCTTGACCAGAAGAGAACCAAATTACCCAATTGTCATAAACATTCTCTTCCTAGAAATGAAACATCAACCTTGCAAATGCAATATTAATGAATTCTCTATTGTGTGGAGCTTGAAGGCAGAGAGCTATGGCTCAATGAAAAAATAAATAAAGATTTATTTTCTCTAAGTGTCAGATAGTCCTTCATTGACTTCAAAGTCAGACCTATTTCCAGTGCTCTAGGACATAAAATGCGGTACTCAAGTTGAGTGGATTTTCTAGTGGGTAATTTATTTTCATCTGTCTTATATTGTGGGGCAGGTAGACTACAAGATCTGAGTCTACTTGAGAGATGAAAGATAGACTACTCTAAAGAAACAGCTGAGTTTAAACAAAAAAATGAAAGTTAGGATTAGCAAATTAAACTGAAAACCTTGTCCAATATTTAGGCAATTTCATGTGCAAATTTTAATTGGCAAATATGGAAATTGGACAGTCTCAACTATATACCACAACAGAAATGATCATTTATGCACAGAAAAATGATATGTGTGCATTTCTTAAGAAGCACATTAAGGTTCAATTTTATCTGTTGAATTTGTTATTCTTTGTTCCTGTAAAATTAAGTTTCAGTTTCCCAAGTTCTCCTTCAGTGAATACTGTCCATTTTTCCTAAGTCACTTTTCCTAAGAAACTTTCTTCTTCATTAAAGTTTGTACCAATAAGTAAGCAGAAAATTAAATATTCTGGTGGAGTCAGTCATATATTAGATAGAGGTCCTTAATTCATCATTACACATTAAACTTGCACATAATTTGTTGGTGTTAATTGCAGATTTATGTCCTTCAAAGTTTTTTAAATTTTCTTTTTATTTTTCAATTACAATTAACATATAATATTATATTAGTTTCAGGTGTACAACATAGTGGATAGACATTTATATAACTTATACAATGACCATCTTGATAAGCCTTTGAACTTTTATATATTTTATATGAATGCTTTATTTCCCTAATGTAAACACTGTTATTTGCTCAGATTCTTATAAAACATTTAATATGGTACTTGGGTATCTTTAGGTAAAAATAAATTTAGAACATGGGACCAGCCTAATTAAATCAGGTGTCATGTAGCTTTCTACCTGTCCATAATTATAGATTAAAAAAATTTTTCTTGTGCTAAAAAAATTTTTCTTGTGCTAAAAAAAATACATGCAGTATTAATCAGTTTTGGGGTGTGGATAAAATACTAAAAATGGGATGTGTTTAGAATCAAATAATTCACCTCATGATTTTGGAACAATTTGAGGGGCATAAAATACAGTTTTAGGGAATCAGAATTTGCTAAACGAAAACTTTAGCTTTCTTCTAGCTTGAATCTAATATTAAACAGTCTGTATTTTGAGCAGCTTTTACTTTCTCATTTAAGTGGTCTACACCAGTTTTTACTAGACACAATCTCAGGTGTGTTTTCCAAATAGAAAATCTTTTGTAAAATTTATTTAGGGGAAGGAATCAATCATGGTGAAGATCTGTAATATCTACCACCTATTCACTGAATATTTAGCTCC
Organism: Furipterus horrens; assembly: GCF_987537825.1. Classification (NCBI taxonomy): domain Eukaryota; kingdom Metazoa; phylum Chordata; class Mammalia; order Chiroptera; family Furipteridae; genus Furipterus; species Furipterus horrens. The sequence continues at coordinate 19,928,641 of NW_028327171.1, forward strand.
TTCCTTTTTCCTACATGTAACACATGCTCAGAAACCAACACAGAGAGAGCCTGAAGCCCATCCACTCAGTGCCTGCCTTTAAGTCCAGCACACCAAGGTTAAAGTTCAAGCCCAACCAATGTCCCTACCAAGCCCAAATGTGGCTTCTCTTGGTCAGGAGACCAGTGAATTTAAAAGCCAAATTACCTGTCCGTATGCGCGCGCCCGCGCGCGCACACACTCACACACACACACACACCACAAAGATGTGACAGGGCCAGGATAATTACAATAATAAACTCACTTTTAGAAAGGAGACATATGTAACCATCAGCAGCCCACGCAGGTTCTGAAGTCCTGCTGAGCACATACCTAAGACGGGTTCTTTTTCTCTCATTTTCTTCTTTGTATCTGAAAATCAGTGTCTTCAGAGCTGCACAGCGTCCACAGCCCCCTGTTGCTCACATTAGGTTGTGTGCACATAGCCCATTTTCAGCTTCCTTCATACAGTCAAAGGCCCCTTTAGTTCAGACTTGTGGTTTCCTTGGCAGTACATTTCTCTCAAATATTTAAGAGGCTTCTTCTCTGTTTGTTTCCAGTGGGTTCCACGTTCCACGTGCCAGTAGCCACACCTACATTTTTACATACCTAATTTTCAAGTCTCCAGTAGCTCTTTGTTTTCCCAACTCCCTACATTTTTCTCTCAATTTGATGGTGGCTACCTGAAGCTTATCTGTAATAATGGGGGAGAAGACCTCACTCTTAAAACTTTCTCTGCTTTGAGTACTATAATCAACTGAAAGTTTTTGCTGAATCTTTGGCACTTAAATTCTCTGTAAAATTCTTTTGTGTATAGTTTGAGGCTAGAGACAGTTTGCTTTTTCTGTAGAAATCCACATTTCTAGATCCTCTTTATTTCTTTCTATTTCTGCCTTTGAACCAGCCAATTCTTGCCTGAATTCATTATTTTTGTAATGCTTTGCAAAAGTCTAGCCAATGGCAGTTAACATACACTACTATGTTTCTGTGTTATGCCTCTTACCCAGAAGCTGACAGTTACCAGACACATGATTTGCTTTCCACGTTCTGATATGCAACAGTTTTACTGCTACATGAAATGAGCTTTTTCTTTGTCTCCTCCAGGATTATTTTTATCATACATAGAAAGTCTTTTATTATAGTAGAGCCCCCATTTATAAAACTAACTCTGTGTAGGAATAGATGAGGTCATGCTGCAGTAACAAATTAACCACAGAATCTAAGTGTCTTAGCATAACACAGCTTAATTTCTAGTTCATATGAAATGGACAAGTTACAAGCAAACTCTCCTCCACATAATCATTCAGGAAACCAGGCTATCAGTAGCTCTGCTGTCTTTAACCTTATCATCTCAATCTGTGGCTTCCAAGGTTGCTACGTCAAGAGAAACTTACAATCATACTCAGATGTCTCAGGCTTGAAGTTACACATGCACTTCTTCTCACAGCTGTAGGCCCTTTCCTAATGGCAAGGGGCACTGGGAAATATTTACCTGTGCCTAGGAAGGAGAGGAAACCCGAATATCGAGGGTCTAGTCATCTCTATCTCCGTGTATTTTTAATGTTCAGAAAAACATGGAAACATAGATAAGCTGCTGTAACAATTTTTGATCACCATGAAGGAGAAACATTTGTCGAACAAAGTATTGGTTCATAGCTTAAGGGTAGTTGGAAAGCAGGATTTTCATTTATTTCTTTAATTATGAAAATAGTGACTAATAAGGTATAAAAGATAGTTATATAACAATCGAATTGGCTATTGATTTAAAAAAAAAGAATCCTTCAGAACTAATGATATGACATGGAAAACAGATTATCAAAAAGGGTCAAGTCACTAGCAGCAAATAAAAGTGGGCTGGAAAAAAATGGAGGAAAGGAAATGAGTCAAAAAGGGAAAATGAAAGAGTAAAAACATCTAAAAACCTTCAGGAAAGATTTAAAGTCTTATAAAACGTAAGGTATTACTTTTAAAAAAGATAATAAGGAGTTCATATAAAACATGGCCTTGTAGCTTCAAGCTTTATCATAGCTAAGACATCAAGGTTCAATAAAGTTAGAAAGATCCTGAATGATACTTAAAAATAAATATTTCTTAACATCTAGGTCAAGCATAAAAGTTGTAAGCACTTTGATGAGAAAGGGATGACACACATAATAAACTGGCTGATCCCCCAATCATGGTACAAAGTGGCGGCCCTCAGTTAATGGACACTATTCATCATTCCACCACCCAGGCTCAGGAGGTTTGAGAGAAGCAGGAAATAGAATCCCTTATAAATTGAAACCATCAGGACCTCATCACTTGAAATCAAATATTTGCAAGAAATATTTCAAACAAGAGTTAAAATCCTTACTTACTACATAAATAACTCATTCAAATTGATAAAAATATTTTTTAAAAAACAGCCCTCTCAAACATGTGTAGGGATCCATAAACTCTTTCTGTAGAGTGTCAGAGGGTAAATATTTTAGGCTTTGATGGCCATACAATCTCTGTCATAACTATTCACCCCTCCACTGCACTAGCAAAAAAAAAAAACATAAACAATATGACACATAAATGAATGGGCCTGGTTTTGTCTCAGTGAAACTTTATTTACAAAAATTGGTAGCAGGCAGAATAGACCTGCAGCCCATAATTTGCCAACCCTGCTCTCATAGACATCAGGGAAAAAATTGCAGCAAAATTTTTTTAAAAGAAACTAGTCAAAACAATGACAGCAACTACAAAAATTCAACCATTCTAATAATCAAAGAAATGCAAAAGAAGGCAATGAAATTCTATTTTTCCTTACAACATTATGAATCAAATACCATGATAACATGGCTAGAAGGAAGGAGACCATACGGATAGAAACTTCAAAAACTTTATGGAGGTGAAATACATGTATATGGATAGACACACACACATACATAAAATTAGAATTAGTAATTCTTACTAAGAATATGTGGTATTTGGTCTGAATTTTAAACTCTACTTAACACAAAAGCTATTTATAAATGAATCAGGAACAAGACAATACTTCTGAGAGACCATAAAAATAATATATCTGCACTCTCCTAGCCCCTTTATTTACGCGAAGAACAAAGTAAAAATTGGAAAACGTTGTACAACTTCTCTGTTGGTTCTAGGATATATTAATGTTGGCACCATGAGATCTCTTATTCAAGTCCTCTTTATCAACTTCCTTCATCCCATAGATTGAGCAGCTTTCTAAAGAAATCACATTAACCAATGGCAAGAAGCATGTACTTCTAACCATAGGAACATTCTGTCCTCTCGGGGGGGTGGTGCGGGAGGTCCCAACATTCCCATCTGTACATGGGTCCAACAATTCTTGCACAAAATACTTTCCGAGTACCTATGAACTGTAAGTAGAACAATTAAAAGTTTGCTGATGTTAAAAAATGAAGATTCCTCTAAGAAGCAAAATTCATTTCTACTTTGCTCTCAACTAGTGTGAATAAACTGAAACACAGACATATAAAAAGTCTCTGAACTAATATACCTATTTTATTCTTTTTGAAATTATCTTTCTTCACTAGTCTCAAAAGTAGCCATAGATCCCTGTCAAATGTTACAAAGAAAAAAATTAAGATGCAATCACCATCCATGATGCCAGTACTTAGAGACACATACAGTTGGTATCATGAAATATATCTTCCCAGATTTGTGTGTGTGTTTACCAAACTAGGTCTGTTAAACAAGTGTTTCTTTTTGTATTTGGTATATTTCAAATAGTTAAAATAATATAAACAGTTTTAATGTACATGAGTAAAAATAAGCTCTTTCTCTTTTAACCACATCATGTTCCACTGGGAAATATGTACCATTAATCATTTATGCAATATTCTACTGATGTATATTTAAGTTGCTAATTATTTTCACAATTAAATACTCTAACACGAACATTTCAATACACATATTTGAGTTTTCACTATCATTTCCCTTCAGGTGAATTCATAGAAATGAATTTTTTCATGTTCAGTACCTAAGTTTAACATTTTGCATGATATTAATAAATTACCGTCTGGAAGAGTTATGACAATTTACCCTATCCCTAAGTGTCTAATATGAGCATGTAAACATAAATTATGCTATCTTCACAGACTAAAACATTATGTTGCAAAGATTAATGACAAAGCCAAATATGCATAGGATTATATCAAGTAAAACAGGATATAAGACATAATACAGCATAACATTGATGTGATTTATTACTATATAAATTATAATATCTAATATATATGGTTATATATAGTATTATAATATATTACTTTTTATATATACATATATATGGCAAGAAGTACCACAATTGAGGGAAAGGATTAAAGCAAATTTTAAGATATCTTTTAAGTTTCTAAAATTTGTGCATATTTTAGTTTTAATCTGAAAAACATTATGTTAAAAAAGATATTGAAAATCACAAAGCTAAAGAAATGTCCTAACATATTTTGTAGTTCACATGATACTACACATACAATTATAACACAGAAAATCCTAATGTGCTCCAATCCAGAAGATTTAAACAGACTAGCCTGAAATACTTTTTTCACAAAAAGAACTTGTTTTAACTCATGAAAAGTCTTCATACCTAAGAGAAAGCAGGAGAAAACCTTTCTCTTCACAACTGAGAAAACAAATCAGAACAAAACTGTGGGTTGCTGAAACCAGAGAGGAAACTAGCGCTTAGAACGAGCTTGATGTCCCCGGCTGCACTCATTTGGGAGCATTTTGAAGGGGAACAAACTATTAATAAAGACTCAATACTCACTGTGACCTTTGAGCAATTCCAGATGTAGACATGGAGATTTTTCCACAAATGGTAAAGAAAGGCCAGCTACAAGAAGTGACATTCTGAACAGGCTTGCAGAGGCTAGAATTATGTGGGACACAGAAAAGAGATTCAGCAGAAATGAAACAACGCAGAAATAATCCAGATCCTTGATCAAACAACTGGAGATTTATTCTCTTACATGAGTTTTTAACCAATTCCTTAGTGAGGAGGAAATAGATGGCATTTTTTAATTTTTGGCCTATGATTATAGTTTAATCAGTTTATAGTAAATTTATTCTCTATCTATCACTACACTAAGTTTTTATATGGAGTAACTAATTTAATCCTCACTTAGCAGGGACTGTTATTCACATTTTATAAATAGAAAACTGAGGTACAGAAACTTATGCCGCTTGGCTGAGATCATGAACGTAGACCAGGGGTCAGCAACCTTTTACTTAAAGGGCTAGAGGGTAGTATTAGACTTGCTGGTCATAAGATCTCAGTCACAAGTACTCCATTCTGCTGCTGCATAGTGCAAAAGTCCTCAAGTGACCGTGGCTATGTTACCCAAATGGGTGGCAGGTCCACTGGCTGTGCTTTGCCAATTTCTGATCAAGCAATAGAAAGTTGTAAAGTTGTAAAAATTCAAACTTGGGTCTCTGACTTTAATAACTGAATTGACATATAACAAGATAAAATAGAATAAATATGGTTCTCTTTCCATGGTTTGGTTTCATTCATTCGCAAATATGCCTGTGCTAAAGAAAATGACCAGTAATAAGCAGTCACTTATTGTGATTTTATGGGCAAAAAGATCTGAATGCTCAGAGGGCATAAGGAAGGACGTAGCTCCTGTAATAAAACATAGGTTTAGAGCCTTTTGTCAGGGTAGGTGCACACCTGACATTTGGGCAGGTCTGCCCCCTCTCGACTGGAAGGGGGAAAAAGGAGATTACTTTGGATCTTTTTATTTTTATTAAACAATTTAATAATTTTATTTGTATTTATTTTGTTTTATTTTTTATTGCACTTTTTCATTACCATTTATCCCCTTTATACCCCTCCCCTCTGCAATCACCACTAGGTTGTCCATGTCCCCGAGTCCTTATTTCTTTTTGTTCTGTCCCTCCACTCCCTAAATTCTTTCCCCTTATCTGTCATCCTACACTCTGTATAAGATTCTGTTTGCATTTTGCTTGTTAGTTCAGTTTGTTCATTAGATTTCACATATGAGTGAAACCATGTGGTATTTGTCTTTCTCTGACTGGCTTATTTCTCTTAGCATAATGTTCTCCAGGTTCATCCATACTGTCGTAAAGGGTAAAATTTTCTTCTTTTTAAAAAATATTACAGCTGAGTAATATTCCATTGTGTACATGTCCTATAGTTATTTTATCCATTCATTTCTAGATATAGAAATAATCAGTTTAACAAGTCTTATGATTTCTACACATTTTTTAATTTCAAAATTATTGTCATTCGGTGAATTTATTTCATAAGGATAATAATATTGGGCAATATACCGGAACACATTTTAAGTTGCTTAAAATTCAGAGTTGTGAGAAAAATACATTTGAATAACATTTAATTTTTCTTAAGTTTATAACGTAGCATTGAAAAATAATCAATAGATTGAGTCAGTAATTTGACTTTTTAATAGTAGATCTTCAGCAGAATTTGAGAGCCACATCCATGAGTCCAGGATGAATCATGATTATATAAAGTTTCTAAAATACTTGAGAAGTTACATGATCTATAGGAAGGAGAAAAAATAGTCAAAATTGTTAAACTCCCAGTCTTAATGTTATTATGGCCCAGGCATATGACCTTGAGCCAGTTCTCTTTAAATCTGAATGTTCCATAGGAAAATGGCAATCATACAACTGTTAACTCACCAGAGTTATTATAAAAATTATATAAAAAACTCACAGTCACCTTTTATATTTAACACATTATAGTTATTAACATATTCTTCTAAGACTTACAATCTATTTTTTACAAAGAAAAATATCTTTATTTTGTTCAGAATCTTTGTCAGCCTGTCACTGTGAAAAAGTAAATTCAGAATCCTATTACCATTTCATTTTTCAGAACCTTTAAATTTTTTCCTTACTATTAGTAATCACCACCAAGTTTAAATATTCTGTCTACTAGATTTCTAAACAATTTCTCAAGGACTAAAGAATAAATAACTATAACATTTTGAGGACACAAGTTATTTATATTAAGTAGTTTATAGAAACTAATTGACTCAAAGTTTGGCTAGGTTTCTAAGAAGTGTCAAAAGAACACTGTAATAGATTGTGTTATTTTTCAAAAATGTTTGGAGCCTATCTCTCAGGAAAGATTATACTCCCCCACTCCACTGATGTCAAGTGTTGGTCTTATAACTTTTGAAAAGTCAGCAAAGGTGACATGGTCCACTTTCCAAGTAGAAATTTTAAGTGCCACTGTGTAGCTTGCCAATTTTTTTTCTCCTGATTTATATGACCAGAATATTTCAAATAAAGGCTGGTCCATCAAACAGGGACCCTGAATGAACACAACATGGAACAGCAATGAGACCAACCCATGAGACTATGGAGAATGCTTGGGAAACGGGATTTTGTTCCTGTTAGTTACTGTTATTTTAGGTCACTTGTTACCACACAATAACCTAGGCTATCATAAGTGACTAATTAGAGAATGCCAAAATCCAGATACACTCTGTATTTGACACTGCAGTTAAAATAATTAATATCAAGATAGCTATAGCATAAAACATCTCATTTATTCAGAAAGAAACAAGTATTTAAATGTTTCCTATATGTTAACACAGTCCAAAAAAAAAAAAAAAAAGTAAGATTGAGGTTTGTCTGCACTAAACCACAAAAATGTTGTAATGCACTCAGGATCCAAAAGTATTCTAAAGTTATTGACAATATAGGAAAGCACATAACCAGAGAATCACATCCAGAATCAATGTTGGCCATTATTTAGTGGTTATTATAACCAAAAAAAATAGGGCTCTCGCCATTTTATTCTATAATCACTTCTTTCTTATTTTAATGCCTAAAAAAACTTCAAAATTATTTTCAGTGACAAAAGAAATGAGTCTCAAAATGGAATTACAAAAATTCAAGCAATTTTCTAAATACTAAGACTAATATTAAATATAACATTTTCTAGTCAAGAAGCTAGGTCTTAATATTACACAAACCATATCAGGGTTTCTATTTTAATAAAAAGTAAATTGTATCATCAAACATTTTTTAAACTTAAAATCTCAATATCTGGTCCAACCTGTGAAACATATGATTTCGGGGATAACATTAGATATGTTTTGCAATTTCAAAAAATTGCAATCAAAGTATCAATGATACCCTGCCCTCTACTGTCAGTATTATATTTTTGCATGTTTAGTTAAATCATTAAAAATCCAAGCTTTTTCCCTTCACATTTTGGTATTTAAACATCCTATTTATATTTTATTTCCTTTTTCTAAGAAATTTTAACATGTATGTTTCACTTAAATATTAGCGTCAATTAATATTTTTATACTGTACCCAAATAAAGAAACTCAGAATACCTTAAGGCTAATCAGTCATTTCTCAATTTACAGTCTCTTGTTGTTCTGTACTAATTTCTCTTTATTTTCACCCAATCAATTAAAAGGTGTGATTATATCATAGGATAAGTGCTTGCTGACAGCCATACATACTTTCTGAAGATAATATTCTCCTGTCTTCTTGCTTCTATTGTTGATACTATTCACCTCTATACACCAGCTGGCCAGCTGGCCTTCCTGGCTCCACATAGCAGTTTTCCAATAAATTGTCCCACTAACAACCCCAAGTCTAGTCAAGCTTTTATCGATGTCTATTTGGGATGTTTTCAAGAGTTTTGTGGGAAATACTACTTTTTCATTTGCCTTCTGTTTCATCTGTGTTGTCAGGTTTTCAGTTATACAGGGTGGGGCAAAAGTAGATTTACAGTAGTGAGTATGCGAAGCACAGCATTTATTATTGATTAATTATTGCATTATTCTCTATATAAATACCTGTAAGTTTACTTTTGCTTCACCTTGTAGTTTGTTTCTCTGTGTATACGTCATTTCTTAAAGTTTCCACAGTCTTTCTATGATGTGATCTCTAAAATTAGCTTAAATATATGCATGTTTAAAATATATAATTTATATCATCTGTATTTATGTCAGTGAAGAAGAAAGATGCTCATGCATCACCATTTAGTATTTCATATAATCTGGGTATTCTTGAGTATTGATGGTTGGCTTTACAGTGATAACCTAAATCTTTAAAATCACATACATGTATTTGTGAAAAAAAAAAAAAAGTGCTTCTTTAGTGTATTATTTGTGCTTATTTGAAAATTGCAGGCATATTCCATTATCAATATTAACATTAAATAAGAGTGAAACATATTTTTATTTTTAGACAAATAAATTTAAATAGACTATACAGAATAGATTTTACCTATATTCTGAAGTGCATGTGCCACCTAGTATCACAAAGGGTCTTGGGAACTTCTAAGTAGGCAGGCTTTTTCTCTGAGCCATCTCTCTTACAGTAGGGTGCCAGTTTTGGACACTACATATTTTCAGAGCGTTTTATAGAATTCAAGATATGAGCCTGAAAAGAATGTACACAAAGCATTATTGCTCTCAATTACTAAATGTGGTACTAATCAAATATTATTTCCCAACTGATATACAAATGAAGTATGTGAAATGTTACCATTAGTCAAAGTACCCCTCATTAATTCAACAAAATTTGTTTTATTTCTTTAACGAGCTTGGTACTGTATTAGGTTTAGATGACAGAGCAATGAAAGAGTAGACCTGGTCTGAGGTCATAGATTGGAAAGTCTCTTATGGAACGCTAACAATTATCAAGCCAATACAGTAAAGAGTGATGAGTGTTACTATAGGAAAAGTACAGTGTACCATGTGAGTCCTTAATATCAGAAACATCTTGAAAAGACTCAGGCTTTTGTGATTTGGCATGAGATCACACTGTAGACAGAACCTTGAAAAGCATCTGTTTTATTTCTCAGCCCTGAAAATCACATAGTAACTCATTTGTTCTCCCTGCATTATTTGAAATCCTAGATGACCACTAAAAAGTTCATAAAAAATTAAAACTTATTAAAAATGTTAGTGAAGATTTACAAACAAAGCTTGGCACAGATAGCTGCAAATCAATACAATTTTGAAAGGACATCTCCTGTGATGAATGGGTTCACTCGAAGTGCAGATTATTGGAGATTTGGTAAATCATGTAGATATATCTGGTTTCTCTGAAATCATGACAGAGTGAGAACACAGCAACTAAAAGTAGATAGGAGATGATATATGAACCAAATATACTTTTAAGGGGGGAGCTATACTAGTTTAAATGTAATTTGGTAAAACATGGTTTGGTAACAATTGTGAAGAGCATTTTACGATACAAGGTTACATGATTAGAGACTCATTAAAGTGGAGGTTCTATTTTAAGTACAATAACCCAATAAGTATCATCTTTCACTGAGGTTCAATGATCCATTTTCTTTTTCTTTGCTTTTTCTTAACATAGGGAGGTTAAGGTAGCAAGGGACAGTGAGTACAGATACTCTTAGAGATATAAGTTGATGTGCCTGGAGTTCATCAAGGCACAGTGAAAATACAGCTTACATCCCAGCACGTTACATTTAACTAACTATATAACATTGGAAGTTTTAAAAAGAATATGTAGAATACATACATCTGTATGAAATTTCACGACTGGATGCATGACTACAATGGTAGGCTTGTATTTGTCGCTGGCCAGATCTATAGTTGTGATGTTATCTTGGGAATGTGTGATCACAGATTATTTGGGTGTTTTTCAAGACATCTGAAGCAGCTGTTACTGGAAGGAGCATTCAGCTAGATACAGCTGGCCCAAGTTTGATGATCCCATTTCCTCTGAGTCCATGACTGTGGACAAGCCACTGAACCTTTGGGCTGTTGGCCACAGTGTCCAAATCCCTAAACTGGGATCTCTGAGGCCCTTAATACTCTCACGTTCTGTGTTTCTGTATGGTTTCTGTTGCTTATTGAGTCTCGAAAGCCCAGGGAATTCACATTCACAATAAAAGTTTGTAGTACCCCCAGTGGTTAATTCACTGCCATGCATAGATTCAAGAAATTTATAAAGTTGGTGGCAGTTGGGAATGGTGGACTGTGACCAATGAAGGATACACACATCTAAATATCTATGCTCAATATTGTTTTATATTATAGGTAACCCCCCACATAACACGGTTGTTAGGTTCCTAACAAATGCTATGTTATGCACATCTGTGTTATATGAAACAAAGAACTAGTACAACGAAGGGGGTTAGGTTCCAAAAATTTTTTTAAATTGTAATTAAGAGAAGTACCTTTATTAAAGCAATATTCATCAGAAGTATTACATATTAATATGAATTAAGTAATGTTTTCGTCATCATTACTAAGCTCCATTAACCGATTGCACTTTCTTTTTGACAAGATATCCTCATTCTCTGAATTTTCTTCAGCATTATCTTGATTTCTATGCTCTATTTTTTGCAAAATATCTGTTATTTTAGATTGCTTTCTTCTAGCTGAGAGATCTTTATAAATTTTGTTATACGGTGCTAAGCACTTTTGAAGTTCTCTCTTAACTTTGTGCTCCTTTCAGTGAAAGGATCGTCATTTAAGAAATAGGACTCTAACTGTTTGGCTAAGTCTAGGCCTTTCTTTATGCTTTTTAGAGTAAACTGTTTAACTTCCTTTTCATCAGTGCTATCATCCCCTAAGTTATCTTGGCACATTCCAGATGTCATTTCCACCAAAATTCCTTCATCAGCTTCTTTTTCTACCAGCAATTCTTGGATATCTTCTACAGTCATATGACATACACGCTTGAATGAAAAAATTTAAATGAGTTATCTGTTGCTTTTAAAAGCTTTTATCATATTCAGTATTGTATGGGGGTTTCCCTAATTTCATGTTACATGGGAGTTTTCTCCGATTCTCTAACCATGTTAGAGCGAAAACATGTTATAGAAGTACTGTGTTACACAGGAGTTTTCCTCAATTCTCTAACCATGTTAGAGCGAAAACATCTTATAGAAGTACCATGTTTTATGGGGGGGGTCCCCCAATTCTCTAACCATGTTAGAGTGAAACCGTGTTATAGAAGTACCGTGTTATATGGGGCATACCTGTACTTAATCCCCTAATGTTTATTTTGCATAAAATGATTTTATCTCAGACTGTAAACTTTCCATTGTAGGTATTTTATCCCATTCTCTTTCTCCATCCAGATAGTAAATTCTCAGGAACTTCTTTATTAAAATCTAAGTTTGCTTTAAAAATATTAAAGTAATTATTTGGCACATAACATTTTTACTCACTTCAGATAAAACTCTGAAGCAAATATATTAAATATAAAATAGGAATTAAAATGATACTTCTCACTTTTATTCCCACAACAATTACTGGAAAAAAAAGGGTTTAAAAATGAAAGAGTGAAACATTTAATTACAAAACAAGAGTGAACAATACAAATCTCACCCATCATTTTTATGTTAACCATTTATTAGTAGTAAGTTGATTCATGAATTATTGGCAAGGACATTTTTCAGGAGGGAATGGCCTTTAAAATAAATCTGTGTATAAAAGTATATTGGTAAATAAGTAGGAGACAACTACCAGAGGAAAAAGCTGCCTGGATTCTTAGGTATGAATATAAAAACCTCCTCTCATTTCACTTCTTTCCTGAGGGCCAGATTGTTCCATGAACTGAATACATTCCAACCTGAATATATTTAATGTGAATGAACAGTATACCAAATGTTAACAAGGCCAAAATATGTTACCAGAAAATTTTTAAGACAAATAATCACCCTAATAAAAATAGTCATAAACCCTGGCTTATAGGCTATGTTTGGTTGAATTTATAATATTTGCTACTCAAAATAATTCCACACAATTTTATCAAATCCCTAACACTCATTACTTCATGGCTTTTAAGTTTTTTACTGATTCTTATAGAAAGACTTTTTACACCATGGACAAGTATATGCATGTATGTATATATGCACACATACGTACTTATGCTATGTAGATTTATATATTTAAATATGCAGAAATTATAAAATAGGAAAAAGTTTTATAAAGCAATACCTACACTTACTGCATGCCATTTTTATGTTCTCTTCTATTTCCTTTTTAAAAATGCTGTTTGAGATCCAATTAATTGATTTTGCAACTCAGTACTATATTGTAAACCAATGCAAAGTAGAAAACAAACAGAAACAAAATATTCTCTCCAAGAAAATGAGGGCAGAACAAAATAAGGAGACAAAGAAATGGGGTAGGAGAGAAGAAAGAAAAGACCGGCTGAATATTATAAAGAAAAAAAGTCATAACACTTGGTAAATGAATATGGCCAAAGAGAAGAAAAGATAAACTAGAAAAAAAAATTACAGAAAATTGTTGGAGTTGATTTTTAGGGTTTGAAAAAATTAAAGTCTTAATTTTTTCCCTCTTAAGTACCTCCCAGATTAACCATTACTTTCATTAATGTGTAAACTATGTCCACACTAAGGCTAGATGAAAACCAAGATACCCTAGTGATTTTCTAAATCATGGCATATTAATTTTTAATGTTATAAGGAGAATTTTTTATGACTCACAAATCTTGAATTAAGAATAACTATACATTTCACTCAATAACTCTGAGAAGTCATGGGCTTTCATTACAATTTATGAAATTCAATGTCCTCAGCTGCCTCTTGGTTCATAAGATTAGCCAACAGCTGTGCAAAGAACATAAACTTCAGAGTTGAAAGACCAAGTTTTGTGCTTGAGTCAAGGTTTACCACTCTGTAAAAAGGATAAATGGCAAAGTATGGCAGAAACACTTTGTAAATCAAATCTCTCAAAGCAATAAAGCTAATCCTCAACCAATTTTCATACTGTTATATTTTCGCAATTGTTTAGAATTAGAAAGACTTTGCCAAAGGACAGCCTATTTATAATATGAACCTATTTCTCCTTTTTCCCCAAACATTGCATGATCTTTTCACTTAATTTTTCAACAGCAAAATAATCTCTCCAGAAAATTTGACATTTTCCTTTGCCTGTTCTTTTCTCAGAAACTCCCTCTTCTGTTCTGTAAGAATTCATCAATTATCATCTTAAAACCTAACATAATAAAAACAAACATTGATTATTAGCTTATATTTTCAAATTAAAGAAAATCAGGATGTGCTGTATTGTACGTCAGTAAAGCAGGTCTTGCTTTTTCTTCCATTAGGCTGAAACCTAGTTAAAAAAAAAAAAAATCAATCCCTTGGTACATTTTATTACCTTCACTATTAATTATTTTTAAGTTACTCTGCTTCTGTAGTTCTCAGGACTAGTTTTAGATCTGACTCCCTTAGGTAGCTTTAGAAACCTCGAAGATGAATCAGTCTTGTTTTTCTGCCCTGGGATGGAGCTTGGGCACTGATTGTTATTAAGTACCCAGATGACTCTGCGGTGATTCTACAGGGCAGACAAGTTTCAGAAGCACTGCTTTAGCTGTTCCCACTAATCCAAAATCGGCCATGAGACTGACAATTGATTTAATCAGGAGATTTTAAAAAAGTACACCTTTACATTCCAGTGAAAGAGAATCATGACCACGTGAAGGATATACTAAAAATAGTTAACCCAATCTCCATATCAGTATTTGTTTTTCTTTTTAAATGTGGGACAACATAAAAGCCATTATTTATCCCTTCGTTAAAAATTTAAAAATAAAATCCTTGCCTAATCACCATACCCCCTCTCAGCACCACTTCATTTCTATTTTTCTGGATAGCAAAACTCCTCAATAGGATTTAGACTAGTGATTTCCAACTTCTCTTCTCATTCTCTCTAGAAATTATTCCAGCTGGGTTTTTCCTAGTACCACCCCTTCATTGAAACTTTCATTTCATAGTCACTAGGAACTTGTACGATCCTAAATCAAAGGATTAATTCTTGGGCTTCATTTTCCTTGACGCTTCAGCAGCATTTGGCTGCAACTGGCAGGATTTTGATCCCTCCTCCCCTGGTTATACACTCGCTTCGCTCACGCTCACATCTAGGATAAAGCTTTCCCTGTGGATATTCCTTTTCAATTCCCTTTGCCGGTTTTTCTTTTGCTAACCAAGCTCCCACTGCTGGTTTGCTCAGTGCTCATTGAACTTCCTCTCTTTTCTGTTCTCATTCCCTTTCTGGTTCTCAGTCAAGTCTAAGAACTTTGAATATTATCTGTCTTTTGAGAACTAACAAATTTAAACCCCCAGCTCTTCTCTCCTCCCCAGTGTCCTTACACCCAACTGCCTACTTGGCATCTCAATGGACTATCTCTCAGGCATTTCAAGATTAATGTGTATGAAAACAAACTCATTATTATCCCAGGCTTGTTCTGTATCCTGTCTTCTCCGCCTCCTCTTTCTCATCTTTCTAGCTCTTCAGGCCAAACACCTGGGAATCATCCAGTGTTACTCATTATGGTATACGTCACATTCATTCTTTCAGCAAGTCCTGCTGATTCTGCCTTTACAAATATATCCAAAGTCCAACCATATCTCACCACCTCTACTGCTTCCTCCTTTGTCCAAGTTACATCACTTTTCACCGGGGTCATTGCAACACCCTTCTAAATGAATCTTGTTCTTCCCGTACTGTCTATAGCCACAGAGAAGCCAAGGAAATGTCTTGAAATACGTGTCATGTTTTGTTTTTCCCTTACTCAGAACAGTTCTGTATTCTATTTCACCATGAGCAGAAGTCAAAGGATTTTTGATAGTTTGCAACACGCTGTGTGATTTATTTCCTCTTTAAACTCTTTTCCTACACTTCCCCAGCACACATGCCGCCCCAGCCACACTGGCCTCCATGCTGTTCTTAGAAGCTACAGAGGTGATTTGACATCATAGCCTACACCCCCACCACACAATATATCCCTTTAACTCTAATGGCTTTTTCCTCAGTTCCTTCAGGTCTTGCTCATTGGTTTTATCTGATCAAAATATTTTAAAGTATAATACCTCTAATAATCTCTAGAAACCTTTTCTGTAGCAGTTATTAAATTTTCACCATCCGATATAATATAGATTGAATTGTGTGACCCACCCCCGTTGGGATGTATAAATGCCATGAGGCTAGAAATTTTTGGTTTGGTTTTGTTTGTTGTCATTGTTAAGGTTTTAAATACTTTTTTCAGCTTTATTTTGGTATAATTGACAAATCATAAAATGGTTAAAGTACAATGTGATGAATTGATTTATGTATACGTTTTGAAAGGAGTCCTCCTACCAGGTGATTTAACACATCTATTGCCTCGTATATTTACTCTTTGTTTTTGGTGAGAACTTCTCAGATCTACTGACTTAGAAAATTTGAATTATACAAAACCATGTTATAACCTATAATCATCATGTTATATATTAGATCTTCATAACTTATTCATTTCATAACTGAAAGTTTGTACTCTTTTACCCACCTTCCCTGCTTTCACTGCCCCATAAACCCTGGAAACTACTTTTCTACTCTGTTTATAAGTTTAATTTTTTCTTTTATGATTTCACACACTAGTCTATTTAGTTTATTTTTTAAAAAATACAGCCCTTAGTTTCATTGTCTTCTTAGTCTCTAATATTCCAATTCCGATCTTGATTTCCTTCCTTAGACTAATCTTGAGCTAAGTGGGTTCTTTTCCTTCTAGTTTCTTTAGGTGTAAACTTAGATTATTTATTTAAGATCTCTTTTTTATGAAGGCATTTAGTTGGTTTGCTACAACCCATATGTTTTGGTATGTTGTATTACCATTTGTCAGGAGATATTTTTTGAAATCTCTCTTAATTTCCTCTTTGACCCATTTGTAGTTCAGGAATAAGTTGTTTAACCTCCATATATTTGTCAATTTTTCAATTTAGAGTTTTGCACTATTGTGGTAAAATAAAAAAGACACTTTATATGACTTCAATCTTCTTCAATTTATTAAGACTTGTTTTGTGGTGTGACACATGCTCTATCCTAGAGGATGTTCCACATGTACTTGAGAAGAATGTGTATTCTGCTGCTGAGGGATGGAATTTTCTATGAATATACATGTTAAGTCGGTGTGGGCTAACATGCAGTTTAAGTTCAATGTTTCCTTATTGCTTTTCTAACTGGATAATATATCCATTGTTGAAACTGGGATATTGAAGTCCCATATTATTATTGTATCACTGTCTATTTCTCCCTTCAACTATGTTAGTATATGCTTTATATATTAGATGTTCTTATGTTGAATGCAAACATGTTTACTAATGTTGTCTTTTAGATGAATTGACCTCTTTCTCATTATATAGTGACCTTGTCTTTCATTATAGTCTTCGACTTAAATTCTGTTTTATCTGATGTAGTATTCCTACCCCTGCTTTATTTTGGTTTTAATTTGCATGGACTACCTTTTACTTTCCCTTTACTTTTGGACTATATATCTCCTTAAAGCTGAAGTGAGTCTCTTACAGGCTCAGTGCCGGGTGCAGGATTTATGGTGAGAGATTTCTCAGTCTTTTCCACCCATTTTAACGTGGACATTTTCTCCACCTGATGTGTGTGAGTCACTCAGCTCATTTCTGGATATTTTTTCACAGGCAATAGCTGCAAATATAGCTGTCCCTTTGATATATCCATGGGAGTAGGAGAATTTGAGAGTCTCTATGTCACTTTCTTGGTCCAGACAGCTTGTTTTTGTTTTTGTTTTTTTGACATTAAGCCAAGTGCTTAAAATTTGGGGGAAAACATAGTTGGTACTCAATACTTATTTTTTAAAATAAATCTTCCAGTTCTAAAGTTCTCTAACACCAACATGTGCTCATTCTGCTTGATGACCCCTTTTTTATTTACTAAAGCCAAGTTAGTTCATTGCCCCCTCTTTGCTCTTATAGCACATTATTCTTGCTTAGCACCTGTCATAATATTTTCCCCAAAGTTAGACCAAGAGTTCATCAAAGGCAAGGTCTATTTTTATCTGTTTCTCTATATTCTTGCTATAATGTTAGCATGGTGTCTGGCACTAATAGAATTAAGTTTTCAATAAATATTTACTGATTGAGTGACTGAGATGTGTATAAAATAATGATTTAGGGATTAGAGAAGAGAGAATGTTTCTTTGTTTACTTTTAAAAATATCTAGCTGAAGAGTATATACTGGAGAGAGTAAGCCTATAGTTGGTCACTGAAGAGCTTTTTCAGATTTTCACTATTCCACAGTCTTGAAAGCCAACACACAGTCACAAGAATTTTTTTTTTTTAATAATGTTTCCTTTTGGTGAAATTCAAAAGTCATCATGTGGGAATGTCATCTGCTAGGAAATTAGAAGTTCATTTAAAAGGATATAAGCATATTTAAGTCTGCCCTGATAAGTCTGAAAGACAAATTTTAAAGAAATTATGTTTGGTTTATATATCTAATATTAAAGAAATAGTGAGAAATTTTAAGTATTTTGTTTAATTGTGCATATACATCATGAATTTATACTTCACTAGTTATTGCAATACAAAATTTTATTGTTCTGTTGCCAAAATGAGGCTGAAACATGTTTAAAGTTTATCATCACTTATTTCCTCAAACTTATTTGTTATGCATACAAAATAAACTAAATTCATTCACAATATTTCCTCCTCTTTGAAAATGACACATCTTACCATCACTGAATTAGAATTTTCTAGTTTGTTTTATTTTTTAAATTTCCATAAGTCAAAATACTGATTCACCCTATTATATGCTTTAGATATATTCAAAAAGTGGAATAATTAATTATAATACTAATAATACCCACATATAAACACATTTTTAATTTAAAGAGAAATCTTATTAGAGTTTGTTTCTTATTTGCACTCAAAATCTAAAGAAAGTTGAAGTGTAAGACTCCCTTCTGATAGAAATTTTTCTTCACATTCAGAAGTCATTATTACATTTTATTGGAAAATTTGATTAACCGTACTACTAAGTTAAATATTTTCTAAATTATCCAAAATGATGAATTGCTATTATATAATGGTTTTCATCCAAATACCTCAATTATTTTAATGGTGAAAGCAGAAGACTCTGCAAACTGCCTTGAAAGGAATTCCTTAGACCAGCTCCATGCTCTATCAGATACTCATGTTTTCTATAATTCTTTATCAAGCAGTTCCTATCATTATATATCAAGTACTGTGCTTCGTATAGCAGTTTTAAAGATCAAAGTCCTTGTTTTCTTCTAATTAAAATTCAATAAATGCTTACTAGGATATAAAAAGTGTGCTATGTGGAAACGTACAGGTTTTATAGAGACTGAAATTAATTCAATTTGAGGGATTCCCTTCATGAAAACAAATAATCTTACAAATATACAATGAGGCATATATGTGAATATTTAAAATGAAAGTAAACCAAAATTTGCAAAATTTAGAAAGCTGAAAATATTACAAACTTCACAAGATTAGCTAATTCAGTCTTCTCTAGTATAATTATTGAAATTATTTTTGTGTTGATATTTTAGAAAACTTTTACATTCACAACTTTTCATTGGTAATGGTATAAAATGTTTTAAATTATCTAATTTGGGAAACTTTTAGCAAATTTATCTTATATAACCAAGATTTTAAGCATTTTAAATATTTAAATAATTATCTCACACACTCTGAATTGACAAGACTTATTATCCATTTTGTCTCTGATGTCTTCATTGCTTTGATGTTATTAGGAGTTGCATGTTCTCCTCATCAAAGTCAATAATCATATCCAATCGGCAAAAAATTTAAGCATTTTTCCAATGGGTTTATATGACTCATTCTTTTTAATTAATTTGTTTGGCTAACAATTCTATAGCTAGTCATTCCTTTTCCCTGGGAAATCTCTTTTAAAAAGTTATTATTTTAGGTAAAGTTTCAACTTGTTCTACTACAGCTTGCTTCTCTTGTCAAAATGTTTTTAATTAATTTTATTATTCCAATTACTTATAATAATTTTTTGCTTTTGTTTGAATCTTATTAATTTTTGTGAACTAGCCCTTATTTAAAAAAAAAAAGTCCCAATGAAGAGTCTAGAACTTCTCACTTGTTATATCAAAACATCCCCCAAAATATTTCCATGTTATAGCTAAAATGGCTTCCCTTTGGCCTTTTTTTTATTTTAAATTATATTTTATTGATTATGCTGTTACAGTTGTCCCAATTTCTCCCCCAGCCCACCTCCAAATGCTCTAGTAGTGTAATGAATGGAACAAGATTCAAATCATAACTAATTATTGTTGAACTATCTTTTACTTCACAGCAAATACACATTTGTGTTATGGAAAATTGGAAAGAAATACTAATTTGTCTGGTGAATTCGAGGAAAGTATTACAAGGTACATGAATATTGGAACTGACTTCTGGAAAATAAGGCAATATTCATTAGGTAGGGAAGCCTGTAGACAAGAATTTGTACAAAGGGATCTGGTCAAGATGGCAGCATAGGCAGACATGGCTCACCTCATCATACAACTACATCAAGGTTACAGCTAAAATATAAAAAAAAATATCAGCCAGAATCATCAGAAATTGAGTTGAATAGAAGTCTGACAACTACAGAATTAAAGTAACCACATCCAGATAGGCAGGAAGGGCGCAGACATGGAACAGGCTGGTCCCACACCCATGTGTGGTGGATAAAAATTAGGGAGGGATATCTCAAGAGCAAGGAGCCCCAGCCCCACAACAGGCTCCCATCCCAGGGTTCTAGTACCAGGAAGATAAGTCCTCACAACTTCTAGTTGCAAAACCAGCAGGCATTGAGTCGGTGGAAGAAAATTCTGGAACCCCAAGCAGTTCCTCTTAAAGAACCCAGACAGAGACTCACCTACTCATCCCCATTCCCTCTGAGCTCCAGCACTGGGGCAGTAGCTTGAAAGGTACCAGTGGCATACAAGGAGAAACTGAAGTATCTGGCTGCAAGACAAGCAGAGGCCATTGTCTCTTTTCTAAACCCTCCCCCCACAGAGCTGGCAAGCTGGTACCATATCTGAAACTTAAAACAACCTGGCTAACATTGTTTGGCCCACCTTGGAGATCCCCAGAGACTCTGCTACACCCAACCTCCGGACCTACCCAAGTGGCTTTTCTGTATAAATGGTTGATGTTGACTCCTGCTGTACAATGTCCTAATCCTATCAAACAGGGAACAGCTGGCCTCAGAGAGCTCCAGGCCTAGCACTACCAGCAGTCAGCTAAGAGACACAGCTTGGCTTCACCTGGGAATCTCCAAGCCCAGCACAAGTAGTAGCCATCTCAGATTGCTTTATAGCTCATGCAAGGTGGCCCCACGAAAAATACAGCTGAGGGCTGACCTTGGCCTGTACCACCTCAGATATCCCAGGGCCAGTGCACCCAGCAGACAGGTACAGATCACATTGGAGCACCACCACCCTGCCCCTGTACAGCTGGTCTTTTATGGAAGGCAGAGGTTGGTGGTTAGTGTTCACAGCCAGTCCTTGAAGCTGACTGGCCTGGGTAAATACTTCCCATTGATCTGCCAAGATCAACCAAGCCCACACGAAGGGCTCACCTCAAGTACCAATCTTGGGTGATAGGGGAGACTGTGCCAATGCATCCTACATGATACCTATTACATTAGGCCAAACTACCAAGACGTGGAGTCAAAGCAGCTCTACCCAATATAGAGAAACAAACACAGGGAGGTTACCAAAACAAGGAAGCAAAGAAATATGGCCCAAATGAAAGAATGTAATAAAACTCCAGAAAAAGAACTAAATTAAACAGAGACAGCCCACCTAGCACATGCAGAGTTCAAACACTGGTGATAAGGATACACAGAGAAATGATTGAGTATACCCACAAAATAAAGAAAGAAGTGAAGGTTATACAAAGTGAAATAAAGAAAAACAGGGAACAACAGCCATGGGAAAGAAACTGTGATTCAAATCAATGATTTGGAACAAAAAGAAGAAATAAACATTTCCCCAGAACAGAAAGAAGAAACATGTATTTTTTTTTTTAAATGAGGAGAGTGTTAGGAACCTCTAGGACAACTTTAAATGTGCCAACATCTGAATCATAGGAGTGTCAGAACAAGAAGAGGAAGAGAAAAAAATTGAAAACTTACTTGAAAAAATAATGAAAGAAAACTTCTTTAATTTGGTGAAGGTTATAGACTTGCAAGTCCAGGAAGCACAGAGAGTTGCAAACAAGTTAGACCCAAAGAGGACTACACCAAGACACATCATAATTAAAATGCCAAAGGTGAAAGATAAAGAGATAATCTTAAAAGCAGCAAGAGAAAAGAAGAGAGTTACCTACAAAGGAGTTTCCATAAGACTATCAGCTGATTTCTCAAAAGAAACTTTGCAGGCAAGAAGGAACTGGCAAGAAGTATTCAAGGTGATGAAATGCAAGAACTTACAACCAAGACTACTCTATCCAGCAAAGCTATCATTTAGAATGGAAGAGCAGATAAAGTGCTTCCTAGACAAGGTAAAGCTAAAAGAGTTCATCATCACCAAGCCCTTATTGTATGAAATGTTAAACGGACTTACTTAAGAAAAAGAAGATCAAAACTATAAACATTAATATGACAACAAACTTACAACTATCAACAACTGAATCTAAAAAATAAAAACAAAAACAAACTAAGCCAACAACCAGAACAAGAACAGAATAATAGGCATGGGGGTCATTTGGAGGGTTACCATCTGGGAAGGGGATGGGGGAGAGAGGAGAAGATGGTGCAGATATTAAGAAACATAATTGGTAGGTACAAAATAGACAAGGAAATGTTAAGAATAGTCTAGAAAAGGGTGAAGCCAAAGAACTTACATGCAAAACCCATGGACATGAACTAAAGGAGGGTAGATTGCTGGTGGAAAGAGGGTACCAGGCAAAGGGGGGCAAAGGGAAAAATATTGGGACAACTATAACAAAATCATCAATAAAATATACTTTTAAAGAAGAATCTACTCCAAATATTCAGAGAAGGAAAACTCTGACTCCAAAAAACCTCCGCTGCCTTGCGGCATACCTCTTCAGGGGAAAGGCTAGGGGAGTAAACCCCGACAGAAAATCCGGAGCCGGAGTCCCTAAGGCGGTTTGACGTTGTAGTCAACACTGGCAACTCCTGCGGCGCACCTGAAGCCAAGCTGTATTGACTCCGTCTTTCCCTTGGACCCTTCAGCTGCGAAGAGAGGGGGGGTCTGCTGCATGGGCAACAGCAGACCCTCCATATCACCCTGCCCAGGCTCTGTAGCTTCAGTTCCACTGGAGAGGACACTCCAGCGTCATCGCAAGATGTCGATTCAACACGGGAGGAGACAGATACCGTGTCACTCCCGAGTCGGACTGCACAGCCATTCTCGGCGGTGCAGATAGACTCTTAAGAAGCTACACCATCATCTCTCGAGACGGACGGCTGCCGATGACGACGACTCCAAATATAAAAAAATGGGAGCAAAACTTTAAAGCCTCTCAAAATTAACCATGAACCCAAGGTTCTCACCCTGTCACCACATTTCTCTTCCACTTAGTTATCAATCATCTCTGTTTCCCGGTTTACACCTATTCATGTATAGTAGTAATTGTGGTTATTGTTAATTCAACAGCAATGAAAATAAGCTATGTGACATAAAAATTTCTAAACAAAAATAAAATCAAGATATTTTAAGATTTTGGATTTGTAAAGGTTAAGACCATAGGAAGAACATATTTGAAAAATATTAAATCACAAGTGACATTTTTTTTTTTCAAATCCAGGATATATGATACCAAAAAGGGACCATGCCCTTGAAACTTGAAGGAGGCATCTTTGGAAAATGAATTCACACATTTACTCAGAGAGCTGTATCAATCTGAAAGGTTGTAGGGATTAAAATCAAAAGTTTCAAGAAAACTTTAGATGACATTGTGGATGAAATATCCTCACCAAGAGGAGTTATACCTTAGAGCTTCTAATCTCTTCTGTTTGTGATGAAGACTGAAGAAAGAAACAGCTATTCTCTCCACATCAGAGGTCCTATCAAAGTCAGAAACTTCAGAGTTGGATTTGCTTTTTGGGTGACTCATGTGAATCTGTTCTCAGTTTCTCAAAAATCTTTGAAACCTCTTAGAAAATAGGTATCAATATATAACCCCAAGGGTTAAGGACAAATGCATAGTACATGCATGGTTTCCTCTTTGATGTGTGATGGTTAATTTTATGTGCTATCTTGACTGGGCCACCAGGTGTCCAGACATTTGGTCAAACTTTATTCTGAGTATGTCTGTGAAGGTATTTTTGAGTGAGATTAATATTTGAATTAGTAGACAGAGGTAAAGCGGATTTCCCTTCTTAATGTAAGTGGGTCTTGTCCAATCGGTTAAATGACTGAACAGAACAAAATAACATCCTCTTGTGAGTAAAAAGGAACTCCCATCTGACATCCAAGCTGGAACACTGGTCTTTTCCTGCCTTCTAACTCAGACTAAATCAGTTCTCCTGGTTTTTAGGCCTTTGAACTTGGACGGGAACTACATCAGAAGCTCTTCCTGGGTCTTCAGGCTTCCAACAGCAGGTTTTGGACTTCTCGGCCTCCATTATCTCATGAGCCAACTCCTTACAATAAATCTCTCTTGATAGATACATACATACATACATATACTCATAGATTCATATATCTGTATCTTCTCTTGGTTCTGACTAATACATTGGTTATAAACAACGTAAACAATTCCATAAAGCAGCTAAAAAGAAAATGTTTAAATTAATATGAATACATATACAACCATGGATGTTAAAACTGGTCAAGTTTATATGAGAAACATGAAATACAGTTAGGTGAAACATTCTCCCAAAGGTATACAGCAAAGCAGTGGTAGAACCAATTATCAGTAGGATAACTTTTCTGAATTCTAGTCTAGTGTTTAATCCTTCACACTAGGCTTCTAATTTTACACTTGATTCTTTTCACACACCAGTGGTTTATCATATGAAATGATCTCTGAAGTTAACTTATACTCCTCACTTCAATTTTGATGCACCAATTCTTCCTTTACAATGAATATGTTCAGCTGAATAAGACAGCCATTAATTAAACAGGGAGTATAGGTATGTGTTAGAGATGTTATGGCAGTGCAGGGACAGGAGAGATGAACAGATGCCTCTGGTACATGCGTGGGGGCAGTCAGAGAGAACCCTCTGTAGCCCACCTGAAGGTGGGAGGCGAGAAAATACTGAGCTGGTGCCAAAGTACTGAGCCACAAGAGGGGTTGGGGACTGGGGGAGAAATGTCAAGGTCCATTACCATTGAGTTCCCTTATACTCCCTCCCCACAGCAAGCACCACTCTGTTGTCTGTGTCCATATGTCCATGAGTCTTTTTTCCTTTTTGCTCCACCCACTAACCTCTGCCCCTGCCCTTTAGCTGTCATCCTGCTCTCCATCTATGAGTCTGTCTCAATTTTCCTTGTTAGTTCAGTTTGTTCATTAGATTCCACATATGAGTAAAATCATATGGTATTTGTCTTTCTCTGACTGGCTTATTTCACTCAGCATAATGTTCTCCTGATCCATCCATGCTGGGTGGGTAAAACTTTCTTTTTATGGGACATTTACACAATGGAATACTACTCAGAGGCATTACCTTTGTGGCCTCTTTAAGTCACCCCATCTCCAGGGAGGGCTCTGGGGACCCAAACATGACATAAACAAAGCTGACACTGCCACCACAGAATTATGCTTCAAGAAACTTTCCCTGAATATTCTCATTTGAGGTCCTTCCTATACACTAAATGCTTTTGGTGCATTTCACCACTACCCTCTTCAATTTTCACAGCCCTGAAAGTCTCACTCAATATTTAATGATACACAAACTAGGAAAAATAAAAGAAACTGTATATTATTTTTGCTAAACACATCTGCTTACTATAGAAAAAATGTGGAAGAAAAATAAGGCGTTGACCCAAATTTCCCTGGACAGCTTCTAAAGCCAGCTGAAAAAAAAAAATCATATCAAGGAGTACTTTTTAATTTCTAAGAAAAAAAATTAAGCAGCCATTCAGTGTTTATCACAACTAGTTATACGCTTTAGCCAAATCTATGATAAAAGTTTTATATATATAACTGACACATGCAGTGCATTTTTTCCTATTCTAGGATTTTGAGCAAGATTTTTCTAGTTTAAATTATTGTTGATTTTTATATTTGTATATTTTGTTCTGGTTAATTTTACATTGGGTCCTCAGTCAGAAATACACTTACTACCCATTACAAATGTTCCTATGGGAAAAAATCAATCTTTTTGACAATGAAATAAGTCACGATAATTTCCATAAACATCCTCTAGTTAAAAGCAAAGATAATTTGTTATATGCCTCCATCACATAGAAAAGACCAGAGGGGACAATGATTTGGATAAGTCCTTAAGATTTTATGAGTCCTTGTAGTGATCCATTTCCTATGTCAGAACCAGCTGTAGTGCCTCCTGTCCATGGACAGGAAGGTCAATATTCGGGAATACTTATATGAAGAGTGACTTATTCTATTGTCAGAAAGCTGGGAACCCTAGGATATATTCAACAGCTAGTTATTAGTTACCCTAACTATACGCTCACTTTGATTTTTCTATCTTTGGGGATGAATGATGGGTAAATTTGGACAGGCTCAAAAATTAAACTAAAAGTTTAATCTGGATGCTGGTAAGATACCCAAGTAGAAAAACAATTTTATTATAAATAAAATATACAAATATGAAGAATAAACTATACTATATGCACAAAAGTTCTGTTTTCTTTTCCCAGAAGGAATTGTGGTTTAAAAGATATCTGTGGCATCTGGATGCTTATTTGTTTATTTTCTGACCCACCATTGTCATAAAGCCATACAACATAAATAAATAAGTTAGAAAATTATGGCTTAAAACTTAGACTCTACTCAAAACTTTCCTTCCTTCATGATGCTAACTTTCATCTCTGTCCATCACACCAACCACTTAATGGAACCAGTCCATCAGTTCCTTGTCCAGAGTCATGGAAATGCAACAGTGATATTGGAAGACTGCTTTTACTCTAGGCACAAAAACTGAGGATGCTAATTTAGCTGTCTTAGTCTCATTAACAATCAAAGAAAATTAAGTGGATTCAAATGTAAATGACTAAGTATAAAAAAAGAAGACTTTAAGAAAAGTTATGCATCTCCCATTTTTTTGAAAGATAACTCTTTTAATAACCATAAAAGTCAAACATGAAGTTACAGCCTACTTATCTTCAAAAATATGCCTGAGATCTTTTATTTTGTAGTAGCTATAAATGTTAAATGAATTAAATCTTCTGAGAGTTTACTCCTTTTCTTGTTGTGATCCCAGTAACATGCAACAACCAGACTTTCCAAATAGCCCTGTTCTATGTAGATTCTACTCCATTTCCTTATCTAAAAATAGAAAGTCTTCCTTATGAAAATGAAGTAAGAAAAATGTGCTTTCTGTCCTGGAAAGAGGTTCATTCAAGTGGGGATTTGAAATATAGAGCAAGGTTAAAGGAAGATACTGGAACATGAGGGTGAAAGGTGAGGAAAAGAGAGTTAGTAATTTGAAAACCATACTTAGTATAATATTTACTTGAAATTTTATAAAGCTATCAAAAAATATTTTCTAGTTCCATAACAGTAAACAATGCGAACCACAGAAAATAAAGCTATGAAATCTTCTTTTTAAGGGGTAATATTATTATTTTAAGAATACTTATTATTATAATTAGAGAGAAGGGAAATTTGAGAATTTTTTAAAGATGCATGTGTGTAGGAAAAGGGAGAGAAACACTGGTTTTTGTAAACATTTTAAGGGTGGAGGGAAAAAATCAATTTGGCCACTTGAGATTTGACCAGATCTATTTACTCTAATCTTTTCCTCTTAAAATAACAAAGGAGCTGATTTAAAGGTGGTATATCTATTTTCACATTCTCACCCTTCCCAACTGGATACATAACCGGGCTCCAAAACTGACTCCTTTATTTAATGAACAGGGATGGCCAAGGGAAGGCAAACACAAACATACTTACCTTTTTTTGAAGCTCGTTATGTGTAAGAAACCCTAGTGTTCAAGGCTAGTCATGTATTTACATTGGTCTTAACTTTATTTATAAAACAGAGCAGAGTTCCTCCCTTGATTCTATAACTCATTCTGAGTTCGGGGAGGTCTGTATAAAGGTTAGCTGTCATAATTGTTCATTTATTGGGGAATGTATTTTTGACATTTTTATTGGGATCTTGGGATTTTAATATAAGGATATAAAATTTATTTATGTATTTTACTAGAGCCTTTAGACAGAATTCCAAAGCTAGAACCGGTCTTAGAGATGCTCCAGTTATTTCATTTTTATAAATATGAAAAAGAACCCTGGCAATCTAAAGTCCCAAGCTCATGCTTGCACAGGGGTTCTGCAGAGTAAAAAGACCAGGATTTGTAAACCCAGGCATCTAAAGTGAGTGTGAGACAGGGTGAATTGCTTAATCCCAATGGAAGATACTTGGACAGGACTAATATTAAATAATTTACTTATGCACTTCATTTTACCCATCTACAAAATTAGGACAAAATATCTAGCTCTTAAGTGTATTGACAGATATACAAATAATGTCTAAAACATTTACATGTTAACTATTATTTTTATTTATTAAAATAAATCCCAGAAATCCTGAACCTCAGCGCTTCGCTCTGAGTATCGTGTCAGTAGCTTTGAAAGTCTGATTTCTATTTTTTAACAATAAAAAAACCTTCAATAAAACTCTCCTGTTCCTTGATACTATCCTGTACCAATTTCATAATTAGGCCTAAATCATTGTTTGAAAAGGGTAGGTGACAACAGTAGACTCTGAATTCTCCAGGGAGAGTGAGGCAAATTATTCAAGAAATACTATGACTCCAAACTTAAAGAGAACAGGCACAGAGTGTATTAACATCCAAAAGGTTTCTGAAAAATCCTGCAGGAAAGAAATTTGCATATACTAACTTAACCAATGTCTTTGTCACACTTAATTAATAATGCCTATTAATACCTGCACAAATTTGTGTCACTTGGTAAGCTCCCCCCAAAATGACCAAAATGACGTGAAAGTGCAGCTAAAGGCACATGTTAACTGAACTATTGTGGATAACACATAAATATAACTTTAATACCTTCTAAGTGTTAATTAAATAAAAATGTCAAGTCAATTCGCTTATTTTTACCTTGAAAATTTTGCATCTAGGGCTAGGGAGTGGGGAGAGACTGCTGAGTGGTATGGAGTTTTACCTTGGGGTGATGAAAGTGTTTGGGGACTAGATAGTGGTGATGATTGTGCAACACAATGAATATATGAAGTGAATTGTTTACTTTAGACTGGTTCCATTTATTCTGTGAATTTCAATCTCAACGAATGAACTATTTCTTTAAATTTCACACATGCATAAAAAGTTCAATTTCAAAGTATCACAACCTAACTGCTTCCCAGTATTATATGAGAAACCTATGGAAAGTTTCAGAGTTAAAACATGTATTACCACAAATATCCAAACATTACGTTGTACTCCTGAAACTAATATATGCAAATGATGCCTCAGTTTTAAAAACAGGTTTCACCAAATCAAACATCAAATTTTGTAATGGTTTTTAAACTATCTGCATATATTTGTAATAATCAAAACTTAAAAATTCTTTTAAGTTCTAAAATTGCAGAAGCTGTAAAATAACGTCAATGATGGGGGGTTGCGGAAGGTATTTTCTACAGGTAGCTAATATTTTACAGGCAGATTATGAGCCATCACAAAACACATACTGACAGAGATCGAGTGTGACTGCTGTAACTTAATCTAAGCATTTGGGATCTCAAACCTCCTAAGTCTCACTTCATGGTTTATGATACTGTTACATCACAATCCCTCAATAGAATCACAGCTTTGTCAGTAATCTCTCCCTATCAGTTATCCTGTAAGGAAGGAAGCTGGAAGGCACCACTAGGAGGAGGCAGCGGCATGAGTGATTGCGTTCAGTCTCTTTCCACAACAATATCTGTAAGTCTGGGAGTGATAAATGGCACCCAAGTTAGAAATGAGCACCAAGGTCAGTAGCACCAAGCAGCCAAGAGTTCAAAGAAGAGTCACAATTCTGACGGGTTCAAGAAAAGGCCACATACCGCTGGCGTGCATCAGTAGAGATAAATCCTCAGGGATGTGTTACTGCAATTACAAAACAGAATTAGAGGAGCCTGTTATTGAAGAGCTAAGAGTTGGTCCAGAATTGAACAAAGAACACTGATTAGCATAAAATTCATTCTTTTTCTGGAAAGAGATCAATTAAATAACATTCCATGACCACTCAGAAATACTGGTAGAAAAATATCTTCAAATGTCAAATAATTCTTTGACGCTAAAATACGTAGCTTAACCAAACAACACGGATTTTCTTCTTGGTATTTACTCCTTATTTTCTTAAATAAACCTATAAATAATCCAGAAGATAGAAAGAAATGGCCTAGTTCTCTAGAATTGTTTTAGGCTGTCTTCATCTCTTTATAAATTTCCTTAGTTGAACTGCATAAAATAAAAATGTCATCTTTTCCTAGAAACTAAAATATACAAATTTTCTGACAATATAAGAAAGAAAAAACATTCAAAGAATGTTATAATGAAATGTCACCTGAGAAATCCTCTCGTATAAACCATTATGTAATGAAAACAGAGAAATGCTGAGGGTCTTTCCCAAATACATGTCACAAGGAATTGGCAGATTAGAATTAAATCACTGGGCTACTGATGCCTATGCCTACCTTATTTCCACTTCATAAAAGATCCCCTCAAAGAGGTCTTGTAGCTTCTAGGTCTAACTGAAGATCTTATGGCATCTAGGTCTCTTATTGGATGGGACATATTCCTCAAACTTTCCTACCCTGTAGATTTTATAATAGATTTCAATAATCTTTGCTATCTCTCATTTATTTGTTCAAGTGGATCAAGACGAATTGTGCCATATTGGAAAATTTGCTAGCCCATTGCAAAGTAAAGCTGCAAAATATAAGATGGGACAGTCATTGAAACTCCACTACTTCTCAGAGAAAGAAGCTTTCAACAAAGGATTCTTGAAGATATTGAAAAAACATCTGTTGCTTTCACCTACTTCCTTAAGAGACGACTCACATCTTGTGATGGCCATCGAGATTTTTCTCTTTACTTTAAACAGTTACGTTGGAGGGTAAAATATATATTGTGCCATATTTTCCATAAGTGATTAACATCAGGGTTATGATTTCACAATGCTTTTCTTTTAAACAACATAATATGAAATATTAAAAAAGCCCTGCTCATTGCATTCAGCAATGGAAATTTAAAACACATTTTGTATATGCATGCCTTTAAGATTAAAGATGATGTTACAAGTTTTAACAACAAGGTACTAACTAATGGAAAAAAATGTACTGTATTTTAACAGTGGCCTAAAATTGTAATTACTGCAAATAAAGACACAGGAACTCTTACAACCCAACTGTTCAACAACCCAAGAATGAGTTACCTGTCTTTAAGGACTATTTTTATATGTAGTTGTTTTGTGCATGTCTAAAGTCCTGGAAATATTGTACTTCAAAATAAGATTAATATTTTGCCATAAGTTTTGAAGATTATTTTCTCCATTGTGTCCCATAACTGCCTCTATAACTCACCATGAGAACAACTCTGACTGGCATTGTGATGAGGCCTTAAGAAAGAATTTCTGCAAATTTGTGACTCACACCTCTTCTGAATATGTATAATGGGTTTGCTTCAACAGTGTCTCTCTTTTTGCTATGCTAAGCTTGAAAAATATCAGATGACTATTTCAATCAAGTACATAATTAAGAAGTCTAGAGCATAAAAGAAGGGTTTTTTTAATAGGTGAGGAAAAATGGTAAACATTGATGATTAATGGAAAGTGATGCAGCTTCAAATACATGTAAAAATTATAAAAGTTGTGCTTTGGTGAGAGAGTAAAATCAATAGAAAAACAATCACTGATGTGTTCTGTGTACTCTAGATTCTAGAAAAATTACAGTCTAAGGCAAATCCTTCTATGGCCATTTCAGTGTCTAAATTCCTTCCTGTGCTAGAATGTTCTAATTATTATGATTAAAAAAACTAAGTTGCAGAATAATTAATCACCGACTTTGTCAGAATTGGACTAAGATAAAATGGACCTCAAATGCCCTGCCTGGGAGATTTTTGGGCAACTTTTCTTTAATTTGGGAAGGCTCCTTCAAGAATATGCAAAATATAGAATTAATCACTATTTTTTTAAAATCCATGAAGTACATTGTTTACCATAATTTATCATGTAAGCAATGCTGTGTGCACTGCTTTGCTTTCCTCTTTGTCGTGGGCTTCCAGAGAAGCTCTTCACCCCTGCTCTCCAGTGTAAATGCTTCCTTTAGTCCTCACTGAGCCAGAAAAATCTGCATTCTGTTATCGTCGGGGAGATCACAAATACAGATATAACCTGGACAAAGGCACTTTTAACTTAATTAAAGCTAATATTGTAATGAGAACATTAATGCTCTAACATTGTTAACAAACTGCTGGAGCTGAAAGGATTTTTCTAAACCTGTGGTAGATTTTATTGTTGTTAATAATGGTTTTTACCAATAATGAAATTTAATGCATTACCAGAAAAAAGCCATGCCCTGTGGTAGGGTGCTGCTTATATTTCGAAACACGTTAGCATGAAGCTACAGTGAGATCTAATAATAGAAATGAACTTACCTAAAGATGCATTGATTTTTATATTAGGTCATGTTGAGAATTTACAAAGAACATCTAGTCCATGAAACACAAATCCTCTTGAGACTAACATTGATTGCAAGAAGGGTAATATTAGAAAAATGGAAATCCTCTCCTGCTGGAATGGTGTGCATTCCTGTAATGGATTAAGTGCACGAGGTAGTTTAGAAAAGGTCATCTTTCAGATAAATGATAAATTTGATAATTTTCAGTAGATTTAATCATCCCCTGAGATTTGATCAAAACAATAGAGTAAGAAATACAATATCATCCATCTCATCCAAATAATTTGCTTGTTAAAAACACTTCACACCGATACTTTGCTTGTTTCTTCTGATATTTTAAATATTATTTGTATTATCATGACCTATTCAATAAAGTTCCTCAAAATAAATTCTTATCATTTTAATAAATACTCCAATTATTGGATGGTTTCAAGGAAGATAAGCAGATTTTCTCTTACACGAAATACCTGGAAAGAGAAGGAACAGAGAATTAAGTAAATATTTGATTACATCTTTTTCAAAACAGGAGATCTCTAAGATATGATACTTTCTTATGCCTACATTCTTAGTTGATATCAGCATTTTGAATATATGTGTATATTTAAAAAACACTTTGCTTCAGATTAGTGCATTTCTGCATTTTTATCGTTCTAGTTTATGCTGTTGGTCCATGTTTTCTATTATAATTTTAATGTATTTTGTTTTAAAATATTTGGTAACAAGTGAGAAACAGCCTAAGTGGATCAAAAACTGTGGTACATTTACACAACGGAATACTATGGGGCAGAGAGAAAGACGGAACTCCTCCCATTTGTGACAGCATGGATGGAAATGGAGAGTATTACGCTTAGTGAAATAAGCCAGGCGGCAAAAGACAAATACCATATGATCTCACCTAATACAGGAAAGTAATTAACAAAACAAATCAATGAGCAAAATAGAACCAGTGGCATGGAAACAAGGAACAGACTGACAACAACTAGAGGTTATGGGAGAGGGGGATAAAAGTGGAAAGAAGGGGAAGGGTCTAGTCAGGGAAGAGGTATAAATGACCCATGGACATGGACAACCAAGTGGGGACAGACTGTGGGAGTGGGGAAGGGGCAGGGGAGAGTGATGGGGGAAAACTGGGACAATTGTAATAGAACAACAATAAAAAAAATTAGGTTACAATTTTCATTTATTCAAGGGTATGGCTCTTGAGTACTTTATTTGTAGGGACATTCTTATGCTCCTTGCTCTCCTTGTTTCTATATTAAATTGGTATGAGATTCAATTCACCTTTTTCTATTTTTCAATTTTAAGCAAAGGGAGTTTTGAGGCTGTTTTTGAAAGAAGGAAGACCCTATTAACTTTTCCAACTTCCTGGCTCTAGAGCTCCCTCTTTTGTTGTTTCTCTAAAGTGACTAAAATAATATGGAATCCTACTGAGATGGGCTTCCTTTGCTTCCCTATCTCATGTTTGCCTAGATAAAAGGGAAGCAAACTACCACCTGTGGAACAAATACGGACCTCTGGCCGGTTTCAGTACTGCCCCAAAGCTAAGATTTTTCATGTTTCAAAAAAAATTAAGGAAGGAAGAAAGGAAGGGAAGGAGGGAGGGAGGGAGGAAATAACTCAGGAAGAAGATATAGCCTCTAAATTAGCTTGCAAATTTACTACTTGGTCCTTTACAGAGAAAGAATCTGATCAATATTTGCCTCTAAACTTGTTGCCACTGTCTTGTTCAGTTTGGGTTTTACTCCCAGAATGTGCTCCTAGTTTAAGGTTTTGACCTAGAAAAGAGCTTCCATTTTTTAATATCAACAGTGCTTAGGGCATTCCAATGGTCCCCATGCATTAACCAGAAGGTCATATCCTGAGCAACCCCTCCAGCTTCAACTGCTGTTTTCAGATTGCCATATTGTCCAGTTGGTTTTCTTTCTTTGTATTTGTGGAAAGACTCAGGGACAACTGAAATTTGAGCCACTGCCTCCATCTTCCCAAAGTCTTGAGATAGTTATCTATTTATTTTAAACGAATGATGAAGAGAACCTGAAAAGATTGGGAAAATTTTTACAGTCTCTTTATCAACTGGACTGTGTTTTTTAACTAACAAGTGTTAGTTCATGAAATGCTTATTAGCTTGATTTGTTGCTTTTCCCTCTCTAATTTTATAAAATACTCAGTTATTTTTACATGTATCAATTAAATTGATCAAATAATTAAATTTATATTTATATTATTAACCAATCTATAATAAGATTAAATTCTCTTCAGAGAAAGAAGAGTATGTCTCTGGGGGTAATGCTATATATCTTCTCTAATAATAAAGCCACTCTCAGAGACTTTAAGCTATTTTACTCTTTGTTTCAGATTTCCTTTTCAGGGAAGAAGCATAATATAAACCTCCATAATTAAATTCCTACTGGGAGAATGACGGAGCACTTACATTGGATCCATGTACAGATAACTACTGAAAATTCTGAACAAAATATAAAAGTAATCGAGAAAAGCCTGGAGAGTAAGCAGGAAGCAACTGGAGGGCATTTGACTCTTTTAAGAAAGACAGGAGCTATGCCAGGTAAAATCCTGGTTTAAACAATTTTTCATGGAAGACACCTACCAGGCAACCCCTGAGGGAGGGGGATGAGGGTGCTAAAACCGAAGCAAAGGCTCAGACTTGCTGGCTACAAAAGTCAGAGGATGAAAATTGGGATGCTAAGAGGCTGAAAAATTAAGCAGGGGAAATCAAATAAGAAAAGGCCACAATAGGGGCCATCCTCAAAAATGTATATAAACTCCATCAAAAATCTTGTCTGATCCTTGCGCATGCCCAGAGTGGGCTATGGAGAACAGCTCCTTCTCAACATCAGGAGTTCCCCTGGTGACATCTGAAACTGACTCCACATGGAGAGACCAAAGAAGAAGGCAGACCCCTCCAGGTTGGCAGGTGACAGGCTGAATGAGCAAGGGAAATTATATACCAGGTTTTTCTCAGGCAGCTGCAGTTATATAAAGGCCTTAATGAGATTCAGTCACATACATACTCCAGATGGTCTCAACGACATCTTACTTTCTCCAGGCTGTGTCCTTGAGATGGCTTCTAGTTCAGGAAATGTGGGAGGAACATGTATTCCAAGGACAGGAGAGGGGGGTGAGGCGCCTCAGATCGCCCAGGTTTAGCTGGATGTTTAGGCTATGATTACATCCCCTTGATGAACTCTTCCAACAGGAACTTCAAGGTCTTGTGTCACGCAACAGCTGGGAAGGCTAAAACAATTAACTGAGAAGTTTCACTAGCTACTTTTCGAGGGAAACAGCTTGAAATTTAAACCCATAGCATTAACTAACTGCCTACTAGAACAAAATCAGCACTCTTCAGATGTTTACAGAACCCAGAGTCATTCAAGAAAAAGTGCAGACCGTAGACCAACCCCCTCTACTCCAAGAATCCAGATGTCAGAATTAGCAGACAAGAATTTTAAACATCTCTGATAAAAACGTGCAAGAAGTCAGGGGAATATATATATATATATTCCTAATGAATGAATGAGGAAAATCGTAGCAGAGAAAGGGAAAATCAAAGATTGAAATGGAATATCTAGGATCAAAAATGCGAATGCTACCTACTAGATAAACTGAACAGCTAATTGGAGATGGCAGAAAAAAGGAATGAACCTTATATCTATTTCCTATTAAAAAATAATAATTTTTATTATAAATAGTAATAGTAGTTACTATTTTGTATTGTTCAATATACTCGTGTGTGCTAAAATATAAATATTAATGATGAAAATTACCAGTTACTGCAAATATCTGTTTCTTTCTAAAGACCAGGTCCTGACATGCTATGTGGAACCATTGTCTTTAATATCCACTGAATAGATTACCTAGCACAGATTGGCGCAAACAGTTTCAGCCATTATCTGTGGACCTACGAGGAGAGAGCGATTATTGCCTGGTCCTCATTAACAAAAACTTTTTATATAAAGTCAGCTCAGACTATGAACTTGGACTTTTAATCTTAAGGCTGGAAAGTATGATAATAATAATTAACCCAGGTTACAACATGATTCTTAAAGCAAAAATATTTGAAAAATTTAACTGCCTTAGCACCTTTAAGTTTTAACTATTCACAGTATATGAAATGTTATGTAAGGAAATCCCCCATTATCTCACCTTTTATTTATTACATAACTTAATGAAGACCTATAACATGACCTTAAATGGGCAAAGAAGGAGACAGAAAGAGAATGAGACAGATTCATAGCCTTGAAAAGGATGAGCAATCTAGGTTAGCCACTAAGATGTACATATACATGCAAAGAGTAAACAGACTATG
This sequence comes from Furipterus horrens, assembly GCF_987537825.1. Taxonomy (NCBI): domain Eukaryota; kingdom Metazoa; phylum Chordata; class Mammalia; order Chiroptera; family Furipteridae; genus Furipterus; species Furipterus horrens. The sequence continues at coordinate 19,965,572 of NW_028327171.1, forward strand.
CTAAGTAATTCAAGAGCAAAAGAGCCAGTGAATTTTGGTAGTTCAGAGAAAGAAACACTTATTTCTAGAGTGATTGTCTAGAAAAAAATAGTATTTTAGGCAACTTTTGAAAAGGAAAAACACAATCACTGAATTTCAACAGGTGGACATGTTTATGTAGAGCATTCTAGTGGATAAGGCATGTAAATAAATGTTCACAAGTCAGATAAAAGAACAGGTTGCAAGTTCAGACTCTTTATTTTATACTGTAATTATTCTGCCAAGGCTTATGTAATTTGACTTTTATGTAAGTCAAAAACAATCTATTTTTAGATTTGGTCACAAACAAATCTCACTTTATTAACATTATTAAAACCAGTCAGATTTTAATCCCCCACACATCCAAGAAATTCTTCATGATTTCCTTGTTTTAGAAATAAACAAACAAACAAAAAAGAAATAAAGTTACACAAACATGAATTTTATGCATATTACAATTTATGGACCACTTCTTAAGTGCAAAGAAAATTAACTGTTATTAAGCATCTTCCATATATCATAACGGGAAAGCAATTTATGTGACTCATACATATATTCTAGGTACTATAGTAAAATTCAGAGAAGGAAAACTCTGATTCCAAAAAACCTCCACTGCCTTGCGGCATACCTCTTCAGGGGAAAGGCTAAGGGAGTAAACCCCGACAGAAAATCCGGAGCCAGAGTCCCTAAGGCGGTTTGACGTTGTAGTCAACACCGGCAACTCCTGCGGCGCACCTGAAGCCAAGCTGTATTGACTCCGTCTTTCCCTTGGACCCTTCAGCTGCGAAGAGAGGGGGGGTCTGCTGCATGGGCAACAGCAGACCCTCCATATCACCCTGCCCAGGCTCTGTAGCTTCAGCTCCACTGGAGAGGACACTCCAGCATCATCGTAAGATGTCGATTCAACACGGGAGGAGACAGATACCGTGTCAGTCCTGAGTTGGACTGCACAACCATTCTCGGCGGTGCAGATAGACTCTTAAGAAGCTACACCATCGTCTCTCAAGACGGACGGCTGCCGACGACGATAGTAAAATAACACTGGTCTCCAGTCTTCAAGGAGTTTGCACATTAATAAGGAAAAACACACAAGCTCAGGTACACATGAATTAGATTATGCCTTTATCAGTCCAAAGTCATAAATGTCCCTGGCTATTCAGACAGAGGAAACACTTGCCCTTACCCCTTTCTGAGTTCTCCCTACTCTTTACTTCAGACTCTCCAATACTGTATTATAGTACTTCCTAGGCTCCATTTCAATTGTGCCTTTGACTTGCTCTGACCACACAATAACTTTTAGCTTATTAGTAAGATGTTCTTGTAGTTCAGTTTTCCTCCTGGATAGTGAGATTTCACCTATCCACATGCAACTCAGAAATCTGGCCCTGTGAAGTATCATCGTCATATGATTCCAAGAGACAAGAAAAAAATAAGGGCAGCTGCTGCCTGTAGCTTCAGAGAGAAACCTGACCTCATTTTCTTTACAGAGCAGCTCCTCAAACTTTACAGGATGATGATTTACACCTTCTTGCATTTAAAGCCACTGAGATTGACTAGGTGACTGAAGCAATTACCCTTGCTAAAATAATAACATGTTTGAATACTTGTGAAATGTCAAAGGACATTGACTAAAACAGTGAAGATCATAATTTTCTGATTCTAAAAAAGTAGCCTAAGTAAAAGTTGATTCGGTTTTTTCATTAGTTAACTGTCTAAAGTGCCCACAGATAATGCAGTCAGACACTCTGGCCTTTATTAATGAAAACCAGGAAGTTGAACTAAGTTCAAATGAGGGTATGCATACATGACAGAATAGATTCAGTTAAATGTCTCATATTTCAATTTCTTTTTTAAATTTTTTATTGTTATTCGATTACAGTTGTCCAAATTTCCCGCTCTACTCTCCTCCTCTCCTACCGTCAATCCCCAACTTGTTGTCCATATCTTTGGGTCATTCATATGTGTTCTTTGACTAGTCCCTTCCCCTTCCTTCCACCATTATCCCCCTCCCCTCTCCCCTCTGGTTACTGTCAATCTGTTCCATGTTTCTATGTCTCTGGTTCTATTTCGCTTGTTAGTTTATTTTTGTTCATTAGGTTTCTCTTATAGGTGAGGTCATATGGTATTTGTCTTTCACCAACTGGCTTATTCCACTTAGCATAATATTCTCCAGTTTCAGCCATGCTGTTGCAAAATGTAGGAGTTCCTTCTTTCTTTCTGCTGTGTAGTATTCCATTGTGTAAATGAACCACAATTTTTTGATCCACTCTACATAAACATTAGCATAAAAATAATTAAAAGTTACATTATTCTATAGACATATATATATATAGAGAGAGAAATGTAAAACAATTGAGGAAAAAATGTTATCAACCAAAGCTTTACAGGGTCAGCTAGGAAATAATAGAATTTTTAGAGCTGGAATTTGCCCTTACAAATCAAAACCTATATTGAAAATTTAATTATTCATTAAATCTCATGTCTTCAATAAATTAAGTCATTTTGAGTAAATACAAATCTCACAGTTAATAAAAATATAAATCCCAAATTAAATAAAAATAAGTCCCTATGCCACAAATTCAAAAAATTGAAAAATTTCTAAAGCAGAATTTTAAATTACTTGCTGCAACTATGAATCTGTTAACATACTAAACTAAAATGCTGCTTTCCTGAAATGGAATGCATTCCACCATTTACTCAACAATGTGAAAGGTGTCAAGCAAAATATTTAATGTTAAAATTATATGTAGTATGGTGGGACCACTTACTACAGATATTATTCTTAACCCTGAGGTCTGCCTAATAACAATAAAATACAAACTTCTTCTTCAACTACATCTATTCTTTTTTTATTTTTACCTTAACCCACCTCATTTCATCTAATGAATAAAATGAAAAAGGATGGTCATCAAATCCTATTTCTGCCTCACTCATCATCATAGATGCACTCACAACTGCACTTCCTTGCCTTTCACTTCTAAAATCGAACACTCCCACATGTTAAAACAGTAATCCAGGCATTCTAGAGCTCTATACTACTTCTATACAAAATGTCTATATAGACTTGGAAAGGAAGTAGTAAAGGGGATTGATCTTGTGATTCCTCGAACAATAAGCATATCCTCACCACATTCATATGTGAGAATTTGATGATGATGATGATGATGATGATAATAGCTGATCTGGAGAAAAGGAGGTGCTTTTCCTCTGCATGTCTTTTATATGCCCTCCTCCTCCCATCTTTCCCCAAAGAGAATTCACAGTAGATCCCAATAACAGATTAAGCTATTCTTCATTCATAGCTGTACTAAATCAAAGAATGGGAATAAAACCAGAAAAAATAACACACACAAAAACACCAATAACAATAACACCTGCTCTTTCCATTGTGCATCTTACGCACATCATAAATTTTGTCATCCAACATTCAAAGGCTCTTCTCTGCCATTAGGTATCTGCTGGTATGTGATGAAAATGAAGGAGCCTTGGCATCCTTGTCTGTTGGTTGAGGATACAAGGTTTTCCAATTCAGGTCACAGCTTGAATCATGAAAAATATCTAAAGTAAAGTATCTCTCACACTGTGAGAAGTAATTTCCTTCAAACAATCTACAAGAGATGTTAAACTTTTTCCTACTGAGTATGCTAATCTTCAAGAATGTCCCTAGGACATTTTCCGCTCTCTGTGTACATGCTACTCTTTACATCAAGGGTGAATCTGATTTCCCATCTTCTTGAATTTGACTGGTCTTGGGACTAGTTTTGACCAACGAAATGCAGCACAAATGATATTCTGAGACTTCCAAGCTGAAGCTTTAAAAGAAATGACAGCTTTAATTTCTATCCTGCTGTGACAACAGAGAGAAGAACTGAGACACTCTTGTCAGATAACCAACCCAGCAGAACGACCAGCCAATAGTCAACAACAATTGTCAGGCACATAAGGAAGCTATCTTGAACATTCCAGCCTAGTCAATCCTTGAGATGCTACAGGTCTATCATATGAAACAGAAGAACCACATAATTGTGTAAGTCAATCCACAGAATTGTGAGAGCTAATAAAACTTGTTAACTGCTTTAACTCACTACGTGAAGTGATGATTTGTTATGCAGTAATAAGTAATCTAAACCCTATTAACATAATTTGACTTTTTACCTTAGGAACTTTGTTTATTAAATACATAAAGTAAAACTTATTTTAATTAATTCACTTTGGCAGTATATATGTATGTTCATCCAAAGTTTATTCAACTTCAATTTGTAAACCAGAAAATAAATTATTACATTGAAATACAATTCCATATGTATTGAAATGATTAGTTAGTTTATGTTCTTGTACTCCACATAAGAGCTTTTTGTTTAGGTCTTGTTATGGCTTAACAATTAATTGAGATTCTAAGAAAGCCTGGAAACTAACATTCTTCTTAACTGCTTAAATTCTAAACCAATTAGACCAAAGCAAAGCATTCAGTCTATGAAAATCAAAATATTACCTTTTAATTGAGAAAGCTGATATTGCATTAAGTAGTCCTTTTATTCAGGAATGCCTAATAAAATCCTAAATCTAAGAATTATATAGATTTATCCATTCAGTCACAGATATTGTTGGATTTACAAGTTACACAACATGTTGGCAGAGAACAAGAGCTGATCTTAAAAAAATAAAAATAAAAAAAGAAGAGTCCTGACAATGTTTCCAAAGCTTTTCCTGTCAAATTTACCAGAGTACGCCATTGTTCCTCCTCTGTGAGAGAGGGAGAAAAAATATGCAAAGGTATAGGAAAGTGTTAATAATAAACCTGCCTGAATATGGAAAAATTACCAGAAGAGGGGAAGATAATTTTCTTCTAATATCTACCTGCTATTTTTTCAGTGATATTAAATGGTAACATTAAGATGGACCAATGAACTTTCACTTTAGGTTGGATGTTGAAGTACAGTATTCCCTCACTTATCGCAGGTATTACGTTCTAGACCCCCTTCGCGACAGGTGGAAATCCACAAAGTAGGAGCCTTACCCTTATTTTAGTATTTATATATATTTTAAGGCTTTATAAGCCCTTCTCACACACTTATAAACCGTTCTCAGTGTCTTATTAAATTTTCCCACTCCCTTATTAACCTTTTCCATACTTTTATAAACACTAATGTTCTTAAACATATTCTACACACTTAAACCTACGTAACTTTAACAACATATGTATACAGTACCACAAAATCCCGCAACATAGTGAAAAATCCACGATAAATAAATATAATATTTTTTTAAAATCCCGTGATACAGTGAAGTTGCGATAAGTGAACCGTGATATAGAGAGGGACTACTGTATATAAAAGACCTTTGTTCCTACTGTAATAACAAGAAACACCCAGACAAATTTAAAAACCATACATTTTGATGGGGCTAGAGAAGAACAGTAGATGCAAGAAAGTCTTGAATAACTGATTCTAGAAAGAAGAAAAAAGATCTCTTGATAGGTGGTCAGAGTTGCACCAGCATCAGTAAACTCTGGGACAAATTTAAGTAGCCTAATATGTTATTTGTAAGGAGGGAATGGAAAAAAAATATTTAAAGAAATAATGGTCAAGGATTTTCCAAATTTAATGAGTTATAAACCTACAGATCCAGTACATTCAATGCATTTCAAAAACAAGAAATACAATAAGCTACATCAAAGTATATCAAAGTCAAACTCCTTAAAACCAGTGATAAAGAAAAAATTGAAAAACAGTCAGAATTTAAAGGAAAAAAGATTTATTACACATAGGACACAAAGTTAAAGATTACAACAGATTTACAACAAAATCAATGGAAGTTAGAAGACAGTAGACCCATATCTTTAAGGTCTTGAGAGTTAAAACAACAAAGAAATTAATACTCAATGAGAATATCTTTCAAAAACAAAGTCGAAGCAAATATCGTTTCAGACATAAAATTGCCTAAAGAATTTATTACCAACAGAGGTGTTCTATAATGAACATTAAAGATATACTTCACGTAGAAAAAAAATAACAATACCAGATGATAATTCATCTGCCCCAAAAAACAAAGAACACTGCAAATGATAACTATGTATAAAGATATGAAAGAATTTATTTCTTGTTATTATTTAAATCTCTTCTTAAAATAATAGACTTTAAAGACTAACCAAGTTCTTTGATAATTTTGTCAACATCTCTTGTCTACACTCTAAGTCAAAGTAAAATATAACAATAATATCTTAGAAATAATTCATTTTGAAAGCTTATATGGTGACTTCAGTTCTTCAATTAAGACTGAAATAAGCTAGAAAACAAGTGCCCCCAATCACAATACCTTACATAGAAAAGTTTACAGATAGATCAATGCTAGATTCAGTTTGGCTAGTCAAGTGTAACATCAAGGACAGAGGCTCTTTCCAATGTTTTTGTTCTCATATCATTAGTATGTTGGAAAAAAAAAAAAAAAAAAAAAACTGCTACAGGCCCAAGAGTCATGTTTACTACATTTTAGGAAATAAAAGGCAAAATAAAGGCAGCATCAAATATGTCTCTCTTTGAACAAAATCATATATTGTATAACTTAGTTGCTGAAATTTCGTCACATGGTCTCTCTTATGGCAAAAGATGACAGGTATGCCATGTGTGGCTTAGACCAGTACTTTATCATGTGAAACTGGAAACATTGGCATCCTCCACAAATTAGGGTTGTAGGAGCAAAAGGAAGAAGATAGAAAATGTTGAATAAGTCACTGTGTGTACCAGGCAATGCCTACAAATTACTTATTTTGAAAAAAAAAAAAAAACTTTCTGCTAAAACTTACAGAAGAAAAGAGAAAATGGAAAGTTATATATCGTTCCTTATGGATGACTGCCAAAAGTTTTACATTTCATTTCTTAAGTGTATTATATAATTTCATGAAATATATAAAATGTGGTAACATTTTCTAACAGGATGAAAACCAAAGGAACAGTAATAGAGGGAAAAGTTCTGATAAAGAAATGTTCATCCACTTCATCAAAAAGGTTGCCTAACCTAATTTCCAGTGCTTCTAGGGACTATCTACCAAGGCAATCTACTTTTTTTTTTAATTTTTAAAAATTTTTGTTTGTTTATTTTTTAATTTTTTTTTTTTTGGTTTTTCAATTACAGTTGTCCCCTTTTCCCCTAATTTCTCTCCCCCACCCATCCCACCCCTTCTCCCACAATCATATCCCTCCCCGTTGTCCATGTCCGTGAGTCATTTATATACGTTCTTTGACTAAACCCTTCCCTTACTCATTCCCCTTCTCTCCCTCCCCCCTCCCCCTTATTGACTGCTATTTCTTATTTGGAATATACACAGAAGTTACTTCCTTCATTTAACCAAGTGAAAATGTGGTAATGGATTCATGGCTGTACATGAAATAAAATGTCTGTTTTTTCTTGTTGAATATAGAGCACCTCTTAATAGAAGTTATAACAGTGAATTATAAATACTCTGTAGAATAACTAATTTTTCACTTCCAGCAAAAAAAAAAAAGTGCTGTCATAAGATTAACATGAGTATCACAAATACCAGAAAGGCACCAACAGTGATCATTGATGAGGACTGAGCAGAGACCACACAAGTCACACACACCCCCCTTCACCAGGATTTTCTGGCATGACAGCCACCAGATGAAGCAGGTATATTAAGAAACAGGAAATAACATGCTATTCTGTCTCTCTCCACCATAACTTTAAAAAGTCACTATATAAAAAAAGTCATTATATGATGTGACAGAAATCATGAAAGAACATTGAATGGGAAATCTTGTGTCTCACAAACCCATAATTGTTTTTTTAGTTAAATCCCTTAAATTTTTAAGTAACTCCACCATTTGATACATCCCATTCCGTTGGGAGCTATTGCACTGAATGGAAAAAAAATATCTAGGCAGCTAAACAATGGTACTAAAAAACAATTAATAAACAAAATAGAGGCTTCTTTGCCTAATATTATTATGGCTGGGAGCAATAAAGTGAAGAATAAGAGGTCATATTCTTCTTCTAATGTCTATACAGCTCTAAAGTTTAAATGTATGGTACAGAGAAGTTAAATGCAGTATTTTAAGGTAAATACTATATTCATTTGCTTACAGCCTTTAGCATAGAGATGATAGTGATGCATCTCACCACTCAGAATTAATTCAACTTAATCAACATATAATGACTAAAGTTGGCCATATTAATTGCTCAAACTAAGCAACCATTTATAGTTGACTGAGTAATTCACCAAACACCAATGTTCTAATCAAGAAATAAGTTCTAGAACCAAATTTGAGTTGAGAATAGACAATATTATTAACACAATTTGAAATTTATTAACAAAAATTTAGTCAAAATAGAATATTTTTTAAGGCGTGGGATAAATGTTATTGAGCTTAAACACACACTCTTATTAAAAGTCACGTCCTTCAGACAGAACATTAAGGTCATATCAGCAAGGCCTTGTCTAAAGCAGAGAGTAGTATTTAAAGATATCTTGTCAAAAATAAATCCTTCTTCTGACTGTACTCACTAAGCAAACTTCCAATTACGATTTGGCTACAGAAGCCTATAGGTAAAGAACATTACAGCCAACCAATGTCATATCTAGTCTGTATGAAAGTAACATTAATCTTTTAAAAAATATGGCATTTCAGTCCATGCCTTAGAGTCCTGTGAGTTTAGTTTGGTTTAGATAAGTGACAACATATGCATTCCAGCCCTCCCAACCAGACTATGGTGACCCAATCAAAGAATTTCTACAGGGCTAGCAGCCTTGTGCTGGCTGTATCCTTCTTCCTCACCATTTCAAGTCCATTATCTGATATTGTGCTCTGAGTAGAAAAATTATGTCACTAATTCACTCTTTACAAGAGGAATCTAGTAATTTCTCCAGAATCTGGGGTAGATTGTGCTGAACTATCACCACAGAGCCTTTTCCCAATAGAATTGAAACTCAATTTGGGGTATAAATTTATAATCTATGGTGAATTATGGAAGAATTGACCTTTAGCCTTCTTGGTACGTACCGCCAATCAAGCCAGATATTATTCAACAAAAGGCAGCCTCACTTGGCTGCCAGGGAGGACCTAAATCCATGGGACATGCTAACAACATATCAAGATAATACTCCCTTCTGTTTCCCCTATGTATTTTTAAAATTTAATTATGCCTTTTCCCAAATGTTCCTCTACATTGACTACCTGCTACACTAATCATAATTATTGTTACATAGATCTATGTTTGTCTGAGCAAAAGTTCAATAAATCTATAGCAAAATGAGTAGCATTTTACGTCTGTATGATGATCTGAAAAAATTAAGGCATTTGTTTTCCCTTTACGTGGTGCAAATATATGGATTGAAATACAGGTCTGTAAGTAACTTACAGAGACCATCAATAAGTATACAAAGGGGAGGATTTCTGATGCTTCTGAAATTTAGCTCTCCATCACAATTAAAACAATATCTGGGGTAGTGAGCCAGCCACAGGAAAGCCAGACTTGAAATATAATAATCCCAGTAGAGGAGGTTCAGAACAGGAAACTGGAAGCAGTATGGTGTCGGCTAATGCCACACTCAATCATCTGCTAGATTAAATTTTAGCCAGGTCAGCAAGCTGGAGGAAAAATGTGAAGCAGAAAGTTGCTCGTTAGAGAGGTGCGAGTTGACTAAAAACAGAGTAATAATACTTAGTAATTATTACCTTTTCCCTCATCTGCCCCCCTTCAACCCCATACATGCACTTCTAATAATCAATGGATATATGAAATGAAAGTCTTTGGTCATAAGACCAACAAGCAAGAAGCGCAGAAATTGTGCCTCAGGAAAAAGCTCTAACAACAGATACTCTGGAAATCTTTACTCTGATTTCCCAAAGGGAAAATTCAGATTTTTCTCCCCAACCCAAGATTAGCAAGAGATATCCTCTTTTTCTTCAGACCAAAGCCAAATACTTTTAAGTACTGATGGCTGAAGGGCAAAAAAAATTTTTTTTTCCATTCTAACTCTGTAAATTCTGTTTGCAATCATATCTGTCTCCTAAAACTCTTGATAATACACTGTAAATGTGAAACAACAGGCATAAAATAATGTTTTAAAGTCAGTACAACTATGGCTGCTTGAGGTATGTGGCCCTCTTCCTCTTCTGAAACATAGCAAGATACTGATCTTCATATACATGTATATTAAATCAACTACATCAGTGCATTTATAAGGTGAGAAATAGAATATTTTCTACAGGATTTAGACTAGAGATTAGTATTCCTACAGCACCATTGAGAAACTATTAGCCTTTTTTGATAAAATTACTTAACTTCAAATAGCCAGAAATTGGGGGCATCAAGTGTTCCACACAGCTGACTCCTTATCCCTAAATTGCCATTATCATACCTCCACCTTCTGTGTCTTCTCATTCTGTAATAGGCCCTATAATTTGATTTTGACCTGTTCCCTGCCTAATACCCTATGCCTGCCCTGTAGGCTTCTATCTAAGGATGAAATCCTTGTCCTGACCTGTAACCAGCAAGTGGGACTTATGCCTAGAGATGAGTAAGTTCTACAAATGATAACCACCTGTCCACTGGGCTCACTGTATTCACTGCTTTCTCTCTTACTCATTACTGATTGATTGGAAAATGACTTTTTTCCCCTGAAATGCAAGTTAGACTGCAACACTCACCAAAAACTCAGCCTCTCCCCAATTCATCCTCCCTTTACCATCAGTGTCTGTATATGAGTCACTTGCCCTATGCCAATTTTCCCCCAGAGTACAGGTTACATGTTCCATCCTGCTCTAGAAAGATCATCAATATGTAGGTATTAAATATCCAGAGATGTGACATTGTGCTGAGCATAATTGTAAAGATTCCCATCCCTTGGTTACTCAACATTAATTTGGGCACTATTAGCAGATATAATTAAGGTTACCAATTAACTGAAATTAAAATAGGGAGTTTATTCTAGGGGTGTTCAACATAATCCTATAAAGTGAAAGAGAGAATCTGTTTTAGGGATGCATGAGAGGAAGAAGAAAGAGAGCAGAAAGAGGAAGTCAGGGGTATTTCAAGCAGGTAAAGGATGACTGCACATGTAGCTGGCTCTGAGATGTAGGCACCCACATACAAGGACCTAAGAAGGGTCTCTAGGAGCTAAGGGCAAACCCAGCTCAGAGCCAGAAGGGGAATGGAAATCTTGATGTTACACCCTGGTTGGTGCGGCTCAGTGGATTGAGCACAGGCCTGCAAAACAAAGGGTCATTGGTTTGATTCCCAGTCAGGGCAAATGCCTGGGTCGCAAACCAGGTCCCCATTTGGGGGCACGTGAGAGGCACCACACATTGATGTTTCTCTCCCTTTCTTTCTCCCTCCCTTCCCTCTCTCTAAAAATAAATAAGTAAAATCTTTTTTAAAAAAGCAAATGGATCCTGCCAATAACCTTAAAGATATTAGAAGTGGATCCTTTCCTAGAAATTCTACTGATATCTTGATTTCAGCTTTGTGAGACCCAGAGTACAAAAACATACTAAGCCACCCAAACATATGTCCTATAGAACTGCGAGCTTATAAGTTTGCGTGTTTAAGCCATTGACTTCATGATAATTTGTCATAGAAGCAACAGACTTAGACATATGAATCACTCCTACATTTTTTCATGAAAAATGTTTTCTTACATAAAAGATAGCTCTGGTTAAGCTTAACATCAACATTCTTTTTGGATACACTTTCTTATAGTTCCTCCACCACTTTCCTATTAGAAGCTTTTGTAACCAAGCACGTCTTCATTTATTGATTATCCCCTGTGTCCAGAAGTCTTCAGCGGATACAAGGGACTTCTGCTTATGGACTCTTCCTTATATGGAAGATGGGCTGAGCCTCACAGAATATCATCTGCCTTCTGCCAACATTCTCAGCTTCCTCCTTATGATCCAGCCAGTCACGACACCAGCTGCTTTATAAACCCTTGATTTTCTTTCTTGCCTTTGAAACTTGGAATTGACAGTTCTATCCTTAAAGGTGGCTTTTCCCTCTGTCTGGAACACTACTCCCCAAACAACCAGATGGCTCTCCCACTCACCTTTTTCAGGAACTTGCCACATTGTGCTGTTTAAAAGACCCTTATCTTAACCACATCATTGAATATTGCACACTACCACCACCTCCACACTCTGAACAGCCCTTATGCCGACATAATTTGTATTCCATAACACTTAGCAATTTCTAATGTATTCTGTTATTCATTTATTATATCTGTTGGGTGTTCTCTCTCTCTCTCTTCACCTGATAAAATATAATTTGCACAGGAAAGGGACTTTTATCTATTGTGTTAACTGAGTTATTCCTAGCACCCAGAACAGTGCCTGGCTCATAGTAAATAGACCCTTTACAAACATTTGTAGAGCACTGAATGAATATCATCAAAACCACATATTTTTAGTAGTTATATGTAGGGTAGAGTATGGCAGAGCTTAGTTGATGCCCAAGAAAAGAGGAGGACTAGCTGAGAGATCCACAGGTCACTTTGTTAAGACCAGGAAATGATTTTAGGGCTTCACAGTTGTTGAGTATCTGTTATACCCAGTGTTCTACTAGGACTGCTTTGAAAATATGGGAAGCATTGCCAAGTAGATTTTAGTGAAATGAGAGTCAACCTTGTATAACCTATATAATGCTACCAAAAAATGAGCATCTTTTGAATTCTTGAAAGGGTACAGAATAGTTTATGAGCCGCACTCATAAACTTGTCCTTAATTGTCATTTTATGTTTCAGTAAAGACATAAAAGTAATGCTTGAGTGCAACATTTGTTACTTCTCTAGTGCTATTCCTGTCGGTTGTCAGTCTCTTTTCTCACACACCCTCCAATCCACGAGTGACATATTTCCTTTGTCTTTTTCCTTTTTATGATGTTGCTATTCATAGACCAGGAATGCAAAGATGAAAATTGTAAAACTTAGAGAAGAATTCTTCTTTCTGAAGATATTCTTTAATATTTCCTAATTGCTGACTCAATATACTAAGTTGTACCTAGAAGAAAAACGTTTGCAAACAGCTATCAAGCACCTACAAAGCCACATATGGCTCCCCATATGTAAATCAAAGCCACAAACTGATATTTATAAACTTCTAATGTTTAAGGAGGCATTTATGGGATATGTGACTAAAAAGCTCTGACACTGTCAGTGACAAGGAGCCAGTGTACTTACTCTTAGAGAAATTCTAGCTCCTGCTGGCATTGAACAACATGCTTGAACTTGCCCATCATTCAGTAAATTGCAGTTTGCCAACTTTACAAAGGAAGGTTTATTAAGGAAAAATTTCAGCCTCTCCTTTAGCTTTCTGTATCTTTTCCAAAGTAGTTTTGCCAAAGCCAAAAGTTTAAGGGCTGGGCTCAATTTCTCCATTTTAAATATGAAGCACAAATAAAACTGTCAACCAGTAAGAATAAATGTAGTGAGCTTCTTGCCCAAAGTGGTAGACTTAGCTTGGCTAGCAAAGCCAGAGCAAATACAACCATAAGGCTCATTCAAAGGCTGACAAATTTTGACTTGGTCCCAACAACAGCAAGTGGAAAGAAATCAGTCCTTAAATCACCTCATTGTGGGTTTGCATGTTTAGGTTATGCCTGCTGCTGCCACCTAAATAGCAGCTATTTCAGACATGTTCATCCACAAAAATCCTCAAATGAATCTAATCACATAGTTTCATACTTAAAAACACAACAAGCAAACATGACCAGTTTTCCCTTAAGGCTGGAAGCATAGCAGATATATAAAGATAATTTGATCCCTGACATGTTCGGGCATTAGGGATGAAAGAAATAAGAAATTATTTTGAATAACTGTGAAAAATCGTTTTTAAAAAGAACTTCAAATGGGTTTGGCAAATTTCAATTTTAAAGGCAATCTTGACAGTCTGAAAAATCTGTATTAGATGCCCAAGAACAATCGCGGTGACTATAAAGTTTCTGATATTTGCATTTCCTAAAATAATGTTGTCTATATTGATTATTAAAATTACCTAAAGAGATTTATTTTATTAAACTCAAAGTCCAGGCACTACCCCAGACAAATTGAACTAGAATTTCTGAGAATAAGATCCAGGTAATTCCAAAGCCCAGCCAGGGTTGTAAACTGAGGTCCACAATCTAATGGAAGACAATAAAAAACAAGAAAAATGCTTTCCCAACTTGCCTGATCATTTTGTTCTCCTGGAATGCTTAACACCCACGCAGATCTACTGAGCACCAATCTCTGGGAGGTGGAGGGGCGTAATCTGGGTGATGTATTTTTAAACAGCAACACAATAATCTTTATCATTAGGAGACTGGTCTTCTAGAAGGAGAAATGTAACTATATGAAGGCTTTAGCACTTGAGAATAATACAGTATTTAACCTGACCTTCGAGTCTCTCCCTGAGCCTTTTTCTGCTGGGGTTTAAGATCCATATTAACAAATTCACACTCTGGAGGAAACTCAAGTTTCCCCTAATATTCTTATTGAACTCCCAAAGAAAAAGAGACGTGGCCCCTGTGTCACAGTGTTAGAGGACAGGCAGAGGCTTTAGTGGGAAGAATGGTATCGGGGCAAATCCTCCTTTGTCATCTTCTTGTCCTCAGTAGAGTCACTGTCTTCACTTCACATGGTGTGTTCTGTTGACTCTCCTTTGTTGTGTTGAGCTGGGGCCTGGCATGCCTTCAGTGTAGCAGGTGCCTCTAACTTCACAAAGCCATTTAATAGCATATTAAAAAATAATCTTTATAAGTATCTGTTTAAATGGCTGCATTTTCCTATTTCACTCTTTTGTGTTACTGCTTTTACTAATTTGTTTTATAGTATTTCCCTTGCAACAATGGGGCTATAGTAGTCATCATTTCATAAATGATCATTTAATATCCCTCTAACAGACCGTAACATAAAGAGCATGAAGACAGGAGTTTTCAGTCTGCCATTGAATTCCCTGCATCATTTTCCTTGTGAGACCCTGTAACATCAGGGGTGATGTCCAGTAGAGCAATGGAGAAACTTAGTGGGCATAGTAATATTCTGAAACAGTCTGCTGGATATGATAACAGCAGCAGAACATGGTGATTCCAGGACTGCACAGCAAAGGAGACAGAATAGCACCTTTGAAACAAATGGTGTAAACACTAGAATATTCTGAGCAAGACTTATTTTTTTATAAATAAGATGAAGGCAAAACGCAGACAATTTGGAGATGTTACCCACATATCTACCCAAAGGCAAAGGAGGTCCAGAGACACCTGAATTTTAGAAAACTTTGGTTTCAGTAAAATATAATAAGATATATGCAACAATTCCAGTTTTGGTAGAGAAATCTGAGTGTATTATTCAAACTTTAATGACATGGAAGACATTGGTAACAGTGATTATCTCTGTCTATTGAGATTATGAGTGATTTTAAGGATTATTTTTATTTTTATTTTCTAAATATTTTACAGTGAATATTTCTTTTTCAATAAGACCAAGTATTAAGTTTATTTTTAAAATTGTGATGGTCATAATTTAAGTTTTCAAGCTTCATCATCTGAGGTAATTTATTAGTTCAAGCCATTCTCACAGCAACAGCTTGTTAAAGAAATAAATATGTATATTGTGGAACTCAAGTTATTGCTCTGTCCAACATGGTAAAAAAATAATTGAGTATTGATAATCAAAATGTAAGAAAATTTTGTATTTTCCTGTTGTCAAATACAAAATTTTTTCTATAATATTTCTCCATTGTATTGGCTAATATTTTTTACTCTAAATTTATTCCATTAAGCTAGCCTGTCGTATGAGGCATCAATGTCATCAACTTCATTGACTGTGAATAAATGGGAGACTTGGGCTCTTTAGTTCTGGGCCAAAGGCTGATGATAGCTCAACTGTCCAGCATGCTCACCATCATAGGGAAGGAAATGGGATGGCTTGAGAACAATTTTTTTAACAAAAAGTCATAATTTGTAAAGGTGGAGTAGAAAATCCATGATTCTATTCAGGTATTCCTTAAAAAAAAACAACCAGTATTTCATCATATGCTCCACTATAAATTATCTCCATTTATACTAAATTTAATGTATCATCCTTTCATTCTTAGTTAATTAAAAACAATTAATGTATTCTAGTAATTATAAACAAGGAATTGAAGTGTTCAACTACTTATAACATGAAAAAATTACATGCAAAAATGTCATATTCTGAGGATTTTTATCATAATTCATATTTTCTGTACATTGAGCAAACATGAAAGTTTTTATACTCACAAGTAAATGCATATTTTAAGAATGGGCAGGTGAAGTTATCATTTACAGCACCATAAATTAATAACAACTAAATTTACTCCTCTCCTCCCTTTCTGATGAGGCCCAATCTGAAATGGAATGACCTCATATCAGAACCAGTAGGATGGAGTTGACTATAAATATCTGATGAGAAATTAATTTAGCTGACTGTATGTATAAAGATATATAAAGCTCATCTACAATGTTAGCATTTCAAATAATAATCTTATACTATACAGCATGCATTTCATTTTTCAGGTGATTAACGTTTATTTTATAGATAAGTTTCCAAAATATTGTTTTGACTTCTGTAACTCTAAAAAAATTTTCAAAATGGCATTCAGGAATAACATGCCCACACTACTCCTACAGCAAAAGTTATCATATTCATAAATATTATCATCATCATCATCAAAAATATTTTCATGATTATCCTACTTACAGCAAATAAACAATAACCAAGAACACTATTTTGAATGGTACCTTTGGCTTCAGTCATAGGTATGGCACCCTCTTGCCATTTAAGGTTAGCCTTTAAAAAAAATGACATCCAAAATTAAAGACATGAAATGACAGTGAAAATCAGATAAGATTTTAAAAATTATTTTATGTATGAATACTAAAGCATAATACTATAAGAGTACAATAAAAGATACATAATTGATATATGTGTATATATATTATTATTTTGTATTACTTACTGAAGAGAAAAATGTCATATTTCAGTCCCTTCTTCTGTGACCTTTTTCAGTATCCTCTTACATTATCACTACTACAGTAAAGACTCTTTCATTGGAAAAATAAGTTAAAACTATCAAATTGGACATATAAAAATGTTGGCAGTACAGTAACTATCAGTTATAGTATTAAGGATAAAATTACATAAGTATAATGAGAGAAAAAATATGTAGAGATTCACTGAAGCTCAATTATAAGCAATACATAATAGGAACAATCATCACTACCAACAGAACTGAATGTTCTGTAGCTATAAAAAATTGTGATGAGCTGTATTTTTAAGCAAAGTCTACAGGCAAGCTATGTGCCCAAAGGCATTTGCAATTGTAATGGACACACGGGTAGTAGCTACAATGACAGGTATTTGGAGAAACAGTATAGTTACAATCCAAAGCAAAACAGTCACCTATAAAAATTGGCCTCTTTAATCCTATCTGAACATGCAGATCACACTTTCTGTTCAAACTATGCCCATCATTATTACAAGAATGGGAGGACTGCAGGGTGGGTTTGTTATAAGAGATTAGAATATAGCTATGTTGGACTTTGCTTAAATATTAAAATTACTAATCTGTCTTAAGAGGACTGATGGGCAAGAAAGTCAAATAAGAATATACAGGTGAAGGATCAGCTGAATTATGTCAGTGACTGAAACACAAAATAATGAGAGTTAAATAACAGGGAATAAAAAGGAACTAGTATTTTTTTTTCCCCCACTCAGGGATAGCAAGTGGAAAAGAAGCATCCATTAGGGAAAACAGATAAGGAGTCAATATCCATAGTAGTAATCCCGATGTGTTGGTCTTTTCAATCTCTTAATGGTGTCACTTCAAGTTAATTTAATTTTGTTCAAGTCCAAATTATCAACTTTACTATGAATTATGCTTCTAGGAAATCTTTGCTTAACCTAAGGTCTCTTGTCTTCTATGTTTTATTCTGGAGGTGTTATAGTTTTACCTATTGCATTCAGGTCTACTGTCTATCACCATTTATTGAGAAGATCAGACTGTCCCAGGTGGATTACTTTGGCACATTTTTCAAAAATCAATAAGCAGCATAGACTTAATGTTGTTAAGATGGCAATACTCAAGAAGTTACTATACAGATTTAACACAATCCCTATCAACATCCCAGTTGTTTTATTCTTTTTTTTTTTTTTTTTTTTTTTGGAAGTTGACAAGCTGATCATAAGACAATCATGAATAAGGAGAGCAAAGTTGGAAGAATCACACTTCCTGATTTTAATACTAATTACAGAACTACAGTAAACAAGACAGTATGGAATTGGCTTAATGATAGACATAAATGAATAGAATAGAATTGAAAGGCCATAAGTAAACTTTTACATTTATGATTCATTGATTTTTAAGAAAGATTCCAATAGCAATGTAGAAAGAAAGTCTTTTCAAACAAATGCTCTGGGAAAGCATGATATCTACACATTAAAAAAAATGAAGTTGGCATCCTGCTTTTTACCACACAAAGAAAATGAACTCAAAATGATCATGGACCTAAATGTAAGAGCCAAAATGATAAAACCATTCGAAAAAAAACAAAAGAGTAGATCTTTCAGATTAACCAAACCTTCTGAGATATCACACCAAAGCAGAGGAAATTTTTAAAAATTAGGCAAACTGGACTTCATTAAAATTGAAAACTTTTATGCTACAAATTTTATCATCGAGAAAACAAAGTTAATCACAGTGTGGGAAAAAATGTTTGTAAATCATATATCTGATAAGAGAATTATATCCAAAATGTATAAAGAACTGTTATAACTCAATAATGAAAAGACAAATAATCCAAGAAAGAAATGCGCCAAGTTTCAGAATAGACATTTCTTCAAAGAAAACACACAAACGATCAAAAGCATATGAAAAAATGTTCAATATAATAAGCCATGAAAAAAATGCAGATAAAAACTGTAATGAGACACTACTTCACATTCACTAGGATGGCTATAATAAAAAGGACAGATAATAGCAAAATGTACTAGTGAAGATGTAGAGAAATTGGAACCCTCATATATTGCTGGTCAGAATATAAAATGGTGCAGCCACTTTGGAAATTCTTTGGTAGTTCCTCAAATGTTGAACATAGAGTTACTATAAGATCCAGTAATTCTAGTCCTAGGTATACATCTAAGAGAAATGGTGACATATGTCCACACAAATACTTGTAGATAAATTATTGAGTGGAAATACTTGTAAACACATAGCCAAAAAAGGATTGATATCTAGAATATATAAACAAATCTCAAAGTCAATAGTAATAAAACAAACCAGTTAGAAAATGGACAAAAGACATAAACACTTTACTGAAGAGCATATACAGACAGCAAATGAGCACATTAAAAATATGTTCAACATCATTAGCAATTAAGGAAATGCAAACTAAAACCAAAAATGAGATATTATTACTACATACCTATCAGAGTGGCTAAAATGAATAATAATGAGCCAACAAATGCCGATGAGGATCTGGGAAGCCATCGCCTATACTTTGCTGGTGGGAATGTAAAATGATACAGTCACTCTTTAAAACAATTTGGCAGTTTCTCATGAAACTAAACATGTAACTACCTTACAACCCAGCAATTGCACTTGGGGACATTTATCTGAATGAGATAGTACACAAAGTTCAACATGAGGAATGATGTTGAGTTATGACTGCGGGTTGTCAACCCTACCCATTGTACCTTTCTTCTTAAACTTTAGTTCAGGCTCTGGTTGCTATGGCTCAGTGGATTGAGTGTCAGCCTGCGAGCCAAGTGTCACTGGTTCAATTCCCAGGCAGGGCACATGACTAGGTTACACATCAGGTCCCCAGTTGGGAGCACGAGTGAGAGGCAACCGCAGAGTGATGTTTCTCTCTCTCTCTTTCTCCTTTCCCTTCTCTCTAAAAATAAATAAATAAATTATTTTAAAAAATGTTTAAAAAAAACTTTAGTTCAGCCTGAATATGTTTTATTTAAATGACTTGAACAAAAATATATGGATGAAAAAGTGGGGAAGAAGAGAAGTTAGCTTTTTCTTAGATTATGCAATGAATTTCATAAACTTCTGTTTTCTATCACACATATTCTAATAGTTCAGAAAATAAAATATTGCATATGGAAAAAATTAAATTTTTAAGTATCATGGCTGTGTATAAGAATGTTGTTCTTTATAAAATAAATACTTTAAAAATTATAGGCCTTCAATTGCACAGGATATTGCTCATGTATATTAGTGAGATTTGCAAGTATGTCTATAAAATATAATTTTATTAATTACTACAATGATATGGCATATTCTAATCTTATCAGCAGGTATTATATTAGGCAAACATATTTCAACAATATATTTCCAGAAGAGAAATTCCCTGGGACAAAAGTGTTGCTTTCTAAATTGCTACCCAGTCTGAGAGGCAACAGACAAAATTACGTGAAATGACTCATATTTGGTTAAGGTAACATTTTTTACTTTGATGGTTCCCAGTTTACACTTAGCCTAAACTTTAGTTTCAGAATAACACATTTCCTTTGTGTGTTTTTGTAATGTTGGTTCTAATAAGTCAGTTCTGTGAACATGTTCTAATTTTTATTAGTTTCAGAAATACACTTTTCCAACAATATAGTTTTGAGGTTGAAAGTGATTATGGGGGAATTTTATACACTCTTCCATTATATTTATAAAGAAATCATTCTTATCAATAGTTCAGGCAATGGAAAATGGGGTAAATACTAATCACCCACCCATCAATTAGTTATCTTTCTCATCTGCATAGGTACTTATTAATTACTTGTAATCATTTCATTGCCTATCACCACATCCTGAATACTGCTAAGAGACAAATTAATGAATATCGTTTCTCTTATCACCCTTTGCAAACTACTCTGACGAAGTTAATGATCCTTTTCTGTTTCTTAAACTCCCCAAGATTAAGCCACGTTTGAGCACTTGGAATGGAAGGAGTTACTTACAAGAAGTATGTTTTCAAAGGCGGCAGGACCGAAAGAGCTGAGCAGCATCCCGGGGAGCAAAGCGCTAAGTTTCTCTGTCATCTCGACCCTGGTGACCCCTTCAATCCACTTCCCTCAGCTGCAAAAACACAGAGAGCTGCATTATCCTTGCTTACTCAGGGACATGAAAAGGAATCCACGCAACAAAAATGAGTGGAGGTCGGACTTGGCAGTGAAGTCTTGTGAGAAGAAGGGAGTTGATAAACAGAGGACCAGGATACTTTAAAACTAATCATGACTCTGTGACCACCGCAAGTCAAGGTTTTCATGTCTTTATCACGAAATGGCCATAATCACACCCCACAAAAAGTGACTGTGAAGACTTTTTGAAAAAAGGAATATTTCCAAGATTACTTTAAAATCTAAATAAAGGTTGAGTTAATTGGATGTGTTATTATAATTATCAAGTAAATAACAGAATAAGGTCTGACCTCATTATTTCCTTCTCTAGGTTTGAATAGGAACCAAATAATTTTTAAGTCTTAAGGTAAATGTCCTTTAGTCACAGGAGTTATAAGGTTTTACTCAACAGGGAAACAAATTACAAAAAAATTTAAAAAATTAAAATTAAAAGAGCTTATTGAAGGACATTGGTTCTTGGTTATCAAATAACCTCTAAAACCAAGATTATGATAATACCGTACATTAAAGTGAATCAGAACCCTGTGGCTTGTGCTCCCTTCAAATGATTCTAGAAAGAGAAAACTTAATGATTGAAATTTCAGAAAAGGCATACAGGACATATTTTATGCTGTTTCTAATATTTAAAGTTTACAATAATGTGTTGAAAATTCTGTTAAACAAATGAGAAAAGGCTTTTAAATAGATGCCACTAAAACTGTAGCAACTACTTTTTACTTGATAATATCTACTAGTTATTTTTAGGTAATTTTCTTTGTCATTTTTCAAACTCAGATTTTTAATGAATCTAGCAAATCAGAAGCTTATAATACATATGTATCTTTACATGTGCTGGAAATTCCAACATGGAATATTTCAGGTCAGTAGGAGTTAAGAACAATATCTGAGGAAGCTTGGAAATGCAACACCAGTATTTTCAAATTACATATCTACCTCTTTTCTTGATTAAAGACTACAAACTGCCACTTAATTATTGGTCATTCATTCTGAATATAATAATTATTATATCAGAACATCATTTTGTTTTTTTTCTTCTCACTACTTAATGAATTTTGTTCTCCTAACTACATATGGCTTTAGCATTTCCAGTATGGATGGGGTTCACATTATATGGGCATATTGATGTAAAATGGTTTTTAGGAAGAGTTTAAGTGACTTGAAATGAAAGCAGAGCTGAAAGGGAAGTACCTGCTAGTTTTCCCACACCCGCTAAAGGCTGATATTGTACTTTTTTCCTTGCTGAGCTGTTTGCTGTTTCATAGAAAATAAAATTATGTGGATATTGCATGAAAAAGTATGTAATGGGAGTTTAAAGGGAGGAGGAGAAAAACCACTTTTATATGAAGTAGAAAATATAACAGAGAATTCAGATACAAAAACCCAGACCAAAAAAAAAATCACTGTACTTAATTGAAACATCATAATATATATATTTTACTACAGTAATTATATAAACTGAAATTATAACTTAATTTCTGCTTAATCACACTTTATACTATAAGACAATTATAATTGAATTTATGCCATGGTTAACTGAGTACTGTTTCAGCTTACACTACATCATCGATACTACTCTGAAGTCCTTATTTCCAATCAATGTTAACTCTATATGAAAGGAAGAAAAGTCTTCAGAAGTCTACCCATGCAATCTTCCTCAATTGAGTTAAATAATACCTGGGAAAATGTTCCATACAGTATCAAAGTGTGAGATATAAAAAGCAGAGCTTATATATGTGAGATTTTTATAATATGCCATTAACTTTAAAAAGACTTCAAAATAATTGAAATAATTATTATAAAAAATATATGTGAAATCTTATACTTTATCCATTTGTGGATATATAAAAGCAAAATCATTATTACTTCTGACCAAAATTAACTAAAGCATCTTTTCTATTTCTTAACAAAAATTAACTTGTAAAAATTAGCTAAAGCATTTTTTCCACTACTTACCCACTTTACAAGTCAGAAAACAGTGACACATAAGCGATTTTCTTAAACATATGGCAGGGCAGTTATTCAAATTCATTTAGCTCAAATAAATTTTATGGCAAAAAAAAAATGCTGCAGAAGTGTGATAAAAAGAAAATTGCAAAGTATTATTATTTTTTCTGTAGTTTTCTAATTTCTGAGTGATTTTCATAATATAAGTCATACCACATAAATAAGGTCAAGCATTTCATATATTTCAGAATCAGATCAGTGCAAGGAAGGATTAACTATCTCGTATGAATAATATATTGCTCCATCATTAACATCAGTTTTTCAACAACAGAGGCCCTGTAAGTTCTCTAAAATATTTTTAAATGGTTTTATTTGTTAATTGCTTTATCATTTTGATAATAATCTAAAACTCACTAATTACACAGGCACCAATATTTCCTTCTAGTCTTGGTGTCCACATTTCTTGACATGTAAGTTCTAATGATATTATGTTCCTTATACAGGCTAATGAGTAAACAGAAACCAATATACTACTTAATTGATGTGTTCACACAAATTAAAAGGCCAACAAAATCAAACTATACTGTATGCATAAGTTTCTTGGAAAGACAGAAGAGCCTGGGAGAATTTATTTACCATGCAGTACATAAAAATAGAGACAAGCTAAATATTTTTAAATATACTATAAGAGTCAGAATTAAGCACTCATAAGCAGCACTTTTATTTTAGGAAAATAAATCTCTTGTCACATTAACTTAAATGATAATACACTATGAAATATTTAACACACACACACACAAAAAAAAAAAACAATTGCAGAAATAATTTAACACCATATGAACAAAGCCTAAACATTGAATCTTAATAGAACATTAATGTGAGAAATTAAAAAATGTCCTAAATTAACAGAGGGATATACTTGTGGGCTAGAAGAATAAATTCTGCTAAAATGTCAGTTCTCCACAAATTGATGTATAGATCCAACATAATCCCAAATAAAACCAAAGACAACTTAGAGCGAGAGGTAGAAATTGAAAAGATTCTAAAATTCATATTAAAATACGAAGGACATTGAGTAGCCAAAACAATTTAAAAAACACTTTTAAAGACTTCTGATTTCAGAACTTACTAGAAAGTTACAGAAATTAAGACAGCATTGTATTGAGAAAAGAACAGATAAATAGATCAATGTAATGAACTAGAAAGTTTATAAATAGACCCACATATATATGACAGATTAATTGATTTTCAAAAAAGATACCAAGATAATTCAATAAAGAAAGATAGTCTTTTCAACAAGAGTGCTGAAACAGCTAGGTATCAGTTTAAGACAAACTATTCTGAATACTCACATCATATCTTTATAAAAATGAAAGTGCAAGCCACAGTCTAGGAGAAAATATCTGGATTTACATATCTGGCAATTTGCATATCTGCATCCTAAATGGATTGATAACTCTTACAACTCAGTAATAAAAAAATATATTGTAAAAAGCAAGATTTTTAATAAATACTTAATCTATAAAATAGGTAAAAAATTTTAAAGGCAGACAATACCAAGTGTTGACAAGTATATAAAACAATGGTAGCCTAAAGCATGGCTGATAATGTGTAACATTGTAGAATTTTGCAGAAATGGTTGGCAATTTTTTATAATGTTAAACACACACTTACCATGTTACCCAATAATAAGTAAAAAACAAAGTTTACATAAAGTCTGTCATTCTGTTTTGCTCTATAAGATTATATCCAGTCATCAAGGTTCTCCCTTTCTTATGCTGGAATGTTGACACTTACATGGCAGATATTGACTAGTAGTCTTATTCTTTGTCAATTCCCAGGTTCTATTTTATAAATTAAGATGATGAGGCATGAAAAAAATCAAAGGCTTAGTTTTTATTGTAACTAATGGTCATATAACCAAAACAATTTAATAGGAGCTACACCAGTCTATTGATACTCTTTCTCCTGACCAGCATTCACATATGTACACATGCAGAAACATAATTGACATAAAGTTCTTTGAGATAATATACACTACATAAATAAGTTCCATGGTTTCATCTTTTTCCACTTAGGCATTAGGGATTCAAAGATGAGTAATAATCCTCCTAATTTCAAGACACTTAAAAGTTTAATGAAGGAGACATACAAGTAAGAACTAATAACAAAGTAATATGATAAATAAAAACCAAAAAAACTAAATTTTGATTCTAGATTCATTTTTTTTATCAGCAATATAATTCTGGACAAGTTCACTTATCTTCTCAGAGTTTCCATTTTCTTATCCATAAATGCAAACAATAAAACACACTTGGAAAGAGTATTGGGAAGTTTGAAGATTCATGTTAACATAGTTAAAAATTGCAGTGACTGAAACAAAAAAAAATATTTGCAATTCTTACTTCATTAGCATCATTATTCTCAATAAAACAGGTAGAAAGTGTTTTATCAGTAGACATGAGAGAATGGTTGTCATCTTGAAAAGAAGGTAATATGTGGTATGGGTGTATGAGCTTAGATGAATAGAAGTGATTTCAATAGAAAGGAAGCCTGAGGTTGGAGTGGGAGGTTCTAATAAGAACAGTCCAGGCAATAGCTAGAGCTCACATGTATCTCCAAAGTACAAATAATTATAAGTAATATTTACAAGATACGTCTTCTCCACTAGGCACTGTGCTGTCAATATAGTGTCAGTTCTCAGGACAATCCTAAGAGTTGGTACTTCAACATAGCCATTTTACAGATGAAAAAAAGAAACAAGAACACAAAAAGATATAATAACTTGCCCAGTCAGAGTTTTCCATAGTAGGCCTAAGAATTGAACCTGAGAAGAACATGATAACATACACTCTAATCCATTATGCAATAAAGAATGTTCTTTAAAGTAAATGACTACTTTATATAAATTTTCAGGGCTATTTATCCCAGGTAAATTTTTCAGAAGTCAATGAAAGTATTTGAGAGACCTAATATATTCACAGAAAATTTAACATATTCTTAATTTCTTTTGCAATATGAGTTAAATAAGGATTATGCTAGTAGTTACAAAACACAGTATAAAATTCTGGTGTGCACAAAATGCAATTTTATTTTTCTATCGTTCAGTTTATTTTCTATGACATGCTTTCTAGCAGTCTGATCACAAACAGTTTATACCCATTAAATACCCATTTGTCATATCACTGCTTCAAATTCTGGGATGTGTGGGAGTTGCTGGGCACGTGGCCTTTCTGTTATAATCAGTACATGCTGACATCTTCCTGAGATCAGCTGAGAAATCCACAATTTATTGTAGTCCATGGATTTTTGTCCAAAAAGTTATTTGTCCCTCCCATCCAAAAGGCTCCTTCACTAACACTCTGGATTACATCCCATGTTCTTTTAGGATATGTAGGATCATTCTCTTGCTCCTCATCACACAAGTCACCGAGACCTACAGGGTGAGAAACTCTATCTTTCATTACTTCCTTGCTCTTCTTTGTTCTGGGAGATATTTTTCCTTCTCAGGTACTAGCTTGGGGTGTAAGAAAAGTCTGTGTTATCATAAATTGAGCTGTAAATTTTGTCCACTTCAATTCATTTTGTCTTCTTCCTGGGCCAGTGTTCAAACCTCCCTTACTGGGAAGTGTGGCCATGTAATGGAGTTTTAACTAATGCAATATGGGCCACTTCCAACATGGCCCC
Source organism: Furipterus horrens (assembly GCF_987537825.1). Classification (NCBI taxonomy): domain Eukaryota; kingdom Metazoa; phylum Chordata; class Mammalia; order Chiroptera; family Furipteridae; genus Furipterus; species Furipterus horrens. The sequence continues at coordinate 19,992,369 of NW_028327171.1, forward strand.
AAACCTTCCATACGTGCTCCTCTATAATCTTCTTCCTCTGTTGTCATAATACAACAAATGCAACCCTAGTGGCTACTGAGATAGAAGCTGTACAAGCTGGAAAGACCTTGCTTGCTGAAGGATGTTCTCGACAGTCATAATCTGGAACACCCACTGAATGATATTGATCAAAAAACAAACTTCGGTTTTTGGCTAGCCATTACTATATTAAGTTTATTTCTTACCACAGGCTAATGTATCCCAACTAATGCACAGACTCTTCTGATTAGACATGTTAAACAGTAGTTTCTATTACACAATATCGAAGTCCCCATGTATCCTTGGGGAAGAGAATACAGTTCCTCTTGTACTCCAATTCCCCACACATATCTGAAGTGTCTGTGTGACGACCTGAGTTCACTCAGAAGAGGTGCTATCTATCTGCCTTTTCAAAAGAACTCCCATTATTTATCTACATGTTACTTCTGTTTTACTTCCCTCTTTTTTCCAGCTCTAGAAATCTTTATGATTTTGGTGTAAGACAGAAAGTTTTGTGGTATTTATCAAATTCTCCTTTTTAAAAATCATACTGAAGAGATTAAAATATCATTAATTATATTTTAATAAGTAATAAATAAATAATGTACTAGCTAATTAATTGATAGAAGAGCAAAGGGTACAAAGAAAAAGCAAAGGTGGGGGAATCTTCCTAAATATTTTCAAATATCCCATGGCACTTGCAGAGCTCTATCAAATACATCATATACTAAAAACTGCATTGCCTCTTAGAGTCTCAGTAATTAGTTTGATTACTGCCAAGAATTTAAGAAATTATAACACTTTAAAATGATTGCTATTTATTAAATGTATCAGGGTGACAATGGTTAATAAAATTATGTAGGTTTCAAGTGTACAATTCTGTGACATATGGTGTGTACATTGCATTGTGTGTTTACCTCCTGAAGTGAAATCTCCTTCTGTCACCATATATTTGACCCCCTTGACCCCTTTCTACTCTTGCAACTCCCCTTCCCTCTGGTAACCACCAAACTGGTGTCTGTCTGTGTCTATGAGGTTTTATTAGTTTGTTTTTCTTGTTTGTTTATTTGTTTCTTTTATCTACATGTAAGTGAAATCATATTGTTCTTGACATTTTCTGTCTGACTTGCTTGACTTAACATGATATTCTCAAGATCCATCCATGTTGTTGCAAATAGTAGTATTTTGTATTTTCTTACGGCTGATTGGTATTCCACTGTAGATGTGTACCACATCTTCTTTATCCAATCATTTATCAAAGGCCACTTGGGTTGTTTCCGCGTCTTGGCCAACCTTGAATAATGTTGCAATGAACATTATTCAAAAATTTTTGTGTAGACACACAGAAGAGGGGTTGCTCGGTCATATGTTAACTCTATTCTTAATTTTTTGAGGATGCTCCATACTATTTTCCATAGTGGCTGTACCAGTTTACATTTCTACCATCAGTGAATGAGGGTTCCTTTTTCTCCATAACCTCTCCAACACTAGTCTTGTTGATAATAGCCATTTTAACAGGTGTGAGGTGGTGTTGCATTGTGGTTTTGATTTGCATTTCCCTAATAGTTAGTGAAGTTGAGCATGTGTTGGACATCTGTATGTCTTCTTGGAAGAAATATCTGTTCAGATCCTCTGCCCATTTTTTAAATTAGATTTTTTTGTTGTTGTTGAGTTGTGTGAGTTCATTGCATATTTTGAATATTAATCCTTTGTTAGAGCTGTTTGCAAATATCCTCGCTCATTTGGTTGGTTGCCTTTTTGTTTTAGTGATGGTTTCTTTTGCTGTGCTCAAGCCTTTTAGTTTTATACAGTCCCATTCATTTATTTTTGCTTTTACTTCCCTTGTCTTTGGGGTATACTTTATAAAATTCTTCCTAGAACAAGGTCCATAAGTTTAGTAGCAACGCTTTCTTCTATGTAACTTATTGTTTCAGGTCTTATAGTTAGGTCTTTAATCTCTTTTGAGTTAATTTTTGTATATGGGGACAAACAGTAATCTAGTTTTATTATTTTGCATGTAGATTTCCAATTTTTCCAGCATCACTTATTGAAGGGTTTTGCATCTGTATTAATCAGAGATAGTAATCTATTGGGTTTGTTGTTGTTGTTGTTGTATGTGTTGTTATTGTTCTGCAGATGCCTGAGGCCTGGCAGATTCAATTTGGATTTGGGCAGCTGGAAGAACAGATGTGAAATTGAGGGGATATCTGACATGCCTTTATTCTGGGTACCAGGCCACTCTGTGTTTGTGCTTTTTCACTCACTCCAGCGGGGGTCCCGCCCTCCCTGTATATTATGCATAGGTAAAGTTGGCTGCTTGCCAAAATATGACATAATTTGTTATGTAATGGCAAGTGCTCTGCACTTGCGAGTCTCTAACTATTATCTCTAAGCTGCTCATGTCTGGACATCCGGGTTGGAGAGCATAACTGGCTCCATCTGAGTTGGGGAGCATGACTGACTCCATCAGTTATGTTGGCCTCATAAAATACGATGGGAAGTATTGTCTCTTCTATAATTTTTTTTGAAAGAGTTTGAGAAGGATAGGGATTGAATCTTCTTTGAATGCTTAGTAGAATTCACTAGTGAAATTATCTGGTCCTGGACTTTTACTTTTTGGGGAGGTTTCAATTTCCTCACTGTTGATCAGTCTATTAAGATTTTCCAATTATTCCTGATTCAGTCTAGGAAGGTTATATATTTCTAGGAGCTTATCCATTTTTTCTAGGTTGTTGAATTATGTGGCATATGGTCTTTCATAGTATTCTTGTTTGAGCCTTTGCTTTTCTGTGGTGTTTGTGGTAATTTCTCTTTCATTTCTTATTTTGTTTATTCAAGTCTTTTTTCTATTTGCCTTAGTGAGTTTAGCCAGGTTTGTCAATTTTATTAATCTTTTCAAAGAACCAGTTCTTTGTTCCATTACTCTTTGTACAGTCTTTTTGTGCTGTTTCATTTAATCCTGCTATAACGTATTATTTCCTTTTTTCCTGCTGAATTTTGGCTCCTTTTGTTCTTCTAGTTCTTTAAGATATAATGTTTGGTTGTTTATTTGGGATTTTTCTTGTTTCTTGAGATAGGTCTGTAATGATGTAAAATACCTGTTTTGTCACACCCCAAAAGTTGTAATATACTCTTTGTCATTCTCATTTGTCTCTATGCATCTTTTGATCTCTCTTTCTATTTCTTTGATCCAGTTGTGTTTTAGTAGCATGCTGTTTATTGCCAGATATTTGTGGTTTTTGAGGCTTCCTCTTTTTTGCAGTTGATTTCTAATTTCAAAACATTGTGGTGAGAGGACATGCTGTGCATAATTTCAATCTCCTTGAATTTGTTAAGGCTAGTTTTGTGTCCCAACATATAACTTATCCTTGAAAATGTATAATATGATGTACTAGGATGAAAGGCTCTGTACATGTCAATTATGTCCATTTGGTCTAATGTTTCATTTAAGGCTGAAATTTCTTCACTGACTTTCTATTTGGATGATCTACCCATGGCTGTCAACAGGCTATTTAGATCCTCTCCTATGATTATGTTTTTGTTAGTTCCTCCCTTTACTTCTGTCAGTAGTTGCTTTATATATTTCAGAGCTCACTTACTGGGTGCATATATACTGAGATATGTTATGTCTTCTTAATGTAATGCCTCCTTTATCATTATAAAATATCCATCTTTGTCTCTTGTTGCAGTTTTTATCTTGAAATATATTTTGTCAGATATATAACTGTGGCTACATCTGTCTTTTTTGGCGGCTGTTATTTCCACTCTTTCACTCTGAGCCTATATTTATCTTCGCAGCTCAGATTTGTCTCCTGAAGGCAGCATATTGTTAAGTTTTGTGTTTTTTTCCAATCTGCTACTCTGTGTCTTTTTATTGGTAAGTTCAGTCCACTTACATTTAGGGGGATTACAATAATATAATTTCTTATAGCCATTTTTTTAACTTTTGTTTTCTGGTAGCTTTGTGTCTCCATTGATTTTTCTCCCTGTGTTTTGGTTTCCTTTTTTATTAAGTTATGGGCCTAAGCATTGTTTTGTTTTGTGTGTATGTGTGTGTGTAGTTACCATTAGGTTTATGCGAAAGAAAATTGTGTATATAGAGTAGTCCTTTTTCTTCTGAATACAGCTTATCACCATTTCCCTTTGCAAAATGCATTTTATCTCCATTCCCCTTCACAAATTTAGACCTTTACTCTTCCCCTTTTATTGCTAATTATCTCTATTTATACTGTGAGTTCATTTCAAAATTGCGGTAACTATTGTCTTTTTCTCTCTCTTTTAATGCTTTTACCTCCTTTAACCTTTATGTGATATTTAAGTGTATAATGCTTTATTCTAAAAAAGGGTTGTGTTATCTTGCTTCTTTCTGCCTGTTAGATTTCTTATTCATAGTTTTTATTATTTTATTTTTGTTTCTTTTGTTTTTTGTTTTGTATATGTTGTTCTTTGTTTTAGATAGGACTACCTCCTTGAGTATTCCTGTAATGGAGATTTTCTGGTGGTAAATTCCCTCAGCTTCTGTACATCTGGAAAATACTTCTCCTTCATAGCTAAAAAATAGCTTTGCTGGGTATATTACTCTTGGCTGGTAATTTCTTTCAATAGCTTGAACATTTGATTCTACTCTCTCCTAGCTTTAGGGGTTTCTGCTGAGAAAGCCAATAATAATCTAATGGGATTTATTTTCTAGTTTACTTTCTTCTTTTCCTTACCTTAAGAATTCTTTCTTTGTCATTAATTTTTGACAGTTTTAATATAATGTGCCTTAGAGAATGCCTGTTTTCGATTGATATCATTAGGTGTTTTGGTTCCTTCTTGGATTTGAGGATCTAGATCTTTCCATAGATTAAGGAACTTCTCTTCACCTATTTGAATAGGTTCTCTGTTCCCTTCTTGCCCTCCTTTCTTTTTGGTATACCCATTATTCTTATATTACTCATTCTGATGGAGTCAGATAGTTCTCATAGAGTTATTTCATTTGTTTTTTACTCTCAGATCTCTCTGTTCTTCCATTTGCATCATTCCTAGATTTTTATACGCAATATCACCAATTCTTTCCTCCGTTTGATAAGTTTTATTTCCTAAGCTAGCTAGTTCATTCTTTATCTCTTTGATTCAGTTCTTCATCTCCAGAATTCTTATTTGGTTCTCTTTTAAAGTTTTAATATCTTTAGTAAAGTACTCATTTGTTTGTTTCATTGAATTTTGTCAGAGTTCATTAATCAGACTATGTTTTCTTATATCTTGTTGAGTTTTTTTCAGAACTGCAATCTTGAATTTTCTCTTTTATATGACATATTTCTATGTCTTTAGGTTTATTTTTTAGAGATTTTTCATTTTGTTTCTGAGTTGCCTCATTATTTTGGTTACTCACAGTATTTGATTGAGTCCTTCTCTGTCTTGGCACAGGTTGCAATTTTTCTTTTCCAGTAGAGGGCACTGAAGCTCAAGTTTTTTAGTTCCTCTTGTCACCACTCTGGCTTTTCATCTCTCTGTGGGGTGATGGAAGATATCCTGTGTTCCTTGGGGAGGTGGGTGTCTTCTCTGTGACCAGGTCATCTTTGTCTCAGGGCACCAACCCTGCAAGAGAATGTGGTGGGCAATGGGGTTCCAAGTCTGTGAAATCTGAGCACTAACCCCTGCAACCAGAAGCTGCTGGCAATGCAGGTGTAATGGGTCAGGGCAGGGTGAGCTGGGAGACTCAGGCTTGTAACTTTGTGCCTTTGTTCTCCCAGCAATGGTGACTGGCAGAACTTAGCAGCCTCACCTCTGTATCTCCACCCATCCCTGGGATCAATCACAGTGCACACCTGTTGCTCAGGGTAGAAATGTTTCTGTGGCTCTAATTCTCAAGTTTGCAAATGATGTATTCTGCAACCTGATACTCACTGATATAGTTTCTTCTGGGGTCTCCTGTTAACTCTGGGAGGATGAGGCTCTGTTATTTTGTTTTTTTTTTTCTGTCTGGAGGTGGTAGGTACCAATCTTGGCCAAACCTCTGTGCTTATCACTGTCCAGGTAACTGGATTCAACCACAGTGTATACTGCCCACTCCCACTGGAATGCTCTCCATATTGGCTCCTCCCACCTGAAAAGAGTGACAGTGACTTTAAGATCTACAGTGAACTCCAGGTTGCATCTGTGGTACCATCTTAGCTCTTCTCCTTTCCCTCCTCACCAGTTTGTCCCCACTCACCCGCCTTTGAATTTTTCTATGTGCAAATCTCTCAGAAGTGTTTGTGTGTTGAGTAGGGAATCCTTTGTTAAGCTAAAGCTGCTCAAATTGCTGTAACTTCAAGGGGAGAGACCAAGGAGACTTTTGGCATCACTTTATTCAATAATTATTTTGATAGTGAGAAAATCATTCAATACACAAATGCCTACTTTTTATGTCAGTCATTGTCATAGGTATTGAAATCTCAAGAAGGACAAATACTTGTAGTGAATGATCAAGTATCTCTAGATTCTTTCAAATGAAGTATCTAGTGGAGGTGCCCCTCTCATTTGAGCATGACCCATATTGAGATAGATGCTGGAACTAGACTAGACCATGGCAAGCTTTTATGATTCTTTCTCCACAGATGCCTTCATGAAGTTGTCCCTGTGTTCCTGAAAATATCTAGCTGTGTCAGTATGTGAGAAGATGAGTGTAGTCCTCCTTGCATTGTTTCTAGAAAGTGCGTGCCGTGGGCCCCTCAAGTCCAGTTCTTGACTTGAGAAACATTTCCTTATCTCCCCACCCTCTGTGGGAAGTACCACAAGGTTTTGTGACTTAAGACTCAAATGACTAAGAGAATTGCTAACTTTCTCAAATCCTTCCAGGGCCTGCCTTACTCCTTAAACTGGAACAAAGGAGCATATATTGAAACTGTATACTTGACACAAGCTTGGATAAACTATAGTTTCCTGATTAAATATGCAGAGTAAATTCCAACACCGGTCCCAGGTGATATGTTGGGTGTTATATTCCCTAACATAAATTTTTACTGGTTTTGCATTCTTGATTCTATCTTGGTTTTAAATGCCAATCCATATTGTACGAACTCCCACCCCAGCTGGCAAGGCAGAGAGAGAGAGAAAGAAATGAAAATCATATATGATTTTCCCATACTAAATACGATTTTCCTGTAATAAATACGATAATTATAACTTGAGTGAAGGAACATTGGAGAACTGAAGGATAAAGGATTTTTAGATTTCTAGAGAACTCCCTTATTCCAAAAACAGCCTGATTTGCATGGGATGGGATATTTTGAGGTTATGAGCTGTGGGTTAAAATAAAATCTGAGGGCTCACAAGTCTGGTAAAACCACAAAATTCTGTCCTAAATGAAATTCCTGGCAACACCAAGCTTTGCATTGCTTTTCCCTGAAACCATAATGAGAGAACTCAAGTTTGCATATGGGTAGAGAAAAATGAAAATAAACAAATGATACTTGTTTATCATAAAACCAAGAAGACAGGCAGTCACAGTGGTGCTGGATCTGCCCAGCTCTTAAGCAAGAATCCTGGAGAAAGTTTCAATGAATTACTACTATTGCTTCTGTCAGTTTCTCCCCAAAGACTTGAGCATTCACATCCAGTCATTCTGAGGGATGGCACAGGGCTAAGTCT